>NC_030831.1:12826133-22826133 GCF_001704415.2 Capra hircus | reverse complement strand
TATATGGATGTGAAAGTTGGACTGTGAAGAAGGCTGAGCACCGAAGAATTAATGCTTTTGAACTGTGGTGTTGGAGAAGACTCTTGAGAGTCCCTTGGACTGCAAGGAGATCCAACCAGTCCATTCTAAAGGAGATCAACCCAGGGATTTCTTTGGAAGGAATGATGCTAAAACTGAAACTCCAGTACTTTGGCCACCTCATGCGAAGAGTTGACTCATTGGAGAAGACTTTGATGCTGGGAGGCATTGGGGGCAGGAGGAGAAGGGGACGACCAAGGATGAGATGGCTGGATGGCATCACTGACTCAGACGCGACTCTGAGTGAACTCCGGGAGTTGGCGATGGACAGGGAGGCCTGGTGTGCTGCGATTCATGGGGTCGCAAAGAGTTGGACACGACTGAGCAACTGAACTGAACTGATACTGTATTGGTGTTTTTCTTTCTGGCTTACTTCACTCTGTATAATCGGCTCCAGTTTCATCCACCTCCTTAGAACTAATTCAAATGTATTCTTTTTAATGGCTGAGTAATACTCCATTGTGGAGAAGGCAATGGCACCCCACTCCAGTACTCTTGCCTGGAAAATCCCATGGATGGAGGAGCCTGGTAGGCTGCTGTCTATGGGGTTGCACAGAGTCAGACATGACTGAGCGACTTCACTTTCACTTTTCACTTTCATGCATTGGAGAAGGAAATGGCAACCCACTCCAGCGTTCTTGCCTGGAGAATCCCAGGGACAGGGGAGCCTGGTGGGCTGCTGTCTATGGGGCCGCACAGAGTTGGACACGACTGAAGCGACTTAGCAGCAGCAGCAGCAGCAATACTCCATTGTGTATATGTACCACAGCTTTCTTATCCATTCATCTGCTGATGGACGTCTAGGTTGCTTCCATATCCTGGCTATTATAAACACTGCTGAGATGAACATTGGGGTATATGTGTCTCTTTCAATTCAGGTTTCCTCGGTGTGTATGCCCAACAGTGGGATTGCTGGCTCATATGGCAGTTCTATTTTCAGTTTTTTAAGGAATCTCCACACTGTTCTCCATAGTGGCTGTACTAGTTTGCATTCCCACCAACTGTGTAAGAGGGTTCCCTTTTCTCAACACCCTCTCCAGCATTTATTGCTTGTAGACTTTTGGATAGCAGCCATTCTGACTGGCGTGAAATGGTACCTCATTGTGATTTTGATTTGCATTTCTCATAATGAATGATGCTGCGCATCTTTTCATATGTTTGTTAGCCATCTGTATGTCTTCTTTGGAGAAATGTGAGTTTAGTTCTTTGGCCCACTTTTTGATTGGGTCTTTTATTTTTCTGGAATTGAGCTGCAGGAGTTGCTTTTATATTTTTGAGATTAGTTCTTTGTTCATTGCTTCATTTGCTATTATTTTCTCCCATTCAGAAGGCTGTCTTTTCACCTTGCTTGTGGTTTCGTTTGTTGTGCAGAAACTTTTAATTTTAATTAGGTCCCATTTTTTAATTTTTGCTTTTATTTCCAATATTCTGGGAGGTGGGTCATAGAGGATCCTGCTGTGGTTTATGTCAGAGAGTGTTTTACCTATGTTTTCCTCTAGGAGTTTTATAGTTTCTGGTCTTACATTTAGATCTTTAATCCATTTTGAGTTTATTTTTGTGTATGGTGTTAGAAAGTGTTCTAGTTTCATTCTTTTACAGGTGGTTGACCAGTTTTCCCAGAACCACTTGTTAAAGAGAATTTCTTTTCTCCATTGTATATTCTTGCCTCCTTTTTCAAAGATAAGGTGTCCATAGGTGCATGGATTTATCTCTGGGCTTTCTATTTTGTTCCATTGATCTATATTTCTGTCTTTGTGCCAGTACCATACTGTCTTGATGACTGTGGCTTTGTAGTAGAGACTGAAGTCAGGCAGGTTGATTCCTCTTTCTCAAGATTGCTTTGGCTATTTTGAGATTTTTTTGTATTTCCATACACATTGTGAAATTATTTGTTCTAGTTCTCTGAAAAATGCTGTTGGTAGCTTGATAGGGATTGCATTGAATCTATAGATTGCTTTGGGTAGTATACTCATTTTCACTATATAGATTCTTCCAATCCATAAACACAGTATATTTCTCCATCTATTTGTGTCCTCTTTGATTTCTTTCACCAGTGTTTTATAGTTTTCTGTATATAGGTCTTTTGTTTCTTTAGGTAGATATATTCCTAAGTATTTTATTCTTTTTGTTGCAATGGTGATTGGAATTATTTCCTTAATTTCTCTTTCTGTTTTCTCATTGATAGTGTATAGGAATGCAAGGGATTTCTGTGTGTTGATTTTATATTCTGCAACTTTACTATACTCATTGATTACCTCTAGTAATTTTCTGGTGGAGGCTTTTGGGTTTTCTATGTAGAGGATCCTGTCATCTGCAAACAGTGAGAATTTTACTTCTTCTTTTCCAATCTAGATTCCTTTTATTTCTTTTTCTGCTCTAATTGCTGTGGCCAAAACTTCCAAAACTCTGTTGAATAGTAGTGGTGAGACTAGGCACCCTTGTCTTGTTCCTGACTTTAGGGGAAATGCTTTCAATTTTTCACCACTGAGGATAATGTTTGCTGTGGGTTTGTCCATTTTCATTTCTAATTTGTTGATTTGATTTTTCAATAAAGAACCCAAAGGTTAGTAGAAGGAAAGAAATATTGAAATTAGGGCAGAGATAAATGCAAAACAAACAAAAGAGCCCATAGCAAAAATCAACAAAGCCAAAAGCCGGTTCTTTGAGAAAATAAATAAAATTGACAAATCATTAGCCAGACTCATCAAGAAACAAAGGGAGAAAAATCAAATCAATAAAATTAGAAATGAAAATGGAGAGATCACAACAGACAACACAGAAATACAAAGGATCATACTATTATCAGCAACTATAATACAAATAAAATGGACAACTTGGAAGAAATGGACAAATTCTTAGAAAAGTACAACTTTCCAAAACTGAACCAGGAAGAAATAGAAAATCTTAATAGACCCATCACAAGCACAGAAATTGAAACTGCAATCAGAAATCTTCCAACAACAAAAGCCCAGGACCAGACGGCTTCACAGCTGAAATTCTACCAAAAATTTAGAGAAGAGCTAACACCTATCCTACTTAAACTCTTCCAGAAAATTGCAGAGGAAGGTAAACTTCCAAACTCATTCTATGAGGCCATCACCCTAATACCAAAACCTGGCAAAGATGCCACAAAAAAAAGAAAACTACAGGCCAATATCACTGATGAACATAGATGCAAAAATCCTTAACAAAATTCTAGCAAACAGAATCCAACAACATATTAAAAAGGTCATACACCATGACCAAGTGGGCTTTATCCCAGGGATGCAAGGATTCTTCAATATCCACAAATCAATCAATGTAATACACCACATTAACAAATTGAAAAATGAAAACCATATGATTATCTCAATAGATGCAGAGAAGGCCTTTGACAAAATTCAACATCCATTTATGATTTAAAACCCTCCAGAAAGCAGGAATAGAAGGAACATACCTCAACATAATAAAGCTATATATGACAAACCCACAGGGAGAGGTTTTTAGAGACAGAGTGAGCAAGAAACTGGTGGGGTGAGTGGTCAGTGTACGTACATTCTACTGACTGACTGATGGTGGGTAATCAAGAGTCAACATCTTCAACCTTCTGGTTCCAACCAGTCTGAGGTCTGCATGCTTGTGAATCGCATGCAGTTGACTTCCATGGGCATTTTAGTATCTGTAAAACGGCTCAAAGGAATATTATCTATAATCTGTGAAGAGGAACTGAAGGTCCTTGACTTTGTTTAATTAATTAGCTACTATTATTTTGTCTTATTAAACTGTTTGCTTTGTTTCTTTATTTTCTCACTTATCTGATTAGATTTACTCTTTGGAACTTGGGGAAGGCTCAGGAGGCTAAAGTTTTCCTACAAACAAGAGACAAGTTGAGGAAATGGGGGATCAGTCAAGGGAAGGCCCCATAGGGTCCTGCTTGGTTATAGTTATCCCTTTTTCTTTGTTACTCCTCAGTCCTGAGGGAGAACATATGAGGAACAAGAAAGAGAATAAAGTTTTGGATAGACAGGTAAATTTTAAACTCCACAGAGGAACTCAATCTTGGAGGAGTCACTTTCAAATACGATGTTTACTATCTATTTCTCATAGACCTATTTCTTTTATTCATAGATTACAGAGTTTATATCAAGAATTGGTGTTATTTTCCTGTTAAATACTTTCTTAACAGCTGAAAAATTATTATCATTATTATCACAAAGGGGTTCCCTTTTAATTTATTAATGGTATTCCAGTCTACTAATGTATATACTGTTGTTAAATGTACTCTTTTGGCATTCTTGGAAAAAGCTTGCTTCACCAGTATTTTTTCTCTCCTAATACATAACTGACCTTCATGAACTTTATATTTAAGATTCTTATAGTTATGGCCATAATTTACATCATGCTGTTGTTTTCCTTACTGTTGTTCTTCATCTGTGCTGGAAAAGACTCTCATGCTCGTAGACTAGCGTTTTCAGTGACAAGAAACAATCTATTCCATTTGGGAGTATTGTTTCAATAGGAAATATGTTCCTATTATTTCATATAGGAGTCCTTTCATTTGGGAGTATTTGTTCCTATACGAATCTCACCTTGAAAACCATCTGTATTTATACATTTCTAGGTGTAGATTTGTGTCTAGTTTTCAACTTCATCACTGAAGCTTTCCCCTTGAAAAGGGGTATTTAATCATATTCCACATGTTTGAATATGTACTGTTCCCATGATGATTACTCTCAGCAAAAAAGATTTTTTTTTTAATTGAGATTCTTTGGGCACCAGACACTTAAAATAGGGCAAAGAAGAAGAAAAAAAAAAAAAAAACAAAGGGATCCAGGCTGTGGCTCTGCTGGAGTCTACAGTCTAGTAGGAGGAGGTGAGGCTGAAGAAAATACACATACACAAATTGGATGACTTCAGGTGATGATTAATGTTCTGAGGAAAATGCAACAGGGAAACATGATGGGGGCAAGTCATGGCAGTGGCTACTTTAGATCAGTGCTCCAAGGAGGTGCTGTGAAGCTATGAACTGAATGAGGAAAAAGAGTCCCTCATACTCTAAGGATCTAAGAGAGACGGGAAAGCAACATGGTGGTGTCATAATCAAGAAAGAGAGGACAACACGAATAAGTCTGTTAGCTGTATTATTAAAGTCTACTCTATCCTTAATTGGGCTTCCCTGGTAGCTCAGTTGGTAAAGAATCACCCTGCCATTCAGGAGACCCCAGTTCGATTCCTGGGTGGAGAAGATCTGCTGGAGAAGGGATAGGCTACCCACTCCAGTATTCTTGGACTTCCCTGATGGCTCAGCTGGTAAAGAATTCACCTGCAATGCAGGAGACCTGGGTTCGATCCCTGGGTTGGGAAGATTCCCTGGAGAAGGGAATGGCTACCCACTCCAGTGTTCTGGCCTGGAGAATTCCATGGATTGTAGTAT
This sequence comes from Capra hircus, assembly GCF_001704415.2. Lineage (NCBI taxonomy): Eukaryota > Metazoa > Chordata > Mammalia > Artiodactyla > Bovidae > Capra > Capra hircus. The sequence goes on along the minus strand of NC_030831.1, from coordinate 22,820,642 downwards.
AGTCCATGGGGTTGCAAAGAGTTAAGACATGACTGAGCGACTTTCACTTCACTATCCTTACTTAATAATAATTTATCCCCAAATTGGAACACAGTTGAGGGGTAAAGGGGATGCTAATAACAATTACTTAGGAAGAATAGTCATAAACTGAGACCATCAGACAAGCCAGGACATATGACACCCTCTTAATTATTTTTCTCTCTACTCCATCTGTCAGTTGTTGAAAGAAGAATCTTGTGTTAAGATCAGCCATCCCATTTAGGGTTCCCCCATTTATCCTTGCTTTTTAAAGAAGCAAAATTTGGAAGAATGAGCATTTGTCTAGTCTAAACCTCTTTCCCTTTCATTTTATTTGATTTTATATTTAGATCACCAAAACTGTTTTCTTTTTTGTTAGCACTCACTTAGTTAACCTTTGACAGTTCCTTTGTTATCAGCTCTTACTTGCTGTTTTACTGAGCACAGCTCTTGTGGACAGCTTAGAGGGACTTACCCAGATTGAAAACTGCAGAGAGCTTATTTTGTTTTCACAGTTATTGTGATAGTTAATTTGGATTCATTCTTTGCACTTATTTTTCATGTTTGTCATACTTTCTTGTTGCTTCTTTTGCCTGTTTCCTACTTTAGAAAATTGAACAATTTATTTTTCTCTTTATTGATTCTGAAGTTTTGGATCCTATTTATAATCTTCTAATAATTACTCAAAATTTTATAATGTACTTTTTAAAATTTGTAATCACCCATAAAAGTCTAAAATACTGTAAGCCTTTCCTCTGAGTGTTGTATTATTCCCATTCTTTCTTATTTTAACACATTGATCACATTTGAAGTGCCTAAAATTCCAAAATTTAAATGCATTGAGGTAAATGTCTTAGAATTATAACTTGTCTTTTTAAGGAGTATGATATTTGAACATACTTCTTAGTTTTCTTTCATAGGATGTTTTACACTTGTAATAAGCATTGTGTTCCAATATGTCAATATAATAAGTTGTCCACAGAGTTCTCTTTGTTCTTAAAAATGATTTTGGGTGCTTTTATGTGATATTCGTATATACTCTCTTGTGATACTCAGATTTTAATTTTCAGCATTACAAACTTTTTCTCTGTAGATTGTCATGCTTGCTGTGTTAGCAAGAAAAAGTCAGTTAATAGAAAGTTGCAAATAGATACCATTCTCTTAAAATCCATCAGACATTCATATTTTAGTTAAGAGTCATGCTAGTAGGGCATATGAATTTCTCTGAGCCTCTTACCTGAAGGAGTTTAAAAACCAGCACTGCAAAAATTTCAAAAGACATGGTTTGCCCTAATATGGATTTAGGCAGGCGTAGCTGGTAATTAGTTAGTTGACCTGATAGTTCATGGAACAGAATTTAACTTCAAGGGAGAAAGGGAGAGAATATCTTTCTTTTATTAGCTCTACAGTTTTTTTTTTCATTTATTCATGTCACTTTACTATTATAAAAGCAGCTGGCAGAGTTACATTATCTCTGTAACTGAAATTCAACAAAGGCACCTATATCTTCTTTGTTCTTTCCCTCCCATATCATTTGCTGTACAACAAAAGAGAACACTTTAGCTCTGATGTATTTGAACACTTTATACAAGCATTAGTAATATTATTGTTATAGCACAGAAAAGAGAATAAATTGGCAGATAGGTTTTTATTTATTTAGCTTAGAAAATTGAGTTTCTCTGGTGACTCAGACAGTAATATCATCTAATTGCAACCCTGGAAATCCAGGTTCAATCCCTGGGTTGGGAAGATCCCCTGGAGAAGGAAATGGCAACCCACTCCAGTACCCTTGCCTGGAAAATTCCATGGATGAAGGAAACTCATAGGCTACAGTCCAAGGGGTCGCAAAGAGTCAGACACTACTGAGCGACTTCGCTTTTTACTTTCAACAGGTAGTACATGTACAGTTGAAAAAGAAACCCAAATTTGATAATAGCTATACTTTATTCTGGGCTGCCCAGGTGACACAGTGGTAAAGAATCCACACGGCATGTAGGAGATACAAGAGATGTGGGTTTGATCCCTGGGTCAGGAAGATTCCCTGAAGTAGGAAAGAATACATCTCCAGTATTCTTGCCTGGAAGATTCCATGGACAGAGGAGCATGGTGAGCTCCAGTCCATGGGCTCGCTGATAGTTGTACATGACCAAGCATCACACACACACACACACACAAACACACACACACACATGCACCTATATGAATATTTTATATTCTAGTAATATAAAGTGAAAGTGTTGGTCGCTCAGTCTTGTCTGACTCTTTTCAATCCCTCAGACGGCCCGCCAGACACCTCTGTCCATGGGATTTCCCAGGCAAGAATACTGGAGTGGGTTGCCATTCCCTTCACCAGGGCATCTTCCCGACCCAGGGATCGAACCCCAGTCTCCTACATTGCAGGCAGATTTAGTGCTGTGTATTTTTTGTATGTTAAGCATTTATATCAGACTTTCCAGATTAGAGAACAGACTTAGGTAGTGTAACAAAGAGACACCAAAGTGCTGGAGCTGACCCAAGTAAGTTGTTTACCTCTCTTCCTCGCGTGACAGTGTAGTGGTAGTTAAAATGTGTTCCTCATGTGGCAGCCTAGAGCTGGTAGGCGGTTCTGCCATCCTCTGCATGTGGTATCCACCTGTTGACTAAAGATGTTCTGGCCATCTCCCAGCTTGGAGGAGTTAAAACACAATTATATTAAGGGCAGGATTCAGGGTGGCACACATCATTTCTGACCATATAACATTAGTAGGACTCAGTTGGTCATGCTTGACTCTAAGGAAAGCTTAATTTTTATGTTGAGCACCCATGCATCCACATACATTTTATTAATGTGAAAGAAAGGATAGTATTGTTTGACAGCTCACAGTTAATTGCACTTTCAATTAGGATGTTGTGGGACTATCCATAAGTTCAGGAAATAGAAGCCAAATACAAGTTGATGTAGGGTCATTTTAAATATCCTCTTAGCATCAAATCATGGATTTTATTTCTAACATGGATTCTCTTTTATGACTTGGTTAGTTACTTAAAACTAATACTGAATTTTGCCTTAGTTAATTACAGGGTATTGCCTCTGACTTCTGAATTTAATTCTGGTTTCTGAAAGTTCAATTAGAAAAAAATGACTGATTTTAGATGTCTGCTGAAAATTTTGTGAGCTATAAAACAATGGCAGTTCACTGGCTTATTAATTTAGAAAAATTGGAAGCAATCTACATTTATGTTTTTTTCAACTAATCTAATGAAAGGTCAGAAATAAGAGGTTCCAGACAGCCAAGGTCACTGTGACCACCACTATCATCATGCTTGAGATTTCATTTCTGTTAACATAGCTACTATTGCTTTTGGCCCATGGAGACAGGAACATTGTTTGCTGCATCAACCTTGACTTGTTAGTTGCTAGCAATAATTGTAATATTCCCCATAAATATGTAAGTGCATATAGTTCTCTTTTAGGTCTTTTAAAGATATAAACTTCTGACTATAGAGAAATGAGAATGCCATGAGTTGAAATGTGTTGTCTTTATATTAGTTGCGTTAAATATATGAACAACAACAAAAAAAGCATCCACTTTCTATATTCTGCAAAAAGAATTTTCCTATTTAAATTCCTTTTCTACTGGTAAAATTAATAGCTTCTAAGTGTTTTCAGAACCTCTTATTGATGTAGTCACTGTATTTTATTAATCCTAAATCAAGTGACAAATCTGATTAATATAGCTCTGATTTTTGAGTGATTCAGTTCAGTTCAGTTGCTCAGTCATGTCTAACTCTTTGCAACTCCATGGACTAAGGGATACCAGGCTTCCCTGTCCATCACCAACTCCTGGAGCTTGCATCCATTGCATTGGTGATGCCATTCAACCATCTCATCCTCTATTGTCCCCATCTCCTGCCTTCAATCTTTCCTAGCATCGGGGTCTTTTTCAGTAAGTCAGTTCTTGACATCAGGTGGCCAAAGTACTGGAGTCTCAGCTTCAGCATCAGTCCTTCCAATGAATATTTAGGACAGATTTCCCTTAGGAATGACTTGTTTGATCTCCTTGCTGTCCAAGGGACTCTCAAGAGTCTTCTCCAACACCACAGTTCAAAAGCATCAATTCTTTGGCTCTCAGCTTTCTTTATTGTCCAACTCTCATATCCATAAATGACTACTGGAAAAACCATAGCTTTGACTAGACAGTCCTTTGTTGCCAAAGTAATGTCTCTGCTTTTTAATATGTTGTCTAGGTTGATCATAGCTTTTGTTCCAAGGAGAAACCACCTTTTAATTTCATGGCTACAGTCACCATCTGCATTGAATGATTAGTTATTGTTAAAATATTGTGTATTAATACTAACTTGATTTAGACTTTACTGTTAATGAGTCATCTTTATTGAAAATAATAATAAAACCTAAAATTGAGGATATCTCAGAAAATGTGGAATATCTAAGAACTATATTTTTTATTTACTTATTTCTCCCTTCACTACCCAAGTCATTTGACAGAGATCATATAATAAAAAGGATTTTTAAAAATCATGAACAAAAAAACATAAATGTTGAGAAAAGGAGATAACAGAGCACAAACATGCAAGCCATGTGGATATACATGGCACGTAATGGTTGAAATTAACATTTGTTTCTGAGCTTCCTGTTGGCCACAGTGAAAAAAGAATCATTATCATTTATATGATTTTCATTGTACCAAAAATAGAGAATATAGTGACTCCTCCTAGGAAAAAATGTTTTTTCCTGGAACATAATCTTATTGGGGGCTTTGAACACTCAAATCCAGGGCCTGGACAGTGACCTTATTAACATCTCTACAACATATGCATTATCAGATTCCACCAAACCGTATCAACTATTATCTTTCAATAATATTTAAGGTTGTGGCACCAAAGCATATATCTAAATAAAAGGTCTATGGGAAGCCAAGATGATATGACTCAAGGATACCCCTTCTGATAATCCAGTTTAATCCACAGGAAGAAAATATAGATTATTTAGGCAAAATCTAAACTACCCCCCCCCCCGCAAAAAAAATAGAATCCATATCCTTCAAATTCACTACATAAATGCCACTTCTCTAAACCAGACTTATGATATGTTATGCAGTCAGGAGTTTAAGGTTTTATTATGGTCATTGTACCCACTGGAAATAGTAAACAATTTCATTAGCCAGTTTGTTTGAAGGCAGGGTTTTCATCTTGTACAGAAGCTTGTCTGCATCCAGAGACGAGCACCTACCGAGCATCTACTAAGCCAACTCTGGAATGGTGGCTGGATTCACTGAAATTACCATTGTGTGTTGTGAAAATAAATTATGCATCACAACATATTCTCCTGTGTTGATAACCAAATGAAACTTTAAAAGCATTCTGAGATGTCAATTCTTTACCAGGCCCAGAACATCATAAAATTACCTCCATAAAAAGTTCATTTTGAAAACACATTTTTACAGATGTCAAACAACAGTTTTATAAGTCAAATAGTGATACCAGCATGGTAAATATTAATTTGATCCTGTTTTAAGCTCTTGCACTTCATGGCTTTGTATCATGCTATTCAAATTGCAATCTTGTAAAAAAGAATATATACAACATTGTAAATCAACTACTGTGGCAAAAAATTGAAAAAGAAGTATAGATGTTTACATATATTGCAAAATATGATATATTTATGTTAACTAGCAAGATTTCTTAGAGTATAATGATCCCAGCATTTAAAATACAAATATTGAAATAATATCTTTGATAATCCATTCACTTATTCATTCATCAAATATATTCTGATTAACTACCACAATAAACAAAACAGATATAGTCGATCTCACTGTGTCCTGTTGGAGTCATGAATATTTTGTTCTAGTGGAAGAGACCAAATCAAATAAGAAAACAAAACTGTCAGAATACATGTGCGTGTGCACACACACATGCTCAGATACTTATACATTTTTTATAGGTTAAGTAATCTGATGGAGAGTAACTGCAGGTGCTATTTAGATAAAGAAGTTAGGAAAAGAGACTTCCGTGGTGGTTAAGAATCTGTCTTCCAATGCAGGGGACATGGGTTCAACCCCTGGTTTGGGAAGTCCCATATATCATGGAGCAACTAAGCAAGAGCGCTACAAATACTGAAGTCTGCATGTCCTAGAACCTGTGCTCTGCAAGAAGCGAAGCCACTGCAATAAGCCCACGCAACGCAAGGAAGGGTGGTCCCAGCTCACCACAACTAGAGAACCCCAAGAGTAGCAATGAAGAGCTGGCACACCGCAAAGAAGACCCAGCAAAGCCATAAATAAATAAACATTTTTAAAAATAGTTAGAAAAGACTTGCAGAGTAGAGATTTGAATAAAAAATTGTGGAAAAAGTCATCTGAATTTAATGGTAAAGAGTATTTATCAGGGATCTGTATTGGCAAGAATTCTTGAGATGAGAAAATGCTTGAATTTTTAAAGAAACCAAAAGATGGACTGTGTCAGCCAACCAAAATGAAACAAGATGAAAAGTGTAAAAGGAACTAGGTGAGAAGCAAGTGCCACGGGCAAGTTCAGGTACAACCTCACAGCTGGGATGAGGCATTTGGATATTTTTCTGCTGTGATAGAAAATCATGGAAGGATTTGGAGCAGATTCTTGATGTGATGTGATTTATATTTTTAAAGGCTCATTCAAGCTATTGTGTGGGAATGGATTTTAGGTTAGGAAGGAGATGGGAGCTAGAGAAAGAGGGCAAAAGTGGAAGCAAAGAGACGAATTAAAAGGCTCTTTTAAGTTTCAAATGAACGATGATCATGGATTGGTCTACAGTAACAGTAGTGGGAATGGTGAAAAGTAGGTAAATTCCAAATACATTTTGAACCTGACGTGATTTGCTGGTAAATAAGACATAAATGAGAAACCTATATGCAGGTCAGGAAGCAACAGTTAGAACTGGACACAGAACAACAGACTGGTTCCAAATAGGAAAAGGAGTATGTCAAGGCTGTGTATTGTCATCCTGCTTATTTAACTTATATGCAGAGTACATAATGAGAAATGCTGGGCTGGAAGAAGCACAAGCTGGAATCAAGATTGCTGGGAGAAATATCAATAACCTCAGATATGCAGATGAGATATGCAGATATGGCAGAAAGTGAAGAGGAATTAAAAAGCCTCTTGATGAAAGTGAAAGAGGAGCGTAAAAAGTTGGCTTAAAGCTCAACATTCAGAAAACTAAGATCATGGCATCTGGTTCCATCACTTCATGGGAAATAGATGGGGAAACAGTGGAAACAGTGTCAGACTTTATTTTGGGGGGCTCCAAAATCACTGCAGATGGTGACTGCAGCCATGAAATTAAAAGACGGTTACTCCTTGGAAGGAAAGTCATGACCAACCTAGATAGCATATTAAAAAGCAGAGACATTAATTTGCCAACAAAGGTCCGTCTAGTCAAGGCTATGGTTTTTCCAGTGGTCATGTATGGATGTGAGAGTTGGACTGTGAAGAAAGGTGAGTGCTGAAGAATTGATGCTTTTGAACTGTGGTGTTGGAGAAGACTCTTGAGAGTCCCCTGGACTGCAAGGAGATCCAACCAGTCCATTCTAAAGGAGATCAGCCCTGGGTGTTCATTGGAAGGACTGATGCTGAAGCTGAAACTCCAATACTTTGACCACCTCATGCGAAGAGTTGACTCATTGGAAAAGACCCTGATGCTGGGAGGGATTGGGGGCAGGAGGAGAAGGGGATGACAGAGGATGAGATGGCTGGATGGCATCACTGACTCAATGGACATGTGTTTCGGTAAACTCCGGGAGTTGGTGACGGACAGGGAGGCCTGGTGTGCTGTGATTCATGGGGTCGGAAACAGTCACACATGACTGAGCAACTGAACTGAACTGAAGACATAAAATGTCTAAGAGAAAATTCAAGAATTTCTTCAAGGCTTGAGTAACTAGATGGTTTTTTGAGATGAAAAACTTGTGGCATAGAGGAAACCTAAATGCATATTACTACGTAAAAGAAGTTACATACTATATGACATTCTGGAAAAGGCAAAAATATGGAGACAGTAAAATATCAATGATTTCCAGGGATTTGGGATGGGAGGTGATGAGTAGGCAGAGCACAGAGGATTTTAAGGGCGGTGAAAATATTCTATGGTATTATAATGATGGGCACATATCATGATACATTTGTTCAAACCCATAGAATGTACAACACCAGGTGAATGATAATGTAAATTATAGAGTTCTTATAGACTTGGAGTGATTACAGCAGTTTAGATTTATCAGTTGTAACAAATGTATCACTCTGTACACACTCAGCCATAAAAGGGAATGAACAGTGTCATTTGCAGAGATGTGGATGGACCTACAGACAGAGTGAAGTTAAGTCAGAAAGAGAGAAACAAATATGGCATATTGACACATATATGTGGAATCTATGAAAAATGGTACAGATGAATTAATTTCCAAAGCAGAAATAGAGACAGAGACATAGAGAACAAATGTATGGATAACAAGGGGATGGGATGGATTGGGATATTGGATTTGACATATATACACTACTATGGATAAAATGGATTACTTATGATAACTGACAGTCTAGCACAGGGAACTCTACTTAATGCTCCATGGTGACCTTATGGGAAGAAAAGTTTTTAAAAGAGGGGATATATGTATGTATATATATATGATTCACTTTGCTTTACAGCATAAACTAACATTGTAAAACAGGTATACTCCAATTTTAAAATAATGCATCCTTGTGGTAGGGGATGTTGTTAAGGGGGAGGCTATGCATATGTAGGGGCAGGGAACAAATGGGAAAATTTTTTACCTTTCTTTCAGTTTTACTATGAAACTAAAAGTGCCCTTAAAAATAAAGTCTTAATAAATATTTTAGATAAACATGGATTATCCATAAAAATCACATTCAGTAAAAGTTTACTGAGAACTAAATAGAACAAAATGTGGGAAAAGCTGGATAACAGGGAGGTAGGTATCAATAATTCAGTTTTGAACATCTTAAATCAGAATATCCTATTAGACTTCCCAAGGTGATATTAACTGGGCAGTTGTACATACAAACCTGGATTTCTTGGGAGGTATATGACTCGAGTTATAAATTTGAGAAACATCTGTTTTGAGAAGCTAGAGACTGGACACTTTGGTGAGATAATCTATGAAAGGGTGTGCTTAGAGATGAGAAGGAAGCTGAATGCAGAGTTCCTGAATGCCCCAACACTTAGATGGCATGCTCAGGAGCTCCAGCCAGGAAGAGAGTCTAAGAAGCCAAGGTTGGGGGATACTCAGCAGAAGCATGGTGTTTCAGCTATAAGCAAGTGTGACAAGTTCTGCTGAAAGGTTGGGTGTGATGAAAACTGAAACTGGACCAATGGATTTGAAATCATGACATTTACTGACACCATTAGGAGCTGTTTCAATAATGGTGGGATGAAAGTGTGATTACAGTGAATTAAGGGGGAAATGGGAAAGGAAAAAGAAAGAGCAAATATAAGGTTCTGCTGTAAAATGGAACATACAAATGGGACATTAAGTAGCTGGAGAGGGATATAAGATTAAAGGATTTTTTTTTCTCTTTTCATTTTTTAAGGTAGTGATATCATACTATGTTTCTTTATAAGCTGATATGAATGATTCAATAAAAGGAGGAAATGAAGGAAATGGGAATAACTACAGGAATAAAAGTGTTGAGACAAGAAGGGATGAGAAGGTGTGAATTGTAGGTGGCTCCAACTTGAAGTAGTAGTTCTGACAATTTATCACTATAATGGGAAAGAAAGCATATTTAGCTACCGATGCAGCTCGGTTGGTGATGACAGAACAAGAATGTTCTTTTTGGTTGTTTTTATTATTTCAGTTGCATAAAAAGCAAACCACTAGCTGGGAGAGAGAAATGGAGAGAAAGTGAATAAGATTTGTAGAGAGAGGAGATGGTGTTAAATAGCCTTCATATACAGAAGTGAGAATAGACCAGAGAATTGGTATTGACATATATATAGGACCATGTGTCAAATAGCTAGCTAGTGGGAACCTGCTGTAAAGCACAGGAAGCTCAGCACTCAGTGATGACCTGGGTGGGTGGGATGGGGCAGGGCTCCCCCCAAAAGGGAGGGAATATATGTGTACATATAACTGATTCACTTTACTGTACAGCAGAAACTAATACAACATTGTAAAACAAACTCCAATAAAAAGAAAAAGAGGGAAGATTGTCAGGCAGTGTTGAAAGCCCACTCATAGTTATAAATATGCAAGGGGATTAAGCCAAGGCTAAAATCTTTGGCAGATGAAGGAAATGACCGTTGTACCAGGAAAGATGTTAGGTATACTTTGATGGCATGTGCTCCAAAGGAGCTGGGTTTGTTTCTTTGTTGTTTTCAAGGAGGAATTTAAAAAAGGGGGGAGGGGGTCTGGAAGAGGCAGGAAATTGGATATTTACTTAAATCTGGCCCCAGAGTGGAGACTTGTGTTCTCAAAGGAGAATCATTTTAGTTAGTGCAAGAAAGTAATAGGAACATTGACAAACGAGATGAGAATATAGAGGATTTTATGAAGCATCTAGGATTCACTGAGTAGTGAGGGATAAGATCAGACCAGAAGATGTCCAGGAAAATGTGTGGAAAGTTGTCCCAGAGAGAGGAATGACTTGAGTGCTGTGGACTTCCTTCCGGTAGTGAATGAACTTCTGGTAGTGAGTGAACTTCCAGTGGTGACTGAAGTAAAGAGCTGCAAGATGTGCTGAATCCAGTCCTGGTGTCAATTAGGGGTGGAGGGTAAGCAGTCCTAAGGAATGCCTCCTTCTAGGGAATAAGCAAGTCACAGGAAGTGTGTGCCCTGGGGGATGGGGAGAACCCAGGGGCAGTGGGAGTAGGCAGAGGAGAGTGTTGGTCTCATGGGACCACACCCTCCGGTCTAGCTGTGGACAGCTTTTTTAGGTCTTTTTTAGGCTAGAAAATGTAGAAGGAAAGAGAACTGGGTGGGAACATGGAGTAAATAGTTTTGTTGGGTTTTTTTTTTTGCTGCCATTGATTTCCATTCATTTCTTTCCTTCGCATTTTAGAAAGTGTCCTCTGGTCATCTCCATCTAGAGCTCTACAGATTTGCTTTTATTGTAATTTACCCCTGAAAACCCACAACACAGGACAGCGGTCCCATTTCAAAGTGCTTCAGTGATACATCATTAAAGATTTCCAGCTCCCTGAACTGAATCTCATGGGATTCACAGAACTTGGGTAGACATGCATCTATACTGCGGAGACCCATTCTCTCCTCCGTGGACAATTTCTCTCTTCCCTGAACTGAACGCTTCTTTGCTTTCATGCCTGGTCATTAATGCCTACATAGTAACTCACTCCTGACAGAGTCCTATCTACATTGCTAAAGTGTTTCACTTAACATACCCAGGGGAGGTAGAAGTGGAATTTGAGGTATTCATAATATAAATCATTACTTGATTCAAGTTGCTCAAGCATTTTGCTGCTGCAAGAAAAACTGCCCAAAGACTGTGGCAATTCTGCTTCTCTTCTGTAAAAAGTGCAAAATTAAGAATTAAGGGTAGAGAGGTATGTTATGCCCAGAGTCCGAGTCCCCAAAACTGAGAGAATAAGACGGCCACAGCAATGCAAAAGCATAAAGGGGTTTATTACCAGCCAGGACCCATGTTTCATCCAGCACAGTGGAATCAGACAAAGGCCCAGAGCTCTGAATCACATATACTTTTATACAGATGGTTCTTCGTTTCTGTAACAGCACAGCTGATTGGTTGAACCGTACGCGCGTGGGACTTTTAAACCTCGCATCCCTATCCGGATTGGCTCAGGTCTGGCACGGGCTGGGGGGGCTACGGGGATTTTTTCTGATTGGTCGAGCTACACTGCCTGCGGGAATTCCCAGAGCCTCAGCTTTTCTCAGGCCTAGCCCGTCCCTTAGAGCCTGTCCTGGCTTCAGTTTGGTCCTAACAAGGTATTGTCACTTAAATGAGTGTTAATGGGCTTGGGGTTTCATATGCCTATATTAATGTTTTTAATTATAAATGGACAAATGGCCACAGGGTCACTAGCCATTTACAAGAACACAGCTGACACCTATTTTCACCAACATGAAACTATGTAATTGGTATTTTTACACTTTAAAAAGTGACTGAATTTCACATTATGAGAAAGGTATCACACTGTCCTCTTTTTTTTTTTTTTTTTTTTTGGACATAATGTGCTAATGAAAACTTCAGCATGAACCTACAGCAAGGTATAGGCCAAAGTCAAGGAAACCAAACTCGCTGCCATCTGACCCCTTAAAAAAATGTATGCCATGATAATATTATTTAGTGGAATGCAAAATAGTGTATTTATTTTTTATTATTCAGTTTGCTTCATTAAGCCCACTTAGAACTTCAATAAAATTTCTGGAAATGATGTTAGATTTTATATCCAGATTTTTCTATTTACATTTACCTTCCTGTAGTGTCTTTAAGCACTGCTTTAAGGTCTGACATAGCAGTTTAAACTGCTCAATATAAAGATATATATATATATTAAAATATAATAATTTGGTAAAAAAAAATACACTCTGATGATAATAGTGAAAGAAAATGCCAAACAAAAAGATTATGCATTATTTGTTAAATTGAATATTTTCTTTTTAGCATATTTCCTAGTATTTTTGTGATTAGGTTTATATTTTTGCATGTTGTAACCATAGTACACATGAGCACACCTATTAGCAAAAAGTACATGCCTAGTAAAATAGGAAATTCACTGAGTCATAGATTCTCAGGTTTATTAAATATGTAAAAGGTTAGCAATTTTAGCTCCGTTAGTTGGATACTTGCATTTTCATTTATAGTCTTACCTTGACAACGTCAGGCTATGGATAATTCACTACTTCTCCAAGAAAAACCCATCTTATTATCTTCCAGCTTTAAAATTGACTTTACTTTTCATATATATTGTTTTCTATAGTTTCCACAAATTTATCCTTTTTTTTTCTTTTTCTGTACTTGGAACTAGATAGCTAAACTCATCGCTTTTTCATACAGTGGCTTTTCAACCTCATGCCTCATCCCTCCTTCCAGGTTCTCTCCAGGCTCAATATCTTCCCTCTGTATGACTACCATTCCCATAAGGCTCTGAAGCCTGCTCATCAGTCTATATGCTTTCCATGAACTGTATTCCAATTTGTCAGTTTGACACTAGCTAACCACAGTACTCTGAATGGTTTAACCAGCACTGAATACAACAGAATTAACACTTTATAATTCTGTCTGTGACAATACAGGATAAGAACTAAATTCCATTCATTATTTTTTTCCCCAAACACATCATACTATGGCTGAATTGCAACTAATATCTACATATGTTTTCCATAATTCTTCTATTCTTATATTGTTCTATATGACACATTTAATTAAAATTGCACTTTGTTAGATCTAACCCTGTTCCCAGCTCAGAGACACTATATTTTTATTTATACATTTTTAAAAAATTTTTTTAAGAATTTTTTTTTTGATGTGGACCATTTTTAAAGTCTTTACTGAATTTGTTACAATATTTCTTCTGTTTTATTTTGCCCATGAGGATTTGGGATCTTATCCCTCTGATCAGGGATCGAACTGCACCCCTTGCATTGGAAGGAAAAGTCCTAACCACTGGACCACAGGGGAAGTCCTGAACCTATAAGCACTTTAGATCTCCCTTCTGTTGGTTTCCATCTCTTCAGGACTTGGCCTTTTACTAACTGGGGTAATAGTTGTCTTCAGTATCCAACCCAGTCATGGATGGCTGAGTATGACAGGTTGAGATGAAAGTACAACATCACACCACAATTAATATTCAGCCACCTTATATTGCCAGTGATTCATTCATCAGTGCCATAGAGATAAATGCTCCCAACTCTTTTCTTTATGTCAGCATAACTCTTGCATTATTTTACAATTTTCTATAATTACCTATCGATACAAAGAATTGTGTTATGTGCTATAGGCTATTAAAGTGATTTATGAATAGATTTATGGCATTCTACTAAATATTATAATAGACCCATGTCTCTACCTATAATATATGACACAATTACATGGATTCACTGTTTATCAATTTCACTTTCAATTATTTGGTATATAAAGAACAAACATTTTAAATCCAGTATGCGTTTGTTGAGTATATTAATAGGTATAAATAATTTCCATTTAGATTTTATATATGTACCCACATAGAAGGGTGAACAAAGTTCTGTCCCTGCCCTTAGGAGCTTGCAAAGGCTTTGTCAGGGCTTAGAAAATTCAGATTAATTTAATCCACTGTGTTTTCCCATCTTGTGACATTAAGAAATGAACCCAGTTTGCATTGATTTTTTTTTTAATTATTAGAAAATCCTTCCTGCCTTTTGTCCATCTCTTCCTTGGTGAAGTTCGTAAGTTATCGATCTGATTATGAGATTGTGGTCTGCTTCCTAGAGACATGAATGGTCTTTGACCACTTGTCCTGACATAACAAAAATAATCATCCATATTATTGATTGCATTGACCACACTTATTAGCTGGTCATTTTGTAAGTAGTTTTCATGCATTATCTCATTAGACTGTATTTCATCACTTTATAATTGCTTCCATGTTATGTATCATTAATAAAAATGAAACTCAGAATGGTCAAATATGCCCAAGGCTATGTAACTTCCCTTGTGGCTCAGTCGGTAAAGCATCTGTCTACAATGCGGGAGACCTGGGTTCGATCCCTGGGTTGGAGAAGGAAATGGCAATCCACTCCAGTACTATTGCCTGGAAAATCCCGTGGAGCCTGGTAGGCTACAGTCCATGGTGTCTCAAAGAGTTGGACACGACTGAGCGACTTCATTTTCATTTTATGTAACTACCAAGTGGTGGAGCCAGGATTCAAACCCAGGCTAAATCCAGAGTCTAAAAAAAAAAAAAAAAAAAAAAAGTCTGCCAATGGGAAATCATACATATAGCCAGGTATAGCACAAGAAATGCAAAGCCATAAACCATCACATGAATAATCATTTGTCCCTTAGAAAATTATAAGGATGGGGACTTCCCTGGTGATCCAGTGGCTAAGACTGTGAACTCACAATGCAGGGGTCAGAGTTCGATCCCTGGTCAGGGAACTAGATCTCACATGCCACAGCTAAGCGTTCACATACCACAACTAAAGATCCTGCATGCAGGAACAAAGACCCAGTGCAGCCAAATAAATAAATTGAATATTAAAAAATTATAAGGAAAATAAAGGAATCTCTGAGGAAGTTGTCTTTAGCAGACAGGAAGACCAACTATGTGCAAAATAGCATGAAGTTGTAAAAGCAGCCTAAAACCCATAGAGCTGGCTGGAAAGCTATCCTGATGCAAAAACTCTATATATTTCATAAACCAACTGTACCTGCACCTGTAACTAGTCTTGATGGATGTCAGATAGCCTGGCAGAATCATCCTGAAGGGGAACCAGAACATTGCTTCTTGCCCTGTGCTGTGGCTACTTGCTCACAATGAAACAGAGTAAATGAAAGTACCTAGCACAGTGTCTGAACTTGACAAGCCCTAAATGAATGATGATTAATTCAATCATGATGTTGGTGCACTGGACTCAGAAAGCATGGGCAGTAGAGCATAACAGGATATCTCACAAAATGAAAACATCGCATAAACACCACGCAGCTACACACACACACACATAAAGGAACCTTTGGAGAGTAATACTCGATTCACTCAAAGTGTTCTTCAACCTCGTGGCAGAGCCAGCAGACGTATGAGAAACCACAAAGATGAGAAAAATTAGCCAGACTATAGCAGGATGTGAAGGATGTGAAGGAAGGAGGGTTGTTTTTTTTTTTCTTTTTTTTTAATGTACAAAACTTTGGGGGCCAGCTGTTAGCTTCTTCAAGAGGTGGTTGCAAAGAATGACAAGTGTGAAAGTGATAGATTCTTTCACATAAAGAAAGCACGCACATACATGAGAGGTAATAGTTTTGTGAGTGTAGGAAAATATGCAAAGTGAAAATGCGAGAGCTTCCTTAGAGAGACTGTACAAATTAATACCTTCTAGCTACTGGCTGCATGGAGACTATCATCAGAGATATCATTCGTAGGTACAAAGAATAGCAGAGATGGGGCAAGCCTGGACATGTTTTTTCATATAAATTATGCTATGCTCCAGTTTACCTCAATTTAAAAATACGTAACCTAGCATGATACAGTAAAGTGCTGTTATATCCGTATGTATATGTATGCGTGCTAAGTCACTTCAGTCGTGTCTGAGTATTTGCGATCCTGTGGACTATAGTCCACCAGGCTCCTCTCTCCATGGGCTCCTCTAGGCAAGAATACTGGAGTGGGTTGCCTTTTCCTTTTCCAGGGTATCTTCCTACCCAGGGATTGAACCCACATCTCCTGCAGCTCCTGCATTGCAGGCAGATTTTTTCCACTGAGCCCCCAGGGAAGCCCATGTATGTGTGGTATGTGTGTATGTGTCTGTGTGTGTGTTTTTATGTCTGTGGTTAAATAGAATAGTTTTTACATGACCATGGAAACTGTTGCTATGTTGGAAGTGATCTAGTGGCTAAGACTGTGAGCTCCCAATATAGGGGGAGCTTGATATAATTGAGTAACATTAAGAAAGACCTTTCTAAGGCCACTATCCCTTCGAAAGAGATCACACGGTGTTCAACGAATAAAACAAAATCATACTTGGGCACTTCCTTTGATCATAGAACTAGAGAGGAAAGTCAAGGAATTCAGTCTCAGTGAAGTTTTCCATATAACTGTGAGTTTTTCTTAATGAAAATGTCAAAAGCTTAGTTGGTATATCAACATTTTTAATTAGAGGATATATTTTTATAATTACATTGACATTGGTGTCTTATCTGGGTTACCATTTCCTTCTCCAGGGGATCTTCCTGACTCAGGGATCAAACCTGGGTCTCCCGCATTGGAGGCAGACTCTTTAACCTCTGAGCCACCAGGGAAGCCCCTTCACTCACTCACTCACTGGAAAGTGAGCAGCCATTTTTCATAGCATCTTTAGAACCTAGTTGGCTGAAGTTTCAGATGTCTGCCTGTGCATTCACAAGGAAGAGTCTTATAGTGTATAAATGAATGGTCACAGTGATTACTTTGACTCCACCAGGCACAAAGAGTGCTGGGTCCTCAGTGCAGTGGGAGGAAGACTAAAGACTTGCATGGGGTAAAAGTGATTGACAATAAGCGCCCAGTGTCTAAAAGAGCCACTTGGATAGTGTCAGAAGCACCTGATACTAACCCAGTTATCCAGACATGCAGATGCAGGCTCAGGAGAACACAGTGTTGAAGACTGTGATTCTGGCAGATGGCAACTGTAGTTCGAAGGTAGCCATCCTTGGCCAGCAGTAGAGGTGACTGGAGGTAGGGGTGATAATGGGGCTTCCCCAACGGCTCAGCAGGAAAGAATCCACCTGCAATGCAGGAGACACAGTGGATGCATGTGGACGCATGCAGACGCAGTGATCCCTGGGTCTGGAAGATCCCCTGGAGGAGGAAATGGCAACCCACTCCAGTATTCTTGCCTGGAAAATCCCATGGACAGAGGCGCCTGGTGGGCTACAGTCCATGGGGTTGCAAAGGGTCTGTGGTGCCTAAGCACGCACATACATGAGAGGTAATAGTAATGACCTGAGAGCTCTCCATTCTGGCTTGCCATTGGGCATATGGTCTGGATGTCCCAGTTAATCTTGAGTCTTTCTGGGGTTGAAAGAAAGAACCACTGTGCAATATTTCAATGGAGGACAAGGATATGCTGTGAATCCAGTTATAGTCCTACCAGGATATTCACTCTGCATTGTTGTTTAGTCGCTAAGCCACGTCCAATTCTTTGTGACCCACTGTCACATGCCAGGCTTCCCTGTCCTTCACTATCTCTCAGAATTTATTCAAAATCATGCCCATTGAGTTGGTGATGCTATCCAACCATCTTATCCTCTGTAACCCTGTTCTCTTCTTGCCCTCAATCTTTCCCAACATCACAGTCTTATCCAGTGAGTCGGCTCTTCTCATCAGGTGGCCAAAGTATTAAAGCTTCAGCTTCAGCATTCACCCCATAGCAAATTGTTAAACCTTTAAAAAGTTATCTGTTATAGTTTTGTGATATATTTCTTAAATGTGATCAGTGCCACCAGGTACCAAAATCATTAACAAAAATTCATTGATTTTTATATATGTAGAATATTTAACTTAAAACAATAGTTCTAATATTTTTGTTTCATTGTAGCCTGTGAACTCTTGAAGAGTGCGCCTTCCTTGAGTGTAGCAAAATCTCAGGTACCCAGGGTTGAACACCAGTGTTTCCTTATCCCTGGTGGACACAACCTTCTGCCCAATTCTAGGATTCCCTGGATTGCATTTCATAATATATTAAAAAAAAGAAAGAATGATTTTATTATACACAGCAATAGGCAGAGTTCAGTTAGTTAAGTTTTTTCAATTCACTATTTCTTTTTTTTTTTTAGTAAGAGGAAATACTTCATTGGTTTCTCATGGCAAGTTGGGGAATAAGATTAATGGTTCATGGGGTCAGTTTCTTTTGTGCCAACATTTTCTGAGCAAGACACTAGTTCCCTAGTGTACACAGTTTTCTCAGACTGCAGTGTGCCAAATATTCATCCAGAGATCATTAATAAAGAATCTACAGATGCTCAGCTCTGTACTACATACTGCAAGAAGAATGTTTAAAATACACCCTTCCTATAAATTGGTCGCAAGAGCATAATAAATGCCCATGATTTCAAAACATGATTTTACTGACCCAAATATGAAAAGTGTGGGTCTCCCTTGTCCCAAACAGTGAGAAGACATGTCCTTTCATATTATCCTGTTCCCTCCTGGCCTCTGTGTAACCAAAGGCATGAATTTCAGCTCATCTTTGGTGAAGATCTGGGTTCACTTTGCAACCGTGGATCAGTGAAACTAGCTACTTTACACGGCGATTTGCCCTATATTTACTTTACATGGAGATTTGTCCTATAAACGGAGCCCATATGCACTCCAAATCACTCATATTTCTTTCCATCCAGTATCTGGCTTCAGTCAATGATATCACAAAAGTGTCCTAAAACTACTTGTTTGAGTGAATCAGGGAAAGTGAAAGTCACTCAGTCGTGTCCGACTCTTTGCGACCCCATGGGCTATACAGCCCATGGAATTCTCCGGGCCAGAATACTGGAGTGGGTAGCCTTTCTTTTCTCCAGGGATCTTCCCAACCCAGGAATCGAACCCAGGTCTCCTGCATGGCAGGTGGCTTCTTCACCAGCTGAGCCACCGGGGAAGCCCAAGAATACTGGAGTGGGGAGCCTATCCCTTCTCCAGAGGATCTTCCCAACCCAGGAGTTGAACTGGGGTCTCCTGCACTGCAGGCAGATTCTTTACCAACTGAGCTATCAGGGAAGCCCTACTTGTTTGAGTGAATCAGGGAATATCCAACATTTTTCACATTCTGAGATGTGGTAAGCAAGCTCTATTTACTCATCTCACACCCTACTAGACTTGGGTTACTCCTACCCCAGTTAAGATTTCAGTAAACACTACCAGTTCACTTTGATTATTTTGAAACTGAATTAAAATCATGCCTCCTTAATAGATGAAAGGAAGAGTTTCAAAAATTACTAAAAGCATCTGGGTTCACACACGATTTCCTGCCTGACTAATTTTATGCTGATACATATCCCTGCAAAAAGTTAGTCACATCATTTCTATTCTCCAAGAAACTCAAAACACACTCAAAGCCTCTAACACTATCTCACAAACATTCAGTTCAGCACTAAACCATTAAAGAAGTGATTTTTTTGTGGGTAAAATGCATGTCATTGAGAGAGGGGACCATAGGGCTGAGAAGCTACCCAGTGCTCTCATATTCTTGAAATTTTCGTATGATTATAAATCAGTTATTAAGACGTCTAAAATGGTAGAAATGTGACTCAGGGAACTCAACCTGGGGCTCTGTAACAACCTAGGGAGGTGGGAAAGGGTAGGAGGTGGGAGGGAAGTTCAAGAGGGAGGGGACATATGTACACCTATGGCTAATTCATGTTGAGGTATGGCAGAAATGAAACCAACATTATAAAGCAATTATCCTTCAATTAAAAATAAATAAATTTTAAAAATAAAATGATAAGGGTGGAATAATCATAACTTGAACTATGTTGATGATTTGTTACAAATATGAACAATTTTCATAAAGATGAGAGATTTTTATAATAATATTTCGAGATTTTTTTTTTTTTTGCCTTTGGTAAATTTTATCATCAGACCCTATCACCAGCAAAATAGGATTGTATTTCAAAAGCACAGAGGACCTATTTTTCTCACAATGACAATTTTTAAATTATTAAATTTCTGACTCAATGCCAGGGAGCCTCAGTCAACCTGTCATCTTCTTGCCTTTACTTGCCCTCTGCCTCCATCAAAACAAGTTATAAACAGCAAAAATTGATCTTGGTATGGATTTTGCTCTGAGATTCAACCATCCAGAGAATTACTGTATTATATGAGTCACTGCAAGACGTCTTGGGAGAAGTCCTACCAGGGAATTACTGTATTGCAGGAGTCACTGAAAGACATCCTGGGAGTAGTCCTACCAGGCGAGAATTACTGTGTGCAGTGACCTGTATGCGCAAGGCTTGACTCAGTGAAAATTACAGGCTGCTTTGATGCAGACGAGTTCATGAAAGACCTTCATTATTATTTTTCAAACAACATTGAGTTCTTAGAAACGTACCTTATTGTTTCCCTTGAACAAGTTGTTTGTACTTTTTCTTCGTCAGAAAACAAAACAGTCCTGCCTATGTGAATTGTGTTCTTTATTCATAGGAGCACAAACATCTGAAAAATCACTTCTAAAAAGACCTAGGACTGACTGATCTCAGGTGACAAAAGTTGGAATAGATAGTTGGAATAGTCTTTAGAAAAAGACTTTTAGAATATGAATTTTAATATATCCCAAGGTACTATCTGTGTCTCCACGTCTCAGCCAAGTTGCCATCAGAGTGACCAAACTAAAAGTGAACCCAGCCAGGCCTGTCTTGGATGGTTTTGAAAAGAATCTAAAAGAAATGAAACTAAAGATTTAACAAAAGATGAAAAGAACATTATATCAATACAGCTAAATTTCAGTGATTGACGAGTGGCTATTTGGGTAAGTTGTTACAGCCTTTTTCTTTCTGTTTTCTTGAGATTTGAGGGATTAATCCTTGGCTTGCAAGTCAGTAGACTGATTTTCCTCCTTTAAAGAATGACTCCTCCTCTTCCATGCTGCCTCCGACGTATTTCCCTGCTATGAATTTGGTGGCTGTATGTGTAACCGAGAAGTGCACGGCTAACCTTGCCTCTGAATGGACAAAACTGAGCCCCTCTTCCTGGGGTCAGCCTGGGTCCACGCACTGTGGTTATTTACATGAGAACTGTTAGCACAAGTTCTTGTATCTGACAAACAGTGAGGCCAGACAAACTGAAACAATGGAGTCTGGAGCAGAGAAAGGTTTATTTGTAGGGCCATACCAGCAGGCAAGGTGGCTCAAGCCCAGGCCTGGAGCTCCGCAAAGGGGAGCCAGTTGAGGGAGGGGGTTGTCTCAGGGTAAGTGAGCAGATTGTGAACAGTTTCTCTGATTGGCAGATGACAGGGAACAGGGTGGTGTCCCAGGGGTTAACTTTATCAGTTCTTAGGCTTCAGAAGCCTGGGGCTCTGTGCTCATGGTCAGTAAGTAGTTAACATATTCCGTTTGGTAGGAGGTTTGCACATCCTAAACTACTCAGAAAATCTGCATCAAATACTATGTTCTAGGTCCTTCAGAGAGGAGCTAAAGCAGAGAAAGTAGGGGAAGGGCTTGTCCCAGGAAGGCCCTGAAGGGTCCTGCTCAGTTGCAATAAGAGGGGTTCCCTAGAGATGAAATCAAAGTCCAGAAGAGATAGGGCCACAAGGCAGTCCAGAGAGGGTCTCTGACTCTCTTGGGCTCAATTCTTTTTTTCAGTAGAAGTTTTCTAAAGAGAAGAAGACGATGATAATTAACATTATGCAAAACATCTTACTATTGAAGTATTTCTTTCAGTGTTTAAAGTATTAAAAGGAAAGTATCATGTTGTTAAAGAGAAAATCAAACCATGTGCTTTGATTTCAAGAATTTTAAAGAAATATTTGTCATTGGATCATATTCTTTTTTTATATAAATTCATTTATTTTTTAATTGAGGGATAATTGCTTTACAGAATTTTGTTGTTTTCTGTCAAACCTCAACATGAATCAGCCATAGGCATACATATGTCCCCTTCCTCTTGAACCTCCCTCCATATCCCTATCCATCCCACCCCTCTAGGTTGATACAGAGCCCCTGTTTGAGTTTCCTGAGCCATACAGCAAATGCCCATTGGCTGTCTATTTCACATATGGCAATGTGAGTTTGCACATTACTCTCTCCATACATCTCAGCCTCTTCTCCCCTCTCCCTGTGTCCATAAGTCTTTTCTTTATGTCTGTTTCTCCACTGCTGCTGCTTCGAAGTCGTTTCAGTTGTGTCCGACTCTGCGACCCCATAGACGGCAGCCTACCAGGCTCCTCCGTCCATGGCATTTTCCAGGCAAGAGTACTGGAGTGGGGTGCCGTTGCCTTCTCCATTGCTGCCCTGCAAATAAATTCTTTGGTACCATCTTTCTAGATTCCATATATATGTGTTAGTGTACAATATTTATCTTTTTTTCTTTCTGACTTACTTCACTCTGTATAATAAACTCTAGGTTCATATACCTCATTAGAACTGACTCAAATGTGTTCCCTTTTATGGCTGAGTAATATTCCATTGTGTATATGTACCATAACTTCTTTATCCATTCATCTGTCAGTGAACATCGAGGTGGCTTCCATGGTCTAGCTATTGCAAATAGTGCTTCAGTGAACATGGGTACATTTTCAGTTTGGGTTTCCTCAGGGTATATGCCTACGAGTGGGATTGCTGGGTCACATGGTGGTTTTATTCCTAGTTTTTTAAGGAATCTCCACACCATTTTCCACTGTGGCTGTATCAGTTTACATTCCCACCAACAGTGCAAGAGGGTTCCCTTTTCTCCACACCCTCTCCAGCATTTCTTGTTTGCAGACTTTTTGATGATGGCCATTCTGCCCAGTGTGAGGTGATATCTCATTGTAGTTTTGATTTGCATTTCTCTGACAGTGAGCGATATTGAGCATCTTTTCACGTGTTTGTTAACCATCTGTATGTCTTCTTTGGAGAAATGTCTGTTTAGGTCTTTTCCCCTCTTTTTGATTGGGTTATTTCTTTTTCTGGTATTGAGTTGTATGAGCTGCTTGTATATTTTGGAAATTAATTCTTTCAGTTGTTTCATTTGCTATTATTGTCTCTCATTCTGAGGGTTGTCTTTTCATTTTGCTTATAGTTTCTTTTGCTGTGCAAAAGCTTTTAAGTTTAATCAGGTCCCACTTGTTTACTTTTGTTTTTATTTCCATTACTGTAGGAGGTGGGTCATAGAGGATCTTGCTTTGATTTATGTCATCGAGTGTCCTGCTATGTTTTCCTCCAAGAGTTTTATAGTTTCTGGTCTTACATTTAGGTCTTTAGTCCATTTTGAGTTTATCTTTGTGTGTGGTGTTAGGAAGTGTTCTAATTTCATTCTTTTACATGTAGCTGTCCAGTTTTCCCAATCAATACCCAGAAATCACTTGTATTCCTATATACTAACCATGAAAAATCAGAAAGAGAAATTAAGGAGTCAATCTCATTCACCATTGCAACAAAAAGAATAAAATATCTAGGAATAAACCTACCTAAGGAGACTGAAGCGACTTAGCTTAGCTAAGGAGACGAAAGAACTGTATACAGAAAATTATAAGACACTGATGAAAAAATCAAAGACGACATAAACAGATGGAGAGATATTCCATGTTCCTGGGTAGGAAGACTAAGTATTGTGGATCAGATTCTGACACCAAGGTACTTACTAGGCCTGGGTTAATCTCCTGAGTGTCCCAGGCCTGGAGTCAAAACTCGCAGTGTCAGGCTCTGCCTCCTATTTCTTTGAGAACTTAAACAGGCCCCTGGGCAAAAACACCTTCAGATGTTAACAGAGGCCTTTTAAACTCCCTAATAGGAAGGAACTATACAATGACATTGTAATTGCACCTTTGTTCTTCACAGTGCCTGGCCAGTTAAAATCATTTTGCCTTGGAAGAGAAACAGAAAAACAAGTTTGAAAGTATTCTAGACCATTTCAATTTTTATATGTGAACTCAAGATTCCTATCCAGTCTCTAGAATGTTTGTGACAAGATGCTAATGATGATTTCTCAATCTTATTATGGTGGTGTTTCTTCCCCTTACCCTGATCTTAGTAAGGGGCACGTGTGTGTGTGTGTGTGTGTGTGTGTGTGTGTATGTGTGTGCTCAGCGGCTCAGTGGCTCTTTACGACCCCATGGGCTATAGCCTGCCAAGCTCCTTTGTTCATGGAATTTTCCAGGCGTCTCTCGTGTCTTCTGCATTGGCAGATGAATTCTTTACCTTTAGCACTACCTGGAATCCTTAGTAAGGGGTACCACCTTCCGTCAGATTTTTTCCAAGCCAAGAACAAAAGTTAGCCAGAACCTCCCCTTGTAGACATGCCTTCTGATGATTTCTTCTCCCGCTCCTCTCTCCTCCCGCTCCCTCTCCTCCCACTATGGGTATCGTCACCAGAGTCTGGCCACCTCTCTCTCACAGGTGACAACACCCTGGCTTCGGTCCACACTAGTGCCAGAGGGACTCTGTCTGGGACATAAATCTTCTATCAGTATCTTCCCTGCATCCAGTCATACAAGGATTGCCTGTAGTGTAGAGGAGATCATTAAAAAAAGCTTCAGTCTAGCTATCAAAGCCTGTGTCTTCTGCATTGCAGGTGGATTCTTTACTGCTAAATCCAATAAAGATTCACCAGGAAAGCCCATTAGGATGTGAACAACTTCTAATTCTTGCATTTTGATAACTATCTTTACCCTAGTCTTCTAGGTGCCTGAATTACTAGAGCTGTTTATACTTCTCTGTTCTACAGTTATATCCTGCTTATAATTCAAACCCAAATCAGTAACCTTTTCCTTTCAAAACTTTCCTTGGCCCCACGGGGAGTTAAATGACTCTTCTTTGGACTCTTCAGTAGCCAGCAGCCTCCTCTGGCCAAAAACCTGCCACAATGACCCTAACTTCTTAGTATGAGTCATTTCACATCCATTATAACACTAGGCATCTTCAGGGTATCCTCCAACAAGTAGTTGTCAGTTCTTCATAATTTATGAATTACTCCATGCATAAACCTACCATCCTGTTATTTCCAATTTCTTTCCTATTAGCTTTCATTATTTCCTTGCCTATTGCTGATTTTTCTTACTGGCTTCTCTGAACATTATTTTAGAGCCAGATAAGATAAGATCCTTTATCAATCTGTAGCAACTACTGGCATTTTCTTTTGACTAATGATAATAGTGGTAGATACTTTGAAAGTTAGTTATTAAAGGATAACTTTGAAAATGATTTGGTGACTGGTATATTTGGCAGTGGAATCATAATTGGAAATTGAATGAATGAATTTGGCTTGATGAACTTTGAGCATTAAAAAAACTGACTTACAGTATTATCTGATTCCAAACGTTATCTTTGGCACCAGAACTCTATTATTAAAGAAATGGTTTACATTACCCTGTATGCCTTAAAATCTAGGTGTTCTTCTGGAAGATGAGTACACAACTTCAGAACACTTCCAGGAGTATACTTCATCCTTTTTTTCTGTTATCCTAGAGTGCCCACCATAGATGATTTAGAAATTTCAAAAAAATGAATTTGTTTCCTTCGTTGTTGTCATAAAGTAGAAAGTTGTATGAATTGGTAGGATAAGCGAGGAGTTTTCTCAGAAAATCTGCAGTCAACATTTCTGTGTGCTATTTGCCAACAGACCAATAGGAAAAGAGTGCCACTGTTGTCATTAAAAGGTACATGGAGTAGGTTGCTTGCTCTGTGGTTTTAGGACTTGAAGCTGTAAATGCACTGCTCAACTGGATCTTTCCTGCTCACCCAAAGAAAGATGCTCAATTATCAGAAGAGAGTCCAGACGTCAATTTAGTGTTTACATCACCTTACTGTGGAGAGTAGGTGTATAAACACATTTTAAAACAGATTTTCTGATACTATCTAGTTAAATCCTTGTGTGCATGCATGACAAGTCACTTCAGTCGTGTCCAACTCTTTGTGACCCTATGGACTGTAGCCCACCAGGCTCCTCTGTCCATGGGATTCTCCAGGCAAGATTACTGGAGTTGGTTGCCATGCCTCCCCCAGGGGATCTTCCCAAACCAGGGATCAAACCAGTGTCTCCTGCAGCTCCTGCATTGCAGGAAGATTCTTTACGGCTGAGTCACTGGGGAAGTCCAGTTAAATTCTTAGGTGCCCTTTAAGCCTAAGAATTGCCATTTGGGGTCTATATATGCTTTAATATATAACCCAAATTAATTGTATTGTTAATGAATAAGGAAACTAGCTAGTTTTGTTCTAGTTGTGTTTACTGAAAGTTTATTGAGATATCAAATGATTCCAGTTCTAGCTTCAATGTATTGTCTATTCAGGGAGCTCTCTTTCATTCCTTGCAAGATATGGTAAAAGCCAATAAACCTCTGAATCTATCATTCCCAAACAAAACTAAATGCAACCCTTTACAAGAAAACACTTCCATTTTCTTATTATATTATGTTCTATCCTCATTTCTCCTGGTTACTGCATTTATTTTATGACTCTTCAGTTAATTGCACATCTTTCTCTGCTGACTTTGCTTGTATTCTGTTTTGTTCAATAGAGGCAGTCCTTGGGTACTGCTTTTAGTCCCTTAGTAACTCAAATTTCTTTTACTCCACACTGCATGGAGCTCTTATTTCCTTTGCTGTAAAATATAAGGCCATCTGTTGAGTCTGAGCTGTTATTATTTTTATCATCACTGTGACTAGACTGGACTCCATTCATGCTGTCTTGATGAATCTAGCCTGTCAGCCATCAGAACAAAAGACTTTCTGTTTTAGCTCTCCTATCTTATTTCACAGCAATTGATCATTTTCTCTCTCAAATTCTTACAGTTTGTGAGTTCTTTATGCGAAGACACCCCTTGCCTGCCCCTCCATCTTGCCCATGTGTAGACCAAAGGCAAGTCAAGTGTTCTGCTCAAACTATTTTCCACAGGTGTTCACCTCAGCACAGCCATATCCACAGCCATCGCTCAAATCCATGTTACCGACGTCTCTTACCTAAACACCGTAGTATCTTCTGTGCTGGAGTTACCACTCTACAGACATACTCTTCACGCAGTTGCTAGCGTGTCTTCTTGTTTTATTAATACTTTTCACTGAAGTCTTTTTTCGTCTGTGCTTGTTGACATTTCCAGGTTGGCTTCCCCAGTGCCCAGTCTGGGATGGATGAGACGAAAAGAAACCCCAGGGAACTCCCTGCTGTGTCATTCTTCAGGCCCCAAGGTCCCAAGCCTGTCTTTTCTCCTGCAGTCAGTCTTCTTATGTTTGTTTATGTATAATGTCTGGGATTTTAAGCTGTACTTAGCAGGAGGAATAGGGAAAAGTACGTCTTCTTCACCTGGTCCGGACATGAAAGTCCACAATATCATTTAAAACCATAAATCAGCTGGTGTCACTGTCCCAAGTTTAAACCTTTCAAATAGCTCTTGGTGTGTAGCACAAACAGACGTGAGTAACCTACAGGATCCAAGATAACATGATCTTGGCCTGTCTCTTCCACAGTGACCTTGTAGCAGTTGGCGTTTTATTTTCTTGCAGAGACTTCTTTCTTGCTCATAACCTTATGACATGTCCTTTATCTCAACCATTTGTCATCAATACTACTCTCCTTGGCTCCATTTCAGCCTTCAGTTTAAACGCCTCTATCTAATATTATTATCTTCAGTTCAGTCACTCAGTCATGTCCTACTGTTTGTGACCCCATGGACTATATAGCATGCCAGGCTTACTTCCCTTATATTTAAATTTTCTTCAGGACTTAATATAAATCACTTTTTTTTTTCCAATCATTGCTTTCATTGTAATCTGTGTGAATAGGATGACAGCATGGCCTTTGATCTTTCCAAGAAAGAAAGTGAGAGTGTTAGTTGCTCAGTCGTGTCCAACTCTTTGTGACCCCATGGACTATAGCCCACCAGGTTCCTCTGTCCATGGAATTCTCTAGGCAAGAATACTGGAGTGGGTTTCCATTCCTTTCTCCAGGGGATCTTCTGACCCAGGGATCGAACCTGGGTCTCCTGGTTCCAAGCACCAAGAAAGTCCTTAGGTTATAGGTCAATATCACTGCAGATGGTGACTGCAGCCATGAAATTAAAAGATGCTTACTCCTTGGAAGAAAAGTTATGAGCAACCTAGATAGCATATTCAAAAGCAGAGACATTACTTTGCCAACTAAGGTCTGTCTAGTCAAGGCTGTGGTTTTTCCAGTGGTCATGTATGGATGTGAGAGTTGGACTATGAGGAAGACTGAGCGCTAAAGAATTGATGCTTTTGAACTGTGGTGTTAGAGAAGACTCTTGAGAGTCCCTTGGACTGCAAGGAGATCCAACCAGTCCATTCTGAAGGAGATAAGCCCTGGGATTTCTTTGGAAGGAATGATGCTAAAGCTGAAACTCCAGTACTTTGGCCACCTCATGCAAAGAGTTGACTCATTGGAAAAGACTCTGATGCTGGGAGGGATTAGGGGCAGGAGGAGAAGGGGACAACCGAGGATGAGATGGCTGGATGGCATCACTGACTCGATGGACGTGAGTCTGAGTGAACTCTGGGAGTTGGTGATGGACAGGGAGGCCTGGCATGCTGCAATTCATGGGGTCGCAAAGAGTCGGACATGACTGAGCAACTGAACTGAACTGAACTGAACTGAGCTTGCTTCCAGGTTTCAGTTTGGTTTATTTTTTATTTACCGATTCATTTAATATTTGTTTTCATTTAGTCCTTAAGTTGTATCTAACTGTTTTGCAACCCCATGGACTGTAGCCCACCAGGTTCTTCTGTCCATGGGATTTCTCAGGCATGAATACTGGAGTGGGTTGCCATTTCCTTTTCCAGCGGATCTTCCTGACCCAGGGATCGAATTTGAGTGTGCCTATTAGGTTTCACGCACTATTCTAGGTGTTGAGGAGACAGCTATAAGCAAAACTAAAGCCATAGCTCTTGTGGAGTGCACATTCTAATGGAGGAAGATAAACAATAAATGTGAAATATATATATATATTGTGTCGTGTAATGAGTACAGAAAGGAAAAACAGGATAAGGGAAGAGAAAGTGGTTGGAACATGCAGGGACCGGGGAGAAAAATAATTTACATTTACTCATCAGGAAAGGTCGCTTTGTAATAAGGTGACATTTGAGCAGAGACCTAAATGAAATTGAGGGTCAAGTCATACAGACATCTAGGGGAGCAGAGGGAATAGTAAGGACAAGTGTTCTGAAACTGAAATGTCTGTGTCACTATTGACAGGCAGTGGGACCCTGGTGTGGCTGGAGCTTAGGTAGGGAGGAGCAGTGCTCAGAGACTAGGTCAGAAGGGGAGCCCTCAGGGTAAGGTCATTGATGGAGGTCATTGACAGACCATGACAAGCTGCCTGTGCTTTTTACACATGGCCAGCACCCCCCACCTTAAAACTGGGGCTTCCCAGATGCCTCCAGGGTAAAGAATCCACCTGCCAACACAGAAGACTCAGGAGACCCGACTTCAGTCCCTAGGTCCAGAAGATCCCCTGGAGAAGGAAATGGCAACCCACTCCAGTATTCTTGCCTGGAGAATCCCATGGACAGAGGAGCCTGGCAGGCTACAGTTCATGGGGTTGCAAAGAGTCAGACAAGACTGGAGTGACTGAGCATGCGTGCACGCACCCTTAATGCTGGCTAAGGTACTACCCACAGCAACATGGCAACCGTGCCACCAGTAGGTGAGGGTGAAGTCGCTCAGTTGTGTCCGACTCTTTGCGACCCCATGGACTGTAACCTACTAGGCTTCTCCGTCCATGGGATTCTCCAGGCAAGAATACTGGAGTGGATTGCCATTTCCTTCTCCAGGGGATCTTTCCGACCCAGGGATCAAACCTGGGTCTCCCGCATTGGAGGCAGACGCTTTAAACTCTGAGCCACTAGCTAAAGCCACCAGTAGAAGGAAGCTATATGCTGAGATTTAATTCAAAGCATCAGTTGATAGCTTTATGTGCTAGTAAGAATGCTATTGATGCATACACATACCTATCAAGTCATATTTCCCTAGTTGACTCCACAAAAGCGGGGAGAATGAAGAGAAAGTAAAGATAATTAGGATGAATGTTTAAAAAGTAATTAGAAAGAGTTTTGAAAGGAAATGAAGTAATTGTTTCAAAGTTATTTAAAATTCCAGACTCACAGTTGTTTAATTGCTTTCCTATATTTCAGTGTAACCAGCCTAAGCAACTGAATCGAATCCTGTGGATAAGTGAAAAACACAATAGGAAATCAAAGTATTTTGGAAATACTGAATGAAAATTAAATGCATACAATCTTTTGGTTTTTAATTGAAACTTGAAAATGGCACTTAGTGCATATATCTGCAGTGTCATATTTCATCCTGTAGGTAACGGGGTGGGAACTCAGTGTCGTACCTGATACTGCAAAGAGTGTACATTGGTGTTCTGGACAGGCAGTGCAAAAGGAAAGAAATGACCAGTTACCTCTCTGATGTACCCATCAATTTCATCCATCCTTCCAGACTCACATAGCGGAGACCTTTAAGCTGATGTTCACTATCTCTGATTGAAATAAAAAATAAAGTTTTCATCCAAACTTTTCCTGGCTGAACTCCCTCCTGAATTCAGAAGTAAGGAGAGCCATTTTTTCAAAGTCTTAAGTAAGCACAGTTACTTAAGTGAACGTTTTCAGAGCTGTACTCTTTCCTTTTTCTCCTTTACTATTCATTTCTTTCCTAATAGCCTGGGATTCATGTTCTGCCTTCTTTGTTATTACATGCACCAAATCACAAAGTACGTACGGAAAAATGCAAATTATACAGTGCTTGAAAATGTTATGTCCCATTTTGCAATTATTATAATCATGTACTAGACCATGCTCACCATAATAAACCGCTAGAGGTTCTTTCATTTCACTCTGCTCTTTTTCACTCATAACCCTTCACAGAGATGGCTCCCTTTCTTAAGAACATCTTCCTTTCCCACCCAGATGTCACTTTGTGTGACTAACTCCCATTTATCTTTCTGAACTGAGATTTTAAGTGACTTCTTCCCGTAAACTGTCCCAAATCATCCCTTCTTCGTAGATAATTCTTTGCACGTTAGCTCTCTGGATACCTATATTATAGAATCTAACACACTGTGACAATTTTTGTTTTAGAATCCTCTTCTTTAGGAGACAACAAACCCCTCAAGAGCAAGATTATGTCTTATTTTTTTCTTACATCCACAATATATAACACAAGACCAGGAATATGGCTAGGCACTCTAAATACTTGTTGAATGACTGAACAAACACAATCCCAAAACAAACATATTATTTAAGTGTGATCATGAAAAACATAGTAAATTCTAAGGTCATTCCTCAGAGTTATAAGGAATTCTAGTGCTTAGAATAGAATGCCTTTTAAAGGCACTGTACTGTTGTCATAATTGAAGTAAGCTCACTATATATTTTACTCAATTAGTTTGATGTTCATTGAGATGACTCTTGATTCCATTGAGTATCCTGAATGTTCAGTACATCTTATTTTTCCATCATAGTCATTGAAAATCTACAATTTAAAATTTGAATAATATTTCTTGAGGGTATATTTTTTTCACTAAAAAGTGTCAATGAACGAAAACAATATAAAACATTTGATGTCCTATATTAAGTTATATATTTTCATTTCTTATCTTTTTGAATTCAACACTAATTATAATCTGTACAATACATTTGATGATGTTGTGTCACTTGGTAAAGAAGAGAGGCTCTTTACCAGAAAGAAGAAAAAAAATTTTTTTTCTTTTCCTCAAGATGTAACAGTAGTTTTGTAAACACATACTACAGCAAACATGACTATGACAATAATAGATTTTAGCATCACTTTCAAAGATGAAATCGGTTTTCCTGAAAATGCTTCTTTTCTGACATCCTTAAAAAGAAGTTGAGATGAAATTTGAAATAATATCATTGGAATCCTTAAGAACTTTACCAAAGCACTCCATAGTAAAACAACTGCCCCCTAGGGATATATTTGCATGTATTTTAAAACACATACTGTGGTAAAAGATTATACTCTTCAGAATTTCTAAGTACTGCCAAATGAACTTGTTTTCTCTTCTAAATTATATACTTGATATTCGGTGGCTTCCCAACATTATAGTTGAGTCAACCAGAGTAATAATGGCTTTCTTACAGTGCTATTAAAATCTCAAAATGCTTTGATTTCTTCAAAAATCAATGATTC
The DNA here is from genome assembly GCF_001704415.2 of Capra hircus. NCBI lineage: Eukaryota > Metazoa > Chordata > Mammalia > Artiodactyla > Bovidae > Capra > Capra hircus. The sequence goes on along the minus strand of NC_030831.1, from coordinate 22,788,137 downwards.
AACTGTATAGGAAATAATCCACTCTTAATGGACTTCATAATTGATAGAAAAAATACTAAAATTTGCTGTACATGCTAATTATGTTAGAAGAAATGTTATAAGTGAGTGCTTATAGTAAAATACAGAGTTACAATCTTCCTTACATTTGCAAATTTTTGTGTACTGCTGCTACTGCCAACTCCCTTCATTCGTGTCCGAATCTGTGCGACCCCATGGACAGCAGCCCACCAGGCTCCTCTGTCCACAGAATTCTGCAGACGAGAGTACTGGAGTGGGTTGCCATTTCCTTCTCCATTTGTGTACAGTGGTTTGGATTTCAGAACAAGTTTCACATTTTCAAATACTTTTACCTACCCATATTTGTGCAGAGGGCTTCTCTGATAGCTCAGTGGTAAAGAAGCCACTTTTCATTGCAGGAGACGCAGGAGATGCAAGTCGATCCCTGGGTTGGGAAGATCCCCTGGAGAAGGAAATGGCAACCCAGTGCAGTTGGAAATCCCAGGAACAGAGGAGCCTGGCAGGCTACAGTCCCAGTCAGACACGACTTAGTGACTAAACAACAGCAACAACTTGTGCAGAGGAAAATTGAGAATGCTATATCCCAAGAACTATTCAATTATAGCAGATGAGATTAAAAAGTAAATTACTGCATGTACTTTGCATCTCAAATCATTGTTATTTGTATTGTAATATGTTAATATCACCTTTTTTCCACATGCTAGAACTTATGGTAAAACTTATGGTAAAGACATATGGCTTTATTTATGGTGTTTTCTGTAAAACTGGTTTGGAGCTGTTGCTTCACTGCTAGAGGACATTCATTTATTCAATAGTTCTTAAGATATAAACTATCACAAATCAGTTTTGCTAAAAGCTTCTTTTAAAGGAAGAAACACACACACACACACACACAACCTACATGCCTCTAACTACATAAAAAAAGAGTAAACCATGTAGTTTTCCATATTTATTACTGTCTGGTGAATTTGCCTAATTTCACCAAAGTTTGGAGACACTAAGCTATATTTAGAAAAGAAAAAAAAATACTTCCCCTATTTTTCAAATAATAATTGTAGATCTTTCGGAACCCTAAACTAGCCAGAGGTTGGTGTTATCATTTCATCTCATTCTGTTCTTGGCCTGTCTCACACTCCTGTTCAGTCGATTCAGTCCTGTCTGACTCTTTGCGACTATGCACTGTAGACTGCCAGTCTCCTCTGTCCATGGGATTCTCCAGGTAAGAATACTATAATGGGTTGCCTTGACCTCCTCCAGGGGATCTTCCTGACCCAGGGATCGAATCCTCGTCTCCTGTGTCTAATGCATCACAGGCAGATTCTGTACCACTGAGCCACCGGGGGTGCCCTCTATCAGTCAGAAATTAATAATAGACATATTATGTCCCCATAAGTGGTATCTTCCTCCTTCCTTCACTATTGTATTCTACTGCTCTTCACCTTTAAGGATCAGTGTAGAAGGAGTGAGCTGGATAATGAGGAAAAGGAGTTCCTTCTTGAGAGTAACAGAGCCTCTTACCTGATGATGGTTTAGAACAGTGAATCTCCAGCTGTAGCCCCCAAGAACCAGCATCAAGATCACCAGGGGCTTGTAGATTACAAATGGCTAACTCTGGGAGTGGGGCTCAGAAAATTGGTGTTTTAACAAGCCTCCAGATGCTGGTGAAGCACGCTGAAGTTCAAGGACCAATGATGTAGGGAATAATTACTGTGACAATGAGTCACGAGAGAGTGCACAGCAAATTCTAGCCTATCCCCAAATTTATCAATTAAATGCAAAAAAACTGGCTGTCACAACATACTGTACCCTTGGAAATATTATAAATTGAGAATATTTACCCCAAACTATTTGACCACCTGATGCAAAGCACTGACTCATTGGAAAAGACCCTGATGCTGGGAAAGATTGAAGGCAGGAGGAGAAGGGGCTGACAGAGGATGAGATGGTTGGATGGCATCACTGACCCAATGGACATGAGTTTGAGCAAGCTCCGGAAGTTGGTGATGGACAAGGAAGCCTGGTGTGCTGCAGTCCATGGGGTCACCAGAGTAGGACGTGACTGAGGGACTGAACTGAACTGACCCCAAACAATAATGATTATGACTGTGACCAATCAATCCTAAAGGAAATCCACCCTGAGTATTCATTGAAAGGATTGATTGATGCTGAAGCTGAAGCTTATATAGCTTGGACACACCTGAGTGACTGAACAACAATACAGTTATAACTATGGGGCATTTATCTCAGGAGGTATAATATGAAGTTTGAGAAAGCCAAAGACCAAGGAATTATACTGGATTGAATAGTATCCCCCGAGTCATGTCTACCTGGAACCTCAGGATGTGACCTTATTTGGAAACAAGGTCTTTGCAGATGTAATAGTTAAGATGAGGTCCAACTGGATTAAGGTGGGCCTGGCATTCTAGGGAAGTCAGGAGAGAGGCACCCAGGGAAGGAGGCGGCAGACATTGTCATCACACTGCCACAAGCCAAGGAACATCAAGGCTTGCAAACACCGTTGCTAGGTAAGAGTGATGGACAGTTTCTTCCTAGAGCCTCCACAAGGAGCCAACCTTGCTCACACCTTGATTTTGGATATTACACCTCCTGAACTATGATGGGATGAATGTATGCAGTTTTTCAGCAAACTAGTTTCTTGCCAAAATCGTCATGACAGCCCTGGGAAGCTAACACAGAGAACTGCGTAAGGTTTACATCTTATGCGATGCTCTTTGACTTACTCTTGGTCCATAAAGACCTTCTCATAAGAATATGTTCTGTTAGAAGGCTGCCCTGCCACCTCTGTCCCCACTTCTTGGTTCCAGCCCCCTCCTCTGCACACCTCCCCACCCTTTAAAAGGATCTTTGAAGTATCTAGCTTTAGCTGTGAAAGTCATATTCTTACTTATTGTTGGAGGGGAAAAAAAAAAAACTCTCCTAGAAAATATAAAATGTAAAACCCTTTTCATTGTGAAGAAATAAAGCATTTATGTATTTTTAGTTAGAACTTATGCCTATTATCTTCCATCCATCTGTCTTTCGGTAATGTTTTAGATTGATGTAGATTATGTTTTTAAGCTGCTTTATGCTCAGTTGTTCACATACATAGGAAGCCTTTTAATTGGGCCATTTTATATGCAAATAACTCTAATACTATTAAGTGTATCTGTAGCTCCTTCTGTTGCAGTTTCAGTTGTGTCATAAATGCATTGACCCTCCACAAACAGGGTTAATTAGTGTGTGAGTGTGTGTGTGTGGCGGCTGCCAGCTGTAGATCTAAGATAAAGAATAGAGATTTACCAGGCAAAGCTCTTTGCGTCTTAAAAACAAAACATGTAACTGTAGATGATATGTTTAGGAAGCTGGCTTAAGGATATGTGTTTGTATTCACTGCATCTTCTATGAATAGCCCTGTGCTCTCCTTTGCTATGTTTTGTTTTTCTCAAATGATGTGGTAAAAGCCTCAATATTTTAACATGCAAATATGTATTTGAAAGTCATACCAATTGAAAGAAACATTTAATAAGACAACTTTGATAGGACATTTTAAATGACTTCAAAGGTCTTTTTAAAAAATTTGTTAAATTTATGTTTTTAACAGTTGCTTCTTTTTTGTTGTCTCTCAGTAATGCAACATTCCTGTTAAACTTAATATGGAAAAAAGCACAGAATATTTAATAGTGTGATTTGATTTTTCCTGTGCTTTCTTCCATTTTTCATTTCTACAGCTCTCATTTCTAAACCTGCAAGTATTTCATTTCCCCTAAGCCTTTGAACATTCTTAGGCAGTTTGTCAACATTGTTTGCTATTATTTCTTGTTTATTTTTTTCCTGAGTTACTTTTGAGCCAGCACAGAGATCTCAACAATATTTTTGAGACAATCAACAGAAGATTGATTCTGCACTTTTATCCAACAACAAGAGGGCAGTTTGAATTCCATGCTAAAGAGCTGGAATTTGCTTTTAAAAATCAGTATAGATGATAAATATTTTGCATAAGGGTATGATGTAAGACGGAGAAGGCAATGGTAACCTATTCCAGTACTCTTGCCTGGAAAATCCCATGGATGGAGGAGCCTGGTAGGCTGCCGTCCATGGGGTCTCAAAGAGTCAGACACGACAGAGTGACTTCACTTTCACTTTTCACTTTCATGCATTGGAGAAGGAAATGGCAACCCACTCCAGTGTTCTTGCCTGGAAAATCCCAGGGACGGTGGAGCCTGGTGGGCTGCCATCTATAGGGTCACATAGAGTCCGACACAACTGAAGCGACTTAGCAGCAGCAGCAGCATGGCATAAGAAGTGTTAATGCTAGATCTGAAGATATGAAGCAAGATTACTTGAGGAAGATTTGTCTTTATTATATGTATATTTATATTTCTATACTAACTATTGAAACAAACAAGCAAAAACCCTCTTATTTCATTCTTTCAAGTATGCCTATTATGTGCCTAGTATTAGAGATAGAGAAGAAATTCAGAGTCCTGCCTTGGAGGAAGAGTAGTCTATCAGAGAAAAGGGACAAGAAACACACAACTATGAACCAGCTTAAATACAGAATTGGGGCACTTTGAATGGGAGAAATTCAGAACGGGTACCCTGTTAGTTTCCCAGGGTTGCTATAACAAATCACACAAGCCTAGTCAGTAGCTTGAAATAGCAGAGATGTATTCTCTCTTGGTTCTGGAGACTGGAAATCCAAAATTAAGGCCTCAACAGAGCCATATTTCCTAAAAACGATCTAGGGATCTTTCTTGCCTCTTCCAGCTTCAGTGGCTTCTTTACCTGTGGCCACATAGTTCCAGTTGGACTTGATCTTTCTAGAGCCTTCTCTGTGTGACTGTCTTGTCCTTATGTTACTGCCAAAATATTGCCTTTCTCTGCCCATTGAAGCTGGATAAAAAAATAACAGAGAAAGAGTTTGGAGAAAATAGAAAAGATGGCTTTAATCTTCAGCCAGCCAAGGGGAGAGAGTGCCTTAAAAATTGTGCTCCCTTTCCCTAGGGGAACTGAGAGACTTTATATAGCCTGGGACTTAGAATAAATGATAAGGGTCAAAATAATAAAGATCCTTTGTTAATAAAGCCTTTAATAATAAAGCCTTCCCTGGTGGCTCAGTGGTAAAAGTCTGCCTGCCAATGCAGGAGATGTGGGCTCCATCCCTGGGTTGGGAAGATCCCTAGAAAAGGAAATGGCAACCCACTCCAGTATTCTTGCCTGGAGAATCCCATGGACAGAGGAGCCTGGTGGGCTATAGTCCATGGGGTAGCGAAGAGTCAGACAGGACTGAGCGACTAACACTTTCACTTCCTTATCCAGGATGATCTCCATTTCAATATCATTAACTACAAAGACTCTTTCAAAATAACATTACCTTCATGCGTTCTGGATGACCATATCTTTTGGGGTCACTTTTTGACCCACTGCAGCTAAACAGAAGGGGTGACACCTTCACTGAAGGGTTGCTTTGAGGAAAGAAGAGAGACACATGTGAGTTCTCTTTTAGGCATGGACAGTGTGAAGTGCCCAAGTCTTTCCACTTGTAGGACAATTCCTGGCACATAGAAAACACTCCATGAACATGGTATAATAATCCCACATGAAATACACCCATAAAAATGTTCAGCAGGCGGGTGGACATACAAGTCAGGAGAAAGATCTGGGTTGGACAGAAGACTGGATTAGAGTACCAAGGGAAGGTGTGGGAGAACAGAAAAGAGGAAAACAAGGACCAAGAGACAGTCCATCTTTGAGGAAGGAATTGCTGTAAAAACAAGAGGGAAAGCAGGAGGGAGGGTGGCATAAGAAAGGAAAAAAGTCTTTAAGAAGGAAAAGGTGTCAGGCGGTGGTTTCGTTCTTCACCCGCTCAGTCGTGTCCAGCTCTTTGCAACCCCATGGACTGCAGCATGCCAGGCTTCCCTGGTCTTCACTATCTCCTCGAGTTGGCTCATACTCTTGTCCAGTGGGACTCCCTGATAGCTCGGTTGGTAAAGAATCTGCCTGAAATGCAGGAGACCCCGGTTCAATTCCTGGGTCAGGAGGATCCCCTGGAGAAGGGATAGACTACCCACTCTAGTATTCTTGGGCTTCCCTTGTGGCTCAGCTGATAAAGAATCTGCCTGCAATGTGGGAGACCTGGGTTTGATCCCTGGGCTGGGAAGACCCCCCTGGAGAAGGGAAAGGCTACCCACTCCAGTATTCTGGCCTGAAGAATTCCATGGGCTGTTTAGCACATGGGGTCGCAAAGAGGCGGACACGGCTGAGTGACTTTCGCTTTCAATTTCATTTTCGTGTCCACTGAGTCAGTGATGGCACCCAACCGTCTCATCCTCTGTTGTCCCCTTCTCCTCCTGCCTTCAATCTTTCCCAGTATCAGGGTATTTTCCAATGAGTCGCCTCTTTGCATCAGGTAGTTAGGTGGGGCTGATTAAGTAATATGAAGCATAGGTTTGGGGATTTTGTTTCTGTAAGCAATTTCTGCAATTACGTTTCAGTGGATTAAAAAAGTAGAAAGTTTGACAAACATTAAAAAGTTTTTTTTTTTTTCCCAAACAACAAAACTAAACCAATATATAGTCTTCCCTCCATAACCCTCAGTGTCCATGTTTCAAAGAAACGTGAAGATACAAGTCTGTGACCTCTTTCCTTTGATCCCAGAGAGAGACTGGGCAAGTTCTGTATTGTTAGAGCTGTCGTGCTGCCTTCCACTGGTAACTTCTCTCCTGTCACGGGGCATCTAATCACATTCACGGTGGGAGAATGCAGTTCCCAAACTGCGATTCTGACTCTGATCCTCCATGGAAAAGAATGTTCTTCAGGCATCCCACTGAATCAACTATAAAACATCAGTCAGGCATAAGTAACATGGATTCAGAGACCTTCCTGTTGAATAGTGTGAAATATATTAAGAAGAAAAGGATGCTTCAGTTTCATACACTAGAGATTCATTACCATGTTATACTTTGATGACATCATAAGTTTCTTTCATTTAGAATGACAGTTACTGTTAAAGAGTTTGTTTTTTGTTTGTTTTAGGTTTGAACTGAAATATCCTAGTGGCTATAATCTGGTCTGTCTGTTATGGAGGACACTGAACAAATTTTTCCATCACCTGTGGTCAGTACACCTCAGATTTGGCCTTTTAAATTCCATATCAGGGAACAGTTGAACATTGCAGTTTCTTTCTTTTTTTTTTTTTTTTTAATTTTTGCAGTGTTGTGTTGGTTTCTGCTGTAGGACAAGGGGAATCAGCCACAGTTATACAGATAACCCTCCCTCTTGAGCCTCCCTCCTGCCCTTCCTCCCCTCCCACCCTTCTGGGTGATCAGAGCACCACTGGGCTCCCTGTGTTATACAGCAACTTCTAGCCAATTTCCTTTTGTAATTTATATTCCCTGCGCAACATTCTTGCAATAGTAACAATAGTAATTATGTTCTAGTTCATTTGTGTCAACTAATTTTTTTTTTTAATTAAGGAGAGTACATTTGGACATTTGGGATGTTGTTATTTTAAATGGTAACAATCACTGGCTAGTTTTGAATCATTTTCTCTGCTTTATGAACTGAGATTATCACAAGTGTGTTCGTTTCAAAAACTAAAAATTGATTTGCCGTTACTTACCTTAACAAGCGATAAGACTGAGCGCATGCGTGCACACACCCACCCACAAATAGACACACATACGCACACGCACACACACACACCTTAACAAGCGAAGCTTTAAGAATCAGGCCAAATCAAAGAACTTACTTATAATGAAGTCTTTTACTGTTACATATTTCTTTAGATTGAAAATTTAAGAATTTGAATATGCTCTTTAACACATCTTTAAGGGATGCGTTCCTTAAAAATAAATTGTTTAAAATTTTGTTTATTAGAGATTTTGTTAGACTTTATAAACCAGGATCAGAAAATATATAGGTCAAAATGAAATTGTTAAGCTGGCACATGTACAAAGCCTGATTTTGCTCATTTGTTATGTCATTTTATAATAACTGATATCATTAAAACTCAAACTTGGGACATACACCTGCAAGTCCATAGATAGATATAGCCTTTGTCTTAGGGTTGAATCACACGATGGTACAGATCTTTTATTATTCTACCTACTGTTTTGATAAGAAGTTCAATTAAGACATGATTTTTTAAACTAGTCAGGTCTATTTAACCCAGCAATTAAGAAAATAATTTGAAGTATGGTTGATTTACCATGTTATATTAGTTTTAAGTATAGAGTATAGTGATTCAATATTTTTCCAGTTTATACTTAAGTATGGAGAAGAGCATGGCAACCCTCTCCAGTATTCTTGCGTGGAGAATCCCATGGACAGAGGAGCCTGATGGGCTATATAGTCCATGGGGTAGCCAAGAGCCAGACACGACTGAGGCGACTTAGCACGCACACACACGTATGCCATTTAGTGTGTTGGAGAAGCCTCTTGAGAGTCCTTTGGACTGCAAAGAGATCAAACTAATCAATCCTAAAGGAAATCAATCCTGAGTATTCATTGGAAGGACTGGTGCTGAAGCTGAAGCTCCAGTACTTTGGCCACCTGATGCAAAAAGCTGGCTTATTAGAAAAGACCCTGATTTGGGGAAAGATTGAGGGCAGGAGGGGAAGGGGATGACAGAGGACTAGATGGTTGGTTGGCATCACTGACTCAATAGAAATGAATTTGAGCAAGCTCCGGGAGATGGTGAAGGACAGGGAAGCCTGGCATCCTGCAGTTCATGGAGTTGCAGGGAGTCAGACATGACTCAGTGACTGAACAACAACAACTCCATTAAAAGTTACTATAAGATAAAGACTGTAATTCCCAATACTACACATGGTATCCTTGTTTCTTATCTGTTTTATACATAATAGTTTGTATCTCTTAAATCTTATACGCCTAATGTGCTGCTCCCCCTTCCCTCTCCCTGCTGGTTACCACTAGTTTGTTTTCCATATCTAAAGTCTGCTTCTGTTTTGCTATTTAACTTCATTTGTAGTATTTTTTTTATATTTCACATACAAGTGATATTACAGTGCTTGTTCTCTCTGACTTGCTTCACTAAGCATATATTAAAGGTCCATCCACGCTGCCACAAATGGCAGAATTTCATTCTTTTTCATGGCTGAGTAGTCTTCCTGTGTGATGAAGTCATGAATATATACACACACACACACACACACAGCTTCTTTATCCACAGTGATTTTTAAATAGATGCCGTAGACTGCTATAACTATCCAGGTTGCTTACTGGTTTATAACATTTTATAAATTTTATATATTTTGACTGCTGTATACACTACAGTGTATTTACCACCAAGTTTAATCTCCATCCACAGTTAAAACGTGATTCAAAGACTCTTTGACACAGCACAGAAAAATCCAGTGGCATGTTTTCCACTCTTTTAGCATTTATAGTCACAAGTTACATATATGTATCTAATTAGAACTTAATAAGCCTTTCACCCAAGAAATTCTAATCTCTGTTAAGCTTTTATTCTTGCCCTACTTATAGTGTTATTATCAAATTCTTTATTCTTCAAGTTTATTTTTTTAAGATACAATTATATGTTATTTTCCTGCATGTTATAATTATGCAGTTTTCTTTACATGAATATTGCTTTCCAGAAAAAGTGCTCTGAAATATTAGGGAAATAAAAACTATTGTTTTTATAGAAATAGGCATACCCTATATGAGCACTAAATTGGAAAAAGAGGCACATTCAACATGCCTCTGAGTCTTTGTTGTTCACACTAAATGAAGGGTAATTTTCTAAAAATAAGGCTGAGGAAAGTGAAATATGGGATTTCACAGTTTATTAGAAGTCAAACATTTTTACTGCCAATGATTTAACATAATGTAGCCTAAAACCACACTCTATACTGTGGGGTGTGCGTGTGTGTGTGCTCAGTGCTATGATTTAAAAAAAAAAAATTTTTTTTTTTAGTGCTATGATTTAACAAGGCAATCTACCATTACAAATTTGAGAGAGACAGAGAATTCCACTGGGATTTTATCTTAAATGATGTTACTTTATAATGAGAACATTCACGGTTTTAGGTGAAGTGATCGTTTTAGTGCTTCTGTTTCTGGGCTTCTGTCACTCCCCCCAAATCTCCCACTTACCATTTCTCTATGTCCGGATTTCCTTTCTGCCTTTTCTTTTGTCCGTTTATTTTCCCTATTTCTTTCTTTAACCTTATTCCCTCATGCATAATCATAAAGGCTTCCATTGATCATTATTCCCTTTTCAAGTTTATCTCCAAAATATCATGTTAAGTGATAAGTCAATACTCAAGGATGTCATAACTGTCAATCAAGCCTCTTCAATGGCCTGACAAAACTCTCGTTACTATTCCAAGTCTATATCCACTCCGGCTCAAAAGTTAGACCTTTACCATTGATTCCAGCAATGAAAAGCTGTATGCAAAGTGCCCCCCTTCTAGTGGAATATCTGGCAGGATCTGAAGTCATTGGTTCTAGCTTACCAGAACGTGCAGTCGTGTTCATGAATGTGCACACACACGTACACACACATCTGTCTAACAGTGTGTGAGCACATGAAAGCTCAAGCACAACTCAAGGGAAAGCAGAGAAGCTGCAGCTGTGAAAGAGCAGGCAATTATGGACCTCAACTCCCAGACGGATGCTCGAGCAGGCTCTGGAGTGAAAGAGTACCTGTAGGAAGGAAATAGAGAACTTTCCCTGTAAAACATAAGAGAGGGAGTTATCCAATAAAGATTAGAGGGTACCCTTGAGTAAAGAATCTGCCTGCCAGTGCAGAAGATGCTGGAAACATGAGTTTGATTGCTGGGTCAGGAAGATCCCGTGGGGTAAGGAATGGCAACCCACTCCAGTATTCTTGCCTGGAAAATCCCGTGGACAGAGAAGCCCAGAGGGCTACAGTCCATAGGTTCACAAAGAGTCAGACATGACTGAGCAACTGAGCATGCACGCACAGCACCCTTGAGTTAAATGGAAAGGGAGATGAAAGAAATCCTGTTGGATGGCATCTATTTCCTGGTGAAACTGGAGTCAAGGGTAGGACTTCAGTCTTGAGAATAGCAGGAAAAGACTCATGTGATTTGAATGCATACCATATTATTCAGGCTTCTGCAGAGAAACAGAATCAATATAGGATGTATTTGTGTTTATATGTGCATCTACAGAAAGAGATTTATCTTAAGGAATTAGCTCACATGATTATAGAAGCTGAAAAGTCCAAAGTCTGGAGGGTAGGTTGAGTGGAGACTCAGGAAGAGCTGACGCTGTAGTTCAGACCCAAAGGCCATCTGTTGTTCTGGGGAGGTGAGTCTTTGTTCTGTTAAGAACTTCAACTGATTGGATGAGGCCCATCACATTATGGAGGACAATTTGCTTTACTGAAAGAGTACCAATTTTAATGTAAATCTCATCCACAAAAATATCCTCACAAAATATCAAAAACAGCGTTTGGCCAAATACAGTTAGTCCCATATATGTAAACCTTCAAGTTGTCAGCTTTCAAAAGTTTGAGTGTGTGTTCACATGTCTAATCACGTAAGTTCATTCACATTCACACGTCTGGCATACATTGTATACACATGTATGTGCACCCTTTACAAGTGGCTGTGCTTCTGAGTACTTTATAGTACAGTACTGTATAGAATACAGTGATAAAATATCTTTTTTCCAAGACAAGAAAGTCTGGAAGCAAGCATAAAAGCAGTGGTGATATAGCTGGTACTACTGTACTTTTCAAAGTCTTGTACTTTAAAAAAGTGAGATTAAATCTGTAGATTAAAAATCTTTTCTTTATTTCTTGTGTTTGTTTTTTCTATTATTTGTGTGAAAGTATTATAAGCCTATTACAGCACAGTACTATATAGCTGATTGTGTCAGTTGGATACCTAGGCTATCTGTGTTAGGTTTATGAACAAATTGGACTTATAAATGTACTCTTGGAATGGAACTTGTTCCTGTGTAGGGGACTGACTACATCTAGGCCTTTTGGGCACTGAAGTTGATACCTAAAATTATTCTCACACATGTATTCCCTTAGCTACCTAACTCCACACTCCTCATGAATTAGTTCTATCCTCTTTTCCTCAGAAATGCCTCCCTGAAAAAACAGAAGGACAAATGACTTACAAATGCATGCTGTGTATCTTTCCTATTCCTGATTAACTTTATTTTATTCCAATAACTTTTTAAAAAATATAGAGGTTTTCATTGCTGTATGGGTGGAGAAATAATACTATCAATAGCAACTAAGGTTACGAGTCAAAAAATGCTAGTGTTAAGAATCAGACATCAGCAGTTTTTAAGTCCTGCAGGTGGTCCCAGTGGTTGGGAATCCCTGTAGTGGGTACAGTTAAACAGGAAAGGATGTTAAGGAAGGTTGAAAACACTGGATATCTTAATGGAAGGCAGGGCCTAACGGGAAGACCAGGAAGGAGGCCTTGAGTGAGCTCCAGAGGGAAAGGGAAGGACACCTACAGAGGACAGAAAAATGCTGGAAAGAAAGCTCTGGGATGTTTTGTAAGCACTCTGAGTATTTACCATGTACCAGTCACCATGCTAATCGCTTCACATGCATTGCCCCTGGTCTTCATCATAGCCTTGCAAGTTATCCTGTGTTATGTTCTTTTTATAAATGAGTAAATTGAGATTTATCTAGTTTCATTAAATTCTTCAATACCCTACATCAAGTGAACAGAACAGCAAAATTTATGCTGTTTATGGTTGTATGGTTACAAAGTTTATCTTCTCTCCAGCACTCCAATGGTTCTCAACCCTGAGTGCACAGTAGAAGCACCCCAATTTATGTTGCACCTAAGATCTGTTGTGGACTTCCCTGATAGCTCAGTTGGTAAAGAATCCGCCTGCAATGCAGGAGACCCCAGTTCAATTCCTGGGTCGGGAAAATCTGCTGGAGAAGGAATAGGCTACCCACTCTAGTATTCTTGGGCTTCCCTTGTGGCTCGGCTGGTGAAAAACCTGCCTGCAATGAGCAAGACCTGGGTTCAATTCCTGGGTTGGGAAGATCACCTGGAGAAGGGAAAGGATACCCATTCCAGTATTCTGGCCTAGAGAATCCCACGGACTGTATAATCCATGGGACTGCAAAGAGTGGGACGTGGCTGAGTGACTTTCACTTCACTTCACTAAGATCTGTTGTATCTGGATCTCTGAGGAAGAGGCCCAGCCATCAGTGTTTTATTTTAAATCCCCCTGGTGTTCCTAAAGTGTTGCCAGGGTTGAAAGCCATGACCACAAGCACAAAGGACCCTCCACCATTTTGCCAGCCCTCCCGCTGTAGGCTCCAGGTGCCATCATCCAGTAAAAAACTTGACTCAGTTTATAAATAGCCTTCTCCGGGTTCAGATAAGGGAGACTGAATGGCCCCACATTTCCCAGGTAGTTTGAAGTGCTCTTTATGGGTATGTACTTTGATGTGATCGAGAGTCTCATCTCCCGTTGTTACTTTGAGTTAATAAATGGATTACACCGTGCCCAGGCTCTGACTCTCCATGGAGTCCTGCTCAGTGCTGCTCTGCCTTTGTGGGTTTTATAACACAGTCGGTGCTTTACACATCCTGCTCCATTCCAAAAATAGTTAGGTAATACTGGGCCACACACATACATGCCCCACAAATGAATCAGGGCGTGAGAGATGTCATGAAACAATTGTTAAGTTTAATATCAGATTTCCTCCTATTAATTTTGAGGACTCAGAACTCACTTTCTTTGTATTATAAAAGTGGGTAGCTACTGTCCATGTGTGTGCTAAGTTGCATCAGTTGTGTCCAACTCTTTGAGACCGTATGGACTGTAGCCTATCAGTCTCCTCTGTCCATGGTATTCTCCAGGCAAGGATATTGGGGTGGGTTGCCATGCCCCACTCCTAGACTGTAGCCCGCCAGGCTCCTCTTCCATAGGATTCTCCAGGCAAGAATACTAGAGTGGGTTGCCATGGCCCTGCTCCAGGGGATCTTCCCGTCTCAGGGATCAAACCCGCGTCTCTTACGTCTCCTGCGTTGACAGGTGGGTTCTTTCCCACTAGCGCCACATGGACTCTGATAACATATCGATTCAGTGAGGTATTTTGACCCATGATACGTAGTGGGCTGGCCAAACAGTTCGTACAGATGTTTCCATATGATGTTATAGAAGAGCCTGAATGAACTGTTCGGTCAATCCAATATGTAAAAGTTTGAATTAATCAATCTAGTCTCAATCCAAATAAGAGAGATTAGGGGGGTAAACAGTAAAAATAGATAATACAAAATAGTTCTCTACCCTGGCTGCACATTAGAAGGCAGAAGGACTTTTAAACAGATGATCCACTTTCAAACGATTAGATGACCCATTTGGAGCCCAGTCACCGTTATTTTAAAAGCTCCTTAGGTGAATTCAGATCTGCTATTTTTTGTCCCTTCCAGAGGCCTTCCACTGCTGTTAAAGATGGGTGTGACATGAGAATATTCTGATTCACATTCTTATTGTCAATGATGGGCATGATAATGATAGTAGTCCCTCTGAATGAATTTTCTCTGTGCACAGATTCCCTGGAGGAGGGCATGGTAACCCAACCCGCTCCAGTGTTCTTGCCTGGAGAACCCCATGGACAGAGGAGCCTGGTGGGCTACAGTCCATAGGGTCACAAAGAGTCAGACACGACTGAAGTGACTTAGCATGCGTGCACACAAACAAGTCTTACAAGTGTTTTACATATAGTAACTCATTTAGTACTCACGAGAGTGATTTTATGAGAACAATATTATTATCATCGTTTTGCAGATGACAAACAGATGTGGCCAGATTAACTCAGTGCAGGACTTGGCAGAGGTGAGACGTGAATCCAGAGTCCGGCTCCAGTTGCTGTTGTTGTTCAGTCGCTACATTGTGTCCAGCTCTCTGTGACCCCATGGGCTGCAGTACGCCAGGCCGGCTCCAGTGCCCCCACCCTTTTATAGTCTCCAGTGAGTTCATGAAATAAACTCAATGATGTTGCATCAGTTCTATCAGTCTCCCTTTCCCTCTTCTTGATTTTGCAGTGTCTCACCTAGGTTTAGGTTCACTGATCCCACTAGTGGTGATAAGGAACAGGGGATTCCTCCACCCTGCCACCTGACTTCCACACCCAGACTATATCCTTTGTGATAGAACAGCACCGAGTCTTCAAAATTCAAGAGGTACTGGTAGGTGGTGAATCTGTTTTAAAAAAGAAAGCTTGTTTAGTTTCTCAATACAATGGAAAAAATTTAAGGCTTTGGAACCAGACAGAAGATCAAAGTTATGTACCTTTATTTATTAATCTTAGTAATCCATATTGTTTAATCTGATACTCAGTTTCTTAATCCATTAAATGGACATAGTAATTCTTAAATTATAGGATTTTAAAAAATTAATTGGAATAAAGTGTGTAAAGGTCCTTGGACAGAGTAGGCACTAAATACAATACACATGAGTTGCCTCCCCTTCCACCCTTCTTCAGTTTCACATTTATACTTAACTCTGCATCTAGGAATTTTGTTCAGCTTCTACATTTCTGTTTTCCTTTCTTCATTTAACCTCTGTGTTTTAAAATGCTGTACGGGGCAGTCAAAAGTTGCATATGGGAAAGGTCTGCCAAGTAAATTAGTGAGCTACCTACAAAACTTCCGGTCCCTAAAAAAATTAGGAACATCAATGGCTCTCAAAACCCTTTAAACACCACTCCTCTACTGCCAATCTATCCAAATACCTAAAACCCCTACCTTCAGGTCTCACCTAAGGAACTCTTGGAAGAGATCACCTTTATCTAAATAAAGAAGCTGTCACATTTTTTTGCTTACACATAGCTATGTGTTTGGAGAAGGCAATGGCACCCCACTCCAGTACTCTTGCCTGGAAAATCCCATGGACGGAGGAGCCTGGTAGGCTGCAGTCCATAGGATTGTGAAGAGTCAGACACGACTGAGCGACTTCACTTTCACTTTTCAGTTTTGTGCATTGGAGAAGGAAATGGCAACCCACTCCAGTGTTCTTGCCTGGAGAATCCCAGGGATGGGGGAGCCTGGTGGGCTGCCGTCTATGGGGTCGCACAGAGTCGGACATGACTGAAGTCACTTAGCAGCAGCAGCAGCAGCAGCAGCAGCTATGTGTTGGTACCTCCAAATGCCATTACCGTTAGCATGCAAAATGAGAGCAGGTGAAAGTCTGGAAAAAATGAACAGATTCCTTAAAACAACAACAACAACAAAGTGTGTTTCTTGAGCACACTTCAACTGTATTCTTAAACTATGGGGGAAGAAAAGGACTTGGTAAATACAAATAGCCTTTAAATTTTCAAAGGTGTCTAGTTGCTGCATTGTCCATGAAAAATTCCTGTTTCTTAATATAGTGATTTGGTTAATTAAACCATAATATAATACTTTTACTACTTTAGAGTACAATGAAATGGAAATCATTATTTTCTATAAGTATCTAGCTCTTCATGGGGGCATGGTTGATACTTCTATCTGCTATGGAATATTTTTTCTCTCTTTCTAAACTCTTTCTTCCCTCTAAAGTTAATTTCCTGTGTGGTTTGTTTCCTTTCCTTGATACAGTTCAGTCATTAGTTTCTTGTCAAGCTTTTGAACCTCGCTTTTAATCTTTATGTTTTCTGATTCTAAAGATGCACAATTACTTTGAAGAGTTTTAGTATAATATGGAAGCTCTTTTATCTTCTCTGGCTAATTTACTACATACTTGATTAATTTTTTCAAAGATTTGTAAGGAAGCATTTACTTGATGGCATACATGTGTTCAAAGCTTCCCATCCAAGTGGTCCCCAAATTCAGACCCTTTAATTTTATCCAGCTCCTAGTGACAATCATCTGTGTCATCTCCAAGGATAGCCAACAAATCTGCCTTCTTCAACAAGCACTCGGTCAGATTCTAGACGTGATGATACTTCTGATATAGAGATTTTTCCAAACATTGCTTTGCATTTCCAACCTTCTCCTCTTCTGTTTATTGAGATTACTTACTCTTTCCCTCCTTTACCTCTATATGAAATAGTTTTAAACTTTCCTAAAGATTAGAATTTTATTGAAATTTTTCTTCAGGACTATCTATATTTATGTTTTACTCTTCTGAAATAAATTTTAAGATCATTTTGGCCTAAGTCACTTGGGATTTAACTTTTATTGACTGTATTGTATCCTTCTTGTAACATTAATTTTCACCCCATCTTGTTCTGCATATTTGGTTTTCTCTCCCCCATTTGTCCTAGCAAATCTATTTTAACCTCAATAAAAGTAGAACCTGTTTCATTTTAAAATATATGCTTCCTTACTCAGCATTTCAAATAAGTTTGTTTCAAGTCTGACCTCCAACAAAGAGGTTTCCAGTGTTTCATATTCTTACTTAAAATCTGTCATAAATTTTAACCTTTTCTTCATCTAGGACAGAAAACATTCAGCCCCACTCTGTCCCTATTAGCTTTCAGCTATAAGAAATGCAAGGATACCTGTTCATGCCATCATCTCAAAGGGGAAAAATCTCAGAGTCCTGGACCTGGCCTCATACCTGCAGGTGTAATGCTCACAACCTTTTATGGAGTCTCCAGGATAAGCCTATGGCAAGGCTGTATTGGGCTGCCCTCATGACTCAGTGGTAAAGAAAAGTGAAGTGAAAGTCACTCAGTCATGTTTGACTCTTTGTGACCCCATGGACTATACAGTCCATGGAATTCTCTAGGCCAGAATACTGGAGTGGGTAGCCTTTCCTTTCTTCAGGGGATCTTCCCAACCCAGGGATGGAACCCAGGTCTCCTGCATTGCAGACAGATTCTTTACCAGCTGAGCCAAAATGGAAGCCCAAGAACACTGGAGTGTGTAGCCTACCCCTTCTCCAGGGGATCTTCCCGACCCAGGAATCAAACCGGGGTCTCCTGTATTGCAGGTAGACTCTTTGCCAACTGAGTTATCCGGGAAGCCCAGTGGTAAAGAACCCGCCTGCCAGTGTAGGAGATGAGAGTTCGACTCCTGGGTTGGGAAGATCCCCTGGAGAAGGAAATAGCAACCTGCTCCAGTGTTTTTGCCTGGAAAATCCCACAGACAGAGGAGACTGGCAGGCTATAGTCCACAGAGTCACAAAAGAGTTGGACTTAACTTATTAACTGAGACAACTACAAAGCTGTATGCCTGTTAGTGTGACCTCTGCGGTACCAGTGTCCGCTTCATTGTTGTAGTGTCCAGAGTCCTACTGGTCACAACAAACTGTGGGAACCCAGAACATTCCACTCAGAACCAAGACAATTGACAAGATAAACTGGTAGGGAGGGTGTCAAGGATGTGGATGTCTTCCCTCTCACTTTTTTTGAGCTTTATTTTTTAATTGGAGTATATTTGGTTTACAATGCTGTGTTAGTTTCTGTTGAGTCAGCTATAAGCATACATATATCCCCTCCCTCCTGAGCCTCCCTCCCTCTCATTTTTGTCCCATGTTGGAACGCAAAGAAAGGAATGATAGTTGTCTGACTTCCAAAAGGCTGTTTCTTACCCATCCCACTTGGAAGCCGCAGACAATAACCAATCCATGTATTGTCACACCTGGGAACCTTCCAAACTTGCTGGCTGTCTGGAAACTCTCCTGCCCATCTTATGTACTGAGATCTCTTTTTCTTTGTACCAGGCATCTAGGCTTCAGTTCAAGAGATGTATCCTGCCTTGAGAGAGCTCCCCTAAATGCATCCCACCCCAAGTTTGCTGCTGGTCGCTAATTGTGTGTGTCTGTTGGGATGAACAGTATTAAAAGGGGTTGCTTGACTTTATATAACCACTGTGGATTTGTATTTCTCCCTTAATTCAATTTTTACTTAATGTATTTTGTATTTTTTTATTTGTAAGTCTTCTAGATGAATTGATTTTTTTTTTTACTATGACATGTCCTTCTTGATTCCTGATAATACAGCTTGTCTTGATGTCTAATATGTCCACTGTGTTTTTAGTATAGGCATGCCGACATTTTTCTGATATATCTTTTTGTTTTGTTTTACTTTCAACCAATCTGCATTTTTGTATTTTAAGTGTATTTCCTTTTAAAAAGTATATAGTTTGGTCGTTCTCTTTTATACTGTTTGATAATGGAGTGTTTATTCCGCTTATATTTAATGTAATGTTTGCTATCATTAGGTTTAAGCCCACCATCTTGATACTTGTTTTCTCTTTGTATCTGTTCTTTGTTATTGTGTTCCTTATTTCTTTGCCTTCTTTTGAGTTAACTAAATGTTTTACATCCCATTTTTATCCACTCTATTGATTTTTTAACTATATTTCAGTGGAATTTTTTTCAGTAGTTGTTTCCTGAGATTTTACAATATGCATCTTTAACTTATTTCCTTTCTTCAAATAATGTTACTTAAAGAATAGTCTTAATAACCTTACAAAAGTGAAATTCCCTTTACTTATTCACTGCCATTATTTTTCTTTTTATCATATATATTTATTTACTCATAGGTAATAAACACAAAATATATTATTTTTGCTTTAAATACTCGTTAGGTTTTCAGATATATAGATGATCATTTTTCAAAAGTCTTGATACTTACTTAGATTTTTATTCATTTATCCATTCTAGTGCTTTTCTTTTTGTAGATCCAAGATTCCCTGAGGAATAATTTCCTTTCACCTTGTAATAAAAGTCCTTTCTCATTTCATATAGTGCATGTTTTTTCGTAAATACATTCTCTCAACTTTTTTTTACAGTGTTGTGCTGGTTTCTGCTGTACGACGTAATCAGCAATGTGAAAGTCCCTCTTGAGCCTCCCTCCCAACACCCTATTCCACCCCGCTAGGTCGTCACAGGGTGCCAAGCTGAGCTCCCTGCGCTATGCAGCAGCTTCCTGCTAGCTAGCTACTTTACACATGGCTGTGTACATGTGTCAGTACTACTCTCTCAGCTCGCTCCCCTCTTCTTTCCCCAGTGTGTCCACAGTCCATTCTCTCTGTTTGCGCCTCTATCCCTGTCCTGCAAATAAGTTCATCAGTACCATCTAGATTCTATATATATGCATTAATATACAATATTTGTTTTT
This sequence comes from Capra hircus, assembly GCF_001704415.2. Classification (NCBI taxonomy): domain Eukaryota; kingdom Metazoa; phylum Chordata; class Mammalia; order Artiodactyla; family Bovidae; genus Capra; species Capra hircus. Next base: position 22,768,078 of record NC_030831.1, on the reverse strand, counting down.
CTCTTTCTGACTTCACGCCATGTGACAGTTTCTAGGTTCATCCACATCACTCCAACTGACTCAGTTTCTTTCCTTTTAATGGCTGAGTAATATTCCATTGTATGTACATACCACATATGCTTTATCCATTCATCTGGCAGTGGACAGCTAGGTTGCTTCCATGTCTGGAGTATTGTAAATAGTGCTGCAATGAACATTGTGGTGCATGTGTCTTTTCGAGATTCTCTCAACTTTTGCCAGTCTTTTTTTCACCCTCATAGCAAACAATACTTTTGCTGAACAGAAACGTCTATGTTGACAGATGCTTTCCTTCAGGACTTTGCGGTTATTTCTTTATCTTATGGTATCCATTATTTTAGATGAAAAATCAGACATTATTCTCAGAGCAGTTCTCTGAATATGATGTCTTTTTTCTCTGGCTGCTTATAAGATTTACTTTCTGTCTGTTTCATAGCAGCTTAATTATAAAGTCCCTGAGCATGTTGTTGATATTGGTTGTTTGGTTGGTTGATATCTTTGTTTTTCTTTAAATTTATCCTGCTACGGTTTCACTTAGATTTTTTTGTACATAGGTTGAATTCCTTCAGTTTTTGACAATACTTACCTATGATCCTCTTCAAATATTTCTTTTTCTCACATCCTTTTGGAGGTACAATTGCACACATGCCAAATCATTGAATATTGTGTTGCAATCACAGATTTCCTGTTCTATTTTTCTTTTTGTTTCAATTTGGGTGATTTTATTGACTTGTCTTAAATTTTACTAATCCTTTCTTCTGCTGTGTTCAGTCTATTATTCAGTCTGCTGAATGGATCCTATATTTGTGATACTATAATTTTTATCATTTCCATTTGATTGTTTCTTATTATATGCGTATCTCTATTGAAATTCCCCAAATGTTAAATGTGTACCTCCCATTTTTCCATTATATCTTTTTAACATATTTAGGTCATTTTTTTTTCTTTTTCATTTCCTTTTTTTGGCCACACCACACAGTTTGCAGGATCTTAGTTCCTCAACCAGGGATCAAACCCATTCTCCATGCAGTGAAAGCATGGAGTCCCTAACCACTGGACTACCAGGGAATTTTGGGTCATCTGTGGGTCTGTTTCAATTGCTTATTTTTTAATTTTCATTAGGGGGTTACATTTTTCTGATTCTTTGTGTGTTCTGTATATTTTTTTATATATCAGCCTTCATGGGTAAAAGAATAGTACTAAATAATATGCCAGTAAAGTGCTGACACCTATTAATTAGGCTGCTAATATGTGTATGTGTGTGCACTGGGATTGACTGGTGTCTGCGGGAGGCTGAATCAATCTAATGTGGGCTAGATCTGAACCTGGGCTTTGCTACAGCCTTAAATTCAGTTCTTCTTTGGTTTTAGATGTACTAAAGTAATAAATAGGGCCTTTCCTTTAGCTAGACTGAGCTTGGCAATGCCCCAGAGGTGTCGTCATACCTAGACTAACAACCAGTATTTTTGAGTGAGTGAAAGATGCTCAGTCATGTCCGACTCTTTGCAAACCCATGAATTATACAGTCCATGGAATTCTCCAGGCCAGAGCACTAGAGTGGGTAGCCATTCCCTTCTCCAGGGGATCTTCTAACCCAGGGATCAGACCCAGGTCTCCCACATTGCAGGCAGATTCTTTACCAGCTGAGCCACAAAGGAAGCAATATTTCTAGGGTACAGGAAATCTCTCCCTCTTTTACACTCTGGCTCCAAACTGTTCAGGCTTAAAGACATCTTTGTCCACCATGTTGCCCTGATCTCCAGCCACTGGAGAGCTGTTGCAGTGAGCAGAATGAACACCTCATGCACCTTGACAGGATCTTAGTCTGCTCTCCTGCCCTGCCCTTGCCTGTCTCAACCACCAGGAACACTCAGTGAAAGCCTGCAGGAGAGAGTGGACTGTCAGATACAGATTCTCTCTGTGGTTGGGGTGCCTCAGGATTCTCATCCACGATACCAGCCCATTTTCACCTGTTAAAAGTTTGCTAATAATTGGGGTTGTCCTTCCATCCCCCTTGCTCCCTGTTCCCATGTGGTGAGGTTGTTCTTCCTTCTTACCCTGTCCCGAGGAGTTATAGAAGCTATAGTATTCTCCCCTCCAAGGAAGGTTCATCTCATTTTGGATATTAATTTACCTAGGTTTCTTTTGGTCTTCAGTTCTTTGGTGGGTTGTGTGCATGAGTGCTAAGTCACTTCACTTCAACTCTGCAACTCCATGGACTGTAGCCTCAGGCTCCTGTGTCCATGGGATTCTCCAGGCAAGACTCCTGGAGTGGGTTGCCGTGACCTCTTCCAGGGAATCTTCCTGACCAAGGAATTGAACTCACTTCTCATGTCTCCTGCTTTGGCAGGCAGGTTCTTTACCACTAGCGCCACCTGTTACTTCCTACCTACTGCACTCACCTCCCCACACACCAGCCACCCCTAAGGCTTTCAGTTGTGCATAGCAGAAATAGGTCCCCCTTGGGAAAACAGAACTGCAAGCAGTCTCAAGGCCTTTGGGGCAGAGTCCCAACCACCCAGAACACACTGAAAAGAGAATTACTGATTCTTGTTCTAATTTGCAGTTCAGTGGGGAGAAACACAGGCAAAGGAGAGCTAGAGCAGCAAGGCCCTCTGAGTTGTGAGGCTGAGAACAATGCCTTGCCTCCTTGCTTGGTGGGGTCTGAGGGCAGTATTGATGATAACAGTATTTTGGAAACAGCTGGGAAAAGTTCCTAGAGAGAGGGCCAACATGGAAGGAAAATCGCTAAGTATGACCTTTGACTCTTTGCCCGTGGCCAACTTTTATAGCTGTAGAAATAACAGAATGTATACATTTCCCTCCAAGAGTAGAAGGAAGTTTCAATATTGATGAAATACTCTTAGAGAAATAGGGGATAGTATCTTCATGGAAGCTAATACTGGTTTGGCCACAAAGTGTTTGGATTTTTCCATAAGATGTTATGGAAAAGCCTGAATGAAATTTGTGGCTAACCCAGTATCTCCAGGTTGGCATATTATAAGGAGCAGAAGCAGTGTATTAAATGAATCAAGACAAAGCTTGCCTCAAATAATGAAATATACAGACTTGGCCCACATGGTAATAGCTATGCCGACTTGAAAGGCAGATCACTATCAGATTTACATTGCCTTCTAATCAGAGGCAACCACAGAACAACTGCTGTGATAAACTTAAGGTAATTTACTTGAGGTACTGAGTTAATTGATAGTTTAGGCAGAACTTCAGTTACAAAAGAAATTTATTTTCACTTTCTAAGATGCATAATTTTTACATGTGAAGGAATTATTTATAATTTTAACATTTAATTCTACAGATATATAATGAAAGTTTTAATGTAAGGGACTACAACCAACTTCAGAATAAAAAGATAACTTTATTTTAATTAAGAGTTATTCTTCACTGTGTCTGTTATAGATAACTGGATACTTAGCTGGGATTTAGCTGTCATTTTAGCACTGGATATAGTGTAGAGAAGTATGAAATACTATGTTACTTCCCCGCATACATGCACAAATGCTGAAATCATTGGAATCATTTTGGAAAGAGTTGAGAGAATCTGTTTCCTTTTTAAAGCAACTCTGAAGAGTGAAGGAAAAGAATTGCAGTATATATGGTGAATGGAACATGTAATTAATTCTACTCTCTCCCTCCCAACGAAATGACAGTAAACAAAAAATTCCCCCTAGAATAATAATAATAAAAAAGAACAGGGGAGCATAGAATACAGAGAGCTGTTGACACAGTATTTGGAAAGTGGCAAGGGAATGGCTCAGTGGTACTTGATTTAGCTGAGCAGAGATGTGGAAAGCCAGGTCCCTGTGGAGGAGATGCCAGTGAGACAGAAATGGAGACTCCCTCAAATCCTGGAAAGGCTCAAAAACTAGAAATACAAGGGTAGTGAAGCTGGAGTTAATGAGTGGGGCCAAAAACAGAACTTGGTTGAAAGTCTTCAAAGGAGTAGTTAGAGTTCCAAATCGCCGCCTCCAACTGTTGCAGCCTGGAAACTCCCTATCCCTCATCTTGCAGGAGACATGGTGGGAAGGGGCAGGCATTATTCTCTGGACTAACTTAGCTAGAGAGGCTACAAACACAGCAGTATTGGAAACAGCAGTCAGTGGGGGCAAGGTGTGACAGTGAAATCTATTTAATCTGGTAGATTAAATGGAAACCTGCATGCTGAATAGTGATAAACTTGCCTCAATTTCAAGCCTTTTTTAGGGGGGAGAAACTATTTTATTATTTATTTGGCTGCATCGGGTCCTACTTCCTGCATGCGGATCTTTCATTGTGGCACGTGGGCTTAGATGCCCTGCAGCATGTGAGATCTTAGTTCCCTGACCAGGGATCAAACCTGTGTCCCCTGCATTGGAAGGCAGACTTTTAGCCACTGGACTACCAGAGAAGTCCCATTTTTCACCCAGCTTTGCTTCCAGGACACTGGCAACTGAGTTTATCCCTCCTAAATAGGACACTGGGAGGGGACTTTTCTAGATTATCTGAGTACCCAGGGGGTTGTGGGAAATCTAGTTACCCTTGAGGATGTTTCAGTGAAGGCTCAGCTTGGTCTGATCACTTTATGGTAAAGTCCTGATGCCTGTAACACATGGCTTGGCGTATAGCAAAGGAATATCAGCCGTGGCAGCACTTCTCTAACATAAAAGAGACCAAAATAAACAAACAAGAAATTGAAGGAAACAAGGATTGCAGGGAATAGGTGAAAGCTTTTTTTAAAAGCCTGAAATGTATATACTCACTGATATTAGAAAAAAAAATTGTCCATGAAATAAAACGTGGTGTTATGAAAAACAATTAGAGCTAAATAGAATCCTTAGAAATTAAGCATATGTTAGTGGGAATAAATATTCAGCAGAAGAGAGATGAGCAATTATTCCAGAGATGAGGTGGTAGAAAGATGGATACATGAGAAAAGATAGTAAATTTAGGGGGTCCTTCTAAGGGGGTCCAACATCCAATGAAAATAAATTTCAAAATGAAAGAACAGAGAAAATAGAGCTCAGAAAGTGCTTACAAGTAAAATAAAAACATTTGCCCAGAATTGGAGGAGATGAATAAGTACCTTAAGTTTCAACCACAGTCAATGAGGGGGTGGTGGAATGGGGGGGTCCACACCAAGTATACGGTCATGGGGTATTAGAAAATCAGGGGTAAAGAGGAAACAATATTTGGACGAGGGAACAGAATGACTTCTAAATAACAGCACTAAGAATTACAAGACAGTGAAGACATTCCTTGAAATTTCTGAGCAAAAAGTATTTCTAAACAATGAATTCTGTAGTCAAGCTAATGATTAATGGAAGAAGAGAATAAGGATATTTTCATGCATTCAAGTTCTCCAAAATTGTATTTGACCTGGGCATCTTTTTCTGGAAGCTGCTAGAAATTATGCTCCTCCAACCCCCGACCATGGGACAGTTCAAGAAGGAGAGAACAAAGAATCTCGCAAAAGAGTCAATACCCAAGAGAAGCAAAAGCCAGTCCCACCATGACAGTACAGGAGCTAGTGTTACAGAAAGAACCGCTGGTGTGAAGTTGGGCAGGAGAGGATATGCAGAAAGAATAGCTGATGTATTCGCTGGTATTAAGAGAAATACTGCATGTCTATTGGAGAGTCTATAAAAAGAGATGGGCAGGTGGAAATTAAGCAAACAAAAATATAACACAAATACCAATGTCAGGGAAAATAAAAATGTGTAAAATAAAGGAAATGTACTCTTAGATCCCATGTAGTTCACATGTGAACAATGTATGTGCATGCATGCTAATAAAGGAAATGTACTTTGCCGACTAAGGTCCGTCTAGTCAAGGCTACGGTTTTTCCAGTGGTCATGTATGGATGTGAGAGTTGGACTGTGAAGAAGGCTGAGCACCGAAGAATTGATGCTTTTGAACTGTGGTGTTGGAGAAGACTCTTGAGAGTCCCTTGGACTGCAAGGAGATCCAACCAGTCCATTCTGAAGGAGATCAACCCTGGGATTTCTTTGGAGGGAATGATGCTAAAGCTGAAGCTCCAGTACTTTGGCCACCTGATGCAAAGAGTTGACTCATTGGAAAAGACTCTGATGCTGGGAGGGATTGGGGGCAGGAGGAGAAGGGGATGACAGAGAATGAGATGGCTGGATGGCATCATGGACTCGATGGACGTGAGTCTGAGTGAACTCCGGGAGATGGTGATGGACAGGGAGGCCTGGCGTGCTCTGATTCACGGGGTCGCAAAGAATTGGACATGACTGAGCGACTGAACTGAACTCTTAGATCCCATGTAGTTCACATGTGAACAATGTATGTGCGTGCATGCTGAGTTGCTTTGGTTGTGTCTGACTCTTTGCAACCCTATCCACTGTAGTCTGCCAGGCTCCTCTGTCCATGGGATTCTCCAGGCAAGAATACTGGGGTGGGTTGCCATGTCCTCCATAGCCAAAATAATGTAATCACTGAAATTGTTGTGTAATATAGTGGCGAGAATTAAGGAAAGGTTTGTGTGTGTGTAAATGAGAAGGAGGGAGAGAGAGGTTGAGATGACACATGCTGGAGGCAGTGTGTATAAGAACTAAACCCTTATCTTCCGTAGTAGGAGGATGATGAATAATATCAACATTTGAAAAAAGTTTTTTAAAGATGTACGAGAGCATCATTTAGGAATATAAAGGAATTGTCATAATTAACAGTTACAAGTTAAAGGTGATTGTCCCTGGGATTTAAGGGTGAAGAGGGGTGGAATGGAATTGGGATGGCACATTTAAGCTCTGTCATTCTGTATCATTTTTAGAAAATATCTGCATACTTTTTTAATGTGTTAAAATTACAGTTTTAAAATAAAATGAATATGCTCTGGTACTCAGTGATTTTAAACTGTGTTTCCAAGATGCCTGCCACAGAAACTGTTTCTGGAAGAGATAGCAGGGTGAGTGGGACCCCAGGTTCCACCTTAGTTTCTACTGAAGGAGCTATGCTTTGTCACTGTGAAGTTTCAGTGAACTATTTCCTTTAAACAAAGGGTTCCCTACTGAAAAAACCCCAACCCAACAAAAACGTTTGAAAAGCACTGATGAGCCACATGCTCATCTGGAGAAAAACTGCTCCCAAATAAATACAGTAAATCCCCTATGCACAAAGGAGTTGTGTTTCAAGAGTGCATTCACAAGTCCAATTTGTTTGTAAGTCCAACAAAGTTAGCCTAGGTACCCGACTAACACAATTGGCGATATAGTACTATACTGTAATAGATTTACAAAACTCTTCACACAATACATAAAAAAACAAAAACAAAAACAAATTTACTTTTATAGTTAAGCACCCTGAAAATTACAGTAGTACAGTACAACAGCTGGCATACCAGGACACATTCGCATCTTTGAAAATCCCCTGTGTACGAACTAGAAGCTTCATATGTAGGGAACTTACTGAAAGTCAGATATAATGATCACTGGACTCCGTGCAGCTTGTCTATAATCTTTTGTGATGTATAATAGAATCGTCCTATTTCCAATTCTTGATAAATCTCTAGAAGCTTTGAGGGGAACCAATATGAATTGTACATGTGATTATGAAAATGTACACTGTTTGAAGTGATGGCATTAATTACGTTTTCATTTTGCTCTCAAACCAGATGGCACCCTTACTTCTTGAAAGGCATCATGTATGCTTATGCTGCCAAAGCTCAAATAGTGGTATAATAAGGTATATCTGTCTGTCCCTAGGATGAGGTTGGATATTCTAGTTTTGCCTAGTGATTGTGATATATTTATGATTATGCTCCAACTAGGGTTGCTTTTGGTCCCACAGAGGAAAAAATATCCCTGCTGCTGCTAAGTCACTTCAGTCGTGTCCAACTCTGTGCAACCCCATAGACGGCAGCCCACCAGGCTCTGCTGTCCCTGGGATTCTCCAGACAAGAACACTGGAGTGGGTTGCCATTTCCTTCTCCAATGCATGAAAGTGAAGTTGCTCAGTCGTGTCCGACTCTTAGCGATCCCATGGACTGCAGCCTACCAGGCTCCTCCATCCATGGGATTTTCCAGGCAAGAGTACTGGAGTGGGGTGCCATTGCCTTCTCCGAAAAATATCCCTACCCCAGCTTAAAGGGAAAGGTACAAGTAGAATCTCTACTTTTTAAAATGAAGATAAATGTTTCTTTGGAAATCTGGAGTGTTGATTCTTTTCTGGCCTATAGAGCTTCTCCAAACAAAAAACCAAAAATAAGATACTTAGTGAATTTGATTTGGGGAAAGATCAAATGCTGAAATAGATACTCCCGAGAAAGTTACTCCCTCATCAACCAGTGTCTATTTCTCTTCCTCTCCCACCGCTTGCACGCAACTTGAAGTCTGGTACCTCTTTTGTAAGCTTCTGTTATTTCTCACTCTAAAATAATTAAGAACTTTTTTGAAAAATAACTACATATAATTTTTATAAAGTTTATATAAATAGAATATAAATATACATATTCATTTAATACATCACATAATACATTCTTATGTCTCATTTTATGTTGACAACACTCTTGGAAATTTGTATAATTGTTCACATTGTAGAGATGAGGAAATAGTGGCTGTTGAAATTTGATCTGTCCCAGGTTGCATGGCTAGCAGAGAGAAATGCAAAAAAAAAAAATCTGTATTTTTCTGATTACCATTCTACTTGGGCCAAACACCTCTAAAAAGACTAATCTTTGTTAAAAGCATACACATAACATAAAAAATTCCAGATTATACACACAGGATGACCAACAAATCCTGATTTGCCTGGTAATTTCCTCATTTAGTCCTATTCACACTGGGATGGTTGGTCGCTTTACATGTAGTGTTCAGCCTAAAACGCTGTAATAGCTACTTTTTTATGGAAACTAAGAGAGATACAAGAAATGAAATGCAAGTAGAGAAAAATGATCAAGATATTTATTTAGACAAGGGTGAAGATGATTTCTGACCCATATCAAAGAAAATCAATTTTAGCAATCACAGCAGTACTGCAAAACAATTACCGCAACTTTTCAAAAACTTTCATGTAAGTAAATTTATCTATAGCTTCAAGATTCCTGTCAATATCCGAAAGACACACAAATATGACACTGCCAGATCTTGAAAAATAAAATGTTCCATAAGAAGAAGTCACATTTTAAACACAGCGGTGTGTCCATGTCCATCTCAAACTCCCTAACTATCCCTTTCCCCCTTCCTTTTCCCCTGGCAACCACAAGTTCAGTTCTCTAGGTCTGTGAGTCTGTTTCTATTTTGTAAGTAAGTTCATGTGTATCATTTCTTTTTAGACTCCACATATAAGGGATGTCATACGATAATTTTCCTTCTCTGTCTGATTTACTTCACTCAGCCTGACACTCTGGGTCCCTCCATGTTGCTGCAGATGTCATTATTTCATTCTTTTAAATGGCTGAATAATATCCCATTGTATACATGTACCATATCTTCTTTATCCATACCTCTGTCGATGCACATTGCTTCCATGTCTTGGCTATTGTAAACAGCACTGCAGTGAACACTGGGGTGCGTGTTGCCTTTTGGATCTTGTGTTTCTCCAAATATATGCCCAGGAGTGGGATTACAGTGTCATATGGTAGCTCTGTTTTGTTTTTTAAGGAACCTCCGTACTGTTCTCCATAGTGGCTGTACCAATTTACATTCCCACCAACAGTATAGGAGGGTTCCCTTCTCTCCACACCCTCTCCAGCATTTACTATTTGTGGATTTTTTGATGATAGCCATTCTTGCTGGTGTCAGCTGATATCTCGTGGTGATTTTGATTTGCATTGCTCTAATAATTAGCAATATTGAACATCTTTTCATGTGTCTCTTGGCCATCTGTATGTCTTCTTTGGAGGAATCTCTGTTTAGGTCTTCTGCCCATTTGTTTATTGGTTTATTTGTCCTGATGCTGTTAAGTGTCATGAACTATTTGTAAATTTTGGAGACTAATCCCTTGTCAGTCTCACCATTTGCAAATACTTTCTCCTAGTCTGTGGGTTGGCTTTTTGTTTCATTTCCTTTGCTGTGCAAAAACTTTTGAGTTCAAGTAGGTCCCATGTGTTTATTTTTGTTTTCATTTCCATTATTTTTGGAAATGAAAGATATTGCTTGAAAAAGATACTGCTGTAGTGTATGTCAGAGAGTATTATGCCTGTGTTTTCCTCTAGGGGTTTTATAGTGTTTGGTCTTATATTTAGGTCTTTAATCCATTTTGAGCTTATTGCTTATTTTTGTGTATAGTGTTAAAGAATGATCTAATTTCACTTTTTTACATATAGGTGTCCAGTTTTCCCAGCACCATTTGTTGAAGAAACTGTCTTTCCAGTATTGTGTAGTCTTGCCTCCTCTGTCATATATTAATTGACCATAGGTGAATGAGTTTATTTCTATTCTGTCCTTTTCCATTGATCTATATTTCTGTATTTGTGCCTGTACCATGCTGGTTTGATGACTGTGGCTTTGTAGTATAGTGTGACGTCAGGGAGCATGATTCCTCCAGCTCTGTTTTTCTTTCTCAACATTGCTTTGGCTATTCTGGGTCTTTTGTGTCTCCATACAAATTTTTATATTTTTTGTTCTAGTTCTGTGAAAAATGCCAGTTTTAATTTGATAGAGACTGCATTGCATCTTTACATTGCCTTGGGTTGTACAGTCATTTTGACAATATTGATTTTTCCAATCTGTGAACATGATATATCTTTCCATCTGTTTGTGTCTTTTTTGATTTTTTTCATCAGCATCTTATAATTTTCTGAGTACAGGTCTTTTGTTTCCTTAGGTATGTTTATTCCTAGGTATTTTATTCTTTTGGATGCAGTGGCAATGGAATTGTTTCTTGAATTTCTCTTTCTGATCTTTTGTTGTTGGTGCATAGAAATGTAATGGATTTGTGTATTAATTTTGTAGCTTCAACTTTACCAAATTCATTTATGCATTCTAGTAGTTTTCTGGCAGCATCTTTCTGATCTTGTATGTATAGTATCATGTCATCTGCAAACAATGACAGTTTAAATTCTTCTTTTCCAATCTGGATTTCCCTTACTTCTTTTTCTTCTCTAATTGTTGTAGCCTGGACTTCCAAAACCATGTTTAATAGTGGTGAGAGTAGACATCCTTATCTTGTTCCAGATCTTAGAGGAAATGCTTTCAGCTTTTCACCATTGAGTATGATGTTACCTGTATATTTGTCCTATAAGGCCTTTATTATGTTGAGATGCAGTCCCTCTATGCCCACTTTCTGGAGAGTTTTTATCATAAATGGGTACTGAATTTTGTCAAAAGCTTTTCCTGCACCATTGAAATGATCATATTGATTTTTGTTCTTCAGTTTGTCGATGTGGCATATCATATTGATTGATCTGTGGATACTGAGAAATCCTTGCAATCCCTAGGATGAATTCCACTTGACCATGGTGTATAATCTTTTTAATGTATTATTGGATATAGATTGCTAGTATTTGGTTGAGGATTTTTGTACCTACATTTGTCAGTGATATTGACCTGAAGTTTTCTTTTTGTGTGTGTTATCTTTGCCTGGTTTTGGTATCAGGGTGATGATGGCCTCACAGAATGAGTTTGGAAGTTTTCCTTCCTCTGCAATTTTTTTGAACGGTTTCAGAAGGATAGATATTAACTCTTCCCCAAATGTTTAATAGAATTCGCCTGTGAAGCCATCAGGTCCTGGACTATTGTTTGTTGGGAGTTTGGATAACCAACAAGGTTACTGTAAAGCACTTGGAATTCTGCTCAATGTTATGTGGCAGCCTGGATGGGAGGGTAGTTTGAGGGAGAGTGAATACATGTATATGTATGGTTGGGTCCCTTCACTGTTTACCTGAAACTATCACAACATTGTTAATCAGTTATACCCCAATACAAAATAAAAAAGTTTAAAAAAGAAAATGACACGCGAAATGAAAAAAAAATAAATAAAACAGAACAAGAAGAAATCACAAAACACACAGCCAGATAATCCTAGGATCAGATATCCTAATCTCCCCTTTAGATGTGCTGTCTTCAAAGACTACCACATCCAAACGTGCTATTCCCCAGTCTGGTGAGCAGTCTGGTCCCTGTTTCTCTGGTGTGCCAGATGCTCTTCCCCGCCCTCCCTTCCCTGTTCTCTGGTTCCTTTAAGATCAGTGTTTTTCTTGAGTATTTCTCTCCATGCCCTTTCTTCATATCAACATAAGCCTCTTTAAGCTTCTTCATTTGTGTCTCTTTCCACATTGGAGAGCCTCTCCAATTCCCTCACACCCCCCAACCCAAAATTCCCAACCCACTGGCCACACAAGAGATCCTGAGAAGAGAAATATAGTAAGTTTCCTTTGTACAAATGAGTTCCATTTCAGAAGGACAATTATAAGTCTAATTCATTCATAAGTGAAACGAAGTTAGCCTAGGTACCCAACTAACACAACTGGCTATGTAGTCCTGTACTGTAATAGGTTTATAATTCTTTTCACAGAGATAATACATTAAAAAAAAAAACGGAAATAAAGAAAACATTTTTATTCTTAACAGTACAGCACTTTGAAAAGTATAGTACAACAGCTGGCATATAGGGGCTGGCATCAGTGAAAAAGGCAGAAAGAGTTACTGTGGAGGGGGGAGAGGAGGTGAAAGAGGGTAGAGCTGAAGGATCATAAGCATTAGGAAGTGGAAGGCAAGCTGCACGTGACAATGTACGCAAGACATGTAAACTAACTTACCTGATTGGATGTGCGAACATAGGTTCACATCTTTGAAAGTTCATAACTTGAAAGTTCGTATGTAGGGGACTAAACTTAGAGATGCCTCTCCAAAGACAAAGAGGAGATGGAAAATGAGAAAGGACTGCAGTTATTTTTATTTGAATATTGTGTGTGTGTGTGTGTGTACCCATAAATCATTTTGATAGGATTCCTTCTGGTCTTTATCTTTCTTTCCCGGGCCCACAGATGTTCTAATATAGTTGGTATATGATGGTGCATGTATGTTTAGATGCTATAATTTTTAACCTAAGCATTAACCCATGTCTTTCTGTTGTCATCAAACAATCATTGTCTCCAGTTTTTCTCCACCAAATATGATATTGTAATTAGTAAATTTATACATATGGTGCTTTCCATAATTAGGGCTATTTTCATACCATAAGCATTCAAAAATGAATGCCCATGACATCCAGTTTTGAAGTTGATTGACATTTAATAAGATTATACAGAGCAAGCTGCTGCTTTGAAACCCTTCCATATCTGTTGTTAGAGCCCCTATCTGTATAGTTTTTCTACTTTTTCTCTTGGAGCAGTGTCTATTTTAACTACTTTTCAACAACTACTACTTGGGTTTATTATTTTTTTCTGCAGGGGAAAAAAAAACATTATCCCCTCTCTCACAAAAAATAAACTCACCTTTTTAAAATTTATTTTAATTGGAGGATAACTGTTTTACAGTGTGTTGGTTTCTGCTGTTCAACAACATGAACTGGCTATAAGTATATATGTGTTTCCTCCTTCTTGAGCCTCCCTCCCACCCATCCCCCATCCTGCCCTTCCAGGTTGTCACAGAAAAACTTACTCTTGCATAAAGAATGTCTTCATCCATTCAGGCCACTGTAACAATTGAGTGGCTTATAAACAACTGAAATAAACAATGGAAATTTATTTTTCACAGTATGAAAGCTGGAAGTCCAAAATCAAACAGATTTGGTGTTTGATGAGGGCCTGCCTCCTGGCTCATTGAAGACCATCTTTTTGCTGTGTTGTCTCTGGTGGAAGGGCTGAAGAAGCTCTCTGGAGTCTCATTTATAAGGGCACTAATCCCATTCATGAGGATTCCACCCTTGTGACCTAAGCACCTCCCAAAGGCCCCTAATACTGTACTATCACATGAGAGGTTACATTTCAACATACAAATTTTGGGGGACACAAATATTTGGTCTGTAGCAAATAGTGTGTATTTTTTTTTCAAAATAATAATATATAAAAGACAAAATCATCCATAAAACTATCATCATGAGAATATAGTCTTTGTCAGCTTAAGCCTAGTGTCTTAAGGATGCTAGAGAGGAAACAGCAAAGGGACCATTTGCTTTTCATTGTCCAGATTTTTCACACACAGATGCTTCACAGATCAGCTAAGACCTAAGTCTAAACACCTTGTTCACCCTGCAGAGAGACTGCTACTAGCCTTTGCCATACACAGAACTGAGCTAAGACAGTCTATTTCTGGAGAATGGAGCAGATTAACTGCTTATTCATGATAAATCAAGGGTATTTGATTTGCTTGTTACATGCCGAGTTTTCTTTGGAAGAAAGCCCTGGAAGCTATTTTTCTGATCAAATCCTAACTCTCTTGTTGGTACTTATGAAAGAGAAAAATAACATTTAGTCATTATAAAGACTGAGTTCTAGCCATTATAAATCTTATCAACTGCCTTGTGAAGGTTAAGGGGGCGGAAAAGAAGAAAAAAAAAATTCCTGTGTGTTCATCCAACCTTGGGTTTGGACTCAGGCTACCACTACTGTTGCAAACGTTCTGGAATTTCTGTCATTGAAGCAGATGAAAATATAAAAAGAGATAAAGTTGGAACCTAAGGAGATATTTGGCTGATGCATGTTGTACTTACTATAAGGAATGGTCAGGAAGAATTCAATAAAGAAAATTGTTATAGTTTACTAGTTAATATGAAATATTAGAAATCCTTAAAGTTTTATTTTCTTTTATTTCTCTTTAGAAGCCAGCAAGATCAGGAGAAATAAACTTAGAAGAATTTGCCATGTTGATATTTAGAGTCATTTACTCACACAGATCCAAATGTATAATAATCTTTTTTTTTTTTTTTTTGCTTCAGTAAAGGTGAAAAGTTAAAGTGTTAGTTGCTCAGTCCTGACTCTGTGACTCCATGGACTGTAGCTCACCAAGCTCCCCTGTCTATGGAATTCTCCAGACAAGAATACTGGAGTGAGTAGTCATTTCCTTCTCCAGGGGACCTTCTCAACCCAGGGATTGAACCTGGGTCTCCTGCACAGCAGGCAGATTCTTTACCATCTGAGCCACCAAAGAAGCCCTCAGTAAAGGTACTCAGTGCCTGGTATACCTTCCATATAATCTTTTGGTTAATGGCTAGAAAAGAGATATAATTTTCCCTGCTAGTCATCAAATTAAATGCAAACATACTTATCTAAAGTGTGAGCCTACCTATAACTATTTTCCTTAGGTTAAAATATACACTTTTACACCAGCAATTATTTGCTTGCTTCAACAAACGTTTCTTGAGTTTCGGTGGTGCCAGGTTCACTGGAAGGTACAGCGTGAGTGAATAGTGTGGCCAGTGTGACCCAGATGGCCTGCCGCCAGCCCTGGCCACTCTTCTTAGTTCATACGTGTTTAGACACCATCCATTAGCCTTGGGGAGGAGCGTTTTGATAGAGGGAAGAAGAATCACAAAGACAGGGATGTTTGCTCTCTGGGTGACTGGTTATTTCTATTTATTTCTGAAGTCATTCAGATGCCCTTACCTATCAACAGTACACAGAGCCTGAAATGTCTCTTAGTTAATCAGCTTGGAAATAAGCATAAGGAAAGTTTCTTCCCGCCCCCCTCCTTCTTTTAATCTTTTTTCCTAAAGGACATCTAGTAGTGGAATAAGGAGTGAGCAGGTTGGTAGCATGCCAACCTAGATGGGGCATGAGAATATCAAAGAAATAGTAATATGATACCAGTTCATCAGATATTCACTCACAGTTCCCTAAAATGGGCTTCTTCAGATGTGGTACAAGATCAGAACAGAACATTTACCTAGAACAGAACATTTAAAACCAACCACAAACAAAGAGAAAGCTTTCTCTTTGGAGTCAGCCTCCTGCCGTTGGGTATATTCGAGACGTCTGTACAAGTTGCAGGGAGCAGCTGCATCCACACCACCACCCTGAGCCCAGCCAGCTGACAGTTGCCTAGAGTTGGCAGTAACAGCCAGATGAGATCTGGAAACTCCAAGATGCCGGGGGTTGCGGTTTGTCTGATTGCTGCAATTATTAACATAAATCCTCTATCAGGCCTTTCAAGAAGTTGGTCTGGTCCATAACATGGCATGTAATACACTCGCTGTTGTGAACAGGGTGAGGTAACATGTTTTCAGCACAGCAGATCTTTTGACCCCAGTGACCACAAAATAAATATGAAACACAATTTTAGGAGTCATGATTTGAAGGGAACTCCACAATATTAATTTTTATCAGTTCCTATGTGAGAAAATGTGTTTTTCCCTTCATTTCCATTCACTCAGTTTTCCTTTGTTCAGACATGTGTGTGTGACTGTGGGGTGTGGGGTTGTATTGTACATGGCCACACACACACACACACACACACACACACACACACACACACATTTTTTTTTTTTCCCGAGTCCTCATCAAAGTTTACAAGACAGTTTTGGACAAGAAGCCTTGACGTGGAGATAGTAACATTTCTTGCACCCTCTTCTGCTGTCTGCAATACAAAATATAGGACAGTTGAAAGCAGTTTTTTGTTTGTTTGTTTGTTTTCACGTTTCCTATGAGTAAGGTTTTTTCTCACAGAAAATCCACAGACCTCATAGTTGCCATTCAGAATATTAGAGGCAGCATGACCATTTATTCCTGTAACAAGTTCCAACGCATTTACTAATAAGGAAATTCAGCTTTTAACAAAAGATCCGCCATCTCACGTTTTTACTGCATCCATAGGCATTTGGGGTAAAATTATAGGTGAATATCCAAGCTTAACTGTGTGCAACAACAATACTACTTGTCACGCTCCCAGATGTTTCCCTGGTGTCTCCTCAAAGTTCAGGGGAAGAAAAGAAAAATCAGAAAACTTCACTTTGTATTCTGCCTACCTGGGAAGTTTTTCACGCTGAGTAACAGAACACAACTCTAGCTGCCTTGCTTTCTGCTTCCAGGAATGCCAATCAGAGAACATTCTTTTTCAGACAGCCAAGTTTGGAAGTCAGATGGTTTCTGGCAGGAGGGAGGGGAAGGGGGTGGCTGGGAGAAAAACACAGCGAGTCCTCGGGGCTGATCTTCAGTTTCCAAGCGTTTCCGTAATAGCCATCAATGAAAGCATCTCCTTTTACCCACGCGGAGACAGGTATAAAGACAGCTGAGTAAATCAGCATTAGACGTAGCAGCGGAAGCTCGGTCAGAGCCTGGAGGGGGGCGGAGGGGGCGGAGGGGGCGGAGGTGGGGTGGAGGGAGGGCGTTTGACAGCCTGCCATTGGTGAGCTTACCAAAGGCATCTGCCAGTGGGACTTCAGTGGAATGTGAAACCAAGTCATTTTCCAGTTAAAGATAGACACAGTGTACACTAGGATCTGGAGGCTGGATTCTACCCTCGTGTCTCTCCCTAGGATTTCAGAGTCCTGTTGTAATTAACCATTTCGTTAAGGTTGGTTCTTTCCGTGAATGTGTTAAGAATTCATATATGTCCTGGATGTCCTGGAATTAACAGGATTCTTAAAGAAATCATGGTGTACATACTCTAGGGTAAGTGCAAAGGCTGGTTGTAGGCGCGATCGCTTCTCTGGGAAGGTTAATGTTGCCGCTTTCTTTTTATTTGTGTGAATGAAGAAATGGTCAGGGAGATTCTCCCCTGTTTTAACTTTCTTAGCTTTCTTAAGATACTTGGCGTTTACCGTTTTGTGAAGTAGAAAGAAACAAAGTATTTCAGCTTAGTTTTGAAATTGACCTTGCATGTCCGTAACTTCAGTTTGACTTCACTTTTACTTTTTCCTCTGTTAACTCCTCCTGAAACACCCTGCGTTTCTTAAATTACACCGTCAGTAGTTACATGTCACAGCAGTAAGTGTGACTCTGCAACACCACTGGATTGACTGTATTCTTGTCAGATGGAGTTATTTCCCCTGCTTGGCACTATGGCATTTTTTAATTTAAAAGATGCTAAAAGAAAATAAGAGGAAAAGAAAGGGGGGAAATGGTAGAAAGTGCATAAGGAGCCTTTAGAAAATACTTTTTTTTAATGAGAAAAATGGGCAGTTTTACATTGAAGAGAACAATTTATTAATAGAAGTTATTTTTGGGTGTCATCTCATTAATTCCAAGCAGGTTCTTCTCCTCCAAAAAAGCTGATATTTGCCAAGTGAATAGAAGAGTTCTGATTCCATGGAGCTTGAGAGGAGCAGGGACTGAGCTGTCTGGTTTGATGTTGCCTGGCTGTGTGCTTGGGATTTCAAAACTTTTTTCTTTAAAAGAAAGAATGACAAACTTTAGTCCTCTTCATGTTTTGACCATGTATAGGTTTTGTTTCTTGTTTTGTCCAGTGACCTCTCGGCTCTCTTAGAGACAGCTTTTCCAAACTTGCACAGCATTCCTTCTGAATAAATACTGGCCATAATAGTCAGAGTACATGGCATGAATTGGAAATTCTACTTTATATGGGGAAAATAAATGTGCTGACGTGCTTATTACAGAGTGTGAGGCTGAACAGTTATTATGTGTAACTGACCAGGTTTTGTTCAGTCACATCAACCAGATTCTAATGAGCTAAGTTGGCTGAACTAGGTACGAACAATGAATGACAATCTTTCACTCAACTTTGATAAGAATAGATAGTATACTGAGTTACTTTTCTGAAGTGAAAAATGAACACGATACTAACCAAGTCACTTAATTTTACAATAATTTTGTTAGTCACAGTTAGCATTCCCTAATATGTATAATTAACTCATTAGATTGTAAAAGCTGCAGTTAACTTTCACTTCTCCACGTGTGGATGGTACCTTTGTACATTTTCCCTGGTGACGTGGGATGACTGTCCTCCTTTGCCTAGCTGTATCCTGATCTGTTGACCAGAGGAGGGAGCCTGGCAGGAATTATAGGTGTCTTCAAGAAACTTGTGAGATGATGCATATGTGTACTCGCCAAACACACCAAGACACAAATAAACTTCCCTTTTATTTTAATATATTTCTGATTGAATTATACATACACATAAAATTACATTAGAATGGGGCTTTGTTTCTGTTTTCGGTGCGCTAAAGCAAACCCCAAAAGAATACAGCATTTGTAAAAGTTCTTATATGTAAGGATTTTAGACATACATGCCCAGATAGCATTGACAGGAAAGGGGGCTGATGAATATTTCTGTGTTGCTGTGATGTCCCTGCTGACATTGTCAAGCTTTATTTCTTTGAACATGGTAAGTGTAGTTGCTTTATGTCTGCTCATTCTATTATCTCAAGAGTTACCAAGATTTCTTTCTATTCTTATTGCTCTTGCCACTTCTCATGTGCGGCGTCTTATTTTCTTGGTTGCTTGGATCTCTTTGACTGTCTGCTGGAAAAGTATTTTTAAAATCACTTGTAGGGATCAGGTGAGACCTAGTGGTGTTGGTTTCCTCCAGAGGGGACTCGGGTTTGCTTCTGACAGTATCCGATCAAAACTACCTGAGTCAAAGGACAGCACCTAAGATTCCTTGGATTATCCTTGAGCAAGTAGCAAGGCTGCCGATGTGTGTGAGGGATGGTTCATTTGGGACTCACTTCGACCTTGAGGGAAGATATGGCCTTTTGAGTCCCCAATAATAATCGGGTTAGTTTATTAAAGTCTTCACCTGAGTACTATGGGCTTTAACATTCCCACAACATCCTTGGACAGCAAGGAGATCAAACCATTGAATCCTAAAGGAAATAAACCGTGAATATTCGTTGGAAGGACTGATGCGGAAGCTGAAGCTCCAATTCTCTGGCCACCTGATTTGAAGAGCTGACTCTTTGGAAAAGACCCTGATGCTGGGAAAGATTGAAGGCAGAAGGAGAAGGCGGTGACAGAGGATGAGATGGCTGAATAGCATCATCCACCCAATGGACATGAGTTTGAGCATGCTGCAGGGGATAGTGAAGGACAGGGAAGTCTGGTGTACTGCAGTTCATGGGGGTCGCAAAAAGACACAATTGAGCAACAAGAGCACCCATAAGGCTGTTTATTGTACAGCTGGTTGATCAGACCTTTTGTTCCTGATACTCAGATGGTCAAGAGCAAAAGCTCTCAAAGATGAGTGTCTGTCTCCAAGTTCTAGTCTTCTCTCTTGAATTTTTCCATGCCTTCCCCATCTCATTAACTCTTTGCTGTTTTTATATTTGAGATATTTTTAATTACCTTAGTGAGAGTGTCAGTCCAAATTATCTTCTTACTGTTGCCAAAAATGAAAAGTCACTCTTCTGCTTTTATAGTCCTTTTTTTTTTAAGATTCTTTATTCTAAAAGAGAAATCCAGCAGTCTGCTGATATCATTGATAATTCCAGCTCATTCTTTCTGATTTTTTATTTTAGTTGTGGCCTGATCTGTTGAGGCTTTTGTGGAGCACTTTGAAAATGTAAATTTCTGATTGGAAGATTCATGAGTTCCAGCCTGATCTGAGCTGTCAGCAGTGCTTACCAGTCCTTCTATTTGTCCCTAGCTGGCCCCTTTTCTTAGTGATCTCTTGAGTCTCTCTAAGCCACCCCCATTGCCTTCACTGTCAGCTGTTGACCTTGACTATTCATGCTTTTTCTTGGCCTATATCATGTATCAGCACATTTAACAAATTATGATAAATAAATCCCCTCCTTTCCATTCCCTGAAACTGCTCTACTTCACGTCTTCATCACCTCCCTTGGGGATTATTATGGCTTGCAGTGTTTCTCCTGCCTCTAGGCTCTACCCCCAACACATCCCCCATATTGAAACCAACACACCCGTCTTCTAAAAACCATAGACACGAGTGGATTGCCCCCCTACTTTAAAGTCTCTTATAGCTCACTATCCCCTTCAAAATGCTTTCCTTAATGTGTCAGTATGTCACAAAGCCTCAACCTGTTTCTCTAACATTATCTCCACTATATCACTGGTTATCACCAACACTTTAATCTCACATCATTGGTGCCTCCAGAATAGTCTATCCAGGATCATATGTCTGTGCTAGTCTACCTACTAGCTTTTTTTTCTTTTTTTGGTCAAGAATGCCCATTGTTTATCTCCTTTGCAGGCAAATCTTAATTCTGCTTCAAGGTTGATCTCATAAGTCATGTTCACATAAGTCTTTTAACTGTGTTGTTGCTGCTGCTGCTGCTAAGTCGCTTCAGTCGTGTCCGACTCTGTGTGACCCCATAGACGGCAGCCCACCAGGCTCCCCCATCCCTGGGATTCTCCAGGCAAGAACACTGGAGTGGGTTGCCATTTCCTTCTCCAATGTGTGAAAGTGAACAGTGAAAATGAAGTCGCTCAGTCGTGTCTGACTCTTAGTGACCCCATGGACTGCAGCCCACTAGGCTCCTCCGTCCGTGGGATTTTCCAGGCAAGAGTACTGGAGTGGGGGGGCCATTGCTTCGGGTTACATGTGCTTTAATTTGCTTCCTCGGGGTCCCGGAGGCTGCTCTCCAGGCAGAGGCACTAGGCTGGGCTCTCCTGCAGCTCACCACTATTCTGGGAATCCCTGATGGCAGGCAGTGTGTCTTACTCATTTTTGTATTCTCAGTAACTGACACCATAGAACCTTTGAATGCATATTTAAGGAATGAACGGGTGACTATTTCAAGGAATTTTTTCTCAACAGTTCCTTTCTTACTTTATTCTTTTTCTTTCTATATATCATTATTCTTTTGACCTTAAACTTCTTATCTAAAATAGTGATCTTTCATAGTCTTCAGTGTCAGTTAAAAATGTCTGAGGAATGCCCTGGTGGTCCACTCATTAAGACTCTGCATTTCTACTGCAAGGAGCAAGGGTTGGATCCCTGATCAGGGCACTAATGCCCTACATGCTTCATGGTACAGCCAGAAAAAAATTTCATTTGGTTATTGTTGTTTGGGTAGATGGGATGCTATCTATTTTCATTTTTGCCAAATGAGACTATAAACCTTGAGTGTGATGAAAGAGATGATAGAAGTGTAAATACAATAAATTAGCTGTATATTATCAGAGAGATTAATAATAAAAAAGAAAGTCATAGAGCTGGAAAACAGACTTGTTTCAACAAATTTAGCTGAGAATGCTGAAGAGCACACGTGGAAAAAGTCCCTGTGACTCAACTAAATTAAAATCATCTCATTGCAGACAGCCTGAATCTGAACCATTAGAAAACACTGGATTATTTTCAGATCCCAGTATGTGCTAGAAGGAAAGCTTGCTTATGTGATATGATATCGTGACCCTAAAATCTTAAAGTTGGTTACATTTTTTCCTAAAAATGTTGAGGCCTTGAAGTGCAATATTAATCTTTCTGCTATGCTAAGTAAAAAAAACACATTTATTTATTATAAATTGAATATAGTTGGTGTGAATCAGAGGAGGAGAAAATATAGTTTATTAATTCTGAGGATGTTTAACCAATTTCATATTCCTCAGATCACTTATAAATTTTTCACACACTTGTTGTATGCCTTTGATATGCCAAGTCCTGAGATTTAGAAAACTAAGAAAACTGGTTTCTGTTTTTTCTTATATAGGGCTCTTTTACCTCCACAAAGACAAAAATCTCTATAAAGTGGATAGGGTCAAAATTTAATCTTAAAAATGTTTTGAATCAGATCAAATGATCAAAGTCAATATTTAGATAAGACCCTAAATCTCTCCATCACAAAATATAAAAATATAAAATTGACTATTTTTTTGCCTCATCAATGAAAGAAATTGAGACTAGCTCTTGAAATCTGATTGATTTTACATTGTAACCTCCAAGTAGCTGAGCTGATTTTTCTTACTAATTTAACAAATCCCTGTCAAGCTCCTACTTCATGCCTTAGCTGTGCTTGTGCTAAACAATGAAATGATTTACTTCGACCCCTTCACCAGACACTGACACCAGAGTATGTCCTGTTAAAACAATGGGTGTAATTTACAAATTACCTTATATTACTCTCTCATTTGTATTTTTAATTTACTTGTACTAATCTCCACATTTGTTAAAAAGTCACTTTGCCTTTTCCCAACAGTTAGTGTATTTCTCTCAGAAATCTAAGTTTTAAAATTTTAAGGATTGCTTTTATTCTTAAATAAATATTTAACAGATATTATATTATAGAATATTTTAAAGAGACCTAAACAAATGCTAAAAAATAGTTAAATAGAAAATGTATTTTTATTACATAGGAAACTGTGTTGTATCATAACATAAAATAGAAGTAGGTTCATTTGCATAAATAAAGCTGGACTCTGCATTCTTGCAAAATAAATGTGGCATTAGGATGACTCAGAGACACCCTGAGTCATGAAAGCTTCGTAAATCTCTGTGTATTTTCAAGAGAGCAGTAGTTATTTTTATTATTTCTCCTTTTTAGTCTCACTTTACTTTCATACCACTTTCCTTGGTAATGTGGAAGCACCCAGGTTTATGAATGCTGAAAAAAATGAATTCACTGAATTAGTCATAGTTCAAGAATACAGATGCCTTTATTAATTTTATTAAAACATGTAGACTAATTTTGAATGAAATTTATCTTCTCATGCATTGAATTTTCTAGTCTTAGATGGTTCATTACAACACATTTGTGGAAATATATCTACTCATCAAAAGATGTTGTTTTTAACACCTCAGATAAGTGTAACAAGTCTTTCCTAAAATGCATCCAATGTTTCATAGTATTTTGTGGGTAAGAGACATATGTTGTTATTTTCTTTCCTGTATGATAAAACTAAGATGCACACATATGAAGTTCTCTGGTTATACTAGACATGGTCTCCTAAGATAACACATAACCTCTAAATCTCAGTGGTTTATAAAAAAAACAATGTTTCCTTCCCACTCATGCAAAGTGCTTGTCAAGGGTTCACTGGAGATCCTCCTCCAAATTTTTGCCTTTACCAGGAAATGACCTATGTTCCTTATTCTCACACTTCCTTGGCCAAAGCATGCCATGTGGTCACACCTAACTTCAGTCTTCAGTTGGATGAGTAACACAGTCCTGCCACTTCCCTGGAAAGAGAAAGAGATGGAATATTTATGAAGAGCTCTAATGAATTCCACAGTCATGGATGATAGGCAGCCCCTCAACCCCCCAGAACCCCAGAGATCTAGATTGAAACTCATCTGTACCTTTGAATAGTATTTGATCCGTACTTGGTAACAGGTAGGCAATCTAGTTGTGATCTGATGCTAACGTCTCTTGTCTGTTTATGTCCTTTAGCTCTGAGCCCCACTGAGACTTTTTTGGCTCTCTGAATCTTTACCATTTCCAGAGTGACTGTGACTTTTCCAGCCATAGTTTCTCCAGGCCTTTGGAATCCTCGCATTTTATCTGTGCCCACACTAACTTCTCAGGGAGTGCTGCCCATGGAGAGTTCTGGGAAGGAAAAAGAACCTCTGATAAGTTAATTTCTATAGAATGTAGAGAGTCAATGTGCAGTGCTAACACTTAGCCATCGCTAAGAACTGATCATGCGTAACAAAGAAATGGAGAAAATGGTAACTTTTTAACATGTTTAAATTTATTTTTTATTGGAGTTTAGTTGCTTTACAATATTGTGTTAGCTTCTGCTGTACAGAAAAGTGACCCAGTCACACATATACATATATCCCCTCTTTTTTGGATTTCCTTCCCACTTAGTTCACCACAGAGCTTGAGTTGCCTGTGCTGTACAGTAGGTCTCATTAGTTACCTATTTTATACATAGTTGGAATAGTGTATGTCAATCCCAGTCTCCCAATTCATCACACTGTCTGTTTCCCCATTTAGTCTTCATACATTTATTCTCTACATCTGTGTCTCTATTTCTGCTTTGTAAATAGATTCATCTGTACCACTTTTCTAGATTCCACATGTATAAAAATATGGACTGCTTCACAAATTTGCGTGTCATCCTTGTGCAGCAGCTAAGCTAATCTCTGTATGTTCCAATTTTAGTATATGTGCTGCCTAAGTAAGCAGGAGAAAAAGGTAACAATATAATTCTAAATCCCCAGTACCTGCTTTTCCCAGGGGGCAAAAGAAAAGGACTAGGATGAAGGAAAATGCCACAGAGGAATGGCAACCTATATTATACATTAGAACTAAATAGTTTTGAATAACATTTATATCACTCTGCTACTCTATTTTTTACTTTGCATTTAGTCTTAAACATTAAGAAGGTAAAACTGGGAAATTCAAAGGTTAATGAGGCACTTAGAAATTGAAAAAAAATTATATATGTATATACAGGGTTCCCCTGTGGTTCAGCTGATAAAGAATCCTCCTGCAATGCGGGAGACCTGGGTTCAATCCATAGTTTGGGAAGATCCCCTGGAGCAGGGAAAGGCTACCCACTCCAGTATTCTGATTCTGGCCTGGAGAATTCCATGGACTGTATAGTCCATGGGGTCGCAAAGAGTCAGACATGACTGAGCAACTTGCACTCACTCACTTATATATATATATATATATATATATATATATGTACGTATATATGTATGTATATATGTATATACATATATATGTGTGTGTCCAACTCTTTGCGACCCCATGGACTGTAGCCTACGAAGCTTCTCTGTCCATGGGATTTTCCAGGCAATAGTAATGGAGTGGATTGCCGTTTCCTTCTCCAGGGGATCTTCCCAACCCAGGGATCGAACCCGGGTCTCCTGCATGTAGACAGGCGCTTTACCATCTGAGCCACCAGGGAAGTCCTATTATATACATATATATACTCAAATTAGCTTGAGAAGTGCTGTGTTAAAGAATAGCAAACATGTTTCTTTAGGAAAACTTTAAAGTGTAAAACTTTAAGAGCCCTTAATGCAAAGGTCGAAGAAATCACGGAGAGAGCAACATGGTATATATGCACCTCCCAAGTTCATCTGACCTAGGATCCTCATCTGTTTTCCTGTTTCATAGAGAATTTCCTAGAATTATCACTCCTGAACGCGTAAATTGTTTATGCTGATGTAAGTAAAAAATCCCAAAGACCTTAAAATATAGGCTTAATAATTTTTTTCATCTTTTAAATACCTCATTAATCTTTGAATTTCCCAATTTTGCCTTGTTAATGTTTAAGACTAAATGCAAGGTAAAAAGTAGAGTAGCAGAGTGATATAAATGTTATTCAAAACTATGCATTTCTAACGTATATATTGTAAATAGGCTTCCCAGGTGGCTCAGTGGTAAAGAATCCACTTGCCAAGCCAGAGACATGGGTTCAGTCCCTGGGTCAGGAAGATCCCCTGGAGAAGGAAATGGCAACTCACTCCAGTACTCTTGCTTGGAAAACCCCATGGACAGAGGAGCGTGGTAGGCTACAGTCCATGGGGTCACAAGAGTCAGATACAACTTACCAACTAAACCACCAAGCACGTATATCAACATTATTTGTGTATATCATTTTTAATACATACTTTAATTCACTTGGTAAATTCTGGATTAAATCACCACTACTCCAGTGTATTAATAATTAAAAGTGTGATAATGTGATAGCTTATATAATACTTTGAGCACATAAAGTTGAGAATTATAAGGACTTTAAAAAATATCTTTACCTTTGGGTGCTATGTATTCTCTTGATAAATGACATTGATTTTAAACACCAGTAGAAATCAAATCTTAAACTGATAGGGGATCCAATAACATTGTTTAACTCTGCTGAGGGATATCAGGGAGAAAGAAACGGCAACCCACTCCAGTATTCTTGCCTAGAGAATCCCATGGCCAGAGGAGCCTGGTGGGCTGCTGTCTGTAGGGTCGCACAGAGACAGACAGGACTGAAACGACTTAGCAGCAGCAGCAGCGGCGGCAGGGTATAAATTGTGATATAGCCTCTTATAAGGAGCCTGGCTGTATTCAGCAGAACCCAGAACTCAAAAGGGGTTTGCACTATTATACCCTTTTTATTAGAAACTCTAAAACTGTTATTCCACTTTAGAATATGATCATACATTAATAATTCATTAGACTCAATTATCCTTTCTTTATGAAGACCATGTGGAAAGCGAACTCATCTTCAGATTCAACACCTGTTTCTTAATTTTTCTTTCTTGGTTCACCTCCTTTAAGTTCAAAATGTTTAAAACTTAAGAAGGAGAAAGAGATTGTTGGGTTTCAAAAGATGCTCTACTAAAGTTACTGTCTATAGGAACTTTTCTGTGCAAGAAGAAGGATAATAGACTAAGAAAAGCAAAATGTCCATCTTTTTCTATGTAAAGTGTGTTATATTCAGGTAAGTACTGTGACCATTTAAAATGCACCAATTTGTTCCATGAAAATTTATACCCCCAGCAACTCTATTCAAAGAAAATCCTAAGATATTAGGTTCCCTTCCAAGCATCAGGGTGTTTAGGTGTGACAGGGAGCTCGTGTCCTTTCATCACCTTGTCCACTCCGCTAATTTATTCTGCTTTTCGTTTATTTGCCTCTCCTCCCTTGATTTTAAGAGTTTGAGATAAATCAATACATTTTTAACAAAAATTATATGGGAAATATATCTTCTTTGGGTTCCATAGAAATAACAATGATTCAATCAAAGTTGTAGACAGCATAAATTCTTAGCACACATTTCTCCTGATGGATTTTTGTTTATGTTTTTCCCTGGGGTTCTAATAAGATTCAGGAACTATATTGATGTCAGCAACACCTCTAAAAATTCACTGCAGGAAGATCTGAAGATCTTTTCTCAGCACTGCTGGGTTCCTGCTTTAGAACTCTGTGAATAATCACACAGCAGAATTTTAGCTTTATCTCATGTGCCAAATTATGAAGTCAGTTATATCTACATTCTGAAATTGCCTAGCACCCAAACATGTATAATGCTGAAAAATATGCTGTGTAACCATTTACCAGACACCAGAAGATAAATCTAAGTTATTTAGATTTATAGTATGATAATCTCTCCTTAAAAATGACATGAGGGAAATGTTTAACTTAATGAGGCAGAAGATCCTGGTGTGCAAGTTACACTGAATTTTTTATTGCACCAGGGTAAATTATTGCTTCAGTCTCCTATATGGTACCCCAGTGGCCTCAAAGACACTGTGTAGCTTCCAGAAATGCCTACTTTTGTCTTAGGCAATAACTTACTCCACTAGAGTGTGCTTTCTGAGAATTACCCATAACATTTCTTGCCGGAGGTTGAATTTCTTAAAGGTCATTCACAGATACTAACTAAACTTGACTATTTTTTTTTTAATGTAGGCATATTGATGTGGTAAGTCTGCATACATTAATATACAAAAGGGAAAACAAGCATTTACTTTCTGCTTAAAACTAGAAAACAAGCAACAGATTCTGATTATGAAATGAAATTATAGAACATAAAATTTTTTCTTAGCATTTAAACCCTGATTTCTCAGAGGCACAGGCCTTTGAGGGAAGTCTTTGAGAGTCTGGAGAAAAGAATGGCTACCCACTCCAGTATTCTTGCCTGGAGAATTCCAAGGACAGAGGAGCCTAGTGGGCTACAGTCCCTGGGTTCACAAAGAGTTGGACATAGCTTGAGTGCTAACACTTTGAGGGGAAGGTGCATAAAGATTTCAGACTGTAATAATTAAATATTGTGTGCATGCTAAGTCACTTCAGTCATGTCTGACTCTTTGTAACCTACCAGGCTCCTCTGTCCATGGGATTCTCCAGACAAGAATACTGGAGTGGGTTGCCATGCCCTTCTCCAGGGGATCTTCCTGACCCAGGGATCAAACCTGCATCTCTTACATCTCCTGCATTGGCAGGAGGGCTTCTTACCACTAGTGCCACCTGAGAAGCTCAATTAAGTACTGGATTGGTCAAAAAGTTCATTCGTGGTTTTCTGTAAGCAAAATAAACTTGAACAAGCTTTTTCACCAATGCGATATATAGTTCCAGATTTGCCAGAAGAGGAAAAAAAAATCTTAATCCTACGTGGAGCACCAATGTATAAGTCTAAATGTGTGTGGGAGTTTTTAAAACAAGCTCTACTTTCTAATAAAGTAACATAGGAATTTAATTAAAACAAACCAAAACCCCCACCAATCAGTACTGCAGCATTTGGGTAAATGTTAGAGCTTGTCAATTTTCAAGGCAGAAACGTTATTCCAGGCTTTCTGCCAAACCATTACTGGTAATCAAGAGATGAAGCACATGAAAGTACTGTGCCTGGCTTAGTTAGATATGTGTGTGCTAAAAGACAAGCCAACACATTTCTTATGCAAGCCATCGGAATTGCAATTTAGGAATACACAAACACAATGCTTTTGTAAGTCTAGGAATATACACACTGAAATACAACTCTGTGCTTAAAGGCAGACACAGCTTGTGTTGACTGGATTCTTTCTCTATCTTGAGTGGTTTTATTATCCAGCCACATTTCTCTCAATGGCTGCACGGGAAGAAATTAAATTACTCATATCTGGACAAAATTTGGGATTGCCCTACATGCTTAATTTCTAGCGATTGCTCAAAATCTCTCATTGATAAATGGGTGATTTGGACTGTTGTTTTCTGTTTTTTTATGTAACCGATTTAGATAAACATCTGTTTTCCCATAGTGTTTAAAAAAACATTTAATATGGTATAATAGTGCTATCAGAAAGTAATCAAAGCAAGCATTTTTATGAAAGGAAGACTGAAATTTTTTTAAGTTCTTAGGATAGGGGAGGCATATTGAGTAAATAACTATGAGCATTTGCATATATTATTTTGACCACTGGAGGGCTCTCAGATTGTTTTACATTAATTTTTTAGAAATCGACTTGATATAGCTGTAACTTCAGTAAAACAAATTTAAATCTTGGCACTATAAAGTCTGTAGAGTCACCTAGCTCTTAAAATGATACATGTTCTCAAAATATAGCATAAAAGGACAATCAGATTTAATTTACTGTGTTCTTTCACTGTTTCACAACAAATAACTTTCCACCAAAGTAAGCAAAGCCAAATAAAGCAATAAATGCATACTTGCAGGACCCGTGACCCAGAGCCAGAGTTTGGAAGGGTCTGCTGTGTATACCAAGTCTTCTGAAGTCTCATGTATTTGCATGTGCTTGTGTGTTCGGCCCTTCAGTTGTGTCCAGCTCTTTGTGACCCTGTAGACTGTAGCCCCCTTTTCCATGGGATTTTCCAGGCAAGAATACTGGAGTGGGTTGCCATTTCCTCCTGCCTTCCTGACCTAAGGCTCTAATCCACAAAGAGACAAGGAGTCTCTTGTGTCTCCTGCATTAGCAGGCAGATTCTTTACCACTGAGCCACCCGGGAAAGCCCATATTTTCATTTACTCCATAATAAATCTTTGGTTCATTAGCATAAGAGTGTTTTCTCCAAATTTCCAGGAAGATGCGCCTTGTTTCTCCAAAAACGTCTCATCCTCCCAAGTTGCTGCTGGTATCCTTTAGAATTTCCTTTGATTACAAATCCCTTTTTCTCAAGAAGCATAGCTTTATGTAGTAAGAGGGACAAGAAATGCATGTTAAATATATCAGTCACCCTGGACAATGATTTTAAAGAAGGCCAGAATGGAGTCTGATAAGAATGGAAATACTTCAAGTGTCTGTTCATAAAACATTAGAACATTTAACTGATTCCATAATGCCTAGTTAGACGGATCACAAGAATAGGGGTTCCTATGTATTTTTTAGTTTAATTCCTTAGAAATCTATTTTATATTGCCAAATATGCTTTAGCCAAGCTCCAAAATGGACATCCTGACAAAGAAACTACACTTCATAGTTTTCTCATAGTTTTGGCCCTTCTGCAATACCATGAAGACCCACCAGGAGAGACGGGAGAAATGTTGGTCACTGTCCCCAGCACTCTTAGCACAGAGTTTGTCCTGGAGGCTCCCTCTTCTATCTTTTCATGACCTCTTGGCTTCTTGTAGCTTCTTGTCTCCCATGAACACTCTAAATTCGGAGTTTTGCTATCCATTTTTTCACTAGCTCACATAATCCATTTTACCCAACATCAATAGGTCAGAAGACACAGAATTACACAGATCAAAGAGGAGAAAGGCAAAAGTGGTAATATTTTAATACTCAATGAGGAAGATTATCTCCTGGTGGTTCTGCTTCAGATCAGGCTTCCCCGGTGGCTCAGTGGTAAAAAATCCACCTGCTAATGCAGGAGATGCGGGCTCAATCCCTGGGTCAGGAAGATCCCCTGAAGATGGAAATGGCAACTTACTCCTGTATTCTTATCTGGGAAATTCGTGGACAGAGGAACCTAGTGGGCTACAGGCCATGGGGTCCCAAAGAGTTGGACATGACTTTTGCAACTGAGCACGCACTACTTAATAAACAGTGAAATGCAAAGTGGAAGATTGTAACAGTGCTTAACGTGGAAGTGACTATGATTTCAAATCCCTGTGATTTGAATATGAAGTGGCTATGATGCCAGTTCAGGAGAAACCAGAAAACTTCCTCAATCCTTAATGAAGCTACTCAAACATTATGCTCTTTTGATAGATTCAGTTCCAATTTTAAATCTTATTAAAAAGAGCTGCCTTCCTCATTTTATATATCTAAATAACTGGATTGGTATTCAGGTAGATTGGAAATATCTTCATATCCTCAAAAAATATAGGCAACCTGAGCCATGATGATGACTCAGTTGTGCTGTCACGATCAGGAGTGGCCTTAATAAGTAGATCTACCTTTTACAAACTACATCCTGGAGGAAAGGCTTTACTTTAGCAATGCTAAAAATAAAATATACATCCTCTAGTATTCAAATGAATAATTCTCAGTAATTCTACTTGAAGTATTTAACACCCTGGTGGACTCATCAGCATGTCTGTCTATTCAGATATTCAGATATTCAGATATCTGATGAAGACATGTCTTAGGTTCTTTTATAGATTCAGATGCTATAATGGTGAGTGTGTGTGCATGCTCAGTTATGCAGCTGTGTCTGACTCTTTGTGACCCCTTGGACTGTCGCCTGCCAGGCTCTTCTGTCCATGGAATTTTCCAAGCAAGAATACTGGAGTGGGTCATAAAGGTGAGACATAGCCATTAAAATGTCTAAACCCAAATTGTTTCTTTCATGCTTTAAGGAACTTAAAAAATCATAGAGCAGAGTTGTCACTTTTTTTTTCTTTTGAAAAAAAGTTTATTCATCTGTGTATTGGAATGACCCGTCCCTGTATGAGAATATGTTTTTCCATGAGAATGTCAACATGGCACCTTTTCACCTATTATTTAAGCGTATAGATCTTTCTTCAATCAACTACATAGAATGTCGGCACTTTCAGCAGCTATCGAAAGATTTAACCTTGAATTGACTGTGCTGGCTAAGAATTTACCAGCACAACTTCTCCAGCTGCTATAGTAAGTTAAATCACGTACCTAGACCTCATTGTCTTAATCCTTCCCTTCCCTCTCTGTACATATATAATGTCATTACTGAGGAACTATTTCATTTTATACCCCTGAGTCCTGTTCAAGTTTGCCATAAGACATGGCACTTTTGGAAAAGAAAGAAAGAATGATATTGAACAACTGGGATAACATTGTGCTGTTACTTGATACCTTCAGAATAAGGGACTATGCCATACAATTCTTATAGGAATTTGTGCTGGGAAAACATTTATTTCTCAAGATGATATTATACACTTTCTTTACTGTAAAGGAAAATGCTATGATCTGTCAATTTCCTTTTTTGTTGTGACTGCCCAAGTTACCTCCTTGTTTCATAATAACATTCATCTATCTCATTGGGGTATCATTCTTGCTTCCTTCATCTGTGATTTTTTACTCAGGTGTGAGTCATTGCTCCACTATTTCTTATCATCAAGCAGATAATGGTATTTATTGACTGAATATGACTTTGCACTGTCCTGTATGTTTTTAATGTTGAAACACTCAATGCTGAAAATAGGAAGTAAAATTTCACATCATCAGGAATGTTGAACAAGACTGTTGAGAATAATGGAATAAACAGTAACATTTCTTAGGGGCATTTGAAACTCATTTTTTTTCAGAGAATTTGATGATATCCTTTTATCTGTACTCCACTTTTGCCCAGATTATATATCTGTTGCTATCAGTCAGGTCACATTGTATTTTACTTAGTTTTATTATCAGCCAGTTTTCACTTTCCTATAGTTTGCATGAGAGGACTCTTGACAAAATAGTTAAGCAATAAGATTATGCTTGATTACAATGTGTTTATGTCTCCAGTTGTCCTTTTCTAGCAACCAAGGCTATTGGCCAAGTACATAAGGAGACTTCTATGGCCTAAAGAAGATCTTGCCTGTGAGGCTGTCTTTATAGGAACTGGGAGAATCAGAACAACCATCACTCCTAGGGCTGGTGTTGCCCTCGTGGAAGTCTTTAGTCATCTTGGGAGACTGAGGCTTGAGAGATTAATATAAAAGGCCAGAACAGATCTGTCTAATTGGCAGTCTCTAACCCAGGTCTCCTGATTTATAATCCAGATGTCTGTTTTTCCTCCCACATGGTGCGTGGGTTCTCTGAAACAATATATTTTACAAAAAGAGAAAAAAAGAAAGCATTTCCTCACTATTGGATGATCACACAGAGCACCATTTGGGGTGTGGGGTGTGGTCATTCGTCTCTCGTGCCAGTGCATAGATGGTTTACTTTGACATACACTTAAAAAATGAGTAGGTCCAGGGGAATGGAGACAGGGGAGGGCCTCATGAGTAATAATGCAGTCAGAAAGGTAATACTTGAGAACACTCTGGTCAATCGGCTCAATAAAATACCACATGGTCGTTATGCATGTGAGCCTGTCCATTTCTCTTATAAGTTAACCCAAATACCTTCCATGTAAATTGAGTAATGTTCATTTAACCTTTTTTAATATGTTACTCTCATCTATTAAATGAGGACAATAATAAGGACATGTTTTAGGATTGAGAGGATTCCATAAGAAATGCATGTGAAGAATTTATGAGCTCATCATATTGCACATAGTAGAATGATACCTATGAAAAGTATAAACAGTTTGGGGAAAATGGTGATGTCATAATGTAACAATAACAAAGAAGACACTAATTTGATCTGTTGGTCATAATTATGGTGATATTGGTATACTGATAGAAAAAGCCTAGAAGAAAATATTAATTGTAGATATCTTTAAATCTTGATATATAAGGGATTATTTTCTTCTGTATTATATAAATATTATACAATTATACAATACTTCTCTACTATACAAACTTCCAGTGGAGTACATAAAAATATGCCTGCTGCTGCTAGGTCGCTTCAGTCGTGTCTGACTCTGTGTGACCCCATAGACGGCAGCCCACCAGGCTCCCCCATCCCTGGGATTCTCCAGGCAAGAACACTGGAGTAGGTTGCCATGTCCTTCTCCAGTGCATGAAGGTGAAAAGTGAAAGTGAAGTCGCTCAGTGGTATCCGACTTGTAGCGAGCCCATGAACTGTAGCCTGCCAGGCTCCTCCATCCATGGGATTTTCCAGGCAAGAGTACTGGAGTGGGGTGCCATTGCCTTCTCCAAAAATATGCCTAGAATTTATAAAAATATATCTCAACCCATTAAAATTTCTTCTTTTGGATATTAACAATTCTTGGATCCTTAGAGGGAACCAGAGGCTCTACTTGTTTACACACATTTCTCTACTAGTGTTCTCATCATCTACACTGGGAGGTAGTGTGTTCTAGTCCAAGTCCTTTCTAGCCTTGTAGACCAGTTCATTCCCCTGTAATGAAAATTCATCAGGCAGAGAAAAATGTCATCCCATTCTCCAATCTCAGTTGTTGAGATCTATAAATCTTGATTTGTAGGTGCTTATTTTTTTCCTCAGAACCTTTCTCTTTTAGAAAAGAAAAAGCTTGGAAGAATTGTGCCTCCTTGAAGGACATATAGATGTATAACTATAGTCAGGCGGCACCTAAGAAACCAACCATATTCTGTAACACTTCATCACTACAGAAATAGAAAGAACCAGGGAGAATCTTCTCTGTCCATGCTGTGATTAGTGATGGTGGTGGTTTAGCCACTAAGTTGTGTCCGACTCTTGCGAGCCCATGGACTGTAGCCTGCCAGGCTCCTCTATCCATGGGATTCTCCAGGCAGTTAGCTATACTGAGGAATGATAAACAAGGGAATGTTGTCCTTAATTTGGCAGCACTTACACTTACCAGTAAATGTTATTCCACTTTGACATTTTTGGTGTGCTCAGCTTACTTGTAAACAATTCCCCACCATTGCACCTTGCTCTTACTTTATAATTATGAAATACTCTATGTGTTCATCTAAATGAAGACATTATACCCATGAGAATTAATCATGACTGGGAGAGTTCTCAGTGCATAAATCAATTAGAATGAGTCAGCCTTCCTACTCCACTCCCATTGCTTTTAAAAACAAGCATGCACATTTTGATGAGATCTTACTCCTCTGCACACTCCCCCACCTCTTTGATAATGAATTTTCTAATATTATACTGAGTCCAGAGAAGCTCAGCTCTGGATTGAGTCACCAGATTTTATAGCTAAGGAGTAGGCTTAGACATCAGTTAGTGACTAGTACAGGCTGTTGGTTTGACAGAAGAAGAAAGACACAGCCTAGAGAGATCAACTTTGTCCAGGAACACAAGGACCAAGAATAGCACCCAGTCACATTCTGTTCTGTTCCATCTTGAGGCTTTTTAAAAGTCCATGGCAGCCATTCTTCAGTCTTTACTGCAATGATTTGCCAGCCTCAACTACTTTCTCTTACGGAGGTCATCCTGCTTTGCATTATTTGTAGGCAATATCATGAAATTGCTTTTGATAAGGAAAACCTAGGGGTAGAAGGATTAAAAATGAGTCTGTAAAGCATTTTAAATCAATAGTGACTGTAAATCATGGTTTTAGGCAAACACAGTATCAGATAATTTTCTACACACAGAACAGGCAAATGGAAGCATGCCCTTCAAAGGCTGGGGGGATGGGTCATAATTCTGCGGCAAGCGTTACAATCCTGTTGAGTTTCTCAGTCAGTTTTCACTATTCTGCCTGTGTCACTTTAAGAAGCTTAGACCCAGCCATTCATTGTTAGGAAATAGTATCTTTGATGTTTTCAAGGGCTTTGTGTTGTGAATAAAGAGAGGATTTCGGATCAGTGGATGCTGATTTTTATGCTGGGACATTAAAAAACAATTACTTGCAGTTTTGACTCAGCATTTTTCACGTTTGTAAAATCATGGGTCAAATAAGTGACCCTTTGGTAATGAAGAGTCTGTATCTTTTTTTAATGCTATTTTTTATTCATTCACTATCCACTTTGGTCACCAACGCTGTGCTAGTTGCTGTCGGAGGTCTATGGATGCATTCTCTGTCTTCAGGAAGCTCACGGAGTGCTGGAAAAAGCCAAACACAGAAGCAAATCATCATGATTTCATGTGACAGATGCCGCAACATAAACCCCAAAAGGCACCACAGAGGGGGCAGAGGGTTAACAGAGGGGATGAGAAATGAGCTGGAAGTTGAAAGATGGCTCCCAAGTGTGACAGGCAGATTTGGGGGGTGGGGTGCACAATACGAACGCAAAATAATATTTTGGAAGGAGCAAGCATCTGTTTAAAAGTATTGGAGGGGTACAAAAATATGATGTGCTCAAGTAACTGAAAATAATTTAGTATTACTAAAGCATAAAATGCATTGTAATGAGTGATGCATACTAACACTAGATGATAGAAATATTATGAAAGGTCTTTATGACTGTTTTATTATTTTATTTTATTTGACTGGGCTGAATCCTCAATGTTGCATGCGGGTTTTGCTCTAGTTGCTGAGAGCGGGGGCTCTCTCTTATTGCAGCACGCAGGCTTCTCATTGCATGGCTTCTCCTGCTCTACGATGAGTGGGCTTCAGTAGTTGTGGCGCATGGGCTCAGTACTTGCAGCTTGAGGGCTCTAGGGCACAGGCTCAATTGTTGTGGTGCACAGGCTTAATTTCTCTGAGGCATGTAGGATTTTCCCAGATCAGGAATCAAACCTATGTCTCCTGCATTGCCAGGTAGATTCTTTACCACTGAGCCACTAGGGAAGCCCATTTATGACTATTTTAAAGTGGTTAAATGTATACTGCAGCAATGAGAAACCATTCAGGAATTAAGGTCAGGCAATGAGTTAGTTGGGCATCCCTGGTAGCTCAGTGGTAAAGAATCCACCTGCCAATATAGGAGACTTGGCTTTGATCCCTGGGTCAGGAAGATCCACTGGAGAAGGAAATGGCAACTCACTCCAGTGTTCTTGCCTAGGAAATCCCATGGACAGAGGAGCTTGACTGGGTCACAACAGAGTCAGACACAACTTAGTGACTAAACAACAATAGATTAGTCAATGTGAATTTTAGAAGAACCACTATGGCCACAGTCTGTAAGAAAAGCTAGAGAGCAAAGACCCCAAATCAGAACAACAAAAAGGTAATACACTGCAAATCCCAAGCAAGAAACCTTAGAGACTAATCTCCTAAGGAAGATGCAATGATGATTGTAGTGAGAAAGAAAAGGGAGAGTAAACGCAAGTGATATTTCATAAATGGAATCAGTACCGTTCAGAGACTGGACAGGGGGTATGGAAAAGTGAGAGATCAAGAATGGTTCTAAGGTTCTGGCTGTGGCAGTAGGATACATGGCAGTGTCATTCGTGATGATGGGGAACATGGGAAATGTTCAAGTATGGGAAGGGTGAACACGGCAGTTTTGGACACTGAATTAGAAGCTCTCGTGGGATAATCAATGTTCATTAGGCACTTGGATAAACCGGCAGAGAGGGGGATGTCTTGTATAGAGACGTGATTTAAAAATCATTTGTGTATAAGTGGCTAAAGCTATGAAAAGTGAGCTATCCCAAGGAGTGAAAGTTGCTCAGTCATGCCTGACTCTTTGTGACTCCATGGTGTATATACCCCATGGAATTCTCCAGGCCAGAATACTGGAGTGGGTAGCCGTTCCTTTCTCCAGTGGATCTTCCCAACCCAGGGATCAAACCCAGGGATGGAACCCGGGTCTCTGGCATTGCAGGCAGATTCTTTACTAGCTGAGCCACAAGGGAAGCCCAAGAATACTGGAGTGGGTAGCCTATCCCTACTCCAGTAGATCTTCCCAATCCAGGAATTAAACCAGGGTCTCCTGCATTGCAGGCAGACTCTTTACCAACTGAGCTATCAGGGAAGGCTATCCCAAGGAGAGGCAGACTAAAAGGAAAAGAAAGATGAGAAAGAACCCAGTGAACACTAGTGATTTGAGTTAAGGAAGAGGAAGAGCATCTTCCAGAGACTTTGGGAAGAATTAGCCAGAGTGAAGTCACCAAAATGGTGGCCTCCATCCCTTCCCAAAGAACAGCAATTAATCAGATGCGTGCATGCGTGCTGAGTCACTTCAATAGTGTCTGACACTTTGCAATGCCATTTGTACCCCACTATCCATGGGATTCTCCAGGCAGGAATACTGGAGAGAGTTGCCATGCCACTCCTACAGGGGATCTTCCCAACCTAGCAATTGAACCCTTGTTTCTTATGTCTTCTGCATTGGCAGGAGAGTTCTTTACCCCTAGCGCCACCTGGGAAGCCCTAGTAATCAGATACCCATGAGCAAAAGCAGCTCTTGGAGGCCTCTAAAGTCCACATAAGAAACTTCAGCAACACAATGGAGCAAAACACCAAGAACCACACAAAAAGAAAAGGAAGATGGCTTTATCTGCATCATCCCACCCCCAGGCCAGCTTTGCTCAGCCCCAGGAGGGAAGCCCCCAGCTGGAAAGAGGCTCCCTTACTAGGGAAGGAAGAGTGGGTGAGAGACCCACTTTCAGACAGGGCAGCTGGCCAAAAGAGAACCCAAGTTGAAGGACTTTTAAAAAGCGTATCACTTTGAAATAGGAAAGACTTGAAAATATTTTAATAGTTTATATGAAAAAATTCATGGAAATGTAAAGTTTATAGAATCAGAAGTTAAAGCGGG
Organism: Capra hircus; assembly: GCF_001704415.2. Classification (NCBI taxonomy): domain Eukaryota; kingdom Metazoa; phylum Chordata; class Mammalia; order Artiodactyla; family Bovidae; genus Capra; species Capra hircus. Next base: position 22,729,242 of record NC_030831.1, on the reverse strand, counting down.
AATTGATAAAGTTCCAGAACAGTCTAAATAGGGAAATCCATAGAATAGGCATTTGTATGCAATAAAGCACACTTTTACAAACCAAGATGCACATTGCTGTTGTGTTTGGCCTATACTTTTTTAAAAAGTTTTATTAAAAGAAAAACCTATTTGAAGTGACTAGATTGCTTTGGGGACTATTTCATGAAAATACCATTAAAAAAAAAAACTTCCATTATTTATTTTAAATTTAAAATGCTGATTTTCCTTGATAAGAGAAGTAGATACAATACTAGTCTTTCAAAAAATTTCCTGCTCTCACTTTTGCAAATGATCGCATAGTGTTAGAAACAAGATCTCTTTCGGATCATTATGTATTGTGACAATATATATTCAGCAGAAAACATTTTTAGAAAGAGCTAAATTATGTGGGAACTGGTACTGCATTCTTAATAAAGAAAGCAGAACTGACCTCCAAGTGTTGCAGCTAACTCATGTTATGAACGAGTGTGTCTTACCATCAAAAGAACAACTTGAACTGTTATCAGTAAGCCACACTGGTTGAATCCAAAATGCCAGTTTGATGTATAGGACGTGAGTAACCTGAGACTCTCTAAAAATATGAAAGATTTTTCTTCTTAGAAAATACCTTGGGTTGAAAAATGTGACTGTATATTTGTGCTCATGGCAGGACCACCATGAGTTCCCCAGCTAGCACGAGCGGTAAAGAATCCACCTGCAATGCAGGAAACACCGGTTTGATCCCTGGGTCAGGAAGATCCCCTGGAGGAGGGCATGGCAACCCACTCCAGAATTCTTGCCTGGAGAATCCCATGGACAGAGGAGCCTAGGGATCTACAGTCCATAGGGTCGCAAAGAGTAAGACATGACTGAACTGTCTTAGCATAGGACCACCACAGGGTAGAACTCTGACAGGCACCATTCACACAGAATACGTTGGATCCCCGCCACATGATAACCCTGAGTCAAGGACCAAAAGATGTAGTCTTCACCAAAACAGGGAACAGAAACCTAATTCAGGAACCAGAATCTAAGCCTCGAATAAGATCGAGGAGACAGACTGCAGGACTTTGATTTTGGTTCTGCAGGAGCAGCAATAAACATTGGAAACAACTCAAGGGGAGCTCCATTCCTATACCTGTTGATGTTATTCAGTTGCTCAGTCATGTCTGAGTCTTTTGCACGGCAGGCTTCCCAGCCCTTCACCATCTCCCGGAGTTTGCTCAAACTCATATCCACTGAGTCAGTGCTGCCATCCAACCATCTCATCCTCTGTTACCCCCTACTCCTCCTGCCTTCAATCTTTCCCAGCATCAGGGTCCTTTCCAATGAGTTGGCTTTTTGCATGAGGTGGCCAAAATATTGGAACATCAACTTCAGCATCAGTCCTTCCAATGAATATTTAGGACTGATTTCCTTTAGGATGGACTGGTTGGATCTCCTTGCAGTCCAAGGGACTCTCAAGAGTCTTCTCCAACACCACAGTTCAAAAGCATCAATTCTTTGGCGCTCAGCTTTCTTCACAGGCCAACTCTCACATCCACACGTGACTACTGGAAAAACCATAGTTTTGACTATATGGACTTTTGTTGGCAAAGTAATATCTCTGCTTTTCAATATGCTCTCTAGGTTGGTCGTAACTTTCCTTCCAAGGAGTAAGGGTCTTTTAATTTCATGGGTGCAGTCACCCTCTGCAGTGATTTTGGAGCCCAAGAAAATAGTCTGTCACTGTTTCCATTGTTTCCCCATCTATTTGCCATGAAGTGATGGGACCAGATGCTATGATCTTAGTTTTCTGAATGTTGAGTTTTAAGCCAGCTTTTTCACTCTCCTCTTTCACCTCATCAAGAGGCTCTTTAGTTCCTCTTCACTTTCTCCCATAAGACTGGTGTCATCTGCACATCTGAGGTTACTGATACTTTTCCCGGCAATCTTGATTCCAGCTTGTGCTTCATCCAGCCCGGCATTTCTCATGATGTACTCTGCATATAAGTTAAACAATCAGGGTGTCAATATACAGACTTGACACCTTTCCCAATTTGGAAACAGTACTCCTTTCCCAATTTGGAACCAGTCCATTGCTCCATGTCCAGTTATAACTGTTGCGTCTTGACCTGAATACAGGTTTGGCAGGAGGCAGATAAGGTACATTCCTTTGAATTGGATTTTTAAACAATGTTCTGGCAGATGAAAGTGCCTTTTTAAAAAAATTAATGTATATTACAATGATTTTCCTTTTCTTGTTTGCACAAAGGCCTTTCATGTCTCTTTCTGGGTCTTCTGTTTCTCTGTTCAGGTTTCACTAACTAGTCTTAGGAGCTCAAAGGTATCTTGTACTAATATTAGGAGAATATTCAGGTATTCAGAAGCAATACAGGTACAGAAACAGTGCAGTTAGTACAGGTAGAAGGACATAAAGGGATAAGGTAAGACTTTTCTACCCTTCAATTCATTCATTTATTCCATAAAATAACTTTTGAGCACCTGTTATGTGGCCAGAAGTGTGCTATATTCTGACCATCAGCCAGGCAGAGAGACTGTGAATAAGCTAGTGGTTCCAGGTCTAAAGTGTATGCTGAGAGAGAAGGCATTATATGTAGCAAGAAATGCAGCCATATCAGTGAATGAAGGATCAATGCTGTTTTCTGAAAGTTGCATTTTTAAAGCTATAATTCTTCCAAATGTGTTGAAAATTGTCACCAGAAGCTATTTTAACTTTACACAGATGCAGCGCTTTTATAACAGGAAAATGCTCATATTTTCAGCTCAAGTTCTTAAGTGGAGACAACATGGCAGATGCTTTTGATAAGCTTAAGAGATTTATTTGAACTGAATTTTAATTAAAATTGCCTAAAAGGGCTGGTGAAAAGTTTTGTCATGATTGTCTGAGTCCATCAGAAGTTCTGCTTCCTCCAAAGTGTTGAACTTAAAATAGCAAGGGGAAAAAAAAACCCAACTAATCAGTTAGTGATTAATTATGTCATGAGGTTTCATTAAATGTTACAATAAAGTAAATTTTCATTTTCCTTTTGGCAGTTACAGATATACTAATTTGTAAAGATACCCAAGTCAAAAAATTGACATTGATGTACAATCTTATGCTGAGAACAGCATAATACACTGGTATGTGAACATTTCTATAAAAAGTACCTACTGACTAGTTCAGTATCTATTTTTGCACTTTTGTATTACGAATGCCTGTCAAATACTGGTCTGACAACACAATTGATTAAATTTAAATGCAGACTTTAACATTATTTTTTAACAAATGAATTAGGAAAGCATCAAACAGTTTTCTTCTCACATGCCAAATGGCAACATCATTTCTTCAAGGATAATCATTTTTGACTGTGCAAATGTTGGTTCCTCAAAAAGAGGGCAATAGGGAATACTGCAATATTGAACAAAGTTTAATAAAGACTTAATTAGCAACCACTGTTCAATTCTTTTTATAAACAGTGCTATCTTAGGTACTGAGAGAGATAAAAGGTGAATTAGATGGAACAGAAACTCAACCAGAGCTCACAATATACAGGGGGAAACAGCTGTGATAAGTGTTTTAAGAGCTGAATAAACAACATCCAGCCTGATAGTACTGCAGAGAGCCAAGAAATTAATTCCAGTTGGGGAAACCTTTGAAATAATACAGACCAAGTGGAGCATTCGTTGCAACAGGGAACAATATTGCAGACATATGACATGGCCCTTTCCTTCAAGGAATGTACTGTGTTCTTGGGAAGATAAGAATTATACATGAATGGAAGACTTTATAATTAGAGAAAATATTACAAAATTTGCAATTACATAAAAAGTCTCTGATCAGAAAATAAAGGCTCTGAGCATTCAGTAAAGGGAGAAACTGGTATGGACTGCAGAGGGTACATGGTCCCACGGTGATGGGAGATCATGATATAGACTGGAAAGTGCTAGAAATATTTGCAGAAGCAGCAGAGGAGAAAACCCAAGTGATGAGAACAATGAATGAAGACAGGGCGGATTGCAGCCCATTTTGTGACCTTCAGAGGCTGACCTGGCTGAAGCAGAAGGCTTTCTTTGGGGAGTATTAGAAGAACAGAGTGATAGCGTAAGGAAGGCATAGGGTGGAGGTGCAATGAATGCCAAGATCAAGAATCAGGCTCGTTCTGATAGGAACAGGAAATCTCTGCAGTTTGTCCAGCCACCGAGTGACACAAGGAAAACAGCTAGAAAGACATCTTAGAAAGATCAGTCTGGCAGTTACTGCTTTCATGCAGAATCATTTTATATAAAGTGCCTCTAAACTGTTTGGCATCTGTAAAGCGTTAGACGTACAATGTTGTTATTACCTTAGACACGTACAGAGAACTAACGAGTGTTTATACAACCCTTATACTTGTAGGAAGTGTACTATAACCAAGACTTACAAGAAATCACTCGGTCGGCCTGCTGTACTATAAAGAAGTAGATGAAAAACAGATACAATGGATTAGCCTATGTTAAAACAAAGTGAGAGAAATGGAAGTGGAGATGTTACGTGAAATGACAGATTTATATCCAAAAGCACCTATCTCAGATATTTTAGGAATCTTCAGAAGGTGCCCTGTAGTGGGGCAAAAAATAGCTTCCTTTTGTAAAATTTTTTAAAAGGGAGAAATATCTTTTGGAATCACAAACTAGTCATCTCAGCTTTAATGCCTGACAAGAGACACGGTCAACAGGTTGCCAGCAACCAACAGGACATTCACTGTAGGCAGTAATCAACAAGACCTTGTGGAGAAAGAATCTGGGCAGATCAATAAATTTCTACCCCAGACATAGAAATACATCTTAGTGATAAGGAGGTTGTGTGTGCTTAGTCTCTCAGTCATGTTCCACTCTTTGCGACCCCATGGACTGTAGCCTGCCAGGCCCCTCTGTCCATGGAATTCTCCAGGCAAGAATACTTGGAGTGGGTAGCTGTTCCCTTCTCCAGGGGATCTTCCCAACCCAGGGATCGAACTCAGATCTTCCGCATTGCAGCTGGTTTCTTTACCTTCTGAGCCAGCAGGGAAGCCCAAGGAGGTTATAACGTGGATAAATATTCATAAGACTTTGATATCTTCTATACTTAACATCCTTTTTTAAAATAAGCTACACAGATACAGTCTGTGGGTCTTGCTTGTGGGATTAGCTGATGTGTTTATATTAAAATATTAATCATTAATTAAGGAGGTCTCACTATTACTACGGAAACATTTTTCTGTATATGATAAACTCAGTGGTCAAAGGTTTGTGCTAATGGTGTCAAGGCAATGGGATTCCTGTCTATGTGGTCTTTGTCCTGGAATCACATTGCCAGCTGGACTCGCTCCTTCCCACCAAATCACAGTGCATGTTGTCACTAGAGGAATGAGACAAGAATAGTAGAACAAAATATAACTGTCGTCATTACTGGAAGAAAAAATTGCCCTTAAATCCTGCTTGTGCAAAAGTCCCTAAGCACAGATATATCTGGCAATCAAATAACCATTGGCTCACACTCATACAAAATAGTTGACATATCAAAAGAGCTGATGGTTTAACTGACTTAAACTATTATTTTTCTCTATTGGTCAATGTAAGAGTCAACTCTTTGAAAAAGACCCTGATGCTGGGAAAGATTGAGGGCAGGAGGACAAGGGGGCTGACAGAGGATGAGATGGTTGGATGGCATCACTGACTCAATGGACATGAGTTTGAGCAAGCTCCAGGAGACAGTGAAAGACAGGGAAGCCTGGCATGCTGCAGTCCATAGGGTTGCAAAGAGTCAGACATGACTTGGGGACTGAACAAATCAAAGCAAACAAATTCACCCTTGAGACCAAGAATATTTGTGTAAGAATATACGATGGTTGGGGAACCAACCATCATCCCAAGTTGGACCTGTGCACGCTGTGTCTACTTTCTCCTGTCCCATTGCTGAAATCTCCACTGCTCTGTTCAGTCCAAGACTGCGCTTTCTTCCCAGCTCACCGCAGCTCCTTCTCAGTCCACTTTTTCCAGGTCCCTGTTGGCTTCTAGTACATTTTTTATGTCCTGTTGCCTCCTCCCAGCTAATGCCCACATAGCCATTCAAGACATTAAATTTGGGTCTACAGATGCCAATATGGCACCATGGAGATCATGATCTCCATCATGGAGAGGTGTGGCATCTGAAAAGGCATGGCATCCACAAATGAAATGGCCCTCAGGCCTCGGTGCTGTCTTCTGTATAATCCCCTGTTCCATGTTCTTAGCCCTTTGTGCCACGAGGGCATGTTGCCCACCTCTACTTCTTGTGTTTGGGGAGGAAGGAGGTCATTCCTGACCTGTACCAGTGCAGCTGTGCTTATTGAGAATTCCACCCACATCATGTGTGCTCAACCTGGGGCAAATCATGAAAGATTTTCCTTACAATTCTTCATCCTTTTTCTTTATTACTAATGACATTCCAGTGCTGCTAGCATTTCTTCTAACATGAGTTCCTTTTAGGAATTTCTCGGTGTATCTTCTGACTGTATCCTGTTTCTAAAACTGTGGATTCTAATCTTTGAGAATAATCAAGATTCCTACAAGTATTAATAGCTAGAAAACACTCATTTGGTCATTTCCCTGGTTTTAATAAAGGGCATATCAAAGTCTTCTTATACATTCCTTCTCTGCCAGTCATCATCTCTAAATCATCTTACTTTTAATAAAAAATCAAGTTAAAAGATATAAAAGAGCTCTGGCACATGCAAACTATTACATATAGAATGAATAAACACAAGGTCCTAATGTAGAGCACAGGTAACTTATATTCAATATCCTGTGATAAACCACAATGAAAAAGAATATATATATGTACGTATGTATTACTGAATCACTTTATTGTAATAGCAGAAATTAGTACAACATTGTAAATCAACTCTACTTCAATAAAATAAATTATTTAATGTAAAAAAACAGTAAAGGAGATATGTACCGAATGAATTCTACAAAGATGTGTTTAGGTGTTTTGGGAAAGGATTCACATATTCATATGACAGAGTGATTTATTTTGATCCTCTTGTGCCCTAAGGATCTTTAGGCATGACATGCAACTTTATAAAGAAAACTAGCCATCAGGTTACTGATCCATTTATGGAGAAAAACTCATTTCCCTTGGCCTCTACTTATACAATATTCAAATTACACTATATTCTTTGAGACTTTTTTTCATTGATCCAGATAACTCTTGTGTGATGCTTTTTCAAAGAACTGCTTATCAGAGATTTTCCAGTAACCTTCTGGCATTTCAAAATTGCATATTCCCTGGATAGCAATTTTATTTGTTGTCATTATAAGGCTTCAAACTTCCTAACGATACAGCTAATGCAGAGAGACAGCTGTGTGAAATATTGGCTGCCTCAATTTCATCCAAGCTCTGTACTTTTCCTTTTTCTCATACTTGAACCTGTTTGTCACATTTGGTAAACTTATATTTTCAAATTGGTTGAGACACTTTATACCTACTGCATTCATAATTCTAATCATTCTAATTCATATTCTAATAATTCTAACTCATAAATCAATCAAGTATTTTAAAAATGTATAATATTCACAATATAATGTTTCTTCATGTTAAATAATGTTAATCATTTATCTAGTACTTTTGTTCATAGTAGCATAAATAATTTCATATATTATTATTTATAAAATGTCTTATTAAATTATGAATGGCATATCATGTAAACTATTCTAACAATAAAACAGTTATAACCTATGTTTATACAAGCTCTTTTAGTTTCCTAATTAATAAAAAAAGTTCAGACCTCATTACAGCTCATTTCCATTTCAGCTACAAACACAAAAACCTTACCATGTTATTTAGATTAAGAAACAACCCAGATTTTCCCCAGTACTTGAATAATTTTCTTACCAAATACTTGGCAATACTTACTAAAGAATAGTATCTGTCCATCTGACTTGATGGAGTTTCCATCAGTATATGAACTGAGAGTCTGTAAGTAGGTTTTGGACTTGAAAATTCAGAAATGGTTTTATTTTTGTTCTTCTATCATATCTTTCTTTTATTGTTGTCATTCAGATTCCTGATAAGTGTGATACTTTCTGTCCTAACTCAGAGTTTCTAATATCGGTCCTAGGAATTCACCCAACATGCTACTTGTTCTTCTGAGCAAGGATTTCTTCAGAAAAATAGTAAATCCAGGTCTTAGTGAACTCATTCTAGGAAAGTCTAAGATGTCCCAGTGTCCTGGGCTTCCAAGAGAAGTGCTGTTGACAATCCGTAGCCTTCTCAATCTTCCCCACTACCCACCCCTGTTACCTTTGGCCAGTCACAACCCAGCATGGTGTATATGCTCAGTTACTCCATCATGTCTGACTCCTTGAGACTCATGGACTATAGCCCACAAGGCTCCACTGTCTATGGGATTTTTCAGGCAAGAACACTGGAGCGGGTTGCCATTTCCTCTTCCAGAGGATATTCCTGATTCAGGGATCAAACCTGCATCTCCTTCATTGGCAAGCATATTCTTTACAACTGAACCACTGGGAGGCCCCCAGCCCAGCACAGAAAACCCTCCAAGTCCCTTTCCTCTCCTAGTTTCTATCATTCTTGCCAGTTTGGACTCAATGCTATTCTTCACAACCAGCCCTCCACACTCACTCTCTTCACTAAGTAATTCTCCATCTCCTGGCCTTCTAGGCAGCAGCTGGGCTTCTGATTATATGGCTTCCGCAGCCACCCCCTTTGGGGAAGCTGTTTGTCCTACCTTGCCCTCTGTGCTGGGATTCGATGATGTGGTCGGAGTATTTTTCTTCCCTAAAGTGGTTTCCAGATCTTTCTCCACAATTCTTGGATAAAGACCTCACCTCGGGGCTTATGAAGTCCACGTTTACCTCTCTCTGCCTCCATTTGATCACTGTTTTCTATCCACATGTTAAAGAGTTTAGAAGTCCCTACATATTAAGCTTCACAGCCCCTGCAACTACCATCGTCTTAAGTGATTCCACATCTGGGCGGAGGATTCATTGAAAACTATAGTCCTCCAGGGCCTTGGCCTGCTTCATGAAGTCATTCTCCTCCACCCTGCTTCAGAAACCCTAGTCCCCAGGGTTTAGTCATACAAAATACATGATAATATTGCTCTGTTATCATCATACATTGCAGAATTGTGTGAGGGTTAGTCAGAAAAGAAAATGAATTCAGTAGTGACTGAAAGAATTTAAGAAGAGAGGGCAGTAGCTAAGAAATGAGTGAAATGTCCTTTTTATTTGCAGCAGAGAAGTTCCTGGGAGCCTGCATTGAGGCAGAAACATGGGAGGTGGAGAATAATGCCAGTTCTAGAGACATGAGTGGGATAAGAATTTGGAATTGAGATAAAGCTTTCTAGAATTGAGTAACCTCTTAGATTTCGAGAGAAGCAAGGAGGGGAGGCTGATTCCAGAGTGTCTGTCTTGAGAAACTAATTAGATTGTAGCTCTATTCATGAAACTGCAGAGTAGCTCAGTTAGATGATCACTTTTAGGGATTTCTATTAATAAATCATTTCAGGCAAAAACAAGGTAGATCTATGTCTCTGGAGTGCTGAAGAGAGGTCAGAGTAGAAGATAAAGGTTTAGGAATCATCAGCATATAAGTGTGATGATCAAAGATATAAAAGTAGATGAAACCACCCTGGAAGAGTATATGAAATGAATGTATAACTCCAGCGTTGTAGGAGTGACGACAGAGCCAATCACATGACCAGTAAAGGGAGAAATGTTACAAATTAAAGTGATGAAAACAATAATAATAGCTGGCATGTGTATGTACACGTATGTGCCAAGTCACTTCAGTTGTGTCTGACTCTTTGTGACCCTATGGACTGTAGCCTGCCAGGCTCCTCTGTCCATGGGATTCTCCAGGGAGGAATACTGGAGTGGGTTCCCATGCCCTTCTCCAGGGGAACTTCCTGACCCAGGGATCAAACCCGCATCTCTTATGTCTCCTGCATTGGCAGGTGTGTTCTTTACCACTAGTGCCACCTGGGAAGCCCAATGCGGCTGCTGCTAAGTCGCTTCAGATGTGTCCGACTCTGTGCAACCCCATGGACAGCAGCCCACCAGGCTCCTCTGTCCATCGGAGTCTCCAGGCAAGAATACTTGAGTGGGTTTCCATTTCCTTCTCCAATGCATGCATGCATGCTAAGTAGCTTCAGTCATGTCTGACTCTGTGCGACCCCATGGACAGCAGCCCATCAGGCTCCTCTGTCCGCAGGCAATTTTGCTAACCATACAGTGTGCATCATGGTGGTTTAGAGCACAAGTGGGTTCAAATCACAAGTCTATTACTTACTAGCTGAGTCTACTGGCAAATTTCTTAAGCTCTCTGTGCTTCTGTAGCTTGAGGAAAACTAAGGTATCAACCTTATAGATTAGATTGAACCATATTCAGCAGAGCCTGACTCACAGAAAGCCATAAATGTTCACAGTTATTTTTATCATTGCAGTTTTATTTAATCTTCACAATAATTTGACAAGGAGGTAGGATTATCCCCATTTTTTTCAACTGATGAAACAGATTCAGAAGGCTATGTTATTCCACATAAGTACTGTATGTGGTATTTGAAAGGAAGTGGGCCTAAGACCCCCACGTATATAACTCACAAGAAAGGATGTGGCAGAAAACAAAACAAAAAATGGAAACCATTTTAAGAAGCAAAGAGTGACTGCTGCTGCTGCATGGCTTCAGTCGTGTCCGACTCTGTGTGACTCCATAGACGGCAGCCCACCAGGCTCCCCCATCCCTGGGATTCTCCAGGCAAGAATGCTGGAGTGGGTTGCCATTTCCTTCTCCAATGCATGAAAGTGAAAAGTGAAAGTGAAGTCGCTCAGTCACGTCCGACTCTTCGAGTTCCCATGGACTGCAGCCTACCAGGCTCCTCCATCCATGGGATTTTCCAGGCAAGAGTACTGGAGTGGGGTGCCATTGCCTTCTCCAAAGAGTGACTAATCAGGTTAAATGCAGTGAAATTGTCATGAAAATAACCCATAGACCCAGTTCTTTTTATTTGTCTGGTTAAACAATAGCAACAGAGATTTTGATGAGGATAATATGATTTCAAAACTGAATTCATGTTGCGGTTTGACAGAAAACAACAAAGTTCTGTAAAGCAATTATCCTTCAATTAAAAAATAAATTAATTAAAATTTAAAAAAAAATACTGGACACTAATGGGTGCTTTTTACTACCTGGGAGATGAGCTACTAGATGGCAGTTTGTGCTCCTAGCTTGAGCCAGGAACCCAAGGTTCCCAGGTACAGGCTTGGTCATCACCCAAGAGTGACGGTACCTGGAAAGGTTCCCAGGCGTGATTTCCTATTACATCAATGCAACAAGACAGTTGGGTTATCTTCACATTTAGCCAGCTACACTCCTGTTGGGAACTTCACAATTGTGCATTTTATTTTATTTTTTTTTAACATCTGATTCATTTTAGTTTGAAATCCATCCACTTTGTCCATTGCATTACTTTGTTTTTAATCACAACTAGATGAATCTGTTCACTCTACATTTTACAGAATGGCAGTTTGTTTTCTTTTTCTTTTTCTTTCTTTTTTTTTTTTGCTTACTCTTTGCATGATCGTAATGAACTTTGTTTAATCAACATCATCTTATTTGTCTCATAACATTTTCAATCGACTTTGCTTTTAATTAAAGAAAATTTGTGTAAACTTCATAATAAGAATTGTACATCTCTTGGCATCAAAAGCAGATAACTTGGCGTTATGCTTTTCCTTTCTGTTGGTGCAGTGGCAACATAAATGGCTTATACATTTAAGGCATTTTGTTGCAGCTTCTCTTTATCATCCCTAAAGCTTCTGTCCCCATTTTTATGATGATTTAAGGGCAGGCTCATTTAGAAAGCCAGCAAAGTGGTTCCTATTGCATCTCCACCCTTTGTAGCATAATAGCTGCAAACTAAGTTGCTGTGCTTTGTTGTAGGTTTCTACATAACTCTGGGCATGGTGCCTCACTTAACAGTTCCCTAGTGTTATTTTGGAAAAGCCCTCTGCAGAAAATGCCAGAACTCAGCTTGAACTCTTGTCCCCTGTCAGGGAGAATCTTTCTATCAGCAGGATTTCTCAGCTGTTTCAAAAATCATTCAATGCTTTACTAGGAAATATTGCTCCTGTGGAATATGCCAGCTTTACCATACCCTAATTGTTCAGCCTAAGAGCTTTAGCAGCAGAATATTTAATCAGGGAATTTCAGCCCTTGCTACAAACTTTTTTAATGGAGAATCTTAGTTTTAATTCATGAAAGATGTTCCTATTATTTTTCAATTCACTGGTTAAAGCATATGAGTGCTTACTTTCACTTTTTTTTTCAATTAAATGATTTTTTTTTCTTTAGGACAGTCCCACCTGTTCTAGAATCACAATATTCTTCTAAATTAAGAGTCAACATGTCTTTTGTGATATTACATGCCAGGTAATCACTTTTATTCCTTATAGAGCTATTATTATATTTAATTACAGCTGCTAAAACAGAGACAATAAGAGGATAGGGAATTTCCTTAAGTTAGTCATTAGTAAAATCAATCTTTGAATCCAGGTAGTCTCACCCCAAGGCCTAAACAGGGGAACTCTGTGAGGATTTGATGAATAAGGAAGATCCAGCATTTTGAACCAATGTGCCTTATCTGTGATAAAGCAGGGAAAACAGTTCTAACATCTGAGTGAAGACAATTCTTTACAAACATGTTGAGTTCCAAGAGTTCACTGCTAGTTAATTACTTGGAATTCAGAATATGGTGCCACACAGGACTAGTGCTCTGACCAGCCTACATAATCCTGTTTAAAGTCTAAGATCATTGAAATACAATGTATTTTCACTACCAATGTAGAAGCTGTGTTATTGCAATATCAGAAATCAAGGAACACATAAATCAATAAGAAACTTAAAAGATTAACTTAAATAATATTCCTTGGATAAATGTTAAATTAACCATAAAGTGAAAAGATATATAATGTTCTTTTGTAGAAAGAAAGGGATTGAATGAGGTGGATTACAATGCATAATAATATTTGATGAAGTAAAAAAGTTGCAGGGCTGAGAAACAGAGAAGGAAGAGGAGAGAGGAGAGCTGGAAAGCAGAAAAAAATTGAATTACACACAATATTAACAGGTCATAGTCAAAGAATTCTGTATTGATAAATGTGTTTTGAAAGAAACACACATGCACACACACACATATGCCACCTTTCAGCCTCTCTCTCTGAGCACCCATCATTGTATTAATAAAAGTAGGACTAGCACCAGTGGCACCCACTCCTAAAGGACTGTCCTATGCTGTGCAGTTTCTTGAGTTTTCAACTTAGGGGGAATAAAGAAATGGGAAACAGAGCCTACATTTCTTAAACACCAATAAGATGTATGGGCATCATCAAAATTGAGTTTTTAGGGGCTTACCTTTTCAGGGGCATAGCCTTTTCAGATAATTGTAGATATTCTTTGTCGTGAGACCTAAACTCATAAGGTGATTGTTTCTTAAAGGTGAGTTGCTTCCTCCAGTTCCATTCTTCTTTCTCAAGATTGCTTTGGCTATTCGAGGTTTTTTGTATTTCCATACAAATTGTGAAATTATTTGTTCTAGCTCTGTGAAAAATACCGCTGGTAGCTTGATAGGGATTGCATTGAATCTGTAGATTGCTTTGGGTAGTATACTCATTTTCACTATATTGATTCTTCTGAACCATGAACATGGTATATTTCTCCATCTATTAGTGTCCTCTTTGATTTCTTTCACCAGTGTTTTATAGTTTTCTATATATAGGTCTTTAGTTTCTTTAGGTAGGTATATTCCTAAGTATTTTATTCTTTTCGTTGCAATGGTGAATGGAATTGTTTCCTTAATTTCTTTTTCTACTTTCTCATTATTCGTGTATAGGAATGCAAGGGATTTCTGTGTGTTGATTTTATATCCTGCAAATTTACTATATTCATTGATTAGCTCTAGTAATTTTCTGGCGGAGTCTTTAGGGTTTTCTATGTAGAGGATTATGTCATCTGCAAACAGTGAGAGTTTTACTTCTTTTCCAATTTGGATTCCTTTTATTTCTTTTTCTGCTCTGATTGCTGTGGCCCAAACTTCCAGAACTATGTAGAATAGCAGCGGTGAAAGTGGGCACCCTTGTCTTGTTCCTGACTTTAAGGGAAATGCTTTCAATTTTTCACCATTGAGGATAATGTTTGCTGTGGGTTTGTCATATATAGCTTTTATTATGTTGAGGTATGTTCCTTCTATTCCTGCTTTCTGGAGAGTTTTAATCATAAATGGATGTTGAATTTTGTCAAAGGCTTTCTCTGCATCTATTGAGATAATCATATGGCTTTTATTTTTCAATTTGTTAATGTGGTGAATTACATTGATTGATTTGTGGATATTGAAGAATCCTTGCATCCCTGGGATAAAGCCCACTTGGTCATGATGTGTGATCTTTTTAATGTGTTGTTGGATTCTGATTGCTAGAATTTTGTTAAGGATTTTTGCATCTATGTTCATCAGTGATATTGGCCTGTAGTTTTCTTTTTTTGTGGCGTCTTTGTCAGGTTTTGGTATTAGGGTGATGGTGGCCTCATAGAATGAGTTTGGAAGTTTACCTTCCTCTGCAATTTTCTGGAAGAGTTTGAGTAGGATAGGTATTGCTGCTACTGCTGCTAAGTCACTTCAGTCGTGTCCAACTCTGTGCGACCCTATAGACGGCAGCCAACCAGGCTCCTCTGTCCCTTGGATTCTCCAGGCAAGAATACTAGAGTTGGTTGCCATTTCCTTCTCCAATGTATGCATGCATGCTAAGTCACTTCAGTCGTGTCCGATTCTGTGTGACCCCGTGGACAGCAGCCCACCAGGCTCCTCTGTCCACAGGATTCTCTAGGTAAGAGTACTAGAGTCAGTTGCCATTTCCTTTTCCAAGGATAGGTGTTAGCTCTTCTCTAAATTTTTGGTAGAATTCAGCTGTGAAGCCGTCTGGACCTGGGCTTTTGTTTGCTGGGAGATTTCTGATTACAGTTTCAATTTCCGTGCTTGTGTTGGGTCTGTTAAGGTTTTCTATTTCTTCCTGGTTCAGTTTTGGAAAGTTGTACTTTTCTAAGAATTTGTCCATTTCTTCCACGTTGTCCACTTTATTGGCATATAATTGCTGATAGTAGTCTCTTATGATCCTTCGTATTTCTGTGTTGTCTGTTGTGATCTCTCCTTTTTGATATCTAATCTTATTGATTTGATTTTTCTCCCTTTGTTTCTTGATGAGTCTGGCTAATGGTTTGTCAATTTTATTTATCCTTTCAAAGAACCAGCTTTTGGCTTTGTTGATTTTTGCTATGAGCTCTTTTGTTTCTTTTGCATTTATTTCTGCCCTAATTTTTAAGATTTCTTTCCTTCTACTAACCCTGGGGTTCTTCATTTCTTCCTTTTCTAGTTGTTTTAGGTGTAGAGTTAGGTTATTTATTTGACCTTTTTCTTGTTTCTTGAGGTATGCCTGTATTGCTATGAACCTTCCCCTTAGCACTGCTTTTATAGTGTCCCACAGGTTTTGGGTTGTTGTGTTTTCATTCACTTCTATGCATATTTTGATTTCTTTTTTGATTTCTTCTGTGATTTTTCGGTTATTCAGAAGCGTGTTGTTCAGCCTCCATATGTTGGAATTTTTAATAGTTTTTCTCCTGTAATTGAGATCTAATCTTACTGCATTATGGTCAGAAAAGATGCTTGGAATGATTTCAATTTTATTGAATTTGCCAAGGCTAGATTTATGGCCCAGGATGTGATCTATCCTGGAGAAGGTTCTGTGAGCACTTGAGAAAAAGGTGAAATTCATTGTTTTGGGGTGAAAGTCCTATAGATATCAATTAGGTCTAACTGGTCTATTGTATTATTTAAAGTTTGTGTTTCTTTGTTAATTTTCTGTTTAGTTGATCTATCCATAGGTGTGAGTAGGGTATTAAAGTCTCCCACTATTATTGTGTTATTGTTAATTTCCCCTTTCATACTTGTTAGCATTTGTCTTACATATTGCAGAGCTCCTATGTTGAGTGCATATATATTCAGGCTCTACTACAAAACCATAGTCATCAAGACAGTATGATACTGGCACAAAGACAAAAATATAAATCAATGGAACAAAATAGAAAGCCCAGAGATAAATCCACACACCTATGGACACCTTATCGTCAACAAAGGAAGCAAGAATATACAATGAATTAAAGACAATCTCTTTAACAAGTGGTGCTGGGAAAACTGGTCAGCCACTTGTAAAAGAATGAATCTAGAACACTTTCTAACACCATACACAGAAATAAACTCAAAATGGATTAAAGATCTAAACGTAAGACCAGAAACTATAAAACTCCTAGAGGAGAACTAGGCAAAACACTCTCCGACATAGATCACAGCAGGATCCTCTAAGACTCACCTCCCAGAATACTGGAAATAAAAGCAAAAATAAACAAATGGGATCTAATTAAAATGAAAAGCTTCTGCACAACAAAGGAAAATATAAGCAAGGTGAAAAGACAGCCTTCGGAATGGGAGAAAATAATAGCAAATGAAGCAACTGACAGACAACTAATCTCAAAAATATGCAAGCAACTCCTGCAGCTCAATTCCAGAAAAATAAACGACCCAATCAAAAAGTGGGCCAAAGAACTAAATAGACATTTCTCCAAAGAAGACATACAGATGGCTAACAAACACATGAAAAGATGCTCAACATCACTCATTATTAGAGAAATGCAAATCAAAACCACAATGAGGTACCATTTCACGCCAGTCAGAATGGCTGTAATCCAAAAGTCTACAAGCAATAAATGCTGGAGAGGGTGTGAAAAGGGAACCCTCTTACACTGTTGGTGGGAATGCAAACTAGTACAGCCACTATGGAGAACAGTGTGGAGATTCCTTAAAAAACTGGAAATAGAACTGCCTTATGACCCAGCAATCCCACAGCTGGGCATACACACCAAGGAAACCAGAATTAAAAGAGACACGTGTACCCCAATGTTCATCTCAGCAGTGTTTATAATAGCCAGGACATGGAAGCAACCTAGATGTCCATCAACAGATGATTGGATAAGAAAGCTGTGGTACATATACACAATGGAGTATTACTCAGCCATTAAAAAGAATACATTTGAATCAGTTCTAATGAGGTGGATGAAACTGGAGCCGATTATACAGAGTGAAGTAAGCCAGAAAGAAAAACACCAATACAGTATACTAACACATATATATGGAATTTAGAAAGATGGTAACGATAACCCTGTATGCAAGACAGCAAAAGAGACACAGGTGTATAGAACAGTCCTTTGGACTCTGTGGGAGAGGGAGAGGGTGGGATGATTTGGGAGAATGGCATTGAAACATGTATAATATCATATAAGAAACGAATCGCCAGTCTATGTTTGCTGCAGGATACAGGATGCTTGGGGCTGGTGCACTGGGATGACCCAGAGAGATGGTATAGGGAGGGAGGTGGGAGGGGGGTTCAGGATTGGGAACACGTATACACCCATGGCGGATTCATGTTGATGTATGGTAAAACCAATACAGTATTGTAAAGTAAAATAAAGTTTTAAAAAAATAAGAAAGAAAAAATCACTCAGTAAGAAACCATTTTTAAAAATGCTATATGTACACTATTTATAAAAAAAAAAAGTGAGTTGCAATGTAGAACCATAAACCATACCAATGATGTTTACAGTAAAATTCATTATCCTCCTTTTGCAGGAATACTTTACTTTTGTATGATTTTACAACATTATACATTGGTCATTTGGAAAATATTGGTTTACCGAGTTATGCAAATATTCCAAATATTGACACATTTCACTTTACACTGACTAAAAAAATCACTTTTGAGACTAAAAAATTAGTTTCATCTGAAAAGTCCTTTAGGTATTGGGAAGCTGTCATGTGCATGGTGACAGATGCAAGCTTTCCAAAATTCAAGTTTTTGCTTGAAAGCTCCAGTTTTACCATTGGCAACAAAACTGTCATTTGTCTTACTTGAAGTGACAGCCCGCTTTGTTCGTTTTGGAAAAATAAATGTTTGTGAAATACTCAAGACTGCATAACCATAGTTTGTCTGTCAGTCTTTTTTTCACGTGAAATGGTATTCCATGGAAAAAGCAGCCAGTCCAGCCCACAAGCAGTCACACACACTCTTCAGTGTACAGAAGACATACTTCATGTGTGCTTCTCATTTCATCACACACAATTTTTAAAATACATGTATTTGAGAGTTGAGATTTAATAAAATTAACAATCTGTTTTACTAGCCCAAGAAGGAACTTCTTCAGTGAAAGAAATGCTTTAAAAAAATAAATTGCCATTGGGACCTCCCTGGTGATCCAGTGGCTAAGACTCTGCACTCTCCGTGTAGTGAGGCCCAGTTCCATCCCTGGTCAGGGAACTAGATCTTACATGCTGCAAGTGTTTGCATGCCGCAACTAAAGATACTGCATGCCACACAGACTGCAAATAAGTAAATAATTTTTTTAAGTTAGGTTAATAAAAATTGCAGTTAAAAATCACTTAGCACAGTTATAGTGATAATTCCCTCAATTCTTGCTGAGGTGTTCAGTGTTTGACTCAACATTGCTCTATTCCTGTTTGTAATATATGAAAATAGTATTGAATCTATGGGCCATAGTACTGACCCATGGACCATATTTTAAGGAACAATACTATACAAAAATTGTTGTTGTTACTGCTCAGTTGCTAAGTCGTGTCCAACTCTTTGCAACCTCATGGACAGCAGCATGCAAGGCATACCCCTGACCTTCACTATCTCCCTGAGTTTGCTCAGATTCATGTCCAGTGAGTCAGTGATGCTATCCATCTCATCCTCTGCTGCCTCCTTCTGCTCTTGCTCTCAATCTTTCCCAGCATCAGGGTTTTTCCCACTGAATCAGCTCTTTGCATCAAGTGGCCAAGGTATTGGAGCTTCAGCATCAGTTAGTCAGTTCAGTCACTCAGTCATGTCTGACTCTTTGCAACCCCATGGACTGCAGCACGCCACACTTCCCTGTCCATCACCAATTCCTGAAGGTTGCTCAAATTCATGTCCATCGAGTCAGTGATACCATCTAACCATCTCATCCTCTGTCTTCCCCTTTTCCTCCTGCCTTCAATCTTTCCCAGCATCAGGGTCCTTTGCAATGAGTCAGTTCTTTAAATCAGGTGGCCAAAGTATTGTCACTTCAGCATCAATTCTTTCAATGAATATTCAGGGTTGATTTCCTTTAAGATTGACTGGTTTGATCTCCTTGCTGTCCAAACGAGTCTCAAGAGTCTTCTCCAGCACCACAGTTCGAAAGCATCAATCCTTCGGTGCTCAGCCTTCTTTATGGTCCAGATCTCACATCCATACATGACTACTGGAAAAACCATAGCATTGACTATACAGAGCTTTGTCAGCTAAGTGATGTTTCTGATTTTTTTAATACACTGTCTAGGCTTGTCATAGCTTTCCTTACAGAATACCTCTTTCAAAATTTATCTTGTTTTGTCTTATTTGAAAGCATTCTCTTCCTCATCAAAGCTTTTAAACCATCAGCTGATAAAATCCAAAGTCATTGTGGTGTTGTAAAACTATGCAGTTGTCAACCAAAATGCAGATGATGGTGGTAATGACAGTGAGTTTCATGATTTGTTTGATAATAGTTTTTGGAAATTGTAGGAGAAATTGATGTTCAATGGATACTCAATAGAAGACTTTGTTGTTGATCTGAGCTTCCAGGTGATTTCTTCTGATTTCAGCCCAGAAACAAGGGATGAAAGTGGTTGGCACCTGGCCAGCCATCTAGGTGCCTCCAAAAAAGCTGGAGCTTCTAAATAAAGAAATGACACCCTTATTATATGACACCCTGCTTACTTAATTGCTGATATTTTCCCCCTAAATTTATTCCAAGAGAAAGGAAACGGATGGAGTTATGACCTAATATTGTGCCAAGAGTAAAAAAAAAAACTAGGTATGTCTCACAGCCCCAAGTTAAGTTTGTCTCACTGTTGACATCAGTGACATATTCTTTTTTTGAAATTGCAGTATAGTTGATTTACAATGTTGTGTTAGTTTCAAGTATACAGCAAAGTGATTGTTATACATATATAGATATATTCTTTTAAAGATTATTTTCCATTTTAGGTTATTACAAGATATTGAGTATAGTTTCCTGTGCTATCCAGTAGGTCCTTGCTGTTTTATCTATTAAATATTTTATATATAGTAGTGTGTATATGCTAATCCTGATTCCTAATTTATTTCTTCCCCACCAACCCCCTGCTATTCCCTTTGATAACCATCAGTTTGTGTTCTATGCCTGTATGTTTGTTTCTATTTTATAAATAAATTCATTTGTATTGTTTTTAGATTCCACTATATTTAGATTCCAGTAATATGATATTTCTCTTTCTCTGGTCTCTGTACTTTTAGCAACCAGGATTCGATTAAGCGCAGTTCATCACCTCCCTTCAGTAGCTCTTATTAGATTGTTTAGAAGTATAAAGGATCCATTGTTGCCTAAAAATATGCCTCCATATAGGGTAAAAGTGTGGGAAAATATATTTCCCCCACTAGAAATGGAAGGAAAAGGAAGTTCCCATACAAAGAGGTGAACTTCTTACACTTGTAAATATGATAAAATGGTTAATTAAAATGCCATTTCATTTGGCTTTTAGATACTAGTAGCCTCAAGAGTTCAGTAGATCTGAGTTTCTGCTTCACAAAGCCCCCAGTCCAGCAACTAGAGATGTTTCCTCTGAACAACATTGCTGCGCGGGGCCTGGACCTTCTGTTATTTACAGGTGTGGACTGAGATGGGCTCCTGTGACTCAAGCTCAGAGAGACCAACTTGTGAAACCACAATGCAGTTTATTAACTGTTATACAATAAATATAAATGCTACAAGGATATCATTGTGAGCTAAACACCCAATCTTCAGTTCAGTTCAGTTCATTCCATTCATTTGCTCAGTCGTGTCTGACTCTTTGCGACCCCATGAATCGTGACACGCCAGGCCTCCCTGTCCATCACCAACTCCCAGAGTTCACTCAGACTCACGTCCATCGAGTCAGTGATGCCATGCAGCCATCTCCTCTGTTGTCCCCTTCTCCTCCTGCCCCCAATCCCTCCCATCATCAGAGTCTTTTCCAATGAGTCAACTCTTCGCATGAGGTGGCCAAAGTATTGGAATTTCAGCTTTAGCATCATTTGTTCCAAAGAAATCCCAGGGCTGATCTCCTTCAGAATGGACTGGTTGGATCTCCTTGCAGTTCGAGGGACCCTCAAGAGTCTTCTCCAACACCACAGTTCAAAAGCATCAATTCTTCAGCACTCAGCTTTCTTCATAGTCCACCTCTCACCCATTCTTCACCTGTAGGCAAATTTAAGACGAACAGAGTCAGAGAGTTGTTTGGTAAGATTAAACTGATTTAAGGGACATTAGCTGGGCCATTCAACTATTGGAGAACATTGAACTAAGCATATCTTCCCACAGCAAAGGAAAATATGCCATCAGAATCGTCTCCATGTGGATTGGTCATCACCATTTTTGACTGGGCAGCCCCTCTTAAGCGATTGCCCTTTGTCAGAGAGTCCCAGGCTTCCCAACACCACTTCTTACAGCAGTCTGTCCTCTGATTAGTACTTAGCCTTCTTTATTTAGTTAAGAATCATCGCTGGGAATTAAATGAAATCATGGATAGAGAACATAAGAAAATGCCTGGCATATGATCAAGGAGCAATAAATATCAACTTCCTCTCTGATTCTTGCTTTTCTATCATTTAGTTGCTGACTCCTCCTGTAGTTCTCATTAAAATTTTGTTCCTTTAGATCTGCTAATTCCTCAAGTGAACTGAGAGTTCAGTCTTGTAAATAACAGCTAATATTTACTGAGGGTAAATTTACAGTGGATACTAGGCACTGTATTTACCAAGCCACTTGAGTACATTTTCTCTTGGACTCCTCCTAGCAACCCTATGACAAGTGCTGTAGTTATTCCCATGTTATAGATGAGGAAAATTGAGGCACAACGTTCAACTAATTCACCTGCCTGGAAAATGGTGAAGCTGAGATTGGAATCCAGGCAGTGTAACCAGACCAGAAATCTCGTTGTTGTTGTTTTTTTAAAGGTTTTTTTCATTTTGGATGTGGACCATTTTTGAAGTCTTTAATGAATTTGTTAAAATATTACTTCTGTTGTTGATATTCTGGTTTCTTGGCCATAAAGCATGAGGGATCTTAGCTTCCCAACCAGGGATTGAACCCACACTCTCTGCAATGAAAGGTTTAACCACTGGACCTTCAGGGAAGTCCCAGAAATCATGTTTTTAGATGGTACTCAACACTGGCACTCAAGTGAGACCTGCCCAGATGCTGTTCTTTATCTTCAGGGGGCTTTGCAGTTTTGGCTCAGTTGTGTTGATTTATAGTTTAATTCTCAAAGGACATCTTAGTTCCTACTAAGGCATTCTCTCTTTGGTGTCTTTTGTTGTACTTTAATGTAAATTAAGTTTATATGAGACCTTGTAGCTCAGAGTTGAGTCAAGTGGGTAGAAGAAGCAGAAAGCGAGGACAAAAAGCATGGTGTACTAGAGAATTAAGTTGAATAGGTTACATTACATAGTTTCAGGTATGCTGAGAGATAAATAGTAATTCCTAAAAAACAGTCACATAGAGGAAAATCCTGGTGAATCACTGCACATCAAATAAACATTAGTATTGTTCCTAGTTTCGTTGCTATAAAAGTCTTATACTAAATTCAGAATTCTCATTTAATACTTTATAGATGCCTTTCAAGTAAGATGTATTGATTATCCGCCAGATATGAGGTTCTTTTGGAGATGGAAATGGCAACCCACTCCAGTATTCTTGCCTGGAAAATTCCATGGACAGAGGAGCCTAGCAGACTACAGTCCATAGGGTTTCAAAGAGTCAGACACAATTGACTGAACATGAGGTGCTTTTACAATTGGCAGAAGTTTTCAAATGAAGACACCACATCCTTTCCACAGCAACAGAATCTGTAAGGGTCCACTGCAGCTTCCAGGAGCCCTCTAGGTATTCCCAGAGCAAAATCAAAAGTCACACCAGGACAACAAGAATGAAGGCACTTGGAGCTGCCCTGAGGTCCCCCTCGATGTTTACCCAAGTAGAATCTGGGTGTGTGTAGGTAGCCCCCACCCTCTGTGTTGGTATTCCAAGGGACTCTAAGAGAGTTTGAGAATGAGCACCCTTCTTCACTATTTAAAACTCTTAAATACAATTCAAGTACAAGATCTCTCCACTTCAGTGGAGGGAACTCAGTCTCCTGACAGGAAAACAGCTTGCACATTCCACTTGACTTCAGGCCGGCTTTCCTGGGGAGTCATGTTGCCTTGGCTGCAGCGCTAAGTCTCTTTGCTTCAAACCCTCCCAGAAATGTCACAGCAGTACAACCCAGCCCCAAACTTGTTGAGCCTGGAATCCATGCCAGGAACTTGCATGCCATAACTCAGGCTGTTACAGAACATCTCTTGATACTAGGTTGGGCTGGAGCCTAGCCCAGTGTGGGGAAAGGAATTTGGTGACTATTTCTAGCAACATCTTTAACTTGAGGTAGAATGAATATGTAACTAAACTGCAGACTGGCAAGATAGCCCCTCTTATGTTTACCACTGGTGCCTTTAACCACAATCAGAACCCATGTTTTCTCATCATGGTGGTGAAACATGTGCCCCCAATATTTTGAAACAGCAATATTAGAAGAATGCAGGATGTTAGTTTAATTTTTAAAATTAGCACTCATTAGAGAGTAGATGATTTGCATAAGCATGTTCTTATTTTGTGATAAGAACCATTCATTTATTTATCTTTTAATTGTCCCATATGTATTTTATTTTTAATATTTATTTGTTTATTTGGCTGCCCTGGGTCTTAGTCGTAGCACGCGAGATCTTCTATCCTCATTGTGGCATGAGGGGACCTTTAGATGCAGAATGTGGGATCTAGTTCCCTGATTAGGAATTGAACCCAGGCCCCCTGCTTTAAGAGTGTGTAATCAGCCATTGGACCACTGAGGAAGTCCCCCTAGAACCACTTACTTATATCTTATTTTTTTAATGTCTTATTTCCATAAGAATCACTCTCAAATGATAGTAGCTCATCTCTAGCTCCTGAATTTAAACACTGTATGGCAAGAGAGTCCTCAAACATGTACTAATGAGTTTGGATTGTGTCTTTAATGAAAACCATTTTGTCTGTATTGTTCTCTGCAGAAGTTTTGTATATCCAGAAATGCTGGCATCAATATCTCCAAGATCCACAGTTTCACTGATTAGGTCATTGGCCAGAAATATCTGACCATTACCCCAATTTTGTCCATATTTTAGATTAAATGATGGGGGCTGTCTTTTTTAAAACTGGGATTACGTTTTCTGCTCTAACATTTTTGACTCAGTTGCCAATATTAAATCTTAATAAAGATATGTGATGCATAATCATCAGGTTGTGTATTCCTCCATTTCATGATTTGTTAAATTCCCATTCATCATTAAGCATCATCTTTATATAAGGCACTGTGTGTGTGTGTGTGTGTGTGTGTGTGTGTATATATCCCTGGTATCTCAGTGGTAAAGAATCTGCCTGCAACACAGGAGACCTAAGTTCAGTTCCTGGGGGTCAGGAAGATCCCCTGAAGGAAGGCATGGCAACCCACTCCAGTATTCTTGCCTGGAGAATCCCCATGGACAGAGGAGCCTGGTGGGCTACAGTCCATGGGGTCACAAAGAGTCAGACATGACTGAAGTGGCTGAGCACAGATTAAACAGAGAGGTTATATAACTGTAAACATTGTACACCCATGTCACCCAAGCCTATAATGCGTGACCAAAACTCTCAACTCATCAAATAGTGCATCTTTCTTCAACTGTATATTAGATTTTCTTCTCTAGATTATCTATCACTTTTATTATGGCTAATGTGATTATGGGGGATAATAGAAAATAGGAATAACAGACATTCAGAATCCACAAATAAGCCAAACCTCATTTGAGTAAGTAGTTTCTGCCTTCCCTCCCTAGATCGTTAGTCCATTTATATCTTTTCATTATCCTATTTGAGGCTTCCCAGGTGGTGCTGTGGTAAAGAATCTGCCTGCCAGTGTAGGAGATGTGGGTTCGATCCCTGGGTTGGGAAGATCCCCTGGAGGATGAAATAGCCACCCACTCCAGTATTCTTGCCTGGAGAATCCCACCGACAGAGGAGTCTGGCCAGCTAGAGTCCACGAGGTCACAAAGAGGCACGACGTAGCAATGGAGCACACACACATTCTCCTATTCATCCTCAAGCAGAGTTCTTAATAAGCAGTGGAAATACAGATAGCCTAAAACGATAGAGAAAGAAAGATTAGAGGATCCAAACAGCCACAAAGCTGAAAGATTCATGGAACATGACTTGGAGGTGAAAGTACTATGATCAAAAGGATATTTTTGTGAATGTTAATTATTTACAGCTATTTATAATTTCTGTATTTATTAGCTGAGGTATGTAGAGAATAAAATTACATGGCAGTTAATGAAATAATGTTTTTAAGATTCCAGCTTAAGCATGGTCATTATTTCAAAAGACTTTCTGGAATGACAGATTCTGAAATGTATCCTAAACCCTACTAGGGAGCTAAAAGGCTCTCCTAGGATTTATTGTCACTTGAACATCTCTAACTTTATTTTTGAGTTGCAGGTTTGGTTTAGTCACTGTTGTTTTGTGTACTGGTGATCATCAGGAGTATTCTAGAAATACACGATTTGGCACCTCATTTTAAAATTGTTTGAAAAGTTTGAGCAAAAGAAAACCATCATTTGTAGTTTGCTTCAACCCGTCTTTTTTCTTCAGCCTAATATGGATATAAAATGTATCTGGCATTAGTGTTTCCTAGCATGGCTGCAGCTTGCCAGACTGTTTGGACCTGTGCACAATGAATCCTTTATTCAGTAAATATAAAAAGACATAAGCTTCAGAACAGCTCATCACATTCCTTCTAATGTTGCTTGTACATATTTTAATATATGCTAAGTATTTGAATTTATTTTCAAAATGGTAAATTCATTCTTTAAATTGTTGCCCTTTTGGAGTTTTTAGTATGCATTTGGGAGGTTGTGAACTGGATGTACTAATTATGATCACTTTCAAACTGGATGAAAATTCAATATTTTCCTGAGTTTCTCAAACTTATTTATTAATGGCTTTTTGACATCATGTAGGAGTCATCTCAGAAACAGAGATTATTGTGAAGCCCAAGCTCTTGCCTTTAGATACTGATTCTGGAAGACCTTTGGAGATTTTCACATTGTGTGAAGACCTTAGTTAAATGAATGGTGTGATTTTTTTTGTTGGGTTTATTACCCTCAATATTAAGCACTTGGAGGAAACCCTGGATGTACCTGGTAGGTAGTGCCTTTTACTGCTAATAAGATTTGCGTGTGGTTTCTGAGTCTGTTCAGAAAACTGGCAAAGGTTGAAAGTGTTATTAATCCCACTCTGCAGTGTGGGCAGGTAATTGAGAATTACTGCCGCCTGCAGGAAGAGGAGAGCTACTTCAGGCTTTGTTAAGGGGATATTAACTGTAGGAGTATAGCAGCCCCTCTCCATCCCAGCTACGTCTGCCTTCTCTAGGAAATACATGCAGTATTCACAATGGGGATAGTACACTGTAGCCTCTTTGGTCGCATGCATGCGCGCTCAGTTGTTTCAGTGGTGTCTGACTTTTTGCAACCCTATAGCCTTATAGCCCTCCAGGCTCCACTGTCCTTGGGATTCTCTAGGCAAGAATACTAGAGTGGGTTGCCATGCCCTCCTCCAGGGGATCTTCTCCACTCAGGAATGGAACCTGTATCTCTTTTGTCTCCCGCATTGCAGGCAGACTCTGTACCCACTACGCCACCTGGGAAACCCAAGGCCCCTTTCTTTAATATCCCAATATTCTAATGTTTTTTAGAATAGTCACATGTATAACAAATTCATTAGTAGTAATACTTGCCATTATTACAAATAAAGCTCCAGATTTCTTCTTCATGTAGTTCGGTTTGAATAGGTGTTCTTAGTGGCTTTCTTCCATGTGGTGATTCAGGGAACCAGGCCCATTTCATATTAGAGTTCTTCTGTCCTCTTAAATTAGAGTCCTCTGTTTCCAGCCAATGGGAGTGCAAACAAAAAGCTTGAATGAGCACATAAAGCCTTATGAGTCAGGCCTTCACTTTTGTTCACATCCCATTAGCTAAAAGTTAACTATGTGTTTAAAGTGAAAGGAAGTCTGGGAAATGTAGTACCGCTGTGTTCCCAAGGAGGAAGAGAACACTAGTGGTCTTTGCCACACCTACAATTAATTTCATATGTTTCTTAAAGTGAAAAAAGCACCAACTACTGGGGACAGGCTTCTAGGGCTAGCTTTATCAGTAAGGAATTGTGAGACATTTAATAGGCAATAACCTCTTTACCTTTTGTATTATTTGGCCTCATAGAGGTCACAGTCTAAAAGAAAAGATTTTGTTGGTGGTGCTGTTTAATCAGTAAGTCATGTCCAGCTCTTTTACGACCCCATGAACTATATTCCTCCAGGCTCCTCTGTCCATGGGATTTTCCCAGGCAAGAATACTGGAGTAGGTTACCATTTCCTTCTTCAGGGGATCTTCCCAACACAGCGATCGAACCTGTATTTCCTGCATTGGCAGGCAGATTCTTTACCACTGAGCCACCAGGGAAGCTCCAAAGAAAAGAAAGACATCAAATAAACAAATAAATGTACAATTACAAAGTGATATAGCTCCATGAGTGCATGGACTATGCCCCCATGGCTCCTAAAACAGTGCTTGGTGCATAGCAGACACTCAGCAATAATTGTTGAATAAATGCATGCCTAAGGGCATGAACAAATGAATGAAACTATATGATGGAAACAAATAGAGGCTATGAAAAAGAGCAATAGGGTAAACTAAATTTTTTGAAGCCATCAGTGGAAGCTCTTTCTGAGGTAATAACATTGTCAATGAAACCTGAAGGATGAATCCAGTTCAGTCACTCAGTCGTGTCTGACTCTTTGTGATCCCATAAACCGCAGCACGCCAGGCCTCCCTGTCCATCACCAACTCCCAGAGTCCACCCAAACCCATGTCCATCGAGTCGGTGATGCCACCCAGCCATCTCATCCTCTGTTGTCCCCTTCTCCTCCTGCCCTCAATCTTTCCCAGCATCAGGGTCTTTTCAGATGAGTCAGCTCTCTGCATCAGGTGGCCAAAGTATTGAACTTTCAGCTTCAGCATCAGTCTCTCCAATGAACACCTATGACTGATCTCCTTTAGGATGGACTGGTTGGATCTCCTTGCAGTCCAAGGGACTCTGGAGAGCCTTCCAACACCACATTTCAAAAGCATCAATTCTTCGGCGCTCAGCTTTCTTTATAGTCCAACTCTCACATCCATACATGACAACAGGAAAAACCATAGCCTTGACTAGACGGACCTTTGTTGGCAAAGTAATGTCTCTGCTTTTGAATATGCTATCTAGGTTGATCATAACTTGCCTTTCAAGGAGCAAGCGTCTTTTAATTCCATGCTGCAATCACCATCCACAGTGATTTTGGAGCCCAGAAAAATAAAGTCAGCCACTGTTTCTCTATTTGCCATGAAGTGATAGGACCAGATGCCATGATCTTCGTTTTCTGAATGTTGAGCCTTAAATCAACCTTTTCACTCTCCTCTTTCACTTTTGTCAAGAGGCTCTTTAGTTCGTCTTCACTTACTGTCATAAGGGTGGTGTTATCTGCATATCTGAGGTTATTGATATTTCTACCGGCAATCTTGATTCCAGCTTATGCTTCATCCAGCCCGGTGTTTCTCATGATGTACTCTGCATATAAGTTAAATAAGCAGGGTGACAATATACAGCCTTGACGTGCTCCTTTTCCTGTTTGGAACCAGTCTGTTGTTCCATGTCCAGTTCTAACTGTTGCTTCCTGACCTGCATAGAGGTTTCTCAAGAGGCAGGTCAGGTGGTCTGGTATTCCCATCTCTTTAAGAATTTTCCACAGTTTATTGTGATCCACACAGTCAAAGGCTTTGGCATAGTCAATAAAGCAGAAATAGATGTGTTTTTGAAACTCTCTTGCTTTTTCGATGATCCAGAGGCTGTTGGCAATTTGGTTCCTCTGCCTTTTCTAAAACCAGCTTGAACATCTGGAAGTTCACAGTTCATATATTGCTGAAGCCTGGCTTGGAGAATTTTGAGCATTACTTTACTAGCATGTGAGAGGAGTGCAATTGTGCAGTAGTTTGAGCATTCTTTGGCATTGCCTTTCTTTGGGATTGGAATGAAAACTGACCTTTTCCAGTCCTGTGGCCACTGCTGAGTTTTCCAAATTCACAGCATTATCTTTTAGGATTTGAAATAGCTCAACTGGAATTCCATCACCTCCACTAGCTTGTTCGTAGTGATGCTTCCTAAGGCCCACCTGACTTCTCATTCCAGGATGTCCGAATCTAGGTGAGTGTAAGTGATTACATGAGTGTGAGTGAAGGATGAGTAAAATTTAGCAAAGAGAAGAGTTAGGTGTTAGACACATTTTTGCAGATCGGGAAAACATCAGGTTCAAAGGATCTGTTTTGATACATTCAAGAGCACAAAAAGGGCTAGTGTAACAGGTATCCAGAGGAACTGGGTGGTTATGGTTCAAGTCGGGCTAGAAAAGTAGGCAAAGACTGTACCAATCAAGGTGCCTATCATATGTTCAGCCTTTTTGCTCTTTTCTTCAGGCACAATGAAAAGCCAGTGAGCAGGATCCTGAAGGAAAAGGATTGATGTGATCATATGTTCACTTTAAGAGAGCATTCCTACTTTCTGTGAAGAATTGGAGTAAGAATGGAAGTAGGAAGTCTAGGAAGCTATTTCATTTGTATTATTTTTAATTCCTATTAAAACATAGTTGGTTTACAATGTTGTGTTAGTTTCACGTGTACAGCAAAGTGTTTCAGTTATACATATAAGCATATATGTTCTTTTTTGATTCTTTTCCATTATAGGTTATTAAAGATACTAAGTGTAGTTCCCTTGTTGGTTATTTATTTAAATATAGTAGTGTGTATATTTTAATCCCACACTCTTAATTAGTTCCTCCTCCTCCTTTCTTTCTCCTTTTATGCATATGAAATATTACTCAGCCATAAAAAAGAATGAAGCAATGCCATTTGCAGCAACATGGGTGGGCCTAGAGATTATTGTACTCAGTGAAGTAAGTCAGACAGAAAAAGACAAATATCATATGATATTGCTTACATTTGGAATGTAAAAAGAATGATACAAATGAACTTATTTACAAAACAGGAATTGTCTCAGAGGCATAGAAAATAAACTTATGGTTACCAAAGGAGGCTATTTCAAATCATCCAAATAAGATGACTAAACTAGGGCAGTGGTTTAGAACAAGATGGAGGCAGAATAGATGGAAGGACTTGAAACACATGTTTTGGGTAAGAGGGAGATTGGAGCAGAAGGACATTGGCAGCAATAGAATTTTCTGGTTCTGTTCTGAATGCTTAATCTCTTTGAAATGCCCTTACAAAGATGATACTACTGGTGGCTGAGACAGTAAAGAATCTGCCTATAATGCAGGAGACATGGGTTTGATCCCTGAGTTGGGGAGATCCCTGGAGAAGGAGATGGCAACCCACTCCAGTATTCTTGCCTGGAGAATCCTATGGCCAGAGGAGCCTGGCAGGCTATAGTACATGGGTCACAAAGAGTTGGACACAACTGAGCGACTAACACTTTCACTACTCAATGTAGACCTTTCAAAATATTTAGTTTTGCTCCTTTCAGATATTTTTAGAAGTTTTATCCCAACACAGAAGATATGCTTAAAGATCAGTCAAATAATTGACATTTAAAGTTTGGCCAATTTCTTGAGGTTCTTCAAAACTCATTCTAGATTATGTTCTACTTCTGTTTCTCTTTGTCTTCAAGAAATTAATTAGGCAAATTACATAATTAAAGTGAAAGACTTTTTATTTGTGTGTGTGTTTATATGTGTGTGTAAATGTATCTTTAGGGTCCAAATATTTTACCCATAAAAACTTTCTAAAGGTAAATTTTGGACCATGTTTAGTATCTTCTTAATGTGGCACTGTGTGTTTTGGTTTAATTTTTCAATTTAATGTCTTAGGAAGGAATCCAAATACTCTAATAGCGTTTAATCTTTATCCTTGAAGCTAGTGTTCTCCTATTTCAGAGTCAGTTGTAATGGCCCAGGCCTTTATTAGAATTTCTTTGGAGATAAGAAGGCTGTGTACCGAGGACTGGAAATATGATGCTCCTGAATTCTGTTCTGCTCTCCTCCATTTCTCATTAGTTCTTGGCTTGCAAATTTATCTCTCTGTATTTATCATCTTGAATATGCACATCATAGTGATTTCCCGGAGATGTTAGGAAGGCTGTGTCAGTGTTTATCCACCAGCTTTTAAGACAATCTGGGCAAAGGTATATTATGATCTTAGGAATTGATAAGTCTGCAAATTGGCTTCTTCGCACAAGAATGGCTGTGAATCTTTAGCAGACTTCTTCCGTGGATGTTATACCCACAATCAGTGAAATACATCCAGTAGGCTCCCTGTCTCTAAAGATAGAGCCTCATTTCTGGGATTCTTCTGGCAATGACTTTTACCTGTGTGAAATGTTTCCATTGTAAGTAATTTGAATAATTTTACCCAAAATGTGCTGTTAGTGCTACAAATCCATAGATAAAATTCTCTGATGGCCTATTTGGAGAGAACAAACTCAGAGACCAAGTGTGACTTTTACAAAGAGGTTTTTGCTCATTTCTGCCAAGCACATGGATATTTATAATCTTGCATTTTCATTTTGTGTCTTATGTGATAGTCTTTACTTTTCTCTTTGACAAATGCCCCATTGTGTATAAAAACACTTTTCCAATAATCTTTAAAGACATTTCTTTATTTTTCCCCTGCTCTTTCCTGTCACGTAGATACCTTACTCCAAGATTATTAAGTAATCCAAAGCAACCATAGGAAATTGAAAAATCTCGTAAATTGACTTTGTTGTCTTGACACTAGGTTGTATGTGAAGGTAGGCTAGGAATATAAAAATCTAAAGTTTGCTTTCAGATTCCAAGGTGCTCTTTATAAATCCAGTCAGGTATTTGATTACTTCACTTATCTCAAAACTGGTATTTCTCAGTCTTCCAAAAAAAAAAAAAAAAGTAGGGTGCAGGGCTCAAAGTTTTAGATAAGGTTAATTACACAGGAGAATTTGAGAGTCAAAGGAGTCTTACATTTTTAAAAAGATTCTCCACTGCCCAGAACAGCCAAGCCAAATCTCAGATTACACTGTATTCTGGCCCTTGGAACACAAAGTGAACATCCTCACGTCCTGAAAGCGAAGTGTTTGAAGAGAAGAAGTCGACCTTCCAAGCCCCTGAATTTACTGCCAAAGCACTAAAAATGAGCTACAAGCAGAAAAACTGTGAGTCAGATGAACTCTTCATTCTGGTGAAGTTCCAGTTACATGAATCAAGAGAAAACAGTGAAAGAGGTGTGTGGGTGCGTGTTGTTTTCCCCACTTGTACACACCTGCTCTGCTCCTGCACTGCCCTTGGGACACGGTCTTTTTATAGTAATGCTGGTAATTAGATGCTCTTTCCTTTTTAGATCCTCTTAATCATCTTTGGGGTTTGGAGCCAATGTCTCTACCTCAAAATAGAATGAAAATTCAGGTTCTTACTTAGCCTGAGGCACTCCTGGTCACTCCTAGTATCCAATCAATATTTATAGAGTTTGGAGACAGACACTATACCAGGCCTACATGAAAAAGCTGCTACAATTGAGTATTTATGAATATCTGTTCTAATGTCAGTAAAGAACACAAAGTTAGTGCACTGAATCAGACTCTAGGGTCTTCTAAAAACGTGGGTTTTTTTTCTTCTGTTACAGTGATACCAGGAGATGTGTTATGAAAGAATGTAGTTATTCTTCTTACTATCAGATTAAGAATTTGCCTCTAAATCCTAATGTCCGTTAGCAATTTATTACAACTCCAGGATTTATGAGTCATTAGAATGTTTAAAAATTGCATTCCATTTTCAACCTACTCCTCGTAATATTGAATACATTCTTATGGGTCTTAATCCTTTCTGAAGTTTCAGTGAATTTCCAGTGGATAAGTTTGTTATTATCTTTTCCAGATCATTCAAAGCTTTTACACTTCAGATCTTCTTTTTAATACTCTGTATTTTCTAATCTGTCTTTATGCAGGTACCTCCCTATTCTCTTTAGATATTTCACATATTATCTTGGGAGCTGTGGTAGCAAGAACTACAAATAGTCCAGTGTTTTTGTAAAGTGGTCAGATTTTATTTATGTAAAATTGTATTTATGGGATTTCTGTGTGTTGATTTTATATCCTGCAACTTTACTATATTCATTGATTAGCTCTAGTAATTTTCTGGTGGAGTCTTTAGGGTTTTCCATGTAGAGGATCATGTCATCTGCAAACAGTGAGAGTTTTACTTCTTCTTTTCCAATTTGGATTCCTTTGATTTCTTTTTCTGCTCTGATTGCTGTGGCCAAAACTTCCAGAACTATGTTGAATAGTAGCGGTGAAAGTGGACACCCTTGTCTTGTTCCTGACTTTAGGGGAAATGCTTTCAATTTTTCACCATTGAGGATAATGTTTGCTGTGGGTTTGTCATATATAGCTTTTATTATGTTGAGGTATGTTCCTTCTATTCCTGCTTTCTGGAGAGTTTTTATCATAAATGGATGTTGAATTTTGTCAAAGGCCTTCTCTGCATCTATTGAGATAATCATATGGTTTTTATTTTTCAATTTGTTAATGTGGTGAATTACATTGATTGATTTGCGGATATTGAAGAATCCTTGCTGGTGAGGGTGTGGAGAAAAGGGAACCCTCCTACACTGTTGGTGGGAATGCAAACTAGTACAGCCACTATGGAGAACAGTGTGGAGATTCCTTAAAAAATTGCAAATAGAACTACCTTATGACCCAGCAATCCCACTTCTGGGCATACACACCGAGGAAACCAGAATGGAAAGAGACACATGTACCCCAATGTTCATCGCAGCACTGTTTACAATAGCCAGGACATGGAAACAACCTAGATGTCCATCAGCAGATGAATGGATAAGAAAGCTGTGGTACATATACACAATGGAGTATTACTCAGCCGTTAAAAAGAATTCATTTGAATCAGTTCTGATGAGATGGGTGAAACTGGAGCCAATTATACAGAGTGAAGTAAGCCAGAAAGAAAAACACCAATACAGTATACTAACACATATATATGGAATTTAGGAAGATGGCAATGACGACCCTGTATGCAAGACAGGAAAAAAGACACAGATGTGTATACCAGACTTTTGGACTCAGAGGGAGAGGGAGAGGGTGGGATGATTTGGGAGAATGGGAATTATAACA
Source organism: Capra hircus (assembly GCF_001704415.2). Classification (NCBI taxonomy): domain Eukaryota; kingdom Metazoa; phylum Chordata; class Mammalia; order Artiodactyla; family Bovidae; genus Capra; species Capra hircus. The sequence continues at coordinate 22,694,762 of NC_030831.1, read as the reverse complement.
TGTATACTGTCATGTAAGAATTGAATCGCCAGTCCATGTCTGACATAGGGTGCAGCTTGCTTGGGGCTGGTGCATGGGGATGACCCAGAGAGATGTTGTGGGGAGGGAGGTGGGAGGGGGGTTCATGTTTGGGAACGCATGTAAGAATTAAAGATTTTAAAATTTAAAAAAAAAAATTGTATTTATGCTTTCATTTCCTTATTGCCTTCCTCATAAGACTACTCTGAGGACTTAATGAGATAATGCTTAGAAAGTAATTAACACAGTGCTTGGCATGGTAAACAGTCAATGTTAATTGTTGCTATTGAATTTTTATGACATTTTAATGACCATACACCATGGCCAGCCACTTTTATTTTTTGAAGCCTGAGTTCCCTTGATCCAATAATATGGGATATACTCCAGTCAGATGAACATTCCTAGCACCCATGTCTGGACTTGACTGTTTCATTCACTCAACAAATTTATTTAATGAGTATTATAGAAATTGAGCTAAGTCCTGGGACTACATCTCCCAGATACAAGGTCTCTGTATTGGAAGAGCCTAGCACCAACAGGGAAGACTGACAATAGACAGGCAGTTACAATAAGGCACCAGGAGAGGAACAGGATCAAAGGGACAGCATAGAAATGGGAGCCACCTGGTCCAGGGAGCAGGTAGGCTTCCTGGAAGAAGTGATGGTGAAGCTGAGACCTAGGGGTAAGTAAGAGTTAGCCAGACAGAGGGGGCAGAAGAAGGACAGAAATGGAAAGATTACCAGAAGGAAAAGTACATGTAATACTAGGAGGTGAAAAAAAAATGCTGTTTATTGAGGAACTGAATAAAGTCCAGCATGAATGGAGAGGGGAGTAACAGAGAAGCCTGGAGACGTGGGCAGGCACCAGATCTCAGAAAGCCCTAGGATTTAGGTCAAGGAGTTTGGACTGTGTCTTGTAGTAGCTGTGAAACTGTCAGTGGTCATTCATTTAATACCATCCAGCTGCCTTGACTAGATTCTGTGTGATTTAGCCCCGTGTTTTTTTGTTGCTGTTTCTGGTTTGGTGGATATTTTCCTTCTTTTTTTGTTTTTAAGTTGAAGTGTAGTTGATTTTTAATGTGTTAGCTTCAGGTGTATAGTAAAATGATTTAGTTACACATGCACACTCACATATATGTGTTATAGATATATCATTTTTTCAGATTCTTTTGCATTATAGATTACTACAAGATATTGAGTAGATTTCTCAGTGCTATACAATAGGTCCTTGTTTATCTGTCTTATATATAGTAGTGTGTGCATGCATGCTAAGTCACTTCAGTCATGTCCAGCTCTTCGCAACCCTATGGACTGTAGCCCTCTAGGCTCCTCTGTCCATGGGAATTCTCCAGGCAAGAATACTGGAGTGGGTGGCCATGCCCTCCTCCAGGGGATCTTCCCAACCCAGGGATCGAACCTGCGTCTCATGTCTCCTGCATTGGCAGGCAGGTTATTTACCACTAGTACCACCTGGGAAGCCCCATATATAGTAGCATGTATACATTATCCCAATGTATAAAATATGTATTAAATAAATCCCAACATATTGTTTGCTATGTCTGTGGGTCTGTTTCTGTTTCATAGATAGGTTCGTGTCATTTTTTAAATTCCACCTATAAGCAATATCATCTGATATTTGCCTTCCTCTGCCTGACTTACTACACTTAATGAGATAATCTCTAGGTCCAGCCCCATGCTTCTGAAGCCTCATTCCTATTTGTTTCCCCTACATAATCCTTCCCACTGTCCTGGATGCCCCAATGTTTGTTTATTTCCTTGACCAAAATGTCCTTCCTCTAATTCTGCACTTCAGTTCAAGAAGCATTTGTTGATAACTGGTGTGTGCCAGGCACTGTGCCCCTTCATCCCTCCAATATCTTTTTATTCATTCATTTATTCATCCTACAAGTCTTCATCAGCGCCAGCATGTAGAGGGAGCCATGCCACATTTATTTTTTTAAGCACCAGGCACTGCGCTGTGTCTTTTTAAAGATATTTATTTATTTATGGCTGTGCTTGGGTCCTGTTGCTGCATGAGGGCTACTCAAGTTGCGGTGTGTGTGCTTCCCATTGCAGTCGCTTCTCTTGCTAGGAGCACGGGATCCAGGCAGGCAGTCTCGGCAGTTGTGGCGCACAGTCTTAGCTGCCCCAGGCACGGGGAATCCTCCCAGAGCAGGGATCGAACCCATGTCCCCTGCACTGGTGGGTGGATTCTTAACCGTTGGACCACCAGGGACATCCAGTGCTACCTTCAAATGACGTTTCTTTAGTGAGGGCCCCCAACGGGACCAATCTCTTCCAGTTTTCTTCATCCTCTGAAATCCAAATACCATAAGTGCATCTCTCCTCTGGCTCTTGGTACTTTTGATGCTGCATTACAGGTAATTACTTCATGAGTCTGAGTAATGAGTAATGAGTCTTCATTACTCTAAAAGATCTCTACGCTACCGGGGACAGAGTCCAGGTCCAATTTATTAATGTATTTTCCAGAGTTCATAACTTTGCACCATGAGCTGCAGTGTTCATAATAAATGCATAAATGCATGAATACGTTTTCTGAAAATGGATAAGAATAACCTTATTTTGGTACTTTCTAATGACCCACATTGTCAAGCAGAGCAATTAATTTTTTAAAAATGATTAAGCCTGAATCTAGAACAGTTCCTCTAAAAAAATATTGTTCCTTACAAGAGTCCAGGATTTACATCCAAACCCCGTAAGTGGATAATATGTCATTAAGGATTTCACATGGAAAGTTCTTGACACTGTATACACCCATGATCATTTCTGTACTCTATCTTTACTTGTGCTTTTTGTATATTCTTATAAGTATATTCTATCAGAAAAGATGAAAATAAGAGTAAGCTTCCTACCTGTTGATTGCTAAAAATAAAATTCTTTCTGGACTTACCTTTTCAGTTTTATAGCTCTCTGCCTAGATTTACAGCTAGCATTTTTAGTGGTTACTGCTGCATTTTCTAGGCACACTAGTTGCACTTTCGGCCGGCTCTGTGATTCACAGAGAATATTGGAGTTGATTCCTGATTGTCTTCATGGTGAGTACTGTAGTTGAGGCTTGATTCTCTCCAGTGAATTAATGGTCTGTTTGAATAAAAGGACAAGGAAAAACCACCTAACCCTAAGGAATTTTAAAGTACCACTGTGGAATCCATGCTGGAATTCCACACAGTTTTGAACTAAATACCCATGATAACATGTCTTCGGGTACATTGGCCACTTCAGTTTGCACTTACCCAGACTTGCTAATGCTGTTTGAGTTTTATCTGAAACTGTGTAAAAGGGTTGGAGGACTTTCCTTGTCAGGTATTAGAGGCTGTTTCAGATGTTTTCTAACGCCAGCGTCCAGAGTGTTACACAGAGAGGAAGTCTGGGTTAGGGAGGTGGCTCAGCAAGGGACTGTGGACTTAGTTATGGGCTTGGGTGGCCTCAGTCATTCACCTGGTTGATGTACACAATTTTCTCTTTGTGATTGGACAGTGATCTTCCACCTCGGTATTCTCAAATAGCTGATACAACAGAGCTGCTGTGAATTGACAGGGAGGATATTTTCACTTAGGAAATGACTCTGTAGGAATGTAAATTGGTACAGACACTATGGAGAAGAGTATGTGTGAATTAGTTGCTCAGTCGTGCCCAACTCTTTGTGACCCCATGGACTGCAGCCCACCAGGCTCCTCTGTCCATGGGACTTTCCAGGCAGGGATACTGGAGTGGTTTACCATTTCCTTCTCCATGGAGAACAGTATAGAGGTTCCTTAGAAAACTAAAAGTAGAGTTACCATGTGATCCAGCAATCCCTCTCCTGGGCATACATCCAGAAAAGATAAAAGTTCTAATTGAAAAGATACATATACCCCAATGTTCCTAGTAGTACTCTTTACAATAGCCAAGACATGAAGGTAACTAAGTGTCCATCAACAAATGAATGGATAAAGAAGGTGTTGATTATATATAACACATACGTATATGTATATATATGCTGCTAAGTCACTTAACTAGTGTCCGACTCTGTGCGACCCCGTAGACGGCAGCCCACCAGGCTCTGCTGTCCCTGGGATTCTCCAGGCAAGAACACTGGAGTGGGTTGCCATTTCCTTCTCCAGTGCATGAAAGTGAAAGTGAAGTTGCTCAGTCATGTCTGACTCTTCACGACCCCATGGACTGAAGCCCACCAGGCTCCTCCATCCATGGGATTCTCCAGGCAAGAGTACTGGAGTGGGGTGCCATTGTCTTCTCCAATGTACATGTGTATATATATATAATGGAATATTATTCAGCCATAAAAAAGAATGAAATAATGCCATTTGCAGCAACATGGATGGACCTGGAGATTATCATACTAAGTGAGACAGAGAAGACAAATGATACCACTTACACGTGGAATCTAAAAAATGATGCAAATGAACTTATTAACAAAACAGAAATACTCACAGACTTAGAAAACAAGCTTATGTTTACCAGGGAAAGGAGGGGATGGATAAATTAGAGATTTGGGATTAACTGATACACACTACTCTGTGTAAAACAGAGAAACAATAAGGACTTACTGTATAGCACAGAGATCTATATGTTTAGTATCTTGTACTAATCTATACTAGAAAAGAATCTGAAGAATATATATATAATATATAGAACTGAATCACTTTGGTGTGTACCTAAAACACTGTAAATCAACTATACTTCAATTAAAATTTTTTAATTAAAAAAATGACTCTGGGACTTCCCTGGTAGTCCAGTGGCTAAGACTCCATGCTCCCAGTGCAAGGGGCCTGGGTTTGGTCCCTGGTCAAAGATCTAGATCCCACATGGCACAACCAAAGATATTATATGCTGCAGTAAGCAAGCAACTAAGACCCGGCTCAGCCACATAAACAAATAAAACGTTTTTAATGACTCTTTGAAAATACTCCTATCCTCTCATTTCTGTTTAGTTACTTCCCACTGCTCACCCTGGTTAATGATCCCTGAACAGTTATCAGTTCTTGAGTACCTAGCTATATTCTGGGTACAATACATTCACTATCTAAATTAATCCACAAGATTACTCTAAGTAAGCACTATTACTATCCTTACATTAAAGATGAAGAGATACTTTTAGAGAAATGAGTAATAGCTGTAGTCCCATGCTCTTGGCTACTACGCTGTACTCCCGCATCTTGTCAGTGTGTGTTCAGAGCACGCAGTAAATAAGACTCGCTGGAACAGAGCTTCGTTGTGAAAGCTTATCTCTTGGGCACATTCTGCCAACAAACGTCATATTCTAAGCCTGAAATGCGGAAGATTCGGGAACTCATCTTCCATGTTGGATAATTTTCCCCTATGTATGTATTTAGGAAGGTGACTGTAAAACTCCAAAAGAATTATATATACATATAAATATATATAAGAATTTTATGTATATGTAATATAAACATACATAAGAATTATATATCTAAGTTATATAGAGTGTACATATAGAGAGAATTCTATATAAAATTATATACATAATGTATATATAAAACATTAAGGAAGTTTTTTAGTAATATATGTAATATTTTTCAGAACCCTGTAGTATGCTGGCATCATATGGTGTCCCCTTATTCAGCTAGTCAGAATCTGGTAAGCAGACAAGTAAACTGCTGGGTTCAAGAAATCTACAGCCACCGACCCCCAGCCTTCTCTGGGTCAGTTACTGGAAATCACTGCCTCCCTTTCTCTTACACAATTGGTACTTTGGAGTAAGAGGAAGATGAACATCACCCTAGGATAAGTCCAATCATCCCCCAGCAACCAGGGCCTCCTCTCCTCTGCCCTACAGCAGCATTTTCCTACTTAAAGATGCTCAGAATCCTACTTGCTTAAATTTATCTGGTAAAGGCAACAGTGATTAAAGGCATAGCTATGCAGGTTTTTGAATATGCTGTTCAGTATTATTAGCCATTATTAAATGAGAAGGAAACACTCTTAGATATAGAAACAGACGTGCATTTTGCCAGTTCAGCTGTTTTTTTCTTATATTTTCATGTTTTATCATAGAAATTTTTCACAGTGAATTTCTAAAAATATTCAAAGGGTCACTACTCTGGTTAAATTGTATTCTCTTTCCTATAAGTACTATTGCTATTAATAAATATTGATAAGTATACTATTATTATTAATAAATTCTAATAGGTGAATTTCTCTGAAAGTTAGATTGCCTGAGTACTTCTCTAAGAACTTGGTGCATTCGAGTACAATAAAAACTCTTGTTTTGCTGGAGTGTGAATAGGCCAGTCTTTCCAGAAGTCTTTAAAATGTGCCATGGAGTAGACAGACTCTCTGGGGAAAAGTCAGTATTTATAGATACAAAGAAATTATGTGGTCAGTTTACCTTATTCTTAAACCTATCAACTTTCCATTCTGTCCTTACATGAGCAGACAATGGATGCTTCACACAAACACCCTACACACACACGTGCACACGTGTACGCATGCTCATGCACGTGCTCACAGTAATATTTAATTGTTGACTGTTTCTCTTGTTGCAGATGGAAGAATTAAGTTATACAAATGGACTTGACGTTCTTGACCTTAATTCTGTGCTTTAAGGAATCCCATTACAGGATGGCTTTATATCATTGTCAAATTTTAAAACAGTTGATAAATTCCTTGTATAGAGCTGAACTTATAAATTCCTTTTATTTCTTTAATTAGACATATCTCAGTCTGGAGTTCATTTCCAATTTTAGTTGCTAAACACAGACTGTCAGTCCTAGAAAAGGTGAAGTAAGTCATTCAATAAAGCAGTTCAGCATGGTGAAGCCAGTGAAAGCTATATACTTTGTTTTTGTTTGTTTTATTGAAATACAGTTGATTGACAATGTTTCAGGTGTACAGCAAAAGTGACTCAGTTATATAGATAGGTAACATATAAAATAATATATCCATATATATATATTCTTTTTCAGATCCCTTGCCATTACAGGTTATTACAAGATATTGAGTAAGTTCCCTGTGCTATATCCTTGTTGTTATTCTATTTTATATATAGCAGTATGTCTATGACAATCCCTGATTAATCCGTAAGTTTATTTTCTATGACTGCGAGTCTATTTCTATTTTGTAAATAAAATTTTATTGTTTTTTAAGATTCTGCATATAAATGATATCGTATGATGTTTATCACACTTAGTATGATGATCTCTTGGTTCATCCATGTTGCTGCAAATGGCAGTATTTCATTATATTTATATGACTGGGTAACATTCCATTAAATACACCATATCTTCTTTGAAAGCTATATTCTTTCAGTTTTATCTCTTGCTAGGAATCACATTTAGGAGGGCAGAGGGGCTCATCTTACTTTTACTGTCTGAGAATCGTGTCCTTTTTCTTCCTCTGATAATGGCAAGGCCATACTAAAAGGACTTGAGATGAGCTGTCAATCTCCATTAACTCCTTTCTTCTGTGCTTCCAGGTCAGAGACCAATCTGAAGTTGCTTTTAACCCCCATGTTGAAGTCTTCCAAGCCCTGTCAGTTTTCCCAAACCATAGTTTACAGATGTCACAGCTGCTGTCAATGGTGTTCAGTTCAGTTCAGTCGCTCAGTCGTGTCCGATTCTTTGCAACTCCATGGACCGCAGCACACCAGGCCTCCCTGTTCATCACCAACTCCCAGAGTTTACCCAAACTCATGCCCATTGAGTCAGTGATGCCATCCAGCCATCTCATCCTCTGTAGTCCCCTTCTCCTCCTGCCTTCAATCTTCCCCAGTATCAAGGTCTTTTCAGATGAGTCAGCTCTTCATATCAGGTGGCCAAAGTATTGGAATTTCAGCTTTAACATCAGTCCTTCCAATGAACACTCAGGACTAATCTTTAGGATAAACTGGTTGGATCTCCTTGTGGTCCAAGGGACTCTCAAGAGTCTTCTCCAATACCACAGTTCAAAAGCATCAATTATTTGGTGCTCAGCTTTCTTTATAGTCCAACTCTCACATCCATACATGGCTATTGGAAACATTATAGCCTTGACTGGACAGTGGTTTTTCTTTATTTGGTTTCTCTGAAAGAGTACACCCATAATATCTTAGAATATATAGGAATCCTTATTTTTGTTATGTTTCTTGGTAATAAAATCTAAAATAAAAGGCAGAGTAAATTCTATTAGATGGTGAAGTGTTTTAACACTGTAATGCAGTTATCTAAAACTTTAGTGAAATTGTCACCCTCTTTTATATAATCTTTCCATACCTGTGGTCTTAACATCTTCTAAATCCCAACCATTGGTATCAGATTATATAAGATTGCTATGCTACAAATGCTACAAAGCTTCTCCTAGCTTGCCTAAGCTTCTTTCTTTTGCATGCTTTCTAAATATAGTCAGTTTTTTTAAATATTACTCAGAAACACTTGTCAAGAACTTAGATTTAAAAAATGCACTTGTCAGAAAGTTAAATGTGGGATGAATCCAGTTCCTTTCACTGTCCAAACTGGGAATATTTTTTTAAAAATTAACCCAAATGGATGGCAAAAGTGTTTGTCTAGTTTTGATCTCTTATGAAAGTGTTCGTATTTTACCACTTAATGTAACATTCAACTTTCTAAAATAAGGAAGCATGCATATGAAAAATATCTGAAAAAATATTAAAATATAAATGTATTGATTTTCTTTAAAACATTTCTGTAACTTTGAATGAATGCCCTAAATTTTATATGGGCTTCCTCAGTGGCTCAGTGGTAAAGAATCAGCCAAAACTCAGGAGCCGCAGGAGGTGCGGGTTTGATCCCTATGTCAGGAAGATCCCCTGCAGAAGAAAATGGCAACCCTTCTCCAATATTCTTGCCCTGAAAATTCCAGGGACAGAGGAGCCTGGTGGGCTACACTTCATGGGGTCGCAAAGAGTCAGACACGACTTAGCAACTAAACAACAAAATTTTGTATGTTATCACTTTAGGGAAAGAAGAAAACTAGAAAGAGATGTTAGGGGTGTGTAATGAGCCATTCTCCAATAGAAGTCTCCCCAGAAACCTGTCTCAAGTTCTAAATTTGAAGGACAAAATTAGGTTGTTTATTTGAGAAGAGAAGGAGACATTGCATATCTTTAAACGAAGAAACATTTAAGGAACTTCACCCTTTCTTCCAACAAGTTCAAGAACCACCTTTTATTACTAGAAAAGTCCCTTGGACAATCTTTCACACTGGCCCATCCACCATCGATGAACTCTCTGCTCAACTCTTTGTTTTCCAGCTGTGTTTATTAAAAATAAAGTTGATAGTTGAAGTTCAAATGGATTAATGACGAATTTAAGGGTAAGAGATGAATGACTTTGGAACTCCAAATTGGCATCCGTTTGATTTGAGGCCTCCAAAGTCCTCAAAGTCTGGATTTTGCTTTTAATAAAATCCTTATTAAGTCAGAGTTCTATAGGCCAATGTGTTATGATCCAGTTTGGACAATCATAGTCAAATCCTTCTTGAGAGTGTCTATGACTTTAACAGATCAGGAAGGTTCAACCAGTTCATTTCTACAGAGGTCATTTCGTTCTTCTACAAGAGTGATGAGAAGGGACTTCCCTGGTAGTCCAGTGGTTCAGACTGTGCTCTCCCACTGCAGAGGGCATGGGTTGTTCCCTGATCCGGGAGCTAAAATCCCATATGCTGCATAGCATGGCAAAAAAAAAAAAAAAAAAAAAAAAGAGTGATGAGAGGAAAAACATTTTAAGCATCTTTGGCTGTCCCTTTCAACCTTAGTAAAGTGGCCAGAATTAAATGAACTATGACAAATGCACTTTCACCCCTGGATCTAAAGTTGAGGTCAACTGGTGATTTAAGGTAGTATAGCTTCCAGTGCTTCGACTTACGTTGTACTATTCTTTAGTGTAGATTTCCAAACTAGCATCTCCAATAGAACTTTGAAACCTGTCATTATTAAATGACCCACTACCATGATGCCCTTCTTATCCCTTGCATGTGTGTATGTGTGTGTGTTTGTGTATCTGTGACTTCCCTGGTGGCTCAGACCGTAAAAGCGTCTGCCTACAATGCAGGAGACCTGGGTTCAATCCCTGGGTTGGGAAGATCCCCTGGAGAAGGAACCCACTCCAGTACTCTTGCCTGGAAAATCCCGTGGATGAAGGAGCCTGGTGGGCTACAGTCCATGGGGGTCGCAAAGAGCTGGACACGACTGAGCAATTTCACTTTCACTTTCACTTTCACTTTGTATCTGTATGAGAGAGACTGGAAAGAGATAAAATCAAATATCTTCTCAAGCAGCATTGTCCAACTGAAATGTAGTGCAAGTCACACGTGTCATTTTAAATTATCTAGTAGCCCCATTAAGAAATAAAAAGAAACAGATGAAATTAGTATAAATATATTCCACATAGTCCAATATATCAGAAATACTATCATTTTAACATGTAAGCAATAGAAGTTATCAAAGAGATACGGTTCATTATTTTTTGTTCCGTATCTCCGGACTCCAGTGTGTATTTTACACGTCCAACCCGTCTTCATTTGGATGGGGCACACGTGAACCGCTCAATGGTCACAAGTGGCTCTTGGATTGAACAGTCTAAAACATGACCCCCTCTTGAGCTCAAGAGTATCCCATTTGAAATACCAAACTTCTGACATTTCAGCTCTCCATCTGAATGTTTTTCTCTTCTCACAGAAGAAATCCATTTGGATAAATATGGCAATCCAGGTCCCAATACAGGCACACCCAGGAACACACATGGGATCTCACATCGGAGCTTTAATCACACCTACCCGGATTTCCTTCTAATTAAACCTGAGAAATGAAATATTTCCCCCCTCCAGCGCTTTCTGAAGCGGCATGTGTACCTGTTATCTTGCACATTAATGGGTTACTGCATTTAGTGTTGGCAGAACTGCTGATTCATGGCCCTGCTGGTGCCCGCTGCCCCCCGGGTGATTGCTTGACAGCACGCCAATAGCAGCTGCCTCCAGCTTCTGAAAAGCTGACCTTGTAACAACAGCCACATTCTTTTGGTTGGTTTTGCTGACATCCTCTCAACTCAAAAACTGTTTTTAAAACAAAAGTATAATGAAGTATTGAGCTTCTAAAAGCAATTGTATTTCAGTTCATTAAATTATCTGAGTGTGTCAAGGAGGGGCAAACCAGCGAGGAAATGAATACACTCAGGGAACCATCCTTGAAAGATGACATTTGAGCTAGAGGCATATAATACTCGGGAACAGGGTTTTAAGATAACGTGGGCATCCAAGTGAAACAAGGCTGTCACGGGATCTATTTTTCAACTTTCTCAGGAACCTGTATTAGTTCCGTATTACTGAGCTATTTGAAATTCTGTTTAATTTTTTAAAAATTAATGTATCTCCTTCCACACCCTAAAAATGCTTTCTTCAAGTTCAGCTTCTAAAGCAAAAGGATATAATGTGTTCTCCATTAATTAATAAATGCAAAATTACTATCAAATTCTTAAAACAGGGATCAAATTAGGTGGTAACTACTAGGTACCACTCTAGCCAGTGGATAAGATGATGCATCACATTGCATCCATCTGTAAACATACAGCACAATATATACCTCTCATCCAGCGGCTTGAACTGCTGGCCCTGCCTTTAGTTAGAGCACAGCTTTTTTACATTCTTTTCCTGGTGGCTAGATCTGAAACCCTTGTACATTCTAGTCTTTACTCAGATTTCCCTACTCCTTCTTTCTGTCGCCCATTATCCCAGAGTCGAATATGATCTAACAGTAAAATTACCACGTGGTTCATATCTCACATAAAGTAGCTAAAGTCTGCTTTATTGATTTTAGGGAATTTCCAAAATATGAAAGTTTTCAATAAGTAACAAGAGTGGAGTGTTCAGCTAGTTGTTGTGGCACATTGTAACCACCGGAGGGCGGTCAAGGCTCCTCTCTGTCTTCTGTCCCCGCCCTTGCAAACCAGTGAGTGGTGACAGAGATGAGTGAAGGGGAGATGAAATTGTGTCTTTGGAGAAATCCAAAATATGGTAGCCTGAAATCCTGCCAACGTGTTTTTTTTATTGTTTTTAGTCGCCAAGTCGTGTCCGACTCTTTTGTGACCCCATGGACTGCCAGGATCCTCTATCCAGGGGATTTCTGAGGCAGGAATACTGGAGTGGGTAGCCAGTTCCTTCTCCAGGGGATTTTCTGGATCCAGGGATGGAACTCTCATCTCCTGAATTGGCAGGTGGATTCTTCACCGCTGAGCCACCAGGGAAGCCTAAATTCAGTTACCTAACAACATTTCTTGTAAAAATCTGGACTTCCACCCTGAATATGAAAATAAGAAGATATGACCATTCTTAGTCCATGCTTGTATGTGGGACAACAAGAAGGCACTGCTCTCTTTCAACAGGGCACACTTCATTTCAGTTCCATCACTAACACACTCTATGATTTTTTCCAACATTGATTCCGAACAGCATGTGCCACTTATAATCAAGCTTGTATCATTGATTTCTTGTTGTTAAGAGCTGTTTCATTTTAGATTTTTTCTGTTCTACTCAGGTAAATATCAAAAGTGATTTTAAAAATAGCCCAGGTGAACCTCTTATAATTATAAGGAAAATAAGAGAGAGCATACATCTTTGAAGCAGTAAAAAATATTCCTAAGAATAAAATAGGCAGGCAGAATGTCTCTGGGTCTCCTTGACTAATACTCACCTTCCCCCCCCCCATTTATTGATATTAGATGAATTTATGAGCTTAGAGTTTTCCAGCACTCAGAGAATCTGCCAAATTCCTGTTGGTGAGAGTGCAGCATACATGTTTGTACGTGTGCCTGTGCACACCTCACCGTTTATTGAGACAAAGACCGACGTGCCCCCTTTTTTCCTTAGAGATTATTTACTTGAATTCAGTTTTCTCTGCAAAGTGGTAAAATCTGGAGGACTGAGATTAGGACAAGAGCAAATGTTGTAGGAAAGACATTTCCAAAGTGTTGGTTCCAGACCTTAGGCAAATGGGATTCCTGTGATTCCTTGCGATCTGACTTTGTGATCATAGTGTAATCTGCTGGTAATAATCTCTTTCCCCATGTGGCTGTGCGTGCAGGTGGCAGATCAGGGACTCAGATCATGGATCCCCATCAAACTCTCCTCTCATATTTGTCATAACTAACTACTGAGAAATCTTCTCGTGATTGACTACATGAGGATTTGAAAAATCAGCCCATTAAGGGCAAGCTGTCAATCTCTGTTCTCAACTTGGTTGGAAAATAAACATCTGCATGTAGCTTGTCCTCAACAGAGGGAATGCAGAACTAAATTTAGATTGGTGCAGCATAAACAAATGCCAGCAAATACAGCTGATATTCTGAGTTACTCAGACCATTGCTTCTCTATCTCAAAGAGAAGCGATAATATAAATATTAGTACTCATAGTTAAGATTGGTTGAGATTACCATGTGTCAGGCACTGTGCTGAGGGGTCTCCTTTAATCCTTGTAACACCTCTGGGAGCGAAGGTCTGTTATTATTCCTATTTTAGAGGGTGTGGGAAAAGTGGGCAACTCGCTAAGTATTTCAGGGAGATGAAATCAGTAATGAGGTGAGCGTTATCACCACTCTGTCCAGCCTCAGAGCCTTCGCTCAGCCTTCTTACTATATTCTCTTCCTTTTAGGCCAGTGGTTCTCAAAGTGAAGTCTCCTAGACACTTTGATGGTGACTTTGAGGTCAAAACTATTTTAATAATAACTCTAACATATTACTTGCCATCTTGACTGTGTAGACAATTGCACTGATGATGAAAAAGCAATGGTGGATAAAACCGGTGTGATTTTATTACAAGTCAAGGCAATGGCACCAAACTGCACTGGTTAGTAATCATCTTCTTTACTACCATGCAAAAAAAAAAAAAAAAAAAGCAAGCAATGATAACAACAACATGGTATTTGATGTAATGGATTATGGCAACTTCATTGATATGGTTTCAGATTTCATGAAGCAACTCACCTTTAAGGAGCAACACTTGCTGAGTTTCAGTCATATCAAAGAAAAATAGCCACAATTGTCTGAAAGGCTATTAAAATACTCTATTCTGAACTGCACATCTGCCTAAGTTTGGAGTGTCTTCATATTCTTCAACCAAAACAACATATTGCAATAGATTGAAAGCAGAAGCAGATGTAAAAACCCAGCTATCATCTTTGTATGAAGCCAGAAAATAAAGTTTTCCCAAAACGTAAAAGCATGCCCTACCTCTCACTACATTTTTTTCAGTTTTGGAAAATATTTTCTTTTTAAAAATATCTTATTGATGTTACATTTAAAGAGGTTTATCACTGTTATGTAAACACATTTATAAATAATTTTTTTTAATTTCTAAGTCAATTTCTAATAAGGTAAATATTGATAGATATAACACACATAGTCACAAGCTCTTTAGGGTCTTCAAGAGAAAAAGTTTGAGTATATATGATGCAAGCCATAGTATCATATTTTTTTTTAACTCCAAAGTGTCATGGAGATGAATGATACCTCCTTAAATGCTTTATCTTTTATTTGCATTTTTTAGAAAGACACTCCTCTTTTCTGAGTCAGATGAAGATCAGTCAGGCTCTCTGTTGTCCTCAGGTGGTTACTAGGGCATGTGGCCCATTCAGGGTCATCAGTCAAGGTCAGAGTGCACCACTGAAGGGCAAGGCCTAAATTGGCTCCCAGAATCAGATCCTTCCATTTCTTTATGGTTTCCAGAAAAAGCACTTCTTTGTCCAAGAAAACACTCTCTGTATTTTGCACATAAATATTTTTTTCTGGGGAAACAAGATAGATGATATATATTACAAGTCCCCCCAAAAATTTGTCACTGAAATTGTGTCCAAATAACTGCTGTGTTTGCAGACATGTGATTTTAGAAGCCTGAACTTTATGATTAGGGTTTATGTATATTAGAGAAGATTAATGTTTAACAATGTGGAATTCTGTCTCCGTAGTGCAAACATTTAATTTGTGATATTTGGGGAGGTATGGAACTCCTCATAGAAACATTTATTCTCATTTTCATCCATCTCTCTTTTAAAAAAATGTTACTAATGGAACTAGTAAAGGTCGTAGTAAAGGTCATAGGAAATCTTTTTTTTTAATTTGGCTTTCCCTCCCCCTGTATCCGGTTTCATGACTTCTTTCCTTCCTTCTTCCTTCCTTCCTGTCTTCTGTTCTGGCTGGATCTTTATATCATGGTAAAAGCAGACACATATCAAATCACAGTGCAGCATTAATTTCTAAGAAGTGTGCAGGATTTTAGAAAATGAGTGAACATAAATTCGGAGCAAAATATTGATGGTCACATATCACCAGGGAAATTTCAGTAAACTCTATAAGATACCCACATGTGGCTAATTAAAATTTTGTCTTTTTAAAAATTAATTGGATAAATCTCTGTCATTCTGATTTAACACTCAAAGTTCAATTTAATTCTCTTTTTGATCAATTTTACATCTTGAGATGCAAGAGACAAAAGGCTGAGTGTAGATAAACCTTTTTTGCCCTGGTCAGCGAAAATCTGTTCATTTTGCTGCCTTACTTGGAATTAAGTTCAACATGCTTAAAAGTTTAATGAGGTTATCACTAGGGGGTGGTTTTTGTGTGTACTTGGTTTAGTTGCATACTGTTCATAAAAAGAGATTTTCATTAAAGAAAACTTCTGAGATAATTCAGTTTAGTGATAGTGTAAGTTAATGAGACCACTTAATTGTGGTCTCACAATTGTATTTTTTTTAAAGCTTACAGATTGAGAGAATTACTCTAAAAATATATTCTGAAAAAAAATGGCTCTTATTTTTCTGATATTTTAGGATACATGGGTTTTGTACGGTAGAGATTTCTATAACAAAGTAAGGACTATTATAAAATAAATCTACTGCCTTATACTGAAATAAAATAATATACTGCCTTATACTTCTTTGTGTATGTGAGTGTATATAAAGGCACATGAGTAAACCAAAGAAGCGTTTGCTGACTTTGGATATCCCAAAGCTTCATATGTCATATTCTTTAATTAGCAAGTTTTATAAAAAATTTCATAGCCAGAAAAAATTTCATTGCATTTATTTATGCTGAATATGTGTGGCTCACTAACCACAGAGACAAAAAGTAAAACTAAAACAAAACTTGAAATAAAATTAAATATCTCTTAGAATCCTTGGGGCTTCCTTAGTGGCTCAGCCGGTAAAGAATCCACCTGTATTGTGGGAGACCTGGGTTTGATCCCTGGTTTGGGAAAATCCCCTGGAGAAGGGAACAGCTACCCACTCCAGTATTCTGACCTGGAGAATTCCATGGACTGTAGAGTCCATGAGGTTGCAAAGAGTCGGACACAACTGAGCGATTTTCACTTTCACTTTAGAATCCCTCAATTTCATTAAAAATCATGTGTGTATGCACAGATATGTATAGATAATTGGAAGTAAATGTAGAAAATCTTCATAGGGATTGCCTCTCACTAGTGGAATATGGATGTTATTCATTTTTATAATTTATTACATTTTCCATACCTCCTAAAAGTAAAGTTACCTTGATTATTTAAAGAGCTATTTAAGTGCCCAGCCATCTCTTGATTCATTTTTTTTAATTAAACTTGCTTCTTCATAAATACCTCTAATACTTCATATAGAGCTAATTATTTTTACATTTATTATTTTGAAAAAGAAAAAATGATGAGTACTTAAGTAAGTTCTCCACAACAGAGCTCTTCTGTGCGGGTCCTGCCCAGGTGCAGTACAAATGGTTAAATATAAAGGGAGGATGTTCTTTTAAAATGCAAATATCATCTGGGTGAGCAACTGCCTGAGCCTACAGTGAGATGTCGCAGATAGAGGCACAAAGGCAGTCCCTCTGAAAAACACAAACATGCTGTGCAGGGAACAGAGCTGAGAAATCCTTTCTAAACCACCTTCTTCCTTCTCAGCACCTTGAAAACAGTTGACTGGATACCCGCCTGAACTGATGCTGACAAGCATACCTTTTTCTTAAAGGTTCCTAAATGTCAGCAGGCCTCTGGCTCTCTGCTGGGAAAAAAAAATTCCACATTCAGTGCAGAATGTAGATGTCTACTCCGCTGACAGCCATTTCATCTAAATACTCTTTTTCTTACTGCTTTATCTTACTTTAACCTCCCTGATGAAGTGTGAGGTTTTTTAATCCCTGTTTGTTGGTGAAATATCAAGAGGGAAACGGAACACTGCTACCGTCTTCTATTTGCTCAAATATCCTCTTGAAATCTCTGTTATGTGTTGTAGGCAGCAGTCCCCAATCTTTTTGGCACCAGAGACCAGGTTCATGGAAGACAATGTTTCCATGGACTAGGGTTGAGGAGGAGGGGGTAGTTTGGGGAAGATTCAAGCACATTATATTTATTGTGTACTTTATTTGTATTATTATTGCATCAGCTCCACCCCAGATCATCAGGCGTTAGATCCTAGTGATCAGGGACCCCTGTGGTAGGGGATAATGAAGTAGGTGACTTAGAGGTGAAGCAGGCAGTCACTCTGCTTTCCCTGTGTACTGTTATCTAGAGTTTTAGAATCGTGAAAGACAGCCCATGTGTCTGCCATCACTGGGTTATCATCTGACGGCCAGAGGTTAGATACACGACTGCCTCTTGAGATTAAATTCATTTCCCTGGTTATTTGGCCAAAGACTTCAAAACTTTTCTGCAGCAACGTGGAGGGACCTGGGGATTGTCATACTGAGTCAAGTAAGTCAGACAGAGGAGAAATATCGTATGACGTTTCTTAAATGTAGAATCTAAAAAGAAATGATTCAAATTAACTTATTTACAAAACAGAAATAGACTCACAGACTTTGAGAATGAACTCAACGGTTGTTGAGGGGAAGGATACAGGGCCGGGGAGGGGAAGGGATAGATAGGGCGTTTGGGACAGACATGAGCACACTGCTGTATTTAAAATGGATAACCAACAAGGAACTACTGTTTAGCATGTGGAACTCCCTTGATATTCTGTGGCAGCCTAGATGGAAAGGGAGTTTGGGGGAGAATGGATACGCCTATATGTATGGCTGACTCCCTTCACTATTCACCTGAAAGTATCACAACATTGTTAATTGTCTATACTCCAATACAAAATAAAAAGCTTTAAAAAAAAAAAAAAAAGACTTCCTGATATATGGCAGCTGTGCTGTGCCTAGTCGCTCAGTTGTATCTGACTCTTTGTGACCCCAGGGACTGTAGCCCTCCAGGCTCCTCTGTCCATGGGGTTTCTCCAGGCAAGAATACTGGAGTGGGTTGCCATGCCTCTTCCAGGGGATCTTCCCACCCCAGGGATCAAATTCAGGTCTCCTGCATTGCAGGCGGATTCTTTACCAGCTGAGCCACCAGGAAAGCCTGATGTGTGGCAGAAACCAACAATATTGTAAAGCAATTATAGCCCAATAAAAAAAGAAAGACTTCAAAACTTCACAGACATGAAGTATCTGCACAGCAACAAGCAGATACAGCCAGTCTCAAAGGTAATTCCCTTGGGGACCAGAATCTCTGCTGGGATTCTGCCCTTCTGTGAGGGGGCTACACCAGATCAGATTGGCTAGGCTGACCCAGCGCTGCAGCCTCTTTATCCTCAGAGCTTGAAGCAGCAGTCTGTGCCCTTAATAGGAAATACGTGCAGACATCCAAAATCTTCCCGGTTCTCAGGCTGAACTATGTGTCAACAAGAACAAATCCTTGGAACAGAGAGGGTGCATGAGTAACCATCCCTGAGCACTAACTCTGTCTCCAGCTTTAAGGCATCCAGAAAGGCCCATATCCACAGGCTCCTCCCGGGCTCTCATCTAGTAGCCTTATGTCTGAGGTGATTCTGAATTTAGTCCAAGGGCCACAATCCCAAATCCACTTTACTGTAGCTTCCTAAGCCACTTTAATGTAGCTTCCTAAGCCACTTTAATGTTCTTAGACCAGTAACGAATAATCTGGTGAAATGATCTAATTAAGTTTATACCGCAAGTCTGTGTAGGAACAATTGGGAAAACACTGACCTTCATCCTTGCTAGTTGTTCCCCCCTCAACTGAACATACATTTAGTGAAGAGTATTATTCACCGTTAAAGATGATGTGCTAAAGATGATGAAGAAATAAACAAGACTGTCCCTGCCCACAATTTGCACATATTCTTATAGAGAAGAAAACTTATAGCAATTATATATGGTAACAGGCTCTCCAGGTGGCTCAGTGGTAAAGAATCTGCCTGCCAATGCAAGAGACACAAGAGATGCAGGTTTGATCCAGGGGTTGGGAGGATCCCCTGGAGAAGTGGCTACTCACTCCAGTATTCTTGCCTGGAAAATCTCATGGACAGAGGAGCCCGGTGGGCTACAGTCACAAAGAGTCGGACACAACTGAATGACTAAGCACAGCATAGGAATATATAGCTGGTTGTGTTAGTTGGGTACCTAGGCTAACTTTGTTGGACTTATGAACATGCTGTCAGAACAGAACTCGTTTATATGTAGGGACTTGCTATACTTCTTTCTCTTGTACTCAGTGGTACGATATTGACTCCAGCTTCCAAGCAACACACTGATGGTCTTCAGGGAGCCAGATGAAGGAGACAGAACTCTATTTTATCCCATGATGCTAATTTTAACCTCAAGTCACATGGTCAAACTAGAATTTGATAGCTAATGTAGAATTAAATGAGAATTTAAAGTGAGAAAGGTATTATTTTCTCTTCCTAATCAAGGTTCACGTGAGGTTTTACTATGCGAGTGTCCACCAGGCTGCAGGGAGAAGAGAGGGGAGGATTGATGCCTTTCATTCAGTGGCAGTTTGGGAGGCGGCCACCCTCAGTATCAAGACTAGAAAGAATTGTGGATAATCAATTCTGGGTCCTCGGAAGTGGTCTTGGGGGACAGAAGCCGATAGCGGTAGGGACAGAGCTGCCTACCAGACAACTGGTTTCCATCACTGCCTGTGAGATGCAGGCTGAGATGGAGACCCCTTCCTGGTAGAGAAGGAACAGCAAAAGCTGAAGCTTGCTCATAATCAAGATGTCATCCAAACGGCAACTTCCACTGAAGTCACGGATCCCAGTTAAGCTGTGAAACATGAGCCTGCCTGTAGGTCCTTTCACACGGCCTCTTTATCTGAGCAATATAATGATTGCCATCATTTTAGATAACCTGGGCCACAGAAGAGAGTTTGGCGAGGAAAGTGAAGGATGGGGCTGGAGACAGAGGCCACTCCCACCAGCCAGGGTGCAGAGCTAGGCTCCTCTCACTTTCTTTCCCAGCTCCACTGCTGTCAGAAACCTTCTCTGCTTTATTTGCTGTGATCTCCCTTCTCCCCATCTTTTCCTTCATCTGAACATGGGATTTCCTGAGCTTCACATTTCTGCTCCTTCAAGCCACCTAGGACGTGGAATAGTAACATCCAGCTTGAGTGCTGGTGAGAGGAAGAAAGTGGGAAAGGTGGGGGCGGGGAGGGGCAAGACAGAAAGGTGGGAAAGACTAGCTGAAGGGAGGTGATGGGTAAAGCACCTGGTCACTTTCATCCAGCAGGGCAGGGCCTCTTGGGCAAATTGCCCAGTTTGACCTGGAGCCTCTCTTTCTCTTCTTCTCTGTGAATTTTCTCTGAAGGCAAGATGATGAAAATCATTCTGCTTTGTTAAAAAACACCAACAGACCATATTCTGAACTATTTTCTCTTTATGTCATTGCTACACAACACTATAAAGCATGTGGATCAGGAACATCAGGGTGCCTCAGCGATAGCCTCCGCCTGCATCTACCATTAGAGTGGATGCTGGTCTGAGGACTCTGCCCCCAACTCTAGTTTCCTTAGTTTTAGTAGAGATTGTGGTGACACAGTATTCCAGAAATTTACCAACTTGGGAAACACAGAAGATTCTCTGTTTTCTCATTTCTGGGTTTTAAATAAACCAAAAACAAAAGGCAATGTTAAGAACCCAAAAGGCTACTCTGTTACTGCGAGCTAGAGCTCAGTCACTAAGTCGTGTCCAACTCTCTGTGACCTCTTGGACTGTAGCCTGCCAGGCTCCTCTGTCCATGGGATTTCCCAGGCAAGAATACTGGAGTGGGTTGCCATTTCCTTCTCCAGGGATTCTTCTGACCCAGGGATGGAAGCTGTGTCTCCTGAATTGGCAGGCAGGAGTCACCAGGGAAGCCCACTCTGTTACTAACCAGCTGCTTAATCTTGGACGCTCACTTTACCCTCGGGACCTCCCCATCTTCATCTGTAAAATGACTTTTGGCACAAATGTCTATTTTTCTAAACATTTATTACAGCAATTGAGAACCAAGATTCTGAGTTGAGTATTCCAAGTCATTCTTACTGGATGAAGGGATTTGTAAAACACCATATGTTCTAGATCTGCTCATTCTGTTTCTGTAATAAACATGTAAGTGTGAGTTACTTAGCTAAATAAAAGTGTGCTTTCTCATTGCAGATAAGTGAGATTTACAAGTCCCTGGATGAAACGCTTGGGAAGTCTTTAAATGCCAGAATTGACTGCCGTTTCAAAGAAAAGAAGATAGATGGTTTTGGAAAGTTCATACTGTTTCTTCATTGAATTTTAGGTGAGTGAGTCTGAGTCAAGGAATTTAAGATGGACTTTGAACTATTTCCCCTTAAAGTGTTTCTTTTCTTTGCGTGAGAAGAAAATGGGGTTCATTATGGCCAGCATTTTATACTTTTAGTGGGGTGCTGCATAGTGAAAGACTTTCTGAGCCTTTTGCTTACTTTTTTTTTTATTAGCAGAAGCCATATGAACGACAAGGTGTGAGGTACAGAGATGACCTTGACATTTCTTCCTGGTTTCTATTAAGCAAATGCAATAATGGTTCATTCTAGTCTACAGGCCATCTATTTTTTAATATATAATAGTGTTTCATATCAGAGTAATGAGCCAAAATGAGACAAGACTAAGTTTTAATGATGTAAATGAGAAAAGAATTTGATGGTGGTAATGACAGTTTAATCATTACAAGTCTGAGTCTGAGATAAAGCTTACAATTCAGAGGCTGCTCACAGGGAGATCTCATATTGCTTAAATTAAAGTAGGACATGGTTTCAGTTAGGTGTGGTCTTCAAACTTCAGTGTGACAATTAAGCTTGCCCATGTGCTCACATTAAACTTTGTTTTGCCTGGCCATGAAATGGATGGATAAATATTTTTATACCACCACCATACATAATTACCCTTCCACATTACAAAAGGCTTGTATGAACAGATTGGTGCCTTACCATTAGTCTGCAAAACGCATTGTCAGTTTTGCAGCAGAATGGAGAGAAAGAGAGGAATTGAGTGGTGGTCTTATTGAGGAAATTGTGTGTGGCTTTTTCCACCTCCTCCTGAGTCCTGTTTTCAAAGTGTGGTTTTATTATAAAGAATGGGGATTTCCAGAACATCAGAATTGTTCTGAATAAAACAATGCCACTGATAGGACATTGACCACTGTCTAAATCTAATCCAAAAAGATAGCAATACCTCCTTTATATGTTTTATTAAACTTCAAAGAGAAGGCTGGTTATTGTCTCATCATTTAAGGGCGTGTAAATTTGGTTTATTGAGGTCATATGTGGAACTAAAATGGTGATTTCATTTATTTACAAGACGTTTGTTGAATGCAGTTCCCAGGAGCTAAACTTAATCCCCTTAAAAAGTATCAGTAAATCAATTTGCCTAGTGTAACATTACTCTGGAGGAGAAAATGAAAATTGAAGACTTATTAACTTACTTCACCCTCTACTTTCCATTGTTCCAGTCTATGCATTTTTTTAACTTCACATCCATTCCTTGCCCTACTCGTATTCTGCTGTTTCTTGGGGGGCTGACCCCTGGAAGCTTTTTTCCAGCTTTCAGACTCATCCTTTGTTGCCTCTGGTTTTTCCCAGTGACCTTGTACTCTGAGCTACTGTAGGAGCCACAGGAGACTTGGGTTCAATCCCTGACTTGGGAAGATCCCCTGGAGAAGGAAATGGCAACCCACTCCAGTTTTCTTGCCTGGGAACTCCCATAGACAGAGGAGCCTGGTGGGGAGTTCATGGGGTTGCAAAGAGTCAGACGTGACTAAGCAACTGAGCGTACACACAACATCACTTCTTCTCTCTGTCCCTTGAGACCTATGGGTGCTGATACCTGTGACATTCTGCTGCTGCTAATTTCCAGGTTGCTTTATTATCCTCAGTTTAGCTCCTCAATCCTTCCATCATCTGTGTGGCTATTTTCCTGGATTAAATTCCATTTATTTTAAATGTTTAGACTGTATTCTCTTTTCTTGCTTAGATCCTAACTGACTTGTCACTGCTTAATTTCTTCCAAAATTACTGGAAGATCAGTGAATAGGGAGTACTTGCTTCTCTCAAGGAAAATAAATGATTCTCAGGAAAAAAATTTTTAAGTTAAATGTAAAACTAGATAGTTTTATGCTGGAAAACATCAAGCCCAATAAATTTAAGGCCATATTGTATTTCATATATGGAATATACATATTCCATATTGCATATTCTAAGCTATACAATATTATAGTATTAATTTGTTGGTGTTAACAGAGCCTCTGTCAATATTTCCATTATGTATATCAAATTTATGGTAGGATTTTTTAATTCTCAGATATACACCAGATATGAGTTTTACTTTACTAATATTCACATTTCACAAACTTCTCTACACCCAGTATAAGAACTTCTTTTTAGAGTTCAGCCTCATTCCTGCATTCACATTTGAATCTTGAGTTTTAGATTGATTTTATTATAATCTCATTACTGTCTTTCAGTATAGTTTTGTGCTACTTGAAGATCCCTTATGGTCTGAACATTTCCCATGTCCCATAATCCCATAATAAATACTGAATATATTGGAAAGCAAAGTGAGGAGGATTCCAATGTCTGTGTTTGTTTTTTTCTTTTTTTTTTTTTTTTTGACAGCTAAACAGTTTACCATTGTCCCAACAATCTCACTCACTCTAAACAGCTTCCTGGATATTAAAGCAGCTTTTTACTTAATCGTTTTGGCACATCACTTGGTTATGTTAAATGTGAATGCCTCGCTCTTTTCATGTCCTTCTCGTTTTGTAGACATTTTCCTTCTCAGTCTTTTCTCAGAGGTCGTGATGCCTGCTCCTCTATTTTAATGTACTTGGGTACACTCATAAGGACATGGAGTCCCTTCTACGGACCCATTTTCATCTGTTCAACCAAAGGCAATGTCAAACCTGCAGTGTCTAAATGAGCATCCTTTCAGATAATATGAAATGAGGTCATGAGCAGAATGACTTGGATTCCTTCATAATCTAAAATTAGGAGACACAGGGATGAGTAGCTTTATGGTATGGTTTAACTTGCAGTGTATCACTCGTATTCTCACATCTCCGTTAGTTTACTATGGCACTGAAAATTCTAGTCCTTCATATTTCTCTCTAGTTTGTGGAAATGAGGCTTTATAAAGTTATATTTAAAAAAAAGGCTCTTGGGAAGAGAAATACATCCATTAATAATACATATTGCATCACACAGAAGTCTAATGAATTAGCAAGGAAGCAACTCCTGAGGCAGTGATGCAGGCACTCAGCTTCTGAGAGTTTGGTATGCATAAGTGGGTGGAGACCACTGAAATCATCTCACTAACTTCATAATACTGCCTAATAGGTCAAGGGGAACACCCATCATAAAAGACAACTCAGGCTAAGCATATCTTAATGTCATATTGGAGGAGGAAGTAGGAGGAGTGGAAGTATTCGTCCTGACACTCATGGGCAACTTTATGAATAAAGATTTTAAATCACTGGTGCCTAAAGAGTTGAGGAAAGTGCTTTAATCAAGATGTAGTCTTAGTACTTCTGCTGAACCACAGAATAGGATGTTGGAAAAATCAAATGTTATCCATCTGTTAGCTGAAGTCACCTGTTATCCATCTTTGTGTTGCCAAGTCCAAGCTCTTACTGCTTACGGGATGCACGACAGGCCGATAAATCAAGAGACAAGTTATTGGGGAGAGGTGTAATGCTTTATTCAGAAAGCCAGCAGACTGAGAAGATGGTGGACCCATGTCTCAAAGAATCATCTTTCCTGAGTTAGAATTCAGGCCTCTTTTATACTACAAGGGGAGGGAGTAAAGTCAAACATTTCCTCCTTCTGGTCAGCCAGATGTGTTAATTTCTTCCTTCCTGCAGTCATTCACAGGTGGGCCTGGTCAGGATGTTTCCTGTGAACTAAACAAAGATATTTTAGCTTACCAATCATTACCTGCAAGGCAGGGTAATGGTCATCCCAGAGATTGACCATTACATGTAATTTAAGCTTATAGGCAACATCTCTTTAGTGATTAACTTAAAATAAGATACAGAGGTTCTTCCCTATTTGCATCCCTGAAGACAAGCATAGTGCTTGGCACACAGCAGATAATTTTTAAATAAACTGGTGAATATGGACAAAGGCACAAAGCAGTGCTGGCTAATGCTTACTGAGTTCCTACTTTATACCAAACACTGTTTTATGCACATATACTTCATGTTTAAACAACGCTATGATATAAGTGCATGCGTGCATGCTAAGTCACTTCAGTAGTGTCCAACTCTATGGACTGTAGCCTGCCAGGCTCCTCTGTCCATGGGATTCTCCAGGCAAGAATACTGGAGTGGGTTGCCATGCCCTCCTTCAAGGGATTCTTGCCGACCCAGGGATAAAATCCACATCTCTTAAGACTTCTGCATTGGCAAGCAGATTCTTTACCACTAGCAACACCTGGGAAGCCCTCATTTTTTTTTAAAATATGAGGAAACTAGGGCCCAGAAAGGTTAAATAACCTGCCCGAGGTTCAGTAAATTGGGGTTAAGATTCAAAACCAGGCAGTATGACTTAGAGCCTAAACACTTAATTATTATGCGGCACTGTCTCTCATGTAATACAATAATCAAGTAACTCTAAAACACAGAATCCACATCGTTTATTATTTAAAAATGTATGTCATTCTAGAATAAACCTGTATTAAGAAATCTTACTCAAATCGTGAACAGCCTCACTTTGAACACAAATTCCTTTTTCAATATTCCTAATCTCCTTTCCTTTTAAACCATGACAGCCTAAATTGACTTCCTAATTGACATTCATATCTCATCATTTCTATTCTTTAATGGTTTGTTCTGAAATTAATATTTTAAAAACCCTATTGCTCTTTCATGCTATTTGCTTAATTGCAGAATGTATAATCTTGAGCAGCAAGTTACCTAAGCTCTCTGAGCCTCAGATTCCCCATCTGAAAAGATATATCTAATTTGTTGTGAAGACTAAAAAATTATATTCAAAAAACAACAAAGTATTTCCTGGTACATGACAGGTACCCAGTAGAACAGCAGCTGTTCACTCATTTCAGTCTCAAAGCCACTGTTGGCTGCCCCATCCACTGAGAACAAAATCTTCTTCCTGTGTTCCTTAGCATGCCATCATAGAGGTGCAGTGGGGCTTCCCTGGTGGCTGAGTGGTAGAGAATCCGCCCACCAATGCAGGAGTTGCAGGAGACATAGGTTCAATCCCTGGGTCAGGAAGATCCCCTGGAGGAGGGCATGGCAATCGACTCCAGGACTCTTGCCTGGAGAATCCCATGGACAGAGGAGCCTGCGGGCCACAGTCCATGGGGTCACAGGAGAGTCGGACATGACTTAGCAACTGAACACAGAGGCGCAACAGACCCCTTGAGTCTCCCCACCTCACTTTGTTCCTCATCAGTTGACCTTTGCTAATATGGGAATGATCTGCCTTCTCTAAGCCATGCTGTTTGTTTTATTCACTTATTTGCTTGGCTGTGTCGAGTCTTGGTTACAGCACGAAGGATGCACCATACAGGATCTTTCCTTGTGGTGTACAGTCTCTATAAATATGGTGCGCAGGCTCCAGAGTATGTGTGTGTGTGTGCATGTGGAGAAGGGGGGCTCAGTAGTTGTGGTGCACGGGCTTAGTTGCTCCTTGGCATATGTGATCTTAGTTGCCCGATCAGGGATTGAACCACGTCCCCTGCATTGCAAGACAATTTCTTAACCACTGGACCACCAGGGAAGTCCCAAAGCCATGGTCTCCATGCCCTCACTTTTGCTCACGATGGTTCTTCTGTCTAGACGTTCCTCACATCCACACCCCTCTCCAAATCTTCCTTATCCATAAGCACGTATGCACTCTTCAGAGACTTGGAATATCCTAGTTATCTTTCAAGATCCACCACCTCTGTTGCTGTTACATGTTCCGTGAAGTCACTGATGAACTCCTCCTGGCTCAACTGCTATCAGTCCTATCTCTGAATTCATGTAACCCTTTGGGCCATTTCTGAGAGATAAGTGCCAATTATAGACATAAGAAAGAAAAGCCATCTCATTCAATCCCTCATAGTCTGGTGTGATTTCTCGTGTTACCTGTCCATCTTCCCTTTGAAATATTCATCAAGGACAAGTGCCAGGGTTTTTGGTTAATCTTTGAATCTTCTTTGTCAAGTTCAGAGTAGTCTTTCTGGTTTTGAATGAAGTATGAAGGGTCACATTTTGAGATGTTTGGGTGTGTTTTGTGCAGTGAAGAGTCTAACACTACATCCAGTCATTATAACAAAAGGATCGCTCCATCAGGGAAAAGGGGACCTTACAGGGAGGATCTGTACCATTCTATGTTGTTGTTGTTTAGATGCTCAGTCATGTCTGACTCTTTTGTGACTCTGGACTGTAACCCGCCAGGCTTCTCTGTCCATGGCATTTCCCAGGCAAGAAGACTGGAGTGGGTTGCCATTTCCTTCGCCAGGCGATCTTCTTGACCCAGGGATGGAACCCACGTCTCCTGCATTGGCAGGCAGATTCTTCACCACTGAGTCACCAGGGAAGCCAGTACCATTCTATGCCAAGCACCAAAAGAGATGCTGCACAAATATTATCTGATTTAATTTTCATAACAATCTTTCAATTTAGCTATTATCTCCCTCTTTATTTAGATAAAAACTAGGATCCCAAGAGTTAAGCTAAATTGCTAATGTCATATTTCTGGTAAGTAACAGAACAAGAATGTTGTCATATCTTTCGACTGCAGCAAACTGTCATTGTAAAAAAGCTTTCCAATTTAATCCTATAAGAGGAATATATTTGTAACATAACATGAGAGTTTTCTATTTAAAATATTTCCTGAGAGTAAGCTATTTATAAGTCCACACATTTTTTTTCATAGCAAATAAATTTATGTTTAGGTCGATGCTAAAATTAGCACTATTTCTGTTCAACTAGAGTTTAAAAGATATAGCACCTTGTGGTTCTGAAACCTATTTAAGCAAAAACGTCATTTATTGATGTGAGCATAAGCTTGGAAATGATGTCTAAAGCTGTAGACTGATAGAATTTTGGAGCTAAATGGTATGCAGAATCAACACTAGAGCTGGGGACTTTTTAAGGCAAGGATTTCTCTTTTTTTCTCCTTAATAACACTTATGAAATGAATATTTATAACTAATTATGAAATGGTTTGTTTTGGATGCAAAATAAAAAATTTCTCTAGACATAGTTACACTGTTAGCACTTCTTAAGAGAGTACATAAACTTGTTCTGGATTTTTTAAATCACACGATTCAAATACCATGTATAAGAATGAGAACTGATATAAAACTCTAAGTTTTCAAAAGAGAAAGACAATTATCTCATGATTTTCACTCGTATGTGGAATCTGAAAAACTGATACAAGTGAACTTATCTATAAAACAGAAATAGACTCAGACATAGAAAACAAATTTATGGTTACTAAAGGTGGGGAACCGAGAAGGCAATGGCATCCCACTCCAGTACTCTTGCCTGGAAGATCCATCCCATGGATGGAGGAGCCTGGTGGGCTGCAGACCATGGGGTCACTAAGGGTCGGACACGACTGAGCGACTTCACTTTCACTTTTCACTTTCACACATTGGAGAAGGAAATGGCAACCCACTCCAGTGTTCTTGCCTGGAGAATCCCAGGGATGGGGGAGCCTGGTGGGCTGCCGTCTATGGGGTCGCACCAAGTTGGACACGACTGAAGCGACTTAGCAGCAGCAGCAAAGGTGGGAAGGGATAAATTAAGAGTTGGGATTAGCAGTTATATGCTGCTATAGATAAAATAGGTACACAATGAGGACCTACTGTGCAGCACAGGGGACTGTATTCAATGTCTTATAATAACCTATAAAATTAAAAAATGTATTTTTGCTCAGTCATGTCCGACTCTTTGTGTCCCCATGGACTGTACCCTTCCAGGCCCCTCTGTCCATGGAATTCTCCAGGCAAGTATACTGGAGTGGATAGCCATTCCCTTCTCTAGGAGATCTTCCTCACCCAGGGATGGAACTCAGGTCTGCTGCATTGCAGGCAGATTCTTTACAGTCAATAACTTACAATGGAAAAAGAATTTGGAAAAGGTGTATATGTATTCAGACTTCCCAGATGGCTCAGTGGTAACGAATCCACTGGCCAGTGAAGAAAGATGCAGGCAATGTGGGTTCAATCCCTGGATCAGGATTTCCAGTGTAAGAATACTGGAAAATTCCATGGACAGAGGAGCCTGCCAGGCTACAGCCCATGGGGTCAGAAAGAGTTGGACTCAACTGACTCTGCATGGTTGTATATGTATTTGTATACATATATATGTAACTGAATCACTTTGCTGTACACCTGAAACTAATACAACTTTGTAAACCAGCTATACTCAATTTTTTTAAAAGAAAAACAACCTTCTGACTTCATTTTAAATGCAAAAATCAGTATCCAGAGAAGTATTCTTTTCTTTTGTGAAAAAGCCTAATGATTCTTGTGCCCCTTTTATACCTATAATGATCATTCATTTGTTTTTAAATACATATTACACGCCCCTTATGTGTTGCAAAGAGTCGGACACGACTGAAGTAGCTTAGCATACACTGTAGAATAGTGCTATCATAAGTCCTTTTTATATGAAAACAACAAAATACATGCCTGTGTCTTTGGTTTACCGCTGCTGTATGGATAACAATATTTCAGAAGTGAAAAAGAAGTTTGTAAAAATATGAGCATACATGCTATGTCAATCTTTGAGTAAGATAAATACCTTAGAAAAAGTAATAATTCTGTTCGCTTTCCCAGATTATGTCCCTCCCTGTTGGGTGATCTTTTGTTGGTTGATTTCTTCTCTGTTTCCCCAGAAGTTTGCAGAATGCTATTATCTTTACATAAGTATGGTTTGAAGAATTGTGATCATCACAAGAATGGATGAAACAGTATTTTCCTATCAAAAATCTAAGGGTTACGATGTTTATGGAAGTTAATAATAATGTACCTTAATGTGAGTATATTCTTATGAGTGGTTGTTTATTATTTTAGCTTGTATTTTAACCATCAATTGATTTTTATA
This sequence comes from Capra hircus, assembly GCF_001704415.2. NCBI lineage: Eukaryota > Metazoa > Chordata > Mammalia > Artiodactyla > Bovidae > Capra > Capra hircus. The sequence goes on along the minus strand of NC_030831.1, from coordinate 22,664,403 downwards.
ACTTTCAAAACCTGACTTTTAAATCTGCACAGAGTTTATTTTAGCAAAATCTGAAACTGTGAACCTGAAATTCATCATCAAAGCAGATGAATAAGGTAGTTCTTTATTCTGTCAATTCCTAACAATTCTGTAACTGTGAGCTAGAAATTTTACTCTTTATGTACAAACACTTGCCATAATCTTCCAATTCTACATGCATAGATAAGTAACGTGGCTGTCTTTTTCTAAGAACATGTTTTTATTATATCATTCCTTCCTGATAACAACAACTCCTAGTCTCCCATGGTTTCCTTTCTGACACTGAATTTCTTCCCAGAGTAGCAGCATCCACAAAAGGCACATCCGGAGAGAGAAAAATGTCTTATCACTATCCATCTTAGACTACATTCTTTTTCTTTATATCGCACTATATTTATTTACAATGTGTTAATTTCTGCTGTTCAGCAAAGTGACTCAATTGTACACATATATCCATTCTTTTTTATATTCTTTCCCTTTATAATTTACCCCAGGATACTGAGTATTGCTCCCTGCGCTATACTGTAGGACCTCACTGTTTATCCATTGTATATGTAATAGTTTGCATCTACTAACCACAAATTCCCAGTCCATCCCTCCCCCACCGGCCTTCCCTCTTGGCACCCACAAGTCTTTCTCTACATCTGTGAGTCTGTTTCTGTTTTGTAATAGGATCATTTGTGCCATATTTTAGATTCCACATATAAGTGATATCATATGCTGTTTGCAGATAAGACTTCATCCTCACTGCTTATCCATAGCAAATGAGCCTCTTATGATCTCAGTTCAGTAGACTCCCTGTTTTAGCCCCCTCCCCCAACTCATATGCCCACTACACAGCCAACAGTGCCACCTTGAGTAATACCAAGCATGCCACCACCTGAATCCCTGCCACATTCCCCAGCACTTTGAATTGTCTCTTGGCATGAAGCATTTGCAGATTTCCCAGGTGGCTCAGTTGGTAAAGAACCCACCTACAATACGGGAGACCTGGGTTTGATCCCTGGGTTAGGAAGATCCCCTGGAGGAGGGCATGGCAACCCTCTCCAGGATTCTCTTGCCTGGAGAATCCCCATAGACAATGGAGTCTGGTGGGCTACAGTCAGTGGGATCGCAAAGAGTTGGACACAACTGAGCAACTAAGCACAGCACATGAAGCAGTTGTAGATATTGGGCACAGTGATTAAATGACCCAGTGTAGAACCGTTCTTGTTTGCTCCTGGCATCTCCCTTCCTATAGTACAAGGAGTGAAAGGGCCTGAGAAGCAGGGTTTATAAACCCCAGTCCTAAACTCAGTTCTTAACAGGAATTTCTCCTTCCAATGAAAGGGACTTCTGAGATTTTCCATATCATCCTGCTCGAGGCTGTGTTGTGCAGTGCTGTCCCCTGTAAGCACAAAGGCTTTTCAGGAAAAGAGTACTGACCCACTTTCTGAAAGATGGCAAAGGCCCTCCCCACGTTTTGTCTTACCTAATAACAAAGGTAATCGTCTAGCTCAGCTCATGAATGCCTGCTCATTAAAATATGAAAATCCCTTTCTTACTCACATGTAGAATTCATGAAGCATGAATACTAACTGCCCTGAGCTGCGGTTGCCTGGAAACCAGTGGAGGTGTGTCCAAGAGTCTGAAGAGCATGAATGAATAACTGAACCATTGACATCAGTTTCAGCTGGGTGACCCACACCTTAATTCTGTACAGGCATTTCCACTGGGCTGACAGAACAATAGCTTTCTCAGAAGTAGCTCCTTAAATCTTGTAAATGAGAATTAACATTTAACATAAGGTTCCTCTGTGCTCTGACAGGGGTTCAGAGACTGACCATAGAGGCGAAGAGACTGGATCTTTGATGCAGAGTATAAGAATGAAATGCAGAGTTGCTGCTAAGTCACTTCAGTCGTGTCCGACTCTGTGTGACCCCACAGACGGCAGCCCACCAGGCTCCCCCGTCCCTGGGATTCTCCAGGCAAGAACACTGGAGTGGGTTGCCATTGCCTTCTCCAACGCATGAAAGTGAAAAGTGAAAGGGAGGTCACTCAGTTGTGTCCAACTCTTTGTGACCCCATGGACTGCAGCCCACCAGGCTCCTTCATCCATGGGATTTTCCAGGCAAGAGTACTGGAGTGGGGTGCCATCGCCTTCTCCGATATTTAAAGTCTAAACAACCTTAAAAACTACCCCTAAAATCATGCTTAGGTAAAACCTACCTGGAATAGATTAGATACAATGCATATAAAAACATATATACCACTCTGTAGTATGAAATTTTTCAAAAATCATATGGACAATACAATAATTTATAAAGAACAATTGTGTTTATATTAACGCTGTAATAAAGCACAAACTCAGAAAAAAAGGGATCAGGGTATTACTTCTCACGGCTAAGGCAACTAATGTTGCCAACTACAGTATTTCAAAATCCTTTACAAAAGGAGATAGCTTAATAAATTTTAGTTCAGAGTTTGTGTTACTTTTTCTTCTTTTTCTTTTCATCTGCTTCCATTTTAAGCTTAACTTCTTCAGCTGTAAGAGCTCCCAGTTTCTTATTCTTTGCTTTCTTAACCTTTTCCTTGAGGGCAGCCACATGCAGAGAATAAGAGTATAAATCTTGTAAATGAGAATTAACATTTAACGTAAGGTTCCTCTCTGTGGTCTGACAGAGGTTCAGAGACTGACCATCGAGGCGAAGAGACTGATCTTTGATGCAGAGTATAAGAATGAAATGTCTACTCAGACTCATACTGTCTTACAGCTTTTTCCCAAATACTTATGGTCAGTTTAATCAGTTGTGGGGGGAGTTATTTCAGCATTTATTTCATTCTTTGATAGCATTACCTTTTTTTCAAGTTGAGTTGTTAAGGATTCTGAAACATTTCTCCCCCTTTTGAAAGGCCATTGTTTTAAAAAGCAAAGTAGAAGCAAAGGAAACACAGGTCAGGTAAGAGGACTTTTAACTGGTTGGTGAAATTAACCTGTAAAATAAAATATGCCTGATACATTTTGAAGGAAACACCACCAAGAACTGAAAGGGCATCCACATAACAGCATTCTGTTCTAACTGGGCAGCTTGATTGTATGCCTGGGGACCAAAATCCTAGGGTAGAACACTGTCCCCTGTTATTTTACCCAGTAAAAGGGAAAGGGGGCAATACATTTCTATGAAGACAGTAATGACTGTACAATTGGGTTGAAAGCAAAATTAACTTGAATTTTTAAGGGGAAAAATAAAACATCAAAGAATTGCCAGCACTGGAAAGTGATTCTGCTGTCGGATCCCACTCTCATGTCCTGTCATTATTTCACCTCCCTGTGTCCATCAAGAGGGAAATTTGAAGTGTACCAGGAAAGATACATACTTCAGTGCTTGGAAAGAAGGATGATCTCTTTTTTACTTAAATAGGAAGAATCTGCCTGCAAGGCAGGAGACCTGGGTTTGATCCCTGAGTCAGGAAGATCCCCTGGAGAAGGAAACGGCTACCCACTCCAGTGTTCTTGCCTGGAGAATCCCATGGACAGAGAAACCTGATGGGTCGTATAGTCCATGGGGTCACAAAGAGTCAGACAAGACTTAGTAACTAAACCACCAGGAAGAAACACTAGTAATAACAAAGCCGTTTGTGTGGACTCTGTCTTAAATGTAGACAGGTTAGAAAATTTACTACCTCTGTTTCTTAAGAGGTGTACAAAGACCTGCCCACCTGACTCTACAGCAGTGGTTCTCAGCCAGGGGCGTGGGGGTGTGGAGGGCTATTAGCACCTAGTGAGTGGAATCCAGGATGTAGCTAAACATCCTACAATGCTTAAAACAGTCTTCTAAAGGAAAGAACTTATCTACCCCAAATGTTAATAGTGTCAAGACTGACAAATCCTGCTCTAAATATTAAGAGCCACTTTCAACTGTGTACCGGGCTTCACATGAGGGGCTTTTCATATGTTATCTATTTAATACTCACCACTATTCTGTTTGCTAGGTATTAGTATCATCCTCATTTTTAGATGGTGAAACTGAGCTTCAGAAGGTTAAGTATCTTGCTCAAGGCCATGCAGTCAGCAAGGAGTGAACCCTAAATTCAAAATAGGTGAGACTCCAAAGACCTGCTGCTCCCCTATTCAAAAAGACCTACCTCAGCTGCCTTTGTGCTCCCTGAAACTGTGTGTCTAGAGGGTCCCTGTTATAACACACGTCTGTCATCTGGACAGGCTGATCATGGCTGTCTGTCCATCCCCAGAGTCTAGAGTGAATTGATCGACTTCTAGGGATGTGAACTGGAAAAGAGACGATGTTGTTAAAAAGGGAGAGACAAAAGGCTCCAGAGAAAGGAAGTTTCACTTTTCAAAGTATCTTTGGAAGATAACTTTGAAGGGGAAGATGGGATCCCCGGGCAGAACTTGGCGATAGCAAAGGCCAAATGTGCGCCATAGATCAGACGGTATGAAATAGAGTCTGAGGAAGCAAGTATGTCATTCCAAAGCAGAGGACAGGCTGGCTGTCATCTGTTGTCCAAGCTCCCTGGCGCTCCCCCTCAGTGAGTCTGAGCTACCGGAAGAGGAAGGGCAGCCGTTAACGGCCGGGGCAGGGCAGCACCTCCCCGGGAAATGTCAATAATTGCCAGTCAGGAAGCAAACAACTTACTTGAGCCAACACTCAGCGTAAAAAGGACCCCATGATCTACAGCATGTGAAAAGAACGTGACCTGACTCATAGTTCCGTCCACCTGCTCCTTCACCCACCTGGCATCCTTCTAGGGACAGCTGGCTGAGTCCGGCCCCTCTTCCGGTTCTCCTGGGGCCTTGACTCACCGATCACTCAGCCTGTGCCCCAGCCACGCAGCATCGCTTACCGTTTTCCTCACCCACCCAGTTTTTCACTTCTCCCTCTGAGTCTCTTTTTTGGGTGAAGAGACCTTTCCCAGAAACTCCCTTTTTTAGTTTCCTAGGACTGTTCTAACAAATGACTGCCAACTAGCTGGCTGAAGACAACAGAAACTTATTCACTCGTAGCTCTGGAGGCGAGAAGTCTGACGCCAAGGTGCTGGCAGAGCCAGCTTCCCTCGGGTCTCTAGGGAAGAATCCTGCTGGGCCTCTTCCTAACTTCCGGTGGCTCCTGCAGTCGTTGGCATTCCTTGGCTTGTAGCCGTGGGACTGCAGTGTCTACCTCTGTCTTTAAATGGCCTTCTTCATGTGTGTGGCTCTCTCTCCATCCCTTCCTCTGTTTAAGAGGATACCGGTTGTCGGATGTAGGGCCCGCCCACTCCAGTAGGACCCCATCTTAGTCTTTAACTCATTACATCTGCGGAAGATTCTATTTCCAAATAAGGTCACATTCTGTTTCTGGGGAAATGTGATATTTTGAGGGCCATTACTTTCATAAGTCGGAGTTCTGACTTTTATAAGTCAGAACCAACAAGATATAAAAGAGATTTATTATAAGGAATTGGCTGGCACAATTATGGAGTCTAAGTCCTCCAATCTATAGTCTGAAGGCCTGAGAACCAGGAGAGACAATGGAATGTTTTGTGTCCCAGATTGAAGACCATCAGCAAGAGAGAGAAGATCCTCTTGCCTTCTATTTAGGCCTCAACAGGTTGCATGAGACTCACCCACAGTGAGAAGGGCAATCTGCTTCACTAAATCTACCGACTCAAGGGTTAAGCTCATCTGGAATCACTCTTCTGCAAGAATCATGTTGAGTGAAAAAAGCTGAGCACTTCACAGCCTAGTCAAGTTGACACATGAAATCACTCATCACACTACTCAGTTCACTACGGACATGCCTCAGGGATATTGTGGGTTCAGTTCTAGACCACCACTGTAAAGCAAATAGCCCAATAAAGTGAGTTATGTGAAATTTTTGGTTTCCCAGTACATATAAAAGTTATGTTTCTACTGTACTGCAATAGCATGATACCTTTAAAACCCATGTACAAACCTTAACTTTAAAGTATCACTTCTTCATTTCTAAACAATACCAGCCATCCTCTGAGCCTTCAGCAAGTCATAGTATTAAGGTCCAAAATCACTAATCAACATCACCCATCGCAAACATAATGATAATGAAAAAGTTTGAAGAATGGCAGGAATTACCAAAATGGGATGCAGAGACACAAAGTGAGCAAATGCTGTTGGGAAAAAAATGGCATTTCTAGACTTGCTTGATGCAAGGTTGCCACAAATTGAGTAATTTATAAAAAATACAATAGTATGAGGTAGGCCTATACATGGCTTCCAAGGTGGCTCAGGGGTAAAGAACCCGCCTGCCAATGCAGGAGATGCTGAAGATGTGGGTTCGATCCCTGGGTCAGGAAGATGCCCGAAGAGGAAATGGCAACAACCCACTCCAGTGTTCTTGCCTGGAAAATGCCATGAGAGGAGGAGCCTGGCAGGCTAAAGTCCTTGGGGTCACAAAGAGTCAGACATGGCTTAGCGACTGAGTATGCACAGACGTGCCTATACACTCCTCCCCACCCTCAGCAGATTTTCCTTCCTATTTTACTGGCATCAGTGGCCAGGGTGTTGGACTGGCCATAGCAGTGATGGACTTAGACATTTCTATGAGACCTACCGAGTAGGCACAGACAACAACCCTGCCCACAAAGAAAAATAGAAGAGTGGCTGTTAGGTAGGTAAACAACAAATCTGTTACGTTTTCATAAATTTTGTGAAACAGATCCGTCCGTATTAGTTTATGCTTTGTATTTGCAAGGGACAAAAGAATCTCTTCAGGCTAGCTTGACACCCAGGGACTTCAGAAAGGGTAGGTTCAAAGATTATGCTCAGCACCTTGTCTCTTTCCCCTTTTTTCAGCTGTTTTCCTCTGGTGTTGGATTAATAGTTAAGGAGGCTCTACCCAACCAGTGATGAAGAAAGCCACTGGCACCTCCTAAGCATATGTAATCTGCCCAGCCATAGTCACAGAGAAAATAACTGGATGCTGTTTCTCACATGACTTTGATTGGCTCTGCTTAGGTCACGTCAGTATTCCTACTAAACTTCTTATTTATTTATAGCCAGGAAAAATCCTTCTGTTTGACCTCAGCCAGCCACTTCTTAGATGACCCCTGGAGCTAGTTACTCAGAAACTGAGCCCCTTACACAATCAGAAAGTAAGACATCGCACTCTCCAAACACCACAACTCACCCTTCTAGCTCTTTTTCTCTGATCTCCACATTTGCATTTCTCTGTGTTCATTGCAGGGTCTTTTTGTCCTAGTTCTCTCTCTTTTTTTAAGTAGTTCTTTTAACTAAATTAATTTATCTTTAATTGCAGAATAATTGCTTTAGAGTATTGCATTGGTATCTACCAAACATCAACATGAATCAGCCATAGGTTTACCCATGGCCCCTCCCTAGTTCTTTCATCCCAACAAAAAGTCTCCGGCTGTCTTTACTTCTCTCCTTTTTTGCCTAGATTCTACGGTCCAGCCCTTGTACCAGTTGCTCTCGGATGTACTTTCAACACCGTTGCATGTCTTATCTCCCATCACATCCACTAGACAAAGCAGGGCCGTGGATGATGAGCCCACTCCCTTGGCTGATCCAGGCTTTCCCTTACTTGTTGAGCTTTATTGCAAATCACACAACTGACCATGCTGGTGTTGTTCTAGACTCATGATCACCCCTTCACAAGTGCTTGCTGCCATCCCTGACTATCCTACTAGTTTTATAGACAGTTTACTCTCCTACCCTCCAAAAGGACTAGTTCATTTTTCTTCACTTGCGTCAAACCTTTTCTTTATTCTTCATTGGTAGCCAGCAAACTTGCTTCTTAGAAGCAAGAAAATAGAAGCTATTAGATTGAAACTTCCTCTTTCTCTTCCCAAACTTGCAAGCATACCTCCACCTGCACTTTCAGTTCCTTCTTCGCTCACATCATGTGGACGTTTGTCTCCATGTGTCCTCTGAACCTCATCCCCTTTTACTATTTTCAGGACTGAGTATGTTAAATCAGTCATTTTCTGTTTTAGGGGGCCACTCTCCTCAGCCTGTAAATGTTTTCTGCAATCTCCTATATTTGAAATACTCTGCTGACTGTATTTGTTTCCATTGCTACCCTACTTCTGCTCCCCAACGAATCTAACTTTCTCTCAAAACAGTTGTTTGGAGTGGCTGACTTCACTTCCTCATCCTCACCTTCCTCTGAAAAGGGTCTTATTAAAATCATTCTTATCTTCATATTCCAAAGCTAATGAATGCTTCTTCCATTGTCATCTGAACCTCTCAGAAGCTTTCAATTCAAAGACCACCCCTTCCTTCCTGGAAAACTCCCCTGTTTTAGCCTCCATTGAAAGCTACTCACAGGTTTCCCCCTGCCTCCCAGACCCCTCTGTCTCGGGGAAGAAGCTTGGGCTACTTCTCCAGGTATGATCTCCTTTCACCAGAGCTTTTAAAAAGTTGCTTTGTACCTACAACTGCCACTTGTACATTTCCATCCATTCCTTATCTTCAGAGCTCCAGGGATATATAGACACTACATTCCTGACATCACTGCTTTACAGTCTCAGAGGCAGCTCAAATTCAACACTTTCCTGCACGCATGCCTTGCCCCCCTCTGCTTGCCCTCTGCATGCTCCTGAATCTTAGTCAATGGCACCTCCTTCTATTTTATTTTAAACAACAAAAACATTTTTGGGGGTATAGCTGATTAACAATGTTGTGATAGTTTCAGGCGAACAGTGCAGGGACTCAGCCATACATATGCATGAATCCATTCTCCCCCAACCCCCTCCCATCCAGGCTGGCACATAACACTAAGCAGAGTTCCATGTGCTATATAATAGGTTTTTGTTGGTTATCCATCCTCCTTTTATTTTAGAATGTGGGGAGTTCTCCTCTACACCCTATTCTCACTCGTCTTCCCACATTCAGTCTATTAAAGGCTCCTATCAGTTCTGCCTCCAGAACATATTTCCAGTGTATCCATGTCTCAGTGTCTCCACTGTCTGCGTTTTAGTCCAGAGTCACGAGTCAGCCCCCAGACTGCACTCTTGCCCCTCTCCTATCCCTTCTCCACGCTCTAGCCAGGGTTTCTTTTAAAAATGAAAAGTATATTACTTTACTCTCATGTTTTGAGCTTCCCACTGCACTGAGGATAAATTACAGAAGCCCCTCGTATGTCCCACAAAGCCTCGGTCCCTGCCAACCTTTTCATGCCCTGACCTTCCGCCCCTTCTGCAGAGAGCTCCAGCCACACTGGTCTCACTGTATTCGTGGAACACATCAGGTTCTGACTGCCTTGGGGGCCTCACCTTGCTCTTCTCTTTGCGGGAAAGGCCTCCTCCTCATTCTCCATGGGCTTTGTCTCAAATGTTATTTTCTCAGAGAGGTCTGAGGTAACACCAGATCACTGCAGAGAGACCATTCTTTCCTCTTACCCCGTTCCCAGCTTGGACATGGTCTTAATCACTGTGGGACTCGCTGTGAAACTGAGAACCATTCTCAGAGCTTTCCTGAAGTCCTGATGATAACCGGGAGATAAGCCAGATATTAGAGTGAATTATCAGCACAATTATACCTTAGACCATAGTCACATCCATCAAAACGAGTCCTATCTCGCCTCCATCCTCCTGGGCCATCACCATGTATTACAACCTTCGTCCCCTTCAGGTAGGAGTTTCCTTTGACCTTGACCTTGTTCCCAGAGCCCAGAACTCCAACACTCTTTCTTTCTGGATTTAGTCCCCAAACCCTTCCCCATTCCAGAAATAACACATCATTTTCTAGTTCTACCACCTATAATGAACACAGCATTTTTGAATGACTTGCATAGGATCTTGCTTCTATCACCAGTCACATCCACAGCTGGGTATTATTTTTGCTTTGGCTCCATCCCTTCATTCTTTCTGGAGTTATTTCTGCACTGATCTCCAGTAGCATATTGGGCACCTAATGACATGGGGAGTTCCTCTTTTGGTATCCTATCATTTTGCCTTTTCATACTGTTCATGGGGTTCTCAAGGCAAGAATACTGAGGTGACTTGCCATTCCCTTCTCCAGTGGACTACATTCTGTCAGAGCTCTCCACCATGACCCACCCATCTTGGGTTGCCCCGCAGGCATGGCTTGCTTTCATTGAGTTAGACAAGGCTGTGGTCCTAGTGTGATTAGATTGACTAGTTTTCTGTGAGTATGGTTTGTGTGTCTGCCCTCTGATGCCCTCTTACAACACCTACCATCTTACTTGGGTTTCTCTTACCTTGGGCGAGGGGTATCTCTTCACGGCTGCTCCAGCAAAGCACAGCCACTGCTCCTTACCTTGGAGGAGGGGTATCTCCTTACTGCCACCGTTCCTGACCTTCAACGTGGGATAGCTCCTCTAGGCCCTCCTGTGTCTGCGCAGCCACCGCTCCTCGGGTTGCTCCGTGGGCCCTGGCCTCGGGCGTGGATGGCTCCTCCCAGCTGCCGCCCCTGGCCTTGGGCTCGGTGTGGCTTCTCAGGGTCACCGCTCCTGGCCTCGGGCGCGAGGTGGCTTCTCCCAGCTGGCCCTGACTCCAGACGCAAGATAGCTCCTACCAGCCACTACCCCTGACCATGGCAGCAGAGTAGCTCCTCCCGGCTGCCACTGACCTCTGACGCAGGGTAGCTCCTGTCCGCCGCACTTAGTGCGCCGGCTCGCAGCCGCCTGCGCTTAGTGGAGAAATAACTCCAGAAAGAATGAAGGGATGGAACCAAAGCAAAAACAATACCCAGTTGTTGACGTGACTGGTGATAGAAGCAAGATCCGATGCTGTAAAGAGCAATATTGCATAGGAACCTGGAATGTCAGGTCCATGAATCAAGGCAAATTAGAAGTGGTTAAACAGGAGATGGCAAGAGTGAACGTCGACATTCTAGGAATCAGCGAACTAAAATGGACTGGAATGGGTGAATTCAACTCAGATGACCATTATATCTACTACTGTGTGCAGGAATCCCTCAGAAGAAATGGAGAGGCCATCATGGTCAACAAAAGAGTCCGAAATGCAGTACTTGGATGCAGTCACAAAAACGACAGAATGATCTCTGTTCATCTCCAAGGCAAACCATTCAATATCACAGTTATCCAAGTCTATGCCCCAACCAGTAACGCTGAAGAAGCTGAAGTTGAACGGTTTTATGAAGACCTACAAGACCTTTTAGAACTAACACCCAAAAAAGATGTCCTTTTCATTATAGGGGACTGGAATGCAAAAGTAGGAAGTCAAGAAACACCTGGAGTAACAGGCAAATTTGGCCTTGGAATGTGGAATGAAGCAGGGCAAAGACTAATAGAGTTTTGCCAAGAGAATGCACTGGTCATAGCAAACACCCTCTTCCAACAACACAAGAGAAGACTCTACATGGACATCACCAGATGGTCAACACCGAAATCAGATTGGTTATATTCTTTGCAGACAAAGATGGAGAAGCGCTATACCATCAGCAAAAACAAGACCAGGAGCTGACTGTGGCTCAGATCATGGACTCCTTATTGCCAAATTCAGACTTAAATTGAAGAAAGTAGGGAAAACCGCTAGACCATTCAGGTATGACCTAAATCATATCCCTTATGATTATACAGTGGAAGTGAGAAATAGATTTAAGGGCCTAGATCTGATAGATAGAGTGCCTGATGAACTATGGAATGAGGTTCGTGACATTGTACAGGAGACAGGGATCAAGACCATCCCCATGGAAAAGAAATGCAAAAAAGCAAAATGGCTGTCTGGGGAGGCCTTACAAATAGCTGTGAAAAGAAGAGAGGCGAAAAGCAAAGAAGAAAAGGAAAGATATAAGCATCTGAATGCAGAGTTCCAGAGAATAGCAAGAAGAGATAAGAAAGCCTTCTTCAGTGATCAATGCAAAGAAATAGAGGAAAACAACAGAATGGGAAAGACTAGAGATCTCTGCAAGAAAATAAGAGAAGGGAACATTTCATGCAAAGATGGGCTCGATAAAGGACAGAAATGGTCTGGACCTAACAGAAGCAGAAGATATTAAGAAGACGTGGCAAGAATACACAGAAGAACTGTACAAAAAAGATCTTCATGACCCAGATAATCATGATGATGTGATCACTAATCTAGAGCTAGACATCTTGGAATGTGAAGTTAAGTGGGCCTTAGAAAAAGCATCACTACGAACAAAGCTAGTGGAGGTGATGGAATTCCAGTTGAGCTGTTTCAAATCCTGAAAGATGATGCTGTGAAAGTGCTGCACTCAATATGCCAGCAAATTTGGAAAATTCAGCAGTGGCCACAGGACTAGAAAAGGTCCGTTTTCATTCCAGTTCCAAAGAAAGGCAATGCCAAGAATGCTCAAACTACCGCACAATTGCACTCATCTCACATGCTAATAAAGTAATGCTCAAAATTCTCCAAGCCAGGCTTCAGCAATACGTGAACCGTGAACTCCCTGATGTTCAAGCTGGTTTTAGAAAAGGCAGAGGAACCAGAGATCAAATTGCCAACATCCACTGGATCATGGAAAAAGCAACAGAGTTCCAGAAAAACATATATTTCTGCTTTATTGACTATGCCAAAGTCTTTGACTGTGTGGATCACAATAAACTGTGGAAAATGCTGAAAGAGATGTGAATACCAGACCGCCTAACCTGCCTCTTGAGAAATATCTATGCAGGTCAGGAAGCAACAGTTAGAACTGGACATGGAACAACAGACTGGTTCCAAATAAGAAAAGGAGGTACGTCAAGGCTGTATATTGTCACCCTGTTTATTTAACTTATACTCAGAGTACATTATGAGAAACGCTGGACTAGAAGAAACACAAGCTGGAATCAAGATTGCCAGGAGAAATATCAATCACCTCAGATATGCAGATGACACCACCCTTATGGCAGAAAGTGAAGAGGAGCTAAAAAGCCTCTTGATGAAAGTGGAAGAGGAGAGTGAAAAAGTTGGCTTAAAGCTCAACATTCAGAAAGCAAAGATCATGGTATCTGGTCCCATCACTTCATGGGAAATAGATGGGGAAACAGTGGAAACAGTGTCAGACTTTATTTTGGGGGGCTCCAAAATCATTGCAGATGGTGACTGCAGCCATGAAATTAAAAGACGCTTACTCCTTGGAAGAAAAGTTATGACCAACCTAGATAGTATATTCAAAAGCAGAGACATTACTTTGCTGACTAAGGTCCGTCTAGTCAAGGCTATGGTTTTTCCTGTGGTCATGTATGGATGTGAGAGTTGGACTGTGAAGAAGGCTGAGCGCCGAAGAATTGATGCTTTTGAACTGTGGTGTTGGAGAAGACTCTTGAGAGTCCCTTGGATTGCAAGGAGATCCATCCAGTCCATTCTGAAAGAGATCAACCCTGGGATTTCTTTGGAAGGAATGATGCTAAAGCTAAAGCTCCAGTACTTTGGCCACCTCATGTGAAGAGTTGACTCATTGGAAAAGACTCTGATGCTGGGAGGGACTGGAGGCAGGAGGAGAAGGGGACGACAGAGGATGAGATGGCTGGATGGCATCACAGCCTCGATGGACGTGAGTCTGAGTGAACTCCGGGAGTTGGTGATGGACAGGGAGGCCTGGCATGCTGCGATTCATGGGGTCGCAAAGAGTCGGACATGACTGAGCAACTGAACTGAACTAGTTTCTCTTATCTTTGCCGTTATCTTCTATGCCAGTCAATATATAACCAATGCTTATTTACTCAGTTATGTCCGACTCTTTGCCACCCCAGAGATGGTAGCCTGCCAGGCTCCTCTGTTCATGGGATTCTCCAGGCAAGAATACTGGAGTGAGTTGCCATTCCCCTCTCCAGGGGATCTTATTGACCCAGGGATTGAACCCGGGTCTCCTACACTGCAAGCAGATTCTTTACTGTCTGAGCGACCAGAGAAGCCCATGTATAACCAACAGGCCCAGAAAAAGTCATCAAGTCTGTATGTGGAATATGGCTATATAGTTTAAAAAGTAACAATCCATTTTAAAAATCAGGCTGTCCATTGTATAACTGAATCACTTTGCTATACTCAGAAATTAATACAACATTGTAAATCTACTATACTTCAGTAAAGTAAATTTTTTTAAATCAAGCTGTATATTTACCTAGAGAGAGACACAAATAGGGAAATCCAAAAACATTAGCTGTGGTTGGTGGGACTGTAAGTGATTAGAAAATGCTTTGCTTACTTTTATTTTTTAATTTGGTCTACAGTGTTTACCAAAGATAGCATAAAGCCTGAAATAGATAAAGCAAATGTGTTTGTGTTTAATGCTTTGAATATTATTGCCCATGACATTGTGCATGGGCAATCTGAACCCTCCTATACTGTCACACTTGTAGCAATAATATCCAGAAGAGCTCATATGTAAATTCGGGTTTCTCTCTGCATGATGTGTGTGTTTAGGAGCCTATAAACACATCATTGTGTCTTCCCTGGGATGTCAAGGGTCTTTACATGTATAACAAATACTAGTGACTCATATCCTCCCAAAACACTTTCCTCTCTGACGATCGGTGTAGGATGCTAGTGCCCTTCTGATTTGTGTTACTTATATACCATGATTTTGATATTAAATCAGGAGGTCCTTCCTAAAGTCTCACCTGGCAAAGGCAGACTGTGTTGCCTTCAGTAATAAAGGGAGAGCACCTGCTCACCATTATGTACGTGCAGATATCCTTGCAAACGCTGAAGTGGCTCCCTCGCAGGCTTTTATGCCACTTCCCCTCCTGTGTATTGTTCGCCGTCGTATAATGAATGGCTTCTCCAGTTTCTCCGTTGCACGTGTCACTCTGAGGCTGTAAAGGAAACGCAGTGACCTGATGAACTGACCAGTGTGAGCTGTGGGCGGAGGATAATCCCTCCCAGATGGGCTCCAGTGACCCCCTGGAGATCACACACGTAAACCTCTGAACTGTCAGATGGACGGCCCCTCCCAATGTGGCATTTGCTGTCACAGTCACCCAGAAGGGTCCAAAGCGCCTGATATCTTTATGTTATGGGTCAATTTATGCAAAATGTGTTTCACAAGCCAATGAACCTTTTCTCTCATTCCAGTCATAGAGTTCATTCGAGTCTGTATATAGAATGGGACTGCTCCGTAGCTCAGATGGTACAAATTCTCCCTGCAATGCAGGAGAACCTGGTTCTCTCTCTGGGTTGGAAAGAGCCTCTGGAGAAGAGAATGGCTACCCACTCCAGTATTCTTGGCTGGAGAATCCCATGGACAGAGGAGCCTGGCGGGCTGCAGTCCATGGGGTCACAAAGAATCAGGTTCAACTGGGCGACTAAGACTAAATATAGAATGAAATTTCAAATATTAGTTTGTTACTCATCTCAGTTATTTCAGTTTTCTCAATAATGGTGTTTCTCTCATATCCTTTTCTCTCACTCCCTAAGTAATTTCACTATGTTCCCTTGAATCACATTTGTGTCTCCTTTTATCTTTCTCCCCAAATCACCTTTATATCCTTTGCCAGCTCTTTCTATGTGTTCCTGAACTAATTTATTCTCTATAGTTTTGCCTTAATGCCTTAATTTCCCTCCACAACTTACTTCATTTTCTCATCCCTTTCACTATCATTGTGGTTGTCATCAATAATTAACTTTTCCTCAATGTCCACAGGTACTGGACATTCCGTTTGCCTCTTGGTTTCTCCATCTCTTTACCTGTGATATATAGACACACGCTACTTGAGAGACACTTCCACTCCACCCTCCCTCTTCACCTTGCCACCGTCACTTAATTACTTGCCCTTTCCCAGGAACACATGACAAAGTGAGAGAGAAACTCAATAGCTTTTATCACTCCTACATCTAATCTCAGTCACTGAAAATACACATCAGGCATCCCTCTACACACCTTTATTTTCTAACCTTTTATTTTATATTGGAGTATAACCTACTAACAATGTTGTGATAGTTTCAGGTGGACAGTAATGGGATTCAACCATACATAAGTGTGTGTGCATGCTAAATCACTTTAGTCATGTCCAACTCTGTGCAACCCTATTGCACTGTAACCCACCAGGCTCCTCTATCCATGGGATTCTCCAGGCAAGAATACTGGAGTGGGTTTCCATGCCCTCCTCCAGGGGATCTTCCTGACCAAGGGCTCAAACTCACATCTCCCGCGTCTCCTGCATTGGCAGGTGGGTTCTTCACCACTAGTGCCACCTGGGAAGCTCCAGCCGTACATATACATGTGTCCATTCTCCCCTAAGCTCCCCTCCTATCCAGGCTGTCACACAACATTGAGCAGAGTTCCTTGGGCTATGCAGTAGGTCTTTGGTGGTTATCTATTTTAAATATAGCAGCATGTACATGTGGAAAATTCTGAGAGAGATGGGAATACCAGACCACCTGACCTGCCTCTTGAGAAATCTGTATGCAGGTCAGGAAGCAACAGTTAGAACTGGACATGGAACAACAGACTGGTTCCAAATAAGAAAAGGAGGTACGTCAAGGCTGTGTATTGTCACCCTGCTTATTTAACTTCTATGCAGAGTACATCACGAGAAATGCTGGACTGGAAGAAACACAAGCTGAAATCAAGATTGCCAGGAGAAGTATCAATAACCTCAGATATGCAGATGACACCACCCTTATGGCAGAAAGTGAAGAGGAACTAAGGGGCCTCTTGATGAAAGTGAAAGAGGAGAGTGAAAAAGTTGGCTTAAAGCTCAACATTCAGAAAACGAATGGTCCCAGCACTTCATGGGAAATAGATGGGGAAACAGTGGAGACAGTGTCAGACTTTATTTTGGGGGGCTCCAAAATCACTGCAGATGGTGACTGCAGCCATAAATTAAAAGACGTTTATTCCTTGAAAGAGAAGTGATGACCAACCTAGACAGCATAGTGAAGAGCAGAGACATTACTTTGCCAACAAAGGTCCGTCTAGTCAAGGCTATGGTTTTTCCAGTAGTCATATATGGATGTGAGAGTTAGACTGTGAAGAAGGCTGAGCACCAAAGAATTGATGCTTTTGAACTGTGGTGTTGGAGAAGACTCTTGAGAGTCCCTTGGACTGCAAGGAGATCCAACCAGTCCATTCTGAAAGAGATCAACCCTGGGATTTCTTTGGAAGGAATGATGCTAAAGCTGAAACTCCAGTACTTTGGCCACCTGATGCAAAGAGTTGACTCATTGGAAAAGACTCTGATGCTGGGAGGGACTGGGGGCAGGAGGAGAAGGGGACGACAGAGGATGAGATGGCTGGATGGTATCACAGACTCGATGGACATGAGTCTGAGTGAACTCCGAGAGTTGGTGATGGACAGGGAGGCCTGGTGTGCCGCGATTCATGGGGTTGCAAAGAGTCGGACATGACTGAGCGACTGAACTGAACTGACTGACTGACATGTCGATCCCAAACTCCCTATCTCTTCCCCACATCCTTCCCCCATGGCAACCATAAATGTATTCTCTAAGTTTGTGAGTCTGTTTCTGTGTTGTAGAATGTCTGCTCTGCTGATGTATTCCAAGTCCGGAACACAAAGTAGAAGAATCTGGGAAAACACACCTACAATCATAACAGCAAATGCTTTCCAAGCCTAGGACACCCTGAATGGGTCCTTTTTGCCCCTAAGTGTTCTGTTTAAACTAACCTAATTAAATTACCTGTCTACTTTCAGATCAGTTAATTATATTTTTCTCGTATATTTTATATCTATATAGCTATAGCTATATTTTATTTACCCATGTTTTTATCTCTCCATCTAGAGTATAGATCGTTTATATTTCTTTGCCTACAAATAGTACAGTGTGTGCTTTTAGATGGCAGTTATATTTATTAAGTTAGAATAAGTCATCTGATCTTAGAACAAGTCACATGGAAGAGACTGAGAAACCATAATTTCTGTGTACTCCATCTTCAGACTGAGGAAATGGAATCTTTTAAGGGTGAGGTCTCAGAAATCTGCCTGTTTCCTTGACTTCACAAATAGACTGAATTTTCGGAAATGTCTTTCTGTTTCCCTCTAGCTGAGATATAATATATCCTGTCAGATGGAGACCCCATCATGGCTGGGCAAACACACCTGAATTTACAGGATATGGGATTGTCAAGGAGGGTGAGCAGACATGTATTTCTTCCCCTTCCCTTATGAGCTTCCTGACAATCTGCCATTCACACAGTCACTCAGATCTTCTGCTCTCCTGACAAAACACAAGATCATAAAAGAACTTGGGCCCCATCAAAGAGCACTTCTACATTTTATATCAATTTGAACTCATGGATTTTATGAGTCCTCTCAACTCTCTTGGAATCCTTTTCCAGTTTGTTTTTCTCAGGACAGATTTGGATCTGGGAGATTGTTTGCTTCTTCTCAGTATCCACTCTGTTTAGCGTTCAGTGGAAAGTGGCTTTAGAGATACTGCCATGTGGTTTGACCCTGACAAAAACTAGCATCACCCACCACCAAGTAACTCCCATTCCTGACTTGGGCTCAGAGCACATTCGAGGAGTTTCACAGGTAATACCTAGGAGGGTATTGCAGACTCTATCTGCAATGCCGGAGACACAGGAGATGAGGGTTCAATCCCTGGGTCGGGAAGATCCCCTGGAGGAGGAAATGGCAACCCACTCCAGTATCCCTGCTGGGAAAATCCCATGGACAGAGAAGCCTGGCAGGCTATGGTCCATGGGGTCACAGAGTCAGGAGCAACTGAAGCAACTGAGCATGCATGCATACATGCACACGTGGTGAAATTACAGAAAGCAAAGCAGATCAGAAAGAACCCAAATTTCCACTCTAGCACCAGAAGAACTCGCAGTAAGACTCTGAGCCAGCCCTGGCACCTCACTGAGGCTCAGTTTTCTCTTCTATAAAAGGAAGTATTATACTAAATTATATGTATGGTGGTGGTGGTGGTGGTGGTTTAGTCACTAAGTCGTGTCTGACTCTTGCAACCCCATGGACTGTAGCCCACCAGGCTCCTCTGTCCATGGATTTTCCAGGCAAGAATACTGGAGTGGATTGCCATTTCCTTCTCCAAGTTATATATATGGATCCTGTCAATTCTAAAATTATATCCTTAGACTTTCTAACTTAAATCAATAATCTCCCTTCCATTCTAAGGAATCCATTCTAAGGAAATAACCCAAGATGTGATCAAAGTTTATATGCAAAGGAATATTGCTTATAATAAGAAACCTGGAAAAGACTAAAAATATACTTGACAGTAAGGCATGGCTAAATCAATTCTGATACATCCAAGTAGCAGAATTTTATGCAGCTATCAAAAAATACTTTCAAAGAGTAGGTGATATGATTGTATTTTTATTGTACGTGTCTTTCATTAAGCTATAGAAAGCAATTTTCAACATTATCCGAGATATCTACTATGTAATTTAAAGAAATACATCAAAATATCAGTATTTGTTACTTCAGATAGCTGAATTATAAGTGTTTAAGATTATTTCATAAATTGCACTTTTCAACTTCTCTACTTTGAGCCAGTGATATTACTTTGTAGTGAGGAAATGGACAAGTGTAACTTTTTATTATTAAGTTTAAAAACCAAGGATGTTTTTCATTAAGGAAAAATCCAGAATATAATTATATAATTATGAATTTTAGAGAGAGATGAAAAGCACAAAAACAGAAATTTGGGGATAAGTTTTCCTAAGTGAGCATGGCAAAATGATTCCAGTTTTACAAATACGTTATTGGCAGAAAACGTAGGCGTTCATTTCACAGTGCTATTTAAAAAAGGAGGCATTTTCTGTGATGTGTCAACAGTAGAAAAACACAAAGACATCCTTATTATTTATAGCAAGATTAGTACAATTCAAAGGAAGAGTACATGTTTTGAAAACATCTTAAGGGTCAAAGAGACTATCTTGATATTGAGTTATATAAATTGAAATGGCTTGCAAGAGCGTTGTTCTTTCATAAGAAATTTTCATGAGTAGAACAGATACTAATCCGATTAATATTTTTTAGGTCAGCTGCTCAGAGCAGCCCAAGAAACTCTGTGCTTGCCAAAACTATTCAATAGATCACAATCACTTTGTGGTTGCTGTTAGCAAGTTTTCTTATTTGATTTAAACCAGTGCCTGAACAATAAAGCACTTTGTGGTATTATAAAATAAATAACAGTTTTAAAATGTGACCTGAAAAAAATCACTCTTGTTGAAGTTCAGATTGGTTTGTCTTGTTTTAATTTCATTGACGTTAACAGCCAGTGTTTTGTAACCATGCTGCTTCACCCGTTATTGACTGAAGACGTGTTAACACCACAGGCTTTCGTTTCTGCAAAAATCTTTTGGTCAATAATGTGTTAATTAAAGCTTGTAACCTCTGAGCCCTATTATTACCTTGAGTTTGGGAAATTAGGTGCCCTCCTTGTCTGAAGAGAGAGCAAGAGGCAAGTAACCCTGTAAGCTTCTTCCCAAGTCCCTGGGTCCATGGTTTAGCAAATTGACTTTCTGGAGTACAGTATTTCAGTGCATGAAGTCACAAAAGCTATCTCCCTAGGTGACTGAATTCTTCATATGAAATTAAGTGGGTCACATCAGCACAAATTATGTTACAAATTTTGTTCACCCTGAGTGAGACGTTAATATTTGCAAAGGGGATTTAAAACTTGGTGAAACCAAATATACTGACATCTTAAAGAGAGACAATCAAACGGTTGCTTTAGCCCCTAACAAAGGATGTTTGCTGATCATATTGAATGCTCTAGCAGCAGTCTACATTAACTCTTGGGTCAGCCAAAACGTTTGTTTGGGTTTTTCCATAGCATCTTAAAGAAAGACGCGAATGAACTTTTTGGACAACCCATTACATAAAGGATAGGCTCTTAAAACTTACACAGTGAAAAACAATTAGATACATAACCAATCCATAGTGGGGAAAAGGCACACAGTAAGGACTCTCACAGAAATGAATTATTCAAATGGTGGTCCTTTTGGTCTTGCCTTCATCAACTGCCCTGAAGAGGATTAGCGGGTGCTGACTTCTCCAATGGACCTGCTTCCTGCTTCTTTGCCTGTGCTTATAGAATTGTGTTGTCAGGAGTCACAACACTTAAGGATTTTTCAGAGTTGTAGCAGTGCCAAAGCTATTTTAATAATCTCTACCAATTTTCTTGTAGGGCTGTTTTTTTCTAATGTTAGAGAAATCTTGCAATGTGCAACATTCATTTTTATCCTTTTTGGCAACTTCCTGCAATGAAAGTTTTTTTTCTCTCCCGGGGTTTTTTATTAACCCCTGACTGCTGCTTTGCACTATAAGTCTTCAAAGGGATTTTGATGCTAATTTTCCAATGCAGTTGGCTTTGGTGTCAGGTAATTTCCTGAGTTAGATGACTGTGAAGAAAAACAGCTAAAAGTCTGTATTGGTGAGCAGTTTAGAGCCCTTGTTACAGATCAAGGTGATCTTTTCTTTTTTTAATTGAAGTATAGTTGATTTACAATGTGGTGTTCATTACTGCTATCAGGATAATCTTTTAAAAGCTACTGTTAATCCAACATTGGTAAATTGTTTTAAGATGAGATCTATGTATATAATTTTTAATATCAAGCTTTTTATGATAAAAGTTCTTCATATTCCATTTTAATTTGAAAAAATACTAATAAATAATATATAGACCATTTCTTGAGAATCCAATGTAAGTATCAAAATGAACGGCTTTCTTTACTGTGTTTTTCTTTCATATTTAAAAGATTTTTAATTGACTCCCAAGTTTAACCCTCTACCACCCATTTTGCCCTGGGAATATGTAAAACCACTTGACTGGTTATCCCCCACCCTTGTTGGTTTATAGGTAGGAATAAGCAATCTAGGTATTTGCCTGGAGTGGTCTCTATGTTCATGCTGCATTACCCTAACTTATACTAAGGAGTGCATGTGTGAGTCTGATTTAAATCAATCATCAGTTTTATCAGCAAGAGAAAGGTAGGTGTCAGTGCACTTTCTCATTGTCCCTCTTGCTCAAAAATCATTCACATTTTTACTAAACAATACTAGCAATCATTTGTTGAGCATTTAGTTTGTTTCCAAGCTCAGTGTCTGATGCTTCCCTTGATATCTCATTTCATTTTCTTTTTTCATAACTCTTTAAAGTAGAAGCTTTAGAGTAACCCAGGTTTAGAGAGGTTAAATGATCTATCCAAGATCACCAACGGGTGTGAGCAGGAGCCAGGTTTCACACCCATGTCTGGGTAGCTCCATGATTGATCCTCTGAAGAGCTCCTGGTTCCTGTTGCCCACATCCATTAGTGGCGTAGAATATTAAGGAAAAACTTTGTGAACCTCATAAGGGTTTAACTAGAGGGAGAGCTTTGAGCACAGTAAAACACTCATTTCCTCCTTTGTCCGTTCAAGAAATAGCCACTGAGCAAAATGAAAAGACAACATGAAGATTGAGAAAAAATATTTGCAAACAATGAGACTGACAGTGAATTTCCAAAATATACAAACAGCTCATACAACTCAATAGCAACAACAACAGCAACAAAAACAACCCAATCAAAACTGGGTAGAAAACCTAAATAGAGATTTCTCCAAAGAAGACATTCAGATATAAGTAGCCAATAGGCACATGAAAAGATTCTCAATATTGCTAATTATTAGAGAAATGCAAACCAAAACTACAATGAGTTACCAGCATTGTACCTAGTAGTCAAAATGGGCATCATTAAAACATCTACAAATAACAAATGCTGGAGAGGGTGTGGAGAAAAGGAAATCCTCCTACACTGTTGGTATAAATATAAATTGTTGCAGCCACTATTGAGAACAGTATAGAGATTCCTTAAAATATTAAAGGTAGAGTTGCCATATAATTCAGCAATGCTTCTCCTGGGTGTATATCTGAAGAAAACTAATTTGAAAAGATACATGCACCCCAGTGTTCACAGCAGCAACTGTTTACAATAGCCAGAACATGGAAAGAAACTAATGTCCATAGAGAAATGGATAAAGAAGACGCTGTATATATACAATGGAACCATAAAAAGGGAGGAAATCATGCCATTTGCAGCAACCTGGATAGACCTAGAGGTTATTACACTAAGTGAAATAAGTCAGAAAGAGAAAGACAAATACCAAATGATATCGCTTATATGTGGAATCTAAAATATAACACAAATGAACTTATTGACAAAACAGAAACAGCCTCACAGACATAGAAAACAACGCGGTTGCCCAAGCTGGGGAAGGGATAAATTAGGAGTTTGGGATTAGCAACTACAAACTACTACATATAAAATATATATATAAACAAAGTCCTACTGTATAGCACAAGGAACCAGGTTCAATATCCTTCAATAAACCATAATGGGAAAGAATGTGTGTGTGTGTGTGTGTGTAGCTGAATCATTTTTGCTATACACCAGAAACTAACACAACATTGTAAATCAACTGTATTTTAATTTTAAAAAACAGAAAATAAATTGTCCCTGAGCCGT
Organism: Capra hircus; assembly: GCF_001704415.2. NCBI lineage: Eukaryota > Metazoa > Chordata > Mammalia > Artiodactyla > Bovidae > Capra > Capra hircus. Next base: position 22,641,044 of record NC_030831.1, on the reverse strand, counting down.
CCATTGTGCCAAAGCTGATGACTGGCGTAGAAACATGAAAAAGACACGGCTCCCTTTCCTGGGAGAGTCCATATCTAAAAAGAGAAGTTAGATATGTAAACACAGTATTATGAAATATGAGCTAAATATGGGCAGTAAGCAAGGCCGTGGAAGCGGCAGGGTGGCAATGCAAGGCCTGAGGGACAAAGCAGTTGCTGGCTGGAGCTCAGAGCCCGGTGGTGGGAGGGAGGAACCACAGCTGAAATGAGGTGAAGCCCCAGTCACTCAGGGCCCCTCCCGTCAGCCTTCCTTAAAGTACTGGAAGAAAACGAAGGTGATTCCTTCAATCTTAATTATGTAACCATCGGTTTGGGGGAGGGAGATCCCTGGATTGCTCAGAGTTGATATTGTGCCAACCTCATATCTTAATCTTAATATAGAGCCCCCAGATACGGTTTGTGTAATTCTAGTAGGCTCCACCACCCTAGATCCAAATCTATAAGCATTTAAAATAGAACTGAAATCTAATCTGTTTAAATAACGGATAAACACAGGGTCTTGATGAAAAGAAAATGAAGAATGTTACCTCCTACCTCTCAGCTGTAATTAGGAGTTTCCCCTAGGAAAATACTTTGAGACTAGCCCTTCGTAGACTAATGCAGTGTTTCTCAGCATCTGTATTTACTGAATCATTTCATGTATTTTAAAAAATATTTTAAAAGATGCTGTGAGATTAATGCTGCATTTCCTACTGAGTTAGTAACTGACATTTCAAAGTATTTGGTCAGCAGAAGTAGTAGATAATCGTCAGTCTTTCAAGGGATTAACGGCATCTTAAAAATGCATATAGGTATTTCATTAGTTGGTTTACATTTTCTGGAAGCCCTTTTTTTCTTGCATCTTTTTACTCGTTTTTCTATTTCTTTTTTCCTTGTCCGCGAAGTTGAGTCAGCAACAGAAAGATATTCAAATTAGACTTGTCATACAGAAAAAAAAGATCTGACTTTGTCAGGGTGGGTGGAGGGGGAAAGAGCAACTTTTTGTCAGTCTTTTGTATTTCAGCAGCTGGATTCATCGCTGCCATGGTAACGGACCACATGATGAGGTGTATTAGATTGCTGTGTGTTGAGCACAAGGGGAAGAATGAACACAGCGTTTTATTGAAGTTGAAGGTTACTTAGGAGTTTCTTCTGTGGAAGTGTGTAAGGTCAAATACTATAGCTTTCAGCATATGTAATACTTTAGAGGAAGAATTAGGGGCATGCTGCTGCATTTAACTACAAAACCAGGTAAGGTTTAATTGAATCTATGAAACTGACCTCTTACTTGCCGGGTAGAATTTCACTGTCCCCCCATCCCCACCCCCACATGGACACAGGGCAAATTTCTCCTGTCTCCCCTACCCCAACTCCCCCCACCTCCGATTGCATCTGTTTTTAATTTGGAAGTTTGGAACGTTGTGAATTTTTATAGTTCTTTGGTAGTGTGAGTGAGCGTGTGTGTGCAAGTAAAAGAAAGAAAACTAGAAAGGAAGTAATAAGAATGCAATTAACGTCTTCAGATCAATGTAAAACAGAGTAAAGTGTTTCCTTCTTTGAAAATGGTCCACTTTTCTTAGTGGACACCTTATTAGTGGCATTAGCCCAGAGCTGCTTGTCTCTTATACTAATGGAGCTATAAGACCAAGTTCTCCAGCCTGTTATTCACTATATTTATTCTGTCTGGGCTTCTATTCCTCTTTCTTCCTATTACTACCAGCCTCATTCATCATGAAGAGTTCCGTTTTATCTATAATTTTTACAGCATATTTTATATCCATTAATATTCTATTCTTTCACACACGGTGGTCATATGCATCTTAGAGGATTTAAAAACAGAAGTAAATATATTACAGGGAGTAGAAAATGAACTCTTTTATTTAGAGGCTGGTAAGCACAGAATGTAAACACTTCAGTGTGGCTCTGTGAAGCATCAATTCCCAGAGCATGGGTGCCTCCTCCTTGCGTTGTTTACGTATCATCCAAGCAGCTTGCTTCAAAGAGGGAGGCTTGGATATGTGCGGAGCAAGTTAAAGAAGAAAATTTATGATTTGTTTTGATTTCTTGTTTCTGCAGTTGTTTGATGCTTAGCTTTCTCATACGACAGTAGGATTTACTTTCATTTTTTAGTTAAGGGCTAACCTAGCCAACTTGTCTCCTGTTAGAACAAAGTTGTCTTGGCAGCTTCAGACACAACCCTGCTAAAACTAGCAGAACCCAGTATTACTCAGGGAAATTCACTGGAGTGTTTTCATATAGGAGAGGTTTTAAAAAATACTTTCGTAGCTAAAAGCAATTGATTGCCACTAATTGGTACTGATTGGGATAAAAGCCAATAAATTATGCCAAGGTTACTCTTATACCACCCTTTCTTTAAAAAGGAACACTTAGATTTTTTAAAATTCATTTATGTTCTGTGATTTTCATTGCTATTTTCTAAGTCTCTCTAGTTTTCATCCATTCAGGCCATCTTCTAAATTTGAGCAAGAAGTTATAATTATTCAAAACAATTTTTTTGCCATGATTGCAAATAAGGGGAACTATTTCCATGATAACAAATATCAAAAGCATTATAATAGCACATTTGTAACATTTGTACAATGTCCAATCTTGAATCCGAATTCTTCATTTCCTTTTTCCCTTGGTTGCTTTGAATACAAAACAAGCTATGAGCATGTCCTCCAAAATATTTTCACAAGCCTCAGTTGTTATTACTTAAAAATAGGGAATTACCAAGAGTTGGTGAAAGATGGTACCTGGTAAAATATTTTAAAGTGTGAAATTCTCAATATTGGCAATATCTGAGATAGACAGGGAGAGAGAGTGACAGAAAACATAAGAAAAATAGACAAAAGATGAAGATAAAAGTGGGAATGATCTCCTAATCAAGCTTTCTTCTTTCCTTCAGTATAGGTTAAACCTTTATATAAAAAAGAAGAGAGACAGTGTAGTGTGGATGAGGTAAAATTAGCAAAAAGCACTATCATTCCACTATTCCATGTTTCAAGTCCATGGTAAGGCATGGATAGTTTCTTTCTATTAATTGAAATGAAAACAAATTCCTCTAATTGGATATATTTCAGTTCTTCCTGTTTTGGGCTAAGATATCAGGTAGCTTATACATTAGAGCTAGAAGTGTGTAAAAATGTTCCCATTTTTTGTGATTTTTATACACTTGGCACTAAGCCATGTGTACATGTCCATCTTTAAAGTTATTGTAACTGAGAGGTCCAAAAGATGGAAACTTCTTTTAAATGTTTGATAAGAATTGTATATATTCAAGGTATACAACATGATGACTTGATATACATGTATGTAATGAAATGATTACTACAGTCAAGCTAATTTACATATCTTCTGCTCAAATAGATACCATTTTGTATGTGTGATGAGAGTTCCTGAAATCTACTCTCTTAACAAATTTGTGTTACACAATCTAGGGAATTATTAACTCTAGTCACCAGGCCTTCTAGACTAGTTCATCCTATATACGTGCAACTTTGTACCCTTTGACTAACATCTCCTGCTTCCCCCACCCAACAGTGATTGGTAGCCACCATTCTGATATCTGCTTCCATGTATTTACCTTGTTTAGAGTCCACATTATAAGTGAGATCATACAGTAGTTTTCCTTCTGTGTCTGGCTTATTTCATTAGCGTAGTATCTTTCTGCATTCATCTGTTTTGTTGCAGATGTCAGGATCTTACCCTTTTGCAAGGCTGAAGAGTACTCCTTTATCTGTACATCACAATTTCATTTTCCAGTCATCTGTTGACATACATTTGTTTCCATGTCTTGTTTATCACGAATAATGCTACAGTGAACATGAGAACACAGATATCTTTTCTATTACTGGTTTACTTTCTTTTGGGTATATTCTCAGAAGAGGGATTGCTGGATCATATGGTAGCTCTATTTTCTGTTTTTATAGAAGCCTCCATGCTGTTTTTCATAATGGCTGTAGGGACTACTCATATTCTTAAGGAGCAAAATGACTTTTGATGTTCTTGCTTTAAGTTAGAAATTTTGCAGATGTTTTGATCATTTGTGTCAACCCATGTTTAAATCATGCTTTACTGTTAATTTTGAATGATTGGGAGCATCTTCACATTTAACCTCTCATTTCTAGAGTTCCCTAGCCTCTCAGACATATAGCTAATTATCTACAAACATTTACCTCTATTAAAGAGTTAGATATTCATCAGAGTCATGATAAAGAAGAATCATATTGACTGTTATAGCCTCTTCAATAAAAGTAATGATAATTTTTGGTCCCTAAGACAAAATCTCTGAAATAGATGAAGATAAAGCCAGTGAATGATGATTCAATATCAGCTAGATATTCCACTTTTAGGAGTTGCTATTTTTAAACCTGTGACTTCATCAAAGTGGGTTTTATAATTGACAACCATGTAATTTTTTGGTATGAAAAGAATTAGACTTTAAAAATATTCTTAAATATTTAAAATGAAAAAAAGTAATGGTATCACCATCATGATAATGATAGTGATTATAATGGCAATAATGATTAATTCAGAGAGAAAGACGGACTTCATTAGAAAGCTCTGAGCTATGTAGTTAAAGGCCAATGTTTTTAGAAAGAAATGGAAAATTTCTAGTAAGTGGTATGATTTTCAGATATTTCCTCCCAACTTTCATTAATTCCATTAATAGCATTTACAAATCACTAACAATAAATGTGCTTGTTATGGTCTTCTCAGAGCTTATTATAAAGGATGTTGACTTTGTTCAACGATGAATAGATGTTTTCATCAGTAATGATTAAACTCCCCAAAAATTATACAGTGTGTGGGCCAGTATCTGATAGGAAAAGAGTAAATGTATTGCTAGGAATGAACAATTTGTTACATTTTTGGTATATAAATAGGTACAATCAGCTAGTTTCACTTTCATGATAATATTACCTTGATACATTTTAGAGTGATATTATTGTTATATAATTCCCCTCTACCTGGCATTTACATGATAAAATGTTCACTATTGACATCATTTTGATATTTTACTTATATTTTTAAATTTTAAATTATTTATTTAAATAACAATGGTATTTTACATCTAAAACTTATTAATTTGGGTTTGTTTGGGGAAAAATTGTACTCTGAAGAAGCACTTTCTTCTACGTACCCTCATATTAAAAAAAAGCAGATAAATTGATGATTCCAGTATAAAACATGGATGCATCAAAGAAGCAAAAGAAAATACAGAACTTGAGAAAGAACAATGTGCCTTCAAAGGCGGAAATCATAAAGAAATGGTTGTATAGAAACTTATTACTTCTGGAAAATGCTATAAACAAAATTAAAAGATAAAAAGCAAACTAGAATCAATATTTGTAGTACACATGAAAGAAAAGAAGATGAGCATCTAGGAACTAAAAAGCCTCTTGTTGAGAGTGAAAGAGGAGAGTGAAAAAGTTGGCCTAAAGCTCAACATTCAGAAAATGAAGATCATGGCATCTGGTCCCATCACTTCATGGGAAATAGATGGGGAAACAGTGGAAACAGTGTCAGACTTTATTTTTCTGGGCTCCAAAATCACTGCAGATGGTGACTACAGCCATGAAATTAAAAGACACTCCTTGAAAGAAAAGTGATGACCAACCTAGGCAGCATAGTGAAGAGCAGAGACATTACTTTGTCAACAAAGGTCCATCTAGTCAAGGCTATGGTTTTTCCAGTGGTCATGTATGAATGTGAGAGTTGGACTGTGAAGAAAGCTGAGTGCCGAAGAATTGATGCTTTTGAACTGTGGTGTTGGAGAAGACTCTTGAGAGTCCCTTGGACTGCGAGGAGATCCAACCAGTCCATTCTGAAGGAGATCAGCCCTGGGATTTCTTTGGAAGGACTGATGCTAAAGCTGAAACTCCAGTACTTAGGCCACCTGATAGGAAGAGTTGACTCATTGGAAAAGACTCTGATGCTGGGAGGGATTGGGGGCAAGAGGAGAAGGGGACGACCGAGGATGAAATGGCTGGATGGCATCACTGACTTGATGGATGTGAGTCTGAGTGAACTCTGGGAGTTGATGATGGACAGGGAGGCCTGGCGTGCTGCGATTCATGGGGTCGCAAAGAGTCGGAAAGACTGAGCGACTGAACTGAACTGAACTGAATATATAATAAGGTCTCATAAATTAATAAGAAAGAGACAGCACTTATTTTATTACTCTATTTCCAGTGCAGTCTTAGGTTTGCAGCAGGTTTAAGCAGGAGGTACAGCGATTTCCTGTACACTTCCCATCCCTATGTCTCCCTCATTATCAACACTGAACGAGAGAAGGATACAAACTCTTCTTATCAAAGATCAACCTGCATTGACAGATAGTAATCACCCAAAGGTCATAGTTTACTTTAGGATTTACTTTTGGTAAATTCTAGGATTCTATGGGTTTGGACAAAGTATAAAAATAAATATATATTTATATATTTCCATTGTTATAATATATACAGGAAATTTCACTGCCCTAAATATCCTCTATGTTCTGCCTGTTTATCTCTTCTTTCCCTCCACACATATCCCTCCTTACCCCCACCTTATCTTGGAAACCATTGAACTTTTTATTGTTCCATAGTTTTGCTTTTTCCAGAATATCATTTAGTTAGAATCATACAGTGTATAGCTTTTTCAGACTGGTTTCTTTCACTTCCTAATATGCATTTAAGTTTCCTCCAGGTCTTTTCATAGCTTGATAGCTCATTTCTTTTTAGCCCTGAATAACATTCCATTTGTTTGGATGTACCACAGTTTATTTATCCATTCACCTACTGAAGGACATTTTGGCTGCTTCCAAGTTTGGGCAATTACAAATAAAGCTGCTGTAAACATTTATGTGCAGGGTTTTGTGTGGACAGAAGTTTTCAGCTTTTTGGGGGGTAAATAACAAGGAGTGCAATTACTGGAACATATGCTAAGAGTATGTTTAGTTTTGTGAGAAACCACTTTCAAAGTGACTTTACCATCTTGAATTACTACGAGCAAGAAATGAGGAGTCCTGTTGCTCCACATCACCAGCATTTGGTGTCCTGTGTCCTGTCTCTAGCCGTGCTGTTCGATGTGTGGCGGTATCTCATTGTTGTTTTAATTTGCATTTGCCTGATGACATAGGATGTGGACATTTTCCATTTGCCTGTTTGCCACCTGTATATCTTTTTTGGTGAGGTGTCCGTTTAGGTCATTAGGTGTGTTTTGCATAGCAGTCCTTTATCAGATGTGTCTTTTGCAAATATTGTCTTTCAGGCTCTAATTGTCTTCTAGTTCTTTTGATATTGTCCTTCACAGAGCACCATTTTTAATTTTAATGAAGTCCAACATATCAATTATTTCTTTCATGGATCATGTCTTTGGTAATACTTACAAATTAAATAAACAAATATTTTAATCTTTACAATTATTTTAAAAGAAGTAGAAGGAGGATAGTAATAATATCTAATGTTCTGCTGTTGAGAGCATAAACTGATACATTGCGGAGGGTAGGTCAACCTGGAAATGTGTAGCAAAGGCTTTAAAAATTGTACCCAACAATTTCAAATATTATAACAAAATAAACAAACATACATACAGCGTTTTTCATTGTTGTGATATCTGTAAGTGTAGACAAGGATAGTCATTCTGAAAAAAGAAAATTTGAGAAATGTGACAAACACACCAGCTTATTTCTGCTCTGATACTTCTAAAGCTGTAAGAAGGCATAGATATGGCTTACCTAGAGCCATACGTGCCCCACTGCTCCAGTGTGTAGTTAGAACATGTATAAGCAGCATGGTAGAGAGAAAAGGATCTTGGCTTAAGAGTCAGAATGCCTGGGTTCTGCTGTGGACTAGCTGAGATAATCTAAGGGTGCCAATATAAGGCATTATTCAGATGCTAGTGTTAGAGTGGGAGAGTTTTTGAATTCCTTTACCCACATATCTGTATCTATCTTCACAACTGATGTTTCTAATTAAAAGTCCCCTGTCAAATGGGAGAGTGAGGGCACATTTTCATAGTTGCACTCTAAGAAAGTGCCAGATGGTGAAATCTGGAATGGCTTGGCTTTGATAGAAATCAGTATAATATTTTGAATTGAATATACCTCCCAATCATTATTATTTGAATTTCATTCAAAAGAAAATTCTGCTTATATAAGGTTGGCAGAGGATAATTGGTATTGACTGTAACCTAGCATTTAGGTATAGTGGAGATAGCAGAAATGTAGAGGAGTGTAATTCAATGGAAATTTCTGTGGTGTTAGAAATGTTCTGTCTGCGCCATCCAGTACAGTAACTGAGAGTCACACGTGGCTGCTGAGCACTCAAAATAAAACTAGTTTGACTAAGGAACAGTATTTCTAATTTTATTTAATGCTAAGTAATTTAAATTATTTAATAGTCACATTTGACAAGTGCTTTCCTATTGGACAATGCAGCTCTAAAATTAAGCACAACACATCTGTGAGGCTCTGTATGTAATTATTTAATTTAATGTGAGGATTCACTTCAAGCATATCTGATGAATGAGGGTGACAAAAAGGTGAATTTTCTTTATGAAATTTCAGTCCCATTCAAAGAAATACTAAACTGAGAGATCCTTTGATTCTGGAACCTCTAAGTCCAAGTGAAAGTGAAGTGAAGTCGCTCAGTCGTGTCCGACTCTTTGCGACCCATGAACTGTAGCCCACCAAGCTCCTCCGTCCATGGGATTCTCCAGGCAAGAATACTGGAGTGGGCTGCCATTTCCTTCTCCATGTAAATCCAAAGTTTTCCATAAAAGTCTTGGTCCGATATGTTCTATAACCTTGCTCACTTGAGATTTCTAATGTTCATCCATTTTCTCATTTATTAAAAAAAAGCACTCAGGCTGAATGTATATGTGTCAGTGTAAGAAAAATGCACTGTTTCCCCTTATTCTCACAATACTACTGTACTCACAACACTTTTTACAGATTGCAGGTTTGTGTGCATGACACACAGTGAGGCCAAACAAACCAAAACATCAGAGTTTGAAGCAAAGAAAGGTTTACTGCAGGACCATGCAAGGAGGCTAGGTTTGTGCACAAGGGTTTGTGCTCCCAAAGAAACCCAAGGTCCTCAAAGGGTTTCAGCAAAGCACTTTTAAAGGACAAGCAAGGATGAGGTTGGTGGTTGCAAACTTCTAGGTGTTGGAATCCTTTGTTCTTGCAACTGTACAGGTAGGTCAGGTCACGATGTTCCTGTAAACCTACAATAAAACAAATGCTATTCTGTTTTGAACTTTTTATCTCTATATGAATGGACTTTTAAAGGTCAGATCCTTGAGAATAGGCTGTCCTATGTATTTCAGGCTATCGGCAGCATTATTTTACAAAAGGTACAGAACCAGCAGGACAAGCACAGGTCAACAAAGCACGAAAGCAAAAAGAGCGGATCTAATATGGAGTCAGGTTTGTTCTTCCCTGTTACAGGCTGATACCAAATGTATGGATTTGCTGCACCGAGCAATTCTGACTGCCTGGAGTCAATGTCGGGGCCCTCAGGTCTGTGAGACTGCTCCCACCTCGACTTCACATGCCAGTTGCGAGTACAGCTTGTCACCTGTGCTTCTGACATACCAGCTACAAATGGGAGGTTCCCACGACCACCTCTTCAGTTCAGTCCTTTGCTAGTACAGCTCAGAGCGCTCAGGAAAACACTTATGTTTACTGGTTTATTGTATAATAAAGAATAAGATAAAGGATATAGATGGACAGCCAGACAAAGAGATGCATGGGTGAACTCCAAGAGTCCCAAGCACAGGCACTTCTTTTCCTGTGGAGTTGGGATACAACATCCTTCCAGCACATGGAGGTGTTAACCACTCCAGAAATTCTCCAAGCCCCATACTCTGGGGGTTTTTATGGAAGCTTCATCATATAGGCACGGTCAATCATTAACTCAGTCTCCAGTTCCTCTCCTGGAGAATTGTTGTTCAGACACTAAGTCGTGTCTGACTCTTTGTGATCCCATGGACCACGGCATGCTAGGCTCCCCCATCCTTCACTACCTCCTGAAGTTTGTGCAAACTCATATCCATTGTGTCAATGATGCTATCTAACCATCTCGTCCTCTGTCACCCACTTCTCCTCCTGCCCTCAATCTTTCCCAACATCAGGGTTTTTTCCAATGAGTCAGCTCTTCTCATCAGGTGGCCAAAGTACTGAAGCTTCAGCTTCGGCATCAGTCCTTCCAATAATATCCAGGGTTGATTTTCTTTAGGATTGACTGATTTGATCTCCTTGCAGCCCAAGAGACTCTCAAGAGTCTTCTCCAGTGCCACAGTTTGAAAGCATCAATTCTTTGGTGCTCAGCCTTCTTTATGGTCCAACTCTCACATCCGTACATGCTTACTGGAAAAACCATAGCTTTGACTATACAGACCTTTGTCATCAAAGTGATATCTCCACTTTTTAATATGCTGTCTAGGTTTGTCATGGAGAAGGCAATGGCAACCAACTCCTGTACTCTTGCCTGGAAAATCCTGTGGGCGGAGGAGCCTGGTAGGCTGCAGTCCATGGGGTCGCTAAGGGTCGGAGACGACTGAGCGACTTCACTTTCCCTTTTCACTTTCATGCATTGGAGAAGGAAATGGCAACCCACTCCAGTGTTCTTGCCTGGAGAATCCCAGGGATGGGGGAGCCTGGTGGGCTGCCGTCTATGGGGTCGCACAGAGTCAGACACGACTGAAGCGACTTAGCAGCAGCAGCAGCAGCAGGTTCGTCATAGCTGTTCTTCCAAGGAGCAAGTGTCTTTTAATATTATGATTGCAGTCACCATCTGCAGTGATTTGGGAGCCCAAGAAAATAAAATCTGTCACTGTTTCCACTTTTTCCCCATCTATTTGCCATGAAGTGATGGGACTGGATGCCATGATCCTCATTTTTTGAATGTTGAGTTTTAAACCAACTTTTTCACTCTCCTCTTCTACCCTTATCAAGAGGCTGTTTAGTTCCTCTTTTCTTTCTGCCATCACCTGGAGGATAGGGGTGGGATCAAAGTTTCAAGCTTCTAATCTTTCTGGTGACCAGCCTCCACCCCAAAGCTACACAGGAATTTATCAAGCATCACTTCATTAAAGCAAAACTCCTATCACCCAGAAAATTCCAAAGGACTCAGGAGCTTGATATCAGAACCAGGAACAAAACCATATATTAGAATGAAAGATGTGCCTAGTATTCTTATCACTTAGGAAACTATAAGGATTTTAGGAGCTCCATGCCAGGAACTGAGGGAAGAAATCAATATATTTTTTCTATTATTTTAAAATCAGGCACTGTAATTGAAAAGATAATGGCTGTCCAGAGTCCCTAGATGTAGAGGTTCCTTGAAATACAGTTAGGAGTCATATGTACAGAACATATATTATGGAGGAGGAGTGAGAAAATACGATGTGAAATGGAAGCACTAGTATAAACTTTTAAAATAATTTTTTAAATAATATGCCTTAAATAGAAGGTTGGAGAAAGGAGAATTTATATAGAGAGAATAGTACAGACAAATCAGGGAGAAATGAAAATCAGAAATCTCTGGAAATGTAAACTAGTCATAAAGATGTAATGAGACTAGAACTCAAAGATGTTCAGGGACCAGATCATCATCACCGCCACCACCACCACCATCACCATCATCACTACCACCTACCACCATCACTATCACCAACATCACCATCATTATCACCACATCATCATCAAAATCACAAGAACCATGTACTGGACATCTAGAATTAGGCCAAGCACTTTTCATGCATTGTTTTTTTTCTCACAATTTATGAAGCAAATACTGTCCTCTTTATTGATGGGGAAAATGCATTGCCAGTAAAAGTCAATTGGGGTTGCCAGGCCAGAGGCAACCTGTTAGACCAGGCCAAGTCTTTACCTCTGCCAAGTGTTATCTCTTCTATGGAATTTAGACTGTTTTGTCCTGAATAATCTGGGAAGCCCTATGTATTTGAGGAAAGTCATATGGACAGCAGCGTAGAAAATGGACTAGAGGGAAGCTATACTTAATGGATGGAAGTACGTGAAAAAGTTAATGCTACAATCCAGAACAAGGATGAGAGAAATTCTGAGCTGTGGAAGTAGAACAGGAACTTGAAAAGGAGTCTACCTGAGTGATATGTCAGGGGTCTGTCTTTACAGTAAGTCAGGTAGACAACATCTGATTTATTTCTTAACCCTCCCTGAAAAGTGTCAATTCCTCTCTGCTACATTATATCAAGATTATTGATATAAGGAAACAGCTTATTTTATAATATGCAAGTTTTCCTAACAAGATTAACCTGCATAAATCATCCTGTTGGAAGCAAGTGTCGCTACATCACCTGTGTTTCTGCAATATGGGGTTCATCACAATGTAAGGTAACTAAGGTGGGAACTTCATATTCATGGAATTTTTTCTTTCATTAAAATCTTTTTGTTCTTGATATTAACAAATAGTGATTTTTTTCTTTCCAACATCCAAGAATTTTTTAAATACATAATTAAATCTTATTTAGAAAGGTCAAAGACAGTTCCTTTTATCATTGTGAAAGGAGTCTTCTACTTGAATTTCTGATTTGGGTACATTATTATTCTCCTGCCTTTGCCCCATTTGGGTGGATTTGTTTTTCTCTTGGCAGTGTATCCAGGTTCATCTTCAGGTGAAAGTAGAAGCTGGCAATTCTGGCATCAGAGACTCCACATTTTTCGAGAAGTTATTTTTAATTTCTTCCAAAGCCTTATGACTCTGGGAAAATGCAGGAAAAGAAGGCGGAGGAGATGGAGTGTTGTCTTGACAACAAAGAGGCCGAAGGAGGAGAGGGTATTGCTGAAAGGAACGCACAGTAACCTGGCTGTAAGGAGAACTTTGGCAATAACTGCCAGCCAAAGGTGGTGAGGAGGGAACAGCAGTCATTTGGCCAGTGGACTGACCGTGTAATTCTTTTCAGTAGGTTGGAGTACAGTGGGAAACCCCAACATATAAGAAGACACAAAGGAGCACCTTATATGAGAGTTCTGTGAATTCTGATATAATAAAATAGAATACTTTCTAAGTACCAGATACTGTTCTAAATGCTTTTTGTTTAACTCATTTAATTTTTAAGTTAATTAATCCTCATTTAGAGAATAATGCCAGGCACATAGAAATCACCAAATATGTATGTAAGTACTTATTACCCTTCCTTTAATCCTCAAAACAACCCCATGAGTCAGGCACTATAATCATCTTTATTTTACAGATGAAGAAATTAAGTCCAGGGAGGTTAAGTAATCTCCCCAGGGGCATACAGTTAATGAGAGAGAGTGCTATAGTTAGTTGGGCTCAACCACTATGTCACTTTCCCTTAATCTATGTAAAATCTCTCACACGTAAAGAGATAATACTTGTAAAGTGCTTATGAAGTATCTGACATATAAATTCCTATAAACACTGGCAATTATTATTATGTAATAAAGTTTAGAAGATGTTCCACTATTTATGTTTTCTACACAAACACTGCTCAGAAATGGTAAGATTTTTGGGGTAGATTTGGATTTTTCTTATGTAAATTTGAATAAAGCTTTGCTTATGAGCATGCCCATTATAAATTGGAGGAATCTTCTTTCTACCCGAATACTACATATCAGTTGGACTGGCACAGTTGAAGTTTTCACCTTAAAGAATGTGCTTCATAGAGATGCTCCACATACACATCTATGTAGCTCTGACCTTTTGACAGAGAGTGATTGCAACTAATGGTATTAATGAGCACAAGTGAAACCCTCTTCCATGCTGGGTATTTGAAAATATATCAATTTGTTCATTGCCATCTTGTCGGGAGTTAAATGCTCTGACATTTGCATAACCTAAGGGAGCTAGTGAGAGGTTGACAGCCAGGAAGGGAAATCAGACCAGAGGCTGGAAAGGAGTCACCACAGGGGATGGATTGCTAACAGAGCCCTCAAGGTCACACAGCAGTTCTGGGCAGAACTCAGCCAGGCCCTGGAACAAAGTCAGGTGCAGACTTGGGTTCTGATCTCTTTTCCTTTGTTGTTGTTTGGTCACTAAGTCATGTCTGACTCTTTGTGACCCCATGGACTGCAGCCTGACAGGTTGCTCAAACTCACGTCCATTGAGTCGGTGATGCTACCTAACCATCTCATCCTCTCTTTTGTCTATAACCACGTGATCCTTTCCAGTAAATTGGATGAGAGTAGGAAACCCAAACGTGCAAGGAGACACAAAGGAGCACATTATAGGAGAATTGTGTGAGTTCTCTGATATAATAAAATACTTTCTAAGGAGTGAATACTGTTAAAGCTTTTTGTTTAACTAATTTATGTTAATAAATCCTCATTCAGAGAACAATACCTAGCACATGGGTTATTTGGGGGTAGGTGGATGGTCATCCTTGTGGTCCATGCAAGGGTTGGAAAAGAATTTCCAGACATCAGACAGAATGAAAGGGAAATAAAGTTTATTGAGTGGGAGATGGTTTTAAAAGAGCAGACCAGTTCAGGGGAGAGCCGACATCGAACGGGGGTTCTTGGTCCATTCTTATACCCAGGGTACAAGGAGCAAGATAGGGGTCTTGCTGGTCATTTGCTGAGTGGATGAGGCACATATATTGGGTTGGGGAAAAATATTGCAACTACTTTCTCCCTATATGGGGTAGGAGGAAAGACAGTGTATACTGCTCAGGAGGACCTAAAATTTGTTAATGGTTATAACGTGGGGGAGGGAAGGATGATAAGGGCCTAGTTTTTTCCATTCCTGCATTTCAAAGCCCTCCTTGGTTGTTGGTGTTGCTTTTTTCTTTCTGTTCTTTCATCCTTGGAATATGACAAACCTTTGAATAAAAAAAATATTATAGAAAATTAAGTGATATGAAATCTGACTGAAGTAAGAATGTCAACAGATGAAGAATTACAGATACTTACTTATGTATCATAGCATTCTTTGGACAGGAAGGATATCAAACCAGTCCTAAAGGAAATCAACCCTGAGTATTCATTGAAAGGGCTGATGCTGAAGCTGAAGCTCCAATACTTTGGTCACCTGGTACAAAGAGCCAACTCATTGGAAAAGACCCTGATGCTGAGAAAGATTGAGGGCAGGAAGAGAAGCAGGTGACAGAGGATGAGATGGTTGGATGGCATCATCAACTCAATGGACATGAGTTTGAGCAAACTCAGGGAGATAGTGAAGGACAGGGAAGCCTGGGGTGCTGCAGTCCATGGGGTCACAAAGAGTCAGATGCAACTGAACAGTGAACAACAGCAACATATCCTGGACATTGGCACTGCAGGAACAACAGCCCTGTTGTGCTGGAACTCCTGGAGAGAATGATGCCGCTTTGCCTGAGTGCATGAGAAATGAGCAGCAGACGAGGCAAAGGAGGTTTAAAGATATCATTGCTCAGGACAGCAGCCATGGAAGATTCTAGAGGGATACAAGACACAGCAGGAGAGAGGGCAAGGTGAAGCCTTGAGCTAAATGACCAGCAGTTGCCTTGTCTTTGTGACCTCAGAGTGTTGGTTCTAATGATGACACTGGGCAAGTGTGGCAGGCTGCTGACCCCAATAAGAGGACAGCACAAGAGACCAGCAGACCTTCCACCACTCAGCTATTAGGGAAGGATGGTCTGCAGGGATGAGGTGGGGAAATCTCTCTCTCTGGATGTTTGTCTTCTGCTTTGGCAGCCCCATCCCTATTGACTGCTCCTCCATGAGCTTGAAACTGTTAAGGAGTGTGCCGGTAACGTTAGTGATCCACAGGGTCTCCACCGCAATCTCTGTGAATGTTACATGTAGTTTGTTATTGAGAAGTAACAGGCTCTCATTAATCACAGTGAAAGTGAAAGTGAAGTCGCTCAGTCGTGTCCGACTCTTTGCGACCCCACGGACTGTAGCCTACCAGGCTCCTCTGTCCATGGGATTCTCCAGGCAATAGTACTAGAGTGGATTGCTATTTCCTTCTCCAGGGGATCTTCCTGACCCAGGGATTGAACCCAGGTCTCCCGCATTGTAGACAGGTGCTTTACCATCTGAGCCACCAGCGAAGTCCTTATTAATCATAATGACTAATATTTTGTATTGTGATTTACACTTTGCACCGTATTTTGATTATATAGTATTTCAATCTCCCAACAATCCTGCACTAAAGATGACCCCATCGTTTCTTTTTGAAGGAGAAAAATCAAGTTCAGTGGGTGTCTTGGAGGCACTGAGTTAGCAAGCAAAACATAGATTTTTTTTTAATTTTTAATTGAATTATGGTTCATTTACAATGTTACATTAGTTTCAAGTGTACAGCAAAGGGATTCACTTATACAGATGCGCATATATATATATTCTTTTTCAGATTCTTTTCCATTCATTATACATTATTATAAGATATTGAATATAGTTCCCTGTGCTATACAGGCAGTCCTTGTTGTTTATCAATTTTATATATAGTAGTGTCTGTCTGTTAATCCCAGACTCCTAATTTATCCCTCCCCCTTTCCCTTTGGTAACCATAAAATAGTTTTCTGTGTCTGTGAGTCTCTTTCTGTTTTTTAAATAAGTTCATTTGTATTATTTTTTTAGATTCCACATATAAATGATTTCATATGGTATTTGTCTTTGATTTACCTTACTTAGTGTGATAATTTCTAGGTCCATCCATGTTGCTGCAAATCGCATTATTTCATTTTTTTACAACTGAGTATATACATATATACATATCACATGGGCTTCCCTGGTGGCTCAGTTGGTAAAGAAGCCTCCTGGAATGCAGGAGACCCAGGTTCAATCCCTGGGTTGGGAAGATCCCCTGGAGAAGGGAATAGCTGCTCACTCCAGTATCCTTGTCTGGAGAATCTCATGGACCGAGGAGCCTGATGGGCTACAGTCCATGAGGCCACGAAGTGTTGGACATGACTGAATTACTAAGCTCGCACACACACATGCACATATATCACGTCTTTATCCTTTCATTAGTGGATACACAGGTTGAGTCCGTCTTGGCTACTTTATAATAAGTAGTGCTTCTATGAACATTAAGGTGCCTGTATCTTTTTTGAATTAGAGTTTCTGTCTTTTCTTGATACATGCCCAGGAATGGGATTGCTGGGTCATATGGTAACTCTTATTCAATTAAAAAAAAAAAATCTCCATGTTGTTCTCTCTAGTGGCTATATCAATTTACATTCCCACCAATAATGTAGGGGGGTTCCCTTTCCTCCACACCATCTGAGCATTTATTATTTGCAGACTTTTTGATGATGGCCATTCTGACCAATATAAGATGATACCTTATTATAGTTTTGATTTGCATTTCTCTAATAATTAGCAATGTTGAGCATCTTTTCATGTGCAAAAATGGCATAAATCTTACTTTACTGATTTAGTAACACATGTTGCTTCACTCAAAATGCCCTCTCATCTTGAAAAGTAAAAATTGCCTCAGCTATTTGCCTTTAGAGACTTGCTGTTATAAATGAATTCTTGGCTTTGTTCAAATAATTCAGGTTAAATCCTCTTTTCCATCAATACTTTCAAGTTTATGTACACAGTAGGTATTTAATAAGCATTAACTGCCTGATTGATGTTTCTTGGTACACTCCTCAAAAGTAATCATTCTGATTCTCACACATCTGATGAAAAGATTGTTTGGGAATGGTAGAGAATAGTGAGCAATTAGAATTCCCAATATAGGAAACTAAGGTGGAAAAAATATATAAAGCAGTTCTTTTAAAATTAGGGAAGTGATCTAACTTCTAACATCTAAATGAAATTTTTAAAATTTATTTTGTTTTAATTGGAGAGGTTTAAAATAACTCAAATGGCTGAAACCAAAAGGCAATAGGGCAGATACTTTATGCCTATGTAAAACCAATAGAAGAAAATTATTATGCAACCCTTCCACTACTCTTGCTCATATTCATACAACAGCCAAAGAACTTACAGTTTTATCTTCCCAATGGGATGTCCTGCTGTGTTCCTAGATGTGTCTTTTGTCTTCACGTTACTCACCATCTATCTTTACAGTCCTCCTTTACCCACAATTGCACATGAGTTTAACTGTCTCTCTTGTCTACCAGAGATAGCAGAGATACTCTTTCCCTGGCTGATTCTCTGCAAACTAATGACTGAAGTCTGGGCAGGAGAAATGAAGCCAGAGTATATACTTATCAGCAACAGTTTTTTTTTCCAATTTGGCTAAACTGAGGTTTAAATCATGGCTATTTGGGCTTCCTTTTTCTTATATTTTTCCTTAAAATGTAAAAAAGCCATTTTGAATTGCAACATTTATTACCTTTGGTGTTTAAAATTGTATTAAAATAATGCTTTGGGTTTATATGTTCTCTTCCGACAGTAATGCTAGGATCTGAGACTCTTGTTTAGGATTAGGGTGAGACAAGAAAAGAATATTTAAATGAAAGATAGCTTTTCTTACCACCTATTAAATATATTGTAAAGCTATAATTATGATTAAGTTGAACTATAATTAAAGAGGATGTTGATAGAGATGTAACCTTGGAGTATAAACAAATACTAACATATGTAATAATATATGCTAGATGAGACAGCAGTAGTAATAGGGGACACGATGACTATTATGCAGTAAACCTTATGGAGAAGGAAAAGGTCTCCATTTATTCTGCAAAATAAATTCCAACTAGATTAGATTTAAATAAGTATAATAAATCAAATTATAAAAATTAGAAGAAAATATAGATAATTAAAGAGAGCTTTATTGAAATAAAGTTGATAATAAACTACACTGTTCAAAGGGTACAAATTAAGTTTTGAAATAATGTTTATATCTTTTAAACCATCTCTAGAAATCAAGATGTAACATTTTTATCATTCCCAACAATCTATTCATAACCTCTTAGTAATGCCACCCTTCCAGCCCTCTCTCGTTTTTAAGCAACCGGAAATCTGCTTTTGGTCATTATAGATTAGTTTGCATTTTTTAAAGTTTTATATATGGAATCATACACTGCGTACTATTTTCATCTGGTTTCCTTCACTCACCATAATTATTTTCAGGTTCAACCATGGTGTTGAATGTACCAATAAGGTGTTCATTTTCATTGCTTTGTTTATTTATTGTTTATCCATTAGTCTGTTATGGACATTGGGGTTGTTTTTTAAAGTATAGTTGATTTACAGTATTAGTTTCACAGGTACAACAACAATAGTCATTCAGTGTTTTTATATAGGAGATTATACTCCACATAAAGTTATAAAATACTGGCTATACTACTTGTACTGTATAAGATATCCGTATATCTCATTTATCTTACACATAGTAGTTTTTACCTCTTGACCCTCTACCCCTATAATGCCACTCCCCTATGCCTCTCCCCCCGGATAACCACTAGTTTGTTCTCTGTATCTGTGAGTCTGTTTCTGTTTTATTTATCCAGTTTTTGATTATTACAAATAAAACCATTATGAACATTCATGTAAAAACCTTTACATGGATATCTATTTTCTTTCCTTTTGAGTAAGTACCTAGAGGAATTTTAAATAATCTGTGAAAGGGATAAGTCTTATAAAGTATAAAAATGAAGGTTCATAATAGAAAAAAAGCTATACTGGACAATAATGATATTTTAAATTTCTGCATATCAAAAAATGTCATTAAGATGACAGGTTAAATGCTAGTCAAGGAAAATATACAGTTAAGGCTATTCTTCAACATAAGATGCCTTTCAGTAGTTAAGCCATGGAAAACCGTATACCTGATGTATTAGCAGTCAATCCTCACAACAGTCCTAAGAGGTAGATGCCATTTTCCCAGCATAAAGTGAAAGTGAAGGTTGCCCAATCATGTCTGACTCTTTGCCACCCCATGGACTACACAGTCCATGGAATTTTCGAGGCCAGAATGCTGGAGTGGGTAGCCTTTCCCTTCTCCAGGGGATCTTCCCAAGCCAGGGACTGAACCCAGGTCTGCCTCATTGCAGGCAGATTCTTTACCAGGTGAGCCACAAGGGACACCTGAGAATACTGGAGAATACTTGCACTTTCCCAGTTTAAACTGGCCCAGAACTTCAGCAATGCTCTATGCTGCGTCCCCATGTAGAAGCAGGGCATGTTATACTGATGGTGTAATTGTCAGAAAGTGAACGTGGTACCCACTCAGTCTGCCCTACTCTTTGCGACCCCAGTGACTGTAGTGTCTGTTCATGGAATTCTCTAGGGAAGCATACTGGAGTAGCCGGCCATTCCCTCCTCCAGGGGATCTTCCTGACCCAGGGATCAAACCCAGGTCTTCTGCAATGCAGGTGAATTCTTCACCATCTGAGCAACCAGGGAAGCCCATAACTGTCAGGGAAAGTTCAATGTCCTAACGTAGAAGAGTATATACAAAACATAATAGAAATAATTCATGAAATGGAAATGACTGATATTCATATGTGAGATAAGAAGTCAATAACCTTAATCCATAAATAATTTGTTTAAAAACACATATGAAAACACTAAGACAAAGGTAAAATGGGAAAGAGACATAAATAGGTAATTTGCAACCAAATGAAAGTAGAAATATATGAAAAATACTGAACTTCACTTTTAGTCAAAGAGATTAAGATTAAGGTAAGGCTGTAACCTGTTTCAAATTAGCAAATTTTTTTTGATATTTTGTTGTTGTGTTGTTTTTGCTTTATTTTGAAAGTACTAATATATAATGTTAATGAAGTTGGAAGCCCTTCTCATACAATTACAATTACAGTTTGTAATTGGTAGAATTACAAATTAATATAATTATTCTGAAAAAATTTGTCAGTATTAGTATCAATGACTTTGAAAATAATTACACCCTTTGATAAAAATTTAATTCTTAAAATCACCTAAGGAAATGATCTAAAATGGATGCAAAGATTTATGTACAGACATCTTTCCTTTTCAGGATTATTTGTAGCAGTGAAAAAATTGGAAACAACCAAATATCCTATAATAGGAAAATGAATAGCTAAAGTCATTCCATAGTAGGAAATTCTGTGCAGCTACCAAAGGGGTGTTTATCAAGCTATAGCATAAGCTATTGGTAGGAGTAGAAATTACTACAAATTTTCTGGAAAGTAGTTTAATAACATTTTTAAATTGACTTCTGAGCATTGACCTAGAAATTCTGCTTTTAGGAGTATTTGAAATGGAAATCCTTTTGCACAAAAATTTATAAACAAGGATATTTATCACATTATGATTTAAAATAATGAAAATTTTAAAAATGAAATGTCCAACAAGTTAAATCTTAATAAATTTAAGAAATTATTTAATCAATTAAATTTTGGTACATCAATATGATGGAAACCATTAAAATGTCTTATAGAAGTGTTTAATAAGAGAGAATATACTTTTTCTAAAATACCACCTACCATCTAACCCTGATAATGAAATTAAAAAGGAAAGAAAGAGGGAGAGAGGGAGAAAGGAAGGGAGAAAGAAATAAAAAATGTTAGTAGTGATTAATCTATGTATTAAATATTAATTTTTCTTCTTAATTTTCTTCTATTTTCTAAATTTTCTTCAGTGGATATGTACTAATTTTGCAATCCTATAATATAAAATAGGTTACAAAGGCAGAATTTGAAATTGAATGAAAGTGAATACAACTTTGTGTAGAAAAGAGGCAAGAAAGATAACAACCAAACAATAGGGTGGTTTTTATTTTCTTTTGTATAATTTTTGCAACATTTCTAAATAGTAAGGATTCAAAGAAAAAATTATTATACTGAGAGAGAGGGAGACGCAAGGCCCTCTCTAATTTGTGAAAAGGAATGCCAGAGCACAGAAGGCAATTGAAAGGGACTCCTACTGCAGGAGCAAGAAATCCCGACTACTCCAACCCAATTAAAGGGAGGACTTGGCAGCTATAAATAAAAAAGCCAAGGTACACTTAGCTTCACACTTGTTTGGATCCAGAGACCCAGGGATTATGCCCAAAGCTCCATCTTTCCCTGTTTCCAGGCTCTGCTTGTTTCTGCTTAGCTTTATTCCCAATGACTCCTACCCAAACAGCATAACCAGCTCGTGTGGCTACACTGGCTCTTGGACAAGGGCAGGTAAGATGGCTGCCAGGCCAGCAGTCCCAAATCACGTACCACCTCCTATACATGTTTCAAGATTCCAGCAAGTAAGTGGCAGGGGATGGCTTGGACTGTGCCCATAGCCTTGAATGGTCACCCTGGCCAGGGGGGTAGGGTATTCTGATCTGGTTCAGTCACGTACTTCTATGTCTGAAGGGAAACAAAGTCAGCCCCCTAGCATCATATGGAATAATTCCAAGAGAGGTTATAGGAGAAAAGGAGGAAAGGAAACGTTGGAAGGACAGTATGACAGATGTCAGTGACCGAAACTAATAGGAAAAATGCCAGATATTTAGCAAAACTCCCTCATTCCCTCAAGTCCTCCTGGAATTATGTACAATAAATTTTCTTCCTGAGATTTCAAAGAAGCAAATTGACACTAAGAAACACTTGTTATTTGCCCAAGAACATGTAGATTCACATGGCATTGGAGAGACTGGAACTAAGATCTGTGTAATGCCTTAGCCAAACCTCCCTTCCAAAATATTTGTCTTTCTTAAGTTCCTCTGGCTGCTCCATCTTTTTTTTTTTAATTTGTTTTAATTGGAGGCTAATTACAATACTGTGGTGGTTTTTGCCATACATTCACATGAATCAGCCATGGGTGTACATGTGTTCCCCATCCTGACCCTCCCTCCCACCTCCCTCCCCATCCCATCCCTCAGGGTCATCCCAGTGCACCAGGCCTGAGCACCCTGTCTTATG
This sequence comes from Capra hircus, assembly GCF_001704415.2. Classification (NCBI taxonomy): domain Eukaryota; kingdom Metazoa; phylum Chordata; class Mammalia; order Artiodactyla; family Bovidae; genus Capra; species Capra hircus. Next base: position 22,618,266 of record NC_030831.1, on the reverse strand, counting down.
CATCGAACCTGGACTGACGATCTGTTTCACATATGGTAATACAGATGTTTCAATGCTATATTCTCTCAGATCATCCCACCCTCACCTTCTCCCACAGAGTCCAAAAGTCTGTTCTTTATATCTGTGTCTCTTTTTCTATGTCGTATATAGGGTCATCGTTACCATCTTTCTAAATTCCATATATATGTGTTAATATACTGTATTGGTGTTTTTCTTTCTTACCTACTTCACTCTGTATAATAGGCTCCAGTTTCATCCACCTCATTAGAACTGATTCAAATGCATTCTTTTTAAGAGCTAAGTAATGTTGCATTGAGTTAGACAAGGCTGTGGTCCGGGTGATCAGATTGGCTAGCTGTCTGTGATTACAGTTTCAGTCTCTCTGCCCTCTGATCCCCTCTCTCAGTGCCTACCATCTTACTTGGGCTTCTCTTACCTTGGAGGTAGGGTCTCTCTTCAGGGCTGCTCCAGCAAAGCGCAGCCGCTGCTCCTTGCCTCTGATGTGGGGTAGCTCCTTTTGGCCACTGCCCCTGCCCTCGGGTGCAGGGTAGCTCCTCTCAGCCGCGCTCGTGTGCCATAAAATTCCAGATGTTCAAGCTGGTTTTAGAAAAGGCAGAGGAACCAGAGATCAAATTGCCAACATCCGCTGGATCATCGAAAAAGCAAGAGAGTTCCAGAAAAACATCTATTTCTGCTTTATTGACTATGCCAAAGCCTTTGACTGTGTGGATCACAGTAAACTGTGGAAAATTCTGAAAGAGATGGGCATACCAGACCACCTGACCTGCCTCTTAAGAAACCTCTATGCAGGTCAGGAAGCAACAGTTAGAACTGGACATCAAACAACAGACTGGTTCCAAATAGGAAAAGGAGTACATCAAGGCTGTGTATTGTCACCCTGCTTATTTAACTTGTATGTAGAGTACATCGTGAGAAATGCTGGGCTGGAGAAAGCACAAGCTTGAATCAAGATTGCTGGGAGAAATATCAATAACCTCAGATAGGCAGATGACACCACCCTTATGACAGAAAGTGAAGAAGAACTAAAGAGCCTCTTGATGAAAGGGAAAGAGGAGAGTGAAAAAGTTGGCTTAAAGCTCAACACTCAGTAAACTAAGATCATGGTGTCCGGTCCCATCACTTCATGGCAAATAGATGGGGAAACAGTGGAAACAGTGGTTGACTTTCTTTTTCTAGGCTCCAAAATCACTGCAGATGGTGATTGCAGCCATGAAATTAAAAGATGCTTACTCCTTGGAAGAAGAGTTATGACCAACCTAGATAGCATATTCAAAAGCAGAGACATTATCTTGCCAACAAAGGTCCATCTAGTCAAGGCTATGGTTTTTCCAGTGGTCATATATGGATGTGAGAGTTGGACTATAAAGAAAGCTGAGTGCTGAAGAATTGATGCTTTTGAAGTGTGGTGTTGGAGAAGACTCTTGAGAGTCCCTTGGACTGCAAGGAGATCCAACCAGTCCATCCTAAAGGAGACCAGTCCTGGGTGTTCATTGGAAGGACTGATGCTGAAGCTGAAACTCCAGTACTTTCACCACCTGATGCAAAGAGCTGACTCATTGGATAAGGCCCTGATGCTTGGAAAGATCAAGGGCAGGAGGAGAAGGGGACGACAGAAGATGAGATGGCTGGATGGCATCACCGACTTGATGGACATGGGTTTGGGTGAACTCCAGGGGTTGGTGATGGACAGGGAGGCCTGGTATGCTGTGGTTCATGGGGTTGCTAAGAGTCGGACACGACTGAGCGACTGAACTGAACTGAACTGAATATTCCATTGTATATGTGTACCACAGCTTTCTTATCCACTCGTCTGTCAATAGACATCTTGATTGCTTCCATGTCCTGGCTATTGTAAACAGTGCTGCGATGAACATTGGGGTACATGTGTGTCTTTCAATTCTGGTTTTGGTGTGTATGCCCAGTAGTAGGATTGCTGGGTCATATGGCAGTTCTATTTCCAGTTTTTTAAGGAATCTCCACACTGTTCTCCATAGTGGCTCTACTAGTTTGCATTCCCACCAACAGTGTAAGAGGGTTCCTTTTTCTCTGCATCCTCTCCAGCATTTATTGCGGCTGCTCCATCTTTAATCAAGGGCCACAGAGACATAGTCAGTGCTTCATGTGTGAGAGATGGCAAAACAAATGTTTTAACACCTTCCAAATTCTACATCTAAGTGACCAGTTGAGCACTGCTTTGAGAAAAGTTAATGTCGAGAATAATACGTCAGATCATGAGCCTTCAATAAAATGTTGGGTTTTTTCCATACATTAAATTTGAGTGGAGTATTCAAAGCTATTAAAAGAATTACACACTCAAATTTTAAACTTTTCTGATAAAGCTTATGCTCCATATTTGACGTTCATGGAGCATTTTCAACAGCATACTAGGTACTCTCAAAGGTATAAAAGTAACCCCAATCTAAATGAGGACACAAAGAAAAGACAGGATATGGGAAATTCAAGGTGGGGAGATATAAATAGCCACCTGGAATAATGGTCTTTGAGGGTCTGGCAGTTCCCCAACCAAAGCAGACAATCTAAAAGGAACCTAAGTTTATTTATACTTGCTGAGGATTTACTTTACCTGGTGATTTAGCCTCCAGGACACACTAGATAAGTTTTGTAGAGCTTTAAGACCTCAAGGTTTGTATTTCCTTTAACCTTCTTATTTCCTGCCCTTGGTTCTGCATGAAAAAACTCATCTCCCCACAGTTCTAAGAAACAATTCCAAAAATAAATGTAGGCATTTGCTTGGACCTGGACATGATGTCCCCATTTTTCTTTCCAAAGCCTACAGGATGTACAAGTCACTCTTGAAGTCTATCCACTAGCACAGCAAATGCAAGCTCCTCATTTGTTCCTCTGGTAGAGTCTGTGTTTAGCAAAGCTGCACATTGTAGATAATGCCCATGAAGAAACTGCTAGATGAGTAGTTTATAGTAAAAAGCACTTTAAAAAAAAAAAAAAAAAACCTTAGGATTTATTTAGCACAATTTAGGTAGCACTTCATTCAGAAGAAGTAAAATTCCATACATTAAGCAATGTATACAAAAGTGATTTGAACACTAAGCATTAAAGCAATACACAGTGGGGATTCTGGAGTGAGATGACCAGCCTTACCTTGGTTGATCTGGAACTGATTAACTGATTCCTTGCAGAGGCATATGTTGACTGAAAAAAAAAAAAAATCCACAACCTAAAAGTTTAAATTATGGGTTTTTTTAAACTTTTTAATTTATGTTGGAGTAAATTCAATTAACAATGTTGTGATAGTTTAAGGTGGACAGCAAAGGGACTCAGCGATACATATACATGTATCCATTCTCCCCCAAATTCCCCTCCCATCCAGGCTGCCACGTAACATTGAGCAGGGTTCCCTGTGCTACACAGTAGGTCCTTGATTATCCATTTTAAATATAGGAAAGTGTATGTTTTACTTGAGGACATAAGCCTGGATCACAGTCTCTCAGAAAGCTCTGAGATACTGATCCAAACTGGTAAGGGAGGAACCAGGATATATAGAAGATTTTGTAAAAAGACCAGGTAGTTAGGTCATCAAAAGATTATGGTTAATCAAAGATAACCAGACATCTCAAGCTAAGGAATTTAGCGCTTTTCTATGTATGGAACGATGCACAAGTCTGGGCTCTCTGAAATCATTTCTTTGCTGTGCATCTCGGCTATCTGGGGCCAGCGTCCTGTGCTTTCTCATCCCGAGTCTCCTCGGTGCACCGCTGGGAGCGGCTGCAGCGGCTGATGGTGGGCATCTGTTTCCATCCTGAGTTTCCTCAAGGCTCACTGTCAGGGTGGCCTCTCATGTGATGGCTGGATGGCTGCAACATCTTTAGTTTGCTGATAAGGCAGGCAACATTTTTTCATTGATATGTAGAGGATGAGTAGTCCTGCCTTGTGGCCCCTGTGTCCTTCTTGACAAAAATAAGGAAGCATGGGGAAGTAGGAAGAGTGCAGACCTTGAAGTCAGATTTAGGTTCAGTTATCATTTTCACACAAGTAACTAGCTCTGGGGCCTCTCTGAGCCCATGTGTCCTCATTTGGATAAACCAGTTGCCAGCTGGGACTTCCTGTCCCCTTGGGGAGTCAGATCAAGTTGGCGTGAACCAATGTGTAAGTCTAAACCCTACTCACAATCCTTGGGGATTCTTGAGGATTACTACCTCTGAACCTATTATTCACCTGGCTCCAATAGTAAGCTATTGTGTCCTCTTCTCCCCCTTTATCAGATTGCAAGTGAAACTCTGTCACCTTGCCAGTGTCCACCAGAGAATCCACTCACACTGAGTGTCTAGTTATTTCACTGCAACTTTGGGGTTGGCAAGAACTGGTAGGACTGGAAAGGGGGCAGGAAGGCACTGCCTTTTTCATCTCTGCAGTGACCTCAGTCTTCTTTCTCCCTTGTTTCAGCCCTCACATATGCCTCCAGAAACTAATATTTTTCATCTCACTCTGCAGAAAAATTTAGCTCTCTTCTGTTCTTGTTCCAAAGTTTCATTCTCAAGCGCTCAAGATGCTTGCAGCACAAAGGATCTTCCAGTGGCCTCCTCAGAAGGTAGTCTAGGTGATCTTTTCCGTTATCTTTTAAAAATAGTAATACCTACTTTGCTCCTTTCCAAGATTTGTTTGAATTTTAGATATAAAGGATATAAAATACTTTGCGCACACTAAATGCATAATAAATGATGTGATGTTTCTGTCTTAGGTAGCCAGTGTTTGCAGTAACTGTACTTCTCTGGATATCACAATTATAATAATTATTTTTGCTATCATATTTTAATGTCTATCTCCCCCAGAGGATTATCAATTCCTCGAGGACAGAAATGATTTCTCTCTTGTTTACCACTATGTCTCATGCAGGCCTGGCTCACAGTTAGCTCTTCACTGCATTCATGAATACATGGGGAGATGGTAGTGAGTGAGTGAGTGAAAGTTGTTCAGTCACGTCCATAGTCTTTGCAGCCCCATGGACTATACAGTCCTACAATTCTCCAGGCCAGAATTTTGGAGTGGGTAGCCTTTCCCTTCTCCAGAGGATCTTCCCAACCCAGGGATCAAAGCCAGGTCTCCCGCATTGAAGGAAGATTCTTTACCAACTGAGCTATGAGGAAAGCCTGGGGAGATGGTAAATGCAGAGGACTCTTTCTTTAAAGTTAGTGACATTATTGGCAGTGACAGAGCAGGTGGCAGATAGAGAAGGCACATGAGATATTCTGAGTGTCATGAGCTCTCTGAGAGTTTGGAAGTGATCAGCAGAGGCTCCACTTCTTCATTCATTCCTTGTTTTTCTGCATTCTCTGCTCTCCCCACAGCTCTGCTCCCTTGCCCACTGTTGTTGGCTTTATTAGCCTCCCTGAAGATGAAAAAGAGACAATAAAATATTTGTTTCTCTACCTCCATTTTTGCCTCATTCATACAAACCATGATCATTATATTTGCAAACTAGTCCAGGAAAAACTATCTTACCCGTAATTTATGTGAAATAATTGAGTTTTTTCCCTGATATTTTTCCACGGCAGATGATTTGCTTTTTAGCTACCTTGTGGGATCAACCTAATAATCTCACTTTAATGTTCCAGCATTTTCTGAACAGGAAAATGGGCTCTGTGCTGTAATGAAGCTTGTAAATTAACTTGAGGAACATAACTCATTCCTCCGCTGCAGAGTTGCCTCTATCTGCAGTGACAGCACATTGCAAAGCAAAGACACTGGATTTACAGTCCCCCTTCTCTGTGGCCTCCTTTTCTCATTTGGAAATGAGTCTGGCCTAAACATTTCAAGCAGTAACACGGGATGGAGCCTGAGTGGGCTGGGGTCTGCCCCCCTCCCCCTGCCAGCGAAACTTCCTGATGATCTGTTTTAAATGCTTGGCTCCAGTTGAGGAATTAATTTGAAGAAAGGAGTCCACAGCAAAAATAAAAATCAGCAAGCTAGGGAAAAGACTCTTCTACAATCCAAAGCAAAGAAAATTAAATCACCCACTAAATATGTTCTGAGATTAAAGTGCTATGTTAGTAGGATTACCAGATAAAGATATGCAGTTAAATTTGAACTTCAGATAATAATAAATAATTTCTTCATATGTGTGTGTCCTTTGGCACTACTGGTAAAGAACCCACCTGCCAATGCAGGAGACATAAGAGATATGGGTTTCATCCCTAGGTTGAGAAGATCCTTTGGAGGAGGAAATGGCAACCCAGTCCACTATTCTTGCCTAGAAAAATCCCATGGACAGAGGAGCCTGGAGGGCTATAGTCCATGAGATCACAGAGTTGGACATGTGTATAATATACATGTTGTTCAGTCGCTAAGTCATGTTCAACTCTGCAACCCTATGGACTGTAGCCCACCAGGGTCCTCTGTCCATGGGGTTCTCCAAACAAGAATACTAGACTGGGTTGCCATGCCCTCCTCCAAGGAATCTCCTCAACCCAGGGATCGAGTCCAGTTCTCCCACACTGCAGGTGCATTCTCTATCAGCTGAGCCACCAGGGGAGCCCAAGAATACTGGAGTGGGTAACCTCAGTGTATGTAACCCTGATTCTCATAAGCTTTTGAGAATCAGGGTTACCTACACTAAGGCTTCCCAGATAGTGAAGCAGTAAAGACTACACACAGCAGTAAAGACTCCAATGCAAGACACATGGGTTTGATCCCTGGGTCAGAAAGATATTCTGGAGAAGGAAATGGCAACCCACTCCAGTATTCTTTCCTGGAAAATCCCATGGACAGAGGAGCCAGGTGGGCTGCAGGCCATGGGGTCACAAAGAGTCAGACAGGACTGAGCGAATAGCACATGCGTGCACACACATCATACACTAGGAACATAGAGGCCTTATAAAGAAGTGGAATATTTTTGCTGTTTATTTATTGTTTTTTGTTTTTTTCTTCTTTCTAATTTTATTATGGAGTACAACTGATTTACAATATTCTGTTAGTTTCAGGTGTACAGCCAAGTGATTCGGTTATGCATATACATGAGCCTATTTTTTTTCAGATTCTTTTCCCATATAGATTATTATAGAATGTTGAGTAGAGTTCCCATGCCATACAGTAAGCGCTTGTTGATTATCTATTATATTTATATATATATATATATATATATATATATATATATATATATAGTAGTGTGTACTTGTTAACCTCAAACTCCTAATTTATCTCTCCCCCTTTGACTCTACCTTTCCCCTTTGGTAGCCATAAGTTTGTTTTATAAGTCTGTGTGTCTGTTTCTGTTTTGTAAGTTCATTTATATCATTTTTTTAGATTCCACATAGAAGTGATATCATGATATTTCTGTTTCTGTGTCTGAATTACTTAGTATGATAATCTCTAGGTCTATCCATGTTGCTGCAAATGGCATTATTTCATTTTTGATGGCTGAGTAATATTCCATTATAGAAATATACCACATCGTCTTAATCCAGTCTTCTGTTGATGGATAGTTAGGTTGCCTCCATGTCTTAGCTATTGTAAATAATTCTGAAATTATTATTATTATTATTATTATTAATTATCATAGCTCTTAAAAATTCCTTGCATTACTCCATTGTCCTGCCTCATGTTGTAGCACACACTCTCACATTCCATTTGCCAGCTGGTGGGCCTGGTTCCTCTTAGTTCTAACTTTTAAAGCATCCTATTCACAAAAGGCTCTAAATCAGTGCATGACAGGCTAGTCACTTTCTCAGCTTCATCTCTGCCTCATTTTATTATATGAGACAGGGTCCTCACCCAACTCTACTCCCCAAAGCTATTTCCTATGACCTTACTATTTCTTGAATTGATTTCTCATTTAAAAATTTAAATCAGTAGGAAAATAGTGTTCCATATAGAGAATGTAACTGCATAGAAAATATATCTAGGGGACATCTATGCTGTGGAACTGGAAAGTCTGGATCAATGCCCTGCACATGGGCAGGGCTCATAAACTCTAATGGTGTAGTGTTATAGTTTTGTATCTTCAGATGGGCTGTTAACACTGATAAAATTTATAATTACAAGGGAGCAAAACCACGTTATTTCTACAATGTTACTTTCCCTAATGAGCATTTGCACACAGCACTTACTGCCCTGTACAGTATTTATCATTTGTTTCCATGTGTCAGAGACTTCATTTCTGAAAACTATAGGAGAATTTTTTTAAAGAAATTATATATAAGCTGTAATTAATATGAGTATACCTATCCAGGAAAAACATTTTAAGATATTTCCCCTTGGTTTTATAGTAAGCATGCTTACACGTGTGCATGCCTAGTTGTGTCTGACTCTTTGCAACCCTATGGACTGTAGCCCACCAGCTTCTTCTGTCCATGCAATTTTCCAGCGAGAATACTAGAGTGGATTGCCTGGTTGGATCTTCCCAACCCAGGGATCAAACCGGTGTCTCCTGGGTCTCCTGCATTGGCAGGTGGATTCTTTACCGCTGAACCACCTGGGAAGCCATTTATTACTAAGCAATTGTCACTAATTGGAGAATTGAATTGCATCCCATCACCATTGTGTCATGGATTTCCAAATGAAGTCACAGTTAAAGGGGAAGAATGAAAGATTATAGAAACAGAATTGAATTCCAGATTCTAAAACCAGTAGGCTGAATGAAGAAGATGGAGACAGCTTTATAAGGATAAATATCTGAGTATTCTGAAATGTAAGGCTTTATTTCAATGTCTTGAATTTCTTGGGATTAAAAAACATTTGCCCACACACTCCTGACCTATTCAAAACTGTGTGTCTAAAAGAAGAATAATATGGGACATCCCTGGTTGTCCAGAGGTTAAGACTCCAGGTTTCTAATGCAGGGAGCTCAAGTTCGATCCCTGGTGGGGGAACTAGGATCCCCCATGTCATGCCGTGTAGCCAAAGGAAAAATAAAAATAAAAACTTTAAAAAATAAGAGTATATTATAAATTTTCAAAAATATTCATAGTATATTTTTGCCAAAAACACAGCAGATCAGCTGCGTTGTTTGAAAATAGATCCTGTCTGAAAGTAATGATGAAAGTGAAAGTGAAGTCGCTCAGTTGTGTCCAACCATTTATGATCCCAGGGACTGTAGACTCCTCCGTCCATGGGATTTTCCAGGCAAGAGTATTGGCGTGGGTTGCCATTTCATTCTCCAAGGGATCTTCCCGACCCAGGGATCGAACCTGGGTCTCCCATATTGTAGGCAGAAGCATTTACCTTCTGAGCCACCAGGGAAGTTGAAAGTAATGATAGAAAATTCAGTAATCAGTTTAGAAAAATTAAAAATAATCTAGTTTTAGAGATGACAAAATTTGGAAAAATAATTCTCTACCTGTTTATCCTATAATTAGATCTTACTACTTTGCCAAACAACCTAAGTTTTGTGAAGAAGGGCATAAGATACCACAGGAGGCATGCCTAACTTTCTTTGACTCAGGAAAAAATTAGCTTCATTCAAAATTGGGTGGTAGAAAAAAGGAATTTGTATTCATTTTAAACAGTTGCATAGTGAAAGTATTCGTATTTGAAGGCAATTTGGCTTCTTTGAAAATATTAAGAGTTATCCAAAATTGACCACTTGGGGCTTAGCTGAAATGTGTGTGTGTGAAAGTCGCTCAGTCATATCTGACTCTTTGCAACCCCATGGACTATAGCCTTCCAGGCTCCTCTCTCCATGAAATTCTCCAGGCCAGAACCCTGGAGTGGGCAGCCATTTCCTTCTCCAGAGAATTATTCCAACACAGGGATTGAACCCAGGTCTCCTGCATTGCAAGCAGATTCTTTACCGTCTGAGCCATCAGGGAAGCCCAGTAGCTGAAATGGGACTGTATTTTTTTATGTATATAAAGACTATCTTAATCATCAAAGCACTAGCATTTATTAAGGAGACTGAGTCAAATTGTATCTGTGAAGGTTATCTAAGTTCACAAGCAACATAGCTTAAAATTTTAAATGATCTACATGTGAAAAATTATTTTGTGAAATAATCATGAAACTTCTTTCTGTTATTTAGGTGGATGTTTAATTATTTCTTCTAAGATGGCCTATAGTTCTTCACCCTGTCTCCCTATCTCTTAAAAATATACTTGAAGCTATCAAAACAGAAGCAAATGATTTTTTTTCCATTTTATTTCAAAGTAGTTTCTCTTCGCAGCAACTGACCCATCAATGTCATGTCCTCTGTCATAGAGAACATATACCAGAGACTGCTCGGAGAGGAAGCCTCCCAGTTCTGAGGAACAGCTCTCAGATGTGAGTTTCACTGCCAGTGCTGCTAGGTCAGATCCTCCAAAGGCGTCTCTCCCCATCCCCAGTTCATCCTGTGTATTTACTGTCAGGTTAATAGTCTACAATCACTGCTTGCATTATTTAACTCCTGCACACAAGAATCTTCCTATAGCTCCTATTTTTCTTCTCTATGGAGTGGAAGCTCCCCAAAAGGCCTGAAGTCAGTGGACTCTCCTGATTTCTTGCATCCTAGGCACTAGTGGTACCGTTACTGAACCATGAGCAGTAAAACCAATCTACTCACGCTGGGTTGTGGTGAAGGAAAGGGCAGCATTTATTGCAGGTACCAAACAAGGAGTGTGAGCAGCTAATGCCCAAAACACAAACAAACAAAAAAACTCCTCCCTAATGGATTTTAGGTAAGAATTTTTAAAGATAAGGTGAGGAAGGGGTTATGATCAACTCCTACACAGCTCTCTGGTTGACGGTGAGGTAGCAGGGCTGGGTTGTGTCACAGTGTTTAACATTATCATCAATTCTCAGGCTCTAGCCAGTCTGAGTGCTATGTGCTATGATCATCACATAGTTAATGTGTTCCATTTGATAGGGGTTTTAGTTTCAGTTAAAAACTCAAGAATATGCATCAGATACTGTTGTCTGTGTACTTCAGGTTGGAACTAAAGATTCTGTGACTGCTACATGCTGATTTACTGCTTAAACTGTTGCCAGGTCTCCTGGCTCTACTGCTGTTTTTATCTCTACATGCTCACGTCCTTTCAATTATTAATCCTTGAGCCAGGCTTCTGTGACTCAGAGGAGAACTGGGACACTACAGCTTTTCTACAAAAGAGACAGGCAGAGAACATGGTGGGAAGGGTCTGTCCTGGGAAGGCCTGATGGGGTCTGCTTGGTTACAGCACTAACGAACAACACAGATGTGGTGCATGCCTCCATGACGCTGATAGACTTATGAGTGATACAGATACCAAAAACAATGTCATAGAATATTTTTGAGTATAATACAGTAACAGTTATAAAAGTAAACTACGAGGGTATTGTGAAAGCAGTTAGATATAGTGTATTAGAGAAATTCGGAAAGGCTACCCTGGTGTAGTGTTGTTGTGGGAGCTGGCCAGGATTGGGGCTGAGAGGAGTTGGGACATGCCAAGGGAAGAGAAAAGAAGATATTTCAGCTGGAGGAAGCAGCAGAAAGGCCCAGAGGCCTGTGTGACTACAGTGCAGCAAGTGGGCAGAGCAATGTGGGCTTAGGATAAACCAAGGAGCCAGGTCACTCAGGACCTGCAAAACCATTTAAAGGCATTAGACTTTTTTCTTGAGAAGGTGGTTTCTTTTTCTTTTAAAAAAAAAAAAAATATATATATATATATATATATATATATATATATATATATGCCCAGTCTCAGTTGCAGCACGTGGGATCTCTTTTAGTTGTGGAATCTTTCACTGTGGCAGGTGGGATCTAGTTCCCTGACGAGGAATTGTACCTCAGGGCTCCTTGCACTGGAAGATCAGAATCTTATCCACCGGACTGCTGGAGACATCCCAAGGCTTTGGAGTTTAAACTGCAGTCAGTAGGAATTCCATCCTGCGTGTATTTGCTATTTTTCAAAATGCATCTTAGTTTACTACAGAGGCCATTAGACACAACAGGTTTTTCTACTCCATTAGCTCCTGTCATCACGAGCTGTCCTAACAGAAACACAACATTTAAACCAAGGAAGGCACACATTGAAGGCTAGTGAGGACAGGATCCCAGACCTCAGGAATGAAATGATGTAGTGTGTCAGCTTCTTTCAACACAAAGGTGTCCACACTGACTGTTTGCTGTTCAGAATATAGGGTGTGCTGACCAGGCAGATTTCTGAGCAAACCATGCTCAGCCAGAGCACCTTTGTGAGGTGTTGCCCTCCGTTAGCCCCTCTCTCTCCTCTTCCCTCTTCCTGCACCTTGGTCTCTATTCTCTCCTTCTAGCTGCCATCCTGATCAGACCGACCCCTCCCTTCTACCGTCAGGGGTCTACTGGGTCTATGGGAAGAGAGTCTTTGATGGTCAGAAGCGCCGATCTAATAAGTGCCCTTATATTTGGAGTTCACAGTCCTGGGAGGGTTATGGTTCCAAAAGCCCAGAGCCCTGAGCGGCACATTAATGAAGGATTAGTGCAGGACTCTGTGCCTGAGAAAGTTTCCCAGATGGAGATTCCAAATAACTCCTGACAAGTTTTGCAGAGAAAAGCTGCGTAATTAGCTTGAACTTTTTGAACTGAAAAAAAAAAAAAAAAAAAGAAGCAGCAGCCTGCCTCTGATTCTGTGGAATTAAGATATAGCTCGCTCTGTATTAAAAATAAACACACTTGTCACACTCTGAGTGACATATTTAAAAACTAAAAATGACCATTACTTTCTTCCTTTTTGTTTGGAGGTGAGAAATGCAGTTTCTCTTTTTATTGGTCACCATCACAAAGAGTCTTACCTCCATAAAGTACTGGCATAATCCTGAAGTTTGGATGAATAAAGGCACATTAAACTAGAGAAAGCTCTGTCATTTCAAGGCCTCATTAGCTAGGCTGCTTTGCAGACTATTAATGGACCTGGGGGAACTATAACTCAAGTTTAAAACATTTTCAGACAAATGGAGTCACAAGTTAATGACTCGCTGGCTTGAAAGGACTTCTGTGGACCCCTGGTGATGGTGACACTCACTTGTGAACTTCGAGGTTCTCATCCTTCATTCCCCCTCCCTTCCATAACACCCCATATTCATTTCTTGATGGTAGTTCTCTAGAGAGTTTTCGCACTCAAGGGACTGGCTCAAAGAAACAGATCTGTAAAGCAGAAAAGAGAAAAAGTGGCCCATGGTCTTGTGAAGGCAATTATATGGTAAAGCATCTCTAACCAGGACCCAGGAACTTTACATTTCTGACTTTGCCACTTCGCTGTGTAGCCTTGGACCACTATCATTTGACTTCCAACTGGCACTGTTCTTACCAAGTGATACCACAAAGTGGAGAAACATTAGTTCAGACACATACCGCAAATGGGAAAGTCACGAGGAGGAGCTTCCTGGTCTGAATCCTTGATTTGCACACCAGTTTTGTTTGCCCCTGAAACATGGTGCAGGTTGGCTTTTTTATTTGAAATGGCCTGACTTTATTGTGTGAGTGATGGAACTGATGCACATTTCAAGCCTAATAAATGTAACAGCTCACAGCTGGAAGGGAGCATCTCTGAGATGGATTTCCATGCTCCATGAACTCAAAGGATACTGTTGGTCGCATGTAGTAAACTTCCTGAGCCCCAGAATCCCTTTCAAAAGCTTTTGGGAGCTTTTTTTAAAGGACAGTTTTTTGGTAGTTCTTTCTCTCAGTGCCTCATCATTTCCAGGTAGGCCCATTAAGTCTTTGAAGTCACTAAGGTGCTTTAAAATGTATTACTGCTCCGGTGCATTGAATGACAGTGAAATGACAGGGCTAGTCTGTGTCCCTGGAACATCGGGAAATGGCTTGAGTGCCCCTCAGCAAAAGCCTTTGTTCAAAAAGAACTGCTTGTTCTGTCCGGGACACTGAGCTCGCTGTTCATTACCCTTTGCCGTGTTCTCACGAGGGTCAGGGAGCCTTGTTTCCCTAAGTGCAGACACCAAAGCATGAATCGGGAACACTTGCTCCCAGTATTCACAGATTCACAGGGTGGACACAAAGACGCAACACGGGAGTGGCTTTTACATCCTCGAAAGTGTGGCCACCATGGTGTTCAGGTTATTAGGCTAAAAACACTTTGTTTGGTTCTTACTTTGCATCACTGACTCTCTAGCACTGTGTCTGTGTAGCAGGGTGTAATTTAGAGTATGGGCATCTTGAGTCAGAGAAGCACAGTGTGTGTGTGTGTGTGTGTGTGTGTGTGTGTGTGTTTTACTTGTTCCACTTACAAGTACTAAACTTGGGGGATTGTGATTCAAAAATTAGCTGTGCTTTCTGGTTCTCTGGACAGGTCTGTTTTCCACTTAATTATATTGTATATCACTTTGTCCTTTATATTATCATAAGAATAACATACTGTAATAAAAGGATGTGCTCTTTTAAATTGGGTTCATGCAATTCATTGTGGTACTGACTTGGGGATCATAAAGTTACCAGGAGCAGGCACCTCATTTTCACAGCCTTTGGTTAACTAGCTACTTTCATGTTTCAGAATATTCTATTATAAGCAGGGCAGTCTCCCATCCAGATGAGTTTTGATATATGATAGATTGTGTGTGTGGATGCTAAGACACTTCAGTCATGTCCGACGCCATGCAAACTCCTGGATTGTAGCCTGTCAGGCTCCTCTGTCCATGGGATTCTCCAGACAAGAATACTTGAGTGGGTTGCCATGCCCTCCTCCCGGGGATTTTCCCAGCCCAGGGATCAAACCCACATCTCTCATGTCTCCTGCATTGGCAGGCGGGTTCTTTACCAGCAGTGCCACTGGAATAGATTGAAGGGGTTCCAATGACCAGTGATTCCTCTATTGAGATAGTCTTATGTATGATCTTATATTTTAATAATTGAAAATGTGCTTTAATTAGTAAAATACTTACCTCTATTAAGTTTGACGATACTGATTAAGCAATCAGAGCTAATTCGATGAATTAATATAGATGAGATCAGAGTGTAGCCTGGTTAATTCTAACCTGGAAATCCCTGAGATTCAAAGAGTTTGCATCAGTGAATTCCACCACTAACCCTCTGGAGTGGACTATTCCTGGACGGAGGCTGATGCAGCGACTGTATAAGCCATCTAGATGCATTCAAGAATTACCGAGGGCACATTACTAAAATTTCAGTTTGTATTTTACGATGGCATTTATTGAGCAAATGCTCAATAAATGTTAGTAATGCTCAATAAATGTTAGTCCAGAAGGTGTGGCAATAGGATGAAGAGACTAAAAGCTTGAAATGAAAGTCAGTCAGATGAACCTAGGTTTAAGTTTCATGCTAAGCTGTTTCAGTCCTGTCTGACTCTTCGCGACCCTATGTGCCCTAGCCCACCAGGCTTCTCTGTCCATTGGATTCTCCAGGCAGGAATACTGGAGTGGGCTGCCATTTTCTCCTCCAGGGTTTCAATTTCAGCTCTTCAAAATCTGTAAGACTCACTTTCTTCATCTGTAAAATGGAGGATTAAATAAGATTATGGCAATTAGGGATTAACACAAATGGGTCTCAATAAATGAATTAATGGTATTTCGGAGTTAGTGGAGTGTCAGGTGGAACAGGGAGAGAGTACAGCCCAGTGGCAGGTGTGTGGCCTCCAGAGAGACCCCTCAGCGCAGATCCTGGTTCAGATCCTCAGTCCAGATCACACCGCAGCTACCAGCAGTGTGACCTTCAGGAAGGTTCTTATTCTTCCTCAACTGTGTTAGGTCCTTAAGGCTGCTGTAATCAATTATCACAAATTTAGTGGCTTGATTAAAGCAACACAGATGTACTACCTTACAGTTCTAGAGGCCCAAGAGTCCAAAATGGGGCTGACTGTCTGAAATGAAGATATCAGCTGATTGCTTCCCATCTGGAAGTTCAAGGAGAGATCATCTCCTTGCCTTTTCCACCTTCTAGAAGCTGCCTCCATTCCTCAGTCTGTGGGCTTTTCCTCCATCTTCAAAGTGTCTCTCTTTTCCTTATAGTAAGGACTCATGATTACCCTGAGCTCACCCAGATAATGCAAGATCATTTCCCCATCTCAAAATCCTTAACTCAACCAAATCTACAGAGTTCCTTTTGCCAAGTGTGGTGGTGGTGTTCAGTCACCAAGTTGTGTCCAACTCTGCAGTCCCATGAACTGCAGCACGCCAGTCTCCTCTGTCCTTTACTGTCTCTAGGAGTTTGCTCAAAGTCATTTCCATTGAGCCAGTGGTGCTATCTAACTATCTTATCCTCTGTCACCCCCTTCTCCTTTTGCCTTCAACCTTTCCCAGCAACAGGGTCTTTTCCAATGGGTTAGCTCTTCTCATAAGGTAGCCAAAGTAGTGGAGCTTCAGCTTCAGCGTCAGTCCTTCCAATGACTATTCAGGACTGATTTCCTTTAGGATTGAATGGTTTGATCTCCTTGCTGTCCAAGGAACTCTCAAGAGTCTTCTCCAACACCACAATTTGAAAGCATGTAAGGTGACGTATTCACAAATCCTGGAGATTAGGACTTGGGCATCCTTGAGGGACTGTTATTCTATCTTCCTCATCCACCTTGCTTTTCCCATCTGTAAAACAGGGTAGTATAATATGACCTATCTCAGAGTTAGGAACAAAAAATAAGTCAGATAGTTCATATAAAATGCTTAGTTCAGAGCCTCCCCACACTTAGTAACTACTTAATGAAGGCTATTTTTGTTATTATTATTAATGAATAAATCTCAGAGTCCCTTCCTGCTCCATAACCCAGCCATTCATGCCTTTGCTTCACCCAGATGATTCAGAGGTCCTGCCTGATTCCAGACAAAAGAAGAAGGCGCCTTTACACCAGCTGGCTATTCTTCCCCACTCAGATTCTTGGCTACCACCAACTTAGAGCCATGGCTCTCTCAAGAAACAGAGATTTCTTCCAGACGTTGCTTACTTTCAAACAAAATTCTCTTCAATGGAAGGGGCATAACGGAGAGCCTTATAATTCAGAGAAACAGACCCAGAGGCAAAAAATAAGGGCTGCCTCTGTTTCTTCTCTTTCCATTCTGTATCCTGTTGTACCAATCAAGTCTCGTCCCAGGGAAAGGACCCTGGTATTCAAAATGCCATTGTTTGCTCCTGGGGATCTTGCAGCCGTAACTTTTGGCTGCTCCTACACTCTGCCTGTTTCTTCTCCATGTGGCCTATTTAATGCTGGCCTGTGCCTTCATTAACCCCATATACCTGGCTGTGCTTTTATTGAATAACAATCATCAAAGTTCCTACAATGTTATTTTTGTCTTCTGAATTGTTCTGTATTATATCAGCCTGAGATAGTCTCCACTGAGAGAATTTGAGTGGGGAAAGGAAAAAAATAGTACATTAATGTAATTAACTGACTAATGATGAACCCAGAGTTAGCCTCTCCCCTACTTTTTACTGACCCATTAGACTAGAGTGAAAAGTTGTTTGAATGTGGGTTCCCTTAAAGTTCTTATTTTAAATGAAAACAAAATAATTCTTCCTGCCATCTAGAATACTTGAGATATGCCCTTTAAAAATACTTTTTCTGATCCAAGTAAGTTTTCAGGGATATCTAGAAGAATGAGTAGGGAGAAAAGGGATTTTTTAAAAAATTCAGTAAACAGGGACTTCCCTGGTCAGGACTCTGTGCTCCAGTGCAGGGGGCAGGAACTTAGATCTCACATGCTAAACAGTGCAGCCAAAAAAAAATTTTTTTAAGTTTGTAAACATTTCCTGTGGTCTGTGCATACCCTTAATGGACTGTGCTTGGAACCCTGTGTTCGTCTTATGTTT
Source organism: Capra hircus (assembly GCF_001704415.2). Taxonomy (NCBI): domain Eukaryota; kingdom Metazoa; phylum Chordata; class Mammalia; order Artiodactyla; family Bovidae; genus Capra; species Capra hircus. Next base: position 22,600,574 of record NC_030831.1, on the reverse strand, counting down.
TGTTATTGGTTCTGAATCCATATGTATACAGCGATGGTCAGATTGACAACCTCCCGCCTACCTCTTAGCCCTCTTCCACCACAGGCCCTCACATCTTCCTGATCTCAAAAGGAGGTTTTCTCATGTGACCTCTGAGGCATATCATCCAAACCTGACCTCTCCAGAAAGCATCCACGAGCCATGGTTCTTTCCTTTCCCCAGTAAATCCAAATGCCATCCCCTCACTGCTGTAATCTTAGTACACAGCCAGATATTAAGAAGAAAGCCACTCAATTAATTCCATTAATGTGAATTTTCTGATCCTCCAAGGAAATTTGCATTTTTAAGGCCTAACAACTAATGCTTTTCTTTCTTTTTTCCCCAAATTTATTGAGACATATTTGACAAATAAAATTATAATTTTATATGTAAAGTATACAATGTGATGATTCAATAGACATATATACTGTGAAATGATTCCCACAATCAAGTCAATTAACACATCCATCACTTCACGTACTTTTTTATTTTGATGAGAGCACTTAACATCCACTCTCTTAGTAAATTTCATGTTTAAAATACAGTAGTATTAGCTACAGTCACCATGCTGTACATGAGACCCTTAGAACTTTTTGTGTAACTTTTTCTTTTCCCGCTCTTCCTGCCTTTGTTTCTTGAGCTAAGAACTGTCTGCTTTGTTGGTTTGAGTCATATTCCCTAATGCACATAGAAATGAAGAAAGTGAATAAAGGAGCAGAGTTAAAGAAAGGAAAAGAAAGGGCAAGAAGGGCGGTCTGGATCAGAGAAAAAAAAATCAAATGGAAAGAGGCGAGGTGGAAGAAAATGATGAGGGATGAAGAGGATATAGGCATTTTACGATGTGCAGGTCTGTTTTCTCAGCAGAATTGTGGCATTGTTACAGCCCATTAACTTGATCCTGCCCAGCTCCCCTTGGCATCCACTCATGTATTTCTTCACTTCTGCTTTAGTCCATGTCAGTGTGTGTATCTATGGGCAACATCCCAACACCACTGCCTGCAGGATAAAGAGTCGTTCCCATGAGTCTTATTTCATATGATTCCATTTTAGTTTTTATTAAGAAGCCTAGTGGACTCTATAGTTAGACATGTCTAGTTTTAAGCCCTAAATTGATCACTTGGGCAATTACTTAATCTCTCTGAAGCTCGGTTTCCACATAAGTAAAATGGAAAGAGTAATACGCCATTGTTATGGTGTTCTTATAAGAACATAATGAGAAAATTCCTTCTTAGTGTTTGGTACCTTGTTCACTTTTTTGTAAAACAGTCATATTTTAAATAGTATTGTGATTTTTATTGTTACTGTATCTTCTCCCAGAAAAAGTCTGATTTTCTTGTCCTCTTGCAGAAAACAATGAACTCCCTGCCTGTCCCCTTTCCACCTCTCCAAACCCAGCACTCCCCAACTCTAAAAAATAAGAAATGGAAAATTTAAAGCACGCATTCCTCCCTGGCTTATATCTGAATGCTCAGTGCTCTGCCTTTCACTTTTATTCTCATTCTCCTCAGGGAAATCTAACCCCTACAAATCCAGATAGCAATTAGCCCATGGTCAGTAGTAGCCTCAGTTTTGTTTTGCTTTCTCAGCACATTAGCCATGGACAAGAGAGGACCTGTTTCTTTCTCCTATTCTTTTTGCTGCTGTTTAGCGGCTAAGTTGCATCTGACTCGCGATCCCATTGACTATAGTCCGCCAGGCTCCTCTGTCCACAGGATTTCTCAGGCAAGAATACTGGCATAGGTTGCCATTTCCTTCTCCAGAGGATCTTCCTGACCCAGGAATGGAGCCAGCATCTCCTGCTTGGCAAGCAGATTCTTTACCAATGAGCCACCAGGGTAGGCCTTCGTACTCTTTTCAGGCTCTTCCAAAACAAAATCCTTTCAAGCACCAGGAGTCATGCCAGTAAAGTCCTAAAGAACGTTGCCTTTCCAGATGCAAGTTTCTGCCTGACACTCGCATACTGACTTTGTATATCTGGGCACCCTGGGTTCTACCACATGAGGAGCCCATCACTGTCATCTCCGCATCATGCCAGCGCTACCTCAACATCTTTCCTGTTTTCCTGGCGTTCAGAGGCCAGGTTGCTCTCTCCTCTGGGCAGCTGCTCTGCAGATGTATCCATTGACTGCTCCCTTTCACTAATGATTAGTGCTCCCTAAAAAATAAAGCTACCTTTGATTCTCACCAAATCCTGGCTTTCTTCCCCAAAACCAGCCCATGCAAGGAGCTGTAATTTCTTCATTTGTGTATCCAGAGACATAAGTATTTTGGTGGGGTGAGGATCCATACTTTTTATCAAATCATTGAAAGGGGCTAAACTTTAAAAGAAATTATAGACTGGATAGTATTGCATTGCTTAATCAGCTAATACCTCTTAATTAAGAAGCTAAGTTGAATGTAATCACTTCAAAAAAGTTTTGAATTACATTTTTACATTTTATCAAATTATTTTACTTGCATAAGTGTGTATACATATACACATTTTTACATATCCAAGTAAAATAATATATATAGTATATACAATATATATGGGACTTCCCAGGTAACTCAGTGATAAAGATGTGCCTGCCAAACAGGACGCGGGTTTGATCCCTGGGTCAGGAAGATCCCCTGGAGAAGGAAATGGCAACCCCACTCCAGTATTCTTGCCTGGGAAATCCCATGGACAGAGGAGTCTGGCAGGCTATAGTCCATGGGGTTGCAAAAGAGTCAAACACGACTTAATGACTGAACAACATACAATATGTATACTATTATCTGTATAATACTATGTATATACTATACATATATAGTATACATGTATACTATATAAATATAGTATACCACTATAATGAGATAAGTGGGGCTCAGAAATAAGTAGGGCCAAATTCAAAATTTTGGGGTTGTCTTATTGCAAGATTAGTGAAAAACTGTCTTACAATTATGGGGAGAGGGGAATTTTCATTCTTCATTTATTTAATTTCATTCAATAAATATGTCGGGAAAGGAAATAGACCTACATTTATGAGCAGGGACATCCTACACTGAATTGAGACGGTTCCAAATAATCAGAAGGCAGACCGTTTCCTAACACCTGCCCCTCAGAAGTTAAAGACTTCACAGCCCCAGCAGAATGGCAGGGAAGACTCTGGTTCCAGCGTTCAGGTCAGCCACAGATCCCCCATAACCAAGTGGGCCTATCCAGTAAGTCCCCTACATACAAATGAGTCCTGTTCTGAGAGTGCATTCATAAGTTCAATTTGTTCATAAACCCAACAAAGTTAGCCTACAATTGACTATACAGTACTGCAATGTAATAGGTTTATAATACTTTTCACACAATACATTAAAAATAAGCACAAAAAATAAAGAAAACACCTTTAATCTTACAGTAGAGTACTTGAAAAGTACAGTAGTACAGTACAACAGCGGGCATACAGGGGCTGGCATCGAGTGAACAGGCTAGAAGAGTTACTGACTAGAGGAGGAGGGAGGGGAGGTGGGAGATGGGAGAGCTGAAGGATCGTCAGCAACGTGAAACGGAGGGCGAGCCGCAGCTTCACTCACACCTGGTGTTGATGGCACAGGTTCTGGCTCTTTGCTGGATGCAGCTCTATCTAACCCTCTTGATAAAAATGACCCAGTGATGTCTGGGTCATAGCTCCTTTGTTCTCATCAGAGACGACACGGTAGCACTGCACTGCATTCTGAACGGCTGCTGGCTCCTGCGTGTACTGTTCTATGTCCAGGTCCTGTGCCTCGAAAGCCAGCAGTGACTCCTCAGATAAAGAAAACCTCCTTGCCATTTCCTGCTCCACTTGTAGAGAATGCACACACGTGACAATGTACGCCAGACACGTGAGCTAACTTACGTGATTGGACATGTGAACGTACATTCGCATCTTTGAAAGTTCACAACTTGAAGGTTCATGGGGACTTCCTATACAAGTAACATTATTGCTTGTGAGAAATACAGATGTGCACACACACAACCCTTGTCCCAAAGGCACATCATATGAGATAAAACATGGTTCTCTAAAAACATCTTAGGTCCCAGTGCAGAGCTGAAGGCAGCAGTACAGATAACCCCCTGTACTTGTGGTTGTCTCCCCCAGAGACTCTTCAGGTCCCGTTGATGAAGCTCTTAGGCAGGACTTCCAAGTCCTTCAAAGACTTTCTAGTCCTTTTAACCTCACACAACAGAGTCCAAGTTTTTATCATCTTCCTTCCAAACGGCTCCTTTTTCCCCATACCAAACTGCTCCCAGCCCTGCTCTGCAATCTTTAAATCCTGACTAATAGGAGGAGGTGAGAATCATACCCCGTGCTCTTGAGCAGAAGGCCTAGCCTCACACCAAGCCAAATGGAGTCAAACAAAACCCAATGACCTTAAACATCTTGTACACTCTGACCCAGAACAGCCTTCCTTCCTGACTTGAAAGTACCACTGATAGTAGTCCTTTCCAGATAAAAATTGTTTTCTCACTTTTTAATGACATTTTTTTGTTACTTAAAGTTTGCCTTATTATGTACCCATATCAATATATCAGGGCTTCCCTGGTGGCTCAGACGATAAAGAATCTGCCTGCAATGCAGGAGACCTGGGTCCATCCCTGCATTGGGAAGATCCCCTGGAGAAGGGAACGGATACCCACTCCAATATTCTGGCCTGGAGAATTTCATGGACAGAGGAGCCTGGTGGGCTACAGTCCATGGGGGTCACAAAGAGTCGACTGAGCAACTTTCACCATCACCATCGTCATCAGTGTATGCATATTTACATTCTCTGAAGAATTAATTATCTTCTCCCTTGGCTCAAAGTACATTGTAAAGTGGATCTTACAAGCTAAAGAAACATATTATAAGGCAACACAGGAATTCCAGCCTAGGGACTTCCCTGGTTGTCCAGTGATTAAGAATCTGCCTGCCAATGCAGGGGACATGGGTTCCACCCCTGGTTCAGAAGCTAGGATCCCACATGCCTCAGGGCAAGCCTGGTTCACCACAATCACCGAGCCGGCTTTCCTAGAGCCAGTGCTGGGCAACAAGAGAAGCCACCGCATCGAGAAGCTGTGCACTCGTGACTGGAGAGCAGCCCCCATTTGCTGCAACTAGAGAAAAGGCCACGTGCAGCAACAAACACTCAGTGCAGCATCGAACACTCAGCACAGCCAAAAATAAACTTTTTTAAAAAGAATTCCAACCTGTTGTTATTGTTCAACAGTCAAACTCAACTAACACAGTATTTCTAGTATTAATCTGGCTATGTATCAGGGATGCCTGTGATGCACTGTTAAAGTGCAAGGGTTCCACTTCAACCCCCGATTCAGTAGATCCAGGGAGTATGTGTATTTTTTTATGAAGTCTCCAGGCCAGGGTGATGTTCAGCCACTGCTGAGAACCACTATGGTGGGTACTTTGGAGGAAAGACCAAATCCCTGATAACAAATCCAGCGGGTCCTAGCCCTAAAATAGTAAGCTCATGTCCCTCATTCCCCAAAACAAAACTCAAGTTCCAAGATGATGTTCAAAGTAAAAGGCTGAGCCAGAAACCCATTATAGCCATTTATTTCAGTGACAGCATTTTCCTACTTTCAGGAGCTCATCTAGATAAAGGACTAGGAGGTAGAAGCAAATGCAATTATACTTTGCCTCAGGAAAGAGCTCTGAATGCTGTTCTATCATATTGCCAGAGATCGGGACCAGAAAGTAAATCTGAGAAAATGCTATCAGAGGCCCCTTTTCATTAATAGAAATGGAAACAGGCATTTATATGCCACCAATAAAGAATCCACCTGCCAATGCAGGAGCCGCAGGTTCGATCCCTGGGTTGGGAAGATTCCCCTGGGGGAGGAACTGGCAGCCGGCTCCAGTGTTCTTGCCTGGGATAACTCTATGGACAGAGGAGCCTGGCAGGCTACAGTCCATGGGGTCACAAAGAGGTAGACACAGCTGAAGTGACTGAGCATGGACAGGCACACAGGAAATCAGTTGGGGAGGAAAGGAGCTTGGAAGGGCCTGCATTGCAGTTTTTAATTTTGGGCATCACCGCAGTTGGTGACGGCTGGACCCTGCACGTTCCTGTCATCCACCTGGAGCAAAGGGAGGGAAGTGTAAAGCCTGGGAAGGGGCTATCACACTAACTGCTAAATCCTCATGTCTAGTGTTTGCTAAAGGGGAGCAGAAGCCAAGCAGAGCCAGACATTTCTAAAAACACTGTCAGCTTTGGTGAATTTAAAATGTGAGAGTGTGAATCAGGGTATGAGTTGCTGTGTTTGTATGTGTCTGGGTTTACATAAATCTGGACGCTGGGAACTGTTTTCATCTGAATGATCATTTCCAAGATGACAGTGATTTAAAATGGGGGGATTCCAGTAAGAAGTAACACCCAAAGGGATTTCTTAGTGACATTTGAGAGTTCTGTGAGTCCTTTCTCCCTAGTCTCCTTTTGGGCTGTTGATCACCAACTGCTTTTCAGTTTACCAATTTCAGAAAGCCTTCATTTGCGTTGAACAGTGGCGGCAGGAATAAGATTGCTGGCTATTAGAATCCATACTAGCTGAAGAATCTCAAAATTAAAAGCAAAAAAAAATAATGGATTCCATTTCCTGCTCTGTCAGAAAATACTTTATATTTGGGAGGGCCCGAGTCTCAAATTCTTCAGCTAGAATTTGAGAGTAATATTAATAATATCTCTTCAACTTCCTCACCAGGTTATAGGAAAAGCATTTTATAATCATCAGAAAGTTATACAAATGGAAGACACCATTAGTTTAAGCTTCTACATTTAAAATGTCTTATACATCATCCGTAATAGAAATGTCTGTTTATTACAGATGATGTTGGATTAAAGAGCTGTCATGAAGGATGTGATATTTCAGTGTGAACTTCTCACTAAGCCAAAATGAAATGCACTTTTCTTCCAACACTCTGCGCCTTACATTTGGATTTATTCTTTATTTCTTTCTGGTTCCCACACTTTTCTACTCTGTTATTTCATTCGCCTCCTATGTAGGGGCTAAGAGGTGGAATCCTTCTTGTCCAGTTTTCAGCCTTTTTTAATTACTGTGCTGGAAGAAGGGTGACTTGATGACCTCACCTCCTACAAACCCATTATGGCCAGGAGATCAGCAGAGTGTTTTCTAATATAGGTGAAGTTCCCTGGGAAAGCAAAAGTCGAGGTCCTCTCCTCTGCTGTTCTCCATGTGACCTGCCAATCACCAAGTCCTACTGAATGTGGCCTAAATATCTCTCAAGTCACTCTTTTAGCCTAAGATATATCATTCTCACTACTAAATCACAGAAGTACCCAGCTAACTACACTCTGCCCTTACTCTTGGGTTTCTACCCCTTACCCTCCTGCTCCCCAGTCTTTCCCTCACTCAACATACAATCTGGAGAAATCTTGCCAAAATCTGTTTAGATCAATTCCCTGCTTAAACCATGGATGGCACCCAGCCTTTTGGAAGAAAGCCATATACTATCTAGACTTGACAAATAAGGCTTTCTAGATGGGATGCCTACTTGCCTTTCACTTGCACTCAGCAATACTGAACTATTCCCAGTTCCCAAATGCAACATATACCATTTTTCAAGCTCCACGCTTCTTTTTTTAGTGATTCTTTCTAACTATAATTGCCCTCCCTTCACTCTTTTCTATCTGGAAAATTCCTATTTCTCTCTTAAAGCTCTGCCCCAGAGTCACCCTTTCTCTGATAACTCTTTAGAATCTTCCTAGATATAAACCACTATATCCAGCAGAACATACTTCCTTACACCAATTTATAATTACTTGTTAGAGACTTTGTTTCCCCTTCTAGAATGTGAGCTTCTTAATGGCAAGGATCACGTCTTACTCATCTTCAGATCTCAAGAAGCTAGCAGTGCGTCTGATCAATTGCAGCTAAATTATAAATATTGCTTAAATAAATGAGTAGATGGAGTCTCAAACCTGAAAACAATGCACAGCCTATGTAATCTGTGGGACTGAGTGCTAGGAAAAGAAACATCTGATGGGGCTTATCCCTTATTTGTCATTGTTAGTTCTTTATGCTTTTGACATTGCTGCGATCTTCTGGTAAATTCCAAGGTAAACATCTCGTCTACGTGAATGAGCAACAGAAACAGATCAAATCAGGCCTGTTGGTGAGCCGTGCACCTTGTGATATTAGTATTATCATAGACAGGTTATTTTCCCCTTCATCTCCTCCATATGACTTCAGGCAGTTGTTGTTATACCTAAATTCACAAAAAAGCCAAGCTTCTTGACAGTTTAAGAAGTGAAATTGTTCTCTATAAAGTGCTTTAGCCTTCCTCTACTGAAAGTTTTGCTCTTCTTTCTTTCTAAACTGATGAGAATATAGCCAGGCATTGTGTATTACAAGTTCCACTAATCAGAGTTAAGTTGGAAACTAAGCAGCCTGATTCAGGAACTCATTTTGTCCATGAGTCCTTCCATGGAATCAGTGTAAGGTGGAAACTGGCATGCCCCCATTTTTACTATTTTCACTCTGATCAATGAGGAATAAATGAATATTCTCCATTTTATCTAGCAACACTGCTTCCCAAGAAACTCTGGGGGTAGAATGAGAGGTGTGCTATTTTTCCTTTTATATTTGTAATTATTTTCCAAGTTTTCCATTATTTCATACCACTGGGTTTTTCTTTCTTTTCCTCATAAGGTACACATTTTACTTAGAAGTGAGAATTAATACCTATTGTGTAACTAATGATGATTCTTTTATGATTTAATTAACCAAAATGGGGGTGAATAGACCAAAAGGTGACATCAGTGTAGTTTGCATATATTTCACCTTCTGCTTCATAATGCAAGATTTTGCTTTAAAATGCATGGTCTGTGGAGAAGGAAATGGCAACCCACTCCGGTATCCTTGCTTGGAGAATCCTGCAGACAGAGGACCCTGGCTGCTACAGTTCATGGGGTTCCAAAGAGTCAGATCCGACTTAGTGACTAAACAACAACATATAATAAGGTTAGTTTTTCATCACTGGGGAAGTGTTTCAGCAATCGGTTATCCACTGTCCAAAAAAAAGCAAAACTGGACCTTACAAAGAAATACGAGGCATTTGTATTTAGCAGCTCTGATTATGAAATATAGTAGACGTAAACACAGAAAGGAGAAAATACTTTACTGAGTAGGACATGGAGCCCTGGAAGACATGAAGACAGTAAGCCAGCCCATACAAAGATTTAAATCAACTTTGGCATGGCAGAAAGTGCCAGAAAGATGTAACAGACAACTGGCAGAAAATAACAATGCATATGAATAAATACGTCGTTTAAGAGCAGTGCTATGACACAAAGCAGTCGGGGAAATAGGTGGCGCACGCCAACAGATGTGTCGTGTTCAAAGAACTTGAATAAAGAAAGTGTGTTAGGTTCTTAACCCCATTGATCAGAAAATTACAAATTTATTACCAATCTTGACTCTCAGATGGATTAAAATCTAACCTGGTTAATATGCCATACCTGTATCAGTGTGGAAAACAGGAGGCTGATCATCATTACCCATGTCAATGTGTCTCCTCTGGTTTGGGGTGGCAACGTGGCATGACCTGTCCACTTTATAAACAGGCGTTCCTTTTGAAACAGTAATTCTAGATCTAGGAGTTTCATCCCACTGGAATAAATACATAAGTATAAATTGTTTTAAATGCCTGGTCTGAGATTATTTTTCAAATATAAAGTGGATTCACTCATTTCAAATAACTAATCTTTGAAACTAATACAATTGGAATTTCACTCTTCTACGAGTCAGTTTTTGAAAATATAATTGAAAGTCCACTTTGAGGAAAGAAAACTTACTCTTCCTTTCTCTCTCTTTTCCTCTTTTTTAAATGTATTTTATTCATGTGTTCAATAAATACCAACTGGACATAGTTTTGTTGGTTGGATTTAGCTAGACACTGTGACTGATTTAAATTTTCAGCCACTGCCCCTAGAAAGCTTACAGAGACACACACAAAGTTAACTAGAAAAAGAGATGTCACAGACAGTACCAAGTGAGTAATGCGGGCACCATTGCTGCAAGTTCACAGGCCAGTCTTTACTTCCCTGACATTTTCAATCAGAGTTTGCTAGCCTGCCATCCTTTGTAATTTATTTTTAATGATTCTTTTCATCTCAATCCAACATATAGACAGATACAGGAACATATCCTGTTTTATCCCCTATCTACTACTTCAACTCTACTTCTGAGCTCTTGAAACAAAAAATGAAAGCTATCCCCAGACTATTTTGTGAATGTCAGATTATTACCTTACCTGCCTCCTCTGGAGAAAAGGAGATGGGTTACATGAATCAGGAAGGGCATGTTTTTCTCCAGGCCTCTGTATTTCAACCATACCTGCACATTCAAAATCTCATAAAAAGAAAATATTTGACTGTGTTCAGCACTGCATCATTGGACTTCCCAGGTGGCTCAGTGATAAAGAATCCACCTGCCAATGCAGGAGACAAGGGTTTGATCCCTGGGCCGGGAAGATCCCCTAGAGAAGGAAATGGCAACCCACTCCAGTTCTTGCCTGGGAAATTCCACAGACAGAGTAGCCTGGTGGGCTACAGTCCATGAAGCTGAAAAGCAGCTGGACACAGCTTAGCAACTAAACAACGCCACCACTGCATCATTACCAAGTTGAAGAAACTTCATTAATAATTCTGAAAATTACAAATTTATTACCAATCTTGACTCAGATGGATTAAAATCTAACCTGGCTAATATGCCATACCTGTATCAGTGTGGAAAACAGGAGGCTGGTCGTCATTACCCATGTCGATGTGTCTCCTCTGGTTTGGGGTGGCAACGTGGCATGACCTTTCCAATTATTATTTCTGACCTTGGTTATATTATCACCCATTGTGAACGGGTATGCACTCATAACTCTGTAAAGTGAAAGTATTAGTTGCTTAGTTGTGTCTGACTCTTTGTGACTGCACGGACTGTAGCCCACCAGGCTCCTCTATTCATAGGATTCTCCAGGTAAGAATATTGGAGTGGGTTGTCATTCCCTTCTCCAGGGGATCTTCCTGACCCAGAGTCTCCTCCATTGCAGGCAGATTCTTTACCATATGAGCCACCAGGAAAGTTCCCTTAACTCTGTAAACCAAGGCTATTCCAAGCACTCCTTTTCCTTCCTGGCAATAGACAGATAATCCTTAACTCATAGAAGAAACTGGAGAGACTGACCAGTTTGTCTGACATTCCATTTTGTTTCACCACCCATGTTCTTCTTTTACTCTCCAGTGAGTCCCTTCGTACACAGCCCCTCATCTTTTGAGCTGTCTGCCCCATTCACAGTGGACCCTCCATATCTGCGGGGTCCACACTGAGGATTTAACCAACTCCCATCAAAGGCAGATCCAGAGGGCCAAATGTGCAACACTATTTTATGTAAGGGATTTGAGCATTCAAGGATTTTGGTATAGGGGAAGCAGGGGAGGGACTGGAACCAGTCCCCCTTGGCTACCAAGGGAGGACTGTAGTTCCTTGAATTTAACCCCCAGGTAGTCAACCTCTCTTGCATTCACTATATTTTTTCCACTACCGTGGCTATGATTACTTCACTGTGCTTTTATTGCTTTTATGCTTCCGTATCTCCCTACTGGAGTGTAAGCCTCTTGAGGGCAGGAGCTGTGACTTCATCACTGTTGTATACCCAGGGTTGAGAGAGAGACATAGCTGACTATGGGGGCTCAGAGGAAAGGCCCTAAACCCAGCCCATCATAGAGAGTTAGGAGAATTTCAGAGGAAAATATACCTAAACTGAGACCTGTAGGATGACTGAAACTTATCCATGTATATAGTGAGCAAGTCCAGACAGAAATAATACTGATAGCTTGAGAAAAATTCACATTTGAGAAAGAACAAGGTCCATTGAAAGACATGCAAGAAGATCAACTGTGCCTTCTTTCACCATGCCTGAATGCAAACATATACGCATATATCAGTGTATGTATATTTGTGTGTATGAGAGAGGAAACTTTAGTTTTTAAAGGTTTAATTAGCTATAGCAAAAAATCAACTCCATCAACCTATAAAATGCTTACTATTTAGCCCAAAACTCTCTTCCATTAACTTTCCCATAATTTTCTTTTTCTTCAGTCAAATTTTAATTTTTTAATCCTTTTGTTTTAATTCTTCATTTTAGATGTTGGTGTTTTTATAGTATTTTTAAAATAATTCCATTACAGATAATGGTATGGTTAAGTAGAGAGAGGTGAACCTAACCAGTACACAATGAAATTATTGTGTACTGAAAAACCGTTGCAGGTTCCAAACACTTCCATTAGAAATGAACATTTGGAAAATAACCTGCTTGTAAATTGAGGTTTTAGGTACAGCTGGGTCAAGTTGCAACAGAATGTAGTGGAAAGTAGACTGGTCTTGGAGTCACAAATATCTGTGCCATTGACTTTACTAAGTCTACGAGAGTCTCGCTCTCGTCGTTTCTTGAATGGGATCTGTAACATCTGCTCTAAGATTCTTTGCAGGCATTCTGAAAGTTGATAGAGAAACTGTATGTGAAATGAATCATCTAACCGAATGATGGCAGAGGGTTATATTCAGTCACAGTGCAAGGTGATCCTCTATTGTAGTTATTTATGTGTTAGAAAATTAAACTTTTATACTTCCTCCAACAACTGCAACATTGTATATGGACAATATGTACAACCATTTAAGTAAATCAAAAGAAAGCTCTTCTTTTTAAATACACAGTCTTCAATAGTTTGTGTCTATTTTTAGCATGACTACAGCATGTGTGTTTATATAGAAATGGCTGCTTGTTGCCTCATTAGCATGAGGCTAATACACATTGTGATTATTTTGTCTCATAGAATGATTGAAGATAGTGGGAAAAGAGGAAATACCATGGCAGAAAGAAGACAGCTCTTTGCAGAGATGAGTAAGTATGGAACTTTGAAGGAACACCCTACAATGTCCGTTGAATACTCATGGAAAGACCTGGAAATGAAACTTAATCCATATGGCATTTGTTCTTTTCCTTAAAATCCTAAAGTCTTTACAGAAAATGTATGTTTGGGCATTTTTTGCCTCCTCTTAGGTAAGAATTAAATTAGGCAATGAATCTTCGTAATTTGTTATTAGGACTGTATATCTTATATGAAAAAAAAATTTGTGAACCTAAATATATATATACATACAGATGCTTAATAAATACTATTTAGTGTTGGCATTAATACAATCAACTGCGCTTCAAAGTCTGTGTTCATTTTCCCACTCTATCACAGGGGCTGGCACAGTATAGGCACTAGATAAAATTGTTGAAATGAGTCAGTGAAAGACTGACTTGCAAAATGATATCATACGCTCATATGGGAGAAAGAAGTCAGGCACGATTACCAGACAAAGCTAAAGCTATCATTTGAACTTCATGCCAAGGGGAGAAGCTGTCCTACAAACTAGTTTCTAAAAAGTGAAAAGGAAAACAAAGTTTTAAAGAGTTTGGAGGTGACCTGCTATACAAGGAAAACCAAACCACAGACTCCAGTGGAGAACTCACTAAAGGTTGTCGGTTTAAGTAAATACAAGGTTGCTGTGTAAGTTATTAGGTGGTGGTATCTCCTTCTAGACCATTTTTCTTATTCATAAGGAAGGAGAACTTGACATAAGGAGGGAGGAACACACATCTCAAATTAAATGTAATAAAGAAAAAAGTATAGTTCTCTTATTGCCTTTTTATCTCTCATTCTCTGCATAAGGAATGAGGAAGAACAGAACTGAGTCATAAGCGTTTTACTCCAAGAAGGCAAGAGACAAAATTAGGTTTCTCCTGGAGACTAGAACTGATTGGCAAGAATGAGGGTTGAGACAGATAAAGGAAAGCCCCAGATAATAAGATTCACATTTTTCTTTATCATTTCCCAATAATCTGGAGTCACCAAGACAGCGTACGAACTAACAGAGAGGAAAGAAAATTAAAATTGATGCGGGGAAATCTCAATCACTCTTCTTGCTTTTTCCACTTTTAGAAACATGTCTGAAGTGCCCGTGAGAGTTTCAGTCATGACTTTCCAATTTCCTGGGCTGTGTAGCTTCACTTCTGGCCTGACCAGTCACCTGGCACTGTGACCTCTGTCAATACGAATCTAGCAGAGGAGGGAACCTAGTTGCTACCTGCCCATCTAAGCAAAATCCAGACCAGTACAGGTGTCTTCTTGTATCATAGCATCTTAGACTGAAGAGGCAAGACCCATGTAGATCATAGCAGTAGAAGTGTTGGTCGCTCAGTCATGTCTGACTCTTTGCAACCCCACGGGCTGTAGCTTGCTAGGCTCCTTCTGTCCATGGAATTCTTCAGGTGAGAATACTGGAGTGTGTTGCCATTCCCTTCTCCAGGGGATCTTCCCAACCCAGGAATCATACCCAGCTCTCCTGCATTGCAGGCAGATTCTTTACTGTCTGAGCCAATAGGGAATCCCTATGTGGATCATGGGCCAGTGTTTTATCAGAAAAAGAAAAAGTATTAATATTTAACAAAGAAAAGCAGTAAAGTCTTAGGAAAAATCTTTAAATTCATCATTGTTATATTAAAGACTGTATCAGCCAACAGACTGTAAGAATTATGAAATTGTTCTTATGATTTTGAAAACATTTATCTGAATTTCGGTACATTGACAGACACATATGTCACAGATTTCTTTTGAATTAAGGTTGTCCAACTCAAAGAAAGACTGACATAAGTTTTATATCCATACGAACAGAAAAGCTCTAAATTTTTCAAGCAAGAGAGACTTAGGAAAATTGTGCGTTCATTTCCCAAACTGTAACTTAACCTTTCTTAGAAACTTGTCAGAAGGTCATGCAGTATATGAAATCATTTTGAGTTCTCCTGATTAGTGATCAAAATAGTTAAGCAAGCCACACAGATATGTATCTTTCTTCCTTTCTTCCTCTCTTCAAAAGCAGATAAACACATCTGACTTGAACAATCCATTAGTGAGCATCATTTTCAGGTTAACACTAAATAGGACACACCTACACTAAGTGGGATTCTGCCAGATTAAACAATTGACTGATTTCCAAGAGAGACATTGATTTTTTTGTGTGTGTGAGACATTGATTTTGATAGATTGTCAGACAAAAGAAAAAGGTAACCTCATTGAGAATGTGTTAAATATTTGAAAACTGTATGGGTTACCCCAACTCTATCAGTGGGATGCCAAAGAAAGACAAGGAAACTATTATCAGAGAAGATTGACATTGAAGCTTAGAAAGTAACTTCTTCCAGAATCTATGATGTCTAGACAGAGAGCTTAAAAAAATGAAGGAATTTTTGAAATCTGGTCAGCTAAGTATGAGTTAGAAGTAGTTATTTTTTAAACATGGAAGGAAAGTGCTCAAGAGATTCTTAGTTTTGGAAATTACAAATGTCACAAATATTAAAAAAAGGAGTTAAGAAGGCAGGAAAGACTTGTTTACGACTCTTGCCAGAGGGGAGAGAAGTGGAACTCAGCTCTACCAGAACCAAAGACAGGAGGGTTTCTAAACTCGGGGGTAAATAAGAGCAGACAGACTGGAAGATATCAGAGGGTAAGTTGGTCAACAGTGACAGCAGTCATTGTCACGGTGAGCAAGTTAGGTGTCTACCCTCCCACAGAGACTAGGAGATCTTCAAGATTGCATTTCCATGGTGTGGCTTCCAGTCCTGGAGAAAGATGTGTGTGTGTGTTTCCTGTCACCCAGTCCTCAGCCGTGTCCTATTCCCTGAGACCCCATGGACTGCAGCCTGCCAAGGTCCACTGTCCATGGAATTTTCCAGCCAAGAATGCTGGAGTGGGTTGCCATTTCCTTCTCTATTGAAAAAGATATTTCTGGGCAAAACTGGCAAAAGCTTGGGAGGTTTACATCTTTCAAGGGACAGACAAAGAATTTACAAAGGAAAGTTTTCTAAAGTAAATGCTCTAAGAAAAGAGAGATCAAAGACCTAGAGAATAAAAGAACCCTATCTAAAGGTTAGTCAAGCAGAGGGGAACCTTACAAAAACCAAAGAACAGAGAACAGAGTAACAGTTGATCAGAAGGACAACTGATAAGAAATTTTGGCAAATTCAGGTGATTGTAGCGCATACTTGTATGAAACCTCTATTCTGAGCTCATAGCCACAAGCAACAGAGGCAAAAAAAAAAAAGACAAAATTAAAAGTAGTATAGACTCACAAATAAGCCAAAAAACAAAACAAAAAAAACTCTGTGGCCACATACTTTGATTAAAGAAATTCTAGGCAAGTTGCCCTAAACTAAAATTTCCCCTCAGCATAATGCCCTAATCATCTGTTTACTTGGTACTTAGATTAAAGTTAAAAAGGCTCCAGTTAAATGTAAATGTCGTCCTCACCTTGACCTTTTCCACCGTCAAATAAGTTTATCAGCTCAAATAAATTTAACAGACTGGCTTTTAGCAGAGTAAATTGTTTGCACTTGGAATCAAACTCCCTTTCTTCTCTTTTTCTGCTGAGGGCACATTTACTCTGCTTTGTGTGACACTTACTAGTGAACATATCTGTGTCACTCACTCACAGAAACCTCTCCTTCGGGACAGAACCTGGACCTTTGTCACCAAACCCATTCACCTTAGATGCGGAATCAATGTTGGTTTGAAAGCCTCGGGGCACAGAATAGGTAGGTTTTAAGGAGAGGGAAATGGTTAAGAAACACTCATTCAGAAAGTGGAAGGCAGCCTAATCTGATGAGGAAAGTTCTGGGACGAAAGCAGAGTGATAACTGCTGGGCTCTGAGTGAAGGAGGGACCAGAAACCAAAGGAAGGCAAATGGAGGTGCTCAGCAAGCACTGTGGAGTGGTTCAAAGACAGAGGCCCCTTCGGGACACTGACAGCAGTCAGCGTGTGCATAGCTGGAATGCTGCCTAGCGCGTGATTTTGCAATGCACACTACGAGTTTTAGGGAAAACAGCTTCAAAAATTCAGGAAAATGGCGTGAATGATCCCACTCCCATAGGCCATGATATCCATAGGCCATGGATGCAGGGACCATTTTCACTTGCATCTTCATTTCTCTTGCTCTTCAGCATCGTTGGGATGTCACTTCCATAGATCACCATCCTGGAAGTGCCCCCTTATGTCACCTCCGTAGCCTGGTCTCCTGATTGTTCTGATCTGTTTCTCTTTTTCTGTCTCTTAGTAGCCTCCAGGCTCTCTGAAGCTCAGATTTTAACCAAAGTTTTGCTCTTGGCCAATTCTCTCCCTGTACAGTGTGACTTTCCCCCAAGGTTTCACCATTATTGTTATGGTTCTCAAGTGTTCGAGAAATGCTTCAAAACCACTTGCCACGTCTCAGAAACCAGCTTACCCAGAATAGTCAGTATGTAAGTCAGCGTCAGCTTCCCTGGTGGCTCAGTGGTAAAGAATCTACCTGCCAAGGCAGGAGACTCAGGTTCAACCCCTAGGTTAGGAAGATCCCCTGGAGAAGGAAATGGCACCCCACTCCAGTATTCTTGCCTGGGAAACCCCATGGACAGAGGACCATGCCAGGCTAAGGTTCACGGGGTCGCAAATGGTCGGACATGACTTAGCAACTAAACAACAATAAGGTCAATGTCCCTTCCAGACTTGGCTCCTCACTGTCAAAGCTTCTGCTGATGAATCACCTTGAGGTGGGCCTACTGTTAGCTCCACTAACTCCTCATCATAACAAAGCCAACCAGTGTCCCACCATGGGTGTCAGGGTATTCCCAAAGCCACGCAGGCTTTGAATGATTACCGAGGGTGCTGTTAGAAGCAGGGAGGAAATTGCTAGCCCCAAACCTGGGCCCCATTTTGTCATTTAGAACCTGGAATAGCCTTACTTGTGCACACAGTCTCCTTTTGGAAAAATATTCCGAGTCTTGGCAATTAAGGCATATTGATACATTTTATATGTTTATCAATAAATCTTAGAATATAGACCATATTAAGGAACTCCATATCTGTGTATCCAGCTTCCCCTGGGTATGTCCACTTGGACATCCCACAAGAACTCAAACTCTGTAAAGGAAATCAGTGCTGAATGTTCATTGGAAGAAGAAAGCGACAGAGGGGAGGAGTGAGGAAAGGAAAGGACAGAGGAAAGAAGGGAGGACAAAACATCTTGAAGAGCTAAAGAAAGGAAAAAACAGGATTTGCAGAAGGGAAAAGTGGAATCAACCATAGTTTTTTAACTGCCCCTTTGTTTTCCTCTTTATTATTTTCTTCCAACTATGACCTGAGTGTAAAAGGTTTGAGGAGCTATTTTAAGAGCATCAGATTGCCTTAAATTATTCAGCTTTAATTTTTTTTTCTTATGAAAAGTTTTGAATATATACAGTTCAGTTCAGTCGCTCAATCATGTCCGACTCTTTGTGACCCCATGGACCACAGCATGCCAGGCCTCCCTGTCCATCACCAACTCCTGGAGCCTACTCAAACTCATGTCCATAGAATAGGAGATGCCATCCAACCATCTCATCCTCTATCATCCCCTTCTCCTCCTGCCTTCAATCTTTCCCAGCATCGGGGTCTTTTCAAATGAGTCAGTTCTTCCTTTCAGGTGCCCAAAGTATTGGAATTTCAGCTTCAGCATCAGTCCTTCCAATGAACATTCAGCACTGATTTCCTTTAGGATGGACTGGTTTGATCTCCTTGCAGTCCAAGGGACTCTTAAGAATCTTCTCCAGCACCACAGTTCAAAAGTATCAACTCTTCGGCACTCAGCCTTATTTATAGTCCAACTCTCACATTCATGCATGACTACTGGAAAAACCATAGCTTTGACTAGACGGACTTTTGTTGGCAAAGTAATGTCTCTGATTTTGAATATGCTATGTTGGTCATAGCTTTTCTTCCAAGAAGCAAACGTCTTTTAATTTCATGGCTGCAGTCACCATGTGCAGTGATTTTGGAGCTCAACAAAATAAAGTCTCTCACCGTTTCCATTGTTTCCCATCTGTTTGCCATGAAGTGATGGGACCAGATGCCATGATCTTAGTTTTCTAAATGTTGAGTTTTAAGCTAGCTTTTTCACTCTCCTCTTCCACTTTCATCAAGAGGTAGTCCTTCTTCGCTTTCTGCCATAAGAGTGGTGTCATCTGCATATCTGAGGTTATTGATATTTTTCCTAGCAGTCTTGATTCCAGCTTGTGTTTCATCCAGCATGGCATTTGGCATGCTGTACTCTGCATATAAGTTAAATAATCAGGGTGACAATATCCAGCCTTTCCCAATTTGGAGCCAGTCTGTTTTCCCATGTACAGTTCTAACTATTGCTTCTTGACCTGCATACAGATTTCTCGGGAGGCGGGTAAGATGGTCTGGTATTCCCATCTCTTTAAGAATTTTCCACAGTTTATTGTGATCCACACAGTTAAAGGCTTTGGCATAGTCAATAAAGCAGAAGTTTTTCTGGAATTATCTTGCTTTTTCTATGATCCAGCAGATGTTGGCAACTTGATCTCTGGTTCCTCTGGCTTTTCTAAAACCAGCTTGAAGATCTGGAAGTTCATGATTCATGTACTGTTGAAGCCTGGCTTGGAGGATTTTGAGCATTACTTTGCTAGCGTGAGATGAGTGCAATTGTGCGGTAGTTTGAGCATTCTTTGGCATTGCCTTTCTTTGGGATTAGAATGAAAACTGACTTTTCCAGTCCTGTAGCTACTGCTGAGTTTTCCAAATTTGCTGGTATATTGAGTGCAGCACTTTCACAGCATCATCTTTTAGGATTTGAAATAGCTCTACTGGAATGCCATCACCTCCACTACTGTTGTTCGTAGTGATGCTTCCTAAGGCCCACTTGACTTTGCATTCCAGGATGTCTGGCTGTAGGTGAGTGATCACACCTCGTGGTTATCTGGGTCATGAAGATCGTTTTTGTATAGCTCTCCCATGTATTCTTGACACCTCTTCTTAATATCTTCTGCTTCTATTAGGCCATATACAGAAGTAGAGAAAATAGTATTCATCTCTACATTAATTATTTACTGCTTAGCCCCCACCATATAATTATGAAGCAAATCTAAGATATTATTTAGATGAATCAGATCTCCATGGTTTAAAGAATTGGATACATCTATATATAAGGCTGAGTCCCTTTGCTGTTCACCTAAAACTATCATAGCATTGTTAATCAGCTGTGAAAGTGAAAGTCTTAGTCACTCAGTCATGTCTGACTCTGTGACCCCATGGACTGTAGCCTGCAAGGCTCCTCTGTGTATGGAATTTTCCAGGCAAGAATACTGGAGAGCGTTGCCATTCCATTCTCCAGGGGATCTTCCCAACCCTGAGATGGAACATGGGTCTCCTGCTTTGCAGGCAGATTCTTTACCATCTGAGCCACCAGGAAATATCTTAATACAAAATAAAAAGTTTTTAAAAACAGAATCATATCCCCATGATATAACAATAATGGGGAAAAGCACTATTATTTAATAAAGAGGCAAAAATATAGAGAGGGCTTTCCTTCTGGCTCAACTGGTAAAGAATCTGCCTGCAATGCAGGAGATCTGGGTTTGATCCCTGGGTTGGGAAGATCCCCTGGAGAAGGGAAAAGCTACCCACTCCAGTATTCTGGTCTAGAGAATTCCATGGACTGTATAGTCCATGGGTTGCAAAGAGTTGGACAAGACTGAGCAGCTTTCACTTTCACTTTTTCAAAAATATAGAGAAGTGCAATACTTGTTTTTTTATTACAAAGGAAGAATTAGATTCTTGAGAGTATAGAGTGATTTTGATGTAGGTTTCAAGATAAAATGGGTTGTTGTTTTTTTTTTCCTCAGATCATGGACAAAATATAGTGGTAATCCTAGATGTTTCAACATGCTAAGAATAAGGATTACTCTGTTGATTTAATTTCCTTATTCATTTATTCAAATTCCATCCATTGTATAAATGAATTAAGTCAGCTTATTTCCCTTTTGAATAAGGTTACTAAACTGCTTGCTCAGGGAAATACCATAAGATAAAAATGAACCTTAATTTCAGCAAATACTGAAGAAAGTCTCAGGTTGTACATGAGTTGGGGACGTGTGAGCTTGATCACCGTACAATTACGTAGATGCGTAGGTGGAGTTGTGACCATATCTGGAGGAATAAGTAATGGATCCATCGACTTGGAGGACAGCCTCCAATTATATTCTGGAAGACTGTGTGGCCCTGGACAGCTGTTTGTTTTTAGACAATGGCTTGGACACAGAAGACATGTGACCACACCTAAGGTAGGCTATGAGTTTATAGACTTTGAAGGAAAGCCCACACATGTCAAAGTGAATTAAGTTCATGGCTTATTGGGCCAGCGACCAAGAAATTTCTTTTAAACAAGGTGGGTAAATGGAGCAAGAACCTGTCCAGTCTGTCTCAGCTTTTTTGAGTCCCAGAATCCTTGATGGATCCCGTGGTTGCCACTTACATGATCCCTGTGAGGCAATGGGCTGCTACATCTGAAAAACTTAACTTCATTGCTCACCACATCCCTTTTAATAATCAAGGCTTACATCCTCACCCAGAAAGAAGCTTTACAAACTGAAATCATCGACAGACTTCCAGACCCCTACCTGAGGTCTGAACTAAGCAGAGGGTCAGCTGAGTCCGCCTGGTAATGGGCAAAGGAGTCAGTGTATTCCTGACCCTAGGCATCATCTCTGCACCCCTTTTACTGCATCCTGGGAAGTGGCACCTTTGCTAAACGCCCCATAGGAACCCTATGAGAGGGAGCCACAGAGGATCCAGGGTTTCTGTTCTTAGAGGATGAGGTCCTGCTGGAACTAAGAAATTTAATTGTGTGCTGCATCACAGTTCTTTCAAACCTCATGCTTGAGTCAATATTTCTGAAGAACTTACGTAATTGTTTATGTCTATAATGTCTTCTTTTAAAGGATTATTTACAAGTATTGAGATTCTCTTAATTGTTGAACCAAACTGGGCATTGCTAAAAGTACATCTTCATCCTGGGGAAAAAGACAGAATGAATGCTCATGTATTTCTGATTGTCTCTATGTCTCTGCTTATCCTGTGTTCTAGAGAGTTCGTTTCCCACATGAGCCTCTCAGATTGACAGAAGACATGAAACTCGGAAGGTCCTTTGAAATGCCAGTGGCAAAATAAAAATTTAAGTATCATAAGGGTTAGAAATATGAGCTTAAAAAGTAAAAAAAAAAAAAAACTAAGCAGATTAAATGTGAAGTCCTACCTTTAGCCCCCAAATAAGCATTTAAACAGAAAAGATATAACTTAATAGAAGTGCTTATGATTTCAGAAGCTAGTTTTAAAAATGCCAGCTTAAAAGAGCCAGAAGAATGAACCATCTATGAAAAAAATGGCATCAGTTAGTTTCCTTATCAGTAGTGGTAACAATTGCTTTCTGTACATTCCACACATGTAGGCAACAGCTGTGGCATTTGGGCTAATTTTGAGGTTCCCTGGTGGCCCCGACAGTAAAGAATCTGCCTGCAATATGGGAGACCTGGGCTCGACCCCTTAGTCAGGAAGATCCCCTGGAGAAGGGAATGGCTACCCACTCAAGTATTCTTGCCTGGAAAATTCCATGGATAGAGAAGCCTGGTGGGCCACAGTCCACCGAGTCACAAAGAGTCAGAAAAAACTGACTGACTAACACTTTCACTTCTACTTTTCACTTTGGGTTAACGTCATAAATCTCATTTCGAGGAGATATTAGTCAGACAGAACAGGATCACTGGAATGGGTAAGGGTCTCAAATCCATGTCTGATGATAATGACAATAATAGCAGCATCCATATATTGACCCCCATTGTGTGCCACTCTCTGAGTAGATGGACATTGTACTTGAAATGGCTTTGGACTTGGACATTTTCAACCCAAAAAACTCAAGGAGACGCTACCCCGCCCCCACCTAAACTTTAAACTCTGCGACCGATGACAAGGACTTTTGTACATAATCTCCAGATGCTAATGATGATCACAATAGCTGCGTCCCAATCTTTGAAAAATAAATTTTGTTAAGTGGCAGGGAAAGAAGATGATATGGTTTCAGAAGGGAAATCGAATGACATGGATTGAAGTTACAGGGAGGCAAATGAAAGTCCAAATATAAAGAAGAAATGCCTGCCACTTATTGGTACTCAGCAGTGACATTGAAAACCCTTATAAGGATGTCCATTTGCTCTTAAGTGCTCACTATGTACCAGCTACAGAAAGCTCTGTAGCTGGTAAAGTTAATGCTGTTCTCCTCATTTTATACATGAAGAAATCAGAAGACAAGTAAAAACTTCTCAAAATTCATACAACTAGGAAGAGAAAGATTAGGGTTATTGACTATAAAGCTCATAGTGAAAGTGATATCGCTCAGTCGTGTCTGACTCTTTGTGACCCCATGGACTGTAGCCTACCAGGCTCCTCCATTCATGGGATTTTCCAGGCAAGAATACTGGAGTGGATTTCCATTTCCTTCTCTAGGAGATCTTCCCAACCCAGGGATTGAACCCGGGTCTCCTGCATTGTAGGCAGACGCTTTACCATCTGAGCCACCAGGGAAGTTATATAAAGCTCATATATTGTCACTAAGTTTTAAAATTATCCCTATCATTGGAAGTAATCTTTTATGGCCATTGGCTAAATGCCCATCTTTTGAGAACACATTTAGGCAATTTTTTGCATTGGGTGAAAGTGAGCCCTCCCTCTTTGATCCTTCAAGCATTCAGCACCAATGAATCTGTTTGTCAAGTAATAAACTCTCATAAGAATGAATGTTAATGAACTGTAATAGGAGTAATAGGTGATGTTGTTTAGTCATTAAGTCATGTCCAACTCTTTGTGACCTCACAGACTGTAGCCCACCAAGCTCCTCTGTCCATGGGATTTCCCAGGCAAGAATACTGGAGTGAGTTGCCATTTCCTTCTCCAGAGGATCATCCCAATCCAAAGATACAACTTGAGTCTCCTGTTATTTATAAATAAGTAAAGTTTAAAAAATCCTGCATACCGAGTGGTGCAACCAAAAAAAAAAAAATGTTTTTAATTATCAAAGTAGAGCCATGTACCTTAATATCTGTTATGAACATAAACATGGGCTTGAAAGAAGCCAAATATTTAAAAGTAGAGACCAGACATTAGTTGAACATCTATGTTTTAGAGTCTAGAAAGGAGAAGGAGTCCAGAGGAGGGTGGGAGGATGGCCAGGAACTCAGGTGTCGATGGAACAAGCAGCCGCTCTACAAGGGCTGGTGAGGAGACCAGCCCAAGCCCAGCAGAGGTTTGGGGGCAGAGCAGTGGAGAATGTTGTGGGGTAGGTAGGAGGGGAAGAGCCTGCAGAGGGGCTTGGATTCCGGGCAGAACTTTTAGCCCTGGTGCTGTGGGCATCGGGAGCCACGCCGGATTCTTGAGTAGAGAAGTGGGCTGAGGAAAGCAGTTCTAGAATATGGAGAACACGCTATGTCAGGGAGGAAACGGAGCCCACGGTGGCAGAAAGAATAGCGCTTGTCTTTATTCTCTTCATTTTTTTCTTTTCTAAAATTTATTTTAGTTGGTCTACAATGCCAATTTCTGCTGTATGGCAAAGTAATTTGGTTATACATATATATACATTCTTTTCCATTATGATTTATCATGGGATATTGAATATAGTTCCTCGTGCTGTACCATAGGACCTTCTGTTTATCCATGCTATATATATACTAGTTTGCATCTGCTATTCCCAAACTCCCAGCTGATCCCTCCCTCACCCTGCTCCCTGGGCAACCACAAATCTACAACGGTGGTTGTTTTTGAAAGGAGACTCCTCTGAGGTTGACAGGAAGCTTTGTAGTATAGACACGAGCAATAATAACGATGTATGTGTGCCAAGCAGCATTCCCAATGCTTTAGATTAATAGACACTCATTTATCCTTCAACAGTCCATGAGGTAAGTACTAGTATTATCGTCAGTCCCATTTCCCAGATGAGAAAACTGAGGCCTCTAAAAGCAATTGGTCTGAAGGCACCAAGAGTGGATGCCCAATGTTCAGCCTATGCTCACCTCACAGCGTGTGAGGTGCGTAATTAATCTAATCTGTAATAACAGATTACAGTCCATTAAAAATCATTATTTGATAATATTACTATCTGGTGTCATCTAGCAGTTTAAGTCACAACGTGAGCCGACTGTTCTCAGAAGTGGCAGACACAAACCCATGTACAGGATTGACAACCTGATGTCCCAGAACCTGAGGTGTACGAGACAGACCTCAGGTCTTAAATTTCTATTCTAGCAACGATGAAAGTCAAATTACATGTATCGGTTAGGTCTGCAGTTATTTCGTTTATGACCATGATCACTTCCTTTCCACATGCCAGCAGACCACATGTGTACCTTTTATCTATCCCCAGGGGCTCAAGACCTGGATCGTATCCGACTCTCCACCTATAGAACAGCATGCAAGCTGAGGTTTGTTCAGAAGAAATGCAATTGTAAGTATGCTGGTTCCTTGGGCCAGCTACCCCCATGAATCCTATAGTTTACATCTGTTACTTGGGCTAACTACTCCTGTGAATCCCATAGTTCACATCTGTTACTTGGTTTATTAAAAGTAGGCTTTCTTGCAAGTATGGATTAAAAAAAAAAACTATGTTTATACAACAATAAGAGCTTATGATACAAAAATGGTAGAAAGACTTTTCCCAAACAATTCTGAATGACTCAACTGCTGAAGTATTGGAACAGATGAACCTCTGGATATGTATCCTGCCCTTGAAATGGTTTAAATCCAGATGGATGGGTTTTTCTTTTCTCTAGCTTTGGTATTATAAGCTCCAAGCCCTCCAAATGGCTTCCAAGAACTTTGAGTGAAGTCACTCAGTCATGTTCAACTCTTTGCGACCCCATGGACTGTAGCGCATTAGGCTCCTCCATCCATGGAATTTTCTAGGCAAGAGTACTGGAGTGGGTTGCCACTTCCTTCTCCAGGGGACCTTAACTTTAGAAAATATCAACTATTAAGTCCTCCATATGTTTTCTTTACAAATATAGGGAAATGTTTACAAGCTCCTGGAAAACATTCAAGTTTCTTTCTGAAACTACAAAAATGAGTCCTTTGTATCAGAGCATTAACTACTTTTGCTTACATCAGACCATAGCAAGAGAAGAGACAATGATACTTAGAGAAACAAACTTGCTTTAACTTTTTCCCAAATTTTAACATGTAGCAGCAAGCTGGCTCATCCGTCAGTGAGCAGTTTCACTCTCCATGCCAGGTCAGTACTTCCATCAGATTATCACATTCATTTTCTCTTGAAAAATAGAGTGCTTCCAAGTTCATCTGTAGGAACTTACTCTTTTCTTCTCTGAAAACCGACTGCTATACAATTAATAACTGTTCTCGTTTTCTAGTTCGTATTGGATGAATTTTAAAAATGAAAACCATAATGTTCTCCTGCATACATAGACATAGTTCTTAAATACCTAGCATGGGCATTAGGCACTTGGTGAATGTGGAAACCAGCCGCGTTTACGTCTCTGCTCTCCTGCGATCTCTAGCAAAATGCCTCTTATGGCCCTGGGGGGCCGCCTCCGCCCCAGGCTTCTTAGTTTACAGCTACAGGAATGCATCGGAGACATCTACTCCTCAGCTTGCTCATCTGCAGCTTCTTCCCCAGCTCTAGCAGCTAGAAATTGGGGGCTGAAATTTGGCTCCAGGGACAGGAAGGAAGAAAAAACCAGGTGGGTCAAATATCAAAGATGTGGTTTAGCTTGTTGTGCGTGCGTGCTCAGTCGTGTCCGACTCTTTTGGGACCCCATGGAGTATAGCCCGCCAGGCTCCTCTGTTCATAGGATTTCCCAGGCAAGAATACTGGAGTGGATTGCCATCTCCTCCTCCAGGGAATCTTCCCGACCCAGGGATTGGACCCACGTCTCCTGGATCTCTGCATTGGCAGGCTCATCACAGGAAGTTAAACCAGTTCCCCAAAATGCAATAAAAGAACACTGCAGATGCAGGAAGGAACCAGGGACTGTGCTTGCGGTCCTTCATGTTGATAAGTCTTACATAAAAGCCCTTTCGGAGACTGGTGGTAAAGGACCAAGAAAATGCTCGCACAAGAAAGCTTCCCCTCCCCCCTCAACCCCATCACCTATATGTAAGCAAAAGAAAGAATCTCTGTGATTTCAGCAATGAAAATGATGGAACCCTCTCCCTTTTCTTCATTACCACTCCAATGGGCCTCAGTGTAGATGGAATTCTATCCTCATAAAGCTTTGCTACACAGAGCCTTCCTTAGGCTACTTTCAGTAGAGATGGGGAACTTGGTGGATCTGGCAAGAGGTGATCAGGGACCTCCCCTAAAGAAAGTGACAAAATCAATGTGTATTTTAGAAAAGAAATTGTCAGGTATTGAAGAAGAGTAAGGAAGTGCTGTGTATTGCCTTGGGTGTTATTGAATATTTTTGGTGCTTATCTTCTCTCATTCACCAAATTTAGGGCTCTTCACAGTAGGGTCAATTTTTTTATATGTTGTCTACGTTTTACTTAAATTTCTGAGAACAAGACTGATGTTCAACACATATTTCTCCTTGTGCATTTTGTATAATCTAGGCTATGAAATATTTTGCTGAAATTATATTAGATGCCAGAATAAAATATCTTGAGTGCTTTCCGAAGAATAATAAAAAGACAGCACAAAATGGTAAGGATAAACAAATACATAGCTAATTAAATAAATAAGGAAAAGAGAGAAAGGAGGGAAGAGAGGGAGGGGGGAAGGAAGGGAAAGTAAAGAAAAATGACCCACATTGTTTAGGCAACCCTGTAGCCAGCATTACAAAGGCCGCACTTGGTTGGCCCTAACTGGGTCCAGCAAACCACAGGCCATATCTCATTCCTCCTACTCTCTGATAGAGGCCCTTTCTCCTCTTTGGATACCTCCTTTTCCATTCCCTGCTCCCCTCATCTTTATTCCGCATCCTGAATTATGTCATAACCTCACTGACTCTTTTGAAAAACAGTGGGGAAAATGGTGTTGATCCATCCCTGTCTATCCCTCTGTGCATCCACTCACTTACCCCTTAATTTAGGAAGCTTAAAATGAGCCCCTGCTCAAGGTTCCAGGAATAAAGCTAGAGTGAATGAGATTGGATCACTGCCTTACCGTTGCCCAAAGTCTAATTGGGTAGATGGATTTTTACATAGACAAACAACAGCACGTGGAAGTGTAATAAGGGCAGAGTGTGTGTGGGAGCAACAAGAAGGCAGAGCCTAGACCTAGGTGTGAGGGCTGCTGGCGGGAGTTTTCCTGGAGCAAGAGACACTGGGCTGAGTCTTAAAGAGTGAGTAGACATTACACAAGGAAGTGTTATTTGCTTTGCAAGGTACCTTATCAACTTCACATGTTTTAGCGAAAGGAAGGATATTACATTCTATACAAACTAGGCAAAACTAAGGCTCAAGGGGAAAAAATAAGCATATATTGAGTGCTCTGCTAAAATTAAGTTTCATATTAAAGTTGTTTCTACTTGTGTCAGAGTCTTACATGCAAGCACTATGTGTGCTACTTAAGTTTTCCTTCCTGACAAAAAATATAACAGTTGTATTGAGGTACATGTAAAATGCTCACACAGTTGGGCCTGGTTTATCTTCATCAAAGTTGAAGTCTTCCTTTTAGGAAGATAACCAGCAACACGGATGTATGTGACGTATTAGTCAACATTGAATATATACCCCTCTATTAGAGGAATTTATTTTCTGTCTGCCATAAAACCTAACCCACAGTGTTTTATGGTACCTGGTGTACTCTACAATAAAAGAAATAAGGAAAAAATCCAGGAAGTATGCTTTGAAGGGCATCGCTTTATTGAAAACTCTTACACTGTATTTACTCATGGAAATCAATAGACCTTAACTGAGAACAGGGTGTTTATTTATGGCCCAGACATTATTTATAGTTTGTATATTAACAAAACTAAGCTTTAAAACTACATAATGGAGGGAAAATGTAAAAACTGACACAAAGTCATCACCTAGAAAAAATATTTCTGGGTGTAACATGGGGTATATAGATTTTTAGGAGATTTCTTTTTTATCTAAATTTAAAGATCAAAAGAGCTAGTTAATTCCTCATATTTCCTTCCCTGTAGCCCTTGCCTACTCTGTTGCTAAAGTATTGATTCCTATCACTGACATTTATGTTCATTCTGTTAATACAGTCACTGATGGATGCTGAGAATAGCTCATTGCCATTGTTCTGAAAAACTCCAAAGGAGAGGCCAGAAAACTGTGGCCTGTGGTCTGAATGTGGCTCAGCATCTATTTTGTATCAACCATGAACTAAGAATAGTTTTCACAGACGAGTATTTGATAATAGGGAACATTGATTCACAACTCCGACTAAGCATAATGTTATCCTCCCAAAATAATTCCATTCTTCTCGTTGTTTAAAAATTGGACCCAAGACTTCTTTGGTTGTCCAGTAATTAAGATTTCCCCTTCCAGTGTAGGAGTGGGTTCGATCCAGGGAACAGGAGCTAAGATCTCACATGCCTCGTGGGCAAAAAACCAAAATGTAAAACAGAAGTAATACTGTAATGAATTCAATAAAGACTTTAAAAAATAGTCCATATCAAAAAAAAAAAAAAAAACTTCAAACAAGTGGACTCAATTACTGTATTTTTAACTTCGTAAGTAAAAACGTGGAAACTTGTTTTCTCTACTTAATATCTACACAGTATTACTATATAACACAGTGGTGCCTCTTGGTCCACCAAAAAAAAAAAAAATTTACTAACCTCTGCTAGAAGAAAAGAGTTGTAAGAAACCCGCTTTTAGTAGACTTGCTGATGTTAAGGAACAAACTAGTGGTTATCAGTGGGAAATGGAAAGGGGTAAGAGGCAGTAAAAGGTTAAGAAGGTAAGAGATACAAACTGTTAGGTATCAAATAAGATGCAAATAAATAAAATAAGCTTCAGGCTACATTGTACAACACAGGGAACACAGCCAGTATTTTATAATAACTATAGACGAAATGCGTGCTCAGTCGCTTCAGTCCTGTCTGACTCTTTGCAGCCCCGTGGACTGTAGCCCGCCAGGCTTCTCTGTCCAGGGAATTCTCCAGGCAAGAATACTGGAGTGGCTTGCCATGCCCTCCTCCAGAGGATCTTCCTGACCCAGGGATTGAACCTGCATCTCCTGTTTCCTGCACTGTAGGTGGATTCTTTACCACTGAGCCACCAGAGAAGCCCATAGATGGAATGAAAGTGAAAGTGAAGTCGCTCAGTCGTGTCCAACTGTTTGTGCCCTCGTGGACTGTAGCCCACCAGGCTCCTCCGTCCATGGGATACTCCAGGCAAGAACACTGGAGTGGGTCACCATTTCCTTCTCCAGAGGATCTTTCCGACCCAGGGATTGAACCCTGGTCTCCCACATTACAGGCAGACGCTTTAACCTCTGAGCCACCTGTGAATCACTCTATTGTACACTTGTAACTTATATAATATTGTACTGCAACTATATTTCAATATTAAAAAAAATGATTTTTTTTTCAGGCAAAAGCTTCTTCTTTCCTTCAAATTTCTCCATAGGCTCTGTTTTCCAACTCTGCTTCTTCCCTTTGCCATTCATCTTTGTGCCTTGTCACACCCTCCCTCCCCTGCCATAACTAGCACGTTTTCTAAAACAGCAAAGGAAGGAATGTGTCCAAAAAAATAGGAAACAAAAATTGGCTATTTTATTTTCTAGGAGGACTGAAACAGAATGGAGACTATGATAATATTTCCAATACTCCTTGCTAATCAGCAGTCTTCTCTTTCGCTTCCAGGTATCCTGCTAAATTTCCACAAAATAAATACCCTATATACCATTTACAAATGTGAAAATGGCCACATCTCTGCCTTTATTTTGAACAAATAACCATCTTCTACTAGAAAATGATTTCCTCGGTCAGCGTTGACACAGTTAATGACCCAGATACCCTGTAATGTCAGCAGATCTGTTTTCAGAAATTACTCTGGAGTCAAGGAAACACGGCCTTAAGTTCATGAGCAACAAAAGGCAACAGGAGAAATCAATGAGAAATCTCGAAGTCCTCCTGCTTAATAGTGAGAACAAAAAAGCAAGGAGACGAGAGGATCCTCTCCCCGACACCCGCAGCCAACACTGCACCGTCTTTAGTTCTGCTTACAGTCTGAATTTTCTATCACTCATATCAATTAAAATTGAATTAAAATTGTGTTTAAAAGAAAAAGAGGACAAAAGGTATACATTTGCCTCTGGACTTTCTCTGGACTTTTACTATCTTTCCTCTAGTTAATGAAACATTTTTTAAAAGTAAAGTTTCCTTCATTCAGATATCATTTAAAGTCAGAACACATGCTTTTCTCTATAACTTCTCTAAACTTCTTTCAGGATTTCTTGTGAACCAAAAAAATAGAGTTGTCTATTTACTGAAATGTTTCTCTACCACCGCAAAATTAACCCAAGTGAGTGCTATCTATGTCCTAGGTCCTGAATAAATACTCTCCTATGAATGAATGCTCAGAGGTTAAAGCACCTGCCTGCAATGCGGGGGACCTGGGTTTGATCCCTGGGTCAGGAAGATCCCCTGGAGAAGGAAATGGCAACCCACTCCAGTATTCTTGCCTGGAGAATCCCATGGATGGAGGAGCCCGGTGGGCTACAGTCCATGGGGTCGCAAAGAGTCGGACACAACTGAGCGAGTTCACTTTCACTTTCACTTTATGAATGAATGAATGTGCCCACTGGATTCACTTTTCACCTGCCAAGTGACTAGTCTTAGGCTGCAGGAATAGCCTGCATTAACAAAGGCTAGTATCATACTCATTTTCCTTCAAGCTAGTCTATCAACATATTCCTCATCCTTGTCTCATATTTTTTGTTGTTGCTTTTTCTTTTGGCTGTGTGGCACATGGGATCTTAGTTCCCCAACCCGGGATAGTACCGGCACCCCCTGCATTGGCAGCAGAGTCTTAACCACTGGACCGCCAGGAAGCCCCTCTGCCTCATTGTTAAGTGTGTGGACTTCTGGTTGCCTGTGTCAGTTTTTATCTTTGCTTAACAAATGACCACACACTTGGCAACTGAGAACAACGTTTATAATTACCCAGTTTCTGTAGGTAGAAACCCAACCAGCATGGCTGGACTCTCAGCTCAGAGTCTCATGGGCTGACCTCAAGTACTGGCTGAATCTGTGGTTCTCATCTTGGGGCTCCAGGTCCTCTTCCAGGAGAACTGACTGTCGGTGGAATTCACATCCTTACGGGTGAAGGACTGAGATCCTCGTTTGTTGCTGACTGTCAGCTGGGGACTGCTCTCAGTACCTAAAGGCAAGTCACGTTCTTGCCACATGTCTCCCCACAACCATTCAGAGTGTGAATATCTGCTTCTTTATCCACATTTCTCTCTGGCTCTCTCCTCTGTGACCAACTAGGGGGAAAAAAAAAAAAAAACCCTCTCTACTCTTAAAGGACTCATGTGCTAGGTCTCGCCCACCCAGATACTCTCTCTATCTCAAGACAACTGATTTGGAACTTCAGTTACATCTGCAGTTACCCAGAGCAGTACCGGGATTAGTGTTTAATGGAATAACTGGGACTAGGTGTCTGTCCTTGACGTGCCAGGAACCTTGGGGTGGGGCCAAGCAGGGCATCCTAGGATTCTGCCTACCACATTGCCCAAAGTTTAAAGAAAAAACACAGGCAAGAGAAATAGCACCCCCTCCAAAAGATATGTGTTTAAAAGAGAAAGGTAGGGACTTCCCTGGTGGTCCAGTGGTTACGACTTCACCCTCCAATGCAGGGGCTGCTAATTTGATCCCTTGTTGGGGAGTTAAGATCCCACATGCCTCATGGCCAAAAACTAAATCATAAAACAGAAACAATACTGCAACGGATTCAATAAAGACTTTTTAAATGGTCCCCAGAAAAAATCATTTAGAAAGAAGAGATAGAAGGACTCGCTCCACTCAAAGAGCCAGAAGGAAGAGCAGGAATGTTCACAGGGAAATAAGTGACAGAGCTCAAACCCTTGGAGCAAACGTATCTTTGTATTCTTCCAAATGTGTTTGATATACACTTTCATTCCTGACGTTGAGTCATTCTAGACACTTGTTTAGAACAAAGACAAGTGGATCGCACTAGAATACAATGTTCCCCCAAAATTTCCTGTAGGGAAGTCGGGGGTGACAGCAGGACATAAGCAAGCCCATTAAAGATGCCCGTGCACCAGGCGATGGGACACTGCTTCCCTCTGGGCATGCTGCAGCAATGGCAGAAATGTCTCCCCTTAATCAGGCAAATTTCTGGTAGAGAAAAGCTGAGATTTTAAAGCCTTGATGCTTCTGACGTGGGTTTAATTTAGGCTACTTCTTCCCATTAATTGCCTTTAAGCTCTTAAAGACCTTAAGGCTTAGGTTACTTGTTAGTATTTTTATTTTTAGAGAATGCTGGAAACTTGGTCTTCTCAAGCTGCTATGACTGCATATGCAACCTGTGAAGTAAGCTGACACCTGTAGTCTTGTTTCCAAACATCTGGATGTAACATCCATCAGCGTGCTTCTCTCCTGCTGCTTCTTTATGCCAGGAAGCTATGCCAACTAAGCACTTTCACTCTCACAGTTTAGGAAAGAGCATCATCTTAAATGCCGCAGTCAGTTGGGAAGGAGTGGTATGTAAGGAGGAATATCTTTTCAAGTTTCTCCACCCCCAACTAAAGGAGGCCAGAGAGAGATTCAGTGACCTTCCCTTAGTGATCTGCCAAGCTCTGTTCCTGGGAGCCTGCGGTATCAGCCCAGGGCCAATCAGCAGAGTGATGAAGCAATACCTGGGGGTGTTCTCCCGCAGCCCGCTCCCAGGATCCCTGGGCTCAGGAAACACAGAGGAAACAAAGACAGGAAGACAGGGGTGGAAGAATGACTCCGCCCACATAACCACACCTGTGATTATGCAGGAAAATCCTTCCTGACACCCTTGATTTCCTCTCAGTGAAGCTTTGTTGGCATTTTGTCACCATTGTTAACAAACATTCAGACATTTATTCATTCATTCAACAAATAGGGGCTGAGATTTACTGGGCTCCAAGCATCATGCTTGGGCTTCCCTGGTAGTTCAGTGATAAATAATCCACCTGCAATGCAGGAAATGGTGTGTTCAATCCCTAGGTGGGGACGATCCCCTGGAGAAGGAAAAGGCAACCCACTCCAGTATTTTTGCCTGGAAAATTCCATGAACAGAGGAGCTTGGTGGGCTATAGTACATGGGGTCACAAAGAGTAGGACATGACTGAGCAACTAAACAACAACAAGCATTATGTTTAGACCATGGGTGGCGAGGGGAGTCTGGTAATTTTCCTTCATGTACAAATTTAGTATTAGAATAACCTGAAGTTTCGAATAAATAGGATGTCTATTTATAAACACATTTAAAACCTATTTATAGGACACATCCTATTTATTCAGAGTTTCTGAGTCTGTGGATATCAAATATAGATATACCCTAAAACTTTGCTATTAGGTTGGTGCAAAAGTAATTGCAGTTTTACATTGTTGAGCTTTGCCATTTGGTACTGGAATACACTCCTAAATAAGGATGGTTATGTTACACATCATTTTATTTTATTTTATTTTATTTTTATGGTTTAGTATGGTTTATTAAGCTGTGCCTTAGTACAGACGCTGGGGCTTGCCCATGGTGCTCTTAATGTACAAGGCCCTGACGTTCTGCCAATTTTTCTTGAGCAATGATACCAGGAAGTTGACAGCTAAGTGGATGTTGTACACAAGCTCATCATCTGTCATCTTCACGTGGCCAACAGCCACTGCCAGACACAGAACCTTCTTCATCTGGAACTTGATCATGGACTTCACTTCATCAACTTTGGCCACCATGTTCTCATTGTGGGTCAGCAAGGAAGGGAACTTGCCAGCCTTGTTCAGGCCTGGGCCCAGGATTCAGGGAATCTGCTTGATCAGAGACTCTGAAGCCAAAAAGGCATCATATTTCTTGGCCAGCTTCTTGACCAGTTTCTTATTCTTGTTGAGTTTTTTCAGTGCCTCGATGTCCATGTGGGGGATATCCACAGCCTTGGCCTCATCACAATGCTGCTGGTCCCCCAAGACACACACGGAGAACTTGGGGAGGGGAGTGGACTTAAGCCTGACGGTGCCCGAGAAACGTTTGTCCTTCTGAGGGTCATAGTTCTTCAGGCTGATCTGAAGCTCCACCATCTCCAAAAACTTTCTGCACTTGATCTGGTTCCCGTGCAGGACTTCCCGCACCGCCTCGTAGAGGGTGTCGCCGGAGACTTTGCTGCTCATAGTTCCCTACGCTGCAATAACCGGAAAAGCTGTTATACATCATTTTAATCCACATTTCTCACTTTATGTTTTTTGCTAATGACTCATTACTTGCTGTTTATTTTAGAATAGGGAAGTGATGTTAGACAAAAGGTAAATTTGAGCAACTTTCTTATTCAAGTTCAAAATGGATTGTAAAGCAGTGGAGGCAACTTACAACATCAACAATGCACTTGGCCCAGGAACTGCTAATGAACATACAGGGCGCTGATGGTCAAGAAGTTTTGCAAAGGAAACAAGAGCTTGAAAATGAGGAGTGCAGTGGCCGGCCATCGAAAGTTTACGATGACCGACTGAGAGCCGTCATCAAAGCTGATTCTCTGATAACAACATGAGAAGTTGACCAAGAACTCAATGTCAGCCATTCTATGGTCATTTGAAGCAAATTGGAAATGTGAAAAAGCTTGATAAGTGGGTGCCTCATGACCCGAATGAAAATTTTAAAAAAAATCATCTTTTTGAAGTGTCATCTTCTCTTATTCTACGCAACAACCAGAAACCATTTCTCAATCAGTTTGTGATATGTGATGAAAAGTGGATTTTATACTATAGCCAGCAATGACCAGTTCAGCAGCTGAACCAAGAAGAAGCTCCAAAGCACTTTCCAAAGCCAAATTTCCACCCCAAAAAAGTTCATGGTCACTCTTTGGTGGTCTGCTACCCATCTGATCCACTACAGCTTTCTGAATCCCAGTGAAACCATTATATCTGAGAAGTACACTCAGCAAATCAATGAGATGCACTGAAAACTGCAATACTTGCAGCCAGCATTGGTGAACAGAATGGGCCCAATTCTTCTCCATGACAATGCCCGACTGAGCATCGCACAACCAGCGCTTCAAAAGTTGAACTACTTGGGCAATGAAGTTTTGCCTCATCCACCATATTTACCTGACCTCTTGCCAACCAACTATCACTTCTTCAAGCATCTCAACAACTTTTTAACAGGGAAAATGCTTCCACAACCAACAGGAAGCAGAAAATGCTTTCCAAGATTTCACTGAATCCTGGAATAAACCAACTACAGGAATAAACCAACTAATTTCTCATTGGCAGAAATGTGTTTGTTATAATGGTTCCTATTTTGATTAATAAAGATGCATTTGAATGTAGTTATAATGATTTAAAATTTACAATCTGAAATTGCAATTACATTTGCACCAACCTAATATAATAAACCTATATCTAGCCTATTGGTCCCCTGAGCAAATTGCTGTTTTCTGAAGGAAAAAAAAAAAATATATATATATATATATATATATAACTTATACATTTGGTGATTAAAAGAAACCAAGTGTATCTATAGCTACTGAAATGGATTAAGTCTGTAGCTATTTTTATTCTTTCATGGTGCTGGACTAAGACTTCTGTTTTACCTCCTTTTCCATCAGGAATTGTGAAGTTCTGTTTGATCCCAGTGAGGAGTACATGATACAAGAGATGCTGAGTAGCTTCTCTTGGGGAAATACCAAGTGAAATCATATTACTGGGAACTCAATTTCTAACTTCCAAATACTAGCAGAAATTGAAATTCGCTCAGTCCTGTTCCACTCTTTACAATCCCTTGGACTGTAGCCCACCAAGCTCCTCTGTCAATTGGATTTCCTAGGCAAGAATACTGGAGTGGCTTGCCATTCCCTTCTCCAGAGGATCTTTCCAACCCAGGGATCAAACCTACATCTCCTGCATTGCAGGCAGATTCTTTACTGTCTGAGCCACCAAAGTAGCCCAAATATTAGCCGAGTGCCCTGATAAACAAGTCACTGTCCCATAATATCTGCCAAGACTTGTCATCAAGATGCAATCATGAGGACCCCAGGCCTGCTGCAAAGCTGAGAACAGTGACACCAGCCCTCAATTTTTGGCTTCCCAGGTGGTGATAGTGGTGAAGGACCTGCCTGCTAATGCAGGAAATATAAGAGACATGGGTTCAATCTCTTGGTTGGGAAGATCCCCTGGAGGAGGGCATGGCGACCCACTCCAGTATTGCCTGAAGAATCCCATGACAGAGGAGCCTGGCAGGCTACAGTCCACAGGGTCACAAAGAGTAAAAAATGACTGAAGGGACTTAGCACGCCCTCAATTAACTTAGTTTCTCAGAAAAATAATGAACTTCAGTGTAAGGTTAAGTACAGTTCATTTCAAATTCAACACTGATGAATAAGATAGTGATGTTATATCGTGGAGAAGATTACCTTGAGGAAACTTTGCATGACGGAACAGAATCTACTTAGAAAGTGGTCATAATCATCATTTTGTTCTCATTTATTATTCCGGGAGGGTCCAATCAGTGATGGGTAGGGACTTGACTAGACTTGCTTTAGCATGTATTTCCCCAGGAAGCAGACGCCACAGTAAGACTCTCGTGGAAGCAGTTGGTTTGGAGAGTGAACCCAAAGAAGGAGGAAGGAAAGCGGATAGACAGTGCAGCACTGCTGAGGAACGCTGTGAAATGTCCGAACTATCCACCCGGGGTGAAAAGGAGGAGGCACCAATCCAGCTACTCTGTCCTGTATTGGCCAAGGGTGGCCCACGGGCCGGAGTTAATGCCCTCGAGCGTCTGGGTGGCCCTGTGCGCATGTCAGGTGGGGTCTGCTATTTGTGCTAGAACTTAGCTGCTGCTGCTAAGTTGCTTCAGTCTTCTCCGACTCTGTGCGACCCCATAGACAGCAACCCACCAGGCTCCCCTGTCCCTGGAATTCTCCAGGCAAGAACACTGGAGTGGGTTGCCATTTCCTTTTCCAGTGCATGAAAATGAAAAGTGAAAGCGAAGTCACTCGGTCGCGTCCGACTCTTCGAGACCCCATGGACTGTAGCCTACCAGGCTCCTCTGTCCATGGGATTTTCCAGGCAAGAGTACTGGAATGGGTTGCCATTGCCTTCTCCGGGAACTTCAGAGCCTAAGGCAAAGTGCTGTCTGGTTGCAGCTGCACCAAGCTGGTCAAAGTCTGTGTCGTGATGGTCACTCCTGCAAGGGCTGGAGAAAAAGAAATGGAGCCAATATTTTGAAAAGACACAAAAAAGTAGTGTAAAACATCACTGCTGTGTACCTTGACTCTCTGCTTTACAGATTTTCTCATCGGTATTTTCCATTGATTTTTAAAGATTTTTCTTTTTTAACAAAAGATAACTTCTCATTTCTTGACCTAACTCAGGACACCTATAAGTAATCTGTACTGCTGATGAGCTATCCAGAGCTCTCCTCACCCTACGTGAGGAGCTCTCCTAACCCATCTTCCAAATAACTGGTCATGCACTAGGCCACTGGGTTAGAGCTGTTTTCTAAATGGGTATGTGTGAGTGTGGGTGTGTCACTCAGTTGTGTCTGACTCTATGCGATCCCATGGATTGTCTCCTCTATCCATGGAATTCTCCAGGCAAGAATACTGGAAAGGGTTGCCTTTTCCTTCTCCAGTTCTAAATGGTTGATGAAGTTCATTTTCTGCCTTCCACTCCATTACTGACTCTCATCTTACAAAGACAATTAATTATATATTTAGACAGGACAGAGTACAAAAAAAAAAGAAAAAAAAGCAGTGGTCCCCAACTAATTTCTGCTTCCGCAGTCCTCCACATCTCTGTCTGCTTTGTCTATTAGCCTTCATCTTAGCGGAATAAGCAGGTGATGCAGGATCGCTGAGAGCAACAGCCAGCAGGGAAAAGTAGAAGACGGTTCCTCAGGCTTGCCAACCCATGGATGCTCTTTGGAAATGCGGCTTCTGGTATCTAGTATTCTTGGCCACCTGCTCAAGTCATAGAATATAAGGAGTAATAAAGGTACTGTGAAAACCACGCTTAAGGAATCTCACTGAGCTTTCTTCGAATATTGAAATAAAGGGAGACCTTCTCAGGATTATATGTAGCATCTGGCAAACAGGAGGTGTTCTACCCTATTCCACTCACCAGGCATCATCAACCAGGCTTTAACAAGGTATTGTGCAAATTGTTGTTGTTCAGTCTCTCAGTCGTGTCCGACTCTGTGACCTCATGGACTGCAGCACGCCAGTCTTCTCTGTCCTTTACCGTCTCCCAGAGCTGGCTCAAATCCATGTCCATCAAGTCGGTGATGCCATCCAACCATCTCATCCTCTGCTATCCCAGCATCAAGGTCTTTTCTAATGAGTCAGCTCTTCGCATCAGGTGGCCAAAGTATTGGAGCTTCAGCTTCAGCATCAGTCCTTCCAGTGGATATTCAAGGTTGATTTCCTTCAGGATTGACTGGTTTGATCTCCTTACAAAGATAACCAAGAAATAGTTGTCCATGTTGTCCATTTGCTTATAGTTTAGTGCTGTGATTCTTCAGCTTTTCTCTCTGTGTATAGATTGACTGGTTTGATCTCCTTGCAGTCCAAGGGACTCTCAAGAGTCTTCTCCGATACCACAGTTCAAAAGCAGCAGTTCTTCAGCACTCAGCTTTCTTTGTGGTCCACCTCTCACATCCATACATAACTACTGGAAACCATAGCTTTGACTAGTCGGACCTTTCTCAGCAAAGTAATATCTCTGCTTATTAAATATGGGCTTCCCGGGTGCCTCAGTAGTAAAGAATCCACCTCCAAGCAAGAGATATGGGTTCAATCCCTGGGTCAGGAAGATCCTCTGGAGAAGGAAACAGCAACCCACTCCAGTATTCTTGCCTGGAAAATCCCATGGATAGAAGAGTCCAGTGGGCTACATTCCATGGAAATCACAAAAGAGTCAGACATGACTTAGTGACTAAATGATAACAACAGTCTTTGGGAGAATCTGGTGAAACCCAAGAACCTTTTCCTCCCATGACCCTAACCATAAAATTTATTTCATCATTTCTGAGTCTCTCCTCTCCCCCAAAGTCCAATCAAGGGCTTATCTAAAAAGTGTCAGGAATAACTGTCCATTAATGACTGCAGAGTGTCATAAATGTTCTAATAGACTGTGAATGTGTCTGGGAGCAAAAAGGGAAAGAGTAATTCCACCTGAAGGTATCAGGAGTGGTTTCCTCAGGGCACATAAGTGCATGACATCTTGAAAGACAGCAGACTGAAGACTATGCCCGATGAAGGGAGATGGCTGAGTAAAGGGTCATACGAGGGAGCCAGGGGCACATTCCAGAACTGCGGGGCATTCCATATGGCTGAAGCGCAGGACTCTTGGGAGAAGCTAGAGACTAGTGGGAGCTGAGGACAAAGATGACAAGACTCAAGTCCGAACTTTGCTTTTCACGCTTCGAAGCTTGAGTTTCCCCACTAGACAACAGAGGATGGCATGAGCAGAACTGAGCCTTAAGACATTTCTCAGGACAGACGGAAAAGGGCAGAGACTGGGGTGAGACAAGTGAGAAGGCATGCTGTAATAATCTATGTAGAAGGCAATAAAAGCCCAAAATAAGCAGTAGAATGAAGAAGCCTATGCAGAGTTATCTAGTGAAATCTAAAATGACTACCCAGAGCGGAGAGGAGATACTAGGTTCTCTCACTTCTAAGATGATTAAATATATTCTGAACAAAGTTAATGCTTGCAGTGAGAAATTAGTTATTGTTCAGATCTTTCTTTTCATTTACATCCTCATTATTTTTACAATCCTTGGTACAATACTTTGAAAAATAATGGGCTTAATAAATGCCTGTTCGATTGAACTTAGTTAAATTTAATTTATAGTATGACATCTATTAAGCCAATGATTATTATACCTCATTTTGAATAATGCTGCAAGTCTACAAACACAATTTAAGGAAAACTGAATACTTTTTCCTAATAGGCAATTGATTTTATACCAAAAATATATTGTGGGCCTTTCCCTGATGCTGTGTTATATCATCCACCTTAACCAGGAAATTAAAGTGAAACTAAAATGTTATGTTTGTAAGAAATGATGGTTCTCCCCAAGGATCCTTAATGAAGAGAACCATCTTGGTGATAAAAGCATGTGTTGGGAGCCAGGAAGGGGTTGAGTTTGGAAGCATAAAATATTTGGTGAGCTACTCAGGTATTGTTTAGATTCATATTTTAGAAAGGTATATACCTCATGGCTCACTAATGGAGATCAAGTCTGAAAATTGTCTTTTATTAACATTTTCTTTCTGAACTCAGTGTCTGACTAATGTGAGTGATGGCTAATATATTCAATGTAATCACATCAAAACACATTTGTTGACCTTGGCAAAGCATACCACTTAGCTGAGTTCCTCCCTAACAACTTTTTAAACACTGTCTGTCATGATCAAAGACCTAAATAAAGGCATACAAATAAATTATTTATTTGAAAAATGTTAACTGGCTAATTTGCACGTGGCTTTCTCCACCTCAGTGTTCCTGGGATTCCCATGATACTTTAACATGAATTCATCTGACTCAAATAAGCATCAGTTTTCTCTTCTTTCTATCTCTCATCTAACTCCATCCTTTAACTCTTTCTCCAAGGCAGTGGTTCTCAAGCTTCCTTGTCCTTCAAAATAACCTTCAGTTCAGTTCAGTTCAGTCACTCAGTTATGTCCGACTCTTTGCAACCCCATGAATCGCAGCACGCCAGGCCTCCCTGTCCATCACCAACTCCCGGAGTTCACTCAGATTCACGTCCATCGAGTCAGTGATGCCATCCATCCCTCTCATCCTCTGTCGTCCCCTTCTCCTCCTGCCCCCATCCCTCCCAGCATCAGATTCTTTTCCAATGAGTCAACTCTTCGCATGAGGTGGCCAAAGTACTGGAGTTTCAGCTTTAGTATCATTCCTTCCAAAGAAATCCCAGGGCTGATCTCCTTCAGAATGGACTGGTTGGATCTCCTTGCTGCTGCTGCTGCTGCTAAGTCGCTTCAGTCGTGTCCGACTCTGTGCAACCCCATGGACAGCAGTCCACCAGGCTCCACCATCCCTCGGATTCTCCAGGCAAGAACACTGGAGTGGGTTGCCATTTCCTCCTCCAATGCATGAAAGTGAAAAGTGAAAGTGAAGTCGCTCAGTCGTGTCCGACTCTTCGCAACCCCATGGACTGCAGCCCACCAGGCTCCTCCGTCCATGGGATTTTCCAGGCAAGAGTACTGGAGTGGGATCTCCTTAGGAGCTGCTTAAACATGGGTGTGGGTGCCCTGGCCATGCTCCAGGCCTGTGGAATCAGAGAACACACTTGAGACCCACTCACTGGGTCTCAAGATCACCTCTGGTTTTCGCTGCTGGACTGGTTGGCTATAGCTAGGGATCTGAATTAGCTGACGTGGTAGTTGGAAAATGAAACTCAGCGTTAAACTTTGCAGGATACATTCTCAGTCTCTCCATTTACTAACTAAAAATTAGAGAAGTCTTATACACTGGGCAAGAGAAAAGGTTACAAAGGAATAGACCCTGCTTTCCAGTAAACCCCAGCACAAACTCCGCTGACCCAATCAGGTCAAAACAAGATCCAGTTACACCATTTCACTCAGTGCTCTCTGCCACTGGTCCCTTGCTGGTTTTCTTCCTGGGGTATGCCCCCTCCCCTCAACCTCATCTCCATGTATTCATATACTGCTGTGATTTAGGAACCAGCTTGAGCCCTGCTTCCTCCCCCTCTAAAACCTTTCCAAAGTCTCCAGCCCACAGTAGCATCCCAGTACATTGAGTTCTAGGAGTGTTTTTTTTTAAAATCTGCTCTATGAATATAGACTTTTGATAACATAGTGTCTCTTATAGAGCTTCAGTTAGGCCTTCTGAATGTGTCTCTCCCATGGGAATTACAAGCTCTTTTATGGCCAGTCTCCTTGTGTTAAATCACCAGTCACATTAAACATGTGATGTGTTGTAGAATCTTTAAAGTTTCCAGGTGGGTCTAACTTCTTTCAAAAATACTGTTGTTGTGTTTCAGTCACTAAGTCATGTCTGACTCTTTGTGACTCCATGGACAGTAGCATGCCAGCCTCCTCTGTCCTCCACTACCTCTTGGACTTTGCTCAAACTCATGTCCGTTGAGCCAGTGATGCCATCCAAACATCTCATCCTCTGTCACCCTCTTCTCTTTTTGCCTTCAATATTTCACAGCACCAGGGTCTTCTCCAGTCAGGTGGCTGTTCGCATCAGGTGGCCAAAGTACTGGAGTTTCAGCTTCAGCAACAGTCCTTGCAATGAGTATTCAGGGTTGTTTTCCTTTAGGATTGACTGGTTTGATCTCCTTACAGTCCAATGAACTCTCGAGTCTTCTCTATGGATTCTCATTTCTTGCTTCGTTTTCCAACTCCGTTTGTATAAGCATATGGCAGTCTTTCTCCATATGTCAATGCCTGCACATACAATAGATGTGTGGTAAATAGTGATACATTGATATTTTTTCTCATGAGCTGATGCTCTCTTAATTTCAGTGTAAATATTTGATCTGAAAGTGAACTAAATTAGTCATCACTGTGATACAGTCTCCCATGGGATTTTATAACATCATATCAGTTAAGAGGAAAACACACATGCAATTATAGGGGGAAAATGTTTGTATTAAGGGACAAATAACTTTATAACTGACAGAGTGGAGCAAAGAATTGAAAGAATTTGGGGAGGATTTTTATAATTCCATCTGAATGTGACTGTAAATTTTAATACCTCTTTTCTCTCAAAAATAAGATTAATGCATATATATATATACATATATATAGTGCTTTACATTTTTTACTGTTTTCCATCTTTGTTATTCTCAGGACTCACAAGGTAAG
The DNA here is from genome assembly GCF_001704415.2 of Capra hircus. NCBI lineage: Eukaryota > Metazoa > Chordata > Mammalia > Artiodactyla > Bovidae > Capra > Capra hircus. Next base: position 22,556,622 of record NC_030831.1, on the reverse strand, counting down.
AAAGGTGAATATTATTATTCTTATTGTACAAATGAAGAAAGACATGAGTCCAAATCTACTAGGTCCATTTTTTTTCATTATAAGAAAAAAATAGATTGTTGTTGTATACTTAATGCACTTGTTTGTTACGTATCTCTATTCTTCACTACCTACAAGTTCTATATGATCAAGGACTTGCCTGTCTTGTTCACGCTAATTCTAGAACCCAGAACAGAGCTGCCACATAATAAGGGCTGAATAAATAATTAATGTATGAAGGAAGTTTTATTCTCTGGAGTAGAAGGCTAAGGAAGAAGGCTCATCAGTGGCTTGGGGCCCTGAGTTTGAAGAGGACCCTGAAGTCATTCCTGGCACTTGCAAGGGGATATGTTTCTTTCCTCACCTCCTCACACCCCACCCCTCTGGCAGCCTGACTCACACATGAAACTCCTTAAAAGCATTTTTACTTAAAGTCTACTTGGCATTTAAAACCCTGAATGCAACGTGCCGTTTCAGAGCTAGAGAGAGAAAAGACGACGCAAACTCAGGTGTGCGCGTGTTTCCATGCTAAGGGAATCAGAATTTATTGGACAACTTAAAGAATGAGTCTGCATAATTAGCTTTTCTATGAGCATATTCTCAGGATCTGCTATATGAATGAACACAATTTGGCACTCCAAACCTACAATATAAACTAGGCAGAAGCACCACCTGAACTTGGTGCTCATACTTGGGAGAGTGTGATTACAAGGGGAAATTCATGCTGGGAATTTTCCTGAAGGTCAGGAAATTTAGGTCCAGGGAGGGGAGAGTTGGATGAATTTTCAGCAGTAACAACTGATCTCTTTTGCAGTGGGACTGTATGAGTAAATTAACAGCAGAACTCTCCCTGTTTCAACTGCATGTCTCAGAGGTGGGAAAACAAGTCATAACAAACCCTCAGATAACAGTCACCGTCACTTTAAGTATCAGTGCAAGGGTGCTTGGGGGCTGAGAGAGCATGTGTATTGCTGTGCACACATATACACATATGCTGTCTATACACTAGAGGATATATATATATTCCCAATGGCATATCGACAGATTACATTCAATTCCCAGCCTGCAATTTCCTTTTCCCCTAATTAAGAAAGCACAGCATAATGCAATGAGTGACCTTCTTGTAGATATAAATCTCTAACCTTTCTAAAACAGTGCATGAACTTAAAGGAAAACACACAATATAAAAGCTGTGAGTGTAAATTTTATTCAGGGTCTTAACTGAGGACTATAGTCCAGGACACAGGTCTGAGGAATTGCTCCAAATACATAGTATGGATATGTATTATATATCCACATATCCATATATTAAATATATTGTTGTTATTTAGTCACTCAGTCGTGTCTGACTCTTTTGCGACTCCATGGACTATAGCCCACTAGGCTCCTCTCTCCATGGGATTTTCTGGGCGAGACTACTGGAGTGGTTTTCCAGTTCCTCCTCCAGGGGTTCTTCCCATCGAAGGATCAAGCCCTAGTCTCCTAGTCTCTTGGACTGCAGGTGAATTCTTTACTGCTGAGCCACTGGGGAAACCCATATGAATATATAGTAATTCATATATTGTGTATTACATATTATTCATATGTATGTGAATTTTTTGCTGGAAAATACATGATGTCAAGCATACATCTGGGTAAAAGATTACTGTTAGTCACATAAAACAGATATCTCAGGTTAATAATTTTAGTGTGTTTCTGTGGATGGGAAGGTGCAAGAATCTTGGGTCATTGAAATTCTTCCTGAGATATGCATCTTAACTATCTAGGTGCCCACTTATCCAAAACACAGAATGCCTAATCTTGTATTTGATGCTGCAGGGCGTATTGTCAGTGGCTGATTCCAGTGGGTTGCGACTTAATCCTCGTAAAACTGGATGATGAGTAGCAGACGGTCTTTGTTCTCTTTTTGTTCACAGACATAATTATAGAAATCATTCTTAGACTGCATGAACTAATTGATAGTTTCCAGCTTCTTGTAACGTACCTCACACCTATTAGAACTTAGGAGGCTCTCTTGATGCCAAAGGACTGAGAGGTAGAGACCGAGAGCCAACTTCTCCTCCTTTAACATGAATACAAACTGCTTGGGGAGGTTGTTACAATGCAGATTCTGATTTTCCAGTCCTGAGATGGGGACCTGAGGGTCTGCATTTCTAACAAGCCTAGTGTCTTGCAACTCCTGGGTCTGCATCACCCAGGAGCTATTTTACAGATTTGTAGGTGAGTCCAGTGTGCAGGCCCCGTCAGAACCACCACTCCAAACTAACCGAGGTGAAGTCACTAGGAAATGATGGTTATCGGCCCTCCCCTGCTGCAAGGCCTTTGAGAGCCTTCTAAAGGTTTATCAGTCAGTGATCGTCAGAATCACCCAGAGAGCTTTGTCAAAACCTTTTCCCATCCTCCTTAGTTTTGGAATCAGTAAGTGGTAGAATCTGGGCTTGGGAATTTTGAGATTTCATGAGCTGTCTCTTGATTTTCCTATCCTTGATATACCCTCTCATATTTTACCCTATTTATATGATTCTCTATATGTTAATCAAGTTTATGACATTGGCTATTTCTGTCTAGACCCAGGTTCAATCCCTAAGTTGAGAAGATTTACTGGAGAAGGAAATGGCAACCCACTCTAGTATTCTTGCCTGGAGAATTTCATGGACAGAGGAGCCTGGGGGCGGGGGGGGCGGGGGGGGCGGCGGCTACAGTCCATGGGGTCACAAAGAGTTGGACACGACTCAGCAACTAAACAGCAAAATTGAAACTTTGTCTATTTCCATTTATTTATAAAGACAAACTGTGAGGATTTAATATAAATGTATGAAATTAACATATTATTTTTAAGATTCTGTGAAGTACTAAATACTACTTTTAAGAATACATTTTGTTTATTCTTGACATGGTTAATGTTAAATAAATAATTTCACTATGCAAACTGATGCCTCATCTAGTATGTTAGCATAAACTGTATGCAGTTATATAGATGAGGAAACCCCACTTCTAATTACTTGTGTAATAGCAGGTGTCTTATGATGGACAGTTGAAGCTTGATGGGTATTTAATAAAGTGTGCACAGTGCCATCTAGTGTCGTACAGTCATCACTGCATGACTTAAATAAATTCCTCATTTTCTAAAATGATTTGATAGCTCAACCATAAGTAGCATATTTATACAACTGCAGACGTTTAAAGGGGCTTCCCAGGTGGCTCAGTGGTAAAGAATCTGCCTGCCAATGCAGGAGGTGCTGGAGACACAGGTTTGATCCCTGGGTCGGGAAGATCCCCTGGAGGAGGGCATGGCAACTGACTCCAGTATTGTTGCCTGGGAAATCCCATGGACAGAGGAGTCTGAAGGGCTACAGTCCATGAAGTCAAAGAGAGTCAAACATGACTGAGCCACTGAGCAGGGGCACAAGAAGACCTTTGAAACAGAGCTTGTTACTAACTTCCTGCTGCTGCTGCTGCTGCTGCTGCTGCTGCTAAATCACTTCAGTCGTGTCCGACTCTGCGTGACCCCATAGACGGCCGCCCACCAGGCTCCGCCGTCCCTGGGATTCTCCAGGCAAGAACACTGGAGTGGGTTGCCATTTCCTTCTCCAATGCATGAAAGTGAAAACTGAAAGTGAAGCCACTCAGTCGTGTCTGACCCTCAGCGACCCCATGGACTGCAGCCTTCCAGGCTCCTCTGTCCATAGGATTTTCCGGGTAAGAGTACTGGAGTGCCATTGCCTTCTCCATACTAACTTCCTAATGACTGTCAACTTAGCACATTTCTTTCTTTTTTTAATTTAAATTTTTTTATTTTAATTGGAGGCTAATTACCTTACAATATTGTATTGGTTTTGCCATACATCAACATGAATCAGCCACAGGTGTACACGTGTTCCCCATCCTGAATCCCCCTCCCACCTCCCTCCCCGTACCATCTCTCTGGGTCATCCCAGTGCAACAGCCCCGAGCATCCTGTATCCTGCATCAAACCTGGACTGGCAATTCGTTTCTTAATGTTCTTATTTAATTAAGCAAAAGGCTTGTGATACTTATCTTTTTTCAATAATAATTAACAGATATTGAATGCTTATTATTCACTAAGCACTATGTGAACTGCTTTACATGGGTTATCTTCTTTGTTTCCCACAATGACCCACATTTTACAGATGAGGAAACTGAGGCTTAAGGACATTAAGTGACTTGCTCAAGGTATGATAGATAGCTGGTATAAAAGTCTGACAGAAACCCAGCCAACTGCCCAAGGACCTGTACCACTCTGCGCTGTGATCCGAACCTCTTAAAGTAGTTACCGATAAAATAAAGTTTCCAAAAAACCTGTAGGAAGAAGGCCTTTATGTATGAAAGAGACCTCACAAGGTCTCTAATTATCGTGAAATCAACTCAAACTCCACTAACTCAGAATATATGACAGCCAGACTGAAAAGCTGCCTGCTTTTGTGGCCGAGACGTGTGGTTTGTGCTTCTTTTATGTCACCTGCTCGGTGGTGGTGGTTTAGTTGCTAAGTCGTGTCTGACTCTTGCAACCTCATGGACAGTAGGTCCCTAGGCTCCTCTGTCCATGGACTTCTCCAGGCAAGAATACTGGAGTGGGTTGCCATTTCCTTCTCTAGGGGATCTTTCTGACCCAGAGATCAAACCCATGTCTCCCGCATCATAGGCAGATTCTTTTCTGCTGAGCCACCAGGGAAGCCATCACCTACAGAATGTATGCCAAAAATTATCTGTTAATTAGTTTACTGAATTTAGAGTACTGGGCTGAAACTTAGGTTTGGATTCATAGGAAATTTTCTAAATTAATAATAGGATATTACAGCTGCAGATCAGAAGCTGTTTAACACTAATAGCTATCATTTCTTTAGTATCTATTATGTGCCAAGCCCTGTGGTCAGCCCTTTGTATACCTTTTCTCTTTTATCCTCACCACAACTCCCTCTGAGTGGTATTAGTTTCCTCATTTCTAAAAAAGAAATAATAAAATCTATGCATCCATGCTAAATCGCTTCAGTTGTGTCTGACATTTCGCTGCCCTAAGGACGGTAGCCTGCTAGTCTCCTCTGTCCATGGGATTCTCCAGGCAAGAAGACTGGAGTGAGTTGCTATGCCCTCCTCCAGCGGGTCTTCCCAACCCAGGGATCGAACCCACATCTCTTGCATCTCCTGCACTGGCAGGTGGGTTCTTTACCACCAGCACCACCTATGTAAAGCCCAGTAAAATGTACTGAGGTGAAGTAACTTGCCCACAGTTTCACAGTTGTTAGTGGAGCCAGGAGTAAAACCTCAGTCTTTGTGATGGCAAAATCTGTATCCTTTCCACTCTGCCACTCCTAGAAAATAAGTACATATAACATGCATGATTACAGTCTTTCTGTGGACTGCCACCCCCTGTGCAAAAATGCCAGAGTGCCTCACTGGGATAACACAGTAGGTTCTAGCGACTCCCGCATGCGTGCCTGTCCATCTTCATTCCCTTCTTTCCTCATTGTCAGAAATTATATTTTTAAGCTGCATTACTGATCATGTCACTGTGCTATTTAAAACCCACGTCTCAGCATCCAGACCAGAATCATTATTGCAGCCATAGTGCTTCTCCACCTTATCTTGGTCCAGTTGCCTCTTCACAACCATATAGTAATCTGGTTTTGTGCCTGGCACCCTGTCTGTCACAGTAAGTCATGATTTCTGATTATCTGCGCAGTCGTGAGGCAGGTCTGTATCCCCACCAGACCGTTAGCCCCTGAGGCAGGAACCGTATCTTTATAGCTTGCCATCGAGTCCCTAAGACTTGCCACAGTGCTGGGCACATAATTATGAAAACTAGCTTTCTTTCAGTCGCATGTAACTAGCCTCACATTCAGAATTAGCATTTTATTTTTCCTTATTTAGTGCTCTTAAATGTGTGAAAAACACAAATATGAAGCATTTTTTTTTATTGAAGGATAATTGCTTTACAGAATTTTGTTGTTTTCTGTCAAACCTGAACATGAATCAGCCATAGGTATACATAGATCCCCTCCCTTTTGAACCTCCCTCCCATGTCCCTCCCCATCTCACCCCTCTAGGCTGATACAGAGCCCCTGTTTGGTTTTCCTGAGCCATATAGGAAATTCCCATTGGCTATCTGTATTACATATGGTAATGTAAGTTTCCATGTTGAACATATTTACTTTGAATAACTTTCACATGATTCCTAGATGTTTTGTCTATAATTATAGGATACTATTATTTCCTGTGTTATATTCCCTATTCCGAGTGTTTTCAGGCATCATCCCATTTTGCCTTCACAGTAATCATCAGAGAGGAAGTACTGTTACAGCCCCACTTTTCTAAGATAAGATTCAAGGAAGTCAAGTAATTTGACTGATGCTATACCTAAGATTGGGGCTTCCCCAGTGGCTCAGCAGTAAAGAATCCCCTTGCAATGCAGGAGCCACGGGAAATGTGATCCCAGGGTCAGGAAGATCCCCTGGAGGAGGGCATGGCAACCCACTCCACTATTCTTGCCTGAAGAATCCCATGGACAGAGGAGCCTGGTGGGCTACAGTTCACAGAGTCACAAAGAGTCAGATATGACTGAAGCGACTGAGCAGGCATGCATACCTAAGATTCAATCCAATGCTTGTGTGATTCTTCATGTTGATATTTCATGATTACACCTATCGCATCTTTAGCAATCAAATGCATCTGTAGCCTGTTCTCTATTGTCATTTCCGTGTCATTCGCTCAGCCAATAGGTATTCATTAAGCTCCTATGATGTATGAGGCCCTGTGACAGTGCTTGGGATATGAACGGTTATCACGACAGGCAGTCTTTTTCTGTGGCATGTACAGTGAAGAGAGGGAAACAGGGGACCAACTTATCTGTACATAGAGTCCACTAAATACTGTGATGGGAAAGAACAGGGTTCTAAAGCGGCATGTATGGTGAGTACCAAACCTGGAGGCAGGGGTCCAGAAAGACATCCTTGAGGAAGTGGGATTGACATTGAGTTATGGTGGATGAAATATAGATGAGAAGTAAATGAGGCCAGATCAGAAACAACTTTGCAAGACATGTTGAAGAGTTTGGATTTCAAATGAATGGAGAGTTTACTAAAGGACTTCCAGCATCATACAAGTGCCACGTCAGATTTATAGTTCAGAAATATTGCTCTGACTCCAGTGTATAGCAAGGATTGGGATGGAGAAAGGAGAAAGACAAAAGAACTGACTTAACCAGTGAGAGCTAGTGGTCACCGCAGTGGATGATGAAGTTGCATGATGGGGATAAGGGTCCATGAAAACAGAGGCATTAAAGTGACATTGATGAGATAGATTCATAGGACTTGGTCGCTGAGAGCATGGAAGATATGGGACCCAGGGAGGAAATGCAGGCTCTCACAGGGGCAAGAGTTGGTGTCATTCACTAGAGAAGGGAACCCTAGAGGAAATGGGTTTGGAAGAGAAAAGATAGGCTGGAAAGCAAAGGCTCAATTGCCTGAAGAACCTCCCTTTGGTCTGTTGGTCACTTGCATACATCTGTGTTCTTCCACTTCTGGGAATCCTAGAGCCTTCTTCTGCCCTGACAGAGTCTCCCCAGGAGAGACCTACGTATGTAGACTATCCCTCCACTAGCTGCCATTTCTCTTTCTTGCCTTGCAGCCATCTCCTTGCTATGCTCAAGTTCAGAGTCCATGTTCCTCTTCTCCAATGCCTGTTTCTTGTGATCCATAGTCAGGATCCAGATCAGAATGGCGCAGTAGCCCACTCCTCATGGTTACCTGGGCACACACAAGAGCCAGGACGATGGGCCAGATCTCGAAATCATGGCTCTCTTTGTATCCTGTACCTGGATATCCCCAAGGACTAGAGTCAGAGGGTTTGTAGATCAAATGTATAGAGAATAATTGGAATCCCATCTATTTCTCTCAAGAAATTTAATTAATCAATAAATTCAACTTATAATGCCATCTCCCTAGGAGTAGCTTGCTTGCTAAATTGAAAACTTGGATCCATAACATTAAGAAATACAATTAATGTCCTTGTTGTGTGATACAAGAAGGTTGCAAATTTGGAATCACAGAAATCTGAATTTATCCAAATCTAAGAATTATTTAAGGAATCGGTTGGAAAGGGATTTGTGTTCCTCTGTTCCAAACCAGAGATTGGCCGAAAAGATTTTCTTTTTCTTTCGACATGACTCACATTATTCATTTGTTCATGTAGAATGTGTTGTCTCTATGTACCAGGTACTACCACTTTTTGTTTCAAGCATTTTTTCAATTTAACGAACACCGTCTCCATTTTGGGCTTCCGTGATGGCCCACTGGCAAAGAATTTGCCTGCCAAGGCAGGAGACGCGGGTTCTATCCCTATATCGGGAAGATCCCCTGGAGAAGGAAGTGGCAACTCACTCCGGTATTCTTGCCTAGGAAATCTCATGGACGGAGAAGACTGGCATACTGTAGTTCATGGGGTTGAAAAAGAGTCAGACATGATTTAGCAACTAAACAACAGTCCCCATTTTACAGATGAGGAAGTGAGGCTCTGAGTCAAGGCTTAAAGGGTATGCACTTATAGGAGAATAGCCAGATTTGGACGTATGTCTTTGGACTCCAAGTCCAGTGTTTATTTGCACTTATAGGAGCATGGCCAGATTTGGACGTATGTCTTTGGACTCCAAGTCCAGTGTTTATTTCAACTTCAAGTCCAGGAGCTTGATAGATGTTAGTTTTGTTTTTCAAATACAGTGTCAGAAGTGAACAAAGAGATAAAGAGAGTAAAACCTGAAAGCTGTTGGTGGAAAAGCATATGGGGCACGTACAGTTCTTAGGAATGAAAACATAAGTGTATATTGGGCTGGCCAGAAAAGTTCATTTGGGTTTTTCCATAAGATCTTATTGCAAAAGCCAAACAAATCTTTTGGTCAACCCAATACTTCATTGAGAGAGACAACATATTTTTCAAACACCAAAGTGTAATGAAACGTGAACCTTAAACCTGATGAAGTTGTGGAGAATCTAGAACTCTCACACTCCTAATGGGAGTGTAAAACAGTACACCTGTTTTAAGAAACACTCTGGAAGTTTCATAATGAAACATACACCTACCATACAACCTAGTCACTTTCGTTTCTACATATTTACCAGAGAAATGGAAGTATATGTCTATACAAAGTTGTATACATGATTGTTCATAGCAGTTTTATTCATAATAACCAATAACTGGAACCATCCAAATGTCTACCAGCAGGGAAGCTGATAACCAACTTGTGGTATAGCTATTTATTAGGATACCATGCAGCAATAAAAAAGAAGAAACTATGGTCATGCAACAACGTAGATAATTCTCAAGGTCGTTACGCTAAAAGGATACAGACAAACACCATACAGACTGTATGATTCCAGCCATATAGTATTCTGGAAAATCATGATAGAAAACAGATCTTTGGTTTCCCAGGATGAAGTGGTAGGATGGATGAGAACGTGCATACGGAGACCTGGGGGTGGGGGGTGATACACGTGTCCATTGTCTTAACTGGGGTGATGGTTTCTGGGACCATCATAACAAGACTTCGGGGTGAACAGGGAAGACATAGAAATGGATTTCTTGACTATCCTAGCAAAAGTAACCATGAAGTGAGCTACATGAGCTTGCTAACAACGGCACCGAGAAACTGTTCTTGATCTGTGCCTTAGTTCTACTGCTTCATTGAAGAGGTAACTTTTCCTTTTTCCCCTGCCTGTCTTCCTGCCTACCTTAACTTTTCCTTTTTTCTTATTTCAAACCTTAGATGACTGAAAATATGTAAAGAAATGAAACTATTTTAAATTCTCAAATGCACTTTTGATAGCCTTTCAACACTAGAATAGAAGTGTTGGTTTTCTCTTTTCTTTGTAAGGGGTCAGGATGTACAAGTGGGAAAGTGCTGTAAAGCCAGATAGCCTTGTTAATTTTAATCACAAGTACTATATACTTCAAAGTTGCTAAGAAACTAGATCTTAAAAGTTCTCACCGCAAAAAAAAGAAATGATAATCATGGGACCCAATGTGTTAGCTAACAGTATGGTGGTAATCATCTTGTGGTATAGTGAAGTGAAGTCGCTCAGTCGTATCCAACTCTTTGCAACCCCATGGACTATAGTCTACCAGGCTCCTCTGTCCATGGGATTTTCCAGGCAAGAGTACTGGAGTGGGTTGCCAATGTGTCAAATCAATATAAAAATTATCAAATCAGCACTTGAACTTACCCAGTGTTTTATAGCAATTCTATCTCAATGTTTTAAAAAGCCAGATAGACCTGGATTCAAATGCCAGGTGACTTCCCTTGGACCTTTGTGTTTGTCAGTTAACTTTCTTGATCCTCAGATTCTTCACACTGTAAGTATTTCAAAGATCTATTATGAAGAATAACAGATTATTAAGAAGAACACTGTGATGTTCAGAAACAGTCCTCTACTGTGATGTTCATAAAGTTATACGTTGCACATCAGCTCTTTGAGATCCTGAGCTATATACCTTTCTCTGCTAGTGTCAACCCCCACAGCAGTAGAACACGTGCTGAAGCCTGCGAGGCACCTTGACAGAACAGGACAAATGGCACGTGTGAAATAACAAATTTACCTTTCCATGCACTCTGGGCTGATACGTCCCCTCTGCTTTCATTGTATATAGTGCACCTGGTGGACATTTGGAACGTCATAGAAGCATTGAGAGAAAACGCTCTGAACAACGTGGACCCAAACATGGAGCTCAACGTGGCCCGATTGGAGGCTGTGCTCTCCACCATCTTTTACCAGCTCAACAAAAGGATGCCAACCACACACCAAATCCAGGTGGAGCAGTCCATCAGCCTCCTGTTAAACTTCCTGCTGGCAGCCTTTGATCCGTAAGCTCCCTCTGAAATGTCTGTGACTCTCTGCATATTCTGTTTCCCCTTCCTCTTATCCTTCTTGGTCTTTATTCCAAAGAATTTTCTGGAGGAACCAACTGCTGCTTTTTTCTTGTTCAGATACTTATCTCAATAGAGTTTCTATGTGTGTAACATAAATTTTAAATGCTTTGGAAAAGACTTAGAGCATAAAATGGCACCACAGGAAATTGGGGACACTTGAATTTTATGTGCTGACCTTTGTTTAATTCATCCTACGCTTCCTAGAAGCTACGGACACTTGGAAGCGTCGTGTGGTGGCAGGCCTGTGGAGCGATTTAATGAAGCATGTTGTGGAGGATGTTTTTAACTCTCTCCTTTGCAAATCGTCTAAGACAGCACTTCTGAGGTGTCATAACAAGATCTCAGAGCAAACAAAGAGACGTTGAACAGGCTTCCTTCCTTGCTGTCTAGTAAAAATAGCTGTGATTTGCATTAAACGGACTGGTCCATAATGTACCACGTAAAACAAAGTGACGCCATTTCACGCACCGCAGCTGAAACCCAGCCTCATTATCTTAAACTTCCCCTCACAGACTCAGAGAATTTCTGAGATCTTAAAGGTCATTCTTCCAAACTTCTCATTTTACTGGTGAAGGACCAAAGCACAAAGAGATTGTCACTTGTCCAGTGACAATCAGCAGGTCCACTGACTCTCAGCACGATAGTGGCAGAGTGGGGGCTTAGGGATTCAGCTTCGATTTCTTTTCCCAAGCACGTGTGGCAGCCCTGGAAAATGTAAAACCTCCCCTAACTCCCATTATCAGATCAAAATTTCAAAAGGGCTTTCTGCTGATGGCCCCTAGGCTAGATATAGGATCAACACCTCCAATTTCATTCCTGGTTTTGAATATTAAAAAGGAAAATCACTAGCTTGATCTTTCAGCAATCCCTTTTAAGATTCTCAGAAGATTTTGCTTATTCTTGTTGTCTAGCCAAGGCTTGGGAATAGTTAAGCCCAGCACTGGAGATCTTCCAGCCAGGTTAATGTCATTTTGCCACTCACAAAAGTCACCAGCTGTCACTTTGCAACCTAGCATGGTGATAGGATAGTTGGTGCTCAGGTTGACCAGTATACATTATCGTCTCTGTGTTTATATTTTGAGAAACTCTCAAGTTGAAATAAGCAAGCAGTCCAGCCTGATAAATTCCATGTATCTTAGTCTGTGCAACCTTCAGAACTGATGTACTGCTCTGGGCTCATCACTGTGGCAGTCAAGCAGCAGGGCTAGGAAAGGAAGCAGTGGTCCCACATGACAGGCAGCAGAGTAGAACCAAGCGGTGGAATTTCTGTAACAAGACCATAGCAGCTTTCAGGCCTGTTGCTAAAGCCTTCAGGAGGCTTATTTGTTATAAGCGTAAAAGTGGAAAAATGTTAACAGAGCTAATTTCCTGCTACCTCATGGGGTATTGCTAGAGGATTCATAAGGAATTGAAGCTTATTTGGGCCAACTCTGAAAATTCAGAAATGGGGCCAAATTAGCAATAAGGGTGGGGGATGTTTTGAAATAGATGGAGCTTAAACTAATAGATTTGTCACTTTTGTTTGGGAATATCAGGAAGAGCATTTCAAAGAGCCGACCTGTAAATGTTCTCTAAATAGCTCTGATAATGTAGCTGAATCATTTGAAGATTGTTGGATGCTAAGCTAAGATGGATTATACCAAGATAAAGAGTAGTTCACACCGATGTTCAGAAGAAATATTTGGTTCCTAATCTTCTTACTGTTGGGAAAGTCCCTGGTGTCTTCTTTCAGTAATCTCATTGTAGTAGATTTAGAAACACATCCACACAGAGAAATCTCACTGTAGAGATTCATCTATGCATCCATCTAAAAGACAGACCCCAGTTTGCACACACCTCTGCATTCTCAGAGCCAATGAGTATAGGTCTGCTAAAAAACAAGTTTTCCATCTGACGGCTTTTGAAATTTTAGACACTGTGAGCGCCTCTCATAAGGAAGTCCACTACCTGGAAATATAATTTACAAGTGAATATAAGAATAGAAACAAGAGTAAAATGAAAGTTCTATTCCAACTCTTCGGATAGTATACTGCTAGTTATCCAAATGAGATCCAGTATGGAAATCTGATGTCATTTCCTACCACCTGTCCCATAACTATATGCGAGTATTTATTTTTTACTGAACTATAGTTTATTTACAATATTGTATTCATTTCTGAGGAACAGCAAAGTGATTAAGTTATACATATACAGATATTTCTTTTTTATATTATTTTTAATTATGGTTTATCATAGGATACTGAATATACTTCCCCGTGCTAGACAATAGGATCTTGTTGTTTATTCATTCCATATATAATAGCTTATGTCTGCTAACCCCACCCTCCTCCTCCATCCCTCCTCCAGCCCCTCCCCTTGGTAACCGCAAGGGTAACAGACCCTGGGTCTGTGCTCTATGACCCTCAGTCTGTTACTGTTCCATAGATAGGTTCGTTTGTGTCGAATTTTAGATTCCACATATAAGTGATGTCATATGGTATTTGTCTTTCTCTTTCTGACTTACTTTACTTGGTATGATAATCTTTAGTGGCGTGCATATTGCTGCAAATGGCATTATTTTACAGAACCCAAGTATTTAAGGGAGGCTTCTGTATCTTGGTGGGCATGAATGAGCCTGATAGTGGTAGATCAATGATGTGCTTTTGCTATTACAGAGTCACTGAAATGTTTAGGAGATTGTCCCCTCATTTGCTATATTTTAATTGCTCACATTAAAAGAATAATGAAGAAAAATGCATAATAAGTTAGAAATTCTATAAGATTCTGGACTCTAAAGCAGTACTGTTTAAAAAAAAGAAATTGAAGCAAATACAGAAATTTAGTCCCATGAAGAATAAGAACTTGCATTCAAAGAAATATTGTTTGTGCCTTAAAGTTCACTAGCCCCATGCCAGTTGAACTCTGCCAAGAAATAATGACCTGAAATGAGGATCAAGGCCCACTTGACTTGGATGCAACCCTGGGAACCAGACTTACCTTCCCACAACCACGGTTCCCCCAAAATAGCACTCTTTCATTTCTCTCCACCACCTTCCCCCAGCTACCTGGATCTCTGCTCTCACAGAGGCATGCTTGCCATAGACTGTAATCAGTTCCCTGGTTTTGAGGTTTCTCTGCTCTTTGGCCAAGTCAGCCTCGTGATGCAGTACATCGCTGCATACATAGGGTGATTCATAGACTTCAGGAGCTGCCATTTGCCTCCAGTGCCTGGACTTCCCAGGTGGCGCTTGTGGTAAAGAACCTGCCTGCCAGTGTGGGAGACATGAGACACTGGGTCAGGAAGATTCTGGAGGAGAACATGGCAACCCACTCCAGTATTCTTGCCTGGAGAATCCCATGGACAAGGGAGCCTGGCGGGCTATAGTCCATGGGGTCACACAAAGAGTCAGGCATGACTGAAGTGACTTAGCATGGCACGGCATGGCCTACAGATGCTGGCCATCCTGTCACTGAACAGGCAGTCAGTTCAGTCTAGAAGGCTTTCGTTTTGACCGCTTTCCTTCTAAAGATGGATGCTTGGAGGGATATCACCTAGTGGGCTATTACCTAACAACTTCCAAGCATACTGTTTCCATATCTGGAAGCTTTCGTCTCTGCGTGTCTCTAGGGAAAAGGAGAGCTGTGCCTGAGAAGCATGGGAAAGGAGATCTCAGAAGAGGAGAGCAGGGGCTTAGAGGGAAGAAGAACGCGAGGAAATAACCAGAGCCTTGAGCCCGTCTCTTCCTGTCTCTGCCCTTCTGTGCTTCTCCAGGAACCCACCTGCCTCCTTCCTTTATGTGCTGGCAGGAGCCTTCCCTGAGGCTCTTTCCTTCATAAGCCAATAACTCTAACTCGACAGCGCCTTTCCTCTCACCTCTTGTCCGTATCCCAATGGGGGAAAGATCTCCTTGAAGTGTTCTAAAGCCTTCTACTATTATTACTTTTTAGGCAATTGAAAGTAACAAAAAGAAAAAAAAATATGACAGCAAATTACAAGATGAAAATAATTTCTCTTCTTTAAAAAACAGTTTTATTGAGGTACCATGGTTACCTTGAAAATAATCCTTCCAAGTCAATCACGTGTGGCCTTTTGGAGAGGTGGGGTCATAGACGCTGATACACTGTGCATCACCCTTCACCTCTCGAGTGGAGCTGCTCATCTTTTGCCAGGGCCCACTGCTCCTTTCATGTGACTCTGATGATCTCTTAGAGTGGGGGCCTCTCCGCTTGTGTGACTGCCTCATACAAGCTATTTTTAAGTCTTTTCTTTGTATGCACAGCATCTGAGCCAATATCCAGCTCCCAATGCATCAGTGAGTAAGTAAATGAATGAATGAAAATCAAGGGTTAACTTTTCTCAGCTCTTATCACACTAATTTCTTTTTATTCTTTTCTTGAGATTAAGTCCTCCTTAGTCTCAAGTCTGTATAATCAAGGCTATGGTTATTCCAGTAGTCATGTATGGATGTGAGAGTTGGACTATAAAAAAAGGCTGAGTGCCAAAGAATTTATGCTTTGGAATGGTGGTGTTAGAGAAGACTCTTGAAAGTCCCTTGGACTGCAAGGAGATCAAACCAATCCATCCTAAAGGAAATCAGTCCTGAATATTCATTGGAAGGACTGATGCTGAAGCGGAAGCTCAATACTTTGGCCCGCTGATGAGAAGAGCCAACTTATTGGAAAAGATCCTGATGCTGGGAAAGACTGAAGGCAGGAGGAGGAGGAGATGACAGAGGACAAGATGATTGGCATCACTGACTCAGTGGACATGGGTGTGAGCAAGCTTCGGGAGATGGTGAAGGACAGGGAAGCCTGGTGTGCTGCAATCCATGGGGTTGCAAAGAGTCGGACACAACTGAGCAACTGAACTGACCCGAATCTCCAGTCTATTATTACTAAACCTAGTAGGTCTAAGTTTGCTCTGTTACCTAGACTCATATCCTCTATTTTCAATTCCTGCCCCATCTAGAAGCACATTAGATGTCCATGGTTACTAATATGGGGGATCCCATTTTCACGAAAGACTTCAACATGCTTCTCTTTACCCTGTTCCCACTTTCCTGGGAAACATTAAGATTGACTTTCATCAGGTGACTTAATCTCATTTCAATTCAGGAGACTCCCTTCTTGGCACAGTTCCTCATAAAGTAGATTATGTGACAGGGGTCTTACTTTTAGCAAATATTATTTGCACATATATTTAAAACTGGACAATGAGATGTATTCTAAGAAACAGTGATTTTCTTATTTGGGAGGTTGATTCTTAATGCCAATTCTCTAATGATAATAATAACAATATTATAATTGTAATAATAGCTAAGAGGTACTCAGCATTTACTGTGTACCAGCAATCTTACTGGTTTGCTGCTGTATTATAATGATTTTCCAGGTTGAGTAAGTGATGAAGCTGAAAATAAAAAGATTAGATAATTTACTTCCTATTAGATGGGTTAAGTAGGGGAAAATCATTTTCTTTCAGGCATCAGTTTAAGTTCAGCTATATTCATGCTTTCCATTTTATCTTTTTATATGAGAATTAATGTGTTTTTTCCCTAGACTTGCCCTGTTTATTACAGGATATTATTATTATGCTCACATTCCTAACCTTTCTAGTTTGCAGTATTTAGACATAGTTGACAGAGTGTATGTGAAAGAGATATTTGGACTTAACAAGTTTTACATTGTAGATTTAGAGTCAGTTCTACAATAGCCATCCATAACACCATATTCATCAATAGTCTTTCATAGAGAATACAAAATTCTGGAATTTTCTTTTGACATTTTCTTTTGACATATCAAACCTCCTGAGCCATTTGAATATCCTTTCACACTGCTGAGCCCCCAACACGATGGAAAGTACCATGGCATAATTTCGGATGTGTGAATATGAAATAATCCTGGAACTCTGCCAAAATCCTTCTGCCTTTTGAGTTTTAAAAAAATGATTCTGATGTTTAATTCAAGATGCAGTACCAAATACACCAACAAAATGTGTTGTTCACGTGTGAGGCTCTGTGGATGTGTGACAATGAAGGATAAAGAAAAGAGTCATACGAAACCAAATGTTCTCCTCTTGGCTTATGATTATGTATGTGGTGAGCACTCCATCTTTAAAATGTACTTGTCTTGGTGATTTTTTTCTTAGCACATCTTAAATCCAAGGTATCCACAGTCTCTACTCACTAAAATTTTGTTCTGATGAAAAGTACTTTGCTCCAACACTCCTACATGTTGTAAAAATGGAAGCTCTTTCCAAAGAATTTTCCTAGTTGTAGATAAATTGAATATCCTTAATGTCACTCGTCTTTCTATCAGACACACTTGGGTGAGTGGCAGGTAGGATTTCATGGGAGAGAGAGAGAGATGTCAACAAGTTTGGCTTCTTCAGGTCCCCATTATGGACAAACTTCCAGCATACTCGCCTGGCCCAGTGCTGTCAGGATTCTTTTCCTGGATGTTTTGCTAACATTACCGGGAGCCCAAAGTGATGGCAGGCCCAAATAAGGGATTCTACATCCATATGTTAACTTCACTCTCCCCAAAACAAGAGTAATTATGTATATCACCCTTTCTAAATTCAACGTATCACATGTCTGCACGATGTACTATTAAGAGCTATAAAGTCAATCTTTGCAATTTTCCTCAAATATTTAGTATTGCTCAATATAATACTTAAGTGGTAAATCATAATATTTCACTTGTGCATTTATTCATTTAACTAACTTGTGTTAAGAACTCGCTATGTTCCAGGTGCTACATAGGCTGGAGATAATAGATGAGTAAGACATGGACCTTGCCATAAAACGTGTTGTATTAAAATTAACTAGTTTTGACTCTTTCTCCCCAGTAGATGATGAGAAAAAAGGAGGGTAGGCATCACGCCTTATTTGCCTTTATATGCCCAACCTCTGAGGCATTGCTAGTCAATATTTATTGAGATAATAAATACAGGATCCAAATGAACAAAATAAGTTCCAGATAGAGAAACATGTTATGACAGAGCCATGCTGTGGAAGACAGAAGAAGAAGCAATTCTATTTGTGAATTAAGCCACCAAAGTGTGTGAGGAACAGAAGCATGAGAGCTGGACCTTTGCTTGTCATAAATGCTTGCCAAATGCTTTGGTAAAATATGTTGGTAAAAGAAAAGCTTCTGGTTTTAGTATTCTTAAATCAAGAAATAATTCCTTGAGCCTGTTCAGAAAACAGTTAGTCAGAATTCATTCTCTTTCAGGGACTTGATATTTGTCATCAGTTCAGTTCAGTTGCTCAGTCCTGTCCGACTCTTTGCAACCCCATGGACTGCAGCACACCAGGCTTCCCTGTCCGTCACCAACTCCCGGAGCTTGCTCAAACTTACATCCATAGTAATGCCATCCAACCCTCTCATTCTCTGTTGTCCCCTTCTCCTCCTGCCTTCAATCTTTCCCAGAATTAGGCTCTTTTCCAATGAGTTGGCTCTTCGCATCAGGTGGCCAAAATATTGGAGCTTCAGCTTCAGCATCTGTTCTTATTTCCTTTAGGATTGACTGGTTTGAACTCCTTGCAGTCCAAGGAACTCTCAAGAGTCTTCTCCAACACCATGGTTCAAAAGCATCAATTCTGTGGTACTCAGCTTTCTTTATGGTCCAACTCTCACATTCATACATGACTACTGGAAAAACCATAGCTTTGACTAGATGGGCCTTTGTTGGCAAAGTACTGTCTCTGCCTTTTAATATTCTGTCTAGGTTTGTCGTATTTTTTCTTCCAAGAATCACATGTTTTTTAATTTTATGGCTGCAGTCACCATCTGCAGTGATTTTGGAGCCCAAGAAAATAAAATCTCTCACTGTTTTCATTGTTTCCCCATCTATCTGCCATGAAGTGATGGCATGCCCTGAAGTGGGACCAGATACCATGATCTTGTTTTCTGAATATTGAGTTTTAAGCCAGCTTTTTAACTCTTCTCTTTCACTTTCATCAGGAGGTTCTTTAGTTCCTCTTTGCTTTCTGCCATAACAGTAGTGTCATCTGCATATCTGAGGTATTTATATTTCTCCCAGCAATCTTGATTCCAGCTTGTGATTCATCCAGCCCAGCATTTCGCATGATGTACTCTGCTTATAAGTTAAAGAAGCAGGGTGACAATATACAGCCTTGATGTACTCCTTTTCCAATTTGGAACCAGTCCATTATTCCATGTCCAGTTCTAACTGTTGCTTCTTGACCTGCCTACAGATTTCTCTGGAGGCAGGTCAGGAGGTCAAGTATTCCCGTCTCTTTAAGAATTTTCCACAGTTTGTTGTGATCCACACAGTCAAAGGTTTTAGTGTAGTCAATGAAGCAGAAGTAGATGTTTTTCTGGAACTCTCTTGCTTTTCCTATGATCCAATGGATGTTGGCAATTTGATCTCTGGTTCCTCAGCCTTTTCTAAATTCAGCTTGAACACCTGGAAGTTGTTGGTTCACATACTGTTGAAGCCTGTTCTCAGTTCATGTACTGTTGATACTTGTCATGGGGTCCTGTAATTTCAAACAGGAAACTCTCTCCGGAACTAGGAGAAAATGTTTTATTCTGGTCTGTTGACCTGAAACAAACAGACTACCAGTTATTTCTCTGAAAGAAAAAAAAAAAAAGGTTTATTTGGGATCAGCAAGGAATTGCTATTTGAGGTCTGCAACCCTGGAGAGTCCCCACAGGTCTAGGAAAGAATACTTTTATAGAGGGCAGGAAGGGAGGCAGAGTGCCTGGCTTTTCATTGACTGGGTCCTTGCCAGGAAGGAGGAGGAGTCCTCCTGTTGGCCTCTTATCATCACAGGGTATAAGAGCTCCCCCTGCTGATCTCTATGTAATTGAGGTTTCTGTTTATTAAATTTTTACAGTTCCAACTTCAACCTACTACCCTAGACCTATCAGTGTCTATTTGTTGTTTTTTCTTCTGGCCAAAGGTAGATTTTCCTTCCCAGACAACTTTTTCCTAAGAGTAATATCTCTAAGTTAAAAGAAGTCAGTTTATCTGTTTGTATTGCTGTTGCTCAGTTGCTCAGTCATGTCTGACTTGTGACCCCAAGGACTGCAGCATGGCCTGGCTTCCCTGTCCTTCACCATCTCCCAGAGTTTGCTCAAACTCATGTCCATCAAGTCAGTGATGCCATCCAACCATCTCATCCTCTGTCATCCCCTTCTCCTCCTGCCTTCAATCTTTCCCAGCATCAGGGTCTTTTCAAATGAGTCAGTTCTTTGCATCAGGTGGCCAAAGTATTGGATTTTCAGCCTCAGCATCAGTCCTTCCAATAAATATTCAGGGTCTGTTTGTATAGTCATAGGAAAAACCCTTAGGTAAAGCACTTACTGATTTTCTATTTTTGATGAGTCAAACTCTGAAGTAATGCATGTCTTTAAGACAGACACTCTACCAACCTCCACATATATATGTTAACCAAAGGGTAAACACTTTCCTTTTTCTATTTTCAATCAGGCTTCCCTTGGGAAAATTTGAAACTTTTCAGACTGAGCAAAATATAAAAGGAAATAAACAATTTAATGAAATATTGATTGCTGAGGCAATTTTAGTTTCTACCTATGATAATTTGCTGGGTTCCTTAAATATCCTTTTAGGTGTTAATTACATACCAATATAACAATTTAATTGGGTATGTTTTTTTCTATATAATTGGTTATCTTCTGATGTCAAGCGAGAATAGGAAAGTAAAATTTGCAGAAGCAAAAGTTTCAGGGTAATTGGCTTAAAACTGAATCTATTTCATGATTCCCAAAAACAAATAACGGAGAGGAGGGGGAAATGAGTAAAATACGGATATGCATTGTGTTCTCACTCTCTAATGAAAGAGAAAACAGAAGTCAAAGTTTATTTTACTTAAAGAATTATAGGTTGGTAGTAAACTTATTTTTAAAGCTTTTACTATAACTTTTACGCTAGCAGCTTTCATTCACGAAGAAAAGCTTATGTGATCATGTCACTCCACACGGATTCTAAGGCCCAGTCCAGCCCTAAAAATCAGCGATTCTAGTGGCTACACTGTATGCTTTCTCCATTATACGCTGGGCATAGTACATATACTTTCAAGCACATTTGGCTCTGTTGCCTCTCTATTACTTTTAATTTATTTTTTTATTGAAGTATATAGTTGATTTACAATGTTGTATTAGTTTCTGGTATATAGCAAAGTGATTCAGTTATATACATATATATCTATATTTCTTTTTCATACTCTTTTCCATGTGGCTTATTACAAGCTATTGCATACAATTCCCTGCTATATAGTAGGGCCTTGTTGTTTATCTCTTCTATATATAGCAGTGTGTATCTGCCATTCCCACATTCCCAATGTATTCCTCCCCCACCTCCTTCCCCCTTCGGTAAACATAACTTTGTTTTCTGTGTCTGTGAGTCTGTTTCTGTCTTGTAAATAAATTCACTGATATCATTTTTTAGATTCCACATAGAAGTGACATCATTGGTACTTGTCTTTCTCTTTCTGATTTCTTTCCCTTAGGATGATCATCTCCAGGTCCATCCGTGCTCCCACACAGACCGTTCCTCCATTCTTGTTTATGGCTGAGCAGTATTCCTCTGCATATATGCACCTCATCTTCTATATCCATTCTCCTGTTGATAGACATTTAGCTCGTTTCTGTGTTTTCCCTACTCTAAATGGCACTGCTGTGAACACTGGGGTGCATGTATCTTTCCAAATTAGAGTGTTTCCAGATACATGCCCAGGAGAGGGAATGCTGGGTCACGTGGTATCAGCTCCCTCTTTCTTGAGGTGCCAGTCTGAACTACACATTAAACTGAAGGTGTGCTTCTGGCATAGCTTTCCATAAAAGCAAGGCAAGATGTTCAACTTTTTCTAGTGCTCCTCTCTGTGCTGCCCGCTGCCGCATTAGGAACAATCTACATTTTTCATCCTCAGCACACACAGGCAGATCTGCTTCCTGAGTTGCAGCCAACAACCAACATTCCATATGCGTCATTTCACCACATTACTCTGGATGCATTGTATGTGCAGAACTCAGTTTGGAACAATACGTTGCTTTCCTGCTCATTTGCCCAAGACTCCTGGGAGCTTCCCATTATTCATCCTCGAGAGCTTGACTTTTCACTTCTTAGATACCCAAGGGCTGGCTGTCACTGACTGTTCATGAGTCAAACTGCCCCAACTAGGGAGGATTTCTAATGAGAACAGCTCTTACATTCTCCATTTGGGATGTACCAACTTCTCCCTACTTTTTGATCCCTGCATCAATGCTAAGTCTTTTTTCACAACAAAATAAAGACCCTGATCCTAAGGTGACTTTGTTCAAGTGATAGTGTTTGGTGTAGAATCTTGTCAAAGGCCTTTAGAAAATCTTTCTCTTTCCGCCCCTTTTCTTCATCCTGTTATATCTACTGAAAAAGTTCTTTAAAACTATCCCATTGTACTTAACTGTTGGTACCTCTCCATAGCCAAGTCCATCATCTCCATTCACTAAACTCCTTAAAGGTTTATCCAATGGCCAGGCTGAGCAAGGTCTGAACTCATCTGGTATTGGCATGCTTCCCACGGTCTACATTTTTGCCTACCCCCCGCCCCCGAATCCTTCTTTGTAACAGGGGTCACATTTGCAATCTGGCATAGTAGCTTACATACCAATAAATCCCAGTGGCCTAATTTCACCCTCGAGTTCCTGCAAAACTCTCATTGAGTCGCCCTCCACTCAGTGATTTATCCAGATTTATTATGTCAATTTGGCAAAATAGTGCTGATACAGCTACTATTGATATAATAGCATCTATCTTGGATTTTCAGGGACAATACAAGACTGGTATTTCCCTAGGATCTTATTCATTAAAAGCTAAGGTTTAAGAATTCACCTGTGAGCTACCATCACTTCATACTCTGGAGAGCTCTCTGTTCCAGCATCATCTGTGGTCTATCCTCTTTCTTGAGTTAAATTGTTCTCTCTGATTTGAAAGAAACTTTTACTGGCTCTTGAAGTCCTCAGTCTCTCTGCATTTTGAAGACCACTTTATCACTCTATTACATCTGTTCTTCACACTTTGTAGACTCTCCAGTTATTACTTGAGCTATATTTCAGCTTAGGAAAAGAAGCTAATTACTTCGTAAAATAAAATTGTTGATACTTCCAGGTATCCATGCAATTGGGAATGCAGAGGACATGGAATAATTTTGAATAAGGTGGTTTCTACAAAATCATTGCATTTTATCACAGCTACCAGCTCTAAAATTAGTGAACAACTTAATGAGTGGCCGATCAAAATTCTAGGACAATTATTATCATGATTAATAGTCATTAATTAATATAAGACATTTATTGTTCACTAACACAGTGTGAGACAAAGTGTGAGGCACTGGGAATTCAGCTAATTGAGGGAACATGATTTGTGCCCCCAAGGATCCCACAGAGTGGAGTTGAATCAAACGTGGACCTGTAAACAAATAAATCAAGGTCACTCAGTGATAGGTGAGTGACAGGTGCCCAATAATAAATAGGTAACCTGCTCTGACACTGTGAAAGAAAGTCCATCCCTGTGTCTCTCCACTAGGCTCATCCTGACCTGTGTCCTTTACAATAAAACTGTAATCGCAAAAAAAAAAAAAGTGAAGAGGAGAACAATAGCTTCCACCTCCAGGGGAAGAACTGTTTTTGGAGCAGAGTGAACAGTGATATTCAGCTGAGACTTCATGAATGGGTGGGAGGGTCCTGGACAGACCCTGGTGGGAAGAGCAGGGACATTAAACAGGGACCATACTTTGGCCACCTCATGCAAAGAGTTGACTCATTGGAAAAGACTCTGATGATGGGAGGGACTGGGGGCAGGAGGAGAAGGGGACGACAGAGGATGAGATGGCTGGATGGCATCACCAACTCGATGGACGTGAGTTTGAGTGAACTCTGGGAGATGGTGATGAACAGGGAGGCCTGGCGTGCTGCGATTCATGGGGTCACGATGAGTCGGACACGACTGAGCGACTGAACTGACTGATGGTGTGGAATGAAAAGGAATGGTAGCAGGTGAGACTGGAGAAAACAGACAAGGCTAGAACTATCTTTTGTGGGCAAGTGAAAGCAACGTGGTTTTAAATGATGAAATACTGTGGATCCCTTGGTTTTGCAGGGGTTTGGTTCTAGGACCCCCCTACTGACACCAAAGTCTGGGGTTTCTCAAGTCTCTTACAGGCATCCTCTGTACCCACCTGTGGATGGTTAGATCCACGGATGCAGAACCTCAAATAGAAGGCTCTGTCTGTAATATGGCCAGCTCTGTCATGAGTGTGCAAGCAGAGAGATAACTGAAGAAGTTATCACAGTGTTAAAGGAAGAGCTGACGGAAGCAATGGCAGTCAGGAGGGAAAGAAAGAAGTGGGTTTAATACACAGTGAAGTGGGTATATCTGAATCCCTCAAACATTTATTTGAATGGTACTGAATTAAGGAAGAGCAAAAAGTCAAGGGTGACCTTTTCCCCAGAATTCATTTCTAGGTAATTAGGTACATGGTGATGCTGACAACCAAAGAGAGGCTGTAGGAGGAAGCACAAGTTAATAGTTAAGTTGGTTGGAGTATTATGGGAAGGTTCTGAAAAGATGGTGAGTTCTACTTTCAATGGAGGGATATCAAGTGAAGATTTCCAATATGTAATTAGGTAAGTCTGGTGCTTAGGCTTAGAAATATGAATGGGAGAGTCACTAGCATAGGATTGGGTCAGTTTACATTGTGGCTAGCTGTTGTTTCAGGTACTATGCTAAGAATGAGAGCAACAAAGATGAATAACAGATGAATAACAAATGATCCCTTTCTGGAGCCTAGCAAAGAACAAGGACACAATCATTTATTATGTTTTATTCTTCTAATATGTCAGATACGTGAGTCTTATTCATATAAATTATTTATTCCATATACTAAACCCTTGTCAATACAGACTCTACTTTATTAGTTTAACTAAATCTTTTGATCATTCTTAACACTAGCAACTACCAGAGAAATGAATTACTAACACAATACACCTTTTGGTTCCAAGGCTTTAAGAATAAACAGTTTGTTCCAGCTGGAAAAAAATCATTTAGCTGAAATTTTCTACTTCTTACCCTATGTCCTTTCTATCACATTTTGTGAAGGAGAAGTTAGTTTCACTTCTTGAACCAAGGAAGATTTGGCAGCTCTGATGTCATTTAAGTAGGAAACCTATTCAAAAGAACTCTTGCTTTTGCCCCTTTAGAATACTAACTCCCTTTGAAAAGTGAATGTATCACATGAAGACAGTTGGCTTGTGGGTATAAAATGATGGTCGAAAAAAGAGTGTTGATGAAAAAGTCTCCATATTTACCCTAACAAAATTCAGGAATTATCTGACACCCCTCAAAAAAACAGATTTTTCTGAAGCCTTGTTTAAATAAATTATAGAAATGGTGACAACATCGTGTGTAAAATTATTTTATGAAAGTCAAAGTGAAAAGAATGCTCTGTAATTTTTCATTCACAGTAAAACAGCACATCACCCTTTGGCTACCAGTCCATCCTTTGAGCAAGTGCTATAAACAAAGAATAACTTAAAGATTCTGCTATCTCTTGAATACCAAAGAGACAGTTTTTTCAGAAATGTGTGTTGAATTGTATTCATAACATTTTTTAAGGTGGATATGTTCACATAATGCACACAACTGCAACGTCCTATGATTTCTACACAACAGAAAATGTCAAACCAAGTTATTGGAAGTTCTTCAAATGACATCTCTCTCTCTATTTTTTTTCTGTTATCATTAAACAGGGAAGGCCATGGTAAAATTTCAGTATTTGCTGTCAAAATGGCTTTAGCCACGTTGTGTGGAGGGAAGATCATGGACAAATTAAGATGTAAGTTACTCTCTGCATCTCTCTTTTGCTCACCCCTCCCATATGCCGCGTTCTCCTCTACCCACTTCCTACCAGATTCCCCTGACCATTTGTGACTTTCCTCATCCTATGAGAGTTATGTGAAATATGGTGTTCAATGTAATGAACTAATGTACAGAGCACTGAGCTTGTCCAAGTCTAGTGATTTCTTACTATGGCCACGGCATGTGTAGGCCGTAGATTAGCAGCGTGAGCAGCAGCATGTCTTCAGTGAAGGTGTGGGTCCTACCTGTAATACCTTCGCAGGTATGACTGTTACCCAGGAGCGCCCCAAAGGTGTCCTGCATTATAATTCTATTGCTATGGGCCAATGTCTGCAGTGACTAATGGCACATATGGAAATGACTACTCAGATTCATTTTCCAGATGAGCAAGCTCTCTTTCAGCAACTGTACCTGGTTGCCTAGGGAAATGTAATTTCAATTCACAAGAGAAGGAGAATGGTCTTTAATATTATTATCCCTGCCTTTGAGCAGATTCAAGGGGGTTCAACTTTGGAAAGAGCATAATTTGGAATCTGAGCCACTTTCTTCTGGTTTTCTCTGCTGGTTCAATTGAATTGACTTATTCCTAGACATTAAGTCACTGGAAATATTCAGAAAAAAAAAAAGAAAGAAAAGAAATATAATGTTCATTGATCTTTGGATTTTTTATCCTAAAAGTATTTTCATCTTAGATAAATGTCAATGGAATGAATGTTCTCCTTCTAGGTATGGATTATTATTATTATTTACAACCTGTTAAGTATCACCAGTTAGACTGTTCATGATAACAAGGTAAAATATACATTGTTTCATGTTCGTGGTACAAAACTGCCTCACAAGTTAAGTCCATCACCATAGGAGATGAAGGCCATGTTAGGAAACCTTTTTTCAATCATCTCAAGCCAAAGTTCCCAGCACATTTCCTCATTCTTCTCAGCGAGTGAGTGCTATTCAAATCACTGGGGACTTGAACGGTTCCAAGGCAGATATTGACAGGGTATAGGCAGAGGAATTACATGCAGAAACTATAGACTGCGAATGAAATGATTCCGATAGAGACATGATAGCTAAAGTGCACTGAGTGATTCTGAGCCTTTTGTGTACACTTTGTCACTAAATGTGGTAGTTTTTTAACCATCAAAACAGTGGGAGTTTTTTGGTTAGTTGGCATGTTTTCAGTAAAGAAGCTGAGACTTGGAGAGTTAATCACAGATGGTACCAGGAATTGAACCCTGCCATTTTTGCATACCCCAGTGGCTCTCAAACTTTAGTATGTGTGGAATCACCTGGAGGCCTGTTAAAAAGTACATTTCTGGGTCTCATTCCCAGAATTTCTGATTCAGTAGGCCTAAAGTGAATGGGGGTTAGGGCAAGAATTTTCATTTCTAACTAGTTTAAAATTCTGTATATGTGACTATTTTGAAGAAAAGTTACCAGGTAACCTTCTCTCTTCCACTAAGTATTATGAGTCTGAGTTATAATGCCCTATGAGAAAGCACACTCTCTTAGGAACTGGGAGCCTCAAGTTACAGGCCCAGCTTTGTTAATAATTCACTGAGTTATCCTGTGGAAGTTATTGCTTCTTTAGTCCTCAGCTTCCTTCTCCATCCTAAATGTGGGGATTTTGTTAGAGACCTGTAGGGTCCCCACTGGCTGTAATCACCTGTGACTCACAGAGCCTCCAGGCTTTTTCGTCAGCCTGTGGTGTGTCAGCTGCTGAATGTAATCTCTTGCTTCTTGATGCACTGAGGAAGGATAAAGAAAAATACAGGAACAAAAACTTTTTTTTCTTGACATTTCCCCAGACATACCCCAAGAAGAGTTGTGTCATTAAAGCAATGGATAAGGGACGGTACACGGAAACCCCACATAACCACACATCTTCCCTCTCTCCCAGGAACCTTCTTTCATGGACCAGCCAAATGCAGTCAAGATTCAGAGAAGCCCAAGCAGACCCTCATAAGGCCCAGTTTAGATTACCTTCAGCTCACCTGAAAGATGTAAAAAATTAAAAAACCACCCTAGTGCTTGATTGAGGATAACAGATCAGTCAGAAAGTGGCAGAAAAAAAAATGTCCTTAAAAAAAAAATTTTTTTTAATAAAAATTAAAAAAATAATAATAACAGCGTAATCCCTAAGACATTTCCTTCAGGGTTAGGCTGGAAAGGGAACATTTAGCAAAAGGAACCAGGGCAGAGGAAGAAACTCACGAGGGCCTTGCCAACTGGCCTCACATCACCATTGGCCACTTATGCTGAGAACAGTAGCAAAATTTTTTTTCAAAGTCTTAAGAAACACTTCCAAATACTTATCCAATCTTAGGTGTGTGGACAAAAGGATCTTACAATAAAATAAGGAACCCAAAGCCAGTGCTCTCTGACCACCCAGAGGAGTGGGATGGGGGTTCCAGAGGGAAAGGTTATGTGTATACCTAATGCCATTTCATGTTGATGTATGGCAAAAAAAAAAAAAAAAATCACAGTATTGTAAAGTAATTATCTTCTAATTTAAAAAATTAAATTAGAAAATAAGTTTGATGAAAACTAAGAAGCCAGGTTTCTATATTTCAGAACTCCTCAGAGCCTCTCGTGAACCGAGTTGATTCTATGCCATCAAGGACCCAAATGCCGTCCATCTTTCTACTTGGCTTCCCTCTGTGTCAGGTGTTATCCTTCTTCTGAGAGTAAAGGGGGGTACAGCAGTTTCAGGAGTCACACCCACTCCAGAGGTCCCTGACCCTTAAGTCTCATGGCCAGGGTGGCGTCACAGACCAGTTACTATATCAGTTCCTGGAGAGGGGAAAGGAATGCCCGTGATGGTCATGGAATCTTCTAGTCATTCTCACCTCCAGGGCTAAGAAGGGCCTCTGCTGTCCCTTAGCCCAGGAAGAAAGGTGGGGCCAATAAAGATGGAGGGAAAGGTTGTTACATCAGCAACAAACAACACTGGCACAATTACAAAACTCAGGCTTTAACTAACTGAGCAGATATTTGCCAGTTGTTGAAACCCTCGAAATTCTCTCGCAAGTCCAGTTATTTAAAGCAAACAATATATTAATAACTGCTCCAGTGCTGTTTCCTCACTCTGTCCCATCATTCACCAGATACCCATGATCAGTGAGCAAAGCATGCATGCTCCCCAGCGGCCAAAGTCAGTCCTCTGCAGCTTAGTGAAAGAAGTCACAGATGCATAAGTCCCATTGGAGGAAACCTGTGCTCTCCAGTCTGCAAAAATAATAAGCTGCAGGGACTTCTCTTGTAGTCCAGTGGTTAAGACTTAACTTCCAATGCAGGGGTGTGAGCTCAATCCCTGGTCAGAGAGCTAAGATCTCACATGCCCCCAGGCCAAAAAACCAGAGTATAAATAGCAGAAGCAACATTGTAACAAATCCAATAAAGACTTATAAAAATGGTCCCAACATGAAAGAAAAAAAATGAAAGAAAGAAGCTGCAGAGTGTCACAAATTCTGTAGAAAAACAGATAGTGTGATCACAACATATCACGTTGCCTTCCCCCCAGACCTGAATCACTGAGTGTGGTGTCCCTGTTCTCTGACTGAGGAGTCACTCTTTGAATAGTTAATCCCGTGTAGGTAGTTTTAATGGTTCCCAGGTAAGTCAGTTGAAAGCAATTTGACCGAAAGCAATTTAGCTAAAAGCAGTTTGGTTGGTAGAACCTCTCCAAAATATGTAGTAATGAGAAATGAATGTCCTTAGTCACTTTAGATAACCATTGACTGAATGAGGAAATATGGGCAGTTCCACCCAAGATCGCCGTGGCTGACTCGGGGAGCAGAATCAAGGATTTTCTTTGCTCTTCTTTTGCTGGCTTCCATTTAGTCATAAAACAGCCGGAGTAATAATGTTGTAATAAGCATTGCTTTATATAATAAGAAAATAAAATGAAAGGATATGGAATGTCTCAGAATTTGAGAGATTTATTTTTCCTTCTTTAAATTCTAATTCCCTTTAAGCCAGTATGACAACTGTGCTAGTCTGGCAGTTTTTCTGTTTTTGTGCACAGGGATGAGAATGATTTAGTTCGTGCCAACTAGCCCCTTCATTTGGGGAACACAGAGCAAGAGTAATTGGCTGAAAATATTTAGGAATTTTAAAAAGCAAAAAAGTAGAAAACAGCAGAAAATTTGAAGCTGAGTTTTAAATATTGCTTTAAATGCATTAAAAGGGACAAGAACCCCACACGTGTACCCCAGTTTCCAACACTCAGGGCCACCAGGAGCCAACAAATAGGGTGACCTTCAGGTACCCTTAGGCAGCAGAGCGTGTGAGGGCGCCCCCTGCAGGTGTGGAACACAGAACCCTATACATAAACTGACCTAATATAATATACTCCTTTTCTGTCAAAATATCTTTGATCCGATTATTGCTGTTAAGGATCTTAAAGATTTCTTAATCCAGTGGCATAAGCCTGGAATGTCAGGTGCTGTTCTAAAGCTTCTGAAGAGGGCTTGTTTCATTTAAAAAACTATCATTAATGGAAAACACCTTGTACTTCCAGAGTTTCTATTAATGAATGGGTTGTTCTTCCTCCAAGCCTATCCGCAGGGTAATATTTCTAACTCATTGGGCTGCCTTTAATTCTTCGGTATCTTTCTCATCACTCATTGTCCTGTACACTTGGCCTGCAAGTCCCCTTTGTAAGAAAATCTTCCCCGACTCGCTCCTCCCTGCAGGAACCCTGTCTCTGAGCTCCTGCTGTACCCTGTACACCCCACTTTCCTCTGCTCACACCATCTTGTTACCAAGTGTGATGTCACTTCAGCCATGATGTAAGCATATCTCTGTCATCCCCAGTAGACCAGGACCTCCCGGGGGCAACAGCTGTGTCCTGATTTCCCTGTGTATTCATGGCTTAGCACAATTTCACATGTTTATTATGTGCCAAGTTAATTTTCGTTTAACAAATCCATGAATGTAAGTTCTTCTAAAGTAACATTGTGTGGAGCTGTCGGAAGCACACAGGTAATTTAAAATATGATTTGGAACCTTATAGAACAATCCTATTGGGGAGGCAGCATCTAAACATACAAGGTGAGTGGCAGAAAAGTGTAATATGAAATCAACAAGAAAAAATACAGCATTTCTGTACTGTAAACTAGGTGCCAAGCATACGTCAGTGTGCTTTTCATCTAGTAACTAGTTTAATCCTTGAAATAGTGCCCTATATTATATAGATATACACATATTTCATGTTATGAGCATATTATATGTATCTGCATACATATATACATTTATAGAGAGAGAGAGGCAGAGGTCTCAAAATTAAGGTACAAACACATACCATGTTGTGCCCCCTCATTTCTTTTTAAAAACCTGACTGGCCATTAACAGCCACTTCACTTTAATCTCAGTGAATAGCCCTAGTTTGTCTATTACTTAGTAGAATTTCATCAGTACAAATGAGTTTAATATTAGCTTCACATTTGTGAAAGGTCACTGTTGGTGCCTTTCAAGTTTGACTCTAGTTAGAGATGTTTAAATTATTTCAGTGTGGATTTGAAAAGCCTAACCTCCTTCTCAAAAATGTGCCCTGGCCTAGAAATCCCAGGTCTAGAAGATCATCAGAATGACAAAATTATAATTAGCCAAAGTGTCCCCAAATAAAAAAGATGGCAGTTCTAATAAGAAAGTACATTTACTTCTTCAAGACTTCTTTTTCCTCCTTTGGATTGGAATTCTGGAGTTTCTATATTTGGAATTACATAAGAGGGTTTTGGTTTTGGTTTTTTTGTTCGTTTGTTTTTGTTTTTTTTTTTTGCTGTTGGCAACTTCTTTTTTTGACTAGTTATAATGAAACGAGATGAAATTCACTAAGGAAACAACATGGTGAAAATGAGTGAGAACATCATTAATTTGTGTTGCTCATGTAGAATTTCTGTAGCTTTATAACTGATTAACTATTGGAAGCACAATAGAAATCCTTTGTAAGTGGAGTATTTTTTTAAAAAATGACAGCCAGTTCACGTCCTCAAAACATAATCTAATAAAAGCCTATAATATGCTGAACATCTGACTGGGGTATGAAACAATGTCCCCAGATTACATTTTGACCGTGAAAAATTAAGTCCAAAATGAAGAGAGGTAGCATGTTGACTTTACAACGGTTTATCCCAGCAGCTGTGCTGGCCTTGTTGCAATCCAGCACAGTGACACACCATATAATGGCCAACCCTTTTCCTCCAATAGTGATTTCCACAGAGGAATTACAGAGTACTTTGGGAAATTATGCCATGAATATTCATTCAGTGCACATAGTGGCAAAAACTGAAGAAAAGAGGTCCAATAAAGCCAGCGGCTCTGCTGAGAAGAATCTGGATCCTTGACTTTACCTCACTTAACGTTGGCAAGGCCAGGCTTCCTCTTGACTGCATGAGGCAAAAGACCCTTCCCTGTAAATCAACTGCCTTCCACCCAGAACACTATGATTTATAGGAAGTTTTCTGCTTCTGTGAGAAGTTAGTCAAGTGCTCTCATTGCATCCTTATCCCTACATGTCTTTCATTTTTCAATATATTAAACCAAAACCCAAAAGTTTTAGTGACACTATGCCAGTCTCCTCTCTCCATGAGATTCTCCAGGGAATAATACTGGAGTGGGCTGCCATTCAGTATTAGTGCCTGGAGAATCTGATGGACAGAGGAGCCTGATGGCTACAGACCATGGGATTGCAAACAGTTGGACACGACTAAGCAACTAACACTTTCTTATTTTTAAATATAAATTTATTTAAATTGGAGGTTAATTACTTAAAAATATTGTTTTGGTTTTGCCGTACATCAACGTGAATCCGCCACAGGTATACATGTGTTCCCCATCCTGAACCCCCTCCCTCCTCCCTCCCCATACCATCCCTCTGGGTCGTTCCAGTGCACCAGCCCCAAGCATCCAGTATCATTCATCGAACCTGGACTGGCGATTCGTTTCA
Source organism: Capra hircus (assembly GCF_001704415.2). Lineage (NCBI taxonomy): Eukaryota > Metazoa > Chordata > Mammalia > Artiodactyla > Bovidae > Capra > Capra hircus. The sequence continues at coordinate 22,523,859 of NC_030831.1, read as the reverse complement.
TATATGATATTATACATGTTTCAATGCCATTCTCCCAAATCATCCCACCCTTGCCCTCTCCCGCAGAGTCCAAAAGACTGTTCTATACATCATAGACAGCTAAATAGCTACCTTGCTAGATATGCACAAGCCCTAACATTATAGTAAAATTTTCATTGTGTATTTCAAAAGAAGTCAGCATATTTCTCACATATACAAAAATTCCTCCCATTGAGTATATATATGAGTTGATAATTGACCTCAAACTAAAAATGAGATGTTCTCTGTCCTATCAAAATATGCTAATTTTATCCAAATTGCTAGTTAATGCTATGTGCCAAAATCATCTACAAAAAGATACCAGAGAAAACACCATGCCAAGAATATCTCAGCATAAAAATTAGCTTTCATATTATTCTTTCATAATAAATTATATGTTTAATTTCTGCCACATTTTTGTTATCTACAGTAGATATGTTGAGCTAAAACAGTGGGAAATCTTTATGTGATGAATAAATATCTTTCCTTTTCCATCCATCAGATATTTTCTCAATGATTTCTGACTCCAGTGGGGTGATGGTTTATGGACGATACGATCAGTTCCTACGGGAAGTTCTCAAGCTACCCACGGCAGTTTTTGAAGGTCCTTCATTTGGTTACACGGAACAGTCAGCGAGATCCTGTTTCTCTCAACAGGTAGGAAACGACTTGTTTAAGGACATATCTCTCAGCAGGTGCTCTCTTGTTTGTCGCTCGAAGTCCCTATTTCTTCATCATAACCTGTAGTGCGTCTTCCAGCTTCTGACAAATGACTTCTGAGTCAGTAACTGAGTGCATCACGGATAATAATCGGTGGTGCTTCCTGACCTTGAACCAGCATTGCGCAGAATTCTTTATTTGCACTGTCTAATTTAATCTCTACTAACAACCCTATTGGTTTCCTTGGTAGCTCAGCAGTAAAGAACCGGCCTGCCAGTGCAGGAGACGTGGGTTCAATCCCTGGGTCAAGAAGAGGGAAATGGCAACCGGCTCCAGTATTCTTGCCTGGGAAATCCCATGGACAGAAGAGCCTGGCGGGCTACAGTCCACGGGGTTGCAGAGTCAAGCACAGTTTCGCGACTAAACAACAACAATCCTAACCCTCCGAATCATTTGTTATGACCACACTATCTAAATGGCTGAATTGTCACTCAGCCTCACATAAAACCCAAGTCTCACCCAGGACTAAGTTTCATCAGTGTTTAGCAAAGGAGACAAAAAAGAATCTTCGCACATGCCCTGTGGGATCTGGGAGGCCCTAAATCATCCACCAAGTTGGGGTTCAGAGCCACATGTCTTAACTGGGCATGGAGCAAGTCAGCTGAAGGAAGCTGCATAGTTTGGAGGGCTATCCATGTCTATATCTGTCCAGTCATGTGGAAAACCGACATGTCTAGAACTATTCTCCAGCACAGCATGGTAGAGGTTTAGAAATCCATAAACTGAAGGTTGTTTACAATTTTTAAAAATCCAAACTTTATAAGCAAACAGTGCTTAGCAGCCACGAAACAGCTGCATTTACTTTCCAGCTAGAAAACCTCATCTCTCTGTTTACTTGGTGATCTAAGAGGTCAGAAATGCCTCAGGCATCCCTATAGGTCAAGGATGTATATACAGTCATCAGTGTATCCATATACTCTATAAGAGAAGGGATAGTTTGATACACTAAGTATCAACTCTACTCCCAGAACCTGACTCAGGAAGCCTTGCTGACCTTTCTCATGCCCCCGCCCCCAGGCTGGCATGGCTACCTGATCCCCAGCCCCAACTCAGCATGCTCTTCTTTCTATTTCCCTTTCAAGCTGGGGACATCAGAATGGATCCATTCACCTAAGTCTCCTTCTATACAGCTTCTTCACGCAGAATGTCTCACTGATCGCCAAGTCCTGCTAGTTTCACCTTCTCTAATTGTCTCTTGCCTCATCATCCTTGATTGCCTGGCCTCTTGCATTAAACCCCAGACTAAACTCTCCTTCCCTGGATTTACTTGTTTGTTTGTACATTTGTTGATTTCAGGTAGCCCATTATAGAAGCCTCAGGAAATATACCAATGCCTCAGAGTATTTCTCATTAAAAGTCAGCCACAACAATAGGACTTTTTTAATCTAATGGGATTTTATATATTCAAGAAGAATTATATAGGATGTTACCATTGCTCAAAATGAAGTATCCTAGAGATTTCTCATTATATAATCTTTTACACATCCTCAACGATGAGAAATTTATATATGTTTAAATCATAGCGTCTTTGTTTTACTTCCAGGAGTGATTTTAAGCCAGTATGATGGAAGGTCAAAATGGATAAAACCATATGAAGTAGAAATAGAGGCAACATAAATAAATAATAAGACCAGTTTGGTTTTGTGCTTCATAAACTGGCTATAGCAGAAGGTTGAATGATGAAATTCCAAAATTGTTTTAATTGCTTCATTGGAAATTCACCCCAAGTGGTTGTTTTAAAACACAGTATTATTTTAGACATATGAATTGTAGTAGCTTTATAAAAAGTACTGTCTCATTACTTAGGCTTTATATAATTTCTCTTTTAATAATAATGCTAGGGATGTCCCTGGTGGTCCAGTGGTTGAGATTTTACCTCACAGTGTAGGGGGTGCAGGTTTGATCCCTGGTCAGCAGCTAAGATCCCACAAGCCTCATGCCCAAAAAACCAAAACATGAAACAGAGCAATATTGTAACAAATTCAATAAAGACTTTAAAAATAAAATTATTAACAATAATAATGTGAACAACAATCCTATAAAAGCTTAAGTTATTTAGTACTATGAAGTGTGTGTATGCATATTTGCTCAGTCCTGTCCGACTCTTTGCAACCCTTTGAACTGTAGCCCACCAGGCTCCTCAGTCCATGGGCTTCTCCAGGCAAGAATACTAGAGGGGGTTGCCACACCCTCCTCCAGGGAATGTTCCCTACCCAGTGATGGAACCCATAGTTCCTGTGTCTCCTGTATTGCAGGAGGATTCTTTACTCACTGAGCCATCAGGGAAGCCCAATATTTTGAGGTAAATAACTAAATATATCTACCAATAAAAACATTAATAAAAGGAGACCAAGAGTTTTTTTTTTTAAATTACAAGGACAAGTGTAAGATTTAAGCCTTGAAAATTTATTATAGCTCTTCAGGGCTGATTTCTTATCTAAAAAATATAAAACTATCCCATCCACCTTGATATTCTAATTCAAATTTTTAAGTAAAATAGTTACTTTGCATGTAAATTTTTTGTCACTTATACTACTAAAATTTCATGTATTAGTAGAACTTCTTTGGAGAAGGAAATGGCAACTCACTCCAGTATTCTTGCCTGCAGAATCCAATGGACAGAGGAACCGGGGAGGGAACAGTCCATGGGGTTGCAAAGAGGCAGACATAATTGAGCAACTGAACAACAAGCTTTACAAAGCTGTGTGTCCCTGGACTCCAAAGCAACTTCCTCTGGCAGCATTCCTGAAACATTCTGTAAAATTTAGTGATTCTAGACCTGAAGCAATCAAGGAGTCTTTTTTTCCCCTCCCCATCCCCGCAAAATAGAACTTCTTTTGTCATTTTGAAAGAAACTTCTGGATAAGATACATTTCTTTTCTACATCTGAAAAGTCCAGGATAATGACCCAGAAGCCAACTGAATTGTGATTAAAAATATATATAAAGAAAGGAGAGAAGAGATTTTTTTTTTCCTTTAAACCCTTCTAACAGGGAGGGGAAAGATCCCTCCAAACAGGATTTACTCCTAATCTTGTATAGCAGAACCATTCACATTAGCCACAAAATATTTAGTTTTTATGGAAGCTGAAGAAGTTAGCTGTTCTACACATTTAGAAGACTGACTGATTCGGGAATTGTAAAGCCTGCTATGATGTACTATTGGATAAAATTTTATGATGAATGCCTACTCCCCAGTTTTGCTCATCATTTTCATCCTGTCCCTCGTGTATGAAAAATGACCCTCTCGAAATTGTTTTCCTCCTTGTGATAATATTGACTCAGCCTCAGTAGAGATAATCCAGTCCTGTGTAGGCTCAACTATGAAAAGCAGTTAATGTTTTGAATTCAGAACTAGTTTTGAGCTCTGTCTTTTTTTGTCTACTAGGGGTTAATTGAATGCCTTGTTTCTTCCATCTCAAATGATATTTACATAGCAGGTAAGTTAAGATTATTCTCGGTTCTAAATTTTTGTGGGGTTTTTTGATGCAGAAAAAAGTCACCTTGAATGGTTTCTTGGACACGCTCATGTCCGATCCTCCCCCGCAGTGCCTGGTCTGGCTGCCCCTTCTGCATCGACTGGCAAACGTAGAGAATGGTGAGTACTTACTACTGAGCCCAGGCAATTTGTTTACCCCTTCTTTTAACTTGAAGTAACATAATTGATTTACAATGTTGTGTTAGTGTCATGTGTACAGCAAAGTGATTCAGGTGTATGTACATATATATATGCACGTTGTTTTCATATTCTTTTCCCCTGTAGATTATTACAGAATATTGGGTTTGGTTCCCTGTGCTGTATGTAGCGGAGAAGGCAATGGCACCCCACTCCAGCACTCTTGCCTGGAGAATCCCATGGATGGAGGAGCCTGGTAGGCTGCAGTCCATGGGGTCGCGAAGAGTCGGACTCGACTGAGCGACTTCACTTTCCCTTTTCACTTTCATGCATTGGAGAAGGAAATGGCAACCCACTCTAGTGTTCTTGCCTGGAGAATCCCAGGGACAGGGGTGCCTGGTGGGCTGCCGTCTATGGGGTCACACAGAGTCGGACACGACTGAAGTGATTAGCAGCAGCAGCAGCAGCAGCAGCAGCTGTATGTAGGTCCATGTCGATTATCTGTTTTATATATAGGAGTGTATATATGTTAATCCCAAACTCCTAAGGCAATTATTGAAATTAGGCTATCAAATCTATAGTTATTAAGCCAACATCATTGTTTCAGGAGGTCTGTTTAGTAGTTCTGATTTTTAATAGAGCTGACCTCTCTCCCTGATCAGCAAAACCCTATCGGCACACTGCAAAGTTAGGATGGTCCATTCTAAAAACTTATTAAATATCACAATCTACCTCTCAGTTACAAGTGAGATGTGGCTTTAAAACTCACTATAACTGAAGAAGAACCTCAATAAGGAATGTGACATTTTCTAGTATTTGTTTTAGGTATGAACTTCCACTGTTGGCATACCTGGCATTGACTCTTTCTTCCTAAGCACTTGAACATGAATTGGTAGAGGAGATGGGGAAAAAAACTGGACGGTAGCACCTTGCTAATCCTTAGTCACGTGCTCCAAATTGTAAGCTCCCAATGGCTATAGTTATGCCAAAGAAATGAGTAATGTAACTTTTGTCATGTGCTTTTATTTTTATAAAAGCAATTATTTCTATGATAAAAGTAATTATCCCACTGCTGGGCATACACACCGAGGAAACCAGAATTGAAAGAGATACGTGTACCCCAATGTTCATCGCAGCACTGTTTATAATAGCCAGGACATGGAAACAACCTAGATGTCCATCAGCAGATGAATGGATAAGAAAGCTGTGGTACATATACACAATGGAGTATTACTCAGCCATTAAAAAGAATACATTTGAATCAGTTCTAATGAGGTGGATGAAACTGGAGCCTATTATACAGAGTGAAGAAAGCCAGAAAGAAAAACACCAATACAGTATACTAACACATATATATGGAATTTAGAAAGACGGTAATGATAACCCTCTATGAGAGACAGCAAAAGAGACACAGATGTATAGAACGGACTTTTAGACTCTGTGGGAGAGGGAGAGGGTGGGATGATTTGGGAGAATGGCATTGAAACATGTATACTATCAGGTAAGAAACGAATCGCCAGCCTATGTTCGATACAGGATACAGGATGCTTGGGGCTGGTGCACAGGGATGATCCAGAGAGATGATATGGGGTGGGAAGTGGGAGTGGGGTTCAGGATTGGGAACTCATGTACACCCGTGGCTGATTCATGTCAATGTATGGCAAAACCAATACAGTATTGTAAAGCAAAATAAAGTAAAAATATAATTTTTTTAAAAAGTAATTACTATTGGCATATATATCCAAACTTGAATATGAAATACAGTTCAGAACAGGTTTAAAGAAATTTAAACAGGGAACAATTCAATGCCTCCATTTGCTCTTTAGATATTCTCATTTATTGTTTAATTTAACTCTGGGAATTCTCCAGCCTTAAATAGAAAATAATTTATCCCCTATCTCCTACTAGAATCTTCTACACATTTCTTTAATATACATTGAGGTTAAAGTTAGCTTAACTTTAAATTCCCATTTAGAACACTTGGTGTCTGCGCTTATTATCTCTCTTAGTTCAAGTTATAAATTTATTCTGTTTTGCTCATGGAGAAGATTTAAAGAAAGATCTCATTAGATTCTCTGTAATCGCTAACAATCATAGGTTTTTTTATGCTTCTTATTCATCTGCTAGAGCAAAGAGCAGTCAAGATCCAGATCATGTGGGGTGAATTCATATTACTGTTTGGAGTCTGAGAACTAGTCATTCTCCAATTATAAAGTTGTAATTTCATGCCTTCTCTCAGTATTTCCTGTTGCAGAAAATGAGTTCTTTAGACCAGGTCCCAGAAGAGTTGTCCCTAAATTCAGGTCTTTCCCAAGAGCCAGAAAAGGAGGATATAATACTGGTTCAGAAGACACTGTGTTCAAAATTTGGTTATGTCTTTGTTTCTACAGTTTACTTTTTATCTTTATTTTATTTTATTTTTTGCATTGTTTTCCCTGGCTGGTTAGCCAGAGAGTAACTTTGCCAAAGGCAAGAATTGTTCTTGTTGTTAGTATCTTTAACTCATAACATACAATTACTTGGATCTGATCGTTTGTTAGCTTCGAGTCTCATACCTTGCCTGCTTTGTAACTCAAATTTCCTGCCAGAGAAAGTGTCTCTTGAACTATCTGAATTAGAACTGAACTCAGATAATTTGTCCATCTCTTTGGGCCCCTATCGATCTGCCTCTCAGAAATTTTTTTAAAAAATCTGTTTATTAAATGAAGACAATGTCACTCATTAAATAAGCCCATTAGCTACTCTATTTTTAAAAATATAACTGAATATTCTCATCGTCCAGTTTTTCTACTCGCCTCCCATCTCTTTTCTTTTTTCTTCCTCTTGTTTTCCATTTCTCTAATATTTGCTCTCTACCCACTACCCACTGGATGAACCCATCTGTGTTCATCCATTGTGCTTCTGAGTTTTCAGTGAGCTGTGCTGGTCTCCTGGAGACAGAGAGCATCTGGGGGGAAAGGCAAGCCAGTTTGGGTAATTTACATTCTTGTAGGGTAAGGGATGGGAGTAAGATGAGTAAACAGCATTACAGAGATGTGCTGTTAAAAGAACCCCTCTCCTCCAACCCACTTGATTTCTCCCACCCCCACACATGTGCTGGAAAAGGGTCCTGAGAGTCTAGGAATAAACGTAATACTTCTCTCAGACCAAACTATCATCAGAAGTCTTGTTATTCAGCAGAAAAACGCAGTTCTTGTTGGGCTGTATTTTTCATTCTTCTGACTCATACTCTTGTTTCCTTGTCTTTTCTTCGTTTGCTTGCCCATCAGTCTTCCACCCGGTTGAGTGTTCGTACTGCCACAGTGAGAGCATGTTGGGCTTTCGCTACCGATGCCAACAGTGTCACAATTACCAGCTCTGTCAAGACTGCTTCTGGAGGGGGCATGCCGGTGGTTCCCATAGCAACCAGCACCAAATGAAAGAGTACACGTCCTGGGTAAGTTGGGTGTGTGAGTGTCGTCCGGAACACAAGGGAACAGCAAGGGGGCACACGCACCTTCTACTCTCACACTCCTCCCTTCCCCTCCCACTGCCCCTCTTATGGGAGTCTCTGAGTCTGAACCCAGTGTAGCTTCCTAAGACAACGTATAAGAACACTCCAATGATATTACTTCTTGGTATACGGATAAATCAGTATTGATTTAGGTGACAGCCTTCTGGAACATAATCTTTTCACAGTAAGTGAAGGTTCTTTTCAATTTGGGGTGGGGTTGTGGGCATTGCCTAAAAATTATTGTTAGTTCTTTTTTTCTTTCTGGAGTTCTTTAAGGGCGTGACTGGAATGTGAAGGAAAGACATGAGAGCATGAGGGTTTAATGATGCTATTTCATGTTATTTTTTTTTTTGTGGAAGAAGGGAAAGATTGTGGTTGTATTAGAAAATCATCTTTTCATGAATAGTGCACGTGACTAACTTGCTGGAGCTGATATGTGATACTAACATGCTGAAGGTAACCTGTCCTTGTGATGAAAGTATTCTGATACTTAGTATGATAATCTCCAAGTTCATCCATGTTGCTGCAAATGGCATTTTATTCTTTTTTTATGGCTGAGTACTAAGAAGATGCATTTTAAATCAGAATGTTCTTTTGAGGAATTATTATTAGGAACTGATATTCAGTGCAAATATATTCTATATTAATTGTTTAGCACATGTCGTAGTCTGAGTTCAAATAAGAATTCTCCACGAAGGCATTGTATACTGAGAATTTATTCCAGTTCAAATGCCACCTGCTACTATTGGCTACGTCACATGCTGAGAACTGATACACTAGCACAGATCATGAAATACAATTTAGTATAGAAGGTAGGAGAGAATTTTCTTATTGACAGCATATTACCAGTTTTCAGATGTTGTTGTTTAGTCACGAAGTCGTGTCTAACTCTTTCGTGACCCCCTGGACTATAGCCCGCCAGGCTCCTCTATCCAGGCAAGAATACTGGAGTGGGTTGCCATATCCTTTTCCAGGGGATCTTCCCAGACCAGATATTGAGCCTGCATCTTCTGCACTGCTGGCGGATTCTTTACCACTGAGCCACCTGAGAAGCCCAGTGTGTTCTGTCTCAAATCCTAGAGGGCTGGTGTTTGAAGACTAACCCATTTTTCAGTTGTTGTTTTGTGTAAATGCTGAAGTTAAATAAGGAGCCTTTTCCTTAGAGGTTGTGGACTCTGCAGTTATACGATAGGACAATGTGTTTACGGAATAGACTAGAACTCCTCACGAGGACAAAGGAGCTCCAGTGTTTATGGGGTAAAGAGCAGTCATTACTGCTGTTCCAAGTGTTCTAAGAATTCCGTCTCCTAGCCAAAGTCAAAGAGGGATTTTGTGGACAGTGCTGCCATGACTTAGCTTTTAAATAATGAGGATGAAAGTCACTTCCTTATATTGCCAGTTGTGCACTCTGTGTGTCAAAGAAAGTGACAAAATTATAAATCTCTTCTCACTGAAAGGAAAAATTGGCATAAAGATTTATTATATGTGGTGGACTATTTTGATCATCGTGGCTGTGAAATATTAAACATTCCACTGGGCTAAATGAAAAAGAGATAGCATGTCCTCTGGAAAGAACATGAACTTTAAATTCTGAAGACTCAGGCTAAGTTCTGCTCTTGCTTCTAATTGGATGTGTCCAGCCGCACCTGAAAATCTTGCTTCTGGATTCCTGCAAAACCTCCCACTCCTCTCCTGCCTTCCACTCCCATCCCTCTCAAACCATTTTCTGCTCTGAAGCAATCCTTCTAGAATCAGGTCACCTCTGAGGTTTAAGTTGTTCATTGTCTCCCTCCACGCCTGAGATAAAGACCACAGGCCTGGGGGTGGTATGTAGGACTTCAGTGGTCTGCCTCCTGCTTTCCCTCTTCAGAACTAGATCTCCTGGCCTTCCTCCATCTGGATACCTTCCAGTCCCCTGAATTTTGTCAGAAGGACTCCTGCTGTTCATTAAATCCCAGCTGGGATATTCTGACCCAGTGACTGCTTCCATTTCTCACAGCATTTGCTGACACTGTGCAGCCAGCGGCAAGTACCCTGATGGCTAATTCCAAGCATTTTGGTTCCAGCAATGAGCCGACTCCTTGACTTGGAGTAAATTCTCAAAGAAGAATCCCTGATATGGCAAAACCAATACAGTAATGTAAAGTAAAATAAAGTAAAAATAAAAATTAAAAAAAAAAGAAGAGTCCCTGAATGAATAAATGAATATATATCATGGAAGGGCTTCCAGGTGGCACTAGTGGTAAAGATTACCCGCCTGCCAAAAGAGGAGACTCAGTTCGATCCCTGGGTTGGGAAGATCCCCTGGAGGAGGTCGTGGCAACCCACTCCAGTATTCTTGCCTGGAGAATCCCAAGGACAGAGGAGCCTGGTGGGCTAGAGTCCACGGGGTCGCAAAGAGTCAGGCACAACTAAAACAGCTTAGCACCCAGCATAGTATGAAAGCAAATCATCTGATAAAATGTTATGTAAGTGTTGATTGTTAACACTTGAACCTTTGTTCTTCCATCCAGAAATCACCTGCTAAGAAGCTAACCAACGCGTTAAGCAAGTCTCTGAGCTGTGCTTCCAGCCGTGAGCCCTTGCACCCCATGTTCCCTGACCAGCCTGAGAAACCACTCAACTTGGCCCACATTGTGTGAGTATCTGCCCTCCACACTGAGAGACAGCTCTTCATTGACACGTGTGCCGATCCATACAAAGACAGTTTCCTGTCAGTTGTCAGGAACCGAGTTTTAGATTTTATTTTCTTAAAGAAAGAATGAAAGTCAGGTGATTATATATATATATATATATATATTCTTTTTTTTCATGAAGAAGTATACAATACTTCTGCCCGGAAGTGCAAGAACACAGCACCATATAATTCACCTCAAAGTAGAAAATATTCAAAAATTTTATAGTTATGAAATACAGATGTTAGTGGGGTTTACACAATTGGACATTAATAATCAGTGGGATTACCATGATCAGCCAATAGTAAAGCATCCTGTTCCTTAACATCATGTGTGCTTTGAGCCCCTAATCCAGAAGCCCACTGTCTCCGTTCTCTGCAGAGCCAGTCATCGTAAAGATGCCAGCAAAGATGGAAATTATTGCTGTGGTTATTGTTTTCTCCCAAGTTACATAACTTTAGAAGAATCATGGCTTGTGTAAGGGAGGGTTGAAGAGGAGGGATTGCTGGTGATATCAACAGATGATCCAAAAGCAGACTTAAAAAAATTTCTCCAAAGTGTGTGTGAGTTTGAGTAGCAGAGGGTACAGGGTCAAGGAATGGCACTACCACTCACATCTTCAATCTCCCAAAAGCCCCTCCCCCTGGGGCCCTCTCTCAGGCCTGGGTGGCTCAGAAAACAGGAGGTTCAGGCAGAAGAAAGTATTTCTTCCTTGGTGATGTCTCGGGCTCAGAAGAAGAAAGAAATTCATTAGCTATTTTGGGGCTACAGTTAGGAATTTGGTAGTCACAGGGGCCTCAAGAAGCCTCTAGAACAGGCAGTTCCTCTCCTGAACTGAATTTTGTTTTGTGCAGTTCAGCACAGCCTCTTGTTCTGCAGGGCACATGTTTGCCTGCTGACATCAAGAGGTGGGCTGATGAGACCTCTGAATGTTAGGAATCCACCAAGACAAGGTTATTGCTTCAGGTGACTGCGAGCATGGCCCCTTAGAGGCATTGTGGTGGACTACAGAGCCTTAGGAAGGCAGTGACTCTCCCCGATGGACCTAAACAGATCCTAACAAACAACTGTGCTGAGCATGTCTGAGGAATTTGTATAAATCTCATGGGCTCTGTTTGGTTTACTTCTGTGTGCACTCTGAGGATTCGTTGTCCCCAGCAATCCACACAGTCTAGAAGCATCCAAAAACTAATGTAAACTGATTCTGTAGAATGTAGTTGACTTATTTTAAGAAATTTTGCTCCTAAAAATAAGCCTCAAAGTAAACCAGGGGTAGAAAGAGCTGGGAAGTATCCCAAAGGACCAACCACTTGCAGAAAGTGATCTCATGCAAGCTGTTCTAAAGTCTCGACTTACTTCCCCATAGCCGGCGACAGTCACTTAGCTATCCATTAATGAACAAAAACTCAGAGTAGGTTTGGGCTGGCTGGCTGGGCCACAGAGTCACTTCTATCAGGCATCCTTGGGGTTACCTTCCAAGAGAGCAGCATTCAATCCGAGCTGATGGGTGTGGGATAGATAGTTAGAGGGTGGACAGGGTGGACAGCCTGGCTCCAAGAGCTTTGCAGCAGATGGAATGAGGATGAGGCCTCCCACCTGGAGACAGAATTAAGAAATGAGGCCACGTGTGTGAGTAAAGCCAGCCTCACGTCAGTTACACTGGGCTCTGTGCCCAGTCAGTGCAAGATTGAGAGTGTGTGTGGGTATGTGTGGGTGTGAGATTTAGTTGACCAATGAGTAAAAATGTTTTAACTTTCATTTATATTGGCAATATGATCTAATATGTTATTCACTGAACTGAGGGCATCAGCTACACAATTTGGATTCCATGGAGAGTTTCAGGATTCCCCTAAAATTCTACACGAAATGTGCCTTCTTCTGCTAAAAGTCCCATAAATTTAACCAGATTATTAAAACAGTCCTTGAATCCAAACACTGATCTGTACTCATTGATGTTTCCATGGTGAATGTCAGTTTTAAAGGACAAATTGAGATGCCTTGTTATACAGTAGTTAGGGCATCAGTCTCATAAAAGACAAATTGTATGAAATATTTAATTGTTGAAATAACACACAAGAAATTCCAGATGTACAATATCCGATTGATATTAGAACAGATTTGTTCCTATTATTTTATCTTTAGACATTTTTATAATTGTTATTCCCCAGATGTTATTTCCCTGAATAGATATACATGTTCTTTTTTATATGGGTGGGGATATCTAAGACTTCTCATCTGAAAATATACTATTCATTTAGCTATTCTAAATCATCATAGGCATGTAAAAGCCACTTCCGTGGTGATATTTTGGTGTTTTGGCATTTGTTCTTAGCTATTGTATTGCTTGTAAATATTATCATGATTAACTGTCTCTATTCTATTCAATTCTTTTGCTGCCAAAAGAGATACTTGGTAAGTAGTTCAATAATCTTCAGTACACTCATTAAGACTTATCATTATAAGTGGTTATGAGACACAAAACAAGTGAGAGACAAGAGGCTAGTTTAAAACTAATTCTGCCTTTAAGCTGAGCACTTTCATTTTATGAAAAGAATGCCAAAGTAATTTGCCATGTGATTGTAGAGGAAATACATCCTTTTGAAAATTTCTATTTGGTGCCAAGGTTAGCCCCTGTGTCCCAGGTTCAACATTTTCATGATGAACCTTACACATAAGGCCATTTACTTGTTGTTCAGTTACTAAGTCATGTCTGACTCTGCAACCCCATGGATTGCAGTATGCCAGGCTCCTCTGTCCTCCACTATCTCCCAGAGTTTACTCAAATTCTTGTCCATTGAGTCAGTGATGCCATCCAGCCATCTCATCCTCTGTCGTCCCCTTTTCCTCTTGCCCTCCTCCCAGCATCAGGGTCTTTTCCAATGAGTCACCTCTTCCCAGCAGGTGGCCAGAGTATTGGAGTTTCAGCTTTAGCATCTATCCTTCCCCTGAATATTCAGGGTTGATTTCCTTTAGAACTGACTGTCTGATCCCCTTGCAGCCCAAGAGACTCCCAAGAGTCTTCTCCAACACCACAATTCGAAAGTGGCAATTCTTCATCTTTAGGCCTTCTTTATGGTCCAACTCTCACATCCAGAAATGACTAGTGGAAAAACCATAGCTTTGACTATATAGACCTCTGTCAGCAAAGTGATGTTTCTGCTTTTTAATGCTCTCTCTAGGTTTGTCATACACACTGTATTAAAGAGCAAAGACTAAGGAACTGCAAATTCAGCTTTGTGGTAACCAGGTTCAAAAGAGTAAATGTACCAAGCTACTTAGAAAGCATTCCAGACCCTCTTGTTTTCTCATTTCCTAGAGAGAGAGCAAGATGGAGACATTTATAAACAGGCAAAAGAAAACCAGAAATGCCAAGCTGATTTTTTTCCACTTTTTTCAAAGTTAAAATGAAAATATTTCATTCTGCTTCATGTTTTAAAATCTGATATAACCTAACCTTTCAAAATTCACAGAGCACGTTTGTTTGAAATTAACATCCTTCTTATAAAGTGAAAGTGTACTGTTCAAAGCAGAATTAGCTTTAAACTAGTCGTAGGTATTAGACATATCCTAGATAAGTGGTATAAAACAATAAGTTTTCAGAATTTTGGCTAAAATGTTTGAGTAGATTAAATAGCAATCCTACTATTTTGACCTCACCAAACATAGAATGTGGCTTTAAAAAAATTTAAGAACACAGCTTAGCACCAGGTACTGGGAACCTAAAGTTTCAATGAATTTTTGCATTTTGTGCTGACATTTGAAAACCTGCCATGTGTCACGTCCATTCTCATAAATACATTGGGACAAACATGTCTCCTTTTTTCCTAGAAATCCCTTCGTTGTAGAATCCAAACTAATTCCTGTTTCCTAAGATAAAAATTAAACCTTCACAAATTTGACTTGATCGAGTCAACACAAACAGATTCTATAGGCTACTATATTCATCTTTCATCTTTAAAAAATTCTGTACTGTCAAACTCACATGTAGCATTATAGTGAAACCAAAATTTCCTGACTCAGAACACCACCCTGCCCTGTCACCCAGCTTCTGAACTCTGAATCCCTTCTCATCGTATCATGGAACACCTGGATTTAAAATGAGACTAAAAACTGCTTGGAGATGAGGCAGGGATCTTAGCTTTATCATTTTACCTGAACTAAGACCTCGCTGATAGGGAAAGAATAACAAGGTGAGGTGCAAACTGAGATGGGATGACAGATGTGATGCAGTTGATATTTAGGCTAGGCTTGTGGACAGTTCTGAGGAATACTAAACCCTATTTTCTTCCTCTAATAATATAGAAAACAAGTGTTTATGGGCTGCCTTGCACTGTATGTCCAGATAACAGAAAGTCAGTAAATCCCTGTGGTGCTTAGTTGCATCTTCCCTTAGAACAAAGGTCAAAGAAGGCACAATATGATTTTGCAGCTGGGACCCTACAGACAGGGAATACCAGGAGAGGGCCATCATCATGTGAAAAACAGGATGAAGTTTCTGTAGAATCCTCCTCTTTCCAAGAAGATTTGGAGTCTGATTATCCTCAAATTTTCTGGGCTTCTCTTTTTAGAAGGCAGTGCGTGTATACTCAGTCACTACTCAGTAATGTGCGACTCTTTGAGACCCTGTGACTACAGCCCACCAGGCTCCTCTGTCCATGGGATTTTCCAGGCAAAAAAACTGGAGTGGGGTGCCATTTCTTTCCAAGGGATCTTCTGACCCAGGGATTGAACCTGCATCTCCTGCTTTGGTGAGAGCTTCCCTGGTGGCTCACATGGTAAAGAATCTGCCTGCAATCCAGGACAACTGGGTTTGATCCCTGGGTTGGGAAGATTCCCCTGGAGAAGGGAATGGCAACCCACTCCAGTATTCTTGCCTGGAGAATTCCATGGACAGAGGAGCCTGGCAGGCTACTGTCCATGGGGTCACAAAGAGTCGGACATAACTGAGCAACTAAGCACACTCCTGAGTTAGCAGGCATGTTATCACTGAACCACCTGGGAAACCCATTTAGAAGGCAGTTGGCTGCCTCAAAATCCTCACTCCATCCAAGAATATGACTCTACACCAAGGCTCAAAGCTCAAAAATAAACATTCCTGTGGCATCCAGAGATCTTTCCCGCTCAATGTTTAACAGACATTCTGTCTTCTCAAGGAAATTTAAATTCCCAAAACGCTTCATGAATTGAATTGGAAAATGTAAAAATTCATGTTGATCCTGGGTAAGATAGGAACTGGGCTTTCCAGGTGGCTCAAGTAGTAAAGAACCTGCCTGCCAGTCCAGGAGACATAAGAGACACAGATTCAATCCCTGGATCAGGAAGATCCCCTGGAGGAGAGCGTGGCAACCCACTCCAGTATTCTTGCTGGAAGATCCAGTAGATAGAGGAGCCTGGCAGGCTACAGTCCATGGAGTCGCAAAGAGCCAGACATGACTGAAGCGACTTAGCATGCACACACACAAGATAAGAACTCTGACTTCCCAGCTTCTTTCCTTGAGGGATTGGATAGTTTTAACTTGTGACTTTTACTTGTTTTAACTTTCTATCCACATTGTGCCTTTTTTAGGCCACCCAGACCTGTAACCAGCATGAATGACACCCTGTTCTCCCACTCTGTCCCCTCCTCAGGAAGTCCTTTTATTACCAGGAGGTAAGTTCCAGTCCTATTATAAAACAAACCGTCTCTTTGATAATGAGCCTTGATTCTGTGGCAAAAAAAAAAAAAATATTCTCATATAAGCCAAGAGCAGAAGATTATTATTAGTAACTCGTTTGTAAATATCTGTCACAAGGCGTCAATTTCATTCATTTGGATGCTTTCAGAGAGGGCAGGGATGGCTTTGGGGATGAAAGTCACTCCTGGAAACTGGCACTTACAATCCATCCATAGTAAGAATGCACAGTATGTTTGTTTTACTTCTAACACACATGCATTATATCTCATTGAAAAAGTCACCTTTATAGCACCTGGAATGGCCCGTTTAACCTGGGGAATTGGCATCTCAAGATGCAATAAGGAATTATGATGGACATTCTGAAGCATCTCATAACATAAAATTCCAGGTATATAAGAATCTTCGTAGTAAATTCTAGAGTTCCTGAGGCTAGAGGCTCAAATCCAAATTGGGACATATGGTTTCTACATAAGTAATTCATGGATAAGAACAAGAACTTTAAAAAAGAGAGAGAAAGAGAGTGGATACAGATCTCATTTTTGCACAAAGGTCCATCGCCATGTAAGCAAAGAGGTGAAGCAGATACTTCTCCTAAAACCAGCACAGTGAATAGGCAGAGGTCAAGACATACTTCAAGTCATTTGATCAAATATCACAAATAAAGCACCAGGGAATTATTTTAGAAATACAGGGAGAAGGCTCACAGGAAAGCAGGAACAAAGGTGAGGAAAATTGGAACGGGGAAATGAATGAGAGATTTAAAATGCCTTTCAGTAGGAAAAAAATAAAACAGCCTCGTGTGTTTCAAAAACAGTCATAATCAATCTTTTCCTCAAAGAGTTGCTAAGGCATCAGTTTCCCTGTAATATCCTGGGATGTTCTAGTGAAGATGTGCAGATAGTGAGACTTAGAACACTGCCGATTTTTCCCTTGAGTCCCTGGATTTGCCCGTCATCAGGAACCTGAGATGAAGATGTTCCCCATAAATGTAATTAGTGGAATAAACAGAATGTGGTCATTCATGATGTTTACTTCCTGTGAATCCAGCCAGTCTGTAACAAATAGAAATGCGGAGGCATTTGAGCAACAGAACCTCCGCAGTGAAATCCTATGGTTGAAGCCCTCAGTGTGTTCCTTTAGCATTCCTTTTCAGAACCACCAGCAAATTCAACCATCTTTTCGAAAAAAACAAAATTATGAACTGTAAAATCTGTTAGAAGCACGGGCCTGTGCCTTTATGTCAGGAAAGAGACTCTTGTATTAGGAAGCTCTGCATTCTGTGAATGTCCAGCAGAGATAGACCCCATCCTTACTGAAGGTCATTTTATATCATTTCAGCTCGGACGGTGCTTATGGTGGATACGTCTAGATGGATAACATGGCTTCTTCTACTCTAAACTATTCCTATAATACTTTGAGCTGTTCTGCTTCCTCCAGGGTGCATGGTATCCCTTAACCCAAAATAGGATCATTTCCCTTTTTTCCCATTTTCAGTCCTTCTAGAATGTTCCCTCTGAACCACAAGCACGTTGTTCACAATTTGCAGTTCTTGCTCTCCTCACAGAGGTTGACCTCTGGTTTCTGTTCTAAGGGTGCTGTTCAATAAAGCTGTGTACACTGAACATCCTTCCTCTCTGAGTGGGCCTTGCTCTGTCCATGGGAGGTTTTAACGAGGTCTCGTTGTTTGCATCCCTCAGGTTACCTGAGGGGATAAGTGCATCCAGCCCTGTGGCTGAGGAGCATTCACTCATAAAGCTGTATGTAAATCAGCTTGAACATGGCACACGGTCAGTATCCCAGCCCTGAATCACTAATCGCAGTAGTAGTTCCATAGCTAGACTGCTGGTCCTACGTCATCACTAAAATCCCCTTGTAGTTTGGGGACTGGATGGAAAAACAGGTCTCCTGGGGGTTCATGAGATTCCATTGAGAATTTCCAACTTGAGCTGCAGTGCTTGGTTCTTTTCTTTCTTTTCCACTTCTCCACTTCTTTAACTGATTTTGTCTTCATACCAGTATGTATGAGATGTGTATGTGTGAAGAGTACCACATTGGATCTCCTTCTTTGGATGATTCTCTGCTTTGGTACAGTTTGTAAAACCCCAGATGGTGATTCCTTAGACTCTTGTATTAAAGAGGCTCATGGAATGCTTCCAGCCCTAACTGGATGAGACCAGGACAACATCCCATGGCTAGACCATATTATAGTAAAAGACTTCAGGATTTATATCCTTCTGTCCCACTGGGCTTGGACCAATTTTCCCCCAGGTAAGCAGTCTGATTCCTACTGAAGCAGCAATTAAAAAAAAGAAAAAAACAATTTCAGACTCTGAGTGCTTAATTTTTAATATCTGATAATGCTGGTGGTGATCCACTGTTTATTTCTTAGCCATGACCATACACTAAGGTTGATGGAAACCATCATGCCAACTGTGGACATCAGTTAAAGGCACTGATCTCCCAACAACTGGAACTGAACCAAAGAATTACGACCTAGAGCTCAGCCCTGACTCCTACCTCATTGTAACTGCCCCTTTGAAAATCTTATAAAACCTAAACAAGCCAAGAGTGGCGCTGGTCAGTGTTAAGGCCACATTAAAAGAGTAGTTTTCCACGAGATATTTTACTTAGTCTGAGTTTTTGGTCTTTGGTATAATGACAGATCTTACAAAGATAAAGCAGAATGAGGATGAATTGAAATCACTACTCCAGAATCCTTGCCACAAACTCTTGGCATTCCTCACCTAGAGTCCTTTTACAAGCGTACACTTTGATCTTCAAAAGGTGCGAGGGTCTATCTTTGAAGTCTTTTGACATCCTAGTAACCTCACTCACACATATTTATGAGGGTGTAACTCTGGCTACTACCGCCATCTCCCCCATCCCCTCTTCTGATATCTATTTCTAGCTACATACTTGATTAACTTTTCCCTTAAAAGAGGGAATTCTCAAAGATACTCTCCCTTAACCCTTTGAAGTCTGTGTGTGTGTGTGTGTGTGTGTGTGTGTGTGTGTGTGTGTGTGTAAGAACTCAGTGCTATTTAGCTGTTAGATACAGTGTGGATCAAATAATGCAATTCATGAACTAATTCACTTCATTCATTTTCTTGGTCATAACTATATCCCTGCTGCTGCTAAGTCACTTCAGTCGTGTCCGACTCTGTGCGACCCCATAGACAGCAGCCCACCAGGCTCACCCATCGCTGGGATTCTCCAGGCAAGAACACTGGAGTGGGTTGCCATTTCCCTAAACCTAGATTATTTTGTTATAAATGCATGAATTTATAAGAAAGGGAAGTGTATTATCACCACTAGGTAAAAAGCTCCAATATATGATGTATGATATATGATAGGGCAGCTGCATTAAACTTATGAAAGATAGCTTGCCATTATGGCAAATATTATTGCAAGAGCTGACTACAGATTTGGGCCCAAAAGGCCCTGTTTCGCCTCACTGCCCACAGCCTTGTGCCTCTGAGTATCTGCTCTGTCTCTTTCGGCATCATGCCCTTTGTAAAATCTTAATTATCTGCCCAAATCCTTCCCTCATTTATGTGAGAGAGCTAACCAGTCCTTTCTTGTGTAAAATGTTTCACTAATTATGGCTATTATGGCCATTTCTTCATACAATAAGGGCATTCTAAAAGTTTTAATTGTTAGATTCTTTTACTTTCAAATTTAGAAACATCTCTTCCATATATTTGCACATACAGCCTCTAAACTCTTAACTGTTCACAAAAAGAATCACTTTGGCTATTATGTATACCATCTAGCCAGATCTGATCACTGTCCCAAATGTTAGAGCCTGGTTTAGGATTCATAGTGTTGAACACAATCTAACATACTGTTTTCTGGTTTATCACCATGTTATTTGGTTAATTACTAATACTGTCTCAGGTCCAGGTGTACATATGGGGAAGATAGACTGCCTACCCACGCATTTCCTAAATCCTGATCCTTTTCAATGAAAAAGCATTTGCGAGTTATTTTTCTTGGTTGACTGGTTGGTCAGTTGGTTGATTTGCTTGGATTTTCAACCACAGAAAGGCTAATTCTCTATGTCCTTTTTCCTTTTTTCAAATGAAACTTTGCCTTCCCAAAGAGTCTTTACCTAACAATCCAGATTTTTAATCTGATGTATAATATTCAAACTAAACTTGAAGCATTTGTGCTTTGGTAATCAAAAGTGAATAGAAACAAAACTGAGGTACTGAATTCAGCCTTTGCTTCTGAAAATCAGTTTTTTTCATAGGTAATATTTTCTGAGATTAAAGCCTTTTCCTTTTCAGTCAGGAAAGCAGGTAAATTTATAAATCAGCATCATAAAAACAGGTATACACTTAGAAATCAACCACCTGAAGATTTCTTCTTTCTGTTCTTTAGGGTTATGTTGTATGAAATTTGAAATAAACACTGTCTGCAAATATTTATCCCATGTAGCTTTCTTTATTCCCAGAGTTCCACTGAGATGCTAGATTTTTTTCAAACTTGAATTAAACTGGTCTTTGAACTCAACTCTGTTCCCTATACTAAAATGTTAGGATATAATTAAATATGCAGTCACCTCTTCTTCACTCTTTACTAGAGTTGCTTAGTTGCTGTCTGTGTGTGCCCCATACCCAGCAAACTTTTTAGGCATCTCTTGGCAAAAATACGATTGATAATGGCTTGATACTATCTGGGGAACACAGTAAATGTAGTGAATCAAATATGACCTAGAATTCTTATTATTTCTTCCATGGTACCTGCTTAAGATGGTCTGACTTTCATGCCAGCCTGAATTGATGACAACTCATTTTCCCACTGAGACGCTCAGCTATTTTTATGCATGTTTGCTGATTTGCATGTGGAAGATAACTTTACATTTCACATCAAAGATATAGAAGGCTAGATAAAGAAAGGAAACAAGAGTTGTCAACAAATTATCTCTTGAAAAACCTGACTTGTGGACTCTTTATTGTATTTAAATTAGTTTGATGACCTTGGCATAGTCTGTGTTAGTTATAGTGATAAGCAAAATGTTATTCCCAACTGACAGATAAGGAGGAAGCCATGTTTACAAGTCATTCTTCATAACCCCAAACACCAAAAAGTTTATCAATTATTTAAGAATAAATAAAAAAGGAAATATCTGTTCTTAATTTGCCATGGTTCAAATATCATTTTCCATTTAACCATTGTAATGATAATTATACATAATTTATTTACATTATATTATTGCTCTATGCAAGACTTTTATTTAAATCTTGTTACTTTCATGTTAAATAAAAGAGAAACATTTGGGTAGAGCTAATGTAATAACACAGCATAAGCAGAAGTGGTTTTTAAAACTATATGGCAGGTCTATGTGAAAACCCAAGGAACATTTGTGTGTGGTTTTGTTACCTAGCTTGTGTGCATGCGTGCTAAATCACTACAGTCGTGTCCGACTCCATGCAGCCCTATAGACTGTAGCCCCCCAGGCTCTTCTGTCCATGGGATTCTCCAGGCAAGAATCCTGGAGTGGGTTGCCATGCTCTCCTCCAGGGGATCTTCCCAACCCAGGGAGCGAACCAAGGTCTCTTAAGACTCCTGCATTGACAGGCAAGTTCTTTACCACTAATGCCACTAGAATACCCCAAAATGTTTGCACTTAAGAAAAAATCCTAACATCACCCTCTGAAACTAAAGGGTGAATTTAAATAAATAAATATGAAATATTTTGAAATCATTCTGTCCTTCCAGAACCCATTATGTCAGAGTGTGTGTGTGTGTGAAAATTTTTAGAAGAAGCCAATTTTTCTTCTTATATGTTCTTTCCCTATACTCCCTATACAGAGTATAAAAAGGATTGGTGAAAAAATAAGAGAAATTTTTAGAAAAGAATAATCTAAAGGATTATTTCCAGCCTCTTTTCTTTGAGCAGAACACATGAAATTCAAATTTCACCTGGTCTACCTCCTGGGTATGTTTGTCCCCACACCCAGTAATGAACAAATGTGTGCAGAAGGAAGTCTTTATCCAGTGGCAGGGCCTGGTGAAAAGAAAATAACGATAATAAGAGAACGAGGTATGTATACACACAATCTTAGGATGGTAGCTTTGCTTCTCCTTGGGATTCAGATTAGAAAAGATTCATCACCCACAGTTGAAAGGAGCCCCGTGTAGTTTCCAGTTTCAGAGCTAAAAAAGGAGGAATACATTTGAATTTAAAGACGAGGCATGCCGAAGATGTAGAAGCTCCAAGAGCTAGCAGTGCAGAAGAGCCATTGGGATGTTTGACATCCCAGAAGCAGTCACTTCTTTTAAAAAAAATTTTTTTTTTATTGGAGGATGATTGCTTTACAATGTTATGTTGGTTTCTGCTGTATGGCAATGTGAAATCAGCCATAAGTATACAGACAATAGCCAGAAAATGGAAGCAACCTAGATGTCCATCAGCAGATGAATGAATAAAGAAGTTGCGGTACATATATACAATGGAAGACTCGTTGGAAAAGACCCTGATGCTGGGAAAGATTGAGGGCAGGAGAAGAAGGGAGGAACAGAGGATGAGATGGTTGGATGGTATCACCAACTCAAGGGACATGAGTTTGAGCAAGCTCTGGGAGATGGGGAAGGACAGGAAAGCCTGGCATGCTGCAGTCCATGGGGTCGCAAAGAGTTGGACACAACTGGGAGACTGAACAACAAATATGCAATGGAATATTACTCAGCCATAAAAAGGAACAAATTGAATCAGTCGAAATGAAGTGGATGAACCTAGAGCCTGTTATACAGAGTGAAGTAAGTCAGAAGGAGAAAAGCGAATATCATCTATTAACACATATATATGGAGTCACTTCTGGATAAGGCTCTAAGTTCCAGTGTTGCCAGATCCTAGAGGCCGCAGTGAATTGGAAGTATCACCAATCTTCTCCAAGGAAACTGCAGAGCTACAAAATGAAAGTTTAAACATCAAAATTACTCTTATGAAATATTGTGAGGGTACATTGCTTTAAAGAGATCATCAAAAACTATTTGATGTCACTACCTTGACAACAATTCAGGAGAAAATTTGCTTCCTTCCTTCAAGCTCCTTGTGAGCTGCAGAAGCTATTCTGGTAAAGATACTTCACGTGAAAAGTCTTTATAGAGCCAAGTTTTAAGTGCAACCTACCTCTTTGTCTGCTTTCTTAACAGTTGAGTGCCTTTTTCCACTGTTTTCATCATTCACTTGGCTTCCTCTATACTATTTTTAAATTTATTTAATTTTCTCTTTTGGCTATGCCACACGGCACGTGGGAATCTTAGTTCCCCGACCAGACATCAAACTCGCGCCCCCTGCACTGGCAGCAGAGTCCTAACCACTGGACCACCAGGGAAATCCCTTGGTTTCCTCTACCCATGGTCATAGTTTTGGCTTCCCAGTAATAAATGAGGAGGAGAAGAATTCGAGGTACTAGGTAGCATAGAAACTTTTGGACAGTGAGGACCAAAAGTCAGAAATGCTCTTGGCACTAGATGCTAAGAACTGTAGCAAAATAAGATAAATGGTTTATTTCCACAAACTCATAAATGTAGAGAATGTCACCCCTATATATACCAAGAACTACTTTCCGTAAGGATTCATGTGGGAAAGGAAAGGAACATGAAAGGAATTAAATGATGCCTTTGAACCAGCACTGGCAAGGGCCAAGGCAAAGAAAATGGCGACAGAAAGATAGGAGATGCATGTGTACATCTGCTAGTCCCTTTGAGGAAGGAAGGGACTGGGAAAGAGCAAGTGGGACAGGCAAGTGGGGGCGAGGAAGGAGAGAAGGGCCCAAAGCACTGGAGAGACAGAAAGAATGCGCCACCAAAGGAGAATCTGGGCAACAGCTTGCTTTCTGCTGCCAACCCTGCACCATCGTGATGTCAGCAGGTCTCCTCCAGTGCCCGAGCTTGCCAGTGAGTAAGTGGTAGGACACACACAGCTTTGTTAACACATCACCTTTCTCCCATAAGGCATCACCCGAGTAATTTGTAACACACATCCTCCTGGTTGATCCTCCCATGTTTCTTTTTATTTCCTTCTTGCACACTCAACATCAGAGGTTGTGACTGTGTAATTTTTAGGCCTTTGATGTAAGGAAATAGCACAGTTTCTGGGACTCAAGGTACGAAGTAGCATATGTAACAAAGCAGAGAAATAGTTTCAATTGGAGGGAAGAATTCTGACTATTTCACTTAGTGTTTTGAGTGGTTTTACAGGGATCTGAAATCAATTATATAATAGGTAGATCTATTTTGTGTCATTAAAAAAAAAAAAAGTTGAGGGAGCTGACTGGGCAGTGGTAGGACTGTAGTTACTGGGCTACAGGGCTTTGCTATCTTGGTGGGATGGTGAGAAAACAACTCCAGTGGCTTAAAGTGGTTATTTGGCCCTGACAGCATGTTTCATAGTCTTAGAAGCTGAAAATCAATGTGCTGTTAAAAAAGCTTAGCTTCATCAGAAAAGTAAATTCTCCTAGAGCATTAATTTCATTTTTAAAGTCAATTTTGTGTGTGTGCAGTTGTACTTTTTGAGTAATAGGTACAATCCTGAAAAGCTGAATGAAGTCATATATTTAACAAAACCATGACTACCTACCTACTGTACAGTAGATATTTTTTTTCTTTTGATATTTTTTTATAGATAAAATTTGTTTTCAACTTTACCATAAGCCTGACTATTTAAGGAGTCTTTGTAGTATATATTATTGTAAATTATAAGAATTCCAGTTATAATATGCATAATTTAATGTGATATTCACTTATAAATTGCTATATTTTGTGCTCTGTAGTCTGAAAAAGTGGTACTTTGTAGTAAAACCTTAAAATTTTTAGTTGAAGTTTTTGAGATTTCTAGTTGCTTTATTTAGCCATTCTTACATTTATGGGCTTCCCTGGTGTCTCAGGCGATAGAGAATCTACCTGCAATGCAGGAGATCAAACCTGGGTTTGATGCCTGGGTTGGGAAGATCCCCTGGAGAAGGGAATGGCTACCCACTCCAGTATTCTTGCCTGGAAAATTCCTTGGACAGAGGAGCCTGGTGGGCTACAGTCCATGGGGTCGCAAAGAGTCAGACACGATTGAGCAGCTAACACTTTCACAGTTTCACATTACATTAAGAAACTGTGGAAAAGTTGGGGAAGTTTGTGGTAAAAAATCCAAAAATTTCTATCCAAGTAATTAAACACTTGGTACTCAAACAGTCACACAGTTAATTTTTTTATTCTCCATGAAGGGAGAAAGGGATAGTTTTAAGTACATCAGTGTTGCAGGGCAAATTCTTAGCCTACAAAAGAACAAACTCTTTTTAAGCATATTACAAGCAAAATTATAATACTAAGAATCAATATATTTCTCAATGAAGCATGCATATTCATTATAGTAAATCTTGGGTGACTTTGGCTTGGCCACATGTTATTGGTTATTATTTATATTTCTATGTATTCTTTAATAAAACTACATTAAGCTGTTATAAAATTACCAATTAAATGAATGTTCTTCCTAGTAAATATAAAATAATAAGAATTTGCTCTATCGGTGGGCTTCTCTTCACCAGTTATAGACACAAGGTCTATGAATATATATATTTATAAGGCTCAAAGATTTATTTCTCTGTTTCTCTGGAAGTTTTCCTTGCAGCTTCACAGCCAAGGTCAGGTGATTTGTGCCTGAAGTAGGAAAACACTTTTAATATGACACCAGTCTCTAACTAGGTAATTTTCAATTCTCTGTTCAATACAGACAATCAGAGAATAGAGAGCAGGCTGCAGAAGTCAGCTTCTTGTGTGGGGTCTGAAGGCTGGCGGGACTTAGTGAACTGCTCCACTGTACACAGGATAGTCTGTCAGGAATGCTGAATGAATGAGTGGTCTTTGTGTCTAGGCATATGCAATCTATTTGTTAGGCAAATAGCAGAGGTCAAATCTGGGATCACAGTGGGGCTTGGGTAATTGTAATTACAGTTCTCAGGCCAGGTTGCTACTTCTAGCCCAACTCTGAGGAAATCTAAAAACATCTTGAACTTTTCAAAGTAAAGAAAGAGCTGTCCAAATGGAGCTTGGATGTAGTCTTGGGGAGTTTCTGTTGCCAGTTTCTGTTCTCGAATGCATTGCCGTGTTTACGCTCTTCTTGGCTTTCCCATCTTATTAACCAGCTCTCCTCCCAAGGACAGTGAAGTCGAGCAGAGCAAACTGCTGGCTAGGGCTGCTCCAGCTTTGCTGAAGGGCAAAGGGTAAGTTAAAGCCAGAGTGTGCTGGAACCCTGAATTAACTGAACTAAAAATGCAGATTTCTTGTGTCAAAGATGCTTTGTGTTTGAAAGACCATCTTTGATTTAGTCAAAGCAGCTTCATCATAACCCCATTAACAGCACCAAGTAGTTATTTTGAGTAGACACATCTGTGTTGTTACTTGCTTTCCCTGATTTCCTTGTTAAAATTACTAAGCTTCAGATTTGATCTTCCAAAAGATAATCTTTGCTTACAAGCTACTTCAGTGTATTTACTGTACAGATGAATTTCTTGGACTTAGTGGTTTAAAGAATGCAAACCTGCATTCTTAAAAGTGACTTGACCTAAGTGGAAGTCTTTTAAGTGAGTGAAATGGCACTGTGAATGTCATTGCTTGGATTTTGCTTGTGTTTTTTCATAGAACATCGTTTAGTTTTCCTTTACCTGCTTGGTTTTCTAAATGCCCTTACTATCACAAACTCACTCCTGCCTGCCCCACTTGTTTCTGTCTACCTCTCCTAACAACATCCTTTCTTTCCTCCTGCCCTGTTTCAGGATACAGTACAGCCTGAATGTGGCAGACAGGCTAGCTGATGAACATGTTCTCATCGGGTTGTATGTCAACATGCTCCGGAACAACCCATCATGGTTAGTGCAGGTTTGGCTGCTTGACTGTCCTGAGAAAGGGAAACAGTCTGATCTCTTGATAAGCAGTCTCAGCAAGGGGCAAAGTCACTGGATGGCAGAGGTGTCACTAAAGTATTTTTTTAAACAATTCAATTAAAATATCTTGTGATATTACTTTGGACACTACCCATTAATGTACCATAGAATTCACATTTTTGCTAATATCTTAGCTAAAGGACAAGTTGTGTAAATGGGTGCTGTGCTAAATATTAGCATTTAGGGAAATGCAGGACTCTGGGTCCCTCTGGTCAATTCTGTGTTATATGGGCCATATCAAATTACTGCACGATGGTGGTGCAATAATTTGTCTTATTCCGAGGACTTGTGTGTTTCTGCAATTTGGAGAACAATGCTCCATTCTCTTAAGATAGATATAGGAAAGAAATAGGATGAGATCATACCATGGAAATCATTTCTTGAACAATGGTAACATTGGGAGAAATTGTCTTTCAACTCTTCTCTTACAAATGTTTCAGGGTACTCATCCTGATAGATGCAAAGCTTACTTTCAAATGTGTTAAATGTGTGAATTCAGATAAAATATTAGAATAACGGCATTCCTAGAGTTTTCCCTTTCTATTTCAGTTGAGACATAGAAGATTCCTGCCATTGGTACAAGTTAGTTAATAATAAATGTACATTTTCAATTTGAATGGGAATAAATGGACACATTGTATAATTATCCTATGTTTCATCCTAGTTTAGACAACTGTTTTACAAACATGTTTTGCAAACCAGTTCCTTAGAAGTATTTGACTTTATTTAATAACCCTAATATAATTTCTCTGAACTTAGAGCCTATGGATTTTTTTTTGCAGTCATAACTATTTAGGGGTTAAATTTCCTCTAAAATTGATTCCCTTTCTTCTACTTTGTCACAGAAAACATCCTTGAGACATTTGGCCTCACTCTCACTACTTGGTATTGTTAACCACTGCTTTGTTTCTGGAACTTCCCTCTCTTGACTGCTTCTGATGCCTTAGAAATATTTTTTGAAAGATTACCACATGAGTTTAAGTGATACAGTGAACATTTATTTGTTTTAATAGTTATATATTTATCTCAATTCATATTTAATATTTATATGTGTATGTATATGTGTATAACATCAGCATATTGGTTTAATTTTATACTCTATCCTTCTGTTTGGGGAGATAAAGATGAACTCTTCAGCTAAACCCATCTCTTTGTTCAAATTTTCCCAGTTTGTAGATCAAACAGTTACTTTTCTTTCTTACATCTCTACCTCCCAAAACTACAAGTGGAAAGAGTAATTGTTTTCATCTTACTCCCAATGAATTTGGACCACCCCCAGTGTTATACAGTAGCTGAAACAACAGAACTAAATGCTTAAATTACCTCCCTGCCAAAATCTGTGTTGGAAATCTTCAAAGCAGGATATAGTAAAGATCCAATCATGTCTGAAGGCAATGCCGAGATCTCACATCATGTCCTCCCCCGTAATTCTAAACACATTCCCATTATTTCTACAGCTCCTCTTTGACCTTTTCTTAATTAAAGTTGTAACAGAGAAATCTCCAAAGAGGAGAGCACAGTTTGACACTCCCAGCCTTTTTCCCTCCTCCAGTGGTTAATCATATTGATTTGATGGCCACTTAAGACCATAAACCTGTCTCAGCAGAGACACCTTACATTGACTTGATGAAAGCTAGTTGAGATTTGTATTTTGAAAACAAAGCAGAATTTAAGACTGATCAATGAAGCCTACTCCATTTTAATAGCTCCTACTCTCCATAATTCCCATCACTGTTTTCCATCCTTAAAAAATTCCAGCTTCTCTTTTCTCATTTCCCCCCCTGCCTTTCCTTTATTGTAATTAATTGCTAATGATTCCCCACACCTGCCAGGATTCTGTAAGTGATGAAGTGATCTCTCCTCTCCTTTGTTATCATCATAGCTATGATGCTCTACTGTCATTCAACTATAGTGAGATGTAGAATGATGGTAACCACAAGAGTTACTTTTTTTAAAGTATATGAAGCATATGATCGTGTTTTTATTTTGGTTTTGTTTTTTATTATTTTGATTGGAGCATAATTTCTTCACAATGTTGTATTAGTTTCTACTCTACAGCAAAGTGAATCAGCTATACATGCATCCCCTCTCTTTTGAATTTCCTTCCCATTTAGGTCAGTCAGAGCATTGAGTAGAATTCCCTGTACTATATAGTAGGTTCTCATTAATTATCTATTTTATGAAATTGAAAGTGTTAATTGCTCAGTCATGTCTGACCCTTTGCAACCCCATGGACTATAGCCCACCAGGCTCCTCTGTCCATGGAATTCTCCAAGCAAGAATATTGGAGTGGGTTGCCATGCCCTTCTCCATGGGATCTTTCCCACCCAAGGATCAAACCCAGGCCACCCGTATTACAGATAGAGTCTTTACCTCCTGAGCCGCCAGGGAAGTAGATAGTATCAGTAGTGTATATATGTCAAGCCCAAGAGCTACCGTTTTTAAAGTATTTGCCTCACAATAAGCATTGTGTTTAAAACTTTATTTACATAATTTCCCCTGGTCCTTAGGTAAGCCTGTAGAGTATATACTTTCATCCCCATTTTATCAATTGGTAAAGGTACCAATTCGGAGAGTCTACATGATTCTCTCACAGACACAAATCCACTACACAGTGGGGCAGGGATTTCTACCTTCATCTACTTGATCCCAAGCGCATAACCACTGCGCCACATTGCCTTATATAAAGCCTATATAAATGCGTGCTCTCCAGAAAGCTCTTTTGGACACTCCATACTGTATCCACCACATCTCTATTTGCTAAAATTGCATATCCTGCTCTATTATTTTTATTTCATTTTAAGAGAGATTTTAAGCACATACTAGTAAAAGGAATTGTTAACAAATTGCCATTTATGTATTTAGTTCTGTGTATTGTGATTTCTCATTTTAATTATAAGCTTCAAAATGACAAAACTTTTCAGTCTCTTGGACCTCATGACAGCAGCCAGAATATCAATAATAAATTTTTACATCTATGAAATGCTTAAAAAATTACAAAGCCCTTTCCCACATATTATTTAATCTGCTTGTCAAAGCCCATAAGTTTGGATATTTTTATTTCCATCTCACTGATAAGCAGATGCTGGTTCCAAGACATTAAGGACGTATCCAAGGTCAACTGCCAGCAAGGTCTCCCAATACTGAAAAAATAATTTGTTATCTACCTCATTCCTCGGTCTTCCTGTCTGTGCATCCTTCTTGAAATGGTCTATAAACAGGAATCTAATAGTTGTTCTTGATTAAAAGGTATGTTTTTGTGATTATCCATATATGCTCCTAATTCACTCTGGGTGGGGGCATTTTCCCCTATATCTATTCTCCCCTGTATCTACTTAACATAATGAGAAACTGACTCATTTGTAAACAGTCTGCTGCTAAATTCAAGATATACTTTTGTGTCCTTGATGGTTTGATGTCAGATAAGCTAAACAAATAAACTGCAGCTCAAGGGAGAATTCCTGCTGTCTTCCTAATTCCTAGTGAAGTTTCAAAAGCCGTAGTGGTTTGCAAGCACCTTCTTCAGTGGTGGAGGAGGGGTCTCAGAGTCACACAGTGAGGGCTTTTTCTGGCCTCCCCTAAAGCTTCCCTAGGCTTGCTGGTGGTTTATAGGACAATGGTGGCAGGCACGCCAAGGGATAACAGAAACCAGCCCAGAACTTACAACTCTAACCATAATTATAAACCTTGATACTTACCAGTCAGACGTTTCTGGTGTGTTTCTTTCAACTCTGAAAAGACGGGCTTCCCCAGTGGCTCAGAGGTAGAGAATTCACCTGTAATGCAAGAGTCGCAGGAGACATGGGTTCAATCCCTGGGCCAGGATGAACCCCTGGAGGAGGGCACGGCAACCCACTCCAGTATTCTTGCCTGGAGAATCCCATGGACAGAGGAACCTGGTGGGCTACAGCCCATGGGGTCTCAAAGAGCCGGACACAACTGAAGCGACTTGGCAGGCGCTTGAGGGAAGGAGGCAGCACAGTGTAGGCCAGCATCTGTGCTCTGATGCCATGGACCATTGCTGTCACTTTGTCAAGCCCTGATCTCATATAACTAGGTTAAAATTTGTCCTGCTCATTTTTTCTCTCAAGTAGGAGAAATTGGACATTTTGACGCCGATTTCTGGGTTTCACATATCAGGTCTAAGTAGTCACGGGCTCACTTGCTTGCTTTTTTTCTTTTTTTTTTTGGCAGCACCACACAGCTTGTGGGATCTTAGTTCCCCAAGCAGGGATTGAACCCATGCTCCCTGCAGTGAAAATACAGAGTCCTAACCACTGGGCCACCAGGAAATTCCCTTGCCTCCTTTAATAGATTCCTATGACACTTAAGTTCACAGCCCAGACCACTCCCCAGGGCTGTAGGTCTTTGTGTGATCTAACCTGCGCCTACCCCTCTCCCAGCCTCCGCTCCCTCGGGGTGTTCCCACTCAGCCACAATACTTAGTCACATCAGTTTTGGGTCAGTTCCTTAAAAATACTCCTAAAACTGCCTCAATGACCAAGATACTAGCTCTTCCCTATTTTCCTCCTGCCCTTTCCTTCCACACACTTGAACTTTCTCCTCTGATTTCCAAATACTGGTTAAAGGTACCTACTCGTCAGGTAGGTCTCCCACATTAGTCTGATCATGGAGTACTATGTATTTCATTTCTGTCATAAATGTAATCATTCATTGCTTGGTTGGTTGGTCCATTACCTACTTTCCGCTTACAGGGCAGGCCTTCTCAGACTCATTTACCACCATCTCTGTGGCATCAGCACAGTGCCTGGCATACCATAGATGCCCAGTAAAGGCCCACTGGGGTTGGAGACTATTGATAGTACTATAGACATAAAATTCCCCCTCACTCTAAACAAAATTTGTGAAGTGTCCTCAGGAAAAAAAATTTTACTATAAAAACACTTTATGCTATTAAAAAAAATCACCTATTATAAATTAGCCCTGAAATTAGTATAAGAGTATAAAGTAGGTTTTTGTGGATCACAGCAAGCTGTGGAAAATTCTTAAAGAGATGGGAACACCAGACCACCTGACCTGCCTTCTGAGAAATCTGTATGCAGGTCAAGAAGCAACAGTTAGAAATGTGCGTGGAACAACAGACTGGTTCCAAATCAGGAAAGGAGTACGTCAAGGCTGTATATTGTCACCCTGAGTATTTAACTTCTATGTGGAGTACATCATGCAAAATGCTGGGCTGGATGAAGAACAAACTATAATCAAGATTGCTGGGAAAAATATCAATAACCTCAGATATGCAGATGACACCACCCTTATGGCAGAAAGTGAAGAAGAACTAAAGAGCCTCTTGATGAAAGTGAAAGAGGAGAGTGAAAAAGTTGGCTTAAAGCTCAACATTCAGAAAACTAAGATCATGGCATCCGGTCCCATCACTTCATGGCAAATGGATGGGAAAACAATGGAAACAGTGACAGACTTTATTTTGTTGAGCTCCAAAACCACTGCAGATGGTGACTGCAGCCATGAAATTAAAAGATGCTTGTTCCTTGGAAGAAAAGCTATGACCAACCTAGACAGCATAGACATTACTTTCTCACAAAGATCCATTTAGTCAAAGCTATGGTTTTTCCAGTAGTCCAGTATGGATGTGAGAGTTGGACTATAAAGAAAGCTGAGCACTAAAGAATTTATGCTTTTGAACTGTAGTGTTGGAGACGACTCTTGAAAGTCTCCTGAACTGCAAGGAGATCCAACCAGTCCATAAAGGAAATCAGTTCTGAATATTCATTGGAAGGACTGATGCTAAAGCTGAAACTCCAATACTTTGGCCACCTGACGTGAAGAACTGACTCATTGGAAAAGACCCTGATGCTGGGAAAGATTGAAGGCAGGAGAAGAAGGGGATGACAGAGGATGAGATGGTTGGATGGCATCACCAACTCGATGGACATGAGTTTGAGCAAGCTCCAGAAGTTGGTGATGGACAGGGAAGCCTGGCGTGCTACAGTCCATGGGGTCACAAAGACTTGGACATGACTGAGCAACTGAACTGAACTGAACTGAACTGAACTGATAATCTAGGTGAAAAGTCAAGTATCAAACTTGACTTAGGTAGAGGTGATAAATGTGGATGAAGATC
The DNA here is from genome assembly GCF_001704415.2 of Capra hircus. Lineage (NCBI taxonomy): Eukaryota > Metazoa > Chordata > Mammalia > Artiodactyla > Bovidae > Capra > Capra hircus. The sequence continues at coordinate 22,490,620 of NC_030831.1, read as the reverse complement.
ATCAGCAGCAATTCACTGATGTGGCCAAAACAGCTAATAAGGATCAAAAATATTAAAGTGATATTGGGCAAAGAAAATTTTTTTATGTCCTCTGATCTTTTCGACTTTGTGCTAGTTCACTGCGGCTACTATAACAAAATACCACAGACTGTGTGATTTGAACAACAGTTTATTTTCTCACGGTTCTGGAGGATGGAAGTCCAAGATGATGGAGCCGGCAGCACTGTTTCTCCTGAGGCCTCTCTTGTTGGCCTGCAGATGGCTGTCATCTTTCCGTGTCTGCACGGGGCCTTTTCTCTGAGCATGTACATTCCTGGTAAAGACATTCCTCATAAGGACTCCAGTCATATTGGATTATGGTCCCACCCTTACAACCTCATTTAACCTTAATTCCCAGGTGGCACTAGTGGTAAAGAACCCACCTGCCAATGCAGGAGACATAAGAGAAGTGGATTTGATCCCTGGGCCTGCAAAGATCCCCTGGAGGAGGGCATGGCAACCCACTCCAGTATCCTTGCCTGGAGAATCCCATGGACAGAGGAGCCTAGTGGACTGCAGTTCATGGGGTTGCAGGGGCCTCATTTAACCTTAATTACCTCTTCAAAAGCCCCATCTCCAAATACAGTCATATTCTAAGACACTGTGGATTATAGGCATCCATGGTGGCTCGGATGGTAACGAATCTCCCTGCAATGCAACAGACCCACGTTCGATCCCTGGGTCAGAAAGGGGGATACCGACTCCAATACTCTGTGGATTAGGGCTTCAACACTAATTTGAAGAGAGAGAATTCAGTCTAAAACACTTCTACGCTGAATCCGCTGAACTGTATGCCTGTAATCTTTTTAATGTGTAGGCTAAGATTTGATTGATTTTTTTCAGTAAATGTTGTGCTTTTGAAAAGGGTAAGTTTATTGCAACCTATTGAAGGGAAAAATTATTATCCACACCTACTGGAAGTATCTTCTTTTGAATTTTCATTTTCTTGTTAACATTACTCCTTTTCTTCTTTAAAATATTTTGGACTTTCAGTTATAGTACTAGACTTCTGAGAACGATACTCCCTTAGCATCCTAAAAATGTAGACCTGAAGAATGTCACACACACCAATGTATGTATCTGCATGAACTGCACTGTACTCACAGGGGTTTTCTCAGCATGATCAATCAGATGATAAATTGACTTTTAAGATGAGTTCATTTTTCTGTTATAAATTCTAATATATTTTATGTTTCCATGGAAAATGAGAGTGACACTACCAATCTAATGAGGTTATTGAAGTAGATGAGCTAGTATGGTACTGGGAACACAGGAATAATTCAGTGTTAGTTACTCACTTAATTTTGAATAAGGTTGAAGGCACATAAGTTAGATTTTAAATCCCATTTTGTAAAACCAGTCCACTGTAATATGATAGAAATAAGCACTGTTAGCTTGTGGATCGTCATTAATATTGTTGAGCTGATGAACTTTAGAGTGTGCTCTCTCCAAATATGCTAAAATAAAGAATGCAGAATGGGAAATGGTCACATATGTTGCTTGATAAGTTGTATAAATGGGACACTTTGATTAAAAATTCATGGCACTTTGCAGTTTGCAAACAGAAATAAGAGAAGACTATCACTGTTAAGCTAATTCTTTCCTTTATTTAGGAAATTAGAGATATAAAGACTACTTATTGCTTCTATAAAATGCTTCATTGATTTAGCTAAACTGTTTTTCTTCTTTTTGATGTAACCTAGAATACTAACCAGTAACCAATCACATTTTCTCAGCAAAAAAGCCTGATTTATAGATAAGGAAGTGATGGTGCAAAAAAGGTATACCAAATAACATTATCTGTTGTCAGTTCTGTCCAGTCACTCAGTCGTGTCCGACTCTTTGCGACCTCATGATGTGCAGCACGCCAGGCCTCCCTGTCCATCACCAACTCCCAGAGTTCACTCAAACTCACGTCCATCGAGTCGGTGATACCATCCAGCCATCTCATCCTCTGTCATCCCCTTCTCCTCTTGCCCCCAGTCCCTCCCAGCCTCAGGGTCTTTTCCAATGAGTCAACTCTTCACATGAGGTGGCCAAAGTATTGGAGTTTCAGCTTTAGCATCAGTCCTTCCAATGAACACCCAGGACTGATTTCCTTCAGAATGGACTGGTTGGACCTCCTTGCAGTCCAAGGGACTCTCAAGAGTCTTCTCCCACACCACAGTTCAAAAGCATCAATTCTTTGGCATTATCTGTTATAGGTAAAAGTAAAAAAGGATACTTCAATCAGCCTTACCATGTACCCTGGCACTGCTGCAAACGCTTTACATGGTCATCCTCCCAATAAGCTATGTATTAAGTTTGTGCATGAGAATATATAAACTGTTTATAGATGAGAAAACTGAGGCACAGAGAGGTTAAGTGATCTTTGCAGGGTCACACAGCTAGTAATTGAGACGGCTAAGGTTTGCATCCAGAAATGATCTGGTCCAACCTCGTACCCACTCTTGTATAACACTGCTACCAGCTATCCACCCTTCCTAAGTGTAAGCATTTCTTTTGAGTGGGAGCTTACCTATTTGACACCATCTGCAATCTAATCCTTAAAACAACAACAAAATGTGAACCAAAAGAGAATTTGCCATTATTGAAGCGGTGGGATGGGAAAGATCTACTGTTGATAAATGTGAATGAGTACAATGACATTTCTATGAACTTGAACACCTATATAAAGCAGATAAGGAATCTGTATCCAGCCATAAAATGTATCTTCATTTTTAACTCTGTCAAACATAAATAATTAGTTGGATTTTAGATGGCATGGCTAGTGTTAAAACACAGTATTTCATCTGTATTCTTCTGATTTTTTCAAGGTGTTGAGGATGTATATAGAGCGAAACAGGATTCAAAAGAGGGGGGCCAAAGACCATGACGTTGCAATCCTAAATGAACTTAACCTCTATTTGTTCTTTTGTCCAACTGATTCTCGGGTAGTTCCTGTTTCAAGCACTGTGCTAAACACTCGAGTTCCAAGGGTGAAAAGATTGAACCATTCTGGTTTCAGAGAAGTTACAATTTAGTTAAGGATGAAGGCAAATGAAAAAGGCAATTATTATAAAATGCAAAGTGACAACAGTTATAATAAAAGCAGTGCAGTGCAAAGTGCTGTGGAATATATAAGAAGCAATGGATCTGAATTTGGAGGTTGGACAAAAGAGCGGGAAGTGGCAGTCAAAGTCAATACCATAATGAAGAGAAACCAGCCAAGTGGAAGTGGATGGAAGAGGCAGAGAGATTGTTTAGAGCAGAGAGAATATGGTGCATTTGAGCTTAAGTGTGGTAAAGCCATGAGGGTAAAAGACGAAGCTAGACTGTGCAGGACCTTAAAAGTCTTCTTAGGAGTTTGAACAATGAGAACCTATTAAAGAATGTTCTGTATAGGAATGCTTCAACCAACCTCACTTTTGAAAGATCAATGACTCTAGGACAGAAAATGAATTGGAAGAAAGAGTAACTCAAATCAGAGTAAATTTTGAGAGGACTTTACACTCATTCAGGATAAGAGGACAGTGGCCTGGGCCACATCAGGGGCAGCTGATTGAAGGAAATGGAAGAATGTGAGAGTGTGTAGAGTAGAAGGCATAGCCTTGGTGGATGATATAACACAGTGGGTTATCAAAGTCAGGGTCTTGATAAAGGAGTTTGAAGGTACCCCTAAAGAGAAGGCTTTCTCATTGTAAGTTATTCTTATCATTATTATTATCATCCATGAAGATTCCTATGGCATTTTGCTCTCAACCAACTGTGAAAGACAAGGAAAAGTCATCCTCCCCTGGTGTGTGTGTGTGTGTGTGTGTGTGTGTGTGTGTGTGTTAGTCACTCAGTCATGTCCAACTCTTTCCAATCCCATGGGCTGTAGCCCACCAGGCTTCTCTGTCCATGGAATTCTCCAGGCAAGAATACTAAAGTGGGTAGCCATCCCCTTCTCCAGGGAATCTTCCCGACCTAGGGATCAAATCCAGGTCTCCTGCATTGCAGGCAGGTTCTTTACCATCTGAGCCACTAGGGAAGAAGATTCCTATGGCTTTTTGCTCTTAATCGACTGTGAAAGATAAGGAAAAAGTCATCCTCCTCTTAAGTAATAACTAGTAATGCCTTCTCAGGCAGTAATCTTCCTAATAGCTATTTGCATTTTAATAAAAGAGCAGTCACACTTAATGACCATAAAAAGTAATCTCTAGTGATAAAGTTTATGTCACCATTCTGACAAATGGAAAAAAATACTAAGGAAAAATGTAGAGGTATTTCTATTGCCCTTTGGATCACCTTATTATTTGTTTTGTTTTGTTAACGTAGGTGAATCTTTTCATGACCCAAGTGTAGACAAATACATTTTTTTACATTTATTCTGATTTTCTTTTGTTGTTGTTGTTTTTGCTGCATGTCTTGTAAAATTTTAGATCCTCAACCAGGGATTGAATGAACCTGAGCCCTCAGCAGTGACAGTGTGAAGTCCTAAACTGTGGGCCACCAGGGAAACAGGCCTGTAGAGATACCAGAGAAATGTGAATGAACATTGAGTTCCCAGAAATCGCTACTACATCATAATTTAGGAAGCCCTAGCCCTGCCACTCAAGTTCCCCAGATGCCATTTTGAAATCACAGCAACAGACGCTGGCCGTGTGTTTAAGGTCGAAAGTGGAGAACTTACAAAATAATAGATTTCCCCACTCTGAACTGAAGTCTACACACCAGCCTCTTTTTAATTCATCATGGTCTTGTAGCAAGATTATAAAATCTGGAAATGAATAGGCAAGGATGGAGATGATGTTGGGACTGGTATTTCTTTAATGATTTAGGGATTACTGGTCATTTACTTTCGACTCTTTGTAACTGAAGTCTTGAAATAATGGAATTTATTAGGGGAATGCTTCATTCACCCTTGTATAATGTGAACATACGGAAATTGCACATGTGGGCGCGTAAATCGTGCATGCACAAAGGGGCGATCCATCATTTCACCCCTCATTCACTCGGTGCTGGGGAAGAAGGGGCAGGGAAGTATGAGTTGTAGCTTACTAGACAAGATCCCACACCTTCACCTCTTACATTCCCAGGAGGCTCCTTTCATATAAACTTCATATTATTTATACCTTCTGGTCATTCATGATGAAAGGGACTTTTATCATGAGGTTTTTTTTTTTTCTTTATCAAGGTTTTTTTATTATCTATTTATCAAAACACTCACACATGTTTTTGAAAAAGTCACTTTCAGGCAGTCGAACAGATCATTGTCCCAAACTTAGAGCAGTGGGCCTTGTCTACATAAACTGTGTTGAATTAGACACATGGTCTCTAATATATCAACCAGAAAATGATAAATGCATTAAAAATCAAATTGAATTGTTTCTTTGTGGGGCAGTTTTATTTTAAAGTAAGGACAGCATAACTTTCACTTTCTTATTAAAACTGTAGCAAGAAATTCAGCTATTAGTTTTAACTACTGCAAAGTGCAGACATGTATTATAAAACATCTGTTTTAAACATCCGTTTTAAAATATCCATTGTCCAGAACTAATTCAGTCTTTGGCTAGTAAAATAGTTTCTTATTCCAAGTCTGAATTTGTATGCTGATTGAAACCTCAATCCACTGGGAATAGTACTACACATAGGTGAGCCCTGAATCTAAGAATATCTATCTTAAGGGAATATGTGTAAAATATCACAATGCCATATGGATATGAAAAATGATCTCTTTTATACAGTTTACATTTAGGGTTCATTTCACATGTTTAACTTTTCCATTTTATTTTCAATATCTTCTAGGTCCTTGCTATTCAAAATGCATATTACCATGTCTTGAGAGCTTGCTGGAAATGCAGGTTCTGTGATCCCATCCTATCCCACCACCCACACTCTAGAATCAGAGACTGAATTTTCACAAGATCCCTCCATGATATGTATACACACTAAAGTTTGAGAAACCCCGCTCTAGATGGTTGTTGGATGGTATGTGACATTTTGAAGGAGACAAGAATCATTAGTGAATCTGAACAGGTTACTTCAGAGGCAAAATAACAATAAAATTATATTAACTAATATTTTTGAGCATTTAATGTATTCTCAGTTCAGTTCAGTTAAGTTTAGTTGCTCAGTCATGTCCAATTCTTTGCAACCCCATGAATCGCAGCATGCCAGGCCTCCCTGTATTCTAGGCATCATATTTTGATCCCTGGGTCAGGAAGATCCCCTGGAGAAGGGCACAGCAACCCACTTCAGTATTCTTGCCTGGAGAGTCCCATAGACAGGGGAACCTGGAGGGCCACAGTCTAAGGGGTCGCTAAGAGTTGGACATGACTGAAGCAACTTAGCACAGCACAGGAATCATAGTAGCTTGATGCTTTTTCCATGCATTATCTCATTTGGGCAGCAGGAAATAGAAGACTATTTCTCTGATGATGGAGAAATAATTTGGTAAATGGAGAAATTCAGGAATATCCTAAGTAGGAAATGGCAACTTAGAGAAAGGGCATAGTCTAGTGGAAGCATTCAGAATAAGAATAGATATAGTTTACTTATGTGAGAAACGTAGACAAAGCAGAGATAGTAGAGACAGGAATATCTTCCAAATGACTAGAAAAAAAAGCTTACACTAATGTATTCTGCTGAACCAAGAAGAGCTATTTGGAAGTGACATAGCTAATATGCTGAGTTTCACTCATCTTCTCACTTTAGAACAAAGGTTAAAAGACTGTGTTGCATGTTTACTGTATATAAATGTACACATAAATAATATAAATGTATGTTACATTATGTGAATCCATAAATTCCATAAATTGGTGAGTAATTCTTATAACCTTAATGTTGGTGTAGAAGTGTGTCATTTTTAATGTATAATCATGAGGATTAATCTTTTTAAGGAACAAGCTTAAATGTAAGAGCCAGTGGAGGAGAATATAAGTATATTTGGGGGTTGAGAGGAAACTGGTTTCTAACCTTGTTCCTGACCTGATACTCACCATAATAACTGATAAACCAAACTAATCGGCTAACTAGTCTACTAACAGGATGAGTGTTACTCATATGTTTCACAAAAAAACAAACAAAAATTTTATTAGCACCCAAAGTTAGTCTTAAGTGAAGGGCTTTCTGAAATATCAACTCTCTGGGAGAGTTGATACTGCTTCTATTTACTTTAGTGTTTTGTTTTTTTTTTAATTTCTTTCCTTCTTTTTTTTTTTTTGGCTGCACCCCATGAGGCATGTGAGATCTTAGTTCCCCAACCACAGATCTAACCTATACCCCCTTACCTTGGAAGCACAGAATCTTAAGTGCCAGGGAAGTCCTGCAGTTTTTAAGAGGTTTTTAAGGGTCAGACTAATCTTATCCTAGTAGGAAGAATTTTCATAAATTTATAGGAGACACTAAATGATTCACACCATTAGAAGCCATTACTATGAATATAATTCTACTTCTCTGGAAGTAAATATAAAATAGCAAGTTACCTGGGTAGTAATATTGTAGATGAGAAATTATATTCATCATGTACTACTGTATAAGAAATTACCCCAAAGCTTAGCAGCTTAAAACAACAAAAACAGTGGGTCAGGAATCCACATATGGCCTAGGTGTCTGTGGCTGAGGACCAGAGGTGTATATCAAACTGTTCGATGGGCTGTGGTCTCACCTAAAGGCTCTACTTTGGAGCCTTATCTACAGGCTCTACCAGTTCCTCCTCACCTGGGACTTTGCACAGAGCAGCCTATGACCTGGCTTCCAGCTTCCGACAGGGCAGGCAACCCAAAAGAGCTCAAGAGAGAGAAGAAAAAAAAACACATCCAAGATGGAAGTCAGGGTCTTTTTATAACCTAGTCTTGGAAGTTACCTTCCATTACTTCTGCCACATGCCATTCACCAGAAGCAAGTCCGTGAGTCCCGTCCATTGTAAACAGAGAGGGTTACACACAGGAGTGTGACTGTCAGGAGGTGGGGATCACTGGGACCCGACCACAATCAGTTTCTTCTTCCTTCTTGCTTTCTTATTGTCTAACACAGCAGTTTCCCAAGGAGTACATGTTACTTGGGTAATAAATAAAATTATTAAAAGCAATACAACTCAAAGAGAAAGTATTCTTTTATTAGAAATGTTGATCAGAAAAGTCACTGCTCCTTGGAGCTTTCTTAGTAAGTCAAGATTGACCTTCCTGGCCACATATTAGATCATGTCAGGGCTTCCTGGTATTTCGGATGATAAAGAATTTGCCTGCAATGCAGGAGACATAAGAGACACGGGTTCAGTCCCTGGGTCGGGAAGATCCCCTGGAGCAGGACGTGGCAACCCACTCCAGTATTCTTGCCTGGACAATCCCATGGACAGAGGAGCCTGGCAGGCTACAGTCCATGGGGTTGCAAAGAGTCGGACATGACTGAGTGACTAACACTTTCACTTTTTCAGGAATCTGAGTCTGATATTAATCATCTAACAGGACTTTGTTTTGGCTTTCAAATTTTTTGCACTGAAAAATTGAAATAGCAAACCCCTCCCCCTTCCCTGGGTGGTAGTTTGAACATGTCTGTCTTTCTCAGTTGCCTAACAGGTTCCTTCTTGCTCTGTCCTCAACAGTATGCTTGAGAGCTCCAACCGGCTTGATGAAGAGCACCGGCTGATCGCCAGATACGCGGCCAGGCTGGCAGCAGAGTCCACTTCGTCTGTAAGTAGTCTGCATGAGAGAGGTCACGTTGACTGTGGTCCTGTTGCTGGAGCCACAACAGCAGAGCCAAGTGGTTGCTACTGAGCCATCTGCAAGATCTAAAAACAATCTGTCTTCTGCTGCTTTGATTTTTCACTTTTCAGCTATCATTCTGGTCTAGCGTGAATCAGAGCTTGAGGGATTCTGTTACAACAGTGCTGAATCAGCCCAATTCCTGATTTCTCTGGATAATGTCTAATCAATAAATAAAAAGAGCAAGCAATGATTCAAATCCACAACTGGCTAAGATAAATTTCTGTTTTTATCAGTATGCAAGTGGTGCCGTGATATAAAAACCCACCCGCCAGTGCAGGAGACATGGAAGACATGGGTTTCAATCCCTGGGTCGGGAAGATCTCCAGGAGCAGGAAATGGCACCCCACTCCAGTATTCTTGCCTGGGAAATTCCATGGACAGAGGAACTTAGTGGACTACAGTCCACAGGGTCGCAAAGAGTTGACCACAACTAAGCAACTGAGAAGGAAATGGCAACCCACTCCGGTATTCTTGCCTAGAGAATTCCATGGACAGAGGAGCCTGGTGGGCTGCTGTCCATAGGGTTGCACAGAGTCGGACATGGCTGAAGCAACTTAGCAGCAGCAGCAGCAAGCAGCTGAGCACAGAACCCAAAATATATACAAAATATGTACAAGAAAGAGAAAATGATGTTATAAAATTAAAAAAAAAAAACAAACCTTCATCACATGTCAAAGGTGCAAAGGCCAGACTTAGCTATAGAAGACCATTTCAAATATAAAACATAGGACCTCACAATTCTTCCATAGCAATACAAATTGTATCTTTGTTAAAAGAAATGCTAAATTAAAAAGTGATAGAAAAACTTTATGAAAGCCAGAGCTTCACCAAGTTTAAACCTTTCCCTACAGTTAGTTTTCTGAAATTAAAATTCAGGCAGCGTTCCTCCATGTCTTTGGGCTTAGACAATGGGTGCTATTTTTTTAAAGCTTGACATTCTGTTTTAGAAAGATTAGTTGTGATTTTCTTTAATTTGCTTTAAAAATTGGGGGGAATTTTTATAATGTATTGTAGAGCAAAGAAAGCACAGGGAAATCTATATAATCTGACCCTGTTTTTATTGACTGACTGTGCTGGGTCTTCATCGCTGTTCCAGACAGGCTTCCTCTAGTTGCAGTGTGCAGGCTTCTCACTGCATGGCTTCTTTTTGTGGATGGAGCCTGGGCTGTAGGGCGTGCGGGCTTCAGTAGTTGTGGTTCCTGGCCTTTGTTGCCCTCTAGCACGTGGAATCTTCCCAAACAGGAATCAAATCTGTGTTCTCTGCATTGGCAGGTGAATTCCTAACCACTGCACCACAAGGGAAGTCCTGACCCTTTTTCTATAAAACAATATCAAATAATCTCTTCACTAAATACACATACGCATATACACACAGCATCGCTGGTAGCTCAGCTGGCTAAGAATTTGCCTGCAATGCAGGAGACCCTGATTCGATTTTTGGTCAGGAAGACCCCCTGGAGAAGGGATAGGCTACCCCCTCCAGTATTCTTGGGCTTCTCTGGTGGTTCAGATGGTAAAGAATCCGCCTGCAATGCAGGAGACCTGGGTTCGATCCCTGGGTTGGGAAGATCCCCTGAAGGAGGACATGACAACCCACTCCAGTATTCTTGCCTGGAGAATCCACGTGAACAGAGGAACCTGGTGGGCTACAGCCATGGGGTCACAAAGAGTCGGACACGATTGAGCGACAAAGCACAGCACAGGACAGCACAGTTAAATACAGTATATGAGCTATATATACATATCTATTGTTATAAAATCATATATATGATATCTAATCATATATAGCCATGTATATAATTCTTATATAATCATATTCTTCTGTATCAATATATGTGATTATAGAAGAAGGGAGAAAGTGGTGACTGCATATACATCAGTTGTTAAAGCTGGTTGCAACCCCTCATCATAAAATTACATATGCGAGTGAAGAAATGCTGGAAGTATTTTGACCAAAAGAAGAAGAGAAGAAAAGTCATAATAACTCTGACTTTAAAACTATAGCCTTCCCTGATAGCTCAGTTGGTAAAGAATCTTCCTGCAATGCAGGAGACCTTGGTTTGATTCCTGGGTGGGGAAGATATGCTAGAGAAGGGATAAGCTACCCCCTCCAGTATCCTTGGGCTGGAGAATTCCATGGACTGTATAGTCCACAGGGTCACTAAGAGTAGGACACGACTGAGCAACTTTCACTTTCACTTTAAAACTATACATTTTTTAATTATGAATTACAGTGGTTGAACAGTAATTCTAGAGAAATATACCTCAGCAGTGATTCATTTACTGAAGTGGGTAGCCATTCCCTCCTCCAGGGGATCTTCCAGACCCAAGGACTGAACTCAGGTCTCCAGCATTGCAGGTGGATTCTTTACCATCTGAGCCACCAGAAAAGCCCTTTACTGAAAAAAATAGCTGTACTGGGAACAGCATGGCAAGAATGAACTCGCTCCCCAATATCAGAAATTTGGAACCAGTTTTTCCCACGTTTTGTGTATTTGCCTGCAAAAGAATTCTTTTATGCTTTCCATCCCATAAATGTGCTCCAGACCTCCCCAAAAGCTGGTCTTTAGGAGAGGAACGGCCGTTTAATTTTATGTGTTTTGCTTTCTTTGTTTTGATAAAAATGGTTGTCTCTTTTGTGTGCATATCTCACGACTCCTGTCTTTTCAAACACACATAGATTCCCCTGCCAGGTACTAAATAGTGTAAACCACGTATTTTTCAGCAGCCAACTCAGCAGAGGAGCGCCCCTGACATCTCCTTCACCATTGATGCAAATAAGCAACAAAGGCAGCTGATCGCAGAACTAGAGAACAAGAACAGGTAAGACTTTAGACAGACTGGCTTTTATGATCAGAGTGCACGCTCATTAGTAACCTATAGTCATGCTTTTAACTGTCCAGGTGTTTTTCACCCTGGCTTCCCTGGTGGTGCAGAGGTTAAAGCGTCTGCCTGCAATGTGGGAGACCTCGGTTCGATCCCTGGGTCGGGAAGATCCCCTGGAGAAGGAAATGGCAACCCACTCCAGTATTCTTGCCTGGAGAATCCCATGGACGGAGGAGCTTGGTGGGCTATGGTCCATGGGTCATAAAGAGTCGGACACGACTGAGCGACTTCACTTCACTTCACTGCACTTCAGGCATATAAATATAGGGGAAGTCATCGAGAATCAGTGAAGCTGCTTCTGAAAAACTAATCTTTAAATTTTAGATTATCAGAAACGTCATGAAGGAAAAAAAACAAATATATATATATATTCTGAAATGTCAATACAATTAATGTACTGTCCCTAGATAGTATCATTTCCCTTTTTCTGAGATACTTATTTTTGTTAAGGAGCTGCCTAAGGCAGAAGGGCCCCCCTGGGTGCTAAAGACTGAGTATCTTAATCACCCAGAGACAAGTAGAAGTCTCGCCAGGGAGGGCCCTGTGAGGATCGCAGGCTAAAGGGGCATCTGGGGACACCACCATCACCCACTCATTCAAGCCAAACATTTCCATGCCCCATCCATCAGGAGGTTTTCCTCTTTATTAACACAGATTGACTCACCGTCTGCTCCGTGAGAGTTCCCCAAAACCAGGCGCTTCATCTCCTCCATTCCCACCCAGTGCAACCTGTCACTTTATAATATATAAATCATATCATGTTATTTCTTTTTCAAAACCTCTGGTGATTTTTCCGTTACACTGTGAATAAAACCCACCCCTCTGACCGCAGTCTTCAGGTCCAACCTGACCTGATTCCTGCCTCCCTTTCCAGCCACTGCCCACCTCACTCATTACACTCCTGCTTCCTTCTTTCTTTACAGCCTTTCAAGTACTGGCTGTTCTCCTAGCTTACAGAGCTGTTCCTCAGGGTCTCTGCAGAGATCGCTCTTCCTCACCGCTCAGGTCTCAGCTCAAATGGCATCTCCTTTAAGGTCACCTCTCTAATACCTCCTACTCCAGGAACCACTCTCTATTACATCCCTGTGTGTGTGTGTGTGCATGCACACACGTGCACACACATGCATGCCTATCTCTCTCTGAAAAAAAATGCATTCAAGTGTCTGTTTCCTTCTTATTCTCTGTCTCGTCTGACAGATATGGAATTTCTTTGAGAACTGAGTCCATGACAAATGGCCCCTGGGTTCCAGAACCATGCCTGCTACACTGAAACACTGTAGAAGCTCAGCAAATAAATACTGAGTAAGAAAGTAATAAATTGCTGAGTCAGCTCTTAAACTCAGGGCTGAGTAAGCCTCACACAAAAACAACTTGTACCTTCTGTATTTCTCAGAGCAGCACCAAAATGTCTTCATATTTAATCTCATCTTTTAACACTGATGTGGCTTCTGAGATCAAAGTGGCAAAGGAGAAAGTTGTGATCATTGTGACATGCCTGTAGAGTCTGACCTGAAAATCTTGGGATAAATGGTCAAGCTATTCTTTGAAGTTCTACAGAAAACAGTTAAAAGGAAGGTAAAAATTCAGGACATTTTCATATTCTTAGAAAAAAAGACTAAAGTGAAAATTTACAAGCACACAAATAGCTAATCTTGGTAGCGATTTTGATCTACTCTTCTACCTTTCCAAAGCATTTATTCTCCCTTCCAGCTCTCGGCTTCCACTCAGCATGGGGATGTCATCCGTGTGTGCTAAGTTGCTTCAGTCCTGTCTGACTCTGCAGCCCTGTGGACTGTAGGCTCCTCTGTCCATGGGATTCTCCAGGCTGGAGTACTGGAGCAGGTTGCCATTTCTTCCTCCAGGGGATCTTCCCGACTCAGGGACAAACCCATGTCTCTCCTGCATTGGCAGGTGGGTTCTTTACCACAAGAGCCACCTGGGAAGAGACTCGAGGGGAAAATCGGGACTTCCTTTAAAGAAATAACCCAGGAATATGTACCTCCACGTGGGATTCCAGAATCAGCAAGAGGCCCCATGAATGTGCTGGGTGTGCCATGCCACCACTCCTTCTGCTTAGTTCTAGGGCATTTGGGGATGGCACCTTCTGAAGGACCAGAGAGAGAATAGAGGAATGGGAATGAGAAAAGATGGCAGGAAGAGACCTCCGTGCTGTCCCTGGGTTCCTTCCCCACCCCATGCCTAAAGAGCATCTAGTCCATCCTCAACTCATCTCTCTACAGCAGCCTCAACCCCACGGATGACACCAGAACCGTGTCCCAGAAGCTTATCCAGGTCACAGTTCCTGTACCATGGAAATCACCCAGGGATCCCATGGTCTCCAAAGTGACAGTTAACCCAGTAATCAGATCTCTGGGCTTCAAGGGACTATAGAATTGCTTGCTTGACTTTGTGACTACCCTAGGTAGTTCATAGATGTTTCAGCAGTGATCTTTAGAAAATAATGCTTCCTTACAGCATACTTAGAGGAGCCAGTTGGAGTTAGTATTAGGAGTAGACTCCTCAAATTACATTGTCTAAGTCACAGCCTTGGAGAAGGCAATGGCACCCCACTCCAGTACTCTTGCCTGGAAAATCCCATGGACGGAGGAGCCTGGTGGGCTGCAGTCCATGGGGTCGCTAAGAGTCAGACACGACTGAGCGACTTCACTTTCACTTTTCACTTTCATGCGTTGGAGAAGGAAATGGCAACCCACTCCAGTGTTCTTGCCTGGAGAATCCCAGGGACGGGGGAGCCTGGTGGGCTGCCATCTATGGGGTCGCACAGAGTCGGACACGACTGAAGTGACTTAGCAGCAGCAGCAGCAGCAAGTCACAGCCTGCCTAGACCTGTCAGACCAAGTAATGGAGACTAAAGGAGTCTGATATATATGAGGTTTGGGGCACACCAACCTGAGTTCAAATGACCACTACCACCTAGATATTAAACTTGGACAAGAGTTGTAACTAGTCTATGCTTTGATTCCCTTATTCATGAAACAGGTAATAGCAGTCCCTGTATATAGAACAGTTCCTAATAGAACTGTTAGGAGGATTAAATAAGGCTAAAGAAGACAATGACTACTTAGGCCTGAGCGCACACACACATACAAGAAGACAGCACAGTTCCCAGGTGTAGTCTAAGCACTTCGTGCTCCTTGCCTAGCTTATCATTATGCTCTTTTCTGCTAGAGCTGCTTCCCTATTTTCCTTCTTTGGGGCAAAATGGTTCCGTCATGGTTCTGTCCTCAGAATCAACAAGGAGAACAAGTGGAAGTCACAGAATGTCAGGATGTTAGCCCTGAGGAACGTGGAAATCTCAGTTCACTGATGTTCAGGCTGAGCTCTCTGGGACCCCGAGGGCCCTGTAGGGGTGCATGAAGAGGAAGAAGGGGCATCCCAGGTGGTGCTAGTGGTAAAGAACCCACGTGCCAGTGCAGGAGTTGAAAGAGATGCCAGTTTGATCCCTGGGTCGGAAAGATCCCCTGGAGGAGGGCATGGCCGCCACTCCAGTCTTCTTGCCTGGAGAATCCCAGGAACAGTGGAGCCTGGCAGGCTGCAGTCCATAGGATAACACAGAGTCAGACACAACTGAAGCAACTGTACGCACCAAAAGGAAGGAAGAAGAGCCAGTGGTGCAAGGCGCTCCCCTTCTTTAACCAGAGAAGTTTCTTCTTAACTGTCTGATATGCTGGGTTTCCATGGAAGTTTCCTTTTAAAGACAAATTTCCACCTTGAAACACCAAGGGGGAGCAAAAAGAAAGTTGAAAACCACTGAATTATGGTCCATATCCATGAGAGGGACAATGACTCATTCATAATTAGCTTCTTGATGCTGGCGTGTTTGTGGCGCAGGGTATTGTAAATCAGCCTTTCAGATGGAAAGTCACCCAGCCCCCTTGCTCACCAAGTTCACCTTCCATTCTCATTCTCGGTGCTTTGTTCTGTCTTACTGGCTCTTCTGCATTTTACTGGATAGGAGGCTGACCCCTCCCCCAAGAATCCATGACTTGTAACCTTGCCTAATAGCGTCTAACTCACTTAGGGATAATTTGCTTTGCGTCGGTCACCTATCCTTTATGGCTGGCCTAACGTTCACCCCAACGCAAGGCAGACCAGACCCCAACATTAATAATAGACAGACATGTCTCACCCCTGACCAAGGTCACACCATAGCACTCTTGGGTCACTGACTCAATTACAGTGAATCCTTTTAAAAGCACTTTCCTTCTTAAGGCTTCCCTCATTGAGATCCATTGTTAAGGTTGAAAATGTTAAGAAAAGAGAAAGAATTTTGCCTAACTGGGGGCTTTCCAGATAAATTCAGTGAGAAGAATTTCACTCCTGGTGTGAGAATGAGGTTATTTAGTTTCATAAAATGAATGCCATTTATCCATATTTTCCTTTCAAGCATCTCTTACTTGGTATCTGCAGGTAGTTTAAGGTGTCAGACTGAGATCATAAATAAGAGGAAGATTCATTTTCATCTCTTAAGCAGTGCGCTTTGCAAAGTTGAAGACTTTACCGCAGCATTATATTACTGACTAGAGAGATTAGGTCCTGGGGAGAACAAGCAGCTTGAAGGTTCCAATGACACAAGCAGACCGCCCTGGTTCCTAGGATGTACTGGAGATGAAGGCAGTATCCCTCATCCACAGCACTCAACTGTTGCAGGGAGAGGGACCCCTTGCAGGGCCTGAGAGTGGGCTCTTGTCTAACACTGGGAAATGCATTGTCCAAGGAGACACACGTGCTGACAAAGCAAAAGACTTCGTTGGGAAGGATGCTCCAGGGGACGAGCAGCGCACAGGAACACAGGAGGACTGCTCTGCCTCCTGATTCACAGTCTCAGGTTTTATGGTAATCGGGGTCAGTTTCCAGGTTGTCTCTGCCCAGTCATCTTGCTTGGCCCATATTTCGTCTGACTCAGGGTCCTTCCTTGGAGAAGGGTATGGCCACCCACTCCAGTATTCTTGCCTGGAAGAATTCCATGGACAGAGGAGCCTGGGGGGCTACAGTCCAGGGAGTCGCAAAGAGTCGGATATGACTGAGCGACTAACACTCAGGGTCCTTCCTGGTGGTAAGCACAACTCTCAGCCAAGATGGATTCTGGTGCAAAGGATTCTGGGAGGTTGGTCATCTCCTCCCTCCTTCGGTCCCTCCCAGATTCTCCCAGTTAGTTTTTGGCAGCAGCAGCACAGCACGTTCCTTATTTGAACCTCTGTTGTGAGACAGCTCAAGCAAGCAGTTATCATCAGTTATCACCATGCCTGACCAATGCAGACAGTTTCAGTCAGCAGTCCCCTAACACAACTTAGCTACAGCCAACACCTCATAAACACCATCAGTTCATGAGGATAGGTTTTGCTCCAACACATAGGACGACCCCTTCTTTCTTTGCTCTGGTGGCCCTGATCAGCCTACATGTTAGATCCTGGACGTTCTAGAAGTTAACTGACCGGGTTTCTCTCCTTTCTCCTCTCTCCCAAGAGAAATCCTACAGGAGATCCAGAGGCTGCGGCTAGAGCATGAACAAGCTTCTCAGCCCACGCCGGAGAAGGCGCAGCAGAACCCCACTCTGCTGGCAGAGCTGCGGCTCCTCAGGTAAGAAAAGGAGCCCAGGGCATCTCAGGAAGGGCAGTGTTTGAGATCGTCCATGCCATCTGACCGTGTCCACCGGAAAATGGTCGTCAGCCTCCGTAGCTGCCAGTGTCTGTTTGATTTATTCTTATAGCACGCGTCTAATTGCTGAGATTTGGGGGTCTGGGAAAAGAAGCTGTTTACGTTTTACTTTTTTCTGTGACACAGAGAAAAGGACACAGTGTTCTTCAGATCCAAAACCAAATGTTTCACTAGAAAAAAGTTTTTTATAGTGCATTCTGTTTTTTAATTGCAGTATAGTTGATGTCAGTTATGTAAGTATGATATTATGGAATTTGTTCTGGGTGTGCTTACTTGCTCAGTCACATCAGACTCTGTGACCCCATGGATTGTAGCCCTCCAGGCTCCTTTGTTCATGGAATTCTCCAGGCAGGAATACTGGAGTGGATAGCCATTCCCTTCTGCAGGGGATCTTCCCAACCCAGGGATCAAACCTGGGTCTCCTGCATTGCATGTGGATTCTTTACCACCTGAGCCATCAGGGAAACCCCATACTTCATTTATGGTTTTTATAAACTATTGGCTATATTCCCCATGTTGTACAATATATCCTTGTGGGTTATTTTATACATAATAGTTTGTACCTCTGAATGCCTAGCCCTGTATTTCCCATCCCCCACTTTTCTCTCCCCTCTGGTAACCGCTAGTTTGTTCTCTATGTCTGTCTTACTGGAAAAAATATTTGAACTCTACACTTTTTAGTTATTTGCACTATCAACAATATGTTTATGATAAAGTGATCAACAAAACAGACATGTAAAGAACTAAATAATCATCACTTTTTAAATTAAGAAATTTATCTGTGACCCATAAATTCTCTCCAACTCTTGGTCCCTAAGATTTTTCTATACAGATCCTCACACCTTCTTGTTCTGCAAATGAATTTAAAGGCCTAGTGTCACCTAGCTGGTCATCATGAAATATTCTTGGAAAGGACCGAAGAAGGTCATTTGGTTCCACCCCTGAATTTCAGGGTTCTTCTCAGCCTCAGACTGTAGAGAGCGGCAGGGCATGGAACAGGACTGTGAGCACGTGCAAGAGGAGTCAGACCAGGGGCTCTGCTTCAGACTTACCAACGTGCCTTGAATATGGCACTGACCCAAACCTGTCTGAATGGAAAACGATGCAAACATAACCCAAAGATACTCCCTAGTGGAAATGTCATATTTCACAAGGCAGTCATAGTCAGCAAGTATAACATTCTTTCCATCTTTCAGTTTGGATGCCAAGTGTCCTTCAGGTATATCTAACTCCAAGGCAACCAACTCTTATTAACTTTTTATAATAAGAACAGATGCATCTGCTCAGAAATTAGAGCGCCCCTTGTCAGCATTAGAGCGCCACTTGCTTACTCTGGTGGCTCAGACGGTAAAGAATCTGCCTACAATGTAGGAGACCTGGGTTCAATCCCTGGGTCGGGAAGAACCCCTGGAGAAGGAAATGGGTATCTGTGAAACTTCCAAATTGTTAACGTGGTTAGCACAGTATAAGTGGTTCATCAATATCCAGAGAAATATCCTTCAAGGGAGGGTACTTATTCCAGGCAGAAGAATTGTGGAGAATATGGAATGCCTAAGTCGCTCAAGTTGAGTCCGAAACTAAGTCGTTTCAGTCATGTCTGACTCTTTGCATCCCTATGGACCATAGCCTGCCAGGCTCCTCTGTCCATGGGCATTGGCCAGGCAAGAATACTGGCGTGGGTTGCCATGCCCTCCTCCACAGGATTGTCCCAATCCAGGGATCAAATTTGTGTCTCTTACATCTCCTCCATTGGCAGGCGTATTCTTTACCACTAGCACCACCTGGGAACCCCTCTCATGACCCTAGCTGAGTTTAAAGCCATACTAAGGAGTCTGGCTCTATGGGAAACGTCTAGAGTTTTGGCCATCACCATCAGAGGGTGGCCCACACATCCGGCTTGAGACCTGAAACACCTACATCTGAGCTGATTTGCTTGCCTGCCTCCATATTCTCCAGCTTTCCCAGGTGGTTTAAAAAAAAAAAAAAACACCAGTCAATGCAGGAGACGCAAGTTCAATCCCTGGGTCAGGAAGATTCTGTGGAGGAGGGCACAGTATTCTTGCCTGGAGAATCCCATGGACAGAGGAGCCCGGTGAGCTACAAAGGGTCACAAAGAGTTGGACACAACTGAAGCGACTTAGCATGCATGCAGATTTGCATGCCGGGCTTCCCAGGTGGCTCAGCAGTAAAGAATCTGCCTGCCAATGCAGAAGACACAGAAGACCTGGGTTCGATCCCTGGGTCCAGAAATTCCCTGGAGGAGGAAATGGCAACCCACCCCAGTATCTCTGCCTGGGAAATCCCATGGACAGAGGAGCTTGGCAGGCTACAGTGCAAGGGGCCACAAAAGAGTCAGACTCAACTTGAGCGACTTAGCAGGCATTCCATATTCTCCACAATTCTTCTGCCTGGAATAAGTACCCTCCCTTGAAGGATATTTCTCTGGATATTGATGAACCACTTATACTGTGCTAACCACGTTAACAATTTGGAAGTTTCACAAATACCCAGAAACCCTGCTCTGGATGTTTTATCGTTTAGTCATTTCATACTTTTCAAGAGTTCCAAAACAGTGACCTCTTGCTAATTATTACTTTGGCCTTGAGTTCACACTAAGGGGTGATCATGTGAAGCTGCCAAAGGAGCTCCTTTTTGTAGCTTTGACAGAGGTCTCCTCCACCTATTATAGCTTTTCTGGGCCTCTTATTGAGAAGCCATCAGGAGAAATTTCTTTACCAGGGAAATGAGGGCAGCAAGATCAGTGCTTTGCTTTTCATGAACACATAGTTTATTTTTATCTTAAGGGCACCACAACCTTTCTAAATGATCGCATTTCCCTTATGCGACATGACAAAGCTGAAAGCCAAGTTTACAACCCAGATCTGGCAACTGAGTAGCATTATAGGACAGGCATTTCATAGACGCCTCCTATGCACTAAGCTGTACCTAACACTGTCACACTCTCATACAGTTGCTGTAAAAGACCTGGGGGAATGGCCATTACTATTATAGGGAAAGAAAAGGGTTAGTCCCTCAGTCATGTCTGACTCTTTCAGACCCCACGGACTGTAGCCCCCCAGCCTCCTCTGGGGAGGAGCACACAAGCTTCTATGTTTGCAGCAAGCAAGGGCTACCCTTGGTTGTGGTGCACGGGCTTCTCGTTGCAGTGGTTTCCCTTGTGGCAGACCACAGGCTCTAGAGCTTAGGCCCGGTAGTTGTGGTGCAAGGCTTAGTTGCTCCATGGCAGGCGGGATCTTCCTGGACCAGGGATCAAACTCGTGTCCCTTGCATTGGCTGCCAGATTCTTAATCACTGGACCACCAGGAAAGTCCCTATCATGACATCTTTGAACTACCATCCCCTGTTAGCATGTTTCCTGAATGCAGTATATTTTTCAACTTTTTATTTTGAAAAACAATTTACACCTACAGAAGAGTGTTAAGAATATCACATTAAGGCTCCCTTCTATGCGTCACCTAGAGATTGCAAACACTTTGTCACACTCTTCTCTATCTCCCTATATATGTTTACGTATGTAAACTACACACACACTTTTGATGAGCCATTTGAGAGTAAACTGTAGACATCAAAACGCTTTACCCCTAAATACTTATTATATATTTTCTAAGAAGAAAGAAAGACATTTTCTTCTATAACTATGGTATCATCATCAAACTCAGAAAAGTTAATATTGATATTTATTATGATTATCTATTATTAATATACAGTTCAGCCTTCCCTGGTGGGCTCAGATGGTAAAGAATCCACCTGCCATGTGGGAGACCTGGGTTCAGTCTCTGGGTTAGGAAGATCCCCTGGAAGAGGGTATGGCAACCCACTCCAGGATTCTTGCCTGGAGAATCTCCATGGACAGAGGTGCCTGGTGGGCTACATTCCATGGGGTCATACAGTCCAAAGAGTCAGATACAACTGAGCAACTAAGCAATATACAGTTCATATTAAAATTTTTGCCTATTATCCCAACACTCTCCTAAAGAAAGTAGGTTTTAACACAAAAAAATTAAAAATAATCTGACAGAATATCAGAATAAAAAGCATTCTTTTAGAGATAAATCTATTTAGCTCTAAGAAAATAAATCACTATTTAGTCCAGGTCTTTTCAGTTTTCCTTGGAACACTGGAGGCTGTACCTCACTTCTGTTATCAAACCCACATTTTGTAACCATTGGTGTAAACACTTACAGAGAAGACATTATTAAATAAAATTTTTTTTCTTTATTTCAATCCAATGCAGAAAGAGTAAATGTCATGTTTTGGAAGAGTACCACTTAAGATAAATACAAATAAGGCTATTTCAATGTTGATTAATTATACATTACTATAAGTTAATTTTTTCTGATGGTTTTTAGATGCTTCCTTTAATATTTCTTATCTATAATTTGAAGAGTTTGCTTTAACCTTCCTCTCAAAGTGCTTTTGGCCTTTAGCTCTCAAAAGGCCAAAAATTACAAAACAGCATCTAGAAGAGAACTGGAAATAAATCAGAAGCATTATCTACCTTCTGCCTAGCCCTACCGAGGATGTAGCTGGAACATGCAGACAAGGTCAAAGGAAAAAACAGCTAATGGAGTTGTCGCTGAAGAATACTGTTGAGTTGGGCAAGACTTTTTCAGAATTAAAATTCTACAGACCAGCAAGACAAAAGACTAAAATAGGATACCATTAAGGTCTATAAAATTATGGTGTTCCTATCCTCAAGATTCAGAAAAGGGGCAATTATAAACAAAATCAACAGAAGGATTGCTCTCAAAATAAACTTTTAAGTAGCAATAAAAGCCAAAAATATAAAATATTTTAAAAGTGACATGTTTATAAGTTTCAAATTCATAAATCATTATAGAGAAAGCCTATATGAAAGCAAATTAGAAATGTCTCATTTATATCCATCACCTGTCCTCCCACAAAATATCTTTCAACGGGATGAGTCACTGACCTAACCCAGTGTGACAGTTTTATGTTGTCCGTTTCTCATTTCAGAGTCCCTGCTATAAGCTCCACTTAATATTATGCCTGTGTCATTGAGGCTAGACATGTCCATTCATACATTAACACATGTATGGTTAAGGCATCCATACATTTTTAAAAATACAATTTCCAGTATTTCAGAATTAGAAGCCCTCGGGGCAAGGAATAATTTGTATATATCATTTTTTCACTAACAGTCATGAAATAAGAGATTGAAATAGATTTGGAAAATATACTTCAGAAATGTGAATCATTCATATTTGTGTCCTTCCTGGTTTTCATTCTTGTTGACAGCTGATAGAAGTTTTGCAAAACAAAGTTAAGCAAACACAAATCTTGTAGATTATTACAACAGTTGTGTAGGAACTCCTTTTTTCTGACTTCACT
Source organism: Capra hircus (assembly GCF_001704415.2). Taxonomy (NCBI): domain Eukaryota; kingdom Metazoa; phylum Chordata; class Mammalia; order Artiodactyla; family Bovidae; genus Capra; species Capra hircus. The sequence goes on along the minus strand of NC_030831.1, from coordinate 22,467,914 downwards.
CTAAGCAGCCAAACCCAAATCAGAAAATTTAGATCGACTATAAAACAATGTACAAGGAAAAGTTCTCCTCTGAAAGGCACCACACTGCATACTAAGAATTGAACAATTCTTAAAAAGGAAAAATTTACTTTTCTGAATCTGATTTCCAGACACTAAAGTAATCAGTATTTTCTGTGAGATTTACGAGGGTCCTTGGCCTTGGAGGATCTGTGGGTTTGGCCTTTTTCAGTGGCTGTTTGGGTTTTGTTTGTTATCTGAGGACCCAGTGGCACAGCACAGAGCCCATGACATAATAAGCATTCAGAAAATATTTTATTAAATGGTTAATTCAGGATAGATGAGGGTAAATATCCAATAGGATTTTAATTTTGTTTTACTGTGACTTTTAACAAATAAACATACACCTGGCTGCTCTGGTATCTCAAAAGGTAAAGAATCTGCTTGCAATGCAGGAGTGAGTGATAGTCGCTAAGTCATGTGTGACTCTTAGGGACCCATGGACTGTAGTCCATCAGGCTCCTCTGTCCATGGAATTCTCCAGGCAAGAACACTGGAGTGGGTTGCCATTTCCTTCTCCAAGAGACTCGGGTACAGTCCCTGGGTCAGGAAGGTTCTCTGGAGAAAGGAATGGCTACCCACTCCAGCATTCTTGCCTGGAGAATTCCAAGGACAGTGGAGCCTGGCAGGCTACAGTCTGTGGGGTCCGGAAGAGTCACACACGACTAAATGACTAACAAGCTATAATTGTTCATTCATTTGACATTTCCCTGCCAGGTAACCATGTCAGAGACCCAGAGTTGCCCTTTTTCTAGTGGTCCACCACTGCTCCAAGACTGGGAAATGTGATGAGCTCAGTGGGTTGAGTGCTGTTTCTAACAACAACGACTACTTCTTTCTTAGACAGCGCAAGGACGAGCTGGAGCAGAGAATGTCTGCCCTCCAGGAGAGCCGGAGAGAGCTAATGGTCCAGTTAGAAGGTCTCATGAAACTACTAAAGGTAAGATGTTTCACATAGCTATTTCCTAGACCTATGACTATGGCATTTGTAAAAAAAGAAAAAAAAATTTAATTAATAAAATAAATTTTAAAATTTGCACCTAATGTGCAATGGTTTTTCCAATTACTATAAATGTGATTTCCTCCCCCAAAAAGTGGTTTCAAACTCAGTTTTAGTATCTTTTCTTAGACACACCAAATAATAACATCAATTGTAGGGCTCATTCTTATCTGACTACTGAGGACCTTCATGGCATAAGTTATTTCCAGTTGGCTCATTTCCAGTTCCTTTTGTCCTTGAAAGTAATATTACTAAAACTGAATTTATTCAAAAATATTTTACATTTCATAGCTTTCAGCAGTTCTGACTAAACTGAACAGAAGCTCATATCTAATTCAGAAAATGAAGACACAGACATTAAAATAATTTTGGTGATTATAGTTTTATTAAACGGAGTAACTTTTTTCATTTCAGTAAATGTTATCAAATCTGTGTGGCTTTAGCAGCAAGTCACATAATTTCTCTGGGTTTCAAATGCAAACCGTAAATGGGAATATCTCCTTCACTTTTCTACAAGTGGAGCATGTAATAAGATGGTATGCAGAGTGTTATAATAATAATTCTCATTGGGAACTGGCATTCCCTCTTTCATAAATCTTAGTCCCTTCGTCAGGGTGCACAATTTGCATTTCAACTCAAAAGTAGACTCGTATGGCCGCATGTCCCTGATGGCTCCCGTGGACATTTCACTGGTCTGTGGTCGTCCTGCCTGATGTAAATAAGCATGAGCCAGTGACATGCCAAAGGCAAGAACTAAAGCTTATCTTAGAGCAACACAAAGTCTCTGGGACAGCTCACTTGCAAGACAAGGTGTCCTATCTTTCAATCTATGGCTCCCCTACAACCCTGACACCCCATCATTTATTGTTTCTGTATTTTTTCTTTCTTTCCTTTTCTTTCTTTCTTCCCTTTCCTTTCCCTTCTTTTCTTTCCCTTTCTCTTTCTTACTTTTCTTTCTCTCTCCCTTCCTTTATTTCTTTTATGTATTTATTTTTTAATTTCAAAACTTAAAGAACAGTTAACAGATATTTGTTGAAACCTGCTGTCTCCCAGGCACTGATGTAAATGTAACACTTTTTTTTTCTTTTCTTTTCCTTATTCTTTATTCCTGTAGTCGACCTTTCCTGCCATCAGTATCGGAAATGCTTTATCTTTACTGAACAAAATTTACTTTTCATTGTATCAGACATATAAAGTATAAAATTCAGTTTTTGTTGTACTATCTATCCTCTGTCCATGGAATTCTCAGGCAAAAATACTGGGGTGGGTCGCCATTCCCTTCTCCAGGGGATCTTCCTGAACCGGGGATCAAACCTGTGTCTCCTGCAGTGCAGACAGATTCTTTACCATCTGAGCCAGCAGGGAAGTCCATGTTAAGACAGGACCAGATAATCAATAACCTCTTGCTGTTTCTGCCCTATTATCTCGTTTGATGATCCAGACAGCTCTTTCTGGTTTTTTTCCCCCAAATATACCAAATAAAGTGGGCCTGTCCCATCTTTCCCGTCACCGAATGACAGGGAACTGAAAACAGCCCTTTGGTTCTATTTCTATGCTTCTGTCACTAATGGGAGAGGAGTCTATTTACCACCAGTCATCTCGGCATCACTTTAGCCTGAGTGTATTCTATTCCATCAGGATGTACCAGTTGCAGGATAAAGAGAGAAATCATGTTGAAAGATGACTGGATACATGGAGGGAAGAGACAGGTCCATAGTTTCAAATACCTAAAGAGACTTGGAACTCTAAGTAACCAAGGTAGAAGAGGCTTGGTTTCCCCCGCCTTTATTCCTTCCACTGTGTACATGCTGTTATTGGAACCCTGGGTAACCTAACCATTATTGATTCAATCTTTCTGTAGGAAGAAGAATTGAAGCAGGGAGTAAGTTATGTGCCCTACTGCAGGTCTTAACTAACAGTTGGAGGGGCCTGCCGTCCTGCCGTTTTTCTCATTGCTTTTGCCTCTAATGTATGTTCATGCTTCAGTTTGGAAAGAGAAAAAAAAATTATACTAATTTGCTTCCTTTTCAATGTAGTGCTTGAATTGAGACACATAAAATTTAGCATTTTTTATAACTATAACTACCATCAACATCAAAAGAAGAGCTATTACATCTTTTAGAGCAGGGGACACATTTAATTTGTTGGAAACTCTTTAGATCTCCAGGGTCTAAGTTTCAAACCAGTCTCATGCTTTTTCTGGGTCATTGATCAGACCCTTCTCTTAATAGAAAGACACTCAACACAATTACTAATGGTCCGTTAGGTGGAACCCACTGAGGTTCTACCTCAGTTAGCACTCAGAAGCTAACCTCAACCTCCTCTCATCCTATGAATGTTCAGTTCAGTTTCCATTTTACTGAAAAGGTGTAAAAACCAGCCAATTACATCTCCTCTCATTGCCTAATTACTGAGCCCTGTTCCCCACTGCTCACCATTAAGCTCTCAGTCTAATAAGAGAAAGACTGAACTCCAACTGTTCACTTCTCAGACTAGAATATACCTACCGTTGGTTGACGATCATCTCCAAAGAATAGGTAACTTTCAGCCTTTCTCTTATCACCAAGCACCTTTCTGCTCTGGGAGTTCACAAGGGGTTACATACATCTTTCCTGGAAATATGAACCCTGTGGCTCTCTAACTGTAGCTGAACTGAAGCCCTCTGTCTGACCACGTGGCCTGGTGCAGAAGCCAGCAGAGGGAGCAACGTGCTCAAAATACAATAAGAATAAAACAAAAGCAAAATAAAAGCAGCTTTCGTTTCCAGTGCATGTACCGAGCTGTGTATGACAATATATCCCACCTGCCGGTCTTATCAGAAAGTTTGACATTATTTCCATGGATCCATGACAACCACAGCCTGTCTGATTTCAACGTACACTTTCATTCTTCTGTATTCTCTTTCCTATTATTCATTGTGCGTGTTTGTGTGTAACAAAGAATGTTTGCAAAATGCTGGACACATTTTTACCCTTCATTCCCATGGTCTGTAAAAAAAAAAAAAAGGAAAGTGTAAAACGAATCTGTAATGTCAGACAATAAAGACAATGTATTACATTATTTGTATTTTGTGAACAAAGTTACTTCACTAAACTGAAGTCAAATTTTAATGAGACAGCCCCCCTGGGTAAAGGACATACATTTGCTGCCTGTATAATTGCCCATAAATTCATACCTGGGGTGTTGCTATTGTATATACAAAACACTTAGATCATGGTAAAGAAAAATGCCATCTCATGGTTCTTTCCTGCAAACAGCCTCTTTCCTGTCTCTTACTCAGCATGTGCATAGAAAATAGAAAGAAAGCTCAACTATAACCTTACTCCCCCTAGAGGAGGCAGAAGGTAACCACCCTGCAGTCAGTCAGCCTGGCTTTAGCCATTGTCCTTTGGGGACCCTCTCTCTTCCATTTCCAAGGCAACGCATTCTTGAAAGGCTCAGTGGACCAGGACGTTCATAAACAGATGGATGCATAGAGCCAAACCATGGCAGCGTCCATTACTGCATTACTGCCTGCTTCCCCTCCAGCTCCTCCCCCGCTGAGCCCTCAACAGCTGCAGCATCACTGAATGTCAGCCAGCAGTGGTTATCGCTGCCTAGGTTGTTAAGGACCACTATTGGCAACACCCAGAGATGTCAGCAATGCATTGTCTGGATCGGGGGAGTCTTTACAGTCTTACTCATGTCTTTGCTTATAGTCAAGCCTCTTTTCCAAAAGGACCCAAGGCAGCTTACAACTAACTAAAGACAAAAACAATGACTTCATAAAATAGAAATAGAAAAATCAAACACTAAAGAAAATGCAAATATGCTTATCTTAAGGGACAGGGGTTTTACTCTGAGCTTTCTAGTAATGAGGCAAAAAAGGGAAAACATAATTGGTAGTTTTATCAGAACAGAAATGTCAGTCCTCAAGGGGCCAAAATTTCTGTTGGCATAAAATATAAAAAGGAAATTTCACTCAGAGCTTTACTGGAGGAGGAGTGAATAATAAAGCAGACACATGCAGTAGTAGATTTCATGTGGCTGATTCTTATGCTGACCTTCAGTCAGAATTAAAGACAGAACCCCATATGTCCCAGTCCTGCAGAGGCAGTTCTACAAGGAAATAAACAAATGCCATCTGAATTTATAGACTTTTCGTAGTATAACATGATCTAAGGAGAGAATTTAGAAGTTTTAGTCTGGCGTCTGCTTCTAAATTCTGTTTTTATTTATGAGCCTCTCCCCTCTGGGGACAGTCTCTTTGTAAAATCAGATTTAAGACACCACACACAACAAATTGTGCTTGATTTAATAACCTCTACTTGCTTTATCATAAGTCTGTGTGGTTCAATGTATTTTATTATACTGGTATATATAATTCCTACTTATACTGTTTCTTGTTCGAGGTAATGCATGAATTTATTCCCCTTGAGGAGAGAACATGAATTTTTTAAAAAAAGAAATAGTGCCTGTAATATAATATGATGATGATTATGGTCTCATAAGCAATAAATTTTTTTACAAACTTGAGTCGAAACTATCCTACCCTCTTTCTTCTTTGTGTATTTTTAAGATTTATTGAAGGAACCATAAAAAGAACACTCATAAAAAGTTTAATAATGAAGGCGGCTGGGATATAATAGCAGTGACGGTATGTTCCCGAGTTTCTAGTATCTTTCCAGTGCCAAATACCATGACCTGGTCTAAAGTCAAGTATCCTGACTTTGAGTTCAGAAAGTAGAATCTCAATAATAATTTTCTTAGAAAGATTACTGGAGTTAGCCCTGAGTTATGGTGGTCCAAGCTCTAAGATCTTGAGTAAGTCAATGAACTTCCTAGCAATTTATCTCAAACATACTGATAATACATGGTTCTCAGGCTTGTTGTAAAGATTCAAAAAGATAATGGATGTAAAAGCACTTTGTAAAATGCTCTGTGCATATAAGATATAAGGATAAATGTATGCATGTATGTGTACCCATATACACCAGAATATAAGAGCTTTTCTAGTTTGTCCCACATTTTACAAACACACACACACACACACACACACACACATACTCTTTCTCACATTAGCTAAGTGTGTCAGTCAGGGGAAGAACATCACACATCATTCCCAGTTCCATCTCCTGCTCTATTCTATTCTCTGTTTGCAACTGAATGGCCCAATTCACTGGGGAAATCGTGGTCACTTAGGTTCCTGCCTCTTCCAAACACTGTGAAATATGCACAGGTCAGAAATCATAGATTTTACCAGTTTCGGTTCACCTTCCATCGTCTCCCCTGCTCGTCCTCTCTGGTGGGCAGCCTATGGAGTAGTGAAGTGATCAAGAATGAATAGGGGTGGGGCTGATTCACATCAGAAGTAATCGACTGTAATATTACGACTGAAATCTGTGTTCAAAACCATACCTCCCCAGCCTCTCTCTCTCTCTCTTCTCCTCTTCTCTCTCTCTCTATTCTCCTCTTCTCTCTGTCTCTCTCCTCCTTCTCTTTCTCTCTTTCTCTCACACTTCTTTTAAATTAGGGATTGTTAACTAATTCTCGAAAAGTAAAAATTGCTTCTCTGCTTAAAAACCCTTACAAAATGATCCTCTAGTTCAGGATAAAGGCTAAGCCCCTTTAATGACACTGCAGGCCCCCACACCTGGCTCCAGCTCTTTCCAGCTTCATCTTTTCCACTCCTCACAGCAAGCCTGGTGTATCAACCCCACTGGCTTCCCCAGCATGTCTGCAGTACCCCGCAGACTCCCCAAGCCTTTCCCTGGTATTCCAAGCCCTGGAATGTTCTCCTGTCTCCCACAGTGCTTCCTCTTTTCTGCCTGGAAATCTCTGCTGTAAGACGCAAGGCCCCTGGTGCCTCCTGTCTGACCAATCAGAATTAGGCCCCTCATCTGCATCCCCACATGAAGCCCTGTGATGATAATCAGGGTGGTTTGCAAGAAAGGATGAGAAGAGGGTTGGATGTCACTAAACAGGCAGCCACGTAAAATCAGGCAGGCCTGACTGCGCTGCATTCTCCACCAAACCCGAGAGGCTGACTTTCGGGGAGCGGGTGACCTGGGTAGGGGAGAGTCCACAGTACCACCTCCCCTTGTCTCTTGACCATCTGCTCGGCCATTCCTCCAGACAGTGCTGGTTCCACAAAGTGACACTGGGCACTTCCCCTGAAGCCTCCTTCCTTTCTGGGATGGAGTGGACACCCAAATCCTTCCTGGAAAGAAATCAGAAAATTTATGGATCTTGTCAGACTTTTTAAAAATTGATACAACAGCAGGTTGAGTGGATTCTCAGAGAATGGAGGGTAGAAATGAATTTTTCATTTATTCTCTGGGAAGAGAGCTATTTTAAATTTGCCAAGTATGATGAATGGTTTCCTTCTTCCATAAATCAACTCTCTCCTCAGGAATTTGAAATCTATATATTGATCCGCATGGACCATTGTCCCTTAAGTTTTTGCCCCATTAATCACTGAGTAATTTCCAAAAGAGGATGTTCACAGAGATTATTCACTCTAACTCTTCTAAAGTTGTTACCCAACAGCCATGCCTCATGACCAGGCCAGAGGCCACAGTTCTCTACAGGATACACCTGTGAAAATGTTGCTGTACCATATTCACTCTTGCTAGTGGTCCAGTAAGAACAGCAGTCAGGAAGGCCCGAGCTGGCGTTCCCAGCAGTAAGTCTGAAAGTGAAAGTGTTAGTCACTCTTCGTGATAGCATGGACTGTAGCCTGCTGGGCTGCATCCATGGAATTCTCCAGGCAAGAATACTGGAGTGGGTTGCCATTCCCTTCTTCAGGGGATCTTCCTGACCCAAGGATCAAACCCAGGTCTCCCGCGTTGCAGGCAGATGCTTTACCATCTGAGCCACCAGCCAAGTCCCTGGCATCTACTATGCCTCAAATTGGCCAGTGTGCTAACATAGGGAGGTGGGCCCTGATAACCCAGGGAGCCAGGATTCTACCCCCAGGTCTGGGTAAAGGCTAGTCATGACTGGGGAAAAGATGCAGCTGAATCTTTTCTTCAGCACCGAATCATCCACCTAATTTCTTCACACAGTCAGACTGCTTGTAATTGCACCAATTAGAGATTCATTTAGGAGATAGTAGCTGTTAGTCATTCACACATAGGTGTAATTTAGACTCAGTCAATTGTTTTTCCCTTAACGCATAACCACAGTCTGTTATTTTTCTCTTAACACAAGACTACTCATGGGAGTTTTGAAGACAGGATACAGGCAAAAAGGGGTAGGGAAAGTTGGCTTTGGAGACATGGAGTTAAGCAAGGAGAGCGGAGGCCAGTGTGGTACCCAAAGGTGGCATGGTGCCCTGTGGTACCTTGCAGCAGCAGCCCCGGGAACATCATATGGTAGAGAGCCCGGTGGCACAGGTGTGAGCAGGGCTAGCATGCACTGCAGCCCCAGTAACATCAGATACTGAAACACAGGCCCACAGCCCCATATCCAAAATCACTGGGTCCAGAGATGCTCCAGAACTCAGAATCTGGTTTTAGAAACTCAGTACAGTGCAGATACCATGTAAGCAGCCTCATAGCAGTTAGGAAACAACACGTGTAGCCCATTGGATTTCACATTTGCAGATAAGAGACTGGGGGGCCTGTGTTTCTAAACTGATTGATAAACAGCCCGAAGGCTCTTCTGCCACTCTGGCACTCACACTGCTCCCCATGAGCCGGTAACTAGAAGGTACTACTGCATGGCCCAGCAGAGAGCCCTAGACCACTGCTCCGACACACTCCCCAGTGCATCCTTGTCCTACGTCTTCCGAGCCTTTAGGTAGCTCACCCTTTCAACATTGGTGACAGTATGTTTTGCAACAGCGATGGAAGCATGCGAAGGTTGGTCCCAGTGCCCATAATCCTGAGAAGTAGCTGTGGTGATGTAGGAAAACCCTGGCCTTGTGGCCTAAAGGCCGAGGGTCCATTCAACCTCTATCCTTCACTAGCTCAGAGACCTTGGGTAATTATGACCTCTGAGCCTCAGCTTGCTAACCTGAAAAATGGGAGTACTCATACCTCAAGTGGTTGTTGAGAGGATTAAGTGAAATAGATGGGATTAAGGTGCTTTCTAGACTATCAGTTGCTATTGAGACATAAGCTACTGTCATGCCTAGCTCTTATTAGTGAGAGAATAAAGCAAACTAAGGCATGCCGAAATGCTCTAGAGACTATAAATTGCATAAAAGAGTGGAGTTTTATTATTATTGTGAACCTCCTGTCATAGAAGAGGATGTGACTTCCAGGGTAGAGAAGGTAACCCACCCTGTGTAGCCAAGAGAAGGCTTTTTCTTCCACCCCCCGTCCAGCTTCCTATGGCCAGTCCCTCCTGCCAGCTGCATCTGGGTCCTTGGTAAAGAAAACAGATGAGAAGGGGCAAGGAGCCCTGCCAAGGGCCCTGTCTTGGAAAGGATGCACAGGAGGGTTGCCAGGGAGAGGTGCCTGACCTCAGGGGAACTGACCAACACTTGTCTCCTTTAGGGACCCTCCACCAGCCATAGGCCATCCAGGCCATCCACAGCCCAGGGCAGGCAGAGCACCTGGGCTCAGGCCCCAGCCCAGACACTCTAGCCCCATCTCCTGGACAATTGTTTTCACCTCTCTGAGCATTGTGGTCCCTGACGGCACATTTAACATAATGGGACCTACTTCAGTAGGTCATGGAGAGACACCAGTGGGAATGTATGTGAAAACCTTTTGTACATGGTGAAGCATGACTCAAAAGTGAAGTCACCACCTATTGGTGTGAGATGCAGAGAGGTGTCCAGGTAACTCATCAGCAGAGGAGTCTACCGTAATGACCTTGAGCTGCCCAAATTCACTAGGGGAAACCAGGTCCATCCTGGAGAAGGCTGGGGCAAGGGGCTGCAAAGCATCACCAGCACGCAAACTTCACTTCTCTGGGCCTCATGGGCCACTCCAAGGTACTGTTGTGAGTGAAAGAGTGGAATCCTCAGCGCCTCAAGCATCACATGAGTTATTTTCTGTTTTGCTTCATTTTTAATTCTGGATTTTTCTCAATTTATAGATTAGATTTTATGTGTGATGCTGGAGCCCTGGAAAGCTAACAGCATGGCATTTTACAGGATTGATGTTGTGTGTTTTAACTGCAAGCAGCTGAACCCACAGCAAAGACCTAAATGGAATACTCGAGAGCGCTGCTTTGGTGGTGCATGTCTGGGGTTTGAATGGGGTGATGATGAATCTCTGGAGCTTGCTGTGAAACAGTCCTCACTCTCCCTGGCCAGCCCCAATGGGCTGGAGCGCAATTTATGTGAACATCTAATCTGTTATATATGCACATCTTACATTTTCATGTTTGTGCTGACTTGACTGGCTTTGTAAACTAATTATTAAAACAGATAATGATTCCAAGAGACCTCACTGTAGAGCCGAACCTATGAAAATCAAGGTGTGACAAGTCTCAGAATGATTTCCTGCTGAGGGTTGGAGTGAGGAGATAAATGACTTTTAAGTTGCTTTCTCCTTTTTCTTCACTCATTTTTAAATCCCACTGTTCTTACTGCTAGAATATTGCCTTTTCATAGGTGAAGAGAAAGACAATTCCTATAGGAAGCATTATCCCCAAACTGGAAACCAAAATTTCGATGTTTCTCATCCTCATTTGAATCCCTGAATCAGAGCAGTTCAACAGTCAACTTTTCCTGTAAAGTAGGGACTAAACAATTTACACCTCATTTGAGTCTTAATTTGAGACTTAATACACACAATATGGCATGATATGATAGGCACTATAAATTATCCTCTGCAGATGATGGCAGGACAGACTGGTTGAAAATTTAGGAAGAGCAATATACCACATCCATCCCAAATAGTCTCTGAGTTTATATTTAAATTTCTTCCTAATGTCTTTTTATTCTGTATAGATCTTCTTTCAAGGAGTAAATAAACACCTTGAAATTATCACCGCTTAACAGTAGTTTCATTACGTGGGCAAACATCTCATATATTACGTAGAACAGTGAATGTGGTACTAATAATCTCAGCTTTCAGTTTGTAACCCAAATTTCAGACCATGTCCAGTAAGGTCCTAAACTGCACCTGCATCTCAGGTTGAGCATTGCCATCCCCATGACCTAGAACTTCAACTCGCTTTGGAATTCCATTGTCACAGTTTTTAACATTTAACAGAGGCACTGGGAAGGGCATTTGGCATCTTCTTGGGGAAAACAAATTAATGACTTGCCTTGTCTCTCCAGACCCAGGGGGCAGGCTCCCCCCGCTCCTCCCCTAGCCACACCATCAGCAGGCCCATCCCCATGCCGGTGCGGTCCGCGTCCGCCTGCTCCACCCCGACCCACATGCCTCAGGACTCACTTACGGGGGTAGGGGGAGACGTACAGGAGGCGTTTGCACAAAGTAAGTGGCATTACTGTTATTATCATTATTATTTTGCTGTGTTCTGCTTTATGTGACAAAAAAAAAAAAAAAGTCGCCAAGGATTGCGTGTTCTACAGTTATCAGAGCCAATACCAAAGATGTTCTAGACTGTTCTGTGGCTTGTGTCAAAGCCAGGCCTGCAAGACCTTTTAGCAACTCCCTACGCTGATATGTTCATCCCTTCACCATCTTATCTTCTGGCTTCTCTTGCCCTGCCCCATTTTCTTTAATGAGCCTTTCCTCTTTAAGGGAAAGGGAAAAAATCCTTCCAACAGTATCCCTAGAAAATTATATGAATGTAATCCATTTGAAAATCCTGCAGGATATTTCCGGCTTTCTTCTTTTTACATGAAAGGAAACTCAAGATTTGAGAGTAAACAAACCCATCTCTTTAGCACAGAGGCAATCGAAAAGGATGCTTAGTCACCTTCCAGATGCCTTAGAGAGTTGACTCATTGCCTCTGTGTTCTGGGGCTGGGAGGCGAGGCCCCCACTCTTCACAGAGGAGGGCAGAGAGTGATGGGAGATGACAAACAGCCTTCTCCCACCCCTGCCTCTTCTAGTGATGTATGTGCCGCGAGGATGTTTCTCTTCCTGCCGAAGTTTATCTGTAAGCCACGTATTTGGAATCTTGAGCCTCTTTTTCAAACATACTATGGACTTGGCCCTCTATTGGGCTCCTTGCCCCGCTCCCAGGCCAGCACACAAATATCCTTTTAACCCTTGCTGTTATTGTTCAGTTTCTCAGTCACGTCCAACTCTTTTGCGACCCCTTGGACTATAGCGCAGCAGACTCCCCTGTCCATGGGATTTCCCAGGCAAGAATACAGGAGCGGGTTGCCATTTCCTTCTCCAGGCGATCTTCCCAACCCAGGGATCAAAGACAAGTTTCCTGTACTGGTAGGCGGATTCTTTACCACTGAGCCACCAGAGAAGCCCCCGTTTGAACCCTTAGTGTGATGGAAATCTTATAATAATCTTTCTCAACCATAGAGAAATATGACCTAAGTTCCGAGTCAGGGTACTTGGCATACATCTTCTGCCCATGTCTTGGCAGCAGGAGTAAGAATCCTCACCCCCTTTTCCACCCCCTGAGGACATTCGGTGCACAGGGTTCCCATTCCCAAGAGGTACCTGAAATAGTCGGGCGAGTTTGGGGAGCTCTGCTGGGAGCCGGAGGCTGAGATGCTGGAGATCAGAATCTGATGCACTTCAGCCCAGGTAGTGGCTCCAGCAGTAGCAGCTGCTGGGAAGGCACAGCTCCGGTGGGGAAACCAGACTTTTCATCTGTAAGGGCAATACTTAGGTAGGGTGATCACATGTGCTGCAACCATCCCTGTTTGTGCCAGGTCACCCTGTTATTTTTTTATTTTAAGATTTTTTTTTTTTAATGTGGACCATTTTTAAAACTTTGATTGAATTTGTTACAATATTGCTTCTGTTTCGTTTTGGTTTTTTGGCTGTGAGACATGTGATCCCCAACCAGGGATTGAACCCGCACCCCCTGCATTGGAAGGCAAAGTCTTAACCACTGGACCACCAGAGAAGTCCTCATTCTTCATACTAATAGCACCCCTTTCACTTGTAAAATTGTCCCACTTTGAACAATAAATTGTATGAATCCCCACCAGTGGCCATGTCTTCATACATCAAAGGCCATTGCCCTGAACACAAAGTAATTTTTTTTCAGGAAATGAACCAAAGCACTTCTGAAAAGAAGTCTTGGAAGTTTTCTTGCCGTAGAATTTCAGTGGGAGTGATAAACAGCATAAAAATTGGGGGAAAAGGAGAGTTTTGAATTTTTTTCCCGTTATCATTCTTTCCTAAGGCTCAAGAAGAAATTTAAGAAATGACTTGCTAGTAGCAGCAGATTCCATCACGAACACCATGTCCTCTCTCGTGAAAGAGTTAAATTCCGGTAAGTCCCTAGTCCCCTCTTATCTGTCTGCTCATTGGAGAAGGGCCCATAACTTCTGTTAGGGATCTGCTCATAAAACACTTAAGTGCAATCTTTTTAGCTGAAAACGGTGCATTCTTATCTTAAGATGTTTATTGTCTGAGTGAGAAATGTGAGACCATCTTGAGTTTAATAATTAAAACTTTGTAGGTAAACTTTTCAGAAAGGCCTCTGGAGATTTCGGAATTATCTTCAAACCTTATTTGTTGTTGTTTGGTCTCTAAGTCTTATCCAGCTCTCTGCGACCCCATGGACTGTAGCACGCTGGGCCTCTCTGTCATCCACTATCTCCCAGAGTTTGCTCAAATTCGTGTCCATTGAATTGGTGATGCTGTCTAACCATCTCATCCTCTGCTACTCCCTTCTCTTTTTGCCTTCCATCTTTCCCAACATCAGGGTCTATTCTTAACTTTATTTATTACTCCAAAAATAACTAATAACTCAGAATTGTATAAAGAAGAAAATAACAGTTACTGTAAGCTAAACTACTCTGGTTTAACTATTCATTTAATGTTTCATATTTAGGTTGATTCCAGTTATTTACAATTAAAAACAACTTTGCTGTTTAAAAGAGATCTTCTCATTGTCAAGTAGATAAAGATTTTTTAAAGATCTATGTGGCATTTTGTTGGGATATTAGATTTTTTAGTACTGTTTATATTTTGCTGATGAAAAGACTACAAATACATGCTTAATGCAGAAAGTTTGAAAATGCAGGAAAGAATAAAGAAAAATATTAAAATTGACTTGTAAATCCAAAATCCCATGGGTATGCCTGCGGCTGATTCATGTTGATGTATGGCAGAAACCAGCATTATATTGTAATTATCCTCCAATTAAAAATAAAATTTTTTAAAAATCCAGAATTCCAAGGTAGCCACTGTTAAATATATCATGACCCAATTTGACATGATGCTGAAGTTAGTTTATAAGGTCAAATGTCTTATTTACTAATTTAGACCCTGTTAATTTGGAATGCATGGCTATTTGAATGAAGCTAAACTGAAATTTGGGCTTCCTAAGTGGCTCAGTGGTATAGAACCTGCCCACCAATGCAGGAGACAAGGGTTTGATCCCTGGGAGAAGAAGATGCCCTGGAGAAGGAAATGGCAACCTACTCCAGTATTCTTGCCTGGGAGATCCCATGGACAGAGGAGCCTGGTGGGCTATAGTCCATAGGGTCGCAAAAGAGCTGGACGTGACTTAGCCGCTAAACAACAACAAACTGAAATTCACCTTTGCAATATCACCAAAGAAAGATCTTCCCAGAAAATATATAGCATAAAATTGCAGTATTCTTTATCCTAATAATACTGAGTTTTAAAAAATTTAACAGTGTTAATACACAAATAAATATCTTGCTAGTTAGGAATACATTTCATTTATTCACGAAAGCCCTATGAGCAATATGACTGTTTTTCAGGACTGTGGTCATGTAGTTGAGATCACAAAAACTGTAAAAATAAAACTTAAACATTAAAAAAAAAAAATCTGGATTTAAATTTCTGAAAGTCTCTATAATTAGAGTTAAAATAATGAAATGGTAAAATTAACCTAAAATAACAGCAATTGAAATTGTTGCTGTTATTTTAGATTAAGATTACCAGATAGGATAAAAATGACAGTAGTTAATATATATATATCACGGTTAGTGGCATATTCCCACTGCCCTAGCAAATGATGAATGAAATGAAGACATTCTCATTGTGGATGTTTCAAAGTACTATTAGTTTATACTCTTACAGTACTTTGAAATATTAAGGGAATGTAGTATTTTAGGTTTGTTTATCTTACCTTAAAGTAGATTTCCCCTAATAGCTCATGGCAAACCCAAACAAGCCTTTTGGCCAACCCAATAATATTAAGCAAAAGTAACAACAGTTTTAATGAAGAGGGGGAAAAACAGAATGCTTGGAGAATTGTCAGTTATTAAGACAAAAATTTCTTATAACATTATTGAGATTTAAAAAACACAATATGCATATGTGTGTGTGTGCGTGTGATAGATGCTCAGTCATGTCCAACTCCTTGCAACCCCATGGACTGTAGCCCACCAGACTCCTGTGTCCATGGAATTCTCCAAGCAAGAATACTGGAGTGTGTTGCCATTCCCTTCTTCAGGGGATCTTCCTGACCCAGGGATCAAACCCAGATCTCCCATATTTCAGGCAGATTCTTTACCATTTAAGCCACCAGGGAAGCCCAAAAAAGACAATACTGTATTCTAAATGATCTTATGGTTCAGTTCAGTTCCGTCGCTCAGTCGTAACTCTTTGCGACCCCATGGACTGCAGTACGCCATGCCTACCTGTCCATCACCAACTCCCAGAGTTTACTCAAACTCATGTCTATTGAGTCAGTGATGCCATCCAACCATCTCATCTTCTGTCATCCCCTTCTCCTCCCGCCTTCAATCTTTCCCAGCATCAGGGTCTTTTCAAATGAGTCAGTTCTTCGCATCAGGTGGCCAAAATAGTGGAATTTCAGCTTCAACATCAGTCCTTCCAATGAGTATTCAGGACTGATTTCCTTTAGGATGGACTGGTTGGATCTCCTTGCAGTACAAGGGACTTTCAAGAGTCTTCCTGATTTTATGGTAATTCATGTCAATATCAATTCTCATTTTGAAAAAAAATGAACACTTATTTGACTTGTGTACAGTAGCTGGTCAGTGTTTTACACAGCACAGGTTAGTTTTTGCTAAGCCTAGCCCTTTATTGGCTGGTCATTAAAAAATCTAAAAGATATTCTTTACTTTCTTCAATTGTACCTAATAGAGGTGGGAAGTGAAACTGATAGTAACGTGGATTCTGAATTTGCACGGACTCAGTTTGAAGATCTGGTCCCATCACCAACCTCTGAAAAAGCTTTTCTAGCACAAATCCATGCCCGAAAACCTGGGTACCTTCATGGTGGAGCTACCCCGAGCACCATGCGTGGGGACATGTGAGTATCTTCTGCCTGGGGGGTGTTTTTTCAGCAACAGGACATTCTGCAGGGAGCATGAGAAAATGAAAACATGGTTGCTTAGTTTTTCATTTTGGAAAGGAATGACGCAGTTTCCTTTTCTGCCAGAAAAGGTAGAAGGGGGTATGTGTGCTAAGTCACTTCAGTCATGTCCGAATCTGTGCGACCCTATGGCCTGCAGCCCACCAGGCTCCTCTGTCCATGGGATTCTCCAGGTAAGAATACTGGAGTGGGTTGCCATGCTCTCCTCCAGGAGATCTTCCTGACCCAGGGATCGAACCCGCATCTGTTGTGTCTCCTGCATTGGCAGATGGGTTCTTTACCACTAGCGCCCCCTGGGAAGCCCAGGTAGAAGGGTGCTTCATTTCAATTTCTCATTGTGACTTTTCCTCCTAACAATTTCCAGAGTATCAGTAATGAAAACCAACCAGTACCTGTTGAGATCCTGGCCCACCCAAGGCACTCAACCAGTTAGATACAAAATAGTGTCAAAAATCACTCCCAGCATCCCAGGACTCATAGACTAGTTCAGAAGATAAATCATCCCATCTTCCGAATTTACTAGATTCCCTCTTAAGGGACCTGGTGATACTAGAGAGGCCTCTGTTCAAAGTGAGTATATAAATATCATCTATGCACTTGTGATTTGAATAACTAAATGTATAAAAATCTCATTATAAAGAAGTCCAATTTGCTTGACTTGTTGAATATGTATAAATCTGACCTTCAAAAGACATTTTGCAAAGATTTTCACCCAATTAGGTTTCTGTAGCTTGACAGGAGCCAGTAGAATCAGTGACATTCCCTACTAGACTGGGACCTTGGGTCAGCTCAAAGTAGTCAGGCAGAAAAAGTTAAAGCTGAGAAACAAAGGCTAAGCAAGGACAGACCTGCAGAGCCCAGCTTGGGAGGGAAAAGACTAAAATGAAGAAAGTTAAATAAGTGGAGTTCTGAGAAATATGGATAAGGGCTCACTCAGAAGCTGGAAAAGGGAGTTGATGAGCAGCTTTTAAAAAAGCTACAGAAGGGTGGTGGTGCTTAACATGAGAAAAACTGCAGACTAGTCTACAAAAATAAACTGTTTTAAAGACCCAAAGAAGAAGCTAACCAGAGGCCTTTCTGGTGTTTTGACTCTCCATCCAAGGAGTGAGTAAAAAGACCAGTAATAATGGGAAATTATAAATAGACATGGTTTGAAAGCCAGCTGTGAAAAGGCAGAGAGCATAATATCAAAACAAAACAGTTATGATTTTATGTGGCAGGAGGCTGCTGCTTTTAATTGTAGTTCGCTTTCTTGTCCTTCCCTCTATAATTTAAAATGATTTGATTTGTTTGTTATTCAGACTGGTGAACTGTGATCAGTTCAGTCTGGTAAATAACGTATCTATGTGATTTTTTATAATTGAGCATTTACATGGTGGCGACCTAAAACTTTCTTGATCCAGTCGCAAGATCCAAGACTGTAGCTAAAGCCACCCGATCTGCCGTTCCTGGCAGGCTGGTGGCAGGGCTGTGGGGGTTGGGAAGGGAAAGTTTATAGAGGCCTTGCAGACCTATTTAGGCTGGCCCCAAACCTCTAAAAATAACAAGAACATGTCGTACAGATATAAATAAACATGAACATTGGCATTTATGTTCCAACCCAGAAACTTCTACTTGACCACTCTTTTTCATTTTAGGGGATATTTTAATATCTGTACTATCTAAGCATGTACTGTGTTTTAGCCTGAGAATATTTTAGCCATATGATTTAGGCGGTAAATTTATATTCAGTCCCAGGAAGAACTTTATATATTCTTGGATGAATAGATGAAGAGTCACACATTAGCGAATGAGATCATTCTTATCCATTTGTTTCATGATGGAATTGGACAATTTAAATGGATTTCTTAAAGTCAGAGAGAGTATACATCTTTAAGATCAAGAGCTGTGGGTTAGAATATTAGTCTCCCTGACATTGATTGGTTGATATTCTGAGTCTTGATTCTACCATAAAAATACAGCACATGAGTGCATGGGCCTATATACATGCAGAACACAAAGAGAATTAAATTACAAACAAATATTCTTAGACATTATTTCACTAGAGGGCTCACTTTCCTTATAGAAAGTGTTCTTGGACTCCATTTTTTTAAGCCCCCAAATTGGGAAAACTGTATCCTCTCAAAAGATAAGCCTGCTTTTTTTTTTTAAGAATGGCAAACATTTAAAGGGCAACTCATTCCAGGAAACTCTAGGAAAACAGGTGACATAGAAAAACTGCCTATGAGAACAACTTGATCATATATTTCTCCAAACTTCCAAAGCGTCTTTCAAGTTTTTTTCATCATGTCAAAGAAAATCCTAAATTGAAGTAAATCGAAGCAAAGAAGTGAATTAGAGACAAAATAAACGTGCCCCCAGAACAGCAGGTAATACAGGGATTCCACTCATATTTGCCTTTTAAGATTTGCTCCAAAACACCCTCTGTGGTTGACTCCCAGGGTTACAGAAGACGGGGACCCCTACATGCGGCCAGAGGATGAGAACTATGAAGATGACTCCGTCCGGCAGCTGGAGAACGAGCTGAAGATGGAGGAATACCTAAAACAGAAGCTACAGGATGAAGCCTACCAGGTACCGAGAGCCCACCCCACACCACCCACCACTTCGGCCCCCGCCCCTCGGCGGCTGGATCTTTCACATTATCCCAAAACTTGGTGCCTTCTCCTTCCTTCCACCCTCCCTTTCTGGAATATTCTGACAGTACTCCTTAGCCCATGAATTCTAAGACAGGGAAAGTTTTAATGCTTCTTATAGCTGTCACTCACCATGTTTTCCTATAAATTCTGAGCTGGAAAATGAAAAGAGGCCTTCCATGGTGATGAATAGTTCATGACCCTCCAAGATCATTAGGAAAACCCTTTTTAAGAAAAGATACAGCTGGCTGTCCATATCAGCAGATTCAGAATCTGTGGGTACTGAGGTTCAACTGGAAGGGACTTTGAGTATCCATGGATGCTGGCATCTACAGGATGGGGGTATCCTGGAACCAGTCCCTCATGAATACTCTGGGATTCTATGCCCTTGGGTGGGCCACAGGGCACCAGGAAATTGACTAAGCATAAGTATACCTCTGTCCTTGAACCACTTGTCCTCAACTTCCCTCCCTGCCTGCCTCGTATCAAATGTTAAGAAGTTAAAGAGTGACAAACTTCAGCTAGACATGTTGGGGGAACTGCAGGCCCCCATTCAGCAGGGTGTGGCTGGACAGATTGTCATATATCCTGGATAGCATGATAATCCATGTGAGAATTCATCTGACATAACACATGCGATGGGGAATAATGTTATCCTTACGGGGATGCATTTTCCCCATGGAGATTGTTCTACTGCCCCGTTTATTTACCTTGTATGTTTCCCCTCCCTGCGTCTTGCTGGGGTTCTGGGAGGACAAGGGTATTTGGATGGTTGAGACCCACTGCCCCTCACCAGGCCCTGGTGGATTATTTTTATCAGGTCAGGCTTTCTGTCCAATATCCAGATAAGTTTTTTCCACCATCTTAGAAGCAGTAGCTTCTCTTACTCTGTTATTGGAAGAAAGAATAGCAGATAAAATAAGTTATCTACTACTCATACATCTGTAGATTGCTTGGAAATATTTTCCCAAGAAGAACAGAGCAAGAGGGAAGCCTACTAACCCCACCTTGACAATATGAAACAGAAGTTTCGCCTCTTTGGAATGTTCCAAAACAGTTGTGTTTCCAAATAACTTCAGAATGTAGGCCTAGGTAAACAAAGAGTGACCAGATATGTAAAGCCGTATTTGAATCCTGCATAATCAGACTTGCCTCGAGTGCACACCAGGGAGGACATTTTTCTTTGCAACTTCTATGGCCTGTCCACAGGAGGAAATTTGCCCGGATGAAGCCCCAGGGTGTCTCTGGGAACTCTGAGGGGTGGCATTCCTACATATATCTCCTTTTGGCCCTGCTGCACAGAAGGAGAGAGAGAGGTGGCTAAATAATCAATATTATGGTTCATGTTGTTAGAGGCGCCTATTAGACCTCCCTCTGGGAGCCCACACTAGTGTCTGGATTTTGGTGATCAACCGTAATTGAAATTTCTAATTTTTTTTTTTTTAAGAAAAGGAGTCATTTCATATAAGATATTAGATTTTTATTTATTTCAATGAACTAGAGATTTAACCTGATACAAGCAAAATGAAAGGAAATCCTATTAACAGCCTCAGCTTCCATTGGAGTTCCTGCCATCTCTGGCAGATTTCAAGCTCTTTCTCTCTCTCTCTCTCCTTTCCTCACCACAACCAGTGACTTCAAAGAAAAGACAAAGAAAAGGGCAAAGAGATTGTTACGGGTCCATGTGTTTTATGCCCTGGAGAAGGTTGAAGTGGTTTTTCCTTGACTGCTCTATAAGCTGTTGGATGGGTCAGAACGTTACTTTCATTCCCTGGCTTCTCTCTGTCTGTCTGTCTATCTATCTTTCTGCATGGCTTCCCACCAAATAATTCACCAGCTTGACTGCATCACAGACTTGACATGTCACCTTTCTCGTTTGTATCCTTTGTCACCCGCAGGTCAGCTTGCAAGGTTGAATGCAATATCCTTTTATCACTCTCCTCTCAAGTAAGTATCCACTTATTTAGGAGGAAATGTGGTCACTGTACCTTGGATTCTGATCACTTGTAACCTACATGCACAATCACTATCTCTTACGTTTTTTCTATGGTATACTATCCTCTCCCCCTGCTGACAGCAAAGAATCATCCTGGGCCATGAAACATATCTTTCTAGTCCAGTGTGATTTGGCAGACAACCTTGGGAGTTCACTTTTTACTCTATAAATTAGGAAAACTGGCAGAGGAATTTCTATAACCCAAAGATGCCCCGTAAATGTGCGGCTATAAAGCCAATTTGCTGATCCATAACTGCATCCAAAGTTTCAACCTCTCTGGCACTTGAGAGAGAAAAATGCAAGCTTGCTCAGCACTTGCAGAAATGAGTCAGCTCCTTAGTCCTGCTGCACTTCAGGCCCAAAAGATCAAAGTGTGCACCTTAACCAGTGAAATCAAGAACATGAATTACTAAAGAAAATGAAAGAAGCAAAGCGCAGAGGGAAGCTTCCACAGCCTTACGCTTTTGGAACAGCTGATTCACACCCATCATGGATTTCAGCAAGATATAAATTAATTTAAAATACCTTTTCTGGGGCTTGTGATCCCCCACCTTCAGAGATTTACCTAAATACATGGGAAATTCTCAGTAGTTTTTGTTTGTTTGTTTTTTTAATTTAAAGAGACTAGCATTTGATTGGCAAGAACCACTTGACTATTGTTGTCTGAAGCTTAGGATCTGGACTCTAACAGACTGATTTTAAAAATGAGTTCCATCAAATCCTAGCAGCATAATATTTGAAAAATTGCTTTGACTTCTATGAGCCTCTGTTCCCACTGTACAACATGTATCATAATACCTACCTCATAGAGGAGTTGTACGCCCTGGGATACACCAAGTTACAGCTTAACCTAGTGGCAGACACACTATCATTTCATTCTGAGCACACACGTACATGTCTAACCCTCTGCTCAGTGCTTTAGAAGCAGTTCAGTCCCTGGGAGTGACAATGATTATTATGTGAGTGTATGAGAACCCCGAAGACTCAGAACTAGCTTGCTCTCTCTACTTGGGTGAATAAGGTTGGAATTCGGCTCTGTGCGATTTGACACACCTTCAGCTACACTGTCCCACGAGTCTGATGGTTTCTCTGGCTCCAGCTCATGGCCATTTAGATGTCCCACATTGTAATTCAAAGCTAATACACCTCTCACAGTCACGACTGCATAAGACCAAGGACTTGTGACTACTTTAGTTCTTCCGTCTATTCCCACCCATGGAATCTCATAAGTCTACAGTGCAGTTGAAAGGAAACTCAACCCTGGCTGCTAAGCTGAAAAAGGAATATATGTCTTCTATATGATGTATCAATTAGTAATGAATACATTCTAGCTGAAACACTGCTGACCTCCTGTCTCGGTCCTCAGGTTAAGATGAAGCAAGTAAAAATCAAGGTGTAATTGTTATGAAATATATTTTTTGAGCTGTGAGGTCCTTTTGGTATAAAAGGAGAGATCTTATTGAATACATTTTAGTCTGTCTCCATTGGACTTGAGACTACTACCCACAAGTTCTCCTGATTCATCATGACTATAGTGAAAAAGTACCCAAGGGCAATTTCTGAAAATATTCACTCCAGTTACTTTCCCAGAGGAGCAAGATGTTTCCTTTCATAGCATTTTCTTTCTCTGAACTCTAGCAGTTTGATCATTTTTGTTACACACATTATTTAAACATCAGCAGGTAGTTCTTATAAAAAATATACTTCTTTAAAAAGCCTAATAAAATGCCTTTGACATTTTTTATTTAGTTGCTAACTCATGTCCAATTCTTTTGTCACCCATGGACTGTAGCCTGCCAGGCTCCTCTGTCCATGAGCTTTTTCAGTGGAGTTGCCATTTCCTTCTCCAGGGGATCTTCCAAACCCTGGGATCAAACCCATGTCTCCTGCGTTGGCAGGGAGATTCTTTACTACTGAGCCACAGTGGAAACCCCAGCCCTGGACATAAACCAAGATAAAATGCAGTATTTGGTTCTTGTCCATAAATGCCAAAGATTTTAATCTTCTGTTTCAAATTTTATTTCCAATAAAACTTAAAACAGTTGTGACCTCTGCTGCTTACCGCATCCTTACCTACCTAGCAGCCTTGCACAGGATTCTAAATATAAACCAGTCTGTCACCAAATCACCAAGTCAGACAAAATTAATTTAAGATCAGGAACACTGCAGGAACTAGTAGCTTTTCATCCTTGAAGCTAGTTCTACCCTACTGTAATTTTTCTTGATGAAACCCAGAAAGACAGCTGAAATTGTAGAACAGTTATTTGTTGAAATCTATTCACTTGAACTTTCTGGCTATACTACAAGACCAGAAATTATCCTCAAATACATGCATCTCTTCTGCAAGGGTCCTAAAGTCGATTTCATCAGCTCAGAGTCAATTAGGCATCCACGAAGTAGAGCACTACATGCTGCTGCTGCTAAGTCACGTCAGTCGTGTCCCACTCTGTGCGACCCCATAGACAGCAGCCCACCAGGCTCCCCCCTCCCTGGGATTCTCCAGGCAAGAATACTGGAGTGGGTTGCCATTTCCTCTTCCAATGCATGAAAGTGAAAAGTGAAAGTGAAGTCGCTCAGTCATGTCCAACTCATAGCAACACCATGCACTGCAGCCCACCAGGCTCCTCCGCCCATGGGATTCTCCAGGCAAGAGTACTGGAGTGGGGTGCCATTGCCTTCTCCGGAGCCCTACATGACTAAGGGGCAAAAGGTGAAACACCAGAGACATGGAAGACCCATCCTCTGCTCAAGAAAATCCTTAGGCCTCTGAAGATAAATATGTGCTTACCAACACATTAACAAGAGTTAATCCAGAGAAACCTGTTTTATTGCTTTTCAGCTAGCCACGTGGGAAGAAACAATACACATAACACTTAGCACCCGAATTAGAGTCCACCATGGTTCCATTTTGGCCCACTCAAATCTTAGGTTGGTTCCTTTTCCATCCCTCTGGCCACATGATACTCCACTCACCTTGGCCAGCCACATCCTAACTTCAGAAATTAGAGGATGGAAGATCAAAGGTGGATTTTTTTTTAAATTAGCATGGAAAAAAAAAATTAGCAAGGCATTCTGATGGTGAGTCAGTGCTTTCATGTCCTTGTCCAAAGGACAACACAGATATTTCTGTTTATGTTGCTTGAATCTTCCAGATGCCTTAGGTGCCCACTAGGCAGGAGTCTCAGCATGGAGATTCTTGTCCTCTCTTCCATCAGAAGGTGCAGTAGCCCAGTGTCCCAAGACGGTCATTCCTGATTGTCAGAGGAAGAAAGGAGTGTGTGTGTGTGTGTGTGTGTGTGTGTGTGTGTGTGTTTCGGGGTGGGGGAAAGGGAGGATTCTAAGCTTCATAACTCTAGAGAACAGTTTCTATCTTTAAAAAAGAAATTACACATTGCTTATTCCCAGGCAAGCTATAGTCAGACAGATGCAAGTAACAGGAGAGCTGGTGATGAAGGACAGAGCTGCACCCCCAGAGGAGAAGACGGCAGCCTGGCAGCAGCCTCAGCTCATGGAAGAGAGGACCCACCACATGCAGCCGCTCCCGACAGACCCCCGCCCCCTAAAGACTGTGTTCTGCCGACTATAGTGCAGCTAACTTTTTGTTCTAAGTTTTGTAGTTCATAGACGTGTGTTTTGAGAAGGAAAAAAACAAAAATAAGACTTCTGTTCAAAGCTAACTTATCAGCTACATCTTCTATAACATGGCTCATCCCTCGAAATGAAAACACAGGCTGAAATCCCATGCTGCTGTTACTGGCAATGGCAGTATTAACGAGCATCTTACCTTTGCACATGATATTTGAACCTGGTCAGTTTACAGCGACATTACTAACACTGTTTATAGCTAGGAGTTTCATTTCTGAATTCTCTGAGATTTTAGCAAAACAGTTGATTATATACACTGTAAATTTTTTTTTTCCACAGCAACTGGAAAATAAAACAACCACTTACAGTTATTCACTGAGCCCGAAGGATTTGGTTCCTGAGGGTACAGACTCAGAGCCCCAAAGCCAAGAAGGGTCCTTGGCCTGCATATTCTGCACTTGTCTCCAAGTCTCTGAGAACAGAGGCTTGAACCAAACCCACCAGGAGAATCCAATCTCTGCAGCTTCTTTCCAACTTGGGGTTGTTTTCTTTCAAGATACTCTTAACCAATCAGCCATAGAATTTAGTGTAAATATTTTTTTTTTCCAAATAGAGATCATATTCCAAAAAAAGGCAACATTCAAATTATATAGAATCTAGTTTTTAAAATCAGCACAGATCTTCTTAAAAACTGTGAACTCTGTTTTGAAATACTCGTTACTAAAGCTGTTTATAAACCACAGGTGCCATAAGATCCCCCCAGTGGACTCAAGTTATCTCTGCTCTTCCACGGCTGGTTCCTTTCGGTTTAGCTTTAGGGAGCATGTTTCTAACAGCACCGCTCATCCGCCAGTTCCCCATCAGGTCGTTTGGAGGCCTTTCAGCTTTAAATGTACAGGCTTAAAGTGCGCTTGCAAACGTTCACTCTCCTTTTCTTTCTGAATGTGTTTTGCCTTAGCTGGCTACCTGGTGTTCTGCATGCAGCCTCCTGTGGTCACGTGAGAGGAAACAGGCTTTCCTAAGTGGAGCTGGGATCTTGCACTCTGTGAAAAGCTGATGTGCAAAAGAACTGTCAAGGAAGGGAGAATGAATGACTCTGTTGATGGTCCTTTCTGAGGGCTATCTTTGGGGAGCACCAAAGACCTCCCTTGGGGATTCTGGGGAAATGAAAAAAATAATCTTCTACTTTGTTTCAAGATTTGATGAAATAAAAATCCTGCAACACAGTAGATGCATTATCCTTAAATAGGCAGCTTCTCTGGATTCCTGTTTCTCATTTAAAAGAAGAGAACATCATTCTATAACAGTGGTTCTTGAAATGTGGTCCCTGGACCAGCAGCACCAGCATTACCTGGGGAATTTATTAGAAATGCAGATTCTCAGGCCCTAACCCTAGCCCTACTGAGTCAGAAATTCTGGGGTTGGGGCCCCGTCATCTGTGTTTGAACCTTCCAGGTGATTCTGATGCATGCAGAAGCTGAAGAACCACTGCTTTAGAAGAAAGTTGTGTAATAAAATCTCTGAAAAGGCCTTACTCAGAATAAGTAAGAAAGGTTCTGAGTCATCATCAAAGTTTGAGTGATTCAATTTTGCTTCCAGGGTTGGCAGAAGCTTTCTCCCACCCGACAGAGTCGGTAGTTGGTGGGTGCCCCGCTGAGAAGTGACATCCCAACTTCTTCCTTCTTCCTTTTCAGAGGGCTCTCAGTTGCTCCCATCTCTGTGTTGGGTCAGACACCACCTCCTTGACTGCCCTCGGGAACAAAATTACTTGCCTTGGGGTCAGTAAAGCTCTCGGTTGGCATTAGCAAGGAGCTCATTCTGCCCCTTCATGTACTAATCATTTTCCCCTGGAAAGCCAGCCTGACAAATGCCCCTGAGAACAGGCTGACACCAAAGGGACACAACTGCACAGTTCTCAGATTTCTTTGCACAGAGGGATGTTATTGCAGGTTTTGTTGGTGTATCTTAATGTTCATCTCCTTCCCTCTGCCCATCCTCTGTGAACCCATACCTCTCTAGATGGAGCAGGTGGCCACTGGTGCCTCATACTCAGTACCTAAAACCACTACATCCCAGCTACCTACATGGCTGTCAGCTCTGAATCAAAGCTGGGCAGTTCTCAGTCTCAGAACCCTGACCCTGCAGGTGGCATTCAGCCACTACCTGGACCGAGCTGACAGATGTTATCATTTTGTGTTTCTGCATCATAGTGTTTGTCTAAGGTTTGGACCGTTCTGTGGGTAACCTTCCTGCATCACAGTGTTCAATTCCATCACACGGTTGTCGATCCCATCTTATGAAGTCGTTGCAAGGACTCTGGAAACTGCTGCCAATGACCGATTCCTGACTAACCAGCCACCTTTTCTTTCTCTTAGCTCCACGTCAGCCCTGAGACCAGACTCAAGCACCCCTGTCCTGTAAACGAGACAAAATGGCGTGCGTTATTTTGGGTTTTCGTGTTTTGGGGCGGGTTTCTTTCCTTGGCTCTCCAAATCTACTTTTGGGGCCTGTTCTAAGTGCAAACCCAGCAGGTGACACCTGTCCTGTCCATTAGGTACAGTTCTGTCTGGCCAGGGTGTTTCTTTCTTGTTCCACAATGAATTGCACATCCATCTCCATTAGAGGTGATGCCCTATTAATGAGCACTGGTCTAACACAGCCAACCCTCCCCCACAGCACCATGTGAATGGAGGGAGGGAGGAGGGTGAAATCTACTGTAGGGGATTCAGGAATCAGTTGTGGTTGGTCAGGACGGAAGTCGGGATAAATGTGGTTGGTCAGAGGGAGATGTGCTGGAGATTGTGAAAAATGGATTCTCAAGAGATCTACTAAAAGACAGGGAAGGTTCATTTGTAAGTAGTAATGTGAACTGAACTACATAAGAGTGTGGCCTTTGTTGTGATATACTATGTATTTTCTTATATGCATGAGCCAAACTGTTGCCTCATAATTTAGCACTGATGTCTGCTTTTATTTTGATCATCTTTGTCCACCCTTATTAGTTCTTGGCTGTTAACTGTAGGTAGGCGTTGTAAATCCAGCAGCCTTTGGTTGCTGCAGTCACCTTGGTTCGATTCCGCACAAACAACTCCATGTCCTCAGAAGAAAGGGCATTTTTACCTTTGAACCAAAAAGAGGGGAAAAAAGAAAATCAGAGGTATCATATCCTGAAGCTAATTAACTCTAAGACATTTTTAATTATGACTACTGTAATTTGATGCCATTTGAAGTAACCAATTCAGAGACACTAAAGATTTCACAACATTCATGGGTATGTAACAAAACTACTATTGTATGGGTTTTTTGTATTGCTGTTAAGTATTGTTTTGTGTGTCTGTGTGTGTGTTGGAACCTCCTGGGGACATGTTATATTTTGAAGTGATTAAACTATTTAATTGTGTGTCTATATTTTGGAATGGAATTATTTCTTCATTAAAAAATGTTTTTAAAAACACTATATCTTGTG
The DNA here is from genome assembly GCF_001704415.2 of Capra hircus. NCBI lineage: Eukaryota > Metazoa > Chordata > Mammalia > Artiodactyla > Bovidae > Capra > Capra hircus. The sequence goes on along the minus strand of NC_030831.1, from coordinate 22,439,805 downwards.
TATTTTGTTCTTTGAATGTTTCCTAAAACAACATGAGATTAGTCTAAGAAAGACAAGTCAGTGTTTGGAGTGTGAAGCTTGGACTGCTGATTGAGGATCAAGCAATTGAGGTCAAATATTTCACCTTTTCCTGCCTTTGAGGATGCAATTTTTTTAAAGATTAGATACTATTCTGCTGCTCATCGAAAGCCTTGTTATGATTAACATCAAAAATCCATACTCCCTCTCCTTTTTTCTCTTCCTCTTCTCTCTTTTCTTCCCCAAATTCCAAATGTTGGAAAAAAATAACTAACATTTGTGTAATCCTTTACAACTTTCAAAAACCCTGTTTCATTTACATTTGATCCTCACATTATCCATTTGAGGAGTACTTAGTCATCCAGATGTGTAACTTACGGTGCTTCCTTTGTTCTGAAAAAATCTGCAGACCAGGCTGAGATGAGAAGTAGACTAGGAGTGCCATCAAACAAGAAACAGAGGGAAAAACACAAGAAATTTCCCACTTCTGAGAAGATGGTGCGCTTTTCGGGGGAGCTTCAGGAATTAGGCTTCTCCCTCTATCCAGAGCTGTGGAGACTTCACCTCACTCCCAGTAGATCTTACATCAGACAAGACCAAGATTCATCCAAGGAGTTGTGCTCTCAATTCCTTGGCATTGGTTTAATTTCTACTGCTGTCTTCTGGTTGCCCTAGCAACACAAATTAAACTTTCCAAATTATGTGTTATAAATATTATCTGAACAAGTAAAGAAAAACTGGGAGGCACTGGAAAGATGAAAAAGAGAATTTTCAGAATCAATTTTTTTTTTCTAAGATGTCAGATCCTGACGCAAGACTGTGATGTACACCAAGAATCACCATCACCCAAAACATTCCCCTAAGATTTCATTGGCATAGTCAGAAGCAGTGGGGCAGGTCTGATTGTCAAACACTGGAGAAGCTTGGGGCAAGAACTTTTTTCCTGGTTCATAGCCAACTTGGGAACAATGATCCTCTGAAATATAAAATCCTTTATAGTCTTTTTTTAAAATGCTGCTTTGAGGGGAGGTTAGTATGAGAAAAGAGTAATATTTCCCCCTATTGCAAAGAGATCCAAGATGCTTCTTTGATGAAGAAGGACTCAAATATTTTAGCAGGATAATAAGAAGAGTATAATTTTAGCAAAACACCTAAACCAAGGCTAAGATACAATACTGAAAAATCTGCATAAAATGCAACTTAACTTCCTAGTTCTCAATGTTCAGTACGAATAACCCTACTTGTTCAACAGCAAAGGCATTTTTCAAGCCATTGTGAGGGTCTCTGTACTATGAACATTAGCAGTATAAAGGACAGTCTTCATTTTTTTTTTTTTTCTAAAAAACCACAAAGTCAGGAGGTGGAGAAGAGGGAAAGCTTGTACACTGTTGGTGGGAATGTAAATTGGTGCAGCACTATGGGAAACAAGATGGAGTTTCCTTAAAAAACTAAAAATAGAGCTACCACTTGACTCACCAATTCCACTCCTGGGCATATTTTTTTTAATTAATTCAAAAAGATGCATACACCCCAATGTTCACAGCAGTATTATTTATAACTGCCAAGATATGGAAGCAACCAGAGTGTCTATCAACAGATGAACTGATAAAGATGTGTGAATGGATAAGGAAGTTGTGCTACATATACACGATAGAATATTACTCATTACTCAGCCATTAAAAATAACGCATTCTGAGTCAGTTCTAATGAGGTGCATGAAACTGGAGCCTAGTATACAGAGTGAAGTAAGTCAAAAAGAGAAACACCAATACAGTATATTAACACAGTATATACACAGAACTTAGACAGATGGTAACAATGATCCTATATACAAGGCAGCAAAAGAGACACAGATGCAAAGAACAGATTCTTGGACTATGTGGGAGAAGGCGAGGGTGGGATGATTTAAGAGAATAGCGTTGAAACATGTATATTACCAGATGTAAAACAGATGACCAGTGCAAGTTCGATGCATTAAGCAGGGCACGCAAAGCTGGTGCTCTGGGGCAACCCAGGGGGGATGGGAATGGGGAGGGAGGTGGGAGGGGGTTTAGGATGGGGGCACACATGTGCACCCATGGCTGATTCTTGTCAATGTATGGCAAAAGCCACCACAGATTGTAAAGTAATTATCCTCCAGTTAAAATCAATTAATTTTTTAAAAAAAGATTTGGTGTATGCATATACAATGGAATACTACTAAGCCATAAAAAGAATGAAATTTTGCCATTTGCAGCAACATAGATGGAGGGCATTATACTAAGAGAGATAAGTCAAAGACAAATACTAGGCGATATTGCTTACATGTAGAGTCTAAAAAGCACAACAAACTAGTCCATATAACAAAAAAGAAGCAGCTCAAATATATAGAGAACAAACCAGTGGTTACCAGTGGGGAGGACGGGTTGCAATATGGAGGGGGTGGGGAACGACAGGTACAACCTAGTAGGAGTAAAATAGGCTACAAGATTGTACTATACAACACAGGGAATATAGCCAATGCTTTGTTATAACTGTAAATGGAGTATAACCTTTAAAAAAATTTAAGCATGCAGTTGTTTTTCATATTACTACTTAGCATAAAGCTAAGTTGCAATCTGTGATGGTGAGAAGGGTAAAACTAACAGAATTTATTCCAACTCTACACCCTCTTCTTAGCCTGGCCTGATGAAAGGATTAAGCTATGTACTGAGTTGGCCGAACAAATTTATTATGGAAGAACCGGAACAAACTTTTTGGCCAGTGCCACTTAACTGCTTGTCTATTCATCTTTCCCAACTCCACACTGGTGGTGAGCAAAGTCTTCACTAGTATGGAACATCACTGAACCCAATGCTGAGCCATAAGTACAATAGTTGGGCAATAAATACAGAAGGTATTTAAAAATAAGGAAGGCACACCATTCTTCAGGTTACTCTCCCAATTATCCATAGTCACAGCCAGGATTTTTAATAGATGCGTTGGAAGAGATGAAAATTGATCGGGAATAGACTCTGGTAAAGCACCGGAAGTAGGAGATTGAGGGGGTCGGGCTTGTGCTCCAAAGCCAGGTGTTTGTGATGCTCGGTTCTGAGAAGTGGAGACACTGATTTGTATTCCAACCTCCCACTTTCAAAAAGACCTGATAACAGAGCCAGGACTCCTCTCAGAAAGTGAGTCAGCAGTTTGCCTGAGACTGACCCAGTTTTGCACTGAAAGCCTAGAGTCCTGAGAAACACTTCAGTCCCGGTCAAATGAAGGAACCGGTCTCCCAAGAAAGCAAGAGACCACTCATGCATCAGGCTGCAACAAGCCCCCATGAATTCTGCATCATAAAGCAGGCAAGATATTCTCCTACTGTGGGACATTTAGAGAACAAAAAAGGCTTATCTACTATGAATGTACCTTCCTACCATGAATGTACCTTCCTAATCAAAAGTGAAGGTCGCTCAGTCCTGTCCAACACTTTGGGACCCCATGGACTGTGATCTCTCCAGGCCAGAATACTGGAGTGGGTAGCCTTTCCCTTCTCCAGGGGATCTTTCCAACCCAGGGATCAGAACCAGGTCTCCCATATTGCAGGCAGATTCTTTACCAGCTGAGCCACAAGGGAAGCCCAAGAACACTGGAGTGGGTAGCCTATCCCTTCTCCAGGGTATCTTCTCAACCCAGGAATCTAACTGGGGTCTCCTACATTGCAAGCGGATTCTTTACCAACTGAGCTATGAGGGAAGCCCCATTCTAATCAAAAGTTTCATGTTTAGGAGGAACCTTCTAAACATGCCCCACCAGGATAATATTAGCTTCAGAATTCACTACAGTGAGAACACCCATGGGTTTGTTCACCTCGGGGATTTCTGAAATGAAATGACCTATAGATAAGACGTGTTCAAACATCCAGATTGCTAAGCAGAGTCTGCAAAAATCAAGTTGAATTTGAGCATAACTAACCGTGAACTTCTCTTTTTCCTTTTAAGACAGTGATTGACTCTTTTTTGTTGTTGTTGTGTAGTTGCTAAGTTGTCCAGCTCTTAGCGACCCCATGGGTTTTGACCAGGCCTTTAACTTGACCTCCCGTTTCTTTGAAGAGAGGATATTTTTCAGTTCATCTAAAAGCAGAATCAAATTCTTTAGACATGAGTTCAGAGAGGGGCCTAAGGCAGTCCTGTTTTCACCATTTCTTTGTTCTTTCCCTTCTCTCCACCGAGATGTGAGTGTTGGAACAGACTCTGGAAATAAGCATATAAGGTTGGACTGTACAGAGGAAACCTACAATCTGCCTCTTAGAGATTTTTCTATTTATTGAATCAGGTACAAGCTGTAAAAGCTTTTGTTCGCAACTTAGAAAGCACTACAGCATACATATAACTGAATCACTTTGCTGTACTCCAGAAGCTAACACAACATTGTAAGTCGACTATATTTCAATTTAAATAATAATAAATAATAAAAGTAACACCTCAATATTTCTAGAATAGCTACGAACATGGAGCAGGAATTATATATCATTATGCATGTTGCCTGCCTGCTAAGTCACTTCAGTCATGGCCGACTCTTTGCGACCCCATGGACTACAGCCCACCAGGCTCCTCTGTCCATGGGATTCTCCAGGGAAGAATACTGGAGTGGGTTGCCATGCCCTCTTCCAGAGGATCTTCCCAACCCAGGGATTGAACCTGAGTGTCCTATGTCTCCTTCATTGGCAAGCAGGTTCTTTATCACTAGCACCACCTAGGAAGCTCTGTGTATCATTATAGAATGGTCCTAGCCTACAATTTCCGGAAGAAATTAGTTTTAACATATACTCTTTTTAACTCTCTAAATATATGAAGTTTTGAAATATATAATAAGCAACTTCTGATGACCCAGAAAAACTTGAGAACTCACCACAAATTACAAGAAAAACCCCACGACTTCCTGTGTGAGATGCTTCAGCAGTTACCTCAAATTCACCTCTGATTGAACTTTCATCCTCATAGTAGTCGATTACTCATTCAGTTCAATAGCAACTGCCAATAAAGAAGTTTTTGGCTGCAGACTTACATAAGTGTAAATCAGTCTTACATCAGTTTTACTCAGCTTTATACAAATAGTAAGTATTCCTTGAATGCAAAAAAATATTAAAAATCTTGATACTTTTGTATCAGTGGAGATAGTCTTCTGATACATATATAGATACATTCCCATTCATTATAGCAACCAAAGTGAGAAAGTGTTAGTCCCTCAGTGTGTCTGACTCTGTGCGACCCCATGGACTGTAGCCCACCAACCTCCTCTGTCCATGGAATTCTCCAGGCAAGAATACTGAAGTGGGTGGTCATTCCTTTTTCCAGGGGATCTTCCCCGCAAGGGATCAAACCCAGGTCTCCTGCATTCCAGGCAGATTCTTTACTGTCTGAGCCACAAGGGAAGCCCCAATGGCCACTGTATAGCAACCAAAGGCCACTGTAATCAGAGAACTTACAAGGAACCCACAGTTTTCTTTTTTTGTAAATCAACAGACCTGACCCTTTTGGAGCTTTATGTTTTAATTTTGTTCTTTTTGATTGAAAGAGAGCATTTACAATATAAAGAAGAGGGCCTGAAGTTTATATTTCGATGTGGGACTAGCGATTAGAAAATATTACTAAGATCTGTAAATTACCCACAGATTGACATGGGAGCTGTTACACTGGGGAAGGGGGAGAACTATATGACAAGTCCTCCCTTGACTGTAATTGGATGGGAAAGCTTGCATTAAAATATGAGAAATTCTGGGAAAGAGGGAAAAAAATTGTTGGAATAATCATGTTTATTCTCTCTAAAAAACGTACATCCTTTGTGAATTATTTGTAACCACAACCAAAATCCTTGTATTTCCCACAAATCAGCATTTACTGAACAAATTAAAGAGGATAAATGATTACCATTCCCCCTCTAGGAACATCTGCTTCCAAAGGAATTTTGGCAGAGCTTACAAGTGATGTCAGACTGCCAGGCACAAAGATCAAAATCCGGTTCATTCTTGCCCTGGTATTCCTACCTCCAGGAGAGCCTGGTCTAAATCCACGAAAGCCAGTGTTTGAAACGGATTACTGTATATTCTCACTGGAAAACAGACAAAGGTTGGAAGCCGGAAGTGCTCAGAACTTGCCTTTCATTGAGTCTCTTAAATATTTATAGTCACCTCCCACAAAATATCTGTCTGTAAAGATGTTTGGGAAAAGAAAATAAAATTCCAAAGAGAAACATTTCCAGTCATGCTCTTTACCATCAACAAATATTTACTGAATAACTCCTTGAGGTGTGAGAAGCCACTAGTCTCTTCATCACCCAAAACACATCTATGTTATTCACACAGTAGTTACACTGCAGACACCTCGTTGGCTAACTGAGATTTCATAGGATCCTATTGTTAGTTACTCTGTTCAGCACCTGTCACTGAGCCTTTAGAAATTTGGTGAAAAAAGGATTTTGAGTGAGCTACCCAGGCATTTGCTGCTGCTGCTGCTGCTGCTGCTGCTGCTGCTGCTGCTGCTGCTGCGTCTTTACTTCATGGCAAATAGAAGGGGAAAAAGGCGGAAGCAGTGACAGATTTCCTCTTCTTGGGCTCTAAAAATCACTGCAGATGTTGACTGCAACCTTAAAATCAGAAGAAATCTGATTAAGGAAAATCAACCCTGAATACTCATTGGACGGACTGATACTGAAGCTGAAACTCCAGTATTTTGGTCATCTGATGTGAACAGCCAGCTCATTGGAAAAGTCCCTGACACTGGGAAAGATTGAGGGCACAAAGAGAAGAGGGCGTCAGAGGATGCGATGGCTTGATGGCATTACTGATGCAGAGGACATGAACTTGGGCTAACTCCGGGAGATGGTGAGGGACAGGGAGGCCTGGTGTGCTGCAGTCCGTGGGGTCACAGAGAGTCAGACACAATTGGGCAACTCAACAACAACAACCTGGGCTAGGAATTCCAACAACCGCTTTTGAATGAGATGAGTCATTACCATGCACATATTTTAATTAGAACAAAAAGAGATAACATTTGGGTTTGGTTGTCACCTGCAAAACAGTGGCTTAAGGAAATGTGGCTTCTTTGAAGTTAGGGGTTGATGGATAAGAGAGACTTTAACTCTACGTTAATTCAAAACAGAATTAAGCAAAGGGCTTGACTGAAGTCCAGTGAAAATCAGTCTTAATAGCCAAAAGCAAAGAGAGAGGAGGGGAAGCATGGAGAGGAATGCAGCCTGTGTCTATTACTGGAACCCACAGGGAGAAGTGATGACACTCCCCAGCATTTGTTCTTTCCCCAGGTCAGAACTGGGTTGAGCTGAACAACCAGCACCTTCGTAGAGATTTTTCTCAGGATAACATGTAGTCATTTTATTGTATTCCAACCGTTGAATCATTATCTTCTGGCTGGCTGTCAACTTTACATGATGTCGGATGATCCACTGAAAAATAACAAAGTGTCTCTGGGAATCAAGAGACCAGGGTATCAGTCCGGGGTATTTAACTATAGGCAGCTCACGTACCATCTCATTCTGAAACAAATTCTCATTAAGAGTACATATGCCTATTCTCATATCTTTATAGATTTACTGTGTGATCAAATAGAGTAATATTATGAAATATAAATATAATCATGCAGTAATTTATAGTAATATGAATAAAAAGTATTATTTAAAAATGTAGTCTACCCTGATAGCTCAGTTGGTAAAGAATTCACCTGCAACGCAGGAGACCCCAGTTCGATTCCTGGGTCGGCAAGATCTGCTGGGGAAGGGAGAGGCTACCCACTCCAGTATTCCTGGGCTTCCCTTGTGGCTCAGCTGGTAAAGAATCCAACTGCAATGTGGGAGACCTGGGTTGGACCCCTGGGTTGGAAAGATGCCCTGGAGAAGGGAAAGGCTACCCACTCCAGTATTCTGGCCTGGAGAATTCCACGGACTGTATAGTCCATGGGGTCACAAAGAGTTGGACATGACTGACTATAAGGTATTTCTATCACACACCAGTCCTGGCAGTTTATCTGAGTTTTTTTTTACATTCAGAGAACTTAACTGTGATCAATTCCCTTCACCTATTCCGAAAAGTCAAGAGCACTGGTTCATTTCAACAGACGACAATATTTCTCAACTGATAACCATAGAAAAATGAGGTCTGCTCTACACACACCAATTAACATGTAGCGACCCTTGCCTACGGTGGAGTTACCAGCCCCACCCCGGACTCTCCCTTCCAGTTCTCATTCAATCAAGCAGTTAGGCTAAAGGTTACAGAATTGTAGCAGTTTCTTCTAACGTTTGAGATTAGGTTAGCTTGGTTTCCGGTAAACCAGGGGCCCCATGTCACTGTGAACCAAGAAGCTGAAGTAAACTGCACAATGATCACACTCCCCCGTCCTCCTGCGATTTGACAGGAACTGCCCAACTAGAAACCTGGAGAAGGGAAAGGCTACCACCCCAGTATTCTTGCCTGGAGAATCGCCATGGACAGAGGAGCTTGGCAGACTTCAGTCCCTGGCGTTGCAAAGAGTCAGACACGACTGAGCGACTAAGCACAGCACGGCCCATCTAGAGCCACAAAAAAGAAAGCGCACAGGAAACTCTGACCCAATGGTAAAGGGATGTTGTCCCCCTCCTCCAAGCAAACACAAATGTGTATCTTGTTGTGAGAGAATTGCCCAGGATGGTAAGCAGCTAAAGAGCCTGCTGACCTGTCACTCACCAGTCCCAAAGTTTCAACAGGAACTCAAACGACACAAGAGTAGAAATGATAGAGGGTTTTTCGTTTTTGGTTTTTTCAGAGTGAGGTTTTGAAAGCTGGCTCCCATTCTGTGGCTATGAGCCTTCCTTTAAACATAAACAGCGACAAGAGCTGAGAATGGCTGCCATACTTGAATGCCAAATAAACACAGAATGACAAGCACAGATTTTTGGCTTTCTACTAAAGCTTGGTTTTTCAACAACCCTTTTTGTTGCCTCTAAAGACAATGGTCTCAGTGTTTCTGAGCCAGATGCTGGGACACTGAGCAGAGCCTTCTCTGCCGCACCCCTACCCAGTTTGCTCTACGGGTGGGGCGAGTGTCCCCTTTGGGTTTGAGAGCAGGCCATCTTCCCCCTCCTGGGCCACTGCTGCAGAAGGATTTGTTTATTGAAACTAAAGAGGAGTGGTATATGAAACTTGGAATTTGCAGACCAAGCCCCAGGGTAGTTTGATGAGGGAGGTGCTCGGTGGTTTCTACTTGTTTGGGAAACAGTAGCTTAATCGTGAGCTCTTTAAGGGACTCAGCTGGAGAGAGTGGATGATTTATCCACTTCGTTAATTCATTGTATCAGTAGGTTTAACTGTTTTTAAATCAGTGTTTATCATGTTGGCTGTATGTCACTTAACGGTAGCAATAGTTGACTTAAGTAGATGGACTCAGTGGGCCTTTTACCCTTTCCCATCCAGCAGTTAAAACAGCCCTCCACTTCTCTTTCATGACTGAGTAAATGTCTCAGGTATTTACACAGGTATGTGTCTCAGTGCAGTCATGTCAGTCACCCAAATAAGAAGCTGTCCGGTCAGGTATGTCACCTCCTCCCCAAGCATTGCCTATTTGAAGCTCCACATCAAGGTTTCAAAGTTATGTAGTAGAAGCATATAAATACTGAAGGTACTTATTTCTTACTCTTTCCTTGTAATATCACAAAGGATTCTCTTTGCTAATTTTTAACCTCAAGGGGGAGAATTGGATTCAAAATTTTACACTAATATTTTAGTTATTGTTATCTCTATAACATACTCTTTCATTCTAATTATTTGCTTAGATAAGCTTAGCAAGTTATTAAGAGAAATGAGTTCAGTATAAACACAGTGGCATTTATTATAAGATTTCTATTGCCTCCAAATTTGTAACAATAATAAAATAATAGACGCACAGACATATAAAACAAGCTTATAGTTACTGAAGTGGGAAGTGGGGACACAGGGATAAGTTATGAGTTTGGGATTAACAGATATACACTAATATATATTAAATGAATAAACAGCAAAGACCTAATATATGGCACAAAGAACTATATTCAATACCTTTAATAACCTATAATGGAAGAGAATCTGAAAAAGAATAAACATATTCTTTAGATATACATGTATATACACATGGAGAAGGCAATGGCACCCCACTCCAGTACTCTTGCCTGAAAAATCCCATGGGTGGAAGAGCCTGGTGGGCTGCAGTCCATGGGGCAGCGAAGAGTCGGACACGACTGAGCGACTTCACTTTCACTTTTCACTTTCATCCATTGGAGAAGGAAATGGCAACCCACTCCAATGTTCTTGCCTGGAGAATCCCAGGGACGGCGGAGCCTGGTGAGCTGCCGTTATGGGGTCACACAGAGTCGGACAAGACTGAAGCAACTTAGCAGCAGTACATACACATATATATGTATACAATACACCTGAAACTAACACAACATTGTAAGTCAACTATACTTCAATTAAAAATAAATAAATAAGTTAAATAAATTTAAAAATAGATTAAAATAATGGACTTAATACCCACTTAATCTGGCACTTCGCATTTTGTCTGTATGAACAAAATAATATTTACAATACATGACAATTCCTCCTATTTCTATAGTTCTTTGCAGTCCACAGTATACCATAATATACATTAGGCTTAATCATCAAAATCTTCCTTATGGGGATTACTATAATCTCCATTTTACAAATAAGGATACTGAGTCTTAGAAGAATGAAGCGATTTACTACAGCCATGCTAATAATGTGGAGAAACTAATTCAAGCCCAAGTCACCTAATTATGTTCAAGCCAAGTCACCTTACTTTATCTAATGTTCATGGAGGTAGAGCACACTATGTGAATAACAGGAAAAAAGAGATAAAACAGTGTTTACAAACCACTCGGTAGAGCTGAACATAGTATTATCTTATCAAAGCTCAGAAAGAGCACATTTATTCTTCAAGTTCAAACAACTATTTTGTGCCAAACTATAACTCCTTCTCCTTGACATTATGTGAGCCGAGTCACTGTGAGAATTATCTAAAGAGGTCATTCTCAGTGTACACTCTATTTATGTATTCGTTCATTCATTTATTCAACTTACTTGCTTTTTGACTTCTCTGTTCACTTATTTGTAATAGGAGTAATTTTTTCTCTCTCTTATTTGCACTGTCAACCTTGGCAAACTTGATAAAACAGGACAACGCTTGAAGTATACAAAACAATAATGCAGCCACTTCTCAAATGTGTTGTGAAGGATAACTAACAAAAACTAACATGACCCCTAGCACCCATGATGCAATTTTACTGTCAGCCACAGCTTGTTTCTTTTCTGTTGTTGCTGGTCAGTTGTTAAGTCGTGTCTGACTCTTGGCGACCTCATGGGCTGTAGCATGCCAGGCTTCCCTGTCCTTCATCTCCTGGAGTTTCCATTGAGTCAATGACACCATCCAATCATCACATCCTCTGTTGTTCCATTCTCATGTCCTCAGTCTTTCCCAGAATCAGGATCTTTTCCAATGAGTTGGCTCTTAGCATCAGGTGGCCAAAATATTGGGGCTTCAGCTTCAGTATCAGTCCTTCTAATGAATATTCAGGGTTGATGTCTTTTAGGATTGACTGGTTCGATTTCCTCGCTGTTCAAGGGATTCTCCACAGTCTTCTCCAACATCACAGTTCAAAAGTATCAATTCTTCGGCACTCAGCCTTCTTTATGGTCCAACTCTCACATTCTTACATGACTACTGGAAAAACCATAGCTTTTACTATATGGCCCTTTATCAGCAAAGTGATGTCTCTACTTTTTAATACGTGTCTAGGTTTGTCATAGCTTTTCTTCCAAGGAGAAAGCATTTTTAAAATTTCGTGGCGCAGTCACCATCTTTTCTTTTAATACTTATTTATTCATTTATGGGGCTTCATAGCTGAACACACTTGCTCTAGTTGCAGTGTCCAGGCTTCTCATTGTGGTAACTTCTCGTGTTGCAAAGTACAGGCTCTAGGGTGAATGGGCTTCAGTTGTTATGGCTCATGGAAGTAGTTGCTGCAAGGCATGTAGAATCTTCCCAGACAAGGGATCAAACCAGTGTTTCCAGCATTGGCAGTCAGATTCTTAACCTCTGGACCATCAGGAAATCCCATAGCTTGTTTCAATGGAATATATTGATATTTGTCCTTCTCATATTAATCTAAACTCAAAAATATTTCACTAGTTCTAAAGAGGCTAAATGCACTTTAAAGAAGGCATTCTTTATAATTCTACCACTTCTTTCAGCATTTGTGGTAGAATCATAATAATTCATTTCACAAATGCAAAGAATGCTAGGCATCAAAATTACATTGAAATACTTGTTTAAAAAAACAGCATCTTGCCTAATTAAAACTCAGCTCACTAGATCCTTAAATGAAGGAGATCATTAGGGAGATCATTTACTGTTAGAAATTCTTTATGTCCATATATTAAGCTCATGAAGATAAAGAGAGAAATTAAAAGCTGCTGTTATTAAAATATGTGCATCCTCTGCCTACACATTCTATACTTTCTGTGTGCAAACCAAAACTAAACTCTGGATCTGATGGAATTAAAGGAAAGCTGTAGTTTCTACATGCATCTAATGAACTGTGGACCAGAGCTTCACTGACAACCAAATTGCTCTTCTTTGCACAGTTTACAAATACTCTGTTAATTATTTCTCAGACAGTATTTTCTGAACAAAAGAAAGCAACAAGTCCCAAACCATAGCCATGAGCTAGGATTCCTCAGTTTTCATTGTCTTCAAAGGTCTGAGCAGGAAAAAATGATTGCTTGTAGATAAAACTCTAGTTTTCAAAACAAAATGTCAGGAAAGGATGAGAAAACAAAATCTGAATATTTGCTATACTTGTCATCATTGGTAATACAAGTTTAATATGTATTGGGGCCTAGAAAACTTTAATAAGTAAACAAAATTTTCCTTCTGCATGGCCTATAATTAACAGGGTAGGGTAACAACTCAGAACTCCAGTCCTGGCATCAACAGTCTAAAGAAGGAAAAAATTGATGAAATCTAAATTTTCTTTTGATTAGAATTCTTTGTTTCCTAAACACTTTCTTTTAGACTCAGCCTATATGACTTTTGCACTTACTAAAGAAAATATAACAGTGCAAACAGAGAATAGAGGATATTTTGAGGAGAAGAGCATTCATTTAGGAATGCAAGAAATATCACTGATGTATCATTTTGAGGTGAAAAAATACCCTCAAAAGTCAACATGTATTTCTTCCAAAATTGTTCCCACAGATCTAATGTGTAAATTCAGTTTGTGTTGTTTGTATGAACAGTGTTCATGCAAAAAGGGAAAATCAGAGCCCTATACAACTAACCTCTTTTTTGTCCCCACAATAACCTAATTTCTGATTAAATTCAACTTGATTTTAAATAGTTTCAAAAATCAAGGGAGAGGAATGTTGGTGATGAACACAAACTTCCCAAGTTCCCTGCTGGGCACTTGTATTTGATTCTGTGCTTCCAGCAGTTTCCCATAATCTTTCTTCTTTCTCTTCTTAGAAATTCTCTTTTGAAATCCCTACAGGTTCCATCCTCTTCACACCCCCTTTGTCTATGAACCCAACCCATGGGTACCATCCTTACCATCATCCTTGAAGTGAGCCTTTGCTTTTGCTCTGGGTTGCTCTGTCAGGTACTATTGAATATTTTTTTAGCGAAAAACCTGGGAGAAACAAATAGAGAGTTTGATTTTTTTTTTCCTTTAGTTGAATAAGACAAAATGTTTCTCTCTGGTAGTCATATAAGAGAGTTAAAATGATTAAGACTATGATCTTTTAATTACATTTCCTTCCCTAAATACTACCCCCAGCCAAGCAATCTCAAATTTTAATCTCAAAATCTCTCGTCTTCCCTAACCTTGCGCTTTGTAGTCTTCTTCCTGGGGGGTAGGTTCTTGTCTCATTGCAGAAAGAATTCAGAGACAAGATGAGGAGGTCAAGAAAGTAAAGCCAGGATTCATTTCATCAGTAAGACACTCTCAAGGGAGTTTCCCTAGTGGATCAGACAGTAGAGAATCTGCCTGCAATGCAGGAGACTGGGGTTCGAGCTCTGGGTCGGGAAGATCCTTTGGAGAAGGGAATGGCAACCCATTCTAATATTCTTGCTTGGAGAATTCCATAGACAGAGGAACCTAGCGTGCTATGGTCCACGGGGTCACAAAGAGTCAGACATGACTGAGCAACTAGCACTCTCACACTCTCAAGGGAAGAGCTGGTGTCTCAGGTGAGTAGCTGCACTGGTTTCTTTGGCAAGCCAGTTATGTGGGGTGCAGAAAGGAAGGGGCAGAAAATTCACTGGAAAGGGAAGGTTTAGGGGTCATATTCCCTGATTTTCATATCAGCTCCAACTTCCATAGGGGAAGAGGGGCTTTCGTCATTATTTAGTCTTTATTGGCAGTTCATGGCACAGCTGTATGATGGGAACTTATCTGCTAGGCTAATTTTACTGTGATATGAGCATAATGAGCAAAAGGTTACATTCAGATGCCGGAGATTCCTGCCTTTCTCTTCCTTTCTTTGTCTGTCCCCAGGACACTTATCATCACAAAATGTGTGATTTCCTGTCTGCCTTAAGGTTCCTGATTTTCTTTGTCTGCTCAAGGACCCCTGCTGCTTACAAGCTGCATGGTCTCCCATGCCCACCTTTCTCTGCTCATATCTAGCTGTTTTTGTGTATGTGTGTGCTCAGCCATGTTTGACTATATGCAACCTCATGGACTGTAGCCCACCCAGGCTCCCAAATCCATAGGATTTCCCAGGCAAGAACACTGGAGTCTGTTGTCATTTCCTCCTCTAGGAGATCCTTCCATCCCAGGGATCTAACCCACATCTGCTGTCTCTTGCATTAGCAGGCAGCTGTTTACCACCAAGCCACCAGGAAAGCCCCTTATCTAGCTACCTGCCTTCTTTAACCATCTCTCTGTTACAGACAGATTCTTCCACCTGTTTCCTAGGGCTTCCTCCCTTGCAGAAAGCATTTCTTTGATCAAAATTTGGGTTCAGCTACCAGCTGGATCCACATCCCCAAATCCCTGGTGTTTTGCTTTACAGCTTCCTAAGCTGGTCCCACTGCCTAGAGTAGAAAGAAAGGATGTTAGAGCAAATTCTGGCCCTGTTTGTGGCAAGGAGAGTGTTTTCTGGCATCTCACACTGGAATCCTGAAAGTGTCCCCCATCCACACACACAATAAACTAAGACTAGAAATGAACTCTGTTTTTCTTTTTTAAAAAAAAGAAATTTTGTTCCCTAAAATAGACACAGTTAAGTTTGGGAATCAATCAATGGCTAAGACAATAGTTTACATCTTTTTTTTTTTTTTTCAGCTATGCCAGGTCTTAGTTGGTGTACATGGGATCTTCGATCTTCATCGCAGCATGCGGAATCTATAGTTGCAGCAGGTGGAACCTAGTTCCCTGACCAGGGATTGCACTCAGGCCCCCTGCATAGGGAGCACAAAGTCTTGGCCACTGGACCACCAGAGACGTCCAATGGTCTAAATCTTGATCTCACTCTTTTTTCTGCATCTTCCTCTGAGCATTTGCTTTGTACTGTTAACTCCAATGCCCAGCTTTGATCTTAGCTTCATTCTAAGCTTTCTTGGATTCTCTGAGTTGACTTGTCCTTTCAGTCCTAACAAACTCTCCTGTGCTGCATGCTTTCATTTCTAACCTCACAGACATGGACACATGTCAGGATCCAATACAATCGGCCTCGGCCTCCCTCCATCCCCTGGGAGCTGTCATAATATTGCCCATCACTCAGAATCTTTCTGGACACAAGAAGACCTCACCTCATATAACAAAGAGAAGGTGAGTTTTGCACTTAAAAGAACCTATAACCCCAGAGGAGTCAGCAGTACAGGAGGAATGGCAAGCATGTCCCTGGATGGGACTTATAAACTTAAAAAATATTCACAACCTAGAAGTTGAGAGTAATGTTTTATTCGTTGGGAATTTTTAGCACTTATGTCTGGGAGGCAGCATCTCAAATAACCCTGAGAAAACTGCTTTGAGGATACAAGGGGGCAGCCAGGTTATATAGAAGTTTTGCAACAAAGGGCAAGTAGTCAGAACCTCAGGCGATGATTGTAAATTAAAGAAAACCAGATATCCCAAGTTAAAGAATTTAGTGCTTTTCTCTGTATAGGAAGATGCAACAGTCTAGGCTCACTGAAATCATTCCTTTGATATGCACCTCCACTATCTGGGGCCAGAACCCTGTGTTTTCACATCCTGAATTTCCTCAGGACTCACCATAGGGAGTGGCTGCAGTCTGATGGCTTCTAGGTGGCAGGTATTTTTTCTTTCCTGAGTTCCCTCTGAGTTCACCAGCTCACCATCTGTGGTGGCTGCAACTGCTGTTGACTGTGACATTCTTTGTTTACTAATATGGCAGGAAATATTCCATTTCTCAGACTGAGCAAGAGCATTTCTGGAAGTTGCCCCAGGCACTGCATTGCCTCACCCTGGGCACCCACCCATTCTCTGTGCTACTAAGAACACTCCAAGTTACCACATTTACCCTGAAAAACTGCTGAGAGGTTTTTTCCAAGTTAAAAGGAAAAACTCCAACTTCATTTCCTGGGATTGGATCCCAGATAGGCATGGTTTTGTGCTGTGCACCAGAGAGCTGCAAACTGCCGATACAGACAGAGAACAGTCAACAGGAAAAGTATTTTAAAAAACGACAAGCCCCTTGTGGAAGTTTTGGCATCATTTCCTCCAATGACTGGTAATATTTAGAAGAAAATACTAGAAATAGTACTAACTGAAAGCCTGATAACAATAAATTCTTGATTATTATCCATGAATGGAATCATCAGCCCCTGGATAATGAAATCTCATACTTTTGTTAGAACAGGAATTTTTTACACAGCTAATCACACTTTAGTCTAGAATGATTCTAGCCTTACAGTGCAGCTCTCGTCTTAGAGAAAAACACATGAATGTATTGTTATGGAAGGAGAACTTCGACCTGGAGAGGGTATTTAGGCATTCTCCCAGACAAGCTGTTGATTTCCACATAAAAATTGGCAAAAGAGAGACCCATCTGGGACGAAATGTTATCCACATTGTTGGTATCTCACTGTTAGAAGCATATTTTAGTTTTCTACCACAAAAAAAATATGATATTTTGCAGCTAATAGAAACTATTTCTCACTAAATCACAGATATGTAAGGAACACAGGATGGATATATTAGCTTTACCTATTTCAGAAATCTAAAATATTATTTTTTAAATGAGCATATGGTGCAAATATCTTCTTAGCAGCTATTCATCCTCCATGGTGCCTTTGCAATGGAGACCTTCAGAAAACATAACAAGGAGTTAAGAGGTCTGGATTCTAGGGATTTCCCTGGTGGTCCAGTGGCTAAGACCCCAAATTCCCAGTGCAGAGGGCCTGGGTTCAACCCTTGAATGGGGAACTAGATGCGACATGCCACATGCCACATGCCACAAGTGAGTTTGCAAGCTGCAACTAAAAACCTCAAATGCCACAGTGAAGATCGAAGATCCCAAGTGATGCAAATAAGACCCAGCATAGCTAAATAAACAAATAAACAATAAGTTTTTAAAATAAATAAAGCGAGAAATCAGGGTTCTAGTCATCACTCTACCATTAACTTATTATGGGATATTGTGCAAGACAGTTACTATGCCCCAATATATTAGTACAATGACACTAGCTGTGTAACAAACACCAAAATGTCATTGCTGATAACAGATTGTCTCTTGCCTCAAGGACAGTTCTGTGCAGATATTCCTGGTCAGCAGGCAACTTTCCTTCCCATGATGATTCAGGGATCCAGAGCCTTCTTATTTTTTTGCTGTCCTCACTCATGAGGACAGCAAGAGCCTCTGCTTCATGCTAGTCAAAAGGGAATAAGGATATGGAGAAGTCTCACCCTCTTTGTAATAGTCTGGCTTACCAGTGATACATCTCACCTCCCTCAGTTTCCAACAGTAAGAACTCATTATTGGCCCACATCTGTCCACAAGGACAGGAGCTAGACTGAGAAATATGGTGCAGCCAGGGAGAGCATGAATTTCACATCCATAGCTATAAACATTTCTGCTACACCAAACCTCTATTTATTCATCTGTGAAATGATAATAATAATAACTGAGCTGCTACCCTCACAGGAATACGGTAAAGAATACAGTAGCCAATGTTAACATGCTTTGAAAATGGCTCAAGAGAAGGAGAACCCCACAAGATAGTTTCCCTCCCAACTTACTTGTGCTTCCTATATTGGAATCCATGTTCAATGGATAGAGTTGCAAGAGCACACATCTCTGTCTCTCTGTGTCCACCGTTCTCACCCTCTAGCAGCTTTTGACAAAGCCTTACCCCTGAGCCCATGAAATGATCTTTTTTCTTGGCTTCCACATCGTGGCATTCTCTGGACTTCCCACTTTCTCACTGCCCCTTCTCAGTTCTCTTTGCTGAGTATTCAACCTCTACCCAAACGTTTTTGCACCTTAGGACTCTGTCCTAAACCTTATCTCTCATCATACTCACTCTCTAGACAATTTTATCCTTTCCTGTGGCTGTAGGCTGAGGATCCTAAAACCATATCTGGAGTCCAAGCTGCTCTTCTGAGCTTTATACTCCCACATACCACAAACCTCCTCGACAGTTCCATCTGAAAACTCCATACATAGCTCAGACTTCACATGGTCAAAACAGAACTCCTGATTTTCCCTCCCTACACCTGTTCCTTTGTGAATCTTCCTTTATATAACTTTGTCATCTAAGCAAATGGTATCACTTGCTCAAATTCAAAACTTTAGAATAATTGCTACTCCTTCCTTCCCCTCACTTCATATTGATAAATACTACTGACTTTACCACAGGCTCCCCAGAAAAAGTCTTCTTTCTGTCCACTTCTATCTACTTGCTGTTTCTCTAATGTCAACCACTATCTATCTCACCTGGATTGCTATAGAAATTTCTTAACTAGGTTAGCTAATTTCACACTTGCCCCTTACAAGCCATTTTCCCTGGAAAGGCAAGACTCATCTTTTTAAGATGTACTATACTTGACCATGGATAGAGGAGCCTGCTGCTAAGTCTCTTAAGTCATGTCCGACTCTGTGCAACCCCATAGACGGCAGCCCACCAAGCTCCCCTCTCCCTGGGATTCTCCAGGCAAGAACACTGGAGTGGGTTGCCATTTCCTTCTCCAATGCATGAAAGTGAAGAGTGAGAGTGAAGTCACTCAGTCGTGTCCAACTCTTAGCGACCCCATGGACTGCAGCCCACCAGGCTCCTCCGTCCATGGGATTTTCCAGGCAAGAGTGCTGGAGTGGGGTGCCTTCTCCAATAGAGGAGCCTAGTAGGTTGCAATCCATGGGGTTGCAAACAGTTGGACATGACTGAGCAACTAGGCACACCTCAGCATATTTTATCAAATGTCTGAAGCCCTCACTTTTCACATACAACTTATATATACAGGGAAAAAAACATACTGCTTGGACTATGACACAATCGTTTTTTATTACATCTGTTGTAAATATAGCTTTATATCAGAGATGTTAACATTTGAAAAAATAATAATAGCAACTGGCTGATTTTTTAATCTACTCACTCACCCTCCACCCTCTGATAAAACATAAAACATAAAACCAACAAAGGAAGCCAATAAAATTATAAATAATTCACTACTTTAGTAATACCATGTGGCAGAGAATATCATGGTACTAAAGTTATCTGGTAAGAAATAAACCAAATTCCACCTGAACTCTGTGTACCCAGGGTGCAGGGAATGGGGGAGGGGAGTTTAGTAGACTCCATGAAGACACTGAAGGGGTACACTAGACTTATAGTATAGATGAAATTATCCCCAGGGAAAGAAAATTCAACAGTGAACACTGACCACAGGTTAGAACTTGGTAGTTTATAGCACCAGCTGCAGGGCTTATAGGTGGCTGGACTAGAAGCAGAAGTCTCTGAGAAATGTTGCTCATGGTAAGAAGGTGATATCCTCAGATATCCTTCTATCTATTTGCAATATCCTTCTATCTACTTGTGATATCCTTCCAAGGATTATATCCTTGGAAATGTAGCAGTGAAGGAAAAGAAGGAAGTGAAAAAGGAAGACTAAATACTTTATATTAAATCAAATAAAATAACCAAGAAAACAACAGAGAAACAATACTCAACCACGCTCTTGCCTTTCTGACACTATCAACAGCACTCTAAGAGCAACACTCTTGTAAGAAGAACACTTAATATAACACTTCTTATAAGAAGAGGAGGGTAGAACTATCAGAATAGAGAATTATCAAGCTAGGAGCATGGACCACAAAATGCACAGAAATAGAAAAAGCAGACCACATCCAGGCAAAACTATTATAAAAATTCAGAAAATGTGAACTAAGTCATTTCAGTTGATAAAAATTCCCCCCCAAAATCAACCATAATGCCAAAGAAATTTTAAACAACACTCCAAACTGAGTTAAATATTTTCACATAAATATTTATGTGAAAAAATATCTTGAATCAGAAATACAAAAACTAAGAACAGAAACGAAAGGAGTGAGGGAATAGTGAATGAGTTGATTGAACTCAAGGGGAAAAAAAAGAAGAAAAAAGATGAAAATCATATCAGAAATGAATATTAAATCACTAGGTATTTAAGAGAAGATTCAAATGCAAATTTAAGAAAAGAAAGAAAACCATCAAGAGAAAAAACTGAGATTAAGAAAGAAGTAAAAATAAGATCTAAACAAGATAAACACAAAGACATTGACAGTATAACACACCTTTGTTAAAAAAAAAATACAGAGAGAAAACATTGAAAGCAGAAGAGAAAAATGACTTGTCACATTCAAGGGACCCCAATAAGATTAACAGAAAACTTCTCATTAGAAAAGTAGAAACCAGAAGCAGTAGGATAATCAAAATACTGAAAGAAACTGTCAGTCAAGAGTCTTATATCTAGCAAAACTATCTTTCAAAAATAAAGATGAAATAAGGATGATCCCAGATAAGCAGAAACTGAGAATTCATTTATCTTTACAAAAGAAATAGAAATAGAATGGCATCAAACATCTCAAAAACAAAATAAGACAATATACTAGCATTTTCAGAATGAAATGATGCCATTTGCAGCAACATGGATGGACCTAGAGATTATACTAAGCAAAGTAATTCAAAAAGAAAAAGACAAATACCACATGATATAATTTATATGTGGAATCTAAAATATGACACAAGGGAACATATCTACAAAGAAGAAACAGACTCACAGACATAAAGACCAGATCTGTGGTTACCAAGGGGTGAGGACAGAGGGATGGATTGGGAGCTTGGGGTTAACAGATGCAAGCTATTACACACAGAGAATGGATAAACAATAAGGTCCTACTGTGATAAACCATAATGGGGAGGAATACAAAAAAGAATGTGTAATTGAATCATTCTGCTGTACAGCAGAAATTAACACAATATTTTAAAATGACTACACTGCAATAAAATTACTTTTTTACAAAAAAAGAGAGAGAGACATGAAAACTAGATGCAATATCTGATCTTTACTGTGTCCTGGGGGAGAAATCTATAAAGGACATTATTAGGTCAATTGAAAAAGTTGAAATACAGATGTTAGATGAGGCTTATATTGATATCAAATGTACCTAAGTTGCCAACTGTACTGTTTTTTATGAGAATATTTTTAAGAAATACACATGAATGTTTTTAGAAGTAAAGCACCCCAATATGTGCAACTTGCTCTAAAACAGCTCAGAAATATTATATATACCATATGTTATATATGTAGATATGTGTGTGTGTTGTCTAACTGGCTGAGGGGGAGGAGAGACAGACCCATATAGGAGGCCAAAAAAAAAAAAAAAGCATACCATATCAAATGTTAACATAGTTGAATCTGCAAAGTGGACCCATTGGTCTCCTATGTACTTACTCTTTTTTTCCCTTTATTTTCACAGTTTTATACAGCATAAAAAAATAAAATAATTGATACAGTTTGTGCTATTTTTATTCTTGCAACGTTTTTATAAATTGAAATTATTTCTAATCTAAAAGTGACTTATATACGAAGAAATAGCTTAGAAATTGTGAAATAAGATAAATTATACCACTTCCATTTCAAAACCATGAACAGCTTTCCCAGCTCTCTGAGAACGCAAGTCAAGCTGTTCTCCCTAACACCTGGGCGACGCATCCTTAGCTACCGCCCCCGCCCAGTCCTGGTTTCTCCCACTGCCACCCGGCGTCGGCCACTCTCATCTTCTCTCTTTTCAGGATTCAAGGCTTTTCATGTTTATGGGTCCGCTGTTCAGACTAACCCAGAATGCCTTTCCCCTCGGGTAAACCTCCCGCCGCCATCAGTCCACTGGGTTCAGAGGGATGAGCGCTGCTCCAGGCGGGCTGTGAGCGGCCGAGGAGGCGCCTGAGAATGACGTCACACACGGAAAGCAAAGGTGCGGGGTGCAAGCAGGACCAAATCTTGAAGGCATCATTTAAGGTTTTGACTCCAGGGTGCCCTGAAATGAGATCTACTCCTGGACTTCCTGCTCATAGCCAAAAACTCCCTTCTGCTTGCACTAGGTTATGTTTGAGTTCTTGTATGTACTGTTCCCTTCGCCTAGAATGTGTTTCCCCTTTCTCTCCATAAGACTGGCTCCTGTCCCCCTTTTAGATCTCAGTTTAGATGCCACCTCCTCCGAGATGCCATTCCTGAACATCCTACTTGAAGGTAATCACATTCAGATGTGTTTTTTCCATTTCTTAGCCCTCTAGGTTTTTTGTTTCCTCATCACAGGTAACACAACGTGCACCATTTATTTGTATGTTTACTTCCTTTCAAATGATTTCTCCCATTTGAAGTGAACTCCGGGAGTTGGTCACGGACAGGGAGGCCTGGCGTGCTGCGATTCATGGGGTCACAAAGAGTCGGACACAACTGAGCAACTGAACTGAACTGAACTGAACTGAGGAGATAAGGTCGTCTCAGGCTGCATTGCACCCATGGGGCCTGGGATGTCACCTGATCATAATAGCCACCCACTGTTTATTAAATAAATGAATGCCTTTTTTTCCCTAGTTACACCGAGTCTTGAATACTGAAATATCTATATTAACTGCTAATGCTAAGTCACTTCAGTCGTGTCCAACTCTGTGCATCCCCATAGATGGCAACCCTCCAGGCTCCCCTGTCCCTGGAGAGGAAAAACCATGAGCTTACACATGATTTTTAGGCCTAGAAACTATTTTACTAGATTAAAAACTCCTTGAGGGGTGTTTTATTGCATTTTCTGCTCACCCCAAATGTCTCACATAGGCCCTTACCTATAGCTTGTGTACAAGTATGTGATCTTTTTTGCTCCCAATTATAATGCCGATTAAGTCAGCAAAGAAGCCAGCAGTGCTGAACTCCTCCTTTCAAGAAGTGCCTGTGAGACTCCAATGGGGCCGGGCAGACATCAGGGAGGAAAATTTTCTGGGGAAGTGGATGAGAGCACTGTAAATATTTACTGAATGAATCATATGTTTCTGTAGATAAACAAATTCCCAAAAGGAAGAGACAGAGAGAGACAAAGACAGAAAGAGAGAGAGAAATCTGAAACTCAGTCATTAGGCCAGATGAAGAGAGCTTATCGACAACCACACCATAAGCTCTGATGTCAGTTCTGTTTCTGACACTTGAAGTTTTGAGGTCCCATGAGTGAACTTTAAATAATCTATGAGAACGTTTCTTAGCCCCATCTCCACTTCCTCCTACTCTCCTCCAGTTCCTAATGAGGCTGGTCGTGAAGCTGGATCAGTGGGAGAAGGAGGATCAAGTACTGTTAAGCTGGGACCATGAGATCTAAGTCAGAACATAAAATGTGAGTCATCTGTGTCTTGGCTGAGTTATGTAATCTACCAAGAGTCTGTTTCCTCTCATCTGTAAAATAAGAATTAATAATAAGAACACCCACTCAATGTACCTCAGGAACTGTTTCTATACATTGAATAAGTACTTTACACTAGTAAAATTACTTTGTAGATTATATAAATATTATCAAAATTCAGTTACAAAACATAATCTACTATTTTTATGAGTATTGGTACAAATCAATTGGTACTCAGAGTTTCAGAGTTTCCTAATTACTTACATTTACCACAAAGATGAAATCTCTATAATGATATAGTTCTTTATGGACTCCTAAGAGCTGTTGAAAAAATATACCTATGACTCACCTATACCTTGTAGTGAAACACTCTCAGAAGTGAGTTCCAGATATTCCCTAAATCTAAAGAAACCTTTAGCCACATTATTTGTTTCTTTTGGTAGTAATAATAAGATATACGGAGTCTAGAAAAAATGGTATTGATGAACCTATTTGCAGGACAGGAATAGAAGGACACAGAGAATGGACTTGTGGGCACAGAGGGTGGGGACCAATTGAGAGAGTTGCATTGACATCTATACACTACCATGTGTGAAACAGGTAACTAGTGAGGACCTGCTGTATAGCACGGGGAGCTCAGCCTGGTGCTCTGTGATGACCTAGAGGGTGCAATGGTGTTGGTGGGAGGGAGGCTCACGCGGGAAGGGATATATGTATAAACATTGCTGATTCTCATTGTTAGACAGCAGAAACTAACACAACATTGTAAAACAATTATATTCCAATTAAAAAAAAACACTGTATAATAACAATGTAAACTAGTAATCCTAGTGAAGCACCAAGGAGTACTTTTGTTCTGCTGCTAGGTATTAAGTTTCTACATCCTTGCTTTCAAGTTACTTAAGAGATCCAACATCTCCTTCTTATGAAAAATTAGGTCCTTAGACCCTTGCTGAGAGCCATAGGTCATTTTATATCCATGTTCCAAGGGTCTGAAATAGCCCTTTCTAAGCATAAAAGAGAATCCTTCTTAAAAATAAATCTTTCAAAATGCTCATGTCATTCCCCTTTGGGTCACATCTCAGTAGCCAGGCCAAGGAAGACATATGATTAAAGTTGCATTGAAGGCAAAGCCCAGAATTATTTTAATAAAATTTTAGGGTTATCCTAAAGCTGTAAGGTCCGTCTCATCAAGGCTATGGTTTTTCCAGTGGCCATGTATAGATGTGAGAGTTGGACTGTGAAGAAAGCTGAGCACCAAAGAACTGATGCTTTTGAACTGTGGTGTTGGAGAAGACTCTTGAGAGTCCCTTGGACTGCAAGGAGATCCAACCAGTCCATTCTGAAGGAGATCAGCCCTGGGATTTCTTTGGAAGAAATGATGCTAAAGCTGAAACTCCAGTACTTTGGCCACCTCATGTGAAGAGTTGACTCATTGGAAAAGACTCTGATGCTGGGAGGGATTGAGGGCAGGAGGAGAAGGGGACGACCGAGGATGAGATGGCTGGATGGCATCACGGCCTCGGTGGACGTGAGTCTGAGTGAGCTCCTGGAGTTGGTGATGGACATGGAGGCCTGGTGTGCTGCAATTCATGGGGTCGCAAAGAGTCAGACACAACTGAGCGACTGAACTGAACTGAACTGAAAGCTGTAAAAAAAGTTTTATGTTTTAACTGTAAAACAAATTCTCTAGTCTCTTAATTAGCTATTTTCTCTTGATCATAAGAAACAAAAGCCTCATAAAATTCCATTCCGTTATTCATTTGTTCATTTATTTATTCAACCATTCATCATACATTTATTGATGTCACAGACAATGTTTAAGCTTTAGGAACACAAAACTGAACAAGAAACTTCCTTTGCGGAGGATGTTTTGACCCAAACACAACAACAAATAATCGTAATATAATGTTATCAGAGCTTTAATAAAGATATATGTAAAGAAGTAAGGAAGCTCAGAAGAAAGAGTGACAATTTTTTTCTGCAGAAGCTGGGAGAGAGTTCACAAAGTGGTAAAATGAGATTGGTATTCACAGCAATCAGGGATAGGGAGAAAATCATTCATTATAAATTAAATAACTAAATAATGTAATATATAGAAAGGATTTAGAGCACCGATTGGTACAGAGTGCCTTTGAGATATTAGCTGATGTTAGCATTACCTTCACCATCATCATTATCTAGAGAATAGGGGTTGTCAGCTCCAGTTTCTCTTGCATGCATGCTCAGTTGCCTCAGACATGTCTGGCCTTCCAGGCTCCTCTGTCCACAGGATTCTCCAGGCAAGAATACTGGGTGGGTTGCCATGCCATCCTCCAGAGGATCCTCCCAACCCAGGGATCAAACCCAGTTCTGCCACATCTCCTGCCTTGCAGGTAGATTCTTTACCAACTGAGCCACATGGGAAGGCCCCAGTTTGTTTTAGGTGTGATTATCTGTGCTGACATCACTGTCATCATCAATAGGTTCAAGTTCGAAAGGTTCTATTTAATAAAAATCTAGCAACACCAAAATAGAGCATGAATAATAATCACCTAGCCTACTCCAGTCTCACATGAAGTAGCTTTCTTTACACAGCTAAAAGCACTGGGTCATAAATACAAACTTTGTAATAAAGGAAGGGAAGAGATAGAAGAGATTGCGGTCAAAGCTCTGTGTTTAATTTACAAACAATTGGCACTGAAGAATAGAAGGTATAGGTTAGGGGACTCACATTCCTTTAGAACAAATGCAATGGGCTTAAGAGTTTCATCCCAGGACATTGACTAGCACCAGCAATGGAATATGAGATATTGGCTATTGATTAGTCAGTATAGAGTAAGCTCTGCTGAAAAACCAACAAGGATGATCTCTCAGTGGGTTAACACCCAGCAAGTCTGCCATGAGTCTAGAGGCTCTTCAGGACAGCTCCCTTCAAGTGGTGCTTTGAGGACCAGTCTAATTCCCCCTTATAGCTCTGCCATCTGGAACACATAGCTCCCAGGTCACCACGATAAGAAACAAAGAACCAGACATTCACACCCCTGTTAATAAATGCTTTGACCTAGAAGTGACTCCCATCAATTCTGCTTCTACTCACAACTCATTCACCATAACTAGTCACATGACTGTATTTAACAATCTGCTGCTGCTGCTGCTGCTGCTGCTGCTAAGTCACTTCAGTCGTGTCCGACTCTTAGCGACCCCATGGACTGCAGCCTACCAGGCTCCTCCATCCATGGGATTTTCCAGGCAAGAGTACTGGAGTGGGTTGCCGTTGCCTTCTCCGTTAAAAATCTGAGTGTTAGAGAATTTGCAGAAGTACATGGGTATTTGGAGAGTGATGTTTCTGCACAGTTGATCACAATGGCTCAGCTATCAGTTCAGTTCAGTTCATTTCAGTCGCTCAGTCATGTCCCCATGAACCGCATCACGCCCTGCCTCCTTGTCCATCACCAACTCCTGGAGTTCACCCAAACCAGTGTCCACTGAGTCAGTGATGCCATCCAGCTATCTCATCCTCTGTCTTCCCCTTCTCCTCCTGCCCTCAATCTTTCCCAGCATCAGGGTCTTTTCAAATGAGTCAGCTCTTCATATCAGGTGGCCAAAGTACTGGAGTTTCAGCTTCAACATGAGTCTTTCCAATGAACACCCAGGACTGATCTCCTTTAGGATGGAGTGGTTGGATCTTCTTCCAGTCCAAGGGACTCTCAAGAGTCTTCTCCAGCACCATAGTTCAAAAGCATCAATTCTTCGGTGCTCAGCTTTCTTTATAGTCTAACTCTCATATCCATACATGACCACTGGAAAAACCACAGCCTTGACTAGTCGGACCTTTGTTGACAAAGTAATGTCTCTGCTTTTTAATATGCTGTCTAGGTTGGTCATAACTTTCCTTCCAAGGAGTAAGCGTCTTTTGATTTCATGGCTGTAATCACCATCTGCATTGATTTTGGAGCCCCCCAAAATAAAGTCAGCCACTGTTTCCCCATCTATTTCCTATGAAGTGATGGGACCAGATGCCATAATCTTAGGCTCAGCTATACTATAATGTAATTTTTATTTTTTGCAGAGGTAGTGATTGGGAAGAATGCTGTTGCTATTTTTCCCTGTATGAATAGTTTTCCACTATTTAAATTCACTCTTCTCAGTAAACTGAAAAAAAAATAGATTAAAAAAAATTGTGCTCCCTAAGACTTAGTATCACTGCTGACAATAGTAATAAGTATCGAATAAATAGATAAATACATAAAAGACTCTTTAGATAAAGCCAGTATAGATTATCCATGTTGTTGCTGGAACTGTATCCAAAAGTAAGCTGCCAGAGCTTTATTCTGGTGATTAAGTTGATTTCATTATTAGAAACATAGAAAGTCATTTTATTGTTTGAGGAAATACCTGAGCGAACAGTTCAGTTCAGCCCCTCAGTCATGTCCGACTCTTTGTGACCCCATGGACTGCAGCACACCAGGCTTCCCTGTCCATCACCAACTCCTGGAACTTGCTCAAACTCATGTCCATCAAGTTGGTGATGCCATCCAACCATCTCATCCTCTATCATCCCCTTCTCCTCCTGCCTTCAATCTTTCCCAACATTGGGGTGTTTTCAAAAGAGTCAGTTCTTCCCATCAGGTGGCCAAAGTATTGGAATTTCAGCTTCAGCATCAGTCCTTCCAATGAATATTCAGGGCTGATTTCCTTTAGGATGGACTGGTTGGATCTCCTTGCAGTCCAAGGGATTCTCAAGAGTCTTCTCCAACAACACAGTTCAAAAGCATCAATTCTTCGGCACTCAGCTTTCTTTATAGTCCAACTCTCACATCCATACATGACTACTGGAAAAACCATAGCTTTGACTAGATGGACTTTTGTTAACAAAGTAATGTCTCTGCTTTTTAATATGCTATGTAGGTTGGTCATAGCCTTTCCTCCAAGGAGCAAGCATCTTTTAATTTCATGGATGCAGTCACCATCTGCAGTGACTTTAGAGCCCCTCAAAATAAAGTCTGTCACTGTTTCCATTGTTTCCCCGTCTATTTGCCATGAAGTAATGGGACCAGAAGCCATGATCTTAGTTTTATGAATGTTGAGTTTTAAGCCAGCTTTTTCACTCTCCTCTTTCATTTTCATCAAGATGCTCTCCAGTTCCTCTTCACTTTCTTCCATAAGGGTGGTGTCATCTGCACATCTGAGGTTTGATATTTCTCCCAGCAATCTTGATTCCAGCTTGTGCTTCATCCAGTCTGGCATTTCAAATGATGTAATCTGCATGTAAGTTAAATAAGCAGGGTGACAATATTCAGTACTCCTTTCCCAATTTGGAACCAGTCTGTTTTTCCATGTCCAGTTCTAACTGTTGCTTCTTGACCTGAGGGAACAGTAGACAAAGTGACTCAAGTCTTGCAGTGTTTACAAAATAAGCCAGCACTACGTGTGTCTACAGTACACATTTACCTAACCCATCCCTTGCCATTTTATCTACAGAAAGGCTTTTGTTTCTCTTTCTTAGGATCTCATTAAAGTCTTCTTGCTGCCCTCAAGATGTTTCATAAGGGGAAAAAAAGTGAAGCTTACATTATTTTTTCTATATATTACTCTGCTTGTGTAAAATTTTAATTCATAGTAAAGGAAAATATTTAATTCAGCTGTTCTTAAGATAAAAACAGCATTCTTCCACTTCAATTATTTTCTTTGTCAAAATATTCTCTGTATATTTTGTTGTCATATAATTTCTTATCTCTCCACTGGAGAAAACCTTGAGAGCCACTCTTCTCCATGTCTTCACCTTCTCTGTGTTTCAGACCCTGTAAATGATCTCACTGCATGTACTTGTGCCTTTACAACCTTTAAACAGCACGTCGCAGAAAAGCAACCTGGTTAATTTTAACAAAAACACATACAACCTGGCCAAGAACAACCCCAGGCATATAATATTTATTCAAATATGTCCAAGTTCTAATGCTCCAGATGAGACGGGCTGGGACCTGGGACCCTTTGCTGCAGTGCCGCAATGCCTGCACCTGGAATGAACCCCTCCTCAAGCAACCAAATGTAAAGAAACTATATGGGACTACACATAACTGCATGCATGCACAGTTAGGGCAAAATTATGGACAAAAGATATGAACAGACCAACTGCCACTTTTGAGAAGCCTGGAGCAAAACCAGGGTGTTGAGAGGAGAAGCAGGGTACTGAACACACCCCCTGCACTCAACACCACCAGAGAGGTGGGCACACCCACCTAAGCCACCCCACCCGCCGACCCCTGGACACTTCCTACTCTCTCCCCATTTAAGGAACACACTCACCCCACCTCAGGGACTGAGCAAGCAAGGGAATCTGTTGTTTGTTCCCACTCTCCCCCGCTGCAGCAGGGGCCCCAGTAAAGCCTTGCCTGAATTTCTTGTCTGGCCTGTAGTCAATTTCTATTAATTGGAGAAGGCCAAGAACCCTGGTCAGTATCACAAGCCCTCCAGAAATGATACCCAGCCAGAGATTCTGAAAAATCATGATTGATGTAAATGAAGTGCATTCATTATTCTTATCCATAATTCATCAATTTTAATGCCCAGATGGGTCACCATCATCTCCATAAAAACGACAATTGATTTGAAGTCCTAATGGAAATACACATACGTATTGATTTCAAAATTCCATCAAAGCATTTCTCTTAGAAACATAATCAATACATGGTGAACAGCTCCCTTCAATAAAATCAGTATGTCACAATTAATTCAGGTCTTGAAATCCTCTTCCCAACAGTAATAGTGAAATCTTGATAATTCATAATTCTCCATAGTCAGTGTCTTCTAGACGAGTAGTCACCAAACATGCTATCAAATAGACTAGTGTACAGTGTTCAAGCTTGAGGCATGCTGTAGTGTGCTTGCTGAAAACAATAAAGTATCAACATTTTAAATTATTTTCTTTTTTAAAATGTGATACAGGGTGAACTCAAGCATATCCTACGTCTTTCTCATTCATTTACTTTGAATATATGAGAACTGTGTATAACCACAACTTACCCTGACTGGCAGTCCACAGTTTACCACAATGTCAGTAAGTGTTAATAGATGTAGCAGTTATACACTATGATGTGTGAAAAAATACTGAGAATTCCTTCAACATCTGGATATTTCCAAGATCTATCACATATGTGAATGTCAAGGATATTTCAACAGAGAAAAGGTTGGAAATGATTGCTCCGGGTGAGCCTTGGTGAACATTCCTGAAACTCATTTTCTTACTACATGTGGTCTAAAGCAAATATAATTTTTCTTTTGGCTGTGATTCTGTGGTATAAACTTTCCATATTCAGACACTCAATTCACATCTAAAATCAAGTTGATAACTCAGTAATGTTTCTCTCTCCTCTACTGAAACCATTTTTTAAATTATTTCACTAAAGAATATCCCACTCACCCCCTTGAAACTAAGTAACTCTGCTTGCTACCAACAACTCAAACGTTTGCATCCACTTTAAAGAGCAAACAGGAATTGTGCACAAGCTGATCATGTATCCTGTGACCCGTCCCTCACCTGCCCTTTAATAATGCTTTGCTGAAACCCTTCAGGGAGCTTGAGGCTTTTCAGGGCATGAGCCACCTCATCTCCTTGCGTGGCCCTGCAATAAACCTTTCTCTGCTCCAAAGACAAACACTACAAACAGAACAGAAAAAGAAACAGCATCTCAGTTCAGATATATCAATTGAATGACTTTAAGAAATAGTATCCCAATGCTCATTTATCACTGTTACGTCATCCAACTGAAACCACAGAGACACTGTGAAAATGACTGACATAAATAACACATTTTTTTATGATTATGACATTCTTATGCAGAAGTTCTAGGAATTCAATGAGTTTGTCTTTTTAAAAAATCTCACAGGGAGCACATCCTTAAACCAACAATAAACTCTCAAAGACAGCTAATATTATGTAAGATCCCTTAGCAAGCTCCTGTAACTGACAAATGTAGTTTGGCCATATACTTAAAATACTGTTCTCTATTTGTTCATAGCAGTGTACTTCCAGTCCACAGTCCAAGAAAATGGATAATTTAATATGAAATATATGACCTGCAACTGATGTACATTTCTCTAAAGAGCTCCAAACTGCTTCCAAACAATGAGTCTGTGTATATTTAGGCAGTTTTAAGCTATCCTCAAGCAAAAAAGGCTCTAGTTGTAAACAAGTATTTTATAGACAGTGTTTAAATAAGTCAGTTGAAGAATAAAAAGAATTTCCATCACATCTGAAACTACTTATATCTCCTATTCAATAAACAAAAGACACATAAACCAATGTAAAATTTATTTCAGTTGAAATAAAGAACATTTCCAAGGAGGAGTATTCATCCAGAGTGAATATTTATAGAAAAGTTCTATTCCTCAAAAAATATATGTGTTTATAATGCCAAACTTGGCCAGAATACTTGTTGAAGGCTATTTTGTGAAAGTTTTCTAACAACTTTGCTTGGGACAAAAATATTGGCTTACAAAAAAATGCCCAAGGATTATGAAAAATCGCTTTAGAAAAGTTACTAAAGACGTTAAATGAAAACTTTACCCCAAATCCTTTTCCTCTGACAAATTATATTCTTAAATCATCTTTGTGAGTTTTCAACATGTTTTCACAGTAGAAAAATGTCTCTGTTTTCCTGCAGAAAACATCCATAAGTTATAACAGCTTATTTATATTTTCAGTTCAGTTCAGTTCAGTTGCTCAACCATTCAAAACTTAAATAGAATTTAATTGCAATCAAAAGGGAAACAGGTAATAATTTAGAAGAATGAATAACAAATGCAATTTATAGAAGTATAGACATTAAAATTTTTATTACAACTATGATGATTGTGCCATAAGGCTTCACACAGCCTTGACTGTAAGAGCAACCATACCAAGCACTGGTCTTGAAAATGCAAGACAACATAGGATAGAATAGATATTTTGACATCAATTGGCAAGCAGTCTGGGCCTTTGCACCACCTAGAATACCCCTCCCAGTCTGCTCTTTCCAGGAATATTGTGACAGTCAAGTTCTCTTATCCATGTAACCTCGGAATTGGGTGTGAAACTCCTTATATGAATCATTGCAGCCCTCATCACAATGAAATGTAATTTCCTCTTCGCTTGTCAGTATATCCCACTAGCTGAAAGGTTCTTGATGTCAATGACTGCATGTTATTGTGGTCAGTTATTATGTATTTAATGGTCCTGTCACCTAAAAAGTGCTCAATAAATAATTGCCAATTACTGCTAAATGGATGATTCCAAAAATACAATATAAGGCATGGTGCTTGAAAATCATATAAGCAATTTGTTTTAGTATCAGGAACCCACACTTTTTACCTGAAAATGATAGTTCTGCCACCACACATCCAATTTAGATGCTGGGCTAAGGGATTGGAGAAAACAATGTTACTTTGAGGCTATTCTCCCTTAAACAAGCTGTATAATAGTTCCCATGAAATATTCTTTTAAACCTCATTTTTCTATGTTGCCTTAGTTGAAAATGATCATAACCTAAAATTATGGTGCCTGTTCTTCCACTGTAAATTTGTTGTTGTTTAGTTGTTAAGTCATATCCTACACTTTTGCAACCCCATGGACTGTAGCCTGCCAGGCTTCTTTGTCCGTGGGATTTCCCAGGCAAGAATACTGGAGTGGGTTGCCATTTCCTTCTCCATGATGTCTTCCCGTCCAGGGATCAAACCCACATCTCCTGCTTTGGTAGGCAGATTCTTTACTGCTGAGCCACCAGGTAAGCTCTACTCTTAACATGTGATCTAACAATTGCACTCCTTGGTATTAACTCAGGGAGTTGATAACTTTTGTCCACACACAAACCTGCACACAGATGTTTACAGCAGCTTTATTCATAATTGCCAAAGCTTGGAAACAGCCAAGATGCCCTTCAGTAAGTAAACTGGTACATCCACACAATAGATATGATTCAGTGCTAAAAACAAATGAGCTATCAAGCCATGAAAAGACATAAAGGAAAAGTAAATGCATATTACTAAGTGAAGGAAGCCAATCTGGAAAAGGCTGCATACATATTACATGATTCCCACTATGTGACTGTAATCCATGAAGTCGCAAAGAGTTGGACACGAATGAGCAACTAACACTTTTACTCTCATTATATGACATTCTGGAAAAGGCAAACCTCTGGAGACAGTAAAAAGATCAGTGGTTTCCAAGGATTTTGTGGAGCAGGGAGGAGGAAGAGGGATAAATAGGGGAACACAGGGGATTTTTAGAGCAATGAAAATACTCTGTCTTTTGTGCAATACTCTGAATGATGCTATAATAAATGATACTAGTCATTATATATTATCCAAACCCACAGAATGTATAACACCAAGAGTGAAGCCTAATGTACAGTATGGATTTGGGGTGATTATGATGTGTAGATATAGGTTCATCAACTGTAACACAGTACAAACCTCTAACTGCCCCTGCCCTCTGGTGAGGGATGTTGATAGTAGGGGGAGGCTACACGTGCATGGGGGCAGAGGAAATCCCTGTGTGTTCTTAATTTTCTTGTGAGCCTAAAACTGTTCTTAAAAATTGTTTTCATTTTTTCAAATGAGAGAGGGAACTCATAAGGGTTTTTATTTATAAGCATGAAGACAAAAGGTAGCTTAAAGTTCATAAAGTCCAAACCCTTCATTCTAAAGCCAAGGAAGGGGAGATCCAGGAAGAGTAAGAGGCTTGTCCAAGGTGAGAAAAGATTCCAACATTAGAAAACTTTTCCGAGCAAAGTATTGCTCTTATTTTTCCAAAGGAAAAATTAGAGCATTATCTGTAAAATTATGTGTTCAGGGACAGGCAAAGAAGCCCAGTTTGACATCATTTTGCATAGATATATACAGATTCAGTAACTTTCTGAATATTTTGTAGCAAAAATAAATTTACCCAGAACTGTCTGGGTAACTGGAGACTTGTGATTTTTTTTTTTTCCTGAATCATCTAAATGATTGCCCCAACTCTGTGTTTCACTTTAATACTTGGACACCACTACACAGTATGAATGAAAAATGCTACACCTTTTAGAGAGACACCTCCATCTTTAGAACCTAGCTTCCTTGGTGGCTCAGACGGTAAAGAGTCTGCCTACAATGCAGGAGACGTGGGTTCGATCCCCGGGTCAGGAAGATCCCCTGGAGAAGGAAATAGCAACCCACTCCAGTACTCTCGCCTGGAAAATCCCATGGATGGAAGAGCCTGGTAGGCTACAGTCCACGGGGTCGCACAGAGTTGGACATGACTGAGTGACTTCACTTCAATGTTCAATATGAAGTCTCTAGAATCTAATCAGGTGGTTGATTAGGGCCAAAAAGGAACATATTCAAATGCAGCAGACCCATCAGCAAACTAAACCCAGAAAACCTATAAAACTTGCGACTTGTCTCTGAAGG
The DNA here is from genome assembly GCF_001704415.2 of Capra hircus. NCBI lineage: Eukaryota > Metazoa > Chordata > Mammalia > Artiodactyla > Bovidae > Capra > Capra hircus. The sequence continues at coordinate 22,404,500 of NC_030831.1, read as the reverse complement.
GCAGTTCTGACCTGCTGAGCTAATAGCTTGCAGTCAGCTCACTTGCCTGTTCTTATTATCTTAACACATCAGGAAATTTCCCAAAATTGCCATACAGGTCATTTATTCATTCTGTCACATTTACCAAGAAATAGCAAGCCTATAAAGAGACCAAGAGAAAATCTCGTCCATTTCCCATCCATCATCTCCCCCAACATCCAGAATAGATTACACTCTCTTATTTTTCATGCCATTTAATAACAGTTCTGGCACATTTTAAATAGTAAAGAGCAGCATTCAGCCATCTGCAGGATGGTGGGAATGCTTTGCCTCCGACCTCTCGGTCAGTCCATTTTAATAATAAAAGTCATAGATGTTTAGTGTGTCTTAACCCAAAAGTAAATGCCTTGAGGGCTTTTATTCATTTTCATTTTAGTCCTCAAACATTTCAAGCCTGCAGGCTAGAATATCCCTACTACCAAGATTGAACACGTCAGCTTTTATCATATTCACTTCAACTGGTACTCTTTTTTTCTCTTCTTCTGCAGAAGCAGACACCATTGTAAATTCTATACAGGACTTCCCTGGTGATCCAGTGGTTAAGAATCTGCCTTCCCAATGCAGGGTACATGGGTTTTATCCCTGGTCTGGGAAGATTCCACATGTTATAGGGCAACTAAGCCCAAAAGTCGCAACTACTGAAACCCACACACCCTGGAACCCATGCTCTGCAACAAGAGAAGCCAACACAATGAGAAGCTTGTGCACCACAACTAGAGAGAGCCCCACAGGCAGCAACAAATACCCAGAGCAGCCAAAACTAAATACATAATTTAAAAAAACAATAAATAAAATCTATGCATATCATCCCCATGAATGAGGAGAAGGAGAGAAATTAGAAGCGATGAAGCTGGAGAAGAAAAAAAAGGAGGACTGGGAAGAGATGGTAAGAAAAGAAGAAGAAGTGTTTTAATTGTTTCCAGATGTATAATATTACAATGAACATATATTAATTTTGCAACAGGAAAATAATTTTGAAAGGAGAAATTAAAACTACAATATTGTCTTCTTATTTTCAAGAAATACAGATGAAAATATTCTGGAAAGATCATTTTCTACCACAGTTTGAAAAAGAATATGTGTGCTTTGGGACCTGGTTTCTTCTACCTGAGAGGGACATGTACAGAGGCATGACTGCTCCCGCCATCCCTGAACACATGTCATTCCTCCAACGTGGTGGCTGGTAGACCAGCACTCCCTTCCATCCTCTCAATGACCAGGGGAGTGAATTCCTGGCTTCACTCTTATAGAGCACATCATCAACCAGTACTGCCTAGCTAAAATTTGTTACAGGCCACTGTTCCTTTGATTAGGAAAGTAAGAGGCCATTGGCAACAATGGTGAGGGCAGTTTTTAGAAATTAGTGGAGAGGAGAGATGGTCTTGTCAACAGATGGGGTTGTATCAATCAGACACTCATAAGCAAAAATAAGTAAGAAGGACCTTGGCCTCAATTCAAAATAGCTCATAGATCTAAACATGAAATGCAAAATCACAGAACTTTTAGATAAAAACATAAGAGGAAAACTTCATGACATGGAGTTAGGAGGAGAGTTCTTAGGCATGACACTAAGGACGTGATTCCTAAGAAAATAAAATCCACAAATTGAACTTCATCAAAATTACAATTTTTGCTCTGATGAAAGCACAAGCCGCAAACTGGGAGAGAATACTTGCAAATTACGTACCTCACAGTGGACTTGTATTCAAAATGTATAAAGAAATCTCTAAACTCAAAAGTAAATAAACAATCCAATTAGATAATTGACAAAAGATGAACGTATATTTTACCAGGCAGTATATGAATGGCAAGTGAGGATATGAAAAGATCCTCAATATCTTTAGCCATCAGGGAAATGGAAATTAAAGCTACAGGGAGATACCTCTACGCACCTATTAGAATGACTGAAATAAAAAATATTACTAAGACCAACAAATCTTGCACTATTTTTGCTACATTTTTATTTATTTCTTTATTTATTTTTGACTGTGCTGGGTCTTTGTTCCTGCGCACAGGCTTTCTCTAGTTGCCTGGGGGGGGGGGGGGGGTGCGGGCTACTCTCTAGCGGAAGTACTCAGGCTTCTCATTGCAGTGGGTTCTCTTGTTTCGGAGCACGGGCTCTAGGGCATGTTGGCTCAGCAGTTGTGGCGGACAGGGTCAGTTGCTATGCAGCACACGGAATCCTCCCTGACAAGGGATCGAACTTGTGTCCCTTGCATGGCAAGGTGGACTCTTAACCACTGGACTATGAGGGATGCTCCTGTTTTTGTTACTTCTTGTTAGTCTTAAACTCTTTCAAAATACAAAGTTGTTTTTATAAAAAGTGGTGAGACTGCTGAGTTGATCAGGGAAAGAAAGATGAGAAACTGAAGTCAATGAAGAAAGATCATTCTGGAAAATATCTAACCAGCTCTCTCCTTGGAAAATAGCCCTGCAGAGTGAAATAACAGCAGGCAAACCCAGAGATAGGGGAGCAACAGCCCAAACAGCAGAGTGTTCAAAAACATGAATCCGTCTCCTTCAGGCTGATACTGACTCAAAACCTTAAAAGCTCTATGACCTTAAGAAACAAATGCGTACCTCATCTGAAAAGAGGAAAAACCATAGCATTCATTCTGAGAGATCATTTTGCAAATAAAATGGGAAACATTGCACATATAACATGGTAAGTGTTCAATCCATTTTAATTTTTTGTGTCATTATAATTCATCTAAATTTTACCTAAAATGGGCATTTCTCGAGGCTTCTCAATTCTTTTATCTTCTCCTACTCCTTATTGTCAAAAACGTTCTCGCATTACCTTTCAAGCCCTGTTCCCAACTGCCTTCTCTGTATAGACTGCTCTTCTACATAATTTGCATGTTTTAATCATTTTTACATTTTTTTTTATGCGTTCCCAAACATGAACCCCCCACCCACCTCCCTCCCCATAACGTCTCTCTGGGTCATCACCGTGCACCAGCCCCAAGCATGCTGTATCCTGCGTCGGACGTAGACTGGCGATTCGATTCTTACATGATAGTATACATGTTACAATGCCATTCTCCCAAATCATCCCACCCTCTCCCTCTCCCTCTGAGTCCAAAAGTCCGTTATACACATCTGTGTCTTTTTTGCTGTCTTGCATACAGGGTCGTCATTGCCATCTTTCTAAATTCCATATATATGTGTTAGTATACTGTATTGGTGTTTTTCTTTCTGGCTTACTTCACTCTGTATTATCGGCTCCAGTTTCATCCATCTCATCAGAACTGATTCAAATGTATTCTTTTTAATGGCTGAGTGATACTCCATTGTGTATATGTACCACAGCTTTCTTATCCATTCATCTGCTGATGGACATCTAGGTTGTTTCCATGTCCTGGCTATTATAAGCATGTTTATTATATAAATTACATATTATATAAATATGTTTGTTTTTAATTTAAGTATTATTAGTTTTTTTCAAGTGCAATGATCTAAAATGGATCTTTTAAAAATAAGTGCATTTAGGTACTGATGAACCTACTTGCAGGGTAGGAATAGAGGTTCAGACATAGGGAAATGACTTTAGACGCAGTAGGGTAAGGAGATGGGTGAATGGACTGAAAGAGTAGCATTGACATATATACCCCCCCTTGTGTAACGCAGATAGCCAGCAGGAAACTGCTGTTGAGCACAGGGAGCTCAGCTCAGTGCTCTGTGATGACCTAGAAGGGTGGGATCGGGGGGCAGGGGGTGCAGGGGGGAGTGGGAGGGAAGCTCAAGAGGGAGAGGGTATAGCTGATTCATGGTGTTGTCCAGCAGAAACTAACACAACATTGTAAAGCAATTATATTCCAATTTAAAAAAATAAGTGCACCTAAAAAATAATTTTAAACAAATATTATCTTATTATATATCTGTGGATGAGTCCACATAAAACTGTTATATTTAGAAATATCAAACATTATAAATGTAATAAAAGAAGAAATATTTACCTAAGATAATTATCCTATGAGGAAACAGATTTGATAATTGTGTGCTGACTTTTTCCATAGAAGGTGAAATTATTTTCTTGATCCTTCAAGGAATCACTCTTCTTAATAACAAAAAGCCTGCCCTTTTTTTCCCCACAGCCCCACATCCTTAGGAACTGATAAGCATGATTTAAGTTGTCAGCAGATTAACTCAAATTTTTCACCAATAAATTATTCACATTTTTCCTCCACTAATGACTGATGGAATATGTAGGAAGTGTGGACTGTATTCACATTTGATAGTCATTTTTATCAGAACACTGCAAGCACATGTTCTTAAACATTCATCACTGGACTGCATTAAATTGGTAGCAGACAAAAGATACGAGAGGAGAACCATTATCTAAATTCCTGAAGTACAGAATGATGTGACTATGACCTTTAACTAATATAATGCTTCACATCCAGGACAGTCTGACATATATGCCTTATGTTTTATAAATGTTTATTTTAAATCAACATTAAAAGCCGTGAGTATGTGAGACATTGAGTCACCCATACATAAACTGTTTGATCTTTCGAGTGGGGAAGACCACGTTCCAAATGCCAGATGCGATGAAATGTGCATACACCGTGAACAAACAGCAGTGTGTTGTCACGTTGTCCTTTTCCTCATACCTTGTAGACTTTCTCCATTGCCACTTTCTCTGAAGCAGACATAACTAGCTTTTCCAAAACATGGGCTGGTTTTATAAAATGACTCTCGTCTCTTCAAAGAAGATTACCCATGATCTCAACTGACCTCCGAAAGGCTACCACAGAGCCACTCAAGCAGACCAGCTCTAGAGATTATTAAAAGGAGTTTGGATAAAGCCTTTTATTTTCCTTAAGTGAATTCACTATCCTCCACAGTTTGGAGCTCGGATGAGTAAGTCCAGGGGCTGATGCTAGTGCCTGGCAGGGAAACACAGTGTAGTAACAATGTCTAATGTCTAACTACCAGGCTCTCATGCAGATCAGATCACTTTCCAATATAATATGTAACGGTAACATGTGCGTGCCCAATCATGTGCGACTCTTTGCGACCCCATGGACTGTAGCCCACAAGGCTCCTCTGCCCATGGGATTTCCCAGGCAAGAATACTGGAGTGCATTGCCGTTTCCTCCTCCAGGGCATCTTCCCAACCCAGGGACTGAACCCACATCTCCTGTGATCTTGCATTGGCAGGCAGATTCTTTACCACTGCACCATCTGGAAAGCCTTTGCAATTTAAAAATGTGATATTGAACTTAGCAGCCTCATGTTTAAATAAAATGCTTTTTCTTACCTAAAAGTTCACTTAAGACAAATTACTTTTAAAATATAAATACTTATTGATTCTCTTTACCAGTGACTGTTGTCCTACATTCAGGCCTTTTTTTTTTTTTTCATTCCAACCAATTTATTCTGAATAAGAGACTCATCAGTTAAATAGTGGGTCTCTCCTGCCCTGACTGTGCTGATTGACCCATTTTATTCCAACTGTTAGTCAAGGAACAAATACACATGATGGTCTGGGTTTTGTTTTTGCCTTATAAAAATAAAAAATTACATACCCAGCTAGATAACCAAAAGAAATGTTAGCTTTTCCTTCAAATCAGCTTGAGCTTTGTGTATTGCTCTTTTTGAAGGCATATTCAACAGGACTCATTCACTCCCTAATTTCTAAGCAATTCTACTGGGGGTGACAATAAGGGTAAGCCTCAGACAGACTGAAGTGATTTAGCATGCACCCACACATACATGTATATGTATGTGTATATATATATACACATATATATGTGATAAAATAATAAAAATAAATTTTAAAAAGTAAAAATAAAACAGGTATATTAATGCCCAGTAGTGGTAATTCCTCTCTAAACAAATCGCCGTCTGTCTCTGCACACATGACTCATATTCCTTCCTTCCTCTAGTGATCCAAGAAACATGTTTATTCTGTTCCTTCACATCTACATCTGAAAGCCTTATTAGCAGAAGTAAAAATAAATTAGCTTAACTAAATATTTCAGTTTAGCAAATCTGTCTTCTCTTGCAAATCACACTTACTACCCAGCCCTCTGGAAATGCCTCATTGTTATTTGAAAAGCTTTGGCAATTCTGGAAATTTTAATTAGTGTTTTAAAAATCTTTAAATATTCTTATTTTATAAAAATGCTGCTGCTGCTGCTGCTAAGTTGCTTCAGTCGTGTCTGACTCTGTGCGACCCCATAGATGGCAGCCAACCAGGCTCCACCGTAAATACCTAATATCAAATTAGAGCAAAAATCTTAAGGAGTGGAAAACAGTGGTGTCAGGGATGTGGCGAGTGCCTTGTCAATACCGCCTTGAGCTTACCACTTTGGTGCCTGTGGCCAGCACCTGTGTTCCTTTCCCTATGGGCTTTTTCTAGCCACTATGCAGCGGACTTCACTTTCACTTTTCACTTTCATGCATTGGAGAAGAAAATGGCAACCCACTCCAGTATTCTTGCCTAGAGAATCCCAGGGATGGGGAAGCCTGGTGGGCTGCCGTCTATGGGGTCGCACAGAGTCGGACACGACTGAATCAACTTAGCAGCAGTAGCAGCAGCATGCAGCAGGTCAACAATACCAAGGAATTAGCAGCCCTCTGCAGGAGCTCTCCACTAATGTGAAAGGGAATTAGTAAACACCCCAAATCCCTTACCCTGGAGGGGAGCAGATAACACTGAAGTGTGAGTTAGAGCTCCCAAAGACCCCCTAGTGGGATTGCACCAGTAGCCCATAGTGGTATCTAGCCAGACAATGTACCTTTTTCTTCTCTCTTTGTCTTACTGCCCAGTTCTCCTACTGAGGTTTACTTCATCTCCCAAATAAACTTTTTGCACTGCAGTCTTTTTCTAAGAATCTACTTCTGTGAAAGCTTAAATTAAGACAGTCAGTGAGAAAAGAGGGTCTGAGTAGCAGATCCTCAGGCTGGGATTCTAGAACTGACTCACAGCAAACAGACAGTAAGGGCCTCATTACTGGTGGTGAGTAGAGTCAAAACAATCCCAGATATGCTGTGGCAACCCAATTAAGACACTCACCTAGGATAAACTGGAGCATGATACAGATGGAAGGGGATATGTTGGTTAATGCAATTTTCTCCAGCATTTGGAAGATTCAAAGGTAACAGTAATTAAGAACGATGAAATTGGCTTATTGTTGTTAAAGTGCAACTGAAGCTCTGAAGGAAGAAGATGACAAGCAGGCTCGTGCTCCTACCAACTCAGCTGCTATTTTCCTTTGCCTGAGGGCACTCTTGACCACTGAAGCCATTTTGCCCTTGTGTGCAGTAGGCTGAAAGTGCTGGGAATTAATGACCCCCGGGAACAGCATTCAATCCGTGAGCAACAGGAATCCCCAGCTCCTCACCCTTGGAAGGTATGACTCTGAGATGCATGTTCTACACTGGCTCGCAGAGTTTCCTCCTTGGCATTAAATTCCAGTGGCTAACAGTGATAACTGGATGAAAATACTCTCCTTGATAGTTAACTTCCTTCCCTGTCTCACTTCCTAGTTTGCTTTACATCCTACTTAAACTCCACTCCTGAGACTTTCCTAGTGGTCCAGTGGTTAAGAATCTGCCTTTCAATGCAAGCAACTCAGGTTTGATCCCTGGTTGGCAAACGAAGATCCCACATGTTACCGGGCAGCTAAGCACCACAACTGCAGAGGAACCCACGTGCTACAACAAAAGATCCCGTGTATTGCAACGAAGACCCAAACAAGTTAATTAATTAGTTAAAGAGAAAGCTCTGGTCCTATCTCAGGCTCTGCTTTGGGGGACACACTCCCCTCAGCTCAGGGAAAACTTAGAGGAGAAAAGCGAAAAAGTAAATCAAATATGTAATATTCTTGTGTTTAATGTTAGAAAAAACATACACATAATTGGCATTGAATATAATAATGGAGAATAAAAGATCCAGCAGATGAATCTTGTGATTCCTATTTTAAATATGCAATTAGGTAATTCATTTAGACTTGTGATTTTAAATGGAAATATATGAAAGAATTGTGGACTTAATAACATTCAGAATAAGTGGTATATTTAGAATCCTCATGTTTCTAAATAAAATTTAATAGATTATAAAAGTAATTTAAATGCCTGGGAAGGTGTTTGTTCTGATAATATAATTGCTTTTAAAAAATCAAATATGTCAAGTTTATATATCATCCTTAAAATTAATTTTTTAAATAGACTAGATTTATAAACAGAATAATTATAAGTTTAAATTTTTAAATGAAGGAAAGAACTAGAATTTGGATTTGTAACTTTCACAAATTGAATATTAATTTTTAAAAATCAAAAAAAGTATAAATTGTCTTGCTTTCAAGGACAACCAAAAGACTCACCCTTTCAGGAGTGGGATGCAGTGAACTCTTGTTTATAACCACTAAGGACTTTGTATCTTTATGTTAGGACTTTGTATCTTAAAAGGGGTCAGTCTAAAAACCCCAAGTGTCCTTAATTACAAGTTCTTTCTCAATGATTTGCGTTTTCAACCCTTTCACTGTCTCGTCTGAATTGCCTCTATCTACTGCCTGACTCTTTTTGGAATTTTTTTCATACTCTTTCTGTCAGGATCACAATCTCAGAGACAGTCAAAGGAACTTCAAGTGAAAGCTGCAGCTATGATCCACAGTTACAAATAGCCATGCTAATAACATTCTCTGCACCTCAACCATCCATAGTTAAACCATACAGGATCTTTGTATTTTCTTTGCTGCTTTTCCTCCTCCTTAAAATAATCAGAATAATGATCTTGTCTATCTCTGTTGTCCCAATTAACTGAATTTTCAGTACACGAATTGAAAGTATCAGTTCCTTTAAATATATAAAACTGCTTTATATTCAGGATTTGTGGTGTATAGGGGGATTTTTTGGTTTGTTTTCTTTATTTTACTTTAATGCCTACCTAAAACCTTTTCTTACCTTGTTAGATGGAATCTTCACTTCAATGAATTTCCTAGGAAGTTTACAGGCCTTCGTCCAGGTCAATAAAACAAGGTACTTCATTGCCCTGTTTTTCTAGGTACTTCTGAATAGTAATGTTTGTATTTGCTTTACATAATTGTCTTCTTTTAAAAAAAAAAGTAAAATGCTTAAACTTTTAAAAATATTGGATACTGTTCACTGCTATAAATCAGTTAGAAATTGGTGCTGAACGACCCCAATATCCCATCTATCTATTTCACTACCACTCTTAGATAAAATAGAAGCAGCCGGCAGTCGAGAATTCCCCATCTGCCTCCCCGCAAATCCAAGCCCAAGTCCTGTGGCTGCCAACCTCATCTGGAATCTCCGTGTTGCTTGGAAATCATGTGCCTTAAACTGAGAAATTTTTCTTTCATGCTTTCCAGTTCCCAAATCTGATCCTACTCCTTAAGTCTCAGCACATGAGCCCACTTACTTCACCAAGAAAATAAAGGCCATCCCTGGTGGGCTGCCGTCTATGGGGTCGTGCAGAGTTGGACACGACTGAAGCGACTTAGCAGCAGCAGCAGCAGCAGCGTGTTTGCTTACACAGACATTCAGCTGACAGACCTTGAAGTACTAGGCAAGTATGCTAGAAAGAATATACCTGGGAGAAAAGTTAAGATGCAGTATCCGCCTTCCAGAAATGCATTGCCTAGTGAAGAGGAGGATGTGAGAAAAAATAAATTTTAAAAAGATAGTAACTATAGCTGAATGAGATGAGAGAGTAATTCACAAGATCAGCAGTTTTGTAAAAAGCAACTGGAAGTAAAAAATTTAGTTACCAGGGGTTTTTCCCTGAATTCATTCTAACTACCTCCTAATTCCTAATTTAGGATCATTCTCCTATCTTCCTCCTAATCCCATTTAGAAAATGTAAATGTAAGACACATTCCAAATCATAATTCAAATCAGTCTAATAAATTATAACAGTGCTTAGACCATAGTTCCTAGAATAGTTCATTATTGAATTATTTGCAACACAGTGTGAATTAGCACAAAATAAATAGGGCTTTTAAAAAAACTAGTGAATCACAATGGCCTTAGGTTACCAATGACCATTTTTAGTGACAGGAATATATATGTGAACTGAAGATGGCCATGAATTGATAACTGTAACCTTGAGCCAGGGTTCAAAAACTCTAAAATTGTGTTCTATCTTTGCTAATGACACAGACCATAACTTCATGCAATAAAACTTCATTTCCGTTCAGCCCTTTCTTTCTAGTTCAGTGGAAGTCCACTTCTACCACTAACTACCCTGTGACAGCGTGCAAGCCTCTTGAATACTAAAAGGATCACAACACCCTGCCTAACTCATGAAATATTATGGGAATCATATCACATAATAGATTCAAAAACATGTTTGAAAGTGTTTTTTAATTCTACATAGAGGAAATGTATTATATTATTATTATTAATACTCATGTGTACAAGAGCCTAGAATAGTTTAATTAGAGGAGACTGATTTTGAAACCATTTGAAACTAAAATATTTTTTTTAAAAAAATAGAGCCCAAGAAAAAGAAAAATAGACATTGAAATGTCATCTGATTATTGCTAGGCCATTCCATGCAGTGATCTACAGATTCTTTGAAAGGAAAAGATTTGCTCTCATTTCCAAAATGGGGAACAAAGTGTTCTGTATCAGTCTGGTTTATATTCGTTTTAAGCAATACAACAAAATCAGGCTCTAGTTTTTAATTTCTTCTTGAACCATTCCAAAAATACAGACATCCAGGTCACCATATAGTAATATGAGTATAAGCCATACTCTTCCAACTATCCTAAGCATTTACATTCCATTTTTCTTAAAAATAACTTCCATCAAACATGAAACATCACATTTTTCATCAAGTCTAAATCATTATTGAGTACAAAATACACCATTTTTAATATATACTGCAAAAAAATTTTTTACTAAACTATGACCTGCCATAACACCTTCCAATTCCAGAGATTTTGAAATAAAAAAGAAGTTTGTCTTAGAATCAATGGATATAATCAACAGTCTTATTAAAAAAGAAATCCATATTTGTTGAAAAATTGCAAAAGGCTGTGTATTAGCAGACTGTAGTTGCAAGGAACAGAAAAACTAGATTAAATAAGAGTTTGCATGACAGAAAATCCAAAGAAAGGACAGAGGTTAGGGTTGGTTTAACTAGGGTCTGAAGTCTGTCTCAAGGGCAGTTTTTTTCCACCCCTCTGATCTGCCTTCCATAGTGTCATCCTTTCCGAAACAAGCTTCTTGGATGGTATGGGTTTCAGGTGGCTCATCTGCACCCTACTCTACTCTGGAGACAGGGCTTCTATTCTGGCACTCCAAGCAAGAATTCTAAAATTAACCTGTACTACTGAGACCATCTCAGTCATCTCACCTCCCCTGAGCTGTAACTGTTGCTGGGAAAGTGCAAATATACATGAAAAGTACCCAGACAGCATGGGGAAGGGAGAAATACCCAACCAGAAAATCTGCCTATTACCAGGAAAAAAAAAAAAAAAGGAGAAGCAGGGGAATTTCTTGAAAGCTGTAATGGTTAGTTTTATGTGTCAGCTTGGCGCTGATGCCCAGTTGCTTGGCCAAACGCTAGTCTAGATGCTGCTGTGAGGGTATTTTTAAGATGTGACTAAAGTAGATTACCCTCCATAATATGAGTGAGCCTCAGAAATGACTGAGGTTTTCCAAAGGAAAGGAATTTCCAAACATCGACTTTACCTGTGTCTTCAGCCTCCTGGCTTCCCCTACACATTTTGGACTTGCCAGCTCCTACAGTTATGCTACAATTATGGGAGCCAATTCCTTAATCTCTCTCTCTGCTCCACCCCACCCCGCCCACGCAGGAATACCATTTTAAAATATTTTCTCCAACATTATTTTTTACTTTTCCTTGCATAGAAACATATGGAAACATTTTACTCAAACGACATCATACCGGATGTACAAAGTTCCGAGCTTTTAAATCTTGCTTTTGTCACTTTATTTGTCAAAATGGTCATTTTTCCATGTCCTTAAATATGTTAATGTAACTTTTCTTAGCAGTTACCAAATAATCCATCATGTAACTAAACTATAATCTATTTAACTGTATGATTGTCTCTGGGATTTTGGATGATTTCATTTTATTCTTTAAATACACAGACTTCTCTCCTGATGTGCAAAACCAGCTAGGAGCCACCTCTGGAATCTGAGGCCTTCAGAGGTCAGGAGCAAAAGCATTACACTTGGCAGGTATACACCTCTCTCCTGACTCATCAAGTTTTGTAAATTAAATATATACAGTTTTTTGTATGTCAGTGAAAAGTGTTTCAATTGGGGCCAGCAAGAGCTTATTATGAACAAAGAGTGTGTTGCCAGTTCAGCCTTTAGCCAGAGTGATTGTGTGTGTGCAGTCACTTCAGTCGTGCCTGACTCTTTGCAACCCCATGGACTATAGCACATCAGGCTCCTCTACCCGTGGAATTCTCCAGGCAAGAATACTGGAGTGGGTTGCCATTCCCTCCTCCAGGGGATCTTCCCAACCAAGGGACTGAACCAGGGATTGAAACCCACGTCTCTTTCTTCTGCTACATTGGCAGGTGGGTTTTTTTTACCACTAGCGCCACCTGGGAAGCCCAGAGTGATTCCAACCTGGCATCAAAAAATGCCACTTCCAGAGATTACCAGGAACGTCTGCACCCACCTTGAAGCTCTTAGAGGCAATGATGTGGATCCCTGGTCCCTGCTTCTAAGTCATCATCATGGTTAAGGGCATGCGTTTGTTTTCAAGTAACACAGTGATATTTGCGGCTTGATTTGTTTCCTCTTGCAAGATCCTCATAAGAATGAAAAAACAACAAAGAAAATCAGGGGAGGAAGAGGAGTTATGAATGGGCCGGTATGGAATCTCAGTAAGAACATATCCTGTATCATATAGTTACTTATTCACACTCCTAATTATGAGGGAAAACTGAAGGTGCGCTCATGAGCGGTGAACAGAATGGACGTTCTTGGAGAACAAAGGAACACATGGCCGCCTGGCAGACAGCGCCAGCATCTCTCCGAAGCACAATTGACTGGGGAGTTTCTGGGCCTGACTCCCCCTCCACCACACACTTCACTCTCCATCCATTACCCTCCTTGACAGAGGGCCTGGTCCAAGTCCCCAGGGCCAACATACAGCTCCCAGCAGCTGGATTCCTCGGAAACAGTTAAGTGGCATTTTTTTTCCAATTACTCTTCTCCGACTTTAGATGGAGGGGAAAAAACCATTTTGTGAAATGGTCAGAGTAATGACAACAATTAATTTGTGGCTGTGGTTAAGTGCAGTTTTAGCAAGGCTTTGAACTGTAGCGTATGCTGATAGAGTCTCTTTAAGAAACTGCTTTCTAGCTCTCCTGTTCTATTATTTTAATACATTTTATGAATTTCCTTCTAATTGATTTACTTATTTACTAGAGATAACTATTGTGTTTGTATGGTGGGTTTTACTTTTAAGACTATAATTAACCCTCCTACCTAAATATTGAGCCTGGAGACTCATGTAAAATGTGAGGTCTTTAGTATATCTGTCAGCTGACAGAAGATTCAGAAATACTCTCCTAGATGCAGAAAGATTAAGATTGTTGTATGTATGAAAAGTAATATAAGCTCAAGCTGAGTTTTTAAAAATATAAATGGAGGGCTTCCCTGGTGGCCCAGTGATTAAGAGTCCACGTGCCAATACAGGTAACACCAGTTCGATTCCTGGTCCAGGAAGATCCCACATGCCACAGAGCAAAACCCAGCCCCACATCTACTGAAGCCCAAGAGCTTTAGAGCCTTCGGTCCACAAGAAAAGACACTGCAACAAGAAGCCCACGCACAGCAACAAAGACCCAGCACAGCCAAAAATAAATAAGTAAATATTTTTAAAATAAATAATAAGTGGAGTGGTTACATTACAAATAAGTAATACAGTATGATAAAGAAGATTTAGATTTTTTTAAGGAAGGGAAATAATTCAAATCAACAGATATCTATGAATCTATTCTGTTCCTTCATTTATATGTTCATTCATTCAAAAATATTTATTTATCATCCATCATATCCCAGACACAGTTCAATATGTTGGACATACATAGAACAGTAAACAGACAAAAATTCTCGCCCTCGTGGAGCCTCCATTCTAGTGAAGAGAGACGTGTCCCTGGATTAAAATAAATTCCAATTTAATGAAGAAGAGAGTACATAAGCACTTGAGATGTTGAATAATGAAAATGCTACAAAACCACACTATAAGAAACTTTGCATTTTAAATAAATGCTCATTTGCCATTATTTAATTACAGAATCTTATTTCTGAGGCTGAAAATATAATTGTATGACATTTGAAAATTAAAGTGGTCAATTATCCACAGATTCTTAGTAAGTATAAGGTAACAACTGGGGGAAATGTCATCGTATGGAAGGTATCCTCATAACCTAGCAAGAACACGCTTTGACAGTTTGATCAATGGCATGGAGATGACAGAGAACATCATGCCAAAGTTTCACAATGTTCAACATTCCTGAAGAAAGGACGTATACACTGTAGAATCGGAAAACATTCACAATTTCTACAGTATAATAGAAGGAAAGAATCGCTGGCTTGAGCAACAAGGTTTTGGGTCTGAAAAGACAGAATCTGGTACAGACTAAAGGGAAATCAAGATGGTGGAGGAGGAAAGCTGGGGCTCACGTTCCGTCACAAAAATAAGATGAGTTTAAGAGAGAGTGCCTATCTTACAGTAAACTACAGCCTCGATGACACTTCAGAAGCAACAAAATAGTAAAACGAGTAAACACAGAAATTCAGCAAAGGAAGAATACTTTTAAAGAGATCAAGTTGAATGCAGAACTAGCCTAGATGTCAAACTTAAATTCCAAGACTGTCTGCTCAGTGATGACATCTTACCCGTATGCAATGGTATGCTGATTCTTAGTCATTTTTATTTCATTATAAATAATAATGTGTTAAGCTGTTGTGTTACTTTGTCTCTAGATGAAGGAATGTTTTTAAGACCAGCAGCAATAGCAAGGGCTATAGATTCAGAAATTGAAGGTGCTCTAAAATCTATATAAGCTTTCCTGAGCTTCAGAACTATATTTAAAACCCCCACTGGTCATCTTCCAGGAATCCCTTGGGCACCTCTGACTTAATATGTCCTAAACTGAACTCTGTATCTTGTTCAATATCCCATTTATTCATCTCAAGTAACAATTCCATCATCCACTCAGACTAGCAAGTTACAAACTCGGGAATGTCTCTCTCTGTCTCTCACACACACATACACACTTTTACCAAATAGCACATGCTCTGGTGATCTCTCCATCACCATCATCGTCTTTCTTCTTGATCATCCGTTTTCCTCTGGATCACAATGCTAGCTTTCTGGTTCATCTTCTGAACACTGGTCCCTCATGCACCATTCCATGCTGTTGCCCAAGTCATTTTCCTCAGAACAAACATGAGCATAGTCACCACTTTTTGTTTGTTTGTTTGTTTAGGTGTTTTTGGCTGTGCCACACAGCATGTGGGATCTTAGTTCCCTGTCCAGGGATCGAACCTACACCCCCCCGACCCTGAATTGAAAGTGTGGAGTCTTAACCACTGGGCCACCAGGGAAGTACCCATAGACACCTTTTGCTCTAAACCCTTAACTGTCTGCCCGTTCCTACCAGTAAAACATTTCTTACCACACATATTTATTTGTAAGTAATATAGATATACAACAATTCATTCGTATACGTGAAAGTGAAAGTCATGTCCGACTCTTTGTGGCTTCATGGACTATACAGTCCATGGAATTGTCCAAGCCAGAATACAGGAGTGGGTAGCCTTTCCCTCCTCCAGGGGATCTTCCCAACCCAGGGATCGAACTCAGGTCTCCCCCGTTGCAGGAGGATTCTTTACCAGCTGAGCCACAAGGGAAGCCCGTTCATGTACATATTCATTTGTAAATAATATAGATTTACATAAAAATAAGAAAATATAATATAAAAATTAGAAATTCAGAGGGCAAAAGATAAAATATACATTATTTTATATTCTATTTATTAATAGTAAATAAAATAATTTGCTATCACTAATGTTATTTAGTGAGAATAATGTGGTTGAATATGTTTCATAATTTCCATAATGTTTTATCACTTTATGGCTGTCAGAGCTGCCAAATATCTTTCACAAAGAACCTCATATATAAATGGAGGAAATGTATCATTGGGTGAGTTTCTGAGATTATGATACTCATTTTTCAAAATCATCCACCAATATGCAAGGACTTCGGTGAGAATTCACTAATGCTTGTGTTACTCATGTTATCTTCAATCTTTTTAAGTCATTTATCCATTCCATGCAGGTAGATTCTTTACCAACTGAGCTACCAGGGAAGCTCAGTAGATAGTTAAGTTAGATAATGTACATAAATCCACTTAACCAAGCACACATAAAATGCTAATCAATTGCAGTTGCTTTCAGAGTTAGGAAGGAGTGTAGGGGCTTCCATTTAAGACTGTGGATCTCAACCCTTCACTCAGTATTCTTTGCACCTGATAAGTCCCTCTGTCTGTATGACATTACAAACATGCAAGGACACCATGTTAACCCATATGTTACTAAGTCCTTTCTCATATTTTCAGATAGATACACAAGTTTTCATACTTCCTTCCCACACTTAGGTGTACCAGCTCACATAACCCTCATGTGTTCTCACCCCACTTTGGAGACAACTGTCCAAAGTATTGATCCAGATATCTCAGCTGGGCACCCCAGGCCTTTCCTAGTCTGCCCCACCAATGTCACCCTTTCACACATCCTGGCCTTCAGCCACATTGAACGACTGAAGCTATCATCATTCTCTGATCACTCTCTGATCAGATCTTTGCTTTCACATTCCATCTCTGCAATACTCTGTGCACACACTCTGCCTTAACCCCAAGCATCCTCGCCTGGTGCTCTCTTCTTCATTCTTCAGGACACACCCCACATGTAAGCCCTTCTCTGATATTCCTCCTCACTGTCCAGTGCTCTCTTAGCATTCTATTCATACCTTTAACACCGCTCAACCCAGACTATGCACACTCCATGCTTCCCTAGGCAGCAAGTCCCTTGAGACTTACAGTAGACCATTTGGGTAACCACAGGCACCTAAATCAATGACTGCCCAGTAAAAGGCATCTCAAAATTGTTTGTTGGATAAATTACAACTTAGCAAGATTTAAGCAATTTTAAAATTAGAAAAGCCAAAGAAAAGCAAATCTCTTTTGAAGAATTGAAAACCATAGAAAGAAGATTCTGAGAAGACACAAGGAATTGGTTGCCTATTATTCTCACGCTGGTTGACCAACTCATAGACAGGACATGGGAGCATCAAGATGAAAATACAATCGGCAAGATAGTCTTTAGTAAATCAACACTCAATTTCAAATTAACAAAAACCAGCTGCATTGTCTTCCAAGGGATCCCAAAGTGATGATTCCACTGGCCCCCAGAAGTTCTACGGAGTAGTCATAGAAAATTGAGCAGATTCCATTTCTTGGCCTCAGACTTTATCCTTTAAGAGATCCTGTGTGTGTGTGCACAGTCACCGTGTCGCGTCTGAGTCCGTGGCCCTATGGACCGCAGCCCGCCACGCTCTTCTGTCCACAGGATGCTCCACGCAAGAATTTTGGAGTGAATTGCCATTCATTAGGTGGTAAAGATCCCACCTAGGGGCTGAACCCACATCTCTTGCGTCTCCTGCATTAGCAGGAGGATTCTTTACCTCTAGCACCACCTGGGAAGCCTTAAAAGATCATCAGTAATCAACAGACTAATTATATCTGCTGCTGTCAAACTGTGCTCTGATAAAGAACTAATGAGAGTTGATTCTTCCACAGTTGTTCTATATCTGCTCTAATTTGTTCTAAGCAGCATATAGAAATTTATACATCCAGCTTATTTCTTTGTGTATGAGGTTTTTTTCAGTGTGGTATAAAGAAACACCTCTTTATACCACAATGGCTTTGCATGAGCCAAGGTAACATTTTGTTCCTTTTGACGTACATTAAACATTAAACATTACATTAAACGTACATTAAACACATCTTTATACTCCACAATGGCTTTGAATGAGCCAAGGTAACATTTTGTTCCTTTTGACATACATTAGAAACGCTGAACTGGAAGAAACACAAGCTGGAATCAAGACTGCTAGGAGAAATATCAACCTCAGATATGCAGATGACAACACCCTTATGGCAGAAAGTGAAGAGGAACTAAAGAGCCTCTTGATGAAAGTGAAAGAGGAGAGTGAAAAAGTTGGCTTAAAGCTCAACATTCAGAAAACAAGATCATGGCATCCGGTCCCATCACTTCATGGGAAATAGATGGGGAAACAATGGAAACAATGTCAGACTTTGTTTTTTTGTGCTCCAAAATCACTGCAGATGGTGACTGCAGCCATGAAATTAAAAGATGCTTACTCCTTGGAAGAAAAGTTATGACCAACCTAGATAGCATATTCAGAAGCAGAGACATTACTTTGCCGACTAAGGTCCGTCTAGTCAAGGCTATGGTTTTTCCAGTGGTCATGTATGGATGTGAGAGTTGAACTGTGAAGAAAGCTGAACGCCGAAGAATTGATGCTTTTGAACTGTGGTGTTGGAGAAGATTCTTGAGAGTCCCTTGGACTGCAAGGAGATCCAACGAGTCCATTCTGCAGGAGATCAACCCTGGGATTTCTTTGGAAGGAATGATGCTAAAGCTGAAGCTCCAGTACTTTGGCCACCTCATGCGAAGAGTTGACTCATTGGAAAAGACTCTGATGCTGGAAGGGATTGGGGGCAGGAGGAGAAGGGGACGACCGAGGATGAGATGGCTGGATGGCATCACGGCCTCGCTGGACGTGAGTCTGAGTGAACTCCGGGAGATGGTGATGGACATGGAGGCCTGGCATGCTGCGATTCATGAGGTCGCAAAGAGTCAGACACGACTGAGTGACTGAACTGGACTGAGCGACTGAACTGAACTGAACTGAACTGAACTGAGGCATTAGTCTAGGGACCTCCCTGGTGGTTCAGGTGTTAAGACTCTGAGCTTCCACTGCAGCGGGCATGGGTTCAATCCCTGGTTGGGGACCTAAGACTCTACATGTTGCATGATGAAGCCAAAACTAAATAAATAAAAATTTAAGAAACAACATAGCTTATGATGTATACAACTATATACATTATATAATAAGCATATTTTCTCTCTGCCGTTCTGTATTGTCTTAAGGAGGCAGCAGGCTTTGCTAGCAGACATAGCTGGAAAATAGGACTTGAGTTAGTCATTCAAGTTCTTTACTTTCATATATAAATAATGACACCTTTTGGCTAACTCACAAATATTTACTCATAAGAGCTCAAACAATGCTTTGAAGGTAATATTGTTTTTTATTTCAACATTTACGCTGTATCTAGACACTAGAGTCTTCACAAGGCAGTGATCCCTGTGAAGTGCCGCCTTGTACCACCTTTACTGCTCATCTCGGTAAATGCTTTTATATCTTGGAAATGAACATGTCCATCTCCGTTTTACATGCCGTCGCTGAAACACGTATAACTAGTTTACTGCAGCATATCTCTTGAAGTTATGATATATACCTAAAGCAGTATACAGCTTAGCGAGGACTCCGCGCTAAAAATAAATGAGATAAAATGAAAAGAATTTGAGAAAACAATTTAAAATATTGATAAACTCTGTCCATTTTAATCTCCCACTTTAGATATTTGTGGAAATGTGTGACTGAAGCTTTCAGAATATAGCTTTAGAAAGATACCAGTGTTATATAAAAATATTTATTTGGGAACAGTTTTATGAGAGGTTTAAAAAGGGATATCACTGACGGATGTAGACAGAGACTATATAAAATTGTTGTGATTCAGTGCCCAACAACATATTACAATATCCTACTTCTGTATCGCATTTTAGATCCTACAGCATTCATCAGTGCTTTATCTTTTTTAAGCACATGACGTGTTGGGAGATGTAGGAGGTAGGTTTAGTTGACAGGATCTCTCCTCTGTAGAGAAAGCTTATCGAAAGCTTTGATTTTATTTTTTCACATTGATGAGTGATTTTTTTTTTCCCCCTGCATATGGACTGATTTTTACCATCAGGGCTACATTTCAACATTCCCTTGAAGATAAAAGCATTCTTTGTCAAGGTCTTAATTGAGTCACTCATAGGAGAAACAAGAGACAATTTGAAACTGCTAAAATATTTCCTTGAGATACATATTCATTGCTCAAGTAGAGAATAACCATTAAAGGCAACACAATTAGCAAATCTGCTTGTGTCAATGTAACCTTACTTTTAATGGCTGGTCTGTTCTCCCATGCATAATCAAGATGCAGAATATTTCCCAGCTCTTGCATGACAGAACAGTTTGGATGATCAATGCCTGGAAAGACTGACCTTAACTAAATCATAAGGTGACCCTGGCCAGCAGAAAGAGAGAATTTCTCTACATAATATTACTGTATCGTAACAATAGTGATGTTTCTCCAAAGACTTCACATACAGCTGCCTCACACTGGCGCTCTACGCTTACCCTCTACTATAACTAGACTGTTCAGTTTAATCTTATCCTTAACCCTCCTATGTAGAATGGACTGCTATGGTCGATGTCATTCATGCACACCAAAATTTCTACTTTCCCATTCCTCCTGAGTACATACTCCCTAGGGTTCTGCTCAGTGGCTTCACTTGTGTCGACTCTTTGTGACCCGAGGGACTGTAGCCCCACCCCACCCTCCAGGCTCCTCTGTCCATGGGCTTCTCCCGGCAAGAATACTGGAGTGGGTTGCCACGCCCTCCTCCAGGGGATCTTCCCCACCCAGGATTCGAATATGCATCTCTTGCATTGCAGGCAGATTCTTTACCCAATGAGCCACCCGGGAAGTCCACTCACTCCCTGAAAGTTGGGTAATGACCATGCCACTTCCTTTGACTGCACGAAATCACTTAAGGTTTGGTGCAGTTTTCCATATTATCTTCCCGTGTCGTTGTGCTCATGAAGATGTCACAGGAATGAGGCACATGAATGATGAGTCATCATGAGAGCTGCCCTGGACACTTTGCATTGTGCAGGGAATTAATTTTTGTTGTAGGAAGCCACTGAGACTTTAGTGGTGTTTATTACAGCAGCATAATCTAGCCCATCCTAACAGATGGAGCCTCGGAGCCTCTCAAATCACCCTGATCACCATTTATGTAGCAGCCCACAGCTGCCTATGTGGCTGTCATACCAGTTATTGTTCAGTCACTCAGTCATGCCCGACTCTTTGTGATCCCATGGACTGCAGCATGCCAGGCTTCCTTGTCGTTCACCATCTCTCAGACCTTGCTCAGATTCATGCTCATTGAGTTGGTGATGCTATCTAACCATCTCATCCTCTGCTGCCCTCTTCTGCTTTTGCCTTCGATGTTTCCCAGCATCAGGGCCTTTTCCAATGAGTCAGCTCTTCGCATCAGGTGGTCAAAGTATTGGAGCTTCTGCATCAGTCCTTCCAATGAATATTCAGGGTTGATTTCCTTTAAGGTTGACTGGTTTGACCTCCTTGCAGTAGTCCAAGGGACTCTCAAGCGTCTTAAGAGTCGTATCTGTAAATTGTGTTTATACATGAGTTGGTCCCAGTCCTTGTTGAAGGAAAGTCTCACAGAAACATCTGGGAGCAGCCAGAAGGTAGCTGGAACAATCACGCTGTGTGAACCACACCCCAGCCACGTCCCTGAATTAGCACTGAGGGCTTTCCAACACAAATAATCATCTTGATTTATTACCAAGGAGGTATCGACTTTATGAGAGGAGAGAGGAGTTTAATTTAGAATACACTGAAACTTCTAGGTTAGCGGGAAATTTAGTGGAAATGCCTAGCAAATAATTGGTAATCCAGAAATGGAGCTTGGAAACCGGTCAAGAATGTGGGCATAGATTCAGAAGTAATCTCCACACATTTGGAAGTGGAACATAAGATAGGAATAAAATTTCCAAGGGAAATGGCAGAAAGGGAGAAAAATAAAAAGCCAAGAAGAGAGTCTCAGGAAACAATAATATTGGGAGGGGTGGCAGAGAGAGGAGAGAAGGGAAATATGAGAACTATGATGAAAATACCCATTCATTTTGAGAGCTAAGAATACATATCTTCATTAATAAATTCATTTCCATCTAAATTTCAAGGTTTTTAATGAGGATTAAAAATGTACTACTCTTTAACAATCCATTTACTCTCTTGGATATTAAAATAGATTATCCATCCGACAGGCAACTGGACATTATCTGTAATAAAAAGCAAAATGATTTTTTAATTCAATACCCCAGAACTCATTTATCAAGATTTAAAGTTCTACAGAAGAAACAGAACTTTTAAATGCATCTAATTTGCTGTGCATTATAGTCGTTCATTTGTTTAACAACCTATTCTGCACCTCTGGCCCATGCTAGGTGCTCTGGCTACAGAGCACAGAATTTCAGGCAGGATGCCTTATCCTGAGCCCTCGGCACATGCCGCTCCCCTTGCCAGTACGTTGGACTTTGTGCCAACTTTGTTCCTGCAAGGATCACCCCCAGAGCTGATTAGCTAACATTTGTCAAACCCTAGGTTTGTGTGTGGGGCTTCCCTGGTGGCTCAGCAGTACAGAATCCACCTGCCTACGCAGGAGACGCAGGTTTGATCGCCGGGTCAGGAAGATCCCTGGGTCAGGAATTTCCCCTGGAGGAGGACATGGCAACCCACTCCAGTATTGCCAGGAGAATCCCATGGACAGAGGAGCCTGGATGGCTACAGCCCATGGGGTCACAAATTGTCGGACATGACTAAGCATGCACGTACAGGTTTGTGTGGCAGGACTATACTAGTACTTTAAAAGGGTTTTCTCATTTAATCTCCAAGATTGATTTGGAGATTTTTACAGTTGTGGAGGCTTAAATATATTGAGGAACGTGGCTGAAATCAAAAAGCAATGAATTGGTGCAGTTAGGACTGAAAATAGGCTGGTCAATGCCAAAAGGATGCTCTGAGCCTTGCTACTCAAAGCGTGGCCCTTACACCAGCAGCCAAGATGTTATCTGCCTACATGTGCTAAGTTGCTCAGTCATATATGACTCTTTGGGACCCTATGGGCTGTAGCCCACCAGGCTCCTCTGTCCATGGGATTTCCTAGGCAAGAATACTGGAGTGGGTTGCCATGCCCTTCTCCAGGGGATCTTCCTGACCCAGGGATCAAACCCACATCTCTTATGTCTCCTGCATTGGCAGATGGGTTCTTTACCACTGGCACCACTTGGTAAGCCCCTGATGTTACCTAAGAGTTTGCAAAAATACAGGAACCCAGTTCCAACCTCAGACTCATGCAATCAGAATTTGGTTTTAACAAGGCCAGGTGGTGATCCCTCTGCACAGCACTTTGGGAAGCACAGTGCAAAGTCTTTGCAGACTTCACTTTAATGGATGCTGGGGATTTGGGGACAGGGTTTCCCATGAGTTGCAATTTGGGGAGAACAAAGGTATATGTGTGTCCTCCAAGGGCAAAAGGAAGGATTCAGACAACAGGTTCCTGCAGTTTCAAGCACTGACCATCAGCAAGGGTGGGGACCACTTCCAAAAGCCGGAGAGACCCAGCTGGGTCTTGAGGCCAAAACATTTTCTCAATTCATTTCATTAAAACTTGGTGCTGTTCCAAATGGATGAGTGCCCACATCAATAATCTGGAGTTTGTGTCCGCAGCCTGGATTCCATTTTCCAAACAGAATCCAAATATTAAGCGGCACCAACAAGCAGTGGATTTGAAACCTCAGTAGAACTTGCTATTATTGATTATACTGTTTATCATGTGGTTCAGCTTAGAGTTGCCTAGTTTAATTAATAACGTCCAGGACAAACTAGTTTGCTCCGCAGTATCCATTGTTTGCCAGGTAGGAGTATAAACCTTTGGCGTAAGAAGTAGGTGCAAGGCGGCTGGCAGGCTCCCAGTTACAGGCACAGACTTCGGGGTGCGGCGTCGCCTCTTAAACCGCCCTTCA
This sequence comes from Capra hircus, assembly GCF_001704415.2. NCBI lineage: Eukaryota > Metazoa > Chordata > Mammalia > Artiodactyla > Bovidae > Capra > Capra hircus. The sequence continues at coordinate 22,380,463 of NC_030831.1, read as the reverse complement.
GAGCCGCGCCGGCCTCCGCCCTCTTGGGTGCGGCCCAAAGCTCTGCGCGTTTCACCCGCTGCCACTTTATTCCTTGTCACCAACTCACCCTGGCCCTAACCCGCGTGCCACCTTCCAACTGACAAACCGGCGTGTGGTCTCCGACCTGCCCGAGGCCTCTCGGGGACGGTGGTCCCCAACTGCACTCCGGGAAGGGGTGGGCCAGGCGGGGTGCCCCGGGTGGCCTCGCAGGCGGCCGCAGTGGCAGACGGCGAGTCACGTGTGGCGGTGGGGGCGGAGCGCGGCCGCCTGGGTGGGTGGAGAAAACAAAGCCCCCAGCTGTCAGTAGAGGAAGGAGGCGACAGCGCCGGAGCAGGTGAGTCAAGTGCATTTAAAGCGGTACCGCCCTGGCGCACCCCGACACCCCAGTCCTGGCTCAGTCCTTTCCAGGCCGGGTGCTGGCCGCGCATCCTCCCGCCTCCGGGGGGCTGCAGTCCGCCTGTCGCGCAGCCTGCGGGACCCGGGGTCTCTGAGCCCGGCAAGAAGTTGTGCCGGGGTCGGCGTCGCGCCCCCGAAGTGTGCACCCGCCGCTCTCCCGCGGGCCACATCCCTGCTTCAGGGCCCCAGAGCCGCGCACCCCGGGAAAGGGGGGTGAATCAGGGCTGCCACGCTGGCAGAGGCAAAGTGGACCGGCTCGAGGCTGAGGGCCGGGCTGGCTAGGACAGGGACACTTGGCGCTGGTGAAGGAGGGTGTCTTGGGACTGCGCGCCCGGAGCGCGCAGACCTCCAGGAGCCAGAGTTGGGGAGCAGGGACCGAGAGCTAGGGGCGCTGGCGGGGACTGCGCGCTACGGGGCAGACCTGGAAGTGGAGCGCGCGGAGTCCCGCCCGCTGAGACCAAACACTGGACCCCCGGCCCAGCTGCCGCCGCCACCCCCACCCCGGGGCTTCTCCCGCAGAGACCAGCCCCATCTCTCTCCACTCCCACTTCGGCTCCCGCTGGGGTTCCCGGGCCCCCAGGATGCGGGAACTGGATGGATGCGAAAGAGAACGGGCTATTATGATCCCAAGAGGTTTTCTGCAAGGAGCACCCTGAGCGCAAGGCGGGGGCTGCTCAGCGACTTCTCGCTCTGTTTACTTAAGAAATTCTTCAGTTCACTCTTCGAAGGGCTTGGCCGTGACCAGAAATCCCACAAAGGGCGGGCAGGGTGGGATGGCACAGAAAGACCCTTCCCTCTGAAGCCGGAGCGCTCGGTCACGCAGACTTTCAGACCCAGAAAGGGCCAGTGGACTCGGTCACCCCCTTGAGTCACTTTGCCAGTCCTGTGCCCAAGAGCCGCCCAGTGCAGAGAGAAGGCAGAGCTGTAACCTCAGAGGCAGGGGAGCTGCAGCCGTTTGATCAGGAGGAGTCTTTGTCTTAACCCCCGGTCCCCTTCTGCTAGTCCTTGCCGGGTCAGCAGCGCGTAGAGTAATTAATATTCCGAGCATTAGCCGTCCCTTCACCCGGGCGCCAGCCAACGCTGCTGTCCCCTCCCTGCGGGCTTTCTCCATCACTTGCGCACGTCTTCTCCTTTTCCAAAAACATGGAACGTGGTCCAGACCCGCCAGGCAAGAGGAGGTCACTAAACGCACTATAGCGCAGTCACGTAAGACCAAGGGTTAAGTGTTCAAACCTGCACCCGCCCGCCCGCGAGGAGACGGAAGAACTTTCTTGATTAGCATAGTATCTGCCCTGCGGCCTCACTGCGAGGCGGCCGGTCCCGGCGAGGTGAAGCGTGCAGTCGCGTCTCTATTGAGGTTTGACTCAGCAGTACCAGCTTCTAATCCGAAGGACCCGAGCCTTCCAGCTTTGCCGAACAAGACACTGTGGAATGAAACAGATCAGAGATCAAAAGGTAACAGAAAGAACAACAGCGTTTGAGATACTTCAGGGAAGCGCCAAATGTAGCTTAAGTTTTTAGCAAGGAAAGGAGCGGGGAGGGGGTCGTCTAGCCAGCGTCCCTTCTGAAAATGCTCCTCGGTTTGCCAGCCTTCTTTGCTGCCAAATTGAGATACCGGTTAGGGCTGTTAGTAGATCACCAAGATAGGAAGTTGGGGAACACAGCCGGTGGTTGTTAGGTAAGCCTAACTGACAGGTTTCACTTGCATAGGAAGAGCAAGGCTCCCAAAATTTGCACTTGAGGAGCTCTGAAAAATCCTCATGTAAGTATCTCATCCTAACCCACTTGAATTAGGCAAGTCTGGAGATGACAGAAAGGCATCGGTTTGGGGTTTGTTGATGTGGAGGGTGTGTGTGTCCGTGTCCACGTGTGTTTATCTCCAAGTGATTCCATTTTGCAGCCAAACCTGAGAACCAGTGAGGCAAGGGCAGAGCTCAGTGGCCGGCAGCTGGCAGCTGCCAGACAAGATACCAGTTTAACCACCTGGGTGGGTGGGAGAAACCAAGCTGAAACTAGGGGGCCACTGACAAGGAGGAGGGCAGTCTGTCATCTGGCAGCCTGGCTAGCGCTGGTACCTGCCACATTAGTTTTCACCCTTTAGCCCAGAGTCTGGTTCTTACTGGAAAGACTGAAGTTCACTGTCGGTGCCTGGTTTGCGCCCGGTTGTTAAGGATACGGTAGAAACTTCATTCCAGCGTGATTCACGTGTAGCAGGCAGTGGGAAAACCCAGCAGAAACCAACTCCGAGCAGCTTCGTGAGTCAGCAGGCTGTACTCCAAGGCGGAGCCCAGAGTAGGAAATAGTTACATCCAGTAGCTTATTGACATGCACTATTCCACTCCTTCCAAATCTTATTTGAATGTCTGATCAGGATCTGTCTGCTTGTACCAGGCTCTCGCTTTTCCACCACCTTATTCCACCTGCTTCCTATAATGCTGTCTTTGGTTGGAAGAGGAAACATATAGCCAACTAGATAGATATCTTGTAATTTCCTTGGTGGGAGGCATAAAAAAAAATTGGCAAAGTGGTTTGGGTTATTTCAATTATGCAAAACAGAGAGGATGAATTTGCAGTACATACATTTTGAATACAAAAAAAAATCAAATAACTGATGACACATTCAGGGATAAATTAAAGGGTCTGTTTAAATAGAAATGATTACATCTAACATATTATGTCATGTTAGATTATGTTAGATTTTATGTTACTATCCAAAAGTTTGTTTTAAAAAAATCATCCTCAAGGCATGATCCTAGTAAGATAGCCTATTTAAAGGTGTACACAGTTTATGAAATACTTATTTTTATTATTATTAACTTCAATTTTTATACCTCTCTTTTCCTCATTATTCTTTATATCATATCATCATAACTCTCTTGCCTAAATGCTTTCTTCCCCATTCGCAGTTTCTTTATGGGGGAACAACCATGTCTAGTATGTAGCAGGCATTCAATATCATCAGCTATTGAACTTTTTTTGACCCTTTTTACCCTGCTTGGTATTCTGCTAACTAGAAGGGGCCTTTAATGTCTACAACTCCTATAGCACAGAACACAGACCTTTTGTAAATATTCATACCGAACATTATCAGAATCTGCGGAAGATATTTTTAAGCAAAGCATCCTGAGTACATTTTTATTTTTCTAAGACATATTCTGGATATGTAGGAGCCAAAGTTCTGTTACAGTTCTTAAGAACCATAAGATGGTAGCGCTTTGTTCACTTACATCTTTACATAAAGCAACTTCACATCAGGACTTCCCTAGTGATCCAGTGGTTAAGACTGTGCTTCCACTACAGGGACATGAGTTTGATCATCCTGGTCGGGGAACTAAGATCCCTCATGCCCCATGGTGTGGCCAAAAACTGAAAAAAAAAAAAAATTAGCATCCTGAGTATGACTAATAATTGTCCTGTTACTTAACTATACTCTCATGGATCAAAGATTCACTTCACAAAAATTTCACTCTCTACCACTTATTATCAGAAACACACACACACACACACACACACACAGACACACACACACACACACACACACACACATTTAACCATGTGGATGCCAAAAGGAACTAATTAAGTTAGGAGAGTTATCTCAGAGTAGGATAAATGGTAGGTTAATAGTTAGCTTTAACAAACCCTTCTAGGCTTCCACCTGCATTAAAAATAGCACGAAAACATCTATATAGCCAGAATATTTAAAAGTGGAAATTTGGGTGTATTCCTTGCTGGATGCCAGCAAAATAAATGTTAATAAGAATTTCCAAAGGTCAGATGACATAAATGCACCCATTCTCATTCCAGTGTGGTGGAGAAAAATCACTGAGAATACACTTCTGTTATTCCCCCAACTCCTTTAGGGGAAGCTGTAAGATATTGAAAGGCCGAAATACAATCTAGAAAAATGAAACTAATCCATATTAATCAGAAACTGTTCATCAGAGGATGCTAAAAACCTAGCTCTGTGATAGTCACAATCAGGCCAAGAGGGTGAGGTGCAAAGAAAGGGTGTCACTTCAGCTTTAGAAGCTCTGAAGTTTTTGAGAACAGATGAGAACCGCCCAGTCTTATTATCTTCAATATACACACCCCATTGATCTTATTAACCTAAACACATTCGGGTAGATAGTTTTCCCATGTGCCAAATAGCACAGGTTGTTAAATGATCTGGCAAAATGGGGAGAAACCTGGAATCCTGACTTCTTTCCAAGGGTCTATTCTATCACCCTGCTGTTTCTTGACTAGGGAGTTTTGTTTTGTTTTGTTTTAATATTTATTTATTTGGCTGCACCAGGTCTTAGTTGCAGCACACAGGATCTTTAGTTGTGGCTTGCAAACTCTTAATTGAGGCTTGTGGGATCTAGTTCCCTGACCAGGGATTGAACCTGGACACCCCGCATTGGAAGCACAGAGTCTTCCACTGGACCACCAGGAAGTCCCTTGACTAGGTTTTGATGTAATCTTGCCTGGAGGTTCTGGGTAGGCAAGCTCAATTCTAATTATCTCCTTCCTCCTAGAAAAAGGAGAGACTCTCACATATATCATGCTCTCATTTATTCTCAAATTATCCACCTTTGGCCTAGGCCAACCTGAAACAGTTGGAGCCATCGTTAGCTTCTTATCCAGATAAGCAAAGTAAGAATTTTTAACTAGTATGGTGATGGTTGGGCTTCCCTGGTGGCTCAGATGGTAAAGCATCTGCCTGCAATGCAGGAGACCCAGGTTTGATTCCTGGGTTGGGAAGATCCCCTGGAGAAGGAAATGGCACCCCACTCCAGCACTCTTGCCTGGAAAATCCCATGGACGGAGGAGCCTGGTGGGCTGCAGTCCATGGGGTCACAAAGAGTCGGACACGACTTCACTTTCACTTTTTCACTTTCATGGTGATGGTGGTGGTTTAGTTGCTAAATTGTGTCCAGCTCTTTGCCACCCCATGGACTGTAGCCATCCAGGCTCTTCTGTCCATGGGATTTTCCAGGCAAGAATATGAGTGGGTTGCCATTTCCTTCTCTATTTAATGTGTATAAGGGCCCTTAAATGTTAGTCACATCAAGTGTTAAATGCACTGGGACTTCCCTGGTGGTCCAGTGGCTCCAAAATCGCTGGTGGATGGTGATAACAGCCAGGAAATTAAAAGACACTTGCTCCTTGGAAGGAAAGCTATGACAAACCTAGACAGCATATTGAAAAGCAGAGGCATCACTTTGCTGACAAAGGTGCATGTAGTCAAAACTATGATTTTTCCAGTAGTCATGTACAGATATGAGAGCTAGACCATAAAGAAGGCAGAGTGCCAAAGAACTGATGCTTTTGAATGGTGATGCTGGAGAAGACTGTTGAGAGTTTCTTGGGCTGCCAGGAGATCAAACCAGTCAATCCTAAAGGAAATCAACCCTGAATATTCTTTGGAAGGACTGTTGCTGAAGCTGAAGCTCCAGCTCCAATACTTTAACCACCTGACTTGAAAGCCTTCTCATTGGAAAAGCCCCTGATGCTGGAAAAGATTGAAGGCAAAAGGAGAAGAGGTGAAAAAAGATGAGATGATCAGATGGAATCACCAACTCAATGGACGTGAATTTAAGCAAACTCTGGGAGATAATGGAGGACAGAGGAGGGTAGAAGACAGAGGATCCCATCCATGGGATCACAAAGAGTCAGACATGACTTATTGACTGACCAATGAACAGTTCCCCTATTGAGAGTATTTTCAGAAGCAGGAAGCATTTTAAAAAAGGAATTTTAGTGACGTGGTAAACCATAAAACTTCTGAACCTAAACCGTCCAAACAGTGAAATGCTTAGACTGAGCTGTCACTGTTTCCGGAGGTCTAGAAAATGCGGACATACACCCTTGACAGCAAGTCCATGACCACACTTGCTTCAGCTCTCTTTAGCCGCAGAAACTTTGTTATGCCACCCTATGAGGGCATTTCCAGTCTTACTTGTTTTAGCATATGAATGCGTAATTTGAGGATCTATTCAGATTTTGACATTTTTCATTGGCTGTCACGTCACACGCTGAAAGCTTGATGCGGAAACTTGCTTCTTTGGGAAATTGCACCACTCTTGTAAAGTATACATTTAAGATATTAATAAACTGCTTGCTACTTACCAAGGCAATGGTCATTAGATAATAAGCCAATATACATATAATCAGGCTTCCCTGGTGGCTCAGACAGTAAAGAATCTGCCAGCAATGCAGGAGATGCAGGTTCGATCCCTGGGTCAGGAAGACGCCCCTAGAGTAGAGAACGGCTACTCCCTCCAGTACTCTTGCTTGGAGAATACCAGGGACAGAGAAGCCTGGTGAGCTACAATCCATGTGGTTGCAAAGAGCTGGACATGACTGAGGGACTAACACTTCAGTTCCACTTCATACATATAATCACTTTTATCACTTAAGACTGACAGTGTGCTGGGAACAATGTAGTTTGAAATTTCCAAATTGAAAAATAGGTCAGATTAGGATCCAGAAATTCAAATTATATGCCTTCTTCTCAAAGTTGAATAGATTACTCCTGAGTCCAGAAGAATTATTTGAAAGGACAGCTACGTTGATAGGAACTTGTTGTAATTTTTTACTGGAAATGTTGCCTGTCATAAAATTTCCTTCAGTTAAGAGAACTTCCTCTTTCTGATGACTTATTCATCCCACAGACCATTTCCAAGTGAGTTTCACTTAAATTACTGGAGCAACTTTAAAGGTTATGTATAATAACTCGTGTCCTCTTCATCTCTTCCAGAATCAGTACACCTGAAAGTTAGAAATAAAAAATCAAACACTGCACTATAAATAATGTGTACTTTGAAGTATCTGAAATCAGCTAAATCTTTTCTAAAAACGAAAACAAATTGTAAATGTATTTAATCCCATCCTAGGACTGGGTAGTAATGGCTTAGTTAACTTCCAAGATAACTTAACCCACTAGTGTTCCTGATGGAATAATTGGGAAAGAGGAGGAGGGGACAATGGAAGATATTAATAGATTGTATTAATCTTATGCTGACTGGATGAGGAACTAGTTCAAGTGAAATTAGCTTTCCTACCTTATCATAATTTAGCTTTCACTAATTTTTTTTTTTGCTAAATACATTTTGTTTGATAAGTGTCTACCATACGTATATATATAAGGGCTTCCCAGGTGGTGTTAGTGGTAAAGAACCCACCTGCCAATACAGGAGACATTGGAGGCTTGGGTTCGATCCCTGGGTTGGGAAGATCCCCTGGAGGAGGGCACGGCAACCCACTCAAGTATTCCTGCTTGGAGAATCCCTTGGATAGAGGAGCCTGGCGGGCTGCAGTCCATGGGGTCACACAGAGTTGACTACGACTGAAGCGACTTAGCATGCATACATTTATCACTAGTAGTTCTCTCCAAAGTAATTCCTAAAATTGGGAATTAACTGGGTTTACTGTATTTTTACCAGAATAGGGAATTCATAATTGTCAAATGCTTAAGCAGGGACAAAACTGATACCTTGCCAGGGCCCTGTGGGGCTCCTGAACCCAAGGCCTTTCTGTGTCCCCCATCTCTTTGATTATAGGAAGCAGCTTTCATTCAGTTTCCATAACCTTCCCTGAGTTCAATGGGTGAATTCAAGTAGTTGTTAATTAGGGAAGGGAGGGGATGTGAGACCAGGGAGAAATAGTTAAGGACAGCCTTGGGGCAAGATCCTGTTTCCCCATCAATGGATACACACAATATGTTTGAGCTGTTTTGCAGAGACTGAAACCCCTCCAGGTGGAGAAGTTAACAATTAACGATGGTATGCTGCTCGCAGGCTGTAGACCCCAGACCAGTTGGACCTGAAGTTTGCCAACTTACCTCACCACCAACCCATTAGAAGAATGTCTACAAGCTGATCACACCTTCTTTGAGCAATTACTATAAAACCTCCCACTGTCTTACCCAAGTTGGGACACATAGTTTTGAAGACATTAGCTCTCCGTGGCCCCCTTTGCCTGACAAAGCAATAGAGCTATTCTCTACTTCACTGAAACCTGTCTCCAAGATTCAGTTTGTCACCAGTGTACAGAGAAACTGAGCTTTCAGCATCAAAATACTCAAAAATATTCTGGTGATGGGCAGACCTTGGTTCTGACTTAGAGTTGATTATAAACATCATGACAGGGATGACTGTTGGTATTTGAAGTCAGTAGAAGGGAAAATAAGCAAAAAAAGGCAACTGGAAAATGAGGCAATTCCTGGATTTTTTGCTAGAATTTTGAGACTTTTATTGGCTCGCATACATAAAAGTAAAATCAGAAGACTAAATTGCCCTCTTTAAAAGCTAGTCAAGTCAGCTTTCAGCAACCAATAAGCAAGAATGGCGAGAGTGCCTGCAACCACCTTACACCTCGTTCCTTCAAAGATAACCTTAAATCCAATCAACCTGCCAAAATGTGGTGTATTAAGAATCACCTCTCATGAGTCTAAGGAACCACTATTTTCACTTTCCCACTGAACATCTCCAGAAGAAGAAAAGACAGGGAACTAGAAGAAAAACCTTCCTGCTTTGTGCCACCTTCTCCAGAAAGGAAGCTATTGATACGAGACTCCTGTTAGCTTTACTTCCAACTTACCCTATATCATAATTTTTTTTAAAGGGTGGTCTTCGGGGCACAAATCTCCCAAAAGAAGTTTCCATAAATCAAGGCAGTAATAGCCAAGTGCTCCATCTGGTACTGGCAAGTCCAGAAAGCAATTTCCCTGTGCAGCTGGGATGTTTAAACAGCACTGTCAGTGGGTCGGTTAATTCTCCACCCCAGCATCTGCTCTCCTAGCACTTACATGTAAGTTAGAATCTCGGGTATGTTTTTAGCAATGGTTGCCAGAGAAAATACAGGAACCCCAATTAGGTCTGATTTTCAGATGAACAAGGTTGTTTTTTGTTTTTAACCTAAGTATATATATTGCATGGGATATACTCATACTGAGAACATTAATCTTTTATGTAAAATTCAGATTTAACTGGGTATCCCATCTTTTTGATGGTGGTGGATTGAAGTTTTGTTTCTTTTCTTTTTTTTTCCTGCTAAATCTTACAATCCTACTTTTATCCCATAATCTCAATATGATTAGCTTTCCTGGTCTGTAAAATATGTGATCTGTAACTATATTTCTGAGGATAATAAAATATCTGAGTTGCCTTCACCTACTAAAGAGAAAAATCAAGCCACTATCAGAAGTTTTGTGCACATTTTGCTTACTGAAGAAGGGAAATAAACAGTAAAGCCAGATCTAGAAAAGTAGAAACTTTTTAATAAGTTTATTCATTATTTTAATTTTTGGCTGCGCTGGGTCTTCACTGCAGTGCCCGGGCTTCTCCTTGTGGCGGCTTCCCTTGCTCAGTGCCCCAGCTCTTGGTGCTTGGGCTTTAGCGGTTGCAGCATGCGGGGTAGAACGCAGGTTCGGTAGTTGTGGCTCCTGGGCTTTGTTGCTCCTTGGCTTGTGGGATCTTCCCAGACCAGGAATCCAATCACTGTCCCCAGCGTTAGTAGGTGGACTCCTATTCACTTTGCCACCAGGAAAGTCAGCAACATTTTTTATCTATAAAATATCTTACAGTACGTTCTATTCTTTCACAAACCTCTTAATAGGTACTTTAATAGGTACATGGGGTAACGTGGAAAAAACCCATCAACCATGTCCACAGGACACTGCTGGTCAAAGTTCACCCTCAGGTGATTCCAATGACGCCTTGCTAAAGTGAGGTCCCAGGTCCTATTTCATCAGCATCACCTGGGATATCTTGAAAGGCAGAGTTTTGGGCTCCACCCCAGACCTTCTCAATCAGAATCTTCACTTTAACAAGAGCCATAAGTGATTCATATACATATTAAAGTTTGAGAAGTCCTGAACTAAAGGATCCACTCTTTCACCATAAATTGGTCTTTATGTTTAATATCATGTTGCAGTAATCCTTAACAAGCTGTCTCTTTTAACACATTAGGAATAGTTTCCTTTGATCCAGTATCTTCAAGATAGGGAACTACTGTATTTCTATTTTATTCATATGAAAATCCTAAATGACCATTTCTAATATTGTTTTATAATGAGCATATGTAACAAAATAAGATAAATGTAAGGCAATGGCAACCCACTCCAGTACTCTTGCCTGGCAAATCCCATGGACGGAGGAGCCTGGTAGGCTGCAATCCATGGGGTCTCTAGGAGTCGGACACAACTGAGTGATTTCACTTTCATGCATTGGAGAAGGAAATGGCAACCCACTCCAGTGTTCTTGCCTGGAGAATCCCAGGGACGGCAGAGCCTGGTGGTCTGCCGTCTATGGGGTCGCACAGAGTCGGACACAACTGAAGCGACTTAGCAGCAACAGCAAGTTTAAAAAAGTCTGTCACTAAAACTAATTCAACAACCTATTAAAACATTCTGGGTTGTCCTTAAGAACCTACACATCACCAGCAAATCTTTTTGTGCCTTTTTACTTCATATACTACAACTTACATAAGAATATTTCTGTTCAATTTGGTGCTCTGTGATGAACTAGGGTATAAGGTGGGAGGCAGGCTCGAGAGAGAGGGGATATATGTATACATATTGCTGATTCACTTTCACTTTAGTGAAACTAACACAACAATATAAAACAATTATACTGCAATTAAAAAAAATTTTAAGAATATTTATATGCCAACAGCATACATTCATAGTATTCCTTAGGTTCCTCTACAACTGAACAAAGGACATGCAGTTTGGGCCTATGGCAAATTCCAAACTACTCTTACGAAAATCTAAGTTTTAAAAAGTAATTTAAAAGGTTTCATAGATCTTAATGCCTCTTGAGTTCAAAAACCTCCCTTTATAGTTGCCTGCTTGTTTTTTAGAAGTTACAGGGTTGTATGCTAGAAAGAATTCTGGAATTGGGGTGAGAACATCAGAAGGCCTGGTGTGTACAACCAGTTCTGCAGCTGACCCACTAGGTGATTCGGGAGGCTTCGTCACCATCCCTGAAATTGAGTTTTCTCAGCTGTCAGATAGAAAGAGTGGAGTCTGAAATTGTCTCACAAGATTCTTATAAGAATCTTGAAAGGTATCTTATTTGTAAGATATCTTAAGATTCTTTCACAGACCTTTCAATAAAATAGATGCTTTAACAGATAAATTGTTAGCTCAAGTATAGTAACGGGAGAAACCCATCATCCATGTCCACAGGACACTGATGGTTGAAGTTCAATCTCAGGTGGTTCCAGTGATGCCTTGTTGGTCAAGTGAGGGCCAAGACCTGTAGCATTAGCGTCACCTGGGATGTGTTTTTACCCCAGATAGTATGAGGGGGGAGGGTCTCTGTGATGACTGTGTTGTGTACGGCGATGTGGTCTTAAGATTTGTTTTGTGTCCTGCTTCAGCAAGGGCTGGCAGTTGACTGAAGATCACATGAAGTGGTTTCCCACAACATGCCTGGTTTGGGATAAAGTGAAAGTTGCTCAGTCATGTCCGACTCTTTGCGACCCCATGGATTATGCAGTATGTGGACTTTTCCAGGCCAGCGTGCTGGAGTGGGTAGCCGTTCTCTTCTCCAGGGGATCTTCCCAACCTAGGGATCAAACCCAGGTCTCCCGCATTGCAGGCAGATTTACCCGCTGAGCCACAAGGGAAGCCCATTTGATTTGGAACAAAGATGACGGTAATTTTAACAGTCCTGTCTTACGGAGCCATTGCACACACACCTCATAGACATGCACCCTGAGGCTCTATGACCTCGACAACCGTAACTCTGCCCTCTGCATCAGAAACTGAAAGTTTTCCTCCTGGCTGGGGTCAGCAATGTGTCCTTGGGGCACCGAACAATGAATTCCTCATCAGGTTACCACTCAACAGCTCTGTGAAATCAAATGATCCGAGGCTTTTTCCTGCCTGAATTCTATACAGTTCTCTTGCACTTTTTCCCAGGAAAAATTTATTAATGGGTTATAAAAGACATGCTTTAATATTTTTAGTTTTTTTAATAAAATATTATTCCTTCAAAAACATGTTTTTATGTCACTATTAGCACATTCATTCTATATGTGAAGAAGTGAAGTAGTGAAGTCACTCAGTCGTTTCCGGCTCTTTTCGTCCCCATGGACTGTAGCCCACCAGGCTCCTCCATCCATGGGATTCTCCAGGCGAGAGTACTAGAGTGGGTTGCCATTTCCTTCTCCAGGGGATCTTCCCGACCCAGGGATCAAACCCAGGTCTCCCTCATTGTAGGCAGACACTTTACCATCTGAGCCACCAGGGAAATCCTTAATTCTATATGTGGTTATCAGTTATTAAGTAGCTTTGTATCTGAAACAATCACATAATCCCAGATAGAAGGAAGCTTCACGGCCATTTTGTTAAGGCACCCCAGGGCAGAGTTCTCCCCTCTACCCAGCCCATGGAGGAGAAATTCAGTTGTTTTGCTGTTTTAATAAATTCATTACTGAGAGTCTGAAAAAGATGAGGGAGGGGCGTGAGGGGAAACACTCCTCACCTAACCACCTTCATGCAACTCTTGCAAATCTATTTGTATGTTTGCGTGGAGCTCTTACTGTCTGCATTTGCATTCAACAATATTTCACATAAAAATTTCCCTTAGCATATTGAATGCCACTTCCCATATTCAGCAGTGTTTCTAGCTTCAGTATCTTTGCACTGCCTCCTGACTAGGATGGCAGTTATTTATGCTTAGCCTTTGTCTTAGCTCAGCTGCTAATCCTTTTAGGTCCCCACCCTTGCGAGTGTGCTCCACGGACCAGTGAAACATCTTATAAGTGCCCAAGCTCAGGCTCCACCCCGGACGTTCTCCAGAATCTGTCCTTTAATGAGATCCACAGGTGTCGGTTGTTATGAGTGAGCATTGTTCAGGAAGGCCTTTCCTAATCTCCTAACCACCCCTTCCCACCACCGCCCACTGGCCCACCCATCCAGGATAAGATAGGATAGGTGGATCCTTGTGATTGCCTTTTCGTTCCCCCCACACCCCACCCCGTCTCTGGTTGGAGATGGTGGTGGACTTGTAGTCATCGCCAGTCCCTGGGTCCTCAAGCAGCTCTTGATACGTAGGAGCTTTCTATTTGGAATTTTCATCATTTTCCAGCCCCCCCCACTTTCATAGATGAAGAAATGCAGAAGACAAGTTTTCTTCCTGCTGGGAAACGGGGTGCTCAGGTAGGACTCTCTCGTTCATTGGTTCAGGGGTTCCCATTCTGTTCAGTTTTTTGTTTGTTTCTGTTGCAAATTTTTATGCCAGAAAATTCATGGGGCAGGTGATGCTTCTCTGCAAGTACTTTCTAAAAGTCTACTGCTAGAACTTCATTTCTTTTGCCTAAGATATTGACATCTTTTAAACACCAACATCTCTGAGAGGAATCGTGCTTTACACTCGGTGTGAAGGTGGAGCAGCGAGCAGGTTTGGGTCAGTGTTTAGTGAGAGACAGGAATGGTGATTATCTGCTGGAAAGAGATACAAAACATGTGTAGGTGATGTGCTATGTGTGTGTGTGTGAGCTAAGTCGCTTCAGTCATGCCTGACTCTGTGCAACCCTGTGGACCTCTGTCCATGGGATTTTCTAGCAAGAATACTAGAGTGAGTTGCCATTTTCTTCTCCAGGGGACCTTCCCAACCCTGGGATCGAACCCGTATCTCTTATGTCTCCTGCATTGGCAAGCATGTTCTTTACCGCTAGCGCCATCTGGGAAGCCCGCAGTAGGTGATAGAAAAGACAAATAGTGAAACGCTGCAAAGATGCTTCTGGTTCTGACTGGTGTTACGATAGTTTTGTCTTGACTCATACCACGGGTCATTTTTCCATTTAGAAAACATTCACTTTTTTTTGGACCTGTAAGAATCTCAGGATGGGGCGTCCCTGGTGGCCCAGTGGTTAAGACTCTACGTTTCCACTGCAGGGGCGGGGGTTCTATCCCTGGTCAGGGAACTAGTTACGCATATTGCAAGGTGTGGCCAAAAAAAAAAAAACTCAGGATGGACTTTTCTCCCCCATCCTGCATCTCATCTGTGACAAATTTCATCCACCTGCTATTGTGTTTTTAAATTGTAGACAAAGTGCAGGTACATCAATACTGATGTTTTTAAACTCACCTTAAAACTAAGCAACATCTGAACCACGGGGAACTTTCACTGTATTCATGAACTACCAAGTCTTTTCGCTGTGGAAGGAGTGTTTTGTGAATTTGGGGACAGACAATCTGCTGGAGGAAGGCTGAGCCCTGGAGGCTGCTGTTTTGAAGTTGTGGGAGACTGATTCAGGCTTTGGAATCAGATTGTACCCAGAAACAAGAAACATCTGTCCTGCAGGGCTATTGTTCCTCATATCTGAAAAGAACAAGAGGCTCCTGGTACTGCTTACCAACAGCTCCGACAATTAGCTACACAGATCACAAGAGTATAATTATATTCAAGAGCGTGTGGCTCCCCGGCCCCGGGAGTCTACCACTATACTTCCCCGTCACCATGGACACCAACTCCAGAGGAATCCTAAGTCTAAGTCAGGTCTATCCCTTGGGGAAGCGTGTACAAGGCTGTCTGTCCTAAACTGCTTATCTGAGTGTCTGTGATACGATTCATGGTAGTTTGCCCAGACTTTGGACCTTGGGTGGAGTTTGCAAGACCTTTGACGCCTTCAGAGTGTACCCTGTTGAGCAACCTGACGCAGGTGAGCCGTGCAGGATGACAAGAATGATTGTGTGTTCTACACGCTGTGACATCAAGCTTAAGCCCATTTGAGTCATACTTTCCCTTGGGGTTGTGGCCCATCCCAGTGAAAAGAGCTTTTTAACAATATATTCTTGGGAGGCTTAGGGGTGTTCTAAGAGTTGCTCTTAGAATCTGAAAGCATTTTTCTGGTTTGTTTTTCACATTTGCGGTGTTTGTTTTTAAAAAAAAAAACAACAACCTTGTTACTAGCCTTGGACATTTTTTTTTCTACCATATTAATAATTTTGTAGGAATTTGGTTGAGTTTTACGCCTTGATTTCTCCATCGGGAAGAACTACGCAGATGTTTGTTACTAATGCTCATGAGAAGAGGTTCTTGAGATGAAAACGTTAAAACAGCTAATTATTCCAGATGTGAAGAGTTGGAGAGATGATAAAGAGTCTGCAGCAACATCTCCCAAAACATTCAAAAGAAAAGTAAATGAGTTAAGACCAAAAAAAAAAAAAGTGAAAGTGTTAGTTGCTCAGTCATGTCCAACCCTTTGCGACCCCATGGACTGTACCCCACCAGGATCCTCTGTCCATGGGATTCTCCAGGAAAGAATACAGGAGTAGGTAACCATTCCTTTCTCTAGGGGACATTCCTGACTCAGGGATCAAAGCCAGGTCTTATGCATTGCAGGCAGATTCTTTACCATTACAGGCAAAAAAAAAAAAAAAAAAAAAAAAGGTCTCTAATTAGCCTCCTATTCAAATAAGGATCTTCTCTTAAAACTTTGCAAGTTAGGCATAACTTCATCCTTATTGTTTTTATTAATAAAAAGTCATTTTATTTACTTTTAAATTTTCATTTATTTATCTACTTTTGGGCAAGCATTGGGTGTTCGTTGCTGCATGCAGACTCTCTAGTTTCAGTGAGCAGGAGCCGGAGTTACTCTCTAGTTGGGGCGCTCAGCCTTCTCTTGTTGTGGAGCACGGGCTCTGGGCACATGGGCTTGTTGCTGTGGCTCCTGGGCTTAGTTGCCCTGTGGCATCCTCCCAAATCAGAAATTGAACCTGTGTCCCCTGCATTAGCAGGCAAACACCCAACTAATGGACCACCACCCAACTAATGGACACCCAACTAATGGACACCCAACTAATGGACCACCCAACTAATGGACACCCAACTAATGGACACCCAACTAATGGACCACCCAACTAATGAAGTCCCAATGGTCAGTCATCTGAAATATTATCCAGGGAGCTGGTTCTCATCCCAGTTCTGCTCAAAGAGCGATTGAAACGGTTCCACTCACCTGTGGCCCCTATTCATCAATAAAGAAGGGATTTTTATTATTAACTTATCCTTTTCCCACAGGACATCCTAGTGTGCTGAAAAGTGGTTGTTAATCCAGTTTTCTCAGAATAAAGTACAATAGAAAATGCACTGAGAACTGTATTTCTCCTCCTCTGGAGAATTCACACATTCTTTAAAACAAGAGGAAAATATATAGTTTTGATAACCCACTTGCACATCAAATTAATTGAGTTAGATTGTAACAGACAGAAGCAGCGGTAAGATTCACACTTCCACTTAATACGTGGAGAATGCCATTGCAGCTAGTCAAAATGGGAACGCAGAGGGATTTCTAGCAGAGCAGATGCATTTTATAAAGGGTGCACTCAGAAACCCTTCTCTGCTCACTGTCCCCTGTGCCTGAGGTTGGCGCTGAGTCATCTCGCCACCAATCAGCTTGGGCTGAGATGCAGAGATGTCATATACTGCGTCCTGTTAGACAGAAGTGAAGGCACGGGAAAAGCAGAACCTCTGACCCAGTCCAGCAGTGAGCTGTACTGTGCTGCCCACACATATAGTACAGGCAAGACAAGAAAGCCTGCATCCCATGGTGCAAAGGGCATTCCCTTTTACAAGACTAGCTGAGTGCTAGAAAACGCGAAAAGGCCAAACATCAACACTTGTGACCAGGGCTAAGAATCATTGCCATTTTTATCATGTGGCCCTGGTACCATCATTAATGCTAGATGGTGCTTCGGTAGGGGCTTATGATAAACAGAAGCTTCCCCTAACTGGGCCGTAGTGTCACTGCTTCTGAACTCTGGAGACATGCCCCTGGGATGCCTTCCCACTCCGGGTGGGAGCAAACACAGTTCAGTTCAGTCGCTCAGTCGTGTCTGACTCTTTGCGACCCCATGAATCGCAGCACGCCAGGCCTCCCTGTCCATCACCATCTCCCAGAGTTCACTCACACTCACATCCATCAAGTCTGTGATGCCATCCAGCCATCTCATCCTCGGTCGTCCCCTTCTCCTCCTGGCCCCAATCCCTCCCAGCATCAGAGTCTTTTCCAATGAGTCAACTCTTCGCATGAGGTGGCCAAAGTACTGGAGCTTCAGCTTTAGCATCATTCCTTCCAAAGAAATCCCAGGGCTGATCTCCTTCAGAATGGACTGGTTGGATCTCCTTGCAGTCCAAGGGACTCTCAAGAGTCTTCTCCAACACCACACTTCAAAAGCATCAATTCTTCAGCGCTCAGCCTTCTTCACAGTCCAACTCTCACATCCATACATGACCACAGGAAAAACCATAGCCTTGACTAGACGGACCTTAGTGGGAAAAGTAATGTCTCTGCTTTTGAATATACTATCTAGGTTGGTCATAACTTTTCTTCCAAGGAGTAAGCGTCTTTTAATTTCATGGCTGCAGTCACCATCTGTGGTGATTTTGGAGCCCAAAAAGATAAAGTCTGACACTGTTTCTACTGTTTCCCCATCTATTTCCCATGAAGTGATGGGACCAGATGCCATGATCTTCGTTTTCTGAATGTTGAGCTTTAAGCCAACTTTTTCACTCTCCTCTTTCACTTTCATCAAGAGGCTTTTTAGCTCTTCTTCACTTTCTGCCATAAGGGTGGTGTCATCTGCATATCTGAGGTTATTAATATTTCTCCTGGCAATCTTGATTCCAGCTTGTGTTTCTTCCAGTCCAGTGTTTCTCATGATGTACCCTGCATATAAGTTAAATAAGCAGGGTGACAATATACAGCCTTGACGTACTCCTTTTCCAATTTAAACCAGTCTGTTGTTCCATGTCCAGTTCTAACTGTTGCTTCCTGACCTGCATACAGATTTCTCAAGAGGCAGGTTAGGTGGTCTGGTATTCCCATCTCTCTCAGAATTTTCCACATTTTATTGTGATCCACACAGTCAAAGGCTTTGGCATAGTCAATAAAGCAGAAATAGATGTTTTTCTGGAACTCTCTTGCTTTTTCCATGATCCAGTGGATGTTGGCAATTTGATCTCTGGTTCTTCTGCCTTTTCTAAAACCAGCTTGAACATCAGGGAGTTCACGGTTCACATATTACTGAAGCCTGGCTTGGAGAATTTTGAGCATTACTTTACTAGCATGTGAGATGAGTGCAATTGTGTGGTAGTTTGAGCATTCTTTGGCATTGCCTTTATTTGGAATTGGAATGAAAACTGACCTTTTCCAGTCCTGTGGCCACTGCTGAGTTTTCCAAATTTGCTGGCATATTGAGTGCCGCACTTTCATAGCATCATCTTTCAGGATTTGAAACAGCTCAACTGGAATTCCATCACCTCCACTAGTTTTCTTCGTAGTGATGCTTTCTAAGGCCACTTGACTTCACTTTCCAAGATGTCTGGCTCTAGATTAGTGATCACATCATCATGATTATCTGGGTCACGAAGATCTTTTTTGTACAGTTCTTCCGTGTATTCTTGCCACCTCTTCTTAATATCTTCTGCTTCTGTTAGGTCCAGACCATTTCTGTCCTTTATCAAGCCCATCTTTGCATGAAATGTTCCCTTGGTATCTCTAATTTTCTTGACGAGATCTCTAGTCTTTCCCATTCTGTTGTTTTCCTCTATTTCTTTGCCTTGATCATTGAAGAAGGCTTTCTTATCTCTTCTTGCTATTCTTTGGAACTCTGCATTCAGATGCTTATATCTTTCATTTTCTCCTTTGCTTTTCGCCTCTCTTCTTTTCACAGCTATTTGTAAGGCCTTCCCAGACAGCCATTTTGCTTTTTTGCATTTCTTTTCCATGGGGATGGTCTTGATCCCTGTCTCCTGTACAATGTCACGAACCTCTGTCCATAGTTCATCAGGCACTCTATCTATCAGATCTAGGCCCTTAAATCTATTTCTCACTTCCACTGTATAATCATAAGGGATTTGATTTAAGTCATACCTGAGTGGTCTAGCGGTTTTCCCTACTTTCTTCAATTTGAGTCTGAATTTGGTAATAAGGAGTTCATGATCTGAGCCACAGTCAGCTCCTGGTCTTGTTTTTGTTGACTGTATAGAGCTTCTCCATCTTTGGCTGCAAACAATGTAATCAATCTGATTTCGGTGTTGACCATCTGGTGATGTCCATGTGTAGTCTTCTCTTGTGTCATTGGAAGAGGGTGTTTGCTATGACCAGTGCATTTTCTTGGCGAAACTCAATTAGTCTTTGCCCTGCTTCATTCCGCATTCCAAGGCCAAATTTGCCTGTTACTCCAGGTGTTTCTTGACTTCCTACTTTTGCATTCCAGTCCTCTATAATGAAAAGGACATCTTTTTGGGGTGTTAGTTCTAAAAGGTGTGTTCTACACATCTTTCAGTCTGGCATCATCAGTGTGTTCTAGCAAAGATCGTCTCACAAAATCAGTGCCTGACTCACTGTATGCTTTTCTTTATGCCAAGTAGTATCATGGTGCCACTGATCCTCGATCAATGTAGGTTTGAACTACACAGGCCCACTCGCACTTGCAGATTTTTGAATAGTAAATACTACAGTACTGTATGGACCCTGGCTGGTTGAATCCTTGAATGCAGAAGAACCTTGGATGTGGAGGGCCAACTGTAAATTATACTTGGATTAACCCCCACCTTGTTCAAGGGTCAACTGTGTTTTTAAAGCAGCATGTAGCCTTGGAGGTCATCTCATTGAATCCCATTTTTTCTAGATGAAAAACTGAGGCCTAGAAACTTTTCCTACTAAAAACTTAGTAATTTTAGAGTCCTAAAGCATTTTTTTTCAGCTCATTGTTTGCATTTGGCAGTGCTTGTTGGGTCATCTAAGCAGCCTCCTGGTTTTCAAGCACATGGTGCTCCTCCTGTGTGCTCAGCTGACAGCTCAACCTTGGCTGTCCCCTCGAGGAGCAGAAAGGAAGGACTTTGTGGGATGGGGAAGAACAAGAAGGCAGAAAAATAAGCGTCTCTAGGACTCAAACAACTTGAAAGACTTCAGACTGTTAAACACTGCATTAAATGAAGTGATATCTACAAAGCCTGAAATCCCTCCAACAGTCCTATGACATGTGAGGGTTCTACTCTAGCTAGCAGGAAAAGTTCTACTTGTGGTCAAAAGATTAAGATTATTTTTTGCGTTTTTTCCCCCTTGGCTGCCAACTTTAGGTGGTGGTCAAAATGTGGGGTTTGTTGAGATTACAGACTACAGCCCCTCCCCTAAAAGGCAGTGAAATAGTTTCAGAAGGGCCACTAAGTGTCCTGCTCAAAGAATTCCTTTGCATCCCTTTCATGGAGACCACGTCGACAAAATCCCTTTCATTCAGTCATGCTCCTCCATTCCATTTAAGCTATTGAGTTTCCCTAGAGTTGATTGTGTTTTGATAATTCCTGGCTATCTAATTAATACTCAGACCTAGTTGATGAGGGATATGTGTTCAAAGTTAGCTATTTAATAGTGATAATGATAAACATAAGTATTTTCCATTTACCTAGAAATTTACAGTTGGTAAAGAATTTTTACACATAGCAGCCACACTCCAAGTAGCTGCAGTTTACAGAAAACTGTAAAATTAGGGCCCAGAGTTTAAATGGCATGCCCAAAGCCACTCTACCGGGAAAACTTCAAGCTCAGAAGTGGAGAGACCACCTGCCTTGCAACTCAAAGCGTGGTCCCTGGATTGGCAGCCTCAGCATCACCTGGTGTGTTTGTTTATTTTGGCTGCGCTGGGTCTCCATCGCTGCACATGGGATTGCTCTAGTTGCAGTGAGTGTGGGCTGTTCTTTGTTGCAGTGCATGGGCTTCTCGTTGCAAGTGGGTTTTCGTTGTGGAGCACGGGCGCTAGGGTGCAGGCTTCAGTAGTCGCAGCACGCAGGCTCAGAAGATGGGGCACAGAGGCTTAGTTGCTCCCCTGCCTGTGGACTCTTCCTGGACCTGGGATCGAATCCTGCATTGGCAGGAGGATTCTTATCCACTGAACCACCTGGGAAGACCATCTAGAAGTTTCAGAAAGATAGACTCTCAGACCTTACCCAAGATCTATCAAAGCATAGTCTGAATTTTAACAAGATTCCCAGGTGACTTTGAAAAACTCTTTCAAACTCTACATAGTATCCAAGAGGACAGCAGTCATAAGATTTTCCTTTTGCATTCACAGCTCTATGATATAATTAATTTGCGTGTCTGTAAGCAGGGGGCTGTACTGTGTATTAGAGCCCCCTTGATGCCTGGGATTAAATAGATGTACAGAGGCACTCAAGAGGTCCAGCTTTGAAGTCTAAACATCTGAGTTTGAACTCCAGCCCTGCCCAAACCTCAGTTCATGTACCTATAAGATAGGAATAAAAATAGCCCTCCTCATTGGGTTATTGGGAGTAAGTGACCTGATACATGTAATAAACGTGTCCCAGCACCTGATGCCTTAGCTGCGTGTGGGTGGTAGATGTTAGGTGCTCAATAAATGTTGAGCAAATGAATGAATAGAAACTTTAAAAAAAACCTTTTACAAGTGTCAAAACTTGGTGCCCTATTGCTCCAAATATATGAAAATGAATTTTAAAATAATATGCAGAGGAAGCCTGACATAAGAGGAGAAAAAGGTAGAATGGGTCATAATGGATCCGCAGGAAAGCATACAACTCAGAATCAGGAGACTAGAGTTTGGATACCAGCTCTGTCCTTTGCTACCTGTGTGTTAGCACAGGAGCCTATAACATACAAGCTCCTAAGCCTCAGTTTCTTCACCTGGAGAATGGGATCAATTATCCTTTTCTTTTCCCTCAAGTTCTGGAAAAAAAAAAAAAAAGGTTTTGTAACTGACAGAGTATCCCTACCACTTAGCACAGCCCTGGCACCTAGGAGA
This sequence comes from Capra hircus, assembly GCF_001704415.2. Taxonomy (NCBI): domain Eukaryota; kingdom Metazoa; phylum Chordata; class Mammalia; order Artiodactyla; family Bovidae; genus Capra; species Capra hircus. The sequence goes on along the minus strand of NC_030831.1, from coordinate 22,358,268 downwards.
TACTCCGTGATGGATGTTTCCTCAATTGAAGTAGAGTGTGCCATGTCAACAGGATGAAAACTGGATGTTAGAATGGTCTGTGGCCCTCCAATACACAACCCCAACAAAATCCTGTTCCTTAGTATTTCATTTGACATCATTTTGCTAATGAAGGTCCATATAGTCAAAGCTATGGTTTTTCCAGTAGTCATGTACGGTTGTGAGAGCTGGACCATAAAGAAGACTGGGCGCCAAGGAATTGACACTTTCGAATTGTGGTGCTATAGAAGACTCTTGAGAGTCCCTTGGACTTCAAGGAGATCAAACCAGTCAATCCTAAAGGAAATCAACCCTGAATATTCATTGGAAGGACTGATGCTAAAGCTGAAGCTCCAATCCTTTGGCCACCTAATGAGAAGAGCTGATTCATTAGAAAAGACCCTGATCTTGGGAAAGATTGAGGGCAGAAGGAGAAGAGGGTGACAGAGGATGAGATGATTGGATGGCATCATTGACTCAATGGACGTGAGTTTGAGCAAACTCTGGGAGATAGTGAAGGACAGGGAAGCCTGGCGTGCTGCAGTCCATGGGGTTGCAAAGAGTCAGACACGACCTAGTGACTGAACAACAAGTATTTAGTTTCTTGGGGGTAGGAAACGTCTTTCAAAGCTCCCTGTGGGCAGGTGTTGAGGGAGGGAGGTGACCATGAAAAAACTCTAAATTCGAAGTTTGGCTCTGCGACTCAGTGCCAGGTGGGAGTACCAGGGAAGGTATAAAGGAGAGAAAGGCAGCTAGCCAAAAGGCAAGCAGAGAGAACCTCTAGTTGTAACAGAACTATGATCTAGGTGTGATGTCATATGTGAAAGAACATTACAAAATTAAGAGCTGTAGACACATATAATTATGGAAAGAAAAAACTCTAAGGAACAGTCCTCTAGATCAAATTCATTCCACAGATCATTGGATCCGCGGATGCCGAACTCTACGATACAGAAGGCTGATTGTGCCATTTTATATGAGGGACTTGAGCACATGTGGATTTTTTGGTACCCATGGATGGTCCTGGAACTGTGTGGTAAATATTTTCAAGCTGGATATTTTACCTGGATTTATTTCCCATAATAGATTGATTAGGGGGGAAAACAATTAAGAAGAAAATTAGCTTCTTCTCTAGAATTTCACTAGGTTATTTTCCAGGTGAGTGGAATTCAGCATGAATTTCTCCATCAAGGAATCTCTTTACTAATACAACCCCGAAACTTTTTGTAAGTAGACCCCTTGGTAAATCAAACCCCACGAGCAGTGTTGGTTGGTGCCACATCACATTCTAGGGTCCACATGACCCCAACAGAAAACTTATAGGCAGAGGCCATACAAACATACCTGCACTTTTTTTTTTTTTTTTTTTTTCAGAAATCTAGTTTATTTTCCCCACCTCTTTCAGAAATATTCCTCTTACATCAAAAGCAGTGCAGTGATTTAAGAAGTACTCATGGAGTTTGGAGTTAAAGAGAGCTACATTCACATCCTACCTCCCTTACTTATTAACCATGTGACTCAGAGTAACAGTGTTACTGAGTGTCTGTTTTCTCACTTGTAAAATGGGGGGGTGGGGATCGGATAAAAAAACTGGATCATTGTAAAACTGAAGATAATGCTTACAAGGTGCTTAATCTATTGGCTGGTTCAGTTCAGTTGCTCAGTCGTGTCCGACTCTTTGCAACCCCATGGACTGCAGCACGCCAGACCTACCTGCCCATACCTTCACATTTTAAAAAGTTCTGTCCACTTACCAACACTTCTAAAGAGTCTGCTGGAAATGTCAGAGTTTGACAAGATTTCCACACAGCGCAAGTTGGACAATGGTTATTCATCTTTTGAGAGAGATCATAGCAACCCTCTTGCTATTGCCAAAGTCTTAGATTTCACATCATCTTTCTTACACTGTTAATATGTTAGTGGGTTCCTTCTTTGGGTGGTCGAAGGAATGACAAACTATAGATAGGATACATGTAAAGCAGGGTTCTAGTTTTCACTATGATCTGAGCCATAAACGTGAACCCTGGACTGTAAGTGAACCTGACGCTGTTCTCTGTGCTTTTCTGCTTTGCAAACATTCTGCTACATTTCCTTATCAATCATACTTATGAGCAAAGAAGCTGTTCTATTCCAACCCCTCTATTTAAAGTGGATAAAAGGATGAGTGAAAAATAATTATTAAGACTATTTCACAGAAATACAGTGAATGTGGTATTTCTCATACTTAGTTTGTCTCATCATTTCTACAGATTTCTTGTATACACTAGTGGTTTAGTCGCTAAGTCATATCCAACTCTTGTGACCCCTTGGACTGTAGCCCACCAGGCTCCTCTGTCCATGGGATTTCTTAGGCAAGAATACCGGAGTGGGTAGCCTATCCCTCCTCCATGGAATCTTCCCAACCCAGGAATTAAACCCAAGTCTCCTGCATTACAGGCAGATTCTTTACAGACTGAGCTACAAGGGAAGCCCCTTTTATATATTGGCACATGAATATTCTACAATAAAAAGGTCAATCTGTCTACTTCTAGGGCTAGTAGCAGATGGATAAAGGAGGATTCTAGAAGAGGGGATCAGCCTCAGTTTGTATAAAAGAACTGAATTTTTTATTTAATTATAAAATGGTCTCTTCAGATTATCTTTTATTTTTACAGCAACCCAGATCACACGACCATAAGAAGTTTATAGCATCATTACCACGCTTAATCCCTCCCACTCAAATCCCTTTATCAACCAGCTACAATTTTTCAAAAGCCTTCTAATATGCAATATGGGATATTTGCGGTCTGCTTTTCTTAAGGAGAAGAATGCATTGTACCATACTCAATACCAAAAATTCAGTGTAATTTGACTCTTTCTTGCCAGATAACCTCATTTGGGTTTGGTTTCCCTGGTGCGAGCTCAGCTTTCTGCTTCCCGGCAGTCATGCCTCTGGTCCCCTGAGAGAGCTGAATTGGGCAGTCTCTGGGCTTCTTTCTGGTGCCCTGGGAGGGCCCTGAGCCCAACCGGAGGCCACTAACTGAGGCAGTGGTCAGTGGAGGCACGGCGCTCAGGAAGGCTGACATCAAGGAGGCTCTGAGGATCTGTGACCTTTCGCTCATGCTTACAAACTGCATGATTCCTAGAAAGCCATGGGCCTCCCACACTAAAGAATGTGATCTACAACCGCAGTATCTCCAAGCAGCTTCAGGGAATTTGGAATTCAGGATACAGCTCATTCTGAAGCTGCAGATAGCTGAGTCAAGTCCTGGGAAGAAAACCTAGGTTCAGGTCCCAGCAGTGTTCCCTTCTCGGAAAAGCTGGGAGCAGCTGGGGAGGCAGGAATAACTGCTTATTTGTAGGAGGAGGCTGCTTTAACTTTGCCTTGAGCAGAAGCCTCACCGGCTAGATATGTATTGTGTATGTGGTCACTTCAGTCATATCTGATTCTGCGACTCTGCGGACTGTAGCCCGCCAGGCTCCTCTGTCCATGGGATTCTCCAGGCAAGAATACTGGAGTGGGTTGCCATGCCCTCCTCCAAGGAATCTTCCTGACCCAGGGTTTGAACCCAGTCACTTATGTCCCCTGCCTAACCCTAGGGGTTAGGTGGGCAAGTGGGTTATTTACTGCTGAGCCACCAGGAAAGCCCCCACTGGTATGGGTAGCCATTCCCTTCTCCCGGGATCTTCCTGACTCAGAGATTGGGCACATACTTCTGTGTCTCCTGCATTGGTAGGCAGGTTCTTTACCACTAACACCACCTGAGAAGCCACAGGTATATTGGGTTAGCCAAAAAGTTCATTGGATTTTCCCATAACATCCTACGAAAAACTTGAAGTTTTTGGCCAACCCAATAGCACTGAAAAAAAAAACCTCTTCCTTTCAATATGGCACAATTGGCAATATTTTTACAACCCTTTTTTCATTCTGACATATCACTTATGTACCTGTGGTTTTATGGCTAAACAAGGAAGCAGTGTTTTGGACGGATTTGGAACAAGGATGGAAGTTGTGCTGTGCCCTACCCATGAGATGCCAGAATTCCTAGTTTGTTCAAAGAAAGATTTGAAATTTCCAGAGGTTGGGGGAAAACAAAATGTACTTTGTTAAAAGGCTTTGACCGTGTCATGACTCTCTTCCGAACAAAGACATTTGGTCTTTTCAAGTAAAACAAATCCAACAGTCAGACCAGGAGAAAGTAACTGGTTTACAGCCACTCGTTTCTGGGGTGGCGGACTAGTGCTCAAAATGAGAAGAGTCAACAGGGTCTCTCCTAAGGTGAAGAGAAGCCCACCAGCTCCTCTCTGTGGGGTGATTACATGTGTGTGTGCTAAGTCACTTCAGTCATGTCCTACTGTTTGCGACCCTGTGGACTGTAGCCCTCCAGGCTCCTCTGCCCATGAGATTCTCCAGGCAAGAATACTGGAGTGGGTTGCCATGCCCTCCTCCAAGGGATCTTCCCAACCCAGGGATCGAACCCACGTCTCTTATATCTCCTGCTTTAGCAGACATGCTCTTTACCACTAGTGCCATCTGGGAAGCCGAGGGTAATTACAGTTAGATCCTTATTTAGTGTGTGGCACAGGTTAGAATATAGAACACCTGCCTTGTCATCAACAAACCACAAAGGATGAAATTCTATTCCTGTGCAAATAAGACATGGGAAGTTTGGAACTTTATGGAAAGCATGAACCTAAAAGTATGAGAGATCATTTCTAAAATGCAGAGTGTATCACACTGCCATTTAGAAGTCATTGGTTTTATACATCAACTTCCCATTAGCTATCTATTTTACATATAGTAATGTATGATGTTTCAATGCTACTCTCTCAACTCCTCCCAACACAGAGGGGTGGGCTGGGGTAGAGGGTGGGAGGGAGGTCAAGAGGGAGGGGACATATATAAACTTATGGTTGACTCACGTAGTTGTACGGCAGAAATCAGTACATCATAAAGCAATTATCCTCCAATTAAAAATACATTTTAAAAAAGTCATTTCTGGTTTGCAGTGTGTGTATTTGTGTCAGCATTTTGGCTGGGAAGGTAAATGTAAGAGAAAGAGGAGATAACAGCAGAGAAAATTCCAAGACAGGCAAGATTGGACAGCGAATGTTTGGCAGTTGGTTCTGAATGCTAAAACCGTGGGTGAAGATTATTTTCTTGGATCTGTGCAACGTGGAGCAAATTCCTGACCCCATCTGGCCCGCTGCCTCAGGGCTTTTGTTCTTCTCTGCAAAGGTGGGGGGAAAAAAAAGAAGTATCTTGCTCAATTCTAGTTGCTGTCCAAGCTCCTGATTTTTTTTTTAAGTTAAACTTTATTTTGAGACAATTGTACATTAACATGTAGCTGTAACAATATAGAGAGATCTGCTCAGTTTCCCCATCAGTGGTAACATCTTGCAGCTCTGTGTACAAGGTTACAACCAGGTTATGGACATTGATACATGTTTAAGGTACATAATGTTTCTGTTCCCACAAAGGTACCCAGTTTTGCCCTTTTATAATCATACCCTCTTCCCTCCAGCCCTCACTTTCTCCTCAACCCCTGGCAACTGCTAACCTGTGCTCTCTTTTTGTAGTCTTCTAATTTTAAAAATGTTAGATAAATGCAATCATCCAGTATCTAACTTATGGATTGACTTCTTTCACTCGGCATAGTTCTCTGTAGATCCAACCAGGTTTTGCTGTCTTTTTTTTTTTTTTCTTGATGTGTAGGAGAAGGCAATGGCACCCCACTCCAGTACTCTTGCCTGGAAAATCCCATGGGCGGAGGAGCCTGGTAGGGTGCCGTCCATGGGGTCGCTAAGAGTCGAACATGACTGAGCGATTTCACTTTCACTTTTCACTTTCATGCCTTGGAGAAGGAAATGGTAACCCACTCCAGCGTTCTTGCCTAGAGAATACCAGGGATGGGGAAGCCTGGTGGGCTGCCATCTATGGGGTCGCACAGAGTCGGACACGACTGAAGTGACTTAGCAGCAGCAGTATTCTATGGAATGAGTATATCAGTTTGTTTAACTGTTAACCTGTCAAAGGACTTCTGGGTTGCCTTGATTTTGGCTACTATGAATAAATCCACTAATAAAAAGTTTTAACTTTCCTGGAAAAATGCCAGGAGTACCTTGGGTGGGTTGTGTGATAGCTGCATGTTTCATTTTTGGTTTGGTTTCGTTTCTTATGACAGTCAAATATTTTCTAGAGTAGCGAGCCATTTTACATTCTCCCAGGCAATGTATGAATGGTCTAGTTTCTTCTCATCTTCATCAGAATTTCAGCCATTTCAGTCACTCATTCGTGTCTCTCTGTGACCCCAGGGACTGTACCATGCCAGGTTTCTCAGCTGCTAAGTCGCTTCAGTCGTGTCCCACTCTGTGCGACCCCAGAGACGGCAGCCCACCAGGCTCACCTGTCCTTGGGATTCTCCAGGCAAGAACACTGGAGTGGGTTGTCATCTCCTTCTCCAGTGCGTGAAAGTGAAGTCTCTCAGTCGTATCCGACTCTTGGTGACCCCATGGACTGCAGCCTACCAGGCTCCTCCATCCATGGGATTTTCCAGCAAGAGTACTAGAGTGGGGTGCCACTGCCTTCTCTGAAGGTTTCTGTATCTATCACCAATTCCTGCTCAAACTCATGTCCATCGAGTTGGAGATGCCATCCAACCATCTCATCCTCTGTCGTACCCTTCTCTTCCCGCCTTCAATCTTTCCCAGCATCAGGGTCTTTTCCAGTGAGTCAGTTCTTCACGTCAGGTGGCCAAAGTATTGGAGCTTCAGCATCAATTCTTTCTAATGAATTTTCAGGACTGATTTCCTTTAGGATTGACTGGTTTGATCTCCTTGAAGTCCAGGGCAAGTTCAGTTCAGCTCAAGTCACTCAGTCATGTCCAACTCTTTGTGACCCCATGGACTGCAGCATACCAGGCTTCCCTGTCCATCAGCAACTCCTGCTGCTGCTGCTAAGTCACTTCAGTCGTGTTCAACTCTGTGCGACCCCAGAGACGGCAGCCCACCAGGCTCCCCCTTTCCTGGAATTCTCCAGGCAAGAGCACTGGAGTGACTTGCCATTTCCTTCTCCAATGCATGAAAGTGAAAGTGAAGTCACTCAGTCTTCTCCGACTCCTAGTGACCCCATGGGCTGTAGCACACCAGGCTTCCCTGTCCATCACCAACTCCTGGAGCTTGCTAAAACTCATGTCTGTCAAATCAGTGATGCCATCCAACCATCTCATCCTCTGTTGTCCCCTTCTCCTGCTTTCAATCTTTCCCTGGGAAATATTGAAGTCAAAGGCAAACCACTTTAGTATTCTTGCCTTGAGGACTCCATGAACAGTATCAGAATTTCAGATTGTTACTATTTCTTATTCTGGTCATTCTGATAAGTGTCTAGTGATATCACATTACAGTTGTTTTTTTTTTTCACTAACCTAGTGGCTAATATGGAGAAGGCAATGGCACCCCACTCCAGTACTCTTGCCTAGAAAATCCCATGGACGGAGGAGCCTGGTAGGCTGCAGTCCGTGGGGTCGATAAGAGTTGGACACGACTGAGCGGCTTCACTTTCACTTTTCACTTTCATACAGTGGAGAAGGAAATGGCAACCCGCTCCAGTGTTCTTGCCTGGAGAATCCCAAGAATGGGGGAGCCTGGTGGGCTGCCATCTCTGGGGTCGCACAGAGTTGGACACGACTGAAGCGACTTAGCAGCAGCAGCAGCAGTGGCTAATAATGTTGACTGTCATTTCATGTGCTCATCTGTATATCCTCCTGAGTGAAATGTCTGTCAGTGTCTTTTGCCCTTTTCCCAATTGTTTTCTGAGTCTTGAGAGTTCTTATTCTAGATACATGTCCTCTGTCAGATGTGTGGTCTACAAATATTTTCTCCCGGTTTATACCTTATATTTGTATCTGCTTCACATGAGCAACAGTTCTTAATTTTGGTGAAGTCCGATTTGTCAGTTTTTCCCTTGTGAGGATTGTGTTTTCCGTTATCAAGAACATAAAACTCTTTGTCAGGCTCTAGATCCCAAAGCTTTTCTCTTATTTTAGAATTAGTCTGAAAGTTTGATAGTTCTGCATTTCACGTTTACGCAGTGATCTATTTTGAGATCATCTTTTTTAAAATGTGAAATCTATAGACAATAACTTGTCTACATGTGCCAGACAGCCCAGAGAAAAACGTTCACCTGACCAGCCACGCCCACTTAGATCTCCACACTCACAAGGCCATACCTCACTGAGCATCTTCTATATCCCAGGAGTGTACCAGGCACTCTCCAGGAGTTTCAAATCAATGGCAAAGGCTGGCTTTTACAATGATGCCGTGTGGACTTAACAGCAGAGTCTGTCAGACTCAATTAGGACTTGCTACTCTAGTTGCGTCATACTGAGAGACTGCTCTGCTGCTCCTAGCCTCAGTCTTTTCATTTTAATAAGATGCATTTGAGGTTTGAATTAGATAAAATATGTCAAATGACTTGTGCAGGGGTATTCAATAAATGGTCTCATTCTTCCCCAAACTGATCCATTGCAGCTGTTGAAAAATTCGCAATAGGCTGTTGTAGTCAAAACAGAAAAAGGCCAATTGTGTACAGCTGACCTTGACTTTTCTAAGGGCTAATTATCTGGTTTATAGAAAAACTAGGAATCTTACACTCTTGCTTCCTAGCTTCATAGCCAGCATTTTGCCTAGTAACATAGCTACTGGTACTAGCTAAATAAAGACAGCAACTGAAAATTTTTTTCTGATTCAGTTAAAATATCTCAAAGATGGGAGGACTTAGGAAAAGGAACTGATGTGGATAGGAACAGATTTTTTTTTTAAACCAGACTTTTTTAGTTTTATTAACTCTTGTTAAATTATGGGAAAGATATGAAACACTCATAGAATTTAATTTTATGAAGTATGTAAGGAATTTCTATTAAGGGGGAAAAGATTAGCTTACCTGATGTCAGTTCTTGAAACCATTCACGTTAAATTTTCTGATTTTTATACAAGACAAATTATATAAATGACTTTTAAACTCTCTTACTGAATGGTATAACACTGACAATTCAGCTGTTGCCATTGCTTGTCATCTCAGCACCTACCATTTTGTTGTTTGCTTTATTTTTTTCTTTTCACCATCTACTCTTTCCCTTATTAAAAAAAAAATTGTAGACTGCCGAATGCCTCTCTTTAAAAAAAAAATTTTGATTATTTATTTTTGGCTGTGCTGGGTCTCCATTGCTACAGATGGACTCTCTCTAGTTACAGTGAGTGTGGGCTACTCTCTAATTCCAGTGTGCGGGCTTCTCAGGATGGTGGCTTCTCTTGCTGTAGAGCTCAGCTTCGAAGGTGCACAGGCTTCAGTAGTTGTGGCTCATGGGCTCAGTAGCTGTGGTGCCCAGGCTTAGTTGCTCTGCGGCATGTGGAATCTTCCTGGACCAGAGATCGAACCCATGTCCCTTGCTTCTGCAGGCACATGCCCAACCACTGGCCACCAGGGAAGTCCCTCTTTTCTCTTGCTTAAAATCTTTCTCCCAGGGACATCTGCAGAACTATGTCTGGGATTAATCACACTGTGTTGGATCTGTCATAGATATTTTATTTTTGTACAGTTGATTTTAAACTAAACAAGCACCAAAGGCTTTTCCAAAATGGCCGCATACAGAAAACATAGACAAGCAATGTGCGAGGCAAAGGCTTAGGTGGCAGGTGGAGAGGGTGATTTCTAATTGGGGGTGGTGGGAAGACCCCTGAGGCTCCCACGAATCTGCACCTCGGGTTCTTTTTAGTAGCATCTGCTTAAGCCACAAGCAGCTGCCCCAGGTCTCATTCACCCCCAACCTGGGACCCCCAAAACCCAGAGCTCACAAGCATTTCTCAGCCTCTGGAATCGGATCTATCCTTCATTAATTTACTTTTTCATTTAGTCAAAGCATGATTTGAATATAAATAGCAAATTCATATAAAAAAAAGTAATTCCTTGGTGGTGTGTATATACGTGTGTGTGTGTGTATACATATATATACACACATAGAAGTTTGATCCTGGCATTGTTCATAATGCTTATCCTGTTAAAATTACACACATCTTTTAACTAGAAGAATAAGCCTATGTTGATACTAGATATAAAATCTGCAAATTAACCCAACTTTGGGAAAGTCAGTACTTTAATTGATGTTGGCATTTGATACCTCACTGGGGGCCCCGGTTCCCCAGATTATATACTAACACATAATTCCCATCACACCAGGCTATCAGGGTGGGGGAAGGTAAAAAAAATTCCCTTTATAGGACTGTTATCATATAAATACTCTCAAACTATAATTGATCAACCCAAGGATTGATAGAATGCAGCTGAGAAACCTAGTGTTTGGCTGACTTTCTCTCATATGATACAATCAGTTGAATGTGGACAGTTTGTGCATTTTTTGATTTTCTCTTCCATTGCTGGCCACACCCAATGAACTAAATTATAACTCTCTGCTCCTATGTTTTCATCACAGTAAATGCTTTTTTTTTTTTTTTTTTTCATTTGTTCTGTGCCAGTATCCCGTTTCTCAGAGGAACATTTCATCTCGACAGCCAGGGAGAGAGCCTGGATGCTCAAGGTAAGGTTTAAACATAAATTATGTTGCACGACTCCCTGTTTACAGATTAAACTGGAGTGCGTATTATTGATGCTTTTGTAACAAATTTATTTTCAAAATTCCATTATACAGTTAAAGCGAGTATTCCTGTAAACATGCTTCACTCGAACATTATTTTTCAAACAACATTCCATTTCCTATGTGTACCAAGAGCTGATTAGCTGTTATCAGCAATTCCTCTAAAAATGCTCAAGCCAGCCAAAGTTTAATTTTGGAGATTTTCCTGGTGAGAAGTGAAGTGAGGAAATACCAAGATACCTCAGGATATTTCTAATTATGAAGAAGGGATTATTTGTTAAAAATCCAGGCCACTGCTCCATTGACTTTAAAATAGAGATGGGTGTCTGAAAGGAGATGAAAGCTCAGAAAGCGTCATTTTTTTTTTCCCCCAGTTTGGGATTTGTGTTTGAGACACAGTCATTTGACCTTCTGTTATTTCCCACTAGTGCTCTATCTAATATTCCAAGAGCTCACTAGAACAAAGGAACAATTAACTGAAATTCCACCAGATGGCAATATTTGGAAAGCCATTCTGAGAGATTTCAAAGCTGTTCACACGGAATAGTCTCACCAAGTGTAACATCCTGGGTTTCATTAGGGGTGCTCTAAAGATCTTTGGTTTTATTTTTTTGCCCATAGCATTGAAACTTTTACAGGGGTAGGGGACAGATGTGTGTGTTTGGGGGTGGGAGGGGTGGAGTATGTGCTGTTTTATTTTGTATCATTCTGAAAGGACAAAATTAGCAACTTAATTCTTCAATAATTTTCCAAGCAGTATTGGTGAGTATTAAAAGCTCAAATCAATGGGTAATATACCGTGTTTGTCTTGGGATCTCTTTGGGATAAAATGCTACAGTTGATGGTCATTTTAAAATAAATTATTTGATTACAGAAACTGAAAATTCTTAGGAGTAGAATTTTAAGGAGTTGCCTAGATATTAAACCAAGTGATTACAGGTACAAAATTCTTACTTGCAATGATTTGAAATGATTAAGCTTTATTTAAATAGGATGAGTGAATTTGCCCCTTTTACTCTAATGAAAGTAGAGATGCTGTGTGTACCCTGAGTGGTGCCCGAACAGCTAGACTCTTCAAGAACAAGAGCTGAACCTAGGACAGAGCTGAGACAGAGGGAAGGCAGTAGAAAGGCATCTGAGAGCAACTGAAATAGAAAAACCACTAAGAGGAGCCGCCTGAGCTTTCTGTATGCACGTAAAAGCAGCCCCTAACACAACCCTTCTCTACTGTTGGTGGGAATGTAAGTGGCTACACTATGGAAAACAGTAGGAAGGTTTCTCAGGAAACTAAAAATAGAATTACCATATGATCCAGCAATTCCATTTCTGGCATATATCCAGACAAAACTATAATTCAAAAAGATATATGCACCCCTGTGTTCGTAGCAGCACTGTTGACCAAAGCCAAGACATGGAAGCCACCTAAGTGACCATCAGCAGAGAAATGGATAAAGATGCTGGGGTAGTCAACAGAATAATACTCAGCCATGAAAAGAATGAAATAATGCCATTCGCAGTAACATGGATGCAACTAGAGATTACCAAACTAAGTGAAATAAGTCATAAAGAGAAAGACAAATACCATGTGATATCACTTCTGTGTGGAATCTGAAATATGGCACAAATGAGCATATCTGTGAAACGGAAACAGGCTCGTGGATATAGAGAGCAGACCCGTGGATGCCAAGGAGGAGGCGGGTGACGAGGACTGGAACGAGAGGCTGGGGTCAGCAGATGGAAGCTATTATACAGAGAATGGAGAAACAAGGTGCTGCTGGCTAGCACAAGGCACTACATCCAATACCCTATGACAAACCATAATCGAGAATAATACTTTTTAAAGAACATATAGATAGGTGGAAAGCTGAATCACTTTGCTGTACAGCATTATAAGTCAACTATCAGTTCAATTCAGGCACTCAGTTGTGCCCGACTCTTTGTGACCCCATGGTCTGTAGCACGCCAGGCTTCCCTGTCCATCATCAACTCCCAGAGCTTGCTCAAACTCATGTCCATCGAATCGGTGATGCCAACCATTTCATCCTCTGTCATCCCCTTCTGCACCTGCCTTCAGTCTTTCCCAGCATCAGGGTCATTTCCAAAGAGTCAGTTCTTCCCATCAGGTGGCCAAAGTACTGGAGTTTCAGCTTCAGCATCAGTCCTTCCAGTGAATATTCAGGGCTGATTTCCTCTAGGATGGACTGGTTGGATCTCCTTGCAGTCCAAGGGACTCTCGAGTCTTCCCCAACTTTACAGTTCAAAAGCACTAGTTCTTCAGCGCTCAGCTTTCTTTATGGTCCAGCTCTCACATCCATACATGACTACTGGAAAAGCCATAGCTTTGACTAGATGGACTTCTGTTGGCAAAATAAATGTCTCTGCTTTTTAATATGCTGTCTAGGTGGGTCATAGCTTTTCTTCCAAGGAGCAAGCATCTTTTTAATTTCATGGGTGCAGTCACCATCTGCAGTGATTTTGGAGCCCCCAAAATAAAGTCTCTCACTGTTGCCATTGTTTCCCCATCTATTTGCCATGAAGTGATGGGACCAGATGCCATGATCTTAGTTTTTTGAATGTCGAGTTTTAAGCCAGCTTTTTCACTCTCCTCTTTCACTTTCATCAAGAGGCTCTTCAGTTCCTCTTCACTTTCTGCCATAAGGGTAGTATCATCTGCATATCTGAGGTTATTGATATTTCTGTCAGCAGTCTTGATTCCAGCTTGTGCTTCATCCAGTCTGGCATTTCGCATGATGTACTCCAAATATAAGTTAAGTAAGGGTGACAGTATACAGCCTTGATGTACTCCTTTCCCAGCTTGGAACCAGTCTGTTGTTCCACATCCAGTTCTAACTGTTGTTTCTTGACCTACATACAGATTTCTTAGGAGGCAGGTAAGGTGGTCTGGCTATATGTCATTCAAAAAAAGAAAAGTAGTCTCTGGACAGGCATTGAATACCCTTTGAAACATGCTCCTGGCTCAGTGGGTAAAGAATCCACCTGCAGTGCAGGAGGCATGGAGACTTGGGTTCAACCCCTGCATCAGGAAGATTCCCTGGAGGAAGAAAATGGCAACTCACTCCAGTACTTTGCTGGGAAAATCCCATGGACAGAGGAACCTGGCGGGCTATAGTCCAAAGTGTCACAAAAGAGTCGGATGACTAAGCACCTAAGCACACACATACACTTAGGCCCCGGGAGGGTGCCCATAGATCTGGTGTCCAGGACTGTCCTACGTAACTTCTGTTGTCCTAGAATAGTATCTACTTAGCACTCCCTTTCACCCTCAAAATTCTGCTTGGTAAATAAGGTGATCGTATAATTTATCTTCTATGTTGGCATGTTTGAAGAAAAAAATAATAGAAAAAAATTGACCCTAAACTGGGCATCTGTGTATAAATCTCCTTATATAGCTTATATAACAAATTATTTTTCTGTAAAGAGCTACATTGTAAATACTTTCCTGCTTTGCGGGTTGATGGTACAGTCTCTGTCACAAGTATCCAACTCGTCGTAGAGTGAAAACATAATGAATGTAAGTGAATGGACCTGGTTGCTGCTGCTGCTGCTGCTGCTGCTGCTAAATCGCTTCAGTCGTGTCCAACTCTTAGCAATCCCATGGACTGCAGCCCACCAGGCTCCTCCATCCTTGGGCTTCTCCAGGCAAGAACACTGGAGTGGGTTGCCATTTCCTTCTTCAATGCATGAAAGTGAAAAGTGAAAGGAAAGTCGCTCAGTCGTGTCCGACTCTTTGCAACCCCATGGACTGCAGCCCACCAGGCTCCTCCGTCCATGGGAGTTTCCAGGCAAGGGTACTGGAGTGGGGTGCCATCGCCTTCTCTGGGACCTAGTTGGGTTCCAATAGAATTTTGTTGGCAAATACAGGCAGCCAGTGGCGTTAGGCTGGCAGGTTTACAGCTTTAATGTGAGATAATACATGGTCAGGGGACAGGAGATGGTAGTGATTCAAGCAGACAGCCATCCTTCACTCCTCTGCCTTCTCTTCATACCCCTGGCTGGGTGGCAGCCTCCTCATTTAACCCCATCAAAACCCAGTATGAATAGTTTTCTTCAGTGAGTGATCTCGTCCTCATTTGTGTGGTTCCCGAGATTCCCTTGCCGGATCTGATTTCTTGCTTCTCATCCAAACTTGTTTCTGTATCTGCACACCATGCCTGTGCTTTGTATTCATGACACAGAATAGCACCCTTACTCAGTACCACTTGAGTGCTCAAGTTAAATATGGGAGTGACAGCTATTAGCAGACATTTTAATTTACGCTTTGATGATGTCTGCTCATTCGCTCGGTCACGCTCTAGTCTTTGAGACCCCGTGGACTGTAGCCTGCCAGTCTCCACCGTGCATGGAATTCTCCCGGCAGTAATACTGGAGTGGCTTGCCACTTTGACCCTCACTAAATAGCTGTCTATGGGAAATATAGCCACATGAGAGATGGGTTAATGTTGACTCTACCAAAATTTTTTTTTTATTATAAAAACAATAAATTTAAGGAAAACTTTGAGGAAAAACTATATCTACCAACACTATTCTAAAATAATTATTTTTTCTTATTTGTGCATATTTGCTATTCCCATAAGTATTTCTGTTTTTCTAGAGTGGGTAGCAGTGGATGTGAACTCTGTGTTTCATTTAGCGTTAGTCACAAGAATCTTTCATGAGTAATCGGAAAGATCATTGGGACAAAATAGTATTATATTGCTTCAATGTCCCATAATAGTTGCTAATTTTTCACTAAAAAATGCTGTACTAACTTTTTTTTTGTACATTTTGTTATTGTTTTGGTTGGTTTGGTTTGTTTTTTTCCTTAGGACAATATCCCAGAAGTAATATTATCCAAGGATGTGACCAGTTTTATGACTTTTAGTCTAGTTTACCATATCTTTTCTTAAGAGGTTTGGAGTATTCTACAAGTGTTTGCAATTTGAGGATATTAGCCTTACCACAACTTTATAAGAAATAGTACTTAATTTAATAGTAACTAATGTCTTCTATATTTAAAGAACTGGGACAGTTACTTTGTGTATGTGAATGTATGCTTGTATGTATATAGATGACATGCTACTTCCACAAGTATTTATTGAGTGCCTACTATGAACTATCACTGGGAAAGACTGAAGGCGGCTGGATGGCATCACTGATACAATGGACATGAAATTAGGCAAACTCCAGGAGATGGTGAGGGACAGGGAGGCCTGGCATGTGGCAGTCCATGGGGTCACTAAGAGTCAGACATAACTAGGCAACTGAAGAAGAGCAAGTATGAACTATGTATAATAGGGTTTTAATGGTGAGCAGAGGATAGCTTCTGTGTGACTTTGCTCTTACTAGGGAGTTAAGATACACACATAAATAACTGTAATAAAATTTAGATGAGACACATCATGGAAGAAACACAGTAACAATATGATGGGCATTTGGGAGGGATGAGGGGAAATAGAGATGGTGTCTGAGCTGAACTTTGAACATAAGTTGCATTGGGATGCTTGGAGATGGTAAGATTTGCCTTTCATTCCATAAGCATGTCTTGATTGCCAACTACATGCCAAGTCCCCTGCTACAAGCTAGGGATATAAAGGGGAAAAGACAGAGCTCTTAAAGTTTACTCTCTAGTGGGATAAACAGCCTTAAAAAAAAAAAAAAAGTTGTATGCTCAGGGGGCATGGAGGGGTGGGATGAATTAGGAGATGGAATTGACATATATACACTATTGATGCTGTGCATAAAATACATATATATGCGTGTATATATATAAAATAGATATCTAAGGAGAACCCACTGTGAGCGCAGGGAACTCTACTCAGTGCTCTGTGGTGACCTAAATGAGAAGGAAATACAAAAAAGAGGGTATATATGAAAACATGTCGCCAACTTTGCTGTACAGCAGAAACTAACATAACATTGTAAAGCAAGAATACTTCAATAAAAATGAATAAAAATTACATAAAATTTTCTGTACCCCCCACCCCCAAAGGTATAAGTGTGATCAGTGGGATGGCTCAACTAGCAGAGGGTGCAAGCGGTAGGGATGAAACTAGGGCTTTTTTGAGCAGGGACTTTTCCCCGGCTCCTCTTCTGGCACCATCTTCATCTGCAGTTATCATGTTAGAATCTGTGGGAGACATGCTTCTAGAAGTCTGAAGTTATTCTGCCTGTACTGACCAACATTCCAGTTGACACCGGCCTCCATTTACAGTTCGTTGCCCCAGGGAGCACATTCACTGGTGCACAAAACCTGGGGCTGGGATCAGGAAGACCTCCATCCAACCCTCGCCAGCTGATGACTGAGGCAAAGCACTAAGAAGCACAGAGTTTCCTGCATGTTTTGTTTTGTAACAGCTGGAAGGAACCTCAGTAATCATCCAGCTCGTTTAACAGGTGAACGTTGTTGGGTGCAGAGAGCTGGGTGACTAGCCTAGTGTCAGACATTTGGTGACAAAGCCAGGGCACCAGGTCCGTGGCTTCTGATCTCGCGTGCTGCTTTTTCTGTACACACCCGTTGTCACTTTCTCTGCCTCATCTATACCACGAAGGGGCGTGTATGTGTGTGCTCAGTCACAGCCAACTCTCTGCAACTGCATAAATGGTAGCCTGCCCGGCTCCTCTGTCCAGGGGATTTTCCAGGCAAGAATACTGGAGTAGCTTGCCATTTCCTCCTCCAGGGGATCTTCCTGACCCAGGAATCAAACCCGTGTCTCCTCTGTCTCCTGTATGAGGGCAGATACTTTACCACTGAGCCACCTGGGAAGCCCACTATACCACAGGGCTAGAAAGAACTAAAAAGTTAGCCTAGGCATTCCTTGTGCCTGTAGAAGCAAGAGTATGTGCTCTCTTCAGTTCAGTTCAGTTCCATCACTCAGTCGTGTCCGACTCTGCGACTCCATGAATCACAGCACGCCAGGCCTCCCTGTCCATCACCAACTCCCGGAGCTCACTCAGACTCACGTCCATCGAGTCCGTGATGCCATCCAGCCATCTCATCTTCTGTCGTCCCCTTCTCCTGCCCCCAATCCCTCCCAGCATCAGGGTCTTTTCCAATGAGTCAACTCTTCGCATGAGGTGGCCAAAGTACTGGAGTTTCAGCTTTAGCATCATTCCTTCCAAAGAAAACCCAGGGTTGATCTCCTTCAGAATGGACTGGTTGGATCTCCTTGCAGTCCAAGGGACTCTCAAGAGTCTTCTCCAACACCACACTTCAAAAGCTTCAATTCTTTGGCGCTCAGCCTTCTTCACAGTCCAAGTCTCACATCCATACATAACTACTGGAAAAACCATAGCCTTGACTAGACGGACCTTAGTCAGCAAAGTAATGTCTCTGCTTTTCAATATGCTATCTAGGTTGATCATAACTTTTCTTCCAAGCAGTAAGCGTCTTTTAATTTCATGGCTGCAGTCACCATCTGCAGTGATTTTGGAGCCCCCAAAAAATAAAGTCTGACACTGTTTCCACCGTTTCCCCATCTATTTCCCATGAAATGATGGGACCGGATGCCATAATCTTCGTTTCCTGAATGTTGAGCTTTAAGCCAACTTTTTCACTCTCCTCTTTCACTTTCATCAAGAGGCTGTTTAGTTCTTCACTTTCTGCCATAAGGGTGGTGTCATCTGCATATCTGAGGTTATTGATATTTCTCCCAGCAATCTTGATTCCAGCTTGTGTTTCTTCCAGTCCAGCGTTTCTCATGATGTACTCTGCATAGAAGTTAGACAAGCAAGGTGACAATATACAGCCTTGACGTACTCCTTTTCCTATTTGGAACCAGTCTGTTGGTCCATGTCCAGTTCTAACTGTTGCTTCCTGACCTGCATACAGATTTCTCAAGAGGCAGGTCAGGTGGTCTGGTATTCCCATCTTTCTCAGAATTTTCCACAGTTTATTGTGATCCACACAGTCAAAGGCTTTGGCATAGTCAATAAAGCAGAAATAGATGTTTTTTTGGAACTCTCTTGCTTTTTAGTCATCTTGGACCACAGCAAAAAAAAAAATTTATTTTATATATTTTAAATTGTAATTTAAATAGTAATGAATAGTGGTGGAAAGAGAGGGAAACCTGGAACAAATTCCTACATCTGCCATTTTCCTCCCTTAGGTGCTGGGCCAATAACTTGACCTCACTGAGTTTTTACATCTTGAGTTTTTTGTGAGAGTAATTGGCAGTAACGTAAGTGTTGGATACATCATGGGCGCTCAGCAAATGTTTATTTTCTTTCTCCTTCCCTCCCAGAGCTACAGGTTCTTGACAAAGTTCCTTTTGTTTATTAATGAGTTGACCTTGTAAGGCTCATGAGAATTAAATGATGGAGTGAGACTACATTTATAAAAGTATCTGATGCACGGCTTAATATTCTCATTTCTGAATTACACTTAACTGCAGTTAGGTAGAGATTTAAAGGTTTCTATTCCAAGTTCTTTATCCTTTTCTTCCGTAGTTTATTTTCTATGGTCTGTGGACATGTTGGTAACACTGATGAATTCATTCATTTTCTCTATGATTTACTTTAAAATGATTTGTCAAATAGAGTAAGATGATTAGATGAAGAAAATATGGCTAAATGTTAACTACAGAATATAGCTTGCGAATACGGTGTATGTTATTGCTGTTATACAATTCTTTTCTACTTTCCTGGATGTTTGAAATGTCCCAGGCTGAATTATTTTTGCAGGATTGCATGTTAAATATTAAACTTCTACCGTGGCCCCATCTCTGTGCAAGGTGCAGAGGGTATGTTTTGGTAAGAAAGAGTCTCAGCCCTGATGGAGCTATGGCTCACCATAGGGGACACTAATAAAATGGGCAGCTTCTTCTTCGGGGTGCTGAGTACTATGGTAGGGGCCCCCATGGCATCCTGTGATCCTCCTAGCAGTGACAGCAAAGCCACGACTGGGACAGGGAGGTTGGATGAGACTTCCAAGAGGTGGTGACATCTCATCTAAGACCTGAAGGAAAAGGAGGAGCTAGCAGCTGTTGATCAGAGGGGTACTGCAGAGAACGAGGGATTGTTTGGGCAGAAAGAGTAGCATCTTCAAAGACCTGGAAAGAAAATATGAGAAGCATATGGTGTATCAGCGAAATTGAAAGAAGCTCAGTAATGAGCAGCAGCATCAGAGTGATAGTGAGAAGGAGGGCTGGATGGACAAGCAGATCAGGAAGGGCCTTGGGAGGCCAGTGATGAACTTTGGGTTGTATCTTCAGAGGGATGGTTGAGGTGTTTAAGCAGAGAAGTAAAACTTCTATCATTTTTATCTGAGGATGGTCACTCTGTATGGAAAGTGATCAGGAGAGGATGAGATTAGAAGCAGAGGCACAAAGTAAAAGATGTTGACGAGTGTCTGGATTAGGTGATGGAGACAGTGGGGGTTCCCAGGTGGCTCTAGCGGTAAAGAACCCACATGCCAATTCAGGAGACGTAAGAGCCAAGGATTCGATCCCCAGGTCAGGAAGATGCCCTGGCAAAAGGGCATGGCAGTCCACTCCAGTATTCTTGCCTGGAGAATCCCCATGGAGAAAGGAGCCTGGGGGTTAGAGTCAGACACTACTGAAGTGACTTAGCACGCAGAGGGTAGAGAGAAGTTTGAGCACAGTTTAGAAAGCAAAATAGACAGGGTTGGGTAAGTGAGAGGTCAAGGTCTCATTCATTCATTCAGCACATCTATTGAGTGCTTTCCATGTGGTAACCCTATTTCAGTGTTGAGAAGAAAAAGGTAAGGGCTACAGGGAATACATCTTATATAAGGTGTATCAAGAGGGGATTAATGGAGCAGCATCTTCTGCGGGAGCACAAATTGATCCTTGGGGACCCCCTTCAGGGATGCCAAAGTAAAAAGCAATCATCTAAGAGGATATATGTTCCTATATAGGGATCTGAATCCCAAAACAGAAAAACTGAACCACGGTATAGTTTTGGGAGTCACTAGCATGTAAACAATAAGCCATGAATACAGGTTAAACTGCCCAAGGAGGTTACAACCTTGAAGATCACCAATATTTAAGAGGTGGATTAAGGGGGGAAAAAAAAGAGTACTCTCATGTTTATAATAGCATTATTCACAATACCCAAAGGCAACCAAAGTGCCCATCAACAGGTGAATGGATAAACAAAATATGGCATATACATACAATGGAATGTTATTCAGCCTTATATAAGGAAGGTAATTCTATTACACGCTCCAGTATAGATGAACCTTGAGGATGGTAAGTGAAATATCTGTCACAGAAAAGCTCCATTTACATGAGAATACAATTCCACTTACATGAGATACCTAGAGCAGCCAAATTCATAAAGCAGAAGCAAGCATCGTGCTTGCCAAGGTCTGGGGAGGAGGAGAAACTGAGTTACTGTTTTTTTGTTTTTTGAATCTTTATTGGAGTATAGTTGCTTTACAGTGTTGTGCTAGTTTCTGCTGTACCGCAAAGTGAATCAGGTATACGTATATATGGGCTTCCCTGGTAAAGACTCCGCCTGCCAGCGTGGGAGATGTGCGTTCAGTCCCTGGGTTGGGAAGATCCCCTGGAGGAGGGCATGGCAACCCACTCCAGTGTTCTTGCCTGAGAATCCCATGGACAGAGGAGCCTGGCAGGCTATAGTTCGTGGGGTCGCAAAAGAGCTGAACGCAACTTAGCAACTAAACAACGGCAACTCGTATACATATATCCCCCCTTTTTTAGATTTCCTTCCTATTTAGGTCACCACAGAGCATTAAGTAGGGTTCCCTGTGCTATCCAGTAGGTTCTCATTAGTTATCTATTTTATACATAGTAGTGTATAAATGGCACCCCACTGCAGTACTCTTGCCTGGAAAATCCCATGGATGGAGGAGCCTGGTAGGCTGTGGTCCATGGGGTCGCTAAGAATCAGACTCGACTGAGCAACTTCACGTTCACTTTTCACTTTCATCTATTGGAAAAAGAAATGGCAACCCACTCCAGTATTCTTGCCTGGAGAATCCCAGGGACAGCGGAGCCTGATGGGCTGCCGTCTGTGGGGTCACACAGAGTGGGACACGACTGAAGCGACTTAGCAGCAGCAGGAGTGTATATTTGTCAGTCGCAATCTCCCAATTCATTCCACCCACTCTTTCCTCCTTGGTACCCATAAGTTTGTTCTCTACTTCTGCGTATCTATTTCTGCTTTGTAAATAAGTTCATCTGTATAATTTTTCTAGATTCTACATATAAGAAAGTAGAATGTTTGAAAGTTATTTGTTTTTTGAAAGTTTTTTGAAAGTTATTTGTTTTTTGAAAGTTATTGTTTAATGGGCATAGCATTCTGGTTTTGTGAGATGAAAAGAGTTCTCGAGAAGGATGCTAATGATGGCTGCACAGCAGTGTGAATGTACTGCTGACTTAAATGGTTAAAATGGTAAGTTCTCTGTGTGTTTCATTACAATGAGAGAGAGAGGTTGATAGTGATTAACCAGAAACATGGGAGAAAGACTAGCTGTGTATGCTCTCATGGAAGCCGGGGGAAAATAACATTTGAGACTGAGTAAGTCTACAGCCACCCCACCATGAATATGTGCGGTCTTGTCTGATCTCAGAAGCTAAGCAGGAGGCCTGGTTAGCCCTTGGATGGGAGACTAAGCAAAAAGCCAAGGATTGATAAACCCAAACGCCTCACAGAGGTTAAGGGAGATAATGCCTAAAAAGTGCCTACTGATTCAGCAGCAAAATGGTTGTTAGTAATCTTGATGATTTCAATCTCATGGTGGAAGTGGGATCCAGCATGGACGTTGAGGAGAGAGGGGGACATGGAGAGGGCAGCTCTAGATAAGCTTTAAGATATTTGGCTCTAAGGATGAGGAGAGAAAGAGGGACCTATAGGGAAGAAGGGTTGATTGAGAGTGACTGCAAGAGACTTGACCACTTCAAATACCTCTGGGAAGGAGCCAGTAGAAAAGGCATGTAAGGAAGGGTCTGCTAGAAGGTTACAGAGCAGGAGGCAGCTAGCCAGGACATGCCTCTTCATTGCAACAAACAAGAAACAGGATAAGATGGCTGCCTTGCAGGTAAATGTGTAGATTTGGGGGCAGGAAGTTAAATGCTGGTCTAGAGGCTTCAATTACCCTCTGAAGTCCCAGACAAGACCATCTGCTGAGGGAGGAAAGGTGGAAGGTCAGAGATCTAAAGAAACTGGCAAAGTATTGAGATGACTGGTTCACGAATAATGACAGACCACTGACTAGGAAGCGGAGGGCGCTCTGGAAGCACTAACATCCACTGGGGGTTGGAGGCCATCAACTTGCAGTTGTCTCATCTTCTAGGCAGAGCACCTTCTCCCCGCTCCCCGCACCCCCAAAAGGGTTCAGAAGTTCAAATGAGGCGTTGTACCTGGGTAGATGAAAACTTCACAAGGGCTCCTTTTGAGGGAAACATGAAATTGATCTCAAGGACAGTAGGGTTACGTTAAAGGGGGCAAATGCTGTATTCTTTTGAAAATGTGGCAGGCGCCTAGTGACTGGGTTAAGAGCTGCAGATACTGTTTGGTTTATGAGTTTGACGTTTGTACAGTGATTGTAACTAACTCACGAGGGCCCCCTGTTGACAGAATAGGTTATTGGGGGCCACCCTTAATTAGCAATTGATTGATTCAGAATGCAACTTTGGACAGTGTACCAAGTCGGATGGTGTCTCATCTCCCATTCACAAACTTGTGTTGTCTGTCACAGGTACTTGTGGTGCTGGAGGCAAGTGTTGCCTTTGTGTGCCTTGAACAAATTGTATATCCCTATAGATTTCTGCCTTATGCACAGACTACCAGGATCTGGTTAAGAAGTGCTCATTTTTTCTAGCACAAATGTCACTTAAATTACTGAAGTTGACATATCTTATCACAGTTTTTTTTTTGCAAGTGGCTTGTGGTATGTGGAGAGAATTCTATTGATGTCTCTCATGGGCTCGTGCCTAGAATGCTTGTGTATACTGAGTCCCTCTAATCAAGAAATGTGTTTTTCTTCTACCCTGCTTCACTATCTGAGTTTATCTTCTTGGGCTGAACGTCGTGAAAAAACAAGGTGAAAAAACAACCAATGGGAGAAGATAGTAGCAAATGAAACAACTGACAAAGGATTCATTTCCAAAGTATACAAGCCTATGACATTTCTTATTCCCATTGATACCCCCCAGAACCCAGAGTGGAGTTGCAATTGTTCCACAGTGATCAAAATGTTCTGTCTATACCAGATAATTTGGTAGCCACTAGCCATATATGCCCATTGATTATTTGAGGTGTGTGATGGAGGAACACTTTTATGCATTTTTAACTTTATTTCATTTTAATTCAGTGTAAGTAGCCACATGCAGCCAGTGGCTACTGTATTGGACAGCCAGTTCTAAAAGGCAGTTTAGGGACTTGCCTGGTGGCCCAGTGGTTAAGGGTGTGTGCTTCCAACACAGAGAACCCAACACAGAGGGTGTGGGTTCTTTCCCTGGCCAGGAAACTAAGATCCCACATACCTCGTGGCAAAACAAATAAATAAATAAAAGCCAGATTAGACAGGACCAAAGTTCTAAATACAGCTTACAAATAGAGCCAACCCAGGAAATTCACTCTGATCTTTAATGTCCAAACAAGTCTGGCCTGATCTCATCCTGCCATCAGGTCGGGATGCTAATGCATGGGAGAGGAAGCATGGGGGAGGGAGCAAGCTCTGCAAACAACCTACTGCTAAGGGGGAGTCACCTTCATTTCTGCCTGAATTTTGCCCCTGATACCTGAACACCAGAGTCCTATGTACAAAGGAAAATGGGGGGGAGGGAACAAACTTAATGCCAAGTGGGTACAAATACTCTGCCAGCAGCTTCACACTCATTACCATCTTATTCATCTTTAGATGTCAGCTTTGAAACTTGCTTATGCTTTTTTAGAAAGGAGGAAACGGAGTTTCAAACTGATGGCTCGCTTGTTCAAGGCACAGAGCTGGTCAGTGGTAGAGGCAAGATAAGAATCCTGACAGGTGTGAATCCAAAGTCACTTCCACAAGCAATACTCAGGGGTGGATGCCCATGCTTAGAACTACCCCAGCCGCAGAACACCTCAGGGTGGGATTGGAAGTAGAGTGGAGGCAATAGGAGGCAAATGACTTTAATTGTGTGTGTGCAATCCGATTATCTCAGAAGTCGTACCTGTATTCCACCTCTCTTGCCCACCTTGCACCCTACCACTTCAGTTGTGTTGATTGTAGGTACCTCGCCATGGAAATACAACTATTAGTGTCACAGATGTGCGATCATTTGGATGAAAATGACAAGAAATAAAGACAGGTCCCAGCATCTTGGTCACCATCGTTGCCAAGTCTCAAACTTACTGATACTTGCATAACTTAAGATGTATCTTGGGCTTCCCTGGTGGCTCAGATGGTAAAGAAGCCACCTGCAATGTAGGAGACCTGGGTTCAATCCCTGGTTTGGGAACATCCCCTGGAGAAGGGAATGGCAGCCCACTCCAGTATTCTGGCCTGAAGAATTCCACGGACAAGGAGCCTGGCAGGCTACAGTCCATAGTGTTGCAAAGAGTCAGACACAACTGAGCGACTTTCACTTTCTTTCATGATATGTTTTATGAGAGGTATGTTAGATCACTTACTATCATCTAATCAAACATTTCCTGGAGTTCAAATGCTGCCTGCCTGCTAACCTGTCTATTTGTATATTTTCTTCTATAGCATTTCTAAAATTTCCACTATTGAAATAATAATAATAGTGGAAATCATAAAAAGCAAACACCTATAATCCTACCCATATCCTACAACTGCCCTCCTTCATGTAATCTGATGTAGTTGTAAGCATACCTTGTGCAGTACTTTTGTTTGTTTCTGTTTAGTCACTAAATCATGTCTGACTCTTTTGAGATCCATGGACTGTAGCCCACCAGGCTCCTCTGTCCATGGAATCCTCCAGGCAAGAATATTGGAGTAGGTTGCCATTTCCTCCTCCAGGGAATCTTCCTGATCCAGGGACCGAACCTGCATCTCCTGCACTGGTCAGGTGGATTCTTGACAGCTGAGCCTCCAGGGAGCCCCTATGCATACTTTGGGATGCTGCCTTTTATTTCACTTTGTCATGAGCGGTTTCCATGCTGCCACACATCCTCATGATTGCAGTATTAATATCTGTGCAAGTCTTT
Organism: Capra hircus; assembly: GCF_001704415.2. Classification (NCBI taxonomy): domain Eukaryota; kingdom Metazoa; phylum Chordata; class Mammalia; order Artiodactyla; family Bovidae; genus Capra; species Capra hircus. The sequence continues at coordinate 22,332,484 of NC_030831.1, read as the reverse complement.
AGAGTCAGCTTACCATTATTATTCCAACCCTCCTGTTTGATGTGTGGAGTCTGTTTCAAAACTAACTTTAGAAGGTTTTACACTTGGAGATCATAACTGGTTGGTTGATACCCCTAACTGGAAGTCTCATTCTTCTGTGTTTCCACATCCCTTGTGAATACTAGTTATAATACTATGAAATTTCTGATTGGATAGTATCTTGGATTTTAAATAAATGTTTCATATATGGGCTTCCCTTGTGGCTCAGCTGGTAAAGAATCTGCCTGCAGTGTGGGAGACCTGGGTTTGATCCCTGGTTTGGGAAGATCCCCTGGAGAAGGGCAAGGCTACCCACTCCAGTATTCTGGCCCGGAGAATTCCATGGACTGTATAGTCATTGGGGTCGCAGAGAGTCAGACATGACTGAGTGACTTTCACCTCACATATGTAATTTTTAACGTCCAAACATTATATTCTCAAGAGCAATAGACAATGCTTATATCTTAACTACCATCCCCTCCCCCAGACTTTGGGGGCTTCTCAGCTGGTGCAGTGGTAAAGAATCTGCCTGCCAATGCAAGTTTGATCCCTGGGTTGGGAAGATCCCCTGGAGTAGGAAGTGGCAACTTGCTCCAGTATTCTTGCCTGGAAAATTCCATGGATAGAGGAGCCTGGTGGATTAGAGTCCACAAGGTCACAAAGAGTCAAGACATGACTGAGCAGACTCCTAGACACTAGCTCCTTAATATATGCTTCTTGTGGAGAAGAGCACAGCAACCCACTCCAGTATTCTTGCCTGGAGAATCCCATGGACAGAGGAGCCTTGCGGGTTACAGTCCATAGGGTCACAAGGAGTTGGATATGACTGAAACGACTTAGCATGCATGCATATACTTCTTGAATTCTGTACAGACTATAAAACTGGCTTGGGATCAGGCTGCCCAGTGACTTGCAGATGACAGATTTTCAGCATCTCTTACTTCAAATATCATTCTGCTTAAAATGCATGCACTGACGTGTTTGTCTCTGTTCTCAAGTTAGTCACGTTTGAGTCTTCAAGAAAGCCATTCAAATGAATCACAGATTATCAGGTTGATGTCAACCATATTAGGAAACATGAACAGCCAAGGTAGTAATAAGCCTCAGAGTGCCTGCCTAAAGGACTTAACCCTAGGACATGAGGATATTTTATTTTCCAATACTTCATACGCTGCTTTGGGATATGGTGTCAAGCCTTAACTGGACCATGATGTTTCCAAATACTGACGTGTCATTCTGTTATTTCTCAAGGCAATGACTAGGCTATAGAATATCTGCCTGGTAGAATTTCTCTCATGGGATCTGGTCGCTAATTTTATTTTCACTCTTAGGGAGAGAGATCTTTCAGATCTGTGTGAGGTAATGCTACTCACGAAACATTACTTTGGCTTCTAAGTTGGACTGAACCATAAGCACATCTTTTTCCAGTGTCTGGCTTAGAAATTTGCTTGGTCTGTCAAAAAATATGAATTGAGTACTTGGAACATTGTGCAATGATACTGTTGCCTCCATCCAGGCATAACAATTCTACGCAGCTTTCTTGAAATAAGAATGTCTAACCACTCTTGTGTCCTGATCAAGAAAACAATCTATAATGAAAATCGCCTAACTCAGGCAGACTATTTTTTTAAGCTGCATCTCATCAACACTTTCATATGTTTACTGTTTAGTGGGGCTTCCCAGGTGGCACTAGTGGTAAAGAATCTACCTCCCAGTGCAGGAGACTTAAGAGATTACTCTGGTATTGTTGCTTAGAGAGTCGCGTGGACAGAGGAGCCTGACAGGCTGTGGTCCATAGGGTTGCAGAGGCGGACACAACTGAAGCCGCTTAGCATGCATTGTTTAGTAAGATATCAAAACATGAAACATCTGCCTTTAAAAGTTTATCCCACTTGAAAGTGAACATGAAAGTGAAAGTCACTCATTCATGTCCAACTCTTTGCAATCCCATGGAATTCTCCAGGCCAGAATATTTGGTGGGTAGCCTTTCCTTTCTCCAGGGGATCTTCCAAACCCAGGGATCAAACACAGGTCTCCCACATTGTAGGCAGATTCTTTACCAGCTGAGCCACAAGGGAAGCCCAAGAATATTGGAGTGGTAGCCTATCCTTTGAACTGGGATCTCCTGCATTGCAGGTGGATTCACTTAAGTAAAATTATTTTTGGTTTCAGAATAAATGTGGTTGATAAAATTTTGGTTGAAAAAAACTGACATTGTCAGCTCAAAAAAACAATCATTTATACAGAACTCAAATGTTTTTAAGTAATGCAGATTTTTGACCATCTTAGGATGCTCATAAAGACTTCAGAAAGGTGACTTTGAGCCCAACCTACCTTTGTAAAATGTGAATAGGTAAAAAAGAAGAAAAAGGACATTACAGGCATGAATCAGAAGATGCAGGAAAACAGAGCATAACCCTGCTCAGTGGGATAGGGGGATGACTGATTCTTGAATATGATAAATGGAGGATTAAGAAGAAAGACAAGCTGAGATCTAACTGCATCCAGTCCCAAATACCAGACTAAGTTATGTAAGATTGACATTTTAGATAGTAGAAAATATTGAAGACAATGCAAATGGGAAGTGAGTTTTTAAGTTGTTTCTCCTCTCTCCACATCTTCAACTGAAATATTAAGTAGGCAAAAAAAGTTTGTTTGGGTTTTTCCATACCATCTTACAGAAAAACCCAAACAAATTTTTGGCTAACTGAATACAATTTTAAAAGAATAAAGGCATGGCCATTCTGGAAACATGAATGAGGACCAGAAATTGATAAACATCTACAAGATGGAAAGAAATATGATTATATTGCTTGCTAATTTTTTTAATCTAAATAAAAATGAAACAAGAATAGATGAAATGATTCACAGAATTATTGTAATCCAAATAAAATAATTCTGAGAATAGAAGAAGACAATGAAAAAATCTAATTACTCTCCTTAGACAGTATGAAAAGTATTGCATCCATTAAACTTCACTACCCTCTTTTCAAAAGAAGAGCAGTTATGGACACTAAGCAGTTAGAAAACATGAGTTCCTACAAACTGAAAGTCAAGAGAAAGACTTCCTGAATGTAGCTAAAGACTATTCCAGAGTATAGAGCCAAACATGAGAAGATAGAAAAGGTAAAAAAAAGTATTGGTGATATGGAAAGATGATCCTAAAGTTCCACCATTATTTAGAAAGAGTCCTTAAAGGAAAAATAAAGACATTGGAGAGGAAAAAAGACATAACAATTCAGATTAGGAGAGACCACTGACTGTTGAGTAAAATAAAATTCCCAAACCCACATTGGTGAAATTTCAGGATAAAAGAGACTTAGAGCGTCTGAGTTTAGACACTGAAAATGTCAGACCTTGAGAGGATTACCCACAGAAGAATGATCGCCTATATGGCTTGAACTTTGGTACATGATACTACAGGTTGGGAGACAGTGGACCCATGCATTCAATGTTCAGAGGGGATTGAGTTGGGAACTACAGTTCTGTACTCAGCCCAACTACGAATAAAGTATGAAAACAAATAGACATTTTCTTACTTTAAAACTTCTCTTAGCCTCTCAACAAAACAACTTGAAGATGTAGTCTAGGAAAATAAAAGAGAATAAAATAAAGGATACATTAACAGCCAAAAAACTATGGAAGTAATATTGGAAGAGTCCAGTTACAAGAAATATCAAGATATCAGCAGTAATATCAAAGCAATTGGTGCAAATTAGATAGTGGATTCCATGATGAATGTCTTGCAGGAAAAAAAGGTCATTCTATTACATGTATTTAGGCTTAGAATCTGAGTATTTTTTTTATCATAAGATGATATATGTTTCTTCTGTCCTGCCAAAATAGTTAAAATCTCTAGGAAAAAAAAACTGTATAGGTATAGAAATATAGAGATATAGAGAACATATCTACATATTTAACTTATCTGTTAAAAATTCAATTTCACTCTTAAAATGAGGTGTATTTTGGAATAATAGCCTGTAGGAAAAAAAAATTCATTTGATCTTGATATTATATTATTATTGTGATTACAAGATATAATGACATATTTATTTCTGTATGAAAGGTAATACCACTTGAGTTTGGAGAGAATAAGAAATTGCATAATCATAAATGCCATTTCCTAGATTTCAAATTTTAAAGCAATCTATAGTCAAAACAAGGAAGCCTTAACTACAGTCACAGAACATAATGCAAATATAAAGGAGGATAATGGTAAGATAAAGGAGGATAAAGGAGACATAATGGTAAAACTATGCAAATTAAGAGGAAAGTTGAGAAGAAACATAAAATGAAGAGTTAATAGGTGACATTCCTTAGAGAGAGTCAAGAAATTTTAAGACTAGGGCTTGAAGTTATAAAGGTAACCACTGGAATAACTAAATATTAACGGTAATTGAGAGGAGAAAATTAATGGAAGTATGTTGAATTTCTTTTATAGTAGAAAATAAATACTATGTTGATATAATTGTGACCTTACAGGAATTAAGCATAGTTTAAAAAAAATTAACTGCATATTTAATATTATATATTCTGTAGTCCTCAGATTCTAAACATGTATATACTACTTTTATAAACTACAATTACCTACATATATATATATATATATAAAGAGAGAGAGAGAATTGATTGGAAAGAAAGTGCTTAGCCAGGAAGACTCCCAGAAGCTATTACTTTTCTCTACCTCTCAGGTGATATGAATTTGGTGGAAACAGAAAAAAAAAAAATCCCAGACAAACAAACAAAAAGTTGAGAAAATCTGAGAAGAATTGATAGGATTTGATGGTTGGGTAGTTATTTGAACAGGACAGGTTTTTAAAAAGGAGTGAAGCAAAGATATATTTTCACACTTCACAAGGTAATATATACTGAAGCTACTGATAAAATGGTACCCAGGATAATATACTTATTTTAAACTTACTGTTACCTTGCTGTTTCTTACCCAGTTGTATGTCTCCAGGCTAGCTGAAAAGTGAAAATGTAGCATTTTATTTGGTGATATTTATAATATGGTGAAATATTTATCATAAGAATATAACTTAAATATTTTTATTTAATCATAAATGTCAAATATACTAAAGAGCCAATATAGGCTGCAGTAATGAATAAATAATAGCATCACTTTTTGGCCAAAACTTTCCTATGGACAACCACGAATTGATGCGTCAGGTGAAGTGTGTGTACTGGCTCTATCACATTTCTTTCAGTGATTTGATTTGTGGCAGAAAGAAAGTGCTCACATTTTGTTACATTAGAAGCTCTCAAAGTCCCAGGACTCAGAATATTTGTTCAGTTTTCAACAAGTTTCTAATCCTGCTCTGCTATCATGAACTGGGATTTTAGCATCTGCCTGGGCTTGGTCCTATTTACTAAAGGTTTTTAAATCCTTACTTAACATGAAGCTGGGAAGGACAGAGATCTTTTCAAACCGCTTTGTAAATTATGAACTCTCCAGGTCTCTCTCTCTTCATTCACATTCTGACCTCACCCCTCACTTGTGGAGTATCCACTGCAATTATTTACTGAAAGCTTTTGACTATAATTGCCACTTTTTTCAGACTGCAGTAGAACAAAGCATTTTATACAAATAGACATACTTCAGTTCTACTGATAACCATGTAACTTGCTTTTCTTTAGCAAATGGAAACAAAAATCTCGAGATTAATGAAATTTACTAAGTTAAGATCTGTGAGGCAGGATCCAAAAGTTCACTTAACCTCCATTTCCCAATTTGCAGAGAAAGACTCTGATGCTGGGAGGGATTGGGGGCAGGAGGAGAAGGGGACGACAGAGGATGAGATGGCTGGATGGCATCACTGACTCGATGGGCGTGAGTCTGAGTGAACTCCGGGAGTTGGTGATGGACAGGGAGGCCTGGCGTGCTGCGATTCATGGGGTCGCAAGGAGTCAGACACGACTGAGCGACTGAACTGAACTGATAATCATGTGCAAAGTCATGCAGAAAATCTGGCTCTTACATTTGCCTGATTGACACTCGAAAGGAATCAGGAAAAGGTCTCTTCAGTAAATTTCGTATCTTTATATTGTTGTTAGTCGCTAAGTCATATCTGACTCTTTTACAACCCCATGAACTATAGCCTGCCAGGCTCCTCTGTCCATGGGTTTTCTCAGGCAAGAATACTGGAGTGGGTTGCCATTTCCTTCTCCGGGGAATCTTCCCAACCCAGGGATCCAACCTGCATTGCATTGCAGGCAGACTCTTTACCACTGAGTCACCTGGGAAGGCCAAGGTGGTATATTGCTGTATACCACAGGCAATATTATGGACAACAGCATCACTTATCACTATCAGGTATTGTATTTTTCCAGATAAAATCAATGTGAAGAAGATCTGAGAGTTTGGACAGCTTCTTTTTGTTTTGGGTTGCAGTTGGTTTTTTTCCCTCCATCATGTAAATGGCTAAGGTGATGAATTTAAAGGATGGAAGGAAATGATTCTTTGGCTTGGAGGAGGTGAAATGGAGAAGATAAAAGTAATCCAGATTAATAATACATTTTAGAACCACATAATTAGGAGACATTGGAGGTTATTCTTAAAAGCCTTCTGAGTTGAAATCAAGCATCTTGCCTTAACACTAGCAAAGCCATATTTCTTCTCTTGATCTGAGTGTCCTTAATGTAGTATTTGTACAACGCATGACATAAGCATGGATTTGCAGCTGTTTCATAACCGCTGTGAAGTTTACTGGCTCTGCTCCACAACTCTGTGTCCAAACTTCAGGAACTCTCCCCAAGTATTGCAAATGTGGGAGGAGGCCATTTGTGGAAGGATTTACTTCGCCCCAAGTTGAGTGTTTTGCGTGCAGCATATGAGACTGCTATTCAACAGGTTGTGTCCAAATGTAAGTGACCAGCCAGAGAGACTTTTTTTGGACCTGTCATCTAGCCTCAGAATTTATCCTCCAAGGAACTGAAACTGTTCTCACCAGCGGTAGGAAACAGCAACGCTATGATTCTTTATTTCTTCTCAGCAATAATGGCCTCATGAATTTTTTAAGCTGATATTTTGATTTGCTGAAAGCCATGATTTGGATGTTAGTGATGTAATCTGAATAGTCAGAGCAGTTGTGAGGGTGAGATGGCGGTAGCTGAATGTTCCTGGCTCTCTCTCCTTGTCTTGGATGGATAGGGACTCTGCAAGGACAGCTCAGATATGGTTACACTGACATCATAATTCATCTGACCAAGCTTCTCTTCTCTTCTGAGCTCCGTGATGAAGCAAGCTGAATTGTTTTAAAGTGGTAGCTCAAAGGTCTCGCAGTCGCACTGAACCTAGTCCAATACGATAATCAGATGGAAAAATCTGTTTCTATAGGAACATTTGTAAAGGATTCACCATCAGAACATTTACATGCTTTTCTGCTAATTTCATGCAGAGGAAGTCTTATTTCTGCTGATACCAGAAGGCAGAACTAGCATTTCCAGTTAAAGTTAACCAGGTTAAATTCCACTCTCACCGTATGTGGTGGTGGACATATTTCCAAGGGTAACAGTCAGAGCCTTTATTACTTATAAAAGTGAAACGTGGAATTTTCATCCCGAAAGCGATAAGGAGCCACTGAAGGTTTTTGAAAAAGAAGGGCGGAAAGATAGATCTCATGGCGATTTGTCAGAAGCACTGAGAGGAGCATCAGGGAGCAAGACGATGCCTACAGTCTCTCGAGCCAGGCGTGATGTCTGCAGTAGGGTGTCAGGAGTGAGAGAGGAGAGGGAGGGGCACATGCAATATGTTGTGAAATGAACAGGTAAATGACTCCATCAGAGAGACGGGGCAAGAAGGTGGGCAGATGCTGAGGACTCAGAACTCAGTGTTAGATTTGGGCCCAGTTCCAGCAGAAGATGTGGAAAGAGAGGGAGCGCAGTAGGGGAGAATCTTCCTGGTTAAACGCACTGTAAATTGTCCAAACCAATGGCACCAATCTAATTTCTGCTTCTGCCCTCTGGAGTAAGTGAGAGAATGCGGCGAGGACTGGAGACACCACACCACAGTTTTACGAGGTACTTCTGGAAACCTGAGGGGAGATTTGATGTTTTTTTGAGTTGCTCTCATGGCAGCTGTCCTCAGGAAAACTGGCTGGTCAGTACACAGGCCTGTTCTTTTCTGCTGATCTTTCTGTCCCTACCCGCATGGGGTCAGATATGTTCTCCCTCCTTCCCCAAAGATATTTGGCAGCTTTGCAGAAATATTGGTGCCACCCCAAACCCTTCAGCAGCATCTGTCCCCTCTTGTCCCTGTGTTGCAGTGAGTCAGGAACCTCTGTGTGGCTTTGTCATCCCTCAAGCCTCCAGGTATGAAAAAGGACAGTTTGGGAACTTCCCCGGTGGTACAGTGGTTATAGCTCCTCATGTCTGATGCAAGAGGCATGTGTTCAATCCCTGATCAGGGAACTAAGATACTACATGCCTTGTTCACTTCACTTCAGTTCAGTTGCTCAGTCATGTCCGACTCTTTCTCACCCCATGAACCGCAGCACGCCAGGCCTCCCTATCCATCACCAACTGCCAGAGTCTACCCAAACCCATGTCCATTGAGTTGGTGATGCCATCCAACCATCTCATCCTCCGTTGTCCCCTTCTCCTCCTGCCTTCAATCTTTCACAGCATCAGGGGCTTTTCAAATGAGTCAGCTCTTCGTATCAGGTGGCCAAAGTATTGGAGTTTCAGCTTTACCATCACTCCTTCCAATGAACACCCAGGACTGGTCTCCTTTAGGAGGGACTGGTTGGATCTCCTTGCTGTCCAAGGGACTCTCAAGAGTCTTCTCCAACACCACACTTCAAAAGCATTAATTCTTCGGTGCTCAGCTTTCTTTATAGTCCAAATTTCACATCCATACATGACCACTGGAAAAACCATAGCCTTGACTAGATGGACCTTTGAGGGCAAAGTAATGTCTCTGCTTTTTAATATGCTGTCTAGGTTGGTCATAATTTTCCTTCCAAGGAGTAAGTGTCTTTTAATTTCATGGCTGCAGTCACCATCTGAAGTGATTTTGGAGCCCGAAAAAATAAAGTCAGCCACTGTTTCTACTGTTTCCTCATCTATTTGCCATGAAGTGATGGAACCAGATGCCATGATCTTAGTTTTCTGAATGTTGAGCTTTAAGCCAATTTTTTTGCTCTCCTCTTTCACTTTCATCAAGATGCTCTTTAGTGCTTCTTCACTTTCTACCATAAGGTTGGTATCATCTGCATATCTGAGGTTATTGATATTTCTCCCAGCAATCTTGATTCCAGCTTGTGCTTCTTCCAGCCCAGTGTTTCTCATGATGTACTCTGCATATAAATTAAATAAGCAGGATGACAATATACAGCCTTGACATACTCTTTTTCTATTTGGAACCAGTTTGTTGTTCCATGTCCAGTTCTAACTGTTGCTTCCTGACCTGCATACAGGTTTCTCCAGAGGCAGGTGAGGTGGTCTGGTATTCCCATCTCTTTCAGAATTTTCCACAGTTTATTGTGATCCACACAGTCAAAGGCTTTGGCATAGTCAATAAAGCAGAAATAGATGTTTATCTGAAACTCTTGTGGTGTAGCCAAAAAAAAAAAAATTTTTTTTAAAGGAAAAGGACAATTTCTCTCTATTTGTAAATTCCCAACCTGGCTCGGGGTATGGCTAGGGAAAGGAGAGAGGACTGGATTTCTCTTAGGGATGCTCACCAGCCTCCACCTCAGATGTTTCCAACTAGTCACAGGCTCTGATGGCTGATGGCATGAACTTTAGGCTCTGAGTTATTCAAGGGTCTTGAAATTTTGATTGTTGAAAATCAGACTTTTGAGGTTCATGAACTTCTTCAGTTTGTGTTATCCTGTCTGCCATAGGATTAGAAGTCTATTTTGAAAGTGAATACTTTAGCCCTGATTCTTTTCTTCCATAGAATTTCTGCTGTAACAACCCCATGCTGAAGAAACAGGGGGTAAGAAAACGAAGCAGGGTCTGTGTGGCCGAATGCCTTTCCCAAAGCTGGCTGCCACACTATATCCACGTGTTTCCCTACATTTCTCCCGTTGAGTATATCAGTGAAGTCAACATCCCTTCCTCTGAATCTTGATTGACTTAACTGGTTGCCTTGACCAGAGAAGTATGACCAAGTTATGGTCTGTGACAAGACTAAAAGCTGCCATCACCTTCTGCCTTTCTGCCATGTTGTGAGGGAGCCCAGCCCACATGAAGAGTCTGTGTGGGTATTCAGCCAGAGCTCCAAAAGAAAGGTCCAGCTGAGGTCCCAACTGAAACATCAGCTTCCAATTTTGAGACCGAGAAAGTACTGAGACGACTTCAGTAGTCAGCCACTTCTAATTACAACTGTATGAGAGAGACTGAAAACCACCTAGCTGAGCCCAGTCCACCTCCAGAATAACAGGAGATAATAAAATGATTGCTGTTGTTTTAACCCACCGAGTTTTGGGGTGACTCCTTATGCAGAAATAGAGAATCAACAGGATGGTGTTTTCTGTTACTTTGTAACAGACTACCCACAAACTTCATTAACTTAACCATTCTTGTTACAGCTCATGGTTTTATGAATCAGGAATTAATGAAAGTCTTGGCTGGGCAGCTTATCTCTGGTCCACATAGTGGATCACGCTGAGCTGTGGTGGCTGGATCTGAAGGAGGCATGGGACTCTGCAGATTCTCTGTCACTCCCCTCCCTCCTCACTCCTCCCCCCCCCATGGTCTCCTCCTCTGGGGCCTCTCCACAGGGCTTGTCCTTCCCACAGCATGGTAGTCCCAGGGTGGCCGAACTTCCTGTCTGGCTTCCAAGAGACCAAGACAGCAGCTGCCTGTCATTATAAAGTCTAGACTATGAACTGGTTGGCATAATTTTTACCAAAATCTACTGCTCAAAGCCACCACAGGGTCTGTCCAGATTCAAGGGGAAAAGAAATAGAACCAACCTTTGGAAGGGAAGAGTGTCAAAACTTATGGTCCCAGTGGACAAAGTGGGAACCTTCAGAGCTTTATATCTCAAAATATTGCTTTGTAAATCTTCGTACCCCAATTTATAGATGAAGAAACTGAGGCTGAGAAAAGTGATTGTCCAAGGCTACTCGACTTGTAACTGGATCAACCTGATCTGATTTCAAATCCAAGTCTATATTAATCCAAACCATGACCACTTTTCACTTCTGTGCAAAATCTAGTAAATGTACAATTTATGCTACACTTTATTTTAAAATTGAGATATAGTTGACATAACATACTAGTTTCAAGTATACAACATAGCAGTTCAATATTTGTACATATTAGGACATGATGTAGTTAGCATTCATCACCACACAATTGCAAATTTTTTTGTGTGATGAGAACTTTTAAGATCTACTCTCTTAGCAACTTTCAAATATACAATGCAGTATTATTACCTATGTGCATCATTATTACACATAAAATAAGTCCTATATTACATCCCCAGGACTTATTTATTTTGCAACTGAAAGTTTGTGCCTTTTGACACCCTACACCCATTTTACAGACCCCCCTTACCCCCCACCTCTGGAAACCACTAATCTGTTCTTTGTGTCTATGAGTTTGGATTTGTGGTTATTACTTTTGCATAGATAATTGAGATTAAATGGCATTTGTCTTTCTCTGTCTGACTTATTTCACTTAGCATAATGCCCACAAGGTCTATCCATGTTGTAGATGGCAAAGTTTCCTCCTCCTTTGTGGCTGATGTGTGTGTGTGCGTGTGCCAGTTTTCTCTATCCATTCATCTGTTGATGAATACTTAGGTTACTTCCATATTTTGGCAACTGTAAATAATGCTGCAGTAAACATGGAGATGCACATATCTTTTGGGGTTAGTTTTTTTGTTTCCTTCAGATAAATACTCAGAGTGTAATTGCTAGATCACATGGTGGTTCTGGGGCTTTCCCAGTGGTTCAGCAGTAAAGAATCTGTCTGCAAGGCAGGAGCGGAAAGAGATGTGGGTTCTATCCCTGCTTCAGGAAGATCCCCTGGAGGAGGGCATGGCAAACCACTCCAGTATTCTTACCTGGAGAGCCCCATGGACAGAGGATTTCAGTGGGCTATGGTGGAAGGGGTCACAAAGAGGAGGACACAACTGAAGCAACTTAGCATGCATGAAACATGGTGGTTCTATTTTGAGTTTTTTGAGGAAACTCCATACTGTCTGTAATAGTGGCTGTACCAATTCTACTTTTCCTGCAATAATGCGCATGGGTTCCCGTTTCTCCAAATTCTCACCAACACTATCTTATTTTTATGATAGCCATTCTAGCAAGAGTGAGGTGATATCTTATTGTGGTTTTGATTTGCACTCCCTAATGATTCGTGATGTTAAGCATTGTGTCGTGAACCTCTTGGTCATCTGTATGTCTTCTTTGGAAAAGTCTTTTCAGATTCTCTGCCCATGGTTTAAACCCATATTGCTTGTTTTTTCCCTGTTGAGTTGTGTGAGTTCTGTATACGTTTTGGATATTGATCTATAAGTATTTTCTCCCATTCGGTAGGTTGCCTTTCCATTTTGTTGATGATTTCGTCTCCTGTGCAGAAGTCTTTTAGGTTGATGCAGTCTCGCTTACTTGTACTTTTGTTGCCATTGTTTTTGGAGTCAAATTCAAAAAATCACCACCAAGAATAATGTCACAGAGCTTACTGCCTACGTTTTCTTCTAAGAGTTTTATAGTTTCAGGCCTTAGGTTCAAGTCTTTAATCCATTTTCAGTTAATTTTAATTTATAGCATAAGATAATGATGTAGTTCCATTCTCATGCATGTAGCTACTCAGTTTCCCCAAGACTGTTCACTGAAGAGAGTCTGTCTTTCCCTATTGTGTATTTTTGGCTCCTTTGTGTAAGTTAATTGACTGTATATGTATGTGTTTATTTCTGGGTTGTATGTTCTCTTCCACTGATCTGTGAATCTATTTTTATGCCAATAACTGTACTGTCTTGATTACTATTTGTGCTTGGTGTTCAGTCTTTAAGCATGTCTGACTCTTGCAACCGCATGGACTGTAGCATGCCATGATTGCTATAGCTTTGGGATATTATTTGAAATTGGGAAGCATGCCTCAAGCTTTGTTCTTCTTTCTCAAGATTGCTTTGGTTATTTTGGATCTTTTGTGGTTTCATACAAATTTTAGGATTGTTTCTTTCTGTGAAAAATGTCACTGGAATTTTGACAGGGATTGCATTGCATCTGCAGATTGCTTTGGGTAGTATGGACATTTTAATAACATTCTTCCAATCCACGCCCCTGGAATATCTTTACATTTACTTGTGTATTCTTTAATTTTTTCCATTTCTTTTATCATACTTTTCGATGTACATATCTTTCACTTCCTTGACTAAATGTATTCCTTTATTTATTATTTTTGATGCAATCATAGTAGGCTTGTATTTTTAACCATTTGTTATTAATGTATAGAAATGCAACAGGCTTTTGTATATTGATTTTGCATCCTGCAACTTTACTGAATTTATTAGTTCTAACAGTTTTTTGGTGGAGTCAAGTATCATGCTATCATGCAGATAACAATATCATGCTATCTGCAAACAGTGACAATTTTACTTCTTTCCTTCTGATTTGGATGCCTGTTATTTTTATTGCCTAAAAATAGACTGTATTAATTCTCAAGTGCTCTCTTCAGTAAGAAAGATACCATCTCTTAACTCCTCCTCAAACACATACACATTGCAGCTCTAATTTTTTTTAAATCCTAGAGATCTATTCAGTGACCTGGCTTGGGTCACAGACCTAACTCTGAACCAATCTTTAGGTCCAGGAGGATGGAATATTATAATTGGCAAGCTCTACTAGAATCACAAGGTTTGAAGGAGTAGTTCCCAGAAGAAGGAGGGGAAGACAGAAATAATAAAAATGCACTAGACGTGCTTTTTGCACGGCATACCATTATGTCTCATTCACATTGATTCCATTGCCGCCTCTTTGAAGGCTGATACTATCCTCACGGAAGAGACTGGAGATTCAGCTTTGAGGGAGTATGTGAAAAGTAGGCTATGTGAGCAATTAATCGCAAGAATCGATCTAGCTCTCTCAGCTGACTGTTAACTCATTGTGTCTCCCTGCATGTTAAGAGTAGGACCCATTTGGATTTGCTAAGCGTCTGGGTCCTTCACATAGAAATTAAATAGACTCTACTTGAAGGTGATCCTTTTTGCTTTCATGTACTATCTTCTGTCGCTGGACCCCTCATGCTCACATCCAATAGTGAGTGTGAATTGAGGATATGAAGATACTTGGCATTATGAGCTCTGGAGTAACCAGAACATAAGTGCTAATTAAAACATTTCTGATGGAAACTTAAATCTTTTTTCATGATTTCCAGTTGCATTCTCTCTCTCTCTTTTAATGAAGCAAGCTTCTTTAATTTTCTTTTTAAAAATTTTACTTGGATGAGGTCAGAAATGGAATTTCTCTTCCATTACTCACACTGCTTCCCAGCTGTTGGCCTCATGTTCCCTTGACACACTGTTGAGGAGCCACCCGTAAGCCATGGTTCCGCCCCCATGTGCACCCGCCTTGACGGAGAAGCCCCAGACTCAGGAAGACCCTCCCTCCCCATGCCCCTGTCTTTGGTGGCCTGGGTCCCAAGTGGCTGTGAAACTCTGGAGGCCAAGGGTTTGAACTCCTGTCTTCCCATCCTTCCAGCTTGGCTTTGTATTTATATTAAGGAGTCTCTTTATTCTGTTGCTGCTTGTTAATATCAAAGTCAGAAATAAAGCCCTGTGGGTCCATTGACTTTTGAGAGCCCTAAAGCAAATCATCTCTTGAAAGCTCGCGAGCCTTCTGGAAGATAATTTACTTGCTAAATGATACTTAGCGCCTCTGCCTTTCCTTTGCCACTCAACTGAGCCCAAGAAGATCCTTTTTCAGTTGTGCTACCCAGTCAGTTCAACAAGATGTGTTTTGTTCAAACGTGGAAATAAAATAGGGGAAGGAAATAAAGGAATTGCAAGAACTTGAGCATGGACACATTTCAGTGAGAACATTCAAAGAGGCTTGTCTAGAGCTGGACTGTTGAATTATCACAGCCTTAGCCTAGTGAAAATGAAAACAGATTTTAGCTTTGGAAACAAAAGGAAAAAATGCCTATGGTCTCCTCTCCCATCCAAAGATATGAGAGAAGTGTATATTGATAGCTGAGGCTTATTCAGATAAAAAAAGTTAGTTGCTATAAAAAAAGGGAAGAAAATTCATTTCCCCTATTAATCACACACACTGTTAACCCCTAATCTTCGGGTCTCCCTCCCCTTCCCTCTTCCTTTTCCTTAACCATAATTTACAACTCCTGTCCTTCCACGTGTCTCATCCCAAGAATACTGCTCTCCAGTCCTGTCTCTCATCCTGCCCCCACCGCCCGCGCTGATTTTTCTTCCTCTGCACTTTTCCACCATTACCTCCTTGCTCCCTAGACTGAACTGCCTTCAGCGCAGCTATCTACCTTCTCTTGCTTCTACGTCCTTCTGCTGCCTCATCCCTAGATTCTGCATTTTTGCATCCAGATTTTATCAAACCCTAGTGGAAGGCAAGATTTTATCAAACCCTAGTGGAAGGCAGCCTGAGTTCGTGAATAAGAATGCTGGCTTGGACACCTGGCAGGTGGGTCCACATCCAGCTTTGCCACTTCTAGCTGATGATCTGGTTAAGTTATTTAACTGGCTGCCTCCTCTGACAAACGAGATGTTAAATTACCCCTTCTTCATAAGTTTCTGTGAGGATTAAAACACCCACCCAATTAAAACATAGCACTTGGTCCTTAAAAAGTACCCGATAAACATTAGATATTGCTGTTTTTGTTGTGATTGTTGTTGGAGAGAATTCCATATCTGTGTCAATAGACATTGTGAACCTTACTACTAAGTAATGGCTTCTAACTTTGGTTTTTAAGCCAAAGTCTTCACAATGGCTGTTCAAAGCTCTGTACATTCTGGTCCCTCTGTGATCTTTCTGACCTCATCTCCTACAGCTACCCTCCCACCCCACAAAATGCACTCAAGTATAAGATTCACGAGGGCAGAGAATTTTGCTAACTTTTGTTACTTTCTGTCTCTCAAGCACCTGTTGTTCCTAGCGCATAGTAGGTTCTCAGTAAATGTGTTAACTGACCATTTGAGCCCCAATACCAATAGCACTACCTTGGTGAAGCTTGCCCTGTCTCTTTAGGCAAGGTTGCTTTCTTTTCTATATTCTGGGGATCCTTAATACATTCTTCAATTATAACATTTCTCACATTGTATTTTCATAGAAAACATATTTAAAGCTCGTAAATTTAACCAGATGGTATAATTCAAAAGCACATTTTTATTTAATAGACTGAAACCTCACATTGCACAGATTTGATTGATTGATTACAGAAATCATAATGTTCTGCAAGTTTGTAAATTGAGTTCCCATCATGTTCTATGAGTTATTCCATAAAAATTAAGTCCAACCTTGAGAAAACCCAAGGAAAAGCAAATTAGAAAGCAATTCCAACACATAGAGAAATCTTCTCTTAAGCAGCAGCACCTTCTGTGTTTTGACATTACAGAAACCTCAGTATTTTACTAGCAAAGAGGAAAGAGACTTGTAAAATTCTGCCTTGTGAGCGTATCGGCATAGCTATCAGTGTGGCTGATAAATAATCTGCAAAGACACGTAACTTCCAAAGTCACTCCTGGAGGAGCCCACCTGTTCAGGTTTGTTTTGAAGGAGGACTTTCTTCATCTGGGGGAAAAACAGTTACCAAATTTTCTTAAATAAAATGCTATGACTAAAAGTCAGAAGGCATAGGCATATTATAGAATTCTCATCAGATTTAAAGGAAGAATGAATAAAATCTTCCATGCTTCAAGGTTAAAGTAACAAGCAAGAACCACTCTCAAGTACACCTCTATGCCACCAGTGTAATTTCAGAGCCAGCACCACTGGCTAGCCAATCATGTATTTACTCACTGCTGTCATTTGGGTGTGGAATATATTTTAAGTTACCGATTGATAACCTGTCCTTACCATTCCCTACTGGAAAATCCCAAGACATACACATAGGAGAAATTACTTGTCCCAGGGCAGCAGTGGTGACTGCTAAGTGGAATCTTCTGTCTGTATTCAGGGGTGATAACAATCTAAGGAAGCCCCCCATCGAAGGTGGTGTGACAGCTGTGAATGCCTTTGACAGCAGTGATTATCAGCTTCAGTGAACACATTTTAACTTAGAAAAGGCATTTGTGATGAGTAGGTACTGTGGGGATGGAATTGGGATTCCTGGTTAATGATTTCATATCTTCTCTCCTGTTGGATTTCTCAAAACCAAGGCAATGCAAAGTCCCTGTTTTAGATGAATCTCACATGTTGGAGAAGTAGAGAGACAATGATTTCTGCCAAGATGCAATTATCGGGGCTTGCTGGCCTAACTCTCAAGAGAAATGGGGCTGTGCTATAACCCAGGAGCTCGGAAAATTAAAATCTGGGTCAGTGCCCAGCTCCATCTTCCTTGATTGGGCCTGCGGACTGGGACAGCGGCTGGTTTCCTTTTTTGCTCATTGCTCTGTGTCTGCTGGGTCTGCCTTAGTAATCCTGCTCTCCAAACATGCATCTGAAATATTTGTTTGCCTTTTGGAGGGGAGGGTGGGTCGAGGCAGGATCAGTTCATCTGGTGCCTAACAAGTGCTCATTAAGGAACACATCGGCCCCTCGAATATTGATGAGAGCTTTTTAGTGCAAATACTTGCTGATGCTAGTTAGTTGCTGATATTATGATCCTTAATGTAACATCACCTCATTATTGATCTTGCTAACAATGAAGGTTTCTCTACTTGTTGAAGATTTCTTTATTTTCTTCACTCATCTTTGATGGGTCTGATTTGAAATTCAACCTCTTAAAAAATTACCTTTGAGAACACCTTATCAGATGCAGTCAACACTTCTCTGCCCTTATCTGATTCAAACTTCCTGTGATGTTTGGCTCTAGAGTCACCTCCTTCCTCTCTGATACCTACTTCTCCCCTGGGCTCAGTGAAACCACTCCCTCTTAGGATTGGCTCCATCAGGCCAAACCCTTTCCCATCTCTTTGCAGGCTGCTTCTTCACCACTTAGCTTTTACAAAGTGCCATCCGAGGCCTTGTCTCTCTCCCTGAGTGAAGGGCATCCACATCTTCAGCTTCAGTGATCACCGATAAGATCATTTCCTGCAGATCATCTGTATCTCCAAGTCGAACATATACATCAAAGGCCCACATGTTCCCTTATTCAAGAATATGTAGTGTACCCTGAGGAAACCAGGGTTGAAAAAGACACATGTATCCCATTGTTCATTGTAGCACTATTTACAATAGCTAGAACATGGAAGCAACCTAGATGCCCGTCGACAGACGAATGGATAAAGAAGCTGTGGTACATATACACAATGGAATATTACTCAGCCATAAAAAGGAACACATTTGAGTCAGTTCTGATAGGTGGATGAACCTAGAACCTATTATACAGAGTGAAGTGAGTCAGAAAGAGGAAGATAAATATTGTATTATAATGCACATATATGGAACCTAGAAAAATGGTTCTGAAGAAATTATTTACAGGGCAGCAATGGAGAAACAGACATAGAGAATAGACTTATGGACATGGGGAAAGGGGAAGAGAGGGTGAGATGTATGGAAAGAGTAACATGGAAACTTCCATTACCATATGTAAAATAGATAGCCAACGGGCATTTGCTGTATGGCTAAGGAAACTCAAACAGGGGCTCTGTATCAGCCTACAGGGGTGGGATGGGGAGGGAGATGAGAAGGAGGTTCAAAAGGGATGGGATATATGTACACCTATGGCTGATTCATGTTGAGGTGTGACAGAAAACAACAAAATTCTGTAATGCAATTATCCTTCAATAAGAAAATAAATTAAAAAAAGAATACGTAGTGAACACCTGCTGTGTGTGAAGCCAGGTAACTCCTCATTGTCACCATTCAGATGTCCTGTTGGCACTTCTCTAGGTCCAAAACACACTAGGAGACTCTTTCTTCCAGAGGACAGTTCAATCTGTTATTTCCCATCTCGGTGAATGGTAACCATTATCCACTTGGTCACCTAAGCCATAAGCTTAGGAGTCACTTGAAAAATCTTTCTCCTTCACAGCCCACTCTTGATCCTCATCAACATCCATGCCCACAATCAGTTAGTCTGGCAAATCATGGCAGTTATTCCCTCTGAATATCTCAAATCTGGGCTTGCTTCTGCAGCCCCTTGGCTCCTAAGTTTAGGCCTTGGTCACTGTTTGATGCATTTTAATCTCCAACGTGTCTTCTGTACTACTGTAACGTCAGACTTTCTTGATATGCAAATGTCACCATGAAGTTCCTTCCTCAAGCACTTCATGGTTCCAAAACATCTTCAAAGTGAAGGTCAAGCTTCTTAGCTTGGCCACAGCCCCTCCTGCATCCTACCCCAGCCCCTGCCGCTGTATACTCTGTTCTCCATCCCCACTAAACAACTTGCTGTCTCCCTGGGACATCACACCCTTTCCTACCTGTGAATCTAAGCATATCTGCTTGAGGAGCCCTTAGTCCCCCTGTCTACACTGCCAGTCCTTTTTTAATTTTTAAAAATTAAAAAAGAAGGGGTTTTTTTTTTCTGTGCTGGGTCTTCATTGCAGTGCATGGGCTGTTCTTGTGGCTCATGGGTTTAGTTGCCCCTAGGCATGTGGGATCTTAGTTCCTTGACCAGGGATTGAACCTGCATCCCCCGCATTGGAAGGTGGATTCTTAACCACTGGACCACCAGGGAAATCCTGCCATTCCTGTTTTAAATGACAGTACAGCCTAGTGGAGAAGCATGTCAACTTTGGGGCGAAGATATCCTAGATAAGTTGCATTTACTATTTGAGCCTCAACTTCATCTCTAGGGTTACTGTGAGAATCCAAACAGATGTTTGTGGAAGAAATGAATTATGTATTCATGTAGTGGCTACTGCATGCTAGGCCTTATTCTAAGCATTGAAGATATAGTAGTGAACAAAACAGTTGAAGAACCCTCCCTAAGGGATCTTATATTCTGTTTTGGAGAAAGAAATGGCAACCCACTCCAGTATTCTTGCCTGGGAAATCCCATAGAGAGAGGAGTCTGGCAGGCTACAGTCCTTGGGGTTGCAAAGAGTTGGACACAACTGAGTACATATACATATTCTGTCTAGCACAGAGAAAGTGAACAAAAAAGGTCATAATTATTACTCATCCAAGGCTTAGGCAATAGCTCCTCGGGGAAACTTTTCAGGCCTATTTCAGTTTCCATTCTGAATGGAATGGAATTCCATTCCCTCATCTTCTGTGGCCCTTTATCAGCCTGTCGGATACCATTATCAGGGCATCATGTTGTATCATAATTGCAAATATTTTTATCTTGCTCACCCACAACTCTGAGTTCCCTGAGTACAGAGCCTAGGACTTTCCTTTTTGTTTTACCAGCTTCCAGTATGCAAGAAATCCAGTTATAAGTGTTAAGTGAATGAACATTTTAGAGTATGCTTAACTTATTGTTTAAAAATAGCATCTACCCCTAAAAAGCATTTGTTACAGGCCCAACACTGTATCAGTTGCTTCAGATATAATGTATTATGTAATTTAACCTTCACAGCAACACTGTGAAACCAGTATTATTACACCTACTTCACAGATGAGGAAACTAAATCTTAGAGATGCAAACTAACTTGCTAGTGTCAAATAACCAGGCTGGGGACCCAGGTCTGTCAGAGCCCCAACTTCAATCCACAGGGCTTGGTAAGAGGAGCCATTTCTCCATGGGGTAGCTGGAGATTTAGGTCAGCACATACTTTATTTTTGGTATACCTGTGTACCTAAGATAAAACCTCAACCACAGTCAGATGTACACAGACATTTTAGTTTACTTTTTTCTATAATCTGTATGACTCTCTTTTCCCTGCTAAGGGAGACGGGAGATGAAAGGTTTTACTTAAAATTGCCAGTTCACTTTCCTGCAATGGAGAAGGAAATGGCAACCCACTCCAGTGTTCTTGCTTAGAGAATCCCAGGGACGGAGGAGCCTGGTGGGCTGCCATCTATGGGGTCACACAGAGTCAGACACAACTGAAGTGACTTAGCAGCAGCAGCCAGTTCACAGTATAGCCTCTTCTGATTCAGGCCATCTTTGGAGCACTCCATCTCTTGGGTGGATATTCAGTCTTTCAGATGTCCTCCTCTTTCCTAGGTCCTACCTCACCAAACCAAACCACTGATTTTTCTAGTGTGATGAGGCTGCAGCTTGATTGGGAAGGAAGGTGTTGGGGAGACACTCTTTAAAAGCCATCTCTTCCCAGAGTCCCAAATGGGACATTTGTCTCTTTAGGCGCAAGAAAGTCCCTTAGGCTGAGAACAAACCCGAAAGCACTCCAACGGCTCCCTTCAGGGAGCTGAAAATGGGAGATGCTGCTTCTTCTCACTTTCACCTGCTTCTTTTCAGCCTTGGGGTGGGGGTACTCTCCCCTCCCTCTTCCTGCAGAGTCTGTGCTTTCCCTGTATCCTAGCATTCTCCCTCCCAAAGTGGAATGTGCCCTCCCCTTCTTCCTGGGGCTAAACAAGAGAATGGCTGCCAGGTAACCTGATTTATGGGGAGGGGAATGAAAACACATCTGTTCAATATTTTCAAATTATTACCCCTGTTACCCCTGCGTCTTGGAGGGTAATCACAAATCTCTGGGGCCGCTCTGGGGCCCTTTATAGTGCTGTGGTTCAGAGCTGCCCCGTGGAAGATTTACAAGGGTTCTTAGGTACCTCCTCCACCTGCCTCACTACTCCTCCCCGTTCAGCCCACCCCCCCAAATTCCTGGTCATAGTCCTCTCCTTCAAAAACAGCCTCGGAACAGTGGGAGAGTTCTCTCCATGAAATTACCTGGTGGAATGAGTTATAATACATTCAAATTCTGACAAACATAGTCCCTATGATCATACCAGTTATGTGACCTGTTACTCAAACATGGGGATCATAGAAAAGTAAGCTGTCCTCTAGAGCCCCAAGTGAGAGGGCTGAAAACATTAAATATTTGATTTGTAGACTCTGCCTTTTAACTTCAGACTGTCCCCAAAGAAAGGGGAAGCTTTTGCAAGGGGGAATTAATTAGTAGGGAAATTGACAGCTGTGGGTCAAGTAACAGAAATAGTAGGAGGAAGTGTTTGTCTTTGTAGCAGCAACTACACTCTCATGCCCTTTTAGTTCATTGTGCAATGTGAGGCTTGCTGTGTATCTCTTGTACTTAGATATTTATCTGATGTACCTTGTTAAGACTTAGGTCAGAACTGGATCCTTATTATATATTAAAAAAATACTCATGTAAGCTGAGATATGGATGAAGGAATCAGCTTGTACACTGTGAACTCACTGGAAAAATTAGAAAATAAAATTATTAAAATATAGTTCAAAAGGAGACTATAAAATAGGAAAAAATGCCCCCCTTATTTGAGATTATCCTTACCATCTGTGTTGTAAACCATTTGATTCTAATTCTAGAAGCTTGATGCCAGAAATAACTTATTACCAGGGAAATATGCTAGAGAATTGTCAGGAATGACAGCGTTTTTACTTGTTTTAATATCTGTATCACAAAATAATAAAGCTGGTAAGCTATACAATGATGTGAAGGCATGAGCCTGGTACTTTCTGCTACATATATTTATTTTGACTTTTACTCACCCCAGGAAATGTCAGAGACCACTTCTGATAAGCAGAGAACCACTCCTGATAAGAGTTGAAGGCAAACTCTTCTTTCTCTCTGAAGGAAAGCACTGGACACATCTGGAATCTGTTCAGAATTTATAATCTAATCCATAGGCTTTGCACCGTACTAGCAATTCTATTCACAGTTGTCCTTTCACTGTTGAGAGAGTATATAAGGTACTTGATTCTTACCTTGATCTATAACATTTATGAGTTCACATTAAACACACATCACCACTGTCCAATCACATTGAGAAAAAGCATGTCATCTTGAAGTTCCAGCTCACTGCTTCCTGACTGTGTGACCTTGAGCACCGCACCAGTTACCTCATCTCACTAGTATACTCATCTCTAAATTAGGGATGATAATAACAATAGGACCTGTCTCATAGTCAATGTATTTGAAAGATGCATAGCAATAATGCAGAGCAGCTTGATGTTGAGAGTTTCCATCCAAATATTAAATTGGATGTTCACTTGTTTAATTCAAAGAAAATACATGACAAGGATTTAATTATCTGTATCAGGAGGCAGTGTAAGGATTTGAATTGAGAGGTCTTGGGTAACCATGATGTTCTAAAATGGTGGGTCTTTAAAAAAAAAACTCCCTTTGGGGATTCTTTTGTGCAGAAAATCTTCATTTGCAATTCTTGATTTTCTCATTATTAATGTAGAGGTATATTGATTAGAAGGAAATGGAGCTTCCTATTCGTTTTTCAAGTTTGGGGTTGCTTTGGGGGAGGTGGTTGCTGCTGTTTGGAGAATGGGGGAGGAACCTGGAGATTTTAACCCCTTAGTTTGATAAATTTTCTTGAAGCAGGCTACCAGGTCGTCTTATGTATTTCTGAAACCAGACCGAGTTTAATTTTCATGGAACAAGAACTTGGTATGGAAGGAGTTAAAGGGTCTCCCACACCCCTCTGCCTGAATCGTTCTTTTGTGTACACAGCTGCAGTGGGAGCTCGGGCTGGAAAGGAAATGGTTAGAGGAAGAGCTGGTTTTCAGACCCAGGCGAGTCAGTGAGGGGGGCCAGGGGTGGCCTGGGGTTTTACATGCCAGATGTAGGCCGGCCCGGGTGCCTGCCTGCAGCCGCCGGCGTGGTCGCGCAGCGGCCCAGCGCGATTCCAGGCGAGGTGATGAGTTAGCGGGTTGCTATGGGGACAGGCCGGGCCACGTGACCAGGGTGCTGCTGCCGGCGCTTTGACGTCAGCAGCCGGGAGGGCGGGCCGCGAGAGGGCGGGGCGGGAGCCGAGCACGGAGCAGCGAGCGGCGAGCAGGCGGCAGGCGCGGTCTGCGCGAGGAGCGGGCGAGCGGGAAGGCGAGACATAGCCACCTTCCTACCCAGGCAGCCCACAGCGGTTTGTTCCCATCCTCGGGAGTGCGCCAATGCCTGGGCCGACCCAAACCCTGTCCCCAAATGGCGAGAACAACAACGACATCATCCAGGATAACGGGACCATCATTCCTTTCCGGAAGCACACAGTGCGCGGCGAGCGTTCCTACAGGTAATGGGGCTGGCCGGGGAGCGGCGGCGGACGGGCGGGCGCGCGGAAACCCGCCCGTTATATAATGGAGCAGACGCTGCCCCCGGCCCCGGCTGCAGACGGCCGTTTGTAAAGGCGGTTGTGGTTATTTGCTGTCTGTTTCCATGTGTCATGTTGGGTGTGCACGGAGGCTGCCCGATTGCAGATGGAAAGCATTTTGTGAATAGGTTTGCTGCCTGCAAGGGGTCTCCCTCCATCTCTTTGCTTCCACGTTGATTTCAAAATGCAAGCAAAATTTCCCCTCCTCTGCAAAGGGAGACAAGCCGGAGCACTTCCTTTTCTCCTTCCTTTTTAGATTTTAAAGGAACCATGAGGTAGGCTATGCCTAAAGACTAGGAGGAGGGCGAGGAAAAGGTTTGCGCTTGCCCTGGTGTGTGTGTGTGTGTGCGTGTGTGTGTGTGCAGGAAAGATGGAATCCTCTAGATTAAGCTGCAGTCTGTGATGTTGAACCGCCAGATTGATGGAGCTTTGTAAGAATTCTGCTCGCTGATTGGTGCAAGGATTGACAGCAGAGGTCACGGTGTCAGACATTCACCAAAATTTTCTCCATAGAACCCAAGGTTTATTAGAAAGAGACTGGACTGCAATGGACCTGAAAGGAACTAGGTGTCCTTATGCATTTTCTTAGGAGTTTATGGCCTCCGCATGGGTGGGGGAGCCCGCCCTTCTTATTTACAGTAGGAAGGTAATTCCTGGTATTTTGCTGAGGTCTGATGTGGGGATGAGACTGATCTTGGTCATTGTATTGTGAGCTTTTTGATTAATGAGTCGGCCTGTACGGTTGGCATCCTTTTTATATTAGCATGTCTGGCAATATGTTCTAGGAGATAAGCTCATTAAAATTGTTTGCATTGTTTGATAAGGATAACAATGTAATGGAGAATGCAGCTCGAGTCTTAGGCAGCTCATGGGCAGACTTGAAGGGAGACTGATAGCTTCGCTCATATTTCCTCTGAAGTTCTTTTGTACTGGAGTAGTTATTTTTAAATGCTACCTTGATAACTGCTAACAATGCTTTTGCTCTGAGGCAGAGCACACATACCCCTAAAACGCATCCTTTCAGCTAGGGAGCAACAGGAAATAACTCTTTTTTTTTTTTTTTTAATGCCTTCATCTAAACATTCAGATGGTGTTATGGGCAGAATAGTATATGTATATAAATGTTGCATGTTTAAAAAACAGAGCCGAAAGTGCCCCCACTTCCTCTCTCTTTGACCAAAGAAACACTATTAGCTGGCTCAAAAAAAAAAAAAATTATAAGCGATCTTTGCCCTGTCATCCCTGGCAGTTACATAAATACTGGGAGTTAATTTTGGCTGTGCCCATGAGGTCACTAAAATCTCATGCCTATGCTTCCAAGTAATATGTTGACATGACATCCTCAGATTCCAAGTGCTTGTTGTTCTCTTAATATAAACCAAAATTGGTCCACAACCTCTGGGACTCTGTTTTTGGAGACCCATGTGATTGGAACATTGGGTCTCTTCTCTCCCTTCCTCCTTCACCTTTCTCTGTGAACATTCCAAAGCTGAAAATAGAATTTAAAAACAAAAACCCGGACATGTTGCTTTGAAATCTTCACTATTTAAACTGCTCTTATAGGTAATACATTTGAAGCCCTTAGTTATTTTTTTCAGTGATTTCATCTCTGCGACGTAGGTAGCAGTTGCTTTTAAGCAGAGTTCGAATTTTACCACATGGGCTGAAGGCAGTTGCCTGGTTAGGTTTTATTAGTCATGTGAACTAACTTGCAATGGCAATGGAAAGATCACTTGGAGGGAAAGGTTAAATGCTACCTTTTGTTGATGAATTATTGTTTTACAGTAAAAATGTATTCACCTTTTAAATTCAGTCCAGGTTGTTTTTTCCATTTCCTGAACTATTTCCAGTCTGCTGTCCGAGTCGCGGTATGGTACCCGAAATGATGTAAGAAACAAAATTGAATTTGAATAAAGATCGGATGGAGCAAAATCTTAAGTCACTAAGAGCATCGTGGCCTTTGTATTTTATATAATAGGATTATTGGTCCCTATAGTGAGAGATGCCATAGGTTAAATGAGGAAAGAAGACTCCAAAATTGCTTTTGAATTGTGTTATACAAAGGTGCACAGGGAGACAGACACACTGTTTTGCTTGGTCTGCTTTTGTTTCAGAGTGGGTGACCAGTGTAGTATAACTGCACTTATTTTGGGGGGGGAAGGAAAGGAAAAATGTGACACATTTTTCTATCCAGTAAATGTTCCATAATTATTTTGGCATCCTGAGGCTGGAATAATATTGCCATTTAATTGCTGAGGAAACTTGGAAGGCAGTTTGAAAGCCAGAGTAGAGATTCAACCACATGCGTTTTACTTTGGCTGCAGGTTAAGTCTGGTCCCCATGAATGAGATGTGTCAGAGAGTTCTGTTGGAGTGCCACGGAGGGGCCTGGGTAAGCCCAGAGCCCTGGGGTGATCTCTTTCTGGGAATTTCCAAGGGAATTCTCTTTCTGGTTCCTTTACTGATTTCTAGGCAGTCCCAGCAGGTCCTTCTGCTTTGGCTTTATTTTCTACATTTGCCCATTGCATATAGACTCTTTCGTTGCTTTCTTATAAAAAATCTTTGTAAGGCTAACTGAAATATTTAAAACAAAAAGCATCTTCAAAGATGTGTGTAAATATAAGAAGAATGCTATTGTGTACTGAAAGGGGCCTCTTCAGGCACTCCAGGATAAGAACACCCCTCACCTGGCTGGGAGCACAGGTGAGAAGAGAAGAACCCAGAGAACAAGGCCGTTCTTTCTAGCACCGTCAGGGGGCAAGTGGTCGCTCTTCCCAGCAGGAGACGTTACTGTCATAACGTTTGCACCAGATTGTTTATAAATAAGGATCAAATATGGTTCACGATCCAGATATCTTGATCCGGGTATCTCTTGGTGTAAACAGAACCTGTTTTTACAGCCTGGACCAGAAGGAGTGGTAAATCATTATTGAAACAGAGTGCCCTTTGATTAGAAGAGCAAGTTTCCTTTAGAAAATTACCCTTCCATTAGCAGTTTCAGTTGAAAAGAGCAAGTGCAAAGATGGCTCAGCAGAGCCGTGTGGATGTGTTTCTGTGGCTCATGTCCACCACTCCTGTGTGATTGCCTTCTCAGCCCCAGCTTCCTCACTGCATTTATGAACACTAGAAATCCATATATTTTAACAGCGGCCTAAAAAATAAATGTGGTGTGGGCCATCTGAGGTGACACTGTTTAATTCACAGAGCGAATAGTCGTGCTCTGCCCTCCCTGGAGAGGCGACTCCCTATAGCGCTGTTTCATGCAGATGCTCATAGATGAGATTTATTAACTGGCCCTCTGCCCACCGCATCGTGTCTTTGTTTGCATACTCCAGGCTTTTAAGAATGAATGTATAAGTCCAGAGGACTAGTTCCACATGGGTATTTGAACATGCAACTACAGTAGCATATGTTTCTGAATTCTTAAAAAAGAAAAATCACTCGACGCGAGGCAATAGACTGTAAAGAAAAACAGCGAAAACTTAAGCCTAAGACCTTGACTCTGACATCCAACTTTGCTAGTTTTGAAAAATGAGCTCGTGGCAGGGCACACAAAAAGAAATATATGTGTATGTGCCCACAAACACGTGTGCAAAAGATAGTTGCGAAAGCATGTTCTGTTTAATAGAAGCTATTGTAACATGCCTCACTTTAACCAGAATGTAGATTTCAGATCACATTCCCCAAACAGCGACTGCTGAAGTCTCCTTCGTGTATCTCCATTAGGTATTTGTTAGCACCATCTGGGTTTACTTCTGTCTTAGGAGGTTTTTGAAAATATTGATTTTTGTCCTTAACATTTTTCTTAGTATTTTTAAAGGGTTACTAGATACCTTGACTGTAGCCCACCAGGCTCCTCTGTCCATGGAATTTCCTAGGCAGGAATACTGGAGTGATTTGCCATTTCCTTCTCCAGGGATCGTCCCAACCCAGGGACTGAACTCAGGTCTCTTGCTTTGCAGGCAGATTCTTTACTGACTGAGCCCCCAGGGAAACTGCCTTAATTGTTAGGTGCCCAGTGTACTTATTTTCTGTTTGGCTGTGTCAAGTCTTCGTTGCTGTGCACGTGCTTTCTCTAGTTGCAGCGAGTGAGGGGCTGTGGGGGCTACCCTCTAGTCGTAGCACCTGGGCTCTCTTTGAGGTGCCTTGTCTTGTTGCGGAGCACGGGCTCTAGGGAACGAACACAGGCTTCAGTGGTTGTGGCACGCACAGACTCAGTTGCTTCGAGGCGTATAGGATCTTCCCGGACCAGGAATCGAACTGGTGTCCCTTGCATTTCAAGGGGGATTCTTAACCCCTGGGCCACCAGGGAAGCCCTAGGCGCCCAATTTTTGAACTTCTTTTCAGGGTCCTTTGTTGGAGAGTCTGTTAAAGGAGATGGTCCTCCAGGTGCCCTGGTCAGAGGCTCACCCCTGCTCAGCAGTGGTTGCCCGTCTTAGTTGGGAGCATTGTCTTAGCAGAACAATAGTTTGAGATGATCCTCTGAATTTAAGCGGTTGATTTCCATATTCAGTATCTCTCCTGTATATACAGAGACCTCTTGAAGCTGCAGTGAATAATCCCTCAGATTAGTGGAGGGGGAAATAGTGGGACTAATCTAAATATTCTGTGTGGTTTGGAGGATTAATTTGATAAATGCTTGAGAATCTCACTCTGGCCACACTCTCTGCCAGATGCCCCTCGAAGGACCTTGAATTGTAGCAAAGTCAGATGTTTGAGCCGCTCATTCTGTAACAGGTTTACTTTGTTGTGAATATTTGGCTTGGTCTGATAGCAGAAGTGGTTTGCGCTTTCTGAGCCCACAGTGACTCAAAGTAGAAAAAGATACCCACAAGGCCAGTATGTTGTAGGAAGCTAAAAGACCCTATTGGAGACCAGCTATTCGGGTGAAAGGAGTGGAGGCTGTAGAATCAGAATTTTCATTGGATAGAATTTTCCCGTGGGATAGGAGCATTGGAAGGCAGGCAGGGTGACCGGACCTTGAAAATTGAAAGCATGTTGATTGAAAGACAGCATAATAACGGAAGTGCATGCTGCAATCCAGCTCCTGTTTTGCAGTGAGAGTTGAAGGGAAAATGGAATCCTCCAGTGCCCCACCCTACAGTGTCCAGAATTCTTAGGGAACACTTCATTTGCTCCAATAGAGAGACCTCTCCGGCTCTGTTGTAGGGCTCAGGACAAGGGAGGCAGATGTTCCTGGCTCAAGGCATTTTCCCTCAGTAGAAGCAATCAGTGCAACTTCTTCCCATAACAGCGTTGGTACTTAGGTCAGATGGTGGCTTCTTGATATACAGATGCCAGCTTCACAGTTACCAGGCCAAAAGGGTAGCTGCTGTATAGAATTTACACTCTTTCAATCCTCCCAAACTGAGAAGCAGAGTGTCTGGTATTTCACTGTGAAGGATCCTCAGGAGTCATTTAATGCCAGCTGATGACACTGCTCAGAATGCCCCTCAGGGCTCCGGTGCCATTTTTCTTACAGCTGGAAAGTGATCCCTTCGATGGCAGCTTCTGGTGTGGACTGAGAGTTTAACCCAGATGGTGTGGATTGCTTTACTTTCAAACTCTGTCAATTTCACTTTAAAGGAATTGATTTACTCCTCTTCTGTGAACAGTGTCTTTCCCACAATGAAATTTGTTAGGATATGTATGTTAGAATAATTCCATTCTTCTTGACTTCGGGCTATCTTTCAGATACCATGTGTCATACTCATCTAGTGTCCTTTTTTATTGAAGTGTATTTGCTGTACAATATTATATATGTTACAGGTAGATAACATAGTGATTCACAATTTTTTAAGGTTATACTCCATTTATAGTTATTATAGAACATTGGCTGTATTTCCTGTGTTGTACAATCTATCCTTGAACATATTTTGTACCTAATAGAGTATGCCTCTCAGCCCCCTGCCCCTACATTGCCCCTCCTCCTCCCCTCTCCCCAGGGGTGACTACTGGTTTGTTTTTGGTATCAATTAATTTGCTTCTTTTTTATATTCACCGGCTTGTTTTTTTAGAGTGCACAGATAAGTGATACCATACAGTATTTTGCACTTAGCATAATACTCTCCAAGGCCATCCATGTTGGTGCAGATGGCAAAATGCCATTCCTTTTCATGACTGAGTAGTGTTCTATTGAATGTGTATACTTCATCTTCTCTATCCATTCCTCTGTCAGTGGACAAGCTGTTTCCAGATCTTGGCAGTTGTGCATAATGCTGCTATGAAACTAGGGTGCCTGTACCTTTTTGAATTAGTGTTCATTTTTTCCTGATGTGTACCCAGGAGTGTTTATGTCTCTCATCTAGTATCTTAAGCACTCTTCCAGCAACTTTTTGTCTTGGAACACTCCACACACCCCACCCCCCCCACTGGTATCACAGGAACCTCATTTCATAGCTCACTTTAAAATTCTGATTGTTCATCTCCTAGTGTTTGACCTTTGGAATTTACATTATGTTGAGAGAATGCAGAATGGAAGCCTATAGTTCACATAGGCAAAAACTGAATTTATGTGCTTTCGCCTTATAGCATGTATCAGAGACATGGCTCCTAAACATGTTTTTGTTACATGCATCCCCAAAGATAACTTATTTTAATGGAAATAACTCATTACCGAGGTAAAGATGAAAAAGGGTTTTATAGGCCACCAAGAAATAATTTCTTAGTAGGTTACTGAGAAGAAGAAAAAAATACTTGTACATTTTCAGTGTCATATCTCCGTAGCCTAATTAGGCTCTTACTCATTTGAACCAGGACGCACTTATTAAAGCATTATCTTTTTTTCTGAAGGATCCAAAGGTGGTAATAGGTGCATAGGATGGTCAACCTGATGACTGCTTTTCGTGATAGATGCTTTTGTGTAATTATCTCATAAAGGAAATGTAATGAGAGCTCAGTCTTTCTGAGACCTCATTTGCTTTGAGCAGGTAAATGTGCCAAAGAGCCAGGTTTGTGCCATGACTTGAAAGAGAAGAGGAATAGGGTGAGAGGCTTGCAAATGAAGAGAACGCGTTGTAAATATTTAGTGTACATTGGCAGAAGTCTGTGAAAGGTAGGATCTCGCGCACAGAGTTGGTCCTGAGGTTTATGGCCAGTGCTTGGTGTTAAGTCATTCTTAAAATGACAGTGCTCTTCCTATGAGGCACACCTTAGGTTTCTGTGATCCGTTTTGTTTTTTCCTAGAAGTAGTGTTTGATTTTCTTTTTTAACATTAATTTTTCATTCTTAAGAGTTAGCCTGCCCTGGCAAAGCCCTGAGCAATGACATTTCAGGGAGGCGTTCTTAGTGTCACAGTTCTGCTCTGATTACAAACAGCAGTATCCCCTCATCCAGGAGCCCTCCTACGTGGTTCCCTGCAAGGTTCAAATTTGGTAGCTCTGCCGGTAAAGAATCTCCCTGCAATGCAAGAGACCCAGGGTCAGGAAGATCCTCTGGAGAAGGGAATGGCAACTCACTCCAGTATTGCCTGGAGAAACCCACGGACACAGAAGCCTGGTGGGCTACAGTCCATGGGGTCGAAGAGAGTCACACACAACAGGACTTAGCGACTAACACTTTCACTTTCAAATCAGGAGAAAGTGCAGCCATTCACATGGGCTCCTCTCCCCCTCCCCAGGCTACTTCCTTTTTGTCAGTTTAGAAAGCCAGAGCATGTTTTCAGGTTGCTGATAATAAAATCTTTTAAATTTCCACTCTGTAAATATACAGTTGGAACTTTATTAAAATTTAAGCCACAATTCCAGTCATCTAAGAATCTATTCTTTCAGCAGACTCACCAGCTTCCTTCTATATGTCATACTCTGAGCTGAGCACTTGAATTCAAAAACAAGTCACACAGGGAACTTACCTGGTGGTCCAGTAGTCAAGACTCTGTGCTTCCACTGAAGGGGGTGCAGGTTCAATTCCTGGTCAGGGAACTAAGATCCCCACATGGCGCGGCCAAAAATATATATAAATAATGCATAGCCCTTTCTTGAAAAAACCTCTATATCTTGGGACAGCAGGCAGGAAGGCAGTGTTTGACTGGAGGAATCTGAGGTGGAGCGGTACCGCCGACCCCAGGAAAGTAATTCTGTGACTCTTGTGCTGATAGCAAGGGCAAAATTACCCTTGTAGCTCATTTGGTTAAGAATCTGCCTGTAGTGCAGGAGACCTGGGTTTGATTTCTGGGTCAGGAAGATCCTCTGGAGAAGGAAATGGCAACCCACTCCAGTATCCTTGCCTGGAGAATCCCATGGACAGAGGAGCCTGGCAGGCTCCAGCCCATGGGGTCCCAAAGAGTCAGACACGACTTAGCAACTAAACCACCACCACAGCTTTCAGGAGCTTTCAGTAATGGCACCTGTAGATAAAAACCATGTTTGAGTGTGTGTGTTCCCTACTATGACCTCTGTGTATAAGTTTTAATACAGCCCCATGGCATAGGTTTGAGCATTGTTGAATGACATACGTGGTGGTAGTGGGGAGGTTACTTCTCTCTTACAGAAAGTCATTTGAGGAAAAATAAAATGCTTATCTCTTTTGATCCTCCAAATTTTATGGTATTTTTATTGAGCATCACTATGTTAAAATTAGTGCAGTAGAAAGAAAAGAAAGAAAATGTATATATTCATATTTCCTTAGTGGGCATGGAGAAACTGGAAGAATGTTAACACATGTGGAACTGGACACGTGTCACAATGGGACTGGACACGTGTCACAATGGGACTGAACAGATGATGGGTCCGTGGGTGCCTTACTATGTTTGAAAAAAAAAATTGGAAAACTATGTAAAATGCACTCCCTAATCAAACAGTGGTGTTTCACTTAACCCCTTAGTGGCAGTTTGAAACTTAAATGAGTTTTGATTTTTCACAGTGAGTTTTACGTGCGGAAAGGTGTTGGGAAGCATCTCAAAATATCCTTGCTGAAATCACATGGATGATGTTAAAGATTTGCCTGACCCAAGTACCGTTCTTACACGCGGCCCTGGCATCCGCCTCTTGAGGTTTCACACGGAGCGAATGCATAGTCCATATTTTGTTTCGTTTTCTCCAGAGTCCATCAGAGCTGCAGTCGGTGTTGTTTTTTGTGATGCGGCCAGCCTGCTTAGTATGCTCCATGAATCTTGCTTTGACTGCAAAATAATCCTCTGTGAAGATTGTTGTCAGTATCCTCTTTGGATGTTTTCCTCATTTATTGAGCACCTGGTGTGTCTCAGGTATTGTGCAGGGGCCCTAGAGTGTGCAATTGCAGGTT
This sequence comes from Capra hircus, assembly GCF_001704415.2. NCBI lineage: Eukaryota > Metazoa > Chordata > Mammalia > Artiodactyla > Bovidae > Capra > Capra hircus. Next base: position 22,298,934 of record NC_030831.1, on the reverse strand, counting down.
TTGGCCATTTTTTTAGGCATTCTGCTGCTGTCCTCTGCACACTGCCCCCACCCTGCCCCCACTTCTGAGTCTGACTCCCCACCTTATGGAAGTTATTGAGTGATATCTGGCCTTGACGTCCGCCCCCCTCTCCATCCCGCGATGGTGCGTGATGGTGCTAGACGCCAGCCAGGAAGCAGGCCATCTGCATTCACAAGCCCTCCCTGCCCCCTGCCCCTCCCCCTCCCGTCTGGGTGAAGGCTGAGTGGATGCCAGGGAGACTGACCAATTAAGAATAAAACAAAAGGAGAGCTTTGAATACATTATCCCAGCTATCGGGACCTGCTGCTCACCGGCAGTAACCGTGAAATAGAAAGCTTGTGGAGCCTGTGCTTTGCTAGAGAAGGAGGAAGCGGAAGAGGGCGCGATTGGTGGGTGCTGGGTGGGTGGGGGAGGGGAGCGCAGGATGAGGGCTTCTTGGAGGGGAACGTGTCGGCCCCTCCCGCGCCCCCGGCTCTTTCTGTTTCTGGGGACCTAGGACATCTGTCCCTCGATCGCGTCTTCTCCAGGGAGAAGGAGAGAGATGAGCACCATCAGCCACCCAGGCAAGGAGGCTGAGGACAGGGGCAGTCAGCCTTTCCAACATCCCTCAGCGGGGCTGGCAACGCAACAATAAATGCAAAAGCACGTTTGGTGTTGGGAAAGCCGGTATCCCTCTCCCTGGAGTTTCTCACGGGCAGATAGCATTGTCGGATCACCGACTGTAAGAGGTCAGCGTGAGTAACAGTTGAACACACTTGCAGCCTGTGTGATGAGGGTCATGGCCTCCTCACCTCCGGTTCAGAACGTGGTCTACCTCCCATTAGGACCCACTGAGGCACTCAGAGTCCCAGACTGCTGCTCAGAGAAGCAGGAAGCGGTAGCAGGCAAAGCTTGGGCTCTGGCCTCAGACTTACTCTCTATCCCAGCTCCACCCTTTTCAAACTGTGTCATCCAGGGCAAATTTTTTAGCCTCCCTAAGCCTCATTTTCCTAATGCGCAAATGGAAATAATAATAGCATCAACTTCACAGTTTTTAATGAGGACTTAAATGAGATGCAGAATATAAAGTATACCCAGCAGTTGAATGGTGCAAAGTAAAACGCCTTTCAGAATATCAGCTAGTATTGTCGCTTGTCATTTCAGTGTACTCTTTTACCCTGTCTTTATAATAAACTATGATCTTTGTGTCCTTACTACCTCTTACAATCCCTGACACATAGCAGTTGTTCATTAAAAGTCCAATTTCAGTCCGGAAAAAATTCAAACAAATTATACTGTCGCTCTCCCCACCTTACCAACTTGATTAAGAATTAATTTTACATACAGTGAACTACATCTGTTTAAGGTATAATGATTCAGTGAGTATTGGCGGTATGTATGCCCTTGAATCCATCACTCCCAAAAGATTCCTGGTATCCTTTGCAGTTCATAGCTCCTCTGTCCACAGCACAGGTAACCACTGCTCTGCTTTCTGTCACGCTAAATTAGATTACCTTTTGTATAAATGAAATCATACGGATTGTACTCTTTAGTGTCCGACTTCTTTTCCTTGGCATAATGATTTTGAGGTTGACCCAGCATGGATGAATACAACTCAGCCACAAAGCTCATTGCTGTTTGTGGCCGAGTGGTATTCTGTTGGATGGCTTTGTTGTTGTTCAGTTGCTCAGGCATGTCTGACTGTTTGCGACCCCATGGACTGCCTCACACCAGGCTTCCCTCTTCTACACTGTCTCCTGGAGTTTGCTCAAACTCTTGTCCATTGAGTCAGTGATACCATGCAACCGTCTCATCTTCTGTCGTCCCTTTCTCCTCCTGACTTCAATGTTTCCCAGCATCAGGGTCTTTTCCAACGCATTGGCTCTTTGTATCAGGTGGCCAGAGTATTGGAGCTTCAGCATCAGTCCTTCCAGTGAATATTCAGGGTTGATATCCTTTAGGATTGACTGGTTTGATCTCCTTGCTGTCCAAGAAACTTTCAAGAGTCTTCTCCAACACCACAGTTCGAAAGCATCAATTCTTCGGCACTCAGCCTCTTTATTGTCCAACTCTCATATCTGTACATGACTACTGGAAAAACCATAGCTTTGACTATACAGACCTTTGTAGGCAAAGTAATATGGCTATAATCATATTTTATCAGTTACCAGCTTGTGAACATTTGGGTTAGTTTCAGTTCTTAGCAATTATGGATACAACTTCTATGAATATTCATGTATAAATCTTTGTGGAACAAATGTTTTCATTTTTCTGAAATAAATATCTAGGAGTGGAATGGTTGGGCAGTATAATTGCTGTTTAAGAGACTTAAGGAATAGTTGTCCAAAGTGGTTATACCATTTCACATTCCTACCAGAAGTGTAGGAGAGTGCCAGTTGCTTCGCATCCTTGTCAACACTTGGTATGGTTAGTCTTTTAAACTTGGCCATCCTTACAGATGTGGACAAGTATCCTGCTGAGATTTTAATTTATATTTTGATTATTAATGATATTCAGTGTCTTTTATGTGTTTATTGGTCATTTGTGTACATTCTTTAATGGAGTATGTGTTTAGATCTTTTGCCTATTTTAATAAAAAAGATTAGGTGGTTTATTTTACTATAATATGATCTTAACTTAGATTTCAATGAGTTTGAGTTCTGTGTTCTTAACCTGAATCTAAACCTCTTAAGAAAAGGTGAGTCAGTGTTTCTACCTGTTCTTTATCCACAACGCTTTTTCTGGAAATTAGGTCCAGTTTTCAGTAAGTACATACTAAATGATTATATTAAAATAAACTTCAAAATAATAACTGGATCATTATTTTTAACTCAGAGGAAAAGCTACTAAAGCCACTTTAAAAGTGTATATGAAAGAGTTAAATTTTGGAGCTATATTTTCTTTGAGATCTTGAGTATATATGAGATACTCTTAATTCTGTGAACACTATAGTTCTGTTGATAGTCTTTTCTTTGTACTTAACACTGTATCAGATTTTACACCATTGAATTTAAAAGGAAAATGTGGGTAGAAATGTCTTCCTCTTTAAAGGTAGCAAGGAACCATTTCCATATTTCAGAAATTTTGCCTAGGATAATCAAAGTGTTACATGCCGTTCCCTGCCCCCTCTTTTAAATTCTTAGGCTAACATTCCCCCAACTCTTGTTCACTCCTCATTCTATCTCATTTGACATTTTTTGTTCTTGTTGCCCAGACTGGCTCCTGACTTCTTAAAACCCTTAAAGAGAAGTTGCCTCAAGTACCAATAGAATTTAGAAACTAGGAAGTTAAAGCTTAGTAAAGTCACTCAGTCATGTCTGATTCTTTTCGACCCCAGAGACTATAGCCCACCAGGTTTCTCTGTCCATGGAATTCTCCAGGTAAGAATACTTGAGTGGATAATCATTCCCTTCTCCAGGGGATCTTCCCAGCTCAGGGAATGAACCAGGGTCTTTTTCATTGCAGGTGGGTTCTTTACCATCTGAGTCACCAGGTAAGCCCCATAAGCTCAGTAAGGTCCTAGATCTACCTGAAAGGATCAGCTGAGGACCCTTGTGATTTTTAAAAGGGAATGCTTGGCTTCCCGAATCTTTGCAGCCAAAAACCAAATTTCTTAACCCACATATGTTTCAAAATCCAAATATACTATGAAATAAAGGTCACTTTATTATTTCACAAATGCCCTAGGTCTTCTAGTAAATTTTGAGTGCAACATCTTTCATCTATCACTTACTCATTTTATTGCAAAACCATGAGGGCAGATTTCACATGAGTTACAGCTTCCATAATGGCAGTAATCTCTTGGTCATAGATGACTGTTTTCTGTGTTCTGTTTAGGACTGAGCAAGTTACAAGCCACTGGAGTATCAGTTGAGAGTTTGAGAGTTTTCCTTTTTGCTTTCATTGAGGTTGTTCCATGAAAGGAAGCCAAATAACCATTTGACAGGACATCCTGTGATTCCCTTAGTTTACGATGGCCAAGGACATGCCTTTTTTTTTTTTTTTTTTAAAGAGATGATTGCTTGCTTCCTTTCCTGTTAACAAGGGAACCCAGAACTGATGGTATCCATTTGGCTTTAAGAACAATAACTAACAAATAGCTAAAGCTCACTCCAGAATCACCCAAAGAATTTTAGGACATGGAAGAACTTCCAGGTCTTTTTACATGAGCCAACAATGATTTGATCATGGTTAGCATTTAACTGACCATCAGTTCTGTTGTCTTGAAATAAGAATTAATTGAAGGAGAGAGGAAACGACGAAACTAGAAGTTCAATAAATTAAATATATTAACAGAAAATCTGAACTCAGGTATATTATGAGATATCTGAACAATGACATCTAAGTGGGGATGCTACACACAGAGAAGACATGGAAAATGCTCACAACGTGTTAAGAGAAACAAGCTGATGAGTACAAAAGTGTGTAAGTATTGTGTAGATGTCCTAGGGCTGCCCTAACAAATGGCCACACACTGGTGGCTTGAAATGCATTCCCTCACAGTTGTGGAGGCTGGAAGTCAGAAATGAAGGTGCTGGCTGAGCTGTGCTCCCTTCCGAGGGCCCTGAGGGGGGATCATTCTTTGCCTCTTCCTGCCGGGTTGCCTTCTGCCTTGTAGCCGCGTGGCTTCAGTTATCACACGACCTCCTTCCCAGTGTGTCTGTGTCTTTCTGTGTCTCCACACAATCTTCTCATAAGAATGCAGGTCGTTGCATGCCTTTGAAGGGAGTTCAGGGTCGAGAATGACACACTTTGTACTCCAGGGAAACTGGTGGAACAGGTCTTCAGAAAGTCAGATATTTTCAGGAATTGGTTTCATGTTCCCAAACCTTGCATCTCCTCATATCTAGAAAAGGACTCATTCCCTTCATGGTGACATCAGCTCCTCTTGACTGGCAGAAAATCTTTCGTAAGATAAGTGCTTGATTGCACTGAAGTCCCCCTTCACCAAAGTCACATATATTAACTTTCCTCCCCTACCTCTTTGGAGCAGTTTTTCAGAGCTATCTGAGGTGCTGTCTCCCAGGCTGAAGTCCTCATTTTGCCCCAGATAAAACTTAATTCGCAAAAAAAAAAAAAAGCAAGTCATTGAATTTAAGACTAATGTTATCTCAGCTAATTAAATCTGCAAAGTGTATTTCCTAATAAGATCATGTTCTGAGGTTTCGAGTGGGCATGATTTCTAGGGGAGTGGGTGATGCTGTTCACTCCATTGTATATATGTGCGCTCAGCCACTCAGTCGTGTCCAACTCTTCGCAAGTCTGTGGACTGTAGCCTGCCAGGCTCCTCTGTCCATGGGATTTTCCAGGCAAAAATACTGGAGTGGATTACCATTTCCTCTTCCAGGGGATCTTCCCGACCCAGGGATCAAGCCTGAGTCTCAAGCATTACAGGTGAATTCTTTACTGCTGAGCATACACACCACACACGTGTGCCTGTGTAATCGTTTTTATAAATGTACATGCATAAAATACACATTCACTTTTCTCATATAAAGGATCTTTAATTTTTATCTTAATTTTCTACTTTCTACTAAAAACATGCTGATTTTCAATATAAAAATATTTTTTAAAATAACACTTTGACATCTACTTTTTAAAAAATAGGTTTTTTTAAATAAGCATTCTACCTTGAATTTGTTTTCTTTGTTTCATCAAACTATTATGATTTTTTTAAACCTTAATTTAAAATAGGGATTATTCCTTTGTAGTATATATACACACAGAAATATATGGAGTCAATATTTTTATGATACTATGTTTATTGTGCTTGTTACATTATAACAATAGCTGAGACTAAAGTAATGTAAAGTAAACCGGTCTTTGAGACATTGGGTCAACCAGGTCTTTGGTTTATGTCTGCCCTCTGCCGTGCTCAGGTATGTCTGACTCTTTGGGACCCCATGGACTGTAGCCCACCAGGCTCTTCTGTCCATGGAATTTTCCAGGAAAGAATACTGGAGTGCGTTGCCATTTCCTACTCCAGGGGATCTTCCTGACCCTGTGTCTCCTGCATATGCGGGTGATGTCTTTACCATTGAGTTGCCTGGGGAACCCCCCCCCTTCAGAAGTGATAATTATACTCACTTGCTGATTCAGATTAATTTTTAAAATATGTTTCAAAGTCTCTAAGTTCAATTAATCTTAGGAACCTAGAAACTAGGGTTTGGGACAAAATGGGGAGGCACTTTGCAAATCTCACATTGACTCATACTGGGTAACTTTCAACACACATTCACCCTAGCACTCATGTCATTGACTTACCGAATGCCTTTAGACTTTCCTGTCTCCAGTAACATCTCTGGTTATTTCGTCAAGTAGTTTATATGGTCGGTAAGTAATTTCCTTTTCCTTAATTATTTCTGAATGCTCATTAATCAGCTGTTACTTTTCCATTTTTATCCCAGGTTTAACAAAACATTCCAAATTCAGCAGAGACCGTAATCCCACACATTTATTAAACTACAGCAGTATGTTAAATTTTGTCCTTTGCTCCCATGAGTCCTCATAGCGTAGTACTGCAGAGTCAAAAAAGGAAGCTCCAGTTCAAGAAACTGCTATGCATCCTCTGTTCCCAGACCCAGAGGTCTGACCATGGCTGTCCCTCTGGTATCTCTGTACCTGATTCAGTTTGAACATGGCACACTTCTTAGCCACTTTTTACCCACATGCTCAGTGTTTTGTACTTCCTTTTGAGAATTACAGTGTTTCTGCACTGATGCTGGAAATGTTTTCACCTTCGACCTGGGTCGAGACAGCAGACAGGAAAGCGGAGAGGTGTTGCAAATGAAGTGTGTGTGTGTGTGTGTGTGTGTGTGTGTATGAACTGATTTTTGTCAGGGGCTTCTGGGTCTTTTGATGCAAGTCTATCAACCCTTTCTTCATTCCCATAAATAAATGGTAAATGACTTTATTGCCTTAAAAAAAAAAAAAAGGAAAAAACCCTCTTTTACTGCAGTATGAGGCAGACAGGATTGGTGTCTGGTTGCCCAGACAAGAGTAAGCAGGAAACTGGGGCAGGAGGGGAAGAAGGATGAACTCTGACTCTGGGGTGGAATTGTGGACAGATAAGAGGGAAATCTATTCTCTGGCTTAAATGAATCATTTCACCTGGGAAGGGAAGTTTCGGGAATGATGGCTTGGGGAACTGGTGATGAAATAGTGTTCCTAGTTTTGATGGTATTTCCCCACCGCTACACCAGTTTGGCTGAACTTTACTAATCTTGGACCAAAGTTTCCATTTCCTGTGCTCATGACCTGCAGCCGTCTTGGATGTAATTCACAGGGTGTCCTCTGGGGTTATGGAGTGGGTTTGAGGTAGAAGCCGATCATACCTTGTCAACCAAAGGTCATGTTTGAGAAACTTAAGAAAAGAATTAAGAGTGGGTGGCATGAAGAAGGCTGGAGCTATGTGAGTGTCCATCACCCATTTCAGAATTAAATGCACCAGGACGTATTGGAACAGTGGCCTGTACTTCCCTCCTTCTTTTAGGCTTAATTTTATTGGTACTTCACTTCCCATGTCAGAATGTTCTCATGAGTTTAAAAACAAATTTTGCCACAATGTAAGTACAGACCTTTGGATAAGCACCATCTCTAGAGTGAATAAGAGCTTTTCGTTTTTTTTTTTAAGTGATTGATTTTTCTAAACACGTAGTCAGAACATCCGTCTGAAGTCTTTTATTAGTTGAAAAAAAAGTTATAAGCAGCAATCATGTATGTGGCTTCTATCCATTTTATCTAAGCTACCACAGAAAACAAATTGAGAGACCTGAGTCCAAGATGTGCAGTAAGTGGAAATGTAAAAGATGGTGATTCCTCAGGTATTAACATGCCGTCTATGTTACAGCTGGTAGGCTTTTGAGCCAAAAACCATTCCCAGCATTAAACTGAGTAAAGCTAGTCACCAAATCTCTCCATTTTAAGCTCTTCTTTGGGGAAACCTATGTTAAGAAATCATCTTGGTTAAAGGGAAAATGTGGGCCTTGGTAACACTGAAAAAGGAAAAAAGTGGTTTTATTCAAGGCCACAGTTGTATCTGGAAAAAAGGTACTGATGAACCTATTCATAGGGCAGAAATAGAGATGCAGACATAGAGAATGAACTTGTAGACACAGCGCGGGGAGGAAAGGGTGGGATGGTCCGAGAGAGGAGCACTGACTATGTACGCTGCCGTGTGTAAAATAGGCAGCTGCGGGGAAGCTGCTGCATAGCGCAGGGAGCTCAGCTCGGTGCCCTGTGATGACCCAGAGGGTTGGGATGGGGGAGTGCTGAGAGAGAGGCTCCAGAGGGAGGGGATACGTGTCTACTTACAGCTGATTCACGTTGTTATAAGCAGAAACCAGCACAACCTTGTAAAGCAGTTAACCTCCAATTAAAAATATACATAAAATCAGGAATGGCGGCGGAGAAAGCCCGCAATTGTGTTCTCATTTGGAGGTCTCGTTTGGAGTTGGGTCTCACCTAACTCCCGTGACATAATGAAACCCGAGAGCAGAAAGGGACTTGGTTGAGGGCAGGAATCCTGGAATCAGCCCTCGGCCCGGATCCCAGCTGGTGCGTTTGATAATTGTGACCAGCGGAGTGACTAATGCTCCCTCCCCGGTCTGTGTACCTCGTAGGCATGGCATCATGGCGTAAGCTCTGTGCCTGTCACACAGCGCTGTTGTGAAGAGTAAATGAGAAGGCGAGTGTTAGCTGTGTGCTCCTGGGAAGGAAAGGCGAGCCAAAGAAGTGAGGCACCTGTGCCCAAGTTCACCTAACTGGTCGGTGGTAGCTCTGGGGTTGGCAGCCGGTGCCCCTGATCAGGGCTCTCATGAAGCTGAAGTATGTACACCCAGTGAGTGTGCAGTTCATACTGGAGATGTGATGAATGGCACGTTTCTCTGTTGCCTTCTTTCTTTTAGACATCAGACACCAGAGTCCTTTAACCCCCTCAACCCTGATTTCTCCTCTCCTGACCGTGTCACACAGTACTAGAGACATGTATGAACAGTGGGTTTACCTGGTACGATATCAGGAACCCTGAAACTTTCTCTTCCCCACGAAATCCTCCTCACGTGCATCCACTCAGGTTTTACTTCCTGTGTACCCACTATGTGCTTGGCACGCCTCGAGACGTAGGAGACTATGGCTCAGATGGTGAAGAATCTGCCCACAGTGCCAGAGACGCGGGTTCAACCCCTGGGTCGGGAAGATCCCCTGGAGAAGGAAATGGCAACCCACTTCAATATTCTTGCCTGGAGAATCCCATGGACAGAGGAGCATGCTTGTCTATAGTCCATGGGGCCACAAAGAGTCTGACGCAACTGAGTGACAAATGCTTTCACACTTTTCACTATGTGCTGGGCACTCCTCTAGGCATAGAAGGCACGCAGTAACAAAACAGATTCTGTAAAGAACCTGCCTTCAGAGAGGTAACCTTATGGGGGCACGAGGTAGTGGAGAGACAGTAAGCCAACAAAAGAATCAACAGATTGTGTTAGTATCATGGAGGAAAGAACAGTGTGGCGGAAGGGTCCCTGGAGGAGGCCACTTCAGAGGGAGGTCAGGGAAGGCTCACTGAGGAGGGGACCTTTGAGCTGAACCTGAAGCGTGAGATGCAGCCCAGCGTGCCAAGTGCTGGGAATGGCCTCTTCTTTCAAGATCTTGAGCGCAGTTATCCCAGAGGATAAGGAACAATGTGAAGCTGTCGTCCTTCATTTTTTTTGTTTGTTTTTTTTTCTTTTTCATATGAGAAGACTTAGGGAAGTCAGGCACCAGAGAATGATAAGTACCCGAGGAGGAGCCAGTACCACCAAGAGCACAAAATAGTTCAGAACCAGGAGGTGGGGGTCAGTTCTAACTAAATTTTCCCCACACCTGACTTTGCTTGGCATTGATGGCGTGTTCATGGGGTCACTGCGCATTCTTCTGCTATGTCTTTTTAAAAAATTTTATTTATTTTAATTGGAGACTAATTACAATATTGTAGCAGTGGTTGCCATACATTGACATGAATCAGCCATGGGTGTCCATGTGTCCCCCATCCTGAACCCCCCTCCCACCTCCCTCCCCATCCCATCCCTCAGGGTCATCCCAGTGCACCAGCCCTGAGTGCCCTGCCTCATGCATCGAACCTGGGCTGGCGATCTGTTTCACGTATGATAATATACATGTTTCAGTGCTATTCTCTCAAATCATCCCACCCTCGCCTTCTCCCACAGAGTCCAAAAGTCTGTTCTTTACATCTGTGTCTCTTTGCTGTCTTGCATATAGGGTCATCGTTACCATCTTTCTAAATTCCATATATATGCGTTAATATACTGTATTGGTGGTTTTTTTCGGACTTACTTCACTCTGCTTCTAGGCCTTATGCACCTGGTTTTATGCGGGGGTAGTGGGGGAGTGTTAACAGATGAACATGACTGCCCCCTCTCCCCTGTGGTGGCAGCAACTCTGAATGGTGGACCCAGGGTTGTGCTGGGTGGGCAGGCTGGGACCTGAGTGGAAATGGTTAGGATCATGGGAGAGAGCTAAGGTCAGGGGGAGAGGGAACAGGGCCAAGCAGGGCTGGGAAAGTAAACAGAAGGCATATGGTCAAGACCGAGTGGATGTACCAAGAGCCAAGTTGACGGGGAGGCGGGGGCACTGGGCAAAAGTTGGTGCCCTGCAGAGGCCAGCCAAGCCTGTGGCATGGGAATGAGCTGCAGGTCATGGAAGTTATTTTCAGAGCAGGGACCAAGCCACCCACTGTTTGAAACAGATGGACATTTAGGCAAATGTAGTCCCTTATAATCAGTTGCATTTCTGACCATATGAAGAAATATATGCCGTGTGTGTGTGTGTTTAAGGCCTTAGTCTGTTGCAGTTACGTTTCATTCATGGCCACGAATATTATGAATGCCACGAAGAACTTTTTTAAGAATTCCCGAATTTCTTCATTCTTTGGGGAAGAGCCAAGTTTCCAAGTCATTTCAAGGCCATAGCTATTGACAGTTAATTATGAATTTAAAAACCCAAAACATGTATGTGCTTTTAAAAAAGAAAAAAATCAAAATTTTAGTTAGCGTGCAATTTTCACACATTGACTGAATAAATGAACACGAATGCTTTCTGTCTTTCATCGTTCAGCCTGACCTCAAAGTCTCCATCAAGCTAAACAATCACTTTCTGGACTTCAGGGGCTGGAGCCAAGGAGGAGTGGGTTTGGGGTTTTTGTTTTAATTATTGAAGTATGGTTGATTTACAGTGATGTGTTAGTTTCAGATACACAGCACAGTGCTTCAGTTACACAGATATGTATATGCTATTTTGAAAGTTGCATTTCTGTTTCGTTTTTTTGCAGTTATTGGGGGGTAGCCAAGCTAAGGATCCACTTACTGAATAGTACCTGACAGGGTTCACCCAGGTAAAGACAAGGCTGTTAAAATGGAGGTTGATTTTCAAGGCTCGTAGAAAATCTCATTTTGCAGACGATTAGAGAAATCTGTGTGTTTCAATCATATCCTAGTTTTTAAAAATTGACCTTGGAATACTTAGTGATATGGCAGGAAGGAGCTTAAATCTCTGTTTTAAAAAGGAACAGTTAGCGGTAAATGGGATGGACACCCTGAAAAAAGAATAGCATTCTCTGTTCCATTGTTGCTGAGAGAGATGGCAGTTATTAGCTGGAGTAGGACTTCCGATTGTGTGATGACATGGAGCTTTGTGCCCACGTGAAAAGCATCATGAAGCAGTGAATGGTAATGAAGGGCACGTTAATAATCGCAGTGGTAGGGCGTCTAACAGAGCCTGACATAAAGAGCGGCCTCTTGGGCCTTCCGATAAAACTCATGTTTTTGCCAATGTTTCTCTAAGCAGCTTAGTATTAAAATTCTTTTACACTGGTTTTCTTCACTAGCTCTAAATTGTACTGAAATATACCGATTTTTCCTCAAAATTAGGCTATTCACAATTTAAAAAAAAAAGAAGCTCTAAATTGTGAATAGCCTGATTTTGAGGAAAAATCAGTATATTTCAGTGTCTGTGTTTTAGTGCAATCTATGCATCATATAATTGTGGGCATACCTTGATGTTTCTCAGCCATCCTTGTCTGAAGTCAGAATTGCCCTCAGGCTTCTCCCCAGCTCGGAGGTTCCCAGGAGGAGGCTTGGTGCCAGAGGAGTTAGTTTTGCATTCTTTGTCTTATCCTGTAGACAGTCCTGTAAAAATAAAACATTTGCATCCGGCCATGGTGGCTTCAGTGTGTTATTATTACCTGAAGACAATAAAATAAGAAGACAATACACGACCTCTTAAATTCCCCTCTCAGCCCTGGAATCCACGCAGCCATCAATTATTCCACAAATTAAATGGAAGCCTTAATACCCAATCTTCAATGAAACCCAGTACAGTTTCCAGAATGCCTCTTACCTTGTCAAGGCTTGTCTTTCAGAGACCCTCTGTGACTCCAGCCTCCCTCCGTCCTGCTCTCCCTCCCCAGCCAAATACTGCCCCCCTTCCCACCCCCCCACCCCCCCGCCGCGATGTTCTGGGTCACAAATAGAAAGCAAGAGATGAATTGAGAATTATCTGGAGATAGTCTTTCCTTGGTGAAATGTTTAATTCCTATCCCCCGCCCCCCGACCCCCGCCACCCCGCCATGGTATTGAATCTGGAGAATGAATTATGTACAGCTCAAAGGCTGGGAAGTTTCTGGTTCAGGGGACACATTTACAAGTCACCCCCGATGGACGCCCAGTTCATTGTCTGGGGCAGCCCTGGGTAGGGTGGGGTGGGGTGGGGGATTCCACATCAGCCTTTTGTGAGGAGGGAGCCAGAAAGCAGGCACTCAGGCAGATTCTAGGTCTGTTGTTGCAAGGCTTTTCCAAGGAAAACACATACATTTAAGTGAATGTCTGCTGTGGGCCCCAAGCTCTTCAGCCCCCCTGAGGTTGATGAACAGCTTTTGGAGTGTCTTGCTTTGTCTCGGTATTTGATCAGTGGATATAAATGTGCCCTTCTTCTCTTCAGTGTATGTTTTCCACTTACAGTATGTCCCCTACACATGAAGGCATTCTGAGAGCGCATTTATAAGTCCAGTTTATTTGGAAGTCCAACAGAGTTAGCCCAGGTACCATGATGCAAAGAGCTGACTCATTGGAAAAGACCCCCAAGGCTGGGAAAGATTGAGGGCAAGAGAAGGAAATGGGCGACAGAGGATGAGATGGTTGGATGGCTTCACCAAATCAGTGGGCATGAGTTTGAGCAAGCTCTGGGAGATGGTGAAGAAGGACAGGGAAGCCTGGTGTGCTGCACCCCATGGGGTGGCAAAGAGTCGGACACGACTGAACAAAACAACAAGTACGACAAAGTTAGCTTAGGTACCCAACTAACACAACTGTCTGTACAGTACTGTACTGCAATAGGTTTATAATACTTCTCACACAAATAAAAAGCAAGCCAACACAAAAAGCATTTTTAATCTTGCAGTACTTTGGAAATTACAGTCATACCAGCTATATCGCTGCTGCTTTTACGCTTGCTTCTGGACATCCTGGGCTTGCAATAAAGACACTGTACCACCCTACTCTATACCGCACTGTACTGTAAAGTACACAAAAGCACAACCGCTTGTAGAGGATGCCTGCACATGACAGTGTAAGCCAGACACGAGAACTGCCTTACGTGATTGGGCATGCGAATGCGTGTTCGCATCTTTGAAAGTTCGCAACTTGAAGGTGTGTATGTCGGGAACTTACTGTATTTTAGAAACATGGCACTCATAGGAGAAGGAAATACTTTCATATTAGCAATTGTCTCGATCTGCTTGTGGGTATGTAGAAGTGTTTGCAAAATGGCTGTTTCTGTTAGGACAACGCCAAGAAGATTCTTAGGAAAAAGGCATGATTGATAAGTGTGTTTGAAATAATGCACCTCCGTTTACCTGGTATGTCGGAATAGGCCAACCTTGACCATCCTAAAGCTGTGAACTAGAGAACACCTTGTGGAATGGAAATTCAGGGTGAGATCTGGACCTTGACCAGGGTCTTAAGTCCAGTGATTAGTAAAGGAAATGTTCTTGTGACTCATAGGCACTTCTCCCACCTTGACATATATGGAGACTTCAGAGCCGTTTTTGGTCAGCGTGACGTGGCTTCCTATGAAGCATTGGTACCTTATGACTTAAGAAACCACTTGGGTTGCAGATTACTATATGGACTTCAGAAGTCCTTATGTTCCCAAGATCGAAGAAATATTTCCCAGGTGAAAGGAAAATACCATTATTCTTCATTCATGTTTTCCAGTCTGTTCTTTGTCTTGTCAGGCTTCCCTGGTAGCTCAGACTGTAAAGAGTCTGCCTGCAATGCAGGAGACCCAGGTTTGGTCTGTGGGTCAGGAAGAGCCCCTACAGAAGGAAATGGCAACCCGCTCTAGTATTCTTGCCTGGAAAATCCCATGGGCAGAGAAGCCTGGTGGGCTACAGTTCATAGCGTTGCAAAGAATCAGGCACAACTGAGCGATTAGCACGTTCACTTCCTTTGTTTTGTCGTGGGTGTGTGAAGGGTGGATTGCATGTGTTGGTCTTAGGCTGGTGGAGGTGGATTACTTCCCCCAGTGACAGAGAAGCATGTTGAAAATACAGATTGTTAGGAGAGAGTGAAGAAAGACGGTCACGAATATGAGTATAGTTTTCAGTGCAAAATTGTGTGAACAGAGTATATTGCCATGGCAACAGGAGCTTAGTTTACAGAACATGTTATGTTGAACACGAAGTTTCCAGTTGGGTATAGACTCCCTCAGGGAATGAAATAAAGAAAATAACTTAAGTCAGGGTCGGGGAGGTGGGTGGCTTTTAAAGGTTCAGCTTCAGAACACATTTGGGGTAAATCTCGGGGCTTCCCTGATGGTTCAGTTCGTAAAGAATTTGCCTGCAATGCTGGAGACCGCAGTTCAATTCCTGGGTCAGGAAGATCTGCTGGTGAAGGTATAGGCTACCCACTCCAGTATTCTTGCGCTTCCCTTGTGGCTCAGCTGGTAAAGAATCTGCCTGCAATGTGGGAGACCTGGGTTTGATCCTTGGGTTGGGAAGATCCCCTGGAGAAGGAAAAGGATACCCACTCCAGTACTCTGGGCTGGAGAATTCCATGGACTGTATAGTCCATGGGGTCACAAAGAGTTGGATATGACTGAGCGACTTTCACTTTCAAAGCCGAACTGGGCCTTCTTACAGAGCAGCAGACAGAAGTCAACCACTTAAGGAAGGCAATTCTTCTGCAGATGGTCGTGTCTAAACTTGGGAAGCCTGGCATACTCAGATGGTAGATGTGAAAAAAAAAAAATCAAAATAGGTTCCACATGCCTCAATCCCAAAATTAATTTCTCAAGCCCCTCTCCCTACAGCCACACACCCACAGTAGCGCTAGAGCCAGAATCTTGAGACACCTGGTCTACTGTGAGCCTTGCTGGAAAAACACCACGTTTTCCTCCAACTGTACACAAGTGGTCTGTTTTGTACGTGCAGGGTGCAGAGACAGAATGAATTATGTAAGAAATAATTCCAGTTTTTGTTAGCTGTGACATTTTATATGTTTGTCACATTTTGAAGAGGCCCTCCTCTGCAGTAATTCACAAACCTTGCCCAGTTTGTTCTTGGACAAAATTGTGAACTACTTTGTCATTGGTTTGGGAGCCGATGACTGGTGAAGGGGTAGAATCCATGTTTTGGTTTCCATAGTTCAGGGCTTGCCAAATCTTTATCCAGGCTTTGTTCAGTAGGCAAACTCAAGTCCCACTTAGTCACGTAAAATTCCTTTTGTTTCAGTAAGCAGACATGCAGTCTCTGATTTGTATGGTTGAGTGACTGCTGCAGAGCATTAAGTTGGCACACTTGTCCCACCACCACCCCCAAATGCTGCATACACGGTGCATGCATGCTAAATCGCTTCAGTTGTGACCCACTCTTTGTAACCCTATGGACTATAGCCCGCCAGGCTCCTCTGTCCATTGGATTCTCCATCAAGAATACTGGAGTGGGTTGCCATTTCAGTCTCCAGGGGATCTTCTGACCCAGGGATCGAACCCCCATCTCATTATGTGTCCTGCATTGGCAGGCGGGTTCTTTACCACTAGTGCCCCCTGGCAAGCCCATGCATACAGGGTGAAGTGGGGCAAAATCAACATACTGGCCCTCAGGCTAAGGCTGGCCTTTTCCCAAAGTCACGTGTCAGTGATCACTATCCACAGACAAGCCAGAAATGTGACTTCACCTGCTGGAAGGGATTTTCATTTTTCTGTGTGTTTTTCTTTCTCTTACTTGCAAAAAATGTATATATATGTATATATATGTGTGTGTATATATACATATATAATATGTATATAATACAGTGTGTACACAATATTATATATATATAATATAATAGCTATAATATAATATATAACATTATAGATTATATATATACACATATATATATAGTGCCAGTTTCCCAGAAAGGCATTTGGACATTCCCAGAAACAGTATCTAAACTCTACACTGTGTATAAACTATGTGGTGATTATTGGTTTGTTTTCAAGAAGGAGCAGTGGATGCAGATTCATTTTTTAAAAGTTTATTTTATTGAGATATTGTTGGTTTACAATGTCGTGCTGATTTCTGCTGTGCAAGTTGACTCTAAAGTGAAATGTTAATGCCATATCAAAATGTGTGGCCCAGAGACTGACATGCTAGGAGATTGTCTCTTGCTTACAACTTCAGTGCTGTTGTACTTACCAGGTTTTAAACACACAGTGATCTAGTTAAAGTACCAACTGAAAGCCGCAAATTAGAGGACAGGACTTGGACTTCCTTTTTTACGAGGGTGACACAGAGAGAAATGCTTGTCCTAGAGACCAGATGTCAGGTCATCGAAGAATAAACAGTAATTTCTCTGGAACAGGCATGCTGAAGAGCCAAACAGAATAAACCCTGCACAGTATGATGGTTCTTTATTCTGTAGCACTCAGTGTTATCTTACCTTTCTTAGCCATTTACTTTGCTTGCCTGAGTCTTTGGAAATTACTCAGTAAAAATTTTAAAAATCAATATTTTGAATTGTCCTTCGAAAAGACTAGGAATCCACATTTGTCAGCCAAGAATACAATTCCTGCCCTGCTTCCCTCATTAGGATTTATTTTTTCTAGAGTCAAAATGGGAGCAGGGAACCACTCTATAAAATGATAGAAAAATTCCTTTGTGATCTATACTACATATGTGATGAATAAGTAGAGACCAGTACTTTCACCTTTATATTGTAATATGGATTGGCATCTAAGAAATTACAATGAAATCTTCAGATTTTATTGGATGTTTACCTAAGAGCTAAGACTGTTAAACTCCACCAACCTTGAGTGTAACATTTGGAGAAATATAAATTCTCATTTGTGAATTGTTGCGTCAGATGAATAATTTCAGCTTGAGTGTATTGAAGTTGCACCTGTAGAAAGTTGTCTTTTTCTGAAGGAATTAGGGGGAGAAAAGAGTGACTGGCAGAGCAGAAATAGAATTCTTTTTGTACTTCAGCTGCCTTCCCTGCACAGAGGAAATCTGGACCTCAGGCTCTCCCTTGCAAAATCTGAAGGTGTCACACATTTGGATGGGGGACTAATAGAGGAGGTGAAAGATAACCACAAACTGAAATGAATTTAGAAGTATCCTTGTAAAATATGGAGGAAGATAGATTATAAGAATATTCTCATCAGCACAGATGGTAAATAGAAATGAACTATGTTGATTCCATTGGTATTAATTTGAAGTAGGTATATTGTTGTTCAGTTGTTAAAGTCGAGTTTGACTCTTTGCAACCCCATGGACTGCAACCCCTATGTCAGGCTTTCCTGTCCTTCACTATCTCACTGAGTTTGCTCAAACTCATGTCCATTGAGTTAGTAATGCTCTCTAAACATCTCATCCTCTGTTGCCCCTGCCTCCTCCTGCCCTCAGTCTTTCCCAGCATCAGGATCTTTTCCAATGAGTCAGCTCTTTGCATCAGGTGACCAAAGTATTGGAGCCTCAGCTTCAGCATCAGTCCTTCCAGTGAATGTTCAGGATTGGTTGCCTTTAGGATTGACTGGTTTGATCTCCTTGCTGTCCAAGTGACTCTCAAGGGTTTTCTCCAGCACCACAGTTTGAAAGTATCCATTCTTTGGTACTCAGCCTTCTTAATGGTCTAGCTCTCACATCCGTACAAGACCACTGGAAAAACCGTAGCTTTGACCATACAGACCTTTGTCGGCAAAGCGATGCATCGTTATTGTTTTATTTTAGAAAATGTCAGAAAACATTCCTAACCTTGACTGCTCCACCCTTGCTCTGTCCTCTATCTTTGTTTGCCCACAGGCCCCTCAACACATGTATGTTCTTACTTTGGGGTTTCTGGGGACTGCGGTTGTGTCCGGTGGAGATGTGGATGTGGTTGAGGTTAGAGTGTGAGTCTAGTAAATAACTAACTGAAGTTTTACTAAAGCAAAAATCAGCTGCCATTCTGTTGTTTACCTGGTCATCTTAATGAGCTCGTTGAAGGCAGATAATGCTTTACTTGCTCTTGTGCACCGACTGTCTCAGTATAAAAGAATTGTTGTCCTTTGGTGAACATTATCAATAAAGACACAGAAAAGAGTGTGATTCATTGACGCAACCTGCAGCAAATGACTTGCTTCTCTGTTCTTACGGATTTTTTAAAAGCTATCGTAACTCTTCAGCCTGTCCTTCTGTTCTGCATTTCTTTCTATTACGTAAGCACAGACCATCGTTACTCACTTGTGGATAATCTTTCTAAAACACAGATCTGATTGTGTCTCCCCTGCTTTGCATTTAATTTTGTGTTTTAATCATCTGGAGCAAAAATTTCATCCCTTTTTGCCCTCTGGCACAATTCCAGGCCTTAGTGCCTCACCCTCTAGTAGTACGTTGCCTCTTAAAGCAAAAGCTTCTCCCTACTGCCTGCAGGCAAAGCCATTAGAAAAGTGCATGGACTGCCAAAAATCATGCTGGTGAATGAAAATTATACCAGACGCTCCAAAACATTTTAAATTTTGAATTATTTTCACTGAAGTTTTATATAATTTACATAGTTGATTTTTTAAATTAGTAATTAAAAGCAAATGGTTTGTATGCTAAATAATAAAGAAAACAATAGAAGTTATTAAGCAAAAAATTAAAAGCATTTTTAGTAATGTTGTGGAAAGGCAGTAACTGTGGTCACATTTGTGGGGTTGCCAGTGTCTTAAGATTTTTCACATCTTCAGGGGAAGAAAATTTAGAGATGCGGGTGCTTCTGAGGATGGATATATGTTTATTTTTATACTTAACTATAAATAAATAAAATTGTCACTTAGCACTTTAAGTAGAAAGCTGATTTTTTGTTGCTTTAGAATTAATACGAATTTCAAATACAACTGTTTAATAATATGTATATTTTTGTGTAAAATCTGTATGTCTGTATTTTTCTATTGTATATAGTTGTGCTTAAAAATATTATCTCTAGTATTTGTGACCAAAGGAACTCTTGGAGAAATGACTGGTTTTAAGTCTAAGGCAGCAAATATACAAGTTAAGCATGAAGCTTTTTCTCATACCAGAAAGCAGGGAAGTTAGCAAAGACTACTAGAACCTTGTCAGAAGAAACTCAAGCCAGTGATTTAAACTGTGTATCAAATGTGTTTAAATCTGTAAGTTCATAATTACACTTCAGAAATAAAAACCTCATTGGTCATGTTTGGAGACTATTAGGAAACTTACCTCTTTGTTGTGAAAATCTGAAGATATAGGGAAAGAATCAGGCATCTATCTTGCCTTTCTTATATGATCAGTATCTCAGAGAGGAAATTTCTCTTTGTAGAATTATTCAGCTAATAAATCAAGAATAAATAGAAGAAAAGGGAGAGAACTCAAATAAACAAAATAAGAAGTGAAAGGGAGAAATAACAACCAATACCACAGAAATATAAAAAGTCACAACAGAATACTATGAACAGTTATATGCCAACAAATCGTACAAGCTAGAGGAAATGAACGAGTTTCTAGAAACATGCAGCTCACCAAAACTGAATCAAGAAGAAATAGATAATTTGAATGGATAGAATTCACTAGAAGTGAAATAGAATCTGTAATTATAAAACAAAAACACCTCCCTGCAAACACAAGTCCAGGACTAGGTGTCTTCACTGGGGAATTCTACCAAGCATACAAAGAAGAGCTTAAACCAGTCCTTGACAAACTCATCCAAGAGACTGAAGAGGAGGGAACATTCCTAAAGTCATTCTGTGAAGCCACCATCTCCCTGATACCAAAACCAGACAAAGATAGTACAAGAAAGGAAAATTACAGGCCAGTATCATGGATGCATACAGATGCAAACGTCCTCAACAAAGGGTCATACGCTGTGGTCAAGTTGGATTTACCCCAGGGCCACAATAATGGTAAACATATGCAAAACAATCAATATGATATATCACATCAACAAAAGAAAACACAGAAACCAAATAATCATTTCAGTAGATGCAGAAAAAGTATTTGGTAAAATTCAGCATTCATTCATGATAAATACTTTCACTGAAATGAGTATAAAGAGAACAGATCTCAGCATAATAAAAACTGTCAGAAACCCACAGCCAACATAATACTCAACAGTGAAAAGCTGAAACCTTTCCTGCAGAATTTTAGAACACAACAAGGATGTCCACTCTCACTTCTATTCAACATAGTATGGGAAGCCCTCGCCACAGCAATTGGGTGAGAAAAAGAAATAAAAGATATCCAGGTTAGAAGGGAAGCAGTAAAATTGTCATTATGTGCAGATGATGTGATACTCTCTCTAGAAAACCCTAATGACGCCACACAAAAACTATTAGAACCAATAAACAAATTCAGCAAGGTACAAGATTAACATACAGAAATCTGTTGCATTTTTTACACTAGCAATAAAATATCAGAAGGGGAAAGTTAAAAAAAAAAAAAAACTTTTAAAATCACATCAAAGAAAAAACTAAGAAATACACCTGACCAAGGAGGTGAACGAGTTACATAAAACACTGATAAAGGAAATGGAAGGTGATTCAAATAAATGGAAAGATATCTCAGGCTCTTGGATTAGAAATATTGATATCATTAAAATGACCGTACTACTCAAAGCAATTTACAGGTTTAACGCTATCCCTGTCAAATTACCTATGAAATTTTTCACATAACTGGAATAAATAATCCTAAAACTTACGTGGAACCAGAGAAGACCCAGAATTACCAAAGCAATCCTGGAAGGGAAAGAGCAAAGCTGGAGACATAACCCTCTCGGACTTCAGACAATACTCCAAAGCTACAGTAATCAAAACAGCATGGTGTTGGCACAAAACCAGACATATGGATCAGTTGAACAGAATAGAGAGCCCAGAAGTAAACCACACACCTGTGGCTAACTAGTCTTCAACAAAGGAGGCAGGAGTACTCAATGGGGGAAAGACAGTCTCTTCAGCAAGTGGTGTTGGGAAACCTAAACAGCCACCTGTGAATCAATGAAGTTAGAACACTCTTTACACCGTACATGAAAATAAATTCCAAATGGCTTAAAGACTTAAATATAAGACATGACACTTTAAAATTCCTAGAAGAGGGCATAGGCAAAACATTCTCCTAAATAATATTGTAGCAATACTTAGGTTAGTCTCCCATAGTAGAATACAAGCAAAAATAAACAGGACCTTCTCAAGCTTACAAGCTTTTGTATAGCAAAGGAAACCGTAAACAATATGACCTACAGAATGGAAGAAAAGATTTGCACACGATGCAACCAACAAGAGCTTAATTTCCTAAATATACAAACAGTTCATACAGCTCAATATCAAAAAATAAACAGCCCAAGCAAAAAATAGGCGGAAAATCTAAATAGACATTTCTCCAGAGAAAATGTATAGCTGACCAGTAGACATATGAAAAGATACTCCACATCATTAATTATTAGAGAAATACAAGTAAAAACTATGATGAGTTATCACTTCACACCAGTCAGAATGGCCATCATCAAAAAATCTACAAATAATAAATGCTGGAGAGGCTGTGGAGAAAAGGGAACTAACTCTCCTATACTGTTGCTGGGAATGTAAATTGGTGTAGTCACTATGGAGAACAGTGTGAAGGTTCCTTAAAAAAGTAAAATAAAATAAGGACTTCTTGGTGGACCTGTGGTTAGGACCTGCTTCCATTGCAGAGGGCACAGATTTGGATCCCTGGTTGGGGGACTAAGGTCCCACAAGCCACACGACCCAAAAAACCCCAACTAAACTGAAACTGTAGTTACCATGTGATCCAGCAGTACCACTCCAGGGCATATATACAGGAAAAATGAAAACTCTAATTTGATTCAAAAAGGTAACATGCACCTCATTGTTCATAGCAGCATTACTTGCAATAGCCAAGACATGGAAGCAACCTAAGTGTCCATTGACAGATGAATGGGTAAAGAAGACATGGTAGATACATTATCAGCCATAAAAAAAAAGAAAAGAAATATTGCCGTTTGCAGCAAGGGGGATGAACCTAAAGATTGTCACACTAGGTGAAGTAAGTCAAACACATAAAGACAAATATTACATAGTATCAGTTACGTGTGGAATCTTAAAAAAAAAAAATACAAATGAACTTATTTACAAAACAGAAACAGACTCACAGACATAGAAAACAACTTTATGGTTACCAAAGGAGAAAGTTGAGGGAGGGATAAATCAGAAGTCTGGGATTAATATATACACACTAAAGTATATATAATGAATAAAGACAAGGACCTATTTTATAGCACAGGAAAGTACATTCTGTACCTTGCAATAACCTATAATGGAAAACAATCTGAAAAAGAATATACATATCTCTGAATCACTTTATACAACATTGTAAATCAACTATACTTGAATTTTAAAAAAGATTAATAGAATATCACTTTGAAGTTTCTAAAGAGTTGGGATTTGTTGTTGTTTACTCACTAAGTCATATTTGACTCTTTTGTGACCCCCCCCATGGACTACATAGCCCACCAGGCTACTCTGTCCGTGGGTCCCAGGCAAGAATACTGGAGTGGGTTGCCATTTCCTTCCCCAGTATTCACCTATTAGAATGGCCAGAATCCAAAATACTGACACCACCAAGTGTTGGTGGGGACATGGAGCAATAGGAAGTTTTATTCATTGCTGTTGGGAATGCAGGATGGTACAGCCCTGTTGTGAGACAGTTTGGCAGTTTCTTATAAAATTGAACACACTCTTACCATATGACCCAGATCAGTCGTGCTTTCTGGTATTTATCCTAATGAGTCAAAACTTACAAAAACCTGCACGTGAATATTGATAGTAGCTTTACTCATATTTGCCAGAACTTGGAGGCCACCAAGATGTCTTTCAGTAGGTAAGTGATACATTCAGACAGTGCAGTATTATTCAGTGCAAAAAAGAGTGAGCTCACAAGTCATGCAAAGACATGGAAGAACCTTCACTGTGCATTAGTGAAAGAAGCCAGTCTGAAAAGGCTATGTACCGTATGGTTCCAACTGTATGACCTTCTGGGAAAGGTAGAACTCTGGAGACAGTAAGAGGGATCAGTGGTTGCCAGAAATGGTGGGAGGGAAGGACAAATCGACAGAGCAGAGAGGATTTCTTTTTTTTTTTTTTTTTTTTTAGGATTCTGTGTGATACTGCAGTGACGGATATATGTCATTGTATATTTGTCACAACCGAGAGAATATACAACACCAAGAGGGAACCTAATGTAGACTATAGAATTTGGGTGATGAGAGTGATCTTTACAAATGTACCAGCTGGTAGGAAGATTGTCGGACGAGGGATTATATGGGAAAACTCTGTACTTTCCACTCGGTTTTGCTGTGAACCTAAAACTGCTCTAAAAACATTCTTTATTAATTAAAAAGAGGAAACCAATCTTACCAAACTATAGCTGCTGCTGCTAAGTCGCTTCAGTCGTGTCCGACTCTGTGTGACCCCATAGACGGCAGCCCACCAGGCTCCCCCGTCCCTGGGATTCTCCAGGCAAGAACACTGGAGTGGGTTGCCATTTCCTCCTCCAGTGCATGAAAGTGAAAAGTGAAAGTGAAGTCGCTGAGTCGTGTCCGACTCTTAGCGACCCCATGGACTGCAGCCTACCAGGCTCCTCCGTCCATAGTATTTTCCAGGCAAGAGTACTGGAGTGGGGTGCCATTGCCTTCTCCACCAAACTATAGCTATCCAAGCATTTTAAGCAAAACAAACCTTTTCTGTGGCCACTGTGTGCCGCTCCAGAAAAAAGTTAGGGGAAGTAGTAGGTGTCATGAATGGTCAGAAGAATATTAACAGTCAGAAATGAAGGGAGGACTCATGCAGTCAGTTCCAAATACTTTCTGTATAATTTTTTTTTTTCTTTATCCAAAGTTTTTCAGGATAAAGACTGTCTGGTGAAGATTTTTTTTTTTTCTAATGAAACGTGTATGAATCCTGTTTCTGAAGGGAATTTCCTTTTCTCTAAAGCTGATTAAAAAAAAAAATTGTTCCTAACTCATCTTCTAAGTGAGACACTGAATTACATGAGACAGTAGGAATCTCAGAGCCGGAGCAACATTTAAATCAAGTTGAAGGAGATATAAAATGATGATGCAGGAACCATATATGAGTTTTAACTGTATTAGAGTTCTGCCAGGGTTGGATGGATGTCTGTCATCTTTCTGAGTTCATTTTTTGCTTGTAGGTAAATAAATGTTGTTTGTTTGTTTTTTCTAGTTGGGGAATGGCGGTCAACGTGTATTCTACCTCGATAACCCAAGAGACTATGAGCAGACATGACATCATCGCTTGGGTTAATGACATAGTATCTTTAAACTACACGAAGGTGGAACAGCTTTGTTCAGGTAAGAGAATTCTTTTAAGTATTTACCTAAACGTTCACTCATGTGGAATGTGATTTTATAAACCACAGATGATGTATTTGGAATAGGAATATGTATATGTGTATATATATATATATATGTATATATATATATATATATATATATATATATATATACAGCTTCAATAGATAATTTAAGGAGAAAACCTCAGGTATAATTAAAGAACATATAGGGGAAATGATGATGTTCACCAAAGAGCATCGAGCCACCCCAAAACGTGTTATGAGTGATCTCGCTGAAGCTCTGTACCTGATCTCCCACCCTTTTCTCTGTCACCCCCCAGTAAGCCACCACACATCTCTTCCTAAAAATGCCGATTGGATCCTGCAAAACCCTTTCTTATAAACATTCCAGGCGCCACGTTGTCCTTCCTACAGGATAAAATTCACTGTTTTACGTGACAGATAAGGTCCTTTCCCTCTGGCTGCTGTGCACCTCCTCGGTTTCACGGCCCACACCTCCCTGCCCTGCACCTCGCCCCACAATACTCTTTCTTCCCTAAAGA
The DNA here is from genome assembly GCF_001704415.2 of Capra hircus. Lineage (NCBI taxonomy): Eukaryota > Metazoa > Chordata > Mammalia > Artiodactyla > Bovidae > Capra > Capra hircus. The sequence continues at coordinate 22,273,518 of NC_030831.1, read as the reverse complement.
CTCCTTCCCTTTTGCATCACATGGATTTTTTTCATGCTCCCGTTGCCAAGGAGGTCTTTCCCCTTCTCTTCATTTGCAGTAAAATCTTGTTCACACTTTAAAATCCAACTCCATTGTCATCTCCTCTGAAGGGTTCCCCAGACCTCCCAGGCTTCGTGGTGTTCCTGGAGCACCGTGCCCACCACCCTTCCAGAATAATGCTTACCACGCTGTGTTAGAAGGTCCAGCTATTATTCCCCTGAAGGTACCCAGAGCCCTTGAGGATAGGGCTGTGTCTCATTCTTTGTCAAGTGTCTGAGGCAGCACCCTGCCTACTATGAAGTAGGTGTGTAAGGTGCGTATAGAGCTAAATTTTTTTTAAAAATTTGATTTCAGTGATTAAGTGGGGGCTTGTTAAAGAACATGTCACTAGTGAAGTAATTCACTCTTAGGTTAGAGTATTTAGCAGAGACATAGTCTTCCTTTTGGAACAGGAAGTATTTTCTTCTCATGAACTAATAGATGAGAGATTTCCTCTCTGCCTCTGACCCAAAATGGTATTAGGGACTAGAAAATATTCCTGAGATGGATTCGTGTGAAAACCCATGAGACATGATCGATATAGAAGCGTCTTCAGGTGTAGCCGGTGTGGCGATGCTGGGGCCACAGCAGGACATCCTGTGAGTTGTGTGTAGACAGATTTCATGCAGGGCCATCAGCCCCCACCAGTCCAGGCCCACCAGAGAGGACATGCTCGCTTCTCTGCATCGAGGCTGGATCCGAATGAACTAGTGGACAAACTTCCCTTCTACTGACACCTCTTCTCCCATCGTCATTTTCTCATGAGCAAGACAGTAGGGTATCCAGAAGCTAGGCCTTGCCTGACCCACCCGCTCTGTGTCCAGGCTTCACAGTCCTCTGATTTGGGAGGTCAGTAGTGGATGCAAACCGAGGAGTTCATTACCCTTTAGTACGATCTAGAGAAAAGCCGACTTAGACCGTGGTGACACCCAGGAATACTGTGTTGTTCGCCTATTGAAATGACTCTAGCAATGACTGTCGGAAATGGCCCCTGTTGCACCCTGCTCAGCTGCAGATCTCCACTCAGGTTTTCTGGGGCTGTTCTTGCTCTGCGTTCTGGAGTGCCCTGCTATTCTATTTTATTTCTGAAAGAAAGTATGTATGTATGTATTTGGTGCGCTGGGTCTTTGTTGCTGTGCATGGGCTTTCTCTAGTTGCAGGGAGCGGGAGGCTACTCTTCGTCGTGGTGCGTGGGCTTCTCATTGCAGTGGCTTCTCTCGTTGCAGAGCACGGGGTCTGAGTACTTGGACTCAGTAGCTGTGGCATGGGGCTTAGTTGCCCAGCTGCCTGTGGACTCTTCCCAGAGCAGAAATCGAACCTGTGTCCCCTGCATTGGCAAGCAGGTTCCTATCCACTGTACCACTAGGGAAGTCTTAATATTTTATTTTTAATTTGCTGGATTAAAAAAAAAAAAACCTAGAGTGTTTTCTGTTATCAGCCATCCCTTTTCTATTAATAACACATACCACTTTACATTGTAATTGTGGGTCCATTTCTCCATGGGGCCTGACACACATTCTTTCCTCAGAAGTGCTCATATTAGGATGAATGCAGATCAGTTTGAAACTGCTGTGGGGCAGAGACAAAACTGTGTATCTTTCCCATAAAGTGGCTGTGTGTACTTGTGGATAAGGGCCATGGGGTTGGTTATCCAGAAAAAAAGAGACACAGAGAAGGAAGGAGATAAGAAAAAATAGTCAGAGAAAATTGCCAGTCATGGGTCTAAAGTGTTGAAGGGGCCCATGAGGAGCTTCCTGTTTAACATATTTGTGGGAGTTTTTGCAGACAAATGAAATGAGAAGCAAATTAGAATTTTTAGATACAGTAGTAGTAAATGCTGGAGTGTCTGTGTGTGTGTATATCTGTTCTTTGTATATGTATATATAATTTCTTTGCATGTCTTTTTAATTTCTCATAAGGCAAATTCAGCAAAATTTTAGCAGCATTTGTGAAGGGTTCTTGAATAGTTACCTTAAAGAAAGCATTGGTGTGCATTTTCCAATCATATGTACCTACGTTGCCATCCAGTGTGGTGTGATGAAACCTGTGGAAACCATTTTGATCATGAGAACTGATAATTTTCATTAGGGTAACTCACTGGCTACCAAATATATTGTATTTTTTCCCTCAAAAAGCGAACAAACATGTTAATCCCCATAGTAAAGAAATGGGTGATTTATTTTAGGCAGTCATTTCATCAAAGTGTAAACTGGGGACTAAGTGCATTTCTAATCTTCTGAGAAGCTGCTTAAGAATGCCAGTTTTGGGGATCCTTGACTTTCTAAATCAGCATCTCTGGATGTGTGAAGACTCAAGTGTGCCAGCCAGCAAGCACCCCCAAGTACTTCTGGGCTGCAGCCAAGAGCTTGCTGTGCATTTTAGAGAAACCCCAATCCACCAACAGTAAAAATATCCAGAATTTACCTGGCACAGTTTCCTTATTCATAATTTAGTCTTTGACTTTTGTCTTCAACAGTGGCATTTGGCAAGAAATTCTATCATTTCATTTATTTATGAACTTATTTATTTATACCCTTCTTTGTTCTAGAAGACTTTGCAGGCAGCGAGGACAGTGCCATTAGGATAAGAACAAAACCAGATATTGGTGACCCTAGTGATTTGTCCTCAGCACATTTAGAATGGGTTGTCCAATTTCTTGGATAATATCTTTTACTTTCATTTTAATTCCTTTAGTTTACTGTGTATAATTTTATTTTAGTCGTAAGCTGTGGGAAAACACACAAAATACCTTCACATATTTAACTGATGTTGTTTCTTGTTCAGTAAAATTGTTCCTTACTCTTTTTTCCTAAAGACTTATGTTCCAATACTGTCAGTACCCCTTTGGCATTTTTTCCCTATTTGCATTATTTGTTCCTGTTTGTGTTTTTTATTTCCAGCTAAGAGCTCTCCCTCCAGCTATCATTAAAACTAACATCAGCTTTTTTTTAGCTCGTGAATAGCTGAATACTGCTTCACATGTGTGCGTCTTTTTCTGCAGAATTTTCTACCTTTATATCATCTCATTTGTTTCCGTCTAAGCATTTTTAAAGCTTTATAAAGGAGAGATGGTGTGAGGTTGAACATTTTGAAACACAGTTGTAGTAAGTTGCAAAAAGATGACAGTGACTTGTTCTTTTCCTGTTATTTTAACCCAGGGATGTAACCTTATGAAATTGACTTTGAACATGAAATCTGGGTTATGCAGTCATATGCATCTTTAGTTTGGGTCCATGTCTTGTGAGCAGCAACCTTTATGTTTCAAGTGAAAAGCTGGACTATATTAAGAAGGCCAGACTGTCAATGGGTGTGAATATTGCCTAGTAATATGACAGTATATGGCTCATCTATGTTTGATTTGAAAACAACTATTTGTGGATTTCCCATGTTGGGATGGGGGATTGAACCACGTGAAATACCAGATTCATTTGGCCTAAAATTATTTTTTGTTTTAGTTCAACTGCTTTATAAAATTTCTAGGGCTTTTTGCAGAGTGACACGTTTTGGTTTTACTTTAGTACCAGCTCAAACCAGTTTGATAGAATTTTATAAGGGATTTAAGAGAGAGAATGGGCATATATTTAAGACAAAATAAATTTTTTCCTTTCATTTAAAAAAGAGAAAGATGGACAGTATGGTGCTTAAGAAGCCATGAAATTCACTTTGGTGACTAGAAATACCATTTTGGAGAGGATGGAGGTAGTGAACTGTCTGGAGCAGAAAAGCAAAGAGAGATGAGGCAGGGAGGTGGTTGGGAGTGAAAAGAATGTGCCTTTCCTTTCCTCTTCACCCTCCCCACCCTCTGCTCTGATACATGAATTTCCTTTGAGGCTTTTTTCTGACAGCCATCTCTCTGCGCCCCAGTCCTGTCACCTCACCTGGGATGCAGGCAGCCAAGCCGTTGGGTCCACGACTGAGTCGCCGGCAGAGCCTGGCCAGCCAGCAGCTGACCAGCGACACCCCCTCGCCCCAGAGGCTGTTGCAGACGGCCCTCTCTCCCCCATCTCCTGTCTCCTCCCCACTCCCTCCACAGGAGGAGCAAACTGCTGATGCTCAGATGCCACGCCTGGTCCCCAGGCTGGTTATAACAGCTCAGTTATTTTCCTGAGCATTTTAGTATTTGAATATAGTTTGAATTAAATCATTTTTTAGAATGAAAAAAATTTTAGGTCTTCTCTTGACTAGCAGTTGTTTTAAAAAAGAGACAGAAAAAATGATCAGGATTTGATTCAGTTTCATTTCGTGCTCTCGCTCTAGATGGTTTCAAGCTTTGTCTTGGATCAAGTGTTTGGTGTTTACTTCTTCCAGGAAAGCTCCCGAGTCCAGCTGGTTGTGTCGTAGTCATACTGACCATTCCGAGCCCTTGATGGCTCCCGGAAAGGACTAGGCTGTACAGCAAGCAGCCCTGCAGGATTTAGAGGGGTGGTTGTCAGCCGTGCCCAGGACCTGTGCGCTTTGTGACCGTTTTTGGCTGCAGTCTGTGCCTCTGAAATAAGTCGATCCCACCCCGGTGTTTCTCCCTCCTGTCCGCAGAGACCTCTGTCAGGAGGACAGGTTGCTGATGAAATCAGCTCAGAGTCTAAATTTAGTAGACCTCCTCTCGTTGAACTGAAACCAAGTAAGGATATTTTGTCGGTGTCTGGTAGCTCCAGAGCTTACTTAGCTTTATAAAATATCATTGCTTGTTACTTGCTTTCAGAAAGTTAAGTCATCTTGGACTGTGTTACTGTTGTTGCAGATATCATTGTATTACAGTGGAATATTATCCATATTTGTGATGTAATTACATAGAAGTGGGGTTTTAGGGGTTTTGCCCATAGTCTTTCTCTGATTTTATTTGGCTGAAGACGGTTTTTAAAATCTATTTACTTGGTCTCAGCAAACTAATTGGAGAGCAGGGGGACACAAAGTGAGTTGAAAAATCAGGGGAAGGAGATTCAGAGTAGGGTTTAGCTGCTGCAGTGGGTAATACACTCCCGTGTCTCCACTAATGTGCCACTTGAAAGGAGTTTATTTTTTGAGTAGAGTATGGAAAATAGTATTTTTTCCTTCTAAATGTGTTTGTTTATATATATATTTGATCCTTGGTTACCAAAAATAAACATAAATTGCTGTTTTTGTTGGGCTTTTCTGTTCACTGCATTTTGTAATGCTAAACACCATGGTGGGAAAAAGTGTGTATGCACTCACCTTCGTTTATCCAGCAGCCCCATACGTAGATGGAGGATATATTTGTGTTTATGTGTGTACATACATACACACATACATACGTATTGATATTGAAAGCAATCAGCCATCTCTTTGTCTCATTACTGTATTCAGTTCTGACAATCAATTTTTTTTCCAACATCTTTTTCTTACAGTTGCTTTACAATGTGTGAGTTTCTGTTCTACAGCAGAATGAATCAGCCATGCATATACATGTATCTCCTCCCTTTTGGACTTCCTTTCCCCTCAGGTCACCACAGTGCCTTAAGCAGAGTTCCCTGGGCTATTTGGTATGATCTCCTGGTGTGTGCGCGCGTGCATGCGGTTGCTCAGTCGTGTCCGACTCTTTGTGACCCCATGGACTGTAGCCTTCCAGGCTCCTGTATCCATGGAATGCTCCAAGCAAGAATACTGGAGTGGGTCACCATTTCCTACTCCAGGGGATCTTCCCGACCCAGAGATCGAACTCGCCTCTCTTGTTTCTTCTGCATTGGCAGATGGATTCTTTACCCTGCACCACCTGATAAGTCCTCATTAGGTATCTATTTTATATATAGTATTGGGCTTCCCTGATAGCTCAGCTGGTAAAGAATCCACCTGTAATGCAGGAGAGCCCGGTTCGATTCCTGGGTTGGGAAGATCCACTGGAGAAGGGATAGGCTACCCACTCCAATATTCTTGGGCTTCACTTGTGGCTCAGCTGGTAAAGAATCCGCCTGCAATGCGGGAGACCTAGGTTCAATCCCTGGGTTGAGAAGACCCCCCTGGAGAAGGGAAAGGCTACCCCACTCCAGTATTCTGGCCTGGAGAATTTCATGAACTGCATAGTCTATGGGGTCACAAAGAGTCGGACACGACTGAGAGACTTTCACTTTCACTTTCATATACAGTAGCAGTAGTGTATGTGTGTTAATCCCAGTCTCCCAATTCCTTCCACTCCCCTCTCCCCCTTGGTATCCTTACATTTGTTCTTTACATCTGTCTCCATTTCTGCAAGTAAGATCACCACTACCATTTTTCTAGATTCCATATATGTGTTAATACACGGTATTTGTTTTTCTGTCTCTGAATTACTTCTCTCTGTATGACACTCTCTAGGTCCACTCACATCTCCACACATGACCCAGTTTCTTTTATTTGACACACACGTTGTGAGCCCTTCTTTGGTCTAGGCCCCGGGGACCTGGATTAATAAGACGGAGTTGTGGGCCGCTAAGAGCTCAGTACAGCAGAGCACAGTCCTGAAAAAACCTAGAGGGCACACACAGTCGTCCTGTTCTGGAAGCGCTTTGAGCCTGCCGAGGAAAGGTGGGCCACAGTGAGTCTGTAGAGATGCGCCTTCCTTCAGGTTCTTTGGGAGGAAGTGGGTGCTGCCTGGATGCCTTAGAATGGCCAAACACCTCAGAAATCCTTCTTCTTGAGTCACGTGGAGTGACCAGGACGTATAATGTGTGTTTTATTAGGTCCAGCCCTTAAATACATGAAGGGTGTTGTTTCTCTAAGAGGAATGTAGAGTTTTTCCTGATGATGTCATATGAGTATGTGAAAGTTGTTTTTACTCTATTTCTTTGAAGAAACTGCGTACATCTGGGATTTTCTCAGGAAACCGTGGAATTGCTCCTTTCTTTGGGAGAAATGCAACAAATATTTTCAGTTCCAGGAAGCCAGTGATAACTGCTCGGATCTTTAACTAGAGAGGTGTCAGGCAGCTCCATTAGTATTTTCCAGAGGGTCATAGGTACACATGTGTCCTCTTGGTTCTTATCCCTTTCTGCTGGAGTCCCTCCTAGGTAGAGATGAACACTATAAACTAGGGAAGGTAAAACAGGGCAGACAGGTCACCTGGGATGAAGGCTGGCAGTTTATATACTAACCAGGAAAATCAAGGAACATGTAATCACTATGAACTTAATATAGTGCCTTAACCGGAACAAAGCAAAGTGGTGACATGTTATTAGAAATTTTAGCTAATGATTGCCTTTGAGAATTCTCAATCGCATCACCAAATTTAATAACTGTAGGAATTTGTATAAAGCAGTACCCTCAGTTAAACCCTAGACTTTCATCTCTTAACTGTTTTCCCTTATCTGAGAAAATTCCCAGATGTCAATAGATGAATACAGTCTTCTGGGTTCTTAGTAAGTGTATTGCTAATTCGCAAACTCTTTATCATGCATTCTCCCCTTGGGTTCATATCTTTTTCTTTAATCTACTGTAGTTAAAATTCTGCTAGGTTTCACCTGCTCAGAAACCATGAATGGGTTCATAGGTGTGAGTCTAGAGATGAGAATTGTTGTACTGTGGGCAGGTCATCAAAAGAGGTATAGGATGGGTCAGATGATGAAGGTGATGCTGATGAGAGGAGAGTGCTTCGGCTGAGGAATGAACCTGCAAATCCCCAGCACTGACTTCATTAGTTTTAAGCCTGGAGCCCTCAGTATTGAGGCCCCAGAAATCTTGGTGAAGGCTGTGGGACTCAGAGCCCAAGGAGACAGTAAGTTTTTTGATTCATAACTGTGATTTCAGAAACCTTCCAGAGCCCCTTCTCTGATTTTTGTCTTTGCATTACGATAAGATGCTCAGCATAATGATATGTTTATTTTGAAATCATTCACCAAGATTATAAAACAAGTATCAAGGAAAAATGTGTATGTTCTAACATATTATAAGTTATGTTGATTTTTCCTAAAGATGGTAGTTACTTATATGATAGATGTAGTCTTTATGAAACATTATTTTATATTTATATTGCTTTTTTTTTTCCTCTCCCTTTTCTCTTCAGTTTAAATCATCTGAAGACTTAAACAGGAAGAGTAGAAAATTGGAGGAAAATAGTCATTTCCTTTTATAAATGAATTTGTGATTACTGAAGCACCTCATATGTTTATCTGGGGAAAGACTTAAGGACTGGAGAAGCCCTTGAATGTTTTTCAGTAGATAAACTTGAGGATCTTAAGAATGTGTCCATCTCCTTACTTTGCTAGGAGGAAGCCAAGGACCTCATTTTGTTCTTTGGTTCTTTGCCCTTTGAGTCTAAAACATGCATTTTGGAGATTCATATTTCATAGCTGAAACAACTCCATTCCATCCTATTCATTTTTATAGCTCCGATTATTTATAACCAGCCACATAATGCATGGTTTCATACGTTAGGGGCAAAATGATGTCATAAGGCCCCAACTTTTATGTATCATTCTTCAGCATTTTCATTGTGCTTTTATAGGTATTATCTGTTTTAATTCTTGTAACAACTGTGTGTAGAAGAACAATGGGACTTTCTTATTCTTGTTTTATATAAGAGGATAAAAGCCCAAAGAAGCCAAGTGTTTATGGCGGATGCTAGTTGGAACCTCCCTAGCTCACCGGCTTCCTCTCTTCTTGTTCAGGTGTGCGGCCGCTATAAACATGAGAGAGGGGGTGTGTGTGTGTCTTATTTTTTTTTTACATATCGGCCGCTGTAGACGTGGGAGAGGGGTGTGTGTGTGTGTGTGTGTGTGTCTTATTTATTTTTTACATATCCATTCATCAGATGTCCACTGAACGGTTCTAGGAACAGAGTAGCTAGAAGTCCGTATCCCCACCCTTGCAGTTACTGATTGAGGAAATGAGACACAGCTGGTATTCTATGGGTATTACACTGAGGCCTGGCATCATTATCAAGAACTTTCTTAGCAAAGGTAGTGAGATGCTAGTTAGAAACACAAGCTTTTGCTCTTGATCTCAGAATTTTTAAAAAATGGATTGGTTTTTTTGTTGTTGTTGTTAATATTTATTTATTTGGCTGCACCTGAGCTTAGTTGCGGCATATGGGATCTAGTGCCCTGCCAGGGATTGAACCCGGGTCCCCTGCATTGGGAGTGCAGAGTCTTAGCCACTGGACCACCAGGCAAGTCCCTCAAATTCCTTTTACTCTGCCTGCTGAGAGTGGGTGGGGGAGGACCGTACCCCTTTCCCCTACCTGGTCTCCTTTCTTCTCTCCTTCTCTAAACTCTCTTGCCCTCTAAGCAAGGCTAAAGGGATCTGACATGTTGCCGCCTGCTCTGATTCAGGTCTCTCAGGACAATCCCTGGTCAGTGGAGCGGTAACCAGAGTCTTGGCTCCTTAGAGACACACACATGCACATTTGAAGCCCAGGCATGTAGCCCTTTCCTTATGTTGGACCCAGGCTTGTTTTAATAAACTTGGAGCTGCAAGGACACTTACTAATAACATCCTCAGTTCCTCAGGGAGAAAAAGAACATCTTCTAGAATAATGTTGTTATATATATAATGGGTCCCCCAAAGGATGTGTGTGACTCAGGGAATCACTGTTTCCCACGCATTTCATTCTGTTCACTGAGCCTGTATTGCTGTAGCTGTGCTGGGCGCCTCTTTCAGTTCTTCTCCAGCTCCTTTCTTATGAAAAGCTGATGTTTGCTTAGCCCTGTACAAAACGGACATGCTGGTGCAACATTTAGGAATCGTTGTCTGAAATTGTGCCATTTGCCGAGATGTAGATAGACCTAGAGACTGTCATCCAGGGTGAAATAAGTCAGAGGAAAGCAAATATATTAATGCATATATGCGGAACCTAGGGAAATAGACCATCCTGTTCACAAAGCAGAAATAGAGACGCAGATGTTGAGAGCAAACATACGGATACCGAGGGGGGTGGGAGGGAGCAGTGAGATGAATTGGAAGATTGGGATTGACACATACACACTAATATGTATAAAAGAAATAACTAATGAGAACCTGCACAGGGAGCTCTGGTCTGTGCTCTGTGGTGACCTAATTGAGAAGGAAATCCAAAAAAGAGGGGATATATAAAAACAAGCTGATTCACTTTGGTGTACAGCGGAAACTTAATACAACTCTGTAAAGCAACTATACTCCAATAAAAATTAAAAAAAAAAAAAAAAAAAAAGACTAGTCATCTGTCTCCACCCAATTCTAGCCTCCTTTCTTATCTGTTTCCCAGTTCCAGCCGGGTTGCAGCCCCTAAACCTCTTCTATAAAGGAAATTCTAGAGCTGCCAGCAGTTTACAGTCACAGCGGACCCTGTGGCAGCACAGTAGAAAGATGAATTGGACCCCAGCCCCCATTTTAAAGAGCTGGTAAAGAGTTACCCAGCAGTCGGCTGAGAGAGATGGCTAATTAAAATGCAAGTCCAACTTACAACTTGGCTTTTGTAGCCATTGTAGTGAAACAGCTAATTCCGTACTGGGAACAGAAAAGCTCCGTAGAGAAGATGATGCTTGGGCTAAACTTAATGAAAGAGGGATTTCTGCTCAAAGGTAAAAGGTGGCAAAAGGATATTTTAGGCAGAAAATGTCTGACGCCCCTATCTCCTGCCCTCAGTCTTTTCCAGCATTAGGGTCTTTTCTAGTGAGTCGGCTCTTCGCATCAGGTGGCCAAAGTATTGGAGCCCCAGCATCAGCATCCGTCCTTTCAGTGAATATTCAGGCTGTGTCAGCCTAGAAGAGCTTCTTGAGTCTTTGGCCAAACAGCCATGTGGATTTAGTGGGTGATTAATATTTCTGAAATGGAGTTTAATTGAAACGCTCTCTAAGCTAGGTTTAGGTTGAAAAGAGAAATTTGGGGGTTTTGAGTAAACGTATTATTGCTAATGCTGAAACTGAAGCTCCAATACTTTGACCACCGGATGTGAAGAGTCAACTCATTGGAAAAGACCCTGATGCTGGGAAAGATTGAGGGCAGGAGGAGAAGGGGGTGACAGAGGATGAGATGGTTGCATGGCGTCACCGACTTAATGGACAGGCATTTGCGCAAACTCTGGAAGATGGTGAAGGACAGGGAAGTGTGACCTGCTGCAGTCCATGGGGTCACAAAGGGTCGGACACGACTTAGCGACTGAACAACGATGACTATTTAGCTATTTTTTGATGTTCTAACATATCGCTTTAGGTATTCCTAAAGTCAGCGGATATTTAGTAAGCGCCTATAGTGTGTCAGAAGGCACGCTAGAATCTGGGGATACAGCCAGATACAAAAAGCAGTAGAGGGGCTTACTGTCCTAGCGGTCCAGTGGTTGAGAATCTGCCTTGTAATGCTGGGGATGGGAGGTGGGTTCGATCTCTGGTCTGAGAACTAAGGTGCCATATACTAAGGAGCACTTAGGCCCATGAGCTACAACTTCTGAATGCGTGTGCCGCAACTAGAGAGTCTGTGCGTCACGACGAAAGATCCCACGTGATACAACTAAGACTCAGTGCAACCGAAAAAGAAAAAAAGGCAATACAGATGATGCCTAGTAAGGACCTGTTCCTTTACTACCAAAGTTCTGCTTGACACATTTGTATCCAGAGCATTTAAGTTCCTTTTTTCTCAGCTTTTCCTGAGTACAAAGCAAAGGTTAAGCAAGGTCCCTGGGCAGAAGTGGTGGCCTTCCGGCCCTTGTCACCGTTGGACGGCCTTGCAACATGAATGGGCAGTCTGTGCTCTGAATGTCTGAAGCAGGGGTAGACCATCCAGTTTCTCCACAGCTGCGATGATCAAGCTACACATCTGCAAGTTCTACTGTTCTTCAAAGGAAAATATTTTTTCTAACCTAGTTTTTCCCTGAATTGTTTTTAAATTTACAGTTTATCAGCCACATAGACACTATTAAAAAAAAAAAAAGGAGTGTCAGAAGTCATCATCAAATGTTTGGGTATGTTGGGCATGTTAGAATGGTATACCTGAAAACAGAAGAATTGCTTGGCAGTTCTTAAAATAACCATCACTCCACAGATTGAGTCAGGAGTTCCTTCTTATCCAAGTAAAACCATCACTGACTGCACACATAGGGTCAGGAGTTTGTTCTTATCCAAGAGTTTGGTCTTATCCTAGACCAAATTATTTAACAATAAGAAGCATATAAATGCAAAACTCGTGATGGTAAAATTTCCTACAGTTTCTCCTAGCATTCTCTAAAGGAAGACCACTTCTTCACTTTGATTTCTTTTAGATTATGTATTTGACAATTCATAGTGTATGTCAACTTTAAAATTACACTTAATTACAGTTAAGTGTAGCATTTAAAAATTGAATGTTTTTAAAGAAAACTTCTTTCTTGCCTTTTTTGCTTTCTTTTTAAAATTAAATTTTATTCTTTCAGTTTCTTCTAGGATTGAATATCAGAAGTAAATACTTGTACATTCCTCATACTAATTTGGGATCCTCGTAATACTAGAATTGTGCTTAGAAAAGGGTTCAGTTTGGTCACTCAATAGTGTCCGACTCTTTCCAGCCCCATGGACTGTAGCACACCAGGCTTCCCTGTCCATCACCAACTCCCAGAGCTTGCTCAAACTCATGTTCATCGAGTCGATGATGCCGTCCAACCATCTCATCCTCTGTCATCCCTTTCTGCTGCTTTCAATCTTTCACAGCATCAGGGTCTTTTCCAGTGAGTCAGTTCTTTGCATCATGTAGCCAAAGTATTGGAGTTTCTGCATCAGTCCTTCCAATGAACATTCAGGACTGATTTCCTTTAGGATGGACTTGTTGGATCACCTTGCAGTTCAAGGGACTCTCAAGAGTCTTCTCCAACACCCCAGTTCAAAAGCATCAATTCTTCGGTGCTCAGCTTTCTTTATAGTCCAACTCTCACATCCATACTGGAAAAACTATAGCTTTGACTATGTGGACCTTCGTCAGCAAAGTAATGTTTCTGCTTTTCAATATGCTGTCTAGCTGTCTAGGTTGGTCATAGCTTTTCTTCCAAGGAGCAAGCATCTTTTAATTTCATGGCTGCAGTCACCTTCTGCAGTGATTTTGGAGCCCAAGAAAATAAAATCTGTCACTGTTTCCATTGTTTCCCCATCTATTTGCCATGAAGTGATGGGACAGGATGCCATGATCTTAGTTTTCTGAATGTTCAGTTTTAAGCCAACTTTGTCACTCTCCTCTTTCACTTTCATCAAGAGGCTCTTTAGTTTTTCTTTGCTTTCTGCCATAAGGGTGATGTCATCTCTATATCAGGTTATTGATATTTCTCCCAGCAATCTTGATTCTAGCTTATGCTTCATCCAGCCCCGCATTTCTACTCTGCATATAAGTTAAATAAGCAGGGTGACAATATACAGCCTTGACATACTCCTTTCCCAGTTTAGAACCAGTCTTTTGTTCCATGTCCGGTTCTACCTGTTGCTTCTTGACCTGCATACAGATTTCTCAGGAGGCAGGTCAAGTGGTCTGGTATTCCCATCTCTTGAAGAATTTTCCACAGTTTGTTGTGGTCCACACAGTCAAAGGCTTTGACACAGTCAATAAAGCAGAAGTAGATGTTTTTCTGGAACTCTCTTGCATTTTCTGTGATCCAGCAGATGTTGGCAGTTTGATCTCTGGTTCCTCTGCCTAGAAAAGGATTAACCTGGGAAATATGCAGAAAGCAGTGTATTATAGAAAAATACTGTCTTGTGTATCACAGTCTGCATGAATGTGACACGGTAGTTCCTCTGCAGTTGCTGGACGCTTCCTTTGGTACCACCTTGGCCTTTTGGGCTCTCTCTGGCTTCCAGGCCTCTTCTCAGGGAGCTGTGGGGAAGAATGTCATCTCTGGAAAGGAGGGGGCGGTATTGGTGTTAATGATGGTATCGGTGTTGGTGAGAGCTTGTGGACTGGATGAGGGGCGGGGGGAGCAGTAGGGAAGGAATCCTCAGCTGCTCACCTTGGAGAGGAAGTAAAATGGCTTTGATCTGGGAAGAACCTTGCAGGTCCCAGTCCCAGGGACAGTGACTTTAGCTGTTAAAAAGGCAGCCTTTCTAACATTGATCCAGAGTGCGTGGTCCCTAATGTAGATATGGACTGTGGGTTTGTGCTGGTCTGTTCACACCTACTAAAAAGCTTCTTCACCTGGAGGTCACACAATGTCCTACATATAGTACTGTTGATAGAACAATATGAGGAATAGTCTAATAGAAATTTCCTGAGAAATTGGGATGGTTTATAACCTTTAGGGATTAAAAAAAAATTTATTGAAGCATAGTTGGTTTACAGTATTGTGTTGATTTCTGCGGTACAGCAGAGTGATTCAGCATATATATATATATATATATATTATTTTTTATATTCTTTTCCATTATGGCTTACCTCAGGATATTGAATATAGTTCTCTGTACTGTACAGTAGGCTCCACACTCCCTTCCCCTTGGCAGCCACAAATCTGTTCTCTGTGTCTGTGAGTCTATTTCTGTTTCATAAATAAGTTCATTTCTGTCGTATTTTAGATTCCACAATAAGCGATATCCTATTTATCTTTTTGTCACTTAGTATGATAATTTCATTCTTTTTCATGGCTGCATAATATTCCATTGTATGGATATTGTATATACCACATTTTCTTTATCCATTCATCTGTTGATGGACAGCTTTAGGTCATTTATCCTTAATCTCATTTGCCTCTAAAATAGATACATTCTTAATATTGAAGCTTAAAAATGGCACAGTTTAAGGGACTTTTCTCTAAAGAAACTTGTGCCTAGAAATATTGGTTCCCTCACTACCTACCAAATTAACTTAAGCTGCTTCTTTTAAAGCCTTGAATGGTCTGTCTGCAATCCATCTTCCCAGCATCTTTCACCTTTACTTCCCTCCCTGTAGCCTGCATTTGCCCAAACTCAGCTTTCACCAGCTGTTGTAATTCCCTATTTTTGCTTGAAATGTCTCTTTGAGGACCATCCCCTATGCTACCTTCCAGCCTGTTCATTCAGCAAAATGTGTGTGTTCCCTCTTAAAATCTTAAGGTCATTGAGAACCATTAACCTCAATATTGGGGCATCCCTGGTGGCTCAGAGGTTAAAGCATCTGTCTGCAGTGCAGGAGACCTGCGTTCGATCCCTGGGTCTGGAAGATCCCATGGAGAAGGAAATGGCAACCCACTCCAGTATTCTTGCCTGGAGAATTCCAACCTCAATATTGGAAGTCAAGGTCCTTGAGGTCTAGAAATGACTGTGCAAATTTGACTTGACTTTATCTGTCTGATAATATTGATGACTCTTTGGGAGAGTTTATTGAGCAGTTTATTTTCTTGGGCTCCAAAATCACTGTAGATGGTGACTGCAGCCATGAAATTAGAAGACGCTCCTTTGAAGAAAAGCTATGACCAACCTAGACAGCAGAGACATTATTACTTTGCCTACAAAGGTCTGTATAATCAAAGCTATGTTTTTTCCACTGGTCATGTATGGATGTGAGAGCTGGACCATAAAGAAGGCTGAGTGCTGAAGAATTCACGCTTTTGAACTGTGGTGTTGGAGAAGGCTCTTGAGAGTCCCTTGGACTGCAAGGAGATCCAACCAGTCCATCCTAAAGGAGATCAGTCCTGAATATTCATTGGAGGGACTGATGCTGAGGGTAAAGCTCCAGTACTTTGGCCACCTGATGCAAAGAACTGACTCATTGGAAAAAACCCTGATGCTGGGAAAAATTGAAGGCAGGAGGAGAAGGGGATGACAGAGGACAAGATGGTTGGATGGCATCACTGACTCAATGGACATGAGTTTGAGTCAGCTCTGGCGATGGTGAAGGACAGGGATGCCTGGCGTGCTGCAGTCCATAGGGTCGAACATGCAAAGAGTCGAACATGACTGAGTGACTGAACAACATCAATTGGGCAAAAGTTTTGAACTAACTCCTTTAATCCTTGTGTCTCTGTCATATAGTTTAACTCTTAGAGTTGTTTTGTACTTTTGCTAGAATTTCCATGTATGTTTCTCTGGTCTCCCAAAACTAAATTTCTTGGTCCTTTAAGAGTAAAATCATTTTCCTCAATAAGTATTTGTTGGTTTATTGATTTTTTTTCATTGATTAATAAATCAAGTGACATCCGTCTGTACCACCTTCCAGATGGGCATTTCTTTATAACCACAAAAACTAGATAAGAAATCCAGCTTTTTAGATTCTTACCTCCTAAAGCTTTTCTTAATTTAAATCTTGCCTTTTGGACTTCCCTGGTGGGTAAGAATCCACCTGCCAGCGCACGTGGACAGGTTTAATCCCTAGTCCAGGAAGATTCCATATGCTGTGGAGCACCCAAGCCCAGGCATGACTGCTCCTGAGCCCGTGTTCCAGAGCCCACGCACTACAGCTGTTGCTGCAGCTGCTGATGTCCCTGCTTCTGGAGCATGTGCTCTGCCACACGAGAAGCCACGGCCGTGAGAAGCCTGTGCGCCACAACCAGAGAGTGGCCCCCCGCTCTCCGCAACTGGAGAAAGACCCAGCACAACCCCCAAGATAAATTAATTAAAATATTCTATTAAAAAAAAAAATCTTGCCCTTTTACATAGTCACTCATGTAATTTCAGTACTTAAAAAAAAAATTTTTTTTTTCATTAGAGGAGGTAATACAAACAAGTGTGTGAAAATACATGAGTGCACAGTCATAGAGAAACTGTATCTTCTGATATTACAGCTTTACCAAGCTTTCTATTTTGATTACCCTGGTAAGAAAAGTGACCCCTTCAGAATGGGTTTCCCATGTATCTTTCTACCTTGTTTTTCATTTGTAATAAAAGCTTTCCCTGCTGCCTCTCCTCCTCTGTCTGGAAAGCCAGATTCTAACTTCAGCTCTATTCTCGGACTTCGGCCTTGGGGACGTCTCGCTGCCAGTTTCAGTATCTGGGAGCCAGTGACATTTTGTCCTGCCACCATTCCTGCCTGCCCTCCGAGGGCCTCTCCCATTCCTGCATTCCTGATTCCCATGTAGAGGCCAGAGCTTATGGTATGAAGCTGCTTATGTCAGACAGCTTGTTTTGATAAAATTCAATGAGTGCATTACCCTAAAGGAAGTCACTGGTGTTAGAAACGAGAAGTGAAACCAAGCACCCAGCTCCGGTCCGGGTCATTGTAAAAAGAAACCTTTCATACCACCACGATGATTCTTGACCTGCCATTTCTTTCTTGTGTCAGTCGACTGAATCTTTGCATCAATAGGCAGATTTGCAGTTTTGTGTTTTTCCCTAAGGCATTCAAATGCAAGATGGTAAGTTGCAGGGTGATTATGATTTCATTGAACAAAACAACTGGAAATGGTCCAGTTAGACTTTAGCATTCTTTGCATCCAGTTTTCAACTCAGAGTTAATGTCTATGAAAATTATTTTCATGATTTTATTTTACCACTCTTAAAATACCAGCTCTGTTCTGAGTATTACATGTTTCTATCTATCTGTCATAATCTAATAATTTCTCTAAAATATACTTTTAAATACAAATATTGGTACCTAAAGCTTAATCAAAGGCTATTTGGTGTGTAGATTTTTGTGCTGTGGTCAGTGATTCATTCATGCTGACTCTTTGGGACCCCATGGACTGTAGCCCACCAGGCTCCTCTGTCCATGGGATTTTCCAGGCAAGAATACTGGAGTGGGTAGCCGTTTCCTACTCCGGGGGATCTTCCCAACCCAGGGATTGAACTCCAGTCTCCTAAATTGGCAGTTGGATTCTTTACCACTAGTGCCACCTGGGAAGCCCAATGTAGATTTTTACTGTATTGAAATTTCCTACTGTGAAAAGAAAATAGTCTTCATTCTCCATGATTTTTTGATGAAGAACCACTTTTAAATCAACTCATTGCATTGATCTTGGGAGGCTTCCCTGGTGGCTCAGATGGTCAGTCTGCCTGCAACACAGGAGACCCAGGTTTGATCCCTGGGTCGGAAGATCCCCTGGAGAAGGGAACAGCTATCCACTCCAATATCCTTGCCCGGAGAATTCCATGGACAGAACAGCCTGATGGGCTACAGTCCATGGGGTGGCGAAGAGTTGAACAAGACTGAGCGACTAAATACGCACACACACATTGATCTAATATCTGATCGGTTATCTCTATGAGAGTGTCGCTTTTAACATTGTTCTGTAAGTTTCTTAATGAAAGTCTGATTTAAAGGCAGCTTCACTTTTAAAGGGGCTCAAATGGTAAAGAATTCGCCTGCAATGCAGGAGACCCAGGTTTGATCCCTGGGTCAGCTACCCACTCCAGCATTCTTGACTGGAGAATCCCATGGTCAGAGGAACCTGGCAGGCTACCATCCATGTGGTCACAAAGACTTGGACACGACTGAGCGACTAATACAACACTTACTTTGTAAAAAGTACTCCTGGTTTTTGAAGGCAGGTTGTGAACAGAGAGCTTTGGTATCTTTAACTGCAATTTGCTGCAGCTTTAAGATTCTTAAAAAGGTTTTATATCATAGGAATCAGTAAAACTTCAGGACATGTATCAGATGAAAGCCCAATGACATGGTTTGACAGGGATTTTTAATATATCTGATGATACTCTTAAAAATCCATCTGTTGGCATAATGATTGCTGGCTTATTTCTTTTTCTGTAAAAGGAAGATGAAAATATCCTTTGACAGCTTCCTGAGTGGGAGAAGGGCATGGATGGAGAGCTTTTAGCATCCAGTATAAGTCACAGAAGCCTTCTCCATCTATGTCTGCAAGAGTTGAAGTCTTCCTGCTGGTTCCAACTCCTTTTCCTCTTCAAGGAGTCAGTTTGAAAGCTATCTGTCTTTGAGACTTCGTTTAAAATATGAATTAAAAGTTTCAGACATAACTCCAAGCAAAAGGAAGAAGCAGGAAGCTCAGTTGAGGACCCTGAGAATTCCAGGGAGCAAACTCAGTTGAAACCAAGTTTCTCAATTCCAGATCTCTGTTTGTGAATCTGTGACTCAGGGCAGGTGAAGTAGACAGTGTCCTAAGTTCACTTTCACAGAGTTAAATAAGACCGTGTAACTGAAGCTATGAAGCTGCTGCTCATGCCAGGAATGCGAAAGATGCCTATGAAAACAGCACGGGGCTACTACCAATTTCAGCACATTTTTGTTGGATTAGAAAAATGCAGTTGAAATTGGGAGCTTTAAATTCCTTTAAAATATCCACGTTTCAAAGCTTTGTGTCATAGTTGCCATTTAAGTCTTCAAGCCTTGTGTTTATGTAGGTAGCATGGTTTCTGCTGATGTGATGGAAATCTGTAACCCTGTGTTTTGAAGCCTCACTTTGCTCATTAAGAAGCCCCGATTTCCCAAAGGGAATACTGCCTCCAGCATGAGGTTTGGGCTTTGGTAACCGATGCAGTTCTGCGGTGAGATCAGTTCAAGGAAAGATGGGCTGAATGCAAAAACAGAGCAGGAATGATTTCGTTATTATTGTATAAAAACAGTATTCTAATGGGAAAGATACTTAATAGTCAGCTGCAGAAGATGACAGAAAATATGATTATGTTTCTGAGTGTATCGATATCAAGAGCTCAAAGAAGGGTACCTGGATGGGAAGGACATGAGTGGGTGCTCCTGGGAGCATCCTGCAGATGCAGCTACATAATCCTGTCTCCTATAGCAACCAAGCAAAAGATGGCGATGGCTACAAGCAGGCACGCTGGCAAAAGTCTTAGTTATATGATGAAACATACTGTTGTCTCCTAATTAGCAGAAATAGCAAGTGTCCCTTAAAAGACACGTTGGTGATGGACTGCGAATTAGAGAATCATCTGATTTTAGGGCTTAGAGATCTGTCCAGACCAGACATTTTACAGCTAGGAATACTGTTGACTTCGAAGGGTGTGATGACATGTCACAGTCCATTCAAGATGATCGAGGCCAATAGTCTGGATTTCTATCCTTCCCACCCCCTCCTCTGTCTTCACTGATAGTAATTTGAGAAAATAAGCTTTTTTAAAATGTTGTATGATTTCTGTAATTAAAGGTGTATTTGCACAGATGTGTCCATTAAATAGGTGTCATTTTTTTTTGCTTCTGACCCTTCATCAGTACCAAGTAAGATTGTGGAAAGTGATAATTGAATACCTCAATGACATAGACTTTTCTATAGAAGGGTTCCCTGGCCTGGGAGAAAATCATATGGGCAATTTGAGTAGCTGTTCATGGCCAAACCAAATATAGCTTGATGTCTTCTCCACAGATTGTGTCCCATTTCTGGGAAAGTACTGTGAAATCTTGACAGCAGTAATGTATTATTTTTTTTCAAAGACTATAGAAATTTATTTATTTTAATTTTTGTTGGAGAATAGTTGACTTACAATGTTGTGTTACAGGTGTGCAGAAAAGTGAATAGTAATATATTATTGGAAGAGGATATGCTTTATATATATATATAAACATACATATATATACTATATATGTAAAATAGTTATTAGGAGTATGTATACTAAAATATAAAATCACGACTTTGGGGCAGATTAATGAGCTCTCTGTCCAGCCCAATCCTCCAAGATTATGAGGAGCAAACAGCTGACACCCCTCCTATCAGTCTGAAAGGTTCGTATGTTCTCTTTCCTTTGTGACTCCTTATAAAATTATAATCTAGCAAGTTTTCTAAGCTCTCTTTGAACCTTTAAATTTTATAAATCTTAGAAGCAGCATAGAGAAGGAGGAAAAAAAAAACACACTTTTGAATTCCTCTTGTGTTACTTTTGTTAGCAGAATGACTTTCTGAGCCTGTTCCCAAATCTATAAAATAGGGTGATGATAATTTAAAATACTTACCTCCATGGGATTCAGAAGGTTTCAGATGGATAGGAAAGCTTTACAGATTTTACACAAATGTAGTTGTTTTCCTTTCGTCTATTTCTTGGCATAATACAACCCATAAACTTAGTGAGTAATATTTCCTTTCTCTTTTGTTATCTGAAATTTTCCTTTAAAAAAAATGTCAGTTTATTCTGATATTCTGCTGGGGTCCTGGGATGGGATCTGGTAAAAATGAGATAATTTGTCTTCTCATGCTCTTCATGATTTCATAGACTTAAATCATACATCCTCAGGTCTTTTGAGGCTGAATATTCATTGCTGAGTTCTGCCTTCATACCGTGCCCCAGCTCTTCATTTTGAATTCCTGTCCTCCAGTTTTTCAGCTCCATTATGTCACTTTTGATATATTGCAACTGAAATTATCCTCAGGGCTATAAGCGCAGGCATAGCATGGCACTGTACAAAGGCAGAATATTTTCCTTTTTTCTGCTTATTTCCTGATTATTTCCAGAGTCTCATTGACCTTCATAAAACTGCAGTAGCACCTTGAGCCAATGGCCTTAGAGCATAGTCCATCATAATTAATGTCTTGGTAAGCACAACATCCTACAATTTGTATTGCTTTTACCTTGGTGTGATAGCTAGTATTTAGCCTTTTAAAGCTTATTTTTCACTTTTCTGAAGACTGATTTCCAGAGTAGCTCTTGTTTTGGTTAGGTTTTTTATTGTCTTTAATGTATTTACCCTATCAATTCTTAAAAAAACAGATAGCAACTCTTTCAGTAATGCCTCTTACCTGGGACTTTGGTGACATTAGAATTTTATTGTTTACCAGCCCTTGTTGTGGTTTAGCTGCCACAACCCGTAAAGCTTCATTCATTAACCAGGTGTTTATTGACGCTCACACTGTGCAAGTTACCGCATTAAAGGCTTGGATACAGAGGGGACCCAGCAAGATTAGTGTGCAGACTCTCTTGAAACCTGCATCCCACAAGCCAACATATGAGTTAACCAGAAAATACCAGACCTAAAACTGAATGAGGCAGTCGAGTAACTCAGGGGTCACTTCAGATGGTGTGGTCAGGGACAGCCTCTGAGGAGGTGACCTCTAAGCCTTGCTATGAGTAGCAGGAACGTGGCGTACCCAGGAAGCCAGTGTGAAAGGCGCTTCCAGTGAGCGGTAGACAGAGGCCTGGGCACCGGGCACTGTGGGTCAGGGAAGGAGTTTGGATTTTGTAATGGTTTCACAGGAACCACTGGTGTATCCTTAACAAAGGGCGGTACATGAGTTATGGCAACCTTGGCATAATTTGATAAAAGTGGGATCTGTGTAAAATGTAGGCCACATTATTGTGGGATGAATGAAATGACCTCCAAATCTCTGCACCTGTCAATGAAGTGAGCAATATCCTAAATTGTGGCTGGCTAGACTTCTTGCCTGGAGAATCCCAGGGATGGGGGAGCCTGGTGGGCTGCCGTCTGTGGGGTCACACAGAGTTGGACACGACTGAAGCAGCTTAACAGCAACAGCAGCAGCCTTTTAGGACAATGGGAGTGATTTTCAAGTTAGTTGAATTTTCAAGTTAGTTGGTACCTGTTTTGTCTAATTAAGGAACAAAATACACACTTTTAAGATGGAGGTACTGGTCACCAGAGCCCAATACTAGTCAAGAGGTTGAGCTGGATGAAGAAAAAAAGGTGACTGTTAGACTAAGTAACAGAGACGCTATTGATAACCTTGGTAACCTCTATAGTAAGATTGGAAGACAATTGAATTGGTTTGAGTGGCAGAGTAAACATTGAAAATAAAGACAATTTTGTCAAGTTTTGCTGTGTATAGGAGGAAATAAATGGCAGAGTAGCAAGATTGGGGCTTCCCTGGTGGCTCAGTGGTAAAGAATCTGCCTGCAATGCAGGAGACATGGGTTTGATCCCTGAGTGGGGAAGATCCCATGGAGGTGGAAATGGCAATACACTTCAGTATTCTTACCTGGGAAATCCCATGGACAGAGGAGCTTGGCAAGCTGCAGTTCCTGGGATCGCAAAAGAGGTGAACACAGCTTAGGGACTAAACAACAACAAACTAACAGATTATATGGAGTTTAGGAGGTTTTTAAAATCTTATTTTGTCAAAATCATATGACACCAGAGCATGTTTGCACATGTTAAGAATAGTCAGGGTGGAGAAGGAAATGGCAACCCACTCCAGTATTCTTGCCTGGAGAATCCCATGGACAGAGGAGCTTGGTGGGCTACAGTCCATGGGTCGCAAAGAGTCGGACACGACTGAGCGACTTTAAAAAAAAAAAAAAGAATAGTCAGGGGACTTTGCTGGCGCTCTGCTGTTTAGGACTTCACCTTCCAGTGAAGGGGATGTGAATTCAGTCCCTGCTTGGAGAGCTAAGAGCCCAGGTGCCTCCCGGCCAAAAAATCAGCACATACAATGGAAGCAGTGTTGTAACGAATTCAATAAAGACAGAGCTCAGTTGGTAAAGAATCTGCCTGCAATGCAGGAGACCTGGGTTCGACTCCTGGGTCAGGAAGATGCACTGGAGAAGGGAATGGCAACCTACTCTGTTATTCTTGCCTGGAGAATCCCATGGAGGGAGGAGCCTGGTAGGCTATACAGTCCATGGGGTCAGAAGAGTTGGACATGACTTTAAAATGGTCCACATTAAAAAAAAAAAAAACAAAAACAAGACTGTATGGAGAGAAATTGACATTGCAGGAGAGTGAGGAAAGTTGCAGTAGTGACATCCATGAGAAGGTGAGGGGAGATGGGATCCAGAGCACGGATGGTGGGGTGACCTTTGATGGGAATCGGAACATGACAGCCTTGTTTAAGCTATGCCTGAGTGTGGTTTCCTGCCCCACAAGAACCACTGCTGATCTTCTTAGTAGCAACAGTTACTGTCAAGGTATCCTTTTCATGATGTCTCTCTTAAGCACTAGAGATTTGAGGAATGGAAGTTGAAAATATCCAAATGGACATACCCAGAGGCAGTAGCAACAATTCTTTAGGAACATTTTCAAAGTCAGTAAGATATTTTTAAAAATTTTCAGGGCCTCCTTTGACTCTAGAAAATGACATACAATGTTATACCTAAATGATCATATAACATTACTTGAACTTACTGCAAATGCTAATGTAATCCACCCTTTAATTCATTGTTTATTGAAGAAATTAGTCAGCTTCTTTGCTGTTCACATGAAATGAGTAGGGAAGGTGTGAAAAGCCCAGGACGTAGCTGTAGCTGATGTGCAGTAAGGATTCTAACCAGATCTTTTTTTTTTTTTTTTTAACTTTAGTGCTCAAGCTTTTAGACCCTCAGAAATGTGGACAGTTTCCCATAGTTTAAGTTATTTCTTTGAACCATAAGAAAAGACAAAACCACACAAAAAATGTTGCACACAATCTCATTTAAGAGTTTGTGAATCTAAGCCAGCAGTGTAATGAAAACTTTGTGAACACCACCAAGTAGGACTTAGTTCAGGGAATGCAAAGATGATTCAACATTAGGAAATCAATGATGGTGATTGAAGAAATTTAATGTTAATCAAAAGAGGAAAACATTTTTGTTATCTCCACGGTAGTTGAAAAGGTAGTTGGTATACATTCTTTGTATACTTTATGTATATATATACATATACATAGCACAACAAATGCATTATTTTATGCATTGATTTCTCCCGATAAAACCACAGAGAACTAACTGAAAATTTATTAGAACTCATGAACAATAACTATAGCAATAAAAGTAAATGTTTAAAATCAGTAATTTTCAATCTAGATAAAATGGACAAATAACCCAAAAAGACATAAACTACTAAAACTTAAAAAATAGAAATTGTGAATAGCCCTGTGTAACACGAGATTGCATTTGCAATTAAAAAAGAAACAATTTCCACAAATAAAAACCCAGACCCAAATAACTTAACATTGAATTCTACCAACATTTAAAGAAAATCTAACACCACTCCTCTAAAAACTCTTCCAAAAAATAAAAGAGAGGGGATACTTTACAGTTTGTTCTCTGAGATCAGTATCACCCTGATACCAAAACCAAAAAAAAAAGATGTCACACAAAAACTATAGATCAGTATCTCTTACAAATATAGACACAAAAATCCTCAACAAATACTAACGGAATAAATCCAGCAACATACAAAAAGGATTATATACTAGGATCAAATGGGGTTAATGCAAAGTTGTCTTAACATATGAAAAGCAATGTTGTACCAGTATTAATAAAGGAAAAAGCCACATGATAGTCTCAGTGAATATTAAAAATGAATTTGACAAAATTTAATACCCTTTAAAACCACTAAAACTAGGAATAGAAAGGAACTTTTCAATCTGATAATATCATCTATGAAAAACCCATGGTTATTATCATATTTGGGCTTCCCAGGTGGTGCTGGTGGTTAAGAACCTGCCTGCCAATGCAGGAGACACAAGAGATGCAAGTTCAATCCCTGGGTCGGGAAGATTCCCTGGAGGAGGGCATGGCAACCCACTCCAGTACTCTTGCCTGGAATATCCCATAGGCAGAGGAGCCTGGCAGGCTGCAGCCCATACGGTTGCGAAGATTATCATACTTAGAATGAGTAACTAGATGCTCCCCCCACACACAAAGACCAAGAATAAGACAGGAGGTCCACTCTTAGCACTTTTATCCAACATTTTTCTAGAGCTTCCAGCCAGGCCAGTTGGGAAAGAAAAAGAAATGAGGTATTCAGTTTGGAAAGAAAGAAGTAAAACTAGAGTGATGATCTTGTACGCAGAAAATCCTAAGGAACCAACAAAAAAACTATTAAAACTAATAAGCAGGATTGAAGGATACAAGATCAGTATCCGCAAATCAACCTTATTAGTATTATCTGAAAATTAAGAGTACAGTTCCATGTAAAATAGCATTAAAGAGAATATAATAGGAAGAAATTTAATGAAGAATTGTAATACACACACTAAAAACTTTGAAGCATCATTGGAGGAACTTAAGTGGAAAGACATCTCCTGTTTGTGGATTGGAAAACCTAATGTTGTTAAGATGGCATTGCTCCCCAAATTAATCTTTCGATTCAGTTAAGTCCCTGTCAAAATCTCAACTACCTTTTTTACAGGAATTGAGCTGATTCTAAGATTAATAGGCAAACTCATGGAACCCAGAATAGCTGAAGGAATCTTGAAAAGGAAAAACAAAGTTTGAAGACTTCTACTTTTGACTTGAAAACTGATTATAAACCTGTAGTAATCAGGACAGCGTCACTGGCCCAAGGATAGGTATATAGATGGAATAGAATCGAAAGCTCAGGAATAAACCGTATATATATCATTAATTGATTTCAACAAGAGTGCCAAGATAATTAAATGGTGCTGGGACAGCTGAATGGTCATGTGCAAAATAATGATGTTGGGATCCAAACTGCACAGTGTATAGAAGAAATAATTGAAAATGCATCATTGACCTAAATGTATGAACTAAAACTAAACAACTTTTAGAAGAAAAGTAAGTGAAATCATTAGCATTTGGATTAAGCGATGGTTTCTTAGATATGACAGAAGCCAAGTCATTACCAAAAGAAACAGTGGATGAATTGTGCTTCATCAAAGTTAAAAAGATTCTGTGCTTCAAAGGATATCATCAAGAAAAAGACTTATCACAGACTTCCCTTGACGGTTCAGTGACTAAGACTTTGCACTCCCAATGCAGGGGCCCCAGGTTTGATCCCTGATCAGGGATCTAGATCCCACATGCCGCAACTAAAGATTCTCCATACCACGGCTAAAGATCCTGCATGTTACAACAAGGATGGAAGATCCCACTGGATCCCGTGTGCCACAACTAAGACCTGGTGCAGCCTAAATAAATCAATATTTTTAAAAGAAGAAAAAGACAATCCACAGGAAAAAATATTTGCAAAGCAAATATCTGATAAAAGACTTGTTTCTGAAATGTAGAAAAAAACTCTTAAATTCACCAATAAGAAGACATTTAACCTCATTTAAAAATGAGCGAGGGATTGGCGTTGGAGAAGGAAATGGCAACCTACTCCAGTATTCTTGCATGGAAAATTCCATGGACAGAGGAGTCCAGTGGGCTACAGTCTCACAGAGACCCATGGGGTCTCAAAGAGTTGGACATGACTGAGCATCTGACCCCACCCCCTGCAAAGGATTTGCATAAACATTTCTCCAAAGAAGATATACAGATAGTCAGAAAGCATTTGGAAGAGATGTTTAATGTCATTTGTCTTTAGGGAAATCAAAAATTTACATGCATTAGAATGGCTGGAATCAAAAAGACAGTAAATGTTGCTGAAGATCTGGAGAACCTGGAACCCTCATACATTGCTGGTGGGACTGTAAAATGGAGCACCTGCTTTGGAAAACAGTCTGGCTGTCCCTCAAAATGTTAAACACAAAGGTGCCATTTTCCTCTCGTAGGTATATCTCAGGAGAATTGAAAACTTATGTTCATGCAAAATCTTGTACATGAGTGTTTGTAGCAGCCTTGCTCATAATAACGCCAAAGTGAAAGCAACTCAAATATTGATCAGCTGATGATTGAATCAATAAAATATGTTGTATTCATACAGTGGAGTATTATTCAGCCATAAAAAAAGAGCATGACATTCCGACACATGCCACAACGTGGATGAACCTGGGAAAGATTTTGCTGAGTGAGTGAAACCAGATGCAAAGGCCACATACTTGGTGATTCCATTCATATGAAATGTCCGGAGTAAGCAAGTCCATAGCAACCGATAACTGATTTAGTGCCTAATTACCATGGCCTTGGGGGAGGAGAGAGTCAGGAGTCTCAGCTAACATGACTGGGGTTTTTTTGGCGGGTGAAAATCTTGAAAATCTTCTGGAATTAGAAAGTGGTGATAGAGGCATGATTCTGTAACTATATTAAAAACCTCTGGATTATAAACTTTAGAAGATTGAACTTCATGGTGTATGAATTACATTTCAGTAAAGCTCTGCCATTACATAGTAAATGACTACGTTTAAAAGAAAGTCTATTTTCTTCATGCTGTGAATGACAAATTCAAAATTATCATAGAAAGAATACATGCACAACAGAATTTGAGAAGTTTTTGAGGAAAGGGAGAGGAGAAATTATGCTGCATGTCGTGATACACGCGATTGTTGTTGCTTAGTCACCAAGTCATGTCTGACTCTCTTGTGACCCCACGGACTGTAACCCCCGGCTCTGTCCATGGGATTTCCCAGACAAGAATCCTGAGAATTTCCTTCTCCAGGGGATCTTCCCGACCCAAGGATCAAACTCAGGTCTCCTGCCTTGGCAGGCAGATTGGCAGGACTCTTTACCACTGAGCCACCAGGAAGAGTGTACAACTATCACAGGGACAGGACCCCCCCCCGCCGCCCGCAAAAAAAAAAAAAAAAAAACTAAGAAGAGACATTAAGAGCATGTATTAGAGAAGTCATAGAGAGTAAAAACAGTTATTCCTTGGTGGGAAGAGTATAGATTATTTATGAAATGATGGTGTTCAGCACCTCCCTAGCTTTATCAATCAGCATTTGGGGTTGGAACATAGCAGAAAATAATTGTGGCAAGTTGAAACAGAGACAGATTTATAGAAACGATACTGGGCAGGTCAGAGTCATTGGGGAAGCACGCTCAGAAGATGACAGCCAGCAAAAGATGCTAAGAAACTAGAAAGAGAGCCTCGTTCAAGCCACTGGCTTGGGACGGTGAGGATGATGCTGAGCTGCTCCAGCTTCTGCTAGATCCCACCGCGGCCATCATGACCAAATTCTAATGGTCCCTGCATGTTTACACTCACTCCCTCAAGATTTGGAAACCCAGGCAAGAGCATCCAAAGACAGAGCCTAAGTCACAGGCTGGGTGTGGGGAAAGGACTGTCCGCCCACCTTCGGTGCTGTGGTGGGAGGCAGGGCCCTGTTGCATCAAGTCAGATGGGAAGGTGTCCAATTGCTGAGGAGCCAAAAATGCCATTTTCACTAACATTTGGAATAACTAAAATTAGAACCATCCTTTACATCATAGACCGAAATAAATTCCACATGGATTCAGAATGTAAATGTAAAAGTTGAGACCATAAAAGTACTTAAAGAAAATACACATGCTTATTTATGTAATATTGGCTTGGGAAAGTTGCTAAGCATGATATAAAAATCAGAAGGCCATTAAAAATGTCAGTAGAGAATATTTAATGATCCGGATAGGGAATCACGGTCTGTTAAATTAAAAAAAAAAAAAATAGAATGGCTTGTGCCAGAATATTAACAGTGGTTTTCTCTGGATGATGAGATGGAGATGATTTTTCGTTCCTTGCTTCACACACTGTATGCAAGGTTTTCTTTTTTTCCTCAAACATTGCTATTACTTTTCAAATTTGGAAAATGAGTGATTTGCTTGGTAGGTTTGTAAGAATGCATAGATACTGGTGTCTCCATAAGTAAACTTTATGCTAAACGCTACAGAAGTGAATATAACTCTTTAAATGGCAGGTAATGAGACACTTGTGTTTAGACATCCCCTTTTCTATAAAAATTATGTTGAGTGGCTATTGGTATTGGCTCCATCTGGTGGCACGTCAAAAGGAAGACCCGGATAATGGATGACAGCTGTAAGAACACCCCCCAGGGTCCTGATGCTTATTTCCTCCAGTGTATTTTGTTTTGGTTTGTTTTATGTTGTCTTGTTTTTAAGAGAATCCATCTGCTTGACTACAAAATCCCAGTTTTGTACTCAGGGTATTGGTGTCTAAAGGAGGCATCGCAGATATAAAGATTCTGGAGGTGATAACTTATTGTGGCCTTTATTTTATCACCTTATCACTTCAGCTCAGTCGCTCAGTCATGTCCGACTCTTCGCGACCCCATGAACTAGGCCTCCCTGTCCATCACCAACTCCCGGATTTTATCCAAACTCATGTCCATTGAATTGGTGATGCCATCCAACCATCTCATCCTCTGTCATCCCCTTCTCCTCCTGCCCTCAATCTTTCCCAGCATCAGGGTCTTTTCAAATGAGTCAGCTCTTCACATGAGGTGGCCAAAGTATTGGAGTTTCAGCTTCAACATCAGTCCTTCCAATGCATATTCAGGACTGATCTCCCTCAGGATGGACTGGTTGGATCTCCTTGCAGTCCAAGGGACTCTTAAGAGTCTTCTCCAACAGCCACAGTTCAAGAGCATCAATTCTTCAGTGCTCAGCCTTCTTTATAGTCCAACTTTCACATCCATACATGACCACTGGAAAAACCATAGCCTTGACTAGACGGACCTTTGTTGGCAAAGTAATGTCTCTGCTTTTTAATATGCTGTCTAGGTTGGTCATAACTTTCCTTACCAAGGAGTAAGCATCTTTTAATTTCATTGGCTGAAATCACCATCTGCAGTGATTTTGGAGCCCCCAAAAATAAAGTCAGCCACTGTTTCCACTGTTTCCCTATCTATTTGCCATGAAGTGATGGGACCGGATGCCATGATCTTAGTTTTCTGAATGTTGGGCTTTAAGCCAACTTTTTCACTCTCCTTTTTCACTTTCATCAAGAGGCTTTTTAGTTCCTCTTCACTTTCTGCCATAAGAGTGGTGTCATCTGCATATCTGAGTTAATTGGTTTTTCTCCTGACAATCTTGATTCCAGCTTGTGCTTCATCCAGCCCGGCATTTCTACTCTACGTATAAGTTAAATAAGCAGAATGACAATATACAGCCTTGACGTACTCCTTTTCCTATTTGGAACTAGTCTGTTCCATGTCCAGTTCTAACTGTTGCTTCCTGACCTGTATACAGGTTTCTCAAGAGGCAGGTCAGGTGGTCTGGTATTCCCATCTCTTTCAGAATTTTCCACAGTTTGTTGTGATCCACACAGTCAAAGGCTTTGGCACAGTCAATAAAGCAGAAGTAGATGTTTTTCTGGAATTCTCTTGCTTTTTCCATGATCTAGCAGATGTTGGCAATTTGATCTGCCTTTTCTAAAACCATCTTGAACATCTGGAAGTTCATGGTTCACATATTGCTGAAGCCTGGCTTGCAGAATTCTGAGCATTACTTTACTAGCGAGTGTGATGAGTGCAATTGCGCGGTAGTTTGAGCATTCTTTGGCATTGCCTTTCTTTGGGATTGGAATGAAAACTGACCTTTTCCAGTCCTGTGGCCACTGCTGAGTTTTCCAAATTTGCTGACATATTGAGTGCAGCACTTTCACAGCATCATCTTTTAGGGTTTGAAATAGCTCAACTGGAATGCCATCACCTCCACTAGCTTTGTTCCTAGTGATGCTTCCTAAGGCCCACTTGACTTCACATTCCAGGATGTCTGGCTCTAGGTGAGTGATCACACCATTGTGATTATCTTGGTCGTGAAGATCTTTTTTGTACAGTTCTTCTGTGTATTCTTGCCACCTCTTCTTAATATCTTCTGCTTCTGTTAGGTCATACCATTTCTGTCCTTTATTGAGCCCATCTTTGCATGAACTGTTCCCTTGGTATCTCTTATTTTCTTGAAGAGATCTCTAGTCTTTCCCATTCTGTTGTTTTCCTGTATTTCTTTGCATTGATCGCTGAGGAAGGCTTTCTTATCTATCCTTGCTATTCTTTGGAACTCTGCATTCAGATGCTTATATCTTTCCTTTTCTCCTTTGTTTTTCACTTCTCTTCTTTTCACAGCTATTTGTAAGGCCTCCTCAGACAGCCATTTTCTTTTTTGCATTTCTTTTTCTTGGGGATGGTCTTGCTCCCTGTCTCCTGTGCAATGTCATGAGCCTCTGTCCATAGTTCATCAGGCACTGTATCTATCAGATCTAGGCCCTTAAATCTATTTCTCAAGTCTACTGTATAATCATAAGGGATTTGATTTAGGTCATACCTGAATGGTCTAGTGGTTTTCCCCACTTTGTTCAATTTAAGTCTGATTTTGGCAATAAGGAGTTCATGATCTGAGCTACAGTCAGCTCCCGGTCTTGTTTTTGCTGACTGTATAGAGCTTCTCCATCTTTGACTGCAAAGAATATAATCAGTCTGATTTTGGTGTTGACCATCTGGTGATGTCCATGTATAGAGTCTTCTCTTGTGTTGTTGGAAGAGGGTGTTTGCTGGGACCAGTACGTTCTGGCAAAACTCTATTAGCCTTTACCCTGCCTCATTCTGTACTCCAAGGCCAAATTTGCCTGTTACTCCAGGTGTTCCTTGACTTCCTAATTTTGCATTCCAGTCCCCTATAATGAAAAGGATATCTTTTTTGGGTGTTAGTTCTAAAAGGTCTTGTAGGTTTTCATAGAACCATTCAACTTCAACTTCTTCAGCATTACTGGTCAGGACATAGACTTGGATTACCGTGATATTGAATGGTTTGCCTTGGAAACGAACAGAGATTATTCTGTCGTTTTTGAGATTGCATCCAAGTACTGCATTTTGGACTCTTTTGTTGACTATGATGGCTACTCTGTAAGGCTACCCTACACTCTAAGGGGCTTCCCTGGTGGCTCAGAGGTTAAAGTGTCTGCCTCCAATGAGGGAGACCTGGGTTCAATCCCTGGGTCAGGAAGATCCCCTGGAGAAGGAGATGGTAACCCACTCCAGTATTCTTGCTTGGAGAATCCCATGGATGGAGAAGCCTGGTAGGCTACAGTCCACGGGGTCGCAAAGAGTTGGACACGACTGAGCGACTTCACTTTCACTATTTTCTAAGGGATTAGTGCCCACAAGAGTAGATATAATGGTTATCTTAGTTCACTGATTGCTAGAATGTCTGTGTTCACTCTTGCCATCTGTTTGACCACTTCCAGTTTGCCTTGATTCACTTTGTAGTCTTACCTACAAATAATGGGCTGCCTCACCGTTTTGTATTTAGCAGCCCCTAGATCCTTGATAGGGCTTCCCTGGTGGCTCAGACAGTAAAGAATCTGCCTGCAATGCAGGAGACCCAGGTTCGATCCCTGATTGGGAAGATCCCCTGGAGAAGAGAGTGGCAACCCACTCCAGTATCTAGCCTAGAAAATCCCATGGACAGAGGAGCTTGGTGGGCTAGTCCATGGGACCACAAAGACTTGGACACAACTAAGCGACTAACATTTTCTGCTTCCCTCTTTTCTTAGATTCCTATCTCAGTAAAGGATGCTCAGCCTCCATTTGACGTAAGAGACCACGTAGTCTCTTCCTAGGTAAGGGAGAGTTTCTCAAACAGAATGAAGGGCTTCTTGCAAAACCGTGATACCAGTGGATGGAGGGGAGCTCTTTATGTTCAAAAAGGCATATTACTGGCATATTATAGAAACAGATGGAGAGATCTGGAGAAGTGCAGAAGCAAAGAGAACTCATAAATGGCCATTTCTTCCCATTCTCACCACTCAATTTCTTTTCCTTTTTGTAAAAGAAAGATAATCTTTGTGACTTGGAAATGCCTTTAGCCTTTACTGTTAAGAAGATATGAATTAGTGTGTGTGATCTTTCTGCAATTTTCTAGTTGAAATTGTCATGATCTAAGAGTTCTTCATAAAAATGTACATACAGATGTATATGAAAGGCTTCCTAATGAACCTATTTTCTGTGACTATTTCCTCAAGGGACTCATCGGACATGTCTGTTATTTTCATTTCTCAGTCATAAACAGCATGACTCTGAACTTCTGCAAGTTTCAGAGTCCCCATGTCTCCATCCTTCACGTTAATATAAGAATCCCATTGCTCTGGACTGGAATTAAATCGGTACACAACTATTTTTGGTATTAGATCGCTTAGTTAAACAGTTTCACCTCAGCCATTTTGCAGGGTGGATATAAAACAGCTTGGGCGTCGTATACATATTCTTTTTCTGAGCTCCATATTTCCTGTAGTTTGCTCATGTAGACATTTTTGGCTGTTTTTCTCTTATATATGTTAATGATTTGGAGCTGGTAGCAGCTCGATGGAAGGAAAAATATGCTCCTTTTTTTTCATGAGAGAAGCGAAGAAGAGTTGTTCTCACCCTGATTTCCTCACATGTTAAAGAATGAAGCTCTGTTCATTGTTCATGGAATCCGGTGATGCTGTCGTGAAGAGCGTCTGTACCACAGTGGTTAGGGGTGAGGAGGTGGAGGAGCTGCATCCAGACTCACCCCTGCCCTCCAGCACCCAGCCCTGGTGGACCAGGAGGTGTGGGTGCAGGGAGGAGAGGAGCACATAGCAGGAGGGCTGAGGACGTGGGGCTCCCTCCTGCCCAGCACCGCTCAGTCACACGTGGTACCTTCAGACTCAACCTGTCTGTCCTTGTCTCTTTCCAGGAGCAGCCTACTGCCAGTTCATGGACATGCTCTTCCCAGGCTGCATTAGTTTGAAGAAAGTAAAATTTCAGGCGAAGTTGGAGCATGAATACATTCACAATTTTAAGCTTCTGCAAGCATCATTCAAGCGAATGAATGTTGATAAGGTAGGAGACAGATTTGTACCTCCGTAAAAGGCATCGTCTTTGCTTAACCTTCTTTTGGTGCAAAAATCCAAAAACATTTCAAGGGGCTATATCTTGATATCAGTAGGCTGAGTTATGTACGTACAGCATAAAGCACAACCCTCACTTCTCATACCTGGTTGAGGTTTTTATCTAAGGAGATTCCTAAACTTGTAGCCATTCAACTAGAAACTCTAACAGAAATCGTGAATGCTAAAATGTTGTTATTCTGTATTAGCAATGCAGGTGAGAAATTTTCATGTTTGCCAGGTGCCACTGTGGCTCTTCGTATGTTTTGTTTCTTTGAAGAAATCATGAAATCCCATAGAAATGGCATGGCTTTTAATCTTGACTTGAGCAAGTTATTTAAATTCTTTAAGTATACCCATCTGTAAAATGGGATTGGAACCCTGGTCCCTGTGGTTATGAAGTTAAAGTGAGGGACTGCCTGTCCCAAGTGTCCCGTGTATGTACTCAGATTCTCACTTGTTGTCCATAAAATGTTCTTTTACCCCCTTTGAACTTTAAAATTTTGTCCTGGTGTGATTCAAATGAAGTTAGGCTGGAGTCCTTTTTCCTCCCATAAGGACTATTACTGAAGCCCATTCAGTTCATATACATATTAAATTCATAGTCTTTATTTAGGATATAGCTCTTGGAGGGAATAAGTTAGAAATGAATTTTAAATACGGAAAAAAAGAAAAGCAAGGGAGAAATAGAAAACTTTTCTTTGCATAGTAATAAATAGGCTATGAAAATAAAAAAATTAAATATTGGGTTATAAGAGAGGTTAAAAGAAAACAGAAAAGTTTGCTGAACTGTATATATTTTTAATTCAATGCAGTTAGTGTCTTCAAAGTATATAATGAAAGCATTCTTATCAAAATATTAAGAAAATTTTGGCTTCTCATTATTTGTATTGCAAAACGTATATTGTCTTACACATTTCAACCTCTTGAATCATTTTCAAGTTTATGACCTTTGCTGAGGTTAATTTGCAACTTGACTCCTTGTGTATTTATTCAAAACTAAAGCGTAGAGTGCACCTAGAACTATCACAACCTTGTTAATCAAGTATAATCCAGTATAAAATAGCAAGTTAAATAAAGAGTTGTGCAGGGTCTCCTTCCTCATTAGCATCATTTCTCTGTACATTTCTGTACTATTTCTGTGTACGTGTTTCTAGATCGAAAAGAAAAGAGATACCCATTCGTGGGTTTATTGACGGAACTTGTATGTAACAAAATTGCGGCTTCATATCCGTAGAAGTGTTCACACAGAGAGCGGGTTAGCCATTGGTAAGAATGTTGAAGATTAAAAAGAAAAGAATGTTGAAGATAAAATTCTGGTACTGTCACTGGAGGGACAGTAACCTTGATGACCTTTAAGCCTCTCCAGCTTAATATGCTACGATTCTACCCAAAGGTCCTGGTGTAGAGACTGTCCCTGTCCGTGTTGGTTCTAGCTTGTGGCAGCACAGGAGAAGTACCTGTACTGATATTTGCTTGTCACCTCTGATTTTGGACTTCTGACCTCGGGACTTTCATTTTGATAGGAAATGCAAAATTAAGTCAACAGAACTAAGTGCCTGCTTTGACTGGCTAATGCAGCAACAGCATCTTTTAGTTGATATGTGTTCATGTTTGGCAGAAAGCAAAATACTGTAGCATGTTAATGAAAGGCCGTTATGCTCCAAGAAGGCTCTTTCTAAAATAATCACAGTATTAGCATGAACAAAAGTTACAAAACATTTATAAATAGTACAACATTTATTTTTAATAGTATAATATTATTTTTAATAGAAAATATTTATAAATAGTACCATGAAAAGACCTCTGAAGGTAATACTGATTGGCTTTTTAGGTTACCAGTAGGAAAGTACTCTGTGAAAAGCTAGCTTCGTCTCAGAAATTGACATAAATGCTGAGTGTCTCCTCCTCCAGGAGGCCTTCTGTGACTCCCCTCGCCTGAATCGTTTCTCTTTCCCTCCTCACCCCCATCCACCCGTGGCACATTAACTGCGTTCCTGTGTAGCCCATGAATTACTGTGCCCTGTATTGTGGCTAGTTGCTTTTATTTTATGCTTGTGTCTCTACATTGTAAATAAGTTCCACGAAAGCTCATTTTGTTTCAGAAGAACCATTAGATTAGTGTGTGTTTTCACTGACTTGAGTTCCTATTCATTGGTACTCTCTAATAGTTACAGTTGGTTTAAGAGCTTATTCCAACACAACTGGACCAGGTGTTACAAAGAAATAAGGAAAACCCATCGAGCTGTGTCTGTTGGAACAGCACAACATCCCAGACGCAGATGTTTTTAGGGGGAGATGCTCTGGCAATAAACATTCTATGAAGAGGCTCCACCCTTCTTGACAGCTCAGGGTATTCCTTAGTTTGGAAGGTTTGTTCAGATGTGTTAAATATTCCAGGCAAATTAGCTGCAACCTTTTAATGTTCCTTATGGTTTGTTCAGAGGTATTAAACATCCCAGGAGAATCAGCTACACCATTTTAATTTTTCTTTAGTATAATGAAGAATTCTATGGATTTGGGGATACCACTGGCTAAGACACTAGGGGAGAGGCCAGGAGGTGTGAATTGCAGACACGGGAAATAGTTCTGTTTTGGGAGCTCTTCAGCTGTGTTAAATACAAACCAGCCTGGGGGTTGTGACTCACCCGGTGCTTTTATGTTGCAGGTAATTCCCGTGGAGAAGCTAGTGAAAGGGCGTTTCCAGGACAACCTGGATTTTATCCAGTGGTTTAAGAAGTTCTACGATGCTAACTACGATGGGAAGGAGTATGACCCAGTAGAGGCACGACAAGGGCAAGACGCAATCCCTCCTCCCGACCCGGGTGAACAGATCTTCAACCTGCCCAAGAAGTCCCACCATGCCAACTCTCCCACAGCAGGTACTGGAACAGCGTCATTCTGGAGTCACTTCCGTGTTGGAAGATGCCTCCGGCCCTCCTGGGCTGTCCTGTGTTTGCTTGGTTCTTCCCAGCAGTCAGTATTTTCACACCTCTGGATGATTTTTATTGTTGTCTGACCACATTTATCTTCCTAGTAGTAAGTTAACAATCAGGATTTAAACTATTAAAAAGGCAGAACTTGATGTCACTGAAGCTATACAACCAGGGATAGATTGCATTTTCCTTTTTTTGAGAAATTTCAAGTAATGTGATTAGATTTTGACATATTTTTATTGTTTAATTGCTGCCAGTAGAGTCTAGAATATGAACTTGTTAACACTTTTAAATATGGATCATATTCTATAATCCTTCAGAGGAAATTCATGAAAAATCCATCCTGTCTCCTGTGTGGGCAGTGCCAGTTTTTATGGGACCGCGTTCAGCAAGACCTCACTTAGCCAACTTTGTCCAAAAGTGAAGTCACTAATGATAAATACCTGGAACTTTAAAAAATGTTTTAACTTTTCTAGAGAAAAACCTTTGTAAGATATGTTACAAATATTCTTTCCTAAAAAAAAAAGAAAAAAAAAAAACAGACTTTTTACCAAGCAGAATGTGTTACTGTTAAATGAGGGTCATTATTACAAACACCAGCTGTGGTACTGGACAGTTAAACAATGAAATCCTCAGAAACCATGTGTTTCCACTTGAAAACCAGCATTTACACTTGTTAATTCTGTAACCTTCAGTTTATCAGAATACAAATTCCTTATTTATGCCCAATCTCTAATCAGAATGATTAAAAATGGTTATAAGAAGACTTCCCAGATGGCCCAGTGGTAAAGAATCCTCCTGCCAATTCAGGAGACAGAGGAGACACAGGTTCAACCCCTGGGTCGGGAAGATCTCTTAGAGAAGAAAATAGCAACCCACTCCAATATTCTTGCCTGGAAAATCCCATGGACAGAGGAACCTGGCGGGCTGTAGTCCATGACATCACAAAGAGGTTGACACAACTTAAAACTGGGCATGCGTGCGTGCGGTAGTAAACAATGAGTACAGGTATCTGGAACTCAAGGAAGTGTCAGCTAGAGATAAACATTTGGTGAGTCTCCCACATCCCGGTAATTGAGGCTGGAAGTTAGTCCTAAGTGAGAAAGAGGGAGTCCCCGAGGAACTTGAACATTTAATGTTTGGGTAGGAAAGGAGGGACTCACCTGGGAGCAGGGAAGATGCCAGAAAGATGGAAAGAAATG
The DNA here is from genome assembly GCF_001704415.2 of Capra hircus. Lineage (NCBI taxonomy): Eukaryota > Metazoa > Chordata > Mammalia > Artiodactyla > Bovidae > Capra > Capra hircus. Next base: position 22,235,183 of record NC_030831.1, on the reverse strand, counting down.
AGGGAATAACGTGTCAGGGGGAGCAGAACAGTTATCAGTGTCTAAACCTGCTGAGGAGTCCAGTACACTGAGGACGGGGAGGGTCCGTTGGATGTTTCAACTTGGTGGTCTCTTAGTAGAGTGATGGGTCCCGGAATGGGTTAAAGGAATTGGAGGAAGGAAACTGAGATAGCATAAAAATCCCAACTTTGAAGCCATAGAATTAAATAAGCTTAAAAAAAAGATGAGACTTCCCTGGTGATCCAGTGGTTAAGAATCCACCTGCCAGGGCAGGAGACATGCATTCAATCCCTAGTCCAGGAAAACCCCACATGCCTCCAAGCACCTAAGCCTGAGCTCCACAGCTGCAGAGCCCATAGGCCTGGAGCCCATGGGCTCTGCAGCAAGAGAAAAGTGAAAGTGAAGTCGCTCGGTCGTATCCGACTCTTTTCGGCCCCATGGACTGTAGCCTACCACGCTCCTCCATCCATGGGATTTTCCAGGCAAGAATACTGCAGTGGGTTGCCATTTCCTTCTCCAGAGGATCTTCCTGACCCAGGGATCAAAGCCGGGTCTCCCGCATTGTAGGCAGACGCTTTACTGCCTGAGCCCGCTGTGGGAAACCCGAGCACCACAACGAAGAGTAACCCTTGCTCACCACACCAACGAAGACCCAATGCAGCCATAAGTAAATAAACTAAGCACAGATCTTTGGGAACACATACACTTAAGGGCAAGAAGAAAACCCTTGCTAAACTGAGAAAAGGAGGAACATCAGGGGAAAAAACAGCTCAATAGCAGAGTAGGACATTTCTAGCAAGAGGGCCCACCAATAGCAGCACCAACTATTAATTGTGGAGAGCTCAAATAGGATGAAGCCTGAAAATAGGCTGAGGATATCTGGCTCCTGGGAGGTGATTAATTGTCCTTGAGCAAAATTGGTCTGTTGAAATGCTGAATCCATCCACCTCAATGGCAGCGGCTTAACAAGGGTGTTATACACAGCTGTGAAAGTGATGTGGGGAGAGGAGATTCTACCTTCACCAAAAAGTCAGGAAAAAGGTGGAGGAAAATAAAAACATTTTGATGGTATGTTTTCCCATTTTGATGGGGAAGAGCTGACAGATGCTTTAGAAAGTTAGCATCTGGGCGACAATGGTATTGTCCTGGATTTGATTTTGTTTGCTTTTCGGACAAGGCACAAGGAGCCGGTTTGTAAGATGGGAGAAAGATTCTGTGAGAAGGACTATAGCAGGACTCAAGAGGGGAAACTGGTGGAGCATGACCCTGAGGCTGGAGGGAAAAAACGGGGTCAGGGCCATCAAAAGAGGTTTGGAGAGGAAAGAGAATGTGTTTACCTTTTGGGGGGACAGAGGTGCTGGAATAGGTTGTGTAAAAATGAAGCCACAGGGAAACTGGGGAACCAAAATGTACGGCGGTTTAAATTGGCCTTCAGCTTTGATCAGGGGCTGTCATTCTTTTCGGACCAGAATCGAGAAGGGGAGTGCTGTGCCTCCTCCGGAGCCGAGGGGATACAGGCAGATGGAGGTGGGGGGACAAGGAGGTGCGAAAACCAAGATTGGCTGGTAGCACTGGCCTCTGGACTGCTCATGATGTCCTGATTCATCTTGAATTACAGCTGCCACTGTTTCAAGTTTTCAGCAGTAGACCTGGACAGGCCTCAGAACATTTTTCTTCTGCAATCATAACGTGTCCTTAAACTGGTACCAACCCCCACACACACAGACACACAGACCACACAGACACACACACAGACACACGCACACACACACACACAGACACACACACACACACGCATGCACAGACACACACACACACTCACACACACACACACACACACACACACACACACGAACTGTCCTTGTACCCCTTTGGCCTTGCTTTCCAGGAACTCCCTCATCTGTCTTTCACAAAAGCCACAAAGAACCTTGTGCCATTTTGACAGAAAGAATGTCCATGAACCTGGAAGAGAAATAATATTGTTTCCAGAGCTTAACTTCTCAGGTGACAAAGCTCGGGAAACAGATGATACATTTGGTTTCTCGCGTTCGGGAAGGCAGTATTTCTCAGGCTTGTGTTCCTGATGCCTTGACCGCGTTCGCCTCACTGGTCCTAATCAAGGAGAAAGGATATTTCCAGGAGTCAGACCAGCCGTCCCCTTTTCTATGAACCATGTCCTGACTCTTGGACACGGTGGGGTAGTAAAACTACACTGAAAAAATGATAACCCAGGTATGCGCCACATGTATACATCACCAAACAGGTAGAACATTGTTTCAAAAGCTATCATAGGAGAAAGACTCCTATAAATATAGTGAGAACGCACTTTTTCCCCTAGGGGTCATGTATCCAACTCTTGGGAAAGCAGCCAAGAAAATATAAGCCAGAATATTCCAAAAGTCAGAATAGGTATAGAATCTGTGCTATCAAATTCATATAAGGGAGAGTTCCTAGAATACTTATCCAGAGCCTATTTGGTCTTTCTTTTACATTTATTTATTTGATTTTTGTTTGTTTTTTTAATTGACATGCAACAGTATATTAGTTTCAGGTGTATAACATAGAGACTTGTCATTTGTATACATTGCAAGTGATCACCACAGTGATTCTAATTGCCATCTAACCGTACAAAGTTAATATTCACAACTATATTCCTTATGCTGTGTTTTATAACCTCATGCCTTATTTACTTTATAACTGGAAATGTGTGTTTCTTGATCCACTTTATTTGCTCTTTCTTAATTTGGATAGAATTATAACAAACATGGGGATATGGTTTCTCAGCATGTACCTTATTAGGGCGAGGGGTACAGTGATAGCAATAGAAAGTATGAGTATCGGTAAAAGAAAAGACAAAAAACCCAAAATGTTATCAGTGGTCCAGCAGCCTGAGGTATTTATTGCTGGATCACAGAGTGCCATGTGTCTCAGTCGTCCTCAGGATCCGCACAATACCAGCATGTACTGGTTGATACACTCAGAGTTCCCTTCTAATTCTTAAGATTTTAATTTTCTCCTGATAATCATCTCTCCTATAAACTGTTTTACAGTCTCTAAACTGGCCTCTCCGCCTCTTGTCTAAAACCATTCAAAGCCATCCTCGTACACAAGTCTGATTTTGTCCATCCAAAATGTAAGACAAGGAGTTCCCTGGTGGCCTAGTGGCTGGGATTCTGGGCTTTCACTACCATGGCCCGTGTTCAGTCCCTGGTCAGAGAGCTGAGATCCCGCAAGCTGTGCTGCATGGCCAGAAGGAAAAAAAAAAAAAAAAGACAAATTAAACCGCTTGGTGAGGTCAGGGCCCCCAGCTGTCTGGGAAGTTCACCTACCTACGTCAGTTATTTCACAGCGATGCCAGGTTAGTAACACTCGGAAGTAATTTGTTTCCACCTCTGCTACTACTACTACTACTAAGTCGCTTCAGTCGTGTCCAACTCTATGCGACCCCATAGACGGCAGCCCACCAGGCTCCCCCGTCCCTGGGATTCTCCAGGCAAGAACACTGGAGTGGGTTGCCATTTCCTTCTCCAATGCATAAAAGTTAAAGTGAAGTTGCTCAGTCGTGTCTGACTCTTAGCAACCCCATGGACTGCAGCCCACCAGGCTCCTCCATCCATGGGATTTCCCAGGCAAGAGTACTGGTTCCACCTCTAAGCCTTGGTCATTTCCTAATTATCTGCATTAGTGAAAACAAGCAGCGTCTGGTACAATTGAAAATAGGAGATGGTCTTTATTTATTTATTTTTTCACTTTGGCTTTGAAATATTTGGTCCATTTTGCAGTGGCTTTCTCTCTCTCTCAATACTTCCGTAAGCTAATATCAAAGCTAACGTGCAGGTCCTGGCTGTCATACCTGAAGAGCAGTATGCAGGAGCCACAGTGTGCCTTGTGGCAAAGAGGCCGTGTTAGAATTGGGAAAAGAGATCATGGGATGGATTATCCACATTGATAATTAAGAAAGGACTGTCTACATGGGAAGAAAAAAGTTGTGTTTTTACATCATACAGAGTGCTTATACAGCCATGCACCATAGGTTATTTGCCTGTGTACAAAATAGATGCACTACGGATGCTCAGTGGGTTCTGTCTCTGTGAGAATGTGCCAGGTTTTTTGCCATTTCAGTACAGACAACAGGATATTCTGTGGATTCAGAGAAGCGATAGAGCGTGTTGGTGTCTGTGTGTATTTGGGTGACTTAGCTAGGCTATAGAAAGCTTCAGCATGGCACAGGCTTTTGCTAAGGATGAATGGCTGCCTGGCAAAGTCTTATTCTATCTCCATCCTGAGAAATTGCATCTTGAATTGCTTTTGATCTACCAACTAGAAACATGTATTAAAATGCACATTTTCATAATGATAGATATCTATTAAGTGCATATATCATAGTGAGTCATGTTTATAAATTTATTGCTGCCAGCCATATCTGCAACTTGAGGTATCTGTCAGAGGGATCAGTTTTTATGTGTGAGCATTTACTAAACTTAAAAGGAAATTTGAAGTTGCGGTTCCTATAGCAACCACAGCTTAGACATGTTGCAAATCCACATATATTAATGTACTTAAATCAAACTCCCATATACAAATATAGTGTGGTGGATTTAGAGTTGCTATGGAAATTGATTCTGAGCTTTCTCTTTTCCTTAGGGACTTTAGCATTCCAGCCTCAAAATAAGATTAAACAGAAATACTAGAAAAATGATTTCAAAAAGGAAGCAACCTAAGACATAGAATAGAATAAAGCATTTGAATGATCATAATTAAATTCCTAAATGGAGATTTAAATAAATCCAAACAGCATTTTTCAGAAACTGTATTGAGTATATGAATACTCTTACTCGCAATTATTTTTAATTTGGGGTTCTTGAAGGCTGTTGATACAACCTTAACAAAGTGATTGTATTTATTTACCAGTGTTTGCATATTTTTTTAGTACCTACAACCTAAGTAAGCATCACCAATCACCACTGGGTAAAGAAGAGTTGCTTTTACTTTCCCACAAAGTTTAATTTGTTTTATGTCTTTTAGGAGGAGCAGTGAAATGTAGCAGTTTACAGTGGTTTTTTAAAATCCTTGTTCTGATCTTGATTTTCTGGCCCAGAATGTGGTCTGTCTTGGTCATTGTCCCTTGAAAAGAATATGCCTTCTGCAGTTGTTGGTTGTATGGTGTTTTAGAAATATCAATATCAAGGTAGTAGATGGTGTTATTCAGATCATCTGTGTTTTTACTGCTTTTTTCTTTTTAGTAGTTACCAAGTTCTAACAGTTGCTGCAGAGACCATTAACATTAATTATGGAATTATTGAGGTGTCCTTTTAATTCTGGGCTTCCCAGGTGGCTCAGTGGTAAAGAATTCAGCTACCAATGCAGGAGATGTAGGTTCAATCCCTGGATTGGAAGATCCCCTGAAAGAGGAAACGGAAAGCCAGTGTTCTTGCCTGGGAAATCCCATGGACAGAGGAGCCTGGAGGGCTACAGTCCATGGGTTCACAGTTAGACACAACTTAGCTACTAAACAGCAGCAGCTCTTTAATTCTAGCAATTTTTGTTTTCTGTGTTTAGGGCTCTGTGGTTAGGTTCAGAGAAAATTTCTGATTGTTGAGTCATCCTGATGAATTGACCTTTCTATTTTAAGAGGTGCCCCTCTTTATCTTTGGTAAAAGGTATCTCTGTCTTAAAGTCTATTTTATCTGATATTAATGTAGCCACTCCGACTTTCTTATGCTTACTGTTTGCATGGTGTATCTTACTCCATATAGGTAAATTTCCACCTATCTTTGTCTTGCTATTTAAAGTATGTTTCTTATAAACAGCATGTATTTGGGTCTTACATTTTCTTTTTTTTTTAATATAGTGAAAACTTTTATATTTGAAATTAGCCAGCTGGACTCAGTTTAGATGATCCCAATTTTGTTGGCAACATCCAAAGCATCATAGTCAGGAGCCAGTCGAACATATGCCTTCTTCTCTCCATCAGGCCTGATCAGAGTATTGACCTTGGCCACGTCAATGTCATAGAGCTTCTTCACAGCCTGTTTGATTTGGTGTTTGTTGGCCTTGACATCCACAATGAACACCAGTGTGTTGTTGTCTTCTGTTTTCTTCATGGCTGACTCGGTGGTGAGGGGGAATTTGATGATAGCATAGTGGTCAAGTTTGTTTCTCCTAGGGGCGCTCTTCCGAGGATATTTGGGCTGCCTCCTGAGCCGCAGCGTTTTGGGCCGCCGGAAGGTGGGTGACGTCCGGATCTTCTTTTTCTTGTGGCTGTGGACACCTTTCAACACTGCTTTCTTGGCCTTCAAAGCTTTTGCTTTGGCTTCAGCTTTAGGAGGGGCAGGGGCTTCCTTCTTCGCCTTCGGCGCCATCTTCATGAAAAGGGAGGTCTTGCATTTTCTATTCATTCTCATAGTCTGTGGACACTGGAGTGTCAGTTCATTATTAATTTACTTATTGATTTGGCTGGAGTTAGAGCTAGCATATTATCATTTGTTTTCTGCTTGTCCCCTCTTTTTTTTATATTTCTCTTTTCCTGTTGTCTTCTGAATTAGAAGAAATTTTTTTAGTATTTCATCTTGTTTTATCTATTGCCTTTTTAACAGTATCTCTTTGCATTAAATTTTTTTCAGTAGTTGCTTTAAGGATTACCGTATATATTATATTCTTGCCTTTTCACAGTGTACTTTATACCATTTCATATAAAATGTGGAACCCTGACAACCCTTCCCTCCAGTATTCTTTGTTTTGCCTATCATACATATTATACTATAAACATACATACATTATAAATGCCACTAGACGATGTTATAACTTCTGTTTTAAATCAGTGCTGTATTATACAGTGGCTTTTGAGCACTTGCAGTGTGCTTATTCCACATTGAAATATGCTGTATGTATAAAATGAATGCTGAATTTAGAAGATTTGGTATGGGAAAAATATAAAACTAGCTTAATAATTTTTATATTGATTACATGTAGAAATGATAATTTGCATATATTGTGTATATTTGACATGTATTAAAAATTAATTTCAAGATTTTTTTAATGTGGCTACTAGAAGCAGTTTATTTACATGGCTCCTATTCTATTCCTATTAGGCAGTGCTGCTTTAAATAGTCATATGAATTTTAAAGACATTAAGAGAAAATTTTATTTTTTCGTATTTTTTCCTATTTCCAGTGTTCTTCATTCATTCCTGAACATCTGAGTTCCCTACTGATTTCACTGCTCTTCAGACCCAATAACTTTAACAGAGAAAAAGAAGTTATCTCTTGTAAAGCAGGTGCAATGACAGCAGATTCTTTTCGTTTCCTTTTTCTGTGAATGTCTTTAGTTCACCCTCATTCTTGAAGGCTATTTGCTAGATAAAGAATTCAAACGGATCTTGTATTCTTCCCTCCCTCCCGTTAGGGCTTCCCCGGTACCTCCGTAGCAGTCTGCCTGCAATGCAGGAGATGTGGGTTCAGTCCCTGGGTGGGGAAGACCCCCTGGAGCAGGAAACGGCCACCCACTCCAGTAGTCTTGCCTGGAGAATCCCATGGACAGAGGAGCCTGGAGGGCTTCGGTTTATTGGGTCAGAAAGAGTCGGACACAACTGTAGTGACTGCGCACGCCCTCCCATTAAAGACATCTTCCCACTTCCTGTGGCCAGAAATGCGTGCTCACGCTAATCACCTTCCCCTGCAGTTATAGGCTGCTTTCTCTGGATGCAGTCAAGATTTCTTCCTCTGTGGGTTTTAGTAGTGTGACTGTGATGTGCCTAATCAAAGTTCTCTTTAAATTTATCTTATTTTGGAGTTCATTAAACTTCTTAAGTCTCTAAGCAAATGTCTTTTACCATATTGGGGAGATTTTCAGCATTTTTTGAGTATTTTTTCAGCTTCATTCTCTGTAACCTATATTTCTGGAACTTCATTTTTCCATATATCAGAGCTTTAGATATTATCTCTCAGGTCCCTGAGCCTCTGTTCATTTTTTCCCAGTATTCTCTCTATTCTTTTAGATGGTTTCTATTAATGTATCTTCAGGTTGACTCTACTGTCATCTCTATCTACTGCTGAGCGTTTTTTATATTTCAACTATTTCTTTCAGTTTTTTTTTTTAATTTCCCTGTTGAGAGTGCCTATCTTTCATTTATTATAAGCGTACTTTACTTGACGGGAATGCTCATGATGGCTGCTGTAAAGTTCTTGTCTGCTATATCCACCGTTTCTTAACTCTTCATATGCTGAGTAATTTTGGATTTTATCTTAGACATTGTGATGTTATGTCATGGAGACTCTGGATTTTGTTTCATTGCTCTGTTGAGTGTTGGTGTTTCTTATTTAACAGGCTTTAATTCAAGTGTCCAAGTAAAAAGTACTCGAGAAGCTAAATTCCACTCAGGAGTTCTAACCTTGACCTCAGGGCTGTACGTTTATACAAGACCTTTGTCTTCATTATTGTCACGATGTAAGGCTTCATTTAGCTTTTGAGAAATTCCACTCTTTAAATACAAATGTTGGTCTCAACCCCAAAGTCATCATTTACTCCAAGAAATGCATATTTTTCATATCTTCTCTTTAGACTAAAATAGCCCATAATGACATTTACTCCCGAGAACCCCATTAGGATGAGCACAGGCAGCCGTCACCTTTCTTGTCCCTTCATAGTCTCTCCATCAAAAGGAGTCCTGCCTGTTTGTTCTTACAACTTCCCTGTGTGTATCTGCCTGGCACTGCTGTCCCACAGTCCCCAGTCACTAACCACATACTCTCTTATCCACATACCTACTTCAAGGATCAAATGTTGATTTTAAAAAATCATGCACTATCAACTCATAACAAGGAAGAAATGCATTTTTCTTGCCAGTCCCATAACTAGTAAGACTCCTTTTTAAATGGGTGTTAGCAATTCTCCTTATTATATGAACAATGTATCTTTCCCTCCATCCCTGCCCCCCGTCAGCATGGCACACCCTTGGCCTGTTTGTATTGAGTAATCATCCCCTAAGATGCACACCAGTGGCTGCTCCTTTAGCTACATTTGGGCCTGGAGAAAATGGGGGCGGGGGTAGATTATAATGGTCCAATTACTTAGGTTCTTAAAGGAGATTCCCTACTCCTTGGAAGGAGAGTGGGGCTAATGGTGGCTTTGCTCCTCCAGTTACACATCTATCATATGTGAAATATATAAGCTAAATGTCAGGATACTTTTCTTCTCGAAGTGTAGTTAAAACTGTGTTCCTCTATCTATAACGATAAAACCACAGCGTAAAATACGAGCAGCACTCTGCCTTACAGGATACTGAATATCTGCGAGTCTGGAATATTGGGCACAAAGGGAAACAGAAGAATTGGGGAGCCTCAGAGAGGACTCTTCTGGCAGTGTCTGTGCAACAGGCCGGGGCTTCTTCCTAGGAAGAGATGCGTGTCTTCCATTTCTATCCTGATGTGTTTGTTTCAGGAGACAGCACCTTTGACAGATGACCTACTAATTCAGTTTATAAGTTTTAATTATTTTGACTTCTTGGAATCAAAGTGTATCACAGGTTGGAGTTTTTGAAATCTACTATGAATTTTTCATGGAAGTTAGGGAAAGGGAAAACATGTAAAATTCTGTTGTTGTTAGGTCACCAAGTCTGACTCTTTGTGACCCCATGGACTGCAGCGTACCAGGCTTCCCTGTCCTTCTCTATCTCTCGGAGTTTGCTCAAATTGAGGTCCATTGAGTCAGTCACGATATCTAACCATCTCACCCTCTGCCTCCCCCTCCCCCTCTTGCCTTCACTCTTTTCCCGCATCAGAGTGTTTTTCAATGAATTGGCTCTTCGCATCAGATATAGAGGGAGTAAGTATTGAATACATACTGAATGCCCGCTGTTGTTCTAAACACAACCTGTTTGAGCTCATTTGAGCTTCACAGCAGTCCTAAATGGTGGACAGTCCCCATCCCACCCCTATTTTAGAGTCGCAGAAACGGAGGCACAGAGATGTTCAATAACTTGTCAGCATCACACACTGGAAACTGGGAGCCCTGTGGTTCCAGAGTCTAGTGCTCTTTAACTACTGTGTTGTTATATTGCCTCTCAGATATCCTGCTCTGATGGCTCAGATGGTATAGAATCTGCCTGCAGTGTAGGAGACCCGCGTTCAGTCCTTGGGTTGGGAAGATCCCCTGGAGAAGGGAATGGCTACCCACTCCAATATTCTTAGTGGCTTCCCAGTTGGCGCTAGTGGTAAAGAACCCGCCTGACAATGTAGGAGACATAAGAGATGCAAATTCGATCCCTGGGTCAGGAAGATCCCCTGGAGAAGGGCATGGCAACCCAATCCAGTATTCTTGCCTGGAGAATCCCATGGACAGAGGAGCCTGGTGGGCTACAGTCCATAAGGTCACAAAGAGTTGGACACAACTTAGCAACTTAGCGTGTATACACTCACCTTGGAGGAGCTTGGCAGGCTGTGGTCCATGGGATCACAAAGAGTTGGACATGACTGAAGTGCTTAGCACATGCACACTCAAATATCACAGAGACGGTCTTGTCTTATGTTCTTCTCTTCTTCCCACATGAACTGAACTGCAGTAAAATTTCACAAACCAAATTGAAATTGCATAGTTAGTGAAGGAAATAAAAGGCCCTCCAGCGTTGTAACGGCTTGAAACAGAGCACATGCTGTTCTGTTTGAATGGCATTTATGTTTTTAAACAGCATTCACGTTTATCCTTGGAATAGGCTCTGGGGTGAGAGTCACTATATTTTATATATGTTTGTAAATGCAGGAAACAAACATTCAGCTACTTGTTCCTCCTATCAACTCCAAAGCAGAAATGTGTATAAAGTCCAGAAAACCAAGCCCTAGGTTCGTGGGATTACTAATCTCTGATTTTTTAATCCTTCAATTGAAATCATTCTCTGAGTAGATGATCTGGGTGATTTCAAAGTGAAGAGTAAGCCCCTTGGACAAAACTCGCACGGATTTCAGCATGCCACACACTGTGCCCTTACATGGGACTTGGCAGGAGGAGGTGAGGGCCTCCATTGTTGCCCTGTCTTCATCTGGGAAGCAGATCATCCTGGCTTTTTTCTGTTTTTGGCTGTGCAACACGGCATGTCGGATCTTAGTTCCCCGACCAGGAATCAAACCCACGCCCCCTGCGGTGGAGGCACAGAGTCTTAACCACTGGACCACCAGGGAGGTCTGTCCTGGCCCCATTTTAAACAGTACTGGGTCTTTCCATCACCAGCATTGGGTCATCTTACACAGCTGCTCCCTGTATGTGTTGAAATATTCATCAGTTCTGGAACTCAGACCCATGCGTTTCCGTGATGGATCGTCCCTTTTCTCTCCTCAGGTATAACTTGGCACTTGGCCTCTTAGCCTCACAGGAAAGCTTTTAAACCTCAAAAGGCAGTGACTTAGCATTTATTTGTTTCCATGAGCAGACTGTCGCGAGTCACCAGTGAGCCTATTTTTCTTCGTCACCGGTGCCTCTCTTTGTCCTTCGGTACGTTGGGCGGGAACTGAAGACAGTTTTGACCTGAAGAATTCTCTCGATCCCCCTGGAATTGAGTGAACCAAACTGTCAACCAGTTCTGTCTTGTTCAATCATTGTTTCCACGTTGCTTGACACATAGAGGGTTCTCACATAGTATTTGTTGAATTGATTTAAACTGAATCACTGCAGTGTCCCTGTGGATCAAGGAGAATGCAGCATTTACGCCAGCGCGTGGCTGTTTGGATGTTTTCGCCAATCGTCTCCATCACTTGAGGAGCCCCTGACGCCGTAGCTCAGAAAATGGCATAGTGTACTGCACAGGAGCTCAGAAAATAGTTCTTAAACAACAGTTTCTTTTTGTTGGCTTCCTTGCCCTTTTGTGAAAGCTTTACTTGAGTTCTCGTTCAGTCTCTCAACAGCTCTTTAAGGCACTGTGAGAGGTTCTGGAAATAGACAGGGAATCAGGAAGTTGCAGCCTGTGAGGAAGTCTGGCACTAAATAGACAACAGCATTAAAGTGAGGTAAGTGCAGTGAGGTTGTGTAGGAAGAAGACCACGTGAGCTGACCTAGCGTACTCTAGGAAAGCTTCTTGGACGACATGAGGTTTGACTAAGACTTAGCGAAGGAGTAGGAGTTAGCCAGGTGAAGGGTTTGGAAAAGAGCCTTGCAAACAGAGTAGAATGTTGCAATCAAAAGAGAGCATGCTCAAACTTGCCTGTTGGCTCAGTGGTTAAGAATCCGCCTGCTAGTGCAGGGGACGTGGGTTCGGTCCCTGATCCAGGAAGATCCCACAGGCTGCAGGGCAGCTAAGACCCTGTGCCACGACTACTGAGCCAGTGCTCCAGAACCCAGGAGCCACAGCTTCTGAGCCTGTGCAGCCGAGAGCTTCCCACCAGGAGAAGCCCCTGCAGTGAGAATCTGGAGCACTGCACCTAGAGAGTAGCCCACACTCACTGCAACTAGAGAAAGCCCACGGGTAGCCAGTACCAAAGACACAGCACAGCCAAAAATAAATAATAATTTTTTTTTTTTTTTTTTTAAGAAAGAACATGCAGTGTGAGGCTGGCTGCAGAGGTGAGCCAGGGCCCTTGTATCATGTGTGAAGAGGCAGTATTCATGTCCTGTTGCTGCAGAACTACTAGAGACTTAGCAGCCTAAAACAACACTTGTGTGTTGTGTCACAGCCTCTAAAGTCCAGGCACAGCTTCGTTTTGTTCTCTGCCTTTGGTTCTCACCAGGCTGCAATCCAGGCTGCTGAGGGTGTGGTCTAATCATTGGCTCGACTGGGGAAAACTCCCTTGTGTTGTTGGCAGCTTCCTTGAGGCTGCAGGACTGAGGCTTCAGTTCCTTGCTGGCAGCTACTCCTAGTTCCCATAGGCCACCTGTGATTCCTTACCCCAGGGGCTTCTCCAACATGGGTGCTTGCGGTGGAGGTCAACTTCTTCGAGGCCAGAAGGGTGAGTCTCTAGTGTGCCTGTCAGCAAACAGAGTCAGAGAGAGAATCCTACAGGATTCCATGTGATGGGAGTGACATTCCATCACCTTTCCCATATGCTGTTGGTTGGAAGCAAGCCACAGGTCCCACCCATGCTCTCGGGGAGAGTGGGTACGCCAGGAGGTAAAGAGCACAGTGGGGCAGTCGCCTGAAGTTCTGTAGTCACAAATGTTTACAATTTGTCATAAGGATTTTGGGGAGTCATTGAAAGGTTTTAAGTACAACAGCCTAGCAGCTGGTGCAGCCTACCATGTAGGAGAGGAGGGTGGCCTGAACAGAAGTCACAGCCATGTGGGTTATAGAGACTTTAAGGGGGTTTAATCAACAAAACTTGATGGTGATATGATATGAGATATAAAGGACAGGGGAAGCCAAGGATAAATGATGCACAGATTTCTGGCTTGGTCATTGGGTGGTGGAAGCAGAAACCTGGTTGTTGTCATTGTTCATTCACGTCCAACCCTTTTCGACCCCATGGACTGCAGCCCACCAGGCTTCCCTGTCCTTCACTGTCTCTTGAAGTTTGCTCAAACTCATGTCCATCGAGTCAGGGATGTCATCCAGCCATCTCATCCTCTGTCACCCCCTTCTCCTGTTGCCCTCAATCTTTCCCAGCATCAGGGTCTTTTCCAGTGAGTTGGCTCTTCACATCAGGTGGCCAAAGTGTTGGAGCTTCAGCTTCAGCATCAGCCCTTCTGATGAAAATTCAGGCTTGATTTCCTTTAGGATTGACCTGCAGCACGGGAGTCAACTGGAATGGAGGAGAGTGGGTGATTAGAGTGGGGCTCAGCTCTGGTTCTCACCTCCCGGAGCTCCTGCAGCTCTGTGGCTTCAGCCTGTTTCTGTCTTTGCAAGAGAGTCCCAGTAAGATAGTGTTAATGGAGCACAGTGAACTTAACCACCATCATCAAGACAACCTGAAACGCTTGGTCTTGTCAGTGGAGCCAGGAGGTCTCTGACTGGACATCATAAAGGATGAACGTAAGTGTTCCCCAGAATGGCCATCTTAGTCTGTAAGCCTCTCGCTTAAATGATGGCTGTATGCCAGGAGTGCACAGGACACTGGTGTTGTCATGGTGATGCCCGTGTCTTTACTCTCAGTGGGCTGACTCGGGTTGCTGGGCTCATTCAGCTACCGGCGTTCCTTATTGCTGCAGTAAACAAGCAAGGGAGTGTTCCCCTCAATTATTATCGGAATGCTGGTGCATGTTATTTTCACAGGGGTAAGGGAGCTTCTCTACTTCTAGAGAGAAATTGCTCTGAGAACAATTTCAAAACAAGAATTTGAACTTGTTAGAATAAGATAGTAATTGGTTGACACCTTATGCGTTGCAAAGCACACTTAATTCTCTACCAGGATGTGAGGGATGTGAAAAGTCAGCTTATCAAAAGAAATACATACCATGCTCAAATAACCACATAAAGTCAGAATCTTTACTATTGAAGCTGTTTCAAGAAGAGGTGTTCCTGCATTTCCTCCCGCCCCCCCCGGGCTCTGAAAATTTCTCCGAAACCGGAGTGACTCAAGCAGAGCCTGGAAAACACTGGAGAGTCACATGATGGCTAAAAATAAGCACATCCTCTCCAGCAGGGACAGTAACCAGGGCAGAAGTAACTCGGTTTGTGAATGCTCACACTGGCTGGACATGCCCGGCCGAGTCAGGCCACTCACCCCTCTCGGTGACCACTGGTTGGAGAGGCCTCGGGCATGGGGGCTCGGGCCCGGGCTGTCGGCATTGTCCCCTGGCATGTTCCCCCAGGGCAGAGGCGGTTAGCACACTCTGTGGGATGGCTCCAAGCAGCGGGCCGGGAGGGACCCCGGCTGACTCATGGCTCTTGTCTCCGCCGCCTCGTCCTTCTACCCTCCCCGTGAAACCAATAGCAGATGCTGTTGATCCCAGAAGACCTTTTAGTTGTTGTTAACGATGAAGGCAGGAGGAGAAGGGGACTACAGAGGATGGGGTGGTTGGATGGCATGACCGACTCAGTGGGCATGCGTTTGAGTAAACTCCAGGAGTTGGTAATGGACAGGGAGGCCTGGTGTGCTGCAGTCCATGGGGTCACAAAGAGTCAGACACGACTGAGCGACTGAACTGAACGACGCAAAACCTAAGTTGTGATCAATGGTCGGATGTTTGGTGCTTTGGGATGTATCATAGGGTTTTCTAAACTGTCGCATTGTGAATGCTTTCCCAAACCGACACTCATCCTGGGCACTCACCGCTCACACCAGGGGTGGCCGCAGTAGCCGCCCAGCTGGCCTCTGCACCCTCAGCACCGCTAGTCTTGTCCACACGGCAGGTGGAGAAAGCCGCCTGCAACCCACGTCAGGCCCAGGACCCTGCCATGGCTGCCCTTCTCCCTCAGAACAAAAGCCGGACTCCTGCTGGTAACTTCCGAGGTCCGTGGTGGCCACCCTCCAGTCCCTCTCGAGCTCCCTCCTCCCACGGCACCCCCAACTCCCTCCACTCCAGGTGAGGCCGGGTCTTTCCTCCACCTGGAATGTTCTGTTCCTGGCTGTCCGGAAGGCCAACTTCGCCTGTCTCAGGTCTTTGCTCAGCTTGCACTTTCCCACTGGGGCTTTGAAGAAGTCAGGGTGACTCCTGCAAGTGGCATGTCTCTTCCAGGGATCCTGGAAACTGGAACCAAGGGGCTGTTCCAGACACGTCAGCTTCGGTGAGGAGGGAGGCTTTGAGGCCGGGTGAGCCCCACGCATGCCCAGGGTGGATCCCACCTCGTGGCGTCCCTACTGGGCTGCCACCCAGGGGGCTGGAGTTGTGACCCCTGTCCTTCTGGAGGGACTCGGGGAGGTCCTCTGGGTCTGAGCAAGGACTTGAGACTGGAGGGGACTACACGATGGATAGTCCTGAACTTCAGGCCTTCTCAGAAGTTTCTGTTCAGAACTGCCACACTCCCAGCCCCACCCGGCACTCCCTCCTCTTGCCTGGCCCTGCCTCTGCCATGGCGTTTACTTTCTGGTTTATCATGTCACTTACTAATTTATTAACATTATCGTCTGTTATCAAATTCCCCCCATTAGAACGTGAATTCCACATGGACCGACATCTTTGTGTTTCATTCCCTGTTTTATCCCAAGTGCCTGTAGCTTGCCAGATACGCAGTCAGGGTTCAGTAAATATTTGTGACAGGAATGCATGAATCGGGGTGATTTCAGAAGGAGCACAGAGACTTGGGCTCTGGTCTACTGATTCTCAAGACAGAGTACCGAATGGGGGAACCTAGGCCTGGGAGCCCACTGGCGGGTTATGGGTTAAACCTGTTTTTATAAAGATTTCCTTTAGATAGAACGAGTCTCATTTCCTTATCGTGTCAGCAGTTTAGTTTTTATCCTGCTGGCATCTAGAAGTGGGAAGCCTGTGTGCTTTCTTGTCATTAGTTGAATCAGGCCTCAATTGCTGAGTGATAATAATAACAGGGTGTGCTGATTCACCGTGTGCCAGGCTCCTGGGTAGGAACTTTCCACGGCTTAACCCAGGTACTCTTCCCAGCTCTGGGAAGGAGGGACTACTGACTGTGAAGGACAGAAAGAAGTCCAGGTGGCAGCGAAAGTCCTGCCCGTGAGCTGGCAGCGGGGCCAGGGCTGTTCCGAAGGCTGCAGGGCCCCCGGCCCTGCTCCTCACCACCGCCTCCCTGGGCAAGAGGAAGGACACGGTGTTCCTAGCAGGTCTTCCTTCTGCAGGGCTGTCGTGGTTCAGGCTCAGCTCTGTGGAGCCCCGCCCCGAGCTGCTTAGAGGTGGAGCCACCCAACTTTCAGAAGCTGACACCAAAGTGGCAAAAAGGAAAAGCCCAGTTTTGCCACTGGCTGCCCTGGTGGGACAGAAGCCAGTAAGGCCTCTGAACTCCTCGTTGGAGAGTAACAGAACCAACCTGTCAGTGATCTCATGAATCAGGGCACCCCAGAACCCCTGTTAAGGTTCCATTTGGACAAAACGTTGGCCACTGAGGTGCCTTTTTTTTTTTTCTCACCCTCAGGGCTGAGCAGATTACAGAACATGCAAAATGGAGGTACAGAGGCATTGTCGAAGGAAGTGTTAGATCATGCGTGTGCAGTGGTCAGGGTTGCATGGGAGCTTGTTGTCGTTCCGCAGTGTGACAGCTCTGGTGTCAGTCAGTCACTTGGGAGATCCTCTTCCTGTGGGAATTCTCTCTTTTCAATCAGTCCCACCCCATGCCATCTCCCCCAGCAGTGGCCCAGTTATTTATTTTAACCAGGTTCATTATCTCAGTTAAACAATAACACCTGTTTGCCAAAGTTAACAGGGATAAGGAAGTGATGTCAGGTTGATCCACAAACAATTAATCAGCATAGGTACGAGATAGCTTCAGTCATATTTGAGTTGTTCTGTGGGGTTTGGGCTTGGTTTTATTGTGGTATATTTGACATAACATTTTATTAGTTTCACATGTACATGTTTGTGTATATTGTGAAATGGTCATCACAGTAGGCCTAGCTAACAACCATCACTGCACAGAGTTACAAGTTGTTTCTCTCTCTAAGTTCAGTTCCCTTCTCATCGTTCAAATATGCAATACAGTACTATTAACTGTAGTATTAATAACTGTAGTTAATGCTGTACATTACATCCCGGGGACTTATTTATTTTATAACTGGAAGCTTGTACCTTTTGGCTCCCTGCACCAATTGCGTCCCCACCCCTCCTCTGTGGGCTTTTTAATTAAGTGAGAAGGAAGCGGATGTGTGTGAGTGTGTGTGTGTGTGTGTGTGTGAGAGAGAGAGAGTGTGTGTGTGTGTGTGTGTGTGTGTGTGTGTGTGTGTGTGTGTGTGTGTGTTGGGGGCTGCTCACAAAGTAGGGAAGAAGTTGGGGACAACCAGGAGAGTGGTTGCTTCCTGAGTGACTGTGTGTTTCTTTACTGTCTCTGCGGTTCTTGTCAACAGTATTAATGTCATATTTTTAGCTCCTCTGTTTAGGATTTTGGCAGAAAGAATATGGCAGATTATGTGAGAAGAATTTCTAAATTCCGCCAGAGCCCTGGCCACAGAGGATAAAGCCAAGTATAAAGAAGGATAAAGTGCTTTTATTTGCTTCTTAGTTATGAATTCATTGGGCCTCATAGGCCTAAAATGGGGGCGCATTTTTCTGTAAACGTTAAGCAAGCTACTAATTATTGACATTTAGAGCAATGCTCTGGCTTCACTAAGACAGTGAATCAGGCCACTCTTTGTTTTTTACAACGATGGTTTAAAATGTCTTAGAATCATATTTATACCCCCAACTCCTGAAGGCATTAATTAAGACACAACTGCTCAAAGGCTAGCATTGTAAATCATGTCCCTATCCAGTGGGTCAAATCAGAGAATTATAGGGACTTATACAGAATTTATGTCTAGTTTCCTCCACTCTGAAACTCCTTTTTATTTTGAAGGGGGAAGTTAGGGAGAGAGAGGAAAACTTGAGGGAAAAATGATTCTTGTAAGACGGGGCTACTGCTCATTATATTTTCAGGACATCATCAAATGCAGCCTCACAAAAAAATTGAAATGTCTGATAGCTGCAAGAAAAAAAAAAAAAAATCTGTATCTGCGTTCTTGCCGAAGTAGCTGTACTCTCTTTAAAAGCTATTATGTAAATGTTTTCCATATAAGCATCACTGAGCAGAGAGGCATGGGACGGTACAGAAGTGAAGTCAGCAGCGGACTTGGGGGCATTTGAGGAAGCATGAAGGCAGCCTTTGAGAACCCCTGTGTCTAAAGCCATGATTGGATGCTATCAAGGACACCCTTGGGTCACTTCACAAAACTGGAATACGAATGTTAGCTTACATAAAAGTATTGTATCAGTGTTAAATTTAGTATCAATGATAGCAGTACAGTTTTCTGCTAGCATCCTGATTGCAGCCCAGGAAAAGAGTATCTGTCACCCCCCAAGCTGGGTACACCCCAGAAGACGATAGAAGGTAACAAGACTTTGAAATAAACAAAAACCTAGTTCTTAACTGTCTAATGAGTATGATATAACACCGGATATTGTCTACTATTATTCTAAAAAGTTAAACCATGAAAGCATTAAACACAGGAAACACAAGGTTTGGTTTTCATCTTTATAAACTTGAGCATTTTAGCCTTTAGTGTCTCTTGGTGTGTGTGGATCACACGGTAGCCATGAGGGGTCAGTTACGTCCATATCAGATTGCAGCCTGCGAGGATTTAAAGAGCTCAGTTTACATTCTTTTGAAAATGAGCTTTAATTGTGTGGTTTTTTTTAAGAAAACTTTTAACCTCTGCAGATACTAAGATCTTCCCGATGTCCTTCCCGTTCTGTCATGTCTTTGCCTTTATTGACTGGAAGGTAGAAATGTACAGTCAACTGGTGCCGACCTCGTGGATGTATCCTCATCCATCAGACGTTTATTTCTATTAAGTTGCTTTCCAAACAACTTAAATCAGAATTCAGAACCCCTCTAATTTTAAATTTCAAGTATTAATTACTTAATTGAGCTCTTTACATTTTTCGAATTTGTTTTCCCTTCTTTGCTTTGTCCTACCTGTGGAGGCAGAAGTTTTGCTCCCATCCCCCGCGTAGCGCGTATAGCGAGTGGGGCATGGACCGAGCCCCCTCTTCACCACTGTCCCCTCCCCACCCAGCAGCAGGGGGATGCCAAGTCTGACTCTCACTGCCTTCATCTTTCTCATCTCCGAGACCTCCAGGCTGCATGCATGGTGCCAGTTTATAGGGTCTGTGAATCACAGCTGGCACTTGAGTGCCAAGACCTGTGAACCACAGTCTAGCTGGACTGTCAGCAGCAAGGGATGTGTTTCCTCAGGAAAAAGCTGGAACTGGGACAGCGCCAGTGACGGCAGCCGCTCTGGCCTCTGCCGTGAGCCGCCCGCATCTCCCATGACCCCATTTCCCTCCCAGCCTGCTCCCTCTGCTTATTTTTAGTTTTTCTTCCCTGATAACTTGTTCTTCCACGGGGCTCTGGCTTACCCTGACGTCTTCTACTTTAACTTCTTATCAGACACTTCAGGTTTTTTTTTTTTTTTTTTTTTTGCAAGCTGCATTTGATGATGTCCTGAAAATATATTCTTGCTGGGAAATCCCATGAATAGAGGAGCCTGGCCGGCTACAGTCCAATAGGGCTGCAGAGTCAGACACGGCTGAGCAACTAAGCACGCAAGCACACACAACCTTGTTTTACAAGCAGCCGACTTCTTTTCCTTTCATGCTTTTCTTTTAAAATTTACATGAGACTGGGTAAGGTGGAGTAGAAGAATGTGTGTCCGATGGATCTCACTCGGCTCCTGCAACCAGCCCCATCCCAGGTGCTGACCTGCTGAGGGACACCTGCCTGGCAGGAAGAGGGTGGGGGGTGGTCAGTCGCCCTCTAGGGAAACCCCTTCCGCAGGGCTGTTCCCTTCAGGAGAGGCATGGACGAGAACAAGGCAGACTTGGACAGCCCAGCACAAACCACCTTGCTCCCTGCTACTCAGAGTTAACTGTTTACCGACTGAGTTTACCCAGGTGAACTGCTGTCCTGATTCCATCTCTAAAGGGCCTAAGTGATGATGGAAGGTGACCTTGAAACCCAGTCGGAGATTCTCTCTCTGGGAGGCTGGTGGGTTTTGTTTGGTTTCCTTCAGATAGTGCCGGCTCTTGCTGTCAGTGATTTTGAAGTTGCCATCAGCTCCTCGAGCTTCCCCTGGGACCTGTCCCCTGGATACCTGCCTCTCCCAGGAGTTCTGTCATGAGTCACAAAAGCGTAACTATCAAGTGTCTCCTCCGGATCAGGCATTGTGGTTGGCCCTGAGAACACAAACCAGATACAACGCCTGCCTTGTTGGAGTTTAAGTCTAATGGGAGTGCTCAGTTGCTTAGAGTCCTATCCGACTCTTTGCAGCCCCATGGACTGTAGCCCACTGGGCTACTCTGTCCATGAAATTTTCCAGGCAAGAATACCAGAGTGGGGTACCACTTTCTATTCCAGGGGAATCTTCCCATCCCAGGGATCTCCTGCATAGGCAGGCAGATTCTTTACCACTAGTGCCACCTGGGGAGCCCTCTAATGGGAGAAAGAAAGAAAGTGAAGTCGCTTAGTCATGTCCGACTCTTTGTGACCCTGTGGTCTGTAGCCCACCAGGCTCCTCCGTCCATGGGATTCTCCAGGCAAGAATACTGGAGTGGGTTGCCATTTCCTTCTCCAGGGGATCTTCCTGACCCAGGGATCGAACCCAGGTCTCCCGCATTGCAGGCAGACACTTTACCCTCTGAGCCACCAGGGAAGCCCTGGTCTAATGGGAGAAGCAGTCATTAAATAAATCACTCTATACTGCTCCAGTTGATGGGTGCTGTGTGGAGGGTGTTTGGGTCCTGTCGCCTCCCTGCACGGCCACATTTAAGCTGGGACCTGAAGGATGTTAGACTCAGTCACTCAAAGGAGAAGGGGGAGGAGTTTCAGCAGAAGGAGTGCAGCCCAGTCACGCTCTGTGGTCACGTCTAGAACACTGCCTTGTTCCTGAGAATGTTGAGAGTGGCCCTGCCTAGGCAGATTTTTGTTTTTGTTTTTTTTTTAATACATTTATACAATCACTTGCTTTACCTTTTAGATTCCACGTGTCAGTGATGACATAGACTATTTGTCTTTCTGCCTGTGAGCATTCTTAAATGATCACTCCCATGCGATCATGAGCTCCTCTAGAGCAGAGACCTCCAATACAGGGCTTATCACTCTCGTGTTCCGTCGCCTAGTCGTGTCTGACTCTTTGTGACCCCATGGACTGTAGCCCGCCAGGCTCCTCTGTTCATGGGATTCTCCAGGCAGGAACACTGGAATGGGTTGCCATTTCCTCCTCCAGAGATATTCCCAACCCAGGGATCGAACCCAGGTCTCCTGTGTCTTCTGAATTGCAGGTGAATTCTCCACCCACTGAGATTTTGAGGACGCACAGGGCTCATGGTAGGCACTTAGTAAGTCTGCATCTAGTAATAAAAGGGGTTGGTCCTGGACAGTCTTTGAGCTACGTTCTGTTAGACCTTCTTTCTATTAAAATATGACACACAGCTCATGGAAATATCTGCAGTGACTTGATTTGTCGACAGCAGCCTCCCCAGCGAGGCTGGCTGGTGGCCGCCCTTGGAGAAGGCTCTTTGCCAGGCCCACACACCCTCGCCCTGCCTTTCCTGCTGTTCTCTGCGCTGTGCTCCTTACCCTGTTGGCTTGGCCTGGAGTTGGAGAACCTGGTCAGTGGGACATGGAAGCCGTGTCCAGGAGTGTTTTCTCTAGGCTTCTACAAAGATGAAGGCTCCTCGCAGCTTTGGTGAATCACAAAACAGGCCATCCACTGTCTATACTTGGGAGGGTCTTGTGCATAAGTGAGGTTTCCAGGTAACTAAAGGCGTGCATACTCAAACTTCTTCAGTCATACCTAATTTAAGCATTCTGATTTTCAGCATATTAGGCATTTCCCTCTATTTCTAGAAGAAAATTCTTTTTTTTTCTCCTTTATAATAGGCATGTATATTAAAGGGTATGTTGCCATCAATGCTTCTTGAGGGTGTGTATGACTTGGCACCTCTCGCTGATGACTTCCGGCACCTGAAGACAGACAGACAGAAGTTTTATAGTCTTCCCTGTTTGCTACTTTGTAATTAGGAGATTGGTTGAAGCTTGTTGCTGTTAGCTTGCCTGTATAACCCCTTGCCTTTTTCTCACCTCTTGGTCCCAATAAACTGTAAAGTTGGAAATAAAATGTAAAGTTGGAAACCACATAACCAGGTTTTATTTACTTGTCCCTGTATTTATTTAAACAGGTGTTCCTTCACCCAGTATATGTTCTGCCAAGTATTGTGCTAAGCGCAAAGCTTACAGAGCAGAGAGTGATGAGTTCTTGCCCCCCAAGAGCCAGGGGGTGGGGGGACTGCGGTGGAGAATGGGGCCAGTGGGAGCACCTGCACCAGACTGAGCTGTTCAGAGGAAGAGGGTGTGGCTGGGCGTCAGCAGTGGCTCTGAATTTCTAAACCCGCGAAGTGTGTAAACTTCATTGCTTACACCTTGTGCCTTCTGTTTTGGCTGCAGAAGCCCTTTTCTATGTCTGTCAAGTTCTAGATAGGGAGAGCCTGTTTTAAGCTGGGCTTCAGGTAGATGAGGTCTTGCCGGACATCTGTGGTCTTTTAGTTTGGCCGGTTTCTGTCATTATTAGCGATGCTGCTGAATAACTTGGTTACTGTCTTAATCCCCAGGCTTCCCTGTTGTAAAGGCATATCTTCTCCCATTATAAGCAACTTACAGGATAACGACTTGACATGTGCCGCTATCTGCTTCTCCAAAAACCTCTCAATGTCTTAGAGTCAGAGGATGAAACTTCCCTGGATCAGTTGAGTGTACTGCAAAACAGTGATTTTTTTTCTATAGCATTTCTTTAGCAATTTCCTAGCTGTCAGTGTTCTGTAAAGATCTTTAGATCCTTTCTCTCTGTTCCCCTCATCGTGGACTAGAATTTTGTTTATTCAGTGCATTGTAATACAATTACAGCCATTATTCTTTTTGGTTTGCAAAATGGTCTGAGTGTGGCTAGTTGGGAGCCCCTTCAGTCTGACCCCTGTCTCCTTGACCTTAATTCTTGAGCACATCCTTGCTCTTTGACATTAGATGTTCCAGGCCCACCCCTGGAGTCAGCCATATCTCAAGAAGCCCTTTTATTGCAGAATAACATTTAGAAGCCAGGACTTGGGCACCAGGAGTGCCCATTGCTACAGAGATGTCATGGCTGCGGCTGCTGCTGCTAAGTCGCTTCAGTCGTGTCCGACTCTGTGCAACCCCATAGACGGCAGCCCATCAGGCTCCACCGTCCCTGGAATTCTCCATGCAAGAACACTGGAGTGGGTTGCCATTTCCTTCTCCAATGAATGAAAGTGAAAAGTGAAAGTGAAGTTGCTCAGTCGTGTCTGACTCTTAGCGACCCCATGGACTGCAGCCTACCAGGCTCCTCCATCCATGGAATATTCCAGGCAAGAGTACTGGAGTGGGGTGCCATTGCCTTCTCCAGTCATGGCTACTAGAGTCTTTTAATGGCTGAAACTAGGGTATACATTAAAAGAAAAAATAGACATTTGCATCAATATTTCTCCTAAAGTATTACTTTGTTATAGGATCGGTATTAGAAATTCAATTATGGTGATGCTTGGAGCTTATCAGAGAACCTTTCCTTCTTAAAAAAAAAAGAAACAAGTTAAAATCCCTTTGTGTCTGCTATTCTCATCTCTCTGGAGGGAGAAAGGACAACTGCATTAATCTCCTGTCACTTGAGGGAATAACTGCTCAAAGGGTTAAGCTGCTCAGGATTAAGGGTTAAGGGTCAAGTTGCTCTCATTTCATCGCGTGCACTCTTCCTCAGTGTGTTTGTGCCACTTCTGTGCTGGGAGGGATTTCCCAGGTGGCACGAGTGGTAAAGAACCCACCTGCCATCACAGAAGATGTAAGAGTCGAGGGTTCAATCCCTGGGTCAGGAAGATCCCCTGGAGGAGGAAGTGGCAACCCACTCCAGTATTCTTACCTGGAAAATCCCATGGACAGAGGAGCCTGGGGGGCTACCATCCACGGGGTCGCACAGAGTCAGACACGACCAGTGCAACTGACTCCACACACGGTGCTGGGAAAGGGTAGCTGGCAGTTACCTCTTACAGGTTTTAGTAAATTCCTTTTGTTATCGTAGTTTTGCTGACAACCGAAAAAGCATTTCTCATGTTGCCAGTGCTCGTAATTTATTCTGGTTACTTTCAGGTGCGGCTAAATCAAGTCCAGCGTCTAAACCAGGATCCACACCTTCTCGTCCCTCATCAGCCAAAAGGGCTTCGTCCAGCGGCTCAGCATCCAAATCTGATAAAGACTTAGAAACGCAGGTCATACAGCTTAATGAACAGGTAACTCAGCATCCCCTGCCCAGTCTGTGGCAGCAGTGACGGGTGTGAGGGCAAGATGAGCAGACCCGTCTGGGCCTGGGAGAGGGGAGGGGAGGGAACCAGTGGCTTCAGTCGAGTCAGAATGAAAGGAACTAGTGGGGCGGATAAAATCAGTGGCCCGTTGTCAATAAAGGATGTTAAGTCACCCATCTCACAGCTGCCTGCTGAGAGAACGGCTTCCCAAGTGGCTCAGTGGTAAAGAGTCCACCTGCCAAGCCGGGGATGTGGATTCAATCCTTGGGTCGGGAAGATTCCCTGAAGAAGGAAATAGCAACCCCCTCCAGTATTCTTGCTTGGGAATTCCTATGGACAGAGGATCCTGGCGGGCTACAGTCTACAGGGTCGCAGAGTCAGACACAACTGAGCGACTGCCAACGCCAGAAATACATTGAGACAGGAGGACAGATGAGGCGGCCTCAGGTAAATGCAAGCGGGCAGGCTAACCACCCCTCATCTGCACCCCACAAACACACACCTCGGTGCTCTTAGGAGCTTCAGGCTGGACCACGGCCACTTTGAGCCAGTCTAGATTGTGTTACAGGCACCAAGGGTTAGTCTCCCTTCCTTCCTCCTTTCTTTCAGCAACTGTCGGTTAAGCCTGTTGGATGTGACCGACACTGTATTTGATGCTGATCGTATAGTGGCAGCAAGACAGAGAACTTCCCTTCCCTCGCTGAACCTACAGACAGACAGACACGCACCACCAGCTGTTGCACCAGCAAAAGCCAAACACCGAGCCCTTCCCACAAGAGTGAAAGTACACAGGAGCATTGAAGCCAGGAGTGGGGGCATCAGAAAGGCCACCGTGAATTAGGACTTTTCTTTTTTATCTAATATCCCTGGAATTGCAGTAATCTATCTCTGCTGTCTTTGAAATATTCAATGTGAAAGCTTACATATGCTTCCTAACCAACAATGGCTAACTTTGCCTAAGTGTATACATAGCTTAAGGGGCTTTCCAGATGGCACTAGTGGTAAAGAACCCGCCTGCCAACGCAAGAGAGACACTGGTTCAATCCCTCGGTCAGGAAGATCCCATGGAGGAGGGCATGGCAACCCACTCCAGTATTCTTGCCTGGACAATCCCACAGACAGAGGAGCCTGGCAGGCTTCAGTCCATAGGGTCACAAGTAGTTGGACATGACTGAAGCGACTCAGCACAGCACAGCATGCAAAGTTTAAAAGTTATGACGTACATCAGACTCTCACTGAGGGCACCCAAAGCCAGTGCTCTCTAATCGTCTGGAGATGCGGGGTTGGGAGGGACGTGGTGGGGGGAGGGTGGGGACACATGGATGCCTGTGGCTGATTCATGTTGATGTAGGACAGAAATCATCACAGTACTGTAAAGTATATCCTCCAATTTAAAGAAAGAAAGAAAAAATAATAGCTTACTCCAATCGCAAACTTCAAAACAAAAAAGTAATATGACAACTGGGAGCTCAGGACCCCGTGTAGAAAACACCCATCCTCGCCCTGAGTTGGGAGGAGAGTCTTTTATCCCGGCTACCCCGACCCCTGGGCTTCCCTGGTTGTTCAGCTGGTAAAGAATCTGCCTGCAATGCTGGAGACCCTGGTTTGATTCCTGGGTGGGGAAGAGCCCCTGGAGAAGGGATAGGCTCCCCACTCCAGTATTCTAACCTGGAGAAGCCCCATGGACAGAGAAGCCTGGTGGGCTACAGTTCATGGGATCGCAAAGAGTTGGGCACGACTGAGCGACTAAGCATGCAAGCACACCCCCACCGCTGGGACTGGAACCTTTATTCCAGGTCCTCAGGCTGTTCCCAGCCACTCACTGGGCCAATCCCAGTGATTAATCTGATTCTTGATGAGCCAGCAAGAGTCTGGAAACAGTTTTTGAGATAATTGTATATTTGCAAACAAGGATCTGGTTAAACAGCCAGCAGTTGCCTAATAAGGGTGTTTCTTTACAATTCTGAACACTTTAATGGAAAAGGTAAAACCTTAAGTCATCCGGTGGGTAGGACTTTGGTTTCGAAAGTGTGGAAAGTATCTAATTACCTGCTGATTCTCAGTTTGAGCCCTTACACAATGTCTCTAATGAGTTCTTCCAGGATAGGAGGTGGTTAGGCCAGCACTAATTAGCCTGGGGCCACGTGCCTGAGGCTCTACCGAAGAGGGTCAGGCATGGGTCTGTAATACCTTGGATTTATACCCCTTTCTCCTTCAGTTCAGTTCAGTCACTCAGTTGTGTCCGACTTTCTGCGACCCCATGAATCGCAGCATGCCAGGCCTCCCTGTCCATCACCAACTCCAGGAGCTCACTCAAATTCATGTCCATCGAGTTGGTGATGCCATCCAGCCATCTCATCCTCTGTCGTCCCCTTCTCCTCCTGCCCCCAATCCCTCCCAGCATCAGAGTCTTTTCCAATGAGTCAACTCTTCGCATGAGGTGGCCAAAGTACTGGAGTTTCAGCTTTAGCATCATTCCTTCCAAAGAACACCCAGGACTGATCTCCAGAATGGACTGGTTGGATCTCCTTGCAGTCCAAGGGACCCTCAAGAGTCTTCTCCAACACCACAGTTCAAAAACATCAATTCTTCAGCGCTCAGCTTTCTTCACAGTCCAACTCTCACATCCATCCATGACCACGGGAAAAACCATAGCCTTGACTAGATGGACCTTTGTTGGCAAAGTAATGTCTCTGGTTTTGAATATGCTGTCTAGGTTGGTCATAACTTTCCTTCCAAGGAGTAAGCGTCTTTTAATTTCATGGCTGCAGTCACCATCTGCAGTGATTTTGGAGCCCCAAAAAATAAAGTCTGCCACTGTTTCCCCATCTATTTCCCATGAAGTGATGGGACCAGATGCCATGATCTTCGTTGTCTAAATGTTGAGCTTTAAGCCAACTTTTTTCACTCTCCTCTTTCACTTTCATCAAGAGGCTTTTTAGTTTCTCTTCACTTTCTGCCGTAAGGGTGTTGTCATCTGCATATCTGAGGTGACTGATATTTCTCCCGGCAATCTTGATTCCAGCTTGTGCTTCTTCCAAGCCAGCATTTCACATGATGTACTCTGCATAGAAGTTAAATAAGCAGGGTGACAATATACAGCTTTGATTAACTCCTTTTCCTATTTGGAACCACTCTGTTGTTCCATGTCCAGTTCTAACTGTTGCTTCCTGACCTGCATATAGGTTTCTTAAGAGGTAGGTCAGGTGGTCTGGTATTCCCATCTCTTTCAGAATTTTCCACAGTTTGTTGTGATCCACACAGTCAAAGGCTTTGGCACAGTCAATAAAGCAGAAATAGATGTTTTTCTGGAACTCCCTTGCTTTTTCCATGATCTAGCAGATGTTGGCAATTTGATCTCTGGTTCTTCTGCCTTTTCTAAAACCAGCTTGAACATCAGGGAGTTCACGGTTCACGTATTGCTGAAGCCTGGCTTGCAGAATTTTGAGCCTTACTTTACTAGCATGTGAGAAGAGTGCAATTGTGCAGTAGTTTGAGCATTCTTTGGCATTGCCTTTCTTTGGGATTGGAATGAAAACCGACCTTGTTCAGTCCTGTGGCCACTGCTGAGTTTTCCAAATTTGCTGGCATATTGAGTGCAGCACTTTCACAGCATCATCTTTCAGGATTTGAAATAGCTCAACTGGAATTCCATTGCCACCACTAGCTTTGTTCGTAGTGATGCTTCCTAAGGCCCACTTGACTTCACATTCCAGGATGTCTGGCTCTAGGTGAGTGATCACACCATCGTGATTATCTTGGTCGTGAAGATCTTTTTTGTACAGTTCTTCTGTGTATTCTTGCCACCTCTTCTTAATATCGTCTGCTTCTGTTAGGTCATACCATTTCTGTCCTTTATTGAGCCCATCTTTGCATGAACTGTTCCCTTGGTATCTCTTATTTTCTTGAAGAGATCTCTAGTCTTTCCCATTCTGTTGTTTTCCTCTGTTTCTTTGCATTGATCACTGAGGAAGGCTTTCTGATCTCTCCTTGCTATTCTTTGGAACTCTGCATTCAGATGCTTATATCTTTCCTTTTCTCCTTTGCTTTTCGCTTCTCTTCTTTTCACAGCTATTTGTAAGGCCTCTCCAGACAGCCAGTTTGCTTTTTTGCACTTCTTTTCCATGGGGATGGTCTTGATTCCTGTCTCCTGTACAATGTCACGAACCTCTGTTCATAGTTCATCAGGCACTCTGTCAGATCTAGTCCCTTAAATCTATTTCTCAGGTCCACTGTATAATCATAAGGGATTTGATTTAGGTCATACCTGAATGGTCTAGTGGTTTTCCCTACTTTCTTCAATTTAAGTCTGATTTTGGCAATAAGGAGTTCATGATCTGAGCCACAGTCAGCTCCCGGTCTTGTTTTTGCTGACTGAATAGAGCTTCTCCATCTTTGACTGCAAAGAATATAATCAGTCTGATTTTGATGTTGACCGTCTGGTGATGTCCATGTGTAGAGTCTTATCTTGTGTTGATGGAAGATGGTGTTTGCTATGACCAGTGTGTTCTCTTGGCAAAACTCTAGTAGCCTTTACCCTGCTTCATTCCGTATTCCAAGGCCAAATTTGCCTGTTACCCCAGGTGTTTCTTGACTTCCTACTTTGGCATTCCAGTCCCCTATAATGAAAAGGACATCTTTTTGGGGTGTTAGTTCTAAAAGGTCTTGTAGGTCTTCATAGAACCGTTCAACCTTTCTCCTTAGAAACTCAGATTCTCTTAATAGCTTTATTATCTCATGCTTCTTCATCATCATCTACCTCTACCACACCTAGGTTCCCAACCCTCTAACCCAAAGTAGAACCGCCTGGAAACCTTGGATCCTACCTGCCCCTCTGGCTGTACAGCCCGCGTCTACCAGCCCCACTTCCTCTCCTGGGGCTGGTTCTAGGCTCCCAAGAGCTCACCCAGAGCCCCAGCGCCCTGAGGGCCCACGCTGTCTGCACTGCTTCAGCTAAACCATGCATGCTCAGTCACTAAGTCGTGTCTAGCTCTTCTGCAACTCCATAGCCTATAGCCCACCAGCCTCCTCTGTCCATGAGATTTCCCAAGCAAGAATACTGGAGTGGGTAGCCATTTCCTACTCTGGGGGATCTTCCTGACCCAGAGATCAAACCCACATCTCCTGCATTGGCAGGTGGATTCTTCACCACTGAGCCACCAGGGAAACTAAACTGTCCTATTCATAAGACCGCTCTCAAGAAGACGGAACAGAGAGAAGTACGTTTCAGTGGTCTTCCTCCCCCTGGCTGTAATTCCTCCATTCAAAGGCCTCACCCCCGGGCTGCCCCCAGTGCCCACACGTGGAGCATTGTGCCCATACCTCCATCTGTCCCTGTACCTCCGTCTGTCCCCCGGTGGGAAGGTTGGATACCTCGTACCTTGTGAGCCTTCATTTACCAGCTGCTTACTGAGCACCTCCAGCTGTACTTCCAAGGCTGTGTTAGTGCTCCCTCCATTTTCTGTCCCCAAAGCCTACAAGGTGCCCCCGTGAAGCTGGTGGGGAGCCTCACACAGGCATCACTGTGTTGGAACTGAGGACAGGAAGACAAGGAAGGGCCGAGTGACAATGCCCAAGCCAAAGAGCGAATAGCAGTGGTAACAGACAAGGTGACAAGTGCCTTGGACTTTAAGAATTCTCACATTCTTGGTCTCGTGCCTTGATGCGGGCAGTCTCCCATGACATGCTCTGCAGGCACCACTGTGCCAATCAGTGTCAGTGGTAGATATGAATCAGGGCAGGAAAAGACATGACTGAAATAATCAGGGGCTGCAGGGTGGGGTCCCTGCCATGCTTGGGGACCGCAGGGCGAGGAGAGTGGGCCTGGTTAGCCCTTGCAGACCCTGTCTGTGGCTCAGACAGGAAGGCTGGGCAGATCTGCAGTGTGTGGACACCAGGGTGGTGGAGAATCGGGAGAAGATAACTTGACTCTCCTCCAGGCTGCACCCCTAGCGTTTGCCCCTGTACCGTTCAGGCTCCTGCTCTGACACATGGGAGTGGCACTGTGAAAATGGGGTCCCCTTCGCCAACTGATCTTTCACCGGGTAATTTAGCTCCTGTTGTTTTTACCAGGAAATGTTTATAGCTGCACATATTACCTGATGCACCTGGAATAGCCACACAGGCCAACCTGGGCTGGGTTTTCTACTGAGCCTCAGCTCTTGGTTCACTGCACAGACCACACCAGGGAAGAGGCAGACGAGCCTGTGGTTTCCATGGGATAGAGGCATCCAGAGACCTTTCTTGCCTGGTCCAGGGAAGGGGACCTGGCAGTCAGCAGATTCCTAAACTCCACAGACCCGTCCACTGACACCAGTGCAGGCTTGAGATGGACCTGTGGTCACGTCTGGGGAGGAGGATGCCAAAGTCAAGAGGGTTTTCTTTTTTTCCCTGGAATTTAGGCAACTGGGTTACCTTCAGTTTTTACGAATGTCCATGGACAGAGGAGCCTGGCGGGCTACAGTCCATGGGCTCATAAAGAATCGGACGCAACTGAGCACAAGCCACAATGCCATAGTATTATCAGAAAGAAGAGTTACGGTCAGAAGCTGGTGATCCTCCATTGCCTTTTTGTTTTTCGTTATTTATTTGGCTGCACTGGGTGTTCGTTGCCGCATGCAGGATCTTTAGTTGCAGCATTTAAACTCTTAGTTGCAGCCTGTGCAATCTAGTTCCCTGACCAGGGATTGAACTCTGGCCCCCTGCATTGGGAGCATGGAGTGTTAGCCACTGGACCCACCAGGGAAGTCCCTCCTCCTCTGCTTTGTGAGCAGCTGCATGAGGGCATCAGTGGGGTTAACTCTGAGGAAGACCCCTACCCTTGAGTCTTGCTGGATGGATTCAGGTTTGCCAAGTGCGTGCGGAGAGGGCCACTGCATGTGCTGAGTATCTGTTTGAATGAATCAGTAACTCCAGACAGCTAAATAGCAGATGCAAAGGCCTGGTGTTACTAGAAACAGAGAGAGTTTCCACTCCAAGTATTATCTTTGGAAACCTGTTAAGGGTGATTTTTCATATACTGAGAGAGAGGTTACACCTGAGGAGGACCGTGAAAGACCTAGTTTACTTCTACAGATGTTCTTTGCACAAATGTATAACTGCTCAAAGGGTTTAAAAAAAATTGAGGGATTCTCCAAGAATAGGAAGGGGTGATGGTTTGGGCCTGTGTGGGGTTGCTGGCCCTGCAGCCTGGAATTTGAGACCAGGTCTGTCTACACGCCCTTCCAGGTTTCTTCAGCCCAGGTGATGGCTCTGTCGGACTCAGCCTTATAACTTGCCCCCTTCCCTTTACCACTGTGAGAAGCTGGGAGGCCCTTGAACCAGCACCAAGGGAGAAAAAAGGAAATGGGGACTGTTCTGCTGAGGGAATGGGGCTTCCGCACTATCACCTTTCCTGTGATGAGCTCGAAGCGAGACCTAGAGGAACTGAGGCAGCTCCACTCAGCCTGCTTTCTCACCCAGTTTTCCCTGTGCAGCCAAGCCCCTGGCTCCCCGTAGAAGCGTTTGTCCAGTTTGGGTGAGGAACTGGGGCTCCAAAGCTGAGGGCAGCTCTCCATGCAAGTGACGTGAAGAAAGAAAGAAGGGTCCACAGCCACCCTCTGCTGCTGCCCCCTCCCCGTGCTCTCTCATCCCCCTTCCCTGTAAAGGACCAATGAGTTGGGGGGGACGGTGTGCCCCAGCGCATGTCAGTGGGAAAGGAAAACTGACTCGGAGCCCAGGTGGAACTGTCTCCTGTCGAAGAATTCCCAGGCCTGAGGTTATTATAAATGCTCAGCTGACAGGAGCAACAGACGTGCTGCCGCAGTTGGGTTCACGGCCCCAGGCTCAGGCTCCGAAAGCAGCCTCGTCTCCCTCCCCGGACTTGCCCACCCGTTATTGTGGTACATCTGTCATTTCTGCATGTCTGTCTGTTCACATCTCGCATCCTTATACGCAGGCAGGCTTGGTCACATATTTCTTAATGCTGTATTGTTAAGGGTTTTCTTTTCCACCTTCCCCACCCTCGCCAGGTACATTCGTTAAAACTTGCCCTCGAAGGCGTGGAAAAAGAAAGGGATTTCTACTTCGGAAAGTTGAGAGAGATTGAGCTCCTGTGCCAGGAACACGGGCAGGAAAACGACGATCTCGTGCAGCGACTAATGGAAGTCCTCTACGCTTCGGATGAACACGTGAGTGTGAGCACAGCGCGGATGCTCATGGTCTAGAGTGATGCTCTTGGTCACGGTGCAGTGATGGCTGTACCTTCAGAGATTGCCCCGGGGGCTCAGTGAGCTCGGCCGGGGCCCGCGATGTTCCCAGAGGGTTCAGCATGACCCTCACCCGCTGACCCTGCCGAGGGGACTTGCATTCCTAAATCCCGGAAGAGAGGAGTAGACATCACCAGTCGTGGGGGGCAGAGCCGAGGGGCCTTGGGTTGAGAGAAACAGGCTTGTGCAGCCTCAAGTGGTTTTCAGCTCCCCGAGCAAATGAGCAGTAAGAGTGTGTGTGGAGATTCTTCTTTCTTCATGACGGAGCAGGGCGTGGTGAAAGGAAACAAGTAATGTCGATGCTCTTCCCGTCCCCGTCAGCCCCACGGCCGTCTGGTTTTGCCTTCCTGGCTGGTTGTCTTGGTTACTCATCACCAGCACAGAGTAGCATCGTGGGATGGCCTTCTGTGGGCAGATACTCCCGGATGGCCTCCTTCTCGGGGAGGCCCAGGGTTGTTCCCCATGAGTGAATGTGAGGGGGACCTGTGCGGTGGCTCCATCTGGAGGGATGGGAAGCAGGCGTGCGAAGCACCAGAGGAGCGGGAGTCTTGGGAACAGGGCAGGGAAGGGGCAGGATGAACGGCAGAGCCCAGGGCTGGTCACCCCACGCCCGCCTCCACAGGGTGAGAGAAGCCCCCCAGCAGCGGGACTGGGAGCCCAGTGGGGCTTCACCTTCTGGAGGGTGGTGCCGTGGACGGGAGGGGAGCCAGGCCCTCCAGGGCGGTGTGGACGGCAGGGGAGCTGGGCCCCCCGGGCACTGTGGACGGCAGGGGAGCTGCAGAGCCAGGCGGGTGGTAAGGGTCCTTCTGCCAGTGTTTCTGCACCACCCAGAGCAGCGTTTCCATGACGTTCTGTGTGTACAGACTGCTTTGTCATCTGTCAGGCACTAGATGAATTGTGGTTATTGTCTTCACAAGCTTGTTTGAGGCAGAACCTGATGAGGTCTGTGTGGTTCCGTGAGCCAGAGTGAACCGTGCTGCTGCCGTCCAGGGTGGTGCCTGCTCACGGGAGCAGGGCATCTTGCAGGATGGAACCTCCTACCACGCTGCCAGCAGGAGGGAAAGCCTTCTGCTCCTAACCTCCAGCCAGATCTTGTCCCAGGAAGGAGTCCTTGTGTAAGAGCACCAACAAGCAAACTCCAAATGAAGGGTTGGCCGGGCCTCCTGACTTCCTGGCTAATGACGTGAGGGCTGGCCGTGGGCAAGCGCTCTTGGCTCGGGGGAGAGAGTTCAGGGGTGTCTTCCTCCATGACTACACACTCAGCTTCTGTTTGACCGTTTCTACCACCACCACCCCCCCCCCCAGCACACACACCAGCACCAGCTTGCTGAGGTCTGGCTTCAGCAAGCCGTTCTGCAGAGTATAGGCAATGAATACACACCCTGCCTCCCCACAAAGAAGTAATGTTCCAGCACATCATCAGTCACGGGGACTAATGGGTTTATTAGCAGGGCCTTTCCACAGACTCTTGGGATGGGATATGAGGGGGAGGAGCCTACATGTGTCAGCTCCTTTAATTCTCCAGAGAATTAAGTAGATGCGGGTGTTATCCCATTTTACAGATGAGAGAAAGTAAGGCGGCAGAGAAGTTAAAGAACATGCCCAAGCGAATAAGCATCATCATTTGCTTTTGAACTTGAGCACTGGGTTCATGCCCTCCCTTCTGCAAGCCTGAGCCACCTTTTAAACAGGGAATATTTTAGATAGGAACACCTTTTAAATAGGAACAGTTGTGATAGCTGACATTGCACATTTAGCACGTGCTAGATACTACATTCGTGTTCTAAATACACTTCTCACCACATCCTTTTTCGTCGTGTGAGTACTATTACTTACCTCTGCATCACAGATACAAAATTACTTGTCCAGCGATCCACCCTTAATATGCTCCATCACTACCCAGGTTTCTGTAACTCAAAGCCCCCAAATCTTAAGGATTGTGTTCCCACTTCTCAGTATATTGGGTGCTATGGGCAAGGGCAAAAATAAAGGCGGCACCACGTAGGGTAACTACAGGAGAGACTTTGTCTAATTGACAGTATTGAGTTGCCCGTGTTCTGTATGTGAAGCAGGAATTAGTTGAAGTCCTCCCTGGGTTTTCTCAGACAACTCCCATCATCTCACTTTGTCGTTTGGCACCTTCGATAGTATCATTCTGGCCGCTGGGCTTCCTGTTAATTCAGCATCCATCGGGAACGTCCGTTTTCTTCCGGCTGGCAGCATCGCCAGACCCGCCTTTGTTGTTCTGGCTGAGACGACGCTGATGTTGTCAGAGAGAAAGAAACGTGGTCGGGAGGAGAGAGAGACGGTGGCCTTGCTGCCGGGTGTGTGCTGGGGAGCATCTGAAGTCCAGGAAGAGATTTAGAGGCAGTAACCAGGCCGCTGGAATCTAGAAGATAGACAACACAAACTGCGTGTGTGGGTGACCAGAGCAAAACCTTCAAACCCAGTTGCTGCCTTCATGTTTCTCATTCCAGGATAACTTCTCATGCAACTCGGGGTCTGGACAGCTCCAAAAGAAACACTTCGGGCTATGCTGAGTTTTCCATAGAGGATCAGCAGCAATATGCCAGGTGTCCTTGTTTAAAATGTGACAGGATCCATTTTTTAAAAAACTTGGTTTCTATATAGAAAGATGGCGGTGACTGCTGTGTGCCCGGACACTGCAGGGTATTTTCCTTACTGCACACACGTGTACACATGACACTTCCTAGTAGTGGACGGTGAGGGGCTCAGGAGTGGTCATCCTGCTCTGCTCCCTGCTTGTCTTCCTAGAGGTTCACAGAACCATCCTAGACACCCGAGACCCACCAAGGTTTGCCTCCCTCCCTGGGCATAACGGATCCTGTTTCTGTGGCCACCTCCCAGCTTATCCAGGCTCTACCATTAAGGGAATGAGCCTTTAAAAAGCATCCACTTGGGCTTCCCTGGTTGCTCACTGGTAAAGAAATCCACCTGTCAATGCAGTTGACGTGGGTTTGACCCCTGATCTGGGAAGATCCCGCATGTCTCAGAGCAGCTAAGCCCGTGCATCGCAACTGTTGAGCCTATGCTTTAGAGCCCCTGCTCCACAGCGAGAGAAGTCGCCGCTACGAGCAGCCAGTGCACCTCACCTAGAGTGCCTGCGCATAGCAGCCAAGTCCCAGTGCAGCCAGAAACAAAATTGAAAAAAAAAAAAAAGCTTCCACCCTTGCCCAGGGAAGGTGTCAGTTGGGGAACAATGTGCTCAGCAACTTCAAACGCAGTTGCTGCCTTAATATTTCTCATTCCAGGATAACTTCTCATGCAACTCTGGGTCTGGACAGCTCCAAAAGAAGCATTTCAGGCTATGCTGAGTGTTCTATAGAGGATCCACTGGAATGTGCCAGGTGTCCTTGCTTAGAACGTGACAGTATGCTGCACCCGCCCCGAAAGCTCCAGAAGCCTCCTTTTCCCCCCTCTGTGCTTCACCCTGACAGTGCGTCCTGTTTTCAGGCCATTCGCACACTTCAGTCCTGGCTGGACATGCAGCCATGATGCATATGGTGTTCGGGAAAAAATGCCAGCACTTCATTCCTGTCGCCGCTGGCCTGACTCGTGTGCACCTCCGAGAGGCGGAGGTTTCTGGTTGCCTCCCTCCTGGAAGTGGGAGAGGTGCTGAGGAATCTGAGGCCACGCCGAGGGTCTGCTCGGCAGCTAACCACAGACGGACCCTGCGTCGGCACTGCAGACGGAGAGGTCTCCTCCCTCAGTCTTTATTTCACCTTGGCTGGCCTTTGACTCATAGTCAGCCGATCCTAGAATAGCATGTTTGGAAGATGTAGACAGGCAGATGAGTTTGGAGTGTAGAAGTCAACAGAGTTCACTTTGCAGTCGTAGAACCCTCAGGGAAGTTTCCAGAGCAGATGGCCAGCTCGCTGCCCAGTTCCTGCCTTGATTCTCGTCGTCTTTAGTACTTGGCTTGGGGCCACAGGCGTCGGCTTAGGCCTTGGGTAGCTGCTGCCCTGCGCTTCTGTCAGCAGGGTCACCTGCTCATACAGAGGCGCGTGTTTCCTGCGGTCCTGTCCCGGAAGCCACTTTGGGTGGAACAGCTTAAGCTACCTCCCCAGCTCCACCCACGTCTTTTGGATTCAGCCTGCATTTCTGTCACTGGACGCAGCATTGGGTATATAGAAGGCAGACACCACCCCTGCCTTCGCAGAGCTTGCCGCCCTGGCGAGAGCAAGAGAACACGGACACCACCAACTGGAATATGTCAGGCTGTGATAAATGTGGTAATGGAGACATAAATAAACTTGTGTGGGGCACACTTAAAGACAGCCTGGAGGGACAGGCCGGGACTTCACAGAGAAGATGACATTTGTGTTGGATGTTGAAAGATGATGAGGAATGTGATCAGTTGCAGAGCTCAGGACGGGGGAGTGGTTTTTTCTGCAGAAGAAACAGCACTAACAAAGCAGAGGAAAGAACAGCCGGATGTGCTGGGTGTAGCAGTGGCGGATGAGCCTCTATCTAGGAAGGTGGGCGGCGCCCCCGCTCTCCCGCCCGCAGTAGCCCAGAGCCCCCTCCAGGGCTGACTTGCGGCTTGCTTCTCCTTCTGCTCATCATTGAAAGAATAAGGAACTCCAAAGCAGCCACTGACAGCTAATCATTTAGGAAGCAGTGATGGACTGACATGCAAATATTAGGCTTAATTAAGCAGGTGGCGCCCCAGTGCTTGAGTCATGTATTTGACCTTGGTTTCGCCTGGCCGCCTCCTTGCCTGTGCATTTGAGTTCCTCCCTCTTGCGTGGGGCAGAAGAGAAAAATCATCTCTGAGTGTGAGCGCCTCCATGGCACAGCAGGCTGGGAGCTCCCCATGGTGACATGTGATGGGTGTGTCCTGCCAGGCCTTCAGGGCACCTTCATTTGCACCCCAGGCATTAGCAATCCTTTGGTAGCGCAGGACGTTTGCTCTTTACACCCGCATTACCCAGTAAGAAGAGTGCTCTGGGGTCCGAGGCTCCTGCCGATGAGATGTGTGACCTCACAGGGGCACCCCGTGAGTGAGGGGCTGCCCTCGGCCAGCTGGAGACCCGAGGCCTAGGCTGGGACACTGCACCTACCCCCTTGCTCAGCAAGTGTGGAAAGCAGGCCTGGGGAGGGGCCTAACCCGGTGAGTGTGTTTCTGGGCCCACCACTGGTGTGACAGGCCCACAGTTCCTTGAATCCATCTCTTCTGACTTCCAGTCCGGGATTAAATCCTTCATCCCACAGTTGAGGGATTAAATCTGTCATCCCACAGTTGACTCCCAGTCCTGGTGTGAGCAAACAGGATTTTCTGTAAATTGTCAAATAGAGCCTCATTTCTGCGATCTTCCCACCAACTGCCTAACACTCACAAAAACAGTTGTGTAAGAAAGGCACACTTGAAACCAGCTGAAGTCCGGGTGATGTGATGTGGAAGCAGCTAACTCTTTAAAGTTAGGGTGATGAATCAGACAAGATCTCTAACCCCTGGGGGACTCAGGCTCAGAGTCCAGCTGGAGACGTCGAGTAGAGTCAGCTTGAATCTGCAAGTCAGCCTTGTAGCCAGACAGTGGAGCACAGAGATACACACACAGAGACACCCAGAGAGCTCCAGTGTGCACCCTGATGGGAGCATGAGTCAAGGATGTAAAGCTCAGAGGAGTGACCCATTCTGGGGTGGAGGCAGTAGGAGAGGCGTGGGGAGGAGTGTGCGGCAGAGCAGACCTGGTGCACCACCCCCCGGTCAGCTCCCGGGAGCAGGGCTTCCCTTCTTTGCTCCCAGACTAGAGGCGGCCAGTGGCTCCTCCTCCCTGTCTGATCCCAGCAGGGGTGCTCTTCTGCTCCCAGGAGGGTGGGAGGGCGCCTCTATCTGTGAGGCCCTAACTCTGTGCAGAGCAGGGGAGTACAGAGGCATAAGGAGGATGCTTCAGGGCCGGCCTGGGGAAGAACTGGCAGAGCCTGGAGTAAAGGAGGGCTCGGGGCTCTGAGGTCAAAGGACACGGTGGTTAAGGGATTAAGGAGCGAGGGGTCCCGAAGGACAGCAGATGTGGGCAGAGAGGAGGATTGAGGTCTTCATGCTTCAGAGGTGGAGCCGTGTTGGGTGTGATGATAGGTGTGGTGTAGGGAGACCAAATATTTCATGTGCATCTTGACCCCAGTCCAGCCAGGGATGGTGCTAGATTTGAATCTGAGTCTTCAGTATGGCATCATTTTCTCCTCCTGTTGTGGAAAAGATTACTTTTTAAAAAATCTTTTTTACTTCTAAAATATATTCCAATGAGTTTTCTCCTTCCAAGAAAAAAATAATCACAGCTCACACTTCTGTGCTAAACACTGTTCTAGGCATTTTACCTATGTTCACTCAGAGCCCTCTGTCGAATTCAGTGACTCCATTGATTTACTGATCAATGACACCCATTGAAAACTCTGTTAAATGGGCACTTTGGGTCTGTTGCCCATTTTACAGAGGAGAAAACCAAGGCACCCAGCCGTTAAGTCACCTGAAGTCACTCAGCTTGTAAATAATGGATCTGGGATATGAACTCCAGGTCCACGCGTATAACCTTGATGTTAATGCTGCCTCTCAGAAAATAAGTGGCACGTGACCTTGGCTGATAGTCTGGGTCATCTGTTGTGGCACCCTATCTGATGTCCTCCTCCTGACACATGTGCACAAGAGTTGCACACACATGTGCCGTCTGACACAGATGGATGAGGCCTTGTCCCAACTTCTGGAGCCTCAGGATCCACAAGGCTCAAGACAAGCAAGATTCCAAATCAGAGTTTTACAACCAAGGCATAAGCAAAATGTTGCAGGAAGAAGGAAAGAGAACCCTGGCTCTGGGGTCTGGGGACATGACCCTGCTGTATTTGAGTTGGATCTTGAGAGAGATGTCCTGGGCTAAAGGGAATAGGGCTAGACAGGAAAGAAGTGTGCAAAGTGTGAGAACACGAGTGTGTCTGTGTCCCAGTGGGTGCTCCTGACTGCATTGCAAGGGGTTGTGCATTCTGGAGGCAGCAGTTGGTCCTGTTGATCAGTAACAAAGAGCTGACTATTATTTGAGAGGTGAAAAAATTAAAAGATTTTCAGGTATGATTGACCAAGGTTGCTATTCCCCCGAGTTGGTGTTCACAATGTATTTCCCTGGGTTAAAGGCAAGTAGTAAATAGGTCCTTTGGAACCAAGTAGAGGAACACTTCAGCCATCAAAAGTAAGCAAAAAACGCCTCATGTACCCAAAATAGATAGCCGGAAGGAGCTCAACTCCTGCACTCCCTTCATGGAGAAACTGCCTGGCTGGGGGCATCCTGGAACCGTGCCTGTCACCCTTTTGTTTACTAACCACTCTTGACAAGCTGCTTCTCCACATCAGAGGAGTAACAGGTTATAACAAAGGGTCTGCTTCAAGCAGACACGCTACCAGGTGAGGAGGAGATAGGAAGCCCTCGGTCACCCTTGGGGTCCTGGGGCTCAGTGCCCTGACACAGCAGGCTCACCCCTGGTTGTCATAACACTCCTGGGTCCTTTGGTTTACTCTCTTACGGAGGGTGGGAAAGTATGTCATACACTGTGAGGCTGTGCTTCCAAAGTGGATAGAAGGGAAACGTGCTGCACAAAGCCTGCTGGCCGTGTTCTAGAAGGATCCGACCTTTGAAGGGGCGGGGGACGGGAAGGCGTCCCTCTCTGTGCCTCGGCTCCCAGGAGCAGGGAGGCTCTGCATGGCTCGCGCCATGGAGACGCCCTGCCGCGCAGTCACTGCGGGGCCGGCCGTGAGCTCCATCAGTTGAAACCTACCCGTGGCCCCTCTCCCCCCGCTTCCATAGGAGGGCCACCCAGAGGAGCCGGAAGCAGAGGAGCAAGTCCACGAACAGCAGCCCCAGCAGCAGGAAGAGTACTGAACCGTCCCGGCAGCTCTCCACACTTCCGTTTTGGTGGGAACTTCTCTTCCAGAGAATTGGAACACGTGTGGCCTCAAGCTCATCAGAAACCAGTTGTTCCCAGTCTGCTGTTACATCATCGCGCCAGCGCCCACGCCAGCACC
This sequence comes from Capra hircus, assembly GCF_001704415.2. Lineage (NCBI taxonomy): Eukaryota > Metazoa > Chordata > Mammalia > Artiodactyla > Bovidae > Capra > Capra hircus. Next base: position 22,194,032 of record NC_030831.1, on the reverse strand, counting down.
GCCCTCGGTTCCCATTTCCTTTGCCAAGACACACTAGCAGCGGCCATGGGTGGCCTCCCCAAGACATCCCGGGGGCCACGCACCTTCAACTTCCCCACTTGGCTGCTTGAGATTGGTTCTGCTCTTTGCATTTCTTTCCAGAACAACTTCCCAACCCTACCACCACCACCACCATTCCCTTCTTATCCTGGTGTGAAACAATGGTAATTTGATATATGGTATTTATATTGGCATTTCTCAACCCAGTGTCACTAGATGTCACACATTTGTGGTGCTTTGATGTTTGCAAGTCTAACCTCTGTGAACATAAATTTGGTCAAATAATAAATTGGAACAAAGGGAAAGAGATAACTTGATACGAAAGCCATATGACAGTGACTTGTTTCATGGGGAAAAACAGAGAGTCAGTTTCTCCCTCCACTCACAAACAAAAGGGAAGAAAAAAGGAATCAAAACTAGGACTTCAGGGCCTAGCAGTGCTCATCCATCCGCATGTTAGACAACCACACAGTATGTTGTTAGTTTTGAAAGACATTCACTCAAGGAGAACACCATCTCGACTTGGCCCTCCAACCGCTTGCCCCTCCCCCCTGCCCCCACCCAGGTTCTCCTGCTGTTTTCTTTCTCAGGGTCCTCTTTGGTGGGCAGCCACTCTCCCCAAAAGCTGTCATCAGGCGTCTGCAGTCAGAGGGGGTCTGCACAGGCACAGGTCCTTCCTGTGGGTTTTAGCCTTCGTGTGGGTTTTAGCCCCAACCCTGTCATCCACGGTAGGGGGTTCCTCCTAAAGAGTGACTTCAGGGTGTGCAGCCCTGGGCATGCCACACACTTGCTGGAAGGCCTGGAGTGACGACCTTATGATAGGAGTGTAAGCCCAAGGGAGAACCCTGCTTCTGAAGTCTGGTGTTGACACAGGAAAGACAGCACAGAAAAATCTGACCCCCAATGCCTTCTGGAAAAAGGAATTCCCCCTCTTCAGTACGATGGCCCTCCTCGTCATTGACCTTCGCTAAACCATGGCAATTCATAAATAGAGGAAACATGAATGAATTAAAAGCATTCCTTATTTTTTTTAAACTAATATTTGCACATTTTCTTAGTATCGTTCCAAATCTTTGCCTCCCCCCACCCCCTGAACCACCCCTTTGAAAGATGGTTGGATCATTAATTTCACTTGGTTTCTAACTTTAGTTTTTCTTTCACGTGTTATTTGACTTAGCAGGTGCAACAAAAAACAAACAAGTGTGCCCCCCCACTTTCCTCTTAACTGAAAAAGCTTCAAATAAATTTCTGAATTATGTCTCATAAAGCTTTGACATTTCTTTATTAACTGATGAAATACGAATTCTAAATTCTAGCCTTGAAGCTTTCCACCAAAAGGAGTCTTCTCAGATCTTTTGGTGGCAGAGTGGTATTTATCGAGTTACACGTGAAAAGGATTGCTTGTATTTTTGAGGTTGTTACAGGACACTGCAGAAGTGGACAGCTGTTCCGTGGGGCTTGGTTTCCCTTTCTTCTCTCTCCTGCTTGCTCTGCGCCTTGGCGACAGCTCGTTTCTCCCAGGCTGGAATCCGGCCTGGCTCTCTGCGGTGACGTCCTCCCACACCTGGTCGCAGGGCGTGGTCGTGCTATACGCAGCATCGTGCTTCACGGCGTGTCCCCTCCCAAGCCTGTCGCACTCGCTGAGTTTCCTTCTGTTTAAACAGCTCTGGTGAAGAGGCACAATAAGTAGTTCCGTGCAGGTGACACTTCAGTGGTTCCCGGCCAGTTCTTTGCTTGCCCTGGACATGTCGGTACACCCAGTGCCAGGCAGGGCAGGACCCACGCTCCCATCATGAGGGTGTGACTACTGGGTAGTGTGCTTAAGCCTCACCAGTGACCCTCAGCCACTCTGTTCCTCCCTAGACCCCCGACTTTCTTGGCTATTAACATACTGGCCAGATACCTGGCAAAGATAACTTTGGCCAGTCATCCTATTCCCGCTTCCTTCCTGGTGTCTTGGGGCAGACTCTTGGTTTATTTAGAGAGGAGCTATATACTTCCCTTTCTGTCTCCATCTGGGGCGTCTTCCACCGCACGGGACATCACTGGTGCCTCGGGGAATCTTTGACAGCTAAGTTTCTCCGTCCTCTTTGGCTGTACCCCAGCCTCTAGTGCAGCTCACCTCTCATTTCCCAGGACTGCTCCTTTCTCCCTGATGACTGTACCCTATCATTCATCTCAGCAGCTAGCATGGGCTTTCCTCCATGTCCCCCACCCTCGTCATACATCCTCATGCTGGGCTGAGAAGCATCCGCTGGACGTGGGTCTTAGTGTCCCTTTCACACCCGCCACAGCTGATTATAGTATGTCCACCGCTCATATCAGGTAGGAAGTGATTGAAGCAGGGGGTAAAGAGAAAACAGCAGAAAAGCAGAAAAAAGACAAAAGACACACCCCGAGAGAAGTAAACTCCAGAAGGGAACCAGGAACTCCTCCCTTCCCTGGTGAGTATTTCCATTATTCCGTTAAGGTTTAATATGCATTCAGATTACTTTTACTAAATAGTACACCATAAAGCTTTTGTTATATATTAAATGTAAACTGAAAGGAATGTAAACAAATGTATTGTTAATTATAAATATAGATAAGTAATGACATAATAGATGAAAAGGTCTTATTCAGATGTATCACATTCATTTTACGTTACCCATCTATTGTCGCATGGTAGAATAGTTTTTTGTCTCTGAATATGTGAATAACTTGACTTGCGTTTATCTTTTTACATATTTAATAAAAAAAAGTATATGTTAAAATCACCCTGGTTCCATAGAGTCTTAAATTTTTATGCCATAGGTTTCCTTTTGAGTGAGCATGTTTATACTAATAGGTTCTTTATGTAAATGTCACACAAAGTCCACACGGTTTACATGGGGAGGGGGTGGCTTGTTTTTATTGATGGCAAATGTTTTAGCAGGAATTACAGGTTAATATTTAAATCAAATGTAGCAGCTATACCACCATTTTAAAATTCTACAATTAAAAAAAAAAAACAAACAGGCTTTTCTGGTGGCTTAGATGGTAAAGAATCTGCCTGCAATGTGGGAGACCTGGGTTCAGTCCCTGGGTTGGGAAGATCCCCTGGAGGAGAGCATGGCAACCCACTCCAGTTTGCTTGCTTGGAGAATCCCCATGGACAGAGGAGCCTGGCAGGCTACAGTCCATGGGGTCTCAAAGAGTTGGGACACGACTGAGCGACTTTCACTAAGAATCCCCCTTTAGGAAACATTCCACTTGCAAGCCAACAAAGTCTTCGCTCCCATCTCGACAACACAGGGGCTGAGCAAAAGCAGGTAGATGTTTTGAAGTAAAGCTTTGTGGTAAAATGACCTGCAGTTGGCAAAAGCTATTTGAGTGTATTTCCTCCAGTTTGCTGACTCTCACAGTGATAATTGACAGACATAAATGGAATACACACCTTGCAGGAATAACTGAAGAAATGTGTTTATTCAAACTGGCCAGGTGCCCCCCTGGACACCCTGTAGAACAGCTGACGGTCTGTAGAAGACTTTGCCCAGGAGCCTGCAGATTACTGGAGTTCATCCCAAAGGATGCCAGCCTTCCTGAACCTGCTTTCAAGCACCACCTAGAGGCCAGTTTTGTGTCTGTACTGCCCTTGGCAACTCTTTCCCATTCATTTGCCTTTAGGTCCTTGAAGCAGGAAAATCCCTGAGCCATCACCACTGCTCTCCACTCACACATTACTCCACAGGGTACTTCCGTGATGGAAGTCTGAGCCATAGTTACCTGGGCTGGGAAATGGGTTTTGTCTGTGTTCAGTCACTCAGTTGTGTCTAATGCTATGGACAAGTAACCTGCCAGGCTTCTCTGTCCATGGGATTTTTCAGGCAAGAATACTGCAGTGGGTTGCCATTTCCTCCTCCAAGGGATCTTCCTGACCCCAGGAATTGAACTCGTGTCTCCTGCCTTGCAGGCGGCTTTACCCACAGAGTCAAGCACATGCTTAGAGCACGTGTGAAAAGTGAAAGTGAAAGTCACTCAGTCGTGTCCAGCTCTGCGACCTCATGGACTGTACAGTCCGTGGAATTCTCCAGGCCAGGATACTGGAGTGGGTAGCCTTTCCCTTCTCCAGGGGATCTTCCCAACCCAGGGATCCAACCCAGATCTCCCTCATTGCAGGCAGGATTCTTTACCAGCTGAGCCACCAGGGAATATTTGCTCCATTTTATTAAATCTGAGATCATGGATAAAAATTTGAGGTGTTCCTACTTGGTATGATGGGTAAGCCAGTGAGTCCAGAGGGAAGGGAAAAGAGTTAATGCACTCCACTAAGTTCGAGTTACAAGATGTTGATTCTCTAAAATTAAACACACCTTCACGTCTGGCCCTTCTCATTCTTCCTCTGAATGGCTAGAACAGAGCCACCATGACTGTTGAGGCTGCTGTTACAAATAAATATTCACCGACCCAACTTCTCAGCACTGACAGTATCACCAAACAGTACCAAGTGTAAGAACACCTTCTCCCTGGATGTCTAACAGCTCCTGTCTGGCTAAACTAGGAACTCATAAGAGACTATTCTCCATTCATTGGAAGAGCTCTGGCTTCACTGCCTAACATGGCAAAGTGTAAAGTCCACTGAACCCCTGGGGACCCTCAGATGACGCCAAGGCTTCCGGTCACGAGACTGCTCAAGGGCAGATCCCTCCCCCAAGCTGTGACCTGGACCCCACAGTGATCAGTGGAGTCCACACAGAAGGTGCTTTTGCTAAGGCCTTGTCTTCTGTGTTGGGCTTGTGATTGGAACAAAAATGGAAGGCCCAGCCGGAGCCAATTTATTGAATGCCTTTTTCTCTTCACTGACAGAAAAAGTTCAACACATTTTTAATTTCTTAAACAGGTTACTCTTTGTATTTTGTAACGTTTTATCAAGACGGGCTGTAAATTGACCTTAAAGGGCAATAGCATGTTAATATGTGCTTCCCAGGTGGCACAGCGGTAAAAACTGTGTGCCAATGCCGGGTTTGATCCCTGGGTCAGGAAGATCTCCTGGAGGAGGAAATGGCAACCCAGTCCAACACTCTTGCCTGGAAAATCCCATGGACAGAGGAGCCTGCCAGGCTGTAGTCCTTGGGGTCGCAAAGAGTCGGACACGACAGAGCACGCACATGTACACACAGCATTATTAACGTACCTTTGAATGTATGTTGTTCATTAGAAACTAGCTAAATGTATTCTTTTTCAGAAAATAAAAAGGTAGGCGTTTCTTTCCATGTAGCAAGAATCCTTCATGTTTTACACTACAGTATTCCTTTCAGTCTTAAAGGTTATCTGTAATAACTTTTTAAAAATTTTTGTAAGATTATGTTATTCACTAAATGTTTTGGTCAGATCTGATCATTTAAATGAACCTTTAGAAATTACAGGAGTAATGAAAAGTTTCCATACCATGTATACAGAATTTTAACCTAACCTAAGTTCACAGCTTACTACTAGAACACTCTCTTCCAATCTGATACATATATGGATGAAATGTGACCTCCTACCAATGGAACAGTTTTTTTTACCAGCATGAAAGTTATGTCAGAGGAAAGCCACAGAAAATGAGTTTCAGTTTTGTCTCTTACAGGCTAAGCTCTCTCAAAGACAGTTCAGGGACCTTCCTGTCCTGTAGACACAGACACCATCAGAAAGCCTTTGGTCATTTGAAGACCTTTGGTCATGAAGACCTTTGGTCATTTGACCTCCTAATGTTGGTCCTCTGGAGAAACCATGCCCTGGAAACCAGAGAAGGAAGTGACTGCTGCTACACAGAAAGGTTGTTTATTCCTGGTCCCATTTTTTAAATGGAAAGATGTATATGTTCAAAGACTCACTCAGCTGTCTCCTCAGGGGAAGAAAAATTTACCAAACACATCCTCTCTCTCAATGTAAAACATAAATCCAACAAAGCTGCTAATTCTACCTCAGAATTACCCAAAAGAAAATTTTAAGCCAAAGAAGGCAGTGGGGAGGGAAGAGTTTTTCGTTTTCGCCTCCAATTTAATTGTTCGAAAAACCAGCACTAACCATGGGCAAAATGCGGCAGCCAGTAGTGACCTTTTACTACTACGGCATCGGGCCACTGTCCCGCAGTTACTCTAAAGAGGCATTCTGAATCCACACCTGCCTCAGTCCTAAACAATAAACTGAATCCATTTACATATTTTTAAAAGCAGTATATTACGCCCAAGGAAGACATCATGGGGAAGGAGGGAACGATGAAGCCAGAAGGATGTCAGTAGCCTCACACATGCCCCAAGGTCTCCTGGACTTTACTAGGGCCAAGGGGGTAAAATACCTCCGATCTTCCTTCTTGCCAACACAGAGAGGAAGTAATCATTACTCAGAAGTATCCATATCACTGCGGGGAAAGGAGCGGGTGGGATGAACCGAGAGAGGAGCACTGACATGCATACACTACCATGCGGAAAACTCACATTGGAAAGCTGCTGTGTAGCTCAGGGAGCTCAGCTCGGTGCTGACAACCTAGCAGGGCGGGATGGGGGAGGCTCCAGAGGGAGGGGATATATGTGTACATATGGCTGATCCAGGTTGTAAACTAATCCAACATGGTAAAGCAATTGCCCTCCAATTTTAAAAAAAGTGTCCATAAGCTGAAAACAAATCAGTTGCTTAGGAGGACAGCTATGTAGCCCTGAGAGAAATTTCTCCATAGCTCCTCCTAAGAAATTAACGATGCAGGTAACCTGATCTTCACAGCATCTCCCAGCCAGTACAGTAATGGTCTTACTGGTCTGTCCCTGTTAGTCATCAGGACTATCCCTAATGACGTAAAGCTGAGACTCGGTTCAGTAAAAACTAGTTTACCAAGGACCAAAAACTAGTTTACTGTCTGTGTGTGGAAATAGCTCCCGAAGTTTTGGGCTTCATCCCAGGATGCAGAGTATCAAGAGGAACGGGTGGAGGGTGGAAGGCTACAGGTTCAACTCTTTGCCACAGAGGTTGAGGCAGACACTGCAGGGCAGAGATCATGACCTTGTGTGACTGACCAGCACTAGACAGGTGGACACTATCAGGACCCAGTCCCTTTCCTAACAGGACACTTGGGTGTCACGGTTCCCCCCAGAAGCAATGTGAGATCTGACACGTGAGTTTCTGTTTTTTCGATTATCCTTGACAAATTACTGGCAAGGCAGTTTTCATTGTAGACTGCAAATATGAAACGGTTGGCTGTCCCACACTCACATAACCCTCAGAATGATCCTGGAGACAGGAAACATACCATCTGTCTGTGGACTAAGTCCAAACATAAGTCTGCAGGGAAAAGGGGGATAACATTTTAATAAAAAACTGGATCTATAAAACCTTTCACAGGTTGCAAAATAGTTTCACAAATAACCATGTAGAGGAGAAAGAGAACAAGTTTTGAAAATGCTGTGACCTGGAGTCATGTATAAAGTACCTTACACATAGCAGAGAGTTAATCGATAGTGTTACTGATTTTGGCTTTGATAGTCCTGTAACACAGACCCTCTAGCTGCACTGCCCTGGTTCTAGACATTTCACTACTGCTCGCTGCTCCCACCACCCATGCAGAGGCAACCCCAGCAGCTGTATGTTAGACCACAGAATCCTGCCCCCTCCCAACCTCAGCTGAGGGTTCCCAGAAGACAGCTAACCCAGGGGCAGTCAGCCTATGGTTGCCAGTGACCCATGGCCTGACTATGAGCTAGACCAATCTGGTTCTTAAAAATTCTGATTCCTGGGACTTCCCAGTGGCTCAGACTCTGCACTCCCAATCCAGGGGGCCTGGGTTCAATCCCTGGTCAAGGAACTAGATCCCATGTGCCATCACTAAGAGTTCACATGCCACAATTTAAGATCCTACATGATGCAACTAAGACCAGACACAGCCAAATAAATCAGATAATGAATATTTTTAAAAATTCTGATTCCCCCCAAATAAGCAAAAATCCATGTCCCTGAAGGGATAGTTCCTGGAGCTAGGTGTATCTTTACTACCTTGGAGGCAAGTGGGGAGAAGTCAAACATGAAATAAAACTCTATTTTTAGAGGCCGCTACCCTCCACTGCTAGTTAGTGTCCAAAATATGTTGCTGGCATTGAAATGTCACTTTCATGCATATTCAGGCTTAATTTGCTTTTTTCTCACTTGCTTATTTGCTCTGAAGTCACTTCCTAAGCAACGACATAAGGAAGAATAAAGAGTCGATGCTTTAATAGAGCATATTAAAAAGCAGAGACATCACTTTGCTGACAAAGGTCCATATAGTCAAAGCTATGGTTTTTTCAGTAGCCATTTATGGATATGAGAGTTGGACCATAAAGAAGGCTGAGTGCTGAAGAATTGATGCTTTTGAACTGTGGTGTTGGAGAAGACTGTTGAGAGTGCCTTGAACTGCAAGGAGATCAAACCAGTCAATCCTAGAGGAAATTAGTCCTAAATATTCATTGGAAGGACTGATACTGAAGCTGAAACTCCAATACTTTGGCCACCTGATGCAAAGAACTGACTCATTAGAAAAGACCCTGATGTTGGGAAAGATTGCAGGCAGGTGGAGAAGGAAGCAATAGAGAATGAGATGGTGGGATGGCATCACCGACTCAATGGACACGAGTTTGAGCAAGCTCTGGGAGATGATGAAGGACAGGGAGGCCTGCCGTGCTGCAGTCCATGGGATTGCAGGGAATTGGACATGACTTAGCGACTGAACAACAACAAAATGCATACAGGTTCAAAGTGAATTTTCAGCACAAGCTAAACAATGATCTCTGTTTCCCTCCTGCACTCTCCTTTATTAGTTTTCCAGCCAATGGGCATGTCTACCCACCCTGCCACCACTTAGGGTCTCCCTCTGAGGGCAAGTGAGCAAGTAGAGGCCATACAACACCCAACTTTCATAAAAACCCCCTCTCAACAATAATGGCATGGCCTCACCACCTCCACCTCACTACTGGCATCTCTTTTCACTCCTAAGAAGAAAGAAATGATCAAATACTCACCCCACCTACTGCAGTGGACATATTCACCACTTTTTGTTTGTTTAATAGGTATTTATTTCTTTGGCTGCGCCTGGTCTTAGTTGAGGCACTCAGGATCTTTGATCTTAGTTGTGGCATGAGGAATCTTTAGTTGTAGCATGCAAACCCTTAGTTGTGGCATGCAGGATCCAGTTCCCTGACTAGGGATCAAACCCAGGCCTCCTGCATTGGGAGTGCAGAGTCTTAGCCCTGGACCCTCAAGGAAGTCCCATGACAGTTTCTGACATCGTGAACAGGACAAGTGTCAATTCCTATGGGCTTTCCGGAAGCCCTGTAATGCACAGAGGACCATGGGGTCAGGAGAAAGAGAGCCAGAGAAAGGCGCACTATCACAGTGACATGATGGTCACTCTCCACTGTTGAAATTAACAAATGAGCACGTGTCCAGGTAAGCAGGCAGGCAGCGGTTAAAAGTCACCATTATCTCTAAAAGTTTCCTATTCTTCTTGCGCTGCTCTCTCCCCCAAACTTCCTTTTCCTGAAACTGCCTTCCTTACTGAGAAAACCTGGGCTGTTTCCAAAGGAAGGTTTATAGGAAATGCTTCAGATACAGTTTTAAAAATAGCTCAGAGATAATTTTAAAAACATATCTCACTGGACTCACTTTTGCTGTTCAACATAGAAATCATACTATCTACCTTTCTCCGTGTTCCCAACTTCTGTATGTCCAGGGAGAAACCATAGCCTTGCCACGTTCCTCAGGATCTTAGCTTCCAACTGCCTGGTGAGACCCACCAGCACATTCTGCCTTAGCCCCCATGATGACACCATGGCAAAGATGGGGAGCCCGCTGGTGGTCCATTCCCTGACACCCCTACATGCGCTCAGTGCCTCAGCTACCAGTGCAGTGTGCAAGAACCCATCTTTGAAGTCTGGTAAGTTCTCCAGCTATTAATATTTACTGAAACTTACTCAGTTTGCTGAGAAAGATTGAAGGCAGGAGGAGAAGGGAACAACAGAGGATGAGATGGTTGGATGGCATCACCAACTTGATGAACATGAGTTTGAGCAAGCTCCAAGAGTTGGTAATGGACAGGGAAGCCTGGCATACTGCAGTCCATGGGTTTGCAAAGAGCTGGACATGGCTGAGTGACTGAACTGTCTCAGTTTGTTTATCTAGAACAGGGATAATGATGGTAGCTCTGTTGTATGCCCACAGCCTAGCACACCATAGCTGCTCAATAAATAATAGTTACATATGTAAGCATTCAGCACAGTGTATAACCACCTCTGTAAATAATAGTTACATATGTAAGCATTCAGCACAGTGTATAACCACCTCTGTATATCTATCAGTGAAATTATTTGGCTAATTTCTAACCTGTCGCTACTAAACTCCATGTACCATGACCGTATAGACTTACATCTGTATGACTCAACATTTCAGCCCTAACATCTATCCCCCTGAACTATACATAGAAGGTATATAGTACACTTATTGGTGAGGGAAAATTGCCTCTACAAAGGGTTGTTATAAAGATTTAATAAAATAAGGCATGATGATGAGGTACCACGTCACACCAGCCAGAATGGCCATCATTAAAAAGTCTACAGATAATAAATACTGGAGAGGATACAGAGAAAAGGGAACTCACCTACACTATTGGTGGGAATGTAAGTTGGTGTAGCCACTGTGGAAAATAGCATTGAGGTTCCTTAAAAAACTAAAAATATGATCCAGCAATCCCATTCCTCGGCATATACAAAAATATAATTAAGAAAAATACATGTACCTCTGTGTTCATAGCAGCACTACTCACAAGTACCAAGTCATGGAAACAACCTAACTGTCCATTGATTGAATGGATAAAGCAGATATACACAATGATATATACATATATATGTAAACATATAGACAATGGAACATTACTCAACTGTGAAAAAGAATGAAATAATTCCATTTAGAGCAACATAGATGGATCTAGAGATTATCATACAAAGTGAAGTTGGAGAAAGACAAAAACTGGATGATATCACTTATATGTGGGATCTAAAACATGACACAAAAGAACCTATTTACAAAACAGAAACAGACTCACAGGCTCACAGTCTGATCTATATCAGACTTGCGGTTGCAAAGGGGGGAAAGGTGTAGGGGAGGGATGGATTGGGAGTTAGGGATTAGCAGATACAGACTGTCATACATAGAGTGGGTAAATGACAAGGTCCTACTGCATAGCACAGGAAACTATATTCAGCATTCTATGATAAATCATAATGGGAAAAAATAACAAAGAATAATGCATACACATAACTGAATCACTTTGCTGTAGAGCAGAAATTAATACAACATTGTATATAGACTATACTTCAATCAATCACTAAAATAATGCATGCAAATAGCCTAGCATTGTGCCTGCCACATAATCAGTACAGGCATACCTCATTTTATTGTGCTTCAAGTTATTGCACTTCACAGAGAATTGAGTTTTTAACAAATTGAAGGTTTGTGGCAACCTTGTCAGATGATGGTAAGCATTTTTTAGCAATAAAATATTTTTAATTAAAGCATGTACATTACTTAAGACATACTTCTATTGCACACTTAATAGACTACAGTGTTAGTATAAACTTAACTTTTACATACATTGAGAAGCCAAAAAATGTGTGTGATTCACCTTATTGCTGTAGCTACTTTATTGTGATGGTCTGGAAGCAAACCCAAAATATGTATAAGGTATGCCCATACTCCATACATTGTTGACTGCTGCAATCTGTAGTAGTAGTAACAGCCATTGGAGAAGGCAATGGCACCCCACTCCAGTACTCTTGCCTGGAAAATCCCATGGACGGAGGAGCCTGGTGGGCTGCAGTCCATGGGGTCGCCAAGAGTCGGACACGACTGGGTGACTTGACTTTCACTTTTCACTTTCATGCATTGGAGAAGGAAATGGCAACCCACTCCAGTGTTCTTGCCTGGAGAATCCCAGGGACGGAGGAGCCTGGTGGGTTGCCGTCTATGGAGTCGCACAGAGTCGGACACGACTGAAGTGACTTAGCAGCAGCAACAGCAGTAACAGCCATGGTGGTGGGGGTACTTCTCAATCCATGCCTGAATTGTGGTGTGAAAAGGAGATACTCTCTGTTCTCCCGAGAAGGAGGCCGTCTTCAAGAAACAGTACCTACACTACTGCTTTTTCCCAGATCCCCTTCATCACCATTTTTGCTTCTAGATCTAAATTCCTTCCTCTTCTGTCCACAGTCCACCCACAACTATATACTGTTCTGGCTTATGTTCAGCCTCCAGAAGAGCAGACGTTTCCGCAGTCAGCTGATGGCTGATGAGCTTTCTGCTCAACACCAAACACTGGAAACCTTTGGATCTATGTGTTCCAAATGGTCTCTTTTGACAGAAAAAGGGACTGGAGATCATTGCTCACCTAGCAATGATGAGCAATGCCCACCTGTCTTAAAAGAAAGACCTTGCTCTGTGTCCCCACAGGTTTCTCTTGAAGGAGTTAGATCTTTTCTTTTAATACATTACACTGTGATCATGGTGTTTAAGCTTGTGTTCATATCATATGAATTCAGGGATGGGACCTTTGTGTCTATAAATTTAATATCCCAGCATCTAACAGTCTGAGCACAGAGCAAAATTCAAGTCATGGTTGATTACCAAATAAAGAAGGAAAGGTGCAGTAGTACAGTTTAGAGTAATTTCCTATATACCCATTTTGATCTCCATTAACACAAATAACAAAAATTTAGCTTTATATTAAAATTACAATCCAGGTGGTCATAAGGACTAGAGAGATGAGAATACAGAATTGGAGAAGACAATGAAATGTGACCTCTTGGTCACGAGCATGGACATTTAACGTCATGAGTTTTAAAAATCTACCACTTTATAATATAATGTGTTTTCAAGCTTTCAGAGATTGACTTTCTCAATATCTATTAGATGCTAGTTATGTGATTGTGTTGGACTTTGAATTTTTTTATATAAACCTCAAAACCAAAATGGAAATGTCATGAAAAGAACAAGAAAATGTTGAGTCAGAAAAAGACTTAGCAACCCTCTAGGCCAGTGATTCTCCAAATGTGGTCGTGAGACACTTGGAGATCCCCAAGACCATTTCAGGGAGTCCTTGAGATCAAAATCATTTCCATCATGAGATTAAGACATTATCTGCCTTTCTCACCCCCATCCTTTCACCAGTCAGTGTACAGTGAGCAGGGTATTACAGAATGTATGATGTCATAGAAGAAGCAGGTTTAACAGTCCAATTGTCTTCTACTAAGTCAGACCTTAAGAAGATTTTGGGAAAAAAAAAATGTAAAATACCACTTTTCTCACTGTTTTTGTTCTGAAAAAAAATAGGTGTTTTTTTTAAATAAAATATTCCACATTCATATGTAATGCTTATTATTGCTTTTTTAAAAGAATTGGGATTTTTAACTTCCTACTTTTAAGTTTCTAATATGATAATTATCGATCACTATGAAATTAAAAGATGCTTACTCCTTGGAAGAAAAGTTATGACCAACCTAGATAGCATATTGAAAAGCAGAGACATTACTTTGCCAACAAAGGTCCGTCTAGTCAAGGCTATGGTTTTTCCAGTGGTTGGACTGTGAAGAAGGCTGAGCGCCGAAGAATTGATGCTTTTGAACTGTGGTGTTGGAGAAGACTCTTGAGAGTCCCTTGGACTGCAAGGAGATCAGCCCTGGGATTTCTTTGGAAGGAATGATGCTAAAGCTGAAACTCCAGTACTTTGGCCACCTCATGCAAAGAGTTGACTCATTGGGAAAGACTCTGATGCTGGGAAGGATTGGGGGCAGGAGAAGAAGGGGACGACCGAGGATGAGATGGCTGGATGGCATCACCGACTCGATGGACGTGAGTCTGAGTGAACTCCGGGAGTTGGTGATGGACAGGGAGGCCTGGCGTGCTGCGATTCATGGGGTCGCAAAGAGTTGGACATGACTGAGCGACTGAACTGAACTGATAACCCATATAAATAAAAGTGTTTTGGAGTCTTCAATATTTTTGAGTCTAGTGAGGGTCTGAAACCATTAAGTGTGAGGACCACTGTTCTAGACCCTTGGTTTTCAACCAGGGATTTGTATTTGAATCAGAAAGTCAGGTCTCAGCTTTTCTATGTGGTCACTGATGAAGAGGGAAAGTACCCTAAGCTCCATGGCCTCACCTATAATATTAGAAGGTGACAGTAAAAATAGAACCTGGGATCAGAAACATATTGTTAAGTAGTTAGCAGTGGTAATTCATATGAAACTGAATATAGGAAATGAAAAAGACTAAAGATTTAAAGGCTTTAGGCTTGGCAACTGGCAGGAGAGTAGTGCCTCTGGTAGTTGAGAATAGCCATGTTGGAACTGGGGGAGAAGGTATGAACCCAGTGTGAGATGGCAGGTCCTGAAAGTGGAGAAGTCTTGCACTGTCTCCGTTGCTCTTTGGAAACAGAGAACTGCAATGGAGGTGAGCAGTCCAAACCAGTGATATGGATTTGAGGGTCAGCGCTCTCTAGTAACAGGTGGCATCCAGAGGATTAATAAGCCCACCCAGGAAGTGAGTGTGACACCTGGAGCTGTTCACCCAGGAAGTGAATGTGGAACCTGGAGCTGTTCACCCAGGAAGTGAATGTGGCATCCAGAACTGTTCACCCAGGAGGTGAGTATGGAACTTGGAGCTGTTCAAGGCAGACCCTGGGATGAGGGGCTCCTTTTGGAGCAGGAACTAAAGAAGAGCTTAGGAGATGTTGGGAAAGGCCCAACCAAATATCAGAACAATGCACGACCCTGCATGATATCTAGGCATGACTTAGGTATTGGATGCATAGGAAAATGGAAGGACAAGAAAGAGAAAGGAAAAAAAAAAAAAGAAAGAAAACAGCGGACAGCTTCAAGGAGGAATGACTGGTCAACATTATCAAAGCAACAGAAAAGATACATCTAGTAAATTCGGAGAAGCTAATAGATTAGATAAGAATCGGGTCATTGCCTGTTTCAAACAAGATTTTCTAATAGAAAAAACTTAGTGGAATCAAAACAATACATGAAAACTGAATGGAAAAAAATCTGAAAGCATAAGGAAGGAAATAAAAACAATGGGAGAAAGAAAAGGGAACAAAATCCAGCAAATATTTTTGGTATTTAACCAGGACCACCTGTGTACAGCCATGGTCAGAATACCCAATGGCTTCAGAGCCACTGAAGATGCTAAAAGCAAAGGGAAGAATGGTGGGTCCCACGACTCACAGCCTTTCATAGTCTTCAAAGCACCCTATCCATGGGACTATTTTTTGCTCCATCAAAAGAGAATCCTAAGAAATCCTATAATTCAGAGGTCAAAAGACATTAAGGATAATGATGTGAAGGTTAAAAGATCTATTCTGATTATTTAAAAGAAAATATTTAGATTACACTGCTATAGATCTTGACTTGCTATGAGGTACAAATAATAAAAATCATAATGTCAGTTTCGTATAGAAAAAAGGAATTGCTATGACAACCACAAATTGGCCTTCACAGAAAATATAAATAGGAATCAGAGTGAAAAAAAGTATAGAGAATTATGACTTTTTCTGATTAGGAAACCATTTGAACTAGTGGTATTTTTTAATGTTTTGGTCATTTGGCTCTGATACGAGAACATGAAAACATTCCTCTGCTTCAATAGCTCCTTTGTATTACACATTAAAATGAGCAGACCATCATTTAATGAAATGAGACTGGAAACCAAGACCACCTAGTGACTTATTCCACTAAAATGCCCCTGTCCTCTTCACTGGTAACTTCTAATATTTAGAGGCCCTCACCAAAATTCAAGGGTAGACATGCATTAAATGCATTATATTGCAGGCCAAATAGTAAAAGCAGATAACAGGGAATGTAGATTCAATGCTTCTTTAGCTGCCAGATTGTAAAGCTTCAAACCAGTTGTAAAGGACCAAAGTTTCCTATATCTTTTCCAGCATTTTCCATTAACCATGACAATCCCTGAGACCTGCTATGAGGTATGCTATTTATTTGGGTGGTGAAGGAAGGTAGAGTCGAGAAGGGTCAGATTTTCCCAGCTTCTTTGGGGCTAAGCCAGGGAAACCCACTCCAGTGTTCTTGCCTGGAGAATCCCAGGGACAGGGGAGCCTGGTGGGCTGCCATCTATGGGGTCGCACAGAGTCAGACACAACTGAAGCAACTTAGCAGCAGCAGCAGGGCTTATCACTTTTCAGGGCTCATTCTCCCCAAATCAGAATAGTCAGATCTGGAGCCCAGGGACCCCAAGGATTCGAGGTTAGGGCATCCAGTGATTCAACCTTCTGCACAGCGCATTTGCCTTGTTGTTCAGTCGCTAAGTTGTGTCCAACTCCCCACGACCCCATGGACTGCAGCACGCCAGGCTTCCCTGTCCTTCACTGTCTCCCGGAGTTTGCTCAAGCTCATGTCCATTGGGTCAGTGGTACCATCCAAACATCTCATCCTCTGTAGCCCCCTTCTCCTCTTGCCCTCAATCTTTCCCAGCATTAGGGTCTTTTCCAGTGAGTTGGCTCTTCATATCAGGTGTCCAAAGAAGTGGAGCTTCAGCTTCAGCATCAGTCCTTCCAATGAATATTCAGGGTTGATTTCTTTTAGGATTGACTGGTTTGATCTCCTTGCAGTCCAAGGGATTCTCAAGAGTCTTCTCCATCACAATTCAAAAGCATCAATTCTCTGGTATTTGCCTTAAGACATGTTCATTGTCAAGAGGGTAAGCTGGCTACACACAGCTGTCCAACTAGCTCAGTTGTCAGACCCTGACCAGGGTCCTTGTGATCCGTGCTCTGCCTCCTGCCTGCCTTGTATCCCCACTTTTGGGTTCAGTGGCCTCAGGTAGATACGTTGCTGTAGCCGCATGCCCAGTTTTCCTCTCTCCCCTCTGGTTTGCTCCTTCACCTAGTCTGGCACCCCACCTGAACTCTGGTCTAGATGCTGCCCTTCAATCTCCTAAGGCTGTGTGCACTTCAGCCCAAGGGCCAGGCCAGCCCTGCCCTTCCTCTGAATCCACCTCCAGCCCCAGGATCCTTTGGGAGTCTTTGCAACTCCGAGCCACTTGCCCATCAAATGGAATGGTTTGAATACAGATCAGTTTTAACCACAGGCCTTCTCTAACAGCACCGAGCTTCCCACTGTGTCACCAAAGAATTCACTAGCTCAGTGTGTCTGACAAAAAACAAGCACATACAAAAGGGTCCTTCTGATGCTGCCAGTAAATTGTATGACTTATGGGCTTCCTTGGTGGCTCAGATGGTAAAGAATCTGCCTGCATTGTAGACGACCTGAGTTCAATCCCTGGGTTGGGAAGATCCCCTGGAGGAGGGCATGGCAACCCACTCCAGTATTCTTGCCTGAAGAATCTCCGTGGACAGAGAAGCCTGGCCGGCTATAGTCTGTGGGGTCGCAAAGAGTCAGACACAACTGAGCAACTAACACTTTCACTTTCATATTATACCATGATAAACTAATTATAAATTAGAACAGCAACATCACATGATTCAGAGTATATTTTTCTAGGTCCTCCATAAGTAAACGTACACAACAATTTGTGATCATTAGTAGGGATGAATGTCAAAACATACAAGCCACATGATTTAAAATCAAGCTCCTTGCATCCAGGAGCTTTTGAGAATTTTCTATATACAAATCCATAGCAACTCCAAGTCTTAACCTAGTATTATCAAATATGGGAAGGGCATCCTGAAAAAAACGTTGGCCATTCCCAGCACCTGAAGCCTGAAGTTATTTTTTCGAAAGATGGGCAGTTACTAAATGTGCAGTATACGTATAACTGACTTGGTCAGAGCAAGCTTGGTTCAAGAACTCACACCTCCACACTTGGAAGAGCCCTTGAGATGCTACAGACACAGTGGAGAAGGCAACACCAGATGTGAATGTAAGGAGTCTGGGCTGCCTGGTCAAAATGTCACATGGAGTAAGGCTGCCCTTGGAGTGAGGAAGAAAACGAGGCAGGAGACACCCAAAGGAGCAAAGCTTAAAAAAAAAAAAAAACTCCTTTCTTAGGGGTTTTCTTGAGATATAAAGAAAAACAAACAAATATCTATGAGAAAACTTTCTGGTCATCACAAAAATTCTCAGAATTCTAATATGCTTTCATCTTTGCCACACAGAAGTATCTGAGCTAAATACTATTTTTAAAGAATGTCAGGATCTGTGTTGTTGAGCACACCCTGGTTTCTCTTCCACCTTTGATCTCTTACCAAACGCTGAACAAGGGACAGGACAATAACACAGATGCCAAAGGGTGTGTGGCCTCTCAAAGACTCTGCTGAGCCTTGTTCTCGCTAATGACCCCAGGCCCAGCTGGGAACATCAGTCCCTCTTATGAAGATGTCTCTCTGGACGTACATCAAGCAAAATCTCACAAAGCCCAGAGTCTTTTCCTAAATAATCTAAGACGACACTGGAAACTATGTACATAGCTGATGAGTGTCACAGCAGAGTTTCAGACTCAGAACCGTCTGAGTCAACAGTCCTGGACTCCTTTCTCTAGTGCCTTCTAGTTCCCCTTTTAAGGCTTAAATTTACATATAAATGTTATTATGCAAAGTCTATGAAAAGCAAGGAACACATAGCAGCATCAGGAGGAGGCAAAAAATAAAGATATAATTCCACAATGATAAGGTGTACCAGAGTGACAATAATAAAAATATTGTACTGTCTTATTAGAAGATAATGTAGTTCTTGACCAGAAACACCAAACTGCATTCTGCCACGGTAGTGGTACTGCTGACATGACCATTGGTTTTATTATTGTAGTCATATATTGGGTGGGCCCAAAAGTCCACTCGGGTTTGTTTGTTTCCATAACATCTTATGGAAAACCCCAAATGGGGACCTCCCTGGTGGCCCAGTGGTTAAGACTCGGAACTCCAATGCAGGGGGCCCAGGTTGGATCCCTAGTCAGGGAATTAGATCCCACCTGCAGCAACTAAGACCCGGTGCAGTCAAATACATACTTTTTAAAAGAAAGAAAACCCCGAATGAACTTTTTGGCTAACCCAATATTTATAAACTTCTATTACTTTAGAAGTGCCAGCTAACACAGGTTGTTTCAGGACTTTTTCTAAACCAGATGCCCAGCATTTCTAATGAGTGCATGATAGAAAATTTAAATCTCAAAGAAAATGTCAGTGCCAAACCAAAAAGTGATTTTAAATATTCCTCCCACAGAAGACTGATTCTGGACACCAAGTACACACATGTAACTATTAGCGGGTTCACTGGCTCCTAAAGGGCCAGATGTAAACATGACCCCAAAGTGTTCATTTAATAACCAGATATTGTCAATCCTGAAAGGACTGAATCAAATACACTGATCAAAGCACCCGAGAGTGAGAGGGAACATAGAAGCCATCTAGACCAACTGCTCCTTTAGTCATGAGTCTCTTCCTAAGACCTCTGCCATGAGGTCACCAGGCTGCATGCCAAAGTCACATCTGTCACCTGGCTACACCAACCGAGAGCTCACTATATCCTAGGAAAGACCACCATTCTGTCTTTGGATAGCTCTGTTTCGTGATTCATTGTAACTGTCAGAGTAATAAACCAGCAATTGGTTTGAGGATGTTGGCTACATGCTTATTTTCCTCCTTAACACAAGTCAACAAGAAAGCCTGTAATTGAGTACATCCAAATTGAGTATAAGCATAATTGTGACACGTGTTTAGACTAGATGAGGCAGCTCAGGTCACTGGGCCGTTGAAGAAATCATTCCTAAACCATATAAATGAGCTCACATTACACATCCACACTATGATGTTTTATTTATTTTTTTCTTCTTAAATACATTTGCCACCCAGAACCCACTTGCCAATGCAGGAGATGCAGGTTTGATCCCTGGGTCAGGAAGACCCCTCTGGAGAAGGAAATGGCAACCCACTCCAGTATTCTTGCCTGGGAAATCTCACAGACAGAGGAGCCTGATGGGCTACAATCCATGGCATCACAAAAGAGTTGGACAGGACTTTGCAACTGAACAACGAAGTGATTTTTCCCTCTTAATTACCTTTGCCACCAACCTGAAAAAAAATTCAGCTTGTTGGATCAGTACTATAGATAAGTGTAGTACTATGGCCAAAGGAACAGGGTTTCATGTCCATATTACAGTCACTGGATATGTTTGGCTCTTCTCTGCCCAGCTGACTTACAGAGGGTACATGCTGCAGAGAGCTGAGGTGGCGACCTCAAAGTTGCAGAAATATTCGGACAGTCTGCAATTTTCCGGAAGAGCGTAATTTGGGAGAGCTAACTTTGTACACAGAAAATACAGGCATTGTTACCCTAGAATGTAGAGTGTTCAAAAAGGCATTTCATCACATGACGGCTGTCCAGGTACTGAACGGACACTCATTCAAGCCAAAGGAGAGTATTTTGGAGGGCCACTCTTTCAGTTCTTAAATGAATACTTTTTCAGCCTTTAACATTTTTCTTTGTTTCTCAGTGTCTTTTTCTTGGATGGGAGATTTTTTCCTCAAATAGTGAGGCAGCTTAAGGCTTTATAATCTAAGTAAATAACCTAAATGTATCTTCTCTCCATGTATATTCTCAAGATTACAACTTGGATTCTCTGAGTTTAATGAGGGCTGGAGTTAGACTGTTTCCCATTAGAAAGAGAAAGGAGTAAGGCAGAAATTCAATAAGCGTTCACGTAAAATGCAGCCATCCTCACATCTGTATTATATTAGAGGAGACACAAGACAAAACATTGCCTCTTGAGGTTAAATCTAAATTTCCTGCTTCAGTTCTGAAAGAGTTTGAGAGTTTAGATCAAAAAAGCAACAGAGAAATAGGACCAAAAAATATCTAAAAACAAGTTGCAAAGGCTATTAAATGCCAGCACTTAGTTACTTCTTTGATGCACCAATGTAGTCAGCAATTACCCAAATGAAGTGTTAGTCGCTCAGTCATGTCTGAGTCTTTTCAACCCCACGGACTGGGGCTCACCAGGCTTATCTGTGCATGGGATTCTACAGGCAGGAATTCTCGTGTCGGTTGCCATTTCCTTCTGCAAATTATCCAAGAGCCACAAACAAAAACCAGTGAAAGTTCTACTCTAGGCTCGGGTCTTTTTCCAAGTTCAGGATAACCCACCTGAGATCTGTGTGCCAAAGGAGGTGCCAAACCACCACCTCTGAGTCTTCATCTCTCTTGAGGGACGTTGTTGAATTTCCATGTCTTCCTCACACTTGAATTTCCAAAGATATTTCAGTCTCCTTGGGAATCCTCTGGCCTTTAATTTCATACTGCAAAATGAAAACCCAATGTCCTGAGTCAAAGGTCAACAAACAACACAAAGTATCTCAACAAAAAACAAAAAGCATGAGATTAGGAACAGTATTCAGGGAATTCTTTCCTTAAGTCTGCCTTTCAAGTCTGCAGCCATTCCTTTATCAAGCTGATGAGTAAAACTATGTTTGAAGAAAGTGATACTGACCTGTTATCTTTGGTGGCTCTGTGGAAGTTTTTCTAAAATGCCATTAATCAGAAACACACACACACACACAGAATAGATGAAGAATCTGTTATTCTGAACTACTCAGGATGGAATCTCTCCTACCAGATTCCATGGTAGAGTGAGACGCATCTCTCTAAACCTTGCACATTATGAAATTTTTCTCAACCATGAAGATTCTGATTGAATCAAGGGACTGGGATTGGCAGGAGATATTTACCATGAAGTCATTTTAGACAAATCTTTTATCAAACTATGCCTCAGTTTCAGCATCTAAAAAAATTCCAGGTTCTGGGCTTGGTCTTCAACACCTTTTATCACTTTATCCATCGTTCTGTCTCCACAGATTATTTATTAACCCTCAGATAGTCAAACAAATCCTATTGCTGTTCCTCCTACCTCACTGGTTGCTCGTCCTCATGTTGGGAGCCACGTTAGGCATTACCGACACAGCCTCTTTTTCTACTTTCTCCCTTTAACTTTGGAAGGTCCCAGGACTGAGTCCTTGGATGTGTTTTTCATCATTGTCCATATCCTTGGAGAGCTCATCCAATCTATATATTCCAGTAACTCTCAAATTTATTATTTGCAGCTCTGCCTTCTCTGCTGAATTCCACACTTCTATACACCACTGTCTATTTGATATCTCCATTTGGATGCCTATAGATATCTCAGGCTTCTGTGTCCCAGATGGAAGCCCCAGTTTCTCCCAACCTCACCCCCACAAACATCCTGCCCCTACAAGGCTTCCTGTTCTCAGCTAATGACAACTCCATCCTTCCAGTTGCTCAACACAAGCCTCAGTGTCACACTTGTCTCTCACTCACCACATTCAATCTGTCAGAAAATCCTACTGGCTGTGAGAAAGCCATCAAGAAACAGCATATCCAGAAAGCAGTCTGCTTCCTCATCACTTTCGAGCTACTAATCCAGGCTCCATTGTTTCTTACCTGGGTTACCTCAAAGTGAAAGTGAAGTCGCTCAGTTGTGTCCGACTCTTTGCGACCCCATGGACTGTAGCCCACCAGGCTCCTCCGTCCATGGGATTCTCCAGGCAAGAATACTGGAGTGGGTTGCCATTTCCTTCTCCAGGGGATCTTCCCGACCCAGGGATCGAACCCAGGTCTTCCACATTGCAGGCAGACGCTTTAACCTCTGAGCCACCAGGGAAGCCCTATGGCCTCCTAAATCCTCTCTCTGCTTCTAACCTTGCCTCCTGGAGGGCCAAGGGGGTCCTTCATAAACATCAGTCATATCATTTCATTCCTCCACTTTAACTCTGTAAGGACTACCCAGACTTCCCACGTCAATCAGATAAAAACAGAAGCCCTCACAATGGACTGGTTTCCTTCTTCTCCCCCTTTGCACAACCTGCTCCAATCACTGTGGCCACCTGGCTGTTCCTTAAACATCTCAGGCACGTTCCTCCCCGAGGTCCTTTGCACTGGTACTTCTCTCTTTCAAGAATGTTCCTCCCTCAGAGAGCCACAGGGTTCCCTCATGTGGTTCAAGTCTTTGCTCAACAGTTCCCTTCTTAGTGAGGTCTGAATGCCTGCTTAAAACTGCAACCACCTCCTCCCCAAACTCCCAGTCCACTTTCCCCTTTCACGCATTTTTTTCTTTCTCTAAAGTATTTATCACCTTCTAATATTTACTCATTTGTCTACTTTGTGTCCTCCCACAACACACACATGCACGCACAAACACACACCCAAGAATATAAACTCCATGAGGGCAGTGATTTCCGTATTTTAGTCACTGAGATATTCTAAGTGCCTAGATTATAGACACACAGGGCAAATATTTACTAACTAAAATCCACTACATGGTTCCCTTTTTTAGACTGATTTTCCCCAATCTCTCTAACAATGCAAATACCTCTTTTCCTCACGTCAAGCTCCAATTTAAATCCTCCTCCTCTTAAATCTTTTCTACATTAGCTCTGCTCTATTGACCACAGATTTTTATGAACTTAGTCAACAAAAAAAAAATTGCATTAGCATCTTCACATTTGCCAGCTTCATGAATTTTAAGTCATGCATCACTTTAGTTGTGTGACTCTTTGCAACCCCGCGGATTGGAGCCCGCCAGTCTCTGCCCCAGAGAAGGCAACAGCAACCCACTCCAGTACTCTTGCCTGGAAAATCCCATGGGCGGAGGAGCCTGGTAGGCTGCAGCCCATGGGGTCACGAAGAGTCAGACATGACTGAGTGACTTCACTTTCACTTTTCACTTTCATGCATTGGAGAACGAAATGGCAACCCACTCCAGTGGTCTTGCCTCTAGAATCCCAGGGACAGGGAAGCCTGGTGGGCTGCTGTCCATGGGGTCACACAGAGTTGGACATGACTGAAGCAACTTAGCAGCAGTCTCTGTCCATGGGATTCTCCAGGCAAGAATACTGGAGTGGGTTGCCATGCTCTCCCTCTAGGGGATCTTCTCAACCCAGGGATTGAACCCATGGTTCCTGCGTTGGCAGGCAGATTCTTTATTGGTGAGCCATCAGGGAAGCCCAAATTTTAAGTCATATATGCATGCATACAACTAAACTCTCTGTTATCTTACAAAAAATTCTGCAAGAACCATAGCCTGTGGAATCTGTGAGTGTTTCATGCCTTCAAAAGATGCATCTGATGAAGAGGGAGAGATTATTAGAGAGCGTCTTAGTCACAGGATAAACAGTGAAAAGTTCATGAGCTTTCTTTGGTAAGAAACCTAAGCCCATTGTTAAGGGTTGAATCGTGTCTCCCAAAAAAGAGATGTCAAAGTCTTTACCCCCAGTATCTCAGAATGTGGCTTTTTCCCCCCCCACCAAAAAAATAGGGTCTTTCCCAGGGCTAATCAAATTAAAATAAAGGCATTAGGGTGGGCCCTAATCCAACATGCATGGCGCTGTTATATAAAGGGGAAATTTGGACACAGAAAGAGACGTACACAGAGGAGAATGTGAAGACACACAGGGTAAACACCACAAGAGGACAGAGGACTGGAGTGATGTTCCAGGAGCCAACAGACGCCCGAGGCTGCAAGAAGGGAAGAGACAGGCCTTAAACAACCCCTTCCCCAGGGCCTTCAGACAGAACAGGATCCCACCAACACTGTAATTTGTGTCCTCCTGAACTGTGAGGCAGTAAGTCTCTGTTTTTGAATTGAGGCTTTTGAACTGTGGTGCTAGAGAAGACTGTTGAGAGTCTCTTGGACTGCAAGGAGATCAACCAGTCAATCCTAAAGGAAATCAGTCCAGAATATTCATTGGAAAGACTGATGCTGAAGCTGAAGCTCCAATACTTTGGCCACCTGATGGGAAGAACTGACTCACTGGAAAAGACCCTGATGCTGGGAAAGATTGAAGGCAGGAGGAGAAGGGGACGACAGAGGATGAGATGGTTGGATGGTATCACCAACTTGGTGGACAAGAGTTTGAGCAAGCTCCAGGAGTTGGTGATGGACAGGGAAGCTGGGCATCCTGCAGTTCACGGGGTTGCAAAGAGCTGGACACGACTGAGCAACTGAACTGAACTGAAGCCTCTGTTATTTTAAGCCACCTGGTTTATGGTATGTTGTGACAGCAACCCTAAGAAACAAATGACCCATTACTTGGGTGCAGTAAGTTGAGCTGAGGTTTTGTTAAATATTCACATGTTCAAATAATTTAGGTTGCAAGGATGTGTCCTGAAACTTAGAGTTTTTAACTGATTGTCTTGATTCCAGAGGAACTTTGTAATTATCACTTTACAATCATTTCACTGATAAGATAGTCAGTTGGGGACAAGAGAACTGTCTTTCTACTCAGGTATCAGAAAGATCCTCCGTTATGAGTACAAGGGAGGGTCACACGGTGGCCTTATATTGAATAATTTCCACAGGCAAACTGGCCTACGAAGCTGAAAGTCAGAAAACATTCTGCACTATTAACTGGCAATTATATGTTTGAATTGGATCTCCACAGGGAGAAAAACAGTTTGGAAAACCATTAAAATTATATGACTAAATTCAATCTTATTGGCTCAGATTTCAGACAAATGTCTGGTTTGAGTTACCTGGACCAACTGTCTAGCTTTCTGGCTCAATACACAATTAATCTTTTCTTTAAGCCACGCCACATAGCTTTTGGGATCTTAGTTCCCAACCAGGGATCAAACCCAAGCCCTCGGCAGTGAAAGTGCAGAGTCCTAACCACTGGACCACCAGGGAATTCCCCCAAACCATATTCTAAAAGGGAACCAATAAGAGCCACTCTTTTGAAGCTTATACTTCAGATATCCATCCTCACTCACTCCAGTTGGATCTGACTCTTTGCGACCCTATGAACCATAGCCTGCCAGGCTCCTCTGTCCGTGGGATTTCCCTGAAAAGAATACTGGAGTAGGCTGCCATTCCTTTTCTAGAAGATCTTCCCGATCAAGAGATCAAACCTCATCTCTTAGGCCTCCTGCACTGGCAGGCGGGTTCTTTACCACTAATGCCACCGGGGAAGCCCCACACTTCAGTATAAACTCAGCTTAATTTCCCCTAGGTTATTGGACCTTTCTTAGATGTGAGGGTGAGGACAGAGCCCACTATCACATGAGCCTGAAAACCTTTGAGCTGTTCCCCCACCGACTGCACCCCCCCAGATCAGAGGCCATCTCCTGGCCTCTTGAGCTAAATGTCAAGAACTCGCTTTTTCCATTGCTGCAGTGCTCACAGGTCCAGAAAGAGAAGAGTTAAAGTTTAGACTTTCTTGTCAGTTACTGGATATTTTCCAGCAAAAGAAGAATCCCAATTAGCACACCAGACCCCAGTGATTTCCTTATACTGCATGTAACAGTAATAATCCTAGCATCTACTGAGCAATTTTACCGAAGTGCCAGGCATTTTCTATACATTATCTCTAATTGTCACAAAAACTATGCTGGGAAGATGTTATCTCCATTTCTCTAAGAGGAAAATATAGTTCAAATGGGCTAAGTGGCAGAATTAAAGTTTAAACCCAGGTTCTTCAGGCTGCAAACTCAGCCACTGAACTAGTAGCATCACATAGCCAGTTCCCACCACTTTCCAGAACTTTAATCTCATTATCTGTAATTTTCAGAATAACCCTGGTAGAAGGAATTGCTGGGATCCCCTTGTCACATCTGAGTGGACTGGTACTCAGGAAGGTTAAACGACTTGCCCACTAGCCCACAGCTGGATTCAAATTCCAAAGCCTTTCCTCTTAATAACAATGATAAAATAACATTCCTATACTGAGTACTGTCCTAAGCTATTCATACCCATTATGATCCACCCTAAAAAGCAAAAGGGTATTATCCTCACTTTCCATGTGAGGAAGCTGAGGTTCAGAGAGGTCACCTGACTTTTCATGTCACAAAGCTATCAAGGGGCAGAGCCAGGATTCAAAGCCAGGTCTGATGACTCCAAACCCGTGCTCCTGCCACTGTGCCAGTGTCAACTACAAATTGGCATTTGCCATTGGCACTTGCCATCTACTTCTATAAGGATTAAATCATGTGCTGTTTCAGCTGCTGACCTTCAACATCCTCTGAAAGGAGTTCAGGGTGGAGAGCAGAAATGAGGCCCTCTGTGCTCAGGGAAAAACTAGCAGAGTAAGTCTTCAGCTAGTCAGATATTTTCATGAGCTGATTTTATGAGCCCAATTCTTGTTTCTCTTCATAGCTAGAAAAACACTAAAATTTTTCATGCTGACAACTATTGCTCATGACTAGCAGAAAGCTTCGCTAGACTAGCAGAAAATTTCTGGAAAAGTATGTGCTTGATCGCA
Organism: Capra hircus; assembly: GCF_001704415.2. Classification (NCBI taxonomy): domain Eukaryota; kingdom Metazoa; phylum Chordata; class Mammalia; order Artiodactyla; family Bovidae; genus Capra; species Capra hircus. The sequence continues at coordinate 22,166,737 of NC_030831.1, read as the reverse complement.
TGTATTCTCCCTTCACCAAAATCGTATACATGCTGACCTTTCCCTCCTGCCTCTTTGGAGCAGTTTCTCAGAGCTATCTGAGGTGCTGTCTCCTGGTCTGCAGTCCTCATTTTGCCCCAAATAAAACTTAATTCGCAGCTCTCACATTGTGCATTTTTTTAATAAGTCAACACCAGGTCACCTTTCCCAGGTCCTTTTAGTAATTAAGTCAAATAGGGCTTCCTAGGTGGTGCTAATGGTAAAGAACCTGCCTGCCAATGCAGGAGACATAAGAGATGCCAGCTTCATCCCTGGGTCAAGAAGATTCCCTGGAGGGGGTCATGGCAACCCACTCCAGTATTCTAGTCTGGAGCATTCCACGGATGGAGAAGCCTGGCAGGCTAGACTCCATAGGGTTGCAAAGAGTTGGACACGACTGAAGTGACCTAGCATGCACAGTGTCAATGAAACTCTAAGCTACCTTTCCAAGAGCTTATTATAACAAGCCCTTAGAACAAAATACTTTGACAACATAATACAGGAAGAAAAAACTATGATCTGGGCATACAATAGCCAAATTTGCCCACTCAGTGCACAGAGCAACAAGCATTCTCTATTTTCCAAACAAGGACACTCTTAATTTGATTTATATAAATGGAAATTTAGGAAATCAGTCCTGAATATTCATTGGAAGGACTGATGCTGAAGCTGAAACTCCAACACTTTGGCCACCTGATGTGAAGAACTGACTCATTGGAAAATACCCTGATGCTGGGAAAGATTGAAGGCGGGAGGAGAAGGAGACGACAGAGGATGAGATGATTGGATGGAATCACCGACTCGATAGACTCCGGAAGTTGGTGATGGACAGGGAGGCCTGGCATGCTGCAGTCCCTGGGGTCGCAAAGAGTTGGACATGACTGAGCGACTGAGCTGAACTGAAATGAAAATTTTAAAATTTACATAAATGAAATCCCTAGCAGGTGGAGGGAAGTAGGTATACTCTGCAAGGAATGAGCTAGGTCTTAACTGAGAAAGGGGAAAATAGGGTATTTCTGTGTGCTTTATTCATTTCACTTTGTTTTTAAAGGCCCCTCCCTGCCTATTGTCTCCCCGCTACTTCCAGTGATAGTATTCCCTTGCCTCTAACCAAAAAGCTGCTTTGGTAGGATGAGGAGGAGTCTCCTATGGAATGCAGGTTATTACCCTGTGATTAACTCTTTTCCCTTGGATCAAAACCCCAGGTTCTCTTTGCCAAAAAGACAAAGAGAAGACACTTCTGTGACATATTAAGAGTGTTACAAAATGCTTCCACATAAATTCCCTCATTTGATCTTCATACCAGTCCTGGGAGATAGACAAAGTCTACATCATAATCCTCATTTTACTGACAATAAAAATAAATCTGATTAAGTGACTTGTTCAAGACCGTGCAACTAGTAAAACTCGGGCTGGAAGCCAGGTATTCTGTTACTGAGCCTCAGGCTCTTTCCACAGCAGCATCATGTTCTAAATTATTTGAGAAATAATCTGTTTTACCATACAATGCTGACTATCTCTATAGCTGCTTATTGCAGTTACGACTTCATCATATTTTTCTTTTTACTTTTTTATAGACTTTAGCTTTTTAAGAGCAGTTTTAGGTTCACAGCAAAATTGAGCAGAAAGTCTAGAGATTGCCCTTACACCCTCTCTCCCCACAGACGCGTAGCCGTCGCCATTACCAAAATCCCCCGCCGGAGCAATATATTTGTTACAATTCATCATCATTTTTTAACCTATAAGAATCTTCAAATGATCATTCTATTAGCATGTTCTTATCCAGCCCACCCACCTAGAGCTGATGCTCTGCAATAAGAGAAACCACTGCAATGAGAAGAGAGAGTAGCCTCTGCTTGCTGCAACTATAGAAAGCCCAGGCACAGCAATGAAGACCTAGCACAGTAAAAAAACAAAAAAAAAAAACAAAAAAAGAAAGAAAACTTTTAATAAATAAAAATTTTATTTAAAAAGGAAGTATACAGATAATATAGCTCCTTTTTACAGGGCATATGCTATGCAGTGGCGAGTATACTAGGCGTTTGCACATTTTTGGACAATTAACCCTCACAACTCTAAGGAAGCTGGTTTGTTTGGTTTTTTAAATTATTTATTTATTTCGTCTCTTTAGGTCTTAGTTGCAGATCTTCATTGTGGCAGGCAGGTTCTTTACTTGTGGCATGTGGGATCTAATTCCCTGACCAGGGATCAAACCTGGGGCCCCAGCACTGGGAGCATGGACCTGTAGCCACTGGACCAGCAGGGAAGTCCCTGTTGTTCTTTTCATCTTTGTGTCTCATGAAACTGAGGCTCAGAGAGGTGAAATGACTTGCCCACACTTAACAAATGAGGAGACAGGATTCAAAATACTCCAAAGTCTATGACATTTCCAAGGCACTGGTTATCAGAGGAAAGACTTCAAAAACCATCTTACCCTCAATCAAGGCAAGATGACTCCTAGAATAATAGCAAATCTACTGGTTTCCTTAGGAACCTACCTTAACCTAGCAACCCCTACATCGGTCAGTTGTTCATCACCTAAACCCAGGAAAGGAAAGTAAAACAAAGTTCTACAGAATCAATAAATGACTGAAATGTAACTGGAAAGCTGTGTTAGCATCAACACGCTGAAGCAGTTTGTCTCCCCTTCCCCAGGACAGGCTCTAATGAATGCTCTCTTTACTCAGTGGATCAAAAACCCTCTGTTCAAGGCTTCTACCTCCCACCTATGAACCTCAACCTCTAGCCCATGGTTGAAGCAACTTCCTTTGTCTATGAGATGACAGTCACAAGACTGAGTCAATGAAGGAGAAGGGGAAAGAGAAGGAGGAAGAGGAGGAGGAAAAAGACAGTTTCCAGTATGGGTGGAACCAGTGCTACCTAGGGCTCGACTCACCCCTACTTCTTGCACTTATCACCAGCCTCTCTGTTTCATCCCCCAGTGAACATATGAAAGACCTCAAAGAATGGGCCTCCCAGTCCCCTTGTTTCTATTTAAACCATCCCTAAAACATCATCTACATTTTTAACCGGACCTGAGGGATCAGGGAAATTGGGTAATGTTTCTAACAGGCCTTGACTTTTACAGTTGTGAAATAATCACTACTACTATCCTACTGCAACATTATCCTACTAATAATATTGATGCAATAAATATCAATGGTGTTAATAATTGGGGGCTTCCCTGGTGGCTCAGATGGTAAAGAATCTGCCTGCACTGCAAGAGACCCAGGATCCAATCCTGGGTTGGGAAAATCCCCTGGATAAGGAAACGGCAACCCACTCAAGTATTCTTGCCTAGGAGAATCCCACAGACAAAGGAGCCTGGCAGGCTACAGTCCATAGGGTCGCAGACTTGGACACAAATTGAGTTCCTATTTCACGTGCTTTATATACTTAATCCTCACCCAAATTTTAAGATGAAAGGTCCACAATTCTAAAATTATAAAGATCTGAAAACCCAAATGCATTTTCCTAAGTTTACAGGAAACTCTTCTGGTGGCAAAACTTAATCTGAACCAAAACTGGGTTTTTGGTTTTTTTCTTTTTTTTTTTACAATCTTTATTTGTCCACTTGGTGTGAGCATTCATACATTCTGCTGCAAAATAAGTTAATGTGTTTGATTTGAGGGCACTACCCCAGGCTCCACTGGGATGTAAAATACTATGTGTTATAAAAGATATATGCAACTTTTTCTTTCTAAAATCTAAAAATAACTGAATTCTAAAACATACCTGGACACCAGAATCTCAGATATCTCCAGTTTTCTGATAAGAAACCGAGAATCACAAAGAACACAATTTTATTGCCTACTTTCTTTAGGTCACCAGAGCTCCTTTACTAATTTAATAGTCCATTTTTTTAATTCAAAAAAGGATAGCTATTACATCTGCGTGTAATCTAATAGTGTATTTAAGTGGATCATTCCAGTGCACACCTGATGTACTGACTTGTGGTTGACCTGAGACAGCTGAGCTTGCATTTATCATTTCCTGTTACCTGTCCAATTTCTAGTGGGAACTATTCCATAACATCTCTAAGAACAATGACTGACTATACTCCATGCGCTGTTCTGAATGCCATACATAACACACTTAATCCTCTGAACAACACATGGAGCTAGGCACTATTTTCCCCATTTTATATGGATATGAAGTAGAGAAAGGCTAAGTATATTGTCCAGCTAGAAAAAGTGGCAAAGCAAGAATCTGACTCTCAGTAGAAACCAGACAAAACTCCTTTCCAGCATTTGTTGGGAGGGGGAAGGACAGAAACAAATAAAACAAATACAAATTATATAGTATATCAGAAGGTGGCTATGTCCCATAAAAAGAAATAAAATCTGAGCTCTTAACTACAACACTCCACTATCTTAGTGAAAGCAATGTCAGGTCTGGTGTCTGAAGGGGGAAAGAGAAGATAAATTTTAGGATAAGTAAACTGAATACTGAACTCCACAATCAAAGGCCTGTCAATGAATTTTTTATAATTTTATTTTTGGTTGTTTTTGGTTGTGCTGGGTCTTCGTTGCTGGGTGGGCTTTCTCTAGCTGAGCGATGGAGGCTGCTCTCCCGCTCTCTAGCTGCGGCGCCTGGCTTCTCACTGCGGTGGCTTCCTTCGTTGTGGGATGCAGGCTCCAGGGCACAGTCTCAGTAGTTGTGGCTCATGGGCTCAGTTGCTCTACGGCATGTGGGAATCTTCCTGGATCAGGGACTGAACCTGTGTCTCCTGCATGGGCAGGTGGATTCTTTACCACTGAGCCAGAAGGGAAGCCCTGAAAATGATTTTTTTACATATGAGAACATCCATATCAAGTCATCATGGAGTAACAGGGATCAGATTTACCCTTCCACCTAAAAGGTTCAAAAATAAAAGCAAAAAACAGAATACATGAGAAAATGGTTTTCAAGATACTGGATATCAGACAGTGATTCCTGACAAACAGGAAATGAATGAGGTGAGCCCTGTTATTCACCTCACTTACTGACTTGGAAATCCTAGGCCATGGCACAGGGGGAGGGGGAGGAGGGGGAACTGAAGGAGAAGCCATCTATGGGATACCCCAGGGGATTCTGGTCAGGTTAATAGAGCAAGAAGAGAAATAAAAGGCATCTGGCTTAATAAGGAAAAAGTGAAAGTGTCTTCATTTGCATATGACAGAATTTTCCATGTACAAAATCCCAGAAATTTTTTTTTTTGAGCTACTAAAATTAATGAGGTTAAAGCATCTGCCTCCAATGCGGAAGACCCAGGTTCAATCCCTGGGTCGGGAAGATCCCCTGGAGAAGGAAATGGCAACCCACTCCAGTACTCTTGCCTGGAGAATCCCATGGGCAGAGAAACCTAGTAGGTTACAGTCCATGGGGTCGCAAAGAGTTGGGACACGACTGAGCAGCTTCACCTTACTAGAATTAATAAGTGAATTTAACAATATGAAGGATATAAACGATATATAAAATCAGTTATATTTCTATGTGCCTATAAGACTAGTGATGAATCACTGAAAGTCAAAATAAAATATAATTTACAGAGCATCAAAAATATGAAAAAATCTAGAAAAAGATGGGCAAGATACGTACACTGAAACTATAAAACACTGCTGGAAAAATTTAAAGACTGCCTAAATGACTGGTGGTCTGCTCATTGTTTATAGGTCAAAACAGTCAATTATTCAGAAGGCAGTTCTCTCCACATTGATCTAAAGATTCAGCACAATTCCTATCAAAACCCCAGCTGGATTTCTACAGATAAGGACAGGATGATTCTAAAATTCATATGGAACTGAAAAGGATCTAGAATAACAACAGAAAAAGTGTTTTTACACAGCAAAGTTAGAGGACTAACACTACTTGATTTTAAGAGTTCTAAATTTACAGTAAAAAAGATTGTGCGGGGAATTCTCTGGTGGGCCAGTGGTTAGGACTCCACACTTTCACTGTCAAGGTCCAGGGTTCAAGCTCTGGTCAGGGAACTAAGATCCCACAAGCCTCGTGGCATAACTAAAAAAAAAAAAAAAAAAAAAAAGATGGTACACAAATATTCATAGCAGTTCTATTGTGTAATAAACAAAAACTAGAAACGACACAGATGCCCACTCACAGGTGAATGGTCAAACAAATTGTGACATATCCATACAATGGAATATTCCTGAGCGATAAAGAATGAAGCAAGGATACACATAACAAAAGGGAGAATCTTAATTATGTTAAATGAAGAGAGACAAATATATACGTGATTCCATTTATATGAAATGCTAGAAGATGCAAACTAAACTATAGGGACTGAAGGCAGATCAATATGGCTGCCTCGTCCCTCAGGAGGGAGAGACTACAAAACGTAATGAGGAAACTTCTGGGAGGTGGTGAATATGTTCGTTATCTTGATTGTAATGATGATGTCACCGGTGTGGACATATGTCAAAATGTATCGATACTACCTGCACATGCAGTACTTTAAACATGTACAGTTTATTGAATGTCAATTATACCTCAAAAAGCTATTTTAAAAATAACATGTAAGAAACTAGAGACTCCTTATGGTCAAACCTACTGAAATTATGTCACTTTTACAGAGAGGTATGACTAACTGCAAATAGACAAGTCAGTTCTATACAAAAGTTGAGAGGGCTTGGTTCTTCAAAAGAATGTTATACAAACTGAGAGAGTAGTATTGAAACATACACATTATCCCATATAAAATGGATTGCTGGGGGTAGCTGCTCTATAATACAAGGAGCTCAACCTGGTGCTCCATGGCAACCTAGAGGGGTGGGTGGGGTTGGGAGCAAGGTTCAAGAGGGAGGGGACACAAGTATACTCATGGCTGATTGACACTGCTGTATGCAGAGGCCAACGCAACACTGTAAAGCAATTTTCCTCCAACTAAAAATAAATTTTTAAAGAAAGCAAAAAATGGTAACTAAATAATAATAAAATAAATAAAATTTTAAATAATAAAAACAAACCAAGGATTGTTACAAATGTGTGCCATTCATAGATGATCAACCAATTCTAGTCCAAGAAGCAACAGTTTTGCTTTCTTCGCCTTCTTTATGCAAAATGAAAGTTTCAGATATCTTACAAATAACAAGGTCTGTAATTTTGTTTATTATGAGTTTTGATAATCTACTTTTTAGTAGTTTATTTTTATTTATTTTTAACAGTGCTGGTTCTTTGTCGCTGCATGCACGCTCGTCATTGCCGAGCGTGGGCTTTCTCTAGTTGCGGCAAGTTGGGACTATTCTGGGTTCCAGAGTGTGTGGCACAGGAGCTCAGTAGATGCAGCTCATGGACTTAGTTGCCCCGCAGCATGTGGGATCTAAGCTCCTGGACCACGGATCAAACCTGTGTTCCCTGCATTGGCAGGTGGATTGTTAACCACTGGGCCTCCAGGGAAGTCCCCTGATGATCTACTGCTACACCAAAAACCACTGCAAAAGCTAGTGTCTTAAATACAATTTGATCAGGACTCAACAGGAACAGCTCATTTCTGCTTCACTCAGAGCCTTCTCAGATGGCACAAAGGCTGAGAGATGCAAGCCTTTGAAGGCTCATTGATCTCAAGTCCAGTGGCTGGAGTTAGTTGTCCCTGTGTGGCCTGAGCTTCCTCACAACATGGCATCTGGATCCTACACACCAACATCCTAAGAAAGAGCCAGTGATAAGCTACGTCACCTCTTCTAACCTAGCCTTTTAAGTCACACTGCCACTCTATCACATTCTGTTCTCTAAAATCAAATGAGAAATGGCAGGGGATTAGATTCCATCTTTTGATGGGATGAATGTCAAAGAATTTGCAGATTTTTTTTTAAAATCACCATATTGTGTTTATTAAAAATGCAGGTTCCTCATCATCCTTTCAAATATGTGGCCAGATGCTTTCGTGGAAGGAGCTCTTATGCAGGGACTCCAGGACACTGGATGCAAATCCTGATAGAGATCTGAGACTCTTTGTTGCTGTTCTTGTTCAGTCACCCAGTCATGTCCAACTCTGTGGCCCCGTGGACTGCAGCATGCCAGGCCTCCCTGCCTCTCCTTATTGCTCAAAGTTTTCCCAAGTTGATGTCCTGCATCGGTGATGCCATCCAGCTGTCTCGTCCTCTGTTGCCCTCTTCTCCTTCTGCCCTCAATCTTCCCGAGCATCAGGGACTTTTCCAGTGAGTCAGCTTCTTGCATCAGGTGACCAAACTACTGGAGCTTCAGCTTCAGCATCAGTCCTTCCAACAAGTATTCAGGGTTGATTTCCCTTACGACTGGTTTGATCTCCTTGCTGTCCAAGGGACTTTCAAGAGTCTTCTCCAGCACCACAGTTTGAAGGCATCAAATCTTTGGTGTTCTGCCTTCTTTATGGTCCAGCTCTCACAACCGTATGTGACCACTGGGAAGACCATAGCCTTGACTCTTACATGGGCTAATATTCCATGTTAAGAATGGGGACTAGGAAGTAGTGTACAGATGGGGTCAGAGTGAGATGAGAGGGCACAGAGGGAAGGGATGCAGGCTGCACAGTTTAAATCCTCAGCAGAGAAAGGCAGTGGAGGCACTAGACAAAACACAGCAGCCAGACTCCCAAAAGAATATTGAGGGCCACTGATGGGTCAGTCCTGTAAAAGCAGAGTGAGGAATAGTGGTGGGCAGGCCAGCAGCTCAAGGGAGAAATCTTGCAGCAGGTACAGGTGGTTTTGAGTCCAGAAATGGGTTTTGGTACCCTTGTTCATGGCCTCCAGTCCCATCACTTCATAGCAAATAGATGGGGAAACAGTGGCTGACTATTTTTTTCAGCTCCAAAATCACTGCAGATGGTGATTGTAGCCATGAAATTAAAAGATGCTTACTCCTTGGAAGGAAAGTTATGACCAGCCTGCTGTTGCTACTGCTGCTGCTGCTAAGTCACTTCAGTCGTGTCCGACTCTGTGTGACCCCAGAGATGGCAGCCCACCAGGCTCCCCCGTCCCTGGGATTCTCCAGGCAAGAATACTGGAGTGGGTTGCCATTTCCTTCTCCAATGCATGAAAGTGAAAAGTGAAAGTGAAGTCGCTCAGTAGTGTCTGACTCCTAGCGACCCCATGGACTGCAGCCCACCAGGCTCCTCCATCCATGGGATTTTCCAGGCAAGAGTACTGGAGTGGGTTGCTATTGCCTTCTCCGTGACCAGCCTAGACAGCATATTAAAATGCAGAGACATTACTTTGCCAACAAAAGTCCATCTAGTCAAGGCTATGGTTTTTCCAGTAGTCATGTATGGATGTGAGAGTTGGACTATAAAGAAAGCTGAGTGCAGAAGAATTGATGCTTTTGAACTGTGGTGTTGGAGAAGACTCTTGAGAGTCCCTTGGACTGAAAGGAGATCCAACCAGTTCATCCTAAAGGAGATCAGTCTTGAGTGTTCATTGGAAGGACTGATGCTGAAGCTGAAACTCCAATACTTTGGCTACCTGATGGGAAGAGCAGACTCATTTGAAAAGACCCTGATGCTGGGAAAGATTGAAGGCAGGAGGAGAAGGGGACGATGGAGGATGAGATGGTTGATTGCATCACCGACTCAATGGACATGAGTTTGGGTCAACCGCGGGAGTTGGTGATGGACAGGGAGGCCTGGAGTGCTGCAGTCCATGGGTTTGCAAAGAGTTGAACATGACTGAATGATTGAACTGAACCCCTGTTTCTGGGCAGAACCCTGCTTCTTCTAGACAGCAAACAGTCTGCTATTACTGTACCAAATCATACAGAATCCTCATTTCAGGTTCATATGACCCACTGTGCTACCAGACTAAATGCTCCATCAGGACAGGCAACATGTTTAATTGTTGGGGGGGGTGGGGGGTGGGGGGTGGGATGCCACACCATGCGGCAGGCATGTAGGATCTTAATTTCCCCACCAGGGATTGAACCCATACCCTTTGCATTAGAAGTTCTGAGTCATACCCACTGGACTGCCAGGGAAGTTTCTTTTTTTTTGTTTGTTTTGGGGTTTTTTTTGCTGTTGTCTGCTGAATTCGTTTTTGAATCTCAGCACCTTGCATGGTTCCTTTGGCGCCTTAGCAAGTGCTCAGGAATAAACGGAACTGAACTATCAAGGTCAAAGGAGGGAGAGTATCTTAAGGGAGTAGGAGTCTAAGGCTGGATATCAGGACAGGATTTAGAATCCAGGAAAATCAAGGCTCAGTTATTAAACTGTATAGTGGTAGAGGTCCTAGGCAGATGATCTGTGCTGAGGTTCTGAGTATAACTGGCTACGAGGCTGAACTGCCTGAGCTCTTAAACAAAGGTTCCTTCATTTCCCCCCAAAGATTAATCCTAAAGCATGAGTGTAGGATCACAGAATGGGAACAAGTGGCAGGAACAGAAAAATTTGTGGCCCACATAAAGAATGTACCAGGAAGCCTGTGAGACCCCTTTCTGCTTCTAAGTCAACCTGCACAGAAAGGAGCTGTGCCTATGAGGATGTGTTTTGAACAACATGCCAGGAATCCCGCACTGCACCATGTGGCTTCTCCAGGCCAGACTACTCTGCTGTGAGCTCATCTATCCGACTGCCCCAGATTTCCACAGGCATCAAACAAAGCTCATCACCAGGCCCAGACCTCAATGTTCTTCCTTCATTCCCTCACTCCACAGGACAGAACCACCACCACCCAGCTGGCCACACTGGAATGGAGCCTTGTCCTGGTCACCTCGCCTCAGTCATCCCCAACTTGCAATTATGTCCTATCAATTCCAACTCTTTATTATCACTCAATCCTGACTCCTCAAAATACAGATCAAAACTATAGCGAGATACCATCCCACACCAGTCAGAATGGCCATCACCAAAAGTCTACAAATTAATAAATGCTGAAGAGGATGTGGAGAAGAGGGAACCCTCCTGTTGGTGGGAATGTAAGTTGGTGTAACCTCTATGGAGAACAGTATGGAGGTTCCTTCAAAAATTAACAATAGAATTATTATATGATACAGCAATCCAAATCCTAGGCATATATCCCTAAAGGGCAAAAACTCTAATTCAAAAAGATACATGCGCCTCAATGTTCAGAGCAGTACGATTTTCAATAATCAAGACATGGAAACAGCCTAAATGTTCTTCAACAGATGACTGAATAAAGAAGATGTGGTACGTGTGTGTGTGTCTGTCTGTGTGTGTCTGTGTGTGTGTGTGTCTGTGTCTGTGTAACTGTGCGTGTGTGTGTAGGACACGGCAACCCACTTCAGTACCCTTGCCTGGAGAATCCCATGGACAGAGAAGCCTGGTGGGCTACAGTCCATAGGGTCGCAAAGAGTGGGACGCGACTGAAGCAACTAAGCATGCATGTATATATATATAATGATATATTACTCAGCCATTAAAAAAAATGAAATCATGCCATTTGCAACAATATGGATAGAACTATAAATTATCGTACTCAGTGAGGTGAAAGTCACTCAGTCATGTCCAACTCTTTGCAACCCCACGGAATTCTCCAGACCAGAATACTGGAGTGGGTAGCCTTTCCCTTCTCCAGGTCATCTTCCCAACCCAGGGATCAAACCCAGGTTTCCTGCATTGCAGGCAGATTCTTTACTAGCTGAGCCACAAGGGAAGCCCAAGAATACTGGAGAGGGTAGCCTATCCCTTCTTCAGTAGATCTTCCCAACCCAGGAATCAAACTGGAGTCTCCTGCATTGCAGGCAGATTCTTTACCAACTGAGCTATCAGGGAAGCCCACTCAGTAAAGTTAGACAAAGACAAATATTATATGATATCACTTATATGTGAAATCTAAAAAAATGATAAAAATGAATTTATATATAAAATGGAAATAGATGCACAGACATAGAAAACAAACTTATGGTTACCAAAAGGGAAAGAAGAAAGGGATATATTGGGAATTTTGGATTAATAGATACATGCTACTATACATAAACTAGATAACCAACAAGGATCTACTGTATAGCACAGGGATCTGTATTTAATACTTTATAATAACTTATAATGGAAAAGAATCTGAAAATGAATATATATATATATATAGAACTAAATCACTTTGCTATACACCTGAATCACTGTAAATCAACTATACTTCAATTTAAAAAAAAAAAAAGAAAAAGAAAAAACAACAAAACTGTCTCCTCTCCAAGAAATCCCCTCAACCCTAAAAAGTTGAAATGCCTTAAGTAACTTCAGATCCTGAACTACAGGATCAGTACTTACACTGATCAGCGGCTACACTACTCCGATGGCCCAGATGACTTGGCTGTTCAACAGATGTTTATTGAATAAATGGACAAACCAATAAAGCCGTAGCCATTGTAAACCGTGCCCCCACCTAGCACTTCCTAACCTCTTCCCGCCTTTCTTTTCCCCTCCATAACACCTATTGCCTCCTAATGCTATGCCTGTTGCTATACATTTACTTGTTTCTTTTACTCATGATCTCTTCATCTCCACACACCCTTTGAGTGTAACCTCCATGACAAAGGAATTTTTGACTTAGTTCACCCCTGAACCCCAAGTTCATAGACAAGCACCTGGCATTCAGTAGGCACTTAATGAACACAAATGGATGACAGGCTTCCACTGCTTAGCTGGGTCCACACAGCCTGGGCATTCTCTCAGCAGGGATCCTCCAGGGTCCCTGGCAATCATGCCTCACTGATGTGCCATCCTCTCCTGCCCTGGGGCATTCTTTCCTCATCTGCCTGCCCTCATTGTAGGGCAGCAGCTGCTGCAGAACAACCAGCTACCAAAGGAAACACTTCTCATCCCCACACCTGGAGAACTCACTGAGAAAGTCTTGCAACATTCATGTGCCAGGAAAAATCACTTTGTCACTCTTTACAAAGTAGCCAAGTGACCACAAAGTATTAGTTTTAAAAATGCATTTAATGAGGAACTAGTTGGTATTTTAAATTTTAAATATTTGTGAAATTTTAACATTAAAAAAAAACTTAGACTCAGGAAATACTAAATAAGGGATTATTTTTCTAAACCAGTGACAGAGAAAATCAGCTTTATTTTTATAGTAACAAAATCAAGGTTAGGGACTATCTGTTACTGTTGTTGTTTAGTCACTAAGTCTGACTCTTTTTGAAACCCCCCTGCACTGTAGCCCACCAGGCTCCTCTGTCTATGGGATTTTCCTGGCAAGAATACTAGAGTAGGTTGCCATTTCCTTCTCTAGGGTATCTTCCCAACCCAGGGATCGAACCAAAGTCTCCTGTATTGGGCAGGGGAATTCTTTACCACTAAGCAATAAGTAAAGCCCTAGGGACTGCGTAGAGTTAGCAAAATTATGTTGTCTTTAAAAAAAATTCATATTAAGTTTCTAAAAAGCCACTAAAGTGATTTATGATTGTCAACATAAGAACGCTAATGTTCTTAAGCGCATAAAATATGGCAGACACTTTAGGTATGTCATGCTGTTTAAATCTCACAACTCTGTGACAGAATTAGACTCATTTCAGGGTAAAAGAAACCCCAAATCAGAGCAACTACGTAATTGCTATAACATTTTATTTCCTAACAAAAAGGAAGGGAAATTAATACCGTATGGCACAATGATACAATCTGACAAAGTTACAATGGTGGCCAAACATGTCATTGTATACACAGCTTTCTGAACTTCAAATACTTCATAATTAAAAAAAACAATGCTGGTAATAATTTGCCCATGTTACAGTGCTAATTAAGGACAGAACCAAAATTTAAATTCTCATCTCTGAAGTCCATGCTTTTCCCATAATATTGTGCTGCCTTGCCTCTCCAAAATAGAAACTATGACATTTGCTTGAACTAGTATATACCCAATTTGGAAGATTGAAAGTAGGTGTAACTCATCATTACACAGTTGTTATTAGCAGAAATTATAATACAAGTGTGGCAAATATGTTGGATGCATACCACATTTTTTGGGCTGTCTTTGAGATGGTTTAGTAATCCTAGACCAAGAGATTATGAAAATTATCCCTATTCTCAAATGGCCTCTTAGGATAGAGCCCACAAGCTAGAACCAGCATCTCTTTCTTAGAGTACAAGGCATAGTTAAAAATAAGGAGCACTCTTAGGGACAAAGAAAGGCAAAGGAGTAAACCAAAGACAGTAGGTGAGCAGGGCTAACTGTGAGTGAGTTCTGGAGAAGGAATGGGAAAGAATCCTGAGGTTTAAAGAATAAGAAGAGGAGAGAGTGGGAGAGGAAGGATTATATATAAAGGAGGCATAAAGAGAACTCGGAGATGAGGTGAAGTCTGAAGACAGAGAAAGGTAAGAGTTAGAGAAAGTAAAAGGAATACAGAAGAGGAAAAAATTAAAAATTGGAGGAAAACAGTGGGACAGAGAAGCAGGGGGTATAAAATGAATGACGTTAAGGAGAAGGCAGAGGCAGCCCTCCATCAGTTCATAAATTAGTTCCACGTCCTGCCATGTGGGTTTTCCCCTCCCTTTCCTGACATTAACAGGATCAGCAACTTTGAGCGCTACATTTTGCAAGAGGAGGGTGATAAATTGAAAGCATCAGTGAGCAAACAGACCCTCGCAATGAAAATTAAGCACTGAGGAATGTAGATTAAATTCCAACATGACTTAATACTTAGAAATGCACTGAAACACGATGTTATTCTGGAACCATTTCCAGGTCTGCAGCAAGCCTCCAGACCACAGGCTGCTGTTACAGATTTTATTTCCACCACCCCCCCCCAACCCAGTCCACCACTGTAGACTGGAATCTGACGCCATCTTTACTACTGAACAAGCAGGACGAAGCTTCACAAACATACCCCCCAACCACACCCACACCTGCCAACACCTTTATTTATCCAGCAGGCTGAAGGGTGAGTGGCAAGCAGCCAAAACACACACCAGGGGAAGCACTCTCTTTCGAATGCTTTTTTTTCTCTCTCTCCCCCTTTCAAGGAACTTTAAAAATTACATCCAGAATGTCCAAAAATGTCAGAGTTTTTAAAAACCTGTAGCTGCAATCAATTTTCTTCCAGGTTCATCAGGGTTTTTTTATAGGTAAATATTTCTTTCTAAAAAGGTAGAGGCTAAAAATCCATAAAGCTGCAGAGGGGGACTTAGTAAACGTGTTATTTCATATTGCCCAAATGAGCACTTGTTCTTTACGGGAGATTAGTTTTAGGTGGTTTTATTTTTTATTTTTTTAAAGCATTTTGTAGCCATTTCATCTGTTTATAAACAAGTTTTACGTTAATTCCAGTTAGGTTAATTCAATAAGGATTTACATTAAATCCTTACCAAGTGCCTACTTATATCAAGGTCCTATGCCCTAATCCACACAACCTGAAAAAATTAAACTGTCAGCTGGATGATATATTAAAGGTCGGGCTTCCCAGGTGGCACTCATGGTAAAGAACCCGCCTGCCAATGCAGGAGATGTAAGAGGCGTGGGTTCAATCCCTGGATCAGGATGATCCCCTGGAGGAAGGCATGGCAACCCAATCCAGTGTTCTGACCTGGAGAATCCCCATGGACAGAGGAGCCTGGTGGGCTACACTGCATAGGGTCACAAAGAGTCAGACACGACTGAAGCAACCTAGCATGCACGCACACATATTAATGGTCATCTTTACATACAGGCAGTTCCTAAGGGAAAGCAAGCAGATCAGCAAGCACAACTCAGCCACTCATTTCAACCTCCAGCCACCAAGGACTACCTATGTTCCACCATGGCACTGGGAACCACCCTGAGCTACACAACTACCACATGTGGTCACATGTAGATGTGAGGGCTGGACCATAAGGAGAGCTGAGCACCGAAGAACTGATGCTTTTGAACTGTGGTGTTGGAGAAGATTCTTGAGAGTCCCTTGGACTGCAAGGAAATCGAACCAGTCTATCCTAAAGGAGATCAGTCGAACATTTCATTGGAAAAACTGATGCTGAAGCTGAAACTCCAACACTTTGGCCACCTGATGAGAAGAACTGATTCATTGAAAAGACCCTGATGCTGAGAAAGATTGAGGGCAGGCGGAGAAGGAGACGACAGAGGATGAGATGGTTGGATAGCATCATCGACTTGACAGACACGAGTTTGAGCAAGCTCCGAGAGTGGTGATGGACAGGGAAGCCTGGCGTGCTGCAGTCCATGGGGTTTCAAAGAATTAGACACAACTGAGCAACTGAACTGAACTGATAAAACCACGAGAGCCCTTGGCCTCCCTTCCCATTCCCTTTCCTCCTCTCTGCTGCTGTATCAACCCTGCAGCCTCCCCGGCAGGTGCCCCTCAGCTCCAGGATGTTTCCTGCTCAGGACAACTTTTGGACAAGCAAACCCTGGGCCAAACTCCTGCCACAACATCAATGGAGGAGCAGACACTGGCCTCAGACTCAGAAAACTTTGAGTGCCAAGTCCTCCACTTGCTAATCGTGTGTCAAAAGAATTTACTTCATCTCTTTGAAGCTTCCATGTCTTTACCCTTAAAATGGGAAGACGATCTGCTCTACCATCTTCACAGGATTGTGGTGAAGATTTTGTGAGTCTACGGTGAGGGAGAGCACTTTCTAAGTGCTCTAGTGATATATATTTATTCAGAAGTAACCTGTTTAGAGCTATACGGAGGTAAGTAGTGGCCTAATTTTATAAATTATAGGATATTAGAAGGTCACAGGTTGGAAGTCAGATGTGGATCCAGCCCTGACTATTGCATAAACCCAAACAAGCCACTTTCCTCCTCCCACCCTTTGTATGATTTCATGTTTTCATTCAACTTGACAATCTCTGAAGACCCTTCAGGTGCTGATAATCTGGAAGTCTAGAGCTGCACTGTTTAACCACACACGTGTTGCATAAGCTTTCAGGAATCAGCCCGGGAACGGAACAGGATAATATTGCTTATATGGAAAAATGAGTTCTGAGCCATGACAACTGCCTTTCAAGTGGACTTTTGGAATAAAAGCAATTTGCAATTTGGAGACTGTATTAATCACTACTGTAGATTTCCATTACCAAAAAAAAAAAAAAAAAAAAAACCCTTTGGTGAAGTTAGGAACTATCTGCCATGCTCTCCTGGAGTTGATTTTCCACAGCATTTCAGTTTTGCTGCTTGAGAACTGAGACATACTTGGGTTTTTAGTTACCCAAACCACCACCATTTCTAAGGACAATGACTGGTCTTCCTTTTGGCACATGAGCTATATGTATGTATGTATGTATGTATGTATGTATGTATGTGTGTGTGTGTGTGTGTGTGTGTGTGTGTGTGTGTGTGTGTGTGTGTGTGTAGTGAGGGAAGAGGACTAATCTGGATTTCACTTTAAACCTGATATTATATGAAATTATTACACATTATAAAAAGCATTTTGAATTCTTAGAAGAATATGCAATATTGACATACACTTTCATTTTTCACCTTTACTTTCTTCCTTATATCACTCTGCCATTAACTGTCTAAAGTGAAAAAGGAAAGGGCAGTATATCCCTCAGCAGTTCTAACAAAGGCAGTGGGATAACTGGTACTCTGTCAAATTAAAAAATGAAATGAAAAGACTTTCTTCTCAATTGACCTTCCTAAAGCAGGGAAGTCTTGGACACATATTAACCCCAGGTTCCCAGGTGCACCATGTTATAGTAAACTCCTGATGCTGTGAGGGAACAGGGAGAGATCATGGGATGCTGCTACTATAGAAGCTTGGGGTTATGTAACAAGAACTTGAGTTGCCAACCTCTGAATGGAGGACAGCTCGGTTGGAGGCTCAGAAACCTGATTTTTCACTGGCTCATCTCACATGGTCCAAGACCAAGGTTTCAATATATGGCTGTTATGATAAAAGTAACCACAATCCAAGAAATCATAATTATGAAAACACATTGTTCTAAAAAATTCTCTCACATACCTTCCTTCTGTGATGACTTAAGCTCTACTCACTGTCAAGAAGGTAATCTTTTCCCATTACATGAAATGTACATGTTCTTCTCACTTCACGCTTTATTGTGAGATGCATAGACACCTTTTCTAAAGACGAGTTTAAAAATCACACTTTTAAACAAAAATAAAGTGACTTGCACAACAGGCTCCACAAAAAAAGTTCACACACAGTTTTTCACAAACTATTCCAAGAACTGTGGTAGTTATGTGTTAAAGTGATCATCCTTTTCTCAACTATGGGGACATTTTGCATCTGATGGACTTGTCAAATTTATTACCAGAGAGTAGACATTATCACACTCTGAAACATTGTGTGTTTGTGTAAGAAAAATTAAAAAACAAAAAGAGGAGTTAAGGGGGGTCAAGAGATATAAACTTCCAGTTATAAAATAAACAAGTCTCAGGGGTGACTTGTAATGTACAGCACGACAACTATAGTTAACACCACAATGTATATTTGAAAATTGCTAAGAGAATAGATCTTACAGGTTCTTG
This sequence comes from Capra hircus, assembly GCF_001704415.2. Classification (NCBI taxonomy): domain Eukaryota; kingdom Metazoa; phylum Chordata; class Mammalia; order Artiodactyla; family Bovidae; genus Capra; species Capra hircus. The sequence goes on along the minus strand of NC_030831.1, from coordinate 22,148,368 downwards.
TCACAAGAAAAAAATTAGCTTTTTATATCTAAAACATCAGATCATTTTGACAATGAATCTGTTGCCCTAGCTTGAGAGGAAATAAAAATCTTTTTTGTGAAAGGCTTTTATGTACTCTGGTGAGAGTCTTAGAAATCCTGCCGCCAAGCTGCTAAGTTGTTTCAGTCGTGTCCGACTCTGTGCAACCCCATAGACAGAAGCCCACCAGGCTCCCCCGTCCCTGGGATTCTCCAGGCAAGAACACTGGAGTGGGTTGCCATTTCCTTCTCCAGTGCATGAAAGTGAAAAGTGAAAGTGAAGTCGCTCAGTCATGTCCGACTCCTAGCAACCCCATGGACTGCAGCCCACCAGGCTCCTCCGTCCATGGGATTTGCCAAGCAAGAATGCTTGTTCTCCTCCAATTTTAAAAAAAAAATACGAGCAATATCATTTTGTGATAGGATCATTGTGATAGATTCCTGATAGGAATCAAATTGGGGTTCCCAAATCTCGCTGACTGGGACAACGCGAGGCCATATGACAGCACAAGATGCGGCTTTTCCTCTGCAAGAGATCGGAGCAGCTCCTAAGGGATCCCTGTGTCAGTCGACAGATCCTTGAAATCAAACCCGGCGTGGTCGTGCACCATGCTCTTTGGAGAAGGATGACAATGATGATATGGTGATGACAGTGAAATAGCTGGCATTTATTGTCCGTTTCTACAAGTCAAGCATCACACGAAGAGCATTATGCAAATTAGCTCGTTTAAACCTGACAGCAACTCCGGGATAGCTTATTTACACATGCTGCTGCTGCCACTGCTAAGTCACATCAGTCGTGTCCGACTCTGTGCGACCCCATAGACGGCGGCCTACCAGGCTCCCGTCCTTGGGATTCTCCAGGTAAGAATACTGGAGTGGGTTGTTTATGTTGACTGAATAACTTACCCAAAGGTACACAGCTCAGAAACAGCAAGGCCTCTATCCAAACTCAGATGGGTCTGTGTGCTGAACCACTTCATCTGCCCCTCCAGGTTGTCTTTCCACCCTAATCTCTGCATCAATTTTATAAACTGTGCCAATTTTACACCCAGGTGGTTGACCTCTATGAGCTACATCAGTGGGCTTCCCTGCCTTCTGGATGGTAGTTGTTTTGGCCCGTGGAACCAAGGCAGGAGGTCAGCGGGAGGAAAGAGGCAAAGGCTGAGCTGCTTATTCCCTGGGCTTCCTCGCTGTGGAGTTACCTCAAGCTGGGGCTTATTTCTGAAGCCCTGTTCCTAGAGTACCATTTCCCAGTCAATACTGTGGAATGCTCTGACACGTGTAATGATGGTCCTGGGGTTTCATGAGACCCAGGAGCCAATTTTTGACTAGGCATATTAGTGTGCAGGTAATTATATTCTCCTAGACCAAGAGAGAATTGAAAAGAGCCTGTGCAAGTGTCCTTGTGTGTGTGTTTACAAACACAAGCAGTCCTAAAAGAGGCCGTGGTCCCTGTGTCAATGCAAGAAGTACAGTCACTACCCTCAAGGGACTGCATCGTGCCTCTAACATTGCATCTTGGAATGCAATTCTCCTCGAAAATAATCCTAAAGAACCACAATGTTACAGCTACTAGAGACCCTAGAGATAAAAAAGGAAGAGTTCCAACCCCTTCATTTTTCAGATGAGTCAGTGCATCAGAGCAAGAAGTGACCTCTGTAGATTTCCAGTTCAAAAGTCTGATTCCATTCATCAAACTCTCAGAGTGCTGGGGGCTTTCTCTTGTTCCTCCACGAACTGCCTCCTCCGCCCACTTAGTTCGCAAAACCACCAAGACACTGACAATGACACAATATCTCAAAGTGTTTACTTATTAAGCCTGCTATACTGTAAGGAGTTTTGTGGGTGTGTTAGTTGCTAAGTCATGCTCAACTTTTTGCAACCCCATGGACTGTAGCTGGCCAGACCCCTATGTCCATGGAATTCTCTGTGCAAGAATACTGGAGTGCATTGCCATTCCCTTCTCCAGGGGATCTTTCCAACTCAGGGATCCAACGTGGGTCTCCTGCATTGCAGGCAGATTCTTTACCGTCTGAGCCACCAGGGAAGCCCAATATACTATAAGCAATTTTACATATTATTAAGGAGGGCTTCCCTGATAGCTCATGGAATACTGAATACTGGGCTCCAGTATTCTTGGGCTTCCCTGGTGGCTCAGATGGTAAAAAATCTGCCTGCAGTGCGGAAGACCTGGGTTCGGTTCCTGGGTTGGGAAGATCCCCTGGAGAAGGGAAAGGCTACCCACTCCAGTATTCTGGCCTGGAGAATTCCATGGACTGTATAGTCCATGGGGTCGCAAAGAGTTGGACACAACTGAGCAACTTTTACTTTCAAGTATTTTACAAGATTTTTAAAGACTGTATAGCCTTTTGGCTTTGGGGTGGAGTGTCCTTTGTTTCATCAGTCCTCTGTTTTATTCGCCTCCTCTTCACTCCACTGATGAGGGAGGGATTCCTGCCTTAGGTGACAGGGATGGCGGGATACATGATGCCGGACACTGGACAGATGAGACGGACAGCAGTTTTACAGCCCCATACACTCACGGCCTCAGGGAACACGGCGCACACCATGCAGAACTGCCTGGGGGCTACCCCCAGAAACAGAGGGAATAAGCAGGGTCTGCGGGACGCGAGCTCCATAGAAACAAGAGGGTGAGGTGACCCCTGGCTTCTGCAGGGGGGTGTCGCTGACTTGTCTGAATAATTCTGCACACTGGCAAGGAGCTGAAGAAGCCCGCTATTTAGGGATAAGCAGCACTGTGCCTGGCCCTGTGATAAGGAAGGGCTTGGGCCAGATAATATTCATATTCTAGGCAGAATGCTGTTTTGCTTTTAACTAGATGCTTTATTATTATAAAACCTATAAGCTCTTTTAAAAATATTCAAACAGTTGAAAATGGTATATAATGAAAGCTAAAAACCTCTCTCACCAAGCCCCACTAGGAGGCCTTTCCCCCAAAACAACTACAAAAAGCTTATGGATATACAAGCATATAATGTGTGTGTGTGTGTTAGTCACTCAGTCATGTCTGACTCTGCAACCACGTGGATTGTAGCTGCCCAGGCTCCTCTGTCCATGGAATTCTCAGAGAATCCTGGAGTGGGTTGCCATTCCCATCTCCAGACAAGCATACCATGGTGTATCTTTTCTTAAAAAAAGTTTGAATCCAATAAATGGAAGGGTAATATGCTTTATGCTGAAACTGCATAGTACTTCATTAGATGGATGCTGCATTCATTTGCACAGAGAAGGCAATGGCACCCACTCCAGTACTCTTGCCTGGAAAATCCCATGGACGGAGGAGCCTGGTGGGCTACAGTCCATTGGGTTGCTAAGAGTCAGACACGACTGAGCGGCTTCACTTTCACTTTTCACTTTCATGCACTGGAGAAGGAAATGGCAACCCACTCCAGTGTTCTTGCCTGGAGAATCCCAGGGATGGGGGAGCCTGCTGGGCTGCCGTCTATGGGGTCGCACAGAGTCGGACATGACTGAAGCAACTTAGCAGCAGCAGCAGCATTCATTTGCAAGGATTGCCATTAAAAAATAACACTGACTGGGTGGCTTAAAACAACAGAAATTTATTTCCTCACAGTTCTGGAGGCTAGAAGTCCAAGATCAAGGTGCCAGCAAGTCTGGTTTCTCCTGAGGCTTCTCTCCTTACCTTGCAGACAGCTGCCTTCTCACACGGCCCTTCCTCTCTGTGCATGCCCCTGGTTCTTTCTCATCTTCCGAGGACATCAGTCATGAATTAGGGCTCCCCCACCCGTATGATCTGTTAAGGGACTGCATTCAATATGTCAGCAAAATTGGAAAACTCAGTAGTGGCCACAGGACTGGAAAAGGTCAGTTTTCTTTCCAATCCCAAAGAAGGATGATGTCAAAGAATATTCAAACCACTGTACAGTTACGTTCATTTCACATACCAGTAAGGTTAAGCTCAAAATCCTTCAAGCTAGGCTTCAGCAGTACGTGAACTTCTAAATGTACAAGCTGGATTTAGAAAAGGCAGAGGAACCAGAGACCAAATTGCCAACATTCATTGGATCATAGAGAAAGCAAGGGAATTCCAGAAAAACACCTACTTCTGCTTCATTGACTATGCTAAAGCCACTGATTGTGTGGATCACAATAAACTGTGAAAAATTCTTAAAGAGATGGGAATACCAGACCACCTTACTTGTCTCCTGAGAAACCTATATGTGGGTCAAAAAACAATGGTTAGAACCGGACATGGAACAGCAGACTGGTTCCAAATTGGGAAAGTACAAGTCTATATATTGTCACCCTGCTTATTTAACTTATTAACTTATTACTATAACAATAATATATGCAGAGTACATCATGTGAAATGATGGATGAACCACAAGCTGGGATCAAGATTGCTGGGAAAAATATCAACAAACTCAGATATGCAGCTGATATACTACTCCAATGGCAGAAAGTAAAGAGGAACTAAAGAGCCTCCTGATGAAGATGAAAGAGGAAAGTGAAAAAGCTGTCTTGAAACTCAATATTAAAAAAAACTAAGATCATGGCATCTGATTCCATCAGTTCAGTTCAGTTCAGTCGCTCAGTCGTGTCCGACTCTTTGCGACCCCATGAATCGCAGCATGCCAGGCTTCCCTGTCCATCACCATCTCCCGGAGTTCACTCACATTCACGTCCATCGAGTCCGTGATGCCATCCAGCCATCTCATCCTGGGTCGTCCCCTTCTTCTCCGGCCCCCAATCTCTCCCAGCATCAGAGTCTTTTCCAATGAGTTAACTCTTCGCATGAGGTGGCCAAAGTACTAGAGCTTCAGCTTTAGCATCATTTCTTCCAAAGAAATCCCAGGGTTGATCTCCTCCAGAATGGACTGGTTGGATCTCCTTGCAGTCCAAGGGACTCTCAAGAGTCTTCTCCAACACCATAGTTCAAACGCATCAATTCTTTGGCACTCAGCCTTCTTCACAGTCCAACTCTCACATCCATACATGACCACTGGAAAAACCATAGCCTTGACTAGGTGGACCTTAGTTGGCAAAGTAATGTCTCTGCTTTTGAATATGCTATCTAGTTTGGTCATAACTTTTCTTCCAAGGAGTAAGCATCTTTTAATTTCATGGCTGCAATCACCATCTGCAGTGATTTTGGAGCCCAAAAAAATAAAGTCTGACACTGTTTCCACTGTTTCCCCATCTACTTCCCATGAAGTGATGGGACCAGATGCCATGATCTTCGTTTTCTGAATGTTGAGCTTTAAACCAACTTTTTCGCTCTCCTCTTTCACTTTCATCAAGAGGCTTTTTAGCGCCTCTTCACTTTCTGCCATAAGGGTGGTGTCATCTGCATATCTGAGGTTATTAATATTTCTCCCAGCAGTCTTGATTCCAGCTTGTGCTTCTTCCAGCCCCGCATTTCTCATGATGTACTCTGCATATTAGTTAAATAAGCAGGGTGACAATATACAGCCTTGACGTACTCCTTTTCTTATTTGGAACCAGTCTGTTGTTCCATGTCCAGTTCTAACTGTTGCTTCCTGATCTGCATACAGAGCAAATAGATGGGGAAAAAGAGGAAACTGTGACAGATTTTACCTTCTTGGGCTCCAAAATTACTGTGGATGGTGACTGCAGCCACAAAATTAAAAGGCGCTTGCTCCTTGGAAGGAAAGTTATGACAAACATACACCAAATATTAAAAAGCAAAGACATCACTTTGCTGACAAAGGTCCATCTACTCAAAGCTATGGTTCTTCCAATAGTCACGTACATATGTGAAAGTTAAACCATAAAGAAGGCTGCGCGTCAAAGAACTGATGCTTTCAAACTGGTGCTGGAGAAGATTCTTGAGAGTTTTTTGGACTGCAAGGAGATCAAACCAGTCAACCCTAAAGAAAATCAACCCTGAATATTCATTGGAAGGCCTGATGCTGATGCTGAAGGTCCAATACTCTGGCCACTAGATGTGAAGAGCCAACTCACTGGAAAAAGACCCTGAAGCTGGGAAAGACTGAAGGCAAAATGAGACGGGGGTGGCAGAAGGTGAAATGGTTAGATAGCATCAACGACTCAGTGGACACGAATCTGAACAAACTCCAGGAGACAGTGAAGGACAGGGAAGCCTGGCATGCTGTAGCTCATGGGGATCACAAAGAGTCAGACATGACTTAGCAACTGAATAACAACAACTTATAATCTCATTTCAACTTAATCCGTTCTTTAAAGGCCCTTTTTCCAAATAGAGTCACATTCTAAGATACTGGGGGTTAGAACTTCAACACAGGAATTTGGGGGGATCATAATTCAGTCCAGAAGCTGGAGTGAATATCATTGTCCATATTTTTGAACATGTAGGTATATCTGTAGAAAAAACTCCTAGAATCAGAACTGCTGAGTCAAAGGAATAAATTTTTGTACCTGTTGCCAAACTGCCCTCCATAAAGGTCTGTCAAATTTAAACTCCCACCAACAGTGTGTGTGAGTAGTCATTTCCCCTCACACCTGACACATGGGATATGATCAGACTTTTTTCATCTTTGCCAAACTGTCAGTAAAAAAAAAAAAAAAGATATCTTATTTTGGTCTGGTTCTTTTAATTATCAGTGACGTTTTATACAGTATGCATTTTTCGTAAGACGACTATTATCCTTTTTTCATATATGCTATTACATTTACAGTGATTAAGTGCTTTTATATATATGTACATATAACTTTAAAATCAAAGCTGTTAAAATGTCTTTATTCAAACCCATAGTCAGGTCATTGAAACACTGGTTCCAATATAACAGATTTAAACAAGTATGGGACTTCTGTGGTGATCCAGTGGTTAACAGTACCCCTTCAAATGTGGAGAACGTGGGTTCAATCCCTAGTCTGGGACAATTCCACATGCCACAGGACAACCAGGCCCACACACTGTAGCTACTGAGTCTGTGAGCTCTGGAACCCATGCCACAACTAGAGAGAAGCCCCTTGCCACAAGGAAGGATCCAGCATGCCACAACTAAGACCCACTGCCGCCAAAAATAAATAAATAAATAACAAAATATCTTTAAAAAGAACTATGGCCACACAAGCTTTGCATAGAATCTGTTCTAAACAAGCACTTGCTGAATGAAACTGATCACTGGTAGAATTTGCTGTATATCAACAAAGGTAATAAACCCAGCCCCTTTAAAAAAAAAAAAAAAAAGAACCTAGCTCCTAATCACCGGTGCATTGCTGAGTGAGTGTACATCTGTAAATAACTTTGAATTAATTCAAACACATTTTCCTCTACCAGTTCTTCTCCTGTTGACAAATAGGCATGACTCAGCCTGGTGTTTTCAAATTGGATTGAAAGGAAAAATAGGTTGTTTTTAATTTGAAAGTTACCTGAAAATCTTGGTAAATAAACCGAATCTAATTTTTAACCCAGTACCAGTACAAACTTAAATTTTCTTGTATATTGCTGTGCTTCGGGAGCCTCTGGAAGACACAGCACCAGGGCAGCCTCAAGTTCAGGACTTCCCTGGTGATCCAGTGGTTGGGAATCCACCTGCCACTCCAGGGGACACAGGTTCAATCCCTGATCCAGGAAGATTCCATGTGCCCTGGTGCAACCAAACCCGTGAGCGGCAACTACCATGTCCATACACAGCAACGACTAAAGCCTGCTCCCTAGAGCCCATGCTCCACAACAAGAGAAGCCACTCCAACGAGAAGCCCATGCACCACAACCAAGGGGAGCCCCCGCTGCCCACACTACAGGAAAGCCAGCGCACAGCAACGAAGACCTAGTGCACCCGAAAATTAATTAATTAATAACAACAACAACAAAAAGAAGACAGGATTTCCTATCAGAATGAGCAGACAGTATAAGTAAGATTAGGTACAAATGAATAGGCAAGGTGCTGAGAAAAGACGAGTATACTTGCTATGGAATGTAAAAATTTTAAACAGAAAAATTGCCTGCAGGGTTTTGGTATGAGTGTATTTATGGGGAGGGGGCCCCCCAGGGAGGGAGGAAATCATGTTCATATTGACTAGACCTATCCAGGTTTCCCAAGTGCCTCCCAATAGCAGCAGGAATATTTATGAACAGATACACTACTCAATTCTGTTTGCCACATGTAAATCTAAAAGTGCACATTAAGTTTGCCATGTTTCAGGATTTCATCATGTTTTTGGCAAGAGTACGTACACATAAGGAGACCTTTTGTTAAACCACATAACTCTGATCTTGTTTATGAGCTCTAAAATTAAATTATCTCACATAAATACTCAGAAGGTAATTGTCATATTAGTCTCAATGGTCCACAGTACCACCACAAAAGAGCCAGTCACAATTCATTCTGTGACATTGGCGGCCTGGCGGCTTGGTATAATGTGCTGCTTCGTGGGAGCTTCATGACCTACAGACTCTCACGCATTTGGAGAGGGAAAGAGTGGCTGGAAGCACTTTTGCTGGATCTGTGGCTAAAGCATTTACTATGAATAAGGGAAATGCACTAATGTGAAAGAATGAAGACTGCAGTTCAGAGCCCGCACACTTTCTCTGTGAAGGGACAAATAGTAAATATTTTAGATTTTGCAGGCCATTAAGTCTCTGTCACAACTACTAGGCTCTGCTGTTGTATCATGAAAACCGCCATAGACAACACATAAACAAACAGCTATAGCAGTGTTCCAGTAAAACTTTATTGACCAAAAAAGGTAGACAGGCCAGATTTGGCCTATGGGTCATAATTTACCACCTCTTGCTCTAGGCTACATTGATCTTCCCCTTCTCTGGTATTTTCTTTTCTAAACATGCACCATTACTATGTCCCAGGTCCTATTCGACTTTCTAAAAATTATTTTATTTAATCCTGGAAACAACTCTGCTTTTATCACCTTCCCATTCTATAGGTAGGCTTGCCAGGTGGCACAGTGATAAGGAATCTGCCTGCCAACGCAGAAGACACAAGAGATGTGGGTTCAATTCCTGGGTCAGGAAGATCCCCTGGAGTAGGAAATGGCAACCCACTCTAGCATTCTTGGCCCAGAAACTTCCATGGACAGAGCAGCCTGGAGGGTTACAGTCCGTGGGGCCACAAAGAGTCAGACACAACTGGGCACACATACACACACATTTTATAGATGAGGAAACAAGGCCCAGAGATGCTGAGCGACTTTCCCAGAGTTGTACAACCAGAGAGCTAGAACTTGAACCCAGGCAGTCTGACCAGAGAGACCACAGCTTGCCACCCACTCCTGTGAGGTTTTAACTGTACTAAGAACTCTTAAAAAAAGAATCCATCCACCCTTCCAGGGACTCCCGAAGCTCCACAAGTCTGCCTGGTACCCAGAGCAGACTATTTTTGCTAGTCTTCATCCAAGTGGATCTTAGGTTCATTCTAGTCCTATGTGAGACTTCTAACAAGGGAAACACAGGGAGACGCTGAGGGTCCCAACTCCATGCTGGCATTGGATGTTCTCAGACACCTTATGAAGTTTTCTGGATATTTATCCAGCATCTTTTCCCAATTTGCTATAAGCCTAGAAGTTACTGTGTCCCCTAAGGGATAATTTGTGACAATACTATGCTACCAAAATTTGCTGTTTAAAAAAAAAAAAAACAAAAACAAGAGAAAACACTAGAAAATTATCATATTTCATATAAAATTAATGACTACAGAAATAAAAATTTACCCCAAAGTTCTCTTAGGACACAAAATTACAGGTTCACTGGATGAAAAGTGATGATGTTTGTCACTATAAGTAACAGGATACTACTATGAGGTTTGGAATTTACCTCTTTAAATCTGAATGAAGTAAACACATCCTGGCTGTTGGGGTTCTGATACCACCAAAGACGGGAGGGCAAGTTTAACTTGCTGCTTGCCAAAAAGTCCTTAGGATTTGCTTCTCCCTCACCATCCCATCACATTTTCTAGATTTCCTTTCAATCAAAACTTACCTCTTTTGATAGGGTTAAAACCACATAATTAAAGAAGAAAGTAAACTGAACATTCCCTTTCAGAACATGGAAACTTCCTGTGGTTGCCAAAAAGAACTTGAAATGCTTTAAGACTGAGATTATACATTCAGTCAAATCAGCAAATATAAATTAATAGCTTTGTGTAAGGATTTAGAACGTTTCAGTATTGTAGAATGAGAAAAGAGGTTTTCTCTGAAGCGGCCTCTGGGAAAGGGAAGAGGGTATTTTCACATCCCATTCATAAAAGCCATGGACAAGTCCATAAACTTTTCTATGGCCTTTACTGCAGAGGAAAAAAAATCCTATTTCTATTTGTTAAAAGATTTCATACCCCGGGAGAACAAAGAATGTTTAGTTCTGAAGAGGACACACAAATCTTAGGCAGAATATATTTGTGAGTTTAAAAAAAAGATATTTTATCACATAAAACACCACTGGTATTGTGACTCGGGTCCTAACAGCTTTGAAGTTTTCATTGAACAGGAAAGATATGAAAAGGCAGAGGAGAAGAAATACATGTGAAGCCTACTATATACCAAGCTCCATGCTAGGAAGTGTAATATAAATTACTATATCAAGGAAATAACTCATTTAAAATATTAATTGCTGCTTAGTTGCTAAGTCGTATCTGACTCTTTTGCAACCCCATGGACTGCAGCCCACCAGGCTCCTCTGTCCAAGGGGTTCTCCAGGTGAGAATTCTGGAGCGAGTTGCCATTTCCTTCTCCAGGGGATCTTCCCCACCCAGGGATCGAACCCACAGCTCCTGCCACTCTCCTGCTTTGCAGGCAGGTTCTTTATCACTGAGTCACAGGGGAAGCGAAATCTTAATTACATCTTCAAGTTTTGCAGATTCCTAACTGTCATTAAAAATATTTTCTCTTATTTCAATTTCTGTTGGGAAATTTAAATTTTATTGTGCAGGCACTTTTCTTTTAAACTAACACCTTCTTTTAAAAGCAGGCTGAGGAAAACTGACCTGTGAAGGAGCCTAGTTCCTGCTTGCAGGATTGTGCCTGCCTGTCTTAAAACTGTTGCAAGAGCAATGGAACCTCTGGAGCATTTTCAGCTACCAAGGCCTTCGTTTGCATCGCCCACCCCACCTCCCAATTATAAACTAATATATTTTTCAACATGAGGACTCATGTGTGTTCACGACTATAATAAATGAGGCATGGCTTTGCAAGCAGTTGGGATATCCCCTCGAGAAGTTGTCTACATAATTAAACCCTGAAGCAGCTGAACATGGTTACTGTGGTGTGCAACCCATTCTTGCATCTGAAGTAACTGCAAAGCCGCATCACGTATGTCCAGCAACTACTCAATCAGATGACTCCTAAATCCTCCACCCAGCCTTCCCATGGTAACCTCGAGATTTGCTTCAAGCACAGCAACCTGGCTGCCTTCTCTCACACTTCCTGCCTCAGTGTTGCTGAAAACTCACTTCCCTTGACTTAAACTAAGTTACTCTTATTGTTCTGTTTTCTGTGTTCTGGACATTGGCTAGATTCACTAAACTGTTTTAAGTTTTAAAATAAAAGCTGTGGGGCTCTGACTATAATCATTTACTGTATATCTATGAACCTGTGTAGAACCTGTTTACTCTATTTAGGTAATTTATACTTTTCCTTGCATAGATAATCCAAATTTCCTCATGCAATACCCATAACAACTCACTGATATATATATACACACACATATATATATCACCTTAAAATATATGTATTACTATTCCCACTTGGCTCAGATGGTAAAGCATCTGCCTGCAATGCAGGAGACCCGGGTTCGACCCCCGGGTCGGGAAGATCCCCTGGAGAAGGAAATGGCAACCCACTCCAGTACTCTTGCCTGGAGAATCCCATGGGTGGAGGAGCCTGGTGGGCTATAGTCCATGGGGTCGCAAAGAGTCGGACACAACTGAGCGACTTCACTTTCACTTTTCATTCCCACTTTACAGATGAGGAAGTTGAACCTAAGAAGTTAAAAATGGCTAGGACAGTGATAATGATTCAAACCCACTCACTGATTTCCAAAACTTACTGCTCTTAAATATTAGGCAATATTGCCTAAGTTAGCTCTTTATCTGGAGTGGTGAATGTAAAACCATACATAATTACATCCCCAGAAAGTATGTTCAACTCCATCTTTATGTCTTTTTTAAAAATGATGAGCTAACTGTTAACAGTATTTTGATTATGAATACCACAGAGAATTTGACAGTGCTGCTGGACCCTTCGGAGAAGGTAATGACACCCCACTCCAGTACTCTTGCCTGGAAAATCCCATGGACGGAGGAGCCTGGAAGGCTGCAGTCCATGGGGTCACTGAGGGTCGGACACAACTGAGCGACTTCACTTTCACTTTTCACTTTCACGCATTGGAGAAGGAAATGGCAACCCACTCCAGTGTTCTTGCCTGGAGAATCCCAGGAACGGGAGAGCCTGGTGGGCTGCCGTCTGCGGGGTCACACAGAGTCGGTCACGACTGAAGCGACTTAGCAGCAGTAGCAGCAGCAACTGGACCCTTTGCCCAGGAGAAAAAGCCCACACCACACGTACAACAGTCCAGATGGCCGTCAACTTTAAATGTGTCTCCACTGGGAGATTAGAATCCTTCTCCATCACAGGCTTATGTGGCCAGGTCATCTCTCTTCAGTTATTGCCAGCAAGCCTTCCCATTCTTTGATTTTATTTTCTACTGAGTGTGAAAAGTACCCTTTCCATTACTACATTCTGCCCCTGACAAATGGAAATGTCTCACAGTGGACTTTCAACACTGTTGAGTACCTTTGTCTTCAACAGTAATGTTAAAGATGGTGTGGCCTTTGTACCCATCAGCACAGAGATGTGGCGTGGTTTTGCTCCTTGCCAGTACATTTTCCCTCCTGCTGAAATAGTCTTTTTGACTTGCATATGAGAACACATAATCAGCTCAGTCGCTCAGTCATGTCTGACTCTTTGTGGCCCCCTGAACAGCAGCGCACCAGGCTTCCCTGTCCATCACCAACTCCCGAAGTTCACTCAAACTCATGTCCATTGAGTTGGTGATGCCATCCAATCATCTCATCCTCTGTCGTCCCCCTCTCTTCCTGCCTTCAATCTTTCCCAGCATCAGGGTCTTTCACATAATAACTCATTTTTTCACAATTCATTTTCCTACGCAGAATAATTCTGAGAATGGGGCTTGACCACAAGGCATAAGAAAAAGACTGAGGAGAAGCCATTTATAAAAGGCAGTCTGGAGTTCCATGGAGGGTAAGAGCCCAAGCTTTGGAGTAAAGTGGCTCAGTAAGACAGCTATAGGTTCAAGTCTGTTCTGCCACTCACTTCCTGTGTGACCTTAAACAATTTGTTTAACCTCTCTGACTTTCTTGATCTGTGAAATTGCCTAATACTACACATCTCTTGTGGTCCAAGTTAATGCCAAGATTAGATGCTGAGATCAGATTAAGAAACACGCAAGACTTTGGCCTCTCTTGGAGGCAGCTAGCGCGAGGCTGTGGAGCACTGAGCCGAGCGTCCTGCCCTGCGCTGCCCAGATTAGTGAACAGTACAGTCAAGATGGCTAAAGGTGATCCCAAGAAACCAAAGGGCAAGATGTGTGCTGATTCCTTTTTTGTGCAGATGTGCAGAGAGGAACATAAGAAGAAAAACCCAGAGGTGCCAGGAGCCAGTGTGAGGAACTCCGCCCACGGCAAAGGTCATGAGGAAGGAGGCTTCAGCATACACAAAGGCAGGATCAAGCCTCAGGAAACCCCGTTCCCGAGCATCTGCCCCCAAAACCAGAGTCTGCCTACTTTACTGCTTTATGCTCTCACCTACACCTCTGACTTTACGGGGGGCTGTCCCCCATCTTTCTCGGAGAAGGAGTTAACCTACAGCTCCAGTTAATAAAAATTCCTGGGCGTGACAATGGTGTCTCAGGTCATACCTCTCTGCTGGCACACTAGCTTGTGTGACAGGATTATCCACACTCTTGCTACTATGTACATGATTGTTTACAACCTTTCAACCATAAACAGCACAGAGAGTTTGGAGTATTTTGAAAGTCTTAGTTAGCATTGGGTTTTTCTAAAGATAAAAATCATGTTGGTGAAGGGTTTTTCATTTATTAGGCCAATGTTTGCTGCTAAATCCCCTGCCCTTATACATGTTAATAAATATATAACTAGCATATAGGAGAAATAAGTATTAACCTTTAAGATTAATCATGTTAAACCTTAGGCTAAGTAAATTCCTTTCTTAATTGTAACCCACTACACCCTCACTATATAGGAATGCAACTTTATCTGGTACCTTCGGAGGGTGGTGCCTGGTTTAAAAAAAAAATCACCCTTGGAAAATAAGTTTTTTGGTTGACTGACCGTTATCAGAAAGAAAGGATCATAAAATGTTAATAGGCCCCCTGGCCTGAAGATGATGTAAAACCCCTAAAGACCTTTTTGTATACATTTATATGAAGCACCTGATTTTGATAAAGGTCAGGACTGCTGACCCCCGTGTGACTTTAAAATTTCCATTTGTCTTTATGTGTAAAAAAAAGGTATATAAGCGAACCTGAAAATAAAGAAAACGGATCAGTTTCTGGAAAGACTGATTCCCCCGTGTCATTCTTTCTTGTTCTCCATTTTTCTGGCTGAATTCCCATCTGGAGCGTGGGTGCTCACCAAGCCTGCTAATTTTGCCCTGGCTTTTTAAGATCCACGCAAGAGGGAGCCCAAGGAGGGGCACCCTCTGATATTCAAGTGGGCGCCAGTGGCCTACGTAGGTGGTGCAAGCTTCTTGTCTCAAAACTTTATGGGTATCCCACGTAAACCAAGTTATTCAGCCTCTTTTTCTCCACTAATTTTCCTACTACACTATTCCTTTCTAATCTCCCTCTATATCTTTAACTAAGCAATTAATTCCTAGGACGCTGACTCCGTCCCCGCTTTGAATTACCCTGGATCCACTGGGGCTGGACCCTGGCACAGAGGTCCCTGTCAATTTTGCTGAATTTTCCAAGAAATGCTCCTAGAGGTGGAAGACCATGTCCAGGAAAGAGAAGTCTACATTCGATGAAATGGCAAAGGCATATAAAGTGCACAATGATCAGGAAATGAAGGATTACAGACCAGCTAGGGGAGGCAAGAAGAAGAAGGACCCTAAGGCCCCCAAGAGACTCTGTCTGCATTTCTCCTATTCTGCTCTGAATCCCACCCCAAGATCAAGTCTACACGCCCTGGCATCTCTATCGGAGATGTGGCAAAGAAGCTGGGCGAGATGTGGAATAACTTAAGCGAGAAGCAGCCATACATCAAGAAGGCAGCGAAGGGTGTCGCAGACTGTAAGTCTAGAGGGAAGTTTGATGGCGCCAAGGGTCCTGCTAAAGTTGCCGGGGAAAAGGTGGAAGAGGAAGACAGAGAGGATGAGGAGGAAGAGGAGGGGAGGAGGAGGATGAATTGAAAACAACTGTTGATCTGTCTCCTTGTGAATACCTTAGGGTAGGGAGTGCCGTGACTGACACACCTCTCACCCGAGATGTGGCTGTTGCCCTCATTAGGTTTAATTACCCAACTGGATCATGATCATATGGTAGTCTCTAAAAGCGCCCTAGCAGTCGTCAGTGGTTTACAGGAAGTGGCCATGGGTGTCTGGAGCACCTGGAAACTGTATCAAAGCTGTACATATTTCTAAACATTTTTAAAATGAAAAGGCTCTTGTGTTCCCCTCACCCTGTGCACTTTGCTGTTGGTGTGACAAGGCATTTAAAGACATTTCTAGCATTTTTGTTTTAATTTGTAAGGTGGTGTATTAATTCTATGGTCATTGACTAAAAATCCCGAGTTCTCAACTGTACATATCTATAGTTTGTAAAAAGAACAAAGCAACCAAGACACACTCTTGATGCTCCTTGCTTAGTGTGGAGGCTGTGGGGGTGATGCCTGCTGGAGGGGCCGTAGCTCAGGGTATGCACTGCAGGGCTGGACCTGTGGACACTGCAGTGGGCATCCATTCAGCTTCGGGTTGTCTTGTGGTTTGTATATAGCGACATAGCATCCCGCTGCCATTCTTAGCTGTGGAAAAGGGGGGATGGGGTCAGCTAGCATGAGAAGTGTTTTGGATCCTTTTTAGTTGAAGTGCAGTAGTTTTAAACTTTTTTTTTTTTTAAACAAACCATAGAACTCTTCATTGTCAGCAAAGCCAAGAGCCACTGTACCAGTGAAAGTTCAAGAACCTTCTGTACTAAACACAATCTGCAATCTTCTGGTTTTTTTTTTTTTTTTTGGTATGTTTAGAATGCTGAAACGTTTTTGAAATTAAATAAACAATATTACACTAAAAAAAAAAGAAACAAGCAAGACTTTGGCATATAGTAAGTACTGGATAATGGGTGATGTTACTATCTTATTCTTAGTATTTTTCAATAAACTGGTTATCTAGCACAATTATGGATGTTTATATTCTAATCAACAGATAGTTTTCAAATATGTATTTATTATTGTTGAAATATGCAGTATTAAACCATGGAATTTTTGCCCGAAACCAAAAGGAAACCCAATCAACTGGATTACTTATTTTTAAGGAACTGGAATATAGTGAAAATGCTTAAAGAGGAAATCATGTGAAGTCCCTGTTTTTAATAATTTGGGAGGATCCTCTAGACTCAGGGTTACACAAATAACCGTTAATCATCTATATAACAGATATGCAAAATTACAGAATAAGAGAGGGTTTTAGATGAGAAAATATCAATTATTCTGTGATGTAGCCTTTTATTAAGAAGTCATCAAGCAGAATTCCCTGGCAGTTCAGTGTTTAGAATCCCTTCACTTCCACTGCAGGGAGCATGGGTTTGATCCCTGGGTGGGGAAATAAGATCTTGCATGCAGCAGTGGAGCAGTAAAAAATAAATAAGAAGTCATCAAGATTTATTTTTAAGAGATATTGAGAATGTGGTTTGTATTTACTGAATGAAGGTCAACCTGAAAATCAGATGCCAGAGTTTCATGTATTCTCTGATTATGTCTCATAATTTCCTAGCATGACAAAGATTATAAGCCTACTCTATATTTGAAGCAATTGTGTGTTAGGAAGCTTTAATTTGCCAATGTACACATCTAGTAACTTGTGTGAAAGTAACTAGTAATTAGTACATTAGCATTCCAACCTTGGCCTAACTTCAAACCCCTGTTGTTTTTTCACCATACTCTGCTGCCTGCCAAATTTTACAAGGGAAAAGACATAATTTTCAAACCAGTCAGGAACTCTGCTTATAAAATCGTCTTACTCTCTCCATTATCAATCAGACAACCTTCTGGAGGGGAAAAAATGGCAAAGTTTGCAGAATAAATATAGAGAATGTACTGTTTCTAGAATAGAAAGATTTCAAACTCAAAAAATAGAAGGTAAAAAATGCAACAGAATTCTGGTCTGAGACAACAATTCAATTCAAAAATATAACACCCTTTTTCCAGCTTATTATCTGGATTCATATGAGAGAGCTGCCATCCCAAACTAATTAGAATACTGCTCTAATTAGTAAGCATAAGTTAGCAATTTGATTACTTGCTAATTTGAATGAAGCATCAGCAAAAAGTACATGAAACCTGGATGCATAAATCAAGGGAATTTCTCCAATTTTAATGAATCATATCTTTTAAGAGATAAGCCACAGTTAAAAGTTAGTTTATATGCCAATTAAGGAAGCCATAATCATAAACAATTTGTCTGTGCCTGGAATAAAATTTAATCAAGCTAGGAGCATTTCCTTTTCATCTGTGCAGAAAGAGTAATTTATATAATTATTATCAAGAATTTGGAAAAAATAAAAAACACTGAAATGCAAGAACTAGGAGAAATTCAAACTGGATATCTAACATGGACTAATAATTTGATACTTCCATAGGTGCTACTAATAAGAAATGATACCAGCGGAGCCCTTGAAACACCCTACATAGCCCAGCAGACCAATGATAGATATTTATGAGTCTGCTGGATCTTGCAGAACACAGAGAATGAAGAAACTCAGAAGATTCAATTGATTTTATCACCTCAATATCCCAGGCTTTTCAAAATAATCCCAGATCTTTTTGTTTTAGGAATCATCTGCCTTAATTTTTCTATTAGGACCAAATAGTCATCAAGAGTCAGAAAGGTTGGTATAAAAGGGAGTATAATATCTATAGGTAAAACACTGCAAGCTAAGGCTCAGTTAGAAAAGCCAAAAAAAGCATCCAGGTGCCTTATTTTTTTATAAGACTGTGCCAGAAATCATTAACAAAAATGAATCATTTGGGAAATCTTAGCCAAAGCCATAGATTTCACTACAATTCCGTCTTCTCTCTTGAGTCTAGCTTTATCATGCAATCCAATAATGAGGTTCAGAAACCATATTTTTCATCAGTTGATAATGTACAGACATGGTCAATGTTTAAATGACTGTATTCATAGAAGCCAAATCATAGCACTCTGCCTCTGAACATAACAGGGACAATGAACTCTTATATGAACAAGTGTGCTGAAATTTAAGGAGTGCCAGAATTCAATAACATAAGAAGAGGTGGTTAGGGCTTATGAAACCCCTCTCCCAGGGCTGCTTAGGCATTCATTTTCTTCAGTCTTCTTTTTTAAGTTACAAAAGCACTAAAGAATGTTTGGAAAAATGAAGAAAAATCATCGCACACAACCCTGACACCTTGCTTTTTTTTTCACCCAAAATACTTCTTGGAGATGCATTCATACTGGTATTTAAAGCTGTCTCATTCTTTTAATGACTGCATGTTACTTCAGTGTGTGGATGTAGCATAATTTATTTACCTAGTCCCTATAAAATACCAAGTCACTTGTTTGCATTTTTTTGTTGTTGTTACTAAAGACTGCTACAACAAACATTTTGGTATCAACTTTATGTAGATATGAAAGTATGCTGATGGGATAAATTCCTAGAAATGGATATTCTTGAGTTGATGTTTTATGTAGTTAAAGTCACAGTGTCCATTCAATTTTACAGCCTGAACACATCACATTGGATTTCATACACAATAAATATTTTCCATGTTGCTATATAGCCTCCAAGATTAAACTTTTCAGTGGCTTACAGCTTCTTATTAAGGGGAGACACTCAACCTTCCCTCTGTTATTATGCAGTTCAACATTTCTCATTACTTGTTTCAATAAGTAATACAATGCCCTTCCTGTTGCACCTTATCATGCCCTGAGCCCTGACTCTGGCCCTCCTCTCCACTTATCTTCACACAAGGCATCCTCATTCTAGAATAATTCCAGGTCCCCATGACCCTAGAATTCCTTTCCTAAATGGCATAACATATACTACAATATGGATGGACCTTGAAAACTCTATGCTTAGTGAAGTGAACCTTCAATTGTTTGAAAACTATAAACAGTTTCCCAAACTGGTTATCGTCTTCAGAAATTTCAACTTTTAATGTAGCTCAAATCTGACTTTAAGCTTCCAGGTTTTCCACTTTGCCTTCAAAGCTTCCCTTCTTCACTCCCATATTCCATCCCAACACATTATAGAAACATTCCCCTAGAGCTTCATCTGTTACATTTAAATTCTGAGTTCATCTTATACTTATATTTGTATAAATATAGTAAAAGGGTGAAAACCAAACTCTTCACCAGTTATCTAACTTTTGCCTTTATACCATATAACTAGATCCTTTGTGATATACATGCATTATTTAATAAACTTAATAATCATCAAAGAATAGTATCTAGCTCTAAAAAAAAAAAAAAAAAAAACCAGTAAATGTAAACACAACCATTTTACTGCCAAGCTGAGAAAAGCAATAAAGCACTTCATCTGGGAGTATTCCAATGGACTCAGCAAAAGTGAACTATCAACCAAGATTCTAAATAACCGGCCTTTGTAAACTTTATAGAGTAACAACAGTTTTTTAACATTTTCCCTCAAATGGTTAAACCAAATGGAAGAATAATTAAACCCATTTTCCATTCAGGATAAAATGAACCTGTGGTTCACCTAATGATCAAGCTTCAGCTAATTAGTAAAAGTGGCCAGACCAGACAATGATAATCAGCCCAAAGGAAAAAAGAAGCCCATGATTAAGCAAGCAGATGGCCACCTGCAATTTACTGCTTGATTTGGATTGATGGCCCAACTAGGGAAGGCCTTTAGCTTAAGCTCTTCCCTTGAGAGCCCTGGATGGCTGCACTCCAGTGATTTGTTCAGGTCAGAGCCCTTCTCCTCCCAGGATTGCTTCCATAATTCATAAAATGTCTAATGTGTATATCAAACAAGCACAAACCAGGAGTCCACACTCCTTCAACATGGCATGCTAACTAACTCTTTCCATCAGCCTCAGGCAGGCAGAGTCAAAGAGGAAAAGTATCTTTTTATCTTCCAAAGATCCTGTTTAAGAAGCAAAAAAGATTGGGAGGACTCATACCCTACTTAAATCATTTTGTATATATACCTTAAGCCAATGTTAGCAAAACTCTGTTGACTGCCATATGAAAGTAGAACCAGGCTTCAGGACAGGTAGAAATGGTGAACTCAGGAAATAGAAATGGTACTGATGTAAGACGGAGCCAAAAGCATGTTTCTATGTATTTCTCAACTTTGTTTAGAATAAGCACATCCTGTACCACTCATGATCAGCTCTAAAAGGAACTGTCCAACCAAGTAAAAAGTATCTGTTTACTAGGCTGCAGGTGGCTATAAAACAGAAAGATCTCAAACACCATGTATAGTTCTGACAAGGTTTAAGTAGAACATATACATCTTTAAGTGTTTCCTTTTTCACGCAAACATATATTTCTAAAAAAAGTGAAGAAAGAGACATGGATGGGGGAGGGGGAATATGGCTTAGTTTTCAACTCAAAAAACATTTAAATATATAAAAATTGATAGCTCTTAAAGTCAGTCTTAAAGTCAGCTCTTAAAGAGGTTGCTGCCATTGTGTCTTGGGCTTTCATTCTTATGTTTTCTTTTTCTAACTAAAGAGACAGAGAGATAGAGAGAGAAATCTGTATTAATCCTTTATAAGCCAGTTTTCCAATTACTATATCTTGTAGATTCAGTATCCTTTTCATTAGCAGAAAGTTACTTTGCATTAAATTGAAGGTTTACAAATTAAAACTCAAATCTTTTTATTTTTTCCTAAATAACTCCATAAAGACGTTAAACAGGAAAAGGAAGTTGGGAGTTACGAATTGGGAGGCTATAAGAATTTTTTGTTTCTAAAGGATTGGCTGCAACTGCCAACAATTTCGTGGTTTCAGATGCTTTCAAAAGGAAGAATGTGATAATAGCTCCTGGGTGGAATAATTTTGGCTGTACTTGATTAAATCTAAGCTTAAAACTTAGAGAACAGCTTGGACTGCATTTTTTTTTTTTTTGAAGAAACAGCTATGCATTTCATCTTACTGTGGCCTTGCCAAATTCAGGGACTTTGGGGAGTCTGGCACTAGATTAGACACTAACAAAGCAAGCTAAATACCCTGGGTAATATGAGTTACATAACTGCAATCAACACTAATGACTGTGTGTCTCACTAAAACCCTGCACGTGTAATTTTGGAAAGGAGTCCTTTCCTTTCACAAAGGGCTATTTCATTAAGCTCCCAGAAAGTACTCAGTCCAAAAGAGAACAAGCGACAAACACTGGACATATTCAGCTGGCATTTTTATTGGTACTCTAGTGTCTTTTTCTGTTGGTAAATAAATTATTTTACACTTCCTAGAAATGCATCTAGAGTTTGCATCCAATATCTTAAGCTTTGTTCTCAACATCATTTTCTGGTGGCTTCAGGAGATACAACTTTAGGATCACTGACAATAATTCTAGAATACTTAAAAAAAAAATCAACTACATGTTGGGTAACTCCTGGAGTCTTCATTTTCCAAATTCAAATACAAACAATATTAAATACTAAAAAGTGTCCCCATGGGTTTCTGGTTATGGACAACATGGCATAAATGTACCCCTCCCTATTCTTTCTGCTAACCACCACTAAAATCCTGGGCCATTATATATTGAAAAAACACATAAAAAGATGATAAATATTTTTGAAGTAGTGAAAGAAAAGAATTGTATATCCATGAAAATATCCTTCAAGGATAAAGGGAAAATAAGACATTCTCAGATGAAAGAAAAGTAAGATAATTTGTTGCCAGCAGGCCTACCCTAAAGAATGGCTAAAAGAAGTTCTTAAATCAGAAAGGAAATGATAAAGGAAGGAAATTTGGACCATCGGGAAGAAGAACAAAAAAGAATAAAAATTTAGGTAAATACAATAGATGTTCCTTCACCTCTTGAGATTTCTAAATTGCATTTAATTGTTGAAGCAAAAATGTTATTATTTGATGTGGTTCTTAATGCAAGTAGAGGAAATAGTTGACAATTACATTATAATGGAGGAGGTAAGGTTTCAAACTACAAAGACCAGTAACAGTAGATCATGATAGGTTACGTATATGTAATACAAAGCCTAGAGCAAGCACTCAGAAACGTATACCAACACATACACTCAAAATACCATAGATAAATTAAAATGGAATTCCAAAGAATGTTTTAGTAACCCACAGGAAAGCAAAACTGAAACAGAGAACAAACAGAAAATGAAAAGTAAATGGAGTGCTTAAGCTCTAACATATCAACAATTACATTAATGAAAACAGTCTAAATTCACCACTTAAACAGATTGGCAGAGTGGATAAAAACCATGACCAAAACTGCATACAATTTGGATGGCACTCAAGATCATGATGCTGAGTGAAAAGAATGTCCTCAGAAGTCCACATACTATATCTTTCCATTTATATAACACTTTCAAAATTACAAAATTAAAAATACGGAGAACAGACTAGCAGTTACCAGGGTTAGGGTTGGGGTGGGTGTGACTCTAAAGGGATGCTACCCCAAGGACTGTAGCCAGCCAGGCTCCTCTGTCCATGGGATTTTTCAGACAAGAATACTGGAGTGGGTTGCCATTTCCTTCTCCAGGAGATCTTCCCTGTAAAGGGACAGTATGAAGGAAGTCGTTATGGCAAAGTAATAGTTCTGTATCTTAACTGTAGTGCTGGTTACAGAAATCTATACCTGTTATAGAATGGTACAGAATTGTACACACACACTGTACCATTGTCAGTTTTCTAGTTTTAATACCATATTATGGTTACATAAAACCACCAGTAGTTTCTGCAACTTCCAACCAATCTTAGCTTTTGAGGCTTTCCTCATAGCTAAGTCGGCAAAGAATCTGCCTGCAATGCAGAAGACCCAGGTTCGATCCCTGGGTTGGAAAGATCCTCTGGAGAAGGAAATGGCAACCCATTCTGGTATTCTTGCCTGGAGAATCCCATGGACAGAGGAGCCTGGTGGGCTGTAGTCTATGGGGTCATAAGAGTCAGACATGACTTAGCCACTAAACCACCACCACGGTTACATAATCCTTTCATAGGCATACTTCAGAGATAATGCAGGCTCAGTTCAGATCACTGCAATAAAATACTGGCAACAAAGACAGTCACAAAATTTTTAGTTTCCCAGTACATATAAAAGGTGTGTTTATGCCATACTGTGGTCTATTATGTGTGCAATAGCATTATTTTTTAATGTACACCTTAATTTTAAAATACTTTATTGTTTACAAAAACAGAAATATGGATCAATGGAGTAGAATAGATAGCTCAGAAATAAATCCATACATTTATGGTCAATTAATCTTCAACAAAGGAGGCAAGAATATACAATGAAGAAAAGAGTCTTTTCAGCAACTGATGTTGAGAAAACTGGACAGCCACATGTAAATCAATGAATTAGGAACACACCCTCACACCATTCACAAAAATACACTCAAAATGGCTTAAAGACTTAAATATGAGACATGACACTGTACAACTCCTAGATGAGAATACAGGCAAAACATTCTTTGACATAAATCAAACCAATGTTTTTTTAGGTCAGTCTCTCAAGGTAACAGAACTAAAAGCAAAAATAAACAATGGTACCTAATCAAACTTATAAGCTTTTGCACAACCAAGGTAACCATAGACAAAACACAAAACAACCTATAAACTAGGAGAAAATATTTTCAACCAATGATACTGACAAGGGCTTGCTTAATTTCCAAAATATATATATAGCTCATACAACTCAATAATAAAAAACCAAACAACCCATCAAAAAATGGGCAGAAAACCTAAGCAGACATTTCTCCAAAGAAGACAGATGGTCAAAAAGCATACAAAAAATGCTCAACTTTGCTAATTATTAGAGAAATTCATATCAAAACTACAATGAGGTACCACCTCGACCAGTTAGAATGGCCATCATTAAAAAGTTTACAAATTACAAATGTTGGAAGGGCGTAGAACAAAGGACTCCTCCAGCACTGTTGGTGGGAATGTAAACTGGTATAGCCTGTATGGAGCTTCCTTAAAAAATGGAAAATAAAAGTTTCCATATGATCCAGCAAATCTGCTCCTGGGCATATATCCAAAGACAACTTAATTCAAAAAGATGCATCACCCCAACATGCATAGGAGCACTATTCACAACGGCCAAGACATGGAGATAGCCTAAATATCCATCAACAGATGAGCGGACAAACATACGGTACATATATACAACAGAGTATTACTTGGCCAAAAGAAAAGAATGAAATAATGTTATTTGCAGCAACATGGATATTCCTGGAGATTATCATACCAAGTGAAGTAAGTCAAAGACAAATACCATATGATGTTACATATATAGAATCTAAAATATGACACAATGAACTTATTTATGAAACAGAAACAGACTCACAGACACAGAAAGCAAGCTTATGGTTACCAAAGGGGAAAGAGGGTGGGGTGGGCATAAATTAGGAGTTTGGGATTAGCAGATACAAACTATTATATATATAATACATAAATAACAAGGTACTATAGTATAGCACAGGGAACTATATTCAACATCCTGTAATAATCCATAATAGAAAAGAAGATGAAAAAGAATATGTGTATGTATGTATAACTGAATCACTTCACTGTATACCAGAAACTAACACAGTATAAGTCAGCTATACTTCAATTTAAAAAATACTTTATTGCTTAATAATGCTAAACATCATCTGAACCTTCAATGAGTTGTAGCATTTTTTTGCCATAGTAACATCAAGATCACTGATCACAGATCACCACAAAAATACAGTAATACTGAAAAGTTTGAAGTATTGCAAGAATTACCAAAATGTGATGCAGAGACACCAAGTGAGCAAATGCTGTTGGGAAAATGGCGCCAATAGATCTGCTCAATTCAAGACTGCCACAAACCTTCAATTTGTTTCAAATATATATATATGTAAAACTTAATATATGTATCTAGTTTCCCCAGTGGATATTGGGCTCCAAAATCACTGCAGATGGTGACTGCAGCCATGAAATTTAAAGACGCTTACTCCTTGGAAGAAAAGTTATGACCAACCTAGATAGCATATTCAAAAGCAGAGACATTACTTTGCCAACAAAGGTCCATCTAGTCAAGGCTGTGGTTTTTCCAGTAGTCATGTATGGATGTGAGAGTTGGACTGTGAAGAAGCCTGAGCGCCGAAGAATTGATGCTTTTGAACTGTGGTGTTGGAGAAGACTCTTGAGAGTCCCTTGGACTGCAAGGAGATCCAACCAGTCCATTTGGAAGGAATGATGCTAAAGCTGAAACTCCAGTACTTTGGCCGCCTCATGCGAAGAGTTGACTCATTGGAAAAGACTCTGATGCTGGGAAGGATTGGGAGCAGGAGGAGAAGGGGACGACAGAGGATGAGATGGTTGGATGGCATCACCGACTCGATGGATGTGAGTCTGAGTGAGCTCCGGGAGATGGTGATGGACAGGGAGGCCTGGAGTGCTGCGATTCATGGGGTGGCAAAGAGTCAGACACGACTGAGTGACTGAACTGAACTGATGTAATCATTGGAGGGAACTGGGTAAAAGGTACACAAGCCCTCTCTGTATGATTTTGCAGCTTCCTGTGAATCTAGTTATCTCAAAAGCAAAACAAAGAAAAAGCTCTACCTACATTCAAATCCAGGCTCTACCACTCCCTGTATGAATCTGAGCTCATCGACTAATCTGTGCCTTGGGTTTGTTCATCCATAAAATGCAACAACAGTATCTACCAAGTTACAGCAAGAAATAACTGAAACAATACATTATTTAAAAAATTACTGTATGAGTACTAAGTGATTATTCACATATTTCTAATTTTTCCTTTGTTGTAGAGCTAGGCAAGATCAAGTCCTCTTTTTACCTTTGATTATTTACATGATCTATTTCATGTCCAAATTATACAGCTATTATTAAGAAGCCATTATGACTAATAAAATAAATGTTTTAAGCATCTCATCAACACATCTAAGAAAACATTGGCCTGCAGGATGAAAGCAAAAGAACTGGACAACTAAGCATGGACAGATCTACCCTCTGACTTTATTCACCATCTCTTCTGGAGAATCAAAATACACCTCCCAAAGCACAAGATGTTTACTGTCCATATTATTCATCGAACAAAAGAAAAAAATCTTATTTCAGGTGGCACTAGTGGTAAAGAATCCACCTGCTGATGCAAGAGATGCAGGTTCGATCCCTGGATTGGGAAGATCCCCTGGAGAAGGAAATGCTAACCCACTCCAGTATTCTTGCCTGGAGAATCCCATGGACAGAGGAGCCTGGTGGGCTACAGTCCATGGGGCTGCAAAGAACTGGATACAACTGGGCGACTGAACACAACAGCACAGCACATTATTCACTGAACAAAAGGAAAAAAACATACTGTTTAATTAATCAAAAGCCAATTAGAAAACCTGACACATCTATAGCCAATCAAATCCAGAGGAACAGAATAGGGAGTCAAGAAATAAATCAAATACACATGAAAATTTAGTATATGAACAAGATGTTATCTGAAATTGGTCAGGGAAAGATGGGCTATTCAATAAACTGTGCTGTAGCTATTGGACAGCCATCTAGAAATAAAAGGCTACATTCACACTTTGTATCAGGAAAATTCTAAATGGATAAAAGACTTAGAAGTGAAAATAAAGCAGTGTGATTACTAGAAGAAAACAAAAATTTCTTTTTAACCTTGAAGTGTGGAAGGTTTTCCTTCAGTTCAGTTCAGTTGCTCAGTTCCTTACCATGATGACAAAGAAGCCACAGAAGAAACAATTGACAAAGTTGACTACATAAAATCAAAAAGTTCTGCATGGCAAAAACAAAATTAAAAAAACTCAAAAAAAAAAGAGTAAATGAGGGAAAATATTCACAGAGAACAGTAAGATCAAAAATCATATTTAAAATTATATCTGGTTATTCCTATAGCACAGTTTGTAAGAGCAAAAAAATTGGGAACATCAGTAGAAAGCTGATTAAGTTGTTCAGTACATTTTTACATGACAGAATATTATGCTGTTGTGAAAAAGGGAAAAAGTTCTTTAGCTAATACGGACAAATCTCTATTATTAAAACTAGTATTAGTTTTTTTTAAAGCAAAGTGAAAACAGAATATAGTGTGTTTCCTTTTGAGTAAAAGGGGTAAAATAAGAAATATATTGCTTATATGCATGAAGAAACTCTAATTAGACACTGCTGTTGTTTTTCAGTTGCTCAGTCATGTCTGACTCTTTGCAACCCCATGGACTGCAGCACGCTAGGCTTCCCTGTCCTTCACCATCTCCTGGAGTTTGCTCAAACTCATGTCCACTGAGTCAGTGATGCCATCCAACCATCTCAACCTTTGTTGTCCACTTCTCCTCCCGCCTTCAATATTTCCCAGGATCATATAACAAACCACTTATGTTGGCTATCCAGAAGGTAGGCAGATAGGTTAGAAACGAGTAGATAAGGTTAGAAACAAGTAGATAAAGAAAAATTTTTCATTTTATACTTTTTGCTACTGTTTTGAATCACTCAAAAATTAATCTGTTCAAAAAATTGGATTAAAAACAACTCTTAAGCAGACTCAGAAAGGATTGTTTTATTCATTTTAACCTCCATTAAAAAGCATCCCAAGCAACTCATATAGACTGAAAATATTCTGATAAACACCTAATCAGAGACTGGGAGTCTTAAGATACTACCAAGAGCCCCTGGATCAAAGTGCCAAAAGAAGATGTCACACTCATTTCTCACTCAATCTAAAAAATTAAATTTACTTTAACATAGGGACAATAGGGACTACCCTGGTGGTCCAGTGGCTAAGGCTCCATGATCCCAATGCAGGAGGCCTGGGTTTGATCCCTGGTCAGGGAACTCGATCCCACATGCTGCAACTAAGACCTGGTGCAGTCAAATACATAAATAAAAATAAATATTTAAAAAATGGGGACAATAATAAAAGTATTTAGCAAATTTTAAAGACATGAACAACTGAATTTTATAAAATTCTGAAGTCTAGAAACGCCGCACTACTTAAAGAGACAAATTTTTTTAAAAAAGACAACAATGAAGGTAGGCAATTGGCAGAGGGAGGAAGCAACTTTTGCAATAGAAGATAAGGCGTGGGAAATACCAAAGAATTGCAGCTCATTACAGCAGCAAACTCAAATTTGAGGGAAATATTACAACAATTTTTTGTCTATATACATATGTACTGTGTGGGATTATTTATCTATTTATTCATTTACTTATTTAGTCATTCATTTAGTCACTCATTCAGTCATTCACTTGTCCATTCATTCTGGACTGGCAAAACTTGTCCTTTCACTCTAAACAAAACAAATTTAAAAGCTGAAGGGAGGGAATTCCCTGGCAGTCCTGTGGTTAGGACTCCTTGCTTTCATTGCCGAGGGCCCAGGTTCAATCCCTGGTCGGAGAACCAAGATCCTGCAAGCTGCATGGGGAAGCCACATAAATAAAAAGGCTGAAGGGCATGACATTCTCAAAGCTTACAGACCTATAGAGCTAAAAATCAATTTAAAGAAGGGATTTTTTACAGAACAGTAACCTAAATTATAAAATGAAAGGGTAGCATGATTACAGTATTGGTAAGTGATCATAAAAAAGTGATCATTCCTAAAACACTAAATATTAAAGCAAGTGAGATTATAGGGCTTTCCTGGTAGCTCAGCAGTAAAGAATCTGCCTATAATGCAGAAGACTTGCAGGAGATGCGGGTTTGATCTCTAGGTCAGGAATATCCTCTGGAGAAGGAAATGGCAAACTACACCAGTATTCTTGCCTGGGAAATCCCACAGACAGAGGAGCCTGGCGGGCTACAGTCCATGGGGTTGCAAAGAGTCGGGCACGACCGAGTGACTAAAACAACGACAGAGAGGTTATAAGTATACAGCACTCTCATAGCTTCTAGTCATTTCTGGCTAAGTGTTAGTTATTAAATGACTTACTCTTAATTACAGAAAGAGCACACAACTTTTCCAAATTTAAATATTTTCCTTGAGAGAAGAAAATGAAGGAAAATTTATAGTGAATAACATACACTTTGGATAGAAATCTGATAATATATTAAAACTGGGGGTTAAACCATTTTTGTTATGGAGACATAAATTTAAGCCTGTATTTGTCAGCTGCAAACTAGCACACTGATAAAAGACTATGGACATTAATCTGCTCTGTCTGTTATATCCCATAATCCAAGTTGGGGTTTAGAGTTCCTCCTCCTTACTCCCAAAATATTCTATGCTTACTGCACCTTACTGTCTTCTAGAATCCTGTTGGTGTCTCCACATCAGTCTCTAGATAGGGTCCTCCTGCCTACAGGAAATCTGTGTCTTCTATTTATTATAGTAGTTACACAGAATCTAGTAAAGTGTTTAGTTTGCTGATGATTAATAAATATTGTTAATATTAAAAAATTAGGTGTTGTAGCACATATTCACTATATTAATGATGTTGTTTCATAGCCCACTTTTTCATTTAGGCCAAAGTTCTTTGGGTTTATGTATCCATGACTTTTAAAAAGAGATTACAAACTTATAAGACTGAACAAGCATAACACAAATTGAAGCTTAAGAGTTTCACTGTAAAATTCTCCAAGGCTAAGTCTCTTTCTGTTCGTATAACTCATAGAGTTTACTCTTTTATAGCATCCTTGTATAACTCCATGGAAAGCATTTCAGATTATTTGGCTCCTTTGGATGTCATAAAATTTTTCTTTATAATTTAAATATTTAATGAATCCTCTAGATGTTGAAAATCCAAATTACTATGTTCTGAAAATGTTAAATGTTAGTGGGAATGAGGAATTTCACGGCAGGTTCCTCTGTGATCGTACAAAAGCTGCCCTACTTTATCAGGCCAAAAGGTGGCAGCATGCAACAGGACAGTGTCTCAAAAATCCTGTGCGTCTTTCTCCTGAGTATTTAGAACCACGGAAGAACTTTACAAATAGCTATGAAAAGAAGAGATGCAAAAGGCAAAAGAGAAAAGGAAAGATATATCCATCTGAATGCAGAGTTACAAAGAATAGCAAGGAGAGATCAGAAAGCCTTCCTCAGTGATCAGTGTAAAGAAACAGAGGAAAACAATAGAATGGGAAAAACTAGAGATCTTTTCAAGAAAATTAGAGATATCAAGGAAACATTTCATGCAAAGATGGGCTCAATAAAGGACAGAAATGGGATGGACCTAACAGAAGCAGAAGATATTAAGAAGAGGTGGCAAAAATACACAGAAGAACTATACAAAAAAGATCTTCATGACCCAGATAATCATGATGGTGTGATCACTCACCTAGAGCCAGACATCCTGGAATGTGAAGTCAAGTGGGCCTTAGGAAGCATCACTACAACCAAAGCTAGTGGAGGTGATGGAATTCCAATTGAGCTATTTCAAATCCTAGAAGATGATGCCGTGAAAGTGCTGCATTCAATATATCAGCAAATTTGGAAAACTCACCAGTGGCCACAGGACTAGAAAAGGTCAGTTTTCATTCCAATCCCAAAGAAAGCAATGCCAAAGAATGCTCAAACTACCGCACAATTGCACTCACCTCACACACTAGCAAAATAATGCTCAAAATTCTCTGAGCCAGGCTTCAGCAATACATGAACTGTGAACTTCCAGATGTTCAAGCTGGATTTAGAAAAGGCAGAGGAACCAGAGAGTAAATTGCCAACATCCATTGGATCCTCGAAAAAGCAAGAGAGTTCCAGGAAAACATCTACTTCTGATTTATTGACTATGCCAAAGCCTTTGACTGCGGATCACAACAGACTGAAAAATTTTTCAAGAGATGGGAATACCAGACCACTTGGCCTGCCTCCTGAGAAACCTGTATGCAGGTCAAGAAGCAACAGTTAGAACTGGACATGGAATAACACACTAGTTCCAAACAAGGAAAGGAGTATGTCAAGGCTGTATATTGTCACCCTGCTTATTTAACTTACATGCAGAGTACATCATGAGAAATGCTGGGCTGGATGAAGCGCAAGCTGGAATCAAGATTGCCGGGAGAAATATCAATAACCTCAGATATGCAGATAAAACCACTCTTATGGCAGAAAGCAAAGAACTACAGAGCCTCTTGATGAAAGTGAAAGAGGAGAGGAAAAAAGTTGGCTTAAAACTCAACATTAAGAAAACTAAGATCATGGCATCTGGTCCCATCATTTCATGGCCAGTAGATGGGGAAACAGTGGAAACAGTGACAGACTTTATTTTGGGGGGCTCCAAAATCACTGCAGATGGTGGCTGCAGCCATGAAATTATAAGGCACTTGCTCCTTGGAAGAAAAGCTATGACCAACCTAGACAGCATATTAAAAAGCAGAGATATTATTTTGCCAACAAAGGTCCATCTAGTCAAAGCTATGGTTTTTCCAGTAGCCAATTTGAGATTTGGACTATAAAGAAAGCTGAGCGCTGAAGGATTGATGCTTTGAACTGTAGTGTTGGAGAAGACTCTTGAGAGTCCCTTGGACTTTAAGGAGATTCCATAGTAAAAGAAATCAGTCCTGAATATTCACTGGAAGGAAAGGCTGAAACTCCAATACTTTGGCCACCTGATGCAAAGAACTGACTCATCTGAAAAGACCCTGATGCTGGGAAAGATTGAAGGTGGGAAGAGAAGGGGATGACAGAGGATGAAATGGCTGGATGGCATCACTGACTGGACAGACATGAATTTGAGCAAGCTCCAGGAGTTGGTGATGGACAGGGAAGCCTGGTGTGCTGCAGTCCATGGGGTCGCAAAGAGTCGGACACTACTGAGACTGAACTGACTAACTGAAGAACTTTACGGGAGACAGAGTGAACAAAGATTTAGCTACTTTATTAGTTCCAGCCAACTGGATGCCCCAAACGGTAGAGGTCACTGGATGAGTTCAACCGTCTTACAGCTAGATCCAGTGCCACCACTGTTGCTAACTATCACCTGCTTGTTAATTCACAATAGGTGTAACACAACATAAACTAGCAAGGTTCCTGCCAAGCCAGAGAGGAAAGAGGTAAGGAACAAGGAGCTTGGGAAAGAAATTGAAATAAAGGAAATCAAAAAATGCTTGAATATTCTAGAATACCTCTTATAAACACTTGTGATGACTTTTCAGTCTGTAATAATAAACACGATTAATATGTGATAAAATTTTTACATTTACGATACTAACCCTTTTTATATAACCATATTGTTAACATAGAGACTAACAATAATAATTTGATCAAACAACTACAAACAACTAGTGAGGGTTTTAATGTTGATTAATGTACTACTCATTTTTTGTACAAGTATATGATTTGGTAAAAACAGAAGAATTTATCCCATAGCATAAGTACTGTTTGACATTCAACATTTTCATGTATTTTATTATACTTGTAGGATGTTACTAGCATATGACCCTTTTATAGAATAATAAAATTATGATAAAATATTGGGCAAGTTAGATAATAAGGATAAACAATTACTTGTTTGGGTTTGTCTGGTTTGGTGTGGTTAGATTCAGTCATCAGCAGACTTTATTTCATTCTGCCATATCATCATCATGCTTACCTACATAAGCTGTTGATTAAGTGTCCTTGCTTTTAAAGATGTAAGAGATCCTGACATGCTCTCTATTTAAAGTTATTATTTGAGTTCCTAGTTACCACCCAGTTTCCTAGGAGACTAAGAAATCTGTTGCTATTTAAACACAAAGCTAAACTGACTATACTTGTTTAACTGCAAACTTGACTTAAGACCTGTTTAAAATTATATAAGAGGGTAGCCACTAAGCCTAGAAATGAGTCAAGTGTGAGGCAGGCTAGAACCTCAATCTCATCTGAAACTTGGAGATTTCTGTGGCACATTATCTTCCCGTGTGCAGTTTCAGTTCGGACTCACCGTGGACTGTATGGTAGCCCAGAACTGGAAGAAGTACAATCACACATCACTCCAGGGCTACTATACAGCTGCCTGAGTCAGTGAGTGCAGGACCAACTGTTAAATCTTCCTGCACCCTAATTGTGTGCAAGTAGTCTAGACATGTTACATGTTTGTCAAAGTGATGGTGACAGTAGTGATGATGTTACTTTAGCTTGCTAAAAAAAACAAAAGGAAATTTACCTTTTAAAGTAAAATAAAAATAAAGGGTAATAAAAACTTCCTTTTAAGGATCATCCCTAAAAAATAAGGACTTTTAATTTTAAAAAGAAATTAAGAGGATGATTACAACATCAGATTCATGTTGAGTCTGGCACCAACCTGCAAGACGCATGGGAATAAGAGGGCAGATGTGAGTCAAGGAGATCAATTAAGAAGCTATTACTAGAAAGATAATAAAGGCTTGAATTAAACAGTAAAAAGGAAAAGATGACAAATCTGAGCTATTTCAAATGATGAGTCAATATGACCAAAGTTTTTAAATGACCGATTTTTCCCACTCCCTTCCACTGACCCTAAAATTTCTACTTACTCATGATATGTGAGGGTAAAAAAATGCAAGAAGTAATTATTCTACTATAAAAATTCTACAATATAATAACTGATTTTAATAAGAGTAAAAATGGAGGAAGGTAGTCCAATTTGCTTTGGCTGTATGAATGTAGAAGCATTGGTGAACTGTCAATGACGGATGTCCTCACACCTCACAGGCTGGAAATTAAGATTTGGGGCTTGGGACTTTCCTGGTGATCCAGTGGCTGAGACTCTGTGCTCCCCATGAGTCTCACAGGTTCAATTCCTGGTCATGGAACTAGATCCCACATGAAATAACTAAGAGTTCACACTATGCAAGTAAGAGAGACCCGTTTGCCACAAGTAAGACCCGATGTAGCCAAGTAAATAAATATATAAAAAATATTTTGGGCTTGGTAGATTCAATATTGGGACTACCCTGATGGCTCAGATCATAAAGAATCTGCCTGCAATGTACGAGACCTGGGTTTGATCCCTGGGTTGGGAAGATCCCCTGGAGGAGGACATGGCAACCCACTCCATATTCTGGTCTGGAGAATCCCATGGACAGAGGAGCCTAGCGGGCTACAGTCCTTGGGGTTGCAAAGAGTCAGATACGACTGAGCGACTAAGCACAGCACATATATAATTTTGTGATATAATAAGAAATACATGTTTGGTCTTCATCCCCAGTTTCTGGCACAGAATGCCTAAATCCCCTGGAATTTCCCAAGTGGTGGGGTGAGAAGAGTGCCTTTTGTTACATAATATGCCCTTTCAACTATACCTGAGTTTATGCTAATTCCAACCACATGATCAGAGGACTGGAATTTTCAGCCTCACCCAGTGACCTCCAGGGAGAGGGGAGGAACTAGGGATTAAGTTATTAATAACTAACAGTGGTCAATAACTTAATCAGTTATGCCTATTAACAGAAGCTCCAAAACTTTGGCCACCTGATGTGAAGAACTGACTCACTGGAAAAGACCCTGATGCTGGGAAAGATTTAAGGTGGGAGGAGAAGGGGACGACAGAGGATAAGATGGTTGGATGGCATCCATGACTCAATGGACAAAAGTTTGAGCAAGCTCCAGGAATTGGTGATGAACAGGGAAGCCCGGTGTGCTGCAGTCCGTGGGTTTGCAGAGAGCCAGACACGACTGAGCGACTGAACTGACTGATGTAGCAGAAGCTCCATAAACACCCTAAATGATGGGTTCAGAGAGCTACTGGCAGGTGACACAACCCAACCTCTATGGGGACAGAAGCTCCCACACTCAAGACCCTTCCTGATTTCCTTTTAAATACCTCTTCATCTGGCTGTTCACTTGTATTCATTATAATAAACCAGTATTTCCCTGAGTTCTGTGAGCCTTTAGAGCAAATTATTAAACCTGAGGGGGAGCTGTGCAAACCTCCAATTTATAGCCAAGTCAGACAGAAATGTGGATAAGCTGGGAACCCACTGCTTAATATTGTCGTCTCAAGGTGGGGGCAGTCTTGTGGGACTCAAACCTTTAACCTGTGGGGTCTGTGCCGACTGGGTAGTTAGGGTCAGAACTGAATTCGATTGTATTAAGTTGTTAATAACTAACGTTCACAGAGAACTGGAGAATTGCTTGGTGTGGGAAACCCACATATTTGGTGTTGAAAGTGTCATGAATGGAGAAACCGTTTTCCTTTAGTAAACAAGACAGGAATGAAGATACAAATTGGGGGATCATTTATGTACAAGAAGAATGAAATCAGTCTCCCAACAGACAGGATATACATGGAAAGTGATGAAGAGGAGCTCAACAGAAGCCTAAGGCAGGAAGCAGGCAGTGAAGAGGAGCCAGCCAGGCACAGTGTGGCTGGAGCAGGAGAGAAAAATAATGTCCTAGAAACTAAAAAAATAAGTAAAAATAAAAAAAGATAGGCTATCAGTGACAAAAATACTAGAGTTCAGGAAGGATAAGGATTGAGAAATCATTGAATTTGGTGATTGTAAGATCTCTATCTTCTAAGATTCAACTTCATGGAAATGGTAAGAGAAAACTGGATTAATAGATAAGGATGTATCCTTATCTCCACGCTTCCATAATTCCTCCAAATTGTACTTAAATATCAATATTTTAAACATAAAAGTAAATTACAGCTTTAAAATTCTTCAGTATGCCCTCTTTCCATGGTTATTGTAATGTACAACTCATTTTGGGATGTGTAAAAATGTGATAACTTTGGCTCTTGAATAGGTAAGCATTAGGTGTCTTAAATGTCACTGGAAAGAATGCCCCCATTGCCCCAACAGTAATGTCCAAAACATATTTTTGCTTTCAGTGTTTGTTTTTTATACTGTACATAAAGCGGAAATACAAAAAGTAGAAAGAGTAGTAAGCCACTTCGTCCAGTGCAAGATAAATGTCAAATGTGAAAAATCAAGGGATAATAGCAGAGACACTCAAGAGATTCAAAGAAAGCAATACTTCACCTTTAATATGTGTGGGGTTTTTTTTAACAGAAGTAAATAGCATTTTTACATGAGTCATAACCCTAGTTTTCTTTAATTTCACTGAAAAACAAACTAAACAAAATAGAGCCCCTGCTTCTGCCCTGACCCTAAAGGGAGACAGGCCACCAGCTGGGTTAAATCGACCTCCAGTTCAGACCACTGACAAGTACTTTTTGGTATCCCCTGACATAAGAACAGCAGAACTATTTTCAAGAATAAATATGTCCTCTTAGAAAAAGCCATCAACAAAAAGAAAATATTCCTGGGTTTGATCATACTGTCCTAAAGAAAGAGAAAACTGATTCAGCTGCCATTATTTCCCTTTCAAAGGGCAATTTTGAAGGGATTTGTCAATCTATTAGGCTTGGCAACTAACCAACCAGACAATACAAACAGAAGCCCAAAACCAAAGGAAACTCAGTCTGGTCATAATTGCTTTTCTGTGTTTAAGTGGCTCAATTTCCCATTTAAAGGTAAGACCACTTGGTCATCTTCACCATCACCAAACCACCAATGCCACCATTTTTGTTTTTTTCTATTCTAATTCTAAATTCTTTTACTTAACATGAACATCAGGCCCCTGCACAGGATTTCCCTCTCCGACATGAGTTCACTGGACTACGGTTGATTTATTTTTTCCTTTAATGAGCTCAATGCTTTTGTGACAAGGGATAGAAAAGCTTTTATTATTTAAATTATTCATTCAAGTTACTCCGCCAGGCCTCCAGTTGACATTCCCAATAGACTCTAGGATCTAAGAGAACAAAAATCAGAGAGATTATGAAGGAATGATGCTAAAGCTGAGACTCCAGTACTTTGGCCTCCCCATGCGAAGAGCTGACTCATTGGAAAAGACTCTGATGCTGGGAGAGATTGGGGGCAGGAGGAGAAGGGGACGACCGAGGATGAGATGGTTGGATGGCATCACTGACTCTCTGGACGTGAGTCTGAGTGAACTCCGGGAGTTGGTGATGGACAGGGAGGCCTGGCGTGCTGCGATTCATGGGGTCACAAAGAGTCGGACATGACTGAGCGACTGAACTGAACCGATCCACCCAGAAACTAAAGTAGTTCCTGGTGGAAATCTGGACACAGTTTAATTAATGGATCAGAATCCACATCTGTCTGACTCTGAAGTCTACACTCTTATCTGCCACATCACAATTTCCCAACCTAATCTGATCATGAGAATCATCTGTCATATTTGTCAAAAGTATAAATTCACTGAATCATTCCTATGCATGGTACTCAGTCGCTAAGTTGTGTCCAACTCTTTTCTGACCCCATGGACTGCAGCTCACTAGGGTCCCCTGTCTGTGGGATTTTCCAGAATTTTCCAACCCACTGGAGCGGGTTGCCATTTCCTCCTCCAGAAGATCTTCCCCCTGGAATCGAACCTATGTCTCCTGCATCTCCTGCATTAGCAGGCATATTCTTTACCACTGAGCCACCTGGGAATCCAAACAAGGTTTAGCACCCTGAATCATCCCGAGGTATTCTAATTGAAGGCCTAGTAATATGTATTTTTAACAAAGACCCTAAATAATTATTAATAGCAGGCATATCCAGGGACTGCCCTGGCAATCCAATGGTTAAGACTTTGCCTTCAAAGCAGAGGGTTCGGGCTTGATCCCTGGTTGGGAAGATAAGATCCCTCGTGCCTCATGGTCAAAAAAAAAAAAAAAAAACATAAAACAGGCAAATCCAGACCCGCAGAAATGTTTCTTCTGCCAGCTTCCACACTGCTTATCAAGTCAATCTCTCCTTCCCCAAATACCAACAATACACATTCATTGAGCACTGTTCTCAATGTATTCCAATAGCCTTATGAGGTAGGTAATTTAACTATACCCATTTTTCAGAAAAGGAAATGGAGGCATAGAAAAGTTAAGAAGCTTGTACAAGGTCACAGAGTTACTCACTGAGACAGCAGGGATTTGAACCCAGTCTTACTCCAGAAGCTGAATTCATAACCATTACAGTATTCTGCATATACCCACTTGTCCCAGCCTCCCCAAGGTGCTGGTTTCCTTTGGGTAACACTTCCACATCTGGTAATGAAAGTCAGCTTGTACCCTCTGCATGTGTGGGGGCTAAATCGCTTCAGTCGTGTCCTACTCTTTGCAGTCCCATGGACTGCCACCTGCCAGGCTCCTGCATCCATGGGATTCTCCAGGCAAAAATACTGGAGTGAGTTGCCAAGCTCTCCTCCAGGGGATCTTCCCAACCCAGGGATCAAACCCAGGTCTCCTGCGTCCCTTGCCTTGGCAGGCGGGTTCTTTATCATTGTGCCACAAATCTCAAACTGATAGATTATAAAAATAAAAATAATTCCACCAAAAGGCACTCAATTGGCTTTTTTAGTATAACCAAAAGAAATAGCCATTTATAAGGAAAGTTATTATCTGCAGTGGTATAATCCCAGCCACAAAAATACAATATAAAATAATGAAATTGTAAAAGCAACACAAATCCAGAAGAAAGCAAATTGAATTGGGCCTCCTGCAGATGTTTTAAACATAAAAGTGTATTTTGGCGTTCAGAAAGCCTGGAGGTAATGTGTGTGTGCACACCCCTGGGCTCAGTTGTGTCCGATTCTTTGCGACCCCATGAACTGGAGCCGCCAGGCTCCTCTGTCCATGGGATATTCCAGGCAAGAATACTGGACTGGGTTGCCATTTTCTGCTCCAGGAGATCTTCCTGACCCAGGGACTGAACCCTCATCTCTGCATCTCCTGCATTAGCGGTGTATTCTTTACCACTGAGCCACCTGGGAAGCCTGCCCAGAGGTAGTATATAAATCAGTCATTTCCCATCATGCTGCCTAACAAAATTAAAAGAAATGACTTTATCATTAGATGTTGCCACAGAAAAAAATGAATATTCAATAAGTTCACTCAGGCAAATAATACAAGTTTGAGACAACCAAATTAGATTTTAAACACATCCAGTTTAACACAGATAATGGTTATAATGAAATGACATGAATGTCTTTTAACACCCAAGACCTACAGCTTTAAAAAAGAAAAGCTTCCCCTTCACTCTAAAGTTTCCTACCCATAAAACCGTTAGAAAATATTTCATTCAGCTTATTTAGCAGAGTTGTCCTTTTAGTTACTCCCTGAACTTCCAGATGTTCAAGTTGGATTTAGGAAAGGCAGAGGAACCAGAGATCAAAGTGCCAACATCCGTTGGATCCTCAAAAAAGCAAGAGAAGTTCAGAAAAACATCTACTTCTGCTTTATTGACTATGTCAAAGCCTTTGACTCTAAAGTCACAACAAACTGTGGAAAATTCTTCAAGAGATGGGAATACTAGACCACCTGACCTGCCTCCTGAGAAATCTGTACACAGGTCAAGAAGCAACACTTAGGACTGGACATGGAACAACAGACTGGTTCCAAGTCAGGAAAGAAGTATATCAAAGCTGTATATTGTCACCCTGCTTATTTAACTTATATGCAGAGTGAAAAGGAAAGGAAAGTGAAGTCACTCAGTCGTGTCTGACTTTTGTGACCCCAAAGACTGTAGCCTACCAGGCTCCTCTGTCCATGGGATTTTCCAGGCAATAGTACTGGAGTGGATTGCCATTTCCTTCTCCAGGGGATCTTCCCGACCCAGGGATCGAACCCAGGTCTCTCGCATTGTGGACAGACGCTTTAGGTCTGAGCCACCAGGGAAACCACATCATGAGAAATGCTGGACCAGATGAAGCACAAGCTGGAATCAAGATTGCTGGGAGAAATATCAATAACCTCAGATATGCAGATGACACCACCCTTATGGCAAAAGGTGGAGAAGAACTACAGAGCTCCTTGATGAAAGTGAAAGAGGAGAGTGAAAAAGTTGGCTTAAAACTCAACTTTCAGAAACCTAAGATCATGGCATCTGGTCCCATCACTTCATGGCAAATAGATGGGGAAACAGTGGAAACAGTGTCAGACTATTTTGGGGGGATCCAAAATCGGTACAGATGGTGACTGCAGCCATGAAATTCAAAGATGCTTGCTCCTTGGAAGAAAAGTTATGACCAACCTAGACAGCATATTAAAAAAGCAGAGACGTTACTTTACCAAGAAAGATCCCTCCAGCCAAAGCTATGGTTTTTCCAGTGGTCATATATGGATGTGAGAGTTGGACTACAACGAAAGCTAAGCACCAAAGAATTGATGCTTTTGAACTGTGGTGTTGGAGAAGACTCTTGAGGGTCCCTTGGACTTCAAGGAGATCCAACCAGTCCATCCTAAAGGAATTCAGTCCTGAATATTCACTGGAAGGACTGATGCTGAAGCTGAAACTCCAGTACTTTTGACCCCCTGATGTGAAGAACTGACTCATTTGAAAAGACCCTGACACTGGGAAAGATTGAAGGTGGGAAGAGAAGGGGATGACGGAGGATAAGATGGTTGGATGTCATCACTGAGTCAATGGACATGAGTTTGAGTAAACTCCAGGAGTGGGTGATGCACAGGGAGGCGTGGTGTGCTGTAGTCCATGTCAGTTACAAAGAGTCAGACACAACTGAGTGACTGAACTGAACTGAATCCGTTTATTTATAAAGTCATTGCACTTTTTCTTTCCTAATCTTAGAATGTGTCTTTCTTTGTTGAATCACCCCTAAGGCAGAACAGAATCCTGGTGGAAGATACTTCTGAAGTGGCTGGCAGGATTAAGAGCTAGGATAAGATTTGTATTTGTGGATAATTCGTAAAGGGAAACAAACGTAAAACAATAGTAAGAGCCTGTCTATGGCTTTAACTCTGTTCCAGGCATGGTAAATGCAAGAATGTGCAACTCAAGGGCTCTGATACAGAGGGAAAGAGAAACAACTCAGTAAATTAGGCTTTTGTTTACTGTCTTGGATGCTACAAATAAGCACTGTCTTGTTCTCTAAAAAAACACTGAATGCAATGCTAAGTTGGTGATATAATAGTAGCAGTAATAGAATTTAATAGTGTAACAATTATTCTAGATATTCTGTATTAATGATTTGGCATCTTGGAGTCGTGTTAATGATTTGGCATCTTGGAGTCGTGGAGCCACGCTAATAACCCAAGGTTTTTAACAAACACCTCCAGGCACTCAGAAATCTATCACAAATTCTGCAATCAAAAGCACCAACTGTCTGTTCTGTTTCCCACTCCCACTTTCAATAGGAAACATCCCCACCTAGCTGGCTGCTTCTCAGCACTATAACAAGGTTTAGTCCCAACTCTCTCTACTTCTCCCTGTAAGTGACCCCATGTGGCCCCCTGCGGGATGCGACACCTCCCATCCTCTGGGTATCTGAGCAGTAAACTCTTCTTTGAACGGTTGCTGTCTGTGTGTCTATCAAAACTTGATTAAAATAAATCTTGGATTAAATAGTCCAAGTACATTATTCAAAATGTTCCTCTCTGAATGTGTCTTTGAATCCTTCCATTACTATCACTAGTTGTGGTATTGTTAAAAGGTAAACTGAGTGATTTTCTGAAAATTTTGAAGAGTTTCACTGAGCAAGTGAAGTGAAAGTCGCTCAGCCATGTCTGACTCTTTGCGACCCCATGGACTATACAGTCTGTAGAATTCTCCAGGCCAGAATACTGGAGTGGGTAGCCTTTCCCTTCTCCAGGGGATCTTCCCAACTCAGTGATTGAACCCAGTTCTCCTGCATTTCAGGCAGATTCTTTACCAGTTGAGCCACAAGGGAAGCCCAAGAATACTGGAGTGGGTAGCCTATCCTTTCTCAAGGGGATCTTCCTGACCCAGGAATTGAATCAGGGTCTCCTGCATTGCAGGCAGATTCTTTACCAACTGAGCTCTCAGGGAAGCCCTTCTTTGTGCAAACACTGAAGCAAATCAGGCAGCACCAACTGGAAATGGCTGGGAGCTTTAGAGCAGATGTGGAAGCAACTCATGGAAATTGATGCTTAAGCTTAAGTGATGGCCTCATTTGAGAAAGCCTAGTTGGCTGGCTGTGATGAGTTGTTAAGTTGTTTCTTAATCTTGAGGCATTTACAAAAATAAACTCTGGCTTAGGTTTTGGTTTGCCTATATAGGCTACCAAGCTGGTTTTAGAAAAGGCAGAGGAACCAGAGATCAAATTGCCAACATTCGCTGGATCATGGAAAAAGAAAGAGTTCCAGAAAAACATCTATTTCTGCTTTATTGACTATGCCAAAGCCTTTGACTGTGTGGATCACAATAAACTGTGGAAAATTCTGAAAGAGATGGGAATACCAGACCACCTGACCTGCCTCTTGAGAAACCTGTATGCAGGCCAGGAAGCAACAGTTAGAACTGGACATGGAACAACAGACTGGTTTCAAATAGGAAAAGGAGTATGTCAAGGCTGTATATTGTCACCCTGCTTATTTAACTTATATGCAGAGTACATCATGAGAAACACTGGAATGGATGAAGTACAAGCTGGAATCAAGATTGCCAGGAGAAATATCAATAACCTCAGATATGCAGATGATATCACCCTTATGGCAGAAAGCAAAGAACTAAAGAGCCTCTTAATGGAAGTGAAAGAGGAGAGTGAAAAAGTTGGCTTAAAACTAAACATTCAGAAAACTAAGACTATGGCATCTGGTCCCATCACTTCATGGTAAATCGATGGGGAAACAGTGACAGACTTCATTTTCTTGGGCTCCAAAATCACTGCAGATGGTGACTGCTGCCATGAAATTAAAAGATGCTTACTCCTTGGAAGAAAAGTTATGACCAACCTAGATAGCATATTCAAAAGCAGAGACATTACTTTGCTGACTAAGGTCCATCTAGTCAAGGCTATGGTTTTTCCTGTGGTCATGTATGGATGTGAGAGTTGGACTGTGAAGAAAGCTGAGCGCCAAAGAATTGATGCTTTTGAACTGTGGTGTTGGAGAAGACTCTTGAGAGTCCCTTGGACTGCAAGGAGATCCAACCAGTCCATTCTGAAGGAGATCAGCCCTGGGATTTCTTTGGAAGGAATGATGCTAAAGCTGAAACTCCAGTACTTTGGCCACCTCATGCGAAGAGTTGGCTCATTGGAAAAGACTCTGATGCTGGGAGGGATTGGGGGCAGGAGAAGAAGGGGAAGACACAGGATGAGATGTCTGGACGGCATCACTGACTCGATGGACATGAGTCAGAGTGAATTCCGGGAGTTGGTGATGGACAGGG
The DNA here is from genome assembly GCF_001704415.2 of Capra hircus. Taxonomy (NCBI): domain Eukaryota; kingdom Metazoa; phylum Chordata; class Mammalia; order Artiodactyla; family Bovidae; genus Capra; species Capra hircus. Next base: position 22,104,928 of record NC_030831.1, on the reverse strand, counting down.
AGGCCTGGCATGCTGCAATTCATGAGGTCGCAAAGAGTCGGACACGACTGAGCGACTGAACTGAACTGATATAGGCTACCAAGGCATTAGAGCCACCTCAACCAAACACCACCTATACAAATTTTTAAATCCCTGTTTAATTACTTTAACCAGCACCGATATTCTCGCTTGCGTATTTCTATACTAGTCATTACTGATGAGACAACAATGGAAAAACAAAACCCCTGCTCTCACTGAGTTTATACTCTAAGAGTTACAGTTATAAGTGAAGTGAGGAAGCTCACCTTTTATTTCATTTGAATCTCTCATTTGTCTTACCAGTGTTTCACATATAATAATATTCAATAATTATTTGCTAAATGAAAGAAGGATCTGTTTTCCTTTAAGCATCAGAAGCCATTTTCTCCATTTTTATGACTGAAGAGTGGTTTACAATTAAGTTTATCTCACTCGATGAAGATCATAAAGTATAGCACGGTTAAATGACACATAATTCAAGCAGTTGGACTTTACTGAATGAATAGCTTTACTCACCAATCACCAGTTTATGAACAAGTGGGTCTTCACAGGACACTGAATCTGATGATGCTGTGGCCATAACTTTCCAACCTCCAGAACTGTAAGAAGTACATTTTTGTTGTTTATAAGCCACTGAGTCTATGGTATTTTTGTTACAGCAAAATGGACTAAGACACCATGTAAGTGGAGATTGTCAACCAAAACTCTTCAAATGATCAGTTGCCATCCCACTGGGCATTTAAAACAAGTCCTGGGAATTTCTTGTAAATCCTTAGCCTACATCTCTTGCAACTAAGTCATTGGTTTTTATTTTAAATGTCTGTGCCATCTTGTAAGGAATGATAGGGATTTGAATTTTTTTCCTAGGGTCTCACTTTCTTACCAATAAAGGCCCATTACTTATCATAAGATTATCTACTGAAGTAGATGTTCTTTTTGCAGTCATCTATCTGTCCCCTTTTTCTGTTTTGTAACATAAACCTAATCTCACTCACCTTCCCCAGACTGTATCTCTCAGGAGAGGTTGGCCTCTCCTCAGCTCTGGGAAATGAATCTCAATCAGCCAAGCCTATTTTGGAGGGCTCAAGCTGCAGGTGTTACTAGTGGTTAAGAACCTGCCTGCCAATGCAGGAGACGTAAAAGGACATGGGTTTTATCCCTGGATCAGGAAGATCCCCTGGAGGAGGGCGTAGCAACCCACCCCGGTATTCTTGCCTGGAGAATCCCATGAACAGAGGAGCCTGGCGGGCTACAGTCCATAAGGTCACAAACAGTCAGACACAACTTAGCAACTTAGCATGCATACACTCACCTTGGAGGCCTCACTCCCTTGTTAGTAATAGGCATAGACAGGTGAAGCAATTTTAACTAATGTAACATGAGCGACTAAGGTCCGACTAATCAAGCCTATGGTTTTTCCAGTGGTCATGTATGGATGTGAGAGTTGGACTGTGAAGAAAGCTGAGCGCCGAAGAATTGATGCTTTTGAACTGTGGTGTTGGAGAAGACTCTTGAGAGTCCCTTGGACTGCAAGGAGATCCAACCAGTCCATTCTGAAGGAGATCAGCCCTGGGATTTCTTTGGAAGGAATGATGCTAAAGCTGAAACTCCAGTACTTTGGCCACCTCATGCGAAGAGTTGACTCATTGGGAAAGACTCTGACGCTGGGAGGGATTGGGGGCAGGAGAAGAAGGGGACGACAGAGGATGAGATGGCTGGATGGCATCACTGACTCGATGGACGTGAGTCTGAGTGAACTCCGGGAGTTGGTGATGGACAGGGAGGCCTGGCGTGCTGCGATTCATGGGGTCGCAAAGAGTTGGACACGACTGAGCAACTGAACTGAACTGAACATGAGCGAAAATCTCCTGGTGGGGGACAAGGTTTTCCTTAGTCTTAAAAAGAGAAAATATAAGGGTGACCCCTTTTCCTGCCCCTGGATGTCATCTATAATCTGGAACAGAGACCACTTTAGGACCAAAAGGGAAGCCAGACTGGAGAGCAGGCCAACATGCTTAAACATGAAGAAGCAAAAAGAAGAAAGGGACCTGGGTCCTTGACAATGTTGTCAAGCCATTGAATTAACCAACCCTGTGGATGACCTGACCTCCATATACCTAGCTATGTTAGGTAATAAAAAGGCTTAAACATTAAGGATATTTAGTAAGGTTTTCTATCACTGCAACTAAGAGTATTTCTTCTCTCTCAATAGTTGTCCTCCTAAATAGTAGGCTTCTCAGGTATGCATAACAATGCAATGATAACTGCCTATATTTTCTCCTAGGTTCAAGCTACTCTTCCTCTTAAAATGCAGAGTCTATTTCAAGAGCCTTCCCATGTATTCCTGCCAACAGAATACATAAGTAATATAATGTCAGTTCCAGACCTAAGTCTTAAGAGAGCAAGCATCTTACCATCTTCGTTCACACTGTTGGAAACCAGGACCCCTGTCTCCCTGTTCGCTGAACATACGGTAGGCAAGGCACAAGCGGGGACCCTGGAAGAAGATTTGATGCGTCGTAAGAACTGCAGATAAGCTTATTCTCTCCTGATTGGCACGGAAGCAAGGCAGCAGCAGACATGTTGCATTCGCTCATGGTTAACCCAGCGGACACAGCCGTAATGCACGCCAAGGGCTTTTCAGGTGGTGCTTATATAGGCATGATGCACACGTGCAGTGCTACAATCAGCCATTACATAAACATGCAAAGTTATTATTTACAAAACGTGGGGCGAGAGAGCCTGATCACTGCCATCTTGGCTAATCTGCTCTTTCCCTACAACCAGGTAAGAAAGTCTAGGCTAACTCCCAAACGACGGGCCACTAGGAGGAAACTTTATGGAGGAGACTCAGTTGACTCCAGCCAAAAGGCAGCAGCACCAAGACCACAACAAGGTGAGTGACATCATCCTGGGCCTTCCAGTCCCAATTAAGCTAAGTGGACTGACACCTCATAAAGCACCTCCACTAAGCCCTGTCTGCAGGCTCGACCACAGAATTGTGAGCAATAAAACACCTGCTATTTCAGTCACTAAGTATTGGAGTAGTTTGTTAGGCAGCAACAGCTGAAGTATAAAGTTGTGTTATTTGTTCTCTTGCTTTGTAAAATTGTTCTAGTCTGTGCACTATGATTAGGAGTTATTTAGCGAGCCACTCTGTAAGCTAATGAGTATTTTTTCTTCAAATATGTGTTTCGTCTTAGCTCACAAGAGTTGTTTCTCTCCATGTATCACCTTGTACTAATATTTACAAAACAATTAAATACAAATAAAAGGGGAAATAATTGTGACAAATGAGTTGATATCCTTCTCTCACAAATACAAAAGAAAAATAGCAACACCTCAGTTTTAAAAATGGGAAAAGCCATTTCTTTGAAGAACTACAAATGGTCAGTACACATATGAGGAAAATACATTAACTCAAGCTCACTAATTTAAAAGAAATGCAAATGAAAACATGAGGTATCTTTTTAAAATTTTATTTTTAATTGAAGGATAATTGCTTTACAGTGTTGTGCTGGTTTCTACCAAGCATCAACAAAGAGGCATCATTTTTTAATCTACTGCATGGCCAAAGAAAAACTTAAACACTAAAACTTAAAGCCAGTGAAAAATGGAAAAAGTTCCTTATTAGAGGCGCCAAGCCGGGGACCCCTGTCCTGGAAATACGGCGACTTCGGCATCTCTGGCCACCAGTTCCCTGACTTAGGGGAGAGTCTACGGCTGTAACGTGGGCAGAAACGGCTACCGCACAAAGCAGTGGTAAGGCTACACGATACGCACAGGGAAGAGCACTATAAATGGTTGTTACTTTTTGTTCAGCTCAGTTCATTCACACGTTCACTTCTGTCGGCAGTACTGGAAATGCACAGGAATTACAGGAAAATTCGAATTATTTTCTGAAAAACTGAAGGTGAGATAACTCGGGAGTGACAAGACATCAAGTACGGAGATGACCGAGGCGATGAGCGGTGCCGACTTCCCACGGCGACCCCCGCCCCTAGAGCATCCTTGACCGGGCGTCGACGTTCCTCGGGTCCAGAGGCCACCACGGGAAGGCGGTGGGAGGACCAGATCCACGCGCTGATTGGCTGCCTGTGAGCACAGGGCGGGGCGGACGGAGGCTCCGGAGAGCCGGCGAGCGGAAGGCCGCGGGCGGGTACTTCCGGTCTTTGTGGCTCTCTGCTGCAGGTCCGCGGCTCGCGCCCTGACCGCTCCCGGGCTTCGCGGTGAGGGACTTGGGACCCGAGGCGGAGGGAGGGCGTGGAGGGCACTCGGCCCCGGCGGCAGGCGCGGGGTGGAGGATCTCCGGTGCTCCGCCTGCCCATCCCTGGGTCTCGGCATTTTGGGGCGGCATCGCCGAGTGTCCTGGGGACGCAGGGGAGGCCAGCAATCTAGCCTCTGCTTTCGGCAGAAAGAGCAATTATTCCCCCTCCACGGTGACTTTTAAGATGCTGCGATTTAAGCGAGGTATAAAAATAGACTAGTGCGACGGGGCTGGTAAATAAACTACAGATTTGTAGGCTAAATAGTCTGTTCTCTAAAGTTAACTGTAGGTTAGGTTAGGGTTAAATTGTACTGATCTGTCCTAACTAATTCAAGGGCATACCCTTCCATCGAATTCTCTCATCCAGTAATCAGATCATGATCGATCTACATTATGAAATTTAAAACACAAAGTATTAGTTGCCATATTTCACTTTTTAAAATGTTTACTCCCCTATAAGTTCTAAGCATTTTGAGAGTTTAGATTAACATTTTTGCTTTTGTGTCTCATAATATCTGACGTGTTTTTGAGCACGTGGTAAGCATTTAACAAATACTTCTTGGTTAATTCCTGGGTAGACTCTTAGTCAGGAGTAAAAACCTTTGTATCCCAATACCTGGCCCAGGACAGAGCCCATAATAAGTGCCTCGGTGTTTGTTGAGGAAGTGCATGAGATAATAAATTTGATCAAATGGCAAATGTCCAACGATGTTTTCATTAAAATCAACTCATGTTTAATATGAACTTTTAAAAATGTTTTATTACTGCCTTAGATGAAAAGCACCATAATTTGCCATGCTGCTGCTACTGCTAAGTCGCTTCAGTCGTGTCCGACTCTGTGCGACCCCATAGACGACAGGCCACCAGGCTCCTCCGTCCATGGGATTCTCCAGGCAAGAACACTGGAGTGGGTTGCCATTTCCTTCTCCAATGCATGAAAATTAAAAATGAAAGTGAGGTCGCTCAGTCGTGTCCGACTCTTAGCGACCCCATGGACTGCAGCCCACCAGGCTCCTCCGTCCATGGGATTTTCCAGGCAAGAGTACTGGAGTGGGATGCCATTGCCTTCTCCATAATTTGCCATAAGTAAAAGATAACTAAAAATAAATTTTTAAAAAGCGTATCAAGTCCTAGCTAGATACGGTTACCCATGGAAATCTGAAGCCTATATTTTAAAGAGAATTTTGCAAGTTTTACAGATGATGTTAAAGACAGGCTGTTCTCCCTGATGCAATCAAGATTGAAAGAGAATTGAAGAGGAAATGTCCCAATATGTAATTCAAGTCAATGCTGCTTTCTTTTGCCTCTAAAATAATTCCTCATAGTATAAATGTGGTAGGAATTCTATAGAATGAGAGACATTGAATGAGGTGAGTGATTTTTAGTTTTGTCCCTTGTTTATTAGTTACGGTCTCCACCCTGATCCCACTGCATATGTTATTCCAGTGACTGATCTTTATTATTACAAGTTCTTAGAGATTTTGTTTCATCACTGTAATTTTAACAGTGCTTTTATATCCTTCAGGAAAGAAGAGATTAACCAAACAAACTGAAATACAGGACGCAGTTTTAGTGAGCTTCACGCTAAGCTGTTTCAGCCCAGAATGGCTCTGGAATCCAGAGCAGTTTCAACCCCAGTACCTCAGAATTCTCAGGAACAAGAGCTAATACTGGTGAAAGTAGAAGAAAGCTGTTCTTGGGGTCAGAAACTTAAGCAGAACGGGAGTACCCGATCCTGCCAAGAATTGTTTCGCCAGCAGTTCAGAAAGTTCTGCTACCAGGAGACACCGGGGCCCCGGGAAGCGCTGGGCCGACTCCAGGAGCTTTGCTATCAGTGGCTCAGGCCTGAGTTGCACACGAAGGAGCAGATCCTGGAGCTGCTGGTGCTGGAGCAGTTCCTGAGTATCCTGCCAGAGGAGCTGCAGATCTGGGTTCAGCAGCATAGTCCAAAGAATGGCGAGGAAGCCGTGACTCTGTTGGAGGATCTGGAGAGGGAATTCGATGATGCCGGGCAGCAGGTGGGAACAGGGAGATGTGATATGTTGTGGGGAAAGGAATGTACAGACTTGAGCATGTGGCATCATCATAAGAATGGGATGAGAATTTATCTCCACTGAACCATAACGCTGAAGTGACTACTAGGGCCATACCCGTCTCTGTCCTTCGTAGTTCTTTTGTCCCTATCCCTCATCCCAGGAGATGTCTTGGTTAACCCCTGAGAGATTTTTACTAAGCATTTTCCCTAGGGGTTTTCTCACAGAGCTAACCATATTTTACTGATTTCAGGTCCCAGCTAGTCCACAGGGACCAGCAATGCCTTGGAAGGATTTGACCTGTCTTGGAGCAGCCCAGGAGTTTACGCATATTCAGCGCCAGCCTTTAAAGAAACAGCTGAAACCCTGGGAACCTTGCCTTTCCCCCAAGAGTGGTAAGAAATAGAAACTCATCTGGAAGCTTATTAGGCCTCTGGTCTCGAGGATAGGGAATTAGCTACATTTTACAGCACACTCCACGTGAACCTCATCTTTATTCTAGAAAGGAGGTGCTCACTTTTGCAGCTTTGTATTCAGCGGTCCTGGTGAATTACAGTTAGCCCTCCCTGTGTCAGTTTGCCTGTCCTTTATTCATTTATTCCTTCATTGCTGCTGCTAAGTCGCTTCAGTCATGTCCGACTCTGTTTGACCCTATAGATGGCAGCCCACAAGGCTCCCCCGTCCCTGGGATTGTCCAGGCAAGAACACTGGAGTGGGTTGCCATATTCTTCTCCAATGCATGAAAGTGAAAAGTAAAAGTGAAGTCACTCAGTCCTGTCCGACCCCTAGCGACCCCATGGACTGCAGCCTATCAGGTTCCTCTATCCATGGGATTTTCCAGGCAAGAGTACTGGAGTGGGGTGCCATCACATGTTGTATTGTGGTGGGCAGTGGTTCTCTATTTTCAAGGAATGTTTGGGTCTAGATGGGGTAGTTGGCAAGCACAAAGGCAATTATAATACAGTGCCAGGTAGTAAATTATAGAATAAAAGTAGATACTGGGTCCTACTACATATAAAGGCACCCAGGTCAACTTTAGAGGTTCAAGGAGTACTTCCTGGAGCGAGAGACATCTCAGCTAAGACATGAACTGTGAATAGAGGTAAGCTGGGTAAATAAGTGGGAGGAGGAGCTTCCACACTAAAGGGAAAAACTGTTTCTCTGCTCACAACACTTCTGATACCGGATATGTGGGGTCTTCCCTCCTGTTAAGCCCTTCTGACACTAACTACCCAGAACCAGTGCAGACCCCACAGGTTAAGGTTTCAGTCCCAAGAAACTGAGTCCTCCCCTGCCCTCCGTCAGATACTAGTCTTACATGTAGTGAATCCCCAGACTACCCACACTTCTGTCCAGGTTGGCTGCAGATTGGAGATTCTACAACTGCATCCTGAGGTTTCATAATTTGCTGTAGTGGCTTCCAGAACTCAGGAAACACCTTCTTCACCATTTCCTGTTCATTGTAAGGATACCGATGACCAGCCAGATGAAGAGGCGCACAGGGCAAGGTCCAGAAGGGGCCTGAGCACAGGTGCTTCTTTTCCTGGAGTTCGGGATGTGCCACTGTCCCTGAAGCTCTCTGAACCCCTTTATTTAATGTGTTATGGAGGTTTTGTTAGGTATGATGAATTACATCATTGGCCATTGGGGATTAATTAACTCAGTCTCCAGCCCCTCTCTCTGGTGTTCAGGGTGGGACTGAAAGTTCTGACCCTCTGGTCAAACTGGAAAACCTTTGGGAACTAGCCCTCCATGCCCTCTTAAGAGTCAACTCATTAGTATAAGCTCCAGTATCCTCTCCTCTCCACCACAGACCAAACTGCAGGGGTTTTAAAAGCTCTGTGCCAGGAACTGGGGTTGAGGCCAAATATATATTTCCCACATTATAATGTCACATAAGCAAGGGCCACAAGGTCCTAAAGATGAGAGAAGACAACCCATTCTGGAAATTTCAGGTAATTTGATTTAACTTGAAGAGAGAATTCCTAGGGAAGAGAGAGAAACTAGAGGGGAAATTGGCACACAGGTTGTGAAAATGTGTCTGTCATCCTAACTGGTTTATACAGTGCAGTGGGGTTCAGCTGAAGGGTTTTAGACAAGGGAGGGACATGATCAGACCTGTGTTTTAAGACTCAGTTGCAGAGAGGAGAATGGATTTGAGAAGGGCAATGCAGAGTCTGGTTAGAGACAGTTGTATCCAAGTGGCCACAGGGAATAAATGAGGATAGGGTGAGAGGTGGGGAACATCACAGCTGAAAAAATACATCTGATGATGTAGTTTAGTTTGGGACATTTTGGTGTTTGTGAATTATTTATAAGTAACATGGCCAACTCGCATTGGATATGAGAGTCTGGAGCTTAAGAGAACTGGGTTAGAATTGGCGATCTGGGGAGACATTAATATGTAGCCTAAGTAGTGACTGACGATGAGGAGGTAGTTGGTGGACTGAGGACATGTGAGAGCTCAGGACAGAACTCTGAGGAACTCGTGTTCAAGTGACTGACCTTGAATCTGAGAAGGAACAGCCATAGAAATCAGGCTAATGTGTTTAAAAGAGAGTATCTCTGGAAGAAAGGTGTAGTCCGCAGTATCAATGCTACAGAAAGGCCAGCTAAGGAAGATCCAGAAAGTAGCCATTGGATTTAGCAGCTATGAAGTTGGTGATTTTGACGAGGGCAGGGTGGAGGGTGCATAGGTAAGGCAGACACCAGATTACAGAATGCAGACCAGTACAGACTGTTGTTTGAAGAAGCTTTACTCTGAGTGGGAGTGAGGTTGCATGAGGGAGATGTATAGCCAAGGAGCTCGATTTAAAAAGATGAGAGAGACTTGAATTTATTTAAGTGGTCAGGAGTCAGCGGAGAAAGATCAAGACAGTAGGCATGAAATAGTGGATAATTGATTTATTGAAGTCTCAGAGGAGGCAGGAAAGGATAAATTTCAAACTGTGGATGTAGGCCTTAGTGTTAGAATGGAGGAGGGACCCTATTTTGACCAGTAAAGAAAAGGTACATGCAGACAGCTATATCTTGTGGGCAGGAGCATCTGTTTTCTCTAACGTAGAAAGGGAGTATTGAAAGTGACTGGAGAAATAAAACATTATTTTTTGTTATTACCATTTCAGGTTGTGAGAATAATGAATTGGCAACAAAGGACATTTCAGGAGAGAAATCAAAGAGACTTTCCCAGGAGCCTTCATTTGGAGGATTCAGTGAACACAAAAGCAGTGTAGAGTGGCAGCAAGGGAGTGCTCCAGGGGAGACATTGAGAAGATCCCCTTCCCAGGGGGCCAGTTTTAGTCCAGTAATCTTCACACACAAATCGCTAGGAAACAGAGACCACCCCGAGCCCCAGAGAAACCTGATTCTAAGCACAAACTCTGTAACGTATCAGAAATTTCCTAAAGAAGAGAGACCTTACAGGTGTGACATCTGCGGGCACAGCTTCAAACAGCATTCTTCTCTAACACAACACCAGAGAATCCATACTGGAGAAAAGCCCTACAAATGTAACCAGTGTGGGAAGGCCTTTAGTTTGAGGTCCTATCTTATTATTCATCAGAGAATCCATAGCGGTGAGAAAGCTTATGAATGTAGCGAATGTGGGAAGGCCTTCAACCAGAGCTCAGCCCTCATTAGACATCGGAAAATCCACACCGGTGAGAAAGCTTGTAAATGTAACGAGTGTGGCAAAGCATTCAGTCAGAGTTCCTATCTCATTATCCATCAAAGAATTCACACTGGTGAGAAACCCTACGAGTGTAATGAGTGTGGGAAAACCTTTAGCCAAAGCTCAAAGCTTATCAGACACCAGCGAATTCATACAGGAGAAAGACCTTATGAATGTAACGAGTGTGGAAAAGCTTTCAGGCAGAGCTCAGAGCTGATAACCCATCAGAGAATACATAGTGGAGAGAAACCCTATGAGTGTAATGAGTGTGGAAAAGCCTTCAGCCTGAGCTCAAACCTCATCAGACATCAAAGAATTCACAGTGGAGAGGAACCTTATCAGTGTAACGAATGTGGCAAAACCTTCAAAAGGAGCTCAGCCCTTGTGCAGCATCAGAGAATCCATTCCGGGGAAGAGGCTTACATATGTAGTGAGTGCGGCAAGGCCTTCAGGCACAGATCAGTCCTCACGCGCCATCAGAGAGTCCACACTGTAAAGTGACTTGTGAATACATTCAATACTGTAAATATTTCAGTCAGGGTTCTATCTTTGTTTGTCAGAAGGGTTTCATTTACTTTGGAGTAAAACTCCACGGAGGTGGTTATGAAGTACCAGGTCTCAAGTCATCTGACTACACAGCACTTCCCAGTGCTCATGCACATTGTCCCCTGAAAGCTTTTCCTGTGACTAATCAGAACAGCAGGCAGAAGAACTGTTGCTTCCAGCTTTTCTCTTGCCATTAGGAATCCTCAGGAAATGTGGAAAATGGGATTATAACATTTAAATCTCATTTTCCACGAGACTTAAAGAGGGCACAGCAATCCAAACTCTTGTCAATGCATCTAATGATCCATGGGCCAGATTTGGGGGATGTCATGGAGAGTATGAGGGACATTGTTTTAGGAATGCAAAAGGTTTTACTGACCAGTTAAGACCAGTGGCAGGGCAGCAAGTCATGGGGAACAGTTTCATCAGTGACTTATTGAGCCCAGGGCAGGCCAGAAGTGAGACAGTGAAGAGAAAATACAAATTAAGTTATCCCAGCAGTTATTTTTTGAGTGGCTGCTATCAGGCACAAGGGGTACAGTAGACAGCCTGTCTCTGCAGTTTCATGGACAAGGCAAATAGGCAGTGATACTGGTTCCATCAGTGCTTGTGTGATGTTGAGGAGTACCTGACCCAACCTTGGATCAGAGAAGGCCTCTGAAAAAAATTACCTGAAGGATAAGTGGGAGTTAGCCAGGGAGGTAGGCCACCAGGAAGAAAGTCTGGCACATCTGAGAAAAGGAAAAGGCTGTGTTAAGTAAAGCATGGCTGTTGAGTTCCTTCTGAAGTAGATTCCTGACTATAAAAGAAACATGAATGTAGCCAGTCTTGTTTACTACAGTGCCTGCAGTTAAAACATGAACCAGTGGAAAAGTTTGTCAATAAAACCTGGAGTCTTTGGAACACAGGGCGGTAAGGAGCTTTGTCTTGGTTTGTGTGATCCCGGGGTAAGGGTTAATAGGTCATTTCCTTGTCCATCGGGGGGCCAGAAAGAGCCCAGTCTAGCAGAGTCCTGAGTTTCAGCTCTCCCTTGCAGGCCTAAGGACTCCTTTTGTGCTCTGGTCAGACCTCAGCTTCTAGCTCCCAAGGCTCTGGGCCAGAAGCTGCCATGTTGCCCTGTTTCGGGCTGTGCTTCCACAATAGTGCGCATGCCCGCCTCAGGTGCTAAGAAATATTTGTCCATTGAGGGTCTCTTTTTCTTCTCCAAGCACCTCACGTGTTCAGTTCTGTCTTTTTATCAGAAGTATCTCAAAGTCTTGGGAAGTTTGTCAAAGACCATGCTAAAGGGAAGTAACAGTACCAGTCATGGTCCATCCAGAGGCTGCCCTCTTGAGGGACCCAGCAGGAAATGTCTCCTCAGACAGCTGCTTCTCAGCACAATGCAGAAGGGTAGAGTTTAGTTAGCAACAGGAAGACATGTTGCTTAAAGCTTCTAATAGGTCAGAGGTATAACACACCTTCCCAGGTGGCACTGGTGGTAGGGAACCTGCCTGCTAGTGCAGGAGACATGAGATGCAGGTTCAGTCCCTGGGTCGGGAAGATCCCCGGGAGGAGGGCATGACAACCCACTCCAGTATTTCCTGGAGCATCCCATGGACAGGAGCCTGGTGGGCTACAGTCCATAGGGTCACGGAGTGGACACAACTGATGTGACTTAGCACATCACACCTTAACCAAAGATACAAACCTTTGGGAATCTCATGTCCTGTACATAGGAAAAAGGAGGGTTTTCATGAGGATAAATAGGGAAGTAATGCTCCTACTGGGGCGTGAGCTTGTACTAACCAATAAGAATGGTGGGAGGGCTACAGCCCAGATTTGGAAAGAATGTAAAGAAGGATCAGTTCCATGTAACAGAATAGCATGATAAAGCGATTCAACTCCTGTTCCTCTTCTCAGAGGCAGACCCAATCAAACAAACTGGTAGAACAAATGCTAAGTAGGAATTGCTACAACATATATTACAAAAGGCAGATACTCTTCATAGGGTTCTTAACGTATATTGGTAAGAAACACAATAGGTATGTGCAAAGGCTTTGTATAGATGTGTTACTTCTCAGACGGCCCATATTTTACAGATGAGATGAATGAAGGCTTAGGGTCATGGCTTACTCAAGATCATGTAGCTACAGAGTGGTGAGGTCAGACTGGAAACCTAGGCAGTAGGAATCCAGAACATGTCCATGGAGCCACTTCTCTGTACCGTCTCCCCATGAAAAGGTCCCGGTAGAAGAAATAGTACTGAAATAGGCAAGTCACAAAAGTATCAATGCCAATGGACAATAAATGTTAGCCTTGCTAGAATTAAAGATGTATATTAAAGCAAGAGTTGAGGTGGCACTTTTTTCCCTGTCATAAAACTTAACAAAGATTCAGGGAAATTGGGACTCTGATGCTGCTGGTGAGGTGTGAATAGACGCTGTCTGGCAATCAATACCAAAAGCCTTAAACGTTGCCTTTTGTTAAAATTCTACCTGGAAATGTATGCTTCAGAAACCATCATGAATGTATACAGAGTTGTTAACAAAAATGATGCTGATTAATAATAAATGACAAAACATATCTTAAGTAAAAACACAAGACTGTGTACAATATGATTCATTTAAAAAAATACATTTATGCACTAAAAATATTGGAAATATATATAAACTGATTTGCCATACTGGTTACATCTGAGTAATAAGATTATAGGTGATTTAATTTTTTCTTGTGCTTGTGTCTTCCAACATTTCCTACAGTAAATATCTCAAACTTCTAAAGTTAGAGGAAAAAAAGGTTTAAAAGGGAATGGAAGCCTAGGATAGTTGAAAAACGCCAAGAAAAGCACGTGCTTTCTATAGCATCTTTGTACATTCTGAGTCCCAGGAGGTTAGTTAACTCATTAACTATCTGTGACTTCCTCACTGGTAAATGACAATGGAAGATGTGTTCACCTCACTAGTGTACAAAAAAGTCTGCAAATTGTAAATTTCTGTGAAGAACAGTAGCTTTGACATGAAGACTTCTGTTCTCATTGGTGCTTTTCCGTGAATTTTGCACCACCGGCAAGTCACCTCATAACTCTGGACCCTTAGTCCAAAGGAGCTGAAGTAGGTGATCTCTTTAAGAGTTAAAGCTTCAACAGTCTTATGGTTATGAAATGGTGGGGGATGGGCACTAAATAAGGTAGATGCCAAAGGTAATTGTTTTTTCCTTCGTCAGAATTGCTGGAGGAAAAGTAACCCATCTGTTTCTTTTCTGCTCAGAGCCCTCATTTCTTGGGGTGGAGAGGCAGTCCACTGTTTACCCTAAACAGATCCTGCACAAATTCTTAGATTTTAAAAGATGTGGAATGTAGGCACAGTGCTTAATATATTTTCTACCTCTCCCTCATGTCCACAGGCTAGTTAACACTGTCTAGATGAGAGAATTAGAAATTTAAACACATCTGACCTTGGTCTTAACTCCCCTGTGAATAGCTTTGCTTCTTTTATCCCTTGAAGTGAATCCTCAGAGCAGGGAGACTTGCCAGTCATTTCCGTACAGAAGGAACTCATCTGGAGAGCATTTCTGCAAAGTCAAGAGGGAGGGTGAGTAGCCAGACCCACCCCCTGCTTTCTGATTGGCCAGAACCAGACACTGCTGCTCAGTAACTTTATCATTCACAGCTGTCTCCTTGGCAGGCATGAATGATGGCAGATCTAGAGGGCCATGGGGTTTTCCTTCACATGTGATTGTATTAAGGACCTGCTGAGAGGAGAGGGGAAAGCTGTGGCATTCTCCCAGACTCTTGTTCCCAAGGCGGGTGGGGAAGTGTCCTGATTCTGGTGGATGCAGGACATGTGTGTTCAGAGGGAATTTGCTCTGATTCCCACGTTCTCTCAACCACAGTGCAGCCCCAGATGTCCCCTCAATTTTGTGGCTTCACCTGATGAACTGCATCCCCAGGGACTAGCTAGCGTCTCAGACATGTTTTGGCCATAGAATCAAAGGTGAGATCACCAGCTCCCAGCCTTCCACAGCACCTTCCCCTGTTCCCCCAACATGTCTCCACTTGTCTTATTGTGCTTATTACTGAGTGATCAATTTCAAAGCAAAACCTAAAACTCAAATTTTATTACAAGACATCTTGCATTACATTCTCATACTAAATAGCTGAAGTATAACAACAAGGTCCTATTGTATAGTACAGGGAACTATATTCAATGTCCTGAGATAAATCATAATGGAAATGAGTATTTTAAAGAATATATAGATATATAACTGAATCACTGCTGTACAGCAGAAATTAACAATATTATAAATCAACTACCAAAAATTTTTTAATGAACAGTTGAAGTATATATTCAAAAGGATAAATGTTAAAAATCAGTTACTAAGAATGATTCAACAGACAAGATTATTACCAAGAAAAAATATATATGTGTGTATATTATATATATTAAGGTTGGTGGGTTAAAAAAAAAGAATAGAAAGTACTCTAAAATGTTAACAATGTTTCTATGGATGATGGGATCCTGGGTGATTTATACTTTCTCATTTCTATACTATCAACATTTACAGTTCACAATCAGGAAAAGATATTCAATGGTATTAAAAACATGAAATCATTTGATTGTCACCTACAGGAAAAGGCAGCTCTATCCATCTGAAAAATCTTTTTAGATATCTGATTGACCTCACTAGTGATCCTACAGCCTCTGGACACAAAGGCTGTCCCCTCAATCCCACTTCCCCTGTTACCCACAACAGCTTTGATCACCATGTCTTCTTCAGAAGTGACAGCATCAGGAAGGGAAACTGGGGTATCCTAGAAGAGGACTCAGACTTTCTCTTAGGTATTAACTGCCCTCAACAATTACTGGTGAGTTAATTACAACTGACAAAAATTAGTGAAGTAGAGTTTTGAGGAATCTGAGGGTAATTCAACAAATACTCATTGACCTCAAGTAGCTTAGCATCTGTGAGTCTGATGAAGAGGAGGGCAAGCAGGGAATGAGACATAGTGGAGCCTGGGAAGACCTCCTACTTCCGTGTTCCTGTCAGCTTCTCATTTCTGGGCCCCAGGGTCATGAGACACGAACAGTCCAGTCCACACTGTCCCTCTAGCATCCAATATGTACTCCTTCCTAGATGTACAAACATGTCTTTTTCATGCATCACAGCCAAGTCTCCCATCACACTAATTTTCTGAGTACTTCAAGAGATTGGGATTGGCCACCCAACTCAGTGACTAAATAGGAAACGAGGAAACAACACCTCTCCTGGCTTCTGAACCAGGGGCCACAAGAACAAATTGTTGCCAGAGAGAAGTCAGAAGAAGGGATGGTTCCAGATCCTCTCTTCATGCCATGGAGCATGCGATAAACTCTGCATGTAACATTCTCTTCCTTCTCGCTTTGTTCTGGCTAACCTCTACCCACCTTTTATGTCTGAGATTTCATCACATCCAAGAAGCCTTTGGTGACTCATGGACCAGGTTAGATATCCCTTGCCATCCATGCATTTCAACAGAATCATATATGCACACACACACATATACATATACTCACATATATGAATATGTGTATATATGTTTCTGAATATGCATATGTATGTAAGGGCTTCCTTGGTGGCTCAGTGGTAAAGAATCCACCTGCAATGCAGAAGCCGCAAGAGATGTAGGTTAGATCTTTGGGTCAGGAAGATCCTCTGGAGGAGGAAATAGCAACCCACTCCAGTATTCTTGCCTGGAGAATCTCATGGACAGAGGAGTTTAGGGTCACAAAGAGTCAGATATAACTGAAGCGACTGAGCATGCACGCATGCATATGTATATAAAACTCACTAGCCCTTAACTCAAGAGCAATGGCCATGTCTGCCCCTGATGAATGGCACATACCAGGCGCTCAGTAAATAAGCAGACCTCAGCAAGAAGGCCAGGGCTGAGGAGAGAACTGACATGGGAGGAGAATGAGTCACCATTCCCCAGATACTACTAAAGTGATCCAGGGCATAATCCAACATTTCACAACCTCACAACAGAACATTTCAGAGAACTGGATAATTTGGCATGTGCCTTCACCTGCCAAATACAAATGCACTTGCCTGGGCGGGGATCCTTGCCATTGGAGGCATCACCTCCTAGACCATCTTATAAGGAGCTCTCTCAGGATTTCTTCCCTAACCCCAGATTTACTGTGAGGGTGCCCATTCGACACTTCAACAAACATCCTTCTGTGGATCTACTCTTACAACAGTCCATTGCACTGGAAGGACAAGAATTCTGCTCTCAGAAAACCTTTAACTTCTGTGGAGTCTCACCCCCAAAGTGAGTTCCTAGCATTTCACAATTGTACAACTCTTACCCAAAGAGTTACACTCTGGTGTGAGTTCTCTGATGCTGCATGAGGCCTGATCTATGCCTAAAGTTCTTCCTACATTCACTGCACTCATAAGGCTTTTCCCCAGTGTGGATCCTCTGATGCTGGGTGAGGGCTGAGCTTTGATTGAAGGATTTTCCACATGCGTTACATTCATAAGGTTTCTCTCCAGTGTGAATTCGCTGATGTTCAATAAGGATAGAGCTTCTACCGAAAGCCTTACCACATTCAGTACATTCATAGCCTTTGTCTCCAGTGTGAATTTTCTTATGCTGAATAAGGGCTGAGCTCCGGCTGAAAGCTCTCCCACATTCACCACATCCATAAGGCTTCTCTCCAGTGTGAATTCTCCGATGCCGGATAAGCTCTGAGCTGCCCCTGAAGGCTTTTCCACATTCACAACATCCATAGGGTTTTTCACCACTATGAATTCTCCGATGTCTAACAAGGTCTGAGCTCAGACTAAAGGCTTTGCTACAATCTTGACATACATAAGGTCTCTCTCCAGTATGAATTCTCTGATGTCTAATCAGCTTTGAGCTCTGGCAAAAGGCTTTCCCGCAGTCCAAGCACTCATAGAGCTTACCCCCAGCAAGAATTCTCGGTTGTGTTATAGCATTTGAGTTCGGGCTGAGACTTCCTATACTGTCATTACATTCCAGGAAACTCTTTTCTGTGGAGATTTTCTTGGTGAAGCTTGCCAGGCTAAAATGTTTTTCCTGGGAAGGGAACTGACTCAGTTTGTTCCCAGAAGCACTTCCTTTCAGCTTCTCAAAATTGTCCAGACCTCCTAAAGCTTCTTCAAGTATCTGTCCTGAAAGAGTTTCCCCAGGGAGTCGTCTTGGAGGTATTGTGGTTGCTGATGCAACACATTCAATAATTTCTTGCTTTGCTGTCAATACTCTGTCAGCCACCAGCTTGCCATCTAAAAATGTGAATAGAAAATGCAAGTGTCATTTGCTCCCCATGCTGGAAGAAAAAACTTACTATAGTGAGAATAAAAAAGAAATCAAGTGAAATAGGTATTTACCTATTAGAAGGAAAACTCTTAAAAATTAGCTTCCAAACCTAGAATTAAGAGAAGTGACTTGGTTTCAGTTTTATTAAATAAAAAAGAAAATGGTAAAAAAAAAAAAAAAACCAGAGAAGTGACTTGGGGTAGTGAGAGGTCCCTGTCCCCAGAGAGTAATATAGACTAGAATGAGTCAGCCTGGGAAAGAAGAGATAGTGAACAGTGAAAGACATTAGCTAAAGGAGATGGTGGTAAACAGGAGTAGCAGTGAGAGAGCAGGATGCTGGGAGACAGTCCTGGGTTAGAGGAGAAGGTGTGTTTTTAGGTAATGAGGGAAAGGAAAAGAGAAGATAGGAACAACTAGGCTAAAGAAAGATGTCTGAATCTTGAATCTAGTCCTTCTAGAAAAACAGGAGAGGAGAAGATACAATTAGAAAACACTTCAAGGTTTAGAACTGAACAGAGGTAGGCGGTACAAGGGCTTCCCAGGTGGTTCTAGTGGTAAAGAACCCACGAGCCAATGCAGGAGACGTGTGTTCGATATCCGGGTTGGGAAGATCTCCTGGAGGAGGACATGGCAACCCACTCCAGTATTCATGCCTGAAGAATCCCATGGACTGAGGGCCACAGTCCATAGAGTCTCAAAGAGTCAGACACGACTGAATCAACTAAGCACGCACACACACAGGTGGTGCAAAGGTAACCAGCAGATTCTGGCAAGTTCTTAGTTGATCAAATAATTACAAACAAAGAGAATATGATATGCAGAGCATAATAAAAGGAATCTTGTGAATTCCTGACTCACTCAGGGTCTGGTGGGAGTCTTCCATGTTCACTTTTTTATTGATAAATGGTCAGAGAATGTTGGAAAGGAGAGGCAGATATGACTGCCTGGTGCCAAACCTTCAGCTCTCACACAACTTGCCCCTCTCGTTTCTAGATTTCTAGTAACTCAAAACAGAAGGCTACTAAATGATGGCTAAGGTAACTTGAATTATTCTGCATGGAGAAAATCTGAAAAACTGTTAAGTTACTTTCCACCTCCTCAAAGTCCTCTAAACTTATATGCATTCTACAGATCAGGAAATGACGTCTCAGAGAGGCTATATCATTGATATGTCTTGTTGCTGTTGTTTAGTTGCTAAGTTGTGTCTGACTCTTTGAGACCCCATGCACTGTAGCCTGCCAGGCTCCTCTGTCCATGGGATTATTGGAGTGGGTTGCTACTTCCTTCTCCAGAGGATCTTCCTAACTCAAGGATGGAACCCAGATCTCTTTCTTGGCAGGCAGGTTCTTTATCACTGACCACCAAGGAAGTTCACTGATGTAAGGTCACAGAATAAATAATTGGTAGAGTTAGGATTCAACCAAAGATGCTTCATATCAAGGTTTACAGTTTTCCCTCCATGTCATATGCCTTCCTTATTGGAAGGAAGCATAGTCCATTCTAAAGGAGACCAGCCCTGGGTGTTCTTTGGATGGAATGATGCTAAAGCTGAAACTCCAATACTTTGGCCACTTAATGTGAAGAGTTGACTCATTGGAAAAGACTCTGATGCTGGGAGGGATTGGGAGCAGGAGGAAGAGGGGACGACAGAGGATGAGATGGCTGGATGGCATCACCGACTCGATGGACGTGAGTTTGAGTGAACTCCAGGAGATGGTGATGGACAGGGAGGCCTGGCGTGCTGTGATTCACGTGGTCACAGAGTCAGACACGACTGAGCGACTGAACTGAACTGAACTCATGGCTATAATTGCATTGAGGGGAAAAAATTTTTTAACATTTTTGTTTTATTTTTTTAAAAAAGCATGTTTTTATAGGAAAATAAATACTTTTTCTGATATTCTTATAGTTTATGATACTTCAAACACAATGGTTACCTGACCAAAGCAGAGGGCTATCCAGCTCCTCTTTCCTTCACTCCTTACCAGAAATCACAGATGGACGACACTGCCTCTTAGATTAGGCTGGGACACTCAAATTCACACTGTTCTTGGATCTTAGACAGAAACTTAATCAAGCCTGTGCTTGTTTGAAAAGGGAAAAATTATAAATAAAAGCATAATATATAAAAAAAGGCTGAAGAATAATAAGCACCAACTTGGTTAAAGTCAGAGAAGTAACAACCAAATGAGAAATTTTCTGAAAGTAGTAAATAGATCAAATTATTAAAGAGTATAAAGTGGCAATAAAATTTTATAGGGACAAAATTAGGGCTGTGAACATTAGAACAGCTACATAATTTACAGGATTTAAAATATATCTTACTCCTTGGAAGGAAAGTTATGACCAACCCAGACAACATATTAAAAAGCAGAGACATTACTTTGCCAACAAAGATCCATCTAGTCAAGGCTATGGTTTTTCCAGTAGTCATGTATGGATGTGAGAGTTGGACTATAAAGAAAGCTAAGCGCTGAAGAATTGATGCTTTTGAACTGTGGTGTTGGAGAAGACTCTTGAGAGTCCCTTGGACTGCAAGTAGATCCAACCAGTCCATCCTAAAGGAAACCAGTCCTGAATATTCATTGGAAGGACTGATGTTGAAGCTGAAACTCCAATAGTTTGGCCACCTGATGCTAAGAGTTGACTCATTTGAAAAGACCCTGGTCCTGGGAAAGACTGAAGACAGAAGGAGAAGGTGACAGAGGATGAGATGGTTGGATGGCATCACTGACTCAATGGACATGAGTTTGAGTAAACGCCGGGAGTTGGTGATGGACAGGGAGGCCTGGCTTGCTGAAGTCCATGGGGTCGCAAAGAGTCGGACACAACTGAGTGACTGAACTGAACTGAACTGAAAATACCTCTTCAAATTCTGTAATTACATGAAGTCAAATCATGAGACCAGTAAAAAGTCCTGACCTTAGATGTATAGATCAGGAAAAATATCAAGACTTTTATTCTTTCAACTATATATGTTTATTATATAAAAATATTAGGATAAATAGTTAACTAGAATAATTTATGGAAATGAAAGATTGAAAGTAGGATAACAAATGACTACTTGAATATTTAGAAATATTTGTACAAAAATAAGCCAAATAATCTAATTAATATCTCCCAGGAATGAATGATAATTCACAATCAAGCCCAAAGACCAGAGGCTGGAGGGCAGAGCACAGATTATAGGAGGCACTCTGGAAGGGAAATAAGCCACAGGTTTTCCTATAGAAAAGCTCTTCTATATAACATCCCTTCACCCTACTTCCCTATCTTTTCAATACCCTGTATGGTCTAAAATCCTCTTACCTAGGGACTCAGCCTTAATTGCACAGGGTTCCTGTGGTCATGTATGGATGTGAGAATTGGACTGTGAAGAAGGCTGAGCGCCGAAGAATTGATGCTTTTGACCTGTGGTGTTGGAGAAGACTCTTGAGAGTCCCTTGGACTGCAAGGAGATCCAACCAGTCCATTCTAAAGGAGATCAGTCCTGGGTGTTCTTTGGAAAGAATGATGCTGAAGCTGAAACTCCAGTACTTTGGCCACCTCATGCAAAGAGTTGACTCATTGGAAAAGACTCTGATGCTGGGAGGGATTGGGTGGGGGGTGGGGGCGTGGAGGAGAAGAAGCGGACGACCAAGGATGAGATGGCTGGATGGCATCACGGACTTGATGGACATGAGTCTGAGTGAACACCAACTCTGGGAGATGGTGATGAACAGGGAGGCCTGGTGTGCTGCGATTCATGGGGTCGCAAAGAGTTGGACACTACCGAGTGACTGAACTGAACACTATAAAGATGATGCTCCATTGCCCACCAAATCACCTTCACCAGTATGGTGCCTCCTTCCCTCAGCTGCTGCAACTGTTGGCTCCTAATGACCTACAGCTGTCCCTTTCTCTGGAGACTTTCCCTGGCAGATGAAAGCCACCTGGCCTAGGAAATTACTCCACCCTCACCACCCTCTACCCCAACTCAAGAAGGGACAACTCAGCAGTACAATTATGCTCCGGGGGATCCCTCCAAAGCCCCACCACATGGATTAAGCCAAGGCTAGGTTTCTTGATCTTGCCCCTTCCTAACCCTACCTCCTTCCTAACCCTACCTCTCTCATTCCATCCAGAGTTCTCCTGAAGAGCATGTTCTCAGCAAACCACCTGCACTCAAATCTCCAACTCAGATTTTTCTTCTTGCAAGACATACTATTAGGCTAGTGAAGAAGCTACAGGAAAATTATATTATATATAATATAATGAGGGTGTAAGGTTGTAAAAATGACATGATGACTCTAACAATCCTGGCAGAGTGGATTTCTCCAATGTACCTCAGGACCTAGGTAAAAGATGTGAAATGATCCACATTAATCCTTCAGAAGTGGAGGTGAAACCCTCATGACTGAAAAAGAGATTAGCATAATGAGATTCATCGGGAATCCAGTAAAGGCCATTCAAGGCCATATACTTAGGGACCAGGCATAAACGGAGGATGAGGAAGGCTGGAAGATGGAATCATTGTGGCTATAAGTTGATTGAGTCAACAATGTAATACCACTGTGAAAGAGCAAACAATAAAAAGATGCGAACTGCAACACATAAGAGGGGTGTGAATCTACCTTATAAATTAATCAGATCTTCATTAGGGTATTTTTTTTTTTTTTTTTGTCCCTGTAGTTCAAATGAATGTGGAGAACCTGAAGCATGTCCAGGGGAATGACCAGAGAGATGGACCACAGAGTCAGAGGCAGTGAGACAGTTAAAACAAAGTTAAAGGGAGGTGTACTCACTGCCTTCAAGAATAGGTTGTGTTTTATGAGGACTCTGCTGAACAAATAAAATAAAATGGAATTAAAGTTGGAAGTAGTTTATATCGACCCAGAGAAGAAGTTTAAGATTGTTTTAGTTGGCTGGTCTGCCTGCCATAACACAATACCATACACTCGATGGCTTAAACAATAGAAATTTACTTTCTCACAATTCTGGAGGTTGGAAGTCCAAAATCAATGTGTTGACAGGTTTTTTTCCCCCCAGGTCTACCTCTCCATGGCTTGCAGTGGCTTTCTTTCCACTGTGTCCTTATATGGTTGTCCCTCAATTTGTGTTATGTCCCAATTACCTCTTCTTTTAAGGACATCATCATATTGGATTAGAGATCACCCTAACAATCCCATGTTAACTTATTTACTACTTTAAAGGCTCTATCTCAAACAGAGTCATATTCTGAGGTACTGGAGGCTAAGGTTTCAACACAGAAATTGGGGGCAGGGGAACATAATTCAGCCCACAACAAATATCAGAATGAAAAAACCAAGAAGGACTTTAAAAATTACACGACAGTCTCATTCCTCAAGACCTTAAAATAGAAATAATCTATTCTAACTGATTTAGATATTTACCTACTTTAAGGCAGAGGACTCGAGGAGATGATTATTAAAATCCACTTGAATGTAGTTCCTACTGGATGCAGAAGATGGTTCACTTGGCAAATGATGTGTCAGGGGAGCTGGAAGGGAGTTTCTCAGGAGGTTTCAATGTATACATGCATGAGTTCCTTTGGTGAACTGCCAAAATCTAAGAGCTAGCCCTTGACCTTGTGGCCTCATAAACCTAACCTTATCATCATACAATGAATAGATTTACCTCTTGGGGTCAACTCTCATTAGCCAAGCTCATGAAACTGAGCAGGAAAACCACAATAAGAATGAATGAGTAATGTAACTGTCACACAGACCAGACTAGACTAATGTACTTTTTTATTATAGCTAAGTTTCATGGGAACTTAATAAGATTGTTTGGTAAAGATGAAATCAGAAGGGTAGGTAGGTGTAACAAACTTATTTATGAAAACAAGTTAATAAGCCTGATGTATGTGCTGCCCATACGGACGACTTTGCCAATAACATAATCAAAGCCCCCTGGTCAGCTTCAAACCCACCTTTCGATGCCCTGCCTGTGACACTCTTCTCCCGGGCCGACTGACACGATGTGAGCTTTAACAGTAGAGGGGGCCAAACAGACATTGGAGGAGGAAGGGGCTTCCCTTCCTGGTTCTGGTGTGCTCTCTCTGTTTCCCTGCAATGTGCAGGGCACCATCCCTCAGGGTGGCTTTCCAGCAAGTTCCGTGTCATGGCACCTCCCCATGGGGGGCTCCTGGCACTCAAAAGGGTGGCTTCTCACTGAATTCTGCCCCCTAGAACACAACACTCTCCCCCAGCCCATGAATGGCTATCCTCAAACCCCAAAGAGCAGTGTCCCAGCAAGCCTGCCAGCAAGCACTTCTGGGAACATCTCAGCGGGCCACAGCTGTGCCCTCTTCAACAAGGTCTGGACCTCACCTCTGCCAGGGGAGGGAGAGGATGTGGCACCCTCTTGCAGACTGGTTCCTTTGTGGGGTGCTCTACCTCAATCCTGGAGACTCCCTGCATGTGTTATTTCTGTATACTTAATGGGGATTTAAAAAACTAATTAGTAATTAACCCCCTGTCATAGTTAATAATTCTTAATGCTAAACTTTCCCTGTTAAAGCTACCATGTAATTTCTCTTACTGATACATTATTCGTCTTCATCTTACGGATTGCCTTGACAGTAGGACCGTAATATTAAAAAACCAGAATACTAGTCTTTGAATATTATGGGTACTATTAGAGAATTCTATTAGAGACCTTAATTCTTTCTAGGTTTCTTTTTTAGTTTTTTTAAAAGTAATTTTAATTGTTTTTTATTATGCTGGGTCTTCGCTGTTGTATGTAGGCTTAGAGAAAGTTGCCGTGAGAAGGAGCGACTCTCTAGTCGCAACGCACAGGCTTCTTACTGGGGTGGGTCTCATGTGGTGGAGCATGGGATGCAGCAGTTGTGGCGGACGGGTTTAGTTGAGGCAGGTGGCATCTTCCCTGACCAAGGATGGAACCCGTGTCCTCAGCACTGGCAGACGAATTCTTCACCACTGGACCACCTGGGAAGTGCTGAGACCTTAATTTTTAACCCAGAATTAGAAACCATGTTGGAATTTCAGATTCTAGGCAGAGCCAAAGGAAGAGTATTTCTAGGTAAGGGGGCTTTTCCACAACATTTAATGACAGTCACAAGCAGCAGTCATTAAGAAAATGCACCATGCCACACATTTACACGTTCACCTCCATCCTCAACCCCACGTGGACTGTGGCCCCTCACCTCTCTCACAGAAAGCCTGGCACTCCTGAGTCTCATTCTTGCCTCGCTTTTCCAAGGGCTGGAGCTGGATACTCAGTGACTTCAGTGCTCCCACAGATGTCATTTCCTTCCAGGTCATTCCCTGGCCATGAGCTGTGTCCTAGGAGTAATCAAGTACCAACACTATGATTCTGAGGACATACAAGAGGAAAATCCCTAGAATAAAAGGGCAGACCAGCCAGAGTCAGAAACTCAAGCAAATGATTAGATAGAGAACAATAAAGCTAATAGCTCTAGTGACTTGATCCTAATAGACTAATAATAAGCCAAAAGACAAAAATCTTTATCATTCTCTGGTAGCCCAGTCAAGTCACTCAGAATGGCTTTCTCATTAACCTACAAACAGTTAAACAAGCCAACAAAACACCTCCTTACTTGTTGTCTTGGCTCATCGAGCTCCTTTTCCAGCTCCTCCAACATCTCCACAGCGTCCTCTCCGCTCTCTGGTCGGTTCTCTCGGAACAAGGCCTGCAGCTCCTCAGGCAGGATGGCCAGGAACTGCTCCAGCACCAGCAGCTCCAGGATCTGCTCCTTGCTGAGCACCTCGGGCCTCAGCCACTGACAGCAAAGCTCACGGAGCCGTCCCAGTGCCTCCCGGGCCCCGCGGAGTCAGAGTAGCCAAACTGCCTGAACTGCTGGCGGAAATCCTCCTGGCTACAGGCATTTCCCTGACAGTCAAAGTCCTGCCCCCAAACACAGTTTTCCTCTTCGACCTTCACCACGGTGAGTCTTTCCTGCCCTTTTGGAGCACAGTAGACCAAGGCTGTAGACTTCCCTGCCATTCTGGGCAGAGACAACCTGAAGAGGCTGCCTAGCCGAAGCGGTGGAAAGATGGAGGTCTGTGTCTAACAAGATTTCTTCTGAGTTCTGATGCTCCAGGGAGCTCCTGAGATGGACGATGCTAATGTCACACAGGGGGAAAAAATGTGTTTAGAATATAAATTCAGCTATTTGAAGACCAGGTGCCACAGAGCATAGCACTGTAAAGAAAACTGACGAGAAGGGAGCTTTCGTATAAATGATACATTCATAGATGATTCAGGATTTTTCTCAGGATGTGAAACAGAAAATGTTAAGTATCACTGAAATAAATTCAACTTTTGGTGACCATGTTAGAGACAACATTGCAGACAGTAAGTAGTGCTCATAGATCATGGAAAGCAGGAAAAACACTCTAGTGTGTTATTACTCCTCAGAATAACAAGCACCATTTTACTGAGCACCTACTAGATGCCAAGCACCTGCTAGATACTCAACATAATTTAACTTCCCTAAGAATTCTGCAAGGACAATCATAATTGTGCCCATTTTCCAAATGAGGCTGCTGAGAATCATAAAGGGACCCAAGACAAACAAACCAGTAAGCAGCACAACTGTGCTCAGCAACCAGAGTATTTGTTAGCTCTTTCTATTAAGCCATGGGGTCTCCCCAAAGAGGGGCTTCCTGAGTGACTCAGTGGTAAAGAATCTGCCTGCCAATGCAGAAGACTTGGGTTCAATCCTTGGGTTGGGAAAATCCTCTGGAGAAGAAAATAGCAACCCATTCCATTTATTCTTGCCTGGGAAATCCCACAGACAGAGGAGCCTGGCGGGTTGCAATCCATGGGGTCACAAAGAGTTGGATACGACTAAACAACAACAACTCCCCAAAGAAGAGGATCTGCACTTAATAAACCTACCTCGGGCCAGGCATTTTACAAATACAGTTTTATCGGAAAGTATAAATAACAGTAACAGGTATGCATTATCATCCCCACTTTACAGATGAGGAAACTGAGGTTCTCAAAAGCCAAGTAATTTGCCCAAGGTCCCAAACTGGTATACAGCAAAGTCAAGACATGAACCTAGGAATAGCCAACTCTGATGCACTGGCTTTTTAAAATTACAGAATGGGTTAATGCCCAGGACAATCTAGGTTGACACTAAATTAAGAATGAGGGTGAAACTGTTAAAGAAAGGTCATGGAGAATGGCCACGGTGATGTACATAAAAGGAAGGTTTATTCTTGACTTTAAATCACAAGGTTCTCAAACATGAACCCCCCTCCCACCTCCCTCCCCACAACATCTCTCTGGGTCATCCCCATGCACCAGCCCCAAGCATGCTGCACCCAACGTCAGACATGGACTGGCGATTCAATTCTTACATGACAGTATACATGTTAGAATTCCCATTCTCCCGGGGGTTCATGTTTGGGAACGCATGTAAGAATTAAAGATTTTAAAATTTAAAAAAAAAAAAAATCAAAGTAAAAACACCAAAATAAATAAATAAACTGAATGGACAGGGGAAAAAAAAAATCACAAGGTTCTGAGACAATACAAAGAAAAGAGGAATGGATTCCTTCATCCATTATCTCAACAATACTTGAGCTCTATGCTAGGCAGTGTACTGATCAGTATTCTCAGAGTACGAAGGTCTGTTTTCAAGGACTCCTAGTTTAGTACACTGAAACCATAATCACAGAAAACTAGTCAATCTAATCACACAGACCACAGCCTTGTCTAACTCAATGAAACTAAGCCATGCCATGTGGGGCCACCCAAGATGGGCGGGTCATGGTGGAGAAGTCTGACAGAATGTGGTCCACTGGAGAAAGGAATGGCAAACCACTTCAGTATTCTTGCCTCGAGAACCCCATGAACAGTATAAAAAGGCAAAATGATAGGATACTGAAAGAGGAACTCCGCAGGTCGGTAGGTGCCCAATATGCTACTGGAGATCAGTGGAGAAATAACTCCAGAAAGAATGAAGGGATGGAGCCAAAGCAAAAACAATACCCAGTTGTGGATGTGACTGGTGATAGAAGCAAGGTCTGATGCTATAAAGAGCAATATTGCATAGGAACCTGGAATGTCAGGTCCATGAATCAGGGTAAATTGGAAGTGGTCAAACAAGAGATGGCAAGAGTGAACATCGACATTCTATGAATCAGCAAACTAAAATGGACTGGAATGGGTGAATTTAACTCAGATGATCATTGTATCTACTACTGTGGGCAAGAATCCCTTAGAAGAAATGGAGTAGCCATCATGGTCAACAAAAGAGTCCAAAATGCAGTACTTGGATGCAATCTCAAAAATGACAGAATGATCTCTGTTTGTTCCCAAGGCAAACCATTCAGTATCACAGTAATCCAAGTCTATGTCCCAACCAGTAACACGGAAGAAGCTGAACGGTTCTATGAAGACCTACAAGACCTTTTACAACTAACACCCAAAAAAGATGTCCTTTTCATTACAGGGGACTGGAATGCAAAAGTAGGAAGTAAAGAAACACCTGGGGTGACAGGCAAATTTGGCCTTGGAATACGGGATGAAGCAGGGCAAAGGCTAATAAAGAGTTTTGCCAAGAGAACACACTGGTCATAGCAAACACCCTCTTCCAACAACACAAGAGAAGACTCTACACATGGACATCACCAAATGGTCAACACCAAAATCAGATTAATTATACTCTTTGCAGCCAAAAATGGAGAAACTCTATACAGTCAGCAAAAGCAAGACCAGGAGCTGACTATGGCTCAGATCATGAACTCCTTATTGCCAAATTCAAATTCAAATTGAAGAAAGTAGGGAAAACCACCAGACCATTCAGGTATGACCTAAATCAAATCCCTTATGATTATACAGTGGAAGTGAGAAATAGATTTAAGGGACTAGATCTGATAGATAGAATGCCTGATGAACTATGGACAGAGGTTTGTGACATTGTACAGGAGACAGAAATCAAGACCATCCTCATGGAAAAGAAATGCAAAAAAGCAAACTGGCTGTCTGGGGAGGCCTTACAAATAGCTGTGAAAAGAAGAGAAGCGAAAGCAAAGGAGAAAAGGAAAGATATAAGCATCTGAATGCAGAGTTCCAAAGAATAGCAAGGAGAGATCAGAAAGCCTTCCTCAGCGATAAATGCAAAGAAATAGAGGAAAACAACAGAATGGGAAAGACTAGAGATCTCTTCAAGAAAATCAGAGAACCAAGGGAACATTTCATGCAAAGATGGGCTCGATAAAGGACAGAAATGGTATGGACCTAACAGAAGCAGAAGATAATAAGAAGAGGTGGCAAGAATACACAGAAGAATTATACAAAAAAGATCTTCACGACCCAGATAATCATGATGGTGTGATCACTCACCTAGAGCCAGACATCCTGGAATGGGAAGTCAAGTGGGCCTTAGGAAGCATCACTATGAACAAAGCTAGTGGAGGTGATGGAATTCCAGTTGAGCTGTTTCAAATCCTGGAAGATGATGCTGTGAAAGTGCTACACTCAATATGCCAGCACATTTGGAAAACTCAGCAGTGGCCACAGGACTGGAAAAGGTCAGTTTTCATTCCAATCCCAAAGAAAGGCAATGCCAAAGAATGCTCAAACTACCACACAATTGCACTCATCTCACGCACTAGTAAATTAATGCTCAATATTCTCCAAGCCAGGCTTCAGCAATATGTGAACCGTGCACTTCCAGATGTTCAAGCTGGTTTTAGAAAAGGCAGAGGAACCAGAGATCAAATTGCCAATATCCGCTGGATCATGGAAAAAGCGAGAGAGTTCCAGAAAAACATCTATTTCTGCTTTATTGACTAGGCCAAAGCCTTTGACTTTGTGGATCACAATATACAGCCCCAACCATGAACAAAGATTAGATTAAAGATTTCCATAAAGGCCTTACAAATAGCATGGCTCTGCCCATCAGAGCAAAACCCAGATTTCCCCACAGCCAGTCCCTCCCATCAAGAAGCTTCCACAATCCTCTTATCCATATCCATCAGAGGGCATACAAAATGAAAACCACATCACAAAAAACTAACCAAACTGATCACATGGATCACAGCCTTGTCTGACTCAATGAAACTATGAGCCATGCCATGCAGGGCCACCCAAGATGGACGGGTCATGGAACAGAGTTCTGACAAAACATGGTCCACTGAAGAAGGGAATGGCAAACCACTTCAGTATTCTTGCCATGAGAACCCCATGAACAGAATGAAAGGCAAAAAGATTTGATACTGACAGATGACCTCCCTAGGTCAGTAGGTGTCCAATATGATACTGGAGAAAAGTGGAGAAATAGCTCCAGAAAGAATGAAGAGGCTGAGCCAAAGCAAAAACACCACCCAGTTGTGGATGTGACTGGTGATGGAAGTAAAGTCCGATGCTGTAAGAACAATATTCCATAGGAACCTCGAATGTTAGGTCCATGAACCAAGGTAAACTGGAAGCTGTCAAAGTGGAGACGGCAAGAGTGAATATCGCCATTTTAGGAATCAGTGAACTAAAAGGGACCAGAATGGGAGAATTTAATTCAGATGACCATTACATCTCCTACTGTGGGCAAGAATCCCTTAGAAGAAATGGAGTAGCCCTCCTAGTTAACAGGAATCCAAAATGCAGTACTTGAGTGCAATCTCAAAAATGACAGAATGATCTCTGCTCATTTCTAAGGTAAACCATTCAATATCACAGTTATCCAAGTCTATGACCCAGCCACTAATGCCAAAGAAGCTGAAGTTGAACGGTTCTATGAAGACCTACAAAACCTTCTAGAACTAACCAAACAAGAAAAAAAAAAAAATGTCCTTTTCATCATAGGGGACTGGAATACAAAATCAAGAGATACCTGGAGTAACAGGCAAGTTTTGCCTTGGAGTACAAAATGAAGCAGGGCAAAGGCTAACAGAGTTTTGCCAAGAGAACACACTGGTCTTAGCAAACACCCTCTTCCAACAACACAAGAAATGATTCTACACATGGACATCACCAGATGGTCAATACTGAAATCAGATTGATTATATTCTTCACAGCCAAAGATGGCTCTATACAGTCAGCAGAAACAAGACCAGGAGCTGACTGTGGCTCACATGATGAACTCCTTATTGCCAAATTCAGACTTAAATTGAAAAAAGTAGGGAAAACCACTAGACCATTCAGGTATGACCTAAATCAAATCCTTTGCAATTATACAGTGGAAGTGACAAATAGATTCAAGGATTAGATCTGATAGAGTGCCTGAAGAACTATGGACAGAGGTTTGTGACACTGTACAGGAGACAGTGATCAAGAAAAACAAAATGCAAAAAGGCAAAATGGTTGCTTGAAGAGGCCTTATAAATAGCTTAGAAAAGAAGAGAAGCAAAAAGCAAAGAAGAAAACGAAAGATATGCCCATCTGAATGCAGAGTTCCAAAGAATAACAAGGAGAGATAAGATAGCCTTCCTAATAACCAATATAAAGAAATAGAGGAAAACAATAGAATGGGAAAGACTAGAAACGTCAAGAAAATTAGAGATACCAAGGGAACATTTCATGCAAAGATGGGCACAATAAAGGACAGAAATGTTATGGACCTAACAGAAGCAGAAGATATTAAGAAGAGGTGGCAAGAATACACAGAAGAACTATACGAGAAAGATCTTAATGACCCAGATAACCATGATGATGTGATCACTCACCTAGAGTCAGAGATATCCTGGAATGCAAAGTTGGAATGCAAAGAAGGAATTCCAGCTGAGCTCTTTCAAATCCTAAAAGATGATGCTTTGAAAGTGCTGCACTCAATATGCCAGCAAATTTGGAAAACTCAGCAGTGGCCACAGGACTGGAAAGGTCAGTTTTCATTCAAATCCCAAAGAATGTTCAAACTAACGCACAATTGCGCTCATCTTACATGCTAGCAAAGTAATGCTCAAAATTCTCGAGGCTAGGCTTCCACAGTATGTGAACCAAGAAATTCCAGATGTTCAAGCTGGATTTAGAAAAGGCAGAGGAAGCAGAGATCAAATTGCCAACATCAGCTGGATCACAGAAAAAGCAAGAGAATTCCAGAAAAACATCTATTCCTGCTTCTTTGACTATGCCAAAGCTTTTGACTATGTGGATCACAACAAACAGCGGAAAATTCTTAAAGAGATGGGAATACCAGACCATTTGACCTACCTCCAGAGAAATCTGTCTGCAGGTCAAGAAGCAACAGGTAGAATTGGACATGAAACAACAGACTGGTTCTGAATTAGAAAAGGAGTACATCAAGGCCATATACTGTCACTCTGCTTATTTAACTTATATGCAGAGTACATCATGAGAAATGCTGGGCTGGAAGAAGTACAAGCTGGAATCAAGACTGCTGGGAGAAATATCAATAACCTCAGATAGGCAGATGACAACACCCTTATGGCAGAACGTGAAGAGGAACTAAAACGCCTCTTGATGAAAGTGAAAGAGGAGAGTGAAAAAGTTGGCTTAAAGCTCAACATTCAGAAAACAAAGATCATGGCATCTGGTCCCATCACTTCATGGGAAATAGATGGGGAAACAGTGGATACAGTGTCAGACTTTATTTGGGGGGCTCCAAAATCACTGCAGATGGTGACTGCAGCCATGAAATTAAAAGATGCTTACTCCTTGGAAGGAAAGATATGACCAACGTAGACAGCATATTGAAAAGCAGAGACATTACTTTGCCAACAAAGGTCCATAGTCAAGGCTATGGTTTTTCCAGTGGTCATGTATGGATGTGAGAGTTGGACTGTGAAGAAAGCTGAGTGCCTAAGAATTGATGCTTTAGAACTGTGGTGTTGGAGAAGACTCTTGAGAGTCTCTTGGACTGCAAAGAGATCCAACCAGTCCATCCTCAAGGAGATCAGTCCTGGGTGTGCACTGGAAGGACTGATGCTAAAGCTGAAACTCCAATACTTTGGCCACTTGATTCAAAGAACTGATTCATTTGAAAAGACCCTGATGCTGGGAAAGATTGAAGGCAGGAGAAGAGAATAACAGAGGATGAGATGTTTGCATGGCATCACCAAGTCAACGGACATGAGTTTGAGCAAGCTCTGGGAGTTGGTGATGGACAGGAAGCTTGGTGTGTTGCAGTCCGTGGGGGTGCAAAGAGTCGGACATGACTGAGGGACTGAACTGAACTGACACTTCAGTGGGTTATTTGAGTAATACCCATGCATGTGTGCTCAGTTGCTTCAGCCATGTCCAACTCCTTGCGACCCCGTGGACTGTATCCTGCTAGCCTCCTTTGCTATGCCCTCCTTTAGGGGATCTTCCAGATCCAGGGATTGAAGTGGCATCTCCTGCATTTCCTTTACTGCAAGTGGATTCTTTACTGCTGAGCCACCGAGGAAGCTCAAGCAATACCTATCATCCTCCACAATGAGATTATAAGCCACATCAAGATTTTTGCTCCCCATGGCATCACGGACTCGATGGACGTGAGTCTGAGTGAACTTCGGGAGATGGTGATGGACAGGGAGGCCTGGCGTGCTGCGATTCATGGGGTCACAAAGAGTCGGACACGACTGAGCGACTGAACTGAACTGAACTGTGTCTCCATCACCCAGTCCAATGTGTGGTACATAGTAGGCATTACATATATAAAAGAAAGAGTGTCATACAGTTAAGAAAGGAGAGTTTAAAACAGGCAGTGGTCAACATTGTTAAATGCCTAACTAGATCTGAAAAAGTCCCCATTTTTCATACTGCAAGGAGATAACTTAGCTCACAGGAAAAGCACCAGCTTTGGAATCAGGTGACCCCACAATGTGGAATCATAATGCAGCCTCTTACAAGCTATGACATTAGTCGCCAACTAAACCTTTCTGAGATTCCATTTCTTCTCCATTAAAAATGGAGTCAACAGTGCTTTCATCAGAGTTATTACAGGAATTGGAATAACATAAACATTTAGTTTTGCTTGGTATATTAAGCATTTTTTAAATTCTGATGCTTTGACACCTAGGGCCTTGTCAACACTGGAGGGACTGCCCTTTCCAGGGCTAGCAGATTTCAAGAGATAGCAAACTTGCCTGCAGGTATGCCTTTTACATACCAAGCAACCAATCCAGAGCCCCACACACCCACCACCTCCTCCAGGGAGCTTTCTCATCCAGGACCACCATTCCCCTGCCCTAATCACCCCAGGACCAGGTATCAGACAATCAGGGACAACCCCTATGCCTCAGAGCCCTGTCCCTACTTTGAAATTATTCAAAGTAGCCAATCCTAAACCTGATGACCTTGCCCTGTTTCTTGCCACACAAGACACAATAAAGGCTCCTGCCCACTTTCTGCTCATATCACCTCCTAACTGACCCTGGTGCTTCCCCAAGTGGCTCTGTGGGCCAGGCATGCCCCTGTTCTTTTGGGACCTGTAACAAACCACCTTTTCTCACCAATCATCTCCTGATCTGTTGACCGCCCCATAACTAAATAATAATAAAAGTTGCATTTTAAAACACTTGGCCCAGAGGAGATTCTCAACACATCGTGCATACAGCACTCAACATAGTGGATAAGGGAAACGCAAATTTCACATCAGAAGGCATGGGTTACAGAATAGGCTTCATTGGGGAAACTTGCCGAGTTGTGAGTAAAAAGAGCACATGTCCCCTGATTCTCCAATTATCCCATAGAAAGGAATTCTGGTGTTTTTTTTCCCCCTCTCCTTTTGTTTTGGGCTTTTGTTCTTTGTGTTTTTTCGGCTGTGTGCAGCATGCAGGGTTTTAGTTCCCTGACCAGGGATGCAATATGCCCCTTGCACTGAACCACCAGGGAATTTACGGAAGGTAATTCAAGGGAGTGCTCTGGGCAGAGGAACCAGAGATCAAATTGCCAACATCCGCTGGATCATGGAAAAAGCAAGAGAGTTCCAGAAAAACATCTATTTCTGCTTTATCGACTATGCCAAAGCCTTTGACTGTGTGGATCACAATAAACTGTGGAAAATTCTGAAAGAGATGGGAATACCAGACCACCTAAACTGCCTCTTGAGAAATCTGTATGCAGGTCAGGAAGCAACAGTTAGAACTGGACATGGAACAGACTGGTTCCAAATAGGAAAAGGAGTACATCAAGGCTGTATATTGTCACCCTGCTTATTTAACTTATATGCAGAGTACATCATGAGAAACGCTGGACTGGAAGAAACACAAGCTGGAATCCAGATTGCCAGGAGAAATATCAATCACCTCAGATATGCAGATGACACCACCCTTATGGCAGAAAGTGAAGAGGCGCTAAAAAGCCTCTTGATGAAAGTGAAAGAGGAGAGTGAAAAAGTTGGCTTAAAGCTCAACATTCAGAAAACGAAGATCATGGCGTCTGGTCCCATCACTTCATGGGAAATAGATAGGGAAACATTAGTAACAGTGTCAGACTTTATTTTTGGGGGCTCCAAAATCACTGCAGATGGTGACTGCAGCCATGAAATTAAAAGATGCTTACTCCTTGGAAGGAAAGTTATGACCAACCTAGATAGCATATTCAAAAGCAGAGACATTACTTTGCCGACTAAGCTCCACCTAGCCAAGGCTATGGTTTTTCCTGTGGTCATGTATGGATGTGACAGTTGGACTGTGAAGAAGGCTGAGTGCCGAAGAATTGATGCGTCTGAACTCTGGTGTTGGAGAAGACTCTTCAGGGTCCCTTGGACTGCAAGGAGATCCAACCAGTCCTTTCTGAAGGAGATCAACCCTGGGATTTCTTTGGAAGGAATGATGCTAAAGCTGAAGCTCCAGTACTTTGGCCACCTCATGCGAAGAGTTGACTCATTGGAAAAGACTCTGATGCTGGGAGAGATTGGGGGCAGGAAGAGAAGGGGATGACCCAGGATGAGATGGCTGGATGGCATCATGGACTCAATGGACATGAGTCTGAGTGAACTCCGGGAGTTGGTGATGGACAGGGAGGCCTGGCGTGCTGCGATTCATGGGGTCGCAAAGAGTCGGACACGACTGAGCGACTGAACTGAACTGAAATATGAGAAAGTGGCCTTGTCAGCAAGGGGCATAAAAGTCGATTGCTTTGGACCAGAAGTGTGAATTTAAGTGTCAGCTGTTTTTGGAGTTGTCTAAGGGACCCAACTGCAGGCCGGAAGCACCTCTGGGAGATGAAATCCTGGTCTCAAGTAGCTCTTAGTCCAAGAAACCCAAGGAAGTCCAGGGCACTTTTGGACATTCCTGCTTGCTGCAGTGTAAAGTATCTACCTTGTCTGCTTAAACTGTAACAGAAAACACTAATTGAGCTTTCACTGTAGTGTCAAGCATCAGCTACCTGTTCTAAGTGTCTTCATTCATCTTTATAGCACTCTATATTCTAGTTTTACAAAAGAAAAACAGAGAAGTTTTGTACTTTGTCTCAGTCTCAAGGCTAGTAAGTAGTCTGGATTTTGAAACCAAACGGTCTGACTCGAGTCCATACTCATAGACCGGTACCCTGCTGAACTGCCCTTTCACATCTGCCTTCTCCACTAAACCAACTGCACTTTTGAGGACAGCCTGTGTTTTCATACATTTTTCTAACAACATTTATTGAGTTCCTACTTTGCGCGGGCACTGGGCTAGGCACTGAAAGAGGTATAAACAAGACAATGTCCTTGCATTGTGGTTGTTGAGTTGCTAAGTCGTGGCAGACTTTTGCAACTCCTGTGACCACTCCCCCGCCCCCACCCATCCCATGGACTGTAGCCCGCCAGGCTCCTCTATCCATGGGATTTCCTTCTCCAGGGGATCTTCCCAACCCAGGGATGGAACCAGCGTCTCTTGCACCTCATGCATTGGCAGATGGAGTCCTTACCACTGCTCCACATGGGAAGCCCTTACCACTGAGCCACCCGGGACTGAAATACAGTAGGGAGAGGCAGATGTTAAAAAAAAAAAGAGCACGGAATTACCTGATTTAATCGTGAAAGAACTACAAGGGGGAGAGTAGAAGTGCTCTGAGAGTGGCTTGTTTAAAAAAAAAAAAAAAATCTAACCTATAAATCTAACCTAGACTGGGGAAGTCAAGAAGGATGGCTGAGATAGGACACAAGAACGAACTCCGGGCGAGTGAAATGGAGGGAAGGATTCCATCTGTGCCCCTGTGACTCCTCCGTCAGCGGCCAGGCACACAGGAAGCGCTCGGTTAGTGCTCGGGGAGTCCAGGGATGCAAAGGCGGGTGGATGAACCGCAAGCGGACAAACCCATGAAAGAATGGACCGACCGACGGATGCGCCGACGGACGGAAGGGCGGGCGGCCAGACGGTACCGTTGAGGGGCGGCCACTTGGTAGAACCGCATGCTCTGCCTGGGGCCTAGGCAGGCCGAGGCCGCATAGGGCGGTTTAGGAAGCACCCGGGGCCGGGGGGCCGCACCGCCTCACTCACCCTTCGCTCCGCGGGCGGCAGAGACTGACCCCAGGCGAAGGGCAGAATGACCTCGGGCGGCGCGCGCCGGAAGTAGGGGGCGGCACACCCCTCTAGGCCGCCCGGAGGACTGCAGCTCTGTGGCGGGCGCACGGCGGGGTTCAGAGAACCATTAAGGGGACGGGAGAGAAGGAGGGGTCTCTGGGTGGGACCTGGTGGGGACAGCCCCAGATCGAAAACGGTTGACTGGAGACTGAAAGAGGAAAATAGAGATAGAAATAGCGATAGAGCTTAGTGTAGCATCAAGGAGATAAAAATAGAACGGACCATCTGTAAATCTGGGGCAGAGGACCAGATCACATTCGCACACCGCGAACACGCTGTCTGCAAGGACAGTTCTCGAAGCTACAGGGCGGAGAGTAGGGGAAGGGGTCTTACCCCAGCGTGGCGAGAGTGTAAAGTGCAGAACCACCCCACTGTCGACTGCAAGGGCTTGGGGATCCGGGACTCAGCAGTAGAAGGTCACTAATTTTCTCAAAGACTGCGGTACTAAAGCTGAGCCTTGCCGCAGACGGAGTAAAATGGAGATTTAAGAATTCAGTGTTTCCTACCACGTAGGGAGCTTCAGAAGCTAGAGCACAGCAGTGGGGAGCTCAGGGCCCGCTGGGGAATTAGCCCAGCATCTTGGTTGGCTGGATCCTAGGCTAAGGGATGGGTTGGGATCGGGTTTGGAGAGTTTCAAATGCCCTGCTAAGGAATCAGGAATGCATTTAGTTAGCGGTGCAAGCCATTTATGTGTGACATGGCCAGAATTGTAATTCTGGGAAGTATCTGACAGTGCTTTGTTGACGGGATTAAAGGACAAAAGAGATGAAAGAGGACAGGCGGTTAAAAATGTAAACTTAGCAAGATTTGTGAGTATCTGAAAATATGACTAAAGATAGGGAAGAGACATTACCAAGGGAGATCTTGTGGGAAAAGAAACAAGGAATTATAAAATACTAGTATCAGGGAATGAAGGGGTAGAGCTGGTAGAGAAGAGGAGCTTCTCAGGGAAGCTGGGCCCAGCTAGTTCAAACATCATGAAAGCCAGGAGAGCTCTCAGGAGAGGGAACAAGGGACCAGGAGATGCTACAGAGAGCTGGAGAAGATGCTAAGATGATGCTAGAATTAAGGCAAAGGACAGAAGAAGGGCCAAAGAGATGTTACCTATGGAATGTCCTTGCCTGGGGTTAAGAAGTATATGGTAAGGCCCTGAGAACAGATAATAATTCCTTTCGAGAAATGTGATAATGCAGGAAGGAAATAGGAAACTCGTTGGTTGAGGCAACAGGATTTTAAGGAGTTTGTTTTCTAAGGAGATTAGAGACCTAATTATATTTGTAGAATAAAGAGTGAGTGGGGAGAAAAATTGAAGATAGAAGAATAGAGGAATAGTT
Organism: Capra hircus; assembly: GCF_001704415.2. Classification (NCBI taxonomy): domain Eukaryota; kingdom Metazoa; phylum Chordata; class Mammalia; order Artiodactyla; family Bovidae; genus Capra; species Capra hircus. The sequence continues at coordinate 22,066,315 of NC_030831.1, read as the reverse complement.
GATGGGGAGAGAATAAGACTGGATAGGTCTCAGGAAGTAAGATGAAACACTATAATAAAAGATGGTACGTTTAGTCTATGTTGTCATGCTCTGAATGTAGACCAACCAAGTAGTAGCAGTAGGTGATGCTCATTTTAGAAGTAAATAAGTGCACTGTTTACTGAATTGTCACAAACTGAACACACTTGTGTTACTAGCACTCAGATGAAGAAACAATATTATCCATCCTCAGAAGTGCCTACTGCAGTCTCATCAAGCCACTACCCTCTTCTGGCCCTAAAAGATAGAAACTACCCTAGAGGAGGGCATGGCAACACACTCCAGTATTCTTGCCTGGAGAATCCCCATGGACAGAGGAGCCTGGCAGGCTACAGTCCATGGGGTTGCAAAGAGTTGGACACGACTGAGCAACAGCATAGCATACATACACTAAACCCTTAACATGATAGGTTAGTCTTGCCTATTTTTGTACTTTATGTAAATGGAACTCGATATGCACTCTCTTAATTCAGCCTTCATTCAACACTGTGTGTGAAATTCATATTGCTTTCTGTAGATGTACACTGTACATTCTCATTTCTAGTAAGAATATGTTGTGTGATTATGCCAATACTCAGACATTCTATTATTGGTGAACATTATTGAGAGTGAAGTATTTAACTCTCTAAATACATTATTTTTGGATGTTAAGCTAACCTTGTATTGCTAAGATAAATTCCACTTGATCATGATATATAATTTTTAATATATTGATGGATTTAATTTACTCATATTTGATTGAGAATAAGATATTCATCTGTAGTTTTCTTTTCCTCTGATATCTTTGTCACACTTTGGTATCAGAGTAATTAATGGCCCCTTTTATTTTCTGGGAGAGATTGTGAAGGATTAATATTTACTTCCCTGATAGCTCAGTTGGTAAAGAATCCACCTGCAATGCAGGAGACCCCAGTTCAATTCCTGGGTCGGGAAGATCCTCTGGACAAGGGATAGGCTACCGACTCTGGCATTCTTGGGTTTCCTTTATGGCTCAGCTGGTAAAGAATCCACCTGCAATGCAGGAGACCCTGGTTCGATCCCTGGGTTGGGAATATCCCCTGGAGAAGGGAAAGACTACCCACTCCAGTATTCTGGCCTGGAGAATTCGGTGGACTGTATAGTCCATGGGGTCCCAAAAACTCGGATGCGACTTTCAGTATTCTTAAACTGTTTGATAGATTTCACTTGTGAAACTATCTAGACCTGTGCTTTTCCTTGTTAGAAAAATTTTTATTATGAACTCAGTTTCTTTACTTTTCATATATTTATTGTTTTTATTTCTTTTTCAGTTTTAGTAATTTATATAATTCTAAGTAGTTTGTCCATTTCACTTATGTTGTATAATGTGTTTGCATAAAGTTGTTTATAATAATCCCTGGTTTGGTTTTGTTGCTAAGTCGTGTCTGACTCTTGCAACACCATGGACTGTAGCCCACCAGGCTCCTCTGTCCATGGGATTTTCCACGCAAGAATACTGGAGTAGATTGCCATTTCCTTCTCCAGCGGATCTTCCCAACCCAGGAATCAAACCCAGGTCTCCTGCATTGCAGGCAGATTCTTTACCGACTGAACTATAAGAGAAATTTTTATAGGGTTAGTAGTGATGTCCCCTCTTCCTGGCTTTTATTAATCTCTCTTTTTTCTTTAGTTGATCTAGTAAAGGCCAGCTATATACTAACAAAAATACCAATTTTTGTTGGTATTTTCAAAGAACAAAATTTTGGTATTTTGGGTGGGGGGCCGGGTAGCAACCTGCGCCGGGTCTTAGTTGTGGCACACAAGCTCTTTGAGTACTGACTCCTTTATGATTTATCTCTTTCCTCTGAGATTTTTACTGTAATCAGCAAGGGAAAATTATCCGTCTATACTTTACACCTTTTGCTTGATAATATCCTCAGTTAACTACCCAAGCTCATCACTTACAAGTTTTATTTTCTGTCCAACAGTAGAATATGATTCAGTCAAGTTCATGCTACTTTATAAAAAGTATCACCTTTTTCTCCAGCTTCCAATAATGTTTTCTTCATTTCTGAGATGTCACCAGAAGTTTTTGTTTGTTTGTTTTGTTTTTTTTTTTTTTTTTGCCACACCACATGGCTTGTGAGATCTTAGTTCCCAGACCAGGGATTGAACCCCAGGCCCCAGCTGTGAAAGTGCCAAGTCCTAACGGATGGACCACCAGAGAATTTGCCCACACCAGAAGTATTTTTAATGTTCGTTATTTCTAGCAAAATTCTGTTCATGACAATATATGTATTCTCTAAGATGACAGAGGATTCTGCTTCTGAGCTTTTCGTTTCCTCTGAGCACTTGCCAGAGTCATTGTTAATGTCCATATTTCTACCAACAATCTCTATAGGGAGAGAACGCCAAGGACTGGGACTTGCCTGGCCGTCTCCTGGCTGACTCTGCACTTACTGCAGGGGGCATGGCTTCCATTCCTGATCAGGGGACTAAAGTCCTGAATGGTGCATGGCACGGCCAAGGAATGCCAGCAACCACCTGAAGTTAGGAGACGGGGGTGGAACCAGTCCTTCCCTAGAGCCTTCAGAGGATCATGGCCCTTGCTAACACCTTTGATTTTGAGTTTTAAGCTCCAGACTGTGACAGAGTAAATTTTTGTGGGGTTAAGCCACTCAGTTTGTGGTACTAGAAATGGTGTGCTGAACAAACACCTAAAAATGTAGATGTGGCTTTCAAACTGGGAAATAACCAGAAGCTGGAGTCCTGAGATTGATGATACCAAGTCTAGAATGCCTTGAAGAGATTGTGTCCATACAAAGACCTGTATGCAAATGTTCATGGCACCTTTATTCCTAATGGTGAAAAAAACTATAGATAACCCAAATGCCTATCAACTGGTGAATGGATAAACAAACTGCGGTGTGTACATCCAATGGAATATCATTCAGCAACGAAAAGGAGGAGTGGGCTGCTGATACAGCAATATAGCTAAATCTCAAAATAATAATGCTTACTGAAAGAAGTTTGAGTGCAAAAAGGAGTGCATTTTGTTTGAGTCCACGTAGATAACTCTAGAAAATGCTAACTATAATAACAGAAAGCAGAATAGTGGTTGGGGGCTGTGGCAGCAAAGGGAGAGATTACCAAGGGAAGGAGGAAACTTTTGGGAATATGTTCATAATTTTCATTATGGTGATGGTTGTATACGTAGGACAAAACTCACCAAATTGTATACTTTAAATATTTGCTGATTATTGCATGCCTGTTATACCTCACTGTGTGTGTGTGTTTTTTTTTTTTAAAGCATCTGCACTCCCTACTTGGAAGTGCTGGACCCAAACAAGGAGTCCTTACATTTGGAAGTGCTGGACCCAAACAAGGAGTCCTTACATTTGGAAGTGCTGGACCCAAACAAGGAGTCCTTACATTTGGAAGTGCTGGACCCAAACAAGGAGTCCTTACATTTGTCCTTACATAATGTTCCTTACATTTCATCAGGGTCTCATTTACATCACTGCTGCTGCTGCTAAGTCACTGCAGTCCCATAGACGGCCTCCTACCAGGCTCCTCTGTCCCTGGGATTCTCCAGGCAAGAACACTGCAGTGGGTTGCCATCATTCACATCCCTAAGATTTCATAAATTGGAACAGGTTCTAGGGGTGAAAGACAAAGTCGCCAACCACCATTTTCCCAAACCTATACCTTTTCTTCCGACATCTTAACTCAAGTATCTCACCGGTCTCAATACTTCTACTATTTCCTATTTCTATATCCCCCCCTCCTCCCGCCCTCACCCTTACTTCCCAAGATATTTCCAAGGACACAGCAATATCCTTTCCTACCCTGATGCCCTCTCCCGCCCCCTGTCAGGTCCTTCTCACCCTGATCCTTCAGCCACAACGAGGAGTGTCTTGGCAAGCAAACAGTTTAGAAGGAGACACTCATGGCCTTTCTTAACAGCAAAGTAGATGCAACTCCAGCTTTCTAGCAAGTCAGGGATGAATTCCTGAGCACTGTCTATTTTTAAGGCAGCAGTTCTCAAAGTGTGGCCCCAGGATCACCTGAGAACCTGCGCCCCCTCGGCAGACCTTCTGAGTCGGAAGCTGGGGTGGGGCCCAGCAATCAATTTTAATAGAGGCATGTCAGTGTTCTGGGGCGGAGGGAAACCTGAGAGACAGGAAGAAAGACTGGAAGCTTACCGTGCGTATCTGATTAACAGATTTGGGAACTCGAGACAGACTGTGGGGTTGGCGGAGAGCGGGGCGGGGGGGGGGGGGAGAGATTAACAAAGGAGAAAGAGATAATTAAGGAAGAGCTCATTATGTAGTCAGAAAATCTACCCTGCCCCAGAGAGCTCTCTCGAAAGATGATTTCCGACATTTACGCCAGGAACTGGAAGACAGGGCCCTAGCTGAGGCCAGTTCCGCGGATGTTCAGGGGTTAAATCTCGGCAACTCCCCGCCCTTACCCCACTCCACCTCGCCGCTCCCGCCTCGCGCGTGCGCGCGTGCGAGGCCTCGGGCCATAGAGCTAAGCAAGCCTCCCAGATTCCTAGAGCGGACGGCGCGATGGAGGGTTTACCGGGTGGGAGGCTTGACGGCGACCTGGAGAACACATCAAGGTATGGGTGATGTCGGCTCACGGATGGCAGAGGAACTCGGGCGGTCTGGGCTGCCCAGCGGCCTCGCAGCGCCGCCAGGGAACCGTGTACGGTTCCTTGAGTCTATAGGGAGTCGAGGCTGCCTCCGTGGCCCCCAGGCGCGGCTCCTGGGCACTGGGAGCAAGCTGGTCGGTGCTTGGCCTGGTGTGCTTTGGGTACCCGGCCAGTCGTTGACCGGGCTTGGGTTCTACTGAATGAGCATTAGAAACTTTGGAAGCAAGTGGAATCCAGAAGCTTGGATGTAGCCGCACGAATCAGCCGACGGAGGTGTGAGTGTGATGTCGCAGTAGTGTCATTTGGGTGTAGGAAGGGCAGCGAATAACAGAGAGCTAACCGCTAGGACAGAATTCTGGAATTCCCTCCCCTGCCTTATGTTTCCCATTATATCCTTAGTTTGGCAGCATTAACCCCCGAATTATTTTTTAAAACCTCTGGACTTGGAATGGAGATTACATATCCAAGACGGGTAGTATACACTGTTGATAGACTGTGTGTAAAATAGATAACTAATAAAAAATTAGGTGTGATGAGAACATAGCTCAGCAAACTCTTCTTAATGCTCTGTGGTAACCTATATGGAAAGGAAGTCCAAAAGGGACTTCCCTAACTAACCCTGTCTGCTGGATGATGAGGGAGGAAGCATAGTAGATTTGAAAGAAAAGCACTTGAAAGTTAAATGAGCTTTTACTTTCTCCTTAACGTCTTTTATATCCAGAGGATGTTTTTGCTGGTCTAGTCTCAGAAATTATATCTTCAGTCTCTGCAATGATTCCCTTCCAAGTCCAATGGTGCCCAGTTGCCTCCAGGCCCCAGACTTCTCTGTGAACAAGAAAAGCTCACTGAGGAAATGGTAATTCTTCAGTTGCTCCCTGAGATATCATGTCCAGTTGCAGTCTGTGGAGACTCAGTTCAGAGTCTTAAGAGCACCTGTCAGGTGAGAAGCACTGTGTATCTTTTTTAATGGTTGGGGGAGGGGGTGGTTTGGGGTTACCATACTATGTTAGTATCTTCTGGTGCTGTTGGTATTTCTCATTGCCAGTACCCTTCCCTGCATTAGGCAGTACCATCTCTTTTTTCACAAAAGAAAAAACATTCTTTTGTGTTCCAAGTTCCTGGCTTTATTGTACATTCTTGCAACCGAATTCTCCTGGCATTCCTTCCTCTCCTCCATTTTTCCCATTATAATCACCTCACCACCAAGCTGTCAGTATTCTGTATTTCCCCGGGGGATACTACCTGTGAACTAATCAAAGAAGCCTTTGCCCTCAAGGAGTTTATATTCTAGTTGCAGGGAAAGGAAATATATAAATATACAGTGTAGTATCCGTTGTGGCTCAGCTGGTAAAGAATTCACCTGCAATGCGGGAGACCTGGGTTCGATCCCTGCGTTGGGGAGATCCCCTAGAGAAGGGAAAGGCTACCCACTCCAGTATTCTAGCCTGGAGAGTTCCATGAACCGTATAGTCCATGGGGTCGAAAAGAGCTGGACACGACTGAGCGACTTTCACTTTTACTTAACTTTCACAGTGTAGTATCAGATACTGATAATGGTTATGGAGAATGTATCAGAATTCTGGCAGGAAACAGATAGCTCATTCAAACTGGATAATTCAGATTTCATGAAGAGGCTGGGCAGGATTATAGAAATCAACAAGGGATGGAGAAGAGTCTACACAAAGTCTAAGCTGATAGAACTATTTTCTGTCACCCAATCCACATCGCCCTTATCTTCTGCCAGCATCTCAGTGGCACAGAGTTCTTTATCTAGTCAAATAACATAAGCCTTTCCTAGATGATATAAGTCCTTGGTGACCCTGTCTCTTTCAGGTTACTTTGGTGTACCATTGACAGGGCCTATTAGACATGAGAGAACTAATGGGCACCCCCATGAAGTCCTCTGAGTTCCAGTAGCAGCAACCATTTCCCTCCTGGTAATTGGTATCAGTCATTCTGGCCAGCAGAGTGGCCCATCTCTGCCTGCTGGTTTGGCAGTTTGAGGAGCCCAAGATACAGACACAGGAAATAGTCTCAACTTCAAATTTAATAAAATTATGACTTTGTCCCACAGTAGAAGTATTTTTCCTTTGAAAATCAGAATCCTAAGCCCACCAAGCCCCATATTGTAGGGATAGGAAGCAAAACTAATGTAAGTGAATTATAAGGTATAGAGTAAGAGACATTATTACTTTCTCTTCTGCCCTTGGCTCCTATATCCATGTGTTATGGCCATGGGGAGTATATAGCGCTGTTTATCATCCTCTAGTTTATTGCATATATTGCATCCCATATGACAGAACTGCAAACTTATCAAGGTGTTGTTGCCCAGCTGGTACCATAACTGAAACTTCATTTAATCATTCCACCATTATCATCATCCACTTAAATCTGGATGGTGGGACATATGATAAGGCCCATGAGTTATATGTGTATGAGCTCACTGCTGAACTTCCTTCTCTGTAAAATGACTCCTTTGGCGGTAATACTATATAGAATACTGTGATAAGAAATACAGCATTCTCTTAAGTCAATGTAAATTTTTATCTGGACTGTGTATATAGTCCTTTGAAAACAAATGGTTGCCCCCTCCATAATAAAAGGGTATATTGAATATGTCCCCAAGTGGCTACCTAGTTTCTATCTAGAGAATGGTACCTTATTAGGGCCTTAGCAGTTGGCCTCTTGGGCACATAGAAATTATTCTAGGCATATCAATCTTCATAAGTGGAGGTCCGTATTGTTGAGCCCTTATATAGCCTCCATCTGTGCTGCCGTGACCACTTTGTGCATGAATCCATTGGGCAAACACAGCACTGGTAAAAAGGCTGATTGACATCATAATATGGATCGCTGTGTCCATCTGATTGAGAGGCTTCTCCACAGAAAATGCCCTTTGGTAGGATTCACATGGGCCACTAACTTATTAGTGGTTCATGCTTTGGTTCATCCTCATGATATTCTTCCAGAATCTTTATTTCTCATCTTGTTCTGTCTTATTCTTCCCAGGTACCTAAGTAATCAGATTGGCTTCCCTGGTGGTTCACCAGTAAAGAATCTACCTTCCAATGTAGGAGATGTGGGTTTGATCCCTGTGTCGGGAAGATCCCCTAGAGAAGGAAATGGCAACCCACTCCAGTATTCTTGCTTGGGAAATTCCATGGACAGAGGAACCTGGTAGGCTACAGTCCATGGGGTCACAAAGAGTTGGACACAACTTAGCGACTAAACTACAGCGAGTAATCAGATAACCCATTAGTTACTACCTGCGAATCGTCAATACATGTATCTTAGGCTATGTTGCCTAAGTAGACATGGAAAGTAGACAACCGGTATATACCTGAAATTCTGCCCACTGGAAGGATTTGCCTTTTCCAGCGTGTTTGAAGCAACCCCTGAGTAGAGGTATAAGCTGGTGCCCATACACTGGGCAGACCCATCTGTGCATTTTCCTCTTCTGTTAACTGGTAATAGGGAACTCCCATGGGACCATGAGTATAGGTTGAGGGGGCGTGGTAGTGGAGAAATAGGAACAGGAATGGGAATCTGAGTCACTTGCACATGGAATTTACTTGTCTTTCAGATTTGCTTTTATAATGGAATATTGGTTTATATGTTCAGTTCTATGAATTGATGGATCAAATAAGAACTAGTACACAGTGGTCACTTTATAATAGTTATTTGGTACCCTGTGGTCAAGCATTAAGTCTCTAATAGTGCTCAAGAGCAAGCCAAGATCTGCTTTTCACTTAGAAAATTGTTGGTAGAAGAGAGTATGGCCTTATTCCACTATGGTTCTTTTTTTTTTAATATTTATTTTTATTTATTTGGCTGTGCCAGGTCTTAGTTGTAACATGTGGGATCTTTAGTTGTGGCATGCCAGCTCTTAGTTGCAGCATGTGGGATCTAGTTCCCTGACCAGGGATCGAACCCAGACTCCCTGTATTGGGAGCATGGAGTCTTAGTCACTAGACCACCAGTGAAGTCCCTTCACTGTGGTTCTCTTACAGAGGCTTTCAAGAGTCTCCATACAGCAACCATGACTGCTCTTGACACTTCCAGTACCATTGGTTATCCTGGTTAATGAGGTCATGTGACAGGACAGCTTGCATTGCAACATGGTCCTTACTGTAGAACCTTTTTTTATTCTACTGTTAGTTACTCAGTCATGTCTGACTCTGTGACCCCATGCACTGTAACCCGCCAGGCTTCTCTCTCCATGGAATTCTCCAGGCAAGAGTACTGAGTCTCTCTCAAAAGTAGCAACCTTAACAAATTACTTAGATTGGTTATTTCAGCTCATTTACTATGGTATCTGTTCCCTAGAAAATGCAGGCCCACCAAGCATTATGCCTCTCTGAGGTGGTAAGAATTGGTTAGAGGTATAACCAAAGTGAGAGAATAAGCCATGTGACAGAGAAGGGTCTTCCAGGAAGAGGGAATAGCAAAAGTCAGAGCCCCATAAATATAGCAGGAACAGAGCAAGCCTGGGGTAGACAGGTGATAGGGGTGGTGTAGAATGAAATGAGGGCAGAGAGAAAAAAAGGGACCAGATCATAAGTTATTTCCAGTGAAATGGGAAACCAGTGGAACTCTTTGCACAAGATAACATGTAAAGATCACTAACCATTATATGGAGAATAGAACAAAAGTAAGTTAGCATAAAGAAAGTAAATGATTTAAGAGAATAATCAACTATGTCAAATAAATCAAGAATAAGACTGAAAATTGACCATTGGATTTCTTAAGATAGAGCATATTAGGGGCTTTAATAAGTATGGTTTTGGTGGAGTTACAGAGATAAAAGCCTGATTGCAGTGAGTTTAAAAAGGACTAGACTTGATGTTGCTTAGAATATAGCACTATGTGAACTATACATACCTGAGAGAAGTGTGAAGTGGCTTAACCACTTTGGAAAAATCTAGTTGAAGACCCAGCAGTTCTGACCCTAAATTTATATAACCAAGAGAAACACTTGTATATGTATACCGAGATAGACGCACTAGCATATTCATATCAGCATTGTTTGAAATAGCAAAATGTTCTTATCCATTGAAGAAGAATGGATAAATCACTTGTGGTATATGTCACATTATAGTGGTGAACATGAATGCACGTGGGTGAATCTTCCAAACATGATGTTGAGCATAAAAACAGTCATAGAATATATGTGGTATGATTCCGTAAATGTATAAAGTTCAAAAACATGCTGTCTTTGCTGCTAGGGATGCCATACCAAAACCATAGAGTGGGTGGCATAAACAACACAAATGTATTTTCTCAGTTGTATGTATTAATTTTGGTCATCTATGCTTTACTTTGCTTCTAGAAGTCTTACAGCTTTAGGTTTTATATTTAGGTTTATATTACATTTCTAGTTAATTTTTAAAATAATTTTATTTATTTATTTTTGTCTGTGCTGGGTTTTCGTTGCTGCACAGCCTTTTCTCTAGTTAGGGTGAGTGGGAGCTACTCTCTAGTTACGTTGCATGGGCTTCTCATTCCCATGGCTTCTCTTGTTGTGGAGCATGGGCTGTAGGCATACGGGTTTCAGTAGTTGTGGTGCACAGGCTTAGTTGCTCTGAGGCATGTGGGATCTTCCTGGATCAGGGATTGAACCTGTGTCTCCTACATTGGCAGGCAGATTCTTTACCACTGAGCCACCAGGGAAGCCCCTCTAGTTAATTTTTGTGTGTAATATAAGGAGGGGCTTCCCTGGTGGCTCAATAGGTAAAGAATAGTCAGTTAATTTTTGTTATTATGGTATCCACTTGTAACACTTGTTTTTGAAAAGAAACTACTTTTTCACCATTGAATTATCTTGGCAACTTTGTTAAAAGTCATTTGTACATACATATTTAGATCTGTTTATAGACTCTGTTCTATTCAGTTAATGTATATGTCTATCCTTGCCAGTATCTCACTGCCTCGATTACTATAGCTTTGTAATAAAGCTTGAAATCAAGTAGTATAAGCTGTCCAGTTTTGTCCTTTTTCAAAATTGTTTAGACCTTTCTCTGACTTTCTACACAGAGTTTAGAATCAGTTTGTCAGTTTCTACAAAAAGGCCTGCTAAGAATTTGATTGAGGTTGCATTGAATCCACAGATCACTTTGGGAAGAATTTATCTTCTTAATATAAAATCTTCCTGTCTGTAAATGATGGTATATATTTCTAAGTCTTTAATTTCTCTTAGGAGTGTTTTGTAGTTTTCATTATGCAGATATTGCACATACCTTGTTGAATTTGCTTCTAAGTATTTCATTTTTTAGCGCAACTGAGAAAATCTTTTTAATTATAGGTTCTAGTTGTTCATTGCTAGTATACAGAAATGCAGTCAGGTTTTGTGTATTTCAATAAAACCCGTTGCAAGTTCTAGTAACTTTTTAAAGACACTTTAGGATTTTCGGTATACGTGATTGCATAATCTGTAATACAGTTTGACTTCTTTTTTGTATATCTCATTTATTTTTCATGTTTTATTGCATTGTCTATGAATAGTGAATAGAAGTTATACAGTATTGAATAAAGTGGTAACATGTTCTTGTTTTCTTCCCTTCTTCCCAGGAGAAAACCATGTAATGTTTAACCATTAAGTATGACGTTAGCTATTAGTTTTTCTTTGCCTTTTATTAAAGTAGTTAATTTACATATAACATAGCTGATGTTAGGATTTAAATGTACCATCTTATTTTTTTGTTTTTATTTTATCCCATCTTTTGTTTCCTTTTTGTTTTTCTTTTTTCTCTTCATGTGCCTGATTTATTTATGCTATCAAGTTTTTTTGTTTTTCCATTTTTTCTCTATCAGCTTATTGTTTATACATCCTTGTATTGTTACTTACCTGTCACCTTATAGCTTTCACCTCATAGGCTTTCTCAAATGTGATTCTGTGAGAAGATTAAGCGAAAATGCTCTAAAGCATTCACTGTAACATATTAATGTTTCTCCTGTACATCTATCTATTGATGTACTAGCTCTCTACCACCTTTGGGAGAATTAAGAAAATAGTCACTCATAATATTTTCTTGTGGAACCGTGTTTGAAAAAGGCTGCCTTAGAAATCACAATATATGTATTTAATTTATTACAGTTTATCTTAGTTTACTATTTCTAGGATAATCCAAAGACCTTGTAATATTTTGGTTCCATTTACCTTCCTCCTCTCATGCTATTTTTTCCATATATTTTAATTCTACATATATATTGTAAACTCCATGAGACACTCATGCCCATTTAGATTTACCCCAATACCTCACTTTTTCTAGTACCCTTTGCCTGAAGGAAATGGCAACCCACTCCAGTATTCTTGCCTGGAGAATCCCATGGACGGAGGAGCCTGGTAGGTTACAGTCCATGGGTCGCAAAGAGTTGGACACGACTGAATGACTTCACTTTCACTTGCCTGTGGCAAAGAGGATAAACCTCCACTTGGAGGCTTGGGATTTTGGATTTTAGCCCTTGAAATTAACCTCTGTCATGTTTTTAGCTCTACAGACCATTTGCAGTCTGACAGTGATGTACCTTTTATAGTAAACACCTCTTAAGAATGAGCTGATAGTCTCAAGAATTTCGGTGGAGCTCTCATGTTGTCTACCATTACAGACATCTGGTATTGTTGAGCATAGGAATAACTTCCTAAAAAAAGCAACTCAAAAGAGATTTCTGGTCCTACTCCCTAATCTTTTTCTGGTTTACACACCTTAGTAAGGAAGTTTGGTCATTGAATATAGCTATTCTCAAAAGGATCATGTTTTCTTGGTCACTTTCTTCTAATAATCAAGACAAAAGAGGTAGAGGACTACATAGACCTATTTTTGAAAATTCAGGCTTCTTTCCTGGGCTTGCTTCTTTCTTTCCCCTGGACAGCACATGACCAGCCTGGTTGGTATACACTCACAGTGACGGCTGCCACTGCCTCCTCCTCTTTTTCCCTTTTACCTCCTTCCAACTCCCTCACTGAAGTTTTCATTCATACTGCCTACTTTACATAAATCAGTAAGTTGCTTATGTATTAGCTCTAAATAGTCAAACTTTGCTAATTACTGTAATTAGATTTCAGTATTCACAGATCTCTTCTTGTGACAAACATACAGAACATATCTGAGAAGCCACTTTAATAAACAGATATTCATTATTTATTAATTTTCAGTGTTTTGGAGTACTCCTATACTGTGACATTTCATAGGAAAATACTAATCTTTTTCACCTTAAAATTTCTTACAGTATGGAGAACATGTCCCATCTATATTTTGTTTATTGTTTTAGATGGTGTGACTAAGGCCAGTGTTGGAGAGATGGCTTCCAAGGAGGAAATTACAGCAAAAATTGAACCATTGACTGAAGAGTCTGGCAACCCTAGAAACGATGTTCTCCAGGATTCTGAATGCAAACAATTCTCTGGACTTGGGGATAAATTCAATGAAAAGGATCAGAACCTCTTTAAAAGAAGACAGCACAACTGTGATGAATGTGGGCAAAGCTTTGCTTGTAGTACAGGCCTTATTAGGCATCGAAGAACCCACTGGGAGAAACGCTATGGATGTGATCAGTGTGGAAAGGCCTTTAATGTGAGCTCAGCCCTGGTTCTGCATCAGAGAATTCATACTGGAGAGAAACCCTATCCTTGTAATTGGTGCATTAAAAGTTTCAGTCGGAGCTCAGACCTTATTAAACATCAAAGAGTCCACACTGGTGAAAAACCTTACAAATGTGATGAATGTGGGAAAGCCTTCAGTCAGAGCTCTGATCTTATTATACATCAGAGAATCCATACAGGAGAAAAACCCTATCAATGTAGTCATTGTAGTAAAAGTTTTAGCCAGCGCTCAGACCTGGTTAAACATCAGAGAATCCATACTGGAGAGAAGCCTTATACATGTAACCAGTGTAACAAACATTTTAGTCAGAGTTCTGATGTTATAAAACATCAAAGAATCCACACTGGTGAGAAACCATATAAATGCGATGTGTGTGGAAAAGCCTTCAGTCAGAGCTCAGATCTTATTCTACATCAGAGAATCCACACTGGAGAGAAACCATATCCATGTAATCAGTGTAACAAAAGTTTCAGTCAGAACTCAGACCTTATTAAACATCGAAGGATCCACACTGGAGAGAAACCCTATAAATGTAATGAATGTGGAAAAGCTTTTAATCAGAGCTCAGTTCTTATTCTGCATCAGAGAATTCACACTGGAGAGAAACCCTATCCATGTAATCAGTGTAGCAAAACCTTCAGTAGACTTTCAGATCTTATTAATCATCAACGAATTCACACTGGAGAGAAGCCTTACCCATGTAACCAGTGCAGTAAAATGTTTAGTCGAAGATCGGACCTTATTAAACATTACAGAATTCATACAGGTGAGAAACCCTATGAGTGTGATGAGTGTGGGAAAACCTTTAGTCAAAGCTCAAACCTTATTCTGCATCAGAGAATCCACACTGGAGAGAAACCCTATCCATGTAGTGATTGTACTAAAAGTTTTAGTCGTCGTTCAGACCTTGTGAAACATCAAAGAATACACACTGGAGAGAAACCGTACACATGTAATCAGTGCAATAAAAGTTTTAGTCAAAGCTCAGACCTCACTAAACATCAGAGAGTACACTCTGGAGAAAAACCCTATCATTGTGATTGTTGTGAGAAAGCTTTCAGTCAGAGTTCTGACCTTATTCTTCATCAGAGAATTCACACTGGAGAAAAACCATATCCATGCACACAGTGCAGCAAAAGTTTCAGTCAGAACTCAGACCTTATCAAGCACCAGAGGATCCACACTGGGGAAAAACCATATAAATGTAATGAGTGTGGGAAGGCTTTCAGTCAGTGTTCAGCTCTTGTCCTACATCAGAGGATCCATACTGGGGAGAAACCATACCCATGTGATCAGTGTGGCAAAGGCTTTAGTCGGCGCTCTGATCTCATTAACCATCAAAGAGTCCACACGAGTGAAAATCCATATAAATGTGATGTGTGTAGAAAAGCCTTCAGCACATGCACTGATCTTACTGAACACCAGAGAATCCACATGAGAGGGAAACCACACAGGTGCGTTCAATGCAGTAGAAGTTTTAGCCAGCTCGCTGATCTTAATCATCATGAGAAAATTCATGCTGGGGAAGACGCTTTGAATGTGGGAAAACCTTTAGTGTATACCCCAACTTTATTCAGTACTAGAGATGCTCTGCCAGAAAAAAATCTTAGGAATGCTATTGATTATGAAAAAGGTTTTAATCAATGTTCAGCTCTCATGCTACATTAAAAAAACACACACACTAGAGAGAAAACATAGTAATTCAATTTTTGTAATGAAAAGTTTAACTCAGAGCTCAGACATTACTAAAAAATTCTGAGAACGAATCCTGTGGGTAGAGGGAAAATCTTTAATGTGAAAAAAATTTACTGAATGTCAGCAACAATGGAAAAAAATTTCTGTCTGCTGTAATGTAAGAAAAGCTCTAGTCTTTGAATCAAATACAATCCACAAGAGGAAAGTTTCTATCATAAGAAATGACTCACAGTGATAATGCAGAATGTTACCAGATATTGTAAAAATCAGTGTGGTGGCATGTGTAATCAGAGCTCAAAAAGTGTATTAGTGTTATAATCTCACACCTTTAGTGAGCCCAGATCACCCGTTGCAGAGAAGTTATTTTAGAGAATGTAGGGAAAACTTAAACCCTTCCCTTATCTTGTCATTCACTCTGCTAATTGGCATACCACTTATCTCCTGACAGCTGGAGAGTTCTACTTTATGCTAATTCTAGCTATTAAATTCCCTGAGTGTGAACATGCTATGCTATTCTGATATTAAACTTAACTACAAAACTCTAGTGCCCCATTTTCTGAAAGATTTTTTTTTTTTCGTGGCTAAGTTTTGTTCTTCCTAGTGAGCACAAGTTTTCAAGTTTCTGTGATGTTCACAGCAAACATGAATTTGTTTTCCTCTTAATTCAGCCCATCCATAAACTGTAGAGGTTTGAAATTATTTCAACACTATCACTTACTGGCAGCTTCTGAATATATGAAATAATTGTTTTAAATTCCATATGTTAAAGTATGAAGATTACTACTGTGTTTATCCTGTCATCTATAGATTGAGCAAAATGTTTGGCTAAAGTAATAACCTTCATGACTAATTCATAGAGCATATTCTGTCTACAAGTAAAAAGATCTGTTGATCTTTTTTTAATGGCAACATTCATCAGACTTTGTTTTGTTTGTTGATTTCTGACATACATACTGATAATAGGCTATGTATACTTGATATTTTCAACTGAAAAATAGTTTTTTTTAAAGTAAGAAAACCTGTCTTTCTGGTATTAACCATTTGTTAAAATTCTGCTACTGTTGTTTACTTTGACTATCCCCCATAATTATCCAATTAATATTTTAATACACATTGTTAAATTATTATGTGCAAGACATTTTTTTTTTAAGTTTTCTAGTATACACAAAGAATACACTGTCCCCAGAAGTCATGAATTTTATGGTGATAAAGGCTGACATATGTAGAAAACATGGCTCAATAGAATCATTAAGGTAGACAAGACGCTTATAAGAGCTCACAGGAGGGAGGGTTCGATTGTGATTGGAAAAGAAAAGCTTTGTGGAGTTCCCAAGATTTGAGTTTTGAAGGAGAGGCATATGGGCTGGGAGGGAATAGTCAAGAAAGGCACAGAAGTGAGAAAATACAAAAAATGATGTAGAGTATGGTGCTTAGTCACTAATTCAATAAATATTCAGTGTCAGACACTGCAGTGAGTGCTACTGAAGAAAGAATGATGCCCTTGTGCTTAAGTGTTTAAGAAAATAATGACTGAAACATGTACTTAAAAGAGTAAGAATAAAGTGGAAATTAAAATGAAGTAGGAGAAAAGACAGTTAAGTGTGATGCTAAATAAGCAGACACTTCAACTTTCTGGAGTTTGGTGTCATCTGTAAAACAAAAGTGGGTGTGGTTGGAATAGATTTCATATTTCTGCATATTGCTCTCAAGGTAGTGGAAAGCTATTAAGATCTGTGAAGCAGGGAATGGCATGATCGTCATCTTGCTTTCAGAAAAGTCTAAAAAGGAAGAAAGAGCAGAAAGGAAAACCATTTTGGAAGTCTAGAAATACAACCACGAGGTCCAGAAGTAGAGGAGCTAAATGGCATAGACATGATGATAGGTTGAGAATGAGTGGGGGTGAAGTGAGAAGTGAGTAGGATGGGAAAAGCATATAACTGATTATCATCTGTTTGGGGGAGTTTTAAAAGTTAAGAAAAATACAATGATAAAATTTATATCTGAGGGTTAGCTATTTTTCCTGAGGATAAACACTAAGAACCAGCTCCTTACTACACATTTACTATCTAGTGTTCTACAGGTAAACTTAAAATTCATAAACTTGACACACATGATATCATCCTCCTGAATTCCTTACTAAACACCTTGCCATCCAGATAAAATGGTAGCCAACCTACATCCCTCATTCTTCCCCAGTTTTCTAAATCTACTTGCTCACTAGGTCATTTCTGAGTTACAAAAATAACACTACTTGTAAAAATTTAAACAATAGTGAAGTATATAAAGTAAAAAGGGAAGGAAAACAGTGTTAGGCCTGCTATTTTATGCCAGTTGATTCCCCTGGCATTTGCTGATTCTCAAACTGGCGAGACAAAAGGCCAAGAAATCTAACCAGAGGACCCTGGAAGATTCGGATATCTACTATCACAGTCTGAATCACACTTACCAATTGAATCATCAAAAATAGGAAATCTGAATATAACCATAGCTAGTAAGGAAACTCCCGACATAGAGAAGCCTAGAATCGATGGTTCCACTGTTGAATTCTACCAAACATTTAAAGAAGAAACACCAATCCATCTCAAACTCCTTCAAAAAACAGGAGGGAATGTTTTCAAGCTCATTTTATGAGGCCAGAATCAACCTGATATCAAAGCCAGACAAAGATACTACAAGAAAACTACAGGTCAATATCTCCTATAAATATTGATGCAAAAACCCTCAACAGAATATTACCAAACAGAATTCAATAGCACATTAACAGGGTTATACACCAAGACCAAGTGGAATTTATTTCTGACATGCAAGGATGGTTCAACATATGAAAATCAACCAATGTAATGCGTATTACGAGAGTAAAGAGTAAAAACCACATGATCATCTCAATGCAAAAAAAAATTTCTTTGACAAAATTTAACACCTTTTCATGACTTAACCCACACACTCAACAATCTCGGAATAATACCAGGATAATAATAAAGGCCATACATACAAAACTCATAGTTAACATGTACTCAGTGGTGAAACCCTGAAAACGTTTCCTCTGAGAGGAGTAAGAATGCCTGCTTTTGCCATGTTACTATAGCACTGGAACTCCTAGCCACAGCAACTAGCAAGAAAAATAAAGGAGGGATTAAAATGATATCTCTCTGTAGATAACATGATCTTATATACAGAAAATCCTTAAAGTCTCACGCACACAACTTGTTAGAACTCAAATCAATTTAGCACAGTTGTAGGGTACAAAATCAACATGCAAAAATCAGTTGTGTTTTTATACACTAACAATAAACAACCTGAAAAAAAGCAATTCCATTTACAGTGGCATCAAAAAGAATAAAATACTTAAGAATACACTTAACCAAGGAAACAAAAGACATGCTAAAATCTACAAAACATATGAAAGAAAGTAGACACCAATAAATGAAGAGCCATCCCATGGTATTAAGTACATTAAAAAATTAACCAAGGAAACAAAAAACTTATACACTGAAAGCTACAAAATGTTCTGAAAGAAATTAGACACCAACAAATGAAGACACTCCATGGTGTTAAATACATCAAGTAATAGAGAGTAGTAAATACTACCCAAAGAAATCTACAGATTCAGTGAAATCCCTATCAAAACTCTAACAGCATTTTTTTCAGACCCAGAAAAATCCATCCTAAAGCTCACATGGAATATCAAGGAACCCTCAATAGCCAAAACAACCTTGAGGAAGAACAAAGTTGGAAGTCCCACACTTCCTGATTTCGAAACTTAACTACAGTAATAGAAACAGTGTCGTACTGGCATAAAGACAAATGCATAGACCAATGGAATAGTATAGAGAGCCCAGAGATAAACCCTCCCATAAATACTCAAATGATTTTCAACAAGGGTGTCAAGACCATTCAATGTGTAAAAAGACAGTTTTCTTGATAAATGACATTGGGAAAACTGCATATTGACAAGCAAAAGAATGAATCTGGACCCTTGCCTTACACCATGTACAAAAATTAACTCAAAATGGATCAAAGACCTAAACATAAGAGCTAAAACTACAAAACTCTTAGAAGAAAACATGGAGGAAATCGGATTTGTCAGTGATTTCTTGGATATGACAACATAAGAGGAAACGAATTAAGTGGATTTCATCAAAATTTAAAACTTATGCATAAAAGGATACTATTATAAGAATGAAAAAGGAAATCCATAGAATTTGAGAAAATATTTGCAAATCATATACAGATGGATTTTAAATTTTTTTATTTTTAATGGATAATTGCTTTACAGTATTGCATTCATTTCTACCAAACATCAACATGAAACAGCCATTGATTTACAGATAAGGGATTAATATTCAGAATATATAAAGAACCCCTACAACTCAACAATAATTAACCAGATTTTTTAATTGGTCAAGTGGCTTGAATAGACATTTCTCCAAAGATGTTATAAAAATGGTCAAAAAGCACATAAAAAGATACTCAATATCACTAATCATTAGGGAAATGCAGACCAAAACCTCAGTGAGATATTCTATACCTATTAGGATAGCCATTAAGAAAGGAAGGAAGGAAGGATAGAAGGAAGTAAGGAAATAATATTGTTGGTGAGAAACTGGAACTCTTGCACAATGCTGATGGGAATGTAAAATGGTGTAGCCACTGTAGGCAGCAGTATCATGGGTTCTCAAAAAATTAAACACTGAACTACAATATGATCCAGTAATTCCACTTCTGGGTATAGACACAGAATGGTTGAAAGAAGGGACTCAAATATTTGTACACTGATCACAGCAGCATTACTGACAATAGCCAAAAGCTGACAACAATCTGAATGTCCATGGACAGACAATGAATAAACAAAATGTGGTATATAAATACAGTAGAATATTACTCAGCTTTACAGAGAAAGGAAATTTTGATACACACTATGTCATAGAGGAACACACAGAAGGACAGATATCTTATGATCCCACTTACATGGTGTACCCAGCAGATTGGATACACTGAAATGGAAGTTAGTGAGAGATACATAAGTAGAAAACACCAAGGCTGAAACAGGGAAGAAAAAAAAGTTATAGGAGATACAGAAGAGAGCATAGGAATCATACCTGCTATGGTAAAAAGGCCTTGTTGTTCAGTTGCTAACTGCAGCACGCCAGTCTTCCCTGTCCTTCAATATCTCCTGGGGTTTGCTCAAACTCATGTTCATTGAGCTGGTGATGCCATCCAGCCATCTCATCCTCTGTCAACCCCTTCTCCTCCTGCCATCAATCGTTCCCAGCATCAAGGTCTTTTCCAATGGGACACAACTTAGCTACTAAGCTGTGGGGTCACAAAGAGTCAGACATGACTGAGTGACTGAACTGAGCTAGCTACTAAGTCATCAAAAAGTCCTAACACACAAAATTTGAATCTCAATGAAATAAGAGATGATGGCACAAAAGCTGTATTTAAAGACTGGTCAAGAATTTTCCAATGCTCATGAATAATCAAGTCATACGTTAAAGGAGCACCGCAGACACCAAAAACTGCAAAGAAAGTGTAGCTGGGGATATCATCATACCTAACAGTACCAAAGAAAAGAGAAAATCTTAAGAAGGGGGGAAGTCGTTATATTCAAAGAAGCAACGACTAGACTGAGGCTTAACTTCTCAACATAAAGCCAGAAGATAGTGAGATATCTTGGAAGTATAATTTTCAAAAGTAAAGACGATGTAAAGATATTTCCAGACAAATAAAAAGGAGAGAATTCATTGCTCACAGACTCAAAAAATACTAAAAGAAGCTCTTCAGGCACAAGAGAAGAACACTTAAGGAAAAATGAAGAGCCATGGAAAGTATAAATCTGAAGGTAAATATAAACAAATATTGACTATAAGAAAAGGTAAGAATGCCTAAAGTCAGGATCTAAGTACATTCTCAGGAAAATGGTAGAAGTACTAATTTATATTAGGTTCCAGTAAATAAGGATGCGTGTTGTGATCTCTAGAGTAAAAGAGGAATATAAGAATTTAACAAAAAGTAAAATGGAGCAATAAAAACTATTGATTAATCCCAAAGAAGGCAGCAAGAGAAAAAGAATATAGATAGAAAACAAATAGGAGCATGATATGTAAGCCCAAATACACCAGTAATGGGACCTTCCTAACCCAGGGATTGAACCCATGTCTCTTACATCTCTTGTATTGGCAATTGGTTTCTTTACCTCTAGCACCACCTGGGAAGCCCATGTTACATGCAAGTGGACACAAGACAAACATTCTTGACTAGAATTTTTTTTAATCATATTACTTGAGATACAACTATCAAGGGGATTCCAAGGGGCTCAGTGGGTAAAGAACCTGCCTATCAATGCAGGAGATATATGCTGCAGGGTTTGATCCCTGGGTTGGGAAGATCCCCTGGAGGAGGGCATGGCATCCCACTGCAGTATTCTTGCCTGGGAAATCCCATAGACAGAGGAGCCTGGAGGGCTATAGTTCATGGGGTTGCAAAGAGTTAGACACAACTGGAGTAACAGCACACACACAAGCACAACTATCAAAATCCAGGAAATTTGAAATAATACAAGTACGGAAAAAGATACTTCATTCAAACATTAACCAAAAGAAGGTGCTAATAGCTATACCAGTATTAGACAAGAAGTAGACTGTAAACCAAATGTCTTACCAGAGATAAAATGAACAGAGGCCTCTGTGAGAGGCTGGTGGGCATCCCTAGGATCAGTAACCACTGTAAGTCTCCACTCCCAGAAGACTTGATGAGTCAGTTTACCAAGAAAATAGAAATATACTAAATGTGTATACACCTAACAGTTTTGCTTCACAGTATATAAAGCTAAAATTGACAAAACTGAAATGCGAAAGGTAAATCTACAATTTTAGTAGGAGACTTACACAAATCTCTTAGTAAAAGAGAACAAGCAGGAAAAAATGTCCAAGAATAGAGTATATTTTGACAATATGATTAATAAATTCACCTAATGGACACATAGATAACAGTGCAACCAGTAATGGCAGGAAACTTGATTCTTTTTACGTGCACCGAGAACATTTTCCAAAACTGAGCATATGCTGGTTTGTGAAGCAAGCCTCAACAAACTTTGTCAGATTGAAATCATTTAGAGTCGGGCTATGCAACAGAATTTTCTGTGTTCCATCTCTATTGTTCAATACAGTAGACACCAGAATCAATACAGTAGTCACTAGCCACATGTGGCTACTGAGCACTTAAATTATGTGACTAATGAACTGTATTGTATTTATTTTAATTAATTTATACAGTTACATCTGGTTAGTGACTACTTACTAGCGTAGACTTAGCATATGTTTTCATAAAACAATAAAACTAGCTAGAAATCAACAGCATAAACATTTTTAAAATTCCCAAATCTTTGAAAATTAAGAAAAACAATTCAAATTACCCATGGGTAAAAGAAAAAAACACAATGGAAATTAGAATGTATTTTTATCTGGATTAAGTGAAATACAACTTTATCCACAGAAATAAAGTAAGATACAACTAAAGTCCTGATTAAAGAAATGTATAGCATTCAGTGCATGTTTTAGGGGGAGAGGGAAAGGCTAAAATTTAGTGGTTTGAATCTCCATCACCAGAAGTTAGAAAAAGAATATCAAGTAAATCTAAAGAAAGTAGCTATTGCTGTTTAGTCACTCTTTGTGACCCCATAGATTGTAGCCCACCTGGCTCCTCTGTCCATAGGATTTCCCAGGCAAGAATACTGGAGCAGGTTGCCGTTTCCTTCTCCAGGGGCTCTTCCCAACCCAGGGTTGAACCTGCATCTCCTGCTTTGCAGGTGAATTCTTTACCACTGAGCCACCTGGGAAGCCCCAAAGAAAGTAGAGAGAGATTCATATGGGTTGTTCTGGTTTCTCATCATAATTTAAAGAAAAATACTCACAATATCCAGAGCCCTTTATGTCCTGCAAAAGAAAGAAGAAGAGGTCCTCAAATTCCTTACATAGGGACTTCCCTGGTGGCGCAGTGGCTAAGATACCATGCTCCCAATGCTGGGGGCCTGGGTTCAAACCCTAGTCAGGGGACTAGATCCCACATGCCACAACTAAAGATCCTGTGTGCCACCGCAACAAAGATCTGGTGCAGCCAAATAAAAATTAATTAAACTATTTTAGAAAGAAAAATCCTTACATAAGGAACCCATTTAGGAGGCACTTAGGTTGACTTCCAAATGGAACAGTGAATCTACAAAAGGAAAAAGTGATGGTGTCTACCTCATAAATCTGAAGAGAATCTGGGAGAAAGTTCTGGCAGCTTGTGCCATGCCGTTGATCCCACTGAAAACTCGGCTCACGTCAGTGTCCTGTCCTCCAGATATACTGGCCACCAAGCTGTGCTGAAGTTTGCTGCTGCCCCAAGGCCATTCCTGTTGCTGACTGTGTCAGTCCTGGAGATTTCACTCACCAGATCCAGGCAGTCTTCTGGGAGTGGGGACTTCCGGTGGTTGCTGATCCTAGGGCCACACACTAGCCTCTCACAGAGGCCTCTTAACGTTAACCTGCCTACCACTGCTCTGTGTAACTCAGACTCAACTCTGCACTCTGTGGGCATTGCCATTTCCTCCAACAACAAGGGAGCTCACTCAGTGGGTCTGTGACGGGTGCTTGCCTAGGAAGTTGTACACATGCATGGCACCATCTCTCATGAACACCCAGAGGAGGTCACACCTGATCTCAGCATCCACACAGACCCAGAAGAGATTGAAGAGGAGGAGCAGGCTGCTGCTGAAAAGGCTGTGACCAAAGAGGCATTTCAGTGTGAATGGACAGCTCTAGTTCCTGAGTTTACTGCTGCTCAACCTGAGATCCCAGACTGGTCCGCAGCGTACAGGTGCCCTGGGTGCCTACTCAGCAGTCCCTCCTGAAGACTGGAGTATGCAGCTCCCACTGCTCAGGAATGAGGAGGGAAGACCACTGAGTGGTTTTAAACCACTCTCTCATAGACTTTAAATAGAACATGGAAATTAAGTTGAGGGAAAATAAAGTTTTTTTTAAAAAAAGATGGAAGGAAATAGTAGAGCATGAATTAATGAACTAGAAAGCAAACACTTTAAAAAGAAAATAAAGCCAAAGGCTCATTTTTGGGAAAAAAA
Source organism: Capra hircus (assembly GCF_001704415.2). NCBI lineage: Eukaryota > Metazoa > Chordata > Mammalia > Artiodactyla > Bovidae > Capra > Capra hircus. Next base: position 22,042,242 of record NC_030831.1, on the reverse strand, counting down.
TAAATCTGATATTCTCCCAGCAAAACTAATCAAGAAAGAGAGAAAAGTCCCATATGTCAATGTAAGGAATGCAAAAGTGGCCGTCAGCACAGATCTACAGCCATTACAGGGGTAATATGAAGGATATGATTAATAATTTTACCTGAAAATAATAAAATTAATCTAAAGTTAACATAATAAGAAATATAAAATTTGAATAGCTCTATGTCTATTAAGGACATTATCTGTAATTTAAAATTTTCCTATAAAGAATATTCTAAGCCAGACATCTCAGCAGGGAATACTTCCAGACAGTAAATGAAAAAAAAAAAAAACATCTCACACAATCTTTTTAAGGTAATAGACCATACATTACCCAACTAACTGTATGGAAGCTGTGGATTATGTTCCTTACAGAGGAAGATTTCCTTTCTGAAACTAGAACAAGAGGCCAGCTTTCCCAAGAATGTTGACACACCCATCTCTCCACATCTCGCTAGAACACCCTTCAGGCCTTTGATCATTCCAGCTGTCAAGGAGCTGCAGCTGAGCCTCCAAGGCACATTAAAAGCAATCTTTCAAAGAATTGGGATCCAGTTCTCTGGCAGGTAGACTGAATCTATACAATATCATTTATCACTTACACTAATACCAGGCTGAATGAAGAAATGAAGTCGCTCAGTCATGTCCGACTCTGTGATCCCATAGACTATAGTCCACCAGGCTCCTCCGTCCATGGGATTCTCCAGGCAAGAATACTGGAGTGGGTTGCCATTTCCTTCTCCAGGGAATCTTCCCTACCCAGGGATCAAACCCAGGTCTCCCGCATTGCAGATAGATGCTTTAACCTCTGAGCTACCAGGGAAGCCCTTTCATTTCATTTCTCTGGCAGGCAGATTGAATCTATACAATATCATTTATCACTTACACTAATACCAGGCTGAATGAATTACAAGCTAGAATCAAGATTGCTGGGAGAAATCAACAACCTCAAATATGCAGATAATACCACTCTAATGGCAGAGAGCAAAGAGGAACTAAAGAACCTCTTGATGAGGGTGAAAGAGGAGAGTGAAAAAGCTGGCTTATGACTCAACATTCAGAAAACTAAGATCATGGCATCTAGTCCCATCACTTCATGGCAAATAGAAGGGGAAGAAGTGGAACCAGTGGACACTTTCTTGGGCTCCAAAATCACTGAGGATGGTGATTGCAGCCATGAAATTAAAAGACACTTGCTCCTTGGAAAAAAAGCTATGACAAGCCTAGACAGCATAGTAAAAAATAGAGACATCACTTTGCTGACAAAGGTCTGTACAGTCAAAGGTATGGTTTTTCCAGTAGTCATGTACAGATGTGAGTTGGACCATAAAGAAGGCGAGAACCAAAGAATTGATGCCTTTGAACTGTGGTATTGGAGAAGACTCTTGAGAGTCCCTTGGACTGCAAGGAGATCAAACCAGTCAACCCGAAGGAACTCAACCCTGAATATTCACTGGAAGGATTGATACTGAAGCTGAAACTCCAATACTTTGGCCACCTGATGAGAAGAGTAGACCAAGAGTATTTTGATGAGTGCCATACTACATATATGTGTACTTTGTTCTAAAAATCATTGACAGTGGCAAATGAAAATTTTTCCATTGTTGTACCAGAAATATTCCTTTATCATAAACATAGCTCTACATCTTCATTTTAAATATGGCTATAAGGGATATTTATAATTGCTTTCTCAATATTCCTCCTCTCTCTCCCTGCCCCCAAAATTCTCAATAATAGCACCTTACCTGACTTCCTTTTAGTAATTTGCTCTCTCTCTTTCAGGGCTACTGTTTTTTCTAAATCTGCATTTTGAGATAATTTCAAACTTACAGAAAAGTTGCAAGAAGAGTACAAAGAATTCCTATATGTGCTTCCCCCAGATTCCCCAAATATCATTTTATCACACTTGCTTTATCATTATCTACCTACCTACTCTATCTACCTAGATATATCTATATATTTTTTTAAATTTTTTTTCCTGGATTGTTTAGGAGTAAGTTGCAGACAACTTACTTTGCAGGTAAAGGAGAAAAGAAAGATATGCCCATTTCAATGCAGAGTTCCAAAGAATAGCAAGGAAAGATAAGAAAGCCTGCCTCAGTGACCAGTGCAAAGAAATAGAGGAAAACAGTAGAATGGGAAAGACTAGAGATCTCGTCAAGAAAATTAGAGATACCAAAGGAACATTTCATGCAAAGATGGGCTCGATAAAGGACAGAAATGGTATGGACCTAACAGAAGCAGAAGATATTAAGAAGAGATGGCGAGAAAACACAGAAGAACTATACAAAAGAGATCTTCATGACCCAGATAATCACGATGGTGTGATCACTCACCTAGAGCCAGACATCCTGGAATGTGAAGTCAAGTGGGCCTTAGGAAGCATCACTATGAACAAAGCTAATGGAGGTGATGGAATTCCAGTTGAGCTCTTTCAAATCCTGAAAGATGATACTGTGAAAGTGCTGAATTCAATATGCAAGCAAATTTGGAAAACTCAGCAGTGGCCACAGGACTGGAAAAGGTCAGTTTTCATTCCAATTCCAAAGAAAGGCAATGCCAAAGAATGCTCAAACTACCACACAATTGCACTCATCTCACATGCTAGTAAAGTAATGCTCAAAATTCACCAAGCCAGGCTTCAGCAATACGTGACCGTGAGCTTCCAGATGTTCAAGCTGGTTTTAGAGAAGGCAGAGGAACCAGAGATCAAATTGCCAACATCCACTGGATCATGGAAAAAGCAAGAGAGTTCCAGAAAAACATCTATTTCTACTTTATTGACTATGCCAAAGCCTTTGACTGTGTGGATCACAACAAACTGGAAAATTCTGAAAGAGATGGGAATACCAGACCACCTGACCTGCCTCCTGAGAAATCTGTATACAGGTCAAGAAGCAACAGTCGGAACTGGACATGGAGCAACAGACTGGTTCCAAATTGGGAAAGGAGTATGTCAAGGCTGTATATTGTCACCCGGCTTATTTAACTTATATGCAGAGTACATCATGCAAAATGCTGGGCTGGATGAAGCACAAACTGGAATCAATGTTGCCGGGAGAAATATCAATAGCCTCAGATATGCAGATGACACCACCCTTATGGCAGAAAGCAAAGAAGAATTAAAGAGCCTCTTGATGAAAATGAAAGAGTGAAAAATTTGGCTTAAAACTTAATATTCAGAAAACTAAGATCATGGCATTGGTCCCATCACTTCATGGCAAGTAGATGGGGAAACAGTGGAAAGAGTGACAGACTTAATTTTGGGGGCCTCCAAAATCACTACAGATGGTGACTACAGCCATGTAATTAAAAGAGGATGAGAAGGAAGCTGAAACTGCAATACTTTGGCCACCTGATGGGAAGAACTGACTTATTTGAAAAGACCCTGATGCTGGGAAAGATTGAAGGCAAAAGGAGAAGGGGACGACAGAGAATGAGATGGTTGCATGGCATCACTGACTCAATGGACATGAGTTTGAGTAAACTCTGAGAGTTGGTGATGGACAGAGAGGCCTGGCATGCTGCAGTCCATAGGGTTGCAATGAGTCAGACACGACTGAGCAACTGAACTGAAGTTGCAGGCACAGTGTTCCTTTGACATTCATAGCAAGGAGAAAGAGGATTTTGAGCAGAGAAATGGTATAGTCTGGTTTCTGTGATCTGGCTGCCTTGTGGGGAACTGAGTAAAGCAGGGAGATGAGGAGGCGCTGGCCTGAGCAACTGGGAGGATAAAATTGCCACTTTATAAGACAGCAATATAAGATATGAGAAAACTACATGTTTGGTGAGAAATTAAAAGTTTGATTGGGGCATGTTAGATTGAAGATGCCTAACGAATCACTGTTCCAAGCCCCATTTATAAGCCTATTTGCAGGGCCAGGGTTTCTGCTCTTTGATACTGATGACCCTCTAAGAAGACTGCCTGCACCATCCACCTTGCTGTTGCAGCACCAGGCTGCAAGTGGAGGGAGCAACTGACTCCTCCTGGATCTCTGGCCCAACACTCCCCCTGTGCTGCTGTGCTGCCTTGGATCCTGACTTCTCAGTGGCTGCTGCTGGAGGGGTTCAAGGATACCACCTGGGAGTGTGGAGTTGATGTTCTCTGGTGGAAACTGAAGGGAGCCTGAAGAAAAGTCATCTCCTTCCTCCCACCCCATGGTGAGATGACCTAGTTCATACCACATGCACTCTGAAGACAGTGAAACTATGCAAACAGCTGTGCCTTGACTGTAGACACAGAGTGACACCCACTTGTACCTTTCTTTTTCCCTGCCTCACTACCCATTTACCTTCAGTCATCATGTTCTGAGATTGCACCACCCCAATAAAGGAAAAGAACCCACCTGCCAATGCAGGAGACACAGGAGACCCAGGTTCCATCCCTGGATCAGGAAGATCCCCTGGAGGAGGAAATGGCAACCCACTCCAGTGTTCTTGCCTGGGAAATCCCAAGGACAGAGGAGCCTGGCTGGCTACAGTCCAGGGGGTTGCAAAGAATCGGACACAACTGAGCACGAAGGCATGCAATAAAGAATTAACAATAAGGTTTAATTTTAGGCTCTGTTTTCTTGGGAACCCAGATTAAAGTAGGCATCAAAGTGGAGATATCTGGTAGGCAAAGGGATTTATGAACCTGTAATTCAGAGAAGAGGTCAAGGCTGGAATACAGATTTTGGAATCCTAGGTACTAATTGTAAAGACCTAAGACCAGAGGTTCCTGCGTGGCTCAGAGGTTAAAGCGTCTGCCTCCAATGCGGGAGACCCGGGTTTGATCCCTGGGTCGGGAAGATCCCCTGGAGAAGGAAGTGGTAACCCACTCCAGTATTCTTGCCTGGAGAATCCCAGGGACAGAGGAGCCTGGCGGGCTACAGTCCACGGGGTCGCAAAGAGTCGGACATGACTGAGCGACTTCGCTTCAAGACCACATGAGATCCTAGGAAGAGAACATAGGTAGAAAACCAGAGATTTGAACGCTGACCCCTCAGGCACTCCAACATACTGAAGGCTAGAGAGTTGAGGAAATACCACCATTGAGACTGAGAAGAAATGTCCCACAAGGTAGAGAAAAACCAAGTGTGTGGTATGCAAAATACTGCTGACAGCTCAAACAATAAGTTGGTATTGGAACCAGCATGTGGAGTTTAGCAAACTTCATTACTACTCTTTGTGTGGAGAATTAGCTTAATATTCAGTAATGTCACACCTCTCATTCCTGATATAATTTGCACCTATTTTTTTTCCCCCTGATCAGTTTGGCTTAGAAGTTTATCTTGTTCTTTTTAAAAAGTTGCTTTTGGTTTAAATAGAGTATAGAAATTGATTTCTTATTTTTGTTTTCTATTCTATTGATTTCCAATCTAGTCTTTCTTTTCTTCTCTTTACTTTGGGCTTAATTTATTCTTATTGTGGTTTCTTAAAGTGGAACTGAAGTAATTAAATCGAGACTTTTTTCTTTTATTAATATATGTAATGGTTAAAAATTTACCTGTAAAACCTGTGTGCCAGAAATAATTTGTTGAAATATTTCTTTGTTCCTTTCTCCCCTCACCTTTGGGAACTCTAATTACTGTTGTACATACTACGCTGCTTGATACTGTGCTGCTGCTGCTGCTGCTGCTAAGTCGCTTCAGTCGTGTCCGACTCTATGGGACCGCATAGACGGCAGCCCACCAGGCTCCGCTGTCCCTGGGATTCTCCAGGCAAGAACACTGGAGTAGGTTGCCATTGCCTTTTCCAATACTGTACTGTAGCTCTGTTCATTTTTTCTCAGTGTTTTCCTTTTTTTCATTTTGAATGATTTTTGTTATGTCTTACCTACGGTAATTTTTTTTTTTCTGTTTAATCCACAATTAATCCCATCTGTGCTTTTAAAAAAAAAAAAAATCTGATATTGTAGCTTTCATCTCCAAAAGCTTGATTTGGTTGTTTTTCTTAGATTTCATGTCGCTACTGAGCATGTTCTACATTTCCTTATCTTCTTGATCATATGGAATAGTTTAATAACTGTCTTAATGAGCTTGTCTAATTGTCGCTTCTGGATCAATTAGAGCGGTTTTTCTTATTATAGTTGCATTTTCCTGCTTCTTTGCATGACATGAGTTACCCAATTTTTTATTGGATGCCAGTCATTGTGTATTGTATGCTATTGGGTGCTAAGTATTTTTTATATATATATATATATTCTTGAGCTTTGTTCTTGAATGTGTTTAAATTACTTAAACAGTTTTATCCTATTAGGTCTTGCTATTAAGTATCTTTCAGGCAGTGTTGTCCAGGGTTCATTTTTCTCCTATGGAGATAAGACTACATTTTGGACCCAGAGTTTCTCAGCCTCAGCACTATTGACATTTAAGGCCAGATGATTCATAATAGAACATTTAGCTGCAGTCCATGGGGTCGCTAAGAGTCGAACAAGACTGAGCGACTTCACTTTCACTTTCCACTTTCATGCATTGGAGAAGGAAATGGCAACCCACTCCAGTGTTCTTGCCTGGAGAATCCCAGGAACAGGGAAGCCTGGTGGGCTGCTGTCTATGGGGTCGCACAGAGTCGGACACAACTGAAGCAACTTAGCAGCAGCAGCAGCATCTCTGGCGTCCACTCACTAGATGCCGGTATAGGTTCATCTCCTCTGGCTGTGAAAACCAAAACTGTCTCCAGAAATCACCAATTGCCTCCTGTGAGATTGCGGGGTGGGGGCTGGGGGGACAGGGAAGGTGTGTGTGCGCCAAAACTGCCCTCTTTTGAGAACCACAGCTCTAACAGATGTCCTGTCACTTTTAAGGCTTTCTGCTCTGCCTGATGGCACTATTCCTGGCCACTGTGAGTTCCAGTGATTTCCCCCACTAATTCTTCTGGATGGTTCTTTCCTCCACCTCAGATAGTTTTCACTCAGCTGAATGCTTCTGAAGGACCCTCTGCAGATCTCCAACGTTTACTTCTCTTTGGTACTCCACCCTGCAAAAGCTAGTCCCTTGACCTGCTCCATCTTCTCATTGAGGGAGACTGCCAGGTTCTACTGGAGTTCTCCCTCCCTGTGCTGTGGCCTGGAAGGCCACAGGCAGTGACTAGTTGCTTAATCGTGTCCCACTCTTTGGGATCTGATGGACTGCCCATGGAATTCTCCAGGCAATATTGGAGTGGGTTGCATTGCCTTCTCAGGGGTCGAACCCAGGTCTCCTGCATTGGAGATTCTTTACCATCTGAGCCACCAGGGAAGCCCCAAATTTGCCTCGAATTTCCCATTTCAGGGATCTCCTCTCTCCTATTCTTTGCTTCTGATTCTTTGCTTTGTCTAATATTGTACTTGCTCAAGCAGGTTAGATTTAGTCATCTTGGTCTGAAGGATTTTGTGATGGTTTTATAAAAGGATATTTACATGCCAATTCAAAAAATTCAGAGAGGAAAACTTTATAATGCAAGAGGTAAGGATTACTACAGTATGTCTGAGGTTTGAGAGGGCAGCTTAGACCCAACAGAGACAGCAGCCTCAGGTAGAAGTACAGTTGATGCACAGTTAAGAGGAAAAGTGGCACTAAGATTAAGAAACCAAGATATGGACTTCATCTACTGCTTTCTAGATTTTTCTTTCTGTTGTAAACACAGTACAATAGGTAGAGATAGGGACAGGTATATAGAGTGCATTTTTATAGGTGTAGACACAACATAAAATTGTTACTGGGATAATACTAGGGTTGTGGACTCATGGGTTACTTTTGGAATGCTTTTTATTTCTACACTTTTCTCATGTAGCTATATTATTAGTTTATATTAATAGTCTATTATAGATTTACATAAAAATATGTAGAGAAACATTTTTTACGAATTTAAAGAAACTAGTTGGGACACTTTAGTCTCAGCACCTACTCACTACACTCCTTTGCCCAAAACCTGTGAGCTTTCCATCTCATTCATAGTTCTCGCCAATGGCTAACCAAGTATTCCATGATCTGGCCCTACTCTCCACCCTTAACCACTTTCTCTGGTTTCACCCGCTACATTCACCCATGTTCACTCTGCTCTAGCCCCACTGGCCTTGTCTCTTGAACAAATCAGGCATTGCTCCTACATCAAGTTCTTCACACTTGTTGTTCCCATGCCTAGAATATCTTTCCTCCAGTCTCAGAGTGCTTCCTTTCATTTACTGGTATCTTTTCTCAAACAACTATTAGCGAAGTCTTCCCTATATGACCTGTCTAAATTGCAATCCATTTCCTGCTTGATGTTTTGTGGTCTCTTCTCGCCTAGTGTATTTTCTCCTCACCATTCATCACATGCTTTCTCTTTTTCCTACTGCCATCTGTAGTTTCCAAAAGCAACAGATTTAAATACCAGGGCAGTCTTGGGCCTGAGCAACTTCAAATCCACAGGCCTGAAAATTTTTTAAAAAGGACCCCAGAAAACCACATTGGGGGGAGGAGGGGGAATGGAGGACATGGGAAGGCATTCCAAGTCACATACAGGGGGTGCTTGGGGGGAACACCCCAAGAGTGATGGCTGGAGGTGAGTAGAGCATACACTCAGCAGTGTAATCCCCAGTCTGGGTCCCAAGTTAATGAATCTGTAAGAAGGATGGGAACAGAGAAATGCCAAGGATTTGACTGTGTGACGTTTTTTTATCTACAGACATTCCCAACACCAGTGTTGTTATTGTTGGAATTTAAAGTATATGTATGTGCTGTGTGATGTAGACAAGAGTAGAGTAATAACAAATGGCAGAGGTTGACAGAGGCCAAATCATGGAAGGCCATGCTAATTTTATTAACTTATGGAGTGCATAAAGTATAAGTCTAGAATTTAAAATTACAAAGGTTTTCTACAAATCAGTAAGAAAATACAAATAACCTATATTAATCAGGACAGAAACCCAATTCAGTTATTTTAAACAAGAAAGGGACTTTATTGGCTCACAAAACGTTAAAGTCCAGAGGTAGGGCAGGCTTTAGGCACAGCTGGATCTAGGGCCTCCAGAAAAATGACATCAGAACTTAGCTCTCATTCCTTTCTGCTAGCCTCTGAGTTTACCCTCAGACTCTTTCCACATAGTACAAATTTTCAGGCTTACACAGTCCTTAGTTCGTGGGATCTCTGTTGAGCGTTCTTTCCAAGAGTTCCAGCAGAAGTTCCGTTGAGGGCATTCTTTAGCCTGACTTGGGTTACACGCCCATTCTTTAATCACTGTGGCTAAGGAGCTGTGGGACTCAGGAAGGCCTGACCTGGTCATATACTCACCTAAGCCACAGGGAATGGGTTCCCCACAATATATATTCTGTTATCACAAGACAGGGAAAGAGATGCTGAACAGAAACAACATATATCCACATAACTCAAAAGAAAAGCAGGTGAAGGATACAAACTATCTATCATAAAACTCTAAACGGCCAATAAATATATGAAAATAACCTTAACCTTGCCATTAATCAGGAAAATGTAAAATGATCCTTTTTTTCTTTTTTGCCCATCAGATAAAAATTATCAAGTGCAGGTAAAGCTTTATGGGGAAATGAGCACTTTCCATACAGTTGGTGAAAACAAAGTCATGAAGGCCTTTTGGAAGGCTAAGGTGGGTCTACTATCTGATTGTTCCCTGATAGACAATCTGGTAACAATCTGATAGACCCAACAATCTACCTTCTACTCCATTCTAAAAAAATATTCACACACATGCATAAAGATATGAAAGAGATGTTTACTTTGGCAATGTGAGAGCAAAAGAAAAAATAAGGGAACAGTTAAATAATGGTATTTTCATAGTACTGAATATTATTCAACCATTAAGGAGATTTAAAGACCTCAGGATTGGTTTTCGAGACAAAAAAAGCAAGCTGCAGAACAATACATATATATATCCTATTTATGTAAAAATGGCATTTATATTATATGCATATTCACATGGGAATTATGTAAAGGAGATTAGATGAATGCATACTCAACTGCGGGCAGTGGAATGTGATAGGAAATGCTGGAGAAAAGGGTCTCTCTTCGCTCCTTTATAAAAGTTTTGTACACTGAGATGGTAGTCATTTATATTTTCGTAATTAAAAATGGGAAAATGCAATTCACAATTGGAAATAAAAAGTATATTTGCAAATCGCAAATAAGTATAAAAAGATAATTCTCCTTATTAACCAAAAACAAGAGCAAACACATTGAAGGATTCAGGGTTGTTGGGAATATAGGCAAAGAGGCACTCTAACTAGTGATGGAGTTGCAAAGTGGTACAATATTTTCTCATGGTGTTTCTCCAAACATTAAATATGTACATTTCCTGACCCAATAAATCCACTTCTGGCTATTTACGCTACAGAAATACCCACATAGGCAGCAAAATATATATGGATGTTAACTCTACTTTTCTTGGTAATGAAAAAAAAAATGGAACTAATGAAATTACCTACCAATAGGGGTTGTCTAATAAGTTACAGCATATTTTTTTAGGCTGTGCTGTGTGGCATGTGGGATCTTAGTTCCCCAATCAGGGACCAAACTTGTGCCCCCTGCATTGGGAGTGCCCAGTCTTAACCACTGGACTGCCTGGGAAGTCCCAGTTATAGCGTTATTGATGCAATGGGTTAGTATGTAGCCATAAAAAAATAAAAGTCTACATCCAAGTGGGAGGGAGAGGAGGCAATTTTCAGTGCATACATGTAAAATGGGGGTATGTACCTACCTCATATGGTCGGTGTGGGGATTAAGAGTTAATCCATGGTAAAGCGCTTCCAACAGTATCTGTGTACAGTGACAAGTGTCAGCTATTAACAAGTTTTTGCTTAATTATGTATATGCCTAAGTCTGGAAGAAGAGCAAACCAAATAATTATTACTTGTCAATTTAGACCATAAAAAGAAATGTCCTTTTTCATTTTGTGTTTTTGAACTGTAGAAAAGTCAAACAAGTATGTTTTAATAGCTTTTATATTTGCTAACCATAAGATAAAAGCATAAAATTTACCAGTCAAGGTTTAATAGCCATCATTCACTGCATTGTAAAAAAAAAATACATCCCTGGAGTTCACAGAACTAGATTTGAGTTTTAGCTCTAACTGGCCACATGCAAGCCACACAATCTCTAAATCTTGCTTTCCTAGTCTACAAATCTAAGGGAGATGGGTAGTGTCTAACCCAATGACTGGCATGCAGATTATTTCAGTACATAGAACCCTCCCTGCAACTTACACAAATGTGACAGACCTACTGCTAAATGATCAAGTGCCAACTGGGTGTGAATGTGCAGAGTTCAACCTCCAAGAAAATCAAAAGAAAACTTCGCAGTAATGAGCAAGTGCTCAGTGGCTACTGATCAGGCAAAAGCAGTCTGCTTGCCTTAATAATGACTGCTCATTTGCTAACCCAACAGATGCCACTGCTTGGCAATGCTAGATCACCACTTCATCAAAGGCTGGGCACCCCCCAGAATTGCCAACTATGATCATCTGAGTGGACATCAATGAAAGTCCAGACGAAATCATAAAGCACTGAATAGATAACCAGAGATGGGGACTACAAAGACAATCATTTCCTTTTAATGTGTATCATCACCCAGTTTTCTGGGGTCCAGTCCATTTTCCCCCCAGAGCCTTGCCTTAGTCTCAGAATCCTTCTTAAACAACACACAGGTATCAGAGATGACAAGACAAACTCACATTTGCCAACTCTAATACTTTTTTCTAAGTTCACACATTACACCAAACATCTTTGGCATTTATGACAAATGTACCTCAGGGAAGCTTCTTTGTATACAGGAAAAGAGAAGATCTAAAAAACCATGAAACTCTAGCCACCAAGAGGTTACTCCTTTCTTACCTACTCTGATAAAAGAATTCTGTCATCCCAGCAGTATTCCAAATATGCCACTTCAGAACCTACTTGGAAAGAAGCCAGTTATAAATAAATCAATCAACCCAAGACCGTTTTTATCTTAGAGCAGAGGAATTCATAGCTTTATTGGACACTGACTTGTTTCCTCTCAGCCACAAAGAGAAAAAGACCCAAACAAAAGTCCCTACATATTCTTGTATAACTTAAAATACATTATATCATTACTACATATTTATACTTCAATAAATCTTAATCTATAAAGCACATTTCTTATAATTATCAAAAAATTCTATAAACAAGCTCCGTTCTGCCTCACTTCTCCACCAGCTAGCCTTGCATTTATTACTCTGCTTTTTAACAGGCTCATGCAAATCACACCTTCCATTTTTTAATTTGATCCAAGCACCAGATGCAACCCAAAACTCTGGAAATACGTAATATTTTTATTCACATGGGTCATTTTCCACACAATTATGCCCACTATAAAAAAGCCTTTTCTCATATTCTATGTATTTTAACTTCCAGAGTTTTCAACTAAACAGAACCACAGTATTTGGGATTCTCAACCAAGGAGTATATAATCCTACTACTACAATGTTATTACTTTTATACATTTTTTTAAATGTGTTAAGACTTAAAATTAAAAAAAGCTCCAACTCTGACAATTAATAAACTAGTTGTTAATAGCCTAGTTCTTTTTTAAATAGAACAATCCATTCAACCTAATATGTTAAGTACAACCTCAATACTACTAGAGATTGATTAGTTTTTTTTTTTTTTTTTTTTTTTATAAAAGACCCATAAACTTCCAAACTGTGATATTATCTTGGACTCACCTCTGAAGACTGCTGACAAGCTGGCTAGCTCTTTGAGCTGAGTCCTCCTTTCCCCAATACAACACCCTGGTAAGAGAACTATGGCTCTAGGAATCTCAGAGGTGACCCCCCATCCCAGGACTGCTTAGACTGGGGTCGGTGGGGGGGGGGGAGAGGCTAACTCACAGGAAACAGCTTTATACCAACCCCCAGTGATTTACAGTGGAAGAATACCTACCTCCCCATGGCAGGGTTACAGTACCTAGCACAGTGCCTTGTTGGTAGAAAATTTAATAATAAACGCATGGCTGCTCTGTTAGCTTGGTGTTCAACCCTTTTGTACCAAAAGAGTAAAATCAAAACCCTGATACCTTGTTCCTCACCTATCAGGGATTTTCCTGTCCTCAACAAAAATGAAGGAAAAATAACGACGACTTAGATCTTCAAGTCTTCTGTTTTCTAAAAGCCAAGACAGACCATTACTCGTTTACATTTGCCCTTCAACACTGCCATTCACTACAGATCCTCCCCTAGTGTTATAATTTCTACCTTCAAAGCTTTACAACTGTTTGTTTAGACTGTTCACTTTCTAATGATACATGAGAAGACATTATTTTCATGAGTGGGTTGCTTCTCAATTACAGGTAGGATGAGCTATTTTTGAGTTTTCCAGCAGGCAGATAATTATACCTAGAATAAATTCTTGATACATTTCAATTCTTGGATCAAAGTATTTGTCAGTCTTCCCCAATCTAGGTGTCCCTTTCACTTTTTGACGTTTTATCAACCGTCACTTCTTATCTGAGTTTTAAGGCTCATTTCACTCTGCTTTTTGGTCACCTTTTATCTTCTATTTTCAAAAATTCATATTCAAATTAGGTAAAAGGAAACAGGTAAATTTGGAAAAAGTGGTTTCAGTTTTCAGATTTTGTAATTCTTATGTTGCTTTTCAATGCAGAAGGGAATGTATCCTTGCAAAGAACATTTTGATGACCAACACAAATAATGTATCTGTCTAAGAAGCAAACTTTGTAACAAAGGGACAAAGATCAGGTAGTTCATCATTAGGAAAAATAATAAGAAATATCACATGGAAGATTAGGCATTAACACCTGAATTAAGTTTAAAATTTCAGTTTCTAGGCAGGTATGACACCATTCCTTTCAAGATAATAATAATGGGTGAAGATTTTCTACATTTCCCAGTGGATTTTCTAACAGTCTATAGGAAAACTATGTCATTTCATGTTTTCAATTTTGTCTTCATTTCAGAAGAAAAAGACCTGAGTGCTGACTTTTTTTTTTTAATTTCTTAAACTTTCACAACATTGAGAAGTTTTTCTGCATTGTGTCTTCGCTGATGTCTAAAAAGATTTGAGCTTTGACTATAGGATTTCCCACACTGAACGCATTCATAAGGTTTCTCCCCAGTATGGATTCTCTGGTGATTGATAAGCCCAGAATTCTGGCTAAAAGCTTTTCCACATTCGAGACATTTGTAAGGTTTTTCTCCAGTGTGGACTCTCTGGTGCTGCACGAGGATGGAACTCCTGCTGAATGCTTTCCCACACTCAACACATCCATAGGGTTTCTCCCCACTGTGGATTCTCTGATGAAGAATAAGGGCTGAGCCCTGACTGAAGTGTTTCCCACATTCGTCACATATATGCTGTTTCTTTCGGGAGGGATTTCTCTTTCTTTCAAACCTGCCCTTAGGGAAACAGGTTTCTCCATATTTAAAGATTTGAGGAACACCTATATTGAGAGTGCCGGAAACTTCATGAGATTCTCCTGCTGAAGGAATCTCCTGCTTTGGAGCTAGAGCTCCATTTTCAGTCCTAGCATCATCATCTGAAATAAACAGAAAATGTAGATATCACTTACTTCCTATTCTGGGAGGACAGACAACTGAAGAAAAAAAAATATTAAAGAACAATGAACTAGAAGTAAATAGCTTATATATGTCTATAAACAGCACCATGAAACTGGTGATGATACTGCCTAGTCTCAAAAAAGAAAAAAATGAAAACAACTGATTATGAGGTTAATGAGATGAGAGCATGGGAACATATGAGGAATTAAAAGGCTGTATCCTAGTAAGTGGTAGCACAGGGAGTAGGTTACACAATGGTGGTCAAAAATCAAACTGCGGAAAAACCACAGATGTTTCAGAGAGTCTAAGTTTGTTAGGAGACACAGAGATGCAGCTAAGGTCAGGAGAAAAATAAATCAAAATTTGCCATCAGGAAATCACATTGTTTTGCTTTGAAAAAGGGAGAAATTATATCAAAATATAAAGTGTAAGTAACCAATCTGTCAGACAGTAATTTTTCTAAAATGAGCAAGACAAGGCAGGTCAAAGCCAAGATTAGATTACAAGGAGAATACAGCAGTCCTAACAAGAAGCAGCTGAAGGTAAGCTGGGAGCATCCTGTGTTAACTTGGGACACGACACTTCCAGATTCAAGGCTCTTTTAATGACTGAAGTTTTCCTGTAAAAGCAACTTGCTGTATTTGGTATTTGTCATGGTATTAAGATAAGCTGTGACTTCTAGGCCTGTTAGATGTGCACAGTGAAAGAACAGCCTGAATTACCAACATGAGGTACCATCATCTACCTATAGGCAGGAGTGGTATGAGCAAGTCTCATCTAAGACCTTCCTGAAACTTTAAGCTTTGATGAATAAACAGTTACTAAAGGGTGAACAGAAGCACTCAAAAACTTGTACATAGTGAGAAAGTCTGTAACAAATGATTAAGAAAGAGATAGAAAAGAAGGCTGACAAAGAGATACTGAAGAGTCAGAGGAGATTAGTGAGGTCTGGAGACTTGAATAACAGAGGAGTGAGTGTGAAGGTGACTAATGGCACAGAAAGAATTTAGTTCCCAAGTGTGGTAAAGACCAGACGCTAAAATGAGGTGAGACTTATTCTATTCTACAGTTTAGAGGCAAGAATTAAGTCTATTCTATAGTTCAGGCAAAGGAGAAGTTTGCCACCCAGGAAGATGCCACCTCCAACAACCAAAGATACTGCTTCTCAAACTTTACTGCACAGAAGAACACCCCATAATTCAGAGGGGCAGCCTACTCAGAACTCATCTGGCTTGCACTAGCATTACCTTCAACTACCTCAAGAAATGATGCCCAAAGCAGTCACAAACAAAATTTCATTTTAATTTCTATAAATATGAAAAAGAAATCTAGCAGGTTTAGGAATATACAGGATTGTATCAAAATAAGTAAGTATGCGGCATTAACTACCAAGATGCTGGGAAAGAATGGCATTAGTGAACGATCTTTCCATTTAATTTTTCTGTACTTATGTTGAAGAAAAAAACAAAAAAGCTGAAAATACGAAAAGATTCTGGTGATAACAAAAAAAACTAGATTTGAAGAAGTAAGCTTATTATACCAGAGAGACTAGGTAGGAGACTGGAAGGATGTGAAACAGGTGGCAAATAAGCCACAGAGGTGGGTTATGGCTCAGAGTAAGTCAAATGCCCACCAGAAATGGGCAGGCCTTCAAAGAAAGACATAAAAGCAAAGAAAAGGTTGATGATGTTATGTTGAAGAATAAAAGACTCAAGGTTAGCAAACCAACTGTTATCACATAAGAATAGAAATCCTACAATGTGTCTATGTCTAAGCAATCAGGTGAAGGTGATTATTCTCCCTCCCTGCTCCCAGTAAAAATAAGCAGAGTTCTGGACAAAAGATCCACACTCTCACTCTCCAGCCCACACGGAGTTCCGGTCCTCACCACAGTGCCTTAGGGAATGGAGCTCCCAGGATGCCCACTTCAGCTGGTTTTCCACAGCATCAAGCTCAGAACTCGGTAATCCCTGAGCTTCTTCTTGAGATACTATCTCCTCCACTAACACTTCCCGTTTTCGTCGATGAAGAGAAACCTGGAAATGATAGGAATTGGTTCAGTTGAGAAGGAATTTGATGAGAATCAAAACTAAAACACACACCAAAGAAATCATACAAAACATACGCTGCAGAGGCCTAGAGGGCAAAGCAGCATAAATAATGAAGGGGGGGAGGGGAAGCATAAACATAATTCTAACTTAGTTGAGTGGAACTAATTCAGAAGCTGTGAATACTGCTACGCCAGTGCTCCTAACACAGGAAACTTACTGGCTGTCCAGGGTCATCTAGTTCACTCTCTAAATCCTCCAGGACCGTCACTGCCTCCTCTCCATTCTCTGGATGATGCTCTCGAACCCAAGTCTGTAGCTCCTTGGGGAGGATGGCAACAAACTGCTCCAGTACAACCAGCTCCAAGATTTGTTCTTTTGTGTGTGTCTCTGGCCTGAGCCACAGACGGCAAAGTTCTCGAAGCTGGCTCACAGCTTCCCGGGGCCCAGGTGAATCCTGGTATCCAAACTGCCTGAACCTCTGGCGGAAAACCTCCGGGTCAGGAAGATGGTTCCAGGGGATACTCGACCCCTCTTCACCATCAGGATCCTCCTCCAACTTCACTCTTAGAATTTTTTCCTCTTCATCTGGAGTTGGGATGATAAGTATTGAATCCTCTTCCACTGACTGTGCAGACATCCTGATTTGTAATACTTCAAGGAAAGACAATCAAGGCAAGATACCTTAGGGAAATACCCAGTTTTCTTCACAGGCACTCCTGAGGCACAAGAAATGAAAAATATATAAATGACTAAATATTCTAAGAACCTGGACACAGACTGATTAAAGGAAATAAAAATGTATTCTTTTACTAGATTAAAAATGCCAATCAATAACTTGAACTAGAAGTTTGCAAACTACAGCTCATGACTAAATCTGGCCAGCTGCCCATTTTTGTACAATGCGTATACTAAGAATAGTTTTCACACTTGTACATGGTTGGAAAAAAATCAAAAGAACACTCCATGACATGTGAAAATGACACGAAATTAAATCGTCTGTCTCCATAAATAATTTTACTCATTTGTTCACACTACAATAGCAGAGTTGAGTAATTGCAATAGGCACTATAGGGCATGAGAAACCTAATATTTACCCTGGTCCTCTAGAGATAAAGTTTGCCAACCTATGATCAACAAAACCTATTTCAACAATCAAAAGAATCCAAGTTAAGAACCAGCCCTTCTCAGTGTTATCTAAATGCATCTGACCCTTGAACACATTATCTACAATTCAATACTGATGTTCCTTGACACACTTAGGTCATCTCAAAAGCAGGGACTGCTTTTTTACTATCTGTTAAAAAAATTTTTTTTCACAAAACGTTTAACAGTTATTTTTTAAATGCTTAAGAACTCCTAGGACTTTAAATATACGTTAAAAAAAATTCACTTGGTCAGGAATAGATAATAATGTTGGAAAAAAGGAACCACTATGTGCCATAAAATTTAATTATTTTTCAGTTACCCTCCACACCATAAATACCTTTAAATTAGGAACGACAGGCATTAATCAGCAAATTCTAGGGGGAAAAAGAACTCTCGTAACACCTTTGTGGTGCAGATTCTTCCGCTGACATTGAATGACTCACAATCTCCCCAGCTACTACGTTCATGGAAACCTTGTGCTATTTCTGATCCTTTCCTTGGTATTTGCACAGTCATGCCCATACCATTGTCTACAACACCCGTTAAGAATGAGCCACGCAGCTGCTCAATGTACCCATATACGCCCCAGAATACGAAAGCTAATTTCCAAAAACTTCCTGTAACCCTACCAAAACTAGGAATCAGAAAAGATCTTATCAGGTAACATACACACAAGTTTAATTAAATACTCTGGAGTGTGGCGGCCTTATAAACACGTAGCTTTGGCCTACAGATCTGTTTCTATTCCAAGACCCTACCTTTCTACGGCTCAAGCATTCTACAGAAAAGAAATTTCTCTTCCTTTTACGTTCTCAAACAGCACTCTGGCGGTGGGATGTGAGGAGTTGCGGGGAGCGCAGGTCCGCGGTCCCGACCGTCTTTGGGCGGAGAGCCCGGTCCCAAGTGACCTCCCCACGCACTCCTGCAGAGTGCCGCTTCGAACCGCACCCCCACCCCAACGACGTCAGCCCCTTTTCCCTGCACTCGCGGCGGCGGCTTTCCTCAGACCGAATGCCACCCAGCCACAACAGCAAACGAGCCGCGGCACTTCCGCCCGCGGCCAGTTGAACTACAAGTCCCGGCAGGCCCCGCGCGAGGCCCGCCCACTCCCACCTCCACCCGAGAAGAATCCCAGAACTCTCCGCGAGATGCCAGGGCCTCGAAATAGAACAAAACCGGCCGATGGGGGAGGGGAAGTCGGGGGTCGCGAAGGACACAAGGGATGGAGGACTCTTCGAGGGTGCTGAAAGCCTGATCTGGCTTTTCGTCTTCCCTTGCCCGTCCCACAACTGCAGGGCACGGAGACCGCGGCCTGTCCCCCGCGCCTCTGGGAGAAGCCGAGGAAGGTTCCCGCCAGGCTTCTTCGCTGACTCTTGTCAAGCAGTTTGCAGCCCCCAAGCCAGCGTCTCTCACACCCTTCCCCCCAACTCGCGCAAACCTCGGGTTCGGGAACCACAGCCGCTTCGCTGTCCTCGGCCGACGCAGAAACGCCGCTCACGAGCCGTTTCCCAGCAGCCCCCGGCGCGGACTGCTTCCGGTTTGTGGGCCCCAGGAGGCAGGGGGGGAGGCGAAGCCCCACGTTGCCATGGAGATGCGCTCTGGGCCGGGGGAAGGGCTGTCCAACGACAATGACTGCTTTGAGGCTGCGCTTGGCCTCGCGCCTTCCTCCCCCGGTATCCCAGCCTTCTGGGTTCCGCTTGAAAGACAAGGAAAAGAAAGAATTCTGCCACTAAGACAGTCTTTACGGTTTCATAAGCCTTTTCACATGCATTATCTCATGTGATCGTCACAGTAGTTCTCTGAAAGAAGTATTATGAATATTTATGAATGTTAATTACTTTGTACCAGGCACTGTCACCGTTCTTTACATGTAATTTCATTTTCACAACAACGCTGAGATAGTAAGTACTTTTGTTATTCCCATTTCATAGCTGAGATCACTGAGGCACAAGTAAATAGCTTGCGGAGTGCTCATAACTGGTGAGTGGGAAGCAAGATTTGAAACCAAGGCATGACTCTCACCTTTGCCTCCTACTTGCTACGCCATACAACTTTATTATGACCAGTTTACTTGTCAGGGAAACAAGATGAGACTCTTAACCAAGAGCTTTGGCAGTGAGCTCACACTGAATTTGCAGAATGCGTGGTCATTTTCTGACTTGAGGCTTGACAGTTTATATTACAAAGCAGCTGCCAAAGTGATCGTTTAAAAACAGAAATCAGACAACTTAATTCCCCTATGTAAAGACGTTTAATGGATCCCTAACTGCCTTACTCCTGCTTGTGCTCAGTTGCTCATTGTGTTTGCCACCCTATGGACTGTATCCGGCCAAGCTGCTCTGTCCTTGGGATTTTTCAGGTAAAATACTGGAGTGGGTTGCCATTTCCTCCTTCAGGGGAATCTTCCCCTACTGCCTTAATTATGACATAAAAATTCCTTACATTTTCCTGTAAGGCCCCGCTAGTCTGTTCCCTGCCCCCACCCCCACTCTCCAGCTCTATAGGCTCATTGTGGTCTGGATCCTCAGCCTTCCTGACCACCTTTCCTCCTGGAAGCCTCCCCTCTCTCATAGCACTGGGTAGAAGCGATCTCATTTATTCACTTCTCTATTTTTTTGTTTGTTTGTTTTGCTTTTGTCCATAAGACCCATAGAGGCAGAGACTGTGCCTGCCTTATTCACCACAGTATCTCCACATAGTAATCCCAGGATATTGACTGCCTGGTACATGGTGGTTGGTCAGGTGCCAAGTCTGGTCTGACTGTGAGCCCATGAACTGCAGCACCCCGGCTCCTCTGTCCTTCACTGTCTCCTGGAGTTTGCTCAAATCCATGCCCATTGAGTCAGTGACGCCTTCCAACCATCTCATCCTCCGCCACCCCCTTCTCTTTTTGCCTTCAATCTTTCCCAGCATCAGGGTCTTTTCCAATGAGTTGGCTCTTCAAATCAGGTGGCCAAAGTATTGGAGCCTCAGCTTAGTGTCAGTCCTTCCAAAGGATATTCAGAGTTGATTTCCTTTAGGAATGACTAGAGAACTCGGTAAATATTTGTTGAATAAATGAATAAAGTGTGGGCTGCTCAGATTGCTGCTTTTGCTAAGTCACATGTCAGGCCTAAGAAACCACAAAGAAAGAGCCCTGTTGTTTAAGGTCTGTGTTAGAAATGCAGGTCCAGCCTTTCAGAAGCATTCCAAGATCCTCAGGCTTCAGCTTTCTGCCTCTTTGGGAAAGTTCCCTTTGCAAAGAGCCCTCAGTCTGCTGGACTGGTGAATGAGAAAGCTCATGAGTTAGCAGCTGATGGTATAGCACTCCTCTACTCTGACTGGAGCTTTGCCCCTCCAAACCCCTGCTACTTCTGATGACTCGTCTCTCTTCGTTTAGGAAGTTTCTGAAGTCTTTACTTTTTTCTTTCCTACTTGGCTATTGCCACCAACCTACTTGGCTGCTCTTCCCAACTGTTCTCTCTTTGGTGACTCTAAAAAGCTAGCTCATGTTATTTTTCAGAGACAAACCAAAATTTAATTTCTCAAGGTTCATGCTGTGTACTTTAGCAGAATTTGATGGAGGATCTTGTATATACATTTGTAATAGATAAAAAATAAACCAGATTGAAAACCCTTTTTCTTTCTTTTTAAAAGCAAGCCATGTACCAAGTTTTTTGGTCCAAATTGTGTAGTGTAAGTTAAATTGCATTCTGTTAACCAGTATGAGTGTATTTCTGTAAGTATGCTTGCATGCGTGCTAAGTGGCTTCAGTCTTGTCTAACTTTTTGTGACCCTATGGACCACAGCCCACCTCTGCCCATGGAATTTCCAGGCAAGAATACTGGAGTGGGTTGCCATGTCCTCCTCCAGGGGATCTTCCCAACCCAGGATTGAACCTGCATCTCTTATGTCCCCTGCACTGGCAGTTGGGTTTTCTGTAAGTATAGCTGTGTCGAAATAAAGTTTTAAAAAGCAATAAATAAATAAAAGCTAGCTCAAGGCATTTTTGTTTTATTTTGTCTTGCTTTAAGTGTTTTTACATCTAATTAATGCTGGAAAACTAAAAACATACACATCAAACAGAAGTACTTGGGCAGATTAAAAATGTTAAAATTTAACAAAACCCTTTGCCTGGGATTCATTCTATCATTCTTCATTCTTTCTGAGAGAGTAAATAAAATCACAATGAGTTTTTCTTCTCTAATTTACTCTTTTGAGAGCAGGGACTATAAACCTTGGTTTTGAAACCCCATCTTCTGAGTCCTGGGTTTGATTCCTCGGTCAGGAAGATCCCCTGGAGAAGGAAATGCTACGCACTCCAGTGTTCTTGCCTGGAGAATTCCACGGAGAGAGGAGCCTAGTGGGCTACAGTCGATGGGGTCATAAAGTGTCAGACACGACTGATTGACTAACACTTTAACTTTCAATGGAAACAGTCACAGACTTTATTTTCTTGGGCTCCAAAATCACTATGGACAGTGACTACAGCCATGAAATTAAAAGATGCTTTCTCCTTGGAAGAAAAGCTATGACAACCAGACAGTGTATTAAAAAGCAGAAACATTATGTTGCTGACAAAAGTCCATATACTCAAAGCTATTGTTTTTCCAGTGGTCCTGTATGGATGTGAGAATTGGACTGTAAAGAAGGATGAAAGTCGAAGAATTAATGCTTTTGAACTGTGGTGTTGGAGAAGACTCTTGAGAGTCCCTTGGACTGCAAGGAGATCTAACCAGTCCATCCTAAAGGAAATCAGTCCTGAATATTCATTGGAAGGACTGATGCTAAAGCTGAAACTCCAATACTTTGGCCACCTGATGCCAAAAACTGACTCACTGGAAAAGACCCTGATGCTGGGAAAGATTGAAGGCAGGAGGAGAAAGGGATGACAGAGGATGAGATCGTTGGATGGCATCACTGACTCAATGGATATGAGCTTGAGCAAACTCCAGGAGATAGTGAAGGACAAGGAAGCCTTCTGTGTTGCAATCCATGGGGTCACAAAGAGTTGGCCATTACTGAGCAACTGAAAGAGGAGAGTGAAAAAGCTGGCTTAAAACTCAACATTCAAAAAACTAAGATCATGGCGTTTGGTCCCATCACTGCATGGCAAATAGATGGGGAAACAATAGCAACAGTGACGTATTTTATTTTCTGGGGCTCCAAAATCACTGCAGATGGTGACTACGGCCATGAAATTAAAAGATGCTTGCTCCTTAGAAGAAAAGCTATGACCAACCTAGACAGCATGTTAAAAAGCAGACATTCTTTTGCTGACAAAGGTCTGTCTAGTTAAAGCAATAGTTTTTCCATAGTCACATATGAACATGAAAGTTGGACCATAAAGAAAGCTGAGTCCCTAAGAATTGATGCTTTTGAACTGTGGTGTTGGAGAAGACTCTTGAGAGTCCCCTGGACTGTAAGGAGATCAAATCAGTCAATCCTAAAGGAAATCAGTCCCAAATATTCATTGGAAGGACTGATGTTGAAGCTGAAACTCCAATACTTTGGCCACCTGATATGAAGAACTGACTCATTGGAAAAGACCTTGATGCTGGGAAAAATTGAAGACAGGAGGAGAAGGGGATGACAGAGGATGAGATGGTTGGATGGCATCACTGACTCAATAGACATGAATTTGAGCGAGCTCTGGGAGTTGGTGATGGACAGGGAGGCCTGGCGTGCTGCAGTCCATGGGGTCACAAAGAGTCAGACACAACTGAGCAACTGAACTGAACTGAGTAACTGAACAACAACACTGTGCTCAGCCATAGGTAATAAGTTGTGATTGAGCTAAGCCATTCATGACTTATCTGTTTCCCTTTGCCATGAACTCACTTTGCCTAGCTAGAGATGGTCATATGATTCAGTTCATGGTCAATGATATATAAGGGAAAGTAGTCTCATTTATATTTCAATGAGATATAAAGGAAAGTGTCTTTCAAAAAATTTATCCATAAGCTATTAGATGTATTAGCATAAAGTTGTTCATAACATTCCCTTAATATACTGTCTACAGGATCAGTAGTGATGTCCCCTTTTTCATTCCTGAAATTGGTAGTCTTCTTTATTTTTCTGTATATGTGTTGCCTTGAAGTTTGTCAATTTTATTTATCTTTCAAGGAAACAACTTTTCGCTTTGTATGTTTTCTCTATTGTTTTTTTATTTCATGGGGTTCTTCTCTTTTTAAATAAGTTTTAAAATAATAGTAAAATTAGTTCTGCTTTTAGCAGATAGCTCTAGGATTTTTAATACATGTATAAATTATGAAACTATCACCAAAATCATAATATAGGTTAGTTCTATCATTCCACAAATCTCCCTCAAGATGTACTTACAGCTTTTCTACTCCATAACCCATGGCACCACTGGTTTGCATGTGCGAATGCTAAGTTGACTCAGTCATGTCTGACTCTTTGTGATGGACTGTAGCCCACCAGGCTCCTCTATCCATAGGGTTCTCCAGGCAAGAATACTAGAGTGGGTTGCCATGCCCTCCTCAAGAACCACTGGTTTATTATCCATCAAAATAGTTTTGACTTTTACAGAGTGTAATATAAGTGGAATCATAAAGTATTTAACCTTTTACATAACTTTCATTAAGTATAAAAGCTTTGAGATTCATTAGTGGTGTTGTTACCGGTCTCAGTTGTTCATTTCATTTTATTGCTGCATATTGTTGAATAAGATTTTACTGTAGGTATCGTTTGTTTATCCAGTTAAGCATTGAAGGACTTTTGGGTTAATTCCAGATTTGGGCAATTTTAAATAAAGTTTCCCTGGTAGCTCAGACAGTAAAGAATCTGCCTGCAATGCAGGAGACCTGGCTTTGATCCCTGGGTCAGGAAGATCCCCTGGGGAAGGGAATGGCTATCCACTCCAATATTCTTGCCTGGAGAATTCCATAGACAGAGGAGCCTGAGGTTGCATGGGGTTACAGTCCATGGAGTTGCAAAAGAGTTGGACACGATTGAGTGACTAACACACGTGCACACTATAAATATTAATGGACAGGCTTTGTGATCATAAGTTTTTATCTCTCTGGAGTAAATATCTAGAAGTGGAATTGCTAGGTCATATAATTTTATGGACTGAAAGTTTGTGCCCACTTCCCAAACTCACTAGCTGAGGCCCTAATTCACAGTGTAATAGTATTTGAAGCTGGGCACTTTGGGAGGTAATTAAGTTTATATGTAGTCATGAGAGTGGGATTAGTTCCCTTATAAAAGAGACACACAGCGCTGCTTCCTCTCTTTCTCTACCATGTGAGGACAAGGGATAACGATGGCTATCTGCAAGCCAGGAAGAGAGCCCCCACCTGGGAACCAAATTCAGTTTAGTTCAGTGTCTCAGTTGTGTCCAACTCTTTGCGACCCCATGGACTGTAGCACACCAGGCCTCCCTGTCTATCACCAACTCCTGGAGCTTGCTCAAACTAATGTCCATCAAGTTGGTGATGCCATCCAACTATCTCATCCTCTGTCATCCCCTTCTCCTCCTGCCTTCAGTCATTCCCAGCATCAGGGTCTTTTCCAAATGAGTCAGTTCTTTGCATCAGGTAGCCAAAGGATTGGAGTTTCAGCTTCAACATCAGTCCTTCCAATGAGTATTCAGGACTGATTTCCTTTAGGATTGACTGATTTGATCTCCTTACAGTCCAGGGAACTCGCAAGAGTCTTCTCCAACACCACAGTTCAAAAGCATCAATTCTTCGGCGCTTAGCTTTCTTTATAGTCCAACTCTCACATCCATACATGACTACTGTAAAATCATAGCTTTGACTAGGCAGACCTTTGTCAGCAAAGGAATGTCTCTGCTTTTTAATATGCTGTCTAGGTTTGTCATAGCTTTTCTTCCAAGGAGAAAGCATCTTTTAATTTCATGGCTGCAGTCACCATCTGCATGATTTTGGAGCCCAAGATAATGAAGTCTGTCACTGTTTTCATTGTTTCCCCATCCATCTGCCATGAAGTGATGGGACCAGATTCTATGATTTTAGTTTTCTGAATGTTGAAGTTTTAAGCCAACTTTTTCACTCTTCTCTTTCAGTTTCATCAAGAGGCTCTTTAGTTCCTCTTCACTTTCTACCATAAGGGTGGTATCGTCTGCATATCTGAGGTTATTGATATTTCTCCCATCAATCTTGATCCCCGCTTGTGCTTCATCCAGCCTGGCATTTTGCATGATGTACTCTGCATATAAGTTAATAAGCAGGGTGACAGGGAACCAAATTAGCTGACACCTCTACCTTGGACTTTCCAAATTCCAGAACTGTAAGAACAAATTTGTTATTTAAGGCACCAGTGTATGATATTTTGTTATAGCAGCTAGAGCTAATATATATGATTTTTTAGTTTGAATAAATTGAATTTTTAATTAAAAAAATATTGAGCTAAAACCATTTCGTACATAAAGAATGAATCTGGAAAATCATGATTAAAAATTATATCTCTATATCTTCTTTTAATAGAATGCTTGACAGAGAAAAAGGTTTAATTTTGATGAACTCCAATTTATTCATTTTTAAATTTTATTCCTTGGGACTTCCCTGGTGGTCCACTGGCTACGTCCCTGAGCTCTCAGTGCAGGGGGCCTGGGTGTGATCCCTAGTCAGGGAACTAGATCCATTGTGCCACAGCTAAGAGTTCGCATGCTGCAACTAAAGACTCCACATGTCCCAAGAAGATCAAAGATCCTGTGTGCCACAACCAAGACCCAGTGCAGTCAAATACATAAATATTTTAATAATAAATAAAAGCAGTGGGGATTGGCACCAAGCTTCTGGGACCAAAGCTCCTCCGAGCAGAATGAAGCGCTCCCCTCTCTCTCGAAGTGCCTGCCCCATGTCCTGTGTCATTGCTGTGCTGCTATCACTCCGCTGTCACAGGGAGAGGAGTTGAGCGAAGAAAGATATGGAACTTCCCTTGTGCTCTCTGACCCTGAAGAACCCCTTTCCCATCTCTTGGGCTTCTCTGTGGGCACTTCTGGGTTTCAGGCTTCCTTTGAGTCTAGGCCAGGTGATACCAAAAAGGAAGAAAAGGGTAAAATTCAGTGGAACTTGAAATTCTAGTCTTCTTCCCCAGTCTGCTTTCTATTATTCACTTTGAGGAGTCCTCAGGGAGCTACTCTGTGATCTTTGTCCGGGATTCTCTGGGACTTTGGCCACCTGATGGGAAGAGCCAACTCATTGAAAAAGACCCTGATGCTCGGGAAGACTGAAAGCAAAAGGATAGAGGGGTGGCAGAGGATGAGATGGTTAGATAGCATCACTGACTCAGTGGACTTGAATTTAAGTAAACTCTGGCAGATAGTGGAGGACAGAGGAGCCTGGTGTGCTATATAGTCCAGGGGGTAGCAAAGAGTCAGACACGACTGAGCGACTGGACAACAACTGTGGGACTCTCTCGGGAGAGACAGGGTTGGAGGATGCTTACTCCATCTTGCCTAGAACCAGAGCCTCTGTTTGTTACTTTTATCATTCTCTCTCTTCTACTTATTTTGGTTTTAAGTTGATCTTCTGGTTTTTACCCTGGCTGTCTTTTGTCTCTTCTAGTGTAAGTATATGAAAAGTGGTACCTTAGGGCTTAGTCCTGCTTATCTGTAGCATTCTTAGCTCCTCCCTCCACCTGGGTCAGCTGCATCCTCCAGCTCTTGCAGGACTGCCTGCTATCAGAACCAGTCACAAGAACATCTGGAGACTGAAAAGTATCGTCTCTTTTTTAGAAGAAAGCAAACTTTTCCAGAAGCTAGGCAGCAGGCTTTCCCTAATGTCTCATTGGCCTAAATTGAGTGATATGCCAGTACCTAAATCAAAACAGGGCTTCCCTGGTAGCTCAAAGAATTCACCTGCCAATGCAAGAGATACAGGTTTGACCCCTGGGTTGGGAAGATCCCCTGAAGAAGGAAATGGCAACCCACTCCAGTATTCTTCCCTGGGAAATCCCAGGGACAGAGGAGCTTGGTGGGCTACAGTCCACTGGGTCACAAAGAGTTGGACATGACTTGGGGACTGAACAACAACAACAAAATCAAAATTACTTGCAGGTGGAATGGAATTATCATTATTGGCCTATACTAATCATTTGTGGTTGAATGACTACCAAGAAATCAAACTAAAACCACCTGGGTGGCAAGACTGCTAAGAGTCAAATGAATCAAAAGCAACATTTAATGGACTAATTCAGTTCTGATTCAGCCTCACTGACATGTCCAAGTGGAGATATTCTACCTACAGTCCTGACAAGTCTTTCTTCAATAGAATGGAGCCAGCAGAACTATCTAGGAAAAGACGGTAGATGTCTATCCAGCTGATCATTAGCTCTGACCATAGAGTTCCTTATTTTAGCTGCCACCCCATGTCATTATAGACTTTGAATAAAATCAGTCTCCCATCTGAAGACAAACAAGTTAATCTTAGCCAATCTTCAAATTCAAACTTGAGTAGGATTAAGAGATCCAGATAATGAGACACATCCATGAGGTTAAAATGTCAAGAATCAATAAAGTAAATAATTAGCATGTGCTCAGTCACTTCAGTCATGTCCTACTCTTTGCAACCCTGTGGACGGTAGCCCACGAGGCTCCTCTGTCCATGGGATTCTCCAGCCAAGAATACTGGAGTGGGTTGCCATGCCCTCCACCAGGGGATCTTCCTGACCCAGGGATTGAACCCGCGTCTCCTGCATCTCCTGCCTTGCAGGCGGATTCTTTACCCACTGAGCCACCTGGGAAGCCCAAATAATTAGCATATAATAGTAATTATAGGTATTTAGCATATAGCTTTATAAAAGGAAGCATGTGGAATCCAAGATAGAAATTATAAACCAATATTATTTACTAGCCATTCAGGACTTAATGCTTATATAATCCATTCAGATCTTCCAACACTGGGAATTCCCTGGTACTCCAGTGGTTAGGGCTCTGCACTTCTAATGCAGGAGCACAGGTCTGGTCCCTGGTCAAGGGAACTAGGATCCCACATGCCGCACAGAGTGGTCAAACAAGTAAGAACAAATCTTTTAGGACTGCTGGAACAGTCTCCTCATGGCCTGTCCTAAGTGTTAGTGGCAAAGAGAAGATTCTTTGTCAGTCCCTTCACCAAACACCTGTCTGGATTTTATCTGCCAGATGATCTACTTTTTGACAATCTACAGTTTCCTCTTCTTTTTTTTTTTTTTTGATAAACTATAAATGTTATTAGGGCAGAAATATAGAAAAGTCTTTTCCCTTTTGTTTCCTCCAATGTTCCTGTGGTAAAATAGACATGAAGTTTATCACTTTAACCATTTTTAAGTGTATAGTTCAGTGGCATTAAATACATTCATAATGCTGTACAACCATGACAATTATCCATTTCCAGAACTTTTTCATCACCCCGAACAGAAACTCTGTACCCGTTAAAAACTCCTCAATCCTCTTCCCCCCCTCCCAGTCCAGGTAATCACTATTCTATGAATTTGCCTATTCTAGATACCTCATATAAATAAAATCATACAATATTCATCTTTATTTATCCGGCTTATTTCATTCACTGTGTTTTCAAGGTTCAGCACTGTTGCAGCATGTACAAATTTCTTCCACTACCCCAAAGCAGGGAGCTTCTGTGAAATCTTTTGGAAGCTGATTTGGTGTACTGTGCTCAATCTCACATTGAGCGACCGACCCCATGGACTGTAGCCCATCAGGCTCCTTTGTCCATGGAATTCTCCAGGAAAGAATACTGCAGTGGGTAGCCATTCCCTTCTCCAGGAGATCTTCCCCATCCAGGGATTGAACCCGGGTCTCCCGCATTGCAGGCAGATTCTTTACTACTGAGCCACCAGGGATACATGAACTC
Organism: Capra hircus; assembly: GCF_001704415.2. NCBI lineage: Eukaryota > Metazoa > Chordata > Mammalia > Artiodactyla > Bovidae > Capra > Capra hircus. The sequence goes on along the minus strand of NC_030831.1, from coordinate 22,012,699 downwards.
AATCAAGATAAAGCACAGATGCTCACAGACATAGTTCAAGGCTATGGCAGCTTGATTCTGAGATGCTGAGTATAGTTCCAGGGAAGGGGCTTGGCGGTGCCAGTCTTGCTGTTCAGGATGCATGCTGTCTCCACGTGAGTAAAAGTTACTCAGTCATGTCCGACTCTTTGTGACCCCATGAACTACACAGTCCATGGATTTCTCCAGGCCAGAATACTGGAGTGGGTAGCCTTTCCCTTCTCCAGGAGATCTTCCCAACCCAGGGATCGAACCCAAGTCTCACACATTACAGGCGAATTCTTTACCAGCCACCAGGGAACAGGTAGTAACATCGGTCTTTCATAAAAGTGAAGTGATATAAAGTGATATACAGTGAACTTTCAAAACACAGAGGCTACCTGTACTTGTTTTTATTAATTGAAATAAATCTGAGGAGGATTTTTACTTTCAAGGAAAAAGGCAGTGATAGCTTTCAGCATTTGCTTTGCCGCAAGCAACCCAAGTTAGCACCACGAAGCTCCTTCCTGGAGAACTACCCTCAGCATCTCAGCATCAAGCTACTGTAACTTTGAACTGTGTCTAAGGTAACCACTTCTTTGCTTTACACCATTTCAGCCTATGAAAGTTTTCAGAGGAGCACTCTTCTTTCAGATAGCGGGAGAAACCTGTACTGATGTAGGTCTTTTGTAAAAGTGAAGTAGTGTAAAGCGAACTTTTGAAAAGTGGGGGATACCTGTGTCACAGTTTCATTGCTTTTTCAGTTCAGTTCAGTTCAGTTCAGTCGCTCAGTCGTGTCCGACTCTTTGCAACCCCATGAATCGCAGCACGCCAGGCCTCCCTGTCCATCACCAACTCCCGGAGTTCACTCAGACTCACGTCCATCGAGTCAGTGATGCCATCCAGCCATCTCATCCTCTGTCGTCCCCTTCTTCTCCTGCCCCCAATCCCTCCCAGCATCAGAGTCTTTCCCAATGAGTCAACTCTTCACATGAGGTGGCCAAAGTCCTGGAGTTTCAGCTTCAGCATCATTCCTTCCAAAGAAATCCCAGGGCTGATCTCCTTTGGACTGGCTGGATCTCCTTGCAGTCCAAGGGACTCTCAAGAGTCTTCCCACTGTATGTATATAGTATGCTTTTGCTTATCTGTTGATTTACTGACAAATACTTGGGTTGCTTCCCCCTTTTAGCTATTGTGAACGATGCTGCTATGAACATAAGTGCACAAGTATCTGTTTGAGTCCGTGCTTTCAACTCTTTGGAGTCTATATTAGGAGTGGAATTGCCAGATCATATGGTAATTCTATGTTTAGCTTTTTGAGGAAACACTAAGCTGTTTTCCAACAGCTGTACCAGTTTACATTTCCATCAGCGATGCTCCAGGGTTCCAATTTCTCTACATCTTTGCCAACCCTTGTTATTTTTTTTTTTTTTTGTATTTTTAATCAGCCATCATGATGGGTACGAGGTAGTATGTCATTGAGGCTTTGATTTGCATTCCCAAAAGACGAGTGATACTGAACGTCTTTTCCAGTTCTTATTGGTCATTTATATATCTTCTTTGGAGAAATGTCTGTTCATGTCTTTTGCCCATTTTTGAAATGGGTCGTTTGGTTATTTTCTTTTTCTGTTGAGTTGTAGGAGTTCTTCATACATTCTGGATATTAATCCTTTATCAGATATATGATTTTCAAATATTTTCATTCCACAAATATTTGAGTGCCTATTATGGGCCATGCATTCTGTCTGACACTTGAGAAACACCAGTGAATGAAGTAGCTCATGTTCTCAAGAAACGTAAAATAGTGAAGTCAATACAGGAGTAGATATAGTATCCATTTAGTGGATAAAAGTCTATCACATTGCAAAAAAAAAAATGGAGCTTATCTTTTATAGCTGATGTTTTTGCTTCCTGAATCCCCACCCCACTGGGTAGGGAGTGTGATGGTGAGAGTTGAATTAAATTATTCAGTCCATTTTAAATTCAACTCCCTCTCATGGCCATTTCTCCCTCTGCCCTTCTCCGCCATCTGGAGGTCTGTGTAGAGGTGATGCTGTGGGTTGGGTCTCGGGGGCCTTGCTGTCCTCCTCATTTTCTCTGGCTTCTGTTCCGGGCAGCTGGTCTGCTGTGGTGCTTGCTCATCAAACCTGCAGCAGCAAGTGCTCTGTTCCTCAGGCCAAGCAGGAGGCCAGTACCCCTTCCTTGGTGGTGTGCCTTCACTTGGGTCCTAGCCACCCTTCTAAGGAGTGGCTCAGACTTACAGCTCTGGGTACAGGTTCCACAAAGTTACTTTGTGATCTCAGCTCTCCTGGTGCTTCGATCAGCTAATTTCCAAGGTCCCCAGCAGGCATGGGGAATGGTAACACATCTTCTAAATCACATGGTAGCTGGCAGAGACCCTTTGCTAACTCCGTACGGCCGTTTTACATTATTCCAACCTTGGAGCACAGGAAGTCTGTTGGGCAATTGTTTTCCCAATGTGCTCAGTGACAAGACCAGCTTCCTACCCTTTCAAGCTCTCTCCCAGCCCCCTCCAGCACTTCTGCAGAAGTGAAACAACATCTGTGTCTGACCTCTTTGTCTCACCATTCCCAGGATCAGAAGGCTTTTAGTTTTTCTTTCTTTTGCTCTCTCACAACTTTCTTTCTTCTCAAAGTATCATTCACTGTCCTCTGCCTTGCGCTATCTTTGCAGTTTGATATTTTACTTTAAAATATTTTATTGATGTATAGTTGATTTACATAGTTGTATTAGTTCCAGGTGGACAGCAAAGTGAATCAGTTATACATATACATATATCTACTCCTTTTTAGATTCTTTCCCCATATAGGTCATTACAGAGTAATGAGTGGAGTTCCCTGTGCTATACAGTAGGCCCTCATTAGTTATGTTTTATTAATATATACAGTAAAGTATATATGTCAATCCCAATCTCCCAATTTATCCCTCCCTTCCTTTTTCCCCAGCAACCACGTTTGTTTTCTACATCTGTGACTTTCTATTTTGTAAATAAGTTCATTTGTACCGTTTGTTTAGATTCTACATAGAAGTGATATCATATGCCTGTTTTTCTCTGACTTCACTCAGTTTGACAATCTCTAGGTCTATCCGTGTTGCTGCAAATGGCATTGTCGTTCTTTTTTTATGGCTAAGTGCATTTAAAAAAAAAAAGATTTTGGGGGCTGTGTTGGATCTTTCTTGCTGCTCGCAGGCGTTCTCTAGTTGCAGAAAGCGGGAGCTACTCTCTAGTTGGGGTGCATGGGCTTCTTACGGCAGTGGTTTCTCTATTTGCAGAGCGTGGGCTCGAGGCCTTCGGGCCTCAGCTGTGGGGCACGAGCTCATTAGTTGTGGTTTGCAGGCTCTAAAGTGTGGGCTTAGCAGTTGTGGCAAAAGGGCTTAAGTTGCTCCATGGCACGTGGGGTCTTCCCAGAAGCCGGATCGAATCTGTGTCCCCTGCATTGGTAGGTGGATTCTTAACCACCGGATGACCAGGGAAGCCCCTGAGTGCATTTCAATATTTTAAAAATATTTTATTTCGTGTGATAAATGTGATGCCAGAGTGAGAATAGATTGCTATGGATTCAACAGAAGGGTGTGGAGGTGGTCCCAACCAACTCTTAAGGTGTCACAGCTTCCTGGAAGAAGTGGCATCTGAGCTAAAATCTGAAGAACATACAGGAGTTAGATAAAGTATAGAGGGCTGGATAAGAGTTTAAAAGGAATACATACAAAGGCCCAGAGGTAGGAGAAAGACTTCTAATCCAAAATGTGTTTGGCATACAACCCAGCAATCCCACTGCTGGGCATACACACCGAGGAAACCAGAATTGAAAGAGACACGTGTATCCCAGTGTTCATCACAGCACTGTTTACAATAGCCAGGACATGGAAGCAGCCTAGATGTCCATCAGCAGATGAATGAATAAGAAAGCTGTGGTACAAATACACAATGGAGTATTACTCAGCCATTAAAAAGAATACATTTGAATCAGTTCTAATGAGGTGGATGAAACTGGAGCTGGTTATACAGAGTAAAGTAAGTCAAAAAGAAAAACACCAATACAGTATATTAACGCATATATATGGAATTTAGAAAGATGGTAACAATGACCCTATATGCAAGACAGCAAAAGAGACACAGATGTAAAGAACAGACTTTTGGACTCTGTGGGAGAAGGTGAGGGTGGGATGATTTGAGAGAACAGCACTGAAACATGTATATTATCATATGTGAAATAGATCGCCAGTACAGGTTCGATGCATGAGACAGGGTGCTCAGGGCTGGTGCCCAGGGATGGGATGGGGAGGGAGGTGGGAGGGGGGTTCAGAATGGGGGACACATGTACACCCATGGCTGATTCATGTCAATGTATGGCAAAAACCACTACAATATTGTAAAGTAACTAGCCTCCAATTAAAATAAATACTTTAAAAAATGTGTTTGACATAGAGATTTAAAGACATAGTAACGAGAGAGAGAGAAAGCAGAAATGATAAGCGGTAGTCAGATCATGACGAGCCTCAAACACTTTGTTTAGGAGTTCTGACTTTATAATAAAGCAAAGGGATTCTTGTGTTTTAGGCAAAAAAGGGACATAAATTTATATTTTAGAAAGATCACTGTGGCTGAAAGAGATGAATGCACGTGAAGGAGACAAAACTAAAGGCCATTTTGCTCCCTGTCACTCAGGGATTAGCCACCATCTTGACTTTTTAAGATTACATTGGAGGAGTATAGAGTTCATTCAGCATGTTTTCAATGTTGAAGAGATGGATCCAGAAGTGGGGGGGGGGGGGCAAAAGGGTGAAGAAATAAGAGAAAATGACTGATGGCAACCAACATCCTTCAGAAGTGGGGAGGAACGTGAGGGAACAGAGAAGAGAACACACCCTCCTTCATCCTGAAAGAAGGGGAGAGGAGATGATGGGGGAGATGCAGCTAAGCTGACCACCTTGATGGGCTGCTGCTGCTTTTTTTTTTTTTTTTTGGTAGTGAAGGAGGCAAAATCATAGCCATGTCCCCAAGAAAAGTTAAGTGGCCAAGGAGGAGTATGGTAGACACTGTTTCAACACTATTGGTTCCCAACCCCCAGCTACCACGCTGTCTTCCCACTTGCCCAACTCTTTGCTACCCATGGACTGCAGCAACCACCAGGCTTCCCTGTCCATCATCAACTCCCAGAACTTGCTCAAACTCGTCCACTGAGTCGGTGGTCTCATCCAACTCTCTCATCCTCTATAGTCCCCTTCTCCTCCTGCCTTCAATCTTTTCCCAGCATCACAGTCTTTTCCAATTAGTTGTCTCTTTGCATCAGTCGGCCAAAGTATTGGAGCTTCAATCCTAGGGGCTGAAAACACTTGCTTTACCAGACATACTTGCAACAGGGGAACATACGTGGAATTTTGTTGGGGCGTCTTAGAAAGCTAATTTTTTTCTAGTAATGGAGATGGCCATGGCTGGAGCCCCCTTTCCTCTTTCTCCCTGACTTGACTCCAGATGCTATTCCAGAGCTGGGACAGCACCCCTCTAATCTGAGAAAGTAAGCTTGAAGGAAAGGCCCAAAGTGCAGAGACAGCAGCCAGAGAAGTCATTGTTCAGCGGCTGATTGACAGCCAGCAGCAGCTTGCTTCCAGATTTCTGGTTGCGGACTCTAATTTGTTTAAGCCACCAGAAGATTTGCTGGATTTTGTATCCAGCATTCCTGGTACAGAAAGTTTCAAGGGTAGTGGCAAACATCTGAGCTGGTCGCTGAAGAGAACTGGAGAGGAGAAGGAGGAACATAGGATTATAAATAATAGGCTCAGATGAAGTGAAATTAATTCTAAAAACATTCAATTTCATTTTGGAGTGCTTACTATCTGTGGGAATTAATCAGTTTGATGGGGATGCTAGTAATTTTTTAAATCAAATTTAGCTCAAGTCATATTAATTCTCTGGTTAGACCAACTAGCACCTCCTACTTATTAGGAGACCTAAATAGGAGCAAGGTAACTCAAAGAACCCAGTGACACCCTTTAAAGATTCATTATTCTAAGAGGATATGATTCACCTCACGTTTCTGGTGGAAAAGTTCAGATTATTCACAATGAAAAGAAGGTAATCTTGCAAAGCCTATGGCATAACCAAGTGAAGGACACTTCCCTCAGAATACTTGATTTAGATTCTGTCCTTTTATTCACATAGTACTCTATGAGTACTATGAGTACTTTCTATGAGTACTATTCACAAAAAATTCTTTTTATGATTAAGCAGTGCTTTAATAGATGGCTTGTTCCTCTCTTTAATTACAAAAAGCATGAGACCCAAATAAAGATTCCTATGTTTTTAATAAATGAAAATATACAAACTCAGTATTTATGCATATTTATTAGAGCTACAAAGTATGACCCTAACAGAAAATTCTAAAATTAAAATTTATATTCACCTCTCCCCTTACTAATCTTATTTATCAATATTCTAACTAAGCAGAGCAGGTACTCCCACATTTGTTTCCAGAGTTACTCCAAGCACTAAACATGGCTGGATTTTCTGATAATGAAACATTTATACTTAATGAGGAACAAAGAAGTTCCCCATGAGCCCTCTCTTCCCTTCCCCTTTCAAAGACTTTCATTTTTCATGGTTGTCTCCATAGTTGGTAACTGTGGCACCATGGGAGACAAAATAATCCACGTATTTTTTAAAAAATATATTTATTTATATTTGGCTGTGTTGGGTCTTAGCTGTGGCACATGGGCTTAGTTGCCCCGGCAGCATGTGGCATGTGGGATCCCAGTAGCTCCCCAACCAGGGATTAAACCCACATCCTCTGCATTGGAAGGTGGATTCTTAACCAGCTGGACCATCAGGGAAGTCCCAGTCCATATATTCTTGTAATGTATATAGAATTTTATCAGGAATCCCTGGAAAGGGGGACATTATCTTATATACTGTCAGAATAATAATTTAATAAACATATCTGTCATTTAAACAAGAGACTCTGATTGAATTAAATGTGGTATATCTCAATGGACTCTTTAAATTGAACTTCAGTGATTTCCTCATTTGTACAAGAACATAAAAATCCAAGGTCTTACAACATGATAAATGGTCTAGAAACTCATCTTACTAAGAATGATGAGAAAGGCCCAGAAAAGGTTGTCCTGTGATGCCTGAAACACGTTCACAGCTGATTCAGGCCAGAACAGAGGTCATTAAGAACAGCCATCAGCTGTTAACAGTTCCCATTTCCAGGTGTGTACGTCAGCCTTGTTGGGACCATCTTTTATTCATCTTTATTTTTTATGCTAAGGTGATCATCAACTTTATATAAGCACACACAGAAAACTGTTCATTATTAGAACACTCATTATGGTTATGCCACTCCCTGAAGACATGTAGCGCTATCTTAATAATTTCACTGAGATATTTCCAATATAAATTGTAAAGGAGATAATTATTTTTTTCTACACAAGAAAAATATTTAATTCTACACAATTATTTTTTTCTAATCATGTATTCTGAGGGAAGTGTCCTTCTTCATTTGGTTGTGCCATAGACTTTGCAAGATTACATTCTCTCCATTGTAATTAATTGGAACTTCTCCACAACAGTGATGTGAATTATCTTAGAATAACAAATCCTTAAAGGGTGTCACTGGATACTAAGTTATCTTGCACTTAATTAGGTCTCCTAATAAGTGGGACGTGCTAGTTTATCTAACCAGAGAATTAACATGACTTGGGCTAAACTTGATAAAAAATTAGCATATTAGCACCCCTTAGTATCATAAACAGTATGTAGGCTCTTTATACATGAACTATACCTCAATTTTAAAAATGTAAACAAAACAGTATGTAGGTTCTTGTGAATTTTCTTAAGAGATGATTAAAGTCCCTTTACTCAGCTGCTTCCTAACAACAACCCTGGACATTTCAGCGTAGGTCTTGAGGTACATATTCTTTTTGGTCTCCTTGAGCCTGGCGGGCTATAGTCCATGGGGTCACAAAGAGTCAGACATGACTGTCTGAGCAATTCAAAAACAGAAAATAGAATAGGACATTTATTGTATATTTTGGCCACACAGTGTGGCTTGTGGGATTTTAATTCCCTGATCAGGGATTGAAGCCAGGCCCATGACACTGAAAACGGGAATCCTAACCACTGATGGCCAGGAAATTTGTTTTAATCTTTGGTCTAACAACACCAGTGTTCAAGTAATGAAATGGAGAATATCCATTTATATGCCAACTCACACATTCCTTCTCAACAAGGAAAATGTACTTGTCTAAAAAGGAACGTACTAGTTTATTATTTGTGTTAATAATGTAAACAGTCGGATGTGACTGAGAGTATCTTTTCAAGAGCTGCACTAGAGATGGAGGAGAAAGGGAGAACAGAGGATGAGATTGTTGGATGGCATCACCTGCTTGATGGACATGAATTTGAGGAAGCTCCAGGAGTTGGTGATGGACAGAGAAGCCTAGCATGCTGTAGTCCATGGGGTCAAAAAGAGTCGGACACGACTGAGCGAATGAACTGAACTGAACTGAATTGAGGGATGGAATTCTATAGCTTTAGAATCTCAAACATCTGAACTGACCCTGTACTGAAAAGCAGGGAAGTAAACATTGCTGGCAGAAAATATTCCACCTTCTCTCCTGTGGCTTTAATAACCTTGGAAAGGAAACTGGTGCCCACCGAAACTACCGATTTATACTGAAGGAGCATAGGTGCCTTGCGCCTTCTCCCTCAGAGAAAAATTTCTCAATAAATGCTTTGATTTCCTCACAACTCGGATGGGACTTTTTCTCCAGCATGTTTCTTCCTACGTCTGAAAAGATTCGAGCTCTGACTAAAGGATTTCCACATTCATGACATTTGAAGGGTTTCTCCCCAGTATGGATTCTTTGATGCTGAATCAGGACTGTATTTTGGTTGAAAGACTCTGCACACACTTCACATGTATAATGTTAAGTACTGAGCTCTGACTAACGGCTTTCCCACATTCATGACATTTAAAGGGTTTTTCCCCAGTATGGATTTTTCGATGCTGAATCAGGACTGTACTTCAGCTGAAAGACGTTGCACACACTTCACATGTATAAGGTTTCTCTCCACTGTAGATTCTCTGATGTAGATTAAGGGCTGAGCTCTGACTAAAGACTTTGCCACATTCCTCACATTTTAGTGTTTTTTCAAGGACAGTTTCCCTGTCTTCTTTCAAACTTTCTGTCTTGTTCACATGTTCTTCTAAATGTGAAACTCTGAGGAGCATTCACTTGAAGAGTGTTAGAAACTTTGTAATGCAGTTCTTTGCCTGAATAAGTCTTTCGTCTTAAAGCAGATTTCACATTTTTAGTTCTGGTGTCTCTATCTGAAACAGTACACAGAAAAGAAAATGTAATCATTTTTCGTTCAGTGGGAAGGAAAAGGAAATAGAATGATCTGAATGGAGCATAGATTATTTTTGAGAGAGCATGTTTGCAATATAACATCAATGTAGAGCATGACGCTGTGCATGCATGCTCGGGCATATCTGACTCTTTGTGACCCCAAGGACTGCAGCCCACCAGGCTCCTCTCTCCATGGGATTTCCCAGGCAAGGCTACTGGAGTGGGTAGCCATTTCCTTCTCCAGAGGATCTTGCCGGCCCAGGGATGGAACCCCCATCTCTTAGATCTCCTGCACTGGGAGGCAGATTCTTTACTGCACAGCCGCCTGAGATTTCAGAGGATGGAGAAGGTAAGGCAGAAAACACTGAGAAGATCACAAGGCTAAAGAGGGTTACATACTGATGAGGCAGTCAGTGATGAAGATGAAAAGCTCTGCGCGAAAGGTAGAATAGTGACTGGGGGAAAAAAGATACTTCAGACTGAGGACAGTGTGGAAGAAAAGAGAGGCCTAAAAGACAAGAAATTATGGGACCAGAGGAGCCACTGAAGGAGAGGAAGTCAGTATGGTGGTAGCAATAAGCGAGATTTAGTACGAGTATCACTAAACAGAAGTTAGAATGATAAATTAATCACATGATGGGGCCTCGACCCCCCTCGCCATTTCACCTGAAGGAGCAGAGCTTCTTCAACGCCCACCGCAGCTGCTTTTCTGCGGGCTTGGGTTGGTGACATGGTATCTCCTGAGGGATTTCACAAGTTGGTAGTTTCTTTGCATGTCCTCATTTTGTCCACAAAAGACCTAGAAACAGTTTGGTATTACTGAGGTTGAAGAAGGGAATCTGGCTGGGACTAGAGGATGAAATAACAGAAGAAACTATCTTGGGACACCGGAAAGGGGAGGGGAAAAAAGTAGAGGAACATCCTGATTTCGGGCACAGCCGGGAGTCGATTCGCCACACTCTACACCGGGTTGTGCCGAGTGGAGTATGGTCTGGGAGCTCGCCCTCAGAGATGCGCCTCGCCCCGCCCTCCCACAGCCGCCTTCTCACGTGTTCAGCCTCCCCATCGAGCTCCTTCTCCAGCTCCTCGAGCATCTCCGCAGCATCCTCTCTGCTCTCTGCGCGTTACTCACGGCCTGCAGCTCCTCGGGCAGGATGGCCAGGAACTGTTCCAGCACCAGCAGCTCCAGGATCCGCTACTTGCTGCGCACCTCGGGCCTCAGGCACTGACAGCAAAGCTCGCGGAGCCGGCTCAGGGCCCGGAGAAGCTGCTCCAGTGGCGGCCGGAGGCCATATTACAGGCCTGCCTTCAGTAACACAAGGCAGTCAGGGTCCCCTGAAGTTTGTGGAAGTTTTGATGACTCTCAGTTTTGCAGACATCTGGACTGGGAATAGTTCGGGACCGCTAGGCTTTAATCTTCAAGGAGGTAAAACTCTCCTTACGGACACTCCGTCAATATGATTCAAGAAACAAGTGGAAACAAGATAAATGCTTTTCAGAACATCACAGCTAAGATTAGAAACGTTAAGATTGTACCAAAAGTATCCTTAATCGTAACAGAAGCCACGCGTTCAGAGTACTTCCTTCTTTAAGAGAATCAAAGGGCTCAGAGTCATTCACTTTCATGAATACTTTGCAATTTATTCTGAAAATCATACCCAGGAGGCTGACAACATATTACAATAAGAGATCAGTCAGAGTTGCAAAGGAACTCCTGGAGAAGAGAAATAAGGAAAGCCTGAGGTAATTTATGACTCTGGGACAGGCTCAAAGGGCCAAATAATTTTTAGCCTGCTAAAGGAAGAGACTCATGAGATTACTTTGCATGGATTTTTTTTTTTTGATGTTACTAACTTTTAAAACAATATTACTTTGGCATTAAAGGAATCATTCAGAGGAAAAAAGCATATTCCTCCATCTTAATGTATTTTCATGTTCATGTGTACTGCTCATCTGTAATATGTCTTATTTACTTAATCTCTTTATTATAGATTATTTCTAATTTTTACTATTATAAACAATGCTGGGAAGCACATTTTCAGAAAAATAGCCTATTTTTCAAAAACATGTTAATTTTCAAATTATTTCCTTCAAAGATGTCCCAAGGACTTGACTTATTGGGGTCAAAGGAAGAGTGGCAAAATATCTCACAATTTTTTATCAAATAAATTATAGAAAACAATGCATCAAATCACAAGGTTGCTGGCAACATAGTGATGTATGCGGAGCAACAATTGCTCCAAGTATCACTAGCCTGTTAGCAGGAAGAGGGTGGGGAGACACTTTCCTTAGTAGTATTTTAGTCTATGTATCACTAGTAACTGACGACTAATTAGAAATGTTATATGTGCCCCTATTTTTTCTCTTTACCATTTTCCCCCCACTTCACCGAGAACTCTTCTAAGCACTCAAGATACGGCAGTCACCTGAACAAAGCCTGTGGTATGGCTACATAAAGCTTATACTCTAGCAGGAGAGAGAGAAGGAGGTTACCAAATAAATAATACAACCTTACACAGTGAAATGCCCCACCCCAAAGGGTAACAATGACAGAGAATTTACTATGTGCCAAGCACTCTTCTAATAAATCTTAACAAATACCAATTCATTAAAATTCCCAGTGACTCAGTGGTAAAGAATCCCCCTACCAGTGCAGGAGACCTGGGTTCCATCCCTCCGTTGGGAAGATCTCCTGGAGAAGGAAATGCCAACCCATTCCAGTATTCTGGCCGGGAAAATCCCATGGACAGGGGAGCCTGGCGGGCTACAATTCTTGGGATCGCAACAGAGTCGGAAATCACTTAGAAACTAAACAACTACAGTATTTAAATCCCCACAGAAGCCCCGTAAGGTTCTTTTCATCTCCAAGTGGTAGATGAGGAACCTGCCAGAGCTAGCTCAGGTAGGTAACAGAGACCAAAGCAAAGGAGCAAGGCTGGGGGCTGAGTTCAGGCCATCCACACTCTGTGCGGTGCTGCGGGGTCCAGGGCCGGTGGCCAGGGTTCCGGCGAAGAGAAGGAGCGGCAGACTCAGATGATACGAGGCCGGAACAGAACTGGGTCGAGATCTGAGCGACAGGAGGCGTTAGAGGCCACGTGTCAGGCGCCATCTAGGGGAAGGCCCTAAGCTTAAAGCATCCTCTGGAAGTCGAAGGCGTGGCCACTGGGACGCACCCTGCGTCTCCTGCACTAGGAGCTGAATCTGTGCCAGATGCGCAGTTGCTCTCAGTTCCACCCGGGAAACCAAACCCTCAGCACCGCGCAAGGGTCCCCAATGAACCCGGTGAAGTAGTCTTTTGGGCCTAGAAAAGAAAACAACAGTTTCAAAGGCCCTTGCTGAATCATCTAACTTCGGAGAAAAGAAAACAGAACTTTAGGTCCCGCCCTGATGCTCCAGGCCAGTTGCATCTATCTGGGACTTATCACCCCCTGTCCGGAAACCTTCCACCCCCTACACCTGCCGAGAAGACTTATCTCCCCCTGCCCAACTACAAATGCCATCTCAACTAAAGTCTACCCCAAACATCCCGCCTGATTAACGTTTCCCTTACCGCTTACACAAACCTCCCTACAAATATGGAGCCTCCCTGATCCCTCTCTGCGCTCAGCCTGGTCGTTAGGCCACTGTCGCCCCTCCTTGCCTCAATAAAGGTAACCTACTTCTGTTGAGGTCGTCTTTCCTTTTCCTGCCTCAGCCTGAACTATACCTTACACCCCGTCCCTGGAGGGCAGGCTGCGCCCAAAGCCCCAGATCCGGGGGTCTTTTTCAAAGGGACCCACTCTCTCTTGGAAACAGCTCCTCTAATGAACAGGCTCCGGACGTCCCCGGACACCATCCTCCCCTGTCCAGGATGGGGACCGACTCAGTGAGGTCACAAGAGGGGGATTCAGGGGAAAGGGGTGCGCAGGAAGGCGGGTAAGCGGGCGGTGGGTAATGATAAAGAGCCTAAGCTACTCCACCTTGTAAAAGAGCTCCATTTTGCAAAGGTACCAGGCAAACAGACTTAGACTTTGGATATTGCCTAAACTTGCCCCACTGTGCCCGAGCCAATCAGCCCTTAGGTTAAACCTCCTGACTTTAAGTTCAAGAATTTGTGATTTACCTTGGAAGTAATGATTTACTTTTGTGATTTACCTTGGAAGTAATGAGTTACATTGTGATTACCTTGGAAGTAATGATTTACCTTTGTGATTTACCTTGGAAGTAATGAGTTACATTTGTGATTTACCTTGGAAGTAATGAGTTACATTTGTGATTTACCTTGGAAGTAATGATTTACCGTGGAAGTAAAAAAAAAAAACAATTAGAAATCCACACACAACCCTATAGAAGAGGGCAACCAATCAGTAGTCCTTCAGCCTGAACACCCCCTTTGTTACCCTTTCACCAGAATATTCCCTATGTAAGCAGTGTAACCCAAAACTCGGGGCTCCTCTCCTTAGCTGCTGCGTCGGTAATGGTGGGAGCCCCAGCTCGAGCTTGGTAATAAAAACTCTTGCTTTTGCATTGGATACCGGCTCCCTGGTGGTCATTGGGAGATTTCGGGACTTGGGGATAACAATGAGAGGAGGTCTATCTTTGGGGTCGGGGGGATCGGGCGCCCCAGGGTGCCGGGGGAGGACAAGAAGAGGGGGAGCGCGGACGCGCGGTGAGAGGCCCGGAGGAGCGGGGACGCGGTGTGGGCCCCGGGGAAGCGAGCGCGGCGTTAAGGAGTAGCCGGGGACACTGGGCTGTGAAGGGTATGAAGAGGAAGTGACCGGTTAGAGCGGGTGGGAGGGGTGGAGGGGGGCTGTCTGGAGGTGGCGCCAAGGCCCGCGGGCGACCTTTCTCCGCCCCCTGGGTGATGGTCGCTTCTCCTTGAAACATCGAAGCGCGAAGAAACCTCAACTCTAACCTCCGGCCTGGGAAAGAGTGCCCCGCGTTTCGGGGGAGAAGCCGACGAAGCGCCTGACTGGTTGCTTCCGGTCCGGGGGTGGACATGGGGTGGAGCTCGCGATGCGGAGTGGTTGCCATGGAGACAAGCGAAGGCCCCCGCCTCCGGCAGCCAGAGAGGGAAGAGCAAAACTCCCAGCTGGTGGGAACCCAGCTGCTCAGGACTCCCGTTCAAAGAAGCCAGCATTATTACTTCTTAGAGTACTTTTACTTACATCATTTCCTTTGCTCTTCAATAACCCAGTAGGGTTATTCCCATTTTATAATTTCTGCGAGTTGGCCAAGGTCACGGAGGAGACTCCTGTGCGTTCCTCCGCTACGCACAACTTTCTGTAACGCCATCTGTGCGCCTGAGGTTGGCTGCGCTCTAAATATCCTGGTGCGTTCGTGCTAAGTCGCTTCAGTCGTGTCCCACTCTTTGCGATCCTATGGACTATAGCCCCAGGGTCCTCTGTCCACGCAATTCTCCAGTCAAGAATACTGGATTGGGTTGCCTTGCCCTTCTCCGAAGCATCCTGGTAAGGAATCGGTTTGATTGACAACCCCCCACCCCCGCTTCAACCTAGGCTTTTGTTTGCAGAGAAGAACCAATTCTGACTCCCTGTTGGAATTGTTTGACTTGCATTTCCTTGCAGTTGTTATTATAATCATACATAATGGCCTGCCTCAGAGAATATAGGCCCTCAGCCTGACTGTTAAACTAAAGGGCCTTTGTTCAGATCCCTGTCCATTTGTAGGTGGTAGGAAGGAAGAAATTAACACATGCCCTGCCTGACACTTGCCCTTCTAGGAAATATTTGCAAGACTAATGGCCTTTTCACTTCTTTTCCTCAAGTCCCCCAATCTCCGATATATAAAAGAAACTGACATCCAGCCCTCAACAAGATGGTTGTTTTGAGACATTCGTTTGCCATCTTCTGGGTCAGCTGGCTCTTGGAATAAAGTCGTATTCCCTGCCTCACCTGGTAGCACTTTGACAAGAGAACCCAATGGCCTTTGAAAAGGTGAGAACCCGTGCAGGCACATACATATTTTGGCATCAATATATATGTATATATTTCCTCAGATAATCTTGAGTAAATTTAAAAATGAATTTCAGGCTAAATGAGCCTTGTAAGGCGATAGTCCCACATATTGTCTCACTCTTCCACCCACTTGCTGTAGGGACTCTTGGAAGTATACTTGTAGAAGGAAGTGGGGAATTAGAGAGAGGGCAGCAATGCTTGAAAATAAATAACAAAAACCTTTTGGTATGAGGAAAACAGCAATTACAATAAACAAACCTGAGAGTTCTCCAGCAGTCCTGTGGCTGGGACTCTGGGCTTTCACTGCGGAGGGCCTGGGTTCAATCCCTGGTCAGGGAACTAAGATCCACAAGTGGCATTGGTGCTGCCAATAAAAAGAAAATAGAAAGGTATGTTAGTACTGGAGTTTGAACACAAGGCTGGTTTACTCAGTCTATACCAAATCTAGGGGGTTTAGGGAGAAATGTCCCTTTTTTTCCTTTGCTGCTCCATGGGGCTTGCAGGATCTTAGTTCCCTGACCAAGGATCAAACCTAGGCCCTTGGCAGTGAGAGCACAGAGTCCTAACCACTGGACCGCCAAGGAATTTCTGAAACTTACATTTTAATTAACCTACTGTGATACTAAATTTGAAGAATTATGTTTTGGAAGAAATTCCTGCGTCTCCAGGGCTATTTCAGGGGATAAGATTTTTGATGAGATAACTGCTAACACAAATAGAAAGACAACCCAAAAGTGTACAAGGGGATGTATTTATCGTGGTGGAAGGTAGGTTAAATAACTCAAGGCAATGAAGACTCTGAATCAATTCCTCGAGGGCAGTGCTTGGCAATAGTGTGAAGTCATAGAAGGTGGTTTAAGGAGAAAATGAACAGCAGTCAAAAGCTGCAAGGAGAATAAGAAACTGTGAAAAACCATATGATTTGGCAGGAAGTCAGCTGTGAGTTCATCAGCTAGGATTCTACCAAATAGCCGGATCCAAGAAGCTAAAGGTTTTGTTTTTTTTTTAAAGGAACAAATGTAAAAGATTGTTGATAATAGTTTACTTGATAGGGGCAGGGTTTTTTTGTTTGTTTGCCTTTAATTTTTTTAACATTTGGGGGTAGAGTAGAAAGTAATGAATAAGAACAATGTCCCAGTAGAGCAAGCTGTTAGGGGAAGCGCACTGATTGAAACCTTCCACCCTGGCACCATAGTAACCGTTTGCATGAGTTGTTTTAGGACAGGACGTCCTGGTAGGGAACTTGTAACTAATAAGCCACCACCAACTGGAAGGGTTTGGGAAAACTCAAAAGGAGACACCACCTGTCCGACCACCTCCCAGAATCCTCTCTGGCATCCATGTTGGCTGAACAAGGTGTGCAGCACCAGGAAGGACTCTTGAGTCAGAATGGTTGGCTAAAGACAACCCGGAAACTAATCCCATCACCGTAAAACCAGAGACTGCGAGCCACGTGGCAGAGATGTTCTCCTGGGCTCCCTTACCCTACTGGTCTCCACCCGTGTGCCCTTTCCCAATAAAATCTCTTGCTTTGCCAGCACATGTGTCTCCTCAGACAATTCATTTCCGAGTGTTAGACAAGAGCCCAGTTTTGGGCCCTGGAAGGGGTCCCCCTTCCTGCAACATAACTATATAGCAGATGCATGGTGAACGCTGGAAGTTCAAATGTAAGATACAGACTCTTTTTATTTTTTAATTGAGGTATAGTTGCTTTACAAAGTTATGCCAAAATGACTCAATTATACACATATATACATTTTTTTTTAAGGTACAGATTCTTTCCCTTTAGGAACTAATTAAGGAGAAGGGATTGAACCTGGGCCTCCTGCATTGGGAGCATGGAGTCTTAGCCTCTGGACCACCATGGAATTCCCCTAAGCAGAATTTGTTGGATTGAAGGATGTTAAAGTGTGAGTGACGAATGAGGATGCAGATAAAGAAGTCAGCAGAGGTCTAGTTTTTAAAGACTTGGCAGGCCAGGTAAAATTTTAAGCAGGGTCTTGAGTGGGTGACTCACACATATCTGCAAATCAGATAGACCTCTCTGATAGCAAGGTGAAAGATGGTTTGTGGGGAGACCAAACTCAAAATACTGCGACCACAGGTCTAAAGCTATTGCAAGGATCCAGGCTGCAACTGATGGAGGAATAAACGAATGCAGAGTGGGAGAGGATGGAGGCAGATTTAGGAAACATTTGGGAGGCTGCTGCTTGTTGAATGAGGATGTTAACAAGAGTGGATAGTGTGTCATTGGGGAAGTTTGTGGTGTTTTTTTTTTTTTTTAAAGAAAACAGTATGGGTAGGTTTGACAGTGGCTTATGTGGACATTTGAGGGGTATTTTCAGTAGACTGAATGTGAGGCTAAATGAGATGCTTTAATCAATACCATACAATCATACAGCACAAAATTGGACATTTTGTGAGATTATGTGAAAATAAATATCAAATGTACTCTGTCTGAATGATTCTCATGTGTAAATATATTAAACTCCCTATAAATTTCATAAGCTACCGATAAACACAATGAGGGCTTCCCTCATAGCTCAGTTGGTAAAGAATCTGCCTGCAATGCAGAAGACCCCAGTTCAACTCCTGGGTTGGGAAGATCCCCTGGAAAAGAGATAGGCTACCCACTCCAGTATTCTTGGGCTTCCCTGGTGGCTCAGCTGGTAAAGAATCCACCTGCAGTACAGGAGACCTAGAGTTGATCCCTGGGTTGGGAAGATCCCTTGAAGAAGGGAAAGGCTACCCACTCCAGTATTCTAGCCTAGAGAATTTCATGGACTATATAGTCCATGAGGTCGCAAAGAGTGGGACTACCACACAATTGCACTCATCTCACATGCTAGCAAAGTAATGCTCAAAATTCTCCAAGCCAGGCTTCAACAGTACGTGAACTGTGAACTTACAGACATTCAAGCTGGATTTCAAAAAGGCAGAAGAACCAAAGATCAAATTGCCAACATCTTTTGGATCATCAAAAAAGCAAGAGAGTTCCAGAAAAACATCTACTTCTGCTTTATTGACTACACCAAAACCTTTGACTGTGTGGATCACAACAAACCGTGGAAAAATTCTGAATGAGATGGGAATACCAGACCACCTGACCTGCCTCCTGAGAAATCTGTATGCAGGTCAAGAAGCAGCAGTTAGAACTGGACATGGAACAACAGACTGGTTCCAAATCGGGAAAGGAGTGTGTCAAGGCTGTATATTCTCACCCTGCTTATTTAATTTATATGCAGAGTACATCATGAGAAATGCTGGGCTGGATGAAGTTCAAGCTGGAATCAATATTGCTGGGAGAAATATCAATAACCTCATATATGCAGATGACACACTTATGGAAGAAAACAAAGAAGAACTTTAGTGCCTCTTGATGAAAGTGAAAGAGGAGAGCGAAAAAGTTGGCTTAAAGCTCAACATTCAGAAAACGAAGATCATGGCATCTGATCCAGTCACCTCATGGCAAATAGATGGCGAAGCAATGGAAACAGTGACAAACTTTTTTGGGGGGCTCCAAAATCACTGCAGATGGTAACTGCAGCCATGAAATTAAAAGACGCTTACTCCTTGGAAGAAAAGCTATGACCAAACTAGACAGCATGTTAAAAAGCAGAGACATTACTTTGCCAACAAATGTCCGTCTAGTCAAAGCTATGGTTTTTCCAGTAATCATGTATGGATG
Source organism: Capra hircus (assembly GCF_001704415.2). Taxonomy (NCBI): domain Eukaryota; kingdom Metazoa; phylum Chordata; class Mammalia; order Artiodactyla; family Bovidae; genus Capra; species Capra hircus. The sequence continues at coordinate 21,993,682 of NC_030831.1, read as the reverse complement.
TGAGAGTTGGATTATAAAGAAAGCTGAGCACTGAAGAATTGATGCTTTTGAACTGTGGTGTTGGAGAAGACTCTTGAGAGTCCCTTGCACTGCAAGGAGATCCAACCAGTCTATCCTAAAGGAAATCAATCCTGAATATTCATTGGAAGGGCTGATGCTGAAGCTGAAACTCTGATACTTTGGCCACCTGATTCGAAGAACTGACTGATTTGAGAAGACCCTAATGCTGGGAAAGATTGAAGGTGGGAGGAGAAGGGAATGACAGACGATGAGATGGTGGGATGGCATTACCGACTCAATGGACATGAGTTTGAGTAAGCTCCGGAAGTTGGTGATGGATAGGGAGGCTTGGCATGCTGCAGTCCATGGGGTCACAAAGAGTCGGACACGACTGAGTGACTGAACTGAACTGAAACACAGTGAAGGAAGAGAGAAATCCCTTTATAGTAATATTTAGAGACAGTCACTCCTCAGCGTCCTATTTGCCTTCATCATGACAGTCCTTCATCCCAGAATATTTGCTTTCTACCTGGTTAGGAGATTTTAGTGGTGTGGCTCTGTTTCCATCTGTGAACATACCTGCTTTTTTTCTTAACCAGGTATGTGAGAGACAAGCTGCCATATTTTTGTAAGGGTTAGATCAAGATATTTAGCTGTAGAAATAAAAAGCAATTTGCTTCCAGTGGAACTATGATTTCCAGAGAGTGGTGGATACGTTACCGAAAGGTGGGATCTGGCTGCTTGCTGCCCAAAAGCCAATAAACAGGTCAGATTGATGGAAAGGAAAACTTGCTTTATTTCAGGTGCAGGCAACTGAGGGGGAGGGTGGACATCTATCCAGAAGCCAACTCCCCACCTGGCAAGCAGGGAGTAAGAGCTTTTAAAGACAGAGGGAGGGGGCTACATGCAGACACAGCACAGTCAGCTCAGTAATCTTGAAATTGGTCACTGGTGGTCTGACCAGCATCATCTTGATTATTTTAGGTACAGTTCTTCCAGGGTCAGTTTGTTTCCATTTCCTTGAGGCAAATTCTTGGAAATGTGGCAGCTTATGTCATGGGTACACTCTGGTCTTCATGTAGTTAACTTCTTCCACCTGGTAGGGGTTCCAGCTCACAAGAGACAGCTCAGAATATTGATAGCCCTTGAGAAGGAACTAAAGGTCCTTGACTTTGCTGAGTGATGTGGCTAAAATAATAATAAATTAAAATAAACATTTTGCTGAATCATTATTCAAAGTGAGAAAAAGAACATTTTCAGGCATGCTGAATATATAAAAAAGTTTACCTCCCATGCATCCTTTTTCAGGAGACTATTGGAAGTCTACCAGACAGAGAGTAAACCAAGTAAGAAGATATGGATACGGGATTCAACATAGGTGAAATTAAGGAAATTCCCAAGAGGGGATGAAAAGAGATCCTAGGTGTCAGTCTGGAGTTAAGAAGCCGAGGGATGGAGAGCTCAAGGAACATGCCTTCAAGGGGGAAAATGGGTGCAATGGATACTGAGTGTGTTTGTTTTGATATGTTCCAGTGTTGAGATTTATCCTCTGGCTGAAAGTCAGAGAATTAGTGATAGGCAGATAGAAGGCTAAGTAGAGAGAGGAGAACAATGTTACCATTTATCATTAGATCCAGGTAGACAAAATGGTACACAAGAAATTTGATTATAGTATATTAGAAAGCTTAGCTATGGATAATATTTATATAGTCATAGTAATGTAAGGGAGAAGGCAATGGCACCCCACTCCAGTACTCTTGCCTGGAGAATCCCATGGACGGAGGAGCCTGGTAGGCTTCAGTCCATGGGGTCGCTATGAGTTGGACACAACTGAGCGACTTCCCTTTCACTTTTCACGCATTGGAGAAGGAAATGGCAACCAACTCCAGTGTTCTTGCCTGGAGAATCCCAGGGACGGGGGAGCTGTCTATGGGGTAACACAGAGTCGGACATGACTGAAGTGACTTAGCAGCAGCAGTAGCAGTAATGTAAGCACTGAATTCTGACCTAAACAATATGTATTAGAAGTATATGGGAGGATTGGGGTTGAAGGGAGGGGAATTCTGTGTGTTGAAGGTGCTTGTGGATGTATGAGAGCTAAGTCCTTATCTTCCATAATATGAACTTAATCAGTAATGTGCATGTGTGCTTAATCAGTCATGTCCAACTCTTTGCAACCATTTGGCCCGTAGGCCTCCAGGTTCCTCTGTCCATGGGATTTTTCAGGCAAGAATACTGGAATGAGTTGCCATTTCTTTCTCCAGGGATCTTCCCTGACCCAGAGATCGAACCAGCATCTCCTGTGTCTCCTGCACTGCAGGTGGATTCTTTACCTGCTGAGCCATCCCAGAAGCCCCTAATCAATAATACTTGATGTGAAATATAAAAAGGGAATATCTGTACTACCAGATTATTTTAAAAGCACAAGTAAATCCCATAGAAGCAGCTGTAAGAGTTGAAGGTGGATGCATTCCTAGGGAGCAGGGGCTGGGGAATAGACCGCCCTTGTCCGTTCTAGGTCTTGTAGACCAATTTGTGTATGATGTATATTATGATATCAGTTACAGAGAATAAATATAATTGCACCTCCCCTTCCCCTTTAAGCCTTCTGTGTGGAGGCTTCCACCCTCACTTCCTCATTTGTCTTCCCTGTTGCCAAATCTAATTTACTTTCTTTAGTTCTCCTCAGCATTTCACATTATTAACCACAGTACTTCTTCCACTTTGAACGCTCTGCCCTTCATTTTCATTACTGCTCTGTCTTCAGGTTCTCTTCCTCCTTCTGAACACTCTTCACAGTGGTTCCTCTTGCTTTGCAATCGCACATGTTAAGAGTGTTCCTTTGGTTCCTGCAATTTTCGTGTTGTAGACTCTGGGCCAGTTCATCTATTTCTGCCTGTAAGATTTCAACTGCCGTCTCTAAACTAATCAGTTCCAATTTATATCTTGAGCCTCCTCCTCACAGAGCTGAGTGCTTATCAAACATCACTGCTTGTTTGTTTCACAGGCACATTAAACTAAACATGAGTTAGGCCTCTCACACTTGCCTCTTTTCCTTCCTTATTCCCTGGACTGTCACCACCATCTACCCATTTCCCCCAGTAGAAAGCTGGAATCTTCCAAGGTATGTCAATTTCACTCTTGTACATGTCAGGCAGGGTGTGTGTCCCGTTCATCTTTGTGCTCCCTGTGTCCTTTGTCCCCTTTATGGTAGCTGGGACGCTGATCTCTACTTAATTCATGCTCCATTAATACATGAATGAAAAAGAAGAGAATCAAACTGATAAATGGGTCCGTTTCCTGGTAGCAGTGAGATTATGGGAGTGAACTGGAAATGATATGCAATATGACATATACTGGTTGTGCGAGTCCAGGGTGGTAAGATCTGAAGGAGATGAAGGACACAGCCAAAACGCTAAATCTGAAATTCAGCAAAGACTGTTCAGACAGATTTAAAGGCATAGTTACCAGAGAAGATAGGTAATCCACGAGGAGGAGAGCGCAGTAGGTCAGAGAGTTGCTGCAGGTATATACATCAGAATAAAAGCATAATGACTTTATGACAGTTAAATGCTAACAGATGAAGATGCTACATTTCATATAGGACTGAAAACCATGTCTAGGAAGACTGTAGAGTCCTGTGACAGGGAGATAAATGGAAGATAAATGGAGATAAAGCCGAGCTTCCAAGGCTGCTGTGTCCTTGGGTGTTTATTTGACTCTACCCACATGGAGTCTTGCTTCTTGCCTCTCTCCCTAGGCATGGGCTCCAGGTATTTATTTGTGAGTTGGCTCTCCACAAACTGAAACAGCACATTTGGTGCTGTATTAGGTTCTTAGGGCTGCCATAATAGATTTCCATAAACTTGGTGCCTATGAACAGTAAGAGTTCATTATCTCATAGTTCTGGAGGTTAGAGTCTGAAATCAAGGTGGTGGCAGGGTCACACTCTATGAAGACTCTAGAGAAGAATCCTTCTTTGCCTCTCCTACTTTCTGATGGTTGCTGGATCTCTGCAGCACTCTGATCTCGGCCTGTCTTCATATGGCCTTCTTTCTGCGTCTAAATGTAGCTTCTTGTCTCATCTCCTTTCAAAATTTCATGGGATGTAGGGCCCACCCTAATCCAATATGACCTCATGTTGACTAAATTACATCTGCAAAAATTGTGCATTTCTAAATAAAGTCACATTCTGAGCTTCCAGGTGGAAGGACACTATTTTGGAAGGACACTATTCAACCCAATTCAATACCTTTGCCATACAGCAGTTTTACTGAAATCACTCTTTGCCTGCTCTGTAAACCTGACATTGGCCTTCTGTTTTCCCTTTATCTGCAAATATGATGTTACAGTTTGGCAGTAGGGGGCGCTGGAGGAAGGGCTTCCCCCTAAGACAGAAGGAAGGGCTTCCTGGCCTGGTCCTGGGGTGCTGGCTCAGCCTGTGGCTCTCCCGGTAGCAGAGCCCTGCTGCACCCCTGGGGCACAGGGCAGTGTCCTAACACATTGCCTCCAGTGAGGGACTCCGTGGCACTCTATAGAGGGAGGCCTTCCAGCAAGATCCACTGCCATGGTGTCGCATCTCCTCTCTATCCAGTGAGTCATGCCTGCACCGCAGAGGAGGCTCCGAATACTCAAGTGGACAGAATGACATCTGTATATGTAAGTCAGTCGCTTACCCCAGTCACCCCGGTGCATGCTCCAAAGCAAGTGTGGGCTCAAAAATACGGACCTTACCTACTCACGACTGACCTGGCAAGCATTACTGCTGAGCATTTAATGTGTCGACAGTGAGACAACAGCGCTGTCAACACTAAGCCTCTCCGATGGCATCCCTCCCCATGGGGGATCAGCCAGCCACCTGGGGGCCGTGGTTACCCTGGACCCATTTCTTCATAAGGAGGCAGATTGATTGCCAAGGAATATACATGACTCTGAATATGGCTTTGCCTTCAGAGAGCTGAAGAACGTAGCACTTGAGCCCCACCCCCCATCTGTGTACTTATAGAATGCTTTATCTACCTTGATACTCTATGTACTTTCACTTCTCGTCAAAGAGCTCATTTCACAGCAAAACAAATAGAATAATTGGCTTATTCCCATTGAATCAAATAGTCCCACCATACCCCATCACCTGGAGCGGTTGGCCTGATTGAAAGTTGGAATGGAGATTCAGTTGTGGTGCCAGTTGGGAGACAACACCCCAAAACAATGGGATTCTGTCTTACAGGGAAGGCTCCATGCTTTGAATCAGTGACTGTTCTGTGCTATTCTCTCTCCCGTAGCCAGACCACATGGATGTGTAACCCATACGCAGAAATGGTCTTCCTTCCCCAGAAGCTTCGAGCAATGCTGGTTTGGAAGTCATTAGTCCCAGGGGAGGGATGTTTCCAACCACAGGTACAGTGATTCAGTTGAAAGTGGAGAATAGTTCAATTGGAAAGTGAGATTGCCTCCTGGACAGCTTGGACCTCTCATTTGTTGTTGCTCAGTCACCAAGTCATGTCCGACTCTTTGCGACCCCATGGACTGCAGCACACCAGGCTTCCATGTCCCTCACTGTCTCCCAGAGTTTGCCCAAGTTCATGTCCATTGAGTTGGTGATGCCATCCAACCATCTCATCCTCTGTCATCCCCTTCTCCTTCTGCCTTTGATCTTTCCCAGGATCAGGGTCTTTTCCAATGACTCAGCTCTTCGCATCAGGTAGCCAAAGTTTAGGAACTGCAACTTTAGCATCAGTCCTTCCAATGAGTGTTCAGGGTTGATTTAAGATTGACTGGTCTGATCTCCTTGCTGTCCAAGGGACACTCAAGAGTCTTCTCCAGCACCACAGTTTGAAAGCATCAATTCTTTGGCACTCTGACTTCTTTATGAACCTCTTATACTACCCACCAAGTGGCCAAAAAAAAAGGGGCAGAGGGAGTTACTCTAGATGAGATGCTTGAGCGTGGGCTCCCACTACACAACACAGGCAAGGAGGATTGTGTCTGAAACCCAGAGAGTTATCTGAGACTGCTTCTTAGTACTTCCATGCCTAATAGTGAAAGTTACTGGAAAACCACAGAAACCAGGAAAGGCAGGACTGAAGACTCAAACCCTCTTGTGAGTAAAGGTTTGGATCCCTCTAGTAGGTAATGAACTTCAACCAGCTGAATTTCTGGCGGAGGATGGGGAAAATGTGATGTGGACTGGGAAATGGAAGAACGAAGAGATAGGTACCATTGACAGCCTCATGACAAAGCACAGAAACAATGGCAGTAGTGTGTGTGTGCGTGCGTGTGCGTGTGTGTGTGTGTGTGCGTGTGTGTGCGCTCACACTCTGCGACCCCACGGACTGTAGCCCGCCAGGCTCCTCTGTCCATGGGATTTTCCAGGCAAGGATACTGGAGTGGGTTGCCATTTCCTACTCTGGGGGATCTTCCCCACCCAGGGATCGAACTCACGTCTCTTGTTTCCTCTGCATTGGCAGGTGGATTCTTTACCACTGCCCCACCTGGGAAGCCCCAATGGAAGGCTTCATTCACATTATTATTACATATATGTGTGTTTATTGAATACACTGTGTTGTTCTCCTATCTCTTTTCTAGTTTTATTTTACATACAGGTAATTGAAATTTTACAATTTATTCTTATGGTAACAAAATATTCATTGGGACTCTGCCTGAATTTGAGGTCTGGTTAATATAACCAGCGGTGGACACAGTGCCTGTTAAAACTATGCACCTCCACATTTCGAGAGAAAGGTAAGAACTTTACTTTTAAGATGGAAAAGCATATTTTGTTACAGGACAAACTAGAGTTCTTTCATTGATGTATGGAAGTTTGAAGCTGTGTAGAAGGCTGCACGTGGAATCTGAAGAACCAGAGGCCTCTCCTCTCGTATCGCTGGGCCACTGCTTGGCTATTCTTTGAAGCTTTAAGTGTCTCTTGTTACACTTTCAAATCTGAGACACAGTTCGTTTCGCCACAGTTTCTTCCAGTCCCCCTACTCTATGATGATGTTTTCTTCTCATGTCTCTGAATAACTTGACTGTAGCACGTGTTTAGCCGTGACTGTGTTCTGAGGGTAAATTTCCTTTCCTTATTTGATGCGTTACACGGCTCCTCCACCAGCCCCAGTCCACTTGATCCTGAGCTCTTTCAGGACTACGTCTCATTCCTTTTCTGCATCATCCACCAAAACCCCACACATGAATACACACGCAATGAATATGTCCTGATTAACTGCTCTTCCTCACTTCCTGCACTGATTATCTGCTTCTCGCTCCAAATTTAGTATTTCAGTGAATCCAGTGTTTCCCAACCTATTCTGACTAGAGATCGCCTTTGACCTTAACATGTTAAATTTACTCAAAATTACCTGGAAATTTTTTTTAATTCATCAATTTTGATATAGACCAGGAATCTCTATAAAATACTTTGTTTGGGATTAATATATTATACCATAAAATTATTTCAAGATATACTCTGTAATATTTATAACTTTCCCCCATAACTTAAAAATAATAATAGAAGAATTAAAATAACATAGTATAGCTCCAAAAAAATTTTTAAATAGAGTTACTATATCATACAGCGATTCCACTTGTGAGTTTATACCCCAAAGGATTGAAAATAGAGTCTTAAAAAGATATTTGTACAACCATGTTTATAGCAGCATTATTCACAGAAGATGGAAGCTGAACAAGCTGAACAACAGATGAATATATAAGCAAAACATGGCATAAACATACAATGGAATGTTGCTCAACCTTAAAAATGGAGGGAATTCTGGCACATGCTACAACCTGGATGAATCTCGAGGATATAATGCTAAGTGAAATAAGCTAGTCACAAAAAGACAAATACTGTGTGATTTCATTTATATGAGTGTAGTCAATACAGTAGTCAAATTCATAGAGACAGGAAGTAGAAGGTAGTTTCCAGGGGCTGGGGTAGTGGGTAGGGGGAGTCATTTGGTATAAACTTTCAGTTTTGCAGTATAGAAAGATTTCTGGAGATTGGTTGCATAATAATATGAATATACTTAACACTACTCATGGAGAAGGCAATGGCACTCCACTCCAGTACTCTTGCCTGGAAAATCCCATGGACCGAGGAGCCTGGTAGGCTGTGGTCCATGGGGTTGCTGAGAGTCAGATACGACTGAGCGACTTCACTTTCACTTTTCACTTTCATGCATTGGAGAAGGAAATGGCACCCCACTCCAGTGTTCTTGTCTGGAGAATCCCAGGGACGGGGGAGCCTGGTGGGCTGCCATCTATGGGGTTGCACAGAGTCGGACACGACTGAAGCGACTTAGCAGCAGCAACGCTACTCAACCATACACTTAAAAATGGTTAAGATGGTACATTTTGTTGTGTATATTTTACAGCAATTTTTAAAAATCCAACAGAATCCATAAAATAAAACTCGTAGATGAGATTGTTTAGGAACCAATGGAAAAATTATTGTGGGAAATTAAAGACTGAAGTAGATGGAGTGACATCCTGTGTTCATGGATTAGAAGACCTGACATTGTAAAAATGACTGTTCTCTCTACAATTATCCAGGGAAGCCCACTTTCACTTTCTGTAAATTAAAATACTAACATTTATATGGAAGTGCAAAGAGTTAAGAAAAGCCAAGACACTCTTTTTTTTTTTTTCAATTGAAGTATAGTTGATGTACAGTATTATATGTTCGGTTCAGTTCAGTCACTCAGTCATGTCCGACTCTTTGCGACCCTATGGACTGCAGCACACCAGACCTCCCTGTCCATCATCAACTTCCAGAGATTGCTCAAACTCATGTCCATTGAGTCAGTGATGCCATCCAACCATCTCATCCTCTGTCGTTCCCTTCTCCTCCTGCGTTCAGTCTTTTCCAGCATCAGGGTCTTTTCCAACAAGTCAGTTCTTCGTATCAGGTGGCCAAAATATTTGAGTTTCAGCTTCAGCATCAGTCCTTCCAATGAATATTCAGGACTGACTTCCTTTAGGGTGGACTGGTTGGATCTCCTTTCTGTCCAAGGGACTCTCAAGAATCTTCTCCAACACCACAGTTCAAAAGCATCAGTTTTTCAGCACTCAGCTTTCTTTATAGTCCAACTCTCACATCCATATGTGACTACTGGAAAAACCATAGCTTTGACTAGGTGGACCTTTGTTGGCAAAGTAATGTATGTTATAAGTATACAATATACTGATTGATAATTTTTGAAGATTGCATTCTACATATAAAGTACTAGCTACGTTCCCCGTGTTGTATAATGTATCTTTGCAGCTTATTTTATACCTAACAGTTTGTGCCTCTTACTCTCTAACCCCTAATTCGGCCCTCTCGCCTTCCCTCTCCCAACTGGTAACTACTTCTTTGTTCTCTGTATCTGTGAGTCTGTCTCTTTCCTGTTGTATCCACTAGTTTGTGGAATTTTTTAGATTTCACATGTAAGTGATATCACGTAGTACTTGTCTTTCTCTGTCTGACTTACTGCACTTCATAATGCTCTCCAAGTCCGTCCATGTTGTTGCAGATGGCACTGTGGATGGACACTTCGTTTGCTTCCATGTCTTGGCAATTATAAATAATGCTGCTATGAACATTGGGGTACATGTATCCTTTTGAATTAGTGTTTTTTTTCCTCCAGATTTATTTCTAAGAGTGGAATTGGTTGGTCATACAGTAGCTCTATTTTTTAACTTTATTTTTAATTGAAGGATAGTTGCTTTACAATATTGTGCTGGTTTCTGCCACACATCAACAGGAATCAGCCATAGGTTTACTTACATCCCCTTCCTCTTCAACCTCCCTCCCACCTCCCACCCCATCCCACCCCTCTAGGTTGTCACAGAGCCCGGGTCTGAGTTCCCTGAGTCAGAGAGCAAATTCCCACTGGCGATCTGTTTAACATATGGCAATGTAAATGTTTTCCTGCTGCTCTCTCCTTTCGCCCCACCTTCTCCTCCCCTTCACCATGCGCGCAAGTCTGTTCCCGGTCTGCGTCTCCATCCGTCCCTGCCCTGCAAATAGGTTCACCAGTACCATCTTTCTAGATTCTGCGGGGGTCTGCCCGTGAAGGGTTAAGTCTTGGGAGCTGCTCGGCGTTATGCAGAGCCCTAGGACATGTTCCTAAGCTCCCTGTCCCGCCCCCCTGAAGAATTTTTTACCCTTAAGGCTCCAGGACGTTTGGTTCTTGCAACATTTCATAGAAGATAGATTAGCTTATTGATAGAAGATAGATTATCTATTTGTGATGTACACAACGGTAAGGGTCTTGTGATTGTATTTGGAGATTAAGAACAATCTTGTGAATGTCAGAAGTCACGTACTTCATCCTATATATACTGCAGCACAATAAAGGAAGGCATCAGCCATTTTGGTCTGATCCTCTCAACCCCATCTTTCGTCTCTCTCTTATTTTTCTTAGCGGGGACGCTCCGTTTTCTCCCTATGCAGGTGTGACTCTTGCTTGTGCTGGCCGCGGCAAGATTCCATATAGTAGTTCTGTTTTTAGTTTTTAAAGAAACCTCCATACTACTTTCCCCAGTGGCTACACCAGTTTACCTTCCCACCAACAGTGTATAAGAGGTCCCTTTTCTCCATATCTTGATCAGCATTTGTTAGCATTTGTTATTTGTGTTCTTTTTGATGATAGCCATTGTGATATCTCATAGTGCTTTTGATTTGCATTTCCTTGATGCTTAGCAATGTTGAGCATGTTTTTACGTGTCTGTTGGTCGTCTGAATGCCCTCTTTGAGAAAAGGTCTGTTGGGGTCTTTTGCTCATTTTTTTTTCTCTGCTCACTTTTTAATTGGCTTGTTTGTTTTTTTGATGTCGAATTGTTTGAAGAGGAGCCAAGACACTCAAAGGAGAAGAATAAGGCGGTGGGACTTGTTCCGTTGGCTACTAGGATGTATTTAAAGTCTGCAGTAACTAAAAAAGTGTGGTATTAATGTAAGAATAGATAAACATATTAATGGAAGAGATTAAAAGTTCCAGGAATAGATTCACACATACATGGTTACTTGATGACATAAATAGCACTGCAGAGTGGTGAGTGAAGGGTGGTCTTTTTAATAAATGATGTTGGATCAATTAATTACCTACACAGAAAAAATAAAATTTTGTCCTTATCTCACACCATACACAAAAATAATTTCCAAGTGTAGAAGACCTTGGAAATTAGACCTAAATGTGAAGAGCAAAACTATAAAGATTTTGGAATATAACATGGGAAAACATACTCAAGGTAAGGAGATGGGAGCAAATTTAAAAATAGGACACTAAAAGCACTAACCAAAAAAGGAAAAAAAATGACAATTTTGTCATATTAAAATTCAGAACTTCTATTCATCAAAATACTGAAAAAAAGTAAGCAAGTGTGGGATCTCGGGATTTTAGCTGTGCACCAGATGACGGGTTAATAATCTCATTTTAAGTGGTGGCACTGAGGATAGCTCCATTCAGTTTTATTTTAAAATATTTTAATTTAAAGGATATACTGTTTAGCATATCCATTATCTTGTAATAATCTATAATGGAATATAATCTGCAAAAATACTGAGTCCCTATGCTGTACACCTGAAACTAACATGATATTATAAATCAAGTATACTTTAATAAAAAATAAAAAATTTATTTTTAACTTTTGTTGAAATATGGTTAATGTACCATGTTATGTTAGTTTTAAGTATACTACATAGTGATTTGACTTTCGCATACACTATGAAATGATTATGCAATAGATCTAGTAACCATCTGTCCCCACACAAGGATAATACAAAATTGTGGGCTATATTCCTTATGCTGTATATTCTATCCCTGTAGCTTATTTATTTTATAACTAGAGGTTTGTACCTCTTAATCTCCTTGACTTATTTTTCCCCACCTTCCTACTCAGTTTCAGTAACGTTTAATAGTATTGTTGAAGGTTCCAGATTTGTTTAACAATACTGAGAGACCCTTACAGCTTCATCAAGAGAGTCTGACCATTAATGTTGACAACACCTAGAAAACTAAGCAAATAAAAAATGAAGCAATGTAATGATCTTCCAAGAGCAAGAACATACAAGGGTATCGCCAGAAGGAAAATATATAACAGTTTCTGGCCCACCTGTGAACAATACTTACAAAATCATAAAATGGAAAAGATGATTAATTTTGTATTATACCTATATTTAGAGTCATCATTTAAATGTATGATAATATTAAATTAAAATTACATATTGAAAGATATATTTGTATTTCTCTGTGTGTATGTGCTGAGTCGCCTAAGTCTTGTCCGACTCTTTGCAACTCTATGGATTATAGCCCACCAGGCTCCTCTGTGCATGGGATTCTCCAGGCAAGAATACCGGAGTTGGTTGTTGTGCCCTCCTCCAGGGGATCTTCCTGACCCAGAGATGGAACCCGCGTCTCTTGTTTCTCCTGCATTGGCAGGCGGGTTCTTTACCACTAGCACCACCTGGGAAGCCCATATTTGTATTTCAATATATTTTAACTCAATATTGTATTATCACTATAATTAGAGGAGGTGAAATGGTCCACAGAAGTAATACAATGTTTTTTCCTTCTCCTCCACAAGAGGGCGCAAGGTGAATACGATTTTCAAGTTCATTGTTTCACTCCTGCCTTTCGCTGTGGCCGGGGATGACTACTTATTCCCATCTTGGTAGAGTTGACAAACTACTGTTGTTAATATCTAAACAACTGTCTTTGGGGTCGGGAAGCTGTTGAAGGGGTACCCAGATGAAGAAGTCACGACTTAAGTACTCACAATCTGGTGGGAACACAAACTCACAGAGGGAACAAAAATAACACATTTGGAGGGCGTGCTAAGGGCCCAAGGAGTCCCGCGGACGATGAGTTGGGGTGTTCCTTCGGAGAGGTGGCAACGCTTGGGGGCGATTTGTTTGAATGAAGCAGAGCGGTGGCGTGGACTGCGCATGCACAGCTCCACTGTGGGGGCACCGAGGGCGGGGTGGGGGTGGGGGTTGCTGTGGGAACGTAGGAAATTCTACACCAGCAGACCCGAGGCCGCAGACAACACTCTGCCTGCAAAACACTGGGCAGTTTCTGAGGTCTGTTCTCCTTTCTTTGTCCCTTGAAATCTGCTCTGTTCCTTCAAGGGCCCATGACCTTCATGCAGTTATCCCCTGCCCATTGCCCCCCAAATCCCCCAGCCCAAGACCTTCTCAGGTGTAGTTCACTCTCTCCTCGCAGAGGCCTTTCCTTGTCCAGAGCCCTTCCTTCCTAGCTGCTCCTGCTGCTTCTGCTGCTGCTAAGTCGCCTCAGTCCCTCCTAGAGACTGGTGCTTTCTTTCAGGCCTTCCCGCTCCTCGAGGGTCTGCTCCCTGACCTCTCACCTCTTCTCTCCTGGCCGGTCCTCCTCAATGCCAAGATTGCCGCCCTTCTTCCCCCTGGTCTCACACCTGTTGCCCCGTCAGCTCCCTCTCTAGAGGCCTGCAAAGTGTCGACTGAAAAAATATCACAACCTACAGTGTGATCATCCTCCTCTGGGACTTACCCCCATCCTCCAGGGCCCCGCGGGGTCTGGGGGACGTGTGATGTGAGTCACGGTGTGTGTGTGTGTGTGTGTGTGTGTGTGTGTGTTACTAACCCTACTAAGAACAGAACCCCTGGGTTTACGGATGTTTCCCCATCATGACAACCACCCCGAGTGTTAAATAGTGGAAGGGATGGATAGAGTCTAGTTTTTAGGCATAGGAAACAGCTTAACTGGTGTAATGGAATCTGACTCAGAGATGCAATCAAATATTCTTGGTGCGGTAGTATAAGGAGATCTAAAGGTACTTTGTGAAATGTTAGTCACTCAGTCGTGTCCGACTCTTGGGACCCTATGGACTGTAGCCTGCCAGGCTCCTCTGTCCATGGGATTTTCTCCAGGCAAGAATACGGGAGGGAGGGGTTCAGGATAGGGGGGCACATGTGTACCTGTGACTGATTCACATCGATGTATGGCAAAACCCACCACAATATTGTAAAGTAATTATCCTCCAATTAAAATAAATAATTTAAAAAAAAGAATACTGGAGCAGATTTCCATGACCTCCTCCAGGGGATCTTCTGCCCTGAGTGCCCTTAGGCCCCAGGAACTCACACTGAAGTTGATGACTGTGACATCTTTGTTTCCTGATATGGCAGGAAATATTCCGTTTCTCAAAAGGGACTGATTTGCAGGACCCCTGGGGCTCTGGTGAATATGGCTGGCATGCTTTCACACCTCTGATTTTCCCTTGGTGTCCTTGTCTTCACACTGTACCCTGGGCATTTCAATCTGATATTTCCAAAGCAACGACACAGCTTATGGACTCTGAACCTGAAGTGTGAAAAGGTCTGCACCGCCCTTGCAGATCTTAAATCTGGTTCTAAGTGAGCTCGTCCACCGTACAGTGTGATGGTGTTGGGGAGTCACAGGGTCACGTACACAGACCCGCCTCCTGGTGCCACCCTTCCTGCCCGGGCACCTGGGCAAGTGAAAGGACCTCTCGGAGTCTCCGTGCCCCCATCTGTAAAATGAAGCCAGTGAGAGCAATCACCGCGTGGGATTGTCCTGATAAGTAAAGGAGTTAACAATAAATGAGACAGTCTTTCCTAAGCACCTAGGAAATCGCTTACACTGAAAGGAAGTGCTTAAAAAAAATGCAGGTATTATTATTACTGGGGCTTCCCCTGGTGGCTCAGTTGGTGAAGAACCTGCCTGCAATGCAGAAGACGCATGTTCAATCCGTGGGTCAGGTAGATCCCCTGGAGGAGGAAATGGCAACCCACTCCAGTATTCTGGCCTGGAAAATTCCATGGACAGAGGAGCCTGGCGGGCTATACAGTCCTTGGAGTCCCAAGAGTCGGACATGACTTAGCGACTAAATCCCCACCCCACCATAATTATTATCTGTTTTTTCTTCGTCTGTGACACTCAAGTGGGATTGCCAAGGGCAGACTGAATGATCTCCAGGAGGCTCCTTCAAGCTCCGCTCAGAGTTTCTCAGATATGACCTGCCATACCCGCTGGGCAAGCTAGTGACTCAATCCTGATAACTTCCCTCTTCTGTTTATCTCCTCTGGCAACCCCCACGCACCCTACTCCACCCTGTGACACCTCCGTCAGCAGCTCTTTGTGCTAAATTCCTCTGAGTGGTTTCAGTTCTGGGTGCAGTGGCTTTGCCATCTGGGGAGTCGGCCCCAGACAAGTGGCGTCCAGAGGAGACCTCACGACCTCTGCTCGCAGTCAGGTTTCTAGATATGAATATGGGTCAAAGGACACTGTATTGGTTGCTCTGAAAGCCACCTGGTGTGTGCATGTGTTTTCATTTCTATTCTGGAACAAAATCTTACTCAGCCTACAATGGGGCAGTGTTTCTGGGCCTGAAGGGAGGCCGAACCTTCACTGACGTGTCCAGCTGGTCAGGTTGTCCCTTCCCCTAAGACATTTCTGTTTCCTGGCATTTTTGCTGCCTTCCTGCTTTAGAACAACAGCAGCCATGAGTAAACCCTTCACACACTGCATGTGCCTTGAAGCGCAGCAGGACCGAGAAGAGGGCTCCCGTCAGCCCAGTTTGGACCCAGGTGCTATTTTCCCAAGTGACCGAGGGAAGGCACGAGTGTTTCCTAAGGACCAGGCTCAGCCACTCAAATGAGAAAGCTGGCCTGGGGTCAGCTTGTATCCCAACCGAGAAGGCTCCCCGATGCTCAGAACCCCACAGTTCTGAGGCTGCATCAGACACCTGGAGGCTGAGAAAGGAGTCTTGAGTGACAGATTGCAAAGAGATCCCCAGAGACTAGGAGATCATTGAAGAATCCACAAAATACCTCGGAAGAAAGGACTTGCTTCATGGGGAGGGCTGATGCCAGAGCATCACGGAATTCCAAGTTATACAAGCACTTCCTGCCCTTCCTTCCCCTCCACCCTGCAAGGTCACAGCAAAGGATGGGATGAAAGTCATAAAAGAGGTTGGAGGGAAAAGAGAAAAGCATTAGAATGTTTCCCCCTGCAGGTAGGATGAAAAACCCAGCCCAAGAATGAAATTTAAAGTTTTATTGTTGTTGAAAAGCTGGCTTAAAGCTCACCATTCAAAAAACAAAGGTCATGGCATCCAGTCCCATCACTTCATGGCAAATAGATGGGGAAAAAGTGGAAACAGTGACAGATTTTATTTTCTTGGACTCCAGAATCACTGCACACGGTGACTGGAGTCTTGAAATTAAAAAACGCTTGCTCCTTGGGAGAAAAACTATGACAAACCTAGACAGCATATTAAAAAGCAGAGACATCACTTTGCTGACAAAAGTCCTTATAGTCAAAGCTATGGTTTTTCCAGTAGTCATGTATGGATGTGAGAGTTGGACGATAAAGAAGGCTGAACACCAAAGAATTGATGCTTTTGAATTGTGGTGCTGGAGAAGACTCTTGAGAGTCCCTTGGACTGCAAGGAGATCAAACCAATCAATCCTAAAGGAAATCAACCCTGACTATTCATGTAAGGACTGATGCTGAAGCTGAAGCTTCTAATACTTTGGCCACCTGATGCAAAGAGCCAACTCATTGGGAAAGATCCTGATGCTGGGAAAGATTGAGGGCTGGAGGAGAAGGGGGCGACAGAGGATGAGATGGTTGGATGGCATCATCGACTCAGTGGACATGAGTTTGAGCAAGCTCCAGGAGACAGTGGAAGGACAGGGAAGCCTGGCATGCTGCAGTTCACAGGGTCGCAAAGGGTCAGACATGACTGAGCAACTGGACAACTAGACCTGCTATGACAAGAGGATCTTTGGTGACTCATAAGTAACCAGATGGAGCAGTAGCTGCAGGGAAGGTGTTTCTATGGTGGGTGAGGTTGCAGCGTGACTAAAAGCCTGCTTTTTGTTTAAATGCTCCATGGTGGTAGTACGTCAAAGCCAGGGTGATATCTAGTCACTCTGTAAATAGGAACGCTCATGGAGTTCTGCCTCTCACTGGACTATAATGGCAACTGATCACATGTATATTACAGCACCAGTGGTTCTGAGATGAAGTTCCACCCCAGGACAGGGTAGGTGGGATTGGACAGTGTCTGAATTATTTAGAAGTGCTATAGACTTCCCTGGTGGCTCAGACGGTAAAGCATCTGCCTACAATGCAGGAGACCCAGGTTCAATCCCTGGGTTGGAAAGATCTCTTGGAGAAGGAAATGGCAACCCACTCCAGTATTCTTGCCTGGAAAATCCCATGGATGGAGGAGCCTGGTGGGCTACAAGTCCATGGGGTTGCAAAGAGTCAGACACGACTGTGCAACTTCACTTTCTTTCACTTTATAGGCTGGTGGAAAAAAAAAATAGAATTCAAGGGTTAGGAAAGAGGAAAAAAACTCAAAAAAATCTTCATATAAATGGAAATTATTTTTAAAAAATATATAAACACATGAAAGTTAACTATGTTGGATTTTAAAATGAGTATCAACTCCCTCTCCCTGCCCCAGAGCTTTAAGTGGCTTGCCTAGAGCCCAAGGGGTCTATGGACATCCTAAACGTTGGTGAGGGTTATGGTCTTCACTTTAGAGAGTGGCCAGCTAAAGTAGGAGTGTATCTGATGACTAGGAGCACCTTCAGCAGTTCATGAACACATGCTGTTTGTTCTAGCTCTCAGAGAAGAAAGGATGTGGAGACTGGCATTTGCTGGTTGCAGGCAAGGAAGTTTAACATGGAAGACATGGGCATATTTTATAACAATACAAGCTATGGTGAATGTCAGGATTTGTTAAAATGTGATTAAATGACAGCATGCCTCAAAACAAAAATTTAAATTGAATAGAATGAATTTAACTGCTAAACCAAAGCACATAAATTATGTTTTCAAAAGGCAACAGAATTCTGCTCCTAGCCAAGGTAGAGTAGCAGAGACTGTATTTACTTTCCCATCTGAAACAACTGAAAGAAAAGGAAAAAAAAGGATGAAATATATGAAACAATGGTTGTCAAGAGCCTGGACATCAAGCAACAGAGGACAGTGATCCCTGTGATAAAGGAAACAAATGATTGCCCCAGCTTGTTGCTTTGAGGGGGCTTCTCTGGTGGCTCAGAGGTAAAGAATCCACCTGCTAAGGCAGGAGACCCGGGTTCGATCCCTGGATCAGGAAGATCTCTTGCAGAAGGAACTGGCAACCCACTTCAGTATTCTTGCCTGTGAAATCCATGGACAGAGGAGCCTGGTGGGCTACAGTCCATGGAGTCTGAAAGAGTCAGATACAACTGAGTGACTAAACAAGACATTGCTTTGAGAATTTTCAGATGAAAGTACAAGGAAAGGGATCCAAGCATAGCAAGACCGAATTCCATGCTGCCTATAAGAAATCCATTTAGTATAAGGACATAAATAGAGATGAAAAGCAAATAGGTAGTTGCCAGACAGTGGGGGAGGGGAAATGAAAGCACCTGCCTAGTGGGTCCGGGGTTTTCTGTTGGAGTGATGAAAACATTTTGGAACTGAATAGAGGAAGTGACTACACAGCACCGTGAAAGTACTAAATGCCACTGGACTGAATACTTTAAAATGGTTATTTTGAGGTTATATTAATTTCACCTGAAAAAAAACAAAAAACAAAAAATAAACTAACCAAGCATACAAGGGAACAAAACCAAGCAGCAGAAACCAGAGACCACAGAAGATATAGTTATAAAACTCAGACTTAAAAATAATTATGCTTGCTGTGTGCATGAAGAGATGAAAGATGAAACTGAGAGTTTTGACAGAGAAATATAAACTGTAAAAAAAAAAAAAAAAGCAACAGTGTTTTGTTGTTCATTGCTCCAGGTTCATCCCTATGTGTGGGTTTCTGATCTTGGACCTGACTGGTTCCCAGGAAATAATCAAAAGTTAAGCCATTAGAGGTCATACCCTTGTATGTGCACTTTATAAAGTTTTGGGAAATTCATTTTATTCCATAAAAGTTCAAAAGCTGTTGAAAACAAATGTAAATATTACAAAATATTGAGTATACTAGTGAAAGAAGTGTGTGGAAAAGACACTGTAAAGCTTCATTTGTGGGTGTTTTTCTATGCAGTTTTACATCTGTGGCATCATGGAGTTTGGTAATCTCCATTCAACTCATTTGATAAACATTTACTGAGCATCTTCAAAAAAAAAAGAGAGAGAAATTCTAGAACTATAGATACAACGATCACATTAGTAAGTCAGTGAATGGGCTTAACAGTGGTCCAGAGAGCTGAAGAGAGAATTAATTGAATTTTTAATGGATTGGAAGACAGTATCCAGAATACAGTATTGAGACATGAAGGTAAAAGACAAAAAGTTACAGAGAGGCGTCTCATAAGGAAGGAAGAGGATGAGGGGGGCAGCAGTATTTGGAGAGTTAATAACTGAGAATTTTCAAAATTTAATGAAAGATATTAAGATGTACATTTATAGCTGACTTCTAAACAGAAACAATGGAGTCTAGAAGACAATGGAATGATATCTTCAAAATGTTAAAAGAAAATAACTATCTGTCAAAGGATAGTGTATAAAGTAAATGTTCCAGCAGTTCATAAATGGGACATTAACTTAGGATAAGAAAAGGTGACAGGATTACAGCAGATGGGTGAGGGTTGAGCAGGGCACTGCTGGACGGACTTCCCACTCAAGGGATGTTGCCCAGGCAGATGGTCAGGAAATCTCAAGGTCTACTGGTGGAAAAATGAGTCAGTCTGATGGGTGAAGTTAAGTAAACCTGATAGCTCAGTTGGTAAAGAATCCCTCTGCAATGCAGGAGACTTGAGTTCCATCCCTGGGTTGGGAAGATCTCCTGGAGAAGGGAAAGGCTACCCACTCCAATATTCTTGCCTGGAGAATTCCATGGACTCTGTAGTCCATGGAGTTGCAAAGAGTTGGACACGACTGAGCAACTTTCACTTTCACCAGGGGTGGGATAGAAATTGAGCCTGAAATTGTTCCATAGGAGCTAGACAGTGAATGACCTCATCCTACAAATGAAGGAAATACTGAAGGTGCTTTTGTGGCATCCTTGCTTTGTTTCTTGGTAGGATGCTACTGCTAAAAGGCTTTCTCACAATTTTCTGATAGAGGTATAAATCATGCTGTCTCTTGCTACTTTGCTATGAGTGAAATGAAATTTAGATAAGTGCCAGCTTCAGCCTGCACTATACTTTTACTCCCTTGAGAGGAAATATTATTAAATTACCATTTAAAAATAATCCAATTGCAATGAATCTTATTTCCCTTTTGATTTGTTCCTTTTGAGCCGTGAGACAGTAAAGCAGGGAGAGAAGAAAAAATAAAGAAGTTCCCTTTCAAAGTTGTTTCCACATGGCTGTTCTTTTAAATTATTTTCTTATTTTCTAAGCATCACATTTCTTAGAGGCCTAAGCTTTCTCTTCCTGTCTTCAGGAGGGCAGAGATACTCCTTATAAACCCTTACTGTCTTAATCAGTCTACATGAGCTCTGTCTTGCTTTTCCTGTGTATTCCCCATCTCTGAGTGCCACTCCCATTTGACCCCAACCCAGCTTCCAACTGTTACATGTTTAGTGTGCATACTTGCATAATTCATTAATCTTTAAAAGCTATGGTGTTTTTTTAAATTATTTATTTGGGTGCAATTAAATATTTAATTATTACATTTAATTATTTATCTGGGCTTAGTTGTGGCAATCGGAAGTTTCAGTTGTGGCATGCAAGCTGCAGTATGTGGGATCTAGCTTCCTAATCAGGGATCTCACCTGGGCGCCCCCTGCATTGGGAGTGTGGAATCTTAGCCACTGGACCACCAGAGAAGTCCCTATGGTGCTCTTTCATGTATACTTTAATTGCATCAGTGACACTTGCTTTTAGAATCCTATAATTTGACCTACCAGACTAAACTCTAATTTTCCATTCCATTATCTTTCACTTGTATCTCTTGGGATTTTTTGTTTTTAGGTCTTTCCTTTAAGATTCCTCAGCTTTCCAAATAGGTACATGAAATGGTGCTCAGCATGATAAATATCACGAAAATGCAACTCAAAACCACAATGAGATATCACCTCACACCTAGAACGGCTATTGTCAAAAAGACAAGAGCAAGTGTAGAAGTAGGTGTAGAGAAAAGGGAACCCTGGTGCACTGTTAGTGAAAATGCAACTCGGTGCAGCCACATGGAAAACAGTATGGAGTTTCCACAAAAAAATAATAGAACCAATATATGATTCAGCAATTCTGCTTTCGGGTATATTTCCAAGGGAACTGAAGTAAAGATCTTATAGAGATAGCTGCTCTCCCACGTGCATCGCAGTTTCCTTCACAATAGCCAAGATATGGGAACAACCAAAGTGTCCACCAATGGATGAGTTGATACATTTTTCATCTAATTTTATTTTTATTTCCATATTAAACATAGAGATGGAAAAATAGAGTCTTATATGACCCCAAAAAGTTACAATAGGATGTTTTTCAGCTGTGAGAAAGAAGAAAATCCTGCCAATTTGACAATTTGGATGAACCTTGAATGCATTATGCTAAGTAAAACGAATCAGATAGAAAAAGACAAATACTGTATGATATCACTTATATGTGGAATCTAAAAAGTCAAACTCAGAGAGACAGAATAGAGTGGTAGTTGCCAGGGTTTGGGGAGTTGGGGGAAAGAAGAGCTATTGGGGAAAGAATACAAACTTCCAGTTATAAGATGAACGAGTTTGGGCATTTAATGTACTTTTTGTAGTTGCATAAGTTGGAAGCTGACATAACTGAATTGAGACGTTTCTTCTGTTCTAATACTGGTATTTAGTGCTTCTAATTACTCCTATTGCAGTATCTCACAAATCATAATATGTTATACTTCCATTTCCATTCTCTTCAAAATATTTTCTAATTTTCTGTTTGACTTCTTTTTGATGCATGGGTCATTTAGGAGTGTGCTATGTAATTTCTAAATACTTGGAGTTTTCCTGAGATCTTTCTCTGATTTCTAATATAATTCCTTCTCTTAGAAGAAGCATAGGGCTGGGTCTTGCTTTTTTATCCAACCAATCTGAGCATTTACATTTCATGTGATTAGTGGTTATATTTAAGTCTCTCATCATGATATTTGTTTTGTCCCATTTGTTCTTTTTCCTCTTTTTCTGCCTTCTTTGAGATTGAACGAGGATTTTTTTTTTAATGATTCTATCTTGTTTGTTGCCTTACTAACTATAACTCTTTGTCATGTGTTTTAGAGCTTGCTTTAGGGTTTAGAGTAGACATCTTTAATGTATCAAGTGATATTATACTAATTCATATATATTATAGGACCTTGCAACAGGTATATTTCCATATCTTCCCTCCAGCTTTTGTGCTATTGTTGTCATATATTTTACTTTGAAAACTCACATTATATGGTTATTATTTTTGCTTAAGCAGTCAATTATCTTATAATGCGATTTAAAGGGTGAAAACATTTTTCAGTGCCTACCCATACAGTTACTGTTGATGTTCTTCATTCCTTTGAATAAATCCAGTTTTCCGTCTGATATCACTGTCCTTCTGCCTGAAGGACTTCCTTGAGTATTTCTTTAGTACCGATTACTGGTGATAGATTCTTCCAGCTTTTGTTTGTCTGGAAAAGGATTCGTTTTGCCTTCTTTTATTGAAAGGTATTTTTGTTGAGTAAAGAATTTTGGGTTGATGGATTTTTCTCCCCAATATTTTAGAGACGTTGCTACATTGTCTTCTATCTTGATTTTTTTTTCCAGTGGGAAATCTGCTGTCATTCTTTGTCTCTGTGTAATGTTCTTTTTTCTCCCTTTAGCTATTTAAAACATTTTTTTCTTTATCATTGCTTTTGAGAAATTTAATCATGATGTGCCTTGCTGTAACTTCTTTTTTTGTGTGTGGTTGGGTTTTATTGAATTTCTTAGTTCTGCAGGCCTATAATTTTATCGAATTTAGAAAGTTTTGGCCATCATTTTTACAGAGTTTTTTCTGCCAATCCCTCTATCCCCTTGTCTTCAGGGACTCCAGTTGTGTGTGTATTTTACCACTCAACATTATCCCACAGTTCACTGACTCTCTCTTCATTCATTTTAGACTTTTTTCTCTTATATGTTTTATTTTGGATCGTTTCTATTGTAGTTTCAAATTCATGAATCTTTTCTAATATCTGAGTAGTTGCTTTAGGGTTTACATCATATATCTTTAACTTATTACAAGCTGTATTCAAGTGATATTATATCCTTTCACATACGATACTTAAGCTTCTCCCTAGCATTTATGTCATTCATTTTATACTTGTTTAAAACTTATTTATATTTGTTATAAACCCCACAACACAGTGTTATTACTTTTGTTAAGCTATCAATTTTTTAAAAGAAATTTAAATAAGAAGAAACATCTTATATAATTACCCATGTAGTTACCATTTCTGGTGCACTGAATTCCTTTGTGTAGGTCCAGATTTACCCTGACGTCATTTTTCTTCTGTCTGAAGGATGTCCTTTAACATTTTTTATAGTTTCAAGTCCAATGATGAATTCTTTCAGCTTTTATATGTCTGAAATAATTTATATTTTATCTTCATTTTTTGAAAGATACTGTTTCATTGGTTGTAGGATTTAAGGTCAACAGTTTCTTCTTTCAGTATTTAAAAGATATTGCTCCATGTCTTCTTGCTTATGTTGTTTTCAGTAAGAATTCTGGGGTTCTTACTCTGTCTCTCTGTATATAACTTTCGCCCACCTCCTGCCCCAGCTACCTTTAAGATTGTCTCGTCCTTATTATTCTTTCCTAATATTTTGTGACTTGGTATCACTTTCTTCATTTTTTTAAAAATGCTTGAGATTCATTGAGTTCCTTGGATCTTTGGATTTCTAGTTTGCAAAACATTAGGAAAACTTCCAGACATGATTAAGTCAAGTATCTTTTTGACACCACCGTTCTCCCCTCTGCTGTGAAGATTCCGCTTATATATGATAGGTTGCTTGAAACTGTCCCACTGTTCACCGAGGGTCTTTTTTTCCTTATTCTGAAAATCTAATCTACCCACCATCAATACCATCCAGTGCATTTTTCATTTCATACATTGTAGTTTTTAATCTAAAAGTCTGATTTAGGTATTTTTAAAAATAGATCTCATATTTCTATGTGACTTTTTGAACATACAGAATACAGTTATAATTGTCTTAATGTCTTCATCTGCTTATTATAACAACTGTCAGTTCTGTTTTGGTTTCAATTGATATATTATTCTCCTTATTGTGAATTGTAGTTTCCTGCTTCTTTCATCACCTGGTGACTTTTGTTTTGATACCAGACACTGAAGGTTTCACTTTGTTGGGTGCTACATATTTTGTTGTTGTTCATCTGGGACGCAGTTATATTTTCTCAGAAGAAGTCTGAGATCCTTTCAGGTCTTACTTTTATAATCTTGTAGGTCCAGAGTAATGCTTAGTTTTGTTGTTGTTCAGTCGTTCAGTGGTTTCGACTCTCCGCGACCCCATGGACTGCAGCACGCCAGGCTTCCCTGTCCTTCACTATCTCCCTGAGTTTGCTCAAACTCATGTTCATTGAGTCGGTGATGCCATCTAGTATCTTACCCTCTGCCACCCTCTTTAGAGTCCCCTGGACTGCAAGGAGGTCGAACCAGTCAATCCTAAAGGAAATCAAGCCTTAATATTCATTGGAAGGACTGATGCTGAAGCTGCGATATTTTGGCCACCTGATGTGAAGAGCCAACTGGAAAAAGCCCCTGATGTTGGAAAAGATTGAAAGCAAAAGGAAAGGTGCTTAGTTTAGGGCTAATTGTTTCCCCTTATTGAGGCAAGGCCTCCCTGAGTATTCTGCTCAATGTTCTGTTAATTATGAGTTTTCCAGTCTGGCTGGTGGGAATAGGCACGGTTCCTAGCTGGGTGCCCGATCCCACCGCTGCACTCCAATCCTTTCAGAAAGGTTTGCCCCCAACCTTAGACAGTTTTCTCTGAATCCTGTTCTGGTCATTTCTCTGCTGAATACCCAAGGGTGGCCCTCTGCAGATCTCTGGGATTCTCTCTCTGTCCTAAGCACTTCAGCCACCTTGATTTCCCTGGGACTCTTAGCTCCTGGACTCAGGGAGACTGCTGGATGCTGCCTGGGTTCCCACTCCCTGCACTGCACCCTGGAAACTCTCTCCAGGCAGGAAGCTGGACAGTCGCAGGGCTCCCCTGATTCGCTTCTTGTCCCCCAGGTTAATGTTCCTCATCGCCTGAGGCCCGGCTGTAGTCTTTAAACCTGTTGTTTCATACACTGTGCTATGTTCGCTTTGTTGGTTTGAGACAGGAGTACAGAATCTAGTCCCTGTTACTCTTCACCTTGAGCGGAAGCAAACGTTCCTTCCTTTGCTTTCTTAACTTGGGATTTTAATTAGTCTCCATAAGTAGCTTTTATATTCTTGGACTATCTCTTTAATAGTTCTCTTCCCTTAGTTCTCTTTCTTCCCTCTTTCTAAAACTTATTCTGCTCTCTGCATTGTCTTTATTTCCAGCTTTTCTTTTCTGTTTATTTGATTTCCAGTATTCATATTAAAGGCTTTCTCCAGTTATCAGGTGATTTCTGGTTTCTCATTCATGTTTAAGAGGATATTCATTTAAAAGCAAAGTGGAAGCTCTTGCCTTTTTACACAACAGTATATTTTACATTTACAACAGTTAACGTCACCAAATTATACACTCACCTTTCTGCTCCTTATTCCAAAGTTCTTCCCTATATTTATTTATTTGCTAAAATTTCTCCTCCAAGATTACTGTCAAAAAGAGTTTTTGTTTGTTTGTTTGTTTCAAATCTGGTAAAACTGTAGACTTTGTGAGTCTGGGGATATCTTTATTTCATCCTCACATTTAAATAGTAATATTGGGGACTTCCCTGGTAGTCCAGTGGTTAAGAATCCACCTTGCAATGCAGAGGACATGGGTTTGATCCCTGGATGGGGAGCTAGGATCCCACATGACGAAGGGCAGCTAAGCCCACCCACCACAGTTTAGAGAGAAGCCTAGGCATGGCAAGGAGGATCCTGCGTGCCATAACTAAGACCCAACACAGCCAAATAAATAAGTATATTTTTAAAAAGCAATATAGCTGGACATAGAATTCTAGTTCAAAGCTCTTTTTCTGCAACACTTCCAAAATCATCATTCCATGATCCCATCAGGAGTGGCTGCCGACAAGTCTGATGTCTGTCTGGTTCGGGGCTGTCTTTAGATTCTTTGTCTCACACGCAGCGCATCTTTTTTTCTTTTCTCTTTTCCAAATGTCCTTAACGAAGCCAGGATGTCAGATCCCTCTCAAGAGAAGGGTGATGACTCTGTGTGATTAAACCCTACCTACAGCTGGGGCGGTAACTCCCACCACACTGTCTGTGGGGCCAGCCGCTGACTGATTACCCTGCAAGATAGATTCTGCAGCTGAGGGAAACTGCAAACCACAGAATCATGGAAAACGCCAAGTCCTGTGTCAGTTTGCTCTCAGAGATGAAGACAGAAGAAGGAGCCCCCAAGAGGAGGAAGATGATGGCCTACAGGAGTCAATAGCAGCCCTCAACTTATGGCCAGCAAGCAAACAGGGGCCTGGGATCTACAACTGCAGGGAACTGAATTCTGCCAACGAGCCAAGCGAGCAGGAAATGGATTCTTCCCTAACACCTCCAAAAAAGAATACAGCCTGCTGAGGCTTTGATTTTTATCTAGCCTAGGAGGAGCCATATATCAGATTTCTGACCTCCAGAATCATTACTTCTTTGTGTTTTACACCATGAAGTTTGTGATAATTTGTTACGACATCAATACAAGGCTTATGCAAATATCAAAGAACATTCAACAAATTGAGATGACTGTGAGTCTTGTAGGAAGGAGACCCTTATGTCCTCAGTCTTGGGCATTACTATGTTCCCAGATCCCTATCTCAAAGAGCAGGAATTTATATATATACCATCGGTTGTGAAATGCACCCCTACTTTATAAATAGTAAATGTGAAAAAGAATCTGGAGTTTAGAACTGATTACCTTAGAATTGACTGATGAGTTTGAAACTCGTTAAATTCTGTGTAGCCTTCAGGGCCAAAACAAATCCTGAAGAAGGGAAGAAGAAAGATGCCAGGGATGGCTTCAGTGGTGCCAGGCCCGGAAGATGGTCTGCCTACCTGCTCCCGTTGATTCCCTTGGCCCTGCCCTTGCTCCTGTGACTGTCAGAGCCCCCCACACCTTTTGGCCCAGAGGAGAAAGACAGTAACACTGTATCTGTTGTGTGTCTTAGGTTTAATATCTTCTTCTCTTCTTGCTCAGGAAGAAGGTCAAAATCAAGAGCCCAGAGCCGTGGCCTGCCTGTCTGGTGCAGGTGAAGTTTAATAATAAAGGAATATCATAAATTATGGTTTCCCTCATGGCTCAGCCGTAAGGAGTCCATCTGCAATGCAGGAGACACAGGAGACGCTGGTTTGGTTCCTGGGTCAGGAAGATCCCCTGGAGGAGGGCATGGCAACCCACTCCAGTATCCTTGCCTGGAGAATCCCATGGACAGAGGAGCCTGGCGGGCTACAGTCCACAGGGTTGCAAAGAGTTAGACAGGACTGAAGTGACTTAGCATGCATGCATGAACTAAACTGTAAGTGAAGAACCATTGAAAACCCCACCAGCTTACTCAGAATAAAATAGCTATGAAGGTGGATTTTAAATTTTGTTCCATCTACATATTTTCAACTTTTTGTTATGGGAATATGAAAACACATACAAAAAATAGAGAAACTAATGTTATGAGTGCCAATGTGTTATCCAGCTTCAACCATCATCAACAACCACCTAGTTTCATCTCTTTCCTCACAGCTTGGTCTTTACATGAGAATATTTTAAAGCAAATCCCAGCCACCATGTAATTTCACCTATAAATACTTGAGTGTGCCTTTCCACTAAACAAGGATATTATTTTTAGGGAAATTATTCCTTTGGAATTATTATTATAACAACGTAATCTTAAAACAAAATTATAAGAATTTGATGGAGAAGGAAATGGCAACCCACTCCAGTATTCTTGCCTGGAAAAGCCCATGGACAGAGGAGCCTGGCGGGCTACACTGCATGGGGTCACAAGAGTCAGACACGACTGAAAGAACTTAGCACACTCATAAGAATTTGAAGTGGACCATTAGGCATGAGGCTACAAAGTGGAATGAGAGGGGAAAGACTAGAAGTGAAGTGTTTAGCTCTGTATTAGTTTCCTGTTGCTGCTGTAACAAATAACTACAACTTTAGTGTCTTTAAACAACACATTTATTACCTTACTTTGCAGTTCTGAGGGTTGAAATCCAAACACCAGTGTTTGTGGGTCACAATTAAAGTGTCCATAGGCCTTCCTTCCTTTCTGGAGCCCTAGGGGAGAATCTGTCCTTGACTTGCCCAGTTTCTGGAGGCCACCCGCATTCCTTGTCTCACAGTACCCTTCCTCTATCTCCAGAGTCACAAATGTTGCATGGCTCTGACCATTTTTATTTTGTGGCTACATCTCCCTCTCTGTCCCTTCTGCTTCTCTCTTCCACAGTTAAGGACCTATAGATTACTGGGCCCATCAGGATAATCCAAGGTGATCTCCTTATTTTAAGGTCAGCTGACTGTCAACCTTAGTTTCATCTGCAAACCTGATTCCGCTTTGCCACGTAACCTAACATCATCCCAGATTCCAGGAATAAATTGGAATGCAAACATCTTTAGGGCCCATTATTTGGCTTACCGCAAGCCCCCTCCTCCATCAGGTGTGTGGATGGGGACAGCAGCCGGGAGAAGCAAACAATAGCAATACCTGGAAGGAATTCAAGTTCTATAGAGTTGGCCAAAAAGTTTGTTTCGATTTTTCCCTAAGACCTTATGGAAAAACCTGAATGAACTTTTGGGCCAACCCAATACTGGTGCAGTGGTGAAGAATCCTCCTGCCAATGAAGGAGACTTGGGTTTGATCCCTGGGTCAGGAAGATCCCCTGGAGTAGGAAACGGCAAACCACTCCAATATTCTTGCCTGGATAATTCCATGGACAGAGGAGCCTGGCAGGCTAACAGTCTAGGGGGTCAAAAGGGTTGGGCACGACTGAGCAACTGAACATGAACACGTATAAACAATACATAAGAAGCTTCAGGGAAAAGTCTTCCAGTGTCCCTAATCATAAGGAAAGAAATATGAAAGATGCAAGGAAAACTGAGAAGTTCCTTTCGGTGATTTGCCAGCCTTGGCTGTGTGTTTGGAGTAGAAGGGTGGTTGTGAAATCCTCCCCTTTTCTCTCTTAACAGGGATTTAGTTGTGATAGGAAAAGTCATCATGGAACTTT
The DNA here is from genome assembly GCF_001704415.2 of Capra hircus. Lineage (NCBI taxonomy): Eukaryota > Metazoa > Chordata > Mammalia > Artiodactyla > Bovidae > Capra > Capra hircus. The sequence continues at coordinate 21,964,403 of NC_030831.1, read as the reverse complement.
TAAAAATTATAGGACTGTAAACCCATGATAAAGATGAGTCTTTGGCCAACAGATGAGGTGGCTGGCACGTACTGCTCCTATGCCTTTGTCAGGAAGGCCCAGGGGCCAGGAGGGAAAACAGCATCAGGATGAGGGGAGGGACCCCAGCGTCCCCCACTGAGAGTCAACTACAAAGAGGCCAGTTGACTTGGATGTGAATCACACTGGTCTGAACAAGAGCACAAACTCAAGAAAAAAATATTGTTGAATGAGGTATTGATGACTTCATTTTATCTCTTCTTTTGAAACATTAAGAAATATATTTGTTTGAAACAGGCTTTCAAGATTATTTAGGAGTTGAATGGAAGAGGGAAAATTTTTAAAAATGAAAAATAAAAAGAAGAGCAAAATCTTGTTTCTTTTGGCTCACACCTGTCTCTTACACATCATTTCCAGGCCTGAACTGCATTTTTGTAAACCAGGGCTTACCTGTAAACTTTCCTTTCTTTAGGATAGCTGATTGCCAGAATTTGCTGACACGTGTATGCTCACGTGATCCACACGGGCTGCTTGCTGTTCATTTGTAAAACCTCCTGAGGTTTTACAGGAGGCTAACCTGGAAACCATTTCCAAATACTGTCACTTTAGTGTTCCTCACTCATATTTTCTGTTTTCTAAAATTGTATTGTTAATAACGTGCAGCTCTCATGTGTATTTTTATTAAACTAGCAGTGCTTTGTCTGTGTTTCTCTCTGTGTGTACACACTGCACACTTCTACCTGTGTATGGACAAAAAGGAACCAACCAGTCACAAAGGAAACACCAAATACTGTTCTGCCTCCACCCCAAAGTGAGGTTTAAGGCTTGTTGAATTATATTATTGTGGATTTTAGTAAGACGTTTGCTGCTGCTGCTGCGGCTGTGTCGCTTCAGTCATGTCTGACTCTGAGCAACCCTGTAGACAGCAGCCCACCAGGCTCCTCTGTCCATGGGATTTTCCAGGCAAGAGTGCTGGAGTGGGTTGCCATTGCCTTCTCCAATGCGTGAAAGTGAAAAGTGAAAATGAAGTCACTCAGTCGTGTCTGACTCTTAGCAACACCATGGACTGCAGCCCACCAGACTCCGTCCATGATATTTTCCAGGTAAGAGTACTGGAGTGGGGTGCCATTGCCTTCTCCAAGACATTTGAGTGCAGGGCAATTCAGAGCAAGCAAAGCACTGAGGCAGACTCATAACTGGTTTATCTTAATTTTACTGTAAAACGAAGCTGTGGCTACAGCCACAGTTGTGGGTTGTGCTCTCCATATTTATTTATTCAGCTTTAAAAGAAAGGCTCGTCCTGCCTTGGCCATGTGCAGGCCATATTCAGTGAGCCACCCACCTTCCTTGTGACCAGTTCAGAAGACAGACACAAGGAGCCCAGACACTTGCAGGCTCCTCTCTCAGGGACATGGGAGGAGGGGGGTCCCTGTTGGAGGCTGTGTGGGCACCTCCACCCTGCCCTCCGCACTTCCCTCAGGACCCATCTTGCCAGGGTTCCTGCCCAACTCTGCCAAGAATGTCTATGAGGCAGAGACTTGATAGAGTCAATTCCTAGGCAGATTGATAAGAAGTCCAGGGGTCCCCAAGGAGAGAGGGGTCTGGAGTTCTCCAGGAGGAAGAAAGGACGAACATTTTTTGTCCCTCTACATTCCTTAGGATTATATAACGATAATGTATCCTGCTTGAGGACAGCCTCTGGAAAAACCTTCTGGCTAATCCTGTTATTTTAAGGTGTCAATTATGGGAGTAGGTCTAGTGAGGTCTTTACAAACTCCAGACATTCTTTGGATTCACTGTAATAACTAATTAGAGAGTCTATAACTCCATGGCTAACACTAGCAAGGGGGTACTCTTTTTGCCCCCTTCTGATGCCTATGTCAGAAGCTTTCTCTATCTCCTTTATACTTTAATAAAAACTTTATTACACAAAAGCTCTGAGTGATCAAGCCTCGTCTCTGGCTCCAGATTGAATTCTTCTCGTCCGGAGGCCAAGAATCCCAGCGTCTTTGCGTGGTTCAGCAAAGACCTTTCAGACTGATGGAAAGAAAGTGGGTGGGAAGCAGCTCAACTGAGCGTTCACTGCAGGAGTTTCACTGTTGGTTGTGCTGTTTGACTTGAGGACGGGCCTGTCCTCTAGCTTCAAGCATTGCTCCCAGTTTGTGCTTCCTCATGAAACTGAGGCTCCAGGGAGAAGGGGAGCCCCTCTGGCAGCCAGGAGGAGCCAAAAGCAGCCCTGGGCCCTGCCTCTGCTGTCATTCATCCCAAAAGCTTTCCTTCTGTCTCCTATTTTTCCCAAGGGGAAAGATTAGCAAATTCTGAAAGGTCTCTCTCTTTGCTTCAAAAGGAAAAATAGAACAAGGGCAGAAGAAAGGGAAGGCATCGGTTCATCTTTTGTTTGGGGAAAACAGGCCTGTAACAACAGCAAACATCATTTGCGGCGGGTGGCCTCAGCCTTGCGGAAGGCCATCCAGGCCACATGGGAATCCAGGGAATTCGAAATGCCGGCGTTTGTGGTGGCTTGCAGATTTCCACTGGCGAGTTCTTTAAAGCCAAAGAATTATAATTAAAATAGAAATGGATCCAATTATATCTGCCTGCTGTCTGGAAGGATGGAGCTGGTAATGAGAATCACATGTCTAAACTCCAGCTCCTTCTATTTCCAAGCAAGCTGTCCCATGAGAGAAATTCCTTCTTTTCAGCAAAGCTCAGTACACCACGTTTCTCCCTCCTCTTCAGCTACTGTGGTTTTGCACTGATTTTTTAATAAGTCCAGGCAGTGGAGTTCCAGTCATAGTAAATGCTTCATTTCTCTCTCCTTTCTTCTTTTTATGAGACACATCAGGGTGATATGATATCAGTCTTTTTGTTTCAAAGACAGAGGTCAGGAGAGTAGAATGCTGAGTCTCAACCACTCAAGATGCCCCCTCCCAGGAATAACAGACTAGGGTAGCTCAGGCCATTTCCACTTGGGATGTTGTTAGACTGTGAGAAAGTGACTGGGTTATGCAGGTGAGGTGAGGAGCTTACTTAGTGCCCAGAGGAGACCCATTGTGGGGAGAATTTTACCCATTGGGTGAGTGAAGCTCAGATAACATGATGTTCATGAATGTGCCTTGAAAATGGCAGTCTATACTGGGGCAGAAGGCCATGGTTGCCAGGAATAAATAGATTATGTAAGAGTGTCATTCTTGTCAATGTTACTACAACGACTCATGACAGATTCAGTTTGTGTAGGTCAGATCCATTCAGGAACAGGACATCCAAATGCTATTCTCCTTTCAGGAAGCCCTAGAAGCAAGAACAGGGGCAGAGTCAGCCCCTTGGTGCCCACCTATTAGACACAGCCACATACAAGTCTTTGGGTAGACATATGTTTTCATGTGCTTATTAATTATTTGAATATCTTCTTTGGTGAAATACCTGTTAAAATCTTTTGCTCATTTTTAATTTTTTGACTTATTGAATTGTTAGAACTCCTTTATATCATTCTAGATAAAAATTTTTTTTATCATAGATTGCAATTATTTTTTCATAGACTGTGGTTTGTCTTTTTATTTTCTTAATTGTATTTTTTGAAGAGCAACAGTTTTCAATTTTGATGAAGTCTAATGGGCTTCCCTAGTGGCTCAGACATTAAAGAATATGCCTGCAATCTAGGAGACCTGGCGCTTTTGTTGAAAACTGATTGACTGTAAACAGAAGGGCTTCCCTGGTGGCTTAGATGGTAAAGAATCAGCCTGCAACGAGGAAGACCTGGATTCGATCCCTGGGTCATGAAGATCCCCTGGAGGAGGGCATGGCAACCCACTCCAGTATTCTTGCCTGGAGAATCCCCGTGGACAAAGGAGCCTGGCGGGCTGCAGTTGATGGGGTCACAAAGAGTCAGACACGACTGAGCGACTCAGTGCAGCACACATAAATATAAGGGTTTATTGCTGAATTCTCACTTCTATTCCAGTTATCTGTATGTTGATCTCTATGCCAATATCACATTTTCTTGATTACTGTGGCTCTGTAGTAAGTTTTGAAATCGGGTAGTGTGAGTCCTTCAAGTTTGTCCTCCTCTTAAAAAATTGTTTTGACTATTTTAGGTCCTTCGCATTCTCATAAACATTTTAGGATTGGCTTGTCAATTGCTACAAGGAATTCTGTTGAGATTTAGATAATGATCCTTTGGCCAGTCTGGGGAGAACTGCCATCTTAATAATATTGCTTCTTTCAGACCATGAAGATGGAATATATCTCTATTTATATCTTTAAGTTCTCCTGTATTCTCTTTAAATTCTGTTTTTAGTATACAAGTCTTGCACTTCTTGAGTTAAATTTGTTGTTAAATATTTTATTCTTTAGGATGCTGTCGTGAATGGGATTTTCTCGACTTTCTGGACTGTTCATTGTAAGTTTATAGGAAAAATTAATATATTGTATATCAATCTTTTATCCTGAGATTTTCTACATTCTGAGTGATACTGTTTGTGGATAAAAACAGTTTTACTTTTTCTTTTCCAATGTGCACATGATACATTGGGTTGATCTTATTTCATTGTACTGGCTAAAACCTTCATTATTATGCTGAGAACAGATAGCCCTTTCCTCTCAGCCTATTTTACTTTGACTTGAAAGCCTGTATCTTATAGACAACATATGGTTGGTTTTTGCTTTTTATTCAGTCTAACTATCTCTGATGTTTGACTGGAATATTTTATTATTACTGTGATTACTAATATGGTTGAATTTGTATGTGTGTTATTTTCCTATTTGTTTTCTATATGCCTTGTGTCTTTTTTATTCCTTCTTACTTCCTTCTTTTGTATTCAACAAAGAATTTTGTATAGTGTTTTAATTCCTTGGTTGATTTTTTTTTAAGTATACTTTTCAGTTATTGTCTTAGTATTTGCTGTAGGAATCACAATGTGCATTTTAACATAGCACAACCTACCTCAGGTTAATATTAACTCAACCTAGTAAAATACAGCAACTTTTAAAAATGTAGTTTTTATCCCTCCCTCACTTTTCTGCTGTTAGGGTTACATATATATTGCTACAACCTTATACATTATAAACTGCAAAAGACACTTGCTTTATATAATCTTATTTCATTTAAAGAAATAATAGAAGAAAAAAGACAATGTATATTCATTAAGTCTTTTATAATTACCCACATTTTTACCATTTCTAGTCTTCATTTCTTCTTGTGGATTCAAGCTACCAACTGAAGTACTTTTCTTCCCTCCTGCTGCTGCTGCTGCTGCTAAGTCGCTTCAGTCATATCCGACTCTGTGCGACCCCATAGACGGCAGCCCACCAGGCTCCCGCATCCCTGGGATTCTCAAGGCGAGAATACTGGAATGGGGTGCCATTTCCTTCTCCAATGCATGAAAGTGAAGAGTGAAAGTGAAGTCGCTCAGTCGTGTCCAACTCTTCGTAACCCCATGGACTGCAGCCCACCAGGGTCCTGCGTCCACGGTATTTTCCAGGCAAGAGTACCATCCTAAGGGACTTCTTTCAGTATTTTTTGTAAATTAAGTCTGTTAGCATCACGGTGTCTCAGTCTGTGTTTCTGAGAATACCTTCATTTCACTTTCGCTTTTGAGTGTAGTTTTGCTGAATATGGAATTCTTAGCTGACAGTTGCTTTCTTCAGCACTGCTGCTTTCTGGCCTCCAGTTTTTCTGATGAGATTTAGCCATTATTTGTATTGCTGTTCCCCAATACATGATTAGTTTTTCTCTTGCTACTTTCAAGATTTCCTCTTAGGTTTTTGGTTAGAAGAGTTTGATATGATTAAGTGAAGACCTCTTTGTGTTTTCCCTCTTTGGGATTCAGTGGTATGTTAGGATGTATGAGTTTGAGAGGTTTTCAGCCATTATGTCTTCAATTTTTTTTCTGCTCCTATTTCTTTTTCCTCTTTTTCTGGGACTCCCATTTTGCAGTTGATATGCTTGATGTTGCTTCATAGGTCTCTGAGATTGATTGTTTTTCTTCAATCTTTTTTCTCTGTGTTTCAGATTGGATAACATTCTATTGATCCATCTTCAAATTCACTGATTTCTTCTTCTGATGTTCCAAATTTACTGCTGATCCCATATAATAAATTTTCATTTTGTTATTCTATTTTTCAACTCTAGAATTTCCATTTGGCCTTTTTAAAAAATTTATTTTTTTTATTGATGTTCCTACTTGTTGAGTCATTTTAATAATGTTTTCCTGAAATTCTTTAAATATGGTTTCCTGTAGTTTTTTTAAATACTTAAAATACCTTTGAAGTCTTTGTCTGTTAAATCCAACATCTGGGCCACTCAAAGAAAGTTTCCATTGACTTTTTTCCCCTCAAAGGATGGGTCACACTTTCTTGTTATTTTGCATGACTTATAAATTTTTTCTTGAATGTTGGATATTATAGATAAAAAAGAAATCTAGATTAGGTTTTCTTTTCATCTTCTGAGATTCCTAGTTGTACTGCTTTTTGTTTGTACCATGCAACTTGATCTGCAGAATCTGTCACCCCACAGTATGCATCAGTTGACAATTCAGTTCAGTTTTCCAATTCTTCTTTGTATTTTTTCCTTTGAGGGCCTGGGTTCTTTGGGGTCACCTCTGTGTTTGTATAGCTTAATGGCCACTCAATGATTGGTCAGCAGTTGTGCTTAAACACCCCTCTCTGCTGGTAGATCTGTGTTTGAATTGGGGGATGTATTCAAATTTGTCAATTTTCCACTCTACCCTTGCTATTACTTTAACACCAGGCCCTCTTGGGGCTCCACTGTGCATGCACACAGGCTGCCAGACAGCCAGGATTATGTCAAATGCTTACCAAGATCTCAGTAGCTATCTCATTTCCAGGATTTCCCTATTCAATTTCTGGCCAGTCTTATAAACTCTTCCTAACCAAGACAGCAGCTTTTTCAGGCTAGGAGATCTGCAGACTTTTCCCATTTGCTGTAGACTGTGGGTTTCTACTCTGCTCCAGATCAAGTGAAGGCCAGTCCTATCCTGGAAGAACAGGCTGACTGGGTTGGGATGTCGGATGGACTCAGTCCCAGGCAAGAAGGCCATGTAGCGCCCCTGTTTTTACCTGTGTGTCCATAGTCTTCATGGCCATGTGCATGTGTGCTTGGACTTTCCCAGGTGGTGCTGCTGCTGCTAAGTCGCTTCAGTCGTGTCCAACTCTGTGTGACCCCATAGACGGCAGCCCACCAGGCTCCCTCGACCCTGGGATTCTCCAGGCAAGGACACTGGAGTGGGTTGCCGTTTCCTTCTCTAATGCATGAAAGTGAAAATTGAAAGTGAGGTCATTCAGTTGTGTCTGCCTCTTAGCGACCCCATGGACTGCAGCCTATCAGGCTCCTCCACCCATGGGATTTTCCAGGCAAGAGTACTGGAGTGGGTTGCCATTGCCTTCTCCCTAGGTGGTGCTAGTGGTAAAGAACTCACCTGCCAATGCAGGAGACTTAAGAGACGCGGATTCGGTCCCTGGATCTGGAAGATTCCCTAGAGGAAGGCTTGGCAACCCACTCCAGTATTCTTACATGGAGAATCCCATGGATAGAGGGCTATGGTCCACTGGGTAGTAAAGAGTCAGACACGACTGAAGTGACATAGCATGCATGTTTGCCTGTGGTTAAATTTTCAGAGCCCTGAAATGATTGGGTTTTTTACAGTTGTGTCCAGTTTTATGGTTTATTTTAGTGGGGCAGATTTGTTGATCTCTTTATTCCTTTGTAGCTGAAAGTCTAACCACATACAATTATTTTTAAAGAAATGCATTTTATTATTTTTAAGCATGATATATTATCAATTGGGCTCTGAATCAGTGCTAGTAAGTAAACTCAAATTTAGAAAAACTGATCTTTTGGCTAAGATCAAGTGGAGGAAAATCATAGTTCATAATAATGTGACTTTGACATTTTATTATGATGATCAGAAACAGAAAAGCTTTGCAAAAGACATTTTGAAATAATTCCTAAGTCTTCAAGTCTTGGATTTGAAAAGTCTCTCTGAATAATATGTCTCATTTTTTATAGCAGGAAATTATTTCAAATTTTTAATTTAGCAGCAAGCATATGAATGAACTGGAGTCTAAACTGAAGAAGTCCAAATGTATTCCTGACTTGGTTGCTATTGAGGCATAATATAAATATTTTCCAGGTGTCCTGTGAGGGCAGGCACGATTTATATACTTGCCATCCTCTTTTAAATGGATTCTATGGCCTCAGGAGAAGGTAGAGGTGATCCTGTAGACCAAGACTGTGGCCATTTCAGGTGTTCAGCCAGACAACCTCCTCCTTCCCAGCTCTCCTCCTTTTCAGCCCATTTCTCTTGCCCTGCTCTGGGTGGGGACATGGGAAGAGGGCCTGGGGGACATCCAGCCTTGGTCTCAGAAGCCACACTGTCCCCAGGGCAGACTGAGACATTCCAGGACCCTGGAAGCAGGGCAAAGAGTCATCCCTCAGGAGGATGGGGGGACATCTGGAAGGAAAGGCTTTCCTACTGAAAACACCACAAGCTTATCCCCAGTGAAGTTTGCAGCCATTGACTGTCCCCTCCTTCCCTGGTTTTCCTTCAAGCTCCTGTTTTCATCACCGACCCACTCATCTTTCCTTAAGTCTCAGTCTCTCCTAAAGAGAAGCTCCAAGGTTCATCTTCTTCTCCCTGGGCTCAGACCATTGGATGATTGGCACCCTCACATCAAGGATCCCTTATTCCTTTTTCTTTTAACTCTTTTTTTAAAAGTTATTTATTTATTTATTTTTGACTGTGCTGGGTCTTCATGGCTGCACGAGCTTTTATCCAGTTGTGGCAAGTGGGGCTACTCGGGCTCCTCATTGCGGTGGCTTCTCTTCTTGTGGAGCACAGCTCTAGGGTGCTTGGGCTCCAGTAGTTGCAAGAAGCAGGCTCAGTAGTTGTGGCGCACAGGCTTAGTTGCTCTACGGCATGTGGAATCTTCCCCAACCAGGGATCAAACCTGTGTCCTCTGCATGGGCAGGCGGATCCTCAACCCTGGACCACCAGGGAAGTCCAATGAGTCCCTATTGTTGATCTTTTCCCTCTACTTCGATTCCAGATGACCCTTGGTCTGTGCCCTTCATCCTGCCATGCTCAGTCCCAGACCCTCTCTGTTTCCCACATCACTGCCCTGGTCAGGAATGAATAGTTCCCTACTACTTACCCAAGGGGCTTCCCTGGTGGCTCAGCTGGCAAAGAACCTGCCTGCAATGCAGGAGACCCAGGTTTAATCCCTGGGTCAGGAAGATCCCCTGAAGGAGGGCATGGCAACCCAGTCCAGTATTCTTGCCTGGAGAATCCCATGGACAGAGGAGCCTGACGGGCCACAGTGTCACAAAGAGTCAGACAGACTGAAGCAACTTAGCATACCTGCGTGCACTGCCTACCAAGCTAGTTCAGATTCTGGGTCTTCCAGGACCTGGTCTGGCCTTAACTATTGCACTGGCTGCCCAGCCGGACAGTGTGATGGCCGTGGGGTAAGGAACAGGGAGAGGACCAGTCACTGAGGCCTGCATGACAGTAACTGCACCACCAACAAAAGCGTCCCAACCTTAGGAGCATAAAAGTTCTTTTTACTTGAAAGCATGCAGCAGAAGCACCGAGAGTAAAGCATGTTTCTAAAGGTATTGGTGGGAGTGATTCAGAGTCAGCAGCTCCGGGTGTGGACGTGAGCTGACAGCATCTCTGGTGCAAAATCTACGACTCAGTCCCGTACTGCTCAGTCCCTTCCAAGCTCTCTTCTTTTCCTGGCAGAGCAGTGCATTGTGGGTTGAATGTGTGCCCCTAAAGGATATGCTGAAGTCCCAATTCCAGGTGCCCCAGAATCGGACCAATTTTAAAGTAGGGTCATTGTGGATATAGTTAGGTGAGGTCATTAAGTTGGGCCCTACCCATATGGAGCTTCCTCGGTGGTTCAGTGGTAAATAATCTGCCTGCAAATGCAGGAGTCGCAGGAGATGTCAACCCATGGCTTGGGAAGATCCCATGGAAGACGGCATGGCAACCCACTCCAGTAATCTTGCCTGGAGAATCCCATGGACAGAAGAGCCTGGAGGGCTACAGCCCATGGGGTCTCAAAGAGTCGGACACGACTGAAATGACTTAGCACACACGCGCATGTCCCATATGACTGGAAGACGATGTGAAGATAGACACACGGGAAGGACATCATGGGACAGCACAGGACAGACAGACTCAAAGGGAGGACAGCTGCGTGAAGACAGAGGCAGAGTGCTGCTACCAGGGGTCAAGGAACGCGGGGGGCCATGAGAATCTGGACGAGCAAGCGGGGATCGACCCTGGAGACTTCAGAGAGAAAACCCCCCCTGCTGATAACTTGATTCCAGGCTTGTAACCTCTAGAATTGTGAGAAAGGAAAGCTCTGTTGTTTTAAGCCCCTCAGTGTGTGGCACTCGGTCACAGCAGCCCCAGGAAACTGATAAACGCCGTGTGCGTCCTTGGTCACGTTGGTCTCTCTGTCCTCACAGTTCCCACGCCCGCTTCCAGCCTGGCACACCAGCCTGGCTGCCACACGGTCGTGCCATATGTGGGTCAGTGGCTTTGGAAGTAGGCTCATTTTATAGACTTGGATTTTTAAGAGACAGCCTTTTTATTTTTTCCCACAGTTTCTCACACTTCCCAGCATCTGGTGTGTTACAGAGGAAAGTATCTGTCATGCTCACGGTGAGATTACAGCTGTTTCTCGGACACTACTGAAGAACTGGGCAGGCCAAGTTGACACCCTGCGTACGAGAAATGGCAAGAGTGTGTGGCTGGTGTCCTGGATACAGAGTGCTGTTCCAGGGAGACGCCAGGTGGGGACCGGGCGGAATAGCGTCAGGCTGGCGTCCTCGTCTTTGGATCTGGTCCCACCTCCCTGGTGCAGGGCCTTCGAAAGGCTGCTTCCTCTGCTGGGGACTCTGCCTAGCTGCCAATCCCACCGTGTGTCTCAACCCAAGTGGCACCTTCTTACCCGACATTTGCTGCTGTCAGTTAAGTCGTGTCTGACTCTTCTAGACCCTGTGGACTGCAGTTCTAGACCCCGTGGACTGCAGCACGCCAGGCTTTCCTGTCCTTCACTGTCTCCTGGAGTTTGCTCAGATTCATGTCCATCGAGTCAGGATGCTACCTCTCCCATTCTTTGCTTGCTCCCTAACTTTCATTATGATTTGTCACTATTTTATTTATTCATCTGCTCACTTGTTTTTTGCCATGGTGAGTACCCCCCAACTCTACCTCTGATACTGAGCACTGGTCACCACACATATCAGACCCTCAAAACCTCCTGTTAAATGAATGCATTCCTACCTGGAAGGCTCGGGGACATACATGCAGACACTGGACCATCCAGCGGAGTTTTGTTTTGACTGTTCTAAACTGCTAGGCTCCCAGACCTGCCTCCCATGGCCCCGGAGGCTAATGATTAAGTTACAGCCTGATGTTCCCTGTCCTTAGGCGGCCCCTCATTTTCACCCACATGATCCTCATCCTCCACTGTCGACATGCTTCCTGCGGGTTCCCAGTGCAGACTTGGGGTTTTCTAAGAAGAAACGTAAGAAGCTCCTACCAAAGGTCTGCGTGTACACATGACCAGGAGAGGCACAGACAGGGCTGCCAGAGCAGGGGAGACGCCAGATTCATCCAGGGAGTCAGCAGCAGCCTCCTCACTGCCTCCCTGCTTCTTCCCTGCCCCCCCCACCCCGCCCCCGCCCAGTCTAGTCTCCACGCAGCAGCCAGGGGGTGGATTACAGGGGAAGTCAGCCCACGTCATTCTGCTGCTTAGAACCATCCGAACCTCCCCTGACTGCCAGGAATGAAAGCCCGGGACCTCACCATACCCAGCATACCCTAGCTCCCTCTCTGACTCATCTTTGTGCCCTGTCCCCTGGGGCCTGCTCTCTGCCCCCACATGCCACATGCTCTTCTGCGTAGGGCCTCTGCCAGAGAGTATCCACCAAATAAATGCATCTCTCAAGTCTTTCAAGTCTTGGTTCAAATGTCACCTTTTCAGTGGGTCCACTGGGGCCACTCTATTTTTTCAATTAAACTTTTTATTGTGGGACAATTGTAGAGTCACATGTAGTTACAAGAAATCATACAGGAAGATCTGTGTCTTTACCCTGTTTACCTGCCATGGTGCTGTCTTACACACCCACATCTTACACACCTGGGACGCCAGCATCGACAGTCAAGGTGCAGACCATCTCTAGCCCCGCCAGGATCTTCCTGTCGTCCCTTTCATAGCCACACACACTCCCCTCTGGCCTCACCCCTTCCAGATCCCTAGAAATCACTCATCTGTGCTCCATTTCTAGAACGTTGTCATTTCAAGAATGTTCTTTATATGCAATCATACAGTATGTAACCTTTTGGGGTTGACTCTGAAGATTCCTCCAGGTGCCTGGGGGTATCAATGGTTAGTCCCTTTTTCTTGCTGAGTAGTATTCCAAAGTGAGGAAGCACCGGTTCATTTGATCATTCGGTTGATGAAAGGCAACCCTGTTATTTCTTGTTTGGGGCTCTTACAAGCAGAGCTGCCATGGAGATTCATGGATAGGTTTTTTTGAGGCCACAAGTTTTCATTTCTCTAGGAGAAATACCTGAGGGTACAATCCCTGGATTGCATATTAATTGCATGTTTAAATTTTAAAGAAATTGGCATTCTATCCTGATCTATAAGCTCCCTTCTCACACCCCAAACACCCAACACCTTTTATCCCTGCTTTGTTTGTATCTTTTGCACAGCACTTCTCTTTCTAATGTAACATTTGCTGTTGTTTATTTGCTCAGTCGTATCTGACTCTTTGCGACCCGGTGGACTGTAGCCCATCAGACTCCTCTGTCCATGGGTTTTCCCAGGCAAGAACGCTGGAGTGGGTTGCCATTTCCTTCTCCAGGGGATCTTCCCGACCCAGCAATTGAAACAGTATCTCCTGCATTGCAGGAGGATTTTTTAACAGGTGAGCCACCAGGGCTTCCCAGGTAGTATAATGGGCTTATTTATTTATTAGATGTATTGCATTTGATCTGTCTTACCCATCCCCTCCCCTGTAGTGTCGTTCTGGGCTTGAGCAGGCGCAAGAAGCACCCGTGTGGGTACAGACCTGAAGTCAGCTCTCTGACTGGCCGTCTCCCCTAGGGAAAGCTCACTGACATCTTGAGGGCATACAGAGGCTAGCGAGCCCACGAACCACATAATGTGGCTGTGATGACGAGGCTGACTGGGTGCACGTTCCCCAGCTGAAGCAGTCCACTGGGTTTACAAGCAAATCACAGTGAGCTCAAAACACAAATTAGCGCTCTCCAGAAGTAAAACTTTCTTGCAGGCAAAGTTTTAACTCAGAAACTCTTGTTGATTTATGACCTGACCAAGCTGACCGGCAGTCCACACAGACCCTGGCTCCCCTAGCCGCGCTTCTCGGCATCACCAGTCCCAGGGGAAGGAGTCTTTCTGCAAATGAGCAGAAAGGAGTCTAGTTAGAAACATCAGAGAGCCTGAGAGGCAGGAGAAGCAAGACAGAACTGTATTTCAGCCTGAAAAGTGAAAACCAAATAAACAAAGCTGCCTATGATGGCAGCGGGCCAGCTCAGCTGTGTAAGTGAACAGCAAAAACATTCCTCTGCCCTGTGGAAGCCCCTGGAAGAAGTCCAGAACCTTGTGTACTTAGCCGGACTGGGAGGTTGTTTTATTATTATCATCACCATAAATTCATTTCTTTCTTACTACATTGGTTTCTTTCATTTTGAACCTTCACTTGACATCTGTACTGATCAAATGAATGCTGGAAGAAATGATTAAGTACTATTGTAAAATAATGCTTTGGCTTGACTCAAAGTGGAAATGTTTATAGTGTTCTCACTAACATCAGATGATGTCAGCCTGACTATTGTGCCTCTTTCTAAAAACACACGGGACTGGAAAAAAAAAAACAAACACCTCACAAACAATCCAAAATGAGTCCAGGCTCTCAAAGACTTTTCCTCCATAAATATCCTTCCACGCGACTAGGTCCATGAGGGGGTTGGCAGTGCAGCTGCTCTTGAGTTTTGGGAACTCGTGTCTCGTCACCCAAAGTGTCACCTGGAGAGGTGACTCTGGTGTCACTTGTCCAAGAGCTGCCTCTGTCCCTTCCCTGCCTGGCTCTGTGGGATCTGACATCTCTGCTTCGATCCTGCAACTCCTAGTCCCCACTTTTCTTCCTGACCCTTTTCTGCCTCCATTTTATCCTTCCTTTTCTTCCTTCTCTTCCCCCCTGCTGCTGCTGCTGCTGCTGCTGCTGCTAAGTCGCTTCAGTCGTGTCCAACTCTGTGCAACCCCATGGACTGCAGCCCACCAGGCTCCCCCGTCCCTGGGATTCTCCAGGCAAGAACACCGGAGTAGGTTGCCATTTCCTTCTCCAATGCATGAAAGTGAAAAGTGAAAGTGAAGTCATTCAGTCATGTCTGACTCTTCGCAACCCCATGGACTGCAGCCCACCAGGCTCCTCTGTCCATGGGATTTTGCAGGCAAGAGCACTGGAGTGGGGTGCCATCGCCTTCTCTGCTCTTCCCCCCAGTATAGGCTAAATCAACTAAGTTAACCAACTGACCCAACTCTGCCTCAGCCCCGAAGTGTCTATAATGGAAATACAGCTGCAGATAATCTACCTTCATCACCTGGGAACTGAGACTGCACAGTTGCCCTGGGCAATAGGAAGGAGGTATGGAGACCCTGGGCATGGCTTGTGCCAGAGGGAAGTCTTCAGTGTTCTTCTCCAAGCAGACCAGCCTGCCCCTGCCCAAGCCCACCCCCCCTGAAAGTTCCACCTGGTCACCCTGAGCTTGGGTCCCCGAGAGACTGTGGAAGCCACAGGAGACGAGCACTGTGGTCTCTTGACAGTGTCCTGGGGTGGAGGAGGGGTTCTGAGGAAGGTATTACTGCAGGCTGCAACATGATCTCTAGGGAAGATTATCAGCTTGTGGGTGAAAAGCAAAACTCATCTCCAGAGAGTCTTCAAAGACCAAAATATAAATTCTCAGTGAACACAGCAAGCGATGGAAAGAACAGGCACGTGCCTGCCCGGGTCTGCAGCGCTAGGTCAGGGAACCATGGGAAAGACCACTGTCGGCAGAGTCAGAGGCCCCAGGGCCTGGATCCATGGATCAGGTTATACTGGGGCAATCCCATGGTGGCCCTGTATTAGTCTGCCCAGGCTGCCCTAACAGAAACTCAGCGTGTGGATGACTTACACACAAGAAATTTATTTTGTCACAGTTCTGGAGGCTAGTTATCCAAGATCAAAGTCCAGCAGGGCCAGTTTCTGGGGAGGGCTGTCTTCCTGGCTTGCAGACAGCCACCTTCCTGCTGTGACCTCATGTGGCCCTTCCTCGGTACATGCACACAAAAAGCACTCTCTAGTGTGTCTCTGTATAGGAAGTCAGTCCTGTGGGTTCAGGACCCACCCTCGTGACCTCATGTAACCTTAGTACCTTCCCATAGGCCCCATCTCTGAATACAATCGCATGATGGGTTAGGATTTCAACATATGAATTTGGCGGGGGTGGGTCACAGTTCAGTTCACAGCCACACCCCAGGAACTGGAGTCCCACTTTGCTACCTGGAAGAAGGTCAGGACTCCCCAGCATCAGCTTGGCTCATGTCTGCTCAGGAAGCGTGTCTGCTGCTCTGGGAGGGGGAGGGGGCCCCAACAGGATCAATGGGCCTGTCAAGACAGAAGCTCAGCTGACAAGTGGGGAAAGTTATGGTGCATGAGTTCCGTCCAAACTGAGCTAAAGTGCAGATGCAGGAGCTGTGTGCTGGTCCTCAGCCGAGAGAGCAGATGGGAGGGAGGCGCGGGCCATGGTGCATCTCAGACAGCCAACTGGCCTGCTTGTGAGAAGCCAGGCGTCCCCTCCCCGCTTCCCACGCCCATACAAGGAGGATACACAGTGAGCGCTGGGCACCCATGGGGTTGGGTGCTGTTTGCACGTGCTCATGTGGGTGGAGCCCCAAGAAGGAGGGAGGAGCTCTCAGCAGGAAGGGGCGTGAGAAGACCTCCCCACCGTCCTGTGTGCCTCCGGGAGCCAGCCCTTGGATTAGCCGGCCCCTGGGGTAGCCGTTCCCTGGGGTAGCTGGTCCCTCCGTTGGCCACCCCGCAGCCATCTCTCTCTGGCACTATGCCTTCCTGGTATTTGTCTCTAAACCTAGACTCTGAAAGAGTCATCAAGTGCCTTGTGACAAAAATTAGAGGCCTGCTGCCCTTGCCCCTCTGCAGCCAGCTCTCCCAGCCACAGGAGCAGACCTTTACTTCCACCCCTGGCGGGACAGGGGCAGAGGAGTCACACTTCAGGAGAAGGTCACGGTATTTTAAAAGAAGATTAAAAATTACTTAGCTGGAGGCTACAAATAGGCATCAGGATGCTCCCATTTAGTGCTGGCAGCCCTAATGTGTGTTATATAAGGCAGAGCTGGGCCCTAAATGACCTGTTACTTGGAATATGCTATTGTCAACAGGATAATATTTGGAAATGTCCTTTTCCCCCATGTGGAAGTGGACGTGTTAGTCTCAGTCATGTCTGACTCTTTGTGACCCCATGGACTGTTTGCGACCCCAGGCTCCTCTGTCCATAGAATTTTCCAGGCTAGAATACTGGAGTGGGTTGCCATTCCCTTCTCCATGGGAGTCTTCCAACCCAGGGATCGAACTGCACTGCAAGCAGATTCTTCACCATCTGAGCCACCAGGGAGGCCCCTTGCACTCATGTAACAGGTATCTGTAGAACCCCCAGCTACACTGGCCAGAACATCACTAGAGATGCATCAGTAAGCCAATCAGAGTTCCATCCATGGAACTCACATTTAAGCAGGAGGAAATAGACCATGAGCCGCTAATAAAGTAAATCAGTAAATTGCACTGTGTACCAGATGTCAGACAGGTGTCAAAGAAGGAGAAAAACAAAGAAAATGAGAGAAGGGCAGTAACAGGATGGGTGGAGCAGGTTACAACTGCGGTCAGAGAAGGCTCCGTTGAGAAAAGGGACTCCTGCAGAAGAGCAGGAGTGGGTCAAGTCAAAAGGGGGTAAGAGCCTTCCCACCAGAGAGAAGAGCCAGTGCAAAAGCCCTGAGGCAGACAAGATAAGCAAGAGTTCATGGATGACGTTTCCAGGGACCCACAAGCAGAGTGGAGAGACGACAGATGCCCACAGGGATCAGGGTCCTCCTCCAAGTCATCTGCAGGAAGTCCCCTCAACTCTGGTTCTCTGAGCCCCAGGCCAAGAGACCAGCACTTCATGAAAATGGGCTTTATTGCACCAGGCGCCCCATTCAGTCTCCAGGCTGGATTCCAGCTCCCTGTCTTTAGTCCTGAGCGTCTGTTTCTCAGTGGCTCATCCCCTCTCCATCACGGTGGTGCTCTGCCTTTGTGTCTGTTTCACCCTTCACTCCCCTTTGAGGGTCTTGGTTCATACACTTCTAGTTACACCCTGCTTGGCTGCCTTCAACCCCACCTCTAGGAAAGGTCTCTAGACTCAGTCCAGATCCTCATATTTTTCACTTCAGAAACTAGAAAATGCACTCCCACCCCTGGGTTCCTTCTAGACCCAGAGTCAGTGTCAAGATCATCCAGCCTTCACAGGGCATTAGATTGGATGGTTCACTAGATATCTTCAAGGCCTGGTACTCCTCGACCCTAAGAGAAATCTCTAAAAATATAATACACTCCTTACGGCCTTAGAAACTGATGTCCTTAGAAACTAATGTAGCAGACACATTTCATCCTTTCTGCAAACTGCAGAGTCATAATTTACATTACACAGTATAGAATCCTAACATTTTGGAATTGCTCTTAGGGAGTATTTGTTGTCCTTATCTACAGACAAGCAAAGGGATTATCAGATTATATGTGTGCGGGTCCCAGGAGAGACCCTGAAACATACCTGCTTGCAGAAGCCTATGCCTTCAGCTTGTGTTTTGTTTTTGCCCTTGTCGTTTGGCTGGTTCTTACAAAAGCAGAGTGAAGACCTCAGCTCTCTCTGCCTCTGAACAGCATCATCCAGCAAAACTCATTACTGATTCAAAGAGGCTGTATTCTCTCCACCAGCGTTCTTCCCCCGTAGTCACTTTTCTTTGCTGTTGCCAAAACTCCCTGAAGTACACTTGCAGTCACACCTTGTATTGTCCCCTAGGTTTCCCGCCTACAGAGATTTTCCTTTCAATTACTCTCTGTTGGAGAAACAGCAGAGCATTCTGAACCTCTGTGTGTGTATCCTCTGTGTATGAGGAGCCATGACATAACTAGGCCCTCAGCAGAACTAACTCTAAACCATTCCTGATGTTCCCGTCCGAGTAGCCCCAATATTTCATCACTTCTCGGGGCCTAAACTCACAGGCCCCACTGAAAAAACTTATCAAGTCCCACAGGAAAACCATACAGAGTTACATTCTTTAAGTGGGATTGGTCCTGACACATAGCTCTGCTGTAAAAGTAGATATTGCAAAGACTCTGAGGCTTAAAAGGACAGAATTTTACTTCTTGCTCATTCTCCAGGCATGCGGTGATCAGCTGGGGCTCTGCTGTGCTCTGCATCATTCAGAAAAGCAGGCTGACAGCCTCCTTAACTTGGAGCGTTGCTGTAGCTGGGACAGAATGTATTTGTTTCTTGGAAATTGGAAAGTGGAAGTCATTCAGTCGTGTCCGACTCTTTGCGACCCCATGGACTATACAGTCCATGGAATTCTCCAGGCCAGAATACTGAAGTGGGTAGCCTTTCCCTTTCCCAGGGGATCTTCCCAACCCAAGGATCAAACCCAGGTCTCCCACATTGCAGGCAGATTCTTCACCAGCTAAGCCACCAAGGAAGCCCAAGAATAATGGAGTGGGTAACCTATCCATTTTCCAGTGGATCTTCCTGACTCAGGAATCAACCCTGGGTTTCCTGCATTGCAGGCGGCTTCTTCCAACTGAGCTATCAGAGAATTGCTGCTATAACCAGCTACCAGAAACAAGTGGCTGAAAGCAACGCAAATTTATTGTCTTACAGTGATGAAGGTCGCAGTTTGAAATGGGTCTCACTGGGCTAAAAATCAAAGGGTTGGCAGGACTGTTTATCTTCCCAAGACTCTAAGGGAGCAGGTATCTGCTTGCTTCAAGCCTTGCCTCAAGGCTTCCTGTGTGCCTTCCTCTGTCTTCTGAGTCAGCAGTGGGGCATTTTCAAGTCTCTCTGTTACCTCAACCCCGTCATCACATCTTCTCCCATTCTGCCTCTCCTGCCTCCCTCTTGTCAGGATCCTGTGATTACATTGTGATAATCTCCTATCTCATGATCCTTACCTTAATCACACTTGCAAGATCCTGTCTGTCCTGTGAGGTAACATATTCACACGTCCCAGGCATTCTCTACCCTGGTAGTCAATGGTCAAGAATTTGTCTGCAGTGCAGGAGACACAGGAGCCGCGAGTTCCATCTCTGAGCCAGGAAGATCCCCTGGAGGAGGGAATAGCAATCCACTCTGGTATTCTTGCCTGGAGAATCCCATGGACAGAGGAGTCTGGCAGGCTGCAGCCCATAGGGTTGCACAGTCAGACACGACTGAAGCGACTCAGCACAGCACGCTTGCAGGCGCTAAAAGGACAGTTTTGTGGGGGAGGGGCATAATTCAACTTACCATACAGAGGGCAGTGACCGTGTCCAGTCACACACAGATTTAAATGCACTACCCAGAAACAGTCACACGTCACATTTCATTGGTCAATCAAGTCACATAGCCGCACATCACTTCTATGAGGCAGGAAGTACAATCGCTCATGTATTAATATATAGAATGAGGGAATAGGAATAAACACCCTGAATTTTTTTCCAGGATTATGACGAATGAGAAGGCAAAAGCCTTCATTACCATAGTAAAAGCAAAATAAATCTACAGGAGTGAAGAATCCTTTGGTGAATAGGTTGTAGGTGCAAGGAAGCCCTGACTGACTGAATTTCAGGTAGGAATGAACCCCTCCCCCGACTTCTGAACCAATAGCCCATTTGAGGCAGACACCTAGTCTGGTGTTGGAGACAGAATAGCACGGTCTGCAATAGAGGAAGATGATGTGGGCAGGAGGCAGCCAAGCTTTAAATGACTGAACAAAAGAAAACAAATATAAACCCACAGACCCAAGAACGGAGCAAGTCATAAGCAAAATAAATATAAAAAATCATGCCCAGTCACTTTGTAATCAAAATGCTGATGACAAATTAAAGGGGGAAAAAAATCTCCAAAGGAGCCAGAAGAAAAAAGACACACGATACACGTGCACAATTAAGCTGTACATTTCATCAGAAACAATGAAGGCCAAAAGATAAAGGAACAAGATCTTTCAAGTGTTGAAAGAAAAATGCCTGCAATTTAGAATTATTAACTATACTAAAATATCTTGTAAAATTAAAGCAAGATAAAAGCATTTTTCAATAAATAAGAGCTGAGTCATCTCCAGCAAATTCACACTACAGGAAATGCTAAAATCGCTTCTCGGCCTTTTGGCTAAGATCAAGTGTAGGAAATGCTGAACATTTTCCTTGAGGCTGATAGAAAATAACACCAGATTGAGTAGGGTAACGAGAGAAAACACACATTTCAAACAACAGGAATAAAGAGGGGCTATCACTAGCAAATACTAAGTTAGATTAAAAGGAAAATTTTTCTTGAAAAACACTATTTACCAAAACTGACACAGGAAGAAATAGAAAATCTGATGTTGATTTAAAAAATTGAATGTGCAATTAAAAACCTTTTGTAAAGAAAACTTCAGTCAAAGATGGTTTCACTGGTAAATTCTATCAAACTTGTAAGGAAGAAATTATGCCAACTATACACAAACTGTTTCAGAGAATAGAGGAGAAAATCGTTTCTCAATTTTTAAAATTTTTGGCCCGCCAGCTGTAATACCAAAACCAGACAAAGACATTACAAGAAGAGAAAGCCACAGACCAATATTCCTCTTGAAAATAGACACAAACATCCTTAACAAAATATTAGCAAACTGAACCCAGCCTTTTTTAAAGGATAATACAGCATGACCAAAAACTAGGATTTTTTCCCCCCAGGAATGTAAGGTTATTTATTTTTTAACATGAATCAAATATAATTCATCATATTATCAGAATAAAATGGAAAAATCATATGACTGACTCAGTAGATACAGGAAAAGTGGTCTACAATATTCAATACCTATTCATAATAAAAACTCTCAGCATACTAGGAACAAAAGAAAACTCAGCTTGACGTGCGTGCGTGCTATTGTCTCAGTCATGTCTGACTCTTTGTAGCCTGCTAGGCTCCTCTGTCGGAGAAGGCAATGGCACCCCACTCCAGTACCCTTGCCTGGAAAATCCCATGGATGGAGGAGCCTGGTGGGCTGTAGTCCATGGGGTCGCTACTAGTCGAACACGACTGAGCAACTTCACTTTCACTTTTCACTTTCATGCATTGGAGAAGGAAACGGCAACCCACTCCAGTGTTCTTGCCTGGAGAATCCCAGGGACGGGGGAGCCTGGTGGGCTGCCATCTATGGGGTCACACAGAGTCGGACACAACTGAAGCGACTTAGCAGCAGCAGCAGCAGCAGGCTCCTCTGTCCGTGGATTCTTCAGGCAAGGATGCTGGAGTGGGTTGCCATGCCCGCCTCCAGGGAATCTTTCTGACTCAGGGGTCGAACCCACGTCTCTCGAGTCGCCTGCGCTGGCAGGCGGGTTCTTTAGCACTATCGCCACTAAAAGTCCTATACCTAACACCATTACATAATGATGAAATATTGGAATTTTCACATTAAGAGGGAAAGCAAGGCAAAGCTGTCCACTCTCACCACTTCTCTTCAACATGGCACTGGAGATGTCTATTCACTGGGACAATGGGGCAAAAAAATAACAGGCATATAAACTGGAAAGAAAGAATTAAAGCTGTCAAGAACTAGTGAGTGAATTTGGCAAGGTCAAATTAATAATTTAATAATAAACTAATAATAAATAAATAATATACCTGTGCACCACAATAAATTAATAATAAACTAATTTGGCAAGGTCAGACATAAATTCTATTTTTATATGGTGCAAAAATTTAAACATGAAATTAAATATACCATTTGACAAAATGGGTCAGGTTGAAGGATGTTGGAATTATGTTTATGGGGGTATTGGAATCATGTTTATGATGGTAATAATGAATGATCTGAAAATAAAATGAGGAAACCAATTCCATTAAAGTACCGTAAAATGGAGTAACATACTTACAAATAAATTTAACCAAGGAGGCAAAAGACTTGCAGGCTGAAAACTACAAAACATTGTCGAAAGAAAGGAAAAACTTAAATAAGTGGAAAGACATCTCATTTTCATGTATTAGAAGACTTAACATTGTTAAGATGACAGTACTCCCCAAAAGCAACATCGTTTCAATGCAATGCCTATTAAAATCCCAATGGCATTTTCTTTTTTTTACGGAAATAGAAATGCAGCTGAATGTTCAGATGGATTCTTAAGGAATTCCAACTCACTAAAATAATCTTGAAAAGAGTCAAGTCTCTGGACTCTCATTTCCTAGTTTCAAAACCTAATGAAATGCCATTGAAATAAAAACTGTTGCATTGACATGAGAATAGATACGTACACCAATGGATGGAGCAGAGAGTTCAGAAATAAACCCTTGCATATATGGTCAGTTGACTTTCAA
Organism: Capra hircus; assembly: GCF_001704415.2. Lineage (NCBI taxonomy): Eukaryota > Metazoa > Chordata > Mammalia > Artiodactyla > Bovidae > Capra > Capra hircus. The sequence goes on along the minus strand of NC_030831.1, from coordinate 21,941,691 downwards.
CAAGGGAAAGGACAGGCTTTTTAACAATTGTTGTTTAGTCACTAAGTCGTGTCTGACTTTGCGACCCCATGGACCGTAGCCCACCAGGCTTCTCTGTCCATGGGATTTCCCAGGCAGGAATACTGGAGTGGGTTGCCTTTTCCTCCTCCAGGCAATCTTCCCAACCCAGGGATTGAACCTGCATCTCCTGCATTGCCAGGCGGATTCTTTACTGCTGAGCCACCAGGGAAGACCTTTTAACAGTTAGAGACAGGAAAACTGTATATCCGTATACAAAGGAATAAAGTTGGGCCTTTACCTCACATCATATACAAAAATTAATTCGAAATGGATTAAAGGCCTAAACGTAAGAGCTGAAACTTTACAACTCTTAGAAGAAAACATATAGGAAATGTTTCATGATGCTGGATTTGGCAGTGATTTCTTGGATATGACACCAAAACACAGGCAACAACAACAAAAGAGATGAATTGCACTTTATCAAAATTTTGTAAGTTCTGTGCACCAAAGAACATTATCAAGAGAGGAAAAATGCCATCTACAGAATGGGAGGAAATGTTTGCAAATCATATATCTGATAAAAGTCTAGTAACTAGAATATCTAAAGAACTTTATAACTCAACAACAAAAAGATAAGAACCCCAATTTTAAAACGGGGAAAGGACTTGAACAGACGTTTCCCAACAAAGATATACAATTGGCCAATGGGTGAATGAAAAAGTGCTCAGCATCGTTAGTCATTAGAGCAATGCAAACCAAAACCACAATGAGGTATCACTTCACACCCACTAGGATGGCTAAATAATTTTTTACAAAAGCCTGTGTGCAGCAAAAAAAAAAAAAAAAGAACCTGTACACCACAATGAAGACTTAGCTCAGCCAAAAAAAAAAAAAAAAAGACATGGAGGAATCTTAGATGCATATTAGTAGGTAAAAGAAGCCAACCTGGAAAAGGCTACATAATGCATGTGTGTCCATCTGTATGACATTCTAGAAAAGGCAAAACTGTGGAGACACTGAAAAAGACCAGTGGTTGCCAGGGGTTGTGGGGGAGGGCAGGAACAAATAGGCAGAGTCCAGAGGGATTTTAGGGCATGGAAGATACTCTGTGTGATACCATAATGATGGATACATGTCATTTATCTAAACCCCAACATCATCCTCAAAATAATTAATTCAAGATGATAACAAATCTAAATAAAAAAGGGAACCAAAATGCTTTTAGCAGAGAGCATAGGAAAATATCTTCATGACCTCAAGGTAGACAAAGGTTTCTAAGGACACACACACACAAAACCCCACTAACTGTACAAGAAAAATAGTGATCAATAAAAGCAAAATTAAAGCTCCGTTCGTTGAAAGATACCATTCAGAGAATGAAAAGACTGAACAGCTCTGGTGACAACCACAGACTGGTTAGTGGCAGAGGGGCCCAGCCACTTGTACCAACTTCCCGCTCTCCTGCCCCAAAGTCCTGGACCTTTGAGAGAGCTTGTCAAGTCCTACCCATCTTTTCTACCTCTTAGATGGATAGGTGGACAGGTTGTGAAGTTTGCATCTGGCCCTGACCAATTCAAGAGCTTTCTTGCCTAACAGTGAAGCCTACGTCTCCAGTAACATTTCTGCAAATGCCAATCAGCCATGGTTTTCTCAACCTCCTTTTTAATATTCAATTGGTAGCCAAGTGGCACAAAGGCCTGAAGAATTACATTTTTAATATCGTGATGAAAGTGACAGTTCTGAAACTGCTTGCACCTTACCTCAGCTTGCTCAAGAAGCATCTTGTGCAGACTTAATACTGTGAAGACTAAAGGCATTTCATATCTGTAGCACTTCACAAAGCACAATTATGTAAAATTGCACACAAGCTCCGCAACACACAGGGATTATAACCATCATTTTCTGATGAGCACATTAAGGTTTCTGAGCATTCCTGTAACCTGTCCTTCCCCTGTCTAGTAAGTAAAAGTGTGAAGCTCAGACCCTGACCCTCAGCCTCCAGGTCTAGACGTTTCACTTCCATGTCAGGCCTGGCACTGAGTCATGGTGGAAATAGTCTCAGTCCCTCCCTCTGCTTGATCACCACAGGAGTGAATCTGTGTGCAAACATTTGGCAGAGTTTACAGAATGGTGGCTGAACCAAGCAGACAATTTGCCTCTCTCAGGATGACCTTGTGTCATGTGAGCAGCCAACCTGGAGTTGCCGAAGGCTTTGGGCAACTGAAGATTTTGTTTGGGTAAGCAGTGCTAAGAACTCCAAGTATGAGCAGACCAGTCAGAGTTTACTTAAACTGAGACTCCTTTGATCACTGGTTACCAGTGGAGGGGATGTGAGCAAACTGCTCACAAGACAAGAGAGCTAAAAAGATAGGAGGTAAAACAAAACCAGCAGATGCTAGGATTTCAGTGGTGGGGCAGGACTGTATGACAGGGTTCATGGTACATATTGCAGCTTTTCAAAGGCATTTGCCAGCCCATTTATTTTCTATTTTACAGAGCCTTTCATAACTTGATCTCATGGTGGTATCATAATGTGTTCTGTGCCACACATAGGCAAGCAGCTCAGTCGCTCAGTCATGTTTGACTCTTTGCAACCCCACGGACTACAGCATGCCAGGCTTCCCCATCCATCACCAATTTCCGGAGCGTGCTCAAACTCATGTCCATCAAGTTGGTGATGCCATCCAATCATCTCATCTTCTGTTGCCTTCTCCTCCTGCCTTCAATCTTTCCCAGCATCAGGGTCTTTTCCAATGAGTTAGTTCTTTACATCAGGTGGCCAAAGTACTGGAGTTTCAGCTTCAGCATCAGTCCTTCCAATGAATATTCAGGACTGATTTCCTTTAGGATTGACTGGTTTGATCTTCTAGCTGTCCAAGGAACTCTCAAGCAAACCAAGGCACTAATACAATGTTTGAGATATTTCTTCAGAGAATAAGAAAAGCTTCTCCCCAAATTTCTACTTGATAACACCTCTCTCCCCTTCTCAAATCCTCCCATTTTCCATAAGACAACATCAGCAAAAGAAATATATGATGGATGAAATCAGAATAACATGCTTTCATAACTTCACAAATTGCTCCAAGAAAGAAGAGAACAGATTTCAAATTTGCACAATAAGATATGGAATCATCTTATTGGGATGTAAGCCACCTAGCTATTACTGGAAATTACTGCTTCGTTATCACAGTTTCTACAAGGTAGAATGTGGTGGAGTCAGGAAGCATTCTGAGTCATTTCCAAAAATACTTTTAAGAGAAGTTTGCAAATAGTACTATTTTTTATGGGAGGAACAATTTTGCCAACAGTTTCTTTTCAAGTCTTAGCAAGTTATATATTACTTTCTGAATCAGAAATAAGTCTAACCAGAATTTTTAAAGGACATAGTAATAATAGTTCTTTTGGAGTATATAGTAGATACTTAAAATAGAAGTAAAGAAAGCTAAGGGCTTCCCTGGTGGCTCAGCGGTAAAGAATCTGCCTGCCAATGCAGAAAATGAGGGTTTGAACCCTGGGTCAGGAAGATCCCCTGGAGAAGGAAATGGCAGCCCACTCTTATTTTCTTGCCTGGGAAATCCCATGAGCAGGCTGAGTAGGGCAGAGTAGGCTGGCATGCTACTGTCCATGGGGGTCACAAAACAGTCGAATACAACTTGGTGACTAAAAAACAAATAAGGCTAAAGTGGGTGAGGTTTCTTTTAGTACTAGTGATACTTTCAGTTCAGTTCAGTCTCTCAGTTGTGTCTGACTGTTTGCAGCCCCATGGCCTGCAGCACACCAGGCTTCCCTGTCCATCACCAACTCATGGAGCTTGCACAAGCTCATGTCCATTGAGTCGGTGATGCCATCCAACCATCTCATCCTTGTCATCCCCTTTTCCTCCTGCCTTCAATCTTTCCCAGCATCAGGGTCTTTTCTAATGAGTCAGCTCTTCGCATCAGGTGGCCAAAGTATTGCTGTTTCAGCTTCAGCATCAGTCCTTCCAATGAATACTCAGGACTGATTTCCTTTAAGATGGACTGGTTGGATCCCCTTGCTGTCCAAGGGACTCTCAAGAGTCTTCTCCAACACCACAGTTCAAAAGCATCAATTCTTTGGTGCTCAGTTTTCTTTATGGTCCAGCTCTCACATCCATACATGACCACTGGAAAAACCATACCTTTGATATAGGCATGATAAAGTGATACTTTATCATGGCTATAGGTTGAAAGGCAGAGTTTAGGATCTGTAAGTAAGATTTACTTTAGTAATAAAGGATCCAGCAGCTGCTGCTGTATTAGGGGTTGTAGAATGACTTTTCAAAAAAGCCTTTGTATTTTTCAAATGAACTTTTTCTTTTAGAACAGTCTTAGAGTCACAGAAAAAATGCAAAGATCATACACGGAGTTCCCACACAGCCACCCTGTTTCCCTGATTGTCAACTTTGTATGTTACACTTTTATATATTTGCTAGAATTAATGAACCTTTATTGATGAATTATTATTAACTAAACTCCATATAAGAGCCAACCATTGGAAAAGACCGGGATGCTGGGGAAGATTGAAGGCAAAAGGAGAGGAAGGTGACAGAGGATGAGATGGCTAGATAGCATCACTGGCTCAATGGACATGAATTTGAACCAACTTAAGAGAGATGGTGAAGGACAGGGAGGCCTGGCGTGCTACAGTCCATGGGGTTGCAAAGAGCAGGACACTACTTAGTGACTGAACAACAAAACCTTATTCAGGTTTCCCTTATTTTTTGCTTAATGTCCTTTTCTGCTCCAGGGTCCCATGTGGGACACCATGTTACATTTCATCATCATGTCTCCTTTGGCTCCTCCTGACTGTGACAATTTCTCAGACTTCCTTTGTTCTTGATGACCTTGACAGTTTCAAGGAGTGCTGGGTAAGTTATTTTGGAGACTGTTGCTCAGTTGGGATTTGTCTGAGGTTTTGCTCATAGTTAGACCAACCTAGATAGCATATTGGAAAAGCAGAGACATTACTTTGCCAACAAAGGTCCATCTAGTCAAGGCTATGGTTTTTCCAGTAGTCATGTATGGATGTGAGAGCTGGACTGTGAAGAAAGCTGAGCACCGAAGAATTGATGCTTTTGAACTGTGGTGTTGGAGAAGACTCCTGAGAGTCCCTTGGACTGCAAGGAGATCCAACCAGTCCATCCTAACGGAGATCAGTCCTGGGTGTTCTTTGGAAGGAATGATGCTGAAGCTGAAACTCCAGTACTTTGGCCACCCCATGTGAAGAGTTGACTCATTGGAAAAGACTCTGATGCTGGGAGGGATTGGGGGCAGGAGGAGAAGGGGATGACAGAGGATGAGATGGCTGGATGGCATCACCGACTCAATGGACATGAGTTTGAGTGAACTCCGGGAGATGGTGATGGACAGGGAGGCCTGGCGTGCTGCAATTCATGAGGTTGCAAAGCGTCGAACACTACTGAGCGACGGAACTGAACTGAACTGAGACTGAGCTTATTGGGTTTTGGAAGGAAGATGACAGAGGTGAAGTGTTATTCTCATCACGTACATCAAGATACACACTCTCAAAATGACTTACTACCATGGGTGTTAACATGATGATGTTTTCTTTTACTGGGGAAGCAGGGAACTTGCTGAAGGATGGGCCAGAACTCGAAACTCCAGGCATTTGTAGGAGAGATTGAGGGGGAAGGGGCCTGAGCGTCAGACTCCATGACAGAAGAAAAAACCAGAGAAACCTGACAAAGCAGGGATCTATGGTGGCTTACATGCATGCACACTAAGTCGCTACAGTCGTGTCCAACTCTTTGTGACCCCACGGACTGTAGCCCACCAGGCTCCTATGTCCATGGGATTCTCCAGGCAAGAATACTGGAGTGGGTTGCCATGCCCTCCTCCAGGGCATCTTCCCAACCCAGGGATCAGACCCATGTCTCTTTTGTCTCCTGCACTGGCAGATGGGTTCTTTACCACTAGCACCGCCTGGGAAGCCCCCATAAGTGGTTTAAACTGCCTACTAATGAGAGCGCTTCCCAGGGGGAAGAAGTTGCACCCTGTGCCTGGTCTCACCAGCGGTCTGGTGAGTGGATGCCCAGGAAGGGTTTTGATCATGCTGCAAGGAAGCCCCAGGATCTTCTGTGTGGAAGGTGGGTGGAAAGGGAAGGAGAGCTGGTTCAGGTGGGAGTAATTTATGAACAAGAGTATTTGCTTAGCAGGCAGAGGCCGTATTTAAAATGGGAGCCCACTGAAGGGAGTAAATTAAAGCACACGCATTACAAAGATGTGGCACAAACCTGGCTGGAAGGAGAAACAGGCCTGAGATTTGAATCCAGGGGTTAGAAGGCACAGAGCAAGGGGACATCCGAGGGCAGGCTGAAAGGGTCCAGGGCAGCTCAGGGGCTGCAGGGCTGGAAGGTGGAGCCAGCTAGTCTATAAGGAAGCTGTGGGCACAGCACACCGGGCCTCAGCCTCGCTTCCCTCCCTTTGTCCGCTGCAGCTGGGTGATGGATGGTTCCATTTCCACTCTTCTCCCCTTGCTCACCTTCCAGGACTCTGCCTGGCAGGCCAGCCAGAATTCTCTTGGGCCCTGGGCTTGTGCCTGTGCTCCCGGTCGGAAGGTCCCCTAGGCTTCTCCAGGACACCCCCTGCTGTGCTCCATCCTGTCCTCCTTATCACAGCTGCAGGCGGCCCTGAGCGGCATTCCTCTTGCCTGAGTCACGGCCCCAGGCCTCGGGCTGCCTTTCCTTAACTTGGCCTAGGGGCCAGCCCCCGTCCATCCCACCATGTTGCTTGTCCCTTCACTTGTCAAGAATATTGCAGATGTATTCTTACTGCCTATATGGAACGGCAGTTATCAGCCAAAGCAAATCTCCCATACTTAAGGTGGCCCTTTTCCCTTTCTGCCTCCTTCTCAAGATCTAGCCTATCCCATCCCTACTGGGCCCCACCCGTGATCATAGCATTATCTGTATTGTTGTTCTTAACCTAGGTTTCCTTGACTGTTACAGCACCATTTGAATGAAAGTCTGTGCTTTAGGTTTGGTTGGTGCACTCTATCTACCCGCTGTGGACTTCTGAATTTCGGAGGTGAGAGATCCCATACAGGCCCTCAGTGTGTGAGCACTCAGCTGTGTCCGACTCTTGTGACCCCATGGACTGTAGCCTGCCAGGCTCCTCTGTCCGTGGGATTTTCCTGGCAAGAAGACTGGAGTGGGTTTTCATTTCCTAGTCCAGGGGATCTTCCTGACCCAGGGATCAAACCCGCATCTCTTGCGTCTCCTTCATTGGCAGGTGGATTCTTTACCACTGAGCCATCAGAGAAGTCCTCTGACCTTCTCCTCCTTGCTTATTGATGTCTTATCTCCTTGAGCACCTTCAACCCTCCTACAGCAGGGACTTCCATTCCCCACGGGAGTGGATGAATGAATGAAAAGGGAACAAGCACGGTGTTGCCTAATGTGTAAACCAACTGATTTTTAATTTATTGAATTAACTGGAAAATTTGAGACCAGGTGAATCTTATTTTTCTAGATCATTGGCAGACCCCCAGAATCCTACCATATTGAATTTCAAGTTGAAAATACCTCTAATACCCTCTAATTTGGGGCTACATTTTGTGCTAATTACTAGATTGTAGACAAGCAACTGGAGAAGGCAATGGCACCCCACTCCAGTACTCTTGCCTGGAAAATCCCATGGATGGAGGAGCCTGGTAGACTGCAGTCCATGGGGTCGCTAAGAGTCAGACACGACTGAGAAAATTCACTTTCTCTTTTCACCTTCATGCGTTGGAGAAGGAAATGGCAACCCACTCCAGTGTTCTTGCCTGGAGAATCCCAGGGACGGGGGAGCCTGGTGGGCTGCCGTCTATGGGGTTGCACAGAATTGGACACGACTGAAGCGACTTAGCAGCAGCAGCAGCAGACAAGCAACAAGGCATTATGGTGGTTTTAGAAAATGTCTGGAAGGAGAACTTAAAATTGAAAGCATTCTCTCCATGGCCACTGACGTTTTTACCCAGAAATGACAGTGAGACTGCCTATTATCCCCGCAGCACAGCTGATGTCAGGGGCTATTTATTCTGAGCATAACCTTTTCATTTTTGAGAATTATTCTATAAACACTGAATGCCCATTATGTATCAGGCAAGATGAGTAGGAATTTCTAGTCATTTTTCCCTAAAAGGAAATATTTCCTAGTGTATTTATTTCTACTATCCCCATGGTTTAGTCAATAGATGTTTACCAAGCTCTACCATGTGTCAGATGCTCTCAGTGTCAGCCTCCATGCCCTGAAAGGGCTCAGCCTGTGGGCTGCCAGGACTCCAAGGGGCACTCGTGGCGGGTGGGGGCAGGGAAGGCACAAGGAAGGTTTCTGGGGTTGGCAACTGCTAAGCTGAGTGCAGAGGGATTCGGCAACTCTCCAAGCCATAGGGCAGGACTTCCCAACCTCCAGGATCTCACACCTGAAGATCTGAGGTGGAGCTGAAGCAATAATAATAGAAATCAAGGGGACAGTAAATGTAATGTGCTTGAATCATCCCGAAACCATCTCCAACCCTGGTGCCTGGAAAAACCGGCACAGTCCCTGGTCCCAAAACTATTGGGGACCACTGCCATAGGGGACAAGGAATGAGCTCATCATGTGGGAAATGAAATGTGGTGTTGGACTCAACTTTTTTTGAAAGGAGACACTAGGCTGGAAATTCAAGTGAGAATTAAGAAGTGCTCTTCCATATCTGGGTCACAGCTCTGAGGAGAAGCCAGGATGCCAGTCTCCATCCCTCCATCAGGCCCTGCTCCTTGAGAAGTGGTGAGGCTTGGTGAGTGGCGATTCCAGAGAAGCCAGGACACATCCTCCCAGACCCCTTTCTTCTTCCCGGCAGCCCCATGACCAGCTCAGACCATGACTCCTAGGCAGATAGCCCAATGTCCCTGAGCCTCAGTTTCCATCACAATTAAAATGGAAGCAGTGATGCTCCGATTAGACCCTGTTTCTGGGTTCTTCTTCCAACTTTCATAAAATGCAAACCCTGCTGCTGCTGCTGCTAAGTCACTTCAGTTGTGTCCGACTTTTAGTGACCCCATGGACTGCAGCCTACTGGGCTCCTCCGCCCATGGGATTTTCCAGGCAAGTGTACTGGAGTGAGGAGAAGGCATTGCCTTCTCCTGCAAACCCTGCTAGGCACCTAAATGAGTTCATGCTGGTCTCAGCATTGTGCATATGGTGGCAGGAAGCCTCTGCCCATGGTGAGGGGTGTGTAGACAGAATGGGGTTGGGCCCTTCCTTATAGAAAGGACCTGAGCCTAGGATGGGAGGTGAAAGGAAACAGTGCCAGCCTTGGAGCTCTGTTGCTGGCCCTACCAGTCCCCAGTTACTCTGATTTGAAAGACAGAACAGAAGCTATACTTCCTGGAATAATTCTGGGTCACAGACTTTTCAGAAGAGGAAGGCATCTCACCTCTCATCACTCCTACCCACCCACCCTTGATTTAATCAAGACGATTTCTGTTCTTTTCCATTAGATTCAGTGACTCAGACAGAAACAAAACAACAGTTTAAATAAATATCCTATCTGGCAAAGCCATCGAGCATTTTCAGCCTAGCTATTTGTTTTCATTCAATCACTTATGAAGCACGTGAGTCTCAGAAACCTCACTGCCCGGTGTGGTGATGCCTGTGGAACGTAGTTTAGAAGGCATGTGTCCACCCAGTCTCCTTTAGAGAAGGTGCGTTGGTCAGAGTTCTCCAGAGACACAGAGCCAGTGGGATGTGTGTATATACATGTAGAGAGAAATTGATTTTAAGGAATTGACTCATATGATTGGGCTTCCCTGGTGGCTCAGCTGATCAAGAATCCGCCTGCAATGTGGGAGACCTGGGTTCAATCCCTGGATTTGGAAGATCCCCTGGAGAAGGGAACAGCTACCCACTCCAGTACTCTGGCCTGCAGAATTCCATGGACTGTATAGTCCATGGGGTTGCAATGAGTCAGACACGACTGAGTGACTTTCACTTTCACATGATTGTGGGGCTGGCCATTCTGCAATTTGAAGAGCAGGCCAGCAGGCTGGAGACCCAAGGAAGAGCTGAGCTTGCAACTTGAGTCCAAAGGCAGCCTGGAGGCAGAATTCTCTCTTCCAGGATTGCTTTCTTTTTCTTAAGGCCTTCAACTGATTGGATGAGTCCCACCCATATGATGAATCAATGTTCACTGGTTTAAATGCTAATCTCGTCTGAAAAATACCCTCACAGGGACATCTAGACTGCTGTTTGACTAAATATCTGGGCACTGTGGTTGACAGCGTTGCAGGTGGCTCAGTGCTAAAGAATCTGCCCACCAATTCAGGAGATACAGGAGACATGGGTTTGCTCCTTGGGTTGGGAAGATCCCCTGGAGGAGGAAATGGCAACCCATGCCAGTATTCTTGCCTGGAAAATTCCATGGACGGAGGAGCTTGGCGGGGCTACACGCCATGGGGTCGCAAAGAGTTGGGTATGACTGAGCGTGCACACACAGACACACACCCGTGGCTGAGGCATGTTACACAGAGAGCTAACCACCACAGAACAGTCCTGGTCATTTCGGAGTTCTGGTGGTACACCCAGGCAGTCTCTGTGCTCCGTCTCACCCTCCTCAGGTAGCTCCAGGCCAACCATCTGCTGCCAGAGCAGTTTCTTATCTTGGACTTCAGATTCCTCAGTATAAAGTGGGCGTGCTTCTCTACTGGCCTCACAGGACTGTCATGGGCATTAAATGGAAATAACGTTTGCACTCTGTTAGGTACAGTCATTGTGTTGTGAGAAAGAGCCAGCGTTCCCTGCCTTGGAGTAGAGGGTTGGGGCAGAGAGGGTCCTGCGTCATCCAGGTGGGGAGGGGGGCTTTCCTTGTGGACAAGGCAGACTGGGAAGGAGCGCCCAACCTCCAGGACGACCCTGAGTTCTGCAGGAAAGTGACTTCTCCCCACCCAAAGATCCTAAATTGAGTTTTTTGCTTTTTTAAAATTACTTTCTCTCCAAAAATTCCTAAATTTCGGAGTAAAAACTTCCTCTCCTTCATCACTCCTTCCCCCAGATCCACTCCCTTCTCCAAAGGAGGCAGCTGTTAACTTGTTGGCATGAATCACTTCACACTCTTTCTCACTGATATATTTTTTGCTGTTGTTACTATAAAAATGGAGTTTGGAAACTTCCCTTTTGGTCCAGTGGCTAAGACTGGGCTCCCAATGCACGGGGCCTGGGTTACATTCCTGGTCAGGGAACTAGATCCGCATGCTGAAAACAAGAGTTCACTTGTAGCAGCTAAAGCTCCTGCATGCTGCAACTAAGACCAAGCACAGCCAAAAGTAAATCATTTTTTTTAATGGGGTTTGTGTATGGCTTTGTGATTGTTAAATTTCGCTTAGCAATATACTATGCATGATTTCTCATATCTGACTCTTTGTATGTGTGTACCTGCTCAGTAGTAACTGCCTCTTTGCCACCCCATGGACTGTAGCCCACCAGGCTCCTCTGTCCATGGGATTCTCCAGGCAAGAATACTGGCATGGGTTGTCATGCCTTTCTCCAGGGGATCTTCCTGACCCAGGGACTAAACTCATGTCTCCTGCATTGCAGGCAGATGCTTTACTGCTGAGATACTGGGGAAGCCCATGTGTAGTGGGTTTTCCCCCCCTTCTCATTAAATTAGAGAAAAAAGATTAAAAAGGAGGGGAAAAGTAAATTAAATAAAAAGGCTTTTTACAAAATAAAGGATGAACCTCGCTGTAGACCCAAGACATCGGCTTTCTGAGAGTGTCTGCAGTGTTCTCTGCAGAGGGCCCTGGCTGGGCAGTTCTATTGCCAAGGCTGCCTTTTCCCCCCAGACCCACTGTGCGCCCCCAGTCCCCATGGACACCTTCCTTCCCTGGAGTTCTTCCTTGCCCCCCTCCTCTGACCCTGTACCCACGTTTGCCACTGAGGCCAAGGCACAGGTTGGCTGCCTGCCACTCCATAAGCCTAGAAAGAACAGCATCAAATTTCAGAAGGAATGGTAACGAGTGGGCACAAATATTAGTACTTAGGTTGTTGTCTCTTTAACAGAAACTTCCAGGGGGGCAAGCAAAGTGTTGGGGGGAGTTCTGCTAGTAGGAGCTTTGGGGACACCTCATTTTCAAGGTCTGGTGTTGAAAACACCAGAAGCTCTCTTATCTTTATCTCTCGCTAGCAGTTTCCTCCCCAGTTGTTATTAGGGGAGATATCAGTCACCAAGGCCTCAGCTGGATCCCATAAAAAAAAGCCCCTGCAATATCCCACATTGCAAAAGCCCAGGCTGCGCCTTCCGAGTTCACTGGGAAGACCCAAGACTCTGCGGTCCGGGGCCAGTGGTGCTGACTCATCTTCCTGGACCCAGCAGAGGAGAGCGGCGTGTTTGGGGCACACTGTGTGCCTGTCAGCCATCAGCATCCTGTTGGCCAGGAAAACACTGCCTCTTCCCAGGAAGGCCTTTGTCTTCAGCTGGAACAGAATCACCAGTGGACAGAGGCCACCAAGTCATGGAAGAAAACCGGGCTGAATCCAGGGCCCCGTGTCTGTAGTGGGAAGAGGGATGCCTGTAGTTTCCCACTGAATCCTAAAGCAAGCAGGATCTTGGCCCTTCTTTTTTTTTTTTTAATTGGCTGTACTGCATGGCTCAGGGATCGAACCCAATCCCCCTACATTGGAAGGCAGATTCTTACCTACTGGAAGGAATGAAGCTCCTGAAGGATTGCCAGGGAAGTCCCCCTTTTTTTGTTTTTGAGGGTTTCCTGGCCCAGAATTACAACACACTTATTTACTTGGTTACTTACACCTTCCCTTGCTCCATTACAAAGCTAAGCCAGCTTATCAAAACACACAGAATAAAGGATGGAAGAAGTGACCAAGATAGGCAATGAAGAGAACAAGGAAAAGAGTGATGGAGGTAATAATAGGATGAAGACACAGGAATGTCTTTCAGATGAGGCTGTTCAGTTACTGCAAGCGGGCTGCAAATTTGGGTCCAAGAGTCCTAGCAGCCAAAGAAAAGAGACAGAAGAATCAGGCAGAGAGTGCACGCATCAACAAGTCAGGAGAAGATCCACCTGTTGAATGCAGAGACCATGGGGAGGTGAGGACCACCATTCCCACTAGCTGGGCATGTGGGCCAGGGGCTGGGTTAAATACTCTTAAAAAAAGAAATTATTTGGCTGTGCCGGATGTTAGTTGTGGCGCTTGGGATCCTCAATTTTTGTTGCGGCATGCAGGCTCTTCAGTTGTGGAATGTGACATCTAGTTCCCTGACGAGGGTTTGAACCCAGGCCCCTTTGCCCTGGGATCATGGAGTCTTAGCCAATGGACCACTAGGGAAATCCCTGAGTTAAATGCTTGTCTGATATTTTCTCATTTGATCTGGTAACCATGTTGGGTGAATGACAATGATCAGGTAACAAAACTGAGAATTTGAGAATAAGTTAGTAATTTGCCCAAGACCAGAGAGTTAGTCAATTGTAGAAATGAGATTCAAACCCAGACTATGAGGCTCCATGTTTGGGTGGCAAACTAGAAAGCTCACCCCACAAAGCAGTGGGGGGTATTTCTGCAGCAGATGCAATAGAGATTTTGGTAGGACTGTGTCTCCTCACCTCTTTCAGAACAATTTCTAAATATAGGCACAAAGGCATAAATGCCATTAAAATTCTGTGGAAGCAGTGCCTTCAACTAAAATTGTTTGTTCAGGCGCTTAGCTCTCTGATGATTTAATTCCCATCTCTGTATAGATGTATAAACATTGCAGAGCCTACCAGGAAGTATATCAACAGTTATTTTCTCAAACTATAGTCATTTTAACACATCCCAAACCCACTCTAGTATATTTTATTTATTCCCTGGAAGAAACTAGAAGCTGATGTCTTTAGTTTCTCCACTCCCATGCCTGCCCCTACATGGGAAATATTTTTAAAGTCTTCTAGGCTAACGGAACTCACAATGAAGACCTCTGTTAACAACATCTTGAGGACAACTTCCTCTGACTTGTGATTCTTTTCTTACAACCCATCCTTTGTGAAATGCGAACTGGATATTCCCTCTATTCAAGACCGTATAGCATTTAGCAGTTTCTCAAACTTTCAGTTTCCATAAGCCCCTTTATGCTCATGCAGACCACCAATTTAGGTAAAATATCATCACAGTTTTTAGTAATAAGAATTTCATTCTTAAAAAAACCTTTTCATTGTAAAGAAACTCAAACGCCTATGAAAGCTGAATAGTATAATGAACCTCGGTGTACCTACCACTCGGCTTCAACAGTTACTGACTCCTGGCCAATCTTCTTTCAACACTGTTCCCATCCCCTTCCTGGCTCCTGAATTATCCTGAAGCAAATCCCAGATAGAACATCATTCCATCCGTAAATATTTCAGTATGTGTTTCTAAAAGATATGAATCCTTTCTTTTAACATTACAAGACCATAATCACAACTCAAAATATTCATAAGAGTTCCTAAAAACTATTCAATATCAAATTTCCAGTTGTCTCAAAAATCTTTTAGTTGTTGTTTGAACCAGAATCCAAATAAGGCCTGAACATTCCTACCGGATAAAACATTATTTTAAATATTACTAATCATTTCTTACACTTGTATGAGGACAACATTTTCAGTCTCTCCCCAGGGTATCTGTCCTCTTTGTTCTGGTTTCTTTACTCTGTACTCCCCCAGTTTATTTCCTTGCTTTTTAGCTTTGCTAAGTTAAGACCCCTAGTTCACAGTTATAGGTCGCTGGGTACAGCATCTGGTGCTGATGTTGCTTTCTGATGGCCCTGGATTCAGAAGGCACAGATATCTCACTGATAGTACTTTTGGCCCAATTACAAACCACATTCAAAATCCAGAATGATACGTGATTTTACCTGGGAGATGGGTACCCCTCATCCACACAGACTGCCCCCAGCTCTGGAAAGCATCTGCCCAACATTCCAGGTCATTCTAAACTGTGTCCAGTAATAGATGGCTTTCTTCTCCTCTCAAAGACAAGTGTCAGATACTGGGAAGAGTCAAACTTAGAGCAGACTGGATCTCAGGTTGGTTTTATGAAAATAACCTGGTTTCTCAGCTACTTGTTTTCTCTTTTAAAGCACTGAGTTCATCCTTTGAACACTACAGGCCAGCACCAGAACTGATAAGCTATCTCAGACTGATCACCAGCGGATGTGCTGTGATGCACAAAGTCACGTGTCATCCAAAGATGTGGAAAGGCCCTCTGTGGGCAGAGGCGGGGTCAGAGTCTTGGAAAAAGCAGTTAAAAGGACACCAAGAACGTCCAGGCAAGAGGCGATGTTGGGTAGGAACGGGGCTGATAGGAGAGAAAGGAATAGTGTGAGAAAACGATCAGAGACTGGGTCCAAATTGAACATGAGGAATAAATATAGAAGAGGGAGGAATCTTCAGTGACATTCAAGTTTCTGACTCCTGGGCTGGTTGTTGTTCAGTTGCTCAGTCGTGTCCAAGTCTTTGCGACCCCATGGACTGCAGCACGCCCAGCCTCCCTGTCCATCACCAACTCCCGGAGCTTGCTCAAACTCATGTCCATCGAGTTGGCGGTGCCATCCAACCATCTCATCCTCTGTTGTCCCCTTCTCCTCCCGCCTTCAATCTTTTCCAGCATCAGGGTCTTTTCCAATGAGTAGGCTCTTTGCATCAGGTGGTCAAAGTATTGGACCTTCAGCTTCAGCATCAGGCCTTCTAAAGAATATTAAGGATCGATTTCCTTGAAGATTGACTAGGAATCATGAACAGACACACACATACATAGGAACCCCCTTCCAAACTGCTCATGGGCCCAGGGTATACAGAGATGGCTGATCTGTGAATCAGAAAACATATCTCATGGGAAATACTCTCTTTATAGTTGCAGCAAGAGTCTCAACACTGACTGCACAACTAACTCATCCAGGGAGTTTAAAATAAACACCACGCCAGCCCTCCTCCTGTATTACCTACCCCAGCTTAGAAGAGCTGAATGCCGATCTCTGTGTACTTTGAACCCTGCCGACCGCAGAGGTGATGCTATCACACAGCAGGGCTGAGAACGCTGGACCAGGCGTGCATAGCGACGGCACCAGGCTATCTGCCTGTTCAGAACTGCTAGGAGGACTCCTTGGAGCTGCTCACAGCCCGAAGCTTAGTTTGGCTCAGCCTGAATCCCCGTTGCTTAGGGTGAGAGAAGTGACCTGACCTTCAGAACTTAGCTCTCTGGCCAAAATAAGGGCTGGCAAGGAAGACCTGGCAGGGGAACAGGAAAGAAGGGAGCCAGGTGTCCGGCATACGTGCTTCCCCTCTGGCTGCGGAAGGCGGCGGTCTCACCCTCCTGTCCCTCAGAGTCATGACGGGATACGGGTCAAATGCAGATGCCCCGGCGCCACTCCCTGCATTGGTTAGAAGTCTAGTGTGTAGCCCAGGAATCTGCATTTCACGGGTCCCAGGTGACTTCCAGAGAGCAGGTGGCAAACATCCACTGCCCATCCCCAACCTTGAGAGGCCCACACGGGTCTGTGGCCCCACCATGGACATGTGCCCGGTGGGGGCCCTCTTTCCTCCTGGACATGGCCCAGGAGAGTCTGAAGTCAGGACTGAGGTAGCGGCCAGCAAGCAGGGTTAAAAATGATTAGAACTGCCATTTCTAGACATAGTTAGAACTGGAAAGTGGGCCACTAACCAAACGGGGGACCTTCCTGGAAAAGAAGTGCACTCGTCCCAGGTGTCACAGACGGTGGAAGTGGGGCAGGAAGGTCCCGTGACTCACTGGCTCCTTGATTTCAACAGAAGTGTGGGTTTCCCAGGCTGAGTGCGGGAACCCAGGGAGCAGCCTCTGGCCTTGCAGAGAACTTCTGTGTCGGCGGTGGGTTTCTAAGTGCGGTTTCTGGGTCAGCAACATCAGTCTCATTAGTTAGAAATGAAGATTCTCAGGCCCCACCCCTGATCTATGGCTCAGACACTGGGGCTGGCCGGGGTGGGGGGGCGGGGGGGCATCTGAGTTACACTGAGGCCTCAGATGGTTCTGTTAGCGCTGAGTGCCTCAGCGAAGCCTTGAGGGCTTCAGGGCTCATAGGCTTAGGAAAGGTCCCTGTTCTCCTGGCTGTCAGCCAGTCCCTTTTCATGGGGGAGGGGGAAGCACACAGCACCCCTCCCACCCCTCTCACCCCCTCCCCCCAGCTACAGGGCAGGGGCTGAATGACACAGGATTCCAGGCAGCTGCCGCTGGCCCTGCAGGCAGGCCCCAGCTGACTCTCGGTCTTGTTTTCCCTTTCTCTCCTCCAGTACTTTGGCCAACTCATTGGAAAAGACCCTGATGCTGGCAAAGATGGAGGGCAGGAGAGGGGGGCGACAGAGGATGAGACGGTGGGATGGCATCATCAACTTGATGGACATGAGTTTGAGCAAACTCTGAGAGTTGGTGATGGACAGGGAAGCCTGGCGTGCTGAGGTCCATGGGGCTGCAAAGAGTTGGACACAACTTAGCAACTGAAAAACACCACCACCCAGAGGGGCTTTCCCTCAGAAAGAAAGGGTACTTGGGGACCTAATCTTCAAAGCAGAGCCAGCCCCAAGGCCTGGTTCCACTGTCCCCCCCAGCAAAGACTTGCAGGAATGGGGCTCAGAGGGGCTCGGAGGCCATCTCCTCCTGGCCCAGAGTGCTTTCCTCTCGGAGGATGGGAAGCGGGTGGCCTCTTGTGCCTGGACAGACGCCCTCATGGAAGGGGTGACGAGGGTCACACCCCACACCTCCAGAAACAGGCCAGGGCTAGTGTTTTAGTCAGCTCAGGCTGCTCTAAATGCCACAGAACAGTCAGTGGCTTACCTAACAGGTTCTAGAGGCCGAGAAGAGAGGCTGATTCAGAGACCACGGCCCAAGGCAAGGACCTAGCCAGGGCAGCAGGGTGAGCTCCTCTGTGCTTTCTCCTCCAGCCCCAGTTCTGGATCTCTTCCAAGCATTCTGATCAGAGACAGAGATGAACGTGCTCAAAGCAGGAGTCACAGGGATCAGGGACAATCCAGCCTTACTGTCAGGATGCATCATAGAGTCTTTAAAAGTGTTATAAGAGACTCCATAACTTTGAAGCCAAAATTCGAGGACTTACTTGGGTTAAACTAAAAGCACAATTTTCTACTTTCTTGTCAAACAACTTTATTTGAGGCAACAACTGAAGTATAATTTAATTCAACAGGAAATATCACACTTGGAGGGAAAACAGAAAAAAAAAAAAAAACCCTCCTTCAATGAAAGCCAAACATTCTTTCCAAGGCACAGCACTGACATTTCCAGATTGACAGCAGGAGTTTGTTTCCATAAAACAAAATCTTGAGCCCAAAGTCTGCCTTGGGAAATGGTTTTCCACCTCATCTCCGTTTCTCCAGGCTCAGGGAACGATGCTTGTGGCTTTCCTCAGGGCCAGGTAGCCCGTGACCACGTCGGATGGCAGCCGTCGAATGTAGGAGAACTCTTCGATGGTGCTGAAGCGCAGCTTGCTCTGCGGGTCCGTGTAGTTGGCCTGGGTGAGAAAACAGGCAGACAGAAGGGTAGAGAGGTGGTGTTGGCAGTGAGATTCAAGTTCAAGTTAAAAATTAGTTTTCTGGTTTTTACTCAAAGTGCAATCAATGTATCTTCATGATGTCTGTGTCACCAAGAACGCCCAATCACTCACTGTGGGAAAGACATGTTAATCTCCCCAGACTTGCGAGATGCTTCAGGGTACGGACAGGAAGGAAGGGGAATAACCACAGCAGACAGCTGGGGAATATTCTGCTTGGTGCCTCAGGGCGGCAGGCACCCGTCCAGAGTGCACCCGCCCCGACTCCACTTACCCAGGGGTGCTTCTCTCCTGCTTCCCCCCTCCCCGCTCCCAAGGCTCTCCGAAGGGCTCCCCTGCAGGGCTGGGATGGCCACCCCACCCCCTTCCACTGGAAGGGACTGCCATCAACACCTGCAGCCAGGGGCATTGTCACAACCTGCAATTCTGATCATGTCTTTTCTCGTGAAGTCTCTCAATGGCTCTTCTCTCTGCTCTCAGGACAAAAGCCCAAGGCCACAGCACAGCTCCGCAGACACTGCCTGGGACGCCCCTTCCCGAGCCTCTTCCTCAGCCGCATGTCCCCTACTCTGTGGTTCCAGCTACCCTGGCTCTGACACCCTCCTTCCTGTCCTGCCCATTCGCCCTTTTCTTGCTCAGCAATCAGTGTATCATCTGGGAAGCCTTATCTGTCCCTGTAGGCGGGTCAGGACCCCACCCTGGCGTTCACCTCAGCACCTATTGGAACGCATATCTCTGCTGCTTTTACATTTATTATCTGTGTGACTCTGACTGAAGTCCAGGCTGGGAGGCTCCATGAGGCCAGACTCCCGTGGTCTGCTTACCACTGGATCCCAGCTGCACTGTCTCCTGACCGATGCAGAGCACACAGTGGGCCTACAGCGAATGCGTGTCCCACGAATGAGGGATGCGTGGGTGAATGAACAAACGAACAATCAGGACGAGCGTGGAAAAGAGAAGCTGTTTCCGCTGACATATCAAACTTCTCTTTTGGGCTGTTCTCCCCATACGCAAAGTGAAAAAAATACTCACTCACTGTCTACCTCAGGGCACATGGCTCCTACAGACTTTGAAACAGAAAACATGAGGCTGAGTCATATGGAATTCCTTTAAGAAATTAGAAAAGATGCCACTAATGTCTAGACAGATAACAGCCAATTACTCAAGTGTGGATTGCCTGTGCCAGCGCTGGTCGACTGTGTGGACCCAGACACTCAGCGATGCGATGATTTCAGGAGGGAGGGAGGCTGGGTGAAGAGGCAACAAGCTGAACAGACTGAGTCATGGGTTTCTCAATCTCTAAAGAGTCTCAGTTCCACCATGGGGAGCTGCCTAAAGCGTTTAAGGTCTGCATATCAGGAAACTGAGATTATTCCTAAAAAGCTAAGATTAATTAAAGCTCTATACAAAACAAACCTTTGATCCTTTGGTTTAATCTAGTCACGCCTCTCTGTACCACATTTCCTTCAGCGACGCTCGTGTAAAGGCAGGCTTAACTAGAAAAACAGCAGCGGGTCCCTTCAGAGGGACCACGAGGTGGTGAGAGGCACTGACTGGCAGGGGAGGCCGCCCCGCAGTTCCCAGCAGAGGTGCTGGCGAGCGCATCTGGCTCTGATCATCTGGCCTTCGCGGATGAACCAGCCCTGGCCTGCCTCCATCTCTGCGGCTGCCCCACTCCCACCATCAAGCTGTGCCGAGCCGGCCCGCCCAAGTTCAGGCCTTACTGCCAGGAAGGCTGCCTGACGGACTGACTGACTGAAGTCGCTCAGTCGTGTCCGACTCTTTGAGACCCCATAGACTGTTGCCTACCAGGCTCCTCTGTCCATGGGATTCTCCAGGCAACAGTACTGGAGTGGATTGCCATTTCCTTCTCCAGGGGATCTTTCTTCCCAACCCAGGGCTCGAACCTGGGTCTCCCGCATTGTAGACAGATGCTTTTACCGTCGGAGCCATCAGGGAAGTCCAGGCTGCTGAACTGATACCAAGGGACTCAGGGTACCGCTGCATCAACAGGAAGGTTGACGTAAACGTGCACAGACCGGAGCTGACCGAGTGTTCTGAACAGAGGGAAGGAGGCCGGTGACCCCCCCAGAGATGAACGAGCAGGGAGCTGGACTCCTGTGGTCTGTCCTCCTCTGGACTCCGTCCCTCCAGCCTGAATGAAGCCAAGGCCCCCTCCCCAGAAGGCAGGGAGCAAGTGGCTTTAACGCCTCCCTTGTTGCAGGGAGCTGGGCAGCGAACGCTGGCCCCACCTCCCCCAGGACCAAAGCACTTTCCACAGCCTTGTAACCGGGGCTCAACACAGGTGTGACCCTGCAGGCCTTCTGGCCAGGCCCCCACACAGGGAAACAGCCCCTCACTGGAACAGACGCGTCAGTGTAAACACAAGCCTGGCTTTATTTTTTAATTACGTAAGTTTAATTTATACAAGTAGCAGGTGAACATATTCTTTTCTTTAAAAAAAAAAGAAAGAAAAACATTGCCAATAAGACTAAAGTCTCCTTTTACAAGTCTGCCTGCCTGCCAAGCAGGAGACTTGGTTCGATCCCTGGATTTGGAAGATCTCCAAAGAAATGGCAACCCACTCCAATGTTCTTGCCTGGGCAATCCCATCAACAGAGGAGCCTGGGGGGGCTACAGTCCATGGAGCTGCAAAGAGTTGGACATGACTTAGTGGCCAAACAACAAGTCCTTTATCTTCCCCTGTGGAAACCACTGCTCGGCGGGCACCTTTCCAGACTTATATATATATACTCTTACACACACACACACACACACACACACACGCACATATGCCAGAGAAGCGCCCAGTGACTGGGTATTGATTCTTACTCGGCAGTACCATGCACTTACACTGCTTTGTACCACATCTTAAAAGTTTATCCATGTTTTTACATATACATCAACCTCACAGAACAGGATGAACCCCTGACCCCTACCCCACACTGAATGCGTGCTCAGTCACTTCAGTTGTGTCCGACTCTTTGCGGCCCTATGGACTGTGTAGCCCACCAGGCTTCTCTGTCCATGGGATTCTCCAGGCAAGAAATACTGGAGTGGGTTGCCGTGCCCTCCTCCAGGGAATTTTCCTGACCCAGGGGTTGAACCGCGACTCTTAAGTCTCCTGCATTGGCAGGTGGGTTCTTTACCACTAGCACCCCCCCCCGGGAAGCGACCCCCACCCCACCCCACCCCACCCAGGTTGACCTTTATGTTGCTTTCAATGTTTCCCTTGCACGTTTTCTCCTGAGCATTTCTGCATGAAGCTCCTTGTACATACTATCTCTCTAGGGCACTGGCTGGAAGACAAGTTGTTACACTGTAGGCCTCTACTTTTCTGTCTCCCTAGGTAGTACCATTTGTTTTCCCAAGAATATGCGCCAGTGTTAACTCCCATCTCGAAAGTATGTTGGTGGCAAGACATAGAAGCCAATGTCTTCATTTCTCCCCTATCCAAAGGGTCTTTTTTCTATCAGTGAAACCGAACATCTACTTATCAGTTTCAGTGAAACTGAACATCTGCATTTCCTCCTTGTAATTGTCTATTCATAATCTTTTAGCTGATTCTTCTATGGGATTGCTCCCTTCTCCAGGGGATCTTCCTGACCTGATCAAACCTGAAATTGCAGGCAGATTCTCTACCATCTGAGCCACCAGGGAAGCCCCACAATGATTTGGTAGAGTTCTTTGTATATTCAGAATGTCTTAATTCTTACATACAGTGGGGCAAAAGGTTATGAATAACATGACAAGTCCTTTACCAATGGCATAAAGAGGCCTGGAACAATGCTTTTCAACATGAACAAAATTCCCTGGTGGCTCAGACAGTAAAGTATCTGCCTACAGTGTGGGAGACCCGGGTTCGATCCCTGGATCAGGAAGATCTTCTGGAGAAGGAAATGGCAACCCACTCCAGTACTCTTGCCTGCAAAATCCCATGGACAGAGGAGCATGGGAGGCTACAGTCCAAGGGGTCGCAAAGAGTCGGGCACGACTGAGCGACTTCACTTTCAACGAGTAAAAACCACTGTGCTAGCAGTGGATGAGCTGCCTGGTAACGGTGAGGATAAAGCTATGTTCCAAGGGGCCACCCTCCAAGTCGTAAACCATGGCTGCTATAAGCTCAGCACAAAATGGAACAGGGAGAAATTTCCACTTTGGGCCAGAAAAGAATAACTGGTGCGAGACTAGTTCTCCTTCCATAAACAGCTATTAAAATGGGTCAAATATACAAGGCAACTATTCTGTGGCAGGAGACAGGAGATAGCCTAAAACTACACTTCTCTCAAATGGAAGCTCCCTCAGGGGACCTTTCGGAAGAGACACACGCCCATGAGTAGATGAAAGGAAGAGCCCACCAGACGCACAACCCACACACACCGCTCCCTTCCCCTACCCCCACACACTTCTACTCTCCCTGTTTCTTAGGCTCATTATACTTAAGGTCTGTGCTAACAAGTCTGAAGAGTATCTGCTCCTCTCTGGAAGACAAGCTAAAAACATACAACTAATCCAGAGAGGAAAACTAATTTTTAAAAAAATCTTTCCTAGTGTAAAATGTATATCATTAATTTAGTTTGTTACAGAGGTTGGAGTCATATATTTTCATTAAAAAGTAAACAATTTAAATGAGGTATATGGGCTTCAAAAAATGAAGTGTCTCATTATTTCCACAGTTATGGGAAGAAGCCCACCTTCCAAATTTAATAATAATGAAAAAGCATGACGAAGTTCTAGAAACTTCTATACTTCATCCACATTCTGAAAATAAGGAAACAAGATTCTCTGGGGTACACTGAGGTTCATGGACTTGCCTAATTCCCACTCATCGAACCACACTGCTGGTTTTCAAACTGTGTCCCCTAGCACCATAGGGGTCCCTTTTTTGGGGAGTGGGCAGAAGGACAGAGGACCAGATCCACACGGGCCCACAGTGAGCAGGTGGGCTCCAGGGGATTCTGTAAAAGCTCTCATTTGGAAAAGTGATTCTGATGCTTAAAAATAAATATGAAAATCACTATCTTTACCGTAGTGTCTCTTTAGAGAAGTTTAAATTTTTTAAGTACAATCATCTCTAAGATGTAAGGAATTTTTTAAACTTTAGCCAAAAAAAAAAAAAAAAAAAGTTTCTTTCATGTTATCTCACATAGTTAACAAGGAGAGGAAAGGAAAGTAATACTCAGGTCTCCTGCTTTCTGGAGCAATGCCTGCTCCAGGCTGCCCACACGGATGCCTCAGGTTGCTGCTGCTACCTTTTAGTTGCTAAGTCATGTCCAATTCTTTGCAACCCCATAGACTGTAGCCCACCAGACTCCTCTGTCCATGGGATTCTCCAGACAAGAATACTCAGAATGAGGTTGCCATGTCCTTCTCTCAGGGAGCTTCCTGACCCAGGGATCAAACCCGCGTCTCCGCGTGGCAGGCAGATTCTTTACCACTGAGCCACCTGGGAAGTCCCTGCTCCGCTCTTGGTCACTGCCACTCTTAAATAACTGCATAAACGCTTCTGTACAAACCCATCACCTGTTCCCAGTACACGAGCTCCAGGCAGGACCAGCGTTGCTATTCACCACGGTCTAAACAGAGGGTACAGTGAAATTTCCTTTTCGGTTCAGTGTTATATGACATAGAGGTGTGATGATACTCACAAGAAGACCTGAAACATCAGAATACTTCTTAGCTGGTTTAAAGGATGGAGGAGCATCAATACTGAAGTCTGGAAAAAAAAACAACAACAAGACGCTAACTAAAGCATTCAGATCCCTTCCCCTTTTTCCCTAAAAATATTGCTTGATAATATTCCCAAACTTTCTACTTTGTGATTAAGTGCTCAGAGAATTCTCAGGGAAATAATACAGGATGCCATAGGCCAAGCACAGGCTTCAAGTATGGCTCTGCCTTGTCCCCGGGGACCCTCCACTCCAGCAGAACCACCAGAAAGCTCATCTGCCCACAAGCTGCTTTCACGGTCTCTGGCTACAGGGGCTGATGGTGATGAGGTGTCAACAACCCACTAATTGGATCTGAGCATCCGGACGCCGGAATGTCCACACCCAGGCATCTGACTAGCTCATCTGTCATCAGTCTGAGTCACCCCCACGAAACACATGCCGTGGGGCAGGAGATGGAAGGAACTTTGAACCTGTACTTTCCACTAAAGTTAAGCAGAACATACAACAGACATTCGGAAATACTGTAGTATAAAGCGTTCACTCTGAAAAACACTGGCTTGGAGAGTAAAACAGAGCGGCCCTTTAAGCTGCTGGTGAGAAACCCTCCTAAAGCTTGGGCAACCTTTTACTTGGAAACACATTTTAAGAGTAGACTTTTGAATAAGCAGTTTGTCTAACAGCAACACCCATATCATCATATCTGGACCTGCTTCTCCAGATTGAAATGTTAACAGTGACACTAAAAACCACACATCCATGACAACGCCAACACACAGATTCAACACAGAGCATAAAGCTATGAGGAAACACACAATCTCCCTATATTGATACCGCTGTAAAATTCCTAAGCTAGAAAGTGTTTCTCCATGAACACAAACACAATAAGATAACGTGGGTTTGTTATAAGGAGGTTCCTAGTCTGAACATTATGAACACATAGGAGGGTCTAGACAGCTCACAGTTGGGATCATTCAGTTGCCATGGCAATGCCCTTTCAGCAGCCAGGATCTGTTTCAGGTTCTTCCAGGTTCTGTTCTTCTTGCCAGCCACTGCACCACCATGGCCAGAATGCTCGAGGCGCAAGCGTGGATTAGAAGAAACAAAAATCAATGGAGCCAATCATTTCAGAATCTGACATTTATGCTTATTCATAACTGTAATAAACCTTTCATTCAATCAACAGTCAGTGTACCCTAAGGCTTTAAAAAAACATATTACACCATATACCTTAAGCTTACTTATAAAAAAACACAGCTTTTGGATTTTTAAAATGCATGAGTTAGTCTCTGATGGAATAGAAATAAAGGGTTATTCTTTTAATATGCACATAGAAAATCACATCCTTTATTGGGTCTAACTTTATGGAATTCACTCATGAATTTCTCACTACTTTAAAATAAGTTTACTACAAAGTTAGATTTAAACACATGACCACATCTCTCAGTTCCCTTTTGAGGGCCAATCTCCACCTTGTAAATTATTGGAGCTCCAGGAAAACCCAAGGAAGCCTCCCTCATGACACGGCAAGCTTTCCGGAAATTTTTTTCTTTTTTGTCTTGTGAAGATGACAAAATGAAATGGAAAGAACACAAAAGTTACAGGCATTATCAATGCTGTATTTTCGAAGGTAATTAGTGAAAAATAAATTGGAATGGTATAATCAGAATCATGGAATTTATCCTACCCCTCAAGAACAAAAGAAAGAGGCACCTCTATCTACTTGATAGCACCAGACCTTAGATGTGCCTAAAGAAACTAGCGAGGAACATTCCTCCTTTAGTTAATTACTGCACACCTCATCTAAATCTCACGAAAAAAGGAAGGCGAGCAATCATCCTGGAAATGACACCCTAAAAACAGTATCACTGAATGAATTCCACAGAATCCTTGGGAACTGGGAGAGCCACAGGAAGGGCTCTCCTGGCCCCAGACCTCAAACCACAGTCCCTGGGGAGGGCATGGTGACGCAGACTGAAGGAGAAAGGCCACCATCACTGCCCGGGCTCCAGACCGACTGAGTGAGATCAGAGGCCGAGGCATAGTTGTTTGGTTTTTTATTTATAAAACACCTTAGATGCTTCTGGGGCTCAGCATAGTGAACCCACCCGACGGTGCAGGAGACCCGGGTTCAATCCCTGGGTCAGGAGGAAACCCTGCAGAAGAGAATGGCAACCCACTCCAGTATTCTTGCCTGGAGGATTCCACTGACAGAGAAGCCTGGTGGGCTACAGTCCATGGGGTCGCAAAAAGTCGGACATGACTGATCAATGGACACTTTCACTTTAGATGCTTACCACAAAGTTGGGATCCTTAAATGGCAAAGGTTTGGCAGCTTTCTCCATGGGTCCTGTGCTAAAATCAGAGGGCACCATCTTATTCTCACTCACACCATCCATGCTGATACCCTTAAAACAAAATAAGAATAGTATGAGGTCAGTGTCCTTTAGCTGAGCTCCCTAACTCAGCAGTCAACAAGATGTAAGATGGCAGCACCAGACACAGGAGAGGAGACAGGGTGCCTGGAGCCCCAGCGGGTGGTCTGCATGGGGTGGGGTCGGGGGGAGAACCTGCCAGGCTGGGGGCCGCACCTGTCCGTGCAGAGGCCGCAGTGGAGGCAGCCGGGACTCCAGCTGCCAGACGTCCTGGCTCTTCTGTGTGCCAAGCACGGTGTCCTACCACTCACCACAAGGTGAACACTGAGGCTCAGGTGGACAGGTTCAAGGCCCCACAGTAACTGCCTCTGGATTCAAATCCAGCTGGGGCCAATGCCAAAGCCCCACCACCCCCGTGACTCCATGTGGCCCCTGCTCCTACTGATCTTGTTAAATTGTGTCTTGAAACATTAAGGTGGAAAAGATCCAGTCCCTTGAAGGGTCTCCAGTCAGAAAATCCAGGCTGGTGCTGGTATGCTTCAGGGCACAACAGAATGCAGGCATTTTGAGCGAGGAGAATTGACAGAGAGGAGGCAGGGGGCCTCGGGTCAGCTGCCTGTGGCAGAATGCTCTGACAAGCAGGCTCCCGGACTTTAAAACAAAATGCCTTTTAAGCTAAGAATCAAGAAGAAAAAAAAAACAAGCCAAAGCAAGAAATCACTTCTGATTTGTACTACAATTTCCAATCTTCCCAGACTGCAACAAACGTTTTTTAATGGATACATAATTTATACACAGTGAAACGCACAGATCTTAAGTGTAGGTTTCGTGAGTTTTGCAAATGTTTCCATTTGCTTAACCCAGGTCCCTGTGAAGACAGACTATTTCCATCTTTCTCAGAAAGTTCCCTCCAGCCCTCTCCTGGTCAGTATCTTCCGCCCTCATGGACCACCACTGTTCTGAATCCCCCGTTACTTTGGCCTGTTCTCGAACTTTATGAGTGGAATCCAACAGCACGTGCTGTTCGCTGTGTTTGGCTTCTTTAGCCCAGCATACAGTTTTTGAGGTTTATCCATGTCACAGCACGGACTGGTGGTTTGTTCCACAGAATGCGTACACCACTCTTAAGAGTAGTATTCCCCTGAATAGGATGCACCACAGTGTGTTTACCCATTTTCTTGCTGATGAAATGTGGGTTGCTTTCAGCCTTCAGCCATTATCAATAAAGCTGCTGGCAACATTCAGTACAAGCCTCTGCATGGATGTACGTCTTTCATTTCTCCTGGGTAAGCACCTACATGTGATATGGTCAGGTTACACAGTAAGTACGTGTTTAACTTTGTAAGAAACTGACTAGTGCGTGCGTGTGTAGTCGCTCAGTCCTGTCCCGTTCTTTGTGACCCTTTGGACTGTGACCTGCCAGCCTCCTCTGTCCACTGGATTTTTCAGGCGAGAACACTGGGGTGGGTTGCCATTTCCCTCCTCTAGGGGATCTTCCCAACCCAGGGATAAGAAAACTGACATACCACTTTCCCAAATGGGCTGCCCTCTTTCACACTCCTAGCAGCAGAGTGCGAGAGTTCTGGTTGTATGTATAGATTCCACCCCCACCTGCCCCCCCTAAAATGGCCTTCATGTGGGGGAAGGAGGGAGGGGGAGACGGGGACCACTCACTCTGTTCAACAGTCCCCTGAAGGGTCTCTCCTCAGACACTTCCCAAACTCCTCTCCAGGGTCTCCCCTCCCTGCCCCCTCCCCCCAACCCTGGGCCTGTGCACCCTCTCCTCTGCTCACGACCCCTCTGCTACCCGGATGGCCCCTCCCCTCATCCGTCCCCCCATTCATAGTTTTTCCTAACTTTTCTCCCCTCCAAGGCTGCTCAGATGTCCACTCTCTAAGAACTAAGATCCCTCCGATTCCTCATCCTTTCCCCACCATTTGTAGCCCTAGTTCTCTCTCTTTCTCCTCCTTTCCACCCCTCCCTCCCGCAGCCCTTCCTTCATCGGGCCCTTCCTCAGCTCTGGGGTTCAGAGGAGGCCTGAGGCCCACTTCGTTCTCTGCAGCACACTCAGCGACACACTCTTAGATGTAAGTTTGATGTCTGTCCCCTGTTGACAGCTGCCCAGGGCTTCCCACCACCCTTGGGATCAGGCACAAATGCTGGCCTCCTCTCCAGCCTCCCCTCTCACTCCCCCTCCCTCCTATATTTTGTATTTTCTGGTCCCCAAGCCCATGGAGTCATTTTCTGCCAGCATAAATGGTCTTCAGTGTTTTCCATTTTTTATTTATGCTTCATAAAAGTTTCCATTGGGATTAGCTCATGTCAGTTTTAATTTTACAAGAAAGATAAGATCTAGCATTTTGTATGTAACTAACTTCTATTACCCTTGTGATTTTTCCTTCACGGTCCTAAAATTTCTGCGGGTATTAATATATGTGTCCTGGGAGACCCAATTTGATGGAGCTTTGATTTTTTTCCCATCACTTTTAATCAGTAACCAACATAACCTTGTGTAGTTTTGGCCAGTTGTCAATGCTATTTTGTGTTGACTATCTGTAAGAGTAATATCATAAATTGGATACATAATTAACAGCTGTACTTAAGTCTTGGTTAGTCAACAAAGGGCTTCCCAGGTGGTGCGAGTGGTAAAGAACCTACCTGCCAACACAGAAGACATAAAAGACCTGGGTTCAATTCCTGGGTTGGGAAGATTCCCTGGAGTAGGAAATGGCAACCCACTCCAATATTCTTGCCTGGAGAACCCCATGGACAGAGGAGCCTGGTGGGCTACGGTCCATAGGGTTGCAGAGAGTCAGACATGACTGAAGCGACTTAGCATGCAAGTAGTCAATGAAACGATAGCAGCTTTGTGAAACAGGCAGGGAACGACAGACTGGAACAAGGAGACACAGAGGAGAGAGGTGAACAGATGAGGAGAGGGGCCGATCCGGGAGTGAGAAGGCACAGGGGCCTGAACATCCGGCTTCACCAAGTGGCCCAGTCTTCCGTGCCTGCGTCTAACCCAACACCTAGCACAGAGAAGCACCAAATAATCACTGGCTGATTAACTGATTGGAGTTGAGGAAGAAGACAATGCAGCGTAACTCTGTCAGCATCCGTTTTTGAAATGCGTATGTTCAGGGGTTCGCAGCAAGGAATCGCCTCTGGATGGGAAGCAGCAGCCAAACCCAAAGAAACACAGGAAGGCTAATTCAGAAATGACTGGGTTTGGTTACCTGCGGGTGCAAGGGAACAGGGTGGAAGTAAAAGAGGAGTAAACATCTCTGAGTATAGCTGTCCATAGTTTTGACCTTTTGAGGCATGTTAAAGTTTCACATACTAATAGACGGACAAATCCAACAAGCAGGGGGCAGCAGATAGAAAAAATGGAATGCAAACAAGAAACCAAATCAACCTAAGGTTTGAGTGAATAACACAGACACACTAAAAGGGAGGAAGGGAGAAATAACGTTAATGATATGAACACAGTATTCCGAACATATAACTCAAGGTGAGAGGCAAAAAGAACCATGAACAATCGGGAGGTTTGTTTCTCCCAAGAGGACAAGTTAATAGTTCTGAAACTACCTAATATGCGTTCTAAGATGAGGCAAATAAGGAATGAGGCACAGCTAGAATGAACCGCGTGCTACTGGACTGAAATCACAGGTTCGTGATATGAATTCATGAGTTTAACATATAGATAGAAAGATAAACATGGAAACGGGGACTTCCTGGTGCAGTGGTTTAGAATCCACCTTCCAATGCACAGGACGTGAGTTCGATCCCTGGTTGGGGAACTAAGATCCCGCATTCCACAGAGCGACTAAGCCCACATGCCACGACTAGCGAGTCTGCGAGCTGCGGCTCCTGAAACCTGCGTGCTCTGGGCCCCATGCTCCGCAACAAGAGAAGCCTGCACATCACCGCTAGAGAAAGTCCACATGCTCAAATGAAGACTCAGGGCAGCCAAACTTAAAATAATGAGAATAATAAAGAAATGGATACAGGGGCATGGGGGACAGTCATACACACACTCACACACTTGAGCCCCTACATTTCCTAATTTCTTCCATGGAGATGGCTAGAAACATGTCAACCGCAAATCGGCTTGCCAAGGCATTTGCCATCCGCCTCTGCCGAGGACGGAACCCCGTGCTGCTGCGGCTGCACATGCCCTGAAGGGAGTTCAGGGTGGAGAACAGCAGCGAGGCCCTCTGTGCTCCAGGAGGACTGGTGGACAGCTCCTTAGATACGAATTTTCAGGAACTGAGTTCACAGTCCCAATCCTTGCACCTCCTCCTATCTACAAAAACACTAGATCCCTTCACGGTGACCTCAGCTCCTCTTGACTAGAGGAAAACCTTTTGTAAGATAAGCATTTGATTGCATGGAACTCCTCTTCACCAAAATCTTATTTATTGACCTTCCCCCACTACCTCTCTGGAGCAGTTTCTCAGAGCTCTTTGAGGTGCTGTCTCCCAGGCTGCGGTCCTCATTTTGCCCCAAATAAAGCTTAACTCACCACTTTCACATTGTGCATCTTCTATCAGTCAACACACAACAGGCACAACAGTGCTCAGATCCTGGTTTCCAAGTATTGTTCTCCAAGAACAAGCGATCTTTGAAGAAACAGCTGATTCCAGGACTGGGGCAAGAAAGTACATCATGAGTTTTTGGTGCCGGAAGGTAAGAAATCACTTGTATCCGTTTGCTAGGGCTGTGTAACAAAATATTAATACCACAGACTGGGTGGTTTAAATAAGAAAAATTTAGTTTCTTAAGGTTCTAGAGACTAGAAGTTCAAGATCAAGATGTCAGCAGGGCTGGGTTTTCCTGAGACTGATCTCTTTGATTTGTGGATGACTGTCTTCTGACTGTGTATACACGCCCCTATGACAGCCTCCCTCTTCTTATGAGGACACCAGTCAAATTGGATTAGGGCTCCACCCTATGACCTCATTTAACCTTAACTACTAATAGCCCTGTTTCCAAATACAGTAACTTTCTGAGGCATGCTGGGAGTTAGGTTTTTAACAAATGAATCTTGAATGAACACAGTTCAGTCCATCATGGCACTCGAAAAATGCCACAGGTAAAGTAAAAGACACAAGAGTCAGTTTGAAGAGGTTCCCACCAGCCAAACCTGGATAATTTGCTCAACATCATCAGTTATTGCTGCTGCCGCTAAGTCACTTCAGTTGTGTCCAACTCTGTGCGACCCCATACACGGCAGCCCACCAGGCTCCCCCATCCCTGGGATTTTCCAGGCAAGAACACTGGAGTGGGTCGCCATTTCCTTCTCCAAGGCATGAAAGTGAAAAGTGAAAGTGAAGTTGCTCAGTCGTGTCCGACTCTTAGCGACCCCATGGACTGCAGCCTACCAGGCTCCTCCATCCATGGGATTTTCCAGGCAAGAGTACTGGAGTGGGTTGCCATTGCCATCAGTCATTACGGGAATATAAATCAAAACCACAATGAAATATTACTCCATACCCACAAGGATGGCTCTACTCAAAGGCATAATAACGTGTGTTGGTGAGGATGTGGAGAAACTAGAACCCTCACACACTGCTCGTGAGAATGTACAAAGGTGCAGTTACTTTGAAAAACAGTCCAGTGGGTCCTCAAAAGTTAAGCACAGAATTATCATATGACCTAATAATTCAAGTCCTAGGTACTTACCTAAGAGAATTAAAAACAAATGTTTATGCAAAGACTCGTATATAAATATTCATAGAAGCATTATTTATAATAGCCCCAAAGTACAAACAACCTAAATATCCATCAACCAATGAGGTTGATGCATAAACAAAATGAGGTTCATCCATACAGTGGAATATTCTACAGTTGTAAGAAGGAACAAAGTACTGATACGTGGTACAACACGGACAAACCCTGAGTATATTATGCTAACTGAAAGAAGCCAGACACAAAAGGCCACCTGTTGTATGGTTGCATTTAGCTGAGGCACCTAGAGTAGTTAAATTCAGAGAGAGAGACAGTAGGCCAGGGGTTGTCAGGAACTGGCAGGACAAGGGACTGGGGAGTGCTGCTGCCGGGCAGGGCGTTGCTTTTGGGGGTCACGACACCAGCAAGGAACAGGCTGGTGGGTGTCGACTGCCAGGACACAGGGCCTATAGGGCGGCCCGTGTTAAGGGAGAGAGAGAAAAACAACTCTTAAGAACTACATGGTGAGCATCAGGTCAGACCAGAAAAGCCCAGCCAGCTGGGTCCAACTCGAGAAAAACAGGTGGAATGTGAAAGAGGTTTCCTGGGGCCAGATCCACTTAAAGATTCAACTTCACTGAATTTTTCATAAAGAAAATGACTGCTTACATAACGCTGTTTCCACCTGGGAGAAAAGAAACGAACGGAACTGCTCAGAAGCAAAGAGGAGATATTAGAGGGCAATGAAGAACCAGGCCCAGAGTGCTCTGCTGGTGATTCCAGAACCATCCACGGAACATGCCTGGCTCGCAGGGCACCGTCCTCAGGAGGGGCGTCAGCTTTTTCTCCTGGACCAAAAGTGTGTGTGGTGTGTGCTAAGCTGCATCAGTCCTGCCTGACTCTGTGCGACCCTGTGGACTGTAGCCCGCCTGGCTCCTCTGTCCGTGGATTCTCCAGGCAAGACTACTGGAGTGGGATGCCATGCCCTCCTCCAGGGGTCTTCCCAACCCAAGGATCAAACCCAAGTCTCTTATATCTCCTGCACTGGCAGCAGGGTTCGTTACCTGGGAAGCCCCCAGCTCCTAAGTGGGGAGGCTCAGAGGTGCTGGGTACACAGTGAAATCCTGGAGGGAACACAGAACATCCCTTTGATAAGGGTTGTTTGCTCCCAGGTCCTGGAAGGCCCAGGAGGACGCG
Organism: Capra hircus; assembly: GCF_001704415.2. NCBI lineage: Eukaryota > Metazoa > Chordata > Mammalia > Artiodactyla > Bovidae > Capra > Capra hircus. The sequence goes on along the minus strand of NC_030831.1, from coordinate 21,908,216 downwards.
GCAGGAATGCCTCATTAGACTTGGGCTGCTGAGGAACGCAGGTGCTTTGCAGCCCACGTGGGTTGGGAGGGCAGGGACCCCACCTGGGAGACAGACAGCGGCCAGAGGGAGGGAGGCAGTGTGCGGAGACGGTGGGGGCCTCTGTGCCGGCCGCTCCAGCAGCAGGAAGGAATTGACAAGGCCGCGCTCCAGCCCCAACTCCAAAATCAACTGAGCCCTCCTGTTTGTCTGATCACCTTTTCCTTGTCGCTTCCCAGTCCACAGGCCAGACCTCCAGCAGCTGAGGCGGGGACAGGAAAGGACACCATCCTGACACCAACTGGGCCACTGTCGACCCAGGGCCGCTTCCTGACCCTGAAACAGTGACTGCTGGCTTCCCTCTCTGAGCAGGTGCAAAGGACACGTGGCTCTGGGCCCAGGGCTGGGTGCTCTGCTTGTCTTTCCCCTTTAAACCCACCCTCTGTGGTACTCCACCCTCGGTCTTCCCTTCCCCTGGGCTTCTGCCAAGCTGGATTCCTGGGTCTGAGATGAGAGGGTAGGATCGAGTCCAGGAGGCAGGGCGGCGGTGAACACATGACTAGGCCATTGTTAACACTAAGAGACTTTAGGAGCTGAACTGCTGAAGACATGACTGCCCTGCGGTCAGGAAAGAAGTGATGCCTGGCCCTGAGAGGTGTCCACTCTCTGCAACACAAAGAGAGCTAAAAAGACCCTGATGCTGGGAAAGCTTGAGGGTAGGAGAAGAAGGGGACGACAGAGGACATGAGTTTAAGCAAGCTCCGGGAGTTGGTGATGGATATGGAAGCCTGGTGTGCTCTAGTCCATGGGGTCGCAGAGTCGGACACGACTGAGCGACTGAACTGAAGTCCCAAGGAAGAGAAACCCAACCCGCCAACAAAGGAACACCTGACGACCCCTAAGTGACTTCTGAATCAGCCAGGCCTCAGCTCGCCTGCCTGGAAATCCCAGTCACACAGCTTCGTGTCTCCAGGGCCACTCACAGGGTCCTGACTCCGACCTAAGGGTAACTGGGGCCTTCTCTCCGTGTTTACACAGAAAGAGACAAATGTCCTCTGTCTCATTATGTAAGAACCCGACGCCCAGTTACACCTATCTAATAGTAACCTAGATTCAAACACCTGAGCCTAGTCTACAACTGCAGGGCTACTGTAGGGTTATTACTTGAAACAGCAAAAACGTGAGACGCACTCTAACATCCAATCAAGTCAATTAAGTAAGAGCACTTAATTCCTTGTGAAGACAATCAACACAGAGAAAGGGCCAAGAAACACTGCTAAGCGGAAAGCAGGGCCCACAGTGTTATACACCAAATACAGTTTATGAAAACCTGTGTCTACACGTAGAAAACACAAATTATCATAGTTGTGGGGGAAGAAGACTGGCTGGCGTTTTATGGCCACTTTAAAAATAGGAAAAAGAAAACTAACAATATGATTTTTTCAAAAGGTGAGGTAGAATGATTACTTTCTTAAATGAATAAAGCAAGCCAGTCTAGTGTTCTCAAGCTGCCTCCAATGACAGAAGGGTCTCCTGTCTCCTGTACTCTGCACTAGGCTTCTAAAGAAGCAACTGTTGCCTCTCAACTTATATAGATGTTATGATAACTGCGTCACCATCATAAATCAGCCTATCAGGTAACCTATTACCTAATTAGGTAACCTATTAGTCTGTAGGTCAGTTAGGTTCCTCTGTAGATTTTATTAACCTGAATAGCCACTTGGAAAATATAAACTGCCCTGTATTCACAGAGAAGGACTTGCGGACACAGAGGGAGGAGAGGGTGGGATGAATCGAGAGAGTATCATTGACATATATATAGACTACCATGGGACTTCCCTGGTGGCTTGGTGTTAAAGAAACTGTCCACGATGCAAGAGACTTGGGTTGGATCCCTGGGTCAGAAAGATCCCCTGGAGAAGGGAATGGCAATCCACTCCAGTATTCTTTCCTGGAAAATCCCATGGACAGAGGTCCATGGGGCCACAAAAAGTCAGACACGACTGAGTGACTAACACACATATACATATAGACTACCATATGTAAAATAGATAGCTAGTGGGAATTTACTGTATAACAAAGGGAGCTCAGCTCAGTGCTCTGTGATGACCTGGAGGGGTGGGATAGGGGTAGGAGTGGGAGGGAAGCTCAAGAGGGAGGAGATGCATGTATACTTATAGCTGATTAAAAAGCACGTTAAAAAGCAGAGACATTACTTGGTCGACAAAAGTCCATCTAGTCAAAGCTATGATTTTTTCCAGTAGTCATGTACGGATGTGAGAGTTGAACCATAAAGAAGGTTCAGGGCCAAAGAATTGATGCTTTTGAACTGTGGTGCTGGAGAAGACTCTTGCGAGTCGCTTGGACTCCAATGAGGGCAAACCAGTCAATCCTAAAGGAAATCAACCCTGAATGTTCATTGGAAGGACTGATGCTGAAGCTGAAGCTCCAATACTTTGGCCACCTGATGCCAGGAGCAGACTCATTGGAAAAGACCCTGATGCTAGGAAAGATTGAGGGCAGGAGGAGAAGGGGGCGGCAGAGGATGAAATGGTTAGATAGCATCACTGCATCAATGGACATGAAGTTAAACAAACCCCAGGAGACAGTGAAGGACAGTGGAGCCTGGCGTGCTGCAGTCCATGGGGTTGTAAAGATTCAGAAACAACTTAGCGACTTAACAACAAGTAGCTGATTCACGTTGTTGTACAGCAGAAACTAAGGCAATATTGTAAAGCAATTCTCCTCCAACTTTAAAAAATGCCCTGTATTGATCTATAAAATCTTTCTCCCACCCCAAAGCATTTCTCTGCACCTGGGATATGGTTATATTAGAGATCTAATTATATCTTCTCAGATGTAGAGCAGTGAGAGTGATGTTAAGACAGACAGTCAAGAAAAGGAACGTAGATGCTGGGTAGTCCATTTGTGTCTCAGTACCCACTCTATCACTGTGACCACAGAAAAGTTACTTAACCTCTCTATGTGTCTGTCTTTTTATCTGTAGAATAACAATTCTCAGAGGGTTGTTCGGAGAATTAAATGAGATACCCATTAGAAAATACTTAGAACAGTACTTGGTATACATAGTAAGTACCCAATAAATATAACTATTATTATTTATCACGATTTCTTTCACTTTAGCACAGCGTATCTGTTTTTCAACCCAACTTAACGTTAGTCATTCAAAGTATCAGGACCAAAATGGATGGGAGGTGGCACTTTCCAAATTATAATGTAAGTAATCAATATATATGTTAGTTACACGGAAAATCTAAATCCAAACAGAAGAATTGTAGTTTTGTGACAGACGTACTACTTAGCAAGCACAAACACTAATGATTTCTGCTGAACTAAAGATTCATCTTGATGAAATAAAACAAAACTGTTTTAGCACTCAAAGTATTTAATACCATTTTACATGGCTGACATAAATGAGCCATCTATAAATGCTTTGCTCCAAATACTTTTAGGTCAAAAATATTCCCTTCAACCCCTGAGGATTTCCAAGCAGTAAGCCCTTTATATTTCATCCATTCATTCAATTTCACTTCAGAAAAAGCATGCACCCTCTGGAAAAGTAAAACCCACCTTAACAATCCATCAAGTTATTTTCACTAATTTCAAAAAGCACTCTACTGTCTATGTGAGTGTCCTGTGTAAATTTTTAAATCCCATGAAAGGTTGACAGACACTGTTTTTTTTTTTTTTTTTTTTTGGTAAGACACAAAACAGCTGAAATGACTGAAGTAGGGAAATTTAAGATACTGAAAGATCTGTACATTCCCTTTTAACTCAATAACTATGATCATTTATATAGAAAAACTCCTTTCCCACTGATGACACTTTGAGCATCCTGACACTTGGGCATAGCTCCCATTCTGGAAGGCCTTCTCCAGTCAAACCGTCCACTCCTCAAAGGCCGCCTCTAGTCCCTCTTCTCTCCACCTCTCCTTCTCTAGTGACCATCTCCGGCTCTGAGTCTTCATCTTCCTGTGTCCCACCACTAAGGCACCAATACCAGAAAAGACCCATAACTCGCTTTGGGGCATGGTTAGAAATGATGAGATTTTCCCATTTCAGATATGTGACAGGTAGAATTCAGAGACGGCCCTTAAGATTCCAGGTCTCTGGTGTATACACACCTTGACCCCGTTTTTAGGCAAATGCTAATGTATGTACCACTGTGAAGGGATCTGTGATATATTGAAGGGAAATGCAACATATATCTTATATTTGAAATAAAATTAAGGTCTCAGGTCAGCTGATCTTAAAGGAGACTATCCTGGTGGGCCTGCCCTAATCACATATACTCTTTAAAGCTGGGCTCAGAGTCAGAGACAAGAGAAGTCGGAGACATTTGAGGAGTGAGAGGGATTAGACACAAAAGAGATTCTCAACAGCTGGCTTCAAAGATGGAGGAGACCGTGCGGCAAGGAACGTGGACGGGGATGAACTGACAGCCAGGGGACAGGGACTTCAGTCCTACCACTGCAAAGAACTGAACTCTGCCAACGATCTCAATAAGGCTCAAAAAAGATCCTCCCTCAGAGCATCTACCCAACAAACCAGCTCAGCCGACACTTTGATTTCAGGGATCAGGAAACCAAACCTATCTCGTTGTGCCTGGACTTCTGACCTACAAAACCAGGAAGTGATAAACCGGTGTCATCTAAGCCACAGAATTTGTGGTCATCTGTTATGGTAGCAGAAGAAAACTACTATAATATATGTAGGTCATTCGCTCCTCCTGGAAGGATTTTGGGAGGCCAGGGACAAGCGATAATTCACTGAAATAACTTAAGCATACTGCTGGAGACAGAACAGGTATCAATACTTGCTGACTGAACTCAACATAACTGAAGGCTGAGGACAATTTAGGAAGATTCCAGGCAGCCCTCAGGGCAGCACTGTGCTAATGCCTACATTCGCTGCGGACCAGGGAACGAGGATGCAATGTTATGTTGGTGGTGGTGGTGGTTTAATCGCTCAGTCGTGTCTGACTCTTTGTGACCCCATGGACTGTAGCCCACCAGGCTCCTCTGTCCATGGGGATTATCCAGGCAAGAATACTGGAGTGGGTTGCCATGCCCTCCGCCAAGGGATCTTTCCAACCCAGGGACTGAACCCGTCTCCTGCCTTGCAGGCAGATTCTTTACCACTGAGCCATTTGGAAAGTCCTGGTGCTATGTTAGAACAGGGGGGAAATCTAAGACTTCTGGAGACAGAAGACAATTTTTTTTTTCCTTCATGAGATACTGAGGGTGGGAGTCAGGTAACTGGCTAGCCACCTCATTAGTTAAACACCAGCCAGGGAGAGGTGAACAAAGAAGTCACTATTCCCGGGAATGCCCTTCTCCTTCCAGCCCAAGAAAGGGCTGAGGCTGCTGAGATGGGGGACACCTACAGGAAGAACCTAGGCAGCCCTTCCCATTACTGAAAGCTCTAAGACCAGCAAGGTTGTGATGTCCACCCAGTGGGGTACTGGAAATCCCCCCATTCAGAAGGCAGTCATCCAATTTCTGAAGCTTGCTGTGGTGGTGGGAATTGATAAGCAGTGCTACCTTGGGTCAAGACAATCATTCCTCTCAATAGGTACTGACTACATTCTTTGGTCTTGGCACAGCTGGATATCACAATGCATAAATCTGGCCGAGAACTCCGTGCGTGCTAGTGCATGCCTGATAAGTCACTTCAGTGGTGTCTGACTCTTTGCAACCCCTTGGACTGTAACCCACCAGGCTCCTCTGTCCACGGGATTCTCCAGGCAAGAACACTGGAGTGGACTGCCATTTCCTCTTCCAGCCAAGAATATATCAAGAACTCTTATACTTTAGTTCCCTGGTGGCTCCGTGGTAAAGAACCCGCTTGCCAACGCAGAAGGCTTGGGTTCGATCCCTGGGTCAAGAAGATCCCCTGGAGAAGGAAATGGGGAAATACTGTTTCAAAAACAGTTTCACAGAGAAATCCAAACACACACAAAATATGCTCTGTAAGAAAAGAAACAGTGTTAGTCACTCAGTAGTGCCTGACTCTTTGTGACCCACGGACTGCAGCTCACCAGGCTCCTCTGTCCATGGGATTCTCCAGGTAAGAATACTGGAGTGGCTTGCCATTCCCTTCTCCAGGGGATCTTCCCAACCAAGGAATCAAACCCAGGTCTCCTGCATTGCAGCCAGATTCCTCACCCTCTGAACCACCAGGGAAGCCCTATGCTCTGTATAATTCCATTTATATTCTGCTCAAAAAGACAAAGTCAGTCTATGGTGGGAGAAGTCAGAGTAGCAATTACCTCCAGCTGGGAGGGAAGAAAGTACCAACTGGAAAGGTCACCAAGGAATATTCTGGGGCTCTTAGAAATGCTCTCTATCCTAATCTAGATGGTGGCCACATAGGCCACATATGTAAAGTCACTGGTCTATACTCTTAAATTTTGGCATGTTACTGTATGCAAATCATACATAAATATTTTAAAAGGAAAAAAGTGCACTACCAATTACCAATGGAGAAAACCATAGACAGCTAATATCGCTAGACTATCCTTCTGGGTGAAGGATGCTACACCTTGTGTTGGAGAGCACAAAGTTAACACACTCCATCTTTGCTCTCTCCCGGCTTTAAATAAAATACAGGAGCCAAGAAAAACACTTATCTAACCAAGCTACTCTTGTGCTGTAAATACTTTTCTGGAATCATGGAGCCCGGATCGCCCAGATGCGGTGAAGTCGTGCCAGGCGCTGTGCTCAAGAGCTTTACGACCATGATCTCATTGAATCCTCATAACAACCCCATGAGGTAAGACCAAACCCACTCTGGGGCAGGGAAACTAAAGGTCAAAAAAGCACTTTCCTGAGGATGAGGGAAACCATCCATAGTAATACATCTTTATATTCCTCCACACGGTTCATTAGGGCGCTCTGTACCTCACAGGCATCTGGTAAATGTCTGAAGAAAGGACCAAGGCGAGACACACGCGAACTTCTGCTTCACTGAAACTCACATTAAGGAGAAGTCCAGAGCCTCGCTCCAAACGAGACTTCGACGGGAAGAGGTGGCCCTACGATTAAGGCAATAACAGCCTCCCCACCTTCCCTGTTCTCGTTCTGGACAATGCAACGCGGGTGGTTCTTTAATCAAACCCCACGTAGGCAAAGTAAGAAGGTGCGGAAAAAAAGTTTCACTTGCACCAGAGCCCGCATCTACCAAAGAGGTGTGAGTGTGCGGCCCCGCCCACACGAAACGCCCAGCCTCGCTGAGCCCCACCCACTCGGGCCCGCGCATGCGCCCTCGAGCCCCTTGGAACGGGGGGGAGGGGTGGGCTTCCGCGCACGCGCAGATTAGGCGCGTGACAGCGTACCTGCGCAAAGCCGGAGGCGGACGCCTTTTTCTTCTTGCTGGCGCTGTAGCCCCCGGCGCTGCTGCCGTTGTGGGAAGGACTGGCCGGCCTCTTCTTGCTGTTCCGGGCTATCCCCGGAGTGGACGTGGTGGCCACAATGGGAATCTGAGCCGCCATTCCCACCCTGAGCCTTGCTCCTCCCCCCCTCCCCACTCGGGTCCCGGTGCGGGCCCTGGAACTTCCGGCCCGCTGTACTTCCGTCTCGATGGTTTGAAAACCTGGCCCGGATTCGGAGAGCGTGCGTTACTTCTCTCTGGGCCAGATCTAAAAGGCGGAGCTCGGAGCAGCCTGTTCTTTCCGGGCGGGACGGCGTCTGCCAGGGCCAAATGCAGCTCCTCCCGCGTGTCGACGCCGGGCACGTGCTAGGACGTCCCCAGGGATGGAGGATTAGACCATCCCACGATCTGTTCTGATTAAGTGGATTTTTAAAAAGTTAATCAACACGTTGTCTCTTCTCAGGTCAGAAGATTGATCCCTTTTGTTGTCTGTAAGTATACAAGTAAGGGCATTGTCTGTGGACCAGTACTGCTAGGCTCCTGGCTCTCTCCTTAAACGCAGACTTGTTGCTCAGAAGTTTGTGTTTCATGGTACCCAGATAAACTTGAAGGCTGGAGTGGCTGCTAACCTTGTAGGGGTCACCGACCCCACTGAGCATCTGAGCTCCCCCTCCACACCTCCTCGTGCAAATGTACTGTTCAGTTCAGTCGCTCAGTTGTATCCGACTCTTTGCGACCCCATGAACGGCAGCATGCCAGGCCATCCTGTCCATCAAACTCCCAGAGTCCACCCAAACCTATGTCCATCGAGTTGGTGATGCCATCCAACCATCTTATCCTCTGTCGTCCCCTTCTCCTCCTGTTCCCAATCTTTCCCAGCATCAGGGTCTTTTTAAATGAGTGAGCTCTTCACATGAGGTGGCCAAAGTACTGGAGTTTCAGCTTCAACATCAGTCCTTCCAGTGAACACCCAGGACTGGTCTCCTTTAGGATGGACTGGTTGGATCTCCTTGCAGTCCAAGGGACCCTTAAGAGTCTTCTCCAACACCACAGTTCAAAAGCATCAATTCTTTGGCGGTGCTCAGCTTTCTTTATAATCCAACTCTCACATCCATACATGACCACTGGAAAAACCATGGGCTTGATGGACCTTTGTTGGCAAAGTAATGTCTCTGCTTTTGAATATGCTATCTAGGTTGGTCATAACTTTCCTTCCAAAGAGTAAGCTTCTTTTAATTTCATGGCTGCAATCACCATCTGCAGTGATTTTGGAGCCCCCCCAAATAAAGTTAGCCACTGTTTCCACTGTTTCCCCATCTATTTCCTGTGAAGTGATGGGACCAGATGCCATGATCTTTGTTTTCTGAATTTTGAGCTTTAAGCCAACTTTTTCCACTCTTCTTTCACTTCATCAAGAGGCTTTTTAGTTCCTCTTCACTTTCTGCGTAAGGGTGGTGTCATCTGCATATCTGAGGTTATTGATATTTCTCCTAGTTATCTTGATTCCAGCTTGTGCTTACTCCAGCTTGTGCTTACTCCAGCCCACCATTTCTCATGATGTACTCTGCATATAAGTTAAATAAAGTGAAAGTGAAGTTGCTCAGTCATATCGGAGTCTTTGTGACCCCATGCACTGTAGCCTACCAGGTTCCTCCGTCCATGGGATTTTCCAGGCAAGAGTGCTGGAATGGGTTGCCATTTCCTACTCCAGAGTATCTTCCCAACCCAGGGATTGAACCCAGGTCTCCTGCATTGTAAGCAAGATGCTTAGACGTACTCCTTTTCCAGTTTGGAACCAGTCTGTTGGTCCATATCCAGTTCTAACCCGTGCTTCCTGATCTGCATACAGGTTTCTCAAGAGGCAGGTCAGGTGGTCTGGTATTCCCATCTCTTTCAGAATTTTCCACAGTTTATTGTGATCCACACAGTCAAAGGCTTTGGCATAGTCAAAGAAGCAGAAATAGATGTTTTTCTGGAACTCTCTTGCTTTTTCCATGATCCAGCGGATGGTGGCAATTTGATCTCTGGTTCCTCTGCCTTTTCTAAAACCAGCTTGAACATCTGGAAGTTCATGGTTCACGTATTGCTGAAGCCTGGCTTGGAGAATTTTAAGCATTACTTTACTAGTGTGTGAGATGAGTGCAACTGTGTGGTAGTTTGAGCATTCTTTGGCATTTCCTTTCTTTGGAATTGGAATGAAAACTGACCTTTTCCAGTCCTGTGGCCACTGCTGAGTTTTCCAATTATGCTGGCATATTGAGTGCAGCACTTTCACAGCATCATCTTTCAGGATTGGAAATAGCTCCACTGGAATTCCATCACCTCCACTAGCTTTGTTTGTAGTGATGCTTTCTAAGGCCCACTTGACTTCACATTCCAGGATGTCTGGCTCTAGGTGAGTGATCACCATCGTGATTATCTGAGTCATGAAGATCTTTTTTGTACAGTTCTGTGTATTCCTGCCACCTCTTCTTAATATCTTCTGCTTCTGTTAGGTCCCTACCATTTCTGTCAAGTGTACAAGCAAACATTAAAAAGTTCACAGATCTGCTAAAACCTTTATAAACTTAGGTGGAATACCACCACCACCCCGGCCCTCCTCAGTTACTAGCCATGTACTACTTTATATGCCTTCAAAGTTTTGTGACATAAGTTACCTGGTTTATAATTGGTAGGCTAATTTATTTGGCTTCTGCTGGAACATAAGCTGTATGAGGGGAAACCAGTTATGTTTTCCTCTCTTTTCTTTCCCAGGTTCACAAGTACCTTGCAAGTCATGGTTACATTATATGTATTTTTATAATGAAGTAGTTAAAAACTGAATGAACTCCTTGTAACTGGTTGAAGCTGCTGTTTTCTGATAGAGGAAAGGGGTATTTGTGAATCTGGATATTTGAAAGAAATAGGCTGCAAAATGACTTAAAGGTGAGAGAAAGAACAGTTAGGAAACTAGTAGTAATGTTACTGACATCTTTTCTCCTTTAGAGAAAAGAATAGCTTACCACTGTTGAAATGTTCCCTTCTATGTTCCAATCTCCACCCCCTCTTCACCTAAATCTAGTGTTCCTCATTCCTTATTTCAGTAACTAACACCTCCAGTGGGCTAGTCACCTAAGCCAGAACCTAGGTAGTGATCCTGGCCTCCTGGGTCCATTCTCTTCTCATTCTGGGTAATGACCCCCTCACTTCTGTTCCTATCCTGTTGAATCCATTGACCCTCATCTGGATCCTTGCAACACACACACTCCTTTTTTTTTTTTTTTTTTTTAACTTTAAAAAAAAATTTTATTTTATATTGGATTTACAAAGCCCCTTTATGTCAGTTTGAACTTTTGTCTTTTCTAATACCACCCTGACCACAGACCACCCTTCATACCGGTTTCCAGAATGGTCTAACTAGATCACAGAGCTAATCATGTCACCTGTGTTCTTCAGGGGCCTTTTACTTTGGCATATAAGTTTCTTATGGAGGTGATGGAATTCCAGCTGAGCTGTTTCAAATCCAAAAAGATGATGCTGTGAAAGTGCTGCACTCAATATACCATCAAATTTGGAAATTTGGAAATTCAGCAGTGGCCACAGGACTGGAAAAGGTCAGTTTTCATTCCAGTCCTAAAGAAGGGCAATGCTAGAGAATGTTCAAACTACTGCACAACTGCACTCATTTCACATGCTAGCAAAGTAAAGCTCAAAATTCTCCAAGCAAGGCTTCAATAGTACATTAACTGAGAACTCCCAGATATTCAAGCTGGATTTAGAAAAGGCAGAGGAACCAGAGATCAAATTGCCACCATCCACTAGATCATAGAAAAAGCAAGAGAATTCCAGAAAAATGTCTGCTTCATTGACTACATCAAAGTCTTTGACTATGTGGATCACAGCAAAATGTAGAAAATTTTTAAAGAGATGGGAATACTAAACTACCTTACCTGCCCCAGAGAAACCTGTATGCGGGTCAAGAAGCAACAGTTAGAACCAGATATGGAACAACGGACTGGTTCCAAATTCAGAAAGTATCTCAAGGCTGTATATTGTCACCCTGCTTATTTAACTTATATGCAGAGTACCTCATGCAAAATGCCAGGCTGGATGAAGCACAAGCAGGAATCAAGATTGCCAGGAGAAATATCAATAACCTCAGATATGCAGATGACACTGCCCATATGGCAGAAAGCAAAGAAGAACTAAAGAAGCTCTTGATGAAAGTGAAAGAGGAGAGTGAAAAAGTTGGCTTAAAGCTCAACATTCAGAAAACGAAGATCATGGCATCTGGTCCCATCACTTCATGGGAAATAGTTGGGAAAACAATGGAAACAGTGACAAACTTTATTTTCTTGGGCTCCAAAGACACTGCAGATGGTGACTGCAGCCGTGAAATTAAAAGATGCTTACTCCTTGGAAGAAAAGTTATGACCAACCTAGAGAGCATATTCAAAAGCAGAGACATTACTTTGCCAACAAAGGTCCATCTAGTCAAAGCTATGGTTTTTCCAGTGGTCATGTATGGATGTGAGAGTTGGACCATAAAAAAAGCTGAATGCTGAAGAATTGATGCTTTTGAACTGTGGTGTTGGAGAAGACTCCTGAGAGTCCCTTGGACTGCAAGGAAATCCAACCAGTCAATATTAAAGGAAATCAGTCCTGAATATTCATTGGAAGGACTGATGCCGAAGCTGAGCTCCAATACTTTGGCCACCTGATGCAAAGAACCAACTCATTGGAAAAGACCCTGATGCTGAGAAAGATTGAAGGCAGGAGGAGAAATGGGTGACAGAGGATGAGATGATTGGATGGCATCACCGACTCGATGACATGAGTTTGTGCAAGCCCTAGGAGTTGGTAATGGACAGGGGAGCCTGGCTTGCTGCAGTCCATGGTGTTGCAAAGAGTTGGACACAACTGAACAACAACATATGGTTCTTAATAACTGCCTCTGCCCCCTTCTCTTGTTTCATGCTGAACATTTAATTCTCTGTGCTCTGGCTGGGTCTAACTCTTGCCTAGAGTGTACATTCATTCTGATAATTCTTCATAGTTTCATTTCCACTATTTCCTAAGAATGCTGCAGTTCAGATGCTACTTCCAGTGAAAAGCTCCCTGCCACCTGATGCCCCTTCCTTTTCCCTCCCCTGCCTTGTGCCCACCCTGTGCATGCCTCCTGGAGGGCATCGAGCACAGCGTGCTCTGCTGGGCACCTTCCCATAATCCCCTAAATCATAAATGTTTACTGAGTTCAAACACCTGTCCCCTGCTTCCGAGGAGTCAGACAGGTGGGTACCTTACCATCTGGCTTCCCAGCACAAAATTCAGTCCTGATTTTGTCTCATCCTTTCTTCCTGAGTTCCTTCCCTTGTGACTCGGAAACACCACCATCCTTTTTTTTTTTTTTTTTTCATTTTTCCTAACCACTGATCCTTTCTTTGACAGCTTTTTTCTTTTACCAAATGGTTTCTAATCACACTATACTTTTTTCAAAATATAAGTTATGTAGACATACTCCCTGGACTTCCCAGGTGGCCCAAGTGGTAGTGAATTTGCCTGCCAGGGCAGAAGGCTCCAGAGACACGGGTGTGATCCCTGGGTTGGGAAGATCCCCTGGAGAAGGAAATAGCAACTTACTCGGGTATTCTTGCCTGAAGAATCCCATGGACAGGGGAGCCTGTCAGGCTGCAGTCCTTGGGGTCGCAAAGAGTCAGACACAGCTGAGCACACGTACACCACACTAGACATACTCCTCCAGCAGATAGGTTTTCACAATTTCCCAGGTGATTCTAAAGATCAGTCAGGTTTGGAATCAGCTCCTCCTTGCTTAGTCCTTACTTATTAATAGTTCCTCACTGCTTGGTTAAAGGCCCTCTGCCCTCCACACTTTGTACTCTCCTCAGACATTTCACCAATTCACAGGGGGTTCAAGTGCCATCTAAATGAAGATGACTTTCAGATTTACATCTCTTATCTGGGTCTTTCTCCAAAGATGCATATCCAGATATAAAATTCCCCACCTGGATATGAATTCAGATGCCTACAGTCATCTCACAGTCAACATGGCAAAAACACAATTTGTTTTCCTCCCTGCTCCTCCAAAGCACACTCCTCCCTACAGTTTCCTATCACAATAAATGCCACCATTATCCACCAGTTGTTCAAACTGGAAACCTGGACGTCATCCTTGACTCCTCCCCTTTGGCCACCTCCACACTGTAACCCCATTCCAGCCACCATCGTCTCTCTCTGCTGCTGCTAAGTCACTTCAGTTGTGTCCAACTCTGTGCGACCCTATAGATGGCAGCCCACCAGGCTCCCCCATCCCCGGGAGTCTCCAGGCAAGAACACTGGAGTGGGTTGCCATTTCCTTCAATGTGTGAAAGTGAAGTCGCTTAGTCACATCCGACTCTTCACGACCCCATGGACTGCAGCCCACCAGGCTCCTCCGTCCATGGGATTTTCCAGGCAAGAGTACTGGAGTGGTTGCCTTTGCCTTCTCCGCCTCCCTCTAGGACTCCCATATTGCCTTTTATCGTTTGGATTCCTGTGGTCCCTCCAACCCAATTCCCGCATGCAGTTCCACTTGACCTTTTGTACAGTACAGATGTGTATGTGTTATCATGCCCTCTGCTTGAAACCCTTTGGTGGCTTCCCCTGGTCCCTAGAGTGAAGTCCAGTGTCCACAGCATGGATTAACAGGCCTTCAGGGAGCTACCCCCATCTCCAACCTTGCCTCTCACCAACTCCCTACCCTCCAGTTCAGTTTTCACTTTTTTGTTGGTTCCGCCAATCAGCTGTATTCCCTCCTCCCTCCGGGCCTTCACCCACGTTGCTACTACTTCTCCCTGGAAGTTGCTTTTCTCCCCACCCCCACCCTCATTTCTTTCCACGCACCCTTCCTGTCTTGGCTGACATTCTATTACTTTAGGCCTCACCATCTCTCTGGCTTGGTTAAAAGCTCTGTTCTGTGTTCCCATCACTGTTAGTCATCCAGTATCTATGAAGCAGTTGTAATATGTCCAGCCCTGATGATGGAGCCAGGGACAAACAAAACAAGAGTACTCCCTGCTCTCAGGAAGCCCCCAGTCTAGCTGGGGAGCAGACATTAGATTTGTCTTCTCGGCCGGGCAGAAGCTGTCTGTGGCAGTGACTAGAGCTATCGAGGATCGCGTGGCTGAGCAGCCGGAGGTGACGAGGAGCAAGGAGAAGGAGAGAGATGCGGGAGCACAGCCCCTCAAGGGAGCGAAAAGGTCCAGACTGGGGAGAAACCTGCCGCACGCCCACCTTGGCAGAGCCGTCGCTGCACACCGTGGGCACATGCAGGGGCTCCGCGCCCTGCAGTGGGCGTGGCTTCTGTGTGCTCAGTCATTGGCCAGGCTCAAATGTCCCTGGGATTCTCCAGGCAAGAACACTGGAGTGGGTTGCCATTTCCTCCTCCAGGGGATCTTCCTGACCCAGGAACTGAACCTGTGTCTCCTTGCTTTGGTAGGCAGGTTCTTTACCACTGAGCTGCCTGGGAAGCCCCTGGATGTGGCTCACACATGCTGGAGAGGAGATATGTGAGCACTGATGACCTGTATTCTGCTAGCTTTCATGTGGAGGCAGGGCCTCAGCCTTCCCTAAGTCACCTCCCCAGTTTTTCTTGAGAACTTGCAGGGCACATCTGCTGTAGCAGGAGGCCTCTCTATGGACTTCCTCTGCAGCCTTCTTGCTGGTACCTGTGGCTCCCGTGTCCCTCACCGATGCCACCTTTCCTTTAGTGAAAGCTGCTGGTGCCCTCACTGTGACCGCCAATTAAGTATCTTTAGCCAGAGTCTCGATCCCAGTTAAGACATAACAATTAAGAATAAATACAGTTGGGACTTCCTTAGTGGTCCAGTGGCTAAGACTCCACGCTCCCAATGCAGGGGGCCTGGGCAGAATCCCTGGTCAGGGAACTAGATCCCGTGTGCCACAACTAAGACCTAGCACAGCCAAATCAGTAAATGTTAAATAAAAAGAATAAATACAATTGACCTTGAACAACATGGGTTTGAACTGTGTGAGGCCACTTACTTAAGGATTTTTTTTTTTTTTTTTTTTTTTTGATAAATACATGCTACAGGTACTAAGGCTGAGCACCGAAGAATTGACGCACTCGAACTGCAGTGCCGGAAAAGACCCTGGAGAGTCCCTTGGACAGCGAGGAGACCAAACCAGTCAATCCTAAAGGAAATCAACCTTGGATATTCATTGAAAGGACTGATGCTGAAGCTGAAACTCCAATACTTTGGCCACCTGATGTGAAGAGCCAACTCATTAGAAAAGACCCTGATGCTGGGAAAGACAGAGATTAGGAGAAGGGGATGACAGAGGATGAGATGGTTGGATAGCATCTCTGACTTGATGGACATGAGTTTGAGTAAACTCCAGGAGTTGGTTATGGACAGGGAGGCCTGATGTGCTGCCATTCATGGGGTCACAAAGAGTCGGACACGTCTTAGTAACTGAGCAAGAAAACAGTACAATCTGGGCTGATTGAATCTACAGATGTGGACCCATGCGTCTGGAGGGCTTCCTGTAAAGTTATATGCAGATTTTCAATGGCACGTGGGTGGGCCTCCCCTCCCCCCAGCTCCCATGTTGTTCAAGGCTCAAGTTGATGAGCTTTTAAGCTACTCCATCTCACCTGAGATATAATGTTATCTACTCAGTCATTGCATCAGTCTCAGGAAGGATGGTGGGTGTTGGGATCGTGTTATAGGATGGAAGCCACGCCGTCTGTCTTCTCTTGATAACTTGTGTAAAGTACAAGGGGCGTTGCTCTCTGTATGGTCAGTGGCTGCCCCAGTTGGTATGGGACTCCTTGACACAAATCTTGAAGCTGCAGTCAAGACCTTCAAAATCCCCAACTCCCAGCCACCAGGAGAGGAGCAGAGCGTGCAGCGCCTGTCCCAGACTGTATGCAGGCCAAAATAGCCCAGGGCTACCAGGAGTCTGTGGAGGCCCTCGGAGGGTCACAGTCTTATCTGGGTTTGTTCTTTGGACATCATCTCCCAGAAATCACCTCTGATCTCTCTATTCCCACCTTTAAACCAAGTGAGATGTCCCTGAAGGACATGCTCCCAGCTGCCTGTTTCTTCCATCACAGACATGTGTAGTGTGGATTTTAGGCTCACTTGGGCAGAAACAGTTTCTTCTCCATCACTTTTCGG
Source organism: Capra hircus (assembly GCF_001704415.2). Taxonomy (NCBI): domain Eukaryota; kingdom Metazoa; phylum Chordata; class Mammalia; order Artiodactyla; family Bovidae; genus Capra; species Capra hircus. The sequence goes on along the minus strand of NC_030831.1, from coordinate 21,891,627 downwards.
AGCTTTGCACGCCCCGCAGTGACGGTCTGCCGAGGGCCTTACTATACCGGTGTGCTGCGGGCCTGCCCTACTTGCCACGTACCCGTGGGCAGGCTGCGCACAGCTCAACTCCAGATGCACCTTTTATACCAGCTATGATATGATGGCAACCCCTCTAGCCGGGCATTGCACCTGTCACACAGTCACACCTGGCAGCCAGGCTCATGCAGTCTTCTCTCTGAATTTTGGCCTCAATAGGTAATATTGCTTTGCAAAGTCTGAATGAGAGAAAATAGTTTTAAGGGCCTCTGTGTTTACTGGTAGAGAAAGACTTGGCAACCTACTCCAGTACTCTTGCCTGGGAAATCCCATGAACAGAGGAGACTAGTGGGCTACAGTCCATGGGGTCACAAAGAGCCGGGCACGACTTGGAGACTAAATAATAGCAACAACATGGTTTCTGGAATTACTCCTTAAACCCATTCATGTTATATAAACATGAATTTAACATTACAAATGTGCCCCAAAATGCTGACATATGTCTCCCCAAATAGTGGGGTTCTTCCCTTTAATTCTGAGGGCTAGTGTCATGCTCCAGGGATAGTATTTTCTCATCCTGATCAGCCGCATACCCCTTCTCTGAGCACTGGTCCTGCCCTCATCTCTTACCAGAGGCCCCACCCATTACTTAAAATGAATTACTTAGCATTTAGCATTTACTCTTTGTGCATATTATAGAGAAAGAAAACAATTGTGATTACTATAATTCTGTGTCTCTGAGGTTGCCTCCCTATTTTGCTCTCTGCAAACCTCAAATTTGCTAATCCCTGGGCTGTGGCAACACCTGCCTTCTTAATGTCAGCCGGCTTCAGTTTTCCCCGTGTGTCTTGGTTCCGAATTCTGCTGAGATGTTACTGGGTTTTGTTTGTTTTTACTCACCCATGACAGTTTGTTTCCACCAGCATCAGCTGTGCTTGTGCTTTGAGGTAGCAGTGGAGACAGTCAGTCCAAAAGTTTTGCGGATAGTTTGTTGCGGAATAAAACAGGGATGATACAGAGGCCCAGAGATGTTCATTTTCTAAGCTTGCAAAGAAATCCTCAGAAGACTCTAAGGAGCTGAGATCTCCTCCCAGGTGTTCTTCATTCTACGTCCTCACAAGACCTTGCTCTTCTGCTCCAAGGCTGGTGAACTGGCCAGTCCAGCTCCCAGAGTGTGCCCGGCTTGCGAAGAGCACATGGCCGGCCGAGGAAGGGAGACCCGTTCCGGGCAAAGGGCCAGCAGCAGCCACCTTTCTCCTAGTGGGCCACTGGGAAGCCCCAAGAGCTGTGGGGGGGCGCAGAAGCCCCCACCCCCGCCTTGCCCAAGGAAGCCTGGCTAGCTGATGGGGTTTCCTCATCAACCCAATAATGGGTTGCCATTATTTGGAAGAGCAGAAATGGAACATGTGATGTCACTCACAGTTTTTTAGAAAATGATTCATTCTATAAAGTCTCGAACTACTTACGAGGCCCTATGACCAGTCTCATTATCTTTTCTTTTTAAGTCTTACTGAGGCACACTTGAATGGGTGCTGACCAAGTCCAGCTGCCCTGGCCTCCCATCTTGCTCGTCTCAGGGTTCCTGGAGCCTCCACCCCCACCCCATCTCACCCCAGCTCCTGAAGTGGCTACTCTGAGTCCATCCCTGAATCTGAGTGCAAATGGCTCCTGACCTTAGCCCACATTTACCTTTGCAACTCTGACCCCATTGTGGAGCCATTTCTGAAATGGTCCACTTGATTCCCCACCTACTTGCACTAAGGATCTGAACTTTTGGTAAGGATTGGAAATCGTCGGTGTGAATGGAGCATCTGAATGTTTGTATGCCGCTCTAAGACGAGGAACTTCTCATGAGTTGGAGCTGGTGTGTAAGGCGTTTTCCCTGTACTGAATGGCCCTGTACCAATACTCACTTGGAGTGCTTGCCTTCTGTTTTTCACTTCTGCCATTCAAGAGTTGGCTTTAGATTTCTCTCCTAGCACATCCATATGCTTAGCAGATTGTCTTTTTTTAATATGCTGTGGCCTAAAGTGACAGATCCCCAAAGGTGTTAGAAGTATGTCTAAAATCATCACAGATGCCCGTGCGGGAGGCCTTGGGGTGCGCATTCATGGACCAGGGCATGTGCTTTGGTGTATGGACTTTGAAGATTTCATTCGGTGAATCCAGGACTTTCTTTACTTAAGTCTTGCAACTTTTTTTTGACTTCATCTCTAAAACGAGTTATCCAATCCTGTTTATCTGAGTTTTCAGAGATTAAAATAAAAATAAACATTTTTATTAAAGCCTAACTCACATACCAAAATTACTCAGATCATAAGTGTACAGCAAGATGAATTTTGGCAATCTGGTTCAAGAAGTAGAACATCATTAGTGCCTTAAAAGCCCTCTGTTTTTTGCCCATTGCCAACCCCTTCTCCTCCCCACTACTCAAAGAATCAGTCATGCAGCTCTGCTTCATTTTCATTGCTGTATTATTTTCCATTGTGAGAATACATCACAATGTATCTGTCCCTCTGCTTGAAATTTAGGTGGTTTCCAGGGTTTGGGGGTTCTGTTGGGTTACCCTGCTATGAACACTGTGCACATCTTTTGATGCACTCATGTACACAGTTCTGTTGGTAATGCCAAGAATGGAATTGCTGGGTCATAGGCTATGGCTTAATAAATCCCGCCAATAGTTTTGGTAAGTGATTGTACCAATTTACCTTCCCACTAGTGGCAAATTAGAGTTCCAATTACTCCAAATGATCAAGGAACTTTTCATTGAATTTTACAATAAGTTACTCTGTTGCCAAATAAATGCCCCTAGTAAGATGAGAGGCAGTGGAGTGTGGCAGAAATCATGATAAAGGGAAACCTCAAGCAAAGTGTGAAATCATTCTGGACCATGAAGTCCTCATTTCTGAAGCAGAGCTAATCTCTAAGATCACTTTCATCTTTAACTCTCTTGGCTCATTTTCTGATTCTCTTAAGAAGTGCTTTGTTTGTCATATAATTTCTGGTGTGGTGGACACTAAGAAACAGATATATACATGTGGGCCATCAGTGTCTGGCTTCAAGTGCAGAGGCTGCCCTGGAGCAAGGATGCAGACTGCTGAAGGGCTTAGGAAGGGCAAGTGAAAGAAATCTGCAAAAAGAGTTCTTGGGTCCAGAGTGTTCTAGGCAATGAGGCTGAGCTATCAGAACAAATGGTCTGAGTCCAAAAGTAGCCAAGGAAGAGGCAATGCTTGAGCCATTTTGGGCGAGTCACCTCACTGCTTGGCCGCACAAACCCACCTCCTCTGTGCCCAGCCAGACAAGGCAGGTGGCTGCCCACCTTCTGTTTCAATGCTCCACTGCATCAAAGTTTGGGCACTGTCTTTGGCTTGATGGAGCCTTTGGCTGTGCTCAGGCCCAAGCTGCAAAAGAGACTTGGAAAATGAGGACCTGGCATTTTCAGCTTCTGTAGAGGGAAGGGTGCCCTAAACCTGAGTGGTACTACTAGGATATTGTTACTGATGGTAACAAGAGCTGGAGCGATGATCAGTTGTCACCCTTCCTGGATTTTTTGTTTTAATCACAACTAAAGAGGATTAAGATACTCTTTTATTCCTCATTGTTTTCTAAAGTTAAAGCTCCAGGATCTGTACCTTAGCTCCACTCCACAACTGCCACATGTTCAGAAGTGACACAGCTTCTCAAACGCAAGGTATGTAGGAGGACTGACTGAACCAAGTGGCGGCTGAGTCAAGGCCCTACAGCTCCCCACTGTCGGAAGAAGCTGTCTAACAGGGCAAGCGTTTGTTCCCAGGCCTGGAGCTCAATAATTTACAATTCCTCAGTTAAAAGTTTGTCTCCTTCTAGTAGTCATGTATGGATGTGAGAGTTGGACCATAAAGAAGACGGAGTGCCAAAGAATTGGTGCTTTTGAACTGTAGTGTTGGAGAAGACTCTTGAGAGTTCCTTGGACTGCAAGATCAAACCAATCAACCCTAAAGGAAATCAATCCTGATTATACATTGGAAGGACTGGTGCTGAAGCTGAAGTTCCAATACTTTGGCCACCTGATGCAGAGCTGACTCTTTGGAAAAGACCCTGATGCTGGGAAAGATTGAGGGCAGTGAGAGAAGGGGACAACAGAGGAGATGGTTGGATGGCATCACAGACTCAATGGACATGAGTTTGAGCAAGCTCCAGGAGGTGGTGAAGGACAGGGAAGCCTGGCGTGCTGCAGTCCATGGGGTCACAAAGAGTCAGAGAGGACTTAACAAACCAACTCCTTCACACAAAGACTTGATCAGGTACTCATTCTGACAGTGGTGGAGATGTGCTTTCTTCCTACTGGGCCCAGATGCACAGCTGCAAACTGACGAATGAACACATGCCAGTGTCTCCCTCCTTAGCCCCCAGCCCAGCCCTCCCGGCCACTCTCCTGTGGCTGGGCAGACCTGTGACAGGAGGGAAAGGGGCAGGCACAACTTTTGAAAGGATGGCATAGCCCAAGGACACAACATAGGCTGATTAGAATCAAATAGGACAAGACTTGACCTTGATCATGAATCAGCAAGTGAAATGACACACCCAGAGCTGCCATGCAGTTCAAGGCACTCTTTAAAGTCCAAGCAGTGAGGGTCGTGGCCCAAATCTTGGAAATCTCTGCCCTTTACCCAAAATAGTAGGAATAGTCCTCCCACTCATTAGCATGTGAAATTACCCAGCCTATAAAAACTAATACCTGAATGGTCTAGCAGTTTTCCCTACTTTCTTTAATTTCAGTCTGAATTTGGCAATAAGGAGTTCATGATCTGAGCCACAGTCAGCTCCTGGTCTTGTTTTTGCTGACTGTATAGAGGTTCTCCATCTTTGGCTGCAAAGAATATAATCAGTCTGATTTCGGTGTTGACCATCTGGTGATGTCCATGTGTAGAATCTTCTCTTGTGTTGTTGGAAGAAGGTGTTTGCTATGACAAGTGCGTTCTCTTGGCAAAACTCTGTTAGCCTTTGCCCTGCTTCATTCCGTATTCCAAGGCCAAATTTACCTGTTACCCCAGGTGTTTCTTGACTTCCTACTTTTGCATTCCAGTCCTCTATTATGAAAAGGACATCTTTTTGGGGTGTTAGTTCTAAAAGGTCTTGTAAGTCTTCATAGAACCATTCCACTTCAGCTTCTTCAGCGTTACTTGTTGGGGCAAAACTTGGATTACTGTGATATTGAATAGTTTGCCTTGGAAACAAACAGAGATCATTCTGTTGTTTTTGAGACTGCATCCAAGTACTGCATTTCAGACTCTTTTGTTGACTCACTCAATATGCCAGCAAATTTGGAAAACTCAGCAGTGGCCACAGGACTGGAAAAGGTCAGTTTTCATTCCAATCCTAAAGAAAGGCAATGCCAAAGAATGCTCAAACTACCACACAATTGCACTCATCTCACACGCTAGTAAAGTAATGCTCAAAATTCTCCAAACTAGGCTTCAGCAATATGTGAACCGTGAACTTCCAGATGTTCAAGCTGGTTTTAGGAAAGGCAGAAGAACCAGAGATCAAATTGCCAACATCCGCTGGATCATCGAAAAAGAATAGAGTTCCAGAAAAACATCTATTTCTGCTTTATTGACTATGTCAAAGCCTTTGACTGTATGGATCACAATAAACTGTGGAAAATTCTGAAAGAGATGGGAATACCCGACTACCTGGCCTGCCTCTTGAGCAACCTATATGCAGGTCAGGAAGCAACAGTTAGAACTGGACATGGAACAACAGACTAGTTCCAAATAGGAAAAGGAGTACGTATATTGTCACCCTGCTTATTTAACTTCTATGCAGAGTACATCATGAGAAGTACTGGGCTGGAAGAAGCACAAGCTGGAATCAAGATTGCCGGGAGAAATAGCAATAACCTCAGATAGGCAGATGACACCACCCTTATGGCAGAAAGTGAAGAGGAACTAAAAAGCCTCTTGATGAAAGTGAAAGAGGAGAGTGAAAAAGTTGGCTTATAGCTCAACATTCAGAAAACAAAGATCATGGCATCTGGTCCCATCACTTCATGGGAAATAGATGGAGAAACAGTGGAAACAGTGTCAGACTTTATTTTTTTTGGCTCCAAAATCACTGCAGATGGTGATTGCAGCCATGAAATTAAAAGACACTTACTCCTTGGAAGGAAAGTTATGACCAACCTAGATAGCATATTCAAAAGCAGAGACATTACTTTGCCAACAAAGGTCCATCTAGTCAAGGCTATGGTTTTTCCAGTAGTCATGTATGAATGTGAGAATTGAACTACAAAGAAAGCTGAGCACCAAAGAATTGATGCTTTGAAGTGTGGTGTTGGAGAAGACTCTTGAGAGTCCCTTGCACTGCAAGGAGATCCAACCAGTCCATCCTAAAGATCAGCCCTGGGTGTTCTTTGGAAGGACCGATGCTAAAGCTGAAACTCCAATACTTTGGCCACCTTACGCGAAGAGTTGACTCACTGGAAAAGACTCTGATACTGGGAGGGACTGGGAGCAGGAGGAAAAGGGGACAACAGAGGCTAGATGGCATCACCGACTCGATGGACATGAGTTTGAGTAAACTCCGGGAGTTGGTGATGGACAGGGAGGCCTGATGTACTGCAATTTATGGGGTCGCCGAGAGTTGGACACGACTGAGCCACTGGACTGAACTGAACTGAACTGATAAAAACTAACCTTGCCACATTTCACTGCCAGAGTCACCCTCTGGGATGGCACACAGTCTATGGAGTGTGCTTCTCTCTGTATCTGAATAAATCCACTTTTTACCTGTCACTTTGTCTCTCACTGAATTCTTTCTGTGATGAGACATCAAGAACCTGAGCTTCATTAGGCTCTCAGGTACAGTGGATTTTGGCTCGGTTTGAGTTCCAGCCACATGCGTTCAAGTCCCAAGCAGGTTTTGGCTGGGTCTGAGTCCCAGTCATGTGTGTTCAAGTCCCAAACTGGTTTTAGGCTGGGTTTGAGTCCCAATCTGGTGCGTGCTGCAGTCCATTGGGATGCAAAGAGTCGGACATGACTGAGCGATTGAACTGACTGCGGCAAATGGTTTCAGATCGGCTGGCTTTTGTATTGCCTAGTCTGCCTCACCCTACCAGTAACAACTGTGAACTAGCCACATCTGTCTATCCTCTCCGCATCCTCACCCTTCCCCCACTCCTGGTGCTTCCTCTGGCTAGGTGGCCTCATCCTCTTCTGAGTTCTCCCCCCACCCCTGCTGCAGGGCAGGCAGGCAGTCAACTCAGTCTGAGAGGAGGAAACTCTGATGCTGAAGACTAAGAGACCATGACCTAAAATACCTCCTGGGCAGGAGCCCAGCCCTAGCCCTCCCCAGGCTCCTGGTGAGTCACCTTAGGCGCCGCCTTTGTCCTGGGCTCTTTTAAAAGGCAGATACTCCCAGAAGAGGTCAAGTGTTGAGTCATCACCCCTGGTGTCTCACTGTAGGTTATTTTCATCAGATTACTTTCCTCTGAATTAGGAGGAGCCTCCAGAGGTGGGCTTCCGTTGTGGTTCAGATGGTAAAGAATCTGCCTGCAATGCAGGAGGCCCAGGTTTGATCCCTGAGTCAGGAAGATCTCTTGGAGAAGGAAATGGCAATCCACTGCAGTATTGCCTAAAGAATTCCATATACAGAGGAGCCTGGTGGGCTACAGTCCTTAAAGGGTCAAAGAGTCAGACACGACTGAGTAACTACACTTTCAACTTTACTCCTTAGGGGTGGAGGGAGCTTCTAAAAGTCAGCAAAGGGAGCCAAACAGTAAGGAGGAGAACCCCTAAACAAATCTGATCCAGGGCTCTGGAGCCCCCTCCTCTCTTCCACTGGCCTTCAGGCCCCACCCCCACCCTGCAGGAGAGGAAGAGGCCCAGCCCAGCTGGGTGCCCCGGCGCGGCTCCTGTCTGGCCCTGTCCTACTACAGCTTAGGAGGTGAGGGCCTACACTTCTAGCCCCAGCCCCTCCTTCTGTACACTTTGCTCCTCAAATCCCAACCCCCTACGTGTACCTGCCTGCATTCTTAGCAGATCACATAGTTCCCCAGCACTCAGCATGAATGTAGCAAAACCAGAGGCTGGAATGGCCCTTTGTGGTTTACTTTTCCGTGCTTAGTCCATGTAGTCTTCGTGATAGATCTATAGGGGAGTGCTATTATACCCGTTTCATCCCTTAGGAAACTGAAGTTCCAAGAGAATGAAAAATGAAATAATATCCAAAGGCGGGGAGGGGTGGGAGGAGATGTTTTAAGCTACACAGTGGTCAAACTGGCTTGAGTCAACATCTTATCCAGTCGTGTACTGGAGGACATTAGAGGCATGCCCAGAGGACCTAGGGCCCTGCCCAGTGTCAGGCCTGAGCCACTCAAGTTTTTATTTTTATTTATTTATTTATTTATTGCTTATTGCACAGATCAGACTCTCCAGTGCAGTACTGAATAGAAGGGATGCAAACAGACATCCTCGTCTCATTCCTCATCACAGAGGGAAACCATCTTTGATCATGAAGTCTGAAGTTTGCTGTGGGGTTTTCATTACGTCTGATGCTATTTATCAGTTGAGGAAGTTGCCTCCTATTCCTGGTTGACTGAGAGTTTTTAATCAGGAATGGGAATAGGATTTTATTAAATGCTTGTTATGTATCTATTATGGTCATCACACCCTGGAGGAGGAAATGGCAACCCACTCCAGCATTCTTGCCTGAACAGTTCTGTGGACCAAGGAGCCCGGCGGGCTGCAGTCCACGGGGTGGCAAAGAGTCGGATATGACTGAGCACGCACACACCACAAAACACAAGGTCATCATATAGTTTTTCTTCTAGTCTGTTAATACGAGGCGTTCGATTGAGTACTCTTTGAACGTTAAACCAATCTTGAATTCCTGGAATAAATCCCACTTGGTGGGAATGTATTATCCTTTTAGTATGTTGTTGGATTTGATTTGCTAAAATCTTGTTAAGAAGTTTTGCATCTGTGTTCATAATTTGTCTCTACTTTCTTTTCTGGTCCTGTCTGAGCCTGGTTTTGGTATTAGGATAACACCGGTCTCATAGATTAAAGTTATTCCCTCCTCTTCAATTTTCTGGAAGACTTTGTGTATTATTTATTCCGTAAATGTTTCATTGAATTCACCAGTGAAATTATCTTGTGGCTATTTTGAGGGTTTTTGGTGGTGATTAAAAAAAATAATAATAACAGTGCAGAAAATGTTGACAACAGGCAACCTCGGTTGCTAATGTTGGCGTCAGCATTTTCACCGGCAGCAGACAGCATCCTTATTGTTTATCATCCCTGCCAGCTCCCAGGAAGATTGAAATTGGCATCTGAACGATGCTCTAGTAATACTTCATGGGGCTGAAGTCAGTAAGAGCTTCTTTCTCATTTGACCCAGACATTGCAGAAACCAATGGCTTCTGAGAATTAGTACTAACTCTTCCCAATGCTGACCCCCAGCCCCTCACACAGGACCTCCAGCCAGGCCTGTGCCCTGCATGCAGCTGGTTCGCACACCTTCCTCTGTGGCCTCACTGCCCCCACCCTTCAAGCACTACATTCTCTCCGTCTCACTGTGCAGATTCTTTCCATCCTTCCAGGCCCAGCTGGCATCCGTCTTGATTTCCCTGAGAATCTGTCAACACCACCCAAGGCTGCCTGAATTCCTGCCACCCTCACAGCCAGAACTACACAGCTGAGCCCTTTGTGAAATTCTGCCTGTGTTATCTTCTCATTGATTTTTCTATACGTTTCTCTCTAACTACATTATAAACTACTTAGCTTACATTGCCTCAAGCACCTGCTGGAAGGTTGATTTAGGGCTAGTCATCCTAGCAAATGGCATACGAATTTCTTACTTCAGTGTCTGCTCATCCAGCATTGATTCTACTAGGAGACAAATACGAGGGAAAACATCTTTTCATGTACAACTTGCTCTCATAAATGATTGCACGCGTTCTATGTCAGTTCTGCATACCTCCTAAACACTGCCCGGTTTTCCTATTGGCAAAATTGTGGGCTTGATTTCTTACTCTAAAAGCATAGATGACAGAAGTTAGTGTCTCTTGGTAACTGAAGCCTATCTGCTTCTTTTCATTACACTCTACCATGAGGTGGAGAGAGCACGTTTCATGCTCATGTTTTACAAGCCCTGGCTCTGTCCTGCCCCCTCTGTGTCTGGCCTCAGCTCTCACTCCCTGGGCCCAACCCCATGCTGTTCCGTGCCCCAGGCCTCACACCATGCCCTTGACCTGGAAATCCACTGGAGTCTAATTCAGACATAGCCTGACATGAATACTATCCTGCCCCCAAGCTGAATTAGTTACTAGAATGTAAATTTCTAAAACCACCTTTTTATTTGCTTCATCATGTTCTATTTTGAAAAGTCTTTAGAACTCATTAATCAAAACTCATTAATAAAATATGCCTTCATTTCAAAAATAAATAGTAAAGGTGATAGTCATTCCCATTATTGGAGAGTTTGTCAGCATTTCCAAGGGCAGAGAACATTGATTCTGATGGCCCAAACCCAAGCTATTAGCAATTGTTAAAATAAACACGTTTACCACCAAAACCCAGGAAGTCTCTAAATACCGTCTAGGCTCGCTGTTTTCCAGTTCCCCATTCTTCTGATCCTCATTTCTCTGGGTATGCAGTCTCAAGTGTCTCTTTGTTTCTGCTAGTGGTTCTGCCTTGGCCTGGGGCTCCTGACTGTTTATTTTCTCTTCCCTTTTCTTGCCTTTCTTTCTCGCCTTCCTCATTCTTTTTTTGTTGCCGTAACTTCGGCTGACTGGACATTAGGTCCCAACAGGTCTCGGCAATCAGCAGTGAGAAAGGACAGTGACTCTCAGAAACTTCCTTAACCACAGAGCCCAGCCCTGTGTCATGTAGACACTGCATTTTCACTTCTTGTCCCAGAGGGATCAACCACAACTGTGTGTATTACTCCCTTCTTACCTAATCCCTGGGGACCAACTGTCAGCCTACGACTCGGTAATACACAGCAGGTGCCCTGGACCCCAGATCCTGAGTGTCAGAGCTGACGAGTTCATACATCCACCCCCAGCTTCAGCGGGTACCAAATCATACTGCTGGTTAACTGACATTGTGTTGATGTGAATTTTTTGTGATTATATTTTTGACCAACTCAATGGACACGAGTGTGGGTAAATTCCGGGGGACAGTGAAGGACAGGGAAGCCTGGCATGCTGCAGTCCAGGGGGTTTCAGAGTCAGACACGACTTAGCAACTGAACAGCAACAAGATCAAAATCTAATTTGAGATAAAATAACACTTCAGCCTTAAAAGTCCAACATTGCGATTTTTGCAACTCCAGCTTACCAGCCACTCAGGTTGTTTTTTCAGTTCTTCAGATGTTACCCCCTTTATGTGTTAATCCCAAATAGGTGCATCTAAATTTGGGAAACACACCCTCCTCAGACTGATGATCTTCCAAGTCTATCTTCTGCTCTTCTTCCTCTTGCCCGTGTGCCTGACCCAGAACAAGGGTTCTCTCTCCAGCCCTCTGATGCCCAGGTGAGTTTAGCCAGCGGGGAGCCTGAGCAGGAGATGGGTGGGAAGAATGATGTCGGGTATTTATTCTCTTAGCTCCTTCAGGACGCGGTCATAGCTATCAACTAGAGGACCCAGTGTTGTGGAATCCAGAGTCACAAAATACACTTAGAAGGACACTCAGGACAGTGGAGTACAATTTATTATGCCAGCGGATCCAAAGGGAATCAGTTCCCAACAAGGACCCTGATGTTTCTGAGAGGCCCAGTTTCATACCCCCCACTACATGACTGGTTACATGTTAGCAACCTCTTTGTTGTATATGATTGAGTTTTACAACAAGCAGGTGCTAGGAGATCAAACAGTTAAAGTTAAAGGGGGGGAACAATGATTATACATCAAGGGGGAGATGTCTCCATGGTTAATCTAACAGGGGCAGCCTGACCTCAACTGCAATCTCCGTTTGTCATCTGCAGGGAGGGAAGTCTCCAGGAGACCTGGTTTTCCCTAGCAACGGTTTCCTCACTCTTGGGCAGGATTCAGGCCCAGTTCACATCCTGTCTTTAAGAAGGATGACAAGCTTCAAGATGGAGTCTCTCCTGCTTTCCTCACACTGGCCCCAATACCAAGTCCCCTCAAGGAAGCCTGCTCTGTGAGGCTTTCTCCTTCAGAAACAGCCCCTGGAACTGTATTCTCCCTTCTGGTTTCCTGACACCCAGCCACTCCTCTCTAAACTCTTCCTTTATTGAATCCTTCATGAAAGTGAAAGGGAAAGTTGCTTAGTCATGTCTGACTCTTCACGACCCCATGGACTATACAGTCCATGGAATTCTCCAGGCCAGAATACTGATGGGTAGCCTTTCCCTTCTCCAGGGGATCTTCCCAACCCAGGGATTAAACCCAGATATCCCACATTGCAGGCAGATTCTTTACCAGCTGAGCCACAGGGAAGCACAAGGATACTGGAGTGGGTAGCCTATCCCTCTCCAGCAGGTCTTCCCAACCAGGAATCGAACTGGGGTCTCCTGCACTGCAGGTGGATTCTTTACCAACTGAGCTACCAGGGAAGACCTTTTTCAGGAGTTTTTCCTGACTCAAGTGTGCCGCTGATTTCCTGCTGAAAGACGTGGAAAAGTGTTTGAAACCCTCATTCAGAGATAATGGTTGGTTGACAGTATCATACCACATTTGGTTGACAATATCATACCACCTAGATATAATCTCATATCCAAGGAGAGTGACAGACTCAAATGAGAGCCTGGGTGAGAAATCGTGATTTCACTCAAGGAAGTTGCATCTCAAATACAGCATTTCTTTAGTGCAGCCATCCTGTAACGACCATAACTCAGCACTCTGTCACTGCGAATCCTGTGTTGGAACTGATGAACATCTTAGCGAAATTACTAGGAAAGAAGTAAATAGCATAAAAGTTGTTTTAAAACGTGTTTTAAATCACTCCTGAAATTTGGAATACTGGCAACCTTAAGCTCTTTCCCTGTTTCTCCATGTCAGGGTAAGTTATATTGTGATTTTATGCCACCACAATAAACAACTCCATTTCACTCTGCTCGGCCAGTTGGTGAAGTTTAGAGGAGGCCGAGGTTCAGCCTGAGAAGTGAACCTGCAGAGTCTCCAGGGGTTCTATGTCCTGAGGATGTCCCGTATGCCAGGCCTTTGCCTAGCATGTCACGTGCGGCATCCCAGCCGTCCGCAGCTCAGTCCTGGGACAGGGCTGCTGGCCTCTCTGCTATGCTTTGGGCTCCCCAGTTCTGTGATGTCCTTGCAGGCTGCCAGGCCAGCAGACATCACTGACTTGAAAGAAAGCATCCAGGGGATGTCATTAATAGCTCCCATGGGCCTTCCTATGTGTGACCTCAGCCGCTGACATGTCCAGGTTATGAGCCTGGGATTGCCCTTCGATGCCCGGCCACTCCTCCTTGCCCATACATGATGTACCTCTCAGAGCCTGGTGCCCCACCTGCTGAGTCTCTTGGAGGGAGAACGGTGTCTGGAGAGGTGTGTGCTCCTCTTTCTCACTTCCACAGGGTGACTCACTTCAGGCAGCAAGCAGGAAATAGGATCTTACTGTCTCCCCTACATGGAGGGGTTGGGGTTGTTCCTGCCTCCTGTTGTCACAGACCATCAAGATGACCTCACAGGAGCCACTGTGCAGGGCTGAGCCCACTGCCCCTCCCAGACCACCCTCCTGCTGACCCCCAGGTCAGGCCAGGCCTCTCCGCTGACCCAGGACTGCACCTGTGGAGACCTGAGCCAGGTCAGCAGTTGTCTGTTAGCTTCACAGGCCATCCTGATTCCCTGGCTATTTCCTCATAACTTGGCCCTGTATTTCACAGCCCTGAACTCTGGAGAACACGCTTCCCCCCACGGCATCATAGCAGGTGTTGTGAGCGTTGTTTAGTATGAGTCAGGCAGTCTCAGATGGTGTCCCAGTGGAGGAGATGCAAAGTTGGAGGTTCCAGCAGCCCCATGGGGTGGGGGACCACCTTTCCAGGTCTGCCCTGCCCTCTGACCTGGGCCAGCCTACCCACAGGAGCATCCTGTCACCTCTGGAAATAGGCAGCGTCCCACAGTCAGGGTTCCCACCCCAAGTTCCTAACGGTGCTCTGTGGAATGCAGGGCACTCAGGCTTGGCCAGGCCAGGCCTCCAGGAGTGTGTGAGCTGGGCCTCAGCCCATCAGGGACACATGAGCTGTACAGAGAGAAGGAATCACGTTCTCAGAGGCCCCTGAAGCTGACCCCACTGAAGGAGAGAGGAAGGTGCTCCTACTGGCGGCTCCAATTCTTCCCCAACCCAAGCCTCCCTAACTCTAACCATTCCCTCCCCTAACCCAAACCTGAAACTGCAGCCCCACTCTAGGCTGCATTTCTGTGCTGTGGGGCTGAGAAGCCTTTATCGCTCCATGACCCACCTTGTCCCCAGGTTTGGCATCATATTAATACCTTACATACACACATACATCTGATACACATACATGCACAAAATTTTAGGGTGGCCCCAAAAGTTTGGGTTTTCTGTAACAGCTGACGGAAAAATCTGAATGAACTTTTTGGCTAATCCAATCCATAAACACCTCTATACGCATAACATGTGCATGTTCATACATACTTTGTGCATAATGGACACAGTTACCCATAACATACTCACTCTTACACACTTACACATACATAACACACACTCTCACAGACATACACACATGCAACCAGCCATTAACCGTGGCTCTCTCTATTGCTCAGGCAGAAAGGCACCAGTTCTGATTCAATCCTTTCCACCTCATGTCCCTCTGATGGGAAGTTGGGGGTCAGAGATAGTGGCCATTGGGCTGATTCACCCCCATCACACTGAAACTGAAAATGTTAGTCGCTCAGTTGTGTCCAACTCTCTGAGACCTCATGGACTGTAGTCCCTTAGGCTCCTCTGTCTACAGACTCCTCCAGGCAAGAATACTGGAGTGGGTTGCCATTCCCTTCTCCAGGGGATCTTCCTGACCGAGGGATCAAACTGTGTCTCCTGCATTGCAGGTGGATTCGTTACTGCCTGAGCCACCAGGGAAGACCAGTTCGCTCCCATCACATTGCTGCTGCTGCTGCTAAGTCGCTTCAGTCGTGTCCGACTCTGTGCGACCCCAGAGACGGCAGCCCACCAGGCTCCCCCGTCCCTGGGATTCTCCAGGCAAGAACACTGGAGTGGGTCGCCATTTCCTTCTCCAAGGCATGAAAGTGAAAAGTGAAAGTGAAGTTGCTCAGTCGTGTCTGACTCTTAGCGACCCCATGGACTGCAGCCTACCAGGCTGCTCCATCCATGGGATTTTCCAGGCAAGAGTACTGGAGTGGGGTGCCATTGCCTTCTCCGCCCATCACATTGAGGTGCTAATAAATAAGAAACTTCTAGATGAAGAAGCAGAATGGTCAGGATTTAGAATGTGTCTACCTGTGGATGAGATGAATCTGTTTCTGAGGATCATACTTTCTCCTGGGTGCTTTCTCTCTTTTTTTTAAAAATTTTTTGGTGGTTTGCTTGTTTTTATCCCAAGTCCTTATCACAGGCAGGTTGTGAGTGCTTGGTTTTGACGAATGGATGAAAGAACGGATGGATCAATGCGTTCATTCATTAAAAGCAAAGACTGTGGACAATGGTGAAGATGATCACAAAAGATAAGCGTTTGACCAGAGGGGTGACATTCCGTGTGAGGAATAAGATAACTTGATAAATTGTTAATTTTGCCTTCTAATTTTTTCTCTCACCAACTCAAGTCGGCAAAGAAAAGTTACTTGATTGAAGTGGTTAATTACTTGCTGGCTCCTGGCCCCAGCTCTTCCTGGCTGGTGGAGAACACAAGCTGTCCTTGCTGAATGTCCTAATCCCAGGTTACACAGCACCAGGGTGTGTATGGTGGGGGAGAACAGGCTCTCGTCTTCTGTCCCCAGATGGCCCCTTCAGGACCTGGGTTCCTTTGCATCATCTGTTCCCAGGGTGCCTTAGGGGATGGCATCTGTGTTCCTGGTTCCCAAGCAAGGTCACAGGCTCTAGGCCTTCAGGATCCAGGCTGAGTGGGCCTGAGTGGGGCCCGCTGAGCCAGACTCTGACAAACATGGGCTGACGACAGACCGGAGTGACGTTCAAGTTGCTCACGGCACCGTGCTGACCAAGATGTCTCCCTCTACAGCCAAGTCTGGCTTGTGGTCTCCGGTTTCCAGCCTTCACTCTGGAGGGAAGGTGCAAACCTTGCACACACTGGTTCCCTCTGTAATTCTCCTAAGGGTAGATTTAGGGCACAGCCTCATCTCCAGAGGATGCTGAGCATCTCAGCGCAGCTCTCTCTGGCTTCAGGCCCCCGCAGAGCCCTGTGTGTGCATCTCCTCATCTCTCCAGCCTTCCCTGCCACACACGCACATCCTCAAGGGCATCTTTGCAGATCTGACTAGAGAGCTAAACTGGCCCCTCATATCCCAGTGAAAGAGAAGGACGGACATTCAAATGGGAGTGGGTTGAAAAAGAATTACCAGTGACCAGAGAGGAAAGTGGCCTTGGCTCAAGCCGATGGAGAGGTGGAGGAGGGGAGTGCAAAGAGACCCCCCCACTCCCCTTTCTCCCTGCGATTCTGGGATGCCAGCCTTGAGCAGAGAGATTTACGATTAGATGTGGGGGAAGGGAGGTTGGCATTTTCAATTGTTTTAAATCGGCCCTAGACATTTACCACCCTCCAAGAAAGTCAGCCTGAGATGTCAAGGAGCCAGGATGGGAAATCCAACTAAATATGTTTAAAGACAGAGAAAGGTAAAGTAAAGCCATTTCCTATTTGTGTCCTAGTAGGTTCAGCTTCTAAACAGATCAGCTTTCTCCAGCCCCAGGAGACTCTGTTTACCCGGGGAATACACACTTGGTGTTTATTCTAGACAATCTGGGTCTGACCTGAACGCACAGACCTTTGGAAGATAGGGTCTTAGGAGTTACTCTACCCTCCTGTCCACTGCATCCTTCCCAAGGGAAATGAGGCCAACCCCAGCTCAAACAAGAAACCGGGAAGAGGAAAAATATAGGGAGGATTTACAAGTATGTAGATAGATCAGTTCAAGATGGCAGAGCAGAAGGCCGTGTGCTTATCTCCTCCTGCCAGAGCACCAAAATCACAACTAGCTGTTGAACAGCCATCGACAGGAAGACACTGGCACCCACCAAAAAAAGCTACCCCACATCCCAGGACAAAGGAGAAGCCACAACAAAATGGCAGGAGGGCCACAACTATGATACAGTCAAATCCTATACTTGCAGGGCTACTCACAATAATACCAAGAGTGTGTACAGATTACTCTCAAAATCTTAGCCCAAATAGACCATCAAAAGCAAGCAAAAACCAGAGATCAGAGTGGAAAAGAGGGCTGCTCGAGCAAGGTGGCATCCTTGGCTTCCTGAAATCCTTAAGGGACAGAGATCTCACAGCTCCTCCAGCTCCCGTGCACCCTTGGCCCATGGACCAGCCAGGACAATTTCTATCCAAGACCTCGGTTTTCCCAACCGTCAAAATAGACACTGAAACCTGGTTCCAGTGACTTCACCAAATGGCATGCAATCAAATACGATTTCATGGCCTTACATAAAAGAGAAACTCTGAAAATTGCACAGAGTCACCCTGTACCCAAAACTCTCCCCATCGTCACCATTGCCAATTACTGAGGCCTTTTTGGAGACTGGTTACCTCTGTAATTCTCCCAAGGATATATTTAGGGCATTCTTGCTTTGTAACTGTCTTTGCGATTTTGCAATACAGTATTCTACTAATTTTAAACACACACAGTCTCAGCTTACAAACAAGTTGTGTTCCAAAAGTAGATTTGCAGGTTGGTTAGTTGGCTGTCAGAATTCAGTTTCACATGAAAACTGTGCTAAAACAAATCCATGATTCATGTGCATTCCAACTAGTGGAAAACAATACTGTCACAAGGTGGTAATGAAGCCAAATGGAAAAATATTATATTAAAATTGACCAAGTGAATGGTACAGTGACTAGCTTAAGTCCAGGTACTTAAAAATTCTCCACTGGGGCTTGAATGCAGCCGTTTCCTGCATCTTGAAGCCTTGCTCTGGGCATAAAGTAGATAAAACAAGGAGGGGATGTGGAAAATTGTGATGGAATTCCTGGCAAGGCCCAGCAACCCACACATTTCTCCCCTAGAACTTCCCGGAGCCAGGCCTCCTCCACCGTCTGTGTCCACTGGCCACTTCCTGGCTCTGCCTCACCCTCAACACACCTCCCCGTCCGCTCCCCCACCTCTGACAAGGCTGAGAGCCACACACAAAGTGCTACCGTTTAGCGGGAGGAGGGGTTGACATTTCTACCTTTAAATTTACTGAGATAATTTAACTGCATCAAAAAAAGAGAAAGTAGCAGGTCCTCAACTGCCAGTTTTTAACTCAGAGGAGCAGAGCGTTGAATCAAGCCCGGGGCACCTCTGTGTGTTACTGCACAGGCCACATGTTCAGGAAGCAGGCCCTGAATGTAGCAGCTACCTGCTTGCTGGACAACTCTGACCCTCCTGGCTCATGTCCCATTTCTTGTCCAGATTTCCCAGGTGCCTTCCTTAAGCCTCCGTCCATTGTGTGGACCGAGATTCTCTTAAGGAAGGCTCCTCTGGCTCCTGGCCTCAGAGACCCCCTCTGCCTCCAGGGCCCATGACTATCTGGCTAAGCAGATGTCTCTAAACCAGCATGTGCTTTCCACCTCCCACTGTGCCTGCACAAAACTTCCCCTATGACAAACTTTCAAAAACAGGAACACGGTCCGTGCGTCTTAAGTCGCTTCAGTCGTGTCTGACTCTTGGCGACGCTATGGACTGTAGCCAGCTAGGCTTCTCTGTCCATGGGATTCTCCAGGGAGGAATACTGGAGTGGGTCTCCATGCCCTCCTCCAGGGGATCTTCCTGACCCAGGGATCGAACCTGTGTCTCTTATATCTCCTGCATTGGCAGGCAGGTTTTCACCTGGGAAAACCTGGGGCAAAGGCAATAGGCGGTGGTCACGCTGGGTCCTGCCTGATTCAGCATCTGCTTGTTCACTGGTCCACCCCTTCAGCACACTGGCTGCACCCCGGCCTTTCTTTAGGTCTTTAGCCAGCATTAAACCCCAGTGTGACGGTTGATTTTATGCATCTATTTGACTAGGCCACAGGATGCCCAGATACTTGGTCAAACACTCTGAGTGTGTCCATGGGGATGTTTCTGGATGAGATTCATGTTGGATTCAGCAGACTGAGTGAAGCAGAGGGCTCCCCCACCACCCAGAATGGGTGGGCATCACCCAATCAGTCAAAGGCCTGAATAGAATTGAAAGGCTGACCCTCTCATGATGAAGAGGAAAAATACATCCTGCCTGATTCCCTTGAGCTGCGCCATTGGTCTCCTGCCTTTGGACTCGAAACACTAGCGCTTCTTGGGTATGGAGCCTGCTGGCTTTGGGGCTGGAGTTTCCACCATCAGCTCCCCTGGGTCTCTAACCTGCTGACTGCAGATAACCTGCTGACTGCAGACTGTGTGACTGGTCAGCCTCCATAATCTCATGAGTAATTCCTTACAATAAATTTCCTCTATCTGTCTAATTACTTATCTACCTTCCTGTGTATCTATCTAAAATAAGCTTCTGTATGTGTTCTGGGCTTCCCGGGTGGCTCAGTGATGAAGAATCTGCCTTCTAAGCATGAGATGCAGGTTTGATTCCTGGTCTAGGAAGATCCCCTGGAGAAGGAAACGGCTAACCGCAATACTTTTGTCTAGGAAATCTCATGGACGGAGGGGCCTGCTGGCCCCTGGGACTGCAGAGTCAGACGCAACTGAGTGACTGAGCACACACATGCACACACACACACATCTATCTATCTACCCACCTACCTACCTGTATATTTGTGTGTTTTATATACAATGTAAGTATCCCCTATTGCTTCTGTTTCTCCAAAGAACTGTAATCCAAAAAAAAGAGCAGTTAGTATTGAAAGTGTTCCTAATGATGAACAGGATCTCAGTGATCTTCAGCCAAAATCTCCCAGGGACACACACCGAGGGAGCACGTACACCGTGGGGAGCATAGAGGGTATTAGAACCTATTGTAGAATTTGGGCTTTGATGGTGATCGGGGAGGATCCGAGAAAGCAATGGATTGCACAAAAAAGTGAGGCAATTCTATGATATTGTCAACAAATACCTTCTCTCTGGGGAGGGCTGACTTGAGCAGGGATAAAGCTGTGCTTAGCAAAGACGCAGCCGTCACTCCTTTTAGCCAAGAGCAGGGTTTTGGAAGTTTGTGGGTGGCACGGTGACTTCGGTTTCCCCATGCCTGGTCACAGGGATGAAGTGCCCTGTGCCGTCTCACTTTGTCATGGTCTCAGAGTGGTCTTTCCTGATGTCGGTGCTCTGTGAGATTGTTTGTACCCCCCAGCCATATTCTCAGTCACTTCTAGTTCCCTGGTTCTCCCCTTCCCTCCCCACCCCCTGGCCTGCCCCTCCACCCAGAAGAAAGCTGAAAGATTATCCAGGGAGGCAGACACGCTGAGTCTCCCCTGTGCAGATGGAGGGTTTCTGGGATCTTCTGAGGGGAGTAACCCCAAATACATGCAAGCGTTTTTCCTGCTTATCATGACTCCCTTTCCAAATCTTTCTGCTCTGTATTGTTACCAAAACCCAGCCCCTGTGCCGAACACTTTACATACATTCTCATATTCGACCCTTAAAATAACCCTAGAGGTAAGGATAGTAGTGTTTTCATTCTGAGGGTAGGGTAACTCAGGTACACATAGGGTAAAAAACAGTAACAGCAGAAAAGCAAAACCTGACAACAAAGAACTCTGCTCCACCCACTGCTGAAAAGTCCCTCTGGCGCTTGGTCACGAGGCATGCTGTGCATCTGTGCAGGATGGCAAAATCAGAGAACTTCCTTTCCACCTGCACACTATTTCCAGAGTAGAGTGTCATTTGGCCCTGGACCAAAACCCTGCATGGCTCCTTACTGCCTAGAGAATGGAGCCCGAATGCCGTACGTCAAGACCCCGGCCAGTGTTGAGACTCTGTCTCAACAGCGCTGGTGTCCTTAGTTCCTCCCTTTTTCTTAAGTGAGCTCCCCGTTGTGGCCACAGCTGGACATTCACTGCCCACCCCCCAGCCCCAAATAGGTCAAGTGCATTTGCACATCCGTGCTACTCCCTGCAGCTGGAATATTCCCTGACGTCCATCCAATTTCAGTTCCATCACTCCTTTCAACTCAGGTCTGAGTTCCTCTGTGCAGTTTTCCTGGCAGATATCCTGTGCTATTTCATATTCTTATTTATATTTTCATGAATCACCCTTGTTGTCCCAATAAGACCTATGGTAGGTAATTTTCAAAACAACCACAATAGTTTCTCCCTTGCCTAGCTGCTGACCCTTTGCCATGTGACTTGCCTTGGCCACTTCTACCTCCAAGAGGCAGAGTCTGTGTCTTCACTCTTTGGAGTCTGAGTTTAAATGTAAACATGGCTTGTTTTGGCCAATGACACATTAGAAAATCCTGAAATTACTGTGAGAGGAGCTTGGGCTAGCCAGGTAAGGGGTAGAAAACACAAGGAGAAGAGACGGATCCCTCAGCTGACCTACCAAAGACAAGCGATCCTAGGCCAACCAGCCTGCAAAATGTGCGAGCGAGGCTCTCCTATATCGTCCAGCCCCAGTTCAGCTGTCCGGGTCACAAAAGCTATCCCAGCCAACTCATTGTGAACAAGCAGTAGATGTTTGTTTTTACAAGCCAGCACAATTTAGAATGGTTTGCTATGCAGCACAAGCTAACAAATACAAGATTCTAAATGCCCTAGGTCAGGTACTGAGCTCTGACCCACCTTATCTGAATCCTCGGAATCCAGTCTTGCTTGTGATACCTGGTCCTCAATGAATGTTTGTTTTTGATGATAATAATGCTAATAAAGAATGTTGAGGAATTCCCTGGTGGTCTAGTGGCTAGGACTCTGCTTTAATTGCTGAGGGCCCAGGTTCAATCTCTGCTTGGGGAACTAAGATCCCACACGACACACAGTGTGGCCAAAACAACAATAATAACAACAACAACAAAAAGTTTAAAAAAAAAAAGAATTCTAAAAGCTGGAGATTTAAAAACAGCCAAGCCTAGCCTTCAGAGAGGATAGAGATTTGGGAGTGCCTGGTTTTCAAGTTTAAAACCTGGATTGAGCCAACTGGGTATTATCAAAGTTTATGTTAACCTACTTAACATATCAGGAAATTCCCTTCTCTCGCAGGACACCTTAGCTGTGTACTAACTTCGCCACAGGTGCTGGATTCAGCTGATGCAGTTGCAGGAAGGGGTTCTCTTTGGGAAGAGAGATGCAGCTTGTGGGGGTATTAGTTAGTTAGTTAGCTAGTTCAGTCACTCAGTCGTGTCCGACTCTTTGTGACCCCATGAATCGCAGCACGCCAGGCTTCCCTGTCCATCACCATCTCCCAGAGTTCACTCAGACTCACGTCCATCAAGTCAGTGATGACATCCAGCCATCTCATCCTCTGTCATCCCCTTCTCCTCCTGCCCCCAATCCCTCACAGCATCAGAGTCTTTTCCAATGAGTCAACTCTTTGCATGAGGTGGCCAAAGTACTGGAGTTTCAGCTTCAGCATCATTCCTTCCAAAGAAATCCCAGGGTTGATCTCCTTCAGAATGGACTGGTTGGATCTCCTTGCAGTCCAAGGGACTCTCAAGAGTCTTCTCCAACACCACACTTCAAAAGCATCAATTCTTTGGTGCTCAGCCTTCTTCACAGTCCTACTCTCACATCCATACATGACCACAGGAAAAACCATAGCCTTGACTAGACGAACCTTAGTCGGGAAAGTAATGTCTCTGCTTTTGAATATACTATCTAGGTTGGTCATCACTTTCCTTCCAAAGAGTAAGCGTCTTTTAATTTCATGACTGCAATCACCATCTGCAGTGATTTTGGAGCCCAAAAAAATAAAGTCTGACACTGTTTCTACTGTTTCCCCATCTATTTCCCATGAAGTGATGGGACCGGATGCCATGATCTTCGTTTTCTGAATGTTGAGCTTTAAGTCAACTTTTTCACTCTCCTCTTTCACTTTCATCAAGAGGCTTTTTAGCTCCTCTTCACTTTCTGCCATAAGGGTGGTGTCATCTGCATATCTGAGGTTATTGATATTTCTCCTGGCAATCTTGATTCCAGCTTGTGTTTCTTCCAGTCCAGAGTTTCTCATGATGTACTCCGCACATTAGTTAAATAAGCAGGGTGACAATATACAGCCTTGACGTACTCCTTTTCCTATTTGGAACCAGTCTGTTGTTCCATGTCCAGTTCTAACTGTTGCTTCCTGACCTGCATATAGATTTCTCAAGAGGCAGGTTAGGTGGTCTGGTATTCCCATCTCTTTCAGAATTTTCCACAGTTTATTGTGATCCACACAGTCAAAGGCTTTGGCATAGTCAATAAAGCAGAAGTAGATGTTTTTCTGGAACTCTCTTGCCTTTTCTATGATCCAGTGGATGTTGGCAATTTGATCTCTGGTTCCTCTGCCTTTTCTAAAACCAGCTTGAACATCAAGGAGTTCACGGTTCACATATTGCTGAAGCCTGCTTTGGAGAATTTTGAACATTAGGTGCCCAATATGCTACTGGAGATCAGTGGAGAAACAACTCCAGAAAGAAAGAAGGGATGGAGCCAAAGCAAAAACAGTACCCAGTTGTGGATGTGACTGGTGATAGAAGCAAGATCCAATGCTGTAAAGAGCAATATTGCATAGGAACCTGGAATGTCAGGTCCATGAATCAAGGCAAATTGGAAGTGGTCAAACAAGAGATGGCAAGGGTGAACGTCGACATTCTAGGAATCAGCGAACTAAAATGGACTGGAATAGGTGAATTTAACTCAGATGACCATTATAATTACTACTGCAGGCAGGAATCCCTCAGAAGAAATGGAGCAGCCATCATGGTCAACAAAAGAGTCTGAAATGCAGTACTTGGAAGCAATCTCAAAAATGACAGAATGATCTCAGTTCGTCTCCAAGGCAAACTATTCAATATCACAGTTATCCAAGTCTATGCCCCAACCAGTAACACTGAAGAAGCTGAAGTTGAATGGTTTTATGAAGACCTACAAGACCTTTTAGAACTAACACCCAAAAAAGATGTCATTTTCATTATAGGGGACTGGAATGCAAAAGTAGGAAGTCAAGAAACACCTGGAGTAACAGGCAAACTTGGCCTTGGAATGCGGAATGAAGTGGGGCAAAGACTAATAGAGTTTTGCCAAGAAAATGCACTGGTCATAGCAAACATCCTCTTCCAACAACACAAGAGAAGACTCTGCACATGGACATCACCAGATGGTCAACACCGAAATCAGATTGATTATATTCTATGCAGCCAAAGATGGAGAAGCTCTATACAGTCAACAAAAACAAGACCGGGAGCTGACTGTGGCTCAGATCATGAACTCCTTATTGCCAAATTCAGACTCAAATTGAAGAAAGTAGGGAAAACCACTAGACCATTCAGGTATGACCTAAATAAAATCCCTTATGATTATACAGTGAAAGTGAGAAATAGATTTAAGGGCCTAGATCTGATAGATAGAGTGCCTGATGAACTATGGAATGAGGTTCGTGACATTGTACAGGAGACAGGGATCAAGAACATCCCCATGGAAAAGAAATGCAAAAAAGCAAAATGGCTGTCTGGGGAGGCCTTACAAATAGCTGTGAAAAGAAGAGAGGCGAAAAGCAAAGGAGAAAAGGAAAGATATAAGCATCTGAATGCAGAGTTCCAAAGAATAGCAAGAAGAGATAAGAAAGCCTTCTTCAGCCATCAATGCAAAGAAATAGAGGAAAACAACAGAATGGGAAAGACTAGAGATCTCTTCAAGAAAATTAGAGATACCAAGGGAACATTTCATGCAAAGAAGGGCTCGATAAAGGACAGAAATTGTATGGACCTAAGAGAAGCAGAAGATATTAAGAAGAGGTGGCAAGAATACACAGAAGAACTATACAAAAAAGATCTTCACGACCCAGATAATCATGATGGTGTGATCACTAATCTAGAGCCAGACATCTTGGAAAGTGAAGTCAAGTGGGCCTTAGAAAGCATCACTATGAACAAAGCTAGTGGAGGTGATGGAATTCCAGTTGAGCTCTTTCAAATCCTGAAAGATGATGCTGTGAAAGTGCTGCACTCAATATGCCAGCACATTTGGAAAACTCAGCAGTGGCCACAGGACTGGAAAAGGTCAGTTTTCATTCCAATTCCAAAGAAAGGAAATGCAAAAGAATGCTCAAACTACCGCACAATTGCACTCCTCTCACATGCTAGTAAAGTAATGTGGGGGTGAGCTCTCACATTTTCTCCTTCCTTCCATTAACCAAGTGTCTACTGAGCTCTTGCCACATGCCTCATGATGCACTGGGGACCAAGGAAATGAACCAGTCCAATCCTGGCCCTTAAGGGGCTCTATGTCTGACCATCTCCTGGCTCAAGTTCAACAAGAGAGGTGAGTAAGAGAGCTCCTGTTCTAGGGCTCATCTTTCTGAACAAATTGACCATTTTATGATTTTAAGTCTTCTACTTGTGGGAACTGATAGACAATTTTCCAAGTCTTTTAAGTTTTCAAGACTCTTTGCAACTCCCTGGACAGTAACCTGCTAGGCTCCTCTGTCCCTGTGGATTCTCCAGGCAAGAATACTGGATTGGGTAGCCTTTCCCTTCTCCAGGGCATATTCCCAACGCAAGGATCAAACCCAGGTCTCACCAGGGAAACCCCAAGTCTTTAAGTTTACATTTTCTTAACCAAATTGAACTTTTCTGAAGAAAATGAATAAAAATTAATAGGACTTAATGGTATAATCAGGCTTCCCAGGTGGCACTAGTGGTAAAAAAAAAACCTGCCTATCAGTGGAGGAGACTTAAGAGATGTGGGTTCGATCCCTGGGTCAGGAAGATCCCCTGGAGGAGAGCATGGCAACCCAATCCAGTATTCATGCCTGCAGAATCCCATGGACAGAAGAGCCTCGTGGGCTACAGTCCACGGGGTCACAAACAGTTGGACACACCTGAAACGACTTAGGATGCAATGGTATAGTCATCTAACTCCAGATGTAACAAAACTCTGTGTAGCTGGGTTGTAGGTGCCACATACTCCAATATCAAGACCTCAGACCATAGTAGAAAAATGAAAGGCAGCGATGCCTGATCCTCCAAAGGTTCAGTAGCCAAGGGCCTGACCGTGGCTCCTCAGGTGGGTTACAGTAACCACACACCCAGTCATGGATCCCTGGGTATTGAGTGCTTATTATTTAAGCACTCTATTCTTTGCAATTCTCTCAGCAAGCCTGTGAGACAGGAACTACTAGGATTTCTCTTTTACAGATGAGGAAACGGAAGCATGAAAAAGTTAAGCAACTTGCCCAAAGCTACAGAGCTATTAAGTGGCAGATCTGGGGCTCAACCTCAGTGTTTTTGTTTTTATCTTTGGTAAAGCCCACACAGCTTCAGACCCGGCCTGTTGACAGCACTGTCCCGTGTCCCTGGTCTCCTTTCCTTCCCTCCCACGCCAGAACAGCAGCCTGCCTGCAGCCCAGCACTTCCTTGCAGGTGGCATGTACCCTTTTGCTGTTTTTGCTCTTAGAGGGTTGGGAGTGCTTCTGACACAGCACTTTACTTCCTGTTTGGTTTATTTTTTATTTGTTTGAGCTGAAGCTCAAAACAAATAAGAGAGCCTGACCTGTTTCCTCCAGGCAACTTATGAAGGAGAGCCTTCCAGAACTCAGTCAGCACTTAGCTGACACCAGCCCACGCCAGGCTGCAAGGGACTTGGGGAGAATTTGCAAGGCTCGCTGGAGCTCCTGTCATGCAGACACATGCCATAGTCACCGCTGATTAAGTGACAGAGTCTGAATCCAAGAGGCAGGATGTGACCTCACCTGCCAGGACCACACCAGTCTTTTCTACTTTCAGTTATAGAAATTATTTAAGAATAACAGAAAACCCTTGGAGACGGCTTCCTACCTGGATGTGGTTCCCAGCCCTTCCCTTCCCTTTGTTGCAGCCCCCCGATGCCCCCCGACCCCCACTCCCATCCCCACCCCGCCAGCCACTTCTCTCCCTCCCTCTCTTCAGCCTAGCACTTCTCTCTCACCTCCTCTCCCCTCCCCCTTCACTTGCCATCTCCTTTCCTTCTGGTAAAGGTTCCAACCTATAGGAACTTCCTCATAATGCAGATGACTTTTCTGCGTTACCATGGCTACCTGCAGCTACCAAGGTTTTTCAGCAAAGTCACTTCTCTCCTACACTTTTCATAGGAAATCTACATTCCACATCTCATTTTCCCCACTTGCCCTGCTTGAGCAAAACTCCAGCCCTAGGCTCTCCAATGTCTGTAGGTGTTTTTAAAACAGCCACATCTCTTCTGTATCAACTATGTTGATGTATTTTAAATACTTTTGGGTACTGTTGTTCAGTCACTAAGTTGTGTCCAAAGAATCAATCTTTTTGAACTGTGGTGCTGGAGAAGACCCTTGAGAGTCTCTTGGACAGACAGCAAGGAGATCAAACCAATCAATCCTAAAAGAAGTAGACCCTGCACATTCTTTGGAAGGACTGATGCTGAAGCGTCAATACTTTGGCCACCTGATGGAAGAACTGACTCATTGGAAAAGACCCTGATGCGGGGCAAGATTGAAGGCAGGAGGAGAAGGGGACAACAGAGGAAGAGATGGTTGGATCACATCACTGACTCGACGGACATGAGTTTGAGCAAGCTTTGGGAGGAGGTGAAAGACAGGGAACCCTGGTGTGCTGCAGTCTGTGAGGTCACAAAGAGTCAGTCACGACTGAGCAACTGAAAAACAGCAAGGCATATCCGGCTCTTTGCAACCCCATGAACTGCAGCACACCAGGCTTTCTTGTCCTTCGCCATCTCCCAGAGTTTGCTCAAACTCATGTCCATTGAGCCAGTGATGCCACCCAACCATCTCATCCTCTGTCGTCCCCTTCTCCTCCTGCCCTCAGTCTTTTCCAGCATCAGGGTCTTTTCCACTGAGTCTGCTCTTCACATCAGGTGGCCAACGTATTGAGTTTCAGTTTCAGCATCAGTCTTTCCAATGAATATCCAGGGTTGATTTCCTTTAGGATTGACTGGTTTGATCTCTTTGCTGTCCCAGAGTCTTCTCCAGCACCACAATTGGAAAGCATCAATTCTTTAGCACTCAGCCTTCCATATGGTCCAACTTTCCCATCCATACATGACTACTGGAAATATCATAGCTTTGACTATGTGGACCTTTGTCAGCAAAGTGATGTCTCTACTTTTTAATACACTGTCTAGGTTTGTCATAGCTTTCTTTCCACAGAGCAAGCATCTTTTAATTTCATGGCTGCAGTCACCATCTGCAATGATTTTGGAACCCAAGAAAATAAAATCTGTCACTGTTTCCACTTTTTCCCCATCTGTTTGCCATGAAGTGATGGGACCAGATGCCATGATCTTAGTTTTCTGAATGTTAAGTTTTAAGCCAGCTTTTTCACTCTCCTCTTTCACTTTCATCAAGGGGCTCTTTAGTTCCTCTCCATTTTCTGCCATAGTGTGGATATCTGAGGTTACTGATATTTCTCCCAGCAATCTTGATTCCCGTTTGAGCTTCATTCAGCTCAGCATTTTGCATGATGTACTCTGCATATAAGTTAAATAAACAGGGTGACAATATACAGCCTTAACATACTCCTTTCTCAATTTTAGAGTAGTGAAATAGATGTTTTTCTAGAATTCTCTTGCTTTTTCTTTGATCCAACACTTGTTGGCAATTTGATCTCTGGTTCCTCCTCCTTTCCTAAATCCAACTTGTAGGTCTGGAGTTCTTGATTCATGTACTGTTGAAGCCTAGCTTGAAAGACTTTGAACATTAACTGGCTAGCATGTGAAATGAGCACAATTGTACAGTAGTTTGAGCATTCTTTGGCATTGCTTTTCTTTGGAATTGGGATGAAAACTGACATTTTCCAGTCCTGTGGCCACTGCTGAGTTTTCCAAATTTGCTGGCATATTGAATGCAGCACTTTCACAGCATCATCTTCTGGGATTTGAAATAGCTCAGCCATAATTGCATCACCTCCACTAGCTTTGTTTTTAATAATGCTTCTGAAGGCCCACTTGACTTCATACTCCAGGATGTCTGGCTCTAGGTGAGTGATCACACCATTGTGCTTTTTCCGGTTCATTAAGACCTTTTTGTACCATTTTGTAATCTTGCCACGTCTCTTCCCTGGTAGCTTCCCTGGGGCTTCCCTGGTAGCTCAGCTGGTAAAGAATCTGCCTGCAATGTAGAAGACCCCAGTTCAATTCCTGGGTCGGGAAGATCCCCTGGAGGAGGGCATGGCAACCCACTCCAGTATTCTTGCCTAGAGAATTCCCATGGATAGAGGAGCCCAGAGGGCTACAGTCCATGGGATCACAAAGAGTCGGACACAACTGAGTGACTAAGCACAAGCCCAGCACACCCCTCCTAATCTTTTCTGATTCTGTTAGCACCTTCTCTCATCAAGTTAGGTAATTCCAAATACATCAGTACAATGTTCTCCATGGAACATATCTGGCTTACTTAGTGAAATGTGGACAAGTTGAACGTGTACTTATGCAAGGGGCTTGACAAGAGCTGAATTGTGAACGCTGAGTTGGGTAGTGGTTCAGGTGGGACTGTTAACACCCCAGAGGCAAAGCAGGGGCAAACCAGACACCTACCCCAAAGAAATTGTCCCGCCCACCAAGATCAGGTGAAGCTTGTGAAAGCAGCTAAGAAAATACCCAGAACTCAGCTTCCTCTCCAAGCCCTTGTTGAACAAATGGTCCTGAATCTGGTGCAAAGGAAAGACTATGCCCGGCAGAATTAAGTGAAAGAATTAAGAATTCATTCTTAAGTGAAAGAATCAGTTCTGAAATCAGGCAGAATTAAGTGTTATTCTCAAGTCTGTTAATGAACTAGCTGTGCTGTGAGAGCTTGGGCAAGTTCCTTACCCTCTCTGAATCTCAGTAGTCTATCTTTCAAAGTTCTTGCGAAAAATAAACGGCCTAGTGCACGTAAAAGGGCCTAAAGTAGTTCTTGGCATAGAGTTGGCGGAGAGTAACTGCTGAATTCTAGTTACTATCATGAGCAAAGCCCTCCAAGGCAGCACTGAGACTCAAATAGCTGAGCACAGGAAGCAGATACCAAGGTTATCAAATAATCAGGCTGCACAACTGGTAACTAAACCAGAAATCATGATCTGAACACGCTGAAGTTGAGGATATAAGCATTAAAGAGAAGCTAAGGCACCAAGTCTCATTAGATGCTGTTACAAGAGCAATGTCCAAGCATCATTGGGTGGAAACTGACCCAGCGAAGGAACCATGCAGCTGCGGCTTTCAGGGTCCTCTTTCCTCTCCTTGGCTACTGGAGATGTGCTGGAATGTGTGGTAGGCAGGCCAAGAGCCTGGGCCAGAAGAGTGTAAGGGAGAGAAAGACAGATCCCTGCTCAGGCCCAGGAAAGAAGGCTGAGCACACACAGATGGGGAATTGACCTGAGCTAATTCAGCAGGACCCATGAGTGTGGGGTTGGGTCCAAGCCTTGAACCTTCAAGTTGAAAAATATGTCATGCAGAAGATTCTTAAGTTGAGTGCATACAAGGAAGATAAATGAGACATTTCCTGACATCAGTAACAACAGGGGTTGTGGTCTGCATCAACCAGTGCTGTGCACACTAAGAGACTATACCTCCAAAAGCAGCCACTAGCTCAAGTCCTCTTTATAGGACCTATAAGAGAAGATCTAGTGAAACTAATGGGAGCCCTTTCTTTGGAAGTTAGTTCCCAGGAAGGGGTAGCAGGGAGTGGAGCAGAGAATTTGTCACATGTCTGTTGGAAGGTGAGGGGCTGATGTTTGAGAAAAATATAAGAATGAGACATGGTAGTTAAAGCTTCTCCTGGGGCTTTCCTGGTGGCTCAGAGGGTAAAGCGTCTGCCCTCAATGTGGGAGACCTGGGTTCGATCCCTGGCTCGGGATGATCCCCTGGAGAAGGAAATGGCAACCCACTCCAGTACTCTTGCCTGGAAAATGCCATGGATGGAGGAGCCTGGTAGGCTGCAGTCCATGGGATCCCAAAGAGTCATACACAACTGAGCAACTTCACGTCACTTCTCGCTGATAGAGGAAGAAGGCAAACCAGCTGCACTTCCAGAGACAAAGAAACACAAGTCTCACCACGGGTCAGCCATGAACTTCCCAAGAGGAAGCACAGTCTTGAAGAGGACTCTGCCCAGAGGCCGTCCCAGGGAATGAGATAATCCAGTAGAGGGTATGTGTGGGGTGCACTTTGGAACCAGGAAGGAGTCATAGGTTCCAGCTGGAGGAAGCACAGTCCAGGGCAGAAAGCTACAAACCACAGAAGACTACACTACACATCCATGCTGTGTGTATGTGTGGGGGTGGGGGGTGAGCATTTGAACACGAGCCACACACCCAGAGGGCACCAAACCAGATGACAATAGTACAGCTCTAGTAGAAACCTCTCTATTCCCCTTATCTGCCCGTCTCCTTGAGTCAACCAGGAGGAGTTAGAGGCTGGCCAGCACAGTAGAGGGAAACAAGATGAGCAGACCAGGAAGAAAAAGCTGGTCACCCACACCGATCCTCACCGCCTCCATGTTTCCTAACTGAGTGTGATCTTAACCAGCAGCTGCTGCTGCTGCTGCTGCTAAGTCACTTCAGTCGTGTCCGACTCTGTGTGACCCCATAGACGGCAGCCCACCAGGCTCCCCCATCCCTGGGATTCTCCAGGCAAGAACACTGGAGTGGGTTGCCATTTCCTTCTCCAATGCATGAAAGTGAAAAGTGAAAGTGAAGTCACTCAGTCGTGTCTGACTCTTAGCGACCCCATGGACTGTAGCCCACCAGGCTCCTCAGTCCATGGGATTTTCCAGGCAACAGTACTGGAGTGGGGTGCCATTGCCTTCTCCAGCAGAGAGGAGCTTAATCCGGGTGAAGGATACATTTTTTTTTTCTTTTTCAACTTTATTGACATATAATTGACAAAAATATGCATTGAAGGTGTACAGCATGGTTGTTTCAAATAAATACACATTGCAAAGTGATCACCACAATCAAGCTAATTAGAAATCATTACCCCCCATAGTTACCATCTCAGGGGTTTGTTTTCTTTTCCTCTCCCCTCTGGCAATCACCTTTTCTCTGTATGTATTAGTGTATTTCTGTTTTGTTGTATTTGTTCATTTCTTTTGTGTTTTAGCTTCCACATGTAAATGAAGGCATACTGTATTTCTCTTTCTCTGTCTGACTCACCTCACTTAGTATGAGATCCTCTAGGTCCATCCATGTTGCCACAAATGGCAAGATTTCACTGTGGGTTGAGGGCTGTGTAATATTCTATTGTATATCTATCTTCTATCTATCTATCTAATCTTCTTTGTTCATTCATCTATCGAGAATGAACATTTA
Organism: Capra hircus; assembly: GCF_001704415.2. Classification (NCBI taxonomy): domain Eukaryota; kingdom Metazoa; phylum Chordata; class Mammalia; order Artiodactyla; family Bovidae; genus Capra; species Capra hircus. Next base: position 21,859,077 of record NC_030831.1, on the reverse strand, counting down.
AGTTACTTGCATATCTTGGCTAATGTTGCAATGAACATATGGGTACATGTATCTTTTAGAGTTAGCATTTTTGTTTTCTTTGAAAGAAGTACCCCAAAGTGGACTTGCTGGATCATATGATAGTTCTATTTTTAATTTTTTGAGGAAACTTCATACTGTTTTCCGTAGTAGCTATGCCAATTTACAGTCCTTCCAATAGTGAACAAGGGTGCATTTTTCTCCATATCGTTTTTGATGATAGCCATTCCAATGGGTGTGAGGTAGTATCTCATTGTAGCTTCAATTTATATTTCCCTAATAATTAGTAATATTGGGCATCTTCTCATGTGCCTGTTCAGTTCAGTCCAGTTCAGTCACTCACTCATGTCCGACTCTTTGCGACCCATGAATCGCAGCACGCCAGGCCTCCCTATCTATCACCATCTCCCGGAATTCACTCAGACTCATGTCCATCGAGTCTGTGATGCCAACCAGCCATCTCATCCTCGGTCGTCCCCTTCTCCTTCTGCCCCCAATGCCTCCCAGCACCAGAGTCTTTTGCAATGAGTTAACTCTTCGCATGAGGTGGCCAAAGTACTGGAGCTTCAGCTTCAGCATCATTCCTTCCAAAGAAATCCCAGGGTTGATCTCCTTCAGAATGGACTGGTTGGATCTCCTTGCAGTCCAAGGGACTCCTAAGAGTCTTCTCCAACACCACAGTTCAAAAGCATCAATTCTTTGGCGCTCAGCCTTCTTCACAGTCCAACTGTCACATCCATACATGACCACAGGAAAAACCATAGCCTTGACTAGATGGACCTTAGTCTGCAAAGTAATGTCTCTGCTTTTGAATATACTGTCTAGGTTGGTCATAACTTTTCTTCCCAGGAATAAGCGTCTTTTAATTTCATGGCTGCAGTCACCATCTGCAGTGATTTTGGAGCCCCAAAAAATAAAGTCTGACACTGTTTCCACTGTTTCCCCATCTATTTCCCATGAAGTGATGGGACCGGATGCCATGATCTTCATTTTCTGAATGTTGAGCTTTAAGCCAACTTTTTCACTCTCCTCTTTCACTTTCATCAAGAGGTTTTTTAGCTCCTCTTCACTTTCTGCCATAAGGGTGGTGTCATCTGCATATCTGAGGTTATTGATATTTCTCCTGGCAATCTTGATTCCAGCTTGTGTTTCTTCCAGTCCAGAGTTTCTCATGATGTACTCCGCACATAAGTTAAATAAGCAGGGTGACAATATACAGCCTTGACGTACTCCTTTTCCTATTTGGAACCAGTCTGTTGTTCCATGTCCAGTTCTAACTGTTGCTTCCTGACCTGCATACAGATTTCTCAAGAGGCAGGTTAGGTGGTCTGGTATTCCCATCTCTTTCAGAATTTTCCACAGTTTATTGTGATCCACACAGTCAAAGGCTTTGGCATAGTCAATAAAGCAGAAGAAGATGTTTTTCTGGAACTCTCTTGCCTTTTCCATGATCCAGCGGATGTTGGCAATTTGATCTCTGGTTCCTCTGCCTTTTCTAAAACCAGCTTGAACATCAGGGAGTTCACGGTTCACGTATTGCTGAAGCCTAGCTTGGAGAATTTTGAGCATGACTTTACTAGCATGTGACATGAGTGCAATTGTGCGGTAGTTTGAGCATTCTTTTGCATTTCCTTTCTTTGGAATTGGAATGAAAACTGACCTTTTCCAGTCCTGTGGCCACTGCTGAGTTTTCCAAATTTGTGTGTGCCTGTTGGCCATCTGTATGTCTGCTTTGGAAAAAAATGTTTACTCAGGTCTTCTGCCCATTTTCTGTTAGAGCTGTTTTTTAATGTTTTTTTAAATGTTTCTTTTTTTAATGTTGAGTTGTATGAGTTCTTTGTATATTTTGGTCATAAATCCCTTATCAGATATATCATTTGCAAATATCTTCTTCCATTCAGTGAGCAGTGCTTTCCTTTTGTTGATAGTTTCTTTCCCTGTGCAAAAACTTTTTGACTTGAAGTAGTTCTATTTGTTTATTTTTGTTTTCCTTGCCTGAGGAGATATATACAAAAAGATATTGCTAAGACTAGTGTTAAAGAGTATTCAGCCTATATTTTCTGCTAAGATTTTTATGGTTTCAGGTCTTGCATTTAGCTTTTAACCCATTTTAAGTTAATTTTTGTGTATGAAGTAACAAATAGTCCAACTTGGTTCTTTTCCATACAGCTGTCTAGTTTCACCAGCATCAGTTTTTGAAAATATTGTCTTGCCTCCTTGGTCATAGATTAATCGCCCATATAAGTGTAGATCCATTTCTGGGCTCTCTATTACATTGCATCCATTTATGCGTCTGTTTTTGTGCCAGTACCATATTGTTTTTTATGTAGTTTTGTAGTATAATTTGAAATCAGGGACCATGATACTTCCAACTTTGTTCTTCTTTCTCAAGGCATGTGGGGTCTACAAATTTTGGAATTATTTGTTCTAGTTCTATGAAAAAAATTCCAGTGGTATTTTAACAAGGATTGCATTAAATCTGTAGATGGCTTTGGGTAGTATGGTCATTTTAACAAAATCAATATTAATCCACGAGGATGATCTGTCTTTCCATTTATGCCATCTTCAACTTCTTTCATCAGCATCTTATAGTTTCCAAGTATAGAACTTTTACCTTCTTGGTTATACTTATTCCCAGGTGTTTTTTTTTTTTTAACATATAATTGTAAATGGGACTGCTTTATTAATTTCTCTTTCTGATAGTTCATTGTTAATGTAGAGACACAAAAGATTTTCATATATTAATTTTGCATCCTGCGACTTTACTGAATTTATTTATTAGTCCTAATAATTTTTTTTGGTGGTGTTTTTCAGGTTTTCTATACATAGCATCATGTCCTCTACAAACGGTGAAAGTTTTCCTTCTTCACTTCCAATTTGGATTCATTTTATTTATTTTTCTTGTCTGATTACTGTGACTAGGAATTCCAATATTTAGAATAAAAATGGCAGAAGTGGGGGTCCTTGTCTTGGTCCTGATTTTACAGAAAATGCTTTCAGCTTTTTATCATTGAGTATGGTGATAGCTGTGGGTTTGTCATATATGGCTCTTCTAATGTTGAGGAATGTTCCTTTGATACCCACTTGGTTGAGAATTGATGTTGAATTTTGTCAAAAGTTTTTTGCATCTATTTAGATGTTCATAAGATTTTTATTCTTAAATTTATTGATGCGGTGTATCATATTGATTGGTTTGTAGGTATTCAACCATCCTGGAATTCATTAGAATCTCTTAAAGAGAGAATTCCCCAAGGTGGAAGTGTTTCAATTAATGGAAGGATCACAGCAGATTCAACCACTCTGTGAATAAATTACTACATATATCAAAGGCCATTTTCCATTCTGGTTCAGTTAAAATGATATAAGCACACTTTGCTCTGTTATTTCCACTGCTGCTGCTGCTAAGTCACTTCAGTCGTGTCCGACTCTGCAACCCTATAGACGACAACCCACTAGGCTCCTCCGTCCATGGGATTGTCCAGACAAGAACACTGGAGTGGGCTGCCATTTCCTTCTCCAATGCATGAAGGTGAAAAGTGAAAGTAAAGGCGTTCAGTCGTGTCTGACTCTGAGACCCCATGGACCGCAGTCCACCAGGCTCCTCCGTCCATGGGATTGTCCAGGCAAGAGTACTGGAGTGGGTTGCCATTGCCTTCTCCAGTTATTTCCACTGAATACAACTAAAAATGACAGAAAAAAAAAATATATGGGGAAGCTATTAAAGATTTTGGAGGGAGAAAAATAGGAAAATTGCATAAGAAAATCAAAACTCCAAATAAGATAGATTCATGGGTGAATTTCCTGTATCTTTTCTTACTCCAATGTCCCTTAGTCTGTAATTACAGGCGATTAAACCTGGAACTGTGTACTAGGGGTGGCGAAAAAGATCTCTAAAAGAAACTCTTCCTTTCTGGTTTAGGAAGAAGCAAGAGGACCCATAAAGCTCAGAGATAATGGGGGGAACCCCCATATTTTTAGTTATTTCTATCTTCTCTGCCTAAACCTCTTGGTACCAAAATTCAAAAGCATCTCTATGATGGTGATAGTGACAGCAATCGCAACAGCAGATGAACAGGCACCTGAGACTGTGAGGGAACAGGATCCTCTCTGACCCTAAGGACTACAGTTCCAAGAGCATAGGAATCATCTGCATTGATTTTTCTCTCTATCTTCCCTCCTCCTGCTTGCCTTTGGAGATAGACATAGTCAGAAACATGCCATAGGATAGGTTAGTGTTAGTCACTTGGTCGTGTCCGACACTTTGTGACCCCATGGACTGTAGCCCATCAGGCTCCTCTGTCCATGGGATTCTCTAGGCAAGAATACTGGAGTGGGTTGCCATGCCCTTCTCCAGGGGATCTTCCTGACCAGGGATCAAACCCGGGACTCCTGCGTTGCAGGCGGATTCTTTACCATCTGAGCCACCAGGGAAGCCCCAAATATACCACAGAGTAGGGAAATGCAAGCTCCAGCTTTCCAGGCACAAGGCCAGCAGAGGCCCCTGGGGGCCAGAAATGGCACAGAGCTCATGGTGAAGAAGAAACTTAAGGAAGCAGGACCATAAAGTTGAATGTGTAGTCTAGGTTCATTCTTGAGCCAATGAAAAAGAGAAGAAAATTAGAGTCCGTCATCCATCATTAACATAGAAACAGTATCCTCAACAGAATACTAACAAACTGATTCCAGCAATAAAAAGAATAATTCACCACAACTACATGGGATTATTTTCAAGACTGTAAGAACGGTTCAAATTTGAAAATCATTTAACATAATCTGCCATATGAACAGGCCAAGGAAGAAAAACCACACACAATTACGTAAGTTAATACAGAAAAACTACTTGAAAAGTTCAATATCCTTTCATGAAAAAAAAAAAAACCTGAGCAAAGTAGAAATAGAAGGCAAATTATTTAAATTGCTAACAAGCATCTATAAGAATAAACAAAAAACCACATCCAGTATCACAATGGTGAAAGATGGCTTCAACAATTCAATAAAAAAGTGCACAAAAGACTTAGATATTTTACCAAAGAGGATGTGAAGATGGCAACTAAGCACATATAAAGATGTTCAACACCAAAAACCATTAAGAAAATGCAAATTCAAACCACAATGAGAAACCACTGCACATTTATTTGGACAGCTTTTGAAAAAAATAAAGACAATATCAAATGCTAATGGTAATAAAGATTAACTGGAACCCTCATTCTTCGCTGGGGGGAATGCAAAATGGTATAGGCACGTACAGTTTGAAAGTTTCTTATAAAATTAAACATATGCTCACTTTATGACCAAGCAATCATATTTACCAAAAAAAAAATAATGTTCACACAAACACCTGTACACAAATGTCTATAGCAACTCTTTTCATAATTACCAAAAATTAGAAATTGCTCAAATATCCTCAGGAGGTAAATGATTTAAAAAAAACCTGAGGTGTCTATATGTAATACAATACCCTTTAGGAATAGAAAGAATGATCATAAAAGTATTATGCTGAATTTTAAAAACTAGTCCCCAAATTTACATATCATGTGATTTCTTTCATATGACATTTGGAAAAGGCAACACTATAGGGAAGTTTATTGGTTTTCTATTGCTTCATAACAAATGCCCACAAACTTAGTAGCTTAAAGCAATGCATAATTATCTCACAGTTTCTGTGGGTTGGGAGTCAGAATTCTGGTTAGCTGAGTCTTATACTCAGGTCTTATACTCACAAGGCTGAAATCAACATGTCAGTCAGGCTGTGTCCTATGTGAAGGCTCAACTAGGGAGAATTCATTTTCAAGCTCATTCAGGTTGTTGGCAGAATTCATCTGCAGCTCTGTGACTGAGGGTGCTGACTTCTTACTGGCTGTTGACTGGAAGCTATCCTCAGGTCCTGGGTTTCCTGCCACATAGCCCTCCTCCCAGACAGTCACGCAGGATAGTTTGCTTTTTTTAAGCAAACTTAAAGTAGAAGTGTGTCTCTTGTAAAAGAGTGTCTCTTGCTCCAATCTGCTAAAAAAAAAAACCCTGTTATACAATACAATGTGATCATGGGAGTGACCTTTGCTACATACTAATCTAACCAAGAAAGTAACCAAGATCCAATAATCCTGGTCATATTCTACTAGCTAGAAGTAAGTCACAGGTCATTCCCACACCCAAGATTGGGGAGATGATATAGGTTATAACTCTGGAAGTGAAGTTCATTTAGAATTAAGCCAACTACAATAAGAGGAAAGTGGCTGCAAGAACTGAGGCGTAAGAGGAATGGTTGGTGGACAAAAGAACCATAGAGCCAATTTTCAGGGGTAATGGAACTATTTATATCCTGATTGTTTTGGTGATTACATGAATCTCAGTACAGTTCAGTCGCTCAGTCGTGTCCGACTCTTTGTGACCCCATGAACTGTAGCACGCCAGGCCTCCTTGTCCATCACCAACTCCCAGGGTTCACCCAAATTCATGTCCATCGAGTCAGTGATGCCATCCAGCCATCTCATCCTCTGTTGTCCCCTTCTCCTCCTGCCTCCAATTCCTCCCAGCATGAGTCTTTTCCATTGAGTCAACTCTGCGAATGAAGTGGCCAAAGTATTGGAGTCTCAGCTTCAACATCAGTCCTTCCAAAGGATACCCAGGACTGATCTCTTTTAAAATGGACTGATTGGATCTCCTAAAACTCATACTATACACACACACACATATATACTATATATACTTCCCTGATAGCTCAGCTGGTAAAGAATCCACTTGCAAGGCAGGAGACCCTGATTCAATCCCTGGGTTAGGAAGATCTGCTAGAGAAGGAATAGACTACCCACTCCAGTATTCTAGGGCTTCCCTGGTGGCTCAACTGGTAAAGAATCTGCCTGCAATACGGGAGACCTGGGTTTGATCTCTGGTTTGGGAAGATCCCCTGGAGAAGGGAAAGGCTATCCACTCCAGTATTCTAGCCTGGAGAATTCCATGGACTGTATAGTCCATGGGGATGCAAAGAGTCAGACACAACTGAGCAACTTCTTCCACTTACAACTTTCATACACACACAAGTCAATTTTACTGAATATAAATTTAAGAAATGAAGGATGAAAGTCTGTTTTTTCAGAAAGACATTCTCCTGGACTTCCCTAGTGGTCCAGTGGCTAAGAAGCCCTTGCCAATGCAGGGAACATCTGTTTAATTCCTGGACAGAAGCTAAGACCCCACATGCTGCAGGGCAGCTAAGCCGATGCACCACAAATACAGAAGCCCATGCAGCTACAGCCCATGCTCCGCAACAAGAGAAACTGCAGCAAGGAGTGGCCCCTACTTGCCGCAACTAGAGAAAGCCTGCATACAGCAACAAAGACCTAGTGCAGCCAAAAATTATACATTAATAAATAAAGCCATTTTCCCATTTGTTCCATTTAAAAGTGGTATCAAAATTAATTTTAAAAAATTCACTTTCCTCTTTTCTCATTATGGGGACGTAGTTTTAATACCATTTCTCATCTCCTTCCCATACGGAGCACGGCACTGGGCCAGTGCCTCACAACCCAGAGTTTAATGCCCTTTATCCTACAGTCAGAGGATCTCTCAGCACAGGTAAAGCTGCACATCCCAAACAAGAGAAAAATTTATCTTTGTGAAACATTCAAGAATCCCATCTCACTATTTTGTTCAGGTGTCACATCCACAGGCGGAAAAGGCAATGGCACCCCACTCCAGTACTCTTGCCTGGAAAATCCCATGGGTGGAGGAGCCTGGTGGGCTGCAGTCCGTGGGGTTGCAAAGAGTCAGACACAACTGAGCGACTTCACTTTCACTTTTCACTTTCAGGCATTGGAGAAGGAAATGGCAACCCACTCCATGTTCTTGCCTGGAGAATCCCAGGGACGGGGGAGCCTGGTGGGCTGCCGTCTATGAGGGTAAGAGAATTGGGCACGACTTAGAGGTGGAACAACAAGGGTAATGCTAAACAATCTGGTGTTCTGTTTATTCCACGAACATTTAAAATTCTTTCTTAATTCAGGACTTTTGACATATGATGTTCTCCCTGCCTGGCTCATTCACGGATCTGCCTCTGGACTCATCTGCTCTTCATGTACCTGTTTCTCGTGATTTCTTCTTAAAAAGTCACCTTCCAGGGTTTCCCTGGTGGTACTGTCTGCCCTTTCAGGGCAGGGAGCGCATGTTCCAATCCTGGTGGGAGAACTAATATCCCACGCGCTACAGAGGTGGCCAAAAATAAATAAATAAATAATAAATGCTCAAATACTGCCTCCCTTTTCACCACGTCACTTTTTTTTAAGTCACCTTCCCCAGTAGGCTTCTCTTGACCTCTTCAGCTGAAGGACCACCTCTCACTCTGCCACCTCCCTGTCTATTCAGTCCCTTCTTAGAATTTAACAATTTATTGAGCCAGATTCATCTTATTTATCTATCCATTTCTTTGTTTACCTTCTTTCTCAAAAGTAAGTTCACTCTAAAATATTAAGGGGAAAAAAAGACCAATAATCTTAAAGGTGGGCTAGAATTACGAAGGCAGTTCACAAAAAGAGAAAATCTTTTCAATGCTCCATGTCCTTAAATATTTGAAAAGACATCCAATCTGACTCACAATAACAGAAAAGCAAAAACAGAAAGGGAAAGTGTTAGTCGCTCAGTCGTGTCCGACTCTTTGCGACCCTGGGAACTATAGCCCACCAGGCTCCTCTATCCATGGAATTCTCCAGGCAAGAAGACTGGAGCGGGTAGCCATTCCCTTCTCCAGGGAATCTTCCTGATCCAGGGACCGAACCTGGGTCTCTCACATTGCAGGCAGATTCTTTACCATCTGAACCACCAGGGAAGCCCCACAATAACAATATTACCAATTAAGATCATGATAACTTTTCTCCCTATCAGATTTATTTCTGTCAAATGATCCAAATAGTGGAAAAGATACTCTTTTGATGAAGCAATGTAAGAACTGACAGATTCATCCTGATGATTAGAGTGCAAAAAAAAATGTATGAAGTGGGTGGGGGTTAGGAATATCTAGCAACAGTACATCTGCAATTACCCTTTGACACAACAAACCCCCTTCTAAGAATCTTTCACACAGATATACTGGCAAAAATAAAAAATATCATATGCATAAAGATATTAGCTATGGCACTGTAATAAATAAAACAGCTCAATTTTCTTTTTTGCTTTATTAAAAATTTATTTTCTGTAATAAATTATACAATTTAGTCTTGTTTTTAAATAGTCTACACCAAAATTAACTGGAGGAAAGTTGCTTTACAATGTTTTTTTTGGTTTCTGCCATACAGCAGCTCAATTTTCTATCAAGAGAGAACTAGAATGTACATCTATGCAACGGAACACTTTGGAGCTATAAAAAGGGGTGGAGAGGATCTTTATAAAATGTTCTAGACTGATCACCAGGATATATTATTAAGTGAACTAAACAGTGTGTGGGTGTACACAGTACCAAGTCAAAACCATAAGACAAGACACCTCAGTTAAGTCTAGTTTCCATCCTTTTCTCTCTCCATCCTATTTCCTCCCTTGACAATAACTAACAACTTCAACAGATTTTGATTTACTCTTTACTTTAAAAATGATAAGCATATGCGTGTGTGTATGTGTGTGTGTGTGTCTGTGTGTCTATGTCTGTGTGCGGCGGTGGTGGTGGCGGTTTAGTCACTCTGTCCGACTCTTTAGACCGCATGGACTGTAGCCCTCCAGGCTCCTCTGTCCATGGAATTTCCCAGGCAAGAATACTGAAGCGGGTTGCCATCTCCTTCTCCAGGGGATCTTCCGGACGCAGGGATCAAACCCGAGTCTCTTGCGTTGGCAGGTGATTCTTTACCACTAAGCCATGAGGGCAGCCCCAAACCTAAATACCCAAGACACTATATGCTTCGTGATGTGATGTAACAGAAAGCTCAGAGTACCTCCTTCAAAGTATTCTTGTCAAATAATTGACCTGAGTCTCATCAAGACTTCGAAATCAGCTACCAGTTTGTAAGAGATAAGCAACAGAGCATGTTAGACAATGCCACAAGGATGCAGGCAGCCAAATTCAGAATCTGGGAAACTCTACAGAAAAAATGTTTCTACAATAAGTAAAGAGCAAGAAAAAAAGGGGGCAGAGCTTCCCAGGTGGTGCAAGTGTTAAAGAACCTGCCTGCCAATGCAGGAGATGTCAGAGATGCAGGTTCAGTCTCTGGGTCAGGCAGATCTCCTGGAGAAGGGCATGGCAACCCATTCTAGCATTGTTGCCTGGAGAATCCCATGGACAGAGGAGCCTGGCGGGCTACAGTCCATAGGGTCACCCAGAGTTGGACACAACTAAAGTGATTTAGTATGTACAGAGGGGAAATTAAAAATGCCAAAAAAAAATGCCGTAAAATGCCAGTTGGTTTAGATAGAATTTGTTTAGATCCTGGCTTCATTATATCAGCTGGAAAAAAAAAACAACCCTATCTGTGGACCATCAGACATTTGACCACTGGATGTTAGATGATATTAATGAATTAATGTTAACGTAAGATAATAATATTGTTCTGTTTTTCAAATAGAGCTTTTATCTCTTAGAGATATATTTGGAAATATTTATAGATGAAGCCATACAGTAATTGGGATTTGCTTTAAAATAATAGAGATTCAGAGGGAATGGGAAGTAGAAAAGAAAGAAAGATTGGTCGTGCACTGATAATGACTGAAGCTGGGCCATGTGTACCTTGAAGTTTATTGTACCATTCTCTCTACTTTAGGTAGAATGAAGATGTCCATAATAGAAAGGGGTTTGTTTTCTCTTCTTTTTTTTTTCTGGCTGCACCTCGAGGCTTGCAGGATCCTAATCTCCTGACTAGGGATTGAACCTTGGCCCTTGCAGTGAAAGCATGGAGTCCTGACCTCTGGACCACCAGGGAATTTCCAGGGTTTTGTTTTTTGTAATTTTTTTTTTAAAGTGAGTTCCAATAGGATGGGGACCTTGTATCTTCTGCCTTCTGTATTAGTTTCTCTAACAAAGTACCACAGACTGGGACTTAGACAACAGAAATGCATTTCCCCACTGTTCTGGAGGCTGGAAGTCCAAGGTCAAGATGCCAGCAGGTTCGGCTTCTTCCAAAGGGCATAAAGGGAGGATTCGGTCAGGCCTCTCCCTGGTTCGTAGACAGCTGTCTTCTCCCAGCATCTTCATACCATCTTCCTTTGGTGTCAGTGTCTATATCCAAATCTTCCTTTTCTTATAAGCACATCACTCATGTTGGATTGGGGCCCACTCTAATGACCTCCTTTAATCACCTCTATAAAGGAATTTTGACTCTAAACAGGCACATTCTGAGGCACTGAGAGTTAGAACTTGGATTTATGAATTGGGTGGGGAGGGCACAATTAACGCTGATCTATCTCCAGTATCCAGTGCCTGGAAAATAGAGGGGCTTTAATAAATATTTTTTCAAAAATTATTTTTAATTGGAGGATCATTGCTTTACAATGTTGTGTTGCTTTCTGTCATACAACAATGTGAATTAGCCGTGAGATACATATGTCCCCTCCCTCTTGAACCTTCCTCCCATACCCTACCCCATCCCATCTCACCCCTCTAGTTGTCACAGAGTACCAGGTTGAACTCCCTGTCTAATAAGTGGTTTTTTTTTTTTTCTTTTCAATGAATCAATGAGTTTAAAATGGCAGTTGGGCAGCAAGACCCTGGTGCCTGAATTCTCCCCTTTCCCCAGTGTCTTCTTGCTGTAGTTCTAATGATACAGGTCCTCTCAGTCTGGCCTGGGGGCCTGCGTCTGTTGGGGCACTTTTAGCAGGAAAACAATGCAAGCATCTCAGCATCTGGTTGGGTCTTTGGCCCCCACAGTTCTGGCAGGCTCCATTATATGCTCTGATTTGTTGAGAACGTGGCTTTAGTAGGAAGCAAGACAGGCAGCTGACAGAATACACTGTGTGGGGTCTCAGAGCATCAGAGATGACTTGGCGGCTACTAAGCTAGGACCACGAAGACAGGGAGTCAAGAATGAGCACATTGCCCCAGGCAAGGCCCAGCCAGGCCTGACAGCTTCCTGCATTCCCCAGACTTGGTGTGTTCCTCCAATCATAATCGCCCACTTAACCTCAAATGAATGAGTACTCAGCACCCATGCCTTCAAAGACGAGGGAGAGACGTGGGCTATTATTAACAGCTGGGGGTTCCGCGGAAGTATTTAAAAGCCAATAAGGTCTCGACTTCAATTCAGCTGTGCACATTAATAGCCAAAATGAAAGGAGAAAATAACTGCAATAAAAATGTACAATAAAATCCTTTCAGTCTCAAATACATTTATCTACTTAGCCATAGATCCATTTATTCCTTTGCGTTTTGCCTCTGAGGTAAGAGAATAAGAGAAAATTAACCAATTCAAAGTTATTGACTATATGACCTATTTTAAAATTATGTTTAAAGCTTCAAAATCAGACAATTACAGCTATATTAAAGCACTTAGCATAAATGCTGTTTTGCCAGCTGTTTCTTTCCTTTCCTCTTCATTTCTGCCTTGCAAATTTTAAAAGGAATTTCAAATCTTTAAGATAATTTTTCCCAATTATAAATTCTTCATGTCCACTGAAGAAAATGTTGCACACCCAGAATAGCATGAAGAAAATATTTAATCCCACCTTCAGAAAGACCTATAGGCAAACTTTCAGTGTATTTTCTTCCAGCTGTTTATTTAAACTTTTATTCTCTATGTCATATTTTTATTTCAATTTCGCATTATACCAAGTCTTTGTAGCTAACTTCTCTCACTAAATACTAGCGCTATGAGATTTATCCATGTTTCTGACTATTCCAGTAGTTTATTTATTTATTTTTACTGCTGTACAGAATCCCATTGTTTGAAGATATCAACGTTTACTTACTCATCTTTTTATGGATGGATATCTGTCTTTTTTTTCCTACTTAGGGTTATTATAAGTAAAGCTGCTATGAACATTCTTGGGCCTGTCTCTTTCTGGACATAAGCACCTGTCTCTCTTGGTTACACATCCCAGGGTAGAATCTCTGCATCCTCTGAAAAACGTGTGTTTTATCTTTGGCAGATATTGCCTACCATTTGGTAAAGTGATACACCAATTCACCCTCCTACCAACATCATATGAGAGTTCCAGTTTTTTCCATTCTCACCAATGCTTGATATGGTCAGGCTTTTAAATGTCAGTCATTCTTCTGAGTGGTTTCTCTTTGTGATTTTAACTTGCATTTCCCTGGACTAAGGATTCGAGCATCTTTTCAATTTGGATATCTTTTTTGTGAAGTGCCTGTTCAGATAGTTTGACTATTTTTCTATGTGTTTGCCTGCTTTTTTCTTATTTATTTGTAGGACTTCTTTATATATTATACAATGGATGCATATGTGCGTGCTAAGTCGCCTCAGTCGAGGCCAACTCTTTGCGACCCTATGGACTGTAGCCCACCAGACTCCTCATGAGATACTCCAGGCAAGAATAATGGGATGGGATGCCGTGCCTTCCTCCAGGGGATCTTCCCAACCCACGGACTGAACCGGCGTCTTCTGTGTCTCGTGCATTGGTAGGCGGGTTCTTTACCACCTGAGGAGCCCTATAAAATGGTTGCAAGTCTCCTATTCTACAGTTCCCCTCACTTAATGATATTTTTTGATGAATAAGAGTTCTTAATTTTAATGAAGTTTAATATATTCGTCTTTTCTGGTTTGAGCTTTTTGTGACTTCTTTAAAAGATCTCTGTCCACAAAAAGATCATGAATATATTCTCATAAGACATCATTTTTAATAGCTGCATATTTCATGAATTTGCTATTTTTCTATTTTTAGATACTTAGTTTTTACCTTATTTTCCACTACTAAGTAAAAGTGTAGATACTTATTGTCTTATGGGAAGCCTCTGCATTTTTACATTAATTTTTACAAGAAATATCCAGCAGGTCCCATTTTCATGCCTATTCTGTAGAAGGAGGCACAGGAGACCCAGGTTCAATCCCTGGATTGGGAAGATCCCACGGAGGAGGGCATGGCAACCCACTCCAGTTTTCTTGCCTAGAGAATCCCATGGACAGAGGAGCCTGGCAGGCTATAGTCCACAGGTCAAAAAGAGTTGGGCACAACGAAACAACTTGGCACACGCACAAAGACTGGAGCGTGTTAATACTCCTGGGCATCTGATGCGAAGAACTGACTCACTGAAAAAGACCCTGATGCTGGGAAAGATTGAAGGCAGGAGAAGGGGACGACAGAGGATGAGATGGTTGGATGGCATCATCGACTCAACAGCATGAGTTTTAGCAAGCTCTGGGAGTTAGTGATGGATGGGAAAGCCTGGAGGACTGCAGTCCATAGGGTCACGAAGAGTCAGACAGACTGAGTGACTGAACTGAACTGAATACCCCTGGTAAACAGTGTCTCTCCCACTTTAACCTCACCAGCCATCCTTGCTGTAGGATACCCTCCTCTAGCATCTTTATAGGGAGAGTTTGATATTTTCATATACTAACCTCATGCGAAGAGTTGACTCATTGGAAAAGACTGATGCTGGGAGGGATTGGGGGCAGAAGGAGAAGGGGACGACCGAGGATGAGATGGCTGGATAGCATCACGGACTCGATGGACGTGAGTCTGAGTGAACTCCAGGAGTTGGTGATGGACACGGAGGCCTGGCGTGCTGCGATTCATGGGGTCGCAAAGAGTCAGACACGACTGAGCGAATGAACTGAACTGAACTGAACTAAATACTTAGGATAATGATTACTCCAATTTTTTTTAAAAAGGTCTCAATCACTGAAAACTAACTATGGACCAAGTACTTTATATGCATACTTTATCTCACTTAAAACCCACAATTTTTCTGCAAGGAAGGCAGTGGTCTCAGCATTTATAAATGCACAAACAGGATCAGAGAGAGAAATAGGTATTTGTCCAAAGGCATGTGGTTAATTAGAAACACTCAGAGCCCAAAACATCCTCCAGTTTCTGTGCTTTTTGGCCCCCCTCTGCCAGGTTGGTGGGCACAGTACGGCTTCCACTGGCTCCACTCCCAGCCTGTCCCACCCTGCCCCCTTGCTGCATGGCCCAGGAGGTAGCCTGTGTTGACCAGCTCCCTGGCCCTGGGTTCAGCCAACTTGGAGGAGTCAGAATGAGTTTAGAGGGAGGAAGGGAAAGATTGAGTTCTTGGTGTTTTCCCCCAAGTTCCTTCCCTATGGGTCTTCTCAGCAGGCTGCAACTCCAGACAGAAAGTCTCAGTTCCCATCAAGAGTTCTCTCCTTCAAAGGGAATGCTCCTCCACTGTTGGTGGGAATATAAATAGATACAGCCACTATGGAAGACAGTATGCAAGTTCCTTAAAAAACTGAAAATACTGTTACCATCAGTTCAGTTCAGTTCAGTTCACTCGCTCAGTCGTGTCCGACTCTTTTTGACCCCATAAATCGCAGCATGCCAGGCCTCCCTGTCCATCACCAACTCCTGGAGTTCACTCAGACTCACGTCCATCAAGTCAGTGATCGTATGACCCAACAATTCCACTCCTGGGCATATATCTGGAAAACAGAAAACACTAATTTGAAAAGCTATAAACCCGAATGTTCGTATCAGCACTCATAATAGCAAAGACACGGAAGCAACCTAAGTGTCCACTGATAGACGAATGGACAAAGAAGATGTGGTGCATATATTCAATGGAGTATTACTCAGCCATGAAAAGAATGAAATACATTAAGTCCCCCACATACAAACAGGGACCATTCCTAGAGCATGTTCATAAGTCCGATTTGTTTGTAAGTCCAACAAAGTTAGCCTAGATATCCAACTAATACAGTTCACTCCATACGACTGTTGTCATTTAGTTGCTAAGTCGTGTCCAGCTCTTTTGAGACTCCATGGGCTGGAGCCCACCAGGCTTCTCTGTCCATGGGATTTCCCAGGTAAGAATACTGGAATGGGTTGCCTTTTCATTCTCCAAGCGATCTTTCCACCTCAGGGATCAAACCTGCATCTCCTGCATTGGCAGGTGAATTGTGTACTGTAATAGGTTTATATTACTTTTCATGAAAATAATATACAAAAACCAAACATTTTTAGTCATGTCTTTGTGCATAATAATACACAAAAAACAAACAGAAAATAAAGAAAACATTTTTAATCTTACAGTACAGTACCTTAAAAAGTACAATAAGTAGTACAGTACAATAGCTGGCACACAGGGCTGGCATCGAGTGAACAAGCAAGAAGAGTTACTGACTGGAGGAGGAAGAGGGGGTGGGAGACGGTAGAGCTGAAGGACTGTCAGCAACAGGAAATGGAATCAAGCTGCAATTTCACTCATGCCTTGCACTGATGCACAGGTTCTGGTTTGTTGCTGGATTCAACTCTAGCTGCCCTCTTGAAAAAATCATCCACTGATGACTGGGTCACAGCTCTTTTTTTTCTCATCATAGGTGACACAGTAGCACTGGATTGCATTCTGAATGGCGGGCGCATGCAGACTTTTCTGTCCCGTTTATTATGTTCAGGTCCCGTGCCTCAAAAGCTAACAGTGCCTCCTCGAATGAGGAAAATCCTCCTGCCATTTCCTGTGTTGTGAGTCCCTTCAGTTCTTCAGTTATTTCTTCTTCCTCTTGTCGCTCTTCATTCTTTTGCTAGGCCTCCAATTCCATCTCTTCACCTTGTTCCACTCTATCAATTATTTTCATTTTTGTTGCCATTGTTATCTCATGACACTTCTCAGCAGTACCAGCTACATCACCGCTCTTTTATACTTGCTTCTGGACATCCTGGACTTGAAATAAAGATACTCTACTACTCGACTCTAAACAGTGCTGTACAGTAAAGTACACAAAAGGACAATTACTTGTAGAGGATGCACTCAGGTAACAATGTACACCAGACATGTGAGCTAACTTATGTAATTGGACATGCAAACATATGTTCACATCTTTGAAAGTTGAAAGTTTACAACTTGAAGGCTTTGTACGTAGGGGACTTACTGTAATGCCATTTGCAGTGACATAGATGGGTCTAGCGGAGAAGGCAATGACACCCCACTCCAGTACTTTTGCCTGGAGAATCCCATGGATGGAGGAGCCTGGTAGGCTATAGTCCATGAAGTTGCTAAGAGTTGGACACCACTGAGTGACTTCACTTTCACTTTTCACTTTCATGCCTTGGAGAAGGAAATGGCAACCCAATCCAGTGTTCTTGCCTGGAGAGTCCCAGGGAGGGGGGAGCCTGGTGGGCTGCCATCTATGGGGTCGCACAGAGCTGGACACAACTGATGTGACTTAGCAGCAGCAGCAGCAGCAGATGGAGCTAGAGATTATTATAATAACTGTAATATTTAAATAACATTTTATCATTTAAACAATTTTATAATTATTTTATAATATTTTATATAATAATGTAATTTTATAATTTAAACAATTATTTAAATAATAATATTATTATATGTATAAATAAAATTGTAATAAATATTTATAATTATTATAATCAAAGACAAATATCATATGATATCACTTACATGTGGAACCTAAAAAAAGATATAATTGAACTTATTTACAAAACAGAAATAGACTCACAAACATAGAAAACAAACATGATTACTGAAGGGGAAAAAATGGGCGAGGAATATATTAGGAGACTGGGATTAATATACACACACTAATCTATATAAAATAGAGAACCAACAAAGACCAACTGTATAGAACAGGGAACTATACTTAATATTTTATATTAACCTATAAGTGGAAAAGTCTTAAAAAGTCATATATATATATATATATATATACACACACACACACACATAACTGAATCACTATTCCTGAAACTAACAAAACATTGTAAATCAACTATACTTCAAAAAAAAAAAAAAACAAATACAGAAGTAGACTCACAGACATAGAAAACAAATTTATACCAACGGGGAAGCAGAGGGAGGGATAAATTGGGAATTTGGGATTAACAGATTCTCACTACTATACATAAAATAAACAAGGACCTAGTGTATAACACAGGGACCCACAGTCAATATCTTATAATAGTCTATGACGGAAAGAACCTGAAAAATAATTATCTATAACTTAATCATTTTGCTGTACATCTGAAACATTGTATGTTTCAATTTTTTTTTTTTTAAAGTTCTCTCTTCCCAGCTATACCACATTCCTTTCATCTCCAGATTCTGATCAGAGAGTCTGTTCAGGGGAGTGACTGCACCTGCTGTTTCTAGCTTCAGAGTTCTAGACCATTCTTTGTGGTTTAACCGGATGTTTTCCCCTGGGACCTTGACTGAAAGATTCACCTGAATGACAGAAAGCTTTACCACATTGAAAAGAATTTGAAAAAGAATAGATGCATATATATTTATAACTGAACTACTTTGCTGTACGTCTGAAACTAACAACATTGTTAATCAACCATGCTCCTAAAATATTATATCAGTTTTTTATTATTTTGTTTACTGTCTAGAATACAAGCTCCAAGAAGGCAGGATTCTTAACAGTTTGTCCCCTGTGCCTTGGAAAGCTTCTAGGATATACTAGCTGAGCAGAAAATATTTGTTAAATAAATGAACAAGTAGTAATAATATGAGATTACGAAAAGTTTGTCTAAGTGCAAAAATCAAAGAAGAAAGTAACATGAAGGAAAAGAAATACACATAAAATATAAGGCAAAGTAAATTTTTTTCTTCATCAAAAAACAAAATTATGTGATAGATGGAGGAAGTATTTGCAGTGTTAAAGGCTGACTGTCTATGATGAAATGAATAGCTTTTGTAAAACAGTGAGTGAGTGAGTGATAGTTACTCAGTCATGCCTGACTTTTTGCAACCCCATGGACTGTAGCCTGCCAGGCTCCTCTGTCTATGGAGTTCTCCAGGCAAGATTACTGGAATGAGAAATGGACAAAGATGATGTCCAAAAGAAAAAATATTAATGACCGATAAACATAAAGTGTGTAACATCACTATCAGCGACAAAGCAAAACCAATAACAACAGAAAACACCATCCTATCAACTCATGTCTGGCCTTTCCTCAGCACATCGATCATTCGAGCTGAACTCTTCCGACAAGTGTTCCTAATTCCATCCACCCTGGGTAAGTGCATGGCTGAGTCTCCTCTCTCCCTGCAGGTGATATCTCTACTGGGATGTTGAGTCAAATGGTTATTGCACAACCTCGGCTCTCCAATGGACTTCAAAAAAGTTGTGAATCTGAAGTTAGCCTATAACTGAAAGTGGGGTCCGGCTGCTTGCCGCTCAAAAGCCAATTAAGAGGCCATGTTGGTAGCAAGGAAAGTTTCCTTTATTTTGGATGCCAGTGACTGGGGCTGGGGTGGGGAGGGTGGACAGCTGTCCAAAGGCCAACTCCCCTCCACTGATGATCAGTGGGCCAGAGCATTTATAGACAGAGGGAGGGGGCTACATGCAGAAACGGCACACTCATCTCTGACAGTCATCTTGAAAGTGGTCATCGATGGTTTGACCAGCGTCATCTTGATTGCTTTAAGTACAAATAATCTGCAGCTCCATGATCAGTGTGTTCTCATTTTCTTGAGGCCAATTCTTGGAACTGTGGCAGCTTATGTCATAGCTACAGTCTAGTCATCATGTAGTTAACTTCTTCCACCCAGTGACCATTTCAGTGTCTGTAAGACAGCTCACAAGATATGGCTCAGAATATTATCTATTGCCCTTGAAAAGGAACTAAGAAGCATCCTTGACTTTGCTTAATAACTACATTTGTATTATGTGGTTTCCTTTGTTTCTGCATTTTCTCACTTCTCTGATTAAACTTATTCTTCGGTTAATGTTTTTCCATAGGCAAAAGGTAGGCTGAGGACATGAGGGGCAAGGACCATAGGGTCCTGCTGTATTTCAAGCCTGCCCTCCTCCTTTTTTGTTTTAAGGATGGGAGTGATGTTGCACCGAGCCCTTTACAACCTGGGCGGAACAAACTGATTCTTCTGAAAAACTTTAGATTTTGATATAACTTCTAATTTGCAAAAACATTGCAATTAAGTGATGCAGAAAACTATCTTATACTCTAATTCACTCATTAAAAAAAACATTTTGCCATGTTTGTTTTGTTATCCTCCATCTATTAATATTGGTCTATCTGTTCTGAATCATTTGAGAAGAGGTTACATGCCTCATACACCTTTACCTAGTAGTATTAATACTTTGGTGTAGATTTCCTAAGAATAAGGTTATTTTTCCTATATAACTGTGGTACAGTTATCCAGTTCAGGAAATTTAACATTGACAA
This sequence comes from Capra hircus, assembly GCF_001704415.2. Lineage (NCBI taxonomy): Eukaryota > Metazoa > Chordata > Mammalia > Artiodactyla > Bovidae > Capra > Capra hircus. The sequence continues at coordinate 21,838,812 of NC_030831.1, read as the reverse complement.
AATACGTTAATCTATAGTACATATCGGAACTCTCCACTGACCTGATAATGTCCTTTATAACAGCCCTCATGAGAGAGGCAAAAAATGGCCTAGATCTTTTCCCTGTCAATATCTCAAATAAAATCAAAGCCGTACTCGTGTGTGTGTGTGTGTGTCTACAGGAAGCAAGGGGAAGGAGGGCAATAAGCGCTGCTTCCTTAGGGTACCAGTGAAAACTCATTGCAGCTGGGAACAGGGACTCTCCTGTGAGAGGGGAGGATTGTGCAGGGCCCACAACTCTACCAGGGGGAGGGCAGGAAAACTGGGAAGGCCACTCCTCCACGCTAGTTCCAGGGATTTGGTACACGCTTAATCACAAAGAGTCGGACATGACTGAATGACTGAACTTAACTGAACTAATTGTGAGGCCCAATTAGACCAGCATAGGAAATCTAGAATACACTCTCTCTTTTATACTAACACATTTTAAATAATAAGTTAGAGCAGACTGGGGCTTCCAGGTGGTTCAGTGGGTAAAAGGATCCATCTGCCAACGCAGGAGACACAGAAGACACTGGTTCAATCCCTGGGTTGGGAAGATCACCTGAAGAAGGCAATGGCACCCCACTCCAGCACTCTTGCCTGGAAAACCCCATGGACAGAGGAACCTGCCAGGCTACAGTCCATGGGGTCGCAAGTCAGGCATGACTGAGCATGCAGCCATGCGCACTAGAGCAGACTACCAGGAGAGGGACGGGAAAAAATGAAATGTTCAAACAGACCCTCTTAAATGAGGCAACACATAAGGGGAAGACCTAAAGCTCAGACTTGAACAGACTTTCCTCTGGTAAACCAACCCATAAACTACAAAGTCCCTGATGGAATTTGCAGCTTGTGGTGCAAAATGTAATCATAGCCCTAGTTCATCTCCAACCCAGCCCAACGCCTATCTACATGGCTTCTCATCCCTGTACTAAAGCCCTCACTGAAGGAAAGACACGCCCATTGCCAGGCACAAAAATGATGACCTCAGTCTTTTTGTTCTGTGCAGGATGTCCAGCTTCCAACAAAAAATTATAAGGCATATTAAAAAGTGTGAAAAAAACACAAACTCCCAAGGGACAAAGCAATGAGCAGAACCAGACTCAGAAATGACACAGAAGTTGGAACCAATAGGACATTTAAAATAACTCTGATTAATATATGATTAATGGAAAAAGTTGAGAACATGCAAGTTTAACTGAGTAATTTCAGCAGAGGTAGAAACTGTAATAACCTATGAAGAAGAATCAGATAGAAATGCTTGAAAGGAAAAGCAGAAGTAAAAACCAGTGGTAATGGTTTGTCAGTAGACTCAACCGCACTGAGGAAATAAACAGTGCACATGAAGACAGGTTACTAGGAATTTCCCAAACTGATATACAAATAGACAAAAAGAGTGGTGAGTAGGGGCTGGGGAGGACCAGAACATTCAAGGAACTGTGGGACATTATAGAACATTGTAACTTATGCATAACTGGAATTCCAGAATTTAAAAAAGAGAGTGAGAATGGGGCAGAAGAAATATATGAAGAAATAATGGCTGAGAATTTTCCAAAATTAACAACTAACACTAAATCACAGATTCAAAAAGCTCAGAGAACACCAAATTGGATAAATACCCAAACAAAAACACACACATATGCACGCCACACACACACACACACACACACACACACACACACAAATGGCGTATCATATTAAAATTACTGAAAACAAAAACAAAGGGCAAATCTTGAAGGCAGTCAGAGAGAAGCTTTACAAAGGAAGAAAAATAAAAGTTACAGGAAATTTGTCGTACGAAAATAAGAAACAGGTGTGATATTGTCAAAGTGCTGAGAAAAAGCTTTCAACCCAGAATCCTATATACTCAGCAATAGTATTTTTCAAAAAATAAAAGGAAAAATAAGTACTTTCTCAGACAAACCTGAGAAAATTCATTGCTAGCAGATCTACTCTATAAGAAATATTAAAGGAAATTCTTCAGTCAAAAAAATATACCAGGCTGAAACTGGATATACAGAAACAAATGAGAAACTCTAGAAATACATAAAGTAAAATAAGTTTTTTCCCATATTTTTAATTACTCTAAGATATGACTTACTACCTAAAGCAAAATAGTAATGTATTACATGTTTAAAGCATATGTAAAATGTATGGCAATAGTACAAAAAGTAGGAGGGAAAAAATTGACAATATATGGTTATAAAGTCATTATATTGATTATGAAGTACTATATTGTTATTCCAAGGTAAATCATGATTAATTTCATATATATATGCATATAAATGCATACAGTCCACTATGTGTATATATATATGCATACATACATGTGTATATGTGTGTGTATTAGACTCTAGGTGGTGGTGTTAGTTTGTCGTGTCTGACTCTGATTCCATGGACTGTAGCCCACCAGGCTCCTCTGTCCATGTGGATTCTCCAGGCAAGAATACTAGAGTGGGTTGCCATGCTCTCCTTCAGGGGATCTTCCTAACCCAGGGATGGAACCCAGGTCTCCTACATTGGAGGCAGATTCTTTACTGTCTGAGCCACCAGGCAAGCCCATTAGATTCCACAGTGGCTACTAAATGTTTTTTTTAATGAATCTTCTGTATGGAAGAGATTAAATGGAGTCATAAAAAGTGTTCAAATTACCCCAGAGAAAGCAGCAGAAAAAGAAGAGAAAGGAAACAGTGAACAGTCAGAAAATAGGCCAACTAGCAAAATAGAATTTAACCCAATAACATTATATCAATAATCACATTAAATGTGCTTAGATGGATAGGTATCTGTTCAGTTCAGTTCAGTCACTCAGTCGTGTCTGACTCCTTGCGACTGCATGACTGCAGCACGCCAGGCTTCCCTGTCCATTACCAACTTCCAGAGTTTACCAAAACCCATGTCCATTGAGTTGGTGATGCCATCCAACCATCTCATCCTCTGTCGTCCCTTTCTCCTCCTGCCCTCAATCTTTCCCAGCATGAGGGTCTTTTCCAAGGAATGAGTTCTTCACATGAGGTGGCCAAAGTATTGGAGTTTCAGCTTCAGCATCAGTCCTTCCAATGAATATTCAGGACTGATTTCCTTTAGGGTAGACTGGTTGGATCTCCTTGCAGTCCAAGGGACTCTCAAGAGTCTTTTCCAACTCCACAGTTGAAAAGCATCAGTTCTTCAGCACTCAGCCTTCTTTATAGTCCAGCTCTCACATCCATACATGACTACTGGAAAAACCATAGCTTTTACTGGATGGACTTTTGTTGGCAAAGTAACGTCTCTGCTTTTTAGTATGCTATCTAGATTGGTCAGAGCTTTTGTTCCAAGGAGCAAGGGTCTTTTAATGTCATGGCTGTTGTGATTTTGGAGCCCGCCAAAATAAAGTTTCTCACTGTTTCCTCTTTTTCCCCATCTATTTGCCATGAAGTGATGGGACCAGATGCCATGATTTTAGTTTTCAGAATGTTGAGTTTTAAGCCAGCTTTTTCAGTCTTCTCTTTCACTTTTATGAAGAAGCTCTTTAGTTCCTCTTCACTTTCTGCCATAAGGGTAATGTCTTCTACATATCTGAGGTTATTGATATTTCTCCCAGCAATCTTGATTCCGGCTTGTGCTTCATCCAGCCTGGCATTTTGCATGATGTACTCTGCTTATAAGTTAAGTAAGAAGGGTGACAATATACAGCCTTGACTGTGGAAAGGTATAAAGCATGTAAACAGTAACCAGAAGGAAGTTGGAGTACCTTTATTAATATCAGATAAAATAGACTTCAGAACAAGAAATAATATTAGGGATAAAGAGAGGTATTACATAATGATAAGGAGGTGACTTATCCAAGCATATGTAAGGATTCTAAATGAACACAGACTGAACCACTAAAGTCCAAACTCCATGAGAGAAACACTGTTAGAGCAGAAAGGAGGGCTCAGGTTCATAAGCGCTGTGGGGACCTCAGTTCTCAGTTCTCAGTGACGACAGAGCTAGTGGCCAGAAGATCCAAGATGATGAAAATTATCTGAACACAAGCAACCAGCATCATTTTCCCCTAGCTCTCCGTGTTACCTTTTTGTCAAATCCACTTCTATTTTTCTGATTCTTTCTGTGTGATCCCCCGACCAATCTAGAATCATTTAGACCTTCTCTTCATCTCGCGTGCTCTGAGATGTCGGGATAAACTTCCTGAGCTCCTGTTTTCCCTCCTATCGTTTTGCCATCTGACTCTCACATTGAGGGCTTCCTGAAGTATCTGGTGATCTTGAGTGCAAGGTGCTACTTATGTTTAAGAACTAACCACAACTTCAGAGAGCATGAATTTATTATAGAGTAGTGGGGCCTTTCTAAATTCTCAAAAATTTCTAGAAGTTTCTAGAAGCCTTTCCTTTGGGTCATTCAGACTCTCCAGAAGAGAGTCCATCAAGGAAGGAAGAGTTGTGCTGATGAACCCAAGCAAGAAATGAATGAAAGGATTGGGGGAAATGGGCAGTCAAGGGATTACTGAGATCAAAGAACAAGGTGATATGAACGGTGAGGGGTTGAGAATTCCCTTAACTCAAACAAGGTAATAAGAGGTGGGGAAAGTTAGGAGAAAAATTAGGGTAGGAGAGGTATTAAATGTCTGTGCTGCGGAGACCGGGCTGCGGGGAGGGTGCGGGCCTCACAGTTCAGTGTCCACTGACACTTGCTTTCACCTGTGGCCAGGCCTGCAGGTGGCCTCCAGCCACCTCTGCGCCCTGCACCCCGACACCTGCGCCTCAGCGGTTCACAGGACCAACCACTGGTTCAGGGGGACCAGTGCAAAATGAACATGCAGAGCCCCTGGTTTAAAATTTAGTCAGAATTTCACGGGGAAATGGGGAGATGTTGGTCAAATGGTACAAATTTTCAGTCGTAAGATGAGTATGTTGCTGGATCCAAGATACAGAGCAGTGACTGCAATTAACAATACTGAACTGTATTACTTGAGAGCTTCTGTGAGAGTAGAGCCTTAATGTTTTCACCATTAGCAACAAGAAAATGGTGATTATGTGAGGGAAAGGATGTGTCAGCTAACCTTCCTGTGGTAGGCACTTTGTAATATATAATGTATATATGTTTGTATATATGTTTATTGAGTCATCATATTGTGCAGTGACTATTGTGTTAGTCACTGAGTCGTGTCTTACTCTTTGCAACCCCAGGGACTGTAGCCCACTGGGCTCCTCTGTCCTTGGGATTCTCCAGGCAAGAATACTGGCGTGGATTGCCATTTACTCCTCCAGAGGATCTTCCTGACCCAGGGATCAAACAATGAAGGAGACATGGGTTTGATCCCTGGAAAACAAAATAGCTGTGGTGGGAATAACGAACCAAATCATACAAAGGTTGATGTAGCAATAACATCAAACCTGATCTTTAAACCTTTATATTCCAACTTCTGGCAAGAAACACAGTCCCCAAAAGCCCAGGCTTTAAAAAGCATTTAAAACATCCAGGCAAGGAGGAGTCTTTGTGTCTGGACTTAAGAGAGTGAATGAACATTTTCTTTGAATCCGTTGAATGAGGGGATTTACTCAACATTCAAAAAAAGAAAAGAAAAAAGAGAATTTCAACAGAGCACAGCAGACTGTTCACAAGCTGTAGGAACATGAAGCAGTCAAGCCTTTGCAGTACAATTTCTCAAAAGAGGAACCTCCCCTTGCCCACTTGAGGGAAGTGGTGTAGGATGGAGATAATTAAGGGGAGAATCAACCTGGTGGTCCCCCTGGCCTGGAGGCAGCCCACCACCCCCTCATCCATGGTTTTGAGGTTACCTAAGAGGTGCCTGCTGGGTTTGTGAGAGCCCTCCCTCCCCTCAGCAGCCTCTCTCTGAACTTTCTTAAATCAATTCTCTTTCCCCTTTCTGTTAATCTTTTTTTAAAAATGTGTTTAAATTTATCATTCAATATTGTCTTTAAGATTCTTGTTCTTCATGGGTGGGCACGTTCCTTATTAGTTTACTATAATTTGGTGGGATTTTAGGGGAAGTGGAGCTCAGTAACTGAGACTGGTCTGCCACTTAGGGCCTTGAAAAGGAATCCACAAAGAAGGGATAACAACAAGCTCAGAATGGGCTTCTGATGACATGCTGAATCTCTCTGCCAGGCCAGCTCTGAAGAAGGGCTCCCTCCCCAGCCCCTAATCAGCAGTCATGTGACCTGGGCATGTTACTGGTTCTCATTATGCCTTAGTTTTCTTACCTATGGAGAAGGAAATGGCAACCCACTCTGGTGCTCTTGCTTGGAAAATCCCATGGACGGAGAAGCCTAGTGGGCTGCAGTCCATGGGGTCGCAAAGAGTCGGACACAACTGAGCGATTTCACTTCACTTTGCTTCTTACCTATGTGACAGGGATATTGTTAATAGTACTGCTGATGCTGAAATCTTGGCCTTTTTGCACAGGAGCAGAATTGAGTCGTAGAGACAAGAGTTCTGGGTGGAATAGAAGAGAATAGCTCTATTGCTTTGCCAGGCATAGGAGGACATAGCAAGCTCTTGCCCTCAAAATTGTGTGTCCCCAGCCTGAGAGGATTTGATGAGGAGTCTTATAGCAACAGTTCATATGTGGTGGTTGTTGTTGTTCAGTCGCTCAATCATGCCTGACTCTTTGTGACCCCATGGACTGCAGCACGCCAGGTTTCCCTGTCCTTCACCATCTCCCGGAGTATGCTTAAACTCATATCCACTGAGCTGGTGATGCCATCCAACCATCTTGTCTTCTGTCATCCTCTTCTCCTCCTGCCTTCAATCTTTCCCAGCATCAGGGTCTTTTCTAATAAGTGGGCTCTTCATATCAGGTGGCCAGAGTGTTGGAGCTTCAGCCTCAGCATCAGTCCTTCCAATGAATACTCAAGGTTGATGGAGGCTGCTGATAAGATAAGGATGTAGGCAGGCCCTGCAGTTCTCTAATCTGGTCTCAGATAACCTTGATGATGCCAGATCATGGCATCTGGTCCCATCACTTCATGGCAAATAGATGGGGAAGCAATGGAAACAGTGACACACTTTATTTTGGGGGGGCTCCAAAATCACTGCAGATGGTGACTGCAGCCATGTAATTAAAAGACGCTTGCTCCATGGAAGAAAGGCTATGACCAATCTAGACAGCATATTAAAAAGCAGAGACGTTACTTTGCCAACAAAGGTCTAGTCAAAGCTATGGTTTTTCCAGTAGTCATGTATGGATGTGAGAGCTTGCCGGGGTCCAGCCCCGGTGGACCCAGGGTGATTCGAAGGTGGGGACGGAGTCGGCGTCTTAGGAAAAATACATATTTAATCACAGATATAGAGAGATTAGAAATGGATAGTGTAGTAGGAAGATCAGTGGAGAAAAAGAGGCTGAATATCTTGGATTACATGGAATAGCATCCATGCTCCAGATGGGAATTCAGCCAGAAAAACGGGAGCAAGAAAGAAACGACATGGGGAAATCAGTCTTTCCGGAAACTGATCCGATTTCTTTATTTTGGGGTTTGCTTATATACCTTTTGTTACACATAGGGATGAATACAGAGTCACACGGGGGTCAGCAGTCCTGACCTTTATCAAAATCAGGTGCTTCTCATAAATGGATAAAAAAAGGTCTTAGGGATATTACATCATCTTCTGGCCATGAGTGAGACCTGCTGACATTTTACGATCCTTTCTTTCTGATAACCAAAAAAACTTATTTTTTCCAAGTGTGTTTTTTCTCAAACCAGGCACCACCCTCCAAATAAAGCTGCATTCCTATAGGGTGAGGGTGTAGTGAGTTACAATCAAGAAAGGAATTTATTTAACCCAAGGTTAACATGATTAGTCTTAAAGGTTAATACTTATTTCTCCTATATGCTTAAAGGTTAATACTTATTTCTCCTATATGTTAGTTATATTCATTATAAGGGTAGGGAACATGGAGATTTAGCAGCAAACATCAGCCCAACAAATGAAAATCCTTTCGCCAATGCTCCCCTTAAGATCTATTTAGTCTTAAGATATGATAAAGTTACATTCTTACATAGCAAGGACACAGTGATTTATAACAAAGTACAGTGATCTATTCCAAAAGAGAAAATCCATTAACTCAAAAAAGTCTAGTATTGCTAACATCAAAAACTACTATATTTCCTTTGCTATGTTCCAAATACATTGATTAATATATTCCCAAGTGCCTAAGGATATAGAGGCCTGGCGGCAATCACTGACTCAACAAGAAGAAAAAGCCCTATGCTAATTAAGACTCTCAAAATACTCCAAAACTCTGTGCTGTTTATGGTTAAGAGGTAGTAAACAATCTTGTGCCCAGTGGCAGCAGTATGGATAATCCTGTCACACAAGCTAGTCTGTCAGCAGAGAGGTTTGACCTGAGACATCCTTGTCCCACCCAGAGCAGGGAATTAGCAGCAATTATTGACACAACAAATGAAAAACCCTTCACCAATATAATTCCTAACCAACCCATCATACTAATAATTTCTAACTCCCCAAAAGAATTTGCCTTTAGTAAGTCTAAAACATCTCATGCCTCTCAGGTTGGGAGGCTGTAAACAATCACATGTGGCCGGACGAACCTGTACAGGTGGGCTAGATAACCTTCAGAGGAGTCCGTAAGCTCAAACACTCTTGTCACGCCCAAGAATTTTTATTGCCTTGGAGCTGCACGTTTACTCCTTCTCCGAGAGAAACGGTTATGGGGGAGAGCCCCCTGTAAAGTCAGAGGTGTAGGTGAGAGCATAAAACAGACTCTGGTTTTGGGGTTAGATGCTCGGGAACAGGGGGTTTCCTGAGGCTTGATCACGCCTTTGCGTATGCCAAGCCTCCTTCCTCATGACCTTTGCCATGGGCGGAGTTCCTCACGCTGGCCCCCGGCAAGAGCTGGACTATAAAGAAAGCTGAGAGCTGAAGAATTGATGCTTTTGAACTGTGGTGTTGGACAAGACTCTTGAGAGTCCCTTGGACTGCAAGGAGATCCAAGCAGTCCATCCTAAAGGAAATCAGTCCTGAATATTCATTGGAAGGACTGATGCTGAAGCTGAAACTCCAATACTTTGGCTACCTCATGTGAAGAACTGACTCATTGGAAAAGACCCCGATGCTGGGGAAGATTAAAGGTGGGAGGAGAAGGGGACGACAGAAGATGAGATGGTTGGATGGCATCACTGACTCAATGGACGAGTTTGAGTAAACTCTAAGTGTTGGTGATGGACAGGGAAGCCTGGTGTGCTGTGGTCCATGGGGTTGCAAAGAGTGGGACACGACTGAGCAACTGAACTGAACTCAACAGAACCTTAATGAGTTTCTCTAGGTCCTTAAATCTAGCCTCAGGCGCTTTCTTGGCTGCTCCTCCCTTGATTAGAAGTCAAGGAAGGTCATGGAGGCTGGAGTCTGTCCCCTGCAAGCAGATAAGGGGGGCAGATTCTGTGCCCTGGAGCCGCACAGGGTGCTGCTTGGTTTTACTACCTCACATGTGTGTGTTACTTCCAAACCCAGGAATTGACTTCCACTGTGGCTCAGATGGTAAAGCGTCTGTCTACAATGCGGGAGATCCGGGTTCGATCCCTGGATCTGGAAGATCCCCTGGAGAAGGAAATGGCAATCCACTCCAGTACTATTGCCTGGAAAATCCCATGGACAGAGGAGCCTGGTAGGCTACAGTCCATGGGGTCTCAGAGAGTGACTTCACTCCCTCATTAGAGGCACATTCTTTACTGTCTGAGCCACTGGGTTGGAGGACCTCACAGTGTTAATACAGCAAAATGAGTTAGTACCTGAAAGCCCCCACAAAGTTTATTATTGAGATGAAGAGGGGAAGGTGAGTCCCTCATGGCTAGAGCAGACAGCACCTCTGTAGGGTACCTCCTCCAGAAATAGGAAGACAATGGGCTTTGAAAAGAGGGGCAAAGGTCTGCTTACAGCTTGGGAACACTTCTCATTTTGCTTTTTGTAGATGCCGATTACCTGGTGTGTGGTCAGGCCACTCAAGGTGGCTGTTCTTTTGGTCTCTGTAAATCCCGTGCCTGACCAGTGCCTGCTTCACCTACACTCTACTCACTTGAGTGACCTTCCTGCATGCTTTCAGCTAGTGACTGTTCTTATCAGAGGGGTGGTTTCTCTGGTGACTAATAAACCCACCTGACGTCAGTTCCCCTATAACTGGTAATCTCCCCTTCCCCCCGGGAGCTGACTGCTGCCATGTCCTGCCTGTCGTACTGCATGCACGGTGGGGTGTCTCTGCAAGACCTTGCTCAGACATGTAAGCTCCCCCATCCATTAAACCATTAAACCATTGATAACTCCTTTGCTGCCTCCAGGCTCTTTCTTTGGTCTTGAAGCTGGGCAAGCACAGGCCTTGCAGGTCTGTGGGGTGCTGCCCAGCACTTGGTTTACCAGCTTGACCTTGGCCCAGAATGTGGAAGAATAAGCCACATGTCTGACCTGTTTGTGGAACCACCCTCTTCCCTCTCCCCCACTTCCTTTTGGAGGGTCTGGATCCAACCTCGCCCCCCGAGAAGTCTAGTTCTGACGAAGCCTGTGGGCATCTAGGATCCCACTGGTGTAGGGAGCACATGTGTTGAGCAAGGATCTTTCGGTTACTAGCAACTGAAACCCACATACTCTAAGGTAACTTAAGATTAAGTTTCAGTTAAAGTAAATAATCAATGACAAAGTTGGGTGGGGCAGGCCTCAGAGACAACACCTCTCTTGGTTCAGATCTCGGCTCTGCCTGTGTGTGACTCATTCTCTCACACTAGTGTGCACACCCAGGGCTGCAGCCGCTAGTGCTTCAGCGTTCCAGCCAGGTAGGTGCTCCACTGTCTTCTCCAAAGTTGTGCTTGTGGCCTCGTGAGGTTATTTAGTGTTCACAGACGTAGTGGCATATGCGCGCATCGGAGCTAGGGCTTCATTTTGTAAGATAAGGCCACATCTGAGAGCATTCTTATCTCCTCAGACCTTGAGTGACAATAAGCAAAAAGCGAATGACGTCAGGAGGGAAAACCAGCGCACAGCAGAACGCCGTCTGCACAGACCTTTGATCTGAGTCCACCTGGGCTGGTTTTGAAATGAGCTGTGTAACTCACGAGCTTTGGAAAAATGCTGGAGCAGAGGCAATTTTCCCTACTGCACCTGAATAAACAAAGGTTCCTGAGATCGCGTCCTTATTTCTCCTTCGTCAAACATCAATCCCCTTTTTAGAAGAGATGCTTATATTTCTAAATTCATATTTTCCATGACCAAAGACCAATTTAATATTATTCTGATGCCACTTGAGAGAAGAGGTAAAATTCCTAGATCACTGGAAGAAATAATATACAGTCCAGGAAGAAAAGAAACTAGAAAATGTAAGATTTTGAGGAAGTGAACGGAAATAAGGCCTGAATCAAAGTATTTTTGACTGGAACAAAAAGGTGACAGAGAAGAAAGTGAAGAACAGGGGTAGTATCCGAGAAACGGAGTGAGAAGCTATAAGACCTCCTCAGAAACAAACGCAGAATAGATAGGAAGCAGACAGACAGATAGATAGGAATTAATGGACCCAGGCCTGACTGAGGCATCTTCCTAGATAGCACAGAGTTGAGTGGATATCATCTCAGACCCACTCACAGATGTCCACAGCGGACAGAAAAACAAGTGGCCCAGCTTAAAGGAGGTCAGAGGGAGTTTTCAATATTTGTAAATGATTAGGCAGGAGACTGAAGACCTAAGGAATATGCAGGGTATTGTTGTTACTTCTCACAGCTGTCTATGGGATTTGGGGAGAGGAATTTACTGCGGAAGTCGTTTTCTACCAGATGGTATGAGCCCATTTGGCATTCTGGACCTTCACATAAACAGCTGGGATGAAGTGTTTCTAACTAGAGGGGAAATGGAGCCCACAAAGATAGAGAAGAACAGTCTTGCCCAGAGACTAGCTGACCTGCTAAGGAAGATTCTAAAGGAAAGCCTATTAGGCTTTTTGTTCCTTTTTAAGCCTATTAGTTTTTTAAAAATAAAGAGACACAGTAACAAAGACAATAATGATTCAAAAGTTTACTGGACAGAATAAATCTTAATTTTAAACAATGAATAGACACAGTAATTTATGCACTTATGAGTAAAGTTCAAATAGTACCTGAGAGTTTTTATATAAAATATGAATGAGGATAGAGGGAAAGAAAATAAGTATGACATGGAAAGAAGACCAAGCAGGCCAGAGGTTCCCAATGACTCTCATGAGGAAAGTGGTTGAGAAGCAAAATGCTTATGGCCTCGGTTTCCCCAATGTGGAGGAAATGGCCAGTAAGGTAAATCCATAAATTTAGTTAACTAAGACTGATATGTTGAAATTCAAAAGTAGAATGTGATAGAAGACCTTACTTTATTCAAAAGAAATATGTATTAATGTATCGAGAAAATGTGCAGCAACCTTCATGAAATCAGTGTATTCGTCGAGCACATATAATCTTTCAGGAGCCATTCTATATACTGGAATCCAACAGCTGCTGTCAAGGAGCATATAGTCCATGATCTCAAATTGCTTTTTGAATTCATCCAAGTATGCATGCATGGAGAAGGTGATGGCACCCCACTCCAGTACTCTTGCCTGGAAAATCCCATGGACGGAGGAGCCTGGTAGGCTGTAGTCCATGGAGTCGCAAAGGGTTGGACACAACTGAGCGACTTCACTTTCACTTTTCACTTTCATGCATTGGAGAAGGAAATGGCAACCCACTCCCGTATTCTTGCCTGGAGAATCCCAGGGTCAGGGGAGCCTGGTGGGCTGCCGTCTATGGGGTCGCACGGAGTTGGACACGACTGAAGCGACTTAGCAGCAATAGCAGTAGCAGCAGCAGCAGCATGCATGCATGTAGCCCTCCAGGCTCCTCTTTCCATGGGATTCTCCAGGCAAGAATACTGGAGAGGGTTGTCATGCCCTTCTCCAGGGGATCTTCCCTACCCAGGGTGGAAACTGAATCTCCTGTGGTTCCTGTATCGCAGGCAGGTTCTTTACCACTGAGCCATCAGGGAAGCCATCATCCAGCTATAAATAATCCCAAAGTGTTCTAGTGGGTAAATAAGGACATACCTGCAAGAAAGCTGTGTTAATTCACTGAACGCTTGAGTTGTGATCAGTCTTTGAAAACACACACACAGCAGAGGGAAAGACGGACTCAGAACCAAGGATGACTGCATAAACAGAAGTGCAAGAACTCTATCAGGAAGAACAAAGCCCCAGTGGAGACAGGCCTTGATTTTTTTCCTTCAGTAAACATTATGGAACAACAGCATGCATACCCCAAAGCACAACAATCACAATCATATCATACATTCATTTTCACAACGGAACACATCCATGTAACCAGCACCCAGATTAAAAGAATACCCAGAATACAGCCAGCACCTCTAGAAACCTCCTTATGGCTTTTCTCATCATTAAGCACCCCAACCCTCATGCTTGGCTAAGGCTAACTGCTATCTTGACTTCTAACACTATATCTTAGTTTTGCCAAAAATAGTTCACTTTCTTAAACTGCTTTGCTCAGGTATAATCTGAATATATTTAAGTGTGAAATTAAACAACACCAGTCAAGGTACTGAACATTTCTTTCCGTCACCCTTGAAAAGTTCCTATGTCCCTCCTACTACCCCTGTCCGTAGGTAACCTCTGATCTGTTTCTGTCACTACGTTATTTGTATTTACCAGAATTTTATACAAATGAGATCTTATAATAAATGGGATCATATATAAATATATATATATATTTAGCTCTTGTCTTCTCTTACTCAGTGTAATGATTTTCAGATCCATCCATGTTGCTTCATAAGTCAGTGGTTCGTTCTTTTCTTTGCTTGAGTAGCATCTATTGTGTGGCTACACCACAATTTGTTTATCCATTCACCAGCTGACAGAAGACATTTGGGTTATTTACAGGCTTATGGTTATTACAAATAAAGTTGCTGTGAACATCCATGATCAAGTCTTTGGAGAACCATAAGCTTTCACTTTTCTTGAGCAAATACCTAGGAGCGGAATGGCTAGATTGTACTGCGTGTTTAACTCAAGATGCAGCCCAGCTGTCTTCCAAAGTGATGTATGAGAAGGCCAGTTGTGTCCCATTCTCACCACTGCTTGCTATTATCAGTCTTTTAAAAATATATATTTATTCATTTAGGCTGCAGCGAGTCTTAGTCATAACACGTGGGATCTTCAACCTTTGTTATGGCAGGCAAACTCTTAATTTCAGCATATGGGATCTAATTCCTTGATGAAGGATTGAACCCAGGCCCCCTGTATGGGGATCGTGGAGTCTTACTCATTGGACCACCAGGGAAGTGTCTGTGCTTAGCTGTGCTTAGTCGCTCAGTCATGTCAGACTCTTTGCGACCCCATGGACTGTATCCTTCCAGGGTCCTCTGTCCATAAGGATTCTCCAGGCAAGAATACTGGAGTGGGTTGCCATGTCCTCCGCCAGGAGGGAAGTCCCTACTATCTGTCTTTTTAAAGTTTAGTTATTCTAGGGGATGTATCGTGGGGTTTCATTGTGGGTTCAGTTTGCATTTTCCTGATGACTAGTGATGTGAATCATCTGTTCATGCCCTTCTTTGCCATTTTAATAAATTATTTTGTGAATTGTCTGAGTGATTTTTTTTAATGCCAATAAAAGTTAAAGGGACTTACACAAATGTTCAGAGGAAGAGAAGGGAGAGTGGACCATAGATGCAGTGTTGCTGGATAATAAGGACAACGCAGAACAGGGAGGCCTGGCGTGCTGCGATTCATGGGGTCGCAAAGAGTCGGACACGACTGAGCGACTGAACTGAACTGAACTGAGACTCTTTAACACTTATTTTGCTTTAGGCTTCTATTTCGGGGGAAAATCTGCAGTCTCAAAGGAGGAAAGGCAGGCTGCATATAGGAAGAAATAGTGGATCCATAAAACAAATTGGAGAGTGAGGGAGAGACCTAGTGATCCACCAATAATCATCTCCCCCTTCTTTCTTTTGGGCTTCCCCGGTGGCACAGTGGTTAAGAACCCACTGCCAATGCAGAAGACCTGGGTTCGATCCCTGGGTCAGCTAGATCCCCTGGAGAAGGAAATGGCAATCTACTCAGTATTCTTGCCCAGAGAATCCCCATAGACAGAGGATCCTGGTGGGCGACAGTCCGTGGGGTAGCAAAGAGTCAGACACCACTGAGTGGCTAAGCACAACAATGCAGGAGAAACAAGAGACACCGATTTGATCCCTGGGTCAGGAGGATCCCTTGGAGTAGGAAATGGCAACCCACTGCAATATTCTTGCCTGGAAAATTCCATGGACAGAGGAGCCTAGCAGGCTACAGTCCATGGGTTTGCAAAGAGTCAGATATTACTGAGCACATACACACACCTTCTTTCTTTAGAATCTCCGAGGTTTAGTTAGATATAGAGTGGCCAGCCTCTCTTTTTTTCCAGGTCTGCAGGGATTCCTGGGATGCAGGACTTCCTAGAAAAGACCTTGGTAAACCTAGGGAGGTCCTTGGCCATCAAAAATGAAGATGGCTATTTCCCAGGCTCCTGTTCAGCTAGATGTGGCCATGCTATCAAGTTATGACCAGTGACATAAAGCAAAGGTGATGTCTGAACTTTCTGGAGTATTCACGTTAAAGGAAAGAGCATGTTCTCCTCTCTTTCTTTCCTTTTTGCCTTCCCACTGGCTCGAATGAAGAAGTGAGAGCAGGAGCTGGCATGCCCATCCTAATCCGTGAGATAGAAGCTGCAGGTTAAGAATGCCACAGAAACAGGAGAAAAGGACGAGGAGCCCCTGATTATTATGAAGCTGCCATAACAACCAGAGGCGCCTACTCAGCTTTTATGTAAGAGAGAAATAAATTTCGATTTTGCATAAGCTAATGTTTCAGACCTCCTTTTAAAGTTTTCTACATAATACAGTATACAAGAGCTCAACCAGGCAAGCTAAATGATTTAAATGGATATAAATGAGAGTTTTTGAAGGACTTCCCTGGTGGTCCAGTGGCTTAAAGTTCATGCTCCCAAGGCAGGGGGCCTGGATGTGACCCCTCGTTGGGGAGCTAGATCTTGCATGTTGCAATGAAGATTGAAGATCCCACGTGCTGCAGCTAAGAACCTGTACAGCCAAATAAATACATTTTTTTTAATTAAAAATATATTTTTTAATCTTAAAAAGAAGGAAGAAGGCCTAAACAAACTGCAAACTGGTAAATTTGATGACAGTCTTGGGTTATTTTTCTAGAGTGGATTAATAAAATGATGTTGGTGAGTCACTTAAAAAGGCAACACAGATTGCTAGGCTTGGACATGGTTGCACCAAGAACAAGTCTTGTTAAACTTGTTTTGTTTCACTCTTTCGAGATGTTTACTGTACTGGTAGCTCAGCAAACTGTGTGCCTGTAATAAGGCTACTGACAAGAACATACGTGGCATTCATGCAGACTTGTTCTGGGTATACCTAGGTGGATTAATAATCAGTTGAACATTCATACCCAAAGGTACTTACAGTACATCAGTTTGGAAGGAAATTTCAAGAGGTAGGCTTTGATCTAGCTTAATATTTTATCAGTGATTTGGATGACTAGACAGTGAAGTACTCATCCTACTGGCAGATGACAAGAAAGATAATACATACTAAAGAAGACAAAACCAGAACTAAAAGCTCTTGCTGGCTAGACTGGAAGGATGAAACGAAAAAACTGAAGTGATAAATGTGTGTTTATATACTAAGGTTAAAAAAAAATCCATCCAATAAAAAATGGGGGAGATATGAATTATTATTAAGTATTTTAGGTGATGGCTCTAAATGAGTCAACAGGGCAAAACTGAGGCGGTCCTGGCTGACTCTGTTAATGGGGCGACAGCATCTGCCATGG
Organism: Capra hircus; assembly: GCF_001704415.2. Classification (NCBI taxonomy): domain Eukaryota; kingdom Metazoa; phylum Chordata; class Mammalia; order Artiodactyla; family Bovidae; genus Capra; species Capra hircus. Next base: position 21,821,942 of record NC_030831.1, on the reverse strand, counting down.
GGGGATATGGTTCTGTTGGCAATGTTCATAGTGGCAGTTCTCATTTCATGATCTGAAAGATGTGCAAATAGAGGCACGGCTTGCAGGAGTGGCGGAGACATGAAAGTGACCTCAAATATTGGAGGGCTCTCCTGCGGCATCCTGACTGTAGACAGCCATGGCTCTGGTCCCTCACTCTGATGCCCAAATTTCACTCACATGTATACAACTATCACCGTGCTCCAGACCCTCAGCTTGCCAGTCTATTCCTGCTGCTTATCCTCACACATTGGTTCATCCTGCTGCTCTCTGCCTTGGGAACATTGTCTTTCTGACCTGAGACCTTGATATCAAGGAGACTGGATAGACACAAGAGTGGAGAAACTAGGGGTGAGCAGCGTGAATGGTTATGCCCCAAGAACTTCTCGTTCAAGCAGTGTCTTTTCAGACTGTGGGATGCATCCAGAAGGCAGTTAAAAGCAGTAACATTTTTTCTTTTGTGGTGGGGGATGCTGTGTGACTTGTGGGACCTTAGTTCCCCAGCAGAAATTAAACCTGTACCCTTAGCATGAAAGCATGGAGTCCTAACCACTGGGATGCCAGGGAATTCCCAAAAGTAACAACTTTTTAATGTGTTCTTTTCTCTGAAGTGTAGAAGTTGCTGTGCTTCTGAAGCTTCCTGGGTAATATGGGGCAGTGTGATGAACTACATACCTTAAATAACCATGCCAAAGATACAACTAAAACTGCTGAACACAATTTTAAAATACATGTATTTAAAAATGCAGTACTGAACTTGCAGGAAAAATGCCTCACAAGCCAAAAATGAAATGAAAGTTAAATCCAGGGAGGGAAGATGGCCCTGAGGTTGGCTTTTACCTTGAGACCATCAGCCCAAGTGACCCTGATCTGTCAATAGGTAGTCCTTCAGGATAGGAAAACAGAAGCCAAAATCCAAGGCCTGCCCAAGTGCAGAATCAAAAGGATATCTTGTGTAATGTTGGGAACCCCCAAGGAACATAGCGTTGATAAAATGATAAATTACAAAGAAATCCACCCTAATGAAAAAGACAACAAGGAAACATGTTGACTTTGGATTTGGGGAGAGGGAGAAGAGTCTACCTGGTAAGTAGTAAAGTAAGTCTACCTGGTAAAAGTCTGCTGCTAAGGTGTGTAAGTCTGTCTCAGTCAGCCTCATATGAGTTTTGTCCTGTATTCAACTATCAACAAGGTTCTAAAAAAAAATCTTAGTCTAAAAAGTTAAAGTAATTTCAGGTACCTAGAGAAGCAAGTCAAATCTTTTGTGAAAAGTTGAAGTCAGACCTTAAAGAATTTCCAGAGAAAGTTCCAAAAACAGGAGCTCACTCTCAAGTACTACAGATATGCAAGAAAACAAGGCAACCCAAGTGAGAGCAGACAGAAGACTCAATCTACAAAAACTTCTATTAAGTGGAAGTATTGTATACTAACTATAAAACAAATTTTTCTTAATTTGTATATAGAAATAAAAAGGGGAGAGAAATATGACTAAAGAAAAAGAGCAATAAGAAAAATAACCAAGGATAATTTTAAATGACCAAAAAGAAGTTCTAGAAAATGAAAAATATAATAGTTTCAAGAACAGGCAAAAAGCCAGTTAAAAAGTAGATGTTTTAAATAACATTATAAGCCAAGTAGATCTAGTAGTCATGTGTATAACACTCTGTCTAATAGCATCAGAATTTGTATTCTTCTCAAGTGCACATAGAACATACTCCAGAATAGACCACATTCTAGGGCATAAAACAAGCCTCAGTAATAGAAATCAATATTGAAATCATACAAAATATGTAATCTGAACAAAGTAGAATGAAATTAGAAGTCAATAACAGAAGAAATTTAGGATCCTTATAAATATATTTAAATTAAATAATATATTCCTAAATAACCAATGGGTCAAAGAAGAATTCACAAGAAAAATTAGAAAATACTTTGAGATGAATGTGAAAATGAAACACAAACAAAACAGGGCTTAGAGGGAAATTTATACCTGCAAACACCTATATTAAAAAAAAAAAAGAAAGAAAGAAAAATCTCAATCAAGAGCCGAATCTTCTACCTTAAGAAATTAGAAAAAGAAGAGCAAATGAAACCCAAAACAAGCAGAAGGAACAAAATCATAGAAACTAGAGAGAAAATAAATAAAACAAAGGATATAAAACCAAAAGAGAAAAATCAACAAAATGAAAAGCTTCTTTATTTGAAATATCAAAAAATTAATGAAATATGAGCTAGACTGTCAAATAGAAAAGAGAGAGAGATTCAAATTACTAAAATCAGGAGTGAATGTGAGGATAGCGTTTCTGATCTTTCAGAAATAAAAATTTCAGATTATAAGGGAATACAATGTTGAATGTTCTATCACTGAAGTCCAGGCATTCAGCAGAACAATAAATCTAGAAAACAATAATAATTTTAAAAAGTCAATAGACTAGATAAAACGAACAAATTACTAGAGTCCAAAAGAAACTATCATAACTGAGTCCAAAAGAAAGAGAAAATATGAGAACTGTAGGTAAAGACATTGACTTATCAGTGAAACAAAAACAAAAAGAAAACAAACAAAACAACAACTTCCCAAAATGAAAAATCCAGTCCCACGTGACCTCACTAGTGAATTCTACCATCTTTTAAGAAAGAATTAACACCAATTCTTAATAAACTCTTCCAAAAATTAGAACAAATGGTACACTTCTCAACTCATTCTATGAGGGCAGTGTTACCTTGATACCAAAATTAAGCAAAGACATCACAAGAAAACTACAGACCAAAATCCCTTATGTATAGACTCAAATATCCTCAACAAAATACCAGCAAACTGAATTCAACAGCTTATGAAAAGGATTATACACCATGAACAACTGAGATTTTTCATAGGGATGCAAGGTTGGCTTAAGATATGAAAAATAATCTATGTAAAACACTATATTAATAGAATAAAAGACAAAACCACATAATCATCTCAACAGAAAACACAAAATTCTTAGAAGAAAACACTGGAGTAACTCTTTGTGACCTTGGGTTGTATGATTCCTTAGATACGACATGAAAAGTACACATGACAACAGAAAAAGCAGATACATTGACTTCATCAAAACTGTTTTAAATGTGCTTCAATGGACACCATCATGAAAGTGAGAAGAAACCTACAGAATGGAAGAAAACATTTATAAATCAGAAGGGGATTTATATCTAGAATATGTAAAAATCTCTTACAACTCAATAATAAAAAATTGCTTTAAAATTGTTTTTAAATTCGGGCAAAGGATTTGGCTAGAAATTTCTCAAAGAGAGATACATCAGTAAAAGAATCTAAACATTGTTAGACTTTCTAGAAGGAATAGAAATCTTGTATTATAATCTCTAAACTGTTAGATGGGTAAACATAAGTGACAGGAGAAAAGTAGAATGAATCTTTTAAAAGACAAAAAAAGGACAAAAAAAGAAACAAAATCAGAAAAATAGGGCAAGAAAGTATAAAATGAAAGTAGGACTAGATTCAAATATAATTCTAAATAGAATAAACTCGGTCTTGAATACAAAATTTGCTGATTACTTTTAAACTCTAGTTATACGTTATTTTCAAAAGGCATACCTGAAACAGGAGACACAGAAAGTGGGGCAGGAGAGGATGGATGGTCACATACCAGGCCATGTCTGAGTCCATGGGATGGCTGCCAATTGTGGGTTGTTGGCTTCACACAGGAAAGAATTCAAGAGTGAGCCACAGCAAAGTGAAAGAAGGTTTATTCAGGGAAGAAACACACTCCATAGACAGACTGAGGGCTGTCTCGGAAGGCAAGAGAGATAAGAGAGGCCCTTTGGTATGGGGTTGTCAGTTTTTCTAGGGGTGGGTAATTTCACAGGCTAATGAGTGGGATCACTGCAGATGGTGACTGCAGCCATGAAATTAAATGACGCTTACTCCTTTGAAGGAAAGTTATGACCAGCCTAGATAGCATATTGAAAAGCAGAGACTTTACTTTGCCAACAAAGGTCCATCTAGTCAAGGCTATGGTTTTTCCAGTGGTCATGTATGGATGTGAAAGTTGGACTGTGAAGAAAGCTGAGCACCGAAGAATTGATGCTTTTGAACTGTGGTGTTGGAGAAGACTCTTGAGAGTCCCTTGGACTGCAAGGAGATGCAACCAATCCATTCTGAAAGAGATCAGCCCTGGGTGTTCTTTGGAAGGACTGATGCTAAAGCTGAAACTCCAATACTTTGGCCACCTCATGCGAAGAGTTGACTCATTGGAGAAGACTCTGATTCTGGGAGAGACTGGGGGCAGGAGAAGAAGGGGATGATAGAGGATGAGATGGTTGGATGGTATCACTGACTCAATGGACAAGAGTTTGGGTGAACTCTGGGAGTTGGTGATGGACAGGGAGGCCTGGCGTGCTGCGATTCATGGGGTCGCAAAGAGTCGGACATGACTGAGCGACTGAACTGAAATGAACTGAACTGAACTGAATGAGTGGGAGAAGTATTCCAGCTACTTTGGAAAGGGGTGGGGATTTTCAGGAATCGGGCCATGGCCCACTTTTTGTAGACGTGGCCCCTGTGTCTATGTTGTTTAGCATGCTGATATGTTACAATGAGTGTATACTGAGGCTCAAGGGCAAGTGAACATCAGTTCATCCACCATCCTGGATCTAGTTGCTTTTAATGGGTTTATGTCATGTCCTTGGGCTATGTCATTCTTTTAAACGTGTTTTGTCCCCTTCCTGTCTCAAAAGGACAGGGAAAAAAAATATCCAGAACACAAGTATAGATAGTGTAACTGTTTTAATGTCAGACAAAATTGATGTTAAGGTGAAACTAAAGGACACAGATTTTCTGTCAAGGTAAGCCAGGAATGTCTAAGGGAGCTATAACAAAAGTGGAATGAGTGACTTCTGGAGTCACTGAATTCTCAATACTTTGAGAAATTAAAATCTCAGGTGATGACCTCTTGGTAGATGTGTTAGGGAGGACATTATTAATAAAACATCCAGAAAGGTAGGAATTTGATGACCATACAGTTTCTCTGTATGCAAAATCCTAATATTTTATCTGATTTTTCCCATTGAGTTTCAAATTATTTTATTTTTTCATGGCTAGAAGATTTTCTGATTAGTCATGTATTAGAAGGAAGCTCTTATATTCCCGTCTCACCTCCTTTTTACCTCATTTCTAAATTAAAAAGTCTGTTGCACATAGTTATCTATAATAAGAATGTAATTTATATGTATGTTAGGCTCATTGGAAAAGACCCTGATACTGGGAAAGAGGGCTTCCCTGGTGACTCAGATTGTAAAGAATCCGCCTACAATGCAGGAGACCTGTGTTTGATCCCTGGATCAGGAAGATCTCCTGGAGAAGGTAGTGGCTACCCACTGCAGTATTCTTGTCTGGAGAATTCCATGGACAGAGGAGCCTGGCAGGCCACAGTCCATGGGATCACAAAGACTCAGACATGACTGAGTGAAGTGGCTCAGATGGTAAAGAATCCACCTGCAAAGTGGGAGACCTGAGTTCCATCCCAGGGTTGAGAAGATCCCATGGAGGAGAACATGGCAGCCCACACCAGTATTCTTGCCTGGAGAATCCCCATGGACAGAGGATCCTGGAGGGCTATAGACCGTGGGGTTGCAAAGAGTTGGACACGACTGAGCAACTAAGCACAGCACAGCACAGCACAGTCTGTTCCTGCCTCCTCTGCCTTCTTCTGCCTTCTGCTGGGAAAGATTGAAGGCAAAAGGAGAAAGCAGTGGCAGAGGATAAAATGGTTAGGTAGTGTCATGGACTCAATGGACATGAATTGGAGCAAATTTCTGGAGACAGTGAAGGACAGGGAGCCTGGCATGCTGTAGTCCATGGGGTTGCAAAGAATCACATACAACTTAGCGACCAAACAAGACACACGTGTACATTGTTCAGGCTTCAACCTCCTCTGCTTCAAGATTTGTCTTCCAATCATTCGTCTGAAAGGGATGTTGAGAAAACTCAAAGGAAAATATTAATGTCCTACCTTGTCTCATTTAGTCAACAATAGTTAGTTGTCTGAGTCACTAACAGATATGCAAAGAAAGATAAACATGGCAAAGTCTTCAGAATACGCGACACATTTTGAGGGTGGGGTGGGTGGCAACTGTTTGGCAATAGCATTCAGCTGTTCTTTTGCAATACAGATCTTCAGGTTTTAAACTGCTAGATCAAGATCTATCCTAAAAATCTCAAAAAGTTTCCTGGAAGATGTCCGGATCTGGGAGTGGATAGAACCTGCTCTGCCTGCTGCACAATACTCCAGCAGTGGGACCCAGAGAATCCCATTTTTAACAAGCATCTCCAGAGGAGTCTGAATCATAGTAACGGTTGAGAAACATGAATTTAAGATATCTCAAGCCTTTGGTATAAAAGAAGTGAGTTATTTCTCCATGCTTTTAAGTATCTATTTCTTTATTCCTTGATTGCCTTTTTTTTTGAAACTGGTGACACAGATTATAAAAAGAGTTGGAGGTAGTGTTCTCACCTTATTTTGAGGAGAAACTGTCTTGGGTCCTTTTTTCCAATCATGTTTCATTTATTCTCATCAACTTTAAAAGGAGATCATGTCATTACTCACTGTAATGGCAGGAATCTGGTCTTCATGGTCTAAGTCAGGAGTCCCCAACTTTGGATCAAATACCCAATGATCTGATGTGGAGCTGGTGTACTAATAATAGAAATAAAATGCACAATAAAGTAATGCACTTGAATCATCCTGAAGCCTTCCCTGCCACCCTGCTCCCCATCTGTGGAAACACTGTCTTCCACAAAACCAGTTCCTGGTGCCAACAAGTTGGGGGCCGCTGGTCTAAGTGATCTAGGAGTATACCCACAAGAAAAGGAAAGAAGTGGTCTTGGTTTTGTTTTCTTTGTTGGTATAGATACCTAGGTTAGGGGATGTGAGTGCTATGATCCTGTGAGAAAGTATAGCAATAGACAAACCAAGCCAGTGAGAAGCTCATTGCAAATGTGATCAAATTGCAGGAGAAACCAAAAAGAGGGAATAAAAATAATGAATTTCAACTGTATAGTCACCTACTAAATATTTAAAATATTTAATAATTATTTTAAATGACAGTAATGGAAGAAGATTGGAAGAAAAGGAAACTTTAGACAGGAAAACAAAAGGTAGCTTTCAGCAAAAGGGGGCAATAGAACAGAGGAATGGCTAGCTTTATTTCCTCCTCACAAAGTCACAGAATTTAATATTTTTACCAGAAGGTGGAAAAATAAATAGCTTTTATTGTACACAGCCTCATCAAAGACAAAATAAATAACTGAATGCAACTTGGCTTATTTAAGAATCCATTATGTAAGAGTCATTTAAGATTTATTCCCAACCACAAATGTGCTCCTGTACATTGAAGCTCTCTGGGAAATAACTGTGTTCCTCTTGTATCTGCCACACATATCTTCAATACTATTGATCATGTAATAGGATATCAAAAATGTTTGTTGGTTAAATAGTTGACTGCTTTTTGAACAGCGCTTATTGTGAACTCACATATTCTTATGAAATTTGACTATACTAAGTTAAAGAGGAAACTCTGGAAGTTTCTTGAGAGCAAAAACAACTCATTTGCTGAAGGATTCCCTGGTGGCTCAGCTGGTAAAGAATCCACCTGCAATGCAGGAGACCTGGGTTCGATTCCTAGGTTGGGAATATTCCCTGGAAAAGGGATAGGCTACCCACTCCAGTATCCTTGGGCTTCCCTTGTGGCTCAGCTGGTAGAGAATCCACCTGCAATGCAGGAGACCTGGTTCAATACCTGGGTTGGGAAGAACCCCTGGAGAAGGGAAAGGCTACCCACTCCAGTATTCTGGTCTGGAGAATACCCATGGACTGTATAGTCCATGGCAGTCACAAAGATTTGGACATGACTGAGCAACTTTCACCTTACTTTCACATATGGCTTTCAGTTTTTTCAGCTTCAGGCTGGAATACAGTAGAACAATGCCTTCAAAATGCTAACAGAAAGTCATTTGGAATGTAGAATTCTATATCTAGCCAATTTACCAGTCTGCAAGAATTAAACATTAATTAAACATTAAGCATTAATAAAACTGTAAGAATTAAACATTTGCCTCCCTTTATGGAAAAAAAAATCACTTGAGTATATACTTTCAGAAAATAAAAAAACCTAGCAATCTTACTACTGGGCATATACCCCAAGAAAGCCATAATTCAATGATACATGTACCCCAGTGTTCATTGCAGCACTATTTACAATAGTCAGGACATGGAAGCAACGTAAATGTCCATTGACCAACGAATGGATAAGGAAGATGTGGTGTGTGTATTCGATGGAATATTACTCAGACATAAAAAAGAAAGAAACTGGGTCCTTTGTAATGATGTGGTTGGACCTAGAGTCTGTCATACAGACTGAAGTAAGTCAGAATGAGAAAAAAAATCATATATTAATGCATATGTATGGAATCTAGAAAGACAGTACAGATGAACCTGTTTTCAGGGCAAGAATAGAGATGTAAACGTAGAGAACAGATGTGGCCACGGGGAGGGAAAAGGAGAGTGAGACGAACTGGGAGAGTAGGATTGACATATATGTATACGGCCCTGTGTAAAACAGACAGCTAGTGGGAAGCTGCTGTATAGCACGGGGAGCTCAGCTCAGTGCCGTGACGACCCAGAGGGGTGGGAGGGAGGTTCAAGAGGGAAGGGGTATATGTATACATACAGCTGACTCACTTTGTTGTATAGCAGAAGCTAACACAACATTGTAAAGCAATTACATTTCAATTAGCAAAAAAGAAAATCAAAATAAAAGAAGATGAAGATATGAAATCCAAAAAATAATGGCCACAACTTAGAACAGCAATAAAAAGAATCCCTAGACTGTTGGGCAGCAGGTATAAAGATAATTGTTTCAAAATAAGATAGAAAACTTTTAACTATTTAACTAGATGTATGACTTTCAAACAAATGCATTTGATAAGAAAGTGAATTCACTTTAAGAAACAAGTATTATTTCAAAAGTTATATAAACTTAGTGAGAGAGTGAAGGTGATTATTTCTTCTGTTAACAAGAGAAAAGTAAGGCAAATGGAAGTTTTCTAAAAGAAATCTCTATAGCAAAATCATAGCCTATGTAAAACAAATGTAACATGATTCTCACTAGCATATGGAGTGTAATGAAAATAAAATATTTAATCTTGGTTTTTGAAATATTATTTTTGAGTCTACGCATGTTTAGGAAAAGTGTAAGTGCATTTCCTTCTCCACAGGTCTACCTAGATTTCTTGATTCTACAGAAAATTTTATATTTCAAGCACCTTTTATTGGATTTTAGTTTTTTAAATCAATTTATACACAAAGCATGGAAGATTTACTTATCGTTCCAGAACAGAAAGAAAATGTTATAAAACTCTACAATGTATAAATTAGGAGATGTAAAGGGAAGAGAGGATACAAGAGTATAAGGGTGTACCTTGCCTCATTTTTTTATAATGAAGACTCTTGTGGGACACTACCTAAATTTGAGTGATCCAGAAAAGCACTTTCTCTTTGTAATTTAAGGTTATAAAGTAAGCTAGTAGAAGAAGTACTTATAACACAACTAACAAAGTATTAAAAAGAGGAGGGGGACAGAGGTGGGGTTATCAATAAAAACTTCCATGTGTTAGATGTTGTTTCCAAAGTTTTGCTGCTTTTATGTAGTGGATAATGCATCCACTCTCTCTGTCATGCTACTTCACAGGGCACGGATGTTGTCGTTCCGTTGCTAAGTCACGTCTGAGTCTTTAAGACCCCATGGACACCAGCACACCAGGCTTCCCTGCCCTTCACTATCTCCCAGAGTTCACTCAGATTCATGTCCACTGAGTCAGCGATGCTAGCTCACCATCTCATCCTTTGTCACCCTCTTCTCCTTTTGCCTTTGAGTTTTGGTGCTGGAGAAGAATCTTGAGAGTCTCTTGGACTACAGGGAGATCAAACCAGTCAATCCTAAAGGAAATCAACCCTGAGTATTCATTGGAAGGGCTGATGCTGCAGCTGAATCTCCAAAACTTCGGCCACCTGATGCGAAGAACTGATTCATTGGAAAAGACCCTGATGCTGGGAAAGATTGAGGGGCATACATAGTTTCTCCTTTGTCCCCATGAGCTCTGGGTTTGGCCATGTGAATTATTTTGAACAATGGAATGTGGGTGGAAATGATAGTGGTTAGCTCTGAACAGAGGCTTTCAGAAGTAACACGTGTTTCAATTGCTTCTCTTCAGCTCTGGCCCTCTGCCATGGGAAAAGCATATCCCCAATAATAACGGACACTCCATTAGCCTAAGGCCTGTGACTAACCCAAGCCAAACCAAGTCCAGCATGGTGGTAACCAATGACTTGGGAGATTGCAGTAAGTGTTTGTTGTAAACCACTATTCGGGGATTATTTGTACGACCACAAGGATTGATAAGCACAATTGTTTGAAGTTGATATATCAAGAATTTAAACTATATTATTCAGAAGTAGGGGAGATTTCCATCAGAAGAGGTGGGGTGGCAACAACCAGGAAGAGTCAGTTAAGGGCAGTTATCTTTGGGGATGCTGTTGGGTTGAAAGAATTTGAGCCTTTGTTTCATATCTTTCCATCCTATTTGAATATTTTTATCATATGTAGGTATCTTATATATGTATACATTACTTTCATATGTAAAATGTACAAAGTATAGCACATACTGTCTAGGAGGTGATATAAGCCATAAACACATAAAATATTGTAGATAACATATCATGAGCCAGCTAATTTGTGTGGGGGAAAAAATGCCCCAGATGATAGGAATTCAAAAAAAGAGAGAAAGAGAGAGAGAGAGACTCTACTGAAGAGGTTGTAGAAGGTAAAGAAGATTGCACTGCTAAAGAATCCTTAGGGATTAAGATAGGTGGAGGAAAGAAGGCAAGGAAAAAATAAAGAGCACAATAAATCTGGAGAGAGGGAGCAGTGAGCTGGCTGGGGTGACTGCAGCAGAGAATACTTATGAGTGAGTGAGCTATGGGCAAGAGGCCTGGGATGGGTGGAAATCAACCAGGTTGTGAAGGGCTTGGATGGCTTGAGTAATATGTGTGTGGACAGAACGGTTTTATGAACTTGGTGTTTCAGGAAGACCAACACGGCAGGGCAGTATAAGACGGATTGTATTCAGAATCCTCAGAGCTAGTAGAAACTATCTCAAGGGTCACTTAGCCAGGTGGTGTGGCATATTGTGAGGGTTTTGCTATTAGTCACTAAGCTTCTGTTACCACATCTTTTGGATCTAAATCTATAAAAGCAGTGCCTCAGCCCTTTGCTAAAAATGTGTAAATAATTCTCCAGGTTGACTGATGCCCTGCAAGCCTGACAAGCTATGACTGGGGGAAAGAAGGGGCCAAGAAAATGCATTTTATAAATTTCTCAAAGCCATTCTTAGCTGGAAAAGACCTGCAGTCTCCTCTTCCACCATGTGCTAGTTACCAAGTTTTTCTTTCACTGCGTCTTCCTGAATGTCATCTAGCAATACCATGAATTCACATGTGCTAAAACTCAGATTGTTTTAATCCACCTAGCCCTTTTGAACGGTGAATCCGTCGTCTCTCCCGTTTGTCTTCCTTTCAGATTCATTCCATTCGATTTCCTTTCAAGCGATGACTGCCCACCCAAAACTACTGTCAACTGACTTGCTCCCATTGCCCTTAATGATTTTTTTTCCTGACTTAGGTTTTAGCTTCTAACCTGTATCCTGCTTTCCTTAACCTTAAAAAAAAAAAAAAAAAAAAATCATACTGATGACTTGTCTGACTCTGTTATTTTCAGTGTCTTAGGTTCCTTTCTGCCACTGCTTTCTTCACCGTCACTGACCATGTGCCCAAATGGCATATTCCAAGGCTTCTCAGTGCAAGGCCTATTTCACTTGCAGAACCTCCAGCTTCTTCTTCTAACTGGATGTCTCAGCTTTTCCACTCCTTCATGCTTGCTGACCTCAGACACCACTGAGTCTATGATCTGGCAGTTCTCAAGATTTCCTCTATTATTTCTCATATGAGATTATAGCCCATGTAAATGTCCAGAGTATATCTGTAGAATTCCTAATAAACCTGCAATAAATCTTGCCTTTTCTCTCTGACTCTCTCTTGCTTACTGAAATGCAACACACTGGGAGTGATTTTTTTTTTTAATAGGAATAATCTGCAATCTGCTCTAATTTAGGTTTTAAACCTTTATTCTCAACTTCTGGTTCCTGTCTAATAGTTTGGTTGGAGTGCATTTCCCACTAAAAACAGGTAAAAGCCCTGCACATTGTATACGAAACAAACAAGAGAAAACTCTGAAAGGCAGAGAGAAAGCAGTTGACTAAGGACTTTGGGATCCAAGGAATGACAGGACGATGAGTTCTCTGAGTTGTTTTCTGTTGATTTGTTTTGCCCTGTACGTATTGGACTGGTGAAGCTGGCAACCCAGGAGCACGACAGAACTATTTTTTAAAAAACCCTAAGCAACGCCTGCTCTCGCTAGCCAAAGGACCAGGAAAACGGCAATGTATAAAACGTTTACACCAGGAACTACCCTATTCTGACTCCCCTGCTGGCTCAGATGGGAAAGAATCCGCCTGCAATGCGGGAAAGCTGGGTTAGATCTCTGGGTTGGGAAGATCTCCTGGAAATGGGAATGGCTACCCACTCTAGCATTCTGGCTTGGAGAATCCCCACGGACAGAGGAGCCTGACAGGCTACAGTCCATGGGGTCACAGAGAGTTGGACACGACTGAGCAACTTTCACTTCACTTTATTCTAGCCAAAGCCTGTAGCAAAAAAAAGTGACCTCATCCCTGTCCCAGGTAACTAAAGGCTGAACAGAGGGAGTCCTACCTTCACTCTAACATTAGAAGGCACCACTCATGACCCCTCTACCCACTGCTGGGGTGGTGTTAGAGAAGACCACATGGGGAGCCAGCATTTTCACCCCAGACCAACTGACAAGTGACGAGCAAAAACAAACAAAATGACCAAACCTTATGGAAGTGTATTATGCTGTCTAAAACAATAATAATAATAATAATAACAATGATTTTCCTAGTGGTCCAGTGGTTAAGAACCGGTCTTCCAATGCAGGAGACATGGGTTTGATCCCTGGTCAGGGAAATGAGGTCCCATGTGTCCCAGGGCAACTAAGTCTGAGTACCACAACTACTGAGCCCACACACAAGATTCCACATGACATGACTAAGACCAGAAGCAGCCAAATAAATAAATTATAAGAATTTTTTTTTTAAATAGAAAGCTGTGGGCAACATGGAAGGCCCACAGTCCATGCTTAACTGGCAGAGACAAAAAAGAAAAAGCCAGTCTCAAGCGGTCACATACTGTATAATTCTATTACATAACATCCTTGAATAAAAAAAAAATTATAAATATAAAACAGATTGTGGTTGCCAGGGGTTAGAGGGTGTGGGTGGAGGAGAGATGGGGGTGACTATGAAGGAAGAGCATGAAGATCTTTGTGGTGATGGAATAGTTCTGTACTTTGATTGTTAGAGAATCTGCACATGTGATAAAATGGTGCTGAACCATACACACACATTGTACCAATGCCAATTTCCAGGTTTTGATATTTTGATATTTAAGTATAGTTAACAAGTTTATAGCTTTTTTATAAGTTAGCATTATAAGAAGTAACCACTGGGGGGAATGGGTGAAGGTATGAAGTACGTCTCTGTACAGTTTTTACAACTTCTTATGCATTCATAATTATTTCAAAATAAAAGGTTAAAAAAAGTTATCCTCCAATTTTGGTACTTACAATAGTCGTTAGCATTATAATCCAGATTTTTGCAGCTCTCTGCTTTCTGGGAACAATGTTGGGATTTATTGCATTTTCCTGCTTCTTTGAAAGTTACATATGGCAGGTCATTTGATTTGGCCATTGAAACACATATATAAAAACAACACGTGGGGAGAAGTGTTAGGAGACCTTGTGCAACTTGCCATGTGCCCTTCTACTGTCTCTACCAAAGAGGAACCATGTGCTGTTCTGGACTCTTCTTCAGCCTGGGCTGAAGTCCCCCACCCCCACTGCCACCCCCCAAAGGACTTGGAGTGCAGGCCAGAAAGGAACTGTGTAAGCTCCCAGCATTTGGGGCTTTTGATAGAGACATCAGTAAACTAATACAATAATTAGTCACCATTACTTGCCCATGTCCCTTACAAATGCTTCAAATGTACTGCTCTTATCACCAGATCCAAAGCAAGGCAACTTCCCCACTGCTTATGATCCCCATTAACCACTCCCAAGACTGCCTTCACCATGCTGACATATGCTTACTGCCTAACCTTACCCATGATGGCTACCCATCTGGCTACTTCCACTTAGTTTAATGTTTTTGAGGTTCCTCTGTGATGTATGTACCTTCCATGTATTTTCTATGTATTTTTCATTTTGTTTTATTGCAGAATAGCAATCACTGTATACATATACCACACTTAGTATATTCACCAGTTGCTGGACATCTGGACTATTTCTACCTTTCGAGTATTGTGAACAATGCTCCTATGAAAGTTTATATACAACTTGCTATCTGAACATATTCTCAGGTTCTTTTTCCACCTAGAAGTGGAATTACTGGTGGCATGTGGTACTCTTATGTATAATTTTTAAAGCATTTTTTAAATCAACTTCCAAAGTGGCTGCACCATTTCACATACCCATCAGAAATGTAGATCAGGGTTCTAATTTCTCATCTCACCAACACTTGCTATTTTCAGTCTTATTACAGTCATTATAGTGGGTGTGAGGAGCTTTCTCATTGTGGTTCTGATTTGCATTTCCCTAGTGACTAATGATGTTGAATATCTTTTCATGCTATAGTTGACCATTTAAATATTTTCTTTGGTAAAATGCCTATTCCATTTTTTTGTCTATTTAAAATTTGATTATTAGTCTTATTAAGTTATGAGTTGTTTATATATTCTGAATACAAGTTATTTAGCAGATATACAACTTGCAACTCTTTTTTGCCCAAGATGGTTTTTTTTTTAAAATATGGTTATTTTTTAAAAAGATGCAAACTTCAAAGTGAAGTTTCCTTGTGGTACATTAACAGGCCAATCATGATTCACTTTGTTTCAAAATATTATGTAAGTACTTTTAAAAAGCAACTTTAAACTTTTATTTTAGACGACTTGGAAAATGTAGATAAGCACAAAATAGGATAGTAAAATTCCAGAGACAATCTTCGGTAACATTATTCGCTTCCAGCCTTTTGGTTCTTTCTGTCAACACACCTTTATTTAAAAAATAAAAAGTATAAACATGAGCTTCATCATTCCAACTCTTGGCTGGCAAGCAAGACTTTACAAAAACCTCTGAATGATTCAAGTAGAAAATTTATTATGTCTATGAGTGGCACAAGACCAGGCTGTGTCTTTTCTTAGATTAACGGACAGCTAGGTACTGGAATTAGTGCCAAGGAAGAGTGGTTCCAGGAGGGCACAAGTGGAAGGGCCCCTCTCAGCACCACGCGGGAGACACTGCCCCAGTTACCCGCGTTGCGGGGGGCCGCGGCTGTTCAGTACCCCCAAGGCTTGGCTGCCTCTTCCGGCTGTGCCGGTCGCGGGCCTCTCCTCTCGCCGCCCACCCTGGGTCCAGAACCTCTTGCATCCCCGGCGCCGGCCTCAGAGCTCAGCACGACCGGGCCGAGGGGCCACTGACCGTCCTCCAGCTCCGAGTCCTCCGCCGCAGCTCGCGGGTGAGGAGCAACCAGGGGCTCGGTAAGAGGATCTCGTCGGCGCGGTGAGGGCACCGTCCTTTCCTCCCACCCCGCGATCTGCTCGACGTGAAACGGCCCGAGTTGTGCTTCACTTGGGGCGGCGGCAGCCGCCCCTTTGTCCGTGCCCAGGTTCAGGTGGAGACCACCAGCCCGGACGGCACGGCCGAGCCCGTCTCAGCCCCAGCCTCTCGCCCGGGGACCCCTCGCTCCGGGGCTCGGGCTCCGCGCCTCCCCACGGGTCGGGCCGGCAGGGGGCAGAGGTGCGGAGGAGCCGGAACCTCCGGGGCCCCGAGGGAAGCTCCGCGGCCCCGAGGTGGGCTCGCCGCAGGGACGGGGGCGGCGCATCCGGGTGAGCGCGCGGCGCCCCCGCCTCCCCCGCGCAGCCGCACGGGCCGCCGCCGCCGCCGCGAGCACGCCGCGCGCGCGGGGAGGACCGCGCCCAAGCGGCCTGCGCGGGTGGCCCTGCGGCCCCGGCCCGCCGCGCTGAGGCGGCCCCGAGCGAGCGGCAGCGGCGGCGGCATGCGGGGCCGCCCGGAGTAGCGCGCCGAGCCCGCGAGGCCCGGCGCGGAGGCGGGGGCAGGCGCGGCGGAGGCGGGGCCCGCGCCGGGCCCGCCCGCCCGCCGGGGGAGCCGCCGGCAGTGGCCGAGAAGGCGGCGCGGCGGACGGCGGCCCGAGAGTAGCGCCCGCGCTGCGGCCCGCGGGACCGCGCCGCGACCGCCGGGGCCGGCCCCGAGGAGCGCCCGCTGCCGCCGCCGCCGCCGCGCGCGGAGCGAGGTGAGTGTCCTCCCGCGCCCGGGCCGTCCCGGAGCCGCGGCCGCTGGCGCGGGGCGGGCGGCGGCGGAGGCGGAGAGGCCCGGCCGCGTCCGCGTTTTCCGTCCCTTTGTGGCCGGCGCGGCCGTGGCCGGGGCGCGGGCGCGCGAGGCGCGGGGTCCG
This sequence comes from Capra hircus, assembly GCF_001704415.2. NCBI lineage: Eukaryota > Metazoa > Chordata > Mammalia > Artiodactyla > Bovidae > Capra > Capra hircus. The sequence continues at coordinate 21,805,210 of NC_030831.1, read as the reverse complement.
GGTCGGGGACTCGGGGGCTGCTGGACACGCGGCGTCTCTGGTTGGCAGCTGCGGCGAGCAGCGAGTTTCCGTCCTAGTTTGACATTGAGTTGGGACCGTTTTTCTTTAGAAGACGGAAGTTTGTTTTATTGACCAAAAAATACAGCTAAATATGGCTCCTGATTCGGTCCGGCGGTGTGGTACTTGGAGCCGCGGTGCCAGGCTGACCCTCGCCGGGCCGGCGCGACGGAGGAGGGGAGGACACGCGGGCGGCCGGAGGTGGGGGCTTCCCGGCCCTCTGCCCGCGAAGAGGACCCGGCCCAATTAGCAAATGTCTGTGGATGGGAAGTAGCGGGCTTTAGTTAATGTGGCAGCGCTTCCTGGAAGAATGAATGAATGAAATGTCATTTACTTATCCATAATCAATACAGTGCCCATTTAAAGATTTGCCAGGAATTGTGATGATTTGCAGTGTCATTGCCTCTCTTACCTGGTCAGCCCTTGCTACGTGAAGGTACCCCCTCCTCCGAACTTATGACCTTGGCCTCATTCACAGAGCCACTCAGCTAACCAAGCGGACTTGACATTTTCTGACAAGTGTGGGCAATGGTCAGAGTAGTCTTTGTGATTGTGAAGTGTTTCTGGAGGGCAGAGACGGTACTTTATGCTTAATACAATGACCTGTAACAATTCTTGCCAAGAACCCTGAGAGGCTGGAGGTGGGGGTGGGGGTGGGGGGTATTTTTTCCTCCTTTCACAAGTGAAGAAGTTGAGGCCCTGAGAAATTGTAACTTTCCAGGTCACAAGCTAAAGCCAAAGAGCTGGAATTCACACCTAGGTCTTATTAATCCAGGGCTCTTAACATCACATGTGTGTCTAGACCTAGATTGGCCGTTATGATAGCCACTAACCACATGTGGCTATTTAAATTAATTAAAATTGAAGTTTTGAAAAGTCACTAGCCACGTTACAAGTGTTCAGTAGCCACATGTGACCAGTGGCTACTGTTGAACTTGTCTAAGACCATATATCTATTTGTTTATTCAGTAAATATTTATTGAGTGCTTTCCGTGTATAAGGCACAGTTTTAAGTCCTGGGTATACCGTGGTGAATAAGAGGCAAAATGTCCTTGGCTTTATGGAGCTTGCATTTTACATGATAGTTTGAGGGATGCTTTCTTTGGTACCTTCGCTGCTTTGCTAATTCGGTGTGGTTTGTGATCCAGCAGCATCTCTGTCCTCTGAGAGTTTGGAGGAAATGCTGAATCTCAGGTCACAAACCACGTCAGCTGAATGAGTTTCTGTTAAAGTGATTTAGCAGATCACAGGTGATACAGATATCAGATCTCAAGTGATCTGATTCCACACTGAAGGCCTTATTCAGAACACCAGTGATAACTGGGTTTAGCAAATGTCCTGATGGATTGTTTGGTAGGAGTCTTAAACCAGCTTTGAAAGGCTTGGAAACACTCATCATTTACACAGATACTTGTTAAATGCCTGGCTTCTGCAATAGAGAGTCAGCTTTTATGAGAGCAGAGAGGGTGTCTTCCGTTTCTGTGTCTTTTGCAGCCATGTATTCCCCAAAACATTACAGTGCCTGGTAAACAGTAGGCACTCAATAAATGCTTGTTGTGTATATTAAGGAGCCTATTTCTGAAGTCAAAACTAGTTAATTCCAAGCAGTTTCAGGCCAAGTAATTTTCAGGGCCTCAGGTAAGAGCATAGCACCAGAAGCAAAATGAAGGTCCATCTACATGTAGCTTTTTCAGCTCTAAGCCCCTAGCTACCCTGACCTAAGTTTCATTTCCTGGTTCACTTGTGTGCCCCATCTCTTTCTCTTTTTAATAATATAAGATAATATTTATAAATCTGAGTCTTCATTGTTTGTTAATACCATAGATATATGCGCGCGCGCGTGTGTGTATATATATGTATCTTTTCTTTTTAAACTAAATTCCAGACTGTATTTGGATTTCGCCAGTTTTTCCATTAGTGCCCTCTTTCTGTTCCAGGCTCCAGTCCACGGCACCGCATTGCATTTAAAGTCGTGTCTCCTCAGTCTTTGGTCTGTGGAAGTGTCTCCGCTTTTGTTCTGTGTAACCTTGGTAGCTTTGAGGAGCACTGTCCTGGCTGTCTGCAGTGGACAGCTTTCCATGGACCAGATAGGATCATCAGTTCTGGGGAAAGCGTCTCATTTTCAGGAAAGTAAGGCCACAACAGGAATAGCTCTTTCTTGTTTGTTTATGTAATGCACGAATCTGTTATGCTTCGGTAACAACTTGTAACTGTAGTACTCGTTTTCAGTAGCAGATTCTTGGGATAGGTTCTTAATTGGTTGAGATTCAAAAGAGTGTTAACAACATTGCAAATGTGAAACCCTGTTTTAAAATATACTGTTTTTATTTTTATGGTGGGTTGAGAACTGGGCTGAGGTGGAGCAAGGAAAAAGGAGGGATGAACTAAAAGAGGTAGCCGGTCAGAGAGGGACCAGGCTGCATGGAGTGACAGACAGTGGAGGAAGGAAGACAGGCAGCTGCGTAGAAGAGGACTAGGAGTGAGTACCGGTCGGTTCATGGACTCGGTTAATGTGTACTGGGCAGTTACTGCGTATCAGATCCAGTGCTCCTAGGTACTCAGGATGACTGGGGTGAGACAGCATTAGATGAACGTGCAGGTAAATACATGATAATTACAACTTGTGTGGGTGCTAGAAAGAAAAGGTGAAGGGTGCTGGAGAGACTGGGGGTGGGTGGGTGGGGCTGCCGCCTTTGGTTGGCTGGGTTGGTGAAGAAGTCTTCTTTCAGTAAGTGACATTTGCATTCCTTGCTCAGGCTTTTCGGGGCCTTCTACTGTTACCCCACACTGCTTATTCCATCTTTTGTGCTATTTCACAAAGCACACGTGCCCCTTTCTCCATAGGTACTGTGCTTATTTTTAGCTCCGCGTCTTTGTACATTATTTCTTCTACCCAGGATGTCCCCCTGTCCACTTCCACTTGTGAAAGTGCTGTCTCTTGTTCAAGGCTTTGCTCAAATCCCATCTCCTTTATGAAGTCTTCCATTGTTGATTTATGCCTGTGTTCGTCTTGCTACTTGAGTGTATGGTGCTTGAGGGTAGGCATACTGTTTTATATTTATAACGATGCATCCTCAGTTGACTGCAAAGCCAAGGTTGATAATGGGTTGGTACAAAGGTAGACCTATTCTGAAGTGTTGACATTGGGTAATGAATCTTGGAGCAGTGAGTGAAGGTGCAGTTTTGGGCTTTTTAAATTAAACTTTTTTTGTGGGGCATAATTTCGGATCCACATGCATTTACAAGAAGTAATCTAGAAAGATCCCATGTACCCTTTACCCATTTGCTTCCAGGGGTATCATGTAAAACTGTAGTGCGGTATCAGCCACTATGACCGTGTCATTGATGCAGTCAAGACAGAGAACACTTCCAACACTGCATGGTTTCTGCATGTTGTTCTTGTATAACCATACCCTCTTCGCTCCCACTCTATCCACTTCTTAAGGCCTGGCAATCACTAATCTGTTCTCCATTCTATAATTTTGTCATTTCAAAAATGTCTTATACATGGAATCATATAATAAGTTCCTTTTGGAATTCATGTCTCCCCCCTTCCCCCCAGCATAATTCTCTGGAGACTAAGAGAAGTGCTGTGTATATCAATAGTTGCTTCCTTTTTATTGCTGAGTAGTATTTCATAATATGGATGTACTTTTATGGTTCCTATAACCATTTTCCTGTTGAAGGGCATCTGGTTGTTTCCAGTTTTGGCTATTGTGACACTGTTGGTTGAAAAGACATTTTCCTCCATGGAATTGTTTTTGTATCTATAAAAAAATCAGTTGAGTGTATGTGTATGAGTCTGTTTCTAGGTTCTTTATTCTGTTCTATTGATCTTTGTGTCTGTCCCTCCTCCAATATTATAGTCTTGGTTACTGTGGGATATAAGTCTTAAGTAGGTGTAGAATGATTCCTCCCGGTTCAGTCTTCTTTTTCAAAATTGTATTAGCTTTTCATTCCTTTGCCTATCCATATAAGTTGTAGAATAATCTTGTTTATATTTACAAAAAAGTCTTACTGGAATTTTGATAGGAATTGCATTAGACCTGTATACCATTTGGGGGAAAATTGATGTCTTACTATGTTGTCTCTTCTAATCTATGAACGTGGTATGTCTCTTCATTTATTTAGGTTCTTGATATCTTTAATCAGCATTGTGTAGTTTTATCATACAAGTCTATGTTTTGTTAAATTTTGTTAGACTTATGTATAAGTGATTGTATTTTGAGCAACTGCTGTTTAAAATTTTTCAGGATCCGTGTGTTCATTGCTAGTATAGAGAAATATAACTTTCTAATGTTGATCTTGCATGCTACAGTCTTGCTGAACCCGTTTATTAGTTTAGAAGTTTTTTGGTAGAATCCTTTCTTGCTGAACCCGTTTATTAGTTTAGAAGTTTTTTGGTAGAATCCTTGAGATTTTCTAAATAGACAACCTTGTCATGTCTACATAGGGACAGTTTTATTTCTTCCTTTTCCATCTGTGTGCTGTTTATTTCTCTTCTTATTGATACTGGCTAAAACTTCCAGTGCTGTGTTTAAGAAGAATAGTAAGAGAAGACATTTTTGCCTTGTCCCCGATCCTAGGGAGAAAGCATTCAGTCTTTCACTATGTTCTGGGTCAGTCTCAGGCAGTCCGTAGTGACGCCATTGGCTAGAAATGACCGAGGGCATTTGCCTGGGCCTCTGGTGAGCCCCCACCCAGACTTTTCCCCTTTTGGAGCCAGTGTTGTGTCTGGACTGGCCCTAGTGGTTCTTACCATGATTGTAGGATACACCTCAGTGACAACCATCAGGGAACTTGGAAAAGAAGAGGTTTATTACTTACAGGACCTGGAGGAGGGTGCATGGCACTCCTGAGGCCTCACAGTGGGATTGTGGGTAGAAAGTGCTGATTGGGCTTCTGCCTTCATTGTGGCTGATAGTGAGGTTCCTGGGATTTTGTGGCTTCTCCATTGGTGAATGTAAAATGTAAGAGCAAGAATTAGGACACAGGAAGGGAAAAGCAAACCGTCAAATGGTCAGTTATCTAATCTACAGAGCTCTCTTAAAGAAAAAACCAAAAAACCGAATTTTATGGGTGAGGTGGCCTGACTCTGTCTTGTATATCTGGCAGTGTGTTTATTCAAGATGGATGTCTTCGAATGCCTGGGCAATCAGAAGCTTAATGCTAGGCATTTATATTGTATAACCAAAAAAGCTGATTGTTGGGCATTTATGCTACACACTATTAAGTTTAGTGTTAACTGTAGGGTTTTTGCAGATGCTCTTCATCACGTTGAGGAAGTTCCCTTTTATTCCTGTCTTTCTGAGAGTTTTTATCATGAATGGGTGTTGAATTTCAATAAGTGCTTTTTGTGCATTGATTTTTATGGTCATGTAGTTTTTCTTCTTTAGCCTATTGATATGATGGGTTATTTTGATTGATTTTTAATTGAGCCAGCCTTGCATTCCTGGGATAATAAATCCCACTTGGTTTTTTGTCTCTTTTATATGTTGTTGAATTCTAGTTACTAATAATTTGTAAAGTACTATTTGGATTTATGTTCACGGGGGCGTTTAGCACTATAAATTTTCCTCTAAGCACTGTTTTAGTTGTGTCTCATGAATTTTGTTATGTTGTGTTTCTATTTTCTCTCTCTCTATGTATTTATTTCCCTTGAAACTTCTTTGACCTATGGATTATTTAGAAGTGTGTTGTTTAGCTTCCAAGTGTTTGGAGATCTTACTATTATCTTTCTGGTTTTGGCTCCTACTTTGATCTTGTTGTGATTGGAGAACGAACTCTGTATGTTTCAGTTCTTTTAAATTTGTTTTGGCTTGTTTTACGACTCAGAGTATGCTCCATCTTGGTATATGTTCTGTGGACACTTGACTAGAATGTGTTTTCTGCTGTTGGAGTGTTTTATAAATGTTCATTAGATCCTGTTGGTTGATGGTGCTGAGTTCTTCTGTACCTTCCTGCTTAAGTGTTCTGTCGACTCTTGAGAGAGGAGTATTGAAGTCTCCAACTGTATTTTTGGGTTTGTCTGTTTCTTTTTTATTTTTTGATGTTGACCATTCTTAAAGTGTTTCTTGAATTTGTTGCAGTATTGCTTCTGCTTTATGTTTTGGTCTTCTGGCCCCGAGGCATGTGGGATCTCTGCTCTCTTACCAAAGGTTGAACCTGCACCCTCTGCATTGGAAGGTAGAGTCTTAACTGTTGGACTGCCAGGGAGGTCCCTTGTCTGTTTCTCCTTTTGGGTCACATCCGGTTTTAGCTTTACGTATTCCCCAGTTCTCTGGTGCATACACACCTAGGGTGGCTGTGTCTTCCTGGTGGCTTTGCCTTTTCTGTCACTGTGTGATGTCCTTCTCTGTCTCTGCTAATTCTCTTTGCTCTGAATTCTACTTTGATATTAACATAGCCACCGCTTTTCTTTTTTCTTCTTTGATTGCTTCTCTATTATTGTTTGGATGATATATCCTTTTCCATTCTTTTACTTTCAACCTGCCTAAACTGTTTCGTTTGAATTGTGTCCTGTAGACAGCATATATATAGTAGGGTTGTTTTTCTTTAACTGATTGTAGCAATCTTTGTCTTTTTCATTGAGGCGTTTAGACCATTTACATTTAATGTAATTATTGATGTTAGAACTTAAGTCTGACATTTAACTTTTTGTTTATTCCCTCCATTTTTTTGTTTCTCTGAATATTGGCCCCCTCCTGTTCTGCCCTCAGCTTCCTGTGAGTTACTTGAGTTTTTGTTCTTTGTTTTTTTTCGAATTCCATTTTAATTTATATATACTGTTTTTGTGGAGAAGGAAATGGCAACTCATTCCAGTGTTCTTGCCTAGAAAATGCCATAGACAGAGGAGCCTGGTCGACTACAGTTCATGGAGTCACAAAGAGTCGGACTCAACTGAACACATGCTCATACACACATACTGTTTTTTTGAGTGTATTTCTTTGTATGGTTTTTTTAGTTAAAAATATTTTTACTGGTATACTTTTTCTAAGTATTACATTATATATATGTAGCTAATCACTATCGACCAGTGTCATCGTTTTACGTGTTCAAATGTAGCTCAGAACCCTTGCTTCCCTGTGCATCGCTTAATCCTCAGTCATTTTAATATGATTGTATGTATTTCTTCTGAAACATTAATAAGCACCCTAGACACTGTTATAGTTTTTGCTTTCACAAACATAAACGAGTAAACTCAAGGGAAGAAGGGAAGCCTCTTTTTCTGTATTTTTGCGTATTGTGTTTTCTCCTGATGTCTCAAGATTCCTTCCCTTATTATTTCTTTTTTAAGAACTTCTCTAGCCTTTCTTAAAGGTATGTCTGCTGGTGACAGACTTCCTTAGATTTTCTTCATTTGAGACTGCCTCGATTGTGCTCTTCATTCCTGAAGGATATTTTCTCTGGGTATAGGACTATGTGTTGTTGTGTTTTTTCCTTTTAATTTTTATGTATTTATTTTTGGCTGTGCTGGGTCTCCATTGCTGTGTGGGCTTTTCTCTCGTTGCAGAGACCGGGACTGCTCTCTAGTTGCGATGCGTGGGCTTCTCATTATGGTGTCTCCTCTTTGTTGCGGAGCATGGCCTCTAGGTGGAGAAGGCAATGGCACCCCACTCCAGTACTCTTGCCGGGAAAATCCCATGGACGGAGGAGCCTGGTGGGCCTCAGTCTGTGGGGTCGCTAAGAGTCGGACACAACTGACTGGCTTCCCTTTCACTTTTCACTTCATGCATTGGAGAAGGAAATGGCAACCCACTCCAGCATTCTTGCCTGGAGAATCCCGGGGACGGGGGAGCCTGGTGGGCTGCCATCTGTGGGGTCGCACAGAGTCGGACACGCCTGAGGTGACTCAGTAGCAGCAGCAGCAGCATGGCCCCTAGGGCGTGCAGGCTTCAGTGGTTGCAGCGCGTGGGCTCAGTAGTTTTGGCTTCTTTGCTCTGGAGCACAGGCTCAATAGTCGTGGCACGCGGGCTTAGTTGCTGCGCAGCATGTGGGATCTTCCTGGGTCAGGGATGGAACCTGTGACTCCTGCGTTGGCAGGTGGATTCTTTACCACTGAGCCACCAGGGAAGCCCAGGATTCCGTGTGGGTCTTTTCTTTCAGCACTTAAAAACTGTTGTACCATTTACCTCTGGCCTCTATGGTTTCTTTGTTCCCTTTTTTTTTTTTTTCTAAATTACAGCCTTTTTTATTTCTACAGTTTTCTTGGTTTTGTTCTGTTTGGCCGTACCGTGCAGCATGGGATCCTAGCTCCCTGACCAGGGATCGAACCCACGCCCCCTGCACTGGAAGCATAGAGTCTTAACCGCCGGACCACCAGGGAAGTCGAACGGCTTCGATGGTTTTTAATGAGAAACCCGCTGTTTGCAGGTTTTCCCTCTGTGTTTAAGTTATCGTTTATCTCTCACCATCCTCGGGACTTGTTCTTTACTTCTAGTTTTCAGTTTAATTGCAGTAAATATTGGTTTGGATTCCTTTGGGTTTATCCTGTTCGCATTCACTCAGCTCCCTGAACCTGCAGGTTTATGTCTTCTGGCAAATTCGGTAAGTTTTTGCTATTATTTCTTTTCTTTTTTAAAAACTTATTAATTTATTTATTTGGCTGTACCAGTCTTAGTTGCAGCTCTCAGGGTCTTAAATCTTGATTGCAGCATGCAGGATCTTTTTTTATTATTATTATTATTTTAGTTGAGGCATATGGGATCTAGTTCCCTGACCAGGGACTGAAACCAGGCCCCCTGTATTAGGAGCTCAGAGTTTTAGCCCCTGGACCACCAGGGAAGTCCCACCATTATTTGAGTGCTTTTTCAGTCCACTCTCTTCTCTGTCCTCTCAACTCTTAATTACTTAGACGTTAGATCTTTTCTTATGGTCCCACAGGTTCCTAAGGCTGGCAGTTCTCTAGTTTCTTTCCGCTGTTCAGATGGAGTAATATCTATTGCTGTGTCTTCCAGTTTTGTCCCTTCCATTGTGCTATTGAGTTCATCAACTTTTTATTTCAGTATTTCTCAGCTCTAGAATTTCCATTTTGTTCTTATTTGTATCTGCTCTTTCTTTGTTGAGGTTGTTTATTTATTTTAAATTTCAAGCATGCTTGAAATTTCTCGTTGAAGCGGTTCTGCCATAGCTGCATTATAATCATTCTCAGATAATCCTGCTGTCTCTGTCATTTTAGTGTTGGTGTCTGCTGATGTCTTTTTCATTTAGTTTGAGGTCCTCCTGGCTTTTGGTATTGCAAGTGATTTTTTTTAATCAAAACCTGGCAATTTTCACAGTATGCTCTGAAATTCGAGATCTTATTTGAGCCTTTGTTGTAGCTGGCCTTTTTTTTTTTTTTGCTACCTCTCCATCAGGGGTAGGGGATGCCATGTGGTGCTGCCTTGTTACTGCTAGGTGTAGTAGAAGTACAGGCTCCCCACTTGACTTCCCTTGACCTAAGAAGTAGAGAGAGTGTTCTGTTACGGCCAGGTGGGCTTAGAGGTCCAGGATTCTCAGGGGACATGGTGTGGAAGGGTGCTTTGTTACCAGCTGACATAGGTGAAAGCCTGGGCGCTTTACTTGGCCTTCTCAGCAGCACTCCATTGTGGAGAGGGTTGGGGTGCCTTGTTACAGCTTGGTGAGGATATGGAAGTCTGAGCTTGTTGTACCTTACCTTTGTTGGCCTGGGTGGGCCACAGTTTTTTGTATGCTGTTTGTCTGGAGTAGAGTGGTTCCCCCCGCCCTCCGGCCACCCCCCCGCTGCAGAGTTTTCTCTCTTGCTAGGATGTCCCTTTCCTGGTCCTTTGGCTGGAGAGAGCAGGCTTTTGTTGGGCTTTTTTTTTTTTTGCTTTTGGTCTGTGCCTGTTAGCAATTCCAGCTGGCCAGCTCCTTCAGCTCCAAGTCCAGGATGTATGAGGCAAAGGTGAGACCCAGGGTAGTCACCACTGTGTTGTTCTTCAGGGACTGAGGTTTTGCCTTCTCTCCTCATTTACAAGTTTTATTATGTTTGTTTCTTCCCGGAAGCAAATGACCCTGATGACCAGTTTTTGTCCTGGGCCATTTCTTTTCTAACATATGTAAAAAATGAATTACAAGAAAAATGAAATAAAAAATGTACAATATATAGCTTCCAATTTTGTAGTTTTAGATTCAGTGGATGTAAAATTCTATAACTTTGTTGTCAGAGTTTCTGAGTCTTTATTCTCAGTCTCTACTCCTTGTGGAGTAGATTCAAGCAGCTTGCTGTCTAAGGTCCACACTGACTAGCATTGCCTAGGGTATAACTACTTGATTCTTTTTGAAATTAGAAGTCAGTGATCAGTCATTCAGTTCAGGCCCTCCTCTGCCATTTTCCTTGTATTTCTGTAGGAACATCTTCAATGTGAAACCCTTTTAGTCCTTAAGGAGAAGGCATGTTTTAGGGCAGATGTAGCATTAGCAGTGAGAGTTCAGAGTGCATCTCTGATGTTATAGGTCTTATTTCTCCCTTAATTGTTAGGGTTCTTATGCAGTGGCATAAGTTCTAGAATAAATTCCTATGCATATTTATAAGAATCTCTTACAGTCGTTGTAACTTCTGATGTTACGTAGAGAATGTGTGATGGTTCTGTAAGTAATGGGTTCTGTAAAGGTGTCTAAGCATAGGTTTCTGGTATGTAGCCTTCTGGTTGATAACCTTAGCTGTGGGACAAACACTAAGGGACACTAGATAAAGCCTTCTGGGGAGCCTTGAAGTAAATAGAAGACAGTTCCTTAGGTTTAGATGTCATGGTTTTTGCTGGATTTTTATGTCCTCGGTAGTTACGACTTCCTTTTTGTTAAAAAAAAAAAAAAAAAGTTTTTTTTTAAAGTATCAGTTTAGTTATAAAAAGAAGAATTTGCATTTGTTGGTAAAGCCACATGCTAAGTTATTGGATTGGTCTTTGGAAATTGTACATTGCAGTTTATAATTTATTATTTCTCTTAAGGTTAAAGAGTGAGTGAAATTTTCTAGTAGTCTCATTTTTCCATCTCTTGGGATTAGTGAGTTACCAGTAAACATTTTATTAGTATTTACAAGTCCCTCTGCATGGCAGGCATTGTAGAGGGTTAAGTGAGGTCTGACCGCTTCAGAGAGAAGTCCATATTCTGCTCATAGTCAGGCCGCAGAATTAGTTTTAATTATTTTAAGTGTTTCCATGCAAAGAGAACACATCCTAACAAAATAGGACTGTTGCAGTCCCTAGAACTTCAACTTTTACCCAGAATCGGGGGCATAAGAGAACAAAAACAGCGTTGCCACTCAGCATGGAGAAGGGTTGCAAGATGGTCTCTGATGGGAAACTTGGGAGAGGGGTGAGAAAGGAGAGGGACGGAGAAGACCGTTAATGGTAGACGAGGCATCTTTGCACAGAGCTGGAGCCCTACGACAAGCAGCCTCTGGCGCATTTCAGCGCTTGAGCTGTAAGGATGCCCCCAAAAGAAAGGGGCTTGGCGGTAGGAGCTTTTGACTGGAAATGCTCTGAGTTGGAGGAAGGGGTGCAGTGCTGGTGGCTTACCAGCCAGTGTTGATGAGCTGCTGTTGTGGGCTCTCACCTCAAGAGGGGAGGCTTGGGGAACAAGGTATCAGGGGAACAGCAGGTTGATTGAGATAGACTGGGATGCAGGCCGTTGACAGCTGGAGACGGTGCTACAAAGCACACACAGGACGCGTGCTTGTAGCACTGATCAGTGCCGGGCACTATTCTAAGTGTTCTATTCCTTTAATCTGTTGTTTTGTCTGTTTCTTAGTTTTCATTGTAACTCATCTATTCTCAGTCCCTGGAGGTTAATACTCTTACCGTTATCCCATCGTACAGATAAAGGATGAAGGGACCACAGTCCAGGGAAGTTGGTGAAGCTGGAATCCGCACTCATCCCTGTTTCTGTGCTTTTACATGACAGTCTGGCTCCAGAGTTTATGGTTTAACCACTAAACTCTCAATAGACTGCCTGGTTAGGATAGTGCACACAAGATTGAGAGGCTTCGAATGCCAAGCAGAAGAAGATCACATTATTTGGAGGACAGTAGAGAGCCATTCGGAGAAGGCAATGGCATCCCACTCCAGTACTCTTGCCTGGAAAATCCCATGGACAGAGGAGCCTGGTGGGCTGCAGTCCACTGGGTCGCTGAGAGTTGGACACGACTGAGCAGCTTCCCTTTCACTTTTCACTTTCATGCATTGGAGAATGAAATGGCAACCCACTCCAGTGTTCTTGCCTGGAGAATCCCAGAGACGGCGGAGCCTGGTGGGCTGCCGTCTATGGGGTCGCAGAGAGTCAGACACGACTGAAGCGACTTAGCAGCAGCAGCAGCAGAGAGCCATTGATTTTGATGGGACTGTTGACTGACATCCGAATTTAACTTTGATATGTGTGTAGTTGGGTGATTTTTATTTTAAGACTAGAGGTAGTACCTGCCTGAGGTGCACCAGTCTAGTTGACCATATGTACAGGAACATATAGGTGCATTTTCAGAGGTGGAATCAGTTTTTCTTGTCAGTGAGTGAAGGAAAGAGAGAAGTTAGTCACTGGATCTCTAGAAGAATATCATCATTAACAGAAATGCAAAAAGACAGGAGAGTTTGTCTGAGGATAGTTGCTCAGTGTGTCTTGAGACGCATTCAGCTGCAGGTGCCAGAGAGGAATTCCTGAAACTGTCCTGCAGGCCTCATAATTATGGAGCTTGATCTTGGCAGGAGAGGTCAGTTCTGGAGGTACAGATGAGCGTGAGCAGCCTGGAGATGATGAAAACAGGGCGTGGAAGAAAGGGCTGAGAAATGAACCCAAGGGGATGCTTACATTTGGGACTTCAGAGAAGGAAAGAGACTTTTACATCATCATTGAGCAAATATTTATTGAGTATATGCCAAGCGCCAGATACTGTAAATACACAGTGAACAAAAAACACGGTCCCTGTGCTTGTTGATCATACAATCTAATGGGATAGAGAAAAACAAGGATAATTAAGTGAATTATGAGAGTTTTCAAAGCAAGCTAAATAATGGGGAAATGACATTCCAGTTAAGATCCAGATGTCAGGAAAGATTTTAGTACAGAGAGTGGGGGCCAGAGGATTCCAGATAACAAGAGTGGTGTGTGCAGAAGTCAGGCAGCAAAAGAGAGCTCACCCTAAGGAACAGAAAGATCAGTGTAGCTGAAGGGCCACTGGCGCAACGGAAAGAGAGGTGAGATGCAGGGAGAGAAATTGGTGTTGGGTGATGGGACAATGGACATTCATCCCAGTGCTGTTGGAAGGCTTTGAGCAGGAGAGAACTCTGTTTCAGATTTTAGGCAGATCACCCCGCTGCAGTGGGGAGCATGATTTTGAGCAGGAGGCAGGATGGGTGGAAGAGAGGTGTGGAGACCAGTGAGGAGACTTGCAGGAGGCCTGGGCTGCGGTGGTGGCGGTGGGTGTGTGAGAGGCTGAGGACGGCGCTAGCGTTTCTCCCAGGAGGCGGCCCGGGCCCTCCCTGGCCTTCCCCTTGGTGCTGCTTTTTCCACTGTCTCGATGTGTATCGTGTTGACGCTCAGTTTATCCATCTGTGTTCCCTCTAGACTGAGTTCCTCAGCAGAGGTAGGGACCGGTGCTTCGCAGCTGAGAAGTGAGTGGTAATGCTGAATAAGAGAATTCGCCTGCGAACCTTTGGAGGTGTAGGACTGTGGTTAGGTTTGGATCGAGTTTTTCCCTGAGAGACACTCTAAGGCCTGGGCTGGCTGGTGGCAGTGTTTCGGGGAGAGTGTGCTCACTGTGGAGTCTGTAGGGCACTCAGAGGTGTTTCCAGGTGCCGGATCGCCGGAGGTCGGGAGGAGAAACAGAGCAAAGTCAGGAGAGCCACGGGGGCAGCCTTGTGAGCAGCGACCGTCCAGCGCTCAGTTTCTGGGGCTCCTGGGCGGGAGGACCTGGAGAGCCTCTGTGGCTCCAGCGGAGCCGACAGCAGAAATCCTATTACACTGTGAGAAGTGGTGGCCGCAAGGGGAGCCAGTTCCCCGGGGAAGCGAGAAGGGGAGAGGGTGGGGTCGGTGGGGGCAGCTGGGTGGGGTGGCCTCCGGGACCAGGGTCGGGGGTGGGTAGCAGAGCCTGTGTGTAAGCAGTGGGGTGGCCTATGAGAGCAGGGGCCCGCACGGGGTGGCGGGGCAAGGAAGGAGGGACAGGGCGGCCAGCCGGCCAGCCATCAGCTCGAAGGACTTTGCTCTTTGGGTGTGCCCCTCCTTCGAGGCAGAGGGTTCTGTATTCCCACAGGAGCCAGGAATCCTGATTTTTTAAAGTGAAAAGTCCTGATTTTTCAGTGTTGGCAGTTCATTTGTTTTTGGAATCTTGTTTTATTGGTGAGAGACCAAGCCCTCATCTCTTACAGTTACCTTAGGTGAAAGGACTGGTGAGTGTGAGAGAGGAGGAAAGTGTGTGGAACAAGGCTTTCGAGGCTCTGGGAGGGGATGCAGTCAAGTGTGCCAGGGGGAGAGCACGGCCCCTGAGGGTGGGGAGGGCTCTGAGCGGAGCAGAGCGGTGTGAGTCTCAGGAAGAGAGACTGTGGAGTCGGGACTGGGGCTGCCTGGTGTGGCCAAGGGGCTGTGCACACATGGCCAAGAGGGTGTGCACACGTGGCCAAGAGGGTGTGCACACGTGGCCAAGAGGGTGTGTACACATGGCTGGCCGGGCTGGTGAGACGGGTTTACAGTGGACCTAGTCAGCCTGTTGTCAGGACTTTCTCTGTAATGATAATATCCTAGAAGTCGAAGCAGAATAAAACAGTGGCGCTGGCCTGGGCTTCGGACTGAAAAGCTGAAAGGTCCAGTGGGTGAGGGTTTTTTTGTGTCAGGAGGGTGTTATTACCAAGGTTGTATGACTTCTAGGTTGGTAGCTGAGCATGTGGGAAGTGGGATGGAGGAAGAGGAAGTGGCTCAGGGGCAGATGGAGAAGGGCAGGTTTGGTGGGGTGAGGAGTGTGTGTGCGCCAGATGGGGAGAGTGTGGCTGGGTGTGATCTGTGTCTGTGTTTGGGCTGAAGGATCGTGTAAGGTAGGGGCTTCCCTGGTGTCTCAGGCGTTAAGGAATCGGCCTCCAATGTAGGAGACCCAGGTTTGATCCCTGGGTCGGGAAGATCCCCTGGAGAAGGGAATGGCAACCCACTCCAGTATTCTTGCCTGGGGAATGTCATGGACAGTGGAGCCTGGCAGGCTACAGTCTGTGGGGTTGCAAAAGAGTTGGACACGACTGAGCACACACACACATTGTGTAAGAAATCAATACGCAGGTTGGTGTCAGGCTCTGAGACAGAGGACAGATCGCAGGATGGAGGCTGATGATGAAGACAGTGTTAGAAGGCAACTTGAGTGTTGCAAGCAACAGAAGATGGAGGGTTGGAAGTAGGCAGTGAATCCAGTGCTGACTCAGCCCACTGGGGAAGGTTGGGTGGTGTCTTGAAGATCAGTCTCAAAATAAGGATACTTTGTGGGTGGGGCTTAAATGAAGCAGCAGATTTTGACGAATCCACAGTTCAAGTTTAACAATTACAATAGCTATTTTTTAATAATATGGCAAATGTCCTATGTAGAATACTCTCATATATAACAAAAAATGTAATAAAATAACATGTAAGAAGGTTGGGACTGACAGGTGGGGTCCACTTGCAATTCACTTGACCCACACCCGCAGCAAGGCTTGATTGCCAGCCCTGACCTATTCTGTTCTCATTTCTTAGCAGCTCCAAGACTTTTGAGAAGTGGCAGTGACTGACCCAGTCAGGCCATCACCTGGGCACCTAGAAATCCTTGCCTGTATCACTTCCTGCAAGGCCAGGGGCTCAATGAAGGTCTTCAGATTTCCCTTAAACTTTCAGCAGTAGAACCCCATTGGCTGGCTTAATAACCAGACCATAAGCCTCTGGCAGCAAGTTGCTGCCTGTTGACTTGGCACCCTCTAAGCTAAACTAAACAAAAATGATTATGAATTTAGGGATGCTTTCTTCCCTCCATCTGATGTCCACATGTTCCTGCATAAAAATACTACTGGGAGAGTAAGGAGACTAAAGTCTTTTTTTTTTTTTTTTTGCATTATTAAGTAATGGGAATTTTTTTAAAATAGAAGTTAATGTTTACATAGTAAAATATCCTGACAGTACTAAAAGTTATATAGTGAAAAGTAATTCTTCCACCCCAGTATTTTTTTTTTTTCACTTGCACATGGAAGTCGTAGATGTTTCTGGGTCAGATGAGAGTTGACTTAACTTTTCTTTTTGTAAATTAGAATATTACAGAGAGACATGATAACTAAGCTGTAGGGGAAAGAAACTCCCAGTTGGATGTGATTGTCAGCAGGCAATTTTTAAAAGTTTAATTTGGGTTGTATTTAGAGACTGAAGGAGGGTAAGGAGTGTGTTTTGAAGAGAGAGAGTGCTGTGGAGACCAGGGAAGCCGGGAGAGAACTTGGGACGCTGGGTGTTAGGTACAGAAGTTAGGGTAGGCTCTGTCAGAGCAGAAAGCAGCACACGTTCACGTAGCCTGGGTTTCTCTGAGCCCTGAAATTTAAAAGCTGCTTTTCTCCACAGACTCAAAATGGGAGCTAAAAACAGTAGCGAGATTCAGATTGGGCAGGAAGGTGGAAATAAGACGGATCAAAGTAACCTGGAATCTAGTGATGTAGAGTAGCATAGTAAAAGTAGAATTCCAGGACAATTTATTGAGGACTTTAAACCTAAAACAGCCTAGCTGGATAACATATGCTTTTCTCCTACCTTTGGATAATCTCTGCCCTTACGTGCTATGGGCTTCCCTGGTGGCTCAGACTGCAAAGAATGCACCTGCAGGGCAGGGACCCGGGATTGATCCCTGGGTTGGGAAGATCCCCTGGAGAAGGGAATGGCAACTCACCCCAGTGTTCTTGCCTGGAGAATTCCATGGACAGAGGAATCTGGTGGGCTACAGTACATTGGGTCACAAAAAGTCAGACACGACTGAGCGACTAACACTTTCACTCAACTTTACATACTACTGACCTATAATAGAGTTTCATTATGAACATGAACCTTCTAAATGCTAAAATGTGCAGAACTAGGGAGAAAGGTTTCCAACAGAGAAAGAAAGAGGGGGAAGGTCTCCTCCTTTGTGTTTTTGTATAGAGAGCACCAGTGAACCTGAGATAGACATATGCTGATAAAGTCTAAGCAAGATCATACAGGCTGGAGAAAGGTAATTCTCCCGAAAAGAATTGAGGATGGCTGCTAGACAGCTAAAAAGAAATGTCTGCTTTTCAATATCAAAAGTTTTCATTATTCTTAAAGGGAGCCCTCATACACAGTTGGTGAGAATGTCAATTGGTGCAGCCGCTATGGAAAACAGTTTGGAGGTTCCTTAAAAAATTAAGGCTAGAACTACCATATGATCCACCCTTCCACTTCTGGGTATTTACCCAAAGAATCAAAAGCGTGAATTCAGAAAGGTATCTGTGTGCCTACATCCATTGCAGCCTTACGTATGTACAATGGCCAAGACATGAAAACACCTTGAGTGCCCATCAGGAGATGGGCAGATAAAGAATATGTGGTATAGAGACACAGTGGACTACTACTCAGCTGTGAAGAAGATGACGTCTGGCCATTTGCAATAACATGGATGGACCTCGAGGATAGTATGCTAAGTGCAATAAGTCAGACTAAATACCGTGTGATTTCACTCATGTGGAATCTGAAAAACAAACAGAAAACCGAAATAAATGAACAAATTGGACAAAACAGACATGTATATGCCGAGAACAGAGTAGTGGTTACTCAAGGGCAAAATGGATAAAGGAGATCAACTGTATGTTGACAGATGGAAGCTGAATTTTTGGTGGTGAGCACCCTGCAGGTATACAGATGTAGAGATACACTGTTGTACACATGAAGTTTATGTTACAAACCATTGTTACCTCAGAAGTGTTTTTGGAATTCTTCCCATTGTAGAACCTTATTTGTAGGAGAGAAATAATAGCTAGATTTTATTTAGTGCTTTGCTCAATACGATTTATACTGTCTGATATCAGCCCTCCACATGCTGCTTCCTTAATCATCACGAGTCTTGTAATGTTGGTAACCACTTGTGTGAACTTCCCTGATAAAAGGTGCAAGAGCCAGGTACAAGCCCAGATAGTGTGTGCTACATCGCCTCTGTGCTGTTCAAAAAATTATGAATTAGGGGGTTAATGCTTTTAAATAAAATTGAGTTTTATTAACTTTATGTGCAGATTTTTAAAAGGTAGTACCAGGTCTCTCTCTCACTCACACACAACTTATATAATGTGTTCAGAAAGTTCGTGAGGGAGTTCTTCAACTTCCTGAGGCTTCTTGGCTCTAGATTAGGAGTCACTGGCTGTGCTTGTGTTGACGTGCAGTTCTCTCCCAGGCATGACTTCTCTTCTCCCCACTGTGTGGCTGTCAGTGGCCCTGAGTAATCTAAGGCAGTCATGGTAGTCCCATACCCCTTGCTAGGGACTGATTCAAAAACAGGCATGTTCCCATTGTAGGCTGAGG
Organism: Capra hircus; assembly: GCF_001704415.2. NCBI lineage: Eukaryota > Metazoa > Chordata > Mammalia > Artiodactyla > Bovidae > Capra > Capra hircus. The sequence continues at coordinate 21,786,649 of NC_030831.1, read as the reverse complement.
AAAGTGTGCAGAAACTTCTGGGAGAATTTTTTTCTTGCCCAAGGCACAGGGAAGAGGCCTGTCTCTTTCTGTAGATGTTGTCAGATCTGACTATGAGGCTCTGAGCTGCTAGAGTGATGTTATCAAACTCAAAGGAGGAAACCAGCTCTAGAACAGGGCTGAAAGAATTGCAGAGGAAGGGAGCAGGAGTTGTTAGGCTAAGCCAATCCTGCTTTCCACCCTGCCCCTGGAATAACAGTTACGTGAGCAGTAATTTTCCTTACATTTAAGCAGTTTGAGATGTCATTTCTGTTCACTTAGAGCTAATGGCATCTCGGCAGATGTCATAATGCAGAATTGCAATGGGAAGAGATAACAAGATTCCTTCTGCTGGATATTCAAAGTAAAACTATTGAGATACTGTTAAAACAGGCTGGTCTGCTAGCCTGGGAAGGAAGAAGTTGCATGAATTAAGAGTCAGAGGACCCGAGTTATAGTTTGTGCATTGCCATTAAGTACCTATGTCACGGGCTTCCTTGGTGGCTCAGTGGTAAAGAATCTGCCTGCAGTGCAGGAGATGTGGGTGTGATCCCTGGATTGAGAAGATCCCCTGGAGGAGGCACGACAACCCACTCCAATATTCTTGCCTGGAGAATGCCATGGACAGAGGAGCCTGGCGGGCCATAGTGCATGGGGTGGGTCACAAAGAGGCAGACTCTGCTGAAGCGATTGAGCATGCATGCACGCACGCACGGATATCACAGAGCTAAATTTTCCTATCAGCAGTGACAAGAAGGTTGCCCTGAACAAGCTGCCAAGTACTTTTCATCTCAAACATCCTCTATTTTGGGGCCCATGAAAAGTATCTAGTTAAACTTAATTAGGAATTGAGGATTTTTTTTTTTTTAAACAGTGAGCCATCTTAGATTTCTCTCATAGTCTAGTAGCCCCAAGGCACTACGTTTCTGTGGCTTGTATGAACATAGCACCAGTAAAGTTTTTAACACTTTTAAAAACTCTTCCACCCACCCCAACTCTCCAAGGGCTTACAACCAGTAGCACTTTTATTTATTAAAAAATTTGTTGGAGTTTTTTTTAAGATTCTTCAGATTGTTTGTATCCCCCCGTCATCTCTCTGTCTCTCTTTAACATTTACTGTGGAATATTTCAAATATATGTGCAAGTAGAATAGTATAATGAATTCCCATATAGTCATCTTCTCACTTCGGTAATTACCAACATTTTGACAGTCTTAAAGCCGTAGCTTTTTAAGTGCTTATAGTTGGCTCTTCTAGGAGAGATTTTTCTTCCCAGCTAAACTTTGGAGCTAAATTAGGTCTCCCTTGCTTTAAGGTTTCAGTTGTCTGCATTTGTTCATTTAATACTGTTTTTTTAACATCAAAAGAAGTTACAGCACTGTGAAAACAAGTCTTTCTGTTAGCAGCTGTGTCCAAACAATTATGACTGTTTAGGCATTTGTATTTGTACACGTCACGGTAGGATGAGTTACGCTGTACTAATGTGCAGCCCCCAAATCTCAGTGGCGTATGTACTGGTTGGCTGGGGCTCTGCCTTCTCCCGCTCTGGGAACCAAGCTGAGGGAGCAGTTACTGTCTTGAATGCCTCCAGCACCGTCGCAGAAGGAAGAGAGCAGGCAAGTTGCTCACTGTCTCTTAAAGCTTCTTTGCGTCATTTTTGTTCACATATCAGGGGCCAGAGCAAGTCATATGGCTAACCCATATTTTAAGGGGATGGAAAATTGCAAACCTACCAGCTGCCTGCCAAGGGAGCCAGCAGTATTTAGTGTATAGCACTAAATGATTATCACAGTATTGAGACAAATAGAAAATCTCTTCTGCCTTGCAGCTTTATGTGTAACAGCTAACACTTCAAAACTTGTTTCCTCTCATGGAACAAGTATAGGTCATGATATTAAAATTAACCTCATTGTTTTCTTAGCTCTTGTTTATTTAAAAGCTACTTTCAGACAAGTTATTTAGGAAAAGTCCTCAAGAGAGGAAATACCAGTTTTGAGATCAGATCCCTGGCTCTTTCTGGAGGAGACAGATTTTCCATGTCTCTCAGCTGATATGATGGGTCAGGGAATGGGCAGGGTAACTATAGCCTCTCAGGTGATATGGTGGGTCAGGGAATGGGCAGGATAATTGTAGCTGCTTCACTTCTCTTTAGAGGAAGACCTTTCCCCATCTTTGCCCCTCATCTTTTAAAAAGTAACACTTTGGATTTGAATTCTGACATGGGTAGAATCCTGGTTCAGACCCCTAGAATGTTTCAAGTGGGGCTCAGGATTTTATATCAGATCTCTTCCGTTTATATCTTTTGCTAGCTTCTGACCATGCCGCGTGAGTCCTATCAATCATAGCACCGGCCATATTTATATCACCTTCTGGAGGAAACTGTGGTCCCCGCCAGTCTCTGCTCCCAGGTGCTCTTGGTTGGTCATGATTTTATAGCCTTTAGGAATGTGCACCAGACCAAGGCAGCCAGGCTTCTGTGAGACCTGGCTTGGCAAGATAAGGGAGACCAGCTAGCTCCTCTCTCTTCTGGAGAATTTAACCACCAAGGCTGATCCCAAGGCTCTGAGTCTGCTACAACGCCATAAGAGAGTAGAAAAGAGACTAGTTCACTTCTAGCTGCTGAAGGTCTTTGCATTTCTGCTTCTGTCTGTGTGCCCAGCTCTCTGGTCACTTCTGTCCTGCTTGGCTTGGGAGTCCTGGGTTCCTTGCATATTCTGTAGAATAGAATTAGTTAGGAGTACTTGTTCCAAAGACCCAGAACAAAGAGTAGCTGGGGCAAGAAAAGCTGTTCTCTCTCGTGTCCAAGTCGGGGCATAGACGGCTCTTGGTGGACGTGGCAGCTCCATGGGACTCTGGGACCTTGGTGGCTCCAGCTTTCTCCTCTGCCTTCGCGGGGTCTAGTCTTTATCCTCGTGGCCTGAGCTGTCACATTCACGTTCCACAAAGCATGACGGAGGAAGAATAGAAGAGGATGCCTGTTGTCATTGTTCAGTTGCAAGTTGTGTCTGACCCCATGGACTGCAGCACGCCAGGCTTCCCTGTCCTTCACCATCTCCTGGAGTTTGCTCAGACTCATGTCCATTGAATTGGTGATGTTGTCTAACCATCTCATCCTTTTCCTGCCCTCAGTTCCAGTCCTTTTTGGACACCTCAGGAAAGGTGCACAAGACTTCTTATATCAGCTAGAACTTCACTGCAGGCAGACTGGGAAATGTACCCATACTCTAGCTGTCCATGTGCCTTGCAAAAATTGGGGGTTCTGTAACTGCAGAAGGTGACTCAAACAGTGGACCCCTCACGATCTGCTTGGTATATCTTGAAAGTAAACTCCATTGCTTAAGGCTGTCATCATGCCTTGGTATGAAAGGCATGTAAGTCACCTCTCATAATGTCCTTTCGTTTCATGCCTATTCCACTAATTGTTTCAGCTAAACTAAACAAAGATTCATGTGTCTATTTACTAAAATGCTCCTTAATCGTCATCCCACTTCAAGTACAGTCCTGGGTATTGAGAAAACACAAAAATGAAGTGATATGTGACTCCTGCCCTGCAGGAGCTCACAGTTTGGCAGAGAGAGATGTAAGTGAATAGTAGCACTGTTGTGTGATAAATGCAGTAATGAAGATCCTTGATGAAGATGGGAAGTATACTGACTAGGATGGCGGAGAGGACTGCTGGCTGCATCACCCTCTTTTCTTCTGTCAAGACACAGGAAATGAAGGCCGGCACCCTCGCCCTAACTAAGCGCTAGCCTTGGTAGGGGCAACATCTATGCAAATTCAGATACTCTTTCCTGCAAGAACTTCCCAGTGCTTTCCTATTAGTGTGCAGAGTAAAAGGTTTCTAAAAGCAAATCCCTGAATCTACCACAGTAAAGAGCAATATATATGCACAGTTTAGTATACATATATATGTATGTACAGTGCTTTATGTCATACAGGCTTCTCGCTACAAACCTCAGTTATCCAGAAATCCAGTTACCTAGTTTTAGCAAAACTGTGATTTCTTTTGGACATTATCTCTATGACAGTCTTTTGTTTGTTACGATGGTGTTTTTGTTTTACTTAAAATCTTCTTTTTATTTACCTTTTGCCTGCCTCTGTCTGTAGAGAGCTGATCTTTGATCGGAATTAGTGGTGCTTTAGGGATCTTAGTTTGAAATGGAATTTTTATACAAAAAAATTCAGATCAGTTAAAGTGCTGTCAGCTTATCAGATAAAGAGGATAACTTGAGATTAATTCAGCTTTGCTCCTGCAGCCTATCTCATGGGATCTGGAAATAGCTGTTTTTCAGACCTCTTCTCTGAAAAGGTGTTTTCTCTTTGATGATTTTACCTGGAGCCTGCTGTTGCTTTCATTGAACTCTTCTCTGTTTGCTCTGTTAGATTATGCATGAAGTTTATAAGTTGAAAACACTGCTATACATCATAGTTTATTTAGATTAATTATAACTAAATTTTGTTTTAATTCTTGAAATCATAAGTACTATTGGGACTGTTAAAATTTTTTCCCTCAGAACTACTTTTTAATATGAAAGGTGAAAAAGACAGATATGGTCAGAAGCATTTGGGAGACTAAGGGACAAAGTGAATTAATTTTTTGTATTGATTATAATCAGCTGCTTACTCTTTGCTTATATTAATCCCTTTAGATTATCTCTTTGAAGGAGTACATTGTAATAATGACATCTTAAATAATACTTAACATCTTTTATATTTAAAAATGGAATGAGTCCTTAGCATTTGAAATATCTTCAATGTACATTTGATTCTTTTTGATAGAGGTAGAAAATTATTCGGAAAGTCATTATTCTGAGACTAATAGAGCATAGGTAACTTCAGGGTTTTGTTTGGTTTTGTTTGTTTGTTTTTTAATCTTAATTGTGCCTGGGATGGTAGAGGTGTACTTTCATGGAGTCACAGAGTATTCGAATTTAAAGGAACGGCGTGTGTGCTGCATCCCTTCAGCTGTGTCCAGCTCTCTGCACCCCCGGGGACTGTGTAGCCCGCCAGGCTCCTCTGTCCATGGGGTTCTCCAGGCAAGAATACTGGAGTGGGTTGCTGTGCCCTCCTCCAGGGGAGCTTCCTGACCCAGGGGTCGACTTGCGTCTCTTAGGTTTCCTCCATTGGCAAGCGGGTTCTTTACCACTAATGCCACCAAGGAATAATAGTAGCCATATAATGTGAGTGTCCAGTGCACAGTGAAAATGTGGGGCCTCTTATTAAAAACCATCAAGAATTTCAAGACTGTGAAAGCAGAGCATTAAACCAAATGTGGAGCCCTTCCAAGTGTGGGGCCCCATGTTACTCCACAGGTCACAGGTGTGTGAAGCCTGCCCTACAAGGATATCTTAGTGTACATTTAGTACAGGCCCATCCTTTTATAGATGAAAATACAAAGCATTTATATGTAATGAGTTGCTGATACATTGTTACCATATAGCAGGACCAAACCTCAACCTTTAAAAATGGTCCTTCTGAAGGCTTCTCTAGGCGTATTTAGTCAGTGTAATTTAAAACTGCTATCAGTTATTCGTAGTGGTCGTAAAAATAATGGCATTGATAGGTGAAATAAATGATTCCAGAGAATTGTATCCTAAATTGTTCCCCAGTTTTCCATCCAGCAAGGTTTCTCTTTTCTTTTTTTAAAGAAATTTTGTTAGTTTAGATTTAAATTTCTTTATTCTCCTGTAAATGCCCTCAAGAGTTCTAATGAGCCTTGAAAGGCCCCACAGGAAAGGGACTGAAGAGAAGCAGAGGACATTTATAACCTGCAGTGAAGATAATGAGCCCTTTACAGCTGAGAATGGGCCTGTGTCAGTGTGGTGGATATTCCGTTGCTGCGGGGCACATGGAAGAACAGGCAGCATGTGTGTGTTATTTGTTTTTATGTATTTCTTTTATTTATTTGACTGCACCCGGTCTTAGTTGCGGCATTCAAACTCTCAGTTGTGGCCTGTAGGATCTAGTTCCCTGACCAAGGGATTGAACTCCACTCCTGCCCCCTGCATCGGGAGCATGGAGTCTCAACCACTAGACTCCCAGGGAAGTCCCCAGCGTGTGTTAGTTGTTGAAAGTCTGCTGAATACATCCCTGTCACTATAGTTTTTTTTTTTTAATTTAATGCTTTTATTAACTAGTAATCAGGTGGTTTTGGAGAATCCCTTTAATTATGACTGCTGATGGAAATAAACGGAAACAGCTAGCGCTTGAGCATCACTTTAAAACTTAAGTGTTGCTCAGATAGCTACTTTAGGGGGGATTTTTATATCTTGTTTCATTAGCTTAGCCAATTTTAAATGATGATTTAATAAAACTGACAATATAATGTGAAGTAGACCTGCTCTTCTAGCATTGTAGAATACATTGGATAGCCAACTGAAGAGAACTACTAAAAAAGTTCACAAGCAAACAAACTACAAACTTAGGAGCATGGTGGGATTAAGGGGGTTTGTGATGCAGACAGCTGCCATGTCCTGGAGCTGCCTCTCAGCTCACACAACAGAAATCAGCTCAGTTGATGAGAAACAAAAAGACCTAACAGGCTTCTAAATTGAATAATTTGGGGATCATCTTTTACTGTTTTGATTGCTCTGTGAAGTTGCCAGCTAGAATGCTGAATCCACTTTACTCTGTTTTTGGCTGACTTTTACTGTAGTCTGGTGGCTAATGAGGAGCCTTTGCTTAAGCGCTGAGCCAGGAGCTGAGACCCATGTGGTGGATACCAGACACCTCTTGCGCATTAGGGTAAAAACAGAATAAGGGAAATGACATGCCTGTTTGAGGGTGTTGCCTTTTACAGAATGGCTCTGAAGTTCATAAAGTGCTTTGCAGGTGAAATTCAGTTCAGTAATCTGGTGAACATTTTTGGAGTGTGTGTGATGTGTTAGATTCTGTAGGTGATAGAAAGGTAAGACAGAATCCCTGCTGTAGTTAAAGATAAGACCTACAACTATAGTTAGACTAAAAGTTGATTCAGTGATGTAGTCACTTGTCTCATAGCTCCGTGCAGCAGACACTGCTCCACACCGTGAGTTCAGAAATGCCTGCCAGGACCCACAGTCGGAGAGTGGACTTGGCGTACAAACGTACACCTGCTGATGACATCAGAAGAGGTGTGCAGAGCCGGGGGTCTGCCGAGATGAGGAGCCCCAGCTGTGTGTCAGCAGGCATCGCCCGGGTCCCAGGAATACACACCTTCGGCCTTCACGGAGCTCTGACCTGAGCCGTGTATGAGTCCAGCAGATGGACGGGCAGAGGCCGTTTCAGACACAAGAGTCAACACCGATGGAGACAGGAAGCAAGAGAGAGCATGGCCCTGGAGCCTGGGCGTGGTTGCAGGCAGGGCCCCTGAGGGAGGTGCGGACTGGGGGTGGCTCTCGAGGGGCAGGGCCCCGGCGCTCCTGCAGGCTCGGCTGTGGCTCCCGTCTCCTCCTCAGTGGCATTGCTGCAGGAAAGGCAGAGAGGAACTGCCCAGGCCATTGCTAACACAGCACCTGTCCTTTTTTTTTTTATTTTCGGAGCGCTCCTTGCTAGCTGACGCTTTTTGTTTATTTTGTATTTGTAATCTGTGTCCTGACACTTGGCTCCAGTGAGGGCAGGAGCCGCTCTGTCATGTTTATTGCCGTGTCCCTCGCACCTAGAGTCCAGCATATAGCTGGCATCTGCTGCGTGTTTGTGGAATGAATGTAAGTATGGAATGTTTTACTATAAATTTTGGATTTTATTCTGTAGACCAGTGGCTCTCAACATTATTGTCCTCTAGACCCGTTTATACCAAAAAATTATTGAAGACCTCAAAGTTCTTTTTGTGTGTGGGTTATGCCTCTTAATGTTTATCGTATGAAAGACAACCTAGACATTTTAAAGACATTAATTGATTTAAAATAATAAACCCATTACATGTTAATATAAATGTACTAAAAAAAATAACTGTCTTCCAAAGCAAAAAATGAGTGAGAAGTGTGAAAGTGTTACATTTATGCACATCTCATTGTCCAGCTTCTCACAGCCGGATTCTCAGATCTTCTTCCCTGTTCAGTCTTCTCGATATCATATATCCCCTGTCCTCTGGACTCAGCTGTATACTCGTGGTGGAATGAGAGTGAAAGGCGAATGGTGACTTCATATTAGTATTCAGTTAGTTTTAACCTTGCAGACTTCTTGAAAGGATCTTGAGGACCCCCCACCCCAGATGGGGTCTCTGGACTGCCGCCGTTTTAAGACCTGCTGCTCTAGGTGGATGGTTTTGTAACTTTTTAGTAGCAGGAGTGTGTTCTCAAATATCTTCTACCAAGCTTCAACGTATAGATAAAGAGAGCTGTGTGGGTTCCAGTGTTGGGTTACAGCTGTATGGGTTATTAGAGCGTACCTCTGTTTCTTTGAAGTGGATCGAGTTGTGTAATATTAACATATCTGTAGGCTGCTTAGCATCCTACTTCACATCAAGAGAAGAGAAAATGCTTATTTCTTATAATTATATGTCTAGTAAAAATTAATTGGTGGTATGTGGTGGAAATACTTAATGTTTTAGTAATAGCTACCTTGTTTAAGGTTGAAGTCCTCACCTTACTCTAGATCCTTCTTAAAGGATTGTTATTTCTTCTTTCCATTGTTCCTACTACCTTCTGGGATACAGTTTAGTTTGCTTATGTTTTACTGTTTTCTGTCTGTGCCTCTCCTCCCACTTAGGGTTTTTGAATGTGTTAATCTTTCTTTAGTGATGTATGCCAAGTGTGTTTAACAGTGCATCTGTGTTGGGAGTTAGGTCCCAGGACCCCTAAATTCACTCTCTTTCTCATTCCTTGGCTAAGCTGCTAAGTTGGCCAAGGAGTTGATGCCTCTGGAATGGGAACATTGTGTGGGAGAGTGAACATAGTGTGTTTGCTCTGAACCACTGGGTACCATAGTTAAATTTCAGTGTTTTATTTAATGGCTGTTAATATAGCATAGCTTACTATGTTTTAGCATGCACTACTAGAATTTTATAAAGGCTGTTTGCCCTAAAATACATGATCATTGGTTTGCTTTTATTAAAAAAAAAAAAAGATTAATTGCAACCAGAGACCTTATTTTCTTAGGTTTACTTTTCCAATAAGAAATTTTACTGAAATTTGCAGCAACCTTATAGAATAAGTATGCCATTAAACATTACCTAACCCAGATTTTTAAAAAACAAGTTGCTTTCTTTATACATCTAAGAGTAGGTAAAATAAAATTCAATCAAGGCCCAATATGTAATCAGACAAAGTGAGAAGGTAACATAATCTAATTCTGCTTGCCAAATACAGGAGAAGTTCTGATGATCGGGAGAGTGGAGGAGAGAGACAGCTGGCAAGAAGCCAGCAAGTGCTTGTGAGACTGCAAGTCGCTCAGTCATGTCAGACTTTTCGACCCCATGGACTAGACAAGTGCATGGAATTCTCCAGGCCAGAATACTGGAGTGGGTAGCCTTTCCCTTCTCCAGGGGATCTTGCCGATCCAGGGATTGAACCCAGCTCCTGCATTGCAGGCAGATTCTTTGCCAGCTGAGCCACAAGGGAAGCCCAAGAATATTGGAATGGGTAGTCTGTCCCTTCTCCAGCGGATCTTCCCAACCCAGGAATCGAACCGGGGTCTCCTGTGTTGCAGGTGGATTCTTTACCAACAGAGCTATCAGGGAAGCCTTGGACAGTGCTGTAAGCAGCATCACCACTGGCTGGCTTTAGTATGCTGCTGTGTTTACAGTGCTGTTGTAACTCAGGAGCTTCCCTGCAGCTCAGGTAGTAAAGAATCTGCCTGCGATGCAGGAGACACAGGTTCAGTCCCTGGGTCAGGAAGATCCCTGGGGAAGGGAATGGCGACCCACTCCAGTATTCTTGCCTGGATAATTCCACGGACAGAGGAGCCTAGAGGCTGCAGCCCATGGGGTCGAAGAGAGTCAGACACAGCCAAGCAACTTTCACTTTCACTTTGCCTCAGGAAACATTCTCAAGTTGGTCTGTTTTGTTATTATGTGGAACTATTTCTAGTATTTTTTATCTTGAAGAAAGATTACAGTTTCCTCTAAAGCTTCTCTTTTTACAAGTAAATCCCATCTCTCTGTTTTGTAGATCCTGTCCTTTGGGAGTTTTCTCTGACAAAGTGACGTGACCATGTTGGAATATTAGTCCATTACCATCATTATTACCAGTACCATTAAAAAAGAGATCATCCGTTGTTTATAATTACAAAACAGTATTTATATAGAATATAAACCCTAGCTTTATTGTCTATCTTTTAAGAGATGGAAGCAAAGATTGAGGGATACAGAGAAGAGCAATGAAAATAATTACAGGACTGAAAAGTACAGTCTCAGTTTTGTAGTTCAGTGTTTTAAGGTGTGATTTAATTACTGACTCAGCTTCTTATGTGATTCTTCTTATGAAAAGAGAAAAACCTGTTTTAAAGAGTTATAAATAGGGCACATCTCCATAAAAGATAGAATGAAATATAATTGGGCAAATTGCCTTCTTTATTAGGTTTAACATTCAGAAGAACTGCCTAATTAGTGATAGCAATTGAATCCTAATTATCTTTAGAAGTATGAAGGACGATTCTCATTTAACCATTCTCTCAGTAAATGTTAAATTGTCTATTTTGCTTGGATAGCATAAGTTTATTTTTAAATTGCATTTACTTTAACTGTGAATAGGTAGCATAATAACTTGTTAAGCAGCATCTCCAATTATTAATATTAGAGTGTACCTCTGTTTCTTTGAAGTGGATCGAGTTGTGTAATATTAACATATCTGTAGGCTGCTTAGCATCCTACTTCACATCAAGAGAAGAGGAAAATGTTCATTTCTTATAATTGTATGTCTGGTAAAAATTAATTGGTGGTATGTGGTGGAAATACTTAATGTTTTAGTAATAGCTGCCTTGTTTAAGGTTGAAATCCCCACCTCACTCCAGATCCTTCTTAAAGGATCGTTATTTCTCCTTTCCACTGCTCCTGCTACCTTCTGGGATACAGTTTAGTTTGCTTATGTACTGTTTCCTGTCTGTGCCTCTCCTCCCACTTAGGGTTTTTGAATGCGTTAATCTTTATCTAGTGATATATGCCAAGTGTGTAGAACAGTGTTGGATATGTTTTTGTTAATCAAATGAATCATTTTTCTTTTGGGTTTTAGAAGTAGAGGTACATTTCTTGGCTGGGGGAGGATACTCAGCAACAAACTATTCAGAATGTATAGAGGCTTCAGTTTTGGCAGTGTGGCAAATTAGAGAGTAAAAAAAAAAAAGAAAAATGTTTCCTCTTATGAAACATGACAAATACTGGATCAGATATTCAGAGTGCCTTTTAAATGTGTAGATTAACTGACAAGCAAGTAAGGAAACTCCTCAGAAGTCAAAAACAAGACATCTTGAATCCAGGGAGGTAAGCTAATGGGATTATGGCTGCTGTGCCGGGGTACCAGATCACCTGGAGACCTGGCGCTTTGGGTTTTCATGAAATTAAAAGAGGCTTACTCCTTGGAAGAAAAGTTATGACCAACCTAGATAGCATATTCAAAAGCAGAGACATTACTTTGCCGACTAAGGTCCATCTAGTCAAGGCTATGGTTTTTCCTGTGGTCATGTATGGATGTGAGAGTTGGACTGTGAAGAAGGCTGAGCGCCAAAGAATTGATGCTTTTGAACTGTGGTGTTGGAGAAGACTCTTGAGAGTCCCTTGGACTGCAAGGAGATCCAACCAGTCCATTCTGAAGGAGATCAACCCTGGGATTTCTTTGGAATTAATGATGCTAAAGCTGAAACTCCAGTACTTTGGCCACCTCATGCAAAGAGTTGACTCATTGGAAAAGACTCTGATGCTGGGAGGGATTGGGGGCAGGAGGAGAAGGGGACGACAGAGGATTAGATGGCTGGATGGCATCAAGGACTTGATGGACGTGAGTGTGAGTAAACTCCTAGAGCTGGTGATGGACAGGGAGGCCTGGCGTGCTGCGATTCATGGGGTCACAAAGAGTCCGACACGACTGAGTGACTGAACCGAACTGAACTGATGGGGGAACTGTCTAGACAGTCTCCAGATCAAGCAACCTAGGTCCAGAGACCCTTGTGTAAAGCTGAAATTCCCTAAAAGATGTTGGTAGGTAAACTAGGAAAAAATTTAAAAACCTATTACATAGTGCATGGGTGGGGACAGCAGATTGAGGTAAGGAGGATTGCTCGTCTCAGGTTGTCTGTCATTGTCTAGGTGAGCAGTCCTCCCTGGGAAATGGTAACTACACGTCCATTCTTCACCAGGTTTGGTGTTGGAGCTCACGCTATCAGAATGGCACCAAAAAAAATCCAATAAATTAGTGAGGAGTGGGGATAGTTTCTTACTTCACACCATATTAAAAAAAAAAAAATTCCAGATAGATTAAAAACTTATGAAAGGCAAAACTTAAGCCTTTAGAGGGTGCTTTATGATTTCAGGCTTTCTTAACTAGTTTCCAGAAGCACAGCTGTTGAAGGAAAAGGTTAAAAAATTGTGCTGTATTAAAACTAAGATCTTTTGTTTCTTGTTGAAAACAGTGTGTCAAGACTTCCTTAGTGGTCCAGTGGCAAGCCTCCACACTCCCAGTGCCGGGGGCCTAGCTTCGGTCCCTAGTCAGGGAATGGGATCCCACATGCTGCAGCTAAGACCTGGCTCAGCAAGTAAATAAGCTAAAAGAACAGAAAACAGTGTGTAAAGACGAGTCACAAGTGCACAAGTAGAAGTTATTTCTAACACATACAACTGACAAAGATTTTTTTTGGTCTCAGTAATATATACGCTCATATGTATATATGTCAGTACACATACATATGTTAATGAGAAACGATAAATGAGCAATAGAGAGGAAAAGCTTTTCATAGAAAAAAATGAGTAGCCACTAAATATTTGTCAACAGGGAAATGTAAATTAAAACTACATTGACAAAATTATAAAAGTTGAAAAATACCCAGTATACTCCTGTAATGCTCTACAGCCAAATTCAGCCAACTTTCTATCAAGGGCCAGATAGTATTTTAGGCTTTTCAGGCTGTGCAGTCTCTTTTGTAATCGCTCAGCTTTGCTATTGTAGAGCAAAAGCAGCCATAAACCAAACATAAACAAATAGAATGGGTGTGGCTGTGTTTCCATAAAATTTTATTTATAAAAGTAGTGGTTCGCCAACCCCTGCTCTGTGGCGCCAGAGGTAATGAACTATTAATAAATCAACATGGCAGATCTCTCACAAACTGGATTACTAAGATAGCAAAAAAGACATCATCATGTGATTCCATGAATGTACCTTCCAGAGGTGGACAATAAAGAATACAGATGTATGGGTTTACCATGTTTACTGGGACTTGACTGATTTTGAGTTCTGGCCTTTAACAGAGTCTCTGTTGGCCAAATTACCTACCTACCTTAGAGCATCAGGATTCTTACGTGTTCGACAGTGGGCTTAATGGTTCCTAGCTCTTGGGCTTGTGGGAGGATTTTGTTGTATAGCGGCCCTGAAAGTGCTTAGTACAAAGTTAAAAGTTCAGTAGCGGTGGCTCTGCCTTCATTCTCCTTTTGCAACCTAAATCTCCATTAAAAGAAAGGATAACCTTTCTTGCTTTGGGAACTTGAGGGTTTTTTTTGTTTTGTTTTGTTTTGTTTTTTGTATTGGTTTTGCCATACATTGACATGAATCCACCATGGGTGTATACAAGCTCCCAATCCTGAATCCCCCTCCCACCTCCTGCCCCATATCATCATGTTTTGTTTTTTTTTTAATCCAGCATGTGGTTAATGTGGCTGATAGTAAGGTTTGAAATAGCCTTACCCCGAAGTCCTGAGTAAGGTGTAATTTCTTTTAATTAGCACTGTTTGTGAGACCCTCTGATGTTTTAGTGTCATGTTTAAATCAGCAGACTCTGTGTAACTTGCTAAATACATGGCAGAACCAGCTTCCAGTGTCACTCACCGTCCTCTGTAGCAGGTAGCATTGTGGGAACTCCTTTCTCAGAGCTCTGTCATCTTCTGCTTTTATGTTCCACTCTCCAGACTCTTCTCTGACCTCTTAGACCTTTCAGTTCTCTAAATGTTGCTCACCCCTGAAACTCATGACATATCAGCTTCTTCAGCTGAAAAATGATACAGTTTTCCCGTGGATCTTTGGTCTGTGGCTTCTGTTCTCTGTAACCTCCTTTCCTACCACATCAGTATCCTGATCACAGACGTTCATATTAGCTGTCTCCTCCCTAAGGATAATGACATGGTCTAACTCACCTTTATTCTCCCATGGTCTGGTTACATGCTTGGCATATAGTACATAGGTGCTTATTCTATTGAAGTTAAGTGAATGAATGTATTCATGACTTGACTTCATTCACAAAAAAAAAACAGTGTGTTCGATAATTGGCCTGCCAAAGTAGGATTTTAAATCTATTCATAACTCTGAATCGGCTTTTAGCTATCTGAAACAAATTTAAAAATTGTTTCTTTATATCTCAAAAAATTGTAATATATTTAAAAGTAGAGGAAATAGTAAAGCGAACCCCTGACTCCAGTTTCCGTCTTCCAGGTTCAGCAAAAGTTAAAAATTTGCCACGTGTGCTTCACCTCTCATTTCTTTCTACCACCCTCCTCCCAAGCCCAAGTATCTTTTTTAAAAATTAATTTTATTGTGGCATAGTTGATTTAAGCTGTTGCATTAGAAACCCAAGAATCTTAAAGCAATATGAGACATCATGCTGTTTTGCCTCTAACAGTCTTCATAGTGGATCTTTTAAAAGTGAGTGTATTTTCACATCTAGCTGTTATTCCTAATAAAATTAACAATAATTGCTTAGTATCATCTGTTACCCAGTCCATAGTCGAATTTCTCCAATGGTCCCTTAGTGTCCGTTTTGAGTTGGCTTGTTGACTCAAGTCAAACAGGTCCACACGTTACTTTTGGTTATTGTGAAAAAACCCTTCTTAAGAAATAAAGCAATACCTAGTTTTTATTATTTCTCTCCCCTCCCTTTTTTTTCTTTTCTTTATACTCTCTCAAGATTAGAGTTCTTTATAATAAAACCAAAATCTTTGCAATTTTAGGTAAAGGGTTTATCTCCCTTAAGACTGCTTTGCTGTTTTTCTTTTGTTAATCACTTAACATGTACAGGGCAGTACTATCCTCAACAGCACAGCAAAATGCAGACTGAAAGCTGTTAAATTTAACAGTTTCCTGAAGTACTGTTAGGACTTTTCATTAAGCCTATAAAACTATTTTATGTTCATTAAAAGTTATGCTCTTAGATAATGTTTAAACATATCTTAAATATTTTATTTATTTATTTATTTTAATATTTTATAGTTATTTTTCTTGAATTTATGATTGTAAGGAGGAAGTTAAATCTAGGCTGTAACATAATATGTTTGGAAAACTCTACTTATTGATGAACTTGATTCTTAAGTTCTGACATGGAGAAATATCATCTGTAGAAAATGTACCTTTTGGTTGTATTTTTGTCAATAATAAAGAAAAATGTGTAACTGTTCAGTGTGTATAATAAGGAAAGGAGCAATGACCCAAGTGTTTCGAGGTTTTGGCAGAATATAATTTTGAGAATTAAGTGGAACTTTAAAAAATAGTGCGGAAGTAATGTTTTGAGTTCTTGATGTGAATTAAATAGATTTATTCCAGGGACTTTTTCAACAGTTTCCTTGTTAACTTTCTATTATATTGTTAAATGATTAATATCCTAATTGCAGTGGTTTTGGGGGTTTCTGAGAGCAGGAAGCAATCCTGTGTTTGCTCCCAAACAGCTGAAAAAAAATTCCAAGAAAATACACTTGGGGTATTATCTCCTAGTGTGGATCTTAAGTGGCATCAGTGCAGAAGCCATGTGAAACTAGAAGACTGAATTAAGGGAGTGAGGTAGAAAATAGCTATTCACAGAGAAAAAAGGCAAAGGGCCAGAGTTGCGTAAAAACAGCAAGAGAAAATGCAGAAACAATATAAGCACCAAAGAGGTTAAGTGGTGTTAGGGAGAAACCAAATTGGGGGAAAAAATCTCCACAAAACCTGATATATACCACATTGCTGGCTGGTTAAGGGGAGAATCTGAAGAGCATGTCTTATAATCTTTGTTGCTTGTTGTTTAATCACCAAGTTGTATCTGGCTGTTTTGCGACCCCATGGAGTGTGTAGCTTGCCAGGCTTCTCTGTCCCTGGGATTCTCCAGGCAAGAATACTGGAGTGAGTTGCCATTTCCTTCCCCAGGGGATTTTCCCAACCCAAGAAGAAGCCTGCGTTGGCAGGTGAATTCTTTACCACTGAGCCACCAGGGAAGCCCTGTAGTGTGTGGACCTGGAATAAATTCGTGAAGTAGAATTCACGACTAACTGGAATACCGTCTTTCTGTAACACAGTAATAGATTAACAAAGGGTTGGTGTTTTGTTTTTGTTTCCCTGTTTTGTTTTAATGGTAACTAAATATTTCAGACCATCATCTTGGTCTGATGCCTACCTCCAGCCCAGATTTCCATTTTGGTCTGTTGAGCAAATTTAAAACTTTTTCAATCTCAAAAGGTCACTTAAAGTTAACATCCAGGTAACATCAGACAGTGTTTTAAGTGAAGTAATTCTCAAAAGCCTCTTCATGTTTGCAGTCATAAAAGCCAGGTTTCATTTGAGGGTTCTGTTCTTTGATATTTTTTCCCTCTTCTCTCTTTCCAGATGATTCCGTGGAGGAGGAGGAAAAGTATGGCACTGAGCTCTGGGGAATGCATGGGAGAAGGAAAAATAGGGAAAGGGAATGACAACAGAGATTTCCATTTAGTCTGCAAATGTTTTTGGTTTTTCTCATCCCAAGCCCGGAGCCAAGAGACTGTGGGATCTTACAGTCTTGTTTGTTGTCCAAACTGGCAGTAGCCGTGCTGGTGGTAATAGCATAGTACTGTCTGCGTTCTTGGAGTGTGGTTGGTTGGCCAGTTTCTAGTGAATTCTTTATCCACTCTGCTTGGCCGCCTCAGTAGTATACATGTTGCCTGTGCATTTTGGCTTGATCTGTGGGTCATCATCTGCCTATGGGTGACATTTAAGAATCTCTGTTCAATATCTGAGAAGTAAAGGATATTTTTTAAATAAAAGATTTTAAACGTACAGAAGAGTACTGTAGCAGAAGAGAAGGAACAGCCATGAACTCACCTTTTCCCCGTGTCTTGTCTTTACATTTTTCGCTGTTTGATTCTGTGTCAGTTAGTGCTAATATTCAGTTCAGCTCCGTTCTTCATGTTTACACTCTGGGCAGTGAAGTCAGTTCCTTTCAGTTTCCATGCCCCGCCCAGTGATTTCTGATTAATCCTTGGTGGTGGTTTAGTCACTAAGTCATGTCCGACTCTTGCAATCCCATGGTCTGTAGCCTGCCAGGCTCCTCTGTCCATGGGATTTTCCAGGCGAGAATACTGGAGTGGGTTGCCATTTCCTTCTCCAAAATTAATCCTTAGTGGCTACCTTAATCTGTGTGGCAGGCCAGGATATGTAAATTGCCAGTCACAGTACAATAGTTTGAAAAGAGACAAGAGGAAAGCAGATATTCAGGGAGCATCTAGCAACTTGCCACAATTTTAGGTCTCTTACCTTTAAAAAAAAAAGCCCATTGTAGTTGAAGCCCTTTCCTTCTTCCTTGGAATTAACCATATATGAATGTGGTATATTATTCTTATGCATATTGTTTTGTCTTTAGATTGTATGTTTGTGTCCATGAACAGTGTCTTATTTTAGTATCTTTTAAAACTGTGTATAAGTGGAACATTCTGTGCATATCCTGCAGATTACTTTTTTCCTTCATTCAGCATTATTTACCCAGTTGATACACATAGTTCTACTTGAAATGTGTGCCTTGTAGCTACGCGTTCCGGGAAACAAACTCACTCAGAAGGACAATGCAGATAGTGGAGTGCAGTTTATTACACCGGCGGGCCCAAGGCAGAGTCTCCTCTTAGCCAAGGACCCCGACCAGTTTTTGTGAAAACCTTATAAACCCTAAGTGTACTTGCTCAAACCCACCTCCCCAAATTCCTTGAAACTAGTCTGGACAAGGTAAAAGAGAGATACGATCAAAGTTAACCCATGATTCATGTGTCACAAGACTAGATAAACAGTGGATATTTATCAATAGGCCTATGGTCATATCTCGATAAACATAATGGAATTTACCGCTTTGTTCTGTTTCAGAGATAATTAGCATATTCTTTTAGGCAACAGAGAGTCCAAGTCCAAGTCCTGAGGCTCTTTTATCCGGGGGTCTGGTTTTCCATTGGTATGCCATTTCTATAGACACCGGGCACAAAGTTCAGGGTCCATGGGGAGGGTGGCCGTGCGTGTAGCCCCTTGTTCGCAGCCTGGCCTGAGATGGAGCCCAGCTCTGTCTGTTTCCTCCTCCATGTGTAGTGTTGCTATACGGTTCACGTATCCACTTTCCTCTTGATGCATTTTTAGGTTGTTACCTTTCTTCCCCATTATAAACAATGCTGCAGTCTTTGTACATGTTTCTCTATACACCTGTGTAAGAGTTTCTCCTGGGTGTGTACCTAGAAGTGCAATTACAGAGTGAGAAGATAGTGCTTTTGTCAGCTTTACTAAACATTGTCAGATTGCTCTCCAGAGTGGCTGTGTCAAATTGCACTTGGAACAACACTGTATGAGTGGCCTGTACAAAAACCAAACTTGTGTTTTTGCTCATCTGTTGAAGTCAAATTCATTTCCCTAAATACTACTGAGGTCGAGTATATTTTCATGTTCATTGGCTATGTATGATTCCTTTTCTGTGATCTGCCCATTCATACCTTTTGGCCATTTTTCACTTGTGTGTTTTTGTTTTGATTTAGAGAAGTTTTTAAATACATTCTGATAAAGAAACTATCTACAGTGCAGGAGACCTGGGGACAGAGGAGCCTGGTGGGCTGCAGTGCATGGGGTCTCGAAGAGTCGGTCACGACTGAGTGACTACACCACCACCACCACGAATCTTTTGCTGATTATTTCTGTTGTGGATATTTTCCCATAGTCTTTGGCCTATCATTTAAATGTCCGTGATGTTTTTGGTTGTGTTAAAAAATTTTCGTTTCCATAAAGTAGTTATTTTTTCTTTTACGGTTTGTGCTTTTTGAGTCTTCATTGAAAAATTCTTCTGTAACCAAGGATTTACAGATACTTTTGTCTCATTTTCTGTTACAGTTTGAGGTAGGAATTTAACTTTTACATGTGGATGAACATTTATTAAATAGTCCATCTCTTTCATACATTTGTGGTGCCACCTCTGTCATGTACCATTTGCATGCTCAAGGGCATATGATTCTGTTCTTTGTTCTGTTTGATTAATCTTTTAATCTGCCTCTGCCCACAGTCACACTGACTTCATTCCTATAGCTTGATTGACATGTAGCAGTCAGAGTTCCATTGCCTTGCTGTTCAAAATTTTTATTGGCCACAAAAAATCAAAATCTTTTATGGCTTTGCCTTTCAGTTTGATTTTAGGATCTGCTTTTAAAGTTCTTTGAAAAACTATGTTGAGATTTTTCTTGGAACTGTATTAATTGTGTAGATTAATACCGAGATTATTTACTGCTCTAATAAATCTTCCATATGTGAGCATGCTATATCTTCATTTTTTAAAAGGTCTTTCTAAGAAATTTTCTTAGAATTCTTAGGTGAATATTGTATGTTGATCTTGAATCCAGCAACCTTGCTAAAAGTTCTCATTAGTTCTAATTGCTTTTATTTTTTTGGATTTTCTGTCATTTCCTTTGTGGTTGCTCTGTTTTTTTCTTTCCAGTTCTTAAATCCTTTATTTCTTCTTGTTTTACTGTTCTGAATAGGAATTCCAGTACATTGTTCAGAGGAAAAAGTGATAGATGGCATTTCTGACCTTTTCCTAACTTCATTCAAAGGGAATGCTTCCAACACTTCACCAATAAGCGTTCTGTTTACTGTAGATTTAGGGCAGATAACCTTATCAGGTTAACAAAATTCATTCTTTTTTCTAGTTTCCTACCACTTTTTTGTTTTTGTTTTAAATATCATGAATAGATGCTAGGTTGTATTATTAAGTGTAAAAGGTAAGTCCCTGGCAACCATATAGTTACATTTCCTCCCACCACTATCCTTTGCTCTAATTTTGTCTTATACTTCATCTGTATGTTAATAAATTGTACAATATAAAGTTAACATTTTTTTTTCATCAACCATTTTTAAGAAATTGAGGAAAAAATATAGGCTTTTATGTTTACTGATATTTACCATTGCTGATATTCTTCATTTCTCTTGCAGATCTGAGTTTCCATCTGGTTTCATTTTCCTTCTGCATTTCTTATAGACCTGCATACAGGTCTATGAGAGAGGAACTGTTTTGGCTTTTACTTATCTGAAAATGCCTTTGTTTCATGTAATGAGAAGTCATCCATTTTTTCTCTGTATATCATACTGTCTTTTTTTTTTTCTTCCTCTGGTTGGTTGAAGATTTTCTCTGAATCTTTAGTTTTCAGCAATTTGAATATGATTTGCTCTTGCTGTGATTTTCTTTGTATTTTCTTTGTATTTTGCTTAGGGTCAGCTGAACTCAGATTTGCAATTTTCTCTCTTCCACCAGCTGTGGACATTTTCAGATCTTACTTTTATGTATACTTTTCTGCATATCTTTCTCTGCATAAGTTTCTCAGATGGAAACTTCATGGAAGGGCTTCCCTGGTGGCACAGGGGTAAAGAATTCACCTGCCAATGCAGGAGACGCAGGTTTGATTCCCGGGTCAGGAAGATCCCCTGGAGAAGTAAATGGCTACCCACTCCAGTATTCTTGCCTGAAAAATCCCATGGACAGAGGAGCCTGGCGGGCTACAGTCCGTGGGGTTGCAAAGTGTCAGATACGACTTAGCAACTAAACAGCAGCAGCAGACTTCATGATAGATGATAGTTCCTGTTGGATGAGAGTTCCTTGCCAGCATCTGATACTGTCAGTGTTCTGAATTTTAGCCATTATAGTACATGTATAGAGGTATTTTGTTGTTTGAATTGTATTTTACTGGTATAGGGAGCATCTCTTCATATGTTTATTTGCAATCTGTATATCTTTGGTAAGGTTGCTTTCACTTTTAACTGCTCCGTAAACTCTGAATCCTTACATAGCTTTTATTGAAAAAAATCCAATCTGATAACTTTCAATGAATACAGTCAGGCTTTTTATCTTTATTTAAACTACCTATGTATGGGGATTTATTTCTGCCATTTTGTGCTTTCTTTTCTGTCCGTGGGTTTTTTAAATCATTTTAAATTTCCTTCTTGTTTTATTCTAAATTGATTGGTTTTATTGTTTCTCCTTTTTTTTCAGTTTGGTTTTTAATTGTACATGCTGTTTTCACTTAATTAGTTATCTTTTAATATTAAAAATATTAATCTTAAGGCCTTGAATTAATCAAATATCTCTGCCCTAAACCTAAATACAGCACCCTTAAAACGCTTTCATTTTCGGTGCCTTTATTCCTTCTTACATGCTGTTGCTTTCTGGTATTCTTGTTCATTTAACCAAATAATTACTAACTTCTGCCACGTGCCAAATACTATTCCAGGTGCTGTAGTAGTAGCATTGAAATAAGGTCTCTGCCCTCATGAGGCTTACAAGATAATTAATACATATATAACAGTGTAAATTGGTGTTTGGTGCTAGAATGGAAAGGAAAGCATAAGGACAAAGAATGACTTAGAAGTGGAGATGCTATTTTGTGTATGAGTTTCTGTTTGCTCAGACATTTCATAAGATTTTTAGAGCTTAAATGTGAAAAACTTGATTCCCATGCTGGAGGAACTTGCATTCAAACCAGAGAGTCACGAAAGTTAGAGATGTGGGACCATCAGCATACGGTGGGTGATGCTTTGTCTCTGGTGGATTCCCCAGGGATCTGTGTAGTGTCAGCCTGCAGACACATCCAGGGCAGAGTGGGGTGGGTCAGAGAAGACTGCAAAGCATGTTGAGAAAAGTGGGAGAGAAAGGAGTGACCCTGGAACCAAGACATGCTTGTCTGTTCCCCAGATATTAATAATTTGAGAGGCTGAGACATCAGGTAGGATGAGTATAAGAAAGAGACTTGTCTTGGTAGTTAGCACATTACGGTGATGTCAAGTAGAATGAGATTTCCCTTTTCCAAAGACATAACCACATCTCCCCATTTTTCTGTTCATTGTCCCCAGAAGTCCCTTGATTTTTCTGTGTCCCTATTTTAACTCATATTGTTTTGTCCACCTGAAATATCCTTTTGCCTTTCCCTAACTCAGACCGATTCCCCAGTTGTCCTCCTTTACCATTTTCTCTCCTTGGTGCGCTGTAGCTCCTTGTAACTTGGCACCTGTTGCAGAAATAGAAAAAGATTTTGTAAATTGTAAAGTGTCATACAAACTTACTAATAGCATCTGTCCTTCTGAGCTGCAAGCTCGTTGAAGGCAGAAACTGAGCCCTTTCTATGTTTATGTACATCAAACTACTCAGTGTTGTGTCTTGTAGATTCTTGTTATTTATCAAAGTCTGAATGAATTAGGGATATGTGATTCTCTGATAGGCTTAAGGATTGTTAAGAATGGGCATTTAACACACCAGGGTCTGTCTTGCACCTGTTGCATTTATATTGAAATTCTCCTTCTGTGGAATCTCCTTTAAAAGTAGATTCCCTAATTTGGATCCTCCACTGGTTTACATTTCGTTTTTTTCTTCACAGGCTGTATACATACCTATCTAAATTAATAATCATAGGTTGCATAGTGATGTATTGGCATGCTTTTGACTGTAGTATTTCAGAATATCCAGTTAGACAGAGCTTTATCCCTTTGGTAACAAGAAGTCCAGCCCTATGCAGTTTCAGGATTAGTCTGTCAGTGGCCCCTGGGGACAGTCAGGGTCCCTTTGCTTTCTGTTTTCACCTTGTCCTTCGCATGTTGATGTTGGCTCCCCTCATGCCCCCAAGATGGCTGCAGCACTTCTCAGTGTGTTCCAAAGGCAGGATAGTGTCTCCTTCCGCTTGCCCATGAGGGAGCGTAACTTTTCCTGAATGCTTCCCGACAGATTTCCCTTCAGATCCTGCTGGTTGAGATGTGGTTATTTACACTGGCAAGAGGAGTGGAACGGTCACAGTTGGCTGGGACCAGTCAAGAATAGGTAGTCTAGCAGAGAATGAGCACTTGAATTCAGCCAGAGGTCTAATGCCGTGAAGAACAGGGGTGGGCGTGGGATATGGAACAGGTACTATCTGTGAGTCCTTGACCTTCCCACCAGGGGAGTTAACATCCTTGCAGATTTCCAAGAAGAGGAAAGATACTTTTTACAATATTTCCACTGAGCTTGGTGTTGGATCTCAGAAATACTGTATTCATTGACTCACTTATTCACGTAATAAGCATTAACTGAACACACAGTTTGTGCCAGGTGTTGTGCTCAGAATGGGGGAAGAAGCTGAGTAAGACCTGCTCCTCATCCTCAGGTGAAATGGCTGGCATTTAGTCCAGTGGAATAGGGTGGCTGAAGTAAAGCGGGGAGGATAGAGTTATTCTGTAATAAACTGATTTTAGGAAATTTATTTTTCAGCAGGAGATGTGGGACATGTGGATTTGGGATGTGAATTCATTTGAAAAGCCACTTTGGGGTAAGTTGATCACTGGGCGTAAATGACTTCAGGGTTGGACTTCTCTTTACATTGGGAGTTGCTCTTACAGTGGCACAGGCTCAGATGTGCCCTGACTGGACTTGATGCCTCATTTACATGCCAGAAAGTGAGTGGCTTGTACTGAAATCCTGGCACAGTAATTTGAGAAACGTAACCATCAAGCATAGCCACGTGTGGTACTAATTAATTAGCACATTGACTTCTCATTCACGAAAGCAATGTGAAGACTAAGTGAAGACCACCTTTAGAAATAGAAAGATACGTATTATATAGGGTGTAACCTGCTTGTCTTCGACCAGCAATCCTGACGTGTGGACTGGAAAGCACTCATGGCGCCAGTGTTAGGAAGGTGAAGGGTTCAGGTTTGTCTCTGAGCTTCTCTTTGCAGGACTCCAAGTGCATCAGTACAAATGTAAAATGTTCCTGATTTTTTTGTTTCATCTAAGAAAGAGCCCTTAGAATTACTATTTAATATTTACCGAGTGTTTACCGTGAGTGTGTTGTGCCTTACTGCATTTAATTCAGGGACTGTGACGTGGGTATGTTTTTCTCATTCAAGGAATAAAGAGGCCCAGGTTTATGCAAATACAGTAAAATTGCTAGGAGCGCATTACTGATATTAATACGTTCTGGGATTGAAATGTGAATTTTAGCATTTGGCCTAATAGATCATCACTTCTGTTTTAAAATGCTGATTGTGTTGTCTGTTCCCAAGACCACCCGCAGGTTTAGTGATTGCCTAGGAGGATTCATAGCATTCAGCATATGATCTCTGAATAATAGCTAAGACTTATTATAGCAAAAGGATACAAAGCAGTGTTAGCAAAGGGAAGAAGTGAAATCTGGAGGAAAGCAGTTACTATCTTCCTAGAGTCCTCTCCCCGTGGAATAAGCTTAATTCCTCCACGTAAGCTAAATTCCTTTAGCAGTGAATTTTGACAACACGTGTGAAGTGTTGTCAACCAGGAAAACTCATTAGACTGAATGCCAGTGTTTTTATCGGACCTGGTAATGGAGGTACCTTCTGCCTAGCATGTACCAAAATTTCAGGCTCCCAGAAGGCAAAGAGATGTTTTGCATAAATCATATTGTTTGTACAGGCAGTTTCAGCACAGTGAGGCCCGCTAATCATTTAAGGTAAGATTTATATCAGCCTAGGAAACTGTGTATCACTCAAGTTCCCAAACACCAGCCAAGGGCTAACATTGCAACCAGACCTTTCTAAAGACAGTAATCTCAGGCCTATGTCTTAGCTTTTATGCTGTACGCTGATTTAGTCATTCAAGGATATCGTCCTATGATCATGCAGCTTCTGAAAAGGAATGAGAGAAGTAGATATTATGGTGTTGGTTTTGGGGGCCCTGTGACTGCCCACTAGTTTGATTTGCTGGAAAGACTGACACAGCTCAACATAGTGTTGTACTCACGGCTGCATTTTTATTACAGCCAAAGATACAGTGCAAGAAGAGCAGAAAAGAGATATAAACAGGTGAAGGTTGACGAGATCAGGTGTGGACTTCTGAGTCTTCCCTCTGTGAGAATCACAGGAACACGAGTTCCCCTCCAGCTGTGAATGATAGAGGCATGTACAAGACGTGTCTGCTCAGGGAAGCACACGAGTGTCACAGCCTGGAGCTCCCGTTGGTAGCCAGCTGGTCACGTAGGCGTATTCCTGCCATGTGGCCAGCTTTGGCAGCTGAGACTTGGGCCCAGACCAGACACCAGGTGCACGTCATAAATCTTGATGATTTCTTTAAACAATGCTGACAGCCTGGTACATCCTGACTCACCACCTCTAACATCCTTAACAAATAACCATGAACATTCCAGGAGTTTCTTCTCAGCATTTGGCCAGGGGTCATTGCCATGGCCCTAGGCATCCCCCTGGGCTTAGCCCGGACAGGGTAGAACACACCTGCTGTGTTAACTCTTTCCTCACAGACTTGCACATGAAATAATGTTGCATTTGCTGAATGCAAAATTTAATGATGATATATTCTGTAGAATATGATACTCCACACTTGAAAAAAAATATCTGATAGTAGAAATAGTTGACAAATTTCACTTACCTGAAGGGAAGCTTCTAGATTCTTTTCTTTTAGGGATCTATATCTAATGGTGATTTGGATTTCCCATTTTGTCCACAAACCCTGGTGGCTTAGACAGTAAAGAATCTGCCTGCAGTGCAGGAGACCTAGGTTCGAACCCTGGGTTGGGAAGATCTCCTGGAGAAGGGAATGGCAACTCACTCTAGTATTCTTGCCTGGAGAATTACATGGACTGAGGAGCCTGGTGGGCTACAGTTCATGGGGTTGCAAAGAGTCAGACATGACTGAGTGACTAACACTTTTACTTTTCATTTGTACTATATACAGGTATATGTTATGTTAAATCAAAATATCACAAAATTAATATTAATTTTATTAATTAAATTAAAATATTACAAAATTACACATGACCTTCTCTCTCTGAAAGTCAGCCTCGTGAGAGGCTTTTAAACACAGTGGGATTTCTTTTTTTTTTTTACTCAATTTGCAGCTTTACAGAAATAGTTTTGCAGAAAGAAAATAACTCATAGCTTAAAAGTTACCTGCTTCCAGGATTTGAAGCCAGTCTTCACTAGTTTATTTATTGCTGTTTGAAAACTGCTTTGTGTTATGCAAAAAAGAAAGACACAGTAGTTAAGGAAGATTCCATGCTTGAATCTGAGAAGTTCTGAGTTAACAGAATCACACAGCTTGCCTCAATGCAGGGCTTCATAGAACCTCTGGTGCAGTAATATACAGACTGAATCTCTCCAAGCAAATCGAGGAAGTAACGTTTCCCTAACTTATTTGATCATGGAATTTCTTTAGTGAGAGCTTTCAGGTGTGAGTCCTACAAATGGTGTTCTTCAGAACAAAATGGCAGGACATCAGGAAGCCCTTAAAGGATTTTAGCTAAAGGAGAGAGAGAAACAAAACATCTGTAGAAAAAATGTAAAGAAAACCTTGTTGCAGCAAAGTGTAGTGTCTCACACTGTCTGATAAAACCTGTTCAGAAACTTCCCTATCTGGGTGTCTTTTTCCTGCCAGGTTTCCTGAGTTGGTGTTTCTCTTTTGTAATGTGAACGGCGTGTCTCTTACCCTGGTATTTAATAGTGTGATAACAGTTTCCATGGTGTGGATCATTGCCTTCATGCTCCTACCATCTACGGTGTCTGACGTGGTATCAAGAACAGAGTTGGCCAAGACTCAGTAAATATCCAAGCAGCATGGAATGATTGGGACTCTAAAATACTGGGGGTTTTTTTGTTTTGTTTTGTTTTAAAGGAATAACAAAGTAGTAGACATAAAGGTTAGATACTATACATTTATTTTAATAATGTCATTTTGAAGAACATTTTTAGAACTTTTCTTTTGACTTCTTGAATTTAATTTCTCTTCTCATCACCAACTTCTTTTTTTTTTATGACTTCTATGAATTTTTAATTGGTTTATTTTCTCAGAACAGTAAAGCATTTGTAACTAGTGGATTTCTTTTGCAGTAGATGGAATGTCATTTTAAGTAATTAAATGGTCAGCATAGCTAAGGAAGGCCAGTGGGTCAGAAGTAGCCAAGGTACTCCTCAACTAGTAAAAGGTGAGAATATTTGCTTTACTGGGTACCAAGAATTGTTGTAAAGCTATAATTAAGACGCTGTATGGTGTAGGGATAAGCAGACCAATGGAACAGAATGTAGAACCTCAGAAACATGACTTATGACAAAGTTGGTATTGCACACTTTTAGGGAGAGATTGAACTTCCCATAAACAGTACTGAGACAATTGGTTATCCATATGGAAGAAAATAATATTGAATCTGTACTTACACTGGAAAGGTAAAACTTTAAAACTTGTAGACATTAAAATATTTTTAATGATCTCTAGGTAGAGAAACTCCCCAGATCAGTAGGTGCTCAATATGCTACTGGAGATCAGTGGAGAAATAACTCCAGAAAGAATGAAAGGATGAAGCCAAAGCAAAAACAACACCCAGACTCTGATGCTGGGAGGGATTGGGGGCAGGAGGAAAAGGGGACGACCAAGGATGAGATGGCTGGATGGCATCACTGACTCGATGGATGTGAGTCTGAGTGAACTCCGGGAGTTGGTGATGGACATGGAGGCCTGGGGTGCTGAGATTCACGGGGTCGCAAAGAGTCGGACACGACTGAGCGACTGAACTGAACTGAAGGTAGAGAAAAACTTCTTAAGAC
This sequence comes from Capra hircus, assembly GCF_001704415.2. NCBI lineage: Eukaryota > Metazoa > Chordata > Mammalia > Artiodactyla > Bovidae > Capra > Capra hircus. The sequence continues at coordinate 21,758,739 of NC_030831.1, read as the reverse complement.
ATAGAAAATATGAACTACAAAAGACACCTCTTGTTAAGAATATAAGCTATAAACTGGGAAAAGATACTGGTAGTGCATGTAACCAGCATGGATTAGAATCCAGACTGTATAAAGATCTTCACAGACTAATAGGAAAAAGACAAAACACCTTCACCCAATAGAATAAACTTCAGTGGGTATATTAGGAAGAGGAAATGGAAATGTCAGAGATGGTGGGGAAACTCACATTAAATTACACACTTACCAGGTTGTCAAAAAATTAAATAGTTTGACATCAATAAGTGTTGCCAAGGACATAACACATCCAGAGCTCTCATTTTGCTTTAGACATCTGGGAAAACAAGTTTGCCATATGTTTTCATATTGAAAATATGTGTAGTCTCATGACCTAATATCCCTAGGTATGTACTCTAGATCAGGGTTGTGACAACTCATGAATTAAGAAAGATTTTTAACATCTTTAAATGGTTAAGAAATAATTTCATAATTTATAATTTTAAAATTACATGACATTCAAGTTTAATGTCCATAAATAAGCTTTGTTTTATTGGAATACTGTCACACTTACTTGGTTACATATCACAGAGGCTTTTGTGGTACAACCCCAGATTCAAGTGGTTGCCACAGAGATCTTATGTCCCGCAAAGCCTAAAATGTTTACTGTCTGGCCCTTTGCAGAAGTTTGCTGACCCCTGGCACATGTGTACCAGGAAACATGCATAAACCTAGAAATCACCCCATGCCTATTAAGCATGAAAGGGATAAACTATGATTAGCCCCATAGTGTATGATTACATTGATATAAGCCAATTGAGTATTATACAGTGGTGAAAAGGAACTGACTACAACTACATGCAGCATGAATGGGCTTGAGGAATGTAGTGTTAGAAGAAAAGCAAGTCTCAGATTTTTCCACTAGTAAGCAATTCAGTGTCCTTTCAAGTAGCATAGTGTGCCTCATAATGTATAATTGTTCTGAATCGTAGAGAGGAACTTCAGAAGTGGACCAGAGCCTGTCTGACCTTAGGTTTCCTCTATCTCTGCACCCCCCCCCCCAATCCCCCCGCTTCCGCATCCCTGGTGTGTGTCAGGAACTCCGTTCAAACTCTCATAAGCGGAAAAGGGGATTATTAGAAGGATTCCTGAGTGGTCACGAGAGCCAGAGAAGAGACAGGGACTCGGTCACTACGGGACCCTCCTCCTCTCGTCCTGCGTGCCTCCGTTTGGGCTCGCCCTCTTGGACTGCAGGTCGGCTCTCTCTCCGCGACGGGCAGTGTAGCTGACTGCAGCACTAGGTTAGCATGGGCTTCCAGCTCTGTGACTCGGGAAGTGAAGGGCTGAGGGCCTGTGGTTGGCCTGGCCAGCTCATTTGGCTGTCCTGTGCCCATGGGACTAGGTCTGTTACCAGACCTAGGGGTAGGGTGGGCAGAGCAAGAGTCGGAATCATGAGCCAGGAAGCACCTCAGCCTGTGTCTGTTCTCTCTCTTCTTTAAAGAGTAGTAACCTGTAAAACAATACGTGGTATTCTGACACAGCTTTGTGGGTATCAGGAGGCCTTTTTTGAAGTGACCATTAAGACATTGGTTGTCTAAGACAGTATACTTGGTGGTTGTGGTGGAGAGAGAGGTTAGAATGTCTGTTGAGCATATTAGTTAAATTTAAAAAAAAATCTCAGTGGCATTACCACAGAGATCTCTCATGCTTCCCCTTTATGGTCACAAACATTTCAGTCTTTTCCTCCTGTAGGGACATTTAAGACATTAAAATATTTGAGTAAAAATAGATGTTACAGTTGCTTTAAAATATGATATACCTGGACTTCCCTGGTTGTGTAGTGGATAAGAATCTGCTTGTCAATGCAGGGGACATGGATTTGATCCCTGGTCCAGGAAGATTCCACATGCCTTGGAGCAACTCAGCCCGTGCACTGCAACTACTGAGCCCGTGCACTGTGGCGAGAGAGGTCTCCGCAGGGAGAAGCCCAGGCGCCGCAGAGTAGCCCCCGCTCACCCTAGCTAGAGAAGGCCTGCGAAAAGCAACGAAGGCCTAGCGCAGGCAAAAATAAAAGTAAATAGTATTAAAATTTTTATTTGGTTCTGTACTACTATAACCATGTACCCAGAACTCATTTCAAAAGTTCTGAGAATATGTGGGTATAATACAGTTACTTAAAAAAAAAGACATGACATACTGCTGATTTATTCTGAATGACTGGGAGGGTATTTAGCCCATTAGTAATAGTGTTTAAGGTACTTGAAGAAATATACAACAGTTATCCTCCTAAAATTTAAATTGTTTCTTTGAAGGGTCCTCACCTCTTCTGTATTTACCTATTTTTAAGGTTATTGAGGTTGAATTTATTACGTACAATAAAATTCACCCTTTTAAGTGTAGCCGTACCCGTTTGGACTAATGGACACAGTTGTATGACCGCCACCACTAGCTGGGAGTAGAGGGTTTCCCATTATCACAAATTTTCACTGTCCTTTGAGGCCAGTCCTCTACTCTTCCAAGCCCCTGGCAATGGCTGATCTGATTTCTATCTCGCATAAATGGCATCATATAGTGTACAGAGTGCAGCCGTTTGCTACTGACCACTTTCACTTAGCATAAGGCTTGTGAGGTTCACCAGTGCTGTGGCATGTACGTCGAGAGTTCTTTTTGATTGCTGGATTCTGGGTTGAAGTCCTGCACTGTTTAGAGTACCACAGTTTGTTTATCCGTTCACCAGGTGGTAGACGTGTGGATCGTCTCCAGATTTTGATAGTCATGATTAAGTTGATAAAAAGGTTGTGTACAAGTCTTTGTGTAGACATACATTATCCTTGCTCTTATGTAAGATTCTTATGGGAGAAACACTCTTTGTTTTCCGGAGAGACTGTACCATTTTGCATTCCACTGGCAGTGTGTTAGTCGTCCAGTTCTTGCTAGCATTTGGTAGTTTTCTTTTTTCCTTTAGCTGTTTATATTGGTGCATAGTGGTGTTTCATTGTGTTTTTAATTTGCAGTTCCCTAGTAGGTGGCATTAGCAGTAAAGAATCCATCTGCCAGTGCAGGAGACACAGGAGACGGGTTTAATCCTTGGATTGGGAAGATCCCTTGGAGAAGGAAATGGTAACCCGTTCCAGTATTTTTACCTGGAGAATCCCATGGACAGAGGAACCTGGCAGGCCACAGTCCCTGGATTGCAAAGAGTCAGATCAGACTGAGTACACACACACAGTAGCTAACAATGTTGAAAATCTTTTCTTGTTGTAGTTTACCACCTGAATTGCTGTTCCGGCGAAGTGACAGTTCAAACTTTTCGCCCATTATTTTGGATTAGGGTTTTTAAACACTGTATTTGAAGAGTTTTTTATGTGGTCTGGGTACAGGTAATTTATCAGATGAGTCATTTGTAAATATTTTCTCCCCATATATGACTTGTTTTTTATTTAACCGTCTTTTGAAGAGCAGATTTTATTAAGTCCAACGTCCAGTCTTTTTTTTAAATGATTTGTGCATTTTATTGTTAGTAGCTGAGGAATCTCTGGCCCAAGGTTTCAGAGGTTTTTGCCTCTTCTTTATTCTCCTTTCTCCCTGCACCTCCTGCTTTCTCTGTATCGCTCTCCTTCCAAATACACACCCCCCCACTGCATTTCATCTTCAATTTTAGAATCTAATTGTGCTGCCTTAGAAAAATTAAACAGGGATGGGTACAGAGTCATAAAGACATTTAAGTGTTCTGGGCTGTAAGCTCTGAAAGAAATAACCATCAGCAGGTTTTAGAGAACACAGAGCCACATTTGCGTCCCAGATAGCGCACCAGCAGTTAGACTGCTTGCTTTGCCAGTGGCCAAGAGAGGTAGCCTTGCACGTGAAGTGGCTTGAAATACGTGGGATATCGGCTTCTCTGGAGAGATCTGTTGTTCCATGACACTGTGCGTTGTAATCCTTTTGGCCTTGCCCCTCACCCCAGTCACTAGAGTTAGTAGTGGTTGCTCACCCCATGTGAGGGACTTGAGGCAAGAATCCGGCAGTGGCACCCCTGTTCTCAGGGTACAAGTGGGGAGTGTTGGTTTGATGGAAGGAGACCAATAGGCAAGAGATCATAGTCCCCAGAGAGGTGAGCAGAAATAATACTTGACAGTTACAAGTGTCACCTAGTATTTTGGGGGTGCTTTTCAGGTTGTTGGCTAGCCCCTTCATAAGGTAGGAGAGAACTTTTTCATAGATAAACTCTCTGGTCTATCCCGGGTTCATGCTACATAAACTGCCCTTGTAAGAAGCTCCTGGGCCCCCTGTAGCGTCCCAGCCCTTCAGAGCATCTGCACATTGGCTTTCAGTGGGGGGCACCTGTGCCAAGTGTTTCCTCCATCCACCCCAAGTGCACTTGATTCTTCCGTCTCCAGGTCAGCACTGACGCGCCTTTGAGCCTTGGTGCCCATGGCTCCATGCGATGACTTCGTCTGAGGTCCCTGGGACTGCTCCAGTGCGCCCCCAGACGAGTGCCAACGTGCCAGGAGTGTTTCCGATCTAGCCGTCCTAGATTTGGTGACCGTTCCTCCAGTCATTTTCTCAAGATGTTGTAACAGATTGGGGTGGGGGTGGGGCACATAGAAGCGAAAGTTCTGGGAAGTCTATGCAGTTACTGTCAGAGCCAAGTCCAGGCCTCAGATCTCTTGATGCCCTTTTCTTCTGCTCTTTTCATGAGTCTGTTTCTGAATGGCTGGTGACTAGCATTTTTAGAATGGGATTCAGTGGGACAGAGGGATAAGAATCACTCCAGTTAAACTGATGTAGTACAGCGACTGGGAGAGCTCATATAAATCCTTGGACCATGGAACTGAATGGGAGTGTTTGAAATGGACTGGGAATTACTGATTTCTTAAACCCCTGTGGCAGTTAATGGCTTAGCTTTTACTTGAGCGTTTAATATAGCAGTTGAATAGAAGGCAGTTAAGCCCCACGTGTTTAATGGGTATGAGATAGTCGCTCACTGTTTTAATTTGCATTTTCTTAATTGTAGTGAATCGAGCCCATTTTCACTTGTTTATTGGCTCTTGTGGTTTCCTTTCTGCAAAGTGCTTGTTTGCATCATTTACCCATTTTTTTATTTTATTGTGTATATTGATTTGTAGGAGTTATTTGCATGTTTTTGATACTGTCAGTTTTTATATATTTTACAAGTATTTTTTGAAGTCTGATTTAAAACTTCATAGTAAAATTTCATATGCATATTAAGTTAATCTTTCGATTGTGCTTTAGGTTCTGAATTTTTTTAGTTAATCTTTTTTCTTTTTCTGTCTGTAGGTTATGAAAGTGATTTCTGATGAAACTGGATTGGAATAATTTTCATGATCTTTGTATATTTATATATATATATATTTTAAAATTTTGCATTTGACTTAAAGTGCCATGAGAAAATTTGCATACTGCAAGGTGGTCCTAGCCACCTCCTTGATTTGGGTACTCTTGGATATGTTCCTGCTGCTTTACTTCAGTGAATGCAACAAATGTGATGAAAAAAAAGAGCGAGGACTTCCTGCTGGGGATGGTGAGTGACGCTTTATAATAATGGGCCTGTCTTGATACATGTGTTACTTGTTTGTAATAACTAATTTTTGAACCATAGAATTTTAACATTTCTTTAGATTAATAGTAATGCCTGGCTTTCTGTGATGATCATATTTCTATCAGTTCTCCAGTGGGTTCTTCTAACAGTATTAAAGTGTCATGTATGCTGCTGCTGCTGCTAAGTCGCTTCAGTTGTGTCCAGCTCTGTGTGACCCCATAGATGGCAGCCCACCAGGCTCCCCCGTCCCTGGGATTCTCCAGGCAAGAACACTGGAGTGGGTTGCCATTTCCTTCTCCAGTGCATGAAAGTGAAAAGTGAAAGGGAAGTCACTCAGTCGTGTCCGACCCCATGGACTGCAACCCACCAGACTCTTCCATCCATGGGATTTTCCAGGCAAGAGTACTGGAGTGGGGTGCCATAGCCTTCTCCAGTGTTCAGTGTTAAAAGTAGTTAATTTTCTGGAGGTCATATTACCAAATAATATAGGGAATCGCATAGCTGGGACTACCAAAACTGCACAGGAGATTAGCCTAATGTCATAATGCTGAGTGGAGCGTTAAAATTGCATTATCAGGCATGAGAGAGAGAGTTCTCTAGCCCTCCTATCTCAGTCCTAAGGGAAGAAGTTATTTTAGGTAGACGTGGTCTGGTGAGTTCATTTTGTTGATGCTGTCGATAGCTCCAGTTAGCACTTTTAGGGAGAGCTTATGAAAAGATCAGACTATAAAATCAGTGCTGTGTTGAGAACACTGCAGTCTCTGGCGTGGAAAAGGAAGGAGACACCTGAAAAATTCCGTTTTAGACTCTGTGTTTAAACCAAAAAACAAATGCCTCCTTTTATTTACTTACTTTTAAACAAAATGAAAATGACTTTGCATTGTGAGTCAGTAATTTAGCTATTCTGGGCCATGCACTCTGTCTGGTTAGTTATAGAATATCTGGCTAAATAATAGTTCTATTTTTAGGAATTATATGTAAATGTTTTATTTGCATATACAGCCATATTTAAGTATCTTACACTTTTATAATGAGGGTACCTGGTCCTTTAAAATTTATAATCTAAAACTTACTTGCCTATGTACTATAATTTTTATAGATGGGATTATGTAACCAGTTCTGTTTATTTTATGGGAAATTTGCCTAAAATTAGCTTCAGTTGCTAACACTGAACTTTAGTAATACCTAGGCTAACCCCTAACTTTTTAATTTTTATCTTCCCCATTATGTAACCAGTTCTGTTTATTTTATGGGAAATTTGCCTAAAATTAGTCTCAGTTGCTAACACTGAACTTTAGTAATACCTAGGCTAACCCCTAACTCTCTAACTCTCATCTTCCCCATAACTTTTAGCACGGTACACTTTTACACAAGGTCAGCCTATCTGCTGACTTTCCCGGTTTCCTTTAAGGACCTGCTGCTTAGTAAGTTTGTGGTGTGATGAGACCCGGCCTCCTTAACTGGTGTTAGAGCTGTAACTCTGTTGACATTTAAGTGAGAGGGCAGGTATTGCTATTCACCAGTAAAAAACTGGGAGATTCCCAAATGGAACAGATTAACTTCCCCTCATTCCACCCTAACCCATTGCCATTTATAGTGGGAACTCATGGTATTTTATCTTAAATGCAAAGGCACAGTCATAAGACAGACCAGGACCTCTGTCGTGGGTGAAGACACACTTGGTCTTCACCAATGTTTTGTAGTGTTTTGAATGTTTTGTAAACTGCTATGTGCTGGGCGGTGTGCTACGTGCTCGTGATACACAGTTGAACAGTACAAAATAGTTTGTCCCTCTGGGGAACTCCCAATCCAATAGCAGAGGAAGAATAATAGACAAGTAGTGATATGATAGCTTCCCTGATAGCTCAGTTGGTAAAGAATCCACCTGCCGTGCAGAAGGTAAGGTGAGGTGAAGTCGCTCAGTCGTGTCCGACTCTTTGCGACCCCGTGGACTGTAACCTACTAGGCTTCTCCGTCCATGGGATTCTCCAGGCAAGAATACTGGAGTGGATTGCCATTTCCTTCTCCCAGAAGACCCCGGTTCAATTCCCGGGTCGGGAAGAGCCTCTGGAGAAAGGATAGGCTACCCACTCCAGTATTCTTGGGCTTCCCTGGTGGCTCAGCTGGTAAAGAATCCACCTGCAGTACAGAAGACCCCGGTTCAATCCATGAGTTGGGAAGATCCCTGGAGGAAGGAAAGGCTACCCACTCGTATTCTGGCCTGGAGAATTCCATGGACTGTATAGTTCATTGGATCACAAAGAGTCAGACACGACTGAGCGACTTTCAGTGATATGGTAGATAGCACACTAGAGGTGTGTGGGAGGAAGGAACACCGTGAGGCCTGAGAAGGTGCTGCAGGGAAGTAACACTCAGGCTAAAGTATCAGGGTGCATGGGTGTTTGTTAGGTTTGACAGGTGAAGGGAATACATCCCAAGCAAAGGAGAAAAGCACGCACAAGATAAGCACATGAGAGAACAGAGTTGATGGATAGGAAAGCGTGAGGAGAGAGCACAGACGAGGCTGGGAGGTCAGCAGAGACCACATCGCAGAAGGCGTTTTATAACATGCCCAGGGTTTTGCACTTTATCCTGTAGGTGAGGCATGCCATCGAAGGATTTCAAAGAAGGGACCAAGTAACCTGATGGGTTCCCGACTTTCAGAACAGAGTGGCCACTTGGCTGATGAAGTGGGAGAGAGCAAGACGTCTGAGGCTGGTTGTGAGACTGCTGGGAGAGTTTGGAGAAGTTCTTGGGGCCCACACTAAAACGGGGCACACAGTGATACATGGGAAGTTTGTAGATAGTGGACTACATAGCAGGGAGAGTCGCTGCACGTAGGTGAGGGCAACTGAAAAGTCTCCCGTGGCTCTCAGGTCTCCGTCTTTGGGCAAATGGATCCGAGGAGGGCCCCCAGAGGCAGAGCGGCTCCAGTGGGAAGGCAGAAGGACGAGTTGTGTTTGGAGCATTTCATGTGGAGGGGCTGGGGGCTGGGGGCCGCGTTCTGCAGCAGAGAGTGGCTGGGGTGGAGCCACGGGGGCGGCGCTGTGGGCTCCGGAGTGTGCGGGAGAGATAGGCAGAGTTGGAGAGGATCACGGAGAGTCAGCAAGAGGAGAGAAGGCTTCTGGAAGTCAGGGGCAGTGGAAAAGCCAGAGGAAGCAGGGTCATGGAAATCCAGGCATGATGGATGGATGTTCAGGGATTTCAGCTGAGATGAAAAAGTGGTTGTGATATGTTTCCTAATGGGGTTTCTTGTTACCCTGCTACTGCTAAATCACTTCAGTCGTGTGTGACTCTATGTGACCCCATAGACGGCAGCCCACCAGGCTCCCTCGTCCCTGGGATTCTCCAGGCAAGAGTACTGGAGTGGGTTGCCATTTCCTTCTCCAATGTATGAAAGTGAAAGTGAAGTCGCTCAGTCGTGTCCGACCCTTAGCGACCCCATGGACTGCAGCCCACCAGGCTCCTCCATCCATGGGATTTTCCAGGCAAGAGTACTGGAGTGGGGTGCCATTGCCTTCTCCGTCTTGTTACCCTAGAAAGTGCCATTTCAGTACCAGTGGACTTCATATTTACTGGTGTGTAGCTTATCCTTTTAGGAGCTTCGACACACAGAAAGAGTACAATAGTTAGAAGAAAGGAATGGAGCTAAAGTTGGTTTTCTGTGTATAGACGTATTTTTTATGTATTTTGAAGAGGTTTAAAATACAAAGGAATGAAGTAATACTTGAAAGAACAAATTCTCGGCAGAGGAGACAGTGGGGTATCAAAACTGTAAGAAAAGATTTATCCTTGAAGAGGATTCTAAGGTCAGTACGCTTCTGAAAACCACTAGTGACATGAGCATCAGAGGAGAGGAGTAGCTTTTATGCAAAGTATAGAAGTGCAGAGTAAAGGAGATATGGTCTGAGAGTGCAGTGTGGAGCCACGAGAGACGACAGCATGTCCTGAAAAAAGGAGAATGAAGGTGAGTGAGGGTTGTGGGCTTATGGGCCTTGTGGGAAAGTCAGGTTTAAGTCTGGTGAATGGGACCTCTGTGTTGAGGAAACTTGATATTTACTATGTGGAAATAGCAAGATGGTGTGGATGACTGAGAAAGAGGTCAGCAGCGGCAGGATGAGAGAAGGCTGAGCAGTATGATGCCAGGAGGTGAGTTAATAGCTGAAGGGAGAGACTTATGAGAGGCCAGTGATTCTAGATGGGGCCCTAAAGCATCCATTTTTCAAACTGTGTTTCAAAGGATTGAAGGGAAAGAGTGGGGAAGGGGGACAATGGCTGCCAAGCAAGAACAGTTTGAAAAATCGGCTCTGATGGGACGTTTCAGTGCAGTGGGCACTAGGAGGTCCCAAGTAGTGTAGGAACCCTAAGGTTACTGCTCTCAATATACGGCTGCTGAGAGATTGTGGTGCCGATGAAGAGATCTTTCCCTAAAGTAGCTGGGAGAGGGTTGACAGGCGATGGCATGAAGGATGTAGACCTTCTTAGTGGAATTAGCAGGTACAGTCAGTGACCTGGAAGAATATAAGTTTCTTCTGTTAGAACACATATGGTCTCCAGGATCTTCATTCTCTGTGCTGCTAAGTTGCTTCAGTCGTGTCCGACTCTGTGCGACCCCATAGACGACAGCCCACCGGGCTCCCCCATCCCTGGGATTCTCCAGGCAAGAATACTGCAGTGGGTTGCCATTTCCTTCTCCAATGCGTGAAAAAGTGAAAATGAAGTTGCTCAGTCGTGTCCGACTCTTAGAGACCCCATGGACTGCAGCCCACCAGGCTCCTCCGTCCATGGGATTTGCCAGGCAAGAGTACTGGGGTGGGGTGTCATTTCATTCTCTGTGGCATTTGAAAAACCAAATTAAAACAAACAATGAGCAGATATGACACTCTAGAGCAGTTGTCTCAGTATTGTAAGGACCTCCTTTCTGAACTGCTTTACAGCGCCAATTTGGTAAAATCTACCAAATTCTGTTCTTTATACTGTTGTGTGCAATTAAGCAGAATGGATTCATTATCCCTATGATAATGTTCATCAGATTATCCTAGGGTCTTACATGTACTCACTACTTACCTACATCAGGTACCAGCAGGCCTGTCTGGTGATTACACAGGGTTGATTTTATCCTGTTTTATTTTATATTCTGGAGCAGTTCTCTCTCATAGTTTTATATTTACTTGTGTTTTATACACCAGACTCTCTGAGAATAGGAAAATTCTTCTTTCACTAGAGAATTAGATAAAATTGCCCTTGGAAAAATAAAATTAGTACAAGTTATATCTTAGGAGTATTTTTGCAACTCCTCTGCCTTGTTGGAATTAACTCATTCAATTTATGGATTTGGATGTTGCATAGAACATTCAGTATTTTTACAGATAAACTTTCAAGTAGGAATTAATCCTTTATGCCAGCTCAGTACATGATTTTCAGATTACTAAAATAATGATTATTCAAGTTTTTACGTGCTTAAGCTAGAATTATTTCAGTTGTCACATTAGGAAGACTTTGAGAACATATTTTATAGAAGAAACTTTAGATGATTAAAAACTTTAAAATATTGTTAGTAAAGGCTTTCAGAAACTATTAACAGACTTTTAGTGTATTTAGAGTTTTATTTGTACACATTACAAATGAATTGAATATAAAATTGGAATAAGGGTTAAAACTGACAGGTATTGAGGTAGCAGAGAGTTATCAATGAATTTTGTTATATGCAATAATATTTTAATGTTAAAAAATTAGATAATTTGCTTTGTTTATATAATACTATTTTATATAACACTAAGAAAGCAGAAACACTTCAGTTATCATTGTAAGCCAAGTCCCAATTTCAGAGATATTAAAATATGGGGAAAATATTTTGGAGTAAGTGAAATATAGTGCATAAAAACAGGAAAAATTATGATCGCCTAAGAAAATTGTTTGGGAGAAATGCTTTTAGCTTTTTATCTTCCCAAATGGATATCCTGTAACTTTGAAAAAGTGGAAGTGTTAGTCAGTCAGTCATGTCAGACTTTTTGTGACCCCATGAAATGTAGCCCACCAGACTCCTCTGTCCGTGGAATTCTCCAAGTAAGAATACTGGAGTGGGCAGCCATTCCCTTCACCAGGGGATCTTACTGACCCAGGGGTTGAATCTGGGTCCCCTGCGCTGCAGACAGATTCTTGATGACTGAGCCACCAGGGTTTATTCTACTTCCATGAGAAAATACATATTGTAGAAATTTGTAAGATGTATTAAAGCTAAGGTATGTCTTGTGGTTTGTATATGTAAATCTCATTTGGCAGCAGAGTGAACTTGTAGTTTTTTTTTTTTACAATTAAATTTTCCAAGAAATGAAACTTCTCTACCTTGTCATGTAGATGAAGTTTAGCTGAAGTATACAATAAAATGTTAGTATGGTGTTTTCACATAATATTTCAGAACAACACTTAGTTACCTCCTTGTCAAAGCTGATTTTATTCTTAGAAATGGTCTACATCTGAAATTTTATGCCAAAGAAAGTATTTTTTTCAGTTCAGGAAAATGATAATATCCAAACCCATTTCCATTGCTTTCAAACAAGTTTCACTGATCTCTTTTTTAATTTACATGAAAGACTGGTAAGTAGAAAACAAGGGAAGTTAATACTATCTTTTTTGTTAGTTGCTTTTTGCAAGTGTGTTAGTAATAAAAATATTCATTAACTAGTTGCATTTTATCCTGGCATCTTTGCCAAAGAAAATTAGTTTACTGCTGCTGCTAAGTCGCTTCAGTCATGTCCAACTCTGTGCGACCCCATAGATGGCAGCCCAACAGGCTTCCCCATCCCTGGGATTCTCCAGGCAAGAATACTGCAGTGGGTTGCCATTTCCTTCTCCAATGCATAAAAATCGAAGTGAAGTTGCTCGGTCGTGTCTGACGCTTAGTGACCCCATGGACTGCAGCCTACCAGGCTCCTCCGTCCATGGGATTTTCCAGGCAAGAGTACTGGAGTGGGTTAGTTTACTGGTCCCCCTTTAATTCTTCGGGATATTATAATTTTAATTTCAGGTATTGTGGGGGTTCTGTAAGTAGTAGTCACAAGACTTTTGATTAATGGTCATTTTAAATGTGGCTCTGAAAACTCACATGTATCAGTAGGTTAAAGTATGTAATGTGGGTATTACACTAGATATTCAGGTTGTTAATAAGTACCAGCTGATCAAATTTGTAAAGTATTGTAGCCAGGAAGATTTTGTATGTTATACAGTTTTGCCCAATTCTTTAAGACTTCCAGGCTGGAGTTCACTGTGATGGGGCAGGATTTTAATTTTCTGGTCATACAGTCTTTTAGGCTGTAAGCAGTCAAGTTTATACTTACTAGTCTTACTAGTTCTTACTGTAATTTATTGAGTGCTCCTTCGTACTCCCCCAATCCTCATGGAAAATTTGAAACATAAACAAAATTAGAGAAATTGATCTCCCATATACCCATCATCTGGAGACGGGTTACCAGATGGCTACCACTCCAGTATTCTGGCCTGGAGAATTCCATGGATTGTATAATCCATGGAGTCACAAAGGGTCAGACATGACTGAGCAACTTCCACACACCCATCATGTCTTCAGCAGCTGTCGATGCGAAGCTAGCCTTGTGGCATAGATATGTGGTACCTCTTTCTTTTTGTCCTCCCCACCCCGCTTTGTTGGTTGTTGTTGAAGAAGAAGAAACTGTTTTCTTTTCTCCAGTTTTCCACAGTCAGGATTTCATTCCGTTAATGTTTTTTTTTAAATCATGTCCTCTGTCCCCTGTAGTATTTCCTGTGAATTGATAAGTGGGTCCAGGGACTTGATTACATTCAGAATCTACTCTACCTCACCTTGCCCCAGGCAAAAATATATTACAGATGGTGTTCTGTATAACTTAATACTCAATTAAAAATTTAAAAACTGAGCAGTGTGAGAATGTTTCCGTTTTAACTTTTCTTTAAAGCAACGTCTTATACTAATAGGGCGCAGGTAGCTGAAGGATACTTATAACCAGGGCCACTAGATGTCTCCCACCTACTCCTTATTTGTCTGTGCCGCCACAAAAGGTGTGACTTCCAGAGCCCCAGTGCTTTGTACTGACCCGTGAGCGTCCCAATCCCCAAATCTGTTCATTGGTCTTTATTTTCAGAGACAGGTAGGTAGGAATTGACTCCGAGAGCTTAATAATTTATGGTTTTTTACATTTTAAAAGTTTATATGAGCATTATGTTTCTGTGCTTATAGTTTTTATTATATTTGTCATTGAACATTTTTGTCACTGAGAATTTTATAAAAATTCTTACATTTAAAGAGCTTACTTGGCAAACATTAGATAGGATTTGTTTTTTAAAATTGTATTACGGGAGTTTCCTATGAATTTTCAAGTTATTGCCTAATATTTTAACTTCCTTCCTAAAATCACAGTTTCTAAGCTCTGAGAATGGGGACAATTATTATACACCATTTTTTCCTTGGTAGTTCTTTAAAACAGATTTTATGTTCTGTTTATGTTTTGTGTTGAAGGCATAGTGAGTACTATTCTGCACCTCTGGTATAGATAGGTTGCTTTGTACCTGCACTGGACAGTCATCCTGTAGGCTAGCTTTGCCGACAAGAGCTGTTCTTGGTCAGACAAAGCCTGTCTGAAGAGAACTCCTGGTTCATCTACTGCCACGATGTCTTCAGACATTTCCATCCAGAGACTTTGGGGGGATGCCTTAAAAACAAACTGCAGGAGAATAAAACTTTCAGCTTAAAAAATAATGTATAAACAGTTTCATCCCATTCTTACCCTCACCTCATTCTCTATCCATCCCTTTTAGGTGGGAAGTTTAACACAATTTTTTCAAATTTAATGTATTCTAGAACACGTTTTTCTTGGGACACTTTTTAATATCTCAAAAGTACATAACTAGGAACAAGATTTGGGATTTGCTGGTCAGAAATATTCTTTTTACTAATAAAGCCAGTCCTCTGTATCTGTGGATTATGCAGAGGGGTGATTGTATCACATACCTTTTTATATAAAGGATTTGCACATCTGCGGATTTTGGTATCCACAGGGCAGGGTGACAGCAGTCTTGGAACTAGGCCCTTGTGGATTCTGAGGAACAAGTCTATGTTAAGAGACAACATTACTTCTGATTAGAATTACATTTCTTGATGTTCCACCTTGCATAATGCTTATTATAATATCTACTATTGTTATTTCTAGGATTTCATTTTTATTTATTTTGAATAACACTCGTACTTATGTATTAATTTAGCATATAGTTATAAAATGCCTATTAAACACTGCTAAACTCCACAGAAGGTACATGAATAAACAAAAAACTCCAGCTAAAAAAGAAATCATAATCTAGCTAGGTGGGGTGTCATAGGCATGTTTAGCAGTCATATTAGGGAGAGCTGTTGATTAGAGGGACTTTCCTGGTGGCTCAGTGATAGAGAATCTTCCCGCCAGTGCAGGAGATGCAGTTTTGATCCCCGGGTCGGGACAATCCCCTGGAGAAGGGAATGGCAACCCACTCCGGTATTCTTGCCTGGGAAATCTCATGAACAGAGAGAGGAGCCTGGCGGGCTACAGTCCATGGGGTTGCAAAGAGTCAGACATGACTGAGCGTCTAAACAACAACAACATTTGATTAGAGACATAGAGCCCTGGATGAAACGATGTGGTCAAAAGTAGTAAGCTGTCACCTGAGAGAGATGCAGAAAAGCTGCAGGAGGGAAGCCATCTTAGCTGGGCCTGAAGGACTAGTGTGGGTTTGGTGTTGCACAGGTAGAGGCGGGAGGTGCCAAGGGAGGAGGCCAGTGTGAGCAAAGGCCCCGATGCAAGTAGAGGTGAGGCACAGAGGGGAGGGCAGGAGGTGCTGCCTGAGGGAGGGTGAGCATCTGGGGGCTGGGAAGCGGAGAGCCCAGCAGGTGGGAGGTTTGGAAACTTAAATTTCTTGTTAAAGAGATTAGACTCCCAGAGACCGTGGGAATAGCACAGTGAAGACTGTGCTTTAGAGAAGTTACTGTGGCCACAATATTCGAGATGGGAGTGCCAAGGCCATGCAGTGATTCAGGTGAGTCGTGCATGGTGAGAAGGTCTGGAGTCAGGGCACAGTGTGGAAGCAGGGGACAGGGCAGCCCCTAGGCTGTGTCTCAGATTGGTAGAGGATGGCCTCAGAGGTGGCTCTGGTTGTTGAGGGCATAGTTCAAACATAAATCTTATTCAACAGAAACATGAATTAATTGCTATAAAATTAATGTTCGTTAAATTTCCTCCTTATTCTTAGTTCTAGAGCCAGTACAAAAGCCTCATGAAGGTCCTGGAGAAATGGGGAAACCAGTCGTCATTCCTAAAGAGGATCAAGAAAAGATGAAAGAGATGTTTAAAATCAATCAGTTCAATTTAATGGCAAGTGAGATGATTGCACTCAACAGATCTTTACCAGATGTTAGGTTAGAAGGGTAAGTACCTAGTGTGGTCCTGATAGTATTTAATGTGAATGAAAAATATATTTTGAATTCTCAGTAAATTGCACTTCAGTGTTGACTATTCTTGAAATGAATGTTACATCGCTGAGTTACTTCTTACCACCACCCCCCACTTAAGAAATAATTAAATGCTGATAAAATAATATCTCAAGTTCTAGAGATCATTGGGACCATGTGTTTTAGGCTTTGAAAGATAATTGTTTATCTTGATGGATTTAGTAGGGATTTTAAACCTCATTATTACCAAAGCATTTATATAATCAGTTTTATAAAGGATCATTTTAAGGTGTGTGTATCTTAAAACAGTGAAGTATACAGGCCTAAGCATACAAATTAGTGAATTGCTACATACATGTTATCTTGTCTAATCATCATCCAAATCAAATTATAGAACATTTTCATCACCTCTAAAAGTTCTCCTATGTTCCTTTCTGGTCAGTACTCCCAACCCCAGGGGCAGCCCTTGTTTTGATCTCTAAACATAGATTAGCTTTGTCTTTCTTTGAGCTTTTTATAGATGAATCTATACTGTTTATAGTCTGGTGTCTCTGAGATCCATGTTGTTGCATGTATCAGAAACTTACTGTTTTCCATGGCAGTGTGGTGGTTTGTTACATGAATGTACCATAACTTACACACCGATAGATATTTGGGTTGTTTCCACTTTTTCACTATTATGAATAAAGGCTATGGTGATATTTCTGTGAATGTTTTAGGAAGACCTAGGCTCTCATTTCTATTTGGTGTATATATTGGGGAAAGGAATAGTATATACACTTACATAGCTTTAGCACATTTTTCTAAGATGGTTGTACTGTCTTACACTCCTATCAGCACCTAATGTCCAGCTGTGCCATATGATACAAGATATCTGAACTAGGGCAACGGGTGCTGTTAAAAGCAAAGGAACTATACAGAGAAAGGTGGATAATGTAAACATTCCAGCTGTTGAGACCCCCTTGGCCACCTTGCCTTCTGTGGCTCACAGTAATGCCAGCAGCTGAACTTTATCCCTCCAGGCAAGAGATTCTAAGATCTTTTTCAACAGAATTGGACTAGCCCTAAAGAAAAGGAAAACAAGTGCAGACACTGACATCAGAGACTCTCCAATTCAGTGACGGCAGCCTGATCACGCCAATGAAGGAGACTCATAGTCAGAAAGCCTCACACGCTGAGAGCTTAGTCAGTTTTTTGGCCTTCCATTTTTAATGATAGATAACCAAGAAATACTAGATATCACAGAATACTCTCAAACATGGAAAGTGTAGTTCAGAACTTTAAGCAGCTTGGAGGAAGCAAAGACTGACTATTTAGTGAGAATTCCATCACCTCCACTAGCTTTGTTCGTAGTAATACTTCCTAAGGCCCACTTGGCTTCACACTCCAGGATGTCTGTCTGTAGGTGAGTCTCCACACCATCGTGATTATCCAGAACATTAAACCCTCTTGTACCAGTCTGCTGTGTATTCTTGCCACCTCTTCTTAATCTCTTCTGCCTCTGTTAGGCCCTATTCCTGTCCTTTGTTTTGCCCATTTTTGCATGAAATGTTCTCTTGGTATCTCTGATTTTCTTGAAGAGATGTATAGTCTTTCCTATTTTATTGTTTTATTTCTTTGCATTGTTCCCTTTAGAAGGTTGACTTATTTCTCCTTGCTATTCTTTGGAACTCTGCATTCAGTTGGGTATATCCATTAACTTTCTCCTTTGCTTTTCACTTCTCTTCTTTTCTCAGTTGTTGGAAAGGCCTCCTAAGACAGGAGGCTTTCTTACATTTTGCTTTCTTGCATTTTTTTTTCCTGGGGGATGATTTTGGTCACCACCTCTTGTACGGTGTTTCAAACCTCCATCCATAGTTCCTCAGGCACTCTTGTCTGTCAGATCTAATCCCTTGCATCTGTGTCACTTCCACTGTATAATCATAAGAGATTTGATTTAGGTCATACCTGAATGGCCTAGTGGTTTTCCCTACTTTCTTCAATTGAAGTCTGAATTTTGCAATAAGGAGCTTATGATCTGAGCTGCAGTCAGCTCCAGGTCTTGTTTTTGCTGACTGTATAGAGCTTCTCCGTTATTGGCTGCAAAAAATACAGTCATTCTGATTTCAGTATTGACCATCTGGTGATGTCCATGTGTAGAGTCGTCTCTGGTGTTGCCAGAAGAGGGTGTTGGCTATGAGCAGTGAATTCTCTTGGCACAACTCTGTTAGCCTTTGCCCTTCTTCATTTGTACTCCAGACTTCCTTGTTACTCCAGGTATCTCTTGACTTCCTACTTTTGCATTTCAGTCCCCTATAATGAAAAGGATATCTCTTTTTGCTGTTAGTTCTAGAAGGACTTGTTGTTGTTTCATAGAACTGTTCGACTTCAGCTTTTTTGGCATTAGTGATTGAGGTATAGACTTGGATTATTGTGATGTTGAATGGTTTACCTTGCAAATGAACCAAGATCATTCTTTTGTTTTTGAGATTACACCCAAGTACTGCAGTTTGAACTCCTGTTGACTGGAAAGGCTACTCTATTTCTTCTAAGGGATTGTTGCCCACACTAGTAGATACAGTGGTCATCTGAATTAAATTTGCCCATTCCCATCCATTTTAATTCACTGATTCTTAAATGTCAATGTTCACTCTTGCCATCTCCTGTTTGAACACATCCAAATTACCTTGATTCACGGACCTAACATTCCAAGTTCCTGTGCTGTATTGTTCTTTACAGCATCAGACTTTACTTTCACCACCGCATACATCCACACCTGGGCATTATTTGCACTTTGGCTCAGCCTCTTCACTCTTTCTGGAGCTATTTCTCTGCTCTTCCCAGTAGAGTATTGGACACCTACTGACCTGCAGGGACAGTGCCCAGCTTCCAGTTCCACATCTTTTTACCTTTTTTTCATACTGTTGATGGGGTTCTCAAGGCAAGAATACTGAAATGGTTTGTCATTCTCTTCTCCAGTGGACCATGTTTTGTCTCCTGCAGAGGCATGAACCAACAGTGGCCTGCCTTCTGGTCAGGGGTACTGGCAGCAGCAGTCCTGGGAGGCATGGCCTGTTGACATAGGTCCTCTTGCCATTAGCCCTATCATAGAGCCTCTATCTCTGTCATGGACACTGCAGACTCCAGGACTGGTCCACTTCAGGCCAAAGTACAGGGAGGGAGCACAGCCCCATCCAGCAGAAAATTGGATTGAAGATTTACTGAGCATGACCCTGCCCACCAGAGCAAGACGTGTTTTCCCTACAGCCAGTCCCTCCCATCAAGAAGCTTGCACAAGCCTCTTATCCTCATCCATCAGAGAACAGACAGGAAAAGCAAGAATGCAATCCCATGGCCTCCAGAATGAAAACAACAGTCACAGAAAACTAACCAAAATAATCACATGGATCACAGCCTTGAGTAACTCAATGAAACTATGAACCATGCAGTACAGGGCCACCCAAGACAGTTAGGTCATGGTGGAGCGTTCTGACAAAACATGGTCCGCTGGAGAAGGCAATGGAAAATTAGTAATAATTACATAGAAAACTATCACAAGAAGAAAAAAAAAAACTCATTAACTCCAGGGAGTCAATATTGTGAAAATAACTGTACTGCCAAATGCAATCTACACATTCAGTGTGATCCCTATCAAATTACCAATGGCATTTTTCACAGAACTGGAACAAAAAATTTCACAATTCATAATGAAACACAGAAGACCTCAAATAGCCAAAGCAATATTGAGAAAGAAGAATGGAGCTGGAGAAATCAACCTTCCTGACTTCAGACTATACCACAAAGCTACAGTCATCAAGACAGTATGGTACTAGCACAAAAATAGAAATATAGACCAGTGGAGCAAGATAGCCCAGAGATAAACCTACATGCCTATGGGTACCATATTTTTGGAGGCAAGGAGTCAAGGATATTAGACAGAAGGAGGCAAGAATATTACAGTGGGACAAAGATTGCCTCTTCAGTAAGTGGTGCTGGGAAAACTGGACAGCTATATGTAAAAGAACGAAGTTAGAGAACTTCCTAACACCATACACAAAGATAAACTCAAAATGGATTAAAGACCTAAATGTAAGACCAGAAACTGTAAAACTCTTAAGAGGAAAACAGAACACTCTGTGATATAAATCACGGCAGGATCCTCTGTGACCCACCTCATAGAGTAATAGGAATAAACACAAAAATAAACTAGTGGAACCTAATTAAATTTAAAAGCTTTTGCACAGCAGAGCAAACTATAACAAGGTGAAAAGACAACCCTCAGAATGGGAGAAAATAATAGCAAATGAAACAACTGACAAAGGATTAATTTCCAAAGTATACAAGCTGCTCAGACAAGTCAATACCATTTGAAAAACAACCCAATCAAAAAGTGGGAAAAAGACCTAAACAAACATTTCTCCAAAGAAGACATACAGATGGCTAACAAACACATGAAAAGATACTCCGGGGAAAATTTTTTTAAAAATTGTTCACAGAAGGCAGTCATGGTTTATCATTACATGGCACAGGTTTGAATGAAGTCAGAATAAGGAAACCGTTGGATACTGTGCCTATAAAAACTAAACTAAGGGTCTGGAGAGTATCTGTTCATCTAGCAAACGGGTTAGGTGGACATCAATCAAAAGAAGCGTCATTATAAACTTAGATTTTCACAAACTGTACTTTCTGAATAATTTAACAGTTATTGAAGCAAGCTAGGTTTCTCAGGGAAGTCTTAGATTCAGTGATGTTTAAAAGAACCTTAACTATTACTATTTATAGGAGAGTTATTTTTGTACTTTGATAATTCCCCTAAATATATCACCGCTATCAATATGTTTTATTAAATGTTTTTTAAAAGTCTTTTATGTGGTTCTTGAAGATACTTTTATTAATGAGTAGTTTTAAATTGTATTATAAGTGCTAGTTTTTGCAGAGTGAACAACTTTATGATGATGAGATCAGTGTTTCAATGATGTGATACTTAATGCTTGTACACCAGATTTGGGGCTTAATGAGAACTCTCAGACTTGAAAAACTCTTGCTTTGTGCTGGATTGCTAGTGCAGCTGCTAAAACAGTCTTTTTGGCAACCACTGGGTCTCTGTGGGACGAGGCTGCTTCCAGGTGGAAGTGGCACAGCACTGCTACTGCTAAAGAGCCTTTTTTCCCCTTAAACCTTCTTATTCCATCTGTGTGCTTTTATTCTTTGTTTAAAAACATTATGAAAAGCTTTTTATTATGGAAATTTTCAAATATATACAAAATAGAGATAATAATGTGAACCCTAATGTATTCATCACCTTGCTTCAATAATTTCTGAAAGTTCTGTTGTGTAGCCTCATTTATATCCCTCTAAGATGTCCCGCAGCAGTCTCCATCTCCTGGTATTTCCTCTCTGGATGTCTCTTTCTCTGTTGTGCCACGGTTGGTCTGTATGACCAGCAGGACACAGTACAAGTGATGGAGTGTCATCTTCCAGTGTCATATCTTTCTGCCTGTTCATACTGTTCATGGAATTCTTGCAGCAAGAGCATTGGATTGGGTTGCCATTTCCTCCTCCAGTGGAACACATTTTGTTAGAAGTATTCACTATGACCTATCCGTCTTGGGTGGCCCTGCAAGGCACGGCTCATAGCTTCACTGAGTTATGCAAGCCCTTTTGCCACAAAAAAAGCTGTGATCCATGAAGGGGAGGTTATAAAATACACTGTGGTTTCCAGTTTAGTCTTTTATTCTCACTTGGATCAGTGACTCTGGGGTCAGCCAGCTGACATGAGAGGAGTGGTGCTTTGGAGAAGCCCACACGGTTTGTGGATTTGGGAGATCAGTCAGGTGAGTGAGATGAGAAGCGGATTCCCCAGCCCCAGACAAAGACATACCATTTGTAAATATTACAGTATGTATCTCTGAAAGATGGGACTCATAGAATCAGGGAGAAAAAAGAGAAATCATGGTACCATTTTTCATACCTCAAAATATATTAATAGTGAGTGATTCCTTGGTACCCTGAAATACCCAGTTAGTATTTACATTTCCTAGTTATGTCATATATTTCCCTTTTTAATAGTGTTTGTATCAGGATTGCAACTGGTAGGTATCTCTCTCAAGTTTTTCTCAGTCTGTAGGTTCCCTCTTCTTTTTTACCCTCATGGTTTATTATTTGAAGACCAGGTAAAGTGTCTTATGGGCTTCCCTTGTGGCTCAGCTGGTAAAGAATCAGCCTGTAATGCAGAAGACCTGGGTTCGATCCCTGGGTTGGGAAGATCCCCTGGAGAAGGGACAGGTTACCCACTCCAGTATTCTGGCTTAGAGAATTCCATGGACTGTATAGTCCATAGGATCGCAAAGAGCTGGACACGACTGAGTGACTCATTCACTTTCACAGTGTCTTATGTTCTTCCTGAGCCTGCATTTTGCTAATTGCATCACTGGTACCATTGACTGTTCCTCTCTTCCCTGTGTTTTGTGCCAATATCCTTGAAGTCAAGTGAGTTGTGGCTTATTAGGCAGGTCTATCATATGTCTCATTGGGCTTCCCAGGTGGCTCAGTGGTAAAGAATCCTCCTGCCAATGCAGGAGACTTGGGAGATGCCGGTTCAGTCCCTGGGTTGGGAAGATCCCCTGGAGTAGGAAGTGGCAACCCACTCCAGTATTCTTGCCTCAAGAATCCCATGAACAGAGGAGCCTGGAGGGCTGTAGTCCAAAGGGTCTTAAAGAGTTAGAAGCTACTAAGCGTGCAAATGATACGTCCCATCAGTCTGTGTTCTCTCATTGAAACTCCTATTAGCCCGGCTTTGGACTGCTTGCATTGATTCTCTTAGTCCCTTTTATTTTTATCTTTTCTCATCTTTCTGTTCTACTTCCAGGGAGAACTCTTAGGCTGTCTTTCAGCTATTCTTTCGAATTTCTTTTATTTGTTAAATTCTTAATTACTAACTGCTTGCCATTGTTTTCTGACTTCTTAAAAATATAGACATAAAACCCTGCAATTTACTTGTTTATTCATGGAAATATTTCTGAGATGTTTAGTATAACAATAGCTTTTTCATCTTTCTAGTTTTTTAAGTAATTTTAATTTGGTTTAAAAAATTATCAGTCCCATGTGGCAGGCTGCTGGTAAGTGCCTCAGAGAGATTGCTGTAGCCCAGGACAATTGAATCAGGCTCGAATCTAGGTCTTCTGACTTCTGATTCCCTTCTTTCTCGACCTAATTACTGAAAGGTTTTTTTTTCCCCCCCTCATTTTGTTAACTATTCCTCCTAATATTAGATAAAATTCTGGAAACAGATAAAAATCTGCAGAATTCTGTTTTCTCATTTCAGATAAGGTTCTTTTAGATGATTTTGATGAACTTCTGAAAATTGCTCTGCTTACAGTTTTTAAGACCTACCGTTTTGTATTCTTCCACGTGTTTGCAGTAACTTTGTTATAATTCTGTAAATAGTAGTTCCAAGGCTGATGGATATTTTGAGTTAAGTAAGATTTTGTGAACAGTATTGTAATGTAATTATTACTCTTTGTTGTTGTTTTGGCGGTGCTGAGTCTTCACTGCAGTGAGTGGGCTTTTCTGGTTGGGGTGCGTGGGCTCTAGAGCGTGTGAGCTTAGTTGCCCCTCGGCATGTGGGATCTTAGTTCCCTAAGCAGGGACTGAACCTGCATCCCCGACTTTGGGAGGCATATTCTTAACCACTGGGCTACTGAGTGAAGTCCCAAATCTTACTCTTTGTATCTGTATATCCTCTTAGAGGGTGGTTTTCCACCTGCTTCATGAAATGTAAATTTTTTTGTTTTACAAGTCTAGTGGGCTCCCTGATTGTTTATCTGTTGCCCTAAGACATACATGATATAGTTAAAAAAATATGTTTTAAAATATTTGAAGTTTTTTTCTTTTGCATTTTCCATTTTTACTGGTGGTCTCTTAAGTATTAATCTTTTTGAATGAAATGGTCTAAACATTCAGAAAGCTGTAGGAGATAACAAAGCTTTGTACCAACCCCTAACTTTATTGAATTTCAGTAAGTTGCCATATTCTCTTCATATTTTGTTTTTAGCAGTAAAGCTTTACTGCTACAGTTGAAACCATTTGTGTATCCCTCCCCAGCTACATTCCATTCCTCCCTAACTCTAGGTCTGATTTTTTGCATTTATCGTTGCTGCATGTCTTCCTGTCTACCTGCCTGAATAATACAGAGTACAGTTTCATAGTTTTAGCAAATGCTAGTACAGCATATGTACATATTCTTCTACAGCTTTAAAATTGTTTTTGTTTAAGCTTTGATTTTGAAGTTTGGCCGTGTCATTGCATGTAGTTCTAGGTTATTCATTTTAACTGCTTTGTAGCAGTCCATTGTGTGAATATGCATCACAGTTAACTGATTGCGCTTTTACTTTAAAGTCACAAAGTATCTGTACCTATCCTTTTTAAGCCAGCGTGTCGTTACACCTCTTATACAGATGTAGAAGTTTTCCCTGAAACAGTGCTCTCCGAACATAGGCTGTGGGGCTTCTCTGGTGGTCCAGTGGCTAAGACTCGGAGCTTCCAGTGGAGGGGCACAAGTTTGATCCCTGGGTGGGGAGCTGTGATCCCACATGCTGGGTGATACAGCCGAAAAATAAAGCAAATTAAAACAAATAAAAAAAACCTAAATTGCAGGTCATGACCCTTCAGCTATTAATATATGAGATATATTAGATATGAGATCAATTTAGAAAACCTTAGGCCTTAAGTTCGTTGTTTTTTTTTAATGGTATTTCATACACAATGTGAGTACCTGTTAGCGTTTTAATTAGTAAAATAGAAGATATCAGAGTATGTTTCATGTAATAAGTTTATTTTTCATTAATCATTGTTTCAGTAATATATGTTCTGGATTACTGTAAAATGTATTTGTTACCATGGATTATGGTCAGTTTCACAGAGATACGAAATAATTGTGCTGAGAGGAATGCACTTTAAATTTCATAGGGTTTTTTAAAAAATTGCTCCCACTGTGGTTTCACCAGTTCATGTTTTTCCAGCTCCAGTGGATGAGATATTCATGCAGAGTATAGGAGTGTCATGAGTAAGATTAATAGAGGCATGGTCAAGGTGAAGAACTTTTCAAATTCTGATTGTATATTTAAGACGGAAGCTATCAATGCTGACACATTGGGTGTGGAGCAAAAGAAAAAAAAACAGATCTGATGAGCTATCTGAATTATAGTGATAGTTTTCATATAGTGATACTTTCTTGCCAAGATGGAAGGAAGAGGAGAGTAGAAATATGGGGATAGAAATCAAGAATTGTTAGCGCATATTTATAAAATCCTGGCGTTCAGGGGAGAGGTTGCAGCTGGAGTCGCTAAAGGAACAGGAGAGTTAAAGACACAGTACTGGCTGACATATCCAGCCATTATCCACCAGGAGTGGATGAGGTGAAAAAGAGGTTAGGGTTCCAGCCGGCAAAGATTAAGAAAAGGAGGGTCTAGCAAGAGGCTGCGGAGAGGTGAAATAATGTCTCAAGGAGGAGCTGGCCAACTATGTTAAATCTGCTGAGAGGTGAAGTAAGATGAGACGTCTAAATTGACCAGTGGATTTCAGTGTATGGAGGTTATTGGACAGAATTGTTCCTTCGAAGTAATAGGAATGAAATCATGATTTAAAAGAATGGGGAGACTTTCAATTTCTGTAGTGGCTGGTGGTCTGGACCAAGCTCTCCAGTTGAACATATAGAAAGCTGGGAAAAAATACATAAAAAGCATATGCTTGAAAATGTCCCAAGGTTAAAAGGCAGAGATGAGAAGGTAGTGGAGAATTTCAGAGCCAAAATCTGAGAGAAGATGGAACCCAGAGAAATGAGCTTAGAGTTTGGAGGCTGCCTTTACCTAGAGGCATCTACTGTATCTGGAAAATGTATTCTGAGAAACTAAAGAGTGCTTTTGAGAGGAAAGAAAAGATATCAGGAGCAAGAGGGACTTGGGAGGTGCCCACCGTGTTCCTGTTTCTTCATCTGAGTCATGATTACATGAGCATTTGCTGTGTGATAACTCATTCGCTCTAAATTTATGTTGGGTTTTTTTTTACACTCTGTTATGCTTCACGTAAAATCAACATAAGAAAAGAGTGGGAGAAGCTCACTGGGAGGGGAAGCAGTGGAGACAGCAAGTACAGCAGCCCTTTTGATATGTAGTAGTTGGAAAAAGAGAATTGGGGCAGTAAGCTGGGGGGATCATGCAGTTAAGGGCGTATAGTACAACACGTTTCTATATTGATAGAAATGATCCCATTGAGGGAAGTTTGGGAGAGTTATGGCAAGAGCACTGAACTTGAGTAGATGAGAAGGAATGTAATTGGTTTCAGACAGGAACAGGGATAATTCAGACTTTCCCAGTATACCAGGGAAGAGGCTCAATGTTTATGATCACAGAAACCTACAGGATGGTCAATGTGTTGATGAAGGTATGGAAATCCTCATCTGATGGCATTTTCAGTGAAATTAGAAACAGGGGTTACACCTATGTGTGAGGAAGGTGGGAAAGGTATTGGGACTCTGTGGAGATGAGCAGTTTGAAGGGGTTATGCTAGGCTCTGCTATGCTAAGTCACTTCAGTTGTGTGCGACCCCATAGACGGCAGCCCACCAGGCTACCCCATC
Organism: Capra hircus; assembly: GCF_001704415.2. NCBI lineage: Eukaryota > Metazoa > Chordata > Mammalia > Artiodactyla > Bovidae > Capra > Capra hircus. The sequence continues at coordinate 21,732,103 of NC_030831.1, read as the reverse complement.
CCTGGGATTCTCCAGGCAAGAACACTGGAGTGGGTTGCCGTTTCCCTCGCCAATGCATGAAAGTGAAAAGTGAAAGTGAAGTTGCTCAGTCGTGTCCGACCCTCAGCGACCCATGGACTGCAGCCCTCCAGGCTCCTCCGCCCATGGGATTCTCCAGGCAAGAGTACTGGAGTGGGGTGCCATTGCCTTCTCCTAAAGGGGTTAACTAGGAACTATAGTGGGAATACTGGCTAGTGCCAGGAGCCTACTTGAGGTTTGTGTTTGTAAACTGAAAATGAGACCAGTCACCATGCTCATATGTTTTCTGTATTAATTCAGCAGCCCCAGCACAAGGTGCAAAATCAGCAGAAAGTTGGATTTAGCGAGGATTGGGATAATGCCAAGCTAGTGAGATAGACTAGGGAGAGATACAAGGTGATGATTATAATAAAGGAGAACATGAAGAGGGTAACAGCGAGTGAGAGGACGGAAGGGTCTGGATTGGAGATCCCAATGAAGGACGATAAAGATCTGGGATTATTGGAGTAACTGAGTTGGAATAAACCTGGATGTCAGGGGAAGGGAGGAGGGCTGGGAGGTGGAAGGGTAATGGTGACCAGAGATTGGGGTGCTTAAAATGGAGAGTATCAGTAATGATGTGATTTAAGGGAATAGCATGAACATAAGTGGATGAGATATGGTGGAGGAGAGCAGAGCAGAGCACAGATCTGAGAGGCCAACTATTGAAAAACCGACTTTGTGGAAACTAGAATGACCGAGAGATAGGATGACGAAACTGGTGACAGAGTTGGTCGGGAACGTGACTGATGACTGAACGAGGGTGGGTTGGCAGCTTCTGGTAGCAGTGTCTTTAAAGGACCTGAAACTTCCTCAGGAGGAGGGAAAAACATACTCTTGAAATAGCAGTGAGGAACAAGGGAGATATTTACCCCCACCTCCAGCCTCAGTGATACAGTGATGTTGAAAAAGGCCAGCCTTCCCTTGAAAGAACATTCAGGAAACAGTATTCTTGGGGGATATTTTAATTAGTGTAGGATATGGCAGGAATATTCAATGAAAAGATTTTGGATATAAGGAATTTTGCTAATGACAATAACCATGAATTCCAGAGAACACAGTGGAAAGGTTTACAGATTATGATCTTTAGTTAGCCAAATCACAATTAGAATTTGGGTAATTCATGATGAACTGGAAAGCTTGGTTTTCCTGTTTTGTTCATAGCAGTATCTTAGGTACCTCATGATTTTAAAACATTTTTACTAGATCTGTAATTATGCATCTATTCTCATTTTTAATATTGTTTTTCTCTTTTTTTCCTTAGGTAGTCTTGTTAGCAGTTTGAAATTTTTAAGTTTTAAAGGAGGAGTAGTTTTTCCTTTTTTGCTTATCCAGTTTTTAAAAATTTGTTCTCGATCTATCTTTTCTTCTATTTTGTGTTTAATCTATTTTTTTCACTTCTTTAATTTAAATGCTTAACCTGGTAATTTAAAACGTTTTTGTTTTGTAGTAAATTCATCAAACACTAAATTTACATCTTTGAATCAAGTCAGTGCATCCTGCTAGTTTTATGTGTAGTGTATGCTTGCTAAGTTGTTTCATTTGTGGCCAGCTCTTTCATCCTTATTCATTTATAAGTAGTTTGTAGTTTCCATTTGAATTCTGTTTAACCCAGGATGACTTAGAAGTACATTAAATTTTTTCTGTGTACATTTCCTTTTGCCTTCTGTGTTGAAACCTCCTTTGTGATCTAGGAAGTGCAATTTTTTTTAGTTGTATTAAAAACTTCCACTGTGATTGTGGATTTGACAGTTTCCCTGGTGGTTCAGATGGTAAAGCGTCTGCCTACAATGCAGGAGACCCAGGTTCAATCCCTGGGTTAGGAACATCCTCTGGAGAAGGAAATGGCAAACCACTCCAGTACTCTTGCCTAGAAAATCCCATGGACAGAGGAGCATGGTAGGCTACAGTCCATGGGGTCGCAGAGAGTCGGACACAACTGAGTGACTTCACTTTTTTCTTTCTGTATCATTCTATTAGTTTATTTTTCAAGGTTGCTGCAGTGGATGCATTTAAGACAATTTACTGTGTGTATGTGTGTGCGCGTATGCACATGTATTTTTTAAACTCAGTGTTCACTGTATCTTTATTGACTTTCTTCCTCCTGATTTTAATATTGTTATGTCACTTTTAGTTTAATATTTTCCTGATGCGTCTTTTTTCTTTTTTTCCTTTTTTATTTATAGCCATCTGTATGATTTTTGTTTTAGGTGTACCTCTATTAAATGGCTGAATTTTGTATTTTTAAATCACTCTAATAATCTCTGTTTTTAATTGTTGAGTTTGAGGCATGTGCATTTATTGTGACTTGATATATTTAGACTTCTTTAAGGCTGAACCAAATAAAATTGATAATCATTCATTTTTGACTTACAGAAATGACAGCTTTATAAAAAGTTCTATCTAATAAATCATATTTTGTTCACCATCTTTGTTTTTTTCTTTCCTGCAATACTAATTGCTACATTTTCAACTGGTAAAATTTTTAGTATTCATGTTTTTCTCTCTCTTGGTTTGGAAGCTACACGTTTTATTTTTATTCCTTTAATGGTGAGATCTGGGCCCATTGTAGTCTGTCAAGATGTAAATTTATCTGCGTGCTCAGTGTATATAGTGTCCTTTTGATCCAAACAGTCATGTTATTTTTCACTTTTAGGACATTTCTAGTTGTAATCTCAAATTTTGCGGTGTTGCCGTGCCCTCCAGTCTATTCTTCTGGAACTGCTCCTGTACGCATACTAGGAACTTCTTAATCTACACTGTTAGTTTTGCTCACTTTTTGAATTGTATCTAGATGAATTTCTCATAAATACCTTGATACCGTCAAAGTCTGTGTCTGATGTTTACTGGCTTTGTGGCTTTGGACAAGTTCCTTGACCTTTCCATACCTCAGGTTCCTTATCTGTACAGTCAGGACACTAACAGAGCTTGTTGGAAGACTCTAGTGCTTTGAATACTCACTGGTCTAGGATGCAGAGAAGGCCTCTGTCCAGAGAATGAGCTCTCCATCCCAGTGCAATTCTCAGGAAAAGACAACTCGAAGCATGCTTTTCCATCTTCACTCTTTTCACTCTTCACTGGCTTCTGAAGTGTATTCACAATGCACTGTTAAATGAGAACTGTCAGACTGATAGTTAAGTACCCCTCCATTGAGCTGGACAAAGCTGGCCAACAGGTGCTTTTCAGACCAGTTCCCCAGAGGTGGAAGAGGAGCAGTGTGGGGCAGCCCTTAGAGAGCAGCCTTTTCGCCCCCTTATCTGAATCCAGAAAAGCCTTGGTTGTCTGAGCTGTAGGCTTAACTCCTCGTATAGCTGGAGTGTCAGGTCACCTTGCAGCAGAACCTTTACCACCTTATAGGATCTCCAAGGACACGTTTTTGAAGGCAACTGTAGCAAAGGAGAACATTGTTCCAGTGTCAAGAAGAACTCAATAGAAATAACGGTCAAAGAAAACCCTTGTAATGTGTAGTCTTAGGGAAGAAGATTAATATAATTTCAAGGCATCTAATTTGGCAATTCCATCCTATATAATTAGTCTCAGATGGTTAAGAACTAACAATAATACCACTTATTGAGTGTTTATTATGTTTCAGGGGCTGTACACATTACTACCCTGGTGGGTAGTATGCCCAGTTTACAGATGGGGTAACTCTCAGACCAGAAAGAGCTTCTCTTAGGGCTCTTTCTTTGTGATTCTAGTGCACACTTGCAGTTCTGGAGTTGCCTTTGAGTGCAGCCTGGCTAATACCAGAAGGAAAAAAATGGAAAACTCACCAGTGGTTGGATGGAACTTCAAATTACCATCTCCTTTGCCAGTTGACCTGCTACCATTCACATTTCAGTGTCCCATCAAACAGCTGCTCCATGCATTCTGTCCAGGAGTTATGGCTCCACCCACTGGGAGTAACAGAGTGGCGTGCACTTACTCCATCTTTCCTGGAACCAGAAAATATACCCATTTAAAGTGTATGATGCAGTGATTTTAAGTATTTATTAATAACTGTAGTAAACTTGCAGAGTTATGTTGGTATCACCACTCTTAGAAAGTTTGTTGTTCAGTTGCTCAGTCATGGCCAACTCTTTGTGACCCCATGAACTGCTGCACACCTGGTTTCCCTGTCCTTCCCTATCTCCTGGGTTTGCTTAAACTCATGTCCATTGAGTCCATGATGCCATCCAACCATCTCATTCTCTGCCACCCCCTTCTCCTCCTGCCTTCAATCTTTCCCAGCATCAGGGTCTTCAATGAGTCAACTCTTCGCATCAGATGGCCAAAGTATTGGAACTTCAGCTTCAGCATCAGTTCTTCCAGTGAATATTCAGGACTGATTTCCTTTAGGATTGACTAGTTTGATCTCCTTGCTGTCCAAGGGACTCTAAAGAATCTTCTCCAGCACCACAGTTTGAAAGTATCAGTTCTTTGGCACTCAGCCTTCTTTGTGGGCCAGCTCTCACATCCATACATGACTACTGGAAAAGCCATAGGTTTGACTGTACAGATCATTGTTGGCAAAGTGATGTCTCTGCTTTTTAATACACTGTCTAGGTTTGTCATAGCCTTTCTTCCACGGAGCAAGCTCTTTTAATTTTGTGGCTACAGTCACCATCCACAGTAATTTTGGAGCCCAAGAAAATAGTCTGCCACTGTTTCCATTGTTTCCCCATCTATTTGCCATGAAGTGATGAGACCAGATGCCATATCTTAGTGTTTTGAGTGTTGAGTTTTAAGCCAGCTTTTTCACTCTCCTCTTTCACTTTCATCAAGAGGCTCTTTAGTTCCTCTTCGTTTTCTGTTATTAGGGTGGTGTCATCTGCATATCTGAGGTTATTGCTATTTCTCCTGACAACCTTGATTCCAGTTTGAGCTTCCTCCAGCCAGCATTTCTCATCATGTACTCTGCATATAAGTTAAATAAGCAGGGTGACAACATACAGCCTTGACGTACTCCTTTCCCAATTTGGGACCAGTCTGTTGTTCCATGTCCAGTTCTAACTGTTGCTTCCTGACCTATGTACAGTTTTCTCAGGAGGCAGGTAAGGTGGTCCGGTATTCCTGTCTCTTTAAGAATTCTCCAGTTTGTTGTGATCCACACAAAGGCTTTAGCATAGTCAGTGAAGCAGAAGTAGATGCTTTTCTGGAATTCCCATGCTTTTTTTATGATCCAGGGGATGTTGGCAGTTTGAGCTCTGGTTCCTCTGGCTTTTCTAAATCCAGCTTATACATCTGGAAGTTCTAGATTTACCTACTGTTGAAACCTATCTTGAAGGATTTTGAGCATTACCTTGCTAGCATGTGAAATGAGCACACAATTGCACTCATTTGGAAAATTTTTATTCACCCAAAAAAAGTCTCTGGTGTGCGTCTGTAGTCACTCTCCATTCCCACTCTCAGCCCCAGGTTAAAGTTATCACTGATGTGCTCTATTTATGTAGACTTGCCTCATCTGGCCTTTTCATATAAACGGAATCACATAATGTGAAGTCTTTGTGTCTGAGTCCTTTGACTGAGGATAGTGTTTCTGGGATTCTCCCAATTGTGGCCTGTCTCCTTTGTTCCTTTTTATTGCCCAGTGTTACTCAGCTGTGTGGATGTTACTGCTGGCACCAGTTGATGAACATTTGAATTGTTCCCCTTTTTTTAGCTATTATGAGTAATGTTACTAAGAACATTTGTATACAGGAGTTTGTGTGGATATATGTTTTTGTTTTTCTTCAGCAAATTCCCAATTGCAGAGTCTTATAATACTCTATAACTATTTAAGAAATTGGCAAGCTATTTTCCAGAGCAGCTGCGCCATTTACACTCCACCAGCAGTGTATGAGGGTTCTAGTTTCTCCACATCCTTACCAGTGCTTCTTTTTTACTCTCTTTTCTACTATAGTCATTTTACAGGGTGTGAAGTGGTACCTCGCTGTGATTTTAATTGGGGTTTCTGTAATGATACTGAGGATCCTTTTATGTACTTATCAGCCATTTTTGTATCTTTAATGAAATGTCTTTTCAAATATGTTGCCCATTGTAAGTTAAGATTATTTGATTTCCTGTTGCTGAGTTGCAAGAACTCTTTATATATTCTGGACAAATTATAAATATCAGACATGTGATTTCGAAATATTTTCTTAGTTTGTGGCTTGTGTTTTCCATTTCCTTCATGGCTTAATGATACCTTTAGGTACAGAATATGCTCATTGGCACAAAAAAATTTAATTTTAATGAAGTTACATTTATCAGTTGTTTCTTTTATGGATTGTGCTTCTAATGTCACATCACACTTTATGGAACAAGACTGGACTCCTCCCTGCTAAGGTCAGAAGCAAGCAAAGGATGCCTGCTTTCTGCTTCTTCTCAAAATTCTACTAGTCCAAAACTCAGAAGTGCACTGTGGGTACAGAAAGAGAGCCCCAAAAGTAGCCCTCTTTGGTCTGAGATACAAAAAGAGGGTGTCTTAAGGTTCGCTTTTTTCAACTCTTTTTTTTCTTCCCTATGCTCTCAGCCCCTAGGCAGTATTGTCAAGGCACACAGACATGAGAGCAGCGGCCAGGGCGGCAGTCTGAGGAAGGGAAATCCTCTCTGACTAGAAGAACTCTGGTCTCCAGAGCATGTGTAGATTCCCATTGCTTTTCTCTTTCTGTCTTCCACAGTTTGACCTGAAACACAGGTACAGTCTTGGGAAATAGGCAGCAGAGAGAGGAAACTAAAGCCTCATTTTCTAGCTGTGTTGGAAGACTCAACGTAAAAGATGTCAGTTCTCCAGTACAGGGGTTCCTTAAAACACTAGGAATAAAATTACCATGTGGCCCAGCAGTCCCACTGCTTGGCACATACCCTGAGAAAATCATAATTTAAAAAGACACATGTACCCCAGTGTTCACTGAAGCACTGTTTACAATAGTCAGGATATGGAGGCAATGTCCTGACATGGAAGCATAGATGTCCATTGACAGATGAATGGATGAAAGGTATGGTATATATGTACAAAGGAATATTACTCAGGCATAAAAAGGAATAAATCTGAGTTAGTTCTAGTGAGGTAGATGAACCTGCAGCCTGTTACACACAGTGAAGTAAGTCAGCATGAAAAATATCATATATTAATGCATATATATATGGAATCTAGGAAAATTGTACTGATTAATTTGCAGGACAGGAATACATAGACACATACATAGACACGTAGGACACAGACATCGAGACTTGTGGACACAGCAGGGGAAGAAGAGAATGGGATGAAATTGAGAGAGTAACACTGAAACATATACATTACCCTATGTAAAATAGATAGCTAGTGGGAAGTTGCTGTGTAACACAGAAAGCTCACCCAGTGCTCTGTGGAAGCCTAGAGGTGGGATGGGGTGGGGGTAGGAGGGAGGTTCAAGAGGGAGGGGAAATATGTATACTTACGGCTGATTCACAGTGTTGTATGGCAGGAAGCAACACAACATTGTAAAACAGTCATCCTCCAATTAAAAATAAAAATGTTCTTTAAAAACAGATGCATAGTAGCCCCTCAAGAAAAAGATGTCAATTCTCCTCAGTAGATGTTCGGTGAAATTCCATCAGAACCTGAGCAAGGGATTTAAATTTTTATTTGAAAACGCAAAAAAAAAATAGAATAACTAAAATAAATTTGAAAATGATGAATAAATTTGGAGGAAATACATTACCCAATTCAAAGACTTTCTGTAAAGCTGCAGTAATCAAGTTATGATGTTGGCAAAAAGATAGATGTATGGATTAATGGGATAAGATAGAAAGCTCAGAAGTAGACCCATATGAAAATGGCTCTTTTTAAATTTTATTTTACTGAAGTATAGTTGATTTACAATGTCATGTTAGTTTCAGTTGTATAGCCAAGTGATTCAGTTTTATATAAATACATATTCTTTTTCATTATGGATTATTAGAAGGCATTGAAAATAGTTCCCTGTGCTATACCGTAGGACCTTGTTGTTTGTTTTATATATAGTAGTTTGTATATGCTAATCTCAAACTTATATTACCCCTCTCTCACTCCCTTTCCTCTTTGGTATTTGTTTGGTTTATTTTGTGAATCTGCGAGTCTGTTTTTATTTTGTAGATATGTTCATCTGTATCATATTTTAGATTCCACTTATAAGTGATATCATATGGTATTTGTTTTTCTCTTTATGACTTATTTCATTTAGTATGATAATCTCTCGACTCCCCAGGTGGCACTAGTGGTAAAGACCTGCCTCCTAATGCAGGAAACAAGAGACAACTGGTTCTGTCCCTGGGTCGGAAGAGTCCCTGGAGGAAGGCATGGCAACCCACTCCAGTATTCTTGCCTGGAGAATCTGGTGGACAGAGGAGCCAGGTGGGCTACAGTACATAGGGTTGCAAAGAGTCAGACATGACTGAAGCATCTTAGCACTCAATGATAATCTCTGGGTCCATCCATGTTGGTGCGCATGGTATTATTTCACTCTCTTTGTGGCTGAATAATATTCCATTATATATATTCTTTATCCATTCATCTATTGATAGACATTTAGGTTGCTCCCATGTCTTGTGTGTGTACTAGGTCACTTCAGTCATGTCCAGCTCTTTGCAACCCCATGAACTGTTACCCCCAGGTTCCTCTGTCCATGAGATTCTCCAGGCAAGAATACTGGAGTGGGTTGCCATGCCCTCCTCCAGGGAATCTCCCCGACCCACATCTCTTGCATCTCCTACATTGGCAGGCGTATTCTTTACCACTAGCCCACCTGGGAAGCCCTGAAAACCACTGCTCTGTATTATTCCTTTTAAATAAAGTTGTTAAGAAGACAAAATTCATCTGTAATGCTAGCGGTCCACAGGAGTGGTCACCTTGGGAACAGGTGCAGTGGGAGCCTCCGTGGGGTTGGTAATGGTCTTGTTTCTTCTGGGTGCTGACTCCTTGATGCATTCACTTTGTAGAAACTCATTGAACTGTATACTTATAGTTGTCAACTTGTTTATATATCAGTAAAAAGTTAAGAGTCTTCTTTTCCCTCTCTTCCTAACCCACACCCTGTTGTTAAGTCTGTGTGTGGTCTTTCTGTTTTGTTTGTTTTTAAAGCAACATGGCCTTCCACTTGCGAGTTTTCTTCCCCAAGGATGTGCTCAGTTGGGACACAGTAGAAGAAGATGGCTTCATAATACAGCCTGTGCTCATCCTTAGCTCGGTGTCTCCTTCTTTCAAAGGGTTACCTTCCCTCCAGCCCCACAAGGACAGGTGGCCCCTTCAGGGGAGAAGCTTAGCTGGAATGCTGGAGTATGTGTGTGTGTGTTTACATGTCTGTGATCATTTATAAAGATTTTCCCATATTTTCTCTGTTTTTCTGTTTTGTTTTTTTATGAAATCGTGTGGGTTTTTAAAATACCTTTTATTTATTTGTTATTTTATTGTCTTATTACTTCCTTACTGTGTACTTATTACTTATTATGCTTGGGGTCTTCACTGCTGCATGAGGGCTTTCTCTAGTTGGTGACGAGCGGGGCTACTCTTCATTGCAGTGTGCAGACTTCTCACTGCGGTGGCCCCTCTTGTTGCCGAGCACAGGCTCTGGGTGCACAGACTTCAGTAGCTGCAGCACGCAGGCTCAGTAGCTGTGGTCATGGGCCCTAGAGCGTGGGCTCGGTGGTTGTGGCACATGGGCTTCGTTGCTCCGCAACATGTGGAATCTGCCCAGACCAGGGATGGGACCCATGTCCCCTGCGTTGGCAGGTAGCTTCTTACCCACTGTAACACCAGGGAAGTCCTGGGAGAATGTTTGTGAGTTTGTATTTCTCTGAATGATTAAATTCAGTTGTTTGATTTAGGAAATTGGTATCCTTTTTGTCATCTGTTCTGGGTTCTAATACTCACTCTGCTTTCTGATTCTTCCATCCTGCTGTGAATGATTTCCATTTTAGTCTTATTTCCAGTGTTGCGTAGCTTTACTTCCTTTCCATACAACTTCAGAATTTAATTCCTTAACCTGTCGTCCTAGTAATAAATCTGACTTACCACTCCTCTTCTGCAGAGCCGGCACCTCCGAGTTTTCCATCATCTTCCTGTTGGTTCCCGGTTGTGCACCCAGCTGGCTTCCCAGCTAGCAGTACTGTTTGTACATGCCAGGTTTACCTAGTCATCCTCTGAGTCTCAGGGGGTTTTGTTCTTTTTGTTGTTTCTGTAAGCTAGCTTTGTAGTGACCATGGCTGTATTCTGTTTCCCAATATTCATAATAATAAGTAGGATTAGTTTGTGAAACAAGGAGACTCATGACTTAATAGGAGTCAGTTAAGCAATGTTAGAATGTCCTGGAACACATGGCTTGATGTCTGGTTACTTAGTGCTGTTGTTGCCCTCGGGTAGTCTGTTTCTAGTGGTTTCATCTAGCTCACAAGACTGAAAGATGAGACCATGTAGAACTAGTTTATTGATTCTGTGTGCTGATATTTTGGGTGTGTTTGGTCTTTTCCAATGACTACATTTCTAGACACAGTCTATACTGAACAAGATGTGTGCTGAAATTGCGTTGTGGAATGGCAGCATCAAGATTGTGAAACTCACAATCAGGCCCTGCCACTCCCTCCCTGGGTCCGTCCTTGGCTTCTCATCTGTGAATTGTGGCTCCAAGTACCTCACAAAGCTATTAGGAAGCTTCAGTGCCTGGTACTTAGTAGATACTCAGTAAATATTAGTTTACTTCCTTTGTGGAAGGGAATCTTTTGCTTAGATTATTCAACTATTAGCCTGTAGCAGTTCTGACTTTTTGTCTAATGGGATTCTTGAGACCCGTTCACTTTGGGATTAGTGATATGGCCTTAGTACATTCTCCATTGAAATGAATCCACAGAAGACATATCAGGAGAGGTGCCTGATTTTAAGAATATGATTAACATCTTTAAAATAGTTTTAGTCTAAGCATATATAACTTTAGGTACTGTTTTATTAAATGCAACATTAACCAAAACCTAAATAAATGAGAAGTTATGAGAGTTGCACCACTAGAGCCCTAGAGCCAACTGCCTTTATTCCTCTGTCAGCCGTCCTAGTGTGGGTTACTGGATTTTGCTGTCTTAACAGTTTTACAAAGGCATTTGCTTCTTCCAGGTGTAAAACAAAGGTGTATCCAGATAACCTTCCTACAACCAGTGTGGTGATTGTTTTCCACAATGAGGCTTGGAGCACACTTCTGCGAACTGTCCACAGCGTCATTAATCGCTCACCAAGACACATGCTAGAAGAAATCGTTCTAGTAGATGATGCCAGTGAAAGAGGTAAATTTTACATTTTAATGCCAATAATCTACATGTTTTGTCATTAGTGCTTATAAAACTAGCTGCTATCAGTGATAGTTGCTATCAGTTTAACCTAATAATTTTATACAAGCTTCTAATTTATCCTAAAAGTTATTTATGACATTTGGACTCATTCACATATGCAAACAGTTTACAGCCTTGTGAAACTTAAAATATTACTTTAATTAGCATTTAGTTGTATCACATCTTAATCTTGTTTTAAAAAGAGATAACTGTAAAAATTTATGCATAACAGTGGGGGAGGAAAAAAAACAACACAATTTTGTCAGGATTTTCTCTGTGGGAAGCTCAGCCTGGAGTCGGTGGAGAAAGACTGGCTCTGATTTAGAGCCATGAAGAGAGATTTAGTGCATGGACAGTGGGAATCGTCCCTGCCAGCAGAGCAGAGCCTCAGCTGGGCGAGTCCAGGCTCTCCAGGTTCTTCCTAGATCTTCCCATTTTCTCCATTCCCAAGGTCAGGCGTGGTGCATAAAAGGGTGATGAAGGGCCTTGTGGGAAAGTGGTGTATAGTATGTCTCTGATCTCATGATGAGTCTCTGCAGTGGCTCTGGCCCAGACATTCTTCCACGAATCTCAGAATTTTTCACGGGCTTTTTTGTTTTTCACAGCACAGCTGTTTAGGATCATTGGTGTCATGTGCTTTCTCCAATATTCCTATACTCACATGAGAAAAATTTGAAGGGAACTACAGAAAATGGCTCTTCCCTCCTTAAGCAGCTTGAAACTTCATGACTTATCTTTTCAACCTTTTTTTGTTGTTATCTTCACCTTTCTTGCCTAATCTCTAATTGCATATGCTAAGATAGTTTAGTCAAGTATTATACCTTCTTCCTATGCCCACACTAAACATATACATTTAAGCATGATGAAATTTAATTACTTCCTATCTTAACTATTGGGATTAATTTGCACATTGATAACAATTTAAATCATCTTCCTTTGCCAGATTGTAGAAGTAAAAATAAATAAGTTACAGCCTTGCTGTCTCAAGGGCTTTGTAGCTTACTTCCTTAATCTAATCAAGGAGATAGTTTATAATTGCATAAAACATTTAATAATAATATCTACTATAATTAATGTCAAAATGGATGAGAGCGGTTATAAATTAAGAATACCACACTTAAATAATTACTGTTGACAGTAGACATATAAATTTCACCTGAATAATTGGTAGCTAGGAATTAATTAATCCCTCTTTAGAAAATTAGCCAGAGTTAGTTTAGCAGCGATATATAAAAACATTTCTGTCTTCTGAGTGACTGACTTATAAGTTGAAACTTTTGAAATTAAATGTTCCTTAAGGAGAGATATTTTTCCTCAGATGAAATGATTTGTTTTTATATTTCCCCCCGTTTTCGCCATCATTTTGTTGCAGGCCTGAGAAGGCTGTGTGAAATAGGAAGTTTTTGTGGGATGTAGCCTAATCAGAAAGATGCATGTGTCCACAACATGAAGTGGCAAAGAAAAGTCACGTATCCCAGTTATTTTTTCCTCCCTCATGTAGGCCCTCCTGAATCACCATGGCCTGTGTGAACCTGTAATTGGAAACGTGTGGGCAGGTGTCTGCCTCCCTGCTCCGTCGGGCTCTTAGTCACTAAGCAGGTCTGAAGTGTCACTTGGTTCTTCTGCGTCTTCTGGCCTGGAAAGCCTCGGGTGTTCTAATCACTACTTCTGATGCTTGGAAACCACTGGGCGTTGTGCTGTTGTGGTCACAGCTGCAGTCCTGCTGCCCAGACTGAGCATGGTCTGACCTTCTTGTTTAGGTGGTAACTATGGGCCCAGGAACCAGAGGCAGCTCTCTAAGTCTGCCCCTTCCTACTCATAAGGCCCAGCCAAGGCACTGTTATTTTTCACCCGGCTGATGAAATAGACTAGTCTCCCCATAAACACTGTCTCCCTAAAGGAAGCTTTTAAACATGCAGACCAGACCACATCACTTCTCTGATGAAAACCTTTCCTCGAAACAAAGACCTGCTATATAACACAGGGAACTATATCAGTATCCTATAATAACCTACAATTGATAAAAATATGAAAAAGAACCTGTATGTAACTGAACCACATTGCTGTACCCCTGAAAACATTGTAAATCAACTATACTTTAAAAAAAAAATCATTCCTCTGAGGCCTGCAACTATACTTCAGTTAAAGACAAGCAAACAGCTTTCCTTTAAGGCCTGCGTGCCCTGGTCTATGCCTGCATCTCCAGTCTCATCTTGTAAATCCCTGCCCACCCTATCCCCACAGTTCAGCTCAGATGTTTCATCAGAGTCAAGTTACATTCAGAGAGGCCTTCCTTGACCTCCCAAGACCAGGTCATGTCCCACTGAACACCTCTCAGAACACTCTGTACTCCACAGCACCCCCCGGAGCTTTACCAGTTTACACCCACCCCCCCAGGCAGGCACTTTAACTCCATCAGGAAGGACTGTTTGCTCAGTTTTCTCCCCAGTGTCCACAGTGCCTGTTGCATAGTAAGCAGTCCAGCATATATTCAGTGAATGAAGGGAAGAGTAATCCCCAGTCAGTTAATCCTTGTGTTTTCCTCCTTGTCTGCATAGAGTTCCTAACTAGGCTGTGTAGCATGCGTAGTCTGCTCCTGGCCTCAGAGTACTGGACTTCACAGTTAACCTGCTGAGACATCAGTAGCTCCATTTATTAAGTATGAAGTAGGTGCTATAATTATCCCTATTTTATTGTTAGAGCAAAATGAGACTTAACCATAGACCTGGGGGTTGGTTGACCTCTTAACTGCTATGTGCTTCACGTCTGTCATAACTTTACTGTTGCAGATCTGTAATAAAGACGGAATCTGGATGAATCCCTAGTTCATGTTCAGAGTTATGCAGTTCTCATCTCAGAAGGGTATCTTAAGGCTCAGAATTGATACAGTGTTCTTAATCTGACATGACTATTGTTTTTCTCATTTTACACAAAAGGAAACAGGTTCTTATTTAAGTAGGGATTAGGAGTCAGGTTTATTAATATTACACTCTAAATTCCTTGCTCTTTTGAGTTCTAACTAAGATTTCTCAGTTGTTGCCAGGAGCAGCGAAATTTTCCCTGACCTTTACTCTGCCAGCCTCACACTGCCTGAGGTAGAGATGCCTTGGGATCCATTTATAGACTAATAGCTGTAAAGATACCTAATAAATAAGATTCTGCCTTATTTTTAGATGACGTTGTATCTTCTAATCATAATCAGTTAACCCCCATGGCTTCATTTTCATAAAATGAGTTTTGAATAAGTAGTTCTTAGCAACTAAACTGAACCGAATCCCCCTCACACGCTAGTAAAGTAATGCTCAAAATTCTCCAAGCGAGACTTCAGCGGTACGTGAACCACGAACTTCCAGATGTTCAAGCTGCTTTTAGAAAAGGCAGAGGAAACAGAGATCAAATTGCCAACATCCGCTGGATCATGGAAAAAGCAAGAGAGTTCCAGAAAAACATCTATTTCTGCTTTATTGACTATGCCAAACCCTTTGACTGTGTGGATCACAATAAACTGTGGAGAATTCTGAAAGAGATGGGAATACCAGACCACCTAACCTGCCTCTTGAGAAACCTGTATGCAGGTCAGGAAGCAACAGTTAGAACTGGACATGAAACAACAGACTGATTCTAAATAGGAAAAGGATTGTATATTGTCAAGGTTGTATATTGTCACCCTGCTTATTTAACTTATATGCAGAGTACATCATGAGAAATGCTGGACTGGAAGAAGCATAAGCTGGAATCAATATTGCCGGGAGAAATATCAATAACCTCAGATAGGCAGATGACAGCACCCTTATGGCAGAAAGTGAAGAGGAACTCAAAAGCCTCTTAATGAAAGTGAAAGAGGAGAGCTTTAAGTTGGCTTAAAGCTCAACATTCAGAAAACGAAGATCATGGCATCTGATCCCATCACCTCATGGGAAATAGATGGGGAAACAGTGGAAACAGTGTAAGACTTTATTTTGGGGGGCTCCCAAATCACTGCAGATGGTGACTGTAGCCATGAAATTAAAAGACACTTACTCCTTGGAAGAAAAGGTATGACCAACCTAGATAGCATATTGAAAAGCAGAGACATTACTTTGCCAACAAAGGTCCGTCTAGTGAAGGCTGTGGTTTTTCCAGTGGTCATGTATGGATGTGAGAGTTGGACTGTGAAGTAAGCTGAGTGCCAAAGAATTAATGCTTTTGAACTGTAGTGTTGGAGAAGACTCTTGAGAGTCCCTTGGACTGTAAGGAGATCCATCCAGTCCATTTTGAAGGAGATCAGCCCTAGATGTTCTTTGGAAGGAATGATGCTAAAGCTGAAACTCCAGTACTTTGGCCACCTCATGCGAAGAGTTGACTCATTGGAAAAGACTCTGATGCTGGGAGGGATTGGGGGCAGGAGGAAAAGGGGACAACAGAGGATGAGATGGCTGGATGGCATCACTGACTCGATGGACGTGAGTTTGAGTGAACTCTGGAAGATGGTGATGGACAGGGAGGCCTGGTGTGCTGCGATTCCTGGGGTCGCAAAGAGTCAGACACGACTGAGCAACTGAACTGAACTGAATCCCCCACCTAGTCCTGAGCACATAATTCTCTGTCAGCTGTTAGGAAGACATCTAGTTTGTAGTCATATTGCATGAGAACCACAAAGATGTTAAATAAAATGCCAAGAAAAGTTGTTGAATAGCAACTTTTTTGAGCTACCAGACCATGCATTTTTCATTTTAATGATAGACAAGACATAGTATCATAACTTTCAAAGATAACAGGACTCAGGGATTAGATTGCTTTGATTCTTAAGATGCACTTCAAACTAATTCTGGAAGGAAGACTTACTGGGAGATGTGTTGTGATACAGTTGCACTTGACTGGTCTAAGGTACTAGAATATAACTCATACCTCATCACATGAGATTCATCAAACTCTAAATGTGTATCAGGTCGGGCAATTCCACAGTCCTGAATTTTTCCCTTGGTTGTTTCCTTTCAGGATTTCTTGCTGTGGGTGAAAAGATGGGCTTTGAAGTCAGGCAGACCTGATTTGACTGTTGGATCTACTCCTTAATAAACTGTGTCATCTTCATCAGTTCATTTAATATTCTAAGCCTTAGAATTTCATGTCTAAAATAGGTTTAATAACATCTCATAGGGTCATTATGAGGATTAATGAAATAAAGTCTGTAAAGAGCCTGGCATTATACTAAACAGACATAAAAGGGTAAAATGGTGCTTTTCATCGGGATTGGCATCACCCTCACCTTTTTACTCAGAATCAAATTATAGCTTTCTGGTTCATAAAATCATGGTTATCAGGTAGGAGTTCTCCCCATATTTTTCAGATACTCTTTTTAGCCCAGATATTTTAGAAAATGTGTTAGCAGACATGTAAAGGATCGGTGTTCTGGTGTAGTGGACATAGAGGCCTTTTTTCTCTTTCACTGTTTTCATAGCCCTGATTATTCCATTATTGAATCAGTCAGGTCTTACCACTTCCAGGGAGCAAGAACCATTTCACTCCTATTTGTCTTTCCCTCTCCAATATGTAGGAAGCGCTTTGGGTTCCCACATTTAGAATTTATCCCCTTAATATACCCAACCACCCTTATGGAGATCCCATGGACAGAGGTAGTCATAGGCATCCTGGTAGCTCCATGTCAAGATTTTCCTTCCCTGGAGAGATTGTCCTTGTACTTCTTGTATGGGGACAAGTAGGAAAGACATTTGCCCACCATCCATTGCTTCTCTGGCATAACTACCAGAAACTAACCTGATCTGCAACTTCTCTTTGCCTTGAGGAAGTGGAAACTTTTCTGCTTTTTTCTTTTTTAATTTATTTATTTGGCTGCACCAGGTTTTAGTCATTGCACATGGGATCTTCAGTCTTCCTTACAGCATGCAGGATCCTTAGTCACAGCTTGTGGGATCTAGTTCCCTGACCAGGGATTGAACCTGGGCCCCCTGCATTGGGGTGCAAAGTCTCAGCCACTGGACCACCAGGGAAGTCCCCCTTGTCTGCCTTTTAAAGTCAGTTATGTACTCTGGAGGCAGGAAATCCTTGACTTAAGGGCACAGCCTCTCTCTGAACTCTCCAGGATAGCTGCTGATTTTCTTTTTCTCTTTAGTTGCCCTTCCCTCTTGAAAGCTCTTTTACTTGGACCAAATGGTCTGTTAAGGTTTCTGTTTGGTCTTGCAGCTACAGCCCAGCATTCTCTTCTAGCTTGACCTCACTCCCCACCTCCTGCAAGAAGAACTGCATAGTCAGAGACTGTGACGGTCTGTAAGACAATTCGCTCCTGTCTTTAAAGAAACCACAGCTTTCTGAACTCTGAACAGCTATTGTGTATTCGTTCCTTCTCGCTATTGAGGTCTGGGTTTAATTCTGTTGAATCACCTTCTTTCTGTTCCTGATCCTTAAGCATGATTTCAAAAAAAGAATTGAGCCTGACAGAAAGCTCCTTCAAGAAATGTGGTAACATGCCTCTGACTGAGCCTGAGCCCAGAGGCTCTCCCCTAATGCCTCGCGTAACAAAGGAGAGGCAGTTCTGGCACATTCTGTCAGGAAATAAAAAGCCTTCCTGGGTGAACTGGGTTTGTGAATCAGGGAGCCTCACCTACAGTGCCCAGTAAATACATGTTGAATGAATACTGCAATCCAAAGTTGCTTTCCACCTGGGCAATGCCAGCTCACAGATTTTTCGTGTTATTTTCTTATTTGTTTTATTCCTTTTCAGACTTTTTAAAAAGACCTCTAGAGAGTTACGTGAAAAAATTAAAAGTACCCGTTCACGTCATTCGAATGGAGCAGCGTTCTGGATTGATCAGAGCTAGGTTAAAAGGCGCTGCTGTGTCTAAAGGCCAAGTGATCACCTTTTTAGACGCGCACTGTGAGTGCACAGTGGGGTGGCTGGAGCCTCTCTTAGCCAGGATCAAACACGACAGGTAATTTTATGGGATTTATAAATTGTTTTCAGTGCCTTTGTGTTAAACTATGGTAAGTTGCATAATTCTGTTTTAAAATAAATATAAAAATATTTTCTTCTGAGTTTTCCTTTTAAATACCTTTGAAGAATGCTCGTGCTCAGTTCCTGAGTCGTGTCCAACTCTCGTGACCCCATGGACTGTAGCCCACCAGGCCCCTCTGTGCATGGGATTTTCCAGGCAAGCATACTGGAGTGGGTTCCCATTTCCTTCTCCAAGGGATCCTCCCAACCCAGGGATCGAACGCACGTCTCCCGCATTGGTAGACAGATTTACCACTGAGCCACCTGAGAAGCGCCATGAAGACTGCTCTAGACTAAATGTGAAGACCACATTCTCAAGCCTGCAAGCCCTGTTTGTGGACTGTCTTGTTAGTGAGGATGGGTTAGGAAACGTGTTGCTAGGATGTTTATTGTCTGCTCTCTTCACTGAACAGGAGCAGAACATAGAGACACTTATCTCAGGGCTGGTAGGATAAAAAGCCCTGTACTCATCCCTGCTCTCTAAGGCTGCCATGAGGGTGCGGGCAGGTCATCTGCTCTCTGTCTGCATCTTTACTGAGGCTGTATCTCTCAGCCTGTAGCGCAGAGTTAAAGAGGGTGAGGAGATACACGTTGCCCTGGAAATGCTTGATTGTATATGAAAAATAAGCACTGTAATCTTGGCTAATACAGGTGGAACATTTGGAGCAGTGCAAGCTCATGGTTGTAGTCTTTCATGATGCAGTTTTCAGAGAATTGTCTACTGCTGGGCTCTGGCTTAGTTCCTAGATACCAGGAAAAGACCTAACTAACTTCATTCTGCAGGACCTAGGTTTGTTGCATTTCTGCTTGTTGTTGCAGTTTCAACCAGAGGCTGGCTGTGTCAGCTTAACATTAAGATTTAGATTTCAGCAGGGTAAACCCTTATTAGTCAAGTTGAGCATGCGTGCGTGCTAAGTTGCTTCAGTCGTGTCCCACTCTTTGTGACCCTGTGGTCTGTAACCTGCCAGGCTCTTCTGTCCATGGGATTCTCCAGGCAAGAATACTGGAGTGGGTTGCTATGCCCTCCTCCAGGGGACCTTCCCCACCACCCGTCTCATGTTTCCTGCGCTGGCAGGTGGGTTCTTTAGTACTAGTGCCACCTGGGAAGGCCCCAAGTTGAGCTTAGTGGGAGCTTCTCATTGCATCCATTCTGTTTGTAAGCAAATACTGGACCTACATCTCTCCCCTTTCAAAGATGAATTGCCTGGGCAGTGAGAAGATACAGTAGCTTTAGGAAGGAGAACACTGCCTGAAAAAGACATAGGATATCTGTAAATTGTTTTCTGTATGTAACAAATGACTGATTCAGGAAGTGTTTTTTTGTGTAAAGATAGTCTGTAACCTTTATGAAGCAGGAGCCTAAACCCTTGGAGAAAGCAGTGTGAAATATGAAATATGAAAGAGAAATTGCCTGAAATAACAAACACAACAACTTCCAGTTGGGCCGTATGATAGATGAGGTATCCTGAACAACTTTTCCAACTGAAAAAGCTAAATTCTGGATAAATACAAAACACATTTTTAAGTGCATCACCAAGTTGGCACTAAAGTAAGAAATTTTGCAGCTCTCAGAACGAAGTACATACAAGTAAGTAGTCCAGACACTAAAGTCAGCTTTCACTTGTAGGGTTTCCTGCTGAACTTAGGGGATATGGATCTTCTACCTTAAAAGACAAACAGTTGGGAGGAGAGGAGCCAAGGCCAGGGCCCTGCCTACAGTGTGAAGACAAATAGCAAATATCTGCATAAAGCTAGGCTTCTGTTGTCTGTACTTCTGGGTTAGAATGAGAAGTGAATTCTATCACACCAAAGGCAACCTGGCTGTTTCAACCTGGCTGGTGAAGGAGGGAAAACAGATCTCTCCTGAGAATTTGTAAGCAGGATACAGAAAAAGGGGATACCAGTTCAACTTGTTTTATGTGACTAGTATAACCTTGATAAGAAATCAGAAAAGAAGTACATGGAAAATTATTCAGACCCACTGGTGAACCTTAATACAAAAATCTCACACCATCAGCAAACTGAGTCCAGCTGGGATTTATTAACAGCGTATCAACATATATAAAAAACACAGGGTTCCCCAACTTCCAGGACCTAATGCCTGATGGTCAGAGGTGGAGCTGATGTAATAATAATAGAAATAAAATGCACAGTATATGTAATGCACCTGAATCATCCCAAACCCACACTTCCCCCACTCCAGTTTAACGGAAAAACTGTCTTCCATGAAACCAGTCTCTGGTGCCAAAAAAGTGGGGGAACACTGATAACATATCAGTATATATGTATATATAACACATCATTACTACTTGGTTTAGTTTAATATTACAAAACCAGTTCACAAAGTAGATGATGTTAACGTATTTCTGAAACTGTGATTAAAACCCTGTCATTAAAACTCTATAATCACTTTAGTAGATACAGGGAAAAAAAATGTTCATTTATGATTAAAATGAACATTGATCTGTGATTTAAAATACTTAGTAAACTATTACAGAATGGAAATTTACAAATTTTAGAAAGGATAGCTAAATACACACTTGTTAACTGGCAAACATAACAGAGAAATGTTGAAAGTGTTTTGCACAAGATAAGGATGCCCTGAATTATTTGTATTACTCAGTATTATTAGCCTTAGATTTTGCAATAATACAAGAAATAAAGGTGTAAGAATTGGAAAGGAAAAATAAAACGAGTGCTATCAATTGCAAATGATGTGTTTTTTACAGAGAAATCTATACACAAAGTAGTAGAAATAATAAGAATTTAGCAGTATTGCCAAATATAAAATCACCGCAGAAAAGTCGGTTGCTTTCTCCATACCAGCAGGAGTAGTTAGGAAATATAATATAAAAAGAAGAAATGATACCATTTATAATAGCAATGGAAATCATAGGCTGTGATTAGAAACATGTTTAACAAATGATGCATGAAATTGAAAATTGTTGAAATTCACTGGAAAATAATCTGAGCAGAGAAGGATAATGTTAATGGATAGAAAAGTCAATATAAAAATGTCATTTTTCCCCACCTTGATCTATAAATCAATGTGTTTTTAATTGAAATCTCAGCAGAATTTTCTTGGAGAAACTGGCTGATGCTGACATTTATATGGGAATAAATATTTTTTTAAAACAATAGCTAAAATACCCATGAAAAAGAAGAGTCAAGTACAACTGGGCCTGTCCTACTAGATATCAAGACTTATTTTAAAGCTGTTTAATTGTGGCAGTGATGTGTTGATGCAGGGTTAGACTAGTGAAACAGAGCCAGTCCCTGTTCATGTGAAAACTTGGCTTAAGACAGAGCTGGCCCTTACGGTTACAGCAGACTGTGAGGTAAGGAGCACTAGGACAGTTGGTCACCCATAAGGAAAATAAACGAAGTTGGGTACTTGCTGCATGAAAATCCAAAGTCGGTTTCATGAAGACTAAAGACAAATGTGAAAGGCAAAAATACAGTTCATTTTGAAGATAATATAGGAGAAGATGATTTGGGAGTAAGGAAAGATTTCTTAAATAAGACACCAGTCAGATGGGGAGGATACTCTAAAATGTGGCTCCCAAGGGCTCTGAGAGGGGCAGTGTTCCTTAGAAGGAGCTGTGGTCATGGGTGGTTTTTCAGGTTCATAAAAATCGCAGTAACCAAAAGGAAAAAAATTTTAGTGTGTATGATCAGACAATTTATATGAAGAAATACAAACAGCAATAAAAAGTACTCATTCTAATAATTAGAAAATATAAATTTTTTTAAACCCAGAGATACTGTTTAACATTATTATAATTACACAATTGCAAGAAAATAGCATCCAAAGTTGATGGCATTATAAGAAAGCTGTATATACATCTACATAAAACACTTTGGGAAAGCAGTAATGAGCAGTGCCACAAAAAATTCTTTCCTTTAATTTACTAGTCTTACTCCTAGAAGTTTACTCTTCAAGCAAAAGTGAAAATATATATATGAACATGACCCCTTAGTTTCTTAATAGCAAAAATCTATAAGAAACACAAATGTCCAAAAGTCTGTTTTTTAAGAAAGTTATTAGCTTAAAACTGTTAAATAAGTAGTCATTAAAAGTGTTATTTTATAACACTGTAGAAATATTTGAAGTACTTTTCATGTGGCAAAAAATGTAAAAAGTCTGAATGGAAAAGAGGTGGAAGGTTATTTTCGATGGGTTATAAATAAATAGGATAAATGATGCTAGCTTAGCAGGATAGAGTGGGGGATTTTTTTCACCATTGTCCTTAACATTATAGAATGCATTTTTATTTTAAAAACACTTACTATATACTTGTTATGTAGTTGTTATGACAGACCTCAAAAAGGAAAGTTTTCAGAGATTTTTCATCTGCTTTTATGATTCCAGGAAGACAGTGGTCTGTCCCATCATAGATGTGATCAGTGATGACACTTTCGAGTACATGGCAGGTTCTGACATGACCTACGGCGGGTTCAACTGGAAGCTCAACTTTCGCTGGTATCCTGTTCCCCAAAGAGAAATGGACAGAAGGAAAGGTGATCGGACTCTTCCTGTGAGGTAATTGATTCGTCAAACATTTTCCCCAAAGTGTTACTGGTGGGGGATTGTGAAGCTTCGGGAATCACATTAGAAGGATTTTTAAATGTATTTTGAAATACATGAAGGATTTGTTCACCATATGTGAAGTTAAGAGCCATTTTTCATTTATTTGAAGTAATATCATTATTTATTTGAAATAATGTCATTATTTCAAAGATGAGTTTCTTTTTTAAGTAAAAAAATAAGTTCAAATTTTTCATTTCTATAAATTAGTACCTATGAGAAATGACAGTGACATGCATATGTTCTTTCATTTCTACATGAACAACAGTTTGTAAATCTAATTCATGCTTTAATTTAGTCACTAAGGATAATAATATTCAACTTAAACCATCCCTTCAGTAATTGTAAGTGCCAAGATGTGAAAATATTGCCTAAAACTGGGTAATAAAACGTAAGACCTTAAATTCAGACATCTACCATCTGACAAGGTTAGAAAAAATTTGTTTCAAGTATAAAAATAACTAGAATTGACAAAAGTATAAAAGGGATATCCATTAATGTATTTCTGCTTTTTCTTTTGTTCTGCATTTGGTCCTATATAGATTTTTTTTTTTTTTTTTTCTAGAAAGGGATAAAAAGCTTCATGCTATTGAGGATCTTTAGAGAGAGACCTTGAGCCTTCTGAGCCATCCTAGGATTTATTCTGGTTGCATCAACCTGTTGCTTCTATAGTAACTGAGACTTGCTTATTGTTATTAGCCTTTTTAGCCTTCTCCTCTCCTAGGCTTCCCAGATCTGTCTGCCTTTGAATTGAGTCCAGTTCTGACAGTTGGAGAGAGCTTTCACTAGTTCTATGCTCTTTGTCCCTAGCCAGCCCAAGTCCTCTCCTGCTTTCCCAGTAAAGGGACTTTTTCACTCTTTGGCTGACAGTTCAAATCAGCATCTAAACCAAGGGTTGCTAAACATTTCATGGATGATAGACTTCTTTGAAAAATCAGATAAAAGCTAGTAGTCTTCCCTAAACTGGGGGGTAGGGCAGTAGTCCAGGATGCCTGTATAAATGCCTATTTTACATGTATAAACAGACGGGTTTGCATTAACAGTTCTAGGAAAATTAGATGCTGGACCTAGGTCAGGAAACCCCTGCACTGAAGGATAATGCTGGGTGTCAGCCTATTTCCTTTGAGTCCTAAGGTATTAGGCTTTCTCATTCTTTTTTGTCTTCTAAAATCAAAGTAAGTCCTAACTTCTTGGTGGAAACAACTATTTCTTCTGTAAAAGCAAATGCTACCTCCCTCACCAGTGCATGGAATGAGTATGTTTTAGGGTTATATAGGTGGCCAGTTCATCCTAAACTATTATCGACATGTGTCCTCTGTCCCTAGAATTGAATTACATTCTCCCTAGTTGGAACCCATTCTTCTCCCATACTCATTCTTCAAGTGAACCAGTACTAGGTATTCATTTATTTACGTCCTCCTTTGTTACCATTTCTCTGCTTAATTCAACCTATTCTCACCCACTCTGCATACCTGAGCCATGTTTTGTGGCAGAGAATTTACTGTACTTGGTCAGGATGATGATCCCCTTAGGAGGAATATATTGATTTATTCTGTACTTCATCTCCTTCCTTAAAGTTCAGGAAAAAGCTGCATTGTTTTCATCCTGTTTAATCATACATCTTTGCAGTGTTTGCCACCCTTTAAAACCTGGTGTGCTAGAGCTGCTGACATGAGTCTGGTTGGTTAACATGATCAACTGCATTTTTAGTTGCTTGAAACTCTGGAGTGCATGACAGTCAGATGAAGAAGATTACAAGAAATAGCTTCAACTTAAGGAGTTCAGGGTGGAAGCTCAGTCAGGACCTGAGGATCAAGAACAGTACTGAAGACAATAAGAGCCCTTGGGACCAGGCAAGGAAGGGGGTCCAGGCAGGAGCTGTGACAGCATGATTGGGGTGCAGATCTTATCTGGAAACCAAATAACTTAGCATAAAAACAAAGCTCTTGGGGCCTGTGAAGCTTTCTGAAGAGTGTGAGAATCAGCGTTTATTCCATAGTTAGATAAACAGTTATAAAACTACTTTTAAAAACAAAAACTGATAGTAAACTTTAAATTGTTGCAATTAACAGTATAGTATTATGATTGAATTTCAGAACACCTACAATGGCTGGAGGCCTTTTTTCAATAGACAGAGATTACTTTCAGGAAATTGGAACATATGATGCTGGAATGGATATTTGGGGAGGAGAAAACCTAGAAATTTCCTTTAGGGTAAGTTCCCTTTGAAAAAAGTAACCCGTATAACCTCAAATATGAATATGCTTTGAATATTCGTGTTCTTTCTAAAGAAAAAATAAAAGGTGAACTTAATATGAGTTTAATCAGACTTCACAGCCTTCAGCCCATAAAAACTTTGGTGATACTATTAAAGGTTCTTTCTAAAGTATTTTAAGCAAATAATTCAGTTATATTAGTAGTCTACCTGTAAAAGTTACACAGGATTCCCCAGTTGTCTGTACTTTCAAGGAGGTAATTCAAACTCTAAATAAAAATAACATGTAGTTCATAAATGCTACTTTGTTCCTTAACTGCCAAAAACATAATTTTACCTTCTTTAATATGCTGTGTGCTTCTGGTTTGAGAATTGTTCTCTCTTATTTAAACCTGGCCACTTAACCAGCTTCCTGTTTTTCAATAAAAAGAAAAAGGCAAAAGAATTCTTAAATTATTCTAAATTAATTTAACCCAGTCAGCCTTAAGTCTTACGCATTTCATGTTCACAAAAATCAACTTATTTTTAGAATGATGTGTATTTCTGAAAATAATGAACTTTAGACACATGGCTTATTGGAAACCATAGTGAACTGCACAGAAGTCTAACCCTGCTAGTTCACTGCATTCCTGGTGGATCACCTTGCTCTTTATAAGAGGAGAGGTTTGGACACCAGAGCGTCTTGGAGATCCTATTTGACTGTATTACTTTATGATCCTGGGAAAACATTAAAGTGGGCACACTGAGTATTTAACAAAGTCAAGACTTTTCAAAAAGCAATGTAATTGAAAATAGTCTACAGTTAGTTAGACTTTTAACTTACAGGAAAATGTATTTGAAAGGAGTAGAAGGATAACTGATTAAGGATGTGAAACCACACTTAAGGATCTTTCTTTTTACCCCTAGAGGCTAGACTGTGCTCTCACTGGCCACTGAGTAATTCATGAGTAATCCACAAGTTGAGAGTCCTAGGTTCTGTTTAATGTATAGGTTGTGACACAGGTTTGGAGAAGGACGAACAGATAGGGCCCTGGCTGAACTCTCCGTGGTCAAAAGTTTTTTGACCATGAACCATATTAATAAATACATTATACACACAACCCATAATGTAAACATTTCATCAAGTAACAAGTATGTTCTTGTTACTAAGTGCTGGTTGCAATTCATCAAATTTGAATTTTATGACCCTTTTAAGATTGATGGACTGCAGTTAGCAAAAAACACTGCTCTGGGCCTCAGGTCTTTCCTGAATTTAACCTTCAGCTTCTGGTTTGATCAGAACCAGAAATTGAGGAAGCGCTGACTCTGGGACCATGTAGCAGGAGCTCCACTGTACATACACCCTTGATTCTGTGAAATTCTAGCCATGAAATTCAGTAGATGTGAACAATTTTTTTTTAAACTGTCGGTGTTTAAAACGGTCTTCTTTGCGGCTGTTTCCAGATTTGGCAGTGTGGGGGAACTTTGGAGATTGTTACTTGCTCACATGTTGGACACGTGTTTCGGAAAGCTACACCCTACACGTTCCCAGGAGGCACAGGGCAGATTATCAATAAAAATAACAGACGACTTGCAGAAGTATGGATGGATGAATTCAAGAATTTCTTCTATATAATTTCTCCAGGTTAGCATTATTTTGTATTAGAAACACAAGACAAACTTTCTTGGTCTGATCCTAATGCATTCTGAGAAGAGGTAAGAAGGTGTGGAAAAGAAGCTTTGAGCAGAGTTGTTGTAAAGAATAAATGAAATTACATATGGTATAGAAAGTGCTTAGCAAAAGCCTGGTATAATATTTACATCACAGGAGACACAAGAGACACAGGTTCGATCCCTGCATCAGGAAGACCCCTTGGAGAAGGGAATGGCTACCCATTCAGTCTTCTTGCCTGGAGAATCCCATGAATAGGGGAACGTGGTGGGCTACAGTCCATAGGGTCACAAAGAATCAGACACAATTGAAGCGACATAGCACGCACAGGGGAACAATAATAATACATGATCCAGTATTGCAGAAATTACTGTTTTAGCCTAGGTACTTTCCATGTTTTGTTTTTTTTTTTAAACCTAACTGCAGCATTTAACATTTACATGAAATGGTCAAGTATTCCAAGGCCAGTGCCCTGTATCATGCCTCCAGGAGCTTTTCTCTGCTCTTCAGAGTTTTGTGGCAACAGCTGTTTCATCAACTATAAATCTGCCTGAATTATGATTCTATACTCTTCAGTCACCACAAGACTGTCTGGGGTTGAGGGGGGTGGATGCACAATTTAGGGAGCCTGTGTGAGAAATACCTGACTGGAAACAATTGCTCTGTTTAACATCTGTTTCATATTTGGGCAAAATTGATCTTTGTTTTTGCCTTAGCAAATATTAAAGTTTTGTGATCCCATGTAACTTACATTTGTATGTAAACTGTTCTCGTATGAATTTAATTTTTCTTTGGAAAACACATTATTTTCTTGTTTTATACCTTGGGAGGTAGATTTGTGGTATACCACAAAAATGATATTGCTTTTCCTGTTTGGCTTGTTAGATGCAATATATAAATAGAAATGTATTACCTGACAGAACATTAATAATTCAGTGACTTATTTCTTTTACCAGGTGTTACAAAGGTAGATTATGGAGATATATCATCAAGACTTGGTCTAAGGCACAAACTCCAATGCAGACCATTCTCTTGGTACCTAGAGAATATTTATCCTGATTCTCAGATTCCACGTCACTATTTCTCTTTGGGAGAGGTAAAAAAAAAATGTATTCTGTGTGGTTCTCACTGATTTGTAAAAAAAGGAATAGAGGTTAAACTTCTAACAAGGGAGTACCTGTATGTTAAAATTACTTAAACTCAAGTATGGGAAAGTCCTTGTTAGTTGATGCAGTCTGCCTCATAACTTGAAGTCTTATTAATTTACCCTGTTACATTTTATTAAAATAAGGCTCTACCTTTCACCTTTCACAGTTGGACTTTTGTTATATTAGTGTCTTCAATAGACTTATTTTAACAAACTGGTCCATTTAGTTGAAACCATATATTCCTGAAGGTGATATCCTAACATTAACTAGACTAAATCAAAGTTTGAGGAACTTCAAAGTAGAATTGTAAAGAACTGACAAGGAAACTTGTCAGTTTCCTTGAGTCTTTCCAGAAAGACTGTATAATAAGAAGTTGTGTTTTTAACACCTGTTTATTTTCCTTTTGGAGCCCCAAATCTCCATTTGGGCTTGTGGGTTAGCATGCGTACTCTGATGACGACTTTAGTCTTTGCTCTTAGAATTCAGAAGCAAATCTTCTTGAAACCTGAAATAATTTATTTATTAATGCTTATAATTTGTCAGCACAATTAGCTGAGCTTTTGGAGTTTGGATGCCCGTAGTGGAGGGTCTGCTTTGAAAGAGGCTTGCCCTTGCACTTTCTGGTGTAACTGCCGGGCAGCCTCAGGGGAGCATTTCCTGTGCCCTGTCTTCACCGTGTTCCTAGACTGTCAGTAGCCAGTCGCTCTGCTTCCAGCCAAAGCTGTGCCGTGTATAGGAAATCCAGACGGGTCCTTCCCTTAGTCCAAGGGTATGATCAAGTCAGGAGTCCCAGGGGGTTCCTAGGGCTGCTGTAGTAAACACCACAAACTGAGTGGCACGGAGCACGGGAATGGATTGTCTCGCGGCTCTAAGGACAAGAAATCTGAGATCAGAGTGTGGGCAGGCTTCTGAGGCCTGTAAGGAAGGCGCTCTCCCCTGCGTTGTTGTAGCTTCTGGTGGTTTGCTGACAGTCTGTGGTATTCCATGGAGTGTGGAAGCATCACCCTGATTTCTGCCTTCGTCTTCACATGGCATTCTCCCGTGTGCACATCTGACTCCAAATCTTCCCCCTTTACTAAAGACACCAGTCACACTGGATGGCCTACCCTAATGACCTCATTTCAGTTTGACTCCCTCTGTAAAGAACCTGTCTGCAAATGATGTCACATTCTGAGCGTAATGGGGGTTAGGACTCCAGCATGTGAATTTGAGGGGGCACGGTTCAGTCTGTAACAGAGCCTGAGCTAGGTGGGGCTGGATTGCAGTTGTGTGAAGACTTGGTTCACTTCCAGCTCAGGTATGCTCCTTAGGCCTGGTCTTTCAAAGTTTCTGAGTAATCGCACGGAGGGGTGTCTGTCTCCTCAGCCCTGACAGGTTTGCCTTTCTGAGGTTTTGATGTTAGTACTTGAGCCTCTCACCTTTTTCTGTGGGAGGACCAGCTGTTATTTCTTCAAGTCTCTTTCCAGCAGGAATTTGTCTCCTAAGCACCAGGAGATATGGACAGTTTCTGTTTTAATTTATTGACGTACCATCGATTTACAATGTTGTGTTAGTTTCTACTGTACAGCAAAGTGATTCAGTGATACATATATGTGCATATACATTATTTTTTATGTTCTTTTCCATTATGGTTTATCCAGGATATTGAATTTTGTTCTCTGTGCTCTACAGTTGTTTATCCATTCTATATATAATAGTTTGCATCTGCTAATCCCACAGTCCCAATCTATCCCTCTCCCACACCTTCCCCTCGGCAACCACAGATCTGTTCTCTGTGACTGTGAGTCTGCTTATGTGGCATAGATAAATTCATTTGTGTCATAGTGTAGATTCCACATATAAGTGATACCATTTGGTGTTTGGCTTGATGGTCTCTGCACCCATCCATGCTGCTGCACATGGCATTATTTCATTCTTTTTATTCTATTGTATATATCTACCGCACCTTCTTTATCTGCTCATCTGTTGAAGGACATCTAGGTTGCTTCCAGGTCTTAGCTATTGTAAACAGTGCTGCAGTGGACACTGGGGTGCATGTTTTGAATTACAGTTTTCTCCAGATATATGACTAGTAGTGGAATTACAGGATCATATGGCAACTCTGTTTTTAGTTTTTGAGGAATCTCCATACTGTTCGCCTTAGTAGTACACCAGCTTACATTCCCACCACCAGTGTAGTGAGGGGTCACTTTTCTCCACACCCTCTCCAGCACTTGTTATGACTTTTTAATGGTGGCTGGTCTGACCGGTGTGATGTAGTACCTAATTGTACTTTTGATTTACATTTCCCCAGTAATTAGTGATGTTGAGCATCTTTTTATGTGCCTCTTGGCCATCTGTGTGTCTTTGGAGAAATGTCTGTCTAGGTCTTCTGCACACTTTTTGATTGAGTCGTTAGTTTTTTGATAGTCGCATGAATTGTTTATAAATTTTGGAGACTAAATCCTTTGTTGATGACATCATGTACAGATATTTTCTTCTATTCTGTGGATTGTCTTTTTGTTTTGTTTATGGTTTCCTATCTTTAAGTAGGTAGTTGCATTAAAAAAAATGCAGTTTGGGTGAAAGTGTGGAGTGGAGATCTAAATTTAGGGGTTGTCAGTGTATAGGTGGTTTTTAAAACCACAGAACTTGATGAGAGCACCTTGGGGTGAGTGAATGTAGATGGACAAGAGGGAAGGAATGAGGAATAAGACATTAAAAAACTCCAAATTTAGACATTATGAAGGTGAGAGGGAATCAGCTAAAAAGATTGAGAAGGAGCAGGCATTGAAATAGGAAGATACCCAAGAGAATGATGTGCCAGTAAGTGAAGGACTTGCTTTAAGAAAGAGGAAGAGATTGACTGTGTGGAGCCTTGCAGAGAAGGGAGGAAGAAGAGTCCTGAGGACTGGCCACTGGGTTGGTAAGGGAGATGTTGTCCAGAAGCTCCCTCTCAGTGTGTCAGGCGGGTTCCCCTGGAGATTGGGAGGGACAGGGTCTCTGATGGCTTCATAGGAGATTAGGGGAACAAGTAGAGATGAGAAGCATGGACAAGAAACTGTGCTGTAAAGGTGAACAGAGAAGTGAGTGGTGGCCGGAGGGGTAAATGGGGTTAAAGAAGGGTTTCTCTGTTTAGTTTTACTAAGATGAAATGGTGCTGATGGCAGTGATACAAAGGAGGAAATTTGAAGATGCTAGAAAAGAGCCACTGATGGCTGGAGTCCCATGGAGGGGGGTCGTGGTAAGTTCTGATGCACAAGTTGGGAGGTGGTGGGGGGAGAAGGCAGTCCTCCACTGCACCAGGAAGGAAGGAAGAGGAGTGGGCCCAAGTCAGGTGAACTGTGGGTTGAGGGCTGGAAGCTGGAACTCTGAGGTGGACGTGAGAGGAAGCTGTCTGGTGACTTGATTCTTCAGCTGAACACAAGATTGTGGGCTGAGAGTGAAGGGGGATTGTTGGTGATGGGGGTTTGGGTAAAGAGGGGAAGACATAAAATAGAAAAGGATTAATAGGATATGGTGGAGCAGATAGATCACAGGGGGAGCTGCAGGGTGGTGAGGAGCCGCCTGGTCACAGCATCTCCAGAGCCAGGGCAAGCATGGATGCCCGTGTCTGTCCTTGGTAGTTACCGAGGCTGCTTCAGGGCTGCAGTGAGCGCCCTGCCTCTGAACTTTGTTGTGATTTAAGGAAGTCACCTCAAACACACGAGGGGTATGCGGAGTTCCTTGCCTCCTTAGTGAGCACCTGCGCCCTCTGCTGTAGCCTCATTCCAGTCAAGGAGGGCCCAGCGTGGGTGAGGCCATGGCAAGGCTGAGAGCAGTTGCTTATCTTTAAATGGGGCTTCCCAGGTGGCACTAGTGGTAAAGAACCCACCCAGCAATGCAGGAGATGTAAGAGACGCTGGTTCCATCCCCGAGTGGGGAAGACCCCCCGGAGGAGGGCATGGCAGCCCACTCCAGTATTCTTGCCAGAGAATCCCATGGACAGAGGAGCCTGGCAGGCTTCAGTCCATAAGGTGGCAAACAGTCAGACATAACTGAAGGGACTTAGCACAGCACCTTTAGGATAAAGGTTGAGGAGCCTTTTTTTTTCTTTCTTTCTTTCTTTGAACCGACCCAATTTTGGACAACACTTAGGCATTGTTAGCTAGGTCATATATAGGCGTATTACAAAGAGCCACTTGTCTAACCCACAGTAGCTGATTGCCAAGGCAAGCATGCCCTTTACCTGCCTCTTGCCAGCTGGCTTTGTGTATAAAGAACAGATTTTACCCTCTCTGTCCTGCTTGTTATTGCCTTAGTAACAGCTGGTTTTAAGCACTTACGCCCTTCATACCAGGCCACGCTGGCATCACGTGCTGGTGTGGGGACTGGGGTTGTTCATAAGCACCCACCACAGTGCAGCAGGGAGCTTGTGCTTGTGATCAGAGCTCCTCCTGTGTGAGCTTTCCTTCCCCAGAGACTAGAGCTTAGCCCATCAAGGATCACTTGTCATCTTACAAGGGCCCAAGGAAACTTGAAGTCAAGGATTTTAGAGCAGAAAGAAATCGGAAGGTGTACATTTAGTGTGTCTGGGTTCATGAAATCCCACTCTGTAATTATAGCTCTGATAGGACCTGAAACTGAATAAATGTGTTTCACGGTGATATCTAATCATTGTTAATGCAGGAGTTGAACTGTCCAAACAATAGCCATAGAAAGCAAATAATCCAATCTTTTACAGTTTAACCAGTGTTAAGGACTGACCATTTGCTTTTGCATCCTAAAATTTTCTGAGCATGAACTTCATGTCAAGCACCAGTCTGATGCTTTATGAATATTAACTCATTTTCCCAACACTTTGAGATACATATGTTATTATCCCCCACTTTACGAGTCAGTTAAGGCACAGAGAAGTGGTTTAATCAGCATGGCTCAGGTGCAGCCACAAAATGGAAGAGAGAGGGTTTGAACACAAGCGGTTTGGCGTGAGAGCTTGTGCTCATAACCACTGGCAGTCATGCTTTTTCTCATGTCTAACCAGTGTTACTCATGACTCTCACGGGAGAGAGTGAAAAAGTAAGCCTAGATTCCTTAGTAGTAAATCCTAAAATACGTTTAATTACTTACACTGTCCCCCCTAATGAGGTGCAAGAATTCTGGGGGAGACTAGCAGAAACCGAGAAACTGAGGCTCTGATTTCTTGCCTGGTTTCATTCACATTCACAATCATCAACTTGTAAGGTGGAAAATAACATTTTAGTGACAGCTGTGTACACCTAAGCTAAGGAAGGAAAATGAGTAGCTATTGTGGGCCTACTGGGTGTTGGTTTCTTCTGGGTCTGTGTCTGTTACCTTGCTTACAGATGAGAAAATGAGATTTTACAGCAACTTCTCCTGCTGATATCTGATGTCTCTCAAGGTGCCCATTAGAAAGGCAAGGGATAGGGGAGGAGAGGTGGATTTTATGGCCAAAAATATTTGGGAATTGCTGCTCTTGATATCTTATATTCTTCTATGCCTTCAGTCCCCACCGTACCAAGAGTCTATTGAAACGTTTTGAGAAGTTGTTCAGTAAAGAATATCTATTTAAATTTGTTAGTCCACCTCAGTCACTGTCCTGTCTGACTCTGCGACCCAAATGGACTGCAGCACGCCAGGCTTCCCTGTCCATCACCAACTCCTAGAGCTTAAACTCATGTCCATTGAGTTGGGGATGTTAATCTAGTATTTCCTAAACATACTTGATCACAAAATCCTTTGTTTAATGGCAGATACTGTTGTGCAAATCGTAGTTTTGGGAATCACTGTCTTAGAATACTGACCTGCCAAGGTCACATGGCTAGTAATGAGGCCCAGCCCTGCACGTCCCCCAACCCTAAGCTCTCATGCCTACCCATCTGCCTCCAGAAACCTTGAAAGTGTGGCCATTGCCCCCGACCACATACTTCAGATATCATTATGATTTTAAGTGTCAAATTTTGAGTAAACAAGTCTGGTACTTATTTCTATTCTAGTATGAACATTGAAATAAGTATATATCACCACCATTTCTACCTTCCACAGTTCGCTGGAAAGCAGGTGACTGGTTACATAGCCTTAAGGCTGTGTATAGAATTACAGTTTTGAACATCATGACCTAAATCAAATCCCTTATGATTATACAGTGGAAGTGGGAAATAGATTTAAGGGCCTAGATCTGATAGATAGAGTGCCTGATGAGCTATGGAACGAGGTTCGTGACATTGTACAGGAGACAGGGATCAAGACCATCTCCATGGAAAAGAAATGCAAGAAAGCAAAATGGCTGTCTGGAGAGGCCTTACAAATAGCTGTGAAAAGAAAGAGATGAAAAGCAAAGGAGAAAAGGAAAGATATAAGCATCTGAATGCAGAGTTCCAAAGAACGGCAAGAAGAGATAAGAAAGCCTTCTTCAGCCATCAATGCAAAGAAATAGAGGAAAACAACAGAATGGGAAAGACTAGAGATCTCTTCAAGAAAATTAGAGATACCAAGGGAACATTTCATGCAAAGATGGGCTCGATAAAGGACAGAAATGGTCTGGACCTAACAGAAGCAGAAGATATTAAGAAGAGGTGGCAAGAATACATGGAAGAACTGTACAAAAAAGATCTTCACGACCCAGATAATCACGATGGTGTGATCACTCATCTAGAGCCAGACATCTTGGAAAGCGAAGTCAAGTGGGCCTTAGAAAACATCACTATGAACAAAGCTAGTGGAGGTGATGGCATTCCAGTTGAGCTGTTTCAAATCCTGAAAGATGATGCTGTGAAAGTGCTGCACTCAATATGCCAGCACATTTGGAAAACTCAGCAGTGACCACAGGACTGGAAAAGGTCAGTTTTCATTCCAATCCCAAAGAAAGGCAATGCCAAAGAATGCTCAAACTACCGCACAATTGCACTCATCTCACATGCTAGTAAAGTAACGCTCAAAATTCTCCAAGCCAGGCTTCAGCAATACGTGAACCGTGAACTCACTGATGTTCAAGCTGGTTTTAGAAAAGGCACAGGAACCAGAGATCAAATTGCCAACATCCGCTGGATCATGGAAAAAGCAAGAGAGTTCCAGAAAAACATCTATTTCTGCTTTATTGACTATGCCAAAGCCTTTGACTGTGTGGATCACAATAAACTGTGGAAAATTCTGAAAGAGATGGGAATATCAGACCACCTAACCTGCCTCTTGAGAAATCTGTATGCAGGTCAGGAAGCAACAGTTAGAACTGGACATGGAACAACAGACTGGTTCCAAATAGGAAAAGGAGTACGTCAAGGCTGTATATTGTCACCCTGCTTATTTAGCTTCTGTGCAGAGTACATCTTGAGAAACGCTGGACTGGAAGAAACACAAGTTGGAATCAAGATTGCCAGGAGAAATATCACTAACCTCAGATATGCAGATGACACCACCCTTATGGCAGCAAGTGAAGAGAAGCTAAAAAACCTCTTGATGAAAGTGAAAGAGGAGAGCTTTAAGTTGGCTTAAAGCTCAACATTCAGAAAACTAAGATCATGGCATCTGGTCCCATCACTTCATGGCAAATAGATGGGGAAACAGTAGAAACAGTGTCAGACTTTATTTTTGGGGGCTCCAAAATCACTGCAGATGGTGACTGCAGCCATGAAATTAAAAGACGCTTACTCCTTGGAAGGAAAGTTATGACCAACCTAGATAGTATATTCAAAAGCAGAGACATTACTTTGCTGACTAAGGTCCGTCTAGTCAAGGCTATGGTTTTTCCTGTGGTCATGTATGGATGTGAGAGTTGGACTGTGAAGAAAGCTGAGCGCCGAAGAATTGATGCTTTTGAAGTGTGGTGTTGGAGAAGACTTTTGAGAGTCCCTTGGACTGCAAGGAGATCCAAGTAGTCCATTCTGAAGGAGATCAGCCCTGGGATTTCTTTGGAAGGAATGATGCTAAAGCTGAAACTCCAGTACTTTGGCCACCTCATACGAAGAGTTGACTCATTGGAAAAGACTGTGATGCTGGGAGGGACTGGGGGCAGGAGGAGAAGGGGACGACAGAGGATGAGATGGCTGGATGGCATCACTGACTTGATGGACGTGAGTCTGAGTGAACTCCGGGAGATGGTGATGGACAGGGAGGCCTGGTGTGCTGTGATTCATGGGGTCACAAAGAGTCAGACACGACTGAGCAACTAAACTGAACTGAATCCAACACTTCTTTAAAAATGTTTGTCCCTAATTTTTTCTTCTTCCAAAGGCTCCAAAATTAACTCCCACCAAACCAGCCTATTAAATGATCTACTGCCTCTTGACATCATTAAAGGATAGAACTGTTCCCAAAACTCACCCTTAGTCATCCTGGTTTTTCATGTCCTCAAAAAATCATCTCACACACTCCCTAGGTGAGGTAGCCCACATGTATTCCTACAAAGGAAGAGGATATTCCCTGAAAAGTGTCTTCTCTAGCAATTAGCATATGGAAAAACTGCCTGGAGAGCAGCTCAGAGATGCCACTTACATGTTAAGCCAGACAGAATCCCCTCTGCCCAGGGACCGAGCATCACAGCTGCCCTTCTACAGAAGTGCTTTCTCATTGAGTGTGTGAGGCTTCCCCTGCATTTTGTGGAGCAGTGCCATCAAGCCCCAGCAGAGAACTGACCACTCAATCCCTGACCACCCATCTTAGTGGGGCCACTTCCTGCTGATCAGCGTTCATTGCCACCAAGACAGGTGTTGGGAAGCCATGTTTCCAGTCCTTGGAGAACTCTACTTCTCACATCTAGTTGTTAGTAGTGTCCTCAAGGGATGGAGGCCCAGACCTCTTATGTCAGAAAACAATCCAGAATTGTTCTTAGAAATGGATAAAATAGTATAAGGGGTCACAGGTAAAACTCATAGAACGATGCCTAGTGCAGAGTAAGGGTGCTTTATTTGCTGTAATTGTTAGCGACATCAGTTACGGTAACAGAATCGCCAAAGCTGATATAAGATAGTTACAGAGTGATAGGGAGTCCAGTTACACTTGAGAACTGTACTTTTTAAATTTTGAGTCATATTCAGTTTGGTAAAAAGTAAGTATTTAACCAAAAAATCATCTCATGTGAGAGGGGGAAGCTGACAGTGATGTTGGTTCTTCCCTCATCATTTCTGTGACGTTTACCACCTGTCTTCAGAAACCTCTGTGTCTATATTTGGAAGAAAAAAATTGAAGAAAATGTAGGACTGGGGATTGGTAACTTTTTCAACAGTATAAGGAAATAATTTATATGGATATATGAGATAAAGGCTCATCTTGTCAAAATTGGAACTAAATGTTTTGTCATGTAAGAGAGCTGTGATCAAGTATTAATTGACTGCCCACTGAGGTGCAGAAAGATGTCTTTCATGCATATTTGTATCTAAGTATAAAACCTTTTATAAAATCTACTTATGAGGTAATAGGCTTCTGCTTTAAAATAATGGATAAAAAGATGGTGTATTATGCAGTAAAAGAATTCCTGGAGACTGATGTGATATGTTATACCCAGGAGTCTCCTCAGAGTCAGGAGTGGCAGGGTTATGTCAGAATGTTCAGGTAAAGAAATGTTAGCATTAAAGACTTGGAAAATCCTGCATTTGCTTGAACTGAATTTGAGGTTTTGATGGAATCGCCAAATGGAGGTGACTGGTGATAAGGCAGCAGTGCAGATTATTACTATTTCTAGGTCCACTCTGTGCTGGACTCCAGAGTAGGTACATGGATGCCCTGTCTCACCCAGCCTCAGCATAGAGCTGACTAGTCACTCTTAGGAAATTGTCCTCAGAGGGTCTGGATCATTTGGACTTAAACTGAGGCCCCTCTCTTAGGCCAAAGCCCCAGTTCTTATTCTGACCCTCTGGGAATAATAGTTATTCATACTTAGACTATTTTATCTCTGTTGTATCTTTATATGAAAAAAAATGCATCTGGACTTGTTAGTGCCTTATTAAAATAGCAGAGTAATATGTAGGCAGCACACGTTTATGAAAGTAAATGAGTTATTTGTGGTTTTAGCTTTACTGGCCTGTTATCCATCACACACAACTTTCCATCCTCATAGCATATAGTTTGTCCCGCACTTCTCTTCTGGCTTACCTGCTAACGCGTGAGAACAGGTTTGGGACTTTACAAATGTCTCTTAATTTGCCATATGCTTTTAAACTGCAGTGGTTCAGAGAGAAACGAATATCAAGGAACAGTGCTTAAACTATTCTTCCTAATTCTGATGACTGATTCAGCTTTTTACAGTAATAGACAAATATCTAACAGAAGAGTGGTGTTTGCACTGCAGTATGCGTAGGCTTCCCAGGCAAGCCAAGTTCTTGGTTCTTTGCTTAGAAAATACCCACCTTAAATCCCCATCAGAGTAGTTACCAAAAGCACTGCCCCCTTTTCATGGTGGCAAACAGTGTCCACAGGGAGTTGTTCGGTTGCTTTAAAATTATTAGGCAAAGTGGAGCTTACTGAGTTAAATACAAATTCCAGAAGAACAGCTTGGGATAAAAGAAAGAAATAAGAACTTAAAGGATTTCTCCTTGAAACACAAAAATTATCATATAAATAGTTAAGAGCTTTTTAGACCACAGAATCCTAGGCCATGATGTTCCCCCGCTCCCAACTCATAGACCTTGCCTCAGGAATTAAGGATTTAGTGGGAAGTTTGAATCAGTTTCAGTGTGTGTGTAGATCTGTACGTGTCTGTCTAGTGAACCTCTCTAACACGTGGTGTTTTCATTATTCATTTTCCCCTAGATACGAAATGTGGAAACAAATCAGTGTCTAGATAACATGGCTAGAAAAGAGAATGAAAAAGTTGGAATTTTTAACTGTCACGGTATGGGAGGTAATCAGGTGAGTATTTTAGTAAAGCTTTAAAGGGATACTTTTTGGCTTTGTTTTAATCTTCCCTTTTTGTCTGATGATATCATTCAGGAAACATTTTCCTACTTCTAAAGAGCAAATAATAAAGACCTTTAGAAGAATGGAGCCTTCAATCTAATGACTGTTTTTAAAATGAAACATTTGTAAACGGCCCTTTGTGAGAACTATATTTACATTATTGTACATGAGATTTATTTTGCCCTTTTTAGTCAAACAGATGACAACCCTTGACAATAAACTCAGTGTATACAGAGAACTTAAGGTCATTTTTTCTTCTCCTCTGCAAAAAATGGTGATGGCTTTTCTGAGTCATTTGTTCTCTATTATACTAATAAAAGTTCAAAAAGCATTTATTTTCAATACTTGTTTTTTTCCCTGCCAGATCCTTGGGTACATAAAACACTAACTTACTTTGCTGTTAAAACTTCTATGTGCGTTTTTGTTTATCAGGTTTTCTCTTACACTGCCAACAAAGAAATTAGAACAGATGACCTTTGCTTGGATGTCTCCAAACTTAATGGCCCAGTCACAATGCTCAAATGCCACCACCTAAAAGGCAACCAGCTTTGGGAGTATGACCCGGTGGTAAGTTATATTCCAGTTGAAAACAGGAATAAAAGTGTGTGTCATAGGGTATACTATATAAATTACTTTATACCTAGAAGAGTGAATTCTTATAGAGCCTGCATACTATAAATCAAATTGTTCTTATGCTCCCAAAGTTGACAGGAAATGCAATATAACTTAAAACACACATGTTGCAATCTGTCCAGTAACGAGTGTTGACTCTAGTCCTGGGTCCTTGGGTTACTACACACTCTCCCCTCTGTGTGTCCTCAAGCTCTGCCGTCCAGTGTGGTGGAAGTGGAACAGTAAGGGGGCTTTTAAAACTACTGAATTAAACATGTAGGTTTCATTAATAAAATTCTCTGGCTCCTCCTGTTTGTCAGTGACTTTATCTTTGCTCTCCTCTGGAGCTGCGCCCCCTCCCCACCGCCCGGGTGTGGTGCTCACAGAGAGGACGCAGAGCCTCTCCAGGAAACCTCCCTTCCTCTCCTCGTACCTGACTAACCTCCCAGCTGATGCTTGTGCTCTCCCGTTCTGGAGCCAGCACCGGCATCTTCAGGATGGGTTTCTCGGGTTGCTTTTCTCTGCGTCCAGCACTGGCTTTCTTCTCTCCACGTTGGGACAGACTTTCGTTGCTGCCTCATTTTCTGCATACCATCCTACTCTTCCCTTGTGTTGTATGACGGCGAGTGAGTGGCTGACACTCAGGCCTCTGGTTCTTCAACCCTGGCTCCTGCCTTGGCCTGACACTGCAGAAACAGCTCCTGGATACAAAGCCAGAGCTCTCACATCTCTTGTGCTTAACTTCTCTATAGCATTTACGACTGCTAAGCAGATACGTTTTCAAAATCCTCTTCCTGTTGCCTATAGATGCACTCCTGTTCAGTTTCTTCAGACAGCTTTCTCTCTTCGGCTTGCTTCACTCTACTGCTTCACCCTACCCCTTAAATGAGATCCAAACCAGGTTTTGACTTTGGCTCTCTTTTCTGCTTACACTATGTCACATACGAATCCTGGTCTACTTTCATCTTCGACCAGCTATTCCCCAACCATATCCAGTTCTTTGCTACTTTATATTTAAGGTCATACTATTC
The DNA here is from genome assembly GCF_001704415.2 of Capra hircus. Classification (NCBI taxonomy): domain Eukaryota; kingdom Metazoa; phylum Chordata; class Mammalia; order Artiodactyla; family Bovidae; genus Capra; species Capra hircus. Next base: position 21,691,652 of record NC_030831.1, on the reverse strand, counting down.
CCTGTGCCTGACAGATCCCGCCTGTTCTTGAGGGCCCAGAGCTGACATCACCCTCAGCCAGAAATTAGCTCTCTTTGTCTTCAGTATAATTGTTTCTGACCCCTGTGATTTTGTGCTTCTCTGTAGTTATTAGGTTGGTGAAAAAGTAATTGTGGTTTCAGACCACGAATTTTAAATCATTACAACTTGGTTCAAACACATCTTTATTAATCAAAACAGAAACCATTACAATCAACACATTTTTGCCAATGAGAAATAAGTTTATTGTAGCATAAAAATCCATGCTTCAGGATTCAGCAAACTCTTGGAAAGCATTTTCTGCCTCCTACTGGTTATGGAAGCGTTTTCCCTGCAAAAAGTTGTCGAGATGCTTGAAGAAGTGGTAGTCGGTTGGCGAGAGGTCAGATAAATATGGCGGATGAGGCAAAACTTGGTAGCCGAATTCATTCAGCTTTTGAGGCCTTAGCTGTGTAACGTGTGGTCGGGCATTGTCATGGAGAATTGGGTGCTTTCTGTTGACCAATACTGGTTGCAGGTGTTTCAGTTTTCAGTGCATCTCATCATGGGCTGAGCATACTTCCCAGATGTAATGGTTTTGCCAGGGTTCAGAAAGCTGTAGTGGATCAGACCAGCAGCAGACCACCAAACAGTGACCATAACCTTTTTTTGGTGCAGGTTTGGCTTTGGGGAGTGCTTTGGAGTTTTTGCTTGATGCAGCCACTGAGCTGGTCATCTCCTGTTGTCATATAAAATACACTTTTCAATGCACTTCCCAATCTGATCGAAAAATGATTTGTCGTCGTTGCATAGAATGAGAGAAAAGGACACTTCAAAATAACTTTTTTTGATTTGCGGTCAGCTCATGAAGGCACCCCTTATTGAGCTTTTTCACTTTGCCACTTTGCTTCAAATGCCAAATGAAGCAACTTCTCATGTAGTTGTTAAGAGGATCAGCTTCGATGATCCTCTCAATTGGCGTCATCAACTTCTGATGGCCGGCCACTGCACTCATCTTCAGGGCTGTTGTCTGCTTTGCAAAACTTCTTGAACCATCACTACACTGTATATTCATTAGCAGTTACTGGGCCAAATGCCTTGTTGATGTTGCAAGTTGTCTGTGCTATTTTACAATCCATTTTGAACTTGATTAAGAAAATCCCCTGAATCTGTTTTTTGCCTAATATCATCACCCTATTCTAGAATAATATAAAATACACAGCAAGTAATAAGTCATTAGCAAACAGAACAAGAAATGCACTTTAAAAAGATTGTATTCTAATAACAAATAGAGTTCAAGAATGCAACTGCAGTTACTTTTGCACCAACCTTAATATTTGTCTACCAGTATTTTTCTCCTCTATTAGTTGGAGCCTAGAGGATAGAGACCATGTTTTATAATTCCTGGGTCTCCCTTCACAGTATCAAACTATAGTTTATGTATACACACACACACGTATATGTATGTATGCGTGCAGTAGCTCAGTTAGTATGACTGTTGGAAATGGACTGAATATTCTGTTCTGGAGTTTTCCATGGTGCATGCTGCTGCCCGTTGGGTGTAACTGCCCCAGGTACTAAAGGATATATGGCATCTCTGACTCCAGACAGTGAATATCAGTGGCACCCCACAGTCATTATGAAACCAAAATATTTTTAAAAACCTCCCAATTGTATATATTTATTGAAAAATGACAGTATATTTAAATAGGTAACAGAAACCTATTTATAGTAGCATGAACAAATAGTGGGTTTTTTCCCTTAAGTCTGGAGGTAAGTGGCTGGTGTGGATTCAGTGACACAGTGCTATCAGGGGTAACATTGCAGCAATATTCTCGGCCGTTTTCTTGTGGCCACTAGAAGGTGTCACTCCCAACTCAAGGCAAGAAGAAAAGACGACGGGTACGCTGCTCCTTGAATTCCTCTTTATCAGGAAAGCCAAAGCTTTTCCTGGATCCTCCACAGCAGTCTCTGCTAGGTCTTATGGGCCAGAACTTCTCAGAGTGATCCACCAGCTGTGCGGGAGGCTGGGAAAGCAGGCATTTGCTTTTCCAGTCTTTAGGATATGATGTAGCTGGGAGGCAGAGGGTGGGAATGGCTTTTGGCAGACTGTGTATAACCTATACAGTCTACCACAACAGTTTTTCAAAAAGCAAATGTTTGATTAGAAATTAAGGCACTTGAGATGATTTACAATACTTTGAAAGAACCATTTACGAGTGTAAAGTTTTAAAAGCCCTGGAGCATTTTGCAAGCAGGCTGGGTTTTCTCGGAGGCAGGCTCCACTCTGAGGTCGGCTCCACTCTGAGGTCAAGCTTAGCGTTCAGGATGTTTATTAGGGAGCACCCTTTAGATCAACACCTGTGGAAAGGGAGATGGCAGAACTGGGCAGAGGAGGAGTTAGGCTGCAGCGGGGGTCTCACAGCTTGGCTTACTGCACAGGGGGCTCTGGACGGCCCGTCAGAGTTCTGCTGCCTCCAGCTGAAAGTAGCAACCTGGAAAAATAACATTTACGTCAGTAGTGTATCATTTAAACCTAAAGTTGTGAAATCTTAGATTTCAAAGGAATCCTAGAAATAAAATTCAGGACCTTGTTTAATACATGTAAATATTGAAGCCCAGAATAGAAATTAATTGCCCGGGGTCACCGAGCAGGTAAACAGTGCTACCAGAAGTCTTGTTTATATTACATATTGCAGAGTTTATGATACTTGGCTCTTTTGCTTTGACTGCTTGTACCTGTCCTTTCTGGAATGAAAATGTAGATTTTATCACAGTTACATTGAAAGGCAGGGAGCAGCAAATTTTTTATGCAGTGATAACTATAGCTTTATCCTCCTTTCAGAGGTTATAGTCAGTCCACTGCCTTCATAACCCCTTTTCTGTGCAGATGCTGGTCAGTACTGGCAGAACCTCTGCTGCGTACGGTGGCCACAGTCCCCACACAGTCACGAGCCCCAGAACTCTGTCCTGTGGTCAGCAGCCAGACAGCTGTGTCTTGAACAGGGCTTCTTACCAGCAGCCAGGTCTCCTGAAGGGAGTGGCAGCCCCCTGAAATTAGGGGGATTCTGTCTTAATTTTGAGTAAATACCCAGCATGGATCAATAACCTCTTTGTTAACAAGCTTACTTTAATGATTCTAAATAAGTGAAATAATGCGTTTTTTTACTTTAATACTGACAATGGGCCCGATGAAGGTGGCCACCCAGAGAAGCTTTGAAGGGCCTGTGGAATGTTCGAGGGGTTCTTTTTAAAGTGCTCTGTTTTCGTCCTACACACGACCGAAGGCCTTGGCAGCAGTGGTATGTGTGGGGACCTTCGGCTCTTGGGGCTGCCAGACCGTCCGCAGCTGCTCAGGACGCTGTGGAACGTTCTGACAGCGAGTGACTGAGCTGGCCGTGCTCTCTGCACACTGTCTTAATGTTTGCTCACGCCTCGAGAAGTATCTCTCCCCATTTCATTGATAAGGAACCTGGGGCTCACTCCAGAAACGTCTTAACTGCAGAGCCCATCCCCTCAACCCATAAACTACACGGCATGTGCATAAAAGTAAAACCAGCCACAGCCATGCTGACTCTTCCACGTCTTATTGAAGCATTTATAAGGATTAAGTGTCTAATCCTGAAGTCGGTGTGGATAGTAAACTGTGACATCTTATCAACTTCCGCTTGGGTCACAACGCAGAAGAAGAAATGACTGAAAGCTAAGATAGCTGTGTTGTAGACAGTCATCAAGTTTTGCTTTGTTTGAAGTTCAAATAGGTACAAAAGAGGCCTTGTAAGAAAAACACCAATACAGTATATTAACACACAAATCTATGGAATTTAGAAAGATGGCAATGATGACAGCCTATATGCAGGACAGCGAGAGAGACACAGATGCATAGAACAGAGTTTTGGACTCTGTGGGAGAAGGCAAGGGTGGGATGATTTGAGAGAATAGCGCTGAAACATGTCTATTACCACATGTGAAATAAATAGATGACCAGTCCAGGTTCGATGCATGAAACTGAGGACACTCAGGGCTGGTGCGGGGAGCGGGGTTCGGGATGGGGGACACATGTACACCATGGCTGATTCATGTCAATGTATGGCAAAAACCACCACAATATTGTAAAGTAATCAGCTTTCCTACATAGTTGCTTTGGAGTTCTTCACCTGACCAGGGCTTGGTATCATATTCATGAGTATGGTCAGTATGTGTCTCTTAATGCCCATCTGTCCTTTTTAATTTTTTTTTTAGTTTTCCTAAAAATCAACATGACAGCATCAGGTCTGGAATGCAAACAAGTAGAGAGGAAGACACGTGGCCACATCTGTCAGCCACTTACTAAGGACTGTTTTATAAACCTTGTGAGTTTAGTCTTCAGAAAGACCTGAGTTTCCAAGAACTTAAAGTTTGGAATCGGAGTTAATTTGAATGGCCTTGTTGTGGGAAAATGAAGCAGTTTTGAAATACCTTTTGGAAAATAGGCTGAGGATCCTAAATTGGGAATCACTAATAAGATCTTTTTTTTTTGTTTTAGGAAATCAAAGCACAAAAAGGGATTTTCCCACAGTATTGCAGAGCTTACTGCAGAATTGGGACTTAGAATTAAGGTCATCTGATCGCAGCTCTAGCATAATCCTCTGTAGTCCCCATGCCTCCCCCCAGCGTTGCTGTCTTTACATAGATACATTCCTCCAGTGTCTTAAATACTCTGTATTTTATATTGCAAAACAAAATACTTTTCTACAAAGGAACTTCATAATCACAAAAATATGGCTGTGGAGGTGCTTTGGTTTCTGTTTTCCACGTTCACATTAAGACTTGTTTCCTGTCTCTTTCAGAAATTGACCCTGCAGCATGTGAACAGTAACCAGTGCCTGGATAAAGCCACAGACGAGGACAGCCAGGTGCCCAGCATCAGAGACTGCAATGGAAGCCGATCCCAGCAGTGGCTTCTTCGAAACGTCACCCTTCCAGAAATATTCTGAGACCAAATTTACACAAAAAAAGGAAAACGTAAGGACTGACTGGGCTACCTCAGCATACATTTCTGCCACATTCTTAAGTAGCAAAAAAAGGAAGTGCTTTCCTTCTGCAGGATGTAAGGTTTATCAGCCATTAAAACTTTATAGACTGCCCTCGCTTCCACTAGCTGTGAACCAGCCTTCCTGTCCCAGGACGTGCAACTACGTAGTAGCGAGACTGTGCACACTGATGTTTACAAGGTTGAAAGAGTCGCTCATCAAGAATCATCGTAAAGAATACTCAGACTGAAACAATCTACGAACTGCGCTTTCCAGAGAGCTGCACCTTTTATGGTTTGCTTGCACATCAGTGACTTCCGCTGAATGTGCTGTCATAATGAAGAGATGTCTAAGATTTTTTTTCTGATTAGAACTGGTAGCCAGTATATTAAATACTGATATAAAAATAAATGAAAAAGAACTGGAACCAGATTCAGAATCATGAAAACATTTTTACAACAATTTAAAAAACAAACTATATTAAACAGGGTTTAAAGGAAATTAAAACAGAACTATGAAAAGTACAATTTGTTATAGTATAGTATCAAATTTCTATATAGATTTTATACCTCAGTGGGGAAAAATAACTGATTCCAATGACATTCATTCTGTTTTCATCTGTGATAGTCATGGATGTGTTTTTTTCCTTGGGGTGCTGAAATTGAGCTGAAAAAAAGTGGCTCTTTGAACGTAGTTTTAATTGCTTTCTACAGTTTTTTTTTTTTTTTTCTGGTTTGTGGGCTGTTGGAATTGTAATTTTTAATTGCCTTCAAAAAATGGAGATTTAAAGTGGTGTCTGGTCTCAGTGAACAAGTTAGATATCTCAGTTGTTCTTGGGTCAACTGGCTTACAGACTTTGCTCACACACACACACAAATTTCTTATTAGAGTTTCAACTTCCTAACTTGATTCAACTGATTATGCTTACTTAACACCCAAGATTCATACTACTGTACTACAGATTTGTTTTCACAGCAATAAATCTTCTGTTTTTGTTTATGATTCCACTCAACAAAAGGCCTGCAGAAGTGATTCATAATTTGGGTATTTGGAGATGATACGTTTGATGGTTTTTGGAAAAGTTTTTTCACTCCATTTTTGGATGTGCTTCATTGTCAAGTGCATATTTAGATTAGGTTCTTGAATTGTAATGTTGATCTGCTGCTTTTTTTTTTTTTAATAAAATCTGACTGAAAATGTTTAATTGGCATTTTTTAATGAGTTAACCAAAGAAGTGCAGCTATTATTCCATATTATTAGGCCTGCATTTCTTCCCTAAATTCCACTTAGGGTACATCGGTTTTCTTGTTCCAATCTTAAATACAAGATAACCTGAGGATCAATTAAAAGTTCAGTATCAATTAAATTAGCGTTTTAATCTCATGGAAAGAAATCTAATTGTAACATTTTTCCTGATATGTGAGGCAATCCATTGGCAAAAATTACATGTATTTTCCTATTTGTAAGATTATATTTAATGATCTTTTCTTTATCAGAGACTCTCACTGCAGGTAGTGCTATTTCTTGTGCCTAAGACTGTTTCTGAAAGTTGCATCACTAATGATACTTGCCAAGTTGAGTGTACAGAAAGTTACTCACACCATATTCAAGTTAATACCAAGCACATGTGGCTGCTGTAGAGTGAAGCTGTAGTACAGACTGTGTAAATTCTGTCCCCAGGAAATCTGAGACAAAGCAAATGCTGGATGGGGTTTTTTCCCTACTCCATGAGCTGTGTTTCTCTCTTTGGTAGGCCTTACGCTTGAATAAATCGGATGTCTAATCAGTAAATTATTTTCATGCTCAGAATTTCAGGATTTTGTACCTAGTGTAGGTTGGTCTTATTTCTTACTGTAAGAAAACTTACCAACAATGTGATTTAAGGTTTTGTTGTGTTTTTTTTTTTTTAAGAGGGGGATGTGAGTGATTTCATTCATGGGTACTTTTAGAACCTGATAGATAATCCCATTGCCTTTATTTTTCTAATTAAAGAATTCCTAAATACTTTGAAAATATAAAATATTCCTGAATAGTTGTGCCTTATACTGGTTTTATTTGAAGTTAAAAATGGATCCCTGCTGTTTATAGCTATTTGTAGATTAGGCAGTGTGGTCCTCACTGTTGTAAATTAAATTGGGAAGAAAGGAATGAATGAAAAAGACGATGAAAAGATTTGATTATCGACCAGTGAATAATTCATGAATGTGACGGTTAAGGATAATTCAAATCTCACAAATCTGTTCACCCTACTCTAGTCCCAACCCATTTTAATATGTCTTTCTGGTCTAATTGGGATCTTGAAAAACAGTACTTTGTTCACCATTCTGCAAATAAGAGGCAGCATGTAGGCCATGTCCTCATTTCCCTGTTGTACATTCAGTTGAAAAACAAACGTTCCTCTGTAAAGCTCTGGTGCTGTCTCCATTTTTCAAGAACTATACCAAGAAAAAATTTAACTCCAGAATTATATGTTCTTCAAAGGAGAAGGTAATCAGAAAGAAGGTAATATTTCTGAGGTGATAACTGTGAAAAAAGGTATACAAAAGGCAAATCCCTTTTTACTCTGGAAAATCAGATGTCTTATGACACTGCCCATACTGTCTGATTTCTTGAAGTGTGTTTGATAAACCTATCAGAACTAACAGTTTTGGAGGACATGAGGCAGCTCAGTTGTACTGTCTATATACTAGCCACAAACAATTGAGAATTAAACTTTAAATATGCAGTTTATCATCAAAGAAGTCAAATACCTTAAAAGCAATTAACAGATGTACAAGCCTTCTACCCAGAAAACCACAAAACACTGCTGAGAGAAACTAGAATAGTTTCTACAGAAAACTGTAATCTATATGTTCACAGATTGAAAAACTACACACTGTTAAGATTTCGGTTGGCCACAAATTGATCTATAGAATCAATGAAGTTAAAATATGAGGCTTTCTTGTAGAAACTGGCAAATATATATATATGGAAATGGAATCGACCCAAAAGAGCCAAGAAGATCATGAAGAAGGAAGAAAAAAATGTTGGAAGACTTTGTACTACTTGATTGTATGACTTGCTTTAGAGCTACAGAAATGAAGAGAGTGTGATACTAAAGTTAGGATCAGTGGATAGAACAGAGTCCAGAAATAGATCCACACACATCATTACTGACTTTTCAACAAACAATTCCATAAGGGGGAAGTGTTTTCATTTGGAGCTGGAATAATGATACCCATGAGATAATGAGAAAACACCAAACACTGATGCTTTCACACAACCTATACTTACTCAGAGTGGATCACAGATCTAAATGAATCAGAAGGGTAAAGCAAATCTCCTGGAAGAAAACAGAATATCTCCATGACTCTTAAAATAGGCAGATATCTCAGGACACAAGAGATGTTAACCATAAAAGATAAAAACTGATAAATTTCACCAAAATTATGGGATTTGCCTGGTGGTCCAGTAGTTAAGGCTGTGCTTCCACTGATAGGTTTCATCCCTGACTGGGGAAGTAAGATCCTACATGCCACACAGTGTGACCAAAAAAATAACCAAAATTAAGCCCTTCTCATCAAGAAGATGCTATTAAAGTGAAAAGGCAAGCTATGGCCAAGGAGAAAATATTTGTAATACAAATGACAAAGGATTTGTACACAGGAAAACAACTTTTAAAAGCCATCGCAAAAGCAACACAATATAAAAATGAGTGACTTGAATACACGCTTCACAGAAGCTGTCCTGATGTACAATTAGCACAGGAAAAGAAGCCCAACGTCAGAGAACAAAATGAACCCAGAAGGAAACAGCACTGCATAGCTGCTGAATAGTGGGAAGGTGGAGCAACTGTGCAGGCGTCTTGATATTGTCATCTTGGAATACAGCTTGCCATCTCCTCATAAAGGTAAATTTATGCTTACTCACTGACTCCACTTCCACAGATACAACCAAGAGAAACAAAGGCTTGTGCCCACGGTACGATTTGTGCAAGAATATTCTCATAGTTCCAAACTGGGAACTACCCAAATATCCATCCATAGATTAGTGAATAATCAAAATAAAGATATATTTAAGGGCTTCTCTGGTGGCTCAGACAGTAAAGAAGCAGCAGCCTGCAATGCAGGAGACCCAGGTTTGATCCCTGGGTTGGGGAGATCCCCTGGAAAGGAAAATGGCAACCCACGCCAATATTTTTGCCTGGAGAATTCCATGGACAGAGGAGCCTGGGGGCTGTAGTCCATGGGGTCGCAGAGTTGGACACAACAACTAACATACACTGAGATATCAGTCTGCAATTTTAAAAAGTGAATTTCTGATAGAATAGGGATAAGTCTAAAAAATGTTGAGCAAAGAAAGCTTGATACATTATTTCAAGGACAGGCAAAACAAAACTAGGGTGGTAACCTCTGGATGAGCATAGGGTGGAAATGAGCATGAGAGAACTATCTGGAATGACGGAAGTGTTCTATAAATTGGTTTACATAATGGTAATATGCATAAATATTCCAAATTTGTTGAGCTATATCTGTATATGCATTTATTACATGTAAATTAGAAAATATGGAAAATCCCTAAAGTCGGGGGGGAAAAGGATACATAAACTTGAGCCACAAATATACTGCTGCACATGAAGGCCTTTCCTCTCCAAGGATGAACTATATTAGGTTGGTGTAAAAGTAATTGCAGTTTTTGCATTGTTGAAATTTGTCATTTGATACCAGAATACATTCTTAAATAAATGTGGTTGTTATACTGAAACTCCAATACTTTGGCCACCTCATGCAAAGAGTTGACTCATTGGCAAAGACCCTGATGCTGGGAGGGATTGGGAGCAGGAGGAGAAGGGGATGACAGAGGATGAGATGGCTGGATGGCATCACTGACTCGATGGAGATGAGTTTGAGTAAGCTCCAGGAGTTGGTGACCACACGTCACACAACTAAGGCCTCAAAAGCTGAATGAATTCGGCTACCAAGTTTTGCCTCATCCGCCGTATTCATCTGACCTCTCGCCAACTGACTACCACTTCTTCAAGCATCTCAACAACTTTTTGCAGGGAAAACACTTCCACAACCAGAAGGATGCAGAAAACGCTTTCCAAGAGTTTGTTGAATCCCAAAGCACAGATTTGTTTGTTGAAGCACCGAAGCACAGCACAGTGATGCCATCAATCGTGCTACAAGAATGAACAAACTTCTCATTTGCAAAAATGTATTGATTGTAATGGTTCCTATTTTGATTAATAAAGGTGTGCCTGAGCCTAGTTACAATGATTCAAAATTTACAACCCGAAACTGCAATTTTGTTTGCACCAACCTAATAGTTACCACAGTTTGGGGAGAGGGAGCTTAGGTCTTGTGCCTAAACAAAGTTGGAGAATTAAAGATCTGCATAAAGCTGGGACAGTCAGAGGAGTTACATCTACAAGCAAAAGGGTGGGAAAGGAAGTCTGCTGCCTTGTGAAGAAAGGGGAATTGACTGATTCTGTCCCTCCAAGTGTAAATGGTGAGAGGATGAGGCCACGTCTGTAATAAGGAGGCCTGCTTTTACACAGATCAGTAGTTTATGGCACTTGCTGGAAACCATTAGGATCATTAGGATGCAAGTCTTTTTGAAAAAAATCCAATCCCCTACCCTCCCACAAATTATGAAATCATTAATAAAAAGAGGAAATAAGCCCCCAATGTGAATGCTTAACCTTTTTTTTTTTTTTGCTGGACCTCCCGTCACGTATTGAGTAACTCCCATTGAAATCAACCTGGGGACTAACAGAACAGCTCCTCTACAACCAAGGCTGTAAAGAGAGACCCCACAGAGCCTGGTAAGAAGGGAAGAGAAGCAATCTGGTGGAGACCTGCACCCCTAGTAGGGGGCACAGGAGAGGAGGGGGGAGATAACAGGGATCCTCCCTGGGAAGTGAGGGGATCTGGTCACATAATAGGCATCCCAGCCCTCGAGTCTGGCGCGAGGCAGATAAGCCCTTTGCGTTGGTCTGAACACCAGTGGGAGTTACCTGAGGACTACAGGAAAGGGAGGTTCCCACTCTTGAAGGAGCGTACATGGACTCGCTTCCTCCTGATCACAGTGAGAAGGCTACAGGTGGAGAAGTTCTGGGGTTCTGGCCAGCTGCGGGGACCATCCCAGCACACTGCTGAGCCCCCACTGGGCTCTTGCTCCAGCCCCTCTTCCTCTGGGGCAGCTCCCCACTAAGGCAGAAGCTGCCATTTGCAGTGAGCGTGTGCACATCTGGAGATAACTGGGGTCACCTCAGACCCCAGCCCTACCTCTGACCAGACTGGAGACAGCCATTGCCAGCAAGCCTTTGGTGCACACACACACGAGAGAGTGAAGTTAGCTCCAGGACAGAGACAAGCATTGCTGGAGCACGTGTCTTCAGGCACACATGGGAGGGGGCTGAGCCAGCTTAGTGGTGCAGCATCAACCCCTCCTTCCTCTGCCCAGCCTCTCACCAAGGCATGCACACCAGGAGAGAAGTGAAACAATTACAGAAGTGTATCCTCAAGTTCTCAGGCGCATCCTAAACTGAGATGGAGACTGCCATCATGCCTGGGAGAAACCCATCTCCCTTGGGGCTCCAGCTCCATCCCCTGAGGCCCCAGCCCTGGTCCCAAGAGGGCAGTGATGGCCACTGAGCATCAGAGAAGCCCCAGCTGGCACCTGGCTCTAGCTCTAGCCCTTCCAAATCCAGTCTCAGCTCCCACCAAAGGGGTGGCTGCCAGCACACCCTGAGCAGAGAGGCAACTCAGGCTCAACTGAGAACCAGCTCTCCCCCAAAGCTACTGGGCACATGCAGACTTCATAGGATGTTCCCATATAAAAACATCTTCAGAGGACTTCCCTGGTGGTCCAGTGGCTAAGATCTGTGCTCCCAATGCCGGGGGTCAAGGTTTGATCCACTGTCAAGGAGCTAGATCCCACAACAATTTTTGTTTTGCCACAACAAAAATCCTGCATGCCACAACAAAAAATGAAGACCCTTGTGCCACAACTAAGAGCTGGTGCAGCCAAATAAATAAATAAATACATACATACACACACACACACACATATTTTTTAAAAAGGACACACCTTCAAGACCAGGATAGGCAACCGCTTCACCTAATTTCATAGAGACATGGAAAGTTAAAATAATGATACAGGGGCATGTGTCAAAAAGACACATGCACCCCAGTGTTCATGGCAGCATTATTCACAATAGCCAATTAAACGAAGCAATCTAAGTATCCATCAACAGATTAATGGATAAAGAAGCTGTGGTGTCTGTGCATGAACACACACACACACACACCCCGGAATACAACTTAGCCACAAAAGGAATACAATTTTGCCATTTGCAAAAACATGGATGGACATGGAGGGCATTATGCCTAATGAAAAAGTGAGACAGAAAATGACAAATACTGTATGTATGTTATCACTTATAAATGGGCTTCCCAGGTGGCTCAGTGGGTAAAGAATCCACCTGCAGTGCAAAAGATATAGGTTCGATCTCTGAGTTGGAAGATCCCCTAGAGGAGAACATGGCAACCCACTCCAGAAGTCTTGCCTAGAGTATCCCTGGACAGAAGAGCCTGGTGGGCTACAGTCCATAGGGTCGCAAAGAGTCAGACACAACTGAATCAAGTAAGCATGCACGTACTTATAAATGGCATCTAAAATAAACAAATGACTGTAATAAAAACAGACTCACAGAGACAGAGAGCAAACTAGTGGTTACTGGGGGAGAGAAAAGGAGGTAAGGGCAAAAGGGATAGGGAATTAAGATGTACAAAGAACTATTTATCAAAGGAATAAGCTACAAAGGAATAAGCTATATTGTACAGCTCAGGGAATAAGTAAAAATTCATAATAACTTTAAATGAAATTAAAGCTATAAAAATTCTGGGTTACTATGTTGTACACCCCAAACTAAAATAATATGGCAAAATCAACTATATAATTCCATTAAAATGAAATAGTAAATGTATCAAAGGACATTTTAAATATTTGAAAATGTTTAAGTTTATAAATGGAACAGTCATCATCCAAAAGCCCCTTAAAAAGATTGCTAAAGTTTGATCAGTCAGTTCAGTCCCTCAGTTATGTTCGACTCTGCAACCCCATGGACTGCAGCATGCCAGGCTTCCCTGTCCATCACCAACTCCCACAGCTGATAGACTTTTGATGGACTTATAAATAGAAAAATTAAAATATTATAAGCTAAATCTTAAAACTTGAGGAAGAGCTAAATTTTTATAAAATTTAAAACAAAATATTCTTTTTAAAAAAAGTAGTGGCTTCCAATTGTGTTAATAATAAGCTGCATCATCTACAGAAAAGCCTGTCACCCTCTTCAACATCATTTTCAGCTGCTTTCCTTTTTGATTACTATGATCCAACCACTCTGGTCTTTCAATTTGTCCAACAAACCAAGCTCTTTTTCCCATGAAGGCTTTTACTTGTGCTGTGCCTTTATTACCCTAAAATATCCTACATCTGCCAGCTATTTTCCATTTATTATTCTTATCTTAAATAAATGCCTCTTCCTTATCAAGCTTTCTGAAACTGACCATGCCATTCCAAATAGGTACCCTTTTAATTCACTTAGAATCTTTTCCTTTGTTGCTCTTAACAAAATGTTTGATCATTTAATTATCTGGGGATTTACCCTATCTTACCACTAAATGATAAGCTGTATCAGTTCAGTTCAGTTGCTCATTCATGTCTGACTCTTTTCAATCCCATGGACTGCAGCACGCCAGGCTTCCCTGTCCATCACCAACACCGGGAATTTGCTCACACTCATGTCCATCGAGTCGGTAATGCCATCAACCATCTCATCCTCTGTCATCCCCTTCTCCTCCCACCTTCAATCTTTCCCAGCATCAGGGTCTTTTCCAGTGAGTCAGTTCTTCACATCTGGTGGCCAAAGTATGGGAGCTCAGCTTCAGCATCAGTCCTTCCAATGAATATTCAGGACCAATTTCCTTTAGGATGGACTGGTTGGATCTCCTTGCAGTCCAAGGGACTCTCAAGAGTCTTCTCCAACAACACAGTTCAAAAGCATCAATTCTTCGGCGCTCAGCTTTCTTTATAGTCCAACTCTCACATCCATACATGACTACTAGAAAAACCATAGCTTTGACTAGACCGACCTTTGTTGGCAAAGTAATGTCTCTGCTTTTTAATGTGCTGTCTAGGTTGGTCATAGCTTTTCCTCCAAGGAGCAAGTGTCTTTTAATTTCATGGTTGCAATCACCATCTGTAGTGATTTTGGAGCCCAAAAATATAAAGTCCCTCACTGTTTCCATTGTTTTCCCAACTATTTGCCATGAAGTGATGGGACCAGATGCCATGATCTTAGTTTTCTGAATGTTGAGTTTTAAGCCAACTTTTTTACTCTCCTCTTTCACTTTAATCAAGAGGCTCTTTAGTTCCTCTTTACTTTCTGCCATAAGGGTGGTGTCATCTGCATATCTGAGGTTATTAATATTTCTCCTGGCAATCTTCATTCCAGTTTGTGCTTCATCCAGCCTAGCATTTCGCATTATGTACTCTGCATCTAAGTTAAATAAGCAGGGTGACAATATACGGCCTTGACATACTCCTTTTCCAATTTGGAACCAATCTGTTGTTCTATGACCAGTTCTAACTGTCACTTCTTGACCTGCATACAGAGTTCTCAGGAGGCAGGTCAGGTGGTCTGGTATTCCCATCTCTTGAAGAATTTTCCACAGTTTGTTGTGATCCACACAGTTAAAGGCTTTGGCATAGTCAATAAAGCAGAAGTAGATGTTTTTCTAGAACTCTCTTGCTTTTTCAATGATCCAACGGATGTTGGCAATTTGATCTCTAGCTCCTCTGCTTTTTCTAAATCCAGCTTGAACATCTGGAAGTTCACAGTTCACATACCGTTGAAGCCTGGCTTGGAGAATTATGAGCATTCCTTTGCTAGCGTGTGAGATGAGTGCAATTGTGCAGTAGTTTGAACATTCTTTGGCATTGCCTTTCTTTGGGATTGGACTGACCTTTTCCAGGACTGTCCCAAACATCACTGATAGCATTTACTGACAAATACAGAGGATGAGATGGCTGGATGGCGTCACTGACTCAATGGACGTGAGTCTGAGTGAACTCCGGGAGTTGGTGATGGACAGGGAGGCCTGGCGTGCTGCGATTCATGGGGTCGCAGAGAGTCAGACATGACTGAGCAACTGAACTGAACTGACAGATACAGTGCTTGGAACACACATAAGAAATACATACTTGTTGAAAGAGTAAACCAATAATGCTATTTGTTTCTATTGTTCTGTAGTAAATTTACAATGTGCAGAAAAAATTATTTCTTAGTTCTCTATGTGGCACAGTTTAATAAAGAATCTATTAATTATAAAAATTATATATGTCATTTAATAAAATGACATTTTTTAAAAAAGAGGAAAGTGATGCATAGTCACATACATGCATCTGACACTCAGAAGGAGGTAAGACAGGGAACTGAGGCCGAGGGAGAACTTGTTTCATGCCTCCTCCTCACTTCCATTCTCGCTGGCAGTCCTTGGCTTACAGATGGCATCACTCCAATTTCTACCTTCTTCTACACCCAGCATCATACTCCGGGTCTCTCCTCTTATAAGGACACTGTGCATATGTTGAACTGAAGGCCCACCCTAATCTACTTTGACCTCTTAACTAACTACATCTGCAAAGATACTGTTAGGTTTTGAATCATGTCCACCCAAGATATGTTAAACTCCAGCCCTCAACAGCTCAGAAGACAACCTTATTTGGAAACAGTGTCTTTACCAAGGTGATCAAGTTACAATAAGGCTTATTAGGGTGGGCCCTAATCCAATATGACTGATACCCTTCTAGAAATGGGAAACGTGAACAGAGAGAGACACACACGGAAGGAAAAGGATGAAAAGACACAGAGAACATCCTCTACAAGCCAAGGAGTGCCTCAGGGCAACAGAACCCAGGAGAGAAGCAAGGAACAGATCACCTCTCACCACCCTCTGAAAGAATCAACTCTGCCAACCCCCTGACTTGGGTTTTTAGCCTCCAAACTCCAAAACAATAGATTTCTATTGTTTAAGCCACTTGGTGGGTGGTACTTTAAGGGTTTTTACTTCTTTGTTTTTGGCTGCACTGAGAGGCTTGTGGGATCTTAGTTCCCCAACTAGGGGTCAAACCAGGGCCCTCGGCAGTGAGAGCACGGAGACATAACCACTGGGCCACCAGGAATTCCACAACATGTGGAACTTTGTTAAGGCCGCTCCAGGAGACTAACACAGACCTTATTTCAAAACTAGGCCCCATTCTGAAGTACTCAATAGACTTGAATTTTGGGTAAACACTACTTAAAATCAGTACATCCACTAAACATTTAAGGAAAGATGAACACCAATCCTTCACAAACTGTCCCATAAAAGAAGGAGAAACAGCTCAATTCATTCCATGTGACTAACATTATCCTGATACCAAATCCAGACAAAGATGTCACAAGCAAAGGAAAGTAAAAAACCAGAAGACCAATATCTACGATGACTATCAATGAAAATATCAGCAAAATACTAGTAAACCAAATTCAGGAGCATATTTAAAGAATCACACACCATGATGAAGTGGGATTTATCCTAGGAACACAAGGTTGGTTCAACATATGAAATCCATATATTACACCATATTAAAAGAAAAAAGGACAAAAATTACATGGGCATCCCAGTGCCCATGCAGATGCAGTAAAGGCATTGGATAAAAATCGAACAACCTTTTATGATAAAAAATGCTAAACAAACTGCGAGCAGAAGGGAACGTCCTCAATATAACAAAGGGGCTCTATGAAAATCCACAGCTAACATGATATTTAACAGTGAAAGACTGGATGATTTCCTCCTAAGATCAGGAAAACAAACAACAAGGATGTTCGGTCTGGCCATGTCTATTCACCATTGTACTGGAGATTCTAGCCAAGGCATTTAAGCAAGAAAAAGCACCCAGATTAAAAAAGAAAAACTAAGACTATCTTTATTTGCAGATGACATGACCTTGTATCCAGAAAACTCTAAGGAGTCCACAAAAAAATATTACAAATAATGAGTTCAACAAAGTTTCAAGATAAAAGATCAATACTCAAAAATCACTTGTATTCCTACACCCTAGCGATGGACTATTCAAAAAAAATTAAGAAAACAACTCATTTAAAATGGTATCAAAAATAAAATAAAATAAAATAAAATGGTATCAAAAAGAAATACTTAGGAATAGATTTAACAGAAAATTATAAGTTTTATACATTGAAAACTTTTAAAAAACAAAAACCTGAAAGATGACCTTAAGAAATCACATATTCATGAATCAAAAGACTTAAACTTGTTAAAACAGCAATATTTCCCAAACTGAGCTAAGGTTCAGTAAGTTCCTATCAAAATTCCAGGTGCCTTTTTTTTTTGGAGAAAAAGACAAGCTTTTCCTAGAATTCATAAAGAAACTCAAAAGGCCCAGAATAATCAAAGTAATCCTGAAAAAAAGGACAAAAGTTGAAATACTAAGCTTCTTGATTTTCAACCTTACTATAAAACTACAGTAATCAAAACAGTGTTAGACTAGGATACGGACAAATAGATCAATGAAATAGAATTGAGTCCATTCAGAAAGACTCTTGCATTTATGGTCAATTGATTTTCCAACAAGAATGACAGGAAAATTTAATAGAGTAGCTTTTTAAACAAATGATGGTGGGACAACTGGATATCCACATGCAAATGAAGGAAGTCTGACCAATATATTATACCATATACAAAAATTAACTCAAAATAGACACAAGGCCCAAATGTAACAGCTAAAATTAAAGTACTCTTTAAAGAAAACATAAGCATAATTTTCATTAATTTGGATTAGGTAATGATCTATTAGGTATGAATTAAAAGCACTATTTCTATTAAAATAGAAATACAGAAATTGAAATTCATCAAAATGAAAAGATTTTGTGTTCTCAGGGGTCCCGATCAAGAAAGTAAAAAGACAAACCAGAGGAGGGGAAAAATACTGGTCAATCATATATTTAATAAGGGACTTTTATCCAGAATATATGAAAAGCTCTTACAACAATAAAAAGACAAATAATCAAATAGTAGGTGAAGTATTTGGATAGACATTTCTCTGAAAAAGATATAAAAATGGCCAATTAGAATATGAAATTAGCCATCAGGGAAATACAAATCTAAACTACAGTGAAATACCACTTCACACCCAGTAGGAAGATCATTTTAAAAAGATGGTAAGTTCTTCTGAGGATATAGAGAAATCAGAACCTTCATATATTGCTGGCAGAAATGTACAATGGTGCAGGTACCATGGGAAACATTTGGCAAGTTCCTTAAAAAGTTAAACATGGAATGATCATAAGATGCAGTAATTTTACTCCTAGGTTTATACCCAAGAGAACTGAAAACAGGTCTACACAAAAATTTGTTCATAAATGGTCACAGCAACATTATCCATAATAGCCAAAGAGTGGCAGCAACCCAATGTCCCTCAACTGATAAAGGGATGGATAAAATGCATCTCCATACAATGGAATATTATCCACAAAAAAGAATCAATGACTGGAGAGTGACATCAGCAAGACAGTGGACTAGAATCCCACAGGCCCACCTCCCCCACAAAGACACTGCGTCAACAACAGTATATGGGCTAGAGAACCTCTGTGAGAAGTCTAGAGACCAACCGAGAAGCTACGGAACCCAGACTACTGTAAAATCAAGAAGGGGCTCCAACAACAGGGGTGGGAAAACTCACATTTGGGGCACCTGTTCACGCCCCTTCCTTTTGCAGCATGGCGTAGAGGAAACTCTTGTTTCTCCTTCAAGATGGAAACAGAAGAGAGCACCATGTCGCCACTGGGGTTCTCTGGTGGCTCAGATGGTGAAGAATTTGCCTGCAGCGCAAGAGACTCAGGTTCAACTCCTGGATTGCGAAGATCCGCTGGAGAAGGGAATGGCTACCCACTCCAGTATTCTTGCCTGGAGAATCCTTTGGACAGAGGAGCCTGGTGGGCTACAGTCCAAGGGGTCACAAAGAGTCAGACACGACTGAGTGACTAACATTTTTACCACTGCTACATCGCCAATATTCCAGCTTGCTGGGGCCATCTTGAAGGACTGGTTTCTCTTGTCTGACTCAGAGCATTAACAGGATCAGTGCCAGAATTTGGAAGATGCTGAAACTGAAGGCAAGCAACCTATCAGAGCAGCAGTTTTGCAGGAAGACACCAAGGGGAGCAAGAGATAAAAATTGAGAGATCTTAGAAACTACAGCAAGGCTGACTGGTGATGACCTTACCTTGTGCAAAGCTAGCATATAAAGACTGGGTGAGGTGGTTTTTTCTTACAAATGCTCAAATCCCAGAAAAAAAAAATATAAGGTATACAAAGATATGTGAAAATGTGGGCCAAAGGAACAAAATAAAACTCTAGAAACTAACCCTAAAGAAATGCAGATCTACGAGCTCCCTGACCCCCCCAAAAATTAAAATAACTGCTACAAAGATACTCTGTGAACTAACAGAAAACAAAACACAACTAAATTAGGAAAATGATGAATGAACAAAATGAGACAAAAAGACAGAAACCATTTTTTAAGCAAAAAAAATTCTGGAACTGAAAAATACAATAACTGAACTAAAAAATTCAATAGAGGAGGTTGAGAGCTGCCTTGACCAAGCAAGCAAGCAAGCAAGCAAGAAGGCAGTTCATTTGAAATTATTGAGTCGGAGGAGCAAACAAGAAAAGAAATGAAGAAAACCAAAGAGAGCCTAAGGGACTTATGGTACATTCTCAGGGGGACCAATATACACATCAAGGGATTCTCAGAAGGATAAGAGAAAGACAGAAAGGGGCAGAGAGTTTCTTTGAAGAAATAATAGCCAAAAGTTTCCCAAATCTGAGAAGACAGACATCCAAGAAATTCAAAGAACTCCAACAAGTAAATCCAAAAAGGACAACATCAAGACACATTAAAATCTAATCGTCTAACAACAAAGACAGAAGATCTTGAAAGGAGTTAGAGGAAAGCAATATATCCCATACAAAAGGAGCTTCCATAGGATGATCAGATTTCTCGGCAGAACATTTGAAGGCCAGAAGGAAGTAGTGTGATATATTTTAAGCACCAAAAGAACTCAATCAAGAATACTGCATCTGACAAAACTGTCCTTCAAAATGAAGGAGAAATTAAGACCTTCCCAGATAAATAAAAGCTGAGGAGTTTCATTACCACTAGAACTGATCTATCTGTTCAGTTCAGTCGCTCAGTCGTGTCCGACTCTTTGTGATCCCATGCGAAGAACTGATCTATAAGGAATGCTAAAAGAGTACTTCAAGTTGAAATGAAAAGATAGCAACGTGAAGCTGTATGAAATTAGAAGGCTCTTCAATAAAGCTAAATGCATGAACAAATACAGTAACTTCTAATATTGTAATTTTCATGCACAGAACTTTAATGACAAAAATTTAAATAACCATAAATCTATATTACTAAGTACACAATATTTAAAGATATAAATTGTGACATCAGTAATACAAAATGTGTGAGGTAAAGCTATAAAGGAAGAGAGGTGAAACTTAAGATGTTATCAGTTTAAAACAGAAAGTCATAATTTCAAGATAGGTTGTTAGAACTGGACAGGAAACAACAGGCTGGTTCCAAATAGGAAAAGGAGTACGTCAAGGCTGTATATCGTCATCCTGCTTATTTAACTTCTATGCAGAGTACATCATGAGAAACGCTGGGCTGGAAGAAGCACAAGCTGGAATCAAGATTGCCAGGAGAAACAACAACCTCAGATATGCAGATGACACCACCCTTTTGGCAGAAAGTGAAGAACTAAAGAGCATCTTGATGAAAGTGAAAGAGGAGAGCGAAAAAGTTGGCTTAAAGCTCAACATTCAGAAAACTAAGATCATGGCATCTGGTCCCATCACTTCATGGGAAATAGATGGGGAAACAGTGGAAACAGTGGCTGACTTTATTTTGGGGGGCTCCAAAATCACTGCAGATGGTGACTGCAGCCATGAAATTAAAAGACACTTACTCCTTGGAAGGAAAGTTATGACCAACCTGGATAGCATATTCAAAAGCAGAGACATTACTTTGCCAACAAAGGTCCATCTAGTCAAGGCTATGGTTTTTCCAGTAGTCATGTATGGATGCACTGCTGCTGCTGCTGCTAAGTCACTTCAGTCGTGTCCGACTCTGTGTGACACCATAGACGGCAGCCCACCAGGCTCCCCCGTCCCTGGGATTCTCCAGGCAAGAACACTGGAGTGGCTTGCCATTTCCTTCTACAATGCATGAAAGTGAAAAGTGAAAGTGAAGTCGCTCAGTTGTATCTGACTCTTAGTGACCCCATGGACCGCAGCCCACCAGGCTCCTCCGTCCATGGGATGTTCCAGACAAGAGTAGTGGAGTGGGGTGCCATTGCCTTGAGGGTTAGAATATTAGGAAAGCTGAGAGCTGAAGAGTTGATGCTTTTGAACCGTGGTATTGGAGAAGACTCTTGAGAGTCCCTTGGACTGCAAGGAGATCCAACCAGTCCATCCTAAAGGAAACCAGTCCTGGGTGTTCATTGGAAGGATTGATGTTGAAGCTGAAACTCCAATACTTTGGCCACCTGATGCAAAGAGATGACTCATCTGAAAAGACCCTGATGCTGGGAAAGGTTGAGGGCAGGAGGAGAAGGGGACAACGGAGAATGAGATGGTTGGATGGCATCACCGACTCAATGGACATGGGTTTGGGTGAACTCTGGGAGTTGGTGATGGACAGGGAGGCCTGGCATGCTGCGGTTCATGGGGTCGCAAAGAGTCGGACACGACTGAGCAACTGAACTGAACTGAACTGATTCATGTCAGTGCTTGGAAGAAACCAACACAATACTGTAAAGCAATTATCCTTCCATTAAAAAAATAAATAAATTTTTTAGAACTGCTACAAAAGACAAAGAAGGATGTTGTACACTCAAAAAAGGGTGAGTTCACCAAGATTTATCAGATATAAATATTTATGTACCAAACTTCGAAACTCCTAAATATATGAAGCAAACCTTGATAGAATTGAAGGGAGAAACAGAGAGAAGCACGCTGCACGCACAGCAATGAAGACCCAGTGCAGCCACAAATAAATACATAAAAGAAATGAAAAAGAGGGCATTACAATCACAGGGGGAAAGGGTTATAAGAGAATACTATGAACAATTGTACGCCTAATTGGGTAACCTAGAAGAAAAAAATAAAATCCTAGAAACATGTAACCTGACAAGACTGAATCATGAAGAAAGAGAAAGTCTAAACAAACCAATAGTGAGTAAAAGGATTGAAGCGGTAATCAAAAGCCTCCCCAAAGAGAAGCCCAGACCATCTAGATTCACTGGTGACTTCTACCAAACATTTAAAGAAGTAATACCAATTCTCCTGAAACTTTTCCCAAAAACTTAGGAGGAGCGTACACTTCCAAGTTCATTCTATGAGGCTAACATTACTCTGATACCAAAGCCAGATAAAGATACTACAAGAAAGTAAAACTATAGACCAATATCCCAGATGAATACTGATGCAAAAACTCTTAGCAAAATACTGCTGCTGCTGCTGCTGCTGCTGCTGCTGCTAAGTCACTTCAGTCATGTCCGACTCTGTGCAACCCCATAGATGGCAGCCCACCAGGCTGCCCCATCCCTGGGATTCTCCAGGCAAGAACACTGGAGTGGATTGCCATTTCCTTCAAACATAATTCAATAGAACTTTAAAAGGATTATACACCATGACTAAGAAGGATTTATTCCTGGAATCCTAAAATGACTCAACCTATAAAAATCCAAAGAGAGTAAAAGGAAGAAAATAATAATGATTAGAGCAGAGATAAACTAGAGAACGGAAAAATAGAAAACAATGAAACAGAGTTGGATTTTGTAAAGGGCAATGAAATTAACAAATCCTCAGCGAGATTAACTAAGAAAGAAGAGAAGACTCAAATAACTAATATTAGAAATGAAAGAGAGGGACTTCCCTGGTGATCCAGTGGTTAAGAATCCACCCGCCAATGCACAGTTTCGATCCCTGGTCCAGGAAGATTCTAGATTCCACATCCAGTGGAGCAGATAAACCCATGCACCATACCTCCTGGGTGCCACAACTACCAAAGCCCATGTGCTTAGAGGCCACTCTGCAACAAGAGAAGCTGCCACAATGAGAAGTTCATGCACCACAACTAGAAATTATTGCAACATAAGACCACATATGAAAAGGCCACAGTTATCATCATACTTAAGGGTGAAAGACTGAAAGTTTTTCCCGTGAGATCAGGAACTGGGAAGATATCTGCTCTTACCACTTTTTTTTTCCCCCCAACATAGTATTGGAAATCTTAGCTAGAACACTTAGACCTAAAACTCTTAGGAAAAAACAAACAGGAAAAACTGCATGACACTGGACATGGCAATGATTTCTTGGATATGGCGTCAAAAGAACAAACTACAACAACAACGAAGACATAGAGAAACAAGGCTACATCAAACTAAAACGTCTGTGTGTCAAAGGACAGAATCAACAGAATGAAAAGCCAGCTATGGAATGGGAGAAAACATCTGTAAAAAGCACATTATCTGAAAAAGGGGGGTTAATATCCAGAATATATAAAGACCTCCTCCAAATCAATCAAAAATAAAACAGCCTAACTAAACCATGGGCACAAATTTTAAGAGATATTTATCCAAAGAGGATATACAGATGGCCAACAGGCATATGAAAAGACGCTCAACATCACTAATCATCAGAAAATGCAAATTAAAACCACATTAGACATCACTTCACACCCATTACTATGGGTAATATGAACAACACAGAAATAACAAGTGTTATCCCTGGCAGGGATGTGAAGTTCGAACTTGTACACTATTGGTGGGATTGAAAAATTGTGTGACCTTTATGTAAAACAGTGTGGAGCTTCCTCAAAAATTAAAAATAAAAATAGAACTACCATGTGATACAGCTGTTTTATTTATGGGTATATATCCAAAGAAAGCAGAGTCTCAGGAAGACATTGGCATGCCCATGCATATATACACACTATTAGCAACAGCCAAGAGACAGAAACAACACAAATGTGAATGGATAAATAAAATGTGAGGTAGAGATGTAGGCATAATCACACGGTGGATTGTTACTCAGCCTCAAAACAGAAGGGAATCCTGACACCTGCTACAAGGATGAATCTTGAGGACATTATGCTAAGTGGAATATGCCAGTCACAAAAAGACAAATATTATGTGTTTCCGCTTGGAGATATCCAAAGTAGTCAAATTCACTGAAACAGAAAGCAGAATTGTGGTTACCAGGGGCTGGAGGAAAGAGAAAAGGGAGGTGCTGTTTAATGGGGATTTTCACAATAATGTGAACATACGTAACACTGAAGTATAGTTAAATTGATGAAAATGGTAAACTTTGTGTGTTTTGTCCCACACACATACAAATGAATGCGCCAAATGCTGGGAGCACACACAATAACAGGAACTCACACACCGAGAGATGAAAATGGTACAGCCACTTGGAAGACAGTCTGGCAGTTTCTTATAAAACTCAACGTGGTGTTAACACACCATCCAGCAAACATTCTCCTTGGTATTTACCCAAAGGATTTAAAAACTTTTGTTCACATAAAACCCCCCACAAGGATGTGTACAATAGCTCTATTCACAATTGTCAAAACTTGGAAGCAACCAAAGTGAATGAATAAACTCTGGTACATTCAAACAAGGCTCAGCCCTTAAAAAAAATACATAGTGGAACCTTTAAATGCATATTACCAGGTGAAAAAAAGCCAATCTGAAAAAGCTACTTAATGTAGGAGTCCAAATACAGTGACATCCTAGAAAATCAAAACCATGGGGACGATAAGAATATTAGTACTTGACGGGGAGAGGGCCCCAGCAGAGCACAGAGTACTCAAAGGGCAGTGAAAATACTCTGTATGATACTATAATGATGAATAAACGTCATTATGCATCTGTCCAAACTCACAGCATAGACACTGCTAAGAGTGAACCCTAAGGTAAACCATGGGTTTTGACAGATTATGGTTTGTCAATGTAGGGTCACCCTTGGTAATAAGTGTATCACTCTGGTGAGTGATGTTGGAGGCTTTGCACACATAGGGGAAGGCGGGTATATGGGAAATATCTGTACCCCACCTCAGTTTTGTTGTGAACTTAAAATACTGCTCTTCAGTTCAGTTCAGTTCAGTTGCTCAGTCGTGTCCGACTCTTTGCGACCCCATGAATCGCAGCACACCAGGCCTCCCTGTCCATCACCATCTCCCGGAGTTCACTCAAACTCACGTCCATCGAGTCGGTGATGCCATCCAGCCATCTCATCCTCGGTTGTCCCCTTCTCCTCCGGCCCCCAATTACTCCCAGCATCAGAGTCTTTTTCAATGAGTCAACTCTTTGCATGAGGTGGCCAAAGTATTGGAGTTTCAGCATCATTCCTTCCAAAGAAATCCCAGGGCTGATCTCCTTCAGAATGGACTGGTTGGATCTCCTTGCAGTCCAAGGGACTCTCAAGAGTCTTCTCCAACACCACAGTTCAAAAGCATCAACTCTTGTGCACTCAGCTTTCTTCACAGTCCAACTCTCACATCCATACATGACCACTGGAAAAACCATAGCCTTGACTAGATGGACTTTTGTTGGCAAAGTAATGTCTCTGCTTTTGAATATGCTATCTAGGTTGGTCATAACTTTCCTTCCAAGGAGCAAGCGTCTTTTAATTTCATGGCTGCAATCACCATCCGCAGTGATTTTTGAGTCCAGAAAAATAAAGTCAGCCACTGTTTCCACTGTTTCCCCATCTATTTCCCATGAAGTGATGGGACTAGATGCCGTGATCTTAGTTTTCTGAATGTTGAGCTTTAAGCCAACTTTTTCATTCTCCTCTTTCACTTTCATCTTTCTCTTACAAGATGTCTTTTTTAAAATGGGATGAAATACTTCCTAAGGCATGCTACAACATGGATGCACCTTGAAAATATGCAGCATGAAAGAAGCCAGACACAACAGAACACATATTTTATGATTCAGTGTTTGTCAAGTGTTCAGATTAGGAACCCATAGAGACAGAAAACAAGTTAGCGGTTGGCAGCACCTTGGGGAAGAGGAAATGAGGAAGGACTATGGGCTTCTTTGTGAGATTATAAAAATATTCTGAAATTAGATGGTGGATATGGTATACAACGCTGTGAAGATACTAAAACCACTGAATCATTTACTTTAAAAAGTAAATAAATAAGCAAAAAGTCAAAGATGAAATAAAGACATTTTCACGTAAACGAAACCTGAGAGCCTCTGTGGACAAGACTCCTGCACTATAAGAAATGCTGAAAGAAGTTCTTCATGCTGGAAAGGAACTGGCAGCAGGTGGACATTCAGACCTACACCAGGGAGCCAAGAGCAACAGTAATGATGACTGCACCCAAGAGCAGCAGGGTGGGGTGGGAACGGCCCTCCGAAGCCAACTCCTGGGTGGTGGGTTCCTTCCTTTCCCATCTTGCTTCTTCGCTCTTAGGAACTAGGGACCCCCCGGGTGGCTCTCCCCAGGCAGCTCTCACCATACAGTCTCTCTGTTATTCAGGTGGTGGAGGGAACCCCAGCAAGGCCCCACCTAAGCAGATGAGCCCAGGGTGCTGGGCTACTGCCCTGCTCCCCTGCAGGCAAGCACTCCCATTCTACCCAAGAGGGACACACTCAAGAGAGGGAGAGACTGACGTCCTTCAAAAGTCACCTCCTTCCTGCCCTCAGACACTGGAGTTGAGCTACTGAAGGTCGCAAGGAAGAAGGCTGGGTCACACACAGAAACTCCCCTGCAAGCCTGATGGTCTCAGCTCCTGCCTCATGGACCAGAAAGGATCTTCACTTTCTGTCCTCAGCTTTGGGCCTTTGCCAGATTTCAAGACAGCAGGCAATATTGTACTGCATTATGCCATCGGAAGAGGGGAGAAGGCGAGGGACACAGTCTCTTCACAACATCTGTATGGCCAAAGCAAGAGGGTCAGTTGTGAAAGGAGACAGTGGCCTTGTGGGTAGAGTACAGGCTTTGAGGTCAGACAACCATAGGTTTGGGCTTCCCTGGTAGCTCAGCTGGAAAAGAATCTGCCTGTGATTCAGGAGACCCTGGTTCAATTCCTGGGTGAGGAAGATCCCCTGGAGAAGGGATAGGCTACCCACTCCAGTATTCATGGGCTTCCCTAGTGGCTCAGATGGTAAAGAATCCGCCTGCAATGTGGGAGACCTGGGTTTGATCCCTGGGTTGGGAAGGTGTCCTGCAGAGTGCATAGCAACCCACTCCAGTATACTTGCCTGGAGAATCCCCTTGGACAGAGGAGCCTTGTGGGCTACACAGTGCATGGGGTCGCAAAGAGTCGGACACAACTGAGCAACTAAGCACAGCATAGCAATCATAGGTTCAAATTCAAAGTGGGCCACTACAATATTGTAAAGTAATTAGCCTCCAATTAAAATAAATTAATTAATTAAAAAATTCAAAGTGGGCCATTTATCAGCTGAGGGACCTTTACCAAGACCCTTCATCTCTGTGGGACCGCCTGCCTCACTGGGGAATTAAGACACCTTGACAGAGATGGCATTAACAAATGATTTTTCCCTTCTGCTGTGCTCATTATTTGCTTCTGCTGGGACTGAAGCCTGTGGTGGGGGCAGTTGCACCCAGCTATGTGCCAGATCAGTGAAGGGCCCAGCGTACGGGGCAGCTGGACGAGGATCCAGTCCAGAAGAATGGAAATCTGGTCCTCCTTAACCAATGCCTGATTTGATTTGACTCTAGCAAAGAAACATTTAAAACTACAGAAAGTGGGACTTTCTTGGTTCCAGTGGCTAAGACTCTGAGCTCCCAATGCAGGGTCCCTGCGTTTGATCCCTGGCCTGGGAACTAGACCCCACATGCTCCAACTAAGAGTTCACATGCTGCAACTAAGACCCAGCGCAGCCAAGTCAATTAATTAAAAAAAAATAAAACTGCAGAAAGTGAGAAGAAACAAGTCAGTATTTACTCTTTAGCACTTCTACTCAGCCTAGCCCACCTGGCTGTGTCTTGCACCCTGAGTGTGTGGCTTCCAGAAGAGACTGATCTACAGGCCACAGGCAGCTTTAGGGACAAAGAGCTGGACTTGAAACAGGGAACCAAAAGAGAGAAAAGAAAATTCTCAGCCAGTCTCCTTCATGATTGCAGATTCAAAACTCCTAATGGAAGATAAACAGAAAGAATTCACCATTATATTAAAAGAAGCATTCATTTCAACTTAGTTGGGATTGTCTCAAAATTTAACCAAGCTTTGAGAGAAAAGCTATGAACGTATTGGCCAGTAGATGGCTGATAAAACATTACTAGTAAGCCAAACACTTGTTGCAAAACAAGTGTTTAACATGTTTGGTTTGAAGTACTCTCGTACTTTAACTTATATTTTTCCAAACCAAAAGCCAAATTTATATTTAACAATAAAACCCTGGAGACTTTGTTATTTAAGCCAAACAAAAGAAGGATGCCTGCTATCGCCATTACCACTCTCCAGTGTTCCGGAAGTTCTGGCAATACGTTAGGACATGAAGCAGAAAGGGGGTAAGACTGCCATCAGGAACAGCGATTTGTTCTCATGATTTGCAGATGACTGTCATTTGTTAATTCCCCAAACGTACACTGAGTTTCATCTATGCCCCACACCATTCAGGGACTCACCGTAAACTCCGCACCTTCACAGAATTCATGAGAGAAGGGAGGGTGGGAGACATAAAAAAATCAAGTGAAACAAAATAAACAATGTGCCTTGACGAAAACTGAAAGAGCTGACAAAGTGACAGGGCAAAAGGAGCCATCCAACAGCAGGTGGTCAGCTGACCTCAAAAAGGAGTATTTGACCAAAGCCTGAAAGATACAAAAAGCAAGCCACGGGGCAAGTGGGCAGTGGGAGAGGCCCTGGGAGGGAAACAAGGTCAGCGAGCTGATTAGCAGGGCAGTGTGGACAGGGAATACTCAGGTGAAGGAAGAAAGCCCAAGACAGGCCCCAAAAGCAGGCAATGAGAGGGTTAATTACAGGCAGGCAAGAAGATGACTGCCAAAGATGACCATGTCCTAATCCCTGGAACCTGTGGCTACATTCACTTACTTCACCAAGGAGAATTAAGTTTGCAGGTGGATTTAAGAGTGCTCATCAGCTCACTTTGAGATGGGGAAATAATCCTGGATTATTTGGACGGTCCCAATGCAATCACAAGCCTCCTTCAGTGCAAAGTGGGGAGGGAGCAGTCTGTGTTAGAGCAATATAAGAAAGTCTCAACTGGACATTGCTGGCTTTGAAGATGGAAGGGGGCCATGGGCCAAGAATGCCAGCAGCCCCTAGAAGCTAGGAGAGGTGAAAAAAAATTATTCCTGCAAATCTCCAGAAAGGAAAATAGCCCTACCAATACCTTGATTTTAAGCTAGTAAAACCCATTTTTGGACTTCTGGCCTCTAGGACTGTTAAGACAACAAATCTGTGCTTTTAAGCCACTAGTTTGTGTTGTTATGACAGCAATGAGAAACAAACATAATGGTGTATTACACTGTTTTCAAATATTTAATTAGCACTCCATCACTGGAATAAATCCCATTTAGTCATGGTGTAGAATTCTTTTACAGATTGGTGAATTCTGCTTGCTAATGTCTTGTTAAAAGTTTTTGGAATTTTTATCCATGACGCATATTGATCTATAGGTTTTCTTCTTTTGTGTGCTATCTGTATAGTTTAAGAGTTCTTTCTATGTTTTTAAGATATTTTTTTAAGTCTTTATTGAATTTGTTACAATATTGCCTATATTGTTTATGTTCTGGTTTTTTAGCTGTGAGGCATGTGGGATCCCAGCTCCCCAACCAGGGACTGAAACCACACCTCTTGCATTGGAAGGCAAAGTCTTAATCACGGGAACACCAGGGAAATCCTTTGTATATTTTGGATAATAGTCCTTTACTAGATGTGTCTTTTGCAAATATATTCTCCCAGTCTATGTCTTGTCTACCCATTTTCTTGATACTATCTTTCACAGAGCAGAAGTTTCTAAACTTTAATGAAGTCCAACTTATCAATTATTTTTTTCATGGATCATGTCTTTGTGGTTCTATCTAAAAAAGGCACCACAATATCCAAAGTCTATAAACCTATCCAAATAACATAGGTTTTTCTCCTATGCTATTTCTTAGGAGGTTTATAGTTTTGCATTCTACATTTGGATCTACAACCCAGGGCTTTCCTGGTGGCTCAGTGGTAAAGAACTTGCTTGCCAATGAAGGAGACACATGTTCAATCCCTGATCCAGGAAAATCCCACGTGCCACAGAGCAACTAAGCCCACGGGCCACAGCTACTGAGCCTGTGCTCTAGAACCCAAGAGTCACAACTACTGAGCCCTATGTTCTAGAACCTGAGAGCCACAACTGCTGAGCCGATATGCTGTATTTACTGAAGACCATGCCCCGTAGAGCTCAAGCTCCACAACAGAAGAAGCCACTGCAATGAGAAGCCCGTGCACAGCAACTAGAGAACAACCCCACTCGCCACAACTAGAAAAGAGCTCATGCAGCAACGAAGACCCAGCATGGCCAAAAATAAATAAGTAAAATTACAAAACAGAACAGATCTGTGATCTACTTTAAGTTAACTTATGTGATGGGTATAAGGTCTGGGTCCAGGTTCATTTTATTTTGTATGTAGATATCCAGTTGTTCTAGCATCAACTATTAAACAGACTATCTTTGCTCCATTGTATTGCCCTTGCTTCTTTGTTAAGGATTAGTTGACCATACTTATGGGTCTCTATTTCCAGGCTTTTGATTGTCTTTCACCAATATCCTGCTCTCTTAATTATCGTAGCTATATAATAAGTCTTGAAGTCAGGTGGAATCAGTCCCCCAATACTGTTTTTCTCCTTCAATTTTGTGCTGGCTGTTCTTAGTCTGTTGTCTCTCCATATGAACTTTAGAATCAGCTTGTTGATATTCTATAAAATAACTTGTTAGTTTCCCCTGAGGGTAGGTCTTGTTAAGAACAGATTTCTTGGCATATTTCAAAATGGGTTCTTTACCCCTGTGCCGGATGCCCTGGGGTAATTTTTCTCTGCTATTTACTGCAGGGATCTGATTGAGCTCCTGAGAGTAAATCACACAGTATTGTGGCGGTCCCTCTGTGCCTGGGTGCCCTGGAGTTTTAACTCTCAGATTTGTCCGCCCTGAGCCTCCAGCAATCACAGTTCAGACTTTCCTAGCCTGTCACCAGTTCCTGCAGTGAATTCTGCTCATGAGCCTACTCCTCTGGTAAGCAGGGGTAAACTGCAACTTCCTGTATTCACCTGACTCTTCAATCTTGGGGCAGTGGTTTGCCCTGTCCTCCTTCTATGGATCCAAGAAGAAGTGTTGATGTTCCAGCCCGTTTAGCTTTTTATACATTGTTAGAATGGATGGTGACTTTCAAGCTCCTTGCATGTGGAACTGGAAACCAGAATTCCATCCTGTAGGTCTTAGACTTCCACGGTTACTTCAGTTCAGTTCAGTCATTCAGTCGTGTCCTCAGACTCTTTGTGACCCCATGGACTGAAGCACGCCAGGCTTCCCTGTTCTTCACTATCTCCTGGAGTTTGCTCAAACTCATGTCCATTGAGTCAATGATGCCATTCAACCATCTCATCCTCTGTCTCCCTCTTTTCTCTTGCCCTAAATCTTTCCCAGCATTAGAGTCTTTTCCAGTAAGCCAGTTCTTTGCATCAGGTAGCCAAAGTACTGGAGCTTTAGCATCAGTCCTTCCAATGGATATTCAGGATTGATTTCCTTTAGGATGGACTGGTTGGATCTCCTTGCAGTCCAAGGGACGCTCAAGAGTCTTCTTCCAACACCACAGTTCAAAAGCCTCAATTCTTCGGTACTCAGCTTTATGGTCCAACTTTCACATCCATACATGACTACTGGAAAAAACATAGCTTTGACTAGATGGACTATGCTAGCAAAGTAATGTCCCTGTTTTTCTAGAGTTTTTAATTTCTTATAGTTTTTTAATTCACTTCTTTGTATAGTATTTTTTAAACAGTTTGCTCAAGATACTATACTATTTAAATGTATATAACATCAGTCTACTGAGGGTAACATTTTTCAGTTCAAGTGAAGCAATTATGTTTTTAACACTCATTCTCTTTGTGTCCTGAATGTACAGATGAGATTTTAAAATCAGGATTAGATTTCTTATTATTGACCAAAAATAACAAGCATGTGCTTCTCCCATATCCATAATGAAAGTCAGGTCAATACGATGAGAGTGAGCTCAAATACAAAGACACATGCAGGGTGGCGTGGTCCTAAGATGGCAGAGGAATAGGACGGGGAGACCACTTTCTCCCCCAGAAATTCATCAAAAGAACATTTGAACACTGAGTAAATTCCACAAAACAATTTCTGAATGCCAGCAGAGGACATCAGGCACCCAGAAAAGCAGCCCATTGTCTTCGAAAGGAGGTAGGAAAAAACATAAAAGATAAAAGAGAGAAAAAAGAGGTAGGGATGGAGCTCCGTCCTGGGAAAGGGAAAGGGGAAAGGGAAGTCGCTCAGTCGTGTCCGACTCTTCGTGACCCCATGGACTGCAGCCCACCGGGCTCCTCCGTCCATGGGATTTTCCAGGCAAGAGTACTGGAGTGGGGTGCCATCGCCTTCTCCAATGAATGAGTCTACCTATTTGTAAAAATGCGACTGATGAAAACAGTGCAATCACTAGGTTATCACACTGTGCGAGTTCAGTTGTCAAGAGGGAACAACTCAAAGGACATCACACAATCTATAAATCAGCTGGAAGGAGCCATCCTGGGAAGGGAGTCTTTAAAAAGAGAGAAGTTTCCAAACACCAGGAAATACTCTCACTGCTGAGTCTGTGGCAAGCCTTGGAACCACAGAGGGCAACATAACAGGGAGGAAAAATAAGTAATCAAAACACACAGATTACTTGCCCAGTGGTAACTTCCAGTGGAGAAGCAGCACAGATGCCTGCATCTGCCACTAGCAAGTGGGGGCTGGGCAGGGAGGTGGGGGCTGCATTGCTTAGAGTAAGGACCTGGCCTGAATGCCCCAAGGGCAATCTGAGGGAACTAACGGGCTAGCAAACCAGACTGTGCGATAACTACCATGCAAGGAACCCTAACCTAAGACACCACCAGGCCCGCTCACGGAACAAAAGACGGAGCAGAGCTAGCCAGCTGCAGACCGGCCATCCCCCTCCGGTGACAGGCAGGCGAGGGCAGCCAGAGCCGGAAGAGGGCAATCGCGGCCCCAGAGAGGCATTATCTACCAAACTGCAAGCAGGCTTCGTTGCTAACCAAGACTTCTTGGGATTCTGGATGGTCAACATCTGCCTGAGAAGGTATGCCGGTTGTACACCCAGAAAACCAAACGGCAGGGACGGGGGAGGCGATAAGTCGCAACGACCGTGCTCGCCAAACACCTGGTCACCTGAGCTGCTCGGACCTGGGAAGGGCACAAAATGCAGGCCCAACCGAGTCTGCACGTCTGAGGACTATCTGAGTGCCTGAACCTGAGCGGCTTAGACCTGGGAGGTGCATGCAGCCCAAGCTGGCCTCAGACAGTTCCCAGCGGAGCAACCTAGAGCCTGAGCAGTGTAGACAGGGAAAGCACACACGCTGTGAGTGGGGCAAACCCAGTGTGGCCGAGACACTGCGAGCACACACCAGTGTTACTTGTTTGCAGCGTCCCTCCCTCCCCACAGCACGACTGAACAAGTGAGCTTAAAAAAGTGTCCACCACTGCCCCCTTGAGTCAGGGCGGAAATTAGACACTGAAGAGACCAAGCAAACAGAAGAAGCTGAAACAGAGGGAACTGCCTTGGAAGTGACAGGTGCAATAGACTAAAACCCTGTAGTTAGTACTGACTACGTAGGAAGGGGCCCATAGATCTTGAGAAATGTAAGCTGGATCAAGGAACTATCTGAAATTAACTGACCCCACACTGCTCACAACACCACCAGAGGAAGTGCTAGATATATTTGTACCATTTTTACTATCATTCTTTAATTTAAAAAATATTTTTTTAATTTCAAGTCCTCTATTACTCCTTTAATTTTCATTTTTATAACCTACTATTACTTTGCAAAAAAATAGACCTGTTTTTTAAAGCAAACTTCATATATACATATTTTATAATTTTTGTGACTTTATCTTTTTTTTCTTTAATATTGTATTATTGAAAATCCAACCTCTACTCTAGATTTTTAATCTTTTTGGTATTTTTTTATCAATTTTGTACCTTTAAGAACCCAATCTTCAGTACCCATTTTTACTTGGGAACAAGATTACTGGCTTGACTGCTCTCTCCCCCTTTGGACTCTCCTTTTTCTCCACCAGGTCACCTCTATCTCCTCCCTCCTCCTTTTCTTCTCTACCCAACTCTGTGAATCTCTTTGTGTGTTCTGGGCTGGGGAGAACATTTAGGGAACTGATTACTGGTTGGATCTGTCTCTCTCCTTCTGATTCCCCTCTTTATCCTCCTGGCCACCTCTGTCTCCTTTCTCCCTCTTCTCTTCTCTATATAACTCTGTGAAGATCTCTGAGAAGTCCAGACTGTGGAGCGCACATAAGGAAGTAATTACTGGCTAGCTTGCTCTCTCCTCTTTTGATTCCACCTCATCTCATCCTGGTCACCTCTATCTCCCTCCTCCCCCTTCTCTTCTCCACGTAACTCTGTGAACCTCTCTGTGTGTCCCTCACTGTGGAGAAACTTTTCATCTCTAACCTAGATGTTCTATCAATGGTGCTGTATAGATGGAAAAGTCTTGAGGCTATTGTAAAAATAGACTGAAAACCAGAAGCAGGAGGCTTAAGTCCAAATCCTGAGAACACCAGAGAACTACTGACTCCAGGGAATATTAATCGACAGGAACTCATCAAACACCTCCATACCTACACTGAAACCAAGCACCACCAAGGGCCAACAAGTTCCAGAGCAAGACATACCATGCAAATTCTCCAGCAACACAGGAACATAGCCCTAAGCTTCAATATACAGGCTGCCCAAAGTCACTCCAAACCCACTGACATCTCATAACTCATTACTGGACACTTCATTGCACTCCAGAGAGAAGAAATCCAGCTCCACCCACCAGAACTCTGACACAAGCTTCCCTAACCAGGAAACCTTGACAAGCCACCTGTACAACCCCACCCACAGCAAGGAAACCCCACAATAAAGAGAACTCCACAAACTGCCAGAATACAGAAAGGCCTCCCCAAACACAGCAATATAACCAAGATGAAGAGACAGAGGAATACCCAGCAGGTAAAGGAACAGGATAAATGCCCACCAAACCAACCAAAAGAGGAAGAGATAGGGAAACTACCTGATAAAGAATTCCAAATAATGATAGTGAAAATGATCTAAAATCTTGAAAACAAAATAGAATCACAGATAAATAGCCTGGAGACAAGGATTGAGAAGATGCAAGAAAGGTTTAACAAGGACCTAGAAGAAATAAAAAAGAGTCAATATATAATGAATAATGCAATAAATGAGATTAAAAAAAACACTCTGGAGGGAATAAATAGTAGAATAACGGAGGCAGAAGATAGGATTAGTGAGGTAGAAGATAGAGTGGTAGAAATAAATGAATCAGAGAGGAAAAAAAAAAAAACTAAGTAAAAGAAATGAGGACAATCTCAGAGATCTCTGGGACAATGTTAAATGCCCCAACATTCGAATCATAGGAGTCTCAGAAGAAGAAGACAGAAAGAAAGACCATGAGAAAATACTTGAGGAAATAATGGGGAAGGAAATAATCACTAAAGTCCAAAAAACCCAGAGAGTTCCAAATAGGATAAACCCAAGGCAAAACACCCCAAGACACATATTAATCAAATTAACAAAGATCAAACACAAAGAACAAATATCAAAAGCAGCAAGGAAAAACAACAAAATAACACACAAGGGGATTCCCATAGGACAAGAGCTGATCTTTCAACAGAAACTCTTCAGGCCAGGAGGGAATGGCAAGACATACTTAAAGTGATGAAAGAAAATAACCTACAGCCCAGCAAGGATCTCATTCAAATATGAAGGAGAAATCAAAAGCTTTACAGACAAGCAAAAGCTGAGAGAATTAAGCACCACCAAACCAGCTCTCCAACAAATGCTAAAGGATCTTCTCTAGACAGGACACAAAAAGGGTGTATAAACTTAAACCCAAAACAATAAACTAAATGGCAACAGGATCATACTTATCAATAATTACCTTAAATGTAAATGGGTTGAATGCCCCAACCAAAAGACAAAGACTGGCTGAATAGATACAAAAACAAGACCCCTATATATGTTGTCCACAAGAGACCCACCTCAAAACAAGGGACACATACAGACTGAAAGTGAAGGGCTGGAAAAAGATATTCCACACAAAGAGAGACCAAAAGAAAGCAGGAGTAGCAATACTCATATCAGATAAAATAGACTTTAAAACAATGTCTGTGAAAACAAAGAAGGACACTACATAATGATCAAAGGATCAATCCAAGAAGAAGATATAACAACTATAATTATATATGCACCCAACATAGGAGTACCGCAATATGTAAGACAAACGCTAACAAGTATGAAAGGGGAAATTAACAATAATGCAATAATAGTGGGAGACTTTAATACCCCACTCACACCTATGGATAGATCAACTAAACAGAACATTAACAAGGACACAAACTTTAAATGATACAATAGACCAGTTAGACCCAATTGATATCTATAGGACATTTCACCCCCAAACAATGAATTTCACCTTTTTTCTCAAGGGCACACGGAACCTTCTCCAGGATAGATCACATCCTGGGCCATAAATCTAGCCTTGGTAAATTCAAAAAAATTGAAATCATTCCAAGCATTTTTTTCTGACCACAATGCAGTAAGATTAGATCTCAATTACAGGAGAAAAACTATTAAAAATTCCAACATATGGAGGCTGAACAACACGCTGCTGAATAACCAACAAATCACAGAAGAAATTAAAAAAAGAAATCAAAATATGCATAGAAACGAATGAAAATGAAAACACAACAACCCAAAACCTGTAAAAGCAGTGATAAGGGGAAGGTTCATAGCAATACAGGCATAACTTAAGAAACAAGAAAAAAGTCAAATAACCTAACTCTACACCTAAAGGAACTAGAAGAGGAAGAAATAGAGAACCCCAGGGTTAGTAGAAGGAAAGAAATCTTAAAAATTAGGGCAAAAAAAAATGCAAAAGAAACTAAAGAGACCATAGCAAAAATCAACAAAGCCAAATGCTGGTTCTTTTGAGAGAATAAATAAAATTGACAAACCATTAGCCAGACTCCTCAAGAAACAAAGGGAGAAAAATCAAGTCAATAAAATTAGAAATGAAAATGGAGAGATCACAACAGACAACACAGAAATACAAAGGATCATAAGACACTACTATCAGCAATTATATGCCAATAAAATGGACAACGTGGAAGAAATGGACAAATTCTTAGAAAAGTACAACTTTCCAAAACTGAACCAGGAAGAAATAGAAAATCTCAACAGACCCATCACAAGCACGGAAATTGAAACTATAATCAGAAAGCTTCCAGGAAACAAAAGCCCAGGTCCAAACGGCTTCACAGCTGACTTCTACCAAAAATTTAGAGAAGAGCTAACACCAATCATACTCAAACTCTTCCAGAAAATTGCAGGGGAAGGTAAACTTCCAAACTCATTCTTTGAGGCCATACAAATTACCCTAATACCAAAACCTGACAAAGATGCCACACACAAAAAAGAAAACTACAGGCCAATATCACTGATGAACATAGATGCAAAAATCAACAAAATTCTAGCAATCAGAATCCAACAACACAAAAAATATCATACATCATGACCAAGTGGGCTTTATCCCAGGGATGCAAGGATTCTTCAATATCCACAAATCAATCAATGTAATACACCACATTAACAAACTGAAAAATAAAAGCCATATGATTATCTCAATAGATGCAGAGAAAGCCTTTGACAAAATTCAACATCCATTTATGATAAAAAGTCTCCAGAAAGCAGGAATAGAAGGAACATACCTCAACATAATAAAAGCTATATATGACAGACCCACAGCAAACATTATCCTCATTGGTGAAAAATTGAAAGCATTTCCCTTAAAGTCAGGAACAAGACAAGGGTGCCCACTTTCACCACTACTATTCAACATAGTTTTAGAAGTTTTGGCCACAGAAATCAGAGCAGAAAAAGAAATAAAAGGAATCCAAATTGGAAAAGAAGAAGTAAAACTCTGTTTGCAGATGACATGATCCTCTACATAGAAAACCCTAGAGACTCCACCAGAAAATTACTAGAGTTAATCAGTGAATATAGTAAAGTTGCAGGATATAAAATCAACACACAGAAATCCCTTGCATTCCTATACACTAATAATGAGAAAATAGAAAAAGAAATTAAGGAAACAATTCCATTCACCATTGCAATGAAAAGAATAAAATACTTAGGAATATATCTACCTAAAGAAACAAAAGGCCTGTATATAGAAAACTATAAAACCCTGGTGAAAGAAATCAAAGACACTAATAGATGGAGAAATATACTGTGTTCATGGTTTAGAAGAATCAATATAGCGAAAATCAAAGCAATCTATAGATTCAATACAATCCCTATCAAGCTACCAACGGTATTTTTCACAGAGCTAGAACAAATAATTTCACAATTTGTATGCAAATACAAAAAAATCTCAAATAGCCAAAGCAATCTTGAGAAAGAAGAATGGAACTGGAGGAATCAACCTGCCTGACTTCAGGCTCTACTGCAAAGCCACAGTCATCAAGACAGTATGGTACTGGCACAAAGACAGAAATATAGATCAATGGAACAAAAACAGAAACCCCAGAGATAAATCCATGCACCTATGGACACCTTATCTTTGACAAAGGAGGCAAGAATATACAATGGAGAAAAGACAGTCTCTTTAACAAGTGGTGCTGGGAAAACTGGTCAACCACTTGTAAAAGAATGAAACTAGAACACTTTCTAACACCATACACAAAAATAAACTCAAAATGGATTAACGATCTAAATGTAAGACCAGAAACTATAAAACTCCTAGAGGAGAACATAGGCAAAACACTCTCCGACATAAATCACAGCAGGATCCTCTATGACCCATCTCCCAAAATATTGGAAATAAAAGCAAAAATAAACAAATGGGACCTAATTAAACTTAAAAGCTTCTGCACAACAAAGGAAACTATAAGCAAGATGAAAAGACAATTTCAGAAAAATAAACGACCCAATCAAAAAATGGGCCAAAGAACTGAACAGACATTTCTCCAAAGAAGACATACAGATGGCTAACAAACACATGAAAAGATGCTCAACATCACTCATTATCAGAGAAATGCAAATCAAAACCACAATGAGGTACCATTTCATGCCAGTCAGAATGGCTGCTATCCAAAAGTCTACAAGCAATAAATGCTGGAGAGGGTGTGGAGAAAAGGGAACCCTCTTATACTGTTGGTGGGAATGCAAACTAGTACTGCCACTATGGAAAACAGTGTGGAGATTCCTTAAAAAACTGGAAATAGAACTGCCATACGACCCAGCAATCCCACTGCTGGGCATACACACCGAGGAAACCAGAATTGAAAGAGACGTGTACCCCAATGCTCATTGCAGCACTGTTTATAATAGCCAGGACATGGAAGCAACCTAGATGTCCATCAGCAGACGAATGGATAAGAAAGCTGTGGTACATATACACAATAGAGTATTACTCAGACATTAAAAAGAATACATTTGAATCAGTTCTGAGGTGGATGAAACTGGAGCCTATTATACAGAGTGAAGTAAGCCAGAAAGAAAAACACCAGTACAGTATACTAATGCATATATATGGAATTTAGAAAGATGGTAACGATAACCCAGTATGCGAGACAGCAAAAGAGACACAGATATATAGAACAGTCTTTTGGACTCTGTGGGAGAGGGTGAGGGTGGGATGATTTGGGAGAATGGCATTGAAACATGTATAATATCATATGAGAAACAAATCGCCAGTCCAGGTTCGATGCATGATACAGGATGCTCAGGGCTGGTGCACTGGGATGACCCAGAGGGATGGTACGGGGAGGGAAGGGGGAGGGGGGTTCAGGATGAGAAACACGTACACACCCATGGCAGATTCATGTTGATGTATGACAAAACCTATACAATATTGTAAAGTAATTAGCCTCCAATTAAAATAAATAAATTTAATGTTAAAAAAACAAAGACACATGCAAAGTCTACATTAAAAGTGACAAACACAGAGGAGTGAATTTTGGCCATTTAACATGCAGAAAGCGCAGCTACCTCTCTCCCTTTCTGAGAGTCTCCCTGGAAATGTCTTAACTTTAACACTTTGAAGTAAGTATCTCAAGGATCCAAATAAGCCCAATTCTCAACTTTTACAATACACAAATGTCTGTGTGTCCTAGGTTTCATCCCTTTTGAAATTTCAAAAGCCATTATCTGAAAAAACAATGCTCAAACCTAGATATTTATCCTGAAATGTAACTTTTTTGTTCCTGAGGGGATAAAAGGAGGCTGTTGGATGGAAGCAATTAGCTCTACTATTAAGGAAACAGATGCCTGCAGAGCTAGTTTCTGAGGGAAGTGAAAACAAACATTCTCTATGTTTATTGAATATTAATTACTGAGTCTCTGTAGTCTAAAACTTTATAGGAACACTGAGAAATTTTTGTGATTTACTTACCAAAAACACTTTACCTCCCTTTGATCCTTTTTACTGTTCCCTGTTTACATTTTGATTGTCATAGATATTTTCTCTAAATATACTGAGAACCACATCAGAAAATGTAGTAATTTTTGCTTTAACCACCAAACATAATTTAGAAAACTAAAGAGGAAGAGGAAAATCTATTGTATTTACCCATAGTATTTTCACTCTGTTTTTCTTTCTTCCTTACTGATGTTCCAAGATGCTTTTATTCTTTTGGTAACAGCTTTATTGAAATGTAGTTCACATAATACAATTTACTCATTGCAAGTATACAATTCACTAGTTTTTAATATATTAACAAAGTTGTGCAGCCATCATCAAAATTATAGAATATTTTTATCACTTCAGAAAGACATCCCAAGTTCCTTAGCCATCACTCTTCAGAGTCCTAAGCAACCACTAATCTACTTTTCTCTCTACAGATTTGCTATTCTGAAGATATTATATAAACAGACTCTTACAGTATACAGTGTTTTCTGATTGGCTTCTCTCATTTCACTTACATTTTCAAGATTCATCCATGCTGTAACATGTATCAGTACTTCATTCCTTTCTATTGCCAAATAATATTTCATTGTGTGGATATACTACATTTGATTTACCCATTCATGAGTTAACAGACATTTGGGTTGTTTCCACTTTTGATTATTACGAATAATGCAGCTGTGAACATTTATGTACAAAATTTTGTGGGACATTTTTCTAGAAGTGAAATTGTTGGGTCATACAATAATTCTATGTTTATGTTTTCGAGTGCCTGCCAAACCATTTTTCAAAGCAGTTGCACCATTTTATATTGCCACCAGCAGTGTATGAGTTTTTCAGTTTCTCAACACCATCAACATTGCTATTATCTGCCTTTTTTTAAATAACAGCCATCCTAGTGAGGGTGGAGTGCTATTTCATGGTGATTTTACTTTGCATTTTTCTGATGACTAATGATGTTGACACTCTTTATAGCTGATTATTGGCCCATCGTATATCCTCTTCAGAGAAATGTTTATTCAGATTTTTTGTCCATTTTTAACAGTTTTTTTTAGTGACTAAATTGGAAGAGTTCTTTATATTATAAACACAAGTCCCTTATCAGCTGTATAACTTGAAAATCTTTTCCCATTATATGGGTT
This sequence comes from Capra hircus, assembly GCF_001704415.2. Classification (NCBI taxonomy): domain Eukaryota; kingdom Metazoa; phylum Chordata; class Mammalia; order Artiodactyla; family Bovidae; genus Capra; species Capra hircus. The sequence continues at coordinate 21,649,621 of NC_030831.1, read as the reverse complement.
ATTTTTTCACTTTCTTGATAGTACCTTTTGAAGTACCAACGTTTAAAGCTCTGATAAAATCTAATGTACCTATTTTTCTTTGGTCTTTATGCTTTTAGTGTCATGTTTAAGAAACCACTGCTGAGCGATGGGATCAAGATGGCAGAAGAGTAGAAGGTGGAGCTCATCTTCTCCCACAAAAACATTAAAAATATATCTACAAGTGGAACAATTCATACAGAACATCTACGGAATGCTGGCAGACGACCTCAGACTTCCAAGGAGGTAAGAAAACCCCCACATAACTGGGTATGACAAAAGGAAAAAGAAAAAGAAAGGAACCGGGACAAGGCCTGCAGCCCAGGGAGAGAGCTGTGAAGGAAGGAAAGTTCCCACACCCTGGGAAGTCCCGTCACCAGTGGGGAGATCAACCTGGATGGAAGGGAACATCAGAGCCTAGGAGGGGAGCATAGCAACTGGCTTGTGGAGAGCAACCAGCACACAAGGTTGGCACTTGCCTGTGCAGTTGGCACTGCCCTGCGCTCCCCAGACTGAGATGCTTGTTTGTTAGTGTGGATGGGGGCTCGGAGCTGAAGCTCAAGGCTTCAGAGGTCGGAACCAGGGAGAGAATCAGAAACAGCCTGAAGAGGCTGGACGGTCGCAACTGAGGGTGTACTCAGAGAGATCTGGGCCTGCCAGAGAGGCCAGGTGCCATTCTGAGGGGAGGTGCATGAGGAGAAGGGTAGGACCACCATAAAAGATTCTTTCCCCATTAGTGCTCCCAAGCAACAAGACACTACCTACAGGAGCTCTGGGGGCAGGCGTGAGTCGCCACCACCACTGCGGGATCCAGAGGCTAGCCCGGGTCACCCACACTGTGGTGAGACCCACGAGCAGGCTCCACGTGCTGCCTCCACTGTCCCAGGAGTGTGTGAGCCACAGCTGCCTATACGAGGCCCGCAAGGAGGTGCCAAGTGCCACGCCTGCTGTCCTGAGGGTGTGCAAGGGCTGCCACACCTGCACACCCCAGATGAAGGGAGTAACAGCCAGCACACACCGAGGAAAGAGGCAGCAAGTATCCAAACTAAAAGCAGCCCCTTGACTCCTGACAAGATGGTGCAGTAAGACAACTTGAGCTCACCTCCTCTCAGGAGAACACCAAAATCACAACTCATGACTGAACAAAGATTGGAACCTACCAAAAAAGATTTTCAAAAGATAAAGAGGAAGCCACAATGAAATGGTAGGAGGGGGGCTTTTGTGACATAATCAAATCCCATACCCACTGCGTGGGTGACTCGCAAACTGGAAAATAATTATATCACAGAGGCTCAACAAAAGAGTAAAAGTCCTGAGCCCCACACATCAGGCGCCACAGCCTGAGGGACTGGCATAGGGAGGAGGACTCTCTAGAACATTTGGCTTTGAAGGCCGGTGGGTTTTGACTGTGGGGGTTCCACAGGACTAGGGGAAACAGATATTCCACTCTTGGGGGTACAGAGAAGGTTTCATGTATGCTGGGCCCCCACTCAAATCAGTAATTCCATAGGATCCTGGGCTGACCTACCTGTAAGTCTTAGAGGGTCTCCTGGGGAGGCAGGGTCAGCTGTGGCTTACTAGTAGGGGAGAGCCAAGGACACTGGAGGCAGAGGCCCCAGAGGAGAATATCGACTGGTGTGAGGTTGCCATTTTGGCATCAAAACCTGGCCCTAGTCAATAGCCTAGCAGTTCCAGAGCTAGAATGCTTCAGACCAAACAACAAGCAAGATAGGGAACACAGCCCCATCCATCACAAACAGGCTTTCTGAGCACCTAGCTACCTCTAAAGGCACCCCTTGACACGGCCCTGCCCATAGGAGGAACAAGACCCAGCTCCACCCACCAGTGGGCAGGGACCAAAATCCTCACAAGCACCAGTACCAACCTCACCCACCAGGGGGCAGACATCAAAAGCAAGAGAAGCTATGATCCTGCAGCCTGTGAAAAGGAGACCACAGAGAAAGTCAGGGAAAATGAGATGGCGGAGAAATATGTTCCAGGTGAAAGAACAAGATAAAAACCCACAAGAACAACTAAGTGAAATGGAGATAGGCAACTTACCTGAAAATGATTTAAAGTAGTAATGGGAAAGATGTGTGTACAAATGGTAAAGGAGTGTACAAATACAGATTACTCCAAGATCTCAGGAAAAGAATGGAGGCTCAGATTGAGAAGAGACAAGAAATAATTAATAAAGACCTAGAAGAACTAACAAACTTACAGAAAAGAACAATAACTGAAGTGAAAAATACAAGTCAGAGTGATGGAAATCTCTGCTGTGGAACAAAATAAAGAAAAAAGAATGAAAAGAAATGTTTCAGACCTCTGGGACAACATAGAACACACCAACATTCACATTAGAGAGGTTCCAGAAGGAGAAGAGAGAGAGAAACAGCCTGAGAAAACATTTGAAGAGATTATAGCTGGAAACTTCTCTAACATGAGACGGGAAACACTGACTCAAGTTCAAGAAGCACAGAGTCCCATACAAGACAAACCAAAGACGGAGTACAATGAGACACGTTAATCAAATTAACAAAAATTAAAGACAAAGAAAAAATATTAAAAGCAACAAGGAAAAAGCAACAAATAACATACAAGGGAAACCCCATAAGGTTACCAGCTGACTTCTCATGAGAAACTCTGTAGGCCAGAAAAGAGTGGCAAAAAATATTTGAAAGTGATGAAAGGGAAAAACCTACAACCAAGAATACCCAGCACAGCTCTCATTTAGATTTGACAGAGAAGTCAAAAGTCTTACAAACAAGCAAAAGCTAGGAGAATTCAGTACCACCAAACAAGCGACAGGGAGGCCTGGCGTGCTGTGATTCATGAGGTCACAAAGAGTCGGACATGACTGAGCGACCAAACTAAACTGAAACCAGCTTTACAACAAATGCTAAAGAACTTTCTCTCAGTTCAGTTCAGTCACTCAGTCATGTCCGACTCTTTGTGACCCCATGAACTGCAGCACACCAGGCCTCCCTGTCCATCACCAACTCCCAGAGTTCACTCAGACTCATGTCCATCGAGTCCGTGATGCCATCCAGCCACCTCATCCCTGTCGTCCCCTTCTCCTCCTGCCCCCAATCCCTCCTAGCATCAGAGTCTTTGCCAATGAGTCAACTCTTCGCATGAGGTGGCCAAAGTACTGGAGTTTCAGCTTTAGCATCATTCCTTCCAAAGAACACCCAGGACTGGTCTCCTTTAGAATGGACTGGTTGGATCTCCTCACAGTCCAAGGGGCTCTCAAGAGTCTTCTCCAACACCACAGTTCAAAAGCATCAATTCTTCAGTGCTCAGTTTTCTTCACAGTCCAACTCTCACATCCATACATGACCACAGGATAAACCATAGCCTTGTCTAGGTGGGAAAATTAGGCCACAACTAGAAATAGGAAAACTATGAATGGGAAAGATCATCGGAAAGGGCAAACATAAAGTAAACGTTATGGGAAAACATCCATACACAAATATAATATCAAAACAAGCAATCATGAGAGGAGTGTACAAATACAGATTCCTAAAATTCATTTGAAATTAAAAGACTAGCTACTTAAAACAATCTTCTCTATGTATAAACTGCTATATTAAAACCTCATGGTAACTTCAAACTAAAAATCTACTGTAGAAAAACACACAAAAGAGAAAATGGAATCGAAACACAACACTAAAGACAGTCATCAAGTCACAAGAGAAGAGAAAAAAAAACAGGAAGGGGAAAAAAAAAAAGCCCCTACAAAAATCAAATTCAAAACGGTTAACAAAATGGCAGTCAGAACATACATATCAAAAATTACCTTAAATGTAATCAGATTAAACGCCCCCAAACAAAAGACATAGACTGGCTGAATGGATACAAAGAATCAAGACCCATATGTATGCTGTCTAAAAGAGACTTATACAGATTGGAGCAGGAACACACACAGAGTGAAAGTGAGGGTATGGAAAATGGTATATCACGCAAACAGAAATCGAAAGAAACCTGGAGCAGCAACACTCATATCAGACAATACAGACTTTTATATAAAGACTGTTACAAAATACAAAGAAGGACACTACATAACGATCAAGGGATCAGTCCAAGGAGACATAACAACCATAAATATATGTGCATCCGATATAGGAGCATCTCAATAGACCAATCACGAGTCCTGAAATTGAAAGAGTGACCTAAAAATTTCCAACAAACACAGATCCAGAATACACAAGTGAATTCTATCAGATTTTTAGAAAAGAGTAACACCTACCCTTTTGAAACTATTTCAGAAAAAAGTGCTGAGGAAGGAATACTTCCAAGCTCATTTTATGAGGCCACCATTACCCTGATACCATAAACAAAGAAAGCACAAAATAAGAAAATTACAAGCCAATATCACTGATGAACACAGATGCAAAAATACTCAACAAAATACTGACAATCCAAATTCAGCAATATATTAAAAGGATCATACACCATGATTAAGTGTGATTTACCCCAGGGATGCAAGGATTTTTTTTTTCAATATCTGCAAATCTATTCATGTGATAGACTATATTAACAAACCAAAGAACAAGAACAATATGATCATCTCATTGATGCAAAAAAAAAGGTTATGACCAAAATCAACACCCATTTATGACAAAAACTCTCCAGAAAGTGGGCATGGAGGGAACTTACCTCAACATAATGGAGGCCATCTATGACAAACCCACATCATTCCCAATGGTGACAAGTGGAAAGTATTTCATCTAAGATCAGGAACAAGACGAGGCTGTACACTCTTGCCACTTTTATTCAACACAGTTTTGGAATTCCTAGCTATGGCAATTAGAAATAAATAAATAAAAGAAATCCAAATTGGAAAAGAACAGACTTATTATAGAATAACAAACTAAAAACTATTACTGTTTGCTGGTGACATGATACTGTACACAGAAAACCCTGAAGATGTTACCAGAAAACTATTAGAGCTCATCAATGAATCTGGTAAAGTTGCAGGATATAAAACTAATACACTAAAATCTCTTTAATGCCTATACATTAACAATGAAAGAGCAGAATGGGAAATTAAGGAAACAGTCCCATTTACCATCTCATCAAAAAGAATAAACTACCAAAGAATAAACCTACTTAAAGAGACAAAAGACCTGTACTCTGAAAACAGTAAGATTCTAATGAAAGAAATATAAGATGACACAGACAGTTGAAAAGATATATCATGCTCTTGGACTGGAGGAATCAATATTGTCAAAATGACTATACTATCCAAGGCAATCTGCAGATTCAAGGCACCCCTATAAAATTACCAATTGGAATTTTTCCCAGAACTTGAACAAAATTTTTTTTTAATCTGTGTGAAAACACATAAGATCCTGAATAACAATCCTGAGAAAGAAAAATGGTGCTGGAGGAATCAATCTCCCTGACTTCAGACTATACTACAAAGCTACAGTCATCAAAACAATATGGTACTGGCCCTCAAACAGAAATATAGATCAATGAAACAGCATAGGAAGTCCAGAAATAAACCCACACACCTATGGGCAACTTATCTTTGACAAAGGAGGCAAGAATATACAATGAAGAAAAGACAGTCACTTCAAAAAATAGTGCTGGTAAAACTGGACAGCTACATGTAAAAAGTGAAATTAGAACATTCTCTAATACCATACACAGAAATGAAGATACATTTAGTGCACACCTAAATATAAGGATGGACACTATAAAACTCCTAGAGGAAAACAGGCAGAACACTGACATAAATCACAGAAATATCTTTTTGGATTCACTTCCTAATGAAAATAAAAACAAAATAAAACAATGGGACCTAATTAAACTTAAAAGCTTAAAAGCTTTTGCACAACAAAGGAAACTGTAAACAAAAAGACAATCCATAGCATAGGAGAAAATATTTGCAAATGATGCAACTGACAAGGGAAAAATCTCCAAAATTTACAAATATTTCATGCCAGTCTATGCCAAAAAACAATCTAGTCCGAAAAACGGGCAGATCTAAATAGACAGTTCTCCAAAGAAGACATTCAGATGGCCAAAAGGATATGAAAAGATGCTCAACATCATTATCAGAGAAATACAAATCAAAACTACAATGAAGTAACACTTCAAATCAGTCAGAATGGCCATCATCAAAAAGTCTACAAACCGTAAATGCTAGAGAGTATGTGGAGTAAAGCAGACCCTCCTACAATGTTGGTGGGAAGGTAAAATGGTACAACCACTGTTGTAGAACCACTGTGGAGAACAGTATGAAGCTTCCTTAAAAAACTAAAAAAAAAAAAAAGAAAAAAGAACTGCCATGTGATCCAGTAGTCCCACTCCTGGGCATGTATTTGGGGAAAAAAATTTTTCAAAAAAAAAATATGTGCACCCTTATGTTCACTTCAGCACTATTTACAACAGCCAAAACATGGAAGCAGACTAAATGTCCACTGAAGGAGAACGGATAGAGAAAACGCGGTATGCATACACAATGGACTATTACGCAGCCATAGAAAAGAACGAACCAATGCCATGTGCAGCAACATGGATGCGCCCAGCGATTATCATCCTAAGAGAAGCTAGAGAAAGATAAAGAACTGATACCGCTCATATATGGAGTCTAAATTTTAAAAATGATAACAATGAACTTATTTACAAAACAGAAACAGACTCACAAATAACAAAAACAAACCTATGGTTACCAGATGGGAAATGTGGAGGAGGGGGATAAATCAGGCACTTGGGACTGACATACACACACTACTATGTATAAAATAGATAATCAACAAGGACCTATTGTATAGCACAGGGAACTCTATTCAATATACTATCATCACTTACATGGGGAAAAAATCTGAAAAAAAATTAATATGTATATGCATAACTGACTCCCTTTGCTATACACCTGAAATTAACACAACACTATACTCCAATATGGAGAAGGCGATGGCACCCCACTCCAGTACTCTTGCCTGGAAAATACCATGGATGGAGGAGCCTGGTGGGCTGCAGTCCATGGGGTCACTAAGAGTCAGACATGACTGAGCGACTTCACTTTCACTTTTCACTTTCATGCATTGGAGAAGGAAATGGCAACCCACTCCAGTGTTCTTGCCTGGAGAATCCCAGGGACGGGGGAGCCTGGTGGGCTGCCGTCTATGGGGTCACACAGAGTCGGACACGACTGAAGTGACTTAGCAGTAGCATACTCCAATAAATTTTTTTTAAAACTAACTAAAAGAAAGAAACCATTGCCAAATTAAAGGTTACACAGATTTACTCCTAAGTTTTCTTCTAAGAGTCTCTTAATTGTAGCTCTTTGATTTTTTTAAGTTAATTTTTATGTAAGATATAAGGTAATTATTAACACTCCTCCTTTTATCATTTACTTTCTGTTTTAAGAACTTCCTGTAGCCAGTCTTTCAGAGTAGTTCTACTGGGAACAGATTCGCTTAGTTGTTTTTTCATCTGAGAATATCTTAATTTACCTTTCATTCCTAATGGATATTTTCAGTGGATATAGAATTTGAGGTTGGCAATTCTAGCGCTTGAAAAATGTTGTACCGCTTCCTCTGACCTCTGATTTCTAATGAGAAATCCATTGTCATTTGAATTATTTTTCCTTTATGGATATGGGGTCATTTTTCTGTAAATTGATAAAGAATTCTTTGTTTTTAGCTTGAAGAATTTTTATTATGATATGTTTTGGTTTGTCTTTCTTGGGCTTATCATACTGGGGACTTGCTCAGTTTCTTGAATCTGTAGACTATCTTTTTTGCAAATTTGGGACATTTTCAGTTATAATTTTGTTAAATACCTTTTCAATCCTGCACTCTTCCTCATCTTCTGAGGCTCCAGTTAAACAAGTGTTTGATCTGTTTTTATTAATATAATCCACAGGTCCATAAGGGTTTTTTTAATTACTTTTTAATCTGTTTTTTCTCTATTATTCAGGTTTTATAATTTTTCTGTTGTTTTCTTTTTATTGCTTACATGCTTGTTTGGTTTTTAGACAGATGCATAATTTATGACACTTTTCATAATTTAAAATTATATGATTTATAAGTAAATATTTATAGTTATTATTGTAATTGCTATTTGCCTATAAACCTGATCCCACTTGAGTAATTAATCTCAGCGTTAGATGTGGGCTGCTGTGTTACATCAGGTCAGCATCCACCACCCTCTCACCCTCACATTGCCACTTTCTTCTGCTCAATCTTAGGACACCATGTCAAAGCAAGTCTGCCACAATCATGTTAACAAGACGACCTCTTGATCTGGTATCTCAAAGCAAGAAGCTCAGTAAAGCACAGTGCCAACAGACAACTAGTTGACAAGGCATTTGGGTGCCTGTACCCAGACCCTCAGTACAGACTCTAACTCATGCCACAGACCAGAGCCACACTGCAGTGGTGGTTCTTCCCAGGGTCCCAGAAAGGAGGAACCAGGCTTTGTCCCAAAGGAGGTGCAAGGGCAGCATCATGCGATGCTCCGTCAGGGGAAAGAACTTCATACACGAATACCAGGAGCCTATCACCTTCTAGGACGCCCAGAGACCCACGGGCCAAAGCCTAGGATACCAGCACAGGATACAGGGGCACAAAGCCTATATCTGGAAAGGTCAACATCTGCAGCAATCCAAAATTCTCAAATCAAAAAACGAGGTATGTCAGGTTGGCAGAGGAATTCAGAAGAAGTGAATGGTAGCTCACCTAATAAAAATACCTGGTGTTATCAGCCTTGGCCATCTTCCACCATCCAGTTGCAGCCAATTTCCTTCATCACAGCACAAGCCAGTCGCAAGGGGAAGACAGCCCTTACTCTCAGAACCCAAGGCATACTAATGAGTGCACGGGTTACAGCTGGCCCTAAGGCACCGAGGGCTACCCATACTGAGTGCTCAAATCCAGAAAAAGCTAGGGATTAGTCATTTTAAGGCAGTTCTTGCAGTAGGTTTTTTTGGGGGGGGGGGAAACAAACACGTGCAAACAAACACATATAAGCGAGAAAAAAAAAAGAATCCCAGGCACTCACCCACATTTTTGGGTCCAGTCGTTGCTGCCAGCAGCTGTGAGGTGTCTCGAATTTGTCCCAGGAGATATCACTCCTACTCTTGGAGTCTTTCCTTTGAAGAATAGCGTCACCGTATTGCTCTCTCGAAAAACCAGCCCAACAGCCAGCGCCCTGCGAGGGGAGAGCGGGTCTCTTCACCCAAGCCCCTCCATCAGGGAATGTTCTCGCGTTTGAACACCAGGAAGGTCACCTGAGGGCCAAAGGTGGGCCTGGTGAAGGAGGGGTTGCTGGCGGTTGTAAGCGGGGACCTGCTGGAGGAGCAGGCAGAGGCCAGGCTGGAATGCAGCAAGGTGGAAGGGAGGCTCAGAGACGGGCAGAATCCTGCCCAAGGCACCGCTACCTTCGCCGGTGTTCCCAGACGAAGCCGGATCCGGCAGAACCTCGAGAGAGCAAAGTGCCTGCGGGAGGTCCTGGAACGGAAACACCTGGGTGCCCTGCGTGCTGCAGGCCCTCCTCCCGGACTCCTCCTCACGCCACCTAGCAACCAGACCCCAGTTCTCATCGGGGCTTCATCCCACCAACTCAGACTCACCGGGCAGGGGTGCCTCGGCCCACGGCCCTGCCTGGTGCCCTGTCGACAGCCCCTCTGACTCCAGGCCCACGGCACTGCCCACCCAGGGCGCACTAGGGACGGTCCTTTCCGCCCACCGTCTACGGCGCCAAGACATCGGCAAGCCCAGTCGGGGACCCCTTGCCAAGAGCTCCGCAGAGGTGGGCGCAGGAAGCGGGGAGAACACCGTGTCTCCCACTCCCCGCCCCTTACCAGCCCAGGATTCTGCGAGCGCTACTGCTGGGGGTGTAATGGTGGGAGGGAGGTGGGGGTCCCCGAGGGATATTATAACATTGACATTAACCTGCACAAGTGGATCCAAAATTCTCCCGGGTTGAGGTGAGGGGCGGAGGGAGCTGCTCTCTCCAGCTCCCAAATAACATGAAAAGTTATTTGCATGTCTTTTTTCACTTTCATGCATTGGAGAAGGAAATGGCAACCCATTCCAGTGTTCTTGCCTGGAGAATCCCAAGGACGAGGGAGCCTGGTAGGCTGCCGTCTATGGGGTCGCACAGAGTCGGACACGACTGAAGTGACTTAGCAGTAGCAGTAGACAAGAATCATTTTGCATTATCAGTCCTCTACAATTTACAGAGTTATAACACTTTGGCCTGGTGGGCTGCAGTCCATGGGATTGCGAAGAGTCGGACACGACTGAGCGGCTTCACTTTCACTTTTCACTTTCATGCATTGGAGAAGGAAATGGCAACCCACTCCAGTGTTCTTGCCTGGAGAATCCCAGGGACGGGGGAGCCTGGTGGGCTGCCGTCTATGGATTTGCACAGAGTCAGACATGACTGAAGTGACTTAGCAGCAGCAACACTTTGGCAAAAAAAGAAAAAAGGCCAGAATCAGATAATCCCAAAGTAAAAAATACATTTCACCTGCATCTGAGAACCCCAGCTGAAAACCCCCAACAGAATTTGGTTACTCCATAGCGAGGCCCAAGACTCTGAGTTAACCCTGGAAACCCCAGCCACATCACCCTTCCTGATGAGTGGGAGAGAATCTGGCAGCCCACCCCACCCCCAGTTGCATGCTGCTTGTCAGCCTAACAAGGAATTTGGATTCCAGTGGCGAGGATCCTCAAGACTTTGTAGTAACATCTCTGAATGCCTCCAAACCCACTGGAAATAAGCAACTTATTTTTTTGAAGTCCATGAAATAATTTGCTTCTAATGAAGCAGTGAATGAATCTGCCAGGGAACACCTGACTTTAATTATGACAGATATTGCAGGTCTTTAGAGCAAATATCTATCCAAATGACTAGTAGTTGTTCAGTCACTCAGTCGTGTCCGACTCTTTGCGACCGCATGGACTGCAGCATGCCAGGCATCCCTGTCCTTCCCCATCTCCCAGGGCTTGCTCAAACTCCTGTCATTGAGTCAGTGATGCCATCCAACCATCTTATCCCCTGTTATCCCCTTCTCCTCTTGCATTCACTCTTTCCCAGCATTCTAATGAGTCAGCTCTTCTCATCAGGTGGCCAAAGTATTGGAGCTTCAGCCTCAGCACCTGTCCTTCCAATGAATATTCAGGGCTGATTTCCTTTAGGATTGACTGGTTTGATCTCCTTGCTGTCCAAGGGACTCTCAAGAGTCTTCTCCAACACCACAGTTCAGAAGCATCAATGGTATACATCAATTTTTTAAAAAAGTTTTTGTTGGAGTATAGCTGATTTACAATGTTGAGTTGATTTCAGGCATACAGCAAATTGAATCAGTTATACATATACATATATCCACTCTTGTTTAGATTCTTTTCACATATAGGCCATCACAGAGTATTGAGGAGAGTTCCCTATGCTCTACTGCTGCTGCTGCTGCTAAGTCGCTTCAGTCGTGTCCGACTCTGTGCAACCCCATAGATGGCAGCCTACCAGGCTCCACCGTCCCTGGGATTCTCCAGGCAAGAACACTGGAGTGGGTTGCCATTTCCTTCTCTAATGCATGAAAGTGAAAAGTGAGAGTGAAGTCGCTCAGTCGTTTCCGACTCTTAGCGACCCCGTGGACTGCAGCCCACCAGGCTCCTCCGTCCATGGGATTTCCCAGGCAGGAGTACTGGAGTGGGGTGCCACTGCCTTCTCCGTATGCTGTACAGTAGGTCCTTATTATAGTTATCTATTTTGTGTATAGTAGCGTGTATGTGCCAAATGACTAGAACTGTCTCTAAAATCTCAAGTTGTTGGATTTCTACAGCTCTCCACCTGTTTTTAACAGTGAGAACCTAGGAGACAACAGCCAGCTTCTGGAGAAATCAGCCTTTGTGATTTAGCAGGACCTCAGTGAGACAGATGGGGGCTGGGGGCAGGCCCCAGGACAGCAGTGACCGGTCACCTCTCTTGCCAAGTTCCAACCCCACCCTCACCCCACACCATGTCACTGGGTTTACCCTCACTCAGCCTGGCTCAGACCCTGGCCTGCACTACCTGAGGAGGGCGGTGCTGGAGAATGAGCCCCCAGGTGTGGCTGACGACAGAAACGAAGAGCCAGACAGGGCACTGTCCTTCCTGGATCAATACTGCAACTTCAAAAGCAGTGAGAACCTCTTCGAGGAGAAAATGTGCCCCAAAGTGACCACTAGTCAGTGCCTGGCACACAGTAGGTCCTGGAGAAATGCATTTAACCATCCCGATGGCATTCACTATACCCTGCTTTTATTGAAATCAGACTCCCCACATCCATTTTGTCCTGAGGGAGGAGGTTTAGCCTTAGCTTTAAAAATGAGCAGCTGATCTCGGCTCCTCGGGAGGCCACGGTGGTTCAGGCTCAGCCCAGCCCTTGCACACACCTCATAGGACCATGCGCTTAGGGTCCCAGGGGTCACAGCCTGTCCAGGAGAAGGGTGGCAGGGAATGACCCAACCCTACAAGGCTAAAATGGAAAAAAGGCCATCAAGGAGTTTACCAGCATAGATATCATGGCATCTTAAAAGGTGTTCTGTGGGAAATGGACAGCCCTGTAAGTCTGGAAAACTACAGGTTACACAAACCTAGCTAGGTCTCTTGTGTTTCATGGGGTCTTTCTCACCAGAGGGGACTCCCGCCAGAGGTGCAAGATGAAGGTGCTGGATTCTGTGAGCAAAGCGCCCTCTGGGGGAAATGCCTATGGATGTAATAGGGTGGGCTTGTTTAGACCAAATCCGTCAATATTCAAAAAATGAAGATCATGGCATCCAGTCCCATCACTTCATGGCAAATCAGTTCAGTCAGTTCAATCGCTCAGTTGTGTCCGACTCTGCAGCCCCACAGACTGCAGCACGTCAGGCCTCCCTGTCCATCACCAACTCCCGGAGTTTACTCAAACTCACGTCCATTGAGTCAGTGATGCTATCCAACTATCTTATCCTCTGCCGTCCCCTTCTCCTCCCACCTTCAATCTTTCCCAGCATCAGGGTCTCTTCAAATGAGTCAGTTCTTCGGATCAGGTGGCCAAAGTATTGGAATTTCCGCTTTAGCATCAATCCTTCCAATGAATATTCAAGATTGATTTCCTTTAGGATGGACTGGTTGGATCTCCTTGCTGCCCAAAGGATTCTCAAGAGTATTCTCCAACACCACAGCTCAAAAGCATCAATTCTTCAGCACTCAGCCTTCTATATAGTCCAGCTCTCACATCCATACACAACTACTGGAAAAACTATAGCTTTGACGAGGCAGACCTTTGTTGGCAAAGTAATGTCTCTGCATTTTAATATGCTGTCTAGTTTGGTTATAACTTTTCTTCCAAGCAGTAGCGTCTTTTAATTTCATGGCTACAGTCATCTCTTGCAGTGATTTTGGAGCCCCCCAAAATAAAGTCTGTCACTGTTTTCACTGTTTCCCCATCTATTTGCCATGAAGTGATGGGACTAGATGCCATGATCATACAGACAGAGTGCCTGAAGAAGTATGGACAGAGGTTCATGACATTGTATAGGAGGCAGAGATCGAGACCATCAATCCCCAAGGAAAAGAAATGCAAAATGGCAAAATGGTTGTCTGAGGAGGCCTTGCAAATAGCTATGAAAAGAAGAGAAGCAAAAGGCAAAGGTGAAAAGGCAAGATATATTCATCTGAATGCAGAGTTCCAAAGAATAACAAGCAGAGATAAACAAACAAAAAAAAAAGCCTTCCTCAGTGATCAATGCAAAGAAATAGAGGAAAACAACAGAATGGGAAAGACTAGAGATCTCTTCAAGAAAATTAGAGATACCAAGGGAATATTTCATGCAAAGATGGGCTCAATAAAGGACAGAAATGGTATCACCTAACAGAAGCAGAAGATATTAAGAAGAGGTGGCAAGAATACACAGAAGAACTATACCAAAAAGATCTTCATGACCCTGATAATCATGATAGTGTGATCACTCACCTAGAGCCAGACATCCTGGAATGCAGAAGTCAAGTGGGCCTTAGGAAGCATCACTATGAACAAAGCTAGTGGAGGTGATGGAATTCCAGGGGAACTATTTCAAATCCTGAAAGATGATGCTGTGAAAGTGCTGCACTCAATATGCCAGCACATTTGGAAAACTCAGCAGTGGCCACAGGACTGGAAAAGGTCAGTTTTCACTCCAATCCCAAAGAAAGGCAACACCAAAGAATGCTCAAAAATACCACACAATTGCACTCATCTCACACGCTAGCAAAGTAGTGCTCAAAATTCTCCAAGCCAGGCTTCAACAGTACGTGAACCATGAACTTTCAAATGTTCTCTCTGGATTTAGAAAAGGCAGAGGAACCAGAGATCAAATTGCCAATATTTGTTGGATCATAGAAAAAGCAAGAGAGTTCCAGAAAAACATCTGTTTCTGTTTTATCGACTATGCCAAAGCCTTTGACTGTGTGGATCAAGACAAACTGTGAAAAATTCTTAAACAGATGGGAATACCAGACCACCTGACCTGCCTCCTGAGAAATCTTTATGCAGGTCAAGAAGCAACAGTGAGAACTGGACATGGAAGAAGAGACTGGTTCCAAATTGGGAAAGAAGTAGGTCAAGGCTGTATATTGTCACCTGCTTATTTAACTTATATGCAGAGTACATCTGGATGAAGCACAAGCTGGAATCAAGATTGCCGGGAGAAATCACCTCAGATCTGCAGATGACAGCACTCTTATGCAGAAAGCGAAGAGGAACCAAAGAGCCTCTTGATGAAAGTGAAAGAGGAGAGTGAAAAAGTTGGCTTAAAACTCTATATTCAGAAAACAAAGATCATGGCATCTGGTCCCATCACTTCATGGCAAATAGATGGGGAAAAAGAGAAAACTGTCAGATTTCATTTTCTTGGGCTCCAAAATCACTGCAGATGGTGACTGCAGCCATGAAATTAAAAGATGTTTGCTCCTTGGAAGAAAAGCTACGACCAACCTAGACAGTGTATTAAAAAGCAGAGACATTACTTTGCCAACAAAGTTCTGTCTAATTAAAGCTATGGTTTTCCAGTAGTCATGTATTGATGTGAGAGTTGGACCATAAAGAAGGCTGAGTACTGAAGAATTGATGCTTTTGAACTGTGGTGTTGGAGAAGAAGACTCTTGAGGGTCACTTGAACAGCAAGGAGATCAAACCAGTCAATCCTAAAGGAAATCAGTCCGGAATATTCATTGGAAGGACAGGTGCTAAAGCTGAAACTCCAATACTTTGGCCCCCTGATGCAAATGACTAATTGGAAAAGATCTTGATGCTGGGAGAGACTGAGGGCAAGAGAAGAACGGGGCAACAGAGGATGAGATGGTTGGATGGCATCACTGACTCAAGGGACAGGAGTTTGAGCAAACTCAGGGAGACAGTGAAGGGAAACCTGGCTTGCTGCAGTTCATGGGGTCACTGAGTTAAACACAACTTAACAACTGAACAACAATAAGAACCCTGAGGCTCCAGGGTGGTTGAGAGGCTCATTTAGGGCTCTGCTGAGATGTGAATAGGATTCCCAGGTAGCTCAGTGGTAAAGAATCTGCCTAACAATGTGGGAGAAGCAGGTTCAATCCCTGGGTTGAGAAGATCCCCTGGAGGAAGAAATGGCAACCTACTCCAGTATCCTCACCTGGAGATTCATGGGCAGAAGAGCCTAGCAGGTTACAGTCCTTTTTATTCAGTCACTAAGTCGTATCTGACTCTTTGTGACCCCATGGACTGCTGCACACCAGGCTTCCCTGTCCTTCACCGTCTCCCAGAGTTTGCTCAAACTCATGTCCATTGAGTCAGTGATGCCATCCAACCATCTTATCCTCTGCTGCCCCCTTCTCCTCCTGCCCAAGTCTTTCCCAGCATCAGGTTCTTTTCTAGGGAGTCAGCTCTTCCCATCAGGTGGCCAAAATATTGGAGCTTCAATTTCAGCATCAGTCCCTTCAATGAATATTCAGGGTTGATCTTGCAGTCCAAGGGACTCTCAAGAGTCTTCTCCAACACCACAGTTCAAAAGCATCAGTTCTTTGGTAGTCAGTTCAGTTCAGTTCAGTTCAGTTCAATTGCTCAGTCATGTCCGACTCTTTGCGACCCCATGAATCGCAGCACGCCAGGCCTCCCTGTCCATCACCAACTCCCAGAGTTCATTCAGACTTGCGTCCATCGAGTCAGTGATGCCATCCAGCCATCTCATCCTCTGTCATCCCGTTTTTCTCCTGCCCCCAATCCCTCTCAGCATCAGAGTCTTTTCCAATGAGTCAACTCTTTGCATGAGGTGGCCAAAGTATTGGAGTTTCAGCTTTAGCATCATTCCTTCCAAAGAACACCCAGGGCTGATCTCCTTTAGAATGGACTGGTTGGATCTCCTTGCAGTCCAAGGGACTCTCAAGAGTCTTCAACACCACAGTTCAAAAGCATCAATTCTTCGGTGCTCAGCTTTCTTCACAGTCCAACTCTCACATCCATACATGACCACTGGAAAAACCATAGCCTTGACTACACAGACCTTTGTTGGCAAAGTAATGTCTCTGCTTTTCAACATGCTATCTATGTTGGTCATAACTTTCCTTCCAAGGAGTAAGCATCTTTTAATTTCATGGCTGCAATCACCATCTGCAGTGATTTTGGAGCCCCCCAAAATAGAGTCTGACACTGTTTCCACTGTTTCCCCATCTATTTCCCATGAAGTGATGGGACCAGATGCCATGATCTTCATTTTCTGAATGTTGAGCTTTAAGCCAACTTTTTCACTCTACTCTTTCACTTTCATCAAGAGGCTCTTTGGTTCCTCTTCACTTTCTGCCATAAGGGTGGTGTCATCTGCATATCTGAGGTTATTGATATTTCTCCCAACAATCTTGATTCCAGCTTGTGCTTCTTCCAGCCCAGCGTTTCTCATGATGTACTCTGCATATAAGTTAAATAAGCAGGTTAGCTTTCTTTATTGTCCAACTCTCACATTCATACATGGCTACTGGAAAAACCATAGTTTTGACTACATGGACCTTTGTCGGCAAAGTAATGTCTGTGCTTTTTAATATGCCATTTAGGTTTGTCATAGTTTTTGTTCAAAGGAGCAAGCATCTTTTGATTTCATGGCTGCAGTCACTATCAGCAGTAACTGAATCACAAGAAAATAAAATCTGCCACTGTTTCTACTTTTTCCCCATCTATTTGCCATAAAGTGATGGGACCGGATGCCATGATCTTAGTTTTTTGAATGTTGAGTTTTAAGCCAGCTTTTTCACTCTCCTCTTTCACCCTCATCAAGAGGCTCTTTAGTTCCTCTTCACTTTTTGTTGTTAGGGTGGTATCATATGCATATCTGAGGTTGTTGACATTTCTCCAGCAATCATGATTCCAGCTTGTGTTTCATCCAGCCTGGTATTTCGCATGATGTTCTCTGCATATAAGTTACATAAGCAGGGTGACAATATACGGCCTTGATGTACTGTTTCCCCAATTTGGAACCAGTCCCTTGTCCCATGTCCAGTTTTAATTGTTTCTTCTTGACTTACATACAGATTTCTCAGGAGGCAGGTCAGATGGTCTGGTATTCCCATCTCTTGAAGAATTTTCCACAGTTCGTTGTGATCCACACAGTCAAAGGCTTTAGCATAATCAATGAAGCAGAAGTAGATGTTTTTCTGGAACTCTCTTGCTTTTTCGATGATCCAGCGGATGTTGGTAATTTAATCTCTGTTACCTTTCCCTTTTCTAAGTCCAGTTTGTACATCTGAAAGTTCTCAATTCACATACGGTGGAAGCCTATCTTGTAGGGCTACAGTCCATGGGGTCACAAAGAGACACGAAGAGTCAGGCACAACTGAGCGCCGCTGTTCACAATAACGGCCCTCAAATCCAAAAACAAAAAGTGTAGTAGGCAGCTTGTCCAGCAGGTGGCACTGTTATACTAGGCAATGCCTCTGCGTAGCGTGGCAGCCATTAAACCGTTGAAACTGTCTTCTCCCCTAGCTGGAATTCCGTTTTGTTTCTGCTGGAGCACCAGGGGTGGTTTAGGGAGGGGAGGGTGTGGCCTGGATGTTCCTCTAGCACTTCTGTACCCGCGGGGACCCCGGGCAGGAGAATCCCCTCCGTCACTCACCCAGTGGGAAGGCACTAAACACCTCGGTTCTGCCCCTCCGTTCCGTGGCAGAAGTCACAACCACAGGACGGTGAATGGCCCACAGGACCTCGCCCACAAGGCCACTGAAGGTTCCATGCCCTTCTGCAAACTTTGCCAGAACCCTGTCCTTTGAGTTTCGGAGCCTTTTTAGTCCAGGAGAACATGGACCCGGGAGTCTCACCTGCACAGGAGGCAGGGATTACAGTGATGAGAGTCACTTACACCAGGACGCCGCGTTTTCCCCTGGCTGGGTGATCGGGGAACAAACGGGGCCGCGGAGCTAGCCTTTCCCACCGGCGGACGGTGGGAGCAGCAGGAAAGAAACAGGGCCAGTTTCCTGTCTCCCCTCCTCCAGGGTCTCCACCTGAGCTTGCCACTTACTGCTCCCAGCGTCTGGTGCCTGGTGCGTGGGCCCAAGGGTTTCTTTCTTCCTCTGCGCAGGCCACCACCTTCCCACCAGCATCCTCCGTCCTTTGTGCCCAACCCAGTGACGCGAAATGGCCCAGGCAAAACAGGGGTCAGGGCTTCACATTCTTTGCATGCACAGTAAAAGATGTAGGAGAGCAAGGAGCTCAAAGAAAATTGTCTCTCGCAACACTGAAGAAATTATGTGAAGAGGCAATGTCAAAAATATACTGGATAACTTAAAATGGGATACTAAAAATATTTTAAGGGAATTCTGTAGTAGTTCAGTGGTTAAGACTCTGTTTCTATTGCAAGGGGCAGGGGTTGGCCCCCTGGTTCAGGAACTAAGATCCTCCCACATGCCACCCACACAGCCAAAAAAAAGTGTAAGTATCCTAAACAAAGGTAGGCAGGGGAAACACAAGAATGAAAAACAGAGGGCACAAATGGGAAACGAAAAGGGGAGGTCTGGATCTATGCATGTAAATAATTATGTTAAGTGTAAATACGGTAAACACACCAATTCAAGAAACAGTTTGGCAGAATGAATTTTTTTTAAAAATGACCCAAGTACCTGCTATCTGCAAGAAACTCTCTTCACATGTGAGCTCAGTCGTGTCCGACTCTGTGGCCCCGTGGACTATAGTCTGCCAGGCTCCTCTGCCCACCACATTTTCCAGGCGAGAATACTGACGTGGAGTGCCATTTCCTACTCCGGGGGATCTTTCCGACCCAGGGATCAAACCCATGTCTCTTGCATCTCCTGCACTGGCAGGCGGATTCTTAACCTCCAGCGCCACCTGGCAAGCCCCTATTATAATATAGGTAGGTTAAAAAGAGAAAGTATGAAAAAAAAAACCAAAACCTTGGAAACCCCAACGAATCAAAGAAGGGTAGCTATAGTAATATCAAAGTAAACTTCAGAGCAAAGAAATTAGCAGATTTAAAGAGAGACATTACACATTGTTAGAAGAATCAATCCACCAAGAAGGGAAAACACTTCTAAATGTATAAACACCTGAGAGTAGAGCTTCAAAATATAAGAAGCAAAAACTGTCAGAGCAAGAAAGTGGTGGCTCAGTTCAGTCCAGTCGCTCAGTCATGTCCGACTCTTTGCGACCCCATGAATCGCAGCACACCAGCACTCCCTGTCCATCACCAACTCCTGGAATTTACCAAACTCATGTCCACTGAGTTGGTGATGCCATCCAGCCATCTCTTCCTCGGCCGTCCCCTTCTCCTCCTGCCCCCAATCCCTCCCAGCATCAGAGTCTTTTCCAATGAGTGGTAGACATATCCACAATGAAGCTTAGAAGCTGCAGCACTCTTCTCTGAAAAAAGTGAAAGCGTTAGCTGTTCAGTCCTGTCTCTTTGCGACCCCATGGGCTGTAGGGCTCCATGGGGCTCCTCTGTCCACAGGATTCTCCAGGCAAGAATTCTCTGGCTACTTTTGTATGTGTTACACAGAGAAGCTCTCTTCTGTATGTAATACGTTACATAAACAGAGAATTAGCAAGGATAGAACTGAACAAACCATCAGCTAACTGGAGATAATTGCTATCGATAGAGCATGCCACAGTCTTTTCAAGCACACACGGAGCATTTACCAAGACAGACTATATTGTGAGTCACAGATCAAACCTTCACAAATTTAAAAGGACTGAAATCATACAAACTATGCTTTCTGACTATAATGAAATTAAATTAGGAATCAGTAACAGAGAGATAACTAAACATTTTCCAAACACTGCCAAAGAAACAACACACATAAAAAAGAAATCTCAAAGGAAATTAAATTGAAAATACTTTAATTGGAATTTAAATAAATTAAAATAGAAAATTTAAAAATTGAAAATACATTAAAATGAAAGAAAATTAATACATAACACATCAAAATTTGTGGGATGTAGCTAAAGTGGGAGGGGGATTTATTGCCTGAAATGCTTATATTACAAAATAAGAAATATCTTAAAGTAACCATCTAAGCTTTGCCTATTAAAAAAAAAAAAAATGAGGGGAGGTGGGAAGGAGGAAGAGAAAAATAAACCCAGAGTAAGTTGGAGGTGGAAATAATAAGAATCAGTTATTAATGAAACTGAAAATAGACAAGCAGAGAAAAATCAGTGAAATCAAAAGGTGGTTCTTTGAAAGACTAATACAATTGATGTACCCCTAGTCAGACTGACAGACAGAGAAGACAGAAATTACCAAATCAGGAACGAAAAAGTGACTATAACTCTAAACCTCACAGACTTTAAAACAACAATGTTTCTGTGCCAATGAATTTGACAGACTGCATGACTTAGGTCAAATCTTCAAAAACCACAAGCTCTCCAAACTCACCCATAACATGAAAGATAAGCCAGTCCTACAACAATTTTAAGAACTGAATTTGTCATTTAAAGCTGTACTTTAAAATCACCAAGCCCTGCTGCTTTCATTCTCAAATTATTTTTTTAATAGATTTATTGGGATATAATTCACATACCACACAGGTCACCCGTTTAAAGTATATAATTCAATAGTTTTTGGTATATTTAGTGTTGGGTAACCATCACCACAATCAATTTTAGAACGCATCAACACGTCAGAAAAAAACCCTGAATCCATTAGCAATCACAGTGATCACTTTCTATTTCCTCCCGACTCTTCAGCCCTAGGCAACCACCAGTGTAATTTCTGTCCTATGGATCTGTCTACGGTGCACATTTCATATGAATGGAGTTATATAATACATGGTCTTTGTGACTGGTTTCTTTCTCTTATGATATATGCAAGGTTTGTCCATGTTGAAGTGTGTGCAATATCTTCATTTCTTTTTATGGTCAAACAATCTTTTATTATAAAGATTTATCACATTTGATTGATTGATTCATTAGTTGATGGACATTTGGGTTTTTCCACTTTTTGGCTGTTATGAATAACTATAAACACTTGTGTAAAGGTTTTTATGCAGACATATGTTTTCATTTCTCTTGCGTATACCCTTAGGAATGGAATTGCTGGGTCATATGGTAACTCTAAGCTTACCGTTTTGAGAAACAGACTTTTCCAGAGCAGCCATAACATTTAAATTCTCACCAAGAGTATATGAAAGTGAAAGTCGCTTAGTTGTGTCTAACCCCATGGACTATACAGTCTATGGAACTCTCCAGGCCAGAATGCTGGAGTGGGTAGCCTTTCCTTTCTCCAGAGGATCTTCCCAACCCAGGGATTGAACCCAGGTTTCCCTCATTGCAGACAGATTCTTTACCAGCTGAACCACAAGGGAAACCCTAGAAAACTGGAGTGGGTTGGCTATCCTTTCTCCAGTGATCTTCCCGACCCAGGAATTGAACCAGGGTTTTCTGCATTGCAGGCGTACTCTCAAACAACTGAGCTATGAGGGAAGCCCAAGGTTTGCAGCGAAAGAAAGGGTTATTGGTCAAGATGAGATGTAGGTTTGCCTCAGATCCATCTTACTGACCAACTAGGGTGTTAGGTTTGTAAAAGCAACATTTGGGGTGAAGATTGCAAAGAGTATGACTTTATACTGACTGACTGGTGAGATAACAGGATGATGTTTCAGAAATCCTATCAATCGTCAACCTTTCAGGGGCTGGTGTCTAGAGTGTTGTGCTCAGCATGTAGGCACCACCCTCCATCTTAGTTCCTAAAGAATGACGTAAAGATATGTGTCAGATTATGACGTATGCCTTGAGAGGAACTAAAATTCTGAATTGTTTCTTGACCGCTTTTCCTTTGTTTCTGCATTTCTTACTTTCCTAACTAGTAACTGCTTGAGTCTGTCCTTTGGAATTCAGAGAAGGGCTAGGAGACTAAAGCTTTTTCTACAAACAAGAAACAGGGGCACAGCGGGCTTTTGGTGTCCAGGAGGGCCCCTCAGGAGATGCAGGCTTCGGGCTCAGTGATGGTCGGTCACCTCCCGGCCTCCTTCCTGCACTGGGCACGTGGGCCCGTGGTCAGCATATGCAGGTGGCTTCCTCTGAGTCAGATGCTGTGCCTGCGTCGCTTTGGGCAAAGTCTGATTCAGTTCTTGAGTCCAGGCACCACATCCTCCCACTTAATGGAACACAGAGGTAAGGGTTGGCTCCTTGCAGCAATGTAATTGGAAGGACGGGGAGGAAACTCCAGGCAGAAGAACCCCTCAGAGTCCAGGGCCCTGCCAGCCCAGAAGACACAGGGGCACATGAGCTGATACTGCTCCTGGAAGAAGCCCCAGATTCCCTGCGCCCTCAGCCAGGGCCTCCCAAACCCCAGGTAATCACACCAGCTGCACTGCTATGACACCCGCCTTCTTGAGAAATATTATTTTCTACATTGAAAAAATAACAACACTATGATGAGCAGAGCCTGCTGAAAGAAAGGCTGAGAGTGTTTTGAAGATGCATTGCTGTTAGTCGGTTTTATGGCACATTTGCATTTAAATAGATTCTTTAACTCTTTTTCTGAACTTCACAATAAGATAGCCTTAAAAGTTGCTGACTAATAGGGAGGCGTGTGCTTAATTTTCACTTTAATTTTAACACCAATACATTGTCTTATCTTAGCCATTCCAGCTCAAATGACACTGAAAAAATGCAAATTTTTAATGAGTTTTCCTGTTCTCTTTGGTTAAACATCCGACAATTCTTGGACCTGTGTTGCAGGAAAGATGCTCCTCTCACAGGCCAGTCTGGCTGGCCCTGCTCTGAGCTCTTCTTAGGAGCTGCCCAGTCATATCTCCTGCCCTCTGCAGCTTCCCTCCATGGAAACAAGGCCTCCCAACGGTAGAAAGTTGTGTGTCTTGCAGGAGAGCTCTGGGGAAAAGTGCTGTTAGGGCCAAGAACTAGGACTTGTCCTCAGCATCAGCAGTGGTGTATCAGAAATGGCGTGTATCAGAAAACCACCTCTCAAGGTCTGATTATTAAATTTTCTGGAAACTTGCAACCTAACCTGGGATTCCTGCAGGCAGATTCTTCATTGTCTGAGCCACCAGGGAAGCCAGTTCTTCCACAGTTATTATTAAAACTTAAATTATGTAAACTTAAAAGTAAACACATTATCCTAAAAATGAAAGTGAAAAATCTCTAAAATTCATTACTGTATTATTGCTGTATTACTATTGAAACAGACGGTAGTCATCAGTTAGATGTATCACACCTATAACCCGCCTTCACTCATCAAGCTCTCTTTAGTTGATTTCACAAAACTTTGCACATCCTCCAAGCCTCATGCAGCCTCAACAATATGATGTTGGTCCAAGTTGTAATTGCAGAAACTTGGCCTCAGCTATGTCCAGTTTGAGCTTGAGCCAGTGAAGACTGGCTAAGACCACTGGCCCTTCATCTGGACAGCAGCAAATGTCAGCTCAGTGACCGTTTTTATATATTTGGCTGCACTGGGTGTTGATTGCCGCGCAGGCTTTTCTCTAGTTGCAGCAAGCAGGGGCTACTCTCCAGCTGTGCTGTGAGGGCGTCTCGTCGCAGTGGTTTCTCCTGTTGTGGAACACGGGCTCTGGGACACGTCGGTTTCAGTAGTTGGGCCTCCCAGGCCCTACAGCACAGCCTCTATAGTTGTGGCGCACAGGCTTAGTCGCTCTGCAGCACGTGGGATCTTCCTGGGTCAGGAATAGAACCGGTGTCTCCTGCATTGGCGGGCAGATTCTCTACCACTGAGCCACCAGGGAAGCGCCTCAGTGACTTTCTGGTGTCAGAGGGCCCCAATTCCACCCCCAGAGTGTATGCACTGCACCGATTTCTGAACACGTCCCATGGAGAAGTCTGTAGCTTATTTCACCTGCGAAAATGACCATCACCTCACCTTTTTCTGGGCTTCCCTGGTGGCTCAGCTGGTAAAGAATCCACCTGCAATGCAGGAGACCTGGGTTGGATCCCTGGGTTGGGAAGATCTACTGGAGAAGGGAAAGGTACCCATTCCAGTATTCTCACCTGGAAAATTCCATGCACTGTATAGTCCATGGGGTCACAAAGAGTTGGACACGACTGAGCGACTTTCACTTTCACTTCACCTTTTTCTTAGCTCCAGTTAGCTTTCCCCACACTCCCCACATTCAGCTTTATCTCGTAAATATCCCAGGCCCCTTGCCTGTAGGGAGTCAGACTTGAGATTTGTTCTCCAGTTTCCTCGCTCAGCTGCCTGGTGAATAAACCTTTTCTCTGCTGTGAACCTTGGTGTCTCAGCGTTTGACTTGCTGCACATCCAACCAGACTTGGCCCAGGTAATACCAGCTATGTTCCTGAGGTCATTCACATTCATGATATTGAGATAAAATGTACATTTTATGACAAGACAAGAAAAATTTAAACATAACCTTTTGCTCTGTGTTCAGGCCTCCTCTCTCCCCTCTAGCTTGTGTTGTGTTTCTGCATTAACCAGCCCTCCACGGAAAGAGGAGGCTGGCGGGCTTCAGTCTGTGGGGTTGCAAAGAGCTGGACACAACTGAGTGACTAACACTTTCACTTTTCACTTTGCTTCTTGATCTTAAGATGTAGATGACCCACTAGTCACCTTGTTCGTGCAGCTCTCTGCAAACTGACATATATCTTTTGTCTCAAAAACCTTGTAATTGTGCTTTGACCTCTAATGGGTAGAACACTCCTCAGAGCTTTCTGAAAGACTGTCTTCCGGGTTATAATGCTCAGGCTGGCTTGAATAAAATTTTCCATTTCTTTCTTAGATTGCCTATTGATTGTTTTTTTTCATGGACAGGTTAAAGGACTATATAATGGTGTTTAGTAAGGTTATGCTGGTGGGAATTGCTGGTGGGAATATGCTGTTAAAATTGGTGGGAGCAAACCAGCAATGCCCACCCCCCCTGCCCCGACCCAACCTTTGTCTTCAAAGAGCTGGTTGCTGACCCATACCAGCACATCACGGATAACCACATGACCCAGAGTAACTACAGGCCTCCTTCCTGTTTTGTTTCTTGGCCTGGGCAGGATGGTGCTGGGAAGACTCCTAGAAGGGCAGCTCTCTGCCCTCCTGAGATGGTTGGGCCAGTGCCCAAGGCCTACACAATGTTTGCATTGATGAACCCCAAGTAGCAGAGAAAGCAGTGAGCAAGACTGCTAAGAGGTCTTCAGGGTTACCTGCACATGCCCTCCCTCTCTTGGCTCTAAGAAAAACCCCCAAACAGACTTTCCTGGGCCTCAGGCCCAGCTCGTCCTCTGATCCTGAGGACAGCCCAAAGTTCCTGCCTTCCACCTGGATGGCAGGAGTGGCATCTCACTGGCTTCTCAGCCCTCAGCCCTGCCCCACCTGCCAGATGGTCCCACCAGGGGACTCGCGATGCCCCTCCTCCCCTCTAGCACCTAGGCTGGCTCCCTACTACCTGCCACGACCCTGGCCACTCCCTGCTCCGGCTCTCAGGGCTCCACACTGCTCCCAAAGTCTACCCCCAAACTCACTGCTTAGAATGAGGCTCAGAGAGGGAGCAAGGAACTAACATCTTTGTGCATGTAAGTTGGTAAAAAAAAAAAAAAAAAGAATATCTGCCCATTCTGACATCACCAAGGCAAAATATCCTTTTATCAAAATGAGAATCATTGAACTTGCTTGGATGCCAATTCCCCGAGCTTTCTGCCCCATGGTATCCTGGGGTTCAAATTTGCTCTCACTTCCTCCTATTCCCTTTCTAAATCCTGCACCTGGGCAGGGCACATGAAAGCCAACACTGCTTCTCCTTTCTACTATTTCGCTCATGTTCAGTCACCAGATTGTGTCCAACTCTTTGTGATCCCATGGACTGCAGCCCATCAGCCTCCTCTGTCCGTGGGATTTCCCAGGCAAGAATACTGGAGTAGATAGCTATTTCCTTCTCCAGGGAATCTTCTTGACCCAGGGATCAAACATACTCTCCTGCACTGGATTCTTTACCACTATGCCACCTGGGAAGCAACTCCTCTAGAACCCAGCTCTCCCACATTGCAGACAGTTTCTTTACCCTCTGAGCCATCAGGGAAGCCCCATTAATACTATACGATCTAGCAGTCCCACGCTTGGGCATATATCTGGAGAAAACTGCAATTCGAAAGGATAAATGCCCCCCAGTGTTCACTGCACTGATCACCATAACCAAGACGTAGAAGCAACTTAAATGTCCATCAACAGAAATACGGATAAGGAAGATGTGGTCCATGTATACGATGGAATATCACTCAGTCATAAAAAAGGAGGAAATACTGCTTTGCAGCAACATGGATGGGCCTAGAGATTACCATACTAAAGGAAGTAAGTCAGAAGAAGAAAGATAAATACCATATGATATCACTTATATGTGGAGTCTAGTAAAAAATATATATACAAAGGAACTTATTTACAAAACAGAAACAGTCCCACAAATCTTGAAATCAAACTTATAGTTACCAAAGGGGAAATGTGGGAGGAAGTGACAAATTAGGATACTGTGATTAACATTATTGTATACGGACTATATTCTAATATATGTGTATATTCTGACATATGTATATATTCTATATACAATAGAATATGGGCTGGGAATAAGATGCCAGAGTAGAAGGGTGTGTGCTCATCTTCTTCTGTGGGAATTCCAAAATTACAACTCGCTGCTGAAGAATCATTGACGGAAGAATGTTGGATCCCACCAAAAGAGATACCCCACGTCCAAGGGCAAAGGAGAAGCCCCAGCAAGACGTAAGAAAGGGCAAAATAGCATTTAGAATCAAATCCTACAGCAAAAAAATGCCCAGTTGTGGGTGTGACTGGTGATGGAAATAAAGTCCAATGCTGTAAAGAACAATATTGCATAGGAACCTGGAATGTTAGGTCCATGAAACAAGGTAAATTGGAAGTGCTCAGAGCAGAGATGGCAAGAGTGAACATCATTTTAGGAATCACTGAACTAAAAGGGACTGGAATGGGTGAATTTAACTCAGATGACCATTATACTACTACTGTGGGAAAGAATCCCTTAGGAAAAATGGAATAGCCCTCATAGTCACAAAAGAGTTCAAAATGCAGTACTTGGATGCAATCTCACAAACGACAGAATTATCTCTGTTCATTTCCAAGGCAAACCATTCAATATCACAGTAATTCAAGTCTAAGCCCCAACAAGTAATGCTGAAGAAGCTGAAATTGAATGGTTCTATGAAGACCTACAAGATCTTCTAGAACTAATACCCAAAAAAGACGTCCTTTTCATTACTGGGGACTAGAATGCAAAAGTAGGAAGTCAAGAGATACCGGGACTAACAGGCAAATTTGGCCTTGCTGTACAAAATGAAGCAGGACAAAGATTAACAGAGTTTTGCCAAGAGAATGCACTGGTCATAGAAAATACCCTCTTCCAACACAAAAGAAGACTCCATACATGAACATCGCCAGATGGTCAACACTGAAAACAGATTGATTATATTCTTTGCAGCCAAAGATGGAGAAGCTCTATACAGTCAGCAAAAACAAGACTGGGAGGTGACTGTGGCTCAGATCATGAACTCCTTATTATCAAATTCAGACTTAAGTTGAAGAAAGTAGGGAAAAACCACTAAACCATTCAGGTATGACCTAAATCAAATCCCTTATGATTATACAGTGGAGGTGAGAAATAGATTTAAGGGATTCAATCTGATAGACACAGTGCCTGAAGAACTATGGACAGAGGTTCATGACATTGTACAGGAGGCAGTGATCAAGACCATCCCCAAGAAAAAGAAATACAAAAAGGCAAAATGGTTGTCTGAAGAGGGCTTACAAATAGCTGAGAAAAGAAGAGAAGCAAAAGGCAAAGGAGAAAAGGAAAGATATACTCATCTGAATGGAGAATTCCAAAGAATAGCAAGGAAAGATAAGAAAGCCTTCCTCAGTGATCAATGCAAAGAAATAGAGGAAAACAATAGAATGGGAAAGATTAGAGATCTTTTCAAAAAAATTAGAGATACCAAGGGAACATTTCATGCAAAGATGGGCACAATAAAGGACAGAAGTGTATGGATGTAACAGAAGCAGAAGATTAAGAAGAGGTGGCAAGAATCCACAGAAGAACTGTACAAAAAAGATCTTCATGACCCAGATAACCACGATGGTGTGATCACTCACCTAGAGCCAGACATCCTGGAATGTGAAGTGAAGTGAAGTGGGCCTTAGGAAGCATCACAATGAACCAAGCTAGTAGAGGTGATGGAATTCCAGGGGAGCTATTTCAAATCATAAAAGATGATGCTATGAAAGTGCTGCACTCAATATGCCAGCAAATTTGGAAAACTCAGCAGTGGCCACAGGACTGGAAAAGGTCAGTTTTCATTCCAATCCCAAAGAAAGGCAATGCCAAAGACTGTTCTAACTATCACACAATTGCACTCATCTCACACGCTAGCAAAGTAATGCTCAAAATTCTCCAAGCCAGGCTTCAGCAGTATGTGAACTGAGAACTTCCAGATGTTCAAGCTGGATTTAGAAAAGAGAGGAACCAGAGATCAAATTGCCAACATTTGTTGGATCATTGAAAAAGCAAGATAATTCCAGAAAAACATCTAAAGGAATGGGAATGCCATCCGGAGGATGGGAACACCATTCCCAAGGAATACCTCAGGAAGCTTACCTGCCTCCCAAGAAATCTGTATGCAAGTCAAGAAGCAACAGTTAGAATTGGACTTGGAACAACAGACTGGTTCCAAATAGGAAAAGGAGTACATCTAGGCTTTATACTGTCACCCTTCTTATTTAACTTATATGCAGAGTACATCATGCAGAATGCCAGGCTAGATGAAGCACAAGCTGGAATCAAGATTGCTGGGAAAAATATCAATAACCTCAACTATGCAGATGACACCACCCTTATGGCAGAAAGTGAAGAAGAACTAAAGGGTCTCTTGATGAAAGTGGAAGAGGAGAGTGAAAAAGTTGGCTTAAAACTCAACATTCAGATAACGAAGATCATGGCATCTGGTCCCATCACTTCATGGCAAATAGATAGGGAAACAGTGGAAACAGTGACAGACTTTCCATTTTGAGGCTCCAAAATCACCATGGATGGTGACTGCAGCCATGAAATTAAAAGATGCTTGCTCATTGGAAGAAAAGCTATGACAAACCTAGACAGCATATTAAAAAGCAGAGCCATTACTTTGCCAACAAGCGTTCATCTAGTCGAAGCTATGGTTTTTCCACTAGTCACGTATGGATGTGAGAGTTGGACTATGAAGAAGGCTGAGCACCAAAGAATTGATGCTTTTGAACTGTGGTATTGGAGAAGACTCTTGAGAGTCCCTTGGACTGCAAGGATATCCAACCAGTCCATCCTAAAGGAAATCAATCCTGAATATTCATTGGAAGGACTGATGCTGAGGCTGAAACTCCAATACTTTGGCCACCTGATGTGAAGAACGGACTCACTGGAAAAGACTCTGATGCTGGAAAGATTGACGGTGGGAGGAGAAGAGGACGACAGAAGATGAGATAGTTGAATCGCGTCACTGACTCAATGGACATGAATTTGAGCAAGCTCCAGGAGTTGGTGATGGACAGGGAAGCCTGGCATGCTGCAGTCCATGGGGTCACAGAGTCGGACAAGACTGAGTGACGAACTGAATGAAAAAGCTACTATATAGCACAGGGAACTATACTGAGATTTCTGTAATAACCTATTTGGGAAAAGAATATGAAAATGAAAAAGAAAGGCTATATATATATATGTTCATAACTGATTAACTTTGTTGTCCACCTAAAACTAACACATCATTTAAATCAACTATACTCCAATTTAAACAACAACAACAAAGGGCCATAAATCCATGTGTAATACTATTGTCAAAGATAGTGCAAAGGCAGCAGATTCATAAGCTGCCCCCTGTTCCCTGGCGGCACACAAGCCCACAGTGCAGGACAACTTCAGAAGCCCTGTGACTCTCCCAGCCACACCTCATCCAGGGCATAAAAAGGCCCAAGATTTAGTATGAGGGGTCCCCTTCACCTCAAGTATAGAGAGGGGCTCCAGCAGGGCACCTAAGAGCTCTATTCATGTTATCTGTGGTTTGGGGGGGACCATGGATGTATGTGGGGCTTCCCTAATAGCTCAGCTGGTAAAGAATCTGCCTGCAATGCAGGGGACCCCAGTTCGACTCCTGGATTAGGAAGATCCACTGGAGAAGGGTAGGCTACCCACGTCAGTATTCTTAGGCTTCCCTGGTGGCTCAAATGATAAAGAATCTGCCTGCAGTGTGGGAGACCTGGATTTGGTCCCTGGGTTGGAAAGCTTCCCTGAAAGAGGGAAAGGCTACCCACTCTAGTAAGCTTGCCTGGAGAATCCCATGGACAGAGGAGCCTGGCAAGCTACAGTTCATGGGGCCAAAAAGAGTCAGACACGAATGAGCAACCGAGCATATATGTATTAATTGATTAATTTTTGGCTCTGTGGGTCTTTGC
Organism: Capra hircus; assembly: GCF_001704415.2. Lineage (NCBI taxonomy): Eukaryota > Metazoa > Chordata > Mammalia > Artiodactyla > Bovidae > Capra > Capra hircus. The sequence goes on along the minus strand of NC_030831.1, from coordinate 21,618,692 downwards.
TGTGGGCAATTTTCTCTAGTCACGGTGAGCGAGGGCCACTCTCTAGCTGTGGTGTGTGTGTTTCTCATTGTGGCGGTTTCTCTTGTTGCGGAGAGGGACTTTAGGGCACTTGGGCTTAGTTGCCTGCAGCTTGTGGAGTCTTCCCAGACCAGGGATCGAACTTGGGTCCCCTGCATTGGCAGGCAGATTCTTTACCAGTGGACCACCAGGGAAGTCCTCTGGGTCCTTCTTACGGTCCAGGCCCAGCATGTGTCCTCACTGAGGTATACCTCACCTGACTGGAGACTTTGCACTCCCTGGTCTTCCCTTCTGAAATGCTCTGCCCCAGGTCTCATCCTTCAGGGCTCAGCTTAAATTCCTCCTTCTTGGGACCCCCTTCCCTGACTCTTCCTGACCTCCTTCCACTGAGGTTTCTGCCTTCCCCCCCTCCCCACCCTTTGCCCACCACTCTAGCACTCATTTTCTTCGTGGTATTCTGTACTTAGCTTTATATTCAGTCCTGTGCTGAGCTGTGCTTAGTGGCTCAGTTATGTCCCACTCTTTGCAACCCCATGGACTGTAGCCCGCCAGGCTCCTCGGTCCATGGGGATTCTCGAGGCAAGAAGACTGGAGTGGATGGCCTACCTCTTCTCCAGGGGAACTCCTGATCCAGGAATCATTGCAGGGTCTTCTGCATTGCAGGCAGATTCCTTACCAGCTGAGCCACCAGGGAAGCCTACATTGGTCCAGTCACTAGTACTGAGAGCTGTCCCAGGTGCTGGAGACACAGCCCGGAACAATCCAGACTCGCTCTCTTGCTCAGCTGCTCTCCGTGTACACTCCACAAGACAGAAGAAGCTGCATCTATTTTGTGGCCCCAGGCCTAGCACAGAAAAGGGACACGATAAGCACCTGTTAAAAGAACGTGTTGTTCCATTAACAGATCAGTAAAGGAAGTAGGCTTGAACTCATTAAATAGTGTCTTACCTGTAAAGTCTCATAGAAATGAAATATTTGCAAAGCAAATAAACCAACTGGAACACACCAGAACGTATTTTGGAGCCCAGAGCAAATCTTTTTTGGAAGCAGAGTTCTTTTGTGATGTAAATGATCCATCGCCTCCTCCCAGCTCTGTGTTGTTCTTGAGCTTTCCTCCAGCTTGTGAACCTTCTAAGATTTTAGGTAAAATATGTGTGAGTGAGCATTTTGTGCATTTTTCTGAGGCATTCATATCTTCCATTAGATTCTTGAAGGGTCTGTTACTCCAGAAGGCTCTGTGACCCTGGCTTGTGCCTATTTTTCAAGACTGTCTTGATGCTCCGTTTCCTGGTGAATCAATTGCCTTGGTAATTGTCTGTTTTTAGAAAACAGATCTTTATTAGCCACAGTTTTCCATCCATCCATCATTAAAAGAGTCCCGTTACATGGACTTGGTGAAGCCCATTATTTGTAAAGCATAAACTTTCTACACTCTATTACTAAGATGGAATAATATCATACATCAAAGAGGCTGAAAGCAACAAGTCTCACAAAAATATGAAAAGCAAGATAAGTTGCTCAAAAGCAGGAGAGCCCTTGGAAATTTCCTGGCGAAGAAAAAAGGATACTCTCTGTTTCAAGCTACCTCTGGGTCTCAGAAGATGAAAAATTTCTTCCCCCAAGAATCACATCAAGTTAATGTCAGAGGGAGTTGTTTTAAGTCACAGCCCCTTAAGCAACAGCCCTTAGAGAAAACCCTGAGCTCCAGCTTTTTGCCTCCAGGAGTCAAATTCCACCCCTCCCACCCTCCAGTCTGCCAGCAACTCAGGTGTCCAAACGGAATTGCTCCCTCGTCCTGGGGCACACTTCCCACTTGTCACCTGGGTCACTGGAGGGCTCCTTTGCATCAAAGGCAAGCCACCCCCTGCCCTCCAAGGCCAAATCTGACCCGGAGCGGCATTTCCTCCATAAAAGATTCCATATCTTTCAGAGATACATGTGGGAATATTTATAGAATTCAAAACACTTTGAATTCTGGAATTTGCTTAAAAACAATCATCTGAGGACTGGGGTAAAGATGAACCAGGACTGGCAGATATGGAACTGCCAAAACTGTATGGGAGATATCCAGATGTTTATCATTCTATTAGTTCTCCATTCACATGTTTGAAGATTTCCCCCCCAAACAAGATGCCCAACAAGGTGATTTCTGGCCAGTGGAAAGGCCTTGTCCATGGATACCAATGGCTCTCTCAAGTGGGCACAGAGGATTCAGGAGGAGAGACAGCCCTGTACCCCCACGCTCGGGCTGCTCTCTTACCTCCCTGCTTTACGATCCTTCTAAGGTTTATGACATTTTCTAAAGCCTTCTTCCTGTGTCCATAGGCTTTGAGGAAACTGTTCTGACATCTTCCTGGCTAGGGGCTTAAGAAGGGTCTAAATGAACTGAGGCATTTTTTCAAGGTTCAAGAAGGTTATATACTTCAGGAATTTTTATGTTTTTATGTTTTTATATTTTCTTTTTTTGTTTGTTTCTTCTCTATTGTGGAAATCTTCAAACATATGCAAAAGGCGACCTAATAGAATGATAAATGTCTGGATATCTCCCATACAGTTTTGGTGATCCCATATCTGCCAGTCCTGGTTCATCTTTACCCCAATTCTCAGATGACTGTTTTTAATCAAATTCCAGAATTCAAAGTGTTTCGCCTAAAAACATTCCCATATATATCTCTGAAAGATAAAGAATCTTTTATGTCATTATAACCACAATACAATGGCTACATCTAGAAACTTTCGATGATAATTCTCTCGTAATATCAATTACACTGTCAATAGTCATCTTTCCTTGATTGTTCCTGTCAGGGAGGAGGAAAACATTCCTCTGCATGTCTAGATTCTTCTGGTTGGTCTAAGAACTAAATTGATGTGAAACAGATTAACAGGAGAAAATAAAAAATTTTAATTTTGTACATACAGGAACCCACATACACAAGAGGGTCAGAGATCCTGTTATCAAAGCCAAGTTCATGTGTCCAAAGCACAGTGGGGCCAAACAAACCAAAATGTTGGAGTCTGGAGCAGAGAGGCTCGCTGCAGGGTCAGGCAGGGAGAGCAGGCAGTTCGTGCTGCAAAGACTCAAACTCTCGCATGGCTTTGACGGAAGAGTTTTTATAGGCACAATTTGGGGTGAGGGATGCAGGTGTGGGACTGTCTTCTGATTGGTTGGTGGTGAGATGGCAGGGCGGTGTTTCAGGAATCTCACTCATCAGCCTTTTGGTTCTGACCAATCTGGAGTCCACGTGCTTGAGCTCAGCCTGAAGTTACCATCCTGCCCCTGGGCGGGGACCTTCGGTCCTATAGAAGAACTCAGAGACATTTATCAGATGGCTCTGTACATCCCTTGAGGAGGAGCTAGGACCCTGCTGTATTGCCACACTAAAGTTTCTTGACTGTCCTCCCCTCATTTCTGCATTCATTCCCTCACTTCCCTGTTGGTAACTGACTGAATCTGCCCTTTGGAATTCAGGGAAGATCAAGGAGGCTGAAACCTTTTTCTGACAAACAAGAAACACGGGACGCAGAAAGGCTTTGGTACCCAGGAGGGCTCCAGAGTGTCCTGCTTGGCTTCAACCACACATACATGAGAGGTTCAGAGACAGGTAAAATGAGGGATGTGCCATCCTGAGCTGAGGAATGGGTCTTCTGGAGACTGGAAGCTCATAGAACAATAAGAGGGGCACGTGTTTGGTAATTAGATGTTTGCTCTATCACACAGATGGGAACTCTTAGATATAATTTCTTGCTGGTGATGACTCTTTTCTGGGAAAAATCTCTAATTTAAATTCTTCCAGGCACTTAAGGGAGGGGCAGTAGTTTCTTCTGAACCTGTAGGATCGCGATTGCCTTTAGCTCAAAGGAGTCCTCATGCAAAAATGGAGCGTTTGGGACAGGTTTGTTCTGAACCCTACATTTCATCAGTGACTTTATTTTTACGGTGTGTTTAAATCATAATCCACGTAAGCACCACACTTCCCTGTTGGTTGATAAAGCATTTAAGTCTCTTTTAATGTATAACTTCCCTTCCAACTCTTTTTTCCATGTAATTTATTTGGTGAAGAATATGCTTCAGCTTTAGACATTCTGTTTTTTATCTCTGTTTCCTGTGAGATTTCTGATTTTTTTCTTTGCTTTGTCTTTTCTGGGAACCAGGTTGGGGGAGGGGCATGGTAGTCTTGCTATGATGTAGTCAGTCATGTAAGGCCCTTTTTAGAGAATCAGCCCTTTCTTTAGAATGGTCTGCTGGTCCCCCAGCCTCAGTTCCCTGGGCACCCAGCCACCCCGGCTGCCTGAAATGGCACAGAGAGTTGGGTCTGGGCCTGTTGATGTTCATCAAAGACGACCAGGAGGACACTTATAAGTCAAACAGAGTTGAGTTCATTCAGTGTCTTGTTGAAACGAGAGACTGACAGGTAGAAAACTGAGGGGACTCTCTGGAAGAGTGTCAGGAAGAAGTTAGAAGTTAGAATCTGATTTGGACTTGAGATGGGTGATTTGGAAGTGGGCTCAGGGAAGTGCGTTTTGCTCTGGATCACGTGCTGTCTGGACAGCACGGGTAATCCTGTGATTGTTTAATGAGCCTTACGTGGGAGTCAGGAGGAGGGAAGTGGGGCTAACGCTGTAAACAGTGAAGAAGTTTCAATCACTTTCTGAGACAGAAGACGAGTCTCCGGAACATTCTTCAGGTCCTGGCTGTTCCTGTTTTTCTTGATGCTCAGGTGTGATTGTTAGATGGCCTTGTTAGTCACTTTCTGAGCCACAAGAGGAGCCCTGGAACATTCTTCAGGTCCTGGCTGTTCCTGTTTTTCTTGATGCTCAGGTGTGATTGTTAGATGGCCTTGTTAGTCACTTTATGAGCCACAAGAGGAGCCCTGGAACATTCTTCAGGTCCTGGCTGTTCCTGTTTTTCTTGATGCTCAGGCGTGGCTGTCAGATGGCCTTGTTTTTATCTGCATCTGTCACACCGTCCAGTGGCCTTGTCTGCTAGACGTGTCCTAGGAAACTGTCTTTGTTCAACAGGAGAATGTCACGGCCTTGTTGTGAGGGCCAGGCCATTTCCCGGCTGTCAGGGGCCTTTTTGTTCTTCTCCAGTTCTAGCTCTATCTATGTTTTCAGCTTCCTGATGCCTCTGCTGTGAGTCTTGCAGGCGCTGGGCTGACAAGGCTGGCTTCTCAGCTTGCTCCCTGCCAGCTTTCAGCTTCCTCCATTTGCTGGGTCAGTGACCACTCAGAGACTGGATTCTAAATTTTTGCTGCTGTGATCTCTTGGCCTAGTCTCTTTACCTTTCAGGGTTTACACCTTTTTGTTATCTCTTTACTGTCTTTAGAGGACTTTGGGGACAGAACAGCGGCATGTGACTGCACCCCCACAGCGTCTGTAACCGGCAATCATGTCAGGATTTTGTCTGGGGCGCGCTTCTGTCTGAGAACTGCTTGGTGAAGTCTTTCTGCACTTAATGAGGGGATGCCTGGTACTTAAGTCCAAAAAACTCCCTCTTTGATAAACTGGGGAAAATATGTGGACCACAGGTTGATACTGAGATCAAGAAGGTTCCAATTCCCTCATTTAATGAAAAACTGCATTTTTTCTGCAATCATCCCACTTTATCATCTGATTCTGTACCAAGGACGGTGGCATCATGGGGGAGACTCATGGACTCATTTGCTTCCAAAGTGTGTTCCCCACAACTGAGTAACTTTGTTTCTTTAGGTCTGCAGCAGTAGAAAGGTTTGCTTCTTAGAAACTGTCAAGGTAGCAAATGTACACTTAAATAAGAACTTTACATTTCGTCTGTGAGACCCGGTATTTTTAATTAGCTGGTAGGACAGTTACTTGTCTTCTTTAAGATATAAATTATGAAAGGCCAAGGGGGAAAATGTCTGTTTAATGCAATGACATGCTTATACCATGCATCTCAGCAACTTGGCTTGGCTCTGTGGAGAAATAATTGTGATATTACAAAAGAATCATCGCTAGGATATGATCTTAGGGAACCAAGAATGTTCCACCATGGTCATAATCACACATCCTTTTAATACATTAAAGGTGGGGTGAATACCTTTGTTTCTGCTGCTCAAGATGGAAGTCGGAACCAGGATAAAACATCTGATTCCTGTTCTGCAAATTCTCAAACATTTAATGGGGCTCATGACAGACTTGTCAAGAGGTCAGTGAGGCAGGGACTGTGTGAAATGGTCTGTGGTGAAATCCATTTACAACACTCTTTAAAACCTTGCTTTTCTGTATATAATTGTATTTTTAAAGAGCTGTATTTGCATGTAGACTGGGATTTGGTATTGGAAGTGAACATAACCTCTGCACAGAAAATGAGGTGCTCAGTCACTCAGTCATGTCTGACTCTTTGCGGCCCCATGGACTATAGCCTGCCTATAGGTTTCTCTGTCCATGGGATTCTCCAGACAAGAATACGGGAGTGGTTGTCACCTCCTACTCCAGGGGATCTTCCCAACCCAGAGACTGAACTCGCATCTCTTGTGTCTCCTGCATTGACAGGCAGATTCTTTACCACTACAGCCACCTGGGAAGCCCCATAGAATATGAGGAGGGCATGTTATTAGAAAATGACCAGTGTCATTGATGGCAGGTATGTAAAGAAGGCAGAATGCCAAAGAATTGATACCTTTAAAATCTGGTGTTGGAAAAGACTTCTGAAAGTCTCTTGGTCAGCAAGGAGATCAAACCAGCCAATTTTAAGGGAGATTAACCCTGAATATTCACTGGAATAACTGATGCTGAAGCTCCAGTATTTTGGTCATCTGATGTGAACAGATGACTCATTGGAAACATCCCTGATGCTTGGAAAGATTGAGGGCAGAAGGAGAAGACGGCATCAGAGGATGAGGTGGCTAGACAGTATCATCGATGCAATGGACATGAACTTGGGCAAACTCCGGAAGATGGTGGAGGACAGGGAAGCCTGGAGTGCTGCAGTCGTGCCATTGCAGAGTCAGACACGACTGAGCGACTGAACAACAGTTTTGACAACAGCACCACCCGCTGTGATTTATAGGATGACCCTTGTGTGCCGCATATTGAACACGTCTCATTTTCACAACAGCCCCATCTAAGGGGTGAGGAAAGAAGGCTGGAGAGGCTGACAATGTTACACAGTCAGGGAACAATGAAGCCTCAGTTCAAACGTGGGTCTGACTCAGCTCAGGTCACCTCCTCCAGGAAGCCTTTCCTGACCTCCACACACCCTTCACTATGACACCTGCATTGTATCCTGGATCCTGCTATGCACGTGCCACAAAAGCAGGCTGGAACTTCCTCATTTATTCCCAGTTTCCAGCTCAAAGCGGCTTCTGGATAAATTCATTCAAACCAACTTGATGCCAAGCCAGGCATCTTTCCTTTGTGACCAGGCATTACCGCTGCTGGTTCCTGTGCAGTCCTCTGGCTCAGGAGCCTGGGCACCTGGGGTGAGAACTCTGTGAAAGGGGCCATCTCTTAAGATACAAATAAAGTATGATGTCGTTAGCACTGGGACTGAGTTTTTTCCAAAAAAGGCACAAAGCAAAGAAGGGGCAAAGGTTGACAGATGGCAGGCAGACAGGGAGGACATTCTCTGTGCAGACACCCATTTCATAACCTAACTCTTGCTGGCAGCTCCCTGCATGGAGGGAACAGTAGGATGCATTCAGGGAGTCTGTCATGAAAGCCAGAGGTCTGGGGAGTTGGAGAAATGAAGGCAGCCCAGGACAGGGGGCTACAGCTCCAGAGGACTGAGGGGGCAGGGAAAGCCTCATTTTAAACTGAGAACCGTATCCATGTCTGAGTTTCAGACACAGGGAGAAAAGTATTCAAAAGAAGCAGGCTCCTGTGTCTGGCAGGAGCACTAGGTAGATTAAGCAGTGGGTAAAGGAGGCTCTGAACTGGGGCCACCCAGGTTTGCATGCCCGCTGTGCCACACTCCAGTGTGACTTGGGCTAGTTATCTATCTGTGCCTCAGTTAAACCTTCTGTGAAATGGGGTGTTGGTAGTACACATGTAACTGAGTTGTTCTGCAGATCCAGGTTAATACCCAAGAAGATCTCAGATTTCTCAGCACAGCCACCGTGGGCTGGGCACCTGCTCTGTGCTAGCACTGTGCTAAGTCTGTCTCTGCTCAATCACAGGGTCCTCTTATTAGCATCATCCCCATTTCACAGATGCAGAAACTAAGGCACAGATTGCCCACTGCCTTCCACAAGCTCACACAGCTAACAAGCAGCAAAGCCAGGAGCTGAATCCAGACAAAGTGGTGCCGGAATCCCTCTCCCAAGCACTTGCTGTGCTGTCTCTCAGAAATACTCTTTTGCTAAAGCAATTATCCTTCAATTAAAATTTTAAAACCTCATTATTCTAAACCTTAATGTCAATCTCATAAAAATCTATGAAATAGGATGGTGTAAGTTTAAATAATAGTACATATTTATACTGGGGGTTCAGTGGTAAAGAATCTGCCAGCCAGGCAGGAGATGTGAGTTTGATCCTTGGGTTGGGAAGATCCCCTGGAGAAGGGAATGGCTACCCGCTCCAGTGGGGGCTTCCCTGGTGGCTCAGTGGTAAAGAACCCACCTGCCAATGCAGGGGACATAAGAGACTTGGGTTTGATCCCTGGGTCAGGAAGATCCCCTGGAGGAAGAAATGGCAACCCACTCCAGTAATCTGGCCTGGAGAATCCCTTGGACAGAGGAGCCTGGAGGGCTACAGTCCAATGGATCACAAAGAATCAGAAATGATTTAATGACTAAAACAACAACAACAACAACATATTTATATATTATATCCAGCACAGTACCTAAAACAGAGAATGAAATTTAAACATTTTTAGTATTAAAAAGGTTCTCTTTTTGTAGGATCAAGGTACCCGTTGTGGGTTGAATTGCTTCCCCAAGAAGGATCTGCGGCAATCTTAACACCTGGGACCTGTTTGTGCTCATTTGGGTGCTCTTTGCTTTCTTTCACATGTGTCTAAATTTGTTAAGAATATTGCACACGGACCAGCATTCAGGTAACTGGGATGAGATGAAGCAAACAAGCAGGCCCTCTGTGATAATACCACATGCAGCCTCGGGTGATGAGAGCAGACCCAGCAAATGAAAATTCCGCTTTACGCTGAAATGAACCCTTTTCTTTTAAGAAGAGTTGATTAAATTCTGGCTCCACTGTTACCTTTGAAATATTGCTTGCCTCCCCACCCCTCCCCCACGGCCTCTCTGTGTAGGAAAGAGAAATGACGGCGGTTAAGGACAGACTTTCCTTGTCACTTCTGTCTGACCAGGAAGCAAGAACTGGTTGGTGATGTGGAAATGGCAGGACCCAGTGGCATGGCCCCTAGAGACAGGGAAGGTTGCGGGTACGGGGCACAGGGGGGGTGTCCCCCCCTAGGCCTGAAGGGACAATTTGAGTCAGCTGGTATAGGCTCAGCAAGAAACTTGTGCTCTGACAAAGAAGTATTGAGCAGTTAATAGGCAGAAATCCCTACAGCCACACAAGACCATGTCTGAATGTAGGAAGACAGGCTCCAGAACTTTCCACTGGATGCACTTCTGTTAAAGAATGGAAGGGTGGCTACCTCTGCTGTATCACAGAGGTTAATTCTGAGCAGGAGCAGGAGGAGGGGAGGGTCACAGATGACTCCTGTTTTGTTTTAATTTTATTTTGTTCTATGTTCTCTTTGGGCTTTCTGTATGTTCTGCCACAAACACCTATGACTCCTGGAATTATAACAGTGATTTTTAAGAATATGAGTATTGAGGGAGGGGGAAAGATGGTGTATCTTGCAAGACATCAAGATGTAATAGCAGAAGAGTTGCCATAAAAAAGATCACTATTGATGACCGATAAACACATGAAAAGATGTTCAATGTTGCTAATAATTAGAGAAATGCAAATCTAAACTACGATGAGGTATCACCTCACACCAGCCAGAATGGTCATCATCAAAAATTCTACAGTGAGAGCTGGAAAGGATATGGAGAAAAGGAAACCCTCATACACTGTTGGTAGGAATGCGAACTGATATAGCCATTATGGAGAACAGTATGGAGAGTCCTTAAAAACTAGGAATAAATCTACCGTATGGGCAGTAATCCCACTCCTGGGCATATACCCTGAGTAAGCCACAAATCTAAAAGGCACATGTACCCCAGTGCTCACTGCAGCACTATCTGCAATATCCAGAACATGGAAGCAACCTAGATGTACGTCTAGAGATGAATGGATAAAGAAGCTGTGGTACGTATACACAATGGAATATTACTCGCTCATGAAAAAGAACGGATTTGAGTCAGTTCTAGTGAGGCGGATGAACCTAGAGCCTGTTATACAGGATGAAGTAAGTCAGAAAGGGAAAAACCAAATATCATATACTAACACATATATTATGTGTAATCTAGAAAAATGGTCTTGTTAAAGCTATTTTCAGGGAAGGAATGGAGATGCAGATATAGAGAATGGACTTGTGCACACAGTGGGGGATGGAGAGAGTGGGACCAACGGAGAAAGTAGCATCAACACACCATCATGTGTAAAATAGCTAGCTGATGCTAAGTCGCTTCAGTCATGTCCGACTCTGTGTGACCCCTTAGATGGCAGCCCACCAGGCTCCCCCTCCCTGGGATTCTCCAGGCAAGAACACTGGAGTGGGTTGCCATTTACTTCTCCAGTGCATAAAAGTGAAAAGTGAAAGTGAAGTCGCTCAGTCCTGTCCAACTCCTAGCGACTCCATGGACTGCAGCCTACCAGGCTCTTCTGTCCATGGGATTTCCCAGGCAAGAGTACTGGAGTGGGGTGCTATTGCCTTCTCTGAGCTAGTTGATGATCAGTCCTAAATATTCTTTGGAAGGACTGATGATGAAGCTAAAACTCCAATACTTTCGCCACCTGATGTGAAGAATTGATTCATTGGAAAAGACACTGATGCTGGGAAAGATTGAAGGCAGGAGGAGGAGGGGACAGCGGAGGATGAGATGGTTGGATGGGATCACCGACTTGATGGACATGAGTTTGAGCAAGGTCTGTGAGTTGGTGATGGACAGGGAAGCCTGGCGTGCTGCAGTCCATGGAGTCGCAAAGAGTCAGACACGACTGAGTGACTGAACTGAACAGAACAAGCGTCATTTTCTGGCCTTAGGTCAGGAGACTCAGGTTTCTCTCCTTGGGGGGCCCTCGGGGGTAACATATACATTGACTCACAAAGCAAAGCCAAGGCCTTAGCCACAAACTTCAACATATTCAGTTCCTGGTGAGTTTCCCATGAGAAAAGCGTAAAGAAATTAGACATGTAAAACACAGACTTTGGCCCTAAAATGCCAACTCCCACTAAAAGGAACCAGGATTATTTAGAGAAATGGCTGATTTCAGATCTGGGGCCAAAAGTGGATAAGATGAGCCTGGGCCATCTTGTCCTGCTTGAAAACAGGTCTCAAAGCATCATGGCAAAGACCCAAGGGCCGACTTGAAAAGGCTCCCATGGCCCAAATGTGGCCATCTGAATAATGACAATGTTTTGAAAGACATGAAATATATTAAAATCTATGAGTTCATATTAATATTCCAGAAAACCCCCAAAACTAGTTGATCACCTTAGATAAGGCACAAACTTGTTATTCTGAAAACTGATAAAGCATGAGAAAGACTTGAGTTTTAGCCTGCTTTTCTCTACAAGCTATATTTCAAGATAACCAAGTAAAGAAACAAAATTTATTTCTACAGAAAGCCATTCAAGCTAATAAATGAAGAAGCAATGAGATAAGTAGAAAATCACAATTTGCAAATCCCCAGTGAAAAACAGACTTAGGTAGCAATGATTAATGGCTGAGAACCATTCAGTGAAAGTCAATGGAATGTATTTGAATGAATCAGGGTGAAAAACGAAACCTGCAGGGCAATGTGAGTTGATGTCACCAAAAGTGGAGAACCTTGTCTCTTGGGGTGATGCAATAGGAAGCACACAGCACCACCTAAGAAGTAATTTTGGATGAAATTAAATCCTGAATGAAAAAAAATCCTGAATCTGATCAAGCCCTCAACTCTACTCCTAGGAAAGGAAACGATCAAGGAGAGAGGAGCAGGTTAACAGATAGTTCCAGAAATCAATAAACCAAATTCAGAAATGTAGAAAATTCTACAGGACAAATGACCCAGTTTCTTCAATAAGTACCTAGTTTTAAAAAAGAGAAGGACAACTGTCAGATTAAAGGAGACTTGGGACAATGCAATCAAATGCGGTATATGGCTCTTAATTGCATCTTCGAAAAAACCACCTACAAATATATGCTTTCAAGATAATCATGGAAAAGTGAATACAAACCAGGTACTGGATACTATTAATAATAGGAATTACTTGGGCTTCCCTGGTGGCTCAGACAGTAAAGAATCTGCCAGCCACGCAGGAGACCTAGGTTTGATCCCTGGGCAGGAAGACCTCCTCAAGAAGGAAACGGCAGCTCACTCCAATATTCCTGTCTGGACAATTCCATGGACAGAGGAGCCTTGTGGGCTATAATGCATGAGATCGCAAAGGGTCAACTGAGTAAGTAACACTTTCACTTTTTTCAGGAATTACTTATTTTGTTGAATGTCCTATTATGGTTAAAGTTTTTAAGTCATTATGGTTAGAGACATATATTGAAATATTTGCATATAACATAACCAGCCAAAAAATATAAACGGGAGAGCAATTGGGACAAGAATGCTGAAAAGTGGGTCTTTGTGGGAAAAGATATTGGTCCTTGAAGTTTTGTACCTGTTTAGCTTCTCGTCTATGTGGGAGAGAAGACTGGTTTGCTTCTGTTTAATTTCCAATATATTGTTGACCAATACTTTTGTAAAATACAACAAAAGTGAATTACCAAAAAAGTTAACTGATACAAAACCAGACATAGCAACATATAAGTCTAAATTTTTCCTTGGATTCCACACATGTATAATTACATTGAAATAAATACAGTGGGAACAAATGTACTATATGAAACTTGAAAATAATTTTTTAAACTGTAGCTGTTTTTCACTGAATGTGTGTATATAAGTGATGAATGTGGAGAATTGCTATTACTTTAATAACTTTTTGTCATTCCATAATCAGAAAGTTATGAGTGAGATAGTGATTCCCCGTATTAAATGCCTCAGCAGACAGTTTGAACAAAAATCTGGACATCAATATTTAAAGTTTTTAATGTGACAATTGAGCTTGCTTCTTGTTTGTTAATGTATCTAACCTTGTTTGGACTGATGGCAAAACTACTCACAGATGATAATATGCCCCGAAAATTTTCTTTGCTTTGTTGCCATGACACTTCTTGTAGAGAAATCAGACTCACAGAGGTGTGAATAGCAGAAGAGTTTAAAGTAATTTCAGCAGACTCAAAATATTCATTTCTAACTTGTATCCAAAATGAAGCAAATAATGATGTATTTTCAAGATTCATCTTCAGTCCTCAATCTTAGCCAGTGCTATCTACTTATCCTGTAAAGCTGTACTTCAATTTAAATTATCCATCTTTTGATGAAAAAAATATATATTCCAGAACCACAGATTCATACATGTACATTATCTTTTGGTGGAAAATAAATTTCATAGGAGCATGAGTGTACAGTAACATGCTACCACCTACATTCCTGATTGTTGTTGAAACAGGTCATAAAAATTACAGAAATCCTAAATTTGTTTTTGTCCTTTGAGTCTTTGTTGCACTCCTTTTGGGGTAAAAGTTTTAAGATCATTATAAACCTCTAAGAGATCAGACAAATCAGCAAGTCTGGAGTCTAGTTTACATCGTTAAACACTGGCTCAAACTGACTCCTTATCTTACAGAAAAATGATGAATTTGTTCTGCATTATATTCCAAAAGAATTTTCCCCACAACACATTGTACCTCAGCATGCCGTAAAAGATTATGTTCCACGCCCATACATCACATAAAAAGTAGAATGACTTGGATAGCTCAAATGATAAAGAATCTGCCTGCAATACAGGAGACCCTGGGTCAGGAAGATCCCCTGGAGAAGGGCATGGCAACCCACTCCACTATTCTTGCCTGGAGAATTCCATGCACAGAGGAGCCTGATGGGCTAGAGTCCAAGGGGTCACAAAGAGTCAGACACGACTGAGCTACCCACACTTTCACTTTCATTACAGTGTTGACTTACATTATTTTGTTTGTTTTTATGGCTGAGTAGAATTTCATTACATATATTTATCATATCTTTATCCATTCATCTGTCGATGGACATTTGTTTCCATGTTAATGCATCTTGATTTTATGTAATTTACAGATTCTTAATTAACCATTAAATGCACTATTTAGTTCACCTGATTTTTTGTTTGCTTTGGTAACAAGACTTTCTCAATAAAGGAAACAGTGTATTAATTCACAAGCTCCTTCATCCAGGTGACTGCTCCAGAATATTCTTCCATCATTGCAACTGTGTTATTGGAATATGCTCTCCTAAACAAAACAAACTTGAAACCACATTTGTTGACAGTATATTCTTTTATAATTTTATACAGTTCAGAGCTAGTTGTGTTTATTAGCAATGAAGTTAAAAAGAATCCTTCATAATACCATCATGTTCAAATTGCACACATACTAGAATTACCACAATAGCAAACCGTGCATTATTTACACTACAATGAAAAATTCTTTACTGGCTTACTGTGCTCTATGGGTTTGTTTCCTGCATACAAGGCAGTTCCTCCCGGTATCAAGCTATAGTCACTGAAACATGGGGTCAAGTAACACAGGGTAGTCAATCGATTGCTAGCTTCCTAATCAAACTAATAATCTGCTAAAGTAAAAATAGACAAGCTTGATTAAAAAATTACATGTCATAAAAATAAACAAATGATTAAACTTCTCATATTTTTACACCCTGTTAGATTTCCGTTGACAAACTAAACTGAAAATTGTATGTGTTGCCATGTGGTACATTGGTCACTTGTACACAGTTCACCATGTAAGTTTAACAAATCCAAACTGTCTATATCCTGCTACTTGAGATGAATTCAATGAGAGGCATTTGGAGGTTGTGGCAAAGTCAAACTGCTATGAAAGTTTCTCAGTGTTTATTCTCAATTTCTATACTTAATGCCTCATGGATCAGAAACAGACTTTGAACATGAAGGTCCACAGACTATAGTTTGAGAAGCACTAGATTGTACTATTCTACTTTTATGTGTGTATCTGTTTTCTATTACTGTACAACAAACTAATACAAAATTAGTGGCTTAAAACAACACAGACTTACTATCTCAGTTTTTCTGGGCTAGAAGTCTAGGCATATTTAGTTGGATCCTCTGCTCAGGGTCTCACAAGTGACAGTTAAGGTGTCATCTGGGCTGTCTTCCCATCTAGAAGCTGAATTTGGGAAGAATGCACTTCCAAGCCCACTCAGGTTGCTGGCAAATTCAGATCCTTTTGGCTGTAGGACCAAGGTTCATGCTCTGATCGGCTGCTGCTCTCCTTGGGCGGTTCACAGAGGGTCTGTTGGCTTCCATCTGGGCCGGCAGGAGAGAGTCTCTGCTGCTTTGCATTTCCTTTAAAGAGCTCATCTGATTAGGTTATGTCCATTCAGGTGATTCTCTCTTTTCATTAACTAGAGGTTACTTGCTTAAGGACTTCAGCTACATTTGCAAAATGTCTTCATTTTTGCCATGTATGAAACCCAATCATGGGCATAACATCTGGGGGTGGAGATCATGAAACTGTCTTAGAATTCTGCCTGCAAGGTATGTTTTAAACTTTCTTAATAATAAATAAAATGATATATAATATAGAGAAAATATATAATGAATTATATACAGAAAACCCTAAAGAGTCCACCAAAAAACTGTTAAAATTAATAAACAAGCTCAGGAGAGTTGAAAGATACCAAGTCAATATACAAAAATCAGTTGTATTTCAATACAGTAATAATGAACTATCAGAAAAAGACATTAAGAAAATAATCCCATTTATAATTACATCAAAAAGAATTTTAAAAAGCAAGATTAAATTTAAGCAAGGAGATGAAGAATCTGTACATTGGAACTATCAGACACTGATGAAAGAAACTAAGACATAAATAAAATGGAAAAAATATTTTATGCCAATAGATTGGACAAATGTTAGTTAAAATGTCCACACTACCCAAAGGGATCTACAGATTCAGTGCAATCCCCATCAAAATGCCAATGACATTTTTCACAGAAATAGAACAAACAATCCCTAAGTTTGTATAAAACCACAAAAGACCCCAAATAGCCAAGCATTCTTGAGAAAGAACAAACAGAGGCACCATACTTCATGATGTTAAAAAGAAATAAGACCCAAGCAGAGTTACTTGTGATAAGACCCTATAAAACCCTTCCATTTTATATGACTCCTTGGAGCATCTTTCTATTTACTAGATAGGATGCTGCTCGATTCATGAATCTTTGAAAAAAGTAAATTAGATCTTCAAATTTACCCAGTTGAGTTTTTTAAACATTGATTTCAGACTATATTACAGAGTTGTAGTAATGAAAACAGTATGGTATTGGCATAAAAACAGACAAATAGCTCAATGGAACAGAATAGAGAGCCAAGAAATAAACCCATGTGTGTATAGTCAATGAATTAGGAACTAAGACTATACAGTGCAGACAGGATAGTCTCTTTAATAAACGGTATTGAGAAAACCAAAAGACACATGCAGAAGAATGAAACTAGACCACTATCTTATACCATCTGCAAATCTGAAGCTGTTGATATTTCTCCCAGTAATCTTGATTCCAGCTTGTGATTCATCCACCCCAGCATTTCACATGATTGTACTCTTCATATAAGTAAAATAAGCAGGGTGACAATATACAGCGTTGTCATACTCCTTTCCCAATTTTGAACCAGTCTGCTGTTCCATGTCCAGTTCTAACTGCTGCTTCTTGACCTGCATACAGGTTTCTCAGGAGAAAGATAAGGTGGTCTGGAATTGCCCACACTTTGTAAGTGATTCACACAGTCAAAGGCTTTTGACTGTAGTCAATGAAGCAGAATTAGATGTTTTTCTGGAATTCCCTTGCTTTTTCTATGATCTGATGAATGTTGGCAATTTAATCTCTGGTTCCTATGCCTTTTTTAAGCCCAGTACATCTGGAAGTTCTCGGTTCACATACTGCTAAAATCTACCTTGAAGGATTTTGAGCATAACCTTATTAGCATGTGAAATGAGTGCAATTGTATGGTAGTTTGGACATTCTTCGGCATTGCCCTTCTTTGGGATTGGAATGAACACTGAGCTTTTCCAGTCCTGTTGAGAGGGTAACAGGTAGGAAGGTCAGAGGTCCCGAAGTGGCAGGAGGAAATAAACTGCAAGTGGCAGATGTTTCTTTCCTTCTCTACAGAAAGTTAAAAGAAGCTTCTTTTAACTCTGTGTTAGGACACCTGGTTCTGCCTTGAGCTAACCATTTCCATTTTCTTATGGAAATGTTTTTCTTAAGCTATGGTAATGAAACAATGTACTTACTTTGGAATCTCCCTTTCTTCAAAATGGTTCCACCTAAAACTAAGTTTTTTCCTTTTCTCAAACCTTGGTCTGATAATGGTTCAACAAACCAGTATTCATGTCAATTACGTTATTGTAGGGGATGACACACCTCATGCCATCCTATCTCAAAAATGCATACTGTGGGAGAAGGGCCTGGTGAAACTCCCTCAGCCTTGAGGTGTCTCTCTTATTTGATTAATAGCTTGCAAACAGACATAAAACCCCTTGCTAAAAACTAGCAAGAGGGCATTCTTTCTGCCTCCTTCTGATGTGTACATCAGAAGCTTTCTCTATTTCTCTTACACTGAAATAAAATTCTGCTACACAAAAAGCTCCAGTGGTCAAGCCTGGTCTCTGTCCCCAGATCGAAATCCTCTCCTCTGGAGGTCACGAATCCTGGGATAGCATACAGCCTGTGGCAGCAACCTTTCACTGTGGCCACTGCTGAGTTTTCCATATTTTCTGGCATATTAGTGTAGCACTTTAACAGCATCATCTTTTAGGATCTGAAATAGCTCAGCTGGAATTCCATCACCTCCACTAGCTTTCTTCAATGCTTCCTAAGGCCCACTTGACTTCACACTCCAGGATGTCTGGCTCTAGGTGAGTGATCACACCATCATGGTAATCCCAGTCACTAAATCTTTTTTGTGTAGTTCTTCTATGTACTCTTGCCACCTCTTCTTAATATTTTCTGCTTCTGTTAGGTCCATACCATTTCTGTCCTTTATCATGCCCATCCTTGCATGAAATGATCCCTTGATATCTCCAATTTTCTTGAAGAGATCTCTAGTCTTTCCCATTGTATTGTTTTCCTTTATTTCTTTGCATTGTTCATTGAAGAAGGCCTTATCTCTCCTTGCTATTCTTTAGAACTCTACACTCAGTTGGGTTTATCTTTCCTTTCTTCCTTGCCTTTAGATTTCTTTTCTTTCCTCAGCCACTTGTAAAGCATCCTCAGACAACCACCATGCCTTCTTGCATCTCTTTTTCTTTGGGATAGTTTTGGTTACCACCTCCTATACAATGTTATGAACCTCTGTACATAGTTCTTCAGGCATTCTGTCTGTCAAATCTAACCCCTTGAATCTATTCATCACCTCTACTGTATAATCATAAGGATTTGACTTAGGTCATATCTGAATGGCCTAGTGGTTTTCCCTACTTTCTTCAATTTGAGTCTGAATTTTGCAATAAGGAGCTCATGATCTGAGCTGCAGACAACTCCACGTCAGATCTGCCAATGATACCACTCTAGTGGCAGACAGTAAAGAGCTAAAAAGCATCTTGATGAGGGTGAAAGATGAGAGTGAAACAGTTGGCTAGAAACTCAACATTCAAAAAACTAAGATCGTGGCTTCCAGTCCATCACTTCATGGCAAATAGACGGGGAAAAAGAGGAAACAGTGACAGATTTTATTTTCTTGGGCTCCAAAATCACTGCAGACAGTGACTGCGGCCATGAAATTAAAAGATGCTTGTTCCTTGGAAGAAGAGCTATGACAAACCTAGACAGTGTATACAAAAGCAGAAACATCACTTTGCTGACAAAAGTCCATATAGTCAAATCTATCATTTTTCCAGTAATCATGTATGAATGTGAGAGCTGGACCATTGAGAGCATTGAAGAATTGATGCTTTTGAATTGTGATGCTGGAGAAGACTCTTGAGTCCTTTGGACTGTAAGAAGATCAAACCAGTCAATCCTAAAGGAAATCAACCCTGAATATTCACTGGGAGGACTGATGCTGAAGCTGAAGCTCCAATTCTCTGACCACCTGATGTGAAGAGCCAACTCATTGAAGAAGACCCTAATGCTGGGAAAGACTGAAGGCAAAAGGAGAAAGGGGCAGCAGAGGATGGTTAGACAGCATCACCTACTCAATGGACACAAATCTGAGCAAAGTCCAGGAGACAGTGAAGAATTGAGGAGCCTTGTGCTCTGCAATCCATGGGATCACAAAGAGTTAGACACAACTTAGCAACTGAACAACAATAAATGTTATACCATACACAAAAGCAACTCAAAGTTGAATAAGACTTGAACAAAAGACCTGAAACCATAAAACTCCTATATTTTCTTCTAGGGGATAAGCTCTCTGACACTGGTCTTGGCAATGATTTTTTGGATTTAACTCCAAAAGCAAAGGCAACAAAAGCAAAAATGGACAAATGGGACCACATCAAACTAAACAGCTTCTGCACAGCATAGGAAACTATCAGTAAAATGAAAAAGAAGCCTAGAGAGTGGGAGAAAGTATTTACAAACCAAATACATTGTAAAAGTTAATATGCAAAATATAAAGAACCCACACAAACTCAATAGCAAAAAAATACCCAAACCAAACCATTCAATTAAAAATAAGCAGAGGAAGTGAATAGCCATTTTTTTCTGAAGACATACAAAGGGCCAACAGGTACATGAAAAGGTGCTCAACATCATTAATCACCAGAGAAATGCAAATCAAAACGACAAAAAGATATTTCCTCACTCCTATTCAAATGGCTATTATAAAAAAGACAAGAGATAACAAATTTTAGTGAGGATGTGGAGAAAAGAGAACAAGAGTACTCTGTTGGTGGGAATGTAAATTGATACAGCCACTATGGAAAACTACTGTATGATTTAGTAATCCTACTTGTATGAAAAATGAAAATATCTTTAAAATAACAAAGAGCATTTTTGTAAAAGCAGTAGAACAATAGTGTCACATGACCCGTATTCTCACTCATCACTGTTAGTGTTAGCGAGCCCAGAAACCAGGAGAATGCACAGTCTTTGATATCACTTCTAAGTCTTTTATGGAATGAAATGATTAACACCTGGGGTATGATGAGGCTGGTGGTGGATTTGCTTCCAGGAAAGCAAGGCTTCCGCAGTCGGTTGGTCAATGGTTTTGATGCTATTAGTGTGTTAGTCACTCAGTTGTATCCGACTCTCTTCAACCCCTGCCAGGCTCTTCTGTCCATTGGATTCTCCAGGCAAGAATACTGGAGTGGGTTGCCATTCCCTTCTCCGGGGGATCTTCCCATCCCAGGGAGCAAACCTGGGTCTCCAGCATTACAGGTGGATTCTTTACCATCTGAGCCACCATGAAGGCCCACGATGCTGTTAGGGGGCTTCCAATTCGAGCTCCAGGAGTCTGTCTTTGTGCTTGTCTTCGACATTTTGGCAATAACTTTGATGTTTATTCCATTTTCTGACAAAACAGAGCTGGGAAGAAGAGATAAAGTGATAGACAGCAGAACGAAGATTTAGAGTTATCCTGGGAGTCAGGAATGTCAAGTTAACACTAAAAAAGATGAATCCGCACAACTCAGTGAAGGTCAGGCTTTACACAGACATCTTCCATGTCACTTGTAAATTATGAGTGTGGGAAGACTTGAAAGAATTCCTGTGATAAAAGAGGCCCGATGATCTCAGTCAGTGCCAGACCCAATGTCAACCAAGAGTCTGACACGGCAGCTAAACAGATGAGTCCAACCTGTGTTTGCAGAAACTCTTTTCTGCATGGCCCTCTCCATGGACCACCACATCTGGGTGTTACACATGAAAGCCTCTTCACTGGGCTCCCAGTTGCCCAGCCCCCTTTTCCCTCCCCCTCCTTTCTGGCTGCACAGCCAGCTCCATCATCACATGTGAGGGGACCACTTCCACATCCCAACACCCCAGCCATCACCAACTCCTCATTGCCTACCAAGTCATGCAGAAAACTTTGGCCTGGAAGGCAAATGCTCCATGTTTTGGCCACCTCCTTTTTCCAGCCTCCTTCTCCCCACTCTCTCCTCCACATTCCAACTGAACTTGAGATCTTACCATTTTCTGAGGACATTCCAGCTTCTCCCTTCCCTCGCAGGCTGCCACCTCCCTCCACAGTCTTCTAGCTGCACCTGCTGAAAGTTCTAGCCTTTCTTCCACCTCACCTTACCTCTTCTATGCAACCCTCAATCTCCCATTCAGAAGACTCCATGTTTTTGGTCTCCTTTTAAGGATATGTACTCCTAGCATGCCTGATGTGTGAGTGTTGGGATTTCTGGGTGGGGTTCTCATCTGCACCTGGTGGAATGAGGCTCAGCATCCCAAGAAAGTCTGTATTAGGCTTCTCCTCCCCCCTCCTCCTCACCAGGGCTAGGCTGAGAAATCTCTGCATAAAGAATAATAGCAGAATGAGAATAAAGTGGCAGGATTAAATGTGAACCAATGCTTCTGTTCTACAAAGTAGAACCCACTAGGAAAATTCAGTAGTAGGCAGATTTGGTTCAAGATCAAAGTGGGACATTTGCTCTTCCCACCTACACCTCCATGCAGAGAGAAAGGCAGATGGACAGACAGACAGACAGAGATGGAGTGGCTCAAAAGGGCAGAGTCTATTTACCAGAGTGAACACAACATAGAAATGGTGGATAGCTGGCCTGTCATTAGGCTTCAAGTCTTGCCATGGGGAAGACAGACTGGACACCATAAATGGGTGGTATCTTGTAAGTCTCAGCCTCCTGGTCCTCTCGTAAAACAGGTCCCAGTGACTAACCTGGGATCTACCCAACCACAGGCACAACTTCCCCCTTAGAGGGAGACAGGGATAGCACAGAAAAGAAGCGTGCAGAAAGGTGCAGAATTTTTCTGTTCCCAACTGGAAACTACTGGAAGGCTGAGCTATCATCTTGCACATTTATGAATGACCTCTTTATAATAAGCAAAAACCTGACACATGCTACTCAGTAATTTTGTAGAAATGAATTTGTGACTTACACTTTAAAACTGGCTTTGACAAGCTTGAGTCAGCCAAGGGTATGATATACAGAATGAGGAGAAGTAGTCCGAAAAACATATAAGCAAGATTCAAATCATTTCTAGGGGTGAGAGGGGCTTTTTCTGAATTACAAAAATAAGACCAAACAAGGTCAAATGATTTGTGGGACTCTACAGGGACCCTACAGCTTAAGGCTCTAACAACATAAAGAAGATCCTTTCAGCAATCAGACCTTCAAATAGAGGAAAGCCTGCCTTGAGAGGCTGCCTGCAATTAGAGCAATACAAAGAAGATTCTGGTTCTAAGTCGGGAATTACACTCAGCTTCCCAATCTGAGTCTATGAAACTAACTTCATGTGGGATTTGAGAGGGAGATAAGAGAATGATTTGGCCAAATATTTGAAAAGCAGATTTATATTCCTAAAGTCTCATTTAAAAAAAATCTTATTTCTTTTCTCTTTATCCACCCTGCAGAAAATGTGTTTCAGAGACACTCACACCCCCATGTGTTTAATTATGCTGTATTATCATTGGGTCTTTGGAGTCAAATATAATCAGTCTCTGGGAATATTGGGGGTTTGCATCATTATGTCATGAAGTCATTTATATCAAGCTCAAATGAATTAAAATATACATACTTTTTCTCTAAAAGTTCAAGGTTACCTATGACTTTGAAATTGGTAATTAGCTTTATTTATAGGGACACAGCTGGCATTTGACTGAAAAAAAAAATGCTGCAACAGGTTTGGCTGTGCACTTCAGTTAAAGAACAGACATTATTTCAATTTTATTTTTTTCCTAACAAAGGATTTGTTGCAAAATTAACAAATCTAAAGCAGTTCAGGGCACAAATGATAGCCTGTATATGTGTAAATATATGAACTAATAAAAGCTACCATCTGAAGCTCAAGAGAAAGCCAGCATTTGCAGTTTTACAATTGGGTGAGCGCTAGTTTAATTAATGTGATGAACTTGTGAATTTAGTCAATTTAATTATAGAGGAAATAACTGCATTTTGTTTATTGCTTATTTGGTGTGATTAAAAATTTACTGGAGAAAAATCATCCATGAAAGGTATTTTAACATTTTTCTGAATGCCTCAGTGACATTCAGTGCAAAACAAAAAACAATGAACCATATCTTGTATGTAATATTGAGTTATGTTTCTTCATCACAAGCTGAGCTAGATTTGGTCAGAATCAGCCTGCCGTAAATCAGCAGCTGCTCTCACGATTCAACAGAACAAAACAAATTGTGGAAAGATTGTTTATTAAATTGAGCCCCTTCTTTATTAGTCATTTGCTACAATTTTATTTTATAGCCTCATTTCATTCTAATGCTTTCTCTGTCATAAAATGTCGATAATTTATCTTGGTATTTCATATTAATTTGTCAAACCAAGCTCACATAATGCCATAAGCTTGTCCTGCCAAGATGTGGTTGGGGGTGGGGAAGTCAACTCAACATACCAATATCATGGGCCAAGGATCAAGTTCAATTTCTGAAAGAGTTTATTGGGCGCTTTCTAGCACCTTCTATGTGATAGGCACCATACCAGGCTAGTGATTCTGAGAAAACAGCACAGACTAGGCTCCTGGCTTTGGGAACTCACAGTCTGACGGTGGAGACACTCACGTGAAGAAGTTACGGAGTTACGAAGCAGAGTAGCCATGGAGAGAAAGAGGAGGAACACCAGGCTCCCCAGCCTGCCCACGCAAGAAAAAGCACAGCACTGAGGTGTCTTTCCAGAGACTTCAGGACCTGAGGGTTCTCTACCAGGTTTAACTAAATTAAGAGGCACAGAATACATTTAGATCTGCTTTGTTTTGAAATGTGAAATAACATATGTGATGGTTAATTTTATGTGTCAACTGAGCCGTGGGATGACTAGACAATATTAAGTACTATTCTGAATGTGTCTGCAAGAGTGTTTCTGGGTGGGATTCCAATTTGAATGAGTAGAAGTAAAGCAGATTTCTCTCCCCAGTGTGGGTGGGTCTCATCCAATCAGATTAAGGCCTGGAAGGGTCTTCTCCTGCCTTTGGCTGCAGATGTGGACTGAAAGCTACACCATCAGCTCTCCTCCTTCAGGCTTGGACTGGAACTACTTAGCTTCCAAAATCATATATGCCAATTCCTTATACTAAACCTCTTTACACATATATCCTGTTGGATCTATTTCTCAGGGAAATCAATATACCATAACATAGTCAACCTATGAATATCCCTTAGTTTCCAGTAGAAATGGTGTAACTCTGCCTCCTTGGAGGGCTTCACAACTCAAACAAGTTGAACTGATATCCTTCCTTTGACCTAAACTGGGCATACGTGTTAAGTGAAATGTTTCTAATTTTCCCGTTAGGTGAGGACTAATCCATTTCACTCGCAGAGACTCCAAAGCATTCACCTGTGACTTCTAGCTTTAGAAATGAAGTGTCATCAGAAGAAGACAGAACTGAGGTGGCCTCTAGGACAATGATTCAGAAATGGTATGCTCAGACCTCTCAGGGCCCTGTTAAGAGGGTGGATTCTGGGGACGCTTCTGATACCTCTGGGGAACCCTCTAGGGGTGACTAAACTCAAGGATTTCCCTGTGGTTGGAGCACAGTTCAGCAAGAAGATCCCAGGACATGTCCTGACATCCATTTTCATCACTACCTTTTACAATTAATTCTAGAAACATATGTTTTCTAAATGCATCATTATTTCATTTTGCATAATCTTTTTAAAAGAACTTTCTCTAGTTTTTGCCACTTCCGATCAATCTTAGCTTTTGCAGCCGTGTCGGTTCTCATGGACACCTAACACTTTCTGCTGTCTGCCATGGAATAGTTTTGGGATTGAGATTATTTCCTTTCTTCCTTCTCAGCCCCTACTCTAGGCCTTTTCTGTTTTACTTAAAAACAAAAACCAGAAACTGGTCAAATCTGTATTTTTAGAGAATCTTTTCCTAATTGTATTAGGGCCACAGTTGTTGATCTGGTGACAGAAAAAATTTCTGATTGATTCAATGTGCTATGTCCAGATGCTCTAGCAATAAAATCATGCCCTTGAAGTAAGAGCCTGGCCCCAGACGGGGTCCTGTTGGAAACTCCTCAATATGGGAACAACACTGGTTCAGACTTGGGGGAAGTCCCACACAATAGAGCCTTTTATGACCACCCACCCCACCACCCCACCCCCACTCACTGTCCTTGCCTCCTGGGACATGCATCCCCACATCAGACTGGAGGAGAGAAGGCAGTTTGCAGACTGAGATGTTTAAGCCTTACTATCCAAATGTCCCAGTGAAATGCATGAATGGGTTGACATGACGTTATTACATAAGGTTCACAGGTTAACTTGCTGAGTGTCCTCCTTTTGCTGCTGCTGCTGCCGCCGCTTCAGTTGTGTCCGCCTTTTGGCTTCAACCCAAATGCCCATCAGCTAATGAATGGATAAACAAAATATGATATATCCATAAAATGAGATATATTTGGCCATAAAAAGGAATTGATGGAGCTGAAAACATTACAATAAGTAAAAAATGCCAGTCACAAAATGCACTCAAAGGGCCCTGCAGAACAAAAGCAACAGTGCAACTCTGCAGTGAGGAATCTGGGGAGAGAAACCGAAATACAACTCAGCAATCTGGTTATGGATTCAGTCTTGAAATTTACTAGCTTGACGGCCTTAGTCAAGATTCAAATTTTTCTAAACTTGAATTTTTTCATCAGTAAAATCAGAATAATAGTGTTGTCATTTGTGAGGACTAAATGAGACTATGTGTTCAGTGCTATGGTAGTTTATTACAGAAATGGGCCCCCAATTACTTCTTCCTGGTTCTCCACCCTTGGTGGTATCCTCCCACACTGATTCTGGGATTAGCCATGTGATTGGCTTTGACTGATAGCACATTAGCAAAGATAATTTGAGCAGAGGGGCATATCATGCATTGGGACTTGCCTTTTGTAACACACAAGTCTACCATGTGAAGATGCCTAAGCTAGCTTGCTGGAGCTGTGTGGTAAAGCTGTCAGCCAGCCCAACCACCAGCCATGCTAAGTGAAGCCATCTCACATCATCCTGTCCCAGTTGACTGCCAGATGACCGCAGCCATACAAGAGATTTCAGATGCAGAAGAATCAGCCAGCTGAACCCAACCCAAATTCTTGACCTACATGTCAAAGACCACTAGAAACACACTTGTAGTTAGGCAAAGTTACCTTTATTTCGAGCGCTAGAGCAAGAGATAGTGTATACCAGAGGAACTAGGAAGGGGAAGCAGTAGGAGCTTATTATAGGATTTGGGTGTCTGCTTGGTGATTTCATAAAGCATTTAGGGAAGCTGGAGCCAGTTTTTGATTGGGTGCTTTCAGAAAATAGGGCCAGCTTTGTGGCTGCATCTCTTGATAATTTTTATCTCTGAGGCAGGAGGATTGAAGTAGGACTACAGTTGTCAGTGGTAACTCATTATCTGTTAGAAGAAGGAGATATTTAATTACTTTTGAGTTGCAGAATGTCCTTGTCCCTGTATAGTTTCAGGCATGATCACAAAATAGTCTTGTTCTATATTACTGCATCATGGTCAAAGAATGGCCTTGTCTGAGTATTATTTAAATGCTGTGAAAATTATATACATTCAGGCACACTACAGCTTCCAGCTGCAAGCTGTTGGGGCCACTTTTTACTTTTCTTATACAGAATCAGAGGCAAATAGTCGTGTTAAGCCTCTAAGTTGTGAGATGGTTTTAAACCCAGAAATATATAAGTAATAAGAATGCTTCGTAATGCCTAAGGTGCATATAACCCCAGATTCCTTCTAGGGTAGGAGACCCTGACTTCATGGGATTCAAGTGGAGGAAGTAAGCAGAATGTGAGGGAGTTAACCAGGACGACCTGAGGACAAGGGACAGTGGGGACCTCAGAGACCCAAGGTGGCCACATACACATAGCAGACAGGGCTAGTTGAACCATCTCCTGTTTGAGCCTGGCACTGCCTCTCTCATATGCTGCTTCCCAGTTACAGATCATGATGTTCCATCTTTCCCAGGGTCCACTCCTGGCTGGAGGGGCAGCAGGGCAAGGGCAGGTATCCCAGGACCTTTTCTCAGCTAACATCTCTCACAGGCAATGAAAGCTTCTGATGGTCTGTGCATGAACAATCTATTCTGTTCACCGACCTTTCTGTGGGTTCAGCCATCATAAACAACATCGGAACCTACTTTATTTTTGGTAGGAAGATATACCTGCCTTTACTCTGAGTACAGAAGGTACTGACCCATTTCAGGGAGGTGTGACAGGGGAGTCATAATTCTCAGTTATTGTTTCACTTCTTGAATGACCAATAACCCAAGTGAACTCTTCTGCTTTTTGACCAGGTACTTTTAGCTTAATTCACTGCTGGTCAGGCTCTAGTTGTAAATCTCCTGAGGACAGGACATACTTCTTGCAGTTACTTCTCTAGCCAAAACCTTCAGTGAAGTTCAAGGGAGAAAGGAGGACAGTAAATCTTATTTTTCCCTTACAAATTCTCTATAGGTTATTCCCTACTGACAGCTTAAAAATCGACTCAAACTTAACCAACTTCTGGGAAGTATTCTTTCACTCAGCTACAAGAATGTGTTTTTCCATTCACCCTCAAAGCCAGAGGCAGCCACTATATCTATGAGAGTCTGTCACAGTTGGTACAGAAATATTCAGATGACTGAAATGTAGCCATTCTTCTGATTTCAAGAAAAAAAAAGAAAGTACCCAGGTGGTGCCAGTGGTAAAGAACCTGCTTGCCAATGCAGGAGACCTAAGAGTCATGGGTTCGATCCCTGGGTCAGGAAGATCCCCTGCAGAAGGAAATAGCAACCCACTCCAGTATTCTTGCCTGGGAAAGCCCATGGACAGAGGAGCCTGGTGGGCTGCAGTCCACGTGGTTGCAAAGGGTCGGACACAACTGAAGTGACACAGCACACACAAATCACCAGTGGGAACGCTGGATATCTATGTTGGTTCAGCAGGTACTTGAAAGAACTTGAGAATCCCTTTCTTCATTTGAAGCTGTTGCATTGTATTTTATATGAAAATTTGTCATTCAAACCACAGGGAACTTTTGAATTTCAATGGATCCTCCTTTCCTTCCTTGTTACTGTATCAAACCAGTGACGAGTCAAACACTGGCTAATTGCAGAGCCGGAGTGTCAACTCAGCCACAAAAACTGAGATCATCCACTCTTGGCTGGGCAGTTTGTCAGACAATGGCAAACTGCCAGTGGCAATGTTAAGACAGGAGAAGATCCCATATTTTGAAGCCACCATCCCTCAGCAATGATTCCACCCACTTCCACCCATGATAAAAATCCACTGGCCAAATTCCTGACTCTGTACCCCTCTGGCCATCACTAATGGTTTTGTATCTGAGTGCCATGGTTTATAAAATGTGCTTCCACCCATCTCACAGGATTGCTAGGAATATAAAATGATGAGCACAGGCTCTGTGAAATGTTATAAATTTAATCTGTTATTCCATGAAATCTCACCATAATTCTATCACAGTAGGATGCATGGCAGCAGCTAAAACACAAGCTTCCCACAAATAACAGGAATAGCTTGTGGGTGCCTCAAGGATAAGAATCATTCCACTCATCTGATTATCCCCTGTGAGCCACATGCCCTGAGGAAACATCTCTAGACAGGCTTTGAATAGGCAGATGGAACACTGAATGAGTGGATGGTTGGGTGGGTGGGCGGGCGGAAGATGAATAGATACGATGGGTTATTGAATAGACGCATGCAGGGCCAAGATGATACACAACACCAGGGCATGTGGACTGTCAAAACATTAAAATGCTTCCACTTTGGTTGGGAAACATGTCTCCCTGAGCTCTTCAAGTGCTCCCTGTTGTCCTGATTGCCTTGACGCTGCTCTTCCCACAAAGGCCCCAGTCCTTTCCACAACAGCAATTGTAGGGTTATCATCTGGCACAGAATTTCATGCTGATAGGAAATCGAAGTGGTTGATGCCAGAGCCCTCAGTTAATTGTGAAACAGTTCGATCGTCCCTCTTGCTTGGATAGATGATCATTTCATTACTGGGCTAGTTTTAAGCTCCAGGACAAGGTTCTTAATAAATCCCATGAATGAGATTTTAATTTGTTGTCAGTATTTCCTAGCTCATAGAATTACAGTCCATCATAACCTGAGGTCCTTTAAGATTTTAAATTTTGTTGTTGAGTTCCTTTTCTTCACTACACTCCAAAATTTCCAAATAATGATTTGCTACATGTGGGGTGGGACTTTTCCTCAAGTAGTTATTTATTATATTAATTCACTTTCTTAATATCATGGGTTTGGGGAATTTCTTATTAATTATTTTCTTTCCCACCTAGCTTTGCTTGCTGCTGCTGCTGCTAAGTCGCTTCAGTCGTGTCTACTCTGTGTGACCCCATAGACAGCAGCCCACCGGGCTCCCCTGTCCCTGGGATTCTCCAGGCAAGAACACTGGAGTCGGTTGCCATTTTCTTCTCCAATGCATGAAAGTGAAAAGTGAAAGTGAAGTCACTCAGTCACATCCAACTCTTAGCAACCCCATAGACTGCAGCCTACCAGGCCCCTCTGTCCATGGGATTTTCCAGGCATGAGTACTGGAGTGGGGTGCCATTGCATTCTCCTCCCTGCTAGCTTTATTGAGATATAATTGACATATACCTTTGTATAAGTTTAAGGTATACAATGTGATGATTTGATACATGCATATATTGCAAATGATTGCCACAATAAGGTTAGTTAGCACCTCCACCATCTCACACGATTACCTTTTATGTGTGCTGTGAGAATATTTAAGATCTATTGGCAACTTTCAAGTATGTAACATAGTATTGTTACTATGGTTACCATGCTAGTACATGAGAGCCCCAAGACTTCCTCATCTTCTAACTGGAAGCTTGTATCTTTTGACCATCTCCCATTCTCTCCCACCCCACCTCTGGCAACCACCATTTTACTCTCCGTTTCCATGTAAATTACTTTCTTGATAGCATGGGTTTGGAGGATTTCTATTCTAAGTAGTTACTTATTATCTTAACTCACTTTCTTAATAGCATAGGTTTTGGGGGGAAATGCCTCCTAATTATCATGACCAATGGATCCCTCTAGAACAGTCCTTCATCAAGTTCTAGAAGAACCTGTGGCAACTGTACACTGACCTCACCAGGCAGAGCTCACGTTACATTTTGAAAGAAGAGATGGTCTCATGCAGGCCCTGGTCCAGCCTCACGCTAGTGCCTTGTTATGTGGCTCTAAGTCCCCCGTGGCCTTCAGCTCCTCCACTGGGGACTGCCACTTGGAATTCTGTGATGGCTGCCCTCCCCCTACACTATGTCTATCACACATGGCTTTGGTGGGGTGGAGCCCCCCGACCCCACTTCACTCAGTTGCCTGCAACAGTCTTTGGGCAGTAATACTCCACACCCTCAACACACACACACACACCCCCAACACACACACATATACCCCCAACACACACACACACACACACACATACACACACACACCCTCCCCAGTGATGAGCAAAACAGTATAGCAACAGACAGCGAGGATAGCATTTCCCATGGGTCTGCATCACTGTGCTGAGCACCAGCTGAGCCCTTTAGCCCACTCTTCTCTGTCCAGACCATGCCCAGGGCACAAAGGAAGGGGCTCCTTCTCATCCCTTTTCAAACAGCTAAGAGCCCTTATCAAACACCTAAGAGATTTAGTTTACAAGTCTGGGGCAGGGCCTTGAAATACAGGTTCATTCCCTTGGGCCAGAGTGCAGTTCTTAGGAAGGTGACCCCTCTCCCCCTCCCACCTTCCTCAAGAACTCAGAAACAGAAGGCTCACCCTTCTCAGAGTACTGGTCTCAAGGTTGCAGGGAAGAAAAAGAACTCTCTCAGCCCCAGTTTATCTTTGCCTGCTGCATGCCACTTTCTTAAACATGAAGGATGCATCAACTACTATTTGGAAAAGTTTGTCTCAAAGGGAAGCTGATCTCAGAAACATAACATTTAGCATCCAGAATGTGCACTTCACAGCTGGGCCAGGCAATGAAACGGATCAGCCGCGTCTGCATTTTGAGAAGAGAAAAACAGAGTGTCATCTTTCAACAGAGAGAATATGGAAGGATATTTTATAATTAGCTCCACTCCTCTGACACAAAGAATCAAAGAAGTGGAGCAGCCCAGTTCCCTCCATCCGAGCATCAGGAAAGAAGCCTTGTGCTAACATGGGGAGAGCCACCTTCAACAGTACCTGCCAGATTTTAAGAGGAGATTTTCTTTTTTCAACATCATTCTCCTCTCTCCTACTGCTAGAGAACTGGCTGAATTTTCCCTTCAAAGGTAGCATTTTTTTGACAAAGTATCACAACTGTAGTAACAGGTTAGAAGAAATAAATAACAGAGAGGAAAGGCTTCCGTGTTTGCTGAACGCACCAACTGCACAGGTCTCCAGGGTTACAAGGCTGATTTGCATCACACTCCTGCTCTCTTCTCCATCACCCATCCCCTCCCTGCTTCCCAGAGACCCTGTGAGACAAAATCTCCATCCTAGCAGATGGCATTTGCACACTGCCACCCAGGACTCTCCCCTCTGCCCCATCCCCCACCCAGCTCTCGCTGCCAGTGCCTGCTCTGATGCATTCATGTGTTTCCAGGCAGCTCATGCCCAGCGAACTGAAGCTTTGAGCCATGACCTCATCACGAAGGACTTGCAGCCTGTCTCCCAGCCAGGCTGCCGTCATCTGGGAATAAGAACTGGTGGCTGCAGATGTTCACCTGCCCCTCCTGTGCAAAAGCTGAGGATCTGGGGGAAGGCAGACAGTCCTACGAGTCTGAGTGGAGGGTCTCATTACTGAGGCTCAGAGCCTTTCTCATTAATAGATAACTTCTATAATCATAACATGTATACATTTCAAAAAGAAAGAAATGAGCCTCACTTCCAAGCTGGGCAGAGAGGAACAGAGGAACCAGAGCCTCTTCCTTTGTCTAGGCACTGTGGTTCACAAAGCACTTGGTGAGAGTCAGGTCTCCCCATGAAAACAGAAATCCTTCTAGGTCTTTGAAAAGAAGAATTTAATACAGGGAATCAGTTGATGAAGCTACGGGAGTGCAGAGAAATTCAACAGAAAACAGGAGAAAAGCAGAGATTAGCCACAGCAGGAAGCCACAAACATGCCAAGGCCCGTGAGACAGTTGAGAGCAGAGGGTGTAAACAGGGGCTAAAAACCAGATCTCCTGCAGATGCTGAAACTGTGAGATGGCCTCGTGGGAGCCGGGACCAAAAGGGAGGGGCTGCCTAGCAGAAATTGGAGCCCCGAAGGGAACACAGCCACTGCTAAGATTCGAGAGCACAGAGAGAGGGAGGGGGACGGAAGCAATAGGGAATTTCCTCCCCTCCCTTCAGTTTTCTGCCAGACCTCCCTTGGCAAGCCTGCCAGTGGTCACTGGTAAAGAAGCCCATGAAATGTAGTTCCCTATGATCAAAATAGGAGCAGAGGAAAAGCTGGGGTGGATTTGAGGTATATTTGGTGCCCAGTCTTTCCTTTTTCACAGACTGAAAGACTTGGAATTGCAGTGTTGACAGTCTTTACAGACTTGGAAGACTAAGATGGAGACCAAGAGGTTAGATGGTGACCCCATAGTAAACACCAGTGCAGCCCTTCTGACACCATCACACCCTTGGAAGTGAGACAGGAGACAGTGGGGCCCCAGGCTGGGCTGCTGGAGCTTGTCTCCTGCAGACACCTCAAGGGAAAGATAAAGGCAGGAGCAAAGAGGGGCTGAGCTCTGCTTGAGTGAAAAGATAAGATGAGCACATTCTTCATTCTTGTGGTCAAGGATATCTCCCCAACTAAACATGAGCCAAAAAAAAAAAAAAAAAAGTTCCTCAAAGGTCAAAAAAGGGAGAGGGCATTAGTCCATAACCTCCCAGACACTCTTGTGCTGGAATCCATCTTGGCTAGAAGATGTGTGCCCACATTGGGAGGGCTCTGAGTCAGACCAAGTGTTAGTTGCTCGGTTGTGTCTGCCTCCCTTTCCCTCTGTCCATGGGATTCTCCAGGCAAGAAGATGGAGTGGGCAGCCATTCTCTTCTCCAGGGTATCTTCTCAACCTAGGGATCGAACCCAGGTGTCCTGCATTGCAGGCAGATATGGACATGAAGCAAGATGAAGCAAGATGATTGGCTAGAGGGAATCCAGAAAACTGTCCCCATACAAACAGCTGAAGCCACCCCCCAAAGCTCATGACTCCCACTCCTGCATCTTTCCACACATACTTTTCTTTTTTTCCAAATAAAGGCTTTAGTTGTTTCACTGCCTTCTCTTTGCTGAATTCTTTCTTTAAAGAAGACAAGGGCCAAGGTCCTGTTTCAAGTCCACTGGCCCTTGTAGTCCAGGAGTTAAGATTCCTGGTTTTCACTAAGCACCCTGGGTTTGACACCCAGTCAGGGAACTAAGATCCTGCTTCAAGCAGCCATACCCAGTGGCACCTCCACCAAGATTAGAAAGAGGAACAAGAATACGCTCCAAGATGGGGATGAAAGAAGATCCTGCGGTGACTCTGGGAGATCCCAGGGTGAAGGCTGAGAGGGTCATAATTAGAGTTTGCTCAGGCTGGACTCCTGAGGATGGATGGGTTCTGGGGCCTATGAGATGGTGTCCTGGACAGCAGCAGAAATTTAAACCTTCAAATTCCATTCGAGGATCTGGCTAGAGGTTGTCCATGTTACAGCCAAGGGAGAGAAATTAGATGGGGGCCTCTAGCTGTGTGAAGGTGATTTTTTTAAACCTTATCATGGGCTTGCATTCAACAATCTATTTGTTTATTTGAGCCCCCTCTGCACTATAATGAAATTGTCTTCTCACTGTGTAAGGCTGCTGGTGGTTGTGCTCTTGTGAGCTGGGCTAACCTACTGGTCATGAGTCCAGGTGGACCTGGGCCGGAGTCCAACACCACAGCCTACGGTCCTGGCTGTGGACCTTATCTAAACGTTCAGGTCTCTCCCGGAAGGTGGGGCTGCTGACATTCGCCTCACAGAGCTGTTGTAAGGACTTTGTGAGATGACAAACTTAGTAACAAAACACATAGCGCAGAGCCTGGCTCCTAGAAAGAGCTCAAACAACGGAAGCACTGGTCTGTGTGTAGGAGAACACTCACAGCCTTGCCAGGACCACCTGCCCACAGGCCCCCTGGGGAGGTCAATGAGGTCACAGCAAAGAACAGGCTCCTTGCACTGCCCTTTCAGCTGGGTGCAGACGGCAAATTGCCTTCCCAGCCTGTGGCTCCTTAGTCACAAAAAAACAAATCACAGCCTGTCAAGACAGTCCCAGAAGCAAATGAGATCAGAAGAATGTTTTCTGGCAAGATTTACTGCCTTCAGATGCCCTTGGGAATCCTGTTAAGTTGAAAAAAAGAAAGTGAAAGACCCTCATAGAGACAGGGGGGACCCAGAAGTACCTTCTCACTGTCCAGGAGTCTGGGTTGGGTACCCTGGGCTTTGGGTGGGGTGAAGGAGCAGTCAGCATGCCTGTAGTAATGGACAGATCTCTCCAAACATCATGGGTGCCCATCTGTCCTCTGTAGGGAGCAGAGATGCTGGGAGGGCCTCGCTGGACTGGAACACAGGGAGGGCAGAATTGGCTAAGGGAGCAGGTTTACTAGCAGCTACCACAGGGCTCAGATGGTAAAGGATCTGCCAGCCATGCAGGAGACCCCGGTTCGATCCCTGGGTCAGGAAGATCCCCTGGAGAAGGGCGTGGTGAACTACTCCCGTATTCTTGCCTGGAGAATTCCATGGACAGAAGAGCCTGGCAGGCTACAGTCTATGGCGTCACAGACAGTTGGACACGACTGAGTGACTAACACACACACCCACAAGGCCTGGGGAACCAGCACAGGGGAATGGAGGAGACAGGCGAGGGGAGAAATGGGACAAGAGAGGCCTGAGCTCTGTGGCAAAAGCCAGGGGATGAGTCAGACAAATAACAATAAAAGTTTAACAGGTGTGGGTCAGCCCTTAACTCACCCAAGTGGGTACCCAAGGCAGCCAATAAGATACACAATTTCCTCTAAGCCTCCTCTCAACATGAATGGCTCCTTGAGGAACACTGCTCAGCTTCCAGTAGACTTCTCAGGCATAACTTCAGGACACGCTTTTCTTTCCTTACAGCAGATTCACACCCCTCGGTCCTCCAGGCCATCAAGGGGCAGTCACAATAGCTCTGTGATTGTCTATTGTCAAGACAATGGCCGCTCAGAAAAAGAAACTACTGTTCTTGGAGGAGGGAGAAAGAGAGGGCAGAGGAAAGAAGGCTCCAGAAACTCCACAGAGCTCTGGCCCGGGGCAGCCACAGCTTCGGCTAATGGGCAGAGGTGGGACCACGGAGTGTTCTGGAGACAGTTGGTGTGTGTGTCTGTGGCGCTGCACTGGGAGGTACCTCTGTCGGTGAACCAGCTAATTCACCCTTTATCAGTATTCATTTTGCTGAATTTTGGGGGAAGAATCAGAGCTTCATCTGACTGAATCAACAGTCAAATGGTGACCCCCAGGCGTTCTCGGTAAGGTAGGGCCATGATGGCTCAGCAATGGGGGTGGGGGCAGGCAGGAATCTGGGGAACAATCCCTTATGACAGGCCCAATGGGCCAGACTGATTCAGTGAGTGCTGACAAAAATTCTTTGCTTGAGCAAACTTTAGTCAGGCTCCATGAACTTTCTCCAAGCCCATCTCTGCACTTCCTTCTAAAATGCAGCTTTAGCAAGAGACACCCCCAACCTCAATATCTGATCAGGTTCCTCATCCCCCTCATTTCCCAGGTGCCGTCTGATCACCCTGGCCTGCGTTCAGCAAGAATCCTGTTAGGCTGGTTTAGTCTGAGTCCCCTCTTAGCCCTGATATTTCCTCTTAATAATTTTCCAGCCACTGCCTCCCACTCTGCTCTTTGGCTGTAAGTTCCCACTTCTAAGTCAAAGTGTTAGTCACTCAGTCATGTCTGACCCTTTGCAACCCCATGGACTGTAGCCCACCAGCCTCCTCTATCCATGGGATTTCCCAGGCAAGAATACTGAGTGGGTGGCCTGGAGAAGGGTTCTTCCTGACCCAAGGAATGAAACTGGGTCTCCTGCATCAGAGGCAGATTCTTTACTGCCTTAGCCACTGGGGAAGCCCTGAATTCCCACTTGCCTGAGCTGTATTCAGAGTTAAGTCCCATCTCTTTTCCACTGCAGAATCCCATTCCGGTGGTCCCTATACCTATCGTCACGCGTGCATGTATCTGCTCAGTCGCTAAGTCATGTCCAGCTCTTTGCAACCCCATGGACTGCAGCCCACCAGGCTTCTCTGTCCATGGGATTTCCCAGGCAAGACTACGGGAGGAGCTTGCCATTTTCTTCTCCAGGGGATCTTCCCAATTCAGGGATGGAAGCCATGTGTCCTGCCCTGGTAGGCGGGTTCTTTACCACTGAGCCACCAGGGAAGCCAAAGAACAGTCATCATGGTCCCAAAGAACAGTTGCTTTACCATCTTTAACAAATATCATGAAGATTTGTTTTCTTTATCAGGACCACCAGTCTCTCCGCTCCTACCCCAACTATCATCACCACCACCCAAACATAAGCATTTCCCTCCCCTCTGGCCACACCTGGGGGTTTGACAGGAGGGCCCCGAGTTGATGCTGCTCTCTCAGATGGAGGCACTTCATCTCTGCCCCAGCACTTCAGAGTTCTTACAGTGGTGCCACTGCAGTGAACCTGTCTCTGCAAACTGGGGCCTCTCTCTGAAATATATTCTATACCATACAAACACTAAAGGTGGTAACAAACATACATTAAAATAAAATATAAACATATGCTTTAACTAACATGCAAAGTAAAATCAAATGCATAATATACAACCTGTCAGGCTTCCCAGGTGGCGCTAGTGGTTTAAAGAAAAAAAAAAAATCACCCTGCCTGCCAGTGTAGGAGACTAAGAGACATAGGTTCGATGCCTGGGTCAGGAAGATCCCCTAGAGTAGGAAATGGCACCCCACTCCAGTATTCTTACCTGCAGAATCCCATGAACAGAGGAGCCCAGCAGGCTATAGCCCATAGGGTTGCACAGAGTAGGATACAACTGAAGCCACTTGGCGCTCACACATGCACACGCCCTGTCGTGAATATTATCCTAGGCAGATTTTTTGCCTAGAACAAATTGGCTGACACTACTCTTTTTTTTTTTTTTTTTTAACTTTAAAGGTAGTATATAAACGCGTTTCTTCACTTCTTCCTCACTGCCTTCTTGTCAATTCAATCTTAAAGCCAACAACTGGGGCAGAGCAAAGGTGGGAGGGAGTCATGGTGGCTCAGGGCAGTGTCCGAGAGCCCAGCTGGGGTGGGGAGGATGTCTGGTTGGGGGGACAGCATGGCATGGGTTTTCTGAGCCTGGGTGAGAAGAGGAGGGTGTCAGAGGGAAGTCAGAGGTGGGAGACCAGCTACATACATACATAGATATTAAGGGAAATGGAATTCAAGTCTCTCACTGACAGAAAGGTAAGTTACAAATAAGGAAGAAAAAAATAACATGAATCCTGTGGTGCTGAAGTTTATAGTGTCAGTGTGAACCCATTTTGTCATATATATATAGGAATAAAGACAGAGAGAAAGATAGATGCAAATGTTTGTATGCACATACATAAAGGTAAAGACACATACTCCCTAACTCTGGCCACACCTGGAAGCAGTGGCACCCCAAACGCAATGAGCACACTTAGCTCCCAGATCTCAGCTTTTAAATACCACTCCCAACTGAAAGAAACCAGGGCTCCTTAGAGTAATGGCTGACTCCAGAGCTGGAACAGGGAACCTACAAGATGAGTCTGGGATATCTGATTGTGTCAGATAATAGGAAAGTGCTCACAGAACAATACAGTTGTCGTTTAGTCACATCCAGCTCTCTGCAACCCCATGGACTGTAGCCCACCAGGCTCCTCTGTCCACTGAATTCTCCAGGTAAGAATACTGGAGTGGGTTGCCATTTTCTTCTCCAGGGGACCTTCCCAACCCAGGGATCAAACCTGGGTCTCCTACATTGCAGGTAGATTCTTTACCTCTGAGATACCAGGGCTTCCCTTCAAAGAACAATAAGGACATGTCAAAAGGACTTTGGCCTATAGGCCAAATCTGAGATATTTTAAGCATTAAAATAGATGATAGTTGCTACCAATGCCTATAGTTGAACTGGTTGGTTTTATTACTCATTACAGCGAGGGTGAAACCACACCATAAGTAACCACGTGTGCATGCTAAGTCACTTCAGTCGTGTCTGACTTTGTGTGACCCTATGGACTGTAGCCTGCCAGGCTCCTCTGTCCATGGGATTCTCCAGGCAAGAATACTGGAGTGGGTTGCCATGCCCTCCTCCACACCCTACTCTACCATTGTCAAAATACTTTCTATGGCATTTTCCTTGTTTCTTCTTAAAGGATATCTTGGTTGCTTCCAATATTGGGCAATTGTGAATAAAGCTGCTCTAACGTGCAGATTTCTATATGGATATGTTTTCAGCTCATTTGGGTAAATACCAAGGAGTACAATCACTGGATCATATGGTAAGCCTATGTTCAGTTTCATAAGAAACTGCCAGACTGTCTTCTAAAGCGGTTGTACCATTTTGCATTCCCATTAGCAAAGAATAAGACATGATAATTGCATGTATTGTGATATTCCGGTAGGGATCTTGGAACAGAAAAAGAACATTAGGAAAAAACCCAGGGAATGTGGCTAAAGTATGGACGCTACTAATGCATCAGTACTGACGCAATGGTTGTGACGAATGTATCAGAGTGGTATAAGATGTTAAAATAGGGGAAACTCAGTATACTGAATTCTTCTCCTATTTTTGAAAAAAAAATTTTTGTAAATCTAAAACAATTCTAAAGTAAAAAGTCTATTCAAATATTTATAAAGAAATGTCAGAAGTATCACCATTTCACAATACCCCAATGAATGAATACAGGCATTGAGCACCAGTGACTGCTATGATCACAAAAAGAAAGACAACCAGACCTTCTGCGTTTTCTGCTGTCGTGCTGAAAGAATTAAACTTGAATCTAGTTCCATTTCTACCTCTGGCTGCCAATTTGTAAGAAATGCAGAAGACAGAGGAACATGTTGCTTTGTACCATAACCAACAGAATTCATTATCACCTATCAACAGTGAAAGAAAACTCCAAAATGAAAAACTAGAAAAGGGAATGTAGCAACACACCAAAAAGAAGAAGAATACCCCACTGTCACCAGCTATTTTTAAAGATGACAAAGAAAGAGGAGGTCTAAAAAAAAAAAGCGGAGCTGAAATTAATTTCATTTGGAGATGCTATAGATGTAT
Source organism: Capra hircus (assembly GCF_001704415.2). Lineage (NCBI taxonomy): Eukaryota > Metazoa > Chordata > Mammalia > Artiodactyla > Bovidae > Capra > Capra hircus. Next base: position 21,579,040 of record NC_030831.1, on the reverse strand, counting down.
CCCTGAAAAAACCAACATAATCAACTAAAACTATTAGAAATAAGAGAATTTAGCAAACTGGTTAAAAAACGTAAATAAAATGATTGCTTTCCTACATGCAACAATAACTAGCTAGAAAACAGAACAAAAGATTCTATTTCAAAATGACATGAAACAAAGGAAAAGTTGCTAACAGTAAGATTATTAAAAATGTGCAGTATGTGAAGAATTTTAAACTCTATTGACAAAACTGAAAGGACAATTTAATAAATGGAAAGATACATTTTTTACAAACTGAGAAAATCTACCATATAAAAGTATCAATTCCTCCTAATTTTATCTATAAGTTTAATGTGACCCCAATAAAAATAGCATCAGACCAATACCTAAATAATAGAAATTTCAGAAAGAGCAAAGAAAATGGTAGGGGAAAAATTATCAAAGAAAAATAAAATTTCTTGAGCAAAACATTCTCGACTGAAAGGTCCTTTTGAATTCTTAGTACAATAAATAGAGAGAAACAAGACCTATACTAAGTCATATGATTAAGAAATTACAGAACAAAAGTAAATAATAAAAAGGAAACACACACACACACAAAAGGATGCTCTTAAAAACTAATGGAAAGGGAGAAAAATAGACTAAACAACCCAGGACTCACAGAAACATCAGACCTTTCAGAAACCAACCTTACTGTGCTTTAGAAAACTCACAGTGGAAAACCCATTCACAGTTCTGAGGAAGAAGAATTTCTATCTTATAATTCATATCCAACTGAGGTATCACTTAAGTCTGGGGGGAAAAACAGTGACTCTTTGTTATTGCTTTCCTCATTAAAAAGAAAAAAAAAGCACCTATTTATTGTGTAAAAGTTTAAACATATTTAAAAGTAGAGATGACAACAATATAATAAATTCCCATCTACCTAACAACCAGATTCAATAATAATCAGATCATGGTCAATCTTGCCCCCTCCTATCAGTTAGTCACCGGTCATGTCTGACTTTTTGCAGTCCCATCGACTGCAGCCTGCCAGGCTCCTCTGTCCATGAAATTCTCCAGGCAAGAATACTGGAGTGGGTTGCCATTCCCTTCTCCAGGGGATCTTCCCGACTCAGGGATTGAACCCAGGTCTCCTGCAATGCAACAGATTCTTTATTATCTGAGCCACCAGGGAAGCTTATCAGTGGGCCTCTCTAAAAGATAGTTCAGAACTTCAAGATATAAGAATAACTTACATCTAAAATAAAATTGAACAATATCATCAGAATCCAATGTTCAAATTTCCAATTGCTTCATAGATATCACAGACTTTTTAGAAATATAGTTGGTTTGAATCAGGATCCATGTAAGATCCACACATTGTAAACTTTCTTTTAAATATTTTAATCTATTGTTTTTTCCTCTACTTTCTGTACAAATCATTTTCTTGCAAATGCTTTTTTCCCTCTTGAAATTTATTTCTTGAAAAAACTGGTTGTATGACCTGTTTTATGACCTGTTTTTTTATGTTACCCATGTTCTAGATTCATTTTGCTGACTGCATTTCTATGATGTCAATAACCTCTCCATCCTCTCGATTTCCTGAATATTGGTGTTGGCGAAGGGTGTAATTTCCTCGGTTTTGTCTTGCCACAGCAAAGATTTGAAATGGTAGACCAGTGTTACAGCTCATTTACAGCTCAGTTTTATTTGGCAAGCAAAGGATAGTACACCCTTGAGGCATGAGCTGCTACTGCTGCTAAGTCGCTTCAGTCATGTCTGACTTGTGCGACCCCATAGATAGCAGCCCACCAGGCTTCCCCGTCACTGGGATTCTCCAGGCAAGAACACTGGACTGGGTTGCCATTTGCTTCTCCAATGCATGAAAGTGAAAAGTGAAAGTGAAGATTCTCAGTCATGTCCAACTCTTAGCGACCCCATGGACTACAGCCTATGAGGCTCCTCTGTCCATGGGATTTTTCCAGGCAAGAGTACTGGAGTGGGTTGCCATTGCCTTCTCCAAGCACGAGGGCAGGCTTCAATCCCTCAGGGCTCCTCTTTTTAAATGTTTTGTCTCCTCCCCCTGAGCCTGCCCCACATTAACTGGGCTAGCCAGGAGGGCTGTTTGTTTCACCTGAGGTTCTCACTCCAGTCCTCAGATTTTCTTTTGTTCCATTTTCACAGGTTTCTTCGTTTCTTTGTCTTTTTGCCACCACCATTTTGGACTCCTTTTTCCTATTCTAACTGTTTAACATTGGTATTTGGACCTAGAGAAGAACAAGGACTTTATTTGACATGCTTTCCCAGGAAGCCAGTGAAGATGGGAGACCAAAGGTAGACCAAAGACCTGGGATTCAGCTCAGGAGAGAGACAAGGACACTCTTCCAGATGACACAGAGGTGAGTCCTGCTAAGTCTCCAGTGACTGCTGAGTAACAGATACAAGGAGCAAAGTCCATATTAGAGCAGGGAAGAACTTGGAGAATATGTCCAAGAAAAAAGGGAAACTATAGTTACATGTGATGTGTTTAATCAGGCTGAAAGCAGACTTTTCATTCCATAGCGGAGTCTAGGACTAGCCATGTAGAAGACTAAGGACTAGGGAAAAAAAAAATCAAATATCATTGTACAAGAAAGGAAATATAACCGCAGCTCACTGCTGGTTCAGCCATGAATAATATTTTAGAGTAGGAAATGGCACCCCACTCCAAAATTCTTGCATGGAAAATCCCATGGACAGAGGAGTCTGGAGGGCTACAGTCCATGGCGTCGCAAGAGTCAGACATGACTGAGCATACTCGCAACAATGCAAACAATGAATACTGATTTAATTTAAAAGAGCAATGAGACTCTACTGAGAGGAAGAGGGAAGGAAAGGGGCTTCAAGGAGAGTCTGATCTTACATTTGCCAAACGTGGCCCCTCACGGTACTTACGACTAGAATGAGATAGAACTCAGCAAAGATTTTACTCCTGTTTTTCACTTTCATCGATGCAAGTACTCTTATTCATATCAATAAGTAAACAGGAATGGGAGGAGATTGGTTACAATTCATTCAATGCGCTGAACTCCTTCCGACTTTATGTCAAAACTCACAAAGGAATATATCATCAAATAACTGAAGTTTAAAACTTAAAAAAAATTTCCTATGACAGTAATACTCCAAGTATCTAAATATTTCTTAAATTTAAACATTTCTGAATTGGATTACGATTACAATGACGAATAGTATGTATTTTATCCAAATGACATATCATACTACGCATTATAAATTTTCATAGCAATTATTAAACATAGAAGAATTAAGACATGTACTTCCAAACTGTTATTTTTCATTATTTTCTTTCAGAAAAATTGAAGAAGGCATTATGGTCACAGGAAAATTTTTAAAGTTTCTAATTGCAGTTATTATACATATCCTTTGTTACAAAAAAAGGACTTAAAAAAAAAAGAAAGTGTGTTTGGTGATGAATGAAGCTTAAGACCTTTATAATAGGATAAAGTTTTTGAGAAAACAGAAAGGAATGGGGATGCTGACTGCTGGGGGCTAGCGGCTAGAGTTTAAATCTGGAGACCAAGGATCTGGGAACTGGGGGTTCTGGGGGCTGAAGGTAGAGGATTCGAGGCTGGGGACTGGGGTGCTGGAATAACCCCTCTCTGCACCTGTCTTTCCTACCCAGGACCTCAGGCCTATTTCTTCTCAGTAGTTTTTTTTTTTTAACAGTTCTGAAAAAAAGATTGTTCTGTTTTTCCACTATTTCACATTATTTTTAAAATATGTTCCTATTCTTCCATTATCCCTTCAATATGCTGAGAACACTTTCATCATCATCAGAACCCTCTTGCTCTCCCAATGGGACATGGGGCAGCCATGCTCTCTCTGTGAGGGGGCATTTACACCTGTCTGCCTAGGTGGCTCGGGCAGTAAAGAATCCGCCTGCAGTGTGGGAGACCTGGATCGATCCCTGTGTTGGGAAGATCTCCTGGAAGAGAGCATGGCAACCCACTTAGTATTCCTGCCTGGAAAATCTCCATGGACAGAGGAGCCTGGCAGGCTACAGTCCATCGGGTCACAAAGAATCGGACACAACTGAGCAACTAAGCACAGCACAGCCTAAGACCAAAATGCAAAGAAGCAAGTGTTTCAGGAGCCCAGGGTCATGTGCCTCCTGGCAGGCTTCCTCCATCATCCCCAAGGGGCCTCATCAGGGACACCAAGGGCACGAGAGTACCTCATAATCCAGGGTTTCCAAACTAGGTTCTCAGAAACTCAAGGAGAACCTGGAGTCAGCTCCCGTCCCAGATCCAGACGTGCCTGCCTCCTTCCAGAAGATCACAATGAAATGGAAACGTTACAGTGCTAGCAAACAGAAATTGGCCCAAGGGTTTCTCCCACCATTTATTTCCTATATAAATCCAGGACTAACTAAATAGAGTGCATTTTCTAATAATAACTCAATATTAGCAATGTGGCTTTAGCAAAATATAATTTATCATTAAATTATTGTTTTTGAGTTTTGTTGGTTTTATAGCTGAAATTTTATTTTGGTTTTATATAGCCATGAGGATATGTTGATGCTTTTGAACTGTGGTGCTGGAAAAGGCTCTTGAGAGTCCCTTGGACTGCAAGGAGATCGAACCAGTCCATTCTGAAGGAGATCAGCCCTGGGTGTTCTTTGGAAGGAATGATGCTAAAGCTGAAACTCCAATACTTTGGCCACCCCATGCGAAGAGTTGACTCATTGGAAAAGACTCTGATACTGGGAGGGATTGGGGGCAGGAGGAGAAGGGGACAACAGAGAATGAGATGGCTGGATGGCATCACCAACTCGATAGGTGTGAGTTTGAGTGAACTCCTGGAGTTGGTGATGGACAGGGAGGCCTGGCATGCTGCGATTCATGGGGTCGCAAAGAGTCAGACACGACTAAGCGACTGAACTGAACTGAGGATATGTTACATGTATGCACTTAGTATAAAAATAATTTAAATTCACTCAGGGGGTCTGTTACCTTTCTTTTTTTTTCCTTTGAATGGGGACTGTTCTTTGCTCAAATTTGAAAAACACTGCCTTGGTGTATTATCGTGAGAGACTGCAGTGCAGCTGTAAAGAGGAAAGGAAAGCCAGACCCTGTTCAGACTTGCTCAGTATCAAGGCTGTCTCAGAGAGCATAAGCATGTTTGCACGCTCACTCACTTAGTCATGCGTGACTCGTTGTGACCCCATGGACTATAGCCCAGAGGCTCCTCTGTCCATGGGATTTCCCAGGCAAAAATACTGGAATGGGTTGCCACTTCTCCAGGGGATCTTCCCGACCCAGGGATCAAACTTGCATTTCCTGCATTGGCAGGCATATTCTTCATCCCCGTCCCACCTGGGAGGGGCCAGGAAATGGCAGAGGAGGTGCTCCTGGGGCCCCATGAGTAAGGTAAAGGAGGGTAGTTTGGGGACTGTACAAAGGGGCAACTGAACCATTGCCCTGCTGTTCTCAGGGCTTTTGGCTACTATTGAGAAAAATCCCAAGTCAGACCCAAAGGGAATGGCCTGGCCTCAGAAATGTCCGGGGCCAGCTAGACACCCTCAGGACCCTTCCCTCTGGTACCCTCCTGCCCTCTGCATCTCAGCTTCATTCTGGTCAACTGCAGGAGGGATACCCCCATTGAGGGGATGGAGGCAAAGCCCCAATTTAGCATCTTCCCTGCTTGGCAACCTCAACAGAAGAGACTTCTTTCTGCTACTGTCTATATATCAGGACCAGCACACGTGGACAAGCTTGTGTCCAAGGAATGGCCCATGCCTGAATCCTGTGCCAAGGAGAGAGGCTGGCACTATCAAGAGGGGATGAAGGGGAGGCTGATGATCAAAGGCAACAGCTCCATTCTCCTCCATCCCAGGGTGCCAGCTGGGCGATACTGCTATAAGCCTAAAAGCCGGCTATACCAAGTCCTGGCAGAAGGAGCGGTGTCCTGCAGAAGAGATAAAGGAAAATCTATTCTGATACTTGTTAAAGCAATGAGGAAGACTTTGTTCAAGACTACTGCAATAAGAGAGAGGGGGGGAGGGAGGGAGATGAGGCTCCACTCCATAGCCAGCAAATACAGTGGGGATTTCTAGCCACGAAGCCGGGGAAGGGGCCAGTGGACAGAAAATTACTAAGAGGAGACATCAGGGGTGGGGGATTTTTGCTAAACACGAGGCAGGAAGTAGATGGGTCCCCTCCAGGGTAAAGTGATTGAAGATTTGTTCCCTAGGGACCAAAACTTCAAGATGAGAATAGCAAGACAATTAAGGGAGGAGGCTGGGCCCTGCCCAGGCCACATATTTCTCCTTCTGGAAGTCAGGAGATCTTCTCAATCCACATATGTGTAGAAAAGCTCCTTGGAGGTCAAAGGGGAGTGATGCTAACTAATGCCAGGCTACCCACAGGCCTCTTCAGTAGAATCCATCTTGCCTAAAAGGTGCGTGTACACACATGGGAGGATCCTGAGACATATCAAATACAGATTGTGAACCAAGCAAATCAAAAATGATTGGCCAAAGGAAACCCAGAAGAAATGCCCCATAAAAGTAATTCAAACTGTCACGAGGTGACTAAGAGACTCTCTCTGAGTCTACATGTATGTCTACCCACACGTACTGTACTCTTTTTTTCCTCTTAATAAACTTTACTTGTTTCACTATTTTCTGTCTCTGTGGGAATTCTTTTCTGCAAAGTTGAAGGGCCAGGGCCCTTGTCACTGACTCCTGGTTGACTGGCTAGGATCTGGTTCTTCCACCGCTGTGACCTGGCACCAGTCTCTGGCTGGGAACCCAAGCCCTGTTCCAAGCCACTGCAGGCCAAGGCTACCCAAAATCAAACTGAGCTAACAGGATCCTTGCTAAAGGCAGGCCAAGGATTTGGAACATCAAAGGCTGAGGATGGAGAACTTGATCGAATATCAGGTGTAGGGTATTCTCTTTAAACTGACTTAGTGGTAACTCCTAAGGAAGGCCTCAGAAGGCCAGGGGTTGAGGCCTAGTTGGGAAGAGGGCTTACAGGAACCTTAGTAACTTTTGATAAAGGGGACCATCATTGTCAGAAGGACTGCTTTACTAGGGCTTGGGAACAAGAAGGCCCAGGAGAGAGGAGCTTGTGGCCTGCAGGGCTGGAGGCAACACCAGTTGCAAGGATGGGTTATGAAGACAGCTTCATGCAGGTCTTGAGACTGCCCTGGGGGTGGGGATATAGGGGAGAAAAGTAATTTTTCATCTTCCTTTCTAGGTTCTGAGACAGATCCCTCCCTGTAATGAAGGACAGATTAACAAGAGAAAAACAAACTGAAGTTTAATAACATGGATATCGACTATAAAATGGGGCATACCCAGGAAAACTGAAATGGCCCAAACCACCACCTTAATACCATCTTTAGCTACTGACAAAAGAAAGATGTTGGTGGGTAGAAGACAAGTTATGGGAGGTTCCTAGGAAAAACACAGCAAACATGGGTAAGGTTGTTATGCAGATTTAAGTCACACTGGTGAGAGCTTCTTGTGATTTAGTCTTTCTCTTCCTGATACAGAGAGGGGGATACTCTTACAAACGGAGATTTCCCCCATCAATATACAAAACAGTACAAACAGCACTTTCTACTCTGATTTTCATTTAAAAAAAAATTTTTTTTAAACACTTCTAGGTGCTTACGGCCCATGCGGGATCTTAGTTCCCTGACCAGGGATGGAACACAGGTCTCCTGCATTGGAAGTGCAGAGTCTCAGCCTCTGGGCCACCAGGGGAGTCCTCTACTCTGCTTTTAGAGCTTCTTCTGTATCTGCCTTTTCTCCAAAATAATCAGTTCCTGATAATCCTTATGTCAAAGCAGCCTATTTGGGAATAGCGTATTCTGCTGCCCTTCAGGGACCATCTCTAAAAGCATGAACTATTTTAAAGTAAGGGCAAAAGATGACTGCGTGCCCCTTCAAACTCCCATGGGATTGTTGCAGGAAGAGGGACCCCTTCCAGGGCCCCAAAGTGGGCTCTTGTCTAAGCCTTGGAAATGAATTGTCCGAGCAGACACATGTGTTGACAAAGCAAGAGACTTTATTGGGCAGGGCGCCCGGGGGAATAGTAGGGTAAGGGAACCCAGGAGAACTGCTCTGCCACGTGGCACGCAGCCTCAGGTTTTATGGTAATTGGAGTCAGTTTCCGGTTGTCTTTAGCCAATCGTTCTGAGTCAAGAGTCCTTCCTGGTGGCACATGCATTACTCAGCCAAGATGGATGCCTGCAAGAGGGATTCTGGGAGGTGGTCAGACAGGTAGTGTCTCGTTTTGACCTTTTCCAAACTCTTCCAGTTGGTGTTGGCTTATTCGTTCTGTGTTCCTTACCAGGACCTCCTGTTGTAACATAGCTCAGGCAAATGGTTACTATGGTGCTTGGCTGAGGGGAGGGTGGTGGTGTCAGTCAGTATGTTTCCCCTAACAGGATCACTGTCTGACAGCCCTAAGGGTCACCTGCTGCTCTAAGAAATGACACCTGGTTTGGCACACTTCTGGCATTCTGTCATCACACTGGGACATTATATACCCACTGACAGACAACTAATAAATGGTTTCTGCCCGATTTTAGGGTTTTCTTTGCTCTGGGGACATCAACTAGTTCTGTACCTAATTCAGCAGTCTCATCTCTGCGTCCTTTCTTTCACACGTCATATACACTGGTGTCATTTTAAACCATTTCATTGCTCAGGCAATGGACCGGACCAAGTGTTTGTCAACCAGTTTATGCAAATGCTGAAACAAAGCTCTAACCAAGGACAGAGGTCACGCCCAGGAAGCTCTGCGCATTCCACTCGGAGAAATTAAAAGCACTGCCGGGGGAGAGGGGTGGGCTGCGGGGATTTTCTAGGTCTCTACGGGTACCAGTCTCAGCAAGGGTGGTTGGGAGCACTCTATTTGCATATCTCACACTTCCTTGGTTTAGAAACTTATTGATTCAAATATGCAAAAAAGCCTGGGGGCAGGGACTGAGTAGGTGTGAACGACAGCCTGATGGCTCTGCTTAGCATCAATTAGCATTTCAAAAAGTGTCAAGTTGCTGGAAGACCTTTTTTTAATTGCTGCTAATCGGAGGTTCTAGAGGGACCAAGGAGCTCTCCATAGGCGTGAATCTCGCGCTAGAAGAAAGGTATCCGAAAGGAAAATGAGGGGGTGGGTGACAGGGGGGATGGGGTGGGGCTGCAGCTCTAAGTACAAAAGGGCACTTCTTTCAGGGGATTTCAAATCCTTCAAACTCAGTCCTTGAGTTTTCCATTCAGTGGAGCCTCAGCCCCAGGGTGGCCACTTTCCTTTAACATCTGCGTGGGTAATGCAGAGACAAAGCCAAACACTAAGGGGAAAAAAAGATGCTTTTCTGTTCCTCTGCTGTCACTTGATTGTGTTCTTTTAAGGGAAATAGAGCCCGTCACCATAACATCACTCCCTTTCCATTACGGAGTGTATCTTCGCTTTGAGCAGTCAAGGGTAGGAAGGGGCAGGAGCTGAAGAGCTGGATGACTTACCCAGAGTGGAAATAAACAAAGGCTTCCCAAAAGAGAACAGGCAGAGGCTATTTATTCAGAGCTTGTTGTGGCAAGGGAGTCAGTCAGCCACCATCTCTTGGGTTTGGCAGAGACTCAAAGGCAGGCAGGGGAGTGGGAAAGCTTTACAGTGGAAAAACTGGAAGGCTTCAGGTATACTCTAATTGGAGTTTGCTGGTATGGGGAAGCTGGAGGCAGCTAACTAGAAGTGGCGCATCCTGTGGGATTTCTTGGGGGAGCTTATTTGGCTTTTTTGAGTTGGTCCCGAGTGGGAGGGTGGGGGTAGGGTGAGGAGGAGTGGTGATTTCAACCACAACCACAACCACAACAGAAAAGGCCATCAGTGTCCAAGGGCTGGCCTTGCTGCTGCAGGGGTTGTGGGTCAGAGTTCCATTGCTGCGTTTGGTCTGGCCATTATTTATATGTATGTTCAGTCTCTCACCAGGGTTGTATTTACCATAAAAAGTAAGATCAAGCAGAGGAAATGACTTATTCTTGGATCAAGGTAAGAACGCCTGCAAACATGGAGCACAGATGGCACCCAGTTCAGGAACAGCTATTATTACACCTGAGACAGTGTTCAGGGAACACTGGTCTCCAAGTTCCATTGTCACCAGGAAAATGGGCTCCCTAGTTTTGCCGCCAGCAGCAGTCAGACAGGCTGAGCTGTGGTAGGTCCAAGGGTATGAGGAAGTATGGCTGCCCCAGTGCCTCGCCAGGGATTGCAGCTCAAAAGGTTTCCAAATGCTTCATTTTCGGGGCCTCTTGATCAACAGCACATCTGGTGGGAATGCTCTGCTGCGGTCAGAGCCAGGCATGGGCAAGATATCTGCACGGTGAGTCAGGGACAAGGGGTGGGCAGCCACGGGGTTACGAACTGATCCGCTCTGGAAGGTGTCCTGGCTGGGCCGAGAGGGAGGCAGAGCTGGAAGAAGGTCCAGTGATGAAAGACAGGTCAATCAACAGAAGAAATGAACCAAGGAGAGCTCGAAAACCAGAATAACTGCTCTCACCACAGTTCACTAAGTTGGAACAGAATCTGTTTTGTACTGAGAGCAACATGATGGCAAACGGAAGACGTGCTCTCAGCAGCGGTTGGTCACAGATGTCCAAAGAGACAGGCTGCCCAAAACGAACCTCGGGCCCTTTATTATCCTCGCTCCAAGCGGAAAAACAGTATTGCTTTCACTGAGCTCAAAGCTGGCGTGTTTGGCACAAGTATCTTTTTTCATTCACCTTCTTCTCCAGTGCCCTTGAGGCTGGGTGCACAGGCTAGAGAGGAAACCTGAGGTCAATGGAAGCCTTTCCTGGAAACCCTGACCTGGGTGACTTCTATCTGCTCTTCACCTGAAGGAGACCTGGCCCTTGAGACTACGTGGAAAGAATTTTGGATTTAGAGTCAGGAGTTGACCTCAGTATTGTATGACCCTCATTAAGGCACATAAACTCTTTGCGCTTATTTTAGGACTTGTCAAAATTAAGGATGTCATCCATGTCTGAGCCAGGTCACCACTCATTCTTTTTATCACAAGGGGATAGAAAGCCAGGCTTCTGGGAGACAGAAGGCAGACCAAGGGTATCTAGCTCTGACTTTCTGTGGAAGGCAAGTCCTATAAAATTCACACATTATCTAGTTACAGCTTCCTCTGTCTGAATGTGAGACTGTGCAAACGTTTTAACTTACTTGTCTTTGAGAACAAAACAAACACTTCTCCCCCCCACACAAAGGGCTTCCCTGGTGGCTCAGAAGGTAAAGAATCTGGCTGTAACGTGGGAGACCTGGGTTCAATCTCTGGGTTGGGAAGATCCCCTGAATGAGGGCATGGCAACCCCCTCCAATATTCTTGCCTGGAGAATCCCCATGGACAGAGGAGCCTGGCCAGCTACAGTCCATGGGGTCATAGAGTCGGACACAACTGATTAACTAAGCACACCCTACCCCCGCAAAGAAAACAGAGAGGCTATAACAGAGGCTGGGTCTCCACCACCTTTCCTCGGAGCAAAGAATCCCTTCTTATTTCTATCTCTCTTTGGGGCAGAAATTCTAGGTTAAAGGTGATATCTAATCACAATGTTCTTCCTTCATGTGGGACGCAATGAGACAAGCTTCTCTCCAGTCTTGACTACAAACGTTTTTCAACAAACAAGCATCATTTCAAAACAAAGAGGGGAAATTAACAGGAAATCTGCACAACTGCATGTACTTTTCCTTGCTGCAGATTCATAGCACATGTCCTAGAAATGAATGTATCCTCCACTGCATAATCACTTAAGAAAAAGACAATTGTTCTATTCATCCTATCTGCTGTCAATGAGAAAGAAAAATCTCCAGAACCAAAGAAGAGATTTTCTCCAAGCTTTCCCAAAATAGTGCCAGAGTTACTCTATCAGTCAAACGCTGCACCAGCTTGGTCTGCGTTTGTATTCCAGAGACAGGGCATGACCGAAAAAATAGATCTGATGATGAAAAGAATTCTTCTTTTCCTTGCAGACAAGGGGTGTGTGTTGACAGAGAAAAGACAAGGTTCTTGCTTAGGTTTGGAGGAAAGAAGGCCAGAATAAAAGTCCTAACATATTCTTCTTACCACAAGTGAAGCTTTCGATCTTATGGCACAAGGAGCTTGCTGAGGAAGGGAAAGTGTCGCACACAGTCATCATGGGGTTGAACTTGCAGAGGAAAGGGTGGCAGGGTGGGGTGTGATGTAGCTTCTCATGTCCCCTCAACTTCACCCCACCTCTGCCCTGGAGCGCACACAGCCTCCTCAAAGCTGATCCCACTGGCCACAGTCAGAGTGAAGGGACTCGCTCAGGGTCACTCTGACTCAGAGACTGTGGTCTGGTTTCTCTGGGTTTGCATCTTAGATGGTTATTCCAGGAAAGAATATTTGGGGACCTATCATTAAAACAATTCTGGAGACCACAGAATGCAGAGTTGTCCCCATGTCTCAGAAGCATTTCTAGTGGCCGAGCAAGGCCCTGGCAGGCCAGTATGGGCGGCTGTGTGAGACCAGTAATTTGGAAGAAGGCCAACAGGATCTGAGCATCAGCCCGGAGATGCTGCTGTCAAGTCGGAGGGCCAGCAATGTGGCTGCTATGGAAACACTGATTCCAGAAGCTCTTATCACCCCCAACAAATCTGATAAGACAAAATTTAATAGGGGCAAATGTGAGGTTCTGGGTGTGAGCTCAATGCAATTTTCTGGGAAAGAAAATTAAAAAAAATTAACTTCTCTTCCACACTGTGATTAGAGTCTTGGTGGATTTATGCAGAATATTGGGGCTGAAAGGAACATAAGAAATCCTCTAGCCCAACCAGACACAGTACAGATAAGGACCTGGAAAGACTGTGACCCAAAGAAGACTTGCATTTCAGTGGCGTCCTCATCTCTGATGGAAGTGGTACCATTGTGTGTGCGTGTGCTTGGTACCACGTCAGCAGTCAGTGAAGAGCAGTGGTCAAGAGTACCAGCTTGGGCCCCAGTTCCAACACACACGTGCTGTGAAAATTTGCACAAGCCTTTTAACCTCTCTGTTTCCTCCTCTGAAAATGGGATAAAAAGTCAGTGATGATTCATAGCAAATTTTCAATGTTAAATATTAAATTTAATATTAAAAATTAAATTTTAAATATTAAACTTACATTATTATAAACTTATTAAACATGTTATAAATATTAGATTTAATATTAAATAAATTTTAAATATTAAATTTCAATGTTATTTTAATGCTGTGTTTAGTACTTTCTGGAACTCTTCATGTAAATGAATATAATGGATATACACATACATTTAGAAATACATATGTCTACACAAACTATTTAACCACTCTGTTTTCTCATCTGAAAATGCAGGAAAAACTCAGTGTATATATGTACATGTGTGTGCATGTGTGTGTGTATAACTGTAGGTTAAAAAAGGACCAAGCACCTGACTCTGAAAAAACTCCATCTGAAAAATTTAACAGGTTTCAAATAAAAGCAAATTCAACAAGAAGAAAGGTTGTGACTAGGCTGCTAAACAAGCTAATGACACTCAAGGCTCCATGAGAATTACCAAGAAAGGAAACAGGCTTAATCATGGGTTAATCAGACCATTTTTAAGCCAGTGGTCTCAGCTGGAAATCACAGTGGCTGTCAACCAACTGACATCCTGGATGATAGGGAATCTAGAAACCTTGTCCTACAAGGAAAAATGGAGACCATGGGGAGTACTTAGCCAAGAGGACACTTGGTACCAGGGGTGGGAGTACTTAGCCAATGGAACACTTGGTGCCAGGGATGGGATGTGCTTTAGTATCTAAAGTCTATCACGAGGATGACAATGATTCAAACAATAAAACCAGGACAACAGATGAAGGTTAAAGGACTGAATATTTCATCTAGACAGAAGGATAGAATTTTTAGCAATCACAAATTCATGGTTTTTCATGCTGCAGAGAGTGTGCCTCAGCACCATGCGTTTGAGCAGTGAGTAGCTGTTGTAAGTGGCTCCTGCATTTAGTCCTTGGAAATGGTAACAGCTACCATTATTATCTCTAATTCTTACAATTCTATAAGGTAAAGAATATTGTCTCCATTTTACAGCTGAGAAAACTGAGGCTCAAAGAAATTGTTGAACAGGTCCAAAGTCATACATCTAGTAAGAATAAATCAAGATGGACCAAGATGAACCAAGATTCAAATTCAGATCTGATTCTGAATAGCACATTCATTCCATTATGCCGCCATGCTGACCTTTCAGTTCATTTTTTCCCGTTTCCACCTGTCCACTCTATTTCTAACTGACTGGTCAGAGTTAAATGCAGAGTAACAAATTCCCTCCTGGCTTTATCTACTTGATCAAAGTGGCTTACAATTTTTTGAAAGAACTCCTAGGATCCTTAGAAAGGAAAATGCAAATCAGGAAATACTGGTAAGAGTCAAATTTCTTGAATGTAACCACAAAGACAATGCCTTAATTAGAGGACAAAATATATCCCTTAAAAATGGAAATGAACATATTATAGGTCCAGATTGGTAATGAACTCTACCAAGTGAAATGAACATACTGTCTCGTCTTTTCTCTTTGCACAGTACAGATGTTTGCTGCTGGCTGCATAGGGCTCTAACTTCTGACTGGGAGAAGTCAGGACTTGCGCCAATGTCACAGAGTTGATCAGGAACAGCACATCAAGGGAAACTCGCAGGTCTTCATGGGATATGAGAACAGAAGCTTCTAAATGATCAATAAGAAAGTCACCTCCAGACAGCAAAAGAAACACAGATATATAGAACAGTCTTTTGGACTCTGTGGGAGAGGGCGAGGGTGGGATGATTTGGGAGAATGGCATTGAAACATGTATAATATCATATGTGAAACGAATCACCAGTCCAGGTTCGATGCATGATACAGGATGCTTGGGGCTGGTGCACTGGGATGACCCAGAGGGATGGTACGAGGAGGGAGGTGGGAGGGGGGTTCAGGATGGGGAACACATGTACACCCGTGGCGGATTCATGTTGATGTATGGCAAAACCAATACAATATTGTAAAGTAATTAGCCTCCAATTAAAATAAATAGATTTATATTTTAAAAATAAAAAAAAGAAAGTCGCTTCCACTAAGATCATTACGGAAGGTCTCTCTCCTTCTCATTTTACAAGCGAAAAGTAAGGTCCAGAGGGGTAGAGTGATTCTCCCCAGGGCCCAGAGTAAACTGGTATCAGAATTTGGGAGTTGAACCACGGCCTTGAATTTCTCTGGTGGTCCAGCGGTTGAGAATTCCATCTTCCAATACAGGAGACACCAGTTTAATCCCTGGTCCAGGGAGATTCCACATGCCACAGGGCAATTAAGCCTGCATGCCACAACCACTGGGCCCATGTGCTGCAACTGCTGAGGTCCACACATCCTACATCCACAAAAAGAGAAGCCACCACAAGGAGAGGCCCGAGCACTGCAACTAGGGAGCAGCTCCTGCTAACTACAGCTAGAGAAAGCCCACTGGCTGCAGCACAGACCCAGCGCAGCCCCCCAAATTAATTATTTATTTTAAAAAAAAAGGAAGAGGAACCATGGCCTTTGAACTCCATCAGTGGGAATGATACTAAAGCTGCTGAGGTCAGGCCCCACTTCAGCATTAGTGGACATATATGGACATATTAAACACTCTACCGAATAATTTACTGTGCATGCATGATTAAACATTTGCAAAACAACTGCTTTTTTATCTGTACTTTTGCCAATATTTCTTTATATTTCTCTTTTAGGATTTGCTTTTATAAGAGGTTTGTTAAACTACAAATCACATACCGTATAATTCTGTCATTTAAAGCGTATATTTCAATGGTTTTTAGTATAATTCAGAGATGTGCAAACCATGACCACATTAAATTTTGAATATTTCCATTGTCCATATTCTGAACTTCCCTTCAACCTCTCTAGTTCTAGGCAACTACTAATCTGCTTTTTCTGTCTTTACAGATTTTCCTGTTCTAGATATTTTGTATAAATGGAATCATACTGCCGGTGGTCTTTTGTTACACTGGCTTCTTTCACTTAGTATAATGTTTTCAAGTTTCATCTGTATTGTAGCATGGATCAGTATTCCATTCTTCTTTGTTGCCAAATGATATTGGATTATATGGATACACTACCTCCTACGTATCTTTCATTAGCTAATGGACATTTGGGTTGTTTCCACTTCTTAGCTATTATGAATAATGCTACTATGAATGTTCACGCACAACTTTTTGTGTAGACATATGTTTTCATTTCTCTTGGATATATGCCCAGGAGCAAAAGTACTAGGTCATATGGTAACCCTATATTTAACTTTTTGAGTAATTGCCAGACTGTTCTTCAAAGCAGCTGTACCATTTTACATTCCCACCAAAGAATGTAGAAGGGTTCCAACTTCTCTACATTCTCACCAACACTTGTATGCCTTTTTGATTATAGCTATCCTATTATGTATGAAATGGTATTTGGTTATGGTTTTGATTTGCATTTTCTAAATCTATCAGGGTTTTATTTTTATTTTAAAACTGTATCTTTAGCCATATGCTTATTGAACTTATTGAAATATAACATATCAATATGAAAACACTTTATCTTAGACAATGCTTCTTGCCTTATATTCTATTTTGTCTGATGTTACTATTGCTAAGTATAATTTTTTGTTAACATTTTCTTGGCATGTATTTTTCAATGTCATTTTGTTTTAAAGAGCCTCATATATAGCACAAGCTGATTTATTTATTTATTGAAACCACTCCGAACTTTAATATAATGTACTTAAAAGTTCTGCTTTATTCTTTCAAATTTACTAACATTTTTTAAAATGTATTTATTTGGCTGCACCGGGCCTTTGCTATTCTGTGGGGGTTTTCTCCAGCTGTGGTGAGCAGGACTACTCTTGGCTGCTGCGCACGGGATTCTCCTTGCAGCAGCTTCTCCTGTTGTGGAGCACAGGTCTAGGCACACAGACTTCAGTAGCTGTGGCTCATGGGCTCCAGAGTTTAGGCTCAGTAGTTGTGACGCACTCACTGAGTTGCTCCATGGCATGTGGAATCTTCCCAGACCAAGGATTGAACCCATGGCCCCTGCATTGGCAGGCGGCTTCTTATCCTCCATACCACCAGGGCAGCCCCAATTTTTTAGTATGTTTTCCTTTCCTGCCTTTTATAAGATTGATTGAATTTTGCCTATTCCATTTTGTTATTTTAGTAGTTTTCCTTTAAAATTTAAAGCACATATCTATACATATATTTCTATTCATTAGTATCTTCAACTTATCCCCTGAAAGGGAGAAGAAATTTAACAAGTTTCTGTTTTCCTCTTATTCATCCCTGCCGCCACTCATGTTCCAATTATCTGGAATTGTCAGTTTCATTAATATGAATACTGTTGGAGGTAGTGGTTTAGTCACTAAGTCGTGTCTGACTCTTGCGATTCCGTGGACTGTAGCCTGCCAGGCTCCTCTGTCCATGGGATTCTCCAGGTGAGAACACTGGAGTAGGTAGCCTTTCCCTTCTCCAGAGGATCTTCCCAACCCAGGAATCGAACCTGGGTCTCCTGTATTGCAGGCAGATTCTTTACCGACTGAGCTGTGAAGGAAGCCCATGAATACTGTTAGTAATAACAAATGAAACTAATACTTATGGAATAACTTATTCTATTCCACAACATATAAGCATAAATACTTCCAATCTTACCAACATGTTTATGAGATATACATAAGGTTATGTTACTTTCTAAAGGTAATACAAATAACAGTAGAGGTTATATTATATTAATGTTATTCCTCAACACTTATTTAAACTTAACAAGTCTCATTGGTTGTTAAAATGGCCATACTACCCAAAGCAATCTACAGATTTAATGCAATCCCTATCAAATTACCCATGACATTTATCGCAGAATAATATTTCACAAATCATCCTAAAATTTATGTGGAAGCATAAAAGACCCAGAATTGCCAAAGAAATACTGAGGAAAAAGAACAAAGCAGGAAGCATAACCCTCCCAGACTTCAGACAACACTACATAGCTACAGCAATCAAAATAGCATGGTATGGCACAAAAACAGACTTTGGATCAAAGGAACATAATAGACTAGAAATAAAACACACTTATGGACAATTAATCTTCAACAAAGGAAACAAAAATATAAAATAGGGGTAGGCAGTCTCTTTGGCAAGTGGTGTTGAAAAGCTGGACAACCACATGTAAATCAATGAAATTCAAATATACCTCCAAACAATACAAAAAAATAAACTCAAAATGGCTTCAGTTCAGTTCAGTTGCTCAGTCGTGTCTGACTCTTTGTGACCCCATGAACTGCAGTATGCCAGGCCTCCCTGTCCATCACCAACTCCTGAAGCTCACTCAGACTCACCTCCATCGAGTCAGTGATGCCATCCAGCCATCTCATACTCTGTCGTCCCCTTCTCCTCCTGCCCCCAATCCCTCCCAGCATCAGGGTCTTTCCCAATGAGTCAACTCTTTGCATGAGGTGGCCAAAGTATCGGAGTTTCAGCCTCAGCATCAGTCCATCCAAAGAAATCCCGGGACTGATCTCCTTTAGGATGGACTGGTTGGATCTCCTTGCAGTACAAGGGACTCTCAAGAGTCTTCTCCAACACCACAGTTCAAAAGCATCAATTCTTTGGCATTCAGCTTTCTTCACAGTCCAACTCTCATATCCATACGTGACTGCTGGAAAAACCATAGCCTTGACTAGACGGACCTTTGTTGGCAAAGTAACATCTCTGCTTTTTAATATGCTATCTAGGTTGCTCATAACTTTCCTTCCAAGGAGTAAGAGTCTTTTAATTTTATGGCTGCAATCACCATCTGCAGTGATTTTGGAGCCCAAAAAGGTAAAGTCTGACACTATTTCCCCATCTAGTTCCCATGAAGTGATGGGACCAGATGCCACGATCTTAGTTTTATGAATGGCTTAAAGACTTACAAATAAGACATGCCACATAGAACTCCTAGAAGAGAACATAGGCTAAACATTCTCTGACATAAATCATACCAATGTTTACTTAGGTCAGTTCTCCAAGGCAATAGGAATAAAAGTAAAAACAAACAAATGGGACCTAATCAAACTTACAAGCTTCTGTACAACAAAAGAAACCATAACAAAATGAAAAGACAAACTATGGACTAGGAGAAAATATCTGCAGATGATACAACCAACAAGAGCTTAATTTCCAAAATACACAAACAGATCATGTAATTCCAATAACGAAAAAGCAAACAACACAATCAAAACCTGGGTAGAAGACCTAGATAGATATTTCTTCAAAGAAGACATACAGATGACCAATAGGCCCTTAAAAAAATGCTCATTGTCACCAATTATTAGCGAACTGCAAGTCAAAACTATGATGAAGTACTACCTCAGACCAGTAAGAATGACCATCATTAATAAAACTACATATGAAAACATGACAACTCAAAACCCATGGGATGCAGCAAAAGCAGTTCTAAGAGGGAAGTTTACAGCAATAACATCTTACCTCAAGAAACAAGAAAAACATCAAATAGACAACCTAACTTTACACCTAAAACAACTGGAAAAAGAAGAACTAAAAAAAAAAAACAAACAAACAAAATTAGTAGAAGGAAAGAAATCATAAAGATCAGAGTAGAAATAAATGAAAAAGAAATGAAAGAAACAATAGTTAAGATTAATAAAACTAAAAGCTGGTTCTTTGAAAGGATAAACAAAACTGACAAACCTTTAGCCAGACTCATCAAGAAACAAAGAGAGAGACAAATCAAATCAGCAAAATTAGAAATGAAAAAGGAGAGGTTACAACAGTGCAGAAATACAAAGGATTCTGAGAGACTGTTATAAACAACTATATGGCAATAAAATGGATAACTTGGAAGAAATGGACAGATTCTTAGAAAAGCTCAGTCTTCCAATCTTCTTAGACTGAACCAGTAAGAAATAGAAATTATGAACAACCCAATTATAAGCACTGAAATTGAAGCTGTGATCAAAAATCTCCCAGAAAACAAAAGCCCAGGGTCAGATGGCTTCCCAGGAGAATTCTATCAAACATTTAGAGAAGAGCTAATGCCTATCCTAAAATGCTCTGGAAAAACTGCAGAGGAAGGAACACTTCCAAACTCATTCTACAAGGCCACCAACACCCTGATACCAAAACCAGATAAAGATAACACAGAAAAGAAAACTACAGGCCAGTATCACTGATGAACATAGATGCAAAAATCCTCAACAAAATCTTAGCAAACAGAATTTAGCAACACATCAAAAAGCTCATACACCATGATCAAGTTGGGTTTATTCCAGGGATGCAAGGATTCTTCAATATGTGGAAGTCAATCAATGTGATATACCATATTAACACATTGAAAGATAAAAACCATATGATATCTCAATAGATGCAGAAAAAGCCTTTGACAAAATCCAGCATCCATTTACGATTAAAACTATTCAAAAAATGGGCACCGAAGAAACCTACCTCAACATAGTAAAGGCCATATATAATAAATCTACAGCAAACACTATTTTCAATGATGAAAAACTGAAAGCAGTTCCCCTAAGATGAGGAACAACACAAGGGTGTCCACTTTCACCACTATTTTTCAACATAGTTCTGGAAGTACTAGCTATAGCAATAGGAGAAGAAAAAGAAATAAAAGGAATCCAGATCAGAAAAGAACAGTAAAGCTCTCACTGTTTGCAGATGACATGATACTGTACATAGAAAACCTTAAAGATAATATCAGAAAATTACTAGAGCTAGTCAGTGAATTTAGCAAAGTTGAAAGATACAAAATCAATATATAGAAATCACTTGCACTTCTATATACTAACAATGAAAAAAATCAGAAAGACAAATTAAGGAATCAATCGCATTTGCCATTGCAACAAAAAGAATTAAATATCTAGGAATAAACTTACCCAAGGAGACAAAACAACTGTACACAGAAAATTATAAGACACTAAGCTGTGGAAAATTCTGAGAGATGGGAATACCAGACCACCTAACCTGCCTCCTGAGAAATCTGTATGCAGGCCAGGAAGCAACAGTTAGAACTGGACATGAAACAACAGACTGGTTCCAAATGGGAAAAGGAGTACATCAAGGCTGTATATTATCACCCTGCTTATTTAACTTATATGCAGAGTACATCATGCGAAACATTGGACCGGAAGAAACACAAGCTGGAATCAAGACTGCCGGGAGAAATATCAATAACCTCAGATATGCAGATGATACCACCCTATGGCAAAAAGTGAAGAGGAACCAAAAAGCCTCTTGATGAAAGTGAAAGAGGAGAGTGAAAAAGTTGGCTTAAAGCTCAACATTCAGAAAACAAAGATCATGGCATCTGGTCCCATCACTCCATGGGAAATAGATGGGGAAACAGTGGAAACAGTGTCAGACTTTATTTTCTTGGGCTCCAAAATCACTGCAGATGGTGACTACAGCCATGAAATTAAAAGGTACTTACTCCTTGGAAGAAAAGTTATGAGCAACCTAGATAGCATATTGAAAAGCAGAGATGTTACTTTGCCGACTAAGGTCTGTCTAGTCAAGGCTATGGTTTTTCCAGTAGTCATGTATGGATGTGAGAGTTGGACTGTGAAGAAGGCTGAGCGCTGAAGAATTGATGCTTTTGAACTGTGGTGTTGGAGAAGACTCTTGAGAGTCCCTTGGACTGCAAGAAGATCCAACCAGTCCATTCTGAAGGAGATCAGCCCTGGGATTTCTTTGGAAGGAATGATGCTAAAGCTGAAACTCCAGTACTTTGGCCACCTCATATGAAGAGTTGACTCACTGGAGAAGACTTTGATGCTGGGAGGGATTGGGGGCAGGAGGAGAAGGGGATGACAGAGGATGAGATGGCTGGATGGCATCACGGACTCGATGGACGTGAGTCTGAGTGAACTCCAGGAGTTGGTGATGGACAGGGAGGCCTGGCGTGCTGCGATTCACGGGGTTGCCAAGAGTCGGACACGACTGAGTGACTGAACTGAACTGAACTGAATGAAAGAAATAAAAGATGACATAAACAGATGGGGAGATATTCCATGTCCCTGGGTAGGAAGAATCAATATTGTGAAAATGACTATACTACCAAACGCAAGCTACAGATTCAATGTGATCCCTATCAAATTACCAGTGGCATTTTTCAGAGAACTAGAACAAAAAATTTCACAATCCATATGGAAACAGAAAAGACCCCAAATAGCCAGAGCAGTCTTGAGAAAGAAGAATGGAGCTGGAAGAATCAACCTTCCTAACTTCAGATTATACTACAAAGCTACAGTCATCAAGACAGTATGGTACTGGCACAAAAATAGAAATATAGACAAATGGAACAAGATAGAAAGCCCAGAAATAAACCCATGTAACTATGGGTACCTTATGTTTGACAAAGAAGGCAAAAATACACAATGGGGCAAAGGCAACCTTTTCAATAAACGGTGCTGAGAAAACTGGAAAGCTCCATGTAAAAGAATGAAATTAGAACACTTCCTAACACCATACACAAAGATAAACTCAAAATGGATTAAAGACCTAAATGTAAGACCAGAAACTATAAAACTCTTAGAGGAAAACATAGCAGGACACTCGATGACATAAATCAAATCAAGATCCTCTATGACCCACCTCCTAGAGTAATGGAAATAAAAACAAAAGTAAACAAGTGGGACCTGATTAAACTTAAAAGCTTTTGCACAGCAAAGGAAACTATAAGGTGAAAACCCTCAGAATGGGAGAAAATAATAGCAAATGAAACAACTGTCAAAGGATTAATTTCCAAAATATATAAGCAGTTCATATAACTCAATACCAGAAAAACAAACAACCCAATCAAAAAGTGGGAAAAAGACTTAACAGAGATTTCTACAAAGAAGACATATAGATGCTAACAAACACATGAAAAGATGCTCAACATCACTCATTATTAGAGAAATGCAAATCAAAACTACAATGAGATATCACGTCACACCAGTCAGAATGGGCATCATCAAAATGTCTATAAACAATAAATGCTGGAGAGGGTGTGAAGAAAAGCGAACACTCTTGCACTGTTGGTAGGAATGTAAATTGATACAGCCACAGTGGAAAATGGTATGGAGATTCCTTAAAAATCTAGGAATAAAACCACCATAGACCCAGCAATCCCAATCCTAGGCATATACCCTGAGGAAACCAAAACTGAAAAAGACACATGTATCCCATTGTTTGCTGCAGCACTATTTACAACAGCTTGAACATGGAAGTAACCTAGATGTCCATTGACAGATGAACGGATAAAGAAGCTGTGATATATATACACAATGGAATACTACTCAGCCATAAAAAGGAATGCATTTGAGTCAGTTCTAATGAGGTGGATGAACCTAGAGCCTATTATACAGAGTGAAGTAAGTCAGAAAGAGAAACATAAATAGTGTATTCTAATGCATATATATAGGATCTAGAAAAATGGTACTGAAGAATTTATTTACAGGGCAGCAATGGAGAAACAGACATAGAGAACAGTTTCATGGACATGGGGAGAGGGGAGAAGAGGCTGAGATGTATGGAAAGAGTAACATGCAAACTTACATTACCATATGTAAAATAGACAGCCAATGGGAATTTGCTGTATGGCTAAGGAAACTCAAACAGGGGCTCTGTATCAACCTAGAGGGGTGGGATGGGAAGGGAGGTGGGAAGGAGGTTCAAAAGGGAGGGGATATATGTATACCTATGGCTGATTCATGTTGAGGTTTGACAGAAAACAACAAAATTCTGTAAAGCAATTATTCTTCAATTAAAAATTAATTAATTTTTAAAAACTCTATCAGTTCAGTTCAGTCCTCAGTTGTGTCCGACTCTTGGCGACCCCACGAATCGCAGCACGCCAGGCCTCCCTGTCCATCACCAACTCCTAGAGTTCACCCAGATTCATATCCATCGAGTCAGGGATGCCATCCAGCCATCTCATCCTCTGTCATCCCCTTCTCCTCCTGCCCCCAATCTCTCCCAGCATCAGAGTCTTTTCCAACGAGTCAACCCTTCGCATGAGGTGGCCAAAGTACTGGAGTTTCAGCTTTAGTATCATTCCTTCCAAGGAAATCCCAGGGCTGATCTCCTTCAGAATGGACTACTTGGATCTCCTTGCAGTCCAAGGGACTCTCAAGAGTCTTCTCCAACACCACAGTCCAAAAGCAGCAATTCTTCAGCGCTCAGCCTTCTTTACAGTCTAACTCTCACATCCATACATGACTACTGGAAAAACCATAGCCTTGACTAGACAGACCTTAGTCGGCAAAGTAATGTCTCTGCTTTTCAATATGCTATCTAGGTTGGTCATAACTTTTCTTCCAAGGAGTAAGCATCTTTTAATTTCATGGCTGCAGTCACCATCTGCAGTGATTTTGGAGCCCAAGAAAATAAAGTCTGACACTGTTTCCACTGTTTCCCCATCTATTTCCCATGAAGTGATGGGACTGAATGCCATGATCTTCGTTTTCTGAATGTTGAGCTTTAAGCCAACTTTTTCACTCTCCTCTTTCACTTTCATCAAGAGGCTTCTTAGTTCTTCACTTTCTGCCATAAGGGTGGTGTCATCTGCATATCTGAGGTTACTGATATTTCTCCCGGCAATCTTGATTCCAGCTTGTGTTTCTTCCAGTCCAGCATTTCTCATGATGTACTCTGCTTATAAGTTAAATAAGCAGGGTGACAATACACAGCCTTGACGTACTCCTTTTCCTATTTGGAACCAGTCTGTTGTTTCATGTCCAGTTCTAACTGTTGCTTCCTGGCCTGCACACAGATTTCTCAAGAGGAAGGTCAGGTGGTCTGGTATTCCCATCTCTCTCAGAATTTTCCACAGTTCATTATGATCCACACAGTCAAAGCCTTTGGCATAATCAATAAAGCAGAAATAGATGTTTTTCTGGAACTCTCTTGCTTTTTCCATGATCCAGCGGATGTTGGCAATTTGATCTCTGGTTCCTCTGCCTTTTCTAAAACCAGCTTGAACATCAGGAAGTTCACGATTCACATATTGCTGAAGCCTGGCTTGGAGAATTTTGAGCATTACTTTACTAGCATGTGAGATGAGTGCAATTGTGTGGTAGTTTGAGCATTCTTTGGCATTGCCTTTCTTCGAGATTGGAATGAAAACTGACCTTTTCCAGTCCTGTGGCCACTGCTGAGTTTTCCAAATGTGCTGGCATATTGAGGGCAGCACTTTCACAGCATCATCTTTCAGGATTTGAAATAGCTCAACTGGAATTCCATCACCTCCACTAGCTTTGTTCGTAGCGATGCTTTCTAAGGCCCACTTGACTTCACATTCCAGGATGTCTGGCTCTAGATGAGTGATCACACCATCGTGATTATGTGGGTCGTGAAGATCTTTTTTGTACAGTTCTTCTATGTATTCTTGCCACCTCTTCTTAATATCTTCTGCTTCTGTTAGGTCCAGACCATTTCTGTCCTTTATCAAGTCCATCTTTGCATGAAATGTTCCCTTGGTATCTCTAATTTTCTTGAAGAGATCTTTAGTCTTTCCCATTCTGTTTTTTCCCTCTATTTCTTTGCATTGATCGCTGAAGAAGGCTTTCTTATCTCTTCTTGCTATTCTTTGGAACTCTGCATTCAGATGCTTATTTCTTTCCTTTTCTCCTTTGCTTTTCACTTTTCTTCTTTTCACAGCTATTTGTAAGGACTCCCCAGACAGCCATTTTGCTTTTTTGCATTTCTTTTCCATGGGGATGGTCTTGATCCCTGTCTCCTGTACAATGTCACGAACCTCATTCCATAGTTCATCAGGCACTCTATCTATCAGATCTAGGCCCTTAAATCTATTTCTCACCTTCACTGTATAATCATAAGGGATTTGATTTAGGTCATACCTGAATGGTCTAGCGGTTTTCCCTACTTTCTTCAATTTAAGTCTGAATTTGGCAATAAGGAGTTCATGATCTGAGCCACAGTCAGCTCCTGGTCTTGTTTTTGTTGACTGTATAGAGCGTCTCCATCTTTGGCTGCAAAGAATGTAATCAATCTGATTTCGGTGTTGACCATCTGGTGATGTCCATGTGCAGAGTCTTCTCTTGTGTTGTTGGAAGAGGGTGTTTGCTATGACCAGTGCATTTTCTTGGCAAAACTCTATTAGTCTTTGCCCTGCTTCATTCCGCATTCCAAGGCCAAATTTGCCTGCTACTCCAGGTATTTCTTGACTTCCTACTTTTCATTCCAGTCCCCTATAATGAAAAGGACATCTTTTTTGGGTGTTAGTTCTAAAAGTTCTTGTAGGTCTTCATAGAATCGTTCAACTTCAGCTTCTTCAGTGTTACTTGTTGGGGGATAGACTTGGATTACCGTGATATTGAATGGTTTACCTTGGAGAAGAACAGAGATCATTCTGTTGTTTTTGAAATTGCATCCAAGTACTGCATTTTGGACTCTTTTGTTGACCATGATGGCTACTCCATTTCTTCTGAGGGAGTCCTGCCTGCAGTAGTAGATATAATGGTCATCTGAGTTAAATTCACCCATTCCAGTCCATTTTAGTTTGCTGATTCCTAGAATGTCGACATTCACTCTTGCCATCTCTTGTTTGACCACTTCCAATTTGCCTTGATTCTTGGACCTGACATTCCAGGTTCCTATGCAATATTGCTCTTTACAGCATTGGACCTTGCTTCTATCACCAGTCACATCCACAGCTGGGTATTGTTTTTGCTTTGGCTCCATCCCTTCATTCTTTCTGGAGTTATTTCTCCACTGATCTCTAGTAGCATATGGGCACCTACTGACCCAGGGAGTTCCTCTTTCAGTATCCTATCATTTTGCCTTTTCATACTGTTCATGGGGTTCTCAAGGCAAGAATACTGAAGTGGTTTGCCATTCCCTTCTCCAGTGGACCGCATTCTGTCAGACCCCTCATAACCCACCTGTCTTGGGTTGCCCCACTGGCATGGCTTGGTTTCATTGAGCTAGACAAGGCTGTGGTTCTAGTGTGATTAGACTGACTAGTTTTCTGTGAGTATGGTTTCATTGTGTCTTCCCTCTGATGCCCTCTTGCAACACCTACCATGTTACTTGGGAGCCATCCCACGTTGAAGGTCAGGAAGGGCGGCGATGAGGAGATACCCCTCATCCAAGGTAAGGAGCAGAGGCTGCGCTTTGCTGGAGCAGCCATGAAGAGACACCCCACACCCAAGGTAAGAGAAACCCAAGTAAGATGGTAGGTGCTGCAAGAGGGCATCAGAGGGCAGACACACTGAAACCATACTCACAGAAAAAACTTTATAGAAACCAACAAAAAAAACTACACAAAATGGCAAAAAAAAAGTTCCAAAAAAAAAACCTCTTTCCTAATTCTAATGAAGTATAAGTGATCTCAAAAAAAAAAAAAAAAAACCTACAAATAACAAATGCTGGAGAGGGTGTGGAGGAAAGGGAACCCTCCCACACTGTGAGTTCCAATGTAAATTGATGCAGTCACCGTGGAAAACAGTATGGAAGTTCTTCAAAAACTAAAAATAGAGTTGCCATATGATCCAGCAATCCCACTCTTGGGCATATACTTAGACAAAACTATAATTTAAAAAGATACATGCATCTCCCTATTTTCACAGCAGCACTATTTATGACAGCCAAGTATGGAAGCAACCTAAATGTCTATCAACAGTTAAATGGACAAAGAAGATGTAGTGTCCATGTGTGTGTATATATATACACACATTGCAATATTAGTCATAAAAAAGAATGAAATAATGCTATCTGCAACATCAGTTCAGGTCAGTTCAGTCACTCAGTCATATCCGACTCTTTGAGACCCCATGAATTGCAGCACGTCAGGCCTCCCTGTCCATCACCAACCCCTGGAGTTCACTGAAACTCATGTCCATCGAGTCAGTGATGCCATCCAGCCATCTCATCCTCTGCCATCCCCTTCTCCTCCTGCCTCCAATCCCTCCCAGCATCAGGGTCTTTTCCAATGAGTCAACTCTTCGCATGAGGTGGCCAAAGTACTAGAGTTTCAGCTTTAGCATCCTTTAGCATCTAGTCCTTCCAAAAAACACCTGGATGTAACTAAACTAGAGATTATCATACTAAAGTGAAGTTAGAAAGAAAAAATAACATATGATATCACTTACATGTAGAATCTAAAATAAAACACAAATATCTGCAAAACAGAAACAGACTTACAGACATACAGAACAAACCTGTGGTTGCCAAGAGGGAGAGGAGTAGGAGAGGGAAGGATTGAGAGCCTGAAATCAGCAGATGCAAACTAGTATATATAGGATAAATAAACAGCAAGGTCCTACTGTATAGGACATTCAATATCCTGTGATAAACCAGAATAGAAAAGAATGTGTGTGTGTGTGTGTGTATATTTATATATAATTGAATCACTTTGTTGTATAGTAATGGCAACCCACTCCAATGCTCTTGCCTGGAAAATCCCATGGACGGACGAGCCTGGTAGGCTGCAGTCCATGGGGTCGCTAAGAGCTGGACACAACTGAGTGACTTCACTTTCACTCTTCCCTTTCATACATTGGAGAAGAAAATGGCAACCCACTCCAGTGTTCTTGCCTGGAGAATCCTGGGGACATGGGAGCCTGTTGGGCTGCCGTCTATGGGGTCACACAGGGTCAGATATGACTGAAACAACTTAGCAGCAGCAGCAGCAGCTGTATAGTAAAAATTAACACAACATTGCAGATCAACTATGTATCAATAATATTTTTAAAAAATAAAAAATCAAAAAAAAAATAAGTTGCATTGGCTCCTTTGCTTCTATCTCCTGGCTCTTTCAGATTGTTTTAAACTTATTTATTTTGCTGAAAAAATAACTTGAATATTTCTTTCTGAGATAGTTTTAGGGTATTCCTTTTCAAATTTTATTTACTTACGGCTGTTCTAAGTCTTGGCTACTGTGTGTGGGCTTTCTCTAGTTGCAGCGTGGGGGCTACTCTACATTATGCTGCTTGGGCTTCTCCCTGTGGCGGCTTCTCTTGTTTTACAAGATCGAGGTGCATGGAGTCAGTAGTTGCGGTGCATGGGCTAGGTGCTCCACGGCATGCGGAACCTTCCCAGACCAGGGATCAGATGCATGTCCCCCGCACTAGCAAGCAGAGTCTTATCTACTGTACCACCAGGGGAAGTGCCCAAGGGTATTGCTTACATGTTAAACTATGTCTCTATTTTTGTTCTCAAAACTTAAAATATTAGCTTGGCTAGATATAAAATTAGATCTAGTATTATTTTCTTTCAGAATTCAGTTTTATTGAGTTAAGCATCCAAGTTGTCTTTGGAAATCCTGAGGCAATTCAGACTCTCATTTCTTTGAAGATATTCTGTTTCTCTCCATCTTTCTCTCAGCTGTACTTTATTCCATGGTGTGGATGTCCTATATTCATTCAACCAATCTTCTCTACATGGATATCCGAGTTATTTCCAACATTTCTAATCACAAACAATGCTATAATATATAGTATTTTACATATGCATTTTCAAATTATTGAATGTGTATATTTAGGGTAAATTTACAGAGTGAGACTGCCGGATCCAAAGCACACTTGTGTGTAGTTTTGTGAGATATGCAAAATTCCCTTCATAAAGGTGCATGCTTTTGCACTCACACTAGTAATGTATACAAGTTCCTGTTTGTCCACATCATTACAAGCAGTATGTTTTTATATTTTTTAATTTTTGCCAATCTGATAGTATTTGCCAGGTAAATAGTAACTCATAGTAGTTTTGCATCCCTCTAGTTATGAATAATTTTGAATATTTTTGTGTGTGTGAATTGTCTGTTTATACCTTTAGTCTATTTTTCTATTGACTTCTTTGACTAACTCTTTATCTGTAATAAATGTTGCAAATGTTTTCTCCCACTTTGTAACTCATTGTTTACTTATAGGTTTTTTGTGTTTATATCATGCAAAATTTGTTTTTTCTTTTTAAATGTAGTTAAATGAATCAATCATTTCTTTTATTCTACTATATTTTAAGTGATAGTTAGAAAGTCTTTCCCTATATCCAGGTTATAAATACCCATACTTTCTTCTAATAAGTGCATGGTTTTGTTTTCATCTTTATATACTTGATCCCATTATGTGCTCCGTTGCTCAGTTGTGTCCGACTCTTTGTAACCCCATGGACTGTAGCCTGCCAAACTTCTCCATCCATGGGATTTTCCAGGCAAGAATACTGGAGTGAGTTGCCACTGATCCCTCCGTACCTCATTCTTATTCAGCAAGAGTTCGTTGAACATAGAATCCTCTGAGTTCTTGAATGTTTTAAACTCTTCTTCTATAACCTTGATACTTGAAAGAAAGCTTGGCAAGATATAAAATTTTTGGTTAACATTTTCCTTTCCTTGAATTTCTTATAAGTGCCTTCCTTTTTTTGCTTTGCTTTGTATGTTTCTCTTGAGAAGTCTGATGCTAGTCTAATTCTCTTGCCCGTGAAAGTCTTTTTGCTTCAAGACACTAAGGATTTCTTCTTTTTTTTAAAATCTTTGAAGTTTGATAGTTCACTGTTATTTCTTGGAATCTACCATTCTGGGTGAATTTTCCAAGGCCCCTGGTAGGATTTATCAGCATGTAGATTCAGGTCTTTTTTTCCCTAAAATATCATCTTGATTACAGTTTAAACATTAGATTTGCTTTGCCTGTTTTCTCTTTCAACCACTTTCTCCATGATCCACTTTACATCTTCGGTATCTTATTTTCATTTTCTTGATCGTTTTTCTGCCTGTCTTCAATGACCCATTATTAAATATTCTCCCAAACCACGTCCCACAGAGGATTGTGGCGCAACCTAGGGAGATGGCTCTGGGCAGAATTTAGGGTTGATTTTTATACTGACAGATTATGTGAAGTTGGTTGTTTTTCTGTCCACTGCTTACTTCCTATCTGTTACACGCAGTTTTACTTGTTCTTATTGATCTGCATACTTTTTTGGAGGATATATGCAGTTATTTGGATTTATGCATCTGCCATTTTTCTTGGGTTACCTAGAATTCTCAATATCATCTTTTAACTCCTTGAAGAGTTATTTTAAATCCCAGATCTGATATATTAACTATCTGAATCTCCTGTGGGCCTGTTTCTACTGTCCATTGCTTCTTTTATTTTTGGTCATATTATCTTATTTCTTGTATCCTAGTAATAATTTTAAGCACTAGACATGTTATATAAAAAAAAATCAGATATTACTTGAGGCCTGGATGTTGTTATTTTCCTCCAAAGAGGATTTACTTTTGCTCCTGGTAGGGAGTTAAGAGGCACTCTCAATTCCAGATTATCTTAATCCAAAAAGAGATTAAGAGAATTTGACATGTTTTCAGCTGATATGCTGACTGATCTATTTCTTGTTTATTCTTACTCCCAGGATGTAGTTCATGCCAAAGTCTTGGAGTTTAGCAGAGTCTTTTTCTGACAGAATCTGAATTCCCATTTTATTCCTTCTAGTTAGTGAGTCTACTGAGCTCCAGGTTCTACCTTCAAATAAATGTCTCCACTATTCTGTCCAGTCTTCTAGTTTGGCCTCAGAGGAAGTGCTGGGTGAATCAGCCTACTCTGCGCATGCATGCTCAGTCGCTTCAGCCGTGCCTGACTCTTTGCGACCCCATGGACTGTACCCCGCCAGGCTCCTCTGTCCATGGGATTCTCCAGGCAAGAATACTGGAGGGGGTTGCCATGTCCTCCTCCACAACCTACTCCACCATTGTCAAAATACTTTCTATGACATTTTCCTCGTTTCTTCAAGGAATCAAATTAAGACAAGAATCAAACCTCCAATTACTGGATAAATAAGTACAGACAAATAATATATAGCATGATGACACAGTTAACACTGCTGTGATATCTACAAAAGTTAAGAAAGCAAATCCCTAGAGATCTCAACACAAGGGAAAAAAATTTATGTGCTTTCTCTTTTTATTGTATCTTTATGAGATGATGGATGCTAACTAAATTTATTGAGGTAATCATTTCACAATACATGTAAGTCAAACTATTCTTCTGTATACCTTAAACTTCTGCAAGTGATGTATGTCAATTATATCTCAATAAAACTAGAAAAAATATATATATTAACAATAAAAAAGAAGTAAGACCAGTTCTGTGAATTTGTCTTTCCTGCCTGTCATCCTTCTCTTGTGAATGAACACAGGACATCAGGAAATCAAGACACTGCAACTGAACACCATTATCCTTCCTCCACTGTGTAGACACGGCTGCCCTTTAAAACAGCAAAAGAAAATACGCTGATTGCATTAGTTTCCTAGGGTTGCTGTAACAAATTACCACAAATCAGGTAGCTCAAAACAACAGAAATTCATTCCCTCTTAGTTACAGAGGTAAGAAGTCCAAAATCAAGGTAAATAATGGCAGGGTCACAGTGTCACAAAGGCTCTTGAGGAGAATCCGTCCTTGTCTCTTCTAGCTTCTGACAGCCTCTGGCAGACCCCAGCTGGGGACACATCAATTCAATCTCTGCCTTTTTCACATGACCTTCTTCCCCATATCTCTAAAGTCTTATGTTTTTGTCCCTCATCTCCCTTTCATTTCTCTTCTGAGGACATTGGTCATTGGACATTGAGTCTGCTGTAAATTCAGGATGGTTTTCCCTTAAGATTCTGAACATTTGCAAAGACCCTATTTCCCCATAAGGTCACCCTCACAAGTACCGGGGGTTAGGACTTACATATATCTTTGGGGGACATAATTTAACCTACAACACTGATCACATCCTATATGGCAACTGCTGTGACAAACGATTTATATGGATTAATCCATTTTTCATTCACAGCAACACTATGAATAGATGCTATTCTTTTGCCCATTTACAAATGAAGAAATTAAAATTATGCTAGAAGCTAAGTAGCTTGGCTCAAGATTCCACATCTCATGGTTTAAACATTTGGAATTCAGACCCAGGCAGGCATAACCCCAGATCATGATATTATACCATGTCCTTTGGGCATCAGACTTTGTGGAACTACTAAATCCAAGAGGAAAGGACAGCGGACACCCAGTTCTCATTCTGGAAACTGTGGACAAAAGGTTGTAAAAGGGATCAGAGTAGGGGAACTTCTTCCCCATTCCTCCTCCCTTCCTCTATTTTGTCTCTAAACATGTTACGGCTGCTATTGGTCTCTAGGCCCCAAATACGGTGTGCTGTCAACTTTAGGGGCCCACACATACTTTAGAAGTTGTTGCTTAGACGCTCAATCATGTCCAACACTTTGTGACCACGTGGACGGCAGCATGCCAGGCTCCTCTGTCTTTCACCATCTCTGGGAGTTTGCTCAAACTCATGTTCATTGAATTGGTGATGCCATCCAACCATCTCAGACTTGCTTTCATTGTAAAGCTTCAACAGCTACACAATACTGGTCTGTTAAAGCACAGGCTATTTAGAGTATAGCTGGCACATAAGACAGTGATCCTACAGGGACTTTAGAGCGAACACTGAGGCACATCTGGGCATCATGGGCAATAGAGGTGGGATCCGTCGGGTCCTGAGGGAGCAGAAGAGCTGCTGCTCTCTGCTACTCCCCTGTGGGCCTCAGTCTCTCCTCTTCCCTCCATCTATCACCGACCACCCCCACCCCCAACTCCCTCCTGATGCTAGCTCCCTCTTTGGCTTACATGGTGAAGCCTGCCATGGCCTTGTCTCCTCCATGGCCTCCTACCCAAACCCTGGTGTTTTTTTTTAGCTCAGGTTATTGGGAAAGAGTCTGTGCCCCAGTTCCTCTCCCTACATCATAATGAGAGGGTAACAGGCAGGAAGGCCCGGGGTCTCCAAACAGAGGGAATAGGCTGCAAGTGTCAGACATTTTTTTCTCTCTCCCTTAAACAGGCAGGAGGGAACAAACTCTATCGAAATATTTTTTTCTTAAGCTATGTTAATAAAACTGTTTGGAATTTGCCTTTCTTCAAAATGGTTCCATCTAAGACTAATTTTTTTCTTTTCAAAAACCTTGGGCTGATAATAGCTCAACAAACCAGTATTCATATCAATTATTTCATGATTTTTATGACACACCTCATGCCATCCTATCTCAGAATTGCATATTGTGGGAGAGGGGCCTGGTGAAACCTCTCAGCCTTGAGGTGTCTCTTATCTGATTAATAGCTTTCTAACAGACATAAAGCAGCTTGCTAAAACTAGCAACGGGGGCACTCTCCATCCCCCTTCTGACGTCTGTGTCAGAAGATTTCTCTGTCCCTTTTCACCCTTTAATAAAACTCTGCTACACAAAAGCTCTTCAGTAGTGATCAAGCCTGGTCCCTGGTCCCAAAGCTAAATCTTCTCCTTTGGAGATCACGAACCCAACATCATTCACCGTAAGCTATCAATATCACACCAGAATCACGGAGAGTAGGTAAACTGGTGGCCTTAAGCTATGCACCCATTCTGCCTCAGCAGAGGAGGGGCCCACCCTGACTCAAGCCCGTGATTGATTCACTCCGGTTCTTGTTGCCAGTTCCTGTCCTGTGCATACTCTGCATGGAGCTTGTATTATTTTCTATTTTCGTTGTAATGAATTATCACAGTCTTAGTGGCTTGAAACAATACAAAATGTATTATCTTTTTAAAAACAAAATTTATTTATTTATTTAGCTGCTCCAGGTTTTAGTTGAGGCATGCAGGGTCTTTAGTTGTGGCCTGTGGGATTTAGATCCCTGACCAGGGATTGGATCCAGGCTCCCTGTATTGGGAGCTCAGACTTTTAGCCACTGGACCACTACGGAGGTCCCCAAATGTATTATTTTACAATTCTGAGAATTTGAAGTCTAACACAGCTCTCAGTGGGTCAAAATCAAGGTGTCAGCAGGACTACATTCCTTTCTGAAGACTCTAGAGGGGAATCCATTTCCTTGTTCTTTCCAGCTTCTGGAAGCTACCCTTACTCACTGGCTTGTGCCCCCTTCCTCCACCTTCAAAGTCAGTAAAAGAGGTTGAATCCTTCTTATATCACTCTCTCTCTCTCTCTGCCACTCTCTCCCACTTTTAAGCACCCTTGTGATTATATCAGCCCCACTAGGATAATTCATAATACTCTCCCAATTTTAAGGTCAGCAAATTCGCAGCCTTAATTCCATCAACCTTAACTATCCTTTGCCATACAATAGAGCATAGTCAAAGCTTCCTGGGGTGAGAAAGTGCACATCTTTGGGGGGGCCATTATTCTGCCTGACACAGAGGTGAACTAACATTTCATTGCATGAATGCATATGTAGTCTGTCAGTCATGTCTGACTCTTTAGGACTCTGTGAAAAATAGCACCCCAGGCTCCAACATTTCATAAGATCCTATTATATATAAGGAACAGTACTGAGGCCTCATTGTGCCCCCAAAGTAAATCAAAATTGAGCAGAGGCGCCATGGACCACTAGATGATATAGAACAATACAGAAATATATATACCTTTCCTCCCGCAACACACATGCACATACTCACATGCACAAACACACACACACACGAAGCCAGGAATCAGGAATTCAATATACAACTTAACCAGAGCTTAGGGAGGGAAAGTAAAGACCAGCCTTAAGGAGACTGTGTTACCTGGATTTTGTGACCTGGAACTTGGTGACTTTAAAAAAATGAGTTTCGGTAGAGCAATTCTGAAGGTAATAAATGGAACAGAGATAGGGATTGAAAAGGAGGCAAGAAAACCAAGGTCTGGTGGGTAACACTTTCAGTCCAGAGGTTTACCAGACTAAGAAAGAAACAGGGCTGTAGCAAGGTTCTCTTTATCCCAATTGTTTGTTCCTTTCGACCTTTCCAAGATCATGGCCCCGTGACACATGGAAGCTGGAACCTGGGAAGGGTGCAAGAGGACAGCTCACTGGAACCTAAGCATGGCAGCAGCAGGCAGCGCCTGGCGTGGGAGAGTCAGGTGACCACTGACCCTCCCACAAGGTCAGCTACCTGATGCTTGCCTTAATCACCTCTGCGGCAAGGCCCTAAGTTATGCAGGCATGAGTTAGGGTCCTGTCAGCTGGAAAAGAATTTAAAGAAGAGACTGTTTACAGACAGGAGAGTTAAGGGAACTGAGAAGCACAGAGAAGAACCAAGGGACATAGAGGAGACGCATTAAATCCTCAAGCCTCAAAGGGCAAGGGGAGGGGCCTGTTACCAGAACCCAATGAGAGCTGCAGCCATGGCAGAGAGTCTGCTTGATGGGAGTCAAGCTGCTGGGCTGGGCCACGGGCAGAGAATAAATATCTCTGCCATGTTCCCTTCTCATCCTCTAATCTGCTGCTGGTGCCACCCACTGACCAATATCATCAGAAGCCAGAGGGTAAGATAACACTCAGTGGGCACAGCCTATAGAAGTCATCGCAAGCCAGACTTTGAGGGCACAGAATGGGAGGGAAGGGTGGAGCCAACAAAATGGAAACAGTTGCAGATTTTATTTTCTTGGGATCCAAAATCACTGCAGATGGTGACTGTTCAGTTCAGTCGCTCAGTCATGTCCCACTCTTTGCAACCCCATGAACTGCAGTACGCCAGGCCTCCCTGTCCATCACCAACTCCTGGAGTTTACTCAAACTCATGTCTGTTTAGTCAGCGATGCCATCCAACCATCTCATCCTCTGTCATCCCCTTCTCCTACCGCCTTCAATCTTTCCCAGCATTAGGGTTTTTTCCAATGAGTCAATTCTTCCCATCAGGTGGCCAAAGTATTGGAGATTTAGCTTCAACATCAGTCCTTCCAATGAATATTCAGGACTGATTTCCTTCAGGATTGACTGGGTGATCTTCTTGCTGTCCAAGGGACTCTCAAGAGTCTTCTCCAACATCACAGTTCAAAAGCATCAATTCTTTGGTACTCAGCTTTCTTTATAGTCCAACTCTCACATCCATACATGACTACTGGAAAAACCATAGCTTTGACTAGACAGACCTTTGTTGGCAAAGTAATGTCTCTGCTTTTGAATATGCTATCTAGGTTGGTCATAACTTTTCTTTCAAAGAGCAAGCATCTTTTAATTTCATGGCTGTAATCACCATTTGCAGTGATTTTAGAGCCCCCCAAAATAAAGTCTGCCACTGTTTCCACTGTCTCTCCATCTATTTGCCATGAAGTGAAGGGACCAGATGCCATGATCTTAGCTTTCTGAATGTTGAGTTTTAAGCCAACTTTTTCACTCTTTTTTCACTTTCATCAAGAGGCTCTTTAGTTCTTGACTTTCTGCCATAAGAGTATTGTCATCTACATATCTGAGGTTATTGATATTTCTCCCGGTAATCCTGATTCCAGCTTGTGCTTCTTCCAGCCCAGCGTTTCTCATGATGTACTCTGCATAGAAGTTAAATAAGCAGGGTGACATTATACAGCGTGACATACTCCTTCTCCTATTTGGAACCAGCTGGTTATTCCATGTCCAGCTGTAACTGTTGCTTCTTGACCTCTATACTGGTTTCTCAGGAGACAGGAAAGGTGATCTGATATTCCAGTTTCTTTAAGAATTTCCCACAGTTTGTTGTGATCCATACAATCAAAGGCTTTAGTGTAGTCAATGAAGCAGAAATAGATGTTTCTTCTGGAATTCTCTTCACAGTTCATGTACTGTTGAAATGGTGACAGTAGCCACAAAATTAAAAGATGCTTGCTCCTCTTTTAGATATGACAAACTTAGCGCATTAAAAAGCAGAAACATCACTTTGCTGACAAAGGTCAAAGCTATGGTTTTTCCAGTAGTCATCTATGGATGTGACAGCTGGACCATAAAGAAGGCTGAGTGTCAAAGAATTGATACTTTCAAACTATGGAGCTGGAGAAGACTTGAGAGTCCCCTGGACAGCAAGAAGATCAAACCAGTCAAACCTAAAGGAAATCAACCCTGAATAGTCACTGGAAGGACTGATGCTGAAGCTCCAATACTTTGGCCACCTGATGGGAAGAGCAAACTCACAGGAAAAGACTCTGATGCTGGGAAAGATTGAAGGCAGGCGGAGAAGGAAGAGACAGAGAATGAATGAGATGGTTGGATGGCATCATCAACTCAGTGGACATGAACTTGGGCAAACTCTAGATCATGAGTGACAAAGAGGCCTGACCTGCTGCAGTCCGAGGGGCTGCAGAGAGTTGGACATAACTCAGTGACTGCTAAGTCGCTGTAACAACAACAGCTGATACACCCTATAGAAGTGGTCAGAAGCCATGCTTTGAGGGCGCAGAATGGGAGGGAAGTGTGGAGCCAACAAAATACCCAGCCCCTACCCACCCTTGGGTTACTCCTATTTCCCATCACTCTAGAAATAAATGGATTTGGCCAAGCTCTTTGTGGGGATGGCACTGCAGAAAGTTTCCATCAGTGACAGTAGAACCCAGGGCTCCAGGAAAGCAGTGGAAGGAAGTTCCAAGAGCAAAGGGAAAGAAAGGCAACAGGAAGGGGGAAAAGGCAGCCTGTGTGGAGGTAAGAGAGGAGCCTCGTGGAGGAAGCTTTCGGCTGTCAAATTATCCTCTGCTGAGCTCTGAGCCTTTGTTTAAAACTTGGTGTGCGGAGCCATTTACCCACCTTGAGCTCTTTCTACAGCCCCGTACCTGTCGTTATTTTGGAGCTCATGGAGTCATCTATGGTGCTCTTGGGCCCATTCTCCGTGATATTAAAGCACTTTTTAATTGCCACATTTTCTGCAGCAGAGAAAGCCTAATCTGAAGGCAGCTTTAAAACCAACAGCAATCAGCAGAGATCCATCAATTAGTATTCGGTATTAAGCAAGGCGGAACATTTGCCAAGGTGCCAAGGGCTTTTCCACACCTGAACATTCTACCAGGTTCATTCTATCCTTTTTGAATATTTGGAGCTCTTGACTCAGAGTCTTGACT
Organism: Capra hircus; assembly: GCF_001704415.2. Classification (NCBI taxonomy): domain Eukaryota; kingdom Metazoa; phylum Chordata; class Mammalia; order Artiodactyla; family Bovidae; genus Capra; species Capra hircus. Next base: position 21,540,172 of record NC_030831.1, on the reverse strand, counting down.
GACAGGTTTTCTTGGCTGCCGAAAGAATAACCAGTTTTCTCCCATAACTCTTTTCTAACTTAAAAGGTACAGCTCCAACAAAGTTCTTAACTCTGGTACATACTTTTTTTTTTTTTTAAGGGAAAAGTATCTGCTTCAAACCACTAATTATAATTTATTATAACAACACTTCCCTGGAAGCAGGGTTCTTGCTATAATTAACTGCTGAGGAGTAGGATGGAGCAACTGTTTACTGAGTTTCAATCGACTTGTTCAGAATTTGTCACCCCCTTGGAGCTTAGCTCACAATCAGATTTAAATTCAAAATGTTAAGAAAGCACTGTCAACTTCACACTTCGTCAAGCACTAAGAGAATATTTCTTAGTACTATTCTCTCTGTTTCTTGACTTTTCTTTAGATTATGCCATTTTTCTCTATTTGAGATAGAAACAATTTTATCCTAAAACATTGAGATACTTCTGTCCTTTCCATGATGGTGAAACATGACAGTTGGACATGAGAGGTAGTTTCCGAATGCTTGATAGTTTCCAAATGGCCACTCCTGCTGGGTTGTGAGAATTTCGAAATGTGTGGCTTTACTGGCATTTCTTCAACGACTATCATAACAAAAAGAACTCTCTTTCATTTTTGTCCCATTGTCCCTGTCCTGAGACTTGTACAGAGGCTCAGTTTCCTTCCCTATAAAGAGGGGATGATTAACATATAGTCTACAAAGTTGTTGTGAAGGTTGAATGTAAGCTAAGTGTTTGGCACAGAATTTTGCCTCCAGTAAGCATCTCTTCTATTCTTTGCTAGCCAGGAAAACATGGCAATGACTAAAAAGGATGAGAGAGTATTTTTGCTCATGCTCAATCTGGGTCCATGATCAAAATGGTCTGCAAATGAAGTCTCTCAGTGAGCCAGGCTTCTGAAATCCTTGATCCTTAAATTCACAACACAGTCACCAGAACTAAATGGTTCTAAATTATGAGTTTCCAGTAGCTAGGAAGACAAACACTTCTTTCAATCACCTTCCTATGTAGCTGTTTGTGATTTCCCAAGCATTTGGCACCGTGGACTTAGGTTTTCTTCTAAATGAAGTAAGAGAGTTGGTTCCTAGTCTTCTCTGGTATAAACTCATGAAACTATTTGTAAAGTTAGGATCATTCTTGGCAAGGAAAGTTATTCATAATGATATGTTTCATCTATAGTTATTGAGATGTCACTTTGGGCAGCTCAAAAAGTTGTTACAGATGAGTTGGAATTTGGTGACATCAAACAATATTAGAAGGCCAGCAACAAACATTTCTGGTGCATTTCCTTTTCTGCAGAATGGAATTAATTACTTTGTGAAGATAAAAGCAATGTGTGGTTATTGCAAAACACTGAGAATGAGATAAGTATCATGCAATAATGAGTTAACTCAGCAAGGGACTTTCCTGGTGATCCAACTGCTAAGACTCTGAGATCCCAATGCAGGGGGCCCAAGTTCAATCCCTGGGCAAAGAACTAGATTCCACATGCCACAACTGAGTCCACATGCTGCAACTAAAGATCCCAGCACAGCCAAATCAATTAATTAATTATCTCTTAAAAGGAGTTAGCAGACTTGGGCTGCTCAAACCCACACAGTCTCAAGCTCTTCAGGACTTGCCTTTGGCCCAGTTCTTAGAGTTGGTCTGTTGAGCCTCTGGAGTAGCCTGCCTGATAAGAGCGTCTTTATATGGCTAAAGCCTTGGGCCATACCAGATCATTTATGCTAACAATGTGATTATGGGATGTGGGGTCTGCATACCTATGTGTCCCAGGACCTTGGTGTCCCATGACACCAAGACTCAGTGATCTTACCCAGTTATGAGCTTCCCTGGTTGGTAACACGGCACATGCTTTCTCACATCTTGTTTCTGGGAGAATTAAGCACTTTCTGTGTGACTTCACTGGGTGAGAATTGGAAGCTTGCCCTGGTTTTTCCTGGACTCCATCCTGTGTGCTTTTTCCCTTGGCTGATTTTAATATGCATCCTTTCGCTGTAATAAACTGTAACCATGAGTATAACTGCTTTTCTGAGCTCTGTGAATCCTATTAATGAATCATAAACAACGTATTGTCTTGGGGATCCTCAATGAAAATATTAAAAAATTAAAGTTAAAATTTTTAAATAGAGCCAGACATCCTGAAGTGTGAAGTCAAGTGGACCTTAGGAAGCATTACTACAACAAAGCTAGTAGAGGTCATGGAATTCTGGCTGAGCTATTTCAAATCCTAAAAGATGATTCTGTAAATGTGCTGCACTCAATATGCCAGAAAATTTGGAAAATTCAGCAATGGCCACAGGACTGGAAAAGGTCAGTTTTCATTCCAATCCCCAAAAAAACGCAATGCCAAAGAATGTTCAAACTTTTGTACAATTGCACTCATCTCACATGCTAGCAAAGTAATGCTCAAAATCCTTCAAGCTAAGCTTCAGCAGTACGTGAACTGAGAACTTACATATGTACCAGCTGGATTTAGAAAAGGCAGAGGAATCAGAGACCAAATTGCCCGCATCCATTGAATCATCGAAAAGGCAAGAGAGTTCCAGAAAAACATCTACTTTTGCTTCACTGACTACACTAGAGCCTTTGGTCATGTGGATCACAACAAACTGTGGAAAATTCTTAAAGAAATTGGAATACCAGATCACCTTTCCTGTCTCTTGAGAAACCTGTATACAGGTTAAGAAGCAACAGTTAGAACGAGACATAGAATAACCGGCTGGTTCAAAATTGGGAAAGGAGTACATCAAGGCTGTATATTGTCACTCTGCTTATTTAACTTCTATGCAGAATACATCATGCTAAATGCCAGGCTAGATGAAGCACAAGATGGAATCAAGATTGCTGGAAGAAATATCAGTAACCTCAGATATACAGATAATACCATTCTAATAGCAAAAAGCAAAGAGGAATTAAGAGACTCTTGATGACGGTGAAAGAGGACTGTGAAAAAGCTGGCTTAAAACTTAACATTCAAAAACTAAGACCATGGCATCTGATTACATCACTTCATGGCAAATAGATGGGGAAACAATGGAAACAGTGACAGTCTTTATTTTCTTCAGCTCTAAAATCACTGCGGATGGTGACTGCAGCCATGAAATTAAAAGATGCTTGCTCCTTGGAAGAAAGCTATGATGAACCTAGACAGCATATTAAAAAGTAGAAACATCATTTTGCCAACAAAGCTCCATATAGTTAAAGCTATAGTTTTTCCAGGAGTCATGTACAGATGTGAGATTTGGACCATAAAGAGGGCTGAGTGCCAAAGAATTGATGCTTTCCAATTGTGGTGCAGGAGAAGACTCCTGAGAGTTCCTTGGACAGAAAGGGGATCAAACCAGTCAATCCTAAAGGAAATCAGTCCTGAATATTCATTGGAAGGACTGATGCTGAAGTTGAAGCTCCAATACTTTGACCACCTGTTACAAAGAGTTGACTCATTTGAAAAGACCCTAATGCCGTGAAAGATTGAGGGCAGGAGAAGGGGGAAACAGAGGATGAGATGGCTGGACGGCATCATCAATTCAACAGACCTGAGTCTGAGCAAACTGTGGGAGATAATGAAGGACAGGAAAGCCTCACATGCTGCAGACCATGGGGTCACAAAGGTTAGACACAACTTAGCGACTGAATGACAACAACACAGTTAAAATAATTCATTGTCTCACTTCTTAAGATAATGTTTTCTTAAAAATATGTGTATATACTGTAGGTGGGAATGCAAATTAGTACAGCCATTATGGAGAACAGCATGGAGATTCCTTAAAAAGCTGGAAATAGAACAGCCATACGACCCAGCAATCCCACTGCTGGGGAAATATACACTGAGGAAACCAGAACTGAAAGAGACACACGTACCCCAGTGTTCACTGCAGCACTGTTTACAATAGCCAGGACATGGAAGCAACCTAGACGTCCATCGGTAGACAAATGGATAAGGAAGTTGTGCTACATATACACAATGGAATGTTACTCAACTATAAAAGAGAACACATTTGAGTCAGTTCTAATGAGGTGGATTGCAGCCATGAAATTTAAAGACGCTTACTCCTTGGAAGGAAAGTTATGACCAACCTAGAGAGCATATTCAAAAGCAGACATTACTTTGCCGACTAAGGTCCATCTAGTCAAGGCTATGGTTTTTCCTGTGGTCATGTATGGATGTGAGAATTGGACTGTGAAGAAGGCTGAGCGCCAAAGAATTGATGCTTTTGAACTGTGGTGTTGAAGAAGACTCTTGAGAGTCCCTTGGACTGCAAGGAGAAGCAACCAGTCCATTCTGAAGGAGATCAGCCCTGGGTGTTCTTTGGAAGGAATGATGCTAAAGCTGAAACTCCAGTACTTTGGCCACCTCATGCAAAGAGTTGACTCATTGGAAAAGACTCTGATGCTGGGAGGGATTGGGGGCAGGAGGAGAAGCGGACGACAGAGGATGAGATGGCTGGATGGCATCACTGACTCGATGGATGTGAGTCTGAGTGAACTCTGGGAGTTGGTGATGGACAGGGAGGCCTGGTGTGCTCCGATTCATGGGGTTGCCAAGAGTCGGACACGACCGAGCGACTGAACTGAACTGAACTGAATGAGGTGGATGAAATTGCAGCTTATTATACAGAGTGAAGTAAGTCAGAAAGAGAAGGACCAATAGTGTATTAATGCATATATATGTAATTTCGAAAAATGGTAATGACAATCTTATATGCAAGGCAGCAAAAGAGACACAGATGTAAAGAACAGACTTTTGGACTTTGTGGGAGAAGGCGAGGGTGGGATGATTTGAGAGAATGGCATTGAAACATGTATATTACCATATGTAAAACAGATGATCAGTGCAAGTTCGATGCATGAAGCAGGGCACTCAAAGCTGGTGCTCTGGGACAACCCAGAGGGATGGGGTGGGGAGGGAGGCGGGAAGGGTGTTCAGGATGGGGGGACACATGTGCACCCATGGCTGATTCTTATCGATACATGACAAAACATCACAATATTGTAATTATCCTCCAATTAAAATAAGTTAACTTAAAAAATAAAATTAAAAATTAAAAAAAAACTATATATATGCATAAACTGTATATATGCATACGTTTTTCTATACATTCCAATATTTTGTTAATGGACAATGGATCATATTACATACTCTAGTAAAATTTTCTCATGTAATATAGAATGGACACATTTCCTTTGCCCTTAAATCTAGATATATTATTTGTACAGCATTCTGTTGTACAGAATTTATGGTTAAATTATTTAATTGATCATGTCTGACAGCCATTTGGGTTATTTTCCCTTTTATTCGTATTACAAACAATGGTGCAACAAACATCTTTGTGGATAACTTATTTGCAAGCTTTTCTCATTTGTAATATGAGATAGCTTTGTAATACAAGCTTTTCTTATTTCTAATAAGGACCTATGATACAAAGATTTAAGAATTATGGTGAGAATCACTTGAAGTGACTAATGAGATGTGTTTCAGAACAGGTCAAGATTTCAGACCTCTAACCAAAATACTGATATCTAACATGACTGGAATTAGACTAGAATCTGAAGAGATTCTCTTTTGATAAATTCACGGAAACCTGTGTCTACATCATTTTTCAACTACATCCATATGAGCTCCTAGACCCTAAAATAGGCATTCTCTCTTGGTCCTGAGGAATTACTCTACTCTTTCCTAAAATAAGAATAGATATATATTTTCCTTACATCAAGCAGCTACAAGATCACGAATATCTGACTTTGCAAGTAATTTAACTGCTTAACAGAATAAAACTTAACAACCTTTAGGTAAAGACAATATAGCCCAGAGTCTTTACAATGGCTCATTTACAACGTTCAGCATTCAGAAAAAATTACTAGAAAATGTGATACATAATCAAGAGGGAAAACAATAAGCAGGCAAATGAGTGACTCAGATACTCATGCTACCAAATAAGGGTCTTAAAAATAACTACTATAAATATGTTAGCAAGTTAAGAGAAAAATATATAAGATAGGTGAACAGATAGCAAATTCCAAAAGAGAAACTCTTAACAAGAACCAAATAATTCTTTATAGAATTTGAAAATGCAATATCTTAATAAAGAATTCATTGGAGAGTTTAGCTGAAGACTGGACACAGAAGAAAAAAACTGATCAGTGAAACCAAAGATAGGTCAAAACAAAGGATCCAAAATGAACTACATAAAGACAATAATAATTATAAGAAGCAAGAATACCTGGGGACACTCTCAGTCCAATATGTATGAATGGAGGTCCAGAAGAAGACAGAATGGGAAGGAAATATATTTAGAGATAGTAAATGAAAATTTTCAAAAACTAATGAAATATGTTAATCTACATATGAGAATCTAAACGAATCCCAAACAGGATGAGGCACATTATAGTCAAACTTCAGAAAACCAGAGAGAAAGAGAAACATCTTAAAACAGTCAGTGTGGGGAGGGGGGCATATTATATTCAGCGGAACAATATCAATAATGACTGACTTCTCATCAGAAGCTATGGAAACCACTAGACAGTAGGACATTTTCTAAGTGCTAAAAGAAAATATTAGTTGATTTAGAACACTATACCCAGTTAAAATATCCTTCAAAAATGAAAAGAAATCAGAGACACTTGTGTGTGTGTGTGTGCGTGCTCAGTCACTAAGTCATGTCCAACTCCTTGTAACCCCATGAACTATATCCCAGCAGGCTCCTCTGTCCATGGGACTTTCCAGGCAAGAATTCTGGAGTGGGTTGGCATTTCCTCCTCCAGAGGATCTACCCAACTCAGGGACTGAACTTGCATCTCCTGCATTACCAGGCAGATTCTTTACCACTGAGCCACCTGGGAAACCCACAGACATTTTTAGACAAAACTAAAATTTATCCCAACAGAACTACACTGTAAAAAAAAAAAAAAATGCTAAAAGGAAGTGATCCTATAAAGACCTAGACCTGTAAGAAGTAGTCTTGGAAATGGTAAAGATATGGGTAAACAAAAAAGAATATTTTAAGTGTTTCTCTTTTAAAAACAAAGGAAGACAAGCTTATTCTAAAATGTATATGGAGAAGCAAAGGGCCTAGAAGAACCAGAATAGTTTTGACAAGAAGAATACAGGGGGAGGAATTTTTAAACTTACTATATAGCTACAGTAACCAAGACAGTGTGGTATTGCTGGAGGAATGAACGCAAAGATTGATGACACAGAATAAAAACCCAGAAATAGACTTGTACAAACATGCCCAACATTTTCTGACAGAAGCTGAAATGCAATTCAATGGAGGAAGGATAGTCTAGTCAGCAAATGATGCTGGAGCAAATGGCAAAACAAGACAAAAAATCTTGATCAAAACCTCACACCTAATTATTCATAATGAGCCATAGGCTTAAATGTAAAACTGTAAGATTTTTGGAAGAAAACATAGGAGAAACTCTTTGGAACCTAGTGCTAAATTTAGCATCACTAGTGACTAGTGAAGGCAATGGCGACCCACTCCAGCACTCTTGCCTGGAAAATCCCATGGACGGAGGAGCCTGGTGGGCTGCAGTCCATGGGGTTGCGAAGAGTCAGACACGACTGAGCGACTTCACTTGCACTTTTCACTTTCACGCGTTGGAGAAGGAAATGGCGACCCACTCCAGTGTTCTTGCCTGGAGAATCCCAGGGACGGGGGAGCCTGGCGGGCTGCCATCTAAGGGGTTGGACACGACTGAAGTGACTTAGCAGTAGCAGCAGCAGTGACTAGTGAAGTCTCTAGGGCTTCCCTGGTGGCTCAGAGGGTAAAGCATCTGCCTGGAATGAGGGAGACCTGGGTTCGATCCCTGGGTCAGAAGATCCCCTGGAGAAGGAAATGGCAACCCACTCCAGTACTCTTGCCTGAAGAATCCCATGGAGGGAAGAGCCTGGTAGGTTACAGTCCATGGAGTCTCAAAGGGTCGGACATGATGAGAGACTTCACTTCACTTCAGTGACCAGTCATGACATCAAAACTATAATTCCTAAAAGAACATATTAATACATTAAACTTCGTAAAAATTAAAAACTTTTTTGCTGTATGAAAGACCATGAAAAGTGAAAGTTGCTCAGTTGTGTCTGAGTGACTCTTTGTGACCCCATGAACTACACAGTTCATGGAATTCTCTAGATCGGTATACTGGAGTGAGTAATCTTCCCTTCTCCAGAGGATCTTCCCAATCCAGGGATCCAACCCAGGTCTCCCACATTGCAGGTGGATTCTTTACAAGCTGAGCCACAAGGGAAACCCAAGAATACTAAAGTGAGTAGCCTATCCCTTCTCCAGGAGATCTTCCTGACCCAGGAATTGAACCAGGGTCTTCTGCATTGCAGGTGAATTCTTTACCAACTGAGCTACAAGAGGGTAACAAGGCAAGCCCCAGACTGGAAGGAAATATTTGCAAACTATGTAAGGACTTGTATCTAGATCATACAAAAAATTCACAAACCCAACAGTAATAAAGAAACAATTCAATGAGAAAAATGAGCAAGAGACATTAACAAAAATTTCACTGAAAAGATTTATGGATGGAAAACAAACATTAAAAAGTTGTTTAACATCATTAGCCATTAGAGCAATGCAAATTAAAATCACAACACAACATCATGACAAGGATGAGTAAAGTAAAAATAATAAGTGCTGTGAGGTTGTGAAGAAACTGAATCTCTCATACATGGCTACTGGGAATGTGAAATGGGACAACCAATCTGGAAAACAGTTTGGCAATTTTTTATAAAACTGAATATATTTGTATTATTTGACCCAGTACTCACACACTTGGACATTTATTCCCAAGAAATGAAAATTTATGCCCACACAAAAACCTGTATATGAATGCTCATAACAGTTTTATTCAAAATAGTCAAAATATGGAAACAGCCCAAAAGTCCTTCAGTGGGTATATAGAGAAACAAACTATGGTGAAATGAAATACTACTCAGCAATAAAAAGGAGTAGACTACTGATATATGATGCATATTGCATGGCTCTCAGAGGCATTCTTCCGAGTGGAAAAAGCCAGTCTAAAAAGATTACATGCTGTATGACCCCACTTATACAACATTCTTAAAATGTCAGTACTACAGAAATGGAGAACAAATTAATGGTTGCCAGACACCAGAGAATGGAGAGAGGGAGTGTGACTATTAAAGGGGTAGCACGAGGGAGTCCCTTGGCATTGATGGAGCAGCTTTATATCTTGAGGATATAGTAACACAAACCTATATGTGTGGTAAAACGGCATAGAAACATACATACACACACATACAGACTCATTACTGAAAATTGGTAAAATCTGAACTAGGCAAAGTTAACAGTATGGTACCAATATCAATTTCCTGGTTTCGATATTGTGTATAGGTAATGTGTTACCACTGAAGGAACATGGGTCAAGGATACACAGGATTCTACTACTTTTGCAACTTCCTGTGAGTCTGTAACTATTTCAAACGTGAAAGACTTTGGAAAACTATGGACTATTTAAAGTAAAAGCAGTAACAATGTATGGAGGGGTTTATAACAACTATATAAGTAAAATAAACAACAAAAATAGCACTAAATAAAAAATAAAGTAAAATGCAATTGTAAGATTCTTATATTGTTTGTGTAGTGGTATGACTGAATTCCAGATCAATTGTCATAACTTCAGGCTTCATACTATAACCCCTTGAACAGGCACTAAATTAACTATCTGCCAAGAAGTACAGCTAAAAAGCAAATAAAAGAGACAAAATGGAACACCAGAATGAGCTCGATTAATTCAAGAGAAAGCATGAAACAAGAAACAAAGAACAGATGGGACAAACAGAAAACAGGAACAAAATGGTTAGACCAACCATATGAGTAATGATAGTAAGTGTAAATGAACTAGACACTCCAATAGAAGATCACTTGTATTTTTTTAATAAAAGAGTCAAATATATTTTATAAGAGTTACACATTAAATAGAAGTAGACACAGGTTGAAAGATACATGCCACACAAATGCTAATCAGAATAAAGTAGGTGCAGCTGTGTTAATAACAAAGCAGACTTCAAGACAAGGATAATCACCAGTGAAAGAGGAATATTTCATAATGATAAAAGGATCAGTTTTACAGGACATGACAAGCCTAAATATATGCACCCAACAACAAGTTTTCACATACAAATAGCTAAAACAAAAAATGACAGAACCAAACAAATCTTTCATCTGACTTGGGTATTCAACACTTCTCTCAGTAATCTTTAGGATAAGCAGACAGAAATATTAATAAGCATACAAAAAAAGAAAAACACCATCCACAAAGATTTCTTAATTGACACTTATAGAACACCCCACCTAACAACAGCAGAAAACATATTTTTTTCAAGTGCCCATGGAATATTCACCAATACAGACTATTTATCGGGCCATTAAACAAGTCAATAAATTTCAAGCATTGCAATCATGCCAAATATGTTCTCTGACCACAGTGGAATTAAACTGGAAATCAATTTAAGAAAAAAGTAAGTCTTCACCTCTACATCAGCAGAGTCTTCCTGTCTCAAATAATCTAGATAAGATTGTCTCAGACCCTCATTCTGACATCCTCTCCTGTGTTAGTCAGGGTCTCCAGAGAAAGAAAACCAGTAGGATGTGTATACATACATAAATATACAGAGAGAGAGTTTTTTTTTTAATTGGCTCATGTGATTGTAGAGGCATAATAAATTTCACATCTGCAGGGTAGGCTAGCAAACTGAAGACTTGGGGAAGAGCTGTCATTCAACTCCAAACGCAGTCTGCTGGGAGAATTCCTTCTGGCTCAAAGGAAGTCAGTCTTTGTTCTAGTAAGGCTTCAAGGAATGGATGAGGCTGACTCACCCTAGGAAGGTTTATTGGTTTGAAGTCCACGCATTTAAATGTTAATCTCATCCAACAAAGACTCTCACAGAAACATCTAGAATAACGTTTGACCAAATACCTGGTCACCGCTGCTCAGCCAAGTTGAAACATAAAGCTAACCACCCTGCCTCCCCACCAAGACTTCTTAAATTTCTCGAATGATAAGCATGCCTCTCCAAATTAACATCTGTCCTAAATTAGTTCAGTTTACAAATCATCAGGCCACCTCACATGTGTCATGAATGTGAAACCCAGTCCCTTCCGCCAAGTTCCAACAAAACCAAGAAACTAACAGAACCCCATTCAGACGAGGCCTCTGTGGGTGTAACAGACGTTAGTGAACACCAGTGGATACAGGCTGGGTTCTTCTTCAGATTGTACAATAAAACCCCCGCCATGTGACCTATTCTCTTTACTTCTTCCTTTCCTGTTCCTCCCGCCTCCAAAGAATTGTTCATTTCTAATACAAGGCAATCTAGATGTTTCTACTGATTCCTTGATGTCTGGCCAAACCACTTTTCATCCCAAGGTATTTTCCTAAATAATCACATTGCCTGGGAAGAATTCCAGGACCAGCTGAAAACCACCATTTCATCTCAACCTTCTCAGCCACCTGGTTTCCCCTTCAGCTCATTTAAATATGGTCTCTCACTTTATTCCACTGCCCTCCAAATCAGTCGAGGAAAAATGCTGAACCTATTACATTTAAAACCTAGTAAGTTCCTTCTAAAATAGGCGGCTTCATGAGCACCACGAGGCCAGCAAAAAAGTGAAGGAATGAACTGATGATTTGTACTGAGGACTGGGTGGCTGTGGAAGAAACACACCCAGTTGTGCCTGGGGGATTGATTCAGATCTGGCTGAAAGCCACTACTTGGGGGATGGGGGTGGGGGCAGGTGCACCGCAGAAATGTGACCCACAGACCCCAGCTTACAACTCTCTGGACTCCGTGTCCACAGCTCTAGCCTGTGCTGAGATGGTGAAGGCGCTTGCCTTTGATGTCTCCCACCTCCAACATTGAGTAGAATGATTCTCTCTATCATTCTTTTCCAAATTTTGGAGGATCCTCTGTTGGAGCTTTTTCCCTATGGAAATTTACCATCAGATTCCATTTCCGTCTCAAATCCCAGCCATGTTGGAGAGGAATGTAACCAATAAAACCCAGCTGATGCCTGCAATGGTTTAATCTACCACCTTGCAGAAAAATACATTTAAGAAACAACTACAGGCAAAACCAATACGGTATTGTAAAGCAAAATAAAGTAAAAATTAAAATTAAAAAAAAAAAAGAAACAACTAAAAAAGCAATGTCTGTCGTCCACCAGCAGGAATGCGGGTTTAACGGTGGGCTTTCCCACCAATGAGGGAGACGTTGGGGGAGAAACTTTCTTGAGGCCCTTCAAGCCTCACTGTGGTCACCTGAGCTGGGTGGGGGGCACTGCCTGTGACGAGCAGAGAGCGGCCTCAAAGCCCAGCTCGAAGCAGGCTGCGCGCCCCGGGAAACCGGCACGAGGGACCCAACGCGGACTAGGGGTGAACGAAGCCCTGTACGGAGACTGATCGCGGACCGAGAAGGGGTCCGAGCGGGGGCTGCCCCCAGGCCACCCTGTAGAGCGCACACCCACCTTCCTTCCCGCTGCCGAGTCCCGCGCGGGCGGGGAGCAGGCTCTGCTGCGGACCTGCGTCCCTCCGGCTGCAACACAAGACACGAGGGGTCGGAGCAGCGCCCGGGTCCCGTGTTGTAGCCCGAGGTCTCACACCGTGTCGTTGGGAGCCCGGCCGGCGGGCACCTGCCCCGCTTCCTCTTCCAGGTGGGCCGCCAAGAGTGCCTCGCGCTGGTATCCGGAGGAGCACGCTGTAAAACAACAGAGGCTGCATCGAGATGGAGCGCTGGGACGGGGCCGTCCTCAGGGGAAGTAGTGGGAAAACCAGTGGTCTCCGTGAAAGGCAGCCTGGAGCTGAGGAGTCCGGCTGCGTCCTGCACGAGCCCCGCGCTCCAGGTGCGCGTCCAGCTGATGGAAATGCTCCAGCGAGCAGACCGGCTCACAAATATTTAGCTGTCCACATGCCTTTTCCTTCCAAAAATGAATTACGGCTGTTTACAACCCACTAATTACAGTTTATTACAACAATACTTCCTAGAAAATGGGTTCTTACTCTAATACTATGATGAGAATTTTATAAATGCCAGACAAGTACAATGAATTGCCCTGAATTATAATAAATATCTGTGCTTTGGGAGTGAGGCAGTAAACACAACATTATTGCTATCCATTTTCAATGGGCCTATCGAGGATTTATTACTTATTTATGGCTTATTTTTATTCAAAAACTCCTACATATCATTTTTATGTGGATTCTTTTCGGTGAGTCATTTCTAGGTTTTCTTACAAAATAAAATGAGGTCTGTCCAGAATTTTTAAAAAAGGGCCCAAGTTCAATTTCCCCAAAGGTGACCTATTGAATTTCTCCTCCAGACCCCCTATCTGCTAAACTCTTCACGGAAATCGTGGATTCACATGAGAATAAACTGAGGCTTTGCTCAATCTACTTCTGCTCCAATGATGCAGACCATCAGCCTTGTTCAAGAAGGCAACGGGCTTTGAACACAGTTTAGACGTTAAGTAAAACTGCAGAAATTGGATAAGACATGGTTTTCTCTCAATGAAAGTCAAGGATCCCACAGATTCACCAATTAGGAGGAAGAGAAATAACAATATTATGTCCACATTTTACACAGAAACTTAAAACTGAATTGTTGTTTAGTCACTAAGTCCTGTCCGACTCTCCAACCCCATGGACTGTAGCCCGCCAGGCTCCTCTGTCCGTGGGACTTCCCAAACAAGAATACTGGAGTAGATTGCCATTCCTCCCCCTGGGGATCTTCCTGACCCAGGGATCGAACCTGTGTCTCCCGCATTGGCAAGCGGATTCTTGACCACTGAGCTACCTGGGAAGCCCTAAAACGGAATAGTTTTGAAGGAAAAAAAAAATCCCTTTTCCTGCCTAAAAGACCTAAAAAATTCATGAGGGCTCTTTCCAGTGACCTGAACTCTCACCACTGTCTTTAAGTGTGTGTGCTCGCAGGGCCTCGAAGGCACACATTCCCCAAATAAGTTTTTTCTCCAGACTCCTTTCACTTTTCTGTCCTATATTTCCTGGAATCATTCACCTTTTAAGACTTTGCTATGTTCTTGGGGCCCAGGACAGGACCTCTGAGAAAAGAGACCTTTCATGGGGCCCAGGCCTTGCCTGCTGCCGGCTATTGGGAGAAGCTCCCCCGCCCCAGAGAGTCCAGACACCCCATGTCAGCCGTGTCCCCCAGCAGCCAGTCTCGAACTAAACTCAGAAGAAATGGAAATTCTGTACACGACGATCTGGCTCTTGAAAAACAGCAGAAGTGCGTTTGCATTAGAGTTCTGTTTTAAGAAAGCAAAGGTTTCCCAGTGCTTGTCAGCATGTCTGACTGTGCGCATGTGTGGCACCCTACAGTGTATTTTGAGAAACCAAGGGACATGGAGGCAGGCTGAGCCCTGAAGTGAAAGCCCCGTGATGAGGCAATGGTATGGGGAGGTCAAACCCCAGCCCTGCCGGACAGTGGCTGGGGATGAGGCCACTCTGCACAACTCTGAGAAACAGACCTGGAGGCTGCAGCCACGCCCTGCCTGTTTGCAGGATGCTAGGAGAACTGGTCCCCACGAACCAGCCCGCAAACGTGTGGGCCAAGCAGAGAAAGAGCCTCAGTCCACAGGAGCCCCTGCACCTGCCCCCTGGCACATCCTCCAGGTGCCCTGAGCCAGGCCTTCCACCCCCAGTCAGAAGCCTGTCTCACGTGGGGGCTCAGCTGGAACAGCAGAGGGGCAGGGGCCCCACCCTGGTCAGGGGAGAGTGGGGACTACCACAGGAGATGGGCCTGTGGGAAGCTCCGGGCCCTGCCAGGCTGGAATGCGAGTCCAGGCAGGGGGAGCAGGGAGGCCTGAACGGTGGAGAGGGGCGATGTTGCAGGAAGATGAAGACAAAACCAGCCTCCTCTCTCCTCACTGTCTGGGCCCTTCTGCCCCACCCCCACCCCCCTCAACCCACCCCCCCCCCACAGCCCTGGAGGGAACCATCGTCTCCTCCATGCCCATGCTGAGATGGGGCTGCCTGGCTTGTCTGCATCAATGAGAGGTTGGAATGAAGACAGAACGGGAGTCAAAAAAGCTGAGAGCAAAACTCAAACCCCCCAGAGCCCACCTGCAGGACGGGAGACCCTGAAACCAGCAGGCTGGGAGGGCAGCAGACAGAGAATAAAGGAGAAAAAATGCTTTAGTTTGATCAAAGAGCAGCTGTAGCAGATGGACACTGTTGTGAAAGAGTCGCTCAGTCATGTCTGACTCTTTGCGACCTCATGGACTGTAGCCCACCAGACTCTTCTGTCCATGGAATTTTCCAAGCAAGAACACTGGAGTGGGTCGCCATTCCCTTCTCCAGGGGATCTTCCCAACCCAGGGATCAAACCTGGGTCTTCCACACTGCAGGTGGGTTCTTTACCATCTGAGCCACCAGGGACAGGGAGACTGTTGTAGGTGGAAGGTTAGTGGCCTCCTGAGGACAGTGAAGTTTGGAGTGAAGCTGGACTCGGGGAAACTTGAGCAGAGTTTACGTCCTGCAAGGTCTTGGCGAAGTGCAGCTGGAGTTCAGGGCTGACATGCCTGCTCACAGTGTCCTGGCAGAGGGTGATGGGCAGAACCCCACCCTGGCTATGCCTCTGGGGTGCAGGTCCATGTGCATCCCCCGGCAAAGGAAGAGTTCAAAACAACCTGCCCAGGGGTGAGGGAGGGGAAGTAGAAGGGGATAGGGTGGCAACCAGAGACCCGAGTGTGTGAAGTGAGGGTCTGCAACCTCCTGGCTTCCTGGGACATGGCTCCTGCCCACAGAGCGCCCCCAGCTGGTCACACAGAAGTCATGGCATCATGGACTCCAGAGGCACACAAGTTCCCATCCCCAAGCCCGGCCCAGGGTCTGACTTCAGGAAGAACCTTAAGGGAGGTGGTGAAGTAAGGGAAGGAAAGAGAGGCCAAATGCACTCCTGGAGTTCTAGAAATCTCTTGAGGACTGGCAAATAAGCAAGAGACGGTGGAGCTACTTGAAAAATGATGAAGTCGGAAATGTTAAAATTGGCCATCTTTACACAGGGAGGTGGGCTGCGGCAGGAGCGCCGGGAAACAAGGCCCATCCGCCTTCCATTATCTGCAGGTTCTGCTTGCGCTCTATTTTCTTCTATTTATTTTTATACCCCTTTAAAATAAAGCCTCTACATTAAATAGTCACCTTTCATCCATCTGTAATTCTCTCCCTCTGGGGCACCGTAAATTTTTTTTTATATTATTATCATATTAGAGAACCTAATACATTTTCTCCCCTTGCCTCCAGAGCACAACTCACAGATGCTTCCAGAGCGGGACAAAGACCACACGAGTCTGCTTTATGGCATTTTATAGGATGGGCCCACTGTCGCCTGTTTTGGAAAGAATGCTAATGAGGAAAGAAAGACTCTGCACTTGGGTTCTACCTCATTACTAGAGGAAGAAGTACAGCCGTGGAGAAAGGGTATTGAGCTAAAGTGGAAAAAAAAAAAAAAAGGCTTTTGAATTCTACATCGTGATGCCCTTACTCTGGGACTTCAGACAAGTCACTTAAACTTCCTAAGCCTCAGTTTCCTTCTCTGCAAAATGGGGCTATTAAACCTGTCCTGGCCTTTGCACGGGGTCATTTTTACAGGCAGAGTAGGATAGGATCATGTTTGCTATCCCTGAAATCTGAGTGAGCACTAACAATAAAACATTACACTGATGCAGGCTAGTAGTAGAATGATTAATTAAGGAAATTATGCATTCTTATATATTCATTTTACAAACACTTCACGAGCTTTTAAGCAAATGGCTACCTACTCCAGTATTCTTGCCTGGAGAGCTCCATTGACAGAGAAGCCTGGTGGACTGCAGTCCATAGGGTCACAAAGATCTAGACATGACTGAGGGACTAACACCCTCACTAGTGTGTGTCTGACCCTGTGCTAAGCCCCGGAAGTAAGGTGGTGAACCGTGTACCCATTCAGGCCACAGTGGTCACGTTGTTATCTGTCTTTAGGGAACAGTAAAGAGGTTAAGAGTGTGGGCTGGGCCAGCGCCTGAGTTTTGGAGCCAGAATGTTCTGGGTTCAAATCCAGCTTACAACCTGTGTAACCTGGGCAATATTACATAGTCCTTGTAAAAACAAGTTTCTCCATCTTTAAAATCAGGATGATAGTGCCGCACTCACTGGAAGGTCATGACAAGCATGAGGTGTAATGGTAAAGAACTTGCGCCTGGCACAGACGGAGACCAGGCTTGCCCAGGCCTCCCCATGCTCCCCTCTCCCCTTTTCCCGATGCAGTACCTGCTGTTGCTGTCATGTGCACCAGCGATGCTGTTCCATGCCTGGTGACACGTTTAGACTTCATGGCTTACTCCCCACAAAGGTGGCCCTCAACCCTCTCCTTGCTGGTGGTCAGTCCAGATCCCACCCAGCAGGGGAACCTCTACTCCCTCCCACCTCTGGAGGGAAGAACTTGCTGGTGAGGAAAACAGAGGAGAGCAAGAGGAGTTCGGAGAAGGGGAAGAGCACGGAGGCGGACAGCCACAGATGTGGCCTGGCTCCTGCACATAGTAGGACTCGGCATACGCAACCGAGTGAATGAACCAATAAAGGAAGGTCTGATTTGAGCTTGGTCTTTCATAGGAACCACGGTTATAAACATCTGCATTTGCTGTGCTCCTGCTGGGCGCTAGGCACAATCTTAGGGTCCTGACCCACTCTAACAATAGGTTTGAGACTCACCGACAGGTGTGGGTTACCTTCTGGGGAGATTCAAGGCACATCTCATGAAACTACATAGGATCAGTTCAAAATTGCGAAATGTCAACCTGCAGATGAGATAAATTTAGTACATTAGTTCCAAAAGCTAATAGGGAAGAAACTTTTATATTGTTATAAATTAATTACTAAAGGGAAGCTTAAATTATACATAAGAGCCCATCTCTGGGAAACTTGCCTCCCCAGGTAATGAGCATTAAGCTAAAATACCTTTGCTTAGCTCACAGTAAACAACGTGACCAGACCCACCTGTGAATGACTGCAAGGAGGGGGAAATTAACACATCTCTGGTGGCTGATGGGAGCCAGGAAATATTTGACTTTCCTCCCTCCCCTTTTAGTATAAACGAAGCCTGAATTCTAACTCAGGCAAGACGGTTTCTTGGGGACACAAGTCTATATCATCTTGGTTTGCTTGCTTTTCAAATAAAGTCTCTATTCCTTGCCCCAGCAACTTGTCTTTCCCTTTATTGGCCTGTCATGAGGGCAAGCAGTGCAAGGTTGGACTCAGTAACAAAAACACTGAAGTTGGGCAAGCCCTTTGGGGCAGGAATGCCTTGGAAGCTGGGTTCCCTCCCGATGAAACCTGTACAGTCTTATCAAACATCTGCTTTCCCTATCTGCTGCCCATGACCAAAAATGAGGCTCACCGCCCTCCAGACTGACCTGACATGGTTGTGCCAGACTCCCTGAAACTGAAGTTTCACTTTCCCTCTTCAGGCCTTCTACCTGGGCTCCTGCGGCGGCCTCCTAGTGGAGTGGAGATTGTTCCCATCCGTTCTAATTGTCCCCACTAATACTGCCGCTGCTGGTCACTCTACTTCCCAAAGAATAAAGCTTAACTGCTTAGCCCGGCATTTAAAAAGTGCTTTACAATCTGGTCTCTGCCCATCTCCAGCTACGCCCCCATCAGGATTTCATTGTCCAGAGAAACTCACTGCTTCCTTACCGCCAACCCCTACAACTTTGCCCACACCATGCCCTCCATGGAGCATGCCCTTGCCCATTCCTGCCATACTGCACTGCTCATCCTTCTGGGGCAGCTCGGGGGTGCCTTGTCATTACACATCCCCACTTCTCGCCTCCTTGGTCACTAACATTGAACTCCATGTTTGCATAGCTAATTCTTTTTTTAATAGTTAATTCTTTTTTATTGTATTTATGTATTTATTTTGAGGTCTTCATTGCTGCCCATGGACTTTTCTCTAGTTGGGACAAGCAGTGAGTACTCTCTGCTGGGCTGTGCAGGTTTTTCTCTCGTTGCAGAGCGTGGGCTCAGTATTTGTGGCACACAAGCCAGCTCAGCTGCCCCTCGGCATGTAGGATCTTCCAGGACCAGGGGTCGAACCTGTGTCCCCCGCATTAGCAGGCAGAGTGTAACCACTGGACCACCAGGGAAGTCACCGAACTACAGTTTTGACACTTCTTTATATGGTAGGACTTTGGAACAATAAATCTTACTTTAAACTCCCAGGTTATAAACTCCATTAGATCAGGAACTGAATCATGTATGGCTTTGTGTACCCTGTGGTCCCTAATAAGGCATCTTGAACACTGAAGGCATGTAATAAATATTTGTTGGATAAATTAATATTTAATCACTTCATAAAAGTTCCCCTATTTGTCACGGAAATGGCCTTCTTTCTTCCACAGTCACAAAACAATTCAGTATCTCAGAAGCTTCTGCTGGTACCGCTTTCTCGAGCACAGTTATTAATAATTTGTCTTAAAATGTTGGTGGAAGTGCCTAACGTGACGAGAAGAGGTCTGCTTTCCTGTTGGTGTTCATCCTCAGCTGTAATTATCTGTCATAAGAGGCATGAAGAGGTGTGAAGATGAAAGCTTGAAAGGTCGGATGTGCCACCTTGAAATCCTGAAAAGGGGAGCAATTATCAGCAGCCCTGAGAGCCCAGGAAGTGGGGGGGGGGCACAATTAATCACGTGTGAGGCCATTTGCTCTGCATGTCATAGAATTCCATCTCCCTCCCCCGTCCCATCCCAACACACGAGCTCAAGCACAGGTGCCCACAGCGTCTGCCTTCTCCCTGCTGAGAAAGAGTCGCCCATGGATGCTCAGGACTGCGGAAGACAGAAGAGTGCTTGTTCAAGGACCAGAACTCCAAAACACATGAGAGTCCAGGTGGGACCACCCAATCTTCCCAAGCATGAGCCTCTCAACTTAACTCGACCTTCCATTCATCACTATAAGCATCATTATCATGAACATTATTCGGTGTGCTGGGCAGTCGGACTGTGATTTTCTCAGAAGTTCTGCGCCTTTTCCTCACAATCACTAAAATATTTCGTTTCTGTATCTGCTTTTTGTAATTTTCCAATCTCCCCATGATTGTCACATTCTCTGTGGTCATTTCACGAGGGGATAGCCTGCAGAAATAATCCTCGTATTTGCTAAGGCCAGGAAACAAGCTAACCAAGCTGGTCAAGGATATGTCTGTGCACGAAAGTGTGCTGTTAAGAAGATTTAAGAGCTAATGGTCCTTTTTATATTTATCCCAGAGGATCTGAGGTCTTTTCTGACATGCGCCCTGGCTCCCTAGGAAGTTCAAGTTGTAACCAAAGTAGCCCCAATTCTGAAAAAAAAATGGTAGGCAAGCCCTGTAGCAGTGTGTGTATAATCGCCACTTTATAATCAACCAGTTAGTTTCAACACAGCAGCATCATTCATTGCAGTAAATTAATGGCACTAATTTGAATTTTATTGGTTTTGTAGTTTTTATTATATTCAGTTAGAAATCTGTATATGAGCTTGCATGTTTAACTGGCATTACAATAATACAGTCAACCCTAGGGAGCCAGTAAGAATGTTTTTCAGTTCTGCCTTGCAGACTCTTTCTCTGACACTTGGCCTGCTCACCAGGGAGGCTTGTCATTGATTTCTGTTCTTGCCAAGATGTTGTTACTTGTGCAAAGTGACTGGCAATAAACATTCATTCCAAAGAAAGCACTGATGATCCACTGGGGAACTAGCTTATACGGCTATAAAGGGGTCACTCGGATCATCCAGAACGTACAGATACTTGTCTTTTGATTACCATCGAAATATTCACA
This sequence comes from Capra hircus, assembly GCF_001704415.2. NCBI lineage: Eukaryota > Metazoa > Chordata > Mammalia > Artiodactyla > Bovidae > Capra > Capra hircus. Next base: position 21,519,321 of record NC_030831.1, on the reverse strand, counting down.
TAATTTTTAATTAAACTTGTTTTGAGATAATTGCAGAGTCACATGAAGTTATAAGAAATAATACCAAGGGCTTCCCGGGTGACTCTGTGGTAAAGAATCCACCTGCCAATGCAGGAGACATGCGTTCGATCCCTGGTCCAGGCAGATTCCACAAGGCAGCTAAGCCTGTGCACGACAACAATTGAGCCTGTGCTCTAGAGCCTGGGATCCACAACAACCGAGCTGCAATTACTAAAGCCCGCATGCCCTAGAGTCCACGTTCCACAACCAGAGAAGCCACAACAATGAGAAGCCCTCAGGGCAATGAAGACCCAGCACAGCCAAAAATAAATAAATACAATCATTAAAAAAAAAAAAAGAATAGAAATAATACCTAGAGATCTCACACATCCCTCAACCAGTTTCCCCAGTGGTAACAACATCTCACAAAACTATAATAAGATTACAGCCAGGGCCTTGACATTGACAATGACTATGGCAAAATACCAATCTGAATCAGATTTCCCCAGTTTAACATGAACTTACTTATTTGCACTTACTTTTGCGTATGTTTAGTTCCCTGCAAGTTTATCCCATGAGCAGCTTCTGCCACCACAGTCAAGACAAGGACCAGCCCCATCACCACAAGGATCCCTGGAGCTACCCTTTTATAATCACACACATCTCCCCTCTATGCTGTACCCACGCCACCCCCAAGCCCCTGGCAACCACAGATCTCTTCGCCATCTCTATAGTTTGGTCATTTTGAGAGTGTTATGTAAGTGGAACCATATAGTATGCATCCTTTAAGACTGGCTTTTGTACTCAGTATAATTCCCTTAAGCTTCATCCAAAGCATAGTGTGTATCAAGAATTTGTTTTTTTCTTTATTGCTGGCTAGGATTCCGTGGAAAATCCCATGGACGGAGGAGCCTGGTAGGCTTCCGTCCATGGGGTCGCTAAGAGTCAGACACGACTGAGCGTCTTCACTTTCTCTTTTCACTTTCATGCATTGGAGAAGGAAATGGCAACCCACTCCAGTGTTCTTGCCTGGAGAATCCCAGGGACAGGGGAGCCTGGTGGGCTGCCCCGTCTATGGGGTCGCACAGGGTCGGACACGACTGAAGTGACTTAGCAGCAGCAGCAGCAGCAGGATTCCGTGGTATGGATACAACACAGTTTGTTTAACCGTTCACCTGCTGAAGGACATCTGGTTTGTTTCAAGTTTGGGGGATATTATAAATAAAACTGACATGAGCATTCATGTACAAGTTTTCATGTGAACATAAATTTTCATTTCTTTGGGATGAAGGAAGTGAGAGAGAGAGTGCCTGCAAGTGAGAGTGCCGGATCGTATGGTAATTGCATGTTTAGTTTTATAAGAAACCACCAAACTTTCCCAGAATTTTTTACCATTTCACCCAACAAAGCATTTAAAAATTCTCCTCAAGGACTTATAGATTTCAGTTTGCAAAACACTCATTTAGTGACTGACCTCAGATAACTAAAATATCAGCAAGGTGCCCTTAAGGATATAAAAAGGGAAATGGCTAGTTCTGGATGAAAAAAAATTAACTCTTAATGAACCATTGCTGTTCAGTCACTAACTCATGTCTGACTCTTTGCGACTCCACGGACTACAGCACACCAGGCTTCTCTGTCCACTATCTTCCGGAGTTTGCTCAAACTCATGTTCACTGACTCAGTGATGCCTTCCAACCATCTCATCCTCTGTCACCCTCTTCTCCTGCCCTCAATCTTTTCCAGCATCAGGGTCTTTTCCAATGAGTCGACTCTTTGCATCAGGTGGCCAAAGTATTGGAGCTTCAGCTTCAGCATTAGTCCTTCAGTAAATAGTTAGGGTTGATTTCCTTTAGGTTGACTGGTTTGATCTCCTTGATATCCAAGGGACTCCAGATACTGGAAAAAACTTTAAACTTTCAAGTATAATAGTTTTCTGGCTACCAAACGGTAGAGGCTTAAGCTTTGAGGCAGTGTCCCTTGTTATAGGAAAAACATTCTAAATAGTCTATTGGCTATTCAAATATAAAACAAATCCCCCTTGCTCAGGTCTGGAGGACTACGTGCACAGCACAGGGGCAGTGCCTTCAGCCAACGACACCTCTGAAGCTCCAGCTTCAGGGCCGTTCTCTCGCCAGGTCGCTTTGCAGACCCTGGAAACACAGTCATATGTTTCTGTAAATATTTTGAACTAAGATATTCTACCATCATTGCATAAGACCACCACCTACGTCCACTCCAAAGTCCCCTATGTCATACTCTCCTAGAGGCCAGGTGACAGTGGAACAGCCATGGCATTTGGGGGATCCAGCATGGGAAATGAGGTTGGGGGCATTTAGTTTAGCTGGTGGTCTGCAGTCACTTCCACATGTAGCTAAGTTACTGCCCTGGCACAAGAATATTCCCCAGGAAGGGTCTTGCCATCCTCTGGGCGGGCTCCTCAGGCCTGGCCATGAAGGTTGAGGACCCAGCGCCATATTGTAACAAGAATATGTTTCAGGCAGCCAGCAACAGAACACTGTGGGGAGGAGGATAAACAAGGTTTAAAATGTACCCAGCCAGGAGCTAGTCTCTGGAAAATTCTTTGCCTCACCAGATGTGTAGAATTGCAAGTAGAAGATTCAGCTCTCATCAACAGCAATCAGAAGGGCCATTCTCTCCTGTCACAAACAGTCTCCAGACTGAAGTGTAGACAATTATAAATATATCGTGTTCTTGTCTCTCTTTTCTGATAAACTTTTATCAGAGCCTCTGTGTTTACAGGACACAAACCTATAAATACTCCCAACACTGAGCATGTACGTCTCCGTGGAAGTCACACGTTTTCTATATCCCAACATATCAGATCCGATTGGAAGTATCGGACACATCTTGCCTGCTCAAGTCTGTCATTCCAGATGCAGTGAATTTTGATCAATTCAGGCTCAAGGAAATTATGCTAATGTGAAATTATGCCAAACAGAACGTGTTTATCTTTTGATTCTCTCCAGAGAATATGACGGGTGATCAAAGAGCATACAGCCAAAAAAAAAAAAAAAGGGAAAAACATAGATATATGTCAGGCTGTCAGTGAAAATATTAGGTCGTTTTCCTGGATTTGGTGCTCTTGAAGGCATTTTTTGGCATTTTAAAATTAGAAGTTTGCTGTCCTTTTTTTCTCATCCTCTATAAATATTCATTTTTTGTGACTAATTTGTAACCAGAAGAAAGAGCTCCTCCCTGAAGCCTTTCTCTGGGAGACACATGGCCATTGTCTGGATGGACTCAAGCTGTGAATCATTGCCCGTTATCATCTGAGCTATTGGGGTGGTTGTTTCCTGGCTTCCCTGCATTCTAAGTTGCTTCAGTCGTGTCCAACACTTTGTGACCCCGTGGACTGTGGCCCGCAAGACTCCTCTGTCCATGGAATTCTCCAGGCAAGAATACTGGAATGGGTTGCCAATTCCTTCTCCAGGGGATCTTTTCGACCCAGGGATTGAATCCACATCTCATTATGTTTTCTGTACTGATAGGCGAATTCTTTACCCCGGGGCGATCTGGGACACCCAAACAAGCAGTCACATGGTGAAGAAAACAGTCCTGAATCCTGCCCTCTGCTTACTGGTGGAGGAGACTATTCAACAGGTTACTCAGACTCTTGAGGCCCATATACCTGGGAGGGCAGACGTTGTACATTTGTTGGATGTCTCTGGAGGCCACCCGGGGACTGTGGGTGAGGACGGGCTTCCCTCCAGAGAATGTACCTTCCTTCCTGCTATCCTGGGGCTGAAGGTGGGGCTTGGGTCAGACCTTAGAGCTGGCTGGTCTGGGGTCTGCTCTGTGAGTGCTGGTGATATCCACAGCATGGCTAGGCAGGGGACAGGCTGGTTCCTCTGGCAGGGGAGTGAGTGGCCCTGGGAGAGTCCCCAAGGACAAGCCTGGCCCCATGGGCCCTGCAAGCCACCTCATCCTGGTTGCTTCCAATCCACTGTCCTGGGGCCTCGGGAAGGCCTGGGTGCCCTGTTCCACTTCACAAGAGGGCCAGTCTTACACTTGGTGCCATAGCTTGAGGGAGAGCACCATTTCCTGAGGCCAAGGTTCCAGAACAGGAGGCAGGGGCCCAGTGGCATGGTCAGGAGGCTGTGCTGGAAACTGTGGGGGCCCTGCCCCAAGCCCTGGAGGAACCTGGGACACAGCTGGGGGATCCTTAGAGAGATCAGCATACAGGTGATAAGCTCATGGGGCTACCCTAGCAGGGCCCTCGAGTGCTTCTCCAAATTCCAGTGCCCAGGCTGCCTCTGGACAAGTCAAGTCAGGGGTAGGACCCCTGTGGGGTCGCCCACAGGCCCTTGCCCAAAGCTCCCCAGGTTATTCCAATATCTAGGCAAGACTGGGGCCACTGAGCTATTGGAATTTGGGCATTTAAAAGGAAATATAATCTTATTTTACAACCATAGCAGAACTTTGCATTAGCTGTATATTGTTGTGACTATTAAATTTGTCTATGAGGGTGGCGGGAAAGGTCAGCCTCGAGCCATTCTTTATGAAACACAAGACGATGCAGGCTCAGAGAGCTGGACACTTTGGGCAGGATCACACAGTAAGCTGAGGGTTGTGGTAGGCAGAATAGTGGCTCTGTCTCATTCCACTGCCCCTGTCTTGCTCAACTTCCAGAAGCTGCCTTCACTGATATCCCTTCCCTCTATCCCTACCAGCCCCACCTCAGTTCTTAAAGCAGTCCCAGCTGGAAAGGGAAGTGATCAGTCATCCAGCCTCCCTACCTAGCCCTAGGCTGAGTGGCCCACACTGACCACTTCATCCCCAAGTCTCATTTGCTGCCTTTACCACCAGTGACCTTCACCGGCACTCACACATCCTTGCAGATCTGGCCCTCGCACCAGACACCCCATTCGTTCCTGCCCTGGCTCCAACCTAGGAGCCTTGTCCAGTGCTGAAGTCCCGCTCCCCCACTCCAGGGGGCCTCTGGACACCAAGTCCACATAGGCACAGAACCCTTAGTGGCCTCCACAACTCTCAACCATTGACCACCCTGGACTCTAGGTCTCAAAACTCTGGTAGTTGTCCTTGTCTGAACCACACCTGAACTGGCCACACCCTTTGGAAAGATGCTTCACCCAGTAGACCCTCCGTCACCTGCCAGGCCTCTGTCACAGCACAGGACTCAAGCCAGGGCCTGTGGGGCTTTCTACCTGCTCGAGGAATCACCCTGCTTCATCACCAGCTCAGAACTGTGGCCGGCAGCCCAGGGGGACAGGGCTTAGGAGGTGGGTGCTTTAATGGGGCTTTACTACTGGATTCATTTCCTATGTTGCTTTAAGAAGAGACTGCCCAACTGAATAACTTAAAACAGCACAGATTTACTATCTTTCAGTTCTGGAAGTCAGAAGTTTGATATGAGTCTTGTGGGGCTAAAATCATGGTGTTGGCAGAGCTACAGTTCCTCTGGTGATGGAGAGAATTTGTTTCCTTGCCTTTTTCAGTTTCTAGAAGTCACCTGCATTCCTTGGCTCATGGGCGCATCACTCTGACCTCCACTTGCATGATCACATCTCTCTCTTTGATGCTGGCCCCATACCTCCTGCTTACAAGGACCCCTGTGATGATACCTGGGTACTCCAGGATTCTCTCCGCATCTCAACATCCTTAACTTAATCATGTCTGAAAATGCCTGCTTGCCCTGAAAGGGAGCATCATCTCAGGTTCTGGGGATGAGGATGTGGACATCCTCAGAGCCATTTTTCTGCTTACCACAATTCCCAACCTGCTGTGTGACCCTAACCAAACCCTCCACCTCTCTGAGCATGCCGCATCTTGTGCATCATAAACCAACTCATGCCTTTTAGCTCTAAAACTATGATTCTATGATCTGGGACTGAGCAGCTTCCTTTAATGAGATGGGAGCTCAGGTCAGGAGAAGGGTCTCTGCTTAATGGGCAGAATATGCCTGTGGAAACCAGAGCACGGTGATGAGACCAAGGTCTACATCTTCTCAACATGTTTCTGAGCACAAATTCACCTGTGTGTGTGCTGAGTCATTCAGTCGTTTCCGACTCTTTGCGACCCCATGGACTGCAGCCCACCAGGCTCCTCTGTCTATGGGGATTCTCCAGGCAAGAATACTGAAGTGGGTTGCCCTGCTTTTCTCCAGGGGATCTTCCAAACCCAGGGATCAAACCTGGGTCTCCTGCATTGCAGGAGGATTCTCTACATCTGAGCCACCAAATTCGCCTAGTGAGTTAAATTTTGTCCTGAAGAAAGCTGGAACAACATCTGAAATGTTTTTAGGAAATTAAGTTTTCGGCTTTTTTATCTCCCTTTATCTTAAGTAAAGCTATCTCATGAAGCAAAGATGATTCTCTGCTGTTGAACATGGATTTAGACCTGCAAGCTCAGTTCTCAAACATTGTTTCTTTTCCCTTAGGAGCTTTGCTGAGTTCACATAACAGGCTGTTATCTCCTGTAGCCACTGCTGTCAGCCACGCTCGGTGGAATGGCTCTTTTCCCTCCCTCAGTGATATTCTGGTAGGTCTCAGGCCTTGCCCTTAGCTTAGTCCACTTCACAGCTTCCAGCATGACCCCCTCCTCCCCTGTCTGGCCAGGCTCACTCAAGACTCCAGGGATGGGGAAGCACCTGCTTGGAGCACCTGTTCCCCTCGCTCCATGTACTGGGTCTCCACTGGGCAGGCAGGGTATAGAACAGTGGGCTGGACAGAGCTGGACAAGTGGCCTCCCACATCTGAGGGCTCAAGGTCAACCCTGCTAGCTGCTGATGCCCTCTGAGGGGTCATCCAAGCCCAGGTGTCTTGAGGGCTGAGACAGGCTTCTTCAGAGGCCTGCAGGGCGCCCTCAGCATTCCTTCACCTGAGCCCTTAGCAGACTTGCCCCATTCAGACTCTTCCAATCCCACCCCAGCTCTGGTCTCCAGGAGATCCCTCACCCCACATGCCCATTTACATACATTATATACATATATATATACACCAGAAACTAACTCAACATTGTAAATCAATCATACTTCAGTAAAATAAATTTTTTTTTTTAAAGGAAGGTGACATCTGAGCAAAGTCTTGAACAAGGTGAGGAAGTAGGCCCTGCGAATCTCTTGGGAAAGAACATGCCCAGTAGGGGGACCGATGCCAAGACCCTGAGGCAGGGGCCTCTGTTGGATGTTCGAAGAAGAGGGAGGAGGCCAGGATGGCAGGAACAGAATGAACAAGGGAGAGTAGTGGGAGGTGAGGTGAGAGACATGAGTGGGTAGTACAAGTGATAAAGGACCGTGTGAGCTACCATAAGGTCTTTGGAATTTTCTCTGAATTCAAACGAAAGACACTGGAGGGGGCTGGGGAAAAGAGTGACATGATCTGACTTTACCAGGATCCCTGCAGCTGCTCTGTGGATAATAGACTACTGGGAAGCAAGGTCAGAAGCAGGAAGACCAGTTAGGAGGCTGCTGAAGTGACCCAGGCAAGGGATGACGGTGGTTTGTACCAGCATGGTAGTAGTGCAGATGATGAGAAATGGTTGGATTCATGATGCATTTTGAAGTAGAAGCAATAGAATTTCTTGACCTATTTGACGAGAGAAGTCCATATTTTTGATGGAAGCAACAGGAAAGATGGAGTTGCCATGGAGATGGGAGGAGGAACAGACTGGATGGTGGGGAAGGAGATCATATTACGTGTGGACGTGGCCAGTCTGAGATGCCTGTTAGGCATTCAAGCGGACGTACAAGAAGGCAGTGAATATATATGTCTGGACTCCAGGGGGGAAGTCCAGGTTAGACATATACATTGAAGAGCCTCAGCAGTGACATTTAAAGTTATGAAACATGGAAGAGAATAGAGAGTTCAGAAGCAGGCCCACACCAAGTACAGTCAACTGATCTTTGACAAAGCAGCAAAGTCAGTTAAGTGGAGAAAGGATAGTCTTTTCAATAAAAATAATTGCTGGAACAATTGAATTTCAAAACATAAAAAATAAACTTAGATACAGACTTCCTTACACTTTTCACAAAAATTAACTCAAAAATGGATTAGAGGCCAAAATGTAAACTGCAAAACCTCAAAACTTCTAGAAGAAAACATAGGAGAAAATCTACAGTGACTTTGGGTTTAGTGATGAGTTTTTACATGCAACCCTAAATGCATGCTCCACGACAGAAAAACTCAGCTGGACTTCATTAAAATAAATCTATAAGACTGGATAACACCACCAAGTGAGGGACTACAAAGAAGAGAAGAGGTCCAAGAACATGGTCCACTGAGCCCTCTCACATTTCTAGCATCTCCATGAACAATTCTCTTGAACTCCCATAGTTTTAGGATGGGAGGGTTAGAGATACAAATTTGGAAGTCAAGAGCAATAGTTTAAAGTACCCACCATCCTGGATGAGATCACATCAAGAGGGTTCCAGGCCAAGGAGAGAAAAGGAGAAGAAGCAAGCTGTGGGACTCTCCAACACAGATACACTGGAGATGTGAAGGGCAGCAGCCAACACAGCAGACTGCGCAGGAAGGACCAGCGGGGCGCACGAGAAGCCAAGTGGCAGAGATGTTCCAGGGTCTAGAAGAAGGGAGAACTTCAGGAAGGTGGGGATCAAGGTGTCAATGCAACTGATAAGCTGCACTGAGAGGCTGAGGGTCAATTATGGGATTAGCCACATAGGGTCACTGGCAACAACACCATGGGCCAGTTTGGTGGAGTGTCACATGCAAAGAAGGATCACTCAGTTGTGTCCGACTCTTTGTGACCCCGTGAACTATATGATCCATGGAATTCTCCAGGCCAGAATACTGGAGTGGGTAGCCTTTCCCTTCTCCAGGGGATCTTCCTAACCCAAGGATCAAAACCAGGTCTCGCACATTGCAGGTGGATTCTTTACCAGCTGAGCCACAAGGGAAACCCAAGAACACTGGAGTGGGCAGCCTATCCCTTCTCCAGCGGATCTTCCCAACCCAGGAATTGAACTGGAGTCTCCTGCACTGCAGGTGGATTCTTTACCAACTGAGCTAGCTATCAGGGAAGCCCAAAGTCAGATGCAAAGCCCTGCCCAGAATGAGTTTAAGAGTGAATGAAGAAGAGGGATAGCTATCGTAGACAATTCCATTCAATGATTCTCTGAAAAGGAAATCAGAGATGATGGGCAGTACCTGAAGAGGAAGCCAGGTCATCAAAGGTAGGAGTTTTGTAAATGGAAAGAATTGTGGCAGGTGTGCATCCTGATACAAATGGTGAGGGGAAACTCGACAGCACAGGAGAGAGGAGAAAGCTGCAGGAGGAAAGAAAGGGTCTATCAGAGAAAGGAGAGGGAGGATCCACACATAGCCACCTGATCCTACCGGACACACGGCAAGATTCAAACGTGGCTGTGATGTTCTAGCTTCCCGATTCTGAAGGGTTCAAACACTGGGCCAGCTTCCTCATGAAATCTGCCTTGTAAGAGCAGTTCATACTCTGAGAAGCCCCCAGAATACAAGTTAAATGAATGATATGAATTTCAGAGGAAAAATGGTAACAAACAAATCTAGGCACGCACCCTATAGTCTCCAGGGCAGCTCTATGATCATCCAGCAACATGAAAGTTTGAACCTTCAAGTCAGCCAGAAAATCACAGCTGATCTTTCACAGAATATCTTCAAAGACAAAAAGCAGTAGGTTGTTGCATCTTTTAACACATTAAATTATCATACCTTAAAGTTGCTGAATTTTTTTATTTTTCTGAGACTATGAAAAATAGTCAACTGGTCTGTGTTTTGCTTCATCCCAAGTGCAGGGCAGATACTGTGTTTGCAAAACATCCCCTGTTTCATCCGCACATAAAACTGTTCAGACAGAAAGCAGACCAGCGGTTGCCTGGGCCTGGGGGTAAGAACTGGGTGTGAACACAAATGCGCAGGAGGCTTCTTTCTGGGGGGGATGATGGATATGTTCTAAAATTAGATTACAGGATATGTACAACTCTTTACATGTACTAAATACCATTGAATTGTACACTTAAAACAGATATTTTTGTGGCATATAAATTATACCTTGCTAGATTTCTAATTAAAAAAAAAAGATTTGCAACAAGCAACAAAAGTTCACTGTATATTACAGGGAACTACAGTCAATATCGTATAATAACCTATAATGGAAAATAATCTGAAAAATGATATATGTGTATATTTATATGAATACTTAATTTATATATCTAATTTATATATATATACATAATTGTTTTTTAAAGACAGAGAAAACTGTTGGTGAGGACTTGGTCCTGTGGGAGGAGGCTGGGAGAGGATGCTTCAACCCTGCAGCTCCCTTCTTGGCAGCCAGAACTTGCCTTCAGTGCTGTTGGATCTGGAAACAACAAAGACATTGAGCAAAAGTCAGGGTTCTGTCCACTGTGCATCCAAGAGCTCCTCAACCAAAGCCGAGCCCCAGTGTGTTTGTGTGGTGGTTTAATCTATAACTATTTGACCAGCAAGCCACAAAGATTCTTATCAGCTGGTAAAGAGTACAGTGTCTACTGGCCTTTGGTAAGAAATAATGGCCCTCAAGACCGAAAGATAGAGTTCATATAAACCAGTTTTTGGCAGTCACTCTGTTCCAATGACATAAAGGTTCCCATTTGCTCCCTTAAGGGTAAGATCAGTGTTTCTATAGGTTTGTTCCTATCTTAGGATCTGTGAATCCTTGTCCCAATCCCCTGCTCAAGAAAGTCCTCTACGTGATGAGAATCCACCTCTTGGATTACAGGTCATTACTCCAGACGTGCAGCTCAGCATGCATGCTCCCCTCTACAAAGGCCTCTAAACCAAAGTAACCCCTCAATTCCTACATCCATGGCTGCCTTTAACAGTATATAGACTCAGCAACAGTCTGATAAATGGTGCTATTTGGCCAGTAGAGAGCAGATCCGTCTAGGTTTTCTATGTGGGTTCCGTCTCCTTCTGATTCAAGGCTCTAGGTCTCCTGAGCTGGGAACTGGGCCCAGGCTTGTCTCCATCCTTCAGTCTGCCACTGGCCTCTCTCTTTTACCTTTCTTACATGCTCCCTCTTCACTAACCTGCTCCCTGTGCCCTGATCACCACATTTCAGACCATCACTATTCACACAAATCTTTCTTTCTGTTTGATCCGAGCAGTTGAAAGCAGACACTCAAATCCTGGCTCCTTCTCTTGGTTACCGAGCACCTTGGGCAAGTGACTTCAGCCACCTATGCACCAGTTTCTTTGTCTGTTGTAAGAATGGGCTATACAAGGAAGTGTTTACCAGCAAGGTCCTGTACCTGGCAGTCAGCGTGCAGACATCGTTAGCTCTACCGTGGTCAATGAATGGCCCTGCTGCAATGCTTCTGGGAGAGCTTCAGCTTTGGGGGTGTTTTCCAGTGGTATTGTTTGTGGCCCAGGAATTGCCATCTTACTGTCAGAGAACTTATCTTTCATGCTGTTACTGAGGTTTGCAATTGCTGGGCTGCCAACTCTGCATAACAAACATGCTTTCTGCAGCTATTTGCACTTACTCGAGGCAAGCTGAGACCAGAGGAGCCTGGGACCTGCCAGGAGTGATGCAGCTGTCCCCATCCCTGCTCTGTCCCCACTCCTTGGCTCTCTGTTCCTGGCCTGATCAAACGGCCAACGTTTGTCACTGCAAAACCCTTGTCCTCTGTAGGGAGTCATTTTCCCTTCCCAGCCCTAATTCTTTGCCCTTTTAAACCAGAGCTATTATTACTTCTAATTTGCATTGAATGGTCCCTTAGCAACCATTGCACATTGAATGGGATATCAACTTGCTTCTAATGCTGCTAGATTTACCAAAACCTTAGCTCTACCAGAGTACAACTCAAAATGTGACAAACAGAAATGTAAACAGCTGTCACCACATCCACATACAGAAATATCCTCCTTTATAGAACAGCTGCACCACAGGCAAGCTGACTAGAAGGCACGTTTTGGATGAATTCCATTTTTCCCTCACCATCAATAAAAAACAACCTCATAAATTTATTTACCCTAGAAACATTTTTGGACCCAAAACATTGCCATTGTTCTTAAGATTTAAAATTATAAGCAATATTTTAAAAAATGTATTTAGTTTTTGGCTGTGCTGTGTAGCATGAGGAATCTTAGTTCCGCCGCCAGGGATCAAACCCATGCCCCCAGTTGTGGATACACAGATAAAGTCTTAACCACTAGACCACGAGGGAAGTCCCAACATATGCAATATTTAAATAGGATAGATAATTTCATAGTACTTTTTAAAAACACATTAAATGTTTTAATTGAAAAATAGTTGATTACAAGGTTGTATTAGTTTCTGGTGCATGGCAAAGTGATTCAGTTATACGTACATATTCTTTTTCAGATTCTTTTCCATTACAGTTTATTACAAGATATTGAATTTAGTTCCCAGTGCTATACAGTAGAACCCTGTTGTTTATCTTTTTTATTTACAGTAGTATATAAAATATACTTGCTATATATTTTATTATATATTGCTAATCCCCAACCCATAATTTATCCCTCCCCTCCTTTCCCCTTTGCTAACCATAAGTTTGTTTTCTGGATCTGTGAATCTGTTTCTGTTCTGTAAATAAGTTCATCTGTTACATTTTTTTAGATGCCACACATAAGCAATATCATACAATATTTGTCTTCGTCTGACACTCCACTTAGTATGACCATCTCTAGGTCCTAAAACACACATTTATTAAGATTCCACCATTTCTAGATAAGATATAAACAGTAGTATGCTGGTAAACTAGTTCCCTGGAGGCAAAGAAAGGCCTATTTGTAGTGTCTGCCTATATCCATGGTGTAAATATTCCCACTATGGCTAATTTCAAGCTATCAGCTGTGGCTCATAAAATCCCCAAATATTTAACAACCACAAAGGTTCTGGCACATCACTGGAAGGCAACGTAAAAGTGTACATAAAATGCATCAAAGAAACATAAGCAAAAGTAGGTGAAAAAGAAGTAATGAAACAAGGATAAAGGAGTAAAACGGAGCCAGGAATTAGTAAACATGAAAATGCATACTACAGAGCCCTAGACACAGGTTGAATACTCACATTTAGCTTTAAGAAACTTCCCACACTGCAAGAAGCTTACCTGATTCACAGTGTCCTTAAGACAAAAATAAGTCTCATGCTGAGAAGTGCCAGTTCCCTGTTCTTCAAGTAGGTCAGATTTCTCCTGAGGGTGCCTGCAAAGCAAGGGCTGTGAATGCCCTCATCAACATCAGGGTGATAGCCCGACCTTGAGACTACAGTCAAGTGAAAGCAACGCTGCAGGATGCTGGGCCAGTCTGGGTCTGAGGACCAGCATCCCCACATTCCCAGTTTAATCCCTGGCAGGTGGAGCTGTGGGTGTACTCCACAGCCTTTGAGTAATCTTCCAGGCTTTTGCTAAAGACCAGACTGTGCTAAGTTTAAAACTCCTCTCCCAGGCAGCTCTCCCTACCCGAAGGTCTTTCTAGAAATTCTAGTAGTCACAATATTCTAATGATGAAGTGTCTGCCTCAGGGCCCTGATCAACAAGGCCCTGGGGACTTCCCTGGTGGTCCAGTAGCTAAGACTCTGCGCTCCCAATGCAGGGGGCCGGGGTCCGATCCCTGGTCAGGGAAGTTAATTCCATATGCCGCAATTAAAGAGTTTGCATGCCACAACTACAGACCCACATCCTGCAATGAAGACCAAAGATTCTGCATGCCACAAGTAAGACCCGGTGCAGCCAAATAAATAAATAATTAAAATAAATATTAAAGAAACCAAACAAACAAGGCCCTGGTTTGGGGCTGGGTTCCAAGAACCAGAGCTTCAACCAAGATTCAGGTCATGTTCCAGCCCAGTCAATCCAGAGCTACACACAATACTTGGCACCTTGTCGTATGAATGGTTGACTACTCCCTTTGAGAGTGAGGCTTCTATGTGTCTGGCCCCCCAGCCCCAGCCTGCCCTTCCTAGTCCTCCCCTTATCTTCCTTGGCACCACCCTTGGTAAACTCACGTAATTGCCTGCACACAGCTCCACCAACTGGCTCCATCTGAATGGAGATTTGCCTTTATCGTTGACACAGGCCTGCACCAGTGCTTCTCAAGGCAAGAAACAGTCCTGTTCCCTCGTGTCATCACCCGAAACACACTGGATTCAACAAATGGCCTTTTCAAGTTTCTCATTTCTGCTTTTTGAAGTAGAAGTGAAGACAGGTGGGAAGAGGTGTTAAGCAGTTGACAGTAATTACTGAAGGGATGACAGCAACACCTAGAAATACACATACCGATCCTGTTATAGAGATAACCTCAGGCCACCTTGGCCTGGTTTTCCTTGCTGAGGACAAAGCCACCAAGACTTGTACTTCCCTCCAAGCCCCTGGCCTCACCCAGCAGTGAACAGGTTCTCAGGGCATCTGGGTAAAGAAATGGCACAGCTTGTTCCATCCTCCCCCAGCCAATCTGCCCATCGCTCTACCCTCAAGCCATTTTACTCTCAAACCCAAAAGCACACGTGAGTATGCTGCAGCATATTGCCAAGGGAATTCGAAAGTCACAGCGCTTCTCCAGGAAAAGGCTTTTAACGGAGGCCATTGTCTTACCCATAGTCCAGCAATGAAAAAGATGCTTGATGTAAAGGAAAGTCACCTGTGGGTCAGGGTGTGTGTGTACTTGTGTGTGCACTCACAGCGTTTCTTCTTTTCCGTAAATTCTGATGGTCCTCTATGAATTGCTTACTTCAGACATAAATTATAACCAGATACAAGAAAATATAGGAACTGGGAGAGAAAATGGTTATTTCCAAAAAGAAGTGGAATATTCCTTGCTTGATTAATTACAAGGAAAAGTATCCAGAACCCTTTTGAGCCCTCTTTGCAGAAATATATTAATTCCTCTAAGAATCTTTCTCCTGTAAAGCAATTGGTAGACACATTGAGCCAAGCACAAGTCAGTTCCCAGGGCACATGGAACCCACTTCTCTTTCTCTGATGCACTAAACTTACATCTCAGACCCACTATCAACTGGTTGATGGATCCTACAAAACGGCAAAGGTCTGGTAGAGAAATGATATATGTAAGAAATATACTTGCAGGAAGTTTTCCATGTGCCCCATTCTAAAGGCATCTCAAGACAAATTTTTTCTGGAGGCCAACAAAGGTGAGAGAGTTTTGATAGAGCTTACAAGATCTGTCAAGGTACAACCTGGCATTGTTCATCCCAGATAAACTCACGTGTGCACAGTTTTATTGTAGCTCTCCTCACAGGAGGTAAATGTCCTTCTCCTGTTCTCTTTTCATTGGCCGTCAGATGGAATAAACAATAAAGCTCCCTCTCTGTCTTCCACTCCACCTCCACCCTACTGTGCAGCTCCTGTGGATTTTGTGGGGGGTCACAGCTACAGGCAGGGTCTGACTAGTCCAGCCCACTTAGAATATCCTTGTTCTCTGGTTTAGGAACAGGCTCCCTCAGGGTGTGGCCCAAGCAGAGTAAGGCACAGGGCCCAATTAGAGGCAACCGGCAGCCCCTACCCCTGCTGAAGGAAGCCAGCCTCGAGAAAAAGCCAACACAGAGGTGTTCCAGCTAGCAGAAATAGAGCCACCAGCAGAACTCTGATCAAATCCCACCAGAAACTCAACAGGCACCTGAGTCACCAGACTCAGTGAATCTCCTCTTAATGCTTGAGCCTGTGCATTAGATGGGATAACCTGCAAAAAATGTCATGTGTCTTCTGAATTATTAAACAATTGATAGAATGGAAACTACCACATCTTGTGTAACAGACTTTAGAACTCCTGGTTTTGAAAGGTCTATATGCAGGAAGACCAAACAACCAATAGTGACTATATATTTTAATGGGGACAATTCTAACAATTCATGCATCACTTTCTACTTACACACTGCTTCTAACAGGATTTGAGTCAGCTTACAATACAAAGACCTATAAGAATAATTAAAACAAGAATCAAATATCCAGGGGAAAATACGGATATAGCAGAAAACAGCAATGAAGTATAATTGTTACATTGGAACAAACAATTAAACTCAGAGCATCCTGGCAAACAAAGTAAAAATAAAATGGTAGCTTAATTTTACATAACTCTTACCATCTGAAAAAACTTCACCATTTGCCAGAAGATAGGACATTTTTTCCTAGAAGTAAGTAAACTCTAGAGTGGTGGAGTCAAGCTGGAAAGTTTAGGCCCCTGAAAGCTGACATTAGCTGAACCACTTCAGCTTATCTGTCTTTAGAAGGTCAACAAAAGTGTCCACACTAATCTAAGTTCTGGCAGTATTAGAATGTTACCAGATTCTGGCAGAGAAAGGTTTATATCAGCACTTGCAAGAAAGTACAGAGAGTTGCAGGGAATTTTTGAAGAAATTATAATGTAACATCAGCCCTACAGGGGTGCAGCCAACAGCAGCAGGCGGGCACATGGAGGGCTTGAGCTCAGAGCCCCGTCTGTATCCAGACAAAGGAACTTGGCAGTAAGGAGGAGAAGCAGAGGGATGGGAAAGCTTCAGAAGGGAGGTCATGAGGGAGACTTTGGAGACACAGTTAAGCTGCAAGACCCTGAGGTATGCGGCATGAGACAGAAGGTGTCCTTCGTCAGTTTGTGCTGACACAGGGCTCCACAGTTCCCAAGAAAAATACGGAAGCACAGAGAGGCTGTGCTCACCTTCAAGGTGAGAAAAGAGAAACAGGAACTCTGGACACGATTTAGACTAGGAGACTGTTTTTGGGTAACTATAGCTACTCTTTATTGAGCACAACATTCCATGAGGTAAAGCATTGTAACAGGGAAGAACAAACCTCACTCCATATTAGATCAGCTTCTTCGACTTTAACTTCATATTCTTATTGCCTTTGCTTGGAGTTAAGAATAGTGTCTATAACCTGTAATAAATATACAGGCAAGCCCATTCTCAAGGCTCTGACCTTTAAGGTCAAAAAGGTCATTCAGAGACCTTTCCTATTCATATAGATAAAAAGTTGCAAAACAGTTGCAAAATATTTGTTTTGTTAGAAGTTTACAGAACATCTGGACCTGAGCTATGAGGACAGCTGCAAGAACCAAGGATTCCAACACCAAGAAGGTTGCAATCACCAACCACGACCCTCTCTCATTTTGCCGTTAAAATGCTTTGCTGAAACCCTTCTAGGAGACTGAGGTTTTCTGGGGGCACGAGTCACCCATTCTCCTTGCATGGCCTTACAATAAACCTTTCTCTGCTCCAAACTCCTATGTTTCAGTTTTGTTGGCCTCACTGTGTGTTGGGCATGTGAACTTGCATTCAGTAACAATACTATTATTATCTCCAAGGGGACAAGAACATCTGATGATGAAAGTGATGTTCGGCTTTTTGACCAAAATCCCACAGCTAATAAGTGCTGGAGCTGGGAATCTGATCTGAGGGGTTCTGGCTGCAAAGACAGCCTCTCATCTCTGGTGAGCATGTCCATTGCATCCAGCCCCTCTAACTGGAGCTGCAGCTGCAGGGGACAGCTTCAAGTAAGCTGTGACAAGCCCTCTGGCTTATGCCACACCTTTCCACTTCCTCACACCATTCCACTCTACCTGCAACCCAGAGGTGCAAGACAGAGAAGAGGCCAGGGAGCCTTCAACCACTGGGCAACGAGAGCCAGTGGAGAAATGTTCTGGGATCTGGCCCTCACAGACAGCTCCGAAGGGCACTGAGACAGAACTGAGCCCTCTACCCAGAGAGAGCCCCTACTCCTCTCTGACTCACTCTCTCCTCTCCCAGAATCACCTCCCAAATCGACTGTCTGCAGCAAAGTCTTTGTCTCACACTTTGCTAAACAGCAAACTTAAGCAAGAGAAGAAGGCGTCAAAGATTGGAAAGGACAGTGCATCAGATTCTTCACAGGTCCAGCCTCTCACAGTGAGAGCCATTGACCACTGCCCTGCTCGGGAGAGAGAGGTTTTCAGGGATAGATCGGCTCAGTGCACAGCCAAAGGCAAAGATTTCAATGGACAACTATGTCTGACTACACCATATATTTTCTGAAGATTGACTTGTCCATTTCAAAGTGAGTCGTGACAGGAATCATCAGACCATGGAGTCAGTGGACAACGTGAGGTGTTCTCAGATAAATGCATTTCAAAGTACTCTTTCTAGTGGGCAGTTGTACAAGGATGATAAAACGGATCTTTGTAGTGTCACTTGCCAGTTTCCTCATAAGTGGAGTGTGTGCCCCTGATCTGAAGCTGAAAAGAATGGACACATTGAGTCTTTTTTGCATATTTTAGTGCTACGGGCATTCATTTTAAAAAAAGAAGAAGAAAGAAAAATGTTGGTGCCTGGGAAGAAATCTAACCTTCTCCAGGTTCTCAAAAGTGTCACATTTTGCAAAGCCTGAACCAATGCACTGAGAAAGACTTTTCATGACTGCATTCAATTTATGCTATTGCATCCAATGGTCACCGCAGAACCAGGAGTCTGTCTGAAGACAGCAAAGGAGTCTACTGCTAGAAGAGACATGAGTCTCCCCCTGAGCAAGAAAAGGGTCTAAGCTTTTATTCCCCCTATCCATTGCTCTTTCTTGCAGCTCAGCTGGTAAAGAATCTGCCTGCAATGCGGGAGACCTTGGTTCGATCCCTGGGTTGGGAAGATCCCCTGGGAAAGACTACCCACTCCAGTATTCTGGTCTGGAGAATTCCATGGACTGTATAGTCGATGGGGTTGCAAAGAGTCGGACATGACTGACCAACTTTCACTAATCCATCACCCCTACCTCAGTGAAAATCATGGTCCAAACCATTATTCAGAAAATAAAGTGCTATTAAAGAATAAGTTCTCCAGAAAGGGAAGACTAGTTTCCTCAGACACAAGAGGGCAAGTTGCTTCCACTGATACTGGTGTTTCTGAGCTGCTCAGAGAAGAATAAGATCCAGAGCTGGGACCCAAAACTCTGAAAAGAGAGCTCTGATCAGTTGGTGCTGGAGGCTTTGTGCTTGGATGGAGGCCCAGTGTCCCTGGAACTCAGATTTCTGGAGGAGACACTGGTGCTGGAATCTTGCCAAGGGGAATGATGAGTCTGTCTTTGCAAGTGTTGGAAAAACTACCAACAGGATCAAACAAGATCCTCATTCGAAGGAACTGTAACCGCCAGGGTGACCAACCATTGTTGGAGTGAGGTTCACAGGAACCACAAACAAAGAGAAAGGGGCTGGAGCAAGCCCCTTCCTCCTGCAGCCTTGCCCTTTCCATTTAGCGCCCCCTATTGGCAGAGGCTAACTCCAAGCCAGGCTTCAAAAGTACCTGAACCCTGAACTTCTAGATGTTCAAGCTGAGTTTAGAAAAGGCAGAGGAACCAGAGATCAAATTGCCAACATCCACTGGATCACCGAAAAAGCAAGACAGTCCTAGAAAAACATCTACTTCCACCTTATGACTACACCAAAGCCTATGACTGTGTGGATCACACCAAAATGTGGAAAATTCTTAAAGAGGTGGGAATACTAGACCACCTTACCTGCCTCCTGGAAATCCGTATGGAGGTCAAGGAGCAACAGTTAGAACTGGACATGGAATAACAGACTGGTTCCAAATTGAGAAAGGACTACATCAATACTGTATATTGTCACCCTGCTTATTTAACTTCTATGCACAATACATCATGCAAAATGCTGGGCTGGATGAAGCACAAACTGGAATCAAGATTGCCAGGAGAAATATCAATAACCTCAGATATGCAGATGACACCACCCTTTAAAGAGAAAGCAAAGAAGAACTAAAGAGCCTCTTGATGAAAGTGAAAGAGGAGAGTGAAAAAGCTGGCTTAAAACTCAACATTCAAAAAACTAAGATCATGGCATCTAGTCCCATCACTTCATGGCAAATAGATGGGGAAACAATGGAAACAGTGATAGACTTTATTTGGGGGGGGGCTCCAAAATTACTTCAGATGGTGACTGCAGCCATGAAATTAAAAGATGCTTGCTCCTTGGAAGAAAAGCTATGACCAATCCAGACAGCATATTAAAAAGCAGAGGCACTACTTTGTGGACAAAGGTCCATCTAGTCCAAACTATGGTTTTTCCAGTAGTCATGAATGGATGTGAGAGTTGGACTATAAAGAAAGCTGAGCACCAAAGAATTGATGCTTTTGAACTGTGGTGTTGGAGAAGACTCAAGTCCTTTGGACTTCAAGGAGATCCAATCAGTCCATCCTAAAGGAAATCAGTCCTGAATATTCATTGGAAGGACTGATGTTATGCTGAAACTCCAATACTTTGGCCACCTGATGTGAAGAACTGACTCATTGGAAAAGACCCTGATGCTGGGGAAGATTGAAGGCAGGAGGAGAAGGGGATGACAGAGGATGAGATGGTTGGATGGCAACACCGACTCGATGGACATGAGTTTGAGCAAGCTCCGGGAGTTGGTGATGGACAGGGAATCCTGGCGTGCTGCGATTCATGGGGTCACAAAGAGTCAGACACGACTGAGCGACTAAACTGAACTGAGCTGAACTGGGTGTCTGCAGGAAAAGCTAGAATGCAGCTTTCAGGGTCCCTGCCCCAGCATCCAGTGCAGCATGGGTTTGCAGCTGCGAGACCACAACTTAATGACTGACACAGCACTCCATGAGACTTTCAGCCTCAGAATGCTAAAGCCCCAATTTCTAATGTTTCCTATGCTTGGAATGCAGTGGGGAAAAAAAAATATGGAGGAAGCTGTGGAAGACCTGTAGTCTTGTGTATGTGGGCAAAAGTGCACTCAGCTCAGAAGGTGAGCTTTGGATAAAACCTGAAGACTGTGAGGGATGCCTATCCTGCATATTTTAGCCACTTCAATAGGAGTAAGGTGGGCTGAAGAGCTGCGCTGTGGTAGAGGCATAAACAAGAGACAGGGGTACCAGTGGAAAATCTAAGGTCATAGATAATGGCAGAGAAAAAGGAAAAGGTGCAGTTTTCTGGTACTGAAGAAAGTGCTCTTGGGAATTCCCTGGTGGCCAAGTGGTTAGGACTCTGTGCTCTCACTGCCAGGGTCTGGGGTTCAATCCCTGGTTGGGGAACTAAAAAAAAAAAAAAGTGTTGTTCATTGCAGGGAAAGACTGCTTTTGCCTTTTTGAAGAGAACAGGCACATCACTTTTTGAAGAGAGCTGCTACTGCTGCTGCTGCTAAGTCGCTTCAGTCGTGTCTGACTCTGTGCGACCCCACAGACGGCAGCCCACCAGGCTCCCCCGTCTCTGGGATTCTCCAAGCAAGAACACTGGAGTGGGTTGCCATTTCCTTCTCCAATGCATGAAACTGAAAAGTGAAAGTGAAGTTGCTCAGTCGAGTCCGACTATTAGTGACCCCATGGACTGCAGCCCACCAGGCTTCTCCATCCATGGGATTTTCCAGGCAAGAGTACTGGAGTGGATTGTCATTGCCTTCTCCGTTTGAAGAGAGCAGGCACATTAAATTGCCTCCAGGTCTGCAGCCCCACACCTGTGTTTGCTCTTCAGTGAGGAGGCAACGTGGCAAGGAGGCCACTTCTTGAACTCTTCTAAGCCCACCTGAGCTCCTTCCCAGGGAATTAACAGACAGCAGTTGCCGGGGTCACTCTCCATCCCCTCAAAACAAGACAGTCCATTCAGCTGAGTAAGGAGAGAACATGTGTTGTGTTTCTGGAATGATTTCTGTTCAAAGGCACAGAATCCATGGATGTAAAGGATTCAGTTTGTTAATCTAGGAAACTCATGTTGGGAGACCCTGGATATCCAAGGTGTTACTGACAGTTGAGAAAAGAAAAACAAATCCTCGGGAAATGACCTCTGTGAGAAGAGTCTCACTCATGGTCAAGGCCTGCGAGTGGGAGGACTTTTTGAAAACCTCAAGATGGAAACTAAGGCCCCTCCATGGAGAGGAAGACCCTACCCCAACCTCCCAGCCTCCTTTTCTGGCCTCGTGATTGTACCAGCCTCAGGCTCACTTCCTTCACAAGAGGGGTTCCTGGCCTCTGGGGACAGGTGCCCTGCAAAGTCTTCTCCTATCAAATGACGACAAAGAGGATCTTGAGGCTCAGGACAGGAAACTATGACAAAAGCATGGAATAAATGTACAAGAATGCCCTGAGGGTAAATGGATCATTCACCTCATGAGAAGCCCCCACAGCTCGAAATGCCTGCGATTATAGTTCTGAACTCTGTTTTCGTCAGGTTTGACTGGCCACTTACTTCTGTGCAGGGTGGATGTTTTTCAAGTTCAAAGTGAAAACTCTGCCTTTTATCTTTCTTATAAGGTTTTTCTAATCTTCACCTGGCATTCATATGCTTCTGGCAACAGACACTTCTATCCCCTGCCTCCTTACGGTTCCATCGTGACTCAACTCAATAAATTTCAATGCTTTGTGGGAGCTTTAATTAGCTTTGGGGGAAGAAAAGTAATTATAATGTGGTAATAGTCCTTTAAGAAGTCAGATACCTCTAGGATAACTTTCCTCCTTTGAGACCAGAGGCAAAGAACCAAGGAACTTACAGGTCTCTAGCAATTGATGAAGCCACCTCACCCCCAGCAAATTGTATATAAGCCTTTTGTGTATATAGGGGGTGCTTTCAAGAGAGAAGTCAATAGTTTTCACCCAATTCCGAGAGAATTTCCTGACCTCTAAAAGACTGAGAATCCTGAACATGTTTAAAATCTGTTGCGTGAATTAGTGGGAGAAAATTAACAAGTGAATTCAATGGCTTTTGTTGTCCATTTAACTTCTAATCCCCACCCCCACCCACTCACCTTGCACTTCTCCCACCCACCTGTACACACGTAGCTCCTTTTCCCGTAATAGCTTATCGTGATTGTTCTGAACTCGGTCTTTGGGGTTCAGCCAGTTCCCTTCAAACCACACATAAGTCAATGGCTGTTCTGCACACCCACAGTCCCTGGGAGAAATACTCTGGAGAATAATTGGCTTCCTGTAACGCAATCCTTGACCTTGTGTACAAAAAGCCCTCGAGCTGTGGGTGGGAAGGTATTCTCAGGAAAGGAGAGTGACTCCTACAGAAAGCCAGAAAGAGAGAACAACAGAGAGGGGTCTTAGGGGCCACTGTCTTAGATGGGGTCTTCCCTGGTAGCTCAGCTGGTAAAGAATCTGCCTACAATGTGGGAGACCAGATTCGATCCCTGAGTCAGGAAGATCCCCTGGAGAAGGGACTGGCAACCCACTCCAGTATTCTTGCCTGGAGAATTCCAAAGAATTGGACACAACTGGGTGACTAACCATACATACATCTTAGACAGAAGCGAGTAAAATAGCGGGGGTGGGGGGGTGGGAGTCCTCTGGCCTGTGGAGTGCCTCTCCTCCATGTCCAGGCTGAGCTTCCGAGCAGCAGTCCCTACTAAAGGCCAGCCCTCATGCCTGATGTTCGTGTACAGACGCACACTCACAAGCCATCACCTTCGCCTAGCACTTTCTGGGGCCTGTCAGCTCTTGCAGACACTTTTATTCACTCCATCAGCTGGCACTTTCAATTAGGCCCCATTATGTACCAGGCAGTATACTAGGCTTTGAGGATCAAAGTTTTGTAAGCATGGAGTCTGAAAAGATGGCAAACCAACCATCAGACGGAAGTCATGGTGCACCTCTTGAGTGCTGGCAATGCACAGCTCAGGGGCACAATCCTGGGAGCCTGGGGGACTCTTACTCCGCCCCTGTGCTCTATTCACCAGGTGAACATGGCCCCTGGAGCTGTGCCACCCAGAAGCCCTAGAGGTGACCCAGGGACACACAGGTAGGTGGCGGTTGTTGTTGTTATTGTTGTTCAGTCACTCTGTTGTGTCCAACTCTTTGCAACCCTGTGGACTGCAGCACACCAGGCTTTCCTGTCCTTCACTATCTCCCAGAGTTTGCTCAAATTCATGTCCATTGAATCAGTGATGCTATCTAACCATCCCATCTTCTGTCGCCCCCTTCTCCTCCAGCCCTCAATCTTTTCCAGAATCAGGGTCTTTTACAGTGAGTCAGCTCTTCGCATCAGGTGGCCAAAGTATTGGAGCTTCAGCTTGAGCATCAGTCCTTCCAATGAATATTCAGGGTTGATTTCCTTTAGGATTGATTGGTTTAATCTGCCTGTAAACCAAGGAACTCTCAAGAGTCTTCTCCAGCACCATAATTCAAAGGCATCAGTTCTTCAGTGCTCAAGCTTCTTTATGATCCAACTCTCACATCCATACATGACTATTGGAAAAACCACAGCTTTGACTAGACAGACCTTTTGGAGGAGGTGCTAACGGTGGGCATCACCATCCTACTGTGATAATGGCAGCTGCCCAGAGGATGTGGTTCTGCCCTTTGACACCTCAGATCTGGTGCCTGCGCT
Organism: Capra hircus; assembly: GCF_001704415.2. NCBI lineage: Eukaryota > Metazoa > Chordata > Mammalia > Artiodactyla > Bovidae > Capra > Capra hircus. The sequence continues at coordinate 21,495,019 of NC_030831.1, read as the reverse complement.
GCCTGCTCTGTTCTACTCTGTCCTACTCCAGCCTTTGAAGGGCCACTTTTCTTGGGCTCCAAAATCACTACGGACAGTGACTGTAGCCATGAAATTAAAATACACTTGCTCCTTAGAAGAAAAGCTATTTCAAACCTAGACAGTACATTAAAAAGCAGAGATTACTTTGCCCACAAAGGTCCGTATAGTCAAAGCTATGGTTTTTTCAGTAGTCATGTGTGGATGTGAGAGTTGGACCATAAAGAAGGCTGAGCATGGAAGAATTGATGCTTTTGAACTATGGTGTTGGAGAAGACTCTTGAGAGTCCCTTGGACTGTAAGGAGATCCAACCAGTCCATCCTAAAGGAAATCAATCCTGAATATTCATGGGAAGGACTGATGCTGAAGCTACAATCCTTTGGCTACCTGATGCAAAGTGCTGACTCTTTAGAAAAGACCTTGATGCTGGGAAAGATTGAAGGCAGGAGGAGAAGGGGGCAACAGAGGATGAGATGGTTGGATGGCATCACCGACTCAATGGACATGAGTTTGAGAAAATTCCAGGAGATGCTGAAGGGCAGAGAAGCCTGGCATGCTGCAGTCCATGGGGTCACAAAGAGTGGAATACAACAGAGCAGCTGAACAACAGCAACAACATTAAAGCCTATTAACCACACGTGCAAGGATGTGAACAACCCACCCACACACCTGCCCTGAGCTACCCAGGGCCACTAATTATAAAAATAATGTAGATTAAAGCAACACCAACAAATGGGTAAATTTTTAAAGACTGCTAACATCCAGCACCGAGGATGTGGGGGAATGCACTTCTTACACATTGTTGATGAGGGTATAGATCCTTACAATCATTTGGAAAGTTCTCTAGCAATATCCAATAAAATTAGAAATACAAATCACCTTTGACCCAGGAGACACACTTTCGGGAATTTATCCTGCAAAAATAAAAGTGCCAACATTGTTTATAATGGAAAAAAAAAAAAACTGGAAACATCCTCAATATCCACACTAGAGGAATGGCTGACTACATTGTTACATCTGTACCAATGAATATTGCACAGTCGTGAAAAAGAATGTTAAATTTATACATATTTGCCAAGAAATATACCAGTGGTAAATTGTTTAGTAGGAAGAGATAAAAGAAAATTAAGGAGAAATGTACAAACTACTGCACAATTGCACTCATCTCACATGCTAGTAAAGTAATGCTCAAAATTCTCCAAGCTAGGCTTCAGCAATACGTGAACCGTGAACTTCCTGATGTTCAAGCTGGTTTTAGAAAAGGCAGAGGAACCAGAGATCAAATTGCCAATGTCCACTGGATCATGGAAACAGCAAGAGAGTTCCAGAAAAACATCTATTTCTGCTTTCTTGACTATGCCAAAGCCTTTGACTGTGTGGATCACAATAAACTGTGGAAAATTCTGAAAGAGATGGGAATACCAGACCACCTGACCTGCCTCTTGAGAAATCTGTATGCAGGTCAGGAAGCAATAGTTAGAACTGGACATGGAACAACAGACTGGTTCCAAATAGGAAAAGGAGTACGTCAAGGCTGTATATTGTCACCCTGCTTATTTAACTTCTATGCAGAGTACATCATGAGAAACGCTGGACTGGAAGAAACACAAGCTGGAATCAAGATTGCTGGGAGAAATATCAATAACCTCAGATATGCAGATGACACCACCCTTATGGCAGAAAGTGAAGAGGAGCTAAAAAGCCTCTTGATGAAAGTGAAAGAGGAGAGCGAAAATGTTAACATTCAGAAAATGAAGATCATGGCATCCGGTCCCATCACTTCATGGGAAATAGATGGAGAAACAATGGAAAAAGTGTCAGACTTTATTTTGGGGGGCTCCAAAATCACTGCAGATGGTGATTGCAGCCATGAAATTAAAAGACACTTACTCCTTGGAAGAAAAGTTATGACCAACCTAGACAGCATAATCAAAAGCAGAGACATTACTTTGCCGACTAAGGTCCATCTAGTCAAGGCTATGGTTTTTCCAGTGGTCATGTATGGATGTGAGAGTTGGACTGTGAAGAAGGCTAAGTGCCGAAGAATTGATGCTTTTGAACTGTGGTGTTGGAGAAGACTCTTGAGAGTCCCTTGGACTGCAAGGAGATCCAACCAGTCCATTCTGAAGGAGATGAGCCCTGGGATTTCTTTGGAAGGAATGATGCTAAAGCTGAAACTCCAGGACTCTGGCCACCTCATGCGAAGAGTTGACTCATTGGAAAAGACTTTTATGCTGGGAGGGATTGGGGGCAGGAGGAGAAGGGGACGACCAAGGATGAGATGTCTGGATGGCATCACTGACTCGATGGACGTGAGTCTGAGTGAACTCCGGGAGTTGGTGATGGACAGGGAGGCCTGGAGTGCTGCGATTCATGGGGTCGCAAAGAGTTGGACATGACTGAGCAATTGAACTGAACTGAACTGATGGAGAAATGTATAGAGAAGAGGCTTATTCTTGAACAAAAATATAGGGGAAACCCACATACATTTTCATAAACACACACACACGAACACATTTGAGCAAAGAGAAAGGTGCAGAAGGTTACAAATGAAACTGTTCAGATTAGTCACTGCCAATGGTACAGTTAGAGACAGGGATGATTATTGAGTTTTTCTGAATATATCTCTGCTTTGTAACACTTGGTACAATGGACATGATTTTTTCAGTAGTTAAAAAAATTCTAGTCAAGAAAATGAGAAGACAAGTCACAGACAGGGAGAAAATATTTGCCAAAGATATTATCTGGTATAAAACTGTTAAAGGGAACACTCAACAATAAAAGAATAAATGACCTGATTAAAAAATAAGCAAAAGATATGGTCAGATAATTCACCAAGGAAGTTATTGAGATGGGAATTAAGCATATGAAATGATGCTCAATGTCATATGTTGTTAGGGAATTGCAAATGGAAACAATGAGATACCACAACATACTCATGTTGGCGGCAGTATTGTTTAGTCGCTAAGTTGTGTCTGACTCCTTTGCGACCCCATGGACTGTAGCCTGCCAGGCTCCTCTGTCTATGGGATTTCCCAGGCAAGAATACTGGAGTGGGTTTCCATGCCCTTCTCTGGGGGATCTTCATGATCCAGGGATCAAACCTGAGTTTCCTGCATTGGCGGGCAGATTCTTAACCACTGAGCTGCCAGGGAAGCCCACGTGCTCATTAGAAGGCCAAAATCCAAAACACTGACGATAAGAAATTTTAGGAAGGGTGTGGAGCAATAGGAACTTTCATCCATTGCTATGGGAATGCAAAGTGGTAGAGACACTTTGGAAGATAGTCTGGCAGTTATTTTACCAAACCAAACATACCCTTACCAAATGACCTAGCACTCCTTGTTATTTTACCCAAATGAGGTGAAGTTTTAAACTGTGTGCTGTTTTGAGTAGCATGACGAAAACTTATGTCTTCCTGCTCTGCCCTGGGATGAGAATCACCCTTGGACTAGTGTACCCACACTGCATGCGGGACCAGTCCATCAGTGCAGGAGGAAACTTAGTATAGGCTTGATATTCTTTGAGGTTTCAGGTATGCACTGGGCGGGGGGTGGGGGGTGGGTGGGTTGAGGGAGGGGGTCTTGGAATGTGTCTCCCTCTGATAAGGAAGACTGTTGTATATGACATTGTGGAAAAGGAAAAACAATAAAGACAGTAAAAAAAAATCAGTAGTGGTCAGGAACTGAAGGGTAGGGGAAATGACTAGGCAGAGGACAGGATTCTAGGGGCAGGGAAACTATTCTGAATGACATTACAGTGGTGGATACATATCATTATGTATTTGTAAAAACCCACATCACATACAAAACCAAAAATGAACCTTAATGCAAACTACAAACTTCGGGAGATAAGGATGTTTCAATGCAGGTTCATCAATTGTAATAAACGTGCCACTCTGGTGAGGGCTGTTGATAATGGGGGCATTAGTGGGAGGAGGGAAGGACAGAGTTATAGGGGAAATTTCTGCACTTTCAGCTCAATTTTGCTGTGACTCTAAGACTGCTGTAAAAAACAAAGTCTAGTAAAAATTGTTTTAACAACATTCTAAAAAGTCTAGTTTAGTATTTAGTTTTAGATTCAGCCTATTTGGAAATGCCTATCATATAGGATTGATATGTCCTGGTCCTGACATTCAAGGGGATGCTAGGGAGCAGTTACAAAGAATGAAATGGAGCTAGGTATGCTGCAGTAAAAACACATTTCAGGCCTAGAGATAAGAAAAAGATGACAAAACAATACATACAGCATGACACCATTTGTGTTAAAATAGAAATAAATCATATGTGTGTATGTTTGTTAATACACAGAATATAGCTAATTGGAGAATGAGACTCTTAGCAGATGCCTATCTCTGATGCGCGGTGGGGGGCGGTATTAGGGGGGAGGTCTTATACCCTCCTGAGCTGTCTGAACCTTATAAGGGTAGATTAGATTATAAACAAGTTAAAAACTGTTTTAGGAAAAGCAACTGCTTTCCTTGCCTCACACCAATATACTGCACTAAGGTGTGAATGGATACCCTGCCTAGCGGTTGTAGAGCCCACATTAGCCTCAAGCTCACAAAATTACTCATTAGTTTCTACGTGTGGTACCACCTGACCCTCAGGTGTTATAAAAAGAAATGTCATAACCAAGTAAAGGTGTGTCTAACTTAAAGAATTATAGTGATACTTGCTTTTATATAGTGTTTTACAATCTAGGAAGGGCAAAAAGTCCTCTGTGAGGAATTCGTCTTTATGGAAGTAATATATAATGGAAGCAGTAATTTTAAAGGTCCATTAGAAGCAGACTGGCAAGGCTGTCCTCACTATAAACGGCTACAAAAAATATCAAAACATGCATCAACAACCTGCAGCATCCCTGCCCATAGCTGTTACATAAGCAATTATGAGAAAATCCACTCTACAATATTTTTAAGACCCTCCCCACATGGAAGATCACAACTAACCTTTGGTTAAGGCACAACTTAAAACAAATTCAAAGTGTGTTTTCAAGAGCACCCAGATGTCACTGTTTTTTTCCCTCAAGCTGCCTTTGTCCCAGGGAGGCAATCCAAGCCCCACCTGAAAGCTGCTCTGGGGGATCACGTGTCACAGAGCACAGAGGAACAAACACCCCACACGCCAACCTCTCCACCTACCCCCAACAGAGCAAAACCAGGCACAGACAACACATTTGGGGAGACTTGGGGCTAACTTTAGTATATAACTTGCCTGGAAAATCCCATGGACGGAGGAGCCTGGTAGGCTGCAGTCCATGGGATCGCTAAGAGTCGGACACGACTGAGCAACTTCACTTTCACTTTTCACTTTCATACATCGGAGAAGGAAATGGCAACCCACTCCAGTGTTCTTGCCTGGAGAATCCCAGGGACGGGGGAGCCTGGTGGGCTGCTGTCTGTGGGGTCGCACAGAGTCGGACACGACTGAAGCAACTTAGCAGCAGCAGCCTCTCAATCCATGACTTTGAAAAAAGTTTTGAAAAGAAGTTTTTTAATGTAGTAACAGCATTAAAAATAAACTTTTCAGTGGAAAATGATTCTCATTTTATTACCGACATCTATGGGACGGTATCGTTTGATCAATAGCTAATTTTTTAAGATCATCGATTCCACACAGGGAGCACACAGTAGCTTATGTAAGTTAAGACAACAATAACGCCTGCCATTTACTGAGCACACTTTAGTTTTCACATGCACTCTCTCTGATTTTCACAATAACCCTAAAAAGCAGGTACCATTAACCCCATTTCACAGATGAGAAAACTGAGGTAGAGCAATAAAGCCTGCTCAGGATCACACAGCCAGAAAACGGTGTAGCCGAGACTTGACCCAGTTCTTCCAGAATTCAAGGGCCATGGCCCTCTCCTGACAAAGCTGACTGGGTAAGGGAGAGAGAGACTGGGGCAAGGGATGGGCAGCCAACTCAGAGCATGGCAGGGACTGTGCAGCAGCCTCGCTGGATGGAGATCTGGTTCAGTCAGACCTTCTCTCTGAGAATAGGAGCCAGGCAGTCTGCCAGCAGAGGGGAGCTGCCAGCTCACAATGTGCAGAGAGCAGGGGTTGGGGCAGCTTGACACCATTCAGGACAGAAGCTTTAGAGCAGAGAAAGAGGGTCGAGGCCAAACACAGGGGCAGAGCCCATCTGGGTGGTTCAGTCCCATTTATGCCAAAGTCTCCGAGTAATGATCCCATAGGACCTTGCTCTTGAGATCCCATTGGTGGCTTTTCTGTCCCAAGCTGCCACCAGGCAGCCGGTGACTGTGGACAACTATTCTGCTAGCCATCCCCTTCCTCTATGATAACAGACTTCTACCATGTTCGGTGCAGCCAAAGACCCAACTAAGGAACCTCACTTCTTGGCCATCCTGGAATTTGCAGATAGGAGGCCAGCTAATTGTGTCTCTGCACAATTCAGCAGTGATTATTATTTCTCACAATTCTGTGGGTTGGCAGGGCTTAGCTGAATGGTTCTTGTGTTACACGTGGTATCTGCTAGAGTTAAGCCGGTGCTGGTACAACTAAGATGGCTTAATGCACATGACTGATACCTCAGCTGGGGTAGGGAGAATAACTGGGGACTGGCCGGGCCTCCTTTCAAGTGATTGCTCATCACTTAGTTGTGTAGTCCAAGTCTCTTTACACAGCAGCTGGATCCCAAGAAACAGCAAGGCCTAGTAAGGCCTTTCAATGCATTCTATTGGTCAAAGCAAGTCCAGGGCCAACCCTCACACAAGGAGAAAGGAAACAGACTCCACTCCTTGATGGGCAAAGTGACATAGAACTGAAACTGTTAGTCACTTGCTTGCATCCGACTCTTTGGGACCCCAGGTACTATATGTAGCCTGCCAGGCTCCTCAGTCCATGGAATTTCTCAGTCAAGAATACTGGAGTGGGTCGCCCATTTCCTTCTCCAGGGGATCTTCCTGACCCTGGGATCGGATCTGGGTCTCCTGCATTGCAGGCAGATTCTTTGCCATCTGGACCACCAGGGAAGCCTGGTGACATGAGCATACCAGAATTACTGGCAGCCGTCTTTGTGGACAAGATACCACAAAATATAGACAGGCAAGATACTTGTCACTAAATAGTGGAAGTTGTTGAATCTTAGCTGCCAGGTGCCGTGTGCCCTTCTCCCTTTCCTCTTTGCTCCTTCATAGAAGGTGGATGTGACAACAGGAACTTCAGCAGTCATCTTGCAACCATGAGGCAACCTGGCAAATGCAAGCTACACACTGAGGATAACAGAAAGAAAGGACATTAAGTCCCTGGTGAGACAGCAGAGCTGCTACAACAACCAAACACTGCCGACTTCCAGAATATTTACACATTAAAAAACAGACAGACCTCTATCTTACCTAAGCAATGATTATTTGGCTTTTTCAGTGACACAGGCTCAGCGGGAACAACCAACAGAAGAAATCACAGAGTCCACAACACAATATTTCTTATTTTTTTTTATACAACTAATAGCATATAATCTAATTAATCACTAAATTCCATTATTGTGGTTTAGTCGCTAAGTCGTGTCCGACTCTTGCAACCCCATGGGCTTTAGCCCACCAGGCTCCTCTGTTCATGTGACTCTCCAGGTGAGAATACTGGAATGGGTTGCCATTTCCTTCTCCAGGGGATCTTCCTGACCCAGAGATCGAACTCAGGTCTCCTGTGCTGCAGGCAGATTCTTCACCGACTGAGCTACTAGGGAAGCCCAAATTCCATTATAGCCATATAAAATATACTCAGGCAAGATTCAAGGTAAATGTTTGGTGACAAACACTTTGTGCCTCAAAGGAACTAGACATCACTCACTGGGGCTTATGAGAAAGTGCTAAGAGATTCTTTAATATCAATACTTCCATGTGAACCATTCCCGAGGAAAAGACTTTAATGCTTTTCAGCCAGAACGATGCTTGAGAGCCTATCCTGAATTCCTCAGCATTTAGGAAGAAAAGAGTATATAAAGTTCGAACAGGGTCACCACATCCTCCTCCAAGCCCACAATTTCAGTCAAACAATCCCTTCGCCAATAATTGAGGTTGATTCAGGAGCCTTTCCTCCCTGTTCCAAATTTTCTTAAATGCCAAGCAGACAGGCAAGTTTTAAAACACAGGATTGGTTTGGTTTGGTTTGGTTTTAACAGCTGTGCATAGGAGGACCCTAGGACTAGTAAATTGAGAAGTGGGAAGGACAGGTATCTCAGGCCTGACTGGGGCACACTGATCAAATCTGCAGTAACAAATACAACCCTCAACCCTCAAATACAAGGACAGGGGAAATGGCTGCATTGTAGCACAATACATCTCTTCTGAAAAGTAGCTGAACTTGGCTATGTTATGATTTCACTCATTTTCTTGTAGAGCTTGGCAAATGTTTTGTTTGACTTTTTGCATATATTAAGGATTGGAATATTTTAGAATCCTGTCTATTTTAAACTTATAATTAGCTATCTTAAAAAGAACACATTCTTGAAATATTTTAAAATATAATTAGAGTACTACTGCTGCTACATGCAATATTATTAAGACAGTAATAAAAAAATTTTAATGTTGTTCTGCAACACTTTAATCTTGAATTCTAATTATTATTTACATGAAAAGCATTTCCAGAGAGTCCTCTTTGAATGTTCATCCGGGTGTAAAAACACACAGCACCTGGCAGTTTATCTCCTAATCCAATTAATTCTGTACATTTGAATATCTGTCAGAAGAAAACTTGCAGCTGACAAGGTGCACAGGTTTCCATTCCTACCACGATAACCAGCGATAACCAGTGAGTTCTTAACCAAAGACCTCCTTCCTCTGACTCCAATCGTCTGTCCAGGGTCAGGCTCTCGACAGACACATGTCAATCCTGACACACTCCTGCGGCTAACCCGCGCGCCTCACCGAGCTGGGGGGTCCACCGGGCTGTTTCCACGCGGTTCCTTTTCTTGCCTGCCCATATCTTTGCTCATCTTTCTGTTTGCTCCTCTTTGCTTTCCGTCTCCAATCTCTCTCGCTGCTTCAGCACCCTCTGACTTTCAATCTTAAAGATCCCTAAAGTGAGGCTATTTCCTTTCGGCCGCAGCTCATCACCTGCCCACGGCGGTTATTTTGGAGCACAGACACAGGCTCTACAACTGGTCACCAAACACACACTTTAGCCAAGGTCCTGGAGGGCAGGACATGCTTAATGTGCAGCGCTAATAAAATGACCACTCTCAGGTCCCTTTGACACACATCCTCTCAGGTGCAGAGTTTATTTTTAAGGCTAATACTGTGAGCCCACTTGGCAGAAGACTGTCCTTTCCGACCCCCTGACCCCCGCCCTGCAAGATACAACTTTGCCCAGGCAGGTATCTCGAATCACCAGCCTGCTTCGCTCGCCGTTTCAACCCATTTTGCCTACTGGCTGCTTGAGTCCTACGACCCGACTCTGACCGAGACCCCCGAGTCCCTGGACGTGGGCTCACCTGGTCACCGGCGGACCCGGGCGGACGCTCACCTGGCTCCCTCTCGGACTCGGGGGCGGGCTCACCTGTCCCCCCGCGGAGGGCGCTCGGCCCCACCTGGGTACCCCTCCTGCCCGCGCCGCTGCGGCCGCTCTGGAACAGGCTTTGCGCCGCTGCAGCCCTGCACGCCCGGCTGAGCGGTCACGGGGAGTTCCAGCCAACTTACTCAGCGTGCCTGGAAAGACAGAGCTGCTGGGAATATGCATACTCGGTTTCGCGGGTCCTCGCCTTTCGAGTGACCACTCTAGGCCAGTCCCTTCCGTGCACTGACCGAGCTCTCCCCGGCGCTCTTCCCTTCTTTCCCTTTGGTTAAGGAATTAGCCTCGAGGAGCCCGGATCCATCGGAAAAAGGAAACTACTTTTTCCCCCTGCTGGTGACTGTGGGAAACTGCATGTGGTAGATTAAACCCATAAACAAGGTTTTCTTCCCTCCCTGTTCAGTCCCTCAGTCGTCTCCGACTCTGAGACTCCATGGACTGCTGCACTCCAGGCTCCCCTGTCCTTCACTATCTCCCAGAGCTTGCTCAAACTCATGCCCATGAAGTCTGTGATGCCGTGCAACCATCACATCCTCTGTCGTCCTCCTCCTGCCCTCAATCCTTCCCAGCATCAGGGTCTTTTCCAGTGAGTTGGCTCTTCACATCAGGTGGCCAAAGTATTGAAGCTTCAGCTTCAGTCCTTCCAGTGAATATTCAGGACTGATTTCCTTTAGGATTGACTGGTTTGATCTCCTTGCTGTCCAAAGGACTCTCAAGAGTCTTCTCCAACATCACAGTTCAAAAGCATCAATTCTTACACTCTTCCATGATTAGTCATCTGCTTTATGGTCCAACTCTCACATCCATACACGACTACATGGCTTTGACTATATGGACCTTTATCAACAAAGTAATGTCTCTGCTTTTTAATATGTTTTCTAGGTTGTCATAGCTTTTCTTCCAAGGAGCAAGCATTTTTTAATTTCATGGCTGCAGTCACAGTCCTTTGTGATTTTGGAGCTCAAGAAAATCTGTCAGTGTTTCCACTCTTTCCCCATCTATTTGCCAATGAAGTGATGGGACCAGATGCTATCATCTTAGTTTTTTGAATGCTGAATTTTAAGCCAGCTTTTTCACTCTCCTTCTTCACCCTCATCAAGAAGCTCTTTAGTTTCTCTTTGCTTTCTGCCATTAGAGTCATATCCTCTGCATATCTGTGGCTGTTGATATTTCTCCCGTCAATCATGATTCCAGCTTGTGATTCATCCAGCCCAACATTTTGCTTGATGTACTCTGCATAGAAGTTAAATAAACAAGGTGACAATATACAGCCTTATTGTACTCCTTTCCCAATTTGGAACCAGTTCGTTGTTCTGTGTCTGGTTCTGTTACTTCTTGACCTGCATATAGGTTTCTCAGACGCAGGTAAGGTGCTCTGGTATTTCCATCTCTTTAAGAATTTTCCACAGCTTGTTGTGATCCACACAGTCAAAGGCTTTATTTAGCATGGTCAATGAAGCAGAAGTAGATATTTTACTGGAATTCTCTCGCTTTTTCTATGATCCAATGGACGTTGGCAATTTGATCTCTGGTTCCTCTGCCTTTTGTGAATCCAGCTTGTGCATCTGGAAGTTCTAGGTTCATGTATTGTGTAAGCCTTGCTTGGAGAATTTTGGGCATTCCTTTGCTAGCATGTGAAACGAGGGCAATTGTGCAGCAGTTTTGCATTTTCTTCTATGAGATAGGAATGAAGATCATTGTTCTTCTCCAGCTCCCACCCCTGCCATATAAAAACTTTTGAAAACTTTCCTTTTTATTAATTTTATTGTATTTTAAGTGCCATTTTAAGGGGAGGCAAATAATTTTTGACCTTAGAATTAATGCAAATAAGAAAAATTGAGATATTCCATGCAATCCTTTTGTGTCCTTTTTTTCTAATAATAGAAAATTGTAAACTTAAGAAGATGCAGAAGAGCACAATGCGGTTCTGGCTTTAGGTAATGGTGGACTAATCTTCCCGAAGATAAAATTTCTAAAATCTGAGCGAAAGATTTTTAAAAATTATTTGAAGGCCTTAGGGATTGACCAAAAAAAAGTAGAAGCTGGAGAGGACAGTACACTTGAAAGATGAATGGAAGTTGTTGAAATTTGTGAGGATGTGAATTTTTAACCTGAGGGCAAAACCCGCAATCCATGAGCAATTCCAGCTAAAGAATGCTGCCGCTTGACTGGCTTGAAGGAGACGCAAAACAGAGTTTGAGGCCAGTAGAAGAATTGGAAGGTTACAGGGGGAATGCAGAAAGGAATCCTGGAGAGGATGGACTCCAAAATATGTGTCATATTAGTTTTCTATTGCTGCCACAACAAATTACCACAAGCTTAGTGACTTAAAAACAACATAGATTTATTATCTTCCAGTTCTGGAGGTCAGATGTCCTGTGCAGGTCTCACTGGACCAAAATCGATGTATTGACAGGCTGCATTCCTTCCTAGAGGATGTGGGGGAGTATCTACTTCCACATCATTCAGGTTTTTGACAGAATTAAGTTCCTTGCAGGTGTAGGACTGAGGCTCCCACCTTGCCACTGGCTGTAAGCTGAGAGTCATTCCCAGTTCCATGCCACGTTCATTGGCCTGCAGCTTCCTTCTTCCCTCTTCAAAGCCTGCAGCTCCAAGTTCAATCCCCTTCACACTCTTCACAGTGTAGCTGGATTGGGCACATCCAGATTATCCAGGATAATTTTCCCATTGTAAGCTTAATCCCATCGGGGAAATCCCTCTTGCCATAAGTAACATATGGACATGTTCTGGAGATCGGAGCATGGACATCTTCAAGGGGCCATTATGCTGCCTAGCACAGTCTGCCCTCTAATTCTTCAAAGATGGCTCTTCTTAATATCAATAATCACATTAAATACAAATACACTAGGCATGCCAATTAAATGACAGAGATTGTCAGATTGGATTAAAAACTAAAGAAAATGAGACCAAATTGTGTACTCAGACAGTAAAGAGTCTGCCTGCAAATCGGGAGACCCAGGTTTGATCCCTGGGTCAAGAAGATTCCTTGGAAAAGGAAATGGTTACTGACTTCAGTGTGCTTGCCTGAGAAATCCCATGGACAGAGGAACCTGGCAAGCTACAGTCCATGGAGTTGCAAAGAGTCGGACATGACTGAGTGATTATTACTTTCACTACCAAATGAAAAAGAACTTTACAAAGAAATAGTTTCAAAGGAAAAGGATGGGGCTTCCCTGGTGGCTCAGTGGTCAAGAATTCGCCTACTGATGCAGGAAACATGGGTTTAATCCCTGGTCCAGGAGGATCCCCCATGCCTCGGAGCAACAAAGCTCATGCACCGCAACTACTAAGCCTGTGCTCTAGACCCTAGGAGCCACACTACTGAGCCCTGGTGCTGCAATTACTGAAGCCCAGGCACTCTAGACCCCATGCTCCACAACAAGAGACACCACTGCAGTGAGAAGCCTGAGCACCGTAACGAGGAGTAGCCCTTGCTTGCCGCACCTAGAAAAAGCCCATGCAGGGAAAATAAAAAGGACCCAATACAGCCAAAAATAAATAAATAATAAAAAAGTAAAAGGATGGAAAGATACACTATGCAAACAGAAGGAATAAGAAATCTGAAGTGGCCAACAAGCATGTGAAAAGATGCTCAATATCCCTAATCATAAGACATATGAAAGTCAAAATCACAGTGAGGTATCATCTCACATCCAGTAGGATGGTCATTATTAAAAAGCAAACAAACACACAAAAACAGACAAAGACAAGTGTTGGTGAACATGTGGAGAAATTTGAACCTTTGTGCACTGTTGTTGGAACTATAAAATGGTGCAATTATATTGGAAAACACTATGGAGGTACCTCAAAACACTAAAACTAGAATTATGATATGATTCAGCAATCCCACTTCTCAGTGTATATCCAGAAGATTTCAGAGCAAAACCTCAGAGAGATCTGCATACCCACGTCCAGTGCAGGATTATTTAAAATAGTCAAGAGGTGAAAGCAATCCGAGTGTCCATCAACAGACAAATAGATAAAGAAAACCTGGTGTGGTTTACATGTGGAATATTATGCAGCATTTGAATCAGTTCTAATGAGGTGGATGAAACGGGAGCCTATTATACACAGTGAAGTAAGTCAGAAAGAAAAACACCAACACAGTATATTAACACATATATATGGAATTTAGAAAGATGGTAACGATGACCCTGTATGTGAGACAGCATAAGAGATACAGATGTAAGGAGCAGACTTTTGGACTCTGGGAGAAGGCAAGGGTGGGAGAGAATAGCACTGAAACATGTGTATTATCATATGTGAAACAGATCACCAGTCCAGGTTTGATGCATTAGACAGGGTGCTCAGGGCTGTTGCACTGGGATGACCCTGAGGGATGGGATGGGGAGCGAGGTGGGAGGGGGGTTCAGGATGGTGGACACATGTACACTCATGGCTGATTCATATCAGAGTATGGCAAAAACCACCACAATATTGTAAAGTAATTAGCCTCCAATTAAAATGAATAAATTAATAATAAAAAAGAGAAAACCTGATGTGGTTTACATGGTGGAATATTATGCAGCCTTAAAAAAGGAAATCCTGTAACATACCATCACATGGATGAACCCTAAGGACATTAGGCTAACTGAAATAAGCCAGTAACAAGAGGGCAAAATACTGTATACTTGCAATCATTAAAATATCTAAAGTAGTCAAAAATCATAGAAACAAGGAGTAGAAAGTTTCCAACGGCAAAGGAGAAAGGGTAGGGGAAACTAGTGTTTAATGTGTGTAGAGTTTCAATTTTGCAAGATGAAACAGTTCTACAGCTCTGTAGCACAATGTGAATATACTTCAGTTCAGTTCAGTTCAGTTGCTCAGTCGTGTCTGACTCTTTGCGACCCCATGAATCACAGCACGCCAGGCCTCCCTGTCCATCACCAACTTCTGGAGTTCACTCAGACTCACATCTATCGAGCCCGTGATGCCATCCAGCCATCTCATTCTCTGTCGTCCCCTTCTCCTCCTGCCCCCAATCCCTCCCAGCATCAGAGTCTTTTCCAATGAGTCAACTCTTCGCATGAGGTAGCCAAAGTACTGGAGTTTCAGCTTTAGCATCATTCCTTCCAAAGTAATCCCAGGGCTGATCTCCTTCAGAATGGACTGGTTGGATCTTCTTGCAGTCCAAGGGACTCTCAAGAGTCTTCTCCAACACCACAGTTCAAACGCATGAATTCTTTGGCGCTCAGCCTTCTTCACAGTCCAACTCTCACATCCATACATGACTACTGGAAAAACCATAGCCTTGACTAGACGGACCTTAGTCGGCAAAGTAATATCTCTGCTTTAACACTATTGAATTTGTAAGCTGTTAAGATGATAAATTCAATGTTATGGGTTTTTTAACCCACCCTTCCAAAAACAAGAAATCATAAGTATCTATATTAATATTTGACAAAATAGACTTTAAGACAGAATATTATTAGAGATAAAGAGGGAAATTTCATAATAATAGAAAGTTCAATCCAGACAGAGGAAGATGGAAGACAAATACTGTATGATATCACTTGTATGTGGAACCTAAAAAATATAGCAAATTTGTGAATGTAACGAAAAAAAAAACCAGATTCACAGATATAGAGAACTAGTCGTAATAATCAGGGAGAGGGAAAGGGGAGGGGTAATACAGGGGTACAAGGGGCTTCCCTCATAGCTCAGTTGGTAAAGAATCCGCCTGCAATGCAAGAGACCCCAGTTTGATTCCTGGGTTGGGAAGATCTGCTGGAGAAGAGATAGGCTACCCACTCCAGTATTCTTGGGCTTCCCTTGTGGCTCAGCTGGTAAAGAACTCTCCTGCAATGTGGGAGACCTGGGTTTGATCCCTGGGTTGGGAAGATCCCCTGGAGAAGGGAAAGGCTACCCACTCCAGTTTTCTGGTCTGGAGAATTCCATCGATTTGTGTAGTCCATGGGGTTGCAAAGAGTTGGACATGACTGAGTGACATTCACTTTCATTTTCAAGGGGTACAAACTATTATGTATAAAAGAAGCAAAAAAGAAATATCGTACAATACAGGGAATATAGCCAATATAACGATAAGTGGAGTGTAACCTTTAAAAATTGCAAATCACTATATTGTATCCCTGTAACTTATATAATGTTGTACCTCAACTATATCTCCATTTTTAAAAGTGGTCAATCCACCAGAACAATATAACAACTATAAGTTTATTTTCCTAAGCCAAACTGTGTCCAGCTTAAAGATACTTTTCATTAACAATCACAGTCTTTCAAACAGGATATAGGCAGACAATTGCCAACAGTATACAACAACTTTCAAACTCCCTTTTGCAGTGGACTACCAAAATCAGAAAGCCACTATAAAACCCAATGAAGTCTTCATCTGATGCTCTGAACAGGGAGAGTTTAGAGTGAGGGTTGACATTTTACATCGAGCATGTTGTTTCACAACTTTTCACAAGCTGACCCTGACTTTCAGGAAATGGGAATGAAAATGGCTAACGTATCAATCTGAGGATCCATAATCTAAAAAAGGAACACTGCCCTTTCAAGTGATGCCATCTCAGTGGTGCCACTGAAAAGTCCAGACTGCCTGGCATACTGTTAACAAGCTTGGGGAGGGGTCGGGTTCCGATAGGTCTCTGTGTTTAGGGGAGTAAAGTCTGTGCTATACGTGGAGAGGGAGAAGAGGACATAAAAACTAATTTAAATTTTCCACACCACAAAGCCTTCGTACCAAGGTGGCAAATGTGTGTCAACATCAAGGAATTGCTCTTTCCTGGGAACCAAGAGGAAGTCTCCCAAAACTAGATGGGAAAGGTTTCTTTTTTGCCCATGTCAATCCAGCTTCTGTTAGTGACATGTGCTCTTCCCCAGAAAGAACCAATGGAGTGTCCTGTGTGCTAACAACCTAGTTTTAAAAAAAGTAAAATAAAATTCTGCATTTTTATAAAACTTGATTTCAAAAATAGTATTTCAAGCTGTACAGTCAGCAGAAGTACACAGTTATCAGAAACACACACACTTCCCCAGGCATCTCCAGCACCATCAGCTTTCCATGCCTGGTCTATTTGGGCATCTCCACTGTCTGCAGGCTTATTCCCATCCTAGAACACAGGCAGGATGGTGGAGTAGAAGGACACGTGCTCATCTTCTCCTGCGAGAACTCCAAAATTACAATCGCTGCTGAACAACCATCGACAAGAAAATGTTGGATCCCGCCAAAGAAGATGCACCACGTCCAAGGGCAAAGGAGAAGCCCCAGCAAGATGGTAGGAGGGGAGAGATAGCATTTAGAATCAAACCCCATACCTGCCAGAGACGCTCGGAGGGCTCAGACAAAACCTTGTGCGCACCAGGACCCAGAGACCCCACAGAGACTGAGCCAGAACTCTGTTTGAGTTTCCTGTGAAGATGCAGGACTGCAGTGGCCTGCCGCAGGGGCAGGGGACCTGGGGGCAGAACTCTGGGTCACACAGCCTGTGGTGTAAGCACCCTTGGAGGAGGTCACCATTAACCCCACCATAGAGTCGCGGAGCAAACAACCCACAAACTGCAGAACAATTATACCAAAGAAATTATCACACTGTTAAGAAAGTTCTAAGACCCACAACAGATTTCCCAACCTGGGGATCTGGCAGAGGGACTGAGAACCCCCAGGGAATTTGACTTTGGAGGCCAGTGGGATTTGGTTACAGAACTTCTACAGACTCTTGGAGGGCACAAACAAAACCTTGTGCTCACCAAAACCCAGGAGAAAGGAGCAGTGACCCCACAAAAGACTGACCCAGACTTGCCTGTGAGTGTCCAGGAGTCTCCAGTGGAGGCGTGGGTCAGCGGTGGCGTGCTGCAGGGTCGGTGATACCGAGTGTGGCAGTTTACCCACAAGACCTTTTACAGGAGGCTGGCATTTTCTTCACTACCTCCACCATAGTTTGGTCTCAGGCCAAACAACAGGAAGGCAACAGAGCCCTGCCCATCAACAGAAAATTGGATTAAAGATTTATTGAGCATGGCCGCACCCACCAGAACAAAACCCAGTTTTTCCCACAGTCAGTCTCTCCCTTCAGGGAGCATCCATAAGCCTCTTATCCTTATCCTTCAGAGGGCAGACAGAATGAAAACCACAGTCACAGAAAACTAATCAAACTGATCACATGGACCACAGCCTTGTCTAACTCAATGAAACTATGAGCCATGCCATGTAGGGCCACCCAAGACAGACGGGTCATGGTGAGGAGTTCTGACAAAATGTGGTCCACTGGAGAAGGGAATAGCAAACCACTTCAGTATTCTTGCCTTGAGAACCCCATGAACAGTATGGAAAGGCAAAAAGATAGGACACTGCAGCTGGCGTGCTGCAGTCCATGGGGTCACAGAGTCGGACACGGCTGAGTGACTGAACTGAACTGATTCCCATCCTTTCAAGCTTTCTGCTTTTTCACTTTGGGTCCCTGCCTTGCAGGGTCCTTTTTAGGCTTAGGCTCTGGCTTTGGAGGAGTAGGTTTAGCGAATAACCTTGCAGATCTTCTCGTGGGTCATCCTTCACCTTGGCTTTATCTTCTCTAGCATCCCCTTCAGCCTTTCTCTTGGGCACAGTGGCAACAGCAGCGAGATGTAGGTATTGGACACCAGGATGCACAGGCTCTGGTTGGTCTTACCTGTTCTTCTAATTACAAGTTTTTATGCACCTAATATCAGAGCTTCAAAATAACCTCAAGCAAAACTAACAGAACTGAAGGGAGAAATAAGCAAACCTGCAATCACAGTGAAAGATTTTAAGAATCTGCTGTTGATAATTGATTGAGCTAGACACAAAAACTCAGTAAATATATAGAATATCTTTAAAATACTATAGTCCACGGATTGGTGAACTATGGTCTATGACCAAATCCCATGAATAAAGTTTTATTGGAAAATAGCTACATCCATTTGTTTATGTACAGTTTATGGCTTTCTATGGCTGTTTTCCTAGAACTGAGTAGATGGAACAGATTCAAGTGGCTTGAAAAACCTAAAAATATTTACTACCTAGCCTTCCACAGGAAATTTTGCTAACTTCTTACTTTTCTAGAGTGTTCATGATTGCTTCTTGGAACATTTGTACGATAGGTGCTTTAAAATTGTTTTCAGATCATTCCAACATCTATGTCAATCTCAGTTTTGAAGTCTGTTGATCTTTTTTGCCTTGTGAATTGAGATTTTCCTGGTTTTTTAATATATCAAGTAATTTGTTATTGTCTCCTGGAATATTTTAATATTATGTAATGAGACTATAGATCTTATTCAGATTCTATGGAGAATAGACCCATTTTTGTCTTAGGCCAAAGGCTTGCTTAGGTTTGGGGTTCAAGTTCACTCTGCCTTCCATGGGTTGTAGTTCAAATGTAAATTCAGTTTTCAAAGCCCTTGCAGTCCCATTTGGATAGATCCTGATTATGTACCATTCAGAGGTCATCTGGACCCTGGTCGATTGTATATTAGTTCAGTTCTCAAAGTCACAGATACACTGAACAGACCCATGAACATACAGCCCAGTGGTGAACCCAGAATTTCATATACAACTTTAGGGATTTTCCTATAAAATTAAGAAAGAGTGCCTCCTCTCTCCACACTCTCCACCGTATTTTCCAGTTCCCTAGGGTTTCCCCTTTTATTTTATGGCCAGAAAGTGACCTCACTCTGTGTACTTCTATGCCTGCTCCCATCTTTGGTCAAGTGGCAGAAGACAAGCAATAGGGATTGGTCAAACTGGGGAGGAATATTCCCCTTCCCCAGAGTTTTAGCTCCTGCTGGTTCTTGCCCTGGCCTTTGCTGTTGTCACCACAGGAAGGCTTCAGGGCTGGGGCTCAAGGAAATGAGGAGAAGAAATAAAACAGAGAGAATTCCACATTCTGTCTCTCTGGGTGTGGGAGGTTTCCTGATAATCAGCCAGAACTAAAGTGCTTCCCTGGAGCTCTCTCTACGTGCATCCCAGACTACATTCCAGGCACACATTCAGACTAATAAATAACAAAGGAACACAGACGGTAAACTCACATCTAGTGCACTGGGCTTCAAGTCGTCTTCTCCATTTAGCTGCTACTAGTCTACGGGGTCGCCAAGAGTTGGACATGACTTAGTGACTGAGCGCGCACGCACATTCCCTTTCAGTCTTCCTATAGGTGCTCTATGCATTCTGTCTAGGTTTATAGTAACATTCAGTGGAGGGACAGAATGGAGTGTGCTTGCTCGATCCTTACCCAAAACAAGAGCCACAATAGCAAAGATTAAAGAGAGGATATCACCACGGATTTTACAGATATGAAATTAGACATACTACTTTAAATAATTTATGCCAATAAATTCGGCAATTTAGATGAAATAGACAAATTGCTTAAGAGAAAACTTACCAAAAGTAACACAACAGGAAATGGAATCTCTGAATAGCTTTATATATTTTTTCTTGAAGTATAATTTACTTTCAACATTATATTAGCTTCAAGTGTACAACATAGTGATTCCATATTTTTATGCATTACAAAAAGATCACCACTAAAAGTCTAATTACCATCTGTCACCAAAGTAGTCACAATATTATCAACTGTATTCCTTACGCTGTACATCACATGCCCATGATTTATTGGTTTTACAACTGGACGTTTGTATCTCTCTTAGAACCCTTTGCCCTGTTTCACCCATCTCCCCTCTCCTTCCCTCCTGCAGCCACTAGTTTGTTCTCTGTAGCTTGTGAGTCTGTTCTGTTTTATATTTGTTCAATTGTTTTGCTTTATAGAGTCCATATAAGTGAAATCATACAGTATTGGCCTTTCTCTGTCTGACATTTCATTTACATAATACCCTCTAGGTCCTTCCATGTGGTCACAAATGGCAAGATTTCATTCTTTTTATGGCTGAGTAATCTACAGTCCATGGGGCCGCAAAGAGTTGGACACGACTGAGCGACTTTTGACTTCAGTGTCCCACTGTGCATATGTGTCTGTCTGTCTGTCTGTGTGTACACCACATCTTCTTTATCCATTAATCTATTGACGGATGCTTAGTTTGCTTGCATATCTTGGCTATTGTAAATAATGCTACAATGAACTTTGGGGTGCATGGATTTCTTCCAATCAGTGTTTTTATTTGCTTTGAATAAATATCCAGAAGTGGAATTGCTGGATCATATAGTAGTTCTCTTTTTAATTTTTTGAGTAAACTCCATATTTTTCAACAGTGAATGTACCAAATCACATTACTACCAACAGTGTACAAGTGTTCCCTTTTCTCCACATTCTTACTTGTTACTTATATTTTTCAGGGGCACTCTCCAACATGAAATCGTCCAGTTTTCCCATACCATTTAGTGAAGAGACTATATTTTCTCCATTCTGAGAGGCGTGAGGTGATATCTCATTCTGGTTTTTATTTGTATTTGCCCAGTGACTAGAGATTAGTCACTTTTTGAGCATCTTTTCATATACTGTTAGCTATCTGTATGTCTCCTTTGGAAAGATGTCTATTCAGAGCTTCTGCCCATTTTTAAATTACGTTTTTATTGTTGTTAAGTTGTGTGAGGTTATTTTCTTAATGTATTTTGGATATTAACCCCTTATCAGACATATCATTTGGAAATATTTTTTCCATTCAGTATGTTGCCATTTTGTTTTGTTGACAGTTTCCTTCATATACAAAAGCTTTTTGGTTTGATGTAATCCTATTTGCTTAATTTGGCTTTTGTTGCCATTGCCTGAGGAGACATATCAAAAAATATTGCTAAGACTGATTTCAAAGAGCACACTACCCATATAATCTTCCAGAAATTTTATGGTTTCAGGTCTTATATTTAAGTCTTTAATCTATTTTGATTTTTTTTTCCAGAAGAAGAACCAGTCATTCTGTTAGCACATGGCTCTCAAATACATTAAATTCAAAGTTGCTTCTATGTAAAATGAAGTTCTATGTCTCACTTTGTTTTGCTTTGTTGGGATATAGTTGCCTTACAGTGTTGTATTAGTTTCGGCTGTACAATGAAGCAAATCAGCCAAATGTACACATGTATCCCCTTCCACTTGGACCTCCCTCCCAAACCCACATCTCACCCATCTATCTGTAACCTAGAAAAATGGTACAGATGAACCTATTTGCAGGGCAAGAATAGAGAGGCAGGTGTAGAATTAATAGGGAAGCAGAATTAATTTTTTATATATGACGAAAGTGGTCTAGTTCCACTCTCCAACGTGAAATTGTCCAGGTTTCCCACACCATTTAGTGAAGAGACTATATTTTCTCCATTTTATATTCTTGTCCCCTGCACTGTAGCTTGCATGCATGCTTGCTAAGTCACTTCAGTCGTGTCCAACTCTTTGCATTGGCTATATAAGCATGGGTTCATTTCTGGACTCTCTATTCTATTTCACTGATGAATGTGCCTGTTTTTGTGCCATCCCATATTTTTTTATTACTATAGCTTGGTAGTATAGTTTGAATCAGGAAGTGTGATACTTGCAGCTTTATTTTTCTTTCTGAAGGTTGCCTTGGCTATTTAGGGTCTGTTTGAGTTATATGTTTGACAGAATGTGGTCCACTGGAGAAGGGAATGGCAAACCACTTCAGTATTCTTGCCTTGAGAACCCCATGAACAGTATGAAAAGGCAAAATGATAGAATACTGAAAGAGGAACTCCCCAGGTCAGTAGGTGCCCAATATGCTGCTGGAGATCAGTGGAGAAATAACTCCAGAAAGAATGAAGGGATGAAGCCAAAGCAAAAACAATACCCAGCTGTGGATGTGACTGGTGATAGAAGCAAGGTCCGATGCTGTAAAGAGCAATATTGCATAGGAACCTGGAATGTCAGGTCCATGAATCAAGGCAAATTGGAAGTGGTCAAACAAGAGATGGCTAGAGTGAACGTCAACATTCTAGGAATCAGCGAACTAAAATGGACTGGAATGGGTGAATTTAACTCAGATGACCATTATATCTACTACTGTGGGCAGGACTCCCTCAGAAGAAATGGAGTAGCCATCATGGTCAACAAAAGAGTCCAAAATGCAGTACTTGGATGCAATCTCAAAAACGACAGAATGATCTCTGTTCGTCTCCAAGGCAAACCATTCAATATCATCGTAATCCAAGTCTATGCTCCAACCAGTAAGGCTGAAGAAGCTGAAGTTGAACGGTTTTATGAAGACGTACAAGACATTTTAGAACTAACACCCAAAAAAGATGTCCTTTTCATTATAGGGGACTGAAATGCAAAAGAAGGAAATCAAGAAACACCTGGAGCAACAGGCAAATTTGGCCTTGGAATGCAGAATGAAGCAGGGCAAAGAGTAATAGAGTTTTGCCAAGAAAATGCACTGGTCATAGCAAACACCCTCTTCCAACAACACAAGAGAAGACTCTACACATGGACATCACCAGATGGTCAACACCAAAATCAGATTGATTATATTCTTTGCAGCCAAAGATGGAGAAGCTCTATACAGTCAGCAAAAACAATACCAGGAGCTGACTGTGGCTCAGATCATGAACTCCTTATTGCCAAATTCAGACTTAAATTGAAGAAAGTAGGGAAAACCACTAGACCATTCAGGTATGACCTAAATCAAATCCCTTATGATTATACAGTGGAAGTGAGAAATAGATTTAAGGGCCTAGTTCTGATAGAGTGCCTGATGAACTATGGAATGAGGTTCGTGACATTGTACAGGAGACAGGGATCAAGACCATCCCCATGGAAAAGAAATGCAAAAAGGCAAAATGGCTGTCTGGGACGGCCTTACAAATAGCTGTGAAAAGAAGAGAGGCAAAAAGCAAAGGAGAAAAGGAAAGATATAAGCATCTGAAGGCAGAGTTCCAGAGAATAGCAAGAAGAGATAAGAAGCCTTCTTCAGCAATCAATGCAAAGAAATAGAGGAAAAGAACAAAATGGGAAAGACTAGAGATCTCTTCAAGAAAATTAGAGATACCAAGGGAACATTTCATGCAAAGATGGGCTCGATAAAGGACAGAAATGGTATGGCCTAACAGAAGCAAAAGATATTAGGAAGAGGTGGCAAGAATACACAGAAGAACTGTACAAAAAAGATCTTCACGACCCAGATAATCATGATGGTGTGATCACTAATCTAGAGCCAGACACCCTGGAATGTGAAGTCAAGTGGGCCTTGGAAAGCATTGCTACGAACAAAGCTAGTGGAGGTGATGGAATTCCAGTAGAGCTATTTCAAATTCTGAAAGATGATGCTGTTAAAGCGCTGCACTCAATATGCCAGCACATTTGGAAAACTCAGCAGTGGCCACAGGACTGGAAAAGGTCAGTTTTCATTCCAATCCCAAAGAAAGGCAATGCCAAAGAATGCTCAAACTACTGCACAATTGCACTCATCTCACATGCCTGTAAAGTAATGCTCAAAATTCTCCGAGCCAGGCTTCAGCAATACGTGAACCGTGAATTTCCAGATGTTCAAGCTGGTTTTAGAAAAGGCAGAGGAACCAGAGATCAAATTGCCAACATCCGCTGGATCATGGAAAAAGCAAGAGAGTTCCAGAAAAACATTTATTTCTGCTTTATTGGCTATGCCAATGCCTTTGACTGTGTGGATCACAATGAACTGTGGAAAATTCTGAGAGAGATGGGAATACCAGACCACCTGACCTGCCAATTCAGAAACCTGTATGCAGGTCAGGAAGCAGCAGTTAGAACTGGACATGGAACAACAGACTGGTTCCAAATAGGAAAAGGAGTACGTCAAGGCTGTATATTGTCACCCTGCTTATTTAACTTCTATGCAGAGTACATCATGAGAAATGCTGGACTGGAAGAAACACAAGCTGGAATCAAGATTGCCGGGAGAAATATCTATAACCTCAGATATTCAGATGACACCACCCTTATGGCAGAAAGTGAAGAGGAACTAAAAAGCCTCTTGATGAAAATGAAAGTGGAGAGTGAAAAATTGGCCTAAAGCTCAACATTCAGAAAACGAATATCACGGCATCTGGTCCCATCACTTCATGGGAAATAGATGGGGAAACAGTGGAAACAGTGTCAGACTTTAATTTTGGGGGCTCCAAAATCACTGCAGATGGTGACTGCAGCCGTGAAATTAAAAGACGCTTACTCCTTGGAAGAAAAGTTATGACCAACCTAGAGAGCATATTCAAAAGCAGAGACATTACTTTGCCAACTAAGGTCCATCTAGTCAAGGCTATGGTTTTTCCTGTGGTCATGTATGGATGTGAGAGTTGGACTGTGAAGAAGCTGAGTGCCAAAGAATTGATGCTTTTGAAGTGTGGTGTTGGAGAAGACTCTTGAGAGTCCCTTGGACTGCAAGGAGATCCAACCAGTCCATTCTGGAGATGAGCCCTGGGATTTCTTTGGAAGGAATGATGCTAAAGCTGAAACTCCAGTACTTTGGCCACCTCATGCGAAGAGTTAACTCATTGCAAAAGACTCTGATGCTGGGAGGGATTGGGGGCAGGAGGAGAAGGGACTGGATGAGATGGCTGGATGGCATCACTGACTTGATGGATGTGAGTCTGAGTGAACTCCGGAGTTGGTGATGGACAGGGAGGCCTGGTGTGCTGCGATTCATGGGGTCGCAATGAGTCGGACATGACTGAGCGACTGAACTGAACTCAGTTATATACAAATTTTAGGATTATTTCATCTACATCTGTTGAAATATGTTTTTGGTATCTTGATAGGAATTGCATTGCATCTATTGATGTGTTGGGCAGTATGATCATTTTAATAATATAGTGCTTCCAATGCATGAGTCTCATATCTTTCCATCTGTGTCATCTTCAATTTCTTTCATCAGTGTCTTATAGCTTTCTGAGCACATGTGTTTACCACTCTGGGTAGGTATCTTGTTCTTTTTAGTACAATTGTAAATGGAATTATTTTTTAAATTTCTCCTTCTGATAGTTCATTATTAGTATAGAAATGTAACAGATTTCTGTATGTTAATTTTGTGTTTTTTTGTATGTTAATTTTGTATGCTGCAACTTCACTGAAGTAATTTAATATTTCTAATAGTTTTTGGTGGAGTCTTCAGGGTTTTCTACATATCTTCATCTGCAAACAGTGACAATTCTATTTCTTTTTTCCAATTTGGATGCCTTTTATGTCTTTTTCTTCTATGATTGTTTGGCTAGCACTTATTAGTTGAATAAAAGTGGCAAGAGTGGGCTTCCTTGACTTGATCCTGACCTTAGAGGAAATGCTTTCAGTTTTTTACCACTAAGTATGATTGTTCTATGGGTTTGTCATAAGTGTTTCCTCTATACCACTGGATTGAGAGTTTATCTAAGTGGGTGTTGAATTTTGTCAAAAGACTTTTCTGCATCTATTGAAATAATCATTTACTTTTTATCATTTTGTTAATTGGTGTATCATGTTGAGTGATTTGTGGCTATTGGGTCATCCTTACATCATTGGACTAAATCCCACTTGATCATGGTGTATGATTATCTTAATGTATTATTGAATTCAGCTTCCTAATCTTTTGTTAGGGATTTGTGCATCTATGTTCATTAGGGATGTTGCCCTTTTTTTTTTTTTTTTTTTCGTGTCTTTGTCAGATTTTGGCATGCTGGCCTTGTGGAATGAGTTCAGACGCATTCCTTCCTTTTTAATTTTCTTGCAGTAGTTTCAGAAAGATAGGTGTTGACTCTTCTTTAAATGTTTAGTAGAATCTACCTGTGAAGCCATCTGGTCCTGGACTTCAGTTTGTTGGGAAATTTTTTAAATTGCTGATTCAGTTTCATTACTAGTAATTGGTCTGTTCAGATTTTCAGTTACTCCCTGATTCAGTCTTGAAAACTGTATGTTTCTAGGAATTTATCTTTCTTCTAGGTTGTCCAATTTGTTGACAGGTGTTCATAGTAGTGCCATGATTCTTTGGATTTCTGTGGTATCAGTTATAATTTCTCCTCTTTATGTTCTGATTTTATTTATTTAAGTCCTCTCTCTCTCTCATAAGTGTGTCTAAAAGTTTATCTTTTTAAAAAAATCTTTTTCAAAGAACCAGCAATTGGTTTCACTGTTCTTTTCTATTACTTTTTAAATCTCTACTTCTGATCTTTACTATTTCCTTCATTCTACTAATTTGGGGGCTTTATTTATTCTTTCTTTTCTAGTTCCTTTAGGTGTAAAATCTGATTGTTTACTAGAGATTTTTCTTGTTTCTTGATGTGGGTCTGTAACACTAGGAACTTCCCTCTGAGAACTGTTTTTGCTGTGTCTCATAGATTTAAGAAAGTTGTTTCCATTTTCAAAGTATTTTTAAATTTCCCCTTTGATTTCTTCATTGACTCATTGGTTGTTTAGTAGGATGTTATTTAGTCTCCACATATTTTTGGGTTTTCTTCTTTTAAATGATTTCCAGTTTCATATCATTGTGGTCAGAAAAGATGGTTGATATGATTTCAATCTTCTTAAATTTGTTGAGACTTGTTTTGTGGCCCAACATGTGTTCTATCCATGAGAACATTTCATGTACACTTGAAAAGAATGTGTACTCTGTAGCTTGGGGATGGAAATTCTACATATTCTGTCTAGTATAATGTGTCATTTAAGGACAGTTTTCCCTATTGGATGAGTAGATGATCTCTCAACTGATGTAAGTGGGGTGTGAAAGTCCCCTACTATTATCGTATTATTGTCAATTTCTCCCTTTATGTTTGTTAACATCTGCTTTATATATAGGTGTTCCTATATTAGGTGCTCATATGTTTGTGACTACTATATCCCCTTATATTTATCCCTTTATTATTATATAATGTCCTTCTTTATCTTTTATTATAGACTTTATATTAAAGTCTACTTTGTCTGAAATGAGTATTGCTATTCCAACTTTCCATTCATTTCTAATTGCATGGAATATCTTTTTCCAGGTCCTCACTTTCAGTCTCTGTGTGTCTTTAGATATGAAGACAGCCTCTTGCAGGCAGCATATAGGTGGGTCTTGTCTTTTTTATACATTCAGCCATCTTATGTCTTTTGATTGGAGCATTCAGTCCATTTACATTCACAGTGATTATTGTTAGGCATGTGCTTATTACCATCTTGTTAATTATTTTCTGGTAGTTTTGTAGCTCTTTTCTGTCCTTTTCTTCTCTTGATCTCCTCCTTGGTAATTTGATGATTTTCTTTAGTGTTAGTTTTGGGTTTCTTTCTCTTTACTTTTGTGTATCTGTTAAAGGTTTTTGACTTGTAGTTACCATAAAGTTCCTAAATATTGATATATATATAAGCTGATAGTCCTTAACTTTGAGTGCATTCTAAAAGCACCATAAATCTTTACTCTACCACCACATCTTATGTTTTTGATGCCTTATTTTACATCTTTAGCTTTGAGTACCCCTTAACTACTTATTGTAGTTATAGCTGACTTTATTGCTCTTGTCATTCAACCTTCATACTGGCTTTTTAAGTGGCTAGTCCACTCCTTTTACTATTTTTTTTACCTTTACCAGTGAGGTTTGTTTTTTCATTTTTTTTTCTTTTTTATACTATGGCCTTTTCTTTTTTACTTAAAAAAGGCCCTTTAACAAATTATAGTTTAAAATACAATTTACCAAAATTAATACCAACTTACAAAAAGAAGTAGAGTATTGGGAGTAGCTTTATATTTATTAATTAATTGAATTTATTATCAAAAACTCCCAGAGAAAACCTCAGCATAAGATGATTTCATTAGTAAATTCTATCAAACATTTAAGAAAGAAATAATATCAATCTTACACAAACTTTTTCAGAATACAAAGGCTAAAGGCACAGTTCCAACTTGTTTTATGAAACCAGCATAACCCTAATGCCAAAGACTCTATATGAATATAAATCAAGTTAAACTATACATAAATAAATCATGAAAACCTATGGTTTAATCCCAGGAATACAAAGTTTGTTAACAATTCAAAGACCAATCAGTATAACCCACCATATCCAGGTAGTAAAGAAAAAAAAGACTATCTCAACTGATGCAAAGAAAGCATCTGACAACATTCAATGCCCATTCATTACAAAAAAAAAAAAGTTTGTAACCCTCAGCATATGAGGAACAAAGGAGAATTTGCTTAATTTTATTGCATGTATCTGTAAAAAATTTACAACTACTTAATTCTTAATAGTAAAACACTATACATATTTTCCCTAATATTGCAAAGAAAGTACGTTTTTCTGCTCTTGCCACTTCTATTCTATTGGAGGTCTTTGTCAGTTCAATAAGGGAAGAAAAATAAACACAAGGCATATAAGTTGAAAAGGAAGAACGTATATATACCCTTATTCTCAGGTGGCGTGATCATTTGTGCAGAAAAAACTAAGGAATCAACTACAAAAAACAACCTAGATCTAATTTATGAGTCTAACTCTGATTCTCAAAAACTAATGTGTGAGTTTAACTAAGTCATACTAACATACTAACAACAAATATTGGGAAAGTGAATTTTAAAATAGTCTCATTTACAATACCATCAAAAGCATAAAATATTTGGAATAAATTTCATAAAAGACATGTAAGCCCTGTACAGTGAAAACAACCAAATACTGCAAAAAGAAATTAAAGACCTAAATAAATGGAGATATAGACTATATTTATGGATTTAAATTCAATATTGCTAAGATATTAATTCTCCCCACAATGATCTTTCTAAACTCAATGTAAATAGGCTTCTTATAGAAATAGGCAGGACAATTCTAAAATGTATGTGGAAAAGACAAGGATTTGCAATAGACAAAGCTGGAAAAGTGGGACAAACCTGGAGCGCTTACACTCCCTAACTTCAGTTTATTACAGAATTATAGAAACTATGACAGTATGGTGGACTTCTCCGGTGGTACAGTGGATGAGAATCCGTCTGCCAATGCAGGGGACATGGGTTCAATCCCTGGTCCAGGAAGATCCCACATGCTGCTGAGCAACTAAGCCTGTGTGCCACAACTACTGAGCCTGCCAGCTGCAACTACTGAAGTGTGCACTTAGAGCCTTTACGCTCCAACAAGAGAAGCCACTGCAATGAGAAGCCCGTGAAGCACAACGAAGAGTAGCCCCTGCTCACGGCAATGAGAGAAAGCCCAGGCGCAGTGACAAAGACCCAGCACAGCCAAAAATTATTAAATAAATACATACATAAACAAAGATAAATAAATATGCTATGTGTTCTATTAAATAAAAAGACAGTATGGTATCTCCATAAGGGTAGACAAATAGATCCATACAACAGACTAGAAAGTCTAGAAATATACCAACAGCTAATGATCAATTGGTTTTGACAAAGGTATTAGATAAAGTCAGTGCAGGAAGGCAAGTCTTTACAACGAATGTTGCTGAAACTACTACCACCCCTCCCTCATACTACACAAAAATTAATTTGAGATGGCTCATTGACCTAAACATCAAAATGAAATTACCAACTGTTTAGAAGAAAATATAGGAGAATATCTTATGATTTAGGGCTAGATGAGCAATAACCATACCAAAAAACACAAAAATTAACAAATTAGGTTTCATCCAAATTAAAACTTCTATTCATTAAAAGACACCATTAAGAAAATACTTAGTTAAGATTTTTATTAAGAATATATAATAAACTCATACAATTTGATAACAAAAATGAAGACAACTTTTCAAATGGGCAAGATGTGAAAAGATACTTCACAATGGTAGTCATACCTATGGCCAGTAAGCACATGAAAAGTGTTTAATATCATTATTCACCATTCAAGTGAATCCTGAAGCCACAAAGAGATACTACTCTACGTCCATTACAATGGTTCAAAAGTTAAAAGACTGACAATACCAAATATTAGCAAACTGTATAGAACTCTCATACACTCTTGATGAGAATTCAAAATGGTGCAAATACCTTGGGAAAACATTTGGGCCATTCTTATAAAGTTAAACAGGTTGTTTGAAATTCTGCTCTTATTTATTGTAAGAAAAGTGAAAACACTGGCTACAAAAAGACTTGTATAAGAATGTTAATTACAGCTCTATTTTTGACAGACAAAAACTGGAAACAGTCCAATGTCTATCAACAGGTGAATGAATAAACAAAGTGCAATATAACTATAAAATGGAATATAACCCAGCAAAAATGGCAATAAAAGAAGTACATACTATTTCTTTCCATTAATGTGAAGTTTTAGAAAGTCATAACTAATCTATGTGAAAAGTGTTTATTATTGTATGAAAGTGTTTGTTATTGTATGAAATTCTGGAAAGGTAAAATTAAAATATGGTAAGAAGAAGAAGGAGAGGGAGGGGAAGGGAAAAGGGAGGGAGAAGAAGGAAGGGCTTCCCTCATAGCTCAGTTGGTAAAGAATCTGCCTGCAATGCAGGAGATCCTGGTTCAATTCCTGGGTTGGGAAGATCCCCTGGAGAAGGGAAAGGCTACTCACTCCAGTCTTCTGGCCTGGAGAATTCCATGCACTATAGTCCGTGGGGTCACAAAGAGTTGAACACAGCTGAGTGACTAACTTCACTTCAAGGAGAAGGAAAGTGGTGGCCTCTTTGAGGGGCAACTGACAGGGAAAGATCACTTGGGGGACTAGGGGGTCTCCTGGGATGCTGGAAATCTTGATAGTCTGTGATTCATCTTCTGGGGGCTGGAAATATTCTATATCTTGATAGGAGAATATTCATTTTAAGTTGTACATTTAAGATTTATACATTTCAACATGCCTTTAAGAATGTTTAAAATTACTATAATTGAAGGGGGTAGAGAGAGGCAGAGATGGCACAAGAATGCCGAGAGTTGCTGTGTGATGGAAGTAAGAAGGTTCATTATATTATGGTGATTATTTTGTATAAGATAGAGATTTTTCATGATAAAAAATTTAAATCAATAAATAAACATAACAAACTCACTGCCCACAATTGTCAACTCATGGCCCATTTTCAACCCCCTTCAACTTCGTTTCCTTCCAGTATGATTTTGCAGCAAATCCATACTGAGTCCCTGCTCTGTTGCCAGTGTCTACACTGGGGTCTGCACAAACAGCAACACAAACGACAGACCGAGTCCTGCTGTCCAGGTATTCAGGAAGAGGCCAGGTAACCCATGAATGAATAAAGCAATTTCAGATTGTGAGGTAACTATGACAGTAAAAACTAGTAATAGCAGAGAGTGACTTGGTGGGTGGCCCAGAAGCAGCTCTCTGTTGTGGTGGTCAAAGAATGCCTTTCTGAGAGAGTGATGTCTGAGACAAGATTGAATGAAGAGGAAAAGTAGCTGTGGGGAGGATCCTCATTCAAAGCCAAGGGAGCAGGCCATGTTAAGTGATAGAGAGAAAGCTGGCATGGCAGGAGCAGTACTGAGTCCCTGGTAGCTCAGCTGGTAAAGAATCCACCAGAAATGCAGGAGACTCTGGTTCGATTCCTGGGTCAGGAAGATACACTGGAGAAGAGATAGGCTACCCACTCCAGTATTCAAGGGCTTCCCTGATGGCTCAGATGGTAAAGAATCCGCCTGCAGTGTGGGAGACCTGGGTTCGATCCCTGGGTTGGGAAGATTCCCTGGAAGAGGGCATGGCAACCCACTCCAGTGTTCTCATCTGGAGAATCCCGTGGTCAGAGGAACCTAGTGGGCTACAGTCCATGGAGTCGCAGAGTCCGACACCACTGAGCACCTAAGCACAGCACAGGTGAGACGAGGTGAGGTCTGAGGTGGGGCACTGACCAGCCACGTGGGCCCTGGAGAGGATGCCAGTTCCAAGTGCAATGAGGAGCTTGCAGAGGACACTCCAGGTCCCCCCAGATGATTTACAGTTTAAGAAGCTCACTGCCAGGTGAAGAATGGACTGGGAGAAAGGAAGCAGGAAAAGAATGTTGGGGGCCAAAGTAGGGGTGCAAACAAAAGAGAGGGTGGTCAAGTTGTGGGGAGAGGTGTGCAGTGTTGGGATTTGTGGAGCGTGGGGAGCCACTACAGGGGTTGGGAAGAGGAAGCAGGTTCTTGGTGGGGCCGAGAAGGAAGGAGACTGGGCGGGAGGGCCGGTTGTGGGGGAAGCCAAGGGTGCCTCTGGGCCCCATGATGCCTCAGAAGACAAGTTGTGATGCAAGTAAAGGTCGTGCCTGAAGGATTGGGATACAGGAGTGCAGTGCTCAGAGCAGACAGAGGGACAGCTGAAAGACAGTGCGCTGTGGGCCAGAAGACAGTGCGCTGCGGGCCACATGCACATATAGCGTGGTTCTCCTCTTCTGCCTCACTGGCTAGTGAAAGAGATAAAAGGACACTGACCCAGGGGAGGGGTTGGATCACTGGGTCAGGAAGACCCCCTAGAGAAGGGAATGGCAACCCACTCCAGTACTCTTGCCTGGAGAACCCTACAGACAGAGGAGCCTGAAGGGCTATAGTCCCTGGAGTCGCAAACAGTTGGACACCACTGAGCGACCAAGCACGGAGCATTAAATAGATAAGAGAATCTAGAAGTAGCTGCAACTTTATTTTAAAAAACTCATACAGAGAAACTGTCATTTCACCTATGCCATGGAGTGGTGAGGATTACATGAGTTCACATAAATAAGATGCTTTAAAAAGTGCCTAGCACATATTCAGTGTTCACTGCATATTTTTTTAAGCTTCAATTCCAGAAGAAAAAGACTAGCCAGTAAGGAATCTTTGCATATCTGGGATCTTTGTCCATCTGGAAAAAAATTCAGTTAGATGCTCTACCTCATACTTAAGCGAAAATATATTTCATATGGATTAAAGATGCACATGGAAGAAATCAAGCTAGACAAGTATGAGAAAAACATTTGGATGAATAGTCAGTTGTCTAGCTTCAGCATGATAAAGGAGGCCTATGCTTTTTCCAGTGGTCATGTATGGATGTGAGAGCTGGACTGTGAAGAAAGCTGAGAGCCAAAGAATTGATGCTTTGGAACTGTAGTGTTGGAGAAGACTCTTGAGAGTCGCTTGGACTGCAAGGAGATCCAACCAGTCCAACCTAAAGGAGACCAGTCCTGGGTGTTCATTGGAGGGACTGATGCTGAAGCTCCAGTACTTTGGCCACCTCACGCGAAGAGTTGACTCATTGGAAAAGACCCTGATGCTTGGAAGGATTGGGGGCAGGAGAAGAAGGGGACGACAGAGGATGAGATGGCTGGATGGCATCACCGACTCGATGGACATGAGTTTGGGTGAACTCCGGGAGTTGGTGATGTACAGGAAGCCTGGCATGCTGTGATTCATGGGGTTGCAAAGAGTCGGACACGACTGAGTGACTGAACTGAACTGAACTGAACTGAATACACACTGTTGGAGAAAGAAATGGCAACCCACTCCACTATTCTTGCCTGGAGAATCTCATGGACAGAGGAACCTAGCAGGCTACAGTCCACAGGGTCGCAAAGAGTGGGACACGACTAAGCGACTTCACTTTCACTTTCACTTTAAAGCTATACAGAAAACCCAGGCTGACTCATGAAGAGTCGAACCACATAAAAAATCTTGGGGGGCAAAATGCTATAAACCTTCCAAGGATAAAAGTTAAGTAAGGAGCTGGATCTTGCGCGTGCAGATGGCATCACCTGGAATTTGAGAAGCTGCACAAGGGTATCGGAGGCCTGACAATAGCCAAGAACAAACTAAGAGGGGAGAAGTCCAGAAATGTATTCCACATAGCCAGCCAAAAAAGCTTTAAGGTTAAAAATAAAGTAAAACCAGTTACCACGAACCTTAAGAAGATAAACATTGTGAATGATGAAAAAGTTAACAGAGTGAATAAAGCTTTTATAGATGTACAAAAGGAACTGGCAAACTTCTCAAAAGGCCTTTCCCTTGATCCCCTGCAGAAACAACTGATATCTCAGCAGTGTCATGAAAACGTACCACTTAATGTTGATGAAGCTAGAAGATTAATGGCTCACTTGTAATACACCGATGATGCATCAAATTCCCCAAAAATACCAATAAATTTAATCTTTTATACAAGAAAAAAAAAGTAAGGAAACATTGCATCATAAATGACAAGCAGAGGATGAATTTCACCAAAATACAAAGATTCCCAGAAATTGATAAACAACTCAATGAAGATTTCTTTTCACAAAAGAAAATGCAAACCATCAAGAAATAAATGAAAAGAGGCTTTATTTCAGTGGTATGTAAGTAAGCTAATAACCTTCACCTTTTCACCTCTTCAATTTGACCCAGCTTTCTCAGATATTGATGCTGGGAGTGTGAATTGTTACAATCTTTCTTGGATGATCTAGGAAACTAAAATATGGATATTATTCCACTCAGTAATTTCTCTTTTAAGAATTCAGACAAAGGAAATAAAAAGCATTAGCATATACAAGATATTTGCTGCTGCACTATCAGAGCTAGTAAAGCAGTGAAAAAAACTGAATGTTCAAAAAAAAAAAACTGAATGTTCATCAATAGGAAAATGGTTAAATAAATTATGGTTCATTACATTTTGTCATATTGTCAGCTATTAAAAGCACATGCGATATGTGTGTGTATATATATATCTTCAGTATACTGGAGAGATGTGTATGACTTGTTGTTAAGGGAAAAAGCAAGTAATGTGGAAAAGGACTAATATTCTACTTTTGTTTTTTGTATATGTCTTGTTTTGTTGTTGCTGGGTATGTGGTAATGGTGTTTGGGGATATTTATATATTCATATGGGCATTCCAGGTGGCACTAGTGGTAAAGAACCCACTTGCCAATGCAGGAGACATAAAAGAAGCAGTTTTGACCCCTGAGTTAGGAAGACGCCCTGGGGGAGGGCATGACAATCCCCTCCAGTACTCTTGTCTGGAGAATCCCATGGGCAGAGGAGGCTGGTGGGCTACAGTCCATGGGGTCACAAAGAGTCAGACATGACTGAAGTGACTTAGCATGCATGCATGTATTCATACATGTGCTTATGTGTGTAATGGCACAGGAGAAGAGACCCAACTGCCAGTGTTGATCATCTCACAGAAATAGGGTGGAAATGTGGGAAGAGCATATGTAATAACTTTTCTTCTGAAAAATTAAAATCTGGTGTTAAATACTTTCTCTTTACAAACTTTTGTATCATGTGATTTTTTTTTTGAACTTAAAAACGAAGGATAAATAAGAGTCTAATATCCAGAATATGGATACTAGTGGCTGGTCATGGCAGCCCACGGTAGTATTCTTGCCGGTAGAATCCCATAGACAGAAGAGCCTGGTGGGCTACAGTCCATATGTTTGCAAAGAGAGGGCATGATTGAAGCAACTTAGCACACACACATGCATCCAGAACACATTTTTTAAAACTGCAACAACTCAACAACAAAAAGCAAACAATCCAATTAAAAACTGGACAAAGAACTGGAACAGACATTTCTTCAAAGATATACAAATTGCCATCAACACATGAAACGATGTTTAACATCATTATGCAAATCAAACCCACAAAGAGATGTCACTTCACACTTGTTGGTGAAGATGTGGAGACGTTGGAATCCTTGTTAAAAATGGGATTACAGTATGACCCAACAATTACACTGCTAGGTATAAATCCAAAAGAATAGAAACTAACATACCTTCAAGTTCACAGCAGCAGTATTCACAATAGCCAAAAAGCAGAAATAGCTCACATGTCCATCAATGACTGAAGAGATAAAATAGGTGCCAATCCTAAAGGAAATCAACCCTGAATGTTCATTGGAAGGACTGATGCTGAAGTTGCAATATTTCGGCCACCTGATGTGAACAGCCAACTCATTGGAAAAGACCTTGATGTTGGGAAAGATTGAAGGCAGGAGAAGGGGATGCGAGAGGATGAGATGGTTGGATGGTATCAATGAATCAATGGACATGAACTTGGGCAAACTCTGGGAGATGGTGAAGGACAGGGAGCCCTGGTGTGCTGCAGTCCGTGGGGTAGCAAAGTCGGACACGACTTGGTGACAACATATATACACTTCAGTTCAGTTCAGTTCAGTCATTCAGTGGTATCTGACTCTCTGCGACCCCATGAATCGCAGCACACCAGGCCTCCCTGTCCATCACTATCTCCCGGAGTTCACTCAAACTCACGTTTATCACTCATCAGCCATGCATCCTCAGGCAAACAACTTATCCTTTCACTGCCTCAATTTCTTTATTCACTGAATGGTATGGTATGGAATGGCATGCTCAGTCGTGTCCGACTCTTTGCGATCCCATGGACTGTAGCCCTCCAGGCTCCTCTGAGTCGGTGATGCCATCCAGCCATCTCATCTTCTGTTGTCCCCCTTTCCTCCTGCCCCCAATCCCTCCCCGCATCAGAGTCTTTTTCAATGAGTCAGCTCTTCACATGAGGTGGCCAGAGTACTGGAGTTTCAGCTTTAACATCATTCCTTCCAAAGAACACCCAGGGCTGATCTCCTTTAGAATGGACTGGTTGGATCTCCTTGCAGTCCAAGGGACAGTCACTACTCAGCTATAAAAAGGAATGAAGTTCTGATTTATAATACAAAGTGTATGAACCTCAAAAACACTATACTAAATGGAAGAAGCCTCACCTGAAAGATCTCATGTATGATTCCATCTACTTGAGGTTGGTGGCTCAGTGATAAAGAATCTGCCTGCTAATGCAGGGGACATGGGTTCCATCCCTGGAGCGGAAAGATCTCACATGCTGTGGAGCAACCAAGCCCCAGCATCACAATTACTGAGCTCACCTGCCTCACCTACTGAAGCAGACAGAACCTAGAGCCCATGCTTGGCAACGAGAGAAGTCACCGCAAAGAGACGCAAGAGCGTGGGAA
The DNA here is from genome assembly GCF_001704415.2 of Capra hircus. NCBI lineage: Eukaryota > Metazoa > Chordata > Mammalia > Artiodactyla > Bovidae > Capra > Capra hircus. Next base: position 21,457,757 of record NC_030831.1, on the reverse strand, counting down.
GCAGAGAGCCGCACCCTCCACTTCCCCACTCCCTGCAACCAGAGAAAAGCGTAGGCAGCAATGAGGACCCAGCACCGAGAAAAATAAAACGAATTTTAAAAAGCGTTATCAGCGGTTGCCAGGGGCCGAGAGGGAGGGGACAACGGGGAATAACCTCCTAGCTTCCCCTACGCTGTTCAACTGTTTCCAAACTAGTAACAGTGCAACACTGCAACTGTACTACACATCACTGAGCTGTGTAGTTAGCCTTAAAATGGCCAACGAGTTAGGTGAATTTCACTTCAATTAAAAACAAAATAATAAGAATAATAAAGATAAGCTCGTTAGCGCCCCTGCCAAGAGCAGGCTGAACTGGAGACCCCAGCGGCCCCCTTGTTGGCCCCGCATCCGCCCGCCGCGGCCCAGGTCAGGACCCGGGCACCCAAGTGTAGAGACGACGGTGCTGGAGGCGGGCGCACCCTCGGCTCCCGACACTGCCAACCCAGCCGAGTCAAGTTACTCCGCTCAGGCTCCCATGTGATGTGATCCTCAGACTGAAAAAAATCTGCCTGCAATTCAGGAGACCAGGTTCGATCCCTGTGTAGGGAAGATCCCCTGGAGAAGGGAATGGCAACCCATCGCATGGACAGAGGAGCCTGGTGGGCTACCGTCCATAGTCTCTCAAACAGTGGGACGCGACTGAGCGATTAACACTTTCACTTGACTCCCAGCCCTCGGGGACCAGGCGGAACCCAGGGGCGGGGCCAACGGCGGCGGAAGGGTCGGCCCCGGGACGCCAGCCCGGACGCGGAGGGACCGGAACCCTTCAGCCGAGGGTGCCTGGCTCCGGAGGACGGTCGGATCCGGACGTCAAAGTACGCCGCTTTAGGAAGCCGGCTTCCGGAGTCTCATTTTTGCAACCGGGTCTCTGAGGTGTGGGATATCGGCGGGAATGAGGCAGAAGCACTACCTTGAGGCCGCGGCGTGGAAACTACGAGACAGCTGCCCGGGCCAGGCCCGCTACCTCCTGTAAGAGAGGAGGGAGGGGAAGCGGGAGGCGAGCGGCAGGCGGGTGTGTCCCGTCCCTTACGAGTGTCTGTCTCTTTTGCAGCTGGGCCTACAGCTCGTCACACGGTAAGGAGGACGCCCGTTGGTTGTGGGTCGGGCTCTAGTGGCCCCGCTCCCTCCCTTCCGCACAACGAACCAGATGATCCAGAGAAATCTGATCGACCCACAGCCATTATAAACCCCCCTCCAGAGGCTTCTTAGTTCCGTAAAAAAAAGGAATGCCTTAACATGCCTTACCTTGCCTGACCTTTTATTGGCATTTGACACAATTCATCAATCTACTCGAAATAGTTTCTTCACTTGGCTTCCAGATCTTCACCGAGTTCAACTCCTGCCTCTTTAGCCAGTACTTCTTGATCTGCTTTATTGGCGCCTCCTTCCCCACCCTCCAAATGATGGCGTGTCCCAGGACTCAGTCCTTGGACGTCTTTTCTACCTACGCCCAATTCCTTGATGATAGTTTTTCATGCAGTCTTACGGGTTTTAAATTCTTCGTACTGAGGACTTCCAAACTTATATCCCAGTTCAGACTGCTCCCCTGAATCCTAGACTCATCCAGATGCCTTGACAACTTTTTTTGAATGTCACATTAGGCGAAAACTCGAGGTTTATCTCCCAACAGGACAACCCCCCTTCCCCAGTTCTTCCCATTTTAGTAACCAAAGTGAAAGTGGAGAGTGAAAAAGTTGGCTTAAGGCTCAACATTCAGAAAACGAAGATCATGGCATCTGGTCCCATCACTTCATGGGAAATAGATGGGGAAACAGTGGAAACAGTGACAGACTTTTTTGGGGGGGCTCCAAAATCACTGCAGATGGTGATTGCAGCCATGAAATTAAAAGACGTTTACTCCTTGGAAGAAAAGTTATGACCAACCTAGATAGCATATTCAAAAGCGGAGACATTACTTTGCCGACTAAGGTCCGTCTAGTCAAGGCTATGGTTTTTCCAGTGGTCATGTATGGATGTGAGAGTTGGACTGTAAAGAAGCCTGAGTGCCGAAGAATTGATGCTTTTGAACTGTGATGTTGGAGAAGACTCTTGAGAGTCCCTTGGACTGCAAGGAGATCCAACCAGTCCATTCTGAAGGAGATGAGCCCTGGGATTTCTTTGGAAGGAATGATGCTAAAGCTGAAACTCCAGGACTTTGGCCACATCATGTGAAGAGTTGACTCATTGGAAAAGACTCTGATGCTGGGAGGGATTTGGGGCAGGAGGAGAAGGGGACGACAGAGGATGAGATGGCTGGATGGCATCACTGACTCGATGGACATGAGTCTGACAGAGGATGAGATGGCTGGATGGCATCACTGACTCGATGGACGTGAGTCTGAGTGAACTCCGGGAGTTGGTGATGGACAGGGAGGCCTGGCGTGCTGCAATTCATGGGGTCACAAACAGTCGAACACGACTGAGCGACTGAACTGAACCTCATCCTTAAGATTCATTTAGCCCAAAAATCTAGGAGCCACTCTTGTCTCACTAACAGCCTTCCTCCTATGCCAGCAAATCCTGTTGGCTTTAAAATGTATCCAACATCTAGCCACATTTTTCCACATCCCTCTTACCACCCTGTCCAAGCCATCAGTTTCTCTCCTGAATTATTGCCAACAGCTCCCATGCATCTCTTCAGTCCAGACTCAATCCAGCAGTCAGTGTGAGCCTAACAGAAACCTAAGCTAGATTCATGTCAGTTCTCTGCTACAAACTCTGAAATGACTGTCCACCTCAGTAAAAGTGAAGATCCTTATGAGTCCACAGGTGTACCTATGTCATAGGTCTGCATTACCTCTTTGAGCTGCTCTCCCTTTTTTTCACTGAACTTCAACCACTGCCAGGCGCCCATGTTGTGTCATGGCCTTTGCAACTGCCCTTCCAGTACCTGGAAGTCTTACCTCATCTAAGTCTTACCTTACCTACTTGGATTCCTTCCTCATTTCCTTCTGGTCTCTTGAAAATGTCACCCCACGAAGCTTTCCGTGGCTTCCCTATTTAAGATAATAGCAGCTATCTCAGCAATCCACATTCTCCTTTCGTCTTTTTTCTCCCAAGCACTTAACATTTGGCATTGTGTTCACTGTCTCTCTCCATGAATTGTGCTGTGTTCACCATGGTATCTCCCACAACCAGTGCTTGGCACATAACAGTCTCTCAGTGTGAATGAATTTTACACTTTTCAGAGCTAAGTTACAAGCATTGTCCTTAGCTTTTCAATAGTGCTATTCCTAGCACTTAACACAGGACTTACCCTTAAATATTTAGGGTGTACCCACCTTCCTTTTTAGCAACATTACCTTCACACTTCACCTTTCCCTAAATAACCATGCTTGCTTTTTCACTGTGGTTGTACTCAAAAGCCCTTTACCAATAATAGATGCCTTTTCCAAATACAGTTAAGAGTTTATACTCATCTACAATGACCTTTATCAAGCCTCTTTGAAATGTTTCTAGCTAGTCTATATAGAGTTTAATAATTTTCAGGGCATTTTAATCATATTCTGTTACAGTTCTTACCAGTCTTACCTTCATTTCCCTAGGGCTCCCCACCAACATGAATTCTATAAAGATAGCAACTCCTTTTCTTCCATATTTCTGTCTCCAGCCTAGGATGGTAGATGGTCAGTGAATGCTTTCTTGATTGCATAAAGGGCCTGGGGCAAGTCTGTTGTCCTGTTACCTTGTACTGCAGACAAAGCCCAGCTCACAACCACAAAACTGTGCTGATTGTTTAAAAAAGAAAAGTCACAATATTGTTATTTCATGATAAATGTGTTTGTAAAATTTGTGAGACTTACAGCCTTTTTTCACTTGGTAGCAATAATGAACAACATAGCAAAGAGTGGCTCAGTTCAGCCGCTCAGTTGTGTCTGACTCTGCAACCCCATGGACTGCAGCACGCCAGGCTTCCCTGTCCATCACCACCTCCCAGAGCTTGCTCAAACTCATGTCCATCGAGTCAGTGATGCCATCCAATCATCTCATCTTCTGTTGTCCCCTTATTTCCCCTTCACATCTTACTGTTGAGCACAATTATTTTCACATCAGCATCAGGGTCTTTTCAGATGAGTCAGTTCTTCGCATCAGGTGGCCAAAGTTTTGGAGTTTCAGCTTCAGCATCAGTCTTTCCAGTGAATGTTCATGATTCATTTCCTTTATGATTGACTGGTTTAATCTCCTTGCAGTCCAAGGGACTCTCAAGAGTCTTCTCCAACACCACAGTTCGAAAGTATCAATTCTTCGGCACTCAGCTTTCTTTATAGTCCAACTCTCACATCCATACATGACTACTGGAAATACCAGATGGACCTCTTTTGGCAAAGTAATGTCTGCTTTTTAACATGCTGTCTAGGTTGGTCAGATTTTCTTCCAAGGAGCGAGCATCTTTTAATTTCATGGCTGCAGTCACCATTTGCAGTGATTTTGGAGCCTCAAAAAATAAAGTCTGTCACTGTTTCCCCATCTATTTGCCATGAAGTGATGGGACTGGATGCCATGATCTTAGTTTTCTGAATGTTGAGTTTTAAGCCACCTTTTTCACTTTCTTCTTTCATCAAGAGACTCTTTAGTTCTTGTTTGCTTTCTGCCATAAAGATGGTGTCATCTGCATAACTGAGATTATTGATATTTCTTCTGGCAATCTTGATTCCAGCTTGTGCTTTATCCAGCCTGGCATTTCGCATGATGTGAAAAAGGGTGGGGACTTAACTTATCTGTTGCTAAAAAGAGTGACTCGATAGAACTATAGTGTTTTGTAAAATAAATTATTGCCAATTTATCTTTGTAGATTCTTATATTTTGAGTTTTGCTTAAGGAAAATTTGTACTTGCTCATATTAAATAATATACTCTTTTGCATTTATAATATTGATAGTTTGTGGTAACAGAATACTCTGATTTGCTGACTTTTGGGTTTTACTTGTGTAATTTTAGATGATAAAAGCACTTTTGAAGGAACATGTCCATACTGTTTCCAGTTGCTTGTTCAGGATAAATCTCGAGTGCGCCTCAAACCCAAGCCCAAACTGACACCCAGAATACAGAAACTTCTGAATCGAGAAGCAAGAAATTATACACTCAGTTTTAAAGAAGCAAAAATTCTGAAAAAGTACAAAGACTCCAAAAGTGTGCTGGTAAGATTTCAATTCCATTCTGCATAAGTAAACTAGACTTTTCTTTCACTTACGATAAGGTTAAGAATTAGCCTGACTATAACTCAGAGGTTTGTAGTATATTGTCAAAATATATATATATAAGATTTTTTTCTAGTGATTACTGTTTCATCAGGAGTACAGCTTAGTTTTGTTTTTCAGTGTTACCTAAAACCAAACATAATGAACTCTCAATGCCCAGATCTTACTGTTAAGCACAATTATTTTCACAAATTTGAGGATTTCTTGAGCTCACCAGTGTGACATCATCCGAACTGCAGTTACCACTAAATATTTTCAGCTAATGGTCCTTTTCTTCAGACACAGTAAACTGTATTAGGTATACATAAGGAAAGAGTGTAGAGTATTACGTACCAGTGTCATTTCTTCAGTCACCCCCTCCATGTCAGAGTATGTATTTAAGTTTATGTCCAACAGAGATAAGTGTGTCTTATGTTCATTCATCAAACATTTATTGAGAATCTTACATTATGCCAAACAGTGTTATATATTGGAGATGTAAAGTAGAATAAAACAACCAAATTAAATTACTTATGGTTTACTATGTAGCGACCAGTATTAGACACACTTTATTGTGCATGTTCTGTGTTAAACATTTATCAACTATTCCAGTGCCTGGTTACTACTAGGCACTGTGCTGGGCACGGTGGGCACTATGACAGATTAGGTCTGGCCTAAGACCTAACAGCTTGGATTGGAACTGCCATATTTAGGAGATTACCATTGTTGGACAGGTGAGTGCATTTTCATAAAGCAACTTAAACCTCTGTGAATGCATTTTTACCTGCTCATGAACATTAGAGTACTTCTCATAAACTAGTTTGTTAATTTTGTTGAGGCCTGGGCCAAATCTGGTGCCTTGTGAGTCAGATGTGTAGAAGAGCATTTAGCTATAAAATGGACCATGTCTTGAACAGTGAACCCTGAAAAGAAAGTCAACCTCTATTCCTAATGAAGTGAAGAAGGATGAGAATGTGAGAATTCATGTGCCTGGTTTTATAAATTACTTTAGACTTGTATTTATATATAGATTCACTAAGGGTCTGAAGGAGTCAATTATTTTCAGTGATATTTTGCCATATTTTATTGGGAAAAGGCTTGGAATTTTTCTGCAAAAAAAAAAAGTTGCAAAATGTTGTAAAGGTATAAATGCCCAGATATTAAAGGGTGCCTTACATATAAGAATTTAATGAATATACAGTTTATTGGATTAAATTATAAGGAGAAATAAGACTTACTCTTTCTTCTTTTTGTGGCAGTTGATTACTTGTAAAACATGCAACAGAACAGTTAAACATCATGGGAAAAGCAGAAGCTTTCTGTCAGCAGTGAAGAGCAATCCTACCACTCCTATGAGTAAACTCAGCCTGAAGACCCCAGAGAGAAAGACTCCAAATTCTGCAAACCTAAATCATATGTCTGGTTCCAAAGGCAAGAGCCCAGCATTGATTTTCAGGTATGTTAATCCATTAAGCTATATAAATAGCCATTGCTAACCCCTGAGTTCTAATTTCTCTGTATAATAAACACTCCCTGAAACTGCCATGCAGTTGAGGAAGTCATCACTGCACTGACTTCCAGGTGTGTTCCTCTACATCCAACCTCTCCCTGGGCCTGTTCCCAACTGCCTCTTAAATATATCCCCTTCCCACCCCTGCATGTCGCCAGAGGTAACCACTCAAACCTGCTCCTCCTCCTAAGTTTCCTTAATCTGTAAATGAACATGCCCTTCTAGACATTCTGACCTGAAAGGATCGGTGCAGTTGACAGTCCTGCTCCCTCTGTCTGGGCCCAGTCACCGGTTTCTATCCATCCTGCCCCCAAGGTGTTTGCACCTGTCCTCTCCTTTTCCTCCGTGCTGCTGCTGTCTGTTCAGGTCATTATTCATCCTTTGCCACAATTACTACAATAATTCCCTGAGTCTTCCTGCTTCTAGTTTCAAACCCTTCTAGTCTAATATTTATTAAAAAACACAGTTCTAATTAGAAAAACACAGTTCTGATTAGAAGCCTGTGGTACCTCACTCTGTGCATATGAAAGACATAAACCCATAGTGGCATGGGTTTCCAGCCCCTACTACCTGGCACCAATCTGTCTGCCTATCACTTGCCTTAATTCATCCTTTGTGTCACCAAGACAACCAGTCAGGGTTGACTTTCCTGCTCTAAACCTTTATTTTCTGCAGTTTCCTCTGTCAGAAACTCAACAGAGTAGGGATTTGTGAAATGATATGAAGTTAACTATGTGACTGGGCACATGTTTTATTTTCAGTAATCCTCAATACTCTATTCATTATGCTGATGAACAAATTTAACTCTGTACTAACTGTGAAAGGAATTTTAAACATTTTTATTACAGAAGAGTCTGGTAGCTTCTTGAAATTAAATAACAAAATTCAGCAAGGACTAGATTATTTCTGCTTATTAAAATTGAGGTTTTTATATGAGGATTGACATTTAAAATTTCAAGTCAGTTTTCTCTGTATTCCTGATTATTTTGGTGTTTGATATGATAGGAATTCATCGCGAAAGTTTGTACTTACAGGATATATGCAGATAAAAGAAAATTTGGAATATTTAAAATAATTCACTTGCATTTAGACCAGACTGCTTATTAGGTATATGCAGGAAAGAGAAAGTTATCATGTTTATCATGGTTGGGGAGTCAGAAAAGGGATGAGATTGACAAACCCCAAATGGAGAGAATGAAGTGTAAGGAGCCATAATTACACACATACCAGATGGGGAATTGTTTATTCAGTGAAATTTATAGAGAGTACCCTCTGTGCTTGGTTCTGCTAAAAAGCACTGGAATATACAGTTAGCCATACAAAATATCTGCCCTCTAGAGCTCACCTTGTATAAGGGTGAAAATACAACAGAATGGTACCTGTATGCATAGGTTGAGATTTTTCACTTTTGAGAAAGGAAGTGGTCTTGAGCTGTGAGCTAAAAAATGTTTTTGCAGTCCTTGCTTAGAATTATCATGAATTTTGATGTCAGTCTTACAAGGAACTCAGTCCTAATGAGACTTTGCCTTTAGCTTCCTCTTTCAGGTATGAAAGAAGCTTCTAGACACACCCCTTATACCTCCTAAATGTTGCCATTAGCTTGTTTAGTGCGATTTTTTTTTTTAACAAACTGGGAATGACTTTGCTGGGTACAGCTACTGCTCATGTATGGCTGTAATTATTACAGAAGGGTAGAGAATGATTATAGTAGTAGGTATCTAGGCTAAGTAGGAGGAACTGCTGTCTGTCTGTATATCTAAGTGTGGCTTTATGTTTTTTTTTTCAGAACACCTGCATCTGGACAGTCAACATCCATTTGTTCCTCAAAGCATGCAAGCAAAACAAAGAAACACTTCTCTCAACTAAAAATGTTGCTTAGTCAGAGTGAATCCAAAAAGAATCCAAAGATGGACTTCAGAAATTTCTTATCTTCTTTGTAAAAGATAGACTATGAAAGTAAATGTTTAATGCAATTTCTGAAACTAAGTTAGAAAAACTGCTTTTTAAAAAAGTTACTTATTCTTAAAATAAATGGAAACTCAGGTCCAAGAGCAAACTTTTCTTGGCATTCTTCAGTGTTTATGGAGAAAATAGCTCCTTGGAATGAAAAAATTAACCATGCCTGCCTCACAGAGTGATTGCAAGGATCAAAAATATATGAAAGGTAAGTAGTAAAGATAAATATGGACAGTGAGTGGTTATATTATGATTTTCTCCTCCCCTAAGTTTTCATGATTTATGTCCTTTTCTTTCATAAGGAAATTGAGACCATTATAAGTGCTCTACTTACTCCTTTCTAGCTGTCTGTGGCCTTACTGTTAATTCAGAAAAAGTGTACACTATAATGTTTCACTGTAAGTGGCATTTCATTTGCTCTGGTGAATACCTACTATTAGGTCTAAAATTTATATTGGAACATAACACAGTAACTATCTTAGCTTAGCTAAGATAGCTGTCTTAGTTTAGCTATCTTAAATATTTCCTGGAACATAGATATGCTTTTTTAAAATGATAGGCTAGGATTATATTCAACCTGTGTTTTAAAAGCTCTTTAAGTAATTTACTTTATAATCTGTTTCCAAACCTCTTTGCTACTTAAAAGTTTAAAACTTAAATTTCTTAAGAACATACAGTGAAGAAAGGACAATCTCTTCAGTAAATCGTACTAGGAAAACTGAACAGCTACATGGAAAAAAAATGAAACTACCACTATCTCACACCATACATAAAAATTAAATTAACTCATAGTGAATTAAAGACTTGAATGTTAAGACCTGAAACTATAAAACTCCTAGAAGAAATCATAGGCAGTATGCTCTTTAACATCATCTTTGCATTATCTTTCTAGGTATGTCTCTTCAGGCAAGGGAAACAGAACCAAAAATAAATGGGATTACATCAAATTAAAAAGCTTCCATACAGCAAAGGAAACCAATAAAATGAAAACCTACTGAATGGGATAAGATAGCTGCAAATAATATAGCTGATAAGGGGTTGATAAACTCATATAACTCAACAACAACAATACATATAACCTGTTAAAAAGTGGGCAGACTGCCTTGGGGCCTGGAGATGCCTCCCCTTATGGGCCTAGCCCAGCCGGAGGGGTAGAGGCTTGGAACAGGCAGCAGGGAAAGATCATGTAATCAAGAATTATTTAAACTGTTTGCTGGACTTCATTTACCATTATGATGGGATATAAAAGTTTTAAGGGCTTTTGCCAAAAAAAAAAAAAAAAAATCTATGAACCAGCTCTATACCAGTTCTAATAAATCTGCAAAGAGGGGAAAAAAAAAAAAAGTGGGCAGAGAAGCTGATGGACATGTTTCCAAAGAAGATATACAGATAGCCAACAGACATACGAAAAGATGTTCAACTTCACTAATTAGGGACATGTGAATTAAAATCACAATGAAATATCACTTCACACCTATCAGAACAGCCAGGATCAAAAAGCCAACAGTGTTGGCAAGGATGTGGAGAAAAGGAAGCCCGTGTACACTGTTAGAAATATTAATTGGTGTAGACACTGGAAGATGGAGATTTCTCCAAAAATTAAGGATAGAGCTATCATAAGGTCCAGTTATCCCACTCCTTGCTATTTGTCCAGAGAATACAGACACAAATCTGAGAAGTTATCTGTACCCCCATGTTCATCGTGGCATTATTTATAATAGCCAAGATATGGAAACAACCTAAGTGCTCATCAACAGGTGAAGATTCAAAAAGGTGTTACATATATACAATGAATACTACTACGCATGATTCACATGGAATGCTCAGAATAGGAAAATACCTAGGAATAGATTAATGGTTGCTGAGGGGGAGGGCGGGGGAATGGGGAGTGGACTGATAAATGAGAATAGGATTATTTTTCACAGTGATGCAAATATTCTGGAAAGTCAACAGGAATTTGCTGTATGGCTCAGGAAACTCAAAACAGGCTCTGTATCAATCTAGAGGGATAGGATGGGGAGGGAGATGGGAGAGGGGTTCAAAAGGGAGGGGGTACATGTATACCTATGGCTGATTCATGTTGAGGTTTGACAGAAAACAAAATTCTGTAAAGCAGTTATCCTTCAATTAAAATTTTTTTTAAGAAAGTGAAAGTCACTCAGTCATGTCCAACTCTCTGCGACCCCATGGACTATGGAATTCTCCAGACCAGAATATTGCAGTGGATATTCCCTTCTCCAGGGGATCTTTCCAACCCAGGGATCAAACCCAGGTCTCCCACATTGCAGACAGGTTCTTTACCAGCTGAGCCACCAGGGAAGCCCAAGAGCACTGGATGGAGTGGGTAGCCTATCACTTCTCCAGCAGATCTTCCCAAATGGGTCTCCTGCACTGCAGGCAGATTCTTTACCAGTGGAGCTACCAGGAAAGCTCCCTAAATATTCTGGAATTAGTAGTAATTATTGGGTAACTAAAAACTACTGAATATACTAAAAACCACTGAATTCTACACTTTAAAGGGGTGATTATAACGTGTAATTATCTCATTAAAGCTGTTATTTAAAAAATGAAAATAAACATTACCTAAAAATATTACAGTGTATGTTGGCAGCAATGTAAATTGCTAGTATAGAAAAGGATACGTAGGTTCCTAAAAAAAAACTAGAATCAGAACTACCATATGATCCAGGAATCCCACTCCTGGGTATCTATCTGGAAAAACTGAAAACACTAATTCGAAAAGATACATGCTCCCAATGTTCACTATAGCGCTATTTACAATAGCCAAGACATGAAAACAACCTAAATGCCCATTAAGAGATGACTGGATTAATAAGATACACATATACATACAGATACATATGACAGAATATTAGTCCTAAAAAAGAACAAAAAGATTGCTTGGAGGAGGGCGTGGCAACCCCCTCCAATATTCTTGCCTGGAGAATCCCATGGACAAACGAGCTTGCCAGGCTGTACTCCACAGGGTCACACACAGTCAGACACAACTGAAACGACTTAGCATGTGTACATGCACTGTTATTTGCAGCAATGTGTATGGACCTAGAGAATATTATGCTTCATGAAATGTCAGACAAATGATGTATATCACATGTGCAAAATCTAAAAACTAATATAAATGAATGTAAAGCAAACAGACTTATAGAAAATAAACTTGTGACCAAAGGGGAGAGGAAAGGGGAAAAGGACAAATAAGGGATATGGGATTAAGACACAAATTATTATATATAAAATGGATTAGCAATAAGCTATCACAGGGAATTATACCCATGAATCTTGTAATAACCTATAATGGAGTATATCTGCAAAAATACTGAAAAACTATGTTTAACATCTGAAACAATACTGTATATCAAGTATATTTCAATAAAATTTTTTTAATATTACAGTGTAGATTGTTATTTAGTCGCTAAGTCATGTCCAACTCTTTTGCAACCCCATGGACTGTAGCCCGCCAGGCTCCTCTATCCATGGGGTCTCCCAGGCAAGAATACTGGAGTAAGTTGCCATTTCCTTCTCCAAGGGATCTTCCTGACCTAGGGATCAATCCTGCATCTCCTGCTTGGCAGGCCAGATTCTTTACTGCTGACAAGCCACCCGGGAGGCCAGTGTAGATACTCTGCACTGGCAGGCAGATGTACCACCACTGAGCCACCAGGGAAGCCCCTACTTGTGTGCTCTTAAAAACAAGTACAGTCTTCTGGTTAAGACTGTCTTTGTGGTCTTGCCCTACAGAACCAGCCTGTGTCATTTACCGACTGTGATCTCTGGCAAATTCTTAAATTTCTCTGAGTCTGTTTCATTATTTCTAAAATGAGGATACTACTACTACTTACCTCATAAAGGCTCTGTGAGGACTCCATGAGATGGTACCTAGAAGAGTGGATGGAATATTAAAAGTGCTCAAGCAATTTGTGCTATTATCATAGTTGATCAAAAAATCTTAATATGACCACCAATAAAATAGCTAGATGAATAACAAGATCAAACATTACACTATGGTGGTTACCCTTTGAATGTGTCTGACTAATGATGGATATAGGCAAATTGTTTTTGTTTTAATTATATGGACAAAGACACACTTCTTGTCTAAACTTCTCCTCTGAGCCCCTTTTTGACTAGGCCTCATCCTTGGGCTTTGTATTTGGCCTGCCTAGACCAGTTTTAGTGAAAATCCTGCTAAGTCAGTTTAGCAAGAATTCCCCCACCCTCAACATCTGACTTTAGTATTTTCCATCCACTGACCCTCTCATTTGCTGCTCCATGGCCATAAAGTCCAGCTGCCTTTGGCATAGAGTTGAGCCCCAGCCTTCTCCCCTATTGCAATAATTTCGGTACCTGTAACAAATGTCCTGAATAAAGGCTTCCCTTCCCTTTAAACAAGTGTTAAATAATTATTTTTCTTTAACAGTATCATCACTTGTCTAATATATCTTCAGTCTAAGTTCAGCAAGGCAATGTGGTTTTCTAACAAGTGACAGACTGACTTTGGTGACTGCTGTCTTGAGGTGGCATGTAGGTAATGGAGGTTAAGCAAAGTCTGATCTATGCATTCACTTCATGAACTGCAGAAAATCCAAGTGGTTCAGTCTCTGCAGTTATGTCCAAGAAGTCCTTCTGGCCTCAGTTGGGTCTTCCTGTAATGGCTCTATCCACAGTTGCAAATACAAGATTTATACACACAAGCCTCTCTGGAATAATTCCAAAACATTTTACTTTTCTCAAGGACAGAAATTGCAGCAACATGTGTGGAAGCAACATATTCTTTCATCAACCGGGCATCCCAAAATATTAGTTATAAATCTTGAGTACAACTAGCAATTGTCATTAAAGTTAACAGGCAAAAGAGTGGTACAGGTGTTCATATAGCTTTTGATATATTCAATTCAACCTGTCTTTTCAACCTTGTTTTGATATGAAATACTTAAAATTTATCTTTTCAGACCTATTAGCATTTTAGAGAACACTTTCTTGCTAATTTTAATATGCAACTATACATACACAGCAAATATATATAATTTATACTATTTAAACTATGTCTTTGAATCCTTTCTTAACTTTTAAGAATGTAAAATCACCAGTTGTAGCTTAAAGTGAAAGTGTTAGTCACTTAGTCATGTCCTACTCTTTGTGACCCCATGGACTGCAGCCCGCCAGGCTCCTCTGTCCACGGGATTCTCCAGGCAAGAATACTGTAGTGGGTTGCCATTTCCTTCTCCAGGGGATCTTCCCCACCCAGGGATCAAACCTGGGTCTCATGCCTTGCTGGAGATTCTTTACCATCTGAGCCACCAGGGAAACCCTTATTCATTTCAGGTTATCCCAAAATTTCAGCCTGAACTTGGGTATTAAATATTTGTATTTGGGGTTTTGGGCTTCAATATCTTCGAATTAAAAGTGTGTGTATATCTAAATAATTCTCCCTGCAATTACTAGCTAGCTGTAGTCCCCGCTACTTTTTCTCATATACCCTCAGGGAAACTCTAGGCTTCCCAGGTGGTGCTAGAGGTAAAAAACCCACCTGCCAATCAAAGAGACTTAAGAGACAGGGGTTTGATCCCTGGTTCAGGAAGATCCCGAGTAGGGCACGGCAACTCACTCCAGTATTCTTGCCTGGAAAATTGCATGGACAGAGGAGCCTAGAGGGCTACAGTCCACAGGATCATAAAGAGTTGGACACAACTGAAGTGACTTAGCATGCACACAAACATCAGGCAGGATTCCTGGCATTTAAATGTAACTGTATATAATTAATAAAAAGAGACAAATAAAAGTTGTTTAGGTAGGTCTAAAATTTAGCTTTTTAATTTTGTGGTCAAAAGCAGGACTATTTAAACATATAACTTACAGAAAGAAGTTCCCTTGTGGCCTAGTGCTGTCATGACCAAATTTAATCCCTGGTCGAGGAACTGAGATCCTGCAAGTCATGCGGCATGGCCAAAAAATAAAATCTAATTTGGAATTTTGAGTTTTAGGAAGCTCACACTCCTCCACTAAGATTCCAGGGAGTGTTGTGTTATTTCCTCATATTGATTAAGTAAGAATTACATTTCCCTGAGCTTCCAGTATCTCTAAGGCGCAGCAGTATCTTGTCTAGGATAATAGGCCTCATTAGAGATTATGGTCTATCTAAAATATTGCTAAAAAAAAAAAATAAAATAAAAAATAAAATATTGCTGGCACACCAATTCTACTCTAAAGAATTTATAAAGTCTCTAACCATAGTCTCATACAAGCACATCAAATATGCTAATACTGTCTCCAGGCACTTCCTGGAAAACTACAGTACCTCAGTTCTGACAAGAGAAAAACACTTAGACCAGTAAGCCTTCGAAACCTGAGGTTATCCAACCTGGGGAAGTTGGTAATATTATTGGTAATATTATTGATTTGGCTTTGCTGGGTCTTTGTCGCTGCCTGGGCTTTTCTCTAGTTGCAGAGGGGCTGCTCTCTAGGCGCGGTGCTTCTCTTGCTATGGAACATGGGCTCTAGGGAGCACGGGCTTCAGTAGCTGCGGCTCCCAGGCTCTAGGGCACAGGCTCAACAGCTGGGTGTATGCGCTTGGCTGCTCCACGGCATGTGGCATCTTTCCAGATCAGGGATTGAACTCGTGTCTCCTGCACTGGCAGGCGGAACCTTATCCACTGAGCCACCAGGTGTGTGTGTCTATGTGTGTTAGTCGCTCAGTCATGATTCTTTATGATACTGTAGCCCACCAGGCTCCTCTGTCCATGCGATCCTCCAGGCCAGAGTGCTGGAGTGGGTTGCCAGTTCCTTCTCCAGGGGATTTTCCTGCACCCAGGGATCGAACCTGGGACTTCCACATTGCATCACCAGGGAAGCACCATAACCTCAATTATATCTGTAAGCCATTAAGCTCTTGTAGGGGAATCGTTAAACGTCAATAAAAGCAGGAAAATATAGTACATTCCCACAAATTAGTGCTTAGGTTAAGCTAGGAACAGAACCCTCACTTGAGTGTGTATTTTACAGGTCCAGGTCTGAGAGACACAGCCAAAGCTGGGTGATGGATGCTCTTGCGAGGATTCATATATTTCACCCTTAGTCAGTACATAGTTCTCGCTGTTGCCTCAAATCTTTACAGTCAGAAATAACATTCCTCAAATTATGTGGTTAAACAAACTAGCTGCTGCATTTACCAAAGACTAAATCTAGCTAGTGAGCAGCAAGAATGAGTAGCATGGTCCTTGGTCTGCAGTCTGACCATCTCTCCCCACCAGACAGTCAATGTCAGTCATGATGACGATAGAGTGAAAGAAATGAGACTGTACACCATGTTTCATTTTTATCTGCTAGGATCTTTATTTTACTGGTCCATAGTCTTAACAATTGTTGCAAGTGAGTTCAGATACAGCGTCAGGTTTCATGAAGCTAAACATCATGTTCTAACCATTGGATTTCCAACAACGTGAGTAGAATAAAAAACTGCATCACTTTTTTGCCACAAAGAGAAACATGTACACACACACATACATACATACAGCTGTGGCATGGGGTAGTGGCGAGGGGCAAGGAACAATTCTCAAAACAGCTTGTGTTGTCTGGCCCATGCAGCATGTAGCACATGCCTGAAATCAGGTTCTTCCTTTAAACCTTACCCTTCTTTTCAACAGACCTACTGTAAAGTTAGTCATATTATTCAATAGGAGCAACATTTAATGCCTTCAGATTTCCATTGAGCAAAAAGTATGTTTATATACAGTATTTCATTTAATTTGCATTTAATCCATCAGTGTTGTTGAGACACAGGTCAAGAACACATTAAAAAAAATCTTTTTCACTGCTTGTTTGATCCATGGTGAGTCGGCAGAGATAAAGTCAAACGCCATTCCTCTTTTCTACAGTGCTCTCTCCAGGGACTTCCCTGGCGGTCCAGCCGTTAAGAATCTGCCCGCCAGTGCAGGATACACAGGTGTGACCCCTGGCCCAGGATCTAAGATCCCACATGCCGTGGGGCAACTAAGCCCACGTGCCACAACGACCGAGCCTGCACACCCCAGAGCCCATGCTCTGCAGCAGGAGAAGCCACCACCACGAGAAGCCCGCACAGCACAGCTGAGGAGCGGTCCCCGCTCGGCGCAGCTAGAGAAAGCCCACGGGCAGCAATGGAGACCCAGCACAGCCAAAAATTAAAATAATTTTTTAAAGCTCTAGCCTAGATCAATGGATAAAGAAGCTGTGGCACATGTATACAATGGAATATTATTCAGCCATAAAAAGGAATGCACATGGGTCAGTTCTAATGAGGTGGACAAGTGAAATAAAGCAGAAAGAGAAATATAAACATCATATACTGACGCATATACATGGAATCCAGAAAGATGACACTGATGAGTTTATTTTCAGGGCAGCAGTGGAGAAACAGACATAATAACAGACCTAAGGACATGGTGGGAGGGGAGGAGGGAGAGGGTGAGATGTATGGAGAGGGTAACATGGAAGTTTACAGTATCATATGTAAAATAGATAGCCAGTGGGAATTTGCTATGTGACTCAGGAAACTCAGACAGGGGCTCTGTGACAAGAAGGGGGAGATGGGGAGGGAGATGGGAGGGAGGTTCGGGAGGGTGGGGACATGGGTGCACCTATGGCTGATTCCTGTTGATGTTTGACAGAAGACAACAAAATTCTGTAAAGCAATTATCCTTCAATTAAAAAATTAAGTGGCCAAAAAGAAAACAAAGCTCTATCCAACTGTTCCCCATAGACATGGAAACCATTCTTTCCTCAGTGTTGCACATTTTTTCATACCACTTGCATAGAACTGATGACATTATAATACAGTCAGTATCTGCTTCCCACATTAGAACTGAGTTCTGTAAGGACAGAGGTGTAGCTCACTCATGCTTGAATTCTCTCAGCTTCCGGTACGGAACTACTACATATTAAAGGCTCAACATATTCATTAAAAAACAACAGAAACTACATTTGCTGTATGAAATGGAAAGGAGGTATTTACTTAGACACCATGTGTGCATGTAGTCACTCAGTCCTGTCTGACTCTTTGTGACCCCAGGACTAGACCACCAAGCTCCTCTGTCCATGGGATTTCTCGGGCAAGAATACTGCAGTGGGTTGCCATGCCCTTCCCAGGGGATCTTCCCAATACCATGCACCACTATTAATTGGGCTTCTGACAACTTAGGTCAATACAATCTTGAAAACCTGAAATGGGAATTCTGGAATACTTATTTTCATTAAGTAGCATACAATAAAAGAAGTCTATATATCCTTCCCAAGAAGCTATGGTTTTCTTGGGAAACTACAAACTCTGAGACTATCTTCCTCTTTCTGGTCACTACAGTTCAGAACTACTCTCCAGCCTGAGAAGAACTGATGATACAATTTTGACTTCACAGCTGAATTTTGTTGGCTCTTGATGCTAAGTCTTTCTAGAAAGTAAGTGCTTGATCTTTTTAATCTGAAGACCTCTGCAAATAACTACTTACAGTTTCATCCTTTAGAAAAGTACAATGTGCAGAAGCATTCTAGGACGACATAAAATACAAATCACAATTTCATTAAGTAGCATACAATGAAAGAAGTCTATATATCCTTAATAGTATATCAATAAATAAGATTTCTAGTACAGTACCAAAAAACTCTACACACTGCTATCGTATCCACGTAATGCACTGAGTAATATAACAAAAATGGAAGCCAAATCAATGTTCATAAACAAAAATGAAAGGCTTCACTGTCAGTCCAGTGGTTAAGACTCTGTGCTTCCACTGAGCGGGGCATGAGTTCGATACCTGGTTGGGGAACTATTATAATAAAGTCCCACAAGCTGTGCAGCATGGTCAAAAATAAATGCAAATATGGAAGAGTAATAAATTGCCAACATCCACTGGATCATCGAAAAAGCAAGAGAGTTCCAGAAAAACATCTATTTCTGCCTTATTGACTATGCCAAAGCCTTTGACTGTGTGGATCAAAATAAACTGTGGAAAATTCTGAGAGAGATGGGAATACCAGACTACCTGACCTGCCTCTTCAGAAACCTATATGCAGGTCAGGAAGCAACAGTTAGAACTGGACATGGAACAACAGACTGGTTCCAGATAGGAAAAGGAGTACGTCAAGGGTGTACATGTCACCCTGTTTATTTAACTTCTATGCAGAATACATCATGAGAAACGCTGGGCTGGAGGAAGCACAAGCTGGAATCAAGATTGCCGGGAGAAATACCAATAACCTCAGATATGCAGATGACACCACCCTTATGGCAGAAAGTGAAGAAAAACTAAAGAGCCTCTTGATGGAAGTGAAAGAGGAGAGTCAAAAGTTGGCTTAAAGCTCAACATTCAGAAAACAAAGATCATGGCATCTGGTCCCATCACTTCATGGCAAATAGACAGGGAAACAGTGGAAACAGTGGCTGACTCTATTTTTCTGGGCTCCAAAATCACTGCAGATGATGACTGCAGCCATGAAATTAAAAGACGCTTACTCCTTGGAACAAAAGTTATGACCAACCTAGATGGCATATTCAAAAGCAGAGACATTACTTTGTCAACAAAGGTCCATCTAGTCAAGGCTATGGTTTTTCCAGTGGTCATGTATGGATATGAGAGTTGGACTATAAAGAAAGCTGAGCACCAAAAAATTGATGCTTTTGAACTGTGGTGTTGGAGAAGACTCTTGAGAGTCCCTTGGACTGCAAGGAGATCCAACCAGTCCATTCTAAAGGAGATCACTCCTGAATATTCACTGGAAGGACTAATGCTAAAGCTGAAACTCCAATACTTTGGCCACCTGATGTGAAGAACTACTCATTTGAAAAGACCCTGATGCTGGGAAAGACTGAGGGCAGGAGGAGAAGGGGACGACAGGGGGTGAGATGGTTGGATGGCATCACCTACTCAATGGACATGGATTTGGGTAGACTCCGGGAGCTGGTGATGGACAGGAAGGCCTGGCATGCTGGGGTTCATGGGGTCGCAAAGAGTTGGACATGACTGAGAGACTGAACTGAACTGAATATTTTAACCAAATAATGCTTAACACTGACTCTTAACTTTTTATAGTGAAAGCAACTATTTAGAATTTCTAAAATGACAGTAAATAAGCACTTGGGGGATCTCTTCATTGTATCTAACCTAGTTAAAGTATTCAAAGGTAATTACTAAGCTGCAAAATATATATCTAACGAATATTTAAATTCATATATGACTATGATTATATAACATCTGAAAATAAAATTCCTCACCTATTGCCCTGGGTTATTTGAATTACTGTTACATTATATAACTACAAGAATTTTTAAATTAATAATATGGAGCTTTTTAAAAAACACTTAGAAAACTTCTTCTATATTAAAATAATTAAGTTTTCTGTATACTATTTCTAAGTCATTTGTTTCAAAAAAACACACTAGCCTTAAAAAAAGATCTAAGCCATGTTATAAAACCTGGGTAAGAAAAAATTATATTTGAACCAATCAGCTGGCTCCATCATTAGCAGTTCAATTTTTATTGGTTCCTGGTGGGAAAATTACACCCAACTAGAAAAAAGAGCTTTATGCCACTTATATAGAACTTTATCATAATTGTAACTGCTGGGCTCATCAATGGACATAAAAGCAAGAAAGAAAAGAAAATCGAACTAGAAAGAAGTTAGAAAGAAGTTAGTCTTTCTTTCCCATGCTTTCTAAGACAGGGAAAGACTAGCAATTCTAACAGGGAGAATGCTGAGCACTAATGACTAGGCTATGGTGTCATGCGCTATCAACTAGATAAAGGTACAAAAAACTGGACATGAAGCATGTCTTAAGTGCTGCAGAGCTCGAACGTCAAAGTGTTACTTGCTCAGTCATGCCCGACTCTTTGCATCCCCCATTGATAATAGCCTATCAGGCTTCTCTGTCCATAGAATGCTCCAGGCAAGAATAGTGGAGTGGGTTGCCATGCTCTCCTCCAGGGGATCTTCCTGACCCAGGGATTGAACCCTCGTCTCTTACACGTCCTGCACTGTCAGGCAGATTCTTTACCACTAGCGCCACCTAGGAAGCTCAAATACCAACTCAAAAGAACTATGAAAACTAAACTTCCCTCACTTAAGCACACTCCAGCTGCAGTCTAACAGCTCAAATCACAAAACCACAACCACCTTATGGCAGTTTATCACCAAATTATACAAATACCTTAACAATCAAACAGCTTGTGAGCTCTCTGCTAGTAACCTGACCCCATAAAAGTACTATAAGATTTTACAACATAAATATCAAGAGCTGGAAAAAGGAGACACTACTAATGTGGTATTTTGAAAAAGCCATGTATTAATATACGATTTAAACTTCTTAAAATTTCTTGTTTAACTTGTATTTCCATAAGTAAACACAAGTTTTATTTGAAACAATAAATATTTCTTTGTATATTTGTAATATGACTTTAAGATGATAAATCTAACTGAACAATGCAACTGAATTTTTCTAAATTATATCTGAATAATAAGCCAATGGCTCTGCATAGCAATTTCCCTTAAATCAAAATTTCAATTTTGTACCTTTTCCATGATGCAGAGAATTCAAATGTGAAACACGTTACTTCCGAAATTCATTTCAGTCATTCCATTTTAATCAGTGATCCATTTATAAAAAGGGCAATAAAGGGACTTCCCTGGTGATCCAGTGGTTAAGAATGTGCATTGCGATGCGGGAGATGTGGGTTGGATCCCTGGTTGGGAAGCTAAGATCCCACATGCCACGGGGCAAGTAAGCCTACGAGCCACAGCTTCTGAGTCGGCGTGTTCTGGAGCCTGTGCGCTGCAACAGAAAGACCCTGTGCAGCCAAGAAAAAGGGGTGCGGGGAGGAAAATGGAGTTTTTCACCTTTGATGGCATCCAGCAAGTTGAAAATAAAATCACAGGGATTTCAGCAATTCAAATGGCTAAACCTGTGGTGTTATAAACATACAAAGGGCTAGTCAGCCTTTTCGATAAGGCAGATGACGGTCGGACTCCAGACTGCATCGCTGTTTCTCCTTTACTCTACCATCCTCAGAAGAAGGATAAGAGATACACTGGACAGAGAAATGAAATAAGAAAATATTTTCATATTTCCTCACCTGAGAAATTTTCCAGGGTGGAGACAGGTGGTTTCCAAAACGTAGAAATAATGCAGATGAAAAGCATTTCTTGGCTTGCCAGAAAAGCGTATTACTTTACAACTGCGTTTGTTGCACCAAGTCCTTTTCTTCCCTCTAAAGCTTTTCCACACTTGACGATAAACTGCTGAGGTAAGCTGTCAACTGTCTAGAACAGTGGTACACAAAACAAACCTGGAACTTCAGTGTGCATCAGGACTGCCCAGAGGGCTTGTGTGAAGGATACACTGCTGGTCTGCAACCTCCCATTTTCCAGTTCAGTAGGTCTGGAGATTGAGACTTCAGCATTGTAAAGAAGTTCCCAGCTGAGGCTAATACTGCTGGCCTATGGAACCACTGGCTTGGAAGAAATATGGTAGTTTAAAAATAAAAGCACACTTTGGTCAATTCTAAAGTGTTATCATATTCCATTCCCACTAGACTGTAAACCTTTTGAGAACAGCCATGCAGTTGAATAATCTCTGTATATCTCAAAAGATTTAATACCTTAAACACAGTATTTACTAAAATGTTGTCTAAGAGTATCCCTAGCAATAGCTCATTCTAACTCTACTTTGTTGATATGAATACAAATAACTGCTTTGAAAAAAGCAATTGGAAATCAAAGTAGGGACTTGCACAGATATTTGCACACCCATGCTTATAGCTGTATTATTCACAATAGTCAAAAGATAGAAGCAATCTCACATGCTGTGCAGCACAGCCAAAAAATAAAAAAATAAATAATAAATACATAAGGTGGAAACAATCCAGGGTCCACTGACAGATGAATGAATAAACAAAATTTGGTGTGTCCATATTACTGAGCATTAAGAAGAAGGAAATGCTGAGACATGATACAACATGAATGAACCTAGAGTGAATTATGCTAAGTTTAACGAGGCAGGCACAAAAGAGCGAATATTTTATAATTCCACTTATATATCTGGGGAAGTCAGATTCATAGAGACAGAGAGTAAAATGGCTGCAAGGACTGAGTTCTAGCTTAACGGGTAGAGTTTTACATGCAGAAGTCTTTGAAGATGTTTTAAAGGTGGGTGGTGGTGATGGCTGCAGAATAATGTTACTCATCAATGTATTTACTGCCAGAGCACACTTTAAAATGGTGAATTTTATGTTACATTTGAAAACAACACAAGGCAGCTGGGTGTCATAGCTTTTCGTAAGCCCCCATTCTTCAGCAATGCTTCCAGTTAACATGTTTCTTTTTAATTTGAATGTTTGCATCGTAACTTCACATTACACAAAATGTGATATGGTGATGGTGGAGCTGCTACACAACATATCAACTTAACAGGCAGCATCGTGTGGTGGTTCTGAAGCATAGGCTCAGAGTCAAACTTGGAGCTGGGTCTGAATCCCAGCTTCACCATTTGACTTGTTCAGGGTATCTAAGGCTTCTCCATGGGCTTCCCTGGTAGCTCAGCTGGTAAAGAATCCACCTGCAATGCAGGAGACCTGGGTTCAATTCCTGGGTCGGGAAGATCCACTGGAGAAGGGATAGGCTACGCACTCCAGTATTCTGGCCTGGAGAGAAATTCCATAGACTGTATAGTCCATGGGGTTGTAAACAGTCAGACACGACTGAGCAACTTGCACTCACTTTAGCTTCTCCATAGGTAAAACTGGAGTAATCAGAGCCATCTATCACAAAAGTTATGTGAAGTGCTTACAGCAGTCCTGGTGTATAAAGTAAATAAGTAAAGTCGCTCAGTCGTGTCCGACTCTTTGTGACCCCGTGGACTGTAGCCTACCAGGCTCCTCCCTCCATGGGATTCTCCAGGCAAGAGTACTGGAGTGGTTGCCATTTCCTTCTCCAGGGGATCTTCCCAACCCAGGGATCGAAGCTGGGTCTCCTGCATTCCAGGCAGACGCTTTAACCTCTGTGCCACCAGGGAAGCAACATATATGTGAGACCTACCATCGGTATGTTATAGACCATAATCTGCTCAGTAGGGCACTATTTCTCAAAGTGCAGTCAAGAATTACCTGCATCAGAATCAAGTAGCTCATTTAAAATGCCGATTTCCAGGTCTATCCCAAATCTTCCAAACAGAATCTCTGGATAGAAGTTCCCCTATAGAAAACCTACTGCCGCAGGGGGAAATAGTGGAATGGCAATGGGAAGCCCCCGAATTCAGATAAAGTGACCAGAGGCCATCCAGGGGTGGGGAACCAGGGGCACTGGCCTAAGGACTAGCTCTCTCGAACTTTCTAGATGGTAAAATCACAGAGAATTCTGATCCACGAGGTATGTGCCCTTCCTGCAAATGTACCGAGAGAGACTTAAGAAAGTTTAAACAGTGCCCTAGAGATTCCTTAGATTTCTAGTATTTTCCAGCTCTGCTATAAATGTGGTGAAAGGACCTGTACTCCAGGGAGTTCAAGGTACTATAAGTGAATCTGCCGATTCAAAGGCACTTAAGACTGTGCAGCAGGTCATAAAAGAAGATGCAGTTTCATTCTCTGCCCAAAGAACTTGCTACATAATGAACTGTAAAACCCATACTCTTATTATCACTTGCAATTGCCTGGAATTACCTGGAATTTTAAGTCATCAAGCAAGTCACAGACTTTAAAGCTGGTCTAGAGCAGTGGTTGTCAAACTCAGTGGCATCAGCATAAAATTGTTAGGAATGTAATCAGGCCTTACCCCAGTACCTCTGAGGGTAGAGCCCCGCAATCTGTAGTTTAATAAGCCCTCCAGGTGCTACTGATGTTCGCTCAAGTTTGGTTCTCACTGACCAAGCAACTGGAATTTCCTTTGGCAGTTTCTCCACCATACCCCTGCTGAATACTTCCAGCACTTTCCTTCCCTCCCAGTCCATCCTCATCTCCCCTCCTCACCCCATATCCACCTGAGCAAATACACAAAAATCATCTGCACATCTCAAAAAGAACGTAAAACTTTATTAAGAACATCTTATATTGTCATCAGATACAACCAAAGAAAAGGGGGTAAAGAAATAGGGAGACTTCATCTTCCCATGTGCTATTGCCACCTCAGAACAGACTCATGTGTGGATGGCTGGAATTATAGATAGCAACAAATGCTCTGTATAAATAAATTCAGTAAGTAACACAATGCTCCCTTTCTATACAGAGAAGAACTGAGTTTACACTTTTAAAAGCTGTGATATAGTGCAACAACTATTAAGACTGCCGCTTAGAAGCTACTTCTTAATAGAATACAAAGCTGTTTAGTAGCTTTATGTTATTTCATACAAATTTTTTGAGTGGAAAATTAAGAAAGGACAGTCTAATTTTCCTAATTAATTTGTACTTTTGAGAGCTTTCTTTCTGAAGATTTCTCAGAACCAGTTCAATAATAATAGATGAGTTGCTCATCTACAATGACAACCAACAACCTGGTTTTAATTTTGCAAATCAAGATGACCAGGTCATCTCAGCTTTTGCTGATCCTGAAAGAGTTCTTATAGAAAAACCCTGATTCAGAGTGCATGTGAGATGAGGCACCAAAACAGCTGCACCTGGACTGGTTTTCCTAGAAGGGGAGGTTGGCTATTGAGCACAGCTGATTTTCCCAGACTCCCAGGCTCCCCCATGTGGTTCTTTTACTTACTGTATTGATGGAAGGAGCAGAGGGAACACCAGGGAATCTGTTCAAATTGCCACTCCAGACAGCTCTATGCACTGTTTGTGGAGAAAAGAGTGATGGTATCCATTCAAACCAAATATGCCTACTGCAAGTATGGTGACATGCTTTTTCCTTGAGGGGCCAGGCCAAGCTGCACTCAAAATGCATGATTTGCCTCATGTACACAGTGAAGAAAATGTTCATGATTTAGAATTTGGTATTAGAGTACCCCCAGCTAACCCAGCTAAAGTTTCTTGAGAAATTTTAGTCCCCCTTTTAGAAAGGAAGGCTATTTACAGCTAAGGCTTACCACATTAACTATCAAGACTTCTAAACTAGACCATATCATTTGTGTTCATGGTCAGTGAATTAACCAACAACTGAAGGCTTATGAAGACTTGGTCAAAGGGCGAAACTGGGGGTAGGATTCAGGTTGAGTATGATCACTTACCACAAATTGCATCAAGCTCTTAAAAAAAAAAGCATTTTTATAATAAATATCTAGAGCAGATACTGGCATTAAAATCAGTATCTAAGTCAGAAGTCTTTCTTAAATGGTGAAAATATTTCAACAAACTTCTAGTAGGTTTCAAATCTTCCCAGGAGTACATAGTTTATAAATTAGTATTAAATGGAAAAAAAAATGTATTTTGAATAATTCACCACTTTAGTAGATCATAAATAAGGTCAAGATGCTACAAAACAAGTTAATACACAAGTTTTCGCTTTCACTTTAACAAAGTGGCATACTTTTGTAACAGGTATGACCAGGTTTCAATAATTGTGCATTCGTCACACCCTCCACCCCCACGCTGAATCCTTTCCTTACGTACCCTACACCTAGGGACAGAGCTACACAAGACAGAGAGACACCCCAGTGCGTAAGTCCGGCTGCTACACACCATTTCCTTAGTGCAGAGTGATGTTACAAATGCTGGTCAGGATCTACTACTTGTAATTTGTCAACCACATTACACGTTCAGTACATTCATGGTTAAGCGGATTAGGTTCCTGGGTGACTTCTCTGTGGGAGTGTTCACAGGGAACCTAATTACTACTGTTCCTGTGGAAAATGTGCCCCGAGTCCCAAAAGTTGACTAAAAACCTTTGGGATATAAGCTATGTATGGGTGGGAACTACTACTAAGTGTGTCTGTTTTGGAGAGGCCAAACCGTTCAAAGCACCATTCTGAAAACTACTGGCTGCTAAGATGAAATACTGGCTTTCTCCTTCACATATAGTAAATTCACTTTAACTATAATTTCTAATACTGAGAAAGAGTGAAGCCATTCAGACTAGTGAGACATAACTGACCTGTGGGATTTAAAAAGCTGTTTTATTGACTAAGATCAATCTTCTTACAACAAAAAGAAAAATGTCTAATATGTAATGAACGGAAAAAAATGTTTATCCTAAATAATCACTGAGTACAAAATCCACAGCTTAACAGTGTGATTTAAAGAGAAAGCAGGAGAGCATGCAATTGCTCTAACACAGGGTTAGAAATAAAAGGTAAAAGTACATTTGTTTTTGGTAATTCTAAATATACAAATATAATATTTACCATATCTACCCTGTAGTGTAGGACTGCTTAATTCCCAAATATACGTAATTCAAAAACCTTAAGGAAACATTAAAAATGTTCCAGGCTACTTTACTGAACATTAATGAATATTGAGTTCATGAGATATTAGAGCTAAAAATACTACTGTTTTTTAAAGTTAAATGGCTAAGAGAATATTAAGGTACCATTATTTTACTCTTCTTTTAATCCCACAAATGCTTTTTATGTTAAGGGGATCAATTATGTTAAAAGGAGCTTGATTTGACAAACAGATTCCAGAATCAGAGTTGTTCTCTTGGTACAATGTCAATTTTTTTTTAAACATTTCCAAAAGCATTTCCATAGCTATCTACCTAAATAACTCTAAACAGCTTTTAATCAAGGGGTCCCTATATAACACTCCTTTTATCCTACACTGTGGCTGTTGGACGGAACCCCTGTTGTGGGAAAGTTCTCCAGGTTCTGATCTGACCCTCAAAACAACATCCATGTTTAGTATTAAATGACCGACCTCTGGGGAATAAGGAATCTAAAGTGTTGAGAGGCACAGAACTGATGTTTTGGTTGAGGAGAAGGGTGAAAATCAAGTTGGAACACCTAGTCCCTTCTACAATCAAGTCCTAACTATACCATAATAAAGTCTCAACCAACCTGATTAGTTCTTACCTTTAGGAATCACATACTATACACTGATTAGATACTGAAGAAAATAAAGAAAAACATTTGAAAATACAGGAAGAAATAGAAACATGGAAATTTCTCACAAGGCCCTGGAGCAAAAAAATTTACAAAAAGATCTTTTGAAAATAATCACTACTTGTGAGCTTAATACACATAGAGATTCACTTTGTTTAAACTAAGTCATGTTAACTTACCAATAAAATAGTAAACAAACCAACATTTTAAACAATTTTATAAATTACCTGTCATTTCTTTTTGTTAATGTCACTCTCTCAACAATATACAAAAATAACACTACAGCACTATCCACCTAACCTGTCTCCAACTCTTGCAAAGTCCTGGGCCTTGGAAAGAGACTGGTCATCAATCTTCAGTGTAGATGTCCCCCGCAAAGGGCAGGTGCATGTGGCTGCCAGTGACATTGGGCAATCGAGATAAGTCCGGCAGGCTCTGGATCCGGGACCTGAGTTCTTTGCGCACCAGGGAAACTCTGGCTAACTTGCGCTTGTATTCCTGTAACATCAAACCACTCTCATTAGCACTGTGGGAGTTCAGAGAGGACCCATCTAGCTTATCCAGCTAATGCTCTGCAGAAAATCTGACAAAGCACTCAGTTTATGCTGAAAAACAAGATTATGTGAGCCTTAGGATCAAGAGAGGGATTTGGGAAATACTCAAGTAGAGAAACTCATTCTTAGGAAAAACTACAATTTTAAATTGCTGCTTCACACCTGTAAAAAAAGATTAACATATTAATGTATCAATATTTAACTGAAGCACATAGGATTCTCAGGTATACCGGGGCAAGGATAATAAAAAGTATATATTTATTTCCACAAGCTTAAAATAAAATTTAGCAGTGTTTTTGACTATAAATGCTGGCAAAAAAACCACAGGAGTATGATCAGTATCTTCGAGTTTATCTCGAATAGAAACCAGATGCTTCATTATTATATCATTTTTCACATTTATCAGTACTTTGAAATGATTAGACCAACTGCTAGTATTACTTACCAGTAAAGAACCATGTATTACTGTACAAGTTTTATTACTTCAATAACTATTTCAATATAACTTTTTCCTATTGTAATGTTACGCATTTTATTTTCTACATTTAAAATATTTAACTTGAGAAGGGGTCCAAGGCTTCATAGGCTCACCGAAGGATCTCAATGGCACAAAAGGAAAAAAACTTAGGAAACCCTGCAAACAGCAGACTAAGGTGTCGGACTAGAAACCAATAAAGATCATGTCTGGCTTAGGGGGAACAGGCCATTCTCTGCAGCAGAAATATCTTTTATTAATAACCGAAGTTTTTAGACTTCAACCAGAAGAGAGGAACCTTCTTTACTCCATCACCTAGTAGAGGCAGGGTGCGAAGAGGGGAATCAAAAAGTTGACTATTATTTCCTCTGTAAAGACTAGAAACTTTTCCGCCCTCTGACCAAGGGTTAAGCTCCCCGAGACAGAGCAGGTGAGTAAGAAGTCTTCATCTGGGGCAGAAGGCCTACCCACAAGGAGCCCCTTTTTGTTTCTCAACTCTGACTGAATTTCCTAGGAAATTTCTGGAGAAACTCAGAATTCTCAGAAGAACACCAGCCTCACTGACCATCAATTAAATGAGAACCTCTGGAAGCAGGTTCAGAGCTCTTGAATTTTGTAAAAGCTCCCCCAAAGGATGCTAATATACGAGCCACTTCTCTATAGGTTTTGTCTAAAAATGAAATCAGGGAAGCTTCTCTGTATTACTGAGTTCCCTCTTTTAAAGAACAACCATTAATATGCCTGGGGAAAGGAGTCAGTCAGAATTACTATATCCCGACCACTCTAAGGCAACGTGGGAAAGAGGGTTTCTGAAGCACACTGGGGAAGTGAGCACCCAGGCAGACAAAGCCAACGAGGTTGAAAGCTGGGCACGCTGTAGGACAGCTTTGGACACATGAGAGAGGTGTCGATTCTTGCCCTGTCTGCCTGTCCTTGCACTTTTAATCCATCATGAAGGTAGAGGTTGAGTAACGGAGTTTAATAGGGATCTAAAACCTCAAGGTTACGACTTTCCTGTTCCCTTTTCCCCTTTGCCAGTGACACTCTGGCACAGCAGGTAGGTTTCAGTACAGCAGTTCCGAGTGGCACACAGCAGAGCAGCTAGGTGTTCATTCTAGATACACACTTTTCAGTCCATACACATCTCCACCTTTAGCACACTTCCTCAGAATACTCTGGTGGGGGCGGGGGCAAACACATACCTCCATCTGTCCCATCTGTGTGCATGCTCAGGGGCTTCAGCTGTCTCTGACTCTGAGACCCCATGGCAGGCTCCTGTCCATGGGATTTCCCAGCAAGAATACTGGAGTGGGTTGCCATGGCCTCCTCCAGGTCTTCCTCACCCAGGGATAGAACCCATGGCTCCTACGTCTCCTGCATAGCAGGCAGATTCTTTACCACTGAGCTACCAGGGAAGCCCCCATTTGTCCCTGTTTGTACTAAATCGTTCTTTAATAAATAACACCTAAAGTACTCCGAGGTTAGCACGATAGATTCAGATGCTGTTCAAACATGCACAGAAGTAATTTCTCTGCTCCTCTTGAGGCTAGATGTCCTGAGAAGTCTCATGTGCTTTTAGTGATCATTACTGCCCATCCTAATTTCAAGTTTCTAGCAACCACACAGGCTGTTCTTGTTACTGAGATTTATCTCAATCCTTCGATTCAAAGGATCTATGGCAATTAAAAGCCCTTTACCAACTGGTGACATTGCATACAAAAAAGTGGTAAACATAAACAAAAGCTGCCCTTTACTGGATGTCCACTGATACACCAGGCATTAAAAAAAGAACCCATTTCATCCTCTCAGTAATCCTGTGAGAAGACTGATTATCCCTCACAAACAGTAAAAATCAGGCTTTCTTCAATTAGGAACAAAAGTAGTAACCAAAAATTTTCTTCTACTGTTAGAATCAGACTTTCATCTGAAAGACAAAAGATTTAAGAAGTTGTAGTTAACCATCTGATGCTAGCCTCAAGAAAAAAACAGAAGAAACCTGATTACCCAATTTTATGATCCAGGCCACAGTTCTAAAGGTCTTAAATTGCCTCACTGGATTCCACAGGCTGGTTTCCTATGGCAACGATGCTTACAGTAAGAGGTGTGTGTTGTTCTGAAACTGAGGTCTACCTCAGACATGGAGGTTGAGAATACTGGGGCACTGATAACCCTGGCCCACCGCCCCTATCCACCCCAACGCCCCATTCCCCCGCCGTTCAGGAGGTAGCAGTCTTCACAAGCAGCTGAGAGGAACACAGGCTGCTGCACCCCTCCCCTCCACCTAGAGTTCAGGTCCTATAGCAGGGGGAGCATTTAGAGAAAAGCCTGCCATCGTCTCCACCCATAGTTCCACAGTCCCGACTCACAGACTTTACAGGAGGAAAGAAACAGGCAATAAAACAGCGCCCTCCTGGGGTAGGAACAAATATCTAACTGACCTCAAAACAAAATCAGTATCTGGGAGAGATTCCTGCACTCCCATGTTCACCGCAGCATTGTTCACAATACCCAAGACACGGAAACAACCTAAGTCTCTGCCAACGGATGAACGCATAAAGATGTGGTACGTATGTACAATGGAGCACTCAGCCACGAGAATGAAGGCAATTCTGTCATTTGCAACAACCTGGACAAACCTAGAAGACACTGCTGTTGTTTATGGTCACTAAGCTGGGTTTGACACTTTTGTGACCCCATGAATTGTAGCCCGCCAGACTCCTTGGTCCATGGGATTCTCCAGGCAAGAATACTGGAGTGGGTTGTCGTTTCCTTTTCCAGGGGATCTTCCCAACACAGGGACTGAACCCAAGTCTTCGGCATTGCAGGTGGATTCTTTACCACTTGGTAAAAAAATTAGCCAAAGACAAATACTACGTAATCTCACTTACATGTAGACCCTTAAAAAAAAAGATGAACTTACAGAAACAGAGTAAGAGTGATGCTGACCAGGGACTGGGGTGCTGGGCAGGGGGAGATGGGAAGATGCCAGTCAATGGTAGAAGCCTTCAGTTATAAAATGAATATGCTCTGGAGATCTAATGTCGAGATGCTGATTACAGTCAATAATACTGAGTACACCTGGTATCTGCTGAGAGTAGACCTTATGTTCTCATCACCAAAAAGGAGACAAAAAGTAACGCTGTGTAGTGAGGAATATATTAATTAACCTGATTGTTAGTAATTATTTTACAAAGAATACTTCTGTCAAATTATCCCACCATTCTCTGTAAATATACACAATTTTATGTGACAGTTTCACCTCAATGAAGCTGAAGCTGGGGGCAAAGAAACATCTCTTTTTATTCTTAGTAAATAAAAAAGGCCACTACAGCTAAGTCCCTTTTACTTTTCTCATTCTTTTCTAACTAAACCTGCATTTTGCAAAAACGGCTTTCAAAATTTTTGTATTTTAACCTAAAAAGCTTCTTTTTCCTACAAGAATTTAGCTCTGTTCCAGCAACAAAGAGGATCTGAATTCAAAGTTGAAAAAAAAAAAATGCTGAAAAGCCAAAGCATTAAAAAATCAGGCCCTTTCCCTTAGTAATAAATACTGAACTGATATATACACCCTTCACTGCAAAAGTACAGTGTTCTATTTCGTCTTTTTAAAATTTTTATTTTTTAATTGAAATATAGTTGATTTATAGTTATTGTAAACCCTCTGGTGTACAACAAAAATGATTAAGTTATATAGAACATACGTAAAAGAATGTATCTATATTATGTTCTTTCTCAGATCCCTTCCCATTAAGGAAGGGTTAAGAATATAAGGGTTAAGATGTTGAATATAGTTCCCTCTGCTATCCAGTACGTCCTTGTCATCTACTTTAGATACAGTAGTCTATATCTGTCCATCTCAAATTCCAGTCTATCCCTTCCAGCCTTTCCCCCTTTGGTCTCTTTTTTCTTTTGTTCTCTTCTGTGATTTGTTGACTATCTTCAGTACTTTTTTGGATTACTTCTTGTTTATATCTTCTATACATTTTGGGGTTTGCGATTACCCTGAGGTTTTGGTATAGTCGTCTATATAAACACGCATGTTGTAAGTCACTGATCTTTCAATTTCAAACACATTTTAAATACTCTGCCATTTATACTCTCCTTCTCTCTAGGTTACATTTTGATAAGGTATTTTACATCTAATTGCTCTGTATATCCTTTAACTGCTTACTGTGGACACAGGTGTGATTTTACTACTTTTGTCTTTTAATCTTTCTAGCTTGTGTGTGGGTGATTTCCTTAATGTTTTCTTTTACCTGTGAGCTTTTTCATCTCTTAGCCTGTCTCTGGTTGTGGCCTTTTCTTTTTCAGCTAGAGAAGTTCCTTAAACATTTTTTTGTAAAGCTGGTCTGGTGGTGCTGAATTCTTCTACCTGTTACTTCTCTATAAAAGCTTTTGATTATCCATCAAATCTGAAGGAGAGTCTTGTGGGTAAAGTATTCTTGGTTGTAGGCTTTTCCATTTCACTCATTTCTGGCCTGCAGTTTCTGCTAAAAAAATGAGCTGCCATTTTTTGAACCAATATTTTACCTCATTTCCTGCCAACTGTTTACATGAGTTATTTTACTTCTCCCTTGTTATTCCCCACTCATTCAACAAGGCCTCTATTTTTATTCTTAATTTACTTGCCAGATCTCCACCAACACCACACTCAAACGGCAATGCTCATGTATATTTCAATATCAATCAATCAGGAGGTGCAATCTATCTTGTGTGCAGTGAAAGTGGGGTAGAGCTAGGTTGAAATTTGAACCACTAGAAACACTCTTCTTTACAGCTAATATTGAGTATCTCATGTTGTGTCCAAATTTTCTCATTTCACAGGACCTATTTTAAGATCAATCTTTGCCACAGAAGCTTTTCCTACTGTGGTTTCACACCTGCTACTATTCAAGTTAGTTCTGAACCTAAATACTGCTGTTCTGTTCTCTGGTTTTTATATCCATAACTGGGGAAAACACACTTCGTGTCTACCTGTATTCCTTATAGTGTCCAGCAGAGCACAGGGTATGAACAAGTAGGTCCCCAGTGGATTCTCCTGGAATTAAGTCAAAAGATCTGGATACAAGTACTACTGTGAAAATGCTGCACTCAATATGCCAGTAAATTTGGAAAACTCAGCAGTGGCCACAGGACTGGAAAGGTCACTTTTCATTCCAATGCCAAAGAAGGTTCAAACTACTGCACAAATGCACTCATCTCACATGCTAGCAAAGTAATGCTCAAAATTCTCCAAGCCAGGCTTCAACAGTACATGAACCAAGAACTTCTAGATGTTCACGCTGGATATAGAAAAGGCAGAGGAACCAGAGATCGAATTGCCAACATCCACTGGATCATAGAAAAAGCAAGAGAATTCCAGAAAAACATCTACTTCTGCTTCACTGACCATGCTTAAGCCTTTGTGTGGATCACAACAAACTGTGGAAAATTCTTAGAGACGGGAATACTTGACCACCTTACCTGCCTCCTGAGAAACCAGTTTGCAGGTCAAGAAGCAACAGTTAGAATCAGACATGGAACAATGCACTGGTTCCAAATTGGGAAAGGAGTACGTCAAGGCTGTATATTGTCACCTTGCTTATTTAACTTATATGCAGAGTACAACATGTGAAATGCCATGGTGGATGAAGCACAAGCTGGAATCACGACTGCTGGGAAAAATATCAATAACCTCAGAAATGCAGATGACACCAGCCATATTGCAGAAAGCAAAGAGGAACTGAAGAGCCTCTTGATGAAGTGAAAGAGGAGTGAAAAAGCTGGCTTAAAACTCAACATTCAAAAAACTAAGATCACAGCATCTGGTCCCATCACTTCATGGCAAAAAAAGGGGAAACAATGGAAATATTGAGTTTATTTTCTTGGGCTCCAAAATCTCTGAGGATGGTGACTGTAGCCATGAAACTAAGAGACGCTTGCTCCTTGGAAGAAAAGCTATGACCAACCTAGACAGCATATTAAAAAGCAGAGACGTTACTTTGCCGACAAAGGTCTGTTTAGTCAAAGCTATGGTCTTTCCAGCAGTCATGTATGAATGCGAGAGTTGGACCATAAAAAAGTTGAGCGCCAAAGAATTGATGCTTTTGAACTGTAGTGTTGGAGAAGATACTTGAGAGTCCCTTGGACAACAAGGAAATCCAACCAGTTGATAGTAAAGGCAATCAGTTCTGAATATTCATTGGAAAGACTGATGCTGAAGCTGAATCTCCAATACTTTAGCCACCTGATGTAAAGAACGACTCTTTGGAAAAGACCCTGATGCTGGGAAAATTTGAAGGCAGGAGAATGGGACGACAGAGAATGAGATGGGGTCACCGATTCAGTGAACACGAATTTGAGCAAGCTCTGGGAGCTGGTGATGGACAGGGAAGCTCGGCGTGCTGCAGTCCATGGGGTCGCTGGGTCAGACACAGCTGAGTGACTGAACTGAACTGCTTCCTCCATTTATTACCTATAATCTTAGGCAACATGCCCCAAGATTATCTAAGCCTCAGTTGCTTCCTTTATACAATATGGGTATCTATTTTATTGGGCTGTGAGGCCTAAATAAGTTAATTTTGGAAGTTTTCAAACCATGAAGCGTCATATGACTGTGGTCATCATTCTGAGATGGCATCAGAACCATTGTGCACCAAGAACAGCCAAGAAAATAAATGTCCTGAAATGCGGATTTCTTAGTCACTTTAGGGCTGACCCAGATACAGTTGTTCTAACATTCCAGTTCTTAAAATAAATGTCTTCACTATTTCTGAATTTAAATGTATATATAAGGGCAAACTTTTTCTTGCAGATGTCACTAAGAAGTCTGCTCTCTTCTTTCATACATGACTATGACTTAAAAAAAACAAACTTAAGAGTGAATTTCAATTGTGTCCAGGTGAGGATCGTTAATAGCCAATAAAGGCTGCAGTCAACAGTTTCAAGCATCATGCCTACCATGCTCCAGCCCTTCCTTCCTACCTACTTCCTGAGGGACAGCTGCTGCAGCAGAAAAGGAAAACATCAAGTTAGGAAGCCCAGTCCTGATTCTAGTGAGCAAGCTGTGTAGCTTCTCTAGGAACCGAGTCTGAGTGTAATCCAGGTTCCAGAATACTCTGAACACAAGGTTTTGACAAATCATTCTTTCATCTGTGGAATCAATCTTCAGCGTCCCCTTCAAGTATAAAATGATTGGGCCAGGTAACAACCAGTTTTAAAAGACATACATACTAGGATATTTTTTTAGTCAAGAAAACATGGACATCCTAGCATGTTGGGGTTATTAAAGACTTTCCCCACAACAGTTACTTCTTAAAGATGATGTCAGTAATGTTTCCACATGACATCTTATTTATATAGTATTCTTAGGTGTACCTATGCAAACACCTAAGCAATTTAATTTCTCCCTTTATGACTGTATGTATCCTTAGTTGAAATTTGATAGTAACATACTTGAGAATCTTGGGTTACAATGAATTAATGTTAAAGGTAGAGCTAGTTATCTTCATTCCGAACAGTATCAAGACATAATCTTCAGAACATATTAGAAGAACCCCTTAGGTTGATGGTAATGCTCACAATCCTGGTTCCTTTTATTGTTCTTCTGCAGAACTCTAAATGGCTTTGTTCTTTGATATGTATTTTATTATGTCTTTTGCCTCTCTCTAGATGTTATCAAGTCTTTCTTATATGACTTTCTTCAAATAACTATTAATAGAAGCTCCAATTCTCACTTTTGAGAATCCACCATAATTTACTTCATTGTGTTTTTCCTGGTGTTGGGACTCTTTGCTAGGTTAGACAGGAAAAGTTAACCAAAGAATTTAATATCAATCAAGATTTTTTTATTACCCCCTTTTTTTCGAAACAAGGCCAAGAAATTCCACGGTGTCAGGAAAATTAGTCAAGTCTGTGTCGTTTCCAGAGAACAGAGTATAAAGCAGGTAAAGATCTCAGTAGTTTGCCCTAACCTGTCATCTAGAAAACAAATACCCAAATTTAGTTTGGTATACAGTCCTGAAGTTTTTCAAAATTATAATAATTAAAATATTCTAAAAATATCAAATCCTTTCTATTTTCTTTTCACAGTATCCTATTTGTCTCTGATGGGCCCATTTTTCCTTGACCATCTGCAGAAAAGTTCTACCTTTTAGTGCGGAATACTTTAGCATAAATGACTGTTATCTAGCACTGTCTTACATCATTCAGCTCCTTTGAGGGCTCACTATCATTTTCTTAAGTATTCTAAAAGCAGATTTTACCTTAAAATATCCTTGAAAAAGGTAATTCCCACCTGTTAATAAGTTATGATTCTACTAGCACAAGATTCAATATTTACTCAGGGACTAAGATTTCTGCAGGGAACCCAATGCCTACCTGGCTATCAGCTAGGTTTTTAAAAAGTCAGTAATGCTAAATTATGAGGGTAGATACTGTTACAAATAAGCTTTATACATTTCTAGATTCATCAAGTATGATCCTAATTAAAATTTTGATGTGCTGACTAAATGTCAAACACAGTTCTAAGTGGCCCATTTAATCTTCATAGGAAGAGATTATCATCATCCATGCATTACAGGGCTTCCCTGGTGGTTCAGCTGGTAAGGAATCTGCCTGCAATGCCGGAGACCTGGGTTCACTCCCTGGGTTGGAAAGATCCCCTGGAAATGGGAATGGCTACCCACTCCAGTATTCTGGCCTGGAGAACTCCATGGACAGTATAGTCCATGGGGTCACAAAGAACTGGACAGGACTGAGTGACTTTCACAGATAATAAAACTAAAGTACAACCGCTGCTGCTGCTGTTCAGCCGCTCAGTCATGTCCAATTCTTTATGACCCCATGGACTGCAGTCCACCAGGCTCCTCTGTCCATGGGATTTCCCAGGCAAGAATACTGGAGTGTATTTCCTTCTCCAGGGAATCTTCCCGACCCAAGGATCAAAATTGCATCTCCTGCTTGGCAGGCAGATTCTCTACCACTGAGCCACCAGGGAAGTCCAAAGCACAATTAACCACTCGTTAAGAAACTTCCTCTAAAGTCAACAAAGGCTGCAAACCGACAATCTGGCTTCAGAGTCTTCATATTTAACCATTATTCTATCTTACCTCTCATATCTAGAATTGTTACTGGTATGGGTATTCTGAAGAAGTATTATCCAGCTGAAATCTACCTTACATCGAATATAGGATTACCACAATCACAGGACCAACAGGTCCCTAAAACTCAAAACCCAACACATTAAGGAAACAAATTGTGACTTATAGTAGGTAGTCTATCCCTTCATTAAAACACCTCTGGAATTTCCAGTAGTGGAGAGATGTCATTTTCACATGAGTAACAGAATATAGGCTTAAAGATTAAAAAAAAGGGGGGGGGGGAGGGGACCAATGATAGTAATAGCAGCAACACAGAGACACAAGAGAAAAGAAACAAGAAAAGTTAAAGGGCCAGTCCAATCAGAAATGATAACCAACATTTCAGGGAAGTTGAACCTATTGCCAATTATCACTTTTGACATTGGAAGGGGAGCATGAGCCAGAAGCCTACAGGCCACTTCTCTGAGTAACTTCAAAATCAAATGGAAAGAAGGAATTTAAGGAAGTGAGATGTAACACATTAATTTTTCTACTCATCTTATATTTACCCTAGGAAGTAGACTTAATCACGCTTTCTTGAAATTTTGTTACCTTTTAGCCTAAATTATTTTCATCTCCTGTGTGCCTTTTAGTCTCACTCCCTAAGAAAATGTTACCCAGTTACTAAAGAATCACACTATCTCAGTGTCATGGAGGTCAGCTAATTCGGTATTTCCCAAATTGGGTGTCCAGTAGCTTTTCCAGTATGTCATGTATGGATGTGAGAGTTGAACTACAAAGAAAGCTGAGCATCGAATTGATGCTTTTGAACTGTGGTGTTGGAGAAGACTCTTGAGAGTCCCTTGGACTGCAAGGAGATCCAACCAGTCAATCTTAAAGGAAATCTGTCCTGAATATTCATTGGACGGACTGATGCTGAAGCTGAATCTCCAATACTTTGGCCACCTGATGCGAAGAACTGACTCATTGGAAAAGACCCTGATGCTGGGAAAGAGTAAAGGTGGGAGAAGGGGATGACAGAGGATGAGATGGTTGGATGGCATCAGCGATTCGATGGACCTGAGTTTGAGTAAGGTTTGGGAGTTGGTGATGGACAGGGAAGCCTGGCATGCTGCAGTCCATGGGGTTGCAAAGAGTCGGATCCGAGTGACTGAACTGAACTGAAATTGGGTGTCTTGCAGAATATTGCCACACAAGGCTTTTAACAGGCAGGCCATAAACCAGGGATTCTAGGCTGTTCAAGAGCACATACAGCTTCTTTGTGACATCCCTACTCCCGTCTCCAACGTGCTCATGTGCAGAATAAAGCTTCAGAAGAGATTCTGTTTTGTAACATTCCTCAAAAACACTGACATACATAACACAGGCAAACATTAGAGCCAACATTTCTCTTGTTCTTGTCATTCAATCTCTTCTTGACCGCCTTCAGCAACAGCAAACATTGCATTCTCTTTTACTTTTAAAGAACAGTTTCACTGGATACAGAATTCTAGGATGGAATTTCTCCCAACACTTTTCACTCCACTCTTCTTGGCGTGGTTCTGCTGTAATTCTTTTCCTACAGGTAAGAATTTTTTTTTTTCCAACTGTTCCCAAGGTTTTCTCTTTGCAATTTCATTTTCTGCAATTTGAATATGACATGAAAACTGAAACAGTTAGTCGCTCAGTCATGTCCAACTCTTTGTAACCCCATGGACTATACAATGCTTGAAATTTTCCAGGTCAGAACACTGGAGTGGGTAGCCATTCTCTTCTCCAGGGGATCTTCCTGACCCAGGGATCAAACTGGAGTCTCTCAAATCACAGGTAGATTCTTCACTGTCTGAACCACCTGGGAAGCCCCAACACGCCTAAGTGCAAGCTACATTTTTTATATCCTGTCAAGTATTTGTCCTCTCAGTTTCCTGGATCAGTCAGTTTGATGTCCTGTCATTAACTTCAGAATTTCTTCTGCTTCATTTGTTCTCCTTCTGATACCCCAAGCAAATGTTATGTTGCACTTTTCCAAACTGCCCACAATTACTGAATGTTCTAGGTTTGGTTTTTGTTTTGGAGAAAAGGTTGTTGCTGTTGTTCTATTTTCTTTTTGCATCTAAGTTGAGAAAATCTCTACTGATGGATTATCAAGCCCATATATTTTTTTCCCTCAGCAGTGTCCAGTCTACTGAGGTGATCATCAGAAGCACTCATGTCAGTGTTTATTCCTAGCATTTAAAATTTGTTTTTGATTCTTTAAGCATACACCTCTACTTATATCTGTTCTTGCATGGTGTCTATTCTTCATTAGAGTTGTTAACATATTAATCAATCACATTCCTGAACTGGTGATTCTAAAATTTGTGTCATACGAGAATCTATTTCTGACTTCTTGTTTTGTCTCTTTAGGCTGTTCCTTGCCTTTTGGCATGTTTTGCAATTTTTCAAAAGCCAGACAATAAAAAACTGAGGTAAATAGAGGTTTTACATTGGTCTGGCCAGGATTTGGGCTGTATTTAAGGTTTGCTGCAGATGTAGATAGCTGAGGCTTTTTGAAACACATTACTTTCATAGTCCTTTCACATTAGGCCAGGCCTAACTGGAAGAATGGTCTTGTCATTTGGAATACATCCACTGGTCCTAATTCGGCCTTCTTATATAAATCAAACTCTTCTCTCCCAATAGCTTTCAAAGCATCTGAAGACAAGTAGCACGTAAATTATGCCTGTCCTTAAGTCTGATCTCTGATATCCCCATTTGTTCAACTGTCCCCAGTACTTTGTCTTTATTTCCTTTGCCATCCTGACCCCTGCCTCTGAATACACTGTGGTAATTCCCTTTGCTAATGCAGAATCCAGCCCAAGTTAAATACATAAATCCAGCTGTAGTTTAACAAGCATGCAATGAAACAGAACTTATTTTTCATATTCTGAACATTTAGTGTAGCTTAACACTGTTTATGTTACTACAGCTTTATCACCACGCTAACAGCTACATGACCCCTGTTTTCTCAAGAAATGATGCCAAGCCATACTGATGCAGTTAGCTTAGAGAAATCTAAATGCAGGAACTGACAGTGGAAATTTTTAAGTGATAATGAAGGCAATGCAAGAGTCAGGGATTCCCCATTCAATCTGCACTGGTTATGGACCAATGGTTATTTAACTGTGAGCCACAGATGCGTATTAGAAGCAGCTTTAATTCAACTAAAGTTGTGAACGAATCTGGGCAATGTGCATTTTTCAAAACTTTTGGCCACTCAGAAAATTTAAAAATGACAATGCTCTCATATTCTATAATCTGATGTTTCATGAACAAATTTATTTTTGGGTGGGGGGGGGACACACAGCATATGAGGTCTTAGTTGCCAGAACAGCGCCCCCTGCAGTGGAAGCACAGTTTTAATCCCAGATGGGAACCAGGGATGTCCCAAACACACTTTTTCTTTAATCAAAGACAACTGAACACATTTATCTATGGTCCCAAAAGTTAAAAAGTAACTGAAATCTCATTAGGCTTTAGAACACAGAACACATTACTGTAGTATAATGTATTCAGCATCCAATAAGTTATAAAAATTTATCAAATTTACTGATAATGATCTGCCTCATTAATATGTATATTTCATTGTATGTAAAATAATCTCAATTTTAAAATGCACTAAGTATTAGTCCTAAAAAACACCCAAGAATACTAACTTATGATGGAATAATATCACTGTATATTAGAAAGCTTCCAAGAATGAAATTGGCTTTGCTTTGAAGCAGCGCCTTTCTTCATAACCTGATCTAAGTAAGCATGACCAAATTTGACATGTTTTACAAAGAAATTTTGCTTTAGGAAGCTATGCCAGACAGAATTCTTTCTGTGGGATTATATTAGTATGAATGACATAAGGCTCTCTTTAAAATTTTAACTACCTAAGAAGTTCCTATTTTACTTCAACAAAAATGGTATGTGCAATGGTATCAAAATTAGCAAGACAAATTCTAACATGAATCTTACTTCAAAAAGGAGTGGACAAATAAATTAGAAAGTATAGTTACCAAAAATACCACTCCCCCAATAAATTACAATGGTGCATTGAAGGACTGAGCTTAGAGAGGCAGTGAGGACTTGTATTAAACAGATTAACTTCTAATACTTTTGATACTAAATATCTCCCCCCAGCCAGTATGTCACATGTACCTAGGTCTTCCAATAGATCCACAACTTATATATCCTACATGGATAAATGGACCTCTTTCCTAAGGCTTCAGCTGTCTTTTTAACAAAGGAAACAAAAGATACAATAAATGTGCTGCTAAATTGCTTCAGTCGTGTCCAACTCTGTGTGACCCCATAGACGGCAGCCCACCAGGCTCCCCCGTCCCTGGGATTCTCCAGGCAAGAACACTGGAGTGGGTTGCCATTTCCTTCTCCAATGCATGAAAGTGAAAAGTGAAAGTGAAGTCGCTCAGTCGTGTCCGACTCTTAGCAACCCCATGGACTGCAGCCTATCAGGCTCCTCCATCCATGGGATTTTCCAGGCAAGAGTACTGGAGTGGGGTGCCATTGCCTTCTCCGACAATAAATGCTGGCCACCTATAATGTTGTTTTAAAAAGTCACTATCACAAACACTTTTTAGAAGATGAGATTGAATATATGCAACTATTCAAAACAAAACAGTGGAGTGAAATACACTGAAATATTAAAATTCATTGTTTTCAGAGAGGTTGATATAAACTCTTTAAGCTGGAATTTTTCCGGTACTTTCCAAATTTTCTATAATAAACATTTATTGTTTTTATGATGGGAAAGCATTTTAGGAGTAAAAGGCAAGGAAAAACTTTTAACTCTGCATACAAACTTACTCAGAAGTTTCCATGATGAAGAATGGGGGCAAAGTTAAAAGCACTGAATTTTAAGAGTTTAAACAGATCTCATAAATCATTAGGTTTGATATCTGCATTTTGAAGATGAGGAGAAAAAGAGGTTTATATTACACAACTTCAAACCAAAAGTTCTAAAACCCGTAACTCTCTGGTTCATTACTCTAATCCAAACTTCATACTCACTGAAGGCTAATCAAGATAAATATCCAAGTTGGATGTAAATCTGTACATTGAGTATAGCTGTAACTCTTTTAACATTTTTGTAATTATGCTTACAATGGTATTTTTAATCTGCGATTTTTATAAGAAAGTACACTGAAATGTTATCAGGAGCTAAGTAGTTTTAATATATTCATTTTAATGTAATTATTTTAATAATTTTTCAAATTTCCTTTGAAGATAATATTA
The DNA here is from genome assembly GCF_001704415.2 of Capra hircus. Taxonomy (NCBI): domain Eukaryota; kingdom Metazoa; phylum Chordata; class Mammalia; order Artiodactyla; family Bovidae; genus Capra; species Capra hircus. The sequence goes on along the minus strand of NC_030831.1, from coordinate 21,414,702 downwards.
ACTAATACTTCAGTGCTTCAGTGTTCTCATTCATTAAACAGTATCCACCTCATATAGTCACAAATAAAGATAGGATCAGTACCTAGAACTGCACCTTCACAAACAGTAAATGCTAAGTATTCGTTATTATTTTATAATAAAATTATAAATTGTCTCCTTAGAATGGTGTTTAACTGTAGTATCAGGTTTCAGGTTAGACACTGGTCATTTTTCACCTATATAATGGAAAATGTTTCCTTTACTCAGGATTGGGATATTTTATGCAAGAGGCCAAAGATTTTGGTAATCTAAATAAAAACTAATAAGCTCTTAGAGGCTGTGAAGACAACCTATTTTCTGACGGATACTAAGTAGGGATGGGGCAGGATCTCCACGTGTGTAGGCATTTTCAGTAGTTTACATCACTATGTTGGACTTTTCTGTTAACTATTTCTTAGGGGAAACTTCTTCCGTCTGAATCTGCTGTTTTATGTATTGCCCTTCAAGGAATGCCTGGTGATTCCAGTGATGTTACTGTCTTTGTGACTAGACTGTTATGTACAACTTACTTGGGTTGTCATTAAAGTGGACAAGACCCAACATCAATTATCCCAGTGAATGATTTTCCAGAAACAGGTGATCCCCATTACTCCTGGGCCTCACCAGCTTGGAGGAAACATTGCCCTTTCCCTCTGCTCCAAGCTCCGATACAGACACAAATGCCTCACTGCTGCTACCTGGCCCAGGAAGCGAGGGAAGTGACCTTCCTGTTTCCACTGCAGCACCCTTAGTCACTGTGTGTTGTTCCAACCTCCTGCTTCCACTTCGGAGCTTAGAATATTTGAGCAAACGCTCTCATCTTGAGGAGGGCACATGCCAAGATGTGGTTTATTTCTTCAATTCCTATCAGTGATCCACCTTCAAAAGTAGACTGCCATTTGAGGGGGGAGGGCACCCATATCATTTATCTTATTAGAGTGGAAACATATTTAATAAATATAACTTCTGCATTGTATCTATATGTATCTTTTAAGCAATCTTTATCAGTCACTATAAACAGGATTTTCTGTTGCAATAGAAATGTTCTGTATCTGCACTATCTAACAGAGTACCAAAGAGCCACAGGTGGCTACTAATCATCTGAAATATGGCTAATACTGATAACTTAAATTTTATTCAATTGTAATTAAATATCACTGTGGCTAGTGGCTACTGGGTAGTGCAGCTCCTTATCTCTTTACATTTCACCTCAACTCCATGTGTGTCTCCAATTCATTTTTCTTCCTCAAATTTCATTTCATCCCCCTCTTCATTGTATCTACCTTTAATTTGCGTAATATATATACATATACATCTTTATTATATCATAGACTATGCTAGGTTTAATAATTCCTTTTATTTTAATATATATTAACTTTTCTATAAGTTCTAGGAGGTGGGAAAAGCTGCCACTCAGTCTAACATCGTAAAAAAAAGAAATCTACTCTGCTTTTATTTTCTCTACAGAAGAGAGTGAAAATCTAAATCAGGCAAGAAATAATGTGAATATCACACTTTAATTATGCCCAAGTCTCCTAAAAGAATCAATAATATTCCAGACCAACTTCATTTCTGAGACAATTACATCTCAGATATCACAAAGAACTACCAACAGGGTGCACGCCAGCATTATTGTACCTAATTTTGAAAAAAGGTTAACCCTGGAGAAGGAAATGGCAACCCACTCCAGTATTCTTGCCTAGAAAATCCCATGGACAGAGGAGCCTGGCAGGCTACAGTCCATGGGGTCGCAAAGAGTCGGACTGAACGACTTCACTTGACTTGACTAGACTCTAAAAACAACAGAGAAGTAAGTATGGGGCAGGTAAGTCCAAATCTCAAAGAAAGATTGAATATATTATTTAAAAGAACCTAGGAATCCAGCTGCAATCACTGAGATGCTAAGAATATAACTAGGAATATAAACACTTGCTTTTTGAGAGCTCACACTACAGATACAAAAACACTGCAGACATCGTATACTCTTTTTACAGTATCCCAATAAATAAAACATAAATTCACTGGTTAAATGATAAAACAGATGTAAACTAGCTAGAAAACCTCCAAGTCTCTCTGTTTTGAGGCTGAAACTTCTGGGGCACTTACTATATGCTAAGCAGTTTAAGCACCCCTACTCGTTTAAATCCCGTAATAATCATATAAAGCAGGTATAATTATTATCTCTACTTTATAGACAAGGAAAATGAGGTAGAGAAAGGTCAAATGACTTGCCATTTGCCACTCAGCTAGTGAGTGGTGAAGCCAGATTCTTAACTAAGGTAATCCGGTTCCAGAGTTCCTACTCTTCAGCACAGAGCTAAAGTGCTTGGCTATGTGTTCACTGATACAAGACCAAGCTGATTAACTGGGGAAAACATCTAATCACAGGCATATGTTTCTAGCCTAGCCTTATCTCTCAAACAGAGAAAAATACTTTTATTTGTAATTTTAAATATATTCTTAAGAAATCTGCAGAAGAAACAAAAGCCAAAACAAGAAGTAACAAAAGTGTTTTTAAGAAAAACTCTTACAGACTGAAACCCTGACTCAGTAAGATAATACAGACACATGTATTTTAAAAACTAATTACATAAGAATCTGACAAACAACTCCAAGATTAACAACATTGGCTGATGTTCAAAAAAAAAGTCTGAAGCAGTCCCCAAATTAGCATGAGCAAAAAAATGCCAGAGCTACACTGTCAAAAATATACTCCACTGGAAAAAAAAAAAAAAAAAAAAAAACCCTCAGAGGTAGAAGTTTATATGCAGCCAAAAAAGCTCCAAAGTGAAGGGAATGGTCTTTCTCAAAGGAAAGCAGGGTGTTTGCTTTGATATCCCTGCTGCATCAGTAACAGAAGTACAGGAAAAGTGGCATGATTCACAGCTGGCAGCTTTCTGTGGCCACAGAGCAACCAGAGCTAGAAGGTCCATGGGAAGGATATCGCAACTTCCGAGGACAGTGGGAAGGCAATCGAGGCTTCAGGGGACAGCGCGAGGGCAACCGAAGTGTCAGGGGACAGTGGGAAAGAAGTAGAAGCTTCAGAGGACAGCAATCAGGAGGTGGCAACAAAAGTAACAGATTCCAAAACAAAGGCCAGAAGCAGAGTTTTAATAAAGCATTTGGACAGTAACTTGAAGTAAAGGATTTATTTGGCAAAAACAGAACTATGTTCAGCAATGTGGAACTGAACATTATTTTTCACAAAAGTTAAAAGCACATTGTATTTCCTTCCTGACCACTTGCCCAGTCCCCATCTCTTCGAGAGAGAAAAGCTTCATCTATTTCTGACTGATGACTGTCATTTATAACTTTATTGCTACTTTCATTTGTGTATTCCTTTGGAAAAGGTGTATGGATTCATTACATATTCTAATGTATTGTTTATAGATTATAAGATAAAGTCAAGCATGTATCTGCTGATACTTTTTAAGTTGACCTGTCTTTATACTTAGAAATGTCTCTTAATAGTAGGCTTCCCTGGTGGCTCAGACAGTAAACACTCTCCTGCAATGCAGGATCCCTGGGTCGGGAAGATCCCTGGAGAAGGAAATGGCAACCCACTCCAGTAATCTTGCCTGGAGAATTCCATGAACAGAGGAGCCTGGCAGGCTACAGTCCACGGGTTGCAAAGAGTCAGGCATGACTGAGCAATTATCACTCACTATCACTCAAAAAAGCTCTAAATTATTTATGCTAAAATAATTTTATTTATTGGAATTAACTTCAACATTCTTTAGAGAATAAAAAAAAGACATCTAATTATTTACTTTGCTTACTGAAGTGATCTTTTCTCAGAGCTCATTACTTTCATCAAACATGTACTTTCAAATACCTATTTATTTGTACAATTCCTAAACCCACAGATTAGGAAAATTAATCTAAAAACAGAGAGAGAAAATGCTTTAAGCACTAACTGCAAGCAATAAAACATATAAGACGCTAACCTACAAAGAACACATATGAAAGTTTCTTAAAAAAGCAGACAGTAGCAGATTAAGCAGTATTTAACACTTGCATTAAATAGGTCCAAATACTCCTATACATTTCACCAAGCTCTATGGGGAGGACTGTTTTTCAGTTATTAGACATTTATAATGCAGATTCTCCTGTGTGTCACTTTAGCAAGCAACCTGTGCCTGCGGCGACTCCCGGCAGCACGGGGAGGGTCCAAGGACCACCATGACTGAAGGGGTCCTGGGGTGGCATGGCTCCTGTGCTGGGAAAGCAGAGGCAACGCTCCAGCCAGGTCTGCGCTGACTGGGCAAACTCGCAGAACTCTTGGTGCTAACTTCTCCTTGGATGCCGATTCCCTATCCACCTGCCCCAGGGTTGTAGCATCTGTGAACTGGCCAACTAAAAGCCAGTATAAAATCTCTTTTTTCAACAGAGATCAATAAAACACTGACAAAACTCTCCACTCCCCCCATTAGAGAACCATGCTGTAAGGGAGAACAAGTACAACAGAAATAGCAACATCAACAAAAACCCACGGGACAATTAAAGGAAAACAGAAATGAGGAAAAACGATGAGAAAAGATAAAAATGTGGCATAAAGATTCAAGAGAGTCAATATATGTAACAGGGAATTTAAGGAGAAACTATGGAGAAGGCAATGGCACCCCACTCCAGTACTCTTGCCTGGAAAATCCCATGGGTGGAGGAGCCTGGTGGGCTGCACTCCATGGGGTCACTAAGAGTCAGACACAACTGAGCGACTTCACTTTCTCTTTGCACCTTCATGCACTAGAGAAGGAAATGGCAACCCACTCCAGTGTTCTTGCCTGGAGAATCCCAGGGACGGGGAGCCTGGTGGGCTGCCGTCTCTGGGGTCGCACAGAGTCGGACACGACTGAGCGACTTCACTTTCGCTTTTTACTTTCATGCGTTGGAGGAGGAAATGGCAACCCACTCCAGTGTTCTTGCCTGGAGAATCCCAGGGACGGCGAAGCCTGGTGGGCTGCTGTCTCTGGGGTCGCACAGAGTCGGACACGACTGAAGCAACTCAGCAGCAGCAGCAGCAGCAGCAGCAGCAGCAGCAGCAGCAGCAGCAGTAGCTCAGCGGTAAAGAATTCACCTGCAATGCAGGAGATGCCAGGTTCAATCCCCAGATGGGGAAGATCCCCTGGAGGAGGGCATGGCAACCCATTCCAGTATTCTTGCCTAGAGAATCCCAGGGACAGAGGAGTCTGCAGGGTCCATGGAGTCACAAAGAGTTGGGCACGACTAAACAACACGTTAATAAAAATTAACAAAAGTAAATGGCAACATACATTTTTCTGATAAAAGGGTACAGCAATGTCAAGCCAAATTAATAAAAGGCCAATATCCTAGATATGTGATAGTCAAAGTGTTAAATGTGTAGGAGAAAAGAAAAAAAACCACGGTAACTAGGCCAAATGAAAAAAGAAAGTGACCCAAGAATTCTACATTCAGCCAAGCACTCATATGTGAGCAGAAAGGAAAGCCACTCACAGACATACCAAGACTTGCACTAATTTTGCTATTCGTCAAGACTTCCACATCTCTGTCCTTTTTCTGACATAGTTGACTGGAATAGCTTTTCAACTAAATTGTTAAATGACAAATAATATATGAACAATGTAATAAAATTAAAAAATAAGAAAAATATGATTTTCTACAGACCACTGAAAAGAAACTGGTCGGTAAAGAGCAAAGAGAAAAGAGGGAGAAAACTAAATAGAGAGCTATTCTTTCAGAGTAAGTAATTTCAATATCAATAGTAGGTTGTGGTTTTTACTTATAATTCTGGACTTTTGGTATAATCTACATTTTCCCCAGGAATGTATGTGAATGTATACACACACACACAAATATATAAACATATAAATGAACAAAAACTTTTGTGAAATTTCCTAAACAAAAGTATATAGTAAATTTCTAGCTACTGTTCAGAAAATGGAGATTACTAGTCTCAAAACCATGTGCTCCCTTCACATCAGAAACATTATTCAAGCAGAGGCTATCTTTTGAGAAGTGTGCTAAAATAATTTCCAGCACTGGGTAAATTAGATGATCTCCAAACCAAACATCAATCTATTACTACAACTATCATTTTTCAAAGCAAAAACTCAAATCAAAAAAATGCACAAAGGACTTCTCCAAAGACGACAAATAAATCACTGACAAGCATATGAAAAGATGCTCAATATGACTATCAGGAAAACACAAAGCAAAACCACAATGAGATACCATTTCATGCTCATTAGAATGGCTATTGAGCAACAAAAACATAAACAAATGCTGGCAAGGGATGTGGAGAAAGGGGAGCTCTGTGCATTGTTGGCAGGATGCAAAATAGTTGTGGCCATTATAGATGGGATAGTGTGGTAATTTCTCAGAATAATGGAAAACAGAATCACCACATGATTCAGCAATCCCACTCCTGGGTATATTCCCAGAAGATGTGAAATCAGGGACTCAAAGAGATATTTGCTATGAACCCATGTTCACAGCAGCATTATTCACAATAGCTAAAAGGCGGAAGCTACTACGGTGTTCACTGATGGACAACTGGTGGTCCAGTGGTTTAGACCACCTGCCAATGCAGGGGACATAGGTTCAATCCCTGGTCTGGGAAGATCCCACATGCTATGAGACAACTAATTCTGTGCACAGCTACTGAAGTTCATGTGCCCTAGAGCCTGTGCTCTGCAACAAGAGAAGCCACTGCAATGACAAGCCCCACTCACTGCAACTAGAAAAAGCCCTCAAGCAGCAATGAACACTCAGCACAGCCAAAATTAAATTGAAAAAAGAAAAGAATTCTGTGATATGAAAGTGAAAGTGGTAGTTGTTCAGTCGTGTCCGACTGTGTGCGAACCCATGAACTGGAGCCTGGCAGCCTCTCTGCCCATGGGATCCTCCAGGCAAGAATACTGGGGTGGGTTGCCATGCCCTTCTCTAGGGGATCTTCCCACCCCAAGGATTAAACCTGGGTCTCCTGCACTGCAGGCGAATTCTTTTACCATCTAAGGCACCTGGGAAGCCCCTGCCATCAAAAAGACAAATATTGCACGGTTACTCTTATATTATATATCCAGCATAGACTTACGCATAGAGTCAGTTTGTCAGGGGTGGTAGGGAATGGGGAGTTGATTAATGGGTATAGTTTCAGTTCTGCTACATGAAAACAATTCTGCAGGCTGGCTACAAAAGAACATGAATATACCTAACAGTATTGAACTGCACACTTTTAAAAATGGTTAAGATGTCAACTGTATATTTCTCTTACAATTTTTTTAAGTGTAAAAGAAAAAAAAAAAACTATACCATTACTTTAACTGCTCCCAGAATTTGTCCCACTAAAGATTTTTCTAGGTATTATGCAATTTAAAGGATCTGGCAGTAGGGCAAAAGCAAAAAAAAAAAAAAAAAGTAAAATAATGGCTTTTGGTATTCATTTCCAACTGTCTTTCACAAAGAATGAGTGATACATGAATTTACATCAACAGTGTAAGAGACCCACTCCCATCTCCCCTTGCCATTGCAAAGGATGCCATTTCCTTTCCTTAAACTTGTAGCTAACATGAGCATGAAAATCATATCATGTATTACTTTTTCATTTTCCCCCTACTTCTAAGAATTTATGAAACCATGATCACAGATAAGCATATTCTTAAACTGGAAAAAATAAATGCTAAACAGCAGGCAGCTGGCTATAGAAATACTTCTTTAAAACAGAATATGATCTAGATATTAAAATGAGAACCTCTGTAATCATAGGAAAATGTTTACAGTACGCGTGTAAAAAGGGCAATGTATAAAAATGTCATACATGCTAATACAATGACTGACCCCATCTTCCAAATCTTGTCAAGGGTTATTTCAGGAGGTATGAGACTTTAGGCGATATCTGTGCTTACTAACAGTTTCTAAACTATGAGAAGCATGTACTACTCATAAAATCTTTTTTTAAAGAACTAATATTTATTGACCCCTCAAGCTAGTTCTCTAGTTTAATATCCTTTTACTCAATGTCAGAATCATTCCCACCATGGTTTTCAATCTCATTTATCACTGATTCCTCTTACTCCTCTGATCCAATTAACAAATTATGGTGATTCAATTGTTCCCCTCACCTGCCCATTCCTTTATTTTCTCACTGTTATCATCAACTATGGTTTAGGCCTTCATTACCCATAATATAAAATTTCCAGTAAAGTCCTATCTGGTCTCCCTATCGCAAATCTCTAGCCATTCTAATCCACTTGGCAACTGCAACCGGGTTTCCAGACACTGCTAATGCTACAAGTCCTCTCTGGCCTCTGGGCTGTTATAACCAACCATCTGCTCAGTCAGCCGTTCAGTGCCCGTCACAATTTGATTCCAACCTACTTTTCAATCTCATCTCACTCCTAATTCTCAGCTGCTACAGTAACAACCAATAATTGGAGCAGCTGTCAGTTGTTGAGCACTTTACTACACACAGGGTGCTAACTGCTTTATATGTATAAATTCCATAATCACAATGCTTCTCCTGAAGGGTATTACTAGTATGAGTTCTATTCCACAAAGGAGTTAACAAGCAGAGAGCAAATAGAGTTTAATTCCTCTTTTTACCTAAGTGAACAAACGCAGACGAGGACTGACTTCATTGGTAGCTACAGTTCTTCCACCAGGTAGCACTGTGATGCTACCTTATGGATTGCTGAGTAGTACTGCTCGTTATTCATGTTTTCTAATCTATCATTAAAGTGTTATTCTACTAAAGACAAAAAGTAAATACGTAAAATAATTTTAAAATTCCAAAACGGTCTTTCATTTTTTGTTCAAAATTCTCAGCTGCAGTTCTAGAATCCAGTCCTTTAACACAAAATCCCTTTTTGAAAAAGTACTGGGCTTATACTAATATGACTTAAAAATTAACTTATTTTCTGCTGAATATAATTTTCTTCAAAAACCTCACGTATCTTTAATCATTTTATCAAAGCATCATTCTTTCTGATTTAATTACAAAAGAAATCACAAATTTAAAATACAAAGATTACTTATTTCTTGCAAACTACATTCGTACTAGCATTCATTCCAGAGAAGGCGATGGCACCACACTCCAGTACTCTTGCCTGGAAAATCCCATGGACAGAGGAGCCTGGTAGGCTGCGGTCCGTGGGGTCGCAAAGAGTCAGACACGACTGAGCAACTTCCCTTTAACTTTTCACTTTCATGCATTGGAGAAGGAAATGGCAACCCACTCCAGTGTTCTTGCCTGGAGACTCCCAGGGACGGGGGAGCCTGGTGGGCTGCCGTCTATGGGGTCACAGAGTCGGACACGACTGAAGTGACTTAGTAGCAGCAGCAGCAGCATTCATTCATTCATTCATCATTTGATGGCCAACTATCATTTTACTCACTCAACAGAAACACCTACCTACTAGGAGAAAACCTATTGCTCCAAACCCTTAAGATACAGCAATAAACATGAAAAATAAAGTTCTTCCTCTCTTGGTACTCACATTCCAGTCAGGTACAGATATAAGTATATAATAAGGTTTTAAATTTCAAACAGTGGTTTAAGTTCCATGAAGAAAAAACAATATATCAGCAATGTCATCAGGAGAAGGGTAGGTGGAATTTAATGAGACAAGGGTTCTAAGGAGGTGATACAGGAATGAAGAAAAAGGAACCAAGTTCCCAGGTGGTGCTAGTGGTAAAGAATCCACCTGCCAATGCAGGTTAGACATGAGATGCAGGTTTGATCTCTGGACTGGGAAGACCCCCTGGAGGAGGGCATGGCAAGCCACTCCAGTATTCTTGCCTGGAGAATCCCATGAACGGAGGAGCCTAGCAGGCTGCAGTCCATAGTGTCGCACAGAGTCTGACACAACTGAAGCAACTTAGCACGAAAGTAAGATTAGGAGACAGCATTGCAGCCACTTTGTTAGCAATTGGCAAAGCAAAAGCCCTGGTGTGAAAACTTGCTTCATCTGCTTAAATTGATGCCTCTGAGATGGTTACAAGATGAAGTTAACAGAGACTCGAGACTAGTCATCTCACAGGCCATGTATGGCGTCTAAGATCCAAAAGTGTAATAGGAAGCATTGGAAAGTTTTACACGGGGGTCTGATGAGATCTGTTTTCCTCTTAAAAGACCAATCTAGCTCCTGTGATGCAGAGTTAAAAGAGGGCGCAGGAACCTCAGCTGTTAAAACAATAGAGGCAACAGACATCAGTGTGGTCTGGCAGGAGTTATGAAACATATATTATTACTTCTATTTAATTAGACACAAAAGGTCTTCCATTTACATAACAAACTGAACTCCACTTCCTCCCCAAAAGTCACTAAAATAATAAAACAAGCTATCAAGGCAGAAGCCCACCACGAAAAAGAAGGAACCACAGTATACAGATGTCCTGGAAGTTTTAGAAAAGAGAAAAAAATGAAACAAGGGATAATGACCAAGGGTAATGTAATTCATCCTGAGGAATTTTGGACATTCTGAGGACTTTGAGGCACCAAGCTCCTTGAAATGTAATGGTGGGCCTTGTTTTGACAATGAAGACCAAATACATACATCTTTCCATCAATCTGTTAAAACTCATCTCATAGAGCCAACAGATGAGGGATAAGAAACAAAGCCGAAGACCTGCTTCTGAAGATACAAGTCACACAGATAAGAGTGAGGCCCTGCTCTGAACACAGACGTCCTATGTTAGCTACTGAGCAAATGTGAACCATTTTGTCTAGAGAAAAGCCATGGCCCAGAAGAGAAGACCTATACAGATTAACGATTATTTGAGGATCATCAAAGGCAATGATCTAATATGATCTTACTGAAAGTCTTTAACATGAATGAGCAAGTTCAACTTTAGGAATTTATCACAAGAGGTGAGTAGGGAGTTAATAAAAGAGATGTTCACTTTCCCTGAAAGTCCAGTGGCTGGGACTCAGTGCTTTCATTACTAAGGGCCTGGGTTCAATCCCTGGTCAGGGAACTAAGATCCCACAGGCCTTGCAGTATGGCCAGAAAAAAAAATGTCCACTGCAATACTGTTTATAGTATCAAACAAATGGAAACAATCAGTCATAAAGAACAGAAATGTCCATACATTAAAAAAGAAAATAGTCACATGATAAGATGCATATATCACATGAAAAGGGTAACACACAAAATACATGCAGCCAATACATATGGCTAATAAGCCTTTGCTTATGTAGCTTTTTTCCCATGATGAAAACAGCTTACTGGAGTAGTTATCAAAAATAATTAAAAGTTTACATAATCCTTGAAAAATGGACATATTAACCATAACAAAGTTTTAAACTTAATGATATTTCGATCTCAAAAAATAATCTAATTAAGACACTAGTAACATTTGCTTCTTTAAAATTCATATAGCTCCATCTTATTAATTTTAAATTTAAATGAAATCAGTATGATTTCAATGGAAAGACAAAGTATAAAGAAATAACTAAAGATTCCATAAGCAGTTCTCCATATTCTTACTAATATGCCCTTGAATGATACTTGTAATTTGATAAATCAGTAAATAACAATCAAAAAGCTACATGCAAACACTTTTAGCATTTTAGAATGTTTAATTCTGCATCTTCAGTGCTATATATTTAAAATATTCTTATTTCCTATACTGAGAGATATACGTGTTTCTAATCACTAAATGTTTCATGCAAAACAAAATTTACCTTTATGCACTTTTTAAAAATGGAAATTAAACTTTTTGGAAAGCAAAAAATTTTATAAAAGCAAGCACTCTTGAAAACGCCAAGTAAATTAAGAAATGTCTACTTAGGAAGATGTCATTTAAAATATTAATTATAAATAGAGGCAAATACAAATAAGATAGTAAGAGGGAAGAAGAATTCATAAGCACAATAATCATTAGAAAAAATTAGACAAGAAAAATAACAAAAAGTAATAAAAAACAAAAATCTACCACGTAATTAAATATGCGTAAAACAAACAGGCCAGCAGGATAGAAAAATGACTACATTCACAAATATACATGTATACAGAAATAAATATGATCAAAATTATACTTTACAATATAGCAAAATAGACTAACATTAAATGACTAATCATTAATCAATGACAAGGGGACATTTACTATCACTTTCAAATAGTTATATCCCTATATCATATATATCATGAACAAAAAGTCCTATAGGATAAAATTATTAGGGAAAAAAACTACAGAAAACTTGTATAGTATTTTTATAGTTATGAAAATTTAGAAAGCAATCTTAACTATATCCAAAAAGCCTAGAATTTATAAAGGCAAAGACAATTTGTCATTGAACCATATACCTAGAACCAAAGTTAAAGAGATACAGGAAATCAGCAGAAATGAAGTGGCTAACAAATATTTTAAAATGACCAACCTAAGCAAACAAAAAAAATATTTTTAACCTATCAAATATACAAAAAAAATTTTAATATTTTATGTGTTTCATTTTTAAAGTTTTTATTGAATTTGTTGCAATATTTTTTCTGTTTTCTGTTTTGGTTTTTTGGCCAGGAGGCATGTGAGATCCTAAGTTTCCTAAATCTTAACCACTGGACGATCTGATTTTGTACCAGATATACAAAAATTTTAAATATCACTGACTTCAGTACTGGATGAGGTTGTGCAGGAAAAGATGCACTCATACTTCAAGGAGTTGAAAAAAGCAAAATCAACATTTAACCAGTCATTCTTGACCTAGCTATTCTATTCTACTTCTGAGACTCAATCCTACAGATATATACTAGCACTACTAAACAAACCTGCATTAACAGGATGTCCTCTGTAATACTAGCTGTAATGCACAAAACTAATAAAAGCACCTCAATGGGTACAATCTGACACCATGAGGGAAAGACTTAAACAAACAAACAACAGTCATACCATGAATATTATTCCCTCATTTTAAAAAATTAGGTAAATCTGAATATACTGATAAAGACTGCAAAGGATAAACACTATCCTCTCTGACAGCTTTCCCACCCTGACTTCTAAAACTTGGAACTGTGATTTGATTTCTCCTTTTAAGAGCCATCAAACCATGATTTCCAGTTTTCTATGGAAGTCTACCAATTTAAAACTGATCAATGTTGCATGAGGTAAATAGGTACTTCATAAAAGCCTGTTTTTTTAAATACCATCTGTATCATGAAAAGAAAAGTTACCTGCTTTAATAACCAGCTATAGTTACAACTTTAAAAAACGATTCATAATTTCCAAAAAATTTTTTAAACACTTCATGTTTTCATTCATTACAAATGTTTTAATACTGGCTTCCTTAAGAAATATGAAACAGCCAATTCCTGAACCAATACTTTAAATTTATATCCCCTCTTCTTCTTAAGAGCAATTACGGACACGTCAATACCTGGTCAATCACACTTAATGTTCAAGGATGCCTGACAAGTAAAAACTATGTGATGCTGATATGGTCTAAATCCTGACCACTCAGTCTCAACTTCAAAGGGATGCCACCTATTTGGCGCAAAACATGTCTAAAAAACTCTTAATTATTTTCACATCTTCTGAAAACAGAATCACCTAGTTATAAATGATATTTACAAAGAGTGCTACGAAACAACTTCCTAGTTTATTAGAAATCTAAATTTTTTTACTTCTAAGAAACATCTGACATAGTTTAGGTGGTTTATGATAACAAAAATCTAGTTATTCTAAAACACAACAAAAAAGTCCCTAGAACACCTTATTTTGAGAAAAGTGACTACCAGCTGCTGCTATAATCTTACACTGATGCAAAAACTAGAAGCAAAATTTTCATTTTGGAGGCAGATTGCTTGGGTTCTAAACAAGTCACTACCTCTTTACAACCTTAAACAAATTTTTTTTATCTCCTTCCATTTCCTCTATTTATAAAATTCGTATGTTTCCTGCTACACAGGATTAAATTAGTTGATATGCGTGAAGCGCTTAGAATAGTACCTGACATATGGTAAATTTCACTGCCATTATTATCATCAGCCTCACTACCTGTAACTGTCATGAAATCTGGCTTCCTGGAAGACACTGGGATAAGAGGGGGTTAGGTTGGATGGTATCTGATCATTTTTCTATACAGTTCCAACATAAACGCTATTTTTGTAACCAGTGATAAATAACCAGTTTAAGTGGGAAAGCAGTATGAAGTGGAATAATGAGGTTTCAGTCTTCAATTTTCAAAAACATGAGACAATTCAGGCTTTGGAGTTTGATATTTATTTTTAGCAGGAAGAATATGCTAAGGTTGATGACATCATTAGAAGATACGCCCATGTCCAATACCTGCAACAGAAGCTCAACAGAAGTTAAAGAAAGCATACCAAGGACTAGAGACAAAAATTACATGGCATTACTTACCCTTAATTCTGCTAACAGTAAAACAAGTAACAGTGTGTTTAAGACTGAGGTTCCATCACAAGATCAAAAACCAGTAAGTTAATTATCAAACTTATTTTTTAGAAAATTCTGTTATATGTAAACCTGGGCAACCTCTCTAAAGGTGAGCAAAATGCCAACAACTATGCTTTGAGTGTGTATGTGTGAGCAGAGGAGGGGAGGACTGAAAAGGGGTTATGCTACACAGTGCTGACAATACGGGGTGGGAGAGTTCTGATGCTGGTACTTAGTCAACTGCATTCACAGGTAGCAATGGTAATCATCTTTGGCACAATCAGGGACTGCTGAAACAAGAACTAAACTCTAATAAATAGAAGCAACTTAACAGATGCAGCATTATAACATACCTAGAAATTTAAAGAGGACTATCTTAAAAAAGGGATCCAGACTTTAGAAATTCTATGTATTATTAGAAAAAGAAATTACTATAGCAGCAAACAATTTTAACAAGAACTAATCAAATTAAAGATTCTGTTAAATAAAATGAAGTCTGGTTCATTCCCTACCCCTGACAATGGCTACTCTGCTCAAAGGAAATTTGAGTTTCTTGAGGGGTCTGTAGCTCCAGACTTCTTGTCAACAGTATCAATCATCATTCAATTTAAAGAAGCAATAACCTTCTACTTAAGGGGGTGTCCAACCCAAGAGTGGAACAGAAATATGTTAAAATTCAAGAATGGAATAATGAAGTAACCTGACAACTACCTTTCTAAGCAAAACTGATAAACTGCTCAGGAACAGGGAAACTGGGAACCAGTATACCCGTAACAAAAAGTCTTTATTTCTTAATTGTATACCCGAAAGACTGCCTGTACTCAGAACAGGAATTAAGTCCAACCATAATTTACTGTAGCTAAGACAAGACTTTATACTAACTGCTATTTTCCCATTATTTTTGTTATTGAGGATAAGGGTTTAAATGCATAAGATGAATTACTGTTACTGGAATTTCACACGAGTAATTTAAAAACACAACCAATTTTTACTCATTCCAAATCTCTAAATTTTCTTAGGCAGACTGAGTTGGTTCAAGTAAAAAACCAATTAATGTAGCTTAATTGGAGTAGCTTACCTGGGCCATTGTCTAAAGGGGTCTGTGTTCAAAAAGTGCAAAACGTGCAGAAATATTAAGCTATTTTAAGGTTCCTACCAAAAATAAATTTAATAAACAAGCACTAAATAAGGAAAAGGTTACGCACTTCCAATTTATGCTCTTTCTCTGCAAGGGCTTCCTTTTGACAACGAAGAAAATCTGCTAACATTCGAGTGAGCTGCTTCCTATCATCTATTTCAGCCGCCAACCTGCCGTTGTAGTCTGCCAGCAACATACAAGCATCCTCTACCATTTTAGAAAGTCTTTCTCCAGACTCTTTATCTAAGAAAAGCACAGGATAACACAAGTATTACACAACAAAAACAATGCCATATGCTGTTTCCTTACCCTGTCCCCCTGAAAAGTTCAGATCAGACTTGCTCTTCTTACCTGTTATTTTATCAAGAAGGGACACTTCTTGAACTTCAACAGGCAAAGAAGCTATCCTTTGATGAACTGCTGCGTCACCAGAAGCTGCATTTTCTAGATCTTGCAATGCTCTAACGAGATCTAGAGTCTAAAAAGTTAGACAACTTTAGAACCAAAAGTAGTGAAGCTTAAACAAATATAAAAGACCTAAAATTCATTCATATTCCTTAATCTGACTATTCGACTATTAAAATGATGTGATTCATTTGTAAGCCAAATATATACAGTGGTAAGGGGTCGCAAAGAGTCGGACACGACTGATCAACTGATCTGAACTGAACTGAAGACGGAAGGCAGGCTATAACTTCAACCTGGAGAATACAAGTTTTATGAATGACATATTCATTGTAGAATCATTATACTAATACATAAGAAGAATTTCTAGTATTAAATTAGATATTGGGGGGTAGAAAACACAAATCATCATCTATCATAACACAGAAGAGCCCCCAAATTCCATCTCCCAATGAAGTAATTAAAGCATAAGAGAAATGTACTTTTGGAATATGTATGTTCACATATGATACCTTCAATTATTCTATGGTTTGTTAATAAGATCATTAAAATGTTACAAAGTTCCATATATCTGGTGACTTATATTTATATAATGCTTAATCAGCATTTTAACGTCAATATTTTCATTGCACTGTTTTCATACCAGCTATAATTAGGAGGGATGGGCAAGTATTTGCTGATAATTTCATAATTCATAACATCCCTAAATTATTCCAAAGAAAACTGAGTAAATTTTCTTTTTCCTAGTCTCCATTCCCATCCACATCTTTTTCACTTGTTTTCTTTTTTACATCTCTAAGCCTAGATTCTGGAACACTAAGAAATCACACACATACATGAAAAGTGTAGGATATTATTAACTCTGTATATATTTAGATGACACTGCCAGCCAGTTTCGAATTTTTCTTTAAGCTATCCCCTTACAAAAAAATGTTATTACTGGGGTCTAGCATATAGCAAATAATCAAAGATTAGAATGAATGGAACCTAGTTAGAAATATACTATCGCCAGTGTGCTTTTAATTCACTACTGTTTTTAAAATCCAAATATTACAAAAAAAAGTTATTTTGTTATATTTCACCACTACAATGAAAGTGAGCTTAACAGCAATGACATGACAAGGAAGCTTATTTCTCATGATGCCCCAAATAACTTACATTATTATTTTTTAATCAGACTTAGAAAGTTCTAAAATTTTCTGGATTACTAACAAGAAACCTGGCTTTATGGTTTTGACAACGTATGCATGCTTTAATTACAAACTACTCTCATTACACCTTCACACTCCTACATGAAGAAAGCAAGCGGCAACAACCTCCTGACAGAGGAGAATGAAATGATTAGGTCCTATGAAGAGAAATCTTTGCCATTCTGAACCATTGAGAATTAAGCAACACAACTAACCAGAAAATGGTCATTATAAAGCCAAAAGCAATTGCATTGTATACAACAAGTACTAGGGAAGAGTCACATCAGAAACTCCTAGAAGTACAACTTAGGTTACTCTCTCATCAGGGAGAATAGGAAAGGGTCAGACCCTTTAATTAAAACTGGAGTGAAATACTGTTCTTGGAGTGAGTTTCAGTCCAGGTCTCCAAGTTCATGGAGCACTTAAGTTCTTATTACTCTACAGGATACTAATTCCTGCAAACCACATCTGCTTCCAGACAAAGCTCAGCAGGAACCACATTCTGGCTCACACACTGAGTTACGTTTCTGTACCATTTGTAGCCCATGAAGATATTTACCTTGTTTTAAGAGTATGGCTATGTCTTCATTTTCTCCTTTAAAATTCTATCTGTCCCTCCTATATGTTTGAAACATAGAAGGAGGAAGCTTTAAGACTCAATGCCCACATAATTAAGGTAAAAATGTCTTTTTGGAATCATCTGATGGTTAGAAAATGCTATACTGTACCAACCTGGGAGGACATGGAGTATTAAGATAATGATTCTAATTAATCTGTTTTTACCATGGAACTACATGGTTCCATATGGTTCCATAGAACTATATGAATACGTACTTGTTAACTCTAACATGCATTTTTACATGTTTAAAAGCAAAAATACTTAAAAAGATTGTTTATCTCTAGGCATGGAATTTTTTGCATACTTAAACAATATAATAGTCTACATTTTATTTTTAAAAAAAACTGTTGAAATGGTAGATATCTCACCAGATCTAATCATACCTGGCAATCAAATACTTTTTATGTGAAATATAATTGCCTAATATACAACACACATTAAACATTAAGTGGTTAATCAGAAAATAAGACTTATTCACATAGCTTGTTTCCTATACCCAAAATTATAATAAGTCAATTTACAGAAATAAAACAGCAAAATTAGTAAAGCTTGGTGGCTACATGAAATACTAGAAATATAACTCTCTCAAGAGAGAAAAACTGCTACCTGTGGTGGTTCACTTGGAGATCCTAGAGAGGAACAGTTTTCATTCTCATCCACCTTTATCTGCTCATACGTTCGCTTCCTAGGCTTCTTGTCACCATCTGAGTTGAAAGAACATTTAACTTTTAATGAAAGAACACCTTTCAATGAAGAGATAATGATAAAAGATTATATACTTACACAGAGCTTGCTTAAGTTGTTCTAATACATCATTTTCATACACAGACCTTTCTTCCCAAATAGACAGCACTCTTCCAAGGTGCTTCTTACAACTGTCATCAGTTTCACTAAAGAGAAGATAAAAACATTAACAGTAAAATGCACAGTGCCATTGCAAAGATAATGGTGATTTTAAATACAATGGTTATCCACTCCCTGAAAAAAGCTGCCCAACTGTTCACTGAGTTTCACTATGTGACCAGCAGTTCAAGGGTGAAGTGACCAAGACAGACATACTCTCTGCTTCCCTTAAAGAACTTAGAGACACACTAGTAAGCAAAAAACCACCAAAGAAGGATGACAGCGCTAGGACTGGTGACAAGGGGTCATCAAGAAAGTGCCTCTAGCCTCATGGGGGCGGAACATAAAGCTAAGCAAGACTGCTAATAGGTGACTCTGAAGCTTATTTCACAGATATTTCCTGACCAATGTACGATCTCCGACACTGGAGATAAGACGGAGCTTTATGGCAGCTGTTATTAATAAGAGCCACAGAAGAGAACAGAGCGTTAGAGATGGGTTTCACAGAGACATGGCCCACTTCAAGAGAGATCAGGAAAGGTATGGGAGGAACAGTATTTGAAGAAATGATATGCTTATCTGGACACACAGAAGTGGGAAACAGCCTACTCCCAACACTTCCCACCACCTTCACCACTCCCGCTGCAGACTGAACCACCACCATCTCTTGCCTGGATTTCTGCAACAGCCTTTTCACTGGGTTCCCAGGCTCTACTCCTTCATCTATTCTCTACTAATGTAAACCACTTCATACTGCTCTCAGTATGAAAGAACCACCAATTATACCAAGGAAAAAAGCAAAGACTTTATTTACCCTGGGCCACAAACTGGGCATGTTCTACTTCCTGGCTACCTCTTAGACCACATTTCCTAAATGCAAATCTTGCTGATCCTCAAATATGCCCAGCACATGGTATCTCCCTGTGTCTGCCTTGAGTTTTCTCTACCCAGGATCCTTTCCCGCTAGATAGTCAAATGGCCTGTTTTATCCCTCCCTTCAGTCTCTGCTCCCCCAAACTGTCAATCCTCACCTCATGAAATAACTGAGTGCCATCACACTCTCTAGCTCCTTCCCTGCTTTATGTTTCTTCGTAGTACTTATCTTTTTTTTTTTTACATTTTTAGATATATTCAGTTGTATTATTCTGTTATCCACTGAAATTTAAGCTCCACTAGAACAGAACTTTATAGTTCATCCATTATGGTATCCTCACTGCCCAGCACAAAGTAGATGGCCAATAAATATTTTATGGAATTTTAGGAAGAGGCAATAAATTAAAAAAGCCCAAGCCAGAAAGAACTAAATAACTTAACCACATAACTTAACCACATAACCATAAGTTAACCAGTTAACTTAAACCACATAAACTATAGTGTGCATGGGGGAGGAGAGGGGTTGAGGAGGTGGAGAAATGTGAGCAGGAGTCTGAAGAAGTACACTGGGCCAGGGAGGAACACCTGAAGCTTTACAGAGCACTTCAGACCTGATCTCTAGAGAAACGAGAACCACTCAAAGACAGAAGACTGTTTAGTCAGTTCTACAGCTATGGCTACAGTTTCCTAGATGGATTAAACAATACTGGAGGCTACTGCAATTATACAGAAATGACATTATGGTAACTGGAATGACAGTAAGTCTAAGAACCAACAGAACTGTATGTACTATATGGGATACAGCGAGTCAAGGAGAAAGGACAGTGGATATATTATAAATCACGGTATCACAGAGAGTTCACAGTAACACCTAATTTCTCACAGGGGCATCAGGATAGATGAAGTTGCCATTCATCAAGAAAGTGAACCTAGAGAAGGAGCAAGTTTGACAGGGAGGAAGGATATTGTGAATTCAATTACATATTTAAGTCTCAGATGTGTGGAAGCATACAACTAGAAATCAATACGCAATTGGATATACCTACAAAACTGAAAGGAAAAACACTGCACTGGAGCAAAGATTATCAGCTTTTAGGGTGTGGATAATAACTAAACATATGAAATGTATGAAATCACCCAGAGGACTAGTAAAGAATATGACACCAGGAGGCCTTGGACTGAATTCTAAGAAACACTAGCACCTGAAAAGATGGTAATAGACAGTATCTAAATTGAAGGATAAATAATATTAATTTAAGAAAGCAACATACAGCAGTGTTTCACACTCTGTAATTCTTTTAAAAAATACATCTGCTGTGACTAAACTTCAGGGCTTGTGGTGAGTATATTTTCATCCTTAAATCATTCATTCAACACAGATCATCATTCACCACTGAATTCTACAAATCAGACTGATGTAATTGCCTACCCCAATGTTTACAAAGTAATCTACCAAATATTTGCACATAATATTTGGAAATAAGCATTTTAAAAGCACAGACTTCTACCTTCAGAAATTTTCTATAGCAAAATTTTCAACAGGCTTGTGATTATTTTAAATATTCTGTATTATCAAAGCATTTAAAAATGTTGTGACATATACCCACACACCAGAAAACATTAAAATTATTATATGCAATATGACAGAAAGGGGTAAGTTTTTCCAGAAATATTAGTTGGAAGATTGATCATTATAAGCACACAAATTTTCAATTCAACACACTTATTAATTCTTAATAAACTTCATTTCAATATGGCAGTTGCTTTTGGTCACTTAAGAAACAGGTGAACTCCAAATGTCCACCTGAGCAAAACCTTTTCCTTCATACAAGTATTTAACACATTTATAAATGCCATCATTGGTAAGTCTTCTCAAATGAAAACTTCAAAGAAATACAGCTTATTTTTTTATTTTAATGTCTTAAGACAAGTTTTAGCAAAGGGACATATTAGACATTTATAACAGATTACCTAGTACCCAAAACAATGACCATACCTTGAAACATGCTTAAAAGCCTCCACTATAACGGGTGCAAAATCTTTTGTAAACTCTGGCCCCTTCCTTTTGCTGTTTTGAATGACATCATTAGCTAGGTAGAGAAAAGTAAGCTTCCTGTTCGGTTTGGCTGGAAAAAAAAAAAAATCTAATTAAAATACCCTCAACTTAACTGAGACAAACTTTCTCAATACCTGAAATTAAGCAGTTTGAGAACTACAACAAACTTACTAGCCTTTGTCTATTAGGTTCAACCCTAGCTTCTCATTCTACTGCTAAATTCAGCAAAGCAAGTCAATATTCTTTAAAGGATAACTACTTTATTGTTTCTGAAGATCACTCACATGAGAGAAAAAAGAGAATTCATGAGGCAGAGGTAGCCAATAACATATTTCCTTACAGGTTTACTAAGTCATCTAAAGCACTTATCTTTGATGGGTAGTATTATCATTAGTTACAAATTTTTATACATGGAAATCATCACATCTGTGTAAAAATGTATTTCTGTGACTATTCTGTACTAAATTTTACTAAAACTATGAAACACTACATAAAATACAGTGAAAAACCTCACTTAAAATAAGATGGTGATTGGTCATGTTATTAAAATGATACCTTAAATCTTAACTGAATTTATGACTACTTTATTGACAATACATATATTCATTTAAACATCAATCATTAAGTTACCATGAAACAAAAGAGAACAAAATGTAAGACAGGTTGAAAGAGGCATTACTTCGATCAATTACAGATTTTTTCACTTACTAAATAAATATTTGTCAAGCTAACAGAGTGAATGTTAGAGAAACCAAGTGGACAAAGTTTAGATGTCCCCCTACTTTGGATTACATGGCCTTAAATAACTGATTCATCTCGACAAAAATACACCCCTACTCACAACATTCTGTGGGTACAATTATCCTCCTAAAAGAGCAGACAAGATTTCAATAATCTAACCAGAATACATTATTACTCATTAAATGTTAAGTGGCATAAAAGTACTGAATATGACTTAAAATTTATATATATATATATGTGGAAAAATTAGTTGAACACAACCTTTTATACTATTTTCACAGTAGTATTTTACTAGAATTGGAATCATTCAAAGTTGTACAATTATATTCACAAACAGCATACTTTGTGACATCCACATTACACTGGCGTAAGGGCTTACTCTAAGGACTGATAATCCAATGTACTATTCACAGGGCCAGTTTATTGGATTTAAGGCAAATATTTGGGCAGACAGCATTTAGTCCTCAAGATACAAGTATTTAATTTAAAATTTAAGCCACTTTTGAGTTCACATTTTTCTTTTAGAGACTGTAAAATATTGAGTCACAACTGATCAGACCTTACAAACCTGTAGTGCCCATTGACTACATAACCTGGTTTGCCTGTCTAAAGTTGCAGTCTACCAATTACTGGGCTTTTGAAAGTTGCTGGCACAGAATGAAGATAAAGGGAGAGATGGCAGTAACAGAGACCAACTTCTGATTCTTCTGGCTCTTGTCTGGTCAGCTAAACCATAGAGGACAACTGATTAAGATACCAAGATCCTTTCTTGTGAAGATTGTAACAGTAAATTTCCAGTATTCAACCTTATCTTTAAAAAAAAAACATCCTAACCTTTGCCCACAGAAAACCTCACACAAAGAAAAGGCCTTAATCTAAATATTAAAAGTATTAATCCAAGTATTTGCATTCTTGACATCAAAAAGAATTTAAATACTCAAATTTGTTCTTAGCACTTTATATATATATATAAAACCTAATTTAATCCAAATAATGTAAGGTATCATTATTATTTGAATTTGGCAGTTGAACAAAAATAGACATCAAAAAGGTTGTCTGCCCACAGTGAAATAGCCAGGAAGGGATCAGTCATGATTTGAATTTCAAAAGTCCAACTTCAAAGGATTTCCTCTTAACATTAACAACTGGACTATGCCTCCTGTCATAAATGCAAGTGGGTATGACTTTTGAGAAGATTTAATAGCAGCTCAACCAAAATGTTTCAGAATGTTAACAGTATTATTCACAACAGCTAAAAGGTGAAATAATCCAAGTGTCTGTCAATAGATGAACGAATAAGCACAACATGGTATATAGATACAAATAGACTACTACTCAGTCTGAAAAAGAAAGAACATTCTGACACAAGCTACAATGCTCAGACGGTAAAGAATTCGCCTGCAACGCGTGAGACCTGGGTTCCATCCCTGAGTTGGGACGATCCCCTGGAGGAGGGCATGGCAACCCACTCCAGTATTCTTGCCCGGAGAATCCCCATGGACAGTGGAGCCTGGTGGGCTACCATCCATGGGGTCGCAAAGAGTCAGACACGACTGAGCAACTAAGCACACACAGAGGACATTACGTTAAGTAAACAAGCCTGCCACAAAAAGACATACACCGTATGACTGCATTCATATCAGGTACCTAGAATAGTCAAATTCATAGACAAAGTAGAACGGTGGCTGTCAGGGGCTAAGAAGAGGGAGATACGGAGAATTGCTGTTCAATGGGGACAGAGTTGCACTTTCATAAGAGGAAAAGAGTTCTAGAGATGTATGTTAGTGACAGTTGCACAACAGCATAAATATACTTAATACCACTAAAACTTCACACTTAAAAATGATTAAAGTGTTCAATGTTATGTTTATTTTCCCACAAAAATTTTAAAGTATATATTTCACAATTTTTAAAATTTGTGAGTGCCTAACCTCTTGAAAATAATTCAGAATCATTTTCTGCAATGTACACTAAAGAAAAAATTTACAAGATTTCAATATATATTTCCCAGCATATTCCAAAGGAGAAACTCTGAACCAGGAGCATAACTTTATAGTATGGGGTCCAAATACCAAGACATTATTTTCATTTTTTCCCTTGTGGAAACCACAGCAAAATATGACAAATACCTAGAAACTGCCATAAATTATACCCTTCTCCAGATTTTCAGGGGAAAAAAATGTACTGCCATTTAAAACTTTATGTAGAACAAATAATAAACTAATGGAACAAATTACAACAAGCAATTCCAGAAGAAATCACATTATTTTCAAATAAATTTTTTTGTAAATAACAGATCCATAAATTGTTTCTAAAACACACAAAGCTAACAACAAGAGCAAACAAGCCATTTCATAATTTCTTAAAGAAATAACTCTATTGGCAACAGAATATAAGGCTAAATAATGGGTCCGACCTAATCAATTCCTATGTTTTTACTGTTCACAGGGCTCCCTGTAAAGACACCGATTTTCCCAATCTTCCATTCAATTTAACTCGTGTTTATTTAATATTTGCTGTGTGCCGTGCTGTGTTCAGACCAAAAATAATCTGTCCTGTTCAATCAGGACTTTGCAACATAAAAACTGGCACAAGATAGGTCATGTCTACGTGAGTTCTTTTTTTTAAAAATTCTCTCTCCGCTGATATATGACACCAATACTGACAGCAACCATAAACTCAGTATTATATCCCAGTTAGCCTACCCACTCCAGTATCCTGACCTGGAGAAATCCATGGACTGTAGAGTCCATGGGGTCACAAAGAGTCAGGTACGACTGAGTGACTTTCACCTCACTTCACTTAGTCTGTGTGTGCCCTACCATGTTTGTACCAGTGAAGTATAAGCCAAATAAGGACCAGTCAACATATTGTGAGATATCATTTTCTTGTATCTCACCTCACCAAACAAAATTTTAAGCTCCTGTAGGTACTAAGCATAAAGCTTCCCAGGTGGCACAGTTCAGTTCAGTTGCTCTGTTGGGTCCAACTCTTGGCAATCCCATGGACTGTAGCATGCCAGGTTTCCCTGTCAATCACCAACTCCGGCAGTTTGCCCAAACTCATGTCCATTAAGTCAATGATGCCATCCAACTATCTCATCCTCTGTTGTCCCCTTCTCCGCCTGCCTTCAATCTTTCCTAGCCATCAGGGTCTTTTCAAATGAGTCAGTTCTTCGCATCAGGTGGCCAAAGTACTGGAGTTTCAGCTTTAGCATCATTCCTTCCAAAGAACACCCAGGACTGATCTCCTTTAGAATGGACTGGTTGGATCTCCTTGCAGTCCAAGGGACTCTCAAGAGTCTTCTCCAACATCACAGTTAAAAAGCACCAATTCTTCGGCGCTCAGCTTTCTTCATACTCCAACTCTCATATCCATACATGACCACTGGAAAAACCACAGCCTTGACTAGTGGACCTTTGTTGGCAAAGTAATGTCTCTGCTTCTTAATATGCTGTCTAGGTTGGTCAGAGCCTTTCTTCCAAGGAGCAGGAGTCTTTTAATTTCATAGCTGCAGTCACCTCTGCAGTGATTTTGGAGCCCCCCAAAAGAAAATCTCTCACTGTTTCCATTATTTCCCCATCTATTTGCCATGAAGTGATGGGACTGGATGCCATGATCTTAAGTTTTTTAAATGTTGAGTTTTAAATCAACTTTTTGACTCTCCTCTTTCACTTTCATCAAGAAAGTGTTCTTCTTCCCTTTCTGCCATTAGGGTGGTATCATCTGCATATCTGAGGTTACTGATATGTCTCCGGGGAATCTTGATTCCAGCTTGTGCTTCATCCTGCCTGGCATTCCCCATGATGCAGGTGGCGCAGTGGTCAAAATTCATGGAGATGCAGGAGACATGCGTTCGATCACTAGGCCACAAAGATCCCTTGGAGAAGGAAATGGCAACCCACTCCAGTATTTCTACTTGTAAAATCCCAAGGACAGAGGAGCCTGGTGGGCTACAGTCTATGGGGTGCAGAGAGCTGGATGCAACTGAGCATGCACATGCGGACACACAGGTACTAAGCATAGCCCTTTGTCCAGGGCCCTTGCATATGAACAGGTACATCAAAACAAATAATAATTAAATTCTGAGAGCTAATCTGTGAAAACATAGTATTACCTAAAAAGTTGAGCATACACCTCAAAAAAGGGCAAAGCAAGTTCAGTTCATCACACAAGTAAGAAATAGTTACACAGTAATTCAGAAAGAGGGCTTTCCTGGTGGCTCAGTGGTAAAGAATGCACCTGTCAATGCAGGAGACACAGGTTTGATACCTGATCCAGGAAGATCCTACAAGCCTCAAAGCAACTAAGCCCGAGCACCACAGCTATGAGCCTGGGAGCCGCAACTACTCCTGGGCCCAAGTGCTGCACCTACTGAAGCACTTATTGGGGAGCCCATGCTCTGCAACGAGAAGCCACCACAATGAGAAGTCCAAGCACAGCAACTACAGAGTAGCCCCTGCTTGCTGCAACTAGAAAAAGCCTGTATAGCAATGAAGACCCAGCACAGCTGATAAAAATAAATTTTAAAAATCATTAAAAAAAAAAAACCAACGAACAATTCAAATAGAAGATCAGTTACAAAGCTTCAAAAAGATGAGACCAGGCTATTAAATAAAGAAAAAGAAACAAACCTGTTCAAAGGATTACAGAAATGGCATCTAGTCTAACACCTAATGAATTCAAAATCTAGTTTTACTTCTTCATAATCAGATAGGATAATGGTAATAACATTACTTATTTTCTTACACTGGTCAGACCACAGGCCTACTTGCTTTGATATATACGGAATATTAAAATCTAATTTAATCACGGTGTTTTATGGAGACTGAAATTTACAACCACAGTAGATGATAATGCTGATAAATACAACAAATAGCTAAAAAAAATTTTTTGTCATCTATAAATGTTAAGAACTTTCTAAGAGACGTCTTCTATATAGAGAAGCAGCAAAAAAAATAATAAAAAATAAATATTACATACACATGCATGTATACATACACACACAAAATAATGAGTATCAGTGCAATTCTTACAGGAGGAAATAAGAAAACCCATTAGCTTGAAAACAAAAATCTACTAAAGATTTATTAACTGTCCGACAGCCTCACTTATTCCCATGATAAACTGATTCACAGACCAGAAAACATGTTCATATGGATGGCTAGGTGGTTGTAAGAAACATAAGCTGGAATCAAGATTGCCGGGAGAAATATCAATAAGCTCAGATATGCAGATGACACCAACCTTATGGCAGAAAGTGAAGAGGAACTAAAAAGCCTCCTGATGAAAGTGAAAGAGGAGAGTGAAAAAGTTGGCTTAAAGCTCAACATTCAGAAAACGAAGATCATGGCATCTGGTCCCATCACTTCATGGCAAATAGATGGGGAAACAGTGGAAACAGTATCAGACTTTATTTTGGGGGGCTCCAAAATCACTGCAGATGGTGACTGCAGTCATGAAATTAAAAGACGCTTACTCCTTGGAACAAAAGTTATGACCAACCTAGAGAGCATATTCAGAAGCAGAGACATTACTTTGCCGACTAAGGTCCATCTAGTCAAGGCTGTGGTTTTTCCAGTAGTCATGTATGGAAGTGAGAGTTGGACTGTGAAGAAAGCTGAGCGCCGAAGAACTGATGCTTTTCAACTGTGGAGTTGGAGAAGACTCTTGAGAGTCCCTTGGACTGCAAGGAGATCCAACCAGTGCATTCTGAAGGAGATCAACCCTGGGATTTCTTTGGAAGGAATGATGCTAAAGCTGAAACTCCAGTCCTTTGGCCACCTCATGCGAAGAGTTGACTCATTAGAAAAGACTCTGATGCTGGGAGGGATTGGGGGCAGGAGGAGAAGGGGACGACAGAGGATGAGATGGCTGGATGGCATCACTGACTTGATGGACGTGAGTCTGAGTGAACTCCAGGAGTTGGTGATGGACAGGGAGGCCTGGCGTGCTGTGCTTCATGGGGTTGCAAAGAGTCGGACACGACTGAGCGACTGAACTGACTGACTGAGGTGGCTGTAAGGCAGAAACCTCTTAGTAATACTCTTTGCCACAGAAAATACAAAACCAGCAGATGATTCTTAAATGGATTCTATCTATCCCAGATGGGACAAAGAGTTCAGTCAAACACAGATGATTGCTTCTTAACAGGTGAGGTGGGTGAAAATGGATAGTGCTGGCGTATTCCTGCATCACTGCCAGGATGCTTCAGACTTTTGGTAGCCCATCCTTTGCTTAAAATCCTTCCAAGATTTTCTATTGTTCTCCAGATAACATTTTAAATCCTTACCACAACCAAAGGCCCAGAAAGATCTAACTCCACCTCAACACTATTCTTTCTTCAAGCCCGAACTTCCTGGACTCCTACACCTACTTTAGACCTCAGTGAAACGGGTTCCTCTGGTTTTTCTCTGACCACCCACCACACACTGGTGAGGCAGTCCTGATATGCTCTCATGCCACCTCATACTTTTCCTATGGAGCATTTATTCCAACCATTTAACTGTTTTTATTTAATCTAGTGCTTCCCAACTAAATTCCATCGAAAGTAACAATTGTCAGGCTCATGCACCAATCTATGGAATCAAGCCCAGCAGCTAAGTCATAATTTACTCAACATTTACTGAATCAATAAATTTTGAGCTAAACCTTTATGTCTGTAATTATTTGTTCTACTAACTTAGCTTCTGGTCTTAACCTCACCCAGCTGAAAGGGGAATGCAATTACACTACTCTCAGAAACCTCCACTTCAAATTCACGTTACGAAAAGACAAACTTTCTTACAGATACAGCTACTCTTTATTTTCAATGTATTCAGTTCCAATATTTTCCATTCCCCCCCTCCTCCATTTTAGAGTTCTCGCAAATCATAACCCCACAGAAGAATAAGCCAACAGTGTGAATGGGAAGGTCAAAGAACTACAAATGTTAATCAGTTAAAGCCAACTACCATTGCTACCTATCACTGACTCGATGGACGGGAGTCTGAGTGAACTCCGGGAGTTGGTGATGGACAGGGAGGCCTGGCATGCTTCAATTTATGGGGTCACAAGGAGTCGGACATGACTGCGCGACTGAACTAAACTGAATAGCTATTAAAAAGTAAGATATATTTATATATAGATATAGAAAGATATCTAAGATATATTATTGAATTAAACATATCCACACACACAGTAGATAGCTTTACTTTGGGGGAAGATCAAGAATCTGAAGGGGATTCAGAATTACCAAAAAACAATTGTCATAACAGGGAAACACTTGAGCTATATATTAAATGATGCACGTGAGCCACATACTGAAAAGGGCTCCTGGGTAGTGTGGACTTGCTGCTCTTCCAAAGCTCAAACTTCACCCCAGACCATTCAGTTCAGTTCAGTTCAGTTCAGTCGCGCAGTCGTGTCCGACTCTTTGGGACCCATGAATTGCAGCATGCCAGGCCTCCCTGTCCATCACCAACTCCTGGAGTTCAGTCAGACTCACGTCCATCAAGTCAGTGATGCCATCCAGCCATCTCATCCTCTGTTGTCCCCTTCTCCTCCTGCCCCCAATCCCTCCCAGCATCAGAGTCTTTTCCAATGAGTCAACTCTTCGCATGAGGTGGCCAAAGTACTGGAGTTTCAGCTTTAGCATCATTCCTTCCAAAGAAATCCCAGGGCTCATCTCCTTCAGAATGGACTGGTTGGATCTCCTTGCAGTCCAAGGGACTCTCAAGAGTCTTCTCCAACACCACAGTTCAAAAGCATGAATTCATTGGTGCTCAGCCTTCTTCACAGTCCAACTCTCACATCCATACATGACTACTGGAAAAACCACAGCCTTGACTAGATGGACCTTAGTCGGCAAAGTAATGTCTCTGCTCTTGAATATGCTATCTAGGTTGGTCATAACTTTTGTTCCAAGGAGTAAGCGTCTTTTAATTTCATGGCTGCAGTCACCATCTGCAGTGATTTTGGAGCCCAAAAAAATAAAGTCTGATACTGTTTCCACTGTTTCCCCGTCTATTTCCCATGAAGTGATGGGACCAGATGCCATGATCTTCGTTTTCTGAATGTTGAGCTTTAAGCCAACTTTTTCACTCTCCTCTTTCACTTTCATCAAGAGTTTTTTAGTTCCTCTTCACTTTCTGCCATAAGGGTGGTGTCATCTGCATATCTGAGCTTATTGATATTTCTCCCGGCAATCTTGATTCCAGCTTGTGTTTCTTCCAGTTCAGCGTTTCTCATGATGTACTCTGCATTTAAGTTAAATAAGCAGGGTGACAATATACAGCCTTGACGTACTCCTTTTCCTATTTGGAACCAGTCTGTTGTTCCCGGTCCCCAGACCACTATACTGCTATAAAAGACAATGCGAACTGGAAAAGATCTCAAGAATACATGTCACATTGTTTGTTCACATTATGCATACAGAGTGGAACTGAAACTAAAACTTTTTTGGTCTATTAAAAATAGTATCTTTAAAATAATACTAAGTTTCTTAAGACCTAGGCACTATTCTAGAAGTTTATTATATATCTCTTTTAATCTTCAAAACAACCCTACAGAGTAATTATCCTCATTTACCAATGAAATAAGTGTTGAAGTAATTAAATGCACTCAGAGAAATGCACTAAAGTCAATCAACACCTACTACAATCCCTAAATAATATTTTATTAACAAGATCAGGAACTACATAAGATATGCCTATAACATCTTGTCATGATAAAAAGTAAGAAACCTATTTTAAAAACTACCACAGTTGTATCCAGAGGACATAGGCAATGCTCCACGATCAAAAAGATGACTCAATGATCTAAAACATAATCATCTAAAAATCTGCAAGTTCATAAAAAATACCTTAAAAAAGTGGTTGCTAAGTAACTGATTCAGTTGACAAAGCGGGGAAAATGAGCCATTTAGCCTCCTTTTTCTGTGTGAACTGTATTCCAGTCAATGGCTGATGAAGGGAAGTTCTTATACACAAATGCTCAAATTTCAGCATGCTCAGAATCACTTAGAGGGCCTGTTAATACACAGATAACTGGTTCCTACTGACAAAGTTTATGGGACAGGACCCAAGAATTTGCATTTTCAACAAATACTCACGTGATACTGATTCTACAGAGGCCCATGTTTTTGAGAACCACTGTTAGAAAATAACTCTGGATAATAAACACAGAAAGAATGAAATAATTAAAAATTCATAATTTTGCAACTCCTGATAAAGAGTCTAACCCACCACATCACAAGCTGCTAAAACCACTTGGTGAAAGGAGATGGTGCACGTGTGTGTGCGCCCAGTCACGTCTGAGCTTTGCGGTCCCAAGGACTATAGCCTGCCAGGCTCCTCTGTCCATGGGAAGAATACTGGAGTGGGCTGCCATTTCTTCCTCCAGGGGATCTTTCCAACCCAGGGATTGAGTCCACATCTCCTGAGTCTCCTGCACTGGCAGGTGGATTCTTTACCACTGCCCCATCTGGGAAGCCTTTGAAAGGTGACAGGGGACTTTTTAACAGAGTCACAATGACAACAACTAAATCCCCTAATCAATCTCACTTTTAAACAGAAAACAAACTTGACATTAGAGATCTCTTAATGTGATGCAGCAAGAAGTGCATAAAATAGGCAAGAAAGTATTCTTTGAGAATGACAGCATAGGGATTGAATCAGTCAAATGCCTAAGGAGGGAAATTATATAGTCCATCTGATAATCTCAACAAATAAACTGCATGAAAAAATGTGTGTGTGGGAGACACAAATTTAAGAGACCTATTAACCAAATGTCATAAATGGACCTTGTTGGATTCTGTTCTGACATTAACTACAAAGAGACATTTTTCAGGGAATCTAGGATAGTGAACATGAACTAGGTTCAAAAAAATTTTTTTTAAGTCAACAATGTTAACTTTGTTAGGTGTGACAGAGCTCTTACAATTACACTAAAAATTTAAGATAAAGCTTACTTTATTAATTATGCATATATGTAAATGCTCTGAGGTCTAGGTTTTGCTTTAAAAAGAACACAGAAAAAAATATCAGGGTAGGGAAGATTTAGGGAGATGAAATCAGAAAGATGTAACATTAATAATGTTGAAGCTGGATGATGGGTTCACTGAAGTTCAAAATCTTTTTGTCTCCTACTTCTGTATACAATTTTGTCTATCATAAACAGTTAAAAATCTAAGTTGGAGTGTAAAAAGTGAAATTTCCTTTCATCTCCACCCCCTTATCATGAATGAGCTCATTATTATAGTGTAGAGTTTCCACACCATTAACTGTGCCTTTGCAAATACCATATACTCATTCACATGTCCACAGATACCCCATACAGAGGATTTTTTTCTTTAATAAGATCACACTATACATAATGTTTTGCAGTTTTTTCACACTTCAAATATCCAAAGCATTTTTGTATTCATAAACAGATCTGTCACCAAACTCTTTAGGAGCCTCATTCCTTTTAATAACTACTTAGTTGATGCTTTTGAACTATGGTGTTGGAGAAGACTCTTGAGAGTCCCTTGGACTACAAGAAGATCCAACCAGTCCATCCTAAAGGAGACCAGTCCTGGGTGTTCTTTGGAAGGACTGATGCTGAGACTGAAACTCCAATATTTTAGCCACCTGATGGGAAGAACTGACTCATGTGAAAAGACCTGATGCTAGGAAAGATTGAAGGCGGGAGGAGAAAGAGACGACAGATGATAAGATGGTTGGATGGCATGACTGACACAATGGCCATAAGTTTGAGTAGACTCTGGGAGTTGGCGATAGACAGGGAAGCGTGGCGTGCTGCAGTCCATGAGGTCGCAAAGAGCTGGACACGACTGAGTGACTCAACTGTAGTCACATGAGACGTATATATGTTGTTTCAAATCGTTAATATCTTTTATCTTTGTAAACCTGAGCAAGTATGTCTACAGGACAGATTCTAGTAGGCAGAGGTAATAGGTTAAAAGGTATGTTGTTTCAATTTTGACAGACATTGTCAGGCTGCCCACCAAAGACTGCAACTGTTTGAATTTCTACCACATGAAACTGTTCATTTCTCTACATCATCAAGATACTACTACTAACATTTAAGATCTCTGCCAATCTCCCCAGAGTAAAATGATTGTGTTATTATTTGTAATTCCCTATATACTAATAAAACTGATTTATTTATTTTCCTTCTTTTATAAATTGCCTATTCACATCATATTCCCCATTTTTCTACTGAGCTTTTTCTTATCAAAACTCACAAGAGCATTTTATATGTTATAAATATTAGCTTTTTCCTATTTTAGATAGTACAAATATTTTCTCTGAACCTGTTGCTTAAAACCGAAACCTGGTATTTTCTGCATTTGGGGATTTTATAATTTTATGTGGCCAAATCTATTTATTTCCTATACGACTCATGGCCTATACTTTATTCATGATCCCAAACTAGAAATTATAAATAAATATTTTTTCTTATATTACTCTATAGTTGAATCTTTTCAGTGCTGTATCTGTAATTCAACTGAATTAATTGCATAGATGATATTAGTTAGGAATCTAAGAATTACTTGTCAATATCCTCTTTGGCCTTCCCAGGTAACGTTAGTGGTAAAGAACCTGCCTGCCAATGCAGGAGACTTAAAGAGATGCAGGTTTAATCCCTGGGTCAGGAAGATCCCCTGGAAGAGGGCATGGCAACCTACTCCATATTCTTGCCCCGAGAATCCCCATGAACAGATGCCAGGCTATAGTCATAGAGTCGTAAAGAGTTGGATGCAAATGAAGCAACTCAGTACACAGCATGAAGCAGCTGAGTACACAGCACTTCCTATCTCTTATCCCATGAATTTCAAGCATCTAATTCGCCAAATGCCCACATAAAATAGGTCTCACAAATCTCCACTCTGTGTCTTCCATATATATTATTATTCCTGTACCAATAACATACTCGGCTCATTTCATGTCTTTACAGTCTCCATGGATACCAAGAAGGGCATACTATTTCTATTACTGTTTTCCGGTCAAAACTGTCAAAATTCTCAAGACAAAAACTGCCATAGCTCTTCCTGCACATTCATATTTTCCGAAGATTTACAGAATTAAGAGTTAAATTTCTCACAGACTGCTCTGAACTTGCAGATTAATGTGAGGGTAACTGACCTCTTTGCAATCAAATTTACTTAGCAGTTTTACCTACTATTGCATTTTAAAACACATACAATAAAGGCATGCTTTAAAGCAATAAAAAGCACAAGTGCCTGGCATACAGCTACATTAAAATAAACTTGTTAATACTTAACACAACACATAAACCTGAAAATATCCTATAATATCAAGGACAAGAAAACACTGGTAGAAAACACTAGTCTCAGAGTAACAAATGATGTGTCCTAATTCCAATATAGAGACCAATTTGTAGGAGACTTCAGCTTTTGAGAAGATAGAGCAGACATGTTTTTCTAGTGCTCCTCAAAGTAAAACTACAAATCCTGGACATCATAAATAAATCAAACACAGGAAAAAAGAAGAGAAGGTAGACTGGCTAGGGGCCTTGGGAGTTCAACACAAGGTGGTTTCCCAGAGTTTTCATTTTGCCTCAGATATCTCAGATTCAAAGTTGACAAGGACAGCAACTCAGAAGTCCTAACAGGTGCAAATATGAAACCCCCCAACAAAAGCTTTCTCGCTGTAGTCAAAAGAGTAGGAAAAGGGCAGCCTAAGAAGACAGAAAACTTCTAGAAACTAATCTACTTACTCCAACCAAACACACTACAGAAAGGAAAAAGAAACAGAATCAGTGGCCCCACTCACACCCACACCAGCAAAGCCTGTAATGTGGAGTGTTAACACCTCTCCAGCGTGGTGTCAGAGAAGGCAAAGCAGAGAGCCTGGGCTTCCACCCCACCCAGCAGCAGGGAGGCACCCCTAACTGGGGTGGTGTCACAGAAGGACTAGGGGAAAGTCAGGACCTCCACCATGGTCCAGCACTACTGGGCCCACACATTCACTCCTACACGTCTGTGGGAGCAGGGTGAGTCTCACAGGAAGCTAAAACCCCCATTCACATCCAACAGTAATGGAAAAGACCTCCCTCTCCGGATGGGGTAGTGTCAGAGATACCCGGCTAAAATAGAATTAGATAAGGTCCAAAGTCTCATCAGTCAGTTCAGTTCAGTTACTCAGTCGTGTCCGACTCTGCGACCCCATGAACTGCAGCACGCCAGGCCTCCCTGTCCATCACCAACTCCCGGAGTTCCCTCAAACTCAAGTCCATCGAGTTGGTGATGCCATCCAGCCATCTCATCCTCTGTCGTCCCCTTTTCCACCTGCCCCCAATCCCTCCCAGCATCAGAGTCTTTTCCAATGAGTCAGCTCTTCTCATGAGGTGGCCAAAGTACTGGAGTTTCAGGTTTAGCATCATTCCTTCAAAGAAATCCCAGGGCTCATCTCCTTCAGAATGGACTGGTTGGATCTCCTTGCAGTCCAAGGGACGCTCAAGAGTCTTCTCCAACACCATAGTTCAAAAGCATCAATTCTTTGGGCCTCAGCTTTCTTCACAGTCCAACTCTCACATCCATACATAACCACTGGAAAAACCAGAGCCTTGACTAGAAGGACCTTTGTTGTCCTGCTTTTCAACATGCTATCTAGGTTGGTCATAACTTTTCTGACACTGTTTCCACATCTATTTCCCATGAAGTGATGGGACTGGATGCCATGATTTTCGTGTTCTGAATGTTGAGCTTTAAGCCAACTTTTTCAGTCTCCTCTTTCACTTTCATCAAGAGGCTTTTTAGTTCCTCTTCACTTTCTGCCATAAGGGTGGTGTCATCTGCATATCTGAGGTGGTTGATATTTCTCCCAGCAATCTTGATTCCAGCTTGAGCTTCATCCAGCCCGGCATTTTGCATGATGTACGCTGCATATAAGTTAAATGAGCAGGGTGACAATATACAGCCTTTCATAGTGAAATATGTTTTTCAATATATTACCAATAAATACGTGAACAGCAAAGTTAAAAATATAATATCCTTTAAAATTGCTCCAAATAATCAATATATTTAAATGTAAACATAACAAAACACAAGACTTGTGTACTGAAAGCTATTTGACAGTTATTAAAAAAAATCAAAAATTATAAATAAATGGGGAAATATCTCTATTCCTGGATTAGAAGTGACATAATTAAGGTGCCAATTCTCCCTAAACTGGATTAATGCAACTCTTATCAAAAACTCTAAGCAAAATAATCTTTATTGATATAGACGAGATTATTCTGAAATCTGTTGAGAAAGGCAAAAAAACCAGAAGAGCTAAAACAATTCTGCAAGGAATCAACCTACCCGATTTCAAGACTTGTCATATAGCTAACAGAGTAATAAAGATCACCTGCGGCACTGGTGAAAGAAGACACACGTGAATCAATGGACTAGACCAGAGAACCCAGAAACAGAATCACACAAATACGCTCAAGTCAATTTTGACAAAGGAGCAAAGCAATTCAATAAAGGAAAGATACTCTGCCTTTTCAACAAATGATACTAGATCATTTAAACCTTGATCTAAATTTTACACCTTATATAAAAATTAACTAATGGAATATGGACTTACATGCAAAACTATAAATATTTTACAACAAACTGTTTGGAAAAATAGGTCTAATCAGAGTTCTTAAAACTTGACACTAAAAACATAATTTATAAAGAAAAATTTGATCAACTAGGATTAAACAGTGGTGTGTTGGGATTGAGGTGAATGTAGCTAAAAGGCAACACGAGGGGTTGCTTGTGCTGATGGGTATGTATGTTCCATATTTTGACTGTATCAATGTCAATCCCATAGCTGTGATGTTTTGCAGGATCTATAATATCAGAGATTTTTTTTAAAAAACTAGTTTTCTGTGATATTACCATTGGCGAAAGCTGGCAGTAGGTAAGCAGGATCTCTCTGTATTATTTCTTAAAACTGACTGTGAATCTATAATTATAGAAAAATAAACACTAATTTTAAAAATGTCATGTTTGGGGGCTAAAAAATCACTACACCAGCACTTCCAGAAGAGGGTGATTAGGAGAAAATCTAGTGTTCACTCTACATTATTTATTTATAGACATTAATATCAATTTCAGTTACTTAACTCCAAAAGAATCTAAAAGCTAGAGTTTTAAAAATGAAAACAATTACTACACTGAATTAGGCAAGATGAGCTAAAATAAAATTGATATGAAGAACTCATGGTCTCTGTTAATCAGAAAACAGCTCTCAAACTTTCTGGTCTCAATCCCATCATGTTCTTATACCCATCAATATGTACCTTATTAAAAATTGAAACAGAGGAATTCTTAACATAATCTTTAAAATTACATGTTAATACAAATAGCATTTGTTTAAAAAATACATTTCTCCCCAGAAATCTTGTGAGTCATACTGTTTTACATTTTTGCAAATCTCTACCTCAACAGAATATAGATGGATTCTCCTATCTGTCTCCCTATAGAATATACTACAATAGATTGTTTTACTGAAAGCAATGAAAAAAAGCAGGCCACACCCAGATAACCTTGGTAAGAGCAAACTGTCTCAACAGTTACAGATAGTTTCGGATATTCTTTGAAACTACACCAAAATACAAAAAGCCATAGTTTTTTAAAAGATTCTAAATTGCAATATGGAATCTAAAAACCTATCAGCGAACTTCTAAAAATCTCTTACATTAAAATACTTTAATCTACCATGCTCTTTGAATGGATCTTTGACTTACATTATCATTTTGTAAATCACAAATTAGTTTCTTGATAAACACTGGTTTACTGAGTTACAAAAGCATTCCAAAAGCTCAACATTTTATTAGGTAATTATTTTTAAAAATTACTTTTGCAAAAGTATAACTACTGATTTCATTGGAAAAGTGTTTAAAAGCACTGAGAAGGTGTTGGGCTCAAGACGGCACGTTAAGTTTTCCAAAATTCTAGTTTTTGCTTGAAAACTGTATAATGGGTGACAAATACTGTCAGTTATCTTCCTTGAGTAAACAGATTCATTACAGTCATTTTGAGAAAACATCTGGCAAATATTCATGTCTCAATAATCGCAGTTTCTCTCATCAGTCAATTTTTTCAAATAAAATGATATTCCATGGAAAAAGCAGCTGGTTTAGCTCAGAACGCAATCACACAGGTGTATTTCCTCCAGAATGTGCAGTATACAGAACTTCATGTATACTTCTCATTTTGTTACACAGATTATTTAAAAGACATGTAATCACATCTAATGCGATTCTCTAGTCAAACACTGAGAGCTTTTCCCCTACAATCCAGAAAAAAAGAATGCTCACTTTCACCACTTTTATTCAACATACTACTGGAACTTCTAGTGAGAGCGATCAGGCAAGAAAAAGAAATAAGATCCAAATTAGAAGCAAAGAAGTAAAATTATCTGTGATCATCGATGTTACTTGTTGTAAATAAAACCCTAATGAGTCCACAAAAAACTGCTAGAGCTAATAAATGAATTCAGCAAACGTGCAGAATATAAAACATTAAAAAATGAATTGCATTTCTATAAACTAACAATGAACAATAGAAAAAATAAACTAAGAATTCTATTTATAATTTTATCAAAAAGAATAAAATATTTAGGAGTAAATTTAACCAAACAGGTATAAGACTTGTATACTGAAAACCATAACAAGAAATAAAAGATACAAATAAATTGGAATATATCTCATTTTCATGGACTGGAAGATTTAATACTACTAAGATAACCATATTCAAATTAACCTACAAATTAAATGGAATCCCTGTCAAAATGCCAAACCCATCCTAAAATTCAGATAGATTTCCAACTGATCCTCAATAGCCAAAACAATCTTAAAAAGAAAATTAAAGTTAAAAGACTATTTCCTGATTTCAGTACTTAAGAGAAAACAACAGTAATCAGAATAGTATAGTATAGGCATAAGGACAGATGTACAGACCAACAGAATAGAATAAAGAGGCCAGAAACAAACACCTGCATATATAGTCTTCACTGGTTATTACGGAAAGGAAAATTAAACCACAGATACTACTCCATAATCATTAGAATGTCTTTTTTCAAAACAAACAAAAAAAAACACAACAACAACAACAGAAAACACTGTGTGCGGAAGATGTGCAGAAACTGGAGTCCTGGCACACTGCAAGGAGCAACACAAGACAGCGCAGTCAGTGCGGAAAACAGTGCAGCTGCTCCCCACAAGACCAGACACGGAATCGCCGCAGGATTTTCCAGCTTCACTTCCGGGCACACACTCGAAAGAACTGAAGGCACTCAAACACAGATACTCGTACAATCATGTTCATACCAGGGTTGCTCACAATAGCCAAAGAGGGGAAGCAACTCTACCATCATCAACAGATGATTAACTAAAATCTGGTATATAGATACAAGACTATTATTTAGCTCTTAAAAAGGGAAAACGTCTGACACATGCTACAACATGGATGAACCTGGAAAATTATGTTAAGTTAAATAAACCACTCCCAAAAGAATAAATTCCATGATTTCACTTAAACAAGCCAACCCAGAGTGGCCAAATTCATACTCACAGAAGTATGGGTGGCTGCCAGGGGTGGGAGAGAATAGGGAATTACTGTCTAATGGGAATGGAGTTTCAGCTTGGGAAAATGAAAAAAGTTCTGGAGGAGGATGGTGATGACAGTTGCAAATCAATGCAAATCGACTTAACTGTACACTTAAAAAAATGGTTAAAATGGTAAATCAACATTATGCATATTTTACTAAAATAAAGAGGGAAAAAAAGGTTAAAGTGTTAAATTTCATGTTTCATATATTTTACCATAATGAAAAAAGCCCACGCACACACACAGACACACACACACAAGGGTTAAGATTTAACAAAATCAGTAAGCTGAGCTACTGTGATCAGCAGTCAGGAGAGTGACATTTTTTAGCTGTGAACATGCAGTTTGAAAAATACAATGATTACTGGTACAGTCTGGTGCCTCCGCCTTGATTAATTATTAGGCACTACAAGTTTTCACCTACCTTTCCTTTTACGCCATCAAAGAACATACCAACACAGCAAAAAGGGCTGTGAGAGAGAGAATATCTTAGTAGTATTTGAAGTAATTTTTACCTTGTCTCATATGCTTCCTAAAAGGGTCTTGGTGATCCACCAAAGGGGATCTAGCGACCACACTTTCAGAACCACTTCTCTAAGAATGGATAAATATGGGAAGAGCAGAACAATATAACATACTGAAAAAGCTAGAAATTTTTCCAAGTCTTCCTCAAACAGGTCAATGTTTGTAATTAGAGTTCATTATTGGCCTTAACATGTCAGAAGTTCCTAAAAATCTTATGATGGGCACACAATGTATACAAAATGTACTTTGTGAAGACAATATAAAGACATACAAAAAGGTGTTAAATCATCTTTTTAAATTTTTTAAATCTTTTTTATTAATTTTTATTTTATTTTGGCCACACTGTGCAGCTTGTGGGATCTTAGTTCCCCAATCAGGGATCAAACTTGGACCTTCAACAATTAAAGTGCAATCTTAACCACTAGGCTGCTGGGGAATTCCCTGTATCTTTTCTGAATTGAGAGGAAATTCATGTAAGTTTAAATTAACAATGTTAAAGTATATATATAACCCAGGGACATTTATCATACAGTTGTGCGGCCATCACCTGTATCTAATTCCAAAACACTTTTGTCACTCTCAAAGACAACCTTATACCCATTCAAGTCATTCATTTCCCATTCCTCTTCTCTCCGAGTCTCTGGCAATGACTTTCTCTCTTTGTGGATTCATCTATTCTGGATATTTCATATAAATTTCACTTCACATGTTTTTGAGGTTCACCCACATTGCACATGAATCAGCATTTCATTCCTTTTCATGGCAGAATAATGTTTCTTTGCATGGATATACCACATGAATCTACTCATGCACTGATGGACAGTCAGGCTGTTTTCACCTTTTGGGTATTGTGAATTGTACTGCTATAAGTATTCTTGTAAAGTATTCATCTGAAAACCTGCTTTCAATTCTTGTGAATACATACCTAGACGTAAAATTACTTCAAGAGCGCTAGTAAAAGAGGTGGATGGGACTTCCCTGGTGGTCTACTGGTTAAGAATTCACCTTCCAATGCAGGGGCATGGGTTTGATTCCTGGTGGGGGACCTAAAATCCCACATGGCGTGAGGCAACTAAGGCCACGCACCATAACAACCAGGCCTGCGGGCTCTAGAGGCCTTCCATTGTAACTAGAGAGAAGCCCAGCCCTGCAACAGAAGATTCTGTATGCCACTAAGACTCGATGAAGACAAATAAATAAATATTAACAACAAAAAAAGCTGAGGAGTTAGGCAGTAGGGTGGGATAGGACACACACAAAAATACTGTTAGAACAGTAATTTAAAAAGTTGCAGGTGGGGCATGTATGAAGAAAGGCATCAAGACAACCTTTAAGTTCTGAGTTTAGGCAACTAGTAGACAGTAATTCCTTTCACTGAAATACGAAATATAGGAAGAGTAACAGGGAAGTGGGACAAGAGTGGGGAAAGATGATAAACTGTTGTTTTGAACATGCTTGATGTGCTCAAGAAATACCATTCAGTGGCATTCAGACTGCTAAAAAAGAAAAAAAAATTACTGAATCATCAGCACAGTGATGGCAGAAAACATATTTTAAGGCATCAATTATAAATATATAAAGTGAAATTATTCTTAATCATTAAAAGCTTTCTACATGCTATAGCATATTAACTGTATTTTTAAAAATTCTAAAACAATTGCTGCTGTTGTTCAGTCACCAAGTTAAGTCCAATTCTTTGTGATCCCATGGACTTCGTCCTCCATCACATCCCAGAGTTTGCTCAGATTCATATCCATTAAGACAGTAATGCTATCTAACCATCTCATCCTCTGCTCCGTGCTTCTCTTTTTGCCTTCAGTCCTTCCCAGCATCAGGGTCTTTTCCAATCAGTCAGGTCTTCAAAACAGGTGGCCAAAGTATGGGAGCTTCAGCTTCAGTCCTTTCAATGAATATTCAGTGTTGATTTCCTTTAGGATTGACTGGTTTGAGCTCCTTGATGTCCGTGGAATTCTCAAGAATTTTCTCCAGCACCACAATTTGAAAGCATCAATTTTTTGGCATTCAGCCTTCTTTATGGTTCAACTCTCACATCTGTACATAAGACTACTGGAAAAACCATAGCTTTGACTATACTAACCTTTATTGGCAA
Organism: Capra hircus; assembly: GCF_001704415.2. NCBI lineage: Eukaryota > Metazoa > Chordata > Mammalia > Artiodactyla > Bovidae > Capra > Capra hircus. Next base: position 21,372,221 of record NC_030831.1, on the reverse strand, counting down.
AGTATTATCTCTGCTTTTTAATACACTGTCTAGGTTTCTTATAGCTTTTCTTCCAAGGAGTAAGCGTCTTTTACTTTTGTGGCTGCAGTCACCATCTGCACTGATTTTGGAACTCAAGAAAATAAAATCTGCCACTGTTTCCACTTTTTTCCCATTTATTTGCCATGAAGTGATGGGACCGGATGCCATGATCTTAGTTTTCTGAATGTTGAGCTTTAAGCCAGCCTTTTCACTCTCCTCTTTCACTTTCACCAAGAAGCTCTTTAGTTTCTCTTCACTTCTGCCATTAAGGGTGGTGGTATGTGCATATCTGAGGTTACTGATATTTCTCCCCACAATCCTGATTCCAGCTTGTGCTTCATCCACCCTGGCATTTCACATGATGTACTCTGCATATAAATTAAATGAGCAGGGTGACAATAAACAGCCTTGATGTACTTCTTTCTCAATTTTGAACCAGTCCCTTGTTTCATGTCTGGTTCTAATTGTTGCCTCTTGACCTGCATACAGGTTTCTCGGGAGGCAAGTAAGGTGATCTGGCATTTCCATCTCTTTAGGAATTTTCCACAGTTTGTTGTGATCCACACAGTCAAAAGCTTTACTGTAATCAATGAAGCAGAAATAGATGTTTTTCTGGAATTCTCTTGCTTTTTCTATGATCCAAAGGATGTTGGCAATTTGATCTCTGATTCCTCTGCCTTTTCTAAATTCAGCTTGTAAATCTGAAGTTCTTAGTTTACATACTGTTGAAGCCTAGCTGGAAGGACTTTGAGCTTTACCTTGCCAGCATGTGAAATGAGCGTAACTGTATGGTAGCTTGAACATTCTCTGGTATAGCCCTTCTTAGAATCAGAATGAAAACCTGACACTTTCTAGTCCTGTGATCACGGCTGGGCTTTCCAAATTTGCTGGCATACTGAGTGCAGCACTTTCACAGCATTATTTTTTAGGATTTGAAATAGCTCAGCTAGAATTCCAACACCTCCACTGGCTTTGTTCTTAGTAACAACAGACTGGTTCCAAATAGGAAAAGGAGTACGTCAAGGCTGTATATCGTCACCCTGCTTATTTAACTTATATGCAGAGTACATCGTGAGAAATGCTGGGCCGGGAGAAACATCAATAACCTCAGATATGCAGATGACACCACCCTTATGGCAGAAAGTGAAGAGGAACTAAAAAGCCTCAAGATGAAAGTGAAGAGCAGAGTGAAAAGGTTGGCTTAAAGCTCAACATTCAGAAAACAAAGATCATGGCATTCGGTCCCATCACTTCATGGGAAATGGATGGGGAAACAGTGGAAACAGTGACAGACTTTACTTTGGGGGGCTCCAAAATCACTGCAGATGGTGAGCAGCCATGAAATTAAAAGATGCTTACTCCTTGGAAGGAAAGTTATGACCAACCTAGAGAGCATATTCAAAAGCAGAGACATTACTTTGCCAACAAAGGTCCTTCTAGTCAAGGCTATGGTTTTTCCAGTAGTCATGTATGGATGTGAGAGTTGGACTGTGAAGAAAGCTGAGCGCCAATGAATTGATGCTTTTGAACTGTGGTGTTGGAGAAGACTCTTGAGAGTCCCTTGGACTGCAAGGAGATCCAACCAGTCCATTCTGAAGGAGATGAGCCCTGGGATTTCTTTGGAAGGAATGATGCTAAAGCTGAAACTCCAGTCCTTTGGCCATCTCATGCAAAGAGTTGACTCATTGGAAAAGACCCTGATCCTGGGAGTGATTGGGGGCAGGAGGAGAAGGGGACGACAGAGGATGAGATGGCTGGATGGCATCACCAACTCGATGGACGTAAGTTTGAGTGAACTCAGGGAGTTGGTGATGGACAGGGAGGCCTGGCATGCTGTGATTCATGGGGTCGCAAAGAGTCGGACACGACTGGGCGACTGAACTGAACTGAACTGAATGCTTATAGGGTAGGTTAATTGTATCTCAATAGAGCTCTAATTATTTTGGTAATTATATCTCAACAGAGCTGTTACAAAACAAGAAAATGCTCACTTCTGTTTTTGGTTACACTGCGTTGTATGTATCAAGGATACAGCTACTTTGTTCTTCTTAGGGGCCCTGGGGTACATCTCTCCAAAAAGAAATTATCTTTCTTTCAGGGAAACAAAGATAAGCAGACAAGCAGGGGAAATCATCATAACTGCATTTGACATAGCATTTCACCTACTGGTTCTTACATTTTGATCAGTACTTTTCCCTACCAATGTCATTTAACCACTTCAAGAAACTAAAAAATGCGAAGCTTAATACAAAATGTTCAACTAATTTTCCTTAGTTTATTTCTTGACATTCCAAATTTGATCAATCCTTTGTAAAAATACTTATTCTGCAGAGATAATGTGAGGATTCAAGATATCACAATAAGATGTCTAAAACAATGCCTGGTTCTCAGTAAATTACTGTCATCATCATTATACTAAAGAAAACAAAGGATCCTAAAGCTGATAAGCAAAACTGCAGAGAACGGGGAGGCCATAAAGGTTACGTGTGCCCTACAAAGGCACAACCATGTCACGGACAACACTTGGCAGAAAATCCCACATCACACTGAAAAATGCAGCAGCGTGATCACCTCCACAATTACCATCATTTCTATCTTCACCATCAACACCCAACACTTCTCTCCCCTAAAGCATCTATTTATATGCCTTTATTTTTTTCTATTTATGGAATATTTAAACCTATGAAAACATTCCCAAACTCAGCTAACAGAGAATCTTATCATCTTCCCTCGTGTTTCAAAAAATGTTTCAAATATATGTACTATGTACTACACAGATCTGTTTTCATTTCCTCTCTCCCACTATCTTGGCCTATGGGGTCAAGCATGTTTTCAGACTTTCACTATATGGCATAATGGTCTGCACCTTGCTTTCTTAGCTTAACATTTTGCTTGTTTGTTGTTTTTTAATTCAGTCATGTTGTTTCATGTAGATCTAGTTAATTCATGAAAACTGTATTATATTAATATTGTATGAATGTAAAAACACATTTGTCCATACTCTAATGAGATGTCTACACTGTTTCTCTATTTTTATTAACAGGCTACAATAATTTCTTGAGTTTCCAAGATATAGTCATAGAACTGGTAGGTCAAAGGACATATGCCTTCAACTTCATTAGAGGTTACTAAGTTCATCTCCTTTTTCACAACTAGCAGCAGTATAAGAGAGTTCTTGTTTCCTGTCCTCCTCACCAATCCTTGGCACTGTCATACATTTTGCAGGGCCATGCTCCCTGCGTTTCCAGGATCTTAAGTTCCCTGACTAGGGATCAAACTCAGTACTCTCCCCACTTTCCAGAGTGAAAGCTTTGGGGTCTAACCAGTGGATCATCAGGGAATTCTCTGTTATACTTTTAAACTTTGCAAACCAAACTGTCTAATGCAGTACTTCATTGATTTATGTCTTCTTGATTAGTAAGATGAGTATCATTTACTGGTCTTTCACGTTTCTGCTTATGTGAAATGCCTTTAACAGTAATGGCCACTTTTCTACTGATCTGTGGTAGTTCTTAAGAATAGTCTGGGTAACAATCCTTTTCCTCTTTCTCCCTCCCCTCCAACATAAACAATATAAAACTGTTGCTGATTTTCATATCTAATAAGGTAGATAAGCAAAGATAATTCCTGCCTTCTCAAAGTTCATAGCTATTTTCCAGACATTTATGTCTGTGTTTCTCAAACCTTTTTGGCCACTCACAAGTGAATTTCTCCATGAGGGCCAATAAACACACACTTAACATATGAAGTGAAAAACAGGACTCTACATCAGTTTTTTCTAAGTAATTAACAACAAGCAAATACACAAGAAAATCACAGCTTGTCTCCTTTCTATATAAATAATTTGGATAGGGCATTAATACAACATATGGCTTTCATATGGATCAGTACACAAGCATCTATTTGATTAATAACTGTTAGCTAAAATGCTTAATTCATAATATCAGGTACATCCGGATGCCTGAAACAATAATTAAAGAGTCTACTCTCTTTATCCAATAAATTAAGGTATAAATCCAGACTAAGCAGATCAAATATTTTAATTTTCAGTCGCACCATCATACAGTCGGTTCTCCTGGAAAAATTTGCTCTGCAGTAATGAAATGATTCTTCTAGATATTTTAGTGACAGCAGATTTCAGCTGGAAAAAAGTTAACTTCACTTACAGAAGAACTATCGAATGCTTTGTAAAATAAAGACACTACCCTAAAGACGTGTAATAATAGACCAAGAAAGTACCTTAGATCACTTAACTAATACATTTTCAGGTGAGCCACGTGCAATCCAGAAATTAAGAAATCTCCCTAATCCAGGTCCTCCTAGAATCTACAGTCCTCTAAAATCCACAAATTCAGGATTCTTTCCATTACATCATGCATCTTATTTTAGACTCCCCCAGTCTAAAAACTGATTCCTGTCTTGATTTTACAAGATAGTTTTGTTATAGAAATAAAATCATCTCCCAACCCCATAACAATCTTTTACTTTCCATACTTCCCAATTTTGCCCTTCCCCCTATCCTCCATTAGACTGTACACAATGAAAAAAAAAAAACCTGACTGCTAAATTTCTGAGTGTAATTAGTAGTGGAGTCCTGAGCCCCTGGCTACTGTTTCCACGTTAAACAGTAGCACTAATCCTTTATATCTTATCCAACAACACCTACTAAACATCGCTTCGCAGGAAGCGCGGTGCACGCCGCTCCTCCTCGCCGGCAGCCCACCGACGCCAGGGAGCCCGGGGCGCCGGGTAGGGGCGGTGCGGGGCACCCGGGGGCTAGGGTCGCTGGGGGAGTGGGAATCCCAAGGAGCGCGGGGAGGGGGGTCCCGGAGGCGCCAGGGAAAAGGCCGGGGGGCGAGGAGCGGCCGACTCACCTTTCCGCAGCTCCCGCTCCCACACGGTGACGATGGGTCGCGAGTGCTTGCGATGGTGGATGAGCCACAGGGACAAGGTCTGCACGCTCTGCTGCGAGTTGCTCAACTCCGACAGCTTCTTCTCCAGCGCCGCCTCGGAGAAAGCGGACATCCCTCCGGCACCGCGTTTGCGCCGTCCCACGCGGTGCGGCTGAGCGGAGGAGACTTTCGCCGCCCCCGCCGCGGCCTCGCCCCCTCACCCCACCCTTCCCCACGCCCTCACCACCACTGCCGCCACATCCAACACCGGCCGCAAACCAGCAAGATGGCGTCCAGCCGGCAGTGACGTCACGGCTGGCCGATGCCCCGCCCCCCGGCCAGGCGCGGCCGAGAGGCGGGAACTCCTAGCGGAAGGGGCGGGACCGAGGCTAGTGCTGAAGAGGCGGGGCGGGTCTGGGCGGGAGGCGGGGCGGGAGGCGGGGCGGGTCTGGGCGGGAGGCGGGGCGGGTCTGGGCGGGAGGCGGGGCGGGTCTGGGCGGGAGGCGGGGCGGGTCTGGGCGGGAGGCGGGGCGGGTCTGGGCGGGAGGCGGGGCGGGTCTGGGCGGGAGGCGGGGCGGGTCTGGGCGGGAGGCGGGGCGGGTCTGGGCGGGAGGCGGGGCGGGGTTGGCCAAGCTCCTTCTAGGAGAAGGTCTCTTTTCCAAGGGGTAGTTAAAATCTCTACATAGGTATTTAAATTTAGTACAGCCACTTTGGAAGATAATATGGCGTGATATAGTCCATTTTATTATACACCTTTCTTGTGACCCTGTGATTTCCCTAACTGCTAACAATGCTAGGAAAACACTAGCATGTTTGGCAGGCCTAGAACCTTTCTTCTGGGAGAAACTATGTCTCCAAAGAGGTAATTAAAAATCCCTTGAACACCAGGCGTTGTGCGGTCCAGCTGCATAACAGAGAGGGCTTGGGACTTTAAGTAAATGGCTAAATTATTTGTGATAGTTCATATTACAGAATACATGCAGTAGTTTAAAAGATTTATAAATCCAGTGGTGGGTTGGGTTTTTTTTAAGTTGCAAAAAAAAGATACAGAATAATGTTTCTTTTATAAAAATGTATATTTTATAAGAATTCATAAGTATATAAAGGCATGGCAAAAAGGTCTAGAAAAATACACATTGCATTAATAGTGGTGTAAAGACAGGATAAGAATTGGCGCCCCTTAAGCTCTGAATTGTTTTCATCTTTTACAAGAACATATTCATGTATTACTTACAGAATTTAAAACTAATTTCAGAATTCTCATAATTAATTCAGCACATTTTGACATAGCATTTGTCTGAATTATGATACATCACAAAAGAAACAGAAGAGGAGATACTGTCATATTCTAAATATGAATGCAAAAAAAGGAACATAAGAAACCACAGGAATGCCTAAGCCATGTTTTGAGAAGCACTGCTTAAGAACTTTCCACCAAGTAGGCATCAAATAGACCTATTTATTTGAAGCAGGGGCTGCAAAACATTGTAGATGTGTGTTAGTCACTCAGTCGTGTCCAGTTCTTTGCCACCTCATGGATTTAGCCTGCCAGTCTCCTCTGTCCATGGAATTCAGCAGGCAAGAATACTGGAGTTAATAGCCATTCCCCTCCAAGGGATCTTCCCGACCCAGGGATCAAACCCAGGTCTCTTGCATTGAAGGCTGATTCTTTATTGTCTGAGCCACCATGGAAGCCCAAAGATGTACTAAATGCGATTAATGTATGTTTTCAAATGGTTAATTTTATGTTATGCGCATTTTATTTCAGTAAAAAAAAAAAAAGAAAGAAACCTAATAGCAATGACTACATTTATTTCACATTCTCCACATTGTAATGGACCCAAACGGTTATGAGGGCTCTTATGTTTGCCAAACTTAGGATAAAAGAAAATTTACAAGCTAAAAAAGTTCAGTTTTAAGTTAAATTTTGTGTAAGTTTTTTTTTTACTTAAGAATTTTTTATTTTTATTTGAAGTGTAGTTGATTTACAATATTATATTAGTTTCAGGTGTACAAATAGTGACTCAGCATTTTTGTAGATTATACTCTATTTTAAGTTATTAGAAGATGATAGCTATAATTCCTTGTGCTCTGTATATGTAAATCATTAATAAACTTATGTTCAATGGTGTATTTCTCCAGTTAAAAGAAGCATACTGATGTTCGTATACAAAGACATACAGTAACAGGGTACAAAAGATTTCACTTACAAGTTTCCAGATTTGAAGGTTCTTGTCAAATGGTAATATATCTAATACATTTTATGAACTGAAAGAGTAGAGAGATTTTTTCAATGCTCTCAGGCTAAAGGTATAAATTAATCCTTTATACAATATATTACTCCCCTCTATTCTGATAATAGTACTAAATATAATAAATGAGGGAAAGCTGTTCAATCTTATCACCAAAAGGTATGCATGGCTACTGTCTTCATCAGTCACCTAGCCAGCTTCTATATACTTTTAGACCAGGAGCTTTTAGGTTATGAAGATGATCAGAGAAAATTTCAATAAAAAGGACCCAAGCAAGTGCTGGTATCAAGTTACACAACAGTAAAATTCCAAGGTATTGATCCCTGGGTTCAAGTCTCTCAATTAGAGGGACACAAGCCATCATCAATTCATTGTTCCAGTTGTCTCGTGAAACATATTAAACCGTCCCAAAAGAGTGACTTTTCAAACAATAACAATCATTTTATTTTAGCTCAAAAACTTGAGGAATGACCAAGGTCAGTTAGCATTTATGCAGTCACAGTCAGATTGTGGCTAGAATCACCTCAAAGGATTCCTTGCTCATGTTTGATGCCTGGGCTGGAGAGACTGAAACCACTGGGAGGTGAAAGAGCTAGAGCCCTCAGGTCCATCTCTTCTCCTCCCTTCTCTCTCTTCTTATCTTCTCATCTCCTCCTCTTCTTCCTCTTCCTCTTCTTCCTCTTCCTCTTCTTCACCTCTCTCCCTTTCCCCACTTCCCTCCCTCCCTCCCTCCCTTCTTCATCTTCACATGATCTCTCCACATGGCAACTCCAGGATACGCAGATCTCTTAGACGACTGCAGAAGTCTCCTAGAGTGAGTGTCCCAGGGGCACCTGGAGGTCACACAAAATTGCTTCTATCTTTTCTATTAGACAACACAGTCAAAGCCCACTCCCATTCATGGACATAGACTCTACTTTTTAAAAAAAATTTTGACTGCATCACATGGCATGTGAGATCTTAGTTCCCTGACCAAGGATCAAACCTGTACCCTCTGTGTTGGAAGCACAATAGAGACCTCCTCTTGATGGAGGGAGCACCAACAACCCACAGACATGTTTCCAAGCATCCTACTGGATGCTTCCCACTTTTTGTCTTCAGTTAGTCCTGGGTATAATACCTAACGCCTAATGTGATTTTCTTGTCTTTTAGCTAAAACATGTAATAAAACTAACTGTTGGGTTTGCATCCACTTTCCTTTGAGTGCCACCCAGTCCCCTCTAGTATCTTTTCCACCATCAGTTGATTTCTGGTTAACTAAATTCAATTTGTTGTTATTTAGTCACTAAGTTGTGTCCAATTCTTTGTGACCCCATGGATTGTAACCTGCCAGGCTCTTCTATCCATGGAATTTCCCAAGCAAGAATACTGGAGTGGGCTGCCATGTCCTTCTCCAGGGAATCTATCCTGACCTAGGGATAGAACCCATGTCTCCTGCATTGGTAGGCAGATTCTTTACCACTAAGCCACCAGGGAAGCCTAAATTCAATTAATAACAGTTTGGTTTTTCTTGGCCTTACCATGTGCCCTGGGGGAACTTAGTTCCCCAACCAGGGATTGAACCTGTGCTCCCAGCAGTGGAAGCATGGAGTTCCCACCACTGGACCATTAGGGGATTCCCTACTAACAACTTTTAATATGGCTTACACCACAACAGACAAGGCATTCACAAGTCTAACATCCCTGTCATTTCACACCCGGGAAGGGATGTTTCTGTCTCCATCAAAGTGGAGGAAGGGGGATGCTATATGTTGCAGTAGAGAAGTAATGGGAAAGGTAAGTGAATGCCACCCAAGCCTTCGAAACTCTTTCAACATTTCACAAACCTGAGCAGGCAATGATCAGAATAGAGTTGTTCTGGATATAATGTTGACCTCTCAATGTAGAATATATATTATCGTAAAAGAAAAATGTACTTACATTTCTATAGGTTTCTCCAGAATCTTTAATAATACCAAAATGTTTAAGAAAACAAGAAATGAGGAAGTCAGGTACTTTGGCCTGTACATGTTTTCCCCATACGCATAAATACTGCCATAAAGCCATTGTCACATCTGATCCAACAGCTCATCTACTAAAAAAGGAATATGAAGCTCTGACTTTAGTTCAACAGCAGATAATGTTCTCTAAACAACCTTCTGATGAATGGAATCTTGACAGTAGATCTGAATTTCAGAGTGAAATATCCTGCAGGCTGACTTCATCTGCCCTGGATTAAAATAGGGAACTGAGAAAGTAAAAAGATAATCTGAAAGCTGATAGCTAGTGTTACCCTAAAACAATAAAAACAACCAGTTATTTTTACCAGCACAATGAGTGTATTTGGGAAGAGCTTGCGTGTGTTAAATCACTTCAGTCATGTGTGACTCCTTGTGACCCTGTGGGGGATCTTCAGGACACACAACTGTGGTATGCCACAAGTAAGCCTAGTAAAACAAGACTGAAAACTCTTACAGAGAAGGGAAAGGTGGGAGGAGCTGTTAGAACCAGAAGGTCCACTGAAGGAAACGGGAGTTTGAAATATAGTGGCTTTCTCATTGGCTGGGCTGTTGCCAGGCAAAGACAACAAAAATTTCCCCTCCTTCTGATGGTAGCAGCGTGGCTTCTACTGGAGAGACACGGTTTCTCTTCCTTCGGGGATCCAGTGATAGGTGTGTGAGAGCTCCCCCTTCTGGCCTCCCAACTCCATTTTAGCGTTGTTCAGTCACTGTCGTGTCCTACTCTGGGACCCCATGGGATGCAGCATGCCAGGCTTCCCTGCTCTTCACCATCTCCCGGAGCTTGCTCAAACTCATGTCCATTGAGTCGGTGATGCCATCCAACAATCGTCCTCTGTCTTCCCCTTCTCCTCCTGCCCTCAATCTTTCCACTTTAGTGAGGTTTACCTTTATTAATTTTCACTCCAGGCTGTAATGTCCTGGAGTAGGAAATGGCAACCCACTCTAGTAGTCTTGCCTGGAAAATTCCATGGACAGAGGACCCTGGCAGCTGCGGTCCACAGGGTCACAAAGAGTCAGACACGACTGAATGACTGAGCACACAGGCTGTAATGTTCCTAACAAAACATCAAGTTAGGCCTTACAGGATATAAACAATAACCAGACAAGGTCATTCTGAGACTGTAGTGAAACAAGTCCCCACTGAAGACATGGAAATGGCTAAAATCTTCCTCTTATACCTACAAGAATGATTACAGCTTCTTTACCAATGATAGCTCTTGCCCAATCTGAATCCTTTGGCAATCCAGATAAAAATTATCAAAGATCTACCAAATTGTCCCTGTGTCCTGACAGCACCCAATCTAGGACAGGTTCCTGCTTTCCCTAAAGACTCCTTAGAATCCACCAGCATAAGCTCAGATCTTGTAATAAACTCTTCCTCATACCTTCTTAATGATATATCCCTCCCCCACACATCCCTATACATTTCCTGGGGTGGGCTCTTCCTTGCTGCAGCAAGCTAAATGAACCTAATTTTAACTTTAAATGGTTCTTGTGGTCTTCAGCTAGTGAGTTTTAATATGGGATATACATCAAAATTTTAATAGTGGTTAGAGATATGAGTAAGAAAATGGTAATCTCTTCCTTCCAATGTTTAGATTTCAGTATGGTTTGACTTTTTGACCACAAGCATGTATTATTTGTATAATGAGAAAAAATAATAAATAAACAGATTTTGATTGGGGTGGGGGAGGGAACTCCAATGTGTCTCCCTTGTCTATAAGAAAAAGGTCATAGTCTTAGCATGGCATACAAGGCTCTTATTAACTCAGTTCTACCATTCTCAGCAGCCCCATCAGCCACAGCTCCCCTCTCTGTGCTCTTGAGCCCTCAAGCAGTGATAAAACTTCGCTAATTATTTCCCAAATCCTGTACAATTCCATTTTCCACTGCTCTATTCATCTATCATGCAAACAATATCCTTCCTGCAAACACCTGGCTTTTCCCCAAATAAAGAAGCTCCTTTCAAAACTGGTTTGAATTGGGACTTCCCTGGTAGTCCAGTGGCTAAGACTCTGCGCTCCCAGAGCAGGGGACCTGAGATTGATCCCTGTTCAGGGAACTAGATCCCACAGGCCTCAACTAAGAGTGCACAGGCTGCAACTAAAAAAAAAAACAAAACCTCCCACATGCCACAACTAAAGATGCCACGAAGGAAGATGCTACGTGCCGTAACTGAGACCTGGTGCAGCCAAATAAATAACAAATATAAAAAAAATAAACAAAATAAAATTGGCTTGACTCAATAGACCAGTGGACAAATAAAATGTAATCTATGCATACAATGTGATAATATTCAACCATAAAAAGGAGTGAAATTCTGATACATGTTACAACAGAGGTGAACTTTGAAAATGTGCTGAAGGAAATAAGTCCATCCCAGAGGACAAATATTGCATGATTCCAATTATATGCAGTACCTGTGCATGCACGCTAAGTCGCTTCAGTCTGACTCTTTGCAACCCTATGGACTGTAGCCTGCCAGGCTCCTCTGTTGATGGAATTTTCCAGGGAAGAATACTGGAGTGGGTTGCAATGCCCTCCTCCAGGGGATCTTCCCAACCAAGGGATCAAACCAGCATCTCCTGCAGGTCCCGCATGAAAGTGAAGACGCTCATTCGTGTCCGACTCTTTGCAACCCTATGGAGCCCGCTAGGCTCCCCTGTCCATGGGATTTTCCAGGCAAGAATACTGGCGTGGGTTGCCATTTTCTCCTCCAGGGGATCTTCCTGACCCAGGGATCAAACTCAGGTCTCCCGCATTGCAGGCAGACTCTTTACCATCTGAGCCACCTGGGAATCCCATCGTTCCTGCATAGCAGGGAGATTCTTTACCCCTGAGCCACAGGGGAAGCCCCGTAAGTAACCAGAACAGGCAAATCCATAGAGACATAAAATAGGATAGAGCTTACTGCAGTTGGGGGAGGAGGGAATGCACTGCACTGCAGATGTTTGCTTCCTTGTCTGTCTCCACTTCTAGACTGTGAATCCTCAAAGGACCTAGAATAGCTTGGAGCCACTGTCTGATTCTTCTTGGGAACTCCACAGGAAGGATACTGGAAGGCCAAGCAAGCTTTGGGAGATCTTAACAGAGCTTCATACAAATTGAAGGCAATTAGTCCAGGCTTCTAATCAGTGCCTTAGTTATGTCTATAATATCCTAACCCATTATATCTCCAGCCTCCGTTCAGAAGTCAAGTCACTGGAATTCTTTCTACTGAGGGCCTCATTTTTTTTTAAGCTTTTATGGTGAGTGGAAACTTGCTCACTCTGTGACTTACCCATTGTCCCAACTTCACCCTCTGAATTCTTATTAAATGAGCCTATTTTACTTTCAAGTGACAGCCCTTCAGGTATATGAAGACCATCATTGTAGTCACCCATTAAATCATTTTTTAAAATGTATGCTTGAATAAGAAAAAAGCAACCACTAACCTTGGGAACTAGTCTGGTCCTCTCAGCTAGGTCTAGGTGGCATCAGTCATTGGCCTGGCACTCACTGATAGGCAAGGTATTTTCCTTGATGGACATAAACAATTTCACAGAGCTCCTACATCAATCTAGACCACTCTGTGATCTTGACAGTATGAGGTAAAACAAAACAAAAACCAGATCACTTCATTAATCTTATCTAAGCAGTTATAAAAAAATTGGGTTACTGTATAAACCACAAAAAAACTGAACATCCCCCCTCTCCCTGTTAATAAAACTGCTGCTGCTTTACCAGTTACTTGCACTCTGCCCTCTAGCCTGAAAAAACTCATTAAGATACCCAACCAGGGAGTTATTACAGCTTCTGGGCAGCGTCCAATCCAGAGTAAAGCCCCATTTCCTTGAAATCTCTCCCAAATCCCTAATATACTTACTGCTCTAAGTCCTTGCTAACAGCTAGAGTTGCTCCACAGTCTCTCCTGGGGCCCCTTTTTCCACTTTGCAACAGGCCCGCAAACCAGTTAGTTTAACTGCGGGTGTGTAACTATGGCCCACCTGGAGGACACTGACATACTGAACAGCTGATGGGAGCCGGGCCCTAGGGGCGGAGCAATGAATAAAACGCACAGAAATCACTGCCCCTCATAGAACGTATATGGAGGTGAAGAGTGAACCGTGTATGTACATGTTATATGGTGTGTTGGGTTGAGTGCCGTGGGGAAAAGTAAACGGGATTGGTGGGGCCGTGGGGGAGTGTTGATGTGAGTTAGAAGTGTTTAAATGGTTAGCCAGGAAAACCTCACTGAGATGACACTTGAAAATCTGAAGGTGGGAAAGCAGGAGCCAAGCAGTTATTTCATGGTGTGTCAAGCTGACAGAAGGACAAATGAAATGATGCTAACACAGGAGCATGCCTGGGGTGGCTCAGGAAACAGCAAGGAGGGCTCTTACGGCTGGAGTGGGACGATCAGAGAGGAGAGTCATAGGAGAGGGAAGAGAGAAAACCAGGGTGGGGTGATCAGAGAGGAGAGTCATAGGTGAGGGCAGGGAGTAAACCAGGGCGGGATGATCAGAGAGGAGAGTCACAGGAGAGGGCAGGGAGAAAACCAGGGCGGGATGATCAGAGAGGATCAGAGAGGAGAGTCACAGGAGAGGGCAGGGAGTAAACCAGGGCAGGCTGATCAGAGAGGAGAGTCATAGGAGAGGGCAGAGAGAAAACCAGGGTGGAATGATCAGAGAGGAGTCATAGGAGAGGGGCAGAGAGAAAACCAGGGAGGGATGATCAGAGAGGAGAGTCATATAGGAGAGGGGCAGACAGAAAACCAGGGTGGGAGGATCAGAGAGGATCAGAGAGGAGAGTCATAGGAGAGGGCAAAGAGTAAACCAGGGCGGGGGAGGGAAGGACAGTCCCATAGCACTGCTAGGACCTGGGCTTTTACTCTGCAAAACGAAGTTGTTGGAAAGTGTTGAACAGAAAAATGACATGGTCTTATTTACATTTCAGTTTTAAAAAGCCAACACTCTAGCTGCCATGTCAAGAAGAGATTGAAGGGGCTGGACCAAGGGGTTAGGAGAGAGATGGGACACAGTTTTCCCTGGCTATCTGAAAGCAGAGTGATCCTATAAAACTTTTTCTAAGCTGAAATGATGGAAGGCAAAAAAGCAATTACCTTAGGACACATCTTGCTAATGATGGAAAAAATAAATCATGATAAAGCACAGATGCTCACGCCAACAGTGAAAAGCTGATGTGCCTTGATGCTGAGATGCTGAGTGTAGCTCAGTTCCCAGGGAAGGAGGTTGGCGGTGCCATTCTCCAGCTTTGGGTGCAGCCTCAGTAACCCACTAGCTGCTAAACACTATTTTCGCCTTTCTCTTTTTTTTTTTTTTCATAAAAGCGAAAAATCCTCTTGAGATTTCTTTCAGTTAGTAGCTATTTTCCAAGAAGCAAAGTAGCAAAACTCTAACTTTCCGAAAAGCAGGAGAAACCTGTACTTGTGATAATCCTGTGAAGGATGATGGTAAGTGAGACTAGGCTAGAAACACTGAGGATTCTGGATATATTTGGCAAGTAGAACAGGCCAAATTTACTAAGAAGGCAAGGTTTGAAAGAGAGAAAAGTCAAGGAAGACATTAGGGTTCGCAGCCTGGGAGCTAAAAGTGGAAGGCTGACCATTGTCATTAACTGTGGGAAGACAGTGGGAAGGCAGGTTCCTTAAGAAGGAAGAAACAGAAATTCATATTAAATTTGCAGTTATAAGTGAAGATGTTGGGTAAGCAACTGAATAGCCTACAGCTCAGAGGAGAGGTCTGGGCTGGAGTTACCATTTTGGACTTTGGTGACATGAAAGAAAGACAGTGAAAGTCGCCCAGTTGTTTCTGACTCTTTGCCACCCCATGGACTATGCAGTCCATGGAATTCTCCAGGCCAGAATACTGGAGTGGGTAGCCTTTCCCTTCTCCAGGGGATCTTCTCAACCCAGGGATCGAACCCAGGTCTCCCTCATCGCAGGCAGATTCTTTACCAGCTAAGCCACAAGAGAAGCCCAAGAATACTGGAGTGGGTAGCCTTTCCCTTCTCCAGGGGATCTTCCTGACCCAGGAATCGAACCGGGGTCTCCTGCACTACAGGTGGATTCCTTACTAACTGAGCTATCAGGGAAGCCCTAGTTCAGAGGAGAGGTCTGGGCTGGAGTTACAATTTTGGAGTTTGGTGATATACAGTATTTAAAATCATGAGACTGCATGAACTCACTAATTAATGAGTGCAGACTGACAGAGGAAGGTCTCAGGGGACTCCTGTGTTTAGAGGTTGGGAAAATGAGAAGAAATAACCTAAAAATAACCAAAGGATATTAGCCATTGGGATAGGAGGAAAGCAGTAGTGGGGAATCCTGAAATCCAAAGAATGCATTAGAAGAAGGGAATGGTCAACTATGTCAAATGCTGCTACTTAGCCAAGATGAGGATGAGAATTGACTGGTAATTTTATGTTTTGTTGACTAGCAAGATTTAGCAATATTTTCCTTTGGTCTTTTCTTTTCAGGGGAAACAACTGATTCTATAATCCCTTTAGAAAACAATCACCTTCTAATTCACGCCTTAATTTACCTATGTATCTTATTGTCTGCTGTTCTTCTAGAATGAAAGCTCTATTGGGGAGGGGTTTTTTGTCTGTTTCAATACTTAATAAAATATTACATAGACTAGCATCTGATCATAGTCAAAGCTCAGTAAGTGTTTGCTGAATGAATGGCTTTCAGATCCATCGCTATGTTGGCCTGACATCTATGAACACGCCCGTTTGGCAATGCTTCTCTTGAACCATTAGAGTACGTTCTGGCCAAGTCCTGGAATACTAGAATGGTTCCTCTTTGTTCAAAGCCTGGTGTTTTATGGTGCAGCCTAGCAAGCCCTGTCTGTCTGGGAGGCAATCACCCTGCTCTGTCTTGCCGCCCTATTCAGCACTGCGTACTTTCCTGTGAATTGGAGAAAAAGTCCAAGGCCCGCCAGCTCTGCAGAGTTCAGGACATGAGACACATCTCTAATGTGGAATCGGGTAATTCAAAGGAAATGGCAAAAAAGGACATCAGACAACAGATCAGGAAATCCTTTTTAAGATGGGGTGCCCAGTGAGAACTCCCCGCAATGTTTCAGCTTTGGAAACTGAAAGGACCTGCAGCCTTTTCTGTGGCATCAAGGGGTGCTGAGACTTTTGTCACACCAATGGATTTAACTGAGCTTCAATTTCCTTATCTGCAGTATGAAATTAATCAGGTCTATACTGCAGAGTTGTTATGTGAACTGAGAGAATTATGTTCAGGACTACAGCAGACCTTAATAAATGTTATTATTCTTTTTTTTTTTCCTTTTCGGCTGAGCCATGCAACATATGAGGTCTTATTTTTCAGACTGGGGATTGAACCCTTACCCCCTGCATTGGGAGGTCGGAGTCTTAACCACCAGACTGCCAGAAACGTCTCAATGCTATTATTACTTCATAATTACTTTCCATTTGCTAAATGTTTACAACTAAGATAAAGTGGAAGAGCTTTTTAAAAAAAAATTATAACTCCATACAATAAAAAAGGAGAAATACAATATTTGTCCTTTTGTTTCTGGCTTATTTCACTCAGTGTAATGTTTTCAAGGTTCATATAAATGGTAGACAATTTTATTTCTAAATTGTATTTTTTCTTAAGAATGAGAAGTTCTGCAATATGCAATCTCTTATGTGGTAAAAGAGCGATTTGAATCTTTTTCCATGCCACTCAGTTCCCATGTTTTATGTATTCCTCCTAAACAAGAACAGAAAATACTTTTCAGTCAGTTCAGTCGCTCAGTTGTGTCCGACTCTTTGTGACCCCATGAATCGCAGCACACCAGGCCTCCCTGTCCATCACCAACTCCAGGAGTTCACTCAAACTCACGTTCATCGAGTCTGTGATGCCACCCAGCCACCTCATCCTCGGTCGTCCCCTTCTCCTCCTGCCCTCAATCCCTCCCAGCATCAGAGTCTTTTCCAGTGAGTCAACTCTTCGCATGAGATGGCCAAAGTACTGGAGTTTCAGCTTTAGCATCATTCCTTCCAAAGAAATCCCAGGGCTGATCTCCTTCAGAATGCACTGGTTGGATCTCCTTGCAGTCCAAGGGACTCTCAAGAGTCTTCTCCAACACCACAGTTCAAAAGCATGAATTCATTGGTGCTCAGCCTTCTTCACAGTCCAACTCTCACTTCCATACATGACCACTGCGAAAACCATAGCCTTGACTAGACGGACCTTAGTCAGCAAAGTAATGTCTCTGCTTTTGAATATACTATCTAGGTTGGTCATAACTTTTCTTCCAAGGAGTAAACGTCTTTTAATTTCATGGCTGCAATCACAATCTGCAGTGATTTTGGAGCCCCCCAAAATAAAGTCGGACACTGTTTCCCCATCTATTTCCCATGAAGTGATGGGACCGGATGCCATGATCTTCGTTTTCTGAATGTTGAGCTTTAGGCCAACTTTTTCACTCTCCACTTTCACTTTCATCAAGAGGCTTTCTAGTTCCTCTTCACTTTCTACCATAAAGGTGGTGTCATCTGCTTATCTGAGGTTATTGATATTTCTCCTGGCAATCTTGATTCCAGCTTGTGTTTCTTCCAGTACAGCATTTCTCATTATGTACTCTGCATAGAAGTTAAATAAGCAGGGTGACAATATACAGCCTTGACGTACTTCTTTTCCAATTTGGAACTAGTCTGTTGTTCCATGTCCAGTTCTAACTGTTGCTTCCTGACGTGCATACAGATTTCTCAAGAGGCAGGTCAGGTGGTCTGGTATTCCCATCTCTTTCAGAATTTTCCACAGTTTATTGTGACCCACACAGTCAAAGGCTTTGGCATAGTCAATGAAGCAGAAATAGATGTTTTTCTGGAACTCTCTTGCTTTTTCCACAATCCAGCAGATGTTGACAATTTGATCTCTGGTTCCTCTGCCTTTTCTAAAACCAGCTTGAACATCAGGGAGTTCGCAGTTCATGTATTGCTGAAGCCTGGCTTGGGGAATTTTGAGCATTACTTTATTAATTCAAATATTTCTGCTCATTAGCAAAACTTATTAGGATAACTTATTAGCAAAGTTATCCTCATATCAGTTCAGTTCAGTTCAGTCCCTCAGTCATGTCCGACTCTTTGCAACCCCATGAATCGCAGCACGCCAGGCCTCCCTGTCCATCACCAACTCCAGGAGTTCACTCAAACTCACGCCTATCGAGTCGGTGATGCCATTCAGCCATCTCATTCTCTGTCGTCCCCTTCTCCTCCTGCCCTCAATCCCTCCCAGCATCAGAGTCTTTTCCAGTGAGTCAACTCTTCCCATGAGGTGGCCAAAGTACTGGAGTTTCAGCTTTAGCATCATTCCTTCCAAAGAATACCCAGGACTGATCTCCTTTAGAATAGACTGGTTGGATCTCCTTGCAGTCCAAAGGACTCTCAAGAGTCTTCTCCAACACCACAGTTCGAAAGCATCAATTCTTTGGCGCTCAGCCTTCTTCACAGTCCAACTCTCACATCCATACATGACCACAGGAAAAACCATAGCCTTGACTAGATGGACCTTTGTTGGCAAAGTAATGTCTCTGCTTTTCAAAATGCTATGTAGGTTGGTCATAAGTTTCCTTCCAAGGAGTGAGTGTCTTTTAATTTCATGGCTGCAATCACCATCTGCAGTGATTTTGGAGCCCCCCAAAATAAAGTCTGACACTGTTTCTGAAGAAGGAGTTCATAGGGCCTGGACTCCATCTTAAGCCTGTTCATGCTGATCATGCTCAGCCACCTTTACAATGGACTTTGAACTCTGTGTTTAGTGCCTATGAAAACAACAACAGAAGGATAAGACCCCCTCAAGACACGGGAACCTTGAAGATCATATCTAGGTTACTAATCACCTAAGAGAAAGCATACACTAATCACCCCTTCCTCCAGACAGGCCATAAATTTTTCTGTATCTATCGGAGTGTAACCTCGGGTTTATTGAATATTGGCTAATTGTTTGACTGTTTGAGCACATGAGCACATACCACGTGAATGATGGGGTTAATGGGATTGCATTTTCCTTGATTTATGTAAGTCTCAAGCAATTTGGAGTGGTGGGTTCAGACACGTACACATGGAGTATGAAAGATTTTCACAAATGCTGGTCAGGGTCCTTGGCTAAGAGGAGACTCTGCCTTGGGCCTGCGGTGTAATAAACTGCACTCCACTATCTGCACTGTCCTTCTGAGTGAGTTTGTTTCCCCGAACACGTGGCTACAACATTTCCACTGTTTCCCCATCTATTTCCCATGAAGTGATGGGACCAGATGCTACCATCTTAGTTTTCTCAATGTTGAGCTTTAAGCCAACTTTTTCACTCTCCTCTTTCACTTTCATCAAGAGGCTTTTTAGTTCCTCTTCACTTTCTGCCATAAGGATGGTGTCATCTGCATATCTGAGGTTATTGATATCCTCATATAGATCTTACATAGATACATTAAATGAAACTGGCTCTTTTTATTTGCAGGGCAGGAAGAGAGACACAGACATAGAGAACGGACTTGTAGGCACAGCAGGAGAAGGAAAGGGTGAGATGAATTGAGAGAGTATCATTGAAATATATTCATATTCATATTTACCATGTGTAAAACAGATAGCTAGTGGGAAGTTGCTGTATAACACAGGGAGCTCAGCCCGGTGCTCTGTGACAACCTAGAGGGGTGGGCTGGTTTGGGGGATGGGAGGGAGGTTCAGGATGGAGGGGACATATGTGTATTTAGGGTTGATTCACACTGTTATATGGAAGAAACCAACACAATATTGCAAAGCAATTATCCTCCAATTAAAAATAAATCTTAAAAACTGGTTCTTTAAATTGACACAAAACAAAACAATTATTGAACACAAGTGGCATCATCTCTAAATTATGGCCATCCTCTGTTTGGGCAATGGCAACCCACTCCAGTACTCTTGCCTGGGAAATCCCATGGACGGAGGAGCCTGGTGGGCTACAGTCCATGGGGTCACGAAGAGTCGGACATGACTGAGCGACTTGTTTCACTTCTGTTTCTAAAACTGGAAGTTGCATTAAAATCCCACAAGGCGGCAGACTGATTCCATTAAATCAGGTTACTGCACTGATTTAAATACAGTCTAGATAGTCTCTGTATTGGCATTTCCGAGTTAAAAAAACTTTCTAAGCCAACACAAGGAATCTATGAAGGCATTTTCTCCCAGAAACAACTTTGCAAATGATGATTAATTTTGTAAATCAGTTCATAAGTCTTCTTTACCATTAAATTAGTTGTAATAGAATCATAGAATTTTACACATAAACTTAAAAATGATTTAACTATATAATTCTTACCCCAATGCAAATATATTTATTCTTGGCTTAAAAAAACATGGCAGTTCTATTGTCCAGCACAGGGAACTCTACTCAATATTATGTAATAACCTAAGTAGGAAAACAATCTGAAAAAGAATAGATACATGTATAACAGCATCGCTTTGTGCACATCTGAAATTAACACACTGTAAATGTAAATCAACTATACCCCAATATAAAATAGAATCGTTTTTAAAGAACCCTTATATTTACCTTTCCTCTTAACAAAAATGTCAGTGGGGAAAAATGCCAATGGAAATTTTAAATTGTACAGTTGCTGTGGAAAATGGTATGGTGGTTCCTTAAAACATTAAACATATAATTATGATTCAGAAATTCCATTTCTGCATATATACTCAAAAGAACAGAAGCAGATACTCAAACAGATATTTGTTCATAGCAGCATTATTCACAAAAGACAAAATGTGGAACCAATACTACATCATTGGACAAATGGTTAAATGCAGTGTGGTATATACATACAGTGGATACTATTCACCTTTCAAGAAGAAAGACTCTCTGACACATGCTTCCACATGGACGAACATTAAAAACATTATACTAGGTGAAATAAGCCAGACTCAAAAAACCAGATACCATATGATTCCATTTATATGGTGTACTTAGGATAGTCAAATACATGGAAACAGAAAGTAGGACCATGGTTTCCAAGAGCTGGGGGTAGGGAAGATAGGGAATTATTCTTCTTCAGTGGATACAGAGTGTCAGTACAGGGTGGTGAAAAATGCTCTGAAGATGGGTGGTGGTGATATTTGCGCAACAGTGAAAATGTACTTAATGCCAGTGAACTGTCCACTTAGAAATGGTTAAAGCAGTACCATTTA
Organism: Capra hircus; assembly: GCF_001704415.2. Lineage (NCBI taxonomy): Eukaryota > Metazoa > Chordata > Mammalia > Artiodactyla > Bovidae > Capra > Capra hircus. The sequence goes on along the minus strand of NC_030831.1, from coordinate 21,350,873 downwards.
TATGTTTATACTTTACCACACACACAGAAGGCATCCTAAAGTAAAATTCAAGTACAGAAAATGTATCGTGTGTGTGCTCGTGCTTGGTCACTCACTTGTGCCCAGCTCTTTGTGACCCCCTGGACTGTAGCCTGCCAGCCTCCTCTGTCTATGGGATTTTCCAGGCAAGAGTACTGGAGTGGGGTGCCATTTCCTTCTCCAAGGGATCTTCCCGACTCAGGGACCAAACTCATATCTCCCGTATTGGCAGGTGGATTCTTTACCACTGAGCCACCTGAGAAGCTCCACAGGAGGTTAATAAAGAATACTAAATGGGATGGGACTTCCCTGGCGGCCCAGTGGTTAAGAATCCACAGTTCCACTGCAGAGGGGCGCGGGTCCCATTCTCGGTCAGGGAACTAAGATCCCGCATGCTTCACAGTGCAGCCAAAAATAATAAAAAGAAAACTCCCTCACCTTACTGTATATACCTAAAATTTATAATCGTACATGTACACCGTTGTATAAATAAATAATTTGTACATTGTACAACTCAATTACCAAAAGTTTTACAGGAAAATTTACTTTTTAAGTTTTCATTGGAGTTCTAGAAGCTTTAACACATATGTAGATTTGCGTAATTATCGTTAGAATCAGGATACAGACTGCTTCCATCACCTCAAAAAATCTTGCATTACTATTTTATAGTGACACCCTCACCACAACACAAGCCCTAGGAAACTGCTGACCTGTTCTCCGTATTCTATTATCTCCTCCAGAATGTCATAGAAATGGAACTATCCAATATATAACCTCTTGTTCTCTCTCTTCCACTTAGCACAATGTCTTTGATATTCATGGAAGTTGTATACATCAAGTGCCCAGTTTTTTTAAAGAGAAAAGTAAAAAGTTTATTGGAAAAGAAAAGTACATGTGGGAAGATGCAGGGTGAACTCAGAGAGGGAACAGGGGCAGTCTTCTGGGTCTTTGAGGTGTTTTTGGCCAATTGTACTGGTTTTTTAATTCCTCGCCGCCACCCCCCACCCCCCACCCGCCAATTCCTGAGCATTGCTATTTTGTTCCTTACTGAATAATACTGCATGGAGCAAACACCAGGGTATTATGTATCCATTCAACTGTAGACAGATATTTGGTGGTTTCCAGTTTCTGGCAATCCTGTATAGAACTGTTATACAAGTTTTCACGTAAATATAAGTTTTAATTATTCTAGGGTAAACACTCAGAGAGGGATTGCTGGGTCATAATGTAGGTTTACTTTTTTAAATATATATAAACTTATTTATTTTAATTGGAGGCTAATTACTTTACAATATTGTATTGGTTTTGCCATAAATCAACATGAATCCGCCACAGGTGTACACGTTCCCCATCCTGAACCCCCTTCCCACCTCCCTCCCCATACCATCCCTCTGGGTCATCCCAGTGCACCAGCCCGGAGTATCCTGTATCATGCATCGAACCTGGACTGGCCATTCGTTTAACATATGATATTATACATGTTTCAATGCCATTCTCCCAAATCATCCCACCCTTGCCGTCTCCCACAAAGTCCAAAAGACTGTTCTATACATCTGTGTCTCTTGCGCTGTCTCGCATACAGGGTTATTATTACCATCTTTCTAAATTCCATATATATGCGTTGCTGCTGCTGCTAAGTCGCTTCAGTCGTGTCCAACTCTGTGCAACCCCATAGACGGCAGCCCACCAGGCTCCCCCGTCCCTGGGATTCTCCAGGCAAGAACGCTGGAGTGGGTTGCCATTTCCTTCTCCAATGCATGAAAGTGAAAAGTGAAAGTGAAGTTGCTCAGTCGTATACTGTATCGGTGTTTTTCTTTCTGGCTTACTTCATTCTGTATAACAGGCTCCAGTTTCATCCACCTCATTAGAACTGATTCAAATGTATTCTTTTTGATGGCTGAGTAGGTTTACTTTTATAAAAAATTGCCAAATAGTTTTTCACAGTGGGTGTACCTCTTTGCACACCTGCCAGCAGTGTATGCAAGTCCCAGATGTTCTACATCCTTGCTGGTAGTTGGTATTGTTAGCGTTTTTTATCTTAGCCATTCTAGCAGAAAGTGAGTGTCTTATCTTATCTAGTAGGTGAGTATCTTATCATGGTTTGAATTTTCCTAATGGTTAATGATGCTGAACACCTTTCATGTGCTTATTTAAATACCATCACATGTCCTTTTTGGTGATATGTCTGTTGAAGTCTTTTGCCCATTTAAAAAAAGTAGGTTGTTTTATTAGAGTCTGAGTTTTATATATGTTCTAGATACAGGATCATTGAATGCTATTTGCAAATATTTTTCTTTCAGTCTGCTGAGTCTCTGCATTCTCAAAAAACCAAAAATTTTCATTTGATGAAGTTCAATTTATCAATTTATTCTTTTGTAGACTAAGAGCTCTTTGCCTAACCCCAGGTCCTGAGGATTATTTCATGTGTTTTTTTCCTAAGAGTTTTATGGTCTTGTACTTATCATCTATTTTGGGTAAAATTTTGTACAAGTTGTTAGGTTTAGGTAGATATTCTTTTTTTCCCTGTAATGTTCAATTACCCCTATTCCATTTGTTGGAAACTTCTGAGTTCTCCATTGTGAACAAATAACTTGGCTATATTTGTATAGGTCTATTTCTGGACTCTGTTCTACTCCATTCATTTATATATTTATCTCTTAACCAACATCAAAGTCTTGATTATAGTAGGTGAGGTAAGGTGAAGTCGCTCAGTCGTGTCCAACTCTTTGCGATCTCATGGACTTCTCCGTCCATGGGATTCTCCAGGCAAGAATACTGGAGTGGATTGCCATTTCCTTCTCCAGGGGATCTTCCCGACCCAGGGACTGAACCTGGGTCTTCCGCATTGGAGGCAAATGCTTTAACCTCTGAGCCGTTAGCTTTATTTTTTGAGAAGATGACTGTGATTGACAAACTGTAGTCAGACTGATCAAGAAAGAAAAAAGATGCACTTTACCAATAGTAGGAATGATATCACTCTAGAACTTCTGTTGTTAAGTGGATAAATGATACACAGCTTTATGTCTATAAATGTGGCAACTTACATAAAATGAACTAATTTTTTGAAATACATGAATTACCCAGACTCATTAAACATGAAATAGATGGCTTGCATATTCCTTTATCTGTTAAAGGAATTGAATAGATAGATAAAAAACCTTCAAAGAAAACTCTAGGCCCCAGATTGTTTCAATGGTGAGTTCTAACAAAAATTTAAAGAAGAAATAATACCAATTCTATAAATTAACCATTTCTAAAAAATAAAAAAGGAGGAAACACTCCCCTCCTCATTTTATGTAGCCAGCATTCTTCTGACACCGGCATCAGACGAGAACAGTAGAAGAAAGCTGCAGACCGATATCCGCCACGGGTTTAACAGAAACAAAAATCCTCAACAAAATATTTGCATATTGAATCCAGCAATACACAAAAAGGATAGCACACTGGGCTTCCCTCATGCATTGGTGGCAAAGAATCAGCCTGCCAATACAAGACACTGGTTTGATCCCTGGGTCAGGAAGATCCCACATGCTGCGGAGCATCTACGCCCATGCACCGCAACTATTGAGCCTGTGCTCTAGAGCCCAGGAGCCACAACTACTGAAACCCCAACCTCCTTAGAGTCTGTGCTCCGCAACAAGAGAAGCCACTGAAATGAGAAGCTTGTGCATGGCAACTGGAGAGTAGTCCCTGCTCTCTGTAACTAGAGAAAAGTCTGCACAGCAACAAAGACCCAGCACAGCCAAAAGTAAATAAAGTTATATCTAAAAAAAGATAACATATGTACCATGAGATTTACCCTAGGAATGCAAGGTTAGTTCATTAATTACAAATTAATCTACCATACTAAACGTATCAATTGATACCAAAAAAGCATTTGACAAAATTCAACATTCATTCATGATAAAAATTCTCAGCAAAATTCTTCAGAAATTCTGTTCTATGAATAGAACTTCGTTAAGATGATAAAAAGGCATCTCCAAAACACTTAAGCAAACACTACACCTAATAGTGAAAAACTGACTGCCTCTCCTGCTAAGATGAGAACTAAGCAAAGATGTCTACTGTCACTATTCCTATTCAAATCACACAGAAAGTCTTAGCCAGGGACTCCCCTCGTGGTCCAGTGGTTAAGACTCTGCTTCTACCGCAGCAGGCACAGGTTCCGTCTCTGCTTGGGGAACCAAGATCCTGTATGCTGCACAGCTCAGGTGGGAAATAGGGGAGAGTCTTAGCTAGTGTGATAGTCATAATTTTAAAAAAAGAAACAAAAGGCAAGGTACACAGAAAATCTCAAGCTATCTACAAAAATCTCCTAGAATAAATGAGTTTAGCAAGGTTGTAGGATATACAGTTAACACAGAGAAGTCAATTGTATTTCTACATATTGAAAAATAAATTAAAACCTGAAATTTAAAAAAGAATGATTTATAATGTCAACACAAGTGGCTCTAGTGATAAAGAACCCACCTGTCAATGCAGAAGACGTGAGATGTGGATTCAATCCCTGGGTCGGGAAGATCCCTGGAGGAGATGGCAATCCCCTCCAGTGTTCTTGCCTGGAGAATCCCTGGACAGAGGAGCCTGGTGGGCTACAGTCCATAGAGTCCCAAAGAGTCGGACACAACTGAAGCAACTCAGCACACAAAACCCCAAAAGACTTAATTTCAATAAAATGTTGGCAGAATTTTCACGCTGAACACTATGCACTGATGAAAGAAAACTTCAAAGACTAAATAAATGGAGAGATACCCTGTTGCTCGTTGATCAAAGACTAAATATGGTGGTCAATTCTTCCCAAATTCATCTATAATTTTAACCCTAATTCTAATAAAAATACAATACTTGAAAAATTTTTTATGTTATGTTTGTTTCTGTCATACAATAATGAGGATCAGTCATAATTACACATATATCTCCTCCCTCTTGAGTCAACCTCCCTTTCCCTCATCTCATCCCTCTAGGCCATCACAGAGTGCCAGACTGGGCTCCCTGTGTTATATAGCAACTTCTTACCAACTATCGATTTTACATATGGTAGTGTGTGTATACTGATGTTACTTTCTCAATTCATCTCACCCACTCCCTCCCTCACTGTATCCACAAGCTCATCCTTTCCATCTGTGTCTCCATTTCTTCCCTGCAAATAGGTTCATCAATATCATTTTTCTAGATTCCATGTTTGCATTAATATATTTATTTTTCTCTTTCTGACTTGCAACATTCTGTATAACAGGCTCTAACTTGATTCACATCACTAGAACTAACTCAAACTCATTCTTTCTATGGCTGAGTAGTATTCCATTGGCTGAGTAGTATTCCATTGTGTGTATGTACCATATCTTCTTTATTCATCTGTTGATGGACATCTAGGTTGCTTTCACGTTCCGGCCATTGTAAATACTGCTACAATGAGCACTGGGGTATATGCCAAGCATAATAGTTTTGGAGATGGAAAAATTGATTCTAAAATTTACATAGGAAATCAAGGAAATAGAATGGCCTAAACATTATGGAAAAAAAAGGTATGCAAACCTGGAAAATCCATGATTTCAAGACTTAACTGATTTCAAGAATTATTATAAGTCTACAGTAATAAAGATAGAATAAAAACTTCAGTAATAGACTCAAACAAATATGGTCCAAAAGCTGTAGTAATTAAAAACAGTGTGATGCTGGCTTTAGGAGTATAGATAATATAGACCAATGGAATAGAATAGAGAGCCCAGAAATAAACTCTTATAAATATGGTTTTCAACAAGGGTGTCAAGACTATTCAGTGGAGGAAAGGACAGCAACAATGGTGTTGGGAAAACTGGATATCCACATGCAAAAGAATGAAGTTGGACCTTTATGTAATACCATTCAGAAAAATTAACTCAAAGTAGATCAAAGAGCTAAAACCATAACACTCTTAGAAGAAAACACAGGGGAAAACCTTCGTAATATTGGATGTGACAATGATTTAGACGTGACACTAAAGGTACAGGAAACTAAAGAAAAAATAGACAAATTGGACTTCATCAAAATAATTTTTTGTGTGCGCTGAATAACAGTATGAACAGAGTAAAAAAGCAACTCAGAGTGAGAGAATATCTCATAAAGGATTAATATTCTGAATATGTAAAGAATTCCTACAACTCAACAACAAAAACCAAACAACTCAATTTAAAAATGGGCAAAGAAATCTGAATAGATAATTCTCTAAATAACATATACAAATGGCCAATAAGCACATGAAAAGATGCTCAACACCGTTAGACATTAGGGAAATGGAAGTCAAAACCACAGTGAGCCGTGACTAACAAAAAGCAACAAACAAACAGAAAACAAACATTGGTGAGGTTCCAAAAACTGGAACCCTTGTACTAGTGGGAATGTGACACCGTGCAGTCACTGTGGAAAACCATATGGCAACTCTTAAAAACACAGACATAGAATTACCATATGATCCAGCAATTTCACTTTTGGGTATATTATATACCCCTCAAAGAACTGAAAGCCGGGAAACTGATATTTGTACTTATGTTCATACTAACAGTAGGGTACCTGAAATAGCCAAAAGGTGGAAACAACTCAAATGTTCACTGAGTGAATGGACCAACAAGATGTGCTATATACATATAATGAAATATTATTGAGCCTTAAAAAGGAGAGAATTTTTGACATGGATGAACCCTGAAGACATTATTCTAAGCAAAATAAGCCAGACTCACGTGGACAAATATTGTATTGTATGATTCCATCTATATGATATACCTAGAATAGTCAAGCAGTAAGGAGAGCCAGAAAGTAGGGCCATGGTTACCAGCAGCTGGATGAGGGAAGAAAGGGGAATTATTATTTAAAGGGTTGGGCTTCCCAGGTGGTGCTAGTGGTAAAGAATCTATCTGCCAATGCATGAGATGTGGGTTCAATCCCTGGATGGGGAAGATCCCCTGGAGGAGGGCTTGGCAACCCACTCTAGTATTCTTGCCTGGAGAATTCCATGGACAGAGGAGCCTGGCAGGCTAGTCCATAGGGTGGCAGAGTCTGACACAACTGAAGCAACTTAGCATGAAATACACATTTCAGTATGGAATGAGGAAAGAATTCTGGAGCTGGATGGGGGTGATGACTTCACAATGTGAACGTATGTATGTAAAGCCCCTGAGCTATACTTAAAACTGGTTTAAACAGTGAATTTTATGACTTTTACTTTTTTTAAAAAAAAGGAAAAAAAATCCATCCTAGCTATCAATGACATAGCTATACAATTCTGGCAGCTTGCTTCTTCCTTAAATATTCATTATACTTTGTATGTAAGCATATAAGTTAGGAGTTTCAAGTTCCACTCCATCTTTGGAATAGGAGTTTTTTGGTCTTTATTTGGTCTTTAGCTCCTCCCTCTCAGCACATCTCCCTTCCCCTCCACTGCTACTCTTTCTTAAACCCTTGACTTCATGCCATGGGGATATTCAAGGAGACAAGTTTCTAGACTTCTCAAATTCTAGTAATTTTGTTTCTAATATGCTGAAATGCTTTTCTTTAATCCTGAATGAGAATTATATTAATTAATTTTGTATCTTTCCACTTCACTCTGTTAACACGGTTTATGACAGTAATGGGTGTTCTAATTAGGCATCTTTGTATTCCCAGGGCCATTTTACTTGATCGAAACATACACTTCTGAGTTTGATTGGCAGTTTCATTTAGGATTCTTGTAGGAGACGTAAGAGACATGGGTTCAATTTCTGGTTTAAGAAGATCCCCTGAAGGAGGGCATGGCAACCCACTCCAGTATTCTTGCCTGAAGAATCCTATGAACAGAGAAGCCTGGTGGGCTATGGCCCGTAATGTTGCAAAGAGTTGGACACTGAGGTGACCATGCATTCGCTTTTGCTTTCCCTTTTTGTACTATGCTGTGAGGTTTTGTAAAGGTCTGGAATTTTATCCAATTTAGGAGCTATAAGTTAGCCTTTTTGTCTGTGGATTGGGGCATGACATGAACTTCTGGAACACAATGGACTTGTTCATAGCATATAGCAAGCAAAGGGAAAGGTCGCAGGTGGATGGTGCACACGCTGAGTTTGTGTGGCACTGAAGAACACTGAGCGTGGGGAGACTATCTCTCCTATACAAGATCTGCTGTTCGTCTTACACCTCATCTTTCAAGGTTGTTCACTGATAATTGGCCCAGGCAGACTTTTCAGGGCCTTTTATTCTTGACTTAGCTGCAAGAACATATAGGAAGTATTAAGGTACCAGGCAGATTGCTTTTCCTAGAATGGTTTTGTATCAAGTTACACTAATCTCAATTAACATGATGAATATTTTTTTTTCTAACCCCATAATCTACTTGGATAGTATGTGTTGCTTGAAGTTTTGGTAAATCTACAGCAAAAGGGTGTTATTTTGAGGGAGGCTTGGGACAACTGTGATGTGTGGTCATTTTAACAGTTACTGATTTTCAATTTCTTCCAGAAATATTCATAATTAATGATTGTTAATTATCCAATTAATGATTGTTTGGATCTACTACATCTCTATTTATGTCTCCTTCTTTATTCAAGATATTATTTGTACCTTTTAATTTTCTATCAGTCTGTTATGTGTTTCCCCCCAAACAGCCTTTGGTTCATATTCTACAGTTTCTGCACTGTCCTCTGATCTTCAATCTCTCCCACACACAGCCGTGGGAACCAACTCCTTAAATCGTCTATATACTCACTAGTGAGTTCAAACTGGAGTGCAAACTATGGTTGCTATCATCCTGTTTGTGAACTGGTCCAGCACACCTTCCACCTTCAAAATCTCTGTGAAAGAAGTAGGTACAAGCCATCTCCCAAACTCCAGGAGGAACAGTTTCCAATGTCCAGAATTTCATCTTGCACTGACCCAGCAGTGGCATCAGGGCGGGTCTGTGGGTTTCTGGAACACAGCAATCATTTAGCCTGAGAAGGAGATGTCCCATCTCATCCTTTCAAGCACTCCTGCTGCTCACCCCAATCCAAGGAATTCTCATTAGTCAGACCCCTCTTACTTGGTTTGGGGAACAGAAATGCTGGTCCAAAATTGTCTTTCAGGACACAGGCTGTACGGTCTTGCCCAGTTATTCCTGATTCTCCTTAGAATCTAGGGTATCAGTGCTTCTTCTCAAGCTTATGTTCTGGGGTTTGTTTTTTGTGTGTGGGGGGGATTTTCTAAGTTAGGGACAGCTTTGAACAAACTGTGGACTAGTACTTTCTGAAGTGCCCTTTGTGATAAAAATGTAAAAAATTGAATAAAGTCACCTAATTCAATAATATAAATGAATCGACAAGTGTATATAATCTGGGTTATACTTAAGAAAATCAAACATCTCAAATTGATAGAGATAGAAAGTAGAATGGTGGTTACCAGGTGCTATGGGAAGGAAATGAAGAGTTTCAGTTTTGCAAGGTGAAAAAGTGCCTGAGACAAATTGCATAACATTGTGAATATATGCAAAATTATTGAGCTGTATGCTTAAAAATGGCTAAGATGGTAAAAAAAAAAAAAGCAAAGAAAATCAGACTATATGATATGAAGCTGACATGGGAATTTATTCTGTAGAAAAACAACAACTAGAGAATGCCATACAACCCTAGAACATCTAAAGTACTATATATAAAAATGACAGCTGCTCACAACGACCACACTGAAGCACTGGAAGATACCAAACTACTTTCTGAATCCAAGAAGTCAAATTATACTCAGTACTGTTTTAATGTTCTTACGTATACCGAAATTCTAATAAGCTGACAAGTGGTAAACCAGGTAACTAGAACATCCAATAATGTAACTTTGGGTGATACATAACATGACTTGGTGATATCCAAGTCTTTTGACAATACATAAACTTACTCATACTCATCTGGCATATCTCCAAACATATTTTAAAATTCCAATTTCTTGGTCAGATGATGTATTTTGCAAATTATTAAATATATTTAGATGTCTTTACTATACAAAGTTAAATGTACAACTAAAGTAGTAAAAAGTGCTGAGGTGTTATGGGAACATTAATACTCTGACAAAAATGTTTATGAATGTACTCTGTACTTTACTAATACTGCCTTTTTTCATTTATATCTAAATTTCCCCTTCTATTTAATAACCAGTTTTGATTTTTTATACAAAATCTATAACTTCTTAATTCATATAGATTCTTCTCTTTTTCTCCTTATTTCTTAGCTTAAATTCATTTTAAGTTTTATTGGTATCTTAAGCTTCATGTGTATTCTTACTCCTAAACACCAGCAGTTCTTGAGAGGCCTAAAATCCAGCATGGGAATCACTATATTAAATTAGTTCTAGAAAAAGAAACATTAAAGATTTTTTTTCTGAAATATACAGAACATGTCATGCCAAATCTCTTGTTTATACAATAAACTGGTAATATTGGTAAATTGCACATACAGCGTATATTCCCAAAACAGAATAACTTAAATATTAAAACGTACCTTTATGTTACCACCATAACTGACCTTATAAGCATAACAGATGACAATATTCAATACAAAAAAACCCACAAAATCCACTAACCTTAAGTGCTATGGATCGCATCATATGAGCTCATCTCCCTATGACCTATTCAAACTACAGAGAGCAAACTATAGCTTTAAGCTACTCTAGCATTTAAACCCTAATTAGAAATTTATACGAAACACAATTTTATGTTCAAATATGGAAATAAGCAACATAATTCCAAAACCCAAAAGAATCCCAGAATTCTGGAGAAAGAAATATCCCCAGCGGCTACATCCATGGTCACTGGCATCGTTGTGCAGCATCTCAGGCACCTTTAAAACAAACAAAAGAGCAACCTTTACGTTTCCAGAACCACAGATTTTAGAAGAATTTCCAGGACACTATACCAGCTTTCTATGTAGCTGGATATACCATGAGTCAAATTTCTAAAACACGAATCTAGCTAATCATGTCACACAGCATTTCTGAACAGTTAATTAACGATGATTACTCATGGTCTGCTCAGCAAGTCAAAATTATATTGATCCAGTTTACTCTACTGTAAAATGGAGAGCTACACTGATTACCCTGCTTACTGTCTGTATCTGTACATAACCTGTGGTTCACTTAAAGTTCAGAGATATGGAAATCTTTTATCTTATAAAATATAATCTTAGCAGTAAGACTGGCTGAGACTGTTAAGTGGACTTTGGTGACAAAAAGATATGACTCCTTTATCTGTTAGTAAGGGTCCTTTAAGTGTTCTGATGTATACAGAGTTTGCCAACAGTATGTGGCTTGTACTAGGTTTCTCACAAGTCTATGTACAAGTCAATGCCTATTTACTGAAACTCTACTCTCAGAAAGAAACATCAGAAGCAGGTAGATGCTTCTGTGCATTCTGAAGTATACTTTGTATACTTTGTTGAGCACAGAATCTCACTGCAACTACATTTACCCTACACTCTTTTAAAAAAACCTGTTTCATTGGACATTTTTATTTCCTTGTTAGTTAATTCTATAATTTGACTTCTTAAAAACTTACCATATCAACCAGAGCAACATACATGAACAAGCCCGCAGTAAGTGCAAATATCCACATGGAAACATTCTCAGCGTAATGACCAATGAAAATGCCTGTGGCCATTCCAAGATACGCCAGCATGGCTGACAGGGCATTATAAAGAACAGCCTGCTTAACAGTCATGCCAGCCTTCAGTAAGACAGCAAAGTCACCTTTAACAGAAAACACAAAAAGGCAATTAAAGTCATTAAAAAGATCATTATTAAGACATATACCCCAAAGACTTTCCAGATTTAAGAAATCTTCCAATTTTTCTGAGGAGTGGGAAAAAAAAAAGACAAAATTAAGAATCACCCAGGGTTAATCAGTATAAAACACCCTAACAGTTTTATAAACTAAGACATCTTTTATCCAAAGTTTTTCTTAAGGTTTCTTGTTTGTCAAAGAATGTCAATACCAAGAATCTACTACTGTGCTCTTGCACTGTCTTCAAGGGGCTTCTTTTAACCGACCACAGGCAGCAAGAGGGAGTAGAGAACACACAGGAAATGATCAGCAAAAGATTAAGGCAATATGCATCATCATTAAGAGCTGAAGAGTCTAATGTTCTGGTTATAAAAGAAGAAAAGAAATTAAGATCAAAGTACTTCAGAGAGGCTTCAAGGAGCCTGAAGGATCTAGAATGTGGAACACAAATCAGATGTTGACGATTACAAGCATGGAACTGGAAGATGGGAGGCCTTCTAAATGGCCGAACACACACCAAGGGACAAACGTGAAAATGGTGCGACAGGTGTGTGGCCGCCTGCAAGAAGAGAAACAGGGACACACATGGAACCAGGGCAACTCTGGGAAGGTTTTAAGTCCTGGTGAAAGAGAAAAAGAATATTCAAAACACAATTCATCAACTTCTCTTTCTTTTTAGTTCCAATGAAATTCTCTTTGTCAAGTTCTCTCTGTTAATGGAAGATGACTATTTGCCTGTGGTCTTATTTCTATTCTGTGTACAATGAAAATAGGGACTGACGTCACCATACGCTGATTCAGGAAGGTATCTGGCAGGGGAAGAGGACCAGAGATGGGGCTCAGGGATCTGTTTGGCAACCCCACACAGGAAATTGTGTAATCAGAGTTGCAGGGTTAGAATTCTGGCTGGAAACAGACTTGTCCTCAGTAAGAAACAAAGCTAGCTAGGATAGTAGATTTATGAGAAGCCATAAATGAGAAAGCCTGCTGGAAACTATCCTTAGCAAAAGCCAGTGACACTGAGATATGCTATCCACCTGGAAAATACCGTTTGTAGTGTTCTCTTACCTAATTCATGAGGCAACTCATGACAAAACACGGCAACAGAAGTACTTAAACCACTCGATAAACCTTCAGTAAAAGCAGCACCTGTGTAAAAAATCACTGCATTATTTTGTGGGTGTGTATTTTTAAAATTTGTATAGCACATACAGTGAGGTAAAAGAAACAAACTGTATTCTGGTTGTGAATAAACAGAACTTTCTCAACTGCACTCTGTAACTTCTTCATAACTAATCTTAGATTACATTCAGTTCAGTTGCTCAGTCGTGTCCGACTCTTTGTGACCACATGAATCATGGCACGCCAGGCCTCTCTGTCCATCACCAACTCCCGGAGTTCACTCAAACTCATGTCCATTGAGTCAGTGATGCCATCCAGCCATCTCATCCTCTGTCGTCCCCTTTTCCTCCTGCCCCCAATCCCTCCCAGCATCAGAGTCTTTTCCACTGAGTCAACTCTTCACATGAGGTGGCCAAAGTACCGGAGTTTCAGCTTTAGTATCATTCCTTCCAAAGAACACCCAGGGCTGATGTCCTTTAGAATATTCAATTAGGCTTAAATTTCCCAAAGGAGCACAAGCAGATATGATTGAAGGGAAGGCTGGGTTGTGCCTTAGAGCGATTAAATGATCTTACACAAACCTGAGAAGTAACTGCTGCCACATAAAGCACTTATGGAGAAATATAAAACAAACTGATTTAAAAGGTTTAGGGGGAAAAAACCTCAGGAATCAAGAGTACAAATATGTTTCCTAGCCTCAGAGGAATCCACTGTGTAATTAGACTTTTTTACATTTATTCTTTCAATGCCTTGATAAGGGACGTTTAAGACAAATAGCTCCCTGCTTTTAAAAGTTAACACCTTATACAACTGATTGCTTACAAACCATGACTGAGCATTTGCACATCCTTCTGTGTCGCTTAAGTTGTGCACGGTGCAGAGGAGGAAGAGCGCAGTGTGGGGAGCAGGGCCTGGGCTCATCCCAGCTGGGCAACAAAATAATACTGCCTCGTCGGACCTTGCCTGCCTGCTCCGTAATTATTTCCATGGCTCCTTCTAGAACTCTGTGGGTCTGTGTGCACAGGTGCTCATTCATGCCCAACTCTTCGCAACCCTATGGACTATAGTTCACCAGGCTCCTCTGTCCATGGGATTTCCCAGGCAAAATACTGGAGTGAGTTGCCATTCCCTTCTTCAGGGGATCTTCCTGACCCAGGCAGTCTCTTGAATCTCCTGCTTTGCAGGCGGATTCTTTACTACTGTGTCACCTGGGAAGCCCCTCCCTTCCTGCACTAAATTACTACAATTCATAAATATTCTATTAGCTCTCAATGGTAGCACAACTTACAAAGAGTCTGTAATTCTTCTTTGGGTACGGATTAGTAATTTAAACTTATTAGATAGATGAAGATTCCTTTAGCATAAAAGAGAAGATGGTGGAAAAGATACTTTCACTTTAATACATACTATTTATATTGCAGATAAGGGAAAGTAACTTTTGGCAGCTACAATTTAAAGGGCCAAGCACAGTTTCTAGCACTTTTTCATCTTATCTCACATTCATCGAGTACATCACTGTCAAAGCAGTCAAAGAAGAGATAACATTTTGATAACCTTGGATGTTAACAGCCTTATCAAACCAACCTACTCTTTGCTAAAAATCAGCAGCTTAAAGTGGCATTTTCAGAGATCAACAAACAAGGGCCGAAACATAGAGACAGACCAATTGCGAGGCCATCGCTGAAATTGTGCAGGCCGTCCCCCATGATCACCATCCAGGCCAACGTGGCGATGCCAGCATCTTTCAGCTCCTCCCGGGAGTAGCGCTGGCTGTGGCTGTGGGGGTGGTGGTTCTGGTGGTGGTGGTGATGGAGAATATGATGGTAGTCATGATGGTGGTGGATGAGATCATCGGACTGGCCGAGTGTATCATGGAAATGCGAATGGCATTTATTCTTGCACCCTCTGGGTACATATTCATTGTAAACTTCCTGCGGATGGGCATGAGCTATCATGACCTCCTCTTCTTCCAAGATTGCTGGCTGCTGAGAATCAAAGTGGGAGGGCTCTTGTGAGTCAGCTCGTAAATAGCCTTCAGGTCCTAGATGTAAACATAAAGGACATTGGGACAAAGTAAAATGGCTCTGTTAATGCGCACATTTCAAAATCTCCACTGACAGAGTCAACAAGACGTCAAAGCACGGCAACTCTCTCACGTATACCTACCTGGAAGACTAGACTTTAGAGTACTGTTGATGAAACACCTCAGTACGTTTTAGCGAATTTTAGAAGTTAAATATGGATTTTAAATGATAGCCTTCAGTAACCACCCCAGATCCTCCCTTAAATTCTTTTGCCTCCCTATGTTTTTCAAGATAGTTTTTTTTTTCTGATTATAAAAGAATCATACACATTTAAGAAAAATATTTCACTGTTGACATTTAAAATACTTTAGAAAAATATTCCAGAAAAATTGGAAATAAAAAACATGCATAATTCTGTCATCTGAGTTCCTCTCTTTCAAAATTCAAGGGAAAGCAAAAGAGGGGAATAGCTTGGTGGTCCAGTGGTTAGGACTCTGCGCTTTCACTGTCAAGGGTCTGGGTTCAATCCCAGTCAGGGAACTAAGATCCTGCAAACCATGTATTGCGGCCAAACAAAAATTAAAAAGGAAAAGCAGAAGAATGTGAAATACCATCATCACCAAGAAACATTTATCTGTGTAAACTCCAACAATAGGTTTTGCTTTTTCCTTTTTGTACACTGGCATCAACTTTCCTGGGAGCATTCCTAACACTATGGTCCAATTTTAAAAGTTATTTCCTCTCATCATTATAAATTTCACTGGAAATCCTGAAGATGGAATAGATGCAGGAAGACAAGTGAGAGTATTTCACTCGCTCTTTAGAGAAGAGCAGCATGCTGGAGACAAAGGGTGGACAGAAAGTCTTAGGACTGCCCAGTAGCAACAATAAGCTGCTCTTCCTCCTCAGTCAGCAACTGAGCGTCTACTCTGGGCCAGGCACCAGGACAAAGTGGAGCAGAACAAAGTCTGCCTTCAGGAAGCTCATGTTCTTGGGGGAGATAGCCACGTAACAAGGAAATACAGGTATTAATAAGGTAATTAAGGCACTGGACAGCATGGGAAGAAAACAGAAAAGGCGAATATGAGGAGAGTGAGTGGGAGACCTCTGTATTGGGATGAGCCAGGAAGGCCTCTAAGGAGATGCCTGAGTTGAGACTGAAACAATAGGAGGAATTTATATGAAGACCTAGGAGAAAAGTGCTCTAAGAGAAGAAACTGAGTATCAGCCTCTGAGACAGATCTGGTATGCTCACAGGATGAAAAGGAGGCTGCGAGGCTGGACAGAGTGAACCATCTGGGGGAGTGGAAGGCAGGGCAGGACCTCAAAGGTCATCATGAGGCCTCTGGTTTAAAATTTTAACTTGAGCCTGTCCAGCAAGAAATGCCAGGCTAATAAGCTCTAGGAAACACAGTAACACAGTAACTTTACAGTGAAGAAACATGGGAGACACAACCTTAGCCAAGTGATCAAAACTGCCACCACTGCTATGCAACCGAGCATCACGGTGGGAGGCAGGTCACGTCACTGGAAAGGATGTAATACACTTTGTGCTATTCCTGCCCAAACTGATCAACCTAATGCAAAAACAACAAACAAACTCAAAATGAGGGACAATAAGAGGCAACATTTGACCCTGACTTGTACTCTGGATCATTTTTTTTTTCCTTTTGGGGGTTAGGAGAGTATAAAGAAATTATTAAGACAACTGGATAAACATGAAAATGGTCTATAGACTAGAAAATGGCATTATATCAGCTTTAATTTCCTGGTGTTGATCACTGACCTGTGATTACATACGAGAATGTCCTTTCTCTTGGGAAATATAACAAGTATTTAGAGGTAAAGAAGCATCACTTTTGTAACTTACTCTGAAATGGTTTAGAAAAAAAATGAGTAGTATGTATATACACAGAGAAAGAGAGAAAGAATGATAAATGTACATAAAATAACTGGGGAATACAGGAAGAGGCACAGGAATTCTTTGTAGTATTCTTAGAACTTTTCTCTAAGTTTGAATTTACCTCAAAATAAAAAAATTACAGAAAGAAGACATATAAATATACATACAAAAAACCAACTCACTGGCAATTAAAAGAAAGCATAAGTTTTAAAAAGAGGGGAGGGATTCCCTGGTGGTCCAGTGGTTAGAACCTGGCATTTTCACTGCTGGGGCCCAGGTTCGATTCCTGGTTGGGGAACTAAGATCCCAGAAGCCTCATGGCACAGTCAAACAAAAACAGGGAGGGGAAGGTTAATGGGGGTGGAATATGGTCCCATCTCTTCCGGATAGTCCGAGCTGCCTGCAAATCACAGAGCAATGGCCTCCTTCCAGCTCTCAGATTTACAAGGACTTACGATCATCTGCATCTACTTTCTCCTCATTTGTTGAAAGTTGAGATTCATACTTGGACAGCTGCTTTTTAATCTCCACATCATCATCATTTTCAGTTTTTTTCTGATTCTGTAACAGCAAGGAAAAGCAATACTTGAAATAGGTGGCTTACTTATGCATACACCTTCAGATAAACAGTTAAGCAAGAGATTTCATAGACAAAGACAACAGAGAGACAGGCTTCTAAAGGAATGAACCCCATCTAAGGGCAAGGCCTGCACTTAACTCCACAGCACCTAGTAGTCTGTTTTGGGCTTCCCTGGTGGCTCAGAGGCAGAAACTGTTCAGAAAGGTAAAGGACGATGCATCAGTAATATGAAAGAAAAATCACACACTCATCTTTCTGCTGGTCCCTCAGGTCACGCAGTATAATCCGTTCTCATGAAAACAGCACTGCATCCCCTGGGAGCTATTTAGAAATGCATGATCTCAGGCCACACCCCAGAGCGAATGGATTAGAACTTGGATTTTAACTAGGTCTCCAGGTGACTCATACACACATTAAAGTTGAGCTCTGCCTCAGGCCATCAGTTCAGAACAGGCATGTCCTCCAGGCAAGTAGTGATCTGCTAACCAACTGCCTGGTTTCCTCCAATGCCTCTTTTGGTCAATGAAATCCCATACTTGCCACACTTTTTATAACTTAAAATTATACTGTGATACTGATATGTATTTGTTACTAAAACTAAAATACTTTTGCTGTCATAAAACACCATTACCAAGTTTTCTCTTTTGAAACGAATCCTAGTAGTCAGTCTTGAATTTATCACTAGATTTTTAAACCAGCTGAATACCATACTTGAGATACAGTCCATATCTCAGAACCCAAGAATGAAGGTCACTGTTAGAACAATGGTGCCTGTGTATTACCGACTTATGTAGAATATTTAAGATAAGGAAAACTGTCACAAAAATAATCACCTTCTTATTTGCAGTATCTTTTGAATATGACTCAATTCCCACCATAACTGAGATTTCATTTTTAGCTCTAACAGTATATAAAATATCTGCACATTTTTAGGTTATAAGAGTTTTTAAAAGGAAGCACAAACCAATCTTTATACCTACCCCTGGCATGATGCCTCAAACATGGAAAGTACTTAAATATTTGTGAAAATAAGTGAATTCAGGATACTTTAAATCACTTAACTGATGTTTTATTTCTTGCTGAGCAATGACTATCTCTAGTTTTTAACCAATTCTTTCATTCCACAAGTATTAAGGGCCTCTAATGTTTCCTGTGCTGAATCCTGGCAATACATCAATACACCATAAACCAAGATACACATAGTTCTTGTTCCCATGGAGCTTATCACCCACAGGGAGGGAAGTTTTATACAAGTAATGATTACACAATTCTGATTGCAATTTTTGATACACTTTACAAAGGACAAATACACAGTACTACAAGAGTGTATGCTACTGCTGCTAAGTCACTTCAGTCATGTCTGACTCTGTGTGACCCCATAGACGGCAGCCCACCAGGCTCCCCCGTCCCTGGGATTCTCCAGGCAAGAATACTGGAGTGGGATGCCATTTTCTTCTCCAATGCATGAAAGCAAAAAGTGAAAGTGAAGTCGCTCAGTCGTGTCTGACTCCTAGAGACCCCATGGACTGTAGCCTACCAGGCTCCTCTGTCATGGGATTTTCCAGGCAAGAGTACTGGAGTGGGTATAAGACCTAACTGACTCCCATGACAAGATTCGTCCAGAAAGTGATGTTTATGCCAAGACCTAAAGATGAGCAGGGGTTTGCTGGAGAAGAGTGGGGAGGAGTAATCCAGGCAGGGAGATGGCATGCGGGAGGACCCTAAAGCAGAAAGGGAGCAGCCGCTTCTTTAGCTGAAAGCAGTGCAAGGTGGATGGGGTCTGGTAGGTCAGAGACTGGGCGGCCAGTAGTGAGGCTGGGTAGCGGGGCGTCCAGACAGCGCAAACCATGGACTATGGTCTTCATCCTATTGTGGCCTTCATCCTATAAGCAATGAGATGTATGACAGCAAGATTTTCAGCAGTGGAGTCCAACCTCATCAGACTCATTTAAACAAATCACTCTGCCCCCTCCACTCTGGATTAGAAGAGGACAACAAAATAATGCAGACAGTCCAGTCAGGAGGCAACTGCTGTCAGCCAGGTAAGCCGAGCTTAGACCAGAACAACAGCAAGGAAGACGGAGAGAAACGAATAATTTCACTTCTGGATACACTTAATAAAACTAGGTTGGATATGAGGATGAGGGAGATTCCTAGATGATTTTCAGGTTTCCAGACTGAGCAAGAAACCTGAGAGTCTGGTAAAAAGGAAGTCTGAGGTAGAAATATCATAAGAGCCTAACTACACACCAAGTACGTGATTCAACCCTAATTCGAATAAACAGATTGACATATACGGAGGTTTTAAGGGAAATCCAAGGTAAAACGTTCCATTATAAGACCCTGATGCTGGGAAAGACTGAAGGCGAGATGAGAAGGGGACAACAGAGGATGAGATGGTTGCACGGCATCACTGACTTGATGGATACAAGTTAGAGTAAACTCCGGGAGTTGGTGATGGACAGAGTAGCCTGGCATGCTACAGTCCATGGGGCCGCAAAGAGTCAGACATGACTGAGTGACTGAACTGAACTAAACTGATGGGTCTGAAGAGCTACCAATGCTTACCATGTAAGCAGTAGTTTTTTCTTTTTGAGAGAACTTAATGAGATTTACGGAGATGGCAATGGCACCCCACTCCAGTACTCTTGCCCGGAAAATCCCATGGATGGAGAAGCCTGGTAGGCTATAGTCCATGGGGTCGCTGAGGGTCGGACACGACTGAGCAACTTCACTTTCACTTTTCACTTTCGTGCATCAGGGAAGGCAATGGCAACCCACTCCAGTGTTCTTGCCTGGAGAATCCCAGGGACGGGGGAGCCTGGTGGGCTGCCGTCTATGGGGTCGCATAAAGTTGGACACGACTGAAGTGACTTAGCAGCAAACGAGATTTAAAACTGTTACATAAGTAACACTAAGATCTGGCTGCCCTTGAAAATAGATAAAGGCAATAGTTTCTAAAAAGGAAGAGAACATGAAATGTTTGTGAAACACCTGTGGGAAGTCTTTGCCTAGAAATTATGCTTATTTACTATTTAATGCTTCTTATGTGTGTGTGCTCATTGTACTTAGCCAGCCAGGCTCCTCTGTCCATGGGATTCTCTAGGCAAGAATACTGAAGTGAGTTGCCATGCCCTCCTCCAGCAGATCTTCCCAACTCGAGCACTGAATCTGAGTCTCTTACATCTTACTTGCACTGGCAGGCAGGTTCTTTACCACTATTGCCACCTGGGAAGCCCTTAACGATTCTTAAACATTCAACAAATATTTACCAATCCTCTACTATGTGCCAGACACTATTCGAGGCACTGGAGATATAGCAGGAAAGAAGACGGAGCAGTCCTGGGCCTTAAGAGCTTACATGCTAGCAGAAATTATTTGAGAACAGAAATTCCAAACTTCGTCAACTACAATGCATAATCATATATATGTAAGACAAAGACAGAGTAACATATGGAATGTATTGTAATATCACTGTTGCATTTAAAAACATGGGTCAAGACACAAGATTGATTTCACAACTCACAAATAGTTATAACTTAGAGTCTGAAAAACACTGATCTGTCTTAGACCACAGACAGCCTACCTCTTAGAGTCCTATGTTAGAGCATCAGGTTAATAAACAGAACTTTTTAGGTAAAACTAGAAAATTACATTGAAATTAGAATGGCATCTGAAATAGAAATGCAATAAAACAAATAAACACAAACAAAACCCCTCCCCTGCAAAAAAAATCCTTGAAAATGCAGAGGAGGAGGATATATCCTCAAAGCCACTCAAGTGAAGCAGCAGGGACAATGGGGACATGGAAGACTTCCTGGATTAAGAAGGAGTCAGCTATCGTTGCTTCATTTATTCCCTGTAAACTGACATTCTATAAGGGTTCAAAATCTGCAGTTTAAGTGACCATTAAATCCGTAAGGGCAAATATTCACAGGATGGAGGAGGCTACTCTGCTCACATGCACTAGGTTCCCAACCTGAGCTCTAAGCTCAGCCAAGAATCAACTATGTTAGTTTTCAAGTCTCTTCATGCCAGCTATACCTGCTATTGCAACTGTATGATTTAATTACATATTATTCAGACTATGAAATGCCAGTGAGAAGAGTTATTGCCATGAAAATTTAAGTTGAATGCTTCTGAAAGATTCAAAGGCAAGTTGCCAATTACATAAGGCAATCACTGTATAAATCTTTTTAATTTTCAAAAAATCTGGATTCTACATTAAAATAGCTTTACAAGTATGTAACCTCTTGCTCAATTTAAGAGAAACCAAAACTGGATATTTAGAAGTAGCAGGACTGCAGAGAAAAAAATGATCATACAGAACTGACTCCAAGATCTTCAGTTCAGTTTAATTGCTCAGTCCTGTCTGACTCTTCGCGACCCCATGAATCGCAGCACGCCAGGCCTCCCTGTCCATCACCAACTCCCAGAGTTCACTCAAACTCACATCCATCGAGTCGGTGATGCCATCCAGCCATCTCATCCTCGGTCGTCCCCTTCTCCTCCTGCCCCCAATCCCTCCCAGCATTAGGGTCTTTTCCAATGTGTCAACTCTTTGCATTAGGTGGCCAAAGTACTGGAGTTTCAGCTTCAGCATCATTCCTTCCAAAGAACACCCAGGACTGATCTCCTTTAGGATGGACTGGCTGGATCTCCTTGCAGTCCAAGGGACACTCAAGAGTCTTTTCCCAACACCACAGTTCAAAAGCATCAATTCTTCGGCACTCAGCTTTCTTCACAGCCCAACTCTCACATCCATACATGACCACTGCAAAAACACAGCCTTGACTAGACGGACTTTAGTCGGCAAAGTAATGTCTCTGCTTTTGAATATACTTTCTAGGTTGGTCATAACTTTTCTTCCAAGGAGTAAGCATCTTTTAATTTCATGGCTGCAATCACCATCTGCAGTGATTTTGGAGCCGAAAAAAATAAAGTCTGACACTGTTTCCACTGTTTCCCCATCTATTTCCCATGAAGTGATGGGACCAGATGCCATGATCTCCGATTTCTGAATGTTGAGCTTTAGGCCAACTTTTTCACTCTCCTATTTCACTTTCATCAAGAGGCTTTTTAGTTCCTCTTCACTTTCTGCCATAAGGGTGGTGTCATCTGCATATCTAAGGTTATTGATATTTCTCTCGGCAATGTTGATTCCAGACTGTGCTTCTTCCAGCCCAGTGTTCCTCATGACGTACTCTGCATAGAGGTTAAATAAGCAGGGTGACAATATACAGTCTTGACGTACTTCTTTTCCGATTTGGAACCAGTCTGTTGTTCCATGTCCAGCTCTAATTGTTGCTTCCTGACCTGCATATAGGTTTCTCAAGAGGCAGGTCAGGTGGTCTGGTATTCCCATCTCTTTCAGAATTTTCCACAGTTTATTGTGATCCACACAGTTAGAGGCTTTGGCATAGTCAATAAAGCAGAAATAGATGTTTTTCTGGAACTTTCTTGGTCAACATCAAATGACCAGAATATGAGCACACAAATGGCCAAAACATGTACATGTCATTATTAAGAGTCCCCATGAGGACAATCTTTTTTGACTGATTTACCCAGTCACATCAGATAGGAAGAGGAATATAACCACAGGCAACTTCAAAGATATTTTCACCAGATATAGAGCCTACTGTTGAGCTTCATATTACTTCTGGGGACACTTTGCAAACAGCAAGTCTGAGTGAGTCAGATAGTCTTTCAACAAAACATAATATTTAGCTACTGAGTAATTTAAAAGCTGCACATACTGTACATAACTCAAAGAGTCTGGGGTAAGTACACACCCGTGAAATCACCTCCACCATCAATGCCTTGTTTGGTCATTTATATGGATATTTACCCTTGCCTGTGACTCTGAAGGGAATACTGAAGACAGGAAGTCCAGGGTTACTGACTTCCATGAATGCTTCTGGGAGCAAAAAGGTGCTGAACCTCCTCACAAATGAAGATCACACACCTTGGAAAAGCTCTGCTAACGGTTCAGTTCTAGTGCTGCTCTAAATAAATGTCCAATGCATAGTAAGTAATCAGTAGTTTTTCTTACCTTTTTCTTCTTATCTTTAAATTCCTTGATCAACGTGAGAACATGTTCAACAAGAAACATGAAATACAAGCCTCCCAGAGCTGTCAGCCCTTTCCACGTAGAATCAAAATAGGTATTTTCCTGAATGTTTTGAGAAGAGAGGTGGCTGAAAAGTGGTCCCCTCTTCATTTCCATTGCTGTTTCTTCATGGCTGTGACTATGGTGATGACTTGCATGAGACTAAAGGCAAAATAATACGGATTTTATAAATTCATTTGTTTCACATGTCAGAAAAATTGGCTAAGATAATTAATGTCAAATACGAAACCATTCAGAATTAGGCAATTAATGTTCTACGTCAGAATGAGGGGAAGTTTAGGCTATTAAAAGTAAAACTACCAATAAGCAGCAGTGACCCAGAGCTTAATGTATATAATGCAGTTTAGTGCAGTGGATCTATTCAGTGTAGAGACAGACACATTCTCCAGTGATCCTCATAACGTACGCGTAGAGGGTATCTCCAATGTTTCTCCATGGCCACAAATAAGTCTTAACAGGCATATAGCGTCTACTGCTCATACATCCAGTGGAAAAGCCCCTACCACTGTTCTCGGTGTGCTTCCAAGAAGCCCAGGCTGGGTAATGGGCCCTTGCCAGTACCTGAGATCCAGGCATCCTGCCCCAGTGGCCCACAGCTGGGTGCAGCAGGACCTTCTGTCACCGAGTGTTAGGGAACCAGGTGTGGTGCACACCAAGGTGAGACTGGGGGTCATGGATACAACCCACAGAAACGCTCCTAGAAACTAAATTTCCAGCCTTTTATACATATCAATACAGAGCACAAACAGAAAGTACATACATTCAATTTATATGTTTATAGATTCACACATATTAGTATTTAATGTTGAATAATAAAACACACTGAAAGTGAAAGTCTCTCAGTACTGTCTGACCCTTTGCGACTCCAGGGACTATACAGTCCATGGGATTCTCCAGGCCAGAATACTGGAGTGGGTAGTCATTCCCATCTCCAGGGGATCCTCCCAACCCAGGGATGAAACCCAGGTCTCTTGCATTGCAGGTGGATTCTTTACCAGCTGAGCCACGAGGGAAGCCCAGGAACACTGGAATGGGTAGCCTATCCCTTCTCCAGTGGATCCTCCCAACCCAGGAATCGAACCAGGGTCTCCTGCACTGCAGGTGGATTCTTTAGCATCTGAGCTACCAGGGAAGCCCTATAAAACAGACTGATGGGATAAATTATTTACTTACATGTGGAAGAAGGTGTAAGAAAGCGTCACCACTCAGTGTCCCGACAGCCAACGCCACAAGGAAACTCAGAAGAAACTTGAAAAACACCCGATTCATGAGAGGCACTAAGATAACACCCAGCAAAGACAGGAAACTGATGACGGAAATGGCTATAAAGCCACCAACCCAGGCTGTCAAAGAGAACAGGACAGAGCAAAGGACAAAGCAAACAACTGATAAACTTTCAAAGTGAGACTGCGGAGTGGCATAAAGTAATCTGTAAAAGCGGGGAAGTTTGCACCTATGACTTGATTCATGTTGATGTTTGGCAGAAACCAACACAATACTGTAAAGCAATTATCCTTCGATTAAAAACAAATAAATATTTTTAAAAAGTGGAGCTAAAGAAATACAAATGCAGTGGAACAGAACTGTGGTTATAGAGCAATAACCAAGAAGCTGGATCAAATGTGACTGAACCCTCTGGGCAAAAGGCATAACCTAGGAGAACATTCTTCAGCAAGGGTCCATCTAGTCAAAGCTATGGTTTTTCCAATGGTCATGTAGGGATGTGAGTGATGGACTATGAAGATGGTTGAAGGCCGAAGAATTGATGCTTTTGAACCGTGGTGTTGGAGAAGACTCTTGAGAGTCCCTTGGACTGAAAGAAGATCAAACCAGTCAATCCTAAAGGAAATCAACCTTGAATATTCATTGGAAGGACTGATGCTGAAGCTCCAATACTTTGGCCACCTGATGTGAAGAACTGATTCATTGGAAAAGACCTTGATGCTGGGAAAGATTGAAGGCAGGAGGAGAAGGGGACGACAGAGGATGAGATGGTTGGATGGCATCACCAACTCGATGGACATGATTTGAGCAAGCTCCAGGAGTTGGTGACAGACAGGGAAGCCTGGCATGCTACAGTTCATGGGGTCGCAAAAGAGTCAGATATGACTGAGCAACTGAACTGAACTGAGGGTGAAGGAAGGGGAAGGTATGGTTACCAAGGATGAACTCTCAATCACTTGGGAACTGAGCTTACAGACGCCCATAACAGTTAAATTATGAGAGAGAAGAGGAAAAAGTTAGGAGAGGAGGGAAGAAAGGAGAAAGGAAAGGCAACTGGGAATCAGTAATATCCTCAGTGAACAAAGCAATCAATTCTTCATTATAGGTTCTGAACAACGCAACTTACACTATAGCAGACTGTATCCTGGTTTCATATTAATAAGAACACGCTAGGATTAGGCTCCTAAACAACTCTGACCATTCTCTAAACAATGTGACAACATACAAAGCAATCCCAATTTTTTAATTGGAGGATAACTGCTTTAAAACGTTGTGTTGGTTTCTGCTGTACAACAATGCGGATCAGCCATAAACACACACATATCCCTTCCCTCTTGAACCTCCCCCCACCCCGCCCTCATCCCACCCCTCTGGGCCCTCACAGATGCTGGGTTGCGCTTCGTGTGCTGTACAGCAGCTTCCTGTGTGTGCGTGCTCAGTCACGTCTAACTCTCTGACCCCCTGGACTGTAGCCCTCCAGGCTCCTCTGTCCATAGCATTTTCCCAGCAAGAATGCTAGAGTGGGTTGACATCCTCTTCTCCAGGGGCTCTTCCTGACCCAGGGATCGAACCCGAGTCACCTGCATTGGCAGGCGAATTCTTTACCACTGAGCCACCAAGAAAGCCCCCAGCAACTTCCCACTAGCTACCTATCTTACACATGGTAATGTATATGTTTCAATAGAACCCAAAATTTTTGAATGACCTTGACATACCCTGTGGGAGGACCTCAGACAAATTACGATCTAATGTATTTTCTAGTTTTTATTTTTTTTTAGGGTAAAGCTAACACATTTGCTTTCTTCACATCCAAGGCAGAGAACAATTAAGATGACATATTTGGAATTATGCTGAAAAATGAGCACGCTGATGTAAATAGAAGGAAAAAGCACAACATAAATAGATCTACTGGAAATTATTTTTACATAAAAAAAGGCAATTTTACCTATTTGTAAAGAATAGGTCTTTGGAGGGATTTCAGCTTTCTTTTCACTTGTTGTATGAATCAGACATGATCTAGTATCAATCTGATTGATGATGGCTGGGCAGAGATAGTTGAACTCGGTGGCATTCAATAGAACCTGGATGCCCATGCCATGAGATGTAAGCAGCTTTGATGCACTGAAACACTGAAGAAAAAAAGAAATAAACACCGAAAGGCATTCCCATTAGAGAATCTAAAAAAGCTGTTGATGACAAAACACCCTTTCCTTACTGAAGCTACTTCTTTACTTAAGGTAAATCAAGACCAACTTTTGTGTTAAGTACTTTGGAATTTGCCTCAAGCTACCTGGAGATACTTTGTCACAGGGCTGATTTCCCATCTCTTCAGCTTATTTCTTCTTGGGAGAAGCAATCACATCACTAGTCACCTCTGGAGAAAGCCTCAAGAGGAAAAAGTTTGAGGATAAACAGGCATTCACAAGCCTGTTAACTCACCGTATAAACCTACCAAGGAAATGAGCTTTAATTTCAAGATGGGTTCATTAGAGATTGAGAAATATGTTGTTTCTGTACTAACGCTATCATACGTGGCTAAACAAGCCCAAGACGTGTCCCTCTGCCAGCAATGACTGTACTTGCAAAACTTAGCTCAGTGCTGGGCAAAATAACACTTTGCAATGAGAGAATATTAAATTCTGTAGATTACTCACTCTGGCAGAGGGCAACACTGGTTAATGAAACAAACCTGCACCAGCAGGAAGTTGTTTCAAAAATTTAATTAGATGACAAGCTTAGTTTGAAGAGAATCTCTGCTGAAGAATGTAAGCTCCCTCTTCTCACCGAAAGAAAAAAACCAAACAAAAAAACCCACTGGCACTAGCACCTGTTTCTTATCTTCTGAAAAGCTATTTTAAACTCCCACAATTCTTGGCCACTACTACTCCAAACAAATTTTATTACTAGTGTTGCTATGGGAATGACCATTAGTAGGATTATCCCAGAATTAGTACAGTCATGTGATGGTTTGAATGAAACACTTAAGTTCTGCCTATGAATGTATACCAACTAATGCCTTGTTGTTGACATCTCTTAGCCAAGGCAAACTGTGTACAGCCTGGAAGTCTAGCCTCAGAGAAGAAAAACACATAAACTCAGGACCTCAATACCCAGACTTTTCACTTGTCCAGCACGTCACTCTAGGTAGCATCTCCAATTTCACCCACCTTACAAGCCACTGTGATCCCTTTGTCAAGGAGGCAAAGCTGCTCTTGCATTCTCTGGCCCTTTAAACCACACCTTTCCCTAAAACATGAATTCTAACTCCTGCTCTTTCGATTTTCCATTTTACGTTTTTTTTTTAATTAATAGTATTCATCTTCAAAGATTTTCTCCCCAAAATAATTTCATGTTTTAAATTCTATATTAGAAAATAGCTTCACCAGGCAGCATTATTCTTACCGAAGAACTTATCCCACAAGTCTTTTTATCAGGAATGTTTTCAACATAGTGGAGACACTTTGAGCTAAGTGCCTTGCTGAGAAAGGAGAAATTCCCCTTTCAATGAACTCACCATTTTATTTTTAATTTAGAGGGAATAGCAATGACAGGATAGACAGCAGGCATACTGATTAAAATAACGAGAAACATCTTACCTCCTGAGTATTTTCGTTTGGGCTTCTGGAATACATAAAGTCTTTTCTGGGCTCATTTATTGATTCATTGGTTCTCCTACTAGCCAGTCTGCTGGCCCGGCTCTTTTCTGTGATACTGGGTGGAGTGGAACTGTTCACATCTTTGGGGAGAAGTTTCCCATGTTTTGGAGTTTCTATGGTCTCGAGAAAGTGAGTTCCCTCAGAGACAGCATTATACACAGTTGAGGTCACTTCACTAGCACCAATACTCTCCTTGATTAAAACATTCCTTCTGCCACTGGCATGTTCTGATCGATGAGACCCCTTCCCGTGGCTGTTTCTTGGCTCTTTGCTTGCACCATCAGAGTCATGGTCTGGGCAGAGAGCTTTCCGACTATTTTTACTGGAAGCAGCGTGATTATGGTGAGAGTGATGCTCATGGTCAGAGTGATGCTCATGGTCAGAGTGATGCTCATGGTCAGAGTGATGCTCATGGTCAGAGTGATGTTCATGGTCAGAGTGATGCTCATGGTCAGAGTGATGCTCATGGTCAGAGCGATGGTCATGGTGTATATGAATTCTCTTAATCTTATCTATGCCTATATTCTGAAGCAACTTTTTGAACCCTTCAATTGACAGGGAATTATTTTCTCCATAGCGGTGGAAAAGCTGCTGCAGATGATGCTGCCGTGTGGTAATGGCCAAGTTAACATTAATGCCAGATTCCCAACTTGGAATAATTTTTTCAGTGGTCTGAGGGAAAGCAGTGGCTGGTCCTACTTCATGAAGGGGATTTGTGACTGACAGAGTGAAGGTCAGGATCAAGATCACTGATAAATTCCTCGCCATCGCACCTTCCTAAAGAAGACAGAAAACGAAAGGAAAGAAACAACCTTGTATTCACTTCCAAAACAATTTGAATTAAGAAATCTCATGCTGAAAACTGATGTCTAATCAAATAACCAAGTTTAACAGAGCTCCACCTAGGGTGATCGGTGTAGTGCTAGATACTGCAAAAAACAAACAAAAAACCAAACTGGAGTCCTAGGCTCTACCTCTGCATTGCTGAAACATGGGAAACAACTGGAGAGCAGTTGAGTGCTAAGACTCTGTAATTAACACTATAAAAGCAATAGTAATTCAGAGACTGGAGGGACCCATGTGGTCACAGCCATATTGGCATTATATCATGTTTCAAACAAGAATTCAAAACAAAAGAACACAAAATCCAAACTAGCTACCTCAACCACGACCACCACCATTTCACAGAACAATCTTTTAACATCAAAGAAAGTAAATATGGCAATCAGAATAAGTCACATTTAACATTTTTTTTCTTAAACCATATATAAATCTATTTGAGGCCTTTCTCCCCCAATCCCATTCTTCAGAGGCAACCAATTTGGCCAGTTTCTTGAGAATCCCTCATGCATACTCAGGTACACGTGGGCCTTAATCATACTAATGGGATCTTTTTGTTTTTCCACTCAACAAATGACACCTTTCCATGTGAGTATATACAAAGTGATCACATATTTTTGAATGACTGCACAGTAACAGTTCTTTAAGAAAATTAAACTTTATTAAAAAACAGTGTTGCTCTTATTTTGCTATCACTCATCCGCATAATACTGCTGGGAACCAAAGAACGACGCTCCAAAGAGGGGTTAGGGATCCAGCTGAGCCTTGAAAAGCAGAATTCAGTTAAGCAGACGAAGGTATAGGCCAAAAGAAGCAGTTAGACTAATATCTCGGGACCCAGTCAGCAGATGCCCAGTACCAATGATGGGTGGTGATCGTGACCAAATTGGCCTGCCTCCAGTGAAAATAAAGGGAGGTCGGGCTCCGGAGTGAGATGGCAAGGGTGAGGAGCAACCGAGCTCTACCACCTTCAGCTCTTCTTCCTTGGACCAGCTGGTAACACCTATTTTATACGGAGACAGGGGAAACCACTCGCATGGATGTATGTGGAAGTGCTCCAAACGCTGTCAGCAGTACTGCACAGCTGCTGCTTATCGTTCTGTGAAAAGAGGACGTACGCACTATCACCAGGCTAGACTCCTAAAAGAACAATCCTTGGGGCCCAAAGTTTTAAGGGACAGAAGAAAACCTTTAAGAAATACACGAGGAGCGAGATGGGTGGAGCAGCCCCGTGCCTTTCCCAAGAGAGGGAAGGATGCTTACGGCGGTCCCAGACCCGCCAGCGGATCTCCATCCCCGCCAAGTCCGCGTGTGCTGGAGAAAAAAGCAGAAGCAAAGGGCCTGGAGAAACGGGTGAGCGGAGAAAACGGGAAAGAGCTCGCAAAACTGCCTAGAAGGGCTTCTTATTTTTAAACACCACAGTACTCTCTCGGAAAATGAGATGAACAGGACAAACCATTTCCTTTCCCCGTTGGACCCCGAAGCCCGCTGTGCACCCTAAACTGGGAAGTCCGGCCTCGCCGGCTCCGCGGTGTTCCCCTCTCCGCCCACCCTTCCTAGACCAGCGGGACTCACCTCTCCGCGGCCTCGCCGACCCCCGGCCCGCTCCCGCGCGCCGGTTCAAGTTCCCGCCGGCGGTGCTGAGCCAACCCTTGTCTCCTTAGAGATCTCTACACGGCACGGAGAGGCGGCGGTCTCATCGGCCCGGTTGCCACTCCGTCGGGGGAGCGCCGCGTAGACCCCGGCTAGCCGCGCCCCACGCGCCGCCGCCGCCTCCCGGGAGCTGAAGCACAATCACTAATTAGCGCCGCGCGCAACAGCCGCCAGGAGGCGCCGCCTCCGCCGGCCTCGGCTGCGGGGCGTGCGCAGTGCGGCTCCACCCCGTCCCCGGCGGGCGGGTCCGCGGGTCCGCCTGTTCGCCGGGGCCGCGTGGCTCGCAGGGCCAGGAGGGGGGCGGAGACGGGGGGTCCCAGTGCGCGCAGGGCACCGAGATCTGCCCGGGGCCCTTCCTCCAGCTCCTCCGCGCCCCCCGCCTCTCTGAGAAACTCGTTCGCCAACCCCGCACCACCACACTGAGCCAGCCCCGTCTGCCGCTGGGATGCCGGCAGTGAGGGCAGCGGGACGTGCTCTGGGCACACGAGTTCTGGGTCTTTCTGGAGAGTTCTGAGCGCTTCCGGTCGCGTCTGTGTTCCTGGGACGCAGGCCGTGCCTGGGCCACGGTCCCCGACACTAGAGTCGAGGTTACCACAGGCAGAGAGCCAATTGGGCTGGGGTGGGGGTGGGGCGGGCCCGGCGGAGGCGGGGTCGCCCCCGCCCCGCCCCCGGCCGCCTCGGAAACGCGGCGCGGATAACGCCCGCGGGAAGACGCGGCGGGCAGGTAGTTCCGCTCCGAGGGCGGAAGTGCGTGCCCAGGTTTCAGCCGCTGACCAGGCAGCAACATGGTGGCACCCATGCTGGAGACGTCTCATGTATTTTGCTGCCCGAACCGGGTGCGGGGAGCCCTGAGCTGGAGCCCCGGGCCCGGAGGGCTTCTGGCCTTCGGCACGTCCTGTTCCGTGGTGCTCTATGACCCTCAGGTGAGAGAAGTGGCCAGACCCTGTCTGCTTCTGGCGCCACATCTGCTGCTTATGCTCGGGGGCGGACTCTGTAGAGGCTGCTCCGGAGCCTGGAGATCCGGTGTGCGGTCCGATCCGCTTCGGGGAGGGTGTCTGGGCGGTGGGTCTGGCTCTGGCGCGCAACACTCGCCTCTCGCCAGTCTCCTGCGCTGCCTCAGCCTGGGGTCACCGTGTCCTACAGGTGGTGGCCTGTTACCGCAAAGAGAAATTCAAACGATGACAACGTTTTCTGAAGCCTTCTGTGGAAACTGTTACACTGTTAAGGAATCAGTTTGGGTTTGAAAAGATTTCCGTTTAAATGTGGGTTAACGCCATCTCACAGGTGCCATCTCACAGGTGCCATCTCATTCTTTTAAAATTTAAAGTTTTTGTTTTCTGTTTACCTTTAGCCGATGAACAATATTGTGATAGTCTACAACCAGTGAAGGGAATCAGCCATGCATATACACGTATCCGGGGCTATCTCATTTTGGTATTTCCCTAAGTGTTAGTTAATAAACTTTTGCTGTTTTCAGTTTCAAAGAAATATCGCTTGCAGTTTAGCTTCGGGAGTGGACATTTTAAACAATGTGCCATTAGGGCAAAGGTCCTAGGAAGTGGAGCTCCTAAGCACTTATCCATTCCCAGAACTGCAGCCAAATGATTGTTTTCTTGGCCTTTTCGCTACCAAACTTCTCAAGTGACTAGTTTCTGTATTATTCTCTGAGTTCATTGTGATCCCATTCCCACTGGCTGATTTTGGACAATACAGTTAGTGTTGCTTCTCAAAAGATGCCTCAGTATAAAAAGTAACATACTGGGAATTCAAATGCAGTGCAGGAGATAGCATTTTTAAAAAAATTTTACTAGTTTATTGCCAAATTCTGACTTAAGGGATTAGATCTCATAGACAGTGTGTCTGAAGAACTTTGAACTTGTGACATTGTACAGGAGACAGGGATCAAGACCATCCCCAAGAAAAAGAAATGAAAAAAAGTAAAATGGCTGTCTGAGGAGGCCTTACAAATAGCTGTGAAAAGAAGAGAAGTGAAAAGCAAAGGAGTAAAAGAAAGATATACCCATTTGAATGCAGAGTTCCAAAGAAAAGCAAGGGGAGATAAGAAAGCCTTCCTCAGTGATCAATGCAAAGAAATAGAGGAAAACAATAGAATGGGAAAGACTAGAGATCTCTTCAAGAAGATTAGAGATTCCAAGGGAACATTTCATGCAAAGATGGGCTTAATAAAGGACAGAAATGCAAAAAAGGACAGAAATGGTATGGACCTAACAGAAGCAGAAGATATTAAGAGGTGGCAAGAATACACAGAAGAACTATACAAAAAAGATCTTCATGACCCAGATAATCACGATGGTGTGATCACTCACCTAGAGCCAGACATCCTGGAATGCCAAGTCAAGTGGGCTCTAGGAAGCATCGTCACAAACAAAGCTAGTGGAGGTGACGAATTCTAGTTGAGTTATTTCAAATCCTGAAAGATGATGCTGTGAAAGTGCTGCACTCAATATGCCAGCAAATTTGGGAAACTCAGCAGTGCCCACAGGACTGGAAAAGGTCAGTTTTCACTCCAATCCCAAAGAAAGGCAATGCCAAAGAATGCTCGAACTACTGCACAATTGCACTCATCTGACATACTAGCAAAGTAATGCTCAAAATTCTCCAAGCCAGGCTTCAACACTACGTGAACTGCAAACTTCCAGATGTTCAAGGTGGTTTTAGAAAAGGCAGAGGAACCAGAGATCAAATTGCCAGCATCCATTGGATCATCAAAAAAACAAGAGAGTTCCAGAAACATCTATTTCTGCTTTGTTGACTATGTCAAAGCCTTTGACTGTATGGATCACAACAAACTGTGGAAAATTCTTCAAGAAATGAGAATACCAGACCACCTGACCTGCCTCTTGAGAAATCTGTATGCAGGTTAGGAAGCAACAGTTAGAACTGGACATGGAACAACAGACTGATTCCAAACTGGGAAAGGAGTATGTCAAGGCTGTATATTGTCACCCTGCTCATTTAACTTCTTTGCAGAGTACATCATGAGAAATGCTGGGCTGGAAGAAGCACAAGCTGAAATCAAGATTGCTGGGAGAACTATCAATAACCTCAGATATGCAGATGATACCAGCCTTATGGCAGAAAGCGAAGAAGAACTAAAGAGCCTCTTGATGAAAGTGAAAGAGGAGAGTGAAAAAGTTGACTTAAAACTCAACATTCAGAAAAGTAAGATCATGGCATCTGGTCCCATAACTTCATGGCAAACAGATGGGGAAACAGTGACAGACTTTATTTTGGGGGGCTCCAAAATCTCTGTAGATGGTAACTGCAGCCATGAAATTAAAAGACGCTTACTTCTTGGAAGAAAAGTTATAACCAACCTATTCATATTCAAAAGCAGAGCTATTACTTTGCCCACAAAAGTCCATCTAGTCAAAGCTGTGGTGTTTCCAGTATTTATGTATGGGTGTTTGAGTTGGACTATAAAGAAAGCTGAGGGCTGAAGAATTGATGCTTTTGATCTGTGGCGTTGGAGAAGACTCTTGAGGGTTCCTTGGATTGCAAGGAGATCCAAACAGTACATCCTAAAGGAAATCAGTGCTGAATATTCACTGGAAGGACTGATGCTGAAGCTGACACTCCAATACTTTGGCCATCTGATGCAAAAAATTGACTGATTGGAAAAGACCCGGATGCTGGGAAAGACTGAAGGCAGGAGGAGAAGGGGACGACAGAGGATTAGATGGTTGGATGGCATCACTGACTCAACAGACATGAGTTTGAGTAAACTGTGGGAGTTCATGATGGACCAGGAGGCCTGGCGTGTTGCAGTCCATGGGGTCACAAAGAGGTAGGACAGGACTGAGTGAACTGAACTGAGTATATTAATTTTATTGAAAAGTTCATCATCCTAGACATACAGACCGAAGATGAGATGGTTAGATAGCATCACTAACTCAATGAACATGAATCTGAGCAAACTCCAGGTTATGGTGGAGGAGAGAGGAGCCTGGTGAGCTGCAGTCCTTGGGGTAGCAAAGAGTCAGATGGAAATTTGTGACTGAACAACGATGGACACACGACACATAGTCAACCAGCTGGCAACTGAAAAGATACTCAACATCACTAATTAGAGAAATGCAAATCAAAACCTCAATGAGGTATCACCTCAGACTGGTCAAAATGGCTGTCATCAGAAAATCTACAAATAATAAATATGGAGAGGGTCTGGAGAAAAGGGAACCCTCCTAGGATGTTGGTGGGAATGTAAACTAGTGCAGCCACTATGGAAAACAGTTCAAAGTTCCTTAAAAAACTAAGATTAGAGTTACCATAAGAGCCAGCAATCCCATTCCCAGACATGTGTCTGGAAAACACAAAAACTGTAATTCAAAAAGTTGCATATACCACAGTGTTCATCAGTTCAGTTCAGTTCAGTCGCGCAGTCATGTCTGACTCTTTGCGACCCCATGAATCTCAGCACGCCAGGCCTCCCTGTCTATCACCAACTCCCGGAGTTCACTCAGACTCACGTCCATCGAGTCCGTGATGCTATCCAGCCATCTCATCCTCTGTCGTCCCCTTCTCCTCCTGCTCCCAGTCCCTCCCAGCATCAGAGGCTTTTCCAATGAGTCAACTCTTCCCATGAGGTGGCCAAAGTCCTGGAGTTTCAGCTTTAGCATCATTCCTTCCAAAGAAATCCCAGGGCTGATCTCCTTCAGAATGCACTGGTTGGATCTCCTTGCAGTCCAAGGGACTCTCAAGAGTCTTCTCCAACACCACAGTTCAAAAGCATCAATTTTTGGCGCTCAGCCTTTTTCACAGTCCAACTCTCACATCCATACATGACTACTGGAAAAACCATAGCCTTGACTAGACGGACCTTAGTCGGCAAAGTAATGTCTCTGCTTTTGAATATGCTGTCTAGGTTGATCATAACTTTCCTTCCAAGGAGTAAGCGTCTTTAATTTCATGGCTGCAGTCACCATCTGCAGTGATTTTGGAGCCGAAAAAAATAAAGTCTGACACTGTTTCCACTGTTTCCCCATCTATTTGCCATGAAGTTATGGGACCAGTTGCCATGATCTTCGTTTTCTGAACGTTGAGCTTTAAGCCAACTGTTTCACTCTCCTCTTTCACTTTCATCAAGAGGCTTTTTAGTTCCTCTTCACTTTCTGCCATAAGGGTGGTGTCATCTGCATATCTAAGGTTATTGATATTTCTGCTGGCAATCTTAATTCCAGCTAGTCTTTCTTCCAGTCCAGCGTTTCTCATGATGTACTCTGCATAGAAGTTAAATAAGCAGGGTGACAATATACAGCCTTGACGTACTCCTTTTCTGATTTGGAACCAGTCTGTTGTTCCATGTCCAGTTCTAACTGTTGCTTCCTGACGTGCATACAGATTTCTCAAGAGGCAGGTCAGATGGTCTGGTATTCCCATCTCTCTCAGAATTTTCCACAGTTTATTGTGATCCACACAGTCAAAGGCTTTGGCATAGTCAATGAAGCAGAAATAGATGTTTTTCTGGAACTCTCTTGCCTTTTCAATGATCCAGCAGATGTTGGCAATTTGATCTCTGGTTCCTCTGCCTTTTCTAAAACCAGCTTGAACATCTGGAAGTTCACGGTTCACGTATTGCTGAAACCTGGCTTGGAGAATTCTGAGCATTACTTTACTAGCACGTGAGATGAGTGCAATTGTATGGTAGTTGGAGCATTCTTTGGCATTGCCTTTCCGTGGGATTGGAGTGAAAACTGACCTTTTCCAGTCCTGTGGGCACTGCTGAGTTTTCCAAATTTGCTGGCATATTGAGTGCAGCACTTTCACAGCATCATCTTTCAGGATTTGAAATAGCTCAACTGGAATGCCATCACCTCCACTAGCTTTGTTCGTAGTGATGCTTTCTAAGGCCCACTTAACTTCACATTCCAGGATGTCTGGCTCTAGGTGAGTGATCGCACCATCGTGGTTATCCGGGTCGTGAAGATCTTTTTTGTACAGTTCTTCTGTGTATTCTTGCTGCTACTTCTTAATATCTTCTGCTTCTGTTAGGTCCATACCATTTCTGTCCTTTTTTGCATTTCTGTCCTTTATTGAGCCCATCTTTGCATGAAATATTCCCTTGGTATCTCTAATTTTCTTGAAGAGATCTCTAGTCTTTGCCATTCTGTTCTTTTCCTCTATTTCTTCGCGTTGATCGCTGAAGAAGGCTTTCTTATCTCTCCTTGCTATTCTTTGGAATTCTGCATTCAGATGCTTATTCTTTCCTTTTGTCCTTTGCTTTTCGCTTCTCTTCTTTTCACAGCTATTTGTAAGGCCTCCCCAGACAGCCATTTTGCTTTTTTGCATTTCTTTTCCATGGGGATGGTCTTGATCCCTGTCTCCTGTACAATGTCACGAACCTCATTCCATAGTTCATCAGGTACTCTATCTTATCAGATCTAGGCCCTTAAATCTATTTCTCACTTCCACTGTATAATCATAAAGGATTTGATTTAGGTCATACCGGAGTGGTCTAGCGGTTTTAGCAACATTATTTACAACAGTGAAGACATGGGGGAGCCTTGTGGGCTGCCTTCTGTGGGGTCTCAGAGTCTGACACGACTGAAGTGACTTAGCAGCAGCAGCAGCAGGAAGACAAAGAAGCAATTTATATGTCCATCGACAGATGTATGCATAAAGAGGATGTGGTGATATGTATATATATGTATTTGTATATATATATATATATATATACACACACACACACACACATGGGCGTGTGGGCACACACACAAGAGAATACAATTTAGCCACGAAAAGAATGAAATAATACCATTTGCAGCAACGTGGATGAACCTACAGATAATCATGCTAAGGGAGACAGAGAAAGATAAATGCCATATGGTATCACTTACATGTGGAATCTAAAAAATTTACAAAGGAACTTGTTTACGAAACAGAAATAGACTCTCAGACAGAAAACAAACTTATAGTTGCCTAATGGGAATGGGGCAGGGAGGGTTAAATTAGGGCTTTGAGATTAACAGATATGTACTACAGTATGTCTTATAAAATAGAAAAACAACGGGGATGTATAGTATAGCACAGGGAACTATGTTCAGTATCTTGCAATAGCCTATAATGGAAAAGAATCTGAAAAAGAATAACTGAATTACTTTGCTTTACACCTGAATCATTGTAAATCAGCCATACTTAAAAAGTTCCATCATCCTCCTATCCAATGCAGAGTGAAACTTATAAATGAAATAGTTGTACTCATTTTTCTTGAGCTTGCGTCCCTCCTTCCAGTTTTTGTTTGGTTATTACCATGCAGTCCTCAAAAGCTTTTTTTATTTTATTAAAGTATAGTTGATTTATAGTGCTGTGTTGGTTTCTGTGTACAGCAAAGTGATTCAGTTATACATAAATATATACAGTAGCTTGCTTTTGCAAATTCCAAACTTTGAATCCATCCATCCTTCACCGTCCATCCCCCTTGACAATGACAAGTCTGTGTCTGTGAGTCTGTTTCTGTTTTGAAGATAAGTTCATTTGTGTCATATGTTAGATTCCACATAATGATATTTGTCTTTCTTTTTCTGACTTTCCTAATATGATAATCTCCAAGTTCATCCATGTTGCTTCAGATGGCCTCAATTTTTTTTTAATGGCTGAGTAATATTACCTTGTATGTGTGTGAATGTATATGTATATCACGTTTTCTTTATCCCTTCATCTGTCGATAGATATTTCTGTTGCTTCCATTTCTGGACTATTGTAAAAATAGTGCTGCTTTGAACATTGGGGTGCATGCATCTTTTGAATTAGAGTTTTCACCTTTTCCAGATATATTCCCAGTAGCGGGATAGCTGGATCGTTTGGTAGTTCCATGTTTAGTTTTTTTAAGGTACTGTTTTCCATAGTGCTTGCATCCATTCACATTCCTGCCAACAGTGTAGCAGGGTAGACCACTGCTACAACCACTCTTCAGCATTTGTTACTTGTAGACTTTTTAGTGATGGCGTTTCTGACTGGTATGAGGTGAGATCTCATTGTAGTTTTACTTTCCATTTCTCTAATAATTAGCGATGTTGAGCATCTTTTCACATACCTCTTGGCTATCTGTGTGTCTTCTTTTAGAAATGTCCAGATCGTCTGCTCATTTTTTGAAAATTGTTGTTGTTGTTGTTATTGAACTGTGTGTGAGCTGTTTGTATATTTTGGAAATTAAGCCCTGGTTGGTCACATCATTTACAGATGTTTTCTCCCAGTCTGTAGGTTGTCTTTTAGTCTTGTTTAGTCTTGTTCCTTTGCTATGATGTAAAAGCTTATAAGTTTGATTAGATCCCATTTGTTAATTTTGCTTCTATTTCTGTTGCTTTGTGAGACTGGTCTAAGAAAACACTGATAGAATTTTTGTTAGAGACTGTTTCGCCTATGTTCTCTTCTAGGAGTTTAACAGTGTCATGTCTTATATTTAAGTCTTTAAGCCATTTTATTTTGGGGTTTGATGTGAGGGTGTGTTCTGACTTTATTGATTTACATACAGCTGTCCAGCTTTCCTGACACTTCTTGCTGAAGAGACTGTCTTTTCTTCATTGTATATTCTTGCCTCCTTTGTGAAAAATTAATTGACCCTAGGTGTGTGGGTTTGTTTCTAGGCCCTCTGTTTGGTTCCATTGATCCATATGTCTATTTTTTTTTTTTTTTTTTGTCAGTGCCATGTTGTTTTGATTACTGTAGCTTTGTAGCACTGTCTGATGTCTGGGAGGGTTATGCTTCTTGCTTTGTTCTTTTCCATGCACTCTTAACTGGCAAGATAAATCACGTAAAACCAAGGGTAAACTTGACGTTGGCCATCAACCAAGGCTGTAGAAGCCTATCTTCCTGCAGCTGTCTAGTGGATTTGTACCCATGCCTTCCCCCACATTTTTATTTTTAATGATAAATTGGTGGCTATCTCAGGGGATTTTAACATCAAGAAAAAAGGTGTATGGATTCTAGGGAGTTTTGTTTTGTTAACTATTGTTGGCTGGGTATTTAATTAAATATAGGATTAAACGTGTCAGATGCTAAAGTGAAACTTCGGAGATGATGTTCGTTCAGCACACTCTTTGATGCTAGCCTTGAACTGAGTGGTGATGACGCAAAAATAATGGATTATGACTCCTACCCATCAAGGAATTCTCATTCTGGTGAGAAAGACAATGAAATACTTTAAATCAGCAAGCTCCAGTGTTTTTGGCACCAGGGACTGGTTTCATGGAAGACAGTTTTTCCACAGACCAGGGATGGGAGGGTATGTTTTGGGATGATTCAAGCACATTACATTTATTGTGCAGTTTATTATTACATCAGGTCCATCTCAGATCATCAGGCATTAGATCCTGGAAGCTGGGGGCCCCTGCGTTAGATTGTTTTCCAAACTCACATAACCCATATGTGGACTATATTAGCTTGTGCACATTTCCCTTTGTATACCTTTTTCTCAGCTGTGAGAATTCCAGTTGATGTGTAAGCAGGTGTGAAGTCAGTGCTCTAGGCAACCGGTAGAGAAAGGGCTATAAGAGGAGGGCCCAGTAGGCAAAGAGTCTCCAGCATTAGGAGATGTAGAGAAAACCCAGGTGTGGAGTGATCTGGTGAAAGCAGCAGTCTGAGGATCTGCAGGGAACCTGGCCGTAGGCCCTGAAGGGATCTGATGTCTGACGACCTTCGTAGTTGTGGCCTAGTGACCTTGTGTCCTTAAGGCTGAAGAATCCAACACCAGATCAGCCATGGCATGCTAAGTAAGCCATGATTTTTCATCCATCAATCATGCATTCCTTTATTTTTCTTTAGGTCTAGCAAATTCTTGAATCTGTACAAGCATGGTAAAAGTAGGCCCTGAAACCAGTGAGAACATAGGCCTTGTCTAATCTGGTTTGGAGACAGGCTCCCTAAATAAGAAGAGGGTAGGGCTGAGTGACCGTGGAGTGGGGCAGAAGGCAGGAATGAATTTTAAAATGTGAATGGATGACTTAAGCCATGGTAAAGTTTATGAGTTAAGGAAGGTGATTCTGTTTGAAGTAATCCTGAACATTTTCTGAAATCTGATATTTATTAATTTATCAGCTCCTCTGTGGGACACATTCCAACATACTAACTGGTGTTTTCTCCTCTACAGAAAAGGGTTGTTGTCACCAACCTGAATGGTCATGCTGCTCGAGTCAATTGCCTACAGTGGATTTGTAAACAGGATGGTTGTAAGTATTAATCTGACTTCCTTAATTTAGCATTACTGTATCCGATATTATGTATTTAGAAAAATAGAAGAAAAATGACATGCCCAGTGAAATATCTGACTTATACTACTTCTACTTTGAAGCATGGATAACACAGCAGTACTTAGGATGAGGGTAGAGGCACCCCTCCTACTGAAGCGAGAGCCCCGCCATTGCCCACAGCTTTTGATCCAAAGCCTGTATGCTTGTATTGGAGCCCAGACTGGGATTCAGAAAATTCAGCCTGTGGGTGGTCTGTTTCTGCCACAGACAAACAATTGATTTTTTAGGCAAGGCATTGCATTTTTGTTGACCCTAGTTTGCATCTTCAGTTCAGTTCAGTTCAGTCGCTCAGTCATGTCCGACTCTTTGCGACCCCATTAATATACAAAAAGTAAAACTTTGAACTAAATCAGTGAGTGATGCATGACACTTATGAGGTCAAAATTATTTTCTGAATAATACTAAGAAGTTATTCCTCGTCTTCATTCTGTCCCAAGTATGTAGTGCCATTTTCCAGTGACTACATAATGTGTGATGTTGCCACTGTTTAAACACTGGAGCAGATATGAAAATCCAGGTGTATTCTAATAAAGTCAGACTTTAAAGAGGTTTGCTGAAATATTAAACAGTGCCTTTCTTCTTATTTTTTTGTTTTGGGAAATACAGGGTTTCCCCCTATTAAAAAATGTTATGTTAGTTCTTGTTATACATAAGTGAACTAATATACAAGTATTTTTCAAATTTCTCAGTTTTAATTTCTGTTGTGATTAATATTGGCACATATAGCCTATATAAACAAAAGGTCTTTGGGGTCCTTAAAAAATTATATGAGTGTCAATGAGTCCTTATATCAAAACATTTGGGAATTGCTGGACTAGATTATCTCCAGGTCTCTTTCATCTCGGAGATTCCACGGCTCCAGAATTTTTATTTAACATTGCTTTTAGATGTGCTTCTAAAATCCTGTGGAAATTCGTCATATGTCTTAACTATACCTACTATAGTGTTCTTATGGACTCTGAATTAATTTTATTTTCTGATTTTGCAACTATTTATTGAGAGCATCCTGAGCCAGGCCCAAAGGCAAAATTTCCTGAATTAGTGAGCTGTGGTTTTATCTGTGACATTAAGAAAACGTTTAATAAGCTATTTATTACAGTTGGTAATGCAGAGTTAGTCATATTAGGTCAGTAAAAACCATTAAATAGTAGAAAGAGTGGCTGTTAGTACATATATTAAAATAAAATTGTAATTATATTAATTGCTACCAAATGACATCAAAGCCTACTTGAATCTCAGTATAGGGATTCCTTTTAAAGTATTAATTTGGGCTTGTATGTTTTATCTTCCCTTTAAAAGTGAGGTTACATAAAATGAATTGCTTGTGTATCACTGAAATCTATTACGGTTACAACTGATTTTCTCAGAATTGGATTCTATTGCCAGATAATTCAGGTACTCTTTCTAACCCATATATCAGTGACATGAAATTCTAGTGATATTATTTTATATTTTCAAAACATCTGGTTCTTATCACATTACTTTCATGTACCTTAGAGCAGTTATCAGAATGATATAGTTAGGTCAGTGGCTTAATTGCCATGACACATGAAGAAATTAAAGCCCAAGATTGTACCTGGCTGGCAGCAGGGTTAGGATATGAGCCTGGGACTTTTGAGTACAAATCTAATGTGTTCAGTCTGCCAGCTATTTCACCTAACTATCTAGACATAAACCCGCAGAAATAAATAAATGGAAAATCCAAACCAAAATTAGATTATTTCCCCCTTTTTGGTTCTTATTCATTTTCTTCTATCAATAAATAAATGTTTGAAGGAGCTATTTTGAAATATGTGTTTGATTTCAAAAATATTTCATGTGCTTGACAACACCAGCTAACTGTAATGACTGGTATATGTTATTTCTACCCAAAATGTTTAGCCTGAGTCTCATAAGGAAACAACCAGGCAAATTCACATTGAGGGACATTGGGCAAAACAACTGGCCTGGACTCGCATTGTGACAAAAGGAGAAACTGGAAAGTTATTCAGGATTAAAGGAGACTTAAAAGATGTGTCAATCAAATGCATAATGTATGGTCTTAGATTTTTGAGTAAAAAAGAAGTTACAGAAGACATACTGGGACAATCTTGGAAAATTTTAATATGTATTATTATGTAACATTACTGTGTTATTGTTAACATTCTTGAATGTGATAATTATATGTGGTAGCTCTGTGGGTAAAGGATCCACCTGTCAATGCAGGAAATGTGGGTTCGATCCCTGCGTTGGCGAGATAGATCCCCTGTTGAAGGAAATGGCAGACCACCCCAGTATTTATGCATGGGAAATTCGATGGAGAGAGAAGCCTGGTAGGCTACAGTCCGTGGGGTCACATACAGTCAGACACGACTGAGCGACTAGTCAACAACAATGTAGGAGAATGTTCCAGTTTTTGAGAAGAATAGGGTAAAATATCTTAAGGATCAAAGGTCATCATGCCTCCAGCTTATTATTGAATGGTTTATCAAAAGCAAAAATGGAGGTATGTGTAAATGTACATACAGAGAGCAAGCTGTTAAGCAAATATGGCAAAATCTTAACAGTTGGTGAATACAGGTAAAAGTATCTGAGTTTTGTTTTTTCCATAGCTTTGAAGTTTTTCAAAATAGCTGGGGAAAAAATATTCACTGAGATACAATTTTTTTCAGCTCCTTCAACTGAATTAGTTTCTGGAGGATCTGATAATCAAGTGATTCACTGGGAAATAGAGAATAATCAGGTGGGTAGACATGTTTATGATTATAAGAAATGACTGTCATATCTACATTTATTTTCAGTTTTTCCTGTCATTTTTCTCGTGTTCCTCCTTGATGAACTTCCTTATTCTTGCTTATTAGTAACC
The DNA here is from genome assembly GCF_001704415.2 of Capra hircus. NCBI lineage: Eukaryota > Metazoa > Chordata > Mammalia > Artiodactyla > Bovidae > Capra > Capra hircus. The sequence continues at coordinate 21,306,873 of NC_030831.1, read as the reverse complement.
CAGATCCTGTATCTTCCATATGTCATAGGTCCTGTCCCCTTCCTTCTAATACCTGCATCCATATTCATAGGCTGTCAGTCATTTCTTTGAATGTCTTATCATTTGAAATAATTTACAAAGTGATCTTACATGGGCTGTTTTGTTTTCAGTGATCACAAAAATTCATACTGCTGCGTGCATAGGACAATGGTTGCCTTGTGGATATAGATTTATATAATTCTGCGTGATGTTACAATATGCAGTACTGGGCGTGCATGGACCTCTACGGATGGACGTTTAAGTTGGTTCTAATTGGAAGCAGAGATTAAAAATGTGAAGCTGGTGCATCAGATATTTGAACATCTGCCATGCAGAAGATACAAATGAGCCAGAATCCTGTTCATGAATTGTGCATATATATCGAAGGCAAAATGTGCTTAAATAACTACAAATTTGTTTAATAAGTACAAAGGTGGCTGTATGGGTGAGTGCTTGCACTTGCTGTACCACAACCATGCTGCTGTGAAAGTTCAGTAGGGATCTAAGAGGTGGCCCTTGAATTGAGTCTAATAGTATGAGATGATTTTCTTAGGAAGACTTAAAGGGTTGAGGATTCCAGGTAGGAAAAAAAGCATGAATCAAAGTTCAGGTAAGAAAGGAGACCATTTGCTCAGAAGTATCCATTTTTCACTATAGCCTAAGATGTCCTAAGGGCAGGGCTTTTCAAGCTCGTTCAGAGAATTATTCATCTTTAAGCTCTGTGTGAAAAGGAATCTGTGGCCACTGTGGGAAAACAGTACATATACTTCTCTTAGAGAATCATTAAGTGTATATGAGCATAGTGAAGGCTCTGAACAGTTCTGACATGGGCAGACCTGCTCACCTTTTTTCAACCAGTGTTTCCTTCAAGTCTAATTCCTCCCCACCCCCCTTTAAGTCCCTTAGCATCCATTGTAACTTTGAGGAACACTGTTTTGGAAATATTTCTTGATACCACATGACGGGCAGTAGAAGTATTACTTTTCTAGTAAGAGGAGGAGATGATCTCGTGAGACTTTGAGTTCAAGAGTTTGTTCTTTATGAACAGGCATTTGGAAGTCATTCAGGATTTCTTGCCTGGAAAATCCCATGGACAGAGGAGCCTGGTGGGCTTCTGTCCATAGGGTCATGGGAGTCAAACACGGCTTAGTAGCTAAACCCACCAGCAGCAGGATTTCTAGGTAGTGGAGTATTGTATGTCAAAGGAAAATGAGTCTAACAGGAGTGTGCCAAATTGGGATAGGAAAAAATAAGAAGGAAGAGATATGAAATGTATTCTTGAAGGCAAAATGATTTTGGCATTGACTAGATAGTTGTCAAAAGAGTGGGAAGCTTGTGGGTAGAGAAGTGAGAAATCAAAAACAGTGAGATTCTGTCTCCGGGCCCTGGAAGAAAGATGCTTCTACAAAGCAAAATAGGCAAGTGGGAGGGAAGATGTTGTAAACATTTCACTTGTATTGCTGGCCAGATACCCAGACTTGTCTCCAGAGAAAGGGGCCAGATGTGGAGGTGGGGATTGTGGAGTCACTTAGACTTGAATGAGAACTGCAAAGGCTTATGTAGCAAAGCAGCTCCTATTTGGACTTATCTTGGCAGAGGAATTCAGAGAGAACCACTTGAGCACTCGTTTTTGAGACCTTGAGTTAAGACTTGCAAGACTCTTTTGTCAGTGCTGCCCTAAGCTTCTGTCGGTAGAGAGACTTGCAGGCTAAGTATCTGATGGCAGACAGCAAACTTAGACATGGACCAGAAAGGAGGCTGAGGCTAAACAGGAAAAGGAGGAAGATGAAAGGCCTCAAAGAGGGATGAAGGGAGTAAGAGGATTTGGAGGAAGGAGTCACACACTGTAGCTTGAGAGGCTTAAAGGTTCCGTCTGGTATGTATTTTCATGCACACAGGTGCTCATTGCATCTTGACTTCTGATAAAAGGAAATAGTTTTAAGCTGGCATAATGAGAGATTTGAGTCTTTGACTAGTGGGTGTTGTTTTTTAACAAGCCAGTGAACTTGAGAGATTTGTTTTGTTTGCGCTTTTAAGATTCTCTGATGGTTGAAATAAAATTCTGCTTAAAGATGTGAAATGACATAGGAAACAAATTTACGATTGCCATAGGGGAAAGGGGATGGGGATGGGGTAAAATTAGGAGCCTGGGATTAGCAGATACAAACTATATAAAATGAATAACACAACAAGGCCCTACTGTATAGCACAGGGAACTTTATTCAAAACCATAACAGGAAAGGATGTGAAAAAGAATATGTATAATACAATGTAACACTGTAAATCAATGATACTTCAGTATAAAATAAAACAGACAAAAACTGGTGTGAAATGAGTTTTTCCCATAGATTTAATATTTGGGAAGTAATTATACAGACTCAGATAGCATTACCGACGGAGTGGGCATGAATTTGAGCGATCTCCGAAACATAGTGAAGGATGGGGAAGCCTGGCATACTGCAGTCCTTGGGGTTGCAAAGAGTTGTACACGACTTAGTGACTGAGCAACAACAATAACAATAAATTTTAAATACCAGAAAGTATAAAGAAGAAAAAAGACACAAGATTTACGTGGCTAACATTCTAATGAAGATTGTTCCATATCTCTAGTGTTTAATTATGTACTAAAGTGATTTTGTTTACTTGAGTTTTAAAAAGTGTTTTTTTTCAGAGAAGTCAGAGGTTAATGACTACAGGAAGTTAGTGTACAAAGCCTTATATGTAACTATTAATTACCTTTTTGAGTGGCAGAGTTCTACTTAAGTAATTGGAAAAACAGTTGAGATATTTAAGGCACCTTTATTTCAGCGGACAACAATTTACAAAACATACCTCTCAAGGAAAGTGGTAAATCTTACATATTTGGAACTCTTAAAAATACAGACCCACAATAACAGAAATGATACTACAGGGCATAATCTTGCATGGCAAGCAGGAAGAGTGATAACCAGGTGGCATTTCCCAGTTTTTGCCAGTTCTTTATTTTGTAGCTCTGCTTGATACTTGCAAGTATTATGAGTGGATGCTGAAAAAACTTGGTAAAAGTTTGACAGCAAACAGAACATTTACTCATTCCTAAAACATGATCTCACATGTTGCTGCTAAGTCACTTCAGTCGTGTCCGACTCTGTGTGACCCCATAGACGGCAGCCCACCAGGCTCCCCTGTCCTTGGGATCCTCCAGGCAAGAACACTGAAGTGGGTGGCCATTTCCTTCTCCAATGCATGAAAGCGAAAAGTGAAAGTGAAGTCGCTCAGTTGTGTCCGACTTAGCAACCCCATGGACTGCAGCCTACCAGGCTCCTTTGTCCATGGGATTCTCCAGGCAAGTACTGGAATGGGGTGCCATTGCCTTCTCACATATTACCACCAAAAAAAATTTTCATAGTGAAAAAACATGGTTGACACTACCTTTGCTAAAATATCAAAGGTAATTTAACTGATAGTGGAACAGGCTGACATTGCGTATCTGCTGGTGTGTTACGCTGATGTTGTGACAACGTCACAATGTCAGCCCTGAGTCTTTTCATGGGGAGACGTCAGACCAATCCTAGAGGAGGAGCAGTCCACAAATCTGGCCTGTAGTCTTCAAAGGTATCAATGTCATTGATGTCTTTCCATGGTGATAAGTGAGCATTATCCTTTTTGTTGGCTTAGAATATGAGTCTAAAATTATTTAATCAGTTTCCTATTAACACTTTTTTTCCTATTAATACTTTTAAGTTGATTGCAGTTTTCCTGAAGAGTGTATGATAAGTATGCTTCTGCATTTGTCTTTTATTGTCAGTTAAACTAGTGCTGCTCTCTCAGAGTAGGTTCTTAGATGTGAGATTGCTATGTCAAGGGATGTGCACATTTTGTGTGTTGTTAATATAATCAGACAGACTTCGCACAAGTTTATGTTCTTCTTAGCTTGTTCTTGTTCAGTCGCTAAGTTGTGTCTGACTCTTTGCAACCCCATGAACTGCGGCACACCAGCCTTCCCTGTCCTTCACTATCTCAGCTTGAAAGGACTTATTTCTGGGTCAGGCATTTTAACAATGCCTTTAATCCTCTGATTCTAGTTAAGTGCAGGTGAGACTGATAATTCTTTCATTTAACGTAGCGTTTTTGTTGTTATTTGTGATTCAGCTTTTAAAAGCAGTCCACATCTACGGCCATGAAGGACCTGTTTATGCAGTGCATGCCGTTTACCAGAGGAGGGCGCCAGACGTTGCATCGCAGACACTGATAGTGTCCGCAGCTTCCGATTCTACTGTTAGAATCTGGTCTAAACAGGGTTCTGAAGGTAGGTTTAGAGCCATTATTCCAAACAGATGAAATAATGATTATCAAATGAACAGCATCTTAGATGAGTATCCTCATAATTTTTTGTCTTTCAAGCAGTTTTTGAAATGTTAGAATTCTAATCTACATGTTTTTTCTTGTATACTTTTCTAGAATTCCTGTTTACCAAACTGTTGATAATGTAAATTTCCTCAAAGCCTTTTCATTTAGGTCTTTTTGTTCTCTTGTAACCTTAAAGCTGACCATTTAAATTCCCATTGTCACTGGGGGCCCAGGACTGACTTTCTCATCTCTCTGCTGATGTCCAGGGTTCTGATGATGTCACTGGACCTCTCCAGGAGGATAAGCTGAGTTAGTTGTTCATGGTGTGTTTTATTTCTTAGTGACATGCCTTCAGACCTTGAACTTTGGAAATGGATTCGCTCTGACTCTCTGCTTGTCTTTTTTGCCTAATATTGATGGTGAGTTTCCTGCTAAGTGTATATTAAAAGAGCAGCGTATTTTTATATCTCCATACAACTAGGACCTCAAAGAAACATATTGGATCTTAATTTTGTATCTGAATATTTTCAGAAGACAAGTTGAGAGACATGGATAACATACTTTTGTTCTCAGTAGTCAAATGATCTGTGTATAAAACATAAGGTTAAGGGGGTGGCTGTTAGAAACTTCAGTAGCTGTTAAAAATTTAAGACATTTAATATGAACTTGAGATTGATACTCCTATTTATTAGATACATGTTCAGTATAGATGAAATTTGGGGAAATTGCCTAGGTCTGTAGAAGATGGAGGTCTGGGATAAGTTGAGAAGGTACTAAGGATGGGCCCATGAGCATTTCTCTTAAGGTGACAGCCCCTGCCCATTGTGCACAGTGACAGTTTGCCTCAGACCACTTAAAATCTCTAAGCGAAAAATGTCCTTTTGCTGGGAAGCCCGTCTTTACCTGTCTTTGATTATCCTCCACCAGGATGGTGGCCAGCGCATGTCAGACAGTCTTGTGGCTCCTCAGTTGCCTGGAGGACAGAGCTGGTGGGCAGAGGCTGGGCCTGGAACCCTTCAGGCTGTTTTGCCCTCTGCAGCGGGAGCTGCAACTTCGTGGTCTCACATGATGTCCCACTTTCTGCCAGGGCTTCCCAGGAGGAGGAATTGCACACGTTCTGTTGTGGTTTTCGTTACATACAGTTTCATTTCTTCGCATCTGCATTGAGGCTGAGTGACTGAAGTTTTATGGCTTTTTAAAAAATTGATTTAAAGAAAACTAATTTTACAGTCACACCTTTCATAGCTTTTTAACCACATAGTTATATATGTGCTTTTATTTTGTTCTTTAATTACTCCGTGGATTTTGTTTTATTATCAAATTCTGGAAACGTAGGGTCCTCAAAGTAACAAACATACTGTTAAATCTTTGTGCAATAACCAAGATGCTGGGCTCTTAGTTGCTCTCCCGGGTTTTTTATTATTCACATGGGCTAATGATTCCTATTAAGTGTTCTGGCTGACATGGTTAAGTGCTCCCAGCTTGTTTTTACTGCTGAGCTCTTTTTATTGCTCCTTCTATCATAAATGACACAGAACAGAGGAGAGGATTCTGTTAATAGTCATTCTTTGCCACGTATCCATTTAATGGAACATTCTAGAATATTCATTTTATTCCTAAAGATATTATTGAGTGCTTTCAATTTATTTGTTCAGTGATGTGGGAAATAGAAGTCAAGGCTCTACCTAGAACTTAGGACATGGCATAGGTGATTGTCATAACTTAGGATGGCTATTATGATGATGTATAATATTTTATATATATATGTTATATGATGCTTATAGTAATGCCTCTTTTTCCTCCCAGTGCCGGTATTAGCATGTGGTGATGATGACTGCAAAATTCACTTATTTGTTCAACAAAACAATCAGGTAATTGTTCATCTTTCTTTAAGAGGCTAGAATTATGTTCTGCTTAATTCCATATCTTAAGACAGACTTTATAGAGTTTGGGGGATGTTCTGATCTAAGTTGACCAATCCAATAGGAAGATCTTTTCGACAGTCCTCTGTTAAACCGCTTGTCGCTGTTTGATCGCCAGGTATTCTGCTGCTGCTTTGGCCTCCAAGTCCAGACTTGTTGCGGAAGACAGATTGTTAGGTCGGGAAGAAGAGAGGGAAATGTTGTAGTAGTATTTTTTTCTTAAGAAATTTAGATGAAATATAACATACCTACCGTGAAATACACCCCTAGCAGTGCTTATTTGTTCTTGTAATCTTTTCCTGTTCTCTGAGTGGTTAAACCAGAGGGAAGTTTCGGAAAGAGCGTTGGTTAACCCTATGTTCATTTAGTTAATAGAGGGTGAGTGAAAGTTGCTTAGCCGTGCCTGCTCTTTGTGACCCCATGGACTGTACAGTCCATGGAATTCTCCAGATCAGAATACTAGAGTGCATAGCTATTCCCTTCTCCAGGGGATCTTCCCAACCCAGGGATTGAACCCAGGTCTCCTGCATTACAAGCTGAGCCACCAGGAAGGTCCAAGAATACTGGAGTACATAGCCTATCCCTTCTCTAGCGGATCTTCCCGACCCAGGAGTCAAACCAGGGTCTCCTGCATTGCAGGTGGATTCTATACCAGCTGAGCTACCAGGGAATCCCTAGTTAATAATAGAAATACTTACTTCTTTGCATTTTATAAGAAAGCTAAAAATCATTATGTTCAGCCACCCAGCTTTTTTCTGTATTGTATCTACAGTGTATGTCATTTTACCTTGTGAACAGTTGATGTATTTGGGGACTACAGATATTATCTCCTCATGCTGCTGCTGCTAAGTCACTTCAGTCGTGTCCGACTTTGCGACCCCATAGACGGCAGCCCACCAGGTTCCCCTGTCCGTGGGATGCTCCAGGCAAGAACACTAGAGTGGGTTGCCATTTCCTTCTCCAGTGCATGAAAGTGAAAAGTGAAAGTGAAGTCGCTCAGTCGTGTCTGACTCCTAACAACCCCATGGACTGCAGCCCACCGTGACTGCTCAGTTAAATGATATAGATGATGACTTTTTTTCATTCCCAAGTGAGAACTCTATCAGATAGTGTTCCCAGTTTTTTTAAAAAAATGCAGGAGGAATGGCTGAGATCAAATGAAGTCACTGATATACATTAAAATATTAAATTCTTACATTAAATCCTGTGATTTTTGTTATCTTACTAGTTTCAGAAAATGCTTTTTCTCTCTGGACATGAGGATTGGATAAGAGGCGTGGAATGGGCAGCCTTTGGTCAGTATGAAATATTGCTAAAGTACATATAGTACAGACAAGTATGTGTAACTTTCAAAAAAAGCAGCCTCTTATGTTTTAATTTAACATTTTCTTTGTATGTAACATTTTTCTGTTGGCCCAGTTAGAAAAGAGGATACTTATCCTTTGTATTAAGTATTAGTTGGGATGGTAGAGGATGACATAAGTTGATCTTTACAGGAGGACACTGGCTATTGCTTGTGCAGACATTCTTGAGAAGTTTGTAGAAATTAGTAGATTGTATAGGAATACCAAATATTATAACTGTTTATTAGCATTTTATGTGTATTTGTCAATGTCATTGAAAATTAATATCAGTCAAATTAATGAAAGATAGGGAAGCAAAGTCTAATTTTTTCAGGAAATCTAGAAATGTATATATTGTAGAAGAAAAACTCTTATACTTAAATTTAAGAATAGAATGTTCTAAAGATAATAATATCTGTTTTTTTAACTAGGAAGAGATCTTTTCCTAGCAAGCTGTTCACAAGATTGCCTGATACGCATGTGGAGACTGTATGTAAAATCAACATCTTTAGAAACTCAGGAAGATGATAATATAAAACTGAAAGAAAATACTTTTACTGTAGAAAATGAAAGTGAGTAAGAATGAAAATATTCGATGCAGTAATTCTTAGATTTCCTACCTGATTTATTTATCTGTATCACTACACATATGTGAAGGTTAGGTTTTCGGAAGTATCAGATCCCTAGCTGAAACTTATATTATGCATTTTTCCTTTTTTATTTTTATGTGAGAGTAAGTCATTTTTAATATAGGAAACTTACTTTTCTAAACCATGTTAGGTATTTTTTGTTGCTGAAAATGTTTAGTATTTTCTCAATAAATTAGTTTGTAAAATTTTGCTTATTTCAGTTTTAGCATAGGAAGATCTAAAGAAATAATGTGAATTATTTGTACCTTTGTTGGAGGATATTCATAAGAGACAACTAAATTCCTATATTTGAATGGCATATGTAGTTCTGATTTTCTTATTGTCTGGCATTAGAATAGTACCCCTCCATGGTAGGTTCTGTTGGAGATAATTTTCTATGGGTATGAAAATCATAATGCTAATCCTTACTTAACATTGTTCATCCAGAAATACACTTCTTTGTTATTACTCTTCTTGGTTATAACGCCCATTAGAGTTGAGATTTGGTGACAGATTTATGGAGAGAACCAAGAAATACTATAAGCAGCACATTGTTTCCAAATATGAAAACTTTTGTGATATTTTCATTAATTATTTTGTTTGAAAGTTCACAGTACTGATTTGACTTCCTTTAGTTTTACATTTATCTTAGGAGTGTTGTCTCTTTTTAATGGTAGTTTAGACTATTTCATATAGTAAGTGAGGATTGCAAAGGAGGCCGGCATGTCTTTTTTGTTTTTTAATTATAGCATAAGAGTCACTGTCCCTGAAAATTTAAAATAGAACATATCCCTTAATTTTTATTTATAGCTAAGTAGGCAAATGGCACCCCACTCCAGTACTCTTGCCTGGAAAATCCCATGGACAGAGGAGCCTGGTAGGCTGCAGTCCATGGGGTCGTGAAGAGTCAGACACAACTGAGTGACTTCCCTTTCACTTTTTTCTTTCATACATTGGAGAAGGAAATGGCACTCCACTCCAGTGTTCTTGCCTGGAGAATCCCACGGATGGGGGAGCCTGGTGGGCTGCTGTCTATGGGGTCGCACGGAGTCCGACACAACTGTAGTGACTTAGCAGCAGCAGCAGCAGCAGCAGGCAAAACATAAAGAAAAATCTATACATCTTTAGAGTTTACATATCTTTTTTCTCCTGTAATTTTGAACAAGGGGTAAAGTTAATGAAATTTAGAATTCAGTGTTTTTTGTTGAATCTAAATCATGTTCTGTTCTGATTTTTTTAAAATGTAATTGTACAACTGAGTTGGTTATGAAAATGTTCCTTTTAAAAAGAACTTTGTGGGAAGAATCTTTTTTGTTGTTGTAGGTATTAAAATAACATTTGCGGTTACTCTGGAGACTGTACTGGCTGGTCATGAAAACTGGGTAAATGCAGTTCATTGGCAGCCTTCATTTTACAAAGGTAGGAAGAAAAGCAAACACAAAGCCCTCCTTTCAGTTAAGTCTGACTGATAGAATTTTAAGCTGACCAAATGAAGTAGAGGCTATTTTTGAGTGTGATTAGAAATCTCAGGGACGTCTTTTGTGGTCCAGTGGGTAAGAATCTGCCTGCCAGTGCAGGGGACACAGGTTCGATCCCTGGTCTGGAACTGAGTTCCCGCATGTCACAGGGCAACTAAGCCTGTGAACCCCAACTGCTGGGCCCACGTACCCTAGATCCCATGCTCCGCAACAAGAGAAGCCGCTGCAATGAGGAGCCTGTCTACTACAACTCAGGAGAAGCCCCTGCTTGCTGCAACTCAAGAAAGCCCTAGCACAGCAGCGAAGAGCCAGTGTGCCACAATGAAGACCCATCCCAGCCAAAACAAACAAATAATTTTTAAAAAAGAAATCTCAAGTATAAGACATTTTCATGTTGGCAGAGTATAATACTGTAACCTGTTCAGCTAGCTCTTCAATTCCATTGCAAGTTGTATTTCTAAAAGAGAAAAAACTATGATTCCTGCTTTGATGCCAAAACTGCCATGTGGCTTTTAACTTTTTATCTTTAAAGTTTTTACCTGGTCCTTGTGGGATTTAAGAGAAATTGACTTTCAAGCCAACTTCACTTGACCCTTTACCCTTGGAAATACAAAGCTGGTAATACCCAGCTACGTCATTTATGACTAAGTAAAGATTTTCCTTCTTTCTTTTGCCCTTAACCTCTGTTTATGGAGTGATGATTGTGTGCACGTTCGAGTTGGCACTGAGGTGTAGAGCTGAGCGTGGCAGCAGCCCCGTTTTCTCTTCCCAGCCCCTTCCCCAAGACAAGAATAGAGAGCAGCAGTAATTAATGCTCAGGTAACACCATCCAGCTTTTATTATATTATGTCATATTTGCTGCAGTTTAAAAAGGATAAATTAGATATTATAGGACTTCCCTGGTGGTTCAGTGGATCAGAATCTCCTGCCAGTGCAGGGGCCCTGGGTTCAATCTCAGGCATGAAATGTTCCACATGCCGCAGAGCAACTGAATCCATGTGCTCCAACTGCTGAGCCTGTGAGCCACAACTGAGCCCACACACTGCAGCTACTGAAGTCCGTGCGCCTGGAGCCTGTGCTCCACAGCAAGAGAAGCCACCACCGTGAGAAGCCCTCACTCCCCTACTTGCCACAACTAGAGAGAACCTGCGCAGCAATGGAAACCCAGCACAACCAAGAATAAATAAATAAATTAAAATAAGAGATAAATTAGATATAGATACGGGGATCCCTGTAGTTTTTCCTGAACCCTTCCCCCTCCATCCTTCCCTTAAGGCTGAATTCAGTTATTCCCATGCACTTTTTATCCTTTTGTACTACACATATTTATGTAATCATAAAACTGTTTTGTAGCTGTTAAAATAATATAAAAATAAATAAATAAAATAAAATAATATCAGTATGCATTTGTGCTTGTACAACCTGCCGTTTTAGCTTAATACACTCAGCTATATAGTACAGTACTATAATAAATGTATAATACTTTCTCACAAATAATAAAACATCTTTAATCTTAGAGCATTTTACCTTGAAAAGTACAGTAGTGCAGTACAACAGCTGGCATACAGGGGCTGGCATCAAGTGATCAGGCAAGAAGAGTTACTGACGGGAGGAGGGAGAAGAGGTGGGAGATGGTAGAGCTGAAGGGCTGTCGAAAGATGAAGGCCAGGCTGCAGTCTCACCCAACACCTGATGTTGATGGCAAAGGATTGGTTCTCTCCTGGATTCAGTTCTATGTAAGCCTGTTGAAAAAATGATCCAGTGATGTCTGGGTAGCAGCTCTCTTTCTCTTGTCGTAGATGACAAGGTAGCACTGGATTGCATTCCGAATGGCTGCTCCAACCCTCGGGTACTGGTCTACGTTTAGGTCCCGTGCCTGAAAAACCAACAGTGCCTCCTCAAGTAAAGAAAATCCTCTTGCCGTTTCCTGTGTCATGAATCTCTTCAGTTCTTCAGTTTCTTTTTCCTCTCTTCTCTCTTCGTCCTTTCTGTGGGCCTCCCAATTCTTCATTGGAGGTCTTCATTAGAAAGTGCCTTGTATCGCGCAGCAAGGAGTTCAGTGAAGTCGCCCTCTTGCACATCTAGCTTAAAATAACGATACTGTACCACTGGACTCTATACAGTGCTGTAAAGTACCCAAAAGCATGACCACTTGTAGAGGATGCATACAGGTGACAAATGCATGCTAGACACATGAGCTAACTTATGTGACTGGACATGGCGAGCGCACTTTGCCTCTATGAAAGTGTGCAATTTGAATTTTTTATTTAGAGGACTTACTGTAGTTTGGTTTTTTCCTTTAGATGGTATCCTACAACAGCCAATGAGATTGTTGTCTGCCTCAATGGATAAAACCATGATTCTCTGGGCTCCAGATGAAGAGTCAGGAGTTTGGCTAGAACAGGTAAAATGTGAATATTTAAGGAAAAGAAAAATGAGTACGTGAAGCAGTAAATCCCAAGTCAGTGTTCCGAGAGCTACAGATGTTCACTCTTCGTGTATGTTAAATAAGTGAGAACACAATCTCTGGAATCAGTGGTTTCTGTTGTGAGAAATCGGTTATGAATTGTTTTCTGTGTATTATTGAGTAGGTTCGAGTAGGAGAAGTGGGTGGCAATACCCTGGGATTTTATGATTGCCAGTTCAATGAAGATGGCTCCATGATCATCGCTCATGCTTTCCACGGAGCGTTGCACCTATGGAAACAGAATGCTACCAACCCAGTAAGGAAAATGCTTTTAAATCATTTCTGATCAAATAGAGTAAATCGTAAGTGAAACCTAGGGAAACAGTGTTGTTTTATCTCAGACACTCTTCAGAAACCTAATAGAGGCATTTAAGTTCAGATGATGCCACTTTTACTGTAGATGTTATTCTGTTGTTATACTAAGTAAGAAATTTATGCTTTTCTAACAATAAAATTCAACTGTCTAACATTGTTGCAATATTAAAATTTGCGTGTAGTTAAAATTTTTACATAAGTGAAGTTTAAACTGCATAAAATGTAAGCTCTCCCTTAAGCTATATGCATTTTGTGATGAGAGTTTTTTCTAAAATGTTTAATTTCTTTGTCTTATGCAAGATAACATAATTTGATGTTTTCCTGTTGGTTAGCTAGGTGCTCCACTGATAATTTGTTGAGTTGTTGAATGACTGACTGACAGAAGAGCATTTAGAAGGATCTGTTACTTTATGAAGGAATATATTAATGCTCTCAGGGGCCCTTGATATATGTAATTCTAAATGATCCTGCAAATATTGGGCTTTTCTAGATCTCTCTTACACTTTTTACTCTCTTGGAGAGGAATAATCTTTCTCTAGGTAGGTATAATAGCTGCTTTGCAGTATTATTCCAATCTCTTGCTTCCTAATTTGCTTCCGACCTGCTTCTCTGGGTTTGGGGAAACGGGATGACAGAAATAGTGTTAGGAGCATGTGGATCTTGGCCCCAGAACTTACTAGCTATGTTTTTGAGGACATTACCGAACCTTTGTCTCAGATTACTCATCTGTAAAATATGGACACTAATAAAACTACTGAGAAGGATATGGCATCAGGTCCCATCACTTCATGGGAAATAGATGGGGAAACAGTGGAAACAGTGTCAGCCTGTATTTTGGGGGGCTCTAAAATCACTGCAGATGGTGATTGCAGCCATGAAATTAAAAGACGCTTACTCCTTGGAAGGAAAGTTACGACCAACCTAGATAGCATATTGAAAAGCAGAGACATTACTTTGCCAACAAAGGTCCATCTAGTCAAGGCTATGGTTTTCCAGTGGTCGTGTATGGATGTGAGAGTTGGACTGTGAAGAATTGATGCTTTTGAAGTGTGGTGTTGGAGAAGACTCTTGAGAGTCCCTTGGACTGCAAGGAGATCCAACCAGTCCATTCTGAAGGAGATCAGTGCTAGGTGTTTATTGGAAGGAATGATGCTAAAGCTGAAACTCCAGTACTTTGGCCACCTGATGCGAAGAGTTGACTCATTGGAAAAGACTCTGATGCTGGGAGGGATTGGGGGCAGGAGAAGAAGAGGACAACAGAGGATGAGATGGCTGGATGGCATCACCAACTCAATGGATGTGGGTTTGGGTGAACTCCAGGAGTTGGTGATGGACAGGGAGGCCTGGTGTGCTGCATTTCATGGGGTCACAAAGAGTCGGACACGACTGAGTGACTGAACTGAACTGAACTGAGGGGATTTTGGAGTTTTGCCAAGAGAACACACTGCTCATAGCAAAGACCCTCTTCCAACAACACAAGAGAAGACTCTGCACATGGACATCACCAGATGGTCAATACTGAAATCAGATTTATTATATTCTTTGCAGCCAAAGATGGAGAAGCTGTATAGTCAGCAGAAACAAGACTGGGAGCTGACTGTGGCTCAGATCGTGAACTCCTTATTGCCAAATTCAGACTTATATTGAAGAAAATAGGGAAAACCACTAGACCATTCAGGTATGACCTAAATCAACCCCTTAGGATTATATAGCGAAGTGACAAATAGATTCAAGGGATTAGATCTGATAGAGTGCCTGAAGAACAATGGATGGAGGTTCATGACATTGTACAGAAGGCAGTGATTAAGACCATCCCCAAGAAAAAGAAATGCAAAAATGCAGAATGGTTGTCTGAGGAGGCCTTACAAATAGCTGTGAAAAGAAGAGAAGCGAAAGGTAAAGGAGAAAAGGAAAGAGATACCCATTTGAACGCAGAGTCCCAAAGAATAGCGAAAAGAGATAAGAAAGCCTTCCTCAGTAATCAGTGCAAAGGGGAAAGACTAGAGATCTCTTCAAGAAAATTAGATACCAAGGGAACATTTCATGCAAAGATAGGCATAATAAAGGACAGAAATGGTATGGACCTAACAGAAGCAGAAGATATTAAGAAGAGGTGGCAAGAATACACAGAAGAACTATACAAAAATGATCTTCACGACCCAGATAATCATGATGGTGTGATCACTCACCCAGATCCAGACATCCTGGAATGTGAAGTCAGGTGGGCCTTAGGAAACATCAGTATGAACCAAGCTACTGGAGGTGATGGAATCCCAGTTGAGCTGTTTCAAATCCTGAAAGATGATGCTGTGAAAGTGCTGCACTCAATATGCCAGCAAATTTGGAAAACTCAGCAGTGGCCACAGGACTGGAAAAGGTCAGTTTTCTTTCCAAACCCAAAGAAAGGGAATGCCAAAGAATGCTCAAACTACCGCATAATTGCACTTATCTCACACACTAGTAAAGTAATTCTCAAAATTCTCCAAGCCAGGCTTCAACAGTACGTGAACCATGAACTTCCAGATGTTCAAGCTGGATTTAGAAAAGGCAGAGGAACCAGAGATCAAATTGCCAACATCCATTGGATCATTGAAAAAGCAAGAGAGTTCCAGAAAACCATCTATTTCTGCTTTATTGACTATGCCAGAGCCTTTGATTGTGTGGACCACAACAAACTCTGGAAAATTCTAAAAGAGATGGAAGTACCAGACCGCCTGACCTACCTCTTGAGAAATCTGTATACAGGTCAGGAAGCAACAGTTAGAACTGGACGTAGAATACTGGTTCCAAATCGGGAAAGGAGTTCGTCAAGGCTATATATTGTCACCCTGCTTATTTGACTTCTGTGCAGAGTACATCATGAGAAATATCCATAATTACTGGGAGAAATATCAGTAATTTTCAGATATGCAGATGACACCACCCTTATGGCAGAAAGTGAAGAAGAACTAAAGAGCCTCTTGATGAAAGTGAAAGAGAAGAGTGAAAAAGTTGGCTTGAAACTCAGCACTCAGAAAACTAAGATCATGGCATCAGGTCCCATCTTTTCATGGCAAATAGATGGGGCAACAGTGTAAACAGTGAGAGACTTTATTTTGGGAGGCTCCAAAATCACTGCAGATGGTGACTGCAGCCATGAAAGTAAAAGACGCTTGCTCCTTGGAAGAAAAGTTATGACCAACCTAGACAGCTTATTAAAAAGCAGACGTTACTTTGCCGACTAAGGTCCAACTAGTCAAGGCTATGGTTTTTCCAGTAGTCATGTATGGATGTGAGAGTTGGACTATAAAGAAAGCTGAGTGCCGAAGAATTAATGCTTTTGAACTGTGGTGTTGGGGAAGACTCTTGAGAGTCCTTTGGACTGCAAGGAGATCCAACCAGTCCATCTTAAAGGAAATCAGTCCTGCATATTCATTGGAAGGACTGATGCTTAAGCTGAAACTCCAATACTTTGGCCATACTGATGTGAAGAACATTTGAAAAGACCCTGATGCTGGGAAAGATTGAGAGCAGGAGGAGAAGGCGACAACAGAGGATGAGATGGTTGGATGGCATCATCAACTCAATGGACGTGAGTTTGAGTAAGCTTCGGGAGTTGATGATGGACCGGGAGGCCTGGTGTGCTGCAGTCCGTGGGGTCGCAGAGTCAGACACGACTGAGCAACTGAACTGAACTTTACTGAGAGGGATTTATATGATGCTAAAATGGGTTAATACTTGTACAGTGTGAAAAGCAGGGCCTGACACATACTTGATACTGTATATTCTAAATAAATAGATGAAAGAAGTCAGAACCTTTGAGCAGAATTGAGTCAGAGTTTGAATGTGCATCTAATGGCTTCCCTTACAAAGGAAAAATTCATGTATCCTGAGTGGTGCAATTGGTTAGTGCATGGTACTTATTTAGGTACAGATTCATGAATTTGCTTGACCTTTAGTTTGTGAGCTTTGTAATAGTTGTGTCATAGAAGGATTTGAATTCTCAGTACATGCAGTGATTCACTTTTCCCCTTTGTATCTGCCATTTGGAGTTGACCTTTAAGATTGTTTTTACTATTATATGAACCAGGGAATCATTATCTATGACACTTTCCAATAAGACTTTTTTAGGATAAATTTAATTTTGTTCCTAAGAGCTTCTTTGAGCCATATTTTATCTGGTCTTTGAGGGCCTTCATAAGAAAAAGCATTAGATGAGTAGGGAGGAACTCTACTACTCAAACCAGAGGACAGAATTTCACTGTAGTTTTGCTTAAAACTTGATTTCAGATTTATAATAGTTTACCAAATATTTAGAGTATTTCTTTAATAGACTTTATTTATTAGAAAAATTTTATATTTACAGGAAAAATTGAGCAGAAAATAGAGTTCCCATTTACCCCTGCCACCCAAGTATGCATAGCTGCCTCCACTCTCCGCATCCCACACACATTTGTTACAATCAAGGGCAATTTCTAAAAACAAATGCTGCCCTTCAGAGCTGTGTTGATAGTCAACAGTGCTGTACTTTTTTCTGAATCTTTTGGAAACTCTCATTAGTGCTAACTTTAGAGTCAATTTTTATATCACAGAAGAAATGAACAGCATTTCTTTGTTCTAGCCTGTTTATGTTTTTGGCCAGAAAATAAAATGGCTTAACCGCATTCATCAGCATTGGCTTTGAATGACCTTTTAGCTATTTATATAAATTTAATTTTTCTCTAAAGTTCAAGTTTTATACCACTTGAGTTGTTCCAAAAGATGCTCTGTGGACATTTTCTATATTTCCTTTCATTATCGGAGAAGGCAATTGCACCCCACTCCAGTACTCTTGCCTGGAAAATCCCATGGATGGAGGAGCCTGGTAGGCTGCAGTCCATGGGGTTGCAAAGAGATGGACACAACTGAGCAACTTCACTTTTCACTTTCATGCACTGGAGAAGGAAATGGTAACCCACTCCAGTGTTTTTGCCTGGAGAATCCCAGGGACGGGGAAGCCTGATAGGCTGCCATCTATGAGGTTGCACAGAGCTGGACACGACTGAAGCGACTTAGCAGCAGCAGCATTTCAGTATTTATTTCCTGGTTACTGGTGCTGGCTCCCTCAGGAGGTAGACTAACTAGGTTTGATTTAACCTCTGTCCTCTACACCTGCAGCTTTCTACTTAACAAAGAGAGTTGGTCATCTACAGACTCGTGTTACCCAGTACTCTTTATTATTTAGTTTGACAATTAAATGGTTGTATATTACTGATACCTAGTATGTGCCAGTGTTGTATAAATATAGATTCATCTGACTATCATAATGACTGTAGGAGCTAGGTAGCTCTTTTACAGTAGAGTTAATTGAGGCACAGAACGATTGGGTAATGTCTAGGTTCCAGGAAGCATTCACAAATGGCAAATGGAGGGGACTTCCCCAAGGAAACTGCTTTGAAGGACATAACACATATTTGAATGTTTAAGTTCTAATCTACTTGACTGAAAAACAGATCCTGTGGCTGTGAATTTCCATCTTTTTTACTTAACTTTTCACCTTGTTTGGGAGTCACGGTCTTTCCCATATCAGACCTGAGGGCTGAAGGCATTATCAGACTTAATTTTGAATGAAAATACATTGATTATTTTGATGTATCATGAACACTTTTGTTGCAGAAAGAGTGGACTCCAGAGATTGTTATTTCAGGACACTTTGATGGTGTCCAAGACCTAACGTGGGATCCAGAAGGAGAATTTATCATCACTGTTGGTACTGACCAGACAACTCGACTTTTTGCTCCTTGGAAGAGAAAAGACCAGTCACAGGTAAAACATCTTCCTTCTTGACGGATCCATTTGAAAAGAATATCCCTGAGCTCATGAAGAGAAGGGCAGCAACATTAGCCATTAGGGAAATGCAAATTAAAATGATGAGATGCCACTGTACACCCTCTGGGGTATCTGAGGTATAAAATACTGACAGTGGCAAGTGGTAGTAGGTTGCAGAGAGACCGGAACTTTCATACATTGCCAGTGGGAATGCAAAATGATATAGCTACCCTGTAAAATAGGTTTCTTAAAAACTGAAGCATTCCAAAGAAGACATGCAGATGACCAGTAGATGTGTGAACAGATGCTCAACACTAACCATCAGGGAACTGCAAATCAGAACCACAATGAGGTACTCTCTTTCATCTCTCAGAGTGGCTGTGATCAAATAGAAAACAAACAGTGAATAGTGGCAAGGATGTGGAGAAAAGGAGCCCTCCTGCCCTGTTGGTAGGATTGTAAATTGTAGCAGTGCTATGGAAAATGGAGTGGAGGTTCCTCAAAAAATTAAAAATAGAACTACCCCATGATCTAGGAATTTCATTTCTGGGTATTTAAAGAAAACAATACTAATTTGAAAAGATACATCCACTCCCATGTTTATTGAAGCATTATTTATAGTACATGTGTTTATTTAATGTAATTATTGTAAATAATTACATTATTAACAATAGCCAAGATATGGAAGCAGCTAAGTATCTATTGATAGATAAAGAAGACATGGTATACATACAATGGAATATTAGCCATTAAAAAATGAAGTCTTAAATATGTATATAACTGAGTCACTTTGCTGTATAGCAGAAATTAACACAACCTTTTAAATTAACTTTACTTCAGTGAAATTAAAAAGTAAAAAAAAATTTTTAAGAGGAAACTAAAGTCTTGTCATTTATAATAAAATAGATGAATCTAGAGGATACTGTGCTAGTTGATACAAGTTAGATGGAGAAAGACAATGTGATGTATACGTGTAATCTAAAAAACAAACGAGCAGACAGTGAAAACAAACTTATACAAAGAATAAGTGGGTGTTTTCCAGAGGTGTGAAGCTGGGAGAAATAGGTGGAGGGATTAAAAGGCACAAACTTTCAGTTATAAATAAGTCACAGGGGTATGATACAGAGCATAAGGAATATATGGTCAATAGTGTTTTAACAACTTCATATGAGGACAGGTGGGTGGTTACTAGATTTATTATGGTGACTGTTTTGTAATGTATTTAAATGTCAAATCACTATGTTGTACACTGTGTTGAAACTAACATTATATATTTCAACTGTATTTCAGTAAAAAATTTAAGCACACATGTATTCTTTCTAATTCAAACAATTAAAATGTTAGTTGCCAAAATGTGTTTACTTTAGTTCCACAAAAAAGTTCTCTTTTACCTTGTAATTTTAGTTTTAATTCATTAGGAAACACTGTCAGATCTGCAGTAAAAGCTAATTTCTAATATCATATAGTGTCACTTAATAGTGAGCCCAGCTTTTGTTGAAGAAACTTTTCAGTCTTGGCCCTAAACTTTCAAAAACCACAATAAAACTTTACCACTGATAAATCATTGAACTGTGCTATATACTACCAAGTATACTCAGTTTCTGATAAAAATTCATGAAACTGACTGTGGGTCAGACTGTGAGTGCTAATGAAATTTTGGCATTTCTGCTTTAGCAGCATTTTGGTAGATTAAAATTAATAGAGAACATTGGGAGCACACTATAGTCAAGCAGAAAAGGCAAATGATTTTGGAGTGGTTTTCTGTGACTCTTAGTAATTTGCTACCAATATTACTCAGTTGTTGTTTACTCATGATCCTTTAAAAAAAAAAATCAGTAAATCAGACTTTATCCAAAATGTGAAATTCTACCCTTTGAAAGATGCTGTCAAGAAAATTAAAAGATGAGTCACAAGCTGGGAGGAAATATTTACAAAACACATACCTGATAAAGGATTTTTATCTAGAGTCTATAAAGAGCTTTTTAGAACTCAGTAAAATCAAAAACAATCCAGTAAAAAAGAGGAGGGGGGAAATGGGGCAAAAGGTATTTCTCTGAAGATGATATATTAATGGAAAATAAGAATAGGAAAAGATTTCAGTACCATTAGTCATTAGGGAATGCACATTAAAGCTACAATGAGATACCATTATACCACTATTAGAATGATTAATGTTTAAAGGCTGACTTGCACAAGTGCTGATGAGAGTGTGGGTAGCTGTATCTTTCTTACACTGCTGGTGGGATTGTAAAGTGTATAGGCACTTTGGGAAATAATTTGACAGCTTATTAAAAATTATACAATCATTCATCATACCCACAAGAAGTGTTTACTCAAGAGAAATAGGAACATATATTCATATAGAAACTTGTACATGAAAGTTCATGACTGTTTTCTCAGTAAGAGAGCTGGAAACAACCCAGATATCTGAGTAGGTGAGTAGATCAACAATTTGTGGTATAGCCATACAAAAGGAATACTACTCAGCAAGAAAAAGTATTGAACTGTTTATAACAACATGGATGAATCTGCCTCATGATCACATTTTCATGGCATAATGAATGATTTTATGTCTGATACTTAGTTGAAAAGAATTCAGTTTTTGAAGCATGTGATCTTTTTTTTTTTAATCTTTTTTGGCACCCAGGTGACTTGGCATGAAATTGCAAGGCCTCAGATACATGGATATGACCTTAAATGTTTGGCAATGATCAATAGGTTTCAGTTTGTGTCTGGAGCAGATGAAAAAGTTCTTCGAGTATTTTCTGCACCTCGGAATTTCGTGGAAAATTTTTGTGCCATTACGGGTCAGTCACTGAATCATGTGCTTTGTAATGTGAGTATTCCCCGAAATGTTTTAACTAGATCTCGGCACTTCATACAACATTTTAAAGAAGTTTTACGTAAGGCTGTAAGTGGAGAGTATGGGTAGAAAGGAAGTCAAATCATTTTATCATTGGCTTGATAAATTTTTGCATATACTATACAGGCAGTAATTTAAATATTAGTATAATAAATTTTATAACAGATAAGCCCAAAACACTGTAAAGAATTAAAATATTAAATTAAGCTACAAATACTATGTATATTCACTGTTTGATAACTGTGATAAAACACAATGGGTTATATTTTCAAGGAGATGATCATCTTGATGCAGATTAGGGGTAGGGGGCAATGGAGCTCATGTACTTAAAATTGTTAGATAAAACCAGTTAATTGCTGAATCTTGTGTTGGCTAAGGTAATAGTCATAAAAGGAAGTGTCACTGTAGTAATGAGAAAATGGGGCTTCATTTGAATTTTGAAAGGGGTAAGTTTTTATTAATGTTCATTTTTATCCTCTTTCTACAAAAGATTTGAGCACTTATAAAAATACATAGGTTATAAAAATTACCAAGTAACCAGATTTGAGGGAAGGGAAAGCAAGTAGCCAGGTAGCTGTGTTATGCAGAAATGCATGTCATACAGTCATTTGCAGTCCTTAGAGTTGGGTCACAAATTTGCTTCTGAGCTTGAGAAGGGTAAGTACACTCTTAATAGGCAGAAGGAAGGCGAGAAAGAGAGCAGTGGAGTGAACAGAGCTGCTTGAATGAAAAGTGTTTTCAAAGGAAATGGAGAACTGGGGAAAGGTCTAATGGTAGAGGACCTGGGAGCCAGACATAGTTGAGACTCTGGTACTGACGACGGATCCTGAACAAAGGAAGTGATGAAATGCGCTTTGTGGGGAAGAGTGATGTGGGAACAGGATACCTTTGATCTCAGAGACTTTGAAGGCAGGGATGTCAGCACCAGTCTGGGAGAAAAAAAATCATTTTAAAAGAAATGTCCAGCTGCGCTTCCTGCAGTGTCCCATGGACACCTCTGGCCACAGGCTGTCTTAGTTAGGTAAAGAAGAGGAAAGATCCTGTTACTTAGTTTCTAATGCTAATAGACAGTCATAAGAGGGGCCTGGATTGTGGTCATTAGACTGAGCATGGTGTGGAGGGCTGGTTGGTTTGAGGATCTAACAATTCTAGGCATTGAAATGTGGTGGGATTTCATGAGAAGTTAGTCCCTGGTATTTATTCAGTTCTGTGTCCCAAGATACACGGATCCTGTAGACTGGAAAGCCACTTGCTGCTTTTTATATTTTTTTTCCATATTAAATATTGGGATATGTAGGAATGCCTCTTTTTTTGCTCTTTTCCATGGTGTTTCATTTTCTAGGTTTCTAAAATAAAGCATCCTGTGTCTCAGGTAACCAGTGTTGTTGAGTTTAAATTCCCCTTGCTCAT
This sequence comes from Capra hircus, assembly GCF_001704415.2. NCBI lineage: Eukaryota > Metazoa > Chordata > Mammalia > Artiodactyla > Bovidae > Capra > Capra hircus. The sequence goes on along the minus strand of NC_030831.1, from coordinate 21,284,312 downwards.
GTTTGTGTTCAGTTCCATCAATACAAAGTTTAGATTTTAAGAAATACTGTTAGCTTATGGACATGTGCCAGTTTTGATGGGTAGAATTTGTTTCACTTGTAATAACTTAATTGATATGCAGCATATAAATGGGTTCAGTTCAGTTCAGTTGCTCAGTCGTGTCCGACTCTTTGCGACCCCATGAATCGCAGCACGCCAGGCCTCCCTGTCCATCACCAACTCCCGGAGTTCACTCAGACTCACGTCCATCCAGTCAGTGATGCCATCCAGCCATCTCATCCTCTGTCGTCCCCTCTCCTCCTGCCCCCAATCCCTCCCAGCATCAAAGTCTTTTCCAGTGAGTCAACTCTTCGCATGAGGTGGCCAAAGTACTGGAGTTTCAGCTTTAGCATCAGTCCTTCCAAAGAAATCCTGGGGCCAATCTCCTTCAGAATGGACTGGTTGGATCTCCTTGCAGTCCAAGGGACGCTCAAGAGTCTTCTCCAACACCACAGTTCAAAAGCATCAATTCTTCGGCGCTCAGCCTTCTTCATAGTCAAACTCTCACATCCATACATGACCACTGGAAAAACCATAGCCTTGACTAGATGGACCTTTGTTGGCAAAGTAGTGTCTCTGCTTTGCAAAATGCTATCTAGGTTGGTCATAACTTTTCTTCCAAGGAGTAAGCGTCTTTTAATTTCATGGCTGCAGTCACCATCAGCAGTGATTTTAGAGCCCCCCAAAATAAAGTCTGACTCTGTTTCCACTGTTTCCCCATCTATATGCCATGAAGTGATGGGACCAGATGCCATGATCTTCATTTTTTGAGTGTTGAGCTTTAAGCCAACTTTTTCACTCTCCACTTTCACTTTCATCAAGAGGCTTTTTAGTTCCTCTTCACTTCTGCCATAAGGGTGGTGTCATCTGCATATCTGAAGTTATCGATATTTCTCCCGGCAATCTTGATTCCAGCTTGTTTCTTCCAGCCCAGCGTTTCTCATGATGTACTCTGCATATAAGTTAAATAAGTATTGCCACTTTAAAGAGTACTCTGTTTAAAAGTTTTAAAATACTCAAAATTTTAAGTATGTTTAATGAAAATACTATGACAGTGGCTTCCTGGGGAACATGTTTGCATGAGCCTCACCAGGGATGTACCCATGAGACTCTCTTGTACATAAAGTTTCAGGCCTTCTGTTTTCAGCCCACTGTTCGCTAGAAGCCATCCCAGCGCTTTCCTTGTCAAACCCTGAAACCCACTGAACTGTGAGGGTTCAGTGAGCTTGTGGATGAGAGGATACCCAATTTTATGGATTGGCTGGGGGCTGGGGCTGGGGTTAGCTGGAGCCTGTCTGCTGGAGAATGAATGCTTGGCATTTCATTTCTTGGTTCAGAAAATGGAAGTCTGGGTAGATAACCCTCAGTGTAAGTGGTCTTTACACTGCTTCTCAGCATTAATGAGCATAGCATTTTTTTTTTCCCACAGTGCCTGAGGTAACATTATCTTTTTAGCATTTAAGACGTGTCTCACATTTTTTATTCCAGCAAGACGGTGATCTTCCAGAAGGAGCTACTGTCCCCGCTTTGGGATTATCCAATAAAGCTGTCTTTCAGGGTAAGACTGAGTTCGTCTCCAGAATTACTGAACCTATAATGGTACTTCCCACCTAGTTACACACTTGTGTAACATGTACCAGTGTTCATTATGGTGATTTCTCTTTTTAGAGATCACAGTACAGGCATCTGTGCTCTCTGTCAGATATTTCATGGTAACTACTCTATGTATCCTTGCACATCCTGAAATAGGTGCTGCTTTTACAAAGTGTACTTCATGGAGCGCTTCCAACCACAGATACTAATGTGGGTTGCCTGAAAAACGCGTTCCATAGTTTATAAAAAGTTTGGGAAATATTTGGTCAAAGGAAAATGAAGGAATTTTTATGAAATTGACCACAGCACATATGGAAAATACCGGAGTAGTGGAAATACCCTTGGCTTTGCAATCACGTGAATACAGCGTTGAATTACCCTCCCTTGAAGTGCCGCCACTTTCTCACTGGTGGCCTTAACATTGGGATGTGTGTAGGACACATAAAGATGGGACCACATTCATGATGTTGATGCTTCTTTTAAACTAGGAGATATGGCTTCTCAGCATTCTGATGAAGAGGAGCTGTTAAATAGTGCTGGTTTCGAGTATCACCAGGTGGCCTTCCAACCCTCCTTACTTACTGGTAAGAAAAGGCAAAAGTATGATTTACTAGAATCATTAGTACACATAGTGTGGTATCTGTCACCGGTGACCTAAATCTGTGCTTCAGAATTCACTTGCATGAAAATAGAAAAATTAACTGCAACACTGTAAATTTATTATAGAACCTCCCACTGAGGACCATCTGCTGCAAAATACTTTGTGGCCTGAAGTTCAAAAACTGTAAGTTAAACTATACTTAGCTGTTTGGTCTGATTCTATCCTAACTTGTGATATTTTTCCCCCCACAATTTGATTTTCTCCTTTGCTTTCCTCTTAGCTACAATCCCCCACCCCCAGATCTAAAGATCTCTTGGTAGCCTTCATAAGGGGTGAGAATCAAACTTTACTTAGATTTTTATAATGCTGTGTATTATAGTTACTAGATTTGTTGGTTTTGATTTTTTAAAGTAGAGAGGCATAGCACCAATTTTTTTTTTAACTATTACTCTTTTTTTTTCCTACAGTGGTTCCCTATTCGAACCTTTCTGTGATTTGTTATTAATATTTATTGTACTGACTGGTTAGGGGTGAAAACTTGTATTTAATTTAGTAGTTTGAATAAGTTATATTATTGCTAGGAAGTTACATTTTTTTCCACTCTCTGCTTTTACCCCAGATACTTCCCTTGACAGAAATGTTTCTTAAAAGAACTGTGTGTTAGCTAGAGAGATTAAAGTTAATCTTTTCACATTAAAAAAATTTTGCAGCATGAGAATAGATACATTTCCTAATACAAGGGTCATCCATTTTCTGTTTTTGAATTTTAGATACGGACATGGCTATGAAATATTTTGTGTTGCTTGTAGCAATTCAAAGACTCTGCTTGCCTCAGCTTGTAAGGTAGGGCATGTTACTTTTCTGTTCTGCTTGGTCACAGGTTATTTAAATCAGGCTCCTGCAAGCTTAGTGATGCAGGCAGAATTCGACATGAAAGGCCACAGGTGCCTGATTTTTCTGAATCTTGCTTTCTCTGCCTCTTTTCCATCTGTCTCTTCAGAAGCTTGCAGTTGCCTTTTAAATCTGTCTCAGCTGCACAGTTTTGTTTTTCAGTACTTGGCTTGAGCCTATTTATGCCCCTACTCAAAAACTATTTAATCAGATATCTGAAAATTAGACCTAAGAATGTGATAAAAATTTTTAGTAATGGGAGTGCTGGAGACACAGGGGAAGGCAAAACCCCGTGTGCGTTCCATCTGACCATTTCTCGAGGCCACTCAGGGTGCTGACCTAATAGGGGAGTCGAGTCCCTTGGCCCATGCCATGGTGAGGCAGGGGGGCGGCCAGGGCAGCGAGCTACCAGTAGGTGGCGCTGCAGAATTGTGCACTTGAGACAGTGGCCTGGGGGAATGGTCTTGAACTTGCTCTTCAGTGTTTATATCCTGTGGAGGATAATGTGAAGGATCTGAGACCCACGCATTCCTCTGAATTTCCTCAAATTATCTACTTGTTTTAAACAAGAAAATACATTTATTTACTTGTTTTAAGCATGATGGTAAGAGCTGCCCACCTGGATGGCCACCTTTGGGTTTCTTTGTTTTGGGGTTTTTTCTGTGTGTTTGTTTTTTGTCCGTGCTCTTGCTGTGACTTCTTTGTATTTGCCTGTGTTGAGTTGAGGGTCACCCTAAGAAATAATGTCATGCTCCTTTTCCCCCACCTCTCTTTGTTTATTGGCCTCTTTGTGAGGGTGGTCCTGAGAGTTTTCTTTCTGTTAATACAGATGCCTTTGGGTAGAATAGGGCATAATAGCAATAACAACTGTGCTTCTATTGAGCAAACTTTTTTGTGTCTTAGAGCACTGTTAATCATATATTTTCTCCTTTTCAAGTTGGCTCACTTGTAACAAGCATGGGCATTTCTCTTTTAAGCTAACATTCTGTAGCTGTTTTATTTAGGTGTCATGAGTGTACTGAAGGAGAAGAGGGCAGTAGAGGATGAGATGGTTAGATAGCATCACCGACTCAGTAGACACGAACTTGAGCAAACTCCAGGGAATTGTGGAGGACAGGGAAGCCTGGTATGCTGCAGTCCATGGGGTGGCAAAGAGTCCAACACAACCTAGCAACTGAATGGCAACAAAGTGTACTATAAATTGAACATTGGACACTTTGATAAATTTTGACATATACCTGTGAAATCATCACTACAATCATAATGAAGATACCATCCACCCCCAGTCCTGTGCTGTGCTGTGCTTAGTCACTCAGTTGTGTCCGACTCTTTGCAATCCCATGGGCCGTAGCCCGCCAGGCTCCTCTGCCCACAGGGATTCTCCAGGCAGGAGTACTGGCGTGGGTTGCCATTCCCTTCTCCAGGGTATCTTCCCAACCCAGGGATCAAACTCAGGTCTCCAGTTTTGCAAGGAGATTCTTTACCATCTGAGTCACCAGGGAAGCCCGCCCCTATCCCTAGTAAACCACGAATCTGTTTTTTAACATGATTCAGTTCAGTTCAGTCGCTCAGTCATATCCGACTCGTTGCGACCCCATGAATTGCAGCACATCAGGCCTCCCTGTCCATCACCAACTCCCGGAGTTCACTCAGACTCATGTCCATCCAGTCAGTGATGCCATCCAGCCATCTCATCCTCTGTCGTCCCCTTCTCCTTCTGCCCCCAATCCCTCCCAGCATCAGAGTCTTTTCCAATAAGTCAACTCTTTGCATGAGGTGGCCAAAGTACTGGAGTTTCAGCTTTAGCATCATTCCTTCCAAAGAAATCCCGGGGCCGATCTCCTTCAGAATGGACTGGTTGGATCTCCTTGCAGTGCAAGGGACTCTCAAGAGTCTTCTCCAACAAAACAGTTCAAAAGCATCAGCTCTTCAGCGCTCAGCCTTCTTCACAGTCCAACTCTCACATCCATACATGGAAAACCATAGCCTTGACTAGACAGACCTTAGTCAGCAAAGTAATGTCTCTGCTTTTCAATATGCTATCTAGGTTGGTCATAACTTTTCTTCCAAGAAGTAAGCGTCTTTTAATTTCATGGCTGCAATCATCACTTGCAGTGATTTTGGAGCCCCCCAAAATAAAGTCTGACACTGTTTCCACTGTTTCCCCATCTATTTGCCATGAAGTGATGGGGCCAGATGCCATGATCTTCGTTTTCTGAATGTTGAGCTTTAAGCCAACTTTTTCACTCTCCTCTTTCACTTTCATCAAGAGGCTTTTTAGTTCCTCTTCACTTTCTGCCATAAGGGTGGTGTCATCTGCATATCTGAGGTTATTGATATTCTCCCAGCAATCTTGATTCCAGCTTGTGTTTCTTCCAATCCAGCGTTTCTCATGATGTACTCTGTCCACTGGAGAAGGGAATGGCAAACCACTTCAGTATTCTTAATAATAGGATACTGAACGAGGAACTCCTCAGGTCAGTAGGTGCCCAATATGCTACTGGAGATCAGTGGAGAAAGATGGAACCAAAGCAAAAACAATACCCAGCTGTGGATGTGACTGGTGATAGAAGCAAGGTCTGATGCTGTAAAGAGCAATATCGCATAGGAACCTGGAATGTCAGGTCCATGAGTCAAGGCAAATTGGAAGTGGTCAAACAAGAGATGGCAAGGATGAACGTCGACATACTAGGAATCAGCGAACTAAAATGGACTGGAATGGGTGAATTTAATTCAGATGACCATTATATCTACTACTGCGGGCAGGAATCCCTCAGAAGAAATGAAGTAGCCATCGTGGTCAACAAAAGAGTCCGAAATGCAGTACTTGGATGCAATCTCAAAAACGACAGAATGATCTCTGTTCGTTCCAAGTCTATGCCCCAACCAGTAATGCTGAAGAAGCTGAAGTTGAATGATTCTATGAAGACCTATAAGACCTTGTAGAACTAACACTCAAAAAAGATGTCCTCTTCATTATAGGGGACTGGAATGCAAAAGAAGGAAGTCAAGAAACATCTGGAGTAACAGGCAAATTTGGCCTTGGAATGCGGAATGAAGCAGGGCAAAGACTAATAGAGTTTTGCCAAGAAAATGCAGTGGTCATAGCAAACACCCTCTTCCAACAACACAAGAGAAGACTCTACACATGGACATCACCAGATGGTCAACACCGAAATCAGATTGATTATATTCTTTGCAGCCAAAGATGGAGAAGCTCTATATAGTCAACAAAAACAATACCAGGAGCTGACTGTGGCTCAGATCATGAACTCCTTATTGCCAAATTCAGACTTAAATTGAAGAAAGTAGGGAAAACCACTAGACCATTCAGCTATGACCTAAATCAAATCCTTTATGATTATACAGTGGAATGAGAAATAGATTTAAGGGCCTAGATCTGATAGATAGAGTGCCTGATGAACTATGGAATGAGGTTCGTGACATTGTACAGGAGATATCCCTGTACAATCTCAATCAAGACCATCCCCATGGAAAAGAAATGCCAAAAAGCAAAATGGCTGTCTGGGGAGGCCTTACAAATAGCTGTGAAAAGAAGAGAAGAGAAAAGCAAAGGAGAAAAGGAAAGATATAAGCATCTGAATGCAGAGTTCCAAAGAATAGCAAGAAGAGATAAAAAAGCCTTCAGCGATCAATGCAAAGAAATAGAGGAAAACAACAGATTGGGAAAGACTAGAGATCTCTTCAAGAAAATTAAAGATACCAAGGGAACATTTCATGCAAAGATGGGCTCGATAAAGGACAGAAATGGTATGGACCTAACAGAAGCAGAAGATATTAAGAAGAAGTAGCAAGCATACACAGAAGAACTGTACAAAAAAGATCTTCACAACCCGGAAAATCATGATGGTATGATCACTCATCTAGAGCCAGACATCCTGGAATGTGTAGTCAAGTGGGCCTTAGAGAGCATCACTACAAACAAAGCTAGTGGAGGCGATGGAATTCCAGTTGAGCTATTTCAAATCCTGAAAGATGATGCTGTGAAAGTGCTGCACTCAGTATGCCAGCAAATTTGGAAAACTCAGCAGTGGCCACAGGACTGGAAAAGGTCAGTTTTCATTCCAATCCCGAAGAAAGGCAATGCCAAAGAATGCTCCAACTACCGCACAGTTGCACTCGTCTCACATGCTAGTAAAGTAATGCTCAAAATTCTCCAAGCCAGGCTTCAGCAATACGTGAACCGTGAACTTCCTGATGTTCAAGCTGGTTTTAGAAAAGGCAGAGGAACCAGAGATCAAATTGCCAACATCTTCTGGATCATGGAAAAGGCAATAGAGTTCCAGAAAAACATCTATTTCTGCTTTATTGACTATGCCAAAGCCTTTGACTGTGTGGATCACAATAAACTGTGGAAATTCTGAGAGAGATGGGAGTACCAGACCACCTGGCCTGCCTCTTGAGAAATCTGTGTGCAGGTCAGAAAGCAACAGTTAGAACTGGACATGGAACAACAGACTGGTTCCAAATAGGAAAAGGAGTGTGTCAAGGCTGTATATTGTCACCCTGCTTATTTAACATGATAGAGTAGTTTATATTTTCTAAATTTCTAAATTTTTCTATAAATATAACTGTAGTTTGTACTCTTTTTTTGTGTAGCTTCTTTCATTTATCATAATTTGAGATTCATCCATTTTGTTGCATGTATCAATTAATTGTTCATGTTTTTATTTCTGAATTGTTTTCTCTTTTACATATGTATTACAATTTGTTGATCCATTCACTTAATGGACATTTAGGTGATTTCCATTTTGGGACTTTTACCAGTAAAGCTGTTATAAACATTTGTGTACAAGTCTTTGCATAGAATATGCTTTCATGTCTCTTGAGCAAATACATATGAGTAGAATTGCTGAGTGTATGGTAGATACATGTTAAAATTTTTAAGAAGCTGACAAACTGTTTTCCAAAGTGGTTGTACCGCTTTACAGTCCCACTGGCAACGTGTGAGAGTTTCAGTTGCTCCACACCTTCACTAGTACATGATATTGTCATGTTTTTAATTTTTACCGTTCTGATACTTTTGTAATACCTAACTGTACCTGTAATTTACATTTCCCTTATGATTAATAATATTGAGTATTTCTTCGTGTGCTAGTTTTCCATCTGTGTATTTTCTTTGATGAAGTATATATTCAGATCTTTTGCCCAGTTCTTCATTGTATTGTTTTCTTATTACTGAATTTTGAAAAGTTCTTTATATACACTGGATACTCCTTTATCAGATATTTGCTATGTAGATAATTTTCCACAGCGTCTTTTCTTTTTCTTGGCAGTGTTTTTTCAGAGGGCCGAAGTTTATGTTTTGGTGAGGTCTAAGTTATCACTTTTGTTCTCTGTTGTTTGTGCTGCTTGTGTAGAATCTAAGTAATCTTTGCCTGACTCAAATATCTTTTGCATTATTAAGCATGTTTGCTGTGCATTATGACGAACTCTTTATCAGGCTGCAAAATCTCCCTATAGTTCCTAGTTTGCAGAGTTTTTATCACGAATGGATGTTCAGTTCAGTTCAGTTCAGTCGCTCAGTCGTGTCCGACTCTTTGCGACCCCATAATGGATGTTAGATTTTGTCAAATTTTTTTCTTTGTTGGCATCTCATATGTTTTTCCCTTTTATTAATATGAAGAGTTACATTGAATGATTTTTTCAAATGATGAATGAGCTTTGCATTCCTGCTCATGATATATATGTATATAAATTTTAAAAAATTATTCTTTTTATTGAGGTGTAACTGACATGTATAACATTGTATTAGTTTAAGGTGTACAGCATAATGATTTGGCGTTTGTTTATATGGGGAAGTCATCCCCGCAGTAAGTCTAGCTAACACTCATCATCATACATAGTTAGAAGACCAAGTTTTTTCTTGTGCTGAGGACGTTTAAGATCTCAGCAGCTTTCAAATATGCAGTTCAGTACTGATGATAATTGCTGTGCTACAGATTACGTCCCCCTGACTTAGTTATCTGTAGCTGGACGTTTGTACCTTTTGACTCTTCACCCATTTCACCCAGCCCTCAATCCTGGCTTCTGGATAGGTGTTAGTGCTGTTAAGGTTTTCCTCTAAGCATTGCTTTTGAGGCATTCTGCAAATTTTGGTATGTTGTGTTTTCATTTTCATTCAGTTAAAAATACTTTCTAATTTCTTTCACCTTTTATTTTTTAACTATAGGTTATTTTGAAATATATTAGTTTCCATATACTGAGTATTTTTAAGGTCTTTCTGTTACTGATTTCTAATTTAATTTTGTTCAAAAAGTATAGTATAGCTTCAATCATTTGAAATTTAATCTTGGTAAATTTCCATGTTCCCTTGAAGAAGGTAGATTCTGTTTCTGTTGGGTGGAGTGTTCTGAAAAATATGACTTATATTGGTTGATAGTATTACCGTCTTTGCTCTTTTTGTTCTGTTGTGTGTGGCATTTTGAAATCTCTGACGACAGTTGTGAACTTGCCCTTTAATCTTTGTAGTGCGTTCAGTTTGTACTCTGTGTTTTGAAGCTCTGTTGTTAGATCCTAAGCATTTATGATCATTATGTTCTCTTGATTAAATGATTAGTTTATTATTATGAAATGAAACTCTTTATTTCTGATAATAGTTTGTGCTCTGAAATCCACTCTGATGTTAATATAGCCACTCCAGCTTTCTTTCTTTTTTTTGGCCACACTTCGAGGCTTGCACTGTCTTAGTTCCCTGACCAGGGATTGAACCCATGCCTCCTGCAGTGAAAGCATGGAGTCCTTACCACTGAGTAGTGCTTGAATTATGTGTCTTTTTCATCATTTTACTTTTAAGTTGTTTGTTAACTTTTATCTCAAGTGGATTTCTTGGAGGCAGCATAGAGTTGGATCTTTTTCTTGTCCTGATAATCTTTCATTTTAATAGGGGTGTTTATTAGACTGTTTGAATTTAATGTAATCATTGATACGGTAGATTTACTTTATCTTGCCATTTGTTTTCTGTTTAATCCATCTGTTCTTTGATCCATTTTACTTATTTTTGGTGAAGTAATTGCTTTTTATAATTCTGTTTCATTTCTTTTGCTTAGCAGATATAACTCTTTGTTGTGTTATTTTATTGGTTGTTTCACATTTTATAGTATGTGTCTTTAACTTACCACAGTTTAGCATCAAGTAATAGTGCACTGTTCATGAGAAAATAAGTATATTTTCATTTCCCCCTATTTTGTGGCATTGTTTTTGTACATTTTGCTTCTTTACAGAAATCCCATGATACTATTATTTTTGCTTTAATAATCAATTATCCCTAAAGAGATTTAAATAATAAAAAAGTTTTTCCAACAGGTATAATTTTCCTTCTGCCTGCAGGATATTCCCTAGCATTTTTTGTAATGTAGTTCTGCTGGTTAGGATTTTTTTTTGAGTTTTTGCTTGTCCGGAAAATATATATGTCTCCTTCATTTTGGTAGGTAAAGAATTGTTTGTTTTCCCTTCTGTACTTTAAAAACGTTGCTTTATTTCTTCTGACCTGCATTGCTTTGATGAGAAGCCGAGTGTAATTTTCCTTTGTTGCTCAGTAATGGGCTTTTCCTCTCCATGTGCAGTTTCTTGTTTATCCCTGGTTTTAAACAATCTGACTATTGTGGGTGTAATTTTCTTTGTGTTTCTTGTGCTTGAGTTTTATTGAACTTATTGGATCCTTCAGTTTATTGTTTTCATCAAATTTGAGGGCCATTAGCTTTTTAAGTATTTTTTCTTTTCATCCTTTTGCAGACCATATTTGGCTGCTTGATGTTGTCATAGGGTTCAGTGATGGTCTTTTGTTTTTTAATTTTTTCTACTCTATGATTCTTTTTGTCCCTTGGGGTAACTGTTCTTTGTTGCCAGACATTAAGTATTTTGAAGTGCCATTGTTTCACGTATTTCGTTTGATCTTTTAGTTTTTTTCATACAAGATAGTAAATCTGGTCCCTGTCACTTCGTATGGACCAGAAGTGAAAGTCTCTTAACTACTAATTACACAGTTAATGCAGAAATGTATTTTGTAAAAATATAATACATACTTGTAAAATTATGTAAAATGCATACTTGGAAAAATAGTATGGCAGCTCCTCAAAAAATTAAAATAGAACTATACCATATGATCCAGCAATTCTGTTTTTGGGTTTTTATACAAAGAAAATGAAAACATTATTTATATAGATAAACGTACCCTTGTGTTCATTGTAGCTTTATTTGCAATAGACAAGATATGGAAGCAGCCAAAGTGTCCATTGATAAAGGAATGACTAGGAAGGGGTGGTGTGTGTGCACGTGAATGTCAGTATAACTCAGCCATTAAACAAGAGTGAAGTCTTTCCATTTGTGGCACCCTGGATAGACCTGGAGGGTATTATGCTAAGTGAAATAAGTAAATAAGTCAGACAGAGAAAGATAAATACTAAATGATTTCATTTATATGTGGAATCCAAAAAAACAAAGCAAATGGACAAACAAAACAGAAGCAGATTGGTTGATACAGGGAACAGACAGGGTGTTTTCAGGAGGGGTGGAGAGATGATAGAAATAGGGGTATAAGAGGTATAAACTTATAAATAATACACAGTTTCAAAATAAGTCACAGGGATGTGAGGTGCACATAGGGAACACAGTCAATAACAAGGTAAAATATTGTATGTTAATTATAATTTTAAAAATTCTGATTCCACTGCCAGTCTCTTAATTATTCATCATTTCTAATCCCCGTCTGTCTCTTCTCAGGGGTTACACCTGGTTATAGAATTTATAGTATCTTCTGAGAATTTGTGGTTTTTATTTATGCAGATACATGGAGAATACTGTAGAAGCAATGTGTTACTTTGAAAAGTGGTTTTGTTTTATTTTTTCCAGTGTATTTCACTCACATTGCTTTCTTGTTTCATCTCTGTCCTGCAGGCAGCCAAGAAAGAGCATGCTGCCATCATTCTCTGGAACACTGCATCTTGGAAGCAGGTGCAGAATTTAATCTTCCACAGTTTGACTGTCACACAGATGGCCTTCTCTCCTGACGACAAGTTCTTACTAGCTGTTTCCAGAGATCGGACCTGGTCACTGTGGAAGAGGCAGGACACAATCCCACCTGAGTTAGGTAAACGGCTCCTGGCTGGGAAGAGTACTAGTGAGACAGCTATATCCATTTACTCACTTTGAGCAGCTGTTGGGTAAAGTGAAATAACAGGGTGAAGGCTAGAGTCTGGTTACTGGAGTCTTTCAAAGTTTTTGGCACTTGAGGAAGACTTGACCTTCCTTGTAAGGATGATAATGTTTTCAGATATCTTGGTTAAAGAACCGTAAAAATCTGTATGCACAAAATTTAGACTTTGCAGATGGTTACAGAATGCCACCATAAAACCAAATAGATGATATATACTGAGGATTTTATGGGACAGGAATAATAATATACAGTTAAATTACCCACCTGTTTCACACTGATAATTTAGACATCCACTTGGCTTCCTTGGTGGCTCAGATGGTAAAGAATCCACCTGCTATGCAGGAGACCCGAATTCCATCCCTGGGTCAGGAAGATCCCCTGGAGATGGGAATGGCTACCCACTCCAGTAGTGTTTGGAGAATCCCATGAACAGAGCAGCCTGGCAGGCTGCAGACCATGGAGTTGCAAAGCCTTGGACATGACCGAGGAACTAATATTTGTGAATGACACGACCCCTGGGCAAGATGCTAACACACCTACCTGCATTCTACTTTGGACCTGGCATAAAATGAAAAAACACTGAAAAGGAAAAAAGAGTCTCCTTTGTGTACTTACAGCAATAGCCTATTATTCTTCCAGTTTCAGTGAGTGGGTAAAATCTAGAGAGTGGTTAAAGTACTTTTGTGTTGTTTAATCCTGCTGTTAATTTTTTCATTGATTACTACATCAATTTGACTTACGATGTTTTTAGTTCTTTGGGTTTTTTATATTTTAGAGAATATCAAGTACTATGACACATCCTGAGCAGTATATGTTAAAACAGACTGATTTCATTTGCAACCAGTGATTTCCTAATATGTAGCCTTTACTTTTTAAAGTTAAAATGAGGCTAATAACAAGTTATTATAATGTGTTATGTCTTTGTGGATTGTTGATTAATAGATACATTAGTCTTCCCTTGATACACAGCTAGGTCATTTAGGTTTAGTCCCTGTGAGGGCTAGAAGTTAGTTACCCTACACTTAGAATCTTACAAAGGAAAAGATTAAAAAAAAAATTTTTTTTTTTACATTAAGAGTGCATTATTCTTTTTTCCATAGCTTAATACACAGATCTGGCTACTTCCTGAGTAAGTTTAAATTTCTTCAGGCTTCTTCTGTAGGCATCAACTGAACTTTTAGTTAAGTGTCCAGAAGATGTTTTACATCAGTCACTTCAGTTCAGTTCAGTTCAGTCGCTCAGTCGTGTCCAACTCTTTGCGACCCCATGGACTGAAGCATGCTAGGTCTCCCTGTCCACCAACTCCCAGAGTTTACTCATACTCATGTCCATTGAGTTGGTGATGCCATCCAACCATTTCATCCTTTGTCGTCCCCTTCTCATCCTGCCTTCAATCTTTCCCAGCTTCAGGGTCTTTTCCAGTGAGTCAGTTCTTCGCATCAGGTGGCCAAAGTATTGGAGTTTCAGCTTCAGCATCAGTCCTTCCAGTGAATATTCAGGACTGATTTCCTTTAGGATGGACTGGTTGGATCTCCTTGCTGTCCAAGGGACCCTCAAGAGTCCCTTGAATTGATGTTCAAAAGCATCAATTCTTTAGCGCTCAGCTTTCTTTATAGTCCAACTCTCACATCCATACATGATCACTGGAAAAACCATAGCCTTGACTGGACGGACTTTTGTGGGCAAAGTAATGGCTCTGCTTTGCTGTTTAGGTTGGTTATAACTTTTCTTCTAAGGAGTAAGCGTCTTTTAATTTCATGGCTGCAGTCACCATCTGCAGTGATTTTGGAGCCCCCAAAAATAAAGTCCGTCACTGTTTCCCCATCTGTTTGCCATGAAGTGATGGGACCAGATGCCATGATCTTAGTTTTCTGAATGTTGAGTTTTAAGCCAGCTTTTTCACTCGCCTCTTTGACGTTCATCAAGAGGCTTTTTAGTTCTTCTTCACTTTCTGCCATAAGGGTGATATTATCTGCATATCGTGATTGATATTTCTCCCGGCAATCTTGATTCCAGCTTGTGCTTCATCCAGTTCAGCATTTCTCATGATGTACTCTGCATAGAAGTTAAATAAGCAGGGTGACAGTATATAGCCTTGACGTGCTCCTTTCGTGGTTTGGAACAAGTCTGTTGTTCCATATCCAGTTCTAACTGTTGCTTCTTGACCTGCATACGGATTTCTCAGGAGACAGGTCAGGTGGTCTGGTATTCCCATCTCTTTCAGAATTTTCCAGAGTTTGTTGTGGTCCACACAGTCAAAAGCTTTGGCATAGTCAATAAAGCAGAAATAGATGTTTTTCTAGAACTCTCTTGCTTTTTCTGTGATCCAGCAGATGTTGGCAATTTGATCTCTGGTTCCTCTGCCTTTTCTAAATCCAGCTTGAACATCAGGAAGTTCACAGTACACGTATTGCTGAAGACTGGCTTGGAGGATTTTGAGCATTACTTCATTAGCATGTGAGATGAGTGCAATTGTGCGGTAGTTGGAGCATTCTTTGGCATTGCCTGTCTTTGGGATTGGAATGAAAACTGACCTTTTCCAGGCCTGTAGCCACTGCTGAGTTTTCCAAATTTGCTGGCATATTGAGTATAGCACTTTCACAGCATCATCTTTCAGGATTTGAAGTAGCTCAACTGGAATTCCGTCACCTCCACTAGCTTGGTTCGTAGTGATGCTTCCTAAGGCCCACTTGACTTCACATTCCAGGATGTCTGGCTCTAGGTGATCACACCATTGTGATTATCTGGGTCATGAAGATGTTTTTTGTATAGTTCTTCTGTGTATTCTTGCCACCTCTTAGTATCTTCTGCTTCTGTTAGATCCATATCATTTCTGTCCTTTGTTGTGCCCATCTTTGCATGAAAAGGGGTAGCTCTAATTTTCTTAAAGAGATCTCTAGTCTTTCCCATTCTATTGTTTTCCTCTATTTCTTTGCATGATCACTGAGGAAGGCCTTCTTATCTCTCCTTGCTATTCTTTGGAACTCTACATTCAAATGGGTATAGCTTTCCTTTTCTCCTTTGCCTTTAGCTTTGCATCTTTTCACAGCTATTTGTAAGGCCTCCTCAGACAACCATTTTGCCTTTTTGCATTTCTTTTTCTTGGGAATAGTCTTGCTCACTGTCTTCTGTACAATGTCACAAACCTCCATCCATAGTTCTTCAGGCACTCTATCAGATCTAATCCCTTTAATCTATTTGTCACTTCCACTGTATAATCATAAGGGATTTGATTTAGGTCATACCTGAATGGTCTAGTGGTTTTCCCTATTTTCTTCAATTTAACTCTGAATTTGGCATTAAGGAGTTCACATCAGTCACTTGAGAGTGACTAATCAGTATAATATAATTTCCTACTAGAAAAATAATTGTATGCCCATAGTTTTCTGGTGAGGGGTCTGCTCCCTGGCCTTGATCTGTTGCAAAAGACATCCATTTATGTGTATAAATTGATGACTAAATTACATGATTTATATGGCACTTAAACGTAACTTTCTAACAAGGAAAAACCAGGTTTCTCCACTTTGAGAGTAGTGCATAAATGTGTTTCTTTCAGACCCCATCTTCAGCCTGTTTGCCTTCACTAACAAAGTCACTGCTGTGCATAGCAGGATTATTTGGTCTTGTGATTGGAGTCCAGATGGCAAGTATTTCTTCACTGGAAGTCGGGACAGAAAGGTAATTTTTTTTAACTTTGTATTTTTTCAAATGTAATATAATAATATTACAGGTATCTTTGGATTAAAAAAACACACATAATCCTAATTTTCTAATATGGTTTTTAAAAATCAGTTTATATATTCCCTCCTGTGTTTTTCATACGCATACATAGAAAGACTTTTCTTACTTGTTAAATTCTATAAATACATGTCTCTGAAATATCAACTATAGAGGAGACTCTTCAGACTCATTACTAATATCAGATGGCCCCAGTGGGAGAAAAGTAGTAAATGAAATGGGTTAAGACTATCCATACTTTTTTTTTCATACTTGTATGAATTTAAAATTCTGTGAATAGTTGTTACCTTTTCATTCATTGGAGGAGGTGGGGTATGTGAGTGTGTGTGTCCCAAGCTTTGAAAAAAGTCAGGATAAGTGAGCTAGCAGTAGGTTCTTGGCCTTGCCCCTTGCCCTTGTTCTCTGGGAAATGTTTGCCTGGCCCAGTCTTTCCTCTGGTGTTCATGCTCTTTGAAACGTCCACGGGATTGCAAAGAGTTGGACATGACTGAGCGACTAAACAGCAACATGGCAATAGAGAGGTGATTAGGTGGGTGAAGGTGTTGATGGGGTGGGTTGGGGGTTTTGAATGGAAATTTTCATCCCCAATATATCTTTTGTTATTATTTCTTACTATTAAAAATTCTGTGTGTAACTGTGGTTAGAAATAAAAGTTATTTTGAAATGTTTAAAAAAAAAATCCTTTCCTTCCGTGCAGTTCCTGCAGACTAGAGGTCTGAGGCGCCGGAGCATCTCCTTTCCACCCCCGCCCTCTCAGTCCTAGTCGTGGTATTCCTGAGCAGGGGGCTGACACAGCGTGTGCTCAGTGACACACACAAGTGTCAGCCTCTGACACGCCCTCTCCCAGCCCTTCTCTCCTCTCACTGGCCTCCTCGTGTCTTCCCCAGCATTTATCTTCCTACTCTCTCCAAGCTGCTCAGGCAGCAGGTCTGCTTCCGCCCTCCACAGTCAGGCCTGCCAGCAGACGGTCCAGAGTGACTCAGAGAGAGATCAAGGCTGAAACGGACGAAGCACCATCCATCAGGCGGTCTCGGGAATGCCCTTCTGCCTGCCTGGGCAGAGCCTTCTGCTCAGAGTCTCTCTTTGGTCCTGAAGTTGCAGCTCTTGTCTGTTTCACTGCCCTCTCCATTTCTTTGTGGCTGTTCACACCCCTTCGAGGCCTAAGCTTCCAGAAAAGCCTAATTTCTTAGCTTGGTATCATCAGGTTGGGGCCTCCTGAGAGCTGAGCTGGGGTGTAGAGGAAGAGCCAAGGACTTAGTATGGTTCCATACATTTTGAGGTAATTTCTTGGGGGAATGCACAGGCACTCACTGGGTCAGAACTGGTTTCCTGAGTATAAAGAGCAGGCCTCTGGGCAGGGACAGTCGGCTTTGGCCCAGCACACTTGGGTAGTTGAGATCTCAGACTTGTATCTGCTACACGGTGGCTTCTCTGTGATGCTTGCAGTCCTCAGAAGTCCTGGATCACAAATGAAAATGATGAATTAAAATATTTCAGTGTCATCTATGCCACTGAAACTCTAATGCATCACCATTAACAGAAACCTTGCAGAGAGAAAGTGTTACAGAGTTTGATCTGTCTGTGCTAGGTGGTTGTCTGGGGTGAGTGCGACTCCAGCGATGACGCCATCGAGCACAGCATCGGGCCCTGCTCCTCCGTTCTGGACGTGGGTGGAGCTGTGACTGCCGTCAGCGTCTGCCCGGTGCTTAACCTTTCCCAACGGTCAGTCTGTGTGTGGGGGCTTCATCTCATGTTTCTTTAAGAGGACCACTTAGTTTCTCAGTGTGTAGCCCTCTTATGCTTTCATCTGTGGGTACTTTCAGCTTCCAAGTTAACTATTTTTTTAAACTAATGCTTATGTTTCTCATAAGAATTTCTAAATTGATGAGTGGTGAAATAGAGATGGGGAGTGTGGGTCAGAGGTTCTTATTTCACCAAATGGAAGACGGTGCTACTTTCTCTATAGCGAGTATCTTTAGTAGACTGAGGGCCCCACAGCCAGCCAGGGAAGCGCTGGCTCGCAGGCCTTGCCCACCAGGGACAGAGGTAGAACTGTGCACCCTCTATGGAGAGGCGGCTTCTTGCGTGCACGGCAGAGCAGCACACTGGGTCCTGGGTCCGAACAGAGTCCTTCGTCAGCCAGAGGGAGTCGGGAACCCTGAAGAAATTCATGCTAAATTAATCCGTCTTCACCCTTCTCTTAAAAACAGATACGTGGTTGCAGTAGGATTAGAGTGTGGAAAGATTTGTTTATACTCCTGGAAAAAGACTGATCAAGTTCCGGAAATAAACGACTGGATCCGCTGTGTAGAAACAAGTCAAAGGTATTTCTTTCCTGTTTTTGCTTCCACCAGATCAGATAGACATCGTTGGAGTCTTTAGCAACAAATCTCATGCCTCATTTGCGTGGAGAAGAACACACATCCGTCCCGGCGCTTACCCCCGATTGGTGCCTCTGTGTTTTGTGACATTCTCTTGAAATTGACATTTGTTACTATACTGCACTTATTTTTAAAAAGTTTATTTGTCCACATGGCTTGTTTGCCTGATATCATCTTTAGAGATAACACAGTGGAGATGAAAATGAATTTCAAAATGATGGGTTTCAGAATGTGACCACAGTAGAATCTTAGGAAAATTTGATTCAGAATGTTGGTGATTTCTTTGGAAATATTATAGACTGTGGTTGGTAGCCAGATCTCATGTTTGAACACTTCAGCTCAGCTCCCGAAATGGCGCAAACTGCCAGGTGCCGCTCCCAGCCCTGTGACCCGCCTTCAGGCAGAGCGAGGGCTCCGAGCCTTGGGCCTGGGCCCTGCCTCTGCTGGCTCAGAGCGTCTGCTCCTCATCGCCTCCTCCTCATCCACCTGCCTGGACAGCAGGGATCACTTGTCAATCAACTTCACCCATTTTATGCATTAGAAATGACGAGACTTGCAAAAAAGTCACACATCATTCTGTGTTAGATTTTTTTTTTTAGGATTCTTCAACATTTGTATGTTTAAACTATCTAAAATATAACTTCAAATACAGTTCCAAACAACAGCACCATGAGGAAGGCCACTGGCTTGATGACGAGAGACATGTATTATACAGGCTATTTCTTCCAGAGGAGTTTGTCTCCTTATCAGCAAAGCATGTTAATGCTTGTGATAATTGTATTCATTTAAATATATTAAAAGGAGATCTGATTTGTCGCTGCTTCTCTCATGGCTTTGCTCCCACCTCTCTGAGGCTGGGTTTGGCTGTTGAAACAGTTCATGCTGTTGGCTTACCTAAGAGAGAGGTAGCCAACGAAATTCCATATTTCAGGCATTTGAAACTTCCTCTCTTCCCGGCCTCCCCTGCCTTCTTTTCCTTCCTTTCGGTTCGCCCTGCCCGCGATGCTCACTCTGCCTCTGCCTGGTACCCGGCAAGCGTGACACTCGCAGGAAGCCCCGTAGAAAGCACAGGCAGGGGCATGTACAGAGTTTGAGTTTTTCATTAAAAATTTTTTTTGTCATTATGATGACTTTGGATTTGCAAGAACTGATTCCTGACTGACTTTATATTATTTGGATTGCTAACATTACAGTTACCAAATTAGTAGTAATGTTACCTGAAAGACTTAATTTCAATAGACATTTCTCGAATTCCACTGATCATTAAAGCAGAATTTGACAGAAATGCATTGTCTGTTTCTTGCTGTTTTTGGTGGTGTCCTTGGTCGGTAAGTAAGATGTTTTCAAGGTTAAAATAAAATTGCTAAACTGTTAGTGACAGCACATCTTGATGTTCAGGTTTTGACTTCCATTTATGTTAACATCACTAATAGGAAGCGCATACTAATTTAATTAATATGAATTGAGCAGCCAGTAAAATGTTTCATGGTTGCAGCATATGTTCATCTCATGATTTCTCTTTGTTTTAGCCAAAGTCATACACTTGCTATCAAAAAACTATGCTGGAAGAATTGTAATGGAAAGACTGAACAGAATGAAGGAGAAGGTGCAGAATGGTTACAGTTTGCAAGTTGTGGTGAAGATCACACTGTGAAGATACACAGAGTCGACAGATGTGCGCTGTAGTGGACTTAGTGACTACAAGCGTATACCCATCAGTGTCTGTATTTATCATGTAAATGGATAACCTTTCTTTACCTCATACTTGTATCGAGTTTCATTTTTAAGCCTTATGGCAGTAGTCCTTATATGAGTCTCAGACCCTCTGAAATATGATGGAAGCTACAGACTCTTTGCTCAAAATGTTTATATATGCACCCACTCTCAGAACCTCGCCCATGCTTTCAGGGATTCAGACCTGCATCTGTGTGTTCCTGATTGAGAGCCTCTGTCCCTCCTTTCTTCATGACCGAATTTGCCTAATTCTGTGTCATTTTCTTCTGTTTTCATATGCTGCTGTTTGGGACATTTTATTATTTACTGCCCTCTTCTGAGGGAGGACCTAAAAAATAAAGAGGTAAAACCCAGATTACTCAATTTGTAACAGTTTTTGTAAATAAACGGACCACACAAGTGTGGTCTTGACCCCTTCCTCCCAGTACATACCAGCCATTCTAGGAATTTGGCAGGTGGTTGTGAGTTTGAACTGCAGTCCCTCCCTTCTATTCCTTCAGGGTTTGACTTAAAGTAGAACATCCCGGCATTTAAACTGACAGATGAAGGGGCTTGGAAAGTAGAGTTCCGAATCATCTGAGCCCCTGTGAGGTCACGTGGATTAGTCACGAGAGGAAGGCTGAGGTCATGAGAGTGAAGGATGTCGCCGGGGGAGTGAGCGGTAGGAACAGATTGAACATGCCAGAAAGACAGTATTGGGTGTGCCTGCAGAGTTTTGGGAAGTGGGCCACCAGAGCTGAACATGCTCGGGAGCTGGGTCAGGAGAGCTTCAGAGAGGGTGTGGGAGAGCCTGCGAAGCTGGAGGCATCTGACCCTGTGGAAATGAGCCACCTGGCAGACTGCCCCTTAAACGCACACTGTACGTAATAAATGTGCTGGAAGAGGGAGGGGTGGGAGTCTGTGCTGTTATCTAACAGGACATTTTGCTTCCAGAGGAGTTAGTCTAAGTCTAGTGATACTTAGCCTAAATGAAAGTTTTTAGAGCAGAACTATCTACTGTTTTTAGTCCAACAGAAATACAGTGTAAGCCACCTTTCTTCTAGTATCCACATAAAGGAAAAAGAAGTGTATTTTATTTTGATGACCCATTTGTTTTAACCCAGTATATCCCAAATAGGATCATTTTAACAGACAATATAAAAAGTTACAGAGATTTTACCCTTGTATATGAAATCGTTGTATCCTACAAAGTGCAGTTTACATTTAGAACCCATCTCAGGGTGGACTGACCACATTTCAAGTGTCCGCTAGCCACCTGTGGCTACCGGTTATACCCATATTTGGACAGTGCAGTTCTGAACTACAGAATCTCTATAAACTTGTCTTAGACCTTTAGTGGTGTGCGTGTGTAAGCACACGTGTATGAGCATGTATGCACCAAGGCAGTGAGCACCTCAGCGTCTTCACCACAAACCAGGATGCCCTAAAGTGTGGTTTCTCTGCTAATCCGGGGAAGGGTCTGGATCTCCCCATTGGCACACAGTAATTTGTTCAGATGCCTCGCGTGTGGGACTTCAGAGCAGATTCAGTGGACTTAACAGTCCTTTGGAATGCTCTCCAGCACACAGGAGAGCAGTCCTGGTCTTGAGGAAGCCAAGTTCATGGTTACTGTTTGACCAGTTGTAAACAGCTTTCCCAAGTTGTCCTGAAGCATCTGTGTCATTCAGTTTCAGTAAGTGTTACCAGGAGCTTCATACACACACTTTGTAATTTTACCATGATGGTCTTGCCTTTTTAAAAGTTCTGGCTGCGCTGGGTCTTTGCTAGGCTTTCTCTAGTTGTGTGCCAAGCTTCTCGTGGTGGTGGCTTCTACTGGTGTGGAGCACAGACTCTAGGGCACTGGCTCAGTAGCTGTGATCCACTGGCTTAGTTGCTCTGTGGCTTGTGGGATCTTCCCAGACCAGAGATTTAACCTGTGTCCCGTGCATTGGCAGGCAGAGTCTTAACTACTGGACCACCTGGGAAGTCCACAATGGTCTTAATCTGTTCTTCCCGGAGACACTTTGAACCATACTCTGGTAGTTTATAACATCTAAAGCAAAGGGACAGTCTTGCAGCTTTGCTCTGGAGGAGCTGAGGAGTATTTCAGGATCCCAGACCTACCCTTGCCAGCCTGCCCTGATCATTTAATTTCTCTGCCTGATTTACAGCATCAAAGTTCAGATTGATGCCAAGTGCCAGTCTAAGCAGTCTCTTCTGACCTATAGGACTTTCCTGGATGGAGGCGAGGTGGTTGGGTTGTGTTCCCGGCAGTGTTTATCTTGGACAACTAAGAGTCAAATCCTTGCCTTCCCAGCAGCCTCGGGGGAAGCAGTTGTGGTTAGTGATTCTAAAGACATACTGGGATTGGAGGGAGACTGTGCCAATTCAGGGATAAAACAAAAGGACAGAAGCATCCTCTCCTAAGTGAGAAATCCTCACCACTCCAGAAAATCCTGTAAGGATTCTGTGGTCTGTAAGGAAAATGCAAGGTCTTCTTACTCTGTACGAATCCTGTGTACTTCTCAAGGAAGCCTGGGTGAGTGTTGGAACCTGGAGGTAAGGAATCAGAGTTGTGTTTGAACCCTGGCTCACACTGGCTGCGTCTGGGTAAGCTTTTCTCGTCTCTGTAAGTGGAGATAACATTAATGGGTCAGTCTGACCTCGATTCAACTCTTGTGAAAGAAAACGCAAAATGTTCTTTTTGGCTTATTGCAAGAATGAAGTTTTCTCTCTAAAAAGATATCTAGGTAGGCAGGCCAGATTGGGGGGGAAGACTCCTCAACATGATCAAGGCACCCAGGCTTTTTGCCCTCATCCTCAGTGTGTGGCTTCCTCACTCTCCAGGATGGCTGCTTGGCCTCCTGCCATGATCTTTGCATCCCAGCCAGCAGAAAGGAGGAAGGCATAAGAGGCTTGCCCCTAACTTTAATAAAATTTGGAAGTCCATACAAGTTCTGCTTAATGTCTGTGACGAATTTTATTTAATGTCTGAATTTTATTTTGTAGCCGTACCTCAAGAGAGACTGGGAAATGAAATGTTTATTGCAGGTGGTTCTTAGCTGAGAATTGAATTGCTTTATTCTGGAAGAGAGGACAAATGTTAGTCTCATTTCATAAAAAGTAACCACTGTAGTTTACCCATCCATCTCCCCTCCCCCGTCCCCCCACTTGCTCTGGTCATAGCTGTGCTGTGGTCCACAGCGTGTGTGCCCTTAGTCAGGTTTATGCTTTGTCTTCATGTCTCATTAAATGGTGTTTTTCCCCCATAGCAGTAAGTTGAATTGGTGTTTCACTATGCAGTTATAGGAGAAGGCAATGGCAACCCACTTCAGTACTCTTGCCTGGAAGATCCCATGGATGGAGGAACCTGGATGTCTGCAGTCCATGGGGTCGCACAGAGTCGGACACGACTGAAGTGACTTAGCAGTAGCAACCACCTTGTAGGGTTGTTTTGAGGATTAAATGAGCCAATGCATTAAAAATGCTAGCCCAAGGTCTGGATTTAGTAAGACACCAATAACTGGTAACTGTTACAATTAAATAAAGTTGAGTTTGTGTCACCTCCATAGAGCCTTTCAGTTCGGTTCACTCGCTCAGTTGTGTCCGACTCTTTGTGACCCCATGAACCGCAGCACGCCAGGCCTCCCTGTCCATCACCAACTCCCGGAGTTCACCCAAACCCATGTCCATTGAGTCGGTGATGCCATCCAGTCATCTCATCCTCTGTCGTCCCTTTCTCCTCCCACCTTCTATCATTCCCAGCATCAGGGTCTTTTCAGATGAGTCAGTTATTCACATCAGGTGGCCAAAGTATTGGAGTTTCAGCTTCAACATCAGTCCTTCCAATGAATATTCAGGACTCATTTCCTTTAGGATGGACTGGTTGGATCTCCTTGCAGTCCAAGAGACTCTCAAGAGTCTTCTCCAACACCACAGTTCAAAAGCATCAATTCTTCGGCGCTCAGCTTTCTTTATAGTTCAACTCTCAGACATCCATACATGACCACTGGAAAGAGCCTTTCTACAGAGCCTTCATTTTCCCTCATTTCAAGGATTCTTTCTCTGAATTCATAGTATTTTATTCTCATTTTCTTTTATGGCCTTTGTTGCTTCCTATCTCTATTAATGTGTATCTTAGTGTCTTAATTGTGCCCAACTCTTTGCAACCCCATGGACTGTACCCACCTGGCTTTTCTCTCCATGGGATTTCTCAGGCGTGAATACTGGAGTGGGTTGCCATTCCCTTCTCCAGGGGATCTTCCTGACCCAGGGATCAAACCTGGGTCTCCTGCCTTGCAGCCGGATTCTTTACTGTGAACCACAGGGAAGCCCGTATATCCTAAGCAGTATCAATTAGATACTTTCTGTGGTAAGAAAAGTTTCTCTCAAAAAAGAAACAGGGAATTGTTAGCTCATGTAACTGAAAACAGTCCAGTGGTCGGACAAGGCACGGGCAGTGTGACCAGGACCCGTCTCCCCGTCTCTGATTCTCAGCTCTGCCCTCTCCGTGTGCCAGTCTTGCAGGGCTGCCCTTGCTCATGGCTACAAGAGGGATGAAAGCAGCCCCTGAGGTGACTGATTGCCTTGCTCATGCACATCAAAAAGAATAAACCCTTCAGAGCTCTCTGGTGGTCCAGAGGTTAGGATTCAGAGCTCTCACTGCCAAGGGTCTGGATTCAGTCCCTGGTGGGGGAACTAAGATCCTACAAGATGCAACAAGGCCAAAAAAAAAAAAAGAATAAACCTTTAAAGGTGAAGTCCCTAACTTTACTCTGAATGACCCACAGTGGGCAGAGGAAAGCACATGGAGTGGCTGGAGCCTGCCCACCTGCTGTAGCAAGAGCATGAGATTACCTGTTCTGGGGCTGGAGGCAGAGTCAGCCCCGTGAGGACCACACGGGGCTGTTTTCCAAAGTAGAGGCGGAGGGGCAGTGGGTGCTGGCTAGGTAGTGAGAGCCAAGTGTACAAGCCTATGAAAGCCTAAACATCAGGGCATCAAATTAGCATCTAGCACAGTTTATCTATCTAGCACCATGTACTGTCAAATAGTTGCTGAATTTGAGAATAAGTTTGATAACATGGCTGACTGGTGGGGGAGCATTCTCCAGTGTAAGCCACCAGTCAGTAAAGGGAGTAATTGGCATCAAACCCTCTCCCTGCCTTGGTGGCACAAAGAGGGGACAAAGAGCAGGAAGAAGATGACAGCGTAGAGGGGAACAAGAAGGGAGTGGTTTGGCCTTGTTCATTGACTCCTTGAATGAACAGGGAGAAGCTAGGGCCCCAGGGAAAGGGCCTCAGGAAGATGCCTACTGTGGGTCCACCCACCCTTTCGCTCCTGTGGTCTGCCTAGCACTGGGTGGGGTCGAGGGGGTTGTTTTGAACATGAGTTTGGATATAATAGAGCCTTGTTCCCAAACATGGTGATTTTGAGTTGCCCTTTCAGCTCCTATTCACAGAGAAGGTCTGTCACTGCAGGGGAGGGAGCTTCCTGGGGTTTTCTGATCTTTCTTTCCACTGCTCTCAAGTTATTTCTACCAGAGCTTCCACCCTACCAGGCTCTGCTGAAAAACCAGCTCCATTGCTGTCTCTCTTCCTTTCTGCTGTCCAGGTCCTTCTCTTACTATATATATATAATTTATTTATTTATATATAAACAAAAATTTTACATATATATATATTTACTTTTTATTTGGCTGCATCAGGTCTTAGTTATGGTTTGAGGGCTGCAGAGTACATGGGCTCAGTAGTTGCAGAGCTGGGGCTTAGCTGCCCCATGGCATGTGAGATCTTAGTTCCCTGAACAGGGATTGAACCTGGGTCCCCTGCATTGGAAGGCAGATTCTTAACCACTGGACCACCAGACCCTCTTCTGACTTCTCTGGTACCAGGATATCTAGATCATTGTTCTCATTGTTGGGGAGGTATGCATTTCACTTCTAGCAGGAAACACTAATTTCATCATCCAAACCAAATTCAGCCTCCTCTGAAACATCCACCCTCATTTTACCTGGCAGGAAATATGATTCATTGTAATTGGCAGCCTCTAACTATCTCCACGATCAAGAGGCCTAGGGGGGTTTAGCCAACAGAAAAACTACCCTTCCTCACCGTTTAAGACCAGGCCATTATAATGGAGCTTCCATAACCACCCAGACCACGGAAATGATCACTTAGGTCACTGCATAAACGACCTCACCAAGCAAGTTCAATAGTCTGACTAGTCCTCGTCCCAACTGGCTTTTCAGGCTTAGTTACCACCAAGGTGCTCTGCTCTGGCTCTCCTCCCATCTCTGACTGTACCTTCTCACTCGTCAGTGGCATGGAGGCAGATGACTCCTAAATGTCACTGTCCCTGGGACTTTGACTCTTCCCTTGATCACTCCAGAGCTCCTGGGATGACTTGTTCACAGGCCCCTCCCATGAGTTGTATCTCCAACTGACACTGTCCTTCCTGAGGCTGGGGCCCGAATTTCCATTTAGACATCCTGAACTGAGCCCCATCTTGGTTCCAATATACCTGGGCTGCCAGGGGTCTCAGACACACCTCTTCCCATCCCTCCTGTACCCCAGACAGGCTCCTCAGCACTGGAGGGTCTGACAGTTCTCTCACCTTCGCCTCCATCCCCTCCCCTCATCTCCACCCTGGAGCCTGTGCTCCAGCCTCAACCAAGGTCCCGCTTTGGGAATATTCTGAGCCTTCTGTGCCTCTAGGCCACCGAACACGGAACGCTCCTCGCCTCCCCCTTCTCCGGACCCTCTGGAGTCCCAGGTGAGGGAGGCTCAACGTTCTGAAGGAAGGACCCTTCTCCAGCACTCTGCGGCATGGAGCAGTGATCTGGTTGCAGACCCATCTTCTTCACTGTCCCGGGGGCCTCTCAGCCCAGAGGCTACCTTATGGACTGTTGTCTTCCCAGTCCCGACCAGGTTCCCAGCAGGGAGCAGCTCCCCAGTGGACACTGAACAACTGTCCCTGCCAGAGCCCGTTTTCATCTGCAGTAATTCAGCCTTGGACAGTTGCAAGAGGACCACCCCACCATCTGGCCCGGTCACAGTCATTAGACAGTTTGGCTGAAATCACCTCTTGGGGGCACTTTCTTGCTCAAAAATCTTCAGAATGATATTCCAGTCCCTTGGCCTGACTTACAGCCTTTCAAAACTCACCCCCAAACCTGCCCTACCTCCTTCCTTACCTCCACAGGCTCTAACTCTGAGAGGCACTCACGGAACTGTTGCCAAGCGAGCACTTGAATGAATGCTACACGAATGAAAGTCTTCTGTAGAGTGGAGATCCTCGAGAATGGGGCCCATTGCCGTAGCCTGAGTACAGAGCCAGGCTCAGTGGGCTGGATCAGGGACAAAGCCCCACTAAGGGGGAGGGACAGCGCTCCCTCACCTGTCTACCCAATCTGGCTATGAAAGGCAAAGTGTTAGTCGCTCAGTTGTGTCCGACTCTTTGCGACCCCGTGGATGGTAGCCCACCAGACTCCTCTATCCATAGGATTCTCCAGGCAAGAATCCTGGAGTGGGTTGCCATGCCCTCCTCCAGGGGATCTTTCTGCCCAGGGATTGGATCCAGATCTCCTGCCTTGCAGGCAAATTCTTTACTGTCTGAACCACCACACATATTTTTCATGGTTCTTGGTAAGAGAGGGTCGTCCAGAGGATCTGAAGAGTTGTTTTACTACCAAGTTCTAAACTTTGGGTCCTGAGGCTGGTTGCTGGGACCTCAGCATGGACCAGACCAGGCTCTTGCGAGGTCCTGGGACCAGCAGCTAGACCAGGGAGGATGAAGCAGTGGCAGGCCTGTAGCACAGGAGTTTACTGAATGATGAATATGTGTAAGACATTCACTGGTGGGGACTGGAGGTTCTACTTCAGGCGGGGTAGGAGTGAGCAATCTAATTTCTGACAGTCTCATTCTGGCAGGAGAGGCCCAGGGAATCTTGGAGACTGAAGCTCCCGACATCCCCCTCCACCCCACCCTCCCTTCTTCACTGTAGCCTAGGTCTCAGGCTTTTTCCTTTGGGGTGCCTTCCCTGGACTCCTGGTTGGAAGTAGCTCCTTTCTCTCCTCCCTCCTGCCATTCTAACCTGCATTCTGAAGCCAAGCAACAGGGCACTCAGCCCCTACTGTCTGAGTCATGTCCCTACATGGCTATAGGCACAGTATCTTCACATCCTCTGGAGCACGCAGGGCCCTGGGCAGAACCAGGAGCTTAAAGATACTTCTTGACTAAAGGGTAGTTCAGTGGTTTTTAATGACCTTAAGCGTTCTACACTGTACATCAGAGGACACAGTTGACAAAGTGAAAAGGCAACCTACGGAACAGGAGATAATATCATAAATGATGTATCTGATGAAGGGTTAATATCATTCTCCAAAGATGATATATGAATGGCCAATAAGCACCTGAAAAGATACTCAACGCCACCAATCAGTAGGGAAACACAAATCAACACCGTAGAGAGAAGCCACCTCACACCCAGTAGGATGGCTTTACCATAACAACAACAAAAATCTAACCAAACCAAATAAAACCAGAAAGTAAGGACTGGTGAGAATGTGGAGAAATTGGAACCCTGTGCACTACTGGTCAGAACGTAAAATGCTGCAGCTGCTGTGGAAAACAGTGTGGTAATTCCTTAAAAATTAAAAATAGCACTACCATACGATCCAGCAACGCCGCTTCCGGTTTTATGTTTGAAAGAACCGGAAGTAGGATCTCAAAGGGATACTCCCACACCCATGTTCATAGTATTGTTTATAATAGTCAAGCAGTGGAAGTATTCCAGTTGTCCATCAGTTTGGATGGGTCAAAAAATATGGTATATACCTACGTGTGCGTTAGTCGCTCAGTCGTCTCGGACTCTCTGCAGTCCCACGGTCTGTAGCCCACGAGGCTCCCCTGTCCATGGGATTCTCCAGGAAAGAATACTGGAGTGGGTTGCCATGCCCTCCTCCAGGGGGTCTTTCCGACTCAAGGATCAAACCTGGGTCTCTCACATTGCAGGTATATACCTATAGTGGAACCTAAACATATATATATACACACACACACATGCACACACACACATATATATACACACATACACACACACACACACACATATATATAGCAGGTATATACCTATAGTGGAACCTAAACCTATATATATATACATATATACACACACACATACACACACATATATATAGCAGGTATATACCTACAATGGAACCTAAACCTATATATATATACACACACACATATACCTATATACACATATATATACACACATACATACACACACACACACACACACATATATAGGAAGTAAAGTAAGTAAGTGAAGTCGCTCAGTCGTGTCCGACTCTTTGCAACCCCATGGACTGTAGCCTACCAGGCTCCTCTGTCCATGGGATTTTCCAGGCAAGAGTACTGGAGTGGGTTGCCATTTCCTTCTCCAGGGGATCTTCCTGACTCAGGGACTGAACCTGGGTCTCCTGCATTGCAGGCAGACGCTTTACCCTCTGAGCCACCAGGGAACCCTATACATTATTCAGTCTTAAAAAAAGTGAAGTCACTCAGTCGTGTCTGACTCTTTGCGACCCCATGGACTGTAGCCTGCCAGGCTCCTCTGTCCATGGGATTTTCCAGGCAAGAGTCCTGGAGTGGGTTGCCATTTCCTTCTCCAGGGGATCTTCCTGACCCAGGGATTGAACTGGCTTCTACCTGCATTCTAGGCAGACACTTTACTGTCTAAGCCACCAGGGAAGATCCTTAAAAAAAGGAAATTCTAAACACATTCTACCACATGGACATTATGCTAAGTGAAATAAGCTAGTTACAAAAAGACAAATACTGTTTGATTCCACCCATATGAGGTACTTCAGTTCAGTTCAGTTCAGTTCAGTCACTCAGTCATGTCCAACTCCTTGTGACCCCATGAATCGCAGCACACCAGACCTCCCTGTCCATCAACTCCCGGAGTTCATTCAAACTCATGTCCATTGAGTCGGTGATGCCATCCAGCCATCTCATCCTCCGTCATCCCCTTCTCCTCCTGCCCCCAATCCCTCCCATCATCAGAGACTTTTCCAATGAGTCAGCTCTTCGCATGAGGTGGCCAAAGTACTGGAGTTTCAGCTTTAGCATAATTCTGCCAAAGAACACCCAGGACTGATCTCCTTCAGAATGGACTGGTTGGATCTCCTTGCAGTCCATGGGACTCTCAAGAGTCTTCTCCAACACCACAGTTCAAAAGCATCAATGCTTCAGCACTCAGCTTTCTTCACAGTCCAACTCTCACATCCATACATGACCACTGGACAAACCATAGCCTTGACTAGATGCACCTTTGCTGGCAAAGTAATGTCTCTGCTTTTCAATATGCTATCTAGGTTGGTCATAACTTTCTTTCCAAAGAGTAAGCGTCTTTTAATTTCATGGCTGCAATCACCATCTGCAGTGATTTTTGGAGCCCCCCACTGTTGGAAACAGTCAGCCACTGTTTCCACTGTTTCCCCATCTAGTAGAGTAGCCAAATTTTTGTGTACAGAAAGTAGAACAGTGGCTGCCAGAGGCTGGGGGAGGGGGAAGTGGAGTTCTTATTTAACGGGTACAGAACTTGTTTTGCAAGATGAAAGGAACTCTGGAGATTGTTTGCACAGCAGGTGGATGAACTTGATACTACTGAATTGTGCACTTAAAAATGGCGAAGGACAGTTGCAGAATTGTGGAGTGTTTTTACATTGACCTTTTGCTAACGCGATTAGCAGTATGTTTGCATGTATGACTTAATAAACCCTTGAATCATAAAAAAAAAAAAAGAAAAGAAAATGGCGAAGGGACTTCCCAGGCAGTCCAGTGGTTAAGACTCCCAGCTTCCAGTGCCGGGGTCGTGGGTTAGATCCCTGGTCAGGGAACTAAGATCCCATATGCTTTGTGACCAAAAATAACGAAAAAAAGAGCTCTGGCTTCTGAAGAAAAAAAAAACTCCTAAGAGGGTAAACTTCATGTTATGTATATTTAACACAATTAAAAAAAATTTTTTTAAAGGAGTTCTGAATTGGCCCATTCAGATTGTTTCCTAGCAAGTCTGTCCTAAAGTAGCACCCTTGTGGATTTCTGACTTGTTACGCAGCCACATAACACCTTGAGGAGAAGTACTCCATCCATTCCCTGGGAAATAACCTGTCACTCCTCAGGGTACAGTTCAAGGATGCTAACGTCAGTAACACTCGGGCTAGTTAGAAACCTAGAACCTGTCCCATGCCTGCCAAACTAAATTAGAATCTGCATTTTAATAGATTTCCAGATAATTCTTGCAGGTTAATTCCTGAAAAACTTGTCCTCAAGGAGAAGAAGGGCATTAAAAAGAGGGGTGAGAGGAGCACCACCCCCCACTATTCCCCCAACTTACAGGTAGGGAAACGGAGGTCAATATGCCCAAGGTTCCTGCTCCAAGTGTGGCTAGGAGGTGTGGCACAGGCAGGTGGTTGGGTGATGATGATAAGGAGCAAAGTGGGGCACCCATCCATCGATGCATTCATTCCTTCCAGAGTAAGATCCTAGGGATTCTGCTGTGAATGAGATGAGCCAGAGTGGTCTTCAGGCAGAGTCCACCCAGGTGCTACAGCCTCTGTACCCAGTGCCTTCAGTCTGGGCCACAACCACCGCTTCCATGCCCCTCCCCCGCAGGGTCTTTCTTAGATCTGGTGCTGGGGGCACGGTCAGGAGGGCTGGCTCTCACAGTGGGCCACTGGGCAGCAGGATCCTCGGGGTGCTTTTTATACAAGCAGAGGCTGGTCCAGGGAGTCTGCTCCACTCACTGTCATGCATCCCAAGGCGACCGCAGGCCTGGCAGTTGCACAGGCAATGAACTTGTCTCCTGGGCTCCCTTCCCACCACAGCTTGCTTGAGGGCTGGGACAGGAAGGAAGGGGGCAGAGCACAACTATTAAAAGAATGATGAAACTATTGAGAGGAACAGGATGTAACAAAAACTGGTTAGAACCTCATAGGCCCAAGATGGCGGACAATTTGACCTCCAGTAGACCTTGAGCCTCATACACTCACTCTAATACGTTAGCCTGTGCTAAAGGGCACACCACCAGTGCCCTGGCAGTTCCATAAAAGGCCAAAAAGTGGATGCTACCCTAGTTCCTGAAAATCCCTGCCCCTTCTCCAAGACAGAATATTCCTCCCACTCATTAGCCTATGAAATGACCCAACCCATAAAAACTAAGCACCCCACACTTCAGGCACCTTTCCCACCTTCTGAGACAGCCCACACTCTGTCTATGGATTGTGCCTCTAACTAAACCTTTCATTTTTCTGTGTCTTGCTCTTGAATTCTTATCTGCATAACCTGCCTCGAGGATAGATGTGATCTTGACCATCCTCTCATGCCCCATTTTTCCTACTACAGAGCCAGTAGTAGGGCCCCACCGTGGGTCACCAAGGACCAGAATCTGAGTCCTCACCTTAGCTCTCTCCAGACTTCCTGGCTTCCTACAGTGGGTTCAGCACAGCCCCCGCCTGGTTCTACACCCGCGGCACCTGCCCTTCGCTGGGCCTCCAGTACTTTTCACTCCATCCTGGGAAGCGGCCCGCACCTGCCCACCCGCTTCTTCACTCACTCCCGGCCGCGCAATTCGCGCACGTGGGTGTGACCCGGCCCTCCACACTGGAGGCAGTAATCCCCTCGGATACAGGGCCCCGGATGGAGCGGAGGAGGAGCTTTTGCTTGGGTCGCACTCGAACTACCCGGTTCCGAAGGTGCGCACCTGCCTAGACTTGATTAACCAAACTCTTGGATTCTCGGTCTTTTTCCTCTTTCACCGTTTGCTCAGCCGCATTTTCAGAGACGCCGAGCGCACGCCCCACTGGGGAGCCGCGGCCCTGGCAAACGCCCTGGCAAACGCCCCGCCCCGCACCCTGGAGTTCCTCCGGGGAGAGTGAGGGTCCCGGGCGCTGCGCTGGGCTCGGGCCAGGGAGAGTCGGGCCGGGAGGATCTCCAGGTTCCAGGATTCCCAGCAGCAAAAGCAGTTCATTGCATCTTCCATCCGCCTGTCCGTGGGACCGCAGATACACGAAACTTTGCGTTCCCAGGGTCTGGGGGCATCTCCATGGACTGCGATGCAAAGCAGACAGTCACGGGCACTGCCTCCCAGGCCCCCAGGTGGGAAAAGGGCAGAAAGGGGTGAAACTCCGTGAGTCAGCGCACCCAGGGCCTGCCGGGCCGGCCCAGAGAGGCGCCGCCCCTCGGCGGGGACGCGGTGCCACTGGAGGGCCGGGAGGCGCGGCCGGGGCGCGGCGGGGCGGAGTCCGCGCGGGCTGGCCCGGGCGCTTCCCGGCCGCTGCGGGCCTGGACGGCGCGGCGGGCAGGCCTGGGTCATGGCCGGCGGGGCCGCGCATCCGGGAGCCGAGCTGCTGGCCTTTGAGCGGTTCCTGGACTCGAGCCTGCAGCCTCTCGTCTACGGGTACGGCCGGGGCAGCCTGCGTGAGCTCCGGGCGCGCGAGTTCGGCCGCCTGGCAGGTGAGACCGGCGGGGGGAACCTGTGCTGGGCTGGTGGGGGACACACGGTTTCTAGAACCAATGTGGGGGCGGGGGAGCTTTTGCTCCCCGTGGGAGCGGCGTTACCTCACTGGTGTCGCATCTTGAATCGAAAGACCTGGAGGGATGTGTCCACGCGCCTTCCTCGTGGACGCGGCTCGCTGGGGTCCTACCTGCAACCCCAAGGCTTGCTGCTCCATAGACTTCCAGTCCTGTGGTACAGACATGGTCCTTTGCCACCTGTCTCTGCCTTCCGGGAACAAGACTGAGGATTCCTTTGGCCTTTGCTTGCCCGAGACTCCCGGCTCTAAAAGTCCAACTGGAGCCAGGGTTGCAAAATGCAGGAATGTCCGGCAGCTGTGACTGTTCGTCTGCTCGCCCGGGGGCGGGAGCTGTGCTCGCGAGCCCAGCGCGCGGGGTGAGGACCGCGGCTTTGCGGGCGCGCGGGGTGGGGACCGATGGGCTGCGCTCCAGACTCTGGGTTGCCTCGCAGCAACTTTTCTTTTCGAAGTCTCATTTTTTCTCACTCGTGTAGGTAAAACAATGCCTCGGAAGTGCAGCTCGGTGGGGGATCTGAAGAATTAGCAAACCGTGCAATTTGAACTTTTAAGTACAGGACGAGATTGTATATTGGACATGAGGACCGGGATCACATCGTGCCTTGGAGTTCCGCAAGGCGGAACAGGCAGTTTAAATTGGAAGTCAAGCTCCATGTGGCCCGCGGTCCTTCCAGCCCATTGCTGCAGGGCAGGAGGGAACCACTCGCACTGGGTCGGGACTCATCCTTTTGCCGGGGACCTTGTATGAGGGGCTTCTCCAAGCGTTAGAACGGCATTCTGGTTGAACTGGGAGGGATGAGGGGTAGGGGGCAGGACGTGGCGCCGGGCACCGGGATTTGAGGTGCACTTTTTCTGGGCTTCCCTGGTGGCTCAGACGGTAAAGAATCTGCGTGCAATGCAGGAGATGGGAGTTTAATCCCTGGGTCGGGAAGATTTCCTGGAGAAGGGAATGGCTCTGCTCTCTAGTATTCTTGCGTGGAGAATTCCATGGACAGAGGACCCCGGTGGGCTACAGTCCATGGGATCGCAAAGAGTAGGACATGACAGTGTTTAACACTTTGACGTTTTTCACTTTATTCTGTCTTGGTGAACAGTGTCACTTTCCAGCTTGTGACAGAAGGGCAGCCAGGATGTATGTTTCATTAATCAGCTCTTTGCTTCATTTTCTCATGTTTTGGAAAGTGATGCTTTTTTTCTCTCTCTCTTTTGGGAGCTTTAAGGGCTGTAGTACAGTCTGTACTTACCTGGAGAGGCTCAAGGAGACAGGGGCCCTCTGGCTGTCTCTCTTCTCTCCCTGATCTTCCCAGTCCCGCATTCATTTGCTGGAGACAGTTCCCCTTTACCCTCCCCATCTCCTTCTCTGAATTTTTTTGGTTATGGAAACTTCCCACCCACAGAAATAGAGACAGCTATAGAATAAACACCCCACAGGTGCAGAGGAAGTGAGAAAGGTGTCCCATTCTTTTGAAGCAAATCCCAGAGGCTGTTATTGTTCAGTCCCTAGTTATTTTAGCATCCCTCCTCCTTAATCCCCTGATCCCCTCCAGCTGTGATCTCTTACACCCATCATTAGCTGACCCCTCCTCTCAACATCACCTGGGAAAGTGGGAAGTAGGTGTCTCTCTGTTTCATTCTTGTGTCTCAGTGAACAGCACGCTTTTCCTCAGGGTAAAATTTAGCTGTGATAGGATCCCAGGCTGGCCTTAAGTGCCCCTTTAACATCTACTCTATTTGTGGTAGTGTTTTGTGATTATCTATCTGTCATCTACTTGGTACAATTTCCCAACATTTCCCAGCATTATGATTGTGGTAGACATTTGAGGACTAAACTCACCCTTCCCATCATTGGGAGTCTTGGAAAATATCCCCCCTTTTTTCACATGGAAACAAATGAACTAGCAAGAGGGCAGGGAAAAATAAGCAAACCAAAATAACTCAAGATTCCCCCTCTTCTTCCTTCCCCTGACCTCTCTCCACATCCCCTCAAAGTTTTCCTGCAGGTTTGAGAATTTGTCTGGTTAAGCGGTTTGCTCTGGATAACTAAATGCTTAACCTTTAAGTGCTGAAACATTTCCCAACTCATTGGATGGGAACATCCTTGTTTTTGTGAAGGGAGCTTGTGGATTCCACAGATGTGGTTCAAATGGTTCTTAAAGCCTCTGGGTGCTGATCGATGGCCACTCACCTTACGTGGAACCGAGAACTGAAGTTACATGAGCCAGAGCAGACCCTGGGATTTCCTTTCTTGAAGACCGAATGCCAACTAGTTTAGGGGTCTTTTGCCTGTTTCTTCTAATAATAACGGCAGTGCACTGTCACTCTCCCTAATGATGGTTGGACAACGGCCTTTCTTTTGGTGTGGTATCTTTCTATTTCTAAATCTTCAGTAAATGAGAACATTATTTGAAAACTAATGTTTTGGATTAGGTAATACATTTAACATGGTACCAAATTCAAAAGGTGCCAAAAGAGGTTGAAGACTGGCCAGGGAGCCCCCGCTCTCACTTCAGCTGTAGCCACCGTAGCCACCCCACAGTCAACTGCTGCCATTTCTGTTTTGTATGCCTTTTCAGGGCTTGGCTATGTTTATATGTATGTGTACACTTTTTTTTTTCACATGGTTGAGCCATAACATTTCTTACCACCTGACATAATTTACATTTATTTATCGTCTTTCTCTGTCACTAGCATACGGCTTCTATTTTGTCTGTTGTTATGTTCCCAGCACTTAGAACAGTGCCTGAAACAGTAAGTGCCCCAAAATATTTCTTGAATATGAAAACACTCAATAAACTAGGAATAAAAGGAAGTTTAATCAACCAGATAAAGACTATCTACAAAAAAACCCACGGCTAACCTCATACTTAAAGGTGAAAGAACGAAAATTTTACCCTTGAGATTAGGAACAAGGCAAGGAAATCTGTTTTTACAACTTCTATTCAATATAGTCCTAGAAGTTCTAGCCAGGAAAACTAGGCAAGAAAATGAAATAAAAATCATCCATATTGAAAAGGAAGAAGTAAAACATCTCTACTTGATGCGAGTGTAATCTTGTGTACAGAAAATCCTAAAAAAAAAGCACACGAAACAGTTCAGTTCAGTTCAGTTCAGTTCAGTCTCTCAGTCGTGTCCGACTCTTGGCAACCCCATGAATTGCAGCACACCAGGCCTCCTTGTCCATCACCACCCCTTGGAGTTCACTTAAACTCACGTCCAGCGAGTTGGTGATGCCATCCAGACATCTCATCCTTTGTCGTCCCCTTCTCCTCCTGCCCCCAGTCCTTCCCAGCATCAGTCTTTTCCTGAGTCAACTCTTCGCATGAGGTGGCCAAAGTACTGGAGTTTCAGCTTTAGCATCATTCCTTCCAAAGAAATCCCAGGGCTGATCTCCTTCAGAATGGACTAGTTGGATCTCCTTGCAGTCCAAGGGACTCTCAAGAGTCTTCTCCAACACCACAGTTCAAAAGCACCAATTCTTTGGCGCTCAGCTTTCTTCACAGTCCAACTCTCACATCCATACACGACCAGTGGAAAAACCATAGCCTTGACTAGACGGACCTTTGTTGGCAAAGGAATGTCTCTGCTTTTCAATATGCTCTCTAGGTTGGTCATAACTTTTCTTCCAAGGAGTAAGCGTCTTTTAATTTCATGGCTGAAATCACCATCTGCAGTGATTTTGGAGCCCCCAAAAATAAAGTCTGACACTGTTTCCACTGTTTCCCCATCTATTTCCCATGAAGTGATGGGACCAGATGCCATGATCTTCATTTTCTGAATGTTGAGCTTTAAGCCAGCTTTTTCATTCTCCTCTTTCACTTTCATCAAGAGGCTTTTTAGTTCCTCTTCACTTTCTGCCATAAGGGTGGTATCATCTGCATATCTGAGGTTATTGATATCTCTCCCAGTAATCTTGATTCCAGCTTGTGCTTCTTCCAGCCCAGCGTTTCTCATGATGTACTCTGCATAGAAGTTAAATAAGCAGGGTGACAATATACAGCCTTGACGTACTCCTTTTCCTATTTGGAACCAGTCTGTTCTTCCATGTCCAGTTCTAACTGTTGCCTCCTGACCTTCAACAAAACAGTTAGAACTAAAAAACAAGTCCAGCAAAGTTGTAGTATAGATCAGTGTACAAACATCAATTCAGTTTCTATACAGTATCAGTGAACACTATGCTAGTGAAATGAAGAAAACAATGCCCAAAGCCTCAAAAAAAAAAAAAAAACCACCAAAATACTCAGGAATAAATTTATCAAAAGAAATACAAAACTATAAAACATTGGAATAAAAGAAGACCTAAATAAATGGAAAGACATCTTACATTCATGGATTGGAAGACTTAATGTTGTTAAGATGTCACTACTCCTCAAATTGACCTAAGACTTAATGCAATTTCTATCAAAATCCCAAGTATTTTTCTTTTGACAAGTTGATCCTAAAATTTATATAGAAATGCAAATGATCCAGAATACCCAAGGCAATCTTGAAAAAGAACAAAGTTGAAGGGTTTACACTTCCATAAAAGGAAAGGTAAGTAAGATTTATATAAAGTTACAATAATCAAGACAGTGTGGTATTGGCATAAAGATAGACAGATAGACCAGTGAAGCAGAATTGTGAGTTGAGAAATAAAACCTGTACATTTATGGTCAATTTATCTTCATCAGGATGCGAAGACTATCCAATAGGAGAAAAAGAATATCTTAAATGGTGTATCCACACACCAAAGACTGAAGTTGGACCCCTCTTCAACACTGTATTTAAAAATTAACTCAAAATGGATCAAAGACCTAAATATAAGAGCTAAAAGTATAAAACTCTGAGAAGAAAGCATAAGTATAAATCATTAGGACCTTGGATTAGGCAATGATTTCTTATGACACCAAAATTACAAACAATAAAAATAGACAAATTGTACTTCATCAGAATTAAAAACATTTTTTTTCAATGAATCCCATCAAGAAAGTGAAAGAACAACTAACCAGGGAGAAAACATATGTCCACACAAAAGTTTGTACACATATGTTCATATCAGCATTATTTATGATAGGCAAAAATAGAACCAAATATTCACCAGTAGATGAGTAGTTAAACAAAATATGTGGCATTCCATAAAATGGAATACTATTCAGTCATAAAAAAGGAATGGAGTTCTGATACATGCTACAATGTGGATGCCCCTTGAAATTGTGATGCTAAATGAAAGAAGCCAGGCACAAAAGCCCACATGTTGTATGATTCCATTTATATGGGAAGTCCAGAATAGGTAAATCTATGCTGTGCTCTGCTTAGTCACTCAGTAATGTCTGACTCTCTGTGACCCCATGACTATAGCCTGCCGGGGGGTTACAGTCTAAGGGGCTTCTCTAGGCAAGAATACTAGAGTGGGTTGCCGTGCTCTCCTCCAGGGGATTTTCCCAGCCCAGTGATTGAACCCAGGTCTCCTACATTGCAGGCAGATTCTTTACCCTTTGAGCCTATAGAGGCAGAAAATAGATTGGTGATTGCCAGGGCTAGGGCTGGGTGGATTTAGGGAGTGAGTAGTAAAGGCTGTGGGGTCTCTTTTTGGGGTGAATGAATGTTCTAAAATTAAATAGTGCCCATGGTTGCATGACTATATGAATATACTAAATTGTAAATTTTTAAAGGACAAATTTTATGGTATGTGAGTTAATCTCAGTAAAGCCATTACAAAATAAATGAAAAATTTA
This sequence comes from Capra hircus, assembly GCF_001704415.2. NCBI lineage: Eukaryota > Metazoa > Chordata > Mammalia > Artiodactyla > Bovidae > Capra > Capra hircus. The sequence goes on along the minus strand of NC_030831.1, from coordinate 21,244,871 downwards.
TTCTGCACAAAGCAAAAATATTTGTTAAAGTACATGAAATAATGAATGAATCTATTCACATATATGTTCTTAAAAACATGTCTTGGAGTTTGTTCCATGGCAGTACTTACAAATTACCAGATGGAAGTATTCAAATTCTTTATTTTAAATACATAGACAGTGCTGCACTGAATGTCCTCATTGACAGGCCATTTCATCCATCTTCAATTTATAAGATAGATTTCAGGAAGATGAATTGCTAGGTCAAGGAGAGTTTGCATTTTGAAAGCATAAGTGATACTGCTAAGTAGCTGTTCATAAAGAAGTGGTACCAGTTTTCCCTCCTACAGCCATGTCCCATTGGGCCTGTTTGCCCACACCTCACCCACACAGTGAATTATCCAACCTTTTGATCTGGGGCAGTCTGATTGGTAAGGCTCGGTATCTTGCTGTCATCTAAATTTGCCTGTCTCTGTTTGGGGAAGAGACTGGAAAGGTTGCCTCCATTCCCAGGCATCTCTGAAGCCTTCAGAGCTGTTAAAAGGTTGAGGACTGTGGAAGTCACTGTGGGAAAGCAGAATCAGGGCTGGACAGCCACGGAGGCTCCACGGAAACTCCAGAATAGGGTGTGAGTCATAGTGTGAAATAGCTTTGCCATCCTGAATCAGGGACGTCTGCTAGGCTCCTCCGCCTCCCCTATGGGCTGCTTCTCCAAGTTCAGAAGAGACACGGTTCATCAGGAAGGCCCTCAGGGCCCTAAGGGTTGTTAAGTGCTGAAGTGCAGTTTTTCCATTGCTCATGACTTTACTTGGATTAAGAATCACACATCGAAAAGGGAGGGTTGGGGAGTGGAGAAGGACTGGCAGTTTGAGATTAGCAGATGTAAACTGGCTTCCCAGGTGGCACTAGTGGTAAAGAACCTGCCTGCCAATGCAGGAGACGTAAGAGATTCGGGTTTGATCCCTGGGTCAGGAAGATCCCCTGGAGGAGGGCACGGCGACCCACTCCCGTATTCTTGCCTGGAGACTTCCATGGACAGAAGAGCCTGGTGGGCTATAGTCCATAGGGTTGCACAAAGTCGGACAAGACTGAAGCAACTTAGCACTCATGCACAAACTATTATATATAGGATGGATAACAGCAAGAGATCAAACCGGTCAATCATAAAGGAAATCAGTCCTGAATATTCATTGGAAGGACTGATGCTGAAGCTGAAACTCCAATACTCTGGCCACCTGATGTGAAGAACTGACTTGTTGGAAAAGACTGTGATGCTGGAAAAGATTGAACGCAGGAGGAGAAGGGGACGACAGAGGATGAGATGGTTGGATGGCATCACCGACTCAACGGACATGAGTTTGAGCAAGCTCTGGGAGTTGGTGATGGATGGGGAAACTTGGTGTGCTGCAGCCCATGGGGTCACAAAGAGTTGGACACAACTGAGTGACTAAACTGAACTGAAACAGCAAGATCCCACTGTATAAGACAGAGAACTATATTCAATATCCTGTGATAAACCCTAATGGAAAAGAATATGAAAAGAATATTGAAAAAGAAGAAGCACATGTCAAGAGGCTGGGAGAATCAGTGTCCTGTTATGTCTAAACACATCAAATGGGCACTGGCCAGGTTCACACAAAGCAGATCTAGATAAAGTGAGTGAAATACCTCTGAAAATAATCGCAGCTTTATTTTGTATTTTCTTTCAGGAACTGTCTATCTTGACCATGCAGGAACCACGTTGTTCCCCCAGAGCCAGATTACAAGCTTCATGAAAGATCTCATGGAAAATGTTTATGGTAAAGAAAAACACAGCATAACTGATTTTTTGCATTGAACTTCAGCCAACTATTGGGTTGGCCAAAAAGTTCATTTGGGATTTTCTGTCCCACCCCGAATGAACTTTCAGGCCAACCTGATACATTCAGCTGATAGATATATTGCCCAATAAAATGTCAGATGGACAGGTGGGGACAGTGCTGAATACACAGCATTGAGCAAGCCCCTTGTGAGAGGAGGTCAGGCAAGCACCTGGGGTCAGTGCCATAGCACATGTGCTGCTGGGTAGGAGAGACTGGTTCAGGGATACACGGGTAACCTCCAGAAGAAGGGGTCGGTGTCAGGGAGGAGGCCTAGGGTACGAAGGTGCTGCGTCTGGTGGTGGGGTGGCCCTGTGGGACCAGCGCAGAGCAGAGGATGGGACAATGGGGAACATGCACTCATTCACTCCATCGGTGTTTATCAAACCGCCCTGGTGTTGGGAGCATAGTGCTGTAATGGGAACAAAGTAAATACCTTCCCTGCCTTCATGGACTGTGGTCTAGGAGAGACAAGACCTCAATCAAGTGATTCCAAATAAATGTAAAAAAAGAAAAAGTAAAGTAGTGTAACACAGAAATAAAGTAAATTATTAATAGTGTGAAGGGCTGTGACCCAAAGACCCTAGTCCCGGGGGGCTCTGTATGTGCAGAGTGACCATGAGTCAGTGTAGCTATCAGGGAAAGCTTCTGCAGAAGGGGGCAGATGCTGGAGGAAGAGCAGGAATTCACTCGGAAAAGAGGAGGAGAGGGCATTTCAGGCAGAAGCAGCAGCATGCGCCAGGACCCTGCGGTGGTTTTAGGAACCAGCCCCCAAACAGGGAGGGGAGGAGAGCGGTGGAGATGTGAACAGAGCTGGGTAGGCGCGGTATTCAGTTCATTTCTTCTACCTGGTGGGGGTTTGGGATCTACAAAACAGCTCAAAGGACATGGCCCAGAATCTATCCTATAGCCCGTGAGGAGGAACTTTGTTTAATGGCTCAACTATTATTATTTTGTCTTGCTTGACTGTTTTCCTGTCTTTCTGCACTTTTTCACTTTTCTGATTAAATTTACTCTTTGGAACTCAGAGAGGCTGGATCATACAGTTTTTTGTTTTTTGTTTTTTTGCTTAACTTTTTGAGAAACTGAAGGAGAGGGTATTGGAGGAACACACCAGGAGAAACCACGAGTAGTGACCCTGCGGCTTTGTCTTTGTAATCTTCCAGGTAACCCTCACAGCCAGAACATCAGCAGCAAGCTCACCCATGACACGGTGGAACAGGTGCGGTTCAGGTGAGCAAATCGGGGTGCCCGCCTGCATGGGTGCCTGTGGGTGGATGGACTTCCTACCAGATGCCCACGTCCCACAGAGGTGCTGAGTTGGTTCTGGGAAGACCATGTTCAGCTAAATGGCCACACAAGCGCGCTGCTAACCACTGGGTCAGAGGTCAGGAAGGTAAGCGTGAGCAGGTACAGAGTGAGAGCAGGTCTCATCACGAGTACAGGCAGGCGCCTCTGAGGTATCCAAGCTGTTGTATGTGGCTCTGGGCTGGTGCCACCATTCCTGGGGGTCAGAGTGACAAGGAGTGACCCTAGTTCCTAAGTCTTGTTTTCGGGGAGAAGAAAAGTGCTTTCTCTGTTTTTTTCCTTTACGTATTTCAGATTTAGACATCTTGTTTTTTCCATTTCTCCCCTCCCTTTTACTAGTATTTGCACATAAAAAATTCTGCAAATAATTTAGGTGGTACCTAAAGATACTTGACTCAACACAATTTCAAATTATTTCCTACTTGAAAGTGACACCTTTTGCTATAGGGTTGCCTGTGTTAAAACCAACGTGAAACAAGTTGATGACTTAGAACTTGTTATGACAGAGCCAGACACTAAACCAAGAAGTGGTGTTTTCAGCTGAGTTTAAGGGAGTTGTAGATTTTGTCTTATCCACTTGGGGTGGGGATTTGGGAGGCTGGGTAATTTTGCCAGTTTGCGCCTCTTTGCATCTCTTCCCACAGCTTCCTCTGCCCCTGACCTCACTTCACCATCGTGGCAAAGCCTAACTGGTTTTTTTTTTTTCCCCTCTAGTTATTAAGATAGAGAGGAGGGCTTCCCTGATGGCCCAGTGGCAAAGAATCTGCCTACAGTGCAGGAGACACAGAAAATGTGGGTTTGATCCCTGGGTTGGGAAGATTCTCCTGGGGGAGGAAATGGCAACTCACTCCAGTATTCTTGCCTGGAAGCTTCCATAGACAGAGGAGCCTGGCAGGCTGCAGTCCATGGGAGTCTCAAAGAGTCGGGCACGACTGAGTGAGTGAGCACTCACACACACGGTGGAGAGACTTCTTATTAAGTAGAAATACAGCTGCCTCTGAGCATTTAACGCGGCCGGTGACCGCGGAGTGGCCTGATGCTGTGCTTCTTCCAGGATCCTGGCGCACTTCCACACCTCCCCGGAGGACTACACGGTGATTTTCACCTCCGGGAGCACGGCTGCTCTTAAGCTGGTGGCAGAGGCTTTCCCGTGGGTGTCCCCAGGCCCGGAGGGCAGCGGCAGCTGCTTCTGTTACCTCACCGACAGCCACACGTCCGTGGTGGGCATGAGGAAGGTCACCGCGGCCAGGAACGTCACTTGCATCCCGGTCAGGCCAGAGGACATGTGGTCGGCCGAGAGGCAGGACGCGGCTGCGGCCGGGGACCCCGCCGGCCAGCCTCCGCATCTCTTCTGCTACCCGGCTCAGAGTAACTTTTCCGGAACCAGATACCCGCTGTCCTGGATAGGCGAGGTCAAGTCCGGGCGGAGGCGCCCAGTGAGCCGGCCCGGGCAGTGGTTCGTGCTGCTGGACGCGGCCGCCTTCGTGGGCACCTCGCCGCTGGACCTGTCGGTTCACCAGGCCGACTTTGTCCCCCTGTCCTTCTATAAGATCTTTGGCTTCCCCACCGGCCTGGGCGCTCTGCTGGTGAAGAACCGTTCGGCTGCTCTGCTGAGGAAAACCTACTTCGGAGGAGGCACGGCCGCTGCGTACCTCGCGGGAGACGACTTCTACGTCCCGAGAGAGTCGGTGGCTGAGAGGTAGCCTGGGGATGGGAGCGGATGCTGAGCGTCAGCATGGCGCGGGCCTGGCGCCTGCCACCTGTAGGACTGTGCAGAGGAGGCGGGGGTTGGCTGGAGCTTCCACAGCAGGCCTGTGTGGGTCTCCCGCAGCTGTGGGGGAGCAAGGGCCTGCCAGTAAGGGCTGCTAGCAGAAGACATGAAGCCCTTCCAGGGGTAAGGAGGGTCGGCACCAGGCCTTTGCCCACAGCCCTGACATGACGGGAAGCTACTGAGGCAGTGACTTTTCTAAATTATAATTTTTAGTTTTTTCAATTATGAAAGTATGATAACTCGGGCTTCCCTGGTGGTTCAGTGGCAGAGAAGCTGCCTGCAAGACAGGAGATGTGGGTTCAATCCCGGGTCAGGAAGATTCCCTGGAGAAGGAAATGGCAACCCACTCCAGCATGCTTGCCTGTGAAATGCCATGGACAGACACGATAACACAATAATAAGAGACTTGGAAAATATAGAACAAAGTTACATGTAGTTCCACTATATATTGCTCTTATTTTTCTAGATAAATAAAGATTTTTTAAGTTGGAGTTTCAATATCAAACTCTCAAAAATTAAATAGAATGAATATACAGGAAAGTAGAAGGATATAGAAGACCTGGAAAGCACTATGAACCAATTCAACAAGCACAGCAACCCACTCCAGTATTCTAGCCTGGAGAGTCCCTTGGACAGAGGTGCCTGGCAGGGTATAGTCCATAGGGTCGCAAAGAGCTGGACACGGCTGAAGCGACTTAGCACATAGGCATACGATTTTTGCACAGCTGCTGCTGCTGCTAGGTCACTTCAGTCGTGTCCAACTCTGTGTGACCCCATAGACAGCAGCCCACCAGGCTCCCCCGTCCCTGGAATTCTCCAGGCAAGAACACTGGAGTTGCCATTTCCTTCTCCAATGCATGAAAGTGAAAAGTGAAAGTGAAGTTGCTCAGTCGTATCCGACTCTTCGCGACCCCATGGACTGAACAGCAGTAGGATACAAATTCTATTCAAGTTCCCATAGACTGTAAACTTGGAGATACTGGAACATATCCAGGGACATAAAACAAGGTGCTGAAGCAGCGATTTAAGAATTTGGTACCATTTGGCACAAGTGTGCACACGTGTTGACAGCACGGCTGTATTTCAGCAGCTAGAATCAGCTCAGCTTGGTATCTGGTCAGCAGGAGGAGTCGGTCAAATGAGAGGCCACCGGATTCAGGAGTGCTGCTAAGAGCAGTCTCTGTGAGCCCCCCCCCCCCCGGGGGTGGTTACCAGGGAAGTTTGAGGGCTTGTCTGGGGCATGAAGATTGGAGGTATGAGCAGGTGGAAATGGCAGCCGATCCAGGCTTCTGCGGGGGCCAACAGCGGGTGGTGGCCAGGTACCATGAGGTGGGGCCAGGACCTCGTCACTGTGCTGGGGCCTGAGACGGCCGCAGGGCCTGAATGGGAAGGGGGTTCAGATCCCCCACAGACCCAGGTCAGACTGGAGGGTCCTGCAGGAAGGGGCGTGGCCTCGGCAGTAGGGGCATAGCCCAGAGTGTAGGTCTCAGAGCTGGACTGCTGGGAGGTGGCTCCACTGCCACCAGCTGTGGGAATCGGGGCCTGTGATTTGACCTCTGCCCCTCGTGTTTGTCCTATAAAGTGCGTCTCTTAGAGGATACAGTTCTTTAGCACTAATATAGGTTAAAGCACCAAGACTGAGTTGGCATCAATACGTTATGAAGCTATTCGATGTCTCTTTTATTTAGAACTTCTCCATAGATGGGCAGTTCTAAAAACAGGAATGCGAATGTAAAACCTCTTGAATCCAAGTGTGATAACATAGCATGTAATGTAACCAAGTGAGAAAAGAATGACAGGCACTCCATGTAAGTTAAAGGCAGAATGAAATAACAGTCGAAATTTTATTAAGCCAATAGGGCACCTGAAGGTGAGGAGGAACAGGGCTGCTCATTCCAGGCGGGGCGTGGGTGCGGGTGGGCTGCCTCTTGCAGTCTGGGTGAATTGCCTTCTAGCAGGTGCTGCACCAAGATTCCCAGATAGCTGAATGTATTTGTTTACCGTTAGAAGTCTCATTTGGGGAGTTTCCCTGGTGGTCCTCTGGTTAGGACTTGGTAATTTCACTCTGGTGGCCCGGATTCAATCCCTGGTCAAGGGACTAAGATCCTGCAAGCCATGTGGCCAAAAAAAAAAAAAAGTCTCATTTTTTCCTTCTAAGCCTAGATTAGCATGCACGAGATTTAATACCCAATCTAAATGTTTCTTGAGCATGTACCTGGACCATGCACTTTTAACAAAATATTTATGTATTTATTTGTTTGCTTGGCTGCACTGGGTCTTAGTTGTGGCATGTGGGATTTTAGCTCCCTGACCAGGGATAGAACCTGGATTCCCTGCATTGGGAGTGTGGAGTCTTAGCCATTGGACCACCAGGGAAGTCCCATGTTCTTAATCTTTTTCTATTTCATAACCCAATGAAAACAACTTTTGATGGAAACATAAAACCTCCCTTTTCTCCTGAGTCTATTAATTTTTGATCAATAAATATTTATTATTGATCAATTAATAGCTGAAGTCATTATTGCCTAATCATGTTTAATTTATTAAAGACTCATATGGTCAATTATCAATTGATTCATTGTTAATTCTGTATGTTTATTAATTACCATTTGTTTTATAAAAAAATTTGCATTGTGGTAATGATATTTTGAGCAACTCTTATCCCTAGAGTATTAAAATACAAAGCATGATATTTCCATTGAAAGCTTCAACTTGCATAATGCTGCTATTTGTCACCACTTCCCTGGTAGCTCAGCTGGTAAAGAATCTGCCTGCAGGAGACCCTGGTTCAATCCCTGGGTTGGGAAGATCTCCTGGAGAAGGGAATGGCAACCCCCTCTAGTGTTCTTGCCTGGAGAATTCCATCAACAGAGGAGTCTGGCAGGCCTCAGTCCATGGGATGCTTGCTGGAAACTCCTTGCTGTCCCTAGCCTTCCCCTCGCTAATGCAGCAGCTAGGGGCATCTAATCAAAACCCAGGCCCCATCCAGTCACTCTCTCTGCTCAGAGCCCTCCAACCACTCATCTGACCCAGGGTGAATGAAGTTCTCTGACTTGCCCTCTGAGCGCTCCCAGGCCCACTGATCTTGCTGTTCCAACTCTACCTGCTCAGGGCCTATGCTGCACCCCTCCTTGGAATACTGTTTCCATTTGAAACTGTGAACTTAGCTTCACAAATGAGCAGTCTTCCTTGCTCCCTTACTTTCACTCTGCCTCTGCTTGAGTGATCTTCCTCGGAGAGGACCTGCTCTGACCATCTCATCTAAAGGAGCCGCCAGCCGGGGCACTTGTCACCCCTGCCTTGCGCTTATTTGGCTTCCCTGTGTGTTTGCTGTTTGTCGTTTCTTATTTCAGTGCCCTTAGAGGGATGGAAGCCTAGTGAAGGCAGGAATCCTACTTGTCATGTTCACCGCTGTATCCTTAGCAACCAGAACAGTGCCTGGCATGCGGTCCGTGGACAATAAACATTTGATGAGGATTTTGTCTAAATGAACCATTGAAAAATGTAAATATAGTGAACAGCTTGGTAACAGGAAGTTTATTGAGAGCCTTCTAATAACTGTAGTCCTGTAGACTTTGGAATGATAGACTCTTCTTAGGAACCTTGTGGCTACACAATGGATCTTACTGAATCAACGCCCTGTCAAGGGGTGCTGTCTTGGAGTCAAGGGCAGCTTTGTAGGAGCCACAGCACTTGAGGTTTTGTCAAGTCTGAAGTCTTCCGAGGTCCTGACTATCTTTCAGGGCCCCTCATCATCACTGCCAGACATAAGCTGCAGAACAGGTCAAGGCCGGAGGTAGCCTACGTGTCTTGGTGTGACAGCCGTCTGTCTTGAGGCGGGAAGGGAGACAGCGTATAAGGCCGCAGAGGCAAAGTCTCCATAGACCCGAGGCGCAAAGCCCTGGTGTCACAGATATGAAATGCACATGGAGGCTTTGGTCACAGCTTGACCTTGTCCCTCTCCCCACTGTTGCAGGTTTGAAGATGGCACCATCTCCTTCCTTGACGTGATAGCACTAAAACATGGATTTGATGCCCTAGAGCGCCTCACAGGTCAGTGGACATCTTTTTTATCCTTTTTGGTCCTACCAGATCTTGGTTGTGGCATGTGGGATCTTTAGTTCTGGCATGTTAACGCTTAGTTGCAGCACACAGGATCTAGTTCCCAGACCAGGGATCGAACCCGGGCGCCCTGCACTGGGAGTGTGAAGTCTTAGCCACTGGACCACAGAGAAGTCCCCTCAATGGACATCTCTATGCATGTGGCGTTTGCTCCTGTTGCCCATGTCCTTGAAGGGAGCCCTGGCATGGATGGGATCCGGATAAGGAGAGAGTCTGTGCGAGTGTGCGAGAGATAAGCACCCGGCAGCTCTGCACTGATGCAGGTGCAGCTGATTCTGAACAACTTCCAGAAATGATTGTGCAGCAGGAGTGAGAGACTGGGCCTTTCTCTCTCTCTCTTTTTTTTTTTTGGTTGGTTAAAAGAATGTTTTAAGAGTAGAGACTTTCCAAATCCTGAGATTAGTAACCTCATAGAAGCAGAGGAGCCATCCTTGGTCCCTGCTTACAGATCCTGAGAACTTATAAAGCTCAGGTCGCTGGGTCTTCCCATGGGGGAGGTTTGTGATGAGCCCACTTTGCCCACAAAGGATCTTATACTCAGAGAGATTAGATGCCTTCCCCAGGGCCAGGGAACCTGGGAGGGCTAGGGTTTAAACCCACGCAATCCTAATGCCTTACCCGAGTCCCCAGATGTGGTCTCTGCTGCTGGCCTTTGCAATGACACGTGCTTTCTTTCCTGACAAGAGCTTGGGGTGCGTGAGCAGGTGGGGGCATTCCCTGCAGTCTGACACACAGATGGGTGCACATCCAATCTTGTGGGGTTGACACGGGGTACAGGCTGGAAGCAGCTCTGTCTGGTGAGCCGGGCCTCTACCCTCCTGCTATGCTCCTGTAGCTCCTTTCAGAGGCTGAGCTTCCAGGACGGGGCAGCACTGCTTGTCCTGTCCAGATGAGGATGGAGTTGTGGTGAACTTGGCACACCACAAGGGACTTGGCATGGTAGTTAGGCAGCCCTTTCTCTCTCTGTCTCTCTCTCGTCAAAATAATGTAACCCTTAGGTCCTCAGCCTAATCCCAGCACTGCAAACATACAGGACTTGTGGAAGGGTCGTCCTGACAGTAATGCAGGCTGGTGAGTGGGCATCACCCAGACAAAGCAGAGACTGTGGAAACAGACATTGAGAAACAGGCACTTTTTCAAGGAAAGATGCTAATAAGGTGTCTGAACCACAAGTGACAGAGTCTGACAGGGCTGGGGTACCTCTGAAAGCAGGTTGACAGTGTCAACTCCACAATAAGGCAGACCCTGATTTTTCCTTAGTTAAGTGCTCTTTTTTAGAAAAACTTGTGGTGAAATCTATGTAATATAAATGGCGCTCAGCCATTTTAAAGTGTATACAGTTCAGTATACATTAAGTGTATTCACATTATAGAGCAGTCATTACCACTATCCATGTCCGGGACTTTTTAATCATCCCAAACTTAAAAAACAATATATCCCCAATTTCCCCTCTCCAACCCATAATATGTCTATTCTTTCTATTTCTATGAATTTGCCTGTTTTAGGCACCATACATAAAAGAGATAATACAATATTTGTCCTTTTGTGTCTGGCTTATTTTACTTAGCATAATGTTTTCAGAGTTTACCCATGGTAAAACAAGTATTCTTAGCTGCTTTGTATAGTATTAAACACTCACAATTTGTATGATTTAAACACTTACAAAAAAGCAGCAAGACAGAAGTATGTTTGAAGACAGAATTATACATTTTTGCAGTCTGTTACAAAAGGGTCTCAATTAGCTGAATGCTTAAGTAACATTTGTTTTTTTATTTTGAAAAGGAAGATGATAGCAGTTCCTATGGGAAAATTCCCCAGAAGCAGTAGTGGTAAACGGTCATTCAGTACCAACGACCTAAACATTTACTGTGTGGGCAGTACCATACTCTGTTTACAAGTAGAGTAAGTTCCCTACATGTGAGCCTTCAAACTGCGAACTTTCAAAGATTCGAACATGCGTTCTCGTGTCTAGTCACCTAAGTTCGTTCACGTGTCTGGCGTATGTTTTCATGTGCATGCATCCTCTCCAGGTGGTTGTACTTTTGTGTACTGTGCTATATAATACGGTATAGTGTGATGGTACAGTGTCTTTATTTCAAGACCAGGATGTCTGGAAACAGACGTAAAGGCAGCAGTGATGGAGCTGGCACTGCTGTCCTTTTCAAGGTGCTGTTCTGTAAGATTAAAAATGTTTTCTTTTTGTGTCTGTTTTTCATGTATTACTTGTGTGAAAAGTATTAAAAACCTGTGCAGGTACAGTACTATATAGCTGATGGTAGGCTGCCTTTGTTGGACGTATGAACAAATTGGACTTACAATGGAACTCATTTGTATGTAGAGGACTTACTGTGTGTAACGTCATTAATACGAGGTCCAAGTTTGCCAGTTATAATGATCTCGTTTTCTTAAAACTGAGACTGACTTTTCCATCACGTTCATGCTTCCCTTTCACCCCCATTCGCTGCTCTGAGGTGGGATGGAGAGCATCCGGCAGCACACGTTTACCCTGGCTCAGTACACCTACGCTGCCTTGTCTTCCCTGCGGTACCCCAACGGAGCCCCTGTCGTGCAGATTTACAGTGACTCTGAGTTCAGCAGCCCGGAGGTGCAGGGTCCCGTCATCAGCTTCAACGTGCTCGATGACCACGGGAACATCGTTGGTTACTCCCAGGTGGGTTTTTCTTTTCATCCTGCTAACCTGTTCATATCAGCATCGCTCTTGTCTGGAATTCTGCAGCCCTGAAATTTGAGGACAAGGCCTCTGGGCCCTTTGCAATAGTCATGAGGAATCCTGTGTCCTGTTGGGGAGGCCCCTGGTCCCTCCTTAGAAGCTCTGCACTCCCATTGACATGCAGTTCTAACAAGCGTGGGCTATTTAGTTCTTCGGCCTACTTAATTCAGCCACAGGTGGTCAATTTCAAATGGGAAGAGAGAGACCAAGTTTCTGATGGCAGTGGCAGGGGACAGCTGACAGCTTGCCAGCAAGGGAAGACACCCTAACATAGTGTAGGCAGAGCAGCCTGTCTGAGGTCATTTCGCATACCAGCAGCTTGGTAGCCCCACCATTACATCAGACCGTGTCGCAGTGGCACACAAAATCCTGGGCCTCTTACCACTGTTTGTTTGCATGTTGCTTGGAACTCATCACTCTTTTTTTTTTGACAAGTCTTTGACTTGTCTTTTTTTTATGACAAGTAGAAATGATGTCCTTAGTAGCACAAAGCCCTTATTTCTGCTGTAGTTCATTATACTAAGTTCAAAGTATTTGGTAGGCTGGTTATAAAATAGTTTCTGCAGATATACCCTTTGTATGCATTTTCTCAAGAAAACACTGCAGGTAGTGGTTTTCAGGTTGGGAACTGCTTGGATCCCTGTGATACTGAGTAAGCTGGTCACTGCCCAGTACATTAAAAAACCTAGAGTCACACTGAACACCCAGACATGGCAGTGGGTGGTCACCAGATGGGCTGTGACAGATTAGGCCTGGGGAGCCCAAGGCCCTTCCCAGAGCCCAGGTTTCTAGAACTGCTGTGAGGAGCGATTTGATCATCACATCAGTTTGGAAGATGCTGCTTATCATCCCTTGAAAGCCACTCTTCCCATACACCTGTGTTAAATCCAGAGTTTCTCAGATGGAATTCATTTCTCAAGGGATCCTGTCCCTGCCTCCCATGAACTTTCTTTTTTCAAGGAAAAAAAATTTTTATTTGGAAGATCCATAAACTTTCTGAGGACAAACTTAAGAACTGTTTTCTGGAAGAAATGTTGGTTCTCACTGGTGTCCAGGGACCAACACTCTACAATCATTAGTTGTCTCTTGGGTGAGATTATTGTGAAGATATTGCCCCCCCCCACCCCCCACCCCTCACTTGCACAGCAGCAGAAGCAGCCCAGCATCATTCAGAAGCAGGCAATTTTAAATGCTTTTGAGGGGTGGTGTAAAACACATTGGGGCCAAAGGTTTGCCTTCTCAAATATGTTTTTCTGGGTAATTGGTAAAATAAGTTTCCTTCTTGAATCTAAAATAAGTGTATTTTTGAGGGGTGTGGAGGAGGGCAGGCTGATGACTCTGAAATGTGGTGTGGCAAGCATAATGCTGAATTCAGGTTGGGCTGCTCATCACTTAAAAGTCAATGAAGCAGGGGCAAGTGTCAGTAGAAAGGAAAGCTATTGAATCAGAGAAGCCGAAATCTAGGGAGATGGTGGACTCATGCCTGGAGAGTAACTCCAAAGATTCTGCTCAGTCATGACAATTTTTAGCAGGAAAATAGGGAAAAAAACAAGTTAATCATTAAGGTAAGAGGTCAGGTTCTTTGTCATTTCTCATTGTGTGTAGACCCACTGATGTCTCCTGATCTTCTTTTGGAGATTTGTCGGTGGTCCACCTGCAGATTTGCCAAGAGGAGCTGGGGGTATAGAGTCAGTCATTCTTTAACTATGTAATTCTTCATTCTTACTCCTTTTAATCCTGAAAAGGGACCAAATGGTTAGGCCAGGCATTGTGTACATTCAGTAGAGCGTAAGTCAGGAGTTAAGTTAAATGTTACCTCATGATCCCATTTTTATAATTAAGGTCTGAGGAAAACAGAGATGAACAAATCGAAGAGGGGCAAAAGAGCTGCTTACAAATTCCCACTCTCAGGGATCATTCCACATCTATGGGAATAAGGACGAAAGTCTGTCTTCTGTAACTGTTTCACACTGAGAAAGGGTGTCTCAGTCTTAGAGTGAAAGATGTCCACGTGGGTGGACGTCTCTTTGGTGACCATTTTAGTTGCCAGCTTGCCTATGTGGGCAGAGCAAGCTACAGTTATTCTAATGCCGACAAAGTTATAGATTATTATGAGCAGCAGTGTTAATTCCAATTCTTTCATCAAACACTGAGTCTGTGACTGTCCTACTTGTTGACTGCTCGAGCCTGGTCTTTTGTGACTCTTGGAGGCCTGGGAGATTTCAGTTTTTTCTGCAAACAAGAGGCAGGGGACATAGAGGAGCCTTTGTACTTGGGTTGGGGTGAGGAATCAGTTCCAGGCAGAATGGTGAAAGAATCACCCATTTGCCCAGAGAAGCAAAGAGGAAGATCTCCCCAAGAAGAAGGAGCTGCCCATCTTGGTGTCTACCTGACTTCACTGGGACGCTCATTCCCTGAGGTCTCACACAGGGGTTTCTCCCTTGTGCGTCTATAGAGGAAGCTCATCCCATGAGTGGAGGTCATGGCTGGGGCATGGCCAGCTGAGTCAGCTCAGGAGAACCCTGGGTTTGCCTGGTCTTTGTCACATGTGGGGATTCCACAGAGATTTGGAGGGTCTTTGGAAACATTACATGGCAGCATGGCTGGGTCTGATTGTCTCTTTTTCAGGGGATTTGTGAAGGAATTGAGCCTTCTGTGAGAAGCTTTTGGGTACCTGTTTTTGATATCCAGGCCTCCTCATTTCAGTGATGCCTCATTGGATGGCATCAGTGACTCATGGACATGAGTTTGAGCAAGCTCTGAGAGCTGGTAATGGACAGGGAAGCCTGGCATGCTGCAACTCATAGGGTCGCAGAAAGTCAGACATGACTGAGTGACTGAACAAACACAGGCACCTCCTCATTTCATTTCCCCCTTGGTGGAAGTCAGTCTACCCAGTTTTTAAGTGGGTGGGTTCAGAGTCAGGCTGCCTTGCACTGGCTCTCTGAGCTTGGGTAAGGTAATGTAAGCTCCCCAAGTCTCTGCGAAATGGGATAAGAATGTACCCTGATGACAGTTTGTCATGAGGATTGAATGAGATACAGTATATAGCTCCTTAGTGTCGGGCTGGCATGAAGCAAGTGCCCCATTGTACTGTGAATATAGCTCTCATCCTGGTCCAGCAGCCAGTTCCTTCACCTGGCTGGGCACTGGCCAAGCCTCTGTGGGATTCCAAAGGTCTCAGGGTGAGAAAAGATGAAGTTGTGATGAGAAAGTAGAATGAAGGGCAACTGTGGCCAAAACAGCCTCTTCCACCCACATGCTCTTCTAAGTGGGGCCCCTGTCTTTTTCCCTTGAACCTTGGCGGGTCTGTGACTCACTCATATTCAACGGCACGCCTCCAAAGGTGACACTGCTTGGCTTTGGAGGCTAGGCCAGAAAAGCCCCGTGCAGCGTCAGCATTGCTTCCTGGGGCATTCACTGTTGCAGCCTCAAGTTACTGTGGAAGGAGGCATACCCTCAGCAGCCCTGCTGTGAGGAAGCCGGAAGCAAACCTGCTGGTGACTGTCCTGGTTTGAGCGAGGCCAGACCCGTCTTTGAGAAAATGAACCTCGAGGGAATTCTAACCCCAGGCATGTCACTCCCAGCCCCCAGGCATGTCACTCCCAGCCTTCTAGTCTTGCCAAATGAGATCAGCCATCTCTGGGCCCTTTCTGAATATCTGACCCCCTGTAGCCATGAGCACAATACAATGGTTGTTGTTTTATGCCACAATGTCTGGGTGGCTTATTTTGTGGCTGTGGTAGCTGGAATAGTGCATATCTGGGAGAGGGGTGAGTGTGGGAGACTTATAATTCAGCTTGGCGGGAGCTGGGGTTGGGAAGGGAGGCTCTTTCCTAGGGGCTGTCCCTTGAGGGGAGGTCACCTGACCCTGGAGGTGGAGTTGGCCAGACCCAGTGGGGCCGCCAGGCCTCACCACAGACAGCAGGAAATCCCTGGGTTTCATCAGCAGAAATGGCTTCTTCACACTCTGACAGTCCAGGGGCGATGGCTAAAGTGCCGACAGTGTGTCTCCACAAAGGCGTGTGGGAGGCACCGCTGTTGTGCCCACCCAGCAGGGCAGCATGCAGACCCTGTGCGTGGTGACCTGTGTCTGACACGTTCTTCCCAGGAAGGAAAGTCTCCAAGCCTTCCCCAGCTGGGCAGCTGTGTTTGTTTCCTCAAATGCAATTAGAGGACTTCCCTGGGTTTAGCTTGAGTCACCAGGGCTAAGGACCCTCACTGGGCCCCCAGGCCTTTGGGGGAATGGAACCCTGGACCCACAAACAGAGGAACTGGCACAAACATCCCTCGTGCCAGCTCACCTTTGAGCCTTGTGAGCAAGAATCACCTGTCCAGCTTCCAGAGGAGAAGAAAAAGACTTGGAACTTCTGGATTGAATTGCAGTTCTGTGATGGAACCCAAAGTCTAGGATATTATGAAAAGCAAATCAGTAACATGCGGTGTCAACACAGTAATGTTTGCAGTCTGGGCTGGGAGCCGAGGCAGGGCTCCTGTGAGTGGTAGCTCTGCTAAGGCCCACTCTGGGATCAGGGCAGATGGTCCTGCTCTGTCTTGCCTAAGGGCACTGAGGAGCTGCCCCATGTCCCCGCCATACTCAGATTTTATTCTTGTGAATTTCACTTGAAACCTGTGGGGTCTGTTTTTCAAAAATTAATTCCTTAAAATTCTTTTTTTTAACAAGTGAGGTCAAATTGATGTATAACATTGTGTTAGTTTTAGGTGTACAACACAGTAATTCTATATATGTATACACTGGGAAATGATTTCTACAAGTTTAGTTAACATCTATCACCACATATGGTTATAAAAATTTTTTTTCTTGTGACGACAACTTTTAAGATTTACTCTCTTAGCAATTTTCAAGTATATAATACATTATTGTTAACTATAGTCACCATGCTGTATGTTATAACCCCAGGACTTATCTATCTGTACATAAGGTAGATATCTATCTTGTATCTTTTGACCGCCTTCACCACACCCCACCCTCCCTTGCCCCTGGCAATCACTGATCTGTTCTCAGAATTTTCATTTGGTTCCATGTGTGTGATCATACAGTATTTGTCTTTGTCTGACTTACGTCTTCGCATATTTCATTATGACTGAGCAGAATGCCCTCAAGGGCCATCCTCGTCACAAATGGCAGGGTTTCCTTTTTTTATAGCTGAACAATATTTCACTGTGTGTTTAAACACATCACATTTTCTTTATCCATGAATCCTTTGATGGATGCTTAAATTGTTTTCATGTCGGCAGTAAACATGGGGGTACAGATCTCTTTTCAAGACAATGATTTCATTGCCTTCAGGTAAATACAGCAATTAGTTCTACTTTAAATTTTCTGAAGGATTCCTGTACAGTTTTCCATAGTTGCTGTGCCCATTCCCACCAACAGGGTTCCCTTTTCTCCATGTTCTCCCCAACTCTTGTTATTTGTTGTCTTTCTGATGATAGCCTGTCTAACAGGCGTGACATTACATGCTAGATACTAGATATTTGAGAGGTGGTATCTTATTTTAGTTTTAACTTAGATTTTGCTAATGACTAGTGATGTTGAGCATGTGTTCATGTACCTGTTGGCATTTGTATATCTACTTTGGAAAAATGTCTATACAGATTTTCAGTTCATTTAAGAAATCAGATTATTTTAAATGTGAGCTCTCAACTTGGAATTTGGTGTAATAATTTTTCACTTTTCGCAGGCATATATCTATTACCAACTGGATAAGCTTTAATTATCAGTAATATTTTATAAAATGTATTTATAAAACCCACGATGGATCATAGCACTTTAGAGAAAAATTCCGAGCTCATAATTTCATTTTACTGTTAGGAAAGAGAGACCCAAATACGGAACCTGAAACTCTTCAGTCCAGGCAGTCAGAGTAGAACCGGACACTCCTAACCCTAGTTCTGTGTCATATTAAACCCACAGGTGGATAAAATGGCCAGCCTTCACAACATCCATGTGCGAACCGGCTGCTTCTGTAACACCGGGGCCTGCCAGAGGCACCTGGGGATAAGCGATGAGATGGTGAAGAAGCATCTTCAGGTTGGTACTGGACCCTGTGGCCCGAACGCTGCCAGCAAGACCCAGTGCTAATGCCTCATCTTCGCCAGAGGCTGGACCCGTGTCTGGAGTGGGGGCTGGTCTTTGGGTTCATTTCTCTGAGCCCACCCTGTGAACGTGCAAAGAAAAAAGGGTCAACAAAATTAGAAAACGCTTCAAGATAGTGCCTGCATGCCGGGCGTTTTTTAGTTTGAGGGCAAAAATTTAAAGGCAGTAGAGGACTTTTTTTTTTAATTCAGAAGATGACTTTTAACAGGGGACAAGCCAATGTGAAAATGTGCTCCTTAACTAGTTTAGTCCTGCCAGAGTGGAATCTGCAAGCTAAGAAGTCGCTCATCCTTTGGCAGAGTGAGGAGAGGAACTTTTCCAGCGGGCATTCTGCGTTTCTCAGGTCCCCACCCTTCCTGCCACTTCCCAAGGTACATTTTAGTTTGAACCATTTCATAAAACTAGTTCGAGTGACAGAAGGCCTTATTTATATCAGAATAGTTTATAAATTGTTTCTTTTGGCTGCCACTAAGTAATGAATATATTAGATCCCAACCAACCATGAGCTGTGTTCTGCTTAAAAAGAGAGAGGGAGTCTTAGAACACAGATGAAGGCAATTCCAGGTATGTTATTGAACCTGAGGAATGCCGTGGACCCATCTCTTTGGGTATCTGACTTGGGTTCAGCTCTGGGGTGGTAGACCGCTGGAGCGGTGATCAATGCCAGGCAGCGGGGCTTGGAGAGGCTTGGGGACTTCTTGCTTTTCTTTCCCCACCTCCCGGCCAGGCACTTAGTGCTGCCTTTGGCTCTCATTATGGGCTTGGGCCAGTCATTCCTTGGGGCAGCATCTCTGTCTTGCTCTTTTGTCAAAAGGCAGCTGCAAAGGATACAGGCCTCCCTTTGATCCCGAGAGAGTCTAAAAGGTATGGCCAGCAAGCTCTCCTCCCCCTTCAGCCCTGGGTAGACCAAAGAGCTGATCCATCTGTGCTTCTGAAACTTCAGTCTGTCTTTTGCTGCCGCTGTGGGTCAGCATTGTGTATATGGCTCTGGTAAATGCTTTACGTGAACAATTGCTTTTAAACTTAAAAAAAAAAATTTATTTATTTATTTATATTGAAATATAGTTGGTTTACAATGTTGTGTCTTTTAAACTTTTTAATGGCCCCATGGGATTAGTATAGATCCCCACTCACAGTGAGCCACGTGATGCTGGACGGGGAGTCAGGGCCCCGGGTTTGTGGAATTATGCCTGAGGCACGCAGCTCTTCTTGGTGTTGCAGCTCTGTTTTCCTGGATTAATTTTATCTTCTATTATCAACAAACGTTGTTTTACAGAATGGTTTCTGGTCCATCGTGAGGACCACTCTGGCTGACTTGTTTCTTTCTCCTAGGCTGGTCATGTCTGCGGAGATGATGTGGACCTCATAGATGGGCAGACGACGGGCTGTGTGAGGATTTCTTTTGGATACATGTCTACGCTTGAGGATGCCCAGGCCTTCCTCAGGTTCATCATAGCAACCCAACTGCGCCCGTCTCATGGCCAGCCTCTCCCTCTGGCCACCCCGGGGGAGGCTGGAGCCCCACCCGGAGACAGCGAGGCTCAGAACGCCGTGCCTGCCACCCGGGTCAGAGGTAGCCCCTCACCTCAAGAAGACGCTTCCCCACACTCCGGGGTTTGGAACAACTCGCCCACCGCTTTCAACGCAGAGGATCTGTGTCCGCCCCTGCTGGAGGCCACCGGACCCCAGCAGACCACTTTAGAGAACGCTGCTGACGTCCCAGATGGGGACCTCAGGTCACATGTCGTCACCAACCTTTACCTCTACCCAATCAAGTCCTGTGCAGCATTTGAGGTAAGGGTTTCAGTGGCAGCTAAAGAGATTGCTTCTTTTGTGTTTATTTTATAATATTTTTTGATAAAGTAAAGAAAAAAGTTCAGGAAGTGAAGGGAAGCATGCAGAAAACAAAACTTCAGTACCTGCAGTACACAGGCTCAGTGGTTGCAGTTCCCAGGCTCTGGAGCACAGACTCAGTAGTTGTGACCCATGGGCTTAGTGGCTTTGCAGCATGTGGGATTTTCTCGGACCAGGGATCAAAGCCGTGTACCCCAGGTTGGTAGCAGATTCTTATCCACTGCTCCACCAGAGAAGTCCTCATTCTGTCTTTCTTGGTTTGAGCTGACTTTTGACCATGACTCTGCAAACGGGAATCCCCGAGAGGACCCTGTTTCTGGGTGTGACTGCCTAGTTACTGTTGATAGTTATGGATGTAACTTTCATGCAGAAGCATTTTACATACTTTGGTTCATTTGATCTTCAAAACAATAATATGAGGTGCTAGGTAATATCATCCCTATTGTATAGATATGGAGCCTAGGGGCTATTGAGGTTAAGCACTCTGCCCAGGTCATGACCCCCTAATAAATGATAGGGAAAGGATTTGAACCCGGGTCTGCTGACTCCTTGGGTCCACACTGTCCTGAATCTGTCTGCTTAGCTCTCCCTGTGGAGGTGAACTACATAATGTCTGCAAACAGGCTGGCCTGGCAGTCACCCTACCTGGGAGACGGGAGTGCTTGCCTTGGTTGGCCAGCTGGCCCCGACCCCTCCTGCAGTGGCCGAACTTCCTATAAGACTGTCTTTCTATGATATGTGTGTGTCCCAAGTCCCAGGTGAGGTCCCACCCTCCTGAGCCTCTGGGATCACAGGCTCCCTAGCTCCTCATTGGCTAGTCCATGCTGAAGGAGACTGTCCTCCAGTCTGAGACCATGAACAAGCAAGTTCTTCTCCACTCCTGAATGCAGGCAGGTGAGGAGTATCAGGACTGTATTTTCTCAGATGAGTCATGTCCTGTAGAACAGCCGTGCTGCACACAGAAACACAGCAGGAATCAGTGACCCATTTTACAGATGAAGACACTGAGACTCAGTAAGGTTTCATATTTTGCTAAAAGTCTTCCGTCTGTCTGCTCATTCGGAAACTATACACTGAGTGCTTGCCACCTGCTGAGCCTGCACCTGTGTGTGGTGATGAACAAAATGGAAATGATTCCTTTCCCTAGGGAGGGCAGTATCTCAGGAGGGAAGCAGACACTTTACAACACACACACACACACGCACACACACACACACGCACATATCTATCTCTCTGTCTGTCTGTCTACCTATCATTTATCTGTCTATCCATTCACAGTCATGATTTCACACTGATATCTCCAATTCCAATCCAACACCACAGGGTTTATTTAGCCATCCCCTGCACTTGTAAATCCTGTGAGAAACCTGGCTCCCATTGCCCTCAGTGAATACTTATTTGCTCAGATCCTTCTGTAACCCAGCCCCCAGCTGCGACAGCTAAAAAGCTTACCCTTCACATGCCAACACAGACATGGTGGCTGAAAGCTTGCCCCCGACAAAGAGGAGGAAGGAAGATGGAAGCCAGTAAATTCAGTGTTTAGGTGGCAAATCAAAGGATAGACAATGATAGACATGTTCCAACACGTGGGTGTAAGGAACAGCGACGGGCCCGAGACTTTGCCCTCCTAGCAAGCTCACAACCCAGCCTGCCTCAGCGTCTTGGATGCGACAAGAGACATGAGATTCCATGGGGCTTCCCTGGTGGTCCAGAGGTGAAGACTCTGCATTTCCAAAGCGGGGGATGCAGCTTTAGGATCTCGCATGCTGGGGGGCGGGGGAAGATGAGATTCTTGGGTCAGAGATAAAAGGCTGTTATTCACAGTCTGCAGGTAGCAAGAGCTTCATGTTTGTGTTGCTTTTCTTTCCCCCCAAGCCCCAAGAAAGGGTGCAGAGGGGCCCAGGTGGATGTTCTGCTCATATTTGGGATCCCCTTAATGCAGGAAACCTCTTTCATAATAGGATGCCAGCCAAGCTGTGTAGTCCTCAGTCAGGGAGGCGCTGATATGCTTGTGATACTGGGCTGTGAGCAAACTTGCCCTCTACTCCAGAGGGTTGTTCGCTATACAAACATCCTCGACAGGAGAGTCTGGAACAGAGGACAGTTTGTGCTTCTGCTTGTTAAAACAGACATGCAGAAATGAAAGATCCATGGACAAATGCCACCCAATAATAGATTGTCTTCTAAAAAGTTATTTGTAATTCAAAACATGTTTTCTGAAAGAAATAGTGACTTAGTGGTGGATTCTGGGCTTGGCCCCTAATATTGCTGAACTCGAGGGCTCTGCCAGAAGGAGCAGCCATGGTCTGTGGGGAGAGGATGTCTGATACACAAGGCAAGTGAAGGGCAGAGTAAAGGGATTGACATCTGTGGGTCACCTGTTACATTCAGTTGCTTTACATTTTATGCACTGTTTTGGTTTTCACCTAATCCAAGGACAATAATGTCCATTTTATATAATACATGACAGAGCCAAGGCTCAGGAGGGTGATAAGTTATCCAAAGCCGATGATAACTGTCGGAGGTGAGATGTAAGCGCAAGGCTTGTCAGTCCTCAAAGTGCCGACCCCACCCCACCCCCCGCTGCACCGCGTTTCTGCTTCTTGGGTACAGGGCTCCCCTGGCTGGAGGAGCAGTTTCCCTTCACATTGTTCCTCCTAGATATCTGCGCCGTGCTCACCCCAGGCCGGAAGCTCCTCTCCTTCACTTCCTCCCCCTGAAGCCTCCGTCTTCACTGAGGTCCCTCCCTCGAGAACCCACCCCAAAGTGCCCCCAATTAAATATTCTTCCTTTTCATCATTACCCCCGATTGGAAGTTTTCAGACTCCTTTGGGTGGTTAACTTGGGTGCTCAGAGGAAAACAGAAGGGTGAAATTGATTCTTGCACAGTTGTGCAAGAATGTTGGTCTCTTAATCACAATACTATTTCAAAAGCAGTGGGTGGTGTACACCCTTCTTTAACAAAGAGCAGGCAGTGCTGAAAACAGTGGGTGTAACCTGTGGACAAAACTGCAAAGACCTGGTCTCGCACTATTGATATTTCATTATTTTTCCCCTAATGTGCTTTTTGTGTTCTGGATCTCATCCAGAACACCACTTTACATTTAGCTCTCATGTCTCCTTAGGCTCCTCTGGGGTTGTACCAGTTTCTTAGACTTTCCCTGTTTTCAGCACCTTGATTGTGTTAAGGAATACTGGTCAGGTATTTATTAGAATATCCATCAGTTTGTTTTTGCCTGATGTCTTTCTGGGGATTAGACTGGGGTTTGGGGTTTTACGGCAGGAGGACCACAGAGATAAAGTTCTCATCGTATCATGTCAGGGTATATAGTATCATTGTGGCTTATCACTACTGATGTTAACCTGGGTCTCATAGTGTTTGCCAGCATTCTTCACTGTCAGTTCCCCCTCCGCTCATTCCCATACTGTGCCCTTTAGAGGCAAGTGACTAAGGGTAGCCCACACTTAGTGGGTAAGGAGTTATGCTCTACCTTCTTGAGAGGGGGCCATCTACATCAATAATTCGGACTTCTTCTATATGAGAGAGTTGACCTTTCTATTTAATCATTTGTTTATATCAGTATGGACTCATGGGTATTTAATTTATATTTTAGGTTATAATCCAATACTGTGTATATATGTGTTAATCGCTGTTGTATATTTCCTGACGCAGCCCTAGAGTAAACTGTTTCTTCAAGAAGTCCTGGTTGTTTTTATTGGAGAATGGTATTAAGTGCAAGATCTGGGCACTGGCCATAATTTGTATTTTAATTTTGTAGAAATATGAAGCATTGAGGAATATACATATTTTATACACTTAAGATGGATCAGCTCAGTGACCATTTCAGTGGAGCCACCATTTGTGCAAGAAACAAGTCTATATTACGAGGATATGCCTGCTCAGGCATCCACCAGTGTGGAAGGACACACAGAAAGTGGGAGCAGCAGAGACCTGTGGGGAGAGGGCACAGGGTGGGCAGAGGCCTGCTCCCCATGTCCCTGCTAGGCACACGTGTTACCCACTCAAAAGGCACACTGTAGTGGACAAGGATGGAACTGGATCTGGAGGCTAAATGGAAGGTCCCTTGATCCCATAGTCTCCTTTGCATTGTCCTCTTATTTAAATGTTTGTTTCTTTGGCTGCATCAGGTTTTAGTTGAGGCACACGAGTTCTCTGCTGTGTGATGTGGCATCTTTGGTTGCAGCCCCTGGGCTTCCCAGGTGGCACTCGTGGTAAAGAACCCACCTGCCAATGCAGGAGACACAAGAGACACGGGTTCAATTCCCAGGTCAGGAAGATCCCCCGGAGAAGGAAATGTCAAGCCACTCCAGTATTCTTGCCTGGGGAGTTCTATGGATAGAGGAGCCTGGCAGGTTACAGTCCATGGGGTCTTAAAGAGTTGGGCATGACTGAGCACACACACACGTGGACTCTACTCCTGGCAGGTGCTCAGGCCCCGTAATTGTGGTTCACAGGCACTCACGTTGTGGCATGAAGGCTCCAGAGCGAGGGTTCAGTAGTTGAGGTGCAGGGGCTGAGCCATTCCGAGGCACGTGGGATCTTCGTTCCTTCCCCAGGGATCGTGCCTGCATCTCTTGCATTTCAAGGTGGACTCTTAACCACAAGGGCACCAGGAAAGTCCCTGTCTTCTTTGTTTCCTTCTCTTCCACCCTTTCGTCCTTCAGGAGTCTGTGCTGAATTCCTGAAGCCCATGTGCATCTGTGCAATCCCTGTGCAATAAATGAGAAGATCATTTGTGAGGAGCGCTGGCTTAAAATACACTGACTTTTTTTTTTTAGGTGACCAGGTGGCCTCTAGGAAGTCAAGGACTGCTGTATGACCGAAGCTGGATGGTTGTGAATCACAATGGCATTTGCCTGAGTCAGAAACAGGAGCCCCGGCTCTGCCTGATCCAGCCCTTCATTGACCTGCAGCGGAGGATCATGGTCATCAAAGCCCAAGGTCTGAAAACAGGGTTCACTTTTACAGAGTAGTTGTCAAGAGTAGCTTTATTCTCATAAAATGAAATCGTGACTTTTCCTCCACTAAATATTAAAATATTCCAAAAGGGAGTGAGATGATGTATAGAAGAGACAATAGGAAGTTTGTTCCTCTTGTGTTTTGTTTGTTTGTTTTGTGTGTGTTTGGAGGATATTTCTGGGAAAAGGTAAAGATCTGACCGTCCAATCAGAAAGTAAAGAGGTGTTGAGTTTGAAATTATATGTAGTCCTTTCACTTACATTAGTTTTATTTCCTTCACTCTTCATAGCTTCTGCAAGCTTTAATTCTTCTTTGTGGATTTTATTATGAACAGTCTAATACATAGACAGTAGACCAGCTCTGTCCAGTGGACCGCTATGTGATGATGGAAATGTTCAGCATCTACATCGTGCTGTTTGGTAGCCATCAATCTGATGTGGCTACTGAGTATGTGTAATGTGCAGGATGCTGGAGCTAAATTTTACATTTTATTTAATTTAAATTAATACATGTAGTGGCTATAGCGTTGGATAGCACAAATGTGAATAAGATGCAATCTCAAAAACGACAGAATGATCTCTGTTCGTTTCCAAGGCAAACCATTCAATATGGTAATCCAAGTCTATGCTCCAACCAGTAATGCTGAAGAAGGCTGAAGTTGAACAGTTCTATGAAGACCTACAAGACCTTCTAGAGCTAACACCCAAAAAAGATGTCCTTTTCATTATAGGGGGCTGGAATGCAAAATAGGAAGTCAAGAAACACCTGGAGTAACAGGCAAATTTGGCCTTGGAATGCGGAATGAAGCAGGGAAAAGGCTAATAGAGTTCTGCCAAGAGAAAACATTGCTCATAGCAAACACCCTCTTCCAACAACACAAGAGAAGACTCTACACATAGACATCACCAGATGGTCAACACCGAAATCAGATTGATTATATTCTTTGAGCCAAAGATGGAGAAGCTCTATACAGTCCATAAAAACAAGACTGGGAGCTGACTGTGGCTCAGATCATGAACTCCTTATTGCCAAATTCAGACTGAAATTGAAGAAAGTGGAGAAAACCACTAGACCATTCAGGTATGACCTAAATCAAATCCCTTATGACTATACAGTGGAAATGAGAAATAGATTTAAGGGACTAGATCTGATAGAGTGCCTGATGAACTATGGATGGAAGTTCATGACATTGTACAGGAGACAGGGATCAAGACCATCCCCAAGAAAAAGAAATGCAAAAAAGAAAAATGGCTGTCTGGGGAGGCCTTACAAATAGCTGTGAAAAGAAGAGAGGCAAAAAGCAAAGGAGAAAAGGAGAGATATAAACATCTGAATGCAGAGTTCCAAAGAATAGCAAGGAGAGATAAGAAAGCCTTCCCCAGCGATCAATGCAAAGAAATAGAGGAAAACAATAGAATGGGAAAGACTAGAGATGTCTTCAAGAAAACTAGAGATACCAAGGGAACATTTCATGCAAAGATGGGCTCGATAAAGGACAGAAATGGTATGGACCTAACAGAAGCAGAAGATATTAAGAAGAGGTGACAAGAATACACAGAAGAACTGTACAAAAAAGATCTTCACGACCCACATAATACGATGGTGTGATCACTAATCTAGAGCCAGACATCCTGGAATGTGAAGTCAAGTGGGCCTTAGAAAGCATCACTATGAACAAAGCTAGTGGAGGTGATGGAATTCCAGTTGAGCTATTTCAAATCCTGAAAGATGATGCTGTGAAAGTGCTGCACTCAATATGCCAGCAAATTTGGATGAACTCAGCAGTGGCCACAGGACTGGAAAAGGTCAGTTTTCATTCCAATCCCGAAGAAGGGGAATGCCAAAGAATGCTCAAACTACCGCGCAATTGCACTCATCTCACACACTAGTAAAGTAATGCTTAAAATTCTCCAAGCCAGGCTTCAGGAATACGTGAACCATGAACTTCCAGATGTTCAAGCTGGATTTAGAAAAGGCAGAGGAACCAGAGATCAAATTGCCAACATCCGCTGGATCATGGAAAAAGCAAGAGAGTTCCAGAAAAACATCTCTTTCTGCTTTATTGACTGTGCCAAAGCCTTTGACTGTGTGGATCACAAACTGTGGAAAATTCTGAAAGAGATGGGAATACCAGACCACTTGACCTGCCTCTTGAGAAACCTATATGCAGGTCAGGAAGCAACGGTTAGAACTGGACATGGAACAACTGACTGGTTCCAAATAGGAAAAGGAATACGTCAAGGCTGTATATTGTCACCCTGCTTATTTAACTTCTATGCAGAGTACATCATGAGAAATGCTGGACTGGAAGAAGCACAAGCTGGAATCAAGATTGCCGGGAGAAATATCAATAGCCTCAGATATGCAGATGACACCACCCTTATGGCAGAAAGTGAAGAGGAACTAAAAAGCCTCTTGATGAAAGTGAAAGAGGAGAGTGAAACAGTTGGCTTAAAGCTCAACATTCAGAAAAAGATCATGGCATCTGGTCCCATCACTTCCTGGCAAATAGATGGGGAAACAGTGGAAACAGTGGCTGACTTTATTTTTCTGGGTTCCAAAATCACTGCAGATGGTGATTTCAGCCATGAAATTAAAAGACGCTTACCCCTTGGAAGGAAAGTTATGACCAACCTAGACAGCATATTGAAAAGCAGAGACATTACTTTGTCAACAAAATTCTGTCTAGTCAAGGCTATGGTTTTTCCAGTAGTCACATGTGGATGTGAGAGTTGGATTATAAAGAAAGCTGAGCGCTGAAGAATTGATACTTTTGAACTGTTGTTGGAGAAGACTCTTGAGCATCCCTTGGACTGCAAGGAGATCCATCCTAAAGGAGATCAGTCCTGGGTGCTCATTGGAAGGACTGATGCTGAAGCTGAAACTCCAGTACTTTGGCCACCTGATGTGAAGAGCTGACCCATTTGAAAAGACCCTGATGCTGGGAAAGATTGAGGGCAGGAGGAGAAGGGGACGACAGAGGATGAGATGGTTGGATGGCATCACCGACTCAATGGACATGGTTTTGGTGAACTCCAGGAGTTGGTGATGGACAGGGAGGCCTGGCGTGCTGTGGATCATGGGGTCACAAAGAGTTGGACACGACAGAGTGACTGAACTGAACTGAACACATTTACATCATCCAATTTTAACAAACTTAGCGTTTGGCCACATTTGCTTCAATTTCTCCCCCTCGTCTCCATCCTCCTCCCCTCTCTCTCTCCTCTTATTACCCACCTTCTTTCTCCCTTCTGCACATCTCTTTCTCCGCCTCCGTAAGAAATAAAAACATTTCAGATATAGAGGAAATTCCCTATGTGCTTCCCTGTGCTCTCACTCCTTCTGCATTCCACCTACCATTTACAGAATATTCCAGTTTCCCCCCTAACTTATAGCTATACTTTTGTGATATATACCACTCCCATAGATTCAGTGATCATGTTTCTTGGCTGTCGGTGTTCCATTCTGTCTCAGTGGTTTATTTTTTCTTGAACCAATGAGCCACTGTCACTACTAGAACTATATACTGAATCTTAGTAACTGATAATCTACTTCTGCTTCATTGACTATGATAAATCACTAGATCCAACCAGTCCATTCTGAAGGAGATCAGCCCTGGGATTTCTTTGGAAGGAATAATGCTAAAGCTGAAACTCCAGTACTTTGGCCACCTCATGCGAAGAGTTGATTCATTGGAAAAGACTCTGATGCTGGGAGGGATTGGGGGCAGGAGGAGAAGGGGACAGCAGAGGATGAGATGGCTGGATGGCATCACTGACTCGATGGATGCGAGTCTGAGTGAAGTCCGGGAGTTGGTGATGGACAGGGAGGCCTGGCGTGCTGCGATTCATGGGTTCGCAAAGAGTTGGACACGACTGAGTGACTGAACTGAACTGAACTGAAAGCCTTTGATTGTGTGAATCAAAGCAAACTTTGGAAAATTTTTTCAAGAGATGGGAATACCAGACCACCTTACCTGCCTCCTGAGAAAACTGTATGCAGGTCAAGAAGCAACAGTTAGAACCAGACATGGAACAATAGACAGGTTCAAAACTGGGAAAGGAGTATGTCAAGGCTGTTTTCTTGTCACTTTGCTTATTTAACGTACATGCACAGTACATCATGTGAAATGCCAGACTGGATGAAGCTCAAGCTGGAATCAAGATTGCCAGGAGAAATATCAATAACCTCGAATGTGCAGATGATACTACCCTAATGGCAGAAAGCAAAGAGGATCTAAAGAGCCTCTTGATGAAAGTGAAAGAGGAGAGTGAAAAAGCTGGCTTAAAACTCAACATTCAAAAAACTAAGATCATGGCATCTGGTCCCGTCACTTCATGGCAAATCGATGAGAAAAAATGGAAACAATGACAAATTTTATTTTCTTGGGCTCCAAAATCACTGCAGATGGTGACTGCAGCCATGAAATTGAAAGATGCTTGCTCCTTGGAGGAAAAGCTGTGACAAACCTAGATAGCATATTAAAAAACAGAAACATTACTTTGATGACAAAGGTTCATATAGTCGAAGCTATGGTTTTTCTAGTAGTCATGTTCAGATGTGAGAGTTGGACCACAAAGAAGGCTGAGTGCCCAAGAATTGATGCATTTGAACTGTGATTTTGGAGAAGACTCTTGAGAGTCCCTTGGACAGCAAGGAGATCCAACCAGTCAATCCTAAAGGAAATCAGTTCAGAATATTCATTGGAAGGGCTGATGCTGAAGCTAAAGCTCCAATACTTTGGTGACCTGATGGGAAAAGCCGAATCATTGGAAAAGACCCTAATGCTGGGAAAGATTGAAGGCGGGAGGAGAAGGAGATGACAGAGGATAAGATAGTTGGATGGCATCACTGACTTGATGGACATGAGTTTGAGCAAGCTCCAGGAGATGGTAAAGGACAGGGAAGCCAGGCGTGCTGCAGTCCATGGGGTCACAAAGAGTCGGAAACGACTGAGTGACTGGACAATAATAACCGATAGGGCTTGTCCTTCTACCTCATGCCTCCAAATTGTCTTGGCCATTCTTGGCCTTTTGTTCTCTGTATGAATTTTTACACATGCACACAATTGAATAGTCACTCCCATAATCGAGATAGACAACAAGAAACAAAACCTCAGAAAACTCCTTCATGCTATCTCTTTTCAGTCTCTCTTTTCCCCATCCTTAACACCTGGCAGTCAAAGCTCTATCTCTACCCTTTGAAAAATTATCACTGTTAGTTTTTGTTTGAGGATGTTATATAAATGTAAACACACAATCTGTGAGCTTTTGATGTTGGCTTCTTTCACTCAGCATGATGCCTTTAAGTCCCATCTAAGTTATTGTACAAATCAGTACTTTATTCTTTTTTTTTTTTATTGTTGAGTAGCCTGGTAGGCTGCAGTCCATGGGGTCGCAGAGAACTGGACGCGACTGAGCGACTTTACTTTCACTTTTCACTTTTATGCATTGGAGAAGGAAATGGCCACCCACTCCAGTGTTCTTGCCTGGAGAATCCCAGGGACGGGGGAGCCTGGCGGGCTGCCGTCTCTGGGATTGCACAGAGTCGGACACGACTGAAGCGACTTAGAAGCAGCAGCAGCATTATTCCATTGTATGGACCTACCAGAGTGTGGTATGTCCTCCTTTAATCTACTGAAGGGCATCTGAGTCATTTCTAGTTCTGAGCAATTATGAATAGAGCTGCTTTTAATCTTCATGTACAGATTTTTGGGTGCTCAGAAGTTTTCATTTCTTTAGAATAAATACTAAGAGTTGATTGCAGGGTCATATAGTAAGGGTAATTTACTTTTAAAAGAAACTTCCAGACCATTTTCTGGAATGTATTGTTTTCATTTCCACCAGTAATGTATGAGAGTTCTAGTTGCTCCACATCCAGTCAGTTTTTGTCAGTGTTTTGTTTTATTTATTTTAATAGGTGTGTAATGGCATCCCATCATGATTTTAATTTGGTTTCCCTACTGGCTGATGATGTTAAGCAACTTTTGATGTACTTACTTGCTTTCTGTATGTTCATTTTGACCCATCGATTACAGAAGTGTGTTAATTTCTATGTATTTGGAGATGTTCTTATTTTCATTCTGTTATTGATTTTAGTTTAATTCCATAAACTCTCCAAAAGAGAGTACTTACTTTGTAGATTTTAAATTCATTAAAATTTGTTAAGTTTTGGCTTATAACCAAGGATGTGGTTTATTGTCATGAGTGTTCCATATACACTTGAGAAGAATGTGTATTCTGTTGTTGGGTGGAGTGTTCTGTAAATGTCAGTTATATCCACTTTGTTGATCAGTATTGCTGTTTTTCTATATACCTGCTGGGTTTTTATGCACTTGCTACTAGTTCTGTTAATGACTGAAAAAAGAGTGTTGAAGTCTTCAACTGTAATTATCGATTTGTCTGCTTTCTCCTTAGTTCTGTTAGCTTTTGCTTCACATAGTATGATTGACTTATTGGTGAATTGGTCCCTCTTTAAACAATGTTCCTCTTTATACATCATAATTTTCTTTGTTCCAAAGTTTGAAGTGTGAAATTCTTTGTTACAAATCCTACCATTGAGCTCTGATTCGGTTATTGTTTGAATAGTATATCATTTTCCACCTTTTTATTTATTTCTTCTAGCCTGATCAATATTTATATAACATTCCACAAAATGTATTCATTTAAACTGTACCACTCAATTATTATTATTCTTGTATATTTACAATCATCACCACAATAAACTTTAGAACACTTTGTCATCATCCTAAATGAGAAAGCCCATACCCACTAGCAGTCACTTCCTATTCCCAACCTCATCTCCAGTCCTGGTCACTACTAATCTACTTTCTGTATCTATGGATCTGCCTCTTCTGGATGTTTCATGTAATTGGGATCATACAATATATGACTGACTTCTTTCGCTTAGCATAATGTTTCTAAGGATCATCATACTGTTGAACAATTAGGCATACTTATTTTTTTATCCACTTATCAGTTGATGGATATTTAGATTGTTTCCACTTGTGGTTATTAGGAATAATGCTGCTATGAACATTTGTGTGTAAATTTTTCAAAATTTACTTATTTTTAATTGAAGGATAATTGCTTTATAGTGTTGTATTGGTTTCTACCAAACATCAACATGAATCTGTATGGCTGGACAGCACAGGTGGGCCACAGAGGAGGCGTCCACAGAGAAGGGCCACCACGAATTCTACTCAGGCGTCTTGGCTTCATGCCTTTCCCTGTATTTTTAATGACTCATGAAGGATGAGAAGGCATGCAGAGTGGCAGCATGCCTCAGCTGTTCCAGCCTTTGTCAACAATCTTACACTCTTCAGTGGCCCAGGATCAATTTCCTCTAGTTTCTTCCGCATATTTTATTCTAAATTTATGTACATATGTTATATGCTCCTTTGTATGTATAATGTGTATAAAAACTTTTTAGAGAAGAATCACTTCCCAACTCCACTGACATGGTAACAGTTTTTTTTTTTTTTTTTTAGCACTAATGATGACTGATTCAGGAATCCAATTTGATGCTGACTCCTAGGAGCTAGGAGAATTGACACTCTATGCTGACCTTTTTCCAGAGTGAGCCTTTATGCCGGCCTGTCTATTTCTAGAGGATCTAGGTAGCTTAGAGAGCAATGACATCAGGATGTGGAGTCCTCCAGAGGGAGAGACACCTTTAAAGGGATTTTCAGCATCGCAGGGACTATGGATGTGACTGCTCCAGTGCGGGGTCTCCCACGAGAAAGCTGCTCAGCCCACCTGCTGCTGCTGGTGCTGACAATGATGACGAGAATCTCTTTTATAAAGAGATTTCTAAGACCCAGCCACTTATTTGACTCAACCAATTGCCCAGCTCATTAATTCTTGTATATTTGAGACTGATGGACTTTAAAAACATATACTTGTTCTATTTTTGCATGATGATAAATTTGTCTCTAACCTTTGTTCATTAGGGATGGAGCCTATAGAGGTGCCTCTTGAGGAGAACAGTGAGCAAGTTCGTATTTGCCAAAGCAAAGTCTGTGCGGACAGGTGAGGCTGTGGCAGGTGAAACTC
This sequence comes from Capra hircus, assembly GCF_001704415.2. Classification (NCBI taxonomy): domain Eukaryota; kingdom Metazoa; phylum Chordata; class Mammalia; order Artiodactyla; family Bovidae; genus Capra; species Capra hircus. Next base: position 21,212,091 of record NC_030831.1, on the reverse strand, counting down.
TCAGGGAAGGGAAGAATGAAACCTCACTTTGTAGACATTCTCTCTGGTCTTTGAAAGATGCACCTAAGTCCATTTTCATGATATCAAGCACTCATGGTTCCCAGTATAAGAAGCCTGAGCTTACGCTATCCAAAAGGCTTTATTGACCAGAAAACACCAGTCCTCTCAGATGCAGCTACATGAAACCAGGGATAAATAATTGCAGACTCAGACAGTACAGAATCTGCTTTGTAGTACAAGAGTTGTGAGCTCAATCTCTGGATGAGGAAGATGCCCTGGAGAAGGGAATGGCAACCCACTCCAGTATTCTTCCCTGGAAAATTCCATGGACAGAGGAGCCTGGTGGGCTACAGTCCATGGGGTCTCAAAGAGTCGGACACGATAGAGTGACTAACACTTTCACTTTCACTTCACTTTCACCCTGAAATGGCTGTATTTCTCTCCATGGAAGATTTGCTATAGTAACTTTCCAAAATATTCACCCAAAATTCATTACTCTGATTGAAAATGTGCTTTGATGAGTGTTTAAATCTGCACAAGAACTGGCAAGAGGGTGCAGAGTGTGCTCACCCCATGGGCCTCCAGCACGGCCAGGGTTCACGATGCCCAATTGGGTAGAGCACCATCCTCACAATATCACCTTCCCACCTTTCTTGAGCATGTACATAGCCCTTTGTTATCCCAGTGTGACCCAGAGGTGCCAACAGCTTGAGTCCAGGTTGGATGTGTGTAGCTTGTGTTTGACATATCCCTTCATGACTGACTTGTTCGCAGTGCAGAAGGAAACGCTGTCTGATCAGCACTATGCGTATCATGATTTCCTGAGCACAAATGTGCCCACTGACTGCTTTATTGTGTTCACTAAAAGCCATTGGCATTTTAAAAGCCTTCTACTAGTATATGAACCACTAGTGAACTATGAAGTTAATAATGTTTGTGTTTGCGGGGTTTAATTGGTTGGGGTATTAGATGGGCTGGGAACCATAAGATCGGGACCCATAGTCAGAAAATTTGCCTTCCACATGTTTTCTGGTCGAGATTAGGTGAAAGGAGAGGTAGAAAGAGAAATTTCTAAAACTTAATTTGATCTGAAAACTTTGTGAAAAGCACAAATCTCAGGGCTTCCCATGCCCTGGAAATTTCTCTGCAGCTTCCTAAGCACACCTGTCACTTTAGGTGTCTGTATTGCTGGGGACTTCATTATATTCTATTATGTTCTGTTATGTTATACTATATAACATTTTGCTATTTCAGTTACTTAAAGGAATACTACAAAACGTTCACCATCCTTCCTTTTTCTTTTTTGTCAGGGTAAACACATATGATTGCGGAGAAAAAATTTCCAACTGGCTGTCAAAGTTTTTTGGCCGTCCCTATCATTTGATCAAACAAAGTTCAGACTTTCAAAGAAATGCAAAGAAGAAACATGGCAAAGGTATTACATTTTGGATTGCTTCTCGGGGGACAGGAACTTGGACTCACGCTTGCAGACGTGAACATCAGTCCACAAAATGGGCTGACAGGGCAATCTGCTCATGAAGTGGGGGTGGTGGGCCTTTGGCAGACAGGTGCCCAGGTGGCCCCGCAAGTTAGCAGGGCCCATGTGTGGTCTTCAGACTGACCCTGAGGAGACAGGTGGGCTTGCAGGCTCTGCTCAAGCTCTCTGCCTCAGTCCTGCATGTTTGGAAAAATGGGGGTTAGGTTTTTTGTTTGTTTTTTTTTTTAAATAAAAACACTGGTAGCTTGCTATATCCTAAGAAAATCTGGATTTCTGTCCTGACACCAAGTAATTGTGAGACCTTGGCAAATCCTTGAACCTCATGGTGTGGAAATTCTGCAGACCTCAATTACTTAGATTTAAGGGTTTTGACAGTTTTTCCTGCTGTAAGCTGTTGTGAGCATAAAACGAGACTTTAGAGAAGAAAGTACTTTGAGGTCACAGTACCGTGTGCGAAGAGTGAGCTTTCAGGTGTCTGTTCCAATGTCACCTCAGGAGACCCTTGCCTGACTGCCCTCCTATGAACCAGAGCCCCCTCTTGAAACTCCCAGCTCATTCCCTGTTTTATTTTTCCCTGTGGTTTTTTTTTTTTTTAATCTTTTGGTCATGCCACAGACCATGTGGGATCTTAGTTCCCTGACCAGAGATTGAGCCTTCACCCCTTGCACTGGCAGTGTGAAGTCTTAATCACTGGATCACAGGAAAGTCCCTCTGTGGCACATTTCACATCCTATAAGGCAAACATTTTGCTCAGTTATCCTGTTTATGTTCTGCCTTCCCTCTGCTAGATCATAAACTCGGTCAGGGAAGGATTTTTCTCTGCTTTGTCCTCAGTGTTTAGAACAGACCTGATATATAGTAGTTGCTCAGTAAATACTAGATGACTAAATCAATGGACTGGATAGTTGCTACATTCCTGATATGGGCAGGAATGACCTGGCTTAGTCACTAGCTCTCAGGGAGACTGGCTTGTAAATCTACACCTGAAATGAGTCTTGGAGGGCTTCAGGGAAGAGGTGAGTTTGGAGCTACATTTTAACAGGAGAGTAGGACTATTCCAGGCAGAGACCAGCAAGAAGATTGCTGAAGATTACTGGCAGGGCGTGGCATTTCATGGGCTCAGGGAAGGGTTTAGGAAGGTGGGATGTGGGTACGGGGGTGATGGGGGTAGAGCTGGGGAGATGAGATGAACGTGCTGCTGAGTCAGAAGCACTATCTTGTGGGTGGGAGACTCATTGAAGAATTCTATGCTGGGAGTTTCATGATGCTGCTTGTATCAGAAAGACATCCCTGGTGAGGTGTGGAGGCTGCGATGGAGAGAGAGAAGAAGGAAGCAAAGAGGTCAGGCAGGCTCTGCCTGTCCTGATGGGAGATGGAACCTGGGCAGGTGAAGGGGGCAGCAGAGTGAATCTGTTGCCTGCTCGATAGCAAGGTCAGGGAGTGTCAGCCTGTGAACGTTATACTTCAAAGATGCCATTTATGGTGGTGTGGTCTCTGATGGTCTGGGTCTAGGTCTTTGAACACTTAAATTTTTTAAACTACACTACCTCTTTACACTGTCACCTAAATTTTTTAAAAGTAGTTTAAGAAGTTGCAAAGGATGTGATTTCTAGCATATTGCATATATACAGGCTTACCTTGGAAATATTGTGGGATCAGTTTCCAACCACCACAAAAGCAAGTCACACATTTTTTTTTTGGCTTTCCAGTGCATATAAAAATTATGTTTATACTCTACCATAATCTATTAAGTATGTAACAGCATTAAGTCTAAAAATCAGTGTGTGTGTGTTAGTCGTTCAGTCGTGTCCAACTCTTTGCAACCCCATGGACTGTAGCCCACCAGGCTTCTCTGTCCATGGAATTCTGCAGGCAAGAATACTGGAGTGGATTGCCATTCCCTTCTCCAGAGGAGCTTCCCAACCCAGGAATCGAACCCTGGTCCCCTGCATGGCAGGCAGACTCTTTACTGTTTGAGCTACAGGGAAGTCTACCAATCAGTGTACATACCTTAATTAAGAATACTTTAGCCTTCAGCAAGTCATAGTAACATCAAAGATCACATAACCTAGGAACATGGATCATATAACATAGTAACATCGCAGATCCCCATAACAAATATCATAATGAAAAAGATTGAAACATTGCAAGAACCACCAAAACACAGCACAGAGACATGACGTGAGCAAATGCCGTTGGTGCTGTTGGGAGAGCAGTGCAATGGACTTGCTTGATGCAGGGTTGAACACATCTTGAGTTTATAAAAAGTATAGTGCCTGCGAGATACCTGTGAGGTTCGATTAAGGTGGATTTTGATAAAATGAAGTTCATGTGTGCTGTGAGCTAAGCTGCTTCAGTCGTGTCCGACTCTTTGCAGCCCCATAGACTATAGGCCGCCAGGCTCGTCTGTCCGTGGGATTCTCCAGGCGAGAATATTGGGGCGGGTTGCCATGTCCTCCTCCAGAGGATCTTCCAGACCCAGGAGTTGAACCTATGTCTCTTACGTCTGCTGCATTGGCAGGCGGGTTCTTAACCCTAGTGCCACCTGGGAAGCGCAAAACAAAGTATACTTGTAGGCACTGAAATGAAAACTCATATTTTGCCCTTTTAAATATAAGCCAGTGGCATCCCATTATCATAATAATTTGATTCTTATGAGTATTCATTAAAAAATATGTATATGAACAAACTGTTTTGCCCCACCTCGAGGCATGCAGGATCTTAGTTCCACAACTAGGGAGCTAACCCATACCCCCAGCAGTGGAAGTGTGGATTCTTAACCACTGGATCAGCAGGGAAATCCTCAAAAAATATTTTTAATGTACAGAAATTGCCTTTCTTTCCTTTTCCTTCTTCAATTTGGATTGCTATTCCACTTCCTTGATGGAATTTTATCTTAGTGTTATATATTTTATGCTTGAAAAATCTTTCCTTGATCACCCTATCATATTTACCTTAAACTAAAATTATATATGAATTGAAATACAGAAAATTTTAAAAAGTTTTCTGTGATCGTAGTGTCTCAGTGTTAGGACATTTTTTTCCGGGTTGAGTTCTAATCATGATTTTTAATAATTTTTTAAAAATCAACGCAGTTGATCAAAGCAATAAAAACTATATTATAAAATTTGAAAAATAGCTATTAAACATAAAGAGAAAAAATAGTGGAAAATGACTCTCTTAATGAGATGACTGGCTGCCCGTGATTAATTCCCGTGTCCATGAACAGCTATCATCTATGATCAGAATAGCTGGTGCTGGGCGTTGGTTCTCTTCTGAAGAATCTCATTTAAATCAATAAAGAGCTGGGGATGACGGAGTTTGGTTAGTGGGCTGTCACTCAAACCTTTCTTCTGAGGCACAGGGATCTAACATCAGGATGGCTTTCATCATCTGTCACTTGACAGCTTAATTAGTTCCGGCAGTTTTGTGGTTAGCAAAGAATTGGAAGTCATTTGACCTACAGGAGAATAATCATTCACCCATACTTAAGGGACTTTTATTTTCTTAGCACAGACTCCAGGGCTGTGAATGGGGCTTTTGTTTTCCACCAGGAGATTTTTAGCCTGAGGGCCAATATGCCACCGGAAAGGTGCGGTCTTTCCCAGTGAAGGGTGATAAGGGCCTTTTGTGGGCACCTCGCTGCTCTGATGAGCTGTTCTAGCGAAGAAGCCATGGAAGTAGAGAACCTGTAAGCGATTCTCGTGGCACTGTCCATTCTTAGGTATTGTGGCGTCCACAGGCCTGAATCTGAAATAGCTCTCTGGGTTTTGGTCCAGGCAACCCTTTCATATCAACATCTATAATGACAGCTATGGCACGCCCGACTAGTGGCTGATCAAAGCGGTGACAGGTTGAGGCAGTTCTGCATGACTTTGATATTTTCTTCCACTCCTTTTTTAATAAAAAAATTTCTGTAGTTTAAAAACTTGTCTTATTTATATATATCTAAGGTCAATATTGGGCTTTCCTAGTGGTTCAGTGGTAAAGAATCCACCTGCCAATGCAGTGAATGTGGGTTTGATCCCTGGTCCAGGAAGGTCTCCTGGAGAATGAGATGGCAACCCACTTCAGTATTCTTTCCTGGAAAATCCCAGGGACAGAGGAGCCTGGTAGGCTATAGTCCTTGGGGTCACAAAGAGTTGGATGCAACTTAGCGACTGAACAACAACAAAGTCAATATTACAAGCTTTGCCAAGGGCAAAACCCAGCTTTTCCTTAACTAGATTCCCTGACTAGATTCAGATCTTCCTGGGCCCAGGATCCTCATCAAGGTCCTTCTTCTTTCTTGGGGAAGAGCCCCCCTACTTCCCCACAGCTCCATCTCTTCTCAAAATGTTACCTTCAAGTCTCTTTTGCTGGAACAATTTAACGTCAGCATTTTATTTTATTTTTTCTAGATTAGTAACAGAATCTTCTAGGAGCTAAGTTTCTTCCTGTTTGAATTATGCTTAGAACATTTTTTATTATTCCCACAGGCACCAATTTTTCCCTTGTAGAAATAATCTGTATTATTTAAAAAGGCAAGTCGATAGAAGCACAATTCATTTGCATTCCAAGAAAGCAACTCTTCTTTTAAAATTTGATTTAAATTTTTGAATTTAGTATTATTGACATACAACATTATATTAGTTGCAGATGTATGCCATAATAATTTGATATTTGTATGTATTGCAAAGTGATCATACAAGTCTAGGTAACATCAGTCACCATACATAGTTACATTTTTTTTTCTTTTGATGACAACTTTTAAGATTTACTCTCCTAGCAGCTTTCAAGTAGGCAATACAGTTTTATTAATTATAGTTGCCACAGTATACCAGAGAAGGCAATGGCACCCCACTCCAGTACTCTTGCCTGGAAAATCCCATGGACGGAGGAGCCTGGTGGGTGGGCTGCAGTCCATAGGATCACTGGGAGTCGGACATGACTGAGCGACTTCATTTTCACTTTTCACTTTCATGCATTGGAGAAGGAAATGGCAACCCACTCCAGTGTTCTTGCCTGGAGAATCCCAGGGACGGGGGAGCCTGGTGGGCTGCCGTCTATGGGGTCACACAGAGTCGGACACGACTGAAGTGACTTAGCAGCAGCAGCCGCAGCCACAGTATACATTATCCTTCCAAGACTTACATATTTTGTGCTTGGATGTTTGTACCTTTCGATCTCCTTCACCCATATCACCCATCCCACCCCCTGCCTTTGGCAACCACCAATCTGCTGTATGAGCTTGTTTTGTTTGCTCGTTTTTTTGGTGTTTTTTTGTTTGTTTGTTTGTTTGTTTTAGATTCCACCTATAAGTGAGATCATACAGAACTTATCTTTCTCTGTCTGACTTATTTCATTTAGCATAATGCCCTCAAGGTCTTTCCATGTTATTGCAAATGGCAAGATTTCATTTTGAATGGCTGCATAATATCCCGTTGTGCATGTACACCACAGTTTCCTCATCTGTTTACCCATCAGTGGACCCTTAGCTTGCTTCTCTGTCCAGCAGCCCTTTTAAACACTCCATCCTTTTTTAGATCAGTCTGCTCATACGACAGCCGCCCTTTCTCTGGTGAATGAGGCACAATATCTGCTGATAAACAGATCCAGTATTTTGGAACTTCAGCAGCAATTAAGCACAAGGTAAGATTCCTTTACTATTTGTTATTTACCTTGGGAAAGAATGCCTGCAATGCAGGAGACCCAGATTTGATCCCTGGGTTGGGAAGATCCCCTGGAGAAGGGAATGGCTCTACCCACTCCAGTATTCTTGCCTGGAGAATTCCATGTACAGAGAAGCCTGGCAGGCTACAGTCCATAAGATCACAAAGACTTGGACGTGACTGAGTGACTAACACTTTGGGAATAGCAAACAGGTGTAACCACTTGCCTCTGGAAGTGAGCCAGTCACCTGCCTGGGGAGAAAAATTCTGAGAATCTTGAGTCCAGACCCTTCATTGAGAAACCAAGGTCCAGAGAAGTCACAAAACTTTTTAGGCCAGTTTACCTTAATCTTTTAGAGGGTTCTTTATCTTCCAGTGTCCTTCTTGATGCCCTCAAGATGCTTAGTGGAGAATACCAACTCTCATTGTGTGATCATTTCAGTTCTTAACACTTGCTTTAATGGAATTGTCAGCAAGTTGACACAGCTGTTTTGCCACCCTCCCCCCCCCAACTGTTCCCTGGCCCCTAGGAGCCTTGCCTTCCTTCCACAGTTATTTTGAGTGAAAATAGCAGTCGTGCTTTTCAAGTTATAACTGCAGATGTCATCAGTACCATCAGACAGAACCAGCACCCTTGCCCACTCACTCCCACCCAGAGATCTCCCAAGGACTCTGGAAAGGTCAGCTCCAGAAAGGGGCTTGGGTGCTTCAAGCCCCCTCATTGGTTTTTAGAGGAAATTGAAATCCCTAGGTAATCAGATCATTGGGACAAAAAAAGCTGATATGTAAGCTATTATGTAAGAGACAGGCGGCTCATTCGTCCACACCTGTCTATGTCCTGAGCCAGGCTCCTGTGACTACCACGTGCCATGTGGTCCTTGGCACCTGTGTGCACACACACAATCGTGTACATATGTAGCTTAATAAGAACAACAAAGGTGGACTTTTGTAGTAATTCCTGTTTACGTGTGTGCTCAGTCGCTCAGTCGTGTCCGACTCTTTGCGACTCCTATGGACTATAGCCCACCAGGCTCCTATGTCTGTGGAATTTTTCAGGCAAGAATACTGGAGTGGGTTGCTATTTCCTACTCCAGGGGATCTTCCTGACCCAGGGATCAAACCTGCATCTCTTGTGTCTCCTGCATTGGCAGGTGGATTCTTTACCACTGCATCACGAGGGCTTCCCAATTCCTATTTATCGTCATTGGCAAAAACAGACAATGGTGTTCCCTTGCTGAGGTCCATCCTGCCCTGTTTGGGGGCAGAAATGTGATGCGTGGTCCCTGGGTGTTCACTGAATTTTCCAAGCACTGAGGGACCCTCTTTCTTAGGTGCCCGGAGCCCTGGAGGGATCAGGTTTGTGATTTTTTGGAATTTTTGGTGTGGAAGAAGAGGTGGCTTGATGCAGCTCTGGTTCCATCAGCTGGTTTAGTGAAAAGCTGACAAGTGGTAGGGGGTAGGAAGGACAGGTGATCAAAGATAAGAGAAACAGCCTGTGATTAATACGTGGTGAGCATCCCTGGTTCTATTTTCAAGTTTGATGGATGCTCTTGTATACATACTGATGCTGATAGCTTTTAGACATAAAACTTTCCCTTTCATAAAGCACAGGGGAGGGCTTATCACCTGGAGGGTAAATCCAGAATCAAAGGATATCAGGACCGGGACTTGCTAACCCTCTCCTGTCCCACAGGGACCTTGTGGTTGTCACTGGTCCTGGGAATTGCACATAGTGCAAAGCTGGACTTGGTTATTGTGGTCCCTGGCTTCTTCTGGCTGTCCACTCTTTGGAGGGGATTGGGATACAGACACGGACCCCTTTCTCTCCCCCGGAGCCTTTCAGTTCTATCTCCAGGGAAGGCTCCAGTATGCTCAAAGATTTCCCCCAAAACTTAAAAGTTTTTTTTATTAATGTGCAATGAAGGGCAAAAATCATAAGTACATAGTTCAGTGAATGTTTACAGATGTCTGTCTACCCATGGAGCCGCCGCCTCGATTGAGCAGTGAACATTTCTAGTGCCCCAGGCCCCTTCCTCACGCCCCCTCTCAGTCAACCCCGTGGACATCCCTAGTATGGCTTCTTTCACTCTAGAACAGGGATCCCCAACCTCCAGGGTCTAATGCCTGATGATCTGAGGTGGAGCTGATTTAATAATAATAGAAATAAAGCACGTGATAAATGTAATGCCCTTGAATCATCCCGAACCCCCCCACCAACCTTCATCCAGGAAAAAATTGTCTTCCATGCAGCTAGTCCCTGGTGCCAAAAGGGTTGAACTCAACTTAATGGGCTTATACTGTGTGCTTGTCTGCTGAAGTCTTCAGATGCTTTTTCAGTGCTTTTTTACCTTAGGGGATGGGATGCATGGTGGTACAGGTAGCCTTTTCATGGTACCTCTGGAGAAGGGAAAGGCTACCCACTCCGGTATTCTGGCCTGGAGAATTCCATGGACTGTATAGTCCATGGGGTCGCAAAGAGTCGGACAGGACTGAGGGACCTTCACTCATTCATTCGTAGTAGTAAACAAAAATTTTAAACAGGAAAATTACGTAAATAATATACACCTAGTTAAAACTGCAAACAGGATGGAAGTTAGGAAATAAAGTTTTTTAATTGAGGTGCAGTTGACAGGCAACATTATATTAGTTTCAGGTGTACCACACGACCCCATATTTGTATATAGTGAGAAATGGTCACAAGAGTTCTAGTTAACATCTGTCACCACACATAGCTGTAAAAATTTTTTCTTGTGATGAGTACTTTTAAATTTTATTCTCTTAGCACTTTTAAAATATGCAATACAGTATTGTTTTAGACAATGCACTATTATTAACTATAGTTGCCATACTGTACATTACACCCACATGACTTGTTTATAACTGGAAGTTTGTACCTTTCGACCCCCTTCACCCATTCTACCCACCTCTCACTTCTGGTAACCAGCAACCTGTTCTCCGTAGAAAATACACATTAAAACCTCTCATGTATATACTCTATCCAGCTTTACGATGGTCTAATGTCCAAAAATATCCAAAAAGAGTGTGAGCTCTTGGTACTTTTTAGGTCCTTGGTAATTAAGCCTGTTGATATTCTTTAAATGCCCTGTCCTGACTCACCTTGTAGAACTGGTATTTTCTCACAAGTTTATCCACTTGACCCCTCCCTGTTCACTGGGTTTACCAAAGTTCTTCATTGCGTCAGCAAGGACTGGCTCACTCATTGCACTGCCTCTTGTGAGCTTCTTCACTGGAGGTGGGACCATATTCTAGGGGAGATCCTGGAGGTCTGACCACAGCGGTGTGTCTTTTAGCTTTGCACTCATGATAAAAGCTTCTTCTGATCATCTAAGCCTCAGGCCACAGTACAGCTGATGAACTCAGGCATTGATGGCAGGAATGTTGACTTACTACGGTAGTGCAATTATCGATGCCTCCACTTTTCTCTTTCTGGTGTGTCTTACACAGTCGTGAGAATGGCAAAGAAGAATTATTCCCAATGAACAATCTCATCTCACGTTTCCGTGCCAATATTATTACCAATGGAACAAGGGCTTTTGAAGAAGAGAAATGGGATGAAATTTCAGTTGGTTCCTTGCGTTTCCAGGTAAGTTCCGAGAAGTCCTATTATCTTTCCTTAAGGGTTGTCAGTGGGGATTGACCTCAACCTGTGGCTGGGATAGTAGCCGGTAGAAGGGAATCCCACCTTTGGGGTTGACTCTTACCCACAAAACCTCAGCAGAAGAGTATGTGACATCTGCATCCTGGGCCACCCTTTGGAATGATCCATCCATCCTTCCTTCAAGGGGGTGCCAGTTTCACATGAGGAAGAGAGAATGTACAGGTGATGGAGGTACAGACCTCGTTGCTATATCTAGACTAGCTATGTCTTGGAATGCTTGTGTCAGTGAGAACTTCCTCCTCTTGAAACTTGCTGTCTGGAGCTCCGGGAGGACGTCCAGATGCTTCATGGTCCTTCAGCGCCCAGGGCGGCTGTGCTTCTCCTCCCGCTCTTGTTTCTGGCCTCACTGGAAGCTGGAGAGGAGCTTGCAGTCAAAGGATGAGGCACCAAGTTGTCCTGCCTCCCCAGGCTGTGGGGTCCCCAAACGCAAAGTCTTCAGCTGACATCTACATTCCTCATGAGAGTGGGTAAGGCCCCCAAGCCCCAAGCCCCGAGCCCCTTGGCCGGTCCCGTCTCCCTGAGGTCGGCACCCCCTCCTCCTCTGCCTGTCCTGCGGACCTTCTCTCCATCCCCTCAGCGAGCCAAGATGCCTGCCTCAGCACCTTGCCCTTGCTGTCCCCTCTGCCTGGCGCACATATGTAGCTCCTTCAGGCCTAGCTCAGATGTTGCCTCCTTGGGAAGGCTGTTCCTGACCCACCGCGGGGTCATGCTCCGCACACTGTCTGCTTATTTCCCCAGAGTGTAGGAGAGTGGGGCCAAGTCTATTTATTCCCCACCGTCTAGGGCCTAGAACAGTCCTGACCCAGAGTCAGTGTGCCACGGTTGCTGACAAAATGCATGGCCGGGACAGCCAAGGAAGAGCTGGGGCCAGAAGGACGGGTCCTCTGTGCAGAGCAGCACTGTAACTTCCGGGAAAGCAGGAAGCAGTAATTTAATCTCTAATGGCAGGTTTCAGAGTTCTGCAGGTGGTGTGTGTGCTGTGCGTGCTCAGTTGCTCAGTCGTGTCGGACTCTCTGTGACCCTGTAGACTGTAGCCTGCCAGGCTCCTCTGTCCATGGGATTCTCCAGGCAAGAATACTGGAGTGGGTTGCCATGCCCTCCTCCAGGGGATCTTCCCAACCCAGGGATGGAATCCAGGTCCTTATGTCTCCTGCGTTGGCAGGTGGGTGCTTTACCACCAGCGCCACTTGGGAAGCCCTGCAGGTGCGATAAACTGCATGGCACACACACACAGACACACCCACACGGACGCCCCAAAGAGCTTTCCTGTCCGTTTACCTCTCCAAACTTCCTCTTACGCTGGAAGCTGCTCCCCCTTGAAAAAGCCGTCTCTTTTCTCTCCCGCAGGCCTCTCTCTGCGCCAGCCTTCCTGCCGTCCCCCTCATCCCTCCATCCTGACTTCCTCCTCTTCATTTTCTATTGCTGTGTCCTTGCCATGCTGTAAAAGCACCCCCTCTGACATATCCTGCCTGGGCCAGGGTAAACACTCAATATATGATAGATGGAGAGAGAGAGAGAAAGAAAGGAAGAGAAGAAGGAAAAGGAAAGAGAAGGAACTACAACTAGGCTAGGATCGCTGTCAGAAACTTACTTTGTAACAGGTAAGCTGTAAGATACATGGGGACACGCGTATAAGAAACACTTTAAAAAACCTCTCTCAGATACTTTGCTTTCGTTAGGTCATGATACTTAATAAACATCAATTAATGAAAGTCAAAATATGCATGCCCTTTGACCCAATAAATTTACTTGTAAAAGTATATCCCACAAAAAATACTCTTACAAATAGGTGAAGATATACTACAAAGTTACTGATTGTAATACTTTATAAATATAAAAATTGGAGAATATCCTAAATATCCATAAGAGGGAGGTTGAATAAATTCGGTTACATTCATACAATGTTGTCCTATGCAGGTGTTAAAAAATATAAGCTATAGTTAATACTGTGTCTTTCAAAAAGTAAATGCTAAATGAGGAAACTGGGATTAATGGATACACACTGAGATATATAAAAGAGATAAACAACCAGGACCTACTGGATAGCACAGGGAACCATACTCAGTATCTTATAAACTGTAATGAGTTATTGTTTTTTCAGATGACTTTGCTGTATACCTGAAATGTCATAAATCAACTATATTTCAGTTATAACAAATTTTTAAGTAAATGCTTAGGAGATGTTTGTGGGTGGTAATACTCAGTGCAGAAGCAGTTGCAATGCAAAAAGATCCAGCACATCTCTTTTGGAAAGCAGTTTCTCACTTGGTATCATCAAGTCATAAGAGCTTTAGACGTATTGACTTTATAACCTCATTTTGAGAGATTTAGCCTAAAAGATTCAAACATGAGAGAGTTGTGTGAATTAACACGTTTATGGCAATATTATTGATTAAGCAAAGCATGCAAAACCATGCACTTGGCCTCAAAGGAGAAGAGCTGAGTGCATCCATGCATAAGAATGCCAGGCCTTGGTGCAAACTGCAGTGTTTCACAGGGGCACCTGTGGTTGTGTGAGCTACTTGCCCAAGTCTCAAGTGGTCTGTGGCCATCACAGCAGCACAGGGTGTGTGACTGGCCATCTCCTCCCAGTATGTCCTGCAATCAGTGCTTTGCTCCCTGGAGGAAGCCCCACACCCCCTGATAACCACCTGCGAGTTACAACCACTCTTTACTTTTTCCACAAAACCCTGCTGCAGGGGTCTTTCAGCTGGCAAACACATGTGGGTGATTCCCTAGCGGGCATTGGGAAGAGGCGGCACTCTTGGCTCTTTGCAGTTGGAGCGTTTCTCTCTGAGTCTGAAATTGGCTGCTTACAATCTTTCCTCTAGGACCCAGATTCCTCCCTGCAGAGTGGGACAGTTGAGTCAGTTTCATGACAGCACTGTCTTTTCCCTTCTCACCGCCCAGGTGTTGGGACCTTGTCACAGATGTCAGATGATTTGCATCGATCAACAAACTGGACAACGAAACCAGGATGTTTTCCAAAAGCTTTCTGAGAGGCGAGAGAGAAAGGTAAGCATGATTGCTAAATACGACACCCCATCTTAAGATCCTGATGCGTTGTCTGCACTGAAACGAATCCTTAATAATGCTGAGTAATTTTTAGAAGTGGGAGAACATTCTAAGGCTGATAGGCTACCATCAAGGTTCAGACTTTGTCTGTGACATGATCTTACCTTTCTTTTCTATTCATTTCCTCACTTCTTAAAAACATTGTTTAAGGATAATTGCTTTATAATGTTGTGTTGGTCTCTGCCGTACAACAGCATGAATCACTCGTAAGTATACAAACATTCTCTCCCTCAGGAATCTCCTTTCCACCCTCCATCCCATCCCACCCCTCTAGGTCTCACTTTTTAAAAATTACATATATTTTTAATGCTTTCAAATCTTATTGAAGAGATAAGGAGTATAGATAAGAAATATTTTTGAAAAAAGGAAAAGAAAGGGACTTCCCTGGTGGTCCTAACTAAGACCCTGCACTTCCACTGCAGAGGGCACTGGTTCGATTCCTGGTCACGCTACTAAGATCCTGCATGCCACATGGTGTGGCCAACGCAGTGAGGGGCGGAAGCGGGAAAGAAATAGTAACTAAAGTAGTTCTGTCATCTTATTTTCTTTGCCACAGAAATCTCATGAAGAAAACAGTGCGTTAGAGTGAACAGGATAGCTGCACAGGAAGAGTCAATAAATTTCACTATAATAAGTTTATAAGTCATATTCTTGAGGCTAAAATGACTAAGTGTTATTGTTGTGGAATTCAGATGATATGAAGCTGACTTGCTAACAGATTATTCATTAGGAAGACTCATTTAGTTCCGGGCTCACACTTTCTGTCAGGACTTTCTGTTTGCAAAGTATTCCAGGAAGCCAAGTAAGCAGTCAGGCTGCATGGAGCAATTCTTGAAAATTAACAGAAATAAGGCAAGTGTTTCCTCTCTTTCCAGTAACAGCCTGGCAAGTTAAGTGATGGTAAAATGTCTGCATTGTCCCTTGTGTTTTTCCAAAGCCAGTTTTTGTTTCACATTCATTGATCGACAAAACTTTCCTTTCAGATGTGGACAGGTGTGGTCTGCAGAGCTGTTGCACTTGAGTGTTAACACTGGTGTGTCTCTCTGCACAGGTTCAGCCGCCCATGTCAACTGGGGGCATGGGGACCTTGAGTCTGCCCCACACAGGTTGTTAGGAGAGGGGATGGGTGGGCACAAATGCTATTAGACGTGGAAATGGTATTTCTCAGTGTCACGATAAATCTTGTGTGCAAGTCTTTTATTCTCTCAAATTTTTGAATAAATTTAGATTTATAGAAAGATTGCAAAGAAAGTACAGAGAACTCCCATGTACTCCTCACCGACATGTACACAAATACTAAGGAGTTGATTTGGTTCCAGTCCCTAGCCTGGGGCCTGGTGGTGGCCAATTGCTATAATCTCAGGAATGAGCAGACCTAGGAGCACGTCTCGTATTCCAAAGGGTTGCTCACTCTTTGCAGCAACTCTACTGGCTCACTCACGCTGATGGCAAACCTTGAGTAACTCACACAGCTCTTCATTTTGGACCTTCCATCTTTATTCCGGAGAATTTGGAGAACTTAGTGCATATCGGTTCAGTTCAGTCGCTCAGTCATGTCTGACTCTTTGCGACCCCATGAATTGCAGCACGCCAGGCCTCCCTGTCCATCACCAACTCCCGGAGTTCATTCAGACTCACGTCCATCAAGTCAGTGATGCCATCCAGCCATCTCATCCTCTGTCGTCCCCTTCTCCTCCTGCCCCCAATCCCTCCCAGCATAAAAGTCTTTTCCAATGAGTCAACTCTTCGCATGAGGTGGTCAGAGTACTGGAGTTTCAGCTTTAGCATCATTCCTTCCAAAGAAATCTCAGGGTTGATCTCCTTCAGAATGGACTGGTTGGATCTCCTTGCAGTCCAAGGGACTCTCAAGAGGCTTCTCCAACACCACAGTTCAAAAGCATCAATTCTTCGGCGCTCAGCCTTCTTCACAGTCCAGCTCTCACATCCATACATGACCACTGGGAAAACCATAGCCTTGACTAGACGGACCTTTGTTGGCAAAGTAACGTCTCTGCTTTTGAGTATGCTATCTAGGTTGGTCATAACTTTCCTTCCAAGGAGTAAGCGTCTTTTATTTTCATGGCTGCAATCACCATGTGCAGTGATTTTGGAACCAGAAAATAAAGTCTGACACTGTTTCCACTGTTTCCTCATCTATTTCCCATGAAGTGATGGGACCAGATGCCATAATCTTAGTTTTCTGAATGTTGAGATTTAAGCCAACTTTTTCACTCTCCTCTTTCACTTTCATCAAGAGGCTCTTTAGTTCCTCTTCACTTTCTGCCATAAGGGTGGTGTCATCTGCATATCTGAGGTTATTGATATTTCTCCTGGCAATCTTGATTCCAGCTTGTGTTTCTTTCAGCCCAGTGCTTCTCATGATGTACTCTGCATATAAGTTAAATAAGCAGGGTGACAATATACAGCCTTGACATACTCCTTTTCCTATTTGGAACCAGTCTGTTGTTCCATGTCCAGTTCTAACTGTTGCATATCATACGTTCTAACTAGTGCATATCACACATTCTTATAGAAAACGCAGAGTTTTGCCCATATTTTCACAAAATGGCTTTTACATCAGGGAACAGAGCAGAAATCAGCCTGACAGTGGGTCAGAAGCCCAGAGCAGGAGAAAGCCCGCCTGTGGGAAACTCAGGGGATACAGAAAGGAAGAAAGATGAAAGGTCCAGCAATAAAAAGGTGTGGAAGACTATTAGGAAAAAGCTCTTTGGAATGAGAATCTGTGGTGTCATGGGCTATTGGGATTCTCCCTGTTTTGCTTTTTAAATTTTATTTGTTTTTACTTTCGGCTGTGCTGGGTCTTTGTTGCTGCACGTGGGGGCTGCTCTCTAGTGCGGCACACAGGCTTCTCCTGGCAGGGCCTTCCCTTGTTGCAGAGTATGGGCTCAGTAGTTGTGGTGCATGGGCTTAGTTGCCCGGCAGCACCTGGAAGCTTCCTGGACCGGGGATGGGACCCATGTCCCCTGCGCTGGCAGGTGGATTCTTTACCGCTGGACCACCAGGGAAGTCCAGGATTCTCCCTGTTTCTCGCTACTTCTACTACATGACGGACAGGACATATCAAGTCTCAGGACCTGTCTTTAAAGACCTGATTTAATTTTAGTGGAATGTTATCATTTGCAAAATTATTTTAACTGCTAAAATAACCTGTCTTGTTGTTGTTGCTGTTTTGTTCACAGGTGAAATTTGGAGTGTACCTGATGCATACATCTTTGGATTTATCTTCTCCATGTTACCTCTCCGTAGGATCTCAGGTGCTCCCTCTGCTGAAAGAAAACATAGAACACCATGATATACCTGCTACCGAGAAATCTCAGGATGCTATCTCCTAAATTTTTTTCAGAATATTAAAATTTCTCTTTTACCCTCTTCATTCTTTTTTTCTTCCAGTTTTATGGAGATATAATTGACATACAGCACTATGTAAGTTTAAGATGTACAGCACAATGATTTGACTTACATACATCCTGAAATGATTACCACATACGTTCAGTGTGTGTGTGTTTAGTTACTCAGTCATATCTGATTCTTTGTGACCCCATGGACCATAGCCTGCCAGGCTCCTCTGTCCATGGATTCTCCAGGCAAGAATACTGGAGTGGGTTGCCATTTCCTTCTCCAGGGGATCTTCCCAACCTAGAGATTCGAACCTGGGTCTCTTGCGCATTGGCAGGCCGGCTCTTTACCACCGCGCCACCTAGGAAGCCCCAAGTTCAGTGCACCATCTTATGTAGATGTATTGGGCTGGCCAAAAGTTTTGTTCATTTTTTCCATAAGATGGCGCTAGTAGAGCTTAGTTGTCTGGCTTCATTTGAAACAATTTTATTAGATTAAAATATTGTGACTGCTGTCATATCAGCATGCATTAAAAAATCAAAATTAGTGAATTTTTGTATTGCTATTTTAATATTAAAGATGAAGAAAAGCAACATTCTTGGCATAATATGCTGTATTATTTCAAGAAAGGTAAAAATGCAACTGAAATGCAGAAAAAGATGTGTGCAGTGTGTGGGGAAGGTGCTGTGATGGATGGAATGTGTGAAAAGTGGTTTGCAAAGTTTCATGCTGGAGATTTCTCACTGGACAATAGGCCACAGTCAGGTAGACCAGTTGATGTTGATGGTGATCAAACTGAGACATTAATTGAGAACAAGCACTGTTATACCACACGGTACATAGCTGACAAACTCAAAATACCCAAACCAAGTGTTGAAAATTATTTGCACCGATTGTTATGTTAATTGTTTTGATGTTTCAATTCCACATAAGTTAGGCGAAACAAACCTTGATGGTATTTCCACATGCGATTCTCTACTGAAATGTAAAGAAAACTGTTCTGTTTGGAAAACAAATTGTGACAGGCCATGAAAAGTAGATACTATGCAATAATGTGGAACAGAAGAGATCATAGGACAAGTGAAATGAACCACCACCAACCACACCAAAGTCCGGTCTTCTTCCAAAGAAGAAGATGATGTATATGTGGTGGGGTTGGGAGTTTTCTGTCGTGAGCTCCTTCTGGAAAGCCAAACAATTGATTCCAACAAGGACTGCTCCTAATTAGACCAACTGAAAGCAGCCCTCAACGAATAGCATCTGGAATTAGTCAACAGAAAATGCATAATCTTCCATCAGGATAATGCAAGACCTCAGGCTTCTTTGATGACCAGGCAAAAGCTGTTACAGCTTGGCTGGGAAGTTCTGATTCATATGCTATGTTCACCAGACATTGCCCCTTCGGATTTCCATCTAGTCTGTTAATGGAAAAAGTTTCCATTCTCTGGAAGACCGTAAAAGGCACCTGGAACAGTTCTTTGCTCAAAAAGATTGAAAGTTTTGGGAAGATGGAATTATGAAGTTGCCTGAAAAATGGCGCAAGGCAGTGGAACAAATCGGTGAATGCATTGTTCAATAAAGTTAGTGGTAAAAATGCAAATGTGTCTTTTATTTTTACTTAAAACACCGAAGGAAGTTTTCAGCTAACCCAGTAAAGTTAAAGAAATGGAAACCAATACAATTTTTCCTTGTGATGAGCACTCTTAGGATTAGCTCTTTTAACACCTTTCCTATATAATATAAAACAATGTTAATTATATTAATCATGTTGTACCTTACATCCCTGGGACTTACTTATCTTACAACTGGAAACTTGTATCTTTTGACTGCTTTTATCCAATTTTCCCACCCATATCCCACCTTTGCTAACCACAAACACAAATTTGATCTCTTTTTCTATGAGTTTATTTTGAAGTATAATTGACCTGCAACATTATGTTAGTCCCTGGTACACAGCATAGCGATTCAATATTTCTGTTCTTTTCAAAATGATCATCAGGATAAGTCTAGTTATGATATGTCACCATAGAAAGATATTACGTAATTGACTATATATCCCACACTGTTTCATAACCCTGACATTTATTTTGCAACTAAAAATCTGTGCTTCTTAATTTCCTTCACCAGCTTTCTCTTGCCCCCCTCCCCTCTGGCAACTACCTGTTTTTTCTTTGTATCCATGACTTTGTTTAGTTATGTGTGCTTATTTGTTTTGCTTTTCGGATTCCACATAGAAGTGAATTCATACAGTATTTGTTTATCTCTGTCCAATTTACTTCACAATTAGCATAATATCCTAGGTGCATCCATGTTGGTGCAAGTGGCAAGATTTCATTCTTTTTTAAAAATTTTATTGGAGCACAGTTGAATTACAATGTTGTGTTAGTTTCAGGGGTACAGCAAAGTGAGTCAGTTGTACATACACGTATATCCACTTTTTTAAGATCCTTTTCCCGTGTAGGCCTTGACAGAGTTTTGAGTAGGGTTCCCTGTGCTTTATGCAACAGGTTCTTATTCGCGACTTCACTTTCACTTTTCACTTTCCTGCATTGGAGAAGGAAATGGCAGCCCACTCCAGTGTTCTTGCCTGGAGAATCCCAGGGACGGGGGAGCCTGGTGGGCTGCCATCTATGGGGTTGCACAGAGTTGGACACGACTGAAGTGACTCAGCAGCAGCAGCAGTGATCTATTTTACAGATAGTAGTGTGTGTCAGTCCCAATCCCCCAATTTATCCTCCCCGCCTTACCCCCTGGAGACCATGAGTCCGTTTTCTATGTCCATGACTCTGCTTGTTTTGTAAATAAATTTATTTGTATTCATATATAAGCGATGGTATGTGGTACTTGTCTTCCCGTGTCTGACTCACTTCACTCAGTATGACAATCTCTAGGTCCATCCATGTTGCTGCAGATGGCATTATTATGTTCTTTTTTAAGTGTGAATAATATTCTGAAGCATATATGCACCTCTCCTTTTTCTGTTTGTTTATTGATGGGCACTTAGGTTACTTCCATGTCTTGGCTGTTGTAAATAATGCTACAGTGAACACAGCGAAGCATGTATCTTTTTGAATTAGTGATGTAATTTCCCGTGGATATAAACTCAAGATTAGAATTGCTGGGTCATCTAATTTTAATTTTTTGAGGAATGTCTATATTGTTTTTCATAGTGGTTGCACCAGTTTACCTTCCCACTGTTAAGTGAAGTGAAAGTCGCTCACTTCTGTCTGACTCTTTGTGACCCCATGGACTATACAGTCCATAAAATTCTCCAGGCCAGAATACTGGAGTGGGTAGCTGTTCCCTTCTCCAGGGGCTCTTCCCAACCCAGGGATCGAACCCAGGTCTCCCACATTGCAGGTGGATTCTTTGCCAGCTGAGCCACAATACCTTCCCACTAATAGTACACAAACGTTGCCTTTTCTTTGTACGCCCATCAGCACTTGTAATTTGTTGCTTTTTGATAATTGTTCTTCTGACAGATGATTCTGATATCTCATTACAGTTATAATTTTCATTTCCCTGATGATTAATGATGTTGAACATCTTTTCTTTCTTTTCTCTTTTTTGTGCGGGGGGAGCAGACATTTATTTCTCAGTTCTGGAAGTTGGGAGCCCAAGATCAAGGTGTCGGCAGACTCAGTGTCTGGTCGGGCCCCTCGTCCTTGTTCACAGCCAGCACTTCTTCCTATGTCCTCTCTTAGGAGAAGAATGAGGGAGCTCTCTGAGATCTCCTTTGTAAGGGCGCTAATCCCAGTAAGGGGGTCTGAGCATCATTTCATGTGCCTATTGGCCATCTGTGTCTTCTTTGGAAAAATGTCTCTTCAGGTCCTCTGCCCATTTTTAAATCAAGATTTCTTGTTTGTTTGTTATTTATATTGAATTGTATGATTCTCTGCATACTTCTGATAGTACCCCCTTATTGGATATACCATTTGCAAATATCTTCTACCGTTCAGTAGATGGCTTTTTGTTTGTTGATTGTTTCCTTCACTGTGCGAAAGGTTTTCAGTTTGATGTAGTCCCATTATTTCTCTTCGCTTGTGCTTCCTTTGCCCTGAGGAGACATACCCAAAAATATTGCCAAGAGTGATGTCCAACTGAGTGCCACCTCATTTTTCTTCCAGAAGTTTTATGGTTTCCATCGTACATTTAAGTCTTTCATCCATTTGAATCTATCTTTGTGCATGGTGTGAAAGAATAGCCTATTTTGATTCTTTGGCATGTAACTGTCCAGGTTTTTCCAACACTGCTTATTGAAGAGGTTATCCTCTCCTCATTGTGCATCTTGCCTCCTCTGTCATAGATTGAGAGTGTGCTCAGTCATGTCCAACTCTTTGCTGCACTCCATGGAGTGCAGCCCGCCAGGCTCCTCTGTCCATGGGATTTCCCAGGCAAGAATCCTGGTGTGGGTGCCCATGCCCTCCTCCAGGGGATCTTCTTGAGCCAGGGATCAAACCCGCGTCTCTTAAGTCTCCTGAATTGGCAGGCAGGTTCTTTACCATTAGCACCACCTGAGAATCCTGTGTTAGACATATAATCATTCTTACTTAGTTGACATTTTTAGTGAATCTCACTGGGAATATTTAACCTCCTCCAATTGGAGGAGGTTACCATGCTCTTACTTGGCCTTTAGAAAGACACTTTAGGTTCTCTTCTTGTACTGGGGAAGATAGTCTGTGCCCAGTGATCTAGCAGAAATGAGATGGGCCTCCCCCACTGTGTGTACAGAGGAGGCAGGTTTTTGCTCAAGGCTGAGTGTGACTTGTGTTCACCCTCCTTAGGAGAGGTTTGACCAGGATGTGTTGCTCAAAGTCTCGGGCCTGGAACCCCCTTCCTCCTGCTTCCTGCCCCTGCGCACTGTCCCTCTCCCTGCTGCTTCCTGCCCCTGCCCACCGTTCCTCTCCCACTTTGAGTGGCTGCACTGAGGATTGCTCGCGTGGCTGAAGACATACTCAGTGACTCAGTTGTATTATGTGAACAAACAACTGTTCTCCTGACCACAAACGCATCAGACAGGGTTGGTTCACCTACCCAGAGCCTCCAAATGCCAGTGAAAGAGGATCTTTGGAGGTTGAAGGATCCCATCTGTGCCACCTCCAAGGAGCACTCCTGTTGCCTCCAGTTGAATATGTCCAGTGATGGGAAGCTCACTCCCTAAAGAAGTTACCCAAAACACTGAGTTGCTCCAAAGTTCTTTGCTGGATTGAGCTTGTTTCTGCCTCCTGTGATTTCCAGCCATGGATCTTGCCCTATCATCAGGAGCTACCCAGAGTGAGTATGTACCCTCCCTTCCCCACCCTGCCAACAGAGTGAGTATGTACCCTCCCTCCCCACCCTGCCAAGTCCTTCGGAAGCATGGAGTCCATGTGTGAATCCTCGGGTGCTGGCCAGACCTTTAGTACCTTCCGCCTATGTTGTTCATTTGTCCCATCACCTCTTTTCCTTAAACCCTTGCCCAGCACTGCCTACAGCATATACCTAAAGCTGGTCTTACCTACTGCCCAATTATTTAACATATCAGTCTTAGGCTTCCCTGCCTGGTCTATTCAGAGCTCTTGAGAATAGGAGTCAATTGGTTTCCTTACCTGATTTGTGGGATTTTGTGTTGCTCCCAGCATAACATGGGCTTTGAAAGATGAGAAACGGCTCTGGTGAGGCTGTTGAGATGCAGCCTTGTGCTCACTCTCTCATTTGGTGGCAGGATTAATGATAAGACGTGGTCTCTGACTCAGTAATTTCTGCAGCTAGTGAACAAAGAGGCAAATGATGTTAGAAGGTTTTATTACTTTAAAGAATCTGTGGAAAATTCAGCCTCTTTGAAGTCCCAGTGACGCCGCACCACGTATGTGGCCCTGTCCTCATCCCCTAACCAATGGGAGAACGATGAGCTGACGTGATGGCCTCAATCAGGCCAGTTTCATGCATGAGGAGACTCTTCCCAGACAGCATGCTGACCATGCTTGCATCCCATCAAATACGAGTGGAGCCCAGTAAGAAAGCACGTTTTACAAGAATTTGGTCACATGTCATCAATATCTTCTCAGGACCAAGTGAAAGTGAAACTGAAGTCGCTCAGTTGTGTCTGACTCTTTGCGACCCTGTAGACTGTAGCCTACCAGGCTCCTCTGACCATTGGATTCTCCAGGCAAGAATACCGAGGTGGGTTGCCATTTCCTTCTCCAGGGGATCATCCCAACCCAGGGATCAAACTCGGGTCTCCCACATTGGAGGCAGACGCTTTAACCTCTGAGCCCACCCATGTCACTTTTTGCAGTCAATAATTTTGGGAATGATTTCAGATGTTTTAATGCATGACTGTTTTATAATTACTTATATTACTGACTGCACATCTGTCCATCTCCACCAGACTGTGAGCTCCACACGGATAGGGCCTGTGTCTGTCTGGCTCACCATGCATTTCCAGGGTTGGCAGGTAAGAGATGCTCAATAGAATCTGTTAAATGACTGGATTTATTAAAGCTGGTCCTGTTTTTATAATCAATCAGTTGATTTTTAAGTGTAAATTGTCTTTTGGGTCTAATTTCAATATTTCTCATATGTGGTTTTAGCTAGAAGTGTATTTTGTAGCTTCTGTGGCAATGGTTTCCTATTCAGGCTTCTTGGGTATTTATGGTTCTGGGTCCTGTCTTTAATTCCCACCTCCTGAACTTTAGCCCTATGTGCTTCTAAAAGAATGTGAAAGTCAAGGGCAATGGCACATCCCTTGAATTTAATTCTAACACCACATCTCAGAAAGTCAAATTGTGTTTTTCATATGTCCTCAGTATAGGCAACATCAGTGTCTTTCTGGGTGTTCCCTTCGTGGTTCTTATAGCTGGGAGAGAGGTTCTCTTCTACATGCTTTGGACTGATTCTTTGAAGAGGGATGGTGGTTTAGTCACTGAGTTGTGCCCAACTCTTTGTGACCCCAAGGACTGTAGCCTGTCAGGCTCCTCTGTCCATGGGATTCTCTAGGCAATAATACTGGAGTGGGTTGCCATTTCCTACTCCAGGGGATCTTCCCAACCCAGGGATTGAACCTGTGTCTACCACATTAAAGTGGTCTCTACCAACAGAGCCACCAGGGAAGACCCTGAAGAGGGAGGTGGTACTGAATTCTTCCCACTGAGATGCAACGTCATCCCCTCCTCCACCTTATGGAATGGGGAAGGGCAACCAGTGAGTCCTTGCCTCTTATTGGAAGACGTCCATTCATTTACTTTTCATTCAAAATGTGCTGAACAGGTTCCATGGCTACAGAAATGAAAGAAACAAAATGTACATTCAAAGGTCTCACCATGGAGACAACCCCAAGAAGGGAAAGAAAGACCACTACATCATCCAGTGTGATATGGAATGTTTCAAAAATATACTATACTCCAAAGCATGCATTTGTTGTTTGGGATTTACTTAAAGTGTCTAGGAGATGTTCTTTGCTGAGAAAATTCCACAGGGGTAAAAAGTACAGTTAAATATTGCTGAATATTCATCTCTGATGTTATAGGTTGACTTCTAGGCCAAGATGGTCAAGTCTGCATTCCAGGACACATAGGCAAAGAACTCATTTAGAACTTGGCCCTCTGTACACATTCCATAGTCTTTTCTATGTGAAAACAGAGTAGAGTCTTTATACTACTACTACTACTACTAAGTCGCTTCAGTCGTGTCCGACTCTGTGTGACCCCATAGATGGCAGCCCACCAGGCTCCCCTGTCCTTGGGATTCTCCAGGCAAGAACACTGGAGTGGGTTGCCATTTCCTTCTGCAATGCATGAAAGTGAAAAGTGAAAGTGAAGTCGCTCAATCGTGTCCGACTCTTAGCGACCCAATGGACTGCAGCCCACCAGGCTCCTCCGTCCATGGGATTTCCCAGGCAAGAGTACTGGAGTGGGGTGCCATTGCCTTCTCTGAAAGTCTTTATAACAGTATTGAAATGAAGTGAAGTCACTCAGTCGTGCCCGACTCTTTGCGACCCCATGGACAGTAGCCTGCACCAAGCTCCTCCGTCCATGGGATTTTCTAGGCAAGAGTACTGGAGTGGGTTGCCGTTTCCTTCTCCAGGGGATCTTCCCGACCCAGGGATGAAACCCAGGTCTCCCGCATTGTAGACAGACGCTTTACCGTCTGAGCCACCAGGGAAGTCCATTAGTAATAACAGTATTACTAATAGCCAAAGTTGGAAAGGGCCTAAGTGTCCATTAACAGGAGAATGGGAAAAAGGTGATAGTGAAAATGAAGGGATCGGAACACAATGTTGAGAGAGAAAGAAGCACATTTCAGAACATGTGCAGTAAGATTGCCAAAAAATCAAGCAAAACACTACCATGCCTTGCTTTAGGGGGCACGCGTGCATGCCAAGCCGCTTCAGTTGTGTCTGACCCTTTGAGACCCCATGGACTGTAGCCTACCAGGCTCCTCTGTCCGTGGGATTCTTCAGGCAAGAATGCTAGAGGGGGTCGCCATGCCCTTCTTCAGGGGATCTTCCCGACCCAGGGATTGAACCCAGGTCTCCTTTGGCTCCTGCTTTGCAGGCAGATTCTTTACCACTGAGCCACGTGGGAAGCCCTTTAGGGTACATACATCCATAGAAAAGGAATAGAGAAATGGACAGGATGGTAAGTTACACATTTTAGGGGTGGAGAACTAGAAACAGGGAGGGCACATGGGGCTTTGGCTCTACTGGGAATGTTTTATTCCTTTTAAGTTCTCTTTCTCTTCCTCAAAGAGCACGACATTGATCAGGGGAAGGTGCCCTGCCTGTTGAGGTGCCATCTGCATCCCTGAAACTAAGCCAAAAGCAGGCTCATGAAAGCAGGGACTTGCACGTAGGCTAATAGATTTGCTATGTTGGTAGCAGGTGGTATTATCTGAAACTTATGAATAGAATTTTTAAGAAAGATTTTATTTGATTGTGGTAGGAACTCTTGACATGGGACCTACCCTCCTAAAACTCTAAGCGTACATACATCACTGACTCTCAGTAGAGTGTGGTGCAGCAGGTTTCTATTCTTCCTGTTTAACTGTAACTCCCATTCCTCCTCCTCCAGCCCCTGGCAATCACCATTCTATCCCTTGATTCTTTGAATCTGACTATTTTAGATACCTCCTATTGTTGTTCAGTTGCTAAGTCGTGTCAAACTCTTTGCGACCCCATGGACTGCAGCATGCCAGGCTTCCCTGTCCTTCACCATCTCCCAGAGTTTGCTCAGATCCATGTCCATTGAGTCGGTGATGCTATCCAACCATCTCGTCCTCTGTCGTCCCCTTCTCCTTTTGCCTTCAATCTTTCCCAGCATCAGGGTCTTTTCCAATGAGTCAGACATCTCATATAAGTAGAATCATACCTGTGACTGGCGCATATTTCATTTAGCATAGATGTCCTCATCCGTGTTGCCACATGTTGCTCAAGTTCCTTCTTTTTTAAAATTAAGGATGGATAGTGTTTCATTGCATGTATGTATCACATTTTCTCCATTCATCGTCTGTCTGTGGACATTTAGGCTGCTTCCAGTGTGGCTACTGCACGTGGGGCTGCAATCATGGGAGAGCGACTGTCTCTTTGAGGGACTGATTTCAGTTCTTGTGGGTAAACACCTAGAAGTAGGATTGCTGGACCATATGGTAGTTCTATTCTTACGTTTTTGAGGAATCTCCATGCTGTTTTCCCTGGCAGCTACACCATTTTGCATTCCTACCAGGAAGTGTGCAAGGGTTCAGAGGACTTCCTTTGAGGCCCAATGGCTAAAACTCCCAATGCAAGGGCCCCAGGTTTGATTCCCTGGTTAGGGAACTAGACCCCACATGCTGCAACTAAGAGTTCCCATGCCACAGCTGAAGATCCACATGTCACAAGGAAGAGGGAAGATCCTGCATGCCTCAACTAAGACCTGGAGCAGCCAAATAAATAAATAAATAATAATTTTTTATAAAGTGTGCAAGGGTTCAGGTTTTCCCACATTCTCACCAACATTTGTGGTCTTTTGTCTTTTTCTCATGATAGTGGGCATGAGATATCTCATAGTGATTTTGATTCACACTTTCCTGATGTTAGTGACATTGAGCGTTTCTTCATACACCTGCTGGCCATTTGCATGTCTTCTTTGGAGAAGTTTCTATTCAATCACTAAGCCAATTTAAAAAATGGATTATTAGTTTGTGTGTATGTGATATTAAGTTGTGGGAGCTCTTTATGTATTTTGGAGATTAATCCGTTGTTAAATACATGGTTTGCAAATGTTTTCTCCTTTCTGGTAGATTGCCTTACACTCTGTTGGTTGATTGCTTCCTTTGCTGTTTAGAAGTTTTTTAGTTCAGTCACTCATTTACTTTTTTGATGTTTTTGCCTGTGGCTTTGATTTCATAACCACAAAGTCATTGCCGAGACCAGTGCCATGAGGGTTTTCACTTATGCTTTCTTCTAGGAGTTTTATGGTTTCAGGTCTTATGTTTAAGTCCTTAATTCATTTTCAGTTGACCTTTGTGTATGGTGTAAAATCAGGGTCCAGTTTTATTCATTTGCATTGGATATCCAGTTTTCCCAGCATCATTTGTTGAAGAGACTCTCTTTCCCCACTCTGTATTATTGGCAGTCTTTCTAAAGATCAGTTGAGTATATGTGTGGGTGTATTTCTGTGGTCTCTATTCTATTCTTTCAGCCCATACATCTGTCTTTATGCTAATACCATCCAACCAGTCCATTCTGAAGGAGATCAGCCCTGGGATTTCTTTGGAAGGAATCATGCTAAAGCTGAAACTCCAGTACTTTGGCCACCTCATGAGAAGAGTTGACTCATTGGAAAAGACTCTGATGCTGGGAGAGACTGCGGGCAGGAGGAGAAGGGGACAACAGAGGATGAGATGGCTGGATGGTATCACCGACTTGATGGACGTGAGTCTGAGTGAACTCTGGGAGTTGGTGATGGACAGGGAGGCCTGGCGTGCTGCGATTCATGGGGTCGCAAAGAGTCGGACACGACTGAGCGACTGAACTGAACTGAACTGCATGCCATATTGTTCTGATTACTGTAGCTTTGTAATATATTTTGAAACAGAAAGTGTGATGCCTCTAGATTTGTTCTTCTTTCTCAGCATTGATTTGGTTCTTTGCAGTCTGTCATGATTCCATATGAATCATACAATTGTTTTTTTTCTATTTTTATAAAAAACACTATTGAAATTTGATAGGGTTTGCATTGACTCTGTAGATTGCTTTGGGTAGTTGGACATCTTAACAATTGGTCATGTGCCTTTTGGATTTTTGTGGGTGGAAGTCAACCAGGCAGCATCAGCGTGGACAGGTTTCTGCCACCCAGAGGAGATGGCGCTGCCCTGGCCATTGCTGCAGGGCTTTCCCTTCTCCCTAGGCCAGCCTCCTCACTCCTAGATGTTCCCCTGTCCTAGGACCTCCTTCAAGACACCACAGTGTCTTTTAATGTGCTTTTGGATTTTTTTTTTGCTAGTATTTTGTTGAGGATTTTTGCACCTTTATTCATCAGGGATATTGGCCTGTAGTTTTCTTGTGGTGTCTCTTTTTAGTTTAGTAAAAGTAACATAGGCATAAAATGATTTTGGCAGCATTCTTTCCTCTTCATTTTTGGAGCATAGCTTGAGAAGAATGGGCTTTAATTCTTCTTTAAAATGTTAGAATTCACCAGTGAAGCCATCTGATCCTGGGCTTTTCTTTGCTGGAAGATTTTTGATTATTGATTTAATCTCCATACCTGTTGTTGATCTGTTCAGACTTTCTCTTCATGATTTACTCCTGGTAGGTTGTGTGTTACTAAGAACTTCTCCATTTTAAAAATATTATTCAGTTTGTTGGAGTATCATTTTTTTGTTGCTTGTTTTTTTGGCTGTGCCCTGCAGCATGCGGGATCTTAGTTCCCCAGCCAGGGACTGAACCTGTGGCCCTTACAGTAGAAGGCCAGAGTCTTAAGCACTGCACTGCCAGGGAAATCCTGTAATTATTCGTAGTTGTCTCTTACGTTCCTTCTTAGCTCTGTATCATCAGTTGTAATGTCTCTTCTTTCATTTCTGATTTTATGAGCTCTCTCTTTTCTTAGTCTAGCTAAAGGTTTATAAGTTTTATCTTAAAAAAAACCCCAACATTTAGATTTTGTTGATTTCACCTATTGTTTTTCTCTTTTCTAATTCTTACTTCTGTTCTTATCTGTTATTTCCTTCCTTCTACTAACTTTGGGTTTAGTTTGTTCCTAGTTCCCTGGGATGTAAAGTTAGGAGTCATATTGTTCACTAAAAAACGGCTTTGCTTTTGATACAAGTGAAAACGTTATAAAAATAAGCCTTGTTTGTGATCTGTGGTGGGTCCTCTGTGCCTTCCACGCTACTGGATGGGAAAAGCCACAGTTCCTGTATTCAGTGAGCTCGATGGTTCCTACCAGGCGATCGCCAGACTGTGGTGTCTTGAAGGAGGTCCTAGGACAGGGGAACATCTAGGAGTGAGGAGGCTGGCCTAGGGAGAAGGGAAAGCCCTGCAGCGATGGCCAGGGCAGCGCCATCTCCTCTGGGTGGCAGAAACCTGTCCACGCTGATGCTGCCTGGTTGACTTCCACCCACAAAAATCTTGGACCTCCAGCATCTTCCACAAGGGAGGCGATGAAAATACCATTTAGGACCATGCCCTAAACTTCAGGTTGTAATCCCAAAGAAAGGCAATGCCAAAGAATGCTCAAACTGCTGCACAGTTGTACTCATCTCACACGCTAGTAAAGTAATGCTCAAAATTCTCCAAGCCAGGCTTCAGTAATACGTGAACCGTGAACTTCCTGATGTTCAAGGTGGTTTTAGAAAAGGTAGAGGAACCAGAGATCAAATTGCCAACATCCGCTGGATCATGGAAAAAGCAAGAGAGTTCCAGAAAAACATCTATTTCTGCTTCATGACTATGCCAAAGCCTTTGACTGTGTGGATCACAATAAACTGTGGGAAATTCTGAAAGAGATGGGAATACCAGAATACCTGACCTGCCTCTTGAGAAACCTATATGCAGGTCAGGAAGCAACAGTTAGAACTGGACATGGAACAACAGACTGGTTCCAAATAGGAAAAGGAGTATGTCAAGGCTGTATATTGTCACCCTGCTTATTTAAATTCTATGCAGAGTACATCATGAGAAACGCTGGACTGGAAGAAGCACAAGCTGGAATCAAGATTGCTGGGAGAATTATCAATAACCTCAGATATGCAGATGACACTACCCTTATGGCAGAAAGTGAAGAGGAACTAAAAAGCCTCTTGATGAAAGTGAAAGACGAGAGTGAAAAAGTTGGCTTAAAGCTCAACATTCAGAAAATGGAGATCATGGCATCTGGTCCCATCACTTCATGGCAAATAGATGGGGAAACAGTGGAAACAGTGTCAGACTTTATTTTTTGGGGCTCCAAAATCACTGCAGATGGTGATTGCAGCCATGAAATTAAAAGACGCTTACTCCTTGGAAGAAAAGTTATGACCAACCTAGATAGCATATTCAAAAGCAGAGACATTACTTTGCCAACAAAGGTCCATCTAGTCAAGGCTATGGTTTTTCCAGTGGTCATGTATGGATGTGAGAGTTGGACTGTGAAGAAAGCTGAGCGCCGAAGAATTGATGCTTTTGAACTGTGGTGTTGGAGAAGACTCCTGAGAGTCCCTTGGACTGCAAGGAGATCCAACCAGTCCATCCTCAAGGAGATGAGCCCTGGGATTTCTTTGGAAGGAATGATGCTAAAGCTGAAACTCCAGTACTCTAGCCACCTCATGCGAAGAGTTGACTCATTGGCAAAGACTCTGATGCTGGGAGGGATTGGGGGCAGGAGAAGGGGATGACAGAGGATGAGATGGCTGGATGGCATCACTGACTTGATGGACGTGAGTTTGAGTGAACTCTGGGAGTTGGTGATGGACAGGGAGGCCTGGTGTGCTGCGATTCATGGGTTCGCAGAGATGACTGAGCGACTGAACTGAACTGAACTGAAGAGAAGTTAAGCACTGCAAGGCCAGCTGCAGTGGGTGGCATTTGCTTTTTAGAGTGACCCTGCCCTGATTAGAGGACTCCTTTGGGACCAACTGACTGCCATCTTTCTCGGGTTCCCTTATCTCGCCAGTGAGCAGCTGAGGAGAGCACACGCTGCAGGGATCCAGGGGATCTGAGATCCACTGCTAGAACTGAAAGTCTGTGGGGACTTGAGTGGTCATTGATGCAAATGGCCCACCTGAGACCCTGGCAGTGGATGAAGGCTTCACTGGGCGGGCAGTGTTCGGAGCACCTGATCTCCAAGCAAGGCTGAGGCTCTTCTCACTGCCAAGGAAGTTCAGAGAGTAAGTGGAAGCGGAAGGAAACCTAGGCTCCCGCTGACAGATAATTTCAGCCTGTCTTTTTCTAAATCTTTTTTTTGGGGGGGACTGGGGATACTGATAGAAATAACTTCTATCTATCTCACTTTGCAAATCCCCAAATTAAAAACATGGCAAACATCATCCCATATTACCAAGGCACTGAACATTTCTAAACCTCATCTGAAAAGTAAGAAAACCCACAATACTTTCCTCATAAAATTGCATAACAACTAAATGGGACAGTTTGTGTTTAGCACTGGGCCTGAATAAGCCACGTCTGCCACCTGGTGGCAACATTGGGGAAGTGCAGATTTTGTTCTTCAAGAATATGAAAAATAGCTCAGATTGGGTGCTGCTGCTTAGTCGCTCAGCCGTGTCCGACTCTGTGCGACCCCATGGACTGCAGCCTGCCAGGCTTCTCTGTCCATGGGGATTCTCCAGGCAAGAATACTGGAGGGGGTTGCCACGCCCTCCTCCAGGGGATCTTCCCAACCCAGGGATAGAACCCAGGTCTCCCACATTGCAGCTGGGTTCTTTACCGTCTGACCCACCAGGGAAGCCCCAGATTGGGTGCTGCTGCTGCTGCTGCTAAGTCGCTTCAGTCGTGTCCGATTCTGTGCGACACCATAGACAGCCACCCACCAGGCTCCCCCGTCAGCTCCTAAATTGAAGGAAGGCAAATATCAGAACACTTCTGACTCCCTGCCTGCCTTCCTTAATGGACCAACTCTGAGAAATTTTTCTATGTTGATACTGGAGTCCTTTAAAAAGGTGGTTCTTAAAGTTGGTTCTTGAACTATTTCTTGGTCAGATGGACGGTGAACCTACATTGCATCAACCATAGTTTTGAAGTTCCCTATTTTTCTTAGGATTTTGAAGGATGCTGCTTTGAATTGGTAGTTCTCTTCCTGTCTCTCCCTCCCTCCCCACTCCCATTTAATATATAATACCTTCTGTTGACTACAGATCCAGGTTTTGTGGTCCCAAAGACTGTACAATCTTAAAGTCATCTTGAAGGAAAGGGATACAAAATAAAAATTGGGCACAGAAGCTAATCTTTGCTTGCATAGAAATGCAGGGGCTTAGAAGGAGGTCTGTGCAAGTGAGGGGCCCTGAGCTTGAGCTTTGTTACATTTGCAATGGCTGCAGCTTTGCATGGTTTTCTGGCTGCTCTGTTTTCCAGGTGTAACTAAGTGCTTCTCAAAGATTACTTTGCTCTTCTTCAGTTTATAGAAGACACCAGGTTTTATTTACTTTCTAAGATAGACAGCCACTTGCAGGCCTTGATTTTTTCTCTTCCACTCATGGATGAAAAGTGATTTTTTTGGTCATCACTCTGAGATTGTGACTCACTCTGGACTCATCCTTGCTCCAGCTGGGACCGAGACCTGAGAGGTTGATGAGTATGTGAAATAATGCATGGCTGCATTGTATTGTAAGTAATTAAAACATACTCCTATATAAATTTCTAGTTTTAAATTTTATAAGTGAGACTGTAGTAAATTTTGCTTTTGAACATGGCTACTTACATACTTATTCATTTATTTTTGCATTTATTTTTGCTTCTTCTAAGTGATTTCCTAGAAACAAGAGTGGGATTCCAGGATAACTGCTAGGTATCATTAAAATGTTTTTCCAGTAGAAATTTACTGACTTATAACCGTGGTGTTTCAATACCATGCTGGCCCAACCACTTCAGGTTCCCTGGGCTTGGGCTCCTGGATGTAAGAAAAATACTCTCTATTTCTTCCTTGGTGTAGCCCCTTTTGTTCATGGCAGCAGGCATAGTCTGAAGAAATGAGCCAGAGGGGCTTCAGGCTCTGGAGAAGGTAGGTGTGTGCCTGGCAATGAGAGGTGGGGGAGGGTAAGTGGAAACGTGGTGTGAATGGCGTGTTCTCAGCCCTCCCCCACCCAGTTCCAGTGAGGCAAATGAGGTCCCCTCCCAACATGTGTGTGTGCGTGTATGAGGATGTGTGTTTGTGTGTGTGTGAGTTCAGTCATGTCTGACTCTTTGAGACCCCATGGACTATAGCTTGCCAGGCTCCTTGGTCCATGGGATTCTCTAGGCAAGGATGCTGGAGTGGGTTGCCATTTCCTCCTCCAGGGATCTTCCCGACCCAGGGATTGAACTCGTGTCTCGCGTCTCCTTCACTGGCAGACAGGTTCTTTACCAAGGCAAAAGATCAAATGGAGGCCCCTAAGCATACATTTAAATATATTTTAAAAAGTGAAAGTCACTCAGTCATGTGCCACTCTTTGCGACCCCATGGACTATACAACCCACGGAATTCTCCAGGCCAGAATACTGGAGAAGGTAGCTGTTCCCTTCTCCAGGGGATCTTCCCAGGGATCGAACCCAGGTCTCCTGCATTGCAGGCAGATTCTTCACCAGCTGAGTCACAAAGGAAGCCTAAGAATGCTGGAGCGGGTAGCCTAGCCCATCTCCAGCGGATCTTCCCAACCCAGGGATCAAACTAGGGTCTCCTGCACTGACTGCATGTGGATTCTTTACCAACTGAGCTATCAGGGAAGGCCACAGATATATTTAAAATTCATAAATCAAACAAAATGTTAAGTAAAATATGCTCTCCTTACTTCAACAAATACACCTTCATAATGACTTGGCAGGACAGATCTGAGTTTAGGATTCTGACTCCGTGGCACTCCACACAGGAAAAGGGCAGCAAGAAGAAAGCTGGCCCAGCCTGCTTGCCGCCATGGCCTACACCCTTCCTCCCACCCCCGAGACACGAACTCCAGAAGTGTGGCCCCTGGATCCTGCACGTCCAAATGCCACCCATACCTCTGTAAACAGCCCCCGCATAGTCTCTTCTTAGGCATAGAGGGCAGCAGGGACCACCCTTAGGGGGATCACCCAGGGAAGAGACACATGTGGGCACTGGGTATATGTTCAGGGCCATCTGGGCAGGAGATTCTGTCATTCCAGGTACCTGGAGACCAGTCTCAAGAGAGAACGACTTGAGTCCCAGGTACATATAACACTCGGTACAATGAACTCCTTGCCCTTCAGGGAGGGGTGGCAGACTGAGGCCCTCTAATGCATGGAGCCTAAGGCCAGGCCCCTCTTGCACTGGGCTAAGAGATGTACTGGTAAGAACGTCCCTGGATAAAGTAAACTACCCCAGAAAGAGGACCTAAAGATACTCAAGGAAAAAGCCATCTGTCCACAGCTTGTCTGCAGTGAAGCCCACCAGGCAAAGTGCCTCAGTTATACCTCAGAGCTTCCAGGCAGTTTTTAACATGAGTGAACAGCCAAGGATCACAAGTATTAAGGATAAATTCGACTGTAAAAGAAAATGACAGAGAAAGAGAAAGGGGGGGGGGAGCGGAACTCTCAAACACAGACATAGTACAATGAAATGAAAACTTAAAAAAAAAATGGAATCAATGATATAAGAGAAATCCAGAAAACAAGAATAACATATGGAAAAATCAGAAAACAAGAATGTGAAATAAATCGCCAGTCCAGGTTTGATGCATAATACAGGATGCTCAGGGCTGGTGCACTGGGATGACCCAGAGGGATGGTATGTGGGAGAGGGGTTCAGGATGGGGAACACGTGTACACCCGTGGCGGATTCATGTCGATGTATGGCAAAACCAATACAATATTGTAAAGTAATTAGCCTCCAATTAAAATAAATACATTTATATTTTAAAAAAGAGTTCTTGAAAATTAAAAATGGGAATGCTGAAATTAAAATTTAGGTGAGGGACTTCCTTGGTGGTCCAGTGGTGAGGACTCCACGCTTCCACTGCATGGAGGTGAGTTCAGTCCCTAGTCAGGGACCTAAGATCCCACATGCTGTGCAGCACAGCCAAAATTAAAAAAAAAAAAAATCAGTCAAGGAGAAGGAATATATAGTTGAGAAAAATCTCACAAAATGTAGAACAAAATAATCAAAGAGATGAAGAGGGTGGAAAAGTTAAGAAAGAGGGACTGGTTAGTGTCCAATATCCAATTAAGAGGAGTTTCAGAAAGAGCAAGCAGAGAAAACTGTGGAGAGGAAATTATCAAAGACACGATACGAAAACATTTCCACAAATCAAATAACTGGATCCCTAGGCTAGAAATAGCAATGGAGTCTCAATATGATGGATGAAAATGAACTCACACCAGGGTAATTTATCATGCAATTTCAATATACTGGGAATAATGAGAAGGTTCAAAATCCTCCAGAGAGAAGGAAAATAAAAAGTTACATATATTATACAAAGTAGGTAATCGCCAGACCACACATCTTCTCAATGGCAATAATGAAGCAATGCCTCAAACTGAGTGAAGATCATTTTCAACCTGGAATTGTCTATCATGTGTGTTAGACTGTTGCAGAGATGACTGCAAGAGTCACTCAGGCCTCTTTGCAATGTGACTTTGCTTCTCCCATCAGGGTGTGCTCAGCCGCTCAGCCGTGTCCAACTCTTTGCCACCCCATGGACTGTAGCCTGCCAGGCTCCTCTGTTCATGGGATTTTCCAGGCAAGAATACTGGAGAGGGATGTCATTTCCTACTCCAAGGGATCTTCCTGACCCAGGGATCGAATTCATGTCTCTTGCAGCCTGCATTAGCAGGCAGATTCTTGGCCACTAGCGCCGCCTGGAGTGCAATCTTTTTCTCTGCTCTTTGAATCTAGGCTGGCCTTGACTTACTTTGATAAAAAAAAAAAACAAAAAACAGTGGTGAAAGTGACATAGCATAAGCTCTGAGCTCAAGGTTCAAGAACCTCCTAAGGTTTTGCTCTTGAACTCTTAGTATGCTACCCTAGGACTGCCAATGGGAAAAAGTCAGGTCTATTTACCAGATGGAGAAGGCAATGGCACCCCCCTCCAGTACTCTTGCCTGGAAAATCCCACGGACGAGGAGCCTGGTAGGCTGCAGTCCATGGGGTGGCAAAGAGTTGGACACCACTGAAGTGACTTAGCAGTAGCAGCAGCAGCAACTTACCAAATGGAGGAGGAGAGACTCCTTAGCCAAGTCTATAAGTTCATAGATACATTTTCTATCTTCCAAATTATTGTGGGCAATTGTTTTCTCAATTGTTTTATTCTACATAACACACGTAACCATATTCCCGGTTTTCAGCAGTAATTTTTTTTTACCACTATTTCTAGGACCTGGCTTCTATAACATGGTAGTTTCAATTCCATATGCTCAGAGGGTAAGAACAGATGCTGTAAGGATTCTTGAAGCCTTAGTTTCAGAAGTCACATGGTGCCACTTCCAACAAAGGCTGTCACAGTAAGTTACACAGTGATCCCCATTCAAGGAGTGCAGAAATAGACCCCATATTTTGATGGGGCAAGCAGCAAAGTCACACGGCAAAATGGTGGGAGAAAAAAGGGTGGGAAGGGAGGTGGCCAATCTTCCCAACAGAAGCACCATACCAAGGCAAGCGTGAGGCTGTCTGTGTGCTAGCCACTCAGTCGTGTCCAACCCTTTGTGACCCCGTGGACTGTAGCCTGCCAGGCTCCTCCGTCCATGGGATTTTCCAGGCAAGAATACTGGAGTGGGTTGCCATTTCCTCCTTCAGGGGAATCTTCCTTACCCGGGATCAAACCCAGATCTCCAGCATTACAGGCAGATACTTTACCATTTGAGCTACCAGAGAATAAAAATTACTTTTAGAGATGAAAGTTTCAAAAATTTACATTTTCTCAGAAAGCTACTGGGCCATATAGTTTTAAAAAAAAAATTGCAAGTGTAAACCAAGAAAGAATATGACATGTGATCTGAGAACCAGGGGTTCCCATACAAGAGGGATCCTGGGTAGGAAATCCTGGGTAGGAAAGGGCTGAGAGGAGCAGGAGGATGGAGAATGGCCAGAGGGGTGTTTCTGAGAGGGGTATCCTAGGGCTAAAATATAGCATGGAGAAATTATTTGATATTATTGAAAGAGGCATTTTCAGAGCGTTGCAGGATATGAGATCTAACCGGCTGCTCAAGAAGAAAATAACTGAAAAAAATTGAGGCAAATATTAACTTCAGAAAAAAAACAAAAGGGTGTTCAAGAAAGGCCATGTAATCATGTGAACTACTTGGCATAAAAGTGAACAATAATAACACAACCATTACTTTAAAAATCGTGAGGACTCCCCTGGTGGTGGAATGGATAAGACTCCCCCGGCCAATGCAGGGGACACGGATTTGATCCCTGGTCTGGGAAGATTCCATGTGCTGTGGAGCAACTAGGCCCTCCCACCACAACTGTTGAGCCTGTGTACTTCAGTGACTGAAGTGGGTGGGCCTAGAGCCTGTGCTCCAAACAAGAGAAGCCCCTGGCATAAGAAGCTGCTCACTGCAACAAAGAGCAGCCCCTGCTCGCTGCAACTAGAGAAAGCCCACACAAAACAACGAACAGGCAGTGCAGCCAAAAGCAAAGAAATAAAAACTGTTATTGCTGTTTACACACTAAGTCATGTTTGACTCTTTTGTGACCACAGGGACTGTAGCCTGCCAGACTTCTCCGTCCATGGGATTTTCCTGGCAAGAATACTCGCATTGCAGGCCGATTCTTTACCAATGGGCCCCAAATAAAAATCGATAATAAATAAAAAGACTAAAAAAAAAAATCACTGAATAAGAATTTAACTAAAACTGTGATTAAACTATATTGGGATGATGGAGAAAGGAAGTCTGTAATGTAGCACGATATAAAGTCAGTATATTCTCTAAAATTAGTTGATCAAAATAGAGCAGTGTCCTTATTTAAAAGTGAGTGCCTCTGGAAAATGAGAAGGGATATAGGCGGTGATCATGAAACAGGGGGCTGGTATTTTTTGTTATAACTCTTGACCTTTTAAACTACAAGAAGTTAAAACAGAATTATTTCAAAAAATACGTTGAGAAAAAAAGTTGGCTGTTAATCAGAGGAAAATATTATTGCTAAGAGCAGTTTCAAGTGAGCTGTCAGGGCAGAAATCCTCAAAAGAATTGAGGATGGCCTTTATGATTAAATTTTTTGAAGGTTTCATTTTAGGTGCCAGTCCCTATTTGAAGTTTTAAAACTAAAATTGAGTAAGACAAATTCCAATCCTTTAAAGTCTTATGGTTTAGAAGAGCAGGCATACCAGTAAGCAAGTATTTTCAATGCAGCATGAAAAGAGCTACCATAGTTACAGCAGAAAGTAATCTGAGGCCACAAAGGAAAGTGATTCCATTCTTGTTTGGAGGTGAAGTTAGAGATGTCTCTCTAGAAGAGCTGATCTTAGAAATGTGTGTTGGAGGATAAGTGGGTTCAGCTGGCTGTCTAGATAGGTAAGAGGAACTTACCAGGTTCAGAAGCTCACATGAAAAATCTCAGCACGCTTCAGTCAGTTCAGTCACTCAGTCGTGTCCGATTCTTTGCAACCCCTGGACTGCAGCAAGCCAGGCTTTCCTGTCCATCACCAACTCCTGGAGCTTGGTGATACCATCCAACCATCTCATCCGCTGCTATCCCCTTCCCTCCTGCCTTCAATCTTTCCCAGCATCAGGGTCGTTTCAAACACGTCAGTTCTTCCCATCAGGTGGCTAAAGTATTAGAGTTTCAGCTTCATCATTAGTCCTTCCAATGAATATTCAGGACTGATCTCCTTTAGGATGACTGATTGGATCTCCTTGCAGTCCAAGGGGCTCTCAAGGAGTCTTCAACACCACAGTTCAAAAGCACCAATTCTTTGGCACTCAGCTTTCTTTATATACTCAGCTTTCAGCATGTTTGGGAAAGGGTAATAATTCAACGTGGCCAGGATATGAAGGAGTAAGTCTGGAGTAGCAAATTGGAGCAGATCTTAGACGGTCTTGTGGGTCATGCTGAGGGGTTTGGCATGTAAGGATTTTCCCCTGAGATATGACACAGCCATGAAATTAAAAGACGCTTACTCCTTGGAAGGAAAGTTATGACCAACCTAGACAGCATATTCAAAAGCAGAGACATTACTTTGCCAACAAAGGTCCATCTAGTCAAGGCTATGGTTTTTCCAGTGGTCATGTATGGACTGTGAAGAAAGCTGAGTGCCGAAGAATTGATGCTTTTGAACTGTGGTATTGGAGAAGACTCTTGAGAGTTCCTTGGACTGCAAGGAGATCCAACCAGTCCATTCTGAAGGAGATCAGCCCTGGGATTGCTTTGGAAGGAATGATGCTAAAGCTGAAACTCCAGTACTTTGGCCACCTCATGAGAAGAGTTGACTCATTGGAAAAGACTCTGATGCTGGGAGAGATTGGGGGCAGGAGGAGAAGGGGATGACAGAGGATGAGATGGCTGGATGGCATCACTGACTCAGTGGACGTGAGTCTGAATGGACTCTGGGAGTTGGTGATGGACAGGGAGGCCTGGCGTGCTGTGATTCATGGGGTCGCAAAGAGTCAGATACAACTGAGCGACTGAACTGAACTGAATGCACATCTTTGAAAGATCACTGGCTCTGAGACACCCGTGGAAGCTCCAATGTAGGATGCAAGACTGGGGATGGGAGACACATTGGAATACTAGCCTAGGAAGTGAGGGCTAGACAGAGGGAGAGTTGAGAAATATTTCAAAGGTTGATTCAGTGACAGGTCATAGTGACCAATAGGAGGATACAGGACCCAAAGATGTCTGATGCTTCACTCATTCATCAGAATCTATGGTGTGCCTTTTCTGTGCTAGGCACTCTGCCAGGGTGTGTGTGTGTGTGTGTGTGTGTGTGTGTGTGTGTGTGTGTGTGTGTGTGTGTGTGAAGGCAGTCTTCATAAAGATGTAGTTTTTAAGACAAAACATTTGAATATTTATGCTCATCAGGACCAGCTGTATAACTTGTGGATCCCAAAGCAGAATGAAAATTCCAGTCCTCTTGTTAAATCATTTTGAGTTTAAGGACCACAATAGCAGAGTGTGAAGCCAGCGCAGGGCTCTTCTAAGAGCTGGAATTTGTACAATTAGCCCAGGTTGTGTGCCAGGAGGCCGGTCCTGATTCTCAAGGGGAAGGAGCCCAGGAAGGCAGGAAGAAGAAGGCTAGATGAGTGACACAGGCTGATCCCAGAGGAGACAGGAAGGGACTCAGGATCCAGATGGAAGTAGAGCCTTGAGCAAGAAGAAAGCCAGGGCTTTGGTCATCTCTTGAGATGGAGGAGATAGAGGAGGGACATGGAAGATGGAGAGGACGGGAGTGGGAAGGGGAGGACTTCACCCTGGAGCAATGATCTTCTTTCCTGAATAATCTGTAGGTGAAGCAGCAGAAGCTTGTGGCAGCCTGAGACAAATGGAGGGCCACACTGAGCAGTGCTGAGAAACCTGGGGGGAGAGGGGTGGGTCATTAGGAGTGGCTGCTGCCAGCAGTGGATGGGTGGGAACATTCTAGGGACCTGCTAGGTGAGGCCAAGAAAGTGATACAGCATGCGCTGGGATTCATGTAGGGCAGAGGTGAGAAATGGGGAGGCTAGAAAGAATGGAGGCCTCCCTCACTGCGGAGAAATGAAAATGGTGATGAAAATGAGAAGGTAGGAGGCAGGGGTTCAAAGGGGATGGGATTTTAGCCTCTACCCGAGAGCTGATGGTGAGGTTGATGTACTGACCTGTCTAAAGGACTCGTGCAGAGAGAACTAGCTCTGCAGGAATGAGCAGGTGTCACGGATCATGGTTATTTTAAGAACAGGCGTAAGCCTGCACGTGCAACGGGGAGGGTCCACGGAAACGGAAGGTCACAGGTGAGTGTGAAGAGGCTAAGCGTGGGACGCGGGGTTTCTTCCCGTTGAAGAAGGGGAGCCACATGTCACAAAATCGGCTTGTTTAGACGCGGATGTTGAGAGCCACTGAGTTTATTCCACGAGACCTGCCTGAGGCCCGAGGGTATCCGCGACCTTGGCCATAGCCTGGGAATGGAGAGAACCGGGAGTTCTTATTGGAAACGAAGGGGGTCACCCTCGAGCAGCGAGAAGCCTCGAGGCGCGGGGCAGGCCGAGGCGGGCAGGCTGCAAACCTTCCCTCCAAGTCCCTCCGTGCCCGGTGGGTCCCTCGCTCGCCGCGGCCTCCCTGCAATTCGGTGACCCTGCCGGAAGCGCCCCTGCGGCCCCACTGCATCCATTTAGGGCTTTCGCAGACCTCACTGGCCAAGAGGCCGTGGGGATGCGGAGGCTCAACCAGCATGCGCAGCCCCCGAAGCCTCCCGCCTGGCGCCCTCCTGGGCTTGTTTCTTGAGAACCGCTGCCAGCGATCGCCGGTTCACCCTCCTCCTTAGCTTCCTTCTCTCCGAGGGAAACCTCCCCGGAACCCTGCCCAGGGCTCCAGGTGGCTGACACTACCCCGCTTGCTTTCTTGCTTGTCGGGGTGGGGTGGGGCGGGGGGCTTCCTTGCCTCCTGGTGCCCAGCTGGGGCTTTCCGAATCCAGGCAGCAGGAGCCCGGCCGCCGCCACCTTCATCTGGAAAGAGTTAAGCCTGCTTTCAGGTGGATAAGATGCCCGAGGACGGCCAAGCCCCCACCCGCCGCACACCTCGGTTCCCTTAGCTCAG
The DNA here is from genome assembly GCF_001704415.2 of Capra hircus. Taxonomy (NCBI): domain Eukaryota; kingdom Metazoa; phylum Chordata; class Mammalia; order Artiodactyla; family Bovidae; genus Capra; species Capra hircus. Next base: position 21,170,001 of record NC_030831.1, on the reverse strand, counting down.
AGGGGTGCAGCTCGGCAGGGGCGCCCCGGGCGGCGGGGCGCACGTGCTGCCAGGGGCCCAGGCGGCGTCCGCGCTGCGGGGTCTGCCCGCGGAGCTTTGTGTGTGGGGGGACGGGTCGGGGGTCTTTCCGCCAGCGCACTCTGCCCAGGGCTGCGGATACGCCGCGAGCCGCTCTCCCTTTCGCGTTCCCGGCGGCGAGTCGCGTGGGTCCCGGCTGGCGCGCGGGGGACGCAGAAGGGGAGGAGCCGGCGAGCCCGGGGAGGAGGGGGCCCGCCGGCCCCGCCCCCGTCCCGCCCCCCGCGGCCGGAGCCCGGGCTGCAGCCAGGCGCGCCGGAGCCTGCGAGCCCGCGAGCCAGCCAGCGGCGGCCGCGGCCTCCCCTGCTTGCGGTGACCCCCGTCGATCCCGGGGCCCGCGCCCCCCTGGGGCAGGGATGCATCATGGCCACGCTGGCCTGCCGGGTGCAGTTCTTGGACGATACGGACCCTTTCAACAGCACCAACTTCCCCGAGCCCAGCCGGCCGCCGCTGTTCACGTTCCGCGAGGACCTCGCGCTCGGCACCCAGCTGGCCGGGGTCCACCGACTGCTGCGGGCGCCGCACAAGGTACCGCCGGGCGGGAGGCTGGGGGGCGGGGGCGGGCTGGGCCCCTTGGGCGCAGTCCCTGCTGCGGGACGCGCCGGGGTAGGGGCGCCGCGGGCGAGCTGAGCTGGGTGCGGCCGGGGGACCAGCGCCCAAGGGCAGACCTCCCCTCTCCCCGTTAGGCAGAGGGGTCCGGGCGCGCGCCGGTTGGCTTGGGATCGCCCGGGCCGGCGAGGAGGAGCGCCCCGCGTTCCGGCCCAGAGCGGGGGCGGGCAAGGCCGAACAGGTGCGGCGCCGGCCCGAGGCGGGATGCAGAGGGTTCCCCGCGCCTCGCCGTTAGCTCGGCCGGGTGGGCGGGGTGGGCTCGGACGCCGGCGGTCGGTCCCCGCACCCGGGCGGGCGGGCGCCGAGCTCCGCGCGGAAAGAACCCGGGCCCTAGGGACTCTGTTCCTTTCGAGGAGAGCCCCGAGCGACGCCCGGGACAAAACCTCTTCGACCTCTGGGACCGCTGCAGGCGGCAGCGCGACCCTCGCGATAAAGCACGCTTCCCGGGGACCTCTCTCCTTCCTCCCGCGGGGGCGCCGCGGAGGACGCCGCCAGCGCGCAGCGATCGTGCTCAGAGCAGCCCCTTTTTTCTTAGAAGCAGGTGGTCTTGGGGGGAGCAGTGGCCGTGGGAGGAGGGGCGGCCCGCGCGCACAAAGCCCGAAATGAGTGACCCCTGGGAAGAATGGCTTGATTTTTTTTTTCCTTTTTCTTTTTTAACCCTTTACGGAACAGGCATCTTGCAAAGTGTGTGTGTTGCAAAGAGAGCTGGGCAAAGCCAACCATTTAGTTTACCCAGGAGAACCCTTCCTCCCACTTAAACAGAGTGACTGTATCTTGAATTACTCCCCCCTCACCCCCCCCCCCGTTAGGGTTCATATCAAAGCTTGTAGATGATTTATTCTTTGAGGATCAACAACTGATAAATATTTGGAAGCGATAACACTTGATGACAAAAGGAACAAAATTAAGTTTTAAAAATTCCTTAGGTTTCCGTATGATGTTCACCTGCCTTGGAAGAAGGGAGGGAGGTTGATGTGGAAACTGGTGAACTTTGGCAGTGGTGTCTGTTGGTAGTATATCACGGCTCCCCCATCCCCTCCCCAGCCCCCGCTATTTAATGAGTAACCCGTCTTCAGGAATGAGGAGTAGGACAGTTCTGTCTCCTTTTCTCTGTGTTGGTGCAGGATGGATAGTCCTGGGAACCCCTGTGGTCATGAAAGGTTGGGTTGGGAGATGGGGAGACAGAAAGATGTCTTGTGGATTCAGCTTATCAGGATCACTTTGTCAGTTACTTGGTTCTCCTCAATCAGTGGATTCAGTTAAAAATCTTTGCAGGGCTTCTTCAGCATCATGGTTATTTCATTCATTATGGTCTCTGATTATAGTGATCCTTGGTTGAAACCGCAGAAGACTCATAATTGTGGCCCTGTGACCTTGAAGTGGTTTCCTTGGATTTCAAACCCGGGGTTGACCTTTCAAGCTGGAAACTGACATACATTTTTATGTTTCCATGGATGAGCCCCGTAGCCTGATCCAGTGTTCCTGGTCTGGTAGGAGATCCTGATGCCCCAGCATTCTGTTTTCCTCCGCCCCTACCCCCGGGGAAGCCACAGCTCAGCAGCTGCACTGGCTCACAGGACTTTCAGCAATGACCCTTGTGGAATAAACGGAACCTGAAGACGTCCCACAGATACCCTTGATCCCTTGTCTTGGGGGGGTCTGGCCAGCCTCAGTCTCAGAGTCTGTTGCCGGAAGACCCCTGTCGTACCGTCAGATGTGTGGCATGGTTGTTCACATCTAGAGCCGACTCAGTGGCTGGTTGTATTAGCCAGGGTTCTATAAAGCAGAATTCAGGGCATTTCTCTGCCCAGGTGTGCATTCCTATTGTAAAATGCTGGTTAATTTCCAGCAGGAAATCTCCCAGATTGAATGATCCATCTGTGATAGACAGAGCTAATGAGTTTTCAGTGCTTGGTATGTAGGTGTGTGCTCTACTAGGGATGTCAGAGTGGCATCTCATTTCATGTTACACGTATCTGTCAAGTGCAGACTTTTACTGGACCTGTTTGATGGATGAGGAAACAGGCTGGGAACAGTGGAGTAACTTAGTTTCTCTAAGAGTGGGGAGCTGATGTTGAAACCTGGTCCGTGTGACTTGAGACCCCACTGCTGTTCTGCTCTCTGGACCAGTCGTTTGGCCAGTTCAGCATCTACTCTGGCTTCCGTTCCATTAACATGGGGAGTTCCCGACTCAGTTTTCTAGGCCAGGTACTTTTTGGCCTGGGGCAAGCGAATGTTACTAGCATGAGTAAGAGCACAGAGACAGAATTGCTGACCTGGTAGAGTTCACAGCCAGAGGGGGAAACAAATTGTTACCAACCTGGCTATGAATTAGCTAACGGTGAGGGAGTGGGTATGCCCCCTGCCATGGGTCTCCTTGAGCCTGGCCTGGCAGGAAGATGAGTTTCTGGGGCAGAGGACTTTCTGGGTGGTGAGAGGGGAAAAGCGTGACTGTGAAACTTTGGAAAGTCTTAGCATCCTCAGCCATTTGACCTGGGAGTGCAGACTTCTGCTCGAAGTAGATGGTACACAAAGAAAAGCGTGCAGGCTCCGAGTGAGCAGCTAGATGAATTTTCACTAAGTGGACACACCTGTGTAACATGCCCCTCAAAGACCCTGCAGAGGGTCTTAATTTGTAAAGTTTCCCTAAGGAGTCTGTGCTGGGAACCTCTGAACTGGTTTACCACTCACATCCTTCCCAGCCCAAGCTTGAGCCTATGTATCTTTTCCTAACCTTGGGAAGTATGTATAAATGTTTCTTTTGTTTGCTGACGCCATTCGAAATTAGTTGTTCATTTAAACCATCGACTTGGACAGAAACAACACATTGTTCTTATAATGTTTTATCTTTTTTTTTCCAAGCTGCTAGACTGAAGCCTCCCCTCCCCCCAGCTTTTTATAGTAGCTCCTTGAGGATGATTAAATAAATGATTAGTCTAATAATGAAAAGGTCAGTACAGAGAATAGGTGCGGTCTTCTCACTGGGGAGATGTTTATTCTGGTGGTTATATGTTTTATCTGGACTATGTGAGGCCTTTTGTTTTCAAATGCTGCATGAACAGGTGTTTATTTCTGGTTTAGTGCCTTAGAAAGAATTGTAATCATAGGACTTCTAATTTAGGAAAAACTGTGCAGTAGGATTAACAGAATCATGGACCTTTCAAAGCATGAATGTATTGGATTGATTGGTGCTAAAGGCAAAGACTCTTAAGGATTTTTATTTCTTTTTGAGAGGCAAACTGAAATTGTAGAACATTACAGAAAAGTGCTAACTAGCGTGTGTGTCAAAATGGCAGTTATGGCCTAATCACTTAATTCCGGAAGTGTTTCCGTGGCTGCTGCGGACTACAGAGTAGAGAATGATAGCTCCCAGGTTCTGGCCACTTGCCTGCGCCAGGCGCTGTCCCAGACACGCATCCTTCTGCCAAGCCCGAGACCACCCCATGGGTCAGGCACTGGGACATTGCATCTCAAAGCGAAGAGCCCGAAGCAAAAAAACAGTCAGCGGGCCATGTGAGTGGGAGGTTCCAGGACCGGCACTTGGCACCAGGTCCGAGCCCTTAGTGACTCTCCTTTTGGGTCTTGAGTTTCCTCCTTCCAGGCAGCCCGCCCACGTTCCAGAGCTCCGTCCTCTCATTGGATTAGCCTGGACGGTGCCCTGTTCCTTCCTTCCTCACTGCCTTTCTCTTTGTGGTTCCCTTGGTGCCTCGGCTACACCACCTGCAAGACAGCTGATTGCTGTGAGGATCGGAACCTTGGTCCTCCGCATGTGGGCTGGGTGTCACCTGGGCTCTGAGAAATGCACTCTCAGGCTTCCCCCGGCCTGCGGAGTCAGAATGTGTGTTTTCCCAAGATGCATCGAAGATTCCTGTGCACACTGCCGTCTGGGCAGCGGGGACTAGAGGTCATTTAGATTAGACTCAGTACAGGGCTAAGAGGGTTTTCCATGCGCCCCCTGTTCACACATAGCTGCCTTGAGGGTAAAGACCTGGCTGCCCAGTTCTCCAGGGTTCTCCCTGAGGCTGAGCAGCACTAAGACGAAGCGTGCACTGAGTTGATTGATGGGCGTCAGTTTTAGAACACAAATCCACTGGTATTACTGCTCTAATGAATTTCCACCTTAATCCTCTTAAGGGACACATCTGTTTGTTACATTACATTAAGATTTTTTAAAGATGAGGTCATTAGTAAAGTTGGCCAGTGTGTTGTGTCACACAGCATCTTAGGACAAAACTGTTTGAGAATATTGTATGAACAGCTATGGGCGTCTCCAACCCGAGTTGACTCCCAGTCTATTGTAATTAGCTCAGTTGGTTGGAGCTGGGCTATTGAGATCAGGCTCATGGGATTGAACCCTTTACGGGTCAGTTGGCTTTGTGCCATGCATGGCCACAAACTGCATCAGGAACCCAGTTGGATGTCCAGCAGGCGCAGGTATGGCTCCCTGCTAGGGTCTGGGTGGGGGTGGTCTGGCAGAAATCTTTGGGGGTGAAGGGCTAACGTATAATGGGCTTGCCCTAGGCACTTTTCAGTGAGCCTCGGCGTTACAACCCCATTGACCTCACAAGAGTTAGTGCAGATCAACAGTGGTGTCTGCAGTTAATGGATGAGGAAACTGAGGCACAGGGAGCTTAGGCAGGTTGTCTAAGGTCACACTACTTTTAAGTGGAGGAGCTGGGATTTAAGGTCAAGTCTTTTTTTACTCCGGAGCCTGTAGCCAACTGTGTCCCATTATTAGAAAACCGGCAGAGCACATGCTCTCCGTGCTGGGTGAGGGGAGGGCGGAGGGGGCTGCCTGTCACAGGCTGTGAGTTAAGTCGGTGAGCTCTGCTACGTCCTTCCAGTGCAGAAGCTCTTGGGAGTCTGTGCCTCTTGCCTCAGAGTCCAACCTGCTTCCCTCTGGAAAACACAGTACTGCCTTTGCCCTCTTCCTCTGGACTCTGAAATGTTCGTCTTAACAGTGGCAGATTTAAAACTGATTAACATGCTGAAACCAACTCAGGAGCAACCCCCGCCCCCCCACCTCCAGCCTTCTTTCCCCTCCATGGTTTATTTCTCTCTGAAGTGTCCCTGCAACCTTCCTGTCCTCAGATGGAGGACAGTCACCTCCTGCAACCTCCACACTGTGCCTCCTGCAGCTGATGCCCCGTTGCCTGTGTGTGCCAGCTCAGGAGGGTCCCGGCTTTAAACCTGGTTTTCTAATCTGAGTAGCTGGTTCCACGTCTGTGGGGCGTTTCCAGTCTTGAGTTTGTCAGCATCTGGTCCTTTACGGAGGCAATCAGACCGCTTTTTTGTTTTGTTTTAGCTATTTTTTGGGTTGTGTTTCTGTGCCTTGTTCTGAACTAAGAAAGAAAGAATGGGAGAAATTGTTACAGTGAATGTTAAACCTCACCACAGGGATGTAATCAACAAAATCCAGATTGGGGGAAATCATAGTTTCTCTAACAAATAAATGGTAAAGGAGAAGATGGAGATGGAAGGAAACCTTAGATTAAAAGAGATTTAAGAGATATATCCACCAGTTGCAATATATCCACCAGTGTGGCTCTAACTGGATGCTGATTCAAACAAACACAAACAAATATTTGAGACCACTGGGGAAACCTGAACAATGACTTATTGATATTAAAAATTATTAGAGTTAAGTTAATACAAATAAAATGAATAACAATATTTAATATTAAAATTATTAATGTTAATAATATTGTGCTGTGTTTAAAAGAAAAGTTTGTGTGTTTCAGAGATACATACTGAAATATTTATAGATGAAATCATATAATTTGCTTCAAAATAATCTTGGTTGAGGGGCAAGAAGTAGGTGGGTGAGTATATAGAGGAAACAAGATAGACTGTGAGTTAGAGCTAGATTATAGATATATGGGTGCGTCATTATACTATTTTCCATACTTTTTCATATATTTAACTTTTTTTTAATAAAAGAGATGAAAACCTAGGTTATGGGTTCTAACGGTCCCTTTGGGTTCACAGTCCTTTCGTTAAGTGTCACTGAGTGTCCTAAGTGTGTTCGCTGTGACTGAGATGGCCAATCAGCAAATTTTTTTGTAGTGCCTCTACTGATATTTAAACCCAGTGTTCCCATCCTTGACCCCCTACTGCTCTATCTGTAGTTTAATTAAATGAAAGAGAAAGGAAAGGAAAGTGAAGTCGCTCGTATTTACTATAACGTGTGCTACACCCTGGACACCTGGCTTTCAACCTTCCTGACCACCGTGAGGGGACTTCTGCCCTCTGACGTCATCACGCAGGCTGCAGGCAGCGGGAGGGGTGTGAGTGGCGGACCCGCGGGGAAGCAGCTGACTGACCGCCACCTGAGGGCACCGTCTCCACTGCCTCCCTGACTTCCATCTTGTCCACAGCTTCAGCGGGTGTTTCTGGGCTCCCTGATCCCCTAAGTAGTGTATTCTTGGGCTAACATCCCCACCCCCACCCGCACTGTCTTACTCACCGTAGTTTATAGCAAGTCTTGATGGAGTGAGGTGGAGGTTCCCTCCTTGCCTGGGAACCCGGCCATTAATAGGAAAAAATGAAAACTTGAGATGGGGTCCATTCATTGGGTTTTAATGGAGGGAACAGTGTAGGAATCAGGCTCCTGTGACCAGCTAAGGAGGAAACAGGGTCAGAGCATGGCCCTTCTCTGCTCCTAACCTCCCTCAGCGCCCCCTGCCGTTCAGGGTCACCCAGGCCCTTGAGGGGCTGGCCTGCTGCTCCCTGAGGTTTGGTTGGTTGGTTGGTTTCCTAGTCTGCTTGGTTTACTGGCCTAGCCCTAGGACTTGGAACAGTGCCTGGCACACTGTTCATATAAATAGCTGTTGAATGATTGAATTATCAAAGGCATTAGAGTCCAAGAGGGGTCTTCTCACCCACCCATGTCCATGCAGAAGTCCCTTCTGTGAAGCCTCTGGTCAGACACGTTCTAGCTGCTTCTCCTTAGATGATAGAGAGCAGTTGGCGCCCTCCCTTCAAGGGAGGCCTGTCTCCACTTAAAAAAAAATATATATATATTTTTAATTGAAGGATAATTGCTTTACACAGAATTGTGTTGTTTTCTGTCAAACCTCAACATGAATCAGCCATAGGTACACATATGTCCTCTCCCTCTTGAACCTCCCTCCCACGTCCCTCTCCATCCCACTCCTCTGGTGGTGGTTTAACCACGAAATCGTGTCTTATTCTTGTGACCCCATGGACCAGGCTCTTCTGTCCATGGAATTTCCCAGGCAAGAATGTTGGAGTGGGTTGCCGTTTCCTTCTCTACTGGATCTTCCCGACCCAGGGATCGAACCAGAGTCTCCTGCATTGCAGGCAGATTATTTACCCTGAACTAGCTGGGAAGCCCCTAGGTTGTTGCAGAGTCCCTGTTTGAGTTCCCTGAGACACAGCAAATTCCCACTGGTTATCTATTTTACATATGGTAATGTAACTTTCTCCATTTTTGAACTTCATTTGTTAGAATTTATTCTTTGTTTGTCCCTGATTTTCACCGGGAAAGGTGGATCCTCATATCCCCACAGATGGGGATGAAAGAGGATCATTAATTGCCTGAGTGAGTCCAAGAGGATGGAAATAGGATGGATAAGGCAGAAGAGCCATGACCTCAGGGTTTGGTAAGTAGAGTGACCTGTGACCTGCGGATAGTGCTGGAAGGAGTTATGGAAAGTGTGGATACTTTTCCCAGTGATGACAGAAGTAAAAAGCTGCTTTCTCTTTGTGTTAAAGCTGAGTCGTCTGGATTGTTTTTATTACTCAAATCAATGTGTGTATCTTGATATGTGTATGTCTGGTACCCTAAGGCATCTTCACACTTGCAACTCCATTTTGCTGTTTGTGTGGAATTAGGGAGACATTGCTGGGGAGAGGTTACAGCTAACAAAGCTAGATTCAAGGAGGGGAAGGCCAGAGAGCAAAGAGTCTGTCCTTATGAAACAAACAAAGCGTCTGTTCCCATCACAGAATGAGCCTGTGTATGTATTTTGAGACTATAGAAAAGCACACTGAAGAAATAGAAATCACCTTTCTTACCACCCAAAGGGAGCTATTCTTAACATTTTCTACCAGAATTAAAATATAGCATTATATCTGCGTAGTGTATCATCTTTAGCGTATGTACCATGGCCCATGTCAGCATTGCTCTGTGAGGGAAAAGTCTCTGTTTTCTTCAGTGTTTATTTGTCCTGTGTGTGTGTGTGTGTTAAGTTGCTTTAGTTGTGTTTGACTCTTTGAGACCAGACTGACTCTTTGGACTGTAGCCTGCCAGGCTCCTTTGTCAATGGGATTCCTTAGGCAAGAATACGGGAGTGGGTTGTCATGCCCTCTTCCAGGGGATCTTCCCCACCCAGGGATTGAACCTGTGTCTCTTATGTCTCCTGCACTGGCAAGTGGGTTCTTTACTACTAGCGCCACCTGGGAAGCCTTGCTTTTCTGGTAAAGGCACTAATCCCATGGCGGGGGGTGGGGGGGTCCTACCCTCATGACCTTATTTAAACCTAATTACTGCCCAAAGGCCGTGATAGCATCACATTGAGGAGTAGGGCCTCAACATATTGCGGAGTCACATTCACTTCCTGACAGCCAACACGAGTTATAAAATTGTACATATGGAAATGTAGGTAAGAAATGTTTAAGATGGACCGAGTAGCTTCCTTCTCCCAGACCTGCTCGCTACACCCCTTCTGTGTCTCCCTCTTTGGAAGCACCATGAGAACTGCTCGGCAGCCTCAGCTCCTCTGCGCCTATCTCATCCCTTGCTTTCCACTCCCGATTTATCCGGGCTCCCATCTGGACTCTGTATATAAGTGCTCTGATCTACCCCCCAGCCTGCTTTTTCTGCTGCCGCCGCCGCCTTCTTGCTGGTGGTTCCCCATTATTATCAGGGTAAAGTCGCAGCTTGTCACAGGACACCCAGGCCTCTCTGGGACCGTCTGCCACTCCCAGTCGGTCCTGACCGTCCTTCCCTTCCCACCCCTCCCCATCCCTCACTGTGCTGAAATGCTTGCAGTTTCACAGAGAGGCTGCCCTGGTGGTTCAAGCCCGTAGCTCTCCTCAGTCTGCGCCCCCAGCCTCCAGCCTGGAGGGAGACCGTGCCTGCGGGTCATCTCTGCTGCCTTTCCTGGCCCCCTCCCCGTCCTGTGCAGGCCCCTCGCCCCCTCCCACCTGTGACGCTCTGGTTCTTCATCCGTTCTCAGCATCTCCCCACCAGCTATAAACCTTCAGTAGCAGAAGGTGCATTTCAACTCCCCACTCAGCTCAGAGTTCCTCAAACAGCGCCTGATACCCAATAAGCCCCAATAAAAGAACCAAAGAAGGTTAAGTGAAACAAGCGCAGGCTGTATTTATATACACGATGCCTGCAACTGGAGGGCCTTCAAGAGCCAGTATCCTCACATCTCTGTCAGGTTCCTAATCTCCAAACGTGACTTGCATGTCATAATTTCCCTCACAAACTGGCTGAGTGAGGTATACAACCAGCTCTTCCGAGCCTCAAAACCTTATTTTCTGGCCTCTTCCACACCAAGCCCAGGCCATACCCTGAGGCAGGAAGCCTGGGATTGGCCAGAGAAGGCTCACTGTCGGTCAGCATCGTTTCTTGTTGCGTTGGCAGGGGTGGGTGTGTGCTCCGGGGCCCTCCTGGGTGGGGGTCGTGAGGTCTGCTCCGTGGGGCCAGGCTCGAGGCCTGCAGGGCCAGGTGGGGGAGCACTGACTTATGCCCATTTTCCCGTTTGTCCCCGAGCTTTCCTGGTTCACTGCTGCTGCCCAGGCTGGGCGTGGGGAGGGTGAGGAGAGTTGTGAGCTGGTGTGTGTGTCTGGGGTGGGCGGTGGGGGACAGAGGTGGCCACAGTGAGTGGTGGGGACTCCGAGCAGAGGGTGGATCTGGGAGACTGGAGGGGTGCCCACGGAGTCCAGCCACCCTTCTTGCCCCCGGGGGAGATTCAGCCCTTTGCCAACTGCGGTGGCTATGGGGAGATTTTATTTCAGGCGATGGCACTCACCTAAGAGGGATCTATTACCCCTTCTCAGGATCAGATCATAGCTGCAGCCACAAGAGAGCATGGCTGGCTTCAGATCGCAGCTTCCATAAATCACCAGCACCTCTGGCTTCTGCACGACCAGGGAGTTTCTCAGTGGCTGGTGTCTGAGTGCCCCGTGCCTGGAGGTGAGGAGGCCTGTCTAGTCTTCTTGGGGTCTCCCATTCAGATTTAGCAGGGCTGGGTGTCTGGGGGCAGGGAAAAGAGAGCAGCTGGGCACCCTGTCCAGAACAATAGTCACGGATATGAGTGGTTTTTTGTTCCCAGAATTGGGTGCATTTTTGTGGACGGTGATTCATCCCTGAATACGCCAGGAGCAGAACCGCGGCGTGTCTGTGCAGTTCACAAGGCGCTGGGACGCAGGCTCGCCTGGCTGGTCCTCACACAGCCCTGCAGGAGGGGGAGATGGGCTATGTAGGCCCCGTCTCCAAGTTGAGAAAACTAAAGTCACGTTACTTTCAGGACCGACACACAAAGATGGCTAGAGCTCACATACATGTCTTCTGACTTCAGGCTCACTACGGAGTGAACACAACTAGGGGGATATTTCTGCTGAATTCATAGACTGAGTTCATAGTTCAGGTGATTATTTATTTCATTTTTTTTGAGGGCTGGGGAGCAGGCGGGGCTGAGTGGGAAGCTTTATTTCTGTTGATGCCACTGATCCCAGCACATGATAATCATCTCCTTTATTGTGGTGCTTGGTTGGAGAAATAAGTCAGAAAAGTGAAATGGCCTCTGAAGCAGCATGTGACTCACGTCTAAGTGTAATGTAGGCAGCTTGGCCTGTGGCAGTGTCAGAAGTGGGAAAACTCCATGTGGACCGCGCAGTCCAGAAAGCCTCCTGGAGAGAGCAGTGGGGTGAGCAGGTGAAAGGAAATGGGAAGGCCGTCCATGCAGGTGAGAAGCAGATGGGAGGCGTGTGGAGATCAAGTGCGGATGGCTCTGGGTGAGTGAGAAGGGCCTGCCAGCTGTGAGCACACGACCGAGAAGTTACTTCCATTCCATGTAGTGGAAACATGAAGGGAAAGAAAGGGAACAGGAGAAAAAGCCAGAAATTTGGGAAGGAAATGATTCCAGAGAAAAATTGAGGGAAGGGAGAAACAGGGAAAGGGAGACAGAGTAGGATGGTCAGGCAGTGACCGCAAAGCCACCTTGTGATGAATGCCTGGGAGGACGAAGAGCTCGGGACCTGGCCTGGGCCCTGGGGCAGGGTCTCCCAAAGCCCACGGCCACGTCACCGCTGATTCCTGGTGGGCTGAGGAGCTCGCCAGCGAGGCTTCAGGTATGACCCTTTCTCCCACCTTCCTCGCTTTCGTGGGTGTCTGCTCAGTGTCAGGCTCTGCTGGGACCAACGCAGGCACCAGAGTGAGTGAAACAAGAGTGGGTGAAGGGGCTGGGCCCCAGTTCCAGCCCGCTCCCTCTCCTCGCACTTTGGAACGTAGCATCTCCCTTGTGGGGCTGTCGTGAACAAAACCAAAAATGCATCGTGCTGTTGCGTGTCCCTGGGGACTGCCACTTGGCTTTCGTGGTCTCCAGCCCTACTGTTCCGTGGGCCTGGGCAGGCTGTGCTTCTGTTTCCCTGGACAGCACTCCCCCACCCCCCGCCCCCGTCCTCCCCCCCTCGTCTCCCCCGCCTCCCTGCCGCTGCAGAGACAAAGCAGAACCTTCATCCGCAGCTCCTGCCCCGACTAGCCTGTGTGCCCCTGTCCACGTGCCCCCTCCTTCCCGCCAGGGCAGCTGTGTCCCTTCTGGCTGGGTCAGGCCCCTTTCCACTGGACCTTCAACCCCTGCTTCCCTCTGGGATCCCTGCTTGACTTGCGAGGGACTAACACCTCCTTCATCCATCCTTCCACCTCCCTTCCTGTCTTCTGCCTTCACCCCTCCTCCAACCCAAGTGTCTTTCGAGCTTGTCTGAGCCCCTCCGTCTGGCTCCCTCCCCACCAGCCCAGCCACAGTGCCCTTGCCTTGGCGGGTGTGTGCTCTGATGCTCTGCCACCCCAGGGACTGTAGCCTGCCTGGCTCTTCTGTCCGTGGGGTTCTCCTGGCCTGGGTTGTCATTTCCTTCTCCAGGGGATCTTCCCGACCCAGAGATTGAACCCAGGTCGCTTGCAGCTCCTACACTGGCAGGCGATTCTTTTACCACTTGAGCCACCTTGTCACTCATGCCCAGACACCCGCCAGCCTTCATCTCACTTAGTCTCTAAGCAGCACTTGCCGTTCCCGAGGATCTCCTCTGAGGAACGCTCGCTGTCCCAAGTGTGATGGTGAGCGATCCACCTTGCCTGAGCTCTTCAAGCGTTCTGCTCCCTCCTGCCCTCAGCTCTGTCCCAGGATCAGGCCTTCTTGCAGCTTACCTCCGTTCCTGGGCAGCTTCCGAGGGCTTTCTGACAGCCCCCTCGTTGGCATCTGGGGCCCCACGCTATCTTGAGTCCAGCTCCCCAGCTGCCCCGGACAGCTCCTCTTGGGTGTCCTGGGGACGTTGAATGCACACTGTGTCCACGTGGGATTGTGATATCTTCCCCCAGACCCATCCTGCCTCAGTGAGGAACATGACTGTCGACCAGCTGCCCAAACCCAGAACCGCCCCCCAACCTTGACTCTCATCTCTTAGCTGTCGCAGTCTGGTGATTCTGGCACTTCTCTCCCCATTCCATGGATAGTTCTTGGCTATAGCAAGTGCTCAGTAGAGGATGAAATGGATGAAGAATAGACACGATGGTATATCAGGAAATACCTGTCACGTGGCAGTTGTTCTTGGCTGTGAACACATCACTCCGAAGCACAGAAGCACTCTTAAGTTACTTATAACAGCATTTTTATTATTGCTCACGATTTCCTTGGACCAGGAATTTTGGGACAACTGAGCACTTTTGGCTCAGGGTCTCTCATGAGGCTGCAGCGAGGTGATGGTGGGGCCCTGGACCATCTCAGAGGCTCTTCAGTTGAAAGTTTGGTGTCCGGACCAGGAAGATGCGAGTAACTGGGAGTTCCTTGGGCATCTCTCTATGTCTCTTTGGTGTCTCTACCAGATACCTTTAGCATGGCGGCTTCCAGATAGCTAGACTTCTTATGTGGCCATTCAGGGCTCTAAAGAGCGAGGACCAGGATCAGGTGATGTTGTATCACTTTTCCTAACCATCCATCTCCTTGCACTGTGCTCCTTAGAATCAAGTTGCAAAGCCTGGCCCACATTCAAGGGCCAGGGAACTAGATACCATTGTTTTCTGGGAGAAGTGTCAAAGAATTTGTGAACTTTTGAAAAAGAAATCTATATACAGTGAAATTCATTTTTATTTTTGATGTTCAGTCCTGTGAATTTTAATATACCTATTGGCTTTTTAATTGAAGTATAATTGACTTAGGGTATTTTAGTCGTTTCAAGTGTACAGTATTGTGATTCAGTACATTTTTGGAGGTTATGCACCAGAACAAGTGTAGATTCTGTAACTACCACAGGATACAGAGCAATTCCAGCAATGTGGAGGATTTCCTAGGCCTTCCCTTTGTAGTCAGACACCCCCTCACCCCCATCCCTCGTAAACAGGGATCTGTTCTCTCCTTATAGCTTTGCTCTTTCCCAGAAAGCCATCCATAGAAATAAAATCATTTGTATGTAACCTTTAGAGACTGGCGTATCTCACTCTGCACAGTACCCCTGTGATCCATCTAAGGTGAATTGGTGGCTCATTTATTTTTCATGCTGAGTGAGATTCCATTGTATGGATGAACCAGTTTTGGCTCAGTGATAAAGAATCCGTCTGCAATGAGGGAGACGCAGGAAACGGAGGTTCCGTCCCTGGGTTGGGAAGATCCCCTGGTGGAGGGCATGTCAATCCACTCCAGTATTCTTGCCTGGAGAATCCCATGGACAGAGAAGCATTTGATCTGGAGGCTGATCTCTTTGCTTCTTTATGTCATACCACCGTTTCTGCTCTACTGATTTGGGTGGAGATTTTATGGGAACATAAATTTTCATTTTGCTAGGATAAATCCCTAGAATTGGGATGACTTTTTGGCAGAGGTTTACCTGGCTCTTTTCTTAGCAGGACTGTCAGGAGGTTTTTACTTCTTGGGCAAATTACCCTTGGTCAGAAGAATTTGTTATTTGAGTCTTTGGACTTCAGACTATAATTACTTTTGAAAACACTGCCCACAGAAAGGACCATTCATTTAAAAGTCGCTTACAGTTATTCTTTATTTTTAAGGCTTCAAGGCCCTACCGTGGCTGGATCGGGGTGTCCCTCCCCCCCCAGCCTGGTCCCCCTGAGGGCTGACGTCACCTTGCACTCACGCCACACTCTCATCCTGCAACTCTACAAAGGGGCGATGACCCCATGGAGCACAAATCACCCGAAATTCCGCAGTTGGCAAAATACCATAAATAAATGAAGAGCAGCCTTGGAGAATGCTAGCATATGAAAACTGCACTTTGATCACGGAGTGTAGAGATGAAGTAAGCAGAAGTGGGGGCAGGGTAGGAAACTGAGGGTGTGCTTCTCTTCCCCTGAAAGTCAGAGACCAGGCCTGAAGTGAGGGAGGTGGCCGGGAACCATGGGAGAGGTGGCATATTTAAGTCCAGAGGCGATAATATGAAAGATCCAGTGTTTGAACGGCTTTGACCTCTTTACCAAGGGAAGGCTCCATGTCCAGAAGGTCACTAAGATCTCAAGATGTCCTCATCTGAGCTTTCTGCTCACCCCATTTGTGCTTGGCTGGATGAAACTCCCAGCCTGGGAGCCTGCCTGAAATACACAGAGCCCCCCTTTCAGCTCCCTTTCCATTCTGTGGTGTTGCCTGGGAATACCTACCTTCCTGAGGGCACTAGAGTGCATAAATTAGGTCAAGGACCTAAAGGGAGGAGTTCTATGTGGCTCTTCAGGTGCCTTTAGGAACCGAAGACGTCGCCGTGTGCATCCTTTAGGAAAAGGAAGTTCAGTGTGAAATTCGTGCCTGACCTGTGCAGCAGTGTTTTACTCAGCTCGCACAGATGTGAGTTCTTGCTCTTTGTCAGGTCCTCTGCAGTGTGTTTGGAAGTCAAAGAAGAATAAAGCATGGGCCATGCTGTCAAGAACGCAAAGGCCACGATGGCAACAGGCTGGCTGCGTGTCCTAACTGTAGGTACCACTTGGCTGCTATGAAAAGTGCCTTCAGAGCTCCAGACAGCCAAGTCATGGTGAACTTATACCCATCGCCTCCTGGGTATAATCTGGGGACTTTGCTTATGCAAGAAGTTGTGATTTGGCTTTGATTCAGGAGAGTTTCATTAGATCCTTTTGGTTGTGCCGAGACCTTGAGGACATCATCAGCATCATAGCTGCCCCCCTGAGAAATCAGCCCTCCTCTTTCTTCTCCAGCCTTGGGACTTTTCCTGGTCTCTGTCCATTTCCTTGGCCACTCAAGAGCTCTGTGTTCCAGATTCGGCCTCTGGTGACCCAAGTTTTCTGCTCTAATGCATTTTCCTAATTCCGAGTCTCATGGTTCCCTTGTTCATACTGTGTATAGAAACTTTCACCAGGTTCCCTTACAGATGAAAGTGGGGGGCTTCTGCAGAGGGGATGTGGGAGTTAAGGTGGATCTGGGGGCCTTGGGCACATCCCGAGATTCTGAACTTTGCTTGTAGCATTAGAATTCATGCAAGTCTTTGGGTTGGGGGGCCCAGAGATAAAAGCCCAGTGCTTTTTGGGCCCCAGTGCTTTGTGGGTGCTCACATGTGCACCCCATGAGTTCCTGCCTCACGCCTACCTGCAGAGAGACACCCCTCCCACCCCCCTGCACTGTCCCAGGGAACTGGATTGGTGTTCAGCCAGGCAAAGCCTCCATCTCATCTGTCATCAGCCTGACTTTGGGAAGCAGGATCTTGGTGTCCTGGTTGGGTATGTGTCCTGGCCCCCTCCCTGGTGAGCCGCCTCTGAGGCTATGACTTGCCAGGCCGGCCAATGACAGCTGATGAGACTAGGAGTAAGAGCTAATCCCAGGCTGAGGAGCGGAAAGGGAGGGAGGTTCTTTGTGTCTGGGGCTCTGGGGTCTGTGAGCCTCTCTTCTCCCCCTGCCCTTCCTTGGATAGCCGTTGCTTTCATTTCACCAGAGTTCTTGACCGGTCCTTGAAGCAGAACAGGCCATTAAGTCAATGCATGCCATTCTGCAAAGTCTAAATAGTTTAAATTCATCATTCTGGGCAGTGTTTGGTGATTAGAGTTTGCCAAAGCAGGGGGATTGGTGCGGGGCGAGGAGAGGTTTTGCCCCTCTTCACACCCAGGACCCTGCTCTCTTCTGCCTTCTTGAGTGGGTGGAGGGGATTGGGCTCCACCACGGTGAAGTTGTGGGTAGCAGTGAAGTTCCAGGCAGCAATGGGATTGCTCTCATTCTACTGCCTGGGTCATGGGGGCTAAAGATCCACCTGATGGGGAGAGGCTCTGCTCTGAGGCCTTGCGGAGCTGTCTGTGCACATTCCACAGAGTATTTTGGTCATAATGATCCATCATTGTCGAAGGACCTAGGATGTCATTAGCATCTTGATAGTTTCTGATCAGTTTCCACTTCCGAGGTGGCGCTGGTGAGAAAGAACATACCTGCCAATGCAGGAGACATAAGAGACCCAGGTTCAATCTCTGGGTCGGGAAGATCCCCTGGAGAAGGAAATGGCAACCCACTCCAGTATTCTTGCCTGGAGAATCCCATGGACAGGGGAGCCTGTCGGGCTACAGTCCCTTGGTCGCAAAGAGTCAGACACGACTCAGCAATGAAGCACAGCATGTAGTTGATTAACAGTGTTGTGATGCTGATTTTGGTAGCACATATACTAAAATTGGAATGATACAGAGAAGATTAGCCTGGCCCCTGTGCAAGGATAACTCACGAATTTGTGAAGCGTTCCATATTTTTAATATTATCCCCCATACCTGCCACCCCAGTCTTAGTTGGTGGTGGCAGAATGGTCTCAGAACTGTTTGACTCAATTGGCCATTTAAGTTGAATAGTAAAAGCCTGGTTAATGATAACAGTGCATCGTAAAACCTTCAGAAGGAAAGGAGTATATTTTGTGGAACATTTGTTTTGTGTGTGGCAGTTTTAAGTTATTTGTTTTTAAAATCAGTGCTTTTAAATGGAAACAACTTGACCGAAGGTCTGTCACAGAATTTGAGATCCATTTTAAAAAGCTTAGTGAGAAAACAAAAAAAATATTGTGTTAGTTTCAGGTGTACTACAACATGGTTCAGTTACAAGTGTACAAGCATCTTGTATACAAGTATATAAGCATATACAAGTATCTCTTCTTTTTCAGATTCCTCTTTTACTGTGTTTCGTAATGCTGAGCAGAGTTCCCTGTGCTGCATAATAGGTCCTCAATGGTTATTAATTTTAAATATTGCTGATCCTCATTGCTATGTGTGTATTTCCAGAATGTATAAAATTATTGCCTTCCCCTCACTTTAAATCACCCTGGAGAAGGAAATGACAACCTGCTGCAGTATCCTTTCCTGGGAAATTCCATGGACAGAGGAGCCTAGCGGGCTGCACACAGTCCATGAGGTTGCAAAGAATTGGACACGACTAGTTATGTGCACACACACACACACTCTTTAAATCAGAGAGCTATGGTCAGTCCCTGGGTCAGGCGCAGGGGTTCATGAGAAGGTGAGGAGGAGCCAGCACCCCTTTGCGGGACTGCCCAGTGCCCAGGAACTGAGTGAGTGTGTGTGGCTGGTAACACAGCCAGTGTGCACGTGACTCCTCCTCCTCTTTCTTGCTGTGAGGCTGGATCACTGAGGTCGGGGCGGGGGGCAGAGCCTTCCAAGAGGGTGGCAGCAATTGGGGTAGAAGGCAGACAGCAGGTGTCAGGGCCCAAGGTCAGGTAAGAGGAGGGATGGACGGTGAAAATGGAAGAGCAGTGGGTGGCCTGAAACTGCCCACCTTCCAGTCCTGCCAGGAGAATGGTCAAAGGGACCCCCTGCTTCCTCTTGGGAGGATGACAGGGGGAGGGACATCCTTAGGGAATCCCCAGGAGGGCGGTGTATCGTGTCTGTTTTCTTCACTGCTGAATCCCAGGTTGGCCCTCCTTGCAGCGAGGTGGGGGATGGATACAGGGAGCGAGACTGCAGCAGAGACAGCGGAGGAGCGGGGTGGCCCTGGAGCCTGCAGAGATGGAAGGACGGGCAGCTTCACAGGGGAGCTGGAAGGTGTGGTGTCGGGCGCGTCAAGTTGAGACTGCAGGGTCCAGCCGGCCAGCCCCTTCTGCTCATCACCAACCCGTCTCCTGGAGGCCAGGGCACCTTCAAGAGGCTGTCTCCATCTCCAGTGGCCTGCAGGGCCCCATCCTCTGTCCAGTCTCGTCCCTTTGCATTTTCCGTCTCATGTTTTATGCTTTAGCAGACCAGCCGCCTTAGTCCCTCACATTCCTCACTGTTTCACGCTGGCCTGCCCTTGCTTTGCCTTCACCCTGCCCTGTCCTAGCCCGCTCCTCCTGGTAAGGTCATCCCCTTCTCTTTACACCGATGGCTCTGGTATAAACTCATTCATTCCTTCCACGGACACTGATCGCTGCCTGTAAAGTGTCAGATGTGACTGCTGGGTGCTGCCACCTGCCCCCACCCCCCAGGCCACATAGGTACCCCTTCTGAGCACACCTTTGGATCTCTGTTCAGTCCAGCACAATGATTTAAAGCACAGGCCTTGTATCCCACAGATATACAATTTGTATATCTGCGCTTCAGTTTGTATATCTACGAAATGGGAATATATAGCACCTTCCTTGGGGGAGTGGGCTTCAAGCCGAAAATGAAATTGCCCCTGGAAGGCATTTAGCACAGGGCTTGGCCCACTCAGAGACAGGGAGGTGTCCTGAGGATGCTTATCTGTCTTGTAGCATCACGGGTTTGGGATTCCCTGACTGGGTCCCTTTCCTATGGGACCCAGGGGCTGGCTTCAAGAAGGAAATAGGATTTAGCCAAGTCTGGAGCACAGAGGTGGTGTTAGATGCATGGGAAAGGGGAGAGTAGGTTAGAGGGATGGAGAGTGAGGAGTATGAGATGAGTAGAAGCCAGCCGATGAAGGGTCTGGGATGCCAGGCCCCAGTTCTGGCCTTGGTAACCAGGATTCGGTCCATCCATAGTGGGTCCTTATGATCAGCCGATTTGGGCTCAAGATCCAAGGCCTTCAGGCAAACTGAGAAAGGCAACCAATGTATTTGAGTGTCTAGAAAAGCATTTAGGATCTTGTTGGGCTCAAGATCCAAGGCCTTCAGGCAAACTGAGAAAGGCAACCAATGTCTTTGAGTGTCTAGAAAAGCATTTAGGATCTTGTGTGACATATGTGATCACTGAGGGGTGAAAGCATTTGGGGAGTAGTAGTTTCAGCACTTCCAGAATACTCTGCCAAGAGGACCCGGGGCTGGGGCTGGGCAGGAGGGATTGGAGCTGCTTAGGTGGTGGAACCAGGAGGCAGGTCCACTGTTGGTGGGATCAAGAGCTTCACTTTGCCTGAAACTCTGGGAGTACTTCCTAGGGCTTCCCAGGTGGCACCATAAAGAACCCACCTGCCAACGTAGGAGACATAAGAGACGTGGGTTTGATCCCTGAGTCGGGAAGATCCCCTGGAGGAGGGCATGGCAACCTACTTCAGTATTCTTGCCTGGAGAATCCCATGGACAGAGGAGCCTGGTGGGCTACGGTCCACGGGGTCGTAAAGAGTTGGCCACGACTGAAGCAACTTAGAATGCAGGCACTGGGGGTGCTAGAATGGGTGGGTAGAGGCATTCTGATATGCCTGGGCTGTGACCTCTCCCCAGGCCAGCAAGGGCTACAGTCTATGAGTAATAAAACATGCTAGCTGAAGTCTCCTGTTATCTGCAATCTTTCCTCGCAGAAGATCCCATCCACTGCAGTCTTTTAAAGTGTCTTCTTTGCTCATGTTATGTGGAAGGATTTGCTGGTGCGCCCCACTGCAGGACTCTGTTCTAAATTTTCCTTGCCGTCTGCTTCGCTTGCCGCTGCCAACTCCCCGTCTTTTGTGGCCTGGGTGACTGGTGCCCAGAGAAGAGTGTGTTGAGCTGAGTTGAGAGAAGAAAGCTGGTTTGGTTAGAAGAGTCTTATTTTGGATCCTGTGGCCAACGGCCAAAGCAATTTGACGTGCTTAATTTGATATTCCTGGCTGTCCGCAACCTGAATTCAGCCCGTCTTTGTCCTGCTCTGCTGTTCCCTGACACATTGATCTACCAGCTGTTTCTTGCCTTTTCAGGCTCCCTCTTTAAATATCCAGAGAAGGAAATGTCAACCCACTCCAGTATTCTCGCCTGGAGAATTCTATGGACAAAGGAGCCTGGCAGGCTACAGTCCATGGGGTCGCAAAGAGTCGGATACAACTGAGTGACTGTCACTCACTCACGTTTTGAATATCCATAGGGGAGGTCCCTGGCAGTAAATAGAGAAGTTGATTCTGGGCCTTTGTGTCCTAGTGTGTTTTTCAGACTGTATACATTTGTGAAGGTAGGTTTGGGGAGGCAGGAAAAACTTGCCTTTAGGCAGCTGTACCTGCCTCCTGAGCTATTCTCTGAGTGAGCCACACTCTGTACCAGTGACTAGCTACTCCCTTTCCTCCAAACCTTCCTAGATGGCAGGGGCTGCCCTGACCGTTGCTGTGGCCTTCATGAAGCCTGCTCTGCTGAGCCTGGCCAGAAGTAATCATCCTGCTGCTCGCCCTCCCAGTGATGGGTCTCTACCTTTCCCCAACTTCCTTTCTCTTTAGATTATGATTTGTTGTTGTTAAGTTACTAAGTCATGTCCAGCTCTTTGCGACCCCGTGGATTGCAGCACAACAGGCTCTCCTGTCCCTTCACCATCTTCCAGAGTTTGCTCAAACTCATGTTCGTCGAGTCGGTGATGCCATCCAACCATCTCATCCTCTGGCACCCCCTTCTCCTCCTGTCTCAATAATTTTGAATTCCTTTTCCCTTGGGAGAGGAGGGATACTCACTGGCTAGGATCCTGCTCTCATGGATCTTCATATCCCCTGAAGTGATTGCCACTGCTTCCTCCAACTCTTTTTCAGTCATTTATTTTCTTTTTAGTTTTCTTTTCTTCAAATTTATAGAATTAAATTTTTTTTAAATGAGTTTTCCGTCCTGGTTCTAGGTTTATGGAATGTATTTTAGGAAGTGACTGAAGATGAAATCTGTAAAGATCATTTGCATTTCAAGTTTAATTCCTCATGCTACTGTCTAGTCTCTGAGGTCCCCTAGCCAAACAAACAAACAAAAACGATTCTTAACCAGCACCGGCTGAGAAGCTGAAAGGCTGAGTAGAATTACAGATAGTCTCATGATGCTGAGGAGATAAAAATGACAAGTTAAGGGCTTATTACAAAGGTGGAGAGATCCTGGAAATACCTCATGGTTATAAATACCCTGTTGCTCCACTCAGGAACCCTGAAGGACTGTATCCTAGGAGAAATGGCTTACTAAAAATAGGCCAACAGTTATAAAGACTGAAACCTAACCTCAAATTAGCTGACCAGAATAGACCAAGTTTACAAAGATTGAAACCAAGCCTTGAATCAGCTCAACCGCTGATTGGATTAAGATAATCTGTTCCTGATCTAGTTGCCTGCCACAAACTGAAGAAAATCATGTAACAATATCTAGCTCCTTTGCAGTTTTAAATATATTTATATAAAACATTCATCATTTAGCTAAAGAAGTACCAGGCATATAAACAGGCAGGATCAAGAGAAGGAAAAGACACTCAAAACAGACCCACAGGTGATACATAGACTGTAATTATCTGATAGACATTAATGTCAGTGATTAATAGATTCAAGAAATGAAATGACAAGATGGAGAGTTTCATCAGAGAACTGGAATCTACTTACATATAAAAAATCAGAAATCTGAGGACTGAAATAGGCAGTGATATTAAGCATGTGTGCCAAGCTGCTTCAGTCATGCCTGACTCTCTGACCCTGTGGACTGTAGCCCACCAGGCTCTACTGTCCATGGGGCTCTCCACTGGTGGATTTAAACAGCGGCATAGATGCAGCTGTAGGGAGAATTAGTGATCTATAAGAGCAGATAAGTGAGTAGAAATATCCTGCCTAAAACAGGGAGAGAAAAAAAGATGAAAAACAAAGGAAATAGCCACCAAAGCTAAATGATACATAATGAAAAGTCCTAACACACATGTAATTGAACTCCAGGAAAAAGGAGGGAAGAAGTGAAATTCCAGGAGATACTAATAAAATTTTCTGAAAACAATGAAATATACCAAGACACAAACTAAAGTAGTACTGTAAACCCCAAGCAAGAGAATATAAAGAAAAAAGAAATTTGTCAGTAATATTTCTGAAAACCAAAGACAGAAATGATGTCTGAAAGCAGTCCAAGAAAAAAGACATAATTACTTTCAAAGAAAGAACAGGAAGACTGGCAACTGAGTCCTTAACTGTAGTGATGGACTCCAGAAAACAAATCTGTTTTGAAACTGTTGAAATGTTTCTATGTAGATTTCCCTCCCAGATTTCACAAAGATTTCCCTCTAGATTTCACAAAGGTGAAAAAAACTCATTTCTAGACAAGTAGAGACTGAATTTATTGTCAGCAGACACACTCTAAAAATAGTAAAAGGAGTTCTTCAGAAAGAAGCCTGACCCCAGATAGAGGCGTGGATATGTAGAAGGGAATGAAAATCAGTGGATAAGGTAAACACATGAGTGAGTCTAAATGAACTCCTGACTGTGCAGATGTCTCATGGGATTAAAGTACACGTAAAAACAAAATATACAACAAGGAACAGCACACAAGAATGAGGGGGATAAATCGAATTAAAGTGTTTTAAAACTCTTATTTTTTGGAGAATGGGAAGGTGTTAGTCAATTATAAGTCAAGGATGTTGTTTACATGATACCCTTAAAATAACAGTAAAAAAGAATATAAAGTTAACCTAGTAGAGAAGGAGATATTTAAAAATACAAGATTAACCTAGAAGAAGTTAAAAATGGAAATAATTGAGAGAAGAAGGGACATTAAACATAAAGGACAAATAGAAAGCAAACAGAACATAGATTTAAATCCAGATCTATCAGTAATTATAGTAAATGAAAATGGACTAAATGTTCCAATTAAAACTCTCTAGTTGTGAAACTTATTTTAAAAAAAATGGAGCAAAATCCAATTAGATGCTACTTGCAAAAAGACGTTAAATATAGAAATATAGGAAAACTGATAGTAAATGAATGTAAGAAAGACATACCAAGAAAAAAGGTGATATTGGAAATGACGCAACATATGCCCTAAGATGGACTTCCCAGGCGGCTCAGTGGTAAGGAATCCACCTGCCGGTGGAGGAGATGCAAGCTTGATCCCTGGCTCAGGAAAATCCCCGGAGGAGGAAGTGGCAACCCACTCCAGTATTCTTGCCTGGAGAATTCCATGGACAGAGGAACCTGTTGGGCAACAGTCCATGGGACTGCAAGAGTCGGACACAACTTAGTGAGTGTGGACTTCCCTGGTGGCTCAGACGGTAAAGCGTCTGCCTACAATGCGGGAGACCCGGGTTCAGTCCCTGGGTCGGGAAGGTCTCCTGGAGAAGCGAATGGCAACCCACTCCAGTATTCTTGGACTTCCCTCGTGGCTCAGACGGTAAAGCATCTGTCTACAATGCGGGAGACCTGGGTTCGCTCCCTGGGTTGGGATTCCCCTGGAGAAGGAAATGGCAATCCACTCCAGGACTATTGCCTGGAAAATCCCATGGACAGAGGAGCCTGGTAGGCTATAGTGCATGGGGTCACAAAGAGTCGGACACGACTGAGTGACTTCACTTTAGTGAGTATGAGACTTTAAGTCAGAAAACACTTCTAGTTAAAAAGAGGGGCAGTTCATCAGGGAGATACTAGAAATCCTATTTGTTTGCATCTAGTTATAGAATGTATAAAATTGCAAGAAAAAATAGACAAATTTATAATTAGAGTGGGTTTTAGCCTACTGTTAGTAACTGATTGCAGAAGCTGACGAAAAAATTTGTAAAGCTATAGAAGATTGGAATCAGTTCAGCCGCTCAAGTCACGTCTGACTCTTTGCGACCCTATAGACTGCAGCAAGCCAGGCTTCCCTGTACATCACCAACTCCCGGAGCTTACTCAGACTCATGTCCATCGAGTCAGTGATACCATCCAACCATCTCATCCACTGTCATCCCCTTCTCCTGCCTGTCTGCAATCTTTCCCAGCATCAGGGTCTTTTCCAATGAGTCAGTTCTTCACATCAGGTGCCTAAAGTATTGGAGTTTCAGCTTCAGCATCAGTCCTTCTAACGAATATTCAGGACTGATTTCCTTTAGGATTGACTGGTTGGATCTCCTTGCAGTCCAAGGGACTCTCAAGAGTCTTCTCCAACACTACAATTCAAAAGCATCAATTCTTTCGCGCTCAGCTTTCTTTATAGTCCAAATCTCACATCCATACATGACTACTGGAAAAACCATAGCTTTGACTAGATAGACCTTTGTTGGCAAAGTAATGTCTCTGCTTTTCAGTATGCTGTCTAGGTTGGTCATAACTTTTCTTCCAAGGAGCAAGCATCTTTTAATTTCATGGCTGCAGTCACCCTCTGCAGTGATTTTTGGAGCCCCCCAAAATAAAGTCTCTTACTGTTTCCATTGTTTCCCCATCTATTTGCCATGAAGTGATGGGGTTGGATGTCATGATCTTAGTTTTCTGAATGTTGAGTTTTAAGCCAGCTTTTTCACTCTCCTCTTCCACTTTCATCAAGAGGCTTTTTAGTTATTCTTTGCTTTCTGCCATAAGTATGGTGTCATCTGCATATCTGAGGTTATTGATATTTCTCCTGGCAATCTTGATTCCAGCTTGGGCTTCATCCAGCCTGGCATTTTTCATGATGTACTCTGCATAGCAGTTAAATAAGCAGGTGACAATATATAGCCCTGACGTACTCCTTTCCTGATTTGGAACCAGTCTGTTGTTCCATGTCCAGTTCTAACTGTTGCTTCTTGATCTGCATACAGATTTCTCAGGAGGCAGGTCAGGTGGTCTGGTATTCCCATCTCTTGAAGAATTTTCCATGGTTTGTTGTGCTCCACCCAGTCAAAGGCTTTGGTGTAGTTAGTAAAGCAGAAGTAGCTGTTTTTTCTGGAACTCTCTTGCTTTTTTGATAATCCAACAGATGTTGGCAGTTTGATCTCTGGTTCCTCTGCCTTTTCTAAATGCAACTTGAACATCTGGAAATTCACGGTTCACGTACTGTTGAAGCCTGGCTTGGAGAATTTTGAGCATTACTTTGCTAGCATGTGAGATGAGTGCAATTGTGTGGCAGTTTGAACATTCTTCGGCATTGCCTTTCTTTGGGATTGGAATGAAAACTGACCTTTTCCAGTCCTGCGGCCACTGCTGAATTTTCCAAAATTGGAATACTAATAACCAAAATATCCCAACTGATATAGACCACTACACCCAAGGATTGTGGAATACACGTTGTTTACACGTGCACATGGCACATACTTTAGCATATTTGGGTCTTAAAGAAACTTATTCCGTAAATAAAACCCTTCCTATAAAGAAATCTCAGTCTCACATGCCTTTGATAGTTAGTTTGCCAAATATTTAGAGAAGAAGTAGGACCAGTCTTATACTGAGTCCTCTGGAGAATGGAAAAAGAGTTGAAGATTTTCCTGTTCGTTTTATGAGACCAGCATAACCCTGAACCCCAGACTTGACAAGGACATTACAAGAAAGGAAAACTGCCTAGGTCAATCTCTTTCATAAGTGAGGATATAAAGCTAAACAAAATATTGGCAAAATAAGTTCAACAGTATATTCAAACGACGGGCTTCCCTGGTGGCTTGGTCGGTAAAGAATCCATCTGCAGTGCGGCACACCTGGATTCAATCCCTGGGTTGAGAAAATCCCCTGGAGGATGGCATGGCAACCCACTCCAGTATTCTTTCCTGGAGAATCCCCAAGGACAGAGGAGCCTGGCGGGCTACAGTCCATGCAGTCGCAGAGTTGGATACAACTAATCGACTAAACACGCATATTCAAATGATGGGACAGGGCACCAAAATTCAGTCTGGAAATGAAATATTTGGTTTAATATTAAAGTGTATTGTTATTAAATATGCT
Source organism: Capra hircus (assembly GCF_001704415.2). NCBI lineage: Eukaryota > Metazoa > Chordata > Mammalia > Artiodactyla > Bovidae > Capra > Capra hircus. The sequence goes on along the minus strand of NC_030831.1, from coordinate 21,143,149 downwards.
GAAATATAAAAATAATTTGTTCACAATACAGAAAAAGCATTTGATAAGGTTTGTACCCATTTATGATAAAAAACAACCTTAGCAAACTTGGATCTCAGTGAACTGGCAATATTGCTAAATGATATCTTTTAAGAAATAGAGCAAACATTATATTTAATGGTAAAATTTTGAAAGCCCTGACATTGAGACTGAGATAGGGAAGTTAGCTGTAATCACTTCTTTTCAACAAAAATTAGAAAATAAAAATGACAGGAGTCAAATCATCACATATCTAGGGATACATTTGACCAAAGATATTGAAGACCTCTACTTAGATATGGGAGATATTTAAAAACACTAAATTAAATAGATATAAAATGTTCATAAGTTGGAACCTTCAGTATTATAAAAATGTAATTCCAGTTAAAATCCCAGGAGAGTTTTTGGTAGAATTGCCAAATGGATTCTAAAATTTGTGTGGAAATGCGAGAGGCCAAAAATGTTCAAGATAGTCATGAAGAGAGCAAAGTTGAAGCACTTACACTGCCAGAAATCAAGAACTCTTCTGAAGTTATAGTAAGCAGAATATCGTGGTATTGGTGCAAGATTTGATAGTTAGACCATTGAGACAATGTAGAGCCCAGAAGCACAGCCACACGCATGGTGATGACAGCGGTTGTGATGCAGGGTAGTGGGGAGAGTTTGTTCTCTGAGCAAACAGTGCTGGTCTGTGTACTCAGTCGTGTCCGACTCTTTTGAGACCCTGTGAACTGTAGCCCGCCAGGCTCCTCTGTCCATGGGATTCTCCAGGTAGGAAAGCTGGAGTGGGTTGCCATTTCCTCCTCCGGGGGCTCTTCCCGGCCCAGGGACTGAGTCGCCTGTATTGTAGGTGGATTCTTTACCGCTGGGCCACCAAGGAAGCCTGAACAGTGCTAGGTCAGTTAGATACTCACATGGAAACAAGTGAATCTCGACCCTTATCTTGCGCTGCATTCAAAATTCAATTCCAGATGGATCACAGATCTAACGGTGAAGGGTAAAACAATACAGCCTTAGACGATAACAGAAAAATACAGTCACAGCTTTGCGTGGGCAAAGATTTTAGACAAGGTATAAAAAGCACTAGCCTTAAAGTGATCAGTTAATGGAGTACATGAACGTTAAGACCTTGTTCATCAAAAGACATCAACACAAGTGAAAGGGCAAGTCACAAAGTGGGAGAAGATAATTATGCACTCTCTGTGTGAACTGAAGTGAAAGTTAGTGTTCGACTTTGTGACCCCATGGACTATGAAGTCCGTGGAATTCTCCAGGCCAGAATACTGGCGTGGGTAGCCCTTCCCTTCTCCAAGGGATCTTCTCAACCCTGGGATTGAACCCAGGTCTCCCATATTGCAGGTGGATTCTTTACTAGGTGAGCCACCAGGGGAGCCCACTCTATGTGTATATGTATGTATTTAACAAAGGACTTTATTCAAAATGTATAAAGAGCCTCTACTTTTCCTAAATGAGAAAAGACACAATTGAATAGAAGAATAGGCAGAAATCTTAAACAGGCACTTCAAGATGATATACAAATGGCCAATAGACTTTACTGATCAGGGAAATGTAAATGAAAACGGCATACCCACTAGAAGGGTTGAAATGTAAAAGCACAATAATACTAGCAGTTGATAAAGATGTGGAATCAAAGGGATACTTGCAGATTCACTTTTCAGTGCTCTTTCGTAGCTGCAAAGCTGAGTATCTGCGTGCTCTATGATCCAGCAATTCCATTCCCAAACAGAGACCCAAAAGATGTGTATACATGCATGCCCCCAAAGACATACACACATATACACACAGTACATATATACACACATATACACACATAAACACACATGCATAACAAATGATGTGCGTCTATCGATTCATAAATGTCTACAGTAGTAATTTGTGTGATAGCAAAGCAAAGTGAAATCATGTAAAGTTTATCAGTGTGGAATGGATAATTATATTTATACAATAGAATACTAAACAGCACTGAAAATGTATGGTTATATGTAGTAACATGGATGAGTCTCACCATATAGTAGAGTGAGAGAAGTAAAAGAAGACAGGAGATTATTTGCTGTAATTTATATCAAGTTCAATAGAGGGAAACTAGTTTATGAGTCTGTAAGTTAAGATAGCTGTTACCTTTGGTGATAAGGAGGTTTTAGTGGCTGATGGGGGCCCCTGGGGGTACTGGTAATGTTCTACTTTTTTGAAATCTGAGTGGTGGTTACATGAGTGTGATCCCTGTGAAAATCCATTGGTTTGTATACTTTTCTAAATGTGATACTTAAATAATAATGTTAAAAAATTTGCTGAGAAAAGCACAGAGGATAGAAGCAGTTGGCTTTTGCCGTTTGAGGATTGGCTGTCTGGAAAGAGGGAGGTGACGATAAACTTCCTGACTTAGGCCCATCCCTGAGCACTGTGAGTGCTTTAGCATCGTGGTCTCTGAAGAGCCTGAGGGCCAGGAAGCAGTGAAGTACCCATCTCTGTGGCCCTTTGTCTCCCTTGGAGATGCTGGAGCTCCATGGGCTCGGCTGAATCCATGATAGATGATGCTGGCAGGGTCGAGTGTAGCGGGCAGGAGGCCGGAAACCAGAGACCCCTGTTCCTCTCCGCTCCCCTCCCCTCTCCCCACTCCCACCCTCTCCTCTTTTCTTTCTCTGCTGCAAAGAGCCGGGATTCTTTCTCGGGAGTCCACACCCACAGATGAAAAAGACAGAAGGATATTTATTTAGAAAAAGGACAGATGTAAATTCGTATTTTGCAGACGAGACACAAATGCTTAGACTTCAGAATGTTGGTGAAACGTCAACCCTGTGGGCAGTAGAGAGGACTGCTTTGAGAAGTCAAGAATTGCATTTTCAGAAGCTGAATGAAAAGATGTGAAAAATTTTATTCAGGGAATGTTATGGGCTGAATGCTTTTTGTTCCCCTTCCCCAATTCCTGTATTGAAGCCCCCAACCTCGAATGTAATGGTATGTGGAGGGGGGGACTTCTGCAAAGTAATAGGCTTAGATGAGGACATGGCGGGGGTGTGCTCTTGATGGCAGTATATATATTTACGTGCCCTTTTATTTCCCTAAAATGTAAGTGCCCTTATATTTAGCTAAAAAGCCCTTATAAGAAGAAGAGGGGCCAAAGGAACTGGTTCTCTCCATACTACACTCCAAGGGAAGCCCATGGAGCTCACAAGGTGGCTATTTACAAGTCAGGACAAGGGCCCTCACCAAGAACTGAATCTGTGGGCTCATTAATCGTGGACTTCCCGGCCTCTGTGAGAAATACATTTCTGGTGTTTAAGTCACCAAGTCCACAGTGTTTTGTTATAGCAGCTGGAGCTGACTAAGACAGGGAAGTAAAACTTGACTTGGTTTAACACCTCTGATTTCTGCAAGCTGGGGCGGTTGCCCCTTCCCTGTGGATTTTATCTGCAGAGTGGGACCTCTGGGACCCACTTTATCTGGGACCACTGGGAAGTTCAGCCCAACCATCTTTTGTGAGCATGGTAGTCAAGTTGAAATAAAAAATGCCCTTTGTAAGAACTAAAGTTTTCAGCCTGGTTCCATCTTGGTGTTGAGAAAAGTCAAGGAAAGAAACCAGCAACATGAGTTTCTGGGAGCAGAAATTTTCAAATATGCACGCCGGTACCATAGTTAGGTTGATCTCTAAATCAGGGTTTCCCTTTAAATTTTGCTTGTTTTCAGTCTAACCAAATAGGTCATAATGCCTTATTTACTCCTGAAAAAGTGATCATAAAGGAACTTGCTTTTGGGTCTTAATTACTGCCTCGTCTGCTATGTCAAGTGGGAAATGAAACTTCTTTTCCCCAATTTAACAGACAGTATGTTTCAGTGGTATAGACTTTTCTCCACAGATTTCACACTAATAAGATAGTTTAAACTGCTCTGCTTCTTGAGAAAATAATACTGGCTTGTTTGGTTTGTGCAAAAGTCAAAAGAATGTCAGTGGTTTAGGAAACAGACTTAGCGGGAGCAGGTGGCCAGCTGAGTTGTCTTCACCACACCCACCGTTTCTGTGCGCTGAGTCTGGCATTTTAATCCACTGATTCAAGAGTCTGCAACGACCAGTTATCTGCACCAGCCAAAAATAGGCACAGAATCTGTTGCTTTGCATGGTATCTCTGCAAAGCATGTCACGAGGTTTCTTTGAATTGGGAGATTTTCCTGCTAATTTGGGAAGCAGCCGAGGAGACCGACAAGAGGTCTCGCGTGTCCCTGGGATCTTCACTATCCTCCCCAAGGCAGCTCAGGTCTTTCCCCAGTTCCCCAGAGCCTGACTTTTCCCACAGCAGTGTTGAAACCACAGGCTGCATCAGCTTTATTTACAAAAAAACTTTTTAAAATTGTGTTTATCAAAGGTAAGTAAAATCCACTGGGTGCTGGCACAGCGCAATTCAAGTTTTGTGAGGATTAGACATTACATAGGTAGCATCTAGATTGTGCTTGGAATAGGGTAAATTCTAAAACAATGGTTAGTCCTGTAGGTGTGTTGTGTGCTAGCCACGGCTAGATGCTTTACCTACAGAATGCTGACTCCTTACAATGGTTCTGCAAGGTACTCACCTACTTCTGCAAGATAAGTAGCTCTTATTTTGGGCTTCCCAGGTGGCGCTAGTAGTAAAGAACCTGCCTGCAGCGCAGGAGACATAAGAGGCGTAGGTTTGATCCCTGGGCCGGGAAGGTCCCCTGGAGGAGGGCATGGCAACCCACTCCAGTATTCTTGCCTAGAGAATCCCATGGACAGAGGCGCCTGGTGGGCTACAGTCCATGGGGTCCCAAAGAGTTGGACACAACTGAAGCGACTTAGCAACAATTCTTATTTTATTAATAAGGAAGAAGAGCTTCAGAGAAGTTAGGTAATTTATGTAAGGTCACACAGCTACTGAATGGCGGGGCTGGGGACTGAATCCGAATCCATCTTCTCTTCCTCCTTCTCTACCACCACTGCCGTCTTCTCTCTAAATGTGTTTCTCAAGTTGGGATCTGGGCTGCCTGGAAAGTTTGTGGAAGTTTTCTTAGGGAGGTTGTCTGTGAGTTTATTGTTTGAAAGATATTGCTTTGTGCAAGAGGTCAGCAAGTGTTTTCTTTAAAGAACCAGATAGTAGTTTATGCTTTAGGGGCCATACTCTCTATGTTGCAGCTACTTAATTCTTCTGCTGCTGCTCACAGCATGGGCAGTATTTAACCAAACAGGTATGTCTATGTTTGAATAAAACTTTATTTATGGGGAACTTCCTGATGGTCCAGTGGTTAAGACTCTTCTTCCGATGCAGGGGTTGTGGTTTTGATCCCTGGTCGAGAAATTAAGATCCCATATGCTGCATGGGATGGTGAAAAAAGAAATTAAAAAATGAAATAACATCTGCAGAGATTTAAAAAATCCAAACCTTTGCTTATGGACATGGGTGACTGGCTGGATCAGGCCTGCAGGCTGTTGTTGGCTGAGCCCTGCTTTATTCCGTGATCCCTTCTGTTCTCTTCAAACCCCTGCAGCCTTGCTGCTCCAGCTTCTCCGTCTGTCATCTGAGCAGCTTCTACTCTATCTGCTCAGTTGTCAAAACCCCACATTCTACAAAGTTCCTGACCTTACGGAACCAACAGCCTGGTGGGGAGACAAATGTATGCCACATGGTGAAGGGTAAGAAGAAGAAGGCAAGGGATTGGAGAGTGAGGGTGGCCGTGAAGGAGGGACTCTGAAAAGATGATGCTGGAGCAGAGCTCTACCAGAAGGGAGGCATAAACTACGTGGCTGTCTCAGGTGACGTGTTCCAGACAGAGAGAACAGCAAGTGCAAAGGCCCTGAGGCAGCAGTGTGCTTGGCCTGTCTTAGAAACAACCAGGACTCCAGAGGGTGAGGGCAAGAGTGGTGGGAGAGGGGCAGGCAGGCAGGTGAGAGGCAGTTCACGGAGGGCCTTGCAGGTCATTGCAGGGCTTTATAATGAGTGGCCACTGCAGCGAGGGCAGGGGGGTTGGTTTGAGCAGCTGAGTGTCATAATCTGACATGGAACAAAGGATCCCTTTGAGCTGCTGAGTGGAGCGAGTGTATAGGGTGAGAGGAGGGGGAGGCTGGGAGCCATTTCGAGAAGGATGGTGGGAGAAGCCTATAGATTCTAAATATATTATGACACCAGAGCCAATGCTTTCCCGACAGATTGAGTATGATGTGGGAGGAACAGAGGGGTCAAAGTTGACTTGAGGTCTTGGCCAGAGTGAGTGGAAAGTCAGAAAGTGAAAGTTGCTCAGTCATATCCAACTGTTTGCAACCCCATGGACTGTATAGTCCATGGAATTCTCCAGGCCAGAATACTGGAGTGCGTAGCCTTTCCCTTCTCCAGGGGGTCTTCCCAACCCAGCGAGCAAACCCAGGTCTCCTGCATTGCAGGCGGATTCTTTACCAGCTGAGCCACAGGGAAGCCAAAGAATACTGAAGTGGGTAGCCTGTCTCCTCCAGCAGATCTTCCCAACCCAGAAATCGAACAGGTGTCTCCTGCATTGCAAGCCGATTCTTTACCAACTGAGCTATGAGGGGCACCTATGGAAGTCAGAGTTGCCCTTTGCTAAGAGGGGAGGACTGTGGGAGCAGATTTGCCAGGAAGATGAGATCAGGTGCTACTGCTGCTGCTGCTGCTAAGTCGCTTCAGTTGTGTCCGACTCTGTGCGACCCCATAGATGGCAGCCCACCAGGCTCCCCCATCCCTGGGATTCTCCAGGCAAGAACACTGGAGTGGGTTGCCATTTCCTTCTCCAATGCATGAAAGTGAAAAGTGTAAGTGAAGTCACTCAGTCGTGTCTGAACCCCATGGACCGTAGCCTACCAGGCTCCTCCGTCCGTGGGATTGTCCAGGCAAGAGTACTGGAATGGGTTGCCATCGCCTTCTCCAGAGATCAGGTGGGATGTGTTGAGTTGGGACTGTCAGTTGATAAGCAGGTGCAGAAGTCAAGTAGGCAATGAATTTGCAAGTTAGGAGTTTAAACTGGAACTCTACAGAAGAGAATCAGCAGGGGATAGTGGGCTTCAAAGCCAGGGGTGGGCCGGGATTGCCTAGGGAGTAGGTCAGAGAAAGAGTGGGCTGACCTGGAGGCCATGGCCCCGTCTTGTCCACCCCCCTGCCCTTGCCAATTTCAGGCCTCAAGACTCTTACATAAAAGCATTTCGAAGACTTTCTTGTCAGTCCAAGGGTTAAGACTCTGTGTTCCCGGTGTAGGGAGCACAGGTTCAATCCCTGGCTGGGAAAGTAAGATCTTGCTACTGCACAGTTCAGTTCAGTTCAGTCGCTCAGTCGTGTCTGACTCTTTGCGACCCCATGAATCACAGCACGCCAGGCCTCCCTGTCCATCACCAACTCCCGGAGTTCACTCAGACTCACGTCTATCAAGTCAATGATGCCGTCCAGCCATCTCATCCTCTGTCCTCCCCTTCTCCTCCTGCCCCCAATCCCTCCCAGCATCAGAGTCTTTTCCAATGAGTCAACTCTTCGCACAGCACAGCCTAAAAATAAATAAATGAGTAAATAAAATGAATAAATAAAAGCATTTTGATAGCTTCCTTCCTTGTCTGTTATGTGTGGAACTACCAGGGATTCCTGGAGCCCATCACCCGCCCTGTCCCTCCCCTCTGAAACCTTTGGGGTGTCTGTGCAGCCTTCAGGAGAATGTGGGGGTACAGTCTCTCTGCTGTCCTCCCCACACTGCTGATCTGCAGTCTGCCTGTGGGCAAAGCCAGTGATTTCTGCTGCTGTCTCCCCGCTTGTCCTCAGCCTAGATGGTTCTTCCCACCTACAAGCACCACCCCTTCCCCCAACATCATGTCATAAATATGTGTAGCCATTGTGCCGAAGACATGAAAGGATTCTAGAGAGATGTCAGTCATTGTGTGTGAAGACCGACATCTTTAAAAAGTGTTCCCTTGTGATGATGAAGAAGGTATTGGAGATGTGGTCATGTTTGGGAGACAGAGAGAGAGTGGATAAGTTGAGTTTTAGCCATAAAGGGATGAAGAAGGGATGAGGCCAGCTAGCATGGTGCTCTTGTCCAAGGGTGAGCAGTTTCCCAGCAAAGTTACAAACCCAGGAGCCACATTCCAAAGGAGAGAGCATCCCAGGGAATAACTTAAGCAGTGTTAAATTAACAGACACTTAACTGGGGCACTACTGGCCTGCCTCGAGCAGCCTGGGGCTGAGGAAGAGCAAATACTTTCTCTTGTTTCTATCAAGTGACATCAATTGATAATGCCTGCCTGGGGGTGCAGTCAAGGTCAGGTCTCAGAAGAATGAAGTTGGTCATTGATTAGTCATGTCTACCAGGAGTCTGTGGGGCTGGGTTTGCTTCAGGACCACCCTGGGTGTTTCTGAACTGACATAGCTGTCCTGGGCACAAGAGCACTGGTTCTCTCCATCCACCCGTGGGGAATCCTGCAGTGTAATCTGGCCACCCATCGAGTTAGATCTGACTGGAAACTAACCAGCAGAAGTGCAAAGTAACCGAATGTATTCGCTTTTAAAAAGTCACAGGTTTTCTCCTAGTGCCTTGGAGGTGGCCCTTCACATTGTTGTGGTCTGTGTTTTACATCATGGAGCGAATTACACGGAAGCTTCTAAAGAAGTGAAAACAAAGCATCTGGGAGAAAAGTACATCCCAAGTAGCAGGAGATTTCTTTCACCAAAAGGAAATGATGTTTGTGAAAGTATTTCAAGCGCTATAAAGTGCTCTATAAATGTAACGATTTATTATTATGCACTGCTGGAGGGAAACCAGCTAAGCAATAACACTAACAATTACAGAACAGACTCCCTACAATTAAGTTGGAACTTGAAGAGAACCTCTGAGGAAGGGCTTTTCCTGAACTGGATGAGGCCCTTGCTGGTGAGCCCAGGCTGATGGCAGGGACCTGTGTCCCATCGGGGCTTGTGGTCCACTGTGGAGAGGGCCAGTTTATCCAGTAGGGATCTAGCCCAGGCAAGGGTGGCTGTTGCCTCCAGTGCTGTGTGCATTGGCTTTAGATGGGGAGGCAAGCTAGTCACTGAAAATGACTGTCTGCTGGGCAGGCAGACGCCAGAGCTGGCCTGAGCCAACCCTTACCCTTGAGAGGAGACATTCTCTGCTCCCTCCCAGCCCCTTCTAAGCCCCTGCCCTGCCCTTTCAGTACCGATAACATCAGATCACGAATATTTTTGAGTACTAATTTCTTTATAAGACTCTGCTTCCTCTGATTTTCTCCAAAGAGGTGTATATCCATTTTTTTTCCTATTTTCTTTCATAAAAGAGTGAAAAATTATGAACAATAAGGTACAAATAATTGTCTCTGCTGGTATGAGATAAAAAGAGGCTGTGAAATGCTCACTGTCAGTAAGCATCCAAAAACGTTGAATTGGAGGGTAATTTTTTTAAAAAAATTGTACTTATTTTTAAATTCTTGGCTGTGCTGAGTCTTTGTTGGTGTGAGGGCTCTTCTGTAGTTGCAGTTCAAGGGCTTCTCATTGTGGTGGCTTCTGTTGTTGAGGAGCACAGACTTTAGGGCATGCAGGGTTCAGCAGTTGTGGCTCCTGGGCACAGGCTCAATCATGGGTCGCGCACGGACTTAGTTGCTGTGTGACATGTGGGATCTTCTTGGATCAGGGATCGAACTCGTGTCTCCTGTGTTGGCAGGGAGATTCTTCACCACTGAGCCACCAGGAAAGCCTTGAACTGGCAGATAATTTAAGAATCTTCAAGAGAGGGGTTTGAGCTACTCTTCCTGGTTTCTATATGTACTCAACTGACAAAGAAACAGGATTGATTGTCACAAACTGCGTTAGAAGTTAGTCTATCTGTAGGTACTGCTTGTCCCTCTGAGCACATTGATGTCCGCAGATGAAGGATGTGGCATTTGCTGGCCTGGGTGCTTCCCTCTTTCACCATATGGCTTCTGGGGGGTGCATATCAGGGCAGTTTTTCCTGTTGTAGTGGTCTGCATCCAGGTAGGAGGGAGAAAACACACAGTGATTTAAACAGGGGAAGTTTGATACAAAGAATTGCTAAACTCTGATGAAAGAGTAGCCATAGGATAAAGGAAAACTCCTTGTGGTACATACCCCAGGGCTGAGGGAGAGCAGTCAAGGAAGGCAGACTTGGAAGGGGTTCAGACCTTACTGGAGAAGGTATAGTTGACCACATTGAATGGCAGAGAAATTTGTTGGTTTCACTGGTCCTCAGTCCCTGGGCAAACGGGAAGCAGGCCTCCAGGGTTCAGGCAGGGTAGGCGAGCTGCTGTTGTGGGCGTGCTGTGGGTGGGGGATACTCAGTGTGGGAGGCTGGAGCACAGGAGTCTGCCTGGAAGGCCACACTCTCAGGAGGACCACAGGGGATGAGGCTGGGGGAGGTAACGAGGGAGCGGAGGGAAAGAGGATGCCAGCATGCGTGGGCGGCCTGGAGGGCCCGACGTCTGTCCTGGGAGGGCTCTGCGGGGTCTGTGAGGTTGCGGGAGACAGCACCTGCTGGGTGGGGGTGCTGAGCCCCCCTGAATGTCCTCACCGCATTCCATCGACTCTGTCCCCCTGCATCCCCTTCCTTCTGCAGCGTCCCTCCAGCACCTTCTGTTGACAAAGCTTACTGTGCTGCTGTAAAGGAGAAATGCTTGAAGGGATTGCTTTCATTATTGCAGAACATGTGTTGAAGGGTGAGTCTGGAGCTGAGAGGGAAACTTATGGATAACTGGCTTCCTTGGCCCTCTTCCCTGCAGCAGCTGTGGTCCCAGGACCTCTGTGAGGAGGGAGGGCACCCCATTCCTCTGAATTGCCCTGTTTGCTCCTGAAGATTGGCTCACACAGGGGCTGGCTCTCCGTTGTTCAGTCGCTAAGTCATGTCTGACTCTTTGTGACCCCATGGACTGCAGCATTCCAGGCTTTCCTGTCCTTTACCATCTCCCGGAGCTTGCTCAAACTCATGTCCATTGAGTCGGTGATGCCATCCAGCCATCTCATCCTCTGTTGTCCCCTTCTCCTCCTGCCTTCAATCTTTTTCAGCATCACAGTGTTTTCTAATGAGTCAGCTCTTCACATCAGGTGGCCATAGTATTGGAGCTTCAACTTCGGCACCAGTCCTTCTAATGCATATTCAGGATTGATTTCCTTTAAGACTGACTGGTGTTCCACAGTTGATTGGAAGATTGAGTCTTCCCCAACACCACAGTTCAAAAGCATTAATTCTTTGGCATTCAGCCTTCTTTATGGCCCAACTCTCACATCCATACATGACTACTGGAAAAACCATAGGTTTGACCTTTGTCGGCAAAGTAATGTCTCTGCTTTTTAATACATGTCTAGGTTGGTCACAGCTTTTCTACCAAGGAGCAAGTGTCTTTTAATTTCGTGACTGCGGTTACCATCCACAGTGATTATATAGACTGCAGTTTCTCTGCTGGCAGCTGGGGGAGTGCCGACAGTGGTGGGGAAGGACCATGACCCTCATAGGCTGCTGCACAGCTTGGGGCGAAAGGATGTGTGTGTGTCAGGGACTAAGCTGCCACAGGCCAGCACCCCTGCCTGCCAAAGGGTGTGGTTTAAGACTTTAACTTGACCTTGTGTTTGGGGCAGTGGCATCTCTGACGGCTCGCAGAGGGTACCTCCCTCTCTCTCTCTCTCTGTTTAAGCTAACTGGAGGGGCAGAACACTCGAAAGATGTGTGTTTCTGCAGCCCTGGACCACTGCTCCCATCATAGCTTGGGCAATTCCTAGTTCCTGGTTTCTTTGTTGCTGCAGGTCAGGCAACAGGGCAGGTTCCCTGCCTGTCATAGCAAGTGCTGGATCCAGCTCTCGGCCTGTGGAGTGAGGGATCAGGTTTAAGTCTGGAAGGGCTTAGGCCTCCAGTGTCCCTCTGCCTGGGCCCCAGCTCCTGGAGATCCTGACTTCATTGATCTGAGCTGGACCTCGACATCATGATGCTTTCGCGGCACCGCCGGCTCTGTGCTGTGGTTTGAAAGCCCAGCCAGCGGGAGGACGCCTGGCTTGAGTCAGTCTCCACTCCCTGGGCTCCTGCTCTGCTCCTTTTATTTGTGGGTGCGCTACTCAGCCGTCGCCTGGGAGCATCTTGAAGGCAGAGGTTTGTCGTCCTCTTGGTGTATCTATCCCCCACTCCGTCCCTGGCCGGTGGCAGCCTCTGCCTGACCCAGTCTGCGCTGACCAGCCCTTGGTTCCCTGACATTGGTGGAGTTGCCAGTGCCCCCAGGTTTATCTCAGACTCAGCCTCAGAAGCTCAGTCTCCCCTGTGAGGTCTGACTTTTCTAGACTTTCTCAGGGTCCGAGGAGGAACTGAGGACAATCAGTCTTGGAGGAGACGGCCGTGAGACCCATCACAGCCACTGGCTGACTTGGTCTTGGAACACTTGAGCTGCTGCCTGTAGGTATGGGCATCTGTCAACTCAAATCCTTCTCCACGTTGCTGACAGACTGAAAGGATTCCATGTAGCTCTCACTTAATGGGAGGGGATGGATTCAAACCATAGTAGAGCCACCCAGAGGAATGTATGATACTACCCTTTCAGGTTTATAACCACTCCTGCATTGGCACGCTCTACCATGAGCTGTCCAGGCCATTTCCAGACGTGAACACTCCACCTCTTTTGGACAACCCAGTTGTCCCTCCTGGAATATTGTGGGGATGGGGGTGGGACATCCTTTGTCTGACAAACCCCACTGGAGCAGTTCTCAAAGTATGGTCCCTGGGCAGCAGCTTCAGTATCACCTGGGTATTTGTTAGAAGCGCAAATCCTGTCCCCTCGCTGATCCTGGAACCTTGGGGGTGCAGCCCCTATTCTGTGTTTTAGGACACCCCCAGATGATTGATACATGCTCATGTCTGGGAACATGCCTTACCTAATAGACTGGATGCCTTAGCACACTGCAACTGCGGCATGTACTTTTCTCCTCTTTCTTTTTGGCTTCTCAGACTTTGTCCCTACACATCCCTCCATTCTTCACGAGTGCCTTTTGAAATCACGTCCATATTCCTGGCCAGAGTCAGGAGTCACTTCATTCATGAAGCCTTACCTGATTTCCCCTCTCCAGCAGGTGTGTGCTCACCGCCCTGGTCACCCCGCCCCCATTGCCTGTGGTCCCCTCCTGGCAACACTAGCATCACTGGGCCCTCCTTGTATTGTTGTTGTTGTTTAGTTGCTAAGTTGTGTCCAACTCTTTGTGACCCTGTGGACTAGAGCATGCCAGGCTTCCCTGTTCTCTACTATCCCCTGTAGTTTGCTCAAGTTCATATCCATTGACTTGGTGATGCTATCTAACCATCTCATCCCCTGCCACCCTCTTCTCCTTTTGCCTTTTGTCTTTCTCAGCATCAGAGTCTTTTCCAATGAGTCATCTCTTTGCATCAGGTGGCCGAAGTACTGGAGCTTCAGTATCAGTCCTTCCAATGAATATTCAGGGTTGATTTCCTCTAGGATTGACTGGTTTGATTTGCTTGCTGTCCAATGGACTCTCAAGAGTCTTCTCCAGCACCACAGTTCAAAAGCATCAATTCTTCGGCACTTAGACTTCTTTATGGTCCAAATCTCACATCCGTATTTGACTACTGGGAAAATCATAGCTTTGACTATACCCACGATTAAGGGCCCTCCTCAGAAATGCAGAATCCCAGCCTGCTCCATTGACTGAGTCAGAATCTGCATTTCATAAGATCTGCAGGTGATTCCCATCTACTTTAAAGGCTAGGAAGCACCTTTTAGACCACCCTGAGTGTACTAAAAGAAATATATATATATTTTTTACTGATTACATTTTAATGATGCTTATTCATTAGGAAAATAAACGGGAAAAAGAAAAGCCCAGAAATTGACACTGCCATGAGCAGACTTTCAGGGGTCAGAGTTAATGGCCTACCTTTGTTCTCGGAGGGACAATATTCAGATGACTTTTAGAGACAGGAGTCACACTTTAAACAACAGCTAACACCATGTTTTGCATAAACCAGCTGTTCAGTAACTTTAAAAACAGGGAGTTCAAGGATTCTCTACTAGTATAAAGGGCTTCCCAGGTGGTAAAGAATCCACCTGCCAATGAAGGAGATACAAGAGAAACACGGGTTCTGTCCCTGGGTCCGAAAGATCCCTTGGAGGGGGAAATGACAACCCACTCCAGTATTCTTGCCTGGAGAATTCCATGGACAGAGGAGCCTGGCGGGCTACAGTCTATGGGGTCACAAGAGTTAGACACGACTCAGAAACTGAGCGTGCACACATATAAAGGTATTGTCTCCTTTCCAGAAGTTGGAGTCCTCAGCCTATTAAAGAGGTAGATGAAGGCTGTTTCTGGCTGAGGATTTCATGGCTGTTAAATCCTGGTGTAGTGACCAGAATATCTCAGTCTGAATCCTGAGGATGTGAAGCTTGGCGAAAGCGCTGCAGGCCGCTGGCAGGCACGGTCAGGATCTCTGTTCCAGGAACCCACTTTCTGACGTACCCTGAGGACTGGAACTGATAAGGTGGTTGTAGGTTTTACTAGAATTCTCCAGCGAATGTGGTGGGGTTTGGGGAGAGGAGAATTGTCCTGCCTGTCACTCTGGCTCAGAGCCTCGGGGCTAATTTAATTAATCCCATAAGGGGCTGGGCAGCTGGGGAGAGGCTTTCTGAAGCACTCCAGGGCCACCTTCAGCCCGTTCAGCATGCCTAGCTGCCTGCCCTTGTCTTTCTGTAGCTGTAGCCTGTCCCCACCCCCATTGGCCTTGGGAGCAGCTGTGAGCTGTGGGACCAGATCTGGGCTGTGGGTACACATGGGAGTCTCCCAGCAGATAAAGCTCTGACCTTGGAGTCCTCATGCCCAGATTCTAGACCTGTGCAGCATTTCTCAGCTCTGAGCTCTTTGTCACCTTTGCTTGAGCCGTTTCTTCCTCAAGAAGAGTCAGAGATGGCTGCCTCGGAGTGGGGGGTAGGGTGGGGGGTGGGGGTGTCCCACATGCTCCACAGGAAAGTCACTGCATGCATCATTGTTCCCAGCTGCCAGGTGGGCAGAAACGTGAGTGCTCCTCGCCTACCTCCGTTGCTAGCTGGCTCTAAAGGGTCAGTGCAGGGAGAGTGTGGACGGTTCCTGCCCATTTGGTCATTCCCCTTCATGAGCGTGCATGAGGGTGTGTGAGAAGCAGGTATGTCTGTGCATGTGATGATGGTCTGGGCCTCTCGCTGCAAGAACAGCGCCTGGGTTAGTGGCAGCCTCATTACAGGATGCGGGGTGTGTTTGGACACATTGCGGGTGCTGTGTCAGCCCAGCCAGGGCGTTTCTCGCGAACATCTGGGAGCAATTCCTTTCTGCCTGACCGAACCGCGTGGTGGCCCCAAGCAACTCCACATTTAGGTGAACTGCAAAAAGAAGCAGGCAGTCATACTCACGAGCGCGCCTCCGTGCAAATGGCAGATATGAATGCTTTTTCCAGAAACACCTGCATCCTTTTACCTGGAGTGCCCAAGCAGAAAGGGACCCCAGCCAAGTCCTGTCACAGACGTGCCACTGCTTGCGGTGGAAGCTGCTGCAATCGCCTCGGGGACCTGAAAACTGTTTTTATTTTGACTTTTTAAAAAAGCCAACATTGGAGTGTGCTTTTTAGCTGTGAAATGTCTCTAGACCCCTGAAGATGACTGACGATTGATCCGAACCTCACAGGCAGTAGTCTCTAAATTCACAATTTCACAGCGGATTTTCACTCAGCAGATCATATGCTATGTTTAAAATTTTCATTGATTCCCAAACTTGATCATCAACCATCTTAGACTGAAACATTTTTATATTGAAGGTCCGATTCTCCGGGCTTTCAAATGAGCTCAGAATATACCCAGGGTCAGTCATCTGCTGCTAAATTCTGTTTTTGGTTCCAGAAATGCATTTCCTGCCTGATGAGTGGGGTCTCCGAAGACTCCAGACCTCGTTTCTGTTATAGCTCTGTTCTACCTGCAGAGTATAATGGGAATAATTTCAGAAGAGCTGACAACTTTCTCTCTTCAAATATTTATCGAACATCAATTAAAGATGACAATATAGGGGGTTTTTCAGGGAATACTTATTTGGAGCATGTGGCATCACAAATGGAAGTTTCCTGCTTTTGCTGTCCCTGGCATGTGGCTCTTTGGAAAGTCATCCTTCAATGCCTGGGAGCCCCAGGAGAGATCTGTCTGAGAGATGTGTGGTCTTCTGCTTAGGAGCAAGGGCAGTGGTTTTATTTTTTTTCCAATTAAAAACGGACAAGTTGTAATTTAGAAAAACATGGATGCCTGTGGATTTTTGAATTGGATTTAGAAAGTTGTGGCGAAGAGTACAGGCACCAGTATTTAATTACCCCTCTCACCAGCCCTGTGCTTTGTCATGCCAGGTGTGGAGAGGCATCACTGCTGAGCAGGGCTCTCCTAACCAGGGAATCAGGCATCTCGATGGGGGCCTTCTATTTGCTATGGCAACAGGCAGTGGGGCAGTGGATGTTGACTTGGGTACCTGGGTTGCTGAGGATCTTATATGCTTTGTTGTTCAGTCGTGTCCGAGTCTTCGCAACCCCAGGGACTGTAGCCCACCAGTCTCCTCTGTCTATGCAGATTCTCCAGACAAGAATACTGGAGTGGGTTGCCATGCCCTCCTCCAGGGGATCTTCCCAACCCAGGGACTGAACCTGGGTCTCCTGCATGCAAACAGATTCTTTACCATCTGAGCCACCAGGGAAGCCCACTAAGGATCTTAAAGATGGCACAAACATCAGTGAGCTCCTAAAGCAGAGTGTTTGGTTGAGGGGTTTCAGCTGATCACTAAACTAGGGCTTTCTGGTTACCTTGTTAATGAGTTACTAAGGGAATGGAGCAGAATACCCTGCTGATTTCACGCTGCTGATTTTTAAATCCTCTGGTTATTGAGAAGAATGTTGGTGCTATGTATGGTTGAAAGTAAATGAAGAAATTGGGCATTAAATCCTAGAGTGTTTTGAGGACAAAGGACCTTTGAGTCACCTGAGCCAGGATCCAGATGAGTAATGGAAACAAGCCAGGTGGGCAGGTGGTGTCGAGTCTGACTCTTTGCGACCCCATGGACTGCAGCCAGGCTTCCCTGACCTTCACTGTCTCCTGGAGTTTGCTGAAACTCTTGTCCATTGAGTTGATGATGCCACCCAGATACCTTATCCTCTGTTGCCCCCTTTTCCTCCTGCCATCAATGGCACTGCCCAAATAAAGGGTGGGCACTGCTTCAGCCTGGCCTCTTTGGGCCTGGAAGGGATGGCCCTGGGTTTCCAGATCCTCCCATTTTTAAAGAGACGCTAGAAATCTGAATTTTATGCAAATTTGTTTTAACTATTGGCAACTAAACATATATACCTTAAAATGCCACGTGGGCAAAATGAGCACAGCAGGAGCTGCGGTTTGCTCTCTGATGTCCTGTCTCCCTTCTCAGATGCTGTTACTATAACCGGCCTGCTGCATGTTCCACCGCTGGTTTGGTGGCAGCCTGCAGCGTGGAGGCCCAGCCTCTTGTGTCTGAGGCTTATATTCTGGTCTCCCCAAGGCTGATTTCTGGGGACGTTCTGGAGTGACTAGGGCGTTTTGGCTTTCCTGGCTAGCGGGCAGCTCACCCTCTAGTGTTCTTGGAAGCTCTTCCTAGAAGTCCACAGTCATGGCCAGCTGGACTTCCCTGAGGCGTGGCTTCTGCTCCTGGGTGTTCATATCACACATGCCAGGGGGAGCTGGGTTCTTGGCCCGTTTGTGTGTTTTCCTAGGATACCAGTCAGTAGACCTTCCCTGGGGCATCAACTTAATCCCCACACACTTGGGCCCCAAGACATACTTTGCCAGCATGAGAAACAGTTCACACAAATACGGCAGAGCACGAGGGAGGCGCTGGAGACTGGATGAAGAGGGAAAAGTTCCAAAGAGATTGGGACTGCTGCCCCTCCCTCAGCCCCCTTGCAATTTCTACTCTTGGTCCTCAGCCTCATCTGAGCCGTGTGTCCTCCCCCAGGGGAGCTGAAATTAGGTATTGTTGGCACCTTTATTTACAGTGGAGCCCCAGGTCCCTGTATCAGATCGCCTGCAGATGGTAGAAATGACTGCCCTGAGCCATGCTCACCCAGACCCTCAGCATTAGAATATAGGGGTGTCACCTGGGAAGCTCCTTACAGAGCTCCCTGGAAGGTTAGTGTGCACACAGCAGCGTAAGAAGCACTGTTCTAGGGATGGCGGAGTCACTGGGCAGTAGGCCCCTGTGATTCCACGTCATGTTCTGTAGGCCCTACCAGGCAGGGATGCGAGCAGACCAGAGGAGCAGGTGGTCAACTAGCCGGTTCTGGCTCACGACCTAGAACCCAGGAGGCAGCGTTGAGTGGTGGCCCCAGGACTGGCCTTTTGGGTGGGTAACAATGTTGTCATGCAGAGCTCTGCACTTGGGATTTAATGCTCTGTAGACACAGTTTTGAAATTCTTACCTTTACTATTGATTTGGTGTCTTTTAAAAAATTAATAGACTCAATAATTTTTCATACTTCAGTAAGGGCATTCTTATGGCAGAAAGTAAAGAGGAACTTCTTGATGAAAGTGAAAGAGGAGAGTGAAAAAGTTGGCTTAAAGCTCAACATTCATGGCATCTGGTCCCATCACTTCATGGCAAATAGATGGGGAAACAGTGGAAACAGTGTCAGACTTTATTTTTGGGGGCTCCAAAATTACTGCAGATGGTGATTGCAGCCATGAAATTAAAAGATGCTTACCCCTTGGAAGGAAAGCTATGACCAACCTAGATAGCATATTCAAAAGCAGAGACATTACTTTGCCAACAAAGGTCTAGTCAAGGCTATGTTTTTTCCAGTGGTCATGTATGGATGTGAGAGTTGGACTGTGAAGAAAGCTGAGCATCAAAGAATTGATGCTTTTGAACTGTGGTGTTGGAGAAGACTCTTGAGAGTCCCTTGGACTGCAAGGAGATCCAACCAGTCCATTCTAAAGGAGATCAGCCCTGGGTGTTCTTTGGAAGGAATGATGCCAAAGCTGAAACTCCAGTACTTTGGCCACCTCATGCGAAGTGTTGAATCATTGGAAAAGACTCTGATGCTGGGAAGGATTGGAGGCAGGAGGAGAAGGGGATGACAGAGGATGAGATGCTGGATGGCATCACCGACTCAATGGACATGAGTTTGAGTGAACTTCAGGAGTTGGTGATGGACAGGGAGGCCTGGCGTGCTGTGATTCATGGGGTCGCAAAGAGTCGGACACGACTGAGCGACTGAACTGAACTGAAGGGCATTCTTTTGTGTAACTGACACTTTTATTACTGTGAGTGCACAAGGGTGAAGAATACAATGACTAGGACACTTTAGCATCTCTGTCTTGATTCTTGCTAAAGTTCCAGTGGTTTTTCCCACTACCAGTCAGTTCAGTTAAGAGGCAATAATATGGCAATAATATGAAGGTAGTTTTGACCTGGTGGATTCCTGAAATAGTCTGAGTCCTCCTGGGGGTCTTCAGGCCATGCATTGGGAACCACACTGGTCAGTCTTGAACATATTTCTTTTTTTAGTTCCTTCACATGTAATAAATCTATGTGGGACAACGGAGCGTGTGCTGGGGACTTGGCGCTTCTGCGCACGCGCATTTTTGCCGGCCTCGGCCTCCGTTTCTCAGGAGCTGGTTTCTGATTCAGGCTGTTTTGTCTGCTCGCCGCACCCGGTGACTTCCTCTGCCCTGTGCACCAGTAGGCATGTGGGTGCAGGTGGGCATGTGCCCACGTGCTGAGTTGTGCTAGTGGGCTGTGGGCATAGGTGAGGGTCTATACAAGCCCTGTGAATATCCCTGAGCTGGAGGCAGTGCAATAGTAAAGTGCAGATTTAAATGCTTCCCTGGGCTTAGATGGCACCCCACTCCAGTACTCTTGCCTGGAAAATCCCGTGGATGGAGGAGCCTCGTAGGCTGCAGTCCATGGGGTCGTGAAGAGTCGGACACGACTGAGCGACTTCACTTTCACTTTTCACTTTCATGCAGTGGAGAAGGAAATGGCAACCCACTCCAGTGTTCTTGCCTGGAGAATCCCAGGGACAGGGGAGCCTGGTGGGCTGCCGTCTCTGGGGTCTCACACAGTCGGACACGACTGAAGCAACTTAGCAGCAGCAGCAGCAGCTGGGCTTAGAGGACAACCTTCCCCTGGCTTTGCTCTGGTCCATCTGGCTGATCCTCTTCAGTCCTCTCTTCTTTGATGCAGTCACAAAATGTTGGAATTGCAGAGGGCTTCTGTGTATATCTTTCCTCCAAATTGGATATTCTGTTGTAGATAAGGACACAGTCTCAGGAGCCAAGTGGTCGGAGTTGAGTTGCTACTAACTGTGATGATCATGGCAAGTTGTTTGGTCAATTACAGGTCTTTTTTGGTGAGTTTTACATTAATTATAAAAGATGAAAATAATAATAGTACCTTCCCCCTAACTTGTGTGAGGATTAAATAATGTTAATTCATGTCAAGTGAATAGTAAATGTTTTTAGCTATTAAATGGATGTTTGGGCTTATGTTACCCAATACAAGTTCATATGCTCAACACACAGTGGTGGTGGTGTAGTCGCTAACTCATGTCTGACTCTTGTGACTGCATGAACTTTAGCTCGCCAGGTTTCTCTGGCCATGGGATTTCCCAGTGAAGAATACTGGAGTGGGTTTCCTTTTCCTTCTCCAGGGGATCTTCTGAACCCAGGGATCGAAGCCAGGTCTCCTGCTTTCAGCCAGATTTCTTTACAGACTGAACCACCAGGGAGGCTCCTCAACACACAGTGAGGCCAGACTAATCGAAACATCGGAGTTTGTAGCAGAGAAACATTTATCTCAGGGCTGAGCAAGAATGGATGGCTCTTGTTCAAAAGACCCTGAACTTCCTGAAAAATTTTGGCAAAGCATTTTTAAAGGCCAGGTGAGGGAGGGACGTCCCAGAATATGTCATCAGCTGGTGCACAGTTCTCTGGTTGATGTTGAGGTAGCAGGGTGGTTAACATCAATCCTTAGGTGCCAGAAGGTCTGGGGGCTGTGTGCTCATGATCATCAGGTGGTTAACTTCTTTCATTTGGTGGTTTTTAACATCTGAAGAAGTCATGAAATATGCATGAGATACTATTTTCTGGGGACTTCAGGGAGGAGCTACAGCAGAGGATATGGGGCAGGGGGCTGTCCAGGGGAGGCCCCATAGGGTCTTGCTCAGTTATGCATCTGGCTATAAGGAACTAGCTTGTAGCAGACCAATACTCCTACCGAGAACAACCATATAAGGTAGACAGAGGACCAAAACCCGTCTGTTTGAAGTCACTGTTGCTGCTGCTGCTGCTGCTAAGTCACTTCAGTCGTGTCTGACTCTGTGTGATCCCATAGACGGAAGCCCACCAGGCTCCCCCGTCCCTGGTACTAGAGAGCTCCAAAGGCAGCCAGGACTTGGGAGGCCAAGATTCAAGAGAGAAGGGAGACTTATTGAGGTCATACTCACTAAGTCTGATATTTCTTTTTACTGCGATGCATGTACCAGTTCATCAGTGGCAGGTGCAGAGACCTGAAGGTAAGCAGAGAGTGACTGGGAGGAGGCTGAAAAGTTAAGTAAACCTACTGTTCATAATGCTGGCGAGAGAAGAACAGAGTAGAGGAAGAAGTGTTAACTGAAATCAAGCGAGCATACAAAGACTGAAACCCAGTTTTGAGTGAGCTCAGTCCTTAATTGGATTACTATGATCTACTCCTACAGCTACCATAAGCTAAGGAAGATCTCTCTGGAGGAAGGTGTCGCTCAGAACCTTGAGGGTTTTTTTTTTTTTAAATAAACAATGATTGTATTCAATTAAATGTACCTGGTATAACGTGATCAATGGGAAGGGGGAGCCATAGAAATGTCTGTAAGTGTTCTAGATACTAGATGTGATCTATAAAACATGAGAAATACATTCAAGAAATGAGGCAAGATGGAGAATTTAAACAAAGCAAAACAAGAATGGTGTATGTGTATGTATATACATACATACATACATATATGGAAGCAAATGGAAGTTGTAGAATGAAAAATACAGAAGTTAAAAATAGGGACTTCCCTGGTGGTGCAGTGGTTGGATATCTGCCTGCCATTGCAGGGGATGCAGGTTCAATTCCTGGTCTGGGAGGATTCTGAATCCCTCAGAGCAGCTGAGCCCATGTACCCCAGCTGCTGAAGCCCGCATGCCTAGAGTCTGTGCTCTGCAACAAGAGAAGCGACTGCAGTGAGAAGCCTGTGAACCACAACTAGAAAAAGCAACAAAGACCCAGTACAGCCACATAAATCAATAGTTATTTATTTATTTATTGCCATTGCCTTCTCCCAATAAATAAATACACCCCCAAATTAATAGAGTGGGTGGTTCAACTAAAGATTAGACACAGATGAAGAGAATATTAATGATGTGAAATATAGATCTGTAGAAGATATTAAGATATATGGAGTGCAAAAACCAGAAAATGCAGAAAAGAGCTTGATAGGCACGTGGATCATGTTCTAAGATATGTGTTAGAGTCCTCGAATGGGTGAAAAAGGAGAATGGGGCCGAAGGAATATTTGAAGAGATAATGGCCAGTATTTTTCTCAAATTAACAAATGACATCAGCCACAACTTCAAGAAGTGCTATAAATTCCAGACAGGATAAATACAAGGCAAACTACACATAAGCACTTCACAGTAAAACTGTTGTAAATTAAAGACAAAGAAAATATTAAATGAAGCCTGAGAAAAAGAGATTATCTTCAAAAGAAAAACAGTAAAACCGGCATCTGATGTTTCATCTGAAATGATGTAAGCTAGAAGACAGTGAAGTTAATAGTTGGTGAGTGCAGGTATACTTAGTTTTATTGTGCTTTGCAGATACTGTGTTTTTGGTTTTTTTAATTGAAGTTTTGCGGCAACCTGGCATTGTCACATGGTTGTTAATGTTTTTTATTAATAGCAATAAAATATTTTTTAAATGTGCATTTTTTCAGATATAATGCTTTTGTGTACTTAGTAGACTGTAATATAGTATAACTTTTAAAATTTTTTATTTATTTTTAATTAGAGGATAATTGCTTTACAATATTGTGTTGGTTTCTGCCATACATCAACATGAATCGGCCATAGGTATACATATGTCCCCTGCCTCTTGAACCTCCCTCCCAGAAGAAACCAAAAAATTCATGTGACTCACTTTATTGCAGTAGTCTGGAACATAGCCTGGATATCTCCAAGGCAGCCTCTACTTCAAGCAAATAACTGCTAATTTAGAATTCTGTTTCCTCCAAAGATATCCTTTAAAGGAAAGGTGGTATGATACCAAAAGCACAAACAACAAAAGAAAAAAATAGGTTAATTGTACTTGATCAAAATTGAAAGGTTTTGAAAGGACACCACTGAGAAAGTGAAAAGGCAACTCATAAATTGGGAGAATATTTTGCAAACCATGTAGCCAATAAAGGACTTGTATGTGTAATGTGTAAGGGATACTTAGAACCTGATAACAGAAAAGACAACCCAAATTAAAAATGAGCCATGAATTTATATAGGCATTTCTCAGAAGAAGATATGCAAATGACCCATAAACATAGAAAAAGATGCTCACAATCATACACCATCAGGGAAATGCAAACAGAAACCATGAAATACCATCTCATGTTTATTAAGATGGCTATCATCAAAAAGAAAACAAGTGCTGGTAAAGTTTGGAGAAACTGGAGCCCTCATGCACTGCTGGTGGGAACGTAAAATGGTGTAGCTGCTTTGGGAACCAGTCTGCCAGTTTCTTAAAATAGTGCACATGGAGGTGCTGTGTGACTCAGCAGTTCTACTCCTAGACACACACCCAAGAGAAATGAAAGTATGTGTCTATATAACAACTTGCACACAAATATTCATAGTAGTATTGTTTGTAATAGCCCCAAAGTGGAAACAACCCAGTGTCCATCAGCTGATAAATGGATAAATCAAATGTGGTGTATTTGTGTAATAGAATATTGTTTTGCAACGAAGGGAGTGAGGTGCTGATAAATGCTGTAGTAAGGAAGAAATTTGACACCTACTAAGTAGTGGAAGCAGCTAGTCACAAAAGACTGTTGTATGGTTCCATTTATATGAAATGTCTAGAATAAATCTGTAGAGACAGGAAGTCGATTCATAGTTTCTGGGTATAGAGTGGATGTGTTTGCGGGAATGAGAAGTTGCTACCGATGGATAGTGTGGTTTCTTTTTGGGATGATGGAAATGTTTTAAAGTTGATTGTTAAAAAAAAAAAAAAGTTGGTTGTAGTAATGGATGGACAAGTCTGTGGATATATAAGCCAAGGAATTGTATACTCTAAATAGGTGAATTATAGGGTATGTGAATTACATCTCAGTACAGCTATTACCAAAAAAAAAAAAGAAAAAGAAATAGAGGTGTTTCTAGAAAATAGGAGCTGTGGAAATTTGTTGCCAGTAGACTGTCACTTAAAAACTGCTAAATAGACTTCTTCAGGCAGAAGGAAATGATCACAGATAGAAGCACAGAAACCCAGGAAGGAATGAAGGGCAAGAGACCAAAGTGAAAAAGAAAAAAAGAGACCAAAGTGAAAATGTGGTTGAATTTAAATGAACATTGACTGCCAGACAATACTATGTCATGGGGTCCAAAATACATCTCTCATTATGTTGAAAGGTGTATACATATTAAAATGGTCTAGGGCCCTTACATTTTCTGGTA
Source organism: Capra hircus (assembly GCF_001704415.2). Lineage (NCBI taxonomy): Eukaryota > Metazoa > Chordata > Mammalia > Artiodactyla > Bovidae > Capra > Capra hircus. The sequence continues at coordinate 21,118,419 of NC_030831.1, read as the reverse complement.
AGTGATAACTCTCATTCATAGTAGGTTCTGCTGAGTTAGGAAGCCAGATTCTTTAGAGGGTAAATTACTGAAAGAATTAATAAAAGAATATAGAGCTAGGAATAAGAAGAATAATGAGAAGGAAATATGAAATAGTAGAGAATAGTGCTTTAAACTAACAGATGCCAAGAAAGGCAGAAAAGTAATCTAGCACATGTAGGTCAAATACCAAATATGTAGATTTGAACCTAGACAGTAGCAGCCTCTTTAGGTTAACAGACTTTGTTAAATGCTTTTATTAAAAAAGCTAAGATTGTCAGATTGGATAAGAGCTGTTATCTACTTACAGGAGGTACATATCAAATATATGGGCACCAAATGTAAGTAAAAGACTGGAAGAAGATAAACCATGCAGCCCTAACCCAAAGCAACTGGTGTGGCCATCCTAGTAACAGATGCCAGAATCTGTAAGGCAGGAAGCATTACTAGAGATAAGGGGGAATCCCATGGTGCTAAAAGACGAGGAAACAATATTTTCACTAGTAAGTCTAAATCAACTAATCAAATATCGACAGAAAGGAAAAAAAGAAAAATGTGCAGTTATAGTGGGAAATTAATATACCTCTCTATAGAATAAGCATATGAAAAGCAATAAAGATAGAGGAGATTTGAGAAGCTCATTTAACAAACACTGCAGTTGTTGAGTACACATCCATCATGCTTACTGGGCCATAAAATAAGTTTCAAGAAATTTCAAGGTTCTAGTGTATAGCACTGGGAACTTATTCAATATCCTGTGATAAACCACAATGGAAAAACATAAGAAAGAATATATATATATATATATATATATATGTATAACTGAGTCACTTTGCAGGAGAAATTAAGCACAACATTGTAAATCAACTATACTTTGATGAAATTTTAAAAAATTTCAACGATTGGAAATCATACAGAATATATTTCTGGTCATAGTGAAATTATGGAGAAGGCAATGGCAACCCACTCCAGTGTTCTTGCCTGGAGAATCCCAGGGACGGGGAGCCTGGTGGGCTGCCGTCTATGGGGTCGCAGAGAGTTGGACACGACTGAAGCGACTTAGCAGCAGCAGCAGCAGCAGCAGCAGTGAAATTAAGCTAGAAATAAACAGTAAAAAAAGATGCTAGAAAACTCCTAAATATTTGGGAATTATGTAATACACAGTCCTAAATAGCCTGTGGGTCAAAGAAGAGATCCCAGTGGAATTGAGAATAGTTTGGATTTAAGATAATGAAAATACAGCATATTGGATCTTGTGGTCTGTAGTTAAACCTTACTTAGAGAAAAATCATTGCCTTAAATGCACATGATTGAGAGGAAGAAAGACTGAAAATCTTCACGTTTTATACATTAGAAAAAACCCAACTTATTAAACCCAAAAATATTGAAGGAAGGAAATAGCAAAGATAACAGAAATTAATGAGATAGAAACAGCAAAGGTACTACTAACTCCTTGTTCTCTTTTCCTCCTTTGGGGCTTGGGCCCATCCACAGCCATGAATGCCCCCTGGAACCTGGCCTGTAATATAAGGACATACCGCAGTGCCAGGCCAGAGAAGGAGCACAGGAAAGGATTATTCATCTGAATGAGTGAATGATAATAGATCAATAATAACACTGAATCTTGGTGCTGATAACTGGTTTTCAACTTGACTGGATGGGAGACATGTGTACTCCCATGGCTGATTCATGTCAATGTATGGCAAAAACCACTACAATATTGTAAAGTAATTAGCCTCCAATTAAAATGGAAACAAGAAACAAAATGAAAAAACACAAATGAGTATAGTCTGGCCTTTTAAAGAGAGAAATTTAATGAATTTTGGTTATTTATTTAATGATAGAAAGGTCCCATAATATAATACAAATATTTGCCATATTATCATGCTCGCTCAGTTTAAGCTCTTAATGGGAGAAACCTTGCCTTTGTCTTTCTTCTAGAATTTGGCAGAAGCCCTTCCTTTGGTTGGTGAGCTGTGCAATTTTGTTGACTTAAGTAGAAGTCTGGGGCTTGATTTGGAAGCTGCCTAAATCAATATCAGGACATTGCTTCTCTCACTGAGGTTGCTGGCCACAAATAACATAACTTACTAAAGGTTTCCGAGGAAGTAAAATCCAACCGCTTTCAAAGTAAATACATTCATATTATTTCATAACCCATATAGGCTCGATCTTCAAAAATATCCTTGTACTTAACCCTAAAACATTTATGAAGTACCCACAATATATTTGTTGTTCTGAAGTGGCTAAATGGGCCCCTAGAGATTTAGAAGTTTAAATATGATTTGTTGGGGTTAACCAACAGGCCTGATTCCTTCTGATATCACGTGAGTCAGTTTCCTTTGGTCTTTGTCTTAAAGAAAACTGACCCTGTGTTCCTTTTATTTTTAAATTATGTCCAAATCACAGCTTTATGTGAAACTATGCATTCTTGTTGCTGTTGTGAGATGTGTTATGCATCTGAAGGGAGTGAGCGTGGAAAGTACGTGTAGTTTGAAGGATGCTGAAATGAGCGCCATGTCTTCACTGCGCGTCTCAGGAGATGGCAGGCGGTGGCCCTGCGGCATGTGCCCTCGTCCCTCGGCTGTGGCCCTCACGGGATGGGGGCAACCAAAGCCCACAAAAGCTTGACCGGCGGAACCAGGACTCTGTGAAGGTTTTATGAAGAGTTGTGAAAGGGACATGCGGCCTTGCTTGTTGGAAAGCTGTCCTTCCTGATGGTTTTGCTTGTCATCTGAGTTTCTAGTCTCTGCTGCCTTTAGAAGGAACCGCAAAGATGAGGGAAGCCAGAAGCTTCATGACTGCCCGGCCACCAGAGCCCCAATGCAGGGGGAAACCGTAGCTGTCTCAGAGCTGACCTGATGCGACGCCTGCCTGCCTGCTGCTCTGAGGGCGGGGTGAGCCTGGAGTGGGGGGCACAGGGCGCCCACAGTGGACCCGGCCCTGGAGCCACACGGGCACACGGCAGGGCTTCACTTCTGAGCGCCGTCAGAAGGGCCCTGGGCTGGCAGTTGCCATTTTGAAAGTCTTCATCGTTTTTACCCTGTAAACATGCATTTTGCACGACGAGATGAGGGCACGGGCTCAGAGGGCCTGGGATCGCAGCTCCTGCAGGGTTTCACCTCCTGCTGCCTCCTCGCCTTCCTGGGGGGACAGTGCAGCTGGCTGCGCCCCCACTCGCTGGGGCGCCGGGCTGTTCCACCCAGCAGCTGCTGCTGTCTCCTGTCCTCTGTCCTTGGTCCCTGGTGGGGGCTCGGCCTCCAGGAGGGGCAGGGCCAGGCATGTACATGCTGTGGTTAAGGACCGGGCCTGGGGCTGGCGCTCCTGCCTTGAGCCAGCGGTGTCACGGTGTGTTCAGCGGGCACCTTGGTGGGGCGAGCCTCTTACCCACCTCAGAGCCAGGCACCGACCACTCTCGAGTATGAGGCCGCAATCCCTGGGGGCCCACCTGCTGTGGATGGAGGTGACAGGCTCAGAAGAGATTGGCTGAAAGCAGCAAGCATGAAATGTGACCCCACCCCAATGGGGTCTGCCGGGCAGTTCTGCTTTGGGCCAGTCTGGTTGTCCTGGCTGGCCCTCTCCTGGGTGTGTCATCAGCTGGCAGCTCACTTGGAGCCTTGGGGATCCAGATTGGCCCTGTGTGGCATACGACAGTTGGCAGGCTGTCGGCAGGGGCAGTGGGAACAACCAGGTACGCTGGAGATGGGGCACCCGGGCTGCTTTGGGTGGTGGCCACGTTCCAAGGGCAACAGAAGAGGCCAGCCGTAGTGAGCAGGTGTTTCTCAAGTCTCTGCCATGTCACATTCTTTACCAAGTTGGCCAAAGCAAGACACAGCCCAGCCCAGAGTCCAGGAACCAAGAAGGAATCCACCTCTTGATGAAAGGAGCTGCAAAAATGATGCAGGGACAGGAGGAACCCCTGAAATGACATCAGCAAATGACATTTATTTTAATTTTTTCTTTAAAAAATCAGCACGTATTTTCCCGCTTCTGAACTCTTAGCAAAATTAGCTTACGATTAGACCTCGTGTATATTTATAGAACAGTTCTGTGCAAATCTATTTCAGAGTTCCCCAGAACTTTATTGCCTAGACTAAGGATTCCTTTAGACCTGCTGCCAAACCCAGATAATCATTAAACCACCCCAGTAATACGCTGCTTCACCGGATTAAGGAAAGAAAAGAAGGTATGAGCTGAGAATTGACGTCAGCCTTGTTTTAGATGTTTTTCCTCCCCAGGATGGCGAGCCTGCCTTTTCCATTTTTGAATGCACTGTCTTTGTAGGAATGGTCAGGGGAAGGTGAGTGACCTCGTGCAGGTGGTCTGCAAAGATGGGAGGGCTTGTCCCAGGTTTCTGGGGCTCTGGGCCCCATTTTAATGGTTTGTTTTGACCTGGAGGAGTGGCACAGAGTTCCAGAGTATTTGGAAGGGTCCCTCGTGTGGCTCTGTGACTGAGCCCCTCCCAAGCACCCACCCCAGCAGATTCCTGGTCCCCTGCCACTCTCTGTCTTTACCTGCTCACCTCTAACCGCTGTCCTGAGATCGCCCTGCACTGCTGTCTTCCCACCAGGCTTCCGGCTCTGTCTTGTGTCCTGAAGTGCCCGGCAGTGTCCTGGCCACCAAACCCAGAGCCAGGAAAGGAGTGCAGGGGCCACGCTGCCAGGGGATCAGGATTGACATGAAAATCGCTGGAGTCAGGAAATTCCAGGGCCCTTCAGTCATTTGGGAAGACATTTGACCTGAGAGGCCCGGGGTGGGGGGATCAGGTTCCCATCATGTCAGGAGGAATTGAGGTTCCTGTCAGGAACTGGCCTGGCAGGAAGGCGTCCGGGTCCTCCACTTTGTGGGCAGAGCCTGAATGATTCTGTCTAACCCCTTCTAATAACTAGATTGGAATTAAGCGCCACTCGCCGCCTGTCCGCCTTGTCACTTTCTTTCCTAACTGTTAACTTAGTTATCCCTGACAAGACTGAAGCCTGCATTTGGCATACCCATCAATTTGTTTGTAACTGAAGCCGAACCCCAAAGTACCAAGGGTTTTTACTGTTCGTGCGTCAGTCCAGCCCAGTAGCTTTTCCTGCTCCTTGGCTCACGTGATGGTTTACAAGTTAATCTGGGGCGTGGTGATGGCGGGGCTCATGTTGTGGAACGCAGCGGCCAGCGTGTGCGGATTCGTTTGGCATCGTCACAGGCTGCCTGAGTTTCAGGGACCCCTTCATGCACATGTGCCCCAGCTTGCTAAGGGGAGCAAGCTGACCTTGCCCCCTTCCTATAGCCCTACTGTAAGCCACACTTTCAAGGGACTAAAGGGCACAGAGTCATTGTTTCTGTTTTAGTTGAAGGACTTGCACAAATCGCCCAGCTGTTAGTTATGGAGGCAGGGTCGTGACGCCTGGCTTAGGAAGTCAGGTAGCCTTTCTGCTGGAAGGGGAATGTCCTGTCTGATCGAGGATGCTTGGGTCTCAGGGGCTGTGGCTGCTAATTACAGCAGAAAGAATACAGCTGAAGGTGAACTTCCACACATTTTGACGGTTGGTTTAAATGGCTTTTCATTCTCTTCTGTGTTCTATTAATGTGTCATACTTGCTTGGCAAAACGATCTTTGAGGAAAGGAAGCCAGTATGTATTCCTTGGTGCCCAGCCCATGCCTAACATATAATTTTATTAAAATTGAACCATGGAAGTGGCAGTAGCTACTGATGCCCTGAATGTGAGAAGCGGAATCGTGAGAACAGGCAGTTCTGCTAAGGTTTTGGGATTCTGTGGTTGGGAGGCTGGGGAGGTGGGGAGGGTCCTGCTGTGATTTGGGGCTACTGAGAGCATGAGGAGGCAGGTACCTGGTGGGTCAGGGTGAACAGTGGGGCCAACCAGGTATTCACCCCAGCTACTGGGAATAAAATCAGGAGGTATGGAGTAAAGACGATGTGGAAAATAACCATGGTTGCTGGTAAGAATGGTGGCTCAGATGGTAAAGAATCTGCCTGCAGAGCAGGAGACCTGGGTTCGATCCCTGGGTTGGGAAGATCCCTGGAGAGGAGAATGGTAATCCACTCTAGTAATCCCATGGACAGAGGAAGCTGGTTGGGGGTGGGGTGCTATAGTCCATGGTATTGCAAAGAGGTGGACACGACTGAGTGACTAACACTTTTTCATGTCTGCTGACCCCTAGGATCGACATCTGCTCCAGCTAAGGCGAAGAGCACAGGACTGGGGGAAGGGTGAGGGCTGAAAGTCTAGCACTGGGTGACTCAGACTTTTGTCCACTCCCTGGTAGTGTCCACTTGAGGTGCCTCAAGTTGATGACCTGGGAGGGCCAGAAGCAGCATGTGCTGAAGCTGGTCTGGGTGGTTCGAGAGGGAATTTTGTTCAATGCAGTCATTATGCAAAATTAAATTATCCTGTATATATATATTCAATGAACAAAAGCTATTAGTATATTAGAAACAAAGGTAAAAGTATTCAAATATATACACCTAAGTATATACTATATATATATATATAACTGAATCACTTTGCTTTACACCTGGAACTGATAATATTGTGAGCCAACTCTACTTCAAAAAAGTACTCAAAACATGTTACTTCCTAATTGTTTCATTGCATTGGGAGTTACTTTCATCTCCTGAAACTGTATGATAAAAATAGTATATGCTGGTGAGCTGCTGTGTATCTCTTTTTAGCTCCACACTCGGTGACTTCACACTGGTAGCTTTAAACTGGCCATGGTGGGAATATTTGTACCACATGTGCGTGCACCTCTCGCCTCCCTGTACAACGGAGCAGTAATTCCTCTCCGACTCAGTTCTCTCTGTCTGGCTTGAGAGTGGACCACAGCCTCCAAATGCCTTCAACCCCCTCGAGGGGAGCCAGAAACTCTATCCAAAAGCTTCCTCCTTTGGACTCACACAGTTCACATTTCCAAGGATGGAGGCAAAAGAAATTATCATAGCTTAAAGTGCTTTCAGTCTTCCCAGGTGGCTCAGTGGTAAAGAATCTTGCCAATGCAGGAGATGCAGTTTGGACCCCTGAGTCTGCTCTGAGTCGGGAAGATCCTCTAGAGGAGGAAATGGCACCCCACTCCAGTACTCTTGCCTGGAAAATCCCATGGACAGAGGAGCCTGGGGGGGCTATAGTCCATGGGGTCTCAAAGAGGCAGACATTCCTTAGCGACTGAGCATGCAAAGGGCTTTAAGTTTCCTTATCTGCTAGTCTGTTGATGATATGTGGGATTAAAAATGAGCAGAAGTGTTGATACTGTCAACAGAATGGACCACAAAAGCTTTATTAGTTGAAAATGCCAGTAGGAGTTAAAAGAAAGAATGAGCTGCAGTGATTACAGCTGTACGTACACAAGGACCAGTGAATGCGCTAACAGGTTCCTTGTCTAATTAGAATTTCCACCTAAGAATGATAAAGTCTGATTTTAGTCCATAGGAGACCCGAGCCCAGGAGACGCCTTCTGCAGGAAATCCTCTGCTTCTGTAAGGAGGGAGGCCAGCTCCCTGCGTGTCCCCCCAAAGCTTAGGCACACCTCCCCTGAGTGTTCCCCCCAAACCCTGGGGGCACCACCCCTGAGTGTTCTCCCCTCCTACCCCCGCAGCCTGGGTGCGCCTCCCCTGAGTATTCCCCCTGCACCCTGGGTGCACGTTCCCCCCAAATCCTGGGTGCACCTCTGGCACCAGAGTACAGTGAGCTTGGCCCGTTGAGTCCCAGCTTTCTCAGATCAGATTGCTCATCTGTAAAGTGCCAGTCAAGAATGTTGACCCTCACCAGCATGCCTTTAATAGTTTGTTATTAGAGAAATAAAACAAGTGAATCAAATAGGATTAACCCCTTCAGATGATTTAACTATTTCTTACAAATAACAAAGAACAAATTCCTTTCATTCTGTTGAGGATAACCAGAAACGTGGAGCTGTGGGGGTCTCTGCAAGAATTAGCAGCTTGTTATAGATGCTGATTCTGGACAAGTTGACAGTCTTTGTTTCTCCTGTTCAGGATAATAAGCAAAGCTTTTCCATCAAAGGAGACTAATTCCTTGTTTGAAATCTCACTTATAGCAGGAGGATTAGCAGGCCTTTACCTAGATGTTTTGAAGTAGCCACGTATTTGCCCCCACTTCTCTCTAGTCTCCTGGTATTTTGGAATAAGAGCTTTATTCATCAAGTGGATGAATAATAAGAGCCACCCTTACTGAGGAATGAAGCATGAAGTTGTATACCTGGATTTTCTCATAATGTTCATCTTTGGTTAAAATTACTTTCCTGTATTTTTAAGTGTATGGATTATTCTAAATGTCATGTCATGCTGGCTAATTGAAACAGCCTCAAAGTCTTAATGACTTACTAGAGCAAACGCTCATGTCTTGCTCTTGTCACTGTCCAGGATGGGTCAGTGGGGGCTGGGCAGCAAAATGCTGTCTTCTATGCAGTGATTCAGGGGCCTGAGCTGCTTCTGTCTGGGGTCTGCTGGTTTCCATACTTGGGAGTCCTCTCTGGCTCCTCTGTATTTGGCCACAGGCATGAGGAGAAAGGAGTGTAGTTGGGTAGGAGTGTTTTGGCCAGGCCTGTTGGGATTCTTCCCTTTCACCTATATTCTAGAGGTCAGTACTCAGTTACCCAGCAATAGGCCAACTATAAACCTGGGATACATGGTCTCTGTCCCCAGGAGGAAAGGGAATGGCACTGGCAAGCTTGCAGCATTACCTTGGCCAGACCAGAACACTCAGATCACCAAAGCTGCATTTTGTGAGCATATTTTCAAGTCCTCAGAAGGTCTCTGGCCATAGAGCAGATGCAGAGCATAGTGGTCAAGAGCGTGACCTCAATTCAGATTCCCTGAATTCAAATCCCACCTCCATCACTTAGCAGATATGACAAGTGTCTTAGTCTGTCTCCGTGACTCAGATTTCTCATTGTGAAATGCAGATAACAAAGGAAATCACTAGACTTTGTGTGAGAATGAGATGATGTAACGTGTAAAATGCTTAGAATTACGAATGGATGTAATTAACAACATATAAGTATTTGTTGAAAGAGATGGGAATGCCAGAGCACCTGACCTGCCTCTTGAGAAACCTATATGCAGGTCAGGAAGCAACAGTTAGAACTGGACATGGAACAACAGACTGGTTCCAAATAGGAAAAGGAGTACGTCAAGGCTGTATATTGTCACCCTGCTTATTTAACTTCTATGCAGAGTACATCATGAGAAACGCTGGGCTGGAAGAAGCACAAGCTGGAATCAAGATTGCTGGGAGAAATATCAATAACCTCAGATATGCAGATGACACCACCCTTATGGCAGAAAGTGAAGAGGAACTAAAAAGCCTCTTGATGAAAGTGAAAGAGGAGAGTGAAAAAGTTGGCTTAAAGCTCAATGTTCAGAAAATGAAGATCGTGGCATCTGGTCTCATCACTTCATGGGAAATAGATGGGGAAACAGTGGAAACAGTGTCAGACTTTATTTTGGGGGGGCTCCAAAATCACTGCAGATGGTGACTGCAGCCATGAAATTCAAAGACGCTTACTCCTTGGAAGAAAAGTTATGACCAACCTAGATAGCATATTCAAAAGCAGAGACATTACTTTGCCAACAAAGGTCCATCTAGTCAAGGCTATGGTTTTTCCAGTGGTCATGTATGGATGTGAGAATTGGACTGTGAAGAAAGCTGAGCACTGAAGAATTGATGCTTGTGAACTGTGGTGTTGGAGGAGACTCTTGAGAGTCCCATGGACTGCAAGGAGATTCAACCAGTCCCTCCTCAAGGAGATCAGCCCTGGCTGTTCTTTGGAAGGAATGATGCTAAAGCTGAAACTCCAGTACTTTGGCCACCTCATGCGAAGAGTTGACTCATTGGCAAAGACTCTGATGCTGGGAGGGATTGGGGGCAGTAGGAGAAGGGGACGACAGAGGATGAGATGGCTGGATGGCATCACGGACTTGATGGACGTGAGTCTGAGTGAATTCCGGGAGTTGGTGATGGACAGGGAGGCCTGGCATGCTGCGATTCATGGGGTCGAAAAGAGTCGGACACGACTGAGCTGAACTGAACTGAACTGAAGTATTTGTTAATGGGCTTCCCAGGTGGCTCAGTAGTAAATAATCTGCTTGCTAATGCAGGAGATGCAGGTTTGATTCTTGGGTCAGGAAGATCCCCTGGAGAAGGAAATGGCAACCCATTCCAGTATTCTTGCCTGGGAAATTCTGTAGACAGAAGGAACCTGGCGGACTACAGTCCACGGGGTTGCAGAGAGTTGGACACAACTTATGGACTGAACAATGACAACAAGTATTTATTAAATAAATTTTCTAAAAATGAGACTAGTCATAAAGAGACCCAGTGTCCTTTTGGGTGAGTTGTAGTTTGAATATATTGCCATTCAGATGAAGAATGTTTCTTTTTGTTCATTTGTAAAAATGTTTATTGAGCCACTGTTAATTATAATGGAGCAAACCTGACCACACAATCTGAGCAAGTAGGCTCCTCACTGAGCCAAAGGAAACAGCATGTTTTCTCCACCAAATTTGCCTTTTAAACTCTGTGTCTCTCAATCCATGGTCCCATTGGCATCTTAGTTTCCACTCTCCAAATCCGTGGCTCCTTCCGGGCCCCTGAGAGTGAAAGGTGACATTGGCCCAGTGCCTTTCCTCTCCTGGCCACGTCTTATAGGTCCTGTCAATGTCGTTCATGTAGTGGGTGTGATTTCTGTCTACCTGTTACGTAGTTTGCTTCCAATCTGTTTATATGAACATGCTACCTCTCCCATTAGGGTCCAGATTTTTGGATAATGCATGGTTTCATTGATTTATTTTAAAATATTGATTGATCAGTTTGGCTGTGCTGGGTCTTAGTTGCGACATGTGGGATCTTTAGTTGTGGCATATGGGATCTAGTTCCCTGACCAGGGATCGAACCTCGGCCCGCTGCATTGGGAGTGTGGAGTCCTAGCCCCTGGACCACCAGGGAAATACCAGATAATGTTTGATTTCAGAAAACACACGAAGGCAACAGGAAGTGATTTCTGGGTTCCAGCCCCCACCGCAGGAGCAGGCCGGGCTTAACAGGCTCTTTCTCTTGCAGCTGGACGACTGCACCCTGCAGCTCTCCCACAATGGTACTTACCTGGACTTGGAGGCCACCCTGGCCGAGCAACGGGACGAGTTAGAAGGCTTCCAGGATGACGCTGGGTAAGAGTGACTGCTGTCCCTGCCAGCTGGTTCCGACCCTCCACGAAATGGGGCTTCGTTGAGGCCTTCAAATATTTTGGAGAAATCACCATAGCTTTCACCTTGTCTCACTCACAGTCACACAAAAGGACTCACCAGTAGTAACTGCAGACTCATAGAATTTGAGTAGCTCTTCTTAGTAAGGCTACTCAGGGGTTGAGAATTTCTGGTATAGTTTAATTAAGCATGTGATATTTACATTCAAAATTTCTTTTTAAACCAAATGTAGTTAAATTAATATTTTCCAGATTTTAGTGGATTGACAACTATTTTGTACATTGTTCCTGGATATTTAGTTTTTTGGCAGATGCCCCTTTAGGTCATTTTATAAAGTGTATCATCTTTTGAACTCATTAGCGGAAAAAATAATTATTAATTATGTTAGTTAATATCAAGTTACTTTTAGCCTGTGTCTAGAATTGCTTAGTATTTCTGATCGCTGTGAGTCTGAATAAAGCAATTCATATAAAAAGTCAGAAATATATACAAAAAGCAAAGCCACTGTAGGAATATACCCGTACAATTAGCCATTCCTATATTTATTAGATTATTTTTTCAAGTGATTGTTTTATTCTCTTTCAGATTTTTTTTTAACTTTTCATGTCAAAATGATTTTTAACTCCCAGAAGAGTTGAGAGTAAAGCACTGACATTTTCCAAATAACCCTTTACCCAGCTTCCCGTGACGTTAACATATTACATAACCAATGCAAATTTGCCCAAACCAAGACATTAATATTTGTAAAATACTATTATGTATTTATTAGGTTATCGGAATACACTTTGGATGCCCCCTCCACCTCCCTTTCTACTCCTCATTCATCCAGAACCAAGTCTCTCTCTGACTTTATCACCTTCCTCCTTAGAAACCTTCAAAGGCTCCCTCTTCCTTTCCAAATAATGCCCATCCATCTTTGCCTGCTATTCAGGAATCTCTTCAAAAATTCTTTTGAGGCAACCTTTCCTGAGTTAAAAATGTACTGCTGTCAAATGACTATTATCTGATTTTCATGAATGGCTCAGAAAATGAGGAAAAGTGGGAACCTTCTTGGTGCTGCTTTCCTACCTGACACCAGAATATATTGATGACTTTCTGAGTTTCCTCTGCTTTAATACCTATCACAAATTATGGTCCTTTCCCCATTAATGGTCCCCTTAATTATTCCTCTTCTCTGCTGCTAATATTCTATTAGATCAGAACTGGGCCTGCCTGCATATCCAGCCTAGCATTTTCTCAACACATTAGAGACACTTAGGGTATACTAGGAGCCAGGTGAACAGAGGAGCCCAGAATGGATTCCTGAGTGTCATGCGGTTGGGCACCGAGATCAGGGTCCTTGGTTGGAACCCAGTCAAGCTCTCTCAGGATGCCCTTCCTGTCTCCTGAGTGGATTCAGAAGCCATGAAAGACCTGGGAAATGCCATAGGCTGTACACACATGAGGGATATCTCCATTAAGTCACATCAAATTCTGCTCATCATCATTTTACAAAATTACATCGTTAAGACTGAAAGATTTGGGGGAAATTCCTTTGCTATGGTTTTTACCAAGTATTTGACAACGGCATTCTTTTATGTAAGATGTCAGCCCTAGGTTGCATGACAGTCTAATGGGATGACTTCATGTTTCATTGATCAAATAGATCTCAGGAGTGTTATGAGTAGATCATTGCCAATTTGAAACATGTCCCTAGTGCTGTTGTGCTTGAAAACCATGACCTGTCTGATATTTTTCTTTCTTATTAAAACATGACTAGTTTGGAAATGACAGCTTGGAAAAAAGTGTTAATAGCTAAGAGTACCAAGAGTTAAGAGTGGGGAAGAAAATAACCTTATGAAGCACCTGATATGCCAACCACTGTGTTAGGAACCTTATTCATGGCATGTGTGTTTACTGGTTCATTTCCTTAATAGGCACAAACATGGGATTGGATTTTCTCACCTCCATGTTTCATTTGAAACAACTGAGGGCCAGGAGTTCAATCACACGTCCAGGGAGGCAGAGCTGGTAGGAGGTGGAGCAGCGTTTGACCGTAGGTGTGACTGGTTCCCAAGTCCATGCTCCTCTGCCATCCCAGGAGCTTCTGGAATATACATTTCAGGTTCTCCTGAAGATGTACATTGGTACCCGAGGGGACGTATGGTTGGTTCATGCAAGGACTTCCTCAGTTCCAGGCTAATTAACTATCTGTAGCTGGAGCAGCACCCTCTGCAGGGTGGCTCCATCCCCTGGCCCTGAGGCTACAGCTCATATTATAAACATGGTGTCCAGATGCCAGCTTCTTTGCAGTCATGCCTAGAGAGCCAGGGAGCCTGCTGCAAGCCCCCTAGAGCAGACCCTGGGGCTAACCCTCTCACTTTGTTCCCTTCTGAGCCATTACCTGACCATGGGTCCATCTGACAGGGGCAGCCTTGACCGCATTTCTGCACCCTCAGGGCATGGGGTGCCAGGGAAACAAGTTATGGCAAGATGAGAAGGTGGCACTCACGACATGGGAAACTGCAAACACTGGGGAGGGAGGAGGTGGCCCAGAGGAGGTCGGGTAGCTGCATGTTTGACTGCTGGGTCCCAAACCCACTCCAGAATGGAGTTTCTATCTGAAATAGTCTTCATTTGTGGGATTCAGCCTTTATCCTCTGGAACATATCCAGGATGACCTTCCTGTTTATCTGGAAGAGTGTGAAGAAGCCACCTCTCCTGGTCTCTGGTCGGGAGAGCCCCTGGGCCTGGCCTGGGCTGCAGAAGACAGGCCAGGATGGTGCTGTCCTGGCATTGCTGGGTCACTCTGCTGAGCCCCGGGTCCTGAGCACGTCCATGAACGCTGGTGGCCTGTGGTGAGTTACTGGGCGCTGGCTGGAAGCAGCGTGATGGTGGAGGCTTTGTGCACAGGAGGGAGGTGTCTGGGTGCATCTGCAGGAACACTTGCGCTGAGTGGCCCTCCTGGGACTTTTCTTAGAAGCTTGCATTTGGCAGAGTCTGTGTGCCTGAGAGCTCATGCCTCCCTCAAACAGGAGTTAAAATATAATTTCCTCCTGGTTAAGAATTGCCCTGGTGAAGCGTGAAAAGGGCAAATGAAGCCATTCTGTTTCTTTTTTGTTGTTGTTGTAAAATTATAGGAAAATACCTGCTCACGGTATGGCCACTTAATTAAGATGGGTGTCAGGCTGTGTGGAGACGGTAGTGGTGTTGGTTGTGTGTGTTCAGAATCAGTTTTTCTTGCTGGAGGAGCTGGTTTCTTTGTTCTTGTCCATTACCCTGCTCTTTTCTGCCAAGACTAAAATTTAACTTATCCCTTGTTTATAATGATCACTCAGACTATATAGCTAGTTGGAGAAGAGGAGAAAGACCTTCAAAAGTACAAGAACAAAACAATTATCATGCTAGCAGAGTAAAGCCAGGTCTTTTTATTGCCTTCGAAAGCCAGTGAAGTGAGTAGGCACAGCAGGGGGCAGTGGAAACCGAAGCCCCTGGGTAGTGATTCCCTACCCTGCCATTGTGTGACATGGGGCAAGTCACTCTACCTCTGATGAGAGTTTATAAAATTTATTTATAAAATGAGGACACTGTTACCCACTCCCATTTCCCTCCTTGTATCAGCAGCGACCCCAACAGAGTCTCAGGGCTTGAGGAGAGTGTAAAGAGCAGCTGTGCACAGTAGTTAGGGGCGGGAGCCTTGCAGTTAACCTCAGGGCTGTGTGACTATGGGAATGCTACTTTACCTCTCTGAACCTTGGTTTCCTTGTAAGTGGGGATAATATAATATATGTGATAATCATATTATGATTGTAATATAACCATCATACTGCCTCCTTGGTTTATTGTGAGGTAAAATATGATGATGTACCTAAACCATTAAGCTGGTTCCCAGCATGTAAGACAGACCCAAAGCTAGTAGCTTTCAGTTCAGTTCAGTTCAGTTGCTCAGTCGTGTCCGACTCTTTGTGACCCCATGAACTGCAGCACGCCAGGCCTCCCTGTCCATCACCATCTCCCGGAGTTCACTCAGACTCACGTCCATCGAGTCCGTGATGCCATCCAGCCATCTCATCCTCTGTTGTCCCCTTCTCTTCCTGCCCCCAATCCCTCCCAGCATCAGTCTGTTCCAGTGAGTCAACTCTTCGCATGAGGTGGCCAAAGTACTGGAGTTTCAGCTTTAGCATCATTCCTTCCAAAGAAATTCCAGGGCAGATCTCCTTTAGAATGGGCTGGTTGGATCTCCTTGCAGTCCATGGGATTCTCAAGAGTCTTCTCCAACACCACAGTTCAAAAGCATCAATTCTTCAGTGCTCAGCTTTCTTCACAGTCCAACTCTCACATCCATACATGACCGCTGGAAAAACCATAGCCTTGACTAGACGGACCTTAGTCGGTAAAGTAATGTCTCTGTTTTTGAATATACTATCTAGGTTGGTCATAACGTTTCTTCCAAGGAGTAAGCGTCTTTGAATTTCATGGCTGCAGTCACCATCTGCAGTGATTTTGGAGCCCCCCCAAAATAAAGTCTGACACTGTTTCCACTGTTTCCCCATCTATTTCCCATGAAGTGATGGGACCAGATGCCATGATCTTCGTTTTCTGAATGTTGAGCTTTAAGCCAACTTTTTCACTCTCCTCTTTCACTTTCATCAAGAGGCTTTTTAGTTCCTCTTCACTTTCTGCCATAAGGGTAGTGTCATCTGCATATCTGAGGTTATTGATATTTCTCGCGGCAATCTTGATTCCAGCTTGTGTTTCTTCCAGTCCAGCGTTTCTCATGATGTACTCTGCATATAAGTAAAATAAGCAGGGTGACAATATACAGCCTTGACCTACTCCTTTTCCTATTTGGAACCAGTCTGTTGTTCCATGTCCAGTTCTAACTGTTGCTTCCTGACCTGCATACAGATTTCTCAAGAGGCAGGTCAGGTGCTCTGGTATTTCCATCTCTTTCAGAGTTTTCCACAGTTTCTTGTGATCCACACAGTCAAAGGCTTTGGCATAGTCAATAAAGCAGAAATAGATGTTTTTCTGGAACTCTCTTGCTTTTTCCATGATCCAGTGGATGTTGGCAATTTGATTTCTGGTTCCTCCGCTTTTTCTAAAACCAGCTTGAACATCAGGAAGTTCATGGTTCACATATCATTGAAGCCTGGCTTGGAGAATTTTGAGCATTACTTTACTAGCATGTGAGATGAGTGCAATTGTGTGGTAGTTTGAGCATTCTTTGGCATTGCCTTTCCGTGGGATTGGAATGAAAACTGACCTTTTCCAGTCCTGTGGCCACTGCTGAGTTTTCCAAATTTGCTGGCATATTGAGTGCAGCACTTTCACAGCATCATCTTTCAGGATTTGAAACAGCTCAACTGGAATTCTATCACCTCCACTAGCTTTGTTCGTAGTGATGCTTTCTAAGGCCCACTTGACTTCACATTCCAGGAGGTCTGGCTCTAGATGAGTGATCACACCATCATGATTATCTGGGTCGTGAAGATCTTTTTTGTACAGTTCTTCTGTGTATTCTTGCCACCTCTTCTTAATATCTTCTGCTTCTGTTAGGTCCATACCATTTCTGTCCTTTATTGAGCCCATCTTTGCATGAAATGTTCCCTTGGTATCTCTAATTTTCTTAAAGAGATCTCTAGTCTTTCCCATTCTGTTGTTTTCCTCTATTTTTTTGCATTGATCGTTGAGGAAGGCTGTCTTATCTCTTCTTGCTATTCTTTGGAACTCTGCATTCAGATGCTTATATCTTTCCTTTTCTTCTTTGCTTTTCGCCCCTCTTCTTTTCACAGCTATTTGTAAGGCCTTCCCAGACAGCCAGTTTGCTTTTTTGCATTTCTTTTCCATGGGGATGGTCTTGATCCCTGTCTCCTGTACAATGTCACGAACCTCATTCCATAGTTCATCAGGCACTCTATCTATCAGATCTAGGCCCTTAAATCTATTTCTCACTTCCACTGTATAATCATAAGGGATTTGATTTAGGTCATATCTGAATGGTCTAGCGGTTTTCCCTACTTTCTTCATTTTGAGTCTGAATTTGGTAATAAGGAGTTCATGATCTGAGCCACAGTCAGCTCCCAGTCGTGTTTTTGTTGACTGTATAAAGCTTCTCCGTCGTTGGCTGCAAAGAATATAATCAATCTGATTTCGGTGTTGACCATCTGGTGATGTCCATGTAGAGTCTTCTCTTGTGTTGTTGGAAGAGGGTGTTTGCTATGACCAGTGCATTTTCTTGGCAAAACTCTATTAGTCTTTGCTCTGCTTCATTCCGCATTCCAAGGCCAAATTTGCCTGTTACTCCAGGTGTTTCTTGACTTCCTACTTTGGCATTCCAGTCCCCTATAAAAGGACATCTTTTTTGGGTGTTAGTTCTAAAAGATCTTGTAGGTCTTCATAGAACTGTTCAACTTCAGCTTCTTCAGCATTACTGGTTGGGGCATAGACTTGGATTACTGTGATATTGAATGGTTTGCCTTGGAAACGAACAGAAATCATTCTGTCGTTTTCGAGATTGCATGCAAGTACTGCATTTTGGACTCTTTTGTTGACCATGATGGCTACTCCATTTCTTCTGAGGGATTCCTGCCTGCAGTAGTAGATATAATGGTCATCTGAGTTAAATTCACCCATTCCAGTCCATTTTAGTTTGCTGATTCCTAGAATGTTGACGTTCACTCTTGCCATCTCTTGTTTGACCACTTCCAATTTGCCTTGATTCGTGGACCTGACATTCCAGGTTCCTATGCAATCGGATCTTGCTTCTATCACCAGTCACGTCCACAGCTGGGTATTGTTTTTGCTTTGGCTCCATCCCTTCATTCTTTCTGGAGTTATTTCTCCACTGATCTCCAGGAGCACATTGGGCACCTACCGACCTGGGGAGTTCCTCTTTCAGTATCCTACTGTTTTGCCTTTTCATACTGTTCATGGGGTTCTCAAGGCAAGAATACTGAAGTGGTTTGCCATCCCCTTCTCCAGTGGACCACATTCCATCAAACATCTCCACCATGACCCGCCTGTCTTGGGTTGCCCCGCGGGCATGGCTTAGTTTCATTGAGTTAGACAAGGCTGTGGTCCTAGTGTGATTAGATTGACTAGTTTTCTGTGAGTATGGTTTCAGTGTGTCTGCCCTCTGATGCCCTCTTGCAGCACCTACCATCTTACTTGGGTTTCTCTTACCTTGGGTATGGGGTGTCTCTTCACGGCTGCTCCAGCAAAGCGCAGCTGCTACTCCTTACCTTGGATGAGGGGTATCTCCTCACCGCTGCCCTTCCTGACCTTCAATGTGGGATAGCTCCTCTAGGCCCTCTTGCACCCGTGCAGCCACTGCCCCTTGGATGTCAGGTAGTTACAGTCGTAATTTGAGATCATGCACTGATAGGGAGTCATTGGGTTTTAGGACGGGACGGGGTCTATGCAGAGCTCTCACGGGGAGAGCTCATTGTTTAGAAAACCAAGGCTGGAGCCTTGCCCATGTGGCAGAGGTGGCCCAGATTCTGCCTCCCCCAAGCCCCCAGCCCTGGACCTTATTGCTTAGTCCCACCTTCCCTGCTTCTGAAAGCAAAGGCACACAGGGGGCTGTCACAGAGAAGCGGGGTTGGAGGTTAGCCTGAAGGTGAGAGGGTGGGATTTTGCCAAGGTAGCGAGGGCCGCAGGTCAGGGTGCGGTAGACCTGTGAGTGGTCCTGAGAAGCCCTGGGCTTCAGGGACGCTGGGGGACCTGCATGGTTGTTGAGCATGTCCCCGGGTGCTCCTGACCTAGAGGAACCCTGGACACTCATCTGTGCTTCTCTGGACTCCCCTCAGGCCTTCGCTAGAGGGTCAGCGCTGAGACAGCGCTTCTTGCTCGGTTTTCTCATCCTGTGCCCACAGCACTGTAGGGGTGGGAAGGTCAGATGAGATGAGACCCTGTGGAGTGGGGTTGGGGAGAGTGCAGTGTGATCCTCAGAAATGAAGGATGTGAGACCTAGGGGTGGGAAGGTCAGATGAGATGAGACCCTGTGGAGTGGGGTTGGGGAGAGTGCAGTGTGATCCTCAGAAATGAAGGATGTGAGACCTAGGGGTGGGAAGGGCTGTGAGGAAGCCCATTCACAGGGGTAGGTGGGCCCCCACCGCACCCGGCAAGCCCCCATGCTTGGGGGATGCAGAGGAGTTTGGGGAGAGCTCTTGTTTGACTCTTAGAAACCCAGCTTCTCAGCCTGCAGCATGTGAGCCCCAAGGATCCATGTGTGTGTAGCAGGGGTCCAGGAACCCCTGAGATGTCTGCAGTTTGTTGGGTGTGCAGGGTTTTGGGGTGGAGAAGGGTTTCATGGCCTTTCATCGGATACTCAAAGAGTTCCTTACTTTTCAAAATGTCAAGCTGGAAGGAATAAGAAGCCATTTTCCCTCCTTACTGTCTGATACAAAAGTTAACCTATGACATCTCTGTCGAAGTTTCTCTGGCATCTGGACCTGGTAGAAAGGGAAATCACTAAAATACATTTTAAACCTAAATCTAAAAACCTGCAGAACTCATCAAACCAAACCAAACCACAAACAAAAAACTTTAACAAAAGAGAGATTCTGGTTAAAGGTGTGGGTGGGACGCAGTGAAGGGTTTCCCCCCACTTTTCCTCTTAAGCCGGGAGTATAGGTATGTTGTTGTCTGAGGTTCACTTGGCAAATCACCAAAGAGTTAAGGGTCTTGCGTCTTCTCAGTGCAAGGCTTGAACTGCAGACCATCAGCCCTGCTCTGGTTACGTGGATGAATTGGGAAGGTGGGTTCAGTGCTGAGCTGAGCAGGGCAGCCCAGAAGCCCCTGCACACCTGCTCTGGATCAGTGCTAGAGCAGAGCCTCCAATTACCCTGGGAGAAAGCCACTTAGAAGTGCTTGGACAAGACAAGTGAGCTTCCGTGCCGAGTGGACAGTGGAACTGGCCTGGCTCTAAGTCCCCTCGAATGCCAAATTGTGCGATGGGCCAAACATGGTGACCGTAGGAATAAGGGCGTCCAGGTGGGTGCTGGGCTTTCTGGTGTGGGTTGGACTCAGAAGAAAACTGACCTGCAAAGAGGGAGCCCTCCCAGAACCCCTCCAGTGACAGAGCAGGGAGGCTGCGGTCAGTGTGGCCCACTGTGAGCGGGGAAGGGAGTGACCTAACGGGTCTGAACCTGGTGGTCAAGGAAGGCAGGTGGCCGGGGGCCTGGGCCAGTGAAGGAACCTGTAGATATGATGCTCCTTGAGGGAGGGAAACAGGAGAAGAAATGGACCCATGCCACTAGGTGGATGGTATCCAGATGGTGGACTACTTAGAGAAGTAGGGAGGGTATGGGGGGCAATTTGGGGAGGGGGAGAAGAGGTTTATACTTGTTAATCTGAGATTATGTCAAGCCTCCCTCAAATTGCAGGGTGGCCAGGTGAGAAATATTGGCCTGGGACTCAGGTGACAAACATCAAGGCCCAGAGAGATTGGGGGTGATCTTTTGGAGGGAGTTGAAAACCAAAACTTCTCTAAAATTTGAAGTCTATTTAAAAAAATTAACATTTAATTATTTTTATTTTGGGGGGAGCAGCACCATGTGGCCTGTGGAATCTTAGTTCCCCAGCCGGAGATCAAACCCGTGCCCCGTGCAGCGGAAGCACAGATTCTTAACTGCTGGACCACTGGGAAGTCCCAAGTCTGTTTTTAAAACAGTTTTGGTAATTAAGACATTTTAAGGGTAATAAATTGACTACAAGATGCTCTTAGGAACCCAGGCTTCTTTTATCTTTCTGCTGGGTCATCCTGATGATAAAGCTCTCATCTTTCATGCTTCATTGTAGTTACAATGTGGCTGCTCTCCCACCAGCATCATATCAAGCCAGGAAGTCATATGTTGAATACAGTACAGTTTTCTGTGATGTAAACAAGAGATTCCAAATTATGGCAGTTTATGTATACAGGTAAAAATTTCTTTCCTGTGTAAGAGTCCAACTATAGATAGTCTTTCTTGGGACTGGTAGAGGAGCCATTCATCCTCAAAATGAGAATTCCACCTCTGTGTCTAAAGTTGTTGCTTCAGCTTTTCCCTTTTCATCCATATCCTAGTTTCCAGAAAGATGGAAATGGACAGAGGGAGTGCATGTCCATTCCTTGGGCACGTAGCTTTCCCTTGCATGGCACTGGCCAAAACTTAGGTTCATGATCATGAACTGTGGGCTTCAGTCAGTTCAGTTCAATTCAGTCACTTAGTCGTGTTCGACTGTTTGTTACCCCATGGACTGCAAGCCAAGCCTCCCTGTCAATCACCAACTCCTGGAACTTGCTCAAACTCATGTCCATAGAATTGGTGATGCCATCAACCATCTCATCCTTTGTCGTCCGCTTTTCCTCCTGTCTTCAGTCTTTCCCAGCATCAGAGTTTTTTCCAGTGAGTCAGTTCTTCGCATCAGGTGACCAAAGTATTAGAGCTTCAGCTTCAGCTTCAGCATCAGTCCTTCCAATGAACATTCGGGACTGACTTCCTCTAGGATTGACTGGTTGGATCTCCTTGCTGTCCAAGGGACTCTTAACAGTCTTCTCCAACACCGCAGTTCAAAAGCATCTTTGGCGCTCAGCTTTCTTTATGGTCCAGCTCTCACATCCACACATGACTACTGGAAAAACCATAGCTTTGACTAGACGGATCTTTGTTGGCAAAGTAATGTCTGTGGTTTTTAATATGCTGTCTAGGTTGGTCATAGCTTTTCTTCCAAGGAGCAAGCATCTTTTAATTTCATGGCTGCAGTCACCATCTGCAGTGATTTTGGAGCCCAAGAAAATAATCTCTCTCACTGTTTCCATTGTTTCCCCATCTTTTTGCCATGAAGTGAAGGGACCGGATGCCATGATCTTCTTTTTTTGAATGTGGAGTTTTAAGCCAGCTTTTTCACTGTCCTCTTTCACTTTCATCAAGAGGCTCTTTAGTTCCTCTTCACTTTCTGCCATAAGGGTGGTATCATCTACATACCTGAGGTTATTGATATTTCTCCTGGCAATCTTGATTCCAGCTTGTGCTTCATCCAGCCTGGTATTTCACATGATGTACTCTGCACATAAGTTAAATAAGCAGGGTGACGGTATACAGCCTTGATGTACTTCTGTCTGTTGTTCCATGTCCAATTCTAACTGTTGCTTCCTGACGTGCATACAGATTTCTCAGAAGGCAGGTCAAGTGGTCTGGTATTCCCATCTCTTTCAGAATTTTCCACGGTTTATTGTGATCCATACAGTCAAAGGCTTTGGCATAGTCAATAAAGCAGAAATAGATGTTTTTCTGGAATTCTCTCACTTTTTCAGTGAGCCAACGAATGTTGGCAATTTGATCTCTGCCTTTTCTTTTCCTCTACCTTTTCTAAATCCAGCTTGATCATCTGGAAGTTCACAGTTCACGTAATGTTGAAGCCTGGCTTGGAGAATTTTGAGCATTACTTTGCTAGCATGTGAGATGAGTGCAATTGTGCGGTAGTTTGAGCATTCTTTGGCATTGCCTTTCTTTGGGATTGGAATGAAAACTGACCTTTTCCAGTCCTGTGGCCACTGCTGAGTTTTCCAAATTTTCTGGCAAATTAGATATGTTACCAAAGCATAGTATTACCCTATATTGCAGACAAGGAAGCTGAGCCTCATAGAGGCTAAATAACTTGTCCAGGATCATGCATCTGGCTTCAGAGTTTATTCTTTTCACCTCTACTGTCTCCTAGGGGAGACCAGAATGTATCCAGAGATGAATGCAGTGACAACCAGCTCTCTTGGACTTTGAGCTTCTGAGGAAACTAATCTTCCCTAGTACTACTCTTTAACTCACTGATGAGTGCATTAAATCTTTCTTCATCCTCCAAACTGAGCACTGGCTGAGTCTCAGAGGTTCAGAAGCTTACTAAGAAGAAGCTTATTCTGGGGCAACTGCTGGGGGGCCCTTGTCTCTGCTTCTGCTGCATTGTCCAACGTGTGTTTTCTACTCTTGACTGAAATCATAGCTTAGTTCAGTGGAGAAGTATCTGGCAGCATTGATTCTGCTGTTGACTACAAGAAAAAAGTCTTCAAGCCTTTGGCTCCATGCAACTCCATTCTCTCGAGTGCAAGAGAATAATGTAAGCACTTGTTCTTACATTGCCAAGACTTTATACGTTTTCTTACAAAAATGTTTTCTTGAGAGACAGGGATAGGACTGAAACACATGGGTTTCTGTGAGACTTATTAGGTTAAACCAGATCTTCCCGAGGCCATAGACATTATTGCAGAAGCTCATGTATTCTGAGAAAGCAGGAAGTTTGCGGGAAGTTCCTTCAGCGGTAGTGCCATCACGACCCTGGCACGTGTACTTTGGCTGAAGTCTCCTCCGATTGAATGTCTGTTTTAGTTCTCTCATCACTTGGGTGGCACTGGCCTTGGGTGTGGGCGGCTGATTGGCGTGGCTGCTCCCTGAGGCCTGTGATGTTTCTCTGGCAGTGGCTGTGCTGATAGGAATGGAATCTGAATCTCCCTGGGGAGCTTTAGGTCAAGTTAAACTGCCTTTGCCTCTTGGTCACCAGATTCTGGTAACTGATGCACTCCCATTTCACTCTGCTGCAAACAGGCAAACTTGGAAGGAGAGGCAGCTATGATACTGATCCAATAAGCCTGTATCAGGGAGAAAAAGACCACTAACGTACTTATGATGAACAGGCCTTGACAGACTCTCAATGAGTTTAAGTTTTGGAACATGGAAGCTCTATGAAGGCAGATACCAGAGTTTGTGTTAATTAGGGTTTTCCAGAGAAATAGAACCAGTAAGATATGCCTATCCATCTAGTCTAATATAGCTAGTCTGTCTGGAGAGATTTATTTCAAGGAATTGGCTCACACCATTTTGGAGACGGGCAAGTTGAAATTTGTAGAGTGGGCCAGCAGGCTGGAAATTCAGGTAAGAGTTGAGGTTGCAGTCTTGAGTCCAGAATATGCATGGCAGGCTCATGGGCAGGATTTATATGTTGCTGTCTTGAGACAGATGGTCCTTTGTGGATCTGAGACAGAGTCCAGCACACACTAGTCACCAGTGAACATGTGTGGAGTGAGGGAAAGGATGAGGGCACGCCCAGCTGGGAGGCAGCATCAGGGAGGTGGTAGGCATACAGACTCTGGGGTCAGGCTGCCTGGGTTGGGTTCGAGCTCTGTCACTTTTTATGTGACTTCAGCTATGTTGCATAACTCTTCTGGGCCACAATTTCCTGACTTTCAAAATGGCAATCATATTACCTACTTCATAGGAGTTTTCTGAAGACTAAATCTGTATAAAGTAGTTGGAACCTCATCTGGCACATGATAAGCATTCCAAAAATGTTAACAACTATTATGATTATTATTTGCTGAACCCAGACTGACATAGTATCCCACTGGGGAGAGGGGAAAGCATACCCATGATTATTTAATTTTCCTCTGAAAATTTCAGCTGCAAAATAGAAGACATATTTACTAGAACAGTGGGGATAAACTGATTATTTTTAAATGGATGAAGTGATTATTTCTCTAAAAGAAGCTAAATGAATCAGCGAAAAGATTTTTAGAGTCAATAATAGCAGCAAGATGGCATATGTTAAAGAAATGCATAACAATCAGCATTACCCAATTACAAAATGCAGTGGTGGGAGGAGGGAAGCTACCAAATTTAAGAGACCTTTTGATGGATGTTGTCTATACATTGATATTTGATGTAGATAAATAAAACATGGACATCATGTAATTCTTGAATTCTTAGGATTAAACTTTATTTGGTCCTGTTTTATTATATTTACATATTCTATGTTTTGGTTTGTCAATTTTTTTTAAAAAGATATTTCCATCTTAATTTTTTGTGTCCTTTTCTGTTAGATTTTAGTATTGAGGTTAAACCAGTTCCTTAAAAAACCTGGGACACTTTTTATCCTTAGTAAATGCTGGAGAAGGTTATCGAGTAAGGTACTCGTACAGCAAACGGCAGGATGATGTGAATGATGGTGGAGTCAGGCACTCTGCTGTCAGCCCAGGTCTGTTTCCATCAGTCACGTGACTTTATGCAGGTTACTTTATTACTACAAGCTTTGCTTCTCTGTCTGTACAATGGGCACAGCAGTGGTACCCACTCCAAAGGTGGGAGAAAGTTGGGGTGGGGGGAGATGAAGGACAACGTTTGTGGACCTGGGTGCACTCACCATCCCATGGGCTCTGCCTTGGCAGCCCCTCTCCTTTGCCATGGACTCCTGGGATCTGGCCCTCATCCCCCGTTGAGGGGCTTCCATAGCCCCTTGGAATTTAGTCTCAAATTCCACTCAGATTTCTTCCATCATTGGATTCTGTGCAAAGGGGCAGACAGGGAAGGAGGTGGCAATATCGAGACAGAGGATTTATAAGAGATAAAGACAACTTAAAAATATGCAGGCCTTTTTTGTTCTATGCTCTCTTAAATTCCCTTTGGGTTTAATTTTACCAATCTAATTGCCTGTTTTCTCAACGTATGAGCACAGAAAAGACGGCACGTCCAGAATGGTGGGCTAGTGGCTTCCTCAGAAAGACTGTTCTAGTTCTCATACAGGTGCCCAGGTCCCTTGTGACCATGGGACTGGAGAATTCTGTGGGAAAACTAAAACACCTCCTCCAAATGAAGCTTTGCAGTTGTCTGAAGATAAAAGTAGGGGCTCTCAATGGGCCCTTCTGCAGAGCTCCCGAGGAATTCTGAACCATCTTCTCCTGCCATCCTGTGCTTCCTCCTCTCTGGGCTTCTCAAGCGTGTATTTTGTCTATTGTTCATTTATTTTTGACTTATAAGTGCTGGTAACATGAGTTACAAAAAATCTTCCAGGTTAGAGAACTTTGGGTTTGCTGTTTTCAGTAGTTAGGGTCTGGCCTCTTTCAGGGGTTCACTGGTTGCTGCTCTCAGCTCTGCCTCATCTCAGCCTTGGGGAGACTGCATGCCTGATGACTGCTGTTCCCACCCCACCTTTCCTGGTAGTTCACGCAAAAGGCTGTTCAGCAACTCAGTTCAATGCACTTAATGGGATCTTTCTTCCTAGTATGACCATAGGCATGGAAGGAGTGTCATCACTAGGAATGCCTAGAGAAATTTAAATAAAATGAGATGGGAAAGGAATATGTTCCAGATGAAGGGTCAGGATAAACCCCTAGAAGAACAATTAAATGAAATGGAAATAGGCAGTGTACAAGAGAAAAGAGTTCAGCGTAATTGTTGTAAAAGTGATCCAAGAACTCAGGGAACCAACGGACGCACAGAGCTAGATGTTACAAGTTTTTAACAAAGAGTTAGAAAATATAAAGGGCAACCAAGTAGAGTTGAAGAATACAATAATTTTAGTAAAAAATATGCTGCTGCTGCCTCTGCTGCTGCTAAGTCACTCCAGTCGTGTCCGACTCTGTGCAACCCCACAGACGGCAGTCCACCAGGCTTCCCCGTCCCTGGGATTCTCCAGGCAAGATCACTGGAGTGGGTTGCCATTTCCTTCTCCAATGCATGAAAGTGATAAGTGAAAGTGACATCACTCAGTTGTGTCCGACTCTTAGCGACCCCATGGACTGCAGCCCACCAGGCTCCTCTGTCCATGGGATTTTCCAGGCAAGAGTACTAGAGTAGGGTGCCATGGCCTTACTAGAAGGAATAAAAAGCAGAATAAGTGAAGCAGAAGAATGAATCAGTGAGCTGGAAGATAGAATGGTGGAAATCACTGCCGGAGAACAGAATAATGATAAAAAGAAATGAGGACAGTCTCAGACACCTCTGAGACAACATCAGATGCACCAACATTTGCATTATAGCGGTCTCAGAAGGAGAAGAGAATGGATCTGAGAAAATAGTTGAAGAGATAATAGCTGAAAACTTCCTGACATGAGAAGGGAAACAGTCACCCAAGTCCAGAAAGCACAGAGAGTCCCAGGCAGGATAAACCCAAGGAGGAAGATGCTGAGACACAGAGTAATCAAGTGGACAACAGTTAAAGGCAAGAAAAACTATTAAAAGCAACAAGTAACATCCATGGCAATCCCCATAGGGTTATCAGCTGACTTTTCAGCAGAAACTCTGCAAGCAAGAAGGGAGCGGCACGATGAGAGGGAAAAACCTAAACAAGAATACTCTACCTAGTAAGGCTCTCTTCAGATTTGATGGAGAAACCAAAAGCTTTACTGACAAGCAAAAGCTCAAAGAACTCAACACCACCAAACCAGCTTTAAAACAAATGCAAATTGAGATAGTAGCATTGAAACATATACATTATCATATATAAAATAGATAGCCAATGGGAATTTGGTGTACCAGGCATGGAGCTCAAATCTGATGCTTTGTGATAACCTGGAGCAGTGGAATGGGGTAGAAGGTGGGAGGAAGTTCAAGAGGGTGGGGACATAAGTATGCATCCATGCGTGCTAAGTCATTTCAGTTGTGTCTGACTGTTTGTGACGCTATGGACCATAGCCTGCCAGGTTCTTCTGTCCTCTTCCTGACCCAAGGATCGAACCCACATCTCCTGTGGCTCCTGCGTTGCAGGCAGGTTCTTTACCACTGAGCCACCTGGGAAGCCTGGACATATGTATACTTATGGCTGATTCATGTTGATGTATAGCAGAAACCAACACAATATTGTGAAATAACTTTCCTCCAATTAAAAATAAATCATAAAAACATGCTACAGGAAGTTCTCCAGGTGGAAAAGAAAAGGCTATAACTAGAAACAAGAAAATTACAAAGTGGGAAAGCTCACTTGTAAAGGACTGTCAAGAGAGAAAAAGATTTTTTGTGCATGAATAAGATAAGTTTCGAAGAAGTCTGTGTTTATAGGAATCTCAAACTTGTCTTTGAAGATAGGTCGAGTGTTGTGTATTTGTAAACTCAAGACTGGTAACTTGCACATAGCAAAAGCTAAAAGGAAGGACTTGTGGGCATTTGAAGCAACTGTGAGTGAAGACTCTGTGCCTATGAGGAGCTGCCGGATAGAGGCTGCTCCATGTTTTGTAGGACCATATGAGTGATTTTCTTTTCTCCTTTAAAAGAATAAAAAAAATTTTTTTTTGAAACCATGCTTTCCCCTCTTATCTGGTCTCAAGAATAAAACATATGATCTGGTACTGTAATTCCTGTGACTTCATATATATAGTATCATGTGCTCTGGCGAGATTTATGTGCCCTTGTCTTCCAGCACAACCACAAAACCGGGAAGCAGGAAAGCACTGTGAGACTCTGTTATACACGGGGCCCTGAGGGGGAGGGCTGAGCGTGGCCTGCAGAGTGATGGGGAGGGAACTCAGCTACTGAGACACCGAGCTGATTACCCGCTCCTGGGATGGTTCCTGGCTCTGTTTAACCTGGCTTCCCTCTTTTTTCCCAAAGCTCAAAGCCTTTTCTACACCAGGGAGACAGAACTCATATGCTCCCCATATATCTTCTCTTATGTGCTCTGGGCTTTAGTTTTCCTCTATAAGAGTGGGCTGAGCCTTTGTGGAAGGAGAACAGGGGGTGGGGGCATCCTGTATCTTCCTCTGTAAGAAATGAAGTGAAAAGGAAGCAAAGGTGTGGCAAGGTGCGGTGTAAACTGACATCCTAATGACAGATAGCTTACACACTGTCTTTACTGGACCCTGTCTTCCTGTTGGAGCAATAGAGAAAAAAAATGTGTCTTGAATTGTCACACAGCCAATCAGTTCTTTCTGATTGCCCCACTAAGTGTGCCCTTCCTCTATATCCGAAAACATGTAAAAGTAGCCATGGGAATGATCAAGAGATTTGTGCTGTTACATTCCAGGGATTGCAGTTGATGGGCACAGATTTAAAAACTTCCCAACATGGTCAGGCATGAGTACACGTGACTCTGTGGAGCAGACCAGGTTTGGCAATGAAATGCCTGTGCCAGTCTAACGGAGTCAAACTTCATTGTTTTATTTTCCGTTAAGTCCTGTGACATCACAGTATTTCAGGATAGATAGTTACTCACTGTGGGTTTCTGCTTATCTGGGGCCCCTCCAGGTGGGCATGTCTGAACCATCAGGTTGATTGACAGCAGGTAGGGTCACCTTGCCAACCCCTCTGATGCCAATAAATGTTCTGTCTCCTGTCTCCATTAGGCGGGGCAAGAAGCACAGCATCATCCTAAGGACACAGCTGTCTGTGAGGGTCCATGCCTGCATTGGTGAGTGACATCTGCAGAAGGGGGTGCTTGCCATCTGCCCTCGGCGATTACACTTGTGATAACTGATGCCACTTCTGGGAATAAAATGCAGTATTCACTCTTAAGCTCTCTATGCTTGGGTTAGCCCCTAGCACAGATGGTTAGAGTTTTTAGGGAAGCAGTTTCTGGCAGTTGTTTTTGAAAGCTACCTCTTTCATTCTGGCTTGCTTTGCTGTTTGGCTGGTGAGTAGAGCTGGAGGTAAGATGGATTGTTGATGAGATTCTTTTTGTCAATGTGGGGAGAGATGAGGTTCTTCGTGGGGCTGTGCCAGGGTGAACCTCCAACCAGCTGAAGTGACCTTCATGTGCCTCCTGGTGACTCTCTGCAATCCCCTGGCCTGTGGCCTCAGGCGATTGAAATGGAAATCTCAGGTCAGTATAGGATGGGCCACACGTGGATGCACAGCAGTTGATGTTGAGCAGATTATTTGTGGTTCAGGTGGCCTGCCTGTGGTCACATAAGAAACCTCACCAGCGCCTATTCCTGCAGCTATTGATTTTCCCAGACCCGCTGGTTTCTCCACTGTACACGTGGGCTGAATGGCAATGAGAGCGGTAATTTATGTTAAGCAGACAGACTCCATGGGGAGGTTTCCTCCTGGCACTGGGCCAAGTTGAGGCAAGTCTGTAGCCTAAAAAGAAAAAGAGAGGACCTAAATTTCGCCTTATGCATAGAAGTTTTCCACATCTGAGTCAGTCTGCATTTATTTAATATGTGTCATGGTCTTAATTCAGGCCTCTAATTAGGAGAGCATCCGTCATTCTTTGAGGCCCAGTCTACACCTGGAGTGTGGCGTGCATGGGGGCCGTGGAAAGAACCGTTTCCAGGCCCTCCTCCTCCTCCCTGCTTTCCTGTTGGAGACCCAGGGATGGGGTGAGGGAGCAGCTGGTGTGGAGGGGAATCTGGGTAATTCTGTTTCATTTGGGGTTAAGTGGGTGAGGCTGTGAGTGTCTTGAGGAACAACCTTTGTCTGACCCTGTGGTTGATGAGTAATTGTGCAGCTGACACAAAAACCTCAGGAGCTGGAGGGTCAGTGTGTTGGGAGGGTTCGTGATCTTGTTGAAAACGAAGTGAGAGAAATCTGTGGGATCTTCAGCACTGACCCTGCTTTTCAACTGCCAGTAGCACTGAGTGGCCTTAAAATATGCGCGGGCACTTGATTGTATTTAATTATTTACTTCCTTGATTACCTGCTTTATAGTTTTTCCAGTTATTTTCTGTGTGTAAATCATGTCTACCTGTAGAAAAGTCTTGTGATCTATGACTTTGGATAAACTCCCTTCTGACCCTTGTCCTGAACCTAGAACAAAGCCAGATGCATACAGTGTGCTGAATACAACAAGTACTGAATACTGGCTGAAATATAGCAGATATCCAGTCAAATTTGGGACATGAATATGAATTGGTATTTCCCAGGAAGAGTAAGACACCCGAAAGGAGATTTACATTAAAACAGGCTAGATCAAAGTCCTAATGGGCTAACTTGTTTTAAGAAAATTCACTAATTTGCAGTATACTCTTAAAATGTTTTAAATACAGGATTTTTCTAGCTAGCTGGCTTTCATGTTACTGACTCACTGCATTAACTGATGTATTGTTCCATAGTCCTGGGTGATACATGTAAACACACATCTCATCCCCGTGGCAACTGAACCCCAGCAGCCAGTCCAGCCCAGCCTGCTGTCTCCCCAGACACCCAGGTCTTCCTGCTCAAAGGGTAGATCTGGGTGCTGACAGGATCAGTGTGTTTGTTCCCAAACCTGCTTATGCCAGGTGTACTTGCTATTAGAATTATATAATTAAATGGGACATGAACACTTTATAAACTGATTAAGTATGAGTATACAAAGTCACTGCTTTGAGTACGTTGAAAACTATTCAAAATTCCTTACTATAAAAGCATTTCTTGTCAATGTGAGTGGGTTGTGATAACCGTAAAAGGTATAGTGTTATAAAAATCCAGAAGGATTCTGGTCTTTGTAAGTATCTTCAGTACTTGCTCTACTTCAAAGACACTGAGATTGGGCATCAGAGACTGTATTATGTGAGTGGCTCATGAAAGAAAGTCCATGGGGAATCCCACTAGACCTTTACTCAAAGAAAGGTCATGGCCCCAAATGATGGGCAGGTGCATCTCCTGAGCAGTGTGCCTGCAACCAGCTGTGTCTCATCCCAGAGAAACTGACAGTCAGTCACCATGGCTGCAAGTTAAGAGTCTTAAGGTGCGTATGTGTCATTTTTAAAAGACTTTCTGCTTTAATCGCTTTTCACCATTAATTACCTCAGGCCTGAGTATATTAAATGAGAAGATTTGACCGTGTGAATTACCGTCAATACCCAAGAAGGCAAAGTTTCTTCTTTGAATTAAAAAACCCTCTTTGTCCTTCCGTTTCCTGTTATTGACCAGATCTGAAATAGATTTAATAGCGCAATACCAAGTATTATCCTTTGGTTTATGTCTATACAAAGGAATGAACGCATCCTGTGTGTGGTTTACCAGCTGCCATTGTGACATAGTTTTCTCCTTTCCAAATGGAAATATTAGGCGAGATTTCTTTGGGATTAAAAAAAGACAACCAAACCTGGAACAATCTTAAGTTGAAATGGCAAAGGGAAACATGACAGAGGGGAAAAAACCCTTTTCACATCAGTTAGTTGAATCCCTGTTCTTTTTCAAGATCACTTCCCCTCTTCCCCATCTAAGAAATGGTTGAATGATTACAGGCATGGGATAGTGGCTGCTGTCAGTCTAGCACCATCTGCAGCTCCCCCCAAAGCTTTCCTTCCCGCTGCACGATTGGACTGGAAGGATCCAGGATCCCCGTAGGCCAATGGGCTTAAAATGCTGTCAAATGAATTTCTCCAAAGTCCTGTTTTCTTCACCCTAATTCTTTTCTCCTTCACCTCTGTTTTTACTAAGTATGGTAATGTTTAGAATCCAGGACTTCTTGTTGATGAATTGGAGGTAACATGCCTTTGGAATTCTGTGTTAATGTTGGAACTCTGTACCCGTTGGGATGAGAGTGGAGTGGAGCCTTCACGATTAGCAACCAAGCAAACCTCATGAGAAATGAAAGCCACGGGGCGCTGCTGTGATGGTCCCAGCTAGCAGCTGAGACAGGGGTCTTTGCTGATAGCACAGCAGGAAGCTGGAATGAGTTTTTGGTACGTAGAGAGGCCCCACGCTCTTCGTACCTCTGGACTGCTCTCCACTGTATTACTTTGCACATTTTTAGTATGACCGCTTGATGTAACATAGAGTAGCAAACACCATATGCCTTTGCCGTCTTCTAGTTTCAGTCCCTCAAAAAGATAGTGGTCAAATTGTGGAGATGAACTTAACAAAGTTAAAAAAAAAAATCTATGAGAGGCATGTGAAGTCTGCATTTAATGAGGTTAGCTAGAGAAAACAACTTTTCTGGTCCCAGCAAGTGATCCTATTGCCAGAAGCCAGAAAAATGTTCAGAGGGCCAACCAGCCCTGATGACTAAATCTCATCATGCAGAGAAAGGAGTGGAAGAACTGTGGGGGAAGGAAGGAATTGAGAGTTAAAAAGAAGTAAGGTTTGAAGTCGTTAGGGTCCTGAAGTTAATATCTGCAAGTCTTCTGTGGGCTGTCTTTGGAGGCATTGTGTTTGATTTCAGACCTCTGTGCTTCAGTTTTCTGAAGCAAAGCCTGTCTTCTCATCAAGCAAGTAAACCCTGTTGATTGATTCTCTGGGACCCATAAGGCTGACACTTTCAAGTATCCAGCTAGAGTTAAAAGGATAAAAAAATTGGCTGAAGATTCCAAAGTGCCATTTACACTTGCAGTAGGGAGGAACAACCCATGTGAAGGGTCTTTAGACCTTGTAGAGCATGTTTCCCCAAACCTCTGAGATGACAAAGGCTGCCCATAAGAGAGAGGTGAGGTTGGCAGAAGCTGGCAAGGTGGCAGAAGTGATTAAGCTCTCCACGAGCTTAGTTTCATCTTTCATTAAAGGTCAAATCACAAGGATAAAGCCGATTTATTTATTTGCTTATTTTGGCTGTACTGGGTATTCAGTGTTGCGTGGGCTTTTTCTCTAGTTGTGGTGTGCGGTGGCTTCTCTTGTTGCAGAGCAAGGGCTCTGGAGCACAGGCTCAGTAGTTGTGGAGCACAGGCTTAGCTGCTCCCCGGCCTGTGGGATCTTCCCAGACCAGGGCTCAAGCCTGTGTCTCCTGCATTGGCAGGTGAATTCTTTACCACTGAGCCACCGAGGAAGCCCACAAGGATACGAAAACAACATAAGGAAAGGCTGTTTCATCCACTGATGCAGAAGAGTCATTTTTCAGCAACTGAAACATCAGCAGAACAAAGCACCAAAATGTTTGTAGACTGTTTTCCTCTCACGAGCTGTACTGTGCAGCTGTGTGCTCTGTGTTACTCTGTTACAGCAGAGAGCTAAATGACAGTGGAGCATTTCTTCAAGAAGAACCTTCTAGAGCAAAAGTGACTGCAGCGATTTGGCTCACATGCCAACGGATGGAGAGGTGGTGGCTCCCTGGGGCACGGTATTGAGAAGGATCCTGAGGCTGAGTGCAGTCTTCTTGGGAGGGATACTGTCTCAATGCTGGCTTTCACTGGTGGTGATGGAGGTGGTGTGTGAGTGTGTGGTGTGGGGCTCTTGGTGAGGTGTAGACCTGGTCCAGTGTCTGAACCCCCTCTGGCTACAGTGTAGAGGGCCCTGGGCTTCCTGTGCAGAGAGTGGGGATGGAGCTGTGACCCGTGAGCGCGGCCAC
Organism: Capra hircus; assembly: GCF_001704415.2. Classification (NCBI taxonomy): domain Eukaryota; kingdom Metazoa; phylum Chordata; class Mammalia; order Artiodactyla; family Bovidae; genus Capra; species Capra hircus. Next base: position 21,084,250 of record NC_030831.1, on the reverse strand, counting down.
CACCAACACCTCCCTTGCTCAGCTTCTTTCGTCTTATGCCTGTTAGTGCAAGCAAGAGGGCTTGGCTTCGAAATCCTGACCCTCCCTTTGCAGAAGGAGACTTCCAGAGACTGTTTGGTGTTTTTTGTTTTAGACTTCCTCTCTTTTACAATAAGTCTGTGACCCATTTTGCCCAGAGTTCTGTTCTCTAGGTAAAGACAAGCTCTTTGGGTTAATCAGATTAAACACTTCTTATCATCTGTTTCCTATTAATCTGTCTCAGCTCCCAGATGACAGACCTCACGAAACGTCCATGTGTCTACAAGGCCATTGGGTCTGGGCTGGGGGATATCGACTTGTTTACTCTCTTCACTCTCTCTGGGGGCTGCCTGCCTCTAAGATGCCTTATGGTCACATAGTGAGTGACAGATATGCGCCCCCCCCAACTCACCCAAAAATAAAAAGGAAGAAGGGATATGGGAAGGAGGTGAAACATACCACCAGGTTGTCAAACAACATATCTGTCATAAATACTATAGACTTAGAGGAACAGCCCATGTGAAGGATCAGCAAGGATTTGTTGCCCAAAATTAAAATAACAACAAGAGATTAAAGAATTGCTCTACCGCCTTCAGACACACGAGTAAACATACATGTGGGGGTGAATAAAGAAAAGGAGACACAAACCTATGAGAGAACACAAGAACCTTCCAGATGCAGCTGGAAACTCAGGTCAGCTATGGAAATTAGGAGGCATCCAGAGAGGAAATATGGTTGTGGGCAAATGTGAATTGAAGCCCAGGCAAGAAAAGCAGATGTATCAGGGTCTCTTACGGCAGCTGTTTCATCTTTGTGCTCTCTCTACTGCCCCCCCAAGACTTTTCCTTTTTTAAATGATAAATTCATTGCCTCTGTAGGACTGTGTTACCTCTCCTCTCTAAGGATCTCTGGATGTTGGATGATGGAATTTGAATATTGCCTTGTAACCTTTATCTTGTGTTTGTTTGCATTGTTCTAGTGAAATTCTTCCCTGGTGATTCAGAGAAAAGAATCCGCGTGCAACGGGAGTCCTGGGTTCAGTCCCTGGGTTGGAAAGATCCCCTGGAGGAGGGCATGGCAACCCACTCCAGTGTTCTTGCCTAGAGAATCCCCATGGACAGAGGAGTCTGGCAGGCTGCAGACCATGGGGTCACAAAAGAGTTGGACACGACTGAGTGACTAAGCACAGTTCAGTTCAGTTCAGTCGCTCAGTCACGTCCGACTCTGCGACCCCGTGAATCGCAGCACGCCAGGCCTCCCTGTCCATCACCAAATCCCGGAGTTCACCCAGACTCACGTCCATCGAGTCAGTGATACCATCCAGCCATCTCATCCTCTGTCGTCGCCTTCTTCTCCTGCCCCCAATCCCTCCCAGCATCAGAGTCTTTTCCAGTGAGTCAACTCTTCGCATGAGGTGGCCAAAGTACTGGAGTTTCAGCTTCAGCATCATTCCCTCCAAAGAAATCCCAGGGCTGATCTCCTTCAGAATGGACTGGTTGGATCTCCTTGCAGTTGTACTAAGCACAGTACAGTGAAATTCTAGCCAGTGGCAACAAAAAATTGACACTGAAGAATGTAGTCATATTGGTGGAGACACCTGTAGCAGATGTTACAAGACAAGTTCAAACCACATGCTGGCAGTTAGACTCCAAAGTTGCTGTCCAGTAGAACCTTACTTCTATCCAGGAAACAACTCCTGGTAAGGAAATTGCTGTGCTTTTGATTTCTTCAAGACTGATATTTCTATAAATGCTTTCCACTCCCAGGTCTGACCTGATGGTAGAGTGTAATGCAAATTCTAGTTCCTGGCTCTCTGCACCAGTGTCTGTCCCCATGAAGAGACAACCTCATTTTTATCATGGATCAATGACTGTATGTCAGAAAACAAGCACTTTATCTCCAGTTTCTAGAGACATTGATATCCAGAGGACTTAGGAGCTGAAAAGGATGGATGGCTTGCAAAGGTCCTGCTAAGGATTGGGTGAACACTTGTGTACTTTTCAGGTCTTGCTGAGAGACTTGAAGACAACAGACTTCTAGCGAAGGAGATTCTTTGGGCATTTTACTGATTTCTGTTGTGTTAGAAATACTAAATGGGAGGTATTTTAACTTGTAAAAGGAAGCACTTGCAAAACATTAGTAGTTCAGCAAAATATGTAGCCTTTAAAATATTTAAAATATTTTAAACCTAAAAATATTTAAGCTTTAATTTGAAGGGAAAAAAAGACGTGGGGGGAACTGTTATAAGTGCTGTTGGTCTCAAGTTTATATAGTAGAGTAATAGCGACAGAATAGTTTGTTCCTTGGGGGAAAAAAAGCTATGACAAACCTAGATAGCATATTAAAAAGCAAAGATGTTACTTTTCTGGCAAGGTCTGTCTAGTACAAGCTATGGTTTTTTCCAGTAGTCATGTGTGGATGTAAGAGTTGGATCATAAAGAAAGCTGAGTGCCAAAGAATTGATGCTTTTGAACTGTGGTGCTGGAAAAGACTCTTTGAGAGCCCCTTGGAGTGAAAGGAGATCCAAGCAGTCCATCCTAAAAGAAATCAGTCCTGAATATTCATTGGAAGGACTGATGCTGAAGCTGAAACTCCAATACTTTGGCCACCTGATGCAAAGAACTGATTCACTGGAAAAGACCCTGGTGCTGGGAAAGATTAAAGGCAGGAGGAGAAGGATATAACAGAGGATGAGATGGTTGGACGACATCACCGATTCGATGGACATGAGTTTGAGCAAGCACCAGAAGTTGGTGATGGACAGGGAATCCTGAGTTGCAAAGAGTCGGACATGACTGAGTGACTGAATTGAATTGAGCAGAGGAGAAAATGAAAAAGCTCATATAATTAAAATCTTGTTATCATCACTGAAAAGAAGAACAGCTTCTGTTGTTAATTACACCCAGAGGTGACACGCTTTGTCTGTATCCTAGTAACTGGACTGTGATGGTGTGGGCAGGAAGGGAGTCCACTTTGCAAGAATCCGGGGCAGTCTTTGTGGGCGGAGGTGTGATGCTAGGTGTGCATTCAACACTTCAGGCACTTCCTAGTCTTCAAAAAAGGCTCCACTTCAGATTCAGTGGTGATCTTAATAAGGATCTCAAAGTTAGATAATGTAGCTACAAGTATTTCAAAAGTTGTAAAATGTTACAAAGAAGATTAGTTTGAGAAGAACTCTACTAAATTGGAGCTTGTTTGTTGTTGAGTCACCCAGTCATGTCCGACTCTCTGTGACCCCGTGGACTGCAGCACACCAGGCCTCTTCCTGTCATCATCTCCTGAAGTTTGCCCAAGTTCATGTCCATTGCATCGGCGATGCCATCCAGCCATCTCATCCTTTGATGCCCTCTTCTCCTTCTGCCCTCAATCTTTCCTGGCATCAGGGACTTTTCCAGTGAGTTGGCTGTTTGGATCAGATGACCAAAATACTGGAGCTTCAGCTTTAGCATCATTCCTTCCATTGAGTATTCAGGGTTGTATTTCCCTTCAGATTGACTGGTTTGATCTCCTTGCTGTCCATGGGATTGTCAGGAGTCTTCTCCAGCACCACAGTTTTCATCAGTTCTTTGGAACTTATTTACCTTGGCCATTTAAAAAAGGCCATGGGAACCATGTTCACTGAATGACACTTTTGCAGTATTTCTCTTCTCACTCATGTTTCACAGACCCTCTCTATCCCTTCTGAGTCTTGGGAGGGGCTGAGGAAAGTGGACATTTTCTCAAGACCACATGCCTGGGATGGGCTATTCCCTGACTGGGGGTCTTTGCCCTGGCCTGATACTTCTCTTTTTAGGCTATTTTATGTAACCTCCAGGCTTCCCTGGTGGCTCAGTGGTAAAGAATCCACCTGCCAATGTAGGAGACCCAGGTTCTATCCCCTGGGTTGGGAAGATCCCCTGGAGAAGGAAATGGCAACCCACTCCACTATTCTTGTCTGGAGAATCCCAGGGCCAGAGGAGCCTGGCAGGTTACAGTCCACGGGGTCACAAAGAGTCAGACACAACTGAGCGACTAAACAACAACAACAACAATATAGTCTTCAGCTCGTCTTCACATGTGACTGCAGACTGATGCAACCCTTCTGGTTTAAAAAAGTCTGAGAAGTGCTGCTGAGACATCTAATATAACATTTTTCCCAAACGAAGTTTTGCCAGGCTTCAGAAGATGGTCTTCCAGCTGGGTTCCCCCAAGTGTGGTTCACAGATTGCCTTAGGGGAAAGGAAGCAGCCGAGATAAATGGCTTTCACCCTTCAAGAGCTGTCCATGTTTAGTAATGCAGTTACGATCCTTTCTTCTGGGTTGAGCTGCCAACTCCTTTAGGTGGAGCTGGAGCTTCTGGGTCCCTTCCTGGCTCCATCCTGACCACTGGACATGTGGCCCCTCATTTTGGGCTTCGAGTTAGGAAGTCTCTGGGAACAATTCCCTCTGGCTTTAGGAGCTATCCAGAAAGAACAGCAGGGTTCTAGGCAGGAAGCTGGTGAGTCCTCCTGCTCCTGGCTTGGAGATTTGGTTCATATCTGAGGAGATCTATGATGTAGGGGTTCCGTGCCAGGTAGCCACTAGCTGTTGAAGCTAGCTCCTTGAAGGTGGACTGTTTTGTATCCAGCCTACAAAACAAAGCAGACCTCACCTTATTTGTTGAGTAAATAAAGCCTCTTGTGATATTGTGGTTTCTATTAAGAATGTGTATTTGGTCTTCATCCTGTTTCTGGCACAGAACTCCTAAAACCCTTGGAATTTCCTAAATGGTAAGAGCAACAGAGATATTTTTTGTTATATTGACATGGTGACTTTTGTACTCCACCTAGGGATGGGGGCTGGTTGCCACAGGAGCCAACCATGTGATTGTGTGTGTGTTAGCTGCTGCTGCTGCTAAGCCGCTTCAGTCGTGTCGGACTCTGTGCGACCCCATAGACGGCCGCCCACCAGGCTCCCCCGTCCCTGGGATTCTCCAGGCAAGAACACTGGAGTGGGGTGCCATTTCCTTCTCCAGTGCATGAGAGTGAAAAGTGAAAGGGAAGTTGCTCAGTCGTGTCTGACTCCTAGCGACCCCATGGACTGCAGCCCACCAGGCTCCTCCGTCCATGGGACCTTCCAGGCAAGAGTACGGGAGTGGAGTGCCATTACTTAGTCATGTCCAACTCTTTGCAACGCCATAGACTATAACCTGCCAGGAGCTTCTGTCCGTGGAGTTCTCCAGGCAGGAATAGTGGAGCGGATAGCTATTCCCTTCTCCAGGGGATCTTCCCAACCCTGGAGATCAGGGTTCCAACTTGACTGAACCCGGGTCTCCTGCATTGCAGGGGGATTCTTTACTGTCTGAGGCATCAGGGAATCCCCACCATGTGATCAGAGGTTTGGAACTTTTCAATTTACCCCCTGACCTTCAGGGAGATGAGAGGCGTTAGATAGAGGTTGGACGAATCACCAATGGCCAATGATTTAATCAGTTATGACCCTGTAATGAAGCCTCTATTAAAAACCCCTGAAGTATAGGTTTCAGAGAACCTCTGGGTTGGTGAACACACAGGGATTCAGGGAGAGTGGCATCTGGAGAGGGCATGGAAGATCCTCGCTCTTGCCCTTGACTTTGCCTGCTGTATTTCTTCCACATGGCTGTTCCTGATTTACATCCTTCCATAATGAACTGGTGACCTAGTGAGTGAAATGTTTCTCTTAAGTTCTGTGAACTGCTCTAACAAGTTAATCAAACCCAAGGAGAGGTTCATTGGAACCTCTGATCTGTTGCTGGTTGATCAGAAGCATGGGTAACAACTTGGGATTGGCTTCTGAAGTCGGGTGGGGGCATTCTTGTGGGATGACTTATGGGACAGCTATTGCACCGTCTAGATAGTGTCAGCATCGAGATGAATGGCTGGACACTCAGCTGGTGGTCTGAGGATGGCTTGTTGGTGTGGGGAAGCCTAGACAGACACACACACACAGACACACAGACACACACACACTGGAATTGGGTCCAGGAACTCAAAAGAACCACTGAAAAGGTTGTAGAATTGACATGTATTTAAGTTTAATTCATTTGCTTTCAGAATTGAATTTCTTAGGTATTTTCTCAGAAAGAAGAATAAAAGGCAGTGAACAGAATGTGGGAGGAAGTAGAAAGTAACAAAGCTGTGTAAGTGGGTGGAGTATCCTTTAAAGAGTGTTTCCAGGAGAACTCTCAGTTCTGGAGGTCTCGTGTAAAGCTGGAAGTGCATAGCTTCTGGTTGCTCGTGGCCTGGTTGCTAGGCAGAACAATGTGAGTGGGGTCTGGGGGCCACTGTCTGCCTCCACCCTGGGTAGTTCTGGGTCCCCCATGGAGCTGTGACCTTTAAATCTGCATCCTGAGGTTGCAGGTAAGATGGTGGTGATTTGTGCCAACACCCTGGCAGACGACTGCTCTTCGGAACAGAGCCTGGGACGCTTCTTTTGGGGAAGGGGGTGAGATGCTCTTGGCCCCAATGTAACCAGTTGATGACCACTGAAAAACTCATGAAGGAGATGGTGAAGCATCATGAAGGGTGATCGTGGATCTTCCCGGGGCTGGTGATGGAATGTGCCCCGGTGGAGATGCTGATTCTGATTGTTCCGAGCAGGGATGGCCAAGACCTGGTGGTTGGCCTGTGCAGGCAACATATGATGACTTGAGAGCCTGCTAGCCCCACTGTCGCCTCTTCTTTGGAAGGATCCTTCCTGGGTGGGCGCAGTGTGTGCCCTGATGTCACCTAGGGATGGATGATGGACGGATGGAAGGAGAACAGGGATTTAGGTCTGAAGATTTTGTCTGAAAGCAGAGTCAGAGTCATTATTACACTGCTCTCCCTGCTGCGCGCCTTAGTCTAGGGGAGGAGGACCAACACTGGCTTCGCCTGGGGCGTTTTGGGGGTGGACGCTGCATGGGAGTCATCCCCAGGCCCCGTCAGCTGCTGTATTGAGCACCTGCTCCGTGCAGGGTGCTTAACACAGGTTATTCCATTTATCCTTCTGATACATTCATTATCTTTACAGAAGAAGAAAGCGAGATTCAGAGAGGTTTGCTTGCTCGCCCAGGGACAGAGAGCTGAACCGCAGAGCTGATGCACATCCGTATCTGTCAACTGTTAGCTGGAAAAGTCCTGTTGTGTTACTTTTTACGAAGTTTTCCTTTTATACGAGCAGAAAGGGAAATTTCCACTGCATTTCCGTCCCACCAGACACTGAGCAAAGTACTGTCTACTTTAGTCCTCACAACAACCTCTGAGGGGAGGGGATTACTACTCCTATTTAACAGAGGAGAACACTGAGGCACTTGTGGTCTGCTTGCTTGGCTGAGGTCTTGAGGGGAGTATGTGACAGAGCTGAGATACTCATGTGGGTCTTCCTGACTCCAGGGCCTATACTTGCATTGGCTGGCCTTTATCAGTGATTACCATGCTCCAGGCATCTGCTGGGAGAAGGCAATGGCACCCGACTCCAGTACTCTTGCCTGGAGAATCCCATGGATGGAGAAACCTGGTGGACTGTAGTCCATGGGGTTGCTAAGAGTTGGACACGATTGAGCGACTTCACTTTCACTTTTCACTTTCATGCATTGGAGAAGGAAATGGCAACCCACTCCAGTGTTCTTGCCTGGAGAATCCCAGGGACGGGGGAGCCTGGTGGGCTGCATCTATGGGGTTGCATAGAGTTGGACATGACTGAAGCAACTTAGCAGCAGCAGCAGCAGGCATCTGTTGAGCCCATCAAGAGAACACAGAGTCTAGAACCAGACCTGCCCTGAGGAGCTATGTGACTTTGGCAAGTAACCTCACCTCTCTGAGCCTCAGTGTCTTCATTTATCAAGAAGGGATATTAATAATACTTCTTTAAAGCATTGTTATGAGGATTAAATAAATACTTTATTGGTGCTGGATCCACATTTTAGAAACAGTTTATATTGGGTATTGATTTATGGGCTCAAAGAATAGGTATGTGCTTTAGAATCAGACAAATTGGGGTTTAAATGCAGCCCCAAATCTTTGTGTCCATGAGCAAGTTACTCAACCCTTTTAGGTTTGTCTGCTTATATATGACAGTGAGGACAAGGGGGTCCTGATGCCTCCCTGCTGGTACTGATGTAAATATTCGTGGAGATGGTGTCTGTATAGATCCAAGCATGGTTCCTGGCATGTGTTGCTTGGGGCAAATGGTGAATATCATTGTCGTTGTGACGAAGTTTGTATTTTGTTGCTTTACAGCTTGTTAGAGCACAATTGAAATGTGATTATCCAGTAGTTCTTAAAGGAAATTACCTGTAAAGTGTCTGATGTATTCATAGGTAGAAGTGACTTGTATGAAATCCATGTCTTCTCTCCATTTCTTGAAAGACCTTATCCAGAACTGAATCTCAGGATTGTATGAGATGATTAACTGCAACAATAAGCTGTAGAACTCTTATTTAAATATGAATGCAGCTAATACTCAGCTAATCTGGTCAGGAAGCAACAATTAGAACTGGTTCAAAATTAGGAAAGGAGAACGTCAAGGCTTAATATTGTCACTTTGCTTATTTAACTTCTGTGTAGAGTACATCATGCAAAATGCCAGGCTGGATGAAGCACAAGCTGGAATCAAAATTGCTGGGAGAAATATCAATAACCTCAGATATGCAGATGACACCACCCTTATGGCAGAAAGCGAAGAGGAACTAAAGAGCCTCTTGATGAAAATAAAAGGGGAGAGTGAAAACGTTGGCTTAAAAGTCAACATTAAAAAAACGAAGATCATGGCATCCAGTTCCATCACTTCATGGCAAATAGATGGGCAAACAATGGAAATGGAGACTTTATTTTTCTGGGCTCCAAAATCACTGCAGCTGTTGACTGTAGCCATGAAATTAAAAGACACTTGCTCCTTGGAAGAAAAGCTGTGACCAAACTAGACAGCATAATAAAAAGCAGAGACATCACTTCAACAACAAAGGTCTGTCTAGTCAAAGCTATGGTTTTTCTGGTAGTCATGTATGGATGTGAGAGTTGGACCATAAAGAAAGCTGAGTGCTAAAGAATTGGTGCTTATGAACTGTGGTGTTGGAGAAGACTCTTGAGAGTCCCTTGGACTGCAAGGAGATCCAACCACTCCATCCTTAAGGAAATTGGTCCTGAATATTCATTGGAAGGACTGATGGCTGAAGCTGAAACTCCAATACTTTGGCCACCTCATGCAAAGAGCTGACTTACTGGAAAAGACCCTCATGCTGGGAAAGATTAAAGGCAGGAGGAGAAGGGGTCGACAGAGGATGAGATGGTTGGATGGCATCACCGACTCAATGGACATGAGTTTGAGCAAACTCCTCGAGTTGGTGATGGACAGGGGGAGTTGGCATGCTGCAGTCCATGGGGCCTCTAAGAGTTGGACACAACTGAGTGACTGAACTGGACTGAATGTATTTATAGTATGTTTTACTTGCTACCCTTTGCTGATTGGCAGACAGATTTGAAGCTATCCATCAGTAAGTTTCTGTTAACATTCTCTTTGGTATTACACAGCAGATATGGTGACCCCAAGACCTGAAGGGCCATTCTGAGTCCCTGGTTTCTGTTTAGCTAGTGACATTTGGGTCATTTTTGTGGTTCTCTTCTTTTCAGTTATCCTGCTTTTGATACATTTTGGAATGTTCCAGTGGAAAGCATTGAACAACATGTTTACTGAACAACTCTCATCTTCACTGAAATGAAGTGGGTTTTGTGTTAGAGAAGGCAGCCTCTTTCCCCAATCCTTTGTGTTCCAAGATCGTGTTCTCCAGAAAGGACTGCGGAAATGGAGGATAATGCTTCTCAGAAATCAAATAAGACAAGTGTATGAAAAGGAATAAAAACACTGAGTGCTAGTTACTTTGTATCATAATTTTAGGGTTGAAAAATTATGCTCTGAACACTGTAAAAGTGGTAAAAAAATTCCAAGTTGATATTTACAAAATGCTCAAATAGATGAGCTGTTCCAGTGGTACCTAAAAATACAATCAATGTGTTTATTTACAACAGCTTTTCTGTTGTTCAGTCGCTCAGTCATGTCCCACTCTTTGTGACCCATGGACTGCAGCATGCCAGGCTTCCCTCTCCTTTATCATCTCCTGGAGTTTGCTGCCTTCTTCTTTTGCCTTCAATCTTTCCCAGCATCAGGGTCTTTTCCAGTGAGTCGGCTCTTTGCATCAGGTGGCCAAAGTATTGGAACTTCAGCTTCAGCATTAGTCCTTCCAGTGAATATTCAGGGCTGATTTCAGCAACTATACTAATGATGGTAAACTCCCCACACATATAAATGTAACATTGTCAGTTGACTTAGTATCCTGGGGATTTTAAAAAATGACTTGTTTGGCTCAGGATACCTTAGAAAGCTGCCCCATGATGTCATGCTCTGGCCCTCTGGCCGCTCATCAGAGTGCCTGGACATGGGGCTTGGGTGCTGGAGTTGGTGAGGGTGAAGTGGGTGGCTGAGGATGGGCAGACCAGGTCCTATCTCCTTCACCAGGCACTGGCTCTGAGGTCTCCAAGGCCACCAGGAAGAAGCAGTGCAGAGTGCCATGCAGTGCTTTGCACTTCATCAGAAAGCCATAAAAACAATTACCAGCCCATTATGGACTCTGAAAAGGAGCTCACAAAGCTGCCTGGCTAGCAACTGCCAAGGCTGGGTGAGTCACTGATGCAATTTGGTGTAGATTTTTTTTTTTTTTTTTCTTTCATGGAAGGTAGTGAAATCTTGAAGAGAAGTGTGTCCATTGAGATGGCCTCCCAGAATGCCTGGAACAGCTCAGGCCAGGCAATTTGAGGTCAGAATGCTGGTTTGTACCCACTGCAGATATCCGAATGGTGGGACTCAGGGACAGCTTAGCCTTGGGGTCCTAGGTGTAGCCCTGCTTTTCTTTGACTCTCCTCCAGGGTTTGGGATTCAGTCCTTTCCATGGTCTGACTTGAGGCCCTGTCTTTGTCAGGATTCTCTGGTGGGTCTAGGCTGTGGCTTCTGGCTTGGGGGGCTTGTGGAATTTGGGGTTCTCACTCATGGGCGTGACAAGAGACTGCTGACCTGGGCCTTGTGAGGATGACTTGTGTTGTCACCTCCAAAGGAGGCTGTGTCTAGAACCCAAGATTATATATTTAGAACGTGCCAGTTTTTTTATTTTGTAGAATCCTCCTCTGGCATCTCTTAATTTTCCTTAAACAAATAGCTTAGAAGACAAAGTAAGAAAAAAAAAATCAGTTGTCGTGGAGAGGGCCTTCTCAGGTCTGGGGACCCAGGCTGTAGCTGAGGGTATTGGTCCCTCTTTAGGGGTGTCCAAATGGAGGAGAACTGGCGGACCAGGGTGGAGCCATGGGAGGCAGGATTCTGATCCTGGTACTAGCATCGTCAGGCAGCCAGGCCCAGGACATGGCACTGACTTCTCCAAAAATGGAGACCCTTGTGTTTCTCTTCAGAGCTGCTGAAAGGACTGGTGAGCCAGGAGTCTGTCTTCGGTCAAAAACCTGACATCTGGCAGCCCTGTGGGATTTCTATGAGCAGGAGCTTTGTTGCTGCTACCGTTAAGATTCAGCCGTAGCTTACGAGTAGGCTTGAAAATAGACTATCATTTATATTCCTGTAATGTGAGAGATATCCAGCTTTCCACCTGACTTAGAAAATAACTCAGCAACGCTTATGGAATGCCTCCTGGGTGTCACCACCACGTCAAGTGCTGTAAAGGAAATGAATAGGCGCACAGTAAATGCAGTACAAATATGGAGCGATTTTTATGGAAGTATAGTTGATTTACAACTTTATGTTAGTTTCTGGTGTATAGCAAAGTGATTCACATATATATATATGTATGTATGTGTATATATGTATACATATATAAACTTTTTCGGTTTCTTTTCCATTACAGTTTGTTATAAGATATTGAACATAGTTCCCCGTACTATACAGTAAGACTTTGTTGTTTATCTGTTTTGTATATAGTAGTTTATACCTGCTAATCAAAAACTTCTAATTTATCCCTCACCGTCTTCCCCTTTGGTAACCATAAATTTGTTTTCTAAGTCTGTGAGTGTTTTTGTTTTGAAAATAAGTTCATTTATATCATTTTTGGATTCCACAACATAAATGACATCATATGGTGTTTGTCTTTCTCTGTCTGACTTTGCTTAGTATGATAATCTCTAGGCTCATCCATATTGCTACAGAGGGCATTATTTTATTCTTTTTTATGGCTGAAGAATATTCATATATATATATTTATGCCACATCAAGCTGGAATCAAGATTGCCAGGAGAAATATCAATAACCTTAGATATGCAAATGACACCACCCTTATGGCAGAAAGTGAAGAAGAACTAAAGAGCCTCTTGATGAAAGTGAAACAGGAGAGTGAAGAAGTTGGCTTAAAGCTCAGCATTCAGAAAATGAAGATCATGGCATCCAGTCCTATCACTTCATGGCAAATAGATGGGGAAACAGTGGAAACAGTGGCTGATTTTATTTTTTTGGGCTCCAAAATCACTGCAGATGGTGATTGCAGCCATGAAATTAAAAGATGCTTACTCCTTGAAAGGAAGTTATGATCAACCTGGACAGCATATTGAAAAGCAGAGACATCACTTTGCCAACAAAGGTCCGTGTAGTCAAGGCTATGGTTTTTCCAGTGGTCATGTATGGATGTGAGAGTTGGACTGTGAAGAAAGCTGAGTGCTGAAGAACTGATGCTTTTGAACTGTGGTGTTGGAGAAGACTCTTGAGAGTCCCTTGGACTGCAAGGAGATCCAACCAGTCCATCCTAAAGGAAATCAGTCCTGACTGTTCATTGGAAGGACTGATGCTAAAGCTGAAACTCCTGTACTTTGGCCACCTGATGTGAGGAGCTGATTCATTTGAAAAGACCCTGATGATGGGAAGGAATGAGGGCAAGAGGAGAAGGGGACGACAGAGGATGAGATGGTTGGATGGCATCACCTACTTGATAGACATGGGTTTGGGTGGACTCTGGGAGTTGATGATGGACAGGGAGGCCTGACGTGCTGCAGTTCATGGGGTCAGAAAGAGTTGGACACGACGGAGCGACTGAACTGAACTGAATACCGCATCTCCTTTATTTATTCATTTGTTGATGGACATTTAGGTTGCTTCCATGTCTTGGTTGTTGTAAATAGTGCTCCTATGAACATTGAGGTGCATGTATCATTTTGAATTAGTTTTCATCTTTTCCAGATATAAGCCCAGTAGTGGGATTGCTGGGTCATATGGTAGCTCAGTTTTTAGTTTTTTAAGGAACCTCCATACTGTTCTCCATAGTGGCTGGATCAATTTACGTTCCCACCGACAGTGTTAGGAGGGTTCCCTTTTCTCCATACCCTCTCCAGCATTTGTTATTTGAAGACTTTTTGTGATGACCGTTCTGACTAGCATAGGGTCATACCTCGTGGCAGTTTTGATTTGCGTTTCTCTAGTGCTTAGCAATGTTAAGCATCTTTTCATGTCACTGCTGGCCATCTCTATGTCTTGAAGGTTTGTCCATTTAGGTCTTCTGCCCATTTTTTTTCTGTCTATATTTTGATTGGGTTTTGTTGTTGTTGTTATTGCATTGAATGAGCTGTTTGTATGTTTTGGAAATTAAGCCCTTGTTGGTCACATCATTTGCAAATATTTTCTCCCAGTATATGTTATCTTTTCCTTTTGTTTATGGTTTCCTTTGCTGTGCAAAATCTTTTAAGTTTAGTTAGGTCCCATTTGTTTATTTTTGTTTTTATCTCTGTTGTCTTAGGAGGCTGACCTAAGGAAACATTGGTAGTACTTAGATCAGAGAATGTTTTGCCTATGCTCTCTTTTAGGAGCTTTATGGTGTCATGTCTTATATTTAAGTCTGAAAGCCATTTTGAGCTTATTTTTGTGTATGGTGTGAGGGTGTATTCTAACTTCACTGATTTACATGCAGCTGTCCAGCTTTCCCAACACCACTTGCTGAAGAGACCGTCTTTTCTCCATTGGATGTTCTTGCCTCCTTTGTCATAGATCAATTGACTGTGGGTGTGTGGGTTTATTTCTGGGCTCTCTAGTCTGTTCTATTGAGCTGTATGTCTGTTTTGTGCCCATACCACATTGTTTTGATTACTGTGCCTTGGTAGTATTGTCTGAAGTCAGGGAGCAGTTCCCTCTACTCGTGGATCTAACTAGAAGCTATGTGTTTGAAGTTTCCAACTCTGCCCTAAGCTCTGGATCTGTTGTTGAGATGTGTGCTGTGTCCACTGGAGACCTGAACTTCATCCATGCCAGTTTCCACCCCCCGCTGGAAGGGCTCCAGCCTGCCCACCACGTGTCCCTGGTGCTTTTAGTGTGGGAGTTTCACCATTCACTCTTGATTCTCCACGTGTGTGATCTGTCCATGTCCTGTTCCCAGGGCAGGGATGGAGGACCTTCCTCTCCCTGAGGGCAGAGGGGTAAAGGGGCCTTACAGGAAGAAGGAGTTTGGGGTTTCTAGAAGCCAATCATAGAACTGTCCTGAGCCTCAGTTTTCCCACCTGAACTTGGGGACATAGTTCATATAAATACTGGAAAATTCTCTGTATACATTTAAAAAGTGTTTTGAGGGAGTCTTTTTAATAGTTTGGCTACATTGGTCTCTCTCTTAAATCTTTTGTCTTTTTGTTGTGTTTTTCTCCAAGAATATTTGTTCATAAAATTTTAACTATACTCTCCATTTCTCTCCTCTTGATTTCTGTAGCATACCGTGTCTTTCTGACTTTTCCTTGATTCTTAAACTAGATGCAAGGCCCAAGCTAAGCAGAGAAAACCAAACCAAACTTCTGGAGCCCCTGCGTGCCTCCCTCGGTCGGCTGTCTCTTAGAGAGAATCAGAAAATGGACACAGTGTGTTCTTGAGTCTGTCGCTCAGCTCCATGAAGGGCCCAGGGGGTCAGAGTGGGTCAGGCAGCTCTCTGTTTCTGCATTTTTCCTAATGCGCCTGATCTCATCTGATCTCAGAAGCTAAACAATGTGGGGCCTTGTTAGTACTTGGATGGGAGACTGCCTGGGAATACCGGGTGCTGTAGGCTTTTTGCCTCCCCTCTCTCTTGGGATTCCCTGGTGGCTCAGACAGTGAAGAGTCTGCCTGCAATGAGGGAGACCTGGCTTCGATCCTTGGGTTGGGAAGATCCCCTGGAGAAGGAAATAGCAACCCACTCCAGTATCCTTGCCTGGAAAATCCCATGGATGGAGGAATCTGGTGGGCTACAGTCCATGGGGTCGCCAAGAATGGGACACGACTGGAGACTTCACTGTCATTCCTTAGGAGGGCAGCACTCCTAGACCCAAGAATGGAAGGAATCACCTTATTCCAGGTGACTTACCTAGTTGTTGTTACTGTCCTTTCCCGGAGGACTGTGTGTTAAAAGCGTGCTGCCTGTACAGAGCATGGCATCTGGTCCCATCACCTCATGGGAAATAGATGGGGAAACAGTGGAGATAGCATCAGACTTTATTTTTTTGGGCTCCAAAATCACTGCAGATGGTGACTGCAGCCATGACATTAAAAGACACTTACCCCTTGGAAGGAAAGTTATGACCAGCCTAGATAGCATATTCAAAAGCAGAGACATTACTTTGCCAACAAAAGTCCGTCTAGTCAAGGCTATGGTTTTTCCAGTGGTCGTGTATGGATGTGAGAGTTGGACTGTGAAGAAAGCTGAGTGCTGAAGAATTGATGCTTTTGAGCTGTGGTGTTGGAGAAGACTCTTGAGAGTCCCTTGGACTGCAAGGAGATCCAACCAGTCCATCCTAAAGGAAATCAGTTCTGTGTGTTCACTGGAAGGATTGATGCTGAAGCTGAAACTCCAGTACTTTGGCCACCTCATGCGAAGAGCTGATTCATTGGAAAAGACTCTGATGCTGGGAGGGATTGGGGGCAGGAGGAGAAGGGGATGACAGAGGATGAGATGGGTAAATGGCATCATCGACTCAATGTACATGAGTTTGAGTGAACTCCGGGAGTTGGTGATGGACAGGGAGGCCTGGCGTGCTGAGGTTCATGGGGTCTCAAACAGTCAGACACGACTGAGCAACTGAACTGAACTGAACTGTACAGATAGTCCTTAGGATGATGTGACATGGATTTTCATTCTCCTCGGATGTGACTACATCACAGGGAGCCCCGTGTCTCACTCTTCCTACTTGCAGAGAGAGCAGGGACTTCTACTCAGATCCCAGGAGGACACTGTGGCCACCCCTCCTTCTTCACTCCTGCCCAAGGAGAGATGGTGGGTCTGGGAGAAGGCAGTGAGCAGGTGAGGCTCAGCTCTCCTTTTCGTGTGTCCTGTTTTAAGGACCCTCCAGGTCTTGGCTCTGCCATGGGCAAGCAGCCTGTCCCTCTGGTGGGCCAGGGGTCATCCCCTGAGCTGCTCAGGATGCCCTTTGGCCCCAGGGGAGAGGCCAGCTCTCTCCCGAGCTGCATCAGTGGTCCAGCTCTGTTGGTCTGCCTGGCATGCCTCATTTCCCACGTGCTTCTGAATTTAGGAGGGTGAGACCCCGTTAGCCCCACAGAGAAGATCTCTTCAGACTGGGCTCTGGAGTTGGGGATGTGGATCCTTTTAGCTCTAGCCTTTCTCCTGAAGGCAGGCAGGGCGCTGCCTTGTCAGGCAACTTAGAGAGATGTGCCGTGTGCTCGGAAGACGAGGGTGGCGTGTCCAGAGTAGAGATGACAGGCAGCTGCTCCTGCCCGTCTCCCCTCAGCTGGGATGGCGGCTCAGGGCAGGCTGGCTGTGCCAGGATAAATTAAAACTGGAGATGCCCTGAGCTTTGTTCTTTTTAAGGCTGCAGTATTTGAGTTGAAAGAGAGGGAGTGAGTCTAAAATAAAGTGTGACTCTGTCGGGGCTGTGTGCTCACTGTTGTTGATGGAGGAGGTGAAACCTGTTCCAGGGCTGGGGTCCTGCTCTGTGGGCACTGTGGCTGGAGTGCCCAGGACTGCCTGTTTTGATTTTGGGCGAGCACGTTCTAGACCTTTGATATTTTCCGTTAACACTTGTCCGAATACTGTAACAAAAGCAATATAGCACATGGCACTCTGGCCTCTGCAGCCTGGTGTACCAAGCTGTGAACAAGACGTGGTTTTGAGATGCGTGCACTCGCGGCAAACGTGCTTGCAAGAGTGACCACGTCGTGAGTGACTGACGTAGCAGGGCACACATGTTCGCCATGACTGTGGTTCTGTCACCCCTCACGTGAATGTTTGGATGGGGAAGAAGGAATTATTAAACTAGCAAATCCTGGGATCTAGAGTAATCATGTAATAGAATTTATGGAGAGATGGCAGGACTGGGGGGACAGAACAACTGGAAAACAGACTAGTCATGAGTCATTCATGGATGAAACCAACTTGGAAAGGTCAGGAGTCCACGTCTGTGGACAGGGAATGGCCCTACCTTGGCTTTCTTGCTTCTTGCCCGTGAAGTGAAGTGAAGTGAGTGTGAGTTGCTCAGTCCTGTCTGACTCTTTGCGACCCATGGACTGTAGCCCGCCAGGCTCCTTTGTTCATGGGCTTTCCCAGGTGTGAATACTGGAGTGAGTTGCCATTTCCTTCTCTCCACACCCCGACTCCACCGCTGAAAAGCTGTGTGACTTCTCTCTGCCCCTTTTCTCTCCTGTTGAGCAGGACAGTCATAGGGGTGTTGGGGGTTGAGTTGAACCACATCGTGTTTAGAACCCCACCAAGCACACGGCTGGCGCTTTGTAAGCACAGCAAGCAGCTGTGAGCAGCCTCCCAGCACAGTGCACGGCCACAGCGCATACGGTGCTCTTCATCCAGCCCAGGGAATGATAAGAGAGGGGCGTTTGGGATCCCGGTGAGAGTCCAGCTGAAGTATCAGACTGTGGAGCCACCTGCCTTTTCTTCCCCAGTCCCTCTGGAGTTTCTCTGAAGTGCTGATGAGAGGTGGTGGCCACAGCTGAGGTGTCTGCTCAAAATGCTTGCCCTGAGCAGGGGACGGGGAAGGGGGCTCCCTGCCTTCCCAGACCCTGAGCCCCGGCTGCTGCCTACCCTGTCCCTCCCCTCTGGATCCAGCCATGCTGTGCAGCCAGGGCGAAACTTGTCCTGGAACCAGGCGGGTTGCATCTCTCCCTCCTTTGTCCGGCTTTGTCTGCATTTCATGCTCTGGCAGCTCATTTGTACCTCACCGTGAAGCCCATTCTTTCTTTCAGCTACTGTAATGGCAGACGGGCAGGGTGGTTTTAATGAATTACTGTTTTCTTTTGGAGATGATGCTTTCATTATAAATATAATCACGGACTCATAGCCTTCTGGTCCTTACATATCATTTGCCAGTTAGGATAATGGACTAAAAAAGTCCCTGGGAGAGTGACGGGGACAAAGGTCAGCCTGTAACTCAGCCCTGGGTGCTGGCAAATGAAGTGCCTCGCCAACTGGAAGCAGCATAGATCCAGTCTGCCCACCACATGCATGTGCTGAGAGGTCCGAAAATATTCCTGACCTTTGAGAAAGAGAGATTAAAATTAGTAGGCAGCAATGTGGTGGCCGGCTCCTAGACTTTGCGATGTGGTCATGCCGGAGTGTCTGCCATGCCCACCACATGCTTCTGGGACGGCTGCAGGGCAGAAGGCTACGCTGCTCGATGTTAGAGTTAAATAATGCAACGTAATGTCGAAAACATTTAGGATGGATCTGGCGGCTAATGGGATGTTTCCATCCATTCCTCTAGAGGCCTCGGTCTTGCAGGCACTTCCTCTCTCATTGTTTTGTTCCCTCTCCTCCTCGGTAGTGTTGACATTTGGAACCAGAGACTCATTTATCATGGATCCTTTATCTGTGCATTTTACGATGTTTACTGGTATCTCTTACCGCTACGTGGCTTCCCAGGTGGCTCAACTGATAAAGATCCCGCCTGCCAATGCAGGAGCCACAAGAGACATGGGTTCAGTCTCTGGTTCAGGAAGATCCGCTGAAGAAGGACATGACAACCCAATCCAGTATTCCTGCCTGGAAAATTCCATGGACAGAGGAGCTTGGTGGTTATAGTCCATGGTGTCACAAAGTCAGACACGATCAGCACATACGCTTGCATACACGTGTACACGCACACACTGATTTCTATGCACTAGATTCCCGAAGCAACCTCCCTGCCCCAAGTTGTAGCAGCAAAAAATTCTTGCAGAAATTGCCAGATGGGGGCAGAATTGGCCTCAGTTGAGAACCACTGCTCAGGAGCTGCCCCCAGGAAGGCCCCCGAGGGACTCATGAGCTGCAGTCATGCCCATGTTGAGAGGAGTCTGATTAGACTGATCCACACCAGGACAGTTGGTGATGGGTTCCCTCAGGAAGCTAGTAATCAAGAGCCCCAGCTGTGTACGTGGTACTGTGTTAGACCCAGAGGATGTGAAGTTGAGTGAAGTTGTTGTCTAGGAAGCTTAAGAAAATGGGTCTTTTGATGAGACCAGGAATCTTCCCCTTAAATTGTACTAAATGAGCTTGTTCCTCACTCCTAACTGGGTTGATGTGATTTCCCCCCACCCCCAACATTGCGAAAATCTAGTTCTGATGGTATCCTATCGTAGGGCAGAAAGCTAATCCATCTGGACCCACAGGCCTGGGGTCTACAGACAGACTGGTCATAGGAAAGGCCTTGGGAGGTGGGGTTTGATCAATGCCTGGAAGGGTTTAAGCAGGTGACGTGGAAGAGTTGAAGGAGCTCCTGGAGAAAAGATACACAATGGGGCATGAGGAGGAGCAGAGTGATTCTGGGAGCAGAGAGAATCCTACCTACCTGGACTGAAGACCAAGGCATTAAATGTTGTGGGTGTGTGTGATGGGTACAGAATACCAGGGTTTTCTGAGCTGTTGACTGGGGAGGATGCTACCTGCTTCATGGGTTCATTGTTTCAAACATGATGATAACAGTTTAAACATTGTGCTGCTCAAATAAAGAGTATTAATAAAGTCTTTGGGTACATAGTCTTACAAAGAGACAGTGAGATTTTTACTAAGTAGAACATAAGGGAATTACTGAAATCAGATTTTGAGCTGGGGAGTAATATGATGGGAATGGGATTTGAGAAAGAATATTCTGGAAATCAGTTTGCTGACAAAGGTCCGTATAGTCAAAGCTATGGTTTTTCCAGTAGTCATGTATGAATGTGAGAGTTGGACCATAAGGAAGGCTGAATGCCGAAGAATTGATGCTGTGGTGCTGGAGAAGAACTGTGGTGCTGGAGAACTCTTGAGAGTTCCGTGGTCAGCAATGAGGTCAAACCAGTCAATCCTAAAGGAAATCAACCCTGAATAGTCACTGGAAGGACTGATGCTGAAGCTGAAGCTCCAATACTTTGGCCACCTGGTGTGAAAAGTCCCTGATGCTGGGAAAGATTGAGAGCAGGAGGAGAAGGGGGTGGCAGAGGATGAGATGGCATCACTGACTCAATGGACATGAGTTTGAGCAAACTCTGGGAGATAGTGAAGGACAGGGAAGCCTGGTGTGCTGCAGTTCATGGGGTCACAAAGAGTCGGACACAACTTGTCACTGAACAACAATAGTAATTCTGGAAATGGTACATAGGATGAATTGGACGGGGAGGAGCCAAGAGGTCAGGGTGGAGGTGAGGAGGCTGGTATTGCTGACCAGCTTCCCCCACTACCAGAGCACTGGAGAGGGGCTTGATGGTGGAGGGAAGCTCCAGGGTTATACTTGTGTGTGAAGGGTGATCGGAGGAAGCGGTGGTTGGCCTTGATTCCATGATATACTGGTTATAGTTAGACTTTATCCTGTTTCCCAGAATGATTAGAAGTGGTACAGAGTGTTAAAATGACAGAAAACAGTATACCAAACAAATATGGATCATGACAGAGTATAAGCAACCAATAAATAGATGATCCCAGGCATCTGGGGTGGGTTAGTTACTGCAGCTGGTTATTAAACCTCCTGGTGGTTTAGTTGTGAAGGGAGACCGTTGCCATTGAACCTTGATGTTTCTCTTTGTTTGGGGTATCCCTTTGAGATAGTCTGGAGGAAGAAACCAGCATTTTGGCTCAAATTTATTTAGATCCTCATATTGATACAAAGGCACAGAATATATTTTAAAACAGGCTTACAGGTTTTATTGTGCCCAAATTTTATTAAAGATTTATAAATGCCCAAATCTTATTAAAATGGGCATTTCTTATATTGAGCCTGCTTGAAAAAATGGAGGCCCCTTTAAAAATCCTTCCTCGTTGATGTCTGAGTGATGTCATTTTTGTTTTTAACCAAACCCTTTCTGAGGCTCAGCTGGTGCCCATGGAGCATGGCAGATCTTGGTTCTGGTTTATTCCAGGGCCCCTCAGGGTTGTGGGACTTATTATACTGATGTGCAGATGTGTTTCAGTGACATATGTGTGGGTTGAATTCTGCAGAGACAAGGCTTACATTTTGGTTTGAAGAGACTGGAGCAGGGCTCAGAAAAGCCAAGAAAAAAAGTGACCACGTGACCAGTTGTCCATCCGTCTCCAGCACGGGCTGTGGTTGGGGGACTTTTATCAGGCAAGAGTTACTGCCTCTCTGGGCAGACACAGAGCCCTGAGGGCTGGCTTGGGGTTTTGATGAAGAGGACTCTTTGTTTTTTCCCAGCTGTTAAAACCTGGTTCTGTCTTTTAATTGGTTTGTCTTTATAAATTATGTTTTCCTAGAATTGTTAAGTGTTCTTCATCTGTACAGGATCTTTTGCATTTAATGCAGCTGACTTGATTTAGAAGCTGTAATTTTATTCTTTTGAATGCAGCAGTTTGAAAATTAGAAGGCATAAAGGACAAAGAGTGAACAGTCCCCTCCCATCCCTGCTGGTCGCCCTGGTTTGGCCTGTCAGTGTCATCAGCTTTTTAATGCATCTTTCCAGGGATGGTCTAAGCGTGAGTGAGCAAGTGTGAGCACACCTACACATGCACTGGCGCTCGACAGTGCCGTGACACAGCCATTTGTTTCACTGGCCCTTCCCAAACCCATGCACTGATAGTGAACTGTTGGATGAGAGGACCCATAGACTTTGAATGGCTGTCTGAAGGCAGTTTAGACAATGTTCTTTATGAGTATTTTTGAAGACCTTTTTGAGTATTTTGCAGAGAGAAAGCCAATCAGGGGATCCCCAGCAATGTCCAACCCTGCACAGTAGGAGGACACCTGAACCTAAGAGAGACACAGGACCTGTGATTTGTGGAGACGGTCTGTGCGTTCAGTTTTGGGCATGTTGAGACTAGAATAAGGACCAGATCTCTTACTTAGAAAGAAAGGTACTAGAGGCATGTGAGAGAGGAGTACTGGGTTATGGGTGTAGGGTCGCTTCTGATGCTGAACTCAGACACAGGAGTGGATAGAATAGCCCATGTTTACCCATTTACTTTAAGTCACATTCCCGGAAGGGTCCGAATAATAGTACTTAGCGATAGAGAATTAAGGTTCTCTTTTTACATTTGCTCTATTTTTTTTAGTTCCCTATCGACACTGTCAAAATGTTCAGCTCCTCTCTTTGTTTCAGCCCTCATTTCCTCTTAGTTCTACAGCTACCTTCATGTTTAGAGGTTACTATCAACCCTTATGAACCTGGTGGGCTGTAGTCCATGGGGTCGAAAAGAGTCAGACACAGCTGAACTCAGCACAGAGAGAGAGATCGAGCCTTAAGTTCATACCTTGCTAGTCATCTTGTGTGTCTGCAGCTCATTCTCCAGTTAGGAAGTCTTTGAGGTCACAACTGTTTTCATGCTAATTCTAAGACATTATTTCCCCTGTTTTCAGCTACTCTCTTTCTCTCACAAGTGCACAGTGGAGTTATCTAGAAGTTATGTGACTTGTGATATCACAGCAGTTTAAATGCATTAGCAGACAGGTGAGCCTGGCTGTTTGGTATTCAGAGAGACCATAAAGAGATTTACAAAGATGAAAACGAGGCTACTCTTCTCTAAACTATTTTGGTTTACGAAGACAGTTATTTTTCCTAAAATATGTTGTTTATGTTAGCATATAGTGGGTTTGTTATTTGACTGCATAAAACATTAAAATTTGTCTGTTTTAATTTATAAAAGGTAAATTATGTGGCTATCACCCATGCGTAAACAAAGCCCCTTGGTCCCCTTTGAAAAGTGTCAGGAGTTGGAGATAAAAACCTTGAGGACCCTCATTCTAGCAGATTTTTTTAGAAGAAGCTTCAGGGTTTTGCACATTAAGTTTATTGGTCGGAGGAGGCAATGGCAGCCCACTCCAGTACTCTTGCCTGGAAAATCCCATGGACTAAGAAGCCTGGTAGGCTGCAGTCCATGGGGTCGCTAAGAGTTGGGCACGACTGAGACTTCACTTCCACTTTTCACTTTCATGCATTGGAGAAGGAACTGGCAACCCA
Organism: Capra hircus; assembly: GCF_001704415.2. Classification (NCBI taxonomy): domain Eukaryota; kingdom Metazoa; phylum Chordata; class Mammalia; order Artiodactyla; family Bovidae; genus Capra; species Capra hircus. Next base: position 21,060,886 of record NC_030831.1, on the reverse strand, counting down.
CTCCAGTGTTCTTGCCTGGAGAATCCCAGGGACAGCGGAGCCTGGTGGGCTGCCGTCTGTGGGGTGGCACAGAGTTGGACACGACTGAAGTGACTTAGCAGCAGCAGCAGCAGCAAGTTTATTGGTGCATTTATACTTAAATTGTTTGCTCTGTATGATGTCGTCAGCTCATATTTTCTTTCCTTGTTACTCTATCCTGCAAAAGAGTTGCTTTTGAAAACGGAAGACGATCCACTTTTCTTTCCCTTACATGTCACTTTTTATGCTAAGACTCCCAAAGGATTTTTTCCTTCTGTAAAGTTCAGTAATTAGACTGTGCCTTGGAGTAGGTCATTCTGGGCTTATGTTCTCAGGTACATAGTGTGCTCTTTCAGTGTGTATTTTCAAACATATATACTTTTTAACTTGAGGAAAGTTTTCATGTATATTAGCTTTGGATGTTGGTTCCATTCCCTTGTTTTGCTTGTCTTCTTCAGGGACTCCTGTTCTCTGTGTCTTAGAGCTTCTTTGTCTACCTGTCATCATTTACTTTCTTTTGAATAATTTTCTTCTTCTAGAATTAAAAGAAAATCCTCATCTGGAACTTCCCTCATGGTCCAGTTGCTGATCCTCTGAGCTCCCAACGCAGGGGGCCCAGGTTCAATCCCTGGTCCGGGATTGATCCTGCATGCCACAACTAAGAGTTCGTATGCCTCAATGAAGATCCTGTATACTGCATCTAAGACCTGATAAGGAAATAAATATTTAAAAAATTCCTATTTAACTTTTTTACATACCAAGATTATCTGTTGTATTTTTTTACTCTTGTGTTTCTTCCAGTTTAATAATCACTTCTGAGTATTAGTGATTTTTTTTCTTTAACATACCTGAATTCTGTAATTTTATTTCTGTGTTCCCAATCTGATTTATATTGTTCTTTCTTGTTTTATGTCATTTCTCTACATTTTTTTATCCCATTTTAAAAAAGAAGTAGGTTACAAATTTGATTTGTTCTTTAGATATGTCTTTCTGGCATGCTTTCCTTGTCTATAAAAATGTTATTCAGCTCTTTATTCACTTTTCCCCTCTAATAACTCTGTGTGCAATTTGACCTTTATACTTCTTTGTTGTTCATGTGAAATTAGTTTTCCTGAACTTTTAAAAGGAGTCTTGGTTCAGAGTTGTTTTTCTGACTTCACAGAAAAGCCTGTTTTAGTATAGTGTTCAGAAACATGACTGGTTGCATTCTGAGATTTCTGGGCTCTGTTTCTGACTCTCATTCTTAATTGAATCATCACTTTCCTTTGTACTGTTGCTTTTATCTTGCTCAGTTTTGATTCTACTCCCAGCAGTTACTCTATCCTGGAAGGATGTCCCGGGGACCAGTTTTAAGAGTTCACAGGGACTAGACTGCTCCAGTCTCGGAGTCCAGCAGTGGGCTCATGACTTGCCTTGGGTTGGACTGGTCAATACTGCGCTCAGTTTCAGCTGCTATTCTCATATCAGCCTGCCGGATTTTCTAGTGAATACCTGTTAGCTATTTTGGGTTCTTCTGACCTCACGTCTGTCAGGTGCCTCATCACTTTCCTCTGTTTTCTGCTGAACAGCTGACAGCACCCTGGCACCATGCAGATGGTGGTTCGTCCTCATCCACCTGTGCTTTAGTGTTTGTGGAATTTTTTCTCACCTAGTTGTACTGGACGTTTGTCATTTGATTGTAAAGGCTGTTTATGAGGTTTTTGTTTTGTTATCTGGTTGATTTTTTTTAAAAAGATAGTACTTAGAAAATGAAAAATATTTTGAGATAATTATAGATTTGCATGCTGTTATAAGCATGTTATGGTTACATTCTGTTATAGCATCCAGAGAGAACCCATTTCTTTTTTTTATGTGGGGTTTTGGAAGAGTTAGAAACTATGCCTCTGTCACTGCCTCTATCTTCGTGGAATCCTCTCTTCATTGGTAATTTTAAAAAAAATCCTTAAAATTGTTATTTAAAATTCATTTTACCGTTGTATAACCAACCCCTCAAAACAATAGTGAATGGTTTAAAGATAGTAGATTCCTTTCCTATTGTATAGAAGAAGTCCGAGTGTTGCCTTCCAGAGCTAGCTAGTATCACAGGTCCAAAGTCATCAGGGACATGGTTCTCTCTCTTGATGTTCAGTCACTCTTGGCACATCCCTTCCTGTCCAAGATAACTGCCTGAGCTCTAGTCATCACTTCTGTATTCCAGGCAGCAGGGGGAAGGGAGTGTAAAGAGACTTTCTAGAAGTTTCTGCCTACTTTAGATTGGCCTGAATTTAGTTCTGTGGCTACTGATAGCTGCTAAGGAGTCATGGAAATAAATTATTTTAGCTGATGGCAGGGCCACCCTAAGTAAAACTGGGATTCTTTTCCTAAGAAAGAATAGGAGAGTGAATATTGATGTAGGCAACTCAGAAACAAATGGAGTTTTCCTTCAATGAGCTTAAGCACAAGCTTACAGAGAGTGAATAAATATGTTAGAAGTAAAAAGGACATTTTGAGTGCGATTTTAATCTTAACATCTTTTTCTTATTAAATTTATGCTGTTTTGCAAATTAAAACAATTCGGTGCTATGAATTGAACTTTCTGCACAAATCTCAGTATGCTGATGGAATCACAGTCAGCACAGATCTTTCATCTCTTGGGAGCAGTGGTGGGAGAGGGGAGATGGCTCCCCTGTCTATCTATCTCGCAGTACTTCCTAAGTCACTGTCTTTTAAGTGTGGTAACAAGCCGACTCCGGAGAACATCCAAGCTGTGATGACTGAATTTAGAGGGTTCCTTGGCTTCCTAACTTTGTCGATTTAGATTGGTAAGCATCCATACAGCCTCTAAAACGTAAGTACCATGGGGAGAAGTGTAGGGTGACTTTTCCATTTTCATAGTGAAGCTGGGATGTCCTCACAGGATTTTTTTGCAGTTCCCTGATAGACTGGAGTCAAAGAATTTGACAGAATCCAAGTCTGATGTTGGGCTGGGGGAAGCTGTGTTGGGCTCCCTCTTTTATGAAGTGTGACAAGCCACACGTGGTCTCTGGTGACAGTGAAGAGAGTCACCTTCTCATTGCCATCATGTGTGTGTTGGCTGTTGTGGATAATGCTGCTGTGAACATTGGTGCACATACATCACTTTAGGGTCCTGCTTTCTCTTGTTTCAGTTATATATTCAGAAGTGGTGTTACTGGATCTTGCATGTGTGCGTGCTCGGTCATGTCTGACTCTTTGTGACCCCACGGACTGCAGCTTGCTGGGCTTCTGTGTCCATGGAACTTTCCAGGCAACAATACTGGAATGGATTGCCATTTCCTCCTCCATGGGATCTTCCCAACCCAGGGACTGAACCCATGTCTCTTGCGTCTCCTGCATTGGTAGGTGGATTCTTTACCACTGCGCCACCTGGGAAACCCCTGCTGGATCATATGGAACTTTCACTTTTAATTTCTTGAGGAAACACCATATTATTTTCCATTGTGGCTGCATCATTTTACATTCTCACCAACAATGCATGAAGTTTTGATTTCTCTATGTTCTTGCCAACGATTGTTATTTTTGATTTTGGTTTGACAGCAGCAGCTCTAAGGGGTGTGAAGTGATATCTCATGGTGGTTTTGATTTGAATTTTTACCATTAAATTTTTGAATCCTTACTTTCCTTATCTTCAAATGGAGAAGTCCGAGGCTATTCTTTAAATGTTGAATGGGCATTTGTTTTGGAGTCAGATTTCCGCGTGGTCCATGTGCTGCCACATGGGCTGAAAGAAGCTTCCCCTGCGCTTCATGGAGCTGTGTGTTCAACTCTTGTAGTAAAACTGTTACCTCATTATAGTTGTGTTCCAGAGCCATATGAGTTTTACAAAAAGAAAGTAAAATGGAATCACAGAGGCTAAAGTTAATTGCCTTTTAGTAAAATCTCTGGATGCATAAGAGACATTTGTTTTGTGTCTTATTTTGCATTCGAAGATCTTGTCATTGCTTTTTCGAAATTACTTGCTGTTTTCCAAAAGGTTAAAAATTAAAATTCTGCTTCATTGGGAGAGGTGCTAAGCTTTGAATACTGTAATTACTCAAATTAGAGCTGCATCGCAATAACTAAGGTCCTGCTAACATTTTAGCTGGTGTTGGGGGTGGGGAGGTTGTTCAGGCTCTTCAGCAGCAAGACTTTGGTCAGAAACACCCAGAATCTTCAAGAAAAAAATTTGACGTCTTTTTTTCCTTAAGCAGACCACTTACCTTTAATAAAATAATATATCTTGGCTCTCAGTTTCTCCATTATTTCAGCTGTTTGTCATTTTCCCTTGTGCCTCGTCTTTCTTACTCTTTCCCTTCCCTTATTCAGAACCTCAGGATTTTGAAATACCACCCTCTACTTCAGGTCATGCTTGTTTGCAAGCTGGTTTCAAGTCACACATGTTTGCAAGCAAGTTATTGACTGTTTCTCCCTTTAATCATTGCTTTTAAAAAAAAAACTGTGGTAAAATATACCCCCATCAAATTAACCATTTGGCCATTTTGTAAGTGCACAGTTCAGTGGTATTAAGTGATTCACATTGTTGTGCAGCCTTACCACCATCCGTCCTCAGAATGAATCTCATCTTGCAAATCTGAAACCCCAGGCACATGAAACAGCAACTCTCCATTTCTTCCCCCCAAGTCCCTGGCAACCACCCTTATACTTTCTGTCTCTATGAATTTGATGACTTTTAGGTTCCTCATAAAAGTGGAATCATACAAAGAAGAGATAGACATACTGTTCGTGCCCACTTCCCTTCTAAATGGGAGGGAGAATTTTCTTTTTTCAATCTGGTTGGTTGCTCTCTGTCTCCCCCAACCCCTGTTCTTTAGTGGAGACCCCCAAACCTTGCTCTACAAAGTGTCATCTCTAGACTGGTAGCATCAGTGCCACGTGGTTAGGACGCACCATCTCAGGCCCCACGCAGATTGCTGGGTGAATGGTGAGCACTTTCAAGGTGGAGACGTGCCGCTCGGGTTGATTTTGAGAGGGAGGCATCTGTGAGACCCAGGCCTGCAGGCTGGGGAAGCGACAGGCATGGGGAGTAGTCTTCTCACCCAGCCTGTCCACAGAGATGAGAACAGCCCCAGCCCTGGGACAGTGGGGATGACTGGGGGTGGGGGGCAGTGGAGGGCTCACTCATGTGACCAGGAGGTAGGTGCCTACAGCCATCTTCATTGAGATGGAGGCCTTCTTTTTTCTCCTTGGACAGCGGAGGAGAGGACCTGGCTTAGAAGCAGATGGTCAGAGAAGAAAAGGGGATGTGTGGACGTTTTAGGGAGGGAAGCCCGGGAGGGGATGGGGGCCACAAGCTTCTGTTTCTGTGTCTCTGTTGTGAAGGTCACAGTTTGGCTGGCCTCTTGTTCTAGCAGGACCACGGGGTGACTCTTCATCCCAGATGTCAGCCACTGAATACTAGTTACAGGAAAGAAAACTTTTGGATAACGTGATGCATGGTTTTTCTCACCTGCCAGGAACATCTGAAGGAGGAGCAGGCAGGTGACTTCAAGAGAGCAGGGGCCCAGGAGCTGGATGCCAGGTTCCTGCCCATTGCCTGCTGCTGTGTGGCTTTGGCTGGGTCACTGCCTCTCTCTGATCCCTGGTTTCCTAGTCTGTAAAATGAGCACAGCTGCATCCCGTGCTCTCTGGGCTTTTGTGAGGATCAGATGTGACCAGGGAAATGCAAGGGCTGGAAGCCTGTGAGCCTTTTACTTCCTCTGGCCTTGAGTTTCATGGATGAGGCCTCTGTGCAGGAAACCTCACCTGGGGTGCACCACTGGTTGGCGATAGTTGGCTCAACCAACCTGAATGCCTATAGTGCCAGTTTATTGATTTAGAAATACATTAGCCACCCAGGAGACAGTGCCGGCAGGGATGTGGCTGGCTCCTCTCCTCACAGGTCTGCGGGCTGGAGGCTGGGGTGCACACGGGTGTGAGGGAGGAGGTTCGTTGGCTGTGTGACTCATGTATTTGATGGTGTCAGGTGGGGGAGCCCAGTGTGACCTGCCTGTCTCACAGGGACTGGAGGCTGTGGGTCAGGACAGGTTTCCCTCAGCGCTGCTACCAGCAGGATTGTGAAGATTTTTACATTACCATCTCACACATTTAGGTACATGTGTGCAACTTTTTATGAATTTATTGAGATGTAAATCAAACATACTGTAAAACTCTCCTTCCTTTAGAAAGCATTCACAATTCTCCCTGGCTTTATTGTGTGTTCACAGATTTGTACAACCATCAGTTCAGTTCAGTTCAGTCGCTCAGTCATGTCTGACTCTTTGCAACCCCATGAATAGCAGCACACCAGGCCTCCCTGTCCATTACCAACTCCCGGAGTTCACTCAGACTCACGTCCATCGAGTCCGTGATGCCATCCAGCCATCTCATCCTCTGTCGTCCCCTTCTCCTCCTGCCCCCAATCCCTCCCCGCATCAAAGTCTTTTCCAATGAGTCAACTCTTCGCATGAGGTGGCCAAAGTACTGGAGTTTCAGCTTTAGCATCATTCCTTCCAAAGAAATCCCAGGGCTGATCTCCTTCAGAATGGACTGGTTGGATCTCCTTGCAGTCCAAGGGACTCTCAAGAGTCTTCTCCAACACCACAGTTCAAAAGCATCAATTCTTCGGCGCTCAGCCTTCTTCATAGTCCAGCTCTCACATCCATACATGACCACAGGAAAAACCATAGCCTTGACTAGATGGACCTTAGTCGGCAAAGTCATGTCTCTGCTTTCCACTACCTAATTCCAGAACTTTTTCATTAACCCTCTAGAGAAACATTGTACCCAATAGCAGTTACTCTCCAAGAAGCTCCCTTACTCTCCATTCCTCTCTCCCCGGCCTTGGCAACCAGTAATCTTCTTGTCTCTAAGATTTGCCTCTTCTGGAAATTTCAGATGTGTGTGTGCTCAGTTGCTCAGTCGTGTCTGACTCTTGTGACCCCATGGACTGTAGCCTGCCAGGCTCCTCTGTCCGTGGGATTCTCCAGGCAAGAATACTGGAGTGGGTTGCCGTTTCCTCCAGGGGATCTTCCCAACCCAGGGATCAAACCCCCGTCTCCTGCATCTCTCACGTTGCTGGCAGATTCTGTATTACCGGGCCACCTGGGAAGTTTGGAAATTTCGTATGAATGGAGTCATATGATATGTGGCCTTTGTGTCTGGTTTCTTCCATTTAGCATACTGTTTTCAAACTTTGTGGCTTCTCTTGTGGCTCAGAGGTTAAAGCGTCTGCCTGCAGTGCAGGAGACCCAGGTTCCATCTCTGGGTCGGGAAGATCCCCTGGAGAAGGAAATGGCACCCGACTTCAATACTCTTGCCTGGAAAATCCCATGGATGGAGGAGCCTGGCAGGCTACAGTCCATGGGGTTGCAAAGAGTCGGACATGACCGAGCGACTTCACTTTCACTTTTCAAGCTTCATCTTCGATGTAGCATGGATCAGTATTTAATTCTTTGTGTGGATGAACATTGTTCTGTTGTACAGACTTAGCACATTTTGCTGGTCTATTTCTCAGTTGATGGACATCTGACACTGTTTAGGTGAACATACGTAAGTTTTTCAGTTCTCTTGCATATCTACATTCTTTTAACGTTTATTAAAAAATCTGTTGGTTTCTTTACGTGGGACTCTTTTACACATGGTGCTTTTGAGGTTGTGATTGATCATTTTAGCCCTGAGAAGAGGAGAAGATGACATGGAGCAGGGGCCTCTGGGGCAGGCACAGGGTAGGAGAGAAGAACCGACTTGGCAGGTTTGGCCTTTTTAGTTTTTCAAAGCAGAAAACCTGTCTGAGTTCCAGAGGTGAGAAAGCCAGCCGTCTCTTGCTCTTCCTTTCATCATGGCAGCCAGGAGGCCTTCCTGAGTAAAGATCCATAAACTGTGATGACTGCAGAGGACCTGAGTGCTCCTCTTGATCAATATCCAGGTATCCCGGTCAGTATCTCGATGTGCATGTGAAAGTACCCCAGGAAGGAAGGCTGGCTTGTCCACAGTCTCACAGTTGGCAACCAGCAGGGCCTGGACTAGAGTCCGCTCTTTTGTGACTTTGATCCGTCGTCTTTCCCTGACATTCACAGCCTCTCCTTTGAGGTGGCGCTATGGGAGCCCTTTGAAGCTCGGTCCTTTGTGTCTGAAAGGGAAATGGCTTTGTGCAGAGTGGAATTTCATCTCTCTCTGAATTTTAAGGCCTTAACAAATATGTTCCACTTTTCAGAGTATCTAAACTAGAACCACAATGAGTTTTCATCAGCTGGAGAAAACCCACCGTTTACACACGGCAGCCTCTTTTGTTTTACATCTGCCAAGAGGCACGTTGGCCAGGCTTGAAGCTGTGGCCAACGGTGACGCAAGTCAGAAACTCCAGCTGGCCAGGGGGTAGGAAAGTTCTCCTTGGTTAGACTTTGCTAAGTCATGACAATGAAGTGAAAAATCTGTGAGCAGAGTTTTGTGGGGAAGGGGCTGTGGTGGTGCGGGTGCAGGTTCCTGGGCTCCTCAGGAACTGCTGGGTGATACCCTCCAAGGCCAGAGCTGGAGTGGGCCCCAGGGCCCCTGGAAAGCTCTGGGCAGGTGGAGGGGGCCGGGAGCTGTCTCTGGGGCTTCCATCTTCCTGTCTCCTCTGGAGGCTGGCCAGGGCTGTGCTCTGTCCTCCACAGCCTCCCTGCAGCCCTCCCTTTGGAAGGAGACTGGCTGAATAGGTCGGACAGGTACCCCAAGGCATGCCTGTGTAGAAAGGACTGTGATTCATTGACAACCCCCCTGATTCTCTTCCTGCCTTAGAAAAAGATGTCTCAGGGGACTTCCCAGGCGGTCCATCTTCCAACGCAGGGGCTGCAGGTTCCATCAGGGAGGTGAGATCCCATATGTCTCGGGCCAAAAACCCAGAATGTAACAAACAGAAGGAAGAGCATCACAAATTCAATAAAGACTTTAAAAATGGCCCACATCAAAAAAGAAGAAAAAAGGATGTCTCAGATCATCTCCAAGGTGAGTGCAATGTCCTCCTTGGTGCTGCCTACTGAGTTTGGAATGTTAGAAACCCACATGTGTGCTGGGGCATTTTTACAGATTCATACTCTTACAGTGGAATTTATCATTCAAGGGGTCTTACCATTCATCTTTATAATAAAAGTTACGCTCCAGAGTTTTCACACTTAGTTATAACAAAAAACACTGGAGAGTTTAGTGAAAAACACAAACTAAAATGTCATATTAGCAAAATACAGATTTCTTTTTTTTTAATTCAACAAAAGAATTTTTTCCTTATTCTTTATTTTTGTTATTTTTTTTTTAACACCTAAACATTTTGTACTGGGGTATGGCAATCCACTCCAGTACTCTTGGCTGGAAAAATCCCATGGATGGAGGAGCCTGGAAGGCTGCAGTCCATGGGGTCGCACAGAGTCGGACATGACTGACTTCACTTTCACTTTTCACTTTCATGCATTGGAGAAGGAAATGGCAACCCACTCCAGTGTTCATGCCTGGAGGATCCCAGGGACGGGGGAGCCTGGTGGGCTGCTGTCCATGGGGTCACACAGAGTCGGACACAACTGAAGTAACTTAGCAATAGCATAGCCGATAAACAATGTTGTGGTAGTTTTAGGTGAACAGCAAAGGGACTCAGCAATACATATACATGTATCCATTCTCCCCCAAACCCCCTCCCATCCAGGCTGGCACATAACATTGAACAGAGTTCCCTGTGCTAGACAGTAGGTCCTTGTTGGTTATCCATTTTAAATATAGCAGTGTCTACATGTCCATCCTGAAATCCCTACCTGTCCCTTCCCCCGGCAACCATGAGTTCATTCTCTAAGTCTGTGAGTCTCTTTCTGTAACAAGCTACAGATTTCATTAGAGTAATTTACTTTGTGAATTGTTCCAGAATTTTCCTAGCAACTGTCAGCCAAAGACTCTTCAATTTCCCATAGGAATAGTGGTCACTGGATTGGGATGCCCAAGCAATTTCTAAACAGAAATAGTGTTTGGACCGCTCTGCAGCCCAGTGGGGTTTGACTTCCTGGGGTTGAGGTCTGGCCAGCGTGTCCTTTAAAATTTTCCCCAGGTGATTCTCAAGGGTGCTCACTCACACCCTAGAGTCCTCGGGGTTACTGTAGCTGAGCCCTTGCTCTGCGTTCCACCTACACAAAGTGCTCGGCTTGTGGATCACATTTCTGCCTCATTAGCAGGGAGGTTTCGTTATCTCCTCCATACAGAGGCAGCTTCCCAGATAAGTAGCTTCAGGGCCTCTACCTCCAGGCCGCCCCTGGGAAGTCTGGGCAGTGCCAGCCACCATCCTGGGCCTCCCCCACCTCCTGAGTTGTCTTGCCTCCTACTGAGCCCTCTGGAGAGCAGCCCCCTCTCAGGCAGGTGCTAAGGGTCATCTGCCGAGGGGGTTGGTGACACACCTCCTGGAACATAGGCAGCAGCTTCAGGGCTGGCATTGGTCCGTGGCCCTGGCCCCTTGCTGCTCTGTGACCTCATTTAACCTCCCCAGGTCTCCACTTCCTCATCTGTAAGTGAGGGATCATAGTACTTGCCTTATAGGGTGGCTGGGAGAATTAAATGAGACAGACGCATGAAGACTTGGCAAGGCAGCTGATACAGCAAAAGGTCGAGGGTTGTGTATCTTGTGGCCCTCCCCCCACCTGGCCCCAAATGCCTGCAGGGCAATTTCTTAGCCTTCAGTGTGCTTTTGCAGCACCTGGGCACATGGATTTGGTAGGTCTGGGCAGGGCCTGAGACCCTACTTCTCTGCCAGGTTTCTGGGTGAGGCCAAGACCTGAGTCGTCAGCTCCTGGGATTCTCATGCACCCATCGCAGTGGCTAGGAGGGTGCCGATGGTGTGACCCCAGGGCGAGCTGAGTCCTTACGCGTTCACAGTGCTGTCCCGCCCATTCTCAGAGCTGAGGGCACCATCCTTGCCATTCTAATCGTGTTGCTGTCAGTGCTTCTAGCTTCTGTGTAGAATTTTTTCAGTCCTTCCAGTTACTAATCATTCAGTTCATTTCAGTTGCTCAGCTGTGTCCGACTCTTTGCGACCCCATGGACTGCAGCATGCCAGGCTTCCCTGTCCATCACCAACTCCTGGAGCTAACTCAGTCTCATGTCCATTGAGTCGGTGATGCCATCCAACCATCTCATCCTCTGTCGACCCCTTCTCCTCCCGCCTTCAATCTTTCCCAGCATCAGGGTCTTTTCCAGTGAGTCAGTTCTTTGCATCAGGTGGCCAAAGTATTGGAGCTTCAGCTTCAGCATCAGTATTTCCAGTGAATATTCAGGACCAATTTCCTTTAGGATGGACTGGTTGGATCTCCTTGCAGTCCAAGGGACTCCCAAGAGTCTTCTCCAACACCACAGTTCAAAAGTGTCAATTCTTCAGTGCTCAGCTTTCTTTATGGTCCAACTCTCACATCCATACATGACTACATGACTACTGGAAAAACCATAGCTTTGGCTAGATGGACCATTGTTGGCAAAATAATGTCTCTGCTTTTTAATATACTGTCTAGGTTGGTCATAACTTTTCTTCCAAGGAGCAAGTGTCTTTTAATTTCATGGCTACAGTCACCATCTGCAGTGATTCTGGAGCCCAAGAAAATAAAATCTCTCACCATTTCCCCATCTATTTGCCATGAAGTGATGGGACCAGATGCCATGATCTTAGTTTTCTGAATGTTTAAGAAAACTAATTATTACATATAAGGAATTACATGTTAATACTGTGATGTCTCAGTCGGTAAAGAATTTGCAGTGCAGGAGACCCAAGTTCGATCCCTGGGTTGGGAAGATCCCCTGGAGAAGGAAATGGCAACCCACTCCAGTATCCCTGCCTGGAAAATCTCATGGACAGAGGAACCTGGTGGATTGCAATCCATGGGGTCGCAAAGAGTCGGGCACGACTGAGCGACTAACACACACACTGTGATGCCAAATTAATGCACTATTGAAAGATGATGCATTGATGTGCTCTTTAATTTTCCTGCTTTTATGAAGTCATTGCTGTTTATTTCCCTTCTCCAGGGAATCTTTCCGACCCAGGGATAGAACCTAGGTCTCCTGCATTGCAGGTGGATTCTTCACCATCTGAGCCACCAGGGAAGCCCTGTTTTCTTTCTTTCTTTCTTTTTTTTTTTTAACATATCAGATTCCAGCAAGTAGATCAGGAAATGAACATGGTGTTGGAAGTTTAGGGTTTAATCCTGGTGCTGCCATTTAGTAGCTCTTACCCCAGCCCTTTATGTGTGCATCTGTGAAATGGATCAAATAGTACCCACAGAACCGGTTGTTAAATGGCAATGATCTGGAGGCTCAGATTCCACTATTTTGTCTAGTTATATTTTAAGGCAAAAAGTCTTAATTTGCAGAAGAATTTAGTTCAAAAATCAAAACCTGTCTTTAAAGCTCTGGAGATGTTCCTCTCGCCCTCTCTGCTTTGGTGGTGGTGGTTGGAGGGGGTTGTTATGCTAGGAGCAAAATTGATAGCATGAAATGCAGTGACTGCAGGATATAATTTAAATTGTAAAGTTTTATTTGTTTTGCCTATATTATTTGAATGTGTGACATCTTTTGAATAAATAAAATGCAGGTAAAAATAAGATAATCAAAACCCCAAGAGGAATAAAGCTCAGGACCAGTATTTCTAGAACTCGGGAGGAGCAAAGACTACATCTGCATAAGGTTCCCAAGGAGCCAGCTGTGAGGACATTTTTAGATGACTGTGAATGTGTCAAAATATGGAACAGATGTGCTTCCTGTCTGCATGGAAGAATAACTCCTGCTTGTGGCTGTAAGGTTCATGATGCTGGGAATTGCATAATAATTATTTTCCCTCTTCTCCCTCTTTGTTGGTTAAATGAAGCGAGGCAGTTTCTGTTTAAAACATGGTGCTGTGTGTCTTATTTGCCTGTGGGCTCCAGAAGTTGAAGCAGCTGTGCAGGGCTCTGTGCACAGCATGGCTAACTAAGCGCATAGTAGGTTCTTAATAATGGTTGCATTGCAGATTTCAGGAGTGGGGACTTTGATCAGCACTAAGTTATATTGTTAGATTCCCTGGTGGCTCAGTGATAAAGAATCTGCCTGTCAATATAAGAGACATGGGTTTGATCCCTGAATCAGAAAGATTCCCTGGAGAAGGAAATGGCAACCCACTCCAGTAATTCATGTCTGGAGAATTCCATGGACAGAGAAGCCTGGCAGGCTACAGTCTATGGGGTCGCAAAGAGTTGGACATGACTTAGGGACTAAACAACAGGTTCATATTGTGGCCTCTTGTCTGGTTTTTAAAGCAAGATGGCACCTGCATTTAGAGGCAATAGGAGATGAGTGCTGGAGTGTTCATGGGCTGGCGCTGGGTCCCATGTGTGCTGTACATGGCAGTTAGCAGCATCCCCACTGTACATGGACGTACTGACTTATGTACTGGGTACATGGCGTGCCCCAGAAATGTGGATTTAGGCTCTCAGAAGGACAGCTCACAAGCCCAGCTGTCCCCCTGCCTTGCTTATTATTTTCATGTTTTTGAGAGCTAAATATTACACCTTTGCAAGCGTTCCCTTCCAGAGTCTCTCTGTGTGCTTGAAAACACAGGTTTGGACATGTGTGGGGATGAGAATGGTGGGACCCTCTGACATGGCATTAGGAGAGGGTGGTGGTAAGAGAAGGATTCGGATTCCTCTTACACCTGACCCTGAGAGGAGGGATGGTCTGATTAGCAAATTCTGTTTTTGAAAGTTGTCTCCCATCTAGTCTGCCAGTCCTTCTCATTGTGGAATGAATGAGTTTGATCTGATTGCCTTTTACCTGAAATCAGCTGCCCACTGGGACTGAGTGCTCTAATTTTTGGAGTGTTATTAGGGACTTTTGGAGTTCATAATGCATATTCTGGCTGGTAGCTCAAGAGTCAGAATAGCCTATAAATCACTTCCCTGGGTTCATAAAGAGGAAGGGCTGTTGGAGGAGGTTGTATGTTAATGGTGGTCCCCGATGGGCCCTCAGGGGGTGTGATCAGACCACCCTCGGGCTCTCGTGCTGGTTTATCACACCACCCACACACCCACCCACCCCATCCACCTGTAAACACATAAACATCCCTGCTGAAGGATGAGGTCACGTATGAGTCCAGGGCTTTGCACATAGAGGCCCTCAGGGGCACGGATCTGAGTGAAATGTGTGGTCTGACTGCATCACATATAAGGATGCTCTGCCGTCCTCTGCTTTCCCTGCCCCTCTCTACCTACCCTTCGTCTTCCTCTTCCCAGGAATGTCCTTGTTCCTCTTCGCTGATCGTGCAGGAGCGTGGTCCAGAGTCACCTGTGGAGGTGTTTAGAAGTTTATTTGTTTATGACTGTGCTGAGTCTTCACTGCTGCGCGGGCATTTCTCTGATTGCAGCAAGCGGGAGCTACGCTCTAGTTGTGGTGCACAGGCTTCTGACTGTGGTGATTTCTCTTGCTGAGGAGCTTGGGCTCTGGGGCGATGGGCTTCAGTACTTGTTGTGCGTGGGCTTAGTTGCTCCTCGGCATGTGGGATCTTCCCAGAGCAGGGATGGATCCCGTGTCTCTTGCATTGGCCAGGTGGATTGTTTACCGCTGAGCCACCAGGAAAGCCCTTTGGAGGTTTTTGAAAAAGTAGATGGAGGCAGGCCCAAACTGCTTTTGTAAGGCTTTCTGGGTGATTCCAGCGTTCAGCCAGATTAAGAATTAGTACGTTACAGATTCTCCTTTTGCTCCGTCTCCACTAGTTCATTGATCCTCCCTAATTTGCATTCCCTCACGAGTGTTCTCCCTGTTGTCTGAGCTCATGAGCGATAATGGTGTGTTAATAGTAACAGCCCTGATGCTCAAGTTGCACATCGGGACTGTGTTAGGAGCCTCACACTCATTATTTCAGTCTAATTCAAGTCTAACAGGCTTGCAAAAAAGTAGGTGTTGTCATCTTCATCTTACAGATAAGAAAACTGAGGCTCAAAAAGATTCATGGACTGCTAAAGTCAGACACAGGTTTTAAGTGGGAGAGCAAGAATATGAATTGAGGTCTACCGGAATCCAAAGCCACGTCCTCTCCATAAGTCAGGCTACATCACTAAACTCTGCTTTGAGCTTTGCAGACACCTGACACTAAGTCATATCCAATGAAGAGTAGGAGCCAGAGTGTGGACTCTGCAGGCAGACGGCCTGGATTTGAATCCTGGCTCTGCTGCTGGTTGGCTGGGAGCTTGAACATCCTACTTACCTTCTGCCCCTCAGCGTCCTCATCTGTGAAATGGTGAGAATAATAGTACTTTCCTTGTCGGGTTGCTGTGTGCTGAATGGAGGCTGGTGTGTGATCCATGATTGTCAAATGTTTTTTCAGAATTGAAGTGTAGTTGATCTACAATGCTGTGTCTGTTTCAGGTGTATAGCAAAGTCCAGCAAAGCGAATGTTATACATGCACATATATCCACCCCTTTTAAAGATTCTTTTCATTATAGATTATTACAAGGTAACTGAGTATAGCTCCCTGTGCTGTGCAGTTGGTCCTTGTTGTTTATCTATTTCATGTATAATAGTGTGTATCTGTTAATCCCAAACTCCTAATTTACCCCTTTGGTATAAAGTTACTCTCTTCCCCTTTGGTAACCTGAGTCTATGAGTCTATTTCTGTTTTGTAAATAATTCATTTGTGTCATTTTTTTTTTAGATTCCACATTTAAGTGATATCATGTGATATTTGTCTCTGACTTCACTTAGGTCAAATATATATTTTTTAAGCAGCACAGTCCTTTCTTTATATATCTTACGAGGGAAGCAGATGTCAGGTGGGTGAGGATGAGGCCTGGACTGCTCACGTTCCTGTGGAGAGGGGCCCCTGCAACCCCAAGGACCGCCTTTTGTAGGGCCCCTGAGGGTTACCTTTCTCCAGGGTAATTCTCTGTCCTGTTCATTTACTAACCTTTAAAATTAATGACAGCAAATTTACTTGTTTATTATTATGGTCAGCTGCAGTGGTTCAGTCACTCAGTCGTGTCCGACCCTCTGTGACCTCATGGACTGTAGCGCGCCAGGCTCCTCTGTCCATGGGGTTTCCTGGGCAAGAATCCTGGAGTGGGTTGCCATTTCCTTCTCCAGTGGTCAGTGGCGGCGGAAAAGCACAAGCTCAACGGTGTGCAGAAATTGGGCCATATACATGCAGAATCTTAAAGATGGTCCTGGTCACCAAGGAGAATGTTCACCTCAGCCTGCTGATACACTGTCCCTGTTGACAGGATGTGTAGGGCAGGGCATGCCCTGTGGGTGGTCCTGTCTGCCCAAAGAAAGGTGTCTGAGAAAGAGCGAGCCTCATGCTTCTGGGTGGGAGTGGTGTGGGCAGGGCTCACAGGTGTTGCAGGGCAGTTGAGAGTTGCTGGGAACGAGGAATGAAGGGCATGGAGGGCGCTGGGGAAGGGAGCTCTGTTGGCACCAAGTGGGAAGATGCCTTCCAGAGACTTCTTGGCAGACAGGGGCCTCATCAGGGAATGATCGGAGCTCAAGAACGGCACACATTGGCTCATACCCGGGACATCGTGCCAGTAGTTACCTGAAGCGAGGGTTGGATTGCCAGGGATGAGCACCAACACGGCCAAGGAGTTGTCAGGAAGGAGCCAAGGGTAGAGATATAGGGATCTGGCCAGGGCTGGGGCTGTCTATCATGAGGAAGACGGAAGCCGTCTAGAGCCCAGGAGCCAAGCCCACAGTGTGTAGTGGATTGTGTCTTTGGGAAAGGCAGGCCTCATGACCCTGCTGTTAAAGGGACTCACTAATGGGCTGTCTAAGTAAAGAGACTGAGGCAAGGGGTCATAAGGCAGATAAGTTGACCCAGTCATTGTTATTGCTAGGAGGGGCTCCTGGGACTCTGCTCACTGCGCCTGCTGGGGAGCCAGGCCAGAGATGCAGTGGCTGAGTCCAGGGACACAGCCAGTTAAAAGCAGGGGCTTGGTCTGGTGCTTCTGACAGAGCTGAGCCTTGCTGCCTGGGGAATTCCTTCCTTTCCTGGGAGAAGACACTGGGACTGGCATCCTCCAGCGACTGTGGGGAACCTTGGGAAGAGCTCTTCTTTGAGTGTGGCCGAGGGGTCAGCTCTCCACCTCTAGCCCCTGCTTTGCAGGGTGCAGATGAATGAAGTCTGAAGCATGCAGGCTTGACATCCTAGACAGGATGACATCATCCTAGACTGATGACAACACAAGAGACTACAAAACCCTTCATCCGCCTCGTTGACATCACGCCTGCTCCCCTCCTTCCACACTGGTTGGCCCCAGTTGTCTTTTCCTGTTCAAAGCAGAGCCTGCTCATCCAGTGGACCTCCTTCATTTCATCTGTCTTTCTGGGTGCCCCCACATGTGTGTTCCCAGGGACCCCTGTGAGTTATCCTGGACTTGCCTTCCCTTCTCCTGGGCTCCGTGCTCCTTGACCTTGTCTCTCATCTTTGTGCCCTTGGTGCCAAGCACTGTGTCCATTTCAGGGCCCAGGGTGCAGGACCAACAATCAATAAATTGTTGATCGAGTGATTGATTAAAGATGTTGTAGTTTGTAGTCAGTCTCCAGCAAGTTCTATACAGACTTCTGGCTGTTAGAGAAAAAAACCAAAGCTTGGGTATTTGTCCCAGAGCTCTGCTGGTGCCATGAGCTGGGTCTGCTCCAACAGCTGTGGAGGCAGCCTGAGAAAGAGGCATTGCTCTTCCACTCTGAGTGGAAGTGACTTGGTGGTGGATTGTCCTACTCGCACTCAAACTTCAAAGCGAAATGTCCAGAAGGCTTGTCAGTTCCACTCATTGCTGATGGAGAAAGCAGTCAGAGCAGCGGTGCTCGTGAGAAAGGGCTTGATCAGAGGGAAGGGAAGGGACGTTACCCAGGAGCCCCACCCGCACCCCGGCCACAGTGCTGTGAGCCTACCCTAAGTATAGCCTTTTACATCCTTTTTTTTTTAAAAAAAAAAAAAAAGAGAGGCTTAATGAACAGTAACCCACGTACTACACAATTCACTCAGAGTATGCGATTCAGTAGTCATTAGTGTGACAGATTGTGCAACTACAATTTTAGGACATTTCATCACCCTATAAAGAAACTTCCTATCCATTAGCAGTCCCCCTTCATGCCCCACTCACCTCCCCAATCCTGGCAACCTCTCACCTCCTTTCTGTCTCAATCGATTTGCCTGTTCTAGTGACTTCATTATAAATAGAGTCATACATACATAGGGTATGTAGTCTTTTGTATCTGGCTCCCTCACTTAGCATAATGCTTTCAGAGTTTACTCAGCACTTCATTCCTTGCTGTGGCTGAGTAATTTTCCATTGTATAGATATACTATTAATACATCTTGTTTGTCCATCAGCTGATGGACATTTGAGCTGTTTTGACTTTTTGGCTCTTATGAGTAATGCTGCTGTGAACACTCATGTGCAGGTTTTTGTGAGGTCATGTGTTTTCATTTCTCTTGGGTGTATATATCTAGACGGGAATTATTAGATCATGTGATAAGTCCATGTTGAACATTTTAAGAAACTGTGATACTGTTTTCTGAAGCAGCTGTATCATTTTACATTCCCACCAGGAATGTATGAGGGTTTCAGTTTTTCCACATTCTTGTTAACATTTGTTATTGTCTGTCTCTGATTATTGTCATTTTAGTGGGTGATTTTGATTAGTATTTCCCTTATGGTTAATCATGCTGGCATCTCTTTAAGTGCTTATTGGACATTATTGTTTATGAAGAAAAGTTTTTCAAATCCTTGGCCATTAAAGAATTGGTTATTTGGCTTTTTAATCCTTATGTTGTAAGAATTTTTTTGTATATCCTGGATATAAGTCCTTTATCAGATATGATTTACAAGTATTTTCTCCCTGTCTGTGGATTACCTTTTCACTTTCTTGATATTGTGCATTTAAGTACAACTTTTCATATTTTGATGACATCCAATTTACTTTTGTTTTTCCCCCAGTGATTTTGGTATTATGTGTAGGATTTCATTGCCTAACTCAAACTCATAAAGGTTTATGTCTAGGTTTTCCTCTTAGAAGAAAACCTACCTCTACCTCTGAAGTTTAGTCTTTGATCCATTTTTGAGTTAGTCTTTGTACAATGTATGGTGTGAGGCAGGGGTTCTGCTTAGCTTACCGGTATCCAGTTACAGCACCATTTGTTGAAGTATGCCTCATACATTGTTTTGAATGTCAATACTTTGCTTTATTTATTTTTGATCAGAGGATAATTGCTTTATAATATTGTATTAGTTTCTGCTCTACAACAATATGAATCAGACACATGTATACATATATCCCTCCCTGTTGACCCTCCCTCCTACCATCCCTGCACCGTCCCACCCCTGTAGGACATTACAGAGCACCAAGCTGAGCTCCCTGTGTTACACAGCAGCTTCCCACTAGCTATCTGTTTTACACATGGTAGTGTATATATATGTATATATGTCAATGCTACTCTCATGCATTTTTAATGAATTAATAAATATGTTTTAAATTTCACTTCTCAAGTGCTTTTGATAGCATGGGATCTGTTATAAAGGAAGTTATTAAAATAAATCATTAAACTTGTATGCAGGTCAGGAAGCAGCAGTTAGAACTGGACATAGGACAATTGACTGGTTCAAAATTGGGAAAGGAGTATGACAAGGCTATATATTGTCACCCTGCTTATTTAACTTACATGTGGAGTACATCATGTGAAATGCCAGGCTGGATAAATCACAAGCTGGAATCATAATTATTGTGAGAACTATCAACAACCTCAGATATACAGGCGATATTACTCTAAGGGCAGAAAGTGAAGGGGAACAAAAGAGCTTCTTGATGAGGGTGAAAGAAGAGAGTGAAAAAGTTGGCTTAAAACTCACCATTCAAAAAATTAAGATCATGGCATCCAGTCCCATCACCTCATGGAAAATAGATGGAGAAAAAGTGAAAACAGTGACAGAATTTATTTTCTTGGGCCTCAAAATCACTGCAGATGGTGACTGCCCAGCCATAAAATTAAAAGATACTCGTTTCTTGGAAGGAAAGCTATGGCAAACCTAGACAACATTAAAAAGCTGAGACATCACTTTGCCAACAAAGGTCTGTCTAGTCAAAGCTATGGTTTTTCCAGTAGTCATGTATGGATATGAGAGTTGGACCATAAAGAAGGCTGAGCACTGATGAATTGATGCTTTTGAATTGTGGTATTGGAGAAGACTCTTGAGAGTCTCTTGGACTGCAAGGAGATCAAACCAGTCAATCCTAAAGGAAATTAACCCTGAATATTCATCGGAATGACTGATGCTGAATTTTTAATACTTTGGCCACCTGAGGCAAAGAGTCTACTCATTGGGAAAGACCCTGATGCTAGGAAGAATTGAAGGCAAAAGATGAAGGAGATTGCAGAGGATGAGATGGTTAGATAGAATAACTGATTCAATGGCCATGAGTTTGAGCAAACTCTGGGAGATAGTGGAAGACAGAGGAACCTGGCATGCTGCTCTCTATGGGGTCACAAAACTGAGATATGACTTAGCAACTGAACAACAACAACTCATCAAAGGGTAACATTTACTTAATATTATGTGATTCTGAGTGAGGGAATCAATTGATTTCATATTTCTCTATATTTGAAACTAAGCTGAAGGATATGTAGTCATAGAATTCTAGTTCTTAAAGCACACCAGGGTCTTGCCTCCTTGTTCTTATCTTTCAGTGTTTTTTCATTTTATTTACTATTTGTTTCCTGTATTTACTTTTTTTTGCTTAGCTTTTTATGGTATGATATAGAGTGCCTACAATTAAAATGTTTGGAGCATAAAATAGAGCAATTACCCCTGTGGATTTATCTTCATAATGTGGGCTGTGTGGCCCTGTAGAATGCTGCAGGTGTTAGTTTTTAGAAGGAGAAATGAACCAAGATTTTGGTTCCTCTTCTCAAAATGGGAGCACTCTTATTTCAGTCCTATTTGGTACTCTTGTGCCTCTGATTCTAAAACACAACCCCCATGTTGGGCCTGGGAGGTTGGCCTGCTTGCTGACTCTTTCCCTTTGAGTAGCCCCTGCTCCATTGGCCTCTCCGCTTCACCCCCATCCACACACTCTTAAAACAGAGACTGCCCTGATGGTCCATCTGCAGGGTGACGAATGGATCATTGGAGCTGTGGAGAAGGATTCGAGCCCTTTGTATAAAGCGTGGTCTGGGCTTGCCTAATTATAACCAAGACAGTCCTGCCACCCCACCCCCTCACTTCATGTGGCGGCAAAGGGGTATTGTTAATAGTGCTCAGAGCCACTGCCTTAGGGGGGATGGTTGGAGAGGGGACAGAAAAGCTGTTCAAACCCAGCGCCCTTTCTTTAGCACTTTCAGAACAGCTGTGATGAGGAACTCTGTATAAGGGCTTTTGTGTGTGTGTTCACACACTCATTTGAAGAGCAATACAAGATGAAGCTACTTACCAAGGAAAGAAAAACTAGTTCTAGTATTTAAAATTAAACTCAAATTTGTAGAAATATGGATCAATCTAAGGGGAAAGGATGATACCATTCTTAAAAAAGAAACAGAAATGTTGCTTAAGGGCACATAATTTAAACTCAGGGTGATTGATGGCTGACAAAGAGTAAAATCAGACATATTCTTAAACAGCTGGGAAAGGTTCTGATATGTCTTAGAAGACTATCTTGACATTTGCTCCATGTGAAAGTCAGTGTAATTCTGGAGAGGTGAATTTATTCCAGGTGAATTTATTCCCGCTAAAGCAAAACTTAAGATAGAAGAATTTTCTTCTAAAATATTTTTTGAAAGTCAGAATACCTTTTGCTGCAGTCATTTCAGACTTTCTGTTTTGATTAGGAAAAAAGAAATCACTATTGTGTAACATTCAGATAAACTGATACATTTATGTGAGTATGTAATTCTTCCTCACTTTATATCAAGACTGATCAACAGAAAAATAATAGAACTCTTTATCACCAAAACTGTGATTTAATAGAAAAACCTGTAATCACTTTTTAAAATCCAGATGCATATCAGAAGTGTCTTGAAATTTTTTGAAAAATACAAATGCCCAGGTATTGCTTTTTTTTCCCCCAGAGCTCCAGATATGTTTCTAATGAGCAGTCATGTTTTAAAATATCTGCACTATATGATGATCTTTTACTTTTGTCTAGTTTGTTTCACTTTTTATGTTTCATATTTAATGCTCCCATTTCACTTAGTTTATATTTTCCAGTTTCTCCATCTCTTTTTTTCTGATGTGCTTTCTCAAGCCTTTATCAAGCATAGCAGAAAAGCTTTGGGGTTTTCATATAAATAAATATATATATAAAATACATATAATGTATATAATTTAGAAAACTTAATGAATTTTTGCCTAGCTAAAAAATTTATGACATTTTGATTCCACTTGTCTTATTTAGTATGAACAGAATGCTAGACTTCTAATTAAAAAATAGATATGCAGTAAGCAACAGAAGTTTACTGTATAGCACAGGGAACTATAGTCAATATCTTGTAATAACCTATAATGGAAAATAATTTCAAAAATGATGTATGTGTATATGTATAACTGAATCACCTTGTTGTACCTGAAACGTTGTAAGTCATCTATACTTCAATAATATATTTATATACATCTATATATTAGGGGAAAAAGTATTGGTGAGGTTCAAAAGTTTGTGAAAAGAGTATAAAAAGTGAATATGTAAAAAGGAAAGACTGATATGAACATTCTCTCATCTGCTTGGTGGCACATCTCCATGGAATATGTGTCCCAGACACGTCGCTGGTGAGGGGTCCCTGGAGCCTGACTGGCCCACCGTGTTCCGTGGGCGCATGGTGAGCCTTGTTCAGTGAGGGACACCATGGAGGAGCCCACGACGGGCAGGGCCAGAGCCAGAGGCCTGCACCGCTCCTGGAAAGACAGTCACAGAACTCAGACACTCTAGTTTTCATCAGCCTTCGTCAGAAACTTCTCAAAAAGGTCGATTCTTTTCATATTTTCTAACGCAAGTGAAAAGTTGTTGCCAGGTTGTGTTTGAAGAAGACCACCTTAGGATAAGGTGTCTTGGGAACGAGAGACCCTGGCGATGTTCTTCCTGCCCAGAGGGAGTGTGCTGACATCCCAGGGACGCACACGTTCGGATCCACCCCCAGAGTGTGTACTCAGAGACCCGGGAGACGGGAGCCTCTCCAGAAGCTTCATTCACGTCTGCCATAATGAAACCAGTAGGGAGCGTGGCACGTTCTGACTGGAACCCTCGAAACATGGCTCCAGGTGTTCCATGGACTGTGCCCTGAGGCCAGGCCTGCTGACCAGACCCTCGAACCCTTGCGGGGCAGGCCTGAGATGACCAGGGCTGCTTTCCTTGTGGATGGCAAGTTGCTTGTGGACTCAAGATTGACGGTCCCACACCAGCCCTTCTTTTGTCAGGCGTCGCCACACCCGTAACGTTGGGTGGCTAGATTTATATATTTTATCCATGGCCAAAATATATGCTTCCTTCTCCAGAGCTCACCACATCCTACATATAATTAAATTTTTTTTGCTGTGGTAAAATACATAGAACATAAAATTTACCATTTTAACCATTTGAAGTGTACAATTCAGAAGCATTAGTTGCATTCAGATTTTTGGACCACCACCATTGCTATTTCCAAGGCTTTTTCATCTTTCCAAAGAGAAACTCTGTTAACCATTAAGCAATACCTTCCCACCTCCACCTCTCTCCAACCCCTCGAGACTCTGATCTTCTATTTTGTCTCTATGAACTTGCCTGTATCATTTTAAGATTTAATTTTTTAAAAAGATTTATCTATGTTACTTTTGGCTGTGCTGGGTTTTCATTGCTGTGTGCGAGCTTTCTCTGTTTGTGGTTAGTGGGGTCTACTCTTTGTTGCAGTGTGCAGGTTTCTCATTGTGTTGTCTTCTCATGTTGCAGAGCCTGGGTTCTAGGCACATGCGGTTCAACAGTTGCAGCATGTGGGCTCAGTAGTTGTAGCTTGTGGGCTCTAGAGCCACGGACTCAATATTTGTGGTGCACAGGCTTAGTTGCTCTGTGGCATGTGGGATCCTCCGGACTAGGAATCGAACCAGCGTCCCTTGCATTGCAAGGGAGATTCTTAACAACTGACCCACCAGGGAAGCCCAAGATTTATTAAAAAAAAAAAAATGTTTAAAACTGTTTTAGAAG
Source organism: Capra hircus (assembly GCF_001704415.2). Taxonomy (NCBI): domain Eukaryota; kingdom Metazoa; phylum Chordata; class Mammalia; order Artiodactyla; family Bovidae; genus Capra; species Capra hircus. The sequence goes on along the minus strand of NC_030831.1, from coordinate 21,036,693 downwards.
CAAAGTTTACAGAAGACTTCAAAGTTTCGATAGAGTACTTCTGGTTTTACAATTTTCAGCAGAGCACATTGAAACCAACAGGTCTGCCTCCCCTTGCACATAGTTGGTGGGAGAGGCGAACAGAACATGGCAGGAGGGTGACCAAGTCCTTGAGGCACTTTTGTAGATCACACACGGGAGTAGTTGCATGGAGGTCCACGGTCACAGCAGCTGCACATGGCGGCTTTCATGAGTGAGTCATTCCTGTTTGAAGACCAATAAGTTACTTTTCATTGAAAACTGGCATCAGAGTTTTATTACTAGTGGAGATCGTAAACTGCATCCTTTTGACCTCAAAATGCCCATCTTTTCCTGCTACTCTCTTCTGTCTTCTGGAGAATGCAAAGGACTCTTTATAAGGGAAGATCATGCATGACTAAACATCATTATATTTAGCATAGTGAGTTTCAGAGCCATAGGTAGCAACAGTACTATGGAGGGCTAAGGACACCCTGGGACAGTGTAAGGGGAGCCCCTCCTGACTTGAAGCTGCCAAGCACTCGTCCACCGTGTCATCTCCTCCCCAGTCCCTGGTGCCCGCCGTGTGCTGGACGAGGGGGAGGAGCCGGGGCCCCAAGTGGCTGCCTGTGATAATAACAGTGACCCATTCCTTGGGCACATTCTATGGGATAGGCCTGGGTGGGGGTTCTCGAGCGTTCTCTTGAACTTGTGCAGCCCCCCAGAGAGGTGGGTTTAGCATGGGAAGAGGGAAGCTCCCAGAGGTCAAGTTGTAGCTTTCAGGCCAGCACTTGACTAGTGGTCATAGCACGGCTTCCAAGGCCGTGTTAGGGGGCTGCCTGGTCCCTGGCCAGTGCAGTCCCACCCTGAGCTGTGGAGTGGGTGGGGCAGGGTGCCCACTCCCAGGCCACTCCTCTGGGCAAGACACAGACACCTGAGTAGCCAAGGGACCTGGCCATCTGGAGAGAAGGTGGGGGCCCAGGGAGCAGGGACTGCAGGGGAGGGGTGTTGGGGGTTCTCATCTCTGGGCCTCCTGGCTGGGGGACTGTCACAGGGTTTCAGGGAGATGCAGGGCCTCTGCTGAGTGCACCTTTGTCATTATGATCAGCCCAGGTGGGGGTGGGGACAGGTCCCGATGGCCAGAGCAGTCAGAGAAAAGGGTCGGCTCTTGAAATTGTGTGTTAGTATTCGTTCACTTTGCACAGAGGAAAGGCCCCCACGTGGCACTTGCTCATGCTTATTTTGCAGTTGACCCTTGAACAACTCGGGGGTTAGGGGTGGCAGTCCTTTGCTTAGTCAAAAACCTGACTATAACTTACAGTCCGTCCTCTGTATCCTTGGTTCCTTCGTGTCCAAGATGGTTCTGCCTCAGTGGATTCAACCCACTGTGTACTGCTGTAGGATTTCCTTTTGGCAAAAGTCTACATATAAGTGGACCTTCACAGTTCAAACTTGTGAAGTTCAAGGGGCAGTTGTATTTCTATCAGCTTTATGACCTTATTTCCTAGTTCACAACACGTCAGCAAAATCAAGTCAGGAGAGAAAAGTGAGGCTCCTTTGATACACATGCTTAACAGCTAACGTGGAGGGTAGCATGAGAATCAGTTTCAGCGAGTGAAAGGGGAAGAAGAGATTAAGATGAAGAAAAGTTGAGCTTTACACATCTTCTTGGTGTGCAAGGATTTATTCAAACATTGTTAAAACTTAATCATTCAGTCTGTTACTAAGGACAAACGGTTCCTTTTAGGCTTCATTTCATTTGCACTGTTTTATCCAAGCAATAAATATTTAATTGGTTGATGTTTTAAAAGTTTACCAGGCTGCGGCAGCTCTATATTTAGCATAAGCCTGAGTAACCTTGTAAGTCATTTCCAATAGGATTAAAATGATCAGCATGCTTCCTAAGTCCTAAAAGAAATGCAAAGCTCTGGGTCACATTCAGTTGTATGTTCTTAATTTCAGATGGGTATTCATGTTCCACCAGCAAGTTTTTCTAAGACTGCCTGTAGGGCTGGTCTCTTTCTTTCCCTGGGGCTGTCCCAGCATCCCCACAGGAGAAGGAGAGAAGGATCTGGTCTCTTTGAAGTTTGATCCAACCAGACCATCATGAGGGAATCTCTTTGCCTTCTATGTTGTTTAACTTGTGAGTCAGCTGGAAATAAATTTGCTTTTCAAACAGATCTCAAACACATAAATATCTGAGTGTCATAGATAAAGGTGTGATTTCATAGTAAAGTAAAGTAAAAGTAAAGTCGCTCAGTCGTGTCCGACTCTTTGCAACCCCTTGGACTATAGTCCACCGGGCTCCTCTGTCCATGGGATTTTCCAGGCAAGAATACTGGAGTGGGTAGCCATTCCCTTCTCCAGGAGATCTTCCCAACCCAGGGATTGAACCCGGGTCTCCCGCATTGTAGGTAGATGCTTTACCCTCTGAGCCACCAGGGAAGTGACATACCACCTGTCATTCCTCTGAAATATGAAAAGGTGGGTTGGATGTCACTTAGGAAGCGTGACAAGTCCTTGGCTTCTGTCCTGAGCATCCTTGTCTAGATCACTGTTCACCTGACGCAGGTGACCAAGTGAGCCATAATCTGCTCATTACGACAGCCTCCTTCCAAAACTGTTTGGTTAATAACACTTGTTTTGTTTGATCACTAATTGCTACATGTTAAGAACATATATTTTTTATTTGTCAAGTTGTTCCCATGAGTCCTATCTCTCCATTCTGGTTGCTACTGCCATAATTTGGGGTTCTCGACGTCTTTCTTTTGGAGATTGTGGCCCCTCTCCCTGGCATCCCTTCTCCTCCACCGGGATTCTCTGCCAGCCCTTCATGCATTCTGCAGGGTGATAGCCCCGAAATGCAGACCTGACCAGGACATTCTGCTGCTTAAAGCCTTTCCAGGCCTTTCCTTGCCTTCAGGCCACTTCTGTGCCCCAGACACAGGGGCTCGTCCTCCTGGCAGCCAGGGCCCTCTCTGCCCTCTTCTGCCTGCACTGGCCACCCACCTCCTGTCTCCTGTGCTGCCTGGGTTTCTCATTGCTGTCAAGAAGCACTTCAAAATGGAAGAGGTCTACTTTAATTCTATTTCAGTTTTCCCCTGTTGGGTGAGAGGTACTGGAGGAACCAGAATATATATATACACATGCCTTTATCTCATGAGATTCTATACCTTAGAAACCTCTTTCCTTCACCATGGGCTTTGTCTTTTACTGCTGTTGTGCATATTTCTGAGCCAGCAAGGGATTGTCATGAGAGGAAGAAGACAAATATGAAGTGTACAGTGACGTTTCCTCCCCAGAAATTTGGAAAAATATAAAGTCACTCAGCAGACGAACTGCCTTAGAGAAGATTATAATGTTGGCCTTATCTTGTTTTACCAACATTCCACTTCCCTGACATTCATCTAATCAATTACTATTAGCTGTCTTGGAAAATTTTTTTTGTTTACACAGATTTTTAAGAAAATGAACAATTGCCACCAAATTGAAGGAAGTTAGGCCAAAAAATGTTACACTTAACATAAAGAGATTGGGCATATTAACACATATAATTCTATGTATTATAAGATGCAATCATATTCTTTGGTTTTTCTGCAGAAAAACGAGACTTGTTGGTTTTCACCTCAGCAATTCACTGACACTTTGGAGGTGGGTTGCCATTTGGAATTTGGAAATGCTGCACCTTCAATCCGTTTAGACAAATGTCCCCATTTCTGATTAGGCTCAGAGTGGTGGGGGCTCTCCCAGAATTGAGATGTTCACAGCAGCTCCACATTTTCATGGATTCTGAAAAGGGATTTCATAGAGATTAGCATTCAGAATGTTTGTCTAAGTCCAAGTAAAAGACTTTTGGGGTAGAAAGATTGAATAAAGTGCTTTATCCTCTGTTGCAGGGGTTTTTTTTTTTCTTTTCTTTTCTTTTCTTTTCTTTAGAAAGCAGCCTTGTTGCTTTTGTAACAACAATTTAAAAATATTCCACCTGAGTTTGGATGCTTTGTACTTGAGAACTAGATGGTTTGGGGTTTGCGAGTATTACCATGGACCCGAGTTGACAGAGAGTTTAGGTTTATGACGAAAAAAGCGTTCAGGGAAGGCATGTGACATGTTTACTTTTGCTGCCTGGCTCTTAAGGGGTGACACGACTCAGACCCCTTGTCAGAACCCACATGCTCTTCCTCAGTGGGAATTTGACTGTGATAAAGAGGCCTGAAACAGCGGAGGGAATTCTCAGTGTCAGAGGGAGAAGAAGGGTAGGAAAGTGTGGGGCTGGAAGAAGAACTTATAATGTTAAAATTACGGTTTCTTCATTATAAAATAGGTCTGGCCATAAACATATTAAATTCTTGCCAGTATCTAGTTCAAGGGAAATGTTGTGAAATAGCTCTGCATGCAATAAAGGAAACTTTAAAACAATTATCATCTGTCTTCTCTGTAGTCAACTGGAATCTGGAACCTGGCTCTCGGGCTGTGCAGTCGACAGGAGCTCGTACTTTTTCCTCTGTGATTCTGGCTGTGCTCTATTGTTGAATGACTCCCCTTCGGTTCAAGTGGAGGCCTCCTGGGCAGCTGGTGGCCGGGGCAGCTGTGGTGGCCCGAGTCAAGTGCGCCCCTCCCATGGATGCGGCTCCCAATTTAGCTGTGGGGTTTGCACATAGCATGCCACAGCCCAGCAATCTGAGCTCTTGCTTTCTGTTTAAAAAGGCAGATGCTTCACACATGTTTGCCTGAATTGACATAAACCATGGAAGGAAAGAATGCTGATGCTCCTTCGTTACCCCGTAGCAGCTCGCTACTTTTAATTTTGTAGGTTTCCTGTAAGAGCACACGCTGAAGGCAAAGCAGGATTTGTGCTCCTGCTGGGTTGGGAGTCTCGCTGTTTTAAGTGCCTGAGTAATGGATGGACGGGGCATCTGTAAACAGCCAGGGGCTGAGTCTGAAGGACCTCGGAAGGACTTCCTTGGGCTTGAGTTGTCGCAGGTGGCCAGGGAGGAACACAGCTGAGGGGAGGAGGGTCCCTTCTGTCTGGTCTTTCTTTCCATACCAAGAAGAGCAGACGCTTGAATCACGGAATTAGCCTGCCTGGGGAGGGTTTGCTCTGGAGCACGAACTACTGGGAAGGCCTAAAAATAAGACCGAGAAAGTGTTTGCCCCTTTTCCTGAAGACGACGTTGGCCTACATGACTTGGGAGGCATCAGACAGCTCCCGACTGGCTCTTGTGTCAAGTTACACTCAGTTCTCTCTTTGTCTCTTCTGGGCTCAGCTCTGCCCGAGGCTGATCCTGTAGAGGCTGGGAAGGGAGGATGGGGCCCTGGACTTTCCTCACAGTGGTCCTGGGTTTATTCTGATGTGACTACACCCCCTCCGTCCTCTATGGCAGTGCCAGACCCACGTCAGCCCTGAATTAACTGATGGTGGGAACTTGACAGCCGACAGGCCACATTTTGGGGATATCTCTGGCCATCAAGCACAATCAGGGGTCATGCAGACTGAACCTGACCTCGAATTGCATCTCCTGCTTACCACCTGGACAGGTTGCCTCCCTCCACCGCCAGCATGATGGCACGCTTGTCAGTGCCCCTCTGCCCGCCCCAGGTAGAGACCAGTACCTGTGTGCCCCCTCTGCCCCCCCCCCCCCGGAAGGGCATCCCAGAGGGATCCAGAGTGAGCTTAGGAGTGGATTCATTAAATAAACAAGCTGTTTATTTAAGTGAGTCTATTAAATAATAGAGATTTTACCTGTGGCTGGCCCTTGTGAGCGCAGGATTGGTTTTGTAATAAGACTTTAGCTAACCACAGTTAGAATTTAGTGTTAAATATTCTCACCCCCACACTTAGGGTTTTTTAAACACAGCATTGGCCTAAAAGTAAGAACCAGCTTCTGGGAACGGGTCAGGCAGGAGCCCTAGAATTTGGCTAGTGTCCTTTAGCTTATCTGTGATTAGCTGAGATGCTTGATAAATTCTTTTCCCGTTCCAGCAGCTTTATGACCGTCGGGGTCTGGCTGTCTGGTGTGGCAGTTCAGGACAGTACGTAGTTGGCGTGGTGTAAATAGTAAGTGGGGACATGTCTTGCCAGCCTGTCGTTTCAGCTGATGACTTCAGTGGAGCTGGAGTTTTGATGTTTATCACTGTCTCTTTCACCCCCACCTTTTTCTTACCCAAAAGACAAATGGTGAGGTTAAATATGGCCATGACTCAGCCACGGCTCAGCCCAAGCCCAGTAGTGGCCATGAGGAGAGACAGAGTCACTGTCACCGGTTCTGTTGGAACCAGCATGCAGGCCTTTCAGCAGTCTCGGTTTTCACTAAAGTTTAATAGCTTATTATTAGAACTTATTCAGGCAATCATCTAATAAAGTATTCCTTAGCATGTTTCAAAAACTAAATTAATTTTTTAAAATGAAAGTACAGATTGTTTGATTTGCCAAGTGGCATTCATGTGTGAAGATAATTGAACTAAATTATAATTGAACTAAATTTAAGTTGTTTTGCTCAGGTAACAAAAGTGAGATGCTTTTGAATTACAAATACTGTGAAATATTCTTCAAGAGATGGGAATACCAGACCACCTGACCTGCCTCTTGAGAAACCTATATGCAGGTCAGGAAGCAACAGTTAGAACTGGACATGGAACAACAGACTGGTTCCAAATAGGAAAAGGAGTATGTCAAGGCTGTATATTGTCACCCTACTTATTTAACTTATATGCAGAGTACATCATGAGAAACGCCGGGCTGGAAGAAGCACAAGCTGGAATCAAGATCGCCGGAAGAAATATCAATAATCTCAGATATGCAGATGACACCACCCTTATGGCAGAAAATGAAGAGGAACTAAAAAGCCTCTTGACGAACGTGAAAGAGGAGAGTGAAAAAGTTGGCTTAAAGCTCAACATTCAGAAAATGAAGATCATGGCATCTTGTCCCATCACTTCATGGGAAATAGATGGGGAAACAGCAGAAACAGTGTCAGACTTTATTTTTTGGGCTCCAGAATCACTGCAGATGGTGATTGCAGCCATGAAATTAAAAGACGCTTACTTCTTGGAAGGAAAGTTTTGACCAACCTAGATAGCATATTGAAAAGCAGAGACAGTACTTTGCCAACAAAGGTCCGTCTAGTCAAGGCTATGGTTTTCCCAGTGGTCATGTATGGATGTGAGAGTTGGACTGTGAAGAAGGCTGAGTGCTGAAGAATTGATGCTTTAGAAGTGTGGTGTTGGAGAAGACTCTTGAGAGTCCCTTGGACTGCAAGGAGATCCAACCAGTCCATTCTAAAGGAGATCAGTCCTGGCTGTTCTTTGGAAGGACTGATGCTAAAGCTGAAACTCTAATACTTTGGCCACCTCATTCGAAGAGTTGACTCATTGGAAAAGACTCTGATATTGGGAGGGATTGGGGGCAGGAGGAGAAGGGGACGACAGAGGATGAAATGGCTGGATGGCATCACCGACTCGATGGTCGTGAGTTTGAGTGAACTCCGGGAGTTGGTGATGAACAGGGAGGCCTGGCGTGCTGTGATTCATGGGGTTGGAAAGAGTCGGACACGACTGAGCGACTGAACTGAACTGAGCTGATGCAAGCAGTAAATGATGAGGAAGTTGGATCGCTTCTTTTGTGAGACTTTTTTCATTTTTATAAAGTTACTTGGCCCTGAAAACTTGAGTTTAGTTGAACAAAAAGTTTGTGGCATGAATACTGCAAGGATCTTAAAGTTTGCAACCTAAAGGAAGACTGCAATTGTGTATAATTAATTTGTTTTGTGGGTTAAATTTTAGAGTGGAGAACAGAAGTAGAGTGGTGACTGGCTTAAATGTCTTCTCCCTTGAAAAAGTGTTTCAGAGCAGTAGAGGTGATAGGTACGGCTGAACGTGTGAATGCAGGTCTGAGTCCAGTGGGGTTGCTGGCAGATCGTCTGGAATATTCCAGAATAAGTAGTCAACAAGAGGACAGTGGTAATGTGTAACCTTGATATCCAGCCAGAGCTGCCATGAAATTTGATGGTTGTTTGGGGTCACATGACAGTTCCAGGGGTCAGCAAGGCCATGCTAGTTTCTGGGTGGGGGATGGGCAGCACCTGTGCACATGAGCCGTCTATAATAGGGGGGAGGGAAAGAGCATGCTACCTGAAGAAGGCGAACTCTGAGGAGTCAGCATAGGAATCAGTAGGGAGACTGTGGCCAGGATGGAGTCAGGACGACAAGAGCAGGGTTCTCATGGATCCCGGCTATAGGGTTTTAGAGCAGGGGTGGCATTTCAACAAGGTGAAAGAAAGTGAGTGTTAGTTGCTCAGTCATGTCCAACTCTTTGCAACCCATGTGAACTATAGCCCGCCAGGCTCCTCTGTCTGTATTATTCTCCAGACAAGAGTACTGGAGTGGGTAGTTATTCCCTTCTTCAGGGGATCTTCCTGACCCAGGGATTGAACCAGAGTCTCCTGAATTGCAGGCAGATTCTTTACTGTCTGAGCCACCAGGGGAAGCTCTTTAACAAGGTTTATCATTTTTATTTTAATTTTTTAAAGTTCTTTAAACTCTAAATTTAACTTTTTGGGAAAAAGTGGCACATCCACATAACCACACCTTTGAAAGGTATTGAATGATATATAGTAAAATATCCTTCCTTTTTGCCCTAGCCATGTTCCCTGTTCCCACTCCCAAAGCTCTTGTAATCACTTTGGGGTTCACCATCACATGTAGTAGTGTTATTAATTCCTTGTGTTTTTATGTGTGAAGAAAAATATATAATTTATCCCCCCTTTTAAAATAAAAAGGTAATATATTATTACTATGTGCACTTTTTATTCACTTAGTATTTCTTGAGGGTCTTACCATGTTAGTAAATAAAGAGCTTCCTATTTCTTTTTGACAGCTGTATACTATTCCAATATGTGCCTGTAGGAATCTTTTTTAATCCATTTCCTATTAATGAAGAGTTGGTTTGTTGCCTGTTCTTGGCCATTAGCAACAATGCTGCCGTCAATAACTATATATGCAGATTTTGAACATGTGCAGGTTTGTCTGTGGGATAAATTCCAGAAGATGGGGATCTGCGGGTTAAATGACGGATGTGCTTATAATTTGATAGCTTTTGCTCAGCTGTTTTCCGCAGGACTTGTTCTGATTTTCCACCAGCAATTTGAGGTTGGTCAATTCAAATGTGTTGGAATACTTCAGGCATCAAATAGTGATGCAGAAAGCGTCTGAAATGTATGTGCGGGTCTGAAAGCACCATCAGGAATGTGACAGCAATGCTTCCCAACAGTGCAGGGGACCTGCTGTCCTGGTTTCGTGCAAGACAGCCTCCCTCGGCAGCAGTGCTTGTAATTCCTGCCCACTGGTGCACTGGCGTGTGACTGGCCTGGGTTGCAGTTCACCCTCCAGGCTGCCCAGGGCGGGGGTCTTGGTTTAATCCCCCAGCAGCAGCTCTGGCTGAAAAAGCCTTCTGAGAAACAAAGAGAATCCAGTTCATATTAGAAAATCTAGTGTCCCTGAGTAAGCCCTTGGTGAATTAGATCTGATTAAATTAAACACTGATGGAAGCTTTTATCAGACATGTAGGAAGGATGCATCAGGAAGATGAGCAATCAGCTTATAAGTTTTAGTATTTGTAACACTGAGCTGAGAAGAATAAACACTGCCACCATTTTAACACGAGACATGAAACTGCCAGGCTGGGGTTGGGATGTTAGGAAATACCGCCCAGGGAGCCTTCCTGGGTCTCCCACTGCCCTAGCTTCTTTGCCGTTCCCAGCCCACTGGGGGTTTATAGATACATCGGCCCCCACCCCCCAGGCCTCTGCCCACTTCTTCACCTCCTGAAACTTTGTGTCCAAATCCCCATTCTGCTGTGAATTTTAAAATTTAATGAACTTTTTTCCAGTAATAAGAGCAGTTCACATTGATGGTGGAAAATTTGCAATATTTATGGTTCAAAGCTGTGATTACAGTTTTGGAATTTGATAGAGATTAGATTGGGTTAGAAAAAAGGAATAAGCAGGCATAAGAAAGGAAGTTGGAAATGGGGGTAGGTTCAATTTGGGTGAAGTTCTCAAAGTATGTGGAACAGCTGGAACCATCCCACCACATTTTTGACCAATGGGGAGGTGTAAAGAAAAGGCAACCTAAATAGCATTTTGCCAGGGTGAATCGTGATGAGAATCCCTGAACACACAATGAGAATTAGAAAGATGGTGGATGCTAAGAATGTGTTCTGGGTCACTGATCACACAGAGGGGCAGTTTGGGAAATACTCTGCTCTCTCTTCTATTGAATCATATTGTTTTGTAATAGTAACAGCAGACACTTTTTGGAGACAGTACTGACAGTGAGGTTGGTACCTAGGTGAGGAGAGCATGAGGAATCGTGGGGGATCAGTTGCTAGATGATGGTAGGCTTTAGATGGTGGGCTCCCCATCCATTGATTTGGTGTTTTGGAGGTGCCTTCTACATCAAAAGCAGCCCACACCCAAAGAGACAGAAAGTACAGATACTGGCATGAAAGAAGGAACTAGTATATATTCATTGCTTACTTCATTCCAAGCATCTGTCCAAATGATTTTTATACACTGTAATAGTAACGAATGATTTTGGATCTGGACTTGGTGGTAAGTGCTTTTACTTGTTCTGTCTCATTTTCATCTTTATAATACTCCCAAGATTGGTTCTCTTATTATCTTCATTTTCCTTAAAACTCAAAGAATGTGCACAAAGACACCCAGTTAGTAGATGGCTTTGTTTAGTCCTCACCCACCAAGCAGTGTGGTGGGAATTATGTTTAAGGATGAGGACACACGGTGAGAAAGTAGCTCAGTTAGGATTTGAACTCAAATCTGTCTTCACAGGCTTTGCTTTTTCCCATTATAAATAAGGCATAAGTTGAGGTCTGTTTCTAGAAAAAATATGGGAGGAGATTTGAGACAGAAATGCTGAGGTTCCTGCAGAACTTAATCAAAATACACGTGTTCTTCGAATCATGGAGATCTTAGAAGAAAAACAATTATCAAGTTGCCAGAATTTACAGAGACATTTAAAATATGAGACAAGGAAGATCACGTTGCCAGCAGAGGGATTCTTTGCAAAACCATATCTGATCCTGTCTCTCTTCACCAAAAAATAATCCTTCCTGGTTCCCATTGTCTGCAGAGTGTGATTCTTGGCACATCTGTTGCTGTGGTCAGTCTCCTGCCACCTCCCTGGGCAATTCACACAAGCACTGCTATCTCCAGGACTGAATACTCTGTTTTCATATAATAATGCAGTTAATGCTCTCCTCTCTTCGCAAAGCTACCTCTCCTGTCTTTCTTGAAAAATCAAGTTCAGTCTTAATACTTTGGGGGAAGGCTTCTTCAAATCCCTCAGGCAAAATATAGTTGTTTCATTTTGTTACCCAGATGTTTGCTGATCTTACTCATGAATTCAGTACACTGGTTTGCCACCATTTGCGGAGTCTCAAAGTGGTTCAAAGATTGTCATGGTTTGAGGCTCTTTTCTCCACCAGGAGCATGATGCTCCTGGTGCCTGACTCAGAGTCTGGGACACTCAGTCAATGTTTGTGCAATGAGTAGGCAGATGGATGGATGGATGAATGGATGAAATGTTTGAATTATCCCATAAAAAATATGATACATGGTTAATACCTTATTCTAAATTAGAAAGTATTGCAGCCACAGTTGCTGCACAATGAATGTAATTACTGATGTTTTCATTGTTTCTGAAAAGTAATCATTCTCACATATTAGGATGCGAAATAGACTTTGAACGAAAGGTGTTATAGCTATGTGTCTCCCAGGGGGTCACAGTCAGGAAGTGTTAAACCTTTGCATGTTTGCTTTCCTGCCTCTCCAAAACCTACTCATCCTTCTTGGTCTGAGATGAGCTCTCGGTGAAGATTTCTGTGCTCACCTGCCCTGGACCCTCTTGACCAGCCTCTCAGGGAGTGTCCATAGCTGTGGTTGTCAGTTATTCTGAAGTTCATTTCTAAGGTGTATATCATGACTTTATTTTTCATTAATTCTGCCTTGGGTTACTATTGATTCCCCAACCAGATGATATTATTTAGGGGGCAGGAATCACATTGGTCCTTTCCCTCCACCCCTCAGTGTGTCTAAGGCAGTGAACATGTTTGTGTAGTAAGCATGAAGGAAATTTTGGTTGACTCTGTTACTCTCTTACTTTGTCTTGGCAAGTTGAAAAATGCCCGTTCATACTTGTGAGGAACAGAGCCCCGCTCAGGTCTGCTTCAGTAGAGGGGGTTTACTATGAAGACGTAGGGGTGTCTCATGCGATGGAAGAGCAGGAAGAGCAGGGAGCTCGTGGAAGAGGGTGTGGACATGGGGTGTCCTTGGCTACCAGGTCTGGCTGCCTATCTTGTTGGATGGCCTCTAGTCCCTCCTCCTCCTGAGGCCAGTGACCCACCCTAGTTTTCTCTACTGACTGGACCTGTTTGCTCTTTGACGTGGCAACAGAATGCGTAAGCACTCAAGGGACCATACTACACTTTCTGACATTCAATAAAAAATTTTCACACTTTCCGACTTATTTTTTTAGGAGAAGGAACATGACTAGTTCCTTTAGGTCAAATGGTCTTCCTTGCTCCTGTCAGTAATGGTTAGATAGATGGGGTCACTGGGTGTCAACATTTTTCAAGCAAGGTAGTGAGAATACATCATCCAAAGATGGTGTGTGGGCTGACTGGGCATGCCCAGCTTTTCCAGTGAAATTTAAAATATGTGCCAGTAGAAGTCAGTTGAAATGAGAGTGTTAAATTAATTAAGGGACCAAGTGCTAACACTGGGCTTGCCCAGTGGCTCAGCGATAAAGAATCTGCCAGCAACACCAGAGACTCAGGAGATGTGGTTTCGATCCCTGGTCGGGAAGATCCCCTGGAGGAGGGCATGGCAACCCACTCTAGTATTCTTGCCTGGAGAACCCATGGACAGAGGAACCTCGCAGGCTACAGTGCATGGTGTTGCAAAGAGTCAGACACGGCTGAAGTGACTGAGCATGCACGCACATGCCAACAGTGCTTGGAATAAAGAGAGAGACATACTGTGCAGGCATATGAAGCTTTATCCTGGGAAGTGGCGCCTCGTCAAGGGTTTTGAGGTCCAGTTAGAAACTGGAGATTGTTTTTCCCAGAAGTCCTTGCCACCAGGAACTCTGAGGACGTTGCACTGCAGGCCGTGGCTGGGGTGTCACGGAGGTGGCTTCCTCTGCTGTGAGAAGCAGTGCTGTGAGGCACAGGCTTCTTAGGGTGTTGTGTGCATCTGTAGTTTCTGTTTAGAGGAGGAGGATGGGAGTGACACCTTGCATAGTATTAATTGCTATCAGTCTGAAAAGATTAGCAAACTTCAGTGAGAAATAGAAGCTGAGAAACTAGATAGACTTATACCTAATGAGATTCAGAGTCCCGGCCAAAGCAGGTGAGGAAAATACCCAGTTTTGTATGGCAGGTCCAAGCAGGGGCCCCACAGGAGGCGCTTCTTACAAGCCACCCAAATACTGCAGAGGTGCCTCCATATTTATTGCCCTTGTGCCTTGAAGCCAGCCTCCGGTACATCTGTTACAGATACAGCTCATTCCTTTGCTATGGGGAAGGAGAATGGCTTTAAAGAATGTCTCTCTGCTTTTTGCCTGTTAACACGGATTAAGGAGTTCTTCAGTTCAGTTGAGTTCAGTTCAGTCGCTCAGTCATGTCCGACTCTTTGCGATCCCATGAATCGCAGCACGCCAGGCCTCCCTGTCCATCACCATCTCCCGGAGTTCACCCAGACTCATGTCCATTGAGTCGGTGATGCCATCCAGCCATCTCATCCTCGGTCGTCCCCTTCTCCTCCTGCCCCCAATCTTTCCCAGCATCAGAGTTTTTTCCAATGAGTCAACTCTTCGCATGAGGTGGCCAAAGTACTGGACTGTGGCTCAGATCATGAACTCCTTATTGCCAAATTCAGACTTAAATTGAAGAAAGTAAGGAAAACCGCTAGACCATTCAGGTATGGCCTAAATCAAATCCCTTATGATTATACAGTGGAAGTGAGAAATAGATTTAAGGGCCTAGATCTGATAGATAGAGTGCCTGATGAACTATGGAATGAAGTTCGTGACATTGTGCAGGAGACAGGGATCAAGACCATCCCCATGAAAAAGAAATGCAAAAAAGCAAAATGGCTGTCCGGGGAGGCCTTACAAATAGCTGTGAAGAGAAGAGAGGCAAAAAGCAAAGGAGAAAAGGAAAGATATAGGCATCTAAATGCAGAGTTCCAAAGAATAGCAAGAAGAGATAAGAAAGCCTTCTTCAGTGATCAATGCAAAGAAATAGAGGAAAACAACAGATTGGGAAAGACTAGAGATCTCTTCAAGAAAATTAGAGATACCAAGGGAACATTTCATGCAAAGATGGGCTCGATAAAGGACAGAAATGGTATGGACCTAACAGAAGCAGAAGATATTAAGAAAAGGTGGCAAGAATACACAGAAGAACTGTACAAAAAAGATCTTCATGACTCAGATAGTCATGATGATGTGATCACTAATCTAGAACCAGACATCTTGGAATGTGAAGTCAAGTGGGCCTTAGAAAGCATCACTATGAACAAAGCTGGTGGAGGTGATGGAATTCCAATTGAGCTGTTTCAAATCCTGAAAGATGATGCTGTGAAAGTGCTGCACTCAATATGCCAGCAAATTTGGAAAACTCAGCAGTGGCCACAGGACTGGAAAAGGTCAGTTTTCATTCCAATCCCAAAGAAAGGCAATGCCAAAGAATGCTCAAACTACCACACAATTGCACTCATCTCACATGCTAGTAAAGTAATGCTCAAGGAGTTCTTAGGGCTGGAGAAATAATTAGGAGTCACCTCTGAAAAGATGTCAGAGGCTTTGACTGGAGGGCAGGAAGGGGCGTGCACAATAGAGCTGAGGGTGGAGCTGCAGGAAGAAGGGAGGGGCTTCTTAGGGGAGAAGCCTCTCCCAATCCCTGGAGCATCCTGGTTAGTGTGTCATAACCAGCACTGAGGGGTGGGGTGGGGTGGGGGTATCTTGTTGCTTAGCAACACCAAATGTAGAGGAGCCGCCTCTGAAGAGCTGACCTGGTGGCACGCTTGGGCGCCTTCCTCTGGGGCTTGTTCGAATGACACAGCAGAGCCTCAGCAGACCTCGAAGCCCCCAAAGAGCTCACTGAGGCAAGCGGGTGCTGTTTCCTCGTGCAGGCCTGAACCTTGGGCTTGTCTCCAGAGACCTTGAGATTCTGCATACGAAGCTGAAAGGCTTCAGGACACAGGAGAAACTTTTATCTCTTTTTACTGTTGAAGGATCTTGGCTTGAAAGAGAACAAAGATATGGGACTTTGACAGCTCCTTAGTGTTACTCTAAATTATAGGTTATTTCATTCTACCTGATTTCCATTTGCCAGAAGACTCAGGTTGGGCAAATCAGCCAGTTTTTAAAAATGGAAAATAAGCAAGGGTAAAATGGTTATTTTAATCATAGAAGCTTGACAGTAATCTCTAGTGAAGTCTGTTCTACCCAGTACATGGTTGATAATCAGTAGTTTCTTTTTTTTATTAAATCAAAAAAGTGAAAACTTGGGGCAAGGTGATAAGCATATTGTTATAATTTCTAAACGACTATAGAATTACTAGGAACCAATGTCTTAGGTTAGCTAAGAGTGAATGGAAGTGACTTTGGGCTGTTTGATCTTATTTTAGGAATACATTTTATAGGGCTTCTTATAATATCCTTGTGGGCTAGATGTTAGATGAACTCACCATTTATTTAAAAACAATCTGGTTGGTGTTTTTTCTTTTTGTTTTGAGCCATCAGAAAGGGACAGACAGATTCACTGGATGTCATAAGGCTGTCATATCGTCACCTAAAAGAATTAGTGTTCTATATCTAGAGGGCTTACTCAAAATGGTTGAAAGTGACGGAAAGCTGATAGGAGTACCTAATGTTTTATGACAAAGTTGAGATGTTGATAGGTTGGAATCAACAAAAAAAGTGGAACATAATTGAAATAAATGTTCTGTCTCTTGGGTAAAATGTGGATGAGTATAGAAAGATACTGAGAAATAGCATTTTTATAAAAGATGAGCAGTGTGCTTTGCTGTTGTTCAGTCACTAAGTCACGTCTGATTCATTGAGGCCCCATGGACTGCAGCAGGCCAGGCTTCCTTGTCCTTCACTATCTCCTGGAGTTTGCTCAGATTTGTGTCCTTTGAGTCAGTGATACTATCTAGCCATTTCATCCTGTATGCTTTAGTTGACTACATTTTACAAAAAATAAAGCTGTATAGGTTGAGATGGTCTGTAAAGCTTTATATTCTTTCAAAGGGATATGTAGACTCTGGCTGCAGTTCTCTGTAAGCCACATTTTAGGGGGGGGCCTCTGACTGTTTGAAGGGTGTCCTGAACAGCATGCAGGAGAATTTGGGGGCAGCCAGAGGGCTTAGGGAGGCCTGACCTTGAAACCTGGCCAGGTTGTGAAGAGCATCTTCCTGATTTTCATGACTGTCTTGAGGAAGGAGCAGGCCTGTTCTGGATGGCTCCCTTGGGCAGCGCTACTTCTGTGGGGAGAGGTTACTGGTGGACGTACTGGGCTCAGGTTTGAGCAAGCCTACTGGCTGGGTGAGGATGCATTTTCAGTGTGTGGAAAGTAGACTTTCGCGCCCTCTGAGGTCCCTTCCAAATCTTAAATTCTGCAGTCCTGGGCACTCTGCATTTTGTTTTAATTTCAGTCTCAATAGCATATGGTTTAGAGATGAGTTTATGATTATAATTTGGGTTGTGTGATACTATAGAGGGAAACTGCGATCGTCATGCATACTCAGTTGTGTCTGACTTTTCTGACCCCATGGACTATATATAGCCTGCCAGGCTCCTCTGTCCATGGGATTTTCCAGGCAAGAATACTGGCGTGGGTTGCCATTCCCTCCTGCAGGGGATCTTCGTGACCCAGGGATCAAACTCATGTCTCCTGCACTGACAGGCCGATTCTTTTAGCCCTATATAGGACTGTCCTTTAAGTGGGAAGTTTCCAGAGAAGCAAGAGAAACTGGGATTGTTCTGCGGAGCGCAAATTTTGTTGAATGTAACTGTAATGATAAAACAAACTTGTTACCTGAACAATGTGCAGTCCCTGGAGAGAGTATATGGGGGAACAGGTCACCAGAATTCGTTTTGCATTTAGTCACTGAAGGTTGACTCCACTTGAGGAAATCTGAAGATTAAAAAAAAAAAATCCGGTTTTCCTCTGGTGATTCTTTTTGAGCATTTCCGCCTTCCAGTAATCATAGCTTTGTTTTACCAAGAAAGCTCTGCCTCGAGGGGAGCTGTGATTTTCAGAGCAGTTATTACAGCTGGCACGAGCGGCCAGGCCCGTCAGGACCATGGTCGTCCTGGAGATTTTCTGCAGAAACAGACCCTGATTGCTCTTTATTTTTGCTCCTGTTGTTTTACTCTAATTTGTAATTTGAAGTCCACTCTACAAAGAGTCCACAGAGCGCCAGCTGGATACTGGTTTAAAGACTTTCCTTTCTTTCTCTAGTTTTTAAATTTTAAAGAGGACTGTCGATTTTGGTGGTTGCTGTTTCGAAATTGGTGAGATGTATCTTTCTGTTTCCTTAACTTTGGTGGGTGGGAAGGTTGAAAACAAAATTACCAGCTTCAGATTTATATTAAAGGTCTTTTCCTAGCAAAGAGGGTAGGTCTGCCCCGGCCAACTTCATCTTCCATCGATAGGGGGAAGGAACCTTGGGGTTTCTGAAATGAGTCCCCTGATTGCAAGTTGTCATCTCAGGAGACCTGGGAGTGTGTGCTGTGTGCCCTACTGTGCTGGTCCTTCTCTCGGCGTGTCAGGGTCACACGTGGAAGGGAGGAAGGCAATCCACTGGGACCGACCAAGACAGTACTGAGACTCATGGGTTGTGGTCAACCGCAGAGGGCAGTAAATGGCACCTTCTTGCTGCTTTTGAAAAGCAGATGCTTAACCTCCTATATAATAACACTGTTCCTTGACTTTTGCTCAGAGTTCTTTACCATATGTTTGGACTGTATTGTTTGGAGGGCATGGCTTTTCTTCTTGGTGCTATGATTCTCTGCCTTTGCAGTTTAGATTAAAGCCTTGTTTTTCTGTTTTCCCTTCCCATTAATTGTTCAAGTGTCTTAGGCTCATTGACTCTTGAATAAAATCACTCATATAACCCAGACTTAATAGGACACCATAAAGTGTTCTTAAACTGCTTTTGCTTTGGGTGTGCAACCCTTTAGGAAAGCAGTTAAGCAACATGTACTTATGTATTACTTTTATTATTATTAGGAAAGATCTTTACAAATTTATTCTCTTTGTCCGAGTAATTTCTGGGAATCAATTGTAAGGAAATCTTATGAAATACAAAACATAAACATAAAGAATTGTTTATAAGAATGAATTCTAATAATTCTAATAAGTATTGTACAGTTCAGTTCAGTTCAGTTGCTCAGTCGTGTCCGACTCTTTGCGACCCCATGAATCGCAGCACGCCAGGCCTCCCTGTCCATCACCAACTCCTGGAGTTCACTCAAACTCATGACCATCGAGTCAGTGATGCCATCCAGCCATCTCATCCTCTGTCGTCCTCTTCTCCTCCTGCCCCCAATCCCTCCCAGCATCAGAGTTTTTTTCCAATGAGTCAACTCTTTGCATGAGGTGGCCAAAGTATTGAACTTTCAGCTTTAGCATCATTCCTTCCAAAGAAATCCCAGGGCTGATCTCCTTCAGAATGGACTGGTTGGATCTCCTTGCAGTCCAAGGGACTCTCAAGAGTCTTCTCCAACACCACAGTTCAAAAGCATCAATTCTTCGGCACTCAGCTTTCTTCACAGTCCCAACTCTCACTTCCATACATGACCACTGGAAAAACCATAGCCTTGACTAGATGGACCTTTGTTGGCAAAGTAATGTCTCTGCTTTTCAATATGCTATCTAGGTTGGTCAAAACTTTCCTTCCAAGGAGTAAGCATCCTAATTTCATGGCTGCAGTCACCATCTGCAGTGATTTTGGAGCCCCAAAATATAAAGTCTGATATTGTTTCCACTGTTTCCCCATCTATTTCCCATGAAGTGATGGGACAAGATGCCATGATCTTCATTTTCTGAATGTTGAACTTTAAGCCAACTTTTTCACTCTCCTCTTTCACTTTTGTCAAGAGGCTTTTTAGTTCCTCTTCACTTTCTGCCATAAAGGTGGTGTCATCTGCATATCTGAGGTTATTGATATTTCTCCCGGCAATCTTGATTCCAGCTTGTGCTTCCTCCAGCCCAGCGTTTCTCATGATGTACTCTGCATGTAAGTTAAATGAGCAGGGTGACAATATACAGCCTTGACGTACTCCTTTTCCTATTTGGAACCAGTCTGTTGTTCACCTAAATTTTTTTCCTTATGATTTTTTGGGTATAATTTTTCACTTATTCCGTCAGTAGATATGGTTTGTACAATGTATGTTGGTTTTATTTCAGAAAATAAAAAAATCAAATTATGAAAAGAATAAGTAAACAAACTGTACGTCTAATAGTTGCAAGATGGGTGTTGTTTCTTTCTAATTATCTGCATTTTTCAGCATCTTTTAAAAATGTGTTCATTTGATTTTTTCCAGCAGCTAGTGGGACACATCTTCTGTGGGTGAGAGGCTAGACTAAATGAGATTTAAATTATTTTGCTTGAATAGCTAGTGTAACGGAAAAAATACTCGGCTTAGGATATTTCACAGTTGTTGATTGTGTACCCTGGGCTTCTGTTCCTGGAAGATAGTAGTTAAGATATCTTGAAAACCCTGCTGTCACAGACCACTTGGTACTGCTGGCTGTAAAACATTGAGTATCCTTTTAAGTGTATGGCAGAAATGACAGGAAATCACTAGTGTTCAAAATTTTTTTCACCAGTGAGAATGATGTGAGCTGATACCAGAGCAATCTCACAAAAATGGGCCAGTTTTGGTGACTGCAGAGGACCTAGGAGGCTGTGGAGTTAGGAGATGAGACCTTAGGTTTTTGGAGCTTGAGGATTCCTGTTTAAAGTCAGACTCCTCAGGACCACATGCTCGGTGAAAGAATGGCCAGGGAAAATATGCCCCCCAGACTAGGGAGATGAGTAGGAAGTTTATCCCCTCTAGCTTGAGACAGGTGTGGTAGGATTTATAGTCTCAGGTGTACCCTCACTTGGGTTTGGGGTTTAAATGACATTACTTGTGTAAGAATCCTTAATCTGATTAATTACATTAAGAGGGGCCCAAAGTGGGGATGCTTTTCTTAAGGGACAGTCCGTACTCAGGTTGCATGGGATTCCCATGATCAAGTATTCTGAAGATGGACTCACAATCCAAAATTAAAGACCCCCAAGTGAACCATCTAGCACACCAGCTTAGTACACATGGCCTGAAGCTTAGTACACATGAGTCTTTCATTTAAATACTCAGTGGACAGTTAAGCATTGGATTAATAAAATTGAAGAACTTGTGTAAGGGAAGATGGATGAGAAAAATTTATTGATATTGTATGGAGCTACACACTTCTTTTAGAATATGTATTGAGAGTTTTGGAAGAATAGCGAAACCAGGGCCAAAAAGATAATGTGTGAATTTTATTAATAAAAGCTAACAAGTAATGTCTAACAGCATATAACTTTAATATGTAGTTGAATGTTTCCAACCGTATTTTATGAGACTGACAAATTGGGTGAGACTAGTAATTGCTGCCATTTTGAGCACTTGCTGTGTGTAAAGCCTTTTTTTCATGCTTTCCATTCCATGAGGAGGTATGGGGGCTCTCTGCTGTTTCTACCTGTCTCTTTTCCCACTTTCCCTGGTAGCAGCACTTGCTTTCCCTTTTGGGGGCCATCCTTCTCTAAGGATGTGAGGGGAGGTCCTAGTGGAGGCTTGCCTATGAATCAAGTTACATCAGATCTCCCTGGTGCTGGGTCCCCAGTGGGCATCTCTCTTCTTGGAATCCTGATCATGAGGTAAGTGCCACAAGGATGAAGCTGATTCAACAGCAGAGTCCTCTGAAAAGACTCCTTATAATTTGTTGCCCTCATCCCCAGGGATACTCTACTTCTGGCTCTTCCCAAGGCCCAGCCATTAGCTTTTCTTTGGATTCTGAGAGCTACTCTTATACTGTTAATGCATTTTTGTTTTTCTTTTTAAAAGCCAATTACTCTTTTGCTTCAGTTCAGTTCAGTTCAGTTCAGTTGCTCAGTTGCGTCCGACTCTTTGCGACCCCATGGACTACTGCAAGCCAGGCTTCCCTGTCCATCACCAACTCCTGGTGCTTGCTCAAACTCATGTCCATCGAGTTGGTGGATGCCATCCAGCCATCTCATCCTCTGTCATCCCCTTCTCCTCCTGCCTTCAGTCTTTGCCAGCATCAGGGTCTTTTCAAATGAGTCAGTTCTTTGCATCAGGTGGCCAAAGTGTTGGAGTTTCAGCTTCAGTATCAGTCCTTCCAATGAATATTCAGGACTGATTTCCTTTAGGATGTACTGGTTGGATCTCCTTGCAGTCCAAGGGACTCTCGAGAGTCTTCTCCAACACTGCAGTTCAAAACCATCAATTCTTTGGCACTCAGCTTTCTTTATAGTCCAACTCTCACATCCATACATGACTACTGGAAAAACCATAGCTTTGACTAGACAGACCTTTGTTGGCAAAGTAATGTTTTTGCTTCTTAATATGCTGTCTAGGTTGGCCATAGCTTTTATTTCAAGGAGCAAGCAAGGAGCAAGAGACTCTCTTGCTTACAGTCATAGAAACTTAACCGATTTAGTAGGTATTTAACTTCTCTGTCTTTTAGATACTAAAAATGGGATGTAGAAAAATCACATGATTTCCTACAGCCCATAGGATCAGTCAGGGCTAGAGGCTGAATTTGAAGCAAGATCTGGCCTGTTCCAGATGCTCCTGTTGCCTCATTTCCTTGTAGCCTCCCTCCAAAGGAGCTTTTCTGTCCATTGAGACAAATCGTTTCCAGGTCACACATGCTTTCCTTCCATGACTATATCTCCATATACTTGCATGTCTTTGGGATGGAAACTTGTCAAAAGTTAGCAGTATGTATACTGAAGTTTTACTTTTGGATTCCCCCTTTATTAGTTTTCTTTCACTGCATAGTAAATTACCACCGAGTTAGGCCTCAAAACAACACTTTCTGTTAACAACTTATTTCTAACACTTAAATCAGCAACTTACCCCAGCTTTGCTTACCTGGGGGACTCAGTGTCTCACTAGGCTGAAATAAAAGTGTCAGCCAGGCCGTGGTCTCATCTGAGGCTCAGGTTCTTCTCCCAAGCTCACTGGTTGTTGGTGGGATTCAAGTCCTTGAGGTTGGAAGACTGAGTCCTCAGCTTCTACAGACTGTCTTCCCTTCCCTATTATGTGGTTCCCTCTTCAACCCATTAGTGGCAGTTGCTAATTGAAGATCAACAGCAAAACTCCTCTGCTGATTCTTATCTCTTACCTCCATACCTTTTATTAAAGGGCTCACTTGATTAGGTCCCCACCCCTCGCCCCCTC
Source organism: Capra hircus (assembly GCF_001704415.2). Lineage (NCBI taxonomy): Eukaryota > Metazoa > Chordata > Mammalia > Artiodactyla > Bovidae > Capra > Capra hircus. The sequence goes on along the minus strand of NC_030831.1, from coordinate 21,014,154 downwards.
CAGGAAATCTCCCCTTTGATGAACTCAAACTGATACGGGACTAATACCATCTACAAAATTCTGCCATCTTTGGTATATATACAGTGTATCTAACCATGGGAGTGATAGCCCGTCACATTCTCTGGTCTCACCCACATTCGTGGGAAGAGGATTATACAGAGTTTGTGTACCACGGAAGGGAATCTTGGGGCCATCTCAGAATTCTGTCTACTACACTCTGAACCCTTGTTCACTTAAGCCTCAAAGAACTGCACAGGATTAGCAACGATTTTTTCTTACATTCCTCTCCTCCTCAGGGCTTCCCTTGTGGTTCAGCTGATAAAGAATCCACCTGCAATGTGGGAGACCTGGGTTTGATCCCTGGGTTGGGAAGACCCCCTGGAGAAGGGAAAGGCTACCCATTCCAGTATTCTGGCCTGGAGAATTCCATGAACTGTATAGTCTATGGCGTCACAAAGAGTTGGACAGGACTGAGTGACTTTCACTTCACTTCACTTTCCTCCTCAAGTTCACTCATTAGTACTTTATTATTAATTTTACCAAGTTCTCTGTGGGAATGTGCTCTAGTACTACTTTTACCATAAGTGAAGAGGTTAGAAAATTTGCTCAGTCTTAATGCAAGTTGTAATTTTACTGAATCTAGAATATTCTGAGCATGGGATTTAGACAGATGGATAAAGTGTTGTCCATAGATTACTGCTAGTTTATGAACTGTTTATCAGTTCGCAGTGAGTTAAGTTTAGGACCTAAGAGTAAGCATTTAGAAACATTTATAAAAATTCAACGTTACTAGAGTATCCAAGAAACGGATCAATAGCCAAATCGTATTAGCCAGAGTATAGGGAAGGTTGGATGTTGTTGGACTCATGTGGCATATGAGGCATGTATCAGTCATGTGTAACATCAGAACTAATTTTACAAGGAGTGATTTTATTTTTGATCAACTATATTGAGTTATACCTTTCATTTCAGAAAAACGCACCTATATAAGTTCAAGGTATAGAGCGTGGCTATGTTCCTAGAAGGGCTGCCTTGGTGGCTCAGTGGCCGAGAATCTGCAAGGCAGGAGACCCAAGTTCAGTCCCTGGGCTGGGAAGATCTGCTTGTGGAGGAAATGGCAACTCAGTCCAGTATTCTTCCTTGGGAGAATCCCCTGGACAGAGGACCCTGCTGGGCTACAGTCTATGGGATCTCAGAGTCAGACACAACTGAGTGACTGAGCATGCGCTTCTAAAAAGCTCTCTTTTGCCCCTCCTCAGTCATTCTAGACTGTGGCCCCTTTCTCCTTCCCTCCAAGCCACTAGTAACCACTGCTGCACCTTTTGTCACTATGGACTGAATCTGTCTTTTCTAGAGCTTCACAAAAATGGAATTACTTATTCACTGTGTGCTGTTTCTGTTTTTGTTTTTGTGGTCTGACTTCTTTTATTCACAATGATTTTAAGACCCATTTATGTCGTTGTGTTATTGATAGTATATTATGTTTTATTGCGGATGACTAAGCCATTGTGTGGACATACCACAGTTTGTTTAACTATTTATCAAATGTCAAGTATTTATTGACACTTGTGTTTCTAATTTTGGCCATTCTGAGTAAAACTTTTGTAAACATATATGTACATGCTTTATATATTTTTCATTTTTCTTGTATAAATACCTAGAAATGGAATTGATGAGTAATATGGTAAGTGTATGTTTAATAGGAAACTGACCAATTTTTTTCCCAAAATGATTATGCCATTTTACATTAATACCAGCAGTGCATGAGAATTCCAGTTGTTCCATAACCATGCCAACACTGGGTATTCCAGTTTTTTAAGTATTAGTCATTCTAATAGGCCTGTCATTGTATTTCATCTGGGATCTGGTTTGTTTTTCTCTGATGATAAATAGTGATGGACTTCATTTCACATGCTTATTGGCCATCCAAATATCTTCTTTGTGAAGTATCTGCCCAAAACCTTTGCCCATTCTTTTTTATTGGATTGTTTGTCTTCTTTGAGTTATGAGTTCTTCATGTGTGCAGTTTTTTATAGCTTAATATTGTTAGCAGAATGTTATTTGTCAGTAAAAATATATTAATTATTCTTTAATACTGGCAAAACAAATGTCACTGGACTTTTTTTTTGTTGTTGAGAAAAGTCTTTTCTGTGTGAACAGTAGTAGTAAACTAAAAGGTGACAGTGGAAGTCATCTGAAAGCAAAAGATTTGATATTAGTTTTAGTTGACAGTATTAATCTTCATACATTCAGTTCAGTTTTGTAGCCATAATTAGCCAAATAAGCTACTAAAAACAATATATTATTTTCTGAGAAAGTACTGGCTAATGAAGAGATCAGACCATTAATTCTTAAAAGCATTTTCAGATAAACCAAAGAAATATAGTGAAAAGCAAAATGAATTCTTTGAAAGAAAGTGTTCAGTTGAAAGAGCTGACAGATGCTTTTGTTCACTATTTCATATGTCAGCATGAGTGTTCTGTAGTCTTATTATTAAAGAACAGTTTGATTTGCTAGGAATAAAAAGACAGTATATCTTTGTCCACACAGTGATGAAGGGCTGCATCAAGGATGCTGATGTGGGAATGTTCGGTGACTCTGTGGCCAAGAAAATGGCTCAGTACCACTTTCTAATGATGTATTCAGAAACTGGCTAATGATAGAGAAAGCCAATGCACAGAACAAATAGTAGAGAATTTTTCACTATAGTTTACTAATTGGCAATTCTAGTAAATGTGTAATTTGAACATGATGTTGATATAGGAAGAGTTCTTTTTAATTTCATTGCTGATAAAACTAATTCTGAACTACTATATAAAACCATGAAAAATTACACTGTCAGCAAGTTTAGTTTGAAATTTGAGTTTTGCCTAAGGCAATGTGTCCTGACAGCATAGAAGAATATTCTAGAGCAGCCACATGGATTAAGAAGCTTGCTTAGAGTGTAAATCACTCTACTCCCCCCTCCACTGAGAAGGCTGTGGTTCAGAAGAATGCCATCTGAACAGTGTGCTTAGTGATTATGTAAAAATTGTAAATATGCAAAAGCCTTAAAGATTATCCTCCTTTATGTGACAGTAATTATCCTCCCATAATATGGATGCTAATTATTTCAAACTGTTACTGCATCCTGAGGTATCGTGGTTGTCTGTGGAAAACACATCTCTGGAAAATGAACTGTAAAATAAACTGTAGTATTTTTTGAAGACAGGAAGCCAGTTCTCAATTTTTTAAGAATAGGAGTTAGCCAGACTTGCTTAGTTGTTTGATATCTTAGGCATTGAAACTTCCATGCAACAAAGGAATGCAACGTATTTTTATTAATAAATGGCAGATAAGATCAAAAGACAGAAACAAAAGCTGTATGTTTAGAAGAACAGAGTTTGCAGATTGCTGGTTTATGTTCCATGATCATGCCTGGTGTCCACTGCCTGAAACCTCCCAGCCACTAGTAGCTGTAGCTATTACTGAAGCAGGTAATGATCTTGGCGTTGCATCTCTAGGAGACAGTATCACTGAATACTAAATGATTTTATCGAGCATTTTGAATTTTATTTTCTATCCAAAAAGCCAGGCTTGTGACATTTATGGATCTCATCAAAAGGTAATTTTTGACAGTAACTACCCAGGATCGATTGCGAAATTGGCAACTACTGAAGGACTGAAGATGCATTTGAAAACATGGCTGCTTTCATTTTGGATAAAAGTTAAAAATTAATGTTCTGAGCTTGTCGAAGTTGTGCTAAATTCTTTTCACCCATTTCCATCAACATACCTCTGCAAGACTGGTTTTTTACAATGTGATGGGTGTTACTAAAACAAAATAGGAAACAACTTACCTATACATTATCCCCTGAGAGTAGCTTTGTAGATCCACCCTAGAATAGAGAAGTTAACAAGCAAAAACTAGAGTAGTTTTTCCCATCTAAAGACTTTAAATTCTGATAATACATAGCTTTTATTCATTGTACGTGTATTAGGTTTTAATGTGGTAAGTCAATTTCACTTGCAACTTTTTGTGCTACAACAAAGTTGTGAGAGTAATTGTGATTTAATTGTCTGTATGCTTTCTTTTGTATGCTATTTTGTGTAATTCTTTTATTTTTTCTGAATTATGTTTGTTCAGATTATATTAAGACAGGATTTTGTTAGTATTAAGTCTAATGATAATGGTATGCATTTGTGGGTCCTGTTGTATGTCCTTTACCGGTCATTCATTTTTGTTGTAAATAGTTTACCAAGGCATTGGTCAACAGTGGATTGGAAACTACAACCTGACAAACGAATCCTTCAACCTGGGTTGTTTGAGACGCATGGAAATGAATGTTGGGTTTCTCCTTGGGAGCATTTATTTTTGGTGGCATCTTCCCTGGCCTGCCCTCTGCCTCCCACCTCTGCAGAGGTGGCTTGTAGGGTCCCTGGACCAGTTTAGTAGCGTTTTCCACCACAGGGCTAGAGGGAGCCTTGGTGAATACCTTAAGTAGCTCCACAAAGAACATTTGACCATAGAAGGCGTTATCCAGAAATAACTTAGGTTTATCTGCTTAGGTTTGCCAAGCAGACCAGCACAGTGGGTGTTGTCAGCAACCGCTGCTGCTTCGGCTCTGAGGACATGCTGGCACCCCAGCCCTCTGTCTGCATTTCCTCACTGATGCCATCGGACAGGAAGTGTGCTTTCAGGTTCAGCAGCTTGGTGCTTGCAAACGCAGGGACCTTTTTCCATGTGTCCTCGCTCTCTCCCAAGTCCTGGAGGCTGTTTGCCATCTGTGATTTTTAAATCATCCTCTCCCACTGGCTCCACTGGCAACAGGCTGCCCTGCTTTCTCCCTTTTTCTTTCTTTCTCCTCTTTCTTTCTGGCAGCTCCTCCGAGTCCTTTTCCAGCTCCTGATGTGACGTCCCTCTTTGGCTCTTTCTTCTCGTCTCAGTCTGTCTGCTCTCCTCCAGCTCTGACTTAGGAGCATTTCTGCCTAGCTCCTCTCCTCTGACCTGGATCTCTGTCAATTCCCGGGATGTCATGTCTTGTAGCCCCTCAGCGTATTGACCAATCCGTAGATCTCTTTTGAGGTGGATGATTTGAAGGAGTTAATTGAATTTGTTATAGTATTGCTTCTGGAGGAGGAAATGGCAACCCACTCTGGAATTCTTGCCTGAAAAATCCCATGGGCAGAGGAGCCTGGCCTTGGGGTCTCAAAGAGTCAACATGGTTGAGTGACTAAGCATGCACAGTATCGCTTCTGTGTTATTCTTTGGCTATTTTAGCTGTGGGGCATGGGGGAATCTTAGCTCCCCAACCAGGGATCGAACCCGCACCTCCTGCATTGGAAGGCAAACTAAACCTTCCAAACAAATCTTAACCAAACCTAAACCAAATCTTAATCATCAGGGAAGTCCCTTTAGCAGATCTCTTATCTGATGATGATCCCCAACCCTGAGGCCCAGCCAGCTCCCTTATCCTGCCCATTCACCTGGGTGTGGAGACTGTGCCTGGTGTCCACTGCCTGAAATCTCCCAGCCTTGCTCTCTCCGCACCATCCTCTCCCTGCCTTGGCTCAGGCTCTCACTCTCATCTGCTCCCCATTCTTGCCTCCTGGTTCTTTTCTCCAGCTTCTTCTCCACTCAGGGATCCAAGTTTTCTCTTTGAAAAACAGTTCTGATTCTGGTCTGACCTCTCTATGGGTGTGGGGTAAGGTCCAGACCCTTTGCAGCCTGGCCCGAGCATGTCTGGGTTCACCTTGGATGACTCTGTTTACCTTGAACACCAAGTCATGCTGAACACAGTCAGGTGCTGATGTAGGCCATTTAGGATCTGTGTTATCTGCAACACAACAAAGTTAATCTATTAGCATCTCACAGAAACTGTGGGCAAGAGAGAATGTGAAAGTGTCAGCTAGGAGAGGATGCCAAATGGAAAGCAATAGTATAGCATCTTACTGATGAAAGCTGTGTAAAAGGCCCTTGAGGGTTTTTTTTTTTTTTTTTTTAAATCAAGGGGGCTCTTTCATTGTATTGTTTTTCAGTCGCTCAGTCGTGTCCGAATCTTTGTGACCCCATGGACTGCAGCACTCCAGGCTTCCCTGCCCTTCACCATCTCCCAAAGTTTGCTCAAACTCATTTCCATTGAGTCAGTGATGCTGTCTAACCACCTCATCCTCTGTTGTCCCCTCTTCCTCCTACCCGCAGGCTTTCCCAGCATCAGGAGTTTTTCTAATAGGTTGGCTCTTCTCATCAGGTGGCCAAAATATTGGAGCTTCAGCATCAGTCTTTCCAATGCATATTCAGGGTTGATTTCCTTTAGGATTGACTGGTTTGATCTCCTTATAGTCCAAGGGACTCTCAGGAGTCTTCTCCAGCACCACAGTTTGAAAACATCAGTTATTCAGTGCTCAGCTTTCTTTATGGTGCAACTCTTGCATCCATACTTGACTACTGGAAAAACCATAGCCTTGAGTAGATGGACTTTTGTTGGCAAAGTAATGTCTCTGGTTTTTAATATGTTGTCTAGGTTGCAGCTTTGACTGTATGGACCTTTATTGGCAAAGTAAGGTCATTGTATTTAGAGTATACTTTTTCTAAAGATTTTCATTGATCTATCCACGACCCTGGACTCTATGGCTTCCTTCTGAAAGGATCTTCAGTTTTTCAGCCGTGGATTTCCTTTCTCCAGGGCTGCAGAAGGGTAGCGGCATCACTAGCTCACCTGGCTGTCTCCCCTCCTGGCCCTCGTCGGTGCCTTGTCATATCTTTGGATCTGCCCCGGATACAGCAGAGAAGTCAGTGAATGTCTGAGGAATGAGGAGATGAATCCTTCTGTGTCCTAGGGCTGAATCAGTGCTTCTCATACCTTAATGTGCGTGTGACTCTCCTGGGGATCTTGTTAAAATGCAGATGACGTTTCAGTAGGTTTGTGTGAGGGGACCAAGTTTCTGTGTGTCTCTCAAGCTCCCGGGTGATGCTGATGTTCCTGGTCCAGACTCCATGCTTTGAAAAACTAAGGATTGAACCCCTCACCTTGGATAAATGTAGGGGCCATTCAGCCAGCCACCTGCCATGAGGATGGGCAGCTGTCATCGTCTGTAGTAGGAGCAGGCTCCAGGGTATTTCAACAAGCCATTCTGCATCCGCGTGGGGGAAAGCCTTTTCTTCCTCACGGAGGATGTGGTTACTCGCCCGCTTCCTTATTTGAGGAGCCCCGTGGAAGGGTTGCACGCTCGTGGGATGGAAGGGATGTGAAGCACTGTCCCAGGTGGGCGCTCTGACCAGCCGACTCTGAGTCTGCATCTGGAAAATGACAGCTCCGGTGGAGGATGTCCTCAGCCCTCCTGGTGCTCCTATTCTGCCCCAAGACCCTGAGGGCCACCAGTGCTGTTCCCCCGCCCCCCACCAGGAATGCAGAGATTATCTTGACAGGATTGGCTGAGGCTGAGTTCCAAAATTTTTGTTAATGAACCTAAGCACCTTTATGGTTGAAAAAAATCCAATCCATAATAAAGTCTATTAATATCTCCCCACATATCCACATAGTTCACATACTTGGCATTTTTAAATGGCTCAGTAGTTACATTCCCTCAGGTTGTCTGGCTAAGGCCATGTGTAGCCATTCCCTTGAGGCTGGCTGTTGGCTCTTCTCCAGGTTTTTTTTTTCCCTCGAATTTTAAGCAGAGGGGTTATGACTGTCTGCTGGATTTATCCCCCTCCTCCCTAACCTCCACTATTGCCTTGGGTAAGCTTTTACAATTTATAGCTCACATGGTCAGGTCGCCTAGTTACATGATGTTATGGCCCTGCTATACTTTTGCTGTTGTGATGATGTTTTCCCCAATTGTAATTACATAATTATTTGCATGGTGATGTGTTTCAAGTCAGTCTACCACTGGGTTCTCAGTTCCAGAGGCCAGCCCTCCTGCATCTTCATCATCACAGTGTTCTGACCACCTGGAACATGGCTGGCGGGCAAGTAAGTTACATTAAGAAGCACGTGCTTTGTGGCTGGACTGCATGCCTCACACAGGTGCCCAGCCTCCTGGCATGTGTTAGGTAGCCTCTGTGGACCAAGCATCCTGTCAGATGCTGTGTGCTTAGTTGCTCAGTGGTGTCTGCCTCTTTGCGACCCCATGAGCTGTAGCCTGTCAGATGCTGGGGATATACCAAAGGATGTGTGTGGACCCTGCCTTCAGGTAGCTCACATCCAGCTGGGAGAGAGGGAAGGAAAATGGGCAATTGCACTTCATTGTTTGAAGTGCCAGCAAGCGTGGAAGCACAGGGTTCTTTGGAGACACAGAGAAGGAGGACCAGACTGAAGCTGAGGTCTAAAGGAAGTTGACCTGGAGACAAGGAGGTCTGAATTGGGGTCTAGAAGGCTTCAGCACATGTCTGACAGCCTTGTTTCGGGCTGATAGTTGCTTTAGTGGGGAGAGCCCTGGCTGACAAGATCCTTCTAGGCATTGTGTTTCCTGGTGTGTCTTTAATTTGATTTTTAAGGTCATTAAAAAATCACATTTTACACTGGGAGACTACACATTATAGGGGCAGCCTTGCTCATCAGCTGGGCTATGCAGTTGCCTTTATGTGCCTTAGTTATGGACAGCACGGTTGTGTGCTCTCTCTCCATCACATTTGAGATGAGGTTCCTGCCTGTGAAACAAAATGTACCTACTCATTGAGTTGTGGGGCTTCGCAGGCAGCCAAATGGTAAAAAAAAATCTGTCCACTAAGCAAAGACACAGGTTCGATCCCTGGGTTGGGAAGATCCCTTGGAGAAGGAAATGACAACCCACCCCAGTATTCTTGCCTGGAAAATCCCATGGACAGAGAAGCCTGGCAGGCTACAGTCCTTGGGGTTGCAAGAGTTGGACATGACTTAGCAAATAAACGACGTAGAGTTGTGGACTCACTGAATTTGTGTGGTCACAGTAGAAGGGACCTTGGTCAACTAGCAGGGATATGTTGCATCATGGGAGATAAAGTGTTTCCCACCCAACCCCCACTCCCATGCCTCCCCTCCCCCATCAGAAAGGCCAAGTCAAATTCTGCTAAGTGAGGATTTTTCATGTTAGTTCGTGAAGTCAGTGAGTAAAGCTGAGGAACAGAATAATAAATTACTGATTACAGAGTGTTTCCTCAATGAGTCATGGTGTGTTAGTATCATTATTTTTCACAATTTACAAATGTCATTGCCAGCAACTGGAATGCCCAGAAACTTCCAAACCCTGGACGTCCCATGTGTTCTTGAGACACCCCCTCCCTGCTCCCATTTCCCCTGCAGCCCCTTCCTCTTTGTTCTGTTTTATGTAATATGTTTGCAGGACTGTGGTTCAAACATTCCTCTGAACATGTGGCATTTTTCAAGCAGAAGGTAGTCCATGGAGGCCATCAGCTTTTTTTCTTTTCTTTGAAGGTATATTCATGATAATATGTTTATTATACACACAACTGTATTTCCACATGTAGCTCAAAAGTAGTGGATTTTGTTCCTCAGCTTTTTATAAATGGATTTCCTCTACTAGATTTTTTTCATCACGTGACTTTTTTATGTTGGCATGTGAAATTCTGACATTGATATGCTTATTTTTCTTTCAGTCTGTTTCTTTGTCTCATCTCATGTGGTTGCACAGGAAAAAGGCAGCCAACTTCCCAAGGAATGAGAATTTGGTGGAAAATTTTGTCTTTCAATTTTAACTTTTCATTTGAAATAATTGCAAACCTCCTCCTCACCCCCAAATTGCATAAATAGTACCTAGAAACATAGACTTTCTGTATGGGCTTCACCCACCTTCCCCAGATATTATCTCATCTGATAAACCACAGTACAGACATCAAAACCAGGAAATTGTTATTGCCATGGTCCCATTGGGCTTCCCCAGTAGCTCGGCAGTAAAGAATCCATCTGCCAGTGAGGAGATGTGAGTTTGCCCCCTGGGTTGGGAAGATCTCCTGGAGAGGAAAATGGTACACCACTCTAGTATTCATGCCTGGGAAATCCCTTAAGAGGAGCCTGGCTGGCTACAGTCCATGGGGTTGCAAAGAGTTGGGCACGACTGAGCAATTAAACAACAGCAAAGATGCACTGGTCAAATTTTTGTTGGTTGTACCAATATTGTCTTTTTTTTTCTTTCAGTTCTAGGGTCCAGTTTGGCATCCAGTCCAGGATCACGCGTCTCATTTTAATTGGCACATCTCCTTAGTATCTCCTGGTTTGTGGTCATTCCTCATTCTCTTTCACAGCCTTGACCCTTTGGAAGAGCACTGGCCAGTTATTTTGTAGACTGTCCCTCAAAATGGATGTGTTTGATGTTTTCTCATGACAGAATTTAAGCTACACATTTTTGACAAAGTACCGCAGAAAAGTTGTGTCCGTCTTAGTTCATCCTAGGAAGTGGGACGTGATACTGATAGGTTCCATTGCTGCTGATGGTTACTTTGGTCCCTTGGGTGAGGTGTTCTCTGTAAGTCTTCTCCACTAAAAAGTTACTCTTTCCCCCTTTGCAATTAATAAACGTGTCAGGAAATGCTTTGAGATCATATAAATGTCCTGTGTCCTGTGTCTCATCACACTTTCAAATCCCTTGATAATTCTTGACTGTGACAATCATTATTAATGATATTCGCCAAATGGTAATTTTCTATTTCTATCATCCCAAATGCATGTATGCACTGGAATTCTGCTATAAGAAACAGCTTCCTTCTTCTATGTATTTATTCATTTACTTGTTAGTATCAGTATGGACTCTGGGATATTTGTTTTATTCCATTCGTATCATCATTTATTTTGTGGTTCAAATTGTTCCAGATTTGGCCATTAGGAGATCCTTCGAGTTGACTGCTGTGTCTTTTAGATCCTTTAGCTAGCCCTACATCATGTTTTTTCTACTTTTAAAGTTCTGGTATCTTGAAATATTTTATGCTCATTGCATAAAAGTTGCCCTGCCCAGTCCCGGAAGTAGCTATTTCTCCAAGGAGCTCTGTTTCCTTAATGGAGAATAGCATTTAGAAGCCAAGATCTTATAAGTTAGATATTACTCATTCTACATTGATTTTATATCTTCTCAGAGCACAGAACTAGAAAATATATATGTATATATACACAGGTACTTCCTTGTCTTTATCTGTATATCTATCTATGCATCAAAATCTTTGAATTTGTCTGAAAAACTGACTCTAAGTTACCTTATTGTTGTTCAGTTGCTAAGTCGTGTCTGACTCTTTGTGACCCCATGCACTCTAGCATGCCAGCCTTCCCTGTCCTTCATCCTCTCCCGGAGTCTGCTCAAACTCATATCCATTGAGTCAGTGATACCATCCAACCATCTCATCCTCTAAACTACCTACACAGTGCTTATTCTCCTCTTCTTTCCATTTATTATTTGTATCTCTTTTCTCCATCAAAGAGACACCTGGATTCTGTTAGCCACAATATGTTTACTTATTTACTCAACCTTAAAAGGAACAAGAATAAAGTACAGAAGTTTCCAAATTGTTAACTCATGTGACTGTGGGGAAAAACTTACTGTCAGGCTAAAGATTTATACTCTAGTATCTGATCAAGAAGTTAGCTATTTCTCAAAGTTACTTAAGTTACTCCTTTTCTTCCCTCACCCCCTCATGTGATTTTATTATTCATTTATGGTACAGTTTGATTCATTTCCTGCTTTTTGTACTCCTTTTTGCGTTCCTTTCATATCTTGGTTGATTTTAATTGTTTATTTTTGACTATGTCAGAAACATAAGCAAGATTTTAAAAATCAAAACAGTTAAAAAGGTCTTGCTCAGGAAGTGTTACTTCCTCCTTATCCTTTCTCAATTTCTTATTTCCCCCTCTTTCCACCTTGTTCCCACCCACACCCTGTAGATAGCCAACCCCTTAGTTTCTCGTTTCTCGTATTGTAGTTCTTGTTGTACAAATGAGCAGATACATCAATATTTTCTTATCTCCTCTTTCTTATACGAAGATAGCATGCTATAGATACTCTTTTGCACTTTGCTTTTTTTGCTTAACAGAATGCCTTGCAAATGATTTTGTATCAACTCATAGAGATCTTCCTCAATTCTTCTTAGAAGCTGTGTTAGATTCCATTTTATGGATATACCATAGTTTTTTCAACCCGTCTCTTATGTGTAAGCATTGTCAGTTTTCAGTGTGTTTCAATGACAAACAGTGCTGCAATAAATAGCCTTATACATACGTATTTTCATGTTGTGGGAGGTGTACTGTCAGGGTAAATCCCTGCAAATAAAAGATAAGGCAAAAGATAAAAGTGCCTCTATGGTAGAAATGCTGCCAAATTCACCTGCAAAATTCTGAATAGGAATTTTGAATAGGACAAGCTTAGCAAACTGTGTTTGCCAAAGGTGGTGGCTGTGATGGCATTCAGTGATTGTGGAGGTGGGCACGAGTGGTTCCCTTGGAGGGTGGGAAGCTTGACCCATTGCCCTGTCTCTCCTCCTGGCTTCTAGGACAATAAGATAGTGTAGTGGAAAGCGAATGGAGGCCAGCTGGGAATTTAGATAATCCATGCTTTTCCAAGCTACCTGGGGGCCATATGAGATACTTGTCATGGTGGTAAATGAAATCATCTCTTAGGGAAAGAGCATGGAGTGGAGTGGAGGTGAGAGGTGGGTTAAAAACTTCTGGGTTTGAGTCCTGCCTTGAATTTTAGTGGTCTGATTCCAAAGCAGGCTTTTAACTTCCCTGGACAATTAGAATAATAAATACCAATGCATGGAAAGTGCATTTCACGGTATCTGGTAAGGTTGATATGGTTGGCCTGAGGAGTCAGTAAATCATCAATGGAGTACACACAGTGAACGTTACTTCCCAATCCTGTCCAATTTATTTTCAGTAAGAAGGGGGATTCTAAATCATTCTGCTGACTGACCATGGGGCTGTGTTTAAAAATCTCTGTAAAAATAAGCTTTGTTTTACTTCAGTATTTGTCAGACTGGCTAAGGGTGTGATTATGAAAGTTTGGGCCTCTGCCTCATCTCAGCTTTCCTCTTTCCAGTTGAGGATGCCTGGCTGGTGAGTTCAGGCATTTCCAGGTAGTACCACCGAGGCTGGATCTACTTAGCCACAGCAATTGTGGTTGTAGTTTCCTGGATCTTAATACAAATCACATTGAAAATAACAAAGTCACGCATTTCTTGTAAGTCAATGAACGAAGAGTTCTTGACCCCTCTTCAGGGTTCTCCAGGCTCGCCCGTGTTTTTTTGTTATTGTTGCATTCAAAGCTGTGAAGCCTTCCTCCAGGCTTCTGCTGATAGTGATGCCCTGAATCCTGTACTGTGTGAGGCTTCGAGGACAGGAATGTGTTGGTAGGACAACAGATATTAAAGGGTTTTAAAATTGCTGAAGAATCATTAACAGTTAATTCTGCTGCAAGTCCAGGACTGATCCTTGTGGGGTAAGCCACTGAAAAGCAGACTTCGAAATCAATGTTGTCACCCACGACTTGGGGACCCAGGGTGCTGGGGACCTTGTCTGTGTACCTGCAGGACCGAGGGGCCCTCGAGGTTCTCAGAATGATGGATCCTTATGAGCGGCAGCCTGAAATCACCAGCCACTGGAGAAGTCAGCAGCAGCCAAACTCTCTCTTAACAGCGTTAGACTTAACGTATTGATTTCTCCTACTCAGCAGCGTCAGCCTCCACGGGCATTTTTCTTTTCCAGCACGCTGTCTCTCCTCAGCGCCCGAGTCTGCTCTCCGGCGAGGTCAGGGGGATAATTCCTCGCTGGCACGTTTTGCCTTACTTGAATCCACATGTCCCAGATTGAACCCTTTTCGAATGGAAAGGCTTTGTAAGTCCGTAAGGATCTGCAAGTAAGCAGAGAAAATTGAAGGAGGCGCCCCAGTTGGGGAGGTCATGAATTCACATCTTGTGCAAGGCCACAGTCCCGACGGAAAGGCGCCCGTGTGTGTGGCCAGTCCGTACGCAGCTCAATTCACGTGTTTGTTGCTTCCCCACCCTTAGTATAAACTGTTGCTCTGATAGATTTTAACATAGCCGTCTCCTGCCACAAATGTGATTACTGAAAGGGGAACTGTTTTATGAACTGCAGACCATGGCGTTGCAAAGAGTCGGACACGACGGAGTGACTGAACTGAACTGTTTTACTCCACTGTTACCCTACTGGATACCTGTCCTTTAGGCTTCCTTGATAAAAGCTTATCCAAATGAGTAAGAGAGCCACTGATTGTGGTGGAGGAGAGGAGAAGAAAGCCTGCCTGCTTCTTCCCTTGCTGGGGAGGTGGAGTGCATGGCTGAAAGTCCATGGACCCTTGCCTTCTCCATGCCTGATCAGCTAAAAGGCATTTTCACACAGCACCCCATGGCAGCTCCTTGGCATTTGGGTTTGAGCTGAATTTCTATCAAAGCCCACAGTGTCTTTATGATGGAGTATTCACACTTAGATTTGTGTTCCTCAGACCTGAGGTTCAGGGTGGCCCTGGGGCAGTACCTTAACTGGCTGCCTTTACCAAAATGCTGTTGAGATCTTTTCTTGTTATCTTAGCTTTATTTTTAGAAACTCTTTTGGACTGTGTCTTCCCTTTCTAAAAAACTGCATGATCAATGATCGATAAAATGCAGTAATACTTCATCTTCTAAACCTTTGGGTGAGAATGATATTCAGGATAGGGCATGCTGGCCCTGTGGATTAACCCGTGTCACTGAGGATCCTGGGTGTGAGCACGTGTTGGAGGGGCCCAGGCCAGAGGGTCTCTCACGATGCCATCATCTGCATGCCTTTGTGCTCGGTGGCCTGGGGACACGGTGTCTGACTTGGCCTTGGTGTATGATGACAGTGTCGGGGCATTGTCAGCCTGACCTGGCCCAACTTGATAGGTTTTATTTTTTTCCACTTGTGCAGGTCTTTTCCTATAGGGCGGAGGGGCTGGTGTGGACTGTGGACCCCAAGGCTTCATGTGGTGTGGACTGCACGCTTCTCTTTACCTTCAGTGTGGCCATCAAAACGATGGGTGTGAGACGGGGGATGGACAGCTCCAGCCTCAGGAAGACGTCCACAATATGGCAAAAGCTGGCCAGTGTCCCCTGATGGCTATTGCAGCATTATTTATCATGAAACTCTGAGAGCAACCTTTTTGTTTAATTGCAATAGGATAAGTTTAAGTACATTATTGACTTGATGGAATATCCTGCAGTTATTAACCTCATTTTTAGCTTAACAACCTGGAAGAGGGTTGTTAAATAAAAGCAGATTTCAGACTTGATTTAGAAACACATGGTCTGGTTAAAAAGCTGGTACCTTTGGTTTCTTCAGAGGAGGGGAAGCTGGCAGCTGTGGGTAAGGATAGGGAAGAGGTGTTGTGCCTTTTGACTTTTACAACATGTGAATATTTTTCAAAACAAATAACAAAGAAGAGAGGAATGTGTAGAAATTGAAAGGAAATACAGCAAAAGGAGGATAGTAGTTGTGTTAATAGTGCTTAGTTGCTCATTCGTGTCCAACTCTGTGACCCCATGGACTGTAGCCCACCAGGCTCCTCTGTCTATGGAATTCTCCAGGCAAGAAGCCTGGAGTGGGTTGCCATGCCGTCCTCCAGGGAATCTTCCCAGCCCAGGGACTGAACTCGGGTCCCTGCTTTATAGGCAGATTCTTCACCATCTGAGGGACCAAGGAAGCCTGTAGGTAAGTTAGGTGGTGCCATAAAGAGTATTTTCATTTTATTAATACTCTAGACTTCTTAAAATAAGAAATAATGATGACATTATTATTATTTTGAATTAAGAAAGCAAATGTGAAATATATGTGGCAAAAAGAATTTCCCTGAAGTGGCTCAGCATTGGAGAAAGTAGAGTCCCTTCTGGATGTTGTGTGTTGCTGCATACAGGATAGGGTAGGGGTCACCTCATGTAGTACAGAACAACAACAGGTATGTGACAGTAATTTGACTGGAAGCTTGGATTGAATTTTTAATTTTTTTCAGAGGCGCACATTTATTATAATAATGAAGACCTATTTTTAATCATAATCCAGCCCTCTTCTGCAGAGCCCTAGGGAGTCCTGCCTACATCTCCCTCCTTGTTAACATCCCTCTGCCCCGGGCTGGCCCTTGTTGAGGCCTGAAGGTGGACAGTGGTGAACCCCACCTTTCCCACCGTGGCTCCCTGGGGCTGGGCTGACCCGGCTGCCCTGCCTACCCCTGCATAAGGGAGTGCTTTCGTTAGCCTCCTGTCTGCTCAGGCCCAGGCCAGGGATAGGACCTCAGATCACTGTCCCTCCTCCCCCTCTTGCTGGGCCCAGTCAAGCTCCAGGCAGAGTGTGTGGGCTGACTCCGGCTGGGGTACCTGGCGGGGGGACCTCTGGCTCTCCCTGGGGGCTCCCATAGCTGGTCTCACAGTTGGGAAATCTGTGCTGGGTGCCTTGCCTTGCTGGGCTCCCAACCTCTCTGGGGTTTCACCCCCACTTAACCTGCTTGCCTTCCCTGTGACCAAACATGAGGCTTTGTCTGTTCTCCTTTACTCAACCCAAGGCTCCCTGTTCGCCCTTCCCACCCTAGCTAGCCCCCCTTCAGAACAGCCATTTCTTTCTTTCTTTTTAATGTTTATTCGACTGCATCAGGTCTCAGCTGTGGCACATGTGATCTCTGTTGCGGCACGCAGCATCTTCCATTGTGGCATTCAGGCTTCTCACTAGTTGTGGAGCACAGGCTGAGTCATTGCCCCATGGCACATGGAATCTTAGTTATCAGGGACTGAACCTGTGTCCCCTACAGAGGAAGGCGGATTCCTAACCACTGGACCACCATGGAAGTCCTGACAGCCATTTCTCAGTGTTCTCTTTTCTAGGAGTGATGGGAAGAACTCCCTTACCCTGGGGCCTCATGGGGGTATTTGAGTTTAAAAGATTCTTGAAGAGTACAGTGTTTTAATCAAAGCAATTAATCCCTAATGGTAGAATTACAGGCTGCATTACAGGGACATGCTGACCCTCAAATCACTTGAAAACTGCCCACATTTCCTGTGTTTGAAAGCAGTTCTGTCACTGGGGTTGATTGCTAGATAACTGAAAGGAAATGGTATGTATATATTTTAAATATTTATTGTGTTTATTAAGATAAAACAGAAAGGAAGACTCAGAATATTAAGTATATAGCTTGAATAATTTTTGCTCTCTCTGCTCAGTTGTGTCCGACTCTTTGCAGTCCCAGGGACTGTAGCCTGCCAGGCTCCTCTGCTCATGGAATTTTCCAGCAACTGTACTGAAGTTGGGTGCCATTTCCTACACCAGGGGATCTTCCCGACCCAGGGATCGAACCCGAGTTTCTTCTATCTCCTGCATTGGCAGGCAGATTCTTTACTGCAAGTTCCACCTGGGAACTTTCAGTACTATTTAATTCTTAATTTTCTTTACGTGTTCACTTTATGTTTATACTGTCTATGCCATTGTCATCCTGATAATATAGGTGTAGGGTAGAGACTCCTAAGGTACCTGCCTGGTGTCTCAGAGACACCCAAGTCTGCAACCCAAGTCTGTCTGACCCCAGAACTTTGGTCACTGTGTTAACTGTTTCCCTCACTCTTTTACTCCCTTCCTCCCCAACATTTTCACCAGAATTATACTACAGGAGATAAATACATTCTAAAAGAGCAGCAAAATGTAAAGTCTAAAAAAAACCCATAGCATTTTATGCTTGGTTAGAGTTGACTCATTGGAAAAGACTCTGATCCTGGGAGGGATGTGGGGCAGGAGGAGAAGGGGACGACAGAAGATGAGATGGCTGGATGGCATCACCGACTCAATGCACATGAGTTTGGGTGAACTCCGGGAGTTGGTGATGAACAGGGAGGCCTGGCGTGCTGCAATTCATGGGGTCGCAAAGAGTTGAACACGATTGAGCGACTGACCTGAACTGAACTGAGAGATTCTTGGAATTTTAAAAATGACATTTCTTTCCTTGCGTTTTGATATACACAAAAGTTTGTTCAGTAAGTTGTTTGTCAAACACAGATCTTAAAATACAAATTATTTACAGAAAAATTCTTTCTAAGTTCAATTTGATTGTTGATTCATTACTGAATAGGTGCCCAGGGTAGGAAACATTAATAAACACCAAATTATGGTTATAATTAATAAACACCATGATTATGGTTATAGTCACGATGAAAATAACCATATGACCGTATTCTGGTTTGGGGAAATTTTGGAAGTCATGTTTTTTATTATAGTTTGATAAAAGGAAGGAAATCCACATTTGATGAGCAGCCAGTGATAAATCTAGGAGAGAGTTAGAGGAGAGGGCAGGCAACCAGGGTGCTCTCTGGAGGGATGGAGAAGACGGGGGTGCTGAGCTAAGATCGTCTGTGGTGTCTTGAGGTGAAGTGTATAAAATAAGGGGATGTTTGGACTAATGTTCATAATTAGTACTTTTAAAGGAAATTCACTGTATTAAAGACTATTTAGAAAACATGCATTTATTTTAAAAATTAAAAAAGTTAACTTCAGGGCTTCCCAGGCAGTGCTAGTGGTAAGGAACCCATCTGCCAATGCAGGAAACTTAAGAGACACAGGTTCAATCCCCTGGGTCAGGAAGATCCCCTGGAGAAGAATATGGCAGCCCACTCCAGTATTCTTGTCTGGAAAATCTCATGGATGGAGGAGCCTGGTGGGCCACAGTCCATAGTGTCGCCAAGAGTTGGACACAACTGGAACAACTTAGCACACATGTGAAACGACTACTTAATGGGCAACGAATCCAGAAAAGCCGGGCCTGGTTCCAGTCTCTGGGGTCTCACAGAACAATTAATCACTCATTCGCTGACTGGTACCAACTACGATAGTCTTTTCATTTAGTTTCCTTTTTACAAGCTAAACATACCCATGTTTATATTACGAATTTTCTTAGAAAACCACTTTCATTTCTTTCGTGATTCCAAGAGGGGCAAAACACCCAAATCAATTAAAAAACAAAGGGTTTATAACCTTGTTCTGACATCCCAAATTAATCTAAGGCATATCTCTTGGATTGTGATGGTCAGCATGAACTGAAATATGATGGGTAAAGGAAAGAGAAAGCTAGTTTATACATCATGTTAGAACGTGTAGCCAAGGTCATGGATCTCAGAGCAGGTGAGGCGTGTGTCCCCTCAGGAAGTCAGCACTCATCAGGGCCTGTCTTGCAGAGAGGTCATGGTAAAGAGAGGATTTGGCAGCTGAAAGTCATTTCAACAGAGCAGAAATTGGTTCTTTACTCTCTTCAGAGTGATTACAAATCCCTCTTTCTCTTCTTCCCATGTCTGTCAGAACTCAAAACTGCTAGGATAGAAGAGCCAGAAATCTTGCCCTTCTTCCCCACCAGCAACCATGGTGTCTCCATCTTTCCCTGCTTCTCTTTGGTCCTGTGGGAAGTAGATGGACTTAGCCAGTCTGCTCATTCCTCAGACGTATGCCGCCTTTCTCCTCTCCTCTCCTCTTCTCTCTGAGTCCTGGGGGCTGCACACCAGCATTCAGAAAGCTGCCTGGCAGGAACTGAGTCCTCCCCAGGGCAAAGTGCATATTTTCTGTGGGGGTGGGGTGAAGGGGAGGAGAGAAGATTGGTCATAAGTTACTAACTAATGGTTCTGCACCATCCACCTATAGGACCTGTTTGTCAGAGATGTCATGTGTCCAGAACTAATTAGACTGGGTCAGATTGAAATTTGCATTCTCAGGCCACCGCAGTGGCTTGGCCCACCCCTGGCCTTGGTGTCAGCCCCCTTTCAGCCTCAAACCAGCCTGCTCTCCAAGCTCCTTTCTTTCCTGCCTGAGATCCAGTCTCCCAGATTTGCCCCTGTAAATGTGTCTTTAGGCCCTCCCCGATCAGCAGCCTTATTTGCCTGCAAGTTCCTTTGAGCCAGGCTGGGGTTGTGGATCCGCTTGTCCCCCCTAAAAGTGACTGGCCACGATGGTGACCTGTGAATGCAACCCATTGTCATCAGGGCTTATGAGAATGAGGAGAGTGCCTGCTGGCGTTTTTTTTGTGCCACAGATGTTGAGAACATTAAGGCTTTAACCTTAAAAGCACCTCATGAGCCTTTTCAGTGCTTTTGCCACCTTTCAGAGCTGCAGGATTGAACAGACGTTTTCCTTGAAGAATTAAGGCTGAGTCCACCTACAAAGCAGGCCCGTCTGGCTTGGAATTTACCATGTGCTGTCATTGTGGATCAAGAAGAGAAGCCCAAAGAATTTGAAAAGTGAAAAGAAAACATCGTAACATTTATAGATTATTATTTCTTGTTTTTGTAATAAGAGCATTTAACATGAGATCAACCCTTTTAACAAATTTTTAAGTGTACAATACAGTATTATTAACGGTAGGCACAGCATTGTACAGCATATCTCTAGAACTTATCTTGCATAACTGAGAGTTCATGCTCACTGATTAGTAACTTCCCATTTCCCCTCCCCTTAGCCTCTGGCAACCACCATTCTACTCTCTGGTTCTACGAATCTGACTATGTTAGATACCTCATATAAATGGAATCATACAGTTCTTCTGTGACTGGCTTATTTTGCTTAGCATAATATCCTCCAGGCTCATCTATGTTGTCACATGTTTTAGATTTCTAATTTTTAAGGCTGAATTCTGTTACATATCTTCTTTATCCATCTGTCTCTTGATGAACACTTGGGATTGTTTTAGTAGTTATAGAAACAACTGTTACTGTTTCTATTGTGAATAGCGCTGCAGTGAATGTGGGACTGCAGATACCTGTCCAAGATTCTTATTTGAATTCTTTCAGATATATACCTCAACATGGGATTGCTGGATAAAATCGTGTATCTGCTATGGAAAATAGTAGAGAGGTTCCTTGAGAAATTAAGAATACAGGCTAAGTACTTTTAGCACAGTTCTTGGCCAAGCTTAACTGGTGTTGCCCTTGAAGACATAATCATTTTCCATTAGCTTTTTGTATCAGATCAGATGCCATAGAGACATCAGGATGAAGGAATCAACTTAATACATCTCTGGGTATAAAGATACCTTTCGTTTGGCAAAGGTTTTCCTCTACAAGAGGATTTGATACCTGACAGTGTAAGGTGGGTCAGGTGAGAACTGAGAAGAGTCTTGGAGGAGAGTCAGCTCTGGGACCCAGAACGGAAGGGAGGAGCTTGATCTTCAGAATCGTCCTGTGACCCCCAGCCACATTGCCCACTCCACCTATGCACTCGACTCTGGCATTGGGGGTGCTCCCCCTTATCCTCACACGGGACCTCTTTTTTCAAAAATTATTTCTTTATTTATATGTGGCTGCACTGGGTCTTGGTTGCCATGTGCGGCCCTTCCCTAGTTGTGGCGAGCAGGGGCTGACCTTTGTTGTGGTGCATGGTCTTCTCATTGCAGTGGCTTCTCTTGGTGCGGAGCAAGGGTTCCAGAGCATGGACTCAGCAGTTGTGGTGCACGGGCTTACTTGCTCCATGGCACTTGGGATCTTCCTGGGCCAGGGATTGAACCCCTGTCCCTTGCATTGGCACATGGATTCTCAACCACTGGATCACCCGGGGAGCCCCACATGAGGTCTCTTAAAGAGGCTTTATTTTTAGTTTTTAAAAATTTATTTATTTTAGTTGGAGGCTAATTACTTTATAATATTGTGTTTTTTGCCATACATTGACATGAATCAGCCATGAGTGTACATGTGTTCCCCATCTTGAACCCCTCTTCCACCTCCCTCCCCATCTCATCCCTCTGGGTCATCCCATTGCACCAGTCCTGAGCACCCTGTCTCATGCATCGAACCTGGACTGGCGATCAGTTCCACATATGATAATATACATGTTTCAATGCTATTCTCAGATCATCTCACCCTCGCCTTCTCCCACAGAGTCCAAAAGACTGTTCTATACATCTGTGTCTCTTTTTCTGTCTCTCATATAGGGTTATCATTACCATCTTTCTAAATTCCATACATTTGTGTTAGTATACTGTATTGGTGTTTTTCTTTCTGGCTTACTTCACTCTGTATAATAGGCTCCAGTTTCATCCACCTCATTAGAACTGATTCAAATGTATTCCTTTTAATGGCTGAGTAATACTCCATTGTGTATATGTACCACAGCTTTCTTATCCATTCATCTGCTGATGGACATCTAGGTTGCTTCCATGTCCTGGCTATTATAAACAGTGCTGCGATGAACATTGGGGTACATGTGTCTCTTTCAATTTTGGTCTCCTCGGTGTGTATGCCCAGCAGCGGGATTGCTGGGTCATAAGGCAGTTCTACTTCCAGTTTTTTAAGGAATCTCCACACTGTTCTCCATAGTGGCTGTACTAGTTTGCATTCCCACCAACAGTGTAAGAGGGTTCCCTTTTCTCCACACCCTCTCCAGCATTTATTGCTTGTAGACTTTTGGACCACAGCCATTCTGACTGGCATGGAATGGTACCTCATTGTGGTTTTGATTTGCATTTCTCTGATAATGAGTGATGTTCAGCATCTTTTCATGTGTTTGTTAGCCATCTGTGTGTCTTCTTTGGAGAACTGTCTGTTTAGTTCTTTGGCCCATTTTTTGATTGGGTCATTTACTTTTCTGGAATTAAGCTACAGTAGTTGCTTGTATATTTTTGAGATTAATTCTTTGTCAGTTGCTTTGTTTGCTATTATTTTCTCCCATTCAGAAGGCTGTCTTTTCACCTTGCTTATAGTTTCCTTCATTGTGCAAAAAAGCTTTTAAGTTTAATTAGGTCCCATTTGTTTATTTTTGCTTTTATTTCCATTACTCTGGGAGGTGGGTCATAGAGGATCCTGCTGTGATTTATGTTGGAGAGTGTTTTGCCTATGTTCTCCTCTAGGAGTTTTATAGTTTCTGGTCTTACGTTTAGATCTTTAGTCCATTTTGAGTTTATTTTTGTGTATGGTGTCAGAAAGTGTTCTAGTTTCATTCT
Organism: Capra hircus; assembly: GCF_001704415.2. Taxonomy (NCBI): domain Eukaryota; kingdom Metazoa; phylum Chordata; class Mammalia; order Artiodactyla; family Bovidae; genus Capra; species Capra hircus. The sequence goes on along the minus strand of NC_030831.1, from coordinate 20,991,273 downwards.
TTAACAAGTGATTGACCAGTTTTCCCAGCACCACTTGTTAAAGAGATTGTCTTTTCTCCATTGTATATTCTTGCCTCCTCTGTCAAAGATATGGTGTCCATAGGTGCACGGATTTATCTCTGGGCTTTCTATTTTGTTCCATTGATCTGTATTTCTGTCTTTGTGCCAGTACCATACTGTCTTGATGACTGTGGCCTTGTAGTAGAGCCTGAAGTCAGGCAGGTCAGTTCCTCCTGTTTCATTCTTCTTTCTCGAGATTGCTTTGGCCATTCAAGGTTTTTTGTATTTCCATACAAATTGTAAAATTATTTGTTCTAATTCTCTGAAAAATACTGTTGGTAGCTTGATAGGGATTGCATTGAATCTATAGATTTCTTTGGTTAGTATACTCATTTTCACTATGTTGATTCTTCCAATCCATGAACATGGTGTATTTCTCCATCTATATGTGTCCTCTTTAATTTCTTTCACCAGTGTTTTATAGTTTTCTATATATAGGTCTTTAGTTTCTTTAGGTAGATATATTCCTAAGTATTTTATTCTTTTGGTTGCAATGGTGAAAGGAATTGTTTCCTTAATTTCTCTTTCTGTTTTCTCATTATTAGTGTATAGGAAAGCAAGGGATTTCTGTGTGTTAATTTTATATCCTGCAACTTTACTAGATTCATTGATTAGCTCTAGTAATTTTCTGATAGAGTCTTTAGGGTTTTAAAGAGGCTCTAGACCCAGGCATTGCCTTTATGGAGCATATACCCCTGAGAGGACATGAGTGTCGCATATATGTGGTGGTGGTGGTGTCCAGTCACTCAGTCGTGTCTGACTCTTTGCGACCCTATGAACTGCAACACGCCTGGTTTCCCTGTCCTTCACTATCTTCCAGAGTTTGCTCAAACTCATGTCCATTGAGTTGGTTATGCCATCCAACCATCTCATCCTCTATTGTCCCCTTTTCCTCCTGCCTTCAATCTTTTCCAGCATCAGGGTCTTTTCCATTGAGTCGGCTCTTCACATCAGGTGACCAAAGTGCTGGAGCTTCAGCAGTACTGGAGCATCTGTCCTTCCAATGAATATTCAGGGTTGATTTTCTTTAGGATTGACTGGTTTCATCCCTTTGCTGTCTAAGGGACTGTCAAGAATCTTTTCTATACCACAGTTTGAAGGCATCAATTCTTTGGCGCTGAGTCTTCTTTGTTGTCCAACTCTCACATCCGTACATGACTGCTGGAAAAACCATAGTTTTGACTTTAAGGACCTTTGTCAGCAAAGTGAAGTCTCTGCTTCTAAATACTCTGTCTAGATTTGTCATAGATTTTCTGTCAAGGAGTAAGAGTCTTTTAATTTGGTGACTTCTGTCACTGAATTGCTCACAACCTTGAAGTGGGGTCCAGATCCTGGGATGCTATTGTGGGGCTGGAGCTGGGAGCCAAGGGATGTCAGGACACAGGACATCCTCCCCATTTTTCTGTGTGTCTGTTACAAGTTTATCCCTGATTACTGATAGAGCTCAGAAGAAAGTTTCTCAATCTGTTTGGATATGCCAGAAATTCCACCAGTTCAATTTTTTCTTGACTTTCTCCACCTGGAGCCTCTCTCTCCAGCCTGCCTGTTCTGCCTCCACAATCCCCTACCCTCTTGGTCCTCTGACAGGGGGCAGAGTCGGTATCCTGGTTCCTTGGCTTGGAAGAGGGTATCCCCACACTGAACTGTTCCTTTTACTACTTTGAACCCATCCTCCCTCTTTCAGCTTCAGCCAGCACATAGCTTTCCGTATCATGAAGTGACCCACTTCGTTTTATTTATTTATTATTTTTTAAAGTTTATTTATTTAACTTTTAGCTGTGCTAGGTCTTGGTGGCTTTGTGTGGGCTTCCTCTAGTTGCGGCAAGGTGGGTGTGGCTACTCTTTGCGGCAGTGGAAGGGCTCTGGAATGTGTGGATTTCAGTAGTTGTGGTGCATGAGCTTAGCTGCTCCGAGGCAAGTAGAATCTTCCTGGATCAGGGATCAAGCCTGGGTTCTCTGCATTGGCAGGTGGACTCCTATCCTCTGTGCCACCAGGGAAGTTCGAAGTGACCCATTTTTTTTTTCTTTTGCTGCACAGCAGGTGGGATCTCAGTTTCCCAACCAGGAATTGAACCAACGCCCCTGACTTGGAAGCATGGAATCAACCACTGGACCACTTAGGGAAGTCCCTGACCCACTTCTTACTGCCCCCACTTAGGCTTTGGCTTTCTCTAGTTTGCAAGGTTAGAACACATGCCCATTTATCTCTGATTTTCAAACCTTCCAAAGTGAGATCCACTTTTTATGAAACAAATGCAAAACCCCATAAGGACAAAGAAAACTGGAGAGGAGATGATAGCAGAACAGGTGTATCAGGAATATTTCTGAGACCAGACTGCACGTGTTTAAGCTGCTGGATTTAGCTGGAGGTCCCTTCAGTTTCTTATTGATTCCCCAATATAAGCCTTGAAGTGACTATTCCAGAACCTTCTTCCCTATAGAATGTCTGCCACAATCTTCTGTCCCTGCTTCTGGTATGGAGCCCACCCAAAGTGCTAGTTTACATCCAGCCTTATCTGCGTTGACCCTAGGAGGAACCTGTTGTCAAAAACTGTTTGAATTTGAAAACAAAAATTGTTAGGGAGGTATCTTGGGATTGAGTGGGGAGAATGAGAAGGGGGAAGAATCTTTAGGTTTCACTGTAGATCTTTTGTTTTGATCATATTTGTATAATGATAAGGCTTCCCAGGTAGCGCCAGTGGTAAAGAACCCAGGTGCCAAAGCAGGAAATGTAAGAGACTCGGGTTTGATCCCTGGATCAGGAAGATCTCTTCGAGGAGGAAATTGCAACCCATTGCAGTATTCTTGCCTGGAGAATCCCATGGACAGAGGAGCCTGGTGGGCTACAGTCCATAGGGCTGCAAAGAGTCTGCCATGACTGAAGCAGCTTAGTATGCCTGCATATAATGATAATATATCTATCATAATTCCTTTAGGGTAGAAAACTTTTACATATGTCCCCTCTCTCTTGAACTTTCCTCCCACCTCCTTCCCCATCTCACCCCTCTAGGTTGTTACAGAGCCCTGGTTTAAGTTTCTTGAGTCATACAGCAAATTCCCTTTGGCTATCTATTTTACATATGGTAATATAAGTTTCCATGTTACTCTGTCCATACATCAGGGTGGAAAACTTTTAAATAAAATTTTATTAAAAGAGATTTGTTTTTCACTTGCTGGCAGTATTTTTTAAACTTCTTTCTTTTTTCAAAGTTGTCTAGGGATCACAGGGAAATGTATTTAATATGGGAAAAAGCCAAAGAATTAAAATACATATATAAACCATGCTCTGAGTCCTGCCTTCCTCAGGCTCTGTGTTGGGTCAGCAGGTATTGGAGTGAACATTTCAGTATTTGTTGCATACACTGTGATCCTGGCTTCAGCTGCCAAGGGCGGCAAAAGTAGAAACAGATGGGGCTGCCTGTGGCCTTCTTCGGAAGAGGAGCAGACCCATCTCTTTCCACCCATGGTTTGGTTCTCTCCTCCCCTCTCCTCCTAGTCTCTCTCCATGGGGTGTATTAACAGCTGGGACCACCTGCCAGACCTGAGTGGCTCCTGGACACTGCATCCTAATGCAGAAACTCTGCATCTATAAATACCACCAGTGCCTCGTGCATCCTGGGTATGCACTGGTGTTTGGATCCGCCACCCCTGAGGGCCTGTACTTTTCCAGTGTTTTCCAGACCTCCCACAGAGTTAATGGAGCTCTGTTCCTGCTGAACTCTTTTTGGCCAGAGCAGTGAACAGTGACAGGTGAGTCCGGCTCCCTCCCCGAGTGTGGTTATCATTAACCCTGGGCCTCAAACAGACCCTTTAGCTATGCATGATTTTCCATCTCTGTGACCTCTGATGGTCTGTGCTACATCAACTTCTGACAGTGACTGGAAGCAGTTTTCCGAGAAATGTGGAAGGCTGCCCGGAGGACTGGGGTTCAAGTGCAGACTTTATCAGCTGCACCAGCGCAAGAGGTCTTAGGTTGGATATACTGATGGGTTTCTTTCTTGAAAGAGGGGACAGAGGGTAGTTGATTGTAATGCATTAGAAGGTATTTTGAAAATAGCTGCTCATTTCTTGTCAAAGCAAATGTGCATTCTTACGTCACAGGTAGGGGCGCGATAGGAGGAGAAAGCTGCAGCCATCGTCAAGTCTACAGTCCTCAAGCTGCTCATCAAGGTGCTTCCTTAGGGGTGGCTGTAAGGATAGGGAGGGGCTTCCAGCTTGTGGGTCCCTCAGAGTGTCACTCAAACAGGGTGACGGTGTCAGTGTCAGCAATGGGGTCAGAGAGGGGCCCACTTCTACTGCCCTGCTGTGTTGAACTCTTAGGGGCTGCTCAACACTTCCTGAGAGAGTCCTGCCTGAAGCCCAGTGTTTTGTACACAGCCTAGTTCTTGCCTATCCGTGGGAAGCAGGGCCATACATTTGTGACCAGCACCCTCCCTAGGTCATGGAGGTGACTTATCATAGCCACTTACTGCTGAAGAATATGAGTCTGAGAAGGAAGACACTGGTGTATAAGTATTCTCCAGTAAAAGGATCTTCTTTTAAAGGCTCGTATGTTTTCCGTTTTAGCACCTGTGCCTTTGCTTTGCTGGAAAAAGGTCAGTTTTCATTCCAATCCCAAAGAAAGGCAATGCCAAAGAATGCTCAAACTACCGCACAATTGCACTCATCTCACACACTAGCAAAGTAATGCTCAAAATTCTCCAAGCAAGGCTTCAACAGTACGTGAACCGTGAACTTCCAAATGTTCAAACTGGATTTAGAAAAGGCAGAGGAACCAGAGATCAAAATGTCAACATCCACTGGATCATCATTGAAAAAGCAAGAGAGTTCCAGAAAAACATCTACTTCTGCTTTATTGACTATGCCAAAGCCTTTGACTGTGTGGATCACAACAAACTGTGGAAAATTCTTCAAGAGATGGGAATGCCAGACCACTTTACCTGCTTCCTGAGAAATCCGTATGCAGGTCAAAAAGCAAGTTAGAACTGGCCATGGAACAACAGACTGGTTCCAAATTGGGAAAGGAGTATGTCAGGCTGTATATTGTCACCCTGGTTATTTAACATCTATGCAGAGTACATCATGGGAAATGTGGCACTGGATGAAGCGCAAGCTGGAATCAAGATTGCCAGGACAAATATTAATAACCTCAGATATGCAGACGACATCACACTTATGGCAGAAAGCAAAGACAAGCTAAAGAGCTTCTTGATGAAAGTGAAAGAGGAGAGTGAAAAAGTAGGCTTAAAACTCAACATTCAGAAAACAAAGATCATGGCATCCAGTCCCATTACTTCATGGGAAATAGACGGGGAAACAATGGAAACAGTGAGAGACTTTATTTTTTTGGGCTCCAAAATCACTGCAGATGGTGACTGCAGCCATGAAATTAAAAGACGCTTGCTCCTTGGAAGAAAAGCTATGACCAACCTAGACAGCATATTAAAAAGCAGAGACATTACTTAGTCAACAAAGGTCTGTCTAGTCAAAGCTATGATTTTTCCAGTAGTCATGTATGGATGTGAGAGTTGGACTATAAAGAAAGCTGAGCACCAAAGAATTGATGCTTTTGAACTGTGATGTTAGAGAAGACTCTCGAGAATCCCTTGGACTGCAAGGAGATCCAACCAGTCCATCCTAAAGGAAATCAGTCCTGAATATTCATTGGAAGGACTGATGCTGAAGCTGAAACTGCAGTACTTTGGCCACCTGATGGGAAGAGCTGACTCATTGGAAAAGACCCTGATGCTGGGAAAGATTGAAGGTGGGAAAGATTGATGCTGAGAAGGGGATGACAGAGGATGAGATGGTTGGATAGCATCACTGACTCTGAAGTCTGGCATGCTGCAGTCCATGGGGTCACAAAGATTCGGACATGACTGAGTGAACTGAACTGAAAGGAGAAGAAATAGAAAAATGTGAGAGAGGTCAGGTGGGGCATGGAGCTCCAGGTTATATCCAACCTGTAAGGAAGTGGGAAGTGAAATAAGGGGTCAGGAGGTTTTGAGAAGAGAGAAGTTTTATGGGAGCAGCCTCCAAGATGCATGTGACTTTGGTGAGAGAGACAGGTGAAGAAAACCTTGAGGATGTATGGCTGTGTGTTGATGCCTAGTCAAGAGGTTTCAATATGGATTTAGAAAACCATTGAGGATTCATTTGATGTTGGGTTTAATTTAATTTTTTTTAAATGGATGCAATGTCATGCTGGGCACAGCTGTGGCAATTACTCATCTTGGTCTGGATCCTCCTGTGATGGGTCATCATGTGGACTTCCTGGTGAAAGTTGTAGCCCTCAGCCTTGGTGGGTTATCCACTTCAGATGTGGTAGAAAACTCTGTAGTAAGCACAAGCTCCTGAATAGAGCATGTGGTTTTTGCAAGAATTTTGGCTTATATTCAAAGACTAATCGTGTCTGAACCTAGCAGTAAAAAGGCAGAGTATTCAAAAAGGAAAAGAAAGAGACAGCTTTTGTAATTTGACTTTATTGGTAAAATTGGTAGAGCTGAAACTGATTCCGTGGAGTTGGACAGGCTTGCTTGATGGGATGAGGATAAAGAAAACCACAGCGGCTGCTGCAGCAGGTGAACAGTGGTGTGTCTGCTCTTGAACTGTTTTTTTTCCTCTGAGTCAGTTCCTGCTCTTTGTTTTTGGCAGGGTAGGGGAGAATTCTAAATGAAAAATTTTAAATTGAAGTGTGGTTGATTTACAATGTTTTATTAATTTCTGTTGTATGGTAAAGTGACTCAGTTATATATATATGTATACATAATTCTTTTTCATGTTCTTTTCTGTTATGGCTTATCCTGGAATACTGAATATAATTGCCTGTGCTATACAGTAGGGCCTTTTTGTCCATCCATTCTGTCTGTAGCAGTTTGGGTCTCTTAGCCCTGAATTCCCAGTCTGTCCCTCCACCCCGCCACCCCCGCTTGGCAACCTCAAATCTGTTCTCTGTATCATATTTTAGATTCCAAATGTAAGTGATATCATATGGTGTTTGACTTTCTCTTTCTGACTTATTTCACTGAGTATGATCATCTCTAGCTGCATCCTTGTTGCCGCAAATGGCGTTATTTCATTCTTTTTTATGGCTGAGCAGCATTCTGCTGCATGTGTTTAGCACATCTTCTTCACCCGCTCATCTGTCTTAGGTTGTTTGCACGTCTTGACTGTTGTGAACAGTGCCAGTTCCTGCTCTTGCTTGATTTCTCTGAGAGCGATCTCCAGAGCCTCGTGCAGTTAACTAAGCTCAGGACGTTACAGCCTGGGTATAGTAAAAGGCTTTTGTTTCTGCTTCATCATGGGCGATGTAGCGAGCAAAAGATCTAAGGAGTCGTGCCAGACTCATAGTCTATTGTGTTTTATTTCATTAACATCTTAAATGTTTTTAATATTCAGCTAACATATAAGGTCCTAAGCTTATTGAAGAGTAAGTCCTGGAATCCCCAAGAAGGAGAGAAATGTTTGAGAATCCTGAAAAAGAGGAAGCGGGGAACAGGAGGAGTGGATGGGCGCCTTCCCATCCTCTAACCCCCCTCTTCCCACTCACTGGGTCAAAGGGCGCTCTGTCTGGGAGGTGGGATTAAAGCAGTTGTGTGTGTGGTGTGAGTAATTGAATGACACATTTTCTCTGAGGCTATTTGGAGGCGCGAAGGAAGCATACAGGCTCACAAGAATGACTCTGGTTGGTGGAATGAGAAAGAAAGATGGACATGGAGACTTAGTAGTGAGGTTGAGCGCTGGCGGCAAGGAGGGTGGTTTTGGTGCCCCTCCTGGCTGTCAATGCAGATGGCCTTTTTACCCCTTGTTCCTTCATAAATCCCTAAGGACTGAACAGTTTTAAAAACATATTTTTTGATGGCCTGTAGCTTTGAACCATCCACCCCTGGTCACCTTTACAAAGATGTCTGTACACCAGGTGTTGCTGCAGAGAAGACAGAAAAACTGAATTGAGGCTGGGAGTGTCTCTGAATTAAAATAGTTCCTGCCTCGACTGAGGGCCTCCTTCCTGCCTCCATCGGCCTGGTGACGTTTTGCTGCCCTGAGGGGAGGTGGGACAGTCCTCAAGCCTTTTTACAAAACCTATTCTTTTGTCCTTGTTTGGTAGAAAGTCAGGCTCCCACCATTGTCCTCCCAGCCCCTCCTCCCAACCCGCACCATGAACTCTCCAAATGGCTCCATTGAACCATATGGATGACTTGGCCAAATTGGTTTTCATGAGTCCTTCTTACTTCCCCTTCCCCCCTGTAATTGTCAAATATACTTTAGTACTTTCTAACCTTAAAAAAATCAGGAGCGTGACCTGTTTTTGAGCTGCATTATTTTATCTACTTGTATCCCTGATCACCTGGCCCAGGTAGTTTGTCAGGTTTCTCCACTCAGTTGAAGTCTTTCTTCCTTTTCTAAACTGGCCTTTTAAGAAGAAAGTCACTACGTGTAGCCCAGTTCAGTGGGTGGGAAGCTATGCTCCATCTATTGGTCTATTCTTCCCCTTTATTTATTCATTCTTTCATTTTTATCAGTACAGACCTGTGAAGATTTATTTTATCTTTTAGAGCAGGGGTCTTGTAAGCCACACATCAATTTGCACATGGGAGATTTGAATATAATCATTGTGTTCTACCCAGTGGAGCCTGGAGGTCATTTTCCCAGGAGGCCTTGCTGTGAGCCGCTTCCTGAACAGGCCCAGCAGCCTGTGCGACACTCAGCATGGGCGGTGAGCTTGGTAGACCCTAAACTGTGTGCAGTGGTACATGGGAACCAGCATTCAGAGGGCCCTCTGGGGGCAGTGGCACGTGCCCCATGTGGCCACGCAGCTGTTGATTTGAGCCTCATTCCCCTTTGCTTGCTGTTTAACCTTGGACAAGTCACAAAACCTCTCTAACCATCAGTGTCTAACTGGTTGGATCAGGACATGAAGACCGGTGTCAAGGTTGTCATGGGAGGTGAATAAAGAGGGGCCTGTCCAGTGCCTGGCATGGGGAGGACGATGGTTCAGTCCCCTGCTTGCCCCTGTTCCACCTCCTCTCCTGCTGACCAGGGAGAGTGAAGTCTGCCCGGAGTCTCATGGGGCCCCCTTGGTCAGGGCAGAGGAGCGCTATTGGAAGTGAAGGTAGGGCTGAGCCCTTCGGGAGGCATGCTGGCTGGGGACTGAGAGGGGGGGACAGAAGGGTGGTGTCAGGGGCCTCCCTGCAGAGTAAAAGAGGGCAGGCTTGGGTGATATCTTTCTCCAGGTCTTCGGATACACCTCTGCTTCTGACCCCTGATCTGGGGCCGGCTGCCCACGTCCTTCTCCACCACCGCCCTCTGCTTCCGAGCAGGACTTCTCTCCTCTGGGGCATGGCATCTTTTCACCAGCCTCTCTCTTTACTCATTCCTAAAGGGAGAAGGGCTCTTTTGATTGTTAACCCGCCAGCGTGGCAGGCATACACATGAAGAAGAAAAGCATTTCCTTGTCTCATTCTCTTATTTTTCCATTAGATTCTTGCTGAGAGAATAAAGCCTGTAACTCTCCGCCAAGGTTGGGTGAACCTGAACTTGAACTCAGGCTGGTCTCATTTCAAACCCTTTGTATTTAACGCACTTCGCCCTCACGGTTTGACAATGACTTGGCTCGTGAGTTGAAGCTTGCCTGGCACTGGAACCTCAATTAGAGGTATTTGAGGACTTACAGCATCTCAGAAGGCTCGAGGATTACCTGCTTCTGCTTCTCTTAGCTTCTAAATTCACTTTTGTGGACCAGCCTGGGATCTCATCCAACAGAGGCAACATTGCTTTCATAGGGAAATTTCTTTTTAATTTCAAGTAAACTAACTTACCAATAAGTTCTTGGAACCTAGGTAGTTCGCCTTGCAGACTTGGGGTTCTGCCTGTCTGTTGTGTAAGAAGCAGCAGGATTCCAGCAAGGAAAGGGAGACGTAGTGGAAAGAGCACTGCCCTGAGAATTGGAAGACCTCTGCCTTAGTCATGGATCTGTCACAGATTACAGGGAAGCTGAGCCAGTCCCTTCCGAGCTTGAGCTTTCCAATGTTTTCAGTAAGATCAAGGTGGCCTAAGAGGTCTGGAAGATCTCTTTTAGATCTAAGAACTTAGGCTCCATTGTAGAGTGATGTGCAGAAGTGAAAGCAGTTGTAGTAATTAGTTTAGATAGACCTGTTTTATTAAAATTACCTGTTTTTACATATTAAAGTTACTTTATTAAGTCCCACGTGCCCCAGTAGGATTGCTCACTGGTCAGATGCTGGAGTAAAAGATGACCCTTCTGTGGTTTTGGTGGAGCAGTTTGGATGCAAGCAGGAAGGTTTCCTTTCAGCTGCCCTCGTTGAGTTCTCTGGTCTTTGCTATATTACATGGCCCAAAGTAACCTATATATGATTCCTTCTGATTATCTGTTTGCTGACCCTGGTAGGTTCCCAGTAGATTAAAGACAGCAACAAATATCTGTCCATTATAAGGCAACCCATTGCAACTCTGGTCTGCATGATTTCTGGTTTTTATTATTAAGATTGACAGCTTTGTTAATGGGAATCTTTATCTCCAGAGATTAACTGATTTTTATCTCCAGAGCTAAACCATTTCAGCAAAATTCAAATTAATTAGATGGCTGTCCTTGGTTTCCATGATCTCTGTACAGTCAGGACTGAATACTTGGGAATTCCTTTCAGATAACCTTACAGTCTGTGACAAGCTTTTAATCCAAATGTCAGTTTATCTGCAGAAAACATAAATATTCTCAGTGCTTTCTTGTTGTGTGTAGGCTTAGGAGACACTGGAAGTTGGGGAAATTAAAATCAAGCAATTTCTTAAAAGAGCTAAATAGATGGAGAGATTAACAATACAAGTATCATCTTTAATTTTTTTCTTTATTTGAGTCTCTGTTTACTATAAAAATACTCAGAGACATAAAATCCATTCAGAAAAATAAGTTCTTAAGCTAAAAGGAAATCCGTAATGTTGATGGAAATGTTCCCACAATGATAGAGCAGGTAATGTTTGCAGTGAGATTAAACAGGAGAAAGCAACCGACTCTAATTGTGTTTAATCAGAAGAGCCTTCTGTTTTCAATAGTTGGCATTTGGCTGGGGCCATATCTGTGGCCAGGTTGATAATTCTCTTGGGAAACATGCCACTGTACTTGAGTTTTCAGATGAGTGTGTCGATATTGACGTGTTGAAGAAATGAACTGCGTGCCTCTCTGATAAAAGATATCTGGGGAAAGGATTAGTAAAGAACAAGTCCGTTACAGAGCAATAAACATTCCTTTCATTAATAACAGTCGGATGGTTCCTGAGGACATTTTGCCGCCCTTAAAGTTCTTCCAGGAAAGGCTATGAATGGCAGAAGCACGTATACCGCTGTTGGGAGATGATGTAGCCAAGTGGACCTCTGGGTCCTGGTGGGGGCTCGGCACATGCTGCGTGTGTGATGCTGCGGTGCAGCCTGGGCTCCCGCACCCAGGAGGCTCTGGCCGGCTGGACTGGCTCCTGCAGAGTGAGTCAGGCCCAGTTGGGGAAACTTGGGTCAAGAAGATAAGTTTCCATCAATTCCCAGAGACATTGCATTTATTTTCCTTTGGAGACTGCCAGTGTGATAACTTGTGGTGGAAAGGATGTGTGTGCAAGTGGAAGAAAGAGAATTCCAGAGATGCAGCGTCAGGAAGGGAGGTGTGGATGGGTCTCCAGCGGAGGGGGCAGGCCCAGGAGGAGCCGCGACGGGGAGGGAGGCCCCAGGGAGTAGGTGGTGGTGATTTGGCTTCAATGGAAGCAAGAACAAAGACTCTCAGCCCTCTTCTCTGTCTCTCTTCCCCTCCCTCTTCCTTCTTTCTTTGGTAGCATAGGGCCTGAGCATACACAGGATAGCTGCCCTTCAGGATCTGCCTGTCTGTCTGTCCACTGGTCTCTCTCCCTCGTACACACACATGCTTAAGACTTTTAAAATAAAAGTAAGGCAGAAATCTAGAATAAAAATAGTGTGACACTTATAGGCATAAAATAGATGGACGTGGATATCTGAGAGGATTTCATGCAGTGATATTGGTGGCCACCTTCCTGTCACTGAGGATCCAGAAGTGACCTGGGATAGCCGGAGGCCTAGGCTGACAGGTGTGAGACTGTGGCCTGGGCTTGCTTCCACAGAGCACTGAGGTGGGAGCCAAGCATTTGCACAGCCCTTGTGGAGGGTCCTCCTGGTTTATTACCCCAAGCCTGACACGATCATCCAGGAGTGCTGTAGGAGAAGGCTCTGGGTTCCTCAAATATCTGTGGGTGATTGACCATCCACCCAGTGATCTAAACCAAAGATCCCCAAGTAACCTATTTATTTTAAGGGAAACACCTATTGTTTGATACCGGATTCCCAGGATGCTATGCTAAGAATGATTCTGAGGTTGTGCCTGGGCTTGGTGGGTTCAGTTAAATAGTACCTGTCATAAGGACAGTGAGAGAAATAGGTATTTCTTTTCCTTCTCTAATCTAAATCCTTTTATATCATATTAAACTTAGATTTTCCTCCCTCTCTTCTCCACACACTGGTGCATTTTACCTGCACAGACTGCGATTGGCTCTGACCTCAATTTTGAAGCATTACATTAGAGCAGGACCTCAAAGTAGATGATGCTTGTCAGTTGCTTGTAGACCATCTTGATCTCTCACTGTCTTGTACACCGTTGTTCCTGCCTTCTCCCCACCTCCCAGCACGTACAGATCTTATACAGTGCCTACAATGCTGAGGGAGCAGAGACTCGTCACCTCTCCTTCCGAGCGCTACCCTGCCCTGGCTGTCACTTCAGCGCATATTCTCCCAGGGAGAGTAGACCCTTGGGCCACCCCGCAGGCACTTGGTTACTCTAAATACGTGAATTCGCCCCTCAGCTCGGATGAGTTGTCTGGGCCTGGCCACCTGGTCTTCCCAGACGCTGTCCCCTCCTGCTGACCGGCAAGCCCAGCTCTTTAAAGAAGGGGGAGAAGACACTGCATTTCAGGGGAGGGATGAGGAGGAGATGGGTCCCGTTTTCCAGCCTCTCCTGGCACCTTCCACCTTCACCTTTGTCCTAGGAGACAGAAGCATCCTCCTTGCTTAGGGTCTTTCTCCTCCAGTGTGGTCTGGTCATCCCGAGAGACTGCCGACACTCCGCCAAAGGTTTCTTTTTCCGGGGTGGTTGGGAAGTCGTGGAAAGAAGATCATCAATACATAAAGCTGGAAATACCCTTTCTCATGTACCCTGTGGTCCTGAGAGGACCGCCTGTGCCGGCGAGGAGGCAGTAGCCCACCGTGGGCCGCCCCGTGGAGCTCTCCACCCTGGGGACACCTTCTTCCTTCCGGCTCAGTCATGAGGTGGCCCAGCCCAGCCCCCACAGGGCAGAGGCTTCGGGCTCCTCAGCGTATTAGTGGGTCCCCTGACTTGTCTCTTCTCAGTTTGTTTCTTTATAAAACAGAAAACCTTCCTCACTGGACTCGGAGCACTCGCCACATTGTCTGCATCCTAGGGGGCACCATGCTGGCCTCTGTGTGGAACGAATGGCCTCCCTGCCCTGCCTGTCTATCTTTCAACCCTCACAAGAGATGGGAGCTTTGCGTGGTGGTTGGGCGGGGGGTTGGGGATACAGATGACACCAGGCATCATCCAGAGCACAGGTGCCCACGCTGCACACTGGTGGAAGTGGAGACATTTGTTAAACCCAAAGGGCAAGAAGCCGCGACAGATTTGTGCAGTTTGAAGGCAGAGAGGAGGTCTGGATCTGACCCTGGATTCAGTTGGACAGTCAGGGCGGCCCCCAGGCTCCCGTACCCCCTCACCCCCACCCCAGCTCTCCACTGGCAGGAAGTCAGGTGCTCCTGTGTGAGGCTTACGGGTGTAGGAGGAAAAACACCCAGAGAAGCAGCGCACAGCGGCCTCCGACGGCTGACCCGGGACAGCCGTGCCCATCCCCGTGGGGCACCGGTCTGGCTGGATTGCCTCTGATGTGACTCCCACCTTGTGGCCCTGCAGCACTGGAGCTCCATGGGTGGTGGGGCCTGTGCCCCCATCTGGATGGTGTAGCCAGGAGGCCCAGGCACAGGGAGGACGGGGGTCTGGAGGGGAACGAGGTACTAAGAATAGCCAGCGAGACTCCGTGATAAGGGCCTGGTTCGTCAGGGACGTCAGCTGGGGGCAGGGGAGGCGGAGGTGGTGGGGGAAGAACAGGGAGATAAGATAGGGCCTGCAACACAGGAACGCACAGCTGGGGCTCTGCCAACGGCTGGAGGGGGCCTAGTGTTGACAGGGGGCCCCAGCAGCCGTGGGTGACAGAGCTGCCCAGGGGCCTCCTGGGTGCGCCCTGAGGATGGGAGTTGGGGCGAGGAAGGGCGAGCGGGCACTGAGCTGCCGTGCATCTCAGAGGCAGCCGGAGCGTAGCGGTCTCGTGCCCTGCCCTGCCAGCCTCCATTCACGATACTTTCTGAGGGAGGAATCTGTGGCTCGGAGGTGGGAAGGGACCGCTTCAAAGTTGGGGGCAGAACCTAGTCCACCCCCAGCCCTTCCAGCTCCTCTCACCTCCAGGCCAAGCCCTCCTGCGGCTGAGACTGACCCTCCAGGGGCACAGGGCACCCCGGGTGGGGCCAGCCAGGGTGTGGGTGTAACTCATCCCACAGATGAACCCTGGGCACCTTCTCACTGCAGGTCTGGGCATTATCACTGGGGGTGTCATGGGAAACACAGCAGAGAAGGCCTGTGCCTCGCTGGAACTTGGGGAAGATGTGCTTAGTTGCTCAGTCAAGACCAATTCTTTGTGACCCTTATGGACTGTAGCCCACCAGGGTCCTCTGTCCATGGCATTTTCCAGGCAAGAATACTGAAGTAGCTTGCCATTTCCTACTCCATGGGATCTTCCCAACCCAGGGATTGAACCCAGGTCTCCTGCATCGCATGTGGATTCTTTACTGCCTGAGTCACCAGACTAAATAAGCAAATGATGCTGCTGGCTTCAGCTGATGTCAGACAGGAGGCTGAGCCATGCGGGGCTGGAGCTCTTCCTGCTTCTGGCCTTTGACATTGTTGTACTTGGGGGTGTTTCCTCTTAGAACTGGAACCACTTGGATGCTTCCTGAAATTTTCTGGTTTACATATGTCCCTGTGCCTCGCCCCAGCCCCCACACCAGGACCAGAGCTGCACACAGTGAGTACTGACCCTCTTGGGGTTGGATAATTGTTCACTTGTCTTTGTGAAACTTGAGACGCTTCTCCCAGGACTAGGTCCTGTGGATTTGGGTGCAGATTAACGGGTGTCACACTCAGAGCTGACACACTGAGTGCAGCGCTTTAACAGCATTATCTTTTAGGATTTTATGATGTGTGATTTGACTGTGTGGATCACAGCAAACTGTGGAAAAGTCTTAAAGAGATGGGAATACCAAACCACCTTACCTACCTCCTGAGAAACCTGTATGCAGATCAAGAAGAAACAGAACTGGATATGGAATAATGGACTGGTTCAAAACTGGGAAAGGAGTATGTCAAGGCTATATATTGTCACCCTAGTTATTTAACTTATGTGCAGAGTATATCATGCGAAATGCTGGGCTGGATGAATCACAAGCTGGAATCAAGATTTCCAGGAGAAATATCAGCAACCTCAGATATGCAGATGGCACCACTCTTAAGGCAGAAAGCAAAGAGGAACTAAAGAGCCTTTTGATGAAGGTGAAAGAGAAGGGTGAAAAAACTGACTTAAAACTCAATATTCAAAACACTGAGATCATGGCATCCAGTCCCATCACTTCATGGCAAATGTATGGGGAAAAAGTGGAAACAGTGATAGATCTTCTCTTCTTGAGCTCCAAAATGACTGTGGACAGTGACTACAGCAATGAAATGAAAAGACACTTCCTTCTTAGAAGGAAAGCTATGACAAACCTAGCCATTGTATTAAAAAGCAGAGACATCCATCACTTTACTGACAAAGATCCATATAGTCAAAGCTATGGTTTTTTCTAGTAGTCATGTACAGGTGTGAGGGTTGGACTATAAAGAAGGTTGATTGCTGAAGAATTGATGCTTTTGAACTGTGGTTTTGGAGAAGACTCTTGAGAATCCCTTGGACTGCAAAGAGATCAGCTACTCAATCCTAAAGAATATCAACCCTGAATATTCATTGGAAGGGCTGATGCTGAAGCTCCAATACTTTGGCCACCTAATGAGAAGAACTGATTCATTGGAATAGACCTGATGCTGGGATAGATTGAGGACAGGAGGAGAAGGGGATGACAGAGGATGAGATGGTTGGATGGCATCACCGACTTGACGGACATGAGTTTGAGCAAACTCAGGGAGATAGTGAAGGACAGGGAAGCCTGGTGTGCTGCAGTCTGTGGGGTCGCAAAGAGTTAGGCACAACTTAGCAACTGAGCAACAATGCACTCAGAGCTCTCTGGGCCTTGGTGGCTGAGCTGGCTGACAGTGGTGCAGATATCTCTCTCCTGGGCTGGGCCTTGGATCCAGAACATTGGTCCCTCCCTTGGCCTCACGTTCTGCAGGCTGGCTGAGCTCCCTTTAAGAGGTCCACCCCCTTGTCCTTCAGCAGGAGGAGTGCCAAGTGTCATGTTTAGGGCACAAAACCCAAGCTACTTCAAGAGCTCCGAGAAATCACACCCTTCCCACTCGGTGATTGCTGCCCCATAGGTCCCTGATGCAGCCTGAAAATAACTTGGCAGGAATGTCAGTCTCCACAAGGGGATTTGGGGCCTCGTTGTGTTGGGTTGGATCACGATATGAAAGCAGCTGGTGCTCCCACCAGCTTTCACGGGCATTCAAGTGTTCTAGAGCCTAGGCTCCAGCAGGCCCTGGGGGAAGTTTTTGGAGGTTCAGGGGATGGCAGTGGCTCTCCGAGGATGCTCTAGGGCACTGTGGCTAAGCCAGAATAAGCATTATTATTTCCACAAATCAAGCCATTTTCATGCACATTTCCCTGGTGTCTTGATCTGTGTAATTATGGAACACGTATGTGTGGGAAGGCATCTTTGGAAAATGAGTCCCTGCTCTTTGTCAAGAGGCTGACCTAAAAGTGTAGGAAAATGGTTGATGAGGCAATTCTGTAGTGGAGAACTGGCAAGAGTTCCAGATGGTAGGAGAGGGTGTGGCCTCCTCTCTGTTGCTTTGTTCCTCTGGACTCTGAAAAGGTCAGATGCAGATCTCACTGCACAAAGAATAGAGATGAACATGGGCAGCAGTGGGCATATCCTTCTTGATAAAAACTTTTTTGTATTTGTTTTTGGCTGACCTGGGTCTTTGGCGCTGTACAGGCTTCTCTAGCTGTGCAGATCGGGGGCTCCTCTCTGCTTGCGGTGCACGGGTTTCTCACTGTAGTGGTTTCTCTTGTGGAGCACGGGCTCAGTAGTTGTACCATGTGGCTCAGTAGCTGTGGCTCCCGGGCTCTAGGGCACAGGCTCAATAGTTGTGGGGCACGGGCTAAGTTCCTCTATGGCACGTGGGATCTTCCTAGATCAGGGATTGAACCTGTGTTTCCTGCACTGGCCGGTGGATTCTTTACCACTGAGCTCCCAGGGGAGCCCTGGTATATGCTTTTAAAGTCAGGAGACCCCTGACTTTAAACAGATGGGGTTTCTGTTCTGCCGCTGAGCAGGAACTGCACCCTTTATCACTATCTCATCAGTGCTTAACAGGCACCCAGCACATAGTAGAGGCTCAGTATCAGTGATATGAATGAACATCCATAGTCTCCCTGGCCTCAGTTTCTTTAGGCATAACAGGAAGGAACTGGATTAGCTTAGAGATGGTCAAGTTCATCATTCATGTTGTGACAGTTGTCCTATAGGACAGGAGAGCTTTATTGAGAGGTTTCTGAGGCTCAGATTTGGCATGTAAGTGGCAGGGTATGCGCTTTCTAATGGGACTTTCTCCCATCCTGGGCTTTCTATAACCTGCGTGGTTCTATAATGACCTAATATGTCATTAATATAGATAAAATTTGATGAGATATAGCGCTTGATGATGTGTACAGACCCTGGATCTGTTGGCTGACTTTGCATGTTCCCTGGTGAGAGAAGCACCTTGTCCCCTGGCGATGAAACTGCACAAAGTCAGCCAGGTTCCTGCTCGGCTCTGGAATGTCAGGCAGAGTGTCGAAGCCCCTGGACACTGATGTTCCCGCTGGCTGTAGGGGTGACAAGGCCAAGATCAGTGGGTTGGAAGTGAAGTCACAGGTGAAGAGCTGTCAGGTGGCAAGCGTTTAGTGAGTGGTGAGTAGCTGGCAGCTTTGTCCCTGGACTGGTGACACCTTCCGACAGAGAGGCCACGGCGTCTGGCATGACATCCTGCTTCACCTCTCTGAGCGGGGCTCTGGGGCTTTCAGTCTTGGCTCTGGAGGCCTGCTGGTGTTCCCTTGTGGCTCAGATACTGCTTCCTCAGGGCTTCCCTGGTGACTCAGTGGTAAAGAGTTTGTCTGCCAATGCAGGGGACATGGGTTCGATCCCTGGTCCGGGAGGATCCCACATGCCGCAGAGCAGCTAAGCCTGTGAGCCACAACAGGAGAAGCCACCGTAATGAGAAGCCCTCACACTGTGCATCACATCTAGAGAGTAGCTCCCGCTCACTGCAACTAGAGAAAAGCTCATGCAGCCACGAAAACCCAGCACAGCCCCAAAGCAAAAAGAAATACATATAAAAATTTTAAAAAGATGTGGCAGCATCCCAGAGGTAACAGTGTTAACACGTTTCCACCATAAAATGAAAGGGCAAAGGAAGCGTTCTCTTTTGAGTAGGTGGATTTGAGAAGGTGAGGATGCTGTTCCTGGTCCTCTGTGTCACCTCAGGAGGCAGAGGAACAACAGCTCATGCTGTGTGGATGCTGTCAGGAGTGTCAGGAGCTCTGAAAGCCTTGCTGTCTCCTTGGGAACCTGCAGTCTCACACCCAAGCCCCAGAGCTTGCTCCCACCTGACCGGAGCTGGCTTGCATCCTGCTTCACGATGCATGCTCTCGGGGCTTCCTGTGGTTGCACCTTCTCCCCAAAGGCTGCAGGGTTGCTCTGGGTAGAAACCACCCTTTCTGCATCCCTCGGTGCCCCTGTGTGCCTGCAGGGTGAGTGGTTGTCACCAGCTGCCCTGTGCAAGTAGCCCCCGGTCTCCTCCTGAGCACTGGCCTCAGTCAGAACAAAGAGTGGTCCATGTCACTAGGATGGAAACAATGATCTATTCAGCACTCCTCCAAGTAAAGGCTCCTTTTGTCCAGATTGCTGACTTTGAAAAAGTTCTTCTTGAGGTTTTGCTGTAGGAAATTAAAATCACCAGTGCAGAGACAAAGACAACCTCCTCATTGGGAAAATGACCCTGATTAAAGGGAGCTGACTTTCTGCAGCTCCCGTAGTTGCTTGTCTGTTCCTCCACAGTGTAAGGGGCAAGCCCCTGGAAAGGTTATTTGTTTTAGGGACTTAGCTTCCAGAGTACAGTTTTTATTTTTCTATCCCAGGAAGTTTTCCATGAACTAGATGATATGAATGATGATTTTCATAGCTTTTGTGGGTAGTGACAAATAGCTGTGAAAGAGTCCAAACCAGGTAAAGAAACAATTGCTGTTTTCAGTCATTTAAGTACCAGGATTCTTGGGACCTCAGCAAATGTTGAGAGGATAAAATTGTCAAAATCAGATAATGTCGCTTGGTAGGTGGGTGGGGGCAGCAGAAAGGAAGTCCTGAACAAAAATGAAGAGAGTGTTAAGTGGCAGTCCCATTTCTCTGTAGTGTATATTTTGTTACAATCTTAAACATATAAATTATGTGGTCTATGTGGTTCCCATTAGAGATGCAACTGTTATGAACTTTGAAGCCCAAATTAGTGTCTGGTTGTGTTTTCAACTACTCTGCTGAGGACTTTGAGTGAGTTTGGGGTTGCTGGTGTTAATATAATGGCAGCCAGCCAGCTTCACAGCCACTCTATGTGGGTTACTCCTACATCATCCCTGTGTTATGGATGAGAAAAAGCTGTTTAACTTGTCCAAGGTCACATATTCAGTAAGTGAAGGAACAGGGATACACCATAGTATTCATCCTTTTAAAATGTACTGCTCAATGTGTTTTGGTAAATCCACAAATTTATGCAACCATCAGCAGTATCTAATTCCAGAACATTTCCATCACCCCAGAAGGAAACCTTATAGCCATTAGCAGTCACTCCCCATTCTGTCTTCCCCCTTTCTGCTCTATGTAACAGTAATCTGCTTTTTGTTTCTATGCATTTGCCTATTCTGGGCAATTCAGATAAGAGAATCTCATACTATTGGGTCTTCTGTGATTGGCTGCTTTCACTTAGCACAATATTTTTGAGTTTCATGTGTATCAGTATCTCATTATTTTTTATTGCTGCTAGCCCCATGTGTGCATATACCACGTTTTATTTATCCATTCATCAGTTGGTGGACATTTTGCATTATATTCACTTTTTGGCTATTCTAAACAACACTGCTGTGAACACTGTGGGCAAAAGGAGCTAGAATTTGAACCTTTCTCTTAGCAACTCTGTTGTCTGCACGTGATTGTCTCTAATACTTTGCATCTGCTCCAACAGAAAATGGGATATTACGATAGGCAGAGTTCTTAGAAATTGGTTTTCAAATCTGAATCAAGCTTCCTTCATTTGAAGGCAGGACGCCAGCTCGGTGAAATGTAATGAAGTACTCTAACCTTGGACTTCCCTGGTGGCTCAGTGGTAAAAAATCCACCTGCCAGTCCAGGAGATGTGGGTTCACTCCCTGGGTCTGGAAGATCCCCTGGAGAAGGAAGTGGTAACCCACTGCAGCCTGGGAAACCCTATGGACAGAGGAGCCTGGAAGGCTACAGTCTATGGGGTCGCAAAGAGCTGAACACAAATTAGGACTAAACAACAACTCTAACCTTGTCCACTCACAGTGTGGTCTGTGGGCCAGCAGTGCCAGCTTCTTCTGGGAGCTTGTTAGAAATGCAGAATCAAAGATCTCGCCCAGACCTGCTAAATTATAACCTGCATTTCTACACAATCCCTGAATGATACTTAAGTTCATTAAATTGTGAGAAGATCTGTTGAGTCACTCAACTCTGATTTCCTAATTTCTAGTCTAGGGGGATTTTTTTTTTCTCTTCTGTGTTACCTCTGGGCATTTTCTGAGTGCATTGCTATTCTATAAAATATTTAATAACTTCCTCACTGACTCAAAATGAGATATGGAGAAATCAGTACCCTCTCTGCATTGACTCAATGAAGTAGATAAAACTAAAAGGAAGATATTTTAGTATCACTCTTCATCATTTTCAGAGTGTGTTGCTAGTCTCTCTAGGGCCAGCAGAGTCTAACCTCCCTTTGTAGAATTCCCACTCCCCTGGAATGTATCAACGGCTCTTATAATAGCTTGGTTAAGAAAACTCTTTACTTCAGAACATATTTTTTTGAGCATCTTCAGATATTAATAATGCTTGTGTATCAGGGTTCTCTAGAGAGACAAAACCAATAGGATACATATATGGAAGCAGAGATTTATTACATCAATAGGAATTGGCTCACACAATTACAGAGGCCAAGAAGTCCCACTGTCTGCCATCCGCAAACTGAAGAATCAGGAAAGTTGTGATGTAGTTCAGTCTGAGTCTAAGTGCTGATATCTGAGGGAAGGAGAAGATGGGTATTCCAGCTCAAGCATAAAAAATAAAGCAAATGTGCTCCGTTTCCACCATTTTGTTCTACCCTAAGTCCTGAAGATTGATGATTCCACCTGCGTTGGTGAGGGTGATCTTTACTCTTTCTACCAGTTCAAACGCTAATCTCTTCTGGAAACACCCTCAAAGACACAGCCAGAAATAATGGTTTACCAGTTACCTGGGTATCCCTCAACTCAAATTGACATGGAAAGTTGACCATCACAACTTTGAACCCATTTTTAGAAACAAATCTGATCCCAATATTGTAGATCCCATATCCCATCCATATGTTATGGTCAGAGGGCAGTGACATCCAAGTTCTCTGCTGAATTTTTAGTTCCTTTACTTCTGAATTTCTTCTTCCATTTTCCATAACAGTTGAAGATAGACTTTAGGAAGCCACACTTTTTCCTAATATTTAGGCAACAGGGAACAATTAGAAGACCTTGGAAAGGACTTAGAGATCCCTAAAGAGATATCTTGATTTTTTGGTTGATCTTGTAAAACAGGAATGACTATATTCCTGGAGACATACCTATTTGTTTGTTTTGCTGACTCCAGTATGTCCGCAAGTGCGTGGTTTTTTCCTTTGTTTTGTATCATAAATTAGTTCAGGTCCTACAGGAGGGACTCATTGATAGTGATGGGGATGTGAACTGAGAGGAAGGGAATTAGGATTGAGACATCAATATTACTTCCACAGGTTTTGGCAAATACCTTAAAGAGAATTCTTGTCCTATCCCATCCACCATTTGGGCCATGCTCTTATAATTAGGATGCTGAGTATTTCGAGTAGGAGGCAGACTCCAAACTGAAGGCTGGAGCTGTTTCCTTGCAGCTGACAGCCTGACACTCCCTAGAAGGTGAGGAGGGCTCAGAGGGCTTAAATCCAAGAGGTCAGTGCCTGAGGAGAGTGGGCCGAGAATGGGGATAGAGGTTGGGGGGAGCCCTTGGAACGTCAGGGAAGAACCTTGAGCTGGCTGAGGTCTGGGTAGGTTGGCTCGGTGGCCTCTGCCTCTGACTTGGCCTGAGCCCTCTCCTGTCCCTGAGTGGACCTCTAAGGCCTCTGGCAGGTTGGGCCCCCAGACTTTGGAAAGTGTGGCCAGTTTCCCTTCAAGTTGAGGTCTGAGCTGCAGGCCATTCTTGGCTGGTTTGGGGCTTGGCTCAGTCTTCAGGGTTTTTTGAGGAGGTTGAATATCCTGAGGCTCTAAGGAGCATGGGGTTCTGGAATGTTCCCTGGGTGGAGGTCTTCTGGCATTTCACATCTTTTGCATTTTGTGAAATGTTAGGATCTAATGTGCTGTGGCCACAGATCATGAAAACTGTGTGTGTTGGTAGGGAAGGGACTGCTGAGATTTACTGGAGAAAAAATTATTAATCAAAAACTGCTGTTACTGGAGTTAATGTGTGGTAACCTAGGAGTTCTACCCCTAGTTTAATTCTACCCGAGAGTTAAAAACGTATGCCCCCACAAAAACTTATGCATAGATATTCATAAGAGCACTATTCATTAGAGCCAAAAGACGGAAGCAACCCACACCTCCATCAGCCAATAAATGGGTAAACAAATGTGGCATATCCATCCATATGCAGGAATATTATTCAACCATAAGAAGTGTTGATACACTGGTATGTTCTATGATGCTTCCATGCTGGCTCAGTGGTAAAGAATCTGCCTGTCAATGCAAGAGACAGGAGTTCGACCCCTGGGTCAGAAAGATCCCCTGTAGAAGGAAATGGCAAGCCACTCCAGTGTTCTTGCCTGGGGAATTCCATGGACACAGGAGCCTGGCAGGCTACAGTCCATGGGGTCACAAAGAGTCGGACATGACTTAGTGACTATGTACTCACGCATGCACGTGCTATAACATTGAAAACATTAGTTTAAGTGAAGGAAGCCAAATATAAAAGTCCACATATCATATGATTCCTTTAATATGAATTTTCCAGGATAGGCAAATTCATAAAATAAAAGGATTAGTGGTTGCTTCGGGCTAGGGGGAGTGGTGACTGCAGAGAAACTGCTAATAGGTGTGGGGATTCTTTTTAGAGTGATGAAAAAATATAGTTATATAGTGGGATGGTTGCCCAACTTTGTAATTATACTAAAAATCATTTAATTGTACAGTTTAAAGGGTGAGTTTTATGGTATGTGAAGTATATATCAATAAAACAAGCCAAAAGCCAAGGTTAACACCTTGTACTTGGAGAACAGAAAGTCTTGGGGCAATTTCTTTATTCTCTAACTTAATCTGTAAAGGGTTTCTGCTTGCAGGGTGGGTGGGAGACAGTTGCTTTCATGGCAGTGCTTCCCTCAGCCCTTGGCTCCCAAGTGGTCCATCCTCTCTCTTGGCCCGTGTGTGGCTCCGCCTCCACTTCTGGTGGACCTGGGTGCTCACCTGCATCATGGTGCTGCCCCTGGACTAAGCTTTGTGCAGGGATGGTGCCCGCAGGACCCTGGCAGCTCAGCTGGCTTGCGTTCCCAGTCACCCTGAGGTCTATGTAGAGACCCAGCCGTGGTGCGCGGAGGGCTGTGTCTGATATTCTACACTGGCTGTCACAGAGGACGTTTTAAAAAGTCAGGCAGTTTAAATCTCAGAGGGAGACGAAGAAGCACAAAGGAAATACTCAAAGGGAACTGAGAATTCTGATGGGAAGGACCTGCTGCTGAAATAAAGATTGACAAGGTGATTTCTTAGAAGCTTTCCCTGACATAACCAGGAGTAGTGGTTATTATAAACAATGCTTAGTTTAAAAGATGTTGCTTTACTAATTTAACAAATCTGGAAGACTGTATACTAAAGTCTGTAAGGGTGGGATTCCAGAAGACTTTTACTTCATATATAGATATTTAATTATAGTGTTTTATTATTTTTCTGAATAATAACAGCATTTCCCCCAGTGGGAATGTATTACTTTTGTAGTCAGAGAAAATAAACACATTAAAAAATTTGAAAAATAATAATGGCTTAGATAATATTATTTAGAATCTATGAGTTAAAACATGTGCTTGTCAGAACTTACAAATTCACTAGGTGTGTTAGGGAAAACATGATCCAAAGATTGGTCTAGAGAGCTATATCTTTAAAAGCATTTCACTAATCTAGTGATTCATGGTTTACAAAGTTTGTGTCCTCATTCACTCATTCAGTTTGTCCATCAACCCATCAGTCCTCTACTGAGTCCTGTCACTGTCACAGTGCTGAGTAAGCCCAAGGATGCTGAGGTGCCCTTGCCGTGATGCCCCGTCTCCCAAAGTACACGGGTTTGCTGATTGAAACATGTACTGACTCCCTGGGTCCTGCTGTAAAGAGGACTGACAGGGGCCTGAAAGCCAGGCTCATCCCTGCCAGGGTGGGGAAGGTGATGCCATCAAGTGGGCAGGAAGGAATCTCTGTCTTGTCTCTGTGGATGCTCCTGTTGGCCACGGGGTTTGGGACTATGGGACGGAGCCCGTTTCTCCACCCAGGGCAGACGTCAGGCAGAGCAGCAAGACAGAGGAGAGAGCCCGGCCGTGTGAATGTGGGAGGGATTCATGATGTAGCTTCCTTCACTGTAAACTGGGTTCAGCTTTGAGAGTGAGCAGAGCCCGTGAAGCTGCAGTCACCCTAGGAAGGATCCTAGGAAGTGGTCACCTTTCTAAGGGCTGGATTGGGGGATCGTGACCCTGTGGGAGGTCTGGGAATGGCAAGACTGTGCTTAGTCGCTCAGTCATGTCTGAGTCTTTGCTGCCCCCTGGACAGCCAGGCTCTTCTGTCCTTGGGGATTCTCCAGGCAAGAATTGGAGTGGGTTGCCATGCCCTCCTCCAGGGCATCTTCCCAACCGAGGGATCGAACCCAGGTGTCCCGCATTGCGGGCAGAATCTTTACCATCTGAGCCACTGGAGAAGCCCATGAATACTGGAATGGGTAGCTTATTCCTTCTCCAGGGTATCTTCCTGACCCAGGAGTCAACCTGGGGTCTCCTGCATTGTGGGCAGATTCTTTACCATTTGAGCCACCAGGGAAGCCCAAGAATACTGGAGAAGGTAGCCTATCCCTTCTCCAGGGGATCTTCCCAACCCAGGAATCAAACCTCTGTCTTCTGCACTGCAGGTGGATTCTTTACCAGTGGAGCTACCAGGGAAGCCCATGGCAAGGTTGGTGAGGGCTTTTTGTTTTTTCTCCTGGTGCCCCTCCCAGTTGCTCTCTTCCTGAATCCCTTCTGTTTTCACTGAATCTCCCCCTTGCTTGGCCCTGGTTGTCATAATATTGAAATATATCCTGTTTTATTACTTGCTGTATTAACTGAGCATGCATGCATGCATTAAGTGAATAAATGGAAGCCTTTTATTCTTAATTAAAAATACAGATGTATCATATGCTTTCTCCTTTTCTCTCTGAAAAATTCCTCATTATAGGAGAGAAATCAATTTTTCCCTTACCATTGTGTTTGTTTTTATGGGTTAATGACCTTTAGGTGGGAAGAAAAAAAGACTCATAAGGACTGTGAGACCAGAATAAGTGATCTGATTATAAAGAGGTGAGATCTAAATTCCCTGGGTGTCCAGATCAAGGTTGTATGACTTCTCTCCTGACTGAGGCTCTGAACTGAGGACGTAGTGAAGCCTGGATGTTTTATGAATTGCTGGCAGCCAGATGGGCAGCCGGCAGAGGCCAAGCCATTGATGGGGTGTGAAAGAATGAGCTGGGGGCAGCGGAGGCCCCCCTGAGTGGACCCATTTCCCACAGCTCTGAGATCTAGGAATGTATGGGAGGGGAGTGTGGACTGGGAGATTCTGGGCCTCCTGTCTAGAGTGGCGGTGGAGGTGCTTGGGAGCAGCAGCTTCTTAATGATGGTGTGGTCGCGTTTTGTGCCCTCTCCTGTAAGCCATCTTCAGATGAAAGCACCACTCTCCAAGATGCTGCTTCGTGCCAGGTCTCTGATTCTTGCCCCCTGTAGCTAGGAAAGGGCTGCAGAGTACTTGTCACTTTTATGTCTAAGTCAGATCTTAAGCCAGCTTGAGTCACTGAATCTCCACGATCAAAGGCAGCCATTTCACATCTTTTAGCCACATCAAAGCAAGTTGTGGAAAAAATTAGGAATCTGGAAGCAAATTGAATTATACATCAAAGAAAAACAATCTCCTGACCTTTCTTCCTTCCAAAGCCAACTGTTCCTAAGCATAAAGATCCAGGCTGGATGCTGCCGATTCAGCGTTGGGGGGCGGGGTGGGTTCAGGGAATGGAGGTTCAGTTAAACCAAAGAGCTCGTTGAACACTTTCTTGACAAGGAACGTTCTTGGAGCCACCGGATGTGGGAGAAACACAGGGTAAGGGTTTTGTCAGAAAAGTACTCACGGTTAGTTGGGGAAGCAAGAATGGCACACAGCACTATTTCCGTGCCAGGGTCGTAATTCAGGGGTGAATTGGGCGATGCAGTGTGATGTGTGGTGAGACTTCAAAGGGGAGGAAGACCAGCCATGGTGGCAGCTGTGGGTGAGGATGGATTTCACAGCTGGGCTGTCGAGTTGGGTCACAGGATGAAGCGGGTCTCTGGGAGAAGGAGAGGATGGACTGGACCATGGGGTGTGTGTGTGAGAGAGGTCAGCCCCGTCTTCTCAGTTGAGGTGGGGAAGAGGGGTAGCTGCAGTGGGGAGTGGCCCCAAGAAAGAAGTCCCTGAGGCTAGATATGATGTCAAAGATAAATGAAGCCAGACACTGGTTCAAGTGGCGAGGGCAGATTTTAATCAGTAATAGGCATGATAGGGAGAAGAGGCCAATGTGAACTGAATCCAACTTTGATTTGTAGGGAGGTGACTGAACCGTTTGAGCAGATTGAGGGGCTGGGGAGGGGCCTCGAGGGGAAACATTATAAAAAGCTGGAAGGGAGGTTGGTCCATGTGAAGTCCATCTGGGTTTTCAAACTGGCCCTTCTTCAAGTTAGGCTCCCTCCTTCCCGCTGAGGCTGGAGACAGAGCCCTATCTCCAGGTGTTGGCTGGAGAAAATAGTAAATTCTTTTTGGCAGCCCTGAGTTTTCTCAGGCAGGCACTTTAAGGGGGATGCGAGCCATCTGAGGGATGTGGCCTTGAGCTGTTAGAAATTGTGCTAATGTTTGTTCAAGTCTTTACAGGCCAAGGTTGAGGGGCCTGGCCAGGAGGAGGGCTCAGAGCAGCCCAGGGTTCAGTCAAGGTGAAAACCTCCATCAGGAGACATTTGATGTGAAGAGGCAGGAAATGGATTTAATGATAGTTTTCAAAGTGGGAACAACTTCCTGGGATGGATATTAAAGGAGATTAGATTGGCTTTGAGTATTAATCACTTTTCATTGACTCTTAGGGCCACAAATAACCAAAGTGATCATTAAATTTTAAGGCCTTTTATTTATGGAGGATGTCATGGGGATCTAAGAAATCAAGTAATGTTTGCCCTGTGACATGAAAATAGTCAAGGCGTGTGTATATTCCCAGCCCTCTGTGTATGAGTTGAATACCAGGAAGGTACTAGAAACAGTGCTGGGTGTCGTGGGAGGTACAAAGACCAGTCCTAAGCCCTGGGGGCTCCAGGATGCTCACAGTCCAATGGAAAGGCCCACGTGTGGAGAGTTGGCAGCACACGTAGAGACACTGGGCTTTCCTGGCAGAAAGGCTCTTGGGATTCTAGAGCTGAACAGACGCACGGATGCTGTCTGAGTCTGACAAACTCACTTCATGGTCTTGACGCGTGGACTCGGACAAACAGAAAGCAGAGCAGAGCTCTGGGAAGGGCAGAGGGAGACCCCAGGATGCGTAGGAGGATGCAGAGTCTATTCCAGTGTCAGTGAATGGTCTTTTTATATACTTTCATTTCTGTATTTACTTGTATTTGGCTGCACTGGGTCTTTTCATGGCTGCGCTGGCTTTCCTCTTGTGGCTTTCTGTAGCTGCAGAAAGTGGGAGCTACTCTCTAGTTGTGATAGATATTCTCATTGCAGTGGCTTCTCCTGGGCACGTGGGCTTCAGTAGTTGCAGCTCGCAGGCTCTAGAGCCCAGGCTCGGTAGTTGTGGTGCATGGGCTTAGTTGCTCCGCAACACGTGGGATCTTCCCAGACCAGGGATCGAACCTGTGTTTCCCACATTGGCAGGCAGATTCTTTACCACTGAGCCACCAGGGAAGCCCTGGGCAGGGATTGTTGAACAGAAGGTTCTGAAAGGTGAGCAGTAATTGGTCGCCTGTAAGACTGGTGTATTCATGAAGGATAGAAAGGTTTTTAATGTGACTTTTCCTGGTCTACCCGTCACCTGTAGTGTTGACAGACTACCCTAATCCAGGCCATTGTTACCGCATTTTTCGATGGATGGAGCATCTTCTTAACAGATATCCCCCCTTCCCTTGTATCAAGTCCCTTGGATCCCTCCAAATGCTTTTCCTCAGCGAATGTAGTCAGAATGACCTCTGGGTTTTGTCTCCCTTCTCGCTTAAAACTGCTCAGTGGCTTTCAGTAACATTTATCTTCCCTTGTCCTTAATGTTGTCCATCGGTCTTGCTGTGATACTCCTGATACCCTCACACTTGTAACTCTTGCCTTCCTATCCCCTCCACTCCTTCAGACTACTAATGCTTTGCTTCTGTGATCTTCTAGTCTAGGACTTGAGAATATTAACCTCTTTTAATATGAACAATCTATTATTCTCTAGTATTAGAGAATATTATTCTCTATTTCTTCTTTTCTACTTAGAAGATATCAAAGGGAGAATTCTAATTGTAGCTTATATTGCATATATAAAGATTAGGTTTAATGGATTTTTGTCAACTTCAGATAGTCAGTGAAGCTCATTGCCAGCATCTTTTGTGTCTTTTCATGTCCTGTGTGCACCCTGCCCTCGTCTTGATCTTGGTGGCCATTCCTGTGTATCTTCCTTGTGTCCAGTTGTTTGTATGGGCGACAGACGTCAAGAGTGATTTCTGTCTTACAGAGATGGGAGCGAGCTGTATATATAATCTTCACAAAAATAAAAATTACGCCTTAAATACCCCAATTTTAAAGCTGTTCATCTGATTTTGGTGTAAGTCTTTCTAACAGATACTCTACTTCTCTTTGTTTATACCTTTGCCTGTTAAATAAAGAATTCTGATGAACCTACTCATTGTTTAACGCTTTCTTTGTCGTTACATGAACTTCAAGTCCTTTTGGGTCCTTTTTGTCTAGTGAATAGTTTTCCAGATTTACTTGTTTCCTTCATATTTGTTAAGTTTGTAGCCACTTGTGTTGGTACTTCCATAAAGTTTATAGCTCCTGAGAATTTCTTACAGTTTAATCTGCTTTCATTTGTCCCAGTAGCAGCATTTTAAGGAATACTCAGTTGGACAGATCATAAAAGGTTATTTTCAAAATATATAATTTTTGGAATGTATTTGATGAAAACATTGATTTTTCTTAGATGTATATTCTTAAGAACAGTTGTTTTTTTTACTGTGTGGAATGACTGTATTAGATATTTATTTATTTGTAGCAAGTTTAAATCAGGAAGGAATGCCTGAGATCAAAGGACCGGGAGCAAACAGGTAAAATGCACGATCCCTCACCTCTCCACTCCTGCCTGCCCCTCCATCTGCTGCTCAGTTAGGCAGTGCTGGTGCCCCCACTTCCTTCTCCTGACTCTCCAACATGGCTCTTCCCAGGTGAAGCTGCTGGGGGCTGAGTTAGAAACAAATTAACCATTCCTAAAACCAGTCATACAGAAGTAGGCAGAATTAGCTGTTAAAACAGTCACATCGAATGAGGTTGCTAAAATTTCATGAAATAATGAAGACAAACAAGTAAATTCTACAAGTTGGGTTTAGGCAAATGAACATTCTGCAAATTGGCCCACTTCTGTGTGGTGGCACCTGGATGGTCCAGTGGAAGATGGTTTTCCTCGGAGCCTTGGGCGGTGCTGAGGCCCAGTGGCCAGATGCCATTTCTTCCCCGATGCTGCTCCAGACATCCCTAGCTCCCCAAGCCATACCTCCCTTGTGCACTGTTTCTGGTTTCCTGTGTTCCATCACCAGGTCACCAAGCACGTGAGAGCCACAAACAAAGTTTGATTTAATTCCCTAGAGAAGTATTTGCATACATGCCTGGAGATGTTCATTGTCCAATGTCCATCAAAGGTTTCCATCGTGCAAAATTAAGGGGAGCTGAAATGTCTGCTCAGGAGAGTGGATGCAAACTTATTCTTGGTCCTTCTATTCAAGAGACATGCAGCAGGGGGCTTTTGCCTCTGGCTTCAAGGACATCATCACTGTTGACAACTATTTTAGTTATTCAGAGATCTTCCCTGCTTATTTAGCTTTTCTAAATAAAAAGACTCTATTCCAGAAGTTTTAGAGTTTTCAGACTGTAGAAAGGTGGGAGAGTGACTTCAATCATATTACTCACTCTTGTGATTAGATGTATACAACACCTAATATAGATTGTAGCAGGCAAACAACATTTGGTCCCTAATTTATATCTTGGTAGCAACCAGGTTCAGTAGACCAGACTAACTGCAGTATTAGAGAATGATTTGTGTTTCATCTGTGTAGGCAGGCATTAGTAATGATCTCATTAAAGGACCGTCACAGCACCATGAATTGCCCCCATGTACCTCCTCTGCTTCTTTGTGACCCTATGGACTGTAGCTCCCCAGGATACTCTGTCTGTGGGATTTCCTAGGCAAGACTACTGGAGTGGGTTACCATTTCTTCCTCCAGGGGATCTTCCTCACCCAGGGATAGAACCCATGTCTCCTGCACTGATAGTTGGATTCTTTATCACTGTGCCACCTGAGAAGATCCCAGCAAAATGCTCCCATCTCTCATGTCCTGGGTCCTTCCTCCCTTGTAGCATCAGGAGAGTATTCAGACTTCTCTGGAAATTCAAGCCACTTGTAATGATAGTTTTCCTGTGCTGTGCTGGGGTAGAGGCATTGGTAGTCTTTTGGCTTTTGAAAAGCATAATTTCTTTTCTTTCATTTTTTTTAAAAAGGTTTTAAAGTGTTATTCTGTTGGTATTGGAAACAAACCTTCATTTCCTTCAGCTTTTTTCTTTCACTGAAAGAGAAAAGCAACAGGACTTGAAGGAAGAGGGGAGTGGGGAAAATCATTGTTGCTTTCTGTGTTTGCTCTCTGCATCTCTTTTCTTAGTAAATTGCCTCAGGAATTTCTGCAGTCAGCTCTAATCTGCTCTTGAAAGGGCTCTTTTGGACCAAACTCTTCAAGTGAGCCAAAACTCTAAGACTACAGGGTTTGGGAGGAGACAATGAAAAGAAAGAGGGTATTAACATGTGGCCCTTCTATTAAGATTGTGAAATTTCCTTAAGTTGTAAATGTGGCTGGGAAAAAGGGGGAAAACTCTACTTTTGGGGAAGGCAGCACTTACCATCTTCTCCTCTTCCCTTTTTTCTTTATTCCTTTCCCACCTAAGTTGGTTGCAGCAGAGAGTTTTTTTAATAGTTTTGGGTTATTTAAACTTTTTATTATTTTTAAATTAATCTTTATTGGAGTATAGTTGATTTAAAATGTTGTGTTAGTTGCTGCTATACAGCAAAGGGAAACTATATACATATATATACACATATCCACTCATTTTTAGGTTCTATTCTCATATAGGTCATTACAGAGTATTGAGTAAAGTTCCTTGTGCTAAACAGTAGGTCCTTATTAATTATCTCTTTTATATATAGTAGTGTGTATGTGTGGAGAAGGCAATGGCACCCCACTCCAGTACTCTTGCCTGGAAAATCCCATGGATAGAGGAGCCTGGTAGAATGAGGTCCATGGGGTTGTGAAGAGTCAGACACGACTGAGCGACTTCCCTTTTACTTTTCACTTTCATGCATTGGAGAAGGAAATGGCAACCCACTCCAGTGTTCTTGCCTGGAGAATCCCAGGGATCGGGGAGCCTGGTGGGCTGCCGTCTATGGGGTCACACAGAGTCGGACACGACTGAAGTGACTTAGCAGCAGAAGCAGAAGCAGTGTGTATGTGTCAATTCCAACCTCCCTTTCCCCCTTGGTAACCATAAATTTGTTTTCTGTATGGCAGCAGAGAGCTTTTTATACATTTCTGAAAATGGGCATTTTGTGTTCTGGTACCATGGACAGATACCAAAAAATATTTTTGTCTCCTCTTGGTATTTTGAATTAGCATCTTACCTCAAAATAAACATAAAATGCAAATGACAAAAATTTGACTTTTATTATCATTTCCAAAGTCAGTTAAACATGGCAATTTTGGAAACAGGTTGAACACATCTTTATATAAAACACCAAAGACAGAGTTATTTTTTTCTGACAGCCGGTGTTTTCAAAAGTTGTTCTCTCCCCTCCTACCCAATAAGGAAAATGTCCTTTTGCTACCACATCAGAGGCAGTGTTTCTGAACTTGTGACTTCTGCCATTAATGTAGTTGAAATGAATTCATGTTTCCTTAATTCCTAACAAGGGTGTGAAGCAAGCTTGTGACTATTTTATGCCCAGACCTGGGTTGGAATTCTTAAGGAATTAGGCAGAAGGTGGGTGGGTGTGTGTGACACTTTATCCGTCTTAAAGATCGTGAAAGTTACTCCTAGCTCTCAGAAATAAAAAAGAAGGGGGTGGAAACCGATCAAATGCTCTATTCATAGGATAAGAGGAAGAGGAGGGAGGGAGGAAACTTTCATTCACGTCACAGAAATGTATTCTGTATTGTTATGTGCCAGCCACTGTTTAAGGACCTGGGGCCACAGCAATGCATGAATTAGACAAAAGTCCTTGATCTCTGTGAACCTTCCACTGCAGTGGGAGTCGGAGAGAGATAATGATAAACAGGGTAAAAAAGTAGTAAAGTATGGAGTGTGACAGTGATCAATGGTATGAGAAGAAAGAAAGGCAGGGGGTTCTGAAATGTGTGTATTCGAGTGCATGTTGGGTATCTTAAAATAGGGAGCCAGGGGCGCTCTCACCCAGAAGGCGACGTTTTCATGGGAATGGCAGGCTTGTAAGAGGGAAGCGGGGTGAGCAGATCTGAGGCCCCTGCATAACCCAGGTGAGGGGTACTGCTTCAGGCCAGAGGGGTGGCAGGTCAAGGGTAAGAAAGGTTGGATGAGGAATTCCTTGCTAGATCAGAGTAGTGGGTATGGGAGAGAGAAACAGGAAACCTGGCCTCGGGGTTCTACCTGAGCCTCTGACACAGACCCTATGATCCATTCACTGTGGCCTCTGCAGCTGTCACTGAAGGTTTTCAGTTTGTGCCGTTTTATAAGTGAAAGTGTTTGTCACTCAGTCGTGTCCGACTCTTTGCGACCCCTGGACTGTAGCCCGCCAGGGGGCTGTCCATGGGGTTCTCGAGGCAAGAATACCCGGTGGAGAATGCATGACTCAAAATGTTAGTCATGACGGAGTCTTCCGTGAGCCAACCAGGCGCGCTCATGCACTCCGAACGCCAGAAGGAGAGGTGGGGCCTTGCTCCCAGTGTGGCTCCTGAGGCTCGTTGTCCTAACTCTAGAGCCACCCAGGTGATCGTGCTTTGGGTGGGGGTGGTTTGGAAGAATCTGGGATTTTACTGGGTGGTGTGTTTTCTGGTTGGGAGGCCAGTCACTGAAAATGACCCAGGGTTTTCACTGTGTGCTGAATCCAAGACAAGCTGACAAGGCAGTGTGCAGAAGGAGCAGAAGTAGTCTGAGGAGGGGGGCACTTCCGGCCATAGGGAGGGGCACTTCCGCCATAAGGAGGATGGGCACTTCCGCCATAAGGAGGGCGGGCACTTCCGGCCATAGGGAGGGTGGGCACTTCCGGCTGTGACCTGGCCCAGCTTGCTGG
Source organism: Capra hircus (assembly GCF_001704415.2). Lineage (NCBI taxonomy): Eukaryota > Metazoa > Chordata > Mammalia > Artiodactyla > Bovidae > Capra > Capra hircus. Next base: position 20,956,779 of record NC_030831.1, on the reverse strand, counting down.
TTGCACAGCTAACCAGTGTCTCTGAGCTGAGGGGGTTAGGTGAGCTGCAGTCACCTCACACCTGCTCTCTCCTCTTCCTGGCCGCTCAGCATTATGTGTTTTGCTCTAATTTAATCTCTTTGTTGAATGTGAGACTCAGGGGAGTCCACGCCCCACTGGCCCCTTTTGTTTCATTACCAGGTGAAAGGGCTTCACAGGTGGCACTAGTAGTCAGGAACTCTCCTGCCCATGCAGGAGACTTAAGAGACCCGGTTCGATCCCTGAGTCAGGAAGATCCCTGGAGAAGGACATGGCAACCCACTCCCGTGTTCTTACCTGGAGAATCTTCATGGACAGAGGAGCCTGGTGGGCTACAGTCCATGGGGTCGCAAAGAGTTGGACATGACTGAAGTGACTAAGCACTGCACAGCACATTGAAAAAAAAGTCATGATCAATGCTAGTAAATTGCATCTCCAAGTATTTTCACAAGAGCAAGTGGGTTCATGTTACCCCTGTTTTAGATAAATGGCTGGCTCAGAGGTTATGCGTGGGAAAATGGTGGACTGCCTATCTTAGTGACATCTTGATTACCGTACATTTCACCGTTGGGCAAGCACTGAATTGTCTGTGATGCTGGTTACTGGGCTCTGAGGAGCAGGTTTGGGAGCGGGGGCTCTCGTGGTAGCCACCCTCGGTGCGGCCTTCAGATTCTAACTTGCCATACCTGCTGGAGGGGGCTCTCCTAGCAATCCAGGTGTTGACTTGGACCAAGGTTGGTGCTGGACCAAGGCCCAGCATGGTCCTGGGCCTCTGAGTCTGGTGGAATCTCGGGCCGACACAGATGGACCAACTCCAGGTCTCCATTCTGCTAGCTCCCAGGTGATTTCTATGCATTTTTAAGCGTGAGAAAATCAAGGGAGCCACGCATTAGCTGGTCTGTTTTGGAATAAATCAGGTAACATGACAACCCCACCTGTGGCTCGTTCTCCATCATGAAGGTTCCTCTTCTCCAGGCACCCATGCCTCTCATTGCTTCCTTTTTGTGGCTGATCCTCAAAACTTTTGTCTCTTCACGAGTCTCTTTCCTTCAACACATGCTGCCTCGGAAAACGTGCAACCAGTTTCCGTTGATTGCTTTGCTGTCCAATGTGGGTGTGGCTATACCTGCCCGCCCCTCCCATGCCACCTGTAGTCCTGGCCTAGGGAGTGTGGTGAGGGGAAGCTTAGCTCTTTAAATTCTGACCTGAGTCATGTAGCTGCTAAAAATCCTTCCCCGACTTAGGGCTGACTTGGCTTCTGCATCCTCTAAATACAGGTATGAATGGGTGGGATGAGGCTAAAATTGTCTCAGGTCCCAGTGAGAATCTAAAAAAACAAGGCTCGTAATTTTAAGCCTGGGAGAAAAATGAAACAACCCGCCCCCCGCCCCCTTCCTTGAAGGGCAAAGCAAGGGTTTGGGCTCTCAGTTTTGTTCTAATGGCACCTTCGTCTGCAGTCAGTGTTTGAGGGAGCCTCTGAGTGTGCTATAATGATGGGTATTCAGTCTCTTTCCTGAGGACGGAGCTCCAGCCCCCCAGGGGGTGTGGTGAAGGCTGGGGCCCTGCTGTCCGACCACAGAGATTACTGAGGACAGTCTCCATGCCTGTGGCTCTGATCTGTGTGGAGGCGGGGCAGAGCCCAAGGGAGACTGTCCGGGAGGGGGCAGCGAAGGCAGCCACCCATGCCAGCCCCCCAGTCCTGGTTGTGTGGGCACCTGCACTCACAGCCTTGTACCTGGAGTGGCCGCCTAGATAGTGGTTCACATGGAGGGTGTGGCAGAGCTAGCCTCGTACCCCGTTTTTACTCCTGGAAATATCTTCTGAGCTTGGGAAGGGGTGGGAGTCACTCTCTGAGTTTGGGGGCAGTGTGTGTGGAGCCTGGGCATTAGGGCAGCTGGGTGGTACATCACCTGTACAAAGGTACTTTAAGCCCCCCTCCCTTCCCCACTGTTGTCACCTGTCGTCAGAAGCTGACCCACTTACCCTGCCTGAAGTAACCAACCCACAGTAGGTCTGCCCAGATTCATGGTGACTTGACAACTGTATGGTGATGTTGGAGGGGCGTGCCCTTGCTTGCCTTTCCTTCTCAGTGTCCTGTAGTTGTGACTTTTTTAAAATTTAATTTTATTTATTATTACTTTTGTTGAGTGCACGGGGTCTTTGTTGTGGCACATGGGCTCAGTAATTGCAACCTGAGGGCTTAGTTGCCCAATAGCTCTTAGTTCCCTGACCGTGGATTGAACCCGTGTCCCTACCTTGCAAGGCAGATTCCACTGGATCCCCAGGGAAGTCCCTGTGACTCTTTTTCTAAAGCCTCCCTTGGCCCAGAGCCCAGTGCAGCTGGATGGTGGAGGCACTGAGGCTGAGCTTGCACCCAGGAAGCCCAGCGTGGCCCATGTTTTCCTCTTCAGCTGCTCCTCGCCCTCCCTCCTTGAAAATCCAGTGCTTTCCCTTGAAGGAAACCAGGTGAATCTGGTGGCCCCCCCACATGGAGCTGTTCTTCCGGAGACTGAGGCCCTGGAGGAGCAGGGAAGTCAGAGTCAGCTGGATCCAGGAAGTGGGCCTTCTAGGCTGGAATTGGGAGCGGGGCGGGTGAGGCTGGAGCCCTTTAACTGGCTGACACGTGGCTCCACCGTGGCAGGTCACCAAGTATACCAAGTGAGCCTGAAAAAGCCCGAGCCTGGTACATACTGTAGGGACATAGTGTTGGCTGGGTGAATACTTTTCACCTGAGTAACCAACTCATTTTCCCAGAGTTTACCTGCCCTCCTCTCTGAACAGTGTCACCGTACAGCTCCTTATTCCGTGGAAGGACTTACAACTTAGGTCAATAGCTGGAGGTATCTGTGATTCTCTCTCTCCCTTTAGACTTGAAGCTCCTCATGGGAGCATGGTATTGTGCTCATCTTTTTTTTTTTTTTTTCCTCTTTTGAAAGGAAGATTTTATTATTTATTTATCTGGCCACACCACAGGGCATGTGGGATCTTAGTTCCCTGACTGAGGCTCGAACCCGTGCCCTCTGAACTGTAAGTGTGGAATATTTACCGCTGGACCCCCAGGGAGGTCCCGTATGTTCGTCTTTGAGGCCAGGGTGCAGTGCCTCTCCCCTAAAGTGACTGCTTGTGAGTGAGTGTTCAGAGTCACAAGCCCCCTTTCCTGTGAGGTGTCACTTTCAGTTCAGTCGCTCAGTCGTGTCCAACTCTCTGTGACCCCATGGATGTCAGCATGCGAGGCTTCTCTGTCCATCACCAGCTCCTGGAGCTTACTCAGACTCATGTCTATTGAGTCAGAGATGCCATCCAACCATCTCATCCTCTGTTGTCCCCTTCTTCTGTGCCCTCAATCTTTCCCAGCATCAGGGTCATTTCCAAGGAGTCAGTTCTTTGCATCAGGTGGCCAAAGTATTGGAGTTTCAGCTTCAACATCAGTCCCTTCAGTGAATATTCAGGACTGATCTCCTTTAGGATGGACTGGTTGGATCTCCTTGCAGTCCAAGGGACTCTCAAGAGTCTTCTCCAACACCACAGTTCAAAAGCATCAATTCTTCGCTGCTCAGCTTTCTTTATAGTCCAGCTCTCACATCCGTACATGACTGCTGGAAAACCCATAACTTTGCCGATGTCACTGTACGGCTCCCTATGCCATGGAAGGACTCACAGTGAGGCCAACAGCTGATTTCATTAGGAAATGTATACTGATCTAGAAATACCAGTTCCACTGAGATGTCTGTGTTCTGGTCCTCTTCTCTCTGATGGAGTCCAACAGAAGCTGAATCCACGTTGTTTCCTAAGTTCTCCAGGACGCTGGGCTTAGCTAGCTTTTACCGTGGAGCGGACAAGAGCAGTCACTCTCAGCTCATTTCGTCTTTTCACTGCACAACTGCTTGCTCAGCCCTCCTCAGCACAGGACCTGGAAATAAACCCAGAGGGAGAGTCAGGAGGTCGGGGAGGATAAGGAGGCAGCTTGTCCTTTTGATATGTAGAAACGTTTGGTTCAGACGTGAGTTTGCTCCATATGACAAAACCAGTATTTAAGGTTTGCTGCACTTAATTGTAAAAATAACAACATGATTTTTCCTTTACTGTGGTCCCTCCTCTCCCTTGGTTAGTGGATAAACTCTGAGGATAGTTGTTTTAAAAATCATTTTCTCTGCTGCAGTTTTGTTGCATCCCTATGATACTCACTGTAGAAAACGGCCGTTTCCATCTTGAAGAATACTTGCAGAGCCTGGCCCCATGGGGTGGGTCAGGTGAACGCCTGAGTTTTGCCATCTTGGTTCCATGACATGATTGATGCCAGGTTCTTCCCTTTTGACCCCAGCTAATGATCCTTATCTTCTCCCCAAGGGTTAGACAGTCACTTCTCTTTCTCCAAGTGTTTAGGGCAGGGATGGGGAACATTTTCCCTGTCAAGAGCCATTGACCCCAGGAAGGAAGAGACCATTTCTTCGCAGGAGTGATGGTGCCTTGAAGAGGCACCCCCGGGGCCCAGCTGGGCCTGTCTGAGCTCAGGCGACCTTCTCAGCAAGAAGGAGCTGAGAGATGACAGGAGCTGCCTTGCTAGGTTGGGGTCAAAGGCCTGACTGTTCACTCTGACGGGTCTTGGGTATGTTCTAGAAATGTATTGAAGCCTTTGGGGCTGGCAAGAGAAGGAAAAGTAATCTTTATCAGGCAATAAAGTGTGCCAGGTGCTTTGCCAATATTATCGCATTCTTTATCACATTGCTTTAGAGTGTTGGAATGTATGTTTTTAATCCTGTTTTGCTGATAACAAAACCGAGGCACAGAGAGGAATTTCTTCCAAAATGCTACCATCAATTTAGGAGTCTGGGTGGTGGCGAGGTCCAGGGCCATGGAGGAATGGTGCGGAGGCCACGTACAAACCAGAGCAGGGCAGGGTGCAGGGCGAGGGCCCTGCCAGCTGGACGTGCGGGGGAGGACAGCAGAAGTGGACACAGTGTCCCCAGCAGTGGGCATGAGAGAAGCCGGGGGACCACTGGAGGCAGGTTCTGTGAGCTGAGCCTGGGGATATGGAGTGCTTCACCGAGGCCAAGACTAGGACAGTCCTGGCTGTGGGCAGTGCCCAGGTAAGAGGCTGAGTAGTTTCAGTGTGTGTTCTCAGGAGCTGTTTGGGGTTGGGGTGTGTGGCTTGTGGCCATTGTACCGAGATGGTTTTCTTCTCTTAAATTGCTCCCCCTGGAGAGTAAAGCCAAGTTGGGCCTCGTGCCCCATTGAGAAGGTTGGTCTCCCATGCACATGGCCCCAGGCTCTGGATGCTTCCAGAAGCTCAGAGAGAGAATGGGCTGGTTTGATCAGGAAGCCTCTTTTCCATTTGTGCCCGGTAAGGGGGTGGTGAGAAGGGCCGAGCTGTGGGCAGTGACTGCCATCGTGCTGTGGCCAGCTCGAGTGGAAACCTTCCCCCCCACCCCGCCCCTTGCTCAACCAAAACCACCCAGCAGTGCCGTTTCTTTGTCATTGTGAAAACAGAACCAGAAAGAGAAATATATGTCATTTTTTGGGTGGGTGGGAAGCGTGCATCTAAACATTTCCACTTAATTCTAAAATTAAGAAAGGGGATGATAAAAGCTCATAAGTCATTTTGAGTTCTCTAGATTCCTAATTTGGGGAGAAGAGAGGAAAGGAAGCAGGAGCTGTAAGGGGAGGAGGCGGGAAAGGCAGGAGGGCAGGGGCCAAGCCATTGCAGCAGAGAGAGAGAGACAGGCGTGGAGATGAAGGGAGTAGAGGAGGTCTGAAGTGAAGGGTGCCCATCACCTGGTTTTCACACCGCTGGTTGCCACAAGGTCTCTCTGCTGCTTTTCAGATGCTAATGATCTGATTACCCCAGGTCAGCAGCCTTTTTTTGTGGGTGGTGTCAAAGTGTGGGCCCTCTGGGCCCCTGCCAGGGTCCTGCTGGCTGGGTAAGTGACCACAGGGCTGGATGGTATCTGAGGGCCCTGCTCTCTCTCTACCATTGTTTGATCCCCGGGAAAAACGAAGGCGTGTTTTGAACAGAATTCCTATTCATTAAGTGACCAGCACTAGCTGACCCCAGCCTTTTTGCCTCTGAGAAGGATCACTTTTGTTAAAGTAGGGATGTGAGCGGACTAGACTGTAGTGCCCTTCGCTGGGGCCCAAAGCTAGCTGGTGCCCTCTGTTCAGAGGGAAAAATCGGTTCCTACCAAGGGATTTAGAACCCAGGGCTCTGCCTGGACCGCCTTCCTCAGTGAAGGTGAGGAGGGTGGGGGCGGGGTTCCCACAGGCAGAAAAAACACGGGGCTGGGTGGGGCTCAGCAGGGGGTGATGACAGATGAGCAACCATGCAGGTTGCTCGTAATTTCAAGTCTTGTGCAGTGTTTTGGTTGACAGCTCCTTGGAGGCTGCTCGCCTCTAGCAGGGGGGCCTCCTGTGTTCCTTGTTAGCACCGTGCCTGCGTCCCCCCGTCTGCTGTTGACACGTTATCTTCATCACTGACTGCAACCTTCATGCAGCCAGGCTGTGTCTCATCCATCTCTCTTACTACCGAGCCTGGCATGGCGCTTGGAACCAGTGATCGTTTGAAGGAAGGGAAGCCTGCTGAGTGTTACAAGAAGCATCCTGGGGTGCCCAGCGACCTGAAAGTTCTCTGTGTCCTGCCCTTCAGAAGTCAGGGAAGGCTTCAAATCTGGGCTAAAACCATAGACACAAAATAGGCCTGGAACTTCTCTGTGGGACCCAAGGTTAACAGGTCCTGGTCTTAGACAGTAGAGCGTGTGCATCTGTCTATGAGCCGTGTATCCCGAGCCCGGCTCCTTGCCAGACTGTCATGGATGCAACTTGGTTCTCGAGCAGGGAGATCACAAAAGTGCATGCCGAGTCTCAGGCCTGCCCCCACATGTGTACAGAGGAGTTATACAAAGCAGTGCCCTTCATAAACTCCAGGCTTATGGCCCTTCACTTCCTGTGGTTCACCTTTGATATTTCTTAATAGACGCCATTTTGGTGGGAGGGCAGTTCTAATGTTACGGAAATGATGGAGCAAAAAGTCCAGAGTTCCCATATGCCCTTCCAATCTCCCCCAGTTCTTTCTGTTATCAATATCTTGCATGAATGTGGCACATGGTTATAATTGATGAACAGATACCATTTTTCATTATTATACATTAAAATTTTTTAAAATTTTATATTGTAATATAGTTGATTAGCAGTGTTGTATTGCTTTCAGATGTCCATAAATCGATGCATTTTTATTGACTATAAAAATCGTGGTTTGTAGTTTATTAGGTTTGTTCTTTGTGCTGTCTGTTCTGTGGGCTTAGACAAATTTATGTAATGAGATGTCGCCACGATTATAGTCCCATGTGAAATAGTTTCGCTGTCCTAAACATCCCCCATGCTCTACCCAGTCATTCTTCTCTCTTTCCCTCCGAGTCCCTGGCAACCACTGATCTTTTTATTGTTGCCATGGTTTTGCCTTTCCAGATTGTCAGATTGTAGGAATCATACAGCCTGCAGCCTTTTCAGATCGGCTTCTTTCACTTAGTAACACGTGTTTAAGGTTCTGCCATGCCTTTTTGTGACTTGACAGCTCATTTCTTTTTACCACTGAACAGTATTCCATTATCTGATGTACTCCATGTTGTTATCCCTTCACCAATTAAAGGACACTGAGGTTGCTTTTTAGTTTTGACAATTATGATTGTAGATAAGCTTTTTGTGTCTTAGGAAGTGTGGCCACAGGGGTGTGGCAGACTGGGGCTGTGTCTTTGGGGACTGGGCTCATTCACAGAAGGCAAAACTAGCATCTTCTTAGGTTCTAACCTGTAAAGCTGTAACCAGGCCAGATGTTGGGGGCATTAGGAGTCTGGATGGTTAGGGTTCCTCCTGGGTTTTGTTCCAGCCCCCATAGTCAGTTTGGTCAATTAATTAATCAATTATTTATTGAGGTATTAGGTCCTGGGGATAGACAAGTAAGTTATTTATGGACCCTGATATCAGAATGCCCTCAGTTTAGTGTGGGGACAGAATTGCAAAAGAATCATTACTGTTGGCAATATTTAAACAAACACTGACCGTGAATAATTAAGGACAATGGCTGATTCATAGAGTTAAAAGGCAACACCATCATCAGAACTCATTCCAGCTCGAGTGATAAGTGTGACAATAGGGGCGAGTACTGTTGGGGGATTGGGAGGTGAGGGAGGTGTCTGCAGGAGGAGGCGACCTGACACACAGGAAGGGGAGAGGTGGAAGAAACCGGAAACCGTATTCCAGGCTGGAGCGTGAAGGCTGGAACGGAAAGGCTGGAGCATGAGGCTTCTTCTGATCCTCGATGGACCCCAAAGACTCAAGGATGTCTCGGGGGTCCATTTCAAGGCAGCGGCACTGCTCGCTGGCAGTGATTGTCCAGGCGCCTCCAGGTCCCATCTCTCCACCAGCCCCGTCAGCCAGGCTGGAAATCTGCGAGTCCACGTACTTTGTCCCACGGTCAGCTCTGTCCCTAAAGGTCTTTCCAGTCAACCTCTCCTTGTCATCCTAAGGTCATATCTTGCCTGCATGGTTCCAGAGTTCTCTTAACTGGTTTCCTGCTCCTGCCCTATTCAAATTATCTGCCCTCATTGACCAGACTGACAGTGAACTGGGAAAAAACCCTGTCTCACGGGCTTCTTTCTCGCCTGAGAGACAAGAAGCTGCAACTCCAGGGCACAGCAGCTAGGCCCCCACCCTGCTCCAGCGTGGACCCTCTGAGTGTCGTCAGCCTCATGCTCTCTCTGCACAACCTGCCCAGGCACTGGCCCCACTGAAGTACGGTCCGCTTTGAACACACTTCCGTCCTCAGCCGCCCAGGCTGCACGCTGCTCTTCTCCTCCTCACGCTCCCCCTCTGCGCAGCCCTTCTCACACTGGTTGGTTTCCACTCACGCCTCTGAAGTCTGTCCCACATCGCCACGGCTGAGTCTCCATCTCCAGCCCCAGCTTCACAGGGTTCCCCACTCCTTTCTCCGTGGCCCCTTGTTACTGCCGTGTCCTTCTCACATGGCAGAGGGGACAAGCCTTTGTCTGGGACAAGCCTGTCCTCCCCAGTCGGCCCTCAGCTCTCATGCCTGAGACTGTCTTCACTTCCCTCTGTCACCTGAGTGCTCAGCATACTCCCTGCCTAGTGGATGATAAAAGACTGTTAAAAAGATGATGTTACAAATACATAAAGGGAGATTGTACTCTAGGCGATCTGAGGATTAAAGAGGTCATCTTGAGCAGTCTTGCCTCTTTGGGGATTGGGACCTTCTCGTCGTTCACATTTAGCCTCTTCCACCCTCAGGCTGAGGGGGCTGCCCCTTTGCCAGCCGGGGAGCCCCCTCACTCACCCCCACTCACCATCATCACCATGGGCACTTGTCTCGGTTGGTCCCCAGAACAGAAGCCCTTGCTTTTATATGTGTGTGTTTTCCTCTGAATTTACTTGGTGACAAGCGTGTCATGGTTAGGGTGTGAGTGAGTTTTAGTGGCCCAGTTGTTTATGTATAAACAGAACATAAGGCCATCTCCGTTTCTACTAAGCATCTCCTGTTACTCTTCCCCACTTCTGAGAGCCTAGCACTGGGGACAGCCTTGGTGTCACTTTTCTGGCTTTGGTTTCTTTACCTGTGAAATGAGGATGTTGGATTAGATCAAGAATTCTTACCTCTGGACCACAGGATCTCCTGACGGCCCATAGGAAGCTTCTGTGTACCCATACTCTCCGAAATTGTATTAACATTTTGTGTGTCTGAACATCTTTTTATTACTTGTGTATGACTTTCAAATGAGTCTGAGACTCCCAACACTGGGAAAAATGGTTTCCAAAATCTGACCCAGCAGTTTTTTTTTTTTTTTTTTTACTGAAAAATGGTTTCTACAGTGTCACTTTTTTTTTCCCCCTTTAAAATATCATCATGGTAACTGAGTATCAATTTCAGGCTGAGAGGAGTTATTCTTCCCAGTCATTGGTGTATCATGCGGCACTTTTGGATTCAGGGGAAGGATTTCCAGCATAGAATTTCTTTGACTCACTCAGTGTTGACAGTAACTTGGTCTGTGGGCTTCCCCAGCTGGGGAAGAGCAGCATAGCCCAGGCTTGGCCACTGACCGTCAGTTTGTCTTTTGCCACATTTTGCCAGTTCTGAGTGGGGAGTCTGATGTCACAGCTACATCCAGGCAAAGCAGAGGCTCATTTCTCATTGCCACATCTGAAAATTCATGATGGTCACGGTTCTCTGTAACTGGTACAGACCGATTTTTAAATATAGATGTGGCATTTTGCCAATGAATGAATCTCCTCTCTACATGTGATGTCTTTCATAGCAGCCCAAGGGTAGAAAGAAGGTTACTGTCTTTCCATATAGAGGAAGGACCCCTAGGTCTTGATCCCAGTTTCCCATGGAGTACTTGGTGACTGAGTTTGCCTCTTGGTGAGATAAGAGTGTGCTGTAATTGTTAAAGTCAGTGAGTATTATGGGCCTGAAAATATGATATTCTGGATCTATCTTTCACTTGCCTACTTCCCCAGACTTACCCACAGTTGTCTGGGGTTCTTCCCCTCCATATTCTTTGACCAACATAACCAGTTTTTTATCCAGCTTCACTGGTGCCTCAGATGGTAAAGAATCTCCTGCAATGCAGGAGATGAGGGCTCGATCCCTAGGTCAGGAAGATGCCCTGGAGAAGGGAATGGCTACCCACTCCAGTATTCTTGCCTGGAGAATTCTATGGACAGGGCAGCCTGGTGGGTACAGTCCACGGGGTCTCAAAGAGACGGACACAACCGAATGACTGACACTTTGCTTCACCAGTTTTTTATACTGGTTCCTTGTCATGTTTTGGTCTTTCCCCCCACGCAGAGGTTTTCTTCATTGTGCTCCTGCCTGAGCAGGCAGCATAGGACCTCTGTGGCCGTGCTTTTCAGCACTGAGATTTTCAAGCCATGCAGGTTTCCTTCCCAAAGACAGAAGGTCTCTGATGGCCTTTGATTAATTTCCCCTCACCTCATTATTGTAAGCTAGTTTAGCGTATAATACAGTAATTACATCTCTTAAAGGAACATATTTCATTTTAAACAGTAAGAATCGTGGAGGGAAAAGACGGGGGCGCTTATAAGACTTTAACAAATGATGTTCTGATTACACCTCCTTTCCTCACCACCTACCATAGGCTCCCAGTTGCCCTTTACTGAAAGGTGAATGCCTGCCCCCCAGGCAGATTCAGCCTGGAATGGGGGAGGGGGAAGAATAAATGCACCTGGGCTGTGCTTCACTTCAAAAATAATGAATGGATGTATAATTGCGCCCTCCTATAGCTTCTCCCCAGCTGCTGGGCCCAAAGCCCTCCTCCCTCCAGGGGACGTTCTGAGCCTGAGCTGTAGGCCACCCCCTTCTGTGCTGGTGGGAGTGGGCTTTGCACACTTCAGACTGGCAGTGTCAGTTCCGGGAGAATGGACAACCTTGGGGAATACAGGCTGATCCCAGCCCTACATGTTACACATGAGGGTTCTACTTTGGGTCTGACTGTTGTGCACTCTCGAGGTTTGTTAGGAAGGGTCCCATGTTTTACTACTTAGACCCCAGTACCCCCCCGCCACCCCCTGTGGCAAGAACCATCTTTTTCCTTATGGCCCCCACCACCCGGGAGGGGTTACACCACTCTCACTGGCCGCTGTTCACAACCCAGGTGGACAAGGAGGAGAAGGGAGCACCTGTGAGCTCCTGGGAGAGGTGTGAAGTTCCCATGCAGGCAGCGGCTGTGAGCTCCCCTCTTGGTGGATTCAGGTGGGCTCCATTGTCCCTCCCTGTGCTCAGCATTTGGGGTCTCTTTTTCTTTTGCATCACCTGATACTCAGGCAGTGTGCACACATGGAATTCCCTCCCTTGGGACTTGGGATCCATGAGCAGTACACAGTGTATCAGGTATAGGTGGAGGGTCAGAGGACTTCTAAGCTCTGCTCCATCATCCACAAGCTGAAGCCAAGGGTGCATCTGCACCCACGTTTACAAACCCAGAGACGTGCATGTGAGACCTACGTAGAGCAGAGCCTGCAGACATTGATGGCAGACTGGGGATGCACCAAGATTATCAGTCATCCTCCCGGAGGAAGCTTTGCTTCACCGTGTACCCAAGACTGAGCATCACACCTGAATACACAGGCTAGAAGTAGGGCTTCTTAATGTTCAGTAGGCCTGCATCCAAGAGAGACATCAAGCACACCCTTGGGAAGCTGGCAGGCCATCCTCTGCTCCTGGGTGAGCCCTTCACCCTCTGGTCTAAGCTGAAGAGGAGGCCAGCACAGCCATGATGAGTCTGATTTTGTGTATGGTGAGGCCTGGATGCAATATAAAAGGAACACCCAGTTCCTTGAACTCAGAGTGTCCCCCAGCATTTAAAGCTCCAAACCACACCACCCGTGGCCCGGCTAGCCCAGCAGCAAGGAAGCCAGGACCTGGACGGGGGAGAGGCGCTGCTTCTCCTTTGGCTTGTGTAGGCCTCTCGAGCCCATCAAAGGGCTGTCAGCAGTCTTTGGTTTGGCTGTGATGTCTGACGTGGGAAAACGTCTGCTGGCTCCTCTTCTACCAGCAGGAATTGTCCCTCTTCATAAAATGACAAATTGTCATTTACAAGCATTCTTGGTCCCTGATCCTTCCTCCCCTCTAGGTAAGCAGTGGTGTCTCCTAAAATATATGCTCATCAACAGAACAATCAGGTAGGGCAGAGGGGCTGTTCGGTACCATGTGTTTTTTAAGATCGATGGCAATTTTGAGTTTCAGTTAAGCACTGTGGTTTTATTTTATACCACAATGTTGGTTCTTTCTAGAGAGGTAATATCCATTGCCTTCTCAAAAAAAAAAAAAAAAAAAATCGGTACTGTAGAGTAGTATTTCTTTGAATGAGTATTTGGTCATTTAAATCTCAACCACGAGAGTGGCGATTCCAGTGTTGTTCTCATATGATATGGGGGCCAACTCATGACATTTATTAAAATGTTTATTACATAGAACAAGGAAAGGTTTGCAGTACTTTGGGAGAGGGTATCTTTGGCCATAAAAATGAAACTTTGCTGCCTATCACTTTTATGAAAGATTTAAAAATTAAAAAGCTACAATTTAACAGACACTGGGTAGAAGGATTTCTGAGGTACACCTCGCCTAGGGCTTTATAGCTTATGGAATTAAAAAATGAAGTATTTCAAAGGATATTTCAGCCAAAATATATAATATAAATAAAGTTATTGCTCTTTTGAGCTTTGATATTAAAAAACATGAAAAGTTACAACTTGCTTTCAGAAGTCTGTTTGACAATTTTCTCACATTAAAGACATAATTATTATTTGGAAACCATACAATTTTTTTTCAGCTTTGTTTGAAATGTTTGTGCCTAGTCGTGTCTGACTCTTTGTGACCCCACAGACTGTAGCCCGCCAGCCTCCTCTGTCCATGGACTTTTCCAGGCGAGACTACTGGAGCAGGTTGCCATTTCCTACTCCAAGGGATTTTCGCAACCTGGGGATCGAACCCTCATCTCCTGTCAGCAGGCAGATTCTTTACCAGTGAGCCACCTAGGAAGTGGAATAGATAATTATTTAAATAAAATGTATAACTAATTTTTAAAAAGTTAGAGATAATTGGAATGAAAATTGCTTACTCCTTGAACAGAAATTGCTGTTTGTTTTAATTAAGACAACTGGCAAAAAAAAAAAAAAAAAGGACAGGGAGAGATTTCTGGCACCACTCAAGGGTATGCTTGGCATTTGTTCAGGATGTTTCTCATCAAAGGCTGAGGCCTCCCTGAGGTCTTCTGTCCTAGTGTTGCAGAGAAGTTATTTGTGATGTCCTGGAGGTTAAAGACACAGAGAATGCACACCAGTGAAAAGACAGATCGGATAAAAACAAGTTTCAACTGTATCTACAAGAAACTCTACATAGACAGGTTAGAAATAAAAGGATGGAGAAAAGATAGACCATGAAAACACTAACCAAACACTCACTAATCATTTACGTATTGGAAAAGTAGACTTTAAAAAGGAATATTTCCAGGGAGGAAGAGAAACATTACATGGTGCCTCCGTGCGTGTGTGCTCAGTAGCTCAATCATCTTTGACTCTTCATGACCCCGTGGACTGTAGCCCATCAAGCTCCTCTGTCCATGGGATTTCCTAGGCAAGAATACTGGAGTGGGTTGCCATTTCCTCCTCCAGGGGATCTTCCTGACCCAGGGATCAAACTTGTGTCTCTTGCATCTCCTGCATTGGCAGGTATATATTCTTTACCACTGTGCCACCTGAGTGACTGATTACATTGTGATAGATGGTCTATTAACCTAATATCCATAGCCTTTCTAATTGTGAGTATGCTCAACAGTTGAACCTCAAAGGACCTAAAGCAGAGGCTCATGAAGCTGAAAGAATAAATAGAAAAATCCAGTAAAATAAAGATTTAAATATTCCTCTCACAGTAAAATATACAATCGTGAACGTGAATGTGAAGTCGCTCAGTCGTGTCCAACTCTTTGTGACCCCATGGACTGTAGCCTACCAGGCTCCTCTGTCCATGGGATTTTCCAGGCAAGAGTACTGGAGTGGATTGCCATTTCCTTCTCCAAGGGATCTTCCAACCCAGCAAACGAACCTGGGTCTCCCACATCGTAGGCAGACGCTTTACCATCTGAGCCACAATAGATAAACAGAAAATTGATTAAGAAAAGACCTGAATAGTACTATCATTCAACTTGACCTAGTCAATATTTATGGAATGGTTCAGCCAATAACAGCAGAATACACATTCTTTTCATGTGTCCATGAGACAGTCATCAGGATAAACCATATTCTGGGTCACAAAATAAACCTTAATAAATTATAAATATTTGATATCATAACAAAGCATATGTTTTCACCATAAAGAAATTAAACTAGAAATTGGTAACAGAAAGATATCTGGAAAATCCTCATATGGATGGAAGCTAAGCAGTAGCATAGCTCCTAAATAAACCAGAGATTGACATCAACAACAAAAAACTCCACAGGTTTAAGTTATTCCCTTTTGAAATGAATGAAATGTT
This sequence comes from Capra hircus, assembly GCF_001704415.2. NCBI lineage: Eukaryota > Metazoa > Chordata > Mammalia > Artiodactyla > Bovidae > Capra > Capra hircus. Next base: position 20,941,705 of record NC_030831.1, on the reverse strand, counting down.
CACAACCATTCAATTTTGAATGGAAAGAAAAGAAAAACAATATATGTAAATTTTCAGAATGCTGCTGAAGTGGTGCTTAGAGAGAAATTTATAGCATTAAATACTTACATTCAATAAGAAGAAAGTCCTCAAATCATTGAAGTTTTCACCATAAAAAACTAGAGCAAAAGAGCAAATAAGCGAAAAGTAATCAATAAAATAGAAATCAGAAAAGCAGTGAAAAATGGAATGAAATTAAAAGCTGATTCTTTGAAAAGATCAATAAAATCTATATTCTTATAGCCTGACTGACCAAGCATGAAAGAGAAAAGACAGATCACCCATATCAGGGATAATAGAGAAGCTGCAGTAGTCAGTAAAAGGATAAGGGAGTATCATGAGAACAGCTTTTGTCCTTGAATGATATTGAATAATCCATAGCTTAAAACCTTTTATTTAAGGGAACTCCAGGTGCAGGTAGCTTCATTGGAGAATTCTGCCAAACATTTAAAGAATCAGTAATACCAAGTCTGCACAAACTTATTCTTGAGAGAACACTCCCAGCTCATGAGGTTGGCATCACCTCAATGTCAACATCATCACAAGAAATGAAAACTGTAGATTAATGTTCCTCATGAATATCAATGTAAAAATCCTCAACAAAACGTTGTAATTCTCAACTGAATTTTGTCTTAATCTATTAATACTTAATCCCTATTCGAACCCTCCTACTCTGTTGGTGGGAATGTAAATTGGTGCAGCCACTATGGAGAACAGTATGGAGTTTCCTCAAAAAACTAAAAATAGTTGCCAGATCCAGCAATCCTACTCCTGGGCATATATCTGGACAAAACTACAATTCAAAAAGATACACGCACCCTTTATGTTTATAGCAAGACCACTTATAGTAGCCAAGACATGGAAAGAAGCATCGACAGATGAATAGATAAAGATGGGGTACATATATCCAGTGAAATATTACTCAGCCATAAAGAAACAATGAAAAAATGCCATTTGCACTAACATGGGTGGACCTAGAGATTATTGTACTAAGCAAAGTAAGTCAGAAAGAGAAAGACAAATACCATATGATATCACTTATATGTGGAGTCTAAAATACGATATGAACTTATCTATGGAACAGATTCACAGACACAGAGAACAGGCTTGTGGTTGCTAAGGGAGAGGGATGGCATGGGAAGTTTGGATTGGGAGTTAGGGACTAGCAGATGCAAAGTGTTACGTACAGAATGGATAAACGACGAGGTCCTGTTGTATAGCACAGGGAACTATATTTAATATCCTGCAATAAAACATAATGGAAAAGAATATGAACAAAAAATATTAAAACAGAATCACTTTTCTATACACCAGAAGGTAACATAACATTGTAAATCAACTATAGTTCAAAAAACTACTTAATCTTCATTTTACTGATTATTTTGATTATAGCACCAAGTGCTAAAACCTTCGCAGCCAAAACGCAGCAAACCATAATCTTCATTCACATGAGTTGGAAGCCATGATAGATCACTGGTAACTAAAGGAGACTCTAACTGGGATAGTGTTAATCTCTGGAAGACATGTTTCTGCCTGTCGTTTGGTGTTACATGAGCAAGAAAGTCTAATGCAAGCCTTATTATGTTGTAAAGAGGTACCTGGAATTGAATCTCTCCTCTACCGATGCCCTTCCTGGACAAAAAAAGTCTGCCCTTGCTTGCATTTGAGAACTTTATTCTTATTAGAAGTGGTATTGGCTAAAAACAAAGTCTGTCCCTCTGAGGTTTCAGGTTCTGATATGCTGGCTGTAGAAAGTGGAGGAAGAGTGATCTCCCAGGGACCTGGCTTCTACTACAAAGGGGATGCAGTTCCTCTATTTATTCACTTCAGTTCAGTTGGTCAGTCGTCCCCAACTCTTTGTGACCCCATGGAGTGTAGCATGCCAGGCTTCCCGGTCCACCACCAACTCCTGGAGCTTACTCAAACTCATCTCCGTCGAGTTGGTGATGCTATCCAACCATCTCTGTCATCCTCTGTCATCCCTCTCCTCCTGCCTTCAATCTTTCCCAGCATCAGGGTCTTTTCAAATGAGTCAGCTCTTCACATCAGGTGGCCAAAGTATTGGAGTTTCAGCTTCAGCATCAGTCCTTCCAATCAATATTCATGACTGATTTCCTTTAGGATTGACTGGTTTGATCTTGCAGTCCAGGGGACTCACAAGAGTCTGCTCCAATACTACATTTCAAAAGCATCAATTCTTTGGCACTCAGCTTTCTTTATAGTCCTACTCTCACATCCATACATCACTACTGGAAAAACCATAGCTTTGACTAGACAGACCTTTGTTGGCAAAGTAATATCTTTGCTTTTTAATATGCTGTCTAGGTTGGTCCTAGCTTTTCTTTCAAGGAGCAAGCGTCTTTAATTTCATGGCTACAGTCACCACTGGCAGTGATTTTGGAGCTCCCAAGAATAAAGTCGGTCACTGTATCCATTTTCCCCATCTGTTTGCCATGAAGTGATGGGACCAGATGCCATGATCTTAGTTTTCTGAATGTTGAGTTTTAAGCCAACTTTTTCATTCTCCTCTTTCACTTTCATCAAGAGGCTCTTTTGTTCTTTGCTTTCTGCCATAAGGGTGATGTCATCTGCGTATCTGAGGTTATTGATATTTGTCCCAGCAATCTTGATTCCAGCTTATGCTTCATTCAGCTCCACATTTCCCACGATGTACTCTGCATAGAAGTTAAATAAGCAGGATGAAAATATACAGCCTTGACATAACCCTTTTCCTATTTGGAACTAGTCTGTTGTTCCATGTCCAGTTCTAACTGTTGCTTCTTGACCAGCATAGAGATTTCTCAGGAGGCAGGTCAGGTGATCTGGTATTCCCATCTCTAAGAATTTTCCACAATTTGTTGTGATCCACACAGTCAAAAGCTTTGGCATAGTCAATAAATCAGAAGTAGATGTTTTTCTGGAACTCTTTTGCTTTTTTGATGATCCAGCAGATATTGGCAATTTGATCTCTGGTTCCTCTGCCTTTTCTAAATCCAGCTTGAACATCTGGAAGTTCACGGTTCACGTACTGTTGAAGCCTGGCTTGGAGAATTTTGAGCTTTAGTTTGCTAGCGTGTGAGATGAGTACAATCATATGGTAGTTTGAGCATTCTTTGGCATTGCCTTTCTTTGGGATTGGAATGAAAACTGACCTTTCCCAGTCCTGTGGCCACTGCTGAGCATTCCAAATTTGCTGGCATATTGAGTGCAGCATCATCTTTTAGGATTTGAAATAGCTCAACTGGAATTCCATCATCTCCACTAGCTTTCTTCGTAGTGATGCTCCCTAAAGGCCCACTTGATTTTGCATTCCAGGATGTCTGGCTTTAGGTGAGTGATCACACCATAATGGTTGTCTGAGTCATACAGATCTCTTTTTTATAGTTCTTCTGTGTATTCTTGACACCTCTTCTTAATATCTTCTGCTTCTGTTAGGTCCATACCATTTCTGTCCTTTATTGTGCCCATCTTTGCATAAAATGTCCTTTTGGTATCTCTGTTTTGTTTAAAGAAATCTCTAGTCTTTCCCCTTCTATTGTTTTCCTCTATTTCTTTGCATTGATCACTGAGGAAGGCTTTTTTATGTCTCCATGCTATTCTTTGGAACTCTGCATTCAAATTGGTATATTTTTCTTTTCTCCTTTGCCTTTCACTTCTCTTCTTTCTCAGCTATTTGTATGGCCTCCTCAGACAACCATTTTGCCTTTTTGCATTTCTTTTTCTTGGGGATGGTCTCGATCAGTGCCTCCTGTACAGTGTCATGAACCTCTATCCATAGTTCTTCAGGCATTCTGTCTATCAGATCTAATCCCTTGAATCTATTTGTTACTTCCACTGTATAATGGTAAGGGATTTGATTTGAGTCATACCTGAATGGTCTAGTGGTTTTCCCTACTTTCTTCAATTTAAGTCTGAATTTGGCAATCATGATCTGAGCCACAGCTCCCAGTCTTGTTTTTGCTGACTGTATAGAGCTTCTCCATCCTTGGCTGCAAAGAATATAATCAGTCTGATTTCAGTGTTGACCATCTGGTGATGTCCATGTGTAGAGTCTTCTCTTGTGTTGTTGGAAGAGGGTGTTTGCTATGACTAGTGCATTCTCTCGGCAAAGCTCTGTTAGCCTTTGACCTGCTTCGTTTTGTACTCCAAGGCCAAATTTGCCTGTTACTCCAGGTGTCTCTTGACTTCCTGCTTTTGTATCCCAGTCCCCTATAATGAAAAAGACACCTTTTTTGGGTGTTAGTTGTAGAAGGTCTTGTAGGTCTTCATAGAACCATTCAACTTCAGCTTCTTCAGCATTATCGGTCGGGGCATAGACTTGGATTACTGTGATATTGAATGGTTTGCCTTGGAAATGAACGGAGATCATTCTGTCATTTTTGAGATTGCATCCAAGAACTGCATTTCCAACTCTTTTGTTGACCATGATGGCTACTCCGTTTCTTCTAAGGGATTCTTGCCCACAGTAGTAGATAAAATGGTCATCTGAGTTAAATTCACCCATTCCAGTCCATTTTAGTTCACTGATTACTAAAATGTTGATGTTCACCCTTGCCATCTCCTGTTTGATCACTTCCAATTTGCCTTGATTCATGGACCTAACATTCCAGGTTCCTGTGCAATATTGCTTTTCGTAGCATTGGACTTTACTTCCATCACCAGTCACATCCACAACTAGGTTTTGTTTTTGCTTTGACTCCGTCTCTTCATTCTTTCTGGAGTTAGTTCTCCACTGATCTCCAGTAGCATATTGGGCACCTGCCCACGTGAAGAGTTCATCTTTCAGTGTCCTGTCTTTTTGCCTTTTCATACTGTTCATGGGGATTTCAAGGCAAGAATACTGAAATGGTTTGCCATTCACTTCTCCAGTGGACCACGTTTTGTCAGAACTTTCCACCATGGCCCGTCCGTCTTGGGTGGCCTTACGTGGCATGGCTCATCGTTTCATTAAGTTACACAAGGCTGTGGTCCATGTGATCAGTTTGTTTAGTGTTCTGTGATTGCGGCTTTCATTCTGTCTGCCCTCTGAAGGAGAAGGGTAGGAGGCTTATGGAAGCTTCCTGATGGGAGAGACTGACTGAGGGGGACACTGGGTCTTGTTCTGATGGGCGGGGCCATGCTCAGTAAGTCTTTAATCCAATTTTCTGTTGATGGGCGGGTCTGTGTTCCCCTCTGTTGTCTGGCCTGAGACCAAACTATGGTGGAGGTGGTGAAGATGATGGTGACCTCCTTCAAAAGGTCAGGTGCACGCAGTGCTGCAGTCAGTGTCTCTGACTCAGCAGCAAGCCACCACCGACCCACGCCTCCACCGGAGGCTCCTGGACACTCACAGGAAGTCTGGGTCAGTCTGTGGGATCACTGCTCCTTTCTCCTGGGTTCTGGTGCCCACAAGCTGTTTTTGTGCATGTGTGCCCTCCAGGAGTCTGTTTCCCCAGCCCTGTGTAAGTTCTTGCGGCTCTATGGTGGGGTTAATGGGACCTCCTCCAAGAGGGCTCTTGCGATACCCGGGTCTACTGCACCCAGTGTCCTTGCTCCTGTGGCAGGCCACTGCTGACCCTGAGGAGACACTCCAACACAATTCTGGCTCGGTCTCTGTGGGGTCTCTGGGTGCTTGTGTGCACTAGGTTTGATTGAGCCCTCTCCTCTGAGTGTCTCTGGCGATTATGGGGTTTGATTCTGAATGCGATTTCACCCCTCCTACCATCTTGCTGGGGTTTCTCCTTTGCCTTTGTGCGTGGGGTATCTTTTTTTGGTAAAATCCAACATTCTCCCATTGACAGCTGTTCAGCAGCAAGTTGTAATTTTGGAGTTTTTGCAGGAGAAGATGAGCACACATCCTTCTACGCCACCATCTCTATTTCTTACTCATGTCTTTTGAGGCCACACATATATTAATACTTTAGAGGTCAACTTGTGAGTCATTGGGCCTCATTTTTTAGGGTCTGTGATGAATCAGCTGTCTACTTTGGGGATGGTTGATTCCTTTGGAGTCTTCCCGGCTCTTTGTGTTCAGGAAGACAAGGAGTGATTCTCTCTCAGTCGAAGCGCTGCATAATTGTCAAGCGACTGGGGATTGCATATTGTATTTACAGGTGGGGGACTGCATAATGGGCAAACACTAGGAGGCCTTGGGGTCAGACCCTACAGGATCCTGCCTCTGCCCCTTAAGCTGTGTGTGTAGGTTGTGAGTCTGGAGGAGACTGGCCTGCCCCAGGAGCTGAGGGAACAGGTGTCTGCTGCACGATGAGTTGGTATGTGGTGGGGGTGGGGGTGGCAGGGCTGTGTGACCAAGGGATTGGCAGGCCACAGAAAGGATTTGGAGTTCGTTACTCAGTGCCGTGGGCAGCCACTGAAGGGTTTGAGTGGGGGCAGGGATGTTTTCAGGTGTTGGTTTTCACCTTGTCCTTCTGGCCTTGGTCTGGAGGATGGGTGAGAAGAGGGGAAGTGGGCAGGGTGTCCATAGGAAGCCCTTTGAGGAAGCTATTGCCATTCAGAGGCTGAGCCAGGCCCATGCTCCATCATTGTAAGTCTCTCTCAGATGGGAACCTTCCATCACCTCAGATGGGGCACTTCTAGAGCCGCAGTGCAAAGGGGCATGTCCTTCTCACACCAGACTTCTGCTCAGTCGTTTAGATCTGTGCATTTCATCCCCTTCCACTCACACATGAGGAGAACCACCTCCCCCCATAGGCCGGTGTTGAAGCCCAAGATTGCCTACCATGCAGGTGACATTACTTTAAGTTATTTTGCATTCCACTGCGTCGTTTCAGTGCTGGATTTAACACACACAACCATCTTCCACTAGATCTACTATTATCTGCTCCCCTCTTTGGATAAGGAATCCAAGGCTTAGAGAAGTGGTATACTTCGCCCAAATCACAAGGTTGAAATGCAGGCCCTTGGGTTGCTTAGTCTTTGCTCTGAGGTCATTCTTCACTACTGTACCCTCAATGCCTAGAACAGCGCCTGGCAGGTGCTCAGTAAATGTGCACTGGATGGTTTATATTGGGGCGCTCTGACACACAGTGTTAGGAACCCAGTCCCGGGCACCTGAGCCACCTAGGAAGCTGAGCGGAATCCACGCTTCTGGGAGTCTGCATGCACCGGTAGAAGTGGCTGTTCCCTGCATTCTCCATGCCTTCAGCACATTCTGGCGCCGCCCCACTGACCAGTGAAGACTTGGGGCATACCCATCTGCCACTTCTGCTCACTGTAACTGCTGGACGGTGGATCTTGGGTCAGGCTCCCCTCCTCATGCATGAGGCCTGGCCCAACTAGTACATGTTTCATGTCACTGGTTATAGAATTCAACCTGAGCATCGAGCCCCAGAATACTGACAGGGGCTCCTGCATCTGCCTTGCTCCAGGCCAGGACTCATCCTTGAATGTGTCTCATATGAGGGAGAGTCCAGGTACAGGCAGAGCTAAGGCTAGGTCCCTGCTGGAAGGGCTGGCAGCAGGTGGGGACCAGTGAGTCCATAGAGACATCATGCTGCTCTTGGTTCTCTTGAGGTAAGCATCAGATTCCATGGAAAAGGAAGCAGTTTGAAGCTTCCTGAGCCGGGCTGTAGAGAGGATGGTGGTGCAGGTCTGTGAGATGAGGAAACAGAAGGATGAGTTCCATTTTGACTGTGTTAATTTTCCTGATAGAGTTGGCTATCAAGTATCAAGTCTGTGGTGGTGATTTAGTTGCTAATTCGTGTCTGACTCTTAGGACCTCACGAACTGTAGCCTGCCAGGCTCCTCTGTCCATGGGACTTTTCCAGGCAAAAATACTAGAGTGGCTTGCCATTTCTTTTTCTAGGGGATCTTCCCGACCCAGGAATCGAACCTGGGTCTCCTGCATTGGCACGCAGATTCTTTACCGGCTGAATCACTATGTCTGTAAACAGCTGGAAATCGAGCTCTGGAGAGAGGGAGGTGAGGGCTGAGGGTGCAGATCAGAGCACTTCCCCACACTCAGAATCCCCTCTTCCTGCCTCCTGTAACGGCTGGACTGTTCTTTGCACCATTAGAGGTGGGGCTGCATCCTGAATGAAATGAATTTGTTTTACTCACCTTTCCAGCGGAAGTTCTGTAATTGCTCACGCCCTGTCTCTGTTTTTACCATCTGTTGAGTCAGTTTAATGAATTTTATATGGTGTGTTCTTTATTTCAGAAAAACTATACAACTCCACTGGACGAGATTTAAGAAGGGCCCTCTTCTCCCTGAAGCAGATATTTCAGGTAAAAACAAAACAAACAAACAAAAAAACCAAAGAATACTGTCAGGTTCTGTTTTTGCATTGCTGTGGGATTAGATGCAGACAAGTTTATGCCTTTTACTTATTACAAAAAGAGAAATGCTTTAGAGTACAAAGTAAATTTCGGTCAAAATATCTGTTAAGAGTATTTTTACCATATCAAATATTTCAAACAATAGGAAGTAAAGAAAACATCATCAGAATCACAATATTTTTCCACGTTTACTTCAGATTAAAAAAAAATACCTACTACTGATGTAATTGAAGTCTTCTGCTCGATACTGGCCACCCTCTTGGGGTGTTTTCTCTACTGAATGTCAGATATAGTGTTTGCCGTGCAAATGCACATTTCTATACTAGCGGTGCATATTCGCCCACAATATGTGAAATTCTTTTGTGTCAATTGTATATACATGATATCATGCAGCATGCGTCCTGGTGCAGTTTACTTAGAATGAGGTCAGTGTGGGCATGACCCAGGTAGCTCTGAGTGTCCCCTGTGAAGGAAGCACAGTTTGTCTCGTTCATCGTCTGTTGGTGGACAGTTGCGTTCCTCTCCAGGGCTCTGCTGTTATAAACCATGCTGCTAGGGACACGCCCCCTTGTGTGCATGTGCCGGCATCTCTGTTAGGTTCCATCTTATCCTTTGCCCCAAACTTTCCCTCTGCTTCTCCCCGGGGCAAGTCACGAACTTAGTGAAGAGGGCTGGGACTGGGGTGCAGGCAAACTCCAAGCTGTCACCCACAGGAGACTTCAGGGGAGAGAGACAGAGAGCCAGGGGCAGAGAGTGAGGCCACTGTGCCAGGGCAGGGTCAGGAAAGGCCGGATGAGCTTCGTGGAGAAGATGGCATCTGCATTGAGCTCGTGTCTGTGTAGGTTCATCGTTCTTACTCGTATGATATTAGACTCTAGGGTGTAGTCAGTCCATTTCTCTTTAGTTCCCATCTCCTTCATATCCTTAAACAATGTTCTGTCAGTGATAGCTCCAGCCTGAGTGTCCGTCTCCTTCATGGATGTTTCCTGTCTCAGGGGGATTGGCAGAAAGGCAGGCCAACAGGCCATCCTCCCTGCACGTTCTCGTCCCATTTTAAAACCTGCTCAACCATTCATGCCCTCATCTTTTTCCCAGAGCAGAGCCCTTCTTAGTGACTGTTTTTGGAGATGAGTCTTCATATCTCATCTTCCCACACTATAGGTGTGACCCCGAGTCACTGTTGTCCCTTTAGATCGCACATCTCAGAAGTGCCTTGAGGTTTGGGGTCAGCCTTGGTTCAGGCTGTTTCTTCTGGGAGAATTGTAACAGCTATTGTGGACACTGTTCGGTCCTCCACGACTCAGTCCATCCTCCAGCTTCCACCAGAGGGGGCTCACGAAGTCCTTCTCATGCTGATTCCGTGTAGCCTTCTGGGTTGCGTCTGAATCTCTCAGCACAACGTCGAGGCCCTCTGGCCCTGGCCTCTGCGGCCCACCTCCCTGTCCTTCGCCTCAGTGACACCTCACTGTGATTGTGTTCTGGGAACAAGCCATGCCCTTTCCCTTCTGTACCTTCACCCCGGACCTATTGCTTCTATCCCAGGATGGTTCCTCCCCACATCCACTCCCCCTGTCTCTCAGTTTCCCACCCCATGTCTCCTCCTGCCAGGGATTCTCTAGATGAACCCTCACTGCAGTCAAGGGCTCTCCAAATACCTCTATTCCTGTGCTTACCTCTGGAATAGCACTTGAGATACTCTAGCTCGCTTGTCTGAGTCCAGTCACCTATGAGCTCCCTGGAGTCCATCTCTGGCTCTTTAGGGCCTCATACAGTGGCTGTTGCTACTGATGAACAATAGATGAACAGACCAGGCGATTGGAATACTCTTCTCAAGGGTGTCTGTCTTCAGCCTTTCCTCTCTTTTAACTGAGTAAATGCTTCGCTAATTACTTGTCCCCACGTTTCACTTCCCAAGTATTCATCAGTGTCTCCCTGCCTCTTTTTTTTTTTCAATTTCAATAAGCTTTCCCCTGCCCCCCAAACTTATTTATTTTTAATCGAAGGAAAATTGCTTCACAATTTTGTTTTGGCCTCTGCCATACATCAACATGACTCAGCCATAGGTATACATGTGTCCCCTCCCTCTTTAACTTCCCTCCTATCTCCCACCCCTTCCCACCCCTCTAGGTTGTTACAGAGCCTGGGTTGAGTTCCCTGGGACATACAGCAAATTCCTATCCACTGAACAAAACAGAACTTCTTTACCTTCTGTTATGTCCTTCTCTCGAACTCAAGTTCCTGACAGCGGTTGGGCTGGACTCTTACTGCCGGAAGTCCACAGGCATCACACTCCACACCCTCACTCTTATAGCCTTTCAGCCTGCCTGCTGTTTCCATTGTTCAGCTTTTCCATTGTTCACCTCACTGAGTATCCAGTTGGTGGCAGAACCACACAGAGAAGAGCTCTTCCAAGTAACTTTGAAACATTGCAGTTTGTGTATTTTGGGTGGAATATACTCTTAGAAGAAAAAGAACCACGCACACATGCAGATCAACTGTTTATAATAATCATTTTGCTGGTAGTAGTGTTAGTATTGCTATTCTGATACTGCAGTTTGTGTGTTTTCTAATTTTGTTATTCTTAGAGTTCTTAAGGATTAGGGTTCTTAGTGTGTGGAAGAAAGTTGATAGAAAGATAAAACAATTAAGGTAAAAAAAACTCTGGATTTCGGAATTTAATTAGAAGTATTGAAATGAACCCATGGTGTTTATTATCCTAACAAACTTGCAAAAAAGTATATTTGTAGCACTAAGTTTATTGAAAAGTACTAGAAGCAATGATCAACCCATTAGCAAAAACCACTACCAGCACAGAGATTGTGGTCTTAAAATACTGAAAGGAACCAGAGTTCCTTGGAGAAATAGCTGACTTCAAGTCTGGCCTAGGAAATGGGTAAAATAAACTTGGAACATATTATTATACAAAGAGCAAGGAAGCTATCAAATATGACTAGGATTATTGGCAAAGGAACTTGGGAGCATGTTGAAGGGTCTCCCACTGGCTGGCTGAAGATGGACAATATAAGCATCAACAAGCATGATAATTACAGTGGACTGAAGCACATCAGCTTAATCTACATTGATGAGTTCGTAACAATACTAAAGAACAACAATGAATTGGTTAGCAATGGAAGAAAGATGGTGGTGAATCAGCTCTTTATTTTGAAAAATGGGTAAAATTCTAAAATTACACATCTATCTTACTTTTTCCTATATGAGCTTTAGGATAATCAAACAGTAGTTGAGGGAAGGTAGGCTTATAAAAATATTCTAGCTAGTTAGTAAGAAGGAGTGATATAGTTAGAGTATCACTTAGAACATCAGAGTTTTGCAACCCTGAATGAATTAATGGATCTAGGTATGGAGCTTCAAGACCTGCTGACACAGTGGAAATGAGATACAACCAGCTATTACATACCTCCTCATGGAAACTCACACTGCCATTGAGGATGCAGTCATACCAACAGATTCAACCCTGTGTGTGTCTGACCCTGACTCTCTACGAGGTAACCAATTTACAAATGATCTAAGACAGAAGCACACGTTAAATCACACCACAAATAATCAACACAACCCAGAATACAGGCTACTCTGTAGGACAAATGATCTAGCTTCTTCAACACACCGATTTCAAGGGAATAAAAGAGATGGTTTAAAAGACATTTTAAAGTTGTATCAACTGATTGCCACATGTGGATCTTATTTCAATTCTACTACAAAATGTCAAAAAACAACAACTGTAATTTTGAGACAGCTGAAATTGGTCATTGTCCAGTTGAAACTGGACATTTGATAATATTAAGAAAGTATTCATTTTTATGGTGAGTACATAATTTTGTTTATTGTGATTACGTAATTTTAAAAAGAGTTCCTATACTCTGGAGGTACATATTAGAATATTTATGGATTAAACGATGTGACCTCTGGGATTTACTTCAAATGAATACGGCAGCAGACATGGTGGGGTGATAGATGGAACAGGATTCATGTGAATTGATTGGCACCTGGCTCCCTAAATTGTTCTGCCTTCTTTTGCATGTTTCAAGTTTTCCATGGTGAAAAAGCTAAAAGATAAATTGAACACATGGCGATCTAGTTTCATACCCCCTCACCATGCTTGTTCTGTAGTGTTGTGTCTCTGAATTCTCAAGGATACTGTTTCCACCTTTTACTCAGCAGACACGTATTTTTGAACCGCCTTTATTGGCATTATGTAGGCAAGGATGAAGACGTTTGCTCCCCGAAGTTTAATCTTTTGGAAGACCACAGACCTATTTGGAAGACCACAGACCTGTCCGTCAAATAGCTCCATCCCACAGGGGTCTTGGGTGGATTCCAGAGCCAGCAAGCTGTCTGGAGTTTAGATCACCTTCTTCCACACCCATGTGTCTGCATCTCTATCGTCTCTTGGGGTTCCTTGATGTGTGGAGGTTCCTTCTGGAACTCCAGTGTAGAGGGTGTGAAAACACAGCCATTGGTCATTTGGATTGAGTTGAATATTCCTTGATTAACAGGTATCAAAAAAAAATAATCACAGGTTAAAGTGTGGCTATTAATCTGAAATTCAAGGATAATCTTTTATTAGTGTTAACATGATGATCTCACTGGAGTCAGAAAGCAGTGTTTCAAAAATCATTTATTTATTAATGCCCATTATACATTAAGGTATGTGTTAAAAATCTTGTATGTTGCCAATTTGGAAGACATTTTCTACATTTATATTATCAGTATATTTTAATTTCCTAAGTGCTTTATCTACATATGTGCATCAATTTTAGTTAGGGTTCTGGATTATTTTTATAAACACTGCCCAGTGTCTTTTTCCAAGAGCCTTTGCCAGACAGTCAGCTCTCTGCTATATTAATATTAGTGATTAGCTTGAGTGGTTTCTTGAGAGCTTGTTCTCACTTTTTCACCATGAAGTCATGTGTGAATCTAGTTTTAGTTAAAGTAATAAACATTTGTTACATGCTTGGAAAAACTTTCTGACTAGACATGAGCTCATCTAAATGTTCGCTTTTCACATATGCTGGTGGAAAAGAATATGGATGGAGGGAGAATTATTTTTATTTCCTTCATACATACGAGTGTAAAGTGATTTTCCAAAAATCATGATATTGTCCCATTTTCTCTTGCTTCCAAAGCCATGATTATCTTCAAGTCTGAGTTAACACAGCTGTCTTTCATTACCGTCGGGGCATGGCAGTGTTCACCCCTCCCCCCAGTGCCCTCTGAATGTTAAGAGTGTGTTTTTGGTTCAAAGGGAGTATCTGCCTGGCCTGCCACCTCCTCCCCCACCCCCACCCCCCTTTGCTCAAGTCCTCCATCCATATAATTGGAAAATGCTATAAAATCAAAATGAGAGGCTGCTTTCAACATGGAGACAGGACAATTATGCCAGTGTGTCTAAATTATTTTTTTCTTATTTGAAGATAGACCGTGGTTGCTGACCATTCCTATAATAATAACCTTTCATTATTCTATTAAAGTTTCTACTACTTACATCACTGAGGTTTTTCATTTTTGTTCTGTTGTTATAATTGAAGATGAATGTATCCTAGCTGCATTTGAGACAAGGCAGGGTCTAATCAAGGAAATCTCCCAAAACAGTAGTGGAAAAGTTTGTCTCATAGGGCTCTATCGAACTTGGTACTCCAGGCAAGGGGCTGGCTGACCAGAGTTAGGTCATCTTGGCCAAAGTTTTGCCACACTTGAGTCTTCATCTGTGAAGGGAAGGCAGGATTAGATGAGTGATTCTTGAACTGGTTGCCCTTTAGGATGGATTTCCTTGGGAATTTAATGTCAGAGCCTGGACCCCACCTCAGAAATTCTGGTTAAACCCATCTGGGAGGGGACTGTTTCCTGTTCCTTTTTAAAGGTCCATTGATGATCCTAATGTAAGGGAGTCAGGGGTGAGAAGAAGACCCTGAGCACCTCTGTAACCCCTGCAGAGCCTATTAAACACTGGTTGCTGGGCCCCACAGTGGAGCTTCCTGTTCAGTAAGTCAGGGTGGAGCTGGGTACTTTGCATTTCTAACCAGTTTCCAGCTGATGCTCAGGTGCCTGTGGCTCTGGTCTTTGAGAACTACCCTATTGGATGACTCCAGTGATTCCTTCCAGGTCCTGCCTTCTGTGATTAGACTGCAGGCTGACCGCAGTGGCTCTTTTGAGGGACAGTGTAGCTGGTCCAGACACATGGCTGATTCTGTATTCTGTCTCCTCGCTGTCCTGTGAGCAGCGCGACTTAGGAGGTGGAGAAATTGCTCCTTTACTTTCTCAGATGCTGTTTGCAAGACCCTCGTAACCTTCCTTAGGGACTGTCCTTTGAAACACACGAGTGGCTTTGAGTCCTTCACATGATGGTCTGTACTGCAAGCCAGTGTTTGCTGTGTTGAAACCCAGCAGGCTTCATGTGGCCAGTCCCTGGGGACCTGTAGGGGCCTGGAGCCTGGTGATTTCTGAAGAATGAAAAACAGATCACTATAAATATTCCTGACAGTCAGGGGATTCATTTGCTTTATCTTTATTAGATTGCCCAGAAGGCAATAATTGGTCTTTGGCAAACAATGACGTGAAGACTGGTTGTAAAATTCCTCTGGCAACAGTTAAGATGCTTCATTTGAATAGAGCCAAACAATCTTCAGAGGTCAGTCTGGAGTCAGAGGCTTGTACGTAGTTTTTACTGCACATCCTGGATGGACAATGGACTGGGACAGTATTTGAAGTTTCTCTCTCTTTTTTTCTTTCCCTGTTTCCTGCCAGGATGACAAGGATTTGGTGCATGAATTTGTAGTGGCTGAAGGTCTGACGTGTTTGATCAAGGTGGGAGCTGAGGCAGATCAGAACTATCAGAACTACATTCTGAGGGGTAAGTTACGCTGGGTGGATGGCACGCAGCCCCTCCAGGAACTTCAATACTGAGAGCTTTTTAAAAAGACTTGGATTACCAGGTAAGGTGATGAAGACATCCTGTAGCAAAAGATGACTCCTTCATCAGCTTTTATCAGTTCTCGTAACTTAGAGACCGAGTTCATTTTACTGACTTTGCGTGAAGTCTCTTCCTAATCGTTGAGAAAAGAGAGCATTCTGCACACTAGGTTCTTTATATTCTCTTTTACTTAGTGAGGAAAGGGACCTACCATGTGTCTTAAAAAAGGCCTGCACTGCAGCACAAAGCCCCCTAAAACCAACAAGGCCAAGTATTACCTGGGAAAAATACTTTCTGCAACTTGGGTTATCACTGGGAGTACCTGTAAGAAGCACACATTCCTCATCAGGTCTGGGGTGGGCCCAGAATCTGCATTTTAAAGAAAGATGCTGAAAACTACCTCTGTAATCTCATTTTTTTACAAAGTGGTGCGTTTGTGGTGTTTGAAGCACTGATTACTCTTCCAGTTCATAAAGTAAATGCTCTTTTCAGAGTTAAAGTATCTTTGTGTACCTTCATGTAAATAATTTTCTTTGCTTCCATAAAGTCTGTGAATAGGCAGGGCAGGCATTATTAGATTGGGTCATGTGACATAGCTATTATCAACAGTAATAACTTAGCAGAGAAAAAATTTAATGTAGTTCAGTATTGTCTCCATTTTGCAATTGAAAAATCTGACTCAAAGAGTTTGAGCACTTGCCTAAAAAATTCACTTCTTCTAGTGTGAAGTTGACCACAGGCCATATCCAGGTACTGGGGCACATCAAGGCTGACTGGGGTCCTGTTCCCCGTTCTGTGCCTATGCCTGTAACTCCACAACTCTGTGTTCATATAAGGAAGAAAAAGACCTTCTTTTCTTTTCCTTGGATGGAGGCAAAATACACAAAATGTGATTTAATAGCAAATGTCCTTGGTTAGGGTTGAATGAGATGCACACAGTGAAGCAGTCTCCTGCAGTTTTCTGTTGTGTTGTAACCCTGAGCAGGTTTCTTATGTACTGACTTGTGACCCAGCACCTGGAACTCTCTGGATCCTTCCCCGTGTTCTCTGTTTCTGGAGAGCCACTGCAACAAGGGCAGAAGCAAAAGGGAAAACTGAGCGCTCATTAAAAAAAATTTAAACGATATATTGCCATAAAAAAAAATGTTAAGGATGTATTGTCATGTCAGTGTTAATTATTTCTGTTCATTTTGATAAATGCCAGGTCTGTGTGTGAGAGAGGATTCCTCAGCCTCAGCTTCTCTGCTCCATGTGAGGCTGGTGAGGCACCTCCTTCTGTCCACCTTCTATCTTTTCCTGGATGTGTGGAAGAGTCTCACTACAAGCTGTTGGTACAAACGCTTTATGGATGAATTTTATGATTTCAGGTCTCAATGTCATTAAATCATTTATACGGAAGCTTTTATGGTATGTGTAGACAAATTAACCATAGACTTTGTCCTGCAAATGGAGCAGTCCTTCTGTGTCTGAAAAGATGTGTAAAGGCCTTGATGCTCATCCTTGTATTTCCATCTCCACTGGCCCAGCACCTGGAAGAGGGCATGGCACAGACATAAGGAGCATTTCCTCTGGGTTATTTTCCAGGTTACTTATACCGTGGATGCTCATAAGTTGAACCACATGGAAAGAAGTATACCTAAAATTGCCTAATTCTGAATACTGGGTCCAAATTGACAGTGTGTTGTTGTTGTTGTTGTTGTTACGTTTAAAGTATACATCATTTTCACTTAAAAAGAAAGTCTTCCCCAGAGGATGCTGGCATGAATACACAGACCTCCACATACCTCTATAGAACTAATAACCATCTACATATTTATGCTTCTGACCCTTAACTAGGAGTGTATATATGTATTTTTATAGAGCCATCATCAGTATAAGCATCTTTGTTCATCTGCCTCCAAGGCTGGATGGAGTGGGGTGGCTCTGCCTGCTATGATCAGCCCCCTCTTATCAGGAAGGTAAAATTCTTGTCAGGAATCTCCCCACAGACCTCCCATGGATTAGAACTGGGTTGCATGACCACCTATAGCTGCAAGAGAGGCTGGTACTGTGGGTGCTTAGCTTCCTGGACTCTAAGAGAAGTCAGGCAGCAAGAGAGAAGGGATTGGCTTTGTGTCTGCAGTTACTCATGTCTGCCACGTAGAGGGAGTGAGGAAGGAAAAACTCAGCCCTGCTGAGAAAGCAGTCCAGTGGTGGTCTGGTTGGAGATAGAGAGGCATCTGTCTGTCAGTGAGGGCATCATGACTCAGGGGCAGTGTAAGCTCAGTGACTGTGCAAGGTCCCAAATGGTGAATTGTGTCCATGGTACTTGCAGGTAATCAAAGATGGTATTGACCTGGAATACTTCAGCTGGGCTCTCAACCCAGTGTATACTTATCATTAAGCTTGTGGTGGCTTGTTAATCTATAGTATCCTCATCTGCACTGGAGAAAGACACCAAAAGCCATCACCCAAAGCTTGAGAATCAGAACTCCCAGGCACAGCCAGGGAAGAGCCCTGCCAACCACCTGCTACTTCTCTGTCCCTGCAGGAAATGCCACTGAGGTAGGACCCTCACGTAACAGCACCGCCTAATCTGTGAGGAGACCCCACCTGTCCATTGCCACCACCGAGATCTTGCCTTCTGATTTTGATTTTCCAGCAGTGTCTGTTTATTAGAGGCCAGACAGCCACCATCTGTTACCCGGGAAATGAGTGAGCGCCCCCTCCCATTCAGGTTACTACAAGATGTCCTGCTTTCCATGCAGCCGAGGGGCCTTTGCACACCTGCCCCACTTCCACTGAGTCTCAGAGAACTTGCGGTAAGCAGGGCACTGGTTGCACATGTTAGCATGTCTGGATGTATCTGACTGAAGCCCATGTCAAGAAAGTGTGCTTCTGAGGAATGTAAAGGACACATTTCTTAGGCTGTGACTTTTGCGCTTTGATACAAGGAAGCTATCATTTTCCCCGGCCCACGTGTTGAGTCACCCCTTCCTGACCTTGAAGACGTGGGCTTTTCTAGATTGTGATCGACTGCCAGCAGCCACCAGACATTTGCAAGCAAGGACAGCCTTTGAATTGCCTCTTTGTTCAACCTCATTTTAGCCAAATTACCTTGGGTGAAGGATGGTGAAGCCGGATGCACATCAAGAGAGAAAAACTGGGAAGAGGTTTCCAGTTTGGTCATTCACTGTCCCCTGGGGAGAGCAAATGCTGCCCTGGGCCCCTCGGAAGAAGCATGGCAGAGGGCGAGGGCCGGCACCTCTACTGTGGTGTCCACAGAAGGCAGGGTGAGCAAGATTAGGGTTTGCATTGTGTCGGTGGGCCCTGGGGTTCAGGGGCCATGAGGACAGAAGTGTCAGGGCGTGGAGTGTCAGTGGTAGGCTGTTGTGGGTGTGGACTTGAGCTGCTGGAGAAGGGGACTGACTGACCTCTAACCA
Source organism: Capra hircus (assembly GCF_001704415.2). NCBI lineage: Eukaryota > Metazoa > Chordata > Mammalia > Artiodactyla > Bovidae > Capra > Capra hircus. The sequence goes on along the minus strand of NC_030831.1, from coordinate 20,923,039 downwards.
GAGCCTCCAAACTGAGCCCAGATGTCATTTGGAAATGCTCACAAGCCATAAGGTGGACCAGTTGTCCCGGTGCTGTGGGGGAACGTACCCTTCATGAAATTTCCTCAGGAGCCCTGGTCTGTGTGACTGTGTATAAGGCCCCCAGATCCAAAGGAAACAGGAGCGTTTGGAGAACCCAGTCCTTTTCACACCTGCATGTAGGACTCTCTTAATTTAGCTTTGTTTTTGCACTCAGTCCTCCGTCAACTTTTTTTTTTTTTTTAAGGCCCAAGTATCTGTTGCCCTGTGTTGAGGGTATATCTGCTGAGAGGTAAAGACAGGTTTTAGGTTACGATGTAGCCTTGTACTCTCCATAAATGGTCTTAAAGGCACAACATGCAGAAATAATATTTATCTGACTTACTATTCTTGAATGGTTATACCTAGTGATCTTTAGGGTGTAGGGGTGTGTGTGTGGGTGGGTGTGTGTGTGTGAGAGAGAGAGAGAGAGAGAGAGAGAGAGAGAGAGATTGCCCGTATTTAACATATATCTACTACTAAAGGAATTTTGAGTCTCACAATTATTGAAGTAAGACCTTGAGAACTACATTCATGGGAACTTAAACTTGCCATGAACATGCTGAGCATTCACAATAGGCCATGTTAGGCCCTGGGATGTGCTGATCAAGCCGGGTCCTGGAGAAGCTCCCTGGAGGTGCTCCCTGTGACCCGCTTTGTATGTTATATTCTTCCCTGGTGGCTCAGAGGGTAAAGTGTCTGCCTGCAGTGTGGGAGATCTGGGTTCGGTCCCTGGGTCAGGAAGATCCCCTGGAGAAGGAAATGACAATTCTTGCCTGGAAAATCCCATGGACAGAGAAGCCTGGTAGGCTACAGTCCATGGGGTCGCAAAGAGTCGGACACGACTAAGCAACTTCACTTACACATCTAGAAATTGCATAGAGGTGATCTGCTTTGGTGAGGAAAGAGATATGTAGGATCAATAAGACGCGCTTCCTTTTCTGGCTGTCCCTCAAAAGAAGCTGCCTCTTAAAGGCTAGTTTTAAGTGGAGAAATTTGATCATTTTGCCTAAAGCAAAATACCCATTAATTCTAAAATATTCTAATTCTAAATTCTAATGACTAAAATATCTAGTCTTTATCAGAGCTGGTTAAGATCTTAGAACTCCTTTAGCTCAGGCTTTGCATTTTAGGAGAAAACTGCAGATACTTTGTTTGCTTCTAAATTAAAAAAGAAAGAAATTGAAGTATAATTGCTTTACAATGTTGTGTTAGTTTCTGCTGTACAACACAGTGAATCAGCTACATTTCTTTAAATGTTTTATGGTTGTTGACATTTAAAAATGGAGAGATTTGACATTAAAAAAAAAATCCAGATTTCTGGTGTCTTTGGAAAAACGGAACCAGAGAATTTCAGTGCCTTGCCAGATATCACTTAACTAATGGGGGGAAATGCCTTGTGTATTAGGGGATCTCTTAATGAAGATCAGGACTTGTGGTCAGATAGCTTTGGTCGGGATCTGTATCACCAGGAACCAGGCAGTAGTACAAAAGGATCAAATGGTAACCAAATGATGATGAAACCAACATTCTCCATCCCAGGAAAACTTAAATGTTTATCTTTCGACATTTCAAAGCCAAGGAGGAGAGTGAAGGTTGGGTTCAAACTAGATGAGGGGGTGGAGAGAGGGGCCCAAACTGGCACCAGGGGGAGAGATGAGAACGGAAGGCGGGAGCTGCTTACTTCCTGAGCCAAAGTCCATTCCTTTGCGCCTAGTTTTCTGCCCTCCAGCTGGCCTGACTCTCCTCTGCCCCTTACTGTAGTCCTGAGGTGCACCCAACTATCTGGGAGGAAACTTACTCTTTCTTACCTCTTACTGAGTCAGGACGTCGGGGATTAATCATGGCAGCCGCATGGCTAGTTGCATGGATGACCCAACAGCATGTGTCGTGGTAGCTATTTGTCACAGCCCCCTGCAGAGAGGGGAGTTGAAACCAGGGTCACGGACAGAATCCTCCTTCATTTAATGTTTCTCCTCTTATTCAGTCAGTGTGATGGGGCTGTTCCCGGTAGGAAGTCATGTTAGCCATCACAAGTTAGCCGCCCAAAGGGCCAAATTGACCCTGCAGAGATGAGAGTGTCAGAGCATCAAGGTCAGTGGAATAAAGGGGGCCTGAGATGGCACAGCTGACAAGAAAACCTGGTAAACACTGATATGTAGATTAAAAAAAAAAACCAGAAATAGAGTTTTTAATTGTTTTTATTGCGTAGTTTGTGAAGACACAATTGTCTGAAAAGCAAACAGCATAAAAAGGAAAAATGTAAAAAATCACCCACAGTCCCATAAAACAAAGACCGTTTTCTACCCCACCCATGTACATGCTTGTGTTGTATGTGCCTTTTACGAAAACAAAGTGTCCTGTCCATATGTTGTCAGCCACGACCCCAGGAAGGGAACAGCGGACCTTGGTGGCTGGCTTTGTGACATCTCCTAGTGTGCTTAGTCACTCAGTCGTGTCTCTTTGCGACCCCATGGACTGTAGCCCATCAGGCTCCTCTGTCCGTGGAATTCTCCAGGCAAAAATACTGGAGTGGGTTGCCATCTCCTTCTCCAGACATCTCCTAGTCCTTGGCACTGTTCGTTAACTTCTTTAAATTGCTTCTCCCTCACCTAAAGAGATAATACCTTCTTTATAGGAATGGTGTGAAGCTTAAAGAGCTCGTTGTTGTTGTTTAGTCGCTAAGTTGTATCTGACTCTTTTGGATCCCCATGGACTGCAGTCTGCCAGGCTCTTCTGTCCATAGGATCTCCCAGGCAAGAATACTGCAGTGGGTCACCATTTCTTACTCCGGGGGTGTTCCCTACCCAGGGATTGAACTCGTGTCTCTTGCACTGGCAGGTGGATTCTTTACCACTGAGCCACCAGGGAATCCTAAAGAGCTCATAGAAAGATCTAAATAAAGGCGTGAATTGTAGGTATGACAGTTGTTATCAGTAGTAATGTTGTTAATGCAGTAACTGTCTGTTATGGGCTGAATTATGTACCTCTCAAATTCATGTTGAAGTCATACCCCTCAATACCTCAGAATGTGACTCTGTGTGAAGACAGGTGGTTAAGTAAAAATGAGATCATTGGGCCCTGATCCAATATGACTTTTGTCCTTAGAAGAAGAAGAGATTAAGTCACAGACCTGTTGGGGGGAAATGATGTGAAGACAGAGGGAGAAGAGAGTCAAGGAGAGAGGCCTCAAGAGAAACCAACTCTGCAGACACTCTGAGCTTGGATGTTCATCTCCAGACTGTGAGAAGTAAATATCTGTTGCTCAAAGCCCAGAGCCTGTGATATTTGTCACAGCAGCTCAAGTGACTGATACCCTGTCCTTGCAAAAGAGTCTCTGGGAGTTATTGGGTAGTACCCAGGGTGAAAGTCCTGGGGATAGAGTTGTTGGGTTCAGAGGATGTACATTTCCATCTTGTTTTTGGTTGGATAATTGCCTCCAGAGTGGATGTGTGAATTTACGCTTCCGTGGTCTCCACTTCTTCTCATTTACCCCAGGCTGGAGGTGAGCATTCTTTGCAATCTTTGTCATTCCTGGTGAGTGCATGCGTGCATACTAAGTCCCTTCAGTCGTGTCCAACTCTTTGTGACCCTATGAACTGTAGCCTGCCAGGCTCCTCTGTCCATGGGATTCTTTAGGGAAGAATATTGGAGCGGGTTGCCATGCCCTCCTCCAGGGGAAACTTCCCAACCCTGGGATCAAAACTGCGTCTCTTGTGTTGGCACGTGGGTTCTTTACCACTAGCGCCACCTGGGAAGCCCGTCATTGTGCAGAAGTGTCATTCCTGATGATTAGGGCACACTTACTCCTACAGACCAGTTTTATAAAGTAGTTTGTAGTTTTTGGTTGTCATTGTATGAAATTTGTCCATGAATTTAGGAAGAATTGATATCTTTATTTAAAAATTCAGAACTATTGCCTACATGCTGTTTCATGGCCTGGGACAAATCCTTCGCAAGAATATTTTCTCCATCTAACTCTTGTGTGCCATGTCCATTTCCTTCTCATTTGTTACAGAGCTTTCTGCGTATCTCCCCAGGTGTTTTTGTATTTATCTTTTCTTGTTTATTCATTTTTGAATTGGGTCTGGTATTGACCACATGAAAGGATGAGAGGATTCTCTTGGGTCTTTTTCCTGTTTATTTTGTAAACTTGGCTTGGGAGTGTCATCTAAGAAAGATCTGTCTTGCCCTTCTTGGAGGTGTTTTGCTTCAATCGGAGAACACTGTGTCTTAGGGCCTGGATTCCTCAGTTGTGGCAACTGCTTGGCTAAGACTGGCTCATGAGTGAGGTACTTCTTCCCTGACGGAGTGTTAGCTTCCTCTTCTTTCATCTTTGCATGTTGGAAACTCCCTTTGAGGACTTAGGTGAGCCTCATGCCTACTGGAGACTTGGTCTGTCAGTTCTGGGTGCTCACCAGCTGTGGTATGTGGGCTGGGCATGGCTGGAGAAGCCGGCCACGCATAGCTGTGGGATGTGGCCTCCACATTTTGTTTGTTTGTTCTCATTTGCTTCCCTGCTGTGGTTTTTGAAACCCCTGCCTTTGGTGTCTTGGTGCCCTGGTGTATCTCACCTTGGCCTGACATTTCTGTTCACATGCTTGGCATGCTGTTGGGGACGTGGCCTCCGGGTTGAACCAGTCACAGACCTGCCTTGGGCTTTGGTCAGGACAGGAAAGCCGCAGCCTGCCCTCCTTGGGGGAGGGAGGCTGAGTCACTCTTGCTGCTGCTGTTGGTTTGTGGAGACAGAAGGGTAGCCCTTGAGTGCTCTGAGTGTCCCTTCTGTGGCGTCTCTCGCCACCCCTTCCATCCCCACCCTCCGTCAGGCCTCCTACATTCCTCTTAAAAAAAACTGGGTCAGAGAATATCAAGAGCTGCACTTATGTCTTTCCTCTTCTAGCCTGTCCAGGCACAGGGGTCAAAACTGGATTCATGCTGAGGCCCTTTGGGTCGTTCCTGTGGCCCATGTGATCATGCAATATTGTGGACTTGTGCAGCTTTTCTCCATGACTTTCTCCCAGGAGAAGGAGCTGGTTGCTGGCATCACCACTCCCCACAGGCCTGCCGCAGTCTCTGGCGTATTTAGGTGGAGTCTTCAGGGGCCGTAGTGTGTGGTGGGCTACCCCGAGTTTCGGGGCTCATGGAACCTCTTCTCCACTTGGGTTTCTCATTGGTTATTTGGGTCGATTGAAAGGAAGGGGGCTTGGAGGCTTCTCACTGTGCTGCCGTTTTCCTGGAAGTGTGAGCTCGTCAGAATCATCATCGCTGGTGCTCTGCGTCCGGCCAGACCCTTAGTCTGCAGTGCTGCGTGCAGGAACATGGTGGGTCGAGTGGGAGAGGGAGCGAGGGAAGGCCAGGGCCAGGTCCTGACCTTCGGGGGGACACAGGGCCCTGTGCTTTCCCTCTGGGTTCTCAGGTGAGAGAGGGAGGTCCTGGGATGGACTGCAGGTAAGACAGGCAACCCGCGTGACCTGAGCCCTTCACCACCTTGGGCAGCAAGCAGGATGTTTACCTTCAATATCCAGTTCTAAGTGGGCAGTTCCAACTTTAAACACCATCTTGGTTTTCCCCTTCACCCTCTTACAAGGTATTTTTTTCCTTATAGTTAGACAGTGCTTGTCTCTTGGTTAACTTTACCTTAGAATGGATAAAGCTTTTGTTTCAAGTTTTAATTTTTCTGAAGTAAAAACCAGTGATTAATTCTGTTGAATGTAGCAAGAATTAAGTAGTAATAGAAGCATGCCATAAGATAGTCTTTATAAAGCAATGCACAACTGGCCAACATTATCCCAAACCTGGATAACCGTTAGGTTAAATCATGTGAAGCTGCTGATCTGTGACCATTTTTACCAGAGACAGGGCATAGCTGAATGGTTTAACTTAATATTATCATAATTCATTCCTAGACTGATAAGGTGCTTATTTACAATTCGCCTTGCATTTTACATGGGCTTACCTGGTGGCTCAGACAGTAAAGAGTATGCCTGCAATGCAGGAGACCCAGGTTCGATCCCTGGGTCGGGAAGATCCCCTGGAGAAGGAAATGGCAACTCACTCCAGCATTCTTGCCTGGAGAATCCCATGGACAGAGGAGCCTGGCGGGCTACAGTCCATGGGGTTGCAAAGAGTTGGACATGACTGAGAGACTTCACTCGTTTTGCATTTTATATAGAATACAAGCCCTCTGAAAATTCAGGCCAGTTTATAGACCAAAGAGAAAGAAAGAAAGAAAAACCATTCTCCCCCTAATAAGAAACTCTTGGTATTTTGTGCAGTCATGCCTCCGAGCACTTCAACCCCTCACGGTCTCAGCCAAAGAGATTTCTCCAGAATTTCCATCTCCATTAGCAGCCCCCATCTTCTTTTATCTGAGATGAGAAGGAAGAAAGTAAAACAGAGTTATTTGGCCTTTCCTATGTGTGGAATTTTCCACAACTAAATCTCGTTGCTCTGTGTTCATCAGGAATTTTCCCACTTTATTTACACCCAAGATGTGTCTCCTCACTCCGTCCTTCCCTCCTTTCAGTGGAGTTTTCCAGGGGAACTGCTGACAGAGTGTACTTTGAATCACAATTGTTATTTCCTTGGCTATAACCTTATCTTTTACATAGTCCTTATAGGGTTTCTACTTACAAATCCAGGCTTATGATAAAACAGAATGTCTTAAGCAAATTTTAAACCTAGCCTCAAACATGGATTAAAGTTATTTTCCTGGCTGGGATTGACTAGGGAAATGTCAGTTTCTGTGTTCATAGATTCTTGCCTTTTAGAGTTTTGAGGGCTCTTGGTAGATTGAGCCAGTACCCTACAGGACACCACTCTCTCCTGACACTGACTTCCCTTGCCATTGAGATTCCCAAGGTCCCCAGCGCGGTCCCTCTGCAGAGCCTCAGACCTGCAAAGCAGCAGAGTCCTGGGTGTCCCACATGTGCCACGTCCAAGCCCCAGCCCAACAGCTTCACGCCCCCAGGCCAGCTCTCCCCAGGCTCTGTTCAGAGTATGGATGAAGAGCACAGTTACCCATCATATTCTGGTACTACCTGGGGGCTTCCCAGACCCCTCACTCACAACCCCTCTCTGTCATCATCAGCTACCAAATTTGGGCTTCCCTGGTGGCTTAAATGGTAAAGAATCTGCCTACAATGCAGGAGACTCGGGTTCGATCCCTGAGTCAGGAAGATTCCTTGATGAAGGAAAAGGCAACCCACTCCAGTGTTCTTGCCTGGAGAATCTCATGGACAGAGGAGCCTGGCGGGCTACAGTCCATGGGGTCACAAAGAGTCGGAACATGACTGAGCAACCTAACACACACTCTTCACCCCCTTGCAAGTCTTTGCATCTCTTTTCATTCCTGGTTAGTTTCTGAGATCAGACCATCATTTTTTCCTTCTGGATCAGCTCTCCCAACCCCATATCTAGCTTCTCTGTTTTCAACCCTGTCTCCTGGAGTCCATTTTGCCCCCTGTTGCCTGATTGACCTTCTGCAGTGCCCAGCTGGTCTCCTTGGTTCTCCTCAGATGAAGGCCTGGCCCTTCCCTGTAGGTAGTGCCCACCTTGGTCCTGCCTTGATGTCCCTGTTCAGCCTTCTCCCTGGCTTCAGCATCACCCCTCCTCAGCTGATTCACATCTTACCCTTTGCTACCTGCTCATTCTCAGGATGAGGCTCAGATACAGTGTTCTGCAGGAGACCTTCCCTTGCACCTCCAATATGTTAGTGCTCTCTGCTTACCCTGGTCTTCACACTTAGCTCACTGATAATAAATATTTGTTGAGCATAGACTATGGGCCAGAGGCCCCAGGCTAATCCCGTGCACTGTACTTGGCTGCCTTTGTGTCCATTTCCATCCTTGATGCCAGGCTCATTTTAGGAGCTCAGTGAAAGACACATGGTAGACTGTCTGCAGGGAAGAGAACTCATGACTCCTGAGGAAGCCACTGGTTTGTACTAAGAACTTGGCAGAGTCTGGACTTGCTGACCTGAAGCCTTAGCCCATCTTATCTTCTTGTTTTGGAAGTACTATAGCACACATTGATTGTTTTTGGTACTTAGAAAAAAGCTTAATTATTGAATTTTTCTTTGGAAAGCTTACTAGTTCAGTTCATCAATATATTGTATGTCTTACTCTTTTTTTAACTATTTTCTTTATTGAAGTATAGTTAATTTACAGTGTGTTGATTTCAGGTATACAAGAAAGTGATTCAGTTATATATGTCTGTGTGTGTGGGGGTTCTTTTTCAGATTCAGTGTATATCTTGATTTTAAATTTGTCATGATTTCTGCAGATAAATGGTATGCTTTATAACTGGTTTTGGATCTCAGGGAGTTATTTACTTGCCACCAAAACAAATATGCTCTGAGTTCCTTGGCGTCTGGAACTCATCAACTTTGTGGTCCCAGCTCCAGCCTGCTCTTTGGTGTCATGTAGATCTTCAACAGATATTTGATGGAAGGAAAATGAAAAAATGAATGAGTGAATGGGGATTCCCCAGAGTCATGACACAGAGCTCTGTCTTGGTCTTATTCAGTATTTTCTGAGTGGTTGTGGCTAATCATGGATGATCAGAAGACTGTAAAATGTGGGGACAGCTGTCACATGCTAAATGATGAAGTGCGATCTGGAGGGTTTTCACTTGGGTGGTTTCTGGTACCCTTGCCATATCAACCGCGTTATCCCTTGCTTCCTTTCCTCTGTGTCTTCTTTCTCCAGCTCCTTAAAGCTGGGCTCCACCAAAACCACTCCTGTGCTAGGCTGATCTGACTCATTTCTGGAGGCAGTTCCCACAGGCAGAGCAGTGCTCTGCGGCCCCCGCCTCACACACTTGTCTCTGCCCCCGGTGCCTTCTTGGCTCCAGGGTTCCCTGAAATACCACAAGGGCACCTGATTGTCCCAGAATTAGAGCCCTACTCCTTTCTCTCCCAGGTAGCCCTGTCCTTGATGGAGCTTGAGGCTTCAAGGGTTTAAGGAGGGCGTAAGTTTAGATGGCTTGATAAGTAAGGGGTTGTTTGTGGAGAAAGGGACAAAGTTGTTTGTTGCTTTTAGAGGCAGATTAGGAGCAGTGAGTAGGAGTTACAGGAAAGTGGCTTTTGACTGAAGACGAGCTCCTAAAAGAGAGTTGGAAAGCGAGTTGGTTTCTCTTGCCAATGTAAACTGATCATTGGTGACTTTCTGGAGCATTCTGTTGAGGATTCGGAAGCCACATCCAGCATCAGCAGGAAAGCGAGCCACGATGGATTAGCGATGTCTGTCAACAGCCTGAGTGGTGGGAGTGAGAGCCGGAGGACCAAACATGGCATTTGCTTCTCCTGGGCAAATAGTAGGCATATTCAGAATGTTTACTGAGCCGATTTCAGACAGGTGTGTGGGACCATTAGTCTTCCAACCTCAGAACAGACTACTTTGCCATGGGAATGTTCCAACAGAGCCTGGCATTGAGGACCTGTTAGGGCCACTAGGATTGAGGTAGGGTGCTACTGGGTGACCTCGTAAATTCCTCCCCGCTCTGAGATTCCATGATTCTTAGGGTGCTACTGGGTGACCTTGTAGATTCCTTCCAGCTCTGAGGTTCTGTGATTCTAAGTAAAACAGAAAAAGCAGAAGGGATGAATGCAGAGCCACTCGATTCTGCCTCTTATGTGTTCTGTATTAGTCTTCATAGGATTCCCAGGCTACCACCGAGCCTGTATTGTCCTTTTTCAGAAAGTTTCAAAGAAGCCCATCTGATTACATGGCATGGAGTCCAGCCAAGTCATGGAAAAGATAAACTGCACTTAGCCATTTCGGGGTCAGTGTTCATAATGATCTGCAAGAGTCTGAAGGGTTATTAGTGAGTTTATATCCAGGAGTTCATCTGTTCACAGTGAGGTCAGGAGCACAGGAGCCAGTGGGCACTTGTTCTTTCTCCAGAGCCTTAGGACTGGGGGCACAGAGGGCTCACAGCAACACTGTGGGTTTGGACTCATTGCTTAAACAAGGCAGGACTGGCGAAGTGGGTTGGGAGCTATGAAAAGAGGCCCACAGACAAGGCCGCTTTCTGGGCCTTCTTCCTGCCTTCCCTGCTGTCTCTCCACACCAGCGTCCCCCTGATCCAAATAGTTTCTCTCCCTCTCTGCCCCTTGCTGCCTCACACCCATCTTTCCAGATCCTCTTCCTATCTTTCCCAGCTCCTCCAGGTCTTAATTGGAGGGCTGCGAAAAGGCTGATCTCCCCCGATTCTAGATTTCATCGTTCTTTGTCAGTTTATGACTCTAGTTGGTCTGTGGTTGCGGGCCTCAGTAAATGAAGATGGGCTGGTTCATTCATTCATCAGTGAGTGTGACGTGGCGCCTTACCTGAGTCAGTCACTTTGGGGTCTGAATATGGAGAAACAGAGAACAATACAAATAAGTACTGTAATTTGTCCTGTATTAAGTTATGCAGTTAAGTTCAAGAATAAGGTGCGAAGGAAGAGTAATCGTAACTTTGGCAGGGAAAGCAACAGGCATACTGTGGTCAAGGAGGAATCTGATATGGCCCAAACAATTCCATTCCCCTGGTTGACATCCTGTATCATCCTTTCTCCTTGAATGTGGACAAGATCTGCGATTATGATGAATGTGTGAGTATCACAGAACCACGATTAGGCTGCATTATGTGGTAAAGGAGAAAGGGTTTTACAGATGCAATTGCGGTCCCAAATCAGTTGAGTTCAAATTGGTTAAAAGGGAGGTCGTTCGGGGAGGGACACACTCTTCTGCTGACCTTGAGAAAGCGAGTTGCTTTGAGTTCTCCAGCCACGATGAAGCTGATGCTGCCAACAGCCACAGAAGCTTGGCAGGGGCTCCCCAGCCTCAGAGGGGACCACAACCCCAGCTGTCACCTTGATTGCAGCTTTGAGACACCCTGAGCAGAGGACCCAGTTAAGCTCCACCTGGACTCCTGCCCTGTGGAAATGGTGAGATAATAAATATGTGTTGTTTTAGGCTAAGTTTGTGGTAGTTTGTTATATATAGCAATAGGAGGCGAATACAATTAGCTGTAAACAGTCTCCATACAAAGCCATCTGGATGAGCTGAAATTGGTATAAAATACCGAGTGACCTCACAGGAGGTAGAGATCTTGGGGGATGGTCAGTGGAGGGCTTCACGAGGACAGTGACTTTGTCTTTTTCTTCTTGGGCCCTACAGGCAACCATGTGGCTGCCACCCATTCCGGCCGAGTTCCCTGTGGGGTCCCTGCTGCTGCTGGCATCATCCTCTCTTGCCGTCTCCTGGGACCCCTCACCCAGATGGCGGTCGCTCCTTTGGACCTCTCAGATGTCGGTGGACCCCATGCAATGACAGGGCTTTATGCTGCACACAAATGAGCAAGTAAAGGAGAAAGTGATCCAGAAGAAAGTTCAGTATTTCCAGTATGCCAGTGTCAGAAGAGGACGTGGTGGGCTGAGTTTTTAGGAAGAAAAGGGAAATTGATAAGCAGTGCCAAGTGCCCATGAACTTGAGATGAGTGTGACAAGGCTTTGGGAACAAGGACTCTGGGGCAGGTCTGCAGAGATGGTTTTTGCCCGTCTTCCTCTGCCTCCCCCTGTTGACTCCTTCACATGTTCGTGCATCCGGCACGTGCCCTGTGCAGGGAGCTGCAGAGGGAGGGGGAGAGCTCCAGCCGAGATCCCACACCGCAAGGGACTTGGCAGTGGCCTGAGGATAGGAACCATCAAGTAAGGATGGATATCCACAAAAACACTGTATTAAGTTGGGTTTGGATGAAAATCCTGAAATCCTGTTTTTTTCTCTCAACTTTGCTTGTATCAACATTATGTTTCCAAAAGTGGTTGATGCATTTTAAGTACTTCAATCCTATAGCATCCATTTCAAAGATACAAAAAAACTGTTTCTCAGTTATTCTTTGCTCAGTTTTTCAAGATGTTTGCTTTTCATATTTCAGCTTTTCTTTTTTAAAAAAGAATCAGCTTAATGTATCATGTTTCATGGGAATTTCATAAAAGATGAAATGTGGTTCTTGAATCAATTATTCATTCTCATGTAGGCAAAACACAGCATAGAGGTTTCTAGGCATTATCAGTCTTGAAAATAAAGGAAATATGTAATTTTATGGTTTTGTTTCTAAATTCCATCTGGATTACAAAATCCCTCTGATATCAGTTGAAGTCCTAATATGAATGGTGCTTGGAACCAAGAATGGCTGATCTTTTTGTAAATTACAGTTAAGATAGCAGGGACCTTCTAGATTTCCTAAGAAGCACAGCTCATTCCCAGCCTGCCTGGACAAGCAGATGCTTCGTGGAAACTGCATCCAGGCACCTCGGCACTGAGGGTGGGAATGGTGGGTGATGCTCCTTGGTGTCTATGGATGGCTCCTGGGAGCGTGATCCCACCTGAGACCTTCTTGACTGTTCCCCCAGGGACCTGTGCCCAGTCAGAATTGAGCAAGCTGGTTGCTGTTGGACTCTACTCCAGGAGGCAGAGCCATATTTTCGTTTGACTCATCTGGTCTAAATTAGCTTTTCTGATGAGTCATGCAGTGAGAGACGAGTATAATTTCTCATAAAAGGGATTTCTCTAGAAGGTGTAGCAGGTACCCTGTGAGTAGTCCTCTCATCTGAAAAACCTTGAGAGACGGTAGGGGTGTGGCCTGTCCTGTAACTTGGTAGACTCCTTGAACAACAGCTGGTGCTTCTTTGCCAATAGTTTTTGGAGGCTTGATGGCCGTAGGACAACTGCAGGGGGCCATGCTTTGGAGCTGCTTCTCCCCATGCTGCCAACAGCAAGGGTGCTGAGCATACAAGGGCTTCCTGTGCCTTCCGTCTCTGTCAGCCTCCAGGTCTCCTGTCCTCTAAGGGTGTCCCTGAAAGTCACCCTTGTGAGCCTGTGGGCCAGCCATGGGGCCCGTTCCCTTGCTTGGCTGATGGCTGCAAAAGTGAAAAGGTAGATATTTATATTGCCAGGGGGCTAATGTGGCGTCCACTCTGGCGCTGTGTGGGGAGGTACATGAAGCTGAACTGCGTGCGAGTGTCTGAGTCTGCCGTGTACCTGACCTCTTCCATCTCCTCCTCAGCTTAGTGCAGGGTGTCTCTTTCCTCTTTGTGACACCTTTCCCCTTCCAGTGATGCCTTCTTTGGGTCCTCCCTAAAGCCCCTCGGGATGCCTTCCCACCATACAGAATATTCATCACCATTTATCCTCTTGTCCTTCTCCCCAACTAGGCAAAGTCCTCCTTGTGGACCAGACATTCTTTTTTTTTTGAACATTTTATTTTGTATCAAGGTGTAATGGACTAACAATATTGTGACAGTTTCAGGTGAACAGTGAAGGGACCTAGTCATACATATACATGTATCCATTCTCCCTTAAACCCTGCTCCTATCCATGCTGCCTCATAACAGAGCTCCGTGTGCTATACAATAAGTCCTTGTTGGTTATCCATTTTAAATACAGCAGTGTGTACATGACCTTCCCAAACTCCCTGCTGTTTCCCTAACAGCAAACATAAGATCATTTTCTAAGACTGAGTCTGGACCAGACATTCTTATTTGTGTCTGGACCCTCCACGTTCCACTCTGAGCAAGCAGCTCAAAAAGGGCAAGGTACTTGCTTGTGTGTGTCTGTGTGTGCACGCTTAGTCATGTCCAACTCTTTTGCAACCCCGTGGACGGAGGAACCTGCCAGGCTCCTCTGTTCATGGGATTTCCCAGGCAAGAATACTAGAATGGGTTGCCATTTCCTCTTCCAGGGGCTCTTCCTGACCCAGGGATCAAACCCACATCTCTTGCGTCTCTTGCATTGCAGTCTCTTTACCACTGAGCCACCTGGGAAGGTACTTGCTAGGCTTTTCAATAAAGGAGTCAACCAGTGACTGTTGTCCAGGGGGTCTCAGGGGGAGAACGAATCCGTACAATGAAGGTAAGACAGAGAACTCTTAGAATCAAAAGCTGGAAAAAGAGAAAGAATCAAAAGACGTGAATGTGATTATAGCCAAAGCTATGTCCATGCACAGCTGGGCAGTTAGGTGGAACCTTGACATTCTTGACTTGTCCCATGGAGGCTGCCGTGTTAGATGATGGGAGCCTGAAAGAATGAGCCCTGTCCTGGGCATCCGGAATGCTTTGCTGGGAAGGGAGTGTTCTCTGTTTCTGATCAGAGCCCTGTGTTTCTCAAGAATGAAGTCTGCCTTTCCACTGTGCCCTCCTCTTTTCCCCGTGCAGAGGGCACAGCAGAGAGAAGCATAGGGCAGTTGCAAAGCAGTGCAGGCTCAGTTCGTGTGGAGCCTGCGTTACACACGCACTCAAGTTGTGTCGGACTCTGTGTTGACAGTATGGACCGTAGCCTGCCAGGCCCCTCTGTCCATGGGATTTTCCAGGCAAGAATACTGGAGTGGGTTGCTATTTCCTCCTCCATCGTGGAGCCTGGGCCGCCTGCAAAACTCAGCTGAAGGCCGCTGGCTTTCTTTTTAGCAGGACTTCTCAGGGTATGGGAAGAGAACGTGGTTGATTTGTTGCACTCAGCCTGGAAGGTTTTGGGTGCTGAACAAGTTGACTTCATTGCATGGCTTCTGCTCTTTCAGAAACCTGAGCTTGTGCACATTACGTCACCTGCTTCCAGCCCAGTTTCCGTGCCAGTGTGTGTGCAGCATCATGCTCAGCCTGCTTCTTGCACCCTCATGACGATGCTCATGGGTTGGTTCTGCACGTCACAGGTAGCTCCTCTTAACCTCCAGGGAGGATCTGACCTTCCCCAGGTATCACCATCATTTGCTCTAAAGAGGGTGTCTGGAGACAGATTTCTTAGTTGCAGTTTTATAAGTAGACGTGGCCATGGGCGATACTCAGGCCAACTCTGGCTGTTGCTTCTGAATATCTTGTTGCTCGAAAGTTCCTGTGTTTGTTCTGGAAACGTGGCAGCATTCAAGGACAGAGGGGTTTAAATGCGAATTCCTTATCAGACAGATAGAATTTGACATGCAATTTTGTCTGTTCTTTTTCTGTTTAGCCGGATGCTCCTATTATGCAGTGAGGCAGTGGCCATATCTTTTCCCAGTATTTTCATGGCTAAGATTTGGGAGTGGTTTACTTCAGCCGCTTTATATTTCCAGGGGGAGAGCCTTCATTGAGTAAATACTTTCAATCCATCTTAAGTTCTGATCTTTTTCTTTTTAGTATAAGAAACTAAAGAGACATAGGATTTTGGAAAATATGTTCATATCACATGTATAAGAGAGGTAATAAGGCTGAAACAGTCTAAAGCCTGAAAAGCCATGTAATTTGGATTGGAAGCCTATTGTCCAACATTGGAAGTCAGGCATCTGTAAAGGTTCTTGGCAGGGCTGTGTAGCAGCAGGCACTATGAGGTTTAGGCTGGATTCTAGGAGCACTCCCTTTGACCTTGAGAACCTCTGCTTCTTGAGAGACACCAGCTTCCCTGGGTGGGAGGTTTCGTCCCATGGTGGTGAGTGGCCTGCCGTGTCTGCACTTTTACAAAACCACCAAAGGCAGGAAGGGAGAGGGTATGCCCAGTGGGGGAGAGGACAGATGGCTTGGGATCAGGAAGATGGAATATATTTAATATAAAAGAATATGTACTCATCTACTAATTACTTCTCTTATCAGTCTTAACTGTAATTAAGATTATTTTGAAATATATTAAGCAGATAAAGGCATAAGGGGTAATAAAAATGAACTTGTGTGCATCCATCACTCAGTTTTAGAAATGTCACCAGTATGCGAGGCAGCCTTTCCTGGCCACTGCATAAAAGAGCACCACCTCCAACTTGCTCTTCCTTGCTTCATGCTTCTCTGCAGGGCACCACCCAGTCTGTCCTACAGCCTGTATTAGTGGGAGGTGCTTTCTTTTCTCTGTCCCCCTGCCACGAGAGCGGGGGCTTCATCCATTTGGTCAATCAAGTGACCCCCATGCCTAGACCAGCTTCAGCACAGAGTCTCATGCTGTGAGTGCTTGAAAGAGTAAACACATGATGTGAGACTCTTAACAAGCTGCGAACCTGCCCCTCGCCTGTCTGTTTCACTGCTGGGTGGTTGTCCGCTGTTGGAGTGTGTGGCCACTATTCATCAGCTTCTCAGTTGGTCCGCAGTTAGGCGGTGTCCCATTTTCTGGAATTGTAATCAATGCTGAGAGAGATTGAAGGCCAGAGGAAGAGGAGGCGACAGAGGATGAGATGGTTGGATGGCATCACTGACTCAATGGACGTGGATCTGAACAAACTGCAAAATAGTGAGGACAGGGAAGCCCAGAGTGCCGCAGTCCGTGGGGTCGCGAAGAGCTGGACCCGACTTAGCGGCTGAACAACAATCAGTGCAACCCCACACATTCTCCTAGTGTTTCCTTGTGCATGGGTGTGAGTTCCTCCAGGGTGTACACGGAGGGGTGGGAGTGCTGGGCCGAGAGGGCGTTCACGTTAATCTGTAGTGTGCACCGTGTTTTTACACAGCTGTGTGAACCGCTGTGAAGGAACCCAGGCGTCTCACATCCACGCTGTTGCTTCTTGGGTTCTGTTGTGAGTCTCATCCTCCCTGAGGCCCCGGTGGGGAGAGACCCTGTGGCTGCAATGGCTGCCGAGCCTCGTTCTGGAGTCTTGGGGTTGGGAGAGACTTTTTCTTGACTGCTTTCCCCCGGCCCCTGGGGCCTTGCCCCTGTCACGATGCTGCCGGGTTCAGTGTTCCAGCCAGGGGCCAGTCTGCTCGGACGAGGGGCCTTAGAAGCTGCCAGGTCAGCCCTTCTCATCACACCATAAAGGAAATGCGGTCTGAAGGGCGGAGGTGGCTTGGCCATGGCCTTGCTTCCCTGGTAGCTCAGCTGGTAAAGAATACACCTGCAGTGCAGGAGACCCCGGTTCAATTCCTGGGTCAGGAAGATCTGCTGGAGAAGATATAGGCTACCCTCTCCAGTTTTCTTGGGCTTCTCTGGTGGCTCAGCGAGTAAAGAATCTGCCTGCAATGCAGGAGACCTGGGTTGGGAGGATCCCCTGGAGAAGGGAAAGGCTACCCACTCCAGTATTCTGGCCTGGAGAAATCCATGGACTGTGTAGTCCGTGGGGTTGCAAAGGGTAGGACACGACTGAGTGACTTTTACACTTCACACACTTCACACTTGGAGCTGCAGGTGTTACAGACTGAGGTGCTTTCCAAAACGCTCACGACAGCCCCGATGAGGACGGGCACAAGCAGCCTCTGTGTGCCTCCCTCGCACCTTCCACATCTGTGCCCCGGCCTCCGATAAGCGTGTGGCCCGGTGCGCACAGCCGCCCGCCCCATGCTCCTCCCCTTGGTGATGCTTTTCTCGTTGGTGACCTTGCTGTGACAGTCTGTCCCTTTGCTTTCCTTTCAGCCGTGACTCTTGTTTCTGGGCTCACAGCCACTCTGGTTGTTGGGACCTTTCCTCTTCCTGTGTTCTCAGCAGCTAGCCCCCACTCCTTCTTGGTCTCTGGAAAGTACTTCTTGTGTTATTGGGAGGGGCAGGGTGTTTCCAGGACACCTCTGGTTACAGGAACTCCTTGGTTTAAAAGGGACTTCTTTGATATTTAAGAATTGTGCCTTCAAAAGCAAACATATGGCTCAATGGAACAGAATAGAGCGCCTAGATATAAACCCACAAGCTATTTGTTATTGAGTTGTATGAGCTGCTTGTATATTTTGGATATTAACCCCTTGTCAGTCACATCATTTGTAAATATTTTCTCCCATTCAGTGGGTTGCATTTTCATTTTGTTGATGATTTCCTTTGCTGTACAAAAGCTTTCAAGTTTGACTATGTCTCATTTGTTTATTTTTGCTCTTAGTTCCATTGGTCTAGGAGATCAATGTCGATTAACCTATGACAAGGGAGGCAAGGCTATACAATGGAGGAAAGACAGTCTCTTTAGTAAATGTTGTGGGTAAAATTAGACAGACTACATGTAAATGAATACAATTAGAATATCCTTTAACATCATATACACAAATAAACTCAAAATGGGTTAAAAACCTAAAGAGAAGACCATATACTGTCAAACTTCTAGAGGAAAAAATAGGCAGAATACTTTTAAGCATAAATTGCAGAAGTAATTTTTTATTCATATCCTAGACCAATGGGAGTAAAAGCAAGAGTAAATAAGTGGGACATGATTGAACTTGAAAGCTTTTGTACAGCAAAGGAAATGATCAACAAAGTGAAAATGCAATCCACTGAAAGGGAGAAAATATTTGAAATGATATGACTGACAAACGGGTCAATATCCAAATACACGGTTAGCTCATACAGCTCAGTAACAAAAACAAACCTAATCAAAAAAATGTGCAGAAGACCTAGACATTTCTTCAGAGAAGACATCCAGAGGGCCAGTAGGTGCGTGAAAAGATGCTCAGGATCACTAAGTATGAGAGAAATGCAAATCAAAACCACAGTGAGGCATCACCTCGCTCTGATCAGAATGACCATCAGCAAGAAGACTGTAAGTAGTAAGTGCTGAAGAGGGTGTGGAGAAGAGAGGAGCCTTGTACACTATTGGTGGGAAGGTAAGCTGGTGCAGCTACTATGGAAAACAGTATGGAATTTCCTTTAAAAAAAACCTAGAAATAGAACTACAGTATGATCCATGAATTCCACTCCTGGGTATATATCCAGAAAAAACAATTAACTCTATTTCGAAAAGATACATGCACACCATGTTCAAATAGCAGCACTGTTTACAATAGCCAAGACATGGAAACAGCCCAAGTGCCCATCAACAGATGGCTGGCTTAAGAAGATATAAGATACACATGCAGAGGAATATTACTCAGCCATAAGAAGAGTGAAATAATGCCATTTGCAGCTACATGGAAAGACCTAGAGATGATTAGACTGAGTGAAGTAAGTCAGACAGACAAAGATAAATAGTATGTGTTATCGCTTATATGTAGAATCTAAGAAATGATACAAATGAATCTATATTCAAAATAGAAACAGACTCACAAACGTAGAAAGCAAGCTTATGGTTACCAAAGGAGAGGGAGAGAGGATAGGGTTCAATTTTGGAGTATGGGATTAACAGATACAAACTACTACATGTAAAATAGATTAAAAAAAACAGGATTCACTGTATAGTACAGGGAACTATAGTCAATATCTTTTAACACTCTATACTGGAAAATATTATGGAAATAAATATTACATAACTGAGAAGAAAAATCCAAAAACAAAACAAAACTGTGCCTTGAATGTCCTGCTGATGCAGCAAAACTTCGAGAAACAGGTTGTATCTAATGTGAGTCAGGAAAATGTCTCCAAAATGGGACTCTCGGGGTTGGCTCTTCATCCAGCTCCTCTCCCACCGTCAGCTGTCCATCCATTCAGTCACATGTTTCAAGCCAGAGTTGTGGCCCCAGCCTGGCCCCTCCGGGTTCTCCTGTGCGTTCCCCCGAGTCCCTTGCCCGGCCTGGTACCTCTGCTCTCCCTTTCTCCCTTCCTCAGGTGTTGCACTTTCTCTGACTTAAGACTGTCTCTGCCCATCTCCCTCTGCTCTCACACCAACCCTTGGCCTTGTCGGCTGCCTACTTCTATTCTCCAGCTCTGGAGAAATCTCCCTACCATGTGGCTTTTATGACCTCAGTGAAGGAAAATTCTAGTTCCTCCCATGCCGAGACTGTGCCCCTAAACGTGCACTCTCCACACCTGGAACTTGGGCATAGCTGGCTGGAGCTGCCCAGGAGCCCTGGGTGCTTAATCTCATGCCTACGCACTCCCAGTGCCAGAGGAATAGGGAAAGGTTGTTGCGACCCCATGGACTGCAGCCTGCCAGGCTTCCCTGTCCTTCACTCTCTCCTGGAGTTTGCCCAGACTCATGTCAGTTGAATCAGTGATGCCATCTAGCCATCTCATCATCGGTCACTCCCTTCTCCTCCTGCCCTCAATCTTGCCCAGCGTCACAGTCTTTGAATACAAGAGAGAGGAAGGATAGTTGTGTTTGAAGTTCAGGCATGGGGTACAATTGTGTTGCTAGTTGTAGAGAAGATGAAAGATGCTGGTCTGTTGCCTCATGCCGGTCAGGCTGCCGTGGGTCACCCTCGTCAGCCAGGGGGCAGTTCTCTGCAACAGGAGGTGAACCAAGTTCCATAATAGGGTGCAGGGGTAAGGATGGTGCAGAAAATGTCGAACCTGAGGGAGCTATGTGACGTGGGCTTCTAGGTCAGGTGGCACTGTAGTGATCGAGACCATTCACAGACATTTCTCCCGAGCCTGCGGAGCACTGGGCCTAGAGATAGATAAATGAGATGAAGCCCCTGTGCCCCCGCAACCCTCCCACTCTCTGCTCTCTGGCAGGAGAGGCAGAGATGTCAGAAGTCGGCCACCTCGTCCCCATGGTCAGGCCTGAAACCACAGAATATCCCTCTGGTGTCGTGGGCCCCAGGTGGCAACCCTGCCAGCTGGGGACGAGGAGGGCGAGCAGGGGAGAGGGGTAACAGAGTCCGGAGGGGCATGACTGGCATGGGGGAAGGAAGGCACAAGTGACAGCATGACGCCTGCCTAAAGGTCCTGGCAGCTTCCAGCTCCTGGGGGGGCAGAGTAGGAGTGAGGGGCAGTGAGGTCGGGGTGCAGCAGCCCCCGGGGTGTGCCGGGTGTTGGGTGTCCTGTAGAGGGTACAGCAGGGGGCGGGGCACTCAGTAGGGGCGAGGGGCCCAGTCAAGGTTTGTTCCGGAGGTTGCCTTGGGACTGGAGAACAGGAGAGAGTGTGTCGGGGTCGAGAGAGGTGGGGTGGTCCTGACCGCAGCCCTGGGGTGAGGTCCCAGCAGCTGCTTTCTCCAGAGGAGGTAGAAGTAAGGTGTTTGAGGAAGAGGATGCATCAGGTGACCACCGGTTCCCGCGGTAGTCAAAGACGACATCACTAGCGAGGCGGGAAGGGCCGCAGGGGGAGCCCTTTGAGGGTGTGTTGGAGCTGGAGCTACTGGTGGACGTGTAGGTGGAAATGTCAGCTGTTAGGTGTCTGGATCTAAAACTCAAGCGGGAGGCTGAAACAAGCCCTTCAGGTTTGGGCAGCACCCAACTTACCCCCGGGGAAGGGGCAGGGAGGCGTGGGCCTTGACGGCAGCTCCGGGCCTGCCAGCGGGGCTCTCGGCCTTTGTGTCCTGAGGGTTGATGGGGTTGTGGGGTCAGTAGTTAAGCAGGAGGCCGGCTGGAATCATCATGGGGCCTGAGGGTGAGCAGGCTCGGGGAGTGCAATGCTCTAGAGTAAAGCAGCAGCTTGGGGCCTCCAGCAGGCAGGGGGTGCGGGGAGGGGAGAAAGCATGGACTGCGAGGGAGCGCACTGTATTGGTCAGAGAGGCAGGAGGAGGCCCTGGGGATTGAGCGGCCCTAGCGACCCTGGGACCCCACACTCTGAGCACTCCAGGTCACAGGCGAGGTGGAAATCCGGTGCTTCATCAGTGGAAACCACGAGAACGTCGCCGGACCTTAGAAGGAGGGTGGGTCACTCACAGAAGCTGTACAGCTAGCTTTTAGCACCAGGAACTCAGAATTCGCAAAGGCTTAGTTTCTTCCTCTGTAAGTGGGCTATGACACGCGCCTCCTATAGGTTCCTGTAGGGTTGAGTGAACGCACGGGGGATGCACTTGGATTCTCCCAGCATGCAGTGAGAGCTGCAGAGATGCTTGGCCTACTCCTGGCCCTTCGGCCAGGGGAGGAGGCTGGGCCGGGTCCTACAGGCCAGGCTGCCTCCTGGAGGTGGAGCCCGGCCTGTGCAGAGCCCGCGCAGAGCACTGTCTTCTGAGTGGGCTGTTAGCTGTGCTCTGTGCGGGTGACCCGGCCTGAGTTCAGGGCTGCAAGCTGCTGGTCCCTGCCCAATGGCTCCTGAAAAGGTCTGAGGGCCTTGGTGGCAGTCTCGTGGTATGCTTTGCATGGTGAAGAGGAGGGGCTGAGTGATCGGTGGGCTGAGTGATCAGTGGGTAGTTCTTTTCACTTCATGGTGGCCATGAGGTCACCTGGAAGATGGCTTTACGTCTTAGTTATTGAGGAAACCATAGCACAACCTGTCCTGCCCTCCACGCTTGCAGGCAAATTGTGAGGTAAGAAAACCTGACAGCCAAGTGTCCCTGAGGGTATATGTGTATGTGTGTGCATGCGTGCATGTGTGTGTAGAGGACAAGAGTTGGGAAGGGGAAGACTCAGTAGTGTGATCTGATGTCTAAATGTATATTGCTGAGAGATACTATTTTCCCACTAGTGTGAAGAATCTGAGAATGCCAGCATTATAGGGGCACCTGGGCTGATTTTGCATCCATGGCTAGTGGGCTTGCTAGTTCCAGTGAAAAGTGAGCCTCATCCCATTTTGGACATTTCTGACTAATAAAAGTCATTTTTTTCTGAAGTCTGCACCATTGTAACATCCTCCTCTGGGCCCGGGGTGTCAGATGCACAGCGGCTCTGATCCGCATCCCAGTGACAGCCCTTCAGATGTCTGGTGACGAGAGTCACGTTTCCTGCCTTCTCTGCTCCAGGGCTCGGAAGACGATAGATCGGCAGCTAAGTCAGGGCGTGGTCTTCCTGCCTGGCCTGGGTGGTGGTGGTGTTCAGTAGCTCAGTTGTGTCCGACTCTTTGCTACCCCATGGACTGCAGCACACCAGGCTTCCCTGTCCATCATCAATTCCCGGAGTCTACTCAAACTCATGTCCCTTGAGTCAGTGATGCCATCCAACTATCTCATCCTCTGTCATCCCCTTCTCCTCCCACCTTCAATCTTTCCCAGTATCAGGGTCTGTTCAAAGGAGTCAGCTCTTCGCATCGGGTGGCCAAAGTTGGAGCTTCAGCTTCAGCATCAGTCCTTCTAATGAATATTCAGGACTGATTTCCTCTAGGGTGGACTGCTTGGATCTCCTTTCAGTCCAAGGGACTCTCAAGAATCTTCTCCAACACCACAGTTCAAAAGCATCAGTTCTTCAGCATTCAGCCTTCTTTATAGTCCAACTCTCACATCCATATGTGACTACTGGAAAAACCATAGCTTTGACTAGACAGACCTTTGTCAGCGAAGTAGTGGCCCTGGTTAACGCTGTGCTGTTTCTACATGGTGAGGAGGGTGGCGGCCGCTCATGGCCAGCTGTACCTGGGGAGAGTGGATGCAGGCCTCCCATAGACAAAGTGGAGGAAGGACGTTCCAGCCACTGGGCTTGGGAGGGGCCGTTCCCCACCCCGGGTAACTCTCTGAGGTGGAATTTGATTAGTGTGGCTCTTAAGTCCAGCATCTGCCTATCTAATCAATTGCCCTGGGTTGTTACTGTGGATCAATACCTTCGAAAGATGTTGGGCCGCTGAGTCTGACCTCCTCGTTTCCTCTTTCCCCTGTTTTGCAAAGCTGTGCTGAGCTGAGTGGCTCCCGAGACCCCCTTCCCTACCCTCTCCCAGCTCACACAAAAGAGGGCTTGTTTTCCTGGTGCTAACTTGCAAACCCTGGGTCTAGTTTTTTACTTGACTGTATAAACGTACTGTCCTTAGAAAGCCACTCAAAAAACTCAGGACCATCTGTGAAAATTGACCTCTGCTGTGGGGGTGAAACAGGGCACAGAGACCCTACTGGGCCACTTTGATGTCTTTATCATGTTTTTCTTCTTGTGTTTCTTGTCCCATTTGTTCCTTCAAACTCCCCACACCCCTGCTGCTCTAGGAAACCCACTTTTTCAGATAAAAAAAAAAATCAGTGTCACAAACAAACTTAGCATCTTCAGAACAGTGTTACCTGTGAGCGAATATGCAGGACTCAATAGATTGGTCAGTGGCTTAAAGTGAAAGTGCAGTTTTTACTCTCCAAGAGCAAAAATTACATGTCCTCACCTAACAGCTTCATCCAGATTAGAAGATTCAGATGGTCCCTGGTGAGGGGTGCTCACCCTGCTTGCCCAGGGCAGGTAATCTACTCACCTGCTCCCTGCTGCCTGCCCCTCCCCATGTTTGCCCCTCTGCCTACACAACCCCCCCCCCCACCACCCACCCCGCCCCTGTTCCTTCCCAGTTGCTTTGGGGAGAAGTAAAGGGTTAATCTGAGGTCTGAACACGTGCAGATCTTGAAAAATAAAAAGCTGGGTCAGTGAGGGACACATTTATTAGGAACCCTTTTAATTGGGTCCCATGTTACTTTCCTTCCCTTTCCCAGAAGGCTCTTAGAGGGAAGAAGTCTGTATTAGAGGAGAGTTGAAAACAGTTGTGCCTGTCACATTTAAGTTATAGCTACAGAGGCAAATTGGGTGCTACTAAGTTGTACTTTAATGAACAGGTCATTATGTAGACACACGTTTAGTTTGTCTGGCAGCGTTAACAACATTTCAGGGATTCACTTTTTGGCCATTTTATTTACATGATTAATTTATACCAAAGGTTACTTTTCTATAAAGGGCCAGAAAATAAATATTTTAGGCATTTTGAACCAAGAGCGAAGCTGAGAATAGTGAGTAGTTATTTCTGTGATAGGAGAGAAAGTGACTTTGCTCAAATTTTTTATTGAGTTCAAAATATAGTAATGATTGAGTACAATGTTTGTATAACTCAGATTTACTAATGATACAAATGGAATTCAGGTGGGAAGAAATAATGTATCACTTAATTGAGTCTCGAAATTAGTGTTGCTTATTGTCAAATTGATCCCCAGTGTTTATCTGTGAAAAACAATTCTTAGCTGTACAAAAGCAGGTGGTAAGCCAGATTTGGCCCGTGAACAGTGCTTTGCCAACCCCTGGTTTATACAAATGATTTGCTTAGAAAATTGGTCCTCCCCCAACAGATAGGACCAAGACAACTGTCTGTCTGGTCTTATAAAATAAGATTTCTGTAAGCATAATGGCCTCTGCCTGTTAGAGAACTTTGTGACCTTTCGATTTTAAACAACGCGCTCTGGATGTTGGTGCAGTTTTACAAAGAAGTCTCGGTGACTTCCTGTCATTAACAAACATGCGTTCGAGGCAGTCTGTGTCCCATTGCGCCAGCCTAGCCCTTTTATAGTCGGCTGTGAGTAGGGGTCCCTCACTGAGCTCATCCTACTGCGTATGCAGGGAGTTTCCCCATCCAGGCCACCTGCCAGAGAGGCTGCCCTGAGCACAGACTCCCTGCTGGAGCAGAGGGGGCCAGAGCAGCTTCCTGGTGAGGATCAAAGCAGGGAGGAGGAGGTGGAGGCCCTGTTCCCACACTCCTGTAGGCTCTCACCGCAGGGAGGCTCCTCACACCAGGCCAGTCCCCACCGTGAGTCTGCTAGCAATCCTGGCCCTGATACAAATGCCCAGGTGATATTCCCTTTACCCCTTAGTTCAATTAAAATACTGTTATTTTTCAAACAGAAGCTTTTCTAGCTTTTTTCCCAATTGAAAAAGGAAGAGAAACAGAAGTGAAGGAAGATCAAGTCATTGGGTCAGAGCAGAGCTTGATCAAAACATTCTAACCTGAGTGAAATCTGACATGGCCTTGGTTTCCCCTAAGTGGAGGGGCCCCTTCATGCTTGCCCTGTCTTATTTTGAAGCCAAGGCCTCTGCTTGCACTGCCTGCTGTATCCAATCAAGCCCCAGTGGTCCCACTGGCCCATCTACACTGCAGACACAATGCTGCCCCCACAGCATCACCTTTGCACTTCAGGGTGGGGGCTCCAGCCTGGGAGACTCCCCATCATTGACACTTGCTGTGGAGGAGGCCCCAAGTCCTCCAGCTTTCTGGACCTCCCCGTCTGTCACCCTCATGTCAGCTGCTGCTCTGGGTTCCTCCGCTCCCCCACATGGGTTCCTCCTGAACCTTCTCTGTGCTGTTCTCAGATGGCAACCTGGGACCGTCATCCATTTCTGATGATAGCTTCCCCCCCACCCCCACCCAGGGAATCAGTGGAGACCACATGGGGAATCTGGACCATCACCCCTCCCTGGGGACAATGAGTTGCCCTTCCGCCTCCTTGCTGGGTGATGTCAGAGCAGGCCATGGGAACAGTCACGGCTTTTACTGCAGCTCAGGTGAAACAAGGGCGAGAAAGTTACCAGAGACAAAGAAGGATGTTACACAGAGATAGGAAAATCGGTCTACCAGGAAGCCATAGCAGTTGAAGTGTGTATGTACAGAAGAGTGG
The DNA here is from genome assembly GCF_001704415.2 of Capra hircus. NCBI lineage: Eukaryota > Metazoa > Chordata > Mammalia > Artiodactyla > Bovidae > Capra > Capra hircus. The sequence continues at coordinate 20,896,930 of NC_030831.1, read as the reverse complement.
AGCTGTAATACATGTGAGGCCAAAACTGATAGAGGAAGGAGAAAATAGACAAACATGCTTATAGCTTGAGATTCCAATACCCCGCTCTCAACAATCAGCAGAACAGAGTTAGACAGAAAGGGCTTCAATAACTCCATCAAACATTTCCAGAACAGTCCAGCCAATGAGAGAAAAATGCATAATCTTTTCAAAGGTTCATAGAATAGATGCCGAGATGGGCTATATACTAATAAATTTAAAAAGACTGAGATCATATTCTCAAATCACAGTAGAATTAAACTAGAAATCAATGACAGATAACAGGAAAATCTCCAAAGCTCAGGAAACTAATAGTACCCTTCTAGATAATCCATGAATCGAAGGGGACGTCTCAAGGGAAATTTAAAAATCAACGTATATTGAATTGTATGAAAATGAAAAACAACATATCAAAACTCATGTAGTATAGTAAAAGCACCCCTGAGAAGGAAATTTATAGCACTAGATATTTGCATTAGAAAATAAGAACAGTCTCAAATGAAGTTTGAGTTTTGAAGTCTGAAGTTTCCACTTCCAGAAACTTGAGACAGAGCAAAATAAACAAACCCAAAATAAGCAGAAGGAAGAAACTAATCAAGGACAGGAACCAGTGAGATTGAAAAGAGAAAAGAGAAAAAAATCAATGAAACAAAACATTGGTTATTTGACAAGATTAATAACATGGATAAATCTTGAGCAGGAAAGATAAAAGAGATAAATTACTAATATCGTGAATGAAAGAAAGGATGTCCTGACAGACTCTGCAGACATTAAGTGGATAATAAGTGAACACCGCAAATGACTCTATACACACAAACTTGACACCTTCGGTTAAATGGAGCAATTGTTCTTCTCAGTGGGTGAAAGTTTAAACCAACTGATATGACCTACCATGGAGTACTGCTCAGCAATAAAAAGTAATGACTGCTGGCACACACAACCTGGAGAGATCTCCAGGGCATTATTCTGATTGTAGAGAGCCAGTCCCCAAGGTCACACACTGTCTTATACTCTGTTTATGTAACATTCTTGAAACAGCGCTACTATTGATACGAGAAGCAGGGGTCGCCGGGGCTTAGAGACGCTGGTAGTGGGCTACGGCGAGGCGAGTGTGGCTGTGAAGGTGTAGCACGTGGAAGATCTTGGTAGTGACGGGGCAGCTCTTGATCTTGACTGTAGTGGTGGTTACTGCACATGTGACAGATGACATGGAGGTATCCATACACGTTACCCCAGTGTGCGCTTCTTGGTTTTGATACTGTACTATCGCTGTGTAAGATGTAACCATTGGAGGAAACTGGTGAAGAGTGCCGGGGACCTCTCAGTACACTTGTGCATTTTCCTGTGTATTTTTAGAAAAGATTCAGGAGGCTTTTCTTAAGGTGGCTTTATTGGTTTGTTTTTGGCTGTGCTGGGTCTTCGCTGCTGCCAGGGTTTTCCTCTAGTTGTGGAGAGCAGGGACTGCTCTCCAGCGGCAGCGCACAGCCTTCTCTTGCAGTGACCACTCTTATTGCAGAGCGCGGGCTGTAGGGGGCCTGGGCTTCAGTAATTGCAGCTCCTGGGCTCCAGAGCGCAGGCTCAGTAGTGCACCGGCTTAGCTGCTCTGCAGCACGTGGGATCTTCCTGGGTCAGGGATTGAGCCTGTGTCTCCCGCATTGGCAGCTGGATTCTTTACCACTGAGCCATCAGGGAAGCCCCTTTCCTGTGTATTTTTATTTCAAAATAAAAAGTTGAAAGAGGATGAAGGCATCATCAGTCCTTTAGCTGCTATTAAACCAGTACGCTGTTCCCCAGCAAAAAAATAACCACAGTTAGCATCATCTTTGTTAATGGATTTGTTGTCTGGTGAAGGGACATCAGAGTCTTCATGCTGACCCTTCCAATTCAACCCAGCTCGAGTCCTTTGTGCACTTTGGGTTGGGCTGGCTGGAATTCGGGGCATGAGGTAGTTGAAGGAACCTGGGAAAGATTTGCCATGGAGGGCAGGCAATACTGTAATTATTTGAATAGTTCAAATTTGCTGTGCGTAGACCCTGAGGCCAAAACCGGGGCCAGTGGATGGAAAGTATCCAGAGGGAAATTGGGCCTCAGGGTAAGGAAATCTGGTCACTGTCCAGGGAGGGAAACAGACTACAGCTTTCCTGTTGCCAAACCAGCTTGGAATGGTGAGTGGAGGGAGACTTATGGATGTCCACCAGGGATGCCATCGAAGTGGGGACTGCACGGGTAGAAATGGGGCCTGCATGGCACCTTTTGGTGGTACACCAAAGCCGCTGGTCAAGTTGTGATTAAAGAAACGCCATCGCTAGGTGAGTAGAATGAGGGGTGACAAAACCTTCAAATGGACCATGTATCAGTCTTCACTATTTTGAGAAAATTAAAATCAAAGCTTAATTTTCTGGGATTGTTTTTGGTCCCATTAGAATACTGGGCTTCCCTGGTGGCTCAGATGGTAAAGAATCTACCTGCCATGCAAGAGACCTGGGTCCGATCCCTGGATCAGGAAGATCCCCTGGAGAAGGAAATGGCAACCTTCTCCAGTATTTTTGCCTGGAGAATTCCATGGACAGAGGAGCCCAGTGGGCTACAGTCCATAGGGTCACAAAGAGTCTAAAACAGCTAATGCTTTATATCTTCATCAATTATCAATCTTTGTTATTTTGAGAAAATTAAAACCAAAGTCTGATTTTCTGGGATTATTTTTGGTCCCATTAGACTACTAGTTCCAGAGAAGGAATGGCTCGGGCCTTGAGGTGGATTTGAGGGAGATGTGCTCATTAAAGTCGCCAGAAGGGAGAACAAGAACAGCAAGGAATCAGGACGTGAGCACTGCGAGGAGAGGCCTGGTTCTGATGCAGCGATGGGGGTGCAGGTCCAAACATTCCCTCGAAGCCTTGGGCTCAAACAAAGGGAGACCCTGCAGAACGTCCTCTGCTGCCTCTGGCTTCATGTAACCTACATTGAAGCACCAATCCCCCTCATTATGTTGTGCCAACAGGCATGCTGTCCTGATCAAAGCAGATTCCTCAATGACGCACAGAACTGCGGGCGTGGGGTGGAGTTGCCATGAAGTATTAGGCAGATTTTGTAGGGCCTTTAAGAAAGGAGGACATTCTGCATCTCGAGAATGTCCGATTGGTCCAGATTCCAGTTAAGGCAGAGACTTCGCTTAAATTGTTTGCTTATTTATACTTGTATCCATGCATTATAGTTTCCATCAACAGTTCCTTTTCTTGGAATGGTTCTCAGAACTGTGGTGGCTAAAAGTATAGGTAGTTGATAGAAAAAGAGCCCTACAAATGAAGATCGTTCATTGCCTTTCCAAGCACCCTACTCAATTTGAGGTCACCTGAGCTAGAACTTTCATAGACAGTCGAAAGGTGGGCTGGGGCAGAAGGGTGCTCATGGTGCCAAATGTAACTTAGAGACGTTGGGGTTTTGCTGACTAAAGTTGACTGCATTTGGAGTAACATAATTGACAGTGCTGCTGTATTCAGGCCTGTTCGTGTATGACCGAATTCTCTTTACTGAGTGGTATTCCCTGGTAGCTAAGATGGTAAAGAATCTGCCTGCAATGTGGGACACCCAGGTTCAATCCCTGGGTCAGAAAGATCCCCTGGAGAAGGAAATGGTACCCACTCTCCAGGTATTTTTACCTGGAGAATTCCACGGACAGAGGAGCCTGGTGAGCTATAGTCCACGGGGTCGCAAAGAGTTGGACACCACTGAGTGACTTTCACTCACTCAGTCACTCAACCAATGGTGTAGTGATTCCCTGGTGGCTCAGTGGTAAAGAATCCCCCTGCCAATGCAGGAGATGCAGGTTAAAAGAGAGGGCATTAATTTCCAGGTTGCATTTGGCACCATGAGCACCTTCCGACTGTCTATGAAAGTTCTAGCTCTGGCGACCTCAAATTCAGTAGGGTGCCTGCCAAGGCAATGAGTGATCTTCACTTGTAGGGCTCTCTTTCTGTCAAACACCCTGCATATGGCTGATGCAGATTCGATCCCTGGGTCAGGAGAAGGAAATGGGAACCCACTCCAGTATTCTTGCCTGGGAAGCCTTGTGGACAGAGGAGCCTGGCGGGCTTGTGTCTGATGCTGGCATGCATGAACAATGGCTTTCTGCAAGCATGAGGGGGAGAGGGGGATGGAAGCATGTAGAAAGAGGAGGGAGAGTTGTTCATATAAAGTGAGAACAGGAAGGGCTGGTTGGCTGGAAAATGGTTTCCAGGGGAAGAACTGGAGGTAGCCTATCCTAAGGCCAGCCCTGTGGTCGCTCCATGTGGCATCTGTTTCCAGGCTCTGGTCGGTGGGACAGAAGACATTTAACCCCATTCCCATTCACTCAGTCTCTGTTTTCCGTAACCTTCTTCTCCAGGCTGTCTTGTCCTCACCAACAGGGAGTATTTGGTTCTGTTCTGTTTCTTTTCCTATTTAATGTCATTTTTCAAAGGGAGATTATGAGAAGAAATGTTGATATAAGTTTATTTTTTTTTTTTTGGTTTCAATTTTACCAGCCAGAAATCTAAAGCAAGATGTAGATGTTTATGTATGGGATTCCAAATAGAGTGAGAAGTTAGTCAGGTAAAATATGGAAACTAGCCCCAGGACATTAGGATAACAGCAAAGCTGTTACATGGTTGAGAGTCTGAGTCCATAGTTCCTAAAATATTTGTAAAGTTTAACCTTTTTAAAGTTGGCATTTAACCTAATGTGTCTCTTTGTCCAACAGAATTAGAATTGAACCTCAAATTGAACTGAGCTAAATTTCCAAGTCATCCACTTTGAGAATTCTGAGAAATTAATGCCCTCTCTTTTAAGTACTTAGAGATCTTCAGATACCAATACTCTATGCTTTTAAAGTGCCTTTTGCTTGTATACTAGCTTGAGGGGAAGGTAGGAGATACATGCCAACATCTGAAGCTCCCAGGAAATACCCCTTGCCAATCCAGTCCTCACCAGCCCCACATCAAAGCTGTTTGACAAATGGGAACTTGGATTCCAGTTTATAACACTGGAATTAAAAGGCTGACATACTGAGGACAGAGCTATTATAAGGCGGATGATTTTAATGTGTTTCCCCACAGCTCTTTGTAGAGCTAGTACCATCATTGTGTTTTTATGATGACAGATGCCTTGTGAAATTAGATGAGAACTGGAGCTCAGAGAGGAAGTACAGCCCCTCATGATCTCCACGGTTACTGCATTTTCATCTCATGGATGATGAGGGGGATAGAGCTGGAGGCGCTTTTATCTGGTTTATATCTTGCACTCTCCTTAATTTATTTTTATTCTTAAGGATTTAAAAATTAGCCTCAGTTTTTGATAAATTCTAGGCAAAATCATGGGCACCCATTTTAACTAATGTTTTCTAAAACTAAAAACGAAGAAGTTAAAGGAAAGGCCACTCAGCTGTGTTGTGTATCCTGTATTCTGGCTTTTGTGTTCATTCTTCCAGCTGGCAAATATACATAATGTGCTCTGAAGTTTCATCTTCATCCCAGAATCAACTTGCTGAAAAGACATTGTGTTGGAAAAAATCTACTTTGTCTTAAAACACTTTTTCCCCCACTATCAAAAGTTTGATCTGTTTTTCTCCAAAAAAATTTTTGGCATATTTAGAAAACAAAAATTTAACCTTGAGATTTATGTGACTTCCTCTGTAAAATGGATGAATTTGTAACTTGTCAGAAATGGTTGATAAAGCTTCAAAGTTACTAGGGGCATCTGTATTGCTGAGGGACATGTTATTACATTTTGAAAACATTTAGCACATCTGGAAGCACAAAAAAGTGAGGAAGGGGATTCGTTCCCTGCACTGGTGATTTTAATGCATGAACTTGGCAGGGCCATGGTGCCCAGATATGTGGTCGAATATCATTCTGGGTGTTTCTATGAGGGATTTTAGGATGAGATTCACATTTAAGTGAGTGGACATGGAGTAGTGCCAACTGCTCTCCACTATGATTATGTGGCTGGGCCTTATCCAAGCAGCTGAAAACCTGGATAGAATGAAAGACCATCCTTCTGTGAGCAGGAGGAAGCTGCAGTAGCAAGCTTTGGATACGAACTGTAACATCGGCTCTTTTGGGATCTCCAGGCTGCCAGCCCACCCTGCAGGTGTAGGATTTGCCAACTTCAGTGAGCCAGTCACTTAAAATAAGTCTCTGTATGTATGCACACAGATGGGTAGCACTAGTGCTAACGAATCCACCTTCAATGCAGGAGGCATAAGAGACAAGGGTTCCATCCCTGGGTCGGGAAGATTCCCTGGAGGAAGGCATGGCAACCCATTCCAGTATTCCAGCCTGGAGAATCCCATGGACAGCGGAGCCTGGCGGGCTACAGTCCATAGGGTCAAAAAGAGTCAGACATGACTGAAGGCAACTTAGCACACACTAATGGATACATACATATTTGTGTGTGTGTATGTATAAAATATATTGGGTTGGCCAAAATATTCATTCAGACTTTCTATAACATCTTACAGAAAAACCTGAATTAACACTTTGGCCAGCCTAATACATATGTATGTGCATATACGTGTATATATTTTATGTATATTTATCCTCCATTGGTTCTGTTTCTCAGGAGAACCCTGACGAAACTCTCCTCTTTTGGAGAAATCCAACAGCAGAGAAATCTGGTCATCACAAGTTTAACTGCCTGGTATTTTCCTTGAGAGCCTGGTTGAACCAAGTGCTATTATACATGTACTCTTCCTGCCTGTGTCCAGAGAGGACAGCTCAGGTACTTGGGGAAGAGCAGCCCACTGAGCCAAGAAGGAACTCTAATCTTTCTACCCTTGGTGAGCAAGAGAGAAGGTTCTTAAAGTTTCTAGATGCTGAAAAGCTTTCAAAACCAAGCTGGGCTAAGGTTCTGAAGGCCTCGGAGCCCTGCCGCCCACCTGGAACTCTGGTGGAAGGGAAGGAACAGGCCCAGTGTGTTGATGTTAAGGTGCGGTCCACGTGAGTGCTGTGGGGAAAGGCACTAACATGTCACACGGTGCTTATTCTCCCCAGAGTTCATTCTCTGTCCACTTTAAGTGTTTGGTAATATTGCCAGCAGTTAGTGTTTCAAAAACCGTTCTACTTCTTAAAATAAAAGTGTTTATGGATAAAGATCACACTTCTCATCTCTTTCAGTTATCTCTGTGATGGGGGCTGGGCACTTTATGACTAAAACCCAGTTGAATTGTCCAGGACAGGGAGAGTGGTTTGAATATAGTTGTAGCTAAATCTTCATGCCAAATGTATAATTCTTTTTAAAGTCCTTTTATCGTCTTCTGGCACATAGTACATGTTCATGAAGTACATCATATGGATGAGAAATTCTCTGGTTGTTCCCTAGAGAGGTAGATCACATCTTTATTTCTGGAGTTTGGTCTTTGACTCTCAGAGCAGACTGGATATTACCCTTGAAGAAAAGCTCCTGACCAGACTCTCACCTAAGGAGAAGAGGTGGGCTGTGGACTCAGTGCTGGAGGCTGGCACAGGCTCCCTGACCAGCACCCCCAACACACACACACACACACACACACACACACACACAGACACGACATAGACACACAGACACACAGACACACAGACACACAGACACACACACACGCGTTCTTCACAGCAGAGCTGTACTCGGCCCACTTGGGAGTTGTTCATGAGGAAGGTCATTCATCACGTGCCCATCCCATGTAGACTTTCCTTTTTACTTCTCCTTGTTTGTTCCCCCATCTAATTGCACCCAGTCTGTGGGTAAATGCTTTATGAGCTGGGGCCAAAGCCCAGGCCTCCTCTCCACCTGATGAATCAGGTTCTGTCTGGAGTCAGCTCTTACTGTGAGGTGCTGGGGCACCTGAGTCATTCGGAGGCTGCTGGCTGCTGACGCTGCGGTGCCCATCACGGTCACAGCCACCTGCTGCCCCAGAGCCTCTGGACGTGCAAAAGTTTTGGTGACCAGAGAAGCTGGCCAGAGGCTGAAAAGAGCCGAGGAGAACCAACCAGGGTTGTGCGGCAGTAAATACGTGTTGGAGAAAAACCTAAAAACCAGGTGAGTGTTGGTGGACGAGTCGGGGCTTGGCAGCCAAGTGCCGCTCCCTGCTTTCCTGCCGAACCTCTTACCTCGGTGGTTTTTCTTTGAACAGAGTGAGGGGTACTTTTCCAGCTCAAGCTCTAAACAGAGAACATATGCAGATGGGTTTATCTTTAAAACCCAGAAAATAGCCTATCTTCAGAAGCTGATGGTTCTTAAAGTGTTGGGCAAATAACTTAAACTTTCTCAACCTGGTTTTCTCATCTCTAAAGTTAGGGTGATAATATTCTCTACCTGTGTTGTCATGCGAATTCAAGGAAGCGATGCTTGTAGCTGATTCTCAGTGTTGGAGATACTGGGATGGTATTGTCGTTGGAAACGCAGGCTCTTACTTGAGGCTTTGGATTTTAATGTTGATCCATGTTCAGCCCCCTTTCACTCCTCTCTCCTTCGGCTTTGGTCAACAGAAACTCGTTCTGTGTCCAGTGAGCCAGGACCAGGGCATTCCGTGGTGACCAAGGCAGATGTGGTCCTGCCTCGTGGAACTTTCCAGTCCAGTCAGGGCGGTAGACAGGAGTGTGTAAAGGGTATATGTACTAATGATGGGGTGAAGAAAGATAAAGTGGGACTTGGGGTGGAGGGGAGCAGGTGTGAGGTGGACAGAGTCGGTTTTATGTAGGAGGACATTTTCTGAATCCGCAGCAACAAGCCCTGCTGCTGATACCATGTCAGCTCAGAGGTGTTTATCATGAAATGTTTTGAAGTTTGGGAAACAGTCTGTACCTCTGTGTATGAGTATGTCTCTGTGTGTTATGTAGGTGTATGTGTGTGTTGTGTGTGTGTGGAGAAGGTACCTTTTCCTTGGTGTGAACTGTGCTTTATCTTTATGAAGACATTGTTGAGAAAAGAGGAATTCTGCATGATTTAGCAGAATTTATGTTGAAAGTAGAGGATTTGGAAGATGCTAGTGTTTGGTTCTCCTTCAAGTAGTGATTGAATGGAACTACCGAATTGTTATTTCTTTGACATGTGAAATGGGTAAAAAATAATACATGTCTCTGTCTTTAAAAAGAAAAAAATCTGCTACTTTAGTACCAAAAAATGCTGTTTAAAACAAATTTTATGCTCCTACAAGTGTCAGAAAGGCAGGATAGAGGTACCTTGTAAGATGTGTGTTAGTAGCTCAGTCGTGTCTGACTCTTTGCGACCGCATGGATTGTAACTTGCCGGGCTCCTCTGTTTACGGGATTCTCCAGGCAAGAATATTGGAGTGGGTAGCCTTTCCCTTCTCTAGGGGATCTTCCCAACCCAGGGATCAAACCCAGGCCTCCCTCATTACAGGCGGATTCTTTACCAGCCGAGCCACAAGGGAAGCCCAAGAATACTGGAGTGGGTAGCCTATCCCTTCTCCAGGGGGTCTTCCTGACCCAGGGATCGAATCCGGGTCTCCTGCATTGCAGGCGGATTCTTTACTGCTGAGCCACCAGGGAAGTCCCCCTTGTGAAGTACCTCCTCACAAAGGGCTGTCTTGGGCCCCTGTTTCCTGGAAGGACCCTTCATGTGTGTTGTAGGCTTGCCTTTTGGAATGTAACTGGTGTGAAATTTGTGTGTCTCACATCTGTGTGTGTGTGTGTGTGTGTGTGTGTGATGGCAGATTTTTCTTCCTGGAGAATAAATGTTGGGCTGAATGTCCTGGAAGCCCTCTTCTGTAGGTGCACAGGAAGAAGAAATCCCGCCCAGACTGCATTTCCCGAGGCTGTCGCTCCACCGGGCTTCCTTTTCCTGTTTCTGGTAATCCTCCGCTCTCAGTGTCACTGCAGATGGGGTTTGCCTCCCTCCCCCAGGATGTGCTTACCACCGAGGTTCTTCGTGGCAGTTGGGGTGCTTTTATTCCACATCATGTATTCCTCATCTTTGCATCAGTTCCTGTCGCTTATGCTTCCAAAGTTTTGCTATTTCACTGAAAAAGAAAAACACAAAACTGACCTTGGGCAACCTAAAAGCAGCTTTGACCTGGAGAAACAGACCTGGGCAGCCTTTAAGCAACTTTGTGTGTGGGGGCTGGCAACTTTCAGCCTTGGGGCATCAACAGGGAACGGTGATCCTAGGAGCCTCGCGATTTTTTGGATTATTGGTCTGTTGTTTTCTTCAGGGGCGGTGACATTAATAAGCAACCCTGGGAAGTTCCCTGAGTTCCCTCTCCAGCAGCCGGAAGGGAGGAGGCAGGCTGGAATGGTCATCAAAGAGAGAGCAGTTTCTTCTCTTGCAAGCTGTAGCATGGTTTTTTTTTTTTGTTTTTGGTTGTTTGTTTTTTTCATGGAAGATACTTTTAATGTTCAATTTTTTAAAATTGGGGTATAGTTGCTTTACAGTGTTGTACTGGGTTCTGCTGTACAACAAAGTATGTTGTCTTTTAACTTGGGCTTTAGGACCTCAAAGGTCTTCCTTGGTGGCTCAGAGGATAAAGTATCTGCCTGCAATGCAGGAGGCCCCGGGTTCGATCCCTGGGTTGGGAAGATCCCCTGGAGAAGGAAATGGCAACCCACTCCAGTATTCTTGCCTGGAGAATCCCATGGACGGAGGAGCCTGGCGGGCTATAGTCCATGGGGTCGCAAAGAGTTGGACACGACTGAGCGACTTCACTTCCTTTAGGGCCTCAAGTACGTTGACTGGGGTGGGTGTCTTAGCTTGTTCACCTGCATCCCTACCTCATGCAGTGCGTTTTGGTGTGATATTCATCAGTGCCATCGGGGGACCAGTTTGCAGAGCATGAAGAAGTTAAGCAATGACCTTGGGTACTTACTTATTGCTTCCCTTTGAATCTTAAATGCTGGTTCCTTCAAGCCTCTCCATCTTCTTTCTTTCATGGGGAAATCAGTACAGAAACTCAAAACGAGAAGTACACTAGGACCATAAGGTCAGTGCTGCCCAGGACGGACAGACTCTTGGCTGAAGTGTGGACTTGAGAGCTGATTGTCCCTGCTCTGAGCCAGTCTCCTGGGGAGAGCTTAACCCCAAACCCTGGACCCTGCAGGTACACAGTGACACTGAGGAGAGAGGCACCCCTGAGGGGCCAGTGGATACAGGAGAGTATGGGCAGGGAAGGCCAAACCCCCAGCAGCTCAGGGCTGTCCATCTTGCAGGTGGAGTTCAAGGTCTGGTGCACTGTCTGGGGTGGGAGAGCCCCACTGCTCTTCAATGCCTTTGTTTCAAAGCACAATAGCCAAGACTTAAAGGAGAACAACCTAATGCAGAAAAGAGTGCCGGTTGTTTATTCCTTACTTTGAGGAAGATTTGCACCATGCTAAACCATTTGATTTTAAAATCCAGGACAAAGACCTTGAACATTTATCTCCATAGGTAAATAAGACAAAAAGAGAGAGAGAAAGAACATGGGATGGTGAAACCCTTGAAAAAGGCAGAGAGGGAAGGGACATTTGTGGGAGCTGGTATCACTTGCTCGTAGCTTTGTATGTTCTGTGAACTTTTTTTCCTGTGGTGTGGGGCCAGTTCCTTCATATGAAGTAGGTAGTTTTGAACTTAGGCTTTGGAGCAAAGGAAAAAGGATTGAAGCAGAGGAGTGAAATTTGGGTTTGATAAGTGTTTAAAACAAAAGGTTGTTCATTCACTGAGCTGAAGTGACTGTATCTGTTTTGTGCTTTTAGTTTTACAGAATATTCCTTTGTCTATTTCCTCAGGTGCAACTATTAGTATTTCAAAACTGCTCTTGAGGCCAGAGGGACATATAATAACCTATGCATGCTTACAGTGTACAGTTTGATGTGTTTTGACATAGGTATACACAGGTGGAACCACAACTACAATAAAGAGAGTGAAGGTTATCCATCACCCCAGAATGTTTTCTTTGCCCCCTTATAGTGCTTCTCATCCCCAATCCCACCCGGCCCTTTCCCAGGCAACCAGTGAGCTACTTTCTGTCACCAGAGATTGCTTTGTATTGTCTCAGATAAGTTGAGTTATATAGTATGCATTCCCTTATTGTCTGGCTTCATTGGTGCACCATAATTATTTTGAAATTCACCCATGTTGTATGATGCTGATGCTCATTCCTGCTTGTTGCCAAGTGGCATTCCATTGTATGGACATACCACATCTGTTTATGCATTCACATGTTAATGGACATTTGGGTGTTTCCAGTTTTAGACATTTGTGTTCCAGTTTTAACAGTTTCAGAATAAAACTATTATGAACATTTCTGTACAAATGTTTTTGTAGACATAGCTTTAATTTCTCTGTGAAAGTGAAATTGCTCAGTTGTGTCCAACTCTTTGTGACTCCATGGACTGTGGTCCACCAGGCTCTTCTGTCCATGGAATCCTCCAGGCAAGAATACTGGAGTGGGTTGCCATGCCCTTCTGTAGGGGATCTTCCCTACCTAGAGATCAAACCCAGGTCTCTTACACTGCAGGCAAATTCTTTACTGTTTGAGCTACCCAGGTAAGTGGATTATGGCTCAGGTGGTAAAGAATCTGCCTGCAATGCGGGAGACCTGAGTTCAATCTCTGGGTCAAGAAGAGCCCCTGGAGAAGTGAATGGCTACCCACTCCAGTGTTCTTGCCTGGAGAACTCCATGGACAGGGGAGTCTGGCAGGCTACAGTCCATGGAGTTGGTTTGAACTTACATTTGTCCAGTGACAAATGATGTTGAGCATCTTTTCTAGTGCTTATTTACCATCTATCTATCTTTTTTGGCTTTTTGTTCACATGTTTTGCCAGTTTTTAAATGGAATTGTCTGTTCCTAATTATTTAATATTTATTGTATTATTATTCCAGTTTTTTTGTTTTGAGAGTTCTTTATGGGTTACAGATGCAAATCGTTATTTGCAGATGTTTCCCCTAGTCAATAACTTGTCTTTTCATTTTCTTAATGGTTAATGTCTCCTTTCAAAGAGGAGACATTTTCGATTTCAAAGAAGTTTGATTTATCAGATTTTTTTTCTTTCATGGAATGTCCATTTAGTTTCCTAAGAACTCTTTACCTAACTCAAGGTCACAAAGATTTACTCCCATGTTTGCTTCTAGGTTTATAGTTTCGGATTGTAAATTTATATCTATGTCTTGTTTCTGAGTTAATCTTTGCACATGGTATGGGTCAGGGTTCTTTTTTTTTTCTCCCCTATGTATAAAAAAACACCTGTTCTAGTACAGTTAGTTGGGAGAAAACCTAGCAATTATGTTTTCTATATTGAATTATCTCCAAATTTTTGTTAAAAATCAGTTGCCCATATATATGTGAATCTGTTTCTGGACTTTAAATTGTTTTCCATTGATTATTTGGTCTTTATTTTCTAGGTTTTTAAAATTGATATATTACCTACATATATCATTATATTATTAAGAGTTTCAGGTGTACAGTGTTATTATTTGATATTTGTATATAGTGCAAATTGATCACCACAGTGTCTAGTTAATACCTATCAGCATCATAGTTACAAAATTTAATTCTTATGAGAGAACTTGTGAGATATGCTCTTTTAGAAACTTTCAAATATACAGTACAATATTTATTATCTAGGTGCCAGTACCACACTGTCTTTATTACTGTAGTTTTATGAATCTTGGAGTCAAGTAGCATAAGTCTTCCAGTTGTGTTCTTCACTTCTGAGGGCTTCCCAGGTGATGCTAGGGTGAAGAACCTGCCTGCCAGTGCAAGAGATGCAAGAGATGTGGGTTCAATCCCTGGGTCAGGAAGATCCGCTGCAGGAGGGGATGGGCAGCCCACTCCACTAGTCTTGCCTAGAATCCCATGGACAGAGGAGCCTGGCGGGTTGCGAAGAGTCAAACTTTGCAAAGAGGACTGACGTGACTTAGCACGGACAGCACGGCCCAAGTCTTCCAGTTTTGTTCCTCCGTTTTGAAGGACCTGTATTAGACCTTTTACATTTCCATGTGAAATCTAGATTTGGTCTGTCACTTGCTACAACAGAGATCCTGCTTAGATTTTGATTAGGAATGTACTGAATCTTTAAATCAACTTGGGAGGAATTGACATCTGCAAAATATTGAGTTTTCTAGTCCATGAGCATTGTCTGTCTCTTTCTTTAGGTCATTAATATCAGCAGTGTTTTGTAGTTTTCAGTGTATAGGTATTACATATTTTTAATGATGTTTATCCCTAAGCATTTTATATTTTTGATATAGTTTTAAAATTTCAACTTCTAATTTTTCATTGGTACTACATAGACATACAACTGAATTTTGTGTCTTGATCTAGTTTTCTGCAATCCTGTTAAGGTCACTTTGCTTGTTTGTTCTACTAGCTGTTTTGTGACTTCCGTAGCATGTTTTTTTTTTTTTTTTTTTCACCTAGATAATCTTGTTGTTTGTGAATAATGACAGTTTAACTTTTTCCTTTCCAATCTAAGTTACTTTTTAACTTTTTCTTATTGTACTGGCTGTATAAGGTTGAATAACGTTGAATGGAAGTGATGAGTGGACATTCTTGTTCCCCATCTTAATAGAAAAGTATTCAGTCTCTTTAACCATGCAGTATGATGTTATCTGTTTTTTGTAGATATCCTTTATCAGGTTGAGGAAGTTCCCTTATATTCCTTGTTTGCTGAGAGTTTGTATCAGAAAAGCACATTTGATTTTGTTAAACGATTCTTCTCCATCTATGGTGATTATCTTTTTTGTTGTTGATATTATGAGTTACACTGATTCATTTTTAAATTGTCCAACAAACTTGGATAAACTCTATATAATCATGATGTATTTTTAAGATAAATTGTTTGGTTTAATTTGCTAAAATTTTTTATTATTGTTCATGAGAACTATATTCACGTGAGATACTGGTCCATAGTTTCTTTTCCTCTGATGCCTTTGTTTTGTTACCATGATAATGATGGTTTCATCAGGTAAGTTAAGAAAATTTGCCCCCCTTCGTTTTCTGGAAGAGTCTGTGTAGAATTGGCATTTTTCATTCTTAAATGTTTGATAGAATTCACCAGTATATCCATCTGGGTCTGGAGATCTCTTTCTGGGAAAATGACAAATTCTATCTCTTTAGTAGATGTTAGACTATTCAAGTTACTTATTTGTTCTTGTGTAAGGTTTTGTTAGTTTATGTTTTTAAGGGGATTTGTCAATTTCATTTATCAGTTTTTTTGGCATAAAGTTGTTTAACTCCCATTATCATTATCTGCATAGTCTTTAGTGTTGTTATCTATCTCCTTTTTGGTACTGTAATTTGTCCTATCTTTCTCTCTCCCTCTCTCTCCCCCTCCCTCCCTCCCTTTCTCTGTGTCTCTCTCTTTCTGATTGGCCTGGTTACAGGTATATCAATATTATTGACTTTTTCAAAGAACTTGCTATGTTTCTTTGTTGTTTTCCTTTATCATTTCATTGATTTCTCCTCTGATCTTTATTCTGTTTTCTGCTTACTGTGGGCTTAACTAACTCTTCTTTTTCTCATTTCTGAAGGTGAAAGCTGAGGTCCTTGATTTGAGACCTTTATTCTTTATAATATAGACCTTTACTCTTTATAAAAATTTAGTGCTATAAATTTCCCTCTAAGTCCTGCTGTTTAGCAGCATCACATACATTTTGATATATCACTTTCATTTCATTCATTTTAGAATACTTTGTCATTTTCTTTTTGACTTATTCTTTAACCCTTGGGTTACTTTCAACTATGTTGTTTATTATATAAATATTCGGGAATTTTCTGGAGATCTTTCTGTTATTGATTAATTCTATTGTAGTCAAAGAATATTCTTTCTATGACTTGAATCCTTTAAATTTATTGAGACTATTTGTATAGGTTAAAATCTGGTTAGTCCTTGGGACCTGAGTAGAATGTGTATTCTATTGTTATTGGGTAGAATATTCTATAAATATCAATTAGGTCAAGTTGATGGATAGTTTTATTCCAGTCTTTTACTGATTTTCTGTCTACTTATTCTGTAGAATACTGTGAGAGTAGTGTTGGAGTTTCCAACTGTAATTCTGAGTTTTTCTGTTTTTTTTTTTTTTTTTTTTTCCTTCTTTCAGTTCTGTCAATTTTTGCTTCAGATACTTTGAGGCTCTGTTGTTATTTGCATAAACATTTAGAATTGTTATTAAATTGACCCCTTTGTTCTGAAGTGGCATTCTTCATCCCTGGTAATATTCATTTGTCTTAAATCTGTCTTCTCTGATAATAACATTAGCATGGTTTATCTTTTTTCCCATCCTTTCACTTTTAGCTTATTTTTGTCTTTACAGGAAAAGTTTGTTTTTTGTAGAAGCATTTTGGTACTTTTCCTCTGTGTTTCAATTGAGGTGGTTTCTATTGCCATGTCAACGTCACCAATCTTTTCCCCTTCCTTATTTAATCTGCCATGAATCAACTTCTGATATAATTTTCATCTTGGAGGTTGTGTTAGAGGTATCATCTAGAGGTTAGGTTTGCTCTTTAATATTTTTCATGTCAGTAGTTAACTTTTTGATTATATAGAATACTGTTGTAATACCCATTTTAATGTTCTTGTCTGATAATTATACTATCTATGTTAGTTCTATTTTAGTTTTGGTTGATTTTCTCCAAACTCAGAACATTTTCCTGCTTCTTTGCATGCCTCATAATTTTTGTTTTTATTGAATTCAAAACTGGATTTTATCTCATTGCATGCTGATATTTTTGTATTCTTAAAAAATTTGTTTGGGGATAGTTTTAATTTATTCTGGGACGGTTAAGTTATGTGGAAACCATTTGATCCTTCTGGGTTTTGCTTTTAGGTGATATCAGAGAAGCATTTAGTATAGGGCTAATTATTTGCCATGACTAAGACAAGATCCTTCTGAGTACTATTCCCAATTTTTCACGAATTATGAGGTTCTAGTCTGGCTGGTGAGAGTAGCCAAGTATGAGTACTTCTGATTGTTTGGCTGCCTCTTTCCCTGGTCTCAGATCTTTCCCTTGCATGTACTGATGAGTACTCTGCTGAATACTCAGAGGGACCCTCTATAGATTTCCAGATTCTTCTCTGGGCTACACACTCATATTTGGCTCTGTGAATTCTCCTTATCTTGCTCCCCACCAGTCTCCCAACTTAGTGTCTGATGATTCCCTAGCTCTGCCTAGGGTCCTTTTCCCCGTGTCATGCCTGGGAATTTTCTGAAAGCGGTAAGTGTTTTGTATGTCTTCAGCAGAAGAGGAAAGATGATGCATATTCCTTAATCTCGGCCAGAACAAAAGTTTTGCAGCCATTAATGTTTCAATGTGTTGACAGTATATAATGATTCACAAAAAATGATCAAAGTTTTTATGAAAATCCTGTCTCTGGGTACATATCTTAGTAGTGTAGTGTCTGACTCTTTGTGACCCCATGGACTGTAGCCCACCAGGCTCCTCTGTCCATGGGGTTCTCCAGGCAAGAATACTGGAGTGGGTCTCCATTTCCTTCTCCAGGGTACATAACTTAAGCACCCCTAAAAATGAAAGAGATACTGTGCACGTAAAAATATTCCGTACAGCGTTATTTGTGATGGGGAGTTAGAAGAAATCTAAGAAAAGAAGAGTGGTTAAAATTACAGCATATCTGTGCACTGAAATATTTGGGGGGTTATTTTAAATGATAATTCCAAAGATTTTCAATGTTAAAAATGCTTAATATTTAATATTAAATTCATTAATGATATGGTAATTAATATACCATGGTATATCATCATTTGTTGTTGTTTTTCATCATTAAAACCTTGTAAAACATTCATCTGGATAAAGACTCAGAGAATACACCAAATGACAGCATTTTAGGGAGATTGAATAGATTTAAAGAATGTATTCATCATTGTCCTGGAATCCATCAATTTGGAATTAATTTGGGAATTATTCTTTTAAATTTATCACAAAATATTTGAAGTATAAAAAGATATAAAGAAAAATAAGATAGCTGTGGACACACTGTTAACCTTAAGAAATCAAAATTAATAGTGTCATTGACGCTGCCTTGCATGGCACCCAGCAGTTAAGTCTTTCTTCCCCTCCTGTCCTGACTACTACCCATATTAATCTCTCATCCTTTTACAGTCCTGTGTATATGTTTGCAAACTTCTTATAAATGTATTATGTTATTTTTCTGTGACTTAACAAGATTAAGACTCATCCTGGTGTATTTATTTTTGTAATAGAGTGGCATATTTGTGTATGGATACACAGTTTCACAAGCCGTCTCCTGATCATGGACATTTGAGTTGCCTCAATTATTCAGTGTTACAAGCACTGACGTTATTAAAATCCTTATATGTATGCCCTTGTGCACGTGTGTGAGAATTTCTCTAGGTTAGAACATGTTAGTGTGACAGAAGTTACAGATTTGTGAGGCTGACAGTTAAACGTTTGATGGAGCTGGGTTTTATAACCTTTCTTGTTTTACCTGTTCTCTGGAAGAAAGGTTGCTTTACATCTCCAGATGTGTATTAAAAAGATTGTAAATTGATTCTTAATCAAAGAAAAATACCATAAATTGCATTGTTAATCAGACGAACTGAAATTTAAATGACAATCTGAAACCTTCCTGGTTAATCCTTATAGCTGTGCCTTAGTTGTCTAGAATCAGGGGAGTCCCTTAAGAGTTTCAGTATTGACTTTGGCACCATTGATAAGATGATTCCTTATGTGTAAGCCACTGTGTGAGGGGCTCCTGGGATTGTCCTGTTGGCCCACCCTCGGTGGCAGTCACCTCCCAGCAGCCCTGTGAGCTTCAGTGCGTGCAGTCTGTGCCCACGTTCTCATCCAAAGCCCTGTGCTCAGCTCAGCCGTCCACCCCGGCTCCTCCACAGCCTGTCTTCTTGCCACCAGTGTTTCCACAGGATAGGAAGGACCACCTGGCTCCGGCCCCCACCTTGTCGTCACATGTTGTGAAGCACTGTCTTCTCTCTGCTGACCTTCTCCTTGGACCACAGCCAGCCATCACTTCCTGATGTCCCTTGACAGTTTCATGGAGGTGGATTCTTCCGGGGCCTGTTCAGCTTTTCAGGGAGGGATAAGGGGGAACAGCTAGAAGATTTCAGAACCCTCCGCCTCTGATCACCTCCCTAAAGCAAGACCACCTACCAGCTGGGGACCCAGTGGCGTTGCTTCCCTTCGCAAGGCCCCTCTCTCTGACACTGAGGCTCTTGGCTCCGCAGAGAGAGGAGGAGAGAAAGATGAGCCTCAGGGCCTGCTGTGGATCGAGGCCGATCCCCGCCCACCCCAAACCCCACCCCCAGAAGGAAGTTTTTTAAAGTAAGACTAGCTGACTTTATTCTTTTCTCATTTCTAATAGACTGCTATTTGTATGTGATTATTATTTACTAATCACATACCATTCAGCTGCAGCGCCTGCCAGTATATCCACCTCCTCTGTTACTCCTTTAGCACTTTGCTCGGACAGAACACATTCGTGGTTTGTTTTTTTTAAAATAATTTTGTGGCTTGTGTTTTATTTATTTTTATTGGGGTCTAGTTGCTTTACTGCGTTGTATTAGTTTCTGCTGTACAATGAAGTGAATTAGCTGTATGTATTCATTTATTCCTGTCTTCTTGAATCTCCCTCTCACCCGCCCCGCCAATCCCATCCATCTGGGTCACCACAGAGCACCGAGCTGAGCTCCCGGTGCTATATGGCAGGTTGATTTTTAAATCTTTTCTCTTTTTCATTTATTTTCAGGGGAGGCAGTGCTGTTTTGCATGTGGGATCATAGTTCCCTGACCAGGGATCGAACCCATGCTCCCTGCATTGGAAGCATGTAGTCTTAACCACTGAGCCACCAGGGAAGTCCCGAACACACTCATGTTTTAAACCGATCTGCACAGTGAGTTTTCCTCCTTGGGTAAGGTTGGTGCTCCCTGAAGATGTGTCTGTTTTGGTTTTCATCCCTGTCTTATTCTGAGCTCCTGCCTCCAACTTGCTTCCTCTGTAGACCTCTTTCTTCCCAGCAGTCCCTGGCTTCCCTCTCCTCCATCAGAAGTCAAAGAGAGCTCTTCATGGGGGTGACTAAGGGCCACAGAAATGGTCAGGTATCCCTTCTTTATGTATTAGTAGGAGCATATGTAGTGTTTATCTGGCCTGAAGCTTATATGAGTTGGGGTATAAAAGTGAAGATTTTAGAATGAGAAGATGAGTCACAACAAATTACAGATTATTAAAGGCTGACAGATACCACAGACCATCTCAAAAACTAGAAAAAAATCTTAATGTTCTTATTACTCACTAACATGCTTCTATAATACAATGTTTCCTGCATTTTTGACTGTTTTCTAACCTCTTAATACTGCAGTGATATTTATCACATTTTCTATAGTGAAATCAAGGAAGTAATTCAGTCTTTGTTCTGGTATGACCAACTAAAATTTGTTTTATATTATTGATAGTTTAGAGTGAGGATCAGCAGACTTTTTCTGTAAAGGATCAGATGATAGATATTTCGGGGCTTGGGAGCCACGTGGCTTGTGTAGCAACTGATCAACTCTGTCTTTCTGTGCACAAGGAGTCCTGCTCAGTATGTATGGATGTGGCTGTATCCCAACAAAACTTTATTTATGAAAACAGGCAATGGAGCAGATTTGGTCAATGGGCTGTAATTTTTTGGACTGTAGTTTTGCCAACCCTTGCTTTAGACTGTTTCTTTCATCTTCACAGGTCATTTATGGTAATCTCTTGGAAATGTCTAGAATATTTGCAAATGGGGGGGAACCTCTGTTAGTGTTCTTTCATGTAGGAGCTGTAGGAATTGGAAGTATATACCACAGACAAGCTTCCAGCTCTTTCCATCCAAAGTGCTGGTTTTCTTCCCATCTTGTATTTGAGGGTTCCTCACACTGAGGTCACATTTATATTGCAGTCTGAGCTCTGGCCCTGCCCCTCGGTCACACAGTCCACTGAGTTGCCACACCGGGCTACAGGAATGTTTTAAGGAATCATTCCTTCATCAGGACAACCAGCAAAAATCTAACTGTACATGGAAGAAATGGTAAACCATGTAGATATATCCCACTAAACCCCTACTTCACTTCCCTGAGCTAGATCTTCCAAATGCTCATGATGGTTCTACCACCTGCCATCTGAGAAAGTGTGGTGGAGGGAACCAGCGTGGATACAGACCGTGGGCTTAAGCAATGGTGTTAAAGTGCCTTCCTTTTGCAAGTCACATGAAAACATGAGGCCATCAGAACATATGGCTAGGGCCCTTCCTGAGGTCTGAGAAGAGTGAGGGCCTCTGATACTAATAACCCCTGTCCCCAGCGTAGGTTACATTTATCTCCTGGCGGATGGACGCTTGAACCTTACTTTTCTTTGTGGAAAGAAAGCATGTACCCACTAAAAATGAGTTTCAGTAAGCTGAGAAGAGGCATAATTTCCAAGGCCTGTTTCTTCTGGGGCCCCTGAAATCATAGCCCGAATGCAGCAGGCTTCTTCCCCTGCTCTTGAGTCTGAGTTTGGAGGAAGTGACATGTGTTAGTGTGTCCTTGGGCACCAGGAGGGAGTGTGTTGCATCTTGGCCTGATAACTGGTGTGAAGAGGGATACACATTGCTGAAATTCTTCTCTGACTTAGAAATGCCGCCTGCTGCTGCTCCCATCTGCCCCTGGGACTTCAGGCTGGGCTTTGCTTGTCCCCAGTTAGAGCCCATTCGCCTGTAAGCTGACCTTGAGGCCAGAGCTTCCCCCAGGAGGGAGTTGCAGGGGCCTTGTAAGAGTGTGGAGGGTGCTGGCACATAGAATCTGCTGATGGAAATCGTGGCAGGCAACTGTATATATTCTGATCATCCTCTTATTTCACTTGGAAAGGCATGACCAGTAGTTCCTCAGGCTTACAAGAGCCAAATATGTATTGTCATCTCTTACTTGGTTTTCCCTGCAGCCCCCTGAGAAACATCACCATCTCATTTTTTTTCGGAGGAAGGATTTGAAGCATCAGAGGTCAATTCGCTTATACAGACTTGCTTGTTTGATAAGAGGTGATGCTGCCTGGCCTCAGACCCAAGTTTCCTGGCTTCTGGATCCAAACTCGTGACCACTTCCCTGGCCTACCCCCTGCTTCTCTTCTTCCAAGGCTGATGTGGAGCGAGGGGTCCAAGCATTCGCCATTCCTGACAGCTCTGTCCGTTTGGATGAGGGGGATCCAGCCAGATGGGCCTAGCAGGGTGCCTGGCGCTTAGCAGATGCTTGTGGCTGCTGGCATGAATGGATGCATTTGTCAGTCCTGGGAAAAGCCAAGAGAGTCTGGGCCAAACGGAGGGCAGCGCCTCGCACAGACTGCTGTACAATGTGCTGCTAAGACTAGCGTGAGTCCTGCAGCAAAGCTGTATGCTAGTCTTCAGTGAAAACTTTTCATAGTTTTTTACTTTATTTTTTAATTGAAGGATAATTGCTTTACAGAACTGTGTTGGTTTCTGCCACACATCGACATGAATCAGCCATTTTTTTCTTTCTTTTTTCAGTTGTAAAGAGCAAATGGGTTGCTTATTTTGTATTGAAAGACAATCTTTAATTGTAGGATATAAAGCAGTGTTTGTCAGTTGTTTTTCATATGATCACCTTCCTCGGGAGCCTTTTAATATACATGTTGTCCTTAAGTACCCTCATTCAACCCCCATGAAGTTTTAATGTCCCAGACTATGTATCTGTTATGTACTATGTCCCTGTAGAGGAACATAAACCATTTGAATATATATTGAAGGTAGTTTTGCCCCCAAGAACCGATTTTCTTGTGCTCACTCCTGTTGAGAATGCATGGTCTGAAGTGTTTATTCAGTTTTAGTAGCTAGTGACTTGTGAAATGCTCATATATTTATAGAAATGAAAACAAAATACTTGCCAATGACAGCCCTTAATGACCATTAGCATGGCAAAACAATCAGCTCTAATGAACATGTGATTACAGCTGCCAGGAAATAGCTATTAAATGAATGCGAGTCTAATGTGCTGGCCGCGGAGACGGGATGGGTGGTGGCGAAGTCCACGGACGCATGTCCTTGTGGCCTCATCAGCTCCCCGGAGGCTGCACTAGTTTTAAACCTGCTTGTGCTCAGGGAGGCGCCCAGCACCATTGGAGCTCACACTCAGTGCCAGAGACATCATCTTAGTGGCTTTGGGGATTTCCTGCCATGGATATTAGGCCATTGGCTTTTAGTCAAGTAGTGTTTTGATATGACTTTCTTTTTTACTTATGGTAGTAAGATATATATATCATATACTTTACCATTATTACTATTTTTATTGTACAGTTCAGTGACATTACTTACCTTCACAAGGTTGCACTAACATTGCCACTGTCTCCTAAACTTTTTCATCACCCAGACAAAATCTGCACCCATTAAGTGGTAACGCCTCATTCTCTCCTCCCCCACCCCCTTTTCTTGTCTCTCTGAATTTGCTTGTTCTAGACATTTCATGTAAATACAGTCATCCAATATGTGCCCTTTTGTGACTGGCGAGTTACACTTGGTATGAATTTTTTCAAGGTTCACTCATGAGTCTGATAGGATTGTTAAATGTGCCTCTGTTAAATGCATTCACACATACTTCAGTTTTTTGGAATGAAGATAATAGTGGACATGCACAACCAATGGTGAGATTTATTATTTACTTTTCTCATATTAAAGGAAGTTCATTATTTTTCTTCTCTGCCTTTCTTTGAATGTCACCAACTTGACAGATATGACTGAGTCACAATAGGAAGGTTTCTAATTCTGTGACTATTAAGCATATTTTGGTTTTGTTCTAGATCATAAAATACACGTAAAATAATATCATAAAATACATTTGGCAAGCTCATAATACTTCTAAAGAATTCAGGCTTGGCATAAACTGTGGAAAATATTGTCAATAAGCCTGCAGGCACTCAAAAAAAAAAATAGGAGTAGTATGAGAGGACATCCTTGACTGATTCCTGATATCAGGGAGAAAACATTGAATTTTTTCATCAAATACAATGTTAGTTGTAAGTTGTTTTTTTTTTTTTTTTCCATAGAGCTTTCCTGTCAAGTCTAGAAAGCTTCCCTCTGTTCTTAATTTGCTGAAATTTTTTTTATGGCTGAATGTTGGGTTTCGTCCGATGCTTTACCTCCATCAGTTGATGTGATCATCTAATTTTTCTCCTATAGACAATTGATATGATATACTACATTGAGTTTCACATATTGAACCAGCCCCTGTGTTCTTGAATAGACCCCCCTTCATTATGGACTATACATTTTAAAATATATGTTACATATCAAAGAAAAAACAAGTTCAGGTTTGGGACTTCCCTGGTGATCCGGTGGCTAAGACACTACCCTCCCAGTTTCGATCCCTGGTCAGGGGACTAGATCCCACATACCACAACTAAATATCTTGCATGCCACAGGCTCAGCCAAATAAATCAGTAACTAAAAAAATTATTCAGGTTTAACTAAGTTGTAGGCAAGTGACCACTACATAGGATCCACATTTTTAAAAAATCCTTGAAACTCCACTGTAGAGGTTCACAATAAGGTAATTGAATCCTCTGAGAAGAAGGGAAGGGATTGTCATATTTAGAAACATAATTTTTTGTATTACATGATGCTGTGATTTTAAAATAATGTTTACAAGTGAAAATTTGGACTTGGGTCTATCAAACAGGCACCTGTGTAAAGCTTGGCAAATATGAGGAGGCCCAGGAGCCATTTCTAGCAATTTGGAGCTTGGGGGCAAGCAGGCTGGACTGGTGCTCATTTCACATGCTAGCAAGGTCATGCTCAAAATCTTTCAAGCCAGGCTTCAACAGTATGTGAACCGAGAATGTACAAGCTAGGTTTAGAAAAGGCAGAGGAACCAGAGGTCAAATTGCCAACATCTGTTGGATCATCAAAAAAGCAAGAGAGTTCCAGAAAAACATCTACTTTTGCTTCACTGACTATGCTAAAGCCTTTGGCTGTATGGATCACAACAAACTGGAAAATTATTAAAGAGATGGGAATACCAGACCATCTTACCCATCTCCTGAGAAACCTGTATGTAGGTCAAGAAGCAACAGAACCGTACACGGAACAACAGACTGGTTTGGAATTGGGAAAGGAGTACAGCAAGGCTGTATGTTGTTACCCTGCTTATTTAACTTCTCTGCAGGGTACATCATCGAAATGCCGGGCTGGATGAATTGTAACCTGGAATCAAGATCGCTGGGAGAAATATCAACAACCTCAGATATGCAGATGATACGACTCTAATGGCAGAAAGCAAAGAGGAACTAAGGAGCCTCTTAATGAGAAGAGTGAAAAAGCCGGCTTAAATCTCAACATTCATAAACCTGAGATCATGGCGTCCGGTCCCATTACTTCATGGCAAAAGAAGGGGAAAAACTAGAAACAGTGACAGGTTTCTCTTCTTGGGCTCGAAAATCACTGTGGATGGTGACTGCAGCCATGTAATTAAAAGATACTTGTTCCTTGGAAGGAAAGCTATGACAAACCTAGGCAGCATGTTAAAAAGCAGAGACAGCAATTTGCTGACAAAGGTCCATATACTCAGAGCTATGGGTTTTCCAGTAGTCATGTACAGATGTAAAAGTTGGACCATAAAGAAAACTAAGGGCCAAAGGCTGATGCATTTTGAATTGTGGTGCTGGAGAAGACTCTTGAGAGTCTCTTGGACAGCAAGGATATCAAAGCAGTCAATCCTAAAAAAATCAACCCTGAATATTCTTTGGAAGGACTGATGCTAAAACTGAAGCTTCAATACTTTGGCCACCTGATATGAAGAGCTGACTCATTGGAAAAGACCCTGATGCTGGGAAAGATTAAGGGCAAGAGGAGAAGGGGGTGGCAGAGGATGAGATGGTTTGATGGCATCACCAACTCGATGGACATGAGTTTGAGTGAACTCCAGGACATAGTGAAAGATAGGGAAGCCTGGCCTGCTGCAGTCCATGGGGTCCCAAAGAGTCGGACAAGACCGAGTGACTGAATACAGCAGAGCTGGGCTGGTGGGAACCAGCACCACATACCTGGTCCCCATCATCACTGCCCCAGGGAGATCAGGGAAAGTGGTCATCAGGATGTGGGAACATTATTTTTCCTGTTTGCCTTTGAGTTTGATTAGAAGCAGGTGCTGATAGTGTGGAGAGAGCCCTACCTAACCAGGCATTGCCCTCAGGTCATGGTTTGGTTTAGCAGTGACCAGGGGTTCATATCTCCTGGCTATGCAGGAGAATCACTTGGGGATGATTTTGACAAAAACAGATGCCAATTAAATCAGATATGGGGCTGGAGAGGTTAGTGTGTGTGCGTGCTAAATCGCTTCTGTCATGCCTGACTCTTTGGGACTCCATGGACTGTATCCCGCCAGGCTCCTCTGTCCATGGGATTCTCCAGGCAAGAATACTAGAATGGGTTGCCATTTCCTCCTCCAGGGGATCTTCCCCACCCAGGGATCGAGTCCACATTTCTTATGTCTCCTGCATTGGCGGGCGGGTTCTTTATCACTGGTGCCACCTGCGAAGCCCAGAGGGTGTGGGGAGCTGTGGTTTAAGGCTTCTGAGGCAATGATTTTTCCCTGAGAACCCTGAGTAGGTCAGTGTCTTAGATGCTGGTCGCCAAGATAATCACAGGATTCAGATCCTTTTCAAGGGGCAGCAGGGGGAAACCCAGGAAGGAGCCAGCACCCTTTAGGCAGTCCTGTAGCAAATCCCATCCTGATGCAGATTCTCTAGCAGTTGATAGAATTTTGTAAGGGAAGGAGTTTGATAAGGTAGGTTTTTCTGGAAGTTAAAATTCTAAACATGTTGAAGTCGTAAATGGAGAGAAATGCAGAATTAATATACTGGAAAATACTTCGATTGTTTTATGTAGTGCTCCAAAGTAAACTGTTTCAATGGAGTCTCATCCGGGATTCCAGAACTGCAAGTATTAATATAAAGACCTATTAGAAGAGTGCCTCCTAGTGCCAGACACTTAGTATTACATCCCCCTAGGGACTTGAATGTTTCCAAAATGTAGGATTTTGGAGCTGGAGGGCTTTGGAGGGCTTCAGGATGAATCCTGTATCTTCCAGATGATGGACTTAAAGCCCAGAGAGATTAACTAGCATAATGCCATCAACAAGAACTGCCTGACCATCCCCAAGTGTATGCTAACACATAATCCCATTTCATCCTGACAACATAGAGTCCAGATGGGATGGTTCTTCCAATTTACAGATGTATAAACTGAGGCCCAGGAGGCTGGGTAGCTTGTATGTTTTTGAAAACTAGGGAATGGCGGAGGCAGCATGAAGGCCGGCTTCTCCCTGGGTCCAAGCCCAGTGAGTTGTTCTTGATGCTGTGCTGCCCTGAAAGAGGAAATGAGCAGAAGCATGGAGGTACCTTTTCTCTTCTCCTGCCAGGGAGCTCCTCTGTCTCCTCAAAGCTCAGTATGTCCCCTCCTTTACGGTCTGGCTCTGTCGTCCTCCTCCAGGAAACCTGCTCTAATACTCAGGCTCACACCAACCCTGCCCTTCTCTGAATCTGGGTGTTTTATGAGCTCTGTCCCACCCTGCTTGGGCTTAATTGCTCTCTCCAATCTTCATGCCTCTTGCCTCTGTCACAGAGGCTCACAAAGGAAAGCCATGCATGAGGGGATGTCCCGTGTGTATGCCTCCTGTGTGTCCCCTCCCCAGGGCAGGGGAGGAGCTGCTTCTCCCGGGGTCCATCAAGGGAGCCCTTGCTGCTGACACACGGTGCTGCCCAAGGTCCCTGTGGGAACAGCAGGGTTAGATTGAGTCCATGAGGTGAGTAGGACGGCCCAGTCACTGCTGAACCTGTGGAGTCTACTTCTGGTTCATTTCATCTCTGGCTCAGGGGTGTCTTGGGAAGGCTATGGGCTTCCACTGGTATTTCATTGGATGTAAGTCCTGGAGATCATTATAGAACAGATGATTAAAATGGCTGTTTTTCTTTTCATGGAGACATTAGGAATCTGCCAACATGGTTTAGAAGCTCAGGACCTGCTAATACAGTAAACCTGTCTTCACTCCTTTGGTTTGTCCTCATCTAAAAATGGAAGAATGTGGAATGACAGAGACTGAGCAGAGGTGTAATTGAGGCCATGGAGGCCCAGCAGGATTAAGACTCCCTTTGTGGAGGCTTACTCTGAAACCTTTAGCAGGGGGATCTGGAATTTAAACTTTGATGCTGATGGGCAGGTAAAGGAATGGGGCAGAACAACATCCCATATGTGTCATAGATGAGAGATGAGGATACAGAGAGTTTTGCTACATGATATCCTGGTAGGAAGGTCCAGCAGGAATAACAGACAGAAAATCCTGTTTTAAGGGCCCTGCATAGCCTCTCTTTGGAGAGTTACAGTTGAGGCTTACAAGTGTTAAGTATTTTAAAATTTATTTTAGGGACCTTTTTTTCAGCAAACGGGCATTCAAGGGTAGAGAGAGGTTAGTCAGTTTTTCCAAGAATGCTTTTGAAAATTTGCATTGCAAATACTGCTAAATGTCAGCAGGGGACTCAAAACTTTGACACCTTGTTGGAGCTCTTGGTGCTGATTAAATTCTTGTCTCCAGTCTAGAATTGGCAGCTTATTCTCCTTAATTTTCACGCAGTAATCAGTGCTGAAAGACTATTTCTTTGACAGTTGCCCTTGGGGAAAACTGGGCCTGGGCTTGTTATTTAGAGCAGACAGGACAGGGGAAGAGGATAGTAACAAGGCAGACGCCAAGGTCTCCACTTGGTTCCAAGAATGTCAACCGTATCAACCTCTCTTCAGTATTTACTGTGCGTTTTGGTGCTTAATGGAAATTGGGGATTGGCAAATCCATTTCAGAGTTAACAAGAGTAAATTTTAATGGTCTGATAAAAGTAAGTTGAAATCCCTTTTTAAGATGAATTAGCTCTTTCCAGGAGATAAGGTTTTAGTGATGGACATGGTTTTTTCCTTCCTGAAGATAACCTCAAGAACTCTCCCGGCAGAGAGCCAGAACCACTGTGTTCTGGTTTAAGAAAGTGTTGTCCATAATCTTGTGCTTCCAAGGCCTCTTGGGGGACAGGGAATAGTGAATATACCCAACCACACAGCAACATTCATCTTCACTCCCAAAGGGCAAGTCACAGATCACCCTCTTCCCAAAAAAAAAAAAAAAAAAAAAAATCCCCAAACAAGAAAACCAACTCTGGTGACCACTCATAATGGTTTGCAGCAGAAAGCTGACTTTGTGGGTAAGGTCATTTTTCTTTAATTTTTCATATGTCCAGTCTGTTATTTTCTGTACTTTTAGTTGAAATAAATAGGCATTATTTGCAATCACATTTTCAAGTGGTAAAATCTCTGATCCAATGGAATGGCTGTAGAATAGATTTTCCTTCCTACTGCTTTTGTCAAATGAAAATCAAATCAAGACTGGGAAAATGCATTTGAGGAGGTCTAGGAAGCTAAAGTCTAGGCATGATAACTGTGCTTAACAATACTGTGTTGAATTCTGAAAATTTGCTGAGAGAGTAGAGTTGTGTTCTTTCAGCATGCACACAAATGGTAACTATGTGAGGAGGTTTTATGTGAATTAGCTTGACTTCATGATCATTTCATTGTGTATGTGTTCAACATCATCATGATATATACCTGAAATATAAACATTTTTTATTTAAAAATATAATTTTAAAAGTTCAGGAAAAGAGAATGATAAAGTAAACGGTACACAACATAAACAATTAGTGGAGCTATGTGGAATGTCTTTGGGTAAACAAGAGTTACTTGCACTGTTTCTGCAACTTTTTTTATTTTGAAATTATGTCAAAATTAAAAGTTACCCCAAGATGCAAAAAATAAGTAGTAGGGAGGTGATGCACAAAGGTACATTGAAATACTCAGAGGACTCTTTTGTTTCATGGTGGAACTCTAGAGTCGAATATACAAGTGGGTGCTTCATTTACAAATAAAAGCTTTGTCCAAGACATAAAAAAGGGCTAGTTTATAGTCAAATGTGTGATATGCCTACAGTTATTTCAGTGCCTTTTCTTTTTAAAACCCAACCACATTATGTTAAAAAATCCTTTGGCCTAAACTGTATAATTCCCTTAAGAAGGTCATGCAGCTCTGGAATCTCCGAGCCAATTTACAGAGTACGTGTGACCTATAATTTCACTGTAATATTGAAGGAAAGAATGGATGAGGGGCTCATTAAAAGACTACTCAGGGCAGCAGTGTTTAAGAGCTCTTTGTTTAAAAAGTCAGATGACTCTGCCAGGAAGGAATTATCTTTCAGCTTCTTCCATGGCATTTCTGGCATCTGGACATGAACAAGCAGGCAAATAACTGATGGGGGCTTGTTTTCTTGGGGTTGTGGTCTCTGATGTATAAGAAGTTCTTTTTTAAAAAACAATAAAAAATTCTATCTTTAAAAAAATTAGCTCTGGTTTTTGGAATTAATATTAATATTTTATATTTAAGAACTTTTCTTAAAAGCAAGACACGTGTAACTAATTCAAGTTTGATAGTCTTAGGATTGAAGCCCTCCATGGGAGCAGAAGGTTCAGAGGTAAAGGAGCCCAGACCAGGTAGACAGGAAGTTGAAAGGTAGGTTAGAGGCTGGGGATGGAAGGGACCTTGGGCCTTATCCCCAGGCAGAGGGAGCCAGATGGTCTGCCAACTTCAGTTGATTTAGCTAATGGTTTAGAAGATTCAATGGCAGCATCTTTCATAGATTAGAAAGAGTAAAATCAAGGTAGGTGGACCAGCTGGGTCATCAGTTGCTGTAATCCAAGAGAGATAATGGAAGCTGGACCTGAGGCAGTGATGGAGGGAAGGAAAGGTGAATTTGAGGCCTATTTCAGAGGAAAATGGAAGGAATTAGAAGAATCACTGGAGGTGAAGGATGACAGAAGGGAAGGAGTTTGGAATAATAGATTCCAAACTTTTGTGGCTGAGATCTACAGAAGAAAACTCATATATATATATATATATATTTTTTTTTTTTTTTTCACTTTACAATATTGTATTGGTTTTGCCACACATCAACATGAATCCACCACAGGTGTACACGTGTTCCCAATCCCGAACCCCCCTCCCCCCTCCCCCCCAACACCATCCCTCCAGGTCATCCCAGTGCATCAGCCCCAATCATCCTGCACCCTGCATCAAACCTAGACTGGTGATTCATTTCTTATATATTATACATGTTTCAATGCCATTCTCCCAAATCATCCCACCCTCTCCCTCTCCCACAGAGTCCAAAAGTCTGTTCTATACATCTGTGCCTCTTTTGCTGTCTGGCATATAGGGTTATCATTGCCATCTTTCTAAATTCCATATATATGTGTTAGTATACTGTATTGGTGTTTTTCTTTCTGGCTTACTTCACTCTGTATAATAGGCTCCAGTTTCATCCACCTCATTAGAACTGATTCAAATGTATTCTTTTTAATGGCTGAGTAATATTCCATTGTGTATATGTACCACAGCTTTCTTATCCATTCATCTGCTGATGGACATCTAGGTTGCTTCCATGTCCTGGCTATTATAAACAGTGCTGTGATGAACATTGGCGTACACGTGTCTCTTTCAATTCTGGTTTCCTCAGTGTGTATGCCTAGCAGTGGGATTGCTGGGTCATAAGGCAGTTCTATTTGCAGTTTTTTAAGGAATCTCCACACTGTTCTCCATAGTGGCTGTACTAGTTTGCATTCCCACCAACAGTGTAAGAGGGTTTCCTTTTCTCCACACCCTCTCCAGCATTTATTGCTTGTTGACTTTTGGATCGCAGCCATTCTGACTGGCGTGGAATGGTACCTCATTGTGGTTTTGATTTGCATTTCTCTGATAATGAGTGATGTTGAGCATCTTTTCATGTGTTTGTTAGCCATCTGTATGTCTTCTTTGGAGAACTGTCTGTTTAGTTCTTTGGCCCATTTTTTGATTGGGTCGTTTGTTTTTCTGGAATTGAGCTGCATAAGTTGCTTCTATATTTTTGAGATTAGTTGTTGGTCAGTTGCTTCATTTGCTATTATTTTCTCCCATTCAGAAGGCTGTCTTTTCACCTTGCTTATAGTTTCCTTTGTTGTGCAGAAACTTTTAATTTTAATTAAAATTAAAAGGTCCCATTTTTTTATTTTTGCTTTTATTTCCAGTATTCTGGGAGGTGGGTCATAGAGGATCCTGCTGTGATTTATGTTGGAGAGTGTTTTGCCTATATTCTCCTCTAGGAGTTTTATAGTTTCTGGTCTTATGTTTAGATCTTTAGTCCATTTTGAGTTTACTTTTGTGTATGGTGTTAGAAAGTGATCTAGTTTCATTCTTTTACAAGTGGTTGACCAGTTTTCCCAGCACCACTTGTTAAAGAGATTGTCTTTTTTCCATTGTATATTCTTGCCTCCTTTGTCGAAGATAAGGTGTCCATAGGTGTGTGGATTTATCTCTGGGCTTTCTATTTTGTTCCATTGATCTATATTTCTGTCTTTGCACCAGTACCATACTGTCTTGATGACTGTGGCTTTGTAGTAGAGCCTGAAGTCAGGCAGGTTGATTCCTCCAGTTCCATTCTTCTTTCTTAAGATTGCTTTGGCTATTCGAGGTTTTTTGTATTTCCATATAAATTGTGAAATTATTTGTTCTAGCTCTGTGAAAAATACCACTGGTAGCTTGATAGGGATTGCATTGAATCTATAGATTTCTTTGGGTAGTATACTCATTTTCACTATATTGATTCTTCCAATCCATGAACATGGTATATTTCTCCATCTATTAGTGTCCTCTTTGATTTCTTTCACCAATGTTTTATAGTTTTCTATATACAGGCCTTTTGTTTCTTTAGGTAGATATATTCCTAAGTATTTTATTCTTTTCGTTGCAATGGTGAATGGAATTGTTTCCTTAAGTTCTCTTTCTATTTTCTCATTATTAGTGTATAGGAATGCAAGGGATTTCTGTGTGTCGATTTTATATCCTGCAACTTTACTATATTCATTGATTAGCTCTAGTAATTTTCTGGTGGAGTCTTTAGGGTTTTCTATGTAGAGGAACATGTCATCTGCAAACAGTGAGAGTTTTACTTCTTTTCCAATTTGGATTCCTTTTATTGCTTTTTCTGCTCTGATTGCTGTGGCCAAAACTTCCAGAACTATGTTGAATAGTAGTGGTGAAAGTGGGCACCCTTGTCTTGTTCCTGACTTTAGGGGAATGCTTTCAATTTTTCACCACTGAGGATAATGTTTGCTGTGGGTTTGTCATATATAGCTTTTATTATGTTGAGGTATGTTCCTTCTATTCCTGCTTTCTGGAGAGTTTTTATCATAAATGGATGTTGAATTTTGTCAAAGGCCTTCTCTGCATCTATTGAGATAATCATATGGCTTTTATTTTTCAATTTGTTAATGTGGTGAATTACATTGATTGATTTGCGGATATTGAAGAATCCTTGCATCCCTGGGATAAAGCCCACTTGGTCATGGTGTATATTTTTATAAAATAGAACAAAAATAGAAACAGCCCTTACCTGAAATGGTGTGTACTCTGTTTGCTATTCTGTTTTTTATAGAAAAAGTCCATTGCTGGTTTGGATTCACTAAGTTTATTTCATAACCCACCAGTGGTGTTTGAAAATGCAAGTGTGCAGTGAGCTCCACTGTCTAGCCTGGGTGATTGGGTGCTTTTAACAGCCCCACTTTGGGATCTACTGCAGTAGACTGGCTGGCAGTGTCAAGTGTTAAGGGGGAAGCAGTTAAAACCCACCAGTGCTTCTGGCAAAACATCCAGGAGTGATCTATGACCTGTGTTAGGGTTTCTTTTAGAAGCTCCTTTGACTGAAAGGCTTCCAACTTTAAAAAAGAAAGGGAAATAATAAGGAAAGAAGGAAAATAAAAATGGAGGAAGGGAGAAGAGGAGAAAGGAAGAAGAGAAAAAGGATTGAAAACCATGTAGTTAGATTATTGAGGCAAAGTTCTGAGCGGACCCTGACATGGGACTTGACTCCAGGCCATCCCTGTGTTGTTGTGGAGCTACATTCTAAAAGCAGAGCTGGGAGGAGTTCTGCCTGAAATGGTGAAGCACAGAGGAACCTCTCTCTCATATTCAATGTGACTTTGTTGTTGATTAATCACTAAGTCGTGTCCAACTCATTTGAACCTTGCGGACTGTAGCCTGCAGTCTCCTCTGTCCATGGGATTTCCCAGGCAAGAATACTGGAGTGGGCTGCCATTTTCTTTTCCAGGGTATCTTCCCGACCCAGGGATTGAACTTGCATATCCTGCATTGGCAGGCAGATTCTTTACTGCTGAGCCACCAGGGAAAAATACATAAAGCAACTATTTGAGGATCTTGAAAAGTAAATAGTAGTAGACAAATTGGGAAAGAAGATTAGAATTTCAAGATAGTGCTGGGATAGTGCTTTTTAACATTTTTCTTCAAGTATTTCCTGATCTGGACTCAAATCAGCCCTGAGCCCAAAGTGGCTGTTGATGTATTCATTGGGAGTTCCAGAAGAAGCTTTCTACTTCTGGCTTGAAGTAGGATGAAAAAGGACTCTAGACACTAAAAACTGTGAAAGTCCCCCATGTTTCTTAGTCTTTTTCTCTGTTATCTTGAACTCCTGCCCACAGATAATCCCATGGTGAGAACAGCTGTGATAATAATGGGAGAACAGCAGGAGCCTGCAGGCACCTACAACTTTGAGGCATAAACTTCTGCTTTTATTGAGAGGAGTTGTAGTCACAAGAGCGTTGGGGTGAATTCCATTTGTATTTCCCCCTGTTTTCCCACTGCTTGGCCCCAGATGTGGGCACAGTCACAAAGCGTATGTGGCAGAACAAGGTAAATAGTGGCCCCACTCTCTGATTGAAAGACTAAGGAAGGGAGCCCCAGGGAACCTAGAAGTATCAGGGAGATAATGGGAAAAGAGAAAAGTGACCTACAAAGTTTTTAATGAGCCCCTGGCTCACCACAAACTACATGCATGAATCTGACCCTAAACAGCACACCAAAAACTTTGAGAACCAAACAACAAGGTGGACCACTGCCCACTGCCCAGTGGCCTCCAGACTAGCCACTGGGTGGTTGGCATGCAGGGCCAGTCCAGATGGCACAACCCAGGCTTTGAAAGCTGAACTGGCATTGGAATCACAGCTCAAAAAAGTCAGGTCAAAACAAGTGGTTTAAAGGGAACAAGGTTAATTGCCTGCTTAAACAAAAATGTCAACCTTTTCTGGAATATTTAAACAAAATCCAGTCATAATTTTCAGGGTATCCAGCATATAAGCCAAAATTAATTGACATACAATAAACTAGAAAAATTCCAGCTAGCACAGAAAAAGACAAATCTGGAGACCCCAGTGCCAAGAAGACATTGGTAGTGAATTTGTCAATTGCTTTAAAGAAGCTAATATTTAAAAAAGGAAGTAAGAATGAACACTGTTGAAGTGAATGGAAAGATAGTCTCAGAAAAGGAATGTAAAATATAAAGAATCATTTGTAAATGGAAAATTTAGAAATTAAAAATAAATTAATATAAAAATCTCACTAGATGGACTCATTAGCAGATTGGAAATGATGGGGCTAAGTTCAGATGTACCATTAATTATATTAAATGTAACTGGCCTAATCACAGTGATTAAGAGACCAAGATTTTCAGAATGGATACAAAAATAAGACCCAACTAACTGCTGTCTATAAGAAACCCACCTTAATTATAATGCTTTATTTAGTTTAGAAGCAAAAGGATACAGGAATAAATATCATACAGACATTAATAAGAAATAAAAGCTAAATTAACATTAGAGAAAGTAGATTCCAGAGTAAAGAAAATAGCAACAGATAAAGACAGACATTATAATGATGAAAGAATTGATTCACTCAGAAATGGAAAGCATATACAGCTTCAAAATACATCAAGCAAAAACTGAGAGAAATGAAATAAGATCTGGAAAATCTTCAGTTGTAGTTGAAGACTTCAGTATTCCTCTTTTAGTAATCATTAGAACTGGTAGACTGGAAATCAGCTAAGCTATAGTGGAACTAAATTACACCACCAACCAACTAGTTCTAATAGACATTTTTAGACCATTCTACCCAAGTATAGTAGAATAAATATTCTTTTAAGGTGCATAAAAACATTTACCAAGATAGATCATATCCAGGATCATAAAAATAGCAAATTTAAAAGACTTGAAAGCATCTGATACATTTTCTGACCATATGAAATCAAACTAAATCAGTTATAGAAGGATAACAGGAATATCTCCAAATGTTTGGAAATTAACCAACAAACTTTCGAATAATCACATGTTAAAGAGACGTTTTCAAATAGAAATTAGAAAATAACTTGAACTAAATAAAAACAAAAGTATAAATCAAAATTTGTGGGATGCAGTTGAAACAGTGCACAGAGGGAAATTTATAGCATTACATATTTCTATTAGAAAAAAGAGAATAATCCATGATATAAACATTTTCCTTAATAAACTAGAATGTAAAAGGAAAAATAAACCCAAGTAAGTAGAAGGAAAGAAATGATAAATATAAGGGTAAAAACTAATGAAACTGAAGACAGAAATAATAGAGCTGGACTATTGCAAAGCTGGACTTTCTAGATGGCACTATTGTAAAGAACTTGCCTACTGATGCAGGAGATGTAAGAGATGCAAGTTTGATCCCCGGGTTGGGAAGATCCCCTGGAGGGATGCATGGCAACCCACTCCAGTCTTCTTGCCTGGAGAATCTCATGGACAGAAGAACCTGGCAGGCCATAGTACACGGGGTTGCAGAGTCAGACACGACTGAAGTGACTTTAGCATGCACACGTGCTGGGGAAAGCTAATTCTTTGACAAGCAATAAGAACAAAAATAAGCAATAATGACAAGGAAGAAGAAGACACTCATTGCCAACACCCATAATGACAGAGGGGATATCATGACAGACTCCACAGACATTAAATAACTAATAAGAGGATACTGTGAACAACTGTTAGTAAATAAAATTGATACTTAGATGAAATGAGCCAATTCCTTGAAAATCACAGACTACCAAAATTCACCCAAGATGAAATAAATAACCTGACTAGCCTTATTACTGTAATAGTTATTGACTGTGACTATTAAAGAAATCTGATTTGCAGTTAGCAGTCTTCTGAAAATGGATTCTCCAGGCTCAGATGGTTTCCTGGTAATTCTGCCAAACATTTGAAGACAAAATAAAACCAATTTTATGTAACATCTTCCAGAAAACAGAAGAAGAGGAAATGCTTCCCAACTCATTTTATAAGACCGACATTACCATGATGCAAAACTGGGCAGAGACAGGGTACTACAGGCCTCTGTTTCATGAACAGAGATGCCAAAATCCTCAGCATAATATCAATGAATCAAATTCAGCAGTATATAAAAAGAATACTGCACCATGGCCAAGAGGGAATGCAAGGCTAGTTCAGTATTTGAAATTCACTCTGTAACCCACTGCATTATCAATCTGAAGAAAAACCATTTGATAATATCAGCTGATACAGAAAAAGCATTTAACAAAATTCAGTATTGATTTATGATTAAAAAAAAAACTCTCAACAAACTAGACACTGGGAGGATCTTCTTTGCCTTGATAAAGGGCATTGTACAAAAACCTATAGTTAACATCATAATTAATGGTGAAAGACTACATTCTTTCTCTTTAATATTGAGAAAAAGCAGTTGTCCACGCCAACCACCACTATTGAATATTCATACTTAACCAGTGCAATAAGGCAAGGAAGAATAAAGGGAAGTGGGCTGAAGGGGATATAGATTGGGAAGGAAGAAATAAAATTGCTCTAGGCCACAGACATCATTATTATCGATGTAGAAAACCTCAGATAGTCTGCAGAAACATAACCCTGCAAATCCCTAGAATTAATAAGTTTAACAAAGTTACAGAATACAAAGTCAAAACAAAATTTTTTTTATTCTAATGCTGAATCTCCAATACTTTGGCCACCTGATGTGAAGAACTGACCCATTGGAAAAGACCTTGATGCTGGGCAAGATTGAAGGTAGGAGGAGAAGGGGACGACAGAGGATGAGATGGTTGGATGGCATCACCGACTCAATGGACATGAGTTCAAGTAAGCTCCTGGAGTTGGTGATGGACAAGGAAGCCTGGCATACTGCAGTCCATGAGATTGCAGAGAGTTGGACATGACTGAGTGGCTGAACTGAGCTAATAATAATAGTTAGGAATGCAGAAATTTAAAAAATATATCCAATAGCTCCAAAACATGTGAAATACAAATTTAGCAAAAATTCATATACAGAATCTTTAGTTAAAAACTACAAAAAAGCAATGAAAACAGAGATCTAAATGATGACACAATAGGATCATGGGATGCAAGATTCAATGTAGTAAAGATGTCATTCTTCCAAAATTTATCTGTAGATTTAATGCATTTCCCATAATATTAGGTTGGTGCAAAAGTAATTGCAGGGTTTGCATTACTGAAGTTTGCTGTTTGATATTGGAATATATTCTGAATAAATGTGGTTATGTTATACATCATTTTAATGCACACTTCTCGCTTTATGGTTTTTTACTAATGACTTATTACTTGCTATTTATTTTATACTTATTTTAGACTATGGAAATGATGTTAGGCAAAAAGCAAATTCAAGCGATTTTCTTGTTTGAGTTCAAAATGGGTCATAAAGCAGGGAAGACAACTCGCAAACATCGATAATGCATTGGACTTACCAGGTGACTCAATGGTAAAGAATCTGCCTGTCAATATAGGAGATGCGGAATACTTGAGTTTGATCCCTGGGTCAGGAAGATCCCTTGGAGAAGGGAATGGCAACCCCCTCCAGTATTCTTGCCTGGAGAATCCCATGGACAGAGGAGCCTGGCGGGGTACAGTCCATGGGGTCACAAGTGTCAGGCACGGCTGACAACTGAGCAGCAGCAGCAGCAGCATCCTATCGAACAGTCAGAATGTAGTATCAGATCCATCGAGTATCTGTGTGAAAAGGAACATCCATCTAAACCACACAATTCCTGCAAAAATTATCTCAAAATGGATCATCTATCTAAATATTAAATTTTTTTTTTTAAGAAAATAAACCAATCGTGACTTTGTTTGGGCAGAGGGCTCTCCGCACTTTGTGTCTTAAGAGTCTTTCATCGTGTGCGTCTGTCCAGTAGATAATTGACGTGTGACCTCAGTGACATCCTCGGTATGACTGACACTTACTGATTGAGCACTCTGACAAAGACTCTGCCCTAACCCAGTCCCTACAACACCTCTGAAGAACAGGTACTACAGTCTTACTGTCTCACTTTTGAGATGAGGGAACAGAAGCACAGAAAGTTAATAAAAATGCCTCGAGAAAATTCTAAGAACAAGGTAACGACAAATGGCCTGGTCTCTCTTTTCAGACCTGTGCTGTCATTAGGCATGACCACCACTCTGTTCTGACATTCTGATACTCCTCATCCTTCTTCAAAATGGAAATTGGTAATTTTTGTGGCTCCTGTGACCCAGACCATCTACTTTTCCTTGCTTTTTTCCCCCCCTTTTGTGGGGGTTTTATTCACAGGCCCTCATCCAGGCTGGTGGTTTTTCGCTTTTGGAAGCTTAGTGTCATTTTTAACCCACCTAAATCTATTTAGCGCCATCTTGTGTCTGCATTGGGTTTTGCAGGAAGGAGCTCATTGATTTTAGGGTGGGCTCTGGTGCACGGAGATCTAGCTTGAAAGCTTTTGCTTCTCACAATATTCTGACAAACCAGCTTGATCAGAAACTTGAATTCCATTAGATGTGGACTTCCTGGTGACTTTCTTCCTCCAAAGTGTCAGTTAATAGAACCTTGAAGGGAAACAGATCATGGAGAGAAAACTTACAGAAATTCTCACTTTGACTCCCTTTTCGTAGCGATGCCCTGGCTTGCTGGGCTTTCTGCAATACCAGAGGCCCTGACAAGTTAGTTGGGAGACTTTAGTTCCTGGATTTTCAGCCTTGGTAGGGGGGAAGGGTCTCCCAAGGGATGCACCTTCCAGAGACTATAAACAGCCTCCATTGTCTCCCCCTGTGCCATTGATTTAGAAGATACTAAAGTCTGTGTTAGTTGCTCAGTTGAGTCCGATTCTGAAACCCTATGGACTGTACCCCAACAGGCCACTCTGTCCATGGAATTCTCCAGGCAAGAATACAGGAGTGGGTAGCCTATCCTTTTTCCAGGGGGTCTTCCTGAGGCAGATTCTTTACCGTCTGAGCCACCAGCGAAGCCTGGCACCTGAATCTGCTTCTTCAACAGTGGAACTCGAGTGGGAAAAGGTCCGTGATGCAAACTCTTCTTCCCCGGAGGTTTGCCAGTTTGTTTTGGAAGGGAGAGGAGGAAAGAAAAAGAAAAGGGAAAAAATGGGGCAGGAAGTGCTGAATTCTCAGAAGTCTTCCATGAAGTGGGAGCTTTATCTTACTGAAGGAGGGAGGCATGTGCTGAGAGGG
The DNA here is from genome assembly GCF_001704415.2 of Capra hircus. Taxonomy (NCBI): domain Eukaryota; kingdom Metazoa; phylum Chordata; class Mammalia; order Artiodactyla; family Bovidae; genus Capra; species Capra hircus. The sequence continues at coordinate 20,856,505 of NC_030831.1, read as the reverse complement.
GTAGGCTAGTAAAAAAAATTCTAAAAACCAGGAAAAGCACTTAACAGTTTGCATTATACAGTCTTATTTAGTTCCTTTTTGAGTATTTGTTTGCTTTCCAGTTAGAGAAGTAATAGGTACTTTTAATGAAAAACAAGGAAAACGAAAAAGTAGAAGACAATATATCCAAAGAACATATATCTTGTCATAATGCTTAATATATCCTGGGGTTTCCTTTCCTTCAATGCTTGAGGAGCTTAGTATTTTATTGAATTATATAATGTTTCTAATTTTCTACTTTGTAACTATTTTATCAGAAACAGCTCACAAGTTAGGATATAGCTTTGGTAAATTACTCTGTATGCGGCATTCTAGTGGATTTTATATATATGGATGTGTGGATTTTAGTTGATGCTTTGATGTTATAGATGACACTTCAGTGCATATCTTTGCTTCATCCTTTTTCCTCCCTTAACTTAGGGTTATTCTTTTAGGATAGATTGCTGAAATCACATTGGCTGGGGAGGAGCTTTGAGAGGACTTTCAGGCTCTGAGTAGAGACATAGGCGAGCCACCTGTCCTGGCTGGAGGTGGACTCAGCCGCTTGGTAGTGATGGAGCTTGGGAGCCCTTTTCAGAGCCTCAGTTTTTCCTCTGTCCTATACAGCCTGGCTCTCGTATTAATAACATATATAAATCCCCACCCCCCTCAGATATTGGGACACGGTAGACACTAAATGGTAACTATTGAAACTATTTTTAAAACAATTATAGCACTAAATAGATATATTAGGACTTGTACCAGTTTGCCCTGATGCCAGGAATGTGTGAAGTCAATTATTTAACCTCTGCAGCAGCTGATGACTAATCATTTCTTTTAAAAATGTCTTTTATAATTTAAGTAAAAATGCTACCTCACTATTGTTTTATTTTGCATTTTTATTATAGTCAGAATGGACAACTTTACTGTTGTAAACTAGTTTGTCTTCCCTCTTGTTGCTGTTCAGTCACTAAGTCATGTCCAACTCTTTGCAACCCCATGGACTGCAGCACGCCCCACTTCCCTGTCCTTCACCATGTCCCAGAGTTTTCTCAAACTCATGTCCATTGAGTCGGTGATGCCATTCAACCATCTCATCCTCTGTCACCTCCTTCTCCTTTTGCCCTCAATTTTACCTAACATCAGGGTCTTTTCCAGTGAGTTGGCTCTTCACATCAGGTGGCCAAAGTATTGGAGCACCAACTTCAGCATCAGTCCTTCCAATGAATTTTTAGGATTGACTGGTTTGATTTTGGCTTTTTTATATTGGCGTTTAGTATTTTCTTATCAACTTATAAAATAAATCATTTAAACCTTTATCATATTTGCTGTCATGTGTCCATTTATCTAGCATTATGTTTTTATATCAAAGTTTGATTTGCTTTGTGTATTACGTACTTCTTCTCATCAGGATGAGACTGTGGTTGTAATTGTGATCTCTTCATTATAAATTTTATAGATGAATTTTTAGGGGCCTGTAATATTTCTTGCAAATAATGACAGTTTAATGTATTAATTTCTAACCATCCTACCTTTCAGTATTATTCATGTCTTGTTAGATTTGCCTGAAACTCTCTAGCATGGTATTAAATAATCATAGGATTAATGGGCATCATTTTAAAATTACTTGTGATTTTAACAGGAGTATCTCTAATGTTTTGCCACCAAATAGAATATGAATTTTGTATTTCCAAAAATATGCTGTTTATTATATCAAGAATATGTTCAATTAATTGATTAAAATTTTGAGTTTTTACATATATAAGAACATACTTTTTCTCAGAATGATTATGTGATTTTGTTATCTATTTATTGGATAAAATAATAATAAATTTTCTGACATAACACATATATTTGTATGCTTAGAATTAGTGTATACTTACATTTTGTGTTTTATTTACTGTTTTAAGTCAACACCATTTCATCTGAACTGTTTTCTACAACCTGCATATAAAGTTGTGTGTGTGTAAAGCATAAAAGAAAGAATATAGGAAAAATATATCAACATATTAAGAATAATTCTAAATTATGAGATTATGAATTATTTTCATTTCACACCTCTTATTTTAAGTTTTCTAAAATGAGATACTCTACTATTACCAGGAAAAAAGGGTTGCCAAAAGTGTCAATACCATGCCAATTAATTATCTCTGAAATAAGATTTAGGAGGTCAGATGTGATTCAATGAAGCCTATTTATTTAGAGTATATAACCTTTGTTTATTGATTTTCTAGACATCAAATTATTTTGAAACTAAGGGAACTGAAAAAATTGAGTTAGTGTTTGTTTAAAAAGTATAATAATATTTTTTATGGATAATGACAATATGTGGTGACTGTATTTTCCTTAACTAAGAATTTATTTGGTATTGACAAATGTTTTCATGATATCTGACATTTAAAAACCCCCAAATTCTTAGAAGGGATTACAAATAATACTTAAATACATATTTATCTCCTGTCTAAGGATTCAGATAAACTTAGGATGGTTCCATAGCATCTGGGACAAGCCTGACCATAGGCTGGGGCACTGGACAGGTAGCTTTGAGAACCTCTTTCCGTAACCAGAGGCCACGACCCAGACACCATCTCATCCATATCTGTGTCCTGTCTGGGACTTCACACAGATATAGAAACTGAAAACATGCATTTATACATCAAGGCACAGAGAAGCAACTGTCACTGGATTTGGTGCCTTAATTGCATCTTCCAGATGCCAGGAATAGCCTTTGTTTCTTCTGTAGTGGTCCACACTTTCTGCACTGAGATTTCGCTAATTTCAGAGCTAAGGAATAAAATCAGAAGATCAACTCTTCAGATTTGATCATCAACATACAGTGTGCTTAAAGTGTGAGAATCTCGCTTGACATTATCATCATTGGAGGTGTCATTTACTTGCTTCTTTCTCTCTTCTCTTTAGCTTTGGGCCAGATTATGTTGTACGTGGATGGGATGAATGGAGTAATAAACCACAATGAAACCATTCAGTGGCTGTACACTCTCATTGGGTCAAAGGTAAGAGATTATGGTTGAACGTTTTATTTGGCTTGTATGTCATACACCTCTCTTTTTGTTATGCTCTCTGGGATGGTTTTAAAGAAAGAAGTCCTATTTAGCTCCGTTCCAGCCCTGTCGGAACACAAACAAGGACTATGATTTTATAGATTAAAAAAAATACCCCAATTGCAAAGAACTTATTATTTTTTAATGCATTTTAGTTATTTTCTTTTAAGCTTTTTTTTTAGGTTTTTGGCTACCTGTGCAGCGTATGGGGTCTTAGTTCCCCAACCAGGAATGGAACCTGGCAGTGGAAGGGTCTTAACCACTGAAATAGCAGGGAAGCCCTTTCTCTTAATTTTTAATCAAATACTTTTGGCACCTTTGGTTTTTAACATTTAATTAAAACATTAGGCAATGGGTAGAGCATTAATCTTGCCAGTGCTAAAGCCAGTGAGTGTGTGCTGAGTCGTGTCCGACTCATTTTGACTTCATAGACTGTAGCCCGCCAGGCTCCTCTGTTCATGGAATTTTCCAGGCACGAAGACTGGAGTGGGTTGCCATTCATCTTACCTGCTGTATTTCATGTTTAATATGGTCAGTTACTTAAGTATGTGTATGTTGTATATATGTATATGCATATTCCTGTATGTATAGATGAAAGAATGTGAGACTGCCTTTCAGCTCTGCCATCAATTATAAAAGTGACCAATGTTTACTCACAATTCACCCAGGCGCCATAGTAAGTGCTTCTCAGGCATTATTACCTTAAATGCACACGAGGCTGCGGTAAGGCAAATAACGTCCCCATTTTGTAGTCGAGGAACTCGTGCTTGGTTATGAGGATCTCTCTAGTTTCCCCCACAGATCTTGGCCTGCGTCTGTCCAGCAGTGCCTTAGCTGTGAGTCCCTGCTTCCTGGGGCCGTGGCCCTGAGGAGGAGCATCTGCCATGACACTCGAGAGGTGCTGGAAGCTGAGCGAGCCTCTAGTGTCGCCCTCTCTAGATTCTTGGGTGGGTCCATGAAGGACAGACTTGGAGGAAGTTAGAAGGGATCCTGTCTTGAGCCAGTGAATCCAGCTGGACTGTGGTCAGCCTGTGGCGTGAGGCACCATGGGGGTCATCATGGTGATGAGAGTAGGCAGCAAGGTCAAGCGGGGAAGATGTCGGGGGCCTGGGTGGGGGATTTCAACCTGACTTAGACCTGTTGCAGAGTCAGCACAGCTTCCTGGGGGTCCCTGCAGAACCTGGGGTCGTCCCAGGCTTCCCCATCCATATGTTCACAGCCACCCTCACTGTGGCAAGCCCGCCGAGGCTGGTGGGCACCAGCCCTGGGCTCTCGGCAGAGTCACAGTCCTTGGTGTGTGATATCCACTGGGCCCCAGGTCCTTGGTTGACCCTCACATCTTCTGCTCAATTTTCCTTTCCCCAGTATTATTGTTCATAGAATCTCCTCTCCCATTTTATAATAGAAGCAGTATGTTTTTTCTTAGAAGACTGAAAATCTTTTCTTCTCCTTCTCTTTTTTCTTCTTCCTCCTCTTCTTCTTCTCTTTAAACACTTGGCTCTGATTTCTTTGGAAAATGGATGTGCCTTTATTTACAAAGTGCTTTAGGTGACCTTACAAGCTGAGTGGCATGGCGAGCCTACTGAGTTGATTTCGCAGGCTGAGGAAAGATATGTATCTCATATCCTGCTTCAGTGTTTTCTGATTTTTCCTCTCTTCTGCTGAGTCTCCTTAACCTTCATGCTCATTTGGAAGCTGCTCCCTCCCCTGGGCTCTCTGCATGGTCTCGAGGACCCCAAAAGCCAGGGAGATGGGAGATTTTTCAATGAAAGCTCACTTTATTATGGTCATAATAAAATGCCAACAACCAACCCTATTTAGAAACAGGAATGAAACCTAGCAGCAACACTTGTTACAGGAAAATTGACCACCTTTTAGCTCATCACCAGGAAGGAGTAGAGGAAGGGTAAGATCCTGGTGGGGAGAGTGGGAGGGGAAAAAAGGATGAGAGGCACATCATGGTGGGAAAAGGATGAGAAGAAGAGAGAGGGAGAGAAGGATGAGAGGAGGGACCAGGACCAGGAAGAAAAAGAGAGGGGAAAAAGGAAATGGCTCCTAATGGAAGTGGCTCCGTCTGCTTAGTAGATGGGAGGAAGGCTCACAGCCTGCAGTGTTGCAGCAGCATCCTGTCAGTTTTTCTTAGGCATCATTCTGCGAGGAAAATAAACACTGGGAAAGGAATATGTGGGACATCTTTATTGACTTCTAAATAACATAGGGAAATCATGAAATTCAGAGCCACAGGAATGAGATGTAGGACTTATGTGTCCCCTCTCCTTTCGCTGTACAGCACACATGGTGTTCGGGACCCTGGGCATCCCTCTCAGGCAGGTCATTTTTCTTCCCCGCCCAGGTACTTGGGGCATCAGCACTGATAGATCAGTGGGTCCTTCTTCCATCTTTAATTTTCCCTACAGTGGTCTCTAGCTCCTGTGTTCAACGCCAGACCAGGCACTATGTGGAGAAGAACATAGAGCCAAGGCTCAGCCTAAGCCTTGGGGCTGTTGGTGTTGTTGGAAAGGGGACAGTGGGTGCTGCTTGGAGCCTGTGTCCACTCTGTGATGTCACAGAAAGGTTTCAGCTGACCCTGCAAGGAGTGCTCGGTTTCAGACTACTGGCTGAAAGTCAGCAGGGGCAGCAGCCACCAAGTGCAGTTCTAATGAGATCACTTCTTTACAAAACCAGTATGGTGGCCTCAACACTCCCCTCAACCCCATGCCTGGAGAATGAGATCTCTGCCAAGAACAGGTGAAACCCTTAAGTTTTGAGAAGGAAGCCTCAGCCTGTCCTTTAACATACAGCTTGGACAATATGGCCACAGAGGTTTTCCTGATTCAAATTAAGAAATAAGGAAAGCCAGGGGTCCTAGGTTTTTCTTTTGACTAAGATTTCTCAGAACCTGAAGAACAGAAACCTTGAGGTCCTGTTGTTTATACCCTAAACAGGCACAGAGTTGATGATGGAATCCTGGGTTAGAGGAGCCTTGCCATTCTGTTCTCAGAACTTTTCATTTTCCTTCCATGAAAGGCAACAAGATGCATCTGCCAGCGGGCCATTACGCAATATTTGCAGGTATTCGAGTCTCATAACCAGAGGAGGAAATGATCCGTTTGCAGCCAAATAATTACGTTTTAAAAGAAAGAAAAAGTGTTTTCAATAATATGTTTCATTCTGTTTACCAAAATCCATCTTTAAACTTCCCAGTCAGAGGTAAGAAGCAGATGCTAACCTTATGACTTTTCATAAATATGGATTTTTTTCCCTCTTCATATATCTGGAAGTCTCATTAACTGGGGTAAGGTGATTCGGCTTGTACAATATAACCTTTCTTTATTATTATACAGAGAGTCTGTTTTTCTTTATCTGTATGGATTGCCTTCTGGCCACGAGGGTGGCCCCAGTAGCCCATAACCTCCTTGTAGGTTTCATGACCTCCTGATATTGTCATGAAACCTGCCCTTTCTATGTTGGTGTTGCTGCATTTTTCTGTCAGCCCTACTGCAGCTCATTCTTCCAGCTGTGCCCCAAATTGCTAGTCATAGATCTCCAGACTTACTTTGTGCTGTGTGAGGATGGCCCTGCATCCTGACTCCCACGTGGCACAGCTGCTAAACCTGAGTCAAGGGGAGCTCTGGCCACAAGGCCCTTGTCACACACACACACATGTGCTTATACACCTTAGAGAGCCATGCTCCCCACAACAAATACACACACACACACACACACACACACGCACACACATGGGACGCTGCTCAAAGTTTCTTGTTAGGACAGTAAGATGATGAGAAGTAACATTGGGTGTGTAGGATGGAGGTGGTGGGAGAAGAAATTGGCAGGGATAGGGAGCTAGGGACCTAGCATGCTATCAAAGCCCTGAGGTAGTGAGACCTGGCTAAGAATTGCAGCAGAAACTGATGAAACTCTGGAGACATTTTGTAGAATAGCTTCCTAGGATTGGGTTTCTGCATGTAGAAAAACAGCATGAAGAATCAAAGCAAGGGCCATAGTTTTGAACCTGGGCAGCTATGACTATGGCATTGCCTCCAGCGGAAGTAGGGGTGGTGGTGCTTAGTCACTCAGTCATGTCTGACTCTTTGTGACCCCATGGACTGTAGCCTGCCAGGCTTCTCTGTCTGTGAGATTTTCCTGGTAGGAATACTAGAGTAGAGTGCCATTTTCTCCTCCAGGGGAGCTTCCTGACCCAGGGATCAAACCTGAGTCTCCCGCTTTGCAGGTGAATTCTTAACCATTGAGCCACAGGGAATTCCCCTAGCAGGAAGAGAAAATTTGGCAGTTGGGCTGCAGTAGCTGGAAAGCTTTGACATACGGGGTAAGATGAAGGCAGTGTCCCTCAGGAGAGCTAAACAGGTGTATCCATGGTGCCAGGAAGTGCTGGCTGGCTGTGAAGTGGAGGAGGTTTCGTGAGCCCTATGGTCCTGGTCATTGGCATGTCCCTGCCAGTGTGATCCGTGCAGATGACCCACAGGTGGGTGAGATCTGAAGTGCTTTTTCATTCTTAATTTTTTTGGTTAATTGTTTTGAGATAATTGTATGTTCGCATATAATTGTTAGAAATAATACCTAGAGATCCTGTGTAATCTTTACCCAGCTTTCTCCAAAGATAACATCCTGCAATTCTGTACTACAGCATTGCAAATCAGGCAGTTGAGGGTTTGGTACAGTCAAGAGACAGAACGTATCCATCACCAACAGGAGCCCGAATATCACTTGCCTCCTGTTCCCACCTCAACCTAAATCTCTGACAACCATTAACCTGTTCTTCATTTCTATACTTAGATGATTTCAACAAGGTTATATGGAAGGTAGGGCCCACCGCATGTAACCTTTTGGAGTTAGCTTTTTTTCTACTCAGCGTAATTATCAGGAGATTAATTGAAGCACTTTTTGAGTAATGTAATATCAAATAGAATTCTAGCCTTGAAGAGATGGCAAAATCTTGTTCAAGATGTTCCTGACATTCACCAGCCACACTCCCGATACTTCAGCAGAGCAAGTGCCATTTCCTTCAAACTGCCTTTTCTGGACACTGGAACTGTGGGAAAGCCTTACTTGTGGGGACCCACCTCCACCTCTCTGTCATTAACCAAATGCTTTGCACTGCTTCCTGGAATAACTCACACTCACTTCCCCATGGAAATACTCTTAAAGCATTTAAAGACAGATATTATGCCATCTTGACTCACTGGAAAAGACCCTGATGCTGGGAAAGATTGAAGGCAGGAGGAGAAGGGAATGACAGAGGGTGAGATGGTTGGATGGCATCACCAACTCGATGGACATGAGTTTGAGTAAACTCTGGGAGTTGGTGAGGGACAAGGAGGCCTGGCATGCTGCAGTCCATGGGGTTGCAAAGAGTTGGACACAACTGAGTGACTGAACTGAACTGATTATGCCATCCTGTCCAAGTTAAATTCGATGGTTTCCACAGACAGTCCTTGGGGATGTAGTTTGTAGTTCCTCATTGTGCAGGGTAGCAGTTTCTCTGTCCATCCAGGACAAAGGATTTTACTTTGGTAAGATCCCAGAATAGAGTGCCCCTCTTCTATAAATCCCACCTCTGTGTTCAGCGGCATCCCTCGGTGCTAGCTCCAATCAAACTAATAATTCACTAAACCTCCTAGGTTTTGTTTTGTTTTTCACTTATCCACGTTTGCCAGTTTCTTCCATTCTGCATCTCTGTGATTGTTTAACATCTAAATGTGGAGCTTTGATTTTTTTTCCCCATTAACTTCAGGCTAGAGTTCCAACTTCAAGATCATATTCACTCAGGAAAGGAAAGCTTTAGGCTTTAAATGCTTTTTACTTCCAGCATTTCCATTTGATTCTTATAGTTTCCTTTTGCTGAAATTTATCATCTGTTCATGCATGGTGTATACCTTTTCCATTAGTCTTTAACATATTAATCAATGCGAATTTTATAGTTCAAATATTGAGCCAGATCTATTGATGGCTTTGTTTCTTGTCAGCAAGGGTGGGGAATTGGGGCTTTTTTATACATCTTGTGATTTTTGGTTGAAAGCTTGGTATGTATGGGACAGTATAGGCTAAGGTAGGTAGTATTTATGCCTATCAATGGGCATATCTCTAATACTAAGCTATTAGAATAGAGAGGTTTTCCGTTTTCTCTCTAGGGGAACAGGGCTTGGGTTTTGCTGTTGCTGTAGTATCTTCCTTTACCACCCATTTCCAAGTTCTTTTAAGTAATTGTGCTTGAGATGAGAACTGGCTTGCTAAAGAGTTTTTCTCGATGTTGGTTTTTCACTGTGAGCTTTAAACATTTTCTACATGTCTGAGTCTCAGAAGGAGGTCAAGCTCCATGCTCCTACCCCTCCCCAAGTGGAAACTGCTGTGGCCTGGTGCTTCCAGAACTGAACTTTCTCTATTGCCTTTGTTTCCCACGTTGGTCTTCAGCAAGGTCATATGCCTGATATTAATTACACAGTCATTAAATGTTAGGTTTTTGAAATACTACAATAATACAGGAAAATACTGTAGGAAAATTAGTAGGAAATGTACAAAGTTTAAAGTCCTTTGTAATAGCACTTCAGGTGATTTTTACTTTATTTTTTTACTTCTAAAATTTGATATAAAGAGAATATATTACTCTTACAACCATAAAAAAAATCAGTAAACATTTTAAAAGGTTATTTTTTAATATCAAGATTTCATACTACACCAATAAACTGGGTCTTGGGGTGGGACTGTCTCAGTGGTCCTGTCCCTCCCTCAGTGGCAGGAGGACTCTAAAGGCTCTCTCCTGAAGGATGTGTTCTTGCCCCTGCCCAGCAACACAGAGTCTTATTCTTTTCCCTTCTGCTACACTACCCGTGCTTTGGGGCAACAAGAGTTGCTACCCTCCCTGCTGCCTATGGCTTTTGTGTCACAGAGAAGACTCGGGATGTGGTTTCCTGCCTGTCCAGGTCGTGTATGACTGCTCCCTTCCTCCTGTGGGTTGTCTGCTGCTGTTCTTGACCCTAGAGCACAGGCCCACCCTAGAGTGTGGCACCCGGGCTCAGTTGCCTTATGGCATGTAGAATCTTCCCAGACCAGGGATCAAACCAGTGTCCCCTACATTGGCAGGCAGATTCTTAACCTCTTGACCACCAGGGAAGGACCCAAATTCCATGTTGTACTATAGGTTCAATTTGGGGCTTCCCTGATAGCTCAGTTGGTAAAGAATCCACTGCAATGCAGGAGACGCTGGTTTGATTCCTGGGTCAGGAAGATCTGCTGGAGAAGGGATAGGCTACCCATTCCAGTATTCCTGGACTTCCCTTGTGGCTCAGCTGGTGAAGAATCCGCCTGCAATGTGGGAGACCTGGATTTGATCCCTGGGTTAGGAACATCCCCTGGAGGAGGGAAAGGCTACCCACTCCAGTATTCTGGCCTGGAGAATTCCATGGACTGTGTAGTCCGTGGGGTCTCAAAGAGTCAGACATGACTGAGTGACTTTTGCTCACTCACTCAAGTAATATTTGTGTCAGAGATATTGTGGGTACAAAGAGCCACTCTCCCCTTTATGGGTATTGCTCTTCTACTGGTTATTTGGCTCCATACACCCAGAAATCCCTAGAGGAGGAAATAGCAACCCACTCCAGTGTTCTTGCCTGGAGAATCTCATGGACTGGAGAGCCTGGCAGTCTACAGTCTATGCAGTCAGAAAGAGTCGGACACGACTGAATGACTGAGCACCGAGTAACACACAGAAAACTAATTCTCACTGATTTGATCTCTTGGATAGCCCTATAATCTAAGTGGAAGAAAAAGAAAAAAAAAAAAAGGAAATTTTACTAGTCATTGTTTGGGAAGAATTTACTAGTCATTGAAAGCAGAGGTTGGCGTCAGACCTTAGAGGAGCCAGTGGGCTGAGGGGACCCCAAGATCTAGAATTGGTCCCCAGCCACAGGGCTGGAACAGCATTTTTTTTTCCATTCTGCTCTAAGATGATTAGCTTCAGGGAGCTGATTTGTGGCAGGGACCACAACTCTCCAAAGGCTTATTGATAAACCAGAACTGCAGCTTACAAATTTACATAGTCAAGATCCCTTATGAATGTAAATGGGAGGAAACAGGAATGAGGTGGGACTCTGACCTTTCTTCCCTTTTGGGGCATGTGGCCAAGCATTTGCAGCTGTGTTCTCGCTTCTGGGAAATGGGTGGCTCTAATATGGAAGAACATCTGGGATGATGTAAAAGCTTCACTACAGCTGATGTGCTGTTCCACGGACAGAGATGTTCTAGGAGAATTGGGTGGACAGGACGACTGAAAAAAGCATAAGCTTCCAGGAGGTCCCTGGGAGCAGCCCTACCAGCTCAGGCCATCCTTTGCCAGCATTGCTGACCCCCATCCCACCTGCCAGTACTCATCTGCCAGCCCTTCTCCGTCCACTCTGAGGAGATGCCAGCTGACAGCCACACTCTGGCTAACAGCGCTTTCACCATTCCTGAGCTTGGCAGTTGTCCATTGTCATGTTTCCAGGGCTGGTTATTTACATAAGAAAGTTATTTAGCTTTGATCAATAACCTCAGATATACAGATGACACCACCCTTATGGCAGAAAGTGAAGAGGAACTAAAAAGCCTCTTGATGAAAGTGAAAGAGGAGAGTGAAAAAGTTGGCTTAAAGCTCAACATTCAGAAAATTAAGATCTTGGCATCTGGTCCCATCACTTCATGGCAGATAGATGGAGAACCAGTGGAAACAGTGTCAGACTTTATTTTTGGGGGGGCTCCAAAATCACTGCAGATGGTATTTGCAGCCATGAAATTAAAAGACGCTTACTCTTTGGAAGGAAAGTTATGACCAACCTAGATAGCATATTCAAAAGCAGAGATATTACTTTGCCAACAAAGGTCCATCTAGTCAAGGCTATGGTTTTTCCTGTGGCCATGTATGGATGTGAGAGTTGGACTGTGAAGAAGGCTGAGCACCGAAGAATTGATGCTTTTGAACTGTGGTGTTGGAGAAGACTCTTGCGAGTCCCTTGGACTGCAAGGAGATCCAACCAGTCCATCCTAAAGGAGTTCATTCCTGGGTGTTCATTGGAAGGACTGATGCTAAAGCTGAAACTCCAGTACTTTGGCCACCTCATGTGAAGAGTTGACTCACTGGAAAAGACCTGATGCTAGGACGGATTGGGGGCAGGAGAAGAGGGGACAACAGAGGATGAAATGGCTGGATGGCATCACCGACTTGATGGACGTGAGTTTGAGTGAACTCCGGGAGTTGGTGATGGACAGGGAGGCCTGGCGTGCTGCGATTCATGGGGTTGCAAAGAGTCTGACATGACTGAGTGACTGAACTGAACTGAACTGGTTACTCAGAGAAGAATACCCACTCTGGTACTCTTGCCTGGAAGGTCCCATGGACGGAGGAGCCTGGTGGCTATAGTGCATGGGGTCGCGAACAGTTGGACACGACTGAGTGACTTCACTTTCACTTTTCACTTTCATGCATTGGAGAAGGAAATGGCAACCCACTCCAGTGTTCTTGCCTGGAGAATCCCAGGGACAGAGGAGCCTGGTGGGCTGCTATCTATGGGGTCGCACAGAGTCGGACACGACTGAAGTGACTTAGCAGCAGCAGCAGAGAAGAATATGTGTCCCATTTGCCTGTGGCTTATGTTTTTGCACCAGAGGGAAAGCTGGGGTACCCTATAGTATGGTAGAAATCAGATTAACCTTGGTTTTCTTTGACTTCCTCTAGAAATTAGCTGTGTGACCAGTCACAGAGTCTTCTGGAGGTTTTGTATCTGAAGCTGGGGATAAGCACCCACTCTGGTTGATTTCCCCTGTTAATTTCGCAGCTACTATGGCAGTGTTCCCTTTGGTGGTATTTTAATACACGGTTTGGGTAGTGCTTTCAGTTCAGGTCAGTTCAGTCGCTCAGTTCAGTTCAGTTCAGTCGCTCAGTCATGTCCGACTCTTTGCGACCCCATGAATCGCAGCACGCCAGGCCTCCCTGTTCATCACCATCTCCCGGAGTTCACTCAGACTCACGTCCGTCAAGTCCGTGATGCCATCCAGCTATCTCGTCTTTGGTCGTCCCCTTCTCCTCCTGCCCTCAATCCCTCCCAGCATCAGAGTCTTTTCCAATGAATCAGCTCTTCTCATGAGGTGGCCAAAGTACTGGAGCTTCAGCTTTAGCATCATTCCTTCCAAAGAAATCCCAGGGCTGATCTCCTTCAGAATGGACTGGTTGGCTCTCCTTGCAGTCCAAGGGACTCTCAAGAGTCTTCTCCAACACCACAGTTCGAAAGCATCAATTCTTTGGCGCTCAGCCTTCTTCACAGTCCAACTCTCACATCCATACATGACCACAGGAAAAACCATAGCCTTGACTAGACGGACCTTAGTTGGCAAAGTAATGTCTCTGGCTTTTAATATGCTGTCTAGGTTGGTCATAACTTTTCTTCCAAAGAATAAGCGTCTTTTAATTTCATGGCTGCAGTCACCATCTGCAGTGATTTTGGAGCCCAAAAAATTAAAGTCTGACACTGTTTCCACTGTTTCCCCATCTATTTCCCATGAAGTGATGGGACCGGATGCCATGATCTTCGTTTTCTGAATGTTGAGCTTTAAGCCAACTTTTTCACTCTCCTCTTTCACTTTCATCAAGAGTTTTTTTTAGCTCCTCTTCACTTTCTGCCATAAGGGTGATATCATCTGCATATCTAAGGTTATTGATATTTCTCCCGGCAATCTTGATTCCAGCTTGTGTTTCTTACAGTCCAGGGTTTCTCATGATGTACTCTGCATATAAGTTAAATAAGCAGGGTAACAATATACAGCCTTGACATACACCTTTTCCTATTTGGAACCAGTTCCATGTCCAGTTCTAACGGTTGCTTCCTGACCTGCATACAGATATCTCAAGAGGCAGGTTAGGTGGTTTGATATTCCCATCTCTTTCAGAATTTTCCACAGTTTATTGTGATCCACACAATCAAAGGCTTTGGCATAGTCAATAAAGCAGAAATAGATGTTTTTCTGGAACTCTCTTGCTTTTTCCATGATCCAGTGGATGTTGGCAATTTGATCTCTGGTTCCTCTGCCTTTTCTAAAACCAGCTTGAACATCAGAAAGTTCATGGTCCATGTATTGCTGAAGCCTGACTTGGAGAATTTTGAGCATTACTTTACTAGCATGTGAGATGATTGCAATTGTGCGGTAGTTTGAGCATTCTTTGGCATTGCCTTTCTTTGAGATTGGAATGAAAACTGACCTTTTCCAGTCCTGTGGCCACTGCTGAGTTTTCCAAATTTACTGGCATATTGAGTGCAGCTCTTTCACAGCATCATCTTTCAGGATTTGAAACAGCTCAACTGGAATTCCATCACCCCCACTAGCTTTGTTCATAGTGATGCTTTCTAAGGCCCACTTGACTTCACATTTCAGGATGTCCGGCTCTAGATGAGTGATCACATCATCATGATTATCTGAGTCGTGAAGATCTTTTTTGTACAGTTCACCATGTATTATTGCCACCTCTTCTTAATATCTTCTGCTTCTGTTAGGTCCATACCATTTCTGTCCTTTATCGAGCCCATCTTTGCATGAAATGTTCCCTTGGTATCTCTAATTTTCTTGAAGAGATCTCTAGTCTTCCCCATTCTGTTGTTTTCCTCTATTTCTTTGCATTGATCGCTGAAGGCTTTTTAAATCTCTCCTTGCTATTCTTTGGAACTCTGCATTCAGATGCTTATATCTTTCCTTTTCTCCTTTGCTTTTTGCCTCTCTTCTTTTGACAGCTATCTGTAAGGCCTCCCCAGACAGCCATTTTGCTTTTTTGCATTTCTTTTCCATGGGGATGATCTTGATCCCTGTCTCCTGTACAGTGTCACGAACCTCATTCCATAGTTCATCAGGCACTCCATCTATCAGATCTAGGCCCTTAAATCTATTTCTCACTTCCACTGTATAATCATAAGGGATTTGATTTAGGTCATACCTGAATGGTCTAGCGGTTTTCCCTACTTTCTTCAGTTTGAGTCTGAATTTGGTAATAAGGAGTTCATGATCTGAGCCACAGTCAGCTCCTGGTCTTGTTTTTGTTGACTGTGTAGAGCTTCTCCATCTTTGGCTGCAAAGAATATAATCAATCTGATTTCGGTGTTGACCATCTGGTGATGTCCATGTGTAGAGTCTTCTCTTATGTTATTGGAAGAGGGTGTTTGCTATGACCAGTGCATTTTCTTGGCAAAACTCTATTAGTCTTTGCCCTGCTTCATTCCACATTCCACGGCCAAATTTGCCTGTTACTCCAGGTGTTTCTTGACTTTGTGTCTCCATGAACCACAGCACGCCAGGCCTCCCTGTCCATCACCAACTCCTGGAGTCCACCCAAACCCATGTCCATTGAGTCAGTGATACCATCCAACCGTCTCATCCTTTGTCATCCCCTTCTCCTCCTGCCCTCAATCCCTCCCAGCATCAGGGTCTTTTCACATGAGTCAGTTCTTCGCATGAGGTGGCCAAAGCATTGGAGTTTCAACTTCAGCATCAGTCCCTCCAATGAACACCCAGGACTGATCTCCTTTAGGATGCACTGGTTGGATCTCCTTCCAGTCCAAGGGACTCGCAAGAGTCTTCTCCAACACCACACTTCAAAAGCATCAATTCCTTGGCGCTCAGCTTTCTTCACAGTTCAACTCTCATATCCATACATGACCACGGGAAAAACCATAGCCTTAACTAGATGGACTTTTGTTGGCAAAATGATGTCTCTGCTTTTTAATATGCTATCTAGGTTGGTCATAACTTTCCTTCCAAGGAGTAAGCGCCTTTTAATTTCATGGCTGCAATCACCATCTGCAGCGATTTTGGAGCCCCCCAAAATAAATTCTGACACTGTTTCCACTGTTTCCCCATCTATTTCCCATGAAGTGATGCCACCAGATGCCAAGATCTTCATTTTGTGAATGTTGAACTTTAAGCCAAGTTTTTCACTCTCCTCTTTTACTTTCATCAAGAGGCTTTTTAGTTACTCTTCACTTTCTGCCATAAGGGTGGTGTCATCTGCATATCTGAGGTTATTGATATTGCCTGAAGTGCTTAGATAACAACAATGAATTTATGTTACCGGTTATCAGCTAACTCTTCATCATTACACTGAGGAATGTATCCCAGAGGAAATTTAGCAAAGTGGATATTTTTTGGTCTTGTTCACTTTTAGACGTTATTCTTTACAGAAACCTCCTGGTAAGCCCCAGTACTTTATCTCAGTAGAAGAACATGTTCTTTTACAGCATTATTTACTACTTTGACATTTATTTGAGTTCTTTTTGAATTTTTGTTTTTGTTGTTCAGTTGCTACGTTGTGTCCACCTCTTTGCAACCCCATGGACTGTAGCATGCCTGGCTCCTCCGTCCTCCACTATCTCCCGGTACTTGCTCAAACTCATGTCTATTGAATTGGTGATGCCATCCAACCATCTCGACCTCTGCTGCTGCCTCCTCCTTTTGCCTTCCATCCTTCCCAGTATCAGGGTCTTTATTTTTGAATAGTCTGTATTTGACATTCTGCAAGATTTCCTGCCACCAAGTAGTAAAAACTTGAGGGGTTCCCAGCCCCACAATTGGCTACTCCATTAATCACCAAGTTCGTTCCCTCTCTGCAAATTGCACTGGATCATACATGGGTTGGCCATTAGGCCCTGAAGCCATAGCACATAGGTTTGATGCGAGTGGCTTCCTGTCTTGGCAGGTGTGCCAACTTTGGGGTCTACATCCCTCCCCCACAGACACCTGAAAGCCTTGGCTCAGAAGTTTGGACTCAGGGAGTGTATTTCAGCCTATACTTTATTTCTGATAACATCAACCTTTTTCTTATGATGACAGCACAGAAGGGGAGAGATTTGGACCCCAAGATATCTGATAACCAGTTGCAAAGGCTTTGGGGCCCATTCTGAGCTTTTTGCTTAGGAATTCTGAGCTTGAGTATATGTCTTTGAAGTAAAGCATTTAAGAGAAGTTTGATAAATATCTTAAGTCACTTGAATTTTGTTGTTGTTCTTGTTAAAATATTGAGCATATTCTTAGTTCTGGTTAGCTTGTAAACAGTGTGGCAAAGCTTTGCAGATCAAGTTACCCTCCAATTTCTAATTCAGTTTTAATAACCAGCATCCACGTCTATAGCATGCTTTTTTTAGTGGAAAATGAAACAGATAGAAAGAAGCATGTCTTTCAAACCCCCTTTATAATTTAAATCCAGAGGTTTGGAAATTGTTTTCTTTCTATGGTTGCTGAATTTCTAGAAGAGTAGGAATTTGGAGACTTGGGGGAATACTTTGATTTCTACTTCATAAGCAATGCATTTGACCTGCGAAGTGAAGTTCTTCAGTTCAGTTCAGTTCAGTCGCTCAGTCGTGTCCCACTCTTTGTGACCCCATGAATTGCAGCACTCCAGGCCTCCCCGTTCATCACCATCTCCCGGAGTTCACTCAGACTCACATCCATCGAGTCCGTGATGCCATCCAGCCATCTCATCCTCGGTCGTCCCTTTCTCCTCCTGCCCTCAATCCCTCCCAGCATCAGAGTCTTTTCCAATGAGTCAACTCGTCTCATGAGGTAGCCAAAGTACTGGGGTTTCAGCTTCAGCATCACTCCCTCCAATGAACACCCAGGACTGATCTCCTTCAGAATGGACTGGTTGGATCTCCTTGCAGTCCAAGGGACTCTCAAGAGTCTTCTCCAACACCACAGTTCGAAAGCATCAATTCCTCGGCGCTCAGCCTTCTTCACAGTCCAACTCTCACATCCATACATGACCACTGGAAAAACCATAGCCTTGACTAGATGGACCTTTGTTGGCAAAGTAATGTCTCTGCTTTTGAATATGCTATCTAGGTTGGTCATAACTTTCCTTCCAAGGAGTAAGTGTCTTTTAATTTCATGGCTGCAGTCACCATCTGCAGTGATTTTGGAGCCACAAAAAATAAAGTCTGACACTGTTTCCACTGTTTCCCCATCTATTTCCCATGAAGTGATGGGACCGGCTGCCATGATCTTCGTTTTCTGAATGTTGAGCTTTAAGCCAACTTTTTCACTCTCTTCTTTCACTTTGATCAAGAGTTTTTTTTAGCTCCTCTTCACTTTCTGCCATAAGGGTGGTGTCATCTGCATATCTGAGGTTATTGATATTTCTCCTCACAGTCTTGATTCCAGCTTGTGTTTCTTCCAGTCCAGCGTTTCTCATGATGTGCTCTGCATGTTCTTGGTCTTGTCTAAGTACCATAAAGCATGAAGGGAGTTCCGGCTTGCTTTTTTATTTGTTCATTTCAGGCTGTGCTGGGTCTCTGATGCCGTGGGGGCTTTTCTTTAGTTGCGAGAGCTGGGGTTACTCTCTAGATGTGGTGCACCCGCTTCTTGCTGTGGCGGCTTCGTTTGTCGCAGAGCATGGGCTCTGGGGTGCTCAGGCTTCATTAGTTGTGGCTCCCGGCTCTAGAGCGCAGGCTCAGTAATGTGGCACATGGGCTAAGTTGCCCCCAGGCATGTGAGATCTTCCCGGATTAGGGATTGAACCTT
Source organism: Capra hircus (assembly GCF_001704415.2). NCBI lineage: Eukaryota > Metazoa > Chordata > Mammalia > Artiodactyla > Bovidae > Capra > Capra hircus. The sequence goes on along the minus strand of NC_030831.1, from coordinate 20,837,879 downwards.
TGTCTCCTGGATTCACAGGCAGTTTCTTTACCACTGAGCCACCAGCGAAGCCCTCTAGTTTGCTTTTAAGAGCAGAACTATTGAGGAACTGCCTCTTACTCCTTTTCCATAACAACTGGTGGTCACAGTTTATCTAAACCCTAGATAGCCAGGTTCTGTACAGGCTGACTCCTCACCTTCCTTGTGGGTTGTTGACCTAGAAAATTAAACAACAGCAACAACAAAGCCAGCCTAGCCCTATGGACACCATCGTCCTACTCAGGCCCACCTCCCTGACATGGAGGTGACAGCGGAGTCCCGGGTTGTCCGCGGGACCTCCCTGGTCTTTGGAAGTCTCGCAGCCTCTGCTTTGTGCTGTGTAGGAACAGAGAGGAGCAGCTGCCGTGGAGAGTAAGGCTCACACTGATGACAAGCACGGTTCACCGCTGACTGCATGTTCCTATCCTTGTGCGAAAGGATTTCTCAGATTTATACTGTGATTTAGCTGCATATTTAAAGCAACATAAAACATAATTTATTATGATGGACAGCGCTAAAATAGAGTGCCAGTTTTTCCCAGAATGTAATTATAGTTGATCCTTGAATTATGCAGAGGTTAGAGACCCAGACCCTCCTAGGAGTTGAAAAATGGTGTAGAAATTAAAGTCAACTCTCCATATCTGCGGTTCTTCCATATCCTCAGTCCTGTGCCTGTGGTTCCGCACCCATGGATTCAGCTAGCCGCGGATCATGTAGTATCATAGTATTTACTTTTGAAAAAGAAAAAAACTTCCTATGAGTGGACCCGCACAATTCAAACCCATGTTATTCAAGGGTTGACTGTATATAAAAGTAGGTAATGTGTAGCCCAAAGGCTGAATGTAGACCCTCCCCTCCGTGTGCTTCCTCCAAACCCTAAAATAAGTGGGCTTATTTGTATAAGCAGGAACCTGAAGGCTGTCACACCACTCTTTGGGTGTAGCCCAGAAGGCCGGCTACATCAGCTCTGAGCCTGTCCGACTGCCTCTCCTCCCCAGTGTAAGGGCCTGGCTCTGGGACGTTGTTCTCTATCCTCAGTAGCCTGACTCTGAGGGCCCCTGGCACAGGTAACGCTCTCAGCTGTGTTGTGTGGAGGTGTTCTGAGTCCTGTCTCCAAAGCAGGGTGACTGTCTTCTTAAAGGCTGGGGTACAGCTTCTTGACCTCCTGCCCCCCAGGGACCTTCAGTGGGTACTGAGCGTCTGGAAGGCACTCAGGACGTTGAAAGAAAAGTCAGAGTATCTTGGAATTGGGAAGGACCTTAGGTGGCTCGGCCAGCTTGTCCCCATCCAGGCTCTGAATTCCTTCTGCAGTAGCCTTAGCAAGGGCCACCCAGACCCTCTGATGTGGGGAATCTATGCCCACAGCATCTGACTGGTCTCAGAACCACTGCTTCTGAGACTGACTCCGTGTTGCCCTGGTTACTGTTTGTGACCAGTTGTTTTACCTTCCCAAGTGGTTCATGCTCCATGAAAATGAGAATCAGTTCTTACTGATTGCCCTCAGTGCTAGACAGAGAGGCAGTTTTGAGCCTGGAAGTCATTTGTGATGAAACTGCCCCTTAGAGCATGCAGGAGCCCCAGGCGGAGATGAAATGGCAATGAAGGGTCACTGCACAGCCCTTTGAGAAGCCTCCGGTGTCTGAGCCTTGCAGGGCTGTGTGTGCTGGCATCCGTGCACGTGTTCCCCACCCCTCACTCATGGTGCTTGCTGCCGCTGCCATAGTGGGCCTGCCTCTCCTGGTCCATCACCGGCCTCTCGTTTACCTCTTCTCAGCAGCTCAGGAAGCTCAGTGGCCACTCACTGCTAGAATGTGTCTTAGAATAAGTACAGCAGATTTTTAAGAGCTCTGAGATGATGAGCAGCATGTTTGGACTTGGAGGAATGGCTGTGTGGCCTCCATTGTGGCTGTTCCAAAGTTTTAGAGGGTTTTGATAGCATTCCAGATACTTGAGGGCATCAAATTAAGTGAATTCTGGAAAAATGAGCATTTGGTGTAGAAATCTTTTGAAGTCAGGAATTCTTATTACTTTCAAGTCTGTACAGCAATGCTAATGAGGTATTTCAGAAGAGGAACTGTGCTGGTTGTATTTTGATGATTAGTTGGGACGTGCTAGCAATTAGTACTGTTCATTTCCATTAAATTAATGTGCTAATGCTCTCTTTTTTCTAAAGTAGTTTAACTATATAACATGTTTGTGATTAATTTTACATAGTAAGGCTTCCAAACACACATAAACATCAACTTAGACTGAGTAGAAGCCAAATTCATAGAAGCCTAAAATCATGACTCAGAAGAGTTTAAGGGTTTTTTAAAAATAAAGTTACAATGGCAACAGATCTCTAAGCAGCGCCTTCACAGCAAAGGAGGAGACGACGTGAACAGGCATGTTGAGACTAATAGGGAAAGAAGACTTCCCGAGAAAACAGTGGTTTCTTACTTAGAGAACCTTGTAAGGGAGACTGGGTCCTTGGGTACCCTGTCAGCCAAGGCTCCGTGACCGCAGAGTTGCCCAGGAGGGAGCCCAGCTGAGCTCAGCTGATGGGGCCGTGGGCTGGGCAGCAGCCAGGTTCTTTCCCACGAAGACACCAAGGAGGCTTAAACCACATAATAACAGTCCGCCCACTGAGGAGGGCGCCAAGCCTGGGCTTGCTGGGTTGTTTTATTTACTTGAAGACATTTTTTCTGCTCTACATGTACCAAGATAGCACAGCTCATTGTGCCATGCCTTCCTCTCCTACCCGCCCCGCCCCACCTTGTAGTTGCAGAGAAAAGTGCTCTGGGATTTAGTCTATTCCCAGGTAGGGAGAAAGAGAATGTGGGACGTGGGTGACACGAGGTGAATGTGCTCTAGAGAGTTCAGAGCCCTCACCAGAACTCAGGTCCCATTTTGATAAGGATGTCGCAGGGCGGACGGGTGGAAGCCCAAGGTGCTGCCTGTTCTCTGCACTTGCGGGGGTGGGCCCAGCCTTGCTGAGGGCTGGGGTGGAGTTGGGGGTTGGAGCGTGCTCAGGAGACTGGCTCCACACACATTAGTGGTTGGGTTTGCAGGCCAAGCCTTGGTGAAGAGGGCACTCCGGCCTGCCCATGTGCAGTACTGACCCAGCAGTCCCTTGGAGGCAGATGCGGTTTCTGGTGTGTCAGAAAAAACAGCATCTCTGCCACTAGGTGGCCTCTGCTCTGGGGCTTCCCTGGTGGCTCAGCTGGTAAAGAATCTACCTGGCATGCAGGAGACCCGGGTTTGATTCCTGGGCCGGGAAGATCCCCTGGGGAAGGGACCGGCTGCTCTAAACAGGTGTGACACGTGTATCAGGTGAGTGAACGTGTATGTAGCAATTACAGGTCATGATAGAGGACGTGAAGAAAACAGAACAGGGTGACGTGAGTGACCAAGGGGCTCCTTCAGGTGAAGTTCTCAGAAAGGTTATTTCCCATGAGGGGAAATCTCTTAGACCTGGAAGATAAGGAAAGGCCAGTCCTGTGGTGACTGGTGAGGGAATAGCCAATGAGAAAACTTGAGTCAGGCACAAGCTTCAGTACGTGAAAAACACACGGTCACATGACTAAAGAGAGGTGGCTGATGGGAGCGCCCTGGGCGGAAGGGGAGTGACAGGGGATGAGGATGGAGAGCTTGGTAGTGACATAAAGCTCGCAGGGCTGGACCCCATCCTGAATGCAGAGCCAGTGGAGCGTTGAGAGTGCCAGGGTCACTCCGGCTGACGTTTAAAGAAAGGGCTTCAAGGTGACAAGCCCAGAAGCACTGAGGAGGCTCTCACGGTGGTCTCAGGTGGACAGGGAGAGGGAGCTGCGGGCAGAGTCAGGGCAGGGATAGCTGTCGACAGCCCTGATGGATGGAGTCGTTGTGAAACTGGGAGGGAGGAGGGCAGGGTGGCTCCCATTTGCAGTGAGTGAATGGTGGGGCCTTGTCCCGAGGTGTGGACTTGTGGAAGGGACACTCTGGAAGTGGTGGTGGGACAGGATGAGCACAAGTGCAAATCGTGAGTTCTCTTTGGGCTACATTGAACTTGAGGGCCCATAAGAGTGGCGAGGTCAGGTGCCAGGTCTGAAGACCATTGAGTCATAAATGGGATTTACAGTTAAGGGCTTGGATGAACTCACCTGGACAGAGTGTGTAGCAAGGGAGCAGGGGTGGGGAGTGAACTCTGAGGCCTCCCCACACCTGGAGGTTGAGCTTCTTAGAAGGAGCCAGCTAGTGTAGCCCCCCAGGTAGGAGATGGTAGTCAGCCATGTCATGAGGAAATTGTTTCTGGGGGGAGCAGTTGATTGTCACGTGCTGCTGAGGGTTGAGCTAAAATGAGCCTAGAAGAGTAACCACTGGACACCATGGAAAGTGAAAGTGTTAGTCACTCACCAAAGTGTCTGCGTCTTTGTGACCCCATGAACTGTAGCCTGTCAGGCTCCACTGTCCATGGAATTCTCCAGGCAAGAATACTGGAGTAGGTTGCCATTTCCTTCTCCAGGGGATCTTCCTGACCCAGGGATCGAACCCAGGTCTCCTGCATTGTAGGCAAATTCTTTACCGTCTGAGCCACCAGGGAAGCCTGGACAACGTGAGGCCATCAGCAACCTTGACGAGAGTAATTTAATCTGCACCTTGGAGATGGAAGCTCTGTCAGATTGGGTTGAGGAGTCTGTGGGAAATGGAGAAGGGGGATCGGGGAGTATGGCAACTCTTTTGAGTGATTTTCTTATAAAGGGGAGCTGGAAACCATGGCTCTGGCTGGAGAGAGCTATGGAATCGAGGAAAAGCCAGCTGGTTTACTAGGCAAGATGACAGAGGACAAGGGGGTGACGGGGAGAGGTGGGGTCATGAATTTGGAGAAATGACTTGGGATGGGTGATGGTTTCACCCTGTCCCCCGATGTGTGCCACGCCCTAATATATTGATGTGAGGAGGTGCCTGCAGGAGTCCCTGGGCCTTTCTCGGCGGCAGAGCTGGTGGAGTGCCTGGAGCCGGTTTTCCACAGCCATGGGGGTGGGGGAACAAATGTGGGCTGATTGGTTGCTCCTTGGGTGGTTCGTTCATTCCATGTGCAAACACCATGGAGGCCACTCTGGCCCAGGTGTGGTTCCGGCCCCTCAGACCCCATGCACAGCAGCCTCTCTCCCCAGGAGAGCTCTTTCTGCCTGTGGGGTAGGGGCGGAGGCAGGGGGCACTGGCCAGCCACCTGCTGGGGCCCCCACCGAGGAGCAGCCCTGAGGCAGGTGCGCTGTTTCCTAGAAGGGGGATTTGAACCTGTTTCCAGGAGGAAGGTGTGTGTGATTTCTTTGAGGAGGAAATGGGGTGCAGGAAAGGAGACATGAGTCAAGGTTGCAGCAGCAAAGCCTGTGGGGAGGGGTGGAGGGCTGAGCTGGAAGCCCCAGGCTGCCACAGCCCACCCCCAAACCCACCCCACCCCACCCCCAAAACCCCACCCCCGGCGGCTAAGTGAGTTAGAGTTCAGTGGCGGCTGCATTTCTCCAGGTAAGCGACCTTCAGTCCACATGAAGAGGGACCCTGGGCTGGGTGTGGCTCCTCACGAGTGCAGTCCTCTGGGCCTAGGACTGTGGGGGTAAGGCCCCAGATGGCCTTCCCTGTGCAGTTTTAAGAACCTGGACTTGGTTCAAGCATCCTGTTGCAGCCTCAGACGAGTCATTTAGCCTGCTGTGCCTGCTTCTTCATTAGAAAAAAAATGAGACTTGATTGCAATACATCACAGTGATCTAGTCTGGTTAAAACGAAGTTACTGACCCAGCAACTGCCGCCTCGTGTGTTGACAGACAACCTGTATGAGCCCTGGGGCCAAAGACCTTGGGTTCAAATTCTGGTTCCGTTTCTAGCTGTGGTATCTTGAGTCAGGGACTCTGGGCCTCAGTTTGCTTATCTGTGCAATGGGGGTAATACTGACACCTGCCTTCTGAGGTGTCTGGTGAAGGAATCTGCGTAACTGCTGAGAAGAGCAGCTGGGTGCCAGCTGCCGTCAGGACAAAGGCTGCAGACACCCCCGGTGTGTGTGCAGCCACACGATGGTTGTGTCTTGTCTCCGCAGTTCCGCCTGGTGGTGAAGACAGCCCTGAAGCTGCTGCTGGTCTTTGTGGAATACTCGGAGTCCAATGCACCTCTCCTGATTCAGGCCATCTCTGCTGTGGACACAAAAAGGGGTGAGTGATCCCCGCTTGCTATGTCATCCAAGTAAGAGTCTCATGTAGGATTTCCACTTTTTATTTCCATGTTCAGGGCACAATTGAAACGGAACAGAATTCCCGTTGTGTGGACTTCTGACATCAGGAAACAGATGTTTCATGATGCATGTATAAAGACTAGGTGAAGGAGGGAACAGGGAAAGAAAAGCACCCCTAGCTGACCCAGGACAGGTCAGACTCCAGCTTATCATTGCTCCATCTTCAGCCACCTCAACTGAACGCACAGAGCCAGCTTGTTCTCTTTTCCCATCCTTTGGAGTCACTTTGGCTCCTTCGTCTCTTCCCCTCCCTCCCACCTGCTTTATTGGCTTTCACCCCACAATGTTCCTTAAACATCTTCCCTCCCTTGCATCCTCTTCACCATCTCTCGCTGGGCATCCTTTACCTCCCTGATATGCTACCCGCCTCTCTGCTATTGGAGGCTTCTTCTAAAGCACAAGTTTGGTCATGTCGTTTTCCGTCTGAAACCTGCTGGTGGCTCCCCAGTGCCCGGTTAGGGCCGACCCTTCACGTCCCATTCCTGTCCACCCGCCACCCCCACCTCCCACCCAGTCTGCGCCAGGCCCGCCCTGCTTTGGATCAGATGAGCATATTCTCTCAAAGCCCTGCGTGCCCCTCATCTCTGCTGTGCCTATTCTCCCAGGAGTGTGTGTCCTGCTGGACAGTGGGGTGCCTGTCCCGTCTGGGTGTCCCAGCACCTGGCTGACCCACAGCAGGAAGGCCTACTGCCGGCCTGCACACCTGTTGACAAATGAGCTTTGGATTCGGTTTACAGCATGACATGCTGCGTCCCCTTTAATATTGTGAAGTCTGATTCTGAAATGGGTTTTTCTTTTGTTTTATTCTTTAAAACAGCTTCCGTGGGAGCTTAGATGGTAAAGAATCTGCCTACAATGCAGGAGACCAGGGTTCGATCCGTGGGTTGGAAAGATCCCCTGGAGAAGGGCATGGCAACCCACTCCAGTATTCTTGCCTGGAGAATCCCATGGACAGAGGAGCCTGGTGGGCTACAGTCTATAATGTTGCAAAGAGTTGGAGATGACTGAGTGACTAACAAATACTTAGGTTTTGTTCCTCAGTAAGACATTTTTATTAATATTGTCATCCCCGCAAAGACTCTAACAAGAACAAAAACCTGTTAACATTAATTATTTTCTTTTTATAATAGAAATACTCTGTAGAAAATTTGGAAAAAAAAAACAGTGTAAAGAAGACCATAAAGATTTACCTGTGGTCTCACCAGATGGAATTGTTAACATGTTGATGTATGGTTGTGTGTGTGTATATGTATGTATGGACACACATGTTTATGTTTAAGTCAGCTCAGGGACAACTGATGAAAACAAATGAGAGGACTAAATAGCCTTCTTTGATTCAAACCACTTGTCTCTGACTCAGTGTTGGTCAGAGACCCACATTCAGGACTGAATGCAAAGATGAAAGAAAGCAGCTTTCTAGTTGCTTTGAAAGTTTGAATATGAGTTAATGAAAGCCATCCAGGACCATGAACTGGGATTCTGCATTTTTCCCACAAACACACAGGCAGATGTCAGTCCCTAGCATGGTGGACTGCAGGTGGGAGGCAACTCCAGGCCTGTGTGTGCTTGTACCACAGAGACAGTCCTAGTGTGTGATCAGGGGCTATGAGTCTAGAAGGTTGATGCCAGGCTGTCTGAAGCATGACCATGAAGACCCTCATAGCCTAAAGCACGTCAAGGGGACCCCTTGAGAATCCTAATGAAGGCTTCCAATGACTCAGAAGCCAGGGTGGGCTTTCCCAAGGCCAGTCCATGGCTTAGGGTCAAAGGTGGGTGTTTGGGAAAAGAGTGAAGCTGATCCTTTCATTCATCCTTGGAAGATTCATGCTCTGTTCTCCAACTCTTTGAGTTACTTTAGAATAATTAGCAGGCTCTTCATTTTCCTATCCTAAATTTCAGGTAACCCTTGGGCCCTTGTCATGTGGGCCGTGTTAAAGGAGACAACCTTCTTATGACCTGGAGGTTCTCCCTTGACTTCACTGGTTTGGGAGCTCATAGCTTCCTTCCTCCCGAGAAGGCAATGGCACCCCACTCCAGTACTCTTGCCTGGAAAATCCCATGGATGGAGGAGCCTGGTGGGCTGCAGTCCGTGGGGTTGCTGGGAGTTGGACACGACTGAGTGACTTCATTTTCACTTTACTGCATTGGAGAAGGAAATGGCAACCCACCCCAGTATTCTTGCCTGGAGAATCCCAGGGATGGAGGAGCCTGGTGGGCTGCCGTCTATGAGGTCACACAGAGTCAGACATGACTGAAGCGACTTAGCAGCAGCAGCAGCTTCCTTCCTCAGACTGCATATCTCATGTAGAGACCATTTGGGATAGAGGAGTGATCCTGAGTGCACCCAACCTGCAAGTCTCCACCTGTAGGCCCAGCTGTACACTCAGCTGTACTCTCTCCCCCGAGACAAAGCAATGGCTGCTCTTTCCCAATTTATAAAAATAAAGTCATAACAGGGAATGGATTGTTTTCTCAACCTCATGGTTTTCCCAATGAAATTTCTTAAGCTTTTGGCAAGTATTGTCATCTGGCTGCTACTGAGCACTAGCAGCTGAGGACAGACAGGATCAGCACTGATGGAAAAACTCCGTCCTAGCTTATCATGTGTGGTTCATTTGCATATTTCTCTATGACATGTGTGGTCTTGGCCATGACATTATAACACATACATGTAACACCATCCTATCTTACTGCCAGTAAAACTGTTCCTGAACTCTGTGCTGGAATTGGACACATAAATACGTCATGCTGTTCTGCAGGGGGAAGCATAACTTGCAGGTGTGTTTCCACCTGGCAGGTTGAGAAGCTACCCTCCAGTCCCTCTCAGCTGGATGAGCGAGTAGGTAGACATGCCAGAGGTGACCAAGGGCCAGCTAAGTACATCCATTTCTGCACAAGTTTATAAATCCGCCATAAATGTGACTCCTCAAGGTGGTTTTGGATTCATTCTTTTGGAGGTTAGGTTGGAGAATGGGCATGTTAATGTACAGACCTTTTTAGTAGAAAGGAATTCTTTTGGATGATGAAAAATGGTAGGTTTAAAGAATCAGCAAAGAAAATCAACAAGTGAGCCACAAGTTCTCAGAAATTACTACCACATGAAGTTGTCCAAGAACAAATTCCTCTGATCGCTGTATAAACAACACATCCCACACATGGGTTAACGGGAAAGGTTCATCGGTGAGCATGGATGGACAAATTGCTGTTCTGCCAACAGTGGGCCAGTTAGGGAGCAGCAATAAAAGCTGAGGGATTTAGGTGTATCATAGGGACTAATAAATATGTATGAATTAATGAAAATTAAAAGGGCCCCATTTGATCGTGGCAGTTGGCGCTTTGGCTCAGGTGCTAGAATGAAACCATGGATTTGAGTTAGTCTCTAAGGCATGGCTCAGTGTCATACCCGTGTGTGCAGACTGCTGGCACGTCTTCTCCTTTGCATGGGTCTTCAAGTCACTTTCCCTTACTAGTGGATAGGGCCAGGCAGGAAGAGAGAATGGCAGTTAGCAGCCGTGGAAACGCATGGGAAGGTGTTGCTGTGTCATTCTGCCATCATCAAAGACTTCTTCACTAGTGATTAGCAGGAAACTGATTGAGAATCGCCTGGGCAGGGTGCCCCTCCCTCTGACTGTTTGGGTTTCCCTCCCAGACAGAGGGTGCGGGTAAGTGACCAGATGGGGTACCTTATTTTGAAATTTCAGTCATAAATCTTGAGTCCTGCTAATTTGGTTCAGCACTGCTTTTGAAGAGGTGCCGTTTTTCATTTGAATGTGAGGTGATGAGATATGACATAATTTTTAAACATGTGTCTCACACATGATTAACGGAGCTGGGGAGGTGGGTGGGGAATCCAGACATCCTTTCAAGCCATCTTGGCTCTGACTTGGGCTCAGGGGTGCATTGCTCTGTGAAGACCGCACAAAGCATGGTGGAGGTTAGAGTGCATGGAACTCAGGCTCTGTTTCCATGGTTATTTCGAGCAGAAGTATATTCGTTAAGTGTTCATCCCCTACAATGAAAGACATGGAACATGCCACTGGGACCTTGTGTTTGAGTGTTAGACCAACTCAAATACATACAAGGCCTCATGCAAAATATTTTGTTTTCTTTGGAGTTTAATACAGAGACTTGGAAGAGAGTAAGAGGACAAGAGTATTGAGCAGTTTATCCTGTGCTTATTCATTCTGGGTTGAGAGAGGGGTGATGTGGTTTTCTGGGAGGAGGGGGCCTGGCCAGGAAGCCTGAGGGGCAGGCCTGGGGGGTGCAGCGTGGGTGTCCCCTGCCCACCACCTTCACTGTAGTGACAGCTACTGCTGTCCAAGTGCCTGCCACACAACAGACACTGTCCGAAGTGTTTTTCATATAAAATTCATTTGTTTAACAAATATCTAAGTGCCAATCATATGCCTTCGAACATCAGAAAGAAACCAGGCTGTCATAGATCCTATACCCACTCCAGTGCTGGAGGTGGAGTTGGAGAGAGATGAACAGTGATGGTGAAGGAAGTGGCCATCCCCTGATGTTCTGCATCCGCACTCAGGAGAGGCGACAAAGCGCCACATCTCCGGACACCTCGCAGTGAGCCGCTAGGGTAGATGCCATCTCACCAGTTTACATGCCGCCCCTGAGCCTCTGTTCGTTCCACTACTCTGGGGCTCAATTTTGTTCTCTGTTATGTGAATGGGGAAGGTCGTGTGGTTTATGATTCTAACACAGGGCCACCCCCTACCATACATATTCATTCAGTCATGTCCACCTCTGTGACCCCATGGACTGTAACCTCTATCCATGGGATTCTCCAGGCAAGAATACTGGAGTGGGTGGTCACTGCCTTCTCCAGGGGATCTTCCAGAGTCAGGGCTTGAACCTGGGGCTCCTGCAGTGCAGGCAGATTCTTTACCATCTGAGTCCCCAGGGAAGCCCCAGGGAAAGCGTTAGTTGCTACCGACACATACACACACGAAACCCCATATGGAGCAGTGAAGGTGTGGATGGGGACGGCAGTGAACTGGACCATTTAGTTCTGACACGTGGGCTCCTGGGACAGGTACAGCTGCTGGTGCTTGATGCAGGCCAGCTGGAGCCCTGACAAGGTATTTGTGTTGAACTAGAAGGTGTCCTCACCTCCCCCTTCATGCTTCTAAAAATGTCTTATTTTCTGGTCCCCAAACAGTCAGAAGATAGTGAACATGTATCCCAGTAGTGTCTGATTACATGCAAATTTCCAGACTCAAAATCCTTAAATAATAAAAAGGGAATCAGATATTATAACTAAAGAACACTTTTTGTGTATGTCTTCTTTAAACTTTATTTATTTAGTGTTGCTGTGTGGGCTTTGCTGTAGTGGCGGGGTATGGGGCTCCTCTCTAGTTGCAGTGCCCAGGCTTCTCCTTGAGGAGGCTTTTCTTGTTGGGGGACACGGGCTCTAGGACGTGAGGGCTTCAGTAGTTGCGGCACGCAGGCTTAGTAGCTGTGGTTCCTGGGTGTTGTTAGAGCACAGGCTCAGTAGCTGTGGTTCCTGGGTGTAGTTAGAGCACAGGCTCAGTAGCTGTGGCTCCTGGGTGTTGTTAGAGCACAGGCTCAGTAGTTGTGATTCCTGGGCATTAGAGCACAGGCTCAGTAGCTGTGGTTCCTGGGTGTTGTTAGAGCACAGGCTCAGTAGCTGTGGTTCCTGGGTGTTGTTAGAGCACAGGCTCAGTAGCTGTGGCTCCTGGGCGTTAGAGCACAGGCTCAGTAGTTGTGGTCCCTGGGTGTTGTTAGAGCACAGGCTCAGTAGTTGTGGCTCCTGGGCGTTAGAGCACAGGCTCAGTAGTTGTGGCTCCTGGGTGTTGTTAGAGCACAGGCTCAGTAGCTGTGGTTCCTGGGTGTTGTTAGAGCACAGGCTCAGTAGTTGTGGCTCCTGGGCGTTAGAGCACAGGCTCAGTAGTTGTGGCTCCTGGGTGTTGTTAGAGCACAGGCTCAGTAGCTGTGGTTCCTGGGCGTTAGAGCACAGGCTCAGTAGTTGTGGCTCCTGGGCGTTAGAGCACAGGCTCAGTAGTTGTGGCTCCTGGGTGGCGTTAGAGCACAGGCTCAGTAGGTGTGGCTCCTGGGTGTTGTTAGAGCACAGGCTCAGTAGCTGTGGCTCCTGGGTGTTGTTAGAGCATAGGCTCAGTAGTTGTGGCTCCTGGGTGTTGTTAGAGCACAGGCTCAGTAGCTGTGGTTCCTGGGTGTTGTTAGAGCACAGGCTCAGTAGGTGTGGCTCCTGGGTGTTGTTAGAGCACAGGCTCAGTAGCTGTGGTTCCTGGGTGTTGTTAGAGCACAGGCTCAGTAGGTGTGGCTCCTGGGTGTTGTTAGAGCACAGGCTCAGTAGCTGTGGTTCCTGGGTGTTGTTAGAGCACAGGCTCAGTAGTTGTGCTTCCTGGGTGTTGTTAGAGCACAGGCTCAGTAGTTGTGCTTCCTGGGTGTTGTTAGAGCACAGGCTCAGTAGTTGTGGCTCCTGGGTGTTGTTAGAGTGCAGGCTCAGTAGGTGTGGCTCCTGGGTGTTGTTAGAGCGCAGGCTCAGTAGCTGTGGCTCCTGGGTGTTGTTAGAACACAGGCTCAGTAGCTGTGGCTCCTGGGTGTTGTTAGAGCACAGGCTCAGTAGCTGTGGTTCCTGGGTGTTGTTAGAGCACAGGCTCAGTAGCTGTGGTTCCAGGGTGTTGTTAGAGCACAGGCTCAGTAGTTGTGGTTCCTGGGTGTTGTTAGAGCACAGGCTCAGTAGCTGTGGTTCCTGGGTGTTGTTAGAGCACAGGCTCAGTAGTTGTGGTTCCTGGGTGTTGTTAGAGCACAGGCTCAGTAGCTGTGGTTCCTGGGTGTTGTTAGAGCACAGGCTCAGTAGTTGTGCTTCCTGGGTGTTGTTAGAGCACAGGCTCAGTAGTTGTGGCTCCTGGGTGTTGTTAGAGTGCAGGCTCAGTAGGTGTGGCTCCTGGGTGTTGTTAGAGCACAGGCTCAGTAGCTGTGGTTCCTGGGTGTTGTTAGAGCACAGGCTCAGTAGCTGTGGCTCCTGGGTGTTGTTAGAGCACAGGCTCAGTAGCTGTGGTTCCTGGGTGTTGTTAGAGCACAGGCTCAGTAGTTGTGGCTCCTGGGTGTTGTTAGAGCACAGGCTCAGTAGCTGTGGTTCCTGGGTGTTGTTAGAGCACAGGCTCAGTAGTTGTGGCTCCTGGGTGTTGTTAGAGCACAGGCTCAGTAGCTGTGGTTCCTGAGCGTTAGAGCACAGGCTCAGTAGTTGTGGCTCCTGGGTGTTGCTAGAGCACAGGCTCAGCAGTTTTGGTGCACGGGCTTAGTTGCTCCATGACATGTAGGATCTTTCCAGACCAGGGATCAAGTCAAATCCGTGTCTCCTGCATTGGTAGACAGATTGTTTACCACTGAGCCACCAGAGGAGCCCCGAATATGTTTTTTAATTAAATGAAGCCCCTGTTTGAATACTTTCATTATAATGGATAAAGTGGTACATAGATATGTGTGTCTGCATAAGAGAGAGAAAGAGAGAGGAAATAGACCATTCACCTGTCTCTCTCTGGGATGCTTGCCATTGCGTCCTTCCTCTCCTTCCACAGGCCCCGTTTGACATCTTTGGCTTCAAAGTAAGCAACCAAGAAGCATTTCGGGGCCTCTGAGTCCCACTGGGAATTCTTTGCATCAGTGCTGTCTCTCTTGTACAGGCTTTTCTTTACCCATGTAGAACTCATGTTTTCATGTTTTGTACTGAGGTTGGGTGTGAGTGTGAGCGACGGAAGTTGCCCTTTTATTAGCACAAGCAGAGGCATTTAGAAAGCTTGACCTACACCCAGACAATGAGACCTACTGACCACACTGATTATCTTGAGGACAGAAATGGTTACTTCGCTGGGCTGTGAAGAAGAGGTGTGGACTTCAAGACAGTTTGATGATAACTATCAGCAAGAAGATAATACAGCAGTTAGCACACAAAGGATCATGCTTTTGTGTTTGGAGTAACAAAGGGTTATAGAAGCTTAGTCATAGATTCCTAGTTTGGACTAACTGGGCAACTAACCCAAAGGAAAAGGCATTTTGTTCCCTTGCTGGGATCGCCAACAGACCTGAAATTCTATCTGTGTCTTTCATGTTGTACAGTAGGTGCCTCATCCTTTTTAAATTCTCCTGTCTTATCTCCTTACTGTGTGCAGTGAACCCTGTGGCTCTTTAAAGACTATCCCAGTTTAAAGCCACCCTGTACCCTCTCAGAGGTCCCCATTCACTAGTCAGCAGACATTTTATTGAGCACCTACTATGTGCTGGGCATTCTGCCAAGGGCAGAGAGACAAGACAGATGCCATCACTTCCCTGGGGGAGCTTTTGTTCACAAGACCAGGAAATCAGCTCTGATATAACCCACCCAAGAATCAGCATTTGAAGCCCACTGGTTTTAGGTTATTTCAGAATTTACTTTTATCAACAAAAATAGACAGTATCCCTTTGAGATCTTTATAGAGAAACCGGGAAAGAGCTGCATGTTCTACACCACCATGCCAAGGGCAAGGCAGCACTTCGCTGCAGATGTTTATCCCCAGTACAGGAAATCATGTCAGGGTGTGTGTCCCCTTTGTGGCCTTGGCCTAGTGATCCTGAGCATGGAGGGTTTTCCTTCCCTCCCTGGAGCCATGGGACAACCTCCATGAGTACCCCCACCAGTCTCACTGAGGAGTCGCTTCTTACACCAAACCCTCCTCGACCATCTCACTTCAAAAGACCACCCTCGTTGAGTGACAGGCGTGGCTAAGTGCTTTGCCTTCTAATTGCTTTTACCCTGTGCTGGCATGTATTCTGCATTTGTGCCTGACTGTTCCATTTGACTGTAGACCTTCTGAGGGCCACCTTCTAGAGACCCAATTCCTTGTACCTGGTTGATGCCTAAAATAGTATTTGTGACTTGATAGAATAGAGATAATATACTTCTGTTCTGGAAATGTTTGCTAGATGGACGTTTCACTGTTACTGTTTTGAGTCCTTTGTGTGAGTGACTGACTGTAAAGCTCTCCTGAATCCCCTTTCCTTGCAGGAGATGTACACACACAGAGTACTTCCAGAACATTTCCATACTCAGAGAGTAAAATGCATGGTCTAAAAAAGCTGCATATAATTGGATTTTTTTTAATTGCCTATTTAGTATAAAGGGAACTTTTCAAGCAAACTGATAGGCATCCGACATGAGGAATATACATTTTCAAGTAGACAAGGATGACATGAGATTTCATCATCTCATTGGAAGGATATACAGAGTCATGCTTTGAAATTTGGTGAAAGGCGCTCCTGTCATTGGGTAATGAGTCTGGATAAACTGTGATGTGAGTTGGATAAGGAGTCCCAAATTGCTGTTTCTCATGATTTTTGCTTTATTCATAGGAGTCACACCCTGGTCAAATATCATGGAAATCCTGGACGAAAAGGATGGGGTCGACACGGAATTGCTGGTTTACGCGATGACTTTAGTGAACAAGGTTGGTTGATGTTTGCTGTGGGTTGAATTGTGTCTCCCACAAAAGACGTTGAAGTCCTGACCCTGGAGACAGTGAATGTGATCTTATTTGGAAATGAGATTTTTGCAGATGAGGTCCTTAGGGTAGGCCCTAATCCAGTAGGACTGGTGTCCTATAAGAAGAGGAAAGAAGAGAGGAGACACAGAGGGGAGACAGCGTACATACTCATCCATGAGGAAGGCGGCCTTTGAAGGCAGGGCTGCAGGTTGGAATGAAGCATCCACCAGCCGAGGACCACCAAGGACGCTGAGGATTGCCAGCAGCCAGTCCCAGATGAGGCAAGGAAGGGCCCTCCCCTAGGGCCTTCAGGGGTAGCACGGCCCAGCTGACACCTTTTTTAATCTTTCCAAAACCAGCGTTTTCATTTTTAAAGCCCTGCCGTGTTTCTAGTGGGTGCTAAAGGCCACCTGCCACACTCACACCGGGTTGTCATGCAGCCAGCGAACAGTCTGGCCACCAGCAGACCAGGCCAGAGAGGTCCCCTGGGGTGGCTCTGTCTGGCTGCTGGTCCTGAAAGCTTGTTGCTCCAGTTCACCTGCAGTGACTTTGCCCTCCAACTCCCAGATCTTCGATGCTGAGCCCGTGGCAGCACCGAGGCGGGAGCAACCGGGACTGAAGCGCGGGGCTTTGATGATGTTCCCGCCGTGTAGCCCGTGAAGGTGCTGACCTTCATCGAGGTCCCACAGTATGGCTTGGCCAGCCTTACCCCCAGAAGCACAGAGAGATCCATCTGGAGAGACAGTCAGTGTTCAGGCAGCCTCTGTGGCCCATGTAATTGGTCTTCAGCTTACAGTTTCCCAAGTTTCGTACCTAATTTCAGTCATTGTAAGCCACTCAGTTTGTGGTACTTTGTTATAGCAGCCCGAGGGAACTAGTACACGTGGAAACCTAAAATTTACCCTCTGAAGAAGCTCGCACCATGTACACCCCCATGCTGGTGGCTGGAACATGCTTCCGCATGCCTTTTCATTAGAGCAGACCCTTTACACACATGCATGGCGTGTGTGCATGTGTGCTGGTGTTCATACATGTGAAGGCCCAAATTGTCTGCCAAGTTTCTAGACTTTGGTTTTTCTAGTGAAACCAGAAAGAGGGTAGCAAGACTTTTATGGCACTTTTCCCATCGAGATGTCCCCTTAACATTTTTCCTTAAGAATATAGATGAACAAGTTTTACTCTAAGGAGATGATTCATGATCGGGCAGAAAAGCAAGCACTCTTATTCCACAGCTGATTGAATTCTGGCTGCGGGGGCCAGGGAAGGGCTCCTGAGGGTGGATCCCACCCTCTCCTATGATGGTGCCCTGACCTTGTGCTCTCATTCCTCCCATCGCGTCCTCCCTGGTCACCAGCTCGTGGGGCAGCAGCTGTCTTCAGTGTCCGTCCTGAGGGGTGCTCTGACAGTGGGTCCCACGCTGACCAGGGACAGCCCGCTCTCAGGACTGGGGTTCCCTCAGTGCCCTGGCCCTTCCTTATTAATAACTGAGGGAGGGTGAGATGGTTATCTTCACCCCAGACCCTAGACAGCACTTCAGCCACCCCAAGGCCCTGCCTTTGTACTCCCCAGGGTGCCAGGTATAAGCCTAAGGACCAACTGCAGTGATGGTTAGTTCTTCAGAAAGGACTGAGACTCTCTTGCTGAAATATACCTGGAGAAATATGAACTGAGAGAAGTATGAATTAGTAGAAAGCAACGTAGTTATGAGAAGTAATTCTACTAGGTATTAAGATGTGTAAACTTTAAGGATTAAAACAATGTGGTCCTGACTTTTTCCTTGGCAGATGGCTGAAGCAGAGGGGCTGGAAACAGACCTCAATGTGCATGCAATTGAAATCCACAGGGATAGTCAGCACCATTTATGACCGAGAGAGGTTTTGCTGAGTGGAAATAAACGAAAACATGCTTTGACTGTGTAGCAAAATAAATTTCGGAAAGATTGAAAAGTTCAGTGTAACACACCAAACTGTAGAAAAATAAGAAGAAACAGAGGTGAGAATCAACTGGTCTCTGGCCAGTGAAGGTCCACCTAATAATATAACCAGTCAAAAATATTCCAAAGAAAAGGAGTAAAATGTTTCACTGTATTAAACTATAAATAGTCATATTTACAAGATGAAAACCACCAATAAAAACTAAAGGCACGTGGCAAACTTGGAATTCATTTCCAAAAATTGGGCAGAAAAGGGTACTATCCTAAGTATATTGGGTTGGCACAAAAGTTGGTTCGGATTTTTCCTTAAGCTGGTCTGGAAAACACAAACGAACTTTTTGGCCAACCCAGTAGTATGACCCCAGTCAACAAATGAATGACATTAACCCTACTAAGTTTGAAAGAAATGTGTAGTTAAACAGCAAGCCATTTTCTCTGGGTCATGTGGGCAGTGATTGTTTTTTAATTGAATGCCAGTTATTGATGAGGTCATGGGACATTTCCTACAGTCCTGGTGGGAAACCCACTTTCTGGACAATAATCCTAAGAACTCAGTTTTTATTTGCAAATCTCTTTGTGAGTTGATTTAGCATGCAATTTGAAAGCAATTTTCTGTTGGTTTTTGAAGATGAAGGTCATCTATTTCCTGTCATTTTCAGTCACTGACCTTGTATTGGAAAACACTGAATTCAGCAAAAAAAAAAAAAAAAAAGGCAATTTCACTCTTGGGCAGTGTGTTCGCTTAGCGGTGGAGGCCTTGCTTGGCTCTGTAATGAATGACCCCGGCAGCAGCCCTGTGACTTGGGCTTCTGCTGCCAATCGCTGTCCAGGACCCAGTGCGTGTCGCTCTCCTTGGCACCATATGGCCTCCAACATCCAGGAATTCCTCGCTTACTCTTTCTCTTCTGGCAGTTCCATCCCATATTTGTTAGTCCTGGCCCAAGGGAAAGTTCCAAGGACACAATTCCAGGTGCCATCCTTTCCTCAGAAAGATCAGCAGGTACCCATACTGGGTTTGTTTGTTTTTGCTGAATTTTAGTCACATTGATCATTCTGGTGTGTAACGTCCTCTGAGACCCGAAACATCATCATGCGGTGACGTGCTAATGTGGGTCTGGAAAAAATGCAGACTCTGAAATCTGGGAAATTGTATTGCTTTTCTAACTTTTCTTTCAACAAAATGGAAGAGGGCCTAATAATATGGAATTCAAATGACAAAACAAGGGTACGAAATCCTAGCCTGCTCAGGGCTCTGAGACTGAAGTCTACTCCCTTGGTTAAACAGACACATTAATGAGGGGTTTCCAGGATCCAGACTAATGCCCCCTGAGCTCTTCCCCTCCCCTCCATGTCATCAGTAGATCTGAGCGAGCATCAGCAATGAAGCATTTCTCACCCTGCAAGCTGAGGTTGTGTGGAGTCCTGTCCCAATCCAGCCGCAGTCCTCTCAGTGGGCCTCCCCCACTTTGGGAGCTCAGATATTGATCACCTTGTAGAATCAGATGAGGCAGGTGGGGACATGATTAACAAGAGGTGGCACTGTGGGGCTGGCTTGGAGCATTCAGGGAAGGCGGCACCAGGGAGCCCTGGGGACGGAAGTTATTCTAGTGGAGCCTGGGGGGTGAGTAACCTGATGGGATTCACACTGAGTGTTTGTTTTTAGATTCGACTATATGGCTTTTTAAATTATCATACAGTAAAATTAACTCTTTTGGTATTTAGCTGTGGAAGTTCTAAAACATATGTTGTCATGGATGACCTTCACAATTAGCATATAGAACAGCTCCATGTCTCACCCAAATCTCACACTCATGTTATCCTTCTGTAGTGACATCCTGACCCCCTATTCATGTCTCTGACAACCACAGACTTATTCTCCATCACTGTAGTTCTATTATTTCAAACGTGGGAACCATGCGGGATGTAACTCTTGAGGCTGACTTCTCTCACTCAGCACAGTGCCTTAGAGATTCATCTCTGTCATTAGGTGTAATAACAGTTTGCTCCTTTTCACTGCTGTAACGTGTTCCGTTGTGTAAATACACCACCATTTGTTAGCTCTTCATCCACTGAAGAGATTTCGGTATCCACAGCTTTTAACTTTCACAAATGCTCCTGCTGCACTGAACACTCGTGTATAGGCTTTCGCTACCCTGGCTTTATCCCTCAAGAAGGATTTGATGGAATAAGTGAAAACCCAGGGAAAGGAAAATAGAATGCTTGCTAAGACAGAGATTTCTCCCTTGAGAGGGACTGTAAAGATTTGCTTGTCAAAAATCCTGGCAAGACAAGGTCTGAGAGAAACCAGGAAGGGGGTCCCTAGTGTCATCTGATATACTTTGCATGTAAGTTAAATAAGCAGGGTGACAATATACAGCCTTGACGCACTCCTTTTCCTATTTAGAACCAGTCTGTTGTTTCATGTCCAGTTCTAACTGTTGCTTCCTGACCTGCATATAGGTGTCTCAAGAGGCAGGTCAGGTGGTCTGGTATTCCCATCTCTTTCAGAATTTTCCACAGTTTATTGTGATCCACACAGTCAAAGGCTTTGGCATAGTCAATAAAGCAGAAATAGATGTTTTTGTGGAACTCTCTTGCTTTTTTCATGATCCAGCAGATGTTGGCAATTTGATCTCTGGTTCCTCTGCCTTTTCTAAAACCAGCTTGAACGTCTGGAAGTTCACGGTTCACGTATTGCTGAAGCCTGGCTTGGAAAATTGTGAGCATTACTTTACTAGCATGTCAGATGAGTGCAACTGTGCAGTAGTTTGACATTGCCTTTCTTTGGGATTGGAATGAAAACTGACCTTTTCCAGTCCTGTGGCCACTGCTGAGTTTTCCAAATTTGCTGGCATATTGAGTGCAGCACTTTCACAGCATCATCTTTCAGGATTTGAAACAGCTCAACTGGAATTCCATCACCTCCACTAGCTTTGTTCGTAGTGATGCTTTCTAAGGCCCACTTGACTTCATATTCCAGGATGTCTGGCTCTAAGTGAGTGATCACACCATCATGATTATCTGAGTCGTGAAGATCTTTTTTGTACAGTTCTTCTGTGTATTCTTGCCACCTCTTCTTAATATCTTCTGCCTCTGTTAGGTCCATACCATTTCTGTCCTTTATCGAGCCCATCTTTGCATGAAATGTTCCCTTGGTATCTCTAATTTTCTTGAAGAGATCTCTAGTCTTCCCCATTCTGTTGTTTTCCTCTATTTCTTTGCATTGATCGCTGAAGGCTTTCCTATCTCTCCTTGCTATTCTTTGGAACTCTGCATTCAAATGCTTATATCTTATATGCATAGTACATCATGAGAAACGCTGGGCTGGAAGAAGTACAAGCTGGAATCAAGATTGCTGGAAGAAATATCAATAATCTCAGATATGCAGATGACACCACCCTTATGGCAGAAAGTGAAGAGGAACTAAAAAGCCTCTTGATGAAAGTGAAAGAGGAGAGTGAAAAACCTGGCTTAAAGCTCAACATTCAGAAAATGAAGATCATGGCATCTGGTCCCATCACTTCATGGGAAATAGATGGGGAAACAGTGGAAACAGTGTCAGACTTTATTTTTCGGGGGCTCCAAAATCACTGCAGATGGTGATTGCAACCATGAAATTAAAAGGCGCTTACTCCTTGGAAGGAAAGTTATGACCAACCTAGATAGCACATTAAAAAGCAGAGATATTACTTTGCCAACAAAGGTCCTTCTAGTCAAGGCTATTGTTTTTCCAGTAGTCGTGTATGGATGTGAGAGTTGGACTGTGAAGAAAGCTGAGTGCCAAAGAATTGATGCTTTTGAACTGTGGTGTTGGAGAAGACTCTTGAGAGTCCCTTGGACTGCAAGGAGATCCAACCAGTCCATTCTAAAGGAGATCAGTCCTCAGTGTTCATTGGAAGGACTGATGCTAAAGCTGAAACTCCAGTACTTTGGCCACCTCATGCAAAGAGTTGACTCATTGGAAAAGACTCTGATGTTGGGAGGGATTGGGGGCAGGAGGAGAAGGGGACGACAGAGGATGAGATGGCTGGATGGCATCACCGACTCAATGGACGTGAGTCTGAGTGAACTCCGGGAGTTGGTGATGGACAGGGAGGCCTGGCGTGCTGCAATTCATGGGGTTGCAAAGAATCAGACACGAGTGAGTGACTGAACTGAACTGAGCTGAGAGTCATCTGAGAGTAGAGATGTCCAGAGACATCTGCTCACAGTTTTATGGAGTGGCTGCCACCTTTGCCAGAAGTAGGCACATTGGCCATGAGTGTCAGGGTAGACATGGGAAGACAGGGCCCAGGAGGGGTGATAGCGTGGCAGAGTTTGCTGAACATGTTAGAGAATCTGCTGAAAATAGGTGAGTGTTTGCTGTTGGGCTGCACAGCTCCCTCCCTGTGTGGATGGAGAGACAAGCTGTCTTTGACTGTGATGGGAGGCCAGCTCCCCTACTGCCACACGGGGGGTGGCATCTGAATGTGGCTCAAGCCTGCATTTTCACCGTGAACATGCAGATGACTTCTCAATACCCTCAGTTCTGCGCCTCTTACTGAGCAAGGACTCCCTGAGTCTGGTTCTATAGACGTAATGGTTTAATTGGGTTGTGCCATCATGGTTGGGCCTGCAAAGGCAGTGGGGATTAGTTCTAGGAATCTAACCCCCTGGACTGACAGAATCTTGATTGACTCTCTGCAGGGAAGAAAAGGGAAGAAGAAAGGAGGGGAACTGGATGCTGAGGAGACACCAGCAGCCTCTCTCTGTGCCCATCCTACCCTGCCCCCACCCCGCACTACTGTGTAGAAAGTTTTGGGACACTGAATGTCAGCTTACCTGTGATGGGCAGGTCAGCAGTTAGTCAGGGCACCTCTGGTCATTAGCCCTGGCCTGGCCTTTATGTCACCATTTTCCTCTTCCTCATCTTTTGTTTATTTACTATTTATTTGGCTTATTTGGAGCTTCCCTGGTGGCTCAAACAATAAAGAATCTGCCTGCTCTGCAGAAGACCTAGGTCTGATCCCTGAGTCGGGAAGATTCCCCTGGAGAAGGGAATGGCAACCCACTCCAGTATTCTTACCTGGAGAATTCCATTTACAGAGGAGCCTGGTGGGATTCAGTCCGTGGAGTCGCAAAGAGTCGGACACAACTGAGTAATGAACGCTTGCTCGCTTGCTCATTATTTGACAGTGCTGTGTCTTCCTTGCAGTGCGCAGGCTTCTCTTCTGTGGCACGTGGCTTATTTGCACTGCGGCATGTGGGATCTTCCTTCCCAACCAGGGATCAAACCTGCATCCCTGCATTGGAAGGTGGATTGGTAACCACTGGACCACCAGGGAGGTCCCTCCCTCTCTTCATCTTTTGACAAGTTCTAGAGTTTTCAGTCAGAGAAGGCAATGGCACCCTACTCCAGTACTCTTGCCTGGAAAATCCCATGGGCGGAAGAGTCTGGTAGGCTGCAGTCCATGGGGTTGCTAAGAGTCGGACACAACTGAGCAACTTCACTTTCACTTTTCCCTTTCATGCACTGGAGAAGGAAGTGGCAGCCCACTCCAGTGTTCTTGCCTGGAGAAGCCCAGGGATGGGGGAGCCTGGTGGGCTGCCATCTATGAGGTCGCATAGAGTCAGACAAGATTGAAGCGACTTAGCAGTAGCAGCAGCAGCATTTTCAGTAAAACAAAAGATGGACTTGTTCAGATGAGAAGGTTCTTTGGGTGGGTGTGTACTTTTTAGGTTAGGTCAGTGGCCTGCTGTCTGCTAACCCAGCGGTGACCACCTTGCTTGGCACCTGTAGACACCCATGTATGCTTGCGCACTTGGTCACTTCAGTGTGAGCACCTGTTTATTTATCACAGCTGCTGACTAGTTCACAGCCTTCCGTTCGGTGTCCTTGCTGGGGCTCCTGATGGATTCAACTGTTGCATTGCAGCTATTTTTCTGTAGTTTCTGGGCTCAGTGACAGTGAGTTATATCCTCTTTGTTCAGCATAGAAGGGAAATAGCCATTATTTGGGTTAGGGGCAGAGATATTTCTTTCCAATATTAATAGCCCCAGAATAGAAGTGTTAAAAGAAGTTGGTACCATGAGATGATCCTTGAGAAAATATCGGTCTTTTTCCTTTCAAGGCAAGTCGACATGTTTAGAATAATTTTGAAATGCAATAATAGTGAAATAAACAGGGAGTGGAGCTCTGCATCTGAAATTCGAGGCCAGAGCAGTTTGTTTAGAAAGCACAAAGACTGGAAAAGCAGGTCTGAGCACAGGATTTTATTAGTTATTATTTAGTAACTTCCTGCTACCTCCCCACCCTCATCCCCCTCATTTATAAGATAAGGGGCTTTGAGTAAATCACCCCAAGTGTCCTTCCATCTCTAATCAGAGGCCTGATCTGAATATCATCCTTCTTTTAGGAGGGATGGGGTAGGGAGGAAGGTGAGAAGGGGTTCAGGATGGAGGGGACACGTGTATACCTATGGCTGATTCATATTGATGTATGGCGAAAACAATCACAATATTGTAAAGTAATTATCCTCCAATAAAAATAAATAAAGTTTAAAAACAAAGAGAAGCAGAATCCAAAAAGAAGTTGGCTTTTTCTTTCTTGGGTTATCTTTTTGTCTCTTGGTTGCCACTTTGAAATTTCTCATATTGCCATAAATATCTTAGACGAAGGGGAAGGCCTACAGAACCAAAAGAAAAGGGAATCATTAAATTGTTCTAACTCCAGCTGTTGGTAGATGAATCTTAACAGGAGTCTCTGAGTATGTTAGTTTTCAATTGCCATGTAACAAATTATCACAAAGTTAGCAGCTTGGACTATCACAGACTTACCATCTGGCAGTTTCCATGGGGGCAGGGCCCAGGCACCGCCCCACTGGGCCCTCTGCTGTCTCAGAAGACTGCAGTCAAGGTGTCAACCAGGGCTGGTGTCTCGTCTGGAGCTTGGATTTTCCTTCCAAGCCTTTGTGGTTGTTGGCAGAGCTCACTTCCTTGCAGCTGTGGGACTCGTGGCAGCTTGCAGCTTCTTCTGGGCCAGCAGGATAATGTCTCTGCTGCTCTCTATGCTCAGAAAAGGCCTAACCCCCTTTTAATGGTTCACCTGATTAGGTGAGGCCCACCTGGCTATTCTCCCCCTTTTCAGACTTAATTGATTTGGGACCTTAATGCCCTTTCACCTTCGCCCTATAATGTCATGTCACCTAATCATTAGAGTGTCCTGCCTACACTCAAGGTGGGGGATTGTACAGCACCTCATACCCCAGGGGGTGGGATCTTGGGGTTCAGTCTGCTTACCACACTAAAGAAGCTTTTTTCTCCAATGAACTTGTCATCTGTCTTGCTTTGCTCCATTGTTATACTCATGGCCCCTGGCTGCCGTGCAAAAGATGTCCCGAGAGCCTTGTGACAGTCCCCTAAGGCACTGTGTCCTGTTCTTTCTTCATCCAGACCTTGTCCGGTTTGCCAGACCAAGACACCTTCTACGACGTGGTGGACTGCCTGGAGGAGCTGGGCATTGCAGCCGTGTCCCAGCGGCACTTGACCAAGAAAGGGACTGACCTGGACTTAGTGGAGCAGTTGAACATCTATGAGGTAAGAGGATATGCCTTTTAAGGGCCTTGTACAGCTCAGACACGTCAAAGGCTGAGATAAACATCCTCTAGACCAGTGGTTCTGCGTGCAGTGTGGCAGCATTAACAACACCTCGGAGCTGCCAAAATGCAAGTTCTCAGGCCCACCTGAGACCTGCTGAAGCAGAAGCTCAGAGGCTGGGCCCAGATCTGTGTTGTATGACCCTCCAGGTAATTCTGAGAACACTCCATTGTGAGAACCCCTGATCTAGGGGAAATGTGGTAGCTTGCTTGCTTATTGATTGATTGCTATTTTATTTTAAAGAACACTCATTCTTGGAGGGGAGAGAGAGTGAAAGAGAGGCACAGAAAGCATGTTTCTTATCCTGCTGGTAGAACTTCTGGCAGGCTCTACATACTTTGTAGGGTCCAGTGCAGAATGAAAATGTGGGGGATAAGTGCTATGAGAGATACTAAACTTTTCGCTTCGTTCTGCCTTGCCTCTTGCCTCATCATATATATATTTTTTAATTTTTTAAAATTATTTTATTTATTTTTGGCAGCTCTGAAAAGTGAAAAAGTGAAAGTTGTGTCCAACTCTTTGTGATTCCATGGACTATACAGTCCATGGAATTCTCCAGGCCAGAATACTGGAGTGGGTAGCCTTTCCCTTCTCCAGGGGATCTTCCCAACCCAGGGATCAAACCCAGGTCTCCTGCATTGTAGGCAGATTCTTTACCAGCTCAGCCAGCAGCAAAGACCATGAACACTGGAGTGGGTAGCCCATCCCTTCTCTAGTGGATCTCTGGTCTCTGTTAATGCATGCAGGCCCTTCCTCTCTAATTGCAGCAAGCAGGGGCTACTCTCGTTGTGGTGCTCGGGCTTCTCATGGTGACAGAAAGCTTCTCTTGTTGTGGAACATGGGTGCTAGGGCATCTGGGCCTCAGTAGTTGCGACTCACAGGCTCTAGAGCATGGGCGCAGCTGTTGTGGTGCACGGGCTTAGCTGCCCTGTGGCGTGTGGAATCTTTCTGGAGTAGGGATTGAACTCATATCCATTGGCAGGTGAATTCTCAACCACTGGACTACCAGAGAAGTCTCTGTGGTGGTGTTTTTTTTTTTTTTTTTGCTACAAGTATGTACTCTTTGAAGAATATTTGGAAAATACCAAAAAATGTAAGATAAAGAAATCACCCATAGTTTTATTTACCAACTGTGGTTAACATAGTAGTCTGTTTTTCTAGCCTTTTTTGTGTATGTATAGACTATCAACTCAGCCTCCCTCATGGCTCAGTGGTAAAGAATCTACCTGCACTGCAGGAGATGTGGGTTCAATCCCTGGGTCAGGAAGATCCCCTGGGGAAGGAAATGGCAACCTGCTCCAGTATTCTTGCCTGGAGAATCCCATGGACAGAGGAGCCTGGCAGGCTGCAGTCCATGGGGCCACAGAAGAGTCAGACACAACTTCATGGCTAAGCAAGAACAACCGTGGAGACAATAGTCTGTATACAATGTTGTGTACTGAATTTTTATTAGTAAATATGTTTGAATCATTTTGTCATTGAATTATCTTCAAGAATTTAGTTTTATTAGAAACATAATATCCTGTCTGTATGCAAGTACCATAATACATATAATCAGTTTCTCTTTGTTCAGATTTGATGACTTCCAAGATTTTGCAATTATAAATGCTGTTATGATGAACAGCTTTGCTCATAAATCTGTGTGCACAGCTGGCATCCTAAGAGAGATATTTCCCAGCTAAATGTCTCCACTGTAACCTTCGCTGGGTAGAAGTGGAGAGACTAACATGTAACTCACTACTTCCTAAAAGTTACTCTCATAAGTGACAAGCTGAGGAACAGAGCAGAATTATCTTTGTACAATCTTAGGAGAAATCAGAGGAAACTGAACCAGAGGGAGAGTCTGAGGTCAGCGCAAAGCTTCCCACAGCCGGCCAGCTTTCTGTGCTCCTGCTTAGGGCATCTTCTCCTCTGCCAAAGCCTCACTTAGTTACCCAGTTATCTGCTCACACTTTCATGTTTTGTTATCAGTGAGTGATGGAGGGGTATGGAAGACAGGATAAAAGTAGGAGTGCAGTAAGAATACTAAAGATGGAGAAGGAAGGGAATAGACAGTTGGCTCACAGGACTATAGAAGATGGACTTTCCCCAGTACAGACACCTCCCTTCCTCACCCCCTTAACTTCCTGTTCAAAACTCCAATCTCTACTCAGCCAGGGGCTTATATGATTATAGCTTGAGATTCTGTGTGGTCAAGAGGAATGATTGTGTGTCCGGCAGCTGGGGCTAGCAAAGTTAAAGCGTCAGGTTCCTTCTTAAGTTTTTCAAAGAGGCTGCTTCTGTCTTTGAGTCAACTCTGGTGAATAGCTGAGTCATTTGCACATCTGAAGATTCAACTGGCTTGTGGACACATTCTGTTTGTTGAAGGGAGAATATCAAGTCGTGCTGAATAATACCACTCACAGCATAATTTACACCTACAGTGCACTGTGGCTGAGACTTCTTAGGGTTTTATATGACAGTTGCTTGAGTTTCAATCCAGACATATCCACCATATACCAGAAGACAGCATCATACAGGTGAATTTCCCACCAGTGAACCAACGGGGAGAGAATTTTGCAAACTATGCTCCAGGAGACTGCTTTCGGCTTCAGGGCACACTTGTTTTCCAGCCTACCTGACTCTCAAGCTACCTCCCCGTCTTCCTCTTTCCATTCATGCCAAACGTTTCGAAAGGTGTTCTGGGTCCACCATCTTTCTTTGGTCAAATGGCATCTGCTTGATATTTTAGCATTAAGTGCGTATCATTCACAATGTAAATTATATGTGTCACTCAAAGGACAACAAAGCAAACACCCATTGCAACAGTTAACTTTATGTATTAGCCTGACTGGGCCACGATTGCCCAGATATTTGATCAGACACCACTGTGTGTCAGTGCAGTGTGTATCCTCAACCTTCCGGATGAGGTTAACATCCACATTGGTAGACCGAGTAAAGAAGATTGCCCTCCTCCCTGCTGGCAGGCCTCATCCAACCTGTTGAAGGCCTGAATAGAACAAAAAGCTGAGCAAGAGAGAATTCACTCTCTGCTGACGGAAATGAGCTGGGATGTAGGTTGCCTCTTACCTTTGACCTCCAGCTGGAACTGACATTGGCTCCCTTGGTTTCCAGGCCTTTGGGCCATAGCTCTTGGGACTTCTTGGCTGCCATAATCATGTCGGCCCATTCCTTATATTAAATCTCCATATATATCTGATTTATTTTGTTTCTCTGGAGAGTCCTAATACACTCGTGTTTAAGAACAAGAATATTACCAGTAACTCAGAAATGTCCTCAGTGGCCTTCCTGGTGTCATTCAACTAACTCCCAGCACCATTCTCTTGCCTTTTTTTTTTTTTTTTAATAGTTTTATCTGAAAATAGCTATTCTGTGAGTTAACACAAATGATCAGATTATCAGGTAAGAACTGACCATCTGAGATCTTGCTGTCTATAGCAGAGCTATACTAATCTACCTAGGCTACTGATTTCCAGAATACACAGGTGCAGGGATGCAGGGAGAGATCTGGGCCATCCCTTGTGACTCCTAGGTCTTTTTCTCATGCATCAGATGTGAGCTTTCTGACCCAGAATAACAGACAGTGTTTCCAAGTCACCTTGCCCTGCGAGTAATACTCAGTTATGAAGCATCTCTACTACACAGCCCAGAGTGTCATGGCCTATCAATCCATAAATTCTGTGTTTGCTTAGTATAGGGGATCCTTAACCAATCCTGGCCTGCTGAAGGCATTCCAGAAATAAAGACTCTCATTTTAGGAAATGTCATCAGGCTATTTATTAGATAGTCTAGATATTAGCATATTTACGAAAGATCAGAGGGGTCATTGCCTTCTTTCTTTGCCTAGAAGCGTCACTCCTAGGGAAGGAGTGGAGGGACTGTAGGCCAGCTGCTTTAACTCCTTGCTCCCTGTCTGTATTCCTAAACAACACATGGCTTAATTTTGTCTCTTTATAAATGGGACCATACCACGTGTCCTCTTGCAGCTTCTCTTTTGCTTGATTTTGAGACCTACCCATGTTGCCATGCGGAGTTCTAGTTTGCTTGTTTTCACTGCTGATGAAAATATCCTAATTTATTTATCTGCTCTTCACTCAGATGTTGGCTAGCTACAGTTTTGTGGCCATGGCAGTGCTACCCTGAGCGTTCTTGTCCTTTTTTCTTTGTGTGTGTGTATGCATGTGCAATACTTATGTTTGGGTATCAGTTCTGTTCTTGCTTTGTAAAAATATTTAGAAGCTTTTCTTTTTTCCTTCTGCCCTTGTCTCTGGTCTTTGGTTATCTGGTAGAGCTCCCTTGGGAAATTGTGTGGGCTTGTAATGATGATGATGGAGGGGCAGAAGAGGCGTGTGTGTGTGTGTGTGTGTGTGTGTGTGTGTGTGTGTGTGTGTGTGTGTGTGTGTGTGACTGTGTGTGTGTTGGAGGCAGTAGATCTTTGGTAACTATGCTTTATTCTATGGATATTGGTCTATGTAAACTTCCTATCTTTATTGGGATTGGCTTTCCTAAATCATATTTTCCTAGGAAATATCCATTTCATCTGGACTTTTAAAGTGATTACTAAAGAACTATGTAAATAGTCTTTTATGAATGTTTCTAATTTCCTTTCCTTGAGAAGTTATTTTCCTGTGTTAATTTTTGTGGTTGTAATTTCTCCCCCTTTTTCCTCTGGGTTAACTCGTAGTTTGTCTATTTTCTTGTTGTTAATTTTGACTTATGTATGATTTTCAGTGCTTTTCTGTTTTATAACTCAAAACATTTTTATCTTTATGATTTCCTTCTTAAATTTTCTCTCAGTTTACTCTGTTGTCCTTTTTTTAGATTTTTGAGTTGTTTATCCGATTCATTTCTTTTTATCTTTTAACCATCTTCTCATTCCTGGAATATAACCCACTTGGTCATGATGTGTGTGTGTTTTTTTAATGTGCTTTTGGAATTCTGTTTGATACTAATTTGCTTAGAGTTTTAAACAAATAGCCATAAGTAGAGCTGGCCTCCATCCTCATCCTTCCCCCAGCTTTTTCTCTCTTCCTTTTTTGTATGCCGTCCCTATCAACTTGGGCATCGCTGTTACACTCACATCATGAAAGAATGGTGCTGGTGGGCATGCGACCAGTCTTGCGCACTGCTGCTGTACAATGCGCTGCTGGAGACGGTGTCTGTGGGCGTCTGCAGGGTGCCTCTCTGACTGTTCCTCCTCAGTGTCCCTCCTCCTTCTCTGTCTCTTCCTTTCAGGGCTGGGGTTTCTTCATCAGGCCTCCTCTCTCGGTCTAGGCAGCCTGAGCTGAGACGCACCCAGTGAGTTCAGCAGCCTTGGCTGTGGCTGACGCCTTGGCCTGAGCTGTCTGCAGGGTTCATGGCTGCCTGCCCCTCTGCCTGCTTGTCTTTTTGCATTGTGTTCATTTATTCACTGAAGGTATGTCATGCACTCTGAACATTCAGAGACAGAAGATCTGTCCCTGTCCCAAGGAACTTTCATTCTGTAGTCCCAGACCAGCAGGTGGCTGATTTCCCAGCAGCTATATGTGATGGCACGGAGGGGCATGGAAGGTGTCAGAGGAGCTCAGATTATGTCAGACAGAGCCACCTAGAAGCTGCAAATGACATGACCCAGCCCTCACAAAACCCTTTATTCCCCGCCCCCAACCCATGACAAAAACAAAACTCCTGCACAGTCTGTTCATTTCTGCACCTCGGCAAAGAATAGTCTCCCAGGTTACAAACCTGGGGCTGTCCTGGACCTCCTTCTCTCTCCCCGCATCCTCATACTTGGAGGTCTGATGGCTGAAGACCGCAGTTTCTTCTCCATTCCCCTAGCTCAGGCCCTCTTTATCTCTTGCCTGGATTGTTGCAATAGCCTTCTCATTCATTTGCTCACCTGTGAGTCCGTTCATTGAACAGAGCTTCACTAAGCACCAGTTTTGTGCCCGGCACTATTCTAGGCCATGGGGCTCAGCAGCAAATTAGACAGACAAGGCCAGTGCCCTGAGGGGATGCACAGCCTCACGGGGTGCAGGCAGTGGCCAAGTCAGCTGGTGGCCCGAAGCTGCTGGCGTGCCTGTGAAGAAACGAGACGGGGTGAGCTGGAGGCGAGACGCTGGGTGGATGGGCCACCACCACCGGCCTGAGGTGGTGGCCTGACACAGGACAGTGACGGAGTGGGGAGCAGTGGAGGAGCTCTGCCTGGTGTGAAAGGAGGTGTGATGAGGGGCAGGGCCTGGGGGGGATGGCACCTGCAGGACCGCATCCCGGCGGCTTCTCAGCTTATTCCCTCTTCCTAACTCCCTGCAACTGAAAACAAGGGGTCCTCCTTAATATCAGGGCTAACTACACCATTCCTCCATTTCGGAAAATAAACAAGAGTGAAGGAATGAATGAACAAAAAAACCTTAAAAACTTTTTCACAGCCCGTGGGGTGAAGCTGGAATGCCTTGAGTTAGTTCAAGAGGCAACACCATCTGTGGCCTTTGAGCTGCTGTGGCCTTGTCTCCAGCAGTTCCGAAGATGTTGCTGAAGTTGCAGCCATACTCAATTCCTCTTGTTTCCTGAACGTGAAAGGCAGGTCACCACGGAGCTTCCCTTCTTCCGTTCTCCTTGCTTTGCCTGGAGTGTTCTTCCTTCCTGTTCTCAGGTTGGCGGACTCCTCCTTCCCCTGTAGGAGTCACCTCAGATGTCCCCTTGTCCGCAAGGCCTCCTTGGCAAGGTATAGCAGTCCCTGGGCTTGTTGCCTGCACTTTATTTATAACCCAGGAGGGAGCGGTTGCCTGTGTTCACACCTCACACTGAACAGTCCTCAGGACGCACTTGCCTATCTGTTTGCCTCTGTCATCCGTGTCTTTCTTTTCTAACCTCTGTGCTCAGCAGTACCCTTGCCCAGAGTAGAAGTTAAGTACTCTAGTGAAGGTCTCTTAAATATCACTGATAGATTCTGGGCTGAAGGAAGGGTGTAATTTAATCAGAAATCAGCCACCTTAAAGGGAAGATGCCTTGGGTTATCACTCAAGGTGACAACTGAATGCTTGGGGTACCAGATAGAGTTAGGATTTTTATTCCTATCTAAAAATTAATGCACTTTTAAAAGTGTTTGGTGCCATAGGACAACTAAGTTCATTATAGGTGGGGGCAGTAAGGAGCCTATAAGCAGTACCAGTATTTTCCTCACAATAGATTATAAATGTTTTCAAGCCGTTGCAGAGAACTTGTTGGGCTTCTAGAATTCTTCTAAATAGTGGAGGATGTCTGGTGACCATATGTCCTGGACTTTCTGGGGATAGGCCCAATTGCAATTAATTCCATTTTAGAAAGGTAATTTAATCCATGTTTAATTAAATTCATTTGAATTTTTATGGTTCCAAATGATTTTTTCAAATACATAGTTTCACAAATCAAAATCAAAAATCTTTTTTTTTCAGATTGTGTTCTCACTTTTGATGCTGAAAATGTGGTCCTAGTAATGGGAAAGGCATCTTAGAGCTGAAGATTTTGAGGGTGAGGAGTGATTGTTACTGTTAGGAATAATTAATAGGTCCAGTCTCTTCAAATCCTTCCTTGTCATAGTTGATTTTTTTTAATTTTTATTTTTACTCTATTCCACTTTACAATACTGTATTGGTTTTGCCATACATTGACATGAATCCACCACAGGTGTACATGTGATCCCAAACATGAACCCGCCTCCCACCTCCCTCCCCACAACATCCCTCTGGGTCATCCCCATGCACCATCCCCAAGCATGCTGTATCCTGCATCAGACATAGAGTGGTGATTCGATTCTTACATGATAGTATACATGTTTCAATGCCATTCTCCCAAATCATCCCACCCTCTCCCTCTCCCTCTGAGTCCAAAAGTCTGCTATGCACATCTGTGTCTTTTTTGCTGTCTTGCATACAGGGTCATCATTGCCATCTTTCTAAATTCCATATATATGTGTTAGTATACTGTATTGGTGTTTTTCTTTCTGGCTTACTTCACTCTGTATAATCGGCTCCAGTTTCATCCATCTCAACAGAACTGATTCAAATGTATTCTTTTTAATGGCTGAGTAATACTCCATTGTGTATATGTACAACAGCTTTCTTATCCATTCATCTGCTGATGGACATCTAGGTTGTTTCCATGTCCTGGCTATTATAAACAGTGCTGCAATGAACATTGGGGTACATGTGTCTCTTTCAATTCTGGTTTCCTCGGTGTGTATGCCCAGCAGTGGGATTCCTGGGTCATATGGCAGTTCTATTTGCAATTTTTTAAGGTATCTCCACACTGTTTTCCATAGTGGTTGTACTAGTTTGCATTCCCACCAACAGTGTAGGAGGGTTCCCTTTTCTCCACACATAGTTGATTTTTAAAATGTGTATTAGTTAGCTCTTGCTGCATAACAAATATGCCAAAAAGAGTGGTCTTAAAACAGCAGGTTTTGCTCCTCATTCTAGGGGTCAGAAATTTCGGCCTGGTTCAGCTGAGAGATTCTCATAGAGCTGCAGTTATCTGATGACTTAACTGGGACTGAATGCTTTAAGATGGCCTTATTCACCTGGTTTGGCCTTTAGTGGTGGCTGTTGGCTGGGCCATGCATCTTCAGCAGGCTAGCACATACTTCTTCACATGGTAGCCACGTTTCAGAAGGGAAAGTCTCAAGTGCAAACACTTTTCAAGGGTCTGTGTCTTCTGATGTCACACTGGCCAAAACAAGTCACGTGGAAAATTGTAGGCTCAGTGTAGGAGGGGACTACACAAAGATAAGTAAACAGAGAGGCATGATCCCCTGGGAGCCCAGAGCTGTAATCGTCTGCCACAACCTGTTCAACCTAATAGAATTATCAGCATAGTTCCTTCTTGAAATGGCAGTAGCACTGGCATCCGTTTCACCTACAAGCTGAATCAAGATGTATAGGTGTGCATTAAAAAGAAAGTGTGGGAGGGCAATTTGGAAAATGATTATAACTGCTATGTAAATATAGTTGCCTGTCATGGGGGTTAGTAGCAGTATAACAAAATAATCTCAAGGAACTGTTAATAGCTTTTGACCTTCATTAAGAATGTTCAGATTGTTGGATGTTTGATGATATTAAGAAATTATTTTAAGCAGGACAGTGGTATGGTGGTTATGGTTTTTAAAAATCCTTATATTCTAGGGATATTTACTGATAAATGGATAAGATTATATGACCTTGGACTTATCTCCACAAGACCTGGCTGTGGGGTCAGGGACAGGGAGTAAATGAGACAAGATTGGCCAGGGTTGATAATTGTTGAACTATCATAGGTGATGACGCAAAAGTCTTTGTACTCTTCTCCATACTTTGCATAAGTTTGGAAATTTCCACTAAATTTAAAAAAGAACGTTTAGATCAGTCAGTGACCTCAAAGACAGGCAGAAGTTGTCCCAGATGCCGCCTTAGTTTGCTCTTCTCTTTCTTGGTAGGATGGGTAGGGTGTGCAAGCAGTCGGTGCTGGATTCCTCACCTGGGTTTTAGAGACCATTCTACATTTGATTAAAAGAGTCAGAAGGTATCTGATGAGGGGCCCAGCAGCAAAACACCCCATCACTTGGGTGAGATTAGAAGTTGTTCAGGACATGGTTGATCTCATCTTGGGTCCAGGGGAGGACACCACACTTGTGGTTAATTAGATCTGACACCACAGGTTCTGAATAAGTCTTTTGGTAAGTGCTGTTCTCTCTCTAGGAGTCTTCCAAAATTTATTGGTCTTAACTGTAATTTGTAGTGCTCCCTAGAATCTAAAGAAACTGGAACTGCTACCACGGCCCTGGACGTGAAAGCAGGTCTCTTTCCCTGTCATCAGTGGACACTGGTGATTCTAAGATGCTTTTTGTAAAATCAAAACCGGGAGTGAAGACCAGCCCCAAATCTCATGGTACAGCTTTCCTGTCTGCCAAGCCCGAGGCTGCCGTTGCATCTCCTGAGATTGATTCCCACTTGCCCTTACCCCCATGCATCCTTTTCTATGTTTAAGAAGATGGATACTTTGTTTAGGACTGGAATTTTACGCAGCTCTCATTAAATTCCATTTTATGGTGCTGCTTTGATAATTTTTCAGTACTTTTCATTTAAACAATGGTTGTCTCATCTTCCTTGACAAAAGACAGTTAAAGTAGATTTCACTTTGTGCACATGCCATGTGCCTCTCTGAAAGGCCCTGTGAGTGGAATGCTATTTGATCTTTGCATCTCTGAGGTTAGACAAGGAATTAGAAATATCTGAACTCTACGTTATCCCCTAACCTTATCATTCCAAATATGTGCTTAATTAGAAGCAGAATCAATATTTCAGGTCAGAATGAGTTCAAGTGGTCTAGAATTTTTATATCTAAAGATGAAAAAATAATTGGCTAGTGATATTTTAAAACACTATGCTTGGCTAGGTGTATAATCATTCTTAAACGTTCCCCAGAGAATACTATTTACAACGTTAAAGTTGAGGTGATAAAAGTGATTAATCAAATACATAATTTCATTCCTAGTTCTTGCAGTTACACTGCAGAACACCCTTACCCCAGGAAACAGACTTTCCAGTGAAATTTTGCAACAGTATAGCATTTTCTGAACTCATCCATTTTTACCTCAAACTCCCCAGATTATGTCTGCCTAGTAAATTCTAGGGGAACAGAGCAGTCAAAATATTATTAGATTGTCTTCATCTATCTGGGAGTTTGTTATAGAATGTACCTGGCATGTAGATGGAAGAGTTTTCACTAAATCAGTCTTGCCTGAAAGCTAGAGCTGGAGGCAACTGCAGATGGAACAGATCTGGGGAGACTTCACTCCTGGGAAACAGGCTGTGCATCTCAGGTATTCATCCTTGTAAACCGGATGGGAGGGGCCAGCCTGGCCTCGACTCGGCCAAGCTCACCATGCTGTGTGAACACATTTGGCATCAACACTTTGGACATGGGAGGCCACTGACTTTGCAATAGCCAGGTTTTCTGTAGACAGGTGATGCCAACACCAATAGCATGGTTAACCATCTGGGTCTTTATATTACTTCTCCATTCTCTCACTTTTCAGGACCAGGTTGTGAAATGTGACCAGGAGCACCCATAAGGCTGGAAAGTATGCACCTCTGGGGACATGGGACCATGTGGGTCTTTGGGCACCAAGTCAGAGAGACTGTTGGACTTGCTTGGGCCCGGCCCACCTGGGCCTGTGAGGTGGCCTGCCTGGGCAGTTCTGTGTGACGTAAGAATCTGTGGGTGTTCCAGGCCCTGGGTTGGGAAGATCCCCTGGAGAAGGGAATGGCTACCCACTCCAGTATTCTTGCCTGGAGACTTCCATGGACAGAGGAGCCTGGCGGGCTGCAGTCCATGGGGTGGCAAAGAGTTGGACGTGACTGAGCGACTAACAGTTTCACTTTGCACTCGGCCCCTTCAGCTGAGGGCACAGGCTGAGGAAGAACTGTCACACTGAGTACCAAGCCACAGGGTAGGCCCTACCCCAGCTGCTTTACATGCATTATATGTTATTCTTACCACAAACCTGCAAATGCAATCCTGTTAGCCTCATTTGGTGAGTGAGAGACTCTTGAGCAAGCAACTTGCTTCAGGTCATTCCTGGTCTGTCAGCCACACAAAGGTCTAGTCAATGACAGCTCCTGCGACTGTGTAGGTTTGGAGAAGGGAGACACACACATAATTAAAGAAACTGAAGAAACAGATAGGTATGGTCCGCAGCTGGAAAGGGTGAGCTCCTATAAGGAGGATGTATGCACAGAAACTGTGGGTGTTGATATGAGAAGGCCTATGGAGTAGGATCCCAGATGGAGGAGATTAACAGACGGCAGAGCTGGTTCTTTGACCAGGCCTCACCCAGCTAGGGGCAGGACTAAAAGATCCCTGGGAAGAGGGCAGGGGCGTGGGGTGTGGGGCCAGTTGTCTCCGGTTTCTGTTGGCTTGGCCAAAAAGTTTATCCTGACTTTTCTGTAAGATCGTTTGGAAAAATACAAACGCACTTTTTGGCCTACCCATACGTGAAAGCCAAAATGGCCAAGTGTGAGTGCTTTTAAGAGGAAATTTTCTAAAAATCCTGAATGCTAGAGATCCAGCCTATTTCTGGTCTATATTTTTGTGATCACAGGTGCAAGCAGGCTCTACGCCCACCTGAGAGCAGGCTTCGGCGGGCCCTCCCCACCCCTGTGCGTGGGGGTCTCAGATCAGGCCTCTCAAATGACCTGCAGGTGAGGCTGTTTGTCTCACCTGGAGTTCGTGGTTCCTGCCTGTCTCCTCTCTGAGCATCCTCCCTGGGAAGCGAGCTTGGGGTCAGGACCTCCAGGGCTTCCTGCGGCAGGGTTTCAGGAGACACTCCGCCTCCTGGACCAGAGAACACCCAAGTCGGGGGCGGGGGGGACACAAGAAGGTGAGGTGGCCTCTAAAGGGCAGTCCTGGGGTGAAGAGCCCATCTAATTACAAAATAGTTCTCAGATCTTCTCGTGACATCAGTTGACATTCTCGGATCCATCTGGGAAGATATGCAGGGGTGAGCATCTTCTGGTTTGGAGGCTACGCTTTGGGATGCATGTGTTGTGATGACTTCAACGAGAAGCCCACACCGCAGGATGGGAAAGGACGGAGTTCGGTGCCCTTTGGGGTGGGACTGTGAAAGGTCTGACCTTGCTCTGTGCACTCTCTGCTTTTCCAGGTGGCGCTCCGGCTGGAGGATGGGGATGAGACAGCAGAGCCACCCCCCAGCGGGTGCCGTGACCGCAGGCGGGCCAGCGTGTGCTCCGGAGGCACAGGCAGTGAGTCCCGGGGCCTGGACCGCAGGCGGAGCCGCAGGCACTCGGTACAGAACATCAAGAGCCCCCTGTCGCCCCCGTCCAGCCCCTGCCCCCTGTCGGCTCCTGACTTCAAGCCCAGTCAAGTGCGAGATCTCCGGGAAAGGTAAGCATTAACCCAGCCTTGGAGAAGGGGAAAGGAGGCCCAATCCCACGGGTGTCCTGGACCATCCCAGCCTTTCCTGTCCCCTGCCTCTTCTCTACATTTAAGCCATCACCCCCAGTTACCCCACAACTTCCCAAGGCAAGGTGGCCCTGGTGACACACGCAGACTTGATCCAACTCCCTGAACTCATCTTCACCCCCTTGTGTTTTTATATTGTTCATATTGTTAGCATCTCAGTTAATATCTGTGTAGAAAGCTATGCTTTATCAACTAGAAAAGAATCCAAAATACAAAACTTTGGTCTAGAAATAAATGGTATGCCACCACACCAATGTGAGATGGTTAGAGTCTGAGGTACTCATGACAGTACATAGTTGAGGTTAAGTAGAACAAATACGTACTTTCACATAATTTCAGTAAATACTAATGCTGTCATTTATTCCATCATATAGCATACATTTTTCTGAAGTGTGTTCTATAGGCCAGGACTATTTGCAACCATGAAGACATATCAATGGAAAAGGTATGATCTCCATTTCTGTGAACTCCTATCAGGGCTGAGAGAAAGTAAGAATGAAGAAAGACCATAAAAAGAAACAGAAAGATTGGCAATCCCATGAGAAATTATGTATGTCCAAAAGACAAGGTTTGACAAGATCTCTAGGAGCTCAGAAGTGGTTCCCTAAAACAGAGGTGTAGCTGAAGGATGGCTGTGTGGCTCTGGGGTCTGAGTCCAATTATATCTTCCCAAATGGAAGCCCTCAGTTCACTGGATGAAGCCCTCAGTTCACTAGGATGGTGGGGCTCCCTGGGCCGGTCTGTGCCAGACAGCTCCACCGGGGCTGACTGATACACCGACTGCCAGCGCCCCTCTTCTGCTGCCAGTGGAAACCTTGCTTGCATCATTTGGCTGGAGTATTTTCTCCCATTGTGGGGATCTACCTGGGAGCCACATGTAGTTCAGGAGGCTGCATGGTGAAGAACTGAACTCAGAATAGGCGGGATGACCTTAAGACAATGATTCAGATATGTCCCTTCCTCTCCATCCCTAAGGGAACTCCCATACCCACCTCTACTAAGAAGTGACTGGAGCAGTCTGGTACCCATGGGATCCTGGAACATGAGCCAGCCCACACCATTGGGTGCCTCCTATTGCAGAAGGAGAAGGAGGGCATCGATCTGAGAGTGATGTGCAAGGCATGGTCCATGTTGACACCCTTCTCCACCACATAGTCTACAGGTTTTTCTGTCTCTAAGAGTCAGTGTGCAGCAAGCTCTCTTTCAGTGAAAGGAAAATTGAAACTTCTGAGCGGAATGAGAATTGAGAACATTACTGTGAAAGTGCATGTTGTGATCTAAGATCTTTGAGAAACTCAGGCCATTCTCACAGGGTCCTGAGACTCCCTGTAGTGCTGTTTCTACCAGCTAGAAAAATGAGCATGGAGAGAGTTGGGCAAAGTGGACTGAAAAATCTATTTATGATCACCAAAGCTGCTGAAGGTGGGCGTTCTGAGGCTTCGGTGGTGGCAGTTGGTATACGTGTGCTCTCTCTGCCTTGTGTCAAGTTTGTTCCTGTTATCTTTCTTATTGTTGCACTTTTTTTATATAAATTTATTTATTTTAGTTGGAGGTTAATTACTTTACAGTATTGTATTGGTTTTGGCGTACAGCAATATGAATCTGCTCCAGGTTGTTACACTTTTAAAGATCTCTGCATTGTGACTCAGGTGACCACGTCTTGTGATACATTGGCAAAGGCAATGACGGTGGGGGTGGACCACTTGGACACAGTCCACAGTTTTGAGGCTCTGGCCTTGGTGGGATCTGGAATAGGACACTTTCTGAGTGCTCCCACCTCAGTGTTTTCAAATAGGACTGATGTTTCCTCTTAATGAAATGATGAATGTAAGCTTCATAGCATTCGCTTAAGAAAAATCCACTTTCCAGCTTATAAAGAAAGATCATGGTTTTAAGATAGATGATGATGAAGTGGCTTCATCCTTGAAGTCTGTTGGAGGGATTTTGCCCCGTGGCCACAAAATCACAGCATGATTTTGGCAGAGATGGGAGCAGGAGAGAGGGAGAGGGTGACGAGAAGCAAATCGGGAAACAGTCCCTGCATATGCGTAGCTTAGCCACCTGCTCAGCATCCGTGCCTCACACGTCACCTTAGAATCTAGAAGTTCGTTGTGCTCGATTGCCCGTAGGCCTTGAAAGACACAGACCCACACCTGACCTACACTACTGTTCACCTGTGTGATCATTCTGGCCCTGCTTACTGCTAACTTATAGCAACATGCCTGCAGGTATCACACATGAAGAACTGTAGACTGAATTGTCTAACTCTGTGCCCCAAATAATGCCAATACTCTTGAAAAGAAGACAGAACTATGCTACAGATTAGAGATTCATGTTGTCCTCAAATATGTTCATATCTGGCACTCTGTACTCAGATGCTTCTTTTATGTAGCTTGAATCAAATTCTCCTGTTAATCCTCTCTAAGGTCCAGCCGGGACAAGCATCATTATCCTCACATTACAAATGAGAAAGCAGTTGGGGGCTTGGTGCCTTGGGACGAATCTTAGAACCGGGGAGTTGAGCCTCAGGTTAAATCTAAGCCTTTGGCCTTTGGCCTTTGCCTGTCAATGTCCCAGTCATATAGAATCACTTCCCACCTACGACTCCTTAACATAATCATTGAGTGAAATTGTACTTCTGGGCTTTTTTAGAGAAGGAATTTGATTTACATACCATGCAGGGGTATTTTTATTCAGGTTCATATGAAAACTCAGAATCGAACAGGAGAGAATCCCAGAGTCTTCTTATAGACCTAGGCCTGCTAGGCTATGAGTTTTACTAAGGCCTAATAAGGCTTGAAACTCACATTGCTTTGGTTTCTGAAGAAATAGAACTCCACAGTGAGCACTCACCAAATAAGGTATGTGTTTATTGTTCATCTGCCATCTAAAAGTACTTTCTGTGATCATGTGTGCCATAGTTTCACCTTTGCAATTAAATTTACAGATTTGATTGGGAAGAAAAAAAAAATGTTGGTGCTTTCATTTTTTTTGTTTACCAAGATTATTTTTAACATCTAATCATCGAAACAACCAGTGTCTCTGATTTAAATTGTAATTGTAGTTAATGTTAGGACTAAAAAGTCTTCAAGGTTGTCTAGCCCACAGCAGAAGCCTGTTCTAGGCCCTCGGCCTCAGACATTCTCCTCCCGGAGGCACTCCATTTTTGTCCTTGAACTTCTCAGCTCCTTAGGAAAGTCCCCTGGACTAAATGTGCTCCATAATGTGGTGGCTTTATTATTGCTTAGAATTTCACTGTATGGATAAAATTCCCCTGCAAAGTCTCCCCATTTACCCATCCCGGCTCTCACTGCTGTCAGCATGCGTGAGGTCCCCTTCCTGTTCTGTACGACCACCTTTCTGACACTGAACATGGCCTGGGACTTCACATGTAAACTTGAAATTTCATCCTGTTGACTTCCACACAACATTCCAACCCGTGGAGGTAATTTTGAGCTTCATTTAGTCACTGCTGTTCGCAGCTGCGCCTTCCAGCTTTCAGTCGCATGTGTATTTGAACACACATGGACGAGTGACCTGGCGGGCAGTGGATGCTGGCAGCAGCTTGGTGCAGACGACTCCCATGTGCCTCAAAGTCAAGTGTTGGAAAAATTCTCTGTCAAGGGCCAGATAATAAATATGTTAAGTTTTGCGGGCCAGACAGTCTTTGTTGCAACTACTCAATTAAATTCTCAAAGACAGCAGGTAAGCAAGTGAGCATGGCTGCCTTCCAGTGAGGCTTTATTTATGGACACTGAGATTTGAGTTTTACATGTTATAAAATAGTTAGATTTTCTTCCCCCAACCATTAAAAAAAATGAAAATCATTCTGACAGACTGTACCAAACCAGGTGGTGGGCCACATTTGACTCATAGGCTTGCCCACT
The DNA here is from genome assembly GCF_001704415.2 of Capra hircus. Taxonomy (NCBI): domain Eukaryota; kingdom Metazoa; phylum Chordata; class Mammalia; order Artiodactyla; family Bovidae; genus Capra; species Capra hircus. The sequence goes on along the minus strand of NC_030831.1, from coordinate 20,795,675 downwards.
CCCTTTCTAATGGGCTGGGTTTCTTGAGGGAAGTTGAGGGGGAATGGCAGAGATGACAGAGAGGAGTATATGGCTAAGACAGAAGATCCCATCATGGCCTATGAGAGGACTGTTAGGAAACAGCGTCCTCTGGTCCAGGGTCATAGCTAGGAATATTCCATGAAGATGTGGAGGCTGTTTGCTGATGGCCGCTCATGAGTTGTCACTGGATTATTGAGGGGGTTGGAGAAAGCAGAGATGTGTCAGGCGAGGGGACATACAGAGCCAGTAGGGAGGGGACGTGCGGTGATGACTCCAGGAAAGTCGGGCTGCTTGGGGAGGAAGACTGGGATCAGTTCCAGTGGTGCCGAGAGGCAGTCATCTTCAAACTGCCGTCTGTTGTAAATTCCATGAAGGTGGTAGTACCTTCCCCATTTTACAGATGAGGAGACTGAAGCACAGAGTGGCTAAAGAACTTGCCCCAGATCTCACAGGTGGTAAGTGGCATAGCTGAGTTTGAACCTAAACCAGATTTTAGTAGTCCAGAGCCTGCACTCAATCTGCATCCCTGAAACCAGTCTCTGAACCTATAGAATGTGTTCTGTGGTGACAAGCTTTTTTCTCTTTTGAGGATTAATTAGAGAAAGCAAAAAATCTTTCAGAACAAATGTTCCCTGGAACTTGGTCATGCTACTAAGCTGTGTTGCTTATAGTCACTGTTAGAGTCTGATCCTGAGATAATCATAGTGGTTTGCTTGTTTTTCTCATAAATTGGCACTGGAGACAGTTCCTAATGAGGAGTTCTGAAAGTGTTCAGAATAATATCTGCCAACACCGGAACAGCCTTCTCAGTTAATCATAGCTAGCGAGTGATAATCTTGGTGAGGGGAGCAGGAAGGAAGGTATAGAGAGCAAAAGTTCATGGTTAACAGGAAGCCACCGTTAACTGTCAATTATTGGAGGCTTAGCTGTCCTCACGTTTGGGGGGATCATACTTGATGTATACCATTTAGTGGCCCAGTGGGTGGTGGGAAGAAGGGAGCCAAGCCTTGAGGCTGAGACTCCAGGGTTGGGGCTGGAGGGAGGTATTCAGACAGGGTATGGCTTTCTATTTTCCTGTGGGAGTAGAAAAGAGTGTGGACACCTTTCCACCAGTCACAGGAACCAGTGGACAGATGGGAGAGCCTAACTATGAAATGGTGCAGGGTGGTGAAGCGACCTTCCTGCGTTTTGACAGGGAGGAGGCATGTTTGGATGCCGAGTTCCAAGGCAGCGCTGTGGTCTCCAGTCAGTCTCATGCCTTGTGCACGGGGTTTCACTGCCAGGGCTTATAGATTCCACGCCCTTGTTAGCTGCAGGGTCTGCAGCAGCAATAGTTCTGGCTTTCTTTGAAGTAGTTGGCAATGAACAATCAATTCGCAAGCAGGAAAACCTATTACATAACCAGTAGTGTTACAGAGTCCAAGCTTGCCACAATAGCCCAATAAATTGAGAGACAGGGTATTGGGGTAGGGAATAGTGACTTTATTGGGAAGGCCAGCAGACAGAGAAGATGGTGGACTGGTTTCTTGAAGAGCCTTCTTACCTGAGTTAGATTTCAGGCTGCTTTTCTACTAAAAGGGGAGAGGGTATGACAAGAAGGCTGGTTGTTGCCGCCTTCTTGGTGCTGACCAGATGGAGGGGATGTGATAATCCTTTATTCTTATAGCTATCCACCTAGGTCTAGTCATGATGTTGCTGGAAACCTCCAACAACACAAATGTTATTCTCTATTCTGCAACTTTTTATGTCTATGTGGATGAAAATTGTTATACCTTTAACATATAACCTCCCAAGCCTGGGAGGCAAAGCTTTGTGAATGGACCACCCTGTATATTTCAGGCGATAGACAACATCTTTTACAAAAGGTGTGGAGCCTGCATGCTTAAGCACAGGCAACTGAGCACAAAGGTTAGTGCCAAAGGACTAGATTCTATGCATTGTCGGGTTTGTTCTCTGTTACAGTAGGTGTTGCATAATTGGTGTTAACCTACAAAATTTATCACTCTGATGACCTCAGTCCTGGCTTCTGGGGAGCGTTTGGCCAAGTGCAGTATAGGAGTAGCCACTGAGGTTATTGAGGGCACAGACATGACCTTCTCGGCTACAGTTCCCGCTTCCTCCCCAGGCTTGGCCTCAGTCTCCTCCACAGTAAACTCAAGGTGATGATCCCTCCTTAATAGAGTGGCAGGTGAGTCAAGAGAGGCAGTGCAAATGTGTGATTAGCCCAGTGTTATTCCAGTCACTACATGCCCTGAAGCTTTCCCGGATATTGTTCTATTAAAGAAGGTAATTGTTAAATAAGTATGGGTAGGAATGGACCAGAAGATTCTGTGAACTGGCTTGAACATGCTAGAGGATTTCACAACTAGATTAACAACCACTGGTACCATGAGCAGCAAGTAGCTACTTGGGTAGGTTTATCTGATGGTAATGATTCACTAATGAGATTCACCAGCAGGGGATGTGACCTCCACAGGTAGGTGTGATAAGAATATAGCCAGTGATTCCAAGTTACCATTCAATCTCCAGGAAGCCCTTTGTGGTCTCTTGAGTATTTTTTTTTTTTAATTTTAAAATCTTTAATTCTTACATGCGTTCCCAAACATGAACCCCCCTCCCATGAATGGCAAAGGGTGTTCAGCAAAGGAGGGAACATGGCTGGGTGGGAGGCAAAGGGCCATGAACTTGGAACTGAGAGAACCTGCACCAAGAAAGGACAGAAGCAAAAGGTACGAGGGGGTGGTTGCTTTGCAAAGCTTCCTTCTGATTTCTGTGACAGCACTTCCGGTTTCTCAGAAGGTTCACTGTGACCAGATTGCATATTTCTTTCGGGGTTTGGACTTTGCTGCATTAAATTTGGGGGTTTTTCTAGATTCTGATTTCTAGATTTTTCTAGATTTTTCTAGATTTCTAGATTCTGAAGACAACAGCAAAACTGTGAAAATGAACAGAGCTACTGTTGGATTTTAAGTGAAGAAGTGAGATCAAGGTAGTGTTTCAGCCAGACCCCTCTGGGAACAGCACAGAGACCACATGGGAGGAGAGCCGACAGCAAATAGGGAACTGGGGGGCCTGGGCCTCAATCTGGAGAGAGGTGGAGGGGCCCGACAGGGAGAAGGGGATGAGGTATAGGATGGATATCATTTGTGGGAAGGTGGGTGGATTGTATGGTGGGGAAGAAGAAAGAGTTTGGGGGTGATCCCCAGACAACCAGTAACTTAGGGTCATGGGATGGCTCGAGGCCACCGAGTAAGCTGTGGGCATTTTCAGTTTGAGAAGTCTGGGTCACAAGTAGAACTTCCTGTAGGCAGTTGGATAGGCATGAACTGAAACTCACACACATGCAGGTGAGGGGTGAAGCCTGGGCCTTGACCCTCTCCCCCACCCCCTGTAACCCAGGGAAAGCAAACCACATGAGTAGAGAAGTGAAAGGATAAAGTGTAGAGTTGTCATCTCCTGGAAGTCTGAAACTGAGACGGTGACTTACTTCCCGAGTCAGTGAACCTTGACCTTGGTCGTCTTCAAATGAGAATGCTTCTCAAGCCAGAGTAGCCTTATTTGGTGTGGTGTTGCAGGAACAGGCAAGCCCTTTGCTATGGGAATGGTGAACATACCTCAAAGGAAAGGAAAGATTCTTGTTTCTAGTTAAGTCTTTGACTTGCTTTGAGAGTTTTCTTCTTTTGATGTCAAGCTGGCTTGCCCTTGATCTGTGCAAGTGCCCTATTTCCTATAGTATACACATTCCTATCCATGTCCTGACTGTTCACAGCGCTTTCTGGTAGAGCTGATTTTGTTGGCCATTCACACAGGTATGGGGGTGGGAGGGGCCATTCTGTAGAGCAAGCGTTTCTCTTTTTAAATCCCTGACAATTCCAGGATCCCTTGGGATATGGAGCAGGGGCTTTCTAATGATTACTAAGCTGAGCTGATTAAATCCTGTCGTGGAAGGAGGAATGAGCGTATCTCTGGCAGGAGTCTATGGAGGGAGCCTGGTAGTAAGTCTTTTGAATGAGCAGGGAAATATAAAATCCTGAAAATGTAGGCTGAGGAGGGCAGATCTGGCATGGCAAAAGAGAGTGTGGAGTGAGCAGAGATGATGTTGGGGAAGCATTTTGCAAGGAGCTTCTTGGGAATGAACTCTGGAAACTGAGGAGGAGAGATCCAAATAAAGGGAGACCTGGCCTAATGTCATTTTTATCTCACACACGTGCTCAGTGAGCTGACAGTGGTCACAGGAACATCATATTCACATTGAGAAAACACTGATTTCTAAGGCGATTAATGTTAAGCTTTCTGAGCCTGATGAGAATGGACTGGGGCCATCGTTGTGGTCCAGGCTGGTCTGTGTCAGGGCGTCACCGATTCTCCGAGTGGTGGAATGAAGTCTCACTGTGATGGACAAAGGGTCAGAGCTGGTAGACACCTTTACACCTGAATACATGAAAAGAATCTGAAAGAAGGAAAGATTCATGCTTCTTCCAGTCCTTAAAGGGAGGAGGCATTTATTTCCAACCACAAAGAAACGATCACTCTGAAACCTCTGAAACACTCTGCCAAGCCTGTGCTTGGCATCCTTGCTGTTTCTAAAAGGTCACAGAGAATTCCAGTCTACCTTCATCCTAGTTTTGTTCTGCTCTCTCAGGCCTCTAAGAGACATTTAAGGCAATTAGATAGTATCTCTGGCTTGGAATAAAGCTTTTTCTAAAACATGAAATCAAAGTACCCACGAAAGAAAGTATTGGGGCACCCCACAGTCTGTAGTTTTCACTGGATTGATTCGTTTTACTCCTAAATAAGCCTGCAACTAGGCTACTAATTGTGTTTTTTCTACTGATATTTATGCTGTGCAGACTGGAATTCTATTATATTCAACTTCTCCATGTTTTCAGCAAAAATAATGTACTTGATCCATTAGTATTTTATTTTAAAGCAAAATAGCAAAATAATGGCTTATGCATTAAGGTTCTGGTTGGTTGGCCAGTTACTAGGTATATTCAGTATCCATGGCCTGTGTTTAATACACCTTCTAAACTTTGAGTGTTACAGGGACAATAAATATTTTCCTGACTAACTTTGGGTTCTCACTATGGAAACATCAGAGCAACAGCGGAGCTTAGATGCCTTTTCATCCTTTTGGCTGGCAAAAAATCTTTTGAGGGAAGTGTCTTCTTTTTTGGTGGATAACAAACCTCTGTTTTTGAATGAAATCACTGCTCCAGTTGGTCAGAGATATGTCTTAACTGATTAAGATCACTAATTGGAAAAATCTAAATCTCTTCTCGGGGCCTTGGTAGCCTAGAAACAGCCTTGAAGTGAATAGAAAGTGTGAGTCACTGGGAGGTTAAGTTCAAACTCCGGTTGAAGTGTTTGCTGAGGGATACAGATGGAGCCCATGGGGGCACTTTGTCTGACATAAATTTAACACACTGTTTCTTTTTCTGTTTGTTTTTAAAATATAAAGTTTAATTTTTTATTGTGGTAAAAAATATATATATAACATGAAATTTACCATTTTAATCATTGTTAATTTTACAAATTAGTGGCAATAATCACATTCACAGTAACACACTATTTCCATGAAATACTCTTTCATCTAATTATGTCATATGTATTTTGTAGAACTAAATGGGGGCATTTAAAATGTCTACATCTTATCTAAACCTTAATATAGAGCTTTCTAGTGAGTTGCCACAAATGATCACACCTGTGTCAAGACACTGATTTCCGCTCAGGGCAACCAGGCAGGTCCAGGGTGACGGGGGCACTGGGCAGGTCTCCCGTTCCTCACTCTGGTGGCTGTGTCCTAGATGGTCTTGTCTGAGCCCCGTGCAAGGAGGAGCGAGAAGCCCCGTCCAAGGCACTATTGCTTAGGTGGGAACATGCAGTGATGCAGGAGCCATCCAAAGCCATTTGGATTCTGCTTTGAGTTCATGGCGTCAGCAGTTCCTCCTGGCAGGTTGTGTGATCTCACCCTCTCTGGACCTTGACTTTCTTATCTGCAATAGGGGGAGATCTCCAAGTCACCTCCCAGTTCTGGCCACTCTGTCTGTTGACCATCCACAGCAAGTGTCTCCTGGCAGGTTATGTGATCTCACCCTCTCTGGGCCTCGACTTTCTTATCTGCAATAGGGGGAGATCTCCAAGTCACCTCCCAGTTCTGGCCACTCTGTCTGTTGACCATCCACAGCAAGTGTCTCCATGCTGAGCACCATGTGAGGTTGGCAGGGCCAAAGATCTCCCACAGGCAGTGAGTACTCAGACTGACTGTCCTTGTGGACTGGGTCTGCTAGAGAAACGGAGCAGGAAGAGTAACTCCAGGCAGAGAGAATGGCTGCTTCAAGGACTCCCAGCTGAAATGCCCATGGAGTTGGGTAGACAGCTCAATAGACTGATTAAAACTAGGGTGAGGAAGTTGATGAAAGAAGAGTGGGAGATGAAGTTGATGAGATGATGGGGGTATTTGCTAGGCAGGTTGGACTTCTCCCTAAGGTTAGTGTATACATGTTGGAGCAGGAGAGGGTCGTGTGCAAAGTCCCATCTTGTCTTCTGGTCATTTCCTACTTGGCCAACAGCACTGCAGAAGTTTTTCTCACTTGAATACTTCCTGGTGCAATTGATGTCTTTCTCCCCCACAGACCTGTAAACTTTAGGGTGAGAACCTCTATTAACCACTATATCCCAGCATCTTGCACATAATAAATGCTCAATAAATAATTGTTGGGTAAGTGGAGAGAGAACTTTTGCCCCGTAGTTATACTTCTTTACTTTTAAAAAATGTTTGAATTGTTACTTACCATGGGAAATCTCTGAACCTTTTGCCTAATTTTGCTATGAAGATCAAACAGCTCTAAAAAATCTGTTTAAAAAATTTGAATTGTTCAGAGTTGAATTAATCATAATCCTTAGTTCATGGTACATTGGCATCATTGGTCCATGTGTGGCCCTCTTCTAGTTTATTTTATGTAAGATTTACTTATTAATATAAAGAATATCCATGAGACTACAGTCTAGCCAGAAACCCAGGGCATTACCCTTAACTCACTATGAACGTCCCACTTTCAAATCTCTGGACCTAGGTAACCAGCACTTTTAAATAGCCATTAGCATTGTCTTATGGGTTTATTGTTGTTTTTACTATTATCAGATATGCATATATATTATATATAAAACAATAGTATGTCATGTAATTTTGCCTTTTGAACTTTATAAAAAGTGTTATCATATTGTAGGGTCTCCTGGCAGTTGTTTTCTTCAGTCCACATTATGCTTTCAGTGTTCATCCACATTGTCACATGATGCAGAAATCTTCCGTTTCCTCTGCTTGGAATGTACCAGAATATATTTACTGTTTTTCCCATTGGGGAGCATTTGTGTTGTTTACATTTTTGTCAGTTACAAACAGCACTGCTGAGAATATTCTCAGACTCGCATCCTCTGCACACGCTTTGGCTTCCCCAGGGTTTCTCAGGCTTGGTACTGTTAACATTTTGGACTGAATATGTCTTTGCTGTGTAGGGCTGCCTTGTGCCTTATAGGATGCAGGATAAGCCTAAATGTCTCCCAACATCAAAGCATGTCCCTCAGAGGACAGAATTACCCGGTTCAGAAGCACTGCCCTATGCTATAGCAGTCTGCTTCTAGGTGATGTGAATCACACTTATGATATGAATTGTCTACCTTGACAAGATAGTGCCAGTTACTTTGCCAGAGTGGTTATACTAATGCACACTCTTATCAACAGTATCTGAGAGCCAGATGATCTGTATGCTCTTCACTGCTTGGTGTTATTTCAGACTTCTTAATTTTGCCAAGCAGATAAAAAATATTACCTCATTGCAGTTCTGATTGATTTATATTAAACTCTGGGTTTCAGATATCATTTCATACAAATTTATTGGCCATGATCATGTATTTTGCTCACTTTTATAGTTGTATTTTTATTGTTTTTTTTAAATATTTTTTCATATCCTTGATATGAATCGTGTGTTAGTCGCTCAGTCATGTCCAACTCTCTCGATCCCATGGACTGTAGCCTGCCAGGCTCCTCTGTCCATGAAGTTCTTCAGGCATGAATACTGGAGTGGGTTGCCTGCTCTGAATGTGTTGCTTTAGCTCTTCCACTTCCTGATTGCTTTGGTCTTAGAATATGCTTTAATGCTGTTTAAAATGTGTCTGTTGTACTTTTAAAACATCTCTGCAACATCCGTTTTCCTTTCTGCTTGTATTTTGAAGTCTGAGGAACATGCCAGCAGCCTGAGACCCAAACTGAGGGAAACTGCTTTGGCTTTGAAGGAAACTGTGCCCCGCAGAATTGGCCACTCCGTGGGCCGCTTGCTTTTCTCATGTGAAGAGGGTGGACTCCAGCCTGGAACTGTGTATGGTAAAAAGGGGACCACCTGATGGGTGCTGAACAAGCTTGTGCCCTCGAGTAACTCCTCACCAATCGCAAACAAGCAAAATACCCCAGAGGTATTTGAAAGCCAGAGGCCAAAGACCCAGAATGCCTTAGTACCGTATAAACAAAATTAAATCATATTTTAAGAGAAAATTCAAATAAAAGCAAAATTGTCTGATCTGTTTCTTCAGTCTTAAGTATCATCTGCATAAAATATCATTCTGTTTGACTAATTCCATCAGGATGAGACTAAATAAAATCAAGCATGGAAAATCTGGTGCCCTTCGAGAGGGCATTTCTTTCTCCATGGCTCTGAGTTGTTGGGCACCACCAGCACTTTGACCGTGGGGCTTCTTGGAAGTGGGTTTCCTGAACGAGTCATTGTGCTGCCTGTCCTTGGTCCTGCTCGGCCACTCATGATAGTAAAGCTGTAATATGCACAAGTCACTGGGAGATTTATTGCAAGATCAGAAGATGTTGAGCCCAAAGAGGAAACATCTTGGGATGTAGATCAGAATTGCTGTCAAGATCAAGCCAGTCAATCCTAAAGGAGATCAACCCTGAATATTCACTGGAAGGACTGCTGCTGAAGCTGAAGCTCCAGTATTTTGACCACCTGATGTGAAAAGCTGACTCACTGGAAAAGACCCTGATGTTGGGAAAGATTGAAGACAGGAGGAGAAGGGGACAACAGAGGATGAGATGGTTGGATGGCATCACTGGCTCAATGAGTTTGGGCAAGCTCTGGGAGGTGGTGAAGGACAGGGAAGCCTGGCATGGGGCAGTCCATGGGGTCGCAGAGTTGGACATGGCTAAGCAACTGAACAACAATACATCTTTATGACAGCTACATGCAAGAGAGAAGGATCAAAAATACACAGTTTGCACAGGTGGAAATTATAAAGGGGAAGGTGTTGCTATCTGCCAGTGGTTGGGAATGCTTTGCAGAGTACTGTGGACTCTTCCTTAGTGAATCAAGTTGAGTTCTGAGTATCCATTAGTGGGGGATGGTAGAGATTTCCTAAGAAGACCTCAAAGTCAGTGATGATGATGATGAGTTCACTGTATACCACTCCTTTTCAAAATGCTTTACATGTTAACCCAGTCCTTCTAGAAGGCAGGTACCATTGGTATCCTAAATTGGTATGAGGACAGTGGGGCCCAAGGTCACATAACTGGAAATCTGTATGCAGGTCAGGAAGCAACAGTTAGAACTGGACATGGAACAACAGACTGGTTCCAAATAGGAAAAGGAGTACGTCAAGGCTGTATATTGTCACCCTGCTTATTTAACTTATATGCAGAGTACATCATGAGAAACGCTGGCCTGGAAGAAACACAAGCTGGAATCAAGATTGCTGGGAGAAATATCAATAACCTCAGATATGCAGATGACACCACCTTTATGGCAGAAAGTGAAGAGGAGCTAAAAAGCCTCTTGATGAAAGTGAAAGAGGAGAGTGAAAAAGTTGACTTGAAGCTCAACATTCAGAAAACTAAGATCATGGCATCTGGTCCTATCACTTCATGGGAAATAGATGGGGAAACAGTAGAAACAGTGTCAGACTTTATTTTGGGGGGCTCCCAAATCACTGCAGATGGTGATTGCAGCCATGAAATTAAAAGACACTTACTCCTTGGAAGAAAAGTTATGACCAACCTAGATAGCATATTAAAAAGCAGAGACATTACTTTGCCAACTAAGGTCCATCTAGTCAAGGTTGTGGTTTTTCCTATGGTCATGTATGGATGTGAGAGTTGGACTGTGAAGAAGGCTGAGCGCCAGAGAATTGATGCTTTTGAACTGTGGTGTTCAAGAAGATTCTTGAGAGTCCCTTGGACTGCAAGGAGATCCAACCAGTCCATTCTGAAGATCAGCCCTGGGATTTCTTTGGAAGGAATGATACTAAAGCTGAAGCTCCAGTACTTTGGCCACCTCATGGGAAGAGTTGACTCATCGGAAAAGACTCTGATGCTGGGAGGGATTGGGGGCAGGAGGAGAAGGGGATGGCATCACAGACTCGATGGACGTGAGTCTGAGTGAACTCCAGGAGTTGGTGATGGACAGGGAGGCCTGGCGTGTTGCGATTCATGGGGTCACAAAGAGTCAGGCATGACTGAGCGACTGAACTGAACCGAACTGATGGAGCTGGTATATAATACAACCTATGCAGCTTGACTCTGAACCTCTCCAGCTGCAGAAGACTTTGCTTATAAATGACTGCAGCACCTGGGGGAGCAAATGAAATCAAGTTATTTTGAAGGGAGGTGCTCCATGTTTTGTGTTTAAAAGGAGAGGCCCATTGGTTGGCGGGGTAGAGATTCGTGGGTTCTGGGCAGACCAGAAGTAATAACATTTGCAAATTCCTCATCTGGCTGAGGGAAGGTGGCCTCTGGCTGAAGGTTGAGGGTACAGTTTTTAACTTGGCTGCTGTTAGAGCAGAAAAGGACTACCAAGAAAAAAGGACTGTGGTTTGTGAGGGTAAGCTGTAAGACTCAGAAGGACAGATGAGAAGTGCTCACTTGTGGCTTGTGGCATTACAGGAGAAATCCTGTCTTCACCATTTCACTGGCCTCGTTTCTGACAGAGATACATACACCTCAATCCAGGCATGAGACATATAACCATGGGGTTGAATCAATGCTTCTCTCTTCCTTTTCTGCCACATGTAATCAGTCAGTAAGTTCAGCCATGTCTGTTTTAAGCTTTCTTGGATCCATCTCTTTTTATTTAACCTCCCAGCTGTCACCCTCTTTGCCCTACCTCTTTATGAGACTTGCATAACCTGATCAGCACATTTTAAGAAAGAGGAATTATTGATCAACCTATTCCCAGAAGACATATATATATACTTCTTAATAATTTTGTAATCAGTGATACTTCAGTTAAAAAATTCTTAATAAAAAATTAACAAATAGAACCAAGATGTTTATATTTTAAGAAAAGGATAACATAACAAACTGGGATTTATTCCTGGTATGCAAGGTTGATTTCACATTTTAAAAAGCAATGTAATTCATTGCATTTACAGAGAAAAAGGGGAAAATCATATGATTATCTTGGTGAATGGAAAGAAAGCATTTGATAGACTTCAGCACTCATATATGGCAAAAATTCTTAGTAAACAAGGAAAATTTGATCAATAATCTCAGATATGCAGATGACAACACCCTTATGGCAGAAAGTAAAGAGGAACTAAAAAGCCTCTTGATGAAAGAGAAAGAGGAGAGTGAAAAAGTTGGCTTAAAGCTCAACATTCAGAAAACCAAGATCGTGGCATCTGGTGGCATCACTTCATGGCAAATAGATGGGGAAACAGTGGAATCAGTGACAGACTTTATTTTCTTGGGCTCCAAAATGACTGCAGATGGTGATTGCAGCCATGAAATTAAAAGATGCTTGCTCCTTGGAAGAAAAGCTATGACCAGCCTAGACAGCATATTAAAAAGCAGAGACATTACTTTGCCAACAAAGGTCCATCTAGTCAAAACTATGGTTTTCCCAGTCATGTATGGATGTGAGAGTTGGACTATAAAGAGAGCTGAGTGCCAGAGAATTGATGCCTTTGAACTGTGGTGTTGGAGAAGACTCTTGAGAGTCCCTTGGACTGCAAGGAGATCAAACCCGTCAATCCTAAAGGAAATCATTCCTGAATATTCATTGGAAGGACTGTTGCTGAAGCTGAAACTCCAATACTTTGGCCACCCGATAAGAAGAACTGACACATTGGAAAAGACCCTGATGCTGGCAAAGATTAAAGGTGGGAGGAGAAAGGGGTGACAGAGGATGAGATGGTTGGATGGCATCACCAATTCGATGGAGATGAGTTTGAGCAAGTTCCAGGAGTTGGTGAGGAACAGGGAAGCTTTGCATGCTGCAGTCCATTGGGTTACAAAGAGTTGGACATGAACTTTGTGACTGAATGGAACTGTTCAAAGTGAAAAATGATAAATGGGGTCCCGTTAAGATTAAGAACTTACATTTATTAAAAGACACCATAAAGTGAACGCAAAGACAACCTACGGGTTCTTAAGGCAGAGTACTTAGATGCTTCAAAAAAGGGGTATCTAAATAGGTACTAAAAATATAATAATGTGCCCAAATTCATTGGTCATCAGGGAAAGCAAACTAAAGCTACAATGAGACCTCACCCTCAGATTAGGTGGCAAAATGAAATAGGCAAAAGTACCAAATCTTGGCAAGGATGTGGGGACAACCAGAATACTTATAGACTATTTATAGCAATGTAAATTCTTCATTCATTTAAAAAATTGTTTGACAGTTTCTAATGAAGACGTACTTCAGCATATCTTGTGACCAAAAACACTAAAAAATCATCTATGACAGTATCCATAACAGCCCTATGCAAAATAACCCCAAACTGAAAAGTACCTGGTTAAATCAACAGTAGAATGGATAACTAAATTATAGTGTATTCATGTGAGAGAATGGTACACAGCCACGAGAAAGAATGGTCTTCAAGTACATGTAGCCGTATAGAAGATTCTCACAAGTGTAGTGTTGAACAAAAGAAGCTGGATACAGTATGGTTCCTTTAGATGGAGAATAAAATCAGGCAAGGCTGACCTGTGCCATTTGAGGTAGAGGAGGGAAGCAATTAAACAGGAGCATTGAAGGAAGGCTGATTACATGGATGCATCTATTTTGTGAAACCTCAGTGATTTGTGTGCTTGTCTGTGTATATTTTATATTTCAGTGAAAAGTAAAAACCATGACTAAAGGACAGTGGGGCAAAAGAGTTAAAGATCTTGGCAAAATGATGGGTGCAGTGAGACTGGTCAGTTCATGGGGACTGAGGGCATGAAGGAACTGGTGGAGGACAGTCTTCCTCTAGGAAATAGAGGAGGACACTGAGGTTGCAGAAGAGTTACGGTGGGAGGAGAGAAATGGGAGATTTGGAGGACAGGGGCTTGTGGTTGGGGAGAGGGGGGTGCAGGTGTAGACGTTTGGATGTAGGTGTTCCGAGGTGGGCTAGCTCAGTGTGACAGTGAGGTCCAGCACGTGGGGCTGAAGTGAACAAAGATGGAGGTCATCGGAGTCCAGTTGTTTCAATCCCTTTGACAAGGGATTAAGAAGCCCTCAGGGTGTTCCACGTGGATGGTGACAGAAGTCACATGTCGACAGGATTTAGAGGCCAAGGAGGGAAATGAATCAGTTATCAAAGTCTGTCCTTGTGTAGCTGCAGGAACAGAACTCAAGTTAAACTATCTTAAGTGCAAATGAGAAGTTACTATCTTCTGTTAGTGAAGCTTCAGAAGTACTTTAGATCCAAGGATTAAAACTGTCATGGGGACTGCTTTCTTCTCTCTCTCCCCATCCCCCCTTCCCATCTCTCTCTCCAACTCTGCTGTTCTTGGACCATCATCAGTCACAGGCAGCCCTCCTCCACTCAACTTAAAGTGTCCTTGTACCTTCTCATCCCTGAAGGAACCAGGAGAAATCCCAGGGATGGCCTGGATGGATTCCACCCGGGCCATGTGTTCACCCTTGAAATGGGGGGGGTCAGTCCCTCACCCCCAGACACATTTACTGCGAATGAGGGAGTAACATGCGGAAACCACCTGCCCACGTGGAGGTTGGTGCTGGAGGGAACGCAGTGGAGACGTGAGGACTGCGCCCTGCCGGCGCCCGGCAGCCCACAGGACAGCCACCGCACCTTCCCTGTGCAGGGGGAGAACTGCCTGGGAGGCCGGCCCGAGGCCAGAGGCGGCTCTGAGTCCATGTGGTGGGTGGTTGCGGGGAGTCAGATGGGGGTGTGCAGGGTAGTTGCATCCAGCCAGCTCAACACAGAAATTTGGCTTGGGCCAGGTGATTGCATCTCCGACCCACAGTTAAATTTCTCCATCTCAGAACGGTCTCCTTTTCTCCTAACAGATTAAGTGTGCTCTTTTCATTTCAGCCAGCTGGAGGTTTGTTTTTTTTTTTTTGGCTTCATCTTCCTGTTTGTCTGTAATGCTTATCTCGCTTTTCCATCTTGTGTCTGTGTGCATTTCTCTTTTCCTGGCCTTGTCTCAGGGTTGAGGAGGAGGAGGAGGAGGAGGAGCAGCCAGTCACGGAGCCCAATTCAGAGGAAGAGAGAGAGGACGATGCCCCCTGTCAGGGCAAGGACAGGTACCGAGGGCTGGACCCTCCCCGGCTCCCACTGAAAGCCTGGAGGCTCCTTCCTGATGGAGAGTTTGCAGCATTCTTCAGTAGCCTCCTCCCTTCCTCACTGGCTCCCTTCCTCACTGGCTCCCTGCACACAGAGCCCCAGAGTGACTAGCTTCCTAGAAATATAACTGAGCACGTTTTCCCTAGAGGACTGTATTTTTTACTCACACACTGCCTCCCTCACCATGCTTTATGGAAGACACAGCCAGCTGCTTTTCTCCCCACTGTCCCCTCCCTGAGTGCTTGGGCCCAGTCACATTGACAATAACTAATAAGATGCTCAGAAAATTTTAACCCTTTCTGCCCTGTAGGAAGAATAATTCCACATGTCCCCTTCTTGCTAATTTTACCAGTATAATGTTGTCTAAAATATGTGGATGACTGCTATATTAATAGTGCACTTTGATTTGTATCCAAATGAACAGGACCACTTTTCACCCCCGTACAACACAG
Organism: Capra hircus; assembly: GCF_001704415.2. NCBI lineage: Eukaryota > Metazoa > Chordata > Mammalia > Artiodactyla > Bovidae > Capra > Capra hircus. The sequence continues at coordinate 20,780,634 of NC_030831.1, read as the reverse complement.
AAAAAAATAAAATAAATCCCAGCATTTATTGTCATGCCCAGAATGACTCTCAGAGCTATGCAGCCCTTTGGGGGAGTTTTCTGTCCTCTACTCACCTCTCCAAGGTGCATAGTCTTCAAACAATGTTAACAGAAAGGCACCTTGCAGATATTTGTGAATTTGGTGGGTATTTCCCCCCAAATGAGGTCTGTATGAAACATAAAAGTTGATCATGGGTAATTTTCATTTTCTGATATTCAAAAATAATTCTATAATCAGTTCCTTCACTTGACTGACTACACTGCCCTTTGATATCTTTGCTGTTAGTTTTTCCACAAATAAGCAAAGTCAAAAGGCTAAAATCTTTCTTTTACCGATTTCAAAGTTAATGGGATTTTTTTGCTGCCGTGACCTGCTTCTCCGGGTCACCAGCACATGTAAAAGTTCTCAGATAGGCCCATTGGATGTGCTGGAATGCCCAAATCCTCTTTGAACTGCTTCCCCACTTGGGGAATGTCCAGGAAGAAGCCAGCAGGATGTAGAGATGGAAAAGGAATGACCACGAGGTGTCCACAGAGAGTGAGGTGCACATTCGGGAGTGAGGGGGAGAAAGGTGGGCATTAACCAGGGCACCCCCTCCCTGGCCTGTGCTGAGTGCCAGGCTCAGGGGTAGTGACTTTAGTTAGGGATGCTCTGGGAAAGAAGGAGGTTCAAATGACAGTCCCACCTTAGGCTGAAAAGGAGCCACAGAAAATTATGTGGACCCTCCTGTGTGGCTCCCCACGTGCTTAAGTGTACATGGTGTGACCTCCACCCACACAAGCCCTTCGCCCTCCGGGACTTAGACAGTTCAGTAGCACCCCCAGAGCAGATGGAAGAGCAGCCTCTAAAGGCATCCTGACTACCACTGCTACCTTTACGCGGGGTGGCTGTTGATGCAGATAGACGGCAGTTTATCCTACCCGTGCAGTATCTTTGATGGCACGACTGGTGCTGTAGGGCGTCTTCATCAGAGATTGTACAGATTAGACTTCTCTGTTTCAGGAAGCAGAGGGTGTGCATGTGAGGCCCCAGGGTTTGATCTCAGCCAGGGTGTTCATTAACATGGATGTGATGCTGCTTGCTCCCTGGTGTCAAGCTACTAGGCTTGAAAGTGGTGGGAAAGGTTCCGCTTCCTTCTGTGGGCCGGTGGCTTCCACTGCTCCCTCGTCCTGCTGGCTGTTTCCTTGGATGCTTGCCATGTGTACCCGCCACGTGTGTGTACCATTGTATGTACCCCCTGTGCCAGGCCTGCCCTGAGCACGGCAGTGTGGTCTCATCCCATTCTCCCTCTGAGCCAGGGGAACCAGTATATCCCTGCTCTTATACACAGATGGAGCTCCAAATTTGAGGTAGGAAAGAAAAAAAAAAAAAAACATAGCTCATGTTCCATTCCCAAATGGGCATGGATGGCCAGGAGTCAACTTCTCTGGGAAAGGGACTATGGTTTTGAAAACTGCGGAATTTAAGGTAGATTCTCCAGTGGGCTTCCCTGGTGGCTCAGAGTAAAGAATCCACCTGTAATGGGGGAGACCTGGGAAGATCCCCTGGAGGAGGGCATGGCAACCCACTCCAGTATTCTTGCCTGGAGAAGCCCCAGGGACAGAGGAGCCTGGCTGGCTAAGGTCCATGGGGTCGCAAAAAGTTGAATACGACTGAGTGACTAAGTACAGCACAGAACTCCAGTGACAGAGGTGGGCCTCAAGACATCTAAGTGTTTTGAATCTAGCCCCTGAAGGTGGAAGTCTCCATGACTGTCCGTGGCAGAGTCAGGCCCGCCTGCAGGGGTCTAGATGTCTAGGGCTTAGTGGTGGAGGAGGCCCAGGGAAAATGAGCCTTTGAACCAGGCAAAATGTGTCTTCACTCTGCCAGCCCCTCATTTCAGGTTCTTTGCATGTCCTGCTGGCATCATTTTCCCTTCTCCACGCTTGCTTTCAGGAAAGGATCCACAAGCCCTAAGTCCTAAGTATGGAGCTTGTGGGATACCTCATCCTCAAGTCTGGGCTTTTTAGGAGGAGGATCCCCTATTGAGCCAGACAAAGAAATGAAGTTCAAATTGTGGAAACTTCGGTACCAACACAACTGGGGTGGGGGGACCCTTGAGGGGTGAGGAGGGCGGGTGCAGAAGAGCCTCTGAGGCCCCATGAGATCCGCTCACAAAGGCCCCTGTTTGCTTGGAGGCCAGGTTGGTCTGACCTCCCAGACTGGCCAGCCCAGGGTGTCAGGATTATTGGGAAAAGCAGGGTTTCCGGCTTCTATGCGGCAGGTCAAGAAACACAGCCGGATTCTGAAGCCAGCGGCCCTGCCGGTAATGAGTTTTTACAAGTCTTTTCCCCTTTCCTAACCTTGGCTCCCTCTCTCCCCCATCTCTCTTCCTTCCCTTTCTTCCCCTGTCCTCTCCGCTGCTGCCGCTGCCGCAGCAGCGAGACCCACCCTGCCTCCGAGGTCGCCACCGCCACCGGAACGGATGCAGCCCTTGCCGCTGCCTCGCCGGGAAAGCCGCTGCCGGCCAGTGCTGCGGCGGGGACCCCCTCGGACAGAGGGTCCTCGGGGCCCGCCCTGCGGCCGCCCCCCAGCCCCACCCCGGCCTCTCGGCCCTCCTCCACTGCGCCTGCTCCCCCGAAGGCGTCACCTAGCAGAGAAAAGCTGCCCTACGTGCCCCACAGCCCCTTCCACCTCTTCTCCTATGACTTTGAGGATTCGCCCTTGTCCACCAAGGAGAAGGAAGCCGAGTCCCAGCAGGAAAGCAGGTAGATCCGGCCCACGTGGTGGCCTGCGTGAGGCTGCCCAGGGGAAGGTGACACAGGCGTGTTAGCTGCACCCTCTGGCTCGTCTTGCACTGTGTTTGTGTGAATTCGGGTCAGAGCAGAGGGCAGCAGCTGTGTGAAGTCCCTGACCACTCGCTAATTACAGCATGCAGGCCAAATATGGGCTTCCCGGGGGGGCGCTAGTGGTAAAGAACCCACCTGCCAATGCAGGAGGTGTAAGAGACACGGCTTCGATCCCTCGGTGGGGAATATCCCCTGGCAGAGGGCATGGCAACCCACTCCAGTATTCTTGCCTGGGAAATCCCAGGGACAGAGGAGCCTGGTAGACTAGAGTCCATAGCATGGCAAAGAGTCAGACAAGACTGAGCGACTTAGCACACACAGAAGAAAAACCTGTCTGTGCCAACTGAGAGCTCTTGTATTCTAATGCGATTACTAAAAATGAATTTATGGAGGTAAGGTTTATAAACATAAGCATGATGTCTGAATCTAAAGCGCGCCCCCCACCCCCACCCCAAGCCCATCTCTCTAGATATGCAGAATGCAGTGAGGGGCTTCGCCAACTTTCCAGGCAGCCTTTTGAGTGGGTTTTCCTTCCTTTCACAGTTCCTCTGATTCTCTCCATCTGAGCACGTATTCTGCCTCCGAGCCTTGCAACTTCCGGTCTTTCTCTTCTAATAGGTGGGTGTCTTTTCTTTATCTCCTTTCTCTTTCTTGTAGCTTTCAGTTTTTATTCTAATGTATGTGATTTCTACTCATAACTTCCTGTGAGATTGCAAACCGTTGCAGTTTTGAATCACTTCCTGGGCATTAATGTAATTATGTTTAAAATTTTTTTATTAAAGTCCACTTGACTTACAGTATGTTAATTTCTTCTGTACAGCAAAGTGACTCAGTTATACATATATTTTTTTCATATTCTTTTTCACTATTTTTTGTCATAGAATGTTGCATATAGTTCCCTGTGCTATAGTGTAGCACTTGTTTATCCATCCCGTGTATAATAGTTTGCCTTTGCTAATCCCATACTCCCAATCTAGCCCTCTTCTCCCCCTCCCTGGGAAACCGCAAGTCTGTTCTCTATATCTGTGAGTCTGTTTTTGTTTCATAGATATGTTGATTTGTATCATATTTTAGATTCCATATGTATTATTAAGTGACATGGTGTTTGTTTTTCTGACTTACTTCACTTAGTATGACAATCTCTAGGTCCGTCCATGTTGCTGCAGATAGCATTATTTTGTTCTCTTTTATGACTGATATGCCATTGTATATGTTGATATATATCTGACTCACATCTTTATCCATTCATATGTTGATGAACATATGAACATGCTTCCATGTCTTGGCTAATATAATTGCATTATTTACATGTGGATGCTTCAGTGATTCCTATGCCAATTGGAGATGAGGCCGAGGGAAGGAGGTGTGCAAATCAAAAATGCTCAGGGAATTTTCAGCAGGTGTTTGTCAGCTTACCTACATGCCTGCTCCTCACTGATGCCTGGATCAGAACCTCTCTGCAGAGCAGAGAATGGGGAACAGAGAGTTTGAATATTTTAAAAATTGTCCAAAATCAGTAATAAAATCAGTATTAACTGATGGCCCATGTATATTCAGTGAGGAAATGGAGGCACAGAGCAGTTTGGTAAGTGGAGATGGCTTACTCAGCCAGAATGGTTTTGTATACTTTCGGGAGTATGTGACCTCCTGTTTGAATACCTCCAAACACCAAGTTCTCTACCAGTCTCTTTTAAGTCTAAAATTCTGAGTTACTGTGATCTTTCACACAATTTTCATGAAACTCATCTGACATAGCTCTTATGTCCCTTGATAATAGTATCTGTGTACAAGTGATGAGCCGCACATTTGACTGGAAGAAAGATAACCTGGCAACCTCATCTTCCCTAGCAGGATAGTGTTAGCCCAGAATGGTGGTGGACTCACAGGCCCTGACAGGGCTTTCCTGGGCCCAGGTTCTTCCCACGTAGCCCCAGGCTTCAGTACCACTCACAGTCCTGGGGGATGAGAGCAATAGAAACGTGGAACTGGCCAAAATAAATATACACATAAATTGAGAAAAGCAGCCTCATGCTTGTGAGACTTCCCGGGTGGCTCAGTGGTAAAGAATCTGTCTGCCAATGCAGGAAATCCAGGAGATGTGGATTCGATTCCTGGGTCAGGAAGATCCCCTGGAGGAGGGCAAGGCAATCCACTCCAGTATTCTTGCCTGGAGAATCCCATGGACAGAGGAGCCAGGCAGGCTACAGTTCATGGGGTAGCAAAGAGTCGTACATGACTGAGCATGCACGCATGCTTGTGACTGAGGATCAGCTTGGATTTAACTGAGGAAAGTTTATAATTCTTAAATTACTTGACAGGAATTTGAATACTGTATAAATATTGTTTGTACCTATTAATTTTCTGATGTTCACTCACTGTGGTTGTCCCAGGTCAATATGGCTACACATTTGACTGCTCAGTAATGGACTGCAATTGAATAGGTTATAATAGAAACCAAGCAGTTAGTCACTAAAAATAATTTTTTAAAAACAAAACAAAAAACTCTGTGTAGTAAATTCAATTAGTTTAGCTGAAAATGAGATGCAAAGTTGGACAGACTATGAGGTAGTCGAATTAATTGTTCAACCATTAGAGAGACTAAAGGAGGGGAAATAACTCTATGCTTGTTTTATTTCCATAATGTTTTTGAGACATAATTTTAGTAAAGTAATCCTGTTAAAACATTCTCCGGGATGCCCACTTTTGGTCTGGAAGGGGATGGTTTTAGATGCTTGTGTAGAATAACAAGCTCAGTGTCCAGACGGCTGGGTGATGCAGGGCTGAAACCAGACCTGTCTCCCAGAGGATCCCGAGGTCTGGGGCAGCTTCCTTCCCTCCTGAGCGGGGCCCACTGCCTGCTGCTTCTCTCCTCTTTACTGCTGGGCTTTTTCTCCCTTCTCTGCTGCTTCCTTTCTTTCATATCATCTTATTCTTTGCTTTTCTCTCTTTTCTATGGCCTATGACTTAGGGACCCTCTTTTATTTTAATATTTTTATTGAGGTGTAATTGACAGAATGGGTTCCCTGTGACTCAATGGTAAAGAATTTGCCTGCCAATGCAGGAGACGAAGGAGACATGGGTCCATTTCCTGGGTCAGGAAGATCCTCTGGAGAAGGCAATGGCAACCCACTCCAGTATTCTTGCCTGATAAATCCCATGGACAGAGGAGCCTGGCAGCCTACAGTCCATGGGGTCACAAGAGTCATTCACAATTTAGCCACTAAACCACCACCACGACTTGAAAAATCAAGCCAGCACTCACTCAGAGAAGAAGCAGTTAACCTGCTGGACAGGGAGTGTGTTGGAACTTTTAAGAGATGAGAAGATGAATGCCCGGAAACCAAGTGCCATGAAGATGGTGTGTTAACGGGGGAGAGTGGTGGGGTAGCATTGTGAGTCCCCATCTGCCTCCCAGGGTGCCTGGTACTCAGCACAAGCGGACACATGATAGCAGAAAGACAAATAAGAGGCCAACACAGCAGACTTAGCAACACAAGATAGATTGGGGGTAATATGAGTATTTTAGGTTCTATTACAGTAATTCATTAAGGAAATCTGAAATTTTACTTCTGTATTCCACTTTTTGAAATAGATCTTTATTTTATGCTTTCTTCTATACATTCTCTTTTACCTTTGAGGATACTTTTTGCAATTGTAATCAAATGTACTGTGTAATATTATAAACTGATGTTGCGTGCAGCATGTGTGCAGGTATAAACACACTATGAACACATGCCATGTTTTCACTTATAAATTGGCAGGCATTTTTAGTGGTTGCATAACATTCCATCAGTGAGTGTTACATCATACTTTCTTATCCTCACACTGTTACCTAGTTGGGTAGTTTCCAGTTTTTTGCCATGATCTCAATGAGGCGCCAGTGAGAATCTTCCTGTGTAATGCTTTTAGGATATGAGTGAGTAAGGTTATGTTAACTTCCCCAAAAGTAGACTTATTTGGTCAATGGGTATCCATATCTTGAGATAAATGGCTTCCTAGAATGGTTAGTACTGATTCTCTTGGTGGGCACGTGTACTGGATTCACTGTGTATGGGAAGGTCTCTGGGCACTTTCATCATAGCAACCCTTGGGGTCCCGCACACTCCAGTAGTGAGTCCTAACCAAGTCAGAAGAAAGAGTCAGCCCTGCCCTGTCGCTGAATAGGTTGTAAGACAAAGCTCTGCTGATAATAGCTAAATCCACCTTAGCTAAAGAACAGCTATTCTGAAAAAACAAGAAAACCCTAGACTTTAACACATCCTGAAACTTGTCAGGGTTGGCTGGGAGATGATAAAAGCTCACTGAAACTTAGTGGCTGTCATTTTGGTTCTGAGGACGTGTTGGGTGAAAACACTGGCTATGTGCATCTCTAAACGGCGGGCCAGCCTAGAAGGTCTGGAGACAGTTGCTCCTTGATTGCTGGGCATGCAACAAGACTGTGGCATCTAGTGGATGAAACTGATTCAGAAACACCTCAAGGAGAATTTTTTAGTAAGATGTTTCCTTAGTCAGTTGTCTGATGTTTTCTGCAGACCTTTGATTGAATTAACACTAATTGTGCCTCCACCAGAGAAGGAAACAGCAGCCCACTCCAGTGTTCTTGCCTGGAGAATCCCAGGGATGGCGGAGCCTGGTGGGCTGCCGTCTGTGGGGTCACACAGAGTCAGACACAACTGAAGCGACTTAGCAGCAGCAGCAGCAGCAGTACCACCACCAGGGCTTCCCCGGTTGCTCAGCGGTAGAGAATCCACCTGCAATTCAGGAGACGCAGGTTTGATCCTAGAAGCAAGAAAAATCTTCATGATTCAATTCAAAGCAATTTGGATTCTATTTATGTTAGCAACTAGTTTTAATGTACACTTAGAAAGGAAACATGAGGATTTTGTGTAAGCCCTTTGTCATAACCCGCTGCTTAGCAGTTTGGGACTTTGGGAAGCTTCTCTAGTAAGAAATAATAAAAATGAAGAAGTTAGTAAGTTTCTTTAAGTTAGGGTGATCACTAACAGTGCTACCTTTTCTAGACCTGTTTTTCTTGTAAAAATTAAGACAGTTTGCCGAGTGTTATTCATCTAGTGACTTGTACTCATTTCTCTGTCCCTTCCTGCCCCCCAACCTAACCCTCTGTACTCTTCAGATACAGCAGCTTTGGCAACAACTCTCATCACTCCTCGAGACCCTCATCTGGATCCAGCATGCCCACCACCCCCACGTCATCCCTCTCGCCCCCACAGGAGGCCAGGCCTGAAAGGTGGGTTGCATGTACTGACCACTTCCTTGTCCTCAAGCAAAGGGAATCAGTTTAAGAGTGCCCAGAGGGAATTTAGGATGGACATGTACCCACAACTGTATTTAAATTGGATCACCAACAAGGACTCACTGTATGGCACAGGGAACGCTGCTCCATGTTACGTGGTGGTCTGGATGGGAGGGGAGTTTGGAGGAGAATGGATACATGTATATGTATGACTGAGTCCCTTCGCTGTTCACGTGAAACTATCATGACATTATTTGTTCATCAGCTATACCCCATTACAAAATAAAGAAGGTTTTTTTTAAATAAGAGTGCCCAAAAGAAAAGTATAAATAAAAAAAAAAAATCTGAAATATTTCCCTTGACAGAGTATAGTTCAAAAGTAAGATTGTTTTCTCTCTTTCACACTGTACTATGTAACTATCTTATTAGAGGTGGTAGTTTATTGTTAATACTGCCTTATCTCTGAGCACACTAAAGATAGTTATACAGATTTGTTCTTAAATATTTAAATGTGAATGTTTCGATTCACCCCTTAAAAACTGTTCTAGATTTTGTGTTAACCCTGCAATTTGTGTTAGACATATCCGTTTTCGCCTTTGAATGATTCATTCGATGTAAATCAGGAGGGAGTGGGCCCTTTAAGGTATTGTTTTATTAATCCAGGACCTACCAGAAAACAAATGAATTATATGGGTCCATGGGTGAAATTTAACTTGGCAAGAGTATTAATTAGACCACCAGAAAGGAACTTATTATTACTCCTAGAAGCAAGGGATTGCACAAGGATGTGTTTACAAGGGAAAGGTAAGGCCTGTAATTTCAGAACAATAAAAAACGGCTTCCCTTATATGGCAAGAGCACCGAGTTAGAGGAGACTGGCTAGGGTTCCAGTTCTCTCACTGAGAAGTTATTTAATCCCTGAGGGTATGTGCTGATTATGTCAACCTCACCTTAGAGGGTGGTTTTCTGAGCAGATGATAAAGTACGCTTGAACCCCATTGTGTGAGTCCAGTGAAAGTGACAATGTACAATGATGAGATATAATGTCCAGCAGCTCGTGAATGATCAGAAATTCAGAAATGAGCAATTCACAGAGGTCATTTGCCTCTAATCCCAGATTTAAAACAAATCCATATTCGCCTGGTCTCCAGTATATTCTGAAGGGTGTTTTGCTGACTGGAGATTTTGGGAGAAATGGGTTGCCGGGCCGCACACCACCTTTAATTTCTAAAATGGTACCTAAACCCCCTGGTGTCAGACTCCCAGGTGGCACAGTCCAGTGTGGCCGTGCGCTGGTCACATCTGGCCTCGGCTTGGTCCTGGTCATAAGGCAGCAGATGGATTGCCATGAAATCTCTGCTTTTCACCCTAGGGCACTTGTTCTGGGGATCAGCTGAGGTCTCCTGTGCTCCTAGAGAGGTCACCCGGAAAGAGAACCTTTGTCCTGTGGGATGTGAGATTTGAGGCTGCAGTGATGAATATTAGAGTCTGACTTGATATTACTTCGCTTCTCTCACACTTGCTAGGTCGCCAGCTCCTTAGGAGCAAGGACGCAGGTTTCATTTATTGCTATAGTTCCTGGGGCTAGGCTGTGGAAGAGTCGAGGTGAATGCCAGTTGAAGGATCCAGGTGAATTATCCACTCATTGTGGACAATTTGGAGGTTTCTAAGGTTGAGAAATTGGAAGGACAGGAGGTCCACGGGTTTCCCAAGCCTTTGCCTCTGGGGGAACGTTGTTCCCAGGTCCTAATGGGGAAACCCAGGTCCCGCTGGAGCTGAAAGGTCCGGGAGCTCAGAACCCTGAAGGATCCTGCCTGTGCCTCTTTCCTGCTGGGGCTAGCTGAGTGTCCCCTGAGGGGCTGGGGGGATTTAGTGGGGGAGGGAGAAGAGGGGCTGGATCCCAGAAGACCTTGAGTGCCCTGGAGGAGGCTGGACTTCATCCCAAGGCCCTGGGCTGTTAGGGTTTTGAAGCAGCTGGTGCCATGAACTAACTGGTCCACAGTGCAGGTGGAGCCAGTGGGGCACAGCTGCAGGGACCAGGGCTGCTCCAAGCTGCCTCTACGTCAGAGAGAGGTGACCCTGCCCGGGAACGGCAGAGGCCTCGGGGCTAGAAAGGAGCAGAGGGTTTGTGCAGACTTGGCTGCTGCTGGGAGGGTGGACACAGGGGAGCCTGCGGGTGTTAGAAACAAGAAACTGAGAGGGAGGATGCGGGACGAGAAGCAGCGCGAGGATGGAGATGTGCATCTTGGGGTGCACACGGCCTGAGGAGTGTGTCTGACACCCCAGGAGATGCTCCGGTGCTGGTGGGGTGAGGACTTCATGGTCCTCGGGTTGAAAGAAGCACTGGGTTGAAATCTCTCAGAGGGAGCCGGCACGCTGAGACCCCGTCGCTGGGTGGCAGCCGAGGCAGGGACCCCTCCTGTTCTGAGCTGCCTCTTCTCCCCTGTGCGCTGCTGCCATAGAAGTTCACTGTATCACTGTATCCACCAGTGGGGAAAGCTGCAAAGGGTTTCTTACTTCCTTTCCATTTGCATGACTTTTCGTTTCAACCATCACCATCTGCGACTTTGAAACATCAGATGTGCCATTCCACTAAGGCCAGAAAGCCACCAGGACTGGCCACATCACCACTTTCTACTCTCACTTTGCCAGCTTATATTTTGTGAGTATAAAAGCCAAAAAAAACGAGAGGCCCTAACTCCAAATCATACTCGTATCTCACCACCCTAGCATGTTATGTCAGTCATATTTATAATATTTATTTTTAAACAGTTTGACTTTTTCTTTTTTTTTTTCTCTTCAACAACTGGATTCTTTGGATATCACCATAATCTATTTTTACATTTACAAATATTTTCTGTCTTATTAAGATACAGGATTGTTTTGATGGAGGTATATACTTCAGGAGGGTTTGTAAGATTTATCCTTGAGATGTTTTATATACCCCTAATTATTGAAACTCAAAAGAAAATCTCTTAGTAAAAACATGGCACTCATGAACAATTGTTTTTTTGCGATGAGAACCCAATTGTTCTGTTAGAATACTCTGGACAAATAAACAGCATGACAAGGCCCCATGCATTACTGGGGAGTTCTAGAAACCCTTTTCCTTGATTTGCAAACAAGATTCACTTCCCTGAAGTCCTAGGAAAATCACGCCAACTAAAACACCCCTTCAGGCAGGTCAGCCCGCTTTGGGACTACAACTGGGCATTATTGTAAGTTTAGAGTCTTCATATTTTTCCCAAGCATATTAGTGTGTTGGATGTTAATAAAACTTGGAATGATAAATTGACCTAGAAAGGAAGAGCTGAAGAAACAATATACAAATTAAGTCAAGCAGGGGTATTAAAATGAACCCTTCTCCACATCTCCTGTTACAGCTTTGTTTACAGGGCTCTTTTAGAAACAGAGAGTGCAGCATTAACTTTCATGAAATTGCAGCTTGAGTTGTACCAAAACAAAACAAAATAAGAAGGCCAGAACCATTTGCAGAAGCCCTCAGGGATACAAGATGCAACTGTTTAATGAAAGCAGACTTCTAAAATGCTTCAATTTTGAAAATGTGCTTTTTGAGTGGAAACATTCTAAATATTTTCTTTTTAAAAGAAAACAAAATTACAAGAGTATTTGAACCATTCATCTTCAAGTATTCAAATAAAACAAACAGGCAGACAATCATCGCAGGGCAGTCACTGTGGCTCTGGCCTGAGCGCATCCTCTCTTGCATCCCTACCGCGACATCCCCCTCTGGTGGGCCTTTTCAGAAGTGGCAGCCGCACGCTTGTTCGGTGTTGTGACAGCGGCTGCTGAGGGAATTCAAGGGAGCAGTTAGGCCAGTGCTGGGGGCTGAAGGTGCCTTGAAGCGGATCAGTCTTTGTGCTGGGGCTGGGAAGTAAGTGCTCTGGAAATGAGGCCCCTGTGCTGTGAGCTGGGGGCGGGTGGTCATGAGCAAGTGAAGATGCTGAGAGCTCAGTGGGTGCACCTTGGAGATCTTAGGAGGCCAGGGAGGACTTCTCTGTGGACCTGCCAGTACGTGCCTTGAGTACTTTCCCCTCTTACATTAGTGCTGTTGTCTACTGTAAATGCCAGTCACCTGCCTGCTTTACACACTAATGTCAGGAGTCCTTAATATATGTGTGCCATTCTGAGTTGCTTCAGTGTGTCCAACTCTTTGCAACCCCGTGGACTGTAGCCTACCAGGCTCCTCTGTCCATGGGATTCTCCAGGCAAGAATACTGGAGTGGGTTGCCATGCCCTCCTCCAGGGGATCTTCCTGACCCAGGGATTGAACCTGGGTCTCTTATGTGTCCTGCATTGGCAGGTGGATTCTTTACCACTAACGCTGAGGCCCTAATATATGTTTACACATAGCTGATGCACAGTGTTGTGCAGCAGAAACTAACACAACATTGTAAAACAATTACACTCATTAAGTGTACACATACGTATGTAACAGTGCTACCCAGACGGCACAGTGATAAAGAATCTATGTGCCGGTGCAGGAGATGTGGGTTCGGTCCCTGGGCCAAGAAGATCCCCTGGAGAAGGAAATAGCAACCTACTTCAGCATTATTGCCTGGGAAATCCCATGGACAGAAGAGCCTGGTGGGCTACAGTCCATGGAGTCACAAAGAGTTGGACACAAAATAAAAATCAAAGCTTAATTGTTAAAAAAAAAAAAAAAAAGAAAAGAGTGCTTGTAAGTTTGGGAATTGTTTGCCTTGTATAGTCATCCCAGCAGAGTTTTTCTGACTTTCTGGAAAACTGTAAACATAGACAGTAGTAGTAATGCTTCCTTTAGAAATAAAATTGATAGTAAGGGATAGATAAAAATTTAAAGTTGCAACTTTAAATTTTGTGTATTATTGTTTACGTGGGCCTTTCGTGTATGTAGTAGCATTTGAAAGGTGTGAAAGGTTACACAGTTTGAAAGTGAAGCTTCTTCCTACCCCATTATTTTTCCCCAAAGCAAGGGCTCCTTGCAATTCCTTATGTGTACTTCCAGAGATATTTTATGTTAATGTCAGCATACATATGTTTAATGTAGCTTTACACAAATAGTAACACACTATATAAACTACTCCGCATTCTGTTTTGTTTTTTTTTTTACTTAAAAATTTACCTTGGTTCTCTTTCCATTTTGTTGTTGTTCAGTCACTAACTCGTGTCTGACTCTGCAACCCCACGGACTGCAGCATGCCAGGCTTCTCTGTCCTCCACTGTCTCCCAGAGTTTGCTCAGAGTCGTGTCCATTGAGCCAGTGATGCTATGTAAGCATCTCACCTTCTGCTGCCCTCTTCTCCTTTTGCATTCAGTCTTTCCCAGCATCAGGGACTTTTCCAGTGAGTCAGCTCTTCACATCCAGTGGCCTAAGTATTGTAGCTTGGGCTTCATCGTTAGCATCAGTCCTTCCAATGAATACTCAGGGTTGATTTCCTTTAGAATTGACTGGTTTGATTTCTTCGCACTCCATGGAGTCCCATGGCCTCAAAGGTCTTCTCTAGCACCACAGTTTGAAAGTGTCAGTTTTTCGGCCCTCGGCCTTCTTCATGGTCCAGCTCTCACACGACTACTGGAATAACAAACGCTTTGACTATACATACTTTTGTTGGCAAAATCATGTCTCTGCTTTCGAATGTCTCTTTACAGCCGCTCCATTCTTTTTAATACTTTGTTCTCTGGGTGCCGTTTCATATACCCAATCATGTAACGATGGGCCCTAATGATACTGCAGTGTGCTTGTCTGTCTGTCCTTTTGCACATGTGTGATTCTCTCTAGGACAAATGCCTAGAAATAGATGTAGTAAGTCAAATTTTTGTATTTTTACAGTTTTGCTCAGTTTGTGCCCAGTTGCTCTTGGTGAAGATTACACCAGTTTTGGTTCTCAGCTACAGTGTGTAAAAGACCTTGTGTTCCCAGCCCCTCTGCCAAAGTTTTCAGCCATTGCTCACCAAGCAGTGAAGAGTTGTTTGTCATTAAAATTTAAATTTGTGTTTCCTGTTATGACTGAGCATGATTTCATACGTAAAGGCACCTCTCCTTTCCTGTGGATTTGTGCTTCATGATCACTGAGTTCTTTTTCTTACCGAGGTGTCCAGGTTCTTTATAAACTCCAGTAGGTGTACCTATTACTTTCCTCAGTCACTGGTCGTTTTACGACGTTTGTGTGCAAAACAATTTCAATTTTGGAATCACACTTATTAATCTTTTCTGTCTTCTGAGTCTTGTGTTCCTCATGAGGACAGCTTTTTCTCCTATGGTGGAGGTGGTTTTGTCGCTAAGTCATGTCTGACTCTTGCGACCCCATGGACTGCAGCTGGCTAGGCTCCTCTGTCCATGGGATCTCCCAGGCAAGAATACTGGAGTGGGTTGCCATTCCCTTCTCCAGGGGACCTTCCTGACCCAGGGGTCAAACCTGTCTCTCCTGCATTGCAGGCAGATTCTTCACCAGCTGAGCCACCAGGGAAGTCCCCTTTTCTCCCATGGTTTTTTCTAATCGTTGGATTGTTCGCCAAATGATATTCAGACAAGTGAAAAAATTGTAGCTACAATTTTCTCCCATGGTTTCTTCTAATATTTTTGTAGCTACAGTTTTCACATGGGAATATTTTTTCTACCCAGGAAGTTATTTTGGCATATGGTGTGAGGCAGAAGTCAAAGTTACATTTTTTCACTTGTTTGCATACCATTTAGTGAACAGTTCTTCATTTCCCTGTTGGTTTGTTGTATACCAACAGCAAGGTAGGCTTGTTTACATGTCTGGTCAAGCTGCTTCCATAGGAGTGTCTCCCATGTCCTCCGGTGCCCACCTTCTCAGATGGATCAACCATTTGAGGCTGTCAGGAGCCCTCTTTCTTCCCCTGTTGCTGCTAAGTCACTTCAGTCGTGTCCGACTCTGTGCAACCCCATAGACGGTAGCCCACCAGGCTCCCTCGTCCCTGGGATTCTCCAGGCAAGAACACTGGAGTGGGTTGCCATTTCCTTCTCCAATGCATGAAAGTGAAAAGTGAAAGAAGTCGCTCAGTCGTGTCCGACCCTCAGCGACCCCATGGACTGCAGCCTACCAGGCTCCTCCACCCATGGGATTTTCCAGGCAAGAGAACTGGAGTGGGGTGCCATTGCCTTCTCCATCTTTCTTCCCCAGTGTTTGGAATATGACTATATCATGTGCTACTCTTGAGAGTCCCTTGGACTGCAAGGAGATCCAACCAGTCCATTCTAAAGGAGATCAGTTCTAGGTGTTCTTTGGAAGGAATGATGCTAAAGCTGAAACTCCAGTACTTTGGCCACCTCATGCGAAGAGTTGACTCATTGGAAAAGACCCTGAGGCTAGGAGGGATTGGGGGCAGGAGGAGAAGGGGACGACAGAGGATGAGATGGCTGGATGGCATCACTGACTCGATGGACATAAGTCTGAGTGAACTCTGGGAGTTGATGATGGGCAGGGAGGCCGGTGTGCTGTGATTCATGGGGTCGCAAAGTGTCGGACACGACTGAGTGACTGAACTAACTGACTGACTGACCTTGAAACAGTCCTGCTGTTTTTGTCGTCTGTTGCTGTGGGGTTTTATATGGTGATTGCCAACACTGGAATAAAAAGCACAGGGATATTTGGGGGAACCAGGACCAGGCTGTTAGGATGAGGCTGGGAGCCTGAGATGCTGAGCTAAGCCTAAGCGCTGCCTTGTGAGATCTCACTTCCTGTGAGCCCTAGAATACCTGTCTCCAGTGCTGATGTGGTAACTCCTCCCCCTGGATGAAGGTCTCCTTTCCCATACATCGCCTGCCTACTTTCAGTTACTTTGGCTCTTGTAGTAGCAGGCCCATCAAGCATTGCCCTGAGTATCACTGGCTGGTACCTGGGTCCCCCTCATCCTGATTTCCTCCTCCATGTGGACTGCTCTCTATGGGTGTCTGGGTGCTTCTGGCTTCCTGTTCTAGTCTGCTTTGGCCTTTTATTATTTCTTGCCTTTGCTAGTATCTACATATGCCTTGAGGTTCTACTTGTCTGGTTTTCAAATCACTGCTTTTTCCAAATATATGATCCGTGTGTTTTTCTGGATCCCAAACACTTGCTGGCCATGTTCCATCACTTGGTCTACACAGTACTCTTCCAAAAATTGTGTCAGTAGAGTTAAGAGCTCCATTGTCCAATGGACTTTAGTTAAATTTTAATTTTTAATTTAAATTGATCAAAGTAGATAAAAAAAAATCACTGAAAAAAATCCTGACTAGCACTTAAATGGAACAAAAGGCATTGCCTTTCTTTGTGATTACAGTTAATGGCATAGAGCCCACAAAGGCCAACAAGCAGAAAAAGATACCAACGCAGACAGATTCCCCACTATTCAAACCAAGAGGCGGTGAATCTGTGTGCTCCTTGTGCTGTGCACGAAGCAGGCTTTCTACTGGCCGCCTGCTGCTAGGTCCTGATAGCAATCTTGTTACAAACAAGGAGTTCCTATAAGGCATAATGTGGTCTTGATTAAGTAATTGTGTTACATCCAAAGTGCATGAGAGCAGAGGCACCCGTCAGTTAACAGAGGGAGTTTGCAGAAGGGTCTGGCTTCCTGATGGCTTCATCAGTGACTGGACATTAGGGGACCTGCGTTCTGTGTCAGCCCACGTGGGTTTTGGATCTGACTCCTCACCCCTCCTACCACTGCAGATTTAGTCCAGGATCTATGTCATGCCTGGACTACGTATTGCAGTGATGTATATCTCCTACACTTTCTGAAATACAGATCTGAGCAAGTGACATTTCCTGCCCAGCAACCTTGAGTGCCTCCTACCACTTAACACCAGTCCTCACCTGAGTAGCATCGTCTATAGGATCTCTCATGTCTGGGTCCCGCATATACCTTGCAGCTTCGGCAGCCATCAGCACACCCATCCTCACTGTGCTTTAACCTCACAGAAATGCTGCCAGGCTCTCCCAAGGCCCCTTTCTTTCATATTTGCTCTGTCCTCTGACCAGCCTCCTCCTCTGCTCATTCAGTCACTTCCTTCTCATCCTCTAAGACCCAACTAGGTGACATCTGTCTGTAAAACTCCTCTGACTTCCTCAGGCAGAATGAATTGTGACAGTTGTTATGGGTTCACTCACCTCAGTTTCAGCTCTCAGCCCTTTGAATCATTATGTGTTCATCCTTTTGTTTCTGAAATGGGGTTCACAAATGTACCGTAGTCTGTGGTAGTGAACCTGGGTTTCACAAAGCCATGGCATAAAGATGGTTCACCTTTCTGGACTGGGCATTTGATTAAAGAGTCAGGGAAAATCTTTAAGATAAGCAGGACTGGAGAATCCACATGCATGTAAATTGTAAAGATAAAAGTGTTTGTTTTTGCATGGAAGCACTTTCTGCTTGTCCCATGTTCTGCATCCCATGTCTGCATGTCCCAGCAGCCTTTTGACTGTTTCGCTATTGAGTGGCAGCCATCTCTACACCTCTGTGGTGTGAGATTCCCCTTTCCTCACTGCCCTTCTCCCACTTCTTTCTCAAATAACCAGGAGAACAAATACATGAGCAGGTTTAACCTCTTATCTTGTTTCCTTCCTTTGGAAAGTGAGATTAGAGTAGATTTTTAAATTTTTATTTTATTTTTTGGACATGCTACATGGCTTGCAAAATCTTACTTCCCTGACCAGGGATCAAACCCTGACCTCTAGCAGTAAGAACGCTAGGTCCTGACCACTGGACTGTCAGGGAATTCCTAGGAATAGATATTTTTGTGTATGTATTTATTGATATTTTTAAATTAGACAATTCTATCACCCTTGTTTACTTAAAGAGTGTCTATAGCAACCTTCCTACATGGTGTAGCTCAGTTGGTAAAGAAACTGTCTGCAGTGCAGGAGACCTGGGTTCAATTCCTGGGTTAGGAAGATCCCCTGGAGAAGGGAATGGCAACCCACTCCAGTATTCTTGCCTGGAGAGTCCCATGGACAGAGGAGTCTGGGAGGCTACAGTCCATGGGGTCGCAAGAGTCGGACACGACTTAGCGACTAAACCATCACTGTAGCAACCTTGAAAAGTATCGATATATATATCGCACTTCTGTTGGGAAGTGAGAACATTCACTTGTGTGGAAGAGAGTTAGGTGAGATCTGTAACACACAAGTCCAAACATCACTCATCAAAAGTACAGATTGAATAGCTCCACCCGTAGAGCTTCGACACTCGGGTGTCCCGTGCGATCAGCTGAGCCCGGCAGCACCTTCCCTGCTTGTCACGCTCTCCTGGTGGGACAGCTCCCGACAGCCAGCTCTCCAGTTCTCATTGGCTACAGTGGTTTTGCACTGGTGTTGTGCACAGATCACAGAGTGAAAATGGGTAGGAAGGATAGGGAAGAATTCTTCAGAAAATGTATTTCTGGGTCCTTGTTTCCATTTCCCCTCTTCCCACAAAGCCAGGCCATGAGTAAGTTTTACTATTATAGTGGAAGAGACTGTGTTTCTAGGTTGATTTTAGAAAGTGTGTGTGTGCACACACATATATAGATAGAAAAATAGATCAGTATCTAGATAGCTAGATAGGGATAGAAACACACACACTCTCTAGTCTTTGTACAATCCTAGCACAAAACCGTGGGCGCCGGTGATAGCTGGAAACCTGTTTGGGCCTGTGAATACACACAACACCCACCCACAACCCCCCCACCCCCCCACACCCCCCACCCCCCGCCACACACACACACTCATCCATTTCATTCAGCAGGTACTTATTGGGTGCTTAGAATGGGCCGTGTATGCTGACCTGGGAGTCCAGCATTGACTGAATGAGACCCTGTCCCTGGCTTCATTGAGCTTACAGTCTAGTGGCAGAAACAGAAGACAAGCAAATGGTCGGCAAATAAATATTGTGAAGAAAATGAACTTTCATGGAGGAAGTGGAGAAAGAGAGGCCATCAGGGTGGGGACCCCAGCACGGGCCCTGCGTCCTCGTGACGGACACCTCCAGTAAGAGGTCTGGGAAACTGAGTCACCAATACAAGGCAAATTGCACCTCCTCCCCCTCCCCTGAGAGGGCAGCTGGAGGGAAGGTAACGAGGGAGATAAGAAAATAGAGTGCTTGCACATCTTTCTTCAAGTCATGATCCTGGAATAGTTAGGAGACTGTGTTTGGAAGATACATGTTCAGAGGAGAGGCAAGTATGCCGATGGGGGTGTGGGTGGGCGGCAAGGGGGTAAGTTGGTCGGGACTGGAGAGGAAGGGAGAAGACCAAAAGGGTGGGCCTCAGTTCAAGCCAGCATGGCATGGAAACTGGGACATGGGAGGGGCTTTTGGAAGCTGCCAGGAGAATGTGCTAATCATGAAGCCAAATATAGGTAGATGTATGATGGAAAAGGACTGACCTCCTTCTGGCTAGAGGACTCACTTGGTCTTAGATGGGAGGGTGGGAAGTAAGACAGACAGGGCAAGAACTGCTGCATTCCTGGGCTTGGGGCCTGCAGAAGGGGCAGGAGGACAGGACAGAGTGTGACACCAGCCAGGCCGGGAGGATGGCGTCATCCTTTGTGCATGAGCCAGCACAGTCCATGAGACAGCACAGTGGACCAGTCTCCACGCGGCCGCGGGAGCCGTGCTGGTCCATCCTGTGGCCGGGAAGCTCAGACCTGCACTGAGGTGGTGTGTGACCAGTTGGGGAGGAGAGAGTGGAAGGAATCTTTAAAACCACATCCCCATCTTCGGTGACAGCATCCCCAGGGTTGTAGCAGTGTTGATGAAGAAAAGTTACCTGTTTCTTAGATCTGCCTTGAACTTGCTCATTTCATCATGAAAGCTGGGATATGGCCCTGAAGGTGTGAAGAAGGTTCTGATGTTTCCTTGTTTCAGGGCAAGCAAAATGCCTTTTATAGCTGGGCACATCCCAGAGTTTCCTCTTGTCCATGATCATTAGACTGGGTGACCCCAGTTTAATAAGCAGGTTGTGACAAGAGTCTCACCATTGCAGGAAACCATACTGCATCATTGAATTGCCATTTTATTATTATTATTGACCTCTAAGTCTTCATAGTAAATCACCTACTTGTGAATTAAGTGATAGTTTCAAGTATCAATTTGTGAGATTAGTTTGAGTTTTGTTAATATTTAACCAGAGATTATGATTTATTTTTGATCTAAGAGATGTAATATGTAAGCTATAATAACTTTATATAAGATATAGTAGATGTTATATTAGATGTTATATGAGATAACATATAAGATATATAACATTGATATACTAAATGTAATATATAAGATTTGCTTCTATAAAGCAAATATAAGATTTGCTTCTTGTATGAAAAGATTTTACTCAACTCAAACTTACCAAAGGGGCATTTATTTTAAAACAGCGTTTGCAGTATGATTGATGTACAGAAAATTGCACATAAGTTTTGACATATGTTTGGCCAGTGAAACTATTACCACGGTTGAGATAATGCTCAAATTTATTACTCTAAAGCATTTTCTCACACCCTTTTGTGATTATGGCTGCCCTTCCCTATCCCCAAGCAACTATGGATGGCTTTCTGTCATTATAGATTAGTTTGCATTTCTCAGAATTTCATATAAATGTCATCATGCATTAAGTACCCTTGGAGAGGGTTTGGCTTTTTTCAAGTTAGTGTAATTGTTTTGAGACTCCTCTGTTTTGTTGCATGTTTCAGGAGTTAAGACCTTTGTATTTCTGAGTAGTACTCAATTGGATAATTGTACCACAATTTATGTTTCCCTCTTGATTGATACTTGGGTTCATTTCAGTTTCAGCTATGAATTGTTGTTGCTCAGTTACTAAGTCATGTCCAACTCTTTGTGGCACGCCTGGCTTCCCTGTCCTTCACTATCTCCTGGAGCTTGCTCAATGTCCATTGAGTTAGTGATGCCATCCAAATATCTCATCCTCTGTCACCCCCTTCTCCTCTTGCCATCAATCTTTGCTAGCATCAGGGTGTTTTCCAATGAGTCGGCTCTTCGCATCAGGTGGCCAAGGTGTATCGGAGCTTTAGCTTCAGTATTAGTTTTTTCAGTGAATATTCAGGGTTGATTTCCTTTAGGATTGACTGGTTTGATCTCCTTGGCTATGAATAGTTGTATACAAATCTTTGTATGGAAATTTGCTTTAATTTCTTTTCAATAAATAGAAATGAAATGGCTCAGTCATATGGTAGGTGCATGTTTAGCTTCTTAAGTATTATTAAGTAAACGATCTTCCAAAATGGTTGTATACCAGAGTAGCACTGACCTCATAAAAGGAGGTGAAATATCTTTCCTTCCTCTTCAACTTTCTATAAAAGTTTGTGTAGAACTGTTGTTTCTTCCTTAAGTATTTCTTAGAATTAACCAGGGAAACTATCTGAGAGTAGCGTTTTAAACTATGCATTCAGTACCTTTAATAGACACTTTGGTTCAGTTCAGTCGCTCAGTCGTGTCCAACTCTTTGCGACCCCATGAATCGCAGCACGCCAGGCCTCCCTGTCCATCACCAACTCCCAGAATTCACTCAGACTCACGTCCATCGAGTCGGTGATGCCATCCAGCCATCTCATCCTTTGTCATCCTCTTCTCCTCCTGCCCCCAATCCCTCCCAGCATCAGAGTCTTTTCCAATGAGTCAACTCTTCGCCTGAGGTGGCCAAAGTACTGGAGTTTCAGCTTTAGCATCATTCCTTCCGAAGAAATCCCAGGGCTGATCTCCTTCAGAATGCACTGGTTGGATCTCCTTGCAGTCCAAGGGACTCTCAAGAGTCTTCTCCAACACCACAGTTCAAAAGCATCAATTCTTCGGCACTCAGCCTTCTTCACAGTCCAACTCTCACATCCATACATGACTACTGGAAAAACCATAGCTTTGACTAGACAGACCTTTGTTGGCAAAGTAATGTCTCTGGTTTTGAATATGCTATCTAGGTTGGTCATAACTTTCCTTCCAAGGAGTAAACGTCTTTTAATTTGATGGCTGCAGTCACCATCTGCAGTGATTTTGGAGCCCAAAAAAATAGTCTGACACTCTTTCCACTGTTTCCCCATCTATTTCCCATGAAGTGATGGGACCAGATGCCATGATCTTCGTTTTTTGGATGTTGAGCTTTAAGCCAACTTTTTCACTCTCCTCTTTCACTTTCATCAAGATGCTTATCTGATATCAATTCATATCCAGTCATCTATTTCTTCTTGAGTGACCATTAGTAGTTTTTGTCTTTCAAGGGATTTTTCCATTTCATCTAAGTTGTCAAGTTTATTGGTGTAAAGTTGCTCAAAATATTCCCTTATTCTTTTTTTTAACGATTGTGTATATCTAGTTTTGACTGTGCTGGGTCTTCCTTGCTGGCAGGCTTCTCTCTAGCTGCAGCAAGCTGGGGCTACTCTCTCGGTGTGGTGAGGGGGAAGCCCCTCTCTGGGGTGGCTTCTCATTGCGACAGCTTCTCTGGTTGCGGTGCACAGGCTCCAGGCGCACAGGTTTCAGCAGTTGCAGTACATGGGCTCATTAGTTGCAGCGCAGGCTCAGTAGCTGTGGAACTTGGGCTTAGTTGCTGAGTCATGTGGGATCTTCCTGGATAAGGGATCGAACCATTTCTCCTGAATTGGCAGGTGAATTTTTTACCACTGAGCCCACAAAGGTTTCTCCTGAACTGGCAGGTGAATTTTTTACCACTGAGCCCACAAAGGTAGGCCTTATTATTCTTTTAAAAGCTGTAGAATCTGTAATGAAGTCACCTCTTTCAGTCCTAAAGTTTCTAATATTTGTCTTCTTTTTTTCTCTAAGGAATCTGGCTAGAGGTTTATTAATTTTATTGATTTCAAAGAATCAGCTTTTGGTGTTACTCAATTGTCTAACTTTTTTTGTGTGATTGATTTCTACTCTATATACTTTTCTGGTTACTTTTAGTTAAATTTGTTCTTATTTTTCTAAATTGGAAGATGAAGCCAGTGTTTTGAGATTTATTGTCTTTTCTAATATAGGCATTTACTGTTATAAATTTTCTTCTAAGTATTGCTTTAGCTGCATTCCACAGATTTTTAACAGGTTGTGTTTTTATTTTAACTTAGTTCAAAATGCCTTTTTAATTTCCCTTTTGATTTATCCTGTATCCATAGATTATTTCAGAGTATTTATTTAGCTTATAAATATTTGTGGATTTTCCAGGTCTTTGTTATTGATTTCTAATTTAATAAAAATGGGGACAGAATTTTTTTTTTCCTTTATTTGGAAAGAGCATGTATTTGTATGGGAGAATATATTTTGTATGGCTTGAATCCTTTTAAATTTATAGAGCTTTATTTTATAGCCCAGAATATGGTCCATTGTTGCAAATGTTCTGTGTGCATTTGAAAAGAATATGTATCCTGATATTATTGGGTAGAATTAATTTTATATTTAAAGTGGGTTTTGTTTTGTTTTTATAAACAGCATATGGTTGAGTCTTGCTCTTTTTTCTTGAATCTGATTACCTCTGCCTTTTAATGGGGATGTTTGAGCATTTATATATAATGTGATTATCGACTTATGATTGATAAATTATTAGTATGCTTGCTTTAAACAATCTATTATATTTTAAGCATATTTAAACAATGATAAATATGCTTTGTGTTCACATATTTTATATTTTTATTGTTTTTTATTTCTTCGTGTAGATCAAGGTGCGTATGTGGTGTCGTTTATCTTCTACTTGAAGGATTTTCTTTAACATTTCTTGTGCTGAAGGTATACTGACGATAAGTTCCCTCTGTTTTTTATATGTCAGTAAAGGCCTTTATTTCCCCTTCAGTTTTTAAAGGTAGAAAATTATATGTTGACAGGTTTTTTTCTTTCAGTGATTTAAAGATGTTTCTCTGCTTTCTAGCTTCCATTGTTTCTGACAAATACTCTGCAATAGTTTTTGTACCTCTGCAAGCAATATGTCATTTTTTCCTCTGGCTGCTTTTAGGATCCTCTCTTTATCACTGGTTTTAAAATTTTGATTTTGATATGCCTTAGTGTAGTTTTTTAATTTTTTTATGCTTGAGTTTTGTTGAGATTCTTGGATCTGTGGGGTTGTAATTTTATCAAAATGGGAAAATTTTCAGTGCTTATTTCTTTATGTTTGGGGGTACTTTTCACCTCTCCTTTCTTTTGATAAGTTCAATTGCATATATATTGAGCAACTTGAAGCTTTACCAAAGTTTATGAGTGCTCTATTGATTTTTTTCAGTCTTTTTTCTCATTGTTCATTTTGAATAGTTTCTGTTTCTATGCGAGTTCATTATTTTTTCAAGTGTCAAGCACCTTTTCAGCTGGATTTTGAAAAAATTGAAGCATAATTGACATACAGCATTATATCAGGTGTACAACATAGTGGTTCAACATTTGTATACATTGCAGAAGGGTTAACATCAAAAGCCTAGCTATGATCTGTCGCTTTCAAATATGAAGTACAGCATTATTGACTGTAGTCATATTCCCATGACTTATTTATTTTATATTTGGAGGTTTTTATCTCTTAATGCCCTGCACCTATTTTGTCTAACTCCTCACCCTTCTTCTCTGGCAACAACCAATATGTGTACTTTATCTATGAGCTTGTTTAGTGTGTTCATTTGTTTGTTTGTTTTTTTTATTCTACAAATGAATGAAATTATGATATCTGTCTTTCTGTATCATATTTCATAGTGTTCTTCTGTGTTACCACAAAAGCAAGATTTTATTCTTTTTGTGACTGAATAATATTCCATTGTGTAATATACACCACATATCCTTTATCCATTTCACCCATCAGTGAACATTTAGATTTCTGCATCTTGCCTATTGTAAATAATGATCAATGAACATAGGGATGCATGTATCTTTTCAAATTAGTCTTTCTGTTTTCTTTGGATAAATATCTAGAAATGTAAGTTTTGGGTCATACGGTGGTTCTTTTTAATTTTTTGTAGGAACATCCATACTCTTTTCCATAATGGCTGCAACAACTTATATTTTACCAACAGTGAATAAGGGTTCCCTTTTCTCTGCATTCTTGCCAACACTTGTTATTGCCTATCCTTTTGATAAGTCTTTCTGACAGGTGTGAAATAATGTCTGACTGATGATTAGTGGTATTGAGCATCCTTTCATGTGCCTGTGGTCCATCTTTACGTCTTTGTTGGAAAAAGTCTACTAGGTCATCTGAACTGAGCTCTTTTCTATGCCTTTCCTGTCTGGACATGTTCACAGTTTGTTTAACTTCTTGTATCTATGGCCTGTAGTCATAATAACTTTTAATGTTTTAGCCTTCTAGTTCTACTGTCTGTGTCATTTCTGAATTGTTTTCAGTTGATTGATTTTATTTCCTCTTTATCAGTTATTTCTTAATAGATGCCACACCTTGTAAATTTCTCTCTCTTTTTTGGGGGGAGGATTCCCATAAACATTATTCAGCTTCATTCTACGGTGTAATTGATTCAGAAAGTTTTATTCTTGCAGGCCTTGTGTCTTCGCTATGTTTAATCCAGTATTTTACCACTGTTGAGGCAATGATCTTCTTACAACTTTAACTCATGCCCCCTGACCCTTCGGCTTCTGCTTCTCTCTAGTGGCTCAGATGGTAAAGAATCCGCCTTCAATGTGGGAGACCCCACTCCAATATTCTTGCCTGGAGAATTCCATGGACAGAGGAGCCTGGTGGTCTATAGTCCATGGTGTTGCAGAGAGTCAGACATGACTGAGTGACTAACACTTTCACTTCCTCTCAACTACATATTCTTTTCCTACCTTTCAGTTCCAAGTCCTGGGCACACGGCTATGATTAGCTTGGCCTTCTACACCAGAAGCCTCACACAACCACTAGACAGCTTGCCTTTGGATGAACTGCCTTTGGGGAGGAACCCACCATATTCACTCAGCTGTTGCCAGGGCACAGGGTCCTACGCATAAGACATTATCTCAGCAGGTCCTCATCCTGTGGTTTCCCTTAGAGAATGGGCTGAGCATATAGACACATGGAGACTAGTGTCTACAGTTGTATCTGACTTGATGCATGCTTGTTATTCAGCATCTAATTCATTCATCAGGTGACTCATCATGCATCTCTTCTAAGTGTCAGGAGACAGGGACAAATGAGAAAACAGGATCCGGCCTAGAAAGTTAGACTGCAGGAGGAAATATAGTAAAATATGTGGAAATGATGAAGACCAAATTTAGGGTAGTGGTCATTTTTAGGAAAGAAATGAAAAAAACGTATAAACTGGTGCGTGTACTGTGGCAAGTACTACACAAATGGTACTTTACTAAGTACCCGTGGTGTGGGGAGGGGAGGAATATAGGTCAACGTGAGGGCTCCAGCCTGACAGGCCTGTTTACAAAGCTTAGCTCTGCTACATCCTGAACTTCTCCGTGCCTCTATTTTCTCGTCTATAAAGGAGATAATAATAGAGCTTAGTACAAGAAGTTGTACTGATTAAAAGAGCCATTTTGTGCAAAATAATTGGCACACTGTGTTGTCTCCATAAACGTTCACTCATTACAAACCATATTTCAGTGCAGTCGAGTTCCTGCTCCAGACGTCCCAGAAAGGGAGGCCTGAACCAGATGGGATTTCTGGGGTAGTTCCTAGAGCCTTTTGCATCCAAGATTAAATATTGCAATTCCTCTTGCTCAGAGTATATCATCCGCTCCCTTGCAAAACCTCTCTGGCCTCTGGCCACCCGCATTCTTGTGTGGCTTCACTTGGTTGCAGCTGCCTTGGGTGTAACTTAGATGACTTCAGCTTCCCAGGTGCATTCCTGGTGGCACGCAGTCCCCATCACAGACCCAACTTGGAGCCATGACAGAAAGGTTCAGATCAAACCCATAGCCCACTGTAGCCCCTCACGCTGAGAACTGCCGCTGTCGTATTCCAGATCTGGCCTCGGAGACCACAGCTCGGAGCTTCCTCTGTGTTTGTAGATTTTCCACTCCCAACATAAAGTGATGTCTGTTGAGCGCCTACTGTGACCCAGATGCTGTTCCAAGCAGGCTCCTACATACACTCTCACATAATATGGAGTATTATTATCTCCATTTTACAAGCAGGTACACTGAGGCTCGGGGAGGTTAACTGACTGGCCATACTCAGGTTTTCTCAATCTAAAGCCCTGCGTTTAATTCCTTTACACCACAGCTGGTCCCCAGGCTGGCCAACGTTAAACAGTGCAACAGCTTCTAATCACTGTAGGCATTTTCCTGAAAGATTTCATATGGAAGGTAAAAATCTGTTATGGATGCCTTTATAAAGAGAAAAATTCACCATACTAGCTTGAATTTGGGTATTTGGATATATTTGTTTTTAGCAATGATTTGGGATATTCCCCTTGTGTGGTTTGAGTGCTTTCTAGCATTGATATTCTAAGTGAGCTTATTTCCAGAAACAGAATTTATAGGGCCAGAGTTCATACTCTCACGTATTGGGCATATCTAGATAGAGGGAGACCTAGGGAAATTTAATTTATTTATATTATATATGTAACTCTTGGTTCCTAGCATGACCAAAATGGCTTCTGTGCCATTATCCAGGACAGATAAGCTCATGGGGCGCTTTGGTCGTCCCTTCCAGCTTCAGGGCTCTGTGTTAGGGCATCCAAGAGAATGGATCTTGAGTTATAGAAGGCATTGTGCTTCACTTTAGGAGAAGAGGAACCAGTCTTCATTGCTTCGCCTTGGCATCTCACATCTTACTTCTGAAAGGAAAGAGCCTCCAGTATTAACCCTGCCTGATAGTACATTCACATGCCCTCTGGCCTCAGACCCAGCATGAGGTCTCCCTTTGCCGGGTCTCAGTAGACAGGGGATCATCTGCATTTCCCTTCTTAGAGGCACCCGGGAAGAAATGACAGCATCCGCTCAACAAGGTGGAACCCTTTTTATTTTCCCAAGTTCTAATACTGTTCTAATTTTAAATAAGCTCCAGTGTTCTCATCTGAAAGGAAATGATGTTAACGAATGATATAGAGAAGCTTCACTGTGAACTCATTAGTATAGCCACTAATGACCCATTATTAAGTTACCATGCATGAAGGTTTTCCTGGAACAAGCTGATATATTTAGAAGAACAAATTAAAGTCAGAAGCGCAAGGGGAAATGGCAAGGTTCTTATATTGTTCCTTCCCCAAGAACTTCTCTCTCCTCCCCCTGAAAAGAGAACTCAAGACCCGAAGCTGCTGGTCCTTGAGACCACCACACAGGGCAGGCTGACAGCTGAGCTATTAATAGAATCAGATTCACCTAAAATAATAGTCCTGTGTAGTGCATGCGTGCTAAATTGCTTCAATCTTGTCCGACTCTGTGTGACCCTATGGACTGTAGGCCACCCGGCTCCTCTGTTCATGGGACTCTCCTGGCAAGAATAATGGAGTGGGCTGCCGTGCACTCCTCCAGGGGATCTTCCCAACCCAGGGATCTAGCCCACGTCTCTTACGTCTAACCTGCCTTGGGAGGCCGGCTCTTTACCACTAGTGCCATCTGGGCAGCCCCAGTCCTATGTAGGGTACCTTAGTTTTTATTTCATTTTCTGTTTGCAAATTCTGTGATTGCACATAACTTTTAATGTTCAGCTAGCTTGGGGATTCAGAGATACTTGGGCTTCCCTGGTAGCTCAGATGGTAAAGAACCCACCTGTAATGTGGGAAACCTGGGTTCAGTCCCTGGATTTGGGAGATCCCCTGGAGGAAGGCATGGCAACCCCCTCCAGTATTCTTGCCTGGAGAATCCCCATGGACGTAAGAGCCTGGTGGGCCACAGTCCATGGGGTTGCAAAGAGTCGGACATGATTGAGAAACTAAGCAGAGCACATTTTCATATATATTTTTATATTTTTTCTAAATATTCATGAATCCCTAAATGGTGTGTGGTTTTGCTTTGCTGCTGCTGCAAAGTCGCTTCAGTCGTGTCCGACTCTGTGCGA
This sequence comes from Capra hircus, assembly GCF_001704415.2. Taxonomy (NCBI): domain Eukaryota; kingdom Metazoa; phylum Chordata; class Mammalia; order Artiodactyla; family Bovidae; genus Capra; species Capra hircus. The sequence goes on along the minus strand of NC_030831.1, from coordinate 20,751,650 downwards.
CCCCATAGACTGCAGCCCACCAGGCTCCATCCCTGGGGTTCTCCAGGCAAGAACACTGGAGTGGGTTGCCATTTCCTTCTCCAGTGCATGAAAGTGAAAAGTGAAAGGGAAGCCACTCAGTCGTTTCCGACTCCTAGCAACCCCATGGACTGCAGCCTACGAGGCTCCTCCATCCATGGGAGTTTCCAGGCAAGAGTACTGGAGTGGGTTGTCATTGCCTTCTCCAGTGGTTTTGCTTTACATGTATTTAAACTTCATAAAAATGATAACATTCTCTTTATGTTCTTCAAATTACTTCTCACTATCAATATATTATGCTTTTAAAAATCATCCAAATTAGTCTATATCACTCTATTTCATTCATTTCTTCAGGTATAGAGTATTCCTTTGTATAAATACACTGTAATTTTATTTTTTCTATTTTTTGATATTTATGCTGTTTCAAGTTATTAGCTGTTAGCAGTACAAAGCAGTGTAATACATTCTATTCTTGTACATGTCTGTCATCTTCATCCATGCAAAGGTGTAAAGGTGTACTCTGTAGTATCAGCCTGGAAGTGGATTTTCTGGATTGTGGGATACACGCATCTCCAGATGTATTCAGTGTTTCTCTGAAAGGATTTCACCAGCTTACGCTCCCAGACGCAGTATATGGGGGTTCTTGTCTTGTTTTGTGTCTTCAGGCATGGATTTTTGTCAGTCTGCAACCTGGGAGGTGTGAAACAATATCTCACTATGAGTTTAGCTTGCATCTCCTCTCCCTGAATCCTAGTGAAGATGAGTGTTGTTCATGTATTTATTGGTGATTTAATTTTCTTCTTCAATAAAATGCCCACTGTCTTTTGCTCATTTTTCCTTTGCCTGTTTTTCCAGTAGGTAGTTTGTCTTTTTCAAATGGATTCAAAGGAGTTCTCTTTGTATTGCTTACTAATACTTTGTGATTTGTTTGTGTTAGAATTAGCTTCTCCCATGCTGTGGCTTCTCTTTATTCTTATGTAGTCTTTCAGTGTATATAAACTTATAAATATAACATGTGCATATATATTAAAATTTCCCTTTTTGACTGCCCTTTTAGATTTCTAGTCTGAAAAAAATTCTTTTCTATCCTAATATCTAGATGTTGTAAAGTTTTGCTTTTTTACATGTTTCACTTAAACTTCCCAGAATTTATTTTTGTGTTTGGCATGAGGAGGGGCTGCTGTATTTTTGTCTTACACGACTAATAGCTGTCTCAGCACCATTTGTTAAATAGTCCATTTTTTGGTTTGTTTGTTTAGTTACTAAGCCCTGTCCCACTCTTTTGCGACTCCATGGACTGTAGCCTGCCAGGCTCCTCTGTCTATGGATTTCCCAGGCAAGAATACTGGAGTTGTTTGCCGTTTCTTTCTCCAGGGGATCTTCCCCACCCAGGGATTGAGCCTGTGTCTCCCGCATTGGCAGGTGCGTTCTTTACCGCAGAGCCACAGGGGAAGCCCAAATAATCCATTGTGTCCCTACTAATCTGCAATGACATGTCTATCATGAATCAAGATGCCATTTGCGTATGAATCTGTCATTCCATGTCTCTGTTCTTGCACCAAGACCACCTTCATAATTAACCACTCTGGCTTTAGAATGGGCTTGATATCTAGTGGGGCCAGTGATCCGCTTTGTTCTTATTCAAAGTTGTCTTGGTCATCCTTGGATCTCAGTTCTTCCATAAACATTTTGGAGCCACCTTGTAATGTTCCATGAAAAATCCTTTTGGAATGTTGAATGAAATTGATTTGAAATTGTATAAGTTGGAAAAGAATTGGCATCTTGACTGTATTGAATCTTTCTATATGTAAATGTGATATAGTTGTCATTTATTTAGGCCTTTTACTAAGACGTTATAAGTCTTTCTTATAATGAAGTAATTTGTAGTTACCATGTAGTTAACTTAATAATTGTTACTGTTATATGAAAATACAATTACTATTTGCACATTTTACACTGAGAAACCTTATTGGGCTCTTATTAATTCTAGTAACTTATGGGGTTTTTGGATTTTCTAAATAAATCATATTATCTCCTAATGATGACATTGTATTTCTTTCCCTTCCTTATGCTTTTACTTGTTTATCTTAGTGTACTGGCTAAGACTACCAGAATAATGTCAAATGCAAGCAATTCTGGGAGTCTCCTATCATTTCTAATATTAAACTTAAATGTTTCAACATTAGGAATGATGCTTAACATAGTTTAAAAAATTTGTTTTTACTAAATAACCATTGTCAGGTTTAGAAAATTTTCTTCTATTTCTAAGAGTAATGAGTTAATTCCATTCTGCTTTCCAAATTGTTGAGTTGACCACTCGTTATTCTTTAGAAACATCCTAAAAATTTTAATATATAATCTCTTCATACATAGCCTTTTGATATATAGTCTTGATATAATACTCTTTGAATGTTTTCTAATTTTCTGTATATTTCTTCTTTGACCTGAATTAATTAGAAGCATTTAAAAACTTCACAATTGTAAGGATTTTTCAAATGTATCTTCTTTTTTGATTTTTTATTATTTATTTATAATTTAAATTTATTTATTTTAATTGGAGGCTAATTACTTTACAATATTGTATTGGTTCTGCCACACATCAACATGAATCCACCACGGGCGTACATGTGTTTCCCATCCTAAACCCTCTTCCCACCTCCTTCACTGTACCATCCCTCTGGGTCATCCCAGTGCAAGCATCCTGTATCAAACCTGGACTGGCAATTCGTTTCTTATAAATGTATCTTCTTGTTATTTATTTTTAACTCAATTGTGTTGTGGTTAGGAAGGTAGCGCACATGAAAACCAGCTCTTGTCATTCACTCATGAGCTTGAACTCTGTCACAGGATTGACAGTCGGTTTTTAAATAGTTTCTGTGTATTTGAATATTTTCTGTGTGTTTCTGTGATTATGTTTTCTTTAATTTGGGACACCAGGTTTTATATATATATATTTTTTTTTTCATCTGCTAGGTAAAAATTATTAATCAGGTTAAACATGTCTAGTTCATTCATAACAGTTTCTCTCAGTCACTGTGTGAGAGGTGTAGGAAACCCCTCCACCTGATTGTGGATTAGATTTGGCTGCATGTAACAGAAAGATAAATACATGATAGTAGCAAAAAGAAGATAGAAGTTATGTGAAACGTAACTTTGTTTATATGGATGATAAAATTCTCTCTATGCCTAAGGATCCAAGCTGACGTATTAGATGCTTAGTGAGCCCAGATTATAGGTGTTACTGAGCTTAGATCTGGCTCCTCACTGCTCAGAAATCAATACTCAAGATTCAAGTGCTAGTAGAAACAGAAACCTTTCTTTAATCAGAAAGCCAGCATCCTGAGGAGAAGGTGGACTCATGTCCCCAAATCAACTGCAAAAATTTTTCTCAGCTGTGAACATCGTTACAGGGCAAAGGAGAAAGTAACCTCACTTAATCACTGAGATGTGTGCACGCTCAGTCACTTCAGTTGTGTCTGACTGTTCGTGACCCTGTGCACAGTTGCCTGCCAGTCTCCTCAGTCCATGGCATTCTCTGGGCAAGAATACCGGAGTGGGTTGCCATGTCCTTCTCTAGGGGATTTTCCCAAGCCAGGGATCAAACCCACGTCTCCTGCATTGCAGGCAGATTTCTTTACTGACTGAGCTAGCAGGGAAGCCTTAATCATTGGAACAGAGGTGCAGATTCATTGCCATCTCCCATTGCATGCAAGCTCCTCAGCTCCTTGTGATCTTTCTTTAGATGCTATCTTGTTCTCACAGTTTTTCATAGGATTACTGACAGGGAGACTGGGGAGAAGATACAGTCATCTGTTAATTACTTATTCTTCATTGTTGCTTCTTTGATTTAAAGAAGAAACCAACAGGAAGCAAGATACTGTGTGATCAAAAGGTTTGAAAGGTGTGCTTGGGCCAGAGATGAATAGAGCCTGGGGGTGCCTGGTTTAAGGTTAGTCATAATATAGTTTTGCTAAAGTGACAAATCAAAGGGGGCCTCCTGCAGAGAGCTTTCTCTTGCTGAAAGCTGCTTATAGAGGGTTTGGTTACTCCCTCCTTGTAGCAATTGGGGATGGTGGTTTCTTCCCTCTGCTTCTCCTCCCACCTCTGATGGGTTGCCAGAGGTGACTCACCTTTTCTAGGGGGAACAGCTGTGCGACTTATGGCAGAATGTGTGTGCTGCAATAGTCACATCTTTCTCCTGTGCTGAGGGACCTTGTGTTCCCCACAAGGCAGGCATATTCATCAAATTCAAGTAGGCGATCACCCAAGCTATATATCAGAAATATTTGTGTCTCAGTTTAGACGTTTTCCTAATAAACAAAGGTTCAGTTGTCTGTAACAGATTTTATTATTCCCCAGAGGTCCAACAGACTCTCCTTCCCATCTAACCCTCTTCTTTATATTTCATATAATTGCCTAATTTTACCTTCTTCCACCCATTCTCCCTACTTAACATTTTCTGTGGTTGCCCTCTGATTCTTCACTAAGGCCTTCACATAGCTGACCATCCCCATCACAGCATCTTCAGTGAACAGTCCAGATTATTTGTGTGGTATCATCAAGAATCAAGTGCTATCCTTTAAACAAGCTGCTTGTTCATGGACATTTCTTGACATGGAAATGAAATTTCCTTAATTCCATTCAGATTTCAGACCATTGACTTTTTTTTTTTCTCCTTATCTGTCATCCCTTGTTTCAAGATAATACAATTAATTATTTGGGGAAGTATATTGAGAAACTGGTGTATGGCAAAATATTTTTAGTACACGTAAAAGAGAGAACAGTTTTAGGCTGAATGTTTCTTCCAGGTCATCAGAGTATTATCAGAAACCAGTTTTAAAATGCGTGTGTGTGTGTGTATGGAGAAAATATGTGTTTATATTTTAAGCATATCCTGGAATACATTTTTGATAATAATATCACTCATTATTGATGACTGCTTATGTGCCAAGCCTGCTGCTTGGTATTTTATATGCGTTATCACCTTTTTGTCCTCTGAGCATATAAAGCAAGTCACTTATCTCCATTTACAGATGAAGATCTTGGAACAGAAGCCTGAGACACTCAGTGATTTCCCCTAGCCATTCCCTAGGTACTGGCAGACCCTCCGTTCTAACCAAGGCTGACTGATTCCTACATTAGTCCTTTTAATCACTGGACGAGCCACTCAAACACTGACTCATTTTATCTTTAGGTCATCACTGAGTGGTCTTCTCACGTCATCCTTTAGGCAGCACCAAGAGTCCTTGGCAGCAGAGAGAGAGAGGCGGCGACAGGAGAGAGAGGAAAGGTTGCAGAGAATAGAACGAGAGGAAAGAAACAAATTCAGGTAAGAGGATTTACAATTGTTTTCAATGAACTGAAACTTAAAGCACATGCCTTCACTGTTGCATATGGTTAATACTGGTATTAAAGGATTAGGGGTTAATATGCTTGCTTCCGATACTCCCTCTGTTTTCAAGAAAAGCAAGCCTGAAACAGGCTTGATCTGGTTTGTTGTGGCCTGTCTTCCTTTAACCTATGGCAGGAAACAGAGCCAGCCAGCCAGATTCAATTAAGGCCTGTGTGTTCTTGGGGCCTTCATTATCTAAAATGGTTTTATCCAGGCCTTCCTGAAGGCAGAAGACCTAATTGGCTTAATTTGACATTTTCCCCTGAAGCTATTCATGTTTTATTCATATTCTATTGGACACCTAAAAGAAAATGCTTTTCCACTTTCTGGGTTCTTACTCCTTGTAGCAATATTTCATATTTTTTAGGCAATAATATTTCCTCCTGTGGAGGAGAAGAAGGCATTGTATTGATTAGTCCCAGGCCATTGTCCCCCCTGGTCTCTTTGGTCTCTGTCCAGCTCTAAAGATGTGTTCTTGGGTGGCCCAGTCCAGCTTCTGTGTCTTAGCCTGTCTGCTCCGCTGAATCCGGGATCTCTCCCTTTCTCCTTCAGTCAGATCAGCCTTTCCCCCCATCCTCCTGGTCCACGTCCTAACACTCCTCTGGCCTGGGTTCATGCTGTGGAGTTCTTTTGAAAATGCGGGACACTTGGTTCGTCTTTTCTTACACCTTCATTCCTCTTTCTCTTCCTTTCTTCCCTTTGTCTTTCCCCTCCTTCCCTCTGGCCTTCTCCATCTCCTTCCTCCGCCCTCCTGCATCTTCCCGTTCATCTCTCCCGTAGTTTCTACACTCTTTTTCCTTCTTATTTCTCTCCCACCTCCACTTCCTGTTTCCTCCATTCACTTTTTTTGGGAAACAGTCTTCGATCAATCACTCACAGTGAAATCGACGAAGGATGTAAAGCATTGTCAAGGAGGATTTACAAGTTCAATAATGTTTTCTTTTCCCAGCAGCCAAAAAGAGTATAGACTCCTCTGTTCATGGGATTTTCCAGGCACGAATACTGGAGGGGGTTACCATTTCCTCCTCCAGGGGATCTTCTGACCCAGGAATCAAACCTGCATCTCTTATGTTCCCTGCATTGGCAGGCAGGTTCTTTAGCACTAATCATAAAATGAGCAGAGCTGTGAATTTGCCTTACCCATAACTCACTGCTATATGAAAACAAGTATCCCAAGTCTGGTGGGTAAAAAACTAATCCTGACTTTTGTGAGATGGGGATTCACGAGCTGCATGAAGTAGAGCAGTATCATTATCACACCATAACTGTATGGTGTATCTTGAGCTGTCAGATTTCCACCAAACGATACATGGAAAGGCCAGACCTGTATGCACCATTTCTCACGAGGTAGCTCTGGAAGTTGTCACTTTTGGAAAAACCAATTTGTAAAACTGCTGGAACAGGTTAGATGCTTCATGATTCAGGGCTTTCTGAGAGCTCCACATATTTCACCACCAAATAGCAGCAGAGCATCTGACTGAAACACATGGAAAATTCAGAGACTAGCTTACACATTTAAGATTTTGATTGAAAACCTCTTAAAACAAGGTACCAGATCTGGGAAAGAGGAAATCAGCATGCTCCCTCCTGTCTCTTCTATGCCATCACTCAATGCAGCCATCAGTCATGGACAGGTTTAAAGCGTGGGGCTCTGAAAACTCTGAACTGGAAAAGAGAGCAGGTGAATTGGGGATGGAGACTAGCATTCAAAGTTCTGCCAAAACCAGGGAGAGTTCACCATTTTTCCCTCCAATATCACATGGCATGACTCAAAAGCATCCCCAAACCCAGAAGCACATGCCAGGCGTGAACTGAAAGAGCTCTAAGAGAACGCCTCTTTTTCTGGACTGTTGCTGTTGTTCAGTCACCAAGTCATGTCTGACTCTTTGCCAACCATGAACTGCAGCACACCAGGCTTCCCTCCTTCACTGTCACCCAGAGTTTGCTCAAACTCATGTCCATTGAGTTGGTGATGTCATTCAAACATCTCATCCTCTGTCACCCCTTCTCCTGCCCTCAGTGTTTCCCAGCATCATGATCTTTTCCAATAAGTTGACTCTTCACATCAGGTGGCCAAAATATTGGAGCTTCAGCATCAGTCCTTCCAATGAGGAGCAGCAAAAGGAATTCCTGAGGGTTGGAGAGTTGAGAAGGCTCCTGTTTCATCTTATTTTTTCCTTTGTACCTCTCCCAGCCTCCAAGCAATATGGTTACAGAAGCACAGTGATGACATTAGTGTCCAGGCAGGTGCCTAAAACTCAGGGAGGGAACCCTTCCTGTGCTCAGAAGAGTGTCCTGCAAGAACACTTCTTTTCTCCATGTCTCCCCCTGCTGCATTGCCCTGTAAGCAGATGGAGGTACTGAAAGCCTGTAGCAGAGCAGGGAAACCGAAGCCCACGTTTTTTGCCCAGAGGACCAGGAAGGGAGACCTAAAGAGTCCAGAAAATGACGGGAAAGTTATGAAAAGTAGAGAGGTCAAGAGAGCAATCCAGAGGTCATCTCTAGTTTGTGCACATGTGACTCAGAACCTAAACAGGACACCACAAACTTTGAAAACTAAGTTCAGAGTAGAACACACTTAGGTATCAGACTGGCCACTGGGTGGTGCATATTAGGACCTGATATGAATAGCAGTAAAAATATTTGAGAACTGATCGAATACTGGAACCAATATCAGAAGGCAATCAGAGCTTACAGGCTGAGCCTAACTTGGTTGATTGCCTGCTAAAGGAAAATAATCAAGATTCTTCATAGAATTTAAATAAGGCTCAGAGTCTCATTGCATAATATTTAAAATATACAGAATGCAATCCAAAACAATTTGTCATAGGAATCCAGGAAAAAAAAATCTTCAAAGGGAAAAGAGAATCAAAATATGCTGAACACAAAAGGACATAGATGTTGTCATTATCAGACAAAGACTTTAAAGCAGCTGTTATAAACATGTTCTAAGATGTAAAGGCAAATACTTTTGAAACAAATGAAAAGTCTCTGCAAAGAGATGGAAAATATAAAGAAGCAGCAAATGGAAATACATGTAGAAGCAGAAGATACAGTAACCAAAATAAAAAAGGCTTTGAATGGTTTCAGCAGCAGAATAAAAATGAGAGAAAAGTCCGTGAATTTGAAGATGAAACAATAGAAATTATCCAATCTGAAAGACAAAATGAAATACTGGAAAAAAAAAAGAACAGTGCCTCATGGACCTGTAAAATAATACATCTCAGCATTTGTGTCTTTGAAGTCCCAGAATAATGGGACAAGAGTGTATTGTAATATGTATTCAGCCCATATATTGGTAGTGTAAGAATTAGACCTGGGCAACCTTGTCTTCAGAGACCATGCTCATAACTAACTATTCACTATTTTCTCTTGGTCACCAAAGAATCTCACTCATCCTTTAAGAACATAGTGAGATCCTGGCAAAATAAGCCTGTCTAGAAAGGAATGCTGATAATCAGTACAGACCACACAGAACTACTGATTATGATGACTTCAATTCTATCCTGAAAATCTGAGGATGTGAATGAAAAGAAATTCAAAGAAGGAAATAGGAAAAGCTCTATAGAATCATGCCTGAGATTAGCCATATGGCTGACCCTTTATCAGCCACCTCATTGATATACGTTATTCATGTTCCTTGTGCTGTTTTCTTTGCAAAGCATTCTTATCTGTTGTTATTTTTGTTGAATATGATCATAATTTTCCCGGGTTATGGGAAATGATATTTCTAGTGTGGTAAGTGATGAGAATGGATGTTTATAAATGATAACACATTTGTGCCTTTGTTGCTTTTTCTTCCCCCTCCTAACCTGGTTTAGTTGCTCTTACCATCTCTTTCTATCCAGCTATCAGTGCACAGAGGGGTAGAGAACTTAAGCTACCTTATGAGGTTCAGTGTAGAAAACTGTCATGTCACCGTTCTCCAGGAAAATAAATAGTTTACTGAGAAGGGACTGACCACACAGTCTTACATTTAGATTCAAGTTGGAACCTCACCAGGAGAAACAGACAAAAGCATTGAAATTAGACAGATTTGGGCATATTTTGGATAAAGACAAGAGAGAATGCACAAAAGCTTCCAGTGATCTCTGCTTAGAAACTGAAGTGTGAGGGATTCAGAGGAAGAATCTTGGGCTGTGGAAGGCATATCTAAACTGAGTGTGGTACAAAATGGCCAAGACACTTGGGCCCACTCAAATTTAAATCTTGAGATGAATGTTGGGGAGTTACCAGAGTTTGGTTGTGTGGTACTCACCTCTGAATACTGTTGCTTGCTTGTCGTTGCCATATCTTATTGATGAATTGGTTTACCTTTTAAAAATCTTTTTGTCTCACCCCTCTTCCCCGTATACTTAAAGTCTTCTTTCTGAAGAGTAATTCGAGTTCTGAGTGAATCCAGTAATCCCTTATTTTCATCTCTGTGATTTTATAGAAAAATTTAGTACTTTTAAAGTGCAGCCTTTATGTTTATATTTTAAAAATTTAACAATAACCACTTTCCATTTCTGAGATGATAGTCAGCCTTCATGATATAGTCTGTTAATAATTTCTTGGCAATTTTATGAGCCTCTAATTCTGTTGTTTTCCCTCCCCATTTTGTTTGTTTTGCATATTTCGATTAGCCGAGAGTATTTAGACAAAAGAGAAGAACAAAGACAAGCAAGAGAAGAAAGGTTTGTATATCTCTTCTTTCCCATTGTAACCAAATGGCATGTGACTTTGGTAGTTAAAATACAATAGCTTCACCTAAGACCTAAGACCTTGGGGAGCTGGCATTTTGCAGAATAGAGTGTCCTGGTTATCTCCATTTTCCAAGAAAGTACAGATTAATTATTTAGTGCCATCATGGTATGAGATATATGTGTATGTTCCTCCAAAACTCTTCTCTAAATAAACATATAGTTTAGCTTATTGGCATGTGGTATATATTCTAAATGTCTTTTTACTACCACTGTTGAGCCCGGGTTAGGTGTCCCTCCTATGTGTTTCCAAGTCATTTGTTCAGCATTTCTTCCACAAATACTTGAGCCCACACACTATGCCAGGCACTGGCTAGGGTGCCAGACCCTCCTGAGATTCTCCCTGGAGGTGCCTGACCACTTACCCATCCCCTTACTGAACTGTACTCAGTTCCTGCGTGGCAGGAACCATACCTGATTTTCCTTGGTGTCCCAGTGTCTGCCATAGGGCTTGCAGGTAGCAGACACTTAGGAAGAATGTATTGAATAAATGAGGCTTCCCTGGTAGCTCAGTGGTAAAGAATTTGTTAGCAATGCAGGAGACATGGGTTTGATCCCTGGGTTGGGAAGATCCCATGGAGAAGGAAATGGCAACCCGCTCCAGTATTCTTGCCTAGAGACTCCCAGACTCCTAGACAGAGGAGCCTGGTGGGCTACAGTCCACGGGGTTGCAAAGAGTCAGATATGACTTAGCAACTAACCAACAACCAACAATTGAATAAAGGAGCAAAAGAACCAACAGCTTTAAAATATTTAAGCTGTAAACCAGTTTGTTCATTTCAATGGCAACATACTTTGGATCCCTTTAAACCATATCAAGTTAATATATTCAGTGTCTGGTAAACTTAGACAAGCAAAGGAAATTGTTTTTGGAGGTAGACCAGCAAAAGGCAAGTTTACCCCCTAGCACTGTTCAGCTGTACAGTTGTGAGAGCTGGACCGTAAAAAATGAAGAGTGCCAAAGAATTGATGCCTTTGAACTGTGGTGCTGGAGAAGATTCCTGACAGTCCTTTGGATAGCAGTGAGATCAAACCAGTCAATCATAAGGGAAATCAACCCTGAATTCTTGTTGGAAGGACTGATGCTGAAGCTGAAACTCCATTGTTGGTCATCTGATGCAAACAGCTGATTCATTGGAAAAGTCCCTGATGCTGGGAAAGATTGAGGACAGAAGGAGAAGAGGTTGTCAGAGGATGAGATGGTTGGATGGCATCACTGATGCAATGGACATGAACTTGGGCAAACTTAGGGAGATGGTGAGGGACAGGGAGGCCTGGCTTGCTGCAGTCCATGGGTCACAAAGAGTCGGACCCAACTGTGAGGCTGAACAGCTGTCCAGCCTGCAGTTATTCGTTCTACCACCAGGTGGGGGTTACTGCACGGAGAGACTGGAAAGGCTGGGTTCATACCAGAGCCAGTCCGGAACCAATCAGTCTCAGAACTATGCCAGTAAAAAGTGGAATTGTGCTAATTTTTTTTAGACACCATCAGCTAAATAGATCAGGACAGTCTGAGACAGGGAAGAGTGGAGACTGTCTGTGTTCAATTTAAAAGTTAGATGCTTACGTCAGCCTCATAAACAAAACCATGGCATTACTTTAATTCCAGTGTTCTATTAGATTATTGCCATCCTGATAACCAGTTGTGGCCAGCAAATTTATAGTGAAAGATGCTGGTAAAGAAACTCTAGTAAGTACCTGTTTTTTGTTGTTTGTTACACTGGAGGACATGACATGGACTCCCTTGACAGTCCAGTGGTTAAGACTTTGCCTTCCAATGCAGGAGGCATGGGTTCGATCCATGGTCAGGGAGCTAGGATCCACATGCCTCACAACCGAGAGACCAGAACATAGAACAGAAGCAATATTATAACAAATCCAGTAAAGACTAAAAAAATGTGGTTCACATTAAAAAAAAAAAATCTTAAAAAGAAATCAAGTTGTATCTTTTAGCTTTCCCTCTGGACTCTGAACTTTTTGGAGCTTTTGGACTGCTTGACAGTCATGTTGCATCTGGACAGGCAGGACTTTAAAGCTCCTGGAGAGAAGACCAGGTACTGTGTGTATCAAAATCTGAGCTGGTTCAGACTGGAATCTAGTTTTTTCCAAATTGCTGAGGGCTGCCTCTTTCTGCATATTATTTACTACTCTTTCCCCCAAAGTAGAGCATCACTTACCTGGAAAACTCACGCAGAGGAGGTTTCTACTCCTCTTCTCTGGCCTCCGCTCTCTCCCCCACACCACCCGCCACCCTGGGTCTTCTTAGCTGGTGCAGGAGTGGGTTCTCCATGGCCCCATGTGGGATTCTTTCCGTACAGCCTGCCTTTCTGTTTACCCGAGATTTGGGGAAGCAGCCAAGTGTTTTCCTTTGATTTGGACCAGCCACTTTTCCTGGTTAGTTGGCTGTTTGAATTACCTGGTAAAGATGGAAGTGAGGGAGATATACTTTCATCCCTTGTTGGAAAGCAGTTGGGAGTTTCTGGTAAGCCAGGAAAAGATAAGATTTCCAAGTTATAATGGAAGTTGGAAGTGGATGGGAAAACTAATGGAGATCAGAGGTGGAAAGAGACATGGAAGAGAACTCCATCTGTTAACTCTTCAGGGTGGAGCCAGGCATGTTTGTTTGGTCCCATGACTCAGAAAAGACAGCCAGACTCACAGCAGAGAGGTTTTGAGGTTCATATAACCTAGCGTAATGAGATGAATGTCATTTTGCTATTTTGGAGGGTAATGGCCATGCACACAAATTTGGTTTAATTTTTAATTTTAAAGTTTCATGTCATCCCATTCCATAATTTTAGGTAAGCTGTTTTATTGATAATGGTGCAGATTCAGAGTAAGTCTCTGTTAGGCCTATTTCTAATTTTTTGTAAGGTGGCTCAGAGGTTAAAGTGTCTGCCTCCAATGCGGGAGACCTGGGTTCGATCCCTGGGTCGGGAAGATCCCCTGGAGAAGGAAATGGCAATCCACTCCAGTATTCTTGCCTGGAGAATCCCGTGGACAGAGAAGCCTAGTAGGTTACAGTCCACCGGGTCGCAAAGAGTCAGACACGACTGAGCGACTTCACCTCATTATAAGAAAGTCTCTGTCTGATATTGATTGACTTGATGTTCACGAATGATTCTTTTTTTAGGGGTGATAAGGAATGAGATCCAGGCTGGGAATCTTTGGGTTGGGGTGGGGGTCAGGGTGAGAGTGGTCTGAGGGAGCTGGCAGGATTTGGAGAGGAGGTGCCTTATAGGAAGCAGAGGTTCTGGGGACAGAGTGCAAATGGGACGGCTGGGACTGGGCGAGGATTTGGGAAATTATGCATCAAAGCAACCCTGAAGCAGTAAGAGCGGATTCTGAACATGATCTGAGGACAGACGAGAAGTTAGAGGGAGCCAGGTTTTGGTTTAAGGGAGAATTTCCAAGCACTTGGGTGGCAGGAAGAGTCATTAGTAGGTGTGGTGAAAAGTCATGCAGGGTTTCTACTGGACCCTGTGTAAAGAGCCTAACTTATGCCCCCTGGATGGTAGTGACACCAGCCTGCCACCCACAATCCTGGTGGGCATTGCTGCTGCTGCTGCTAAGTTGCTTCAGTCGTGTCCAACTCTGTGTGACCCCATAGACGGCAGCCCACCAGGCTCCACCATCCCTGGGATTCTGCAGGCAAGAATAATGGAGTGGGTTGCCATTTCCTTCTCCAATGCATGAAAGTGAAAGTGAAGTCGCTCAGTCGTGTCCGACTCTTCATGACCCCATGGACTGCAGCCTACCAGGCTCCTCTGTCCATGGGGTTTTCCAGGCAAGAGTACTGGAGCAGGGTGCCATTGCCTTCTCTGGGTGGGCATTGAGCTCATTACAAAGTCTGTTTCTCTAATTCTCACTGAACTATGAGTGCCACAAAGGTACGTATTTTCTTATTTATTATTAAATCTCTAGTGCCTACTAGAGATTTAATAATTTAGATTTGGGGAGTTTGTGATGGACAAGGAAGCCTGGCGTGCTGCAGTTCATGGGGTCGCAAAGAGTCGGACATGACTGAGCGACTGAGCTGACTTAACTGAGTGCTTTTAGTTTTTAGCACATGACAGGCACTCAGCAGAATATTTAATAAATAATGAAAGGATAAATGAATTAGATGTAGACAGAGGCAAGATAATGAGAATGTTTCAATGAGGGTAGACAAAATGAAAAGTATTTTGAGTCGAGGGCATAGTCTGTTGATAGAAACCCAGTACTTTGTTCCTAGGAGGCTACGTCAGAGTCTGTTGGCTGGAGGCGGTGTTGCTAGGCAGCCGAGGTGTGACCGTCATCAAATGGGCTGGTGGGCTCCTAGGATCGAGCAGCGCTTAGATCACCCTCGCAGGGAAGGTCAGGATAGAGGTCCAGCTTCCTCCCCAGGTTTTGCCAGAGGTGTCCATGGGGCAGGAGAGGTTTCTGAGCTTGAAGGTCTCCATGCTGGGTAGCCTGGCGCTCCCCGAGCATGCCTATCACCACTCCACCCATCTTGGGAACACAGAAATATGGCAGCTCTCGCTCGACCCTTGGGCCTCCCTTCCTCTGCCATGTTTTAATGTTAATTGTGGAAAAGTATACATAACATATAACGTACTGTTTTAACCATTTTAAAATGTATAATCCAGTAGTGTTAAATACATTCACATTTTTGTGCAACTGGCCTCCAGTACTCTTTGTCTATAGCACTGACCCCTTAACCCTAAATCCTGCCATTTTTGTCTGTCATCTAAACATCCTAAAAACAAGTCAGATTAAACCCCTGACTCGTCCCCTCCGCCTGTCTCAGGGATCCTCAAGGGTGACATCCATGAGCCAAGAGGTGCACAGGAATAGTCTCTGAGAAGTCTGTCCAGACCCTGGACCCCTGGGGTCCCCCTTGAAAATGGGGTGAACCCTTTGGCTGCCAGCACATACCTGCCAGCCTGGCTGCCCACAGGGAGGGGACCAGAGAGGCCAGGGTGGGGCTGGCTGAAATGGAGGTTGGTGAAGGGTTGTCCTCCTGGCCTGAAGCCTTCTGTGTGGGGCTTCGTTACTTCTCTCCCTGATTTTGCTAGAGCATCACTTGCCTCCCCTAGGATCCCCATCTCTGGGACATGTCCAAATCCTCTTGTTTGCCCTGGATTCCTCCTGCCCCCTGCCCTTGCCGCTTGGACTCCACGTGGGGACACGTGTGCCCATGATGGAATCTCCTGGCCTCCCAGCCTTTCTGGCCTTCCATTTGCCCCCAGCCCTTCTATAATAAAATACAGGCCTCGACACTTGCCCTCAAGACCACTATCTTCCACGATCCCTGTCGCTTCCACCACCTGGTAATTTTTTGCGGCCCATCTGCATTAAATTCAGAAATATCTCCTTTTTGGTACTTTTGCTACTTTTTGAGAGATGGCGTTGTTGGCAAGGAAAGTCCAGAGTCTCTAAAGCTTGCTTTCTGGGTTTCACCCTGTTAACCGGGAGACAGACATTTGTAAATGCAAATCCACTTCATGCATTTTGCCAGAGTCACCAGGAAAGTAAGCTCACTCCCCAAGAAAGTGAAATCGGGTGGCCCTGCCCTCTGGCGCCCTGGGCTGCAGGGAGATGAGAGCAGGTGGGCTGCTCCTGGTGGGTTCTTTGCCCGCTTCCCATCAGCCCATGAATGCATGGTGCCCAGGGAAAGAACTGAGGATGGTCATCTTCCTGTTCTCAAAAAGTCCTATCACCTGCTTGTTGAAAACAGACTTAACGTATGTGAAAAGATGACTAAATATGCCAGGCAGTAAATGTAAAATGCTATCTGAGTTGAATGGTCTACATATCCAACATGAGTTCAGAGGCAAGGGCAAGATCACTTCCAGCTGTGGTGGTCAAGACAGGCCCCCCTGGGGGAGATGTGCGTGCGAGCCCGTCCTGGGGCCTGGCGGGAGAGCTGTGATGACTGCAGACCTGGGAGCCACACCCCCTGAAGGATGGATGAAGAAATGTGTTCTTTCTAAAGACATTCTTTTAAAAGGTTCAGTTTGTGTGCTCTGCCTTTCTTATCCAGCTGAAGTAAGAGCGCCGTGTGTGCAGTGTCTGGGTGGGGGCTACAGGGTCTAGGGCTGGGGGCTTGCCCTTGGGAAGTAACTGAGGCAGTGAGTTTGGGTGGATGTGAGTGAGGGTCTGGATTAAGCGTTTGCAAAGTTTTGTGGTGGTATAATAGTCAAAAGGGGTTTCCCAGGTGGCGCTAGTGGTTAAGAACCCGCCTGCCAATGCAGGAGACATCGGAGACATGGGTTTGAGCCCTAGGTCGGGAAGATTCCCTGAAGTTGGGCATGGCAACTCACTCCAGTATTCTTGCCTGGAGAATCCCATGGACGGAGGAGTCTGGTGGGCTAGAGTCCATAGGATTGCAAAAGAGTCGGACACTGCTGAAGCGACTTAGCATACACGCACACATGATCGTCAAAAACCTGCTACAGCTGAGTTCATGAATTTATTCCTGAACAAATAATGACGGGTAAAATTAGCAGACATCTGGAAGAGGCACATATTTCAGAGTTATTTTGGTCTAATCTATAAAGCACTCTATGAGGAATATGATTGGTAGCTGGTCTTAATAAACAGTTAGTGGGTTCTGCCTGCCTGAAATGCAAAACAGATGTATCTTTGTTCTTTTAAACTGACTTTGATGAATAAACTATATGTGACGTCAGGGCCAAGCTATTGGATGTCTGAGTCCTACTCAGAAATATTTTAGAATATAAAAAACTTTCCATGGTCGACACCAAGAGAACAAAGTGAATTCCAGTCACATTGCTGTTAGCGTTGAAGCAGGTTCAGAAATCCAGGGAGGGCTTCATCCAACAACCTTTTGGTATTTTGGGGCATTGTTCCTGTCTGCTGCACCAAGGCACCCTCCCGTTTCGCAGCTGACAGCTCTGAGGGTGTGTGGTTTTCAGCTGTCACTGTTGGGGCTTTTTGATGGTCATTATTGCTGTTTGGCTTGTTTGCACAAATGTTTCCTAAAAGAGCAAACTAGGATTCTGCAGCAGTGATCTGGTATCTGGAGACTGTGATGTTACCACTTCCCCCAATTTGTTTGGTTATGAATGATGCAGGATTTTTAATCATTAGCATCTTGGCTTTGCTGGGTGCTTTTGGCAGACGGGCCCTCCAGCCAGCCCTGCGCTGTGCTCTTTGCATCAGGAAACCAGCTCACTCTGCAGGTGTTTCATCCATAAACAAGCACCAGCCACGGGCTCCTCTTTCTTTTTACGGAAACCCTTTGGAATTTAACTTTCAGATACAAATACTTGGAGCAGTTGGCAGCTGAGGCGCATGAGAAGGAGCTGAGAAACCGGAGTGCGAGCCGGGGCAGAGCTGACCTCTCCTTGGACCTGACCTCACCGGCAGCCCCCGCCTCCCCCGCCCCCCTGGGTCGTAGCCCTTCATCTCTAGACTCGCAGGAGGTTCCCACGGTATCATCCTCCTCCCCAGGAACGCCTCAGCATCCCCAAGGTGAGTGAAGGGAGAGTAGAGGGGAACTGATGGGGTAATTAACATCAGACAGGCTTCTAGGCAGCAGGAACCATCCCAACGTGCAAACTCATACTGAGAGGCAGCTAATGGGAAGCTTCGGGGGTGGCTGTGACCTGAGCTGTCACTGATAGCGAGGGGTTTGCAGAGCCACTTACTACAGCAAAATTATTTATAAAGCTTGTCAGTGTGTGATCACTGGAAAGGGAGAATGCTGAAAATAAGGCTCACTTTGGCATTTAATCCTAATTCACAGGATAATAAGTTAGGATTAGTTTATTCCTCTGTCATTTGCATGTTCTTTATTTATTGGCCCTGCCCAATAAGTGTTCCTCCCGTAGGAATTGTCAATCTGGTTTAAGTTACACTGATAAAGAGGATAAGATTAATCAGAGCAAAGAAAGAAACACGGACCTCATACAAACAGAAGTAAAATATTGAAGAAGAAAAAAGAAGAAGATAGTAAAGATGACTGGCCTGTGGTATGGCGGTGGGTGTTAGAATGCAGACAGGCTCTCCCCGGAGAAATTGCCTGTCGTCTTAGCTTTATTTGGAGAAAAGCAGTGCCATCGTACACTGCAGCCTTGGAGCATCAGCACTTTTCCTGATAGCTCTGCAAATTGTGGGTCCGTTTTCTTTCACGTTGTCAGAGAGGACAGTTCTTGGGTACAGGCGCCTAACGCTGTGTGTTGACTAACCCTGCAGCCAGCACTGTTTGGTTTAATCGAGTGTTATGGCTTGCAGCCTGCTGTAGGCTCAGCCAACTGAAGACAGCGGAGACACTAAACTTTTAACTCTAGGAAGGCTGACTAAATATGGCGTAAAGTCTAATTTAAACAAGGCAGGACTCCATGACCTCAGCAGAACTGGCTGTAACTGAACCATCTTGTCTGTCCAGTTCTTTGCTGGCTCTCCGAGCTTCAGGGCTCAATCTCCTGGAGCAGGCTGGTTCCGTCCCAGCTCCCCATCATGTCCTGTTACTCCTGGTCCTGGAGCCGTGGAAGATTGTCCTGGGCAGACGGCTCAGTCCTAGATGAGTAATGTCGGTCTTAAAATGTTAAGACTCCGGGAATCAGGAAAACAGATTTCTCTGTAACAGCAGTGTGCTTTCCAAACTCGGCCTGATATCACTGTTCTATCTAAATGGTGGTATTTCCAGAGGCCATATAAAAAATATTCCCCCTGCAAGCTGTGGTTCAGGACTAAATCTGGGTACTTTTAACTCTAAGAGCTGTTATCTCCAGCATTTTACAGAAGGGTTTTGTCCAAACTGTGACATACGGAATGGCCCCACGCTAAGAAGGAATTGTCAGTATCTATAAATACTGTTTGTCCTCGAGATTTTTAATCTATTTGATGTTTGTGGCAATACCAAGACAGCTCCTCAAGTATTTTGTCCAGTGTCAGTCAAACAAGCCATCCTATCCATTTAAAAAGAGAGTACTTTAATCAGAACATAGGAAATAATTTGTATGTACATAATATGCATTTGTGGAAGGTTATTTCAGTATGCTTTCAGAAAGATAAATAGCAAATGTCATTTTCCTCTTCAGAGTTGGGGTAAACAGAGAGTAAGAAAATGTTTGACTGAAGTCACAACCTTAAGTGGTTATCTACATCAGAAAAAGGAATACTGGGCTTGAATTTAGACACAGTTACAAATTAACAAAATAGCACTGGTGTTTCCTTTTTCCTTAGGGAGAGGGGAGAAGCAGTGGCTCTTATAGAATCTAGAAACACTTCCATCATATATTAAGTTATTGTCATCCATCAAATCAGTTGGAACCAGCGAAGTGTTCTAACATCCTTGTCCTAGTACATAACCGAGTTATTCAGTTGGAAAATCTAAGTATAGAAGAAGAAAGGCTGTAAGAGGATGCTTTCAAGCAAACTGATGAAGCATCTTTCTGATTTGGAGCCTTTGGACCAGAACACAAAAGTAGGTGTGACATAAGGGTTTTTCTTCACCTGGTTTGTTATCATTCTTGGAAGCATTCCACTAGTTCCCGGTTAATGGTCTCATCTTTTCACCAGGTCCCCGTTTTCAAATGCTCAGAGTCATGTTTTGCTGATCCCTAATATTTAGAATATTCCCACAGCTGGGGGAAGAATAAAATATATAATCACACATCCAGATGTTTGTCCTGCACCAAACACCTGGCACATGGTCCAAACATGCCAGGGGTTGACTCGCTTTTTCATTCTTTATCTTTGTGGGGTCATATGCTAATAATTCATTTCACATTTCTGTAGCACTTAGCTGCTTCCTTCCAAATGCTGCTCTTTAATGCCTTGTGGTGCATCTCAGTAAAGAAGGGAGATGCTCTTATCCATGCTTCAATGGAGGCTTGGATAGATGGGGATGTGCTTCAGATCCGGCTGATGCCATGCTGGGAGTAAAAATCACTGTTTCACTCCCAACCCGGCCATTCATTGTGCCATGGTATCTGTGGTGGTGCTCCCAAGAATCCCATGCCATCCCCTCACGACCCTCTCCCCAGTATCTATCAAAATTGTGACCTACATTTCCGAATTATATTTACAAAGAAAAAGGAACAGCAAATATTTATTCCTGAATTATGTATTCCTTAGGGTTAAAGGTCACTTGGTGAGTTCTTACTTGAATTCTTTTAATAACAAAATATATGAAAACATTAAAGCTTTCTCTCCCTTTTCCCTTACAAAATATATTTACGAAGAGGGAAGAGTTAATGGTAAAATACCTGTAGCATTATGTGGCGCGTCTAGTGAGATCTTTCAGCCAAAAACCTTCCCAGCTAAATCTGCTGTAACTTTTGTGTAAATCACACCGCTACTCCCACCATCAAGTCAGTGTGTGCTTGAATTATTTTTCCATCTGGCCCTCTTGTGGTTCATAGCAGGTGTTTGTCCCAGTGGTGCCTAAAACTGGTGATGATGATCTGAATATTTTTCCTTTGTGTCAAGCTGCCAGGCCCAAACACATTCATGTGCTTTTGTTTGCGCTGTGCTCTAATTAATGGAGACAATTAGCCCCCAGTTTAGGTAGCCATGGGAGGACTGTTCTCTTCATCCATTGCTTTAATTATTATTTTTAAAATTGTATTTATTTATTGGCTGCACTGGGTCTTCATTGCTGCAGAGATGGCTTTCTTGACTTTCTTTAGTTGCAGAGAGGGGGCTTCTCTTCGTTGCAATACAAGGGCTTCTCACTGCGGTGCCTCCCTTGTTGTGAGACACAGGCCCTAGGGCACCAGGGCTTCTGTAGTTGTAGTTCCTGGGCTCCAAAGCACGGGCTCCGGAGCTGTGGTACACGGGCTCAGCTGTTCCGCGGCACATGGGATCTTCCCGGGCCAGGATTTGAACCTGTGTCCCCTGCATTGGTAGGCAGAGTCTTATCCCCTGGCCCACCAGGGAAGTCCCATTGCTTGAATTATGCTTTCCTTATTTTCATCGAGCCCTCATGGTATCCATCAGAATATCTGTCCAATAAATGTGTTTCCTGTTATTTTAAAGCATTCACAGATGACTCTGGAAGCAAACAAGTTTTCCTCACTAGGTAGAGAAAAGGTGCAATGTTCTTTTGGAATGGAGTTCTTCGATGTGGCTTTAAGGAAATTATTCTGAGGATTGAAAACAATGATAATCTAGGAACTCCCTGGCAGTCCAGTGTTTAGGACTGCACTTTTAATTCCAAGGGCCTGGGGCTCAATCCCTGGTTGGAGAACTAAGATCCTGCAGGCCAGTTAATATGGCCAGGAAAAAAAAAAAAAAAAAGATAATCTGTGGGCCCACAGTGAAGTCAAAGCAGCAAGGTAAACTATTATGCCAGTAGGTGTCATATCTTGGTAACCTATTTCATGGAAACAAAGTGGAGAAAACAGCTGATCTCGAAACCAGGTGTTGACGGTGGTCCCTGCAGGATGTCTCAGGGTTGAACTGCCTTCCTTGGAGGCTAGAACTGTGTTCTTCCCAGGCTCCCTGGCTCAAATACCGGAGCCCCCCCTGAGGCTAAATGAGAGAAATGACCATTTCCCAGGAGAAGGAAGATGCTGTCAAGAGTTGATAAGGTGATTTCACTCATTAATATAGCCATGAAATCACACATAATGGCTAGATTAATTTTCTTATTTTGAGCTCGGTACTCTTTATTTCACACACAGAGCTAGCATGTTAGAGATGCATTTAGAAATTTACCATACTCTATTAATTCTATGTCAAGGAAAAATAAGTTCAACAGTATGATTTTTTTTCTGCCTGTAATTGATTCCTACATATTTCCAAATGTCTTACTCTTTGGCACTGAAAATATAAAATGTGGCTTATGTGGTCACGGCCTATTCACCAGCACTCAGCTGGAGGCACTTACAGAAATTATGGGCATGGTAAACTGATATTTTCTCTAAGCCAAGAATAGAACCTAGGTCTCCCACCTTGCAGGCAGATTCTTTACCAGCTGAGCCACCAGGGAAGCCCAAGAATACTGGCGTGTGTAGCCTATCCCTTCTCCAGGGGAACGTCTTGACCCAGGAATAGAACCAGGGTCTCCTGCATTGCAGGTGGATTCTTTGCCAGTTGAGCTACCCGGGAAGCCCCTAAGCATTTACAGTAAACGTTACAGTAAGCGTTTACTGGTAAACATGATAATTCTTCCAGTCTTCTGATCTTCGCACCTGGGAATAAAGTATAGACATACAGTAATGGCATAAAATGTTCAGTTTGTTTCAGTGAATCATCATTTTTCCTCATTTTCATTCGTCATGGCTGCTGTCATCGTTACCAGTCACTGACTGAGCATCTTTGTTACCTTCATCATGTAACGTATTTTCAGTGCCCTTCAGGCAAAAAGGTGCTCTCGTCGGTTACCCTGTCCACGGGGTAGAGATCAGAAACATCTGGCATCCTGTTTCCAGCTGGCACAGGAGCAGTGGAACATCATCCATCATCAGCCTAATGCTTGCTGGTCCCCTTGCATAAAGCTTCTGGACACCTCCAGTCCAGGATTTCGTGAGCTGGCAGGAAACTAGATTCCTGGTGGTTCTGTGACTCAGGGCTGCCCCACCTCACCTGACTGCTGCTACTTAATGCCATTTGTTCAGTGAGACAGAATCTCTCAGGGACTCACCCCAAGGGCAAGGCCAGGGCCCTGCCTGCTGTGCCTGCTGGGGGGCATTTGACAGCCTTTGTGAATCATGGGAGTGTTGTGCTTGCCGTTTCTTGGTTCCTAAAAAAAAGGAACGGATAATACTTTCCCATTTTTCCTCTTACAGAGAATGACAATTGCCTGCAGTGTGTCTTCTTGTACCATTTTATAAAACATTAAATAGTCCTGAGTTTATCTGAAGCAAAGTATAAATCCTGCTGAAGTTTACTTAAGTAAAGATAAGGCTCAGAGTGGCATTGGGACCATTGTTAAAGCAGGATATTACATGAGCACCATGATAATCGCATGGATGACAAATAGGCGTCAATATCTGCCAAAGGTCTGAGACTTCACCCTACTTAAAAGCTAGTAAGTTAGCCCGCCATGATCTCATGGATGTTGGCAGAAGACACGAAACTCCTGGGTCAGAAACAAAGGACTTTATTACTCACAGCGATAGTAGTAGCCAAGATAGCAGCATTTGTGCCATTTCTGCAGGTCAGTTTCCACACGGTGATGTGAATCAGCCCACGTGACACCTGCATCCACACTGAGTGGAACCGGAGTTTAAGGATCTCAAATCTTTATTGGGCAGTAAGCGCATCTTCCCTTTGTCCCAGAGGAAGACGTGATTTTGCTCACAGTGGGTGATAAACCAAGCAGTGGCTGGTTCCAGTGGGAGACTGTCTCTGTCTTACAAGGCTGTTTTCTATGCATACCTCCTTAGAAGGATGGTCCGGAATCAAGGCTATGGTGGCTTTGCTTGTAAGACTCCAGAAATGAGAGACCCAGGGAGAATTGTTTCCAAGATTGGGGTTATGGTGATTTTTAACTGACCTTTATCATCAAATTTTCATTCTAAAAACTGTTTAATCTAAACAAAAAATCCAAGTTTGAAACAGCCATTGGCTTGTTTGTTCCTATTTAACAAGAAGAAGGAGTATCAGGAGCTATAAAGCCCAGTCTGGAGGTGTGTGCGTCTGGAGGTGCTCCAGGGCATCCGGAGAGACAGGAGTGCCTTTCATCCCAGGGGAAAGCCTTGGGTATGTGTTTCCAGCTACAGTCAGAAGGCCTCCCCGGGCGGGGGCTGTGGTACAGCAAAGAAGAGTAACTCTCAGGTTTCTTCTTGCCTCCTTATCTGTGCTCAGGACTTTGCTCTCTCCTCTGCCATCTCCATCTCCCCTCTTTCCCCCCCACAGCGCCCCTCCTCCCCCGTACCCTTCCCCCACCCACTCCTACAAGGCATTTGTACAAAATGATACAACACCAGCAGTGAGGCAGGATAATCAAACACTGGTTTTCCAGTCCCTAAAAGGATACTTTTTCAAGACCTTTCCTGAGTTCCACAAATCTTTAGAGCTTTCCAAAGCTGTGAGATCTTCTAAAGAAGCCACCTCCACCAGATACACTGGGAAGTCCCAGCAGCTTTTTGTTGACTTTCTAGGTTCAGCAACTCTGTCTCTTTCTTCTAGAACTCTCTAGACTCGAACACGTTATTGGGCTTTCATGTCGTCGTCGTCTTCTGTCATTGTGATTTCATCATCTTATCTCACATTTGTCCTCATTTGTCTCAATCTTCTTACTGACTCTTCTTTTAGCTGCCCCTTAGGTGTCAGATTTTTCCAGGATTCCTTCTCCAGCAACCCCCTGTGTTCACGCCACACCTCCTGCACCTTCATAGGCCCATCTGTGATTTTTAGCAACCTGCTGAGTGCTGAAATCCACCGTGTCTGCCCCTCCAGCTGTGGCCTTCCTGAGCTCAGGATTCATGTATCCAACCTCCTTAGACATCACCATCTGAATACTCCTTAGACACTTCGGACTTACCAAGTACCAGTCAGGGGCATTTTGATGGGAGGTGTCCCTCATCTCTCCCCCACAAAACTAGCAAATCTGCTCATACCTCCCAGTCCTTGTCTGGTTAAGCCCGTTTCTCTTGGCCTCCTTATCCAAGTTGGAAGCAGATAGGTGACTTTGACTTCTCCCTTAATGCTTACCCCTGCATCTAGTCGGTCACCCAGTGTCGATGTGCTCTTCTCCCTCAAATCAGCCGTCTCCCTTGTCTCCCCATTGTCAGTGCTTCAGTCCAATCTTAACCATCTCTGATCTGGACCATTTCTGTAGCTTCTACTCTATCTCACCTCCCCAGGTTCTTCTTATAGCCCAACCCCCTCCCTCCCCCCAAATCATGTCTATACCATGATTTTAAAACCTGTTAGTGGCTCTCCGTCATCTGCAACATGAACTTAAGACCTTGCGTGGCACTCAAGACTCTTGGGTATCCAGTCTCCACAATGAGTCTCTTATGACCATTAACACCTCTACACGTTATGCTCCATCAGGACCAAACCACCCTCAGGGTGGAAAGGTGTCTTGTTCTCTCTCTCTTTTTCTCTTGAGCCATTCTTGAACCTCCTGTGTCTCTTGTGGTTTAAACAACTTGCTGCATCCAGTGTGATTTAAGAGTCCAAGGACCTGTAGTTGGAGAGAATGTGGCCGGTGACTGTAAGCCCAGGACTTCTTACAGCGTTCCACGGAAGCTCAGTGAAAACTGGATTGTTGGAACTCTGAGGGCGCGTGTGGGATCTCCAAGGTGGTATCTTCCAAAAGAGCTTTTGAAAGTAATTTTGAACATATATGGATTTCATCTTAAGGGGTGGTTTAGGCCCAGGCCTGTTTGAAAACTCTGGCTCTAATTTTGAGGACAAAGCTGGGCTGTATTTTAAAGGCATACAAATTCATTAGACTGGTAAATCGGTATTTTGCAGGTAATATGTGTCTTTTTTGGAGTAAGCTGAAGTGGACTGAATTTGGACCCATCCTAATGAACCTGTTCCTATAGAACAATGATTCTCAGCCAGGAGTGGTTTTTGCTCTCAGGGGGACATTTGGTAGTGTCTGGAATGGTAACCTACTCCAGTGTTCTTGCCTGGAGAATCCCAGGGACGGGGGAGCCTGGTGGGCTGCCGTCTCTGGGGTCGCCCAGAGTCGGACACGAGTGAAGCGACTTAGCAGCAGCAGCAGCAGGAGATATTTTTGGTTGTCAGAACTGGGAAGGAGCTGCTATTGGTCTCCAGAGGGAAGAAGCCAGGAATGCTGCTGAATATCCGACAGTGCATAGGACAATAGGCTGCAGCCCCCCTGCCCACAACAAAGATGTATCTGACCCCAGATATCCAGAGTACTGAGTCTGAGAAATCTGGCTCCAGGGTGAATCTGAGTGAACAGCTTAGAAAGAATTGGCCCAACACCAATGGCAAAATCTAAAGAATTTTCAAAGTTGTGAGCATTTTCTCTTGGGACCTTTTTCACGTTTATATGATTAAACCACAAGTTTAAAGTCCATGGTGTTAGTTATTAGCTCTGAACTGAGGAGGTCCCTGGAATCCACACCATTTGGAGCGGCTATCATAGAACTGGCTGGCCCAACCCTCAGTTTCATAAGACCTGCCAGAAAGCCAAGTCCTGGCAAAGTCATCAAGACACCATCACAGACTGAAATCAATTGAAGCCACCCAAAGACTTATTAAATTCAGATCTTTCTACCAGCCGTTTATCTCTTCAAAGAGAAATTGCATGACAGGGGATTCCAGTTGGACACTCTGGACTCAGCTGTCAGGGACATTGATGAAAGCAGAGCTGGAACTTTCGTGCCCACTTTTTGTTTTGTTTTTTTTTTTTTTCAGGAATGGTTATGTACTTGTCTTTATGGCTTAAGTCACCCACCACACAGTGTAACATCATGATTAACAGCCCAGGCTTTTCAATCAGGCCGATCCAAGGTCAAATCCCAGCTCTGCTCGTCATAAGGGTCTGTTGGAAGTAGGTGACGCGTGCTCAAAGGGCCCACGGGCAGGCTGTGAAGGGACCAAGTGCAGAGGTGCAGAGTGGGACCTTCAGAGTGCACGGAAGTGCCCAGAGACGAGCAGCAGCGGGGAACTGCCAACACCATTTCTGCCTCCAGGCCTGGAAAAGCTTAAGGGAACAGCTCGGGCTGGGTAAGAGCCGTAGCCTTGGGAAGGGAGCCCTGAGGACAGAAATGCTGGCCTGACATCTTCTGCCCAACTGGCCCCTCATGAGGAGCAGGAACATAAACACACCAGCCTCTCCTTCCTCCTGCGTTTGCAGGTGCCTCCCAGGGCTGATCCACCTGGAAGTGAGAGGGAAAGCAAACACAGGAGCGCCTCCCTGCAGAGGCTGACCCCCCCAGGGCACAAAGCAGGACAGAGAATGGGTCTTGGAGCAGGCCAAGAGTATCCAGCATTCTGTGTGGCCCTGGATGAGTTACTTAACCTCTCTGAACACCATTCCTCGTTTCTCACATGGGGACATTAATCTTCACATTGTTGATAAGAGAAGTAAATAGGGTGACGTGCCCCTGTTTCCTGGGACAGCACCCATGTGTCAGAGGCACTCTGTAGATGGTAGCTTTTGTTTTTAATTCACTTAAGGCCAAGCAGAGCCTGAGGTCAGGTAAGATCAGATGAGAAGTTAGTGCGGGGCTAAGAACTAGCTAGTCTGAGTTGATGTCTGCCCTAGCTGACTTGAAACAGGGATGAACTGCCTGAAATCCTCAAGACCTGCTTGCTCCTCTTCTCTTGCCCAGTTTTGTGATCTGTATCAAGGACATCCCGGTCATTAGACAGAGCACCCTTTTATCTCAAAAAACACAGTTATGTTTTTCCTCTTCCCCTGTGGTTCTCAGGTTGATGGTTCTCATCCCGGCTCCCAACCTCTCTGCTGTAACATCTGTTTCCTTTGGATAAAGACTCCCTTTTAGTGTTCATGCTCAGTTTATGAGTCCCTCCCCACAGGCTGGCAGCAACCCAGTTCCTTGTTACTTCTTTTGAATATACTGTAGGTCTCTTCCTTCCTATTGTATCTTCCACATTCTGTAAATTATCCCGTGTGTGTGTGTGTGTGTGTGTGTGTGTGTGTGTGTGTTTGTGAGACTCACTCATGTCCGATTCTTTGCGACCCCATGGACTGTAGCCCACCAGGCTGCTCTGTCCATGAAATTCTCCAGGCAAGAATACTGAAGTGGGTTACCATTCCCTCCTCCAGGGGATCTTCCTGACCCAGGGATCGAGCCCAGGTCTCCCTCATTGCAGGTGAATTCTTTACTGCCTGAGCCAGCAGGGAAGCCCACGTTATCCCCTACCATATCTCATTTTAATGTTTAACTGTTTGGCTGGGTTGGGGCTTTGTTGTAGCACACAGGATCTTCGCTGTGGCGTATGGGCTTAGGTGCTCCGCAGCATGTGGGGTCTTAGTTCCCTAACCAGGGATCAAACATGCATCTTTTGCATTGGAAAGTGGATTCTTAACCACTGGACTGCCAGGGAAATCCCCCATATCTCTTTAGACAGTTTTTTTTTTTTTTTTCCTTTCTCCTCCCTTCTACTCCCCCACCTCCAACCTTAAAATTTAAAGTTCTCTGAATCAGGTCACTGCAGGTTCCGGCCAAATGCATTTTTCTGGCCTTTGCTAAGCGTGTCCTCGCAATGCCAAGATCCCATCAGTCTGCTGTCTCAGGATGTGGTCCAGGAAGACAGATCCCAGCTCTGGACGCCTTCTGTGTTGCCAAGCATTTCTTGCCATGTCCTCATTTCATTTCCAAGCTTGCACCCACCGCAGGGAGAAGGGTTGTCTGGCACCTGGACCTAAGCCTTTGCAGTTTCCCTCCACCCTTGCTTTCTGAGAGCAGTGAGAGACCCTTCCCCACAGAGAGGTTGGGGTTTAGTAGACTGTGCTCTGGCCACTGGCCTGCAACACTCCCGTGCCCCTTGGATACGAACACACTGCCCCCCCCGACCCAGGGGATCCCTTGCCCGTGTGTTCTTCCAGTGATGCCCTTTAGGCATTTTCTTCTCCTCTTGAGCCCCACTGGCTGGCATTTACCTCTTTCTCCTCAGCCTCTTTGTCTGCAGGGTTTGCTTCCTGAATGTTCACCCCACACTGACTAGGAGTCTCCCCCCGAAGCTACCGGCCCATCTCAGCTATCCCCGTGGGAACTGTGGTTTGTCTGTGACGTGGGTATACTCAGGAGTTCTCTTGGGTCACGTGGAACAGGGCCCGTCTCTTCCTAAGCACCCATCAGCCCCCGCAGTGTGAAGCCCCAGGTCCCTAACTCACCCTCGAGGCTTGTCACCCCAGTCCCCGACCCCAGACGTCTTTCATTCCTCCTGCTTGCCCCGGGCTCCTGGTCTCTGCACGCGCTCCTCCCTCTACCCAGAACTCTCATGCCGAGTTTTCCCTCTTTAGTTCCTTTTCACCCTCGAAGACGGTGCTTAGTACCATTTTAGTAGAGGGTCTTAGGACCCTTCCCAGGCTTTGCCAGAAACCCTTGCCAGACCCTCCCAGGGCACCATGCCTTTCCTCTTAGGATATCCATCACACTTATAAATATTTGTTTATTGTGGCTGGTGGGAACTGAGGGGCGGGGGTTTTCCCTGTGTCCTCTGACGGTCGGGTTTGCCCACCTTTGCTGTACGAAGTCACGGGTGTTGTGTGGGATCTCTTAGCATCTCTGTAACCTCCGTGACAATAAGAACGAGGTCTGCAGTGCTGGATCTGGGTTGTGTGTCTCTGTGCTTCTCACCACTGACACCATTGCTGGGTGTCCATGAAATGTTGTGAGGAATTTTCATCCCTCGGTATTGGCAAATGCCTTAGCTCCCTGAGAACTTTCCCTGCAGGCCTGCGTGGTTCCTCCTGTTTCCCTGGGATTCAGCCAGTGTGGATGGTACTTTCCCCCAGTGTACTGGGAGAGCAGCGGGCGTGGCTTGGGGTGGTGACTCCAAAGGAACAGCTGTATGTTTGTGGAGGGGACTGTTGGTGATAGCTGCTGCTGCTGTCACTTCAGTCGTGTCCGACTCTATGTGACCCCATAGACGGCAGCCCACCAGGTTCCCCTGTCCCTGGGATTCTCCAGGCAAGAACACTGGAGTGGGTTGCCATTTCCTTCTCCAATGCATGAAAGTGAAAAGTGAAAGTGAAGTTGCTCAGTCGTGTCCGACTCCTAGTGACCCCATGGACTGCAGCCTACCAGGCTCCTCCTTCCATGGGATTCTCCAGGCAAGAGTACTGGAGTGGGGTGCCATTGCCTTCTCCGTTGGTAATAAAGGTGCAGACAAAGAGAAAGCGAAGGGTAGCAGGAATGTTCTGGAGTTCAGTGTCTAGTTTTGGGGTGTTTCCTAAGTGTCCATGAGAACTTTCTGAGCAGGTAGTAGTCCCAAGACCACACTGGGGGCCCTTGGACGTGAAAGGAGCGCAGAGTTTTGTCCCCCAGGTTACTCGTGCCTCGTTGTTCCTGGGCTTGACTAATGCAGCTCAAGGAGGACTCAGCTGTGCATCTTGTCCAGGGACTTCTTACTCGGTTCTCAGGTCCCTCACTTGGCTGCCTGGCCCCATACCACCGTGACCCCTCGATGCGATTTTATGGCCTGTCGCCAGCCCGGTGCTGAGCCCTCTGAAGCAGGAGTATGTGTTGTGTCCTGGACACGCCTGTCACCTGGTGTATTCTGTGCAGAAGGTGTCAGGAGTGAGCAGCCCAGGTGTTTGCCCCCTGTCCCCTCCCTTCTCCGTCTTTGGTGGTTTGGCTTGATGGACTGTGTGTGAATGTTCTTTAATTGGTTCGTCAATAGCATAGCATCACACACTGCAGATTTGCAGTGAGGCCTTATGAACACTGAGCCTGCATTCTGGTCAGGATGTAGTTTTGGAGACGACGGTCACCCCAGCAGTGATGAAAGAGAGACAGCACCCCAGTGGTCAGATCACACATTTAAATGTCTGCTCCAGGAAGTAAGGCCTGAACAGAGCGGGATGAAAGTACACTGTTTATTCCCCAGAGTGTGTGGCTTTCTAGAGCTTGCATGTCCCTTGCCTCACTTGTCCCTAAAGTCCCTGGCTGATCAGGAGCCAGAGTCCCTGCTTAAAATGGAAGGACATGGGACAGCGGAGTGTGTGTAGGCTGGAGCCAGACAGCCGTCAAATGATGGATCCTTCCTGCTTTGTCTGCCAGTCTGCTGGGGATGGGGAGTAGACACAGGCTGATGGCAACCAACTGCAGCCGTCTCCCCGTCAGTGATAAAGCCCCACGGAGACACCCTCGCCAGTTTTCGCCATATGCTCACCAATTCAAGCTTAAATGCACGCCACATGCTAGGCTGTTGGAAACACATTTTCATTTTGATGTGGCTATTCTGAAGTAAATGTGTGTAAGAACATATGCTCTCTGTCAACCCAACGATGACACTGCTGTTGCTAAAACTATGCTTTTGCTGTGCTGGTAAAATGAGGGGAGTTGTGTATCTCTTTGCTAAATACTCTATTACCAGATGAAAAGGCAGTTACCATACAGAGTCCTTCAACACTGGAGGGAATTTTTCTCAAAGGTCTGTTCACTCTCTCCCTGTACCCAGCTCAGTTTTTGCTTTTAAGGAAAAACACTCGACATACCCATTCTCGGGCACACAGGCTCACAGCTGTATGCCCTTCAGTTTCTCCCTGCTGCTGCCAGCCAGTGCGTCTCAGTCTGGAAGCTGCTCTCACATGACCAGACGGGGCTTCCAAAACCAGCCCTCCTGGGGACACCCCAGAGGGACACCCAGCAGACTGCAGAAGACCTCTGCCACCTCACCCTCATCTCCTCCATTCTCCCAGGAAGCCGGTGCCTGTCCTAGGCTGGAGTCCCCAGCAGAAGGCTTGCAATGTGTCATCAAGCCCGGGGAGGGGGTGGTGGGCAGAAGTCCCTTCATGCTGTACATCCAGTTCCCACCTAAAAGGCCCTGGGGAAGTTTTGGGAAGAAGATCACTTCCCTGGGGTGGCTGGAAGTTACCCAGCACATAAGGAGAGGCTGGCATCTCATCTCTCTACTGCCTCCCTCTCCAGTTCCCAGACTCATTCTCCAGGGAAGACAGCCTGAGAGCAGATGAGGGGTGGGGGTTCTGGACCCAGTGAGGCCTGGCAGAATGGCTTCTTGCTGGGATGCTGAAGGGCAGCTGGGCCCCCTGCCCAGCGAGGCCTGAGCTTTTCTCTTGCATAGTAATGCCACTGCCTGGTTTGCTGGGGGGCTGCGCTGGGTGCCCTGTTCCAGCCATCCCCGCTCACCTGAGCTGGCAGGTTGTCCCCACAAAGAGAGAGCCCCCACCCCCCGTCATCTGCCTGTTCTTAGGTGTCTGGGCAGGCCCCTTCCACTTCTCCCATGCACAGACCCTGCCTGAATCTCTGCATTGCTTCGAACAGTATGTGTGTAGACTCAGGACACGTGCTGTTGGTGGTACTGCCAGGATTCCAGCCATGTGGCTCTGCCCAGCCCTCAGGAGTGACTGCTCCTCACCTGGCCTTCATGGAAGACTTTTATATATATATATATCCCCAGTCATTTTGCTACCATCCGCAGCTCACAGCTGAGAGGGTTACTCAGTAAAAATATGCATATGGCAGACTGTGTCATTTCCCAGCTTCTAGGGGATGACATCCATGGAACCTGAGCCACGTATCTCCAGCCTTGACAGGTTTACAGAGTTATTTGCCTGTGGGCGATTCTTATAGATAGCTTCCAAGTGTATGGACTAACGTCACGTTGAAAGTGAAAAAGTAAAAGTGTTAGTTGCTCAGTCGTGTCCGACTCTGTGAGCCCATGGACTGTAGCCCACCAGGCTCCTCTGTCCATGGAATTCTCCAGGTGAGAATTCCACTATAGTGGGTAGCCATTCCCTTATCCAGGGGATCTTCCTGAACCAGGAATCAAACCCACATTTCCTGCATTGCAATCAGATTCCTTCCTGTTTGAGCCACCAGGGAAGCAAACATCACATTATGAGCAGACATAACTCAAGCAAAGGGTGACAGGCCTCACTAGTTTAGTCACTGATAAAAGCTCCGACTGGGACCCCCCTGGCGGTCCAGTAGTTAAGCCTGGATGCTCCCACCTGCAGGGGCATGGGTTCTTTCCCTAATCAGGGAGCTAAGACCCCACATGCCACACAGCTCAGCCAAAAAAAAAGTAGAATTACCCAGTGAATATTTATTTATGTCAACTGGATATATTTTATATCAACTGATAACTTAACATCAGACTACTCTTTGCTAATCAGCTTGATTCACCATGAACTTATTTCTTCTTTCCCTGAAGAAGCAAAAGGCTCATGTATCTGTCTGCTCTTGCTGTGTAACAAGTTACCACAAACATAGCTGTTCAAAACAGCACCCGTTTATTATTTCACGGTTCCCATGAGTCAGAAACCCAGCCTGGCTAACTGGGTTCTTGGCCAGGAGTATCTCAAGGCCACAGTTAAGGCTGTGGCTGGTGGGGCTCTTATTGGGAGGCCTGGGAAGAGTCCACCTCCAGGGTCTTTCAGGTTGTTAGCAGAATTCAGTTCCTCGTGCTTGTGGGACTGAGGTCCCTGTTCCGTGTTGGCTATTGGCCAGGAATCATCCTCAGCTTCTGGAGGCCAACACATTCCTTGTCAATGGGCCCTTCCATCTTTAAAGCCAGTATGGTCAGGACAAATACTTCGTGTGCTTCTGATCTCTCTGACATCCTTTTCTGGTGCTAATGAGAAAACACTCTGTGTCTAAAAGGCTCACCAGGTTGGATCAGACCCACCTGAGAGATCTCTGTATTGTAAGGTCGAGCAACTTGAGACATGAATGCCAGCCGCCATCCCCTTTCCCGCAGTGTTTGATTGAATAACCAGGTGACGGGAGTCTCAGGGCCACTTTCAAATTCTTCCTGCCTCACATCTGGTCTCCCTGTCGCTCAACATTGCCTCAAAATTCCCGTCCTCACTGTAATCTCCGCTGTTGTCTCCCCCAGCCAGCACCGGGGAGCCTGGGCCTGAACAGGAGGCAGACGTGGAGGCAGAGGTGGGGCAGGTGGCCGATGAGGCCGGCCAGGAGCTAGCGCCTGCCGGCGCGGGAGCCGAGAGCGAGGTGGAGCGGGCCCTGGAGCCCGAGCACGAGGAGCGAGCCTCCCTGAGTGAGAAGGAGCGGCAGAATGAGGCGGTGAACGAGCGTGACAACTGCTCGGCCTCCAGCGTCTCGTCCTCCAGCAGCACGTTGGAGAGGGAGGACAAGGAGGACAAGCTCTCCCGGGACAAGGGCACGGGTAAGGAACCCCCCACCCAGGGCACCCGGTGCAGGGCACCTGGCTCAGTTGACCTGCTGGCCCAGCTCGCTCCCCAGACGGTGCCCCGTGTCTGGAGGAGGGTGCATGTCCCCACTCAGCCAGCCAGCAGCTTCCTGCCCCCCAGATGGGCTTCCTCTCTCTGCCATGCAGCTGCACCATCACTTTACAGCTGGGAAAGGGCCATCAGGGACTTCTGCTGAAGAATGAGCCCTAGCAGAGAAATTCCTCAGCTTCCTTCTAACTATTAAACTGTGAACAGTAAGTGTGGCTGTTTTCTGGTTTAAATTTAGAGACACGTTGTGTTGTTATCTGCTCCCTTGAAAGAGTTAATTTTTCAGTGAAGTATGTTGATGCTTTTGAACTGTGGTGTTGGAGAAGACTCTTGAGAGTCCCTTGGACTGCAAGGAGATCCAACCAGTCCATTCTGAAGGAGATCAGCCCCGGGATTTCTTTGGAAGGAATGATGCTAAAGCTGAAACTCCAGTACTTTGGCCACCTCATGAGAAGAGTTGACTCACTGGAAAAGACTCTGATGCTGGGAGGGATTGGGGGCAGGAGGAGAAGGGGATGACCGAGGATGAGATGGCTGGATGGCATCACCGACTCGATGGACGTGAGTCTGAGTGAACTCCAGGAGATGGTGATGGACAGGGAGGCCTGGCGTGCTGCGATTCACGGGGTCACAAGGAGTTGGACACGACTGAGCGACTGAACTGAAGTATGTTGAGCCATTGTGACTAAATTCCAGACCAGAGCAACTTTGGTAGAGTGCATTGTATGAGTACTTTTAAAAAGGGCCAGTTCATAGCATGCTGAGGTCAGTTTGATGGGCTCTGCTGGAATGTACATAATTTAGGTAATTTTCTACAGTATACTCAGGACCACGGTTTTCTTCCATATTAAGTACATGCTTTTTCTTATAGAATCATACCTTTTTGGTATTATGCCTGATGGTCATTCAGTTTCACCTGTTTGATGGTGGCTTTATGTTTAGGGACCAAATGGAATGTTAGTTCTCATTAGAGGCTTGGGGAGGGTGCCACAGAGGGTTCTAGAAATTGTAAGTGATTCAAATAATCATTTGAATGATTTTTTTAATTTTTAATTGGAGGAGAATTGTTTTACAATGTTGTGATGGTTTCTGCCATACAACAGTGTGAGTCAGCCATGGATATACATATGTCCCTTCCCACCCCCATCACTTGAATTATGATTCATGTGTGACACCATGGAGTTGGTGTTCCGACTCATGACTTGTGTGCAGTGTCAGGAAGCTACCTCTCTCGACAGACACTCCTTACCTGTGGAGACATGCCTTATGGGGCAGCCTTCATTAAGTTACACAGTGACACAGATTCAAGGACCCTACGTCTTAGGCCAAGAAGGCAGCATGAAGGCACCACAAGGGACTGCCAATCAGTGGCAGGACCCATGCATGGGGTGTTAGTTCACAGATTAAGAATACAGTCTCCCTGAAGCCTGGACAAGTGAACAAAGATCGAATGAATGAATGAAGCCATAATTCATTCAGGAGGCCTGTCAGATAGTGGCTTAGTCTAATACTTCAGTTTTCACAATCATATAATTATATTTAACTATATATATATATATCTCGGAGAAGGCAATGGCACCCCGCTCCAGTACTCTTGCCTGGAAAATCCCATGGATGGAGGAGCCTGGAAGGCTGCAGTCCATGGGGTCACTAAGAGTCAGACACGACTGAGCAACTTCACTTTCACTTTTCACTTTCATGCATTGGAGAAGGCAATGGCAACCCACTCCAGTGTTCTTGCCTGGAGAATCCCAGGGATGGGGGAGCCTGGTGGGCTGCCGTCTATGGGGTCACACAGAGTCGAACATGACTGAAGTGACTTAGCAGCATATATATATAGTCTCGATGAAAAGGAAAAGGCTTTGAAGACTTTGTTTATGCCTTAGAAATCATTGCATTGAAAATCTTGTGTCTGGTTGAATATGTGGGTGCTAAAAGGATTACATATGTTGATACTGAATTTCTTTCAAAGTCAGATTATAGTTATTCTCTCAGATTTTACTTGCTGTTGTTCACATTTAATGTAATTTTGGTCATAGTACAGAATGTTGGGTAAGTTGTGTTGATCAGTTTGACCTTAAATCATGTTTTATTGCATTATGAGTAGCTTTTAGGATTATTCATCTTAACTAGGTTTAGCAAGCCTAAAACATATCAACAAGTTGGATTAGTAAAAGTAAGCCAGGGCAAAGAACTTTCTTGGATGAGATTGCCCAATATCCTTCCAAATAAGGACAACTTTCCAAAAATGGAGACTCTACTCCCAGTGAAGAACCATTGACTTCCTACCAAAAGCTGGTAGTGTCCAGGAATTGGAGCCTTGCAGTGGCTTTTCTGCTTCAGTCTGGTGCTGTTAAGGGATGTGACCATGTTTATTTGTTGTAGCTTATTGGTTCTTAAAATATCCCACTGCTCACAGCCACCATCAGCAACCAGGAATCAGCGAAGCTCTGTCCTCATAGTTCTTGCTTTTCAGAATCTTCTCAAACAAATCACAAAGGCAATCAAAGTGATTCCTCATCTTTTTCTAATGGTTGTAGCTATTAGTTGAGAATGAATTTGTAGAGCTTGAAAGAGATTCAACTTACTGCAAGTGTGTGGTCTTATTTTTCTTTGTTTTTGGTGTTGTACTCCCTGGCATTAGAATGAGAGGCTTTATCGTTGCATAGATTACTTTGTTGTAGTTACTTCCAAAATCGTGTTTTGTCTCTACTTGAATGCAGTGAGGATGGGGTTGTCTGTCTTGTTCATTGTGAGTCCTTACTTCCTAGCTGGGGACCTGGAACATAATAGGGGCTCATGAAACCACCGATGAATGAAGAAGCATCAGGCTAAGATGGAGAAGCCCCATTACTCCCAGTTCCTCCCTCTTACAACTAAAATATCAACACCCTGGATATAATAGAACAGCCAATCATAGAAGGACACTAAAAGGTGAAAAGAAGGAGGCAGACTGCCTAGGAGTCTTTTGACTTGAACAGCACAGCAGTGAAGCTTCAAGGAAAGCTGATTGCCTTAACCAAAGGATGGGGAAAGGTGATGCCTCACAGAACAGAAAATCTGTGCTGCTCTTAATAAGTGCTCTATCCCAAACAAGGTCTAATGGAAACTAACCCACTGTCACACCTCTCTTCCAATCCAGTGGTTTCAGTAAGACGGAAAAGGAGGCAAGTCTTCTGTATACACCCATATGGAAACAGGTGATGGCTCTCCAGTTCCCTCCCCTCCCTCAACCCTGTAGTGTCAGCGGGACTCAGAAGGGAACCAGTCTTCTGTCGCCTGCCCAGTAGAAGCAGATTGCTGTCCATTCCCCTGCTGGGATACTGTTGGCCTAATGGGGAGTTCATAGTCTATCCCCTACACGGGGAAGCAAGTGGATCTCAATTCTTCCAACAGGGTCGAGTCAGTGGGGTCCTGTGGGGATCTGAGCCTTCACCTGGACCACAGTAGGACCACACTTAATGAAGACCTGGCGGAAAGACTAATAGCCTTCTCTCTCTTCCCACCACCACTCTCCTTGTCCTCAGTGCCAGTGAGGGCCCAGGGGGAGCCAAGCCTCCGTCCCCACCCAGCATAAACAAGGTAGAATGATGTGGTTGGAGGTGGGGCTAGCCATTGGTGGGGACTGGTGGAAAACCGAGCCTTCACTTCACTTGGAGACAGTGAGCCAATGGGAGTCAATGCTTCACGTCCACTGGGAAGATGCTGCTGGGGTCAAGGGGCTTCAGCCCATCTACATTGAGGGAGTGAGTCAGCTTTCTTCCTGATGACAGTGGGACCCAGCAGGGACCTGAACATATACGTGCACCAAAACCTATAAGCTATTCCCTGAAAGGGTGAGTATCTGCTAAAAGAGAAGGTTAAATATGACCCAAAGTCTATCCCATAATACCCAACACATCCAGGATATAATCAGAAATCACTCATCATATCAAGAAGCAGGGCATTGACATCTTGAATGGAAAAAGACCATCCAGAGATGCCATTATTATGGTGACTGCTTTAAAACCTTTGACAGGTGCTGGGATGATCTGTCAAAAGTTTTAAAGCAGTCATCATAATAATGCTTTAGAGAACAGTTACAAACTCTCAAGAAATACATTTAAAAAGTCTTAGCAGAGAAATTTTCAAAAAAGAACCAAAGGAAAATTATACAGCTGGAAAATGCAAGCTGAAATGAAGTATTTGACATACTTTATATTTGATTGGAAACAATAAAGGAAATAATCAGTGTATTTGAAAACAGATCAGTGGAAATTACCAAATCTGAATAGCAGAGGAAAAATAGACTAAAAATGAAAGGAGCCTCAGGGACCTATGGGACTATGTCAGTAAAACTGACCTTCATTTCATCCAAGTCTAAGAAGAGGAGAGAGAATGCAGTGTGGAAAAATGTTTGAGGAAATAATGGCTGAGATTTTCCCAAGTTTTGCAAAAGGCATAAGCCTACAGATTTAAGCTGAGCAAATCCTAACAAGGATAAATCCAAAGAAATCGAAACCAAGACAAATGATAATCAAATTTATGATAACTAAAAGCCAATAATTTTTTAAGACAAAAAAATGATGATGTGATACCTATAGAAGAGCAGCAGTTCAGAGGATAGCAGATATCTTGTCTGGATCACGGAGGCCTGCAGAAAGGGGGACAGCATCTGTCAAGCACTGAAAGACCATAACTGTCAATGGTGAATTACATGTACAGTAAAAGTGGCCTTTAACAATGCAGGGGAAATAAAAACATTCTCAGTAAAGAACAACCAAGAGCGTTTGTCACGAGTGACCTCCCCTTGAAGAATGGCTGAAGTAAGTTTTCTGAACAGAAAGGAAATGATGATAGAAGATGACTTGGGACTCCAGCAAGAAAACAAAAAACAGAATGGGTAAAAATAGGAGTAGATAAAAATGCTATGTTTTTACCCATGTGCTTCTTAAATCATATTCGATGGTTGAAGCAAACATTACTTTACGGTGTTCAGCATACATAGAGGAAATACTTAAGACAGCTGTATTTTTAAAACTGGGAGGGTAAACGGATCTAAATGGAAGTAAGGTTTCTGCACTTCAAAGCAGTAAAACATCAGTTTGTTTTTGTTTAGTCACTGAGTTGTGTCTGACTCTTTGTCACTCAGTGGACTGTAGCCCACCAGGCTCCTTTGTCCATGGGACTCCCCAGGCAATAATATTGGAGTGGGTTGCCGTTTCCTTCTCCAGGGGATCTCCAGGGCTCAAAACTGCATCTCCTGCATTAACAGGTGAATCCTTTACCACTGAGACACCAGGGAAGCCCAATACCAATAGACTAAATAAGTGAGTGTGTATACTGTAATACCTAGAGCAACTACTAGGAAAATTACAAGAAGCAATCAAAAACACTATAAAAAAGTCACATTGAAATTCTAAAAAATGTTCAAGCAAGCTACCCAAGACCAAGAACAGAGGAACAGACACTGAAACAGGATCAAACAAACAAACAAAAAAAAATGGCACGCTGAAGTCCTAACACAGCAAGTAAAAAAGATTTGAAGAGTGGATGAAAACACCAATCAACTACATGCTATCATAGACAACACTCATATCAAATGTAATGACATGGGCAGATGGAAAGTTAAAAGCTGGGAAAAGATGTCATGCCAACATTAATCAAAGAAAAGCCATATTAATGGCTATGTTAATATCAGATGAAGTACACTTCAGAGCGAAGGAAATTGCTAGGGACAAAGAGGCACCCTACGTAATGATTTTATAAAAGACATAAGTGAATGAAGAAAGTAAACTTGAAAGCCAGCATTTAAAATGTTACCTGATTATGCTCTTTGCCTTGTTGCCAAAATAAGAAATTGTCAACATTTCCCAATAAATGGAGAGAGTGAGGCGGTCTGTTGAGAGAGACTCAGTTACTTTATCTGCCACAACTTCCTGGCATCAAAGCAGTCTCCCTATTTACGGGACTGATTGAGCAGCTGTAGTGATTTCTCCATCGTGTCCTCAAATGCCACCTCCTGTCTCTTTGATGGTGGTTATCGTCAAAATGTGTTTTGTTTGTGAAGCCAGTCTCCAAGAGGACTCAAGACCTCCTTGTTCTGGTGTTGCGCGCTTGGTGAGCTTAGGCCACTGTTGAGTAGAGCACAGAGGCCAAAACTACAGTGGAAAAATCAGAGCATTGAGGGCCTTTGGCTTTCCCCAGTAAATGCCTCATCAAAGATGAAGGCATAGCCACAGGAGAGAGGCCAGTGTCCTTCCCCAGCCTGTCTGATCCAGCTCTTTAGTAGAGAAAAAGCTCATGCTGCTCACATCCTCAGCCTAGGTCTCTTGCCCCCTCCCCACATGAGCAGCCACAGAGGCCCTTGGATATCTGATGGAACGCACAGCCTGAAGTGCCCACTGCCCAGCCCTGCTGGACCTCGACCTCAGGAAGCAAACTCGGAGGACTGACGTCCCTGACCATTTATCCATTCATCCACTCATCCTAGATGCTGGGGATACAACAGGGAACAAAACAGACCCAAATCCCTGCCCTTGTAGAGTTTACATTCCGAGGAAGAACACAATTTAACAAATAATTATAATCATTCCAATAATGGGACAAAGGCAGCAATAAACCTAAAGAGGAAAATGCGTGGAAGATCAGACAGTAAGACGTGCTTGGGTAGAAAATAAAGCAGGAAAAGATGATGAGCTGTAGATGAGAGGGAGGTGTGCACAATTTTAAATAAGGTGGTCGGGGAAGATTTCACTGGGAAGACACTATTTGAGCTAAAACGGAAAGGAAGTTGAGAAGCAAATTGTGTGATTAACTGGGGTTGCCCCAGGAGAGGCAAAGGTCCTGAGGCTGGATCACGTAATGCCTGGTGAGTTCTAGGAATGTCAGGTCAGTGCTATTACTGAAGAGGTTCATGTGTGTATATCTGGGGTGGCGGCAGTGGCGGAGGTGGTGGTAGGAGAGGCAGAAAAAAAAATTAAGGTGGGATCACGCATGGCTTGTGAACACTGACAGGTCACCGGCTTTTTGTCCCAGTGAAATGTGGCACCGTTGGCAGACTTAGAGCAGAAAGGTAAGTGGGACATTGCAACACGTCACGTGGCTGTGGGGTTCACTGTAGAGGGACAAGCGTGGAAGCTGAGATCAGCTGGATGCTCCCCTGTTGGCAAGCAACCTTGCTAGTTCAGACTGGGGTTGTGGCAGTAGTGATGAGAAAAGTGATTGGATTCTGAATGCAATGTGAAGATTAAACTAACAGGACTCTGTTGTGTGGGATGAAAGAGCAGTGTACACCCGTGGTGGATTCATGTTGATGTATGGCAAAACCAATAAAGTATTGTAAAGTAAAATAAAAAACGTCGAGGATGACTCTGAGGCTTTTGGAATTGGCAGCAATTACATTGGATGGGTGAAGGATGGATGGAGTGGCCACACTGAGACTAGAAATGACTGCAGGAGAAGCAGGTTGGGTGAGTGGGACTGGGGGCAGAAGATGGCATTTAAAGGCCTGAGACTGGATGAGATGAAGGCTAGGAAAGGGAGTGTAGATGGAGAGAAGAGGTCCACCGACTGTTAAAGGTTAAAGATAAGGAGGAACCAACACAGGAGACCGACCAGGAGCAGCCAAAGAGAAGGCAGCAAACCAGCTGAGAACAGCGTCCGGAAGTGAAGGAGGAGAGTCAAGGGTGAGAGCGTAACAGCTGCGTCTAGTGCGACAGGAAGGTCGTGGGTCACCCAGAAAGGAGCATCTCTGAAACAGAGCAAAAACTTCATTAGACTGGGTTCAAGAGAGAATAAAGAGAGAAATTGGAAACAGCAAAACAACTCTTATATGCAGCTTTATTTTTTGTTTGTTTCTTTAAAATTTTTATTTTGTATTGGGGTATAGCCGATGAACAACATTGTGGTAGTTTCAGGTGAACCTCAAAGGGACTCAGCCATACGTGTACATGTATCCATTCTCCCCCCAGCTCCCCTCCCATCCAGGCTGGCACGTAAGTTTGAGTAGCGTTGCATGTGCTCTATAATAGGTCCTTGTTGGTTATCCCTTTTGAATATAGCAGTGTGTGTGTGACCTTCCCAAACTCCCTAACTCTCCCTCCCCTGCCCCAGCTTTACTTTAAAAGAAAGGAGAAAATTTGGATTATAGCTGGAGGGATAAGTAGAATCAAGTGAGGTTTTTTGTTTTCATTTAACAGGTAAAATTATACTGTGTTTATATACCAGTAGGAAGACCTAGTGGGAGGAGCATGGGAGACGCAGGATGGAGAATCATGGGAGCACATGAGTCCCACTAAGAGGACAGGGGGTCAGTGGTCACAGGACAGACGTGGTCAGTGTTCAGGTGCAGGTGGGTGAGTGGAGGCAGAATGGAGGCCCTGGAAGAGCTCCGACTTTGTCTGTTAAATAGTTTTTGAAACAGAAAGCAAGGCGATGCTTGCAGAGGATGAGTTGAATAGGGGAGCCTAGAGGAAAGAGGAGGTGTATGGAAAGCCATCTAAGAGAGGTCATGGATGGCGCCGCCAGGCAGCATTAAGGGTCTCCTGAAGACTGGTGGCCGTATGACCAGTGGTACGGTCTGTGCGTTTCTCCAGGCAGTTCGGCTTCACTGGTGCAGAGGTGGAGTCGGGGGAAAAAGGAGTAATTCTGCAGCCTTTCCAGTACCTGCCGTGGGTGAGAGGGCATTTCCTTGACTCCCTGTGTGTAGTTAGGGCGGTTGCCCCGAGTGGGCCCTGACCAGCTATCATGGGTGGGCAGAAAAGGCAGGGCTAATTTTTCCCATGAGCTTAGGCCAGAGCCACAAGCCGTGTCACACCTACGAGAGTGTTGGGTCCCTAGAGTGGGCCAATGGCCCTGTGACACAGCATCTCTTTCTGATCAAGAGCATCTTGTCAACCGTGACCTTCCATTGCTTTATTTCTGGGTCTTCCTGATTCCTCCTGTCTGAAATGCCCACGGGTTGCCTGGTTGGTTCTTTCATGGCATCGAGACTGGTGTGATGTTCTCATTTTTTTCTCCTGTGTACTTTCAGGTTTGTGGTCCGCGGGTGTTCAGGATGCCGGTGTAAATGAGCAGTGTGGCGACATCCTCACCAGCAAACGGTTCATGCTGGACATGCTGTATGCCCATAACAGAAAGCCCGTGGATGACGAGGAGAAGGGGGAGGGCGAGGCTGCGAGGACCGCGCAGGGGGCAGAGGCGGTAGCCAGCCTGGCTAGCCGGATATCCACCCTGCAGGCCAGTTCCCTGGCCCAGGATGAGAGCATCAAGAGGGTGGACGTTGGCTGTCTGGACAACCGGGGCAGTGTGAAAGCCTTCGCGGAGAAATTCAACAGTGGGGACCTAGGGAGGGGATCCATCTCCCCTGACGCGGAGCCCAATGACAAGGTCGCAGAGAAGACATCAACTCAGCCCAAGACGGAATCTGACTACATCTGGGACCAGCTCATGGCCAATCCCAGGGAGCTCAGAATCCAGGACATGGATTTCACTGACCTGGGTGAGGAGGATGACATTGATGTCCTGGACGTGGACCTGGGTCACCCGGAGGCCCCAGGGCCACCTCCCCCGCCCCCACCCACCTTTCTGGGTCTGCCGCCCCCACCCCCTCCACCCCTGCTGGACAGCGTGCCTCCCCCTCCAGTCCCCGGTAATTTATTGGCTCCCCCTCCAGTATTCAACGCTCCTCAGGGCTTAGGGTGGCCCCAGGTACCCAGGGGTCAGCCAGCATTCACCAAGAAAAAGAAGACCATCCGTCTGTTCTGGAACGAAGTCCGGCCTTTTGAGTGGCCGTGTAAGAACAATGGCCGCTGCAGAGAATTCCTGTGGTCGAAACTGGAACCCATTAAGGTGGACACCTCCAAGCTGGAGCACCTGTTTGAGTCTAAATCGAAGGAACTGTCCGTCTCCAAGGTATCGCTTGCATCCAGCATGCCTCTTCACTTGCTGGGTTACTTACAGATGTTGGGTAGAACGGAGAGTCTTGTTATACATAAAATGCCCTCCGTGTTGCTCTTGCTAATTGCTTCAAAAGGCAGTTGGTATAAAAATCTGACTTTTCATCCAGTACCCTGTGTCACACATTAGGTGTGAGCTAAATGAGGAAGGGACCTTTTGTTGCTAACAAAGCTAGCAACGTATTAACACTGATAGGCAAGTAGCTTTCTAAGAACCTAATAACCTGGAGGAAAAAAAAAACAAACAGTGTTTACCCAGGGATTGTTAGCATAGCCTGACGGCAAATGTTGACATTCACTAGAGCAAAGTAGACTAGCTAATTTGTCAAACACACTGACTTCTTCCTGTGGATGTGTTTATTCACATTGTTTATGGTTGATAGTGGTTTAAACCTCAGCTGTAAGACGGTAGGCTATGAGACATTTCTTCAGCTAATCCCCTGGCTGAGTCAGTTTTCTACCACTATCTGGATGCTTCTGTACAGCCATCTAGTTAGCATGCTGTAAACATTATACGTGGGTCTAGATTTCTTATTTCTCATAGATGTTTGAGAACCCTGAAGGCATTGCTGGTGTAGTGTCTTTAACAGAGATGTCCTATCTACTTTTATAAATGAAGAGCTTTGTATGTGAAGTTACTGGGCATCAAAGATAAAGTCATGACTGAGGAGCACTGAGAACAGGCTGTGTGATACTGGATCACAGGTTTTATTTCTGATGATTCACTGCCTTATTAGGGTCTCCTTTACCTATCTTAGAGAAATGATCTAAAAAAATAACTCTTTGTGATCCTGGGTATATTTCAGTTTTAAAACAGGTTTAAGACTGTCTTCTCAGGGCCCTGAAGTAAGAGAAAACACTTTTCAAAGGATAGTTTAGAGGAAATATGTCAGAATTAGTATTGCAAATTAATTTCAGCTCTATGGGTTGCTCCGTTTAGCATCG
This sequence comes from Capra hircus, assembly GCF_001704415.2. Taxonomy (NCBI): domain Eukaryota; kingdom Metazoa; phylum Chordata; class Mammalia; order Artiodactyla; family Bovidae; genus Capra; species Capra hircus. The sequence goes on along the minus strand of NC_030831.1, from coordinate 20,706,806 downwards.
TTTTGGGTGAGTGTAAACTGTCTGAGTTGGGCTCCTTGATCCGCTGGCCAGGCTCCGATTTAGAATCAGACAGTGTGTGCAAGCCTCCTCAGGACAGGAGTATCCTTTCGAGAAGGACCTGAGGATGGAGTTTGTGCCTGTCACCATGTGTGATGCTGAAAGGCTAGGCCGGGAGCTCTAAAAGGTCGACTTCCTGTTAAAACCTGTACTGGGGTCGGGGGTGGGGTGGGGGACATGGGTCTGGAACTACCTGCTGCTCTTCCCGAGTTGGCCTTTACCCTCGAGGTGGTGTCTGCCCAGTTCCAACAAGGATGTGAATCTGAACCATTTCCAGCCCCACCCCACCCCCAAGTCAGAATTCCAGCTTTTTCCTGTTTACAAATCCAACTGCCAAGATCCAAAAGAGAAAGCCATGCCAGGCAGTCCTTTCCCCCAGCTGGAAGTAGAACCCTCTTGTTCTCTCTAGAAAACAGCGCCACGAGAAGTGCTATTGCGCTCCGTGTCTCTGTGTCCTGACTTCCAGGGCTGGCCACGTGTGGTGATGAGCCAGCCACGTGGCGCCTTCCACTCTTACCATCAGACCTGCCATTTGGGAGAAGGCTGGCGCAGTTAAAACAGCAGTTGGATCACCCAGGACATGCCCTCGCTCCCGCTGATCTGGCTGGCCCATCTCCATCCCACTCCTTCCCACGTGAGCCCCTCTGGCTGCCTGGACCCTCCGGGCTTGTCCTGGTTGCTCCTTAGCCTCAGAGATTGCTGGCTGTTAACTTGGGGTTGAGGGGGAAGGAATTAAAGAGTCCCAGTTGGCAATGAAGGCACTTCTGACTTCATTTTTTACTAAAGAAATGACAAAGTGAAAAGCTTCCTTAAGAAGACCCCAAACGGGTTCACCTCCCCCACTTCTTCTCTTGGTCCTGCTTGTGATCAGTGACGGGAGCCTGGTTGGCACCCTCTCAGTGGCCCAGAGTTCAGCTCTTTCGTGAAGCAGGTGGTGACCTCTTAAAAACCTGTATTGCTCAGCTACAAAGGCTCACCTGGTTTTTACAAAGTGAGAGCATAAGAGGAAAGTAGCATGTTGAAAATTTACCTGGTTCCAGAATGTTCTGCAGTGGGACCCAGGAGCCCATTTTGGGGCAGGGGTGGCTAGAAAATGTGAGCAGAGACTATTTACAAATGTTACAAATGGTGAGGATGCAAATTGGAGAGTTGAATCTGTTATGTGGACTTGTACAGCTATAACCAGCTTTACATTTGGTTCTAATTCTTGACTATGATGTTCATAAAACTCAGCTGTAAATGGCTACTTCCAAATTCTGGCTCATGAGAAGTTTTCCATTAAGAACAATAGAGTGCATCAAAAATAAAATATGCTTCACAGGGCAGCACAGAGCAAAGGGAATCAGTTGTACTTTCCATCAGAAAACTTACACCAGACCAGTGTTGCAGGGCACGGTGGTGACCATCTGAGGCATCCCCTAGGGATTCACGTGCCAGATCCAAGGCTGGGGTGACCACCTCATGGAGACGATAAGAACAGAGAGATGTGCTTTGTGATTTCCTTTCCAAATAGCTTCTAGAACTGGATCTACTTTTCTCTTTCAGCAGGTAATATACATACATACATATATATGTACGTATTTATGCATACATATATATGTATATGTTTATACATACATATGGGCTTCCCTGGTGGCTCAGACAGTAAAAATATCTGCCTTCAGTGCAGGAGATGTGGGTTCAATCCCTGGGTGGTAAGATCCCCTGGAGAAGGGAATGGCTACCCACTCCAGTATTCTTGCCTGGAGACTATATGTATAGCTTTTTAATCCGATAGCTTTAATTATGTGTTGTGGAGAAAGACAGAAACTTTGTATTACATTTGATCATATTGTGTTTTTGCTGTTGGTCTAAGATGTGGAGAAGGGCATCAGTTCAGTTCAGTTCAGTCACTCAGTCGTGTCTGACTCTTTGCAACCCGATGAATCGCGGCCTGCCAGGCCTCCCTGTCCATCACCAACTCCCAGAGTTCACTCAGATTCACATCCATCGAGTCAGTGATGCCATCCAGCCATCTCATCCTCTGTCGACCCCTTCTTTTCCTGCCCCCAATCCCTCCCAGCATCAGAGTCTTTTCCAATGAGTCAACTCCTCGCATGAGGTGGCCAAAGTACTGGAGTTTCAGCTTTAGCATCATTCCTTCCGCATAAGAGACGGTTGAAAGGACCCCAGCATTGAAGCCCCAGGAAGTGGCCTTCCAAGCTGTATGCCTCATCGAGGGCAGCCAAGTCCCTCTTCCTTCCAAAGGGCAGCTTTTACATCCCCGGATCCAGACAGACCACGGAAGATGTGGGGCCAAAGAGGGGCCCAGAAGGAAGAAGGGACCTGGCTTGACCTTTGGGAACTCATGGCTGTCTTACTCATTGCTTTCCTGTGGGGAGGGGCCTCTGGAATGGATTTGGAGACATTTGTTCGACTTTATTTACCTTGAAGTTTCAAACCATTTCATAAGCTACTAGTAGTGACTTTTTAAGAAAATTCAGAGATGATTTACTTTGTCTGGGGTAAGCCCCAGCCTGAGTTATTTTGAAAGGCTCCCCCGGGACTCAACCAAAGCTATGAACCATTGATTTAAAGTGAAAAATAAAGCACCAATGAGGGGGACATTGCTCCCACCATCATTCTCCACGTTGACTTCACCCCTCCCCCACCCCTGTTTTATTCTCCAGAGAAGGGAAGAAAATCTTCCTACCCTTTATGTGAATTCAGATCATAAGGGAATGTTATTTTGTTTAATAGAACCCTCAGAAAACCTGAATTCTGCCTGGAAATTCCAAGTCCAACTTTGGGACCATCCTTATCTAGGATGGTCCCCATGTATGCGGGGGTCCCAGTGGAATTATTAACAGCACTCTCTTCACCTCTCAAAAGTCTCTCAGTTAGGGTACTGGATAAACTACAGTAACATTGGAAATGTAACTGTTTGATGGTTGGCCTCTGCTGTAAAGAGCCAGTATGGGAAATTAACTTTTTTTTTCTTCTAATTTTACCAATAAGCAAGCCTGTTCTGGCCAGTTCCACAGAAATGTTATTCCTAACTGAAGGTTTTTCAGCTTTTATTTAGGCTTCCCTGTTAGCTCAGTTGGTAAAGAATCTGCCTGCGATGCAAGAGACCCCAGTTTGATTCCTGGGTCGGGGAGATCCCCTGGAGAAGGGAAGGCTACCGCTCCAGTATTCTTGGTCTTCCCTGGTGGCTCAGCTGGTAAAGAATCTGCCTGCAATGTGGGAGACCTGGATTCGATCCCTGGGTTGGAAAGATCTCCTGGAAAAGGGAACGGCTACCCACTCCAGTATTCTGGCCTGGAGGACTCCCTGGACTACATAGTCCACGGGATCTCCAAGAGTCGGACGCGATTGAGTGATGTTCACTTTCATACTCCCTTCCATGGCTTTTTTGTTGTTGTTCTGCTTTTGCCTTCATGCTTTCCGATGTATATCTCCCTCATTACAGAACTCGGGAAAATCTCATAGCAGTCACATCGTTATGATAGCTGTATTGTGGCATCACTATCGTGGACACTTTTTCAAGACAGTTTTGAAAATATCCTGTGGCGTCACCCTTTTGGCAGCTAGCAGGGAGTGAGGAGGAATGATTTCCCAGTTCTAGAACTCATGCCTCGCTGAGCCAGCCCTGGGGTTTGTGACAGTGATGCTGACAAGCATTTTGAGAGGTCGGTCGCCTTTCATGGAAATACTCTCAAACTTAGCAGTATTCTCCAAGACTCCGAGTTCTCTTAATAAATCATGTCCTTATCCCAGTTTCTATTTTCAGTCACTGCACCCTCTGGGATGATAAGTTCTGTGTGCTGAATATCCACTTTTTAAAACCGCATCCTTTACTGCTAGTAAAATTGCTCTTTAAAAACTCAAAGCAGTGATCCTCCGTGGCAGCATATCAAAAGACTTTGGAAGGCAAGCCCTGTCCACCTGCCTGGACTGCGGGCCTCCACAGTCTTTGCCCAAGCTCTCCTCCCTACTCTGCTTGCTTCATCCTCTCCCGCTACGTGGAAGTTTGTGCCTTCACAGTGGCCCTTCTCTGGACCTTAGCCGACTTTATCACGGCACGCCACGGCAGAAGCCCCGCGGCCGTGCGCAGAGATGGAGCAGGGTTTTGTGTTTATTTCCAAGTACCACACCCATGATCTGGGGGTTAGCAAGGGCACAACGTGTGCCGTGTCTTCGGGAGCCCACTGTGCTCAACGCCAGAGCTTCACGGAGCTCATTAACCCCCCAAGCGTGGAAGGATGCTTTCTCAGTCACTGACAGCTCAGCTCCCAGGGCTGGGATGACCCTGACATCTGTTGGGCATCTCAGACTCCTTTTAGCATCAGTGAAAACTTCCTGCATCGTCTCTAGCTGTGGGGACATTATCCCACATCATTCATGAAAGTGGCAAGATCAGACCTTGCTGCATCTTTGAATGGCAGGGGTAAGGGAGCGGGGGGAACCCTGATTTTATATCCTAAGAAATGTTCTCTGATCCCTGCCTTTCATTGCCTATTTTTAAATTGTATTCTTTCTGAAAGAACAACTTTTTACTCCCCCAACAATCCCGTCTCAAGCCTTAAGACTTTTTGCAAGTCTAAGTTGGTGACTGGTCACACTCACATCTTTTAGACCTCTGTGCCCCTGTGCCCACTCCTAATCAAGGAGGTCAGGACCTCTGAGATGGAACCCAGGCATCACTGTTCTTTAAAAGTGCCCCCTTGTATCCCCAAAATTGTAAAGCACTGGCCTAAATAAATTACATTTCCTGGTTTTCCTTCAGAAAACGCCAGTAGGTTGATCAGACATGTTTCCTCCTTAGATAAATGATGTTGAGTTTCTCCCAGTCGGAGGTGGTAAGTTAACGTTTGCCCATTCTGCCCTCAGCCAAGGAGGCAGCCAAGTCTCCTGGCCCAGAAGGAGACTGTCCTGTTCTCTTCTCCAGAATGCCCCTTTCCATTAGTCCTGGAGTCCAGTCTCTGGCCTCAGAGGGAATTTAGCATGTGGAAACAACCTTAATATTCTCCTCCTTGAAAACAGAAAGCAGGACGTTCGCTACCACCTCCTCTGCAAGGAGACCTTCAGAACCATCCAGATAACTCACTACTAGATCTGCTCCCCACTCGGGGGCTCCATATTCCTGGGGATCCGTGCAGACTCTCATGAGCATCCACGAGTTCATTTCAGGAAGCTCCGAGGGAGTTGCCCATGTTGGGAAGCAGCCCTGGAGGCTAAATTGAGAACCAAGTCCCTCCACTTCCCCCTGGAGCTGTCACTATTGGGGTGGAGACACTGCTCTGATCTGACGCTCCCATGTACCTAGGTGCCTGTTGTCAGTAAATGTAGTACATGTGTTAGTTATGAAAAACATGCATTGATAAACCGTATATTTTTAAAATATAATATCATTAGGTTAAAAATGATTTTTTAAAAAAGAGCCAATAGTGAAAAGAACTAAAACACTATTTTCCAGGTATTGGCCTAAGTACTTCACATGTATCCGTACCGATAATACTATTCTTTTTTTTTTTTATTATTCATTTGTTTATGGCCATGCTGGGTCTGCATTGCTTTGCTCGGGCTTTTGCTAGTCGCGGTGAGTAGGGTCCTCTCTTTGTTGCCTGACTTCTCTTGTTGTGCAGCACAGGCTTCAGGGCTTCAGTAATTGTGGCTCACAAGCTTAGTTATTCAGCGGTATGCAGGATCTTCCCAGACCAGGGACTGAACCCATGTCCCCTGCATTGGCAGGCAGGCAGATTCTTTTGCACTGCACCACCAGGGAAGTCTCAGTAATACTATTCTAATAGTCCTAGCAGACACTTCTGTCATGCTTACCAGAGGCTGAGTGTTTCTCTCACTGATTTACATCCATTGTCTTATTTCATCCTCCTAACAAACCCTGGGAGATTGGGTCCCAGAAAGAACAGGAGGTACAGAGTGGGGCAGTGACTTGCCCAGGTCGCCAGGGTGGGAATGGGTCAGACCCCAGCTGACTCACCTGAGTGATTTGCTGCTCTGGATATTTTCCGTTACCCTTCAGGGCTCCTGTGATCCCCAGATTCCATTTTGTTTTGGCTCCTTTCAAGTTCACACTCTGGACACTTCTTCCTTCTCTTCCCTTGGGGATTTTTGAAAGCTTGCCGTTTTTTGAAAAAGACTCTCTCTTTCTCCTCAATGGTCCTTGTGCCTTGCTACTGCAATTTCAAATTTCATTTGGTCTGGACTCTACCTCTGTGTGACTTAGAGCAAGTCAGTAGACTTCTCTGAGCCTGTTTTTAATTATGGGTGGGCTGTGGTGGAGAAGCCAGGCCTGAGCCTGTAGGCCTGACCTCCTGGGGTTGTTGAGTAGACCCAGGGCAACAGGGGAGAATGTACTTTTGTGCTGTGCTGACAGGTCTTCATTTTTTATGCTATTGATTTTCTTATCCTTTGCCTCACGTGACTTTCCTGAGATTCTAGTGTGAGATTTTAAATTAGCCTCTAAGTTTAAGGACTCCTATTTAGCATTAAAGTCTTCCTTTCCACCTTTTCCTAACTGCTGCCTGAATGCTCACCCTTTTCTTTTCCAAATCCGAATGATTATGAGGGGAAGTGATGGTCTTACGCTCAGGATATTGAACAAAATCAGGTTGTGGTCACACATGGTGGTCACCTACCCCCATAACCATTCAGAATCAAGTTTGTCACTTTACTTAGAAATTCTGAAAGACTTGTTCTTGGAAGCAATACTTTGTTGTATCCAAAAACCTGACATACTTGTCTCCTCTCTTTGAGGCCTCTGGTCATCCATCCCAGCATCAGGATTGGTGTAGCCCCACAGTCCCGCTGAGTGGACCTGAATATCTGGTTTAACTGTTCTAGAAAATCTTCTTGTTGTAGGTGACTTTCTGCCCCTTGGAGTGGCTGAGTTTGCAGGGCCCAACCTCTTGGACTTGCTTGGTTCTAGAAGGCCCACTCCAACCCAGGGAGCTGACCACCAAGTGAATCTGGGCTCCACCAGGCCTGCAGAGAGAAGTCCCAGCCCTCACCCCTAAGCCCTGGCAGTTAGCAATCAGTGCTTAAATGGAGAATCCCCTCTGTGCTTCTCAGAAATTCTGTGACTCTTGTGGCCTTGGGTGCTGCCTGTTTGAAGCATCCTCTTGGAGGGGCTCGCTTCTGCTTCCTGAAACTGGACCCTTAGCCCTCTTGGACAGTTTGGGGGAAAGGAGCTGAATTGCCTCAGTGACCTCCTTCCCAGCCCTTCTAAGAGGTCTCTGCTAGCTTTGACAGTATCTCTTTCCATAGAGGGTGACCTCCGTTTCTCTCCATTTTGGCTGTTACATCCTCTCCTCCCTCCCTGCAGTCCTCTTGGCCAAGTCAAGAACAAACAAAACCCTACATTCCGTCCAAGCCTGAAGCATTTCTCCAGAGACAGTATTTCTGGGAGGGCAACTCTTGGCATGTTGGAGGCTCCCTGAGAGTTGCTGCTTTGAAGGAGGCTCTGGGTGTCGCCACCTCGTTCGACTCAGAAGTTCAGCTTCACTAGGCTTTCTGGGAGCAGATCAGAGCCTGACCTCCTCCCAGAGTGCCCCCTGGCCCTTCAAGAAGCAAGTTCCTCTTTTACCTTGAGCACTTCTGGAAGCACTGGGGTCAGTTGCATGTCCAGAGACATGCCCACCCTGGTTTCCCCACTCCATCTTGCACAACTCTTTAGCTGGGCAGCTATCTCGCCCCAGAGACAATTATTCCAGTTTTCATGTTCAGCATCCCCAAGTCCAGCATCCTGCACCTGGTACCCGACAAATAGCTGCTCTGTCAACATCCTTTTCTCCCTGTGAGTTCTTGAGCCCTGAGGGCACAGGTTTGGCTGATTGACCTTCTATCAAAGAACTGAGGGAGATACCCTGATTTCCTGTTGCCCCAGGATTGATCATTGCTGTCGGTGGCATCCTGGCCCCCTACATTTTTTGTTGGTCTCCATGAAAAATGTCCCCACTCAAGTAGCCACCTAATAAGCACTCAGGAAATACAATTTAAGGAAATGAGATCTACAGTTGAAAGAAAGGCAAAAAATATAATAAATAAGGGAAGATACCCTGCCAACCAACAAGAGACGGTTGAGGGACTGAGTTTGCTTTTCAGCCTCTTCTCCCTTTGCTCAGGCTTTGTCATGGATCATCGCTGATAATGTCTTGGGACTCCAGAATCAGCAAAGGGGTCTCATGAGGTGTGGCACAACCCCACCATGATGACCCTTGGCCATTCCCACGCAAGCCTGTGTTCTTGCTTTCTGCTGGCTTTGTTTTGTTTGTTTGTTTGTTTTAAGGAGAAAGATCTCAGTCAATCCAGTCTTTTGTGGTGTTAATCTACCATACTGGTTGTTTTTACTTAAAGTAACTTTGGTTCCATATTAGAATCAGGCTTTCATAATGGACTGTGACTCACGGTTTCGCTGTCTTGTTGGAATGCCCTGGATCACTGTATAGACAGCTTTCTCTGTTCTGTTATTCTAGTCTGTATTATCAGTATAGCTGTTTAGTGCCAATGCCACACATTAATTATATCAGTTTTATAGAAAGTTTTTATGGCTGATTGGATAGATATTATATTATTTCTACTTATGGATCTTTTTACACATATACTCTTTCATAGTAACTTCAGAATATTTTAAAATTCCAAAAATATCTTCTTGGAATTTGATTAGAATCACTTTAAATATATGCTGTGTGTTGTGCTTAGTCGCTCAGTCATGTCCGACTCTTTGTGACCTCATGGACTATAGCCCGCGAGCTCCTCTGTTCATGGGGATTCTCAAGGCCAGAATACTGGAGTGGGTTGCCATGCCCTTCACCAGGGGATCTCCCAACCCAGGGATTGAACCCAGGTCTCCTGCATTACAGGTGGTTCTTTACCTGCATACATAATAAATATGTTATTTGTGTATAAATTTTATGAGGCAAGATAATGAACATCCTTTTAACACTGGAGACTTCCTATTCAGGAACACGATGTTTCTTGTTTGCCCACATCTTCTTTTATTACTCTCAATAAAATTGTGTCACTTCCTTCGAGTAGGGCCTGTATTGCTCCTGGCTCCAGGGGTCAGGCTTGGGATGGAGGTGGGGGGAGTGAAGGGCAGGACATGAGAGACTTTGTGGAAGAGGATGGCCGACAGTCACTCAGACACAGGACCAGGTGAAGGACATAGTGCAGGTCACTCTTGCTGATCTGGAGCTTGGAGGATTGAAATGGATCAGAATTGATAATGGAATCCCTGGACACCAGCTTGTGCTCCCGGGCACAGAGCACTTTGGCTTGTCCTTGCAGATGCCGCTGTGGGTTGTTGTGAGGGGAGGAGACAGTTGGGCAAGCCCACGTGACTCACCCTCATCTCGGGCAGAGTGGCTGCCAAGGCACTTGAGGGGTCAGTGGCATCCAGCAGACTGTTTCAGTTATGAAGAAGGGCATTTAAAATACCTCTTGGATAAAATCCAGAGAGTTAATAATTCAGTCTCAGATATGACTAATTCTTATTCCTTCCTTCTCGAAGTGGGTGGATGTGCTCTGAAAACCTGTCATCTGTAGAAACAGCTTCCCCATTATCTCAGGATGCCCAGAGGCTGGCTTTGTCTTGATTTATGAGAGCAGAGGGTGTCCATTGATGTGAACTGAGTTCTGCTGAGAACGAGGAAAAGGACATGTCAGGCTCAGAGCCACCCCCTGGGTCTGTCCTGAGTGCTCGCTGTAGGTGGACCCTGGCTGAGGGGGGCAGGCTGAAATCTGACCCGTTGGGCTGTGTCTCCCTCAGGGTGGGCATCTCGCTCTCATTTGCACAACGCAGCAGTGGGGCTGGGCCTGCGCAGGCATCTCTGCAGCCTCCCAGGAACTCTATGGATGGGGGTCTAGGGGCTAATGATTCCCGAGGAGTCCTTGCCTTTCTGTCAGTGCCTCCTATGCTGGAGCCTGGCTCTGGGTCGGTGCCTCTCCCGTGCCACGTCCCAGGATTCTGTCTTCCATGCTGCCACCCATGAGGCCTCATTCCTTACGCTCATGAGATGCTGCCCCTCCAGGCCTCATGTCCACATTGTAGGCAGGAAGATGGAGGAAGGGCAAAAGGCATGGCTCACGGGTCCAGCCCTTTTGAAGCAGGAAAACAGAAACCCAAACTGCCAGCTTTAGCTGCAAAGGGTCCAGGGAGCTGATTGATTTCACTAACATATTACCAGCCTGAAAGAAATCCAGGCCCTATTGGTGAGCAGGGAAGAGGGACTCAATGTTGGGCAGGCCCCCAGCAGTGCCTGGAGGAGTGGGCACCCTGCTGCCCCAAGGTGGGCACACAGGTCATCACGTCCCTCATCATTCCCTTCTTCAGCATTTTGTCAAACCTTTTCTCATGCCTTCTTAGCATTCCAACAAAGTAACATATTTTTTAATAATTTTATTTTTATTTCTTTATTTTTGGCTGTGCTGGGTCTTTGTTGCTGCACAGGCTCTTCTCTGGTTGCTTTGAGTGGAGGCCACTGTCTAGTTGCCGTGTGTGGGCTTCTCATTGCTGTGACTTCTCTTGTTGCAGAGCATGGTCTCTAAGTGCGCAGGCTTCAGTAGTTGTGACTTGCAGACTCTGGAGCGCGGGCTTAGTAGCTGTGGCTCACACGCTTAGTTGCTCCGCGGCATGTGAGATCTTCCTGGACCAGGGATCGAGCCCGTGTCTCCTGCATTGGCAGGTGGGCTGTTAACCACCAGACCACCAGGGAAACCCCCAAACAATATTTTAAAGTAGATTTCAGCTACATTTCAGGAGCTCCTGATAAGCTTATTGGCTTAAACATATAGAAGACAAGCTTGCCCTGCAGGGTAGGGGTGCATTTATGCCACGTGTCCTGAGAGCCTCAGTTCCAAGCCGACGACACACCCACAGGCGTTGTTCCTCCTGGCCACCAGGCGCCCAAATGGCTGGGATGCTTTCAGTTATTTTCTTCATGAAGAAATTGTAATTTAGTCCCAAATGCATATTTAAGGACCTAAAATAGAACATTAGCAATTGAGTTTGGAAGGGCTCAGTAGGAGTTAAGGGGCCACAGCCAGTTTCTCCTTGCCAGCTCCCAGCCTCTAGTGCCACAGCAGCCACTCAGCTGTACCAGGCCCCGCCTGGTTCCCTTCTTCAGAGGAGAGGCTGAGGCCTCAGTGCAGGAGGCTGACTGGTGTCAGCTGCTTGGCTGGGACCTGCCTGCAGAGGGGTTCTGAGCAGCTGACTCATGGAGTCCCATGATGTGGCCCTGGCAACCTCCAGCTTCGTCCCTGGCAGTTCCATGGCACTATTCAAAGGCCAGGGAATAGTCTCTCCTCTCCGTCACCGTCTCCCCCAGCCCCAGGCTAGTCCCAGACAGTCTGTAGGGTCCAGCTCGTGTGACGGCTTCTCCAGACCCTCACCCCCTCCATCACCAGGTGAGTTGTTCCCCCGAAGCTGGGCCCCTCACACAGTGAGCTCACCCTCGGCGTGCTGCATGGTCTTACCCATCCTCGTCACCCTGGGCTTGTTTCACGAATCAGAATCATCAACCTCCAGGCCTTGTGGCCCCAAGGGAGGCTGCATAGCTCAGGGAGCTTGCTGACCGGCCTCCTTCCACCTGTCCCCATTTCCACCTGCCCTTGATTTCCTGAGAGTGGAAGGGGAAAGTTGGGGACCTTGTCATCATAGCTCTGGGCAGAGGTGAGAACTGGCTCTGCACCTTACACCCTTCCTAGCTTCTGGCCATGTGCCAGCCCCAGGCTAGCGACAGGGGCTGCTCTGAGGATGCCCGGGACAGCAGGAGGCATGGCCCCCCTCCTTGGCCTCTTTGCCAGTCCATCCCTCACTGCTCTTCACCCGCCCAGTGGGCTGCATCCAGATGTATGAATGTGGCAGGAGAGTGAAGGTATGAAGGTGTCAGGGCGGGATGCCGAGAGGAGCCCCGGAGATGCAGAGGGCTGACCTGCCAGCGATGCTGGGTTCCCCCCTGGCTCCCGTCTCCTTGGCGCGTGGACCAGCTTTCTCCATCTCTGGGCTTGCACCACACGCTCCAGGGCCAACCAAGGCACATTCCGACACCTCGCAGCCTGCAGGAAGGGAACTCTGAAAGGTCTGAATCCTGTTTCCACTGCTTCTATGGAAAAAAACAGGGTGTTTCTTTTCTTTTTTTTTTCCTCCTCCTTGCAAAATATCACATTTTTTCCCAATTGAAGGAAAATCAATTTTATTTTGTAATGTGTCTGACTCGAGAAGTTCCATGGCTGCCCCCATCTTGGCGGCTTCTCGGGGCTAATCCCTGACCTCCGCCGTGCTGCTGAGCAGTATCCAGTCCCTCCCTGAGCTGAACCGGGGCCATTTGTTTTCATCTCTAAATAAGTCGTGAGTTTATTTTTAATAGAGGACCAAAGATGAGGCATTAATCTTGGATTCTCCTTATTTTATCACAAGAAAACGGCTGCAGATGGAAAAAAGCAGGAGATCATTGTCCTGGACTCCAAGAGGAGCAATGCTATTAATATTGGCCTGACGGTCCTGCCCCCTCCAAGAACGATTAAGATAGCCATTTTGAATTTTGATGAATATGCCTTAAACAAAGAAGGGATTGAGGTAAGAGGAGCTCGACAGAGTGTTATTTATGTTCTGTTGCATTACTGTCCAATATGACTTTCTTTCTCCACAGGGTGGCTTGCCACTGTTTTGTCTCAGCCAGACTCTGAATAGTCACATCCTTTTTTCAACTTCTTGAGGGGGAGGTGGGAAGAAACCCTACTTTGCTTATTGGGAAGATCAGGTTCATTCATTAACTTCCTTCTGACCACACTCTGCCTGCCTCGACGCGGAAGAACTTGACAGCCTACACGGGGCGCTGGAATGCCTTCATTCACATCCTTTCAAACCAAATACGTTTCGTGAACAGTCTTAAAAGTAGGCTTGTCTGTGCACGCTCACCTCCGTGTAAATGGTTCTGTTGCTCTCTTGGCGCCTGTTGTGGTGTGTAGAGATGGGTTTCATTTGCTTAGCTGGGGAGCCCAAGCCAACTGGGTCCTCAGCGTCTGTTGGTCTGAGTGGCACAAGTGGAGAGTGTTTGGCTGTCCTGGCTGTGACTGCGTGACTGGTGGGCACCCCAGCTGGAGCCTCAGCCCCCCTGCTCTGCCAGGGTCCAGCACCCTCCACTGTGGGCTGGTGTCCGTTTGTGGGAAGTTCAATCTCCTCTTCTAATAATGGAGAAAGAGTGAGTGGAGCCAGTGGCTTGGCCCACAGATGCCTCCAGGGGTGTGACCGGCCTGGAGACCCACCGGGTAGAGTGGGGAATCTCAGGACACTGTGACATTGGTGGCAGCCAACGCCGCCTCCTGTTGGCAAGGAGCCCTGGATTCCTTGAAAGCATCTCTGTACTGGAGGTTCCCGCATACCCAGTCTCACTTGAAAGACTCAAGAGTGAAGGAAGCCAGTGAAGGCTGGCTGCAGTGAGGCAGAGGGGCTTCAGCAGGAGAGTCGGAAGTGAAGAAGGGCTGGGGGGCTGTGCCGGATGCACCCCCAGGCCTGAGTGTGGGAGGGGGTGATGGAGGCCTTGGGGCAAAGTGGTGCCTGAACCCAGGTGGGCAGGCGTGCCTTGTGCTTTGGAAAGCAGAGGCCTCCACAACAGAAGCTGTGTTCTTAGAGGTTTGTACTGGATTGAGTACAGACTTCAAGATCCATGCTACCCAGAACCTTGGAATGTGGCTTTATTTGGAAGTTGGGTCTTTGCAGGCGTGATCAAGCTAAGATAAGGTCATCCTGGATTAAGGTGGGCCCTGCTCCACTGGCTGACAGCCCCTCTAAGAAGAGAGAGGTTTGGACACAGACACAGTGAGGGGAAGGCCATGTGAACACAGAGGATACCCAGAGGGGAACACCGTGGAATGATGGAGGCAGAAGCTGGAGGGATGTGCTTATAAGGCAAGGGACACCGAGAAGTGCCTGCAACTTCTAGAAGCGAGGAAGAGGAAAGGAAAGATCCTCCCCTTGAGTCTTCAGAAAGAGCATCGCCCTGCGGACACCTTGATGTTAGACTTCTAGTCTCTGGGATGTGAGGGAACACATTCCCCTGGTTTGAAACCCCCGAGTTTGCGATGCTTGGTTATAGCAAACCTGGGAAACGAGCACAAGGCCTGAACAGCTCTGCCTCTGGAAGCACCCACATGGCCTGTGCCAGGAGCAGGTATGACGAGGGACGTGCCCTGGCCACTGGCTGGAGAGAGAGTGGGGCCCGAGCCCTGGAGTCAGGCCAGGCAGCACAGGCAGGGAGTGAGGGCACGTGTCAGACGGGAGAGGGGGCCCAAAGGAGACAGCAGGCAAATACAGAGGGGGACACTGAGGCAGCTGCCAGGCAGTGGGAAAGGAGGGGGCAGTCCTGGCCTCAATATGGGGCAGCTTCACCCTGGGGCCCCCAGAGCAACAAGGGAGAAGAGCGTTCATGTCCATCGGGCAGGTGGGGGCTGCCAGTTGGCTCAAATCAAGTGCAAAGTGTCTCTCACACAAGCAGGTGACGTGTAGGTGCTACTGCGTGATTGGCCATCCTGTTTACTCCACAGGATCTTTGAAAGATTGCAGAAGCTTCAGATTCATACATAGAGAGGCTTCAAATGCAGCCAGAGGCAGCTTGATTGAAGGAAAAAATGACAACTTCCCCTTTTAAAAATATTTCCCCTTCTTGCCATGAGAACTTGAAAGTCCATCAAAAGAGACAGATTCCTTTGGTTTTGCCTTTGTTCTGTCCCAAAATGTCAGTCTCCCTGGGTAGGGGAAGTTTCAGATACAATAGGTTACTCAGACTTTAGAATGAATCAGATGACTTTTTCCTTTTCTGACTGGTTTGCAGCTGAGCACCTTTTTGCGCCAGGAAGGAATGATTATGGAAAAGTAATGATGACAAATAGAGGGGCAGCAGCACATTAATAAACTGGACTTTCACGGGTTTCCTCCTCCCGGCCAGACGCCAAGCAGGGGCTGCTCACAGAGGCTCACCAGAACCTTACGAGGTGCATCCTGTTACGTTCCTCATCTTAAAGTTGAAGAGGGTGCATCCCAGAGTTAGTCTGTCTGTGCCCAAGTTCACAAGCCAGCAAGAGGTCTAACTGAAATGTGGTTTCTAGAGCCTGAGTCTGAAGTGCAAACCACGGGCCAGTTCTGGGGGTGGCCAGCCCAGGTGGGCTCTCTGGGTCTGGACTCCCCCACAGAGAAGAATAAGAGGGAATCCGAAAGGGGAGTGAGGAGACACATGGGACATTGCAGTCTGCATCACGGTGCTGCCTACCGTTTTCCTCCGTCTGATATGACGTACAGCAAACAAATACGGCTGCGGAACACACTGCCTAACCCTTCCTGAGACTTTGCTGTGTCGTGAGGCCTCGGTAGATCATCAGTTCAGTTCAGTTCATTTCAGTCGCTCAGTCGTGTCTGACTCTTTGCGACCCTATGGACTGCAGCACACCAGGCCTCCCTGTCCATCACCAACTCCCGGAGTTTACTTAAACTCATGTCCATTGAGTCGGTGATGCCATCCAACCATCTCATCCTTTGTCATCCCCTTCTCCACCTGCCTTCAATCTTTCCCAGCACCAGGGGCTTTTCAAATGAGTCAGTTCTTCACATCAGGTGGCCAGAGTTTTGGAGTTTCAGCTTCATCAGTCCTTCCAATGAATATTCAGGACTGATCTCCTTTAGGATGGACTGGTTGGATCTCCTTGCAGTCCAAGGGACTCTCCAACACCACAGTTCAAAAGCATCATTTGTTCGGCACTCAGCTTTCTTTATAGTCCAACTCTCACATCCATACATGATGACTGGAAAAACCATAGCTTTGACTAGATGGACCTTTGTTGGCAAAGTAATACCTCTGCTTTTTAATAGATCATATATAGTCATTAACATGGAGTTACACATTTTTGTCACACTTTTCACTGGAACAGGGTTTCTCGGCTGTGGCTCAGTTGCCATTCTGTGCTGGACAGTTCTTCATTGTAGGGGCTGCTCTGTGCTTTGTAGGGTGTTCACAGATCCCTGACCTCTGTCCACAGGATGCCAGTAGCACTGCCCCAGTGGCGACAACCCAGAATGTCTCCTAGACTGTGTCAACATACCGTGGGGGCAGAATCACCCTGACTGAGAACCGCTTCTCTGAAGCTGCCTGAGTGAATGCACTGAGAGTGTGTATTTGCAATGCTTGTCGGTTATAGCTGAGAAGAGTCCAGCAGAAACCAGTCCTCATGGGGAACCTGTAACCCAGGCTCTCCCAGTTGTTACCTGCTGCCTGTGACCACTGATCTAGGGGCCCTCGGGAGCAGAGATGGTGTCCATCCTGTGCAGGGTCAGTCTCTCAGAGCTTATTGTCTAGCCTTGTTGTTCAGAAGTTACATCAAGGCTGAGAAGAGATGACAGTCATGTCCTTACAGATCTTTACTAATACGATTTCCAGCTTATACCCAAATGGCCTTTTGCTAAACTATCTGCTCTGTAGCATGGCACCATGGCCTAATGGGGCTGCCTGAAGCCTCTGTGTACCCCGATGTGATTAGGATGTATTCACTGACATCCTGCTTGGCAACTCCATGTTGTATATCTGACTCATCATGAAAACCCACAGGAGTTAATTAACTAACTTCGTTAAGAAAGTCATTCTTCATAAGAGTATTAAATTTTAGAATATGATTGGGGCCCATCCCTAAGTTGCATTAGTGATATTTTCCCATGTAAAATGTCCCTGAGGTATCATACTTTGCCGACAAAGGTCCATCTAGTCAAAGCTATGGTTTTTCCAGTAGTCATGAATGGATGTGAGAGTTGGACCATAAAGAAAGATGAGTGCCGAAGAACTGATGCTTTTGAATTGTGGTGTTGGAGAAGACTCTTGAGAGTTCCTTGGACTGGGACTGCAAGGAGATCCATCCTAAAGGAAATGAGTCCTGAATATTCATTGGAAGGACTGATGCTAAAGCTGAAGCTCCAATACTTTGGCCACCTGATGCAAAGAACTGACTCATTTGAAAAACCCCTGATGCTGGGAAAGATTGAAGGCAGGAGGAGAAGGGGATGACAGAGGATGAGATGGTTAGATGGCATCACTGACTCAATGGGCATGAGTTTGAGTATGCTTCAGGAGTTGGTGATGGATATGGAAGCCTGGTGTGTTGCAGTTCATGGGGTCATGAAGAGTTGGACAAGACTCATCAACTGACCTGAAAGAGGGTTTTCTTTTTTTCCTTGCTTTTCTCATTTTTGTAGTATCTGTGTCCACTCAGAGGGTTAACACAATTGAATGGTCCCAAACGACATTTAGCTTGACACTGCTTGGCTGCCAGGCCAGTCAGCATCCTAGAAACAGACATTCCCTTTGGCTGCCTGTACAAAACTGCAGCATCTTTTCAAGGCGTTGTGTTGGGGGACCCTGTCTGTGGGTCCTGAGTGAGAGCTGGCAGCACACAGTTGGACCTGAGTGCAGGAGCCAGTCAGTGGGGTCTGCAGGCCCAGGAACCAGAGTGTCCTGTGGAGGTGGTGCTGGAAAGTAGGAGGAGCCCCTGGGTGGGTCTCCAGCTCTGACTCGGTTGATCCAGCTTGACTTCAGGCACCACATCTTCATCTTCAAATTTGCTGCATAATTCGGCCTTACCTGCCTCACCAAGTGGTCACAAGAATGAAAGAAGATACCATCGAAAGAGAACCTTGAGAAGTTAACCTTTAACCTTGCAGAGTTGTTTTTTTTTTTTTTTTTAATTCTCTATGAGACTCTGTGCATGATGGAAAGCCATTATCTCATGGGATGGCAGGTTGCAAACCATCCAGCCTCGGCCATAACAGCTCCAACTTTTTGCTGTTAGATACTTATCCAGAGTCATAGCCAGGGTTCTATTCAGAGTTCACGAGGCACGATGATTACTTATTATGGTCTCATCTGCAGGTGAATGAAATGGCCAAACCCCAGAATATTTGGGTCCATAAAAAATAAGACTTAGGCATTTTCCTCTGAAATAAGATTTTCCGATACAAAGGCAAGCATACTTAAAGCAGTGCTAGAGAAACACTGTCTGGGAGAAAGCAAAAAACCACTGAGATTATTATGTCATGGTCTTGTTTGATGTTTTTCTCCTTGTGAAACCAGATGATCATCACAGGGTCATCAGTAAATCTACTGACATGGTAAAGAGCAGATTAAAGGTATGCTTATTCCATTATCATCTGCTCATGGAAAAATGGGGGTGTCACCTTGTACAAGGTAGCTTTGACCTGCTGTCCCCCTGTCTTATGACTATTTTTATTGTCAGTGATATGCAAAAAAAAGTAAAATTAACTGGCAGATGGCAACCTCATAAATCTTCAACAGTGAACAAATGGTTTAAATTAGTCAGAGAAGTGAAAAACAAAAAGTAAGATTGTTTGATTACTTTCCCAAAGGAAAAAGGCAACAAAAATCATCACATGAAAATGCCTTCTGAAGAAGGGGAAAAGTGTTGACAACTTTCTGTTTTGGAATCCTTGTACATGCTTAAAACAATTTGAACATTAAGAAAATGAAAATACAAATTTTTCATTGAGTTCTCCTTTTGAAAACTAGTTTAAATGCTAGGTGTTTTGAAATAAGTGACATCTGCTTGGATTCTTTTGGTCTTTTTGAAGTGTCTTCTGTGTTGGCAGGTGGGATCAATAGCATCAGCCTGTGGGTCGGCAATGGGCTGAGCATCTCCCCAGTGCTCCATTCCACCCACTTAATCTGTGTTTAGGGCATGATAGAGAGGATGTTGGAAAAAGAAGTATCTAGAGCTCACCACCTGTGACCTCACTCTGACCCCATCCCAAACACGTCTTCAATACAGTTTGGTGTTACTGGCTTCTGCTAACCTCCCTAGGACACCCTCTCTGATAACATTCATGAGCCCAGGACAACTACTGTTCCACCTAGATGCATCCTGAGGCATGATTGTGTAAATATCTGCATGTTTGCTGATTATGATGTCAAGTCTCCAGTCTTTTATGTTGTTACTTTTAATTTTTTGAATTAATACGGAGTAAAATTACCTTTGTGTGGATCACAACAAACTGTGGAAAATTCTGAAAGAAATGGGAATACCAGACCACCTGACCTGGCTCCTGACAAATCTATATGCAGGTCAGGAAGCAAGTTAGAACTGGACACGGAACAACAGACTGGTTCCAAATTGGCAAAGGAGTACATCAAGGCTGTATATTGTCACCCTGCTTATTTAACTTATATGCAGAGTACATCATGAGCAATGCCCGGCTGGATGAAGCACCTGCTGGAATCAAGATTGCCAGGAGAAATATCAATAACCTCAGATATGCAGATGACAAACCACCCTTATGGCAGAAAGTAAAGAAGAACTAAAGAGCCTCTTGATGAAAGTTGAAGAGGAGAGTGAAAACATTGGCTTAAAACTCAGCATTCAGAAAACTAAGATCATGGCATCTGGTCCCATCAATTCATGGCAAATAGATGGGGAAATAGTGGAAACAGTGAGAGACTTTATTTTCTTGGGCTCCAAAATCACTGCAGATGGTGACTGCAGCCATGAAATTAAAAGACACTTGCTCCTTGGAAGAAAAGTTATGACCGACTTAGATAGCATATTAAAAAGCAGAGACATTACTTTGTCAACAAAGGTCCGTCTAGTCAAGGCTATGGTTTTTCCAGTGGTCATGTATGGATGTGAGAGTTGGACTATAAGGAAAGCTGAGTGCCGAACATATGATGCTTTTGAACTGTGGTGTTGGAGAAGACTCTTGAGAGTCCCTTGGACTGCAAGGAGATCCAACCAGTCCATTCTGAAGGAGATCAGCCCTGGGATTTCCTTGGAAGGAATGATGCTAAAGCTGAAACTCCAGTACTTTGGCCACCTCATGCAAAGAGTTGACTCATTGGAAAAGACTCTGATGCTGGGAGAGATTGGGGGCAGGAGGAGAAGGGGCCGACAGAGGATGAGATGGTTGGATTGCATCACCGACTCAATGGACATGAGTTTGGTAAACTCCGGGAGTTGGTGATGGACAGGGAGGTCTGGTGTGCTGCAGTCCATAATGGTCTCAAAGAGTTGGACATGACTGAGTGACTGAACTGAACTGAGCTGAAAATTGACTTTAGGGGAGTCCAGATCTATTGAGTCTTAGTGCCTAGTCTCTTGTCCGACTCTTTGCACCCCCAGTGACTGTAGTCCACCCCGCTTCTCTGTCCCTGAGGTTTTCCAGGCAAGAATACTGGAGTGGGTAGCTATTTCCTTCTCCAGGGGAATCTTCCCAACCCAGGGATTGAACCCAGGTCTTCTGCATTGCAGGCAGATTCTTTATCCTCTGAGCCACCAGGGAAGCCCAGTTTAAAACATATATATTCCTGCAGTGACCACTGTAGTCAAGATTCAAAATAGTCCCATCTGCTGAAAAAGCTTTTGTGCTATCTCTTTCTAGTCACACCCTTTACCCACCTAGCCCCTGGTAACCAAGAATCTATACTCATCACTGTGGTTTTGTATTTTCAAGAATGTTACATACATGGAGTCTTTTGAGAATGACTTCTTCCACTCAGCATGATCATGCCTTTGTGATTCATCCAAGTTGCAGTTTGTATCTACAGTTGATTCCTTTTTGTTGCTGAGTATCATTGCATTGTAGGGATGTGCCACTGACTCTTCATCCATTTGCCTATTGAAGAGTATTTAGCGTCATCCAGTTCTTAGCAGTTATGAATAAAGCTACTACAAATACTCAAATACAAGTTTTAGTGTGAACATAAGTTTTGATTTTTCCAGGGTAAATGCAAATGGAATTGCTGGGACATATTATAACTCTGTGTTTAATCTTTTGAGGAACTGTAACTTGTCTTTTCATTCTCTTCACAGTGTCTTTCACAGAGAAAAAGTGTCTAATTTGAATCAACGTTAATTTATTAACCTATTCTTTTTTGTTATCATGTCTTGGAGTTCACTGTATAACCTGGATCACAAAGATTTTTTCCTGTGTTTCCTTCAAAAAGTTTTGTAGTGTTACCTTTATTTTGATATCTGTGATCCCTTTTGAGTTAACTTATCTAGAAGATAGTGTTATCTAGAAATTAATTTATCTAGTTAACTAGAAGTTATCTAGAAGGCAATGGCAACCCACTCCAGTACTCTTGCCTGGCAAATCCCATGGACGGAGGAGCCTGGTGGGCTGCTGTCTATGGGGTTGCACAGAGTCGGGCATGACTGAGCGACTTCACTTTCACTTTTCACTTTCATGCATTGGAGAAGGAAATGGCAACCCACTCCAGTGTTCTTGCCTGGAGAATCCCAGGGACGGGGGAGCCTGGTGGGCTGCTGTCTGTGGGGTTGCACAGAGTCGGACACGACTGAAGCGGCTTAGCAGCAGCAGCAGAAGTTATCTAGTTTTCTAGAGGTTAACTTATCGAGAAGGGCTTCCCTGGTGGCTCAGATGGCGAAGAATCTGCCTGCAATACAGGAGACCTGAGTTTGATCCCTGGGTCAAAAAGATCCCCTGGAGGAGGAAATGACTACCCAGTCTAGTATTCTTGCCTAGGGAGTTCCATAGACAGAGGAGCCTAGTGGCCTACAGTCCATGGGGTTGCAAAGAGTCAGACACGACTGAGCAACTAACACTTTATCTAGAAGGTAGGTTTCAGTTGAGGTTCACTTTTTGCATATGGATTCCAGTTGGTCCAACATCATTTGTTGAAAACACTGCCATTTGTCCCTTGCCAGCCTTCACACCTTCGTCAGAATCCCTGGGCCGTATCTGCATAGTCTATTTCTGGATGCCCTGTTTTCTCCCACCGATCTATGTATCTATCCTGCCCTGTAGCCCTTGCCACACTGTCTTAATACTGCAGCTTTGTGGTAGGTCTTTGTGACTCCTTCAAGGGTATCCTTTTTCAGAATGATTTTGGATCAACTATTTTGGTTCTCTGCCTTGCTGTATAATTTTTAAAAGCAGCTTGTCTATAGCCACAAAAAAAAAATCATACTATTTTGATTGGAATTGAGTTACATTTATAGATCAGTTTTGGGAAGACTAACATCTTGACTATGTTGAGTCACTCAGTCTGTGAACACAGTTCATCCCCTGTCTATTTAGTTCATCTTTGATTGCTTTCATCAGCATTTCTACTTTCCATAGGCAGATCCTACACATACTTTGTTAGATTCATCCCTAAACAATATTTTTAAAAAATTTTAGTTTGTAATCACATCTTAGTAATGTACAGAAATAAAATGGATTTTCGTGTATTGACCTTGTATCATGCAACATTGTTTAACTCACTAAGTTGTTTTGTCGATTCCTCAGAATTTTCTATGTGGACAATTATGCCATCTGGGATGGGGACAGTTTTATCTTTTCCTTTCCAATCTGTATGTATTTTTGAAACTTTATGTACCTCGATAGGCTTCCTACACAATGTTAAATAAGAATGGTGAGAGTGGACACCTTGTCTTGTTCCACATCTTAGAGGGAAAACATTCTCTCTGTCACCATTAAGTATGAAATGAGTTGTGGGTTTTTTTTTAATTAATGTCACCTGTCCAGTCGGAAAAATTTCTTCTATTATGGGTTCCTGAGTTTTTGGTTGTGAATGGAAATTGAGTTTTATCAAAATTTCTTTGCATCAGTTGAAATGACTGTGTGAATTTTCTTGTTCACACTGTTAATCTGGTAGATTAATTGCATTGATTGATTTTTTTTTCATTTTGAGCCAACCTTGAGATTATTTTCAAATATATTGCTATATAAAATATAGCAATAGATTTATATATCTTAAAATATTGGCATTTAGTTATATACTGTAAAATATTTTGTTAAGGATTTTTTACATCTGGTTCATCAAGATATTGGTCTGGAGTTTTCTTGTATTATCTTTGTTGAGTTTCTTTATTGGGCTCATTCTTATCTCATAAAAAGAATTTGAGAATTGTTCCATCCCCTATTCAAGTTCAGGCCACAGATTCTGACCTACCTTCTGCAGACTGTGGTCCCAGTATCAGCTCAGTTTTCAAAGTCCAGTTCAGGTCTCAAAGCCTCTGACATGCTGTTGAAGGTCAGATTCATACATGAGCAGTTCAGGGAGAAGCTCAGAAGTTCTGAAACAGCTTTGTGCCCTCGCTTGGCAGGCTCTTCATTTTTCATGACCTCCCCTTTGCCTTCCGGTTTTCTGGGCCCTTCCTTTTTAGTAAAGCTGGGACTTCTGTTACCTCACTTTGCCATGCACTTGCTGTCACTGTGCCCATGTCTGGGGCTAAGCCAAGTGAGGGTGGAGAAGAAACGGTGGTTGGCCCCACCTCTTGCGGCCACAGCTCCACTGATGGGAGAGGAAGTTTCCCTTCACGTGAGATTTTGGACCTGCCAACCCTGCCGTCACCACTCGGAGACCCTTTCCCACACCAGGAGAAAGAACTTGCAGGCTACCCTGGAGCCTCTGTCTGCCCCTGATACCCTCTTCCAGACTGTGGGCTGCCTGATCCCCGGTTGGGGAATACCAGAGGGAAAATGGTCAACTCATTACCAGTTCAGTTGAACTTCCAGTTCGGGTCTTTTTTCCCTTTGTCCACCTGCTACTGTTGATTTTTTTTTTTTTTTAAGTCTTCAAATAGCTGCTCCCTGCCTACTGTCCAGGGTGTGTAGTTGCATTCAGTGGGACAGTGCTTACCCGTGTCTCCCAGAACTGGAACTCCTTCCCACACCTTATCCAGAGGTTTTGCTATTGTTGAGCAGTAACTAAAGCTGCTTAGAATTAATGCATTAATGTAAGTTACTAAAAAGAAAAATAATGACACCTTCCCTTTAATAATGTGGTATGTACAGTGTCACATGATGGGAATTTTGACCTTCATTAAAAATATAATCAGTGAGGAATTTGAACCTATGAGAATCATAATCCTTCTGACACCTGTTTGCTTCCTCTGTCTTCCAAAATTGACTTTTACCAGAAACAAATAGAAGAAGAAAGTGATACTCTTTCCATTAGTAGGTAAGTATTGCTCTTTGTAAGGACCATCATCGTTTGTTCCTTAGTTAGACTTGAGTTTGATATTCAGTTCAGTTCAGTTGCTCAGTCATGTCTGACTCTTTGCAACCCCATGAACTGCAGCACACCAGGCCTCCCTGTCCATCACCAGCTCCTGGAGTTTACCCAAATCCATGTCCATCGAGTCAGTGATGCCATCCAGCCATCTCATCCTCTGTTAGCCTCATCTCCCCCTGCCTTCAATCTTTCCCAGCATCAGGGTCTTTTCAAATGAGTCAGCTGTTCACATCAGGTGGCCAAAGTATTGGAGCTTCAGCTTCAGAATCAGTCCTTCCAATGAACGCCCAGGACCGATCTCCTTTAGGATGGACTGGTTGTATCTCCTTGCAGTCCAAGGGACTCTCAAGAGTCTTCTCCAACACCACAGTTCAAAAGCATCAATTCTTAGGCACTCAGCTTTCTTTATAGTCCAACTCTCACATCCATACATGACCACCGGAAAAACCATAGCCCTGACTAGATGGACGTTTGTTGACAAAGTAATGTCTCTGCTTTTTAATATGCTATCTAGGTTGGTCATAACTTTCCATCCAAGGAGTAAGTGTCTTTTAATTTCATGGCTGCAATCACCATCTGCAGTGATTTTGGAGCCCAGAAAAATAAAGTCAGCCACTGTTTCCACTATTTCCCCATCTATTTGCCATGAATTGATGGGACCGGATGCCATGATCTTAGTTTTCTGAATGTTGAGCTTTAACCCAACTTTTCACTCTCCTCTTTCGCTTTCATCAAGAGGCTCTTTAGTTCTTCACTTTCTGCCATAAGGGTGGTGTCATCTGCATATCTGAGGTTATTGATATTTCTCCCGGCAATCTTGATTCCAGCTTGTGCTTCCTCCAGCCCAGCATTTCTCATGATGTACTCTGCATATAAGTTAAATAAGTTAAAATGTTGTAATTTCTATATAAAACTTGAAATACATTTGAAATATTTAAAACAATTAAAATTATAGTATGACCTGTGGTATAAAAGTTAATCTGAGTTCTTTGGAAATGATTTATTTTTGTAAGATCCAAAATTAATCCACGAGAAAAAGTATATGTTCTTAACATGTTTCTCTTGATTTCTTAAGGTACAGGGAGCTGGTCTCTAATCTTTTATCCTATTCTCTCACCTTTCTCTCGTCTCCCATCCCTTTCTTGCCTGGAACGTTCTTCATGTACAAGACTCAGGAAATCTGGGGAAGTTGCTTATGAAACTGGAGACTTAGAGAGAGATGGAATGTTAAAACCATTGAATGTGAGTTTAGATGCTATGTAGGGCTTCTCTTCTCGAAAGTTTATTTGTATGTAACGCCTGTTTATGATAAGAGCCCTGGCAACAGAGTAGCTCTCCCGCCCGGCTGGAAAATTACCATATGAATTTGGAAACATCACAGGGTCCATCACTAAGAGTATACGCTATCCTTCCATCTTTCCAGAAAATTCTAACCATGATTCCCACGGAAGAGGAGAAGCAGAAGATTCAGGAAGCACAGCTGGCCAACCCTGAGGTACCCCTGGGCAGCGCAGAGCAGTTCCTCCTGACACTCTCCTCCATCAGCGAGCTCTCGGCACGGCTCCACCTCTGGGCATTCAAAATGGATTATGAAACTACAGAAAAGGTAAGCACTTAGGAAGCGAGGCAGCCAGTCTTATGTCCCCAGGGTAGAGAAAGTCCAGTTTTTAGTGGTGAACGTAGTGAAATATTATTCCTGAGACAGGGTTTGAAGGGTGAGTTGATGGTGCTGGGAGTGTTGAACAGCCTATACCATTGAGGGGTTATTCTAAAGAGTCTGCCTGACACCAGCCTCAGATACTTGACTAGTTAAAAAAAAATTATATTAAATGTTTTTCTGACTCTATATGCTCAATGTAGAAAATACAGAAAAACACAATATGGAAAGTGACTTGTAATCCTTCTGTCTATTGATGGTCGCCTCACTGCCATTGACTGTGGTAATTAGCAGGTCATTGAGTTCCTCTGAGAGAGGCTTTCAGTAGAATACCTGAGATGGACAGATTACAAGAGGTTGGAAAGAGAGTGGAAGGAAAGAGTTTTTGATAGTGAAGGCAGGGAAGACTCATCTCGAGTAGAAAGTAGAAGAAGCAGGTGTCCTCTCTGATCTGGCACGAGGTATTTTGGCAGACTGAGCAGAAGAAATCAGTGGAGAGAACAAGGGAGGGATGCATGGTGAGCTGGAGGTGAGCTTGAGTGAGAAGTGCCCGGGGAAGGTGCAGAGGCTGTGTGATCTTCCTCTTTCTGTAAAGGACAAGTACGTTCCTTACTGAGGGCCACACAGGTAGCAGTGGGGCTAGGGTGTTTCAGGAGAAACTGCTGTGTTTGACTTCATTCCAGAATTGGACAGGGATGAAGTCTAGGGGGGCTCAGGTAACTTGGTTGCAAAACCAGTCAGCCTATTTGGGTGATTTTCTGTAGCAAAGTGAAGTAACTTCATGGAGAAAACAGGTCATCAGTCAGCCTTGGCTGGGGACTGGTAGGGTCTGCTGAGCAGAAGTAAGGCTGGAATGAATGAAGCCCAAGCTGCTGGTTTTGGGGTCCAGGCTCAAGGAGAGCCTCAGTGCGGATGCTGAGGTGGGGGGCTGTTATGAAACAGTAGGACAGAGAGAAGGAGAGACTGAGGCCACGAGGTTATAGGACAGGCTGCACGTCTGAGAGACTGGGAGTTAGGAAGGCGGTGGGAGTCATGAGGATGGTGGTCTTCTAGAAAGTAACCCAGGCCAAGAGGTGGCCAGCCACAGGGTGCCTAGAGGGGATGTTAGGAGACCTGGGCCCTGGGACAGTGATGCCAGTTTCCAGCATCACCTGCCTGGGAGGAGAAAGACAAAGAGGAAGACCGTGGTTCAGATGCTGAAGGGACATGTGAAGGATGAGTTCTGCAAACATCAGTCATAGTCGGGAGAGAGCTTGGGAGATGGGCAGAAAAAGGGGGAAGACACCTAGCCAAGCTCCTGCGAGCCACAGGGACCCACCTAGTCTCCACTGCAGAGACTCTGGGGCCAGACTTTCTCCTGTCACCTTTCTGCCCTTTTCCATGCCTGAAAGCACGTGCCAGTCACACGGGATTGCCTTCTACTGGGAGGACTCCACTGGTTATGACCTTGTACAAAAATGTGAAAGAACAAAGTAAAGCCAAGTGTACACTCTATTATCTTCTAATTTTTTTTTTAATTGAAAGGAAGTGGCAGAACCACTTTTGGACCTGAAGGAAGGAATAGACCAGCTGGAGAACAATAAAACCTTGGGTTTTATCCTGTCTACTCTCTTAGCCATTGGGAACTTTCTAAATGGAACTAATGTAAGTCTCCACATCCTTTTCCTCCTACCTCTCTGGTCACAGAATCCCCGCCCTCCCCTTGCTGGTGGATCACTGATCTTCCGAGGCACAGTTGAACAATTTTCGTTGTTGTTGTTTTTTAGTGAAAATTTAGAGCTTTTGTCCTTAAAATATCAGGGCCTATTTATCCAAGCCTGTATCTTGCTGTAAATAAGAAAATGTAAAAAAATAAGCACATTATTCCTTAGGAAGGTTGGCTCCTCTCACAATTGACTTTGGAAATGTTTTCTTCTACAATCTTTTTCTTTTCCTTTTTCTCCCTGAGCTTATCACTTAAATATTTGTACCCATACACATTATAAACACACTTAAACAAAAAAACTGGCCTATCTTTAGCCAGGAAGTAGAAAATCCCCAATTACGGGATTAGGGAAGTTGTGGCTGCCTACATGGCAGAAACCCCACACCCAGCACCCTGATTTAGGAGCAGAGCCCTAGCCCGTGGCTGACGGCCATGATCAGGAAGGGCTGGAGGCTCATCTCACTATCAGGGTGGCTGGTGCTTGTGTGGTCCGCTAAGGATGTTCGAGCATGTGGCCTGAGATGCTTCAGTCCCAAAGGAGCTAAATACTGGGCTCCTCCTAAAGGGTGTTAATTCTAACCATTTGTACCTTTCTAAGAGTCTGCATAACACTTGTTCTCCACATCCTCTCCAGCACTTACTGTTTATAGATTTTTTTTGGTGAGGGCGGACATGGAGAACAGCGGGGGAAGAAGGGGGTGGGACAGATAGAGAGAGTAGCTTTTACACGTAGACATCGCCATGTGTGGAATAGATAACAAAGTGGGAAGTTGCTGTATAACACGGGGAGCTCCAGTTGGCGCTCTGTGACGACCTGGGGGGGGGTGGGGGGCGGGGGTGGGGGGGCGGTTCAGAGGGAGGGACGTATGTCTACTTATAGCTGACTCACATTGTTGTATGGCAGAAACTAAAACAACATTGTAAAGCAATTATCCTCCAACTAAAAAAAGAAAAAACTTGTTCTTCCATTCTCTTATGTTATGTTGCCCAAATAGGCCAAAGCGTTTGAGTTAAGCTACCTCGAGAAGGTTCCAGAAGTCAAAGACACGGTGCACAAGCAGTCACTTCTCCACCACGTGTGCACCATGGTGGTGGAGAACTTCCCGGACAGCTCGGACCTGTACTCGGAGATCGGGGCCGTCACGAGGTCAGCCAAGGTATGTGCTGGGCATGGAGTGGCGGGCGGGGCCCCTCTCCCCCAGAGCTGGGGGTCTGCACCCACCGTCTCTGCAGAGCGCAGGCACCATTAACCGAAACACCCATGTGGTGCTTGCACCCCCTGCTCTAGAGTCTGTGAATAAACCTCGCCTCCTGCCATTTCTAATGGACTTTTGAGATCACTTTCCCATCTCTGGTTCTCTGTCAGATTCTTTCCTGCTGAGGTATGTGAGGCAAGCCTGCTGTTCAGTCCTAACCCCACGTCCCCTGGTCAGCCACCGTACTTACTGGGCTGGCTTCTCCAGGGCAGAGAAACCACCCGGCTGGTTTTAGGTGACAAAAATGTCCAAAAGATGCACTTTGGCTCCCCCTAAAACTTCCATAGGGCCCTGCAGTGAGGTGTGGAGCCAGGGAACTAAGGGCACGCGCAGCCCCCTGCCCCCTCACAGGTTGGCCATGCCTGTGATCTTACACCGAGGGAACAGTTTTATGGGGCTGTAAACAGTGTATAGCATTGGCCCCTTAGCTGCAGTCTCTTAAGCTTAGCGCAGAGTTAAAATCTTCATGAACTTTGGTTTAGCCATGAGAGCTGGACAGCCAGCTGCCCCCGCTGCAGGAGCATTATTGCAGCCAAATAATCACAGAGGGATCCAAACAGCAGAACCGGGAGACGTGAGGGTCTTGGAAGCAACAGGGAGCTCGCAGGGAGGGTCTTCAGTAGAACACAGGAGCCAGGCCCATGTGGGACAACTCCCCAAAATACAACCCGGCCGAACTGCATTTAGCTCTGGGACTCACTGGAGTCTAGTATGGTTGTAAGAGGGCTTGCCAGGCGGCTCAGTGGGTAAAGAATCTGCCTGCTATATAGGAGACGCTAGTCACATATGTGAGTTCAATCCCAGAGTCAGGAGGATCTCCTGGAGAAGGAAATGGCAACCCACTCCAGTATTCTTGCTTGGGGAGTCCCATGGACAAAGGGCCTGGCAGGCTACAGTCCATAGGGTCACAAAGAGTCGGACACGACTGAAGCGACTGAGCGTGCACGCGTGATCGTGGGAGAGACTGTGGTGGGCAGGAAGGGGGAAAGGCTTTGCTAAGCTCCCCTTCAGGGAGCGCTCCTCTCTCTGTCTTCCCCAACAGAGCTGGCTCTTGGGAACCTGTGGCCTGGGACCTTCCTTCACCTTCCCCTAGCTGGCAGCTGCCAGATCCACTGAGCAGGTGTCCATGAGCCAGTGTGATGGGTGGTTCTGCCTTGAAGCAGAAACAGGCTTGACCAGCAGTCCTGCAACTCTGAGAATAGGCAGACTTTTCTATTTCACAGGCATTCTCACCATATTTACTCTATGCCAAGCTCTGTTCTGAAGTCTTTAGAAATATTACTTTAGTATTCTAACCAAGGTAAAACGCCCCTCTGAATGTCCCAACAGAGGTCTTCTAGTTGCTGCTCTGACGTCCTCCCATGAACACCTTCTCAGAAGACAGTTTGTTAGGAGTAATTCTTGAGATGAAGTCTTCCAGGCCTCTCGATCCCCATTTCCAGAATAAGTCAGTTCCCTTTTTACATCTAGTCCTTTGCTCTTTCCAGGGCCTTCTACTGGTGGAGTCTGCTTGTGCTGAGTTGCCCTGGCTTAGGCCCCCTGCACCAGGCTGGCCCCCCATTTCAGGCCTTTTCTTGTTTAAAACCTGACTACACAAGCCAGAACTGTGCGTCCCTTCTCCCTGTTAACCTTGGCAATTATGAAGGATGACTATTGACCCAAG
Organism: Capra hircus; assembly: GCF_001704415.2. Taxonomy (NCBI): domain Eukaryota; kingdom Metazoa; phylum Chordata; class Mammalia; order Artiodactyla; family Bovidae; genus Capra; species Capra hircus. The sequence continues at coordinate 20,676,439 of NC_030831.1, read as the reverse complement.
TCCTTGTGACTTCAAACAGGAGGCCAAGAGGGCCCCTATCGCCTCTTCTTAGCTTTTACTCTCAAAGTTGGGAGACACTGAGGGGCACCTTCTGTGTAGACAGGTACATAGACTACATCAGGGATTCCCCAGCCGCATTCAGTCCATCCCCTGATGTGTTACTTTGGGGGTCATCATTGCAACCCTCCAAGGAGCAGGTAACTCTAGTGTCTGCAGGAGAACTTTGGCCCACCAGGGGTTGCGGGGAAATGAGTAGAGGTGTGCATAGCTCTGGCTGCTCCTAGATAGGTTGGGCGGGGGGGGGGGGGGGGGGCGGTGCGGTGCCTCACAGGCTTGTGCAGTGCTGACAAGTCAGGTTAGCTTTCAAAGAGAAATAGTGACACGTGGTCACTGACCTGACCCCACAGCTCCAGAAGTGAAGGCAGCTGACAGTGCAGGCTCTCCCTTGTATTAGTTATCTACAGCTGTGTAACAAATAACCCCAAAAGCTAATGGCTTAGGATAATGCATTAGTTTCTTAGGGTTGTTGTGACAAAACACCACGAACTAGGTGACTTAGAAAAACAGAAATAATTTGTTCCACTGTTCTGGAGGCCAGAAATCTGAGATCAAGTTGTTGGCAGGATAAGTTCCTCTTGAAAGAGAAATTTGTGCCATATCTCTCTCCTGGCTTCTGATGGTTTGCTGGAAATCACCCCAGCCTCTTCCTTCACCTTCACGTGATGTTCTCCTTGTGTGTCTGCATCCAGATTTCCACTCCTTGTAAGGATACCAGTCATATTGGACTAGGGGTCCACCTTACTCCAGTGTGACCTCATCCTAATTCAGTTAATTACATCTGCAATGACCCTATTTCTTAATCAAGTCACATTTTGACATACTGGGGCTTGGGACTTCACCATGTGAATCTTGGTGCGACACATTTCAACCCCTAATAGACAGTAAGAAATATTTCATGAATGGTTCTGTCTTAGATTCTCTTCTGGAGTTTCAGTCAACATTTCAACTGAGGCTGCCATCATCTGAAAGCTCAACTGGGGCTGGAGAAGTTTTCCCCATGGTGGTTCACTCCCCTGCTGGTTCTTAGAAAGAAGACTCAGTTTCCTCCCATGTGGGCCTCCCCCAGGGCTCCTTGAGTGTCCTCATGATATAGCAGATGGTCTTTGCCAAAGTATGTGATCTGGGATAGAGTGCACAGAGCTCCTTGCAGATACTCATCCCTTTTTATGACCTAGCTTCTACATTCTCTTCATTAGAACCAAGTCACTAAAGCTGGCTCACATGCAAAGGGAAGGGTTGGTGGCTTGACATTTTGAAGGCGTGAGTGTCAAAGGAGTTGACATACTGTGTGTTTTCCCCATGCCGTCCCTTTCTGCAGCCCTGGCTCTTGTCCCTGAGTTGCCCTGCTCCAGCCCAGACTCACTTGATAAGATCTGACTGCCTCACAGCACAGCTCTGTGTCCTCTTACACACGGAAAGTGGCCCATGTGGAGCTGTTGTCGAAGAGGGCTTCCTGGCGATGACTTCCTGCTTGCAACAGAAGGCCAGGCCAGCTCTCTCCCCAGGGTGGAATATTTTAGGAACAAACCTAGGCTTAAGACTTGATGGTTACTAACTTAGACTCTGGAGCCAGAGATATTTGGGTTCAAATGCCAGCTCCACTACCTCCCAGCTGTCTGGCCTCTCTCAAATTCCTTAACCTTTCTGTGCAACAGTTTCTCCCCCAGGAAGTGGGGCCAGTAATAGGATCTGAGGCCATGAAGTAGTGTGAAGACTCAGATCATGGTGGTGCCATCAGTGCAGCAGGCAGCCAGCTGAGGCAGCCTCGCAGCTCTCCTCAAAAGATGCTGCATTAATCTCCCTCTTCAAACACCTTTTGGTCAGAGGCTTCCCACCTGCTTTCCATTGGCAGTGAGGTTGCTTTCCCTGCCTTTAAAGGCTCACAGTGGATTCTCTTCCTTGAAAACTCTCTCTCCCGTGGTATCTGTCCACCCACTCTGTGCCCACTGCAGTGCTGGACAGGCATCACCAGTTAGACCAAGGACTCAGTACATTCTGAACTGAACTGAAGTTATTACATTTATTAAAGTTATTAAGAATATTGTGGCTCAAAGTCGCTACCAGGTGCAAATGATTAGACAGGTTACAACTGGCTTCAAACCTCCTAGACCTCTTCAATATTACGTGTTGATCTCAGGTCATCTGGATCCCTTTCTAGACTTACTCTTTGAACTAGTCAGTCCTTCTTTTCTAAGGCTGCATTTCTTTTTCTTTCAGTAACATGTCAGATTTTTTTTCTCAGCTCCACTGTATCATAGGAAAATGTAGCCTTTTCTAATTTGGATCCCAAATTCCTTTGTTTTCAGGCAAATGATTTTTCTCAATGTCCCACAACCCCCAGTGCTTACCTGAATCTCCAGCCTCTACCTAAACTTGCCTTCTGTTTTGGCACCCACACCACCCAAGAAATTCATGATGTGTGCTGTCTTGCCTGACCCCCTGGACATCCCCTTTGCTCAGCACATCTTCATCCTGTCTCGTGACACATCTCACAGGATCAACCTTTCTTGACTTGGCCTCCAGCATTGTCTTTCTCAGGGTGGGACTGGAGGTCTGAGGTCACTCCAGCCAGTCCTTTTGGGCACTCGCCTCCAGGCCCTGCTCTCGTGACCACAACCACAGCCTCTGAGCAATGGCGGCTCACCTTTCCACACTTTCTCTTTCTCCTCCTCATTTGCTGGTCCCTCGCCCTATCCATCGCTCACTCTCCATCCACCTCTGTCGACTCTCTCCAGCTCACTGGTCTGTCTAGTTCTTCTTCCCGCTCCTAGTCTTCTCAATTTCTTTCCTCTCTCTCACATCTCCTTCAGTGTATTTACTTCATGGATAACTCTCTGATTCCCGTAATTTTTAGACTAGAATTTCCATCAAAACATTCCTTTAGAAAGCCTCATCTCAGTTCACTTCAGTCAATACAAACTGGTCCCACTTCCCTGAAGAGCAAAGTGAATGCTCTGTCCCATCTGTTCTTTGCACACATGGTTTGCATCTGCTAACAGATGGGGTGGACCACACACTCTGACTCTCACCCAGACACAGAGGCCTGGTGGGTAGTGTACCTCCTCAGTGATCACCTGTCTGTATGATGAGCCTCCTGGGGAACAGCAAGCTGGTCTCTTTCTGCATTGATCTTTGTCTTCCTCATACCTGGGGGCCGGAGCGGGGGACTGGCATGCACTCGCTTCTCCCTGAGTGTTGTTTGAATGAGGGAATGAATGGATAAATAAATTTGTCACACAATGTAAAAATGATCATAGTGAAGAGAAGCTGGCTGCCCCTTAACTGGCCCCAACATATTAAGACCATCCATGTCTGAGTCTGGTGAATTCCTCTAACCTCAAATGAAATATCTAAAGAATAAGAGAGCTCTGAAAAATTTTATGAGACATTTGCTCAGTTCATCTTGTACTAGGGTTCACTGATATCATGTTTTAATTTACAGTTCTCAAAGACTTTCTTAAGATTTCTTTCCAAATATGGCAAAAAAAAAAAGTGACACTTGTGTTGAGTTCATTTGGAGGTTTTATCACTAAATAATTTGATGTAGAGATAATGATGAATACACATGTGGATAATTTTTAGGCCATAAATATGTTTGTATTTCAAGATGTAAATTGGGTTTTGATGTTTGTTTCTTCCCGGAGGCAGTTCGGTTTCCTGGGTCAGGTTGCTGTCCGGTTATTTCAGCACGTTTGTAATGTTCTCTCTCTGATTTTCAGGTTGACTTTGATCAACTTCAGGATAATTTATGTCAGATGGAGAGACGATGCAAAGCTTCATGGGATCACCTCAAGGCAATTGCAAAACATGAAATGAAACCAGTTTTAAAACAGCGAATGTCAGAGTTCCTAAAAGACTGTGCAGAGCGGATTATAATTTTAAAAATTGTCCACAGGAGAATAATCAACAGGTGAGTGAATTGAGGAGTTCATGCAAATATCAGTAAAATGGCATATTGAAGATATTCTGTAAAACAAGATGTGAAGGTACATATGCAAACATACTGAAAATTCTTGGTGCATAGCAAGTGTACCTTTGATGGACAGTCCACTTAATTTTTCTTAAACACACACATGGCAGTAATGGCACTGAATCTTGGAAGGAATCTCAGAGATAATATCGTCCCGAAGTCTTACTTGATCAGGAATTGAATCTGTAAGATCTCTGGCAAGTTGGCCCCTGCATCTGCACCTAGTTGAGCAGTTCTGCCTACGAGTGTACACAGTCTTGCAAGGCAGCTTGACTTGTTAGGGAAGTCCCTTCTTCACATTGTCCACAGTCCCCGAGACCTTTCACTCCTGGATTCTCGGATGGCTGCTCTGTGCTGAGCCTGCCTGGAGGCGGCCCACCCCCACAATGAGCATCATCCTCTGGGCCAGGCTTCCTGAGAGTCCCAGGACCCGTGAGGATCCAGGGAGACACAGCGGTGACGTGGCAGGCCTTGCTTCCTACAGGGAGGCTGGTGAGGGTCTAGAGCGGCTCCACGGCGGTCCAGAGCTGTCTTCCCTGTAAGTGGCAGCAGCATCGGGGCGGAGTGTCCCAGCTCCCCAGGTCAGGCCATTTCCTACCAGGCACCGCCCACTTGGTTCTCCTTTGTCTCGTCGCAGAGCATGGCTGGAGGTCCCTCCCGCTGGCCTCTGGAGTCCGAGTGCTCTGTCCTGGGCCCCACTCCTTGGTGAGCAGATGTGCAGGCCCGCAGGCCGTGGTTTCCCTGGAGCAGGTGCTCTGCAAATAGACCTGCTGAAACAGGCCTTACTGCAGCTCTGTGAAGGCAGGCCTCCCTCAGGGCATCTAAACTGCAGACCTTCCCCGAAGAACCATAGAGCAGGCCTCCCTTGGGGCGTCTGAACTGTAGACTTCCCCGGAGACCTGCTCTTCAAGTCCACTCCCACTCCTGTGCTTGAGTACTTTATTACTGTCTCAAACAAATAGGTGGCATATTCACTTAGCCTTGTGCATTTCACATTTTTAAAAATCTTTTCTCTTTTCCTTCCCTCCTTTCTCTGTCTTTCCTTCCTTCATAGGAACCCACGCTGAATTTTTAAAAACCTCCTTTTCCTGTCTGCCTGTGAACCCTCTCCCAGTGTGTATCATGTGCTGTTTGGGTAATCATACCTCCTGGGCCTTGATCCAGGCCTTTTTTGGTGGGCAGGGGTAGTCTTTAGTCCATTAGACCAGACAAGAACAGGGGACAGAACCTTCCCTCCAGGTTGACAACTGTCCATTACTCAGTACTTTTGGAATTTAGCTGTTCGACTGTAAGTCGCCCTCCCTGTACTTCATTTGGACCTCACAGCTGCCCTCCGGGTAGGAGGATCTTATCAGAGATTTTGTCAAATTTCTTACTGAAAGCAAAGTACACTCTGCTTTTAACATGGTTAAAGAGGGGAGGCAGAGAATGTAAGCGGCTTTGGCCCTCCATGCTTTGTGTGATACAAGCAATTTCCAACTTAAAACGACTCAAATAAACAAATAGTTTCCATTTGGAATGTCAGGAAACTGGAGCAGTTTTATGAAAGTCTTGTAAAGCTATTATGCCTGGTCACAGTAACCATCTTATTCCGGAAAGTTTAAAGCTCTGTTTTGCTGATACATCTGTTCCCTAAGCTATTGTGTGTGTCTGTGTGTGTTTCTGTGTGTGTGTGTGTGTATGTATGTCTATATAGATACACACACACACAGATATATACATGTGTGAATCTATATATAATGTATGTGTAAAATGTGTATAACGCATATAACATTTGCTCTGATTGCCTGTTCTTCCTGGTAAGCTGGTTGCCCAGTTGTTGCTTGCTCTTGTGTAACCTGGATCCTAGAGGCTCATTACTGGACACCCATTTGGCCTCCCCCCCTTTTCTAGCTTCCATGGAGCTAATTGGGCAGGTACGTCCGCTCCCTTTCCTGTCTGATGACACCCCCTCACCCCAACCCCTGCTTAGTGACTCCAATGGCCCCTTTTAATAAAGGGGCAGAAAGATGAACTTAGGCAGTTCTCTTAAGGCAAAACCTGACTTTCAAACCGTTGCCTAAGAACGTCTTGTTCTGGATGTCCAAATCTACAGACTAACCTGCCCTTTTCGCTCCTGTGGTGACAGGCATTCCCACTCTGTGGGTGTGCAAACCCCTGGTCAAGTCCCAAAGTCACTGGCTGCAGTTACACCACAGCAGGCCCTGCAGAGGGGACCAGGTGAGAGCTGGGAGGAAGGCTTTCCTGGGAGGCATGGAGAACCACAGCATTCTCTGGGGAAAGCCAGGTGGAAAACAAGTGAACACCCACCCTGGCTTCCCGGTGCCCCCAAATCCACCCCTCCCCACTCTCAGCCAGATACCCAACTCATGGACACACGTGAGGGAAAGGGTCTGTGGTGGAAACCGCCAGAGATGTTTGGCTTGTGCCTCAGGACACTAAGAGCAACTAGCACCTCAGTAACCTTAAGACTTTCTTGCCATGTGTTCTGAAAGTTACAAACTTAATTAACAAAAATCCCTCAAACCATTGTGATGGGATGGGTGGGAGGGAGGCTCAAGGGGGAGGGGATGTATGTGCACATAGAGCTGACCCACATTGTTTGCAGCAGAAGCTAACACAGCATTGAAAAGCAGTTATACTCCAGTTAAAATAAAATTCCCTCGAATGTTTTACTCCCTTAAAGGTACACCCATTTTGCTCTTCTGTAGGAAGGCCGCAGTCTCTTTCCTCTCAAATGGACATCTGAGTCTTTTTTCAAGCATGCAATGTACTTCCCTGGTTTCACAGTGTATAGTTGAATCATATCGCCAATTTATATGTTAAGATTGTATCCCCTCTAGATAAAAAGTGTTCTAAAAAGTGGAGGATAAGGAATCTTGGGTAGTATTTATGTACGAAAGAGGACCCAGCTGTGGTCTGATTGGTTCTCCCTTGATTCATCTTACATATATTCATGTATTATAGTATCCTATCCTAATACATATAACATCATGTCATATCTCCAGGGAACAATGTCAGGTAGTAATAAGAGCCAGGAAGAAAAATTAAGAGTACAAATGGGACAGGGAGTGACCAGGAGGTGCTGTTTCATGTGGGTGGTTGGGGGAGGCTTCTCTGAGGAGGTGATATTCGGGCAGAAACTCGAGGGATAAGAGAGAGCAAGCCAGGCTGCTATCTGTGGCAAGAATGCTCTGGGCGTAGGGGAGAACAGGCAGTGGAGGCCTTGTCAGGGCCTGCAGTCCTCCCAGTGCAGTGGCCGCCTGCCCCTGCTCACAGGCGCTGCAGGCTCTCAGCTGCGTCCTCTGAGGGTCCCCTACATACCACAGAGGGGGCCCGAGGTGGGCTTGTTCAAAGAATCACGAGGAGTCAAGTGTGACTGGCGTCCTAGGCAGTGAGGTCAGAGAGGCAGCGGGGCCAGTTTTGAGTGAGAGGCCATGTCTCGTTTATTCATCTGTCGATGGACACTTGGGTTGTTTCCACTTTGGGGCGGTTACGAATAGTGCTGTCATGGGATTTGTGTAGGTTTTGTGTGGACCCATCTTTCCATTCCTTTTGAGTAAATGTATAGGAATGAAGGGGTTTCCCAGGTGGTGCCAGTGGTAAGAAACCCTCCTGCCAATGCAGGAGACTTAAGAGACGTGGATTTGATCCCTGGGTCAGGAAGATCCCCTGGAGGAGGGCATGGCAACCCACTCCAGTGTTCCTGCCTGAGAATCCTGTGGACAGAGGAGCCTGGTGGGCTACGGTCCATGGGGTTGCAAAGAGTTGGACACAAGGAAGTGACTTAGCATGCACGCACAGGGATGAACCTGCCAGGGCACAGAGTAGCTCCGTATTTAACTCTCTAGGAGCTCTGTCTTTTCCACCACGGCTGAACCATTCTGTGTTCCCACCAGGACGGTGTGAGGTTTCCCATTTCTCTGCATCCTCACCGACACTTGCGATTGTCTGTCTTTTTTATTATAGCCATCATAGTGAATGCGCAGTGGTGTCTCAGTGTGCTTTTCATTTGCATCCCCCTAATGACTAATGGTGTTAAGCATCTTTTCATGTACTTACTGACTATTTGCCAATAATCTTTTTGGAAATGTCTATTCAGATCTTTTGTTAATTTTTTATTTGTCTTTTTAGTGTTGAGTTGTAAGATTTATCTATGTATTCTGGGCACAAATCCCTATTAGACATGATTCACAAATATTTTCTCCATTCTTTGGGTTGTCTTTTCAATCTTGAGAGTATCCTTTGAAGTTTCTAATTTTGATGGAGTCCAATTTATCTATTTTTTTGCCTCTGGGTGCCTATGCCTGTGGTATCATATCTAAGAAATCATTTTCTAATACAAAGTTATGAATTTTTATACTTTGTTTCTTCTTAGTTTTCTGGTTTTAACTAGCAATTTTGGTTGTAAATAGCATTTTTCTATCCCTTTCTAATTTTATGTTGTATGCTTTCCTTTAGTATTCTTCACAAATGGACTAATGTACTGTCCCTCATTTGAAAAACATACCAAACCCCTATTAAACTATATAAATTAGAGTGACCAAAACTATTTTTTTCTACAATTAGTGATATCACTTATATATACTGTTTGTTGTTCACAAAAATTTTCCTTTGTCTCCTGGTAGCTTCTTTCTCATTTCCTAAATAACTGAAAATTAGACACATCTTTGCTCATTTTCCTTTTCTAAAAGTTTTAAGTAAATAGAATCCAATAACTTTAATTTATATACTAAATAGCTGAAATAAATGTTATTTGCTTATAAGCATCTTTGTACAAATCATTAATTAGCATATTATTCAAAATATGTTCCTGTCAATTCCATCTATTCATTTAAGTCCTCTAAAATTGCTAAGCAGCATTTCTTTACCCCTACTGAGTTTTCGTATGAGCTAGAAAACGTGCAATACTTTCCTTAAAAGTGAAAGTGAAAGTCACTCAGTTGTGTCTGACTCTTTGCGACCCCATGGACTATACAGTCCATAGAAGTCTCCAAGCAATAATACTGGAGTGGGTAGCCTTTCCCTTCTCCAGGGGCTCTTCCCAACCCAGGGATTGAACCTAGGTCTCCCGCATTGCAGGTGGATTCTTTACCAGCTGAGCCACCAGGGAAGCCCTTTCTTAGAATAGTACTTTATTATTTTTCTTATAAAAGTTTTACACACCAATTTAAAAAAAAAACCATTAAATCACAGATAACCAAGAAGGAAAAAGTACTAACCTCCTGAAAACACACCACCTCCATCAGTGAGAAGGTTAGCTGAATTTGACTTCTGCTTACATTTTCACTCTTTCAGTGCAGTTCAGTCGCTCAGTCATGTCCAACTCGTCATGACCCCATGGATTGCAACACGCCAGGCCTCCCAGTCCATCACCAACTCCCAGAGTTTACTCAAACTCATGTCCATTGAGTCAGTAATACCATCCAACCATCTCATCCTCTGTCATCGCCTTCTCTTCCCGCCTTCAATCTTTCCCAGCATCAGGGTCTTTTCCAATGAGTCGGTTCTTGCATCAGGTGGCCAAAGTATTGGAGTGTCAGCTTCAGCATCAGTCCTTCCAATGAATATTCAGGACTGATTTCCTTTAGGATGGACTGCTTGGATCTCCTTGCAGTCCAAGGGACTCTCTCAAGAGTCTTCTCCAACACCACATTTCAAAAGCATCAATTCTTCAGCACCCAGCTTTCTTTATAGTCCAAGTCTCACATGCATACATGACCACTGGAAAAACCATAGCTTTGACTAGACGGACTTTAGTTTCACTCTGTAACCTCAAAGAACCCCAAGAATGAAGAACAATGTCTTTGGGTGTTTGGGTTTTTTTTTTTTTAACTAAAAGTCTGCAGACAGCTGATTTTTGCTCCTTAAATCTGAAGTCCTTGCCGCCATTGTTTCTTCACGGCAGGTTCCACTCCTTTCTCCTCTTTATGGGCCACCCACCATATGCGATTCGGGAGGTGAACATAAACAAGTTCTGCAGGATCATCAGTGAGTTCGCACTGGAGTACCGCACCACCAGGGAGAGAGTTCTGCAGCAGAAACAGAAACGGGCCAACCACAGAGAGAGAAACAAGACCCGGGGGAAGATGATCACTGATGTAAGTTTCATGAAGTCAGTTTCTTTATGTCATTTATTCTGAATGTCTGATCAACCATAGAACTGCTCCACAGTTTAGAGGCTGCACTTTTCTCTTTTTTTGCCTGAAAAATATTTGCCTCTTTTAAAAGGTGCTCTTAAACTGTCCCTCTACCACTTTGGTGAAAATCTGAAATATAACAAACTTCAAACTAAGTTGTAAATTAAGGAGGGGTGGCTGGTGGAGGAACTTTAACCTACCACACAAGTAATTAACTTGGTGGGCTATGTGATGCTAATGATGTTGAATACTTGATTCCATTTTCAACCTTTGTGAAGTGGCTAGAATTGAAAGAGGAGAAGAAAAAGTCTAAAAGATAATGACACCAGAGGAAGAAAAAGGTTCTGATTTGGGAATTGATTCAGGATTTTAATAATCAGGATAATATTGCATAATCAATCAGTTGACACATGGACTACCCATTCTAGGCATTTGAATGGAAAAATAACTGATGTGGTTGCTCAAAGACATAATCTTATGGGCTCTTGGCAGTCCCTTGAGTTAGAAGATAGGAGAGCCCAGAGGACAGTGAATTTAGCAGGAGTCTCTGATGGCCCCTTGGGGAGCCCTGCACACTTGCATGCCTCCCCAGCCCCTGGGCTTGTCCTCCATCTCTTCTGCCTCAGCACGGAGCCCACACGCATGGGCTCCATGAACGCCATGTGGAGGGCAAAGCGCTGTGTGAAGATGCCAAAGACAAAGACACACAGCGCAGGCGCCTCTTGCCGCTGGGCCTCCATGAAACTTGCGTTCAGTCGCTTCAGTCGTGTCTGATTCCTTGCGACTGCATGGACTGTAGCCTGCTAGGCTCCGCCCCTCTTTATATCTGTCTGAGAAGCAAAGTGCCTCTCGGATCCAGGGAACAGAATAGGTAAAGGGTGAAGACACAGGGAGTGACCTTGTCGTGCGCGTTGCAAGCCTCTGCTGAACCCAAGTCAGGCAGGTTTCTCTGGGGAGGAATAAGCTCAGTTAAGGAGACCTCACTGAGGCTGCCTTCTGTGCCCAAGGTGATCAATCATCTTGTAAGACATATAATAGGAAATATGATTGCTAGCCACATTCCTGAGGGGTGTGACCTTCTCAGATGAACTATCTTATAAATTGTGTTTCAATTTTAAGGCATTTTGAAGGAGAACCAGGGACTAGTCTCCTTACCATTCACCCTACACTTGATCCTTGTTTCCTTGGAATTTGCTGAATCCTTAGGGAGTGCCCAGATCACATTTCTGCAGGAGGGACCCTTTCTACAGATTGTTCTGAAGACCAGTGCCATCAGCTGAGTCTTCCATGTCCTCTCCTAAAATCTGGGTTCAATTGGATCGTCAGCTTCCTGGAAAGACAGTGACTCAGGAAGCAAACTGAACCCACTTAGGCAAACTGTGGCCCACATTTCATTCCAAAGTATTATTTTTAAACATTTAAAAAGGGAAGTGCTTATGTTTGTGGCAATGAGACACACTGGAGTGTGAAAAATACAAACTCAGTATGCTTATAGTTATGAAAACACATCAGAATTTCTTGCCAAATTCTTGAGATTTTTTTTTTACAGATCCCACTAATTTTTAAGTTGTTTCCTTTTCTGAAAATATTCAATCCTCCTACTTATAAACAGGGGTAAATGTTTCTATAATTGGATTCAAAAATATTTAAATTCGCATTGAAATCTGGACAGCACAGGTTTCTTCAGGGTTCATCCTCAAGGTGGCCCTTGTTTTTGATGGTACGAGTGGCACCATTCATGTAGAAAGATTGCCATCTGCTGGGAGATTAGGATATTGTCACTCAAAGCAAAGTATACAGCTTCAGGCTTTTCCAGTTCTCGGTTAAGCACCCATTGTGCACCCACCAAGGCACAGGGCTCCTAGGAAGATGTGAGCACAGTAGCAGACAAACTTGTACCCCAAGGGTGTCATGATCTGGGTAGAAAACGACATTTATGCACAACTGAAAACAAAAGCAGGCAATAGAGAGTCACAGAGCCTGTGAGCATCGGAGCTGGAAGTGATTTTTAGAGAAAACTGTGGGAAGTCATTTTTAATATAGATGCTGAATAATGAGCATGGAAGTGGTTGCAATTAGAGAGGACTTTAGGAAAACCATCATTTTATGAGGCACAGAGAAGTCTGGGTGAAATCTAAAGACCCTGCATTCACAGTCAGCCCCACACCTGCTCTCACACACCTGTCTCCCCTCTTCTTTCTCTATTTCTGAATTTGCAGAGGGCCTCCTTTCTTACTCTCCAGGAGTCCTGCCATGTAAGGATCAGTGAGAACTTAACTCAAGCCTTTTTCCCTATGTCCTAAACTAGTTGCAGGCAACACGGTGCATAGACGAGACAGCACAAGGCAAGTGTGGCCCTTTCTGCCTTCATCACACCCTGGACGGGCAGTGAGAATGTAGGCTGTCCATCCCTGGACTCTTACAGCCCTGCTGAGGGCCCTTAATCTTCCCCAACCCCAGCTTCCTCTTCTGTGAAAAGCAAACGCTAGTGACTGGGGGGTGCTGAGAGGGCTAGAGGTAAGCACGTGTGCTCATCACTGGAACAATGCCAACTATCCAGTTAAAGAAGCTCTAAGATTAAAAAAAAAAGAAAAGTCATCTCTCATCACAAGGCTGATTGCCTGGAGGCAGTGTAGAACTGGAAGCATTTTGTCATTTCGGCTCCCAAAAGTTTAGTCAGTTCTCAAAACCTGCGTCTAATTTGCCGTCCTGGCTTGTAAGCTCAGTGGAAACACAAGTTAAATTAAGGGTGTGTTTGATTTAGAATTATGAAATTGACATGACTTTCATCCTCAATTTATTTTTGGAAAAGGAATATTTTATTTAGTTACTTAAAGCAGTTTGGCTGGTGATAATTAAAAGAATGGTGTGTCAGTTCAGACAGCCTCCATGAGGAACAGGTAAGATTTTAAAAATCGTTTGATGTTTCTGAGGAAAGAGTCAGGGTACCCGTCCTGCCCAGGCAGTGGTCCCGCTTCTCCTGGGTGGCCTGTGTGTAGGCGGGTTCAGGGGGACCCAGACCTGGCAGCCTGGGCAAGGAGAGGCTCAGCACTCGGAGTGAGAGGAGGGGATTCAGTGGATGGATGGAGACAGGCAGAGGGAGGTCTTGATGGTTGGCAGGTGGTGGTGGGTTCCCTGGAACATGGCCAGCCCAGGGACCAGCCAGCTGACTGTGGTCAGCCCATGGCCAGACCAGAGGTCTTTAACGGTCAGGGGACCAGGTGAACCAGTTTTTGTCTCCCTAGGCAGCCTCAGGAAATTGGCCTGACCTTGGTCAGGACTGGTCTTGGGACTCTCAGAGAGTGTCCAGACAGGAGGGCTATGCAGGCAGGGCTCGACAACTCACATCAAGAAGGGTGCCCCAGGTTGCAGTGGCTGAGTCCTTTTATTGGAATTTGCGGTGGCGTTGAGATGATCTCATCTCTGCTGACTTCTGTGCCTTCTGAGCATCCCTTCTGTCTTTCCCATCCTGTCCTGTCCTCTCGAGTAGACTGACGAAGAAGACGAAGTCGAGGTAGGATGTGTATAAACATGGAGAATGCCGCACGTGACCCTCCCGAGCGTGCTGTAGAATCTAACCTGACGTGAGCGGCATGACGCGCCAGCCCTGTTCAGCGCATTAAACCTCGCATGACTGTTTTCTGTTGGGTGTGCGTGTGATCACTAACCTCCTTACACGGGTTCTTGTGGTGTGTGCCCCAGGGACTGACTGAAGGGAAACTGCATTTTCCTAGCTGTCCCAGAGTCCCAGGCCCTGTCAAGGGTGGCAGGGTCAGCAAATCTCTTTCTCTTGCTGGACAGATGGACAAGGGGTGGGATGGGTGGTGGCTCCTTCCCCTGACCCTGGTGCAGATGCCAGAACCAGAGGCCAGGGCCGGGCTGCCCAGACCAAGGATGAGGAAGCAGCCACGCAGATGGTACAAGCCACGACTGTGCCCTGGGCTTCAGCACCGGGGCTGAGACAGTGGGTAAAAAGAGGAAGCCAGGGATGGATGGAGCTGTTCTTTGCAAGTGTTATTCTAACTGACTCTTTATTTTTCATCCAGATGTTTGCTGTGTGTGCATATGGCCCGATATTCTAGCATACCTCTTGTAAAACATACACTCTATCTTTGATCAGCCTAGAATTAGAGAATCTCATCATGGGAGTGTAATGCTTGTGAAAACAACTACATTTTTGACACAATGAGAAGAAGTGAGTGTTGCCAGACTCAGTTTCAGCATGGATTTCTGGGCCATATTCTGATCTGGGCCCTGAATCAGTCTTTTGGGGCCTTTGGCAAATCCCTCCATCTTGGATGGCCTCAGTTCCCTTCTCTGTAAAGCGAGGGGGACAAGATTCTGCACCTGAATCCCACTTTTAAAATTCTATCTTATCATAATAAGTGATCCATACGAACGCTTTAACTGCTTTCTGGCACCACATTTGAAAAAATAAATCGCACTGTATCTGATTAACAGGCATGTTTCAACACTCACATCCAGCCTTTGGTGTTAGATTTGGTTTCTGAGTTCTTCCCAGAGTTGCAGTCCATCGCCCCTTGCCGGCTTCCCCTGAGGGAATCTGCAATGAGCCGGGAGACGCACTGCAGTAGAGGGATGGGTGTGGTCCTTCTGGGACCAAGGTTTCTCTTTCCAAGGGAGCTTGCCCCACGTGCAGCCATCTGTCATCAGTTCATTGACGCCCTCACTGACTGCCATCACTAATGCACGTAAACAAAAAACGAGAGAGACAGAGAAGGCTTTCCTCAACTGGAGGTTTGCTGAGCTTGAGTTGGTTTTTCAGGAGTCACCTCATGCCATAACCCCCTTGCTCTTGCAGTCTGGCAAGTTCTCCAGCGGTTCCCCGGCACCCCCGAGCCAGCCACAGGGCCTGAGCTACGCGGAGGATGCTGCTGAGCATGAGAACATGAAGGCTGTGCTGAAGACCTCGTCCCCGGCCGTGGAGGACGCCACCCCGGCGCTGGGCGTCCGCACCCGCAGCCGCGCAAGCCGAGGTAACGCCGTCTTCCGGGGCGCCCGTAGTGTCGGGTCCCCCCACAGGGTCCAGGTGACTGTGTGTCTGTCCGGGCGGTGGACGGTCCACTCCCCGGGGCTCTCTATACGCACGTCATCACACTTGCCTTCACTCTCACCTTTGTGACCTGCCTTCGTAGCTTCATTTCAAAAACAAGCAACTTTCCCCAAAGCACAGCTTAGTTCACACAGGAGGTAGGAGTACTGTGAACGAACCCTTGTGGGTTAAAGCCGAGATCAGCAGGACTTCCCTGGTGGTCTAGTGGCTAAGACTCTGTGCTCGCAGTGCAAGGGGCCTGGCTCAATCCCTGGGCAGGGAACTAGTTCCCACATGCCACAACTAAGAGTTCACAGCCAAATAAAGACAAATATTTTTAAAAAACAACCAGAGATCAGCAAACTGTGTCCTCCAAGCCAAACTGAGCTGGCCATTTACTCCGATAGGTAAGGTCTTAGTGGAACACAGTCACCTTCCATGTGCGTGTGCTGTTTATGCTGCTTTGGCACTACGGGGCAAACTCGAGGGCTTGCAACAGAGACTGCGGGGACCATGGAACCTAATGTTTTTCCTCTTTGGCAGCATACAGAAAAAGGTTGCTGACTCTTGAATTAAAATGCTATCCCTTTTTGCCTTTTAAATCCTTGGAGCAGAGAGGAAACTAAGCTTCAAGATGGTAAAGACAGAGAAGAGTTTCCAAGTCTGTTTCATAAATTGGAAAGGATTTTTAACTTGAATTAAGAATTAAGATGTATTTCACATCTGAGAGTGCTTCCCCGTGCTTCCCTGGTCTAGGCTGATGCCACGTTTACCTTCCTAGGTCTCCTCGCTGCCTGCAGGGTCCAGCCCATGCTATTCATGTGGTATGCTGAGGTCCCTGCCTGGCCCCACACTTGGTTTTCACTTGGTCCCACATGGTGTGCATTGCCCTACTCTGCACACCCTGTGTCTCCCTGCGGCCCCACCGTGGCCCCTGCTGGCCCCTCTCCTCTGCCTGTCCTGTTACTGCCAGAGTCCACCTCCTCCACACTCTCCACCTCACTATGCACTCCTGAGACCCCAGGTTAGGTCTCAGGAACTTCCAAACTTTACAGCTAAAGAGAATGAACTCCTAGAGAACAGACTTTCTCCTCTTGGTGTTTGCTTAGCACATACTGTGCACACAAACTAGAGGAAGCCATTTATTTGTTACCCAAATTGAAATGCTTTAGCATGTAAAAGTAGGAACAGTGAGAGACTTGACTTTCTTGGGCTCCAAAAATCACTCCGGACATTGACTGCAATGATAAAATTAAAAGACTCTTGCTCCTTGGAAGAAAAGCTATGACAAACCCTAGACAGCATATTAAAAAGCAGAGACATCAGTTTGCTGACAAAGGTCCCTATAGCGAAAGCTATGGTTTTTCCAGTACTCATGTGCATATGTGAGCATTGGACCATGAAGAAGGCCAAGTGCCAAAGAATTGATGCTTTCGAATTGTAATGCTGGAAGAGACTCTTGAGAGCCCCTTGGACTGCAAGGAGATCCAACCAGTCCATCCTAAAGGAAATCAGTCCTGAATATTCATTGGAAGGACTGATGCTGAAGCTGAAACTCCAGTACTTTGGCCACCTGATGAGAAGAACTGACTCATTTGAAAAGACCCTGATGCTGGGAAAGATTGGAGGCGGGAGGAGAAGGGGACGACAGAGGATGAGATGGTTGGAAGACATCACCGACTCGATGGACATGAATTTGAGGAAGCTCCTGGAGTTGGTATTGGACAGGGAAGCCTGGCTTCCATGCTGCAGTCCATGGGGTGTCGCAAAGACTTGGACGCAACTGAGCGACTGAACTGACTGACAGTGTCCCTGAATCTAATTCCTTCTCCCCTTCTTAATGCTGGGCTGGGCTTCTTAATGCAGGGCTTTTTCTTTGATAGACAGCCAAGAATATGCTGGAAGAAGGGATGCCTGCCTCCACCCTTCCCCATTATCCTGACTGAGACAGAGGATAAATAGAGCAGTCAGCCTTTGTGCTATAATCTAAATCCCAGACTATCCCCAGATACATGCAGGTGTTACTGTTCACATCAAAGCATCACAGATTAGGTTCTCTGTGATTTGGTCTTTCTGAACCCTCTGATTTTCAGGTAGTGTTGGATGTGGAATTAGGAAAAGAAAATAACTTACTATTTGGCAAAGCACAGGCAACCTTTTGGTGAGCAAAAGCAGACAGATGCAACTGTCACAGACCACAGCCCTGAGTACTTGGTGTGGGGCATTCTGATTGTCTGGTTTTCTATGTGGAAAGAAAGGTGCCCTCTTCTTGGCCAGTGCTGGCTATAAAAGGCCTCCATTTCTCAGATCAATTAAGAAGTGACAGGAGAGAAAGAGTATGTAAACAAGAAAGAATGTAAGAGGAGAGAAGAAAGTTGGGGAGGTCAGAAGGTGAAAAAAATAATACCATTAAATGCTGAGCAGTAGAGACTGTCAGTCTAGACAAAGCATAAAGCAAGGATGAGAATAAAACAAAACAGCTTTGCACTGTTGGGTGTGAGGCTGGGAATCACTGGTTCCCGAAAGGCCTAGGGCCTGCTATGCATGAGTCTGCCTGTGCCCCAGCAGCTCTTGGAGGCTTTGTCTCCTAGGCTAACCGTGGCCACCAGGAGATCAAAGGCAGCATGGCGCCTGCACTGCAGTGACCCCAGCCGTCATGAGCCGAACTGCTGTGCCTTCATGGATGCAGGCTGGTGCAATGCAAGCCACCCTGGGAGGTGGAGGCCAGTATCACTGTGCTGTGTGCTTGACCACTTAGTCGTGTCTGCCTTTTTGTGACCCCGTGGGCTGTAGCCCGCCAGGTTCCCCTGTCTATGGGGAGTCTCCAGGCAAGAATCCTGGAGTGCGTTGCCATGCCCTCCTCCAGAGTATCTTCCCAACCCAGGGACCAAACCCAGGTCTCTTTCTAATGGAACATAATTTGTTGTTGTTCAGTCTCTAAGTCATGTCTAACTCTTAGCCACCCCATGGACTGCGGCACTCCAGGCTTCCCTGTCCTTCACCATCTCCAGGAGTTTTCTCAAACTCATGCTTATGGAGTCAGTGATGCCATCCAACCATCTTGTCTTCTGCAGTCCCTTCTCCTCCTGCCTTCAATCTTTCCCAGCATCAGGGACTTTGGTAATGAGTCAGCTCTTTGCATCAGGTGGCCAAAGTACTGGAACTTCAGCTTCAGCATCAGTCCTTCCAATGAATATTCAGGGTTGATTTCCTTTAGGATTGACTGGTTTGATCTCCTTGCAATGGAACATAATGGGTTGTGCTAATTTGAAAAGAGAAAACCCTTCCATAGGGGAAAGGACAAAAAGAAAAAGATATTGCTGGCTTTGTGCAATGTGGGTTCATTTTCACTAACTGATAAAAAGGATTAGAAAGGAAAGTGGTTCAGTCTCTCTAAGACTTCTTCTCCCAGGTGGCATGTCACAGGGAGTAGCAAGTCACCACCCCTGCTACTGTAAACCAGAAACGTTAATAAAATTACGAAAACGTTCCTTCAGAATACATCAGAGAACTGTGAAAGGAGAGAGAACTAGACAAACTAGAATTCTAGGTGAGCTGAGGGCACCTCTCTGAGAGCATTCACCTTGTCTGGGCCCAGGCTGAGAGTTAGATTTGCTGCGAGCAGAGTATCTTTAATAGTGAAGAGAATCCAGCAGAACTTTCAGTAGTCATGTGAGCTGGCATAAGAGGATAGAGCTAGAGAAGCTTCAAATGCAGACAGTTTTCTTCATGGGACATTTGCTAAGTACTGGGGCAGGCTGGGGAGTGGGGGGGAGTGGGAAGCTGTGTCAGAAAGGCTGTAGAAATGTTCCTGCAGTCTTGAAGTTCTGAGGAAACAAAGACAATTTAGAGTAAGCACCTTCAACAAATGCATACAGATAGTTAAAGACAGAGATGGACTGATTCTCAACGAAAACTGCTATTTGGCCCCAATCCTGCTCAGTCCTCCTGGTGGCTCAGTGGTAAAGAATCCACCTGCCAATGCAAGAGACACGGGTTTGATCCCTGGGTCGGGAAGATCCCCTGGAGAAGAAAATGGCCACCCACTCTAGTATTCTTGCCTGGGAAATGCTAGGGACAAAAGGAGCCTGGTGGGCTACAGTCCATGGGGTCACAAAAAGAGTCAGATGTGACTGAGCAACGAACACAAGAACTGCTCAGTCCTTCACTGTGTCTGCTTAACAGAAAGGGTAAAGAGTAGAAGGAAATGACACTGACTTCAGACTCTGCACTCTTTCCTACACAAAGCACAGTACATAGTCAAAATTAAGAGCCAGGAAACATGAAAATGTGACCAAGAGGAAGAAAAGGAGACTAGAGCAGCAGATCCGCAGGTGATCCAGATGCTGAAATCTGCAGCCAAATTTAGCCATTTGTAGTTGTTAAAAAAAAATAAAGGAAAATAGAGACAGATTGATCAAAAGTTTGAAATTTATTTGAAAGAATCAACTGGAAATCCTAGAACCAAAAAGAAGATATCTGATATGATGGGTTTAACAGCAGAGTGGTACCCGCAAAAGAGGTTGGTGAGTTCAGACAAAATAGGTTAGCAGGAAACAAACAAACTGAAGCATGGTGAGAAAGAATGAATGGAATGAAATGTAAGAGATCGGTGAAGTGGGATGAAGTGAGAATCGCTCAGTCGTGTCTGACTCTTTGCAACCCCGTGGACTGCAGCCTGCCAGGCTCCTCTGTCCATGGAATTCTCTAGGTCAGAATACTGGAGTGGGTAGCCATTCCCTTCTTTAGGGAATCTTCCTGACCCAGAGATCTAACCCAGATCTCCTGCATTGCAGGCAGATTCTTTACCAGAAGAGATAGGTGGGACACAGTCAAATGGTCTAACATATGTGTAACTGGAGTATCAGAAAGAAAAAGTGGTAAGAAGTAATAATTGAAGAAATAATGGGTGAGAATTTTCCAAAGGCTCATGATAGACAGCAATCCACATATTTTAGAGAGGTGGCAGGTCCAAGGAGGGGCTTCCTGGTGGTCCAGTGGTTAAGGATCCACCTTCCAGTGCAGGGGGCATGGGTTAGATGGTTGAAGAACTGAGATCCCACCTGCCTTGGAACAGCCCTTGCACCACAATGGGGGAAGCCTGTGTGCCACAACTACTGTGCTCTGAGCTTTAGAGCTCATGCTGTGCATCAGAAGTCAGCTTGCCACAAGGCAAAGACAGATATTTAAAGAGAAAAACAACAAATCCAAGGAGAGGAAATACTAAGAAAACCCTACCTAGGCATACACAGGCAAACTGCCAAGACCCAAAGATAAAGATAGCATCTTTAAAACAGCCAGAGAGAGGAGTGTACTTTCTGAGGAGCAACAGTAAGAATGATAACTCACTGTTAGCTGAAACTATGAAAGTCAGAAGAAAGTGGAATGGCACCTTTAAAACTGCCAAAGAAAAAAAGAAGTTTCTAACCTGTTATAAATCTATACCCAGGGAAACTCTTTTAGAAATGAAGGTAGATGTTTATTACAGTAAATAATATATATTTGGATATAATTATTTTCATTTTAGACTATTTCTTTGTTAGATTTTTAAGGGAAAAATTAGTTGCAGTGTTTTCTTTCAAACTACAATTTGCATATTTTTTAAAAAATGAAGTCCAAATAAAATGACATGGTACTATCATGGTCTGTAATGTTTTATCTGCTCCACCATCTCTCTCTCTATTTGCATATATTATATATAATAAGTTACACAGATGTCTCAGTATATATCAATGTCTGGCTGGCACCTGGGAGACCCTAGGGATTCCCCCTTAGAGTCTAAGGTACGGGCGGTGTTCTCCTGTGGCTGTATGTGTGTGCACAAGTCCCAGAAAGGGAAGCATGTACACAACCAAGGAGAACGGGCTTCCGTGGTAATCGGGCAGTGAGGAGAGTAACCAAGAGGAGAGGGGACAAGGAAGCAGAACCAAGACTGAGGTCATGAGAGAGTGATAGCATCACAGAACTGAGTGTGACGGTCCTGGACAGATGGCCACGTATTCCTTGTGGGCATCTCCTGACATGTCACAGTGCAAGTAGTTCCCCAAGAATGTGTAAGATGGACATATAGGTAATTCTCAGTGGAAAGATCAGATGATGCCTTCATTTCTGGCTCATTTCAGGAGCCAGTTACACTGTATTATGAGCAAAGACAATTGCCTGAGCTTTGTGTGTTTTGGAAAGGGTAGCTTGGCATTTCAAAATGGGGCACCGAATTTTAAATCAATAGAGAAAAGAGAAAACAGGAAATTGCTGGGTAAAATGCGGTCGTTCTGTTGATGGCTCTGTTGTGAGGAGGGCTGTGGTTCAGAGGTTCTGCCGAGCCCAGTCTGCTGCCTTGAGGCCTCTTGCCTTCGATTAGAATACCTAGACCAGCCTGAGAATGCAGAAAAATTCAGCAATTTCAAAAATTCATTTTTGAGAAGAACATATTTTTCAAAGGTTTTATGATGCTGAAAACACTTAACCTTCTGATGGAGACAAGTAGATCAGTTGCCATTAGGTATAAGCAGAAAAAGTAAAAATGTCCTGATTTTCTATATCCCAATGTTGTAAGTATGCTCTTACTCGTAAAACAAAGCAATTTTTAAAAATGACCACAACAAAAGCCTTGTTCACAGAAAACATCATTGTCCTATGGGCTCAGTTCTCAAATACGTGCAAGTGGTCAAACACTGGAATCCTGGTTCTCATTTGCAAAGTATGAATTACTTGTGTATTTAATTTAGTCATATGAATTTTACTAGCAGAAATTATGACTAAATTATAGTATATTAAATTATGACTCTAGTATATTACATATTTGCAGTCTATAAATGTACAGTCTCCTGAGCTGTGATCAACTATTCCCTACAATTTCCATTAATATCCAAACACCAGAAGTTTTGAAAAATTAGTATAGAACTCAAAATTTAAGATAAATGTTTACTAACATTTTTTCCCTGTAGTTTGAGAAAAGCTGACTATTCTTCAGCTTTAGCTGGACCTTGGTCAAGTTCAGGGTACCTGTGTTCCACAAACACAGAGTCTGAGAACACTCACTTGCAGGCTCTTCAAGTCATATGTTTATTACGAACAGAAGTGTAGGCAGAGAAAATTCACAGTTTTGAGCACATTGTACATCTTTTTTCTTACAGAAGCATATTTCCCATCTTAGAGAAGAGATTTCACAAAGAAGTTGATCAGTCACAAAGTTCATTTTTAATGAATCAAAACAGCATTCATTTCTAAGTGTTTAATATGATTTGAGAACCCATGTTTTTGTGGTACATTCTTCTTGCTGGTCTAGAGGCAGGTGCTTTCATGTCAGACTTGGACTGTCTTAACATATAGCTATAAACACTTTTTTTTTTTTTTCTGGCCAGGAAGCAGATAAATGTACCAAAGAAAATGTTGTTTGGGGACTTCCTTGGTAGTTAAAGAAGTTGGTTAGGACTCTGCACTCCCAATGCAGGGGGCCCGGGTTCAATCCCTGCTCAGAAAACTAGATCTCTCATGCTGCAACTAAGGCCTGGTGCACCCAAATAAATTTTTTAAAAGTAGACAATGTGTGTTACCTCCGCTTTCCTAATGGAAGAGGGCAATCCTGTTATGATTTTTAAAGGCTAGGTAATCCAAAGATGAACCATATGTTACAAAATCCATTGACTTTTATTTAACTGAATGAGAAGTTAGGGTTAGTTGACATACATTAGGCACACAGAACCAGAGACAGACAGCTGAAACGTAACAAACCTCTCGGGACATTTCTGGAGCGCATCACTGGCTGTGTGTGCTGTGCAGGGCACCAGGTCACATGGGGAGTCTACCCTCCCGCCACCCCGACGACCACAGGACGGTGGCAGGTGGAGACATACCCAGAACAGTGAGAGATGGGGACTCAGCTGTGTGACAGAGGAGTGTGACATAACGTGCCCCGGGCGTGGGTTCCTGGGAGGCCAGAGCCCGGAAGGTGGCGGTCCCAGGTCACTGCCATGCCCCTGCAGTGGGGACGGGTGAGCTCCCTGGATCCGCCAGGCTCCGCCCTGGCTCTGGGCTCCGCTGGGCTCTGTTGCTGACGGGCTTCGCTGTGTTCTCCTCTCTGAGTACCTCGTGCTCGCTGGTTGTTTGATTCTTCAGGATCCGCTAGTTCCTGGACTATGGGCGTGGATGACTCGCCTAATGTCACGGATGATGCCGCTGATGAGATCATGGACCGCATCGTCAAGTCGGCCACCCAAGTGCCCAGTCAGCGAGTGGTGCCGCGGGAGAGGAAGCGCTCCCGCGCCAACCGGAAGTCTCGTGAGTGCCTCGGAGTTAGGGGGCGGGACTCGGCCTCCTGGGAGCAGCCTCCTGGCTCTCTATGACCCGGCCGGCGGGGACTCAGAGGTGGGATTTAGTGAATTGCCCGTGGTGCCTGGAGGGCCCACCTGTGGTCCTCGACAAGAGGATTTTGTGCTGGACCGTCAGCCCTGGCCACGGGGGAAGGAGGCGTGCCGCAGCCGCCTGTCCGCTGCATTTGCCACGTCTGGTCAGGCCTACCCTGGTTCACACATTGTCCCCAGGAAGGTCTGAAAGGGAACATTTCAATGTCTCTGGTGTGCAAGGATGGATACAGTGGGCCAGTTGCCAAGTGCTGCCCTGAGTGCTTTGCTGAGGCCATGATTATGCCCCTCGCCCAGCATCAGGGACCACTTTCTGGGCTGGAGACTATTCCCCAGTGGTTCACTGTTGCCTGTGAACATGCTGAAAGTGAGCCCAGAGGTGGCAGGTGATTTTACAGTCATTAGGATACTTAAGATCGTTCATGTTAGCCTAGGTTGTTCAGGCTTTTTTAAAATTTCCTACCAAATAGAGGCTATTTCCTGCTCCCTGTTACCTGTTCCTACCCGCTGAATGACAGGTGTGGAGCCGCCTCCGGGGGCACCAGGCTGAGTCTCACAGGGACGGCTCACTTCGAGAAGCAGATTCTCTGAATCCTTTGACATGGCCATGGCCCTCGTCTGTTTCAGAAGAGAGCTCACTGCCCCAAGCCTTGGCCTGCTGCAGGTCACTTGAGAGACAGCTTGAGTCTCCACCAGCTCAGCCTCCAGGAATGCTGACTAGGACAGGGATTTCTGATGTTACGTAAAAAGAATGCCTGGTTGCCTCTCCTTTCCTTGGCTCCCAGAGTGAAAAGAGAGTGCCCCTCAAGAGTCAAGAGCTCAGTAAGAACTCAAACTCAGAGCCCCCTGTGCAGTGCCACCCTGCACGCACGGGGGGGTGGCTGCATTTTGGCAGCGTACCGTGGCTGCCCTGGTTCTGTTTGCCCCATTGTCACGTGTGTTTCCAGGGTTAAAAAATACTAAACTGAATTGCCACAGACTCTCAGAACCTGCCCCTTTTATATCATTGCCTTTCGATTCCAGTGGACATTTTCTCCAGAAAAGTAGGTTCCACTCAACACCACTTGCAGGGAGAAGCAGAGCCTTGCAAATTACAGAACTTGGGGGTTGGGGGCTGTGGTTCTCAGTCAGTGAGATAGGAGGCTGGTTTTGCCACACTCCTAGAAGAGATCCATCCTGCTGGTACACGCTTCGAGTACCTTTTTGAGTTGTGGTTCTCAACCCTGGGTGCACAGGAGAACTTCCTGCAGAGCTTTAAAAATCTCCGGTGTCTGGGCTGGACTCAAGCCAACCACCAGAGAGCCTGTGCGGTGGGATCCTCCCCTGCCCCTGGGTGATTGGTGTCACTAGAGGGACTCTCGCTCCACTTTATGCGGCCTCTGCCGCACTCCCTCCATTTTTAAAATAGAAACCTATCATTCAGGGGGACTTTTTACATCTGTAAGAATATGTTTATGGGCTCCAACATCGCTGCCTTTATGTTTTCCAACATTTCCTGGCACTGCTTTGCCATCCTTCTGGTGCTCCCATGTGAAAACTTGACTAGGGGCTTGTGACTTAATGTTGTTCCTCAGACAACATGAGCATCTCTTGGAGGGTGGTTAGAAACACATGTTCACAAGGACATCTCCAGGGCAGCTGATTCAGAACCTGCATTTAACAAGATTTCCGGGGAACCCGAGCATATAGTAAGGTGGAGGTGGCACTGGGGTACGAGGCCAAGACTGGAATTGCAGGGTCCCCAGATGTGCACATCTTGGGGGGCAGACTCTTCTCCAGAAGCTCACCCTTACTCTAGCTACGCTGCGTGCTACAGGCCAGGCCAGCACATGCCTTTTTATGAAGAGTGTGAAATAGCATTCTTTATACTTTAACTCACTTCCTCTCTGCACACTGGGAAGGTCTAGCCTCTTGTGGTTTGCGTCTCTTCTATTACGTATGGCTTGTCTACATCATTTTCTCTTGCTGTTTTCATAATCGGAAATCTTTTTCTTAAATAGTTTTTTTTTAATGAAATTTATGAAAGGCTGTTGGGGTCTTAAGTAGATTGTCTTCAGTATTTGTCCTTTATTGACCCCAGGCTCCTCTGTCCATGGAGTTCTCCAGGCCAGAACGCTAGAGTGGGTTGCCATTCCCTTCTCCAGGGGATCTTCCCAACTCAGGGATCGAACCCAGGTCTTCTGCATCGCAGGCAGATTCTTTACCATCTGAGCCACCATGGAAGCCCTTGTCCTTTATTACCATTCTCTTAATTACTTAACTAAACCAGTAACCAAATGGAAGACAGCACGCACTAGTAGACAACCTCAGTGCAAAGTCTCCATTGGGAAGAGCTAGCGGAAGCAAGTTGGGTGGAGTCGGAGTAGAGAAGGTATGCTAGGCCAGGGATTGCCCCCCAGAAGATGGGCAGGGTTGGGCAGGGGATCTCAGAGAAGGAGACTGCCTGAGACAGGGGCCTGGCCAGTCCCTGGAGGCCCTGGCCGTGTCCTCCTCCTATAGGTTGTATGTCTGTGTTGGCAAAGAGTGTTGGCCCTGCCTTCCGGCCAGATTCTTAGAGAGACACATAATGTCAGTGGGAACAATAACACAGTCATAATTAATTTTCCTCTTCAGTCTGGCCAGAGATATTTTGCCTGTTTTTGTGGTTGACATAAAATAATTTCCTGTGGTATTGTTTCCATTCCAATCTTATGCAAAACAGTCCTATATTCTTTTTATTTAGCCAAACATATTTTGTCCCATGATGCAGTTGCTACAACAAATACAGCTCTGCATGTATGTAAGTGTTTATCTGTAACCAGTTTCATTTATTAGTGATGGCACCATCCACAGAAATTTGAGATGGGGAAGTTACTCTGATTTCTGTTATAAAGGGATGTAAACTCCAGCTTTTCACAAGAAGTTAAAGGAACGAGAAAAAACCAACTTGCAAAATCGACATGAAGTTCTGGTTGGGGCCTCACCCTGGAACAACGCTGCATCAGATTTGATTGTTTAATGGTGGCGATGAGGCAAGTGGATAAATGAATAACCAACATATTTGGGCTATAACTCATTTAGCTAAAGACAATAACAGTCCAGCTGTTGCAGGAGACCAAACTGAATCCAGCCCGTAACCTAGAAATTTATGACCTGCAAGTCACTCGAGACTCCTCGTGGATACTTAAACTTCTGCTTTCATGTTTGATGCTGGTGGCCAGGCTTACCCCTGCCAAGAGTCCTGCTTAAAGCCTGAAATATGTGGCCAGTTGGGACAAGCCCAGGGCACTGTAATGGATTCCCAGGTTCCCAGGCTCTCTTCTGCTGTTTTCCCAGCTGGTACCATCAGGGTCTCAATAAGTAAAATGTTTTGAATTGTCCAGTTGATGTCTAGCCTGTAAACTGTCAACACAAATGCACCTCCCCCAGAATCTAGCCAAGGCTCTCGAAGCAGCTGGTGGAGGTGACCGAGGAGAACATTCTCCATGCCTTTTGTTTTCTTCTTATTTTGGTTTTTCTTTTCATCACATTGTATCCGTCTGGCCAAAAGGTTAATTTGGGTTTTTTCATTACATCTTACGGAAAAGTCCGAATGAACTTTTTGACCAACCCCATACTGTGTCCGGGCAGGAAATGGCAACCCACTCCAGTATTCTTGCCTGGAAAATACCATGGACAGAGGTGCCTAGCGGGCTACGGTCCATGGGGTTGCAAAGAGGCACGACTGAGCGCACACACACACTTTGTCTCCAGGCTATTTGTTCTCTTAGGCCTCCCAAATGTTGGTCTTCCCTAGAAAACCTTAAAGCTGACGGGCATCTGAGGTCTCCTTCCCACTGTGATTCTGCGGGACAGGCTCGGGATCTGGGGAGGAAAAGGGCGCTTGTGTTCTTTTCTCTGGGATCCATCTTCAGAAGAGGGTTTCTGCCCTGCTGGCTGTCTGCATGTTGCTGGTAGCCTGGCCTGTCACAGAGCAGAGGGGCACTAGGGACTCGTGGTTTGCCTTTTACTCTTTCCCAGAGGAGCCCAGGTCTTATCCCACTGAGAGAGGCTGGATGCCCCCTCTCCTGCTGTTTTTCTCCAAGGAGGAGTCTGGGCCCCACCTGTGATGTGAACATGGGGTTTTGGGCTCAGGGCTACGTTTCTATAAAAATGCAATCACTTTGACGTGACCTACAAGCAATCCAACAATGTCTTAGGAATATAAGCTGGTCATCTTTATAAGAACGGTGTTTCAGTGTGAGGGGCCAGAAGTCTCATTCTAGAGGCTGCTGGGAAAGGAGCACTGAAATCTGACGTGATTTCATGACTGGACTCTCATCCCACCTCTTACAAAGCTTTAGCATTCCTCTTGAAGGGCATGTGACATGTTCATGTTGATTCGCTATAACAAAGATCTTATTTTATGACATACTGAGGGACGGTCCCATGCTATATGTTACAGAATTACATGGAGAAGGAGGCTGAACAAATCTGAAAAAGTATTAACCCTGTTTTAGGGAAAATGGTAGCCATACCTCACAAAATAGATTGAGTTCTGGATCTGATCAGTACTCAGGTTAACTGTAATTTTCAAAGTGGTATTTGAAAATGTCCAGAAATTTTCCCACTAACCCCATTAAGAAAAATTTCCCTGCATGTTATTACATAGTTCTTCCCTACTTACAAATTTTATATTCGTTTATAGGGCTAACAATGGAAAGAGCCAGAGACTTTAAAATGAATGCTCTTAGAATATAGTAGAATAAGATGTTAGTAAAAGGACCAGAGTTTCTCAATCAAACTTTTGTCTTCTTAACATCATTACTGTTTACTCTGAGCCTAAATATACTTCCAGCTCATTAAAGCTGGACTGATTGCCCCTTTGAAGACAGCTAAGGGCGCCCACCCATGTACACAGGTCAGAGGACAAAAAGATAAATAGAATAAGTCCGAGAGGGAGTCCAGAGTCTCCTAAACCTGGTGGTGAGTCAGTGCATTTTAGAGAGCCGATTTGTAAGGGATGGGCCTCTGGGGAGAAGTGCCACCCCATCAGCGCCCACTCCCGGCTGTGGGAGTAGAGTGGCCAGAGAGAACGGAGCTGACAGCCACTCACTGACTCACTGGGGCTGACTTTAAGCCTATGGTGGGTGTCCAGCCCTTTGCACTGGGAAAGGAAGATGGGGAAGTGAGGAAGGTATCTGTAGCCCGGTCTTCACTGGGAGGCAGGGCTGGATGGACACAGGAAAGGGGCTCTGGGGGAGTTTGCCAGGGGTAAGCTGGGAGGCACAGGTAGAGTGTGGGGACTAGGGAGTGAGACAGTGCTTTCAGAACAGACCCCAAATCACCTGAGCCCTGGAGGCAGGTCCAAAACAGGGTGTACAGGCCCTGCACCCAAGCCCATGAGGGTGGAAGCAGCCCCTTGCTCTTGAGTTGCTAGGACTTTGATGTAATGGAAAGCTCAAGTCTTGGAGTTAGAGAGGCAAAGCAGGAAGAGCTTGGACGTGTTTCCCTGCACTGAATGGCTCTCCCAAACTGCGAACTGTGTTGAAAAGGGAGGCTGGCCTCTGTGTCCCTCACCATATCTGTCTGAATGGCAGGCACCCTTTTGCCCAGAGTGGAGGTTCAAGAGAAGAGAGGATCTGTGGAAGAGAGGAATATGAGATTTTGTCTTTCCTGTGTCAGAGAGCTATTCTGGGAACACAGCAGAGGGTTCTCAGAAGGGGGCTTCGGAAAGTGCCAAGCACCTTACTGACAGGAGGTAACAGTGGTTCATCGTCTTTGCTGCCAAGTTCAGATGGAATCCGTCTCCATGCTTGAGAATCTGCACAGTCATAACACAGAGGGGACTGGCTCCCATTTAAATGGCTTGGCTTCACTCAGCCTGTCTTCTTGCAGCAAGTAATGGCAGTGATGCCAGCCTCCCAGGACGGTTGTGAGGGTTAAGTGAGCCACCTGTGATGGGGTCTCACCATCCCCCTTCCCTTCACACTGGTGCCCAAGGGTCCCAGTCGGAATATGAAGCTGCCTGTAGAAGTGTAAGGGCTGTGTGCAGAAGTCACCCAGGAGCTTGTTCACAGAAGACACGCCCACCTCAGTATCACTATGCTACCATCACCCACCTCCCTCCCTGAGCACCACTGTCCACCTCACTTGATCCGCTGTAGTTCGTGGACCAGACCCATCTGGCCCTCTCTTTTTACCCCCGGGACTCTGGCGCAGTGGCTTGCCCCTGTGCACAGAAGCCTGGGTTGTCAGCACAGTGTGTGTCTAGTACTGTCGTGACATCTCGGACACACGCTAAGGAGCTGGGCTTCATCTGAAAAGCGGGAAGGCATTTCTGTCCTGCCCAGGACTTGCAACAATACTGAGAACTCTGAGCCCAGAAAGCCATGGAGGAACTGTTTCATTTCTTCTCTCCCTGGCCAGACTCCGCCCTCTCTCCCCCGTCCTCCCCACTGCGTGACTCATGAAAGGCAGTCTGCTTTTGCGTTTTCACTGATTGCTCTCTGCTCAGTGCCTAGCTAGCAACCAAAGAGATGGTGGAGGAGCGCTGGATGTGAACACAGCTACAGATGTAGGTGGGAAGTGGGGTAGGGACTGCACAGCCACGACTGTGGCCAGACCAGCGGTTGTAGAAAGTGCCTGATGCCATAAATGTGGGGCCTCCCAACAGTGGCTGAGTGGTAGAGAATCTACCTGCCATTGTAGGAGGCAAGGGTTCGATCCCTGATCTGGGAAGATCCCCTGGAGAAGGAAATGGCAACCCACTCTAGTAATTTTGCTTGGACAGGGGAGCCTGGTGGGCTACAGTCCTTCGGGTTGCAAAGAGTTGGACACAACTTAGTGACTGAACAACAACAACAACCGTAAATGTTGCCAAGAGCCGTCTCGGCGTGAGTGAACTTAATTCTGGGTCAGGCCTGTCACCACAAAGGCCATCGCCTTCCTGAGCAGCTTTGCTGCATCGCAGTCAGATGGTAATGACTAAAGTCAGGGATCTGCACCTTCCAGGAGACCAGTGTTCCTGTCCGGGATAGGTACAGCTGTGGCAAGGACTGTCTGATTCTCATTCCATTTAGGCTGCTACAGGTCCGCTGTTTCACTCTCAGCCTTAAATGTTTCTCCTGACTCAGACAATTGCCCCGATGGGGGGATCGGCCCCTGCTTCAGTTCCCCCACCTGCCGAGGGTAGGTCCAGTCCTAGTAACACTCCTGTTTTTTCCTCCTAGTTCCTTTGTCCTACCGAGTTGTGCGTGGTTCTGTATATTCTTTTACGCTGGTCAGGTACCCCTGTCCACTCTTAGCTGCCGCTCTGCATGCATCTCTGTGTCTGAAGGTATATTCCTGATGTATCCCTGGAGAGAGAGGTACTACACGTCTGCCTATTCCTCTGCCTTCTTGTTCCCAAGTCAGGCATCTGAATCTCCCAGGAGGTCAGGATGCACTTTGGGGGTCTCTTCCAGAGACACTGGTTCTTGGTGGCCCAGGCTGAGCCTGCAAAGTCCAGTTTAAATCAACCAGCTTTGGGAACCTTAGCCCCTTGCTGTTGTCATTCGAAGTTTTTTTTTTTTTTTTTTTAGCTTTTTATTTTGAAAGAATTTTAAGACTTAACAAAAAATTTCAAAAGTAAGCTCCGAGAGTTGCCTTCTGTCCTTCGCCCAGCTCCCCTCAGTGTTAGCACCCTGCGCGCTGTAAGACGATGTGTCAGAGTTGACTGTTAACTCAGCTGCAGTCTTGACTCAGATTTCGCCGTGTCCCACCAATGCACGCCCTTTTCTGGTCCGTCACCCTGCTTCGAGCCCCGTGTTGGGCTGTCATCGTGTCTTCTCCATCTCCTCTGCTCTGTGGCAGACATTCATGACCTTGACACTTTCGGAAAGTACCGGCCAGTTATTTTGTAGAAAGCTGTCAATTTGGGGAACCTTGCTTTTAATGGACAGGATTTTATGTGAAAAAAAAAAGATGGAGGGCAAAAGTAAGGAAATTAACCTAAAAGGTTAAACGTTGACCAAAAAAAAAAAAACACCCAAACCCACAAAAATCCCACAGAATGTCTAGCATTGAATTACTAAGAATGACACACAGCTCCTGGTATTTAAGTCCAAAGGGGCAGGACTGGACCCATAATTTTTCTCCCTCAGCAGACAGGTCCCTCCAGGAACAAGGGCTGCATAAACGAACAGCTCTGATAGCAGCTGGGCCAGTTACTTCCCAAAGCCAAAACGAAAACACGTGGGACATCTTCAGGCTCTGATGTGAGTCCCTGTTGTCCTGCACATGCTATTCTCAGGATACTCATCAGAGCAGTCTTTAGGATCTTAGGGATTACGAACAACAACAATGACTTATTTCCAGATCGCTTGGCATTATATGACAAAAAATGAAAAAAAAAACCTGTCAGTGATCCAAAGAGCGCACATGTGGCTCTCTGTCACATGGGAGTAAAACTCGGTCCGTTTGCCATCAGAATGAAAAATTGTCGGCGCGTGGGCTGCCAGGCTTGTCAGGGCCCAGCTGTCCAGGGTGGGCTCTGGTTCGAACGTCTTGGTCCGAATCCTTCTCTCCCACCCTCCGTGGGGTCAGGGTCTCTGTCTCGCCATGCCACTGTTGCTCATTCCCTGGCCTCATCTCATAGGGTTTCCACAAAATCAGGATTAAATAATCCGTGGTAGTGCTCAGGAAACGGCAACCACCATCATTCTTCTCAGATTCAACTTAACAGAGTCACCTGGGAGCACTTTGGAGGATTAAACAAAAGTTTTTTTCAACTCAAGGGTGGAGGGGGAAGAAAAGAGAAAACAAACTCAGGATTTTTCCATGAGCCCCAGACCCCCCTGTGCTGCATGCTGACAGTAGAGGTGCCCCGGGTCGGATCCCAGGGCTGGCATTCTGGGAGCTGTCACAAGTGCCCGGGGCGTCAAGTGGCTGCTGGTGCCAGCAGAGTGACC
The DNA here is from genome assembly GCF_001704415.2 of Capra hircus. Lineage (NCBI taxonomy): Eukaryota > Metazoa > Chordata > Mammalia > Artiodactyla > Bovidae > Capra > Capra hircus. Next base: position 20,643,944 of record NC_030831.1, on the reverse strand, counting down.
CAGGCCGTCTATGGAAGGGCTGCGGGGCAGACAAGGATAAACATTTCCACGGTCTGTTCTCTGTTAAGCAGCTGCTGGGATGGGAGGCAATCGCATGTGACAAGCCGGGGAGCTCCGAGGCAGCCGGAGCGTTCAAGCAGGGAGCAGGAGGGGGGGCAATGGAAAGGGGCCCAGATGTTATCTTATCAGATGGAAGCCAGCCCCTCCAGCCCCCCACCTTCTTCCTTGCTCGCCAGCACTTGAGACGTGCTATTTGAGAATGCCCTGTTTGATGGGAGGCTAGTTTCTGCTGTGTGAGTCCCATATTCTGCTGATCCCCTCCTTCTCATACATCCCCAGCCCTTCTTTGCTTTCTGGAAACTTGCTGCGTGAGAGTCACCCCCTGTGCCAGCAGGGTCTGCTGCCCTGTGCCCCTCCCCTCACTCCACGTCCCCATCAGCTCTGGGCCTCCTTGAGATGACACTTGGCTTGAGGTGGAGGCTCCTGTAACCCCTGTTGAATGAATGAGTTAACTGATGAGCAGGTAGACAGACACTGTAAGGGCCCTTTCCGTGTAGGGCTTGAATTGGGATACCAAGCTGATTTCAATTACCTGCATTACACATCTACTTTCCACTGGTAAGGTGAATTAACTTTGAGTTTTTAGCAAAGTGTTCGAATTCTTAAGGTCCTCTTCAGGGTTAATATATTTCTGGGAGAATTTATCTGAATTGTTAGGAAGGCCTACAGAAATTAGGATTCCATAAATGGGGCAAATTTTCTTTGCATCCCTACCTTTCAGGGACTCATCTGGCAAGCAGAGGGACCTTTCCTTACACTGGCTTTTCACCGCAGCAGAGAAAAGCCTGGGCCGGAGGGGTCTCAGGGGTCTACAGCATCAAAACGTGGGAGTAGACCATGAGGCTGAGGGCAGCAAGGCTGGGACAGTAGCATTAAGCTTTGTTCTGTTCTCTGGCCTGCTCCTGGATCAGCTGGCCTGAGGCCCATATCTGTTAGGAGAGTATAGCCTGTTCTATAAGGTGCCAGGGTCCTTACTCAAATATTTACATGAACTGAGCACTCTAGTTATAGGGCTAACATGTGAACAGATCTAAGAGAGGCATCTTTCAATGCCCACCAGCTCGTGTGGGCATTGGGCCAAGCAGGTAATCCACGAGGGCGCAGAGCTGTGCAGAGCAGTGGTCACTAGCCCGTACCACCTCCTGTTGCCAAGGAAACGTGAGATGCCCTCCTAGTGCAGCACGGACTTCTTCAGGGAGAAGCTTCTATCTTGAATAAGAGGTCTCAGCCGTCCTTGTCAAGAATGAGAAATATTTCATCTTGTTTTCTGCCACTAAAATTATCTTTCTTTAACAAACCCTTGAAAGAGTGTTTGAAGAACATAAAGGGTATTACAAACTAGTATTTTTATTGCTGCCCCATAGAACAAATTCCATTACTCAGTTACATGCAGTCTGCCCCCAGCCAAGGCTCCGGAGCCAAGCATTTTGTCTGGATGAGTTAGATACTCAGTCTGGAGCCCAGGATGTCTGGGCTTGGGGGAGGGTGAGCTGGTGCAGGAGCAGCTGTGGCCAGGGGGCTCTGGGGCCCTGCTGGGCTTGGAAATGCAGTAGTGTGTGCAGTGGCCTGATCTGAGGATACCCTCACTGCAAAACTTTGTGCTGCTATTAAAAACCCTAAGTGTATCCATTCTTTGAGTTAAAGAGCTGAGCAAACAATAGGTTCTCCATGAAGTATCTGTTGACTGACTGATGGATTAGGTGTTGGCCCCTGTCCAAAGTAAGACTTCCTTGGTGGCTCAGATGGTAAAGAATCTGCTTGCAGTTCAGGAGACCCAGGTTTGATCCCTGGGTGGGGAAGGTTCCCCTGGAGAAGGGAATGGTTATGCACTCCAGTATTCTTGCCTAGAGAATCCCATGGACAGAGGAGCCTGGTGGGCTACAGTTCACAGGGTTGCAAAGAGTTGGACATAACTTAGCGACTAACACTTTCCCTTTCCTTTCCAAAGTGCTCATTCCTGGGAGAGAAAAAAGTGTTCATTAGTAGATATTAGCCACTGTTTGTTCTACCAGAGACCTGACTCTTTCAGGCCCTTTGTCCATGGGCTAAGTGGGCTTTTGCCCAGGGAGGCATGGATACAGGAGTTATCTACAGACACTCGAGATGGGGGCCTTGCCTCTGTGGAGGTCTCAGAGGACCTAGGCTCCCTTGTCATGGAGGGAATGTGGGGAATTAGATCGGGCAAGGAAAGTGGGAAACAATAAGGGTGAGCTTTACTTTCTCTGCATTCTGATCAAAGGCCTTCCCTGGTGATCTCAGGGACTCTAGCTGATTGATGATTTAGGGTAGATGGTAGCTCTATGACACATCACTTCTGAAAATAGAAGAGATATCCCAAACTCTGTATGACTTCCATACAGAGTAGGCCAAATACAATTTATCAATTCAGGAAAATGTAATTAGGAAAGCTTTCAAATGAAAAGACCAGTCTTGGAAGGGCCAGCTGCCTCATCCTTCAGCATTATCCAGCCTCTATTCTGACATTGAAACTGATCACACTAAACAGTGGAAAACCCATAATGTCAGGCAAACATAAGCCAATTCTCAGTCAGTTAAATATGAGTGTTCCTTTGACTGCTAGTTGTAAACCTCAGGGCGGGAGGTCACTGGTCCTTCTTGAACCCTGTGTGTGTCTCACAGAGCACATCCACCAAGTCCACTCAGAGGTTTGGCCGTTTGCTCCTTGGCATCGAGTCCACAAGGAGTCAGTGGTTCTTCTCTCCAGAGGCTCTTTGAGGAGTTGAGACCAAGACCACGGCACTTGTCGGGGGCTCATCCTGATGACTCCCCTCCTGTGCTGGGTTACGTTAACACCTTGCTCGGGGGCCTCTGCAGAGGTATGTCTCTGCAGATTTGCGGGATCATCTCACCTCATTTGCATCATTGGAACGTGTGTTTTCCTGTACTCTGGAATTCCTTAACAGCTCTGATCTGCTCCTTGTCCTGAGAAAGGCTGCACACTCAACATGCCACCTGCGTTTTGTAGTTCACACCCTTTCTCAGACACTCATCAGGGCGGGCCTCTCCCCGCTTCAGTCCCCCTATGCGGTCCCCTCTCTGCCTGACTCTCCAGGGCGGTGCCTGGGTCATCTCCAGGGCAGCCTCTGGCAGCCCCTAGATTTTTTTCCCTGCCCTGAAAACAGCCAGGCAGCCAGGGCTCTTCAGCAGGGGTAGGGTGGGGCTGGGGGTCGTGAGCGCTGTGGCTCCTCGGGGAAGGGGCCTGGCTCCTAACACTGCCCTCTCTTCTCGCCCCTTCGTCTCTGGCCCCGGCAGTGCGCAGGACCCTGAAGAGTGGCCTGACTCCAGAAGAAGCGCGGGCCCTGGGCCTGGTGGGCACCTCGGAGCTGCAGCTGTGACCCCCACGGTGCCCTCAGAAGCGTGTCTGCGCCGAGTGCAAGCTCCTGCTCGGGGGGAGCCCCTCCGGTGGGAGGTGCGGAGACTCTAACGCCTGAAGCTTCTGAAGGTGGGGCACGCATGTCTCGGTGTCACCGCCCGGCTTGTGACTTGGATCCCGACGTCCCCTTCCTGTACTTTCTTCATTGTGTCCGCTGTGTGTCTTTTCTTTCCTTGACACCTGGCTTAGTAGTTCCAAAAGCGTGACACCTTTTCTGTGCCAGGGACAGCCCCTTTGCAGGAGCAGATCACTTCACAGTTACCGTGGTCATGAGGCAGTTTGGTTAGGTTCACAGACCGGGTCCCTCCACAACACCAAAACATGCAGATGTCAACTCCAAAAAAGAAAGCACAGATTGTTTACTGGTTGTGGATTTTAGATGTACTATTAATAAATGTTTATATAAATTCATAAATGTACACCCTGTTTCAAATACTAAATAAACAGAGTTTAATGCCGTAACTGGAAACCTTTATTCTCCTGCGTAGAACCTTTAATAGCTCCATAGGCTCGGCTTCTTCAGGATCCACAAAACCTCTTCTCAGGCTCATGAGAAGGACCCTGACTCCGTATGGCCTCCAAGCCCTTTGGATTTCCTTTTATTTGTTAACTGAGTGAGAAACGCTGACGTGTGCTCTTTGTAACTCCAGATTAATTAGGCACGGTCTTCCTGGCAGTACAAGTTAGCAATAACCTCCCATGTATCACCTTGCCCGCATGCTTTGTTTTTGCTCCTTTTTGATGCTGAAGCAAAAACTAGAGTAGCGTTTAAAAAATGTGAATTCTGCAACTCACTCACTGGCCTCTAATGTAAAAATTCATTTTCTCAAAGAATTTACTAAGTCACCAAAAGAAAAATGAAAAGTTGAAGCTTTGTCTGCGGAGAAGTTCAGAATGAGAAGTACTGTCCTTGGTGCTCAAGCGCAGCCATCAGAAGCTCAGGCGTCTAGAGGGGAAGGTGCTGTGAGGGGCTGTCAACACAGAGCCACTCTGAGGGGCCTGAAGCCCTCCACAGAGACCCTCAGCCCCTCACAGGGTGCATGGCTCCCTCTGAAGAACCTCCATCTCCGGAAACAGGGGACACTTAACAATCGCTGTTGCTCAGTCATGTCCGACTCTTTGCAACCCCGTGAACTATAGCCCACCAGGCTCCTCTGTCCATGGGATTCTCTAGGCAAGAATAGTGGAGTGGCCATTTCCTTTTCCATGGGATCCTCCCAACCCAGGAATCAAACCCAGGTCTCCCACACTGCAGGCGGATTCTTTACCGTCTGAGCCACCAGGGAAGCCCAGTATTCAAGGGGGTGGTGTCAGAAGATGGTCAGGTCACCAATTCTACCTGTGTCTCACTTCCAGAACCTCTGTGACCCTGTGTTCCTGAATCTGGGCAGGTGTCCTGTAGAGACAGGATGCAGTCATGTGGTCTGAAGAGCTAAGATAATATATTCACCCCACTGGCCTTTGTGATTTTGACACCCCGTCCCACCCCCCGCAACCTTCTGCCTCTTCACTCTATAGGAGACAAGGAGCTCTTCCAAACAGGCATTTGTCAAATAATACATGAGTACCCCAGAGAGCCTAGAACCTGCAAGAGTTAGGTCTGTGTATTCCAGACAACTGAGTTTATTTCATCACTTTATTGAAAAAGATGCATAGGGTATTAATGTTTATTTCCTTATGATTCTAAATAACATGTATTATATTCCACATGTGGTTTAGTGGTTTGTCAAAGCCTCAGCCTGGAGTATGAACATGGAATTTCTGTATCACTGGGGATCGTGATGGGCAAAGAAAAGGAAGATGAATTTTTTTTCCATGCATTTAATGAACAAATACTTTGATGCTCTTCTAGGAGTCCCTGGTGTTCTGCTGAGAGTTACTGCTGTAGAATAAAAGGTCACGTTTGCAAAGAAGTGACTGGATAAATCTAATGTTAATTTTATTTTAGGGATTAAAATATTCTCAGAGGGAGCAAACTAAGGCAGCTAATTTCTTGGCTACAGTTAGGTAAAGAAGGCCTCTTTTTACGGGGTTTGGTTTAGTAGTTTTAGTGGATCAGAGTGATTTTTCTTCTGTAGTTCATTTCCTCTCTCCTTGTCGCCATTCCGTCTGCCTCAATTGGTGTTTTTAATTCAAGAAGTTAAATATTTGAGAAGCATTAAAGTGAATAGTACTTTGCAGTGTGAGATGTTGCTAATTGTGCTGGTCACCACTACATGTATTCTTGTGCCTATTTCTTAATCTGGGTTGAAATTACAAAACTGCTGGTAAAGAAAGGCAAATACTTTTCTTTTAAAGATACCTGTGTTTTAGTTTCTTTGGAGTCTTGAGGGTTTTTTTCTTTTTCTATTTAAAAATAAACTTCTTGAGAAAGTGTAGGGTGGAGGGAAGGGTGCACAATGATATACCATGCTTACGGATGGGAAGAATACTATTAAAATAACTATGCTGTTATACTCAGGCAGTCTACAGATTCAATGCAGTCCCTATCAAAATACCAATAGTGTGTTTTCCAGTAGTAGAACAAATAATCCTAAAATTGTATGGAAACACAAATGATACTGAATAGCCAAAATGATCATGAGAAAGAACAAAGTTAGAGGCATCATAGTCCCTGATTTCAAACTATACTGCAAAGCTACAGTCATCAACAGTATGGAACCAGTAAAAAACAGACACACAGATCAATGGAACAGAATAGACAGCCCACAAATGAACTCACACTTGCATTGTCAGTCTGTGACAAAGGAGGCAAGAATATACAATGGGGAAGATATAGCCTCATAAACAGTGTTGGAAAAATGGACAGCTACATGCAAAAGCGTCAGCCTGGCCTACTGTCGCACCATACACAGAAGTAAACTCAAAATGGGTTAAAGACTTACACATAAGGCCTGAAACAACAAAGCTTCTAGAAGAAAACATAGGGTGTGCTCTTTGACATATAGCTCTTAGTTTTATATATATATATATATATTGCTCAGGCAAAGGAAACAAAATAAAAAATAAACTAATGCGACTACATGAAATTCAAAAGCTTTTGCACATTGAGAGAAACTATACACAAAATGAAATGACCACTTACAGCATGGGAGAAGACATTTGCAAACAATATATCTGATGAGGGGTTAATATCCAAAATATCCAAAGAACGTCTACAATTCAATGAAAGGAAAAAAAAAACCTGATTATGAATAGACATTTTTCCAAAGAAAATAAAGAGATGACCAAGAGGCATCTGAAAAGATGCTCAACATCACCAGAGAACTGCGAATCAAAGCTACAATGAAATATCTGTTAGAATGCTTATTATAAAATATAAGACAACAAATAACAAGTGTTGGGGAAAATGTGGAAAAGGGAAACCTTGTTGGTGGGGATGCACATTGGTATAGCTTCTGTGGAAAACAGGATATGGGCTCCTCAAAAAAATTAAAAATAGAACTGATATGATCTAGTGCTTCCACTTCCAGGCACTCATCTGAAGAAAGCAAAGACACTAATCAGAAAAGATATGTGCACCCCTATTTTTACTGCAGCATTATTTATAATAGCCCAAATTGGAAGCAACCTAAGTGCCCATCGATAGATGAATGAATAAGAAAGATGCGATATCTATGTGCACACACACTGAGTGGTGTGTTAGTCATAAAAAGATGAAACTTGCCATTGTGCCAACAGGAATGGAACTAGAGGGTATTATGGTAAGTAAAATTAGAGAATGGCAAAAACTGTATGATTTTACTTATGTATGGGATCTAAAAATGAAAACAAACATAATAAAACACATTCCCAGATATAGAGGAAACAGGTGGTTGCTTGAGGGGAGGGTTGGAGGAAGGAGAGAAATAAGAGAGGGAAATTAAGAGGTACAAACTTCCAGTTATAAAATAAATGTCACAGCTATGAAATGTACAGAGTGGGAAATATAGTCAATAATTGCATTTTTTTTTACAGTGACATATGGTAACTAGACTTATCATGGTGATATTTTGAAATGTATAGAAACATTGAATGGCTATATTGTATACTAGGAACTAACGAGAAGTTCAATTATACTTAAACTCTAGGAGAAAGAGGTCAGATTTGTGGTTACCACAGGCAGCAGGTGGGGGGAGGCGGAATTGGAGGAAGGCATTCAAAAGGTACAAAGTTTCAGTTATAAGATAAGTAAGTGCTAGGGGCGTAATGGACATGGTAAATATGATTAACAGTGCTGTATGTTATATATAAGGTTGTTTAGAGAGTAAATCCTAGACGTTCTTATCACAGAAATACTTTTTTCTGTTTCTTTAATTTTGCATCTACATGAAATGGGTGTTGATTAAACTTACTGTGTAATCATTTCATGATGTATGTAAGTCAAATCATTGGACTGTATACCTTAAACATATACGGGGCTATATGTCAATTATATCTCAGTAAAACTGGAAGAAAAGATACTCCACCGAGGACGAGCACAGCACATTACAGATATGGCATGAAGCCACCAGGAGGTAAGTGGACACCTTCTGTCCCTGTGTGAGCAGCAGGCTTCTTGGACTGTGACAGGTCCCCACAGCACCTGGACTGTCCACTTGGCCCAGCTAAGCAGAGGCCCGGGCTTTTGCTCTATCAGAAAAAATTCCAGAAAGCTCATTTCCCTTCAGAGACTCCTTGCCCCTTGACAGCTTCTGCCCAGCGGGGCTTTCAACACTGCTCTGCTTTGTGGGAGGGGGTTCCGCTGGGTGACAGTCAGGTACTTCTGGGCAGGGCAGTGGGCTAAGAAACAGAAACAGTCATCCTTCCCAAAAAATGTCTGAATCAAGTACCCAATGGAATAATTGTATTTTTGTAAACCCCAAGTTTCAAGTAAGAATCTGAAAGGTTGCTGTACAGAAAGAGATGGCTGCCTGGGGAAGCATTTGGAGCTGCTGTATCCAGCCCCTGAGAAATAAGATGTTCTTTTTTTTTTTTTTTTAATTTTACTTTATTTTACTTTACAATACTGTATTGGTTTTGCCATACAGCAGCATGAATCTGCCACGGGTATACACGTGTTCCCAATCCTGAACCCCCCTCCCACCTCCTTCCCCATACCATCTCTCTGGGTCATCCCAGTGCACCAGCCCCAAGCATCCAGTATCATGCTGATTGAGGTCGTTTTGACTGGAGCTCAGCACACATCTGAGTGGTAGACCTGGCTACAGAATTAGAGCAATTCAGTCAACATCAGAGAGCTTCCTGGCTCAGAAGATTAGCTATGAGATTGGAAGTGGCAATCTCGCTTCTGACAAGAAACATCTCTGGGCTTCCCTTGTGGCTCAGATGGTAAAGAATCCACCTGCAATGCAGGAGACTCAGGTTCAATCCCTGGGTTGGGAAGATCTCCTGGAGAAGGGAATGGCAATCCACTTTCATGGACAGAAGATCCTGGTGGCCTCATAGTCCCTGAGGTTGCAAAGAGTTGGACATGACTGAGTGGCTAACACAACACACTTTTCCCCAGTATAAACCATCCTCAGAAGTGCAGTCTCAATAGAGGAAAATGGGTTCTAATCCAGCAGCCCATCAGCAGGTGGTATAAAAAAAAAAAGCTTGTTTATTTCTCTGTGGAAGAAAAACTTGTCCTGAAACGTGTGAAGGTTATGAAAATTTGAACAACTTCCTAAATTAACATCAGAAAATAGGACATCACCTTTGGGTGAAAGTAAATTTTACAAGCTTGTGTTTATAGAAAAATGTTGAAGGTGATTTCCCATTTTTTCAGTGGCCAAAAACATGCTTTGTGAAGATGGTAATTAAGGCCTCAGCAGTCTGTTTTAGAATCACATGTTTAAAGGAAAATAGTGTTTCTCATTAAGTGATTCAGTAAGCATATATTCTATCAATAAAATCCCAACCCTTTGTCTCGTACCTGGGTGGACATGGTCCCAAGCCACCTGTGGGAGCAGGTATGCCTCAGAAGCCCCCAGACATTGAAACACAGACCCTCAAGTGCCGTCTAGAGCTCCGTCTCACCCAAGGGGTGGCCTCACTTAAAAATGACACAAGTATCGAGTTGGGAACTGGAGCCTTGGCAAAGGTAAGCTGTTTCTCCAGAGGCTTAATCTTGCCCTTACTTCACTGCTTTGTCTTGAGGGATGAGGTCCCTCCCTCTGTTGGCCTGGAACTGTCCTGAGGACTGTTTGGGTTCCTGCTCTGGTGGATCTCCAAGATACTCTTTCTGTTGTGAGAAAAGGAGGTGACTGATTCCCAGAGGAAAAGCAGGTGATCTGAGAAGTGTCACTTCTCGAGTGGTTACTTGCGAGCTCAGGAGTGTGTTCTCAGTCGGGCCCACCTGCTCCCTGGGAGGGCCAAAGAGATGAAGTGCTTTAAGATGTAGGTTGAACATCTTTTACTATTAAAAAAAAAAAAAGATGCAGGGAACCTGCTCCTTCACCTCCCTCAGCTTTCCACGCTGGAGACACTGGAGAGCCCTAGAGGCTGAGCTGCTTTGGGGCCTTTGTCTACAATGTGGGGGAAAGCCCAGAACCCACACAGGCCGCTCTGCAGCCAGGACAGCGGGCCCTTTTCCAAGGTATGCAGTGACATGCTGACTCATCCCGGGCTTGCCCTGTGAGCCAGGGGTTGTAAGAAGAATCTTTAAAGTGTTAAAGGATGCTTTTCTTAGAAAAGTATCTGAAGTGAGTAAATGTCCCTGTTCTTTGTTGAATATGGTGGTGGTGGTGGTTTAATTGCCAAGTTGTGTCCGACTCTTGTGATGCCCTGGACTATAGTCTATCAGGCTCCTCTGTCCATGGGATTCTCCAGGCAAGAATACTGGAATGGGCTGCCATTTGATCTTCCCAACCGAGGGGTCAAACCCGCATCCCCTGCACCGCAAGCAGTTTCTCTACCACTGAGCCACCAGGGAAACTCTTTGTTGAATATAGCATGTTACAAAAGGGCTTTGCAGCAGTTATTCTGAGAACTGTGAAAATAAGCCATGCATAGTCCAAGACAGGGTTGCCCAACAGAACATTCTGATGAAGATGGAAATGTTCTATATCTGCCCTATTCAGATGGTAGCCACTAGACATACATGATTATGGAACACTTAAAATGTGACAAGAGCAGAATTTTGAATTTTAAGTTTAATGGCTATCTGTGGCTAGTCACGACTGTACTGGACATCACAGGTCTGAGAGAACACATCTTGTTATGTGCTTGTTGCTGTTTATTCATTCTACTTAAAGCTTTTCATGTGAAATTGTGTATAAAATTGCTTTGGGGTGCTGTTCATCAAGACCTTAAGAACAGTGTTTAAGAAACTATGTCCATCGCCTGCCTATATGGGGTCTGAGCCTTGTGGGTCCCTGTCCTTGGTGGAGAATTCTATGATTGATGTTCATTGCCATCCATCAAATACACACTCTTCTCTCCCGACACATCCCACCCAGATGACACACCATCTCCTCGGCAGAGTCTACATCAGGCCTGTGTGTGCGACCCAGGGATATATGCCATGGCTGAGCACACATCTCCAAGAGCCAAGTCCACCCTGTAATAAAGCTTTACTAAGCACCATTTCAGGTCTTGCGTTGTTTTCACCATGGTCCTCACTATTGCCTTCAGGCCTGCTCTCGATAGATATCATCTATGTGAGATGAATTGGTTGGCTGTTGCCAAGTGCTGCATTTACCAGAGTGCGTACTGGTCAAGGCTCAGGTGTTGGGTGCTGTAGGAAATGTAAGGATGTGTAACCACAAAGATCCCACTTCTGAAACCACAGGGGACACTGATAAACAAGATTTCCGAGTCACAGCCACCGTGTGCAAGAGGCAGGCTGGGAGATGTGGTTCAGATGCCAAGACATGGGCATATAAGCAGCAGATTTCACTATGACAGAGTCTTCTGAAAGAGGTGGTCTCTGAGCTGGATGACGATGTCCTGCCTCTAAAATACAGCAGTGGTTGCGTTTTAAGAGTTTAAATGAATATTTAAGCATCCCCACAGCTTTTTATTTTTTCTCATTATTGGGTGATCTGTTTCTGTTGGTCTTTCCTGGATGTAAGTATGTGGCAGCTCCTAATTCAGCACAAAATTGTGAATTAATTCATTTTAAGTGTCATCTACTACTATTTCACGTGGCTCCACACTAAGCAGCATGGCTCGCAGTGGTAACCCTCTGTCTCAACAACCACTGAGGATACAGAGGAGACAAGGCAAGACACAGTAATGGAGCGAAGCGGTCCCCCGGAGTGGGCTCTCCCTGCGGACTCAGCGTCTCAGATGCTCTGAGGCGGAGGCGGACTGGAGCTGGATCTGGGGAGGAAGACGTGAGGCGGCTGGCCAGCACCGCAGGTAGGAAACCACAGGTGTAAAGTCACAGAAAGGGGAACCACACTGGTGTTTTGGAAGGAAAGTGAGTGGGGCAGTAGGCAGAGCCTGGGTCATGTACAAAGCTAACGGCTAGAAAGATTATAGTCACGTTACAAGGGAGGAAGGGACCAGCCTTTAAGTTTTCACTTGCGTACTTAATCTTCACAATAACTCCATAATGAAGGCTGATGTGTTAACCAGAGAATGCTTGGTGGCAAAGACAGAATCCAGTCTGGGTTGGCTTAAGCCAAAGAAGGAAATTCATCATAGCATCCCAGTTTCAATTGGTCCTTACCCAGTGTTGTCAACTCCAGTCAAGGAGGCGGAGTTAACTACAGAAATGCGGCTACTGGGGACGCTGTACATACGTGTCTACTGAACAGAAAAGTTAATATTGTAATCCCTAGAGCAACTGCTAAAACAGAATGCAAAGAACTATAACTTCAAAATCAACAGCTAAGTTAAAAATGGAATTATTTAAAAATTAAAGGAGCAAAGAACAGGTATAGATAAAATATGATAGATCATAGGTTGGTCGTTGTTGAAACCAGGTGATGGATAGATGGGGATTCATTATACTATTCTATCTTTGTAAATGTTTAAAACTCTCCATGATAAAAAGTTTTAAAAATGGATGTATTTCAAACAGAAACTAAAAGGTCCCTTGGTTCTTCTGTTCCAATCATTGTGTACGCTTCACTGGACTGAAAATATTTTGATTTCTCTACGCAATGAAAGCAAACCCACCCAGACCCGTTAAGTAGAAAGTTTGACAGCCTGTGAACATTATTGTCATCATTGTGGCTGATTTAAAGTCCTGATGCTTGGAATCTTTCCTCACAATTTTGATTTTAGAGGTCTGGAGGAGACCTGGGCATCTTGTTTTCTGCACCCAACTTCAGCGACAATGATGCATGTCCACATTTGGGGAGGGCAGCTCCAAGAGGTGTTCTGTGGATTACCCTCTGCAAGATGCCCCTTGTCGTGCCTGTCCTTGGCCGGGGTACCTCCCTGCTTCAGGATGTGAGCAGTACGACAATGTGGCACTTCATGCACAATCTGAGCCACATCAGCGTGTCATGAAGCATCCTGCTTTCATTCTCATTCTGTGATTCCAGCACAGACTGTTTTTCCTGGGCAATTGATTTATACAAGTGCCTGCTGCTGCTGCTAAGTTGCTTCAGTCGTGTCCGACTCTGTGCAACCCCGGAGATGGCAAGCCCACCAGGCTTCCCCGTCCCTGGGATTCTCCAGGCAAGAACACTGGAGTGGGTTGCCATTTCTTTCTCCAATGCATGAAAGTGAAAAGTGAAAGTGAAGTCGCTCAGTTGTGTCCGACTCCTAGAGACCCCATGGACTGCAGCCTACCAGGCTCCTCTGTCCATGGGATTTGCCAGGCAAGAGCACTGGAGTGGGGTGCCATGGCCTTCTCTGATACGAGTGCCTACTGCCATTTTAATTGCTTTAGTTTCAAAACACTGTCATCCTGGTGAACTTTTCCCCCATGTAATCCTCTTAACCTGTTGTCTGGAGTCTTTAACCAGGGGTGCTCCCTTCCTCCTTCACCAGGGCCAGCTTCACGTGCATGTGATCTGCACAGTCATGCAAGGCCCTCGCACTCAGAAGGTCTCACTTTGGTTTAATGTTCTTCTGCCACTGCCTTGAAATTCCTAGTTTTGTCTCTGAACTTGCGTAAGTCAAGGTATGGTGAGACAAAGGTGTGTACACGTGAGCAGGGGAAATACGTGCAGTGTGTTAGTCCCCTGTTCTTACCACCTCTTTCACTTACAGCCTTTGTGATTCCCATGAGAACAGAATTCCAGTCGGCCTACATACATGAAGAGAGGCAGAGTTTAAGGCAAGCTTGTCATGTCTACAGCTGAGAAAGTGAGGACACGAGGCCCCAGAGGTCGTGCTTTCTATCTGAACCAGATTTCATTCAAATACACAGAGGTGGTGATGGTGTTCTAAGAAGCATGTGTGACCGTGGAACCCATACCTTTCCCTTCCTACTCATGTTCCGTTCCTGTAGTAGCCAACCACTCACACTGAAACGAGGACACGGAAGGAAAGGAAAACCGAGGGCAGCTCCTGATTTCTCTTTCAGTCCTTCCTCTCTCCCTGGTAAGTTGAGAGAGACTATACGTATCAAAAAGTGAAATAATGGTTGAGCTAGTTTTGTGTGTTGTTTCCACTGTTTTGGTAAGAATGAGACATATGTACCTACAACAGGTATGAAATAATTGTGTGATTTTGCTGACTCTGAATATGAATTAAATGCTCTTATAGTGGCATTTAAAATTGGAATAGCCCAAAAGTAGACAGATGAATGATAAAATTGTAATAATTTAACACTTTAATTTTTCCTGGAATAGCATCGAGTATCAAACAAAAAAATCTGTAACAAGTTGTGAGAAGAAAGGGAAAACATTTTAGTGCTTTTCATGGTACTGTCTACTGGCTTTTGGAGAAAAGGCCCCACATCCCAATTCTGCACTGGGCTCTGTATAGGTAGCCAGCCCTGCTCTTAACTGCTCTGCTTCTCCTGAGACAGCCCTCAAACCTCTCCACGGTGGAACCCGCTTCTGCCCACAAGCCCTCTGGGGACTCCAGCTGACTGTCGCTGGTGTCAAGGGCAGCGTGGCTTTGGTGGCTCCTCTGCTGCCTCATTTGTGAAATCCAGAACTGGGCCAGGACTGATGCAGAAATAATTCAGGGGCTCCGAAAGCACTAGAGGAAGCAAACTCACCACAGTGGCAAACAACACAACTTCTCAGTCCCCTTCTAGCCTTGACTTGGGGAAGCAGCCAAATGCTGGGCTCTCTCCTCTGGCACTGGCTGGTTCTCCCTCTGATGAGTTCTGGAAGAAAAGTACTTGCGGAAGACTAAACCTCAGCTATTATCCTTGACACCTGGGTTCCTCTCTGCCCTCTTCTGCCACTCCATGAAATGCTGAGCAGTTGTGAGTAGGCAGAGTAGGTGGAAACTCCTGTCAATAGCAACTGATTTCATCAACACTCTTCATGAAGAGTCCTGGCAAAGCAATGCTTGGGAGGTCTTGTTTTCATGGTACAGTAGAATCACTTCTTAAAAAAAAAACAATGTGAGAAAGATAATTTTGGCAAATGTGCAAATATCATGTCAAAACACTGGAAATAAGAAACTTTATAGAAAACTGATGAAGATGAAAAGCTTTATAGAAAATTAAAAATGAGAAAAGCAAGATTTGCTTGTGGGGAAGGATATAAAAAACATAAAAATGTATCTTCAGGATTTTACATGGAACATTATAACCCATCAAATTGTGAGAGTGTTCAATATTCTCTAACAAAAATGAACTGATCTGAGTAAAGGTAATGCAATTCTAATGTAGTGCTACCTACCTAACAGAACTTTCTGCAATGATAGAAATGTTTCATCGTCTCTGTGGTGTCTGATATAGAATCCATTAGCCACGCAAATATTCCAATGTGGCTAATAAAACTGAGGAGTTGAATTTTTAATATGGTTTAAATTTAGCTGCTTTAAAAGTGGCTACCAATTAAACAGCATAGTTCTAATGCCTCCTAGGTCAAAACCAGTGGTTTCTTTGGGGAACCTCTACAATTACTGCTGAGGGGTTGGGGGTTGGGGTAGAAAGAGAAGAAAGCTCTTAACAGATCTACTTAGTCACTTACATAAAACCTTACATTCCTCAAATCTCCTAGGAGCAGCAGATGGCGCAACCTGCTGTAATGGGTATGTGGAAGGATTCTTGGGGAGACCTGAATATGACCTTCCAACTCCTGGCTTAGGCCAAAATGAGTAAAAGGCCTAGGATTCTGTCATTCAGATGGGGAGAGGAATCGCTTCTCAGCCTTTTGCTGAGATCAAGTGCAGACGGAGAGAGGACTGTGGTTCCACACACAGACTCTGAGGTTGGGTCATGCCCAGGGCATCTGTGCACGACTTCACCACTGTGGGGCAGGCGAGGAGGTGGAGGGGGCTGCTCATTTCCGGACAGGGTTTCCAGACCCAGAGGAGGATTTAGAGGTGGAAGCAGGACCTGAGGGCCCTTTCTGGCCGCCTGCAGACTGAACAGGCCCTTTCTTTTTGGGGATTATGGTCTTGTTCTTGCTCTTGAACACTTTGCTAGGATCCAGCTTGTTCACAAAGGAGTCGGTCTCTTCAGTGAGGAGGTTTGTGTTGTAGGTGATGGGTTTATACATGTTGAACCATTGCTGTAAGGCAGAGTTGGGAGAGATGGTCACAATTCAAAGGAGACAAGTATGTGCTCATGTTCTTTAGTGGTGTTATAGGGGTAGAGAGCTGGCGAGATGAGGCAGAGAGTAAACGTTTTCATGAAGACTGCCTCTAAAATCTATCAGCACTTCCTTTGGGTAAAAAGGAAGACACACATTGCTTTATGGGGTCTTTTAACCTCTAAATAGAGCAGGATGAGGATGAAGAATCTGAGTAACCGTGTTTCCTTCTAATGTAGTGAGCTGTGAGCCTGGGATGCTAGGTCCCCAAGGCACAGGGCATGGTGTCCTAACTGTTCTGCCCTCACACCAGCCTCTTCCCCTCGGGTGGACTGAGTAGAATCCTTCCCATGGGGAAAGAGCAGACCAAGACCAGAGCCGGCTCCGCTGAGGGGAGCCGCCTGCTCTCTTCCCTGCAGGCTTTCCGGGCACCTGAAGGCAAAGGGCATCGACACTTATTGGTGTTCATTGATAATAACCACCCACTGTGTTGCCTGGATGATGTCATCATCATGTGCCATTTGAGCAAGCAAGGTCCCCTTGACGAATACATACAGGGAACTGAGCCCCTCATCTTTCGCCACCCGGTCAAAAGTTCTCTACACACCTGGTGTTCTCAAAGAAGGCAGCCTATCAGCATTATCTGACATTTGTATGTTTAAAATGGTACCTAGATCTATAGTATAAATGAGGCACATCCATATTGTGAAATACTGCATATCAATGAAAGAGACAGCTCTTTGTATATGGACAGGGAAAGAGCTCCAGTGTGCAATTAAGTGAAAAGAAGGTGCAGAACAATGTGAACAGTGTATCCCACTTGTGACTTAGAGAAAAAGAACCCCAAACTGGATGCGTGTGTGGTTTCTATCCAACAACATAGCTCAGTGAGGGCACAAGAGAAACCAACAGCGGCTGCTGGTGGGGAAGTGGGTGGATGAGGAGCCAGAGAATAAGACACTGATTGTTCTCTGTTCTTGTGTGTGCATGTACTGTGAATCCAAACCCAGCCATCAAACCTAAGCCCTGCCCCCGCCCCAATTCATTAGAAATTAAAACTCCCCAGATGAGTCTGAGGACTAGCCAAGGCTGGGAACCACTTAACTAGATTAGTATAAAGTGCTGTTGTCCACCTGAATTGGAAGCAACTACTTTGCTTATTGGAAATGCAAGTTCCTGGGCTCTACCCAGATCTGCAGAATCAGATGAGGAGGTTGGGACTCTGCAATTTAGGTATTTCCTCAGAAGATTCTAATATGTTTTGCAGTTTGAGATGACAGGGAGTTCTCCCTTACCTTGGCCTGGGGGCTAATGCCATAGCTGGTGAAGGCGTACTGCCACTGGGGCAGGCCCAGGTGAGTGATGAGCAGGCGATAATAGGCAGTAAAGGTGTCTGTGAGAAAATGCCAGTATAACGCTCTGTCCAGGAACCAGATCTCAGTGTCCTGTGCTAATCCTGAAACAGTAGACAGAAGACATAAAGGAAGGGATGGCTTAACACTGTTTTCCTTTTATCTATAAAGTCAACATCTACTCATGGGTAAAACAAATGTCAACAGTAGAAGGAATGTAAAAGTTCCCAGTTTTCCCTTCCAATCTCCCAGCTCCATTCTCCAGTGGCTTCTTGGGTATTCTTTTACGAGCTCTTGATCAGTCAGCCAACTGACCTATTGCTGGGCCCTGGCCATCCGTGCACTCAGGCTGCCTAAGCAGCGCTGCTTTCCTATGTGGACACGATGCTTCCCCGCCCCCAGCAGCTACAGGCTGTGGGCTCAGCCTTCCTGATGGAGAGACACTCCGAGCGGCCCTGGCTTTCTCAGGAGGTCTGGCAGGAATTAGCAGAAACCACCCCTCTCCTGGGACTCCTGCCTGTGCAGTGCTGTGCTGGCTGAGCGGAAGCACTACTGTACCGGCTCCTGCCTCTCGCTTGCTCCTGGCCATCCATCCTTACCACTGTGGAGGTCTCTCCTAGCTCATCTCCTCATCTCATCTCCTCTCTACTGGCTGTGACATCTCCCTAAACGGCATCCATCCTCCAGTAACTCCCTCTTCTAGTTCTACTCGTGGTCACACTTTCACTTGAATCCTGCCGTATTTGTGCTAAATGACCTTGACACCCCCGTACTTCATAGAATGTCCAAACTCCTTCACCTGGCTTTCAAAACTTGGCATCATCTCCCCTCATCCACAAGATGAACCAAGTGGCCAGTGAACTAAAATCACCTGTCATTCCCCCCAAATCAGTTGCACTGTCCCATGGCATGGCTTTTACCCATCTCTTTGCGTGGATGCCCCCTTTTGCCCCACCCTCATCACCCGTATCTCATTCTGACCCCTATTTTGGGATGCAGCTCAAAGGCTGCTTCACAAAGACCCCTCCAGCAGGAGGTGGTCTCCCCTTCCCCTGGAGGTAAATCCTGGTGTGTCTTCTCACGCCCCAGGCAGAGAGGTACCTGAAGAGGGCTGGACCTTGTCCACCTCTGGGACTGAGCTGCTGTCCAGTGGTGGCCACTGCACAGGAGGCCAGAGCCTTCTCCTCTTAGACTGAGGTCTAGGAATTCAGGTTTTTATTAGTTAGACACCCTTCACAAGAAGTATAAGACAATGCTTTTCCGGGATGCTTTTCTAACACGTGAACCAGCTAGAGGAGTTATAAACAGAACTATTTCTTTCACTTTTTATTCACTTATTATCCTAATCTTATTACTCTGCAGTAACTAACAAATGACAGTACCTTAAAAAGACTCCAGTAACGGGCCTGGAGAGGGGGTGGCTCAGGGAGGCCCTAAGGGGCTTTCTCTTGGCATCTACCCGACTCCCTGCAGCATCTCAGGGGGTCAGGGAGGAGCGTGTCTTCTGTGTGATGGCTGGAGGGCAAGGTCAGCCAAGGCCATTCCCAAGCTACAGAACTGCGCCTGCCATGATCCTTACCTGGTTTCCCTCTTTTGTAGACGAGGCAAACCTTCCCATTCCCGTTGCAAGGATCCAACTCAAATATCACGCTGCGAGAATCAAAGTGAGGCTTCTCTGGCTGGTTCTCACTGGCTGCAAATCCAGAAGTTAATGGTAATGTTTAAACACACTCAGCTCAAACATACTTACTCATCCAGCTTTGCTAGGATGAAAAGAATAGAGGGGAAAAAAAGCCTTATCTCAAACATATTCTTAACCATCATTTTCGAATGTGGATCAAATGTGTTGTCCCCTCTAAACGCCCTGGGTCTTGTCCTCAGTCTGAGTCTTCTGTCAGCGCTCCGCTGTTACGATAGACAGTGTCACGGAGTCCAGGGGAAGGTGGCATGAGGACACCAAAGCGAACTTCCCGGGACACGTGAAGTCAGAGCAATCACAACAGTTTCTTCTTCCCCAGATAACTGCTTTCCCCTCGTCTATAGCACTTTATGATCTTTTGATTAGAATCCTGTTTCTTATGTCTAAAGGGTATATTTGCGACTATGACCCTATTAAAGTATTTTGTGTCTGTGCCTTTTGTCAATTATTGACTATACAACATTTGGCAAATTATGCAATGTCTGAGTTCCTTAGATTACTTAGTTTTAAGCAGTGATAAGTTGGACACGACTGAGTGACTGAACTGAACTGAACTGAACTGAAAGTGTACCTAATAGAGTTTTCGTGAAGACTGTCAGAAATTTTATATAAAGCCCATACTCAATAAATACTAGTTACTGTCATTAATTAATAACAGATTTAGTTAAGGACATGAGTCCTAGGGTGGCTCAGAAGGTAAAGAACCTGCCTGCAATGCTGGAGACCCAGGTTCAGTTCCTAGGTTGGGAAGATCCCCTGGAGGAGGAAATGGCAACCCACTCCAGTACTCTTGCCTGGAGAATCCCATGAACAGAGGACCTTGCTGGGCTACAGGCCACGGGGTCGAAAAGAGCTGGACACGACTGAGTGACCAAGCACACATAAACATAATTGTGTGTGTGTGTGTGCTCAGTTGTGTCTGACTCTCTGTGACGCTATGGACGATAGCCCCCCGAGGTCCTCCGTCCATGGGATTCTCCAGACAAGAGTACTGGGGTGGGTTGCCATTTCCTCCTCCAGGGGATCTTCCCAACCCAGAGATCAAATCCTTGTCTTGTGCACTGGCAGGCAGATTCTTTACCACTGAGCGCCAGGGAAGCCCATATTAGAATTATAACATTGTAATTAACGCTGTCTGGCTTTGTTAGAAATACAAACCTAGAAACCAAATATCATGGTGTAACAGAAAACAGATAAATTCTTAGAAATGCAAGCATCAGAAGCCTCTCCTGCTTCTTTCATTACAGCAGTTATGCAATAAAGATTAGTATTAGTGACTGGGTGGAGAAGGTTTACAAACCTAGGAGAGATTGGATAAAACAGTATATAAGAATCATATTTTTGATTTATCCATATACCTAGGTATATGTGTGCACAGTCGCTCAGTCGTAGCCGACTGTTTGCAACCCCATGGACTGTAGCCTGCCAGGCTCCTCTGTCTATGGAATTTTCCAGACAAGAATACTGGATTGGGTTGCCATTTCCTTCTCCAACCTATGTATATAATTTTATATAAGTGCATTAGTATTTACATTTTTAACTAGAAAGGTTTTTCTTTTTAAAACATGGCTTTCCTCATTTCATATGGTCCTAGACACACATATAGGTATACATCTAAATTTTTTCAAGATTGTTTATTATATAAAAATTGGATACCATACAGGTTACCTAAATCTTACCTTCTATATAACAGTACCATGTGGAGAGCCCTCTAAGGTTTGTAATTCTAATGTGTTAATGGCTGCCTGCCTAACTGTGGAAGTGGGTTCCCCCTAATTTACCCTGCCAGCCCTCTACTGATAGGCATTCACCCAACATTATTCCACTGCAAATGCTACAGTAATCATCTCCCTACACATCCTTTTGATCAAGTTCTTTTGTTATGTGGACAGATACTCACACAGTAGAATGGACATTGCTAGACTGCTTTTTGAAAAGGCCTTTGCTTTTGAAAGAATTTAGAATGTCTGAAAGGGGTTCAGCATTCTAGGTTGACACTTTTTTCCTCTGAGTATTTTATCTTGTTTCAATCAACTGAATTTGCTTAAAGAACACTTTCTATTTTTCTATGTATGTTTTCTCCTCTGGTCTAGTATGAGTATTCTCTTAACTTTTTTAAATTGGTATATAGTTGATTTATAATGTTAGTTTCAGGTGTACAGCAAAGTGAATCAGTTATATATTATCCTCTTTTTTAGATTCTTTCACCATATATGTCATTACAGAATACTGATTAGTTTCCTGTGCTGTACAATAGGTCCTTATTAGTTATCTGTTTTATATATAGCAGTGTGTGTCAATCCCAATCTCCCAATTTATCCCTTCCACTCCCCAGTATTTTATCTTGACTGAATTATTTCCAATGAGAAATATGCCATTATCCTTATCTTTTTTCCTTTGTATGGAACTGTCTCTTCCCATTAACAGCTTTTAAGATTTTCTCTTCATCCCTGAATTTGAGCAATTTGATTATGTTTCTTAATATTATTTGGATGATAATAATATTTCATAGTTTCTTAATATGTTTCTTAATATTATTTCTTCATGTTTCTTATTCCTAGCTTGTTGAGCTTCTTAGATATGGTTTAAGTCTCCATGAAATTGGTATAGTTTTGAGCCGCCATTTCTTGAAATATTATTTGCTGGCCCAATTACAGGGACTCTGTTCAGGGACTCCAGTTAGACATATATTACACCATTTGCTGTCCCTCAGTTCACTGATGTTCTTTTCATGAAAAGAATTTTTTAATTTTTCTGTGTTATTTTGGATTGTCTACTGTTAAGTCTTTAAGTTCTCCAGTCTTTTCTTTAGCAATGTCTAAGTTATTGTTAGTCCCATCCAGTGTATTTTTCATCTCAGACACTAGTTTCATCTCTAAAAGGTAAGTTTGGATTTGTTTTTTCCTAATTTCTATGTCTGTACAAGTTTTTGAACATATTGAATATAGTAATGACTGTTTTAAAGTCTGTATCTGCTAATTCTAAATGGTATCTCAAATCTGGATTGGTTTCAACTAATCAATTTCTCTCCTCCTTACAGTTATTTTTTTCCTTCTTTTTTGCATGCCTGCTAATCTTTGATTGGATGCCAGAAATTGTTACTTTTGCATTTTGAGTGCTTTATATTTTTATATTTCTACAAATTTCATTGAGCTTTGTTCTGTGATAGTGAAAACAGATACTTTTGGGTTGTAGTATTCATCAGGCAGAACCCAAGACAGTATTTGACCTAGGGCAATTTTTCCCCCATTCCTGAGGCGGGACCCTTCTGAGTACTCTAGCTGTGTAAGCTGTGAGGCGTTTCAGCCTGGCCGTAGAAACAGGCATTAGGCCTGGTCCTGTGTGAGCACCAGGCGCTGTTCCCGCTCATCACCGGGGGGCTTGTCCCTGGGCCTCGGGCAGGACCTTCACATGCAGCTGCTCCTCAGTTCTCTGCTGAGCACTGGAGGAGGATCCTCGGCAGTTCTCCATGCAGCTTGTTCCTCCCTGTTACTCAGTCCTGTGAGCTGTCTTCATCCAACTGGGCTCATAGTTCTTCTTAGTTAACAGGTACAACAGGTTCTGCTTGGGTTTCCCTCTCTATGCTGTCGACTGGAAACTTTCAGATAATAAGCTAGGGGTCACCTCATTTGTTTCCCATCTTTCAGAACTCATCATCCTTCCCGGCATGATGCTATCTTGAAATCCATTGTTTTACTCTTTTTTTACATTTGTTTTTGTTTTTTGTTCCAGGTGGGAAGATTGGTTTCTGCTATTTCATCTTGGATGAAATAAAAAATTTAGACTCCAGGCTCCTACCAAGTTTTAGCAGCCCTGACTGATGCTATCTGGGGTTTACCCTCAGGCAAAAAGTTACAAAAATAGGAAAATCATTCAGTGTGATTCCCTCCTGCCATTTGTAGATGCCACTCCAGTTTCTGCTTATATCTGGTTACTCTCTAGTCCTCTTAAGTAATTATCTTAAAATTTTCCTCAGAGTTTAGAGTATTATTTGCACAAGTTCTGATCTGTTTGAAAGATAGTGTGCCTTATGACCAGAATCATAAGGTCAAATCTACAGTTTCCCTGTTCAGTTAAGTTCCGTTCAGTCGCTCAGTCGTGTCTGACTCTTTGCGACCCCAGGAATCGCAGCACGCCAGGCCTCCCTGGCCATCACCAACTCCCAGAGTTCACTCAGACTCACGTCCATCGAGTCAGTGATGCCATCCAGCCATCTCATCCTCTGTCGGCCCCTTCTTCTCCTGCCCCCAATCCCTCCCAGCATCAGAGTCTTTTCTAATGAGTCAACTCTTCACATGAGGTGGCCAAAGTACTGGAGTTTCAGCTTCAGCATCATTCCTGCCAAAGAACACCCAGGGCTGATCTCCCTGTTACTAGTTCTTTGTTGAGTTTTTAGTTTTGTTCTATCTTCATTTGCACATTAGCACATTGTCTTATAGCTTGTGCCTAATAATTTCATCCTTGGGAGTACCAGTGGATCGCCTCCTGTTACCTTATTTGTGCTAGTTCTTGTTCTTGGTGTTGTGTTTATTTATGTGCCTGGTTCACATTCAGGAGGATTATTTTTGAAAAATTATTTATAAAAACAATGGGGTCTAAGATAATGTTTTCTTCTTTTAGGGAAGAAGTTTACCTTTATATAAGTTTTATATTGATATATAATTCATCTATCATACCATTTACTCAAAACTATACAATTCGATGTGTTTTAGTGTATGTACAGAGCTGTGCAACCATTAACACCGTCAATTTCGGAACATTTCTCTAGAGTGAATGCCAGGCCCCCTAGGATATTAATACTGGAATCAAATTAGTCCAATTTGGGGATTTAACATTTTCTGGGATGCACAGGTGACTTACACTTTTCAGTCCATGTGAAAAGTGGTTATTTCTGGTTCATTTTGTCTCCTAAGGTACAGCTCCCCACCGTGCTAACTGAAAGGGTAGGGTAGCTTTTATGGGTGCTCTAGTTTGTCGATCCTACAACTCCATTTTATTCTCCTAGGCTCACATATAGGTCCAATTCTCAGCCTTTTGTAGCCTCATTGCTTCTTTTGAAAAGGATAGTGTATCCTAGGCAAGAGCAACCCCAAACATTGAGCCTCTTCCCTGGATTTCTGTCTTCTTCTGGGTGTTAATCTAGTGCTACCTCATCATCTTATTAGCTCTTTGATGATTTTTGTTATGTTGCCTGACTTTTCAGTTGTCTTCAGCAAGAAGGCTGCTCTGAATTACCTATCTGCCTTTACCAGGAGGTCTCGTCATCAGTTTACATATGCTCCTGAAAATAATACATAGGTGAGCTTTGCTTTTTATATCAAACTGATAGTCTCTGCTTTTTAAAAGGGAAATTAAATTCCAACACACTTAATATAATGATCAATCTGTTTTATTTTATTCCTCTTAATGTTTTGTTGCCTGTTTTATGTTTCTTTTCCCCTTTTCTTACTTTTACTCATATGATTCAACACTACCTTTATTAGGTTAGAGATTCTAAAGTAATCTTTTATTCCTTTGGTGGTTATCTTCCTTTTTGTTATGCCTGCATGACTGGATTCATACAATTCCACCCTTATTTGAAAATAATAGGCCATTGTTTCTCTAACCAAGTGTGGTTAGAGATGGCCCCCAAGAGTCTACTCATTGGTATAGACACCATGTATAACCTCCTCCCCTGAGAGCAGTCAGGATCTGTAACAATCAGGTAATCATTCTCTTGATTAGGTGACATTACGAGACTACTGTAGGAGTAGCTGGTTGAGAAGCAAGCTACCATGTTGTGAATCATGTGGCTAGAATCTAAGAGCAGTCTAGATGAGCTGAGAGTGACCCCCAACCAACTAGAAAACAAGGACCAAGTCCCACAGATGCAAGGAACTGCATAAGGCCAACCACCAGTGAGCCTGGAAGAGGCCCCGATCCTCAGATGGCTTCACAGCACCAGCTGACACCTTGATTTTAGCCTGTTAAGACTCTAAGCAGAGGACTCTGCTAATCTGTAGCTGAATTTTTAACTCATGAAAACTGTTAGATAGGAAATGTGTGGTGTTTCAAGTCAGTAAATTTGTGGTAATCTGTTATACAGGAAAAGAAAACCAAGACACTAAAGACACTCTGTTTCCCCCAAAGTACACTATTTTTTTCCTCCAGTAGGATGAGACCTTCCACTTTCTACTTCCTTTCCTCTTTGTCTTATACCTTCTACTGTAAGGACTTTCTGGAACATTCTTTGTATTAATGCTAAGGCTACTGCAACAAAGTACCACATACTGAAAGGCTGGAACAGCGGAAATTTGTTGTCCCATACCTCTGGAGGCTACAGATCCAAGGTCAAGGTTGGTTTCTTTTGAGGGCTGTGGAGAAGAATCTGTTCTGTGTCTCTCCCCTAGTTCCTGGTAGCTTGCTTGCAACTTTTGTTTTTGTGTTTATGCTTTCCTTGGTATGTAAAAGCAGCACTCTGTCTTCATCTTTACTTGACTTTCTTATGTACCTTTACCTCCCAATTTCCCCTTTTAAAAGGTTGCCAGTCATACTGGATTAGGGCTCCACCTGACTCCAGTGTGCTTCCCTGGGGGCTCAGAGGGTAAAGCATCTGCCTACAGTGTGGGAAACCCAGATTCGATCCCGGGGTCGGTAAGATCCCCTGGAGAAGGAAATGGCAACCCACTCCAGTACTCTTGCCTGGAAAATCCCATGGACTGAGAAGCCTGGTAGGCTACAGCCCATGGGGTCACAAAGAGTCGGACATGACTGAGCGACTTCACTTTCACTTTTGACTCCAGTATGACCTTACCCGAACTACTTAAATGTATTAATATAATGACCCTATTTCCAAATAAGGGCACAGTCTGAGTAGTGAGGTTAGGACTTTAACATATGAATATTTGACACAATTTAGCCCATAACACTCTTATATCTTGCCTTTGTCCTATTTTTTAGGTTTAGCTGAGACAGTACATGTAAACATATTCCAGGCACTACGTCTCCTCTTTTCCAAGAGTTCTTATGTAAAAGTTGTATACATTTTTGAATTTGGTTTTTGTTCAGTTGCTCAGTTGTGTCCAACTCTTTGTGACCCCATGGACTTCCCTGTCCTTCACCATTTCCCAGAGCTTGCTCAAACTCATGTCCATTGAGTCGGTGATGCCATCCAACCATCTCATCCTCTGTTGTCCACTTCTCCTCCTGACTTCAACCTTTCCCAACATCAGGTTCTTTTCCCTGAGGCAGCTCTCTGCATCAGGTGGCCAAAGTATTGGAGTTCAGCTTCGGCATCAGTCCTTCCAATGAATATTTGGGGTTAATTTCCTTCAGGACTGACTGGTTTGATCTCCGTGCAGTCCAAGTCTCGAGAGTCTTCTCCAAAACCACAGTTCAAAAGCATCAGTTCTTCAGTGCTCAGCCTTCTTTATAGTCCAACTCTCACATCCATACATGACTACTGGAAAAACCATAGCTTTGACTAGACGGACCTTTGTCAACAATGTCTCTGCTTTTTAATATACTGTCTAGGTTTGTCATAGCTTTTCTTCCAAGGAGCAAGTTATCTTTTAATTTCTTGGCTGCAGTTACCATCTTCAGTGATTTTGGAGCCCAAGAAAATAAAGTCTGTCACTATTTCCATTGTTTCCCATCTATTTGCCATGAAGTGATGGGACCAGATGCCATGATCTTAGTTTTTTGAATGTTGAATTTTAAACCAGCTTTTTCACTCTCTGCTTTCACCTTCATCAACAGGCTCTTTAGTTCCTCTTTGCTTTCTGCTGTAAGGGTGTTGTCATCTCCATATCTGAGGTTATTGATATTTCTCCTAGCAATCTTGATTCCAGCTTGTGCTTCATCCAGCCTAGCATTTCATATGATGCACTCTGCATATTAGTTAAATAAGTGGGGTGACATTATACAGCCTTGATGTACTCCTTTCCCAATTTGGAACCAGTCTGTTGTTCCATGTCTGGTTCTAACGTTGCTTCCTTGACCTGCATACAGGTTTCTTGGGAGGGAGGTAAGGTGGTCTGCTGGTTAAGGTTATGTTCCTGAACAGTAAGATTTAATTTAGTCTTCTTTTTTAAATCTCGACTTACATATTTTTTTATTCAGGCTGTGCTGGGTTGTCATTGCTGTCTCCAGCTGCAAGGCACAGACTTCTAGTTGTGGTGGCTTTTACTGCTGTGGAGCACAGGCTCCCGAGCGTGCAGTTCAGTAGCTGTGGCTTGCGGCTCTAGAGCGTGGGCTCAGTAGTTGTGGTGCACAGGCTTAACTGCCCCTTGGCCTGGGGGATCTTCCCTGTCCATGAATCAAACTGGTGTCCCCCGAATTGCAAGTCGGATTCTTAACTACCAGCCCGCCAGGGAAGCCCAATCTCTCTTTCACAGGAGGTTCGCTAATGTCTTGTTTCCTTTCCTCTTTATAGAGCCACATCTAGAGCTCTCCATTCCATTTGTCTTCTGGTTGGAGTATTTATGTTCTTGAAGTTTTACACAAACTTTATGTAAGTTTTACACAAACTTTTAATAATCTGAGAGCATATTTGGTCTATATATACAGGACTCTTGATTTTCACTCCTTTTCTTTCATCAACCTGATTATGCTTTTTTACTATCTTTTAGTTTTCAACAGTTGCAGGTAAGAAGACTGATGTCAGTCTGATTATTCTCTCTATATAATTTTTTATTTTTGCCTAGAAGCTTGTGATTTTTTTTTTCTGCATCATGTAATGTCTAGGTTTCTGTTTCCTCCTGAATTCAACTGGAGTCCAGAAGAGCCCTTTCAATCCGCAGATTGAATAATACAAATTTTGTTTTATTATTGCTTATTATTCCTTTTGCATCTATTCTTTTTCTCTTTTTTGAGCACCTAGAATTCCAATGGAAGGTCACCTGTTGCATTTTCTGTTTCTCTTATCCTTCCACTTTTCCCCTCATTTCTCATTTTAAAATGTATTTTATCTGTGCTTTTAGATATTCTTGCACTTGCTTTTTCAGGCTATTAACTCAGGTCTCAATATTTATATTCTTATTCAACTCATGTAGTCAGTTGATTAATCAAGACTGTTTGATTTTTTTCTGTAGGAATTCTTTGTACTGTCTTAAATGTCGAAGTGTTCTTGTTCTTGTTTTTATTTAGGGCCTCAGTGTCCTCTAGTGGTGTGACTTCTCTGGTTGTATATTCTAATATTTCTTCCTGATTGTCCTCTTTCTAACTGCTAAGTCTCCTGAGAAGAGTCAGCATTTTTAAATTGAATGAAACAGAGTTGTTGAACTGTACGAAAAAGCATGAACCCAGAAGGTGCCAGAAGCCCAAGTGACTTTTAGCCCCATGAATACGTAGGACAATGTGGTCTCTACCCCTAGGCTCAAGTCCTATGCTGAGGTCCCGTGAGATCATTTCTGCCATCTAGTCTACTGCTGCCTACCAGCCTCAAGCGGAGGGTACACCCATTCCCCTATTTAACAGAGTCTTTGCCTTTGAGGGAGTAGAGAGCCCCAATACACACACACAAAGCAAATGAGACCTTTCTTGCACCCATGAGGATTCCATACATTTCTGAGTGACAGGTTCTTCCCAGGGCCCAAAACTTTCCAGTCTCAGCCCCTGGATTCCTCCTCCTATCATCCAGCTGTTTGTCCAGTTGAAGGAGAAAGACCGTCATCAGTTCTGCCAGAACTTCGATGCACTCCAAGGCATTAGTACTAGAGATGCTATGGTTATCTATTGAATATTCATTCTCCCTTTTAGAACTCCAGTTCTATTCCAGTTCAATTTGGGGCACTACCACACAGCTAAAAATACCTCCTCAAATTCCCGTGCAGGGATGGATAACCTTCTGACTCTATTCTGGCCAATGGCTATTGGGAGGGGCTTCTGAGAAAACTACTATTTTCCTGACAAAAAGGGAAATATTCTGCCAAGAGACAGTTATTTTGCCCTTTACTCTTCTTTTTCCTGCCTGGAACACAGACTTGAAGCTTGGAGGTAGAACCGACATTCTTCAACCATGAGAATGAAAACCAAACCCCAAGGCTGGTGTGCCAGGAATCCAGAGGAGACTTTATCATCGAGTTTCTCAAGCAACTACACCAGCCTAGTTCCAGATTCTTATTATGAGAAAAATAAACTCCTCTTTAGTTTAAACATTGTAATGGGGGTCTATTATATGCAGCCAAACACAATTCTGACTGAAGAAGTCCTCACTTATACATAATTGATTATAGCTTTAGCAGCTATTTGAATTTAAGCCATTTCAATCAGGAGTGGCCAAGAGCCTGAAGGGAGAAAGGAAGCCGCACTTAGATTGCCACGGTCCCTGCAATGTCTCAACACTGAAATGTGGAGTGAAGTTTAATCCATAACATTCATTCACTTACCAGTATTCATTAACTGTCTACTATGCGGCAGGGACTGAAGTGGGTACTGGATACAAAACAAAGACCCCAACCCTGGCATTTTCTTGATGAAAATTTCCTTTTTTGACACAGGCTTTTTTTTTCTAACCTTACTCCCATGGTTCAGAGAAGCCAGGAGTGGGAAGGTTTTGCGTTTAGGGGAACAAGTTACAATGCTACAATGTCTTTCTATTATTTTCAATATTATAAAATGGAAACAAGCATGTTGATTTGTAACTCAAAGCAGAGGTTCCCCCAGTTACCTTCTTGTATATCGTCCTCCAGGTCTGCCAGAGTTGGTGCGTTAGGAAGTGAGTACATGGAAGACTGGTTGAGTTGAGTCAGTTTTGAGATGTTGTTAATTGCCATGCTGCCCAATGGAATGGTATGTTCTATGGGAATGTTAACAAAAAGAATTACATGGAATAATAAGCTAGTTACCGTGGTCAACAAAAGAGCGTCTGCTTGACTAACTTAAGACCAGTTATTATTTGATCCCAGGGCTGAGAAACTGAATGGAAAGTGGAAAAAAGAGAATCAATGTACTACATGCTCTGAAGCACCAGACTTTTATCTTTTATGCAAAAAAAATAAACAAACAAAAAACAGCTGGGGCCTTGAGTGAAGAGTCCCCACTGCATGTGTTAGGGTGGAGCACTAAAGGAAATTTTAAGAGGGGATTCTCAAAAGGAACTGGGAATTCTAGGGTTGGAGCCTGTTTGAAGATCAAAGGACTGAAAAATATTTTTGCTCCCGCCATCCAGAATGAAGGATTATACTTTCCAAAGTAACAGTTTTAATTATATAACTGACCACTTCTACCCTTCTTGTCGTAAGCTTTCACTGTGGAAACCATCTCCCCCTTGTCATTTTTTTCTAACTCAACGGAGCAAATTTTCTTGAAGGCCTTTTTGCTTGGTTCTAGTTTTCTGTGATTCAGGTGTAGAAAGATGATCTATTTTTCTTATCTGTCATCCAGAATCTTTATAATACAGGTGCTGGGCATGGGGTGGTGCACAAAGGCTTGGACATATGACTGCTGAAATACTGGAATGACTGAAGGTAATACCACAGCTGGTGTATAGCCTGGAATGTCCAAGAAGACCACTAAGGAGGTGAACATCAGAAGCTGCCTGTGCTAGATTTTTTGTTAATGATTTTGGCCATCCAGTAAAGAATGGGTATGGCAATGGGGATGAGGATAGAAAATAGGTTGGGAGGATTAAGTTAGAAAAAGTACTAATAGTGAATAGGGACTCAGAAAACCTTCATGAAATGTTTCTTTTCTGAAGTAGGCTTCTGAAAGGGTTAGCCTATCTCTGTGATATGGGCAAGGGAGAATCTGACAGTCACTCCAGCCTCTGTCCACTCTCTTTTGGTGACACCATGATTTCTAGGCCATCAGAGGTAATGATTCTTAGTTCATGTTAAATGCTTAGGAGTAAGTTATAAAATGTGCCTCTGGTCAGCTGAAAGAGAAACAGGAAGGTTTGGAGAGGCAGTGAAGGGAAGGGTCAGTTCTGTAGATCTGCTGGGCGGCAGAAACTACTCATCTCAGTGGCAGCAAGGAGAGTGCAGGGTGATTCCCAAGGACCAAAGCAGATCTGGGGGTGTGGCCGGAGTCTGGAGATTGTAAAGTCCTCTTAAGGACAGGGAAGTCCGTGTCAGGAATGAGCTGTACCCCAGTGGCTGGATCAGGATTCCCCAGCCTGTGAAATGTTACTGGTGCTTTCACCTGAATGTGCAGCACTGACCTTCATGCCTGCATCATGCCTGAATCTCTTACATGTACCAAGCTGTCAGTTCCCACATCCACAACAGAAGTGTTATCCTGGATGTATTTAATACCAGGATGGTAACCTGTGAACTGAGGCGGCTGATAACAGGCTGCGGAGACGTGAGGGAGAGAGAGGTCAGGGCCCTGAGATCTCCAGCCTGCTGGGAATGAAGGGAGGAGCCCCTCTTATGACCGCCAGAGACTGCCATTGCAGCTCACCCTGAGGAGACTGCTCCAACGCGGACTCCTCCGAGTTATTAAGTTCAAGGTAGCTCAGGATTTTTGTGTATGCTTAATTTTCCCCAACATCTCATGCCAATAGGAAGCCTCTAACTTGAGCTTCCGGTTAGGTACTGGGCAGACTCTGGCACAGGGGCCACAGAGGCGGGGGGTAAAGCAATGATGGCACAGGTTACCGCTGGGAGATGATCACAGTGTCTGGATACTGCACTTGAGGAGAACCCCATACACTGTCCATATTCAGACTCCTGAGTTGTAAAGGCCCTCAGAACTGTTTCCTCTAAGCTCTCAGCCAGGGAAGTACTCCTCCACAACAAGAAGGCTGACTCACCATCCAGCTTCACATTCCACGTCATGTGGAAGCCGTTGGTCATCAGGTAAAAGTTCTTCAGATCCTCAGGCAGCACACAGTTATTCTTCTAGAACCACAGAGCAGCTGAGTGTTAGGTCAAGGTTGAAGGAGGGTGTAGAGTTATGCCTCAAACCATGTGGGAACTGTATTTCAGATCCCTAAAACTGAGTAATTACCTCTAAAATGCTACTGGAGAGTTCTAGGTTGAGATGGCCACAAAGCAGGCTCCTCAACTCATCTCATGTCACTGACACACTGAAACTGCAGCTATATATTGAACAATAATTCCCTCTGAAAGAAACCCAGAAACTAACTGACTCCTGTTACCAAATTGAAAGTCTGTGTGCCCAACGCACAGTGAGGCCCATCAATACTAAAACATTAGAGAAAGATTTATTACAGATTCATTAAGGAGATGGGTGGTTCATGGCCTAAGAATCCCAAAGTTACTAAAAGCTTTCAGCAAGCCCCTTTAAAAGAAAAAGGTGAGGGATGGGCGCGGTGAGTTGCTGCAGACTTCTTGGTGTCCGATCCTTGGTTCCTGAGGTGAGGGCATGATCAGGTAATGATGTCCCTGTAAATCTCTACCAGATGAATGTTATTCTCTCTCCTGACCAGAAAGGTCAAAGTTGCAAGGCACAGCTTTCACCCTCCAAGGTCCTAGTCCTTGGCTAAGCAGAGGCAGATATCAGCTGGCAGCCCCTCGGGGCCAGTTTCCCACCCCGCTGTCATCCTTGAGGGATCCAGGCACCCAACCCAACTGGCCCTCAGTCTTGCCAGGCTGCCCAAATGGAGAGACCAGGTCTCAGACTGTGACCCAGACAGACGGTCACTGCTAGCAGGTAGCAGAGACAGCATGGGGGAGAGGGTCACCACTGCCTCAAGGCCTGAGCCAAGGCTAGTAGAGGGCCTTACTGAGGGCTCTGGAGCCCTGCAGGACATAGTCCCTAGTCTGTTTCCTGGGCCCTTCAGCTCACCCACTGGCCCTAGGCTGGGTGAGCTGGAGGGCATCCGGAAGGTGGCCCGAATCTGCCTCTTACCTCACTCTCCACCTGATGACCATCACGCTGCTGATTACTGACTGAATTACTTCCCCAGTGGTCCCTCACTGACAGTTACCAGTGGGCAGGGCCTACTGTGGTGCTGACCAATAGCTGAGCAGGACAACTAATGGTCAGTCACTGACAGTTGGTTGTGGGCAGGACCCACTGAGGCACTGAGCAAGGCTGAGCAAGGCCTGCTGCCTAGTAACAGGGTGCAGAGTAATGAGGCTCAGCAATGGCAACCTGCTAAGGGCTGTGCTCATCCTGCTCTGTTACATGCCCACAGGGTGAACAAGAAGAAATTTACATTGAAATGGGTTTGAGAGGCTGATCACAATCGCACCATAAAATCCACTCTTGGAAGGGTAACACACAACCAGGAGGGGACTCACAACTCCCAGATTCTCCCTGAGCGAAGGGTTTGGACCTTGCATACAGCACCTCAATTTTTAAGACTTCTACGTGAGAGATGGGCCCCCATAAATCTAGCTCTAAAAGCCAGTGGGGCTTGGGTCCAACAGACCCACAAGGCCACAGTGAACTAAGAGACAGTTTTTAATGGGCTCCTATGGACTTCCTGTAAAAGCAGGATGAGCACAGCCCTTAGCAGGCAGCCATTGCTGTGTCTCATGACTCCACACCCGCAACTAGGCAGCAGCCATTGGTTGGTGCCTCAGTAGGCACCCCCCACCCCAAGCAACCAACCGTCAATGAGTGACCGTTAGGGAAGTGACTCCAGTCACCTTTCTCACCTTTTGCTTTTCAAGGGGCTTGCTGAAAGCTTTCAGTAACTTTGGGGTCTTAAGGCATGAACCATCCATCTCCTTGTATGAATCTGTAATAAACCGTTCACTGTTCCAAACTCTAATATTTTAGTATGGCTAGGCCTCACTCCACATCGGGCACACACACTTGGGATTCAGTAACATTACTATGGATATGCCCCCAGGGTCCCGTGCAGAGACAGTGGAACTAAAATGCCCAGTTTCTTCCTTAAAGAAGCCTATTTGCTTATCTTAAAAGCTTTGGCCTGAGGGGCAGGCTTCTAATTTAGCACACATTAAGATGCCAACTGTAATCCTCTCCAGAGACCAGGGAGGCCAGTGGGTACCATATTATCTTCATGCTCTCCTTCTGCCTCACAGATATCTTCTGGAAAGGAGCTTATACGCATGTCTGGCACCCCAGGGGCTGTGCAGGGGACACACTTGACTGCCTGGCTCTGCTGGCCAACACAGCTTATGTTCCCAGGTCCCAAAGAGCTCTAGTAAACAGGCCATCCCACCAGGGCACAGGGCAGAGGCAGCAGATTGAAATACCCAGTATTTTTGTGAAAAGAGGCCTGCTTGGAGATCTTAACTGCAGCCTGAGAATCAAGTTTACAATTTAACATCTACAGGCCAACTAAAACCCTCTCCAAAGACTGCAGAGGCCAGTGAGGGCCACCTTTGCATTCTCCCTCTGTTCTGCCCCAGGTCACCAGTGTTTCTAGGAAGGAAGCTGTGCAAACCTCTGGTGCTCCAGCTTTTGTGGCTGCTGCTCAGAGGACACATCCCTTGATAACTGGCTGTGGTGAGCAGCAAGGCTTGTGTTCATGGGTTCAACAGGATGGTAGCAAACAAAGAAACAGTTCTTAACCTGCTATCCCCCTAGGGCTCAGTGCAGAGGGAGCAGACAGAATGCCCCTCTCTCAGTCCTCCCCTGAAAGAGGGTATACGTGCATAATTTAAGCTACTCTTTGAGTGCCCAGTTTCCAATTAGCCTGCATCAAGGTGCTGAAATTCTCTTCTCTGGGACACTAACAGGTCATATTATACCCTCAACTACTGGGAGCCGCTAAGAGCAAAGTAGGCTGGACATTCAGAAAGGTTTGATAGACAACCAAGAACCAGGGCAGGATTAAAAAGGTTCATCTCTTACATAAGGCCACTCCACTTCTTCAAGACTGGCTGTTGTAGCTAATGCACTGAAATCAACAGAGTGTCAAGAAAAATGAAGAAACAGAAAAATGTGTTCCCAGTGAAAGAATTAGATAAAACCCCAAGAAAAGACCTAATGAAATTAAGATAAGTAATTTAAAGATGCTCACAGACATCAGGGGGACAGTATATGAAGAAAGTGAGAATTTCAACAAAAAGAAAATACTATAAGCAGAAATCACAGAGTTGAAGAATATAATAACTGAGCTGAAAAATTCAATAAAGGCAATCAACAGCAGACTAGATGAACTGAAATAAAGGGTCAGTGAACTAGAAGACAGGGTACTGGAATTCATCCAATCAGATCAGCTTTAAAAAAATAACAAAAAACAAAGAGAATGAGTGAATAGAGCTTAAGAGATTATGGAACAACATAAAGCCGATCAATACTATACACCTTTATCGGGATATCAGAAGAAGAGAGAATGGGGCAGAAAGCTTATTTGAAGAAATAATGGCTGGAAATTTCCCTATAGTGGGGAAGGAAACAGACTGCTTGGAAACAGATCCAGGAATCCCAGATGTTCCAAAACAGAAGAATCCAAAGAGACATTATAACTAAGTTGTCAAAACTTAACGGAGAACATCTTAAAAGCAGTAAGAGAAATACAGCTTGTTATATACAAGGGAACCCCGTAAAGCTGTCAGGAGATTTCTAGGCAGAAACTTGCAGGCCACAAGATGCTGGCATGATATATTCAATGTGCTGGAAGAGAAAAGAGAACTTCCAGGAATACTCTACCTGGAAAAGCTGCCCTTCAGAATTTAAGGAGAAATAAAGAAACTATACTCACAGAAAACTAGTCAATCTAATCACACTAGGACCTCAGCCTTGTCTAACTCAATGAAACCAAGCCATGCCTGCGGGGCAACTCAAGATGGGCGGGTCATGGTGGAAAGGTCTGACAGAATGTAGTCCACTGGAGAAGGGAATGGCAAGCCACTTCAGTATTCTTGCCTTGAGAACCCCATGAACAGCATGAAAAGGCAAAATGATAGGATACTGAAAGAGGAACTCCCCGGGTCAGTAGGTAAGCCCAATATGCTACTGGAGATCAGTGGAGAAATAACTCCAGAAAGAATGAAGGGATGGAGCCAAAGCAAAAACAATACCCAGTTGTGGATGTGACTGGTGATAGAAGCAACATCCAATGCTGTAAAGAGCAATATTGCATAGGAACCTGGACTGTCAGGTCCATGAATCAAGGCAAATTGGAAGTGGTCAAACAAGAGATGGCAAGGGTGAACGTCGACATTCTAGGAATCAGCAAACTAAAATGGACTGGAACGGGTGAATTTAACTCAGATGACCATTATATCTACTACTGCAGGCAGGAATCCCTCAGAAGAAATGGAGTAGCCATCATGGTCAACAAAAGAGTCCGAAATGCAGTACTTGGATTCAATCTCAAAAACGAGAGAATGATCTCTGTTCGTCTCCAAGGAAAACCATTCAGTATCACAGTTATCCAAGTCTATGCCCCAACCAGTAACGCTGAAGAAGCTGAAGTTGAACGGTTCTATGAAGACCTACAAGACCCTTTAGAACTAACACCCCAAAAAGATGTCCTTTTCATTATAGGGGACTGGAATGCTAAAGTAGGAAGTCAAGAAATACCTGGAGTAACAGGCAAATTTGGCCTTGGAATGCGGAATGAAGCAGGGCAAAGACTAACAGAGTTTTGCCAAGAAAACGCACTGGTCATAGCAAACACCCTCTTCCAAAACAAAAGAGAAGACTCTGCACATGGACATCACCATATGGTCAACACTGAAATCAGATTGATTATATTCTTTGCAGCCAAAGATGGAGAAGCTCTATACAGTCAGCAAAAACAAGACCAGGAGCTGACTGTGGCTCAGATCATGAACTCCTTATTACCAAATTCAGACTCAAATTGAAGAAAGTAGGGAAAACTGCTAGACCATTCAGGTATGACCTAAATCAAATCCCTTATGATTATACAGTGGAAGTGAGAAATAGATTTAAGGGCCTAGATCTGATAGATAGAGTGCCTGATGAACTATGGATGGAGGGTCGTGACATTGCATAGGAGACAGGGATCAAGACCATCCCAATGGAAAAGAAATGCAAAAAAGCAAAATGGCTGTCTGGGGAGGCCTTACAAATAGCTGTGAAAAGAAGAGAGGCAAAAAGCAAAGGAGAAAAGGAAAGATATAAGCATCTGAATGCAGAGTTCCAAAGAATAGCAAGGAGAGATAAGAAAGCATTCCTCAGCGATCAATGCAAAGAAATAGAGGAAATCAACAGAATGGGAAAGACTAGAGATCTCTTCAAGAAAATTAGAGATACCAAGGGAACATTTCATGCAAAGATGGGCTCGATAAAGGACAGAAATGGTCTGGACCTAACAGAAGCAGAAGATATTAAGAAGAGGTGGCAAGAATACACGGAAGAACTGTACAAAAAAGATCTTCATGACCCAGATAATCATGATGATGTGATCACTCATCTAGAGCCAGACATCTTGAAATGTGAAGTCAAGTGAGCCTTAGAAAGCATTACTACGAACAAAGCTACTGGAGGTGATGGAATTCCAGTTGACCTGTTTCAAATCCTGAAAGATGATGCTGTGAAAGAGCTGCACTCAATATGTCAGCAAATTTGGAAAACTCAGCTGTGGCCACAGGACTGGAAAAGGTCAGTTTTCATTCCAATTACAAAGAAAGGCAATGCCAAAGGATGATCAAACTACCGCACAATTGCACTCATCTCACATGCTAGTAAAGAAATGCTCAAAATTCTCCAAGCCAGGCTTCAGCAATACGTGAACCGTGAACTTCCTGATGTTCAACCTGGTTTTAGAAAAGGCAGAGGAACCAGAGATCAAATTGCCAAAATCCGCTGGATCATGGAAAAAGCAAGAGAGTTCCAGAAAAACATCTATTTCTGCTTTATTGACTATGCCAAAGCCTTTGCCTGTGTGGATCACAATAAACTGTGGAAAATTCTGAAAGAGATGGGAATACCAGACCACCTGACCTGCCTCTTGAGAAATCTGTATGCAGGTCAGGAAGCAACATTTAGAACTGGACACGGAACAACAGACTTTTTCCAAATAGGAAAAGGAGTATGTCAAGGCTGTATATTGTCACCCTGCTTATTTAACTTCTGTGCAGAGTACATCATGAGAAACGCTGGGCTGGAAGAAGCACAAGCTGGAATCAAGATTGCCGGGAGAAATATCAATCACCTCAGATATGCAGATGACACCACCCTTATGGCAGAAAGTGAAGAGGAGCTAAAAAGCCTCTTGATGAAAGTGAAAGAGGAGAGTGAAAAAGTTGGCTTAAAGCTCAACATTCAGAAATCGAAGATCATGGCATCTGGTCCCATCACTTCATGGGAAATAGATGGGGAAACAGTGGAAACAGTGGCTGACTTTATTTTTGGGGGCTCCAATATCACTGCAGATGGTGATTGCAGCCATGAAATTAAAAGACGCTTACTCCTTGGA
This sequence comes from Capra hircus, assembly GCF_001704415.2. Taxonomy (NCBI): domain Eukaryota; kingdom Metazoa; phylum Chordata; class Mammalia; order Artiodactyla; family Bovidae; genus Capra; species Capra hircus. The sequence goes on along the minus strand of NC_030831.1, from coordinate 20,605,600 downwards.
AGAAAAGTTATGACCAACCTAGATAGCATATTCAAGAGCAGAGACATTACTTTGCCGACTAAGGTCCATCTAGTCAGGTCTATGGTTTTTCCTATCGTCATGTATGGATGTGAGAGTTTGACTGTGAAGAAGGCTGAGCGCCGAAGAATTGATGCTTTTGAACTATGGTGTTGGAGAAGACTCTTGAGAGTCCCTTGGAATGCAAGGAGATCCAACCAGTCCATTCTGAAGGAGATCAGCCCTGGGATTTCTTTGGAAGGAATGATGCTAAAGCTGAAACTCCAGTACTCTGGCCAACTCATGCGAAGAGTTGACTCGTTGGAAAAGACTCTGATGCTGGGAAGGATTAGGGGCAGGAGGAGAAGGGGATAACAGAGGATGAGATGGCTGGATGGCATCACTGACTAGATGAATGTGAGTCTGGGTGAACTCTGGGAGATGGTTATGGACAGGGAGGCCTGGCGTGCTGCGATTCATGGGGTCGCAAAGAGTCGGACACAACTGAGCGACTGAACTGAACTGAAAGTTTCCCATACAAGCAAAAGCTGAGGGAGTTCATCACCACTGGACCAGCTTTACAGTGAACACCACCAGCTTTACAGCTTTACAAATTAACATTTGAATGCAGAGTTCCAAAGAACAGCAAGCTGCTGCTGCTGTTAAGTTACTTCAGTCCTGTCTGACTCTGTGCGACCCCATAGATGGCAACCCACCAGGCTCCCCCGTCCCTGGGATTCTCCAGGCAAGAACACTGGAGTGGGTTGCTATTTCCTTCTCCAATGCATGAAAGTGAAAAGTGAAAGTGAAGTTGCTCAATCGTGTCCGACTCTTAGTGACCCCATGGACTGCAGCCCACCAGGCTCCTCCGTCCATGGGATTTTCCAGGCAAGAGTACTGGAGTGGGGTGCCACTGGAGAGATAAGAAAGCCTTCCTCAGTGATCAGTGCAAACAAATAGAGGAAAATAATAGAATGGGAAAGACTACAGATCTCTTCAACATGATTAGAGATACCAAGGGAACATTTCATGCAAAGATGGGCACAATAAAGGACAGAAATGGTATGGACCTAACAGAAGCAGAAGATATTAAGAAGAGGTGGCAAGAATACACAGAAGAACTATACAAAAAAGATCTTCATGACCCAGATAATCACGATGGTGTGATCACTAATCTAGAGCCAGACATCCTGGAATGTCAAGTGGGCCTTAGGAAGCATCACTACAAACAAAGCTAGTGGAGGTGATGGAATTCCAGTTGAGCTATTTCAAATCCTAAGGTATGATGCTGTGAAAGTGCTGCACTCAATATGTCAGCAAATTTGGAAAACTCAGCAGTGGCCACAGGACTGGAAAAGGTCAGTTTTTATTCCAATCCCAAAGAAAGGAAATGCCAAAGAATGCTCAAACTACCACACAACTGCACTCATCTCACATGCTAGTAAAGTAATGTTCAAAATTCTCCAAGCCAGGCTTCAGCAATACATGAACCATGAACTTCCAGAACTTTAGAAAAGCAGAGGAACCAGAGATCAAATTGCCAAAATCCGATGGATTATGGAAAAAGCAAGAGAGTTCCAGAAAAACATCTATTTCTGCTTTATTGACTATGCCAAAGCCTTTGCCTGTGTGGATCACAATAAACTGTGGAAAATTCTGCAAAGGATGGGAATACCAGAGCACCTGACCTGCCTCTTGAGAACTCTGTATGCAGGTCAGGAAGCAATAGTTAGAACTGGACATGGAACAACAGACTGGTTCCAAATAGGAAAAGGAGTACGTCAAGGCTGTATATTGTCACCCTGTTTATTTTACTTATATGCAGAGTACATCATGAGAAATGCTGGGCTGGAAGAAGCACAAGCTGGAATCAAGATTGCTGGGAGAAATGTCAATAACCTTAGATATGCAGATGAGACCACTCATGGCAGAAAATGAAGAACTAAAGAGCCTCTTGATGAAAGTGAAAGAGGAGAGGGAAAAAGTTGGCTTAAAGCTCAACATTCAGAAAACAAAGATCATGGCATCCGGTCCCATCAGTTCATGGCAAATAGATGGGGAAACAGTGGAAACAGTGGCTGACTTTATTTTGGGGGGCTCCAAAATCACTGCATATGGTGACTGCAGTCATGAAATTAAAAGATGCATACTCACTGGAGGGAAAGTTATGACCAACTTAGACAGCATATTAAAAAGCAGAGACATCACTTTGCCAACAAAGGTCATCTAATCAAGGCTATGGTTTTTCCAGTAGTCATGTATGGATGTGAGAGTTGGACTATAAAGAAAGCTGAGCGCCAAAGAATTGATGCTTTTGAACTGTGGTGCTGGAGAAGACTCTTGAGAGTCCCTTGGACTGCAAGGAGGTCCAACCAGTCCATCCTAAAGGAAATCAGTCCTGGGTGTTCATTGGAAGGACTGATGTTGAAGCTGAAACTAAAACTTTGGCCACCTGATGCGAAGAGCTGACTCACTTGAAAAGACCCTGATGCTGGGAAAGACTCAGGGCCAGAGGAGAAGGGGACAACAGAGGATGAGATGGTTGGATGGCATCACCAACTCGATGGACGTGGTTTGGGTAGACTCCATGAGCTGGTGACGAACAGAGAGGCCTGGTGTGCTGTGGTTCATGGGGTTGAAAAGAGTCAGACATGACTGAGCGACTCAACCGAAATGAACCGAACGACAAATATTAAAGGGCTTTCTTTAAAGTGAAACAAAAGGGTGATAATTGGTAACAGGAAAAATATGACAGTATAAATCTCACAGGCAAAAGCTAAAGTATAGTTAAATTCAGAATAAGGTTGCCATGGCAGTGGGTTAATCACTTAGAGACAACGCGTGAAGTTTAAAAGGCAAAGTAGGAAACCCCCACGGTGACGGCACTGAGGTGGCGCTGTGGCGCAGAAGCCGCTGCCGACGCCGGAGCGGGTTCAGTCCCCGGGGCAGGTTGCTCTGGAGGAGAGAATCGCAGCCCACTCCAGTAGTTTTGCCTGCAGAGTCCCCATGAACTACCCCCATGTGGTACCCCCATGTGGGCTACCGTTCACAGGGTCAAAAAGAGTTGGACACGACTGAAGTGACCGAGCACGCACACAGATGACACTTTAAAAGTGTGTTTTAGTAGTGAAAGTAAGTATAACTACAATGATTTGTTAATAGATCCACAAGATTAAAGAATGTAAATTGTGACATCTTTTTAAATGTGTGGTGGGGAAAGTAAAATTGTAAAGCTTTAAAATGCATTCAAAGAAGCAGTGATCAGTTTAGATTGTTACATTTAAATACAAGCCTCATGATGAGCACAAGGCAAAAACCTATAGCAGACACAGAAGATAAAGAGAATGAGTCTACGCACCGCATTACAGAAAATCATCAAATCACAAAGGAAGAAAGGAACAAAATACCAAAGAGTTATAAAATAGCTAGAAAACCGTGAGCAAAATAGCAGGAAGGCAGTGTCTATCAGCAGTTATTTCAAATGTAAATGAAGAAATTCTACAATCAAAAAACAAAGAGTGACTGAATGAATAAGAAAGGAGGCCAAATTATGGAACTATGTTGTCTGCAAGAGATTCACTTCAGATGTAATAACACACAAACTAAAAGTTAATGGATGGATGTAAATGGAAATCAAAGAAAGCTGGGATAGTTATACTAGACAAGAGTCCTACAAGAGACAAAGAAGGACAGTATATAATGATAAAGGGGTCAATCCAACAACAGGATGTAACATTTATAAATATTTATGCCTCCAAGACAGATAAAGCAAATATTAGCAGATCTAAAGGGGAAACAGCAACACAATGGAACAATGGATATAAAGACATGTTAGACCAGATGGACATAACATATACAGAATATTCTATTGAAAATCAGCGGAATCCAGATTCTGCTCAAATGTACATGGAACAGTCATAACAGATCACACGTTAGGCCACAAAACTATTAACAAAATTAAGACTGACATCATATTGAGTATCTTTTCTGTCCACAATGGTATGAAACTAGACTCAATTATAGGACAGAAATGGGAAAATTCACAAAAATGTGGAATTTAAAAAACACGCCACTGAATACCAATGGTCAAGGAAGAAATCAAAAGAGAAATTTAAAAATATCCTGAGACAAATAAAAATGGAAATTCAATACACTAAATCTTATGGGATGCTGCAAAGGCAGTTCTAGAAGGGAATTAATAGCAGTAAGTGCCTGTATCAGGAAATAGGAAAGTTCTTAAGCAAACAATGCAACTTTACACTTCAAGGAACCAAAGAAAAAAGAATAAACTAAGACCAAAACTAGTACAAGCTGCTAGTACTGAGCAACTGGCACTTTCACTTTGACTGGTAGCCTAGTGGTTAAAAACCCACCTTTCAATGCTGGGGATGTGGGTTCAATCCTTGGTCGGAGAACTAAGATCTCACATATGAAATCTTAGCCACTCAGTCGTGTCCAACTCTCTGTGACCCCATTGTGTGTAGCCTGCCAGACTCCTCTGTCCATGGACTACTCCAGGCAAGAATACTGGAGTGAGTAGCCATTCCTTTCTCCAGGGATCTTCCCAGTCCAGGGATCAGACCTGGGTCTCCTGCATTGACAGGCAGATTTTTTACCATCTGAGCCACCAGGGAAGTCTAAGATCCCACATGCCATGGGGCAACAGTCTGTGCACTGCAACTACTGAGCCCACGTGCCTCAACTAGAGAACCCACGCGCGGCAACTGCAGAGCCCGTGGGCTGCAATGAAAGCTCCCATGTGCCTCAACTAGGACCTGCTGCAGCCAAAAACAAATAAACACTAAAAATAGCATGTGATCACCTCAATAGATGTCAAAAAAGCATTTCACAAAACTAGACATCCATTCATGATTAAAAAACAAAACAAAACAAAAACCTCTCAACATATAGGTAGAGAGGAAACATAAGTTAGCCTATAGGAAACATCATATTGAAGGGTTAAAAGCTGAAAGCTGTTCCACCAAGATCAGGAAGACAAGGATGGCCACTCCTGCTAAGTTTATTGCAAATCCTAAGCAGAGAAATTAGGCAATAAAAAGAAACAAAAGGCATCCAAATCAGAAAAGAAGTAACATTACCACTGTTGGCAGATGACATGGTATTACATAGAATCCTAAAGACTCCACCAAAAAACTTTTAGAACTAAGAAATGAATTAAGTAAAGCTGCAGGGTATCAAATCAATATAAAAATTTTGTTGCTTTTCTACACAAGAATAACCACCTATCAGAAAAAGAAATTAAGGAAACCATCTTATTGACAATTGTATCAAAATGAATGAAATACTTAGGGATATGTTTCAGCAAGGAGCTGAAAGACCTGCACAGTTAACACCTGCAGGAACGTGGTGTAAGAGAGACCCTACAGTTCTGATGATGTTGTAACAAAGCAGTCACTTCTGGAAATTTCAGAACCATGCTCATAACTTATTTCCTGAAACAAATTATTAGACCAGTGAGAACTGATTAAGGTAAAAAGTATATACTTCTAGAGGATTTAATGCAATGAATTTAATGGTTCTGAAAGTTCTTAAAAAGAAGCACAATAGAATATAAGCAAATATTTCATATGAATAGCAAATCATCCAAAAAAAGCTGTGATTCTTTTCAGGAGTTACTAGGAGCACTCATTAAATTCTAAGTAACTCACACCTCTGCATGCGTCTGGCCAGTCTTTTCTAGCCAATCAGACTACTGAGCACAGAAGGATGCGTTTTCCAATTACTTTTCTTTCTTCTTGTCCTGTTTATACAGGCAGAGGGGCAACTTCCAAACTTTCTACTTACTGGACACTTTTGAGATGTGATACTGAACACTGCTTGTATCAAGTTTGTTTAGGTCACACTGTCAGTCGATTCCAGGTACCACCCAATGTGTGAAGAAGTTGAGTGTAACAGGATGATCTGAATTTATTTCCCAATTCTGCAACAAGCTGAGTGACCTTGACTGTCAAACTCTGTGAATCCAGGTTTAAGAATAATCTCTAAGATTGAGTCTATAAAAGACTGGAGGTGCACACTGTCTGTGCTTTCTTAGAGAAAAGTGTGCACACAAAATACCTTTCTCCTGACCCGTGGCGCCCTAGTACAGGAAGTCAATAGTTATCGGTATTCTGACAAAGTTCTTGCTCCTTCTGTCGTCCCCAAAGGTCAGCATCCAATATGAGATGCTGGTCACCAGCGCCATCTAGTGGTGGACACAAGGAAACTACCCAGATTCCGTTAAGATCCCAGCTGAGAAGGTCTGGGGGCATTGATCACCTTTAAGTTATGCTGGAGAATTTCAATAAGAGTGATTATAAGACACAGTATCTATTTCACTCAAAAAAGAAATTTTGGTATTATTTTATACTAGTATTTTAAAAAATTACTCAAAATTCATAAAAGTAGGAAAAAAAGTGAAATAAAGTGTTTAAAACATCTCAAATACTCACATAAAGATGCAAAATGTCAAGCAGACCAGGTTCAAAAAAACAGTCAACATGCTCTCATTTTCATAGAGATCACTGCGGCCTCAGCTGTGCTGCCTCCCTGCCGTGGACCTTACCGCCTGGCAGCCCAACTTCCAGCCCTTCCTTCTGAGTGTGGCTTCTAGTGCGGAAGCCACTTTTATTTTTACTCGGAACATTTTTAAAACATTTTGTTAATAAGTTTATTAATTACATCATTATTTTAAGAGCGCTTTATCATGTGCAGTGTGATATAGAAGACTGACCTAATTATCATTGCTTTCTCTCTTCATGCTTGGCTGAGTAATTGAAGTCTCCAGGTGCTTCAGTGAGGGCAGATGAAGGAGGAAAACATGAAAGAGGCTGCAGATGTCAACTGATTCCACATGGCAGAGGCTGGGTGTGGGAGGCTATCACACAGCCTCACGTCCAGAGCATGTTCTGTGGACACAGGGCTGAGCTGCAGGGGCATCACGTTTGGGAGGCTCCTATGCCCTGGCCAGCAACTCAGAGATCCTGCCATTTTCATTCTCTCCTGCACGATGTGGAAAGAGACTGCTCTTCTGCAGGGAGAAATCTCCTCACTTCAGAAGGTTCTCTTGCCAGATTTAGGGTCAGTCTCTATTTTTAGGGGATGAGAAAGAAGGAAAAGAAGGAAGACTGGCAGAAAGCAAATGGCAGTTGAAGTGTAAGGATGAGAGAGGATCTGAGAGAAAGTCAAGAAGGGAGAATAGCCGCTGACCAGTGTGTGAAGTAAGAGTGGCGTCCCCACGGCACTGCAATCTCCCTTTATCCCAGTGATGACTCGGTTACATAATTCCCAACTTCTGATTTTTTTCTCCACCTCCTGAGGAGGCTATTTACAATCATTTCTTTGAGTGCTGCTCGAAAGTCCACCACAAGCTGTTACTACTTCATCACCTGGACAGACTGAGCCTCTCTAATGTTTTGGGAGTCATCAGCTTGATTCCTGCAGCCTTCCTGAGCACTGCCTGAGCCCGTCTATGGCCTCCTGCTCACTTGCTGTACTTCTGAGAATCCTGTGCCCCATCATTCCCTGTCTTTCAGAGGCCACTTCACTAGGTGGTGGGGGCAGCCAGGGAGGGAGGATCAGTTCAGCAAAGAGCCACAGCCAGAACATGGAAATCATTGTTTCCATAGGTGCTTATCCGCGGTGGGCACGCTATGAGTCCATGTGCAACAAAAGCAGAGGAAGGGCTGCCCAGGATGGCCACTGATGCGGAGCACTGAGACCTAGCTGGAAACCTCAGGCAGGGAGGACACCTGCGCCTACTGAAACTCTCCTCTGGGAGGAGAGAGCCCGGAAGGGCTGTGGAAGGATGGGGTGAGATCCCCGGAGAACTCTCTGGTGCATTCTCAAACTCCTTCCTAAGGAGACGGGGAAGGCCTGGTTAACCGGAACCAGTTGTCTTGGTGGCTGGGGTATCCAAGTTTGGGGACAGAGCTGAGTTGCTGAAGACTCAGAGATGCAGCCACTCTTTCTCCACACAACCGTCAGTCTCCCTCTCAAAATACATGTAAGGTTGAAAGTTTTATTTTTGTTCTTAGTTTTGAAGAGGTGGGGAAGACCCTCTCAGGCAGCTGCTGGTCTGGATGGAGGAAGGGAGGCACTGGAGAGCGGAAGGGGGACGTATCTGTCACAGAAGAACTATGGGGCAGAGTGAGCGCTCAGTGTGAGGGACCATGGTGACAAGGTGTTGCAGGCTGCTCTCTCCCATCTGGGATGCTTACAATGCATTCAGAGCAGGGGCATGTGAGGGACACATCTGCAGGAAGGTTCAGAATCCACCCTGAAGACTTTAGAAAAAGTGAGGCTAAAAAGAGAGGGGATGATGTTCTGGCAAACTGTTTGGTCTCCTGGGCCATAGTTTCACCATTAGTAAATTGAATTTTTATCTGGAAATTGAACAGTCTAACCAATCAAGAATTGTACTGTACTCTGGAACTATGAAATGTCACTGAAATGTTTAAAAACAGAACTCTCCTGACCCTGGGATGCTATGAGAATTAAGAGGCAGACGCCTTCACAGTGCGCAAAAGATGAAAAGCTTGGTGCAGACATTTCACTAACTACCATCATTATAAAAGGCAGGTTGCAGGCAAAGGGAACGTGAGTCATGAAACTGCACAAAACCAAGGAGATTGAAACTGTTGTTTAAAGAACAACAACAAAAAAATGGTGAAATGCATTAAAATAAAAAGAGGTTGTCTATTTTTTTTTCTCTAATTTTAGGAGATTGCAGCAGATATAGATAGCCATTTAGGCTTTTTTTTTTAACCTTTTCTTCCTACATTTGCAGCAAAGGATCATGAAATATTAGAAGTGGATGAATCTTTCTATAACACTAACTCCAAACAAGACGGCGGAATAAAAGGATGTGGAACTCACCTCCTCCCACAAGTACATCAAAAATACATCTACAAATGGAACAGTTCTCACAGAACCCCTGCTGAACACTACCAGAAGACCTCAGACCCCTGAGAGGACATGAAAGAGCCCCATGTAACTGGGTAAGAAAAAAGAAAAGAGAAGAGGGAGCAGGATGGGGCCTGTACCCCTGGCAGGGGGAGTGTTGAGGGGGAAGAGGAAATGTTCCCACAGGATGAAGCCACTTAAGCAGCAGGGAGAGGAGCTGGGACAGAGAGCGAGCTTCAGAGGCTCAGAGGGGAACCCAGCAATCAGGCTTCGACAGGCCGCACAGAGAAAGGCTTGCAGAGGACTGCACCACTGCCCTGTGCGTCCCAGCCTGAGATGCAGGTCTGCTGGCGTGAGTGGGGCTGGCACTGGAACTTGGCGGGTAGAGAACGGGGGCGGGAAGGGGACTGCTGTTGGCTGTACAGAGATAGCCTGAAAGGGCTGGAGCGTGGTGTAGCTGTAGCCGGGGGTGTTCACGGAAGAAACCCAGGTGGGCAACAGAAGCAAAGCACGACTGTTAAGTGGAGTATGAAGTGGGGGACGAGGCTGACATCATAGCCTCTTTCTCTGTGTACTGGCCCTGCTTCTGTGGGCCCTGTGAGAACATGTCTTCCCAGATGCTGCCTAAGGGGCTCCCGTCTCCAAAAGCTCTTGTGGCCCAGTTACCATCTTGGGGGTGGTGGGAGTAAATGTCAGCAGGTTGCCCACTTGCAGAGGTGGGGCTAAACCCATAGCTGAGCCTCAGAAGCCATGCAACTAGGGAAGTAGGGCTGAAATCTAAGCTGTGGTTGTGCAAGCCGCAATCTTACACCTCTGCCACTGGCTTTGTAAATTCAGTGCCTGTAGGACCTCAGAGTAGACACTGGGTGTGTCCTTGGCTGGAACGGGTGTGGCCTCAGCAGTCAAGGGCTTTGCGGGCACGTGCACTTGGGGACTGGGCTGGGCCAGGGTCTGAGCTGCCTTTGCAGCTCCCGCTGTGGTCCAGATGAGTGATGAATGTGGTCCTGGGACCTGACTCTGGTTGATCTGCACTGGTGGTCCTGTGGAAGCAATGCCAGGGGGGGCATCAGGGCCAGTTGCTGGCATTCCCATTGAGATGGGGCCCAGGGCAGTGCCAGCAACAGAGCACTTTGTAAGGTGGCAGAACAGATGACAGCTGGCACAGCACAGCTCACTCAGGGGGTGGGGGTGGGGGGGTGCAGCTCCGGCTCTTCTCCCAGTGTGTGTGCCCCCATTCCACCTCCCTCCACCAAAGCCCAGAAATGGGTCTGGGGGCTTCTACTCCAACAGCGAGAGAACAGACTCAGCTCCCACTGGGCAGCACAACCACAGAGCAAGGAGGAAGCCCTGACCAACAACCAGGGCAGGCTCTGGCCGCCACGACACCAGTTACTCCTCCTATCAAAGGGACAGAGGCCAGCATACACTGAGGGAAGAGGCAACAGGAATCAACACCCAAAACAGCTCTCACATCAAAAAATCTTAAACCTACCCAAGCTACAGAGGGATGCTCCTCCATAAAAATAGCCCTCCAAGACCACAACAGATAATTGTTTCTCCTAAACTCACATAGCAAGAGAAATATAAGCAAAATGAAGTAGAGGACCACTCTTGAATAAAAGATCAAGAGAATTCCCCTTGATCTTGAACAAGCAATGAAACAGACCTCTTCATTCTAATAGACAATGAGTTCAAAAAGGAGATAATAAAAATACTGAAGAAGTTAAGGACTATTGAGAGAAATGCAGATTACTGTAAAAGGAAACTAGGAACTATAAGGAGGAGCCAAGAAAAATTAGAAAATTCACTCACTGAGACAAAAGCTGAGCTAAAGGCAATGAAAAGCTGAATGAATAATACATAAGAATGAATAAGTGATCTGGGAGATAGAATAATGGAAATCAACCAAGCAGAACAGCACACAGAAAGCCAAATTTAAAAAAATGAAAGCAGTGTGAGAGGCCTATGGGATAATATGGAGCACGCCAATGTACATAGAATAGGAACCCCAGAAGGAGGAGATAAAGAAAAGGGGACTGAAGATGCATTTGAACACACTGTGACTGAAAACATCCCAAACATAAAGAAGGAAACAATATCCAGGTACAAGAAGCATAGAGGGTCCCAAACAAGGTAAATGCAAACAGACCTACACCAAGACATATAAAAATGGCCAAAGTTAAAGGGACAATTCTAAAGGCAGCAAGAGAAAAACAAAGAGTTAACAAGTTAACAAAGAGGGAACCCCAATAAGGCTACCGGCTGATTTCTCTACAGAAACAGCTGCAGGCCAAAAGGAAGTGGGGCAAGATATATTCAAAGTCCTGAAAGGGAAAAATCGGCAATCTAGAGTCCTCTGCTCAATAGGATTATCATTTAGAATAGAAAGAGAGATTAAGGATTTTGCAGATAAGCAAAAATTCAAAGAATATAACAATACTAAACCTATCCTAAATGGAATATTAAAAGATTTTCTCTAAATAGAGAAAGTAGTAAGAATCTAAGGAAAGAGCCAGTACACTGATTTTAAAAATAAATTAAATTTCTGTGAAAGTGATAAAGACAGTGAACAGCAAAATGATGAATATGAAGATGTAAAAGAGGATCAAAATCATAAAATGTGGGAAATAAGAGTAAGAAAATGTAGATCTTTTTTTCCAAGAATGTGTTTGCATCTATATGACTATAAGTCTAAGGCAAGTAAGTACAAGAAGGAGTTAACAAACTTGAAAACAGGGTAACTACAAAGCAAAAACATACAATGCATTCCCCAAAACCAAAGAGAAGATGACATAAGTGTGAAACAAAAGAAAATCATAAAACTACAAAAGAAAAAACAGAAAGGGACAAAGAAATATAAAATCAGGAAAATATAAATATAAAATTAAAAAACATGAAAATAGGGTTTAATATGGCAATAAAAACATATCTATCAATAACTATCTTAAATGTCAATGGGCTAAATGCTCCAGTCAAAAGACACAGAGTGGCATATTAAATAGAAAAACAATATGCTGTCCACAAGAGACTCACTTTAGGGCAAAGGACAAACACAGACTGAAGTGAGGGGAAGAGAAAAGACATTTCGTGCAAATGGAAATCACAAGAAAGCTACAAGAGGGTCATAAAACTCCTATCAGGCAAAATAGACTTTAGATCAAAGGCTACAAAGAAAGATAAAGAAAGACACTACATAAAGATAAAAGGATCGATACAGGGATCGGATATTACACTCGTTTACAAATATGCACCCAACACATGTACTGTACGCTCATGCTCAGTCATGCCCGACTCCTTGCACACCCAATACGATGCTGCTGCTCAGTCGCCAAGTTGTGTCCGACTCTTTGTGATCCCCCCAGACTGCAGCACACCAGGCTTCTCTGTCTCCCTCACCATCTCCCAGAGTTTGCCCAAGTTCATGTCCAATGAATCAGTGACACCATCCAACCATCTCATCCTCTGTCACCCTCTTCTGCTTTCAATCCTTCCCAGCATCAGGGTCTTTTCGAATGAATCAGCTGTTTGCCTCAGGTGGCCAAAGTATTGGAGCTTCAGCTTCAGCATCAGTCCTCGCAAAGAGCACTCAGGGTTGATTTCCTTTAAGATTAACTGTTTTGATCTCCTTGCTGCCCAAGGGACTCTCAAGAGTCTTCTCCAGCACCGCAGTTTGAATGCATCAATTCCTCAGTGTTCTGCCTTCTTTACTGTCCAGCTCTCATGTCTGTACATGACCCCTGCAAAGACCATAGCCTTGATTATATGGACCTCTGTCAGCAAAGTGATGTCTTTGCCTTGTCACACAGGGTCTAGGTTTGTCACAGCTTTCCTGCCAAGAAGCAATCATCTTATAATTTCATGGCTATAGTCACCATGTGCAGTAATTTTAGCGCCCAAACGCCCAATATAGAAGCACCCAAATACATAAAAGTACTAACAGATATACAGGGAGAAGTTGATGGGAATACAGTAATAGTATGGGACTTTAACACCCCTCTCACATCAATGGACAGATCTTCAAGACAGAAAATCAACAAGGTAACAGAGATTCTAAGTGACAAAATAGAACAGTTAGATTTAATTTATATTTCCAGGACATTACATTAAAAAAAACACAGCATACACATTCTTTTCAAGTGCACATGGAACATTCTCTAGGACTGATCACACCCTAGGGCACAAAAGAAGCTTCAGCAAATTTAAGAGTATAGAAATTATTTCAAGTATCTTTTCTGACCACAATGGTATGAAACCAGAACTCAACCACAGAAAAAGAAATGAGAAAAAAAAGTTATACGGAGACTAAACAATATGCTACTTAAAAACCGACAGGTCAACAATTAAAGAAGAAATTTTTAAAAATACCTTGAAGCAAATGACAATGAAAATACAACTATACCAATTCTATGGGATGCAGCAAAAGCAGTTCTTAGAGGAAATTTCATATCAATACAGGACTTTAAGAAACGAGGAAAATCTCAAACAACCTAATCCACCACCTAAAAGAACTAGTTAAAGAAGAACAAACAAAACTTAAAGTTGGCAGAAGGCAGGAAATAATAAATATCAGAGAGGAAATAGAGACTAAAAAACAATAGAAAAAAATCAATAGAAGCCAAAGAGCTGGTATTCTGAAAGGTTAAACAAAACTGACAAATATCTGGCCAGGCTCACAAGAAGAAAAGAGAGAAGATTCAAATAGTCAAACTAAGAAATGATACATCAGAAAGACAAAAAGCTATAAGAGAACAATTAGATGTCAATTATATGAACACTATATGTCAACAAATTTGGCAACCTAGAAGAAATGGACAACTTTCTAGAAACACACAGCCCACCAAAACTGAATCAAGAGGAAATAGGTAACTTGAACAGACCAATCACTAGAAGTGAAATAGAATCTGTAATTAAAAAAAAAAAAACCTCCCTACAAGAAAGTCCAGGGCCAGATAGTTTCACAGGTGAATTTTACCAAACATGTGAGGAAGAACTTACACAGATATTTCTCAAACTGCCAAAAGATCGAAGAGGTAGGAACACTCCAAAGACATTCTAGGAAGTCACCATCACCTGAGAACAAAACCAGACAAAGGCAGTACAAAAAGAAGAGAAAATTATACGCCAATATCTTTCATGAATATAAATGTAAAAATGCTCAGCAAAATATTAGCAAACCCGATCTAGTAATACATAAAAAAGATCATATACCACAACAAAGCTGGGTTCATCCAAGGATTAAATCATACAAGGATGGCTCATCATACGCAAATGAATCAATGTGATGGTAAGACAAAAACCACACAATCATCTCAACAGATGAAAAAAAGCATTCAGTGAAATTAAATATCCATTCATGATAAAAATTCTTACCAAAGTGGGTATAGTGGGAACATATTTCAACATAATAAAAGCTATTTACGACAAAGTCACAGCTAGTACGATACTCAACAGTGAAAACCTGAAAGCATTCCCACTAAATTCTGGAAGAAGACAAGGATTCCTATTCTTACTACTTCTAGTCAACACAGTATAAGTCCTAGCCAGAACAATCAGACAAGGGAAAGAATTAAAATTCAAACTGGCGCTTGCTAAGTCACTTCAGTCATGTCTGACTCTGTGTGACTCTATGGACTGTAGCCTGCCAGGCTCCTCTGTCCATGGGATTCTCCAGGCTAGAATACTGGAGTGGGTTGCCATGCCCTCCTCCGGGAATCTTCCTGACCCAGGGATTGAACCTGCATCTCTCACATCTTGTGCTGGCAGGTGGGTTCTTTACCACTAGTGCCACCTGGGAAGCCCATTTCAAATTGGTAAGAGACGGATAAAATTGTCATTATATGAAGATGGCATGACACTATATACAGAAAACCCTAAAGACCACACAAAACAAGACTAGAATTGATCAATTCAGCAAGGTAGCAGGACACAGGAATCAGCTGCATTTCTTTAAACAGACAATGAAATATCAGAAAAGGGAATGTAAACAGTCCCTTTGAAAGTCACATCCAAAAAAAAAAAAAATCTTAGGTATAACCTCATCAAGAAAGTGAAAGATGTATATGCTGAGAACTACAAAATATTTGTGAAGGAAACTGAAGATGATTAAAAAAACTGGAAAGCTATCCCATACTCTTGGTCTAGAAGAATTAATATGGTTAGAATGGCTATACTACCCAAGCGCAATCCATAGATCCAATCTGATTGCTATCAAATTACCCAAAACATTTTTCACAGAATAAGAACAAATAGTTCTAAAATTTATATGGAACCATAAAAGATTCAGAAATGCCAAAGCAATCGTAGGGAAAAAGAACAAAGCAAGAGGCATAACCTTTCTGGACTTCAATTCAGTTCAGTCGCTCAGTCGTGTCTGACTCTTTGTGACCCCATGAATTGCAGCACACCAGGCCTCCCTGTCCAACACCAACTCCTGGAGTTCACTCAAACTCATGTCCATTGAGTTGGGGATGCCATCTAGCCATCTCATCCTCTGTCATCCCCTTCTCCTCCTGCCCCCAATCCCTCCCAGAATCAGAGTCTTTTCCAAGGAGTCAAGACTTCGCAACAGGTGGCCAAATTATTGGAGTTTCAGCTTTAGCATCAGTCCTTCCAAAGAACACCCAGGACTGATCTCCTTTAGGATGGACTGGTTGGATCTCCTTGCAGTCCAAGGGACTCTCAAGAGTCTTCTCCAACACCATAGTTCAAAAGCATCAATTCTTCGGTGCTCAGCTTTCTTCACAGTCCAACTCTCACATCCATACATGACCACTGGAAAAACCATAGGCTTGACTAGATGGACCTTTGTTGGCAAAGTAATGTCTCTGCTTTTCAACATGCTATCTAGGTTGGTCATAACTTTCCTTCCAAGGAGTAAGCGTCTTTTAATTTCATGGCTGCAATCACCATCTGCAGTGATTTTGGAGCCCAAAAATATAAAGTCTGACATTGTTTCCACTGTTTCCCCATCTATTTCCCATGAAGTGATGGGACCAGATGCCATGATCTTCGTTTTCTGAATGTTGAGCTTTAAGCAAACTTTTTCACTCTCCTCTTTCACTTTCATCAAGAGGCTTTTGAGTTCCTCTTCACTTTCTGCCATAAGGGTGATGTCATCTGCATATCTGAGGTTATTGATATTTCTCTTGGCAATCTTGATTCCAGCTTGTGCTTCTTCCAGTCCAGCGTTTCTCAAGATGTACTTTTCATATAAGTTAAATAAGCGGGGTGACGATATACAGCCTTGACGGACTCCATTTCCTATTTGGAACCAGTCTGTTGTTCCATGTCCAGTTCTAACTGTTGCTTCCTGACCTGCATATAGGTTTCTCAAGAGGCAGATCAGGTGGTCTGGTATTCCCATCTCTTTCAGAATTTTCCACAGTTTATTGTGATCCACACAGTCAAAGGCTTTGGCATAGTCAATAAAGCAGAAATAGAAGGTTTTCTGGAACTCTCTTCGTTTTTTGATGATCCAGCAGATGTTGGCAATTTGATCTCTGGTTCCTCTGCCTTTTCTAAAACCAGCTTGAACATCTGGAAGTTCATGGTTCACATATTGCTGAAGCCTGGCTTGGAGAATTTTGAGCACTACTTTACTAGCGTGTGAGATGAGTGCAATTGTGTGGTAGTTTGAGCATTCTTTGGCATTGCCTTTCTTTGGAATTGGAATGAAAACTGACCTTTTCCAGTCCTGTGGCCACTGCTGAGTTTTCCAAATTTGCTGGCATATTGAGTGCAGCACTTTCACAGCATCATCTTTTAGGATTTGAAACAGCTCAACTGGAATTCCATCATCTCCACTAGCTTTGTTCGTAGTGATGTTTCCTAAGGCCCACTTGACTTCACATTCCAGGATGTCTGGCTCTAGGTGAGGGCCATCATAATCACCATAATGATCATCTGGGTCATGAAGATCTGTTTTGTACAGTTCTTCTGCGTATTCTTGCCACCTCTTCTTAATGTATTCTGCTTCTGTTAGGTCCATACCATTTCTGTACTTTATTGAGCCCATCTTTGCATGAAATGTTCCCTTGGTATCTCTACTTTTCCTGAAGAGATCGGTAGTCTTTCCCATTTTGTTGTTTTCCTCTATTTCTTTGCTTCAGACAATACTAAAAAGCTATAGTAATCAAAGCAGTGTGAGACTGGTATAAAAACAGATTGGAATAGAATAGAGAGCCCAGATATAAACTGCACACCTATAGATAATCAATCTTTAATAAAGGAGGCAAGAATATAAAGTGGGGAAAGATAGTCTCTTCAGCAAGCAGTACTGGAGAAGTGGAACAACCAGCTGCATGTAAATCTGTGAAGTTAGGACACACCCTCAGATCATACACAAAAATAACTCAAAATGGGTTATGACTTAAAACTATAAGACATGACATCACAAAACTCCTAGAAGAGAATATAGGCAAAACATTCTCTGACATAAAACATACCAATGTTTTCTGAGGGATCCCAAAGCAAAAATAAACAAATGAGACCTAATCAAAATTAAAGCTTTTGCATAGCAAAGAATACCATAAACAAAAGGAAAAGACAAGTTAGGTACAAACTGGGAGAAAATATTTGCAAATGCTGAGACTAACAAGGGCTCAATTTCCAAAATATACAAAGAGCTCACACAACTCAATAACTACAACGACCGCAAAAACACCCAGGGACTTCCCTGGTGGTCCGGTAGTTAAGAATCTGCCTGCCAATGTACAGGACATAGGCTCAACCCTTGGTCTAGGAAGATTCCACACGCCTCCGAGCAACTGGGCCTGTGAACCACAACTACTGAGCCTGTGTGCTGCAGTTCCTGCAAAACTTCCCCCAACTCAATATGTCTGAAGAAAATGTTCTATTGGCTGTCTCAGTTAAAAATCTATTTCTCTCGTGCATATCCTTTAATTCTTCCAGTCTGCTGATGGCTATTTATCCAGCTCTACAACTGTATTCTCCTCAATATCAGCCTAAGCTAAATGGGAACCCCCAAAAGTTGCATTGTCCAGGAGGCAGATTAGTTCTCAGTGTCACTGGATATAAAAAGCAGTCATGGAAGGCATGCTACAAATGAACAAACCATGATATCAGAAGTAAAACTGGAACAAATGCACCAAGAATTAGAGAATTCTGGGAAATAAGTATAAGACACAGGAAGACTATGCCTCAAAAACTACCTCAATAAATAAGTGGCATAATGACACAGCTTTAATGGTGTTCCACCCCAGAAAATGCACTCCTGTCCTCTCATCCTCCCATCCTGACCTATGAACCTGGGTTTCTAAGCTAGGAATCTCCTCTTCAGCAGACAGAAAACATCCTGAACTATGAACCTGGGTTTCTAAGCTAGGAATCTCCTCTTCAGCAGACAGAAAAACTTGAGGTTCTCATTCTCACAGAGTCCCAAGGCAGTTTTCCCTATAGCCCTGACTCAAACCTTTTAAGAATAAGAAGGGATGTAATCCACGAAGTCTACAGGCCTGGCTGGCATAGCCACAGCTGTACCAGCACCATCAGCTAGCAAGAGCTTAACAGTAGACGTTGCTCTGGAATTTCGTTTTCTCTTAGGTACTGTAAGTAAAAATGGGAGCAGAAGCTGAGTGAGTCCATGCTAAGAGCTGAGGTACTGCTCAGCAGAGGTCATGGAGAGAAACCTTAACTACCAACTACTGATACACCAGTAAAGCCACTGCTCAGCCCTGGGAGGGTGGGAGCTCTTCAGAGGGACTGACCATGCCCACATTCCTGGGGGCTGCCAGGCTGGCGAGGGCAAGGCTGCCATAGTGTTGCCCCCCATAGGAGGGGTAGTCTGGTAGAGCAGAAAGGGCACGTGCTTAGAGGCAGACAATCCAGGGTCTGCTACTTGGTAGCTACGTGGCCCTGGACAAATTCCTTGACCTCTCTGACCCTCACATTTTTCATTTATTACACAGAGATATCGACACTGATCTTGCCATGGTTATTATGAGGATTAAATGAAATAATTTACCTGATATGGCAGCAGCACTCACTCAGTGACAAGGTGACCTTGTGCTCCCTAGTCAGATCCATTTGCTGCTTGCTACTCAGCCACAGTTATTTTCCAAAACGGAAATCTGACTTCTCTACTTAAAACATTTCAGTGGCTTCCCTTGGTAAATGTAAAGAACAAAATCCTGATGGTCTGAGAAGCCCTGCATGTCCTGGTCCTTATCTACCTCCCTCCCTCATTCTCCTGTGCTTTAGCCACAAGGACCCCCTTTATGCTCTCAAAAATGTAATCCTTCCTGTCTTGAAGCCTTCACACAGGCTCAAAGCATCTTCTTCGCATATCTCATCTATCTGGTTAACAACTTCTCATAACTTCTTTGGGAAAAATATTCAACCTCCAGACTAGGTCAGGCCTCCTGACAATGCTCACATAAACTCTCTTTCACAGAGCTTGATCTGCTATGTAATTATACCTGGGATGACTTATACTATGTCTCAGACAAGATCAAGAGGTAGGAAATTGTGTTCTTTATTGATTACCCCCGAATCTCTAGGACTCAGCATCAAGCACAATGCCTGGCCCATTTTAGGAGCTTAAATCTTTTACTGAATAAATGAATGAATGAAAGTTCAGAGGAGGGTTGGAAAGCATTTGCTATTAATCTGGTTAGTACTTCTCTGCAACACTTAACCACGTTCTGCCCAGCATGCTTATGAATATTTAATTCCTTCTTCCCTTGCTGGATTTTCAGCTTTGCTGTGTATATATACAACTTCAAATGTTCCACTGCCTCCTTAAGACAGGCTCAGAGGAGATGCTCCGTGTTGGGGAGATGGCATGGAATGGAAGGGAGCGTTAACAGCCCTGAACAGAAACAGAGAGAAAGATGAACTCTAACTTGAAGGTGGCTGTGGCCTAAGAGAAAGTCTCCTGTCCAGTCTTTCCTTCTCAGGGGCATTGAAGTTGACTGCTCTTCGTTGGGAGGTGAGGATTCAACAGGGTGACACTTACTTGTTCCCATGAAGAAATCATATGGCGTTCAGCAGGAGGCTTTTCTATGATGGTCACCTCTGTCACACCTGGGGATGATTCTGGAAGAGGAAGCAGAGAGTAGAGTGGTTGGTCCAATCTCACTTATTTCTACCAGAAACGTTGATGAACTGTTGAAGTTTGCTCTAGGAATACCAGATCCCTCTGAGGAGCATTTGTTACCCCTGTAATAAAAGCAGCTGGTCCCTCAAAAGCAGTCGGTCCCATAAGCTAAGACCATGTAGTTTTCTAGTGATAATTATGCCAGTATCCTTTCCATGTATCAAAGTTTTCCTCGAGTTTTCAGAAGAGTCAAATCTTGGAATGCAGCAACAGCCCAATACACTAGCTAAGAAATCGGGACTCCACCATCATAGTCATGCTTTACGCATTCACTAGCTGTGTGACCTTAGATGAGTGCTCACCTCCTTTGGCATTCAGTAAGACAAGAATTACAATAATACCTTCCTCAATAAGTGAAGCAAAAACAGGAATGAAGAAACAGAGAGGAAACGGAGATGAAGATACCTTGGAAAAGTAAAAAGTACCATATACACAATTTTTCTTCTACCTTCTGTTCAAGGTTCTTTCTAATGTGTTGGGAAGCATGGTACTGTGGTAGAACACCAGTGAGCTTCAAGCCATTTGACCTGGGGTGAATCCTTGCTATGCCTCTGACTGGTTAGGGTGGAAGACACTGTTTTATCCCTTTAAGGGTGGTCTCATTTGGCACTGTTCCACCAAAACTAAGACAGTAGATAATAAATGCCATTATTCAGTTTTACAGCAAGGACACTGAGGCTGAGAGGTTAAACCACAAAGCCAATCCTCTGACTCCAAGTATGGGTCTAGTTGAAAAATGAAGAATATGTTCAAAAGTCACTATTTGCCCCCTGGCATAGCCTGTTAAAGCAATTATCCTATGCAAATGCAGAGTCTAGCTTCAATTAGTCTTGGCAGCCCAGTACTCTACCTACAGTAGGACCGAAGAATACAGAATTCTTGGCCCACAACACAGCTGGTTACGTAGGGATGTCATCTGACTATACTCCCAGTGAAATTTAATGCCTAGGGCTACAAGAGGACACACACATAATGTAAGTACTTGACACTAAGTTTTGCTGAGGCATCCATTTCAAATACATCCATCTTGAATAGACAAATTGCCAGTTGTATGACACAGTTACTAACTAAACAACTAGATGAGGAATGAGGCCACCCCCGACTCACAAATTTCCCCTTTTAGAAAGCCCTGGGTAACCTGGATAACTGACTACTTGAATGAGCCACCTTTTCCCTTCAGATGTCCTAATTCCCCCTCTTGTTTTAATTCCACCAATAAAGTGTAAACCTGCAAAACCCTAGATACACAACTCTGGGGTCCTAATAAAAGCAAAGACCCAGGTCTGTTCACTCACTCCCAGCTATCTGGCTGTGTGGCTGCGGGCATACCATGTGTATGCCCAGGACCTGTGTATAATAAAAAAAAATCTTTTTCAAGGTTCCCCGATGGTTGCCGCTGAGGTATATCTTCAGTCATAACAAAAACCACAATGTTTGATCCAACCACTGCATCAGCTTCAGTCTGGGAAATGTCTGTGGGGCTCATCCAAGTAGTATAGGCCTAGGTGAGTGCCTCAGGTATTCCTAGCCAACAGCAACACTATCAGTGAGAAGGCTGAGAGAGACACAAACACACCATTCTTCAGCCTGTAACAGACCTACATGGAAGGGCTACAGGTTCAGACAGAAATGCTGTGATGTAGCACAGATGACAACATACCATTTTTAATCTTTGTACATCTCCAGGATAGGACAACTGGTCAACATACTGACTTTAAAAACTTTCATGTAACAAGTTGCTTAGGAAGTACCCACTGCAGAGACTCTGCTATCCAGCACTTCAGCACTGATAAGGAGGAGGTACTGGGGGTGAGGAAGACAGGGACACACAATAAATTCCATTTCTATAATGCTGTATTTCTGGAAACTGCTATAAGTTATCTCACTGACTCAACAATCATGTGAAGCCGGCATCATTACTTTAAAGATAAGGAAACAGGTTCAGTGATATTACATTAATTATTTCACAGAACTAAATCTCTGACCACAGGTGCAGGTACCAAGCCTAATGTTTTCTCTACTGTATTGCCTTAGTAGTTAATTCCAACATGAGGGAAAGTTTTCTTCACACCACCAAGCAATTCTGACACCAGCTGATTGTTTTACAATTTAACTCAATCCTGACTCTACCAGGAGAAAGCCTCAGATCCCACAGGTTAAGAGCTCGTTCCCACAAGCCTGCCCTTACTTCAGATGCTAACTGCAGGTCCAGGCTGTTATCTGTGCTTCTGACGGACTGGCTATAAATCAGGAGTTCCTATGATCCTTCCCTTGGGTTTGATGAGTCTGATACAAGGGCTCACAGAACTCAGAAAACCCATTTACTCACTGGAATATTGGTTTATTTTAAAGGATATTACAGATCAACAGGGAGATAAGATGTGTAGGGCTGGGTCCTGAACAAAGGGGCTTCTGTCCTTGTCGAGTTTGAGGCCTGGCACAGTGGCATGAGGAAGTGTCTGGTTAACCAGACTGGGAACTCCCTGCACTATTTTGGTTTTTTATGCAGGCTTCATTACACAGGCATGCTTGACTAAATAACTGGCCATTGGCAAATGACTCAACCTCCAGACTCTCTCCCCTCCATGTAAATCAGGTGGGGGAGTGAAAGTTCCAACCCTTTAATCCTGGTTAGTTCCCTTGGGAACTGGCCCCATCTTTAGGTTACCCAAGGGCTTTCCAGTCACCTCACTAACAAAAGGCACCTTCTTTTATCACTTAGGAAATTCCAGGGGTTTTAGGAACTCTGTGCCTGAAACAGTGACAAAGTCTAAATATATATTTATTATAAATCATAACACAGATAACCAAAAAATCATGAGGATATTTAGAAATAATAGCAATAACAAGTTGTGTATGGTTTATTATTAATAACATGTGACATGAGAAGTAGTATCTGACTCAGTTCAGATGCTCAGTTGTGTCTGACTCTTTGCTTCCCTGTCCATCACCAACTTCTGGAGCTTGCTCAAACTCATGTTCATTGAGTCGGTGATGCCATCCAACCATCTCATCCTCTGTCATTCCCTTCTCCTCCTGCCTTCATTCTTTCCAAGCATCAGGGTCTTTTCCAATGAGTCAGTTCTTCGCATCAGGTGACCAAAGTATTGGAGCTTCAGCTTCAGCATCAGTCCTTCCAATGAATATTCAGGAATGACTTCCTTTAGGATTGACTAGTTTGATCTCCTTGCTGTTCAAGGGACTTTCAAGAATCTTATCCAACACCACAGTTCAAAAGCATCAATTCTTCGGCGCTCAGCTTTCTTTTTGGTTCAACTCTCACATCCACATATGACTATAGCTTTGACTATACACACCTTTGCCAGTAAAGTAATGTCTCTGCTTTTTAATATGCTGTCATCTTTTAATTTCAAGGGTGCACACTGTTTATAATAGCCAGGACATGGAAGCAACCTAGCTGTCCATCAGCAGATGAATGGATAAGAAAGCTGTGGTACATATACACAATGGAGTATTACTCAGCCATTAAAAAGAATACATTTGAATCAGTTCTAATGAGGTAGATGAAACTGGAGCTGCAGAAAGAAAAACACCAATACAGTATACTAACGCATATATATGGAGTTTAGAAAGATGGTAACGATAACCCTGTATGCGAGACAGCAAAAGAGACACAGATGTATAGAACAGTCTTTTGGACTCTATGGGAGAGGGCAAGGGTGGGATGATTTGGGAGAATGGCATTGAAACATGTATAATGTCATATAAGAAACGAATCGTCAGTCTAGGTTCGATACAGGATACTGGATGCTTGGGGCTGGTGCACTGGGATGACCCAGAGGGATGGTATGGGGAGGGAGGAGGGAGGAGGGTTCAGGATTGGGGACACGTGTACACCCGTGGCAGATTCATTTTGATGTATGGCAAAACCAATACAATATTGTAAAGTTAAAAAAAAAAAAATTTCAAGGCTGTAGTCACCATCTGCAGTGATTTTGGAGCCTAGGAAAATAAAGTCCCTCACTTGTTCCATTGTTTCCCCATCTGTTTGCCATGAAGTGATAGGACCAGATGCCATGATTTTAGTTTTTTGAATGTTGAGTTTTAATCCAGCCTTTTCACTCTCCTCTTTTACTTTCATCAAGAGGCTTTTTAGTTCCTCTTCACTTTCTGCCATAAGGGTGGTGTCATCTGAAAAGCCCCCAAGATGATAGCTAACAGTGAATGACGTTGGATTCGTGATCTCCGAAGAAGAAGATTTAGCTTCAGGATCAGGTACCAGGCTTGATCACTCAAAGCTTTTGTGTGGCAGAAGTTTTATTATAGTGTAAAAGGACAGAAAAAGCTTCTGACAGACATCCGAAGGGGGAGAGAGAGAGTGTTTCACTTGCTACTCTTATCAAGGCCTTATATACTTTTATCAGACCCATTCCCACAACATACATTTTAGAAGAACAAGATCAGAACTAACAATAGAAAGCTCTTACCAGATCCATTCCCACAACACACATCTTAAGGTAAGATGAGTCAGAAGGTTCTTGTTAAGAAGAAGAAAAATGTCCTTGAGCACGATGCATTGTTATTATATAATCATTAGCACGAGCTTATGGAAAAACATACCCTTGAGCAAGATGAATTTTGTTGTGTGATCATTAGCTCTGGACTTAAAGAAAATGTCTTATGTGACTAAGACAAAACAATGCAGAAAAAAAAAGTTTGTCCTTTTCTCCTCGAGAGCCCCAGACCCCTTTCTCCTTCTTGAGGGCCCTGGACCCCTTCCTCCTTGAGGGCCTTATCAACCTACATAAGAATTAACTCTTTCATTACCCCCTTCTTTGTCTAGGAGAACATGGCTGCCAAGGGAAAAGGGGTGTTGCTCTCATTCTGTAGCTACTTCCTGCTGGCCAGGGGCACAGGCCCTAAATTGTTCTGGCAGCATATCTGCCTTACCCTCATATTGAGGGTCTCTGATCCAGGGACAGTATAGTTGGAGGAGGTTGTGGCATTCATAGGAGCTTAACAACCATCTGTAACATAAAGGCTTTCAGACTGTTAGAAACAAACCCCATTATACAGTTACCGATGTAAGGCAAAAGAGTCATTAAACCAAGTTAAAATGTAATCAAAATTAAAAGTCACATTATGTTCATAGTTAAGGTACAATGTGTTATCCCAGTCCATTTTAGGATTGTTAGATGTCATCAGATCAAGAAGAGGTGTCACATAGGATTGTTGCTGGTGAAGGAATTCCCAGAGTTGAAGAGAGCCCTTTCCTCGAAGCACAGAAACCCACCATGGGAAGCTTTCAACTAATGAAAAAGGGAGTGCTCCACAGACCCAGCAATCAGACAGAGCCAATTCTGCTCTCCCGCCTTTGTGATCAATGACAAGCATTTATGAGCTGCCTGGCTGGAATAATCCATACGGCAGAGGATGAAAGGAAATACTGAATGAAGAAAGCCAGGTCTTCAGACACAGCATAGTTTGCTCTAGATACCTGTGGCATGCCACAGGGGAATACTTTCTGTGGTAACTTACTCCAAAGTTGGGTGCTATCACTCTCTTCCTTCTCTGCCACCCATATCAGTTCCCTATTGAGAGGTGAAGTCTATTTCTCTGCTTCTGTGAAGAGAGGTTAACAGGGGTTAGTCTGTGACTTCCTTGACCAATAAAATATGGCAAAGAAACACCATGCAAGTTTTGGACTTCAAGACGGCTGGCAGTCCCCGTTTCCTCTCTTTCTGCTCTGAGCCATCACAAACTGAATCCAAGCTACTCTTCTGGACAAAGAGGCCATGCTGGGGAGCCTTGAGGGGCCAGATATGTGAGTGCTGAAGCCATATGGGACTTCCAGTCGAGTTGAGCCAGAAGGTAATTCCAGTCCTAGCTGCAATCTCATTGCAAACGTCTGAGACGCGAAATGCAGACAGTCCCACCTAAGCCCAGTCAGCCCACAGGAATGGGAGAGAGACTAAATTGCTGTTTCAACCCACGGTTTGGGGGTGGTTTGTTACCCAGCAATAAATAACTGGAACTCACTCCCTAGTAGAAAACAGTTTCTGAGTCAACAATCTCAGATATTTAATGAGGACCTGGCATGTCCTCAGCTTGGGAAAAATTTCTGCCAGAGATTAGGAATTTAAGGAGATACTGTCTCAAGAAACTCATTGCCTGGTTAGACAAACATGAATCAACAGTGAAAACTTCAAGATAATAATATGTATTACATATTAAATTGGGTAATATATTGACCCTGTGGGTCACTGAAATTAGGTTGGAGGGAGGAAGATAAAGACTGAAAAAGTGATGGAAATGTCATAAACTATGCATAACTAACCTGGGCTGTGAAGGATGACCTGGCCGTTCCGGCAGACTGGCTTCATTAATACCTACTCCTGCTCCTTCCTCATGTGCTTTCCTGTCTTTTATTGACCAGCTGGCTAAAGACTACATTTCCCAGATTCCACTGCAGCTAGGCGCCTGCTGGAGGCCATGCTTTCTGCAGGGAAACCCGCTGGCATAAAACCTGGAAGGAGAGAAGGAGCAGGTGAGGTAGAGGGGTAAGTAGGGTGATGGGCTCTTTTTACAAGCATAGTTGCAAACGTATTTTGATCTCATGGGGTTGAGAGTTGTAGTGTGGCAGAAGCAGCAGCAATTTCTCAATTCTACAGCTTCCTAGCTGCAGGTATGTCCCATTTAGCATCCTTTTCACAGTTTGGTTGGTTCTCAGCCTAGAATCTGCTCTGTTTAATCTCCCAATTATTTTATGGGCTAATGCCTCTCAAGTCCTTCCTGCCTTAACTGGCTACAGTGTCTTTCCAGCCTTTAACAAGCTATGTATTCTATGGTCTGCCACTAAAAATCCTGATTGATAGACAGAGTTTGCATCTGTGGGTTCACCTTCAGGACAAATGAATGTGTGCAGATCAGACGAAATGGTCATTAATATGACTTAAAAATTGTGGCCACAGAGCCAAACAAAAAGTAGTAGACGTTTTGGAACCCGAGATTCCAAAGACATTAAAGTTCTTTACAGACGGAAAAGAAAATTTAAGACTATAAGATTATTCAAAGAGAACAAGAGTTTATTACACAAATCAAAGAATTACATAAAGATAATACATCAGATAATACATGGAGATCAGCCCTGGGATTTCTTTGGAAGAAATGATGCTAAAGCTGAAACTCCAGTACTTTGGCCACCTCATGCAAAGAGTTGACTCATTGGAAAAGACTCTGATGCAGAGGGATTGGGGGCAGGAGGAGAAGGGGGCGACAGAGGATAAGATGGCTGGATGGCATCACTGACTCGATGGACGTGAGTTTGAGTGAACTCCAGAAGTTGGTGATGGACACGGAGGCCTGGCATGCTGTGATTCATGGGGTCGCAAAGAGTCAGACACGACTGAGTGACTGAACTGAACCGAATACATGAAGCTAGGGCTTCAAGGTGAGGCACCTGGAGGGCTTGGGGGGTGGGTGGGTAGAGTGGAGTAGACTGTACATGGCCAACCTGAGGTTCTTTAGAAGGACCAGCTTGAAGGGTTCATCTCTGGTTGATGCTGGGAATCTGGCTTCTGCATGTATTCTACATTGAGAAGGCTGTTTTCCCAATCTGCCTAAATCACTAAAAATCTGCTTTCCTTTTGAGAGTCAAAAATTTGCATGGTGTCATGGGCAAAGCTCATTAACAATTCTCAGGAAATAAAAATAGAATCTGGATAATAAGATAAAATCTAACATTTTTTTTTCCCTTTGGCCTTGGTCTAGTTTCATTTGCTTATAGGATACCATGTGCAGAGACCTCGTACCTGGCGCTTCAGACCATAGTTCCTCTTGCAAGGTAACTACACCTAACACTTAAGCTTGCCTCACACATCAGGTTCAGGTTTTGGTAAGTTCTAAGGGAAAAGAATTCCAGTTGAGCTATTTCAAATCCTGGAAGATGATGCTGTGAAAATGCTGCACTTGATATGCCAGCAAATTTGGAAAACTCAGCAGTGGCCACAGGACTGGAAAAGGTCAGTTTTCATTCCAATCCCAAAGAAAGGCAATGCCAAAGAATGCTCAAACTACCACACAATTGCACTCATCTCACACGCTAGTAAAGTAGTGCTCAAAATTCTCCAAGCCAGGCTTCAGCAATAAGTGAACTTCCAGATGTCCAAGCTGGTTTTAGAAAAAACAGAGGAACCAGAGATCAAATCGCCAATATCCAATGGATCATGGAAAAAGCAAGAGAGTTCCAGAAAAACATCTATTTCTGCTTTATTGACTATGCCAAAGCCTTTGTGTGGATCATAATACACTGTGGAAAATTCTGAAAGAGATGGGAATACCAGACCACCTGACCTGCCTCTTGAGAACTCTGTATGCAGGTCAGGAAGCAACAGTTAGAACTGGACATGGAACAACAGATTGGTCCCAAATAAGAAAAGGTGTACGTCAGGCTGTATTGTCACCCTGCTTATTTAACTTATATGCAGAGTACATCATGAGAAATGCTGGGCTGGAAGAAGCACAAGCTGGAATCAAGATTGCCAGGAGAAATATCAATCACCTCAGATATGAAGATGACACCACCCTTATGGCAGAAAGTGAAGAGGAGCTAAAAAGCCTCTTGAAAGAGGAGAGTGAAAAGTTGGCTTAAAGCTCAACATTCAGAAAATGAAGACCATGGCATCTGGTCCCATCACTTCATGGGAAATAGATGGGGAAACAGTGGAAACAGTGTCAGACTTTATTTTTGGGGGGCTCCAAAATCACTGCAGACGATGATTGCAACCATAAAATTAAAACACGCTTACTCTTTGGAAGGAAAGTTATTACCAACCTAGATAGCATATTGAAAAGCAGAGACATTACTTTGCCAACAAAGGTCCATCTAGTCAAGGCTATGGTTTTTTCAGTGGTCACGTATGGATGTGAAAGTTGGACTGTGAAGAAAGCTGAGTGCTGAAGAATTGATGCTTTTGAACTGTGGTGCTGGAGAAGACTCTTGAGAGTCCCTTGGACTGCAAGGAGATCCAATCAGTCCATTCTAAAGGAGATCAGTCCTGGGTGTTCTTTGGAAGGACTGATGCTAAAGCTGAAACTCCAATACTTTGGCCACCTGATGCGAAGTCTTGACTCACTGGAAAAGACTCTGATGCTGGGAGGGATTGAGGGCAGGAGGAGAAGGGGATGACAGAGGATGAGATGGTTAGATGGCATCACTGACTTGATGGACATGAGTTTGGGTGAACTCCAGGAAGTGGTGATGGACAGGGAGGCCTGGGGTGCTGCGATTCATGGGGTCACAAGGAGTCGGACATGGCTGAGCGACTGAACTGAACTGAACTGAAGGGAACAGAGTAGTTATCCCCTGGAAAGTCGATTCAAGTTCAGGCTATGCTTTTAGACAACCCAGTGGTTACCTTAAAACCTATCACACACTAAATCCTGCCACCCTGCTACAGGATTGGGGTTCCTGGAGCATGACCATATAGAAACCATAGACATGATCTTTTCCAGTTGCCCCAACTGAGAAAGTTAGCCTCTCAGAGATGGGAGCAGTTTTATGAGAAGAGAGAAAAGTCTGGTGGATATGCAGTGACTTCTCAGACCCAAGTCACAGAAGTGAGAAGCTACCCACTGAGGCTCCTGCCCCCAAAGAAGAGTTGACAGTCCTCACCTGAGCCTTTCAGCATGGGACAGGGAAAATCCTACAGGTTTTCACAGATTCCCAGTATGCATATGCCATCCTACCCACACATGGGGCTATTTGGATGGAAGGAGGTATGCTTACTGCAGAGAATAAACTTGTGAAATGTGGCTTAAGCATACTGAAGTTCTTAAGAGTACAGCTTCCAAAAGGGATGGCAGTGATTCATTGCAGGCCTCATACAAAGGGAATACAGAGGTAAAAAAGGGAAACAAAGTGAATACAACTGCCGAAAGGGTGGCCCAGAACCTGCAACTTGGCAACCACCGCTCATACCTCAAAGGCAAGATCCATCCAATCATTCCCCAATCTACAGAAAGGAAGAATTAGATAAAAACTGAAAACTGGGCTTCAGTAGAGATCGAGAGGACCACGGTGGCTAGCTAATGAACACAGGCAACACTTCTTTTCCAAACCACAGCTTGTCAAGCCATCAGGAAGGTTCATCAAGACTCACCACAGGAGGGAGGCCCTAAATAATTGGTCAGTTGAGCTCACGGTTAACTCCAGGCATGAAAACTATAATCAAATGGATAGATGAGACATGCCCATCTGCACAATGAACACAGCTCCCCAGACCAGACCCTCCAGAGGCCCCTAGATAAGGGCCATTCAGACCACAGGGACATATCCTGGAGAAGACTGGCAGATTGATTTCACCATCATGGCAAGAGTACTGGGCATTTTCAGGGATCTCCTGGCCCTAGAAAACACAGTTTCTGGGTGGAAAGAAGCATTTCCTGCTAGAACTGAAATGACAGCTGAAGTGGCTAAGGCATTATTAAAAGATATAGTCCCCAGGTTGGGTCTCAGGATCCCTGCAAAGAAATAATGGTTCAGCATTTATGTCTCAAGCGATGATGGAAGTAAGTGCCCTGGGCATAAAATGGACCTTGTACTCAGTCTGGAGACCCTCCCCACCCAAACTGTCAAAGAGAGATCCAATCAGACCCTGAAATGGGCCTTAGCCAAGGTATGTCAGGAAACTCAAGAAAACTGGCCCTAGTGTGCATGTGGTTAGCCCCAGGGGATAAATTAAAATTAAGTGTATTTGAACTTATAACACACACACACAGTAGACCCATTTCCCAGTCCCAAGAGAAGGGACATCTTAACCCCACTGAAATGGAATAACTCAAGTATGCCCTCCCCTAGGAAAAACCATGAAAGCTCTCACAGAAGATGGTGACCAGGTGCCCGCACCCACTGACCTGGCCCTCCACCTCTTCCAGCCAGAAGCCTGAGCGAACCTAAAAATCTCAAAAACCAGCTGCTGCAAGATCAGCTCATGCCTAGTTGAACAGACTCTCCTTGGTGACCCTAACCACCCGCTCTGCTCTGATGTTGTAGGCATCATTCCATGGGGACACTGTACTTGAGGGAAGAGGCCCCCAAGCCCCAACCTGTAGAGAGACAGTTTGGGGCAATGGCCCCCTTAATGACTTGTGATGCTAAGACCTGAAGCTTCTCTTCTAAAAAACAATCAAAGCATGACCAGGGAGATACAGCCCCAGCAGTGAGCCTTGACATCAGGGCACACTTGGCCATAGGCAGAAAACCAAGATACTTACATTTTTAGGAAAAATCTGACATGTGACCGTTATTCTTTTGTCATCTGACATGTAACCACTGTTCTCTTGGGCCATGTATCTTACATTGTCTGAAGTCATTGCCTCAAAAAGTAATAAAACACGCTGGGACCTGGGACCCTTTGCTGCAGTGCTGCAATGCCTGTACCTGGACACACCTCTGCCTGAGCAACAAAATACACAGAAACTGTAAGGGACTAAAAATAACCGCATGCATGTGCTGCTGCTGCTGCTGCTAAGTCGCTTCAGTCATGTCCGACTCTGTGCGACCCATAGACGGCAGCCCACCAGGCTCCCCCGTCCCTGAGATTCTCCAGGCAAGAACACTGGAGTGGGTTGCCATTTCCTTCTCCAATGCGTAAAAAGTGAAAGTGAAGTTGCTCAGTCGTGTCCGACTCTTAGCGACCCCATGGACTGCAGCCTGCGTGCATGTGCAGGTGGGGCAAATTCTAAACAGAAGATACAGAGTCCAAAAAACTTTTGCCACTTTTGAAGTAGTTTGTTGTTTAGTCACTAAGTGTGTGTGAGTCTCCAAGTTGCTAAGGTGCATTGGACTCTTCAGGGGCCCCAGGGACTGTAGACCTCCACAGAGAGGGTGCAACCAGCACTAAGATCTGAACAGCAAAGTGCTGCTGCCTGGTGAGTACTCCACTCACCCTCCCCAACAAGAACCCTACAAAGCAGCCCCACCCCTGGCTGTGGGAAAGAGTTATACTCTAGAGTGTGAGCTGGCTTCTTTCCATTCTTTGATCGAATAAAACTTCCATTTGCTTCTGAACCAAACTCGGTCTCATCCTACTGGTTCTAATGATACTGGGCAGGAAGACCCCTTTTGGTGCCCAACGCAAAAGGGTTGGTAACAACAAAAGGCTGATTGTTTTGCCTACATGAGTGGCCCCCAATAAAACCCCTAGAATTTGGGTTATAGGCCAGCTTCCCTGGGCAGAAACACTGCCCACATATTGTAGCATTTCACCACTTGAAGAAGGAGTGTACTCTATGTGACCACTCACCGGTGGGAAAACTTCAGAAGCTGATACACGGCTTCCTCTGGATATCACCTGATATGTCAAAGATCAGATTTCAAGGGTCCAACTGATTGATATAATAAACTATAGCTGGGAGTCCTGTCTGAGTCTTGTGAGTCCTTCTAATGAATCACTGAGACTTGTGGACAGTTGTGAGACACCAGAACATCTATCTATCTCTTCATTTTAAATGTTTTAATTTATTTGCTTTAGTTATGTTTTGGAAAATAGCAAATAGTTGGGTTTTGTGAGCCAGATTTAAAATCTTTTTCTATTACTAGGTGACTTAAGCTCATTCATGTTTATTGTTATGAGGGATATGTTTGGTCTCAGCCTTATCATTATATTTTTAATTACATGTATTATATTACACTTGTTATGTTTCTTTTTGAAATGTGTATTGTTTGCTCTTTTCTTTAAAATATTTGGGGGAATGGACTGCTTTCTATTGCTTCATGAGAAACTACCACAAATTAGCAACTTTAGACAGCACCCAGGTCACAGTTCTGTAGCTCGTAAATCTGGCACAGCATGACTGGTCTCTCTGCTGAGACTGAAATAATTGATCTATATTTCTATACATCCAGGCAAACCGACTGCTCAAGTGTCAGCTGATCTATTCTCATTGGGTGCTCCAGGTCATCTTCCATTCCTGTTACTGGCAGAACTCAACTCCTTGTGGTTGTAGGAATTAAGTCTTCAGTCCTTGCCTGCTGTCAGCCAGGGACACTTTCAGCTTTCAGAGGCCTTTATGATATACTTTATCATGTGTTCTCATCCATCTTCAAGCTAGCAACAGCATAACAAATCTTTTTCATGCTTCAAATCTCTTTGACTTCCTCTTCTGTTAACAGCTTGTTGTAAAGTGCTCATGGAGTTAAGGATAATCTCCCTTTTTGCCAATTCACACAACAAATCACAGGTGCTATACTTCAGGAAATCTTGCAGGGCTA
This sequence comes from Capra hircus, assembly GCF_001704415.2. Classification (NCBI taxonomy): domain Eukaryota; kingdom Metazoa; phylum Chordata; class Mammalia; order Artiodactyla; family Bovidae; genus Capra; species Capra hircus. The sequence continues at coordinate 20,572,349 of NC_030831.1, read as the reverse complement.
TTTTTGGGATTCCTTTTTTATTTAAAAAAAATAGCCTTATTGAGATATAATTCCACACCATAAAGTGTTCACCCCACTGAAATGTATACTTTAGTGATTTTTAGTATATTCACAGAGTTGTGCATCCTTTCCTGAAAAAGAAACTTTGTACCATCCTCCATTCCCCACTCCCAGCATTCTGGCAATTTACTTTACATCTGTACATACTTGTAGATCATAAGTGAAATCATAAAACACATGGCCTTTGTAACTCTCCTTTCAATCAGTTTTCAAGGTTAATCTATATTGTAGCATGGATCAGTACTGTATTTCTTTTATTTGCCAACATTTCCTATTGTATGGACATACCACATTTTTCAGATCTATTCATCAGCTGATGGACATATGGACTGTTTCTACTTTATTATAAATAATGCTTTTAAGAATATTTGTGTACATGTTTTTGCATGTAAATGTTTTTCATTTCTCTTGGGTATATATCCAGAGGTGAAATTGCTGGGTCATAGGTAACTATGTTTAGCTTTTTGAGGAAATGCCAAACTGCTTTCCAAAGTAGCAGTGCCATTTTACATTCCCACCTATAGTGAATGAATATTCCAGTTTCTCCAGTTCCTTGCCAAGACTTACATGTATTTATTTATTTTTTAAGCAGGCATCCTAGAGGGTGTGAAGTGGTATTTGGATTGGATTATTTGATGTTTTTGTAGAGTCATATGAGTTCTTAATAGATTTCACCCATAAATCCTTTATCACATATGTGATTTGCAGTCTCTCCTTTTCTGTGGAGTCTTCACTTTCTTGATGGTATCTTTAAAAGCACAAGCACTTTTAATATTGATGAAGTATGATTTAGCTATTTTTTTCTTTTGTTTCTTGTACTTTTGGTGTTAGATCTAAGAATCCACTGCCTAATCCAAAGTCATTAAAAAATCAATTCAAGGCCTATGTTTTAGCACATACATTTATATCTAAGATCCATTTTGAGTTAATTTTTGTATCTGAATTGAGGATGGGGTCCAATTTCACTCTTTTGGATGTGGCTATCCAGTTGCCACAAAATATGTTGAAAAGACTTTTCCCCTCATTATTTAGATATCCCTGCTGAAAATCACTGGGCCATAAATGTGATGGTTTAGTTCTGGAGTCTGAATTCTATTCCACTGATCTATACTTCTATCTTTATAGCACTGCCCCAGTGAAAACTACTGTAGATTTGGAGTAAATTTATTGTAGTAATATATACATAAAAATCTGAGATATTAACTATTTTAAAGTGTACATTTAAGTACACTTGACATTGCTGTATAATTATCACCACTATTCATCTGCAGAACATTTTCATTATCCCAAGTGTAATAAACTTTCAAATAGTAAAATTTAAGTCCTCTAACTTTTGTACCTCTTTTCCACTTTGGCTATTCTGGGTCTCCATTTTCACATTAATTTTAGGACTGGGTTATTTGTCAATATCTGAGAGAGAAGCAGTTGATGTTTTCATAGGGATTGTAAATTTAGTCAATTTTCAGAGTATGGGATTGTAATAATATTAAGACTTCCAAACCATAAACATGTCTTCCAGTCTGTTTAGATGTTTTTTAATTTCTTTACATACTGTGTAGTACAAGTCATGCACTTCTGTTAATTTATTCATTTATGCCTTACTTCTGTTAACTTTATACTAAGTATTTTACTGTTTTGACCAAATTGTAAATTGAATTGTTTTTATAGATTTTTGGACTTGTTCATTGCTAACCTATAGGGTTGTTTTTTCCCTCTCTCTTTTTTGTGTGTGGATTTCTTAGGACTTTTTTTTTTTAATACATGAAGCATGTTATCTGCAAATAGCTCCTTCCTTCTTTCCTTCCCACTTGTATGTCTTTATTTCATTCTCTTGCTTAACTGCCCTGACTAGAATCTCAGTAAAATGCTGAACAGAAGTGGTAAGAGGGGAGTTCTTATTTTGCAGAAAAGAGAGAATGTAGCATACCTGAGACTGCAATATTTAGAGACATCTGCTTGTAAGGTTGGTCCTTGGTTGGCATCTGGGAACTCGGATTTCAAGAGGATTTCTACCATTCCCTGGTAAGAATGGCTCACTGTACCCCTTGCTATTGCAGACAATATGGTTTATGCTGACACCTGCTTTCCTCTGGGAGTCTCAAATTTGGTACATATTAGGTAGATGGTGTCTACATAATGCATTTCCAATAAAAGGTATGGACTCCTGGTCACATGAGCTTCCCTAGTAGACAACATTTCAGATGTATTGTCACATATTGCTGGAATAATTAAGGGTGTCCCATGTGATTCCTAGAGATGGCAACGACACCCCACTCCAGTACTCTTGCCTGGAAAATCCCATGGATGGAGGACCCTGGTAGGCTACAGTCCATGGGGTTGTGAAGAGTCGGACATGACTGAGGGACTTCACTCTCACTTTTCACTTTCATGCATTGGAGAAGGAAATGGCAACCCACTCCAGTGTTCTTGCCTGGAGAATCCCAGGGAGGGCAGAGCCTGGTGGGCTGCCATCTATGGGGTCACACAGAGTCTGACACGACTGAAGCGACTTAGCAGCAGCAGCATGTGATTCCACTAAGAGAAGACTCTTGAAAACTTATATCTGGTTTACTTAATCTCCCCACATGTACCTTTCCCTTTGCTTCTACTATAATAAATTGCAACACGACTGTCTCTCAAGTCCTGTAACCTCAACTTGGTGTGGTGCTGGGGATCCCATGAACATTTGTCTTGTTCCTGATTTTACTGGGAAAGTATCCGGTTTCTCACCATTAAGTAAATGTTGGCTGTGGGTTCTTCATAGATACCCTTCATCAGGTTGAGAAAACTTGATTTTTGCTTTTATGTTTTCATTCTATCCCACAATTCAGGTATGGTCTGTCATCAGAGAACACACCTTGTATGATATAAATTCTTCAAAATTTATTTTGGCTTGCTTAAAGGTCTAACATATTTGAGGTTATTCCATGTATACTTGAGAATAATTTTATTATACTGTTTCTGATAAAGTGTTCTACAGATGTCTGTTAGGTAGAGTCAATTTAGTGTTGCTTAAGTTTGCTAGTTCCTTGTTAACTTTCTACCCAGCTGTTTTATCGATTGTTGTAAGTAGGGTATTGTCTGAGACTATTATTGTTGAATTATCTATCTCTCCTTTCAACACTGTCAGTTTTTGCTTCATATATTTTGGACCTTCATAGGTACATATATGATAATTATTTTGTTTTCCTGGGCATTGATACCTATTATCATTATGAACTGTCCTCCTTTGTTTCAAATAATGAATTTTGTTTTAAAGTTTATTTTACCTGATATTAGTATAACCACTCAAGCTCCACTTGGGGTTCTATTTGCATGGTATATTTTCCCCCCATATTTTCAGTTTTAACCTGTTTGTGTCTGTAAATACAAAATGTGTCTCTTGTAGACTAGGTATATTTGAATCATGTTTTTGCTTTTCTAAAATCTGATGGCAATCTCTGCCTTCTCATTGAAGTGTTTAGTCCATTTACATTAAATGTAACTACTGATAAGGTAGGATTTATTTCTGCCATTATGCTATTTCTTTCTGAGTCCTCACCAGCAATATTTTCAGCATTGCTATAGTCGATTTCTAGTATTAGTCCGTTAATGGTGATTTATTAGACTTTCTCTATTAAGTTCCTGAAAATTCTTCCAGCTTCCACCCATTTCCTAGTTTCAAAGATGCTTCCACATAGGTATATGTTGCAGCAGAACCCATTTCCAGGTAATGAAACATATACATTAGTTTACTATGCTGCATAACAAACTACCATAAATTTTTAGCACTGGTAAGATGAAGGACACTATCCTCTTGATGGCCATCAGCTAGGGGGCTGCTCTCAGCTCCTACAGACTAGTTGCAGTTCCTTGCCATTGGTCCTCTCATAGGATCTCTCACAACATGGCAGCTTAGCTTTTCAAAGTCAGGAGGAAATCCATCTGACTTCTACTTCTCTCTCAGAATGTCTCGCTGATTATGTCAGGCCTACCTAGGATAATGACCCTTTTAAGTCAAAGTTAACTAATTAAGGTACTTTAATTACATACACAAAAACCCTTTGCCTTTGTCATATAATGTAACCCAAGCCATGGCATGACATCCCTCATTTTCACAGGTCCTGCCCATTATCAAGAGTAATGGATTATATACAGGTAGCACTGGACAGCACCATGGACATCAGCAGATGGTCAACACTGAAATCAGACTGATTATATTCTTTGAAGCCAAAGATGCAGAAGCTCTATACAGTCAGCAAAAACAAGACTGGGAGCTGACTGTGGCTCAGACCAAGAATTCCTTATTGCAAAATTCAGACTTAAATTGAAGTAAGTAGGGGAAACCACTAGACCATTCAGGTATGACCTAAATCAAATCCCTTATGATTATATAGTGGAAGTGAGAAATAGATCCAGGGGATTAGATATGATAGACAGAGTACCTGAAAAACTATGGATGGAGGTTTGTGACACTGTATAGGAGGCAGGGATCAAGACAATCCCAAGAAAAAGAAATGCAAAAAGGCAAAATGGTTGCCTGAGGAGTCCTTACAAAGAGCTGTGAAAAAAAGAGAAGCAAAAGGCAAAGGAGAGAAAAAAAAAAAAGATACACCAATTTGAATGCAGAGTTCCAAAGAGCAAGGAGATAAGAAAGCCTTCCTCAGTGATCAATGCAAAGAAATAGAGGAAAACAATAGAATGGGAAAGACCAGAGATCTCTTCAAGAAAATTAGAGATACCAAGGGAACATTTCATGCAAAGATGGGCTCATTAAAGGATGGAAATAGGATGGACCTAACAGAAGCAGAAGATATTAAGAAGAGGTGGCAAGAATACACAGAAGAACTATAAAAAAGATCTTCACGACCCAGATAATCATGATGGTGTGATCACTCACATAGAGCCAGACATCTTAGAATGTGAAGGTAATGGAATCCCAGTTGAGCTGTTTCAAACCTTGAAAGATGATGCTGTGAAAGTGCTGCACTCAATATGCCAGCAAATTTGGGAAAGTCAGCAGTGGCCACAGGACTGGAAAAGGTCAGTTTTCATCCTAATCCCAAAGAAAGGCAATGCCAAAGAATGCTCAAACCACTGCACAACTGCACTCATCTCATATGCTAGCAAAGTAATCTCAAATTTCTTCAAGCCAGGCAACAGTACGTGACCCGTGAACTTCCTGATGTTCAAGCTGGTTTTAGAAAAGGCAGAAGAACCAGAGATCAAATTGCCAACATCCGCTGGATCATCGAAAAAGCAAGAGAGTTCCAGAAAAACATCTGCTTTATTGACTATGCCAAACCCTTTGACTGTGTGATCACAACAAAATGTGGAAAAATTCTTCAAGAGATGGGAATACCAAACCACCTGACCTGCCTCCTGAGAAATCTGTATGCAGGTCAGGAAGCAACATTTAGAACAGGACATGGAACAAGAGTGGTTCCAAACAGGGAAAGGAGTAGGTCAAGGCTGTATATTGTCACCCTGTTTATTTAAATTATATGCAGAGTACATCATGAGAAATGCTAGGCTGGAAGAAGCACAAGCTGGAATCAAGATTGCTGGGAGAAATATCAATAAACTGAGATATGCAGATGACACCACCGTTATGGCAGAAAGCAAAGATGAACTGAAGAGCCTCTTGATTAAAGAGGAGAGTGAAAAGTTGGCTTAAAACTCAACATTCAGAAAACTAAGATCATAACATCTGGTTTCATCATTTCATGGCAAATAGGTGGGGAAACAATGGAAACAGTGAGAGACTTAATTTTTTTGGCCTCCAAAATCACTGCAGATGGTGACTGCAGCCATGAAATAAAGACGCTTGCTCCTTGGATGAAAAGTTATGACCAACCTTGACAGCATATGAAAAAGCAGAGACATTACTTTGCCAACAAAGGTCCTTCTAGTCAAAGCTATGGGTTTTCCAGTAGGCATGTATGCATCTGAGAGTTGGACTATAAAGATAGCTGAGCGCTGAAGAATTTATGCTTTTGAACGGTGGTGTTGGAGAAGACTCTTGAGTCCCTTGGACAGCAAGGAGACCCAACCAGTGAATCGTAAATGAAATCATTCCTGAATATTCATTGGAAGGACTGATGCTGAAGGTGAAACTCCCAATACTTCAGCCACCTGATGCGAAAAACTGACTCATTTGAAAAGACCCTGATGCTGGGAAAGACTGAAGGTGGAAGGAGAAGAGGATGGCAGAGGATGAGATGGCTGGATGGCATCACCAACTCAATGGACATGAGTTTGAGTAAACTTCGGGAATTGGTGATGTACAGGGAGGCCTGGCGTGCTGCAGTCCATGGGGTCACAAGGAGTCGGACACAACTGAGTGACTGAACTGAACTGAGAACTGGAGGTCATTTTAGAAATCTGCTCACTAGTTACACTATAGTTACACCCTTTTAAACATCCTTTTGTCATAACAGAAAACAACGGTTACATCATTCTTCAACTCTCCTCCCACCTTTGGTTTAGTCTTATGTGCATGCATTTATGTATGTTTGTGTGTATTACTCTTATGAAAATAATGCTCAGCAGAAGTCTTTTTGCAGGTTTCTCAGTCTATATTTGATTTGATAAAATCTGTCCTCCAGTAGATTCCTCAGGATGGGCTCATGGGTGGAGAATTTTCTACGTTCTTTTATTTGATAGACAGTTAGGATAGATATTAAATCCTTGGCTCACACTTTCTTTCACTGAATTTTCTATACTTGTTCAGGTATTTTAATTTTGTTTGGAGTTTAAAATTTTCTTCTACTTCAGTTCTTTTTTGGGAAGAGTCTTCCTCAGTTGTCTGTTTGACATTTTATTTCCTGATTCCAGCATTAGTTCTCTATAGGTTTTACTTTTCTCTCCTTCATTTTGCAATAGTGTGTCATTTAAAAAGATTTCTAGGTTAGTGACACTAGTGTCTCATTTCTGTTGGTTGTTTCAGCCAGGCTCTTTGGCTGGAATCATTTCTGGGTCTGTTTGCTTGCCACAGATTCTTCTGGTGGTGAGAGAGTAGGGCAGGAAAAATTATGGTCTGGTCCTATGATTTGTTGCTTTTTCTCTTTTTACTTCGTTACTTTGCACATTTGCTATTCTCTGTCTTTAAGCATCACTGAGAGTTTGGTTTTGGATAAAAATGTAGTTGCAGAGTTATTGCATATATTTTTGGAAGGAGATTTTGGGGAGGCTGCTTACCATATACCCACCACTAACTTTAGCTGCTTTGCCATAAAAAAATCCTCTTAATATATTGTCTTTTCAAACAACAAAGAAACATGAAAACATACAGGCAAGCTTGTTTTACCATGCTTTGCTTTATTGTGCTTCTCAGATATTGCCTTTTTAAAAATTTTTTACAAATTGAAGATTTGTGGCAACCTTGCATTGTTAAATAATGGTTAGTATTTTTCAGCAATAAAGTATTTTAAGGTTAAGGTATGTACATTTTTTAGACATAATGCTATTGCACACTTAATAGAGTGTAAACATAACTTTTATACACAGTGGAAACCAAAAATTTGTGAGACTCACTTTATTAGGATATTCACTTTTACTGCAGTGGTCTGGATCCTAATTCCCAACATCTCTGAGGTATGTCTGCAAATGATTTTTGACTTGTGATTACTAAACTTGAAATTATCAGGTTTTGACTACATTTATAAATAGACTGCTTACAGGAGGCTAGATTTCCTATAAATTTAATCACCAGATGTTTAATTCCTTAGGTAGGTTTTAACTTGTAACTGTTAGCAGTTGGCCAGACATCTGAAATACATAATACAATATATTAAATGCATAAATGAAATTTAAAATGTTTATAGACATTTAATTATATAGGCCTTTAAATCAAACTGACAGCTTAAGGGAAATAGGCCTTTAAATCAAACTGACAGCTTAAGGGAAATTTAGTTAGCTTGACTTGAGTAGATTCAACATTTACTAAAAGAAAATAATTTTTTAGAGAAAACTTTCTAGATTTATAAATATACTAATGAAGTTGAAGCTCCAATACTTTGGCCATCTGATGCAAAGAGACTGAATGTTGGGAAAGATTGAGGGCAGGAGAAGGGCGAGAGAGGATGAGATGGCTGGATAACATTATCATCTCAACGGACAGGAGTCTGAGCAAACTCTGGGAGATAGTGAAGGACAGGGAGCCTGGAACGCTGCAGTCTGTGGGGTCGCAAAGAGTCAGATATGACTTAGTGACAGAACAACAACAATGAAGGACGTCTGTGGAATAGCAAGACCTGCCTAAGTCCAGAAGTACAAGAAGCAATAGGGCAGAAGTCTGGGTAAGAATAAGGAGATAAAATATGAGTGGTCTCGGTGATTAGCTGTCTCTTTGCCCTACACTCACAATTTCATTTATAAAACCTACCGCTTCTCCCAAACACATCAGGATATTTCACACCTCATTTACTGTTTTAGGCACCGAGGAATATCAGTTCAGTTGCTCAGTCATGTCCCAGTCTTTTCGACCCCATGAACTGCAGCACGCTGGGCTTCCCTGTCCATCATCAACTCCCGGAGTTTACCCAAGCTCATGTCCATTGAGTCTGTGACGCCATCCAACCAAGGAATATAGGGAAGAACAATACAAAGTTCCTAACCTCATGGACTTCAGCTACAGAAAAGAGACAAATTAAAACAAACAAAAAATACATAATTTCAAATAGTGGCAAAGCCATAGAGGATTAAAAAAAAGAGTAGGATAAAGGAAGACAGTGATAGGGAACGGGGTTACTGGAACTGTATTCAGGGAAGGCTCCTTCGAGGTTGTGATATTAGAGATTTGAATGAAGTCAGAGAAAGATATTCAGAGGAAGAGAATTTCAGATGGAAGGTCTAGCAAATTGCAAAAGCCTTGACGTGGGAACAAGCTTAGTGGGTTCATAGTACAAGGAAGCTACTATGGCAAAACAGAGTGGAAGCAAAGTCAGAAAGACAGTTGAGGGTAAATTATAGGAGACTGGTGGGTCATGGCACAAAATCTGGATTTTATTATGAATGCAAAAGGAAGGTGTTGAAATGTACTATTTGGCCTGCTTAGATTGCCTTTCTCCTCGGTATTCTGGCTAACTTCCACTGGTCTTTTAATCAGCATCATCTCCTGTGGGACATACTTCTTAGCTCTCCAGAAAAGATCAACCACCTCCTTCTGTGTGCTACCTCCGAGCAATAACGAATGACTGAACTGTGTGTGTGTTTCATTTCATTGTAGAGTAGCTCCAGCATTTAACGTAGTAGTCCCTCCCTGGGATCCTGGTGTGCTGCCGTCTACGGGGTCGCACAGAGTCAGACACGACTGAAGCGACTGAGCAGCAGCAGCAGGTACTAAGGGAAGGTTCCATAAAGGAAAACCACCCATTCAACGGTGCAAACTTTGACTTCTCTGGACCAATTCAGGTGCCATTCACACGGAGGCGCATGGGAACCGGTTGCCCTGGGAGGTCGGTTGCAACATTCCCTCACCTCCCTCTGGCCATCTGAAGCCAAGAAGGCCTCTCAGGACAGCCAGCCTCCCACTGTCAGGGGCCTGCTGTTTCCCCTTAGCACATCTATTCCCGCGTCCTTCCTGGGCCCTGTGGTGGGATTTCGGATGGGGTGACCTTCGGGCTTCGCGTCTCTGCATCCACACTCCCGGCAAACGGTCCCTTGGCCCCGTTAACGCACCTTCTGAACAGGACTTACAGCCGCGATGTCCACTGGTCTAGAGAGTCCAGTTCCTGCCGCGCCTCCGTGCTTCCGCGACACACCCTTCGTCCCGTAGTCGCCCTCACGGTCCCCCGCCCCCACTCACCTAGGATGCGAGTGACCCCCAAGGTCAGCTTCTCCAGGTGCGGCTTGCTGCTGCCCAGCAGCGGGGGCGACGTCTCCTCCATGTCTCGTGTCCCGGCTCCGCGTGCGGCCGGGGAAGGGGTAGGGACCGGGCGGGGGAGCGGGGCGGGCCGGAGGGGCGGACACCGCCCGGGAGGTGCGGCCGTCAAGTTCGCGGCATGCCGGGACTTGTAGTTCTCGGCGCCTGAAAGGGCTGCGGCGCGGAGATGAGGGGCCCGGGCTGCTCGGGCGGTAGTAGTCCCCCGAGGCGCTTGTTCCCGCTGCCCCGGCGGGTGCTCCACACCACGCCGCCGGGACCCAGCGACCCCTCCGGCCGGACCGTCCCGCCCCGCCGGGGCCGGCCGCGCAAGCGGGGGCGGGCCTCTGTGTCGTGTGGCCAATCCGGACCGGGCCTGTGGGCCGGGGCGGGGCGGCCCCGGCGCGACGCCCCGAGTGGCGGTTGTTTCAAGATGGCGGACGTGGCGGGCCCCTCCCGCCCGGGCGCGGCGGCGTTCTGGAGCCGGGACTGTATCCTTTGCCCGCCTGACAGGGGGCGCCGGCGCCTTTCCCGGGGCGAGCGGTCGCGAGGGACTCGGAGCGGAAGGGGGAAGGTCGCTGCGGACCCCGGGGGCGGGGCCGTGCAGTCGGGCCGCCTGGCAGTCCCCTTGCTTGGGTATTAGGTAGCAGAGAGCCTGCACTGTTTCTCCAGGCTGGAGTTCTAGATGTGGGGACTCGACCCAAGCTGTTTCCCTGCCCTCCTTGGCGGTGAGCTCCGGAAAGTCGGCCTAGAGTCGGGGGCTGGAAGGGGCCCGCTGCCTGAGGCGACCTCCGGCCGGCCGGGTCTGTGAGGAGTGAGCTTCTGGAGGAGGGCACGGCGTTGGGTGGTCCAGGAGCTTTTCGTCTTGGTTTAGGATTATCCCTGGCCTGCGCTGTTAGGAGCAAGTCAGTACCTCGTCGGACTTCGAAGGCCTGGCAGTGACGATGTATTTTCATACTTAGATCTTCAGAGAATCGTGGGATTTGGTTTCACAGGGACGTGATCTGGTAATGCTGATGATGGAATCAGATGGGATGCAGATTTTAGGGCCTGGGAGTAGTGTTGATTTGTGTGTAGGTTGCGGGTCACCGCTAGCAGGGTTGAACCAGTTCTTGGATAGTTTTATGGTAGAGAAGCGGTGGCACTTTTACCCTTGGAGTAATGAGATGTGTGAAAAAACTGGTTCTTTTGCCTGCGTTAGGTACATTGTTCCAGATTGATCTTTGGTCCTGGTAACTTGCTTCATGTTCCAGGAGAGTTACCTGAAAGGAGGCGTTCAGTGTGTTGGATGCCCACAGAGGCAAGCCTTTTTGTCTGTTTGCTAGGATTGGCCATAGCATTGTTAGAGGCGTTGCTGTTAACTTCTGAATCGTTCTTTGCAGGTTCTACTTAGCTAGTTAGTAAAACTCAAGAAGTTATATTATCAATTCCCCTTGTTGGATTACTAGGATTAAAGTGTCACGCCTTGGAGAGTGGGGTATTTTTGCATTTCTTGCTGCTGAATGTTTGGTGTTACGGACTTTCTAAGCATTATTACCATTTGTGTGTGAGAGGTTGGAGAGCATCAAGTGAAATCGTGATCCTACAATGGATAAAAAGCACACTGATACACTATGCAAATTAAATATTTTTTTCTTTACCTATCAGGAGAATATGTGCATCGGGAGCAGCTGGACTGAATTGGGAAGTCAGGAAACTGGGATGAGTCTTTCTAGTGAAACTGCCTCTGCAATATTAGAATTTGTGATAGATAAATGAAGCTTATTAACTTATAATGTGCTTCTTCAGTGTAATCATTTTCATAGCATCTATGTGGCTTTCATTATTATTCCTTAAATTTCTGTATAACCAATGCTATTGTGCTGATATGAAATGTTTAAGGATATTGTTCTGATATATAATAGAATGTATGTGGGGTGTGGATAGGGGATACAGTCTGTTGCACTAGGTATGATTAAGTTAATGGGTGTGTAAACAGAATCTATGCTCTTGGTCTTAGCAGCCTTGTACTCAATTATTTATGTAGTCATATTATGGCATATTTCATATAGATGTCATATAGCCTTCCTTTTATATTCTCCCTTACTCTAAAAATGAATGTAAAATACTCATCTTTGCAGTGCAAGTGAGGAGCTGAAGTTATTTGGGGAAAGTGGTGATTACATTCTCTAGAAATTCAGATGTTTGAAAGGAGTTTCAAGGTTACCAGTATCACCTGTTTCCCCTCCCTATTCCACATAATGACCAATTAATATCCAGCCTCAAATATTTTCATGTTAAATCTGTAGGACTTAAAAGCATGCTAGATGTGAATTTGTTACTGAATCTTTGCTAAAAAACATAATTATGAATCATTTGATTTAGTTATGTGTCTTTTGATCTTGTAAAAAATTTTTTTATTGGAATGTCTTTTGATCTTGATCTCTTTTCTCTTTACACTGATGACTTCCCAGACCACCCCTGAAGTACTTACAGTTGGAACTTTAAATAGAAAAAGGCCAAAAAGTATGTATCTGGAATCTGGTATTCTTTTCACACTATTCAGAGATTTTCAGTGCCTTACCTAAACAATTGGAGAAATATGATTGAGAGATTTCCCATTCCTAGATGTTTCCGTCATGTGAGGGTAGGTCATCTGTGACTGAAGGTCACCTTTTCATATTGTTGTTTTTATGAGTTGTGTATCTCCTGCACAGTATGATTCAGCAGTACTGTTTTGCACAAGGTATTTCTTTATACCCAATGTGTAAGCAGTGATATGCCATGTTGTCATTTTATGGCTTAAATCTACAAGTGAAGTATACCCCTTTGGCCCTAAACTGCTTTCCTTCTTCATTATAGCTCTTGGTAATATCAAAAGAAATTAATATTTCTGCAGTATCTAAATTTGATTGCTGAAGTGCACTCAAGTGTATTATCTTTAACAGTATTATGAACTTGATATTAACAAATATGAACTATAAAGGACCTGGTCAAAGCATTGCAGTAGCTATAATCTCTGCCATTGAGTTTTCAATTAAATAGAGACTTTATGTTGATGTAAAATAATATCAGTTCAGTTAAGTCAGTCAGTTGTGTCTTACTTTTTGTGACCCGATGGACTGCAGCATGCCAGGCCTCCCTGTCCATCACCAACTCCCAGAGTTTACTCATACTCATGTCCATTGAGTTGTTGATGCCATCCAACCATCTCATCCTCTGTCGTCCCCTTCTCTTTCCACCTTCAATCTTTCCCAGCATCAGGGTCTTTTCAAATGAGTCAGTTCTTCGCATTAGGTGGCCAAAGTACTGGAGTTTCAATTTCAGCATCAGTCCTTCCAAAGAATATTCAGGACTGATCTCCTTTAGGATGGACTGGTTGGATCTTCTTGCTGTCCAAAGGACTCTCAAGAGTCTTCTCCAACACCACTGTTCAAAAGCATCAATTCTTCAGCACTCAGCCATCTTTATAGTCCAACTCTTACATCCATACATGACTATTGGAAAAACCATATATGTCAGGAAAATCATTATGGTTAGTAATGATGATACACATGTTGCTGATAAGTGATTCACACTCACAAGGTTATTGCAGAATGGGAAGTATCAAGTTTATTTTCTTCACGTCTTGTTGCTCTAGGATAGGTATATTTATTTCTCCCTACCATTTCTGGCTTGGGTTTCTGCTTGCCACTTTAATTTTGGAAACTTGGGCGTTAAAGACTTTATAACTTGCTGTACTTATCCTATTGAGGCACTTCCAGATGAACCAAGTGGAACTAAGGTGACACAGAGAACACAATAAGAGGTCCAAATTGTGTCTCTTTAACTTTCCCATGAAATATACGTTTGTTGGGAATCGGTATTTGAAGAAGGTAAATAGTTGAGTTCTCAAAAATAATGAGATGAATTTAGATTACAAAAAATTAGAAAGTATAGGTTGGATGGAGGCAATTTCAAATATATTTTGTCTTATTTATAAAAACTTTTGTTAAGATCAGTTTATTTAGTGGTCTTATATTTGAAAAAGAAATTTGGTGTAGATGTGGCTGGTGGGGTTTGTGTGCATATTTTGAATAGGACAAAGAGAAAGACAACATTGAGAGTTGTTGGACAGTGCCTCATGGGATTAAATAAATACCAATTTCATTCGTCCCTAGATGGTTGACTATGATCCAGGCATTCTTTGATCTTAGAGATACAACATTGAACAAAACAATGCAGATTTTCACTGCCTTGATGCTTACATGTTAGGGAAATGAAATTAGTTCATGAATAAGTAAAATAATATTTTATGATTATGGGTGCTATGGAGAAAAATAAAGCAGGAAGAGGGTAGCTGTTAATGTCCTGGGGGTCTTTTGTGTTTTGATAACTGTTGCTTTGTAGTATTTTGAAACCAGGAATTGTGATGCCTCCAGCTTTGTTTTTCTTTCTCAAGATTGCTTTGACTGATTAAAGTCTTTTGTAGTTTGTAGGAAACTAGGTTTAAAAAAGGTTGAGAAGTGCTTACAAACGAGACTCTCAACCAGGGCTAAACATTCTTGCAAACGAGATGTTCTGCCCAGTGTAGGGAACTAGGTTTAAAGAAGGTTGAGAAGTGCTTGCAAACGAGACTCTCAACCAGGGCTGAACATTCTTGCAAACGAGATGTTCTGCCCAGTGTAGGAAACTAGGTTTAAGAAAGATTGAGAAGTGCTTGCAAACGAGACTGTCAACCAGGGCTGAGCATTCTTGCAAACAAGATGTTCAGCTAAAAATCCTGTTTGTTCCCATGGGAAAAGAACATTGCTTGCACACAAGGATGTTTCTCTGATTCCTCAAAAGGAACAGACCTTGGGACAAAACGGATTCTAAGTTGATAAGGAAGTTCCCCAAAACAAAGTCTTAGCTGCAGTAAATAAGTCGAAGTAAAGCTTATCTCGCCCTGCGCCTGCACACTGTATAGTCTCTAAATCGTAGTGCTTGGCAGCTTGCCCTGTAGGTTGTTGTGCAAGAGATGTGGAATAAAGCAGCTGTAAAAAGCAAGTGTTAAAAAATATAAAGATTTAAACCACTCTGCAGTGTTGGTGTTTCATTCCGTCGCCGGCAGTAGTTCCATACAAATTTTAGGATTGTTTGTTTTACGGTATTTCTGTGAAAAATTACTTTGGAATTTTGCTTTGAATCTGTAGATTGCTTTATGGACATTTTAACAATATTCTTGTAATTCATGAGCATGAATTTCTTTCATTTTTCTTCAGTTTCTTTCATCAGTGTCTTATACTTTTCAGCTTACAGGTCTCTCACCTCTTTGGTTAAATTTTTTAGACTTTTTTACTATTTTTTTGATGCAGTTGTAAATAGGATTTTTTTCCCCTAATATGTCTTCCTGATGGTTATTCTTGTATAAAAATGCAACAGATTTTTGTTCATTGATTTTGTATTCTGCAACTTCTGTTTATCAGCAATCTGAATTTGATTATTCTGAGTTTTTCAGTAGAATCTGTAGTGTTTTCTATATGTAATATCATGTCATTTGCCAATGCGTGTTTGTCAAAGGCTTCTATAGTTTGTTTTTCTTAAAGAAATTGGAAGCAAAATTATTAGCTTAAAGATGAGGGAAATGGTATCAGGTTTGAGGAGAGAAGAGAAAGTATAAAATATTTGATGATCTTCTGATTCAAGGTATGGCTAAGTAGGTTCCTCAGTGGCTGGTCCCTTCCAGCTATGAGCAGACTCCTTTGTGGATGGTCTAGAGAAGTGTAGTATGTTTTCTAGGACTCAGTTATGTCAGTCTTTCCATTGGTCATCCTTGGAGATGGAGAATATTCTGCAAATTCATCCCTATTTTATATTTTAACTGAGGACCCTGTCATATGGAGCATGTCCTGAGTCATCTTGATTTTTTCCCCTGCGTACTTTTCTCCATGTGTGTATTTCCAACAGCGAATAATTAAACAGTAACTGAAGAGTCCCAGAGGGTGTGAAAAATGAATCTGCTGCTAAAGAGTCTGCACAATTTCAGCTTGTAAAGCTTTTGTTTTGGATTGGGTGTCAATGAATTTAGAAGTGCTCTGCTCCAGTATTAGTTACAGTCAATTTCCTTGGACTAGTGGGGTCTAATTTTTTGTATACTTGTCGTATGTGCCTCCTGAAATTTTCGATGCTCGTCCCTGATGTCTGAGGAAGTTTAAACTTTTTAGAGGCACTCAGTTCAGTTCAGTTCAGTCGCTTAGTTGTGTCTGACTCTTTGCGACCCCATGAATCGCAGCACGCCAGGCCTCCTTGTCCATCACCAACTCCCGGAGTTCACTCAGACTCATGTCCATCGAGTCAGTGATGCCATCCAGCCATCTCATCCTCTGTCATCCCCTTCTCCTCCTGCCCCCAATCCCTCCCAGCATCAGAGTCTTTTTCCAATGAGTCAGCTCTTATGAGGTGGCCAGAGTACTGGAGTTTCAGCTTTAGCATCATTCTTTCCAAAGAAATCCCAGGGCTGATCTCCTTCAGAATGGACTGGTTGGATCTCCTTGCAGTCCAGGGGACTCTCAAGAGTCTTCTCCAACACCACAGTTCAAAAGCATCAGTTCTTTGGCGCTCAGCCTTCTTCACAGTCCAACTCTCGCATCCATACATGACTACTGGAAAAACCATAGCCTTGACTAGACGGACCTTTGTTGGCAAAGTAATGTCTCTGCTTTCCAACATGCTATCTAGGTTGGTCATAACTTTCCTTCCAAGGAGTAAGCGTCTTTTAACTTCATGGGTGCAGTCACCATCTGCAGTGATTTTGGAGCCCCCCAAAATAAAGTCTGACACTGTTTCCACTGTTTCCCCATCTATTTCCCATGAAGTGATGGGACCAGATGCCATGATCTTCGTTTTCTGAATGTTGACCTTTAGGCCAACTTTTTCACTCTCCTCTTTCACTTTCATCAAGAGGCTGTTTAATTCCTCTTCACTTTCTGCCATAAGGGTGGTGTCATCTGCATATCTGAGGTGACTGATATTTCTCCCGGCAATCTTGATTCCAGCTTGTGCTTCTTCCAGCCTAGCATTTCTCATGATGTACTCTGCATATAAGTTAAATAAGCAGGGTGACAATACACAGCTTTGACGTACTCCTTTTCCTATTTGGAACCAGTCTGTTGTTCCATGTCCAGTTCTAACTGTTGCTTCCTGACCTAGTTACCAGCAAAAGTCTTGAAGCTGTGATAGTGTATATGCTGCTGAGGAGAGCTGAACCACCTAGCAGGTCAGACAGTAAGCACCACCATTGTATTCCTAAATTTCCTTTAGGATTCTAGGCATTTCCAGTCAACATTCCTTGAAAAGATTCCATTTCTAGAATTCGTTCTAAACTGAAATATATTGGCTCTCTAGCATGTTTTATCCACTGTTTTATTCCCATCTGCTCCCAGGAGGAAATAGTTAATAATTGATTTGTCTACAAATTTTGGAAAACAAAGTATTTCATAAAGTAACAGAAAACTTTGGACTTTTCTAGGTCATTTGGAAAATAATTGTTTAGACACCTGCTTCCTGGATGTGTAATAGAAGGTTATCAAATGGTAGACATACCTGGATTTAAATCTAGTTCTGAATAAAATTTTATTTCTGAAAAGTAAACTTTATTGTATTGGTTCCCTTTCTATATCAGTTGACTGATATTCAGCTGATGTTCGACTGAGCTGGTAAAGAATCCGCCTGCATTGCAGGAGACCTGGGTTTGACCCCTGGATTGGGAGATCCCCTGGAGAGGGGAATGGCTACCCACTCCAGTATTCTGGCCTGGAGAATTCCATGGACTATAGTCCATAGGGTCGCAAAGAGTTGAACACAACTGAGCGACTTTCACTTTCACCCTTTCAAAATTTCTCCTTTTGAAATTCGAAATAGTTCTTTTTGTCTTAAATTTCTTCCACTTGTTAAATAGTAGGGCTTCTTGAGACATTTCATGAATGTACTGTGGAAGAATAAAAAATATTTTTGTGTTTGCATAATTGAGGTGCCCTTAAACAGTATTTGTTCTTCAAAGCTAAGACTCATTTTGAAATTACGTATTCATGCCTCAGATAACTTGTCAGTTCACCAAAGATGAGCACAATGGAGCATTTAACTCCTTGTTTACCAAAGGAAAGAAAATGAAACTACAGCGGAATTTATAGTGTTGGGTATGTCATTTGGGAATAAGGATGGATAAAACTTTAATGGAACATGACATTCCAGCATTTTTACAAAGCAGATAGTTATGAATATATAAAGATGAACTTTAAAACATTATTAATTTTGCTGCATTTATTTTCATTATATTACTTCCTAGTTTTGTTTTTAAAAGATAGTTACAAACTTCTAGCTCAAAAGAAATTGCGAATTATAGTAGAAGTATAGAACAACAGCATTTGGATGTTGGATAATCTTTTCTAGTATTTTCCTTTATGTCTTCCTGCATAGTTTCTGATGAAGAACAATCAGTAGTGTATGTTCCAGGTATGATTTTCTATATTAATTTGGTAAACTTCCTTTGCTTCTTAACAGTTAGAAGAGAATAAAGCATTAGGACAACTTTGTAGGTATAAGTAGATGCAGAACAGTTCATCAGAACATAATTTTTTTCCTTTTTTTAATACTTGGTGTGACCCCATTAAGGTTTGAAATACTGCCTTATTTTAGGGTCTGGCTGGCAAGTCAGCTTTTGATGAATTTATAGAATACTTCATTCGTGGATTAAAGAGCAGCAGATTCTTTTCTTACTTTTCATACTCAAATAATAGTCTGAATTTTATATTTCAAAGAAAATGTATAAACTTCATGATGTAGGGTTTATGTAACAAATTTTAAAGTTTACTGGTTGTTACGAGATGAGTTGTAAAACTGAACCATTGGAGGCACCCTAATTATGTGAAAATTCAGATTTTTAGTTTCCAGGAAGTTAAGGTATATATGGCATGTTGTAGTTTATTGGTTTTAATGTGATTTACAAATGTTCACATCCCCTTTAAAAAATATTTCAGTTGAATCTCTAATGCATTCAAAACACAGTCTTTTCATGACTCATTAACAGAGCTTTAAAATGAAGTTTATAAAGAGATTTGCCCATCAGGTGCCATACAATAGAGGGTATAAAGGAAAAGTTTGCTAGGGGGAGGGTTTAAAAGAATGAAAAGATTTAATTTTGAAATCTTGTTTTGATGGAAATCCTTAGGAATTTCTACAGAAGGAAATATCAGGTCAAGACACAAGACGGTGAATCCAAAAGCTGATGTTAAACTCAAGACCTCCAGAGTGACTGCTACTCCAGTCTCCATGGAGTCTATAAAAGGTGCAGGAGATTCAGTTGATGAACAGGTCAGTAATTTCTTTTTTTCTGTTTTTTTTCTTTTTCCTTATTCTCCAATCTTTTTAAATGCTGACCAATAAGTCATTTTTCTGTGCTGGCCAATAACGGATAGGTCAGTGTAGAAGAGCCCTTGAAAGAACGTTAGATATCTACAAGTATTTTGAAAAGATACAGAGGATTCAAGGATGCTTTATTAATATTTAGTATGAATATAAAGTATATATATTACTCAAAGCTTTTGTTCCAGAATGTCCAGGCTTACTTTAAGCCTTAGTTGAGAAATGCTTATTGTCTTCATAAGTTTCAAAAATCTTACATCCTGATCTGTGTGGTGTTAGTAAATCAAATTGACAGCAGTTTCTTTTCTCTTATTAGGTATTCTTTATGATTTTTGATCATGTAAATATGTTAGTTGATAAATAATCCTTTGCATATAAAAAAATGCTTTGTTAAAATTAGCCTATATTACTATTATTATTTCCTTCACTTGTCAAATACTATCATGAAGACTTTATTTTATCGCTGAGTCGTTTATTTCTCCCTTGTCTATCTTTGCTTCTCTAATAGCGTCTCTACATTGCTTTGGTATGTGCCCTGTCTGGTTGGTTTACTTTGCATGTGTGCTACGTCGCTTCAGTCGTGTCCAACTCTTTACGACCCTATGGACTGTAGCCTGCCAGGCTCCTCTGTCCAGGGGATTCTCCAGCCGAGAATACACGAGTAGATTGCCATTTCCTTCCCTGTTATTTTACTTTATATTTTGTCACCTCAACGAGAGGTTAAGTCAGGGTTTCACAGTCTGTGACTTGTAGGCATCTGCTTTTCCCTGTTTTGTGAGTTAAGTGTTACTGGACCACACCATTCTCTTAACATTCTTTTAATCTTATCTACTCCGGGAGTTGGTGATGGACAGGGAGGCCTGGCGTGCTGCGATTCATGGGGTCGCAAAGAGTCGGACACGACTGAGCGACTGACCTGAACTGAACTGAATGTTATCTTACTGCCGCTTTTGTATTACAGTGTCAGAGGTGCTGTAAAGATGTGTGCCTACACAGCCAAAATTATTTGCTATTGAACTCTTTATAAAAATGTTTTTCAGTACCTGGTTTATGTTCTTGAGGAAATGTTCAGTGTCTAGTTTTGTTACTTATTACTCTTGACCCTTGAACAACACAGGTGTTGAGGGGTGTTGAACCCCATGCAGTCAAATATCTGCATATAATTTTTAACTCCTCCAAAACTTCACTAGTAACTTACTGTTGAATGAAAGCTTTGCTGATAACATAGTTAACATATATCTTGGGTGTTATATGTATATATACATGTATTTTACACATTCATGACAACACCTTTTTTCTTAAACACACCTTTGTTTTTATATATTTCTTTAGGCTGTGTGGTTCATTTGCAAGCTTTTTCAAATTGTCTTAAATCTCCTACAAGTTTTCCAATGTATTTATTGAAAAAATCTGCTTATAAGTAGACCTGTGCAGTTCAGACTCACGTTGTTAAGGGTCAACTGTATCACATTTAGTTGTCTACAAAATTTAACTGTGATTAGCTCAAATCGTGCATGGGCTTCCCAGGTGGCTCAGTGGATAAAGAATCCGCCTACCAGTGCATGAGATGCAGGAGATGTGGGTGCAGTCCCTGGGCTGGGAAGATCCCCTGGAGGAGGAACTGGCAACCCACTCCATTATTCTTGCCTGGAAAATCTCATAAACAGAGGAGCCTGGCAGACTGCAGTCCATGGGGTCACAAAGAGTCGGACATGACTGAGCTCAAAAGGTCTGCTTATGTTGCTTATATCCCCAGTATATCCACTTCACAAAGCTAATCCCCATTAATCTCAGCTCCTGACAACTGGTAACCTGCTTTTGATCCCTAAATATTTGTCTGTTGTGAATATTTCATATAAATGAAATAATGTACTGTGTGGTCTTTTGTGGCTGGCTTCTTTCACCTCAAGGTTCATCTGTGTTGTATCATGAATCATTGCTTCATTCCTTTTTATGGCTCAGTGCATGTTTTGTTTAACCACAGTTGAAGGACTTTTGGATTGTTACACTGTTTGCCTAATATGAATATGCTCCATCAGCATTCATGTACAGATTTTGTGTGGATTTCTGTTTTAAATTTTCTTGGGTATATATCTAGAAGCACAATTGCTGGGGCATGTAGTAAGTCTATGTTTAAGCTTTTGATGTACTGCCAGAGTAGCTATACTATCTTACATTCTACTAACAATGTTTCGCTAGGAGTTGGACATGACTGAGTGAGTTCACTTTCACTTTTCACTTTCATGCATTGGAGAAAGAAACGGCAACCCACTCCAGTGTTCTTGCCTGGAGAATCCCAGGGACAGAGGAGCCTGTTCGGCTGCCGTCTATGGCGTCACACAGAGTCGGACACGACTGATGTGACTTAGCAGCAGCAGCAATGTTTCGGCTTTATTGACTATGCCAAAGCCTTTGACTGTGTGGATCACAATAAACTGTGGAAAATTCTGAAAGAGATGGGAATACCAGACCACCTGACCTGCCTCTTGAGAAACCTATACGCAGGTCAGGAAGCAAGAGTTAGAACTGGACATGGAACAACAGACTGGTTCCAAATACGAAAAGGAGTCCGTCAAGGCTGTATATTGTCACCTTGCTTATTTAACTTATATGCAGAGTACATCATGAGAAACGCTGGACTGGAAGAAGCACAAGCTGGAATCAAGATTGCCGGGAGAAATATCAATCACCTCAGATATGCAGATGACACCACCCTTATGGCAGAAAGTAAAGAGGAACTAAAAAGCCTCTTGATGAAAGTGAAAGAGGAGAGTGAAAAAGTTGGCCTAAAGGTCAACATTCAGAAAACGAAGATCATGGCATCTGGTCCCATCACTTCATGGGAAATAGATGGGGAAACAGTGGAAACAGTGTCAGACTTTATTTTTGGGGGGCTCCAGAATCACTGCAGATGGTGATTGCAGCCATGAAATTAAAAAACACTTACTCCTTGGAAGGACCAACCTAGATGGCATATTGAAAAGCAGAGACATTACTTTGCCAACAAAGGTCCATCTAGTCAAAGCTATGGTTTTTCCAGTGGTCATGTATGGATGTGAGAGTTGGACTGTGAAGAAAGCTGAGCACCGAAGAATTGCTGCTTTTGAACTGTGGTGTTGGAGAAGACTCTTGAGAGTCCCTTGGACTACAAGGAGATCAATCCTCGGTGTTCATTGGAAGGACTGATGCTGAAACTGAAACTCCAGTACTTTGGCCACCTCATGCGAAGAGTTGACTCATTGGAAAAGACTCTGATTCTGGGAGGGATTGAGGGCAGGAGGAGAATGGGACGACAGAGGATGAGATGGCTGGATGGCATCACCGACTCGATGGACATGAGTTCGGGTGAGCTCCGGGAGTTGTTGATGGACAGGGAGACCTGGTATGCTGTGATTCATGGGGTCGCAAGGAGTTGGACACAACTGAGCGACTGAACTGAACTGAACTGAGCAATGTATGAGGATTCTAGATTCTCCACATTCTCACCAACACTTTATATCCATCTTTTAAATTTATAATTGTAGTGACTTTGAAGTGGTATCTCATGGTTTTGATTTGTATTTTCCTAATGGCCAGTAGTGGGCCTCCCTGGTAGCTCAGATGGTAAAGAATCCACCTGCAGTGCAGGAGACCCGGGTTCAATCCCTGGGTGGGGAAGATCTCTTGGAGAAGGGAATGGCAACCCACTCCAGTAGTCTTGCCTGGAGAATTCCATGGACAGAGGGGCCTGGTGGGCTACAGTCCATGGGGTTGCAAAGAGTCAAACAGAGCTGAGTGAGTACACACACTCACACATGCACGCATGCATGCACGCATGCATGCACGCACACACACACACGCGTGCGCCAGTAATGATCATCTGTTTTTGTGCTTCTTGGCCATTTGTATATGTTCTTTACAGAAATGTCTGTTCAGATCTTTTTCAATTTGAGTTATTTGTCTTCTTATTGATGAGTTGTAAGAGTCCTTTATAAATTCCACCTCTGAGTCTCTTATCAGATACATAATTTGCAAATATTTTCTCCCATTCTGTGGGTTGTTTTTACACTTTTTTATTGGTGTTCTTTGAAGCTTGAATGTTTTAAATTTTGATGAAGTTCAACTTACCAATGGTTTTCTTTTATTGCCTGTGCTTTGCTGTCATGTCTAAGAAATCATTACCTAAACCAGGGTCTCAAAGATTTATACCAATATCTAAGAGCTTTGTACTTTTAGGTATGACATTTAAGTTTTGATCCATTTTGATTTGATTTCTGTAGCTGGTGTGGGTAGTGACCCAGCTTTATTCCTGTGCATGTGGATTTCCTGTTGTCCCAGTGTCATTTGTGCAAAGACTATTCTTTCTTTGTTTTGCCACCCTTGCTGAAAAATCTTTTAGCCATAATGTAAGTGTTTATTTTGTAATCTCAATTCTATTCCATTGATCTGTATTTCTATTTTAATACCAATACCATTCTGTTTTAATATATTATAGCTTGGCAGTAAGTCTTGGAATCAGAAAGTGTAAACAGTCCAAGTTCTTCTTTTTCAAGGTTGTTTTCCCTATACTGGGTCCTTTGAGTTTCCATAGGAATTATGGAAGCAGCTTGCCAGTTTCTGCAGAAAGTCAACTTGGGATTTTGGTAGCAATTGTGTTGAATCTTTTTTAAAAAAATTTTGAAAAATGCAGTTGATTTACAATAATGTGTTAGTTTCAGGTATACATCACAGTGATTCAGTTATATATATATGTATATATGTGTTTATAATTATGTATGTGTGTGTATATATATATATATTTTTTCTTTTAAGATTCTTTTCCCTTATAGCTTATTATAAAATATTGAGTCTAGTTCCCTGTGCTATACAGTCCTTACTGGTTTTCTGTTTTATATATAATACTCTGTATATGTTAATCCCATAAATTGAGTGATTGGGAATCTTTTATTTTAATTTTTAATACAACTTTAAAGGTTACTTTCCATTTACAATTATTACAAAAAATTGGCTGTATTCCCCATGATGCACAGCACATGCCGGAGCCTTACACCCCATAGTTTGTGTCTCCTACTCCGCTGCCCCTACCTTGTGTTGAATCTTTAGATCAATTTGGCGAGTACTCTCAGCTTCATAATATTGCTTCCAGACCTTGAATATGGTGTGTAAATTGTCTATTAATTTAAATCTTTAATTTCTTTCAGTGACGTTTTGTTGTTTTCACTGTACATGCCAAATTTATATTCAAGTTTTAAGTATTTGATACTTTGTGATGCTACAAGTAATGAAATCGTTTTCTTAATTTCATTTTTGGATTTTTGACTGCTAGTATGTAGAAACGTAGTTGATTTTTTATCTTGTAACCTTTCTAAATTAATTTATTAGTTCTAATCTAATAGCTTTTTGGTGATTTTCTTTCAATTTCCTATGTACAAGATTACGCCACCTGTAAATAGAGATAATTTTACATTTGCCTTTTCAGTTTGGATTCCTTTTATTTCAGTTGACTTGTAAACACATTTAAAAATGTGACAAACCTTTTTCCAAATCATTTTTTCATACTGATAGTCTTTTGGTTCAGTACTGATTATTGAGGGAACCATTCATTTCTGCTTTGAATTGCCATGATGCTATTATAAATCAAGGAGAGACTTAAGATTTCACTACAAGTCTGGCATCTGTGAGAAGAGAAGGAAAGAAAGATTGACAGGGAAGAGCCTCATACTTCCTTGCCGTCGGAGATAATATAAGAGAGATGTATTATGCCTCCCTTATTATAGCATAGCATCTTATTTGGTAATCTCTATCTTTAATTTTGTGTTTATCATTCTGTGGTTTCTCTTTATCAGTTCAGTCGCTCAGTCGTGTCCGACTCTCTGTGACCCCAAAATTGCAGCACGCCAGGCCTCCTTGTCCATCACCAACTCCCGGAGTTCACTCAGACTCATGTCCATCGAGTCAGTGATGCCACCCAGCCATCTCATCCTCTGTCGTCCCCTTCTCCTCCTGCCCCCAATCCCTGCCAGCATCAGAGTCTTTTCAAATGAGTCAACTCTTCTCATGAGGTGGCCAAAGTACTGGAGTTTCAGCTTTAGCATCATTCCTTCCAAAGAAATCCCAGGGCTGATCTCCTTCAGAATGGACTGGCTGGATCTCCTTGCAGTCCAAGGGACTCTCAAGAGTCTTCTCCAACACCACAGTTCAAAAGCAGCAATTCTTCGGTGCTCAGCTTTCTTCACAGTCCAACTCTCACATCCATACATGACCACTGGAAAAACCATAGCCTTGACTAGATGGACCTTTGTTGGCAAAGTAATGTCTTTGCTTTTCAATATGCTATCTAGGTTGGTCATAACTTTTCTTCCAAGGAGTAAGCGTCTTTTAATTTCATGGCTGCAGTCACCATCTGCAGTGATTTTGGAGCCCAAAAAAACAAAGTCTGACACTGTTTCCACTGTTTCCCCATCTATTTCCCATGAAGTGATGGGACCAGATGCCATCATCTTTGTTTTCTGAATGTTGAGCTTTAAGCCCGACTCTTTAAGACTTCACTCTCCTCTTTCACTTTCATCAAGAGGCTTTTTAGTTCCTCTTTACTTTCTGCCATAAGGGTGGTGTCATCTGCATATCTGAGGTGACTGATGTTTCTCCCGGCAGTCTTGATTCCAGCTTGTGCTTCTTCCAGTCCAGCGTTTCTCATGATGTACTGTGCATATAAGTTAAATAAGCAAGGTGACAATATACAGCCTTGACGGACTCCTTTTCGTATTTGGAACCAGTCTTTTGTTCCATGTCCAGTTCTAACTGTTGCTTCCTGACCTGCATACAGATTTCTCAAGAGGTAGGTCAGGTGGTCTGGTATTCCTCTTTCAGAATTTTCCACAGTTTATTATGATCCATACAGTCAAAGGCTTTGGCATAGTCAATAAAGCAGAAATAGATTTTTTTCTGGAACTCTCTTGCTTTTTCGATGATCCAGTGGATGTTGGCAATTTGATCTCTGGTTCCTCTGCCTTTTCTAAAACCAGCTTGAACATCTGGAAGTTCATGATTCACGTATTGCTGAAGTCTGGCTTGGAGAATTTTGAGCATTACTTTACTAGCATGTGAGATGAGTGCAATTGTGTGGTAGTTTGAGCATTCTTTGGAATTGGAATGAAAACTGACCTTTTCCAGTCCTGTGGCCACTGCTGAGTTTTCCAGATTTGTTGGCATATTGAGTGCAGCACTTCCACAGCGTCATCTTTCAGAATTTGAAACAGCTCTGCTGGAATTCCATCACCTCCACTAGCTTTGTTTGTAGTGATGCTTTCTAAGGCCCACTTGACTTCACATTCCAGGATGTCTGGCTCTAGGTGAGTGATCACACCATCATGATTATCTGGGTCGTGAAGATCTTTTTTGTACAGTTCTTCCGTGAATTCTTGCCACCTCTTCTTAATATCTTCTGCTTCTGTTAAGTCCATACCATTTCTGTCCTTTATCGAGCCCATCTTTGCATGAAATGTTCCCTTGGTATCTCTAATTTTCTTGAAGAGATCACTAGTCTTTCCCATTCTGTTTTTTTCCTCTATTTCTTTGCGTTGATCGCTGAGGAATGCTTTCTTATCTCTCCTTGCTATTCTTTGGAACTCTGCACTCAGATGCTTATATCTTTCCTTTTCTCCTTTGCTTTCGCTTCTGTTCTTTTCACAGCTATTTGCAAGGCCTCCGCAGACAGCCATTTTGCTTTTTTGCATTTCTTTTCCATGGGGATGGTCTTGATCCCTATCTCCTATATAATGTCACGAACCTCTGTCCATAGTTCATCAGGCACTCTATCAGATCTAGACCCTTAAATCTATTTCTCACTTCCACTGTATAATCATAAGGGATTTGATTTAGGTCATACCTGAATGGTCTAGCGGTTTTCCCTACTTTCTTCAGTTTCAGTCTGAATTTGGCAATAAGGAGCTCTTGATCTGAGCCACAGTCAGCTCCCGGTCTTGTTTTTGCTGACTGTATAGAGCTTCTCCATCTTTGGCTGCAAAGAATATAATCAATCTGATTTCGGTGTTGACCATCTGGTGATGTCCATGTGTAGAGTCTTCTCTTGTGTTGTTGGAAGAGGGTGTTTGCTATGACCAGTGCATTTTCTTGGCAAAACTCTTATTAGTCTTTGCCCTGTTTCATTCCATATTCCAAGGCCAAATTTGCCTGTTACTCCAGGTGTTTCTCGACTTCCCACTTTTGCATTCCAGTCCCTTGTAATGAAAAGGACATCTTTTTTGGGTGTTAGTTCTAAAAGGTCTTGTAGGTCTTCATAGAATCATTCAACTTCATCTTCTTCAGCATTACTGGTTGGGGTATAGACTTGGATTACTGTGATATTGAATGGTCTGCCTTGGAAACGAACAGAGATCATTCTGTCGTTTTTGAGACTGCATCCAAGTACTGCATTTCGGACTCTTTTGTTGACTATGATTGCTACTACATTTCTTCTAATGAATTCCTGCCCGCAGTAGTAGTTATAAGGGACATCTGAGTTAAATTCACCCATTCCAGTCCATTTTAGTTCGCTGCTTCCTAGAATGTTGATGTTCACTCTTGCCATCTCCTGTTTGACCACTCCCAATTTGCCTTGATTCATGGACCTGACATTCCAGATTCCTATGCAGTATTGCTCTTTACAGCATTGGACCTTGCTTCTATCACCAGTCACATCCACAACTCTGTGTTGTTTTTACTTTGGTTCCATCCCTTTATTCTTTCTGGAGTTATTTCTCCACTGATCTCCAGTAGCATATTGGGCACCTACTGACCTAGGGAGTTCCTCTTTCAGTATCCTATCATTTTGCCTTTCCGTACTGTTCATGGGGTTGTCAAGGCAAGAATACTGAAATGGTTTGCCATTCCCGTCTCCAGTGGACCACATTCTGTCAGAGGTTGACAAACTATTTCTCTAAAAGGCCAGATGGTAAATGTTTTGCCTTTGTGAGACACATGGCCTCTGTCTTAATTATTTAATTCTGCCATCATAGTGTGGAAAGAGCCATATGTATGTCAGTGTATAAATGAATATGCATGGCTGTGTTTTAATAAACTGTTTTTTTCCCCAAAAATAAGCTTTGAGCCAGATTTAGCTTGCTGTTGTGTTTATCAACTGCTGTCCTATATGGTGTAAACACGTATTTGTGTTTTAAACAATGGTGGTGGTGGTTTAGTCACTAAGTTGTGTCCCCCTCTTGCAACCCTGATGGACTGTGGCCCACCAGGCTCCTCTGACCATGGGATTTTCCAGGCAATAATACTGCAGTGGGTTGCCATTTCCTCCTCCGGGGATCTTTCCCAATCTAGGGATTAAACCCACATCTCCTGCATTGCAGGAGGTCTCTTTACTGACTTAGCCACCAGGGAATCCCATAGTTTTATGTATATTTTGAACTTTTTATGAACGATCTTATATCATATTGTCTGATTTTTTTTGTTGTTCAGTGTTATGTTTCTGATTTATTTATGCTGCATGTTGTCATATTTAATTTCTTTTTACTGATATTTCAATCAGGGTTTACTCAGTTATTTCAACTGAGAGTATGTTTAGTATATAAAAACTTGTTAGACTGGTGCTGGAGAACTGAAAGGCAAAAAGGGCACACTAAGTTATCATCTATGTAATAACAGCAAGACACAACCACCAACTCAAGAGTTGGGAAAACAGAACAAGTTGGAATTATTAAAACCTAGAAACTTGGAGGAGGGGCCACTTAGAGCTGACACTTGGACCTTTGATGATGGGGAACTAGCCTAAGGGGTATTGCTGTCTCCAAGGAGACATGATAAAGGCTGGTTCTGTGAGGCCTGGAAGAGTTACCAACAGGAATCAGTTGTTCTTGCCAGGGTGAAGATCTCTGGCAGGGGTAACACTGACAGAAACAGAAAGCAATAGGAAGGAATGTGTCCTTTTTTCCTCTCAGAGCCTCTCCTTCTCCCTGTTGGTAGAGCTTAATAGAGAACAGGCTTCCCTGGTGGCTCAGATGGTAAAGAATCCGCCTGCAATGTGGGAGACCTGTGTTCAATCCCTGGGTTGGCAAGATCCCCTGGAGGAGGGCATGACAACCCACTCCAGTATTCTTGCCTGGAGATTTCCCATGGACAGGAGGGCCTGGAGGGCTGCAAGTCCATGGGCTCACAAAGAGCTGGACATGACTGAGCGACTAAGCACAGCATAATAGAGAATGATGTGGCAAACGAGAATTAAGGTTTCCAGAGCCTCAGCCTCACAAAGCAAAGCAGGGTAGGGTGGGTTTGAAGATGGATGAATGTCAGCTAACAATCAGTAGCTGCAGAATTCCATTGTAAAAATATACCACAGTTTAACTCTGGTTGACAGACATTTGTGTTTTCAGGTTTTTGCCTGAACACAATACTGCTGAAGTTCTTGCCTATTTGAAAGGCTTTCTCTTTTTTGTTTACTGAAATCTCTTAATGGGTTTTCAGCAATTTTTTCCATTGCCAAATCCAGTGACTCCTTTTAATATTCTGTTTTTTTATTATTACCACTGTTAACCCCACATTCTTCTTAAAACTTTTTTCTCGTACAATATTGAATGCTTCTGATCCTCCTTTTGTCTTTTTAGTTACCAGTTTTAATTTATTTTCTTGGATTAGGAGTTGATTTTTAAAAATTAGTATTTTTTCTTAATTTTAAGGGAAATTTTAAACATAGAAAAATATAAAGAAAATAATAAAAATCTAAACATTATTGATAGCAACATATGGCTGAATTTTAAATTTTTATGTTTTTCTCTGACTTGTAATCCAGACCCAGATTTCCAGCTTCCTACCTAAACATTTCCCCATGAATGTCCTCCTGGCATCTCAAACTGACCATATCTAAAATCTGAAACCAAATCTATTTAATGTTTTTTCTTTTTACCGTATCCTGTTTCGTATTTCCTTTTTCTCCCTTCTCTTTCCCATCTTTGGCTAACAGTGCTTCCAGGATTCATTTTAGGGGTCTTGGATTATTCTTGGCCATGTGAAGTAATTGGACTAATTTACTTTGTGGTTGCATAACTGCCAGTGCCAAGGATTGTTTTTTTAAACATATTCCTTTACGTGTTACCTACAGGTACCTTGTGAATTGCCAGGTTTCATAGCTTTGATGTTCATGTACTAGGAGAACTTTTTCTAGTATAAGAGGTTGGATAGTACAGTAGGTAAGAACATAGGCTGTGGAATCAATGCTTGAATCTTGATTTTGCTACTTAACTGCTATATCCCTAGGCAAGATATGTACCCTCACGATAGAATAGGAATAATACCTACCTAATAGCATTGTGGTGAAAATGAAATGGATTAATAAGTATGAAATACTTAGAGTATTCGCTGGATATAACGGATATAACTGGATATAATAACACTGGATATAACGTTACCTGTTATTACTATTACTCTTTGATCTAATACCCTTTGGAATGAACCTTGGGATATATTGAGAGCTTAGGAACTGGTGCCTCTGCTGCCAACCTTAGTATACCTTCAAGCAGCAATGGGACTGTGGTGTCAGGAGGGATCTCAGTATCTTCCATTAGGTGTTTATTTCTGTGACATTCACCAAGGGAAAGTTGTTTCCTTATTATTCCCTGATACTTAAGCAGGCATATTTGTGCCTGTGAGTTCTTACTGTCTGCTTTTCCTGTGTAAATTTCATGATGTCCCCTGGTGGACGGATTGTTCCTTAGCCTGTTTTGAGTTCACAGTAGGTTTAAATGAAATAGATAGTCTTCTACCAAATAAAAGAGATCCAAGAAATTTCATCTCCTGTGCTAATTTTAAGAAATTTCTTGAAAAGTCTTGAAAATTGTTTTTTGTGAAAGTTAATCAGAATGATTTTTTTTGTTTGTTTTAGAGTTTCTGCAGGGGAGAAATAAAGAGTGCATCACTGAAGGATTTGTGTCTTGAAGACAAAAGACGTATTGCAAACTTAATTAAAGAACTAGCCAGGTGAGACAAAGCCTTATGTGAAGTGTATTACTATGTGAGAGAGAATATTTTTTTGAAAATAGAAAATTATAAATATGTTTTGATGTCATCCTGTCATTGGACTTGTGAGAACAGAGACTTTTAGGAAAAATAATATTCTGTTGGGCCAAAAAGAAAAGTAGAAAACACACACACACAAACATAAAATGGAAAAGAAATAAACAGCAGAACAAACACCCTCCAATTTGTGTTTTCTGGTTTATTTAATTTCCCAGTTGTTTCATAGAAATATCTGTAGTGGTCATGTATCAGGAGGGAACATTTTGAAACTTAGCTCTTCTATTGATGTAGGTCGATATTGTTGTTATCAGAGGCAAAGCAGTTACTTTTTGTTTTGCTTTAGCATCTGAAACGGAAGAGAACGTTCATGTTATTGTCATCTTTCACAAGAATACTTATCAGATTGCTAACTTCTGATAGTTTTAAATAAGGGGTTTTGAATTTTGGATGTTAGCTGTTTGGATGTAGTATTCCAGTTTATTAATGATGTGTTTGAAGCATATTTACTTTGTATAATTTTCTCTTAACATATATGTCAAGTTTTGAGATCTTAATAAATGAAGATGTCTGTAGAGGAATATATTAAAATAAATTATAAAAATTAAGTTTAGGGAAAGGCCATACCTAAACATTGATAAAATAGTACTCATTTTTATCATTGAATTGTATGTTTGAATATAGTAGGTCTTTTTTCTTCTTTCTTTTTTTAAATTAAAGATAACTACATGAAGTATTTCATCTTAAGGGCTTAAAATAATGTTTGTAGAGGCTGTTCTAGAAAAATGAAGTTAAAAATTACTTTATTAAATCATAGAATCATAGGTATAAAAGATGACAAAAGCAGTGATGTTTGGGGGATTAGATTACAGAGTATAAGAATTCAAAGTACTGCCTTAGTCTGAATTTGATATGCCACTTGATTAAGCAGTAACCTCCTTCACTGGAATTCTTTAACTATTCTGCTCCCTGAAGTAGACTTTTCATTATCTCAAGTAGTGTTTTTTATAATGGGAAAACATTTGATTGTTAAACATTTAATTTATGATCATCTTACAAGGCTTTTTTTTTTTTTTTTTAACCATGGAGAGGGATGTGAATGTCCTTACAGCTGTTACAATTATATATTGACATCATATATTAATAGTCCTGAATTGCCTTATTGGAGAAGGAAATGGCAACCCACTCCAGTATTTTTGCCTGGGGAATCCCAGGGACGGAGGAGCCTGGTGGGCTGCTATCTATGGGGTTGCACAGAGTCGGACACGCTGAGGCGACTTAGCAGCAGCAGCATTGCCTTATTGTTCTGATACATGTTCAGCTTCCAGGCTTAGCGAACACTTGACATCTTAGAGCATATTGTTTTGGTTTCCGTAAACTTCTGCTTTCTAGCAAAGTGTAAGATTCTTGGTAGAGTGTCACTGTGTTGGTACAAGATTACCACAAATTTGACTGCTAAAGCCCCCCATTACCGCTATCAGTTCAATTCAGTCAATGAGTCATGTCCAACTCTCTGAGACGCTATGGACTGCAGCCAGGCTTCCCGGTCCAGCACCAACTCCTGGAGCTTCCTCAAACTCATGTCCATCAAGTCAGTGATGCCATCCAATCATCTCATCCTCTGTCACTCCCTTCTCCTCCTGCCCTCAATATTTCCCAGCATCAGGGTCTTTTCCAGTGTGTCAGTTCTTTGCATCAGATGGCCAGCATATTGGAGTTTCAGCTTCAGCATCATTCCTTCCAATGAATATTCAGACAGATTTCCTTTGATTTGATTGGTTTGGTTTCCTTGCTATCCAAGGGACTCTCAAGAGCCTTCTCCAACACCACAGTTCAAAAGCATCATTTCTTCAGAGCTCACCTTTCTTTATGGTCCAACTCTCACATCCATACATGACTACTGGAAAAACCATATCTTTGACTAGATGGACCTTTGTCAGAAAAGTGTTATCTCTGCTTTTTAATATGCTGTCTAGGTTGGTCATAGCTATTAATTTCATGGCTGCAATCACCACCTGCAGTGATTTTGGAGCTCAAGAAAATATAGTCTGTCGTTGTTTCCATTGTTTCCCCATCATTTTGCCATGAAGTGTTGGGACCAGATGCCCTGATCTTAGTTTTCTGAGTGTTGAATTTTAAGACAGTTTTTTCACTCTCTTCTTTCACTTTCATCAAGAGGCTCTTCCATTCCTCTTTGCTAATTGCCATAAGGATGGTGTCATCTGCATATCTGAGGTTATCGATATTTGTCCCAGCAATCTTGATTCCAGCTTGTACTTCAGCCAGCCTGGCATTTCACATGATGTACTCTGCATATAAGTTAAATAAGCAGGGTGACAATATGCAGCCTTGACATACTCCTTTCCCAATTTGGAACCAGTCTGTTATTGCATGTCCAGTTCTAACTGTTGCTTCTTGACCTGCATACAGGTTTCTCAAGAGGCAGGTCAGGTGGTCTGGTATTCCCATCTCTTTCAGAATTTTCCACAGTTTATTGTGATCCACACAGTCAAAGGCTTTGGCATAGTTTATAAAGCAGAAGTAGAAGGTGTTTCTCTGGAATTTCTTGCTGTTTCTATGATCCAATGGATGTTGGCAATTTGATCCCTGGTTCCCCTGGCTTTTCTAAATTCAGCTTGAACAATCTGAACATTCTTGGTTCAAGTGCTGTTGAAGCCTGGCTTGAAAAATTTGAGCATTACTTTGCTAGCATGTGACATGAGTGCAATTGTGTGGTAGTTTGAACATTCCTTGGCATTGCCTTTCTTTGGGATTCAAATGAAAACTGACCTTTTCCAGTCCTTTGGCCACTGCTGAGTTTTCCAAATTTGCTGGCATATTGAGTGCCGCACTTTCACAGTATCATCTTTTAGTACTTGAAATAGCTCAGCTGGAATTCCTTCACCTCCACTAGTTTTGTTTGTAGTGATGATTCCCAAGGCCCACTTGACATAGGACTCCAGGATGTCTGGCTCTCATTGTGATTATCTGAGTCATGAAGATCTTTTTGGTATAGTTCGGTGTATTCTTGCCACCTCTTCTTAATATCTTCTGCTTCTGTTAGGTACATACCATTTCTGTCCTTTATTGTGCCCATCTTTACATGAAATGTTCCCTTGGTATCTCTAATTTTCTTGAAGGGATTGCCAGTGCTTCCAGTTCTATTGTTTTCCTCTATTTCTGTACATTGATCACTGAAGAAGATTTTCTCATCTCTCCTTGCTGTTCTTTGGAACTCTGCATTCAGATGGGTATATTTTTCTCTGTCTCCTTTGCATTTAGGTTGTCTTCTTTTCTCAGCTATTTGTAAGTCCTCCTCAGAGAACCATTTTGCCTTTTTGCATTTTTTTTTCTTGGGGATGCTTTTCATCACTGCCTCCTGTACAATGTCATGAACCTCTGTCCATAGTTCTTCAGGCATTCTCTCTATCAGATCTAATCCCTTGAATCTCTTACTTCCACTGTATTATCGTAGGAATATGATTTAAGTCATACCTGAATGGTCTAGTGGTTTTTCCCTACTGTCTTCAATTTAATTCTGAATTTTACAATAAGGAGTTCATGATCTGAGCCACAATAAGCTCCCAGTCTTGTTTTTGCTGACTGTATAGAGCTTCTCCATAATTGGCTGCAAAGAATATAATTGATTTGATTTCGGTATTGACCATCTGGTGACGTCCATGTGTAGAGTCTTCTCTTGTGTTGTTGGAAGAGGGTGTTTGCTTTGACCAGTGCATTCTCTTGGCAAAACTCTGTTAACCTTTGCCCTTCTTCGTTTTGTACTTCAAGGCCAAACTTGCCTGTTACTCCAGGTATCTCTTGACTTCCTACTTTTATATTCCAGTCCCCTATGATGACAAGGACATCTTTTTTGTTTGTTTTTGTTAGTTCTAGAAGGTCTTGTTGGTCATCATAGAACTATTCAACTTCAGCATTACTGGTTGGGATATGGACTTGGATTACTGTGATATTGAATGGTTTGCCTTGGAAATGAACAGAGATCCTTCCGTCATTTTTGAGATTGCACCCAAGTACTGCATTTCAAAGTCTTTCATTGACTGTGAGGGCTATTCCATGTCTTCTTAGGGATTCTCGCCCACAGTAGTAGAGCACAATTGTGCGATAGTTTGAGCATTCTTTGGCATTGCCTTTCTTTGGGATTGGGATGAAAACTGACCTTTTCCAGTCCTGTGGCCTGCTGAGTTTTCTAAATTTGCTGACATATTGAGTGCAGCACTTTCACAGCATCATCATTTAGGATTTGAAATAGTTCAAATGGAATTTCATCACCTCCACTAGCTTTGTAGTGATGCTTCCGAAGGCCTACTTGACTTCACATTCCACGATGTCTGGCTGTAGGTGAGTGATCACACCATCGTAATTAACTGGGTCATGAAGATCATTTTTGTACAGCTCTTATATGTTAAGTGTTTATTTTTTATTAAAAAAGTCTACCAAACTGGTTCCCAATATGGTTTTACTATTCCACAGTCCCACTAGAAATGTATGAGAGGTCCATCATTCTGCATGTTAAGTAACTCTTAGTGTTGTCATTTCTCTAAATTTTGATGCTTCTAATGAGTATAGTGATATCTCCTTGTGGGATTAATTTGTGTTCCTCCAGTGATTAATGTGTTCATTGGCTAGTTTTCTTTTGTTAAGTGTCTGTTCAAATCTTTTGACTTCTTTTCACCCAGCCACCCTCTTCCTTCTTGATGGTGAAGTATTAGAGTTCTTTATATATTCTAGATGTAAGTTGTCAAGTATTTGGTTACCCGCCCCCCACATCCTGCAGCTTGCTTTTTAATTCTCTTATTATTTTCTTTTGAAAAGCAATTTTTAAAAATTTTGCTCAATTTTCATTGATCAATTTTTCTTTCGTAATTCATGCTTTTAGTGTTACATGTAAGAAATCTTGCCCATCCCATGATGGCAAAATGTTTTTCCTATATCTTTTTGCAGAATTAGCCTCAGCCTCCTTGTCAAAAATCAGTTGACCATATATGCATGGTCTGTTTCTGGGCACTTTATTTCACTCCATTGACATGTACCCTCATGCCAATGCTATACTGACTTAATTATTGTTATTTTTTAAGTTAAGTCTTGAAATCCCATTGATTTTTTTGTTCATTTTGAAAATTATTTGGGCTCTTTGAGGTCCTTTGCATGCCACTAAATTTTAGAGTCAGCTTATTAATTACTAAAAGAAAATTGCCTTCTGGAATTTTGTGTGACATATATGGAATTTGGGCTTCCCTGATAGCTCGTTTGGTAAAGAATATGCCTACAAAGCAGGAGACCCCTGTTCAATTCCTGGATCAGGACAATCCACAGGAGAAGGGATAGGCTATCCATTCCAGTATTCTTGGGCTTCCCTTGTGCCTCAGCTGGTAAAGAATCTGCCTGCAATATGGGAGACTTGGGTTCAATCCCTGGGTTGGGAAGATCCCCTGGAGAAGGGAAAAGTTACCCACTCCAGTATTCTGGCCTGGAGAATTCTGTGGACTTCATAGTCCATGGGGTTGCAAAGAGGTGGTTGGACACGACTGAGTGACTGTGGTAAATATAGAATTTACCTCAGGGAAGATCCAGGGAAGCCCATGGCTCAGTGGCAAAGAAGCTGCCTACTAATGCAAGAGTGCAGGAGACACAGGTTCAATCTCTGGTTTGGGAAGATCCCTTGGAGGAGGAAATGGCAACCCATTCCAGTATTCTTGCCTGGAGAATCCCAAGAACCTTGTAGGACCTTGGCGGGCTATACAGTTCATGGGGTTGCACAGAGTTGGACATGACTGAGTGACTGAGCATGCATGCATATGGAATTTGCAGATCAAAGTAAGGAAAACTGACATACTCACACTGAGTCTTCTAATCTATGAATATGTCATATCTCTCCATTGTTTTTATAAATTTTCATTCATTTTTTCCTGCATGATTTTCAGTTTTCAGGTACGGGTATAAAATATGCTCATATTTTATAGTATTTATTCTTAAGTGTCTCATGTTTTTGATACTACTATAAATCATGTAATTTTAATTTTATATTAAACTATATGCTTTATTTCTAATTTTATTTCTACTTTAAAAGCAACAGAATTGAGCTTTTAATATTGACTTGGTATCCTTCAACTTCTTAAAATTCACTTGTTATAGTAGTTTTTTTGCAGAGTGTTTTGTATTTTCCGCATACAGCATCATGTCGTCTACTGATCTAAACAGTTTTTTCTTTCCAATATATAGGAACTTTGTTTTCTTTTCTTGCTCTTTGGCATTGGCTGGGACCTCCAGGACAATGCTAAATGAAAGTGAGAAGAGAGATATCTTTGCCTTCTTTTTCTTATCTTACCCCTTTCACTGTTAAGTACAATGTAAGCTGTTGGTTTTCTGTAGATGTTCTTCATCATGTTGAGGAAGTTTATTTTTGTTCCTAGTTTGGTGAGGTGTTTTTTTTTTTTTTTTTGTCATAAATAGGAGTTCAGTTCAGTTCATAAATAAGAATAGAATGTATCAAATGATTTAAGTTCATGTACTATGTCCAACCAGTCCATTCTGAAGGAGATCAGCCCTGGGATTTCTTTGGAAGTAATGATGCTAAAGCTGAAACTCCAGTACTTTGGCCACCTCATGCAAAGAGTTGACTCATTGGAAAAGACTCTGATGCTGGGAGAGATTGGGGGCAGGAGGAGAAGGGGATGACCCAGGATAAACTGAACTGACCTATGTTGATAATATGTCTTTTCTTTTTTCCTCTATTACTGTGATAAAATATGTTGGTTTTGAGTGTTTCAGTTCAGTTCAGTTCAGTTCAGTCGCTCAGTCGTGTCCGACTCTTTGCGACCCCATGAATCGCAGCACACCAGGCCTCCCTGTACATTACCATCTCTCGGAGTTCACTCAGACTCAGGTCCATCGAGTCTGTGATGCCATCCAGCCATCTCATCCTGGGTCGTCCCTTTCTCCTCCTGCCCCCAATCCCTCCCAGCATCAGAGTCTTTTCCAATGAGTCAACTCTTCGCATGAGGTGGCCAAAGTACTGGAGCTTCAGCTTTAGCATCATTCCTTCCAAAGAAATCCCAGGGCTGATCTCCTTCGGAATGGACTGGTTGGATCTCCTTGCAGTCCAAGGGACCCTCAAGAGTCTTCTCCAACACCACAGTTCAAACGCATCAATAATTTACCTTGTTTTCCTGGTCTAAACCTCATTTGGTCATGGTGGTTTTTGGTTTTGTTTTTACTGTGTTACTGAATTTGATTTACTAATATCTTATTAAAGATTTTTGTATCATGAAAAATGCTAGTAGTTTTCATGAAATGTCATCATGTATTTTAAAAATTTTGTTTTGATTATGGTAAAATGCACAGAAATTTTACCATCTTAACCATTTTTTAAGTGTACAATTCAGTATTATTAAAAATATTCACATTGTTGTTCAGCCAGTCTCCAGAACAGTTTTCATCTTACAAAACTAAAGCTCTATGCCCATTAAAACTCCCTAGTGCCCCACTCTGCCTGCCCATGGCAATCAGCATTCTACTTATTCTGTCTGAGTTTTACTATTCTAGTACCATATTGTGGTAAAATACATATAAAACTGACCTCTAGAGACATTTGTTGTTGTTGTTGTTTAGTCGCTAAGTTATGTCGAACTCTTTGCAACCCCATGGACTGCAGCACACCAGGCTTCCCTATCTTTCACTGTCTCCCTGAGTTTGCTTAAAATTAGGTCCTTTGAGTCAGTGATGCCATCCAGCCATCTCATCCTCTGTCAACCCCTTCTCCTCTTGCTCTCAATCTTTCCCAGCATCAAGGTCTTTTCCAGTGAGTCAGCTGTTTGCATCAGGTGGCCAGAAGTATTGGAGCTTTAGATTCAGCACCAGTCCTTCCAGTGAATATTCAGGGTTGATTTCCTTTAGGATTGACTGGTTTGATCTCCTTGTTGTCCAGGGTACTCTCAAGAGTCTTCTCCTGCACCACAGTTCAAATGCATCAATTCTTTGGTGCTCAGCCTTCCTTATGGCCCAGCTCTCAACATCCATACATGACTACTGGAAAAACCATAGCTTTGACTAGACAGACCTTTGTCAACAACGTGATGTCTCTGCTTTGTAATACACTCTCTAAGTTTGTCATAGCTTTTCTTCCAAGGAGCAAGTGTCTTTTAATTTTGTGGCTGCAGTCACTGTACACATTGATTTTGGAGCCAAGAAAAGGAAATCTGACACTGTTTCCACATTTCCCCCATCTATTTTCCATGAAGTGATAGGACCAGGTGTCATGATCTTTATTTTTTGAATGTTGAGTTTTAATCCAGCTTTTTCACTTTCCTCTTTCAGCTTCATCAAGAGGCTCTTTAGTTTCTCTTCACTTTCTGCCATTAGAGTGGTGTCATCTCTGTAGGTGTTGATTTTTTTCTGGGCAATCTTAATTACATCTTGTGAAGAGATATTTAGTATACTCACAGTTTTGCACAGCCACCATTTTTAAGCTCTAGAACATTTTCAGCCCAAAGGAAACTATACCATTAAGCAGTTGCTCCCCATTCTCACTTTCACCCTAACCCCTAACAATAGCTAATCAGTTTTCTGTCCGTATTGATTTGCTGACTCTTGCTGTTTAACTGGAATCATACAATATGTGGCTTCTTGTGTTTGATTTCTTTCACTTAGCGTACTGTTTTCAACGTTGGCTAAAAAATACTTCATTGTATAGATACATCATATTTTGTTTCTCCATTCATTTGTATACATTTGGGTTTATACCTTTTGTCTTTTGTGGGTAGTGCTGCTATGAATGTGTGCTGAGTCACTTCAGTTGTGTCTGACTCTTTCCAGCCTCATGGACATAGACCTCCAGGCTCCTCTGTCCATGGGATTCTCCAGGCAAGAATACTGGAGTGGGTTGCCATTTCCTCCTCTAGGGAAACTTCCCAACCCAGGTATCAAACCCATGTCTCTTACGTCTCCTGCATTTACATATGGATTTTTTACCACTGGCGCCACCTGGGAAAGACCACTGCTATGAATATTCCTGTACATTTTTTGTTTGAACACGTTTCAGTTATTTTGGTTATATATCCAGGGGTGGAATTACTAGGTCTTAGGTTATTCTGTGTTGAACGTTTTGGGGAACTACCAAACTTTTGGCCAAAAGTGAAGAGGAACGGAAGAGCCTCTTAATGAAGGTAAAAGAGGAGAGTAAAAAAGCTGGCTTAAAACTCAGCATTCAGAAAACAGATCATGGCATCTGGTCCCATAACTACATGGAAAATAGATGGGTAAACAAAACGGAAACAGTGACAGACTTTATTTTCATGAGCTCCAAAATCACTGCAGATAGTGACTGCAGCCATGAAATTAAAAGACGCTTGCTCCTTGAAAGAAAAGCTATGACCAATCTAGACAGCGTATTAGGAAACAGAGACATTACTTTGCTGACAAAGGTCCACTGGCTATGGCTTTTCCAGTAGTCATGTATGGATGTGAGAATTGGGCCGTAAAGAAAGCTGAGTGCCAAAAAATTGATGGTTTTGAACTGTGATGTTGAAGAAGACTCTTGAGAGTCCCTTGGACTGCAAGGAAATCCAACCAGTCCATCATGAAGGAAGTCAGTCCTGAGTATTCATTGGAAGGACTGATGCTGAAGCTGAAGCTCCAGTACTTTAGCCATCTGATACAAAGAACTGTTTCACTGGAAAAGACTCTGATGCTGGGCAAGATTGAAGGCAGGAGGAGAAGGGGATGACAGAGAATGAGATGGTTGGATGGTATCACCAACTCAATGGGCATGAGTTTGAGTAAACTCCACGAGTTGGTGATGGACAGGGAAGCAGGCTGGACAGGGAAGCATGCTGCAGTTCATGGGGTTGCAAAGAGTCAGACACTACTGAGCAACTGAACTGAACCACTTTATATTCCCATTAACAATGTACAAATATTCCAATGTCTCTACATCCCCACCAACACCTGTTGTCTTTCATTTTTTTGAGTATAACCATCCTGGTAGGTATAAAGTGGTATCTTATTTGTGATTTTGATTGACATTTTTCTAGTGGCTAATGATGTCACCATTTGTGTGTCTTCTTTGGAGAAATATCTATTCAAGTCCTTTGCCCACTTTTTTTTCTATTGTTTTGTTGCTGT
This sequence comes from Capra hircus, assembly GCF_001704415.2. Lineage (NCBI taxonomy): Eukaryota > Metazoa > Chordata > Mammalia > Artiodactyla > Bovidae > Capra > Capra hircus. The sequence goes on along the minus strand of NC_030831.1, from coordinate 20,530,951 downwards.
AATAATTTTAGATTTCTTTTAAAAAATAATTTTTGTTTGGCCCTACCACACGACATGCAGGATCTTAGTTTCCTGACTAGGGTCTAAATCCATTATCCCTGCATTGGCAGTTCAGAATCTTAATCACTGAACCACCAAGGAAGTCCTTAAATCTCTCTTCTTTTTTAGTGTAGGCATTTACAGCTGTGAATATCCCTCTGAGCACTGCTTTTGCTACCCCCTCCATAGGTTTTGGTATGTTTACTTTTCATTTTCATTTCATCTCAAGTACTTTCTAATTTTCTTTCTGATTTTTTATTTTGCCCATTTGTTGAGTGTATTATTTAATTTCCATATATTTATGAATTTCCATTTTTCTTTTCCTTGATTTTAGCTTTATTCTATTACACTGGAGAGAATACTTTGTATTCCTTTAATCCTGTTTAAATGTATTGGGATTTGTATTTTGACTTAACAAATGTTAATATATAGTCAGTGTGTTCAGTTCAGTTCAATCGCTCAGTCGTGTCCGACTCTTTGTGACCCCATGAATCGCAGCACGCCAGGCCTCCTTGTCCATCACCAATTCCCAGAGTTCACTCAGACTCACGTCCATCGAGTCAGTGATGCCACCCAGCCATCTCATCCTCTGTCGTTCCCTTCTCCTCCTGCCCCCAATCCCTCCCAGCATCAGAGTCTTTTCCAATGAGTCATATCTTCACATGAGGTGGCCAAAGTACTGGAGCTTCATCTTTAGCTTCATTCCCTCCAAAGAAATCCCAAGGCTGATCTCCTTCAGAGTGGACTGGTTGGATCTCCTTGCAGCCCAAGGGACTCTAAGAGTCTTCTCCAACACCACAGTTCAAAAGCATCAATTCTTTGGCGCTCAGCCTTCTTCACAGTCCAACTCTCACATCCATACATGACCACTGGAAAAACCATAGCCTTGACTAGACGGACCTTAGTTGGCAAAGTAATGTCTCTGGTTTTGAACATGCTATCTAGGTTGGTCATAACTTTCCTTCCAAGGAGTAAGCGTCTTTTAATTTAATGGCTGCCGGCACCATCTGCAGTAATTTTGGAGCCCCCCAAAATAAAGTCTGACACTGTTTCCACTGTTTCCCCATCTATTTCCCATGAAGTGATGGGACCAGATGCCGTGATCTTCGTTTTCTGAATGTTGAGCTTTAAGCCAACTTTTTCACTCTCCACTTTCACTTTCATCAAGAGGCTTTTTTTAAAAAATATTTTTATTTTTATTTATTTTGCTTTACAATACTGTATTGGTTTTGCCATAGATTGACATGAATCTGCCACGAGTGTACATGAGTTCCCAATCCTGAGCACCCCTCCCACCTCCCACCCCATATCATCTCTCTGGATCTGCCCCGTGCACCAGCTCCAAGCAGCCTGTATCTTGTATCGAACATAGACTGGCGATTTGTTTCTTATATGATATTATACATGTTTCAATGCCATTCTCCCAAATCATCCCACCCTCTCCCTCTCCCACAGAGTCCAAAAGTCCGTTCTATACATCTGTGTCTCTTTTGCTATCTCGTATACAGGGTTATCATTACCATCTTTCTAAATTCCATATGTATGTGTTAGTATACTGTATTGGTGTTTTTCTTTCTGGCTTACTTCACTCTGTATAGTAGGCTTCAGTTTCATCCACCTCATTAGAACTGATTCAAATGTATTCTTTTTAATGGCTGAGTAATACTCCATTGTGTATATGTACCACAGCTTTCTTATCCATTCATCTGCTGATGGACATCTAGGTTGTTTCCATGTCCTGGCTATTATAAACAGTGCTGCGATGAACATTGGGGTACATGTGTCTCTTTCAATTCTGGTTTCCTCAGTGTGTATGCCCAGAAGTGGGATTGCTGAGTCATAAGGCAGTTCTATTTGCAATTTTTTAAGGAATCTCCACACTGATCTCCATAGTGGCTGTACTAGTTTGCATTCCCACCAACAGTATAAGAGGGTTCCCTTTTCTCCACACCCTCTCCAGAATTTATTGCTTGTGGACTTTTGGATAGCAGCCATTCTGACTGGCGTGAAATGGTACATCATTGTGGTTTTGATTTGCATTTCTCTGATAATGAGTGATGTTGAGCATCTTTTTATGTGTTTGTTAGCCATCTGTATGTCTTCTTTGGAGAAATGTCTATTTAGTTCTTTGGCCCATTTTTTGATTGGGTCGTTTGTTTTTCTGGAATTGAGCTGCATAAGTTGCTTCTATATTTTTGAGATTAGTTGTTGGTCAGTTGCTTCATTTGCTATTATTTTCTCCCATGCAGAAGGCTGTCTTTTCACCTTGCTTATAGTTTCCTTTGTTGTGCAGAAGCTTTTAATTTTAATTAGATCCCATTTGCTTATTTTTGCTTTTATTTCCAGTATTCTGAGAGGTGGATCATAGAGGATCCTGCTGTGATTTATGTCAGAGAGTGTTTTGCCTATGTCCTCCTCTAAGAGTTTTATAGTTTCTGGTCTTATGTTTAGATCTTTAATCCATTTTGAGTTTATTTTTGTGTGCGGTGTTAGAAAGTGATCTAGTTTCATTCTTTTACAAGTGGTTGACCAGTTTTCCTAGCACCACTTGTTAAAGAAATTGTCTTTACTCCATTGTATATTCTTGCCTCCTTTGTCGAAGATAAGGTGTCCACAGGTTTGTGGATTTATCTCTGGGCTTTCTCTTTTGTTCCATTGATCTATATTTCTGTCTTTGTGCCAGTACCATACTGTCTTGATTACTGTGCCTTTGTAGTAGAACCTGAAGTCAGGCAGGTTGATTCCTCCAGTTCCATTCTTCTTTCTCAAGATTGCTTTGGCTATTCAAGGTTTTTTGTATTTCCATACAAATTGTGAAATTATTTGTTTTAGCTCTGTGAAAAATACCACTGGTAGCTTGATAGGGATAGAATTGAATCTGTAGATTTCTTTGGGTAGTATACTCATTTTCACTATATTGATTCTGCCCATCCATGAACATGGTATATTTCTCCATCTATTAGTGTCCTCTTTGATTTCTTTCACCAGTGTTTAATAGTTTTCTATATATAGGTCTTTAGTTTCTTTAGGTAGATATATTCCTAAGTATTTTATTCTTTTCGTTGCAATAGTGAATGGAATTGTTTCCTTAATTTCTTTTTCTACTTTCTCATTTTTAGTGTATAGGAATGCAAGGGATTTCTGTGTGTTGATTTTATATCCTGCAACTTTACTATATTCATTGATTAGCTCTAGTAATTTTCTGGTGGAGTCTTTAGGGTTTTCTATGTAGAGGATCATGTCATCTGCAAACAGTGAGAGTTTTACTTCTTCTTTTCCAACTTGGATTCCTTTTATTTCTTTTTCTGCTCTGATTGCTATGGCCAAATCTTCCAGAACTCTGTTGAATAGTAGCAGTGAAAGTAGGCACCCTTGTCTTGTTCCTGACTTTAGGGGAAATGCTTTCAATTTTTCACCATTGGAGATAATGTTTGCTGTGGGTTTGTCATATATAGCTTTTATTATGTTGAGGTATGTTCCTTCTAGTCCTGCTTTCTGTAAAGTTTTTATCATAAATGGATGTTGAATTTTGTCAAAGGCTTTCTCTGCATCTGTTGAGATAATCATATGGCTTTTATTTTTCAATTTGTCAATGTGGTGAATTACATTGATTGATTTGCAGATATTGAAGAATCTTTGCATCCCTGGGATAAAGCCCACTTGGTCATGGTGTATGATCTTTTTAATGTGTTGTTGGATTCTGATGGATAGAGTTTAGTTAAGGATTTTTGCATCTATGTTCATCAGTGATATTGGCCTGTATTTTTTTTTTTTTTTTTTGTGGCATCTTTGATGGTGGCCTCATAGAATGAGTTTGGAAGTTTACCTTCCTCTGCAATTTTCTGGAAGAGTTTGAGTAGGATAGGTATTAGCTCTTCTTGAAATTTTTGGTAGAATTCAGCTGTGAAGCCGTCTGGACCTGGGCTTTTGTTTGCTGGAAGATTTCTGATTACAGTTTCAATTTCTGTGCTTGTGATGGGCCTGTTAAGATTTTCTATTTCTTCCTGGTTCAGTTTTGCAAAGTTGTACTTTTCTAAGAATTTGTCCATTTCTTCCACATTGTCCCTTTTACTGGCATATAATTGCTGATAGTAGTCTCTTATGATCCTTTGTATTTCTGTGCTGTCTGTTGTGATCTCTCCATTTTCATTTCTAATTTTATTGATTTGATTTTTCTCCCTTTGTTTCTTGATGAGTCTGGCTAATGGTTTGTCAATTTTATTTATCCTTTCAAAGAATCAGCTTTTGGTTTTGTTGATTTTTGCTATGGTCTCTTTTGTTTCTTTTGCATTTATTTCTGCCTTAATTTTTAAGATTTCTTTCCTTCTACTAACTCTGGGGTTCTCCATTTCTTCCTTTTCTAGTTGCTTTAGGTGTAGAGTTAGTTTATTTATTTGGCTTTTTTCTTGTTTCTTGAGGTATGCCTGTATTGTATGAACTTTCCTCTTAGCACTGCTTTTATAGTGTCCCACAGGTTTGGGGTTGTTGTGTTTTCATTTTCATTCATTTCTACGCATATTTTGATTTCTTTTTTGATTTCTTCTGTGATTTGTTGGTTATTCAGAAGTGTGTTGTTCAGCCTCCATATGTTGGAATTTTTAATAGTTTTTCTCCTGTAATTGAGATCTAATCTTAGAGCATTATGGTCAGAAAAGATGCTTGGAATGATTTCAGTTATTTTGAATTTATCAAGTTTAGATTTATGGCCCAGGATGTGTTCTGTCCTGGAGAAGGTTCCGTGAGCACTTGATAAAAAGGTGAAATTGATTGTTTTGAGGTGAAATGTCCTATAGATATCAATTAGGTCTAACTGGTCTATTGTATCATTTAAAGTTTACGTTTCTTTGTTAATTTTCTGTTTAGTTGATCTGTCCATAGGTGTGAGTGGGGTATTAAAGTCTCCCACTATTATTGTGTAATTGTTAATTTCCCCTTTCATACTTGTTAGCATTTGTTTTACGTATTGCGGAGCTCCTATGTTGGGTGTGTATATATTTATAATTGTTATATCTTCTTCTTGGATTGATCCTTTGATCATTATGTAGTGGCCTTCTTTGTCTCTTTTCACAGTCTTTGTTTTACAGTCTATTTTATCGGAGATGAGTATTGCTACTCCTGCTTTCTTTTCGTCTCTATTTGCATGGAATATCTTTTTCCAGCCCTTCACTTTCTGTCTGTATGTGTCCCTTGTTTTGAGGTGGGTCTCTTGTAGGCACCATATATAGGGCTCTTGTTTTTGTATCCATTCAGCCAGTCTTTGCCTTTTGGTTGGGACATTCAACCCATTTATGTTTAAGGTAATTATTGATAAGTATGATCCCGTTACCATTTACTTTATTGTTTTGGGTTTGGGTTTATATGCCCTTTTTGTGTTTCCTGTCTAGAGAATATCCTTTAGCATTTGTTGGAGAGCTGGTTTGGTCGTGCTGAATTCTCTCAGCTTTTGCTTGTCTGTAAAGCTTTTGATTTCTCCTTCATATTTGAATGAGATCCTTGCTGGGTACAGTAATCTGAGCTGTAGGTTATTGTCTTTCATCACTTTAAGTGTGTCTTGCCATTCCCTCCTGGCCTGAAGAGTTTCTGTTGAAAGATCTGCAGTTATCCTTGTGGGAATCCCCTTGTGTGTTATTTGTTGTTTTTCCCTTGCTGCTTTTAATATTTGTTCTTTGTGTTTGATATTTGTTAATTTGATTAATATGTGTCTTGGGATGTTTCATCTTGGGATTATCCTGTTTGGAACTCTCTGGGTTTCTTGGACTTGGGTGATTATTTCCTTCCCCATTTTAGGGAAGTTTTCAACTATTATCTCCTCAAGTATTTTCTCATGGTCTTTCTTTTTGTCTTCTTCTTCTGGGATTCCTATAATTGGAATGTTGGAGCATTTCATATTGTCCTGGAGGTCTCTGAGATTGTCCTCATTTCTTTTAATTCATTTTTTCCCTCTCTGATTCATTTATTTCTACCATTTATCTTCTATTTCACTAATCCTATCCTCTGCCTCCATTATTCTACTATTTGTTGCCTCCAGAGTGTTTCTGATCTCATTCATTGCATTATTCATTACATATTGACTCTTTTTTATTTCTTCTAGGTCCTTGTTAAACCTTTCTTGCATCTTCTCAATCCTTGTCTCCAGGCTATTTATCTGTGATTCCATTTTGATTTCAAGATTTTGGATCATTTTCACTATCATTATTCAGAATTCTTTCTCAGGTAGATTCCCTATCTCTTCCTCTTTTGTTTGGTTTGGTGGGCATTTCTCCTGTTCCTTTACCTGCTGGGTATTCCTCTGTCTCTTCATCTTGGTTATATTGCTGCTTTTGGGGTGGCCTTTCTATAATCTGGGAATTTGTGGAGTTCTCTTTATTATGGAGTTTCCTCGCTGTGCTTGGGGTTGTAACAGTGGCTCCTCAAGGTTTCTTGGTTAGGGAAGCTTGTGTCGGAGTTCTGGTGAGTGGAGCTGGATTTCTTCTCTCTGGAGTGCAATGAAGTGTCCAGTAATGAGTTATGAGATGTCAATGGTTTTTGGAGTAACTTTGAGCTGCCTGTATATTAAAGCTCAGGGCTGTGTTTCTGTGTTGCTGGAGAATTTGCGTGGTAAATCTTGCTCTGGAACTTGTTGGCCCTTGGGTGGAGGTTGGTTTCAGTGTAGGTATGGAGGTGTTTGATGAGCTCCTATCAATTAACGTTTCCTGGATTCAGGAGTTCTCTGATGTTCTCAGGACATCAAGAGGCTTTTTAGTTCCTCTTCACTTTCTGCCATAAGGGTGGTATCATCTGCATGTCTGAGGTGATTGATATTTCTCCCGGCAATCTTGATTTCAGCTTGTGCTTCTTCCAGTCCAGCATTTATCATGATGTACTCTGCATAGAAGTTAAATAAGGAGGATGACCATATACACCCTTGACATACTCCTTTTCCTGTTTGGAACCAGTCTGTTTTCCATGTCCAGTTCTAATTGTTGCTTCCTGACCTGCATATAGGTTTCTCAAGAGGCAGATCAGGTGGTCTGGTATTCCCATCTCTTGAAAAATTTTCCACAGTTTATTGTGATCCACACAGTCAAAGGCTTTGGCATAGTCAATAAAGCAGAAATAGACGTTTTTCTGGAACTCTCTTGCCTTTTCCATGATCCAGCAGATGTTAGCAATTTGATCTTTGGTTCCTCTGCCTTTTCTGAAACCAGTGTGAAAATCAGGAAGTTTACGGTTCACGTATTGCTGAAACCTGGCTTGGAGGATTTTGAGCATCACATTACTAGCATGTGAGATGAGTGCAATTGTGTGGTAGTTTGAGCATTCTTCGGCATTGCCTTTCATTGGGATTGGAATGAAAACTGACCTTTTCCAGTCCTGTGGCCACTGTTTAGTTTTCCAAATTTGCTGGCGTATTGAGTGCAGCACTTTCATAGCATCATCTTTCAGGATTTGAAACAGCTCCACTGGAATTCCATCACCTCCACTAGCTTTGTTCATAGTGATGCTTTCTAAGGCCCACTTGACTTCACATTCCAGGATGTCTGGCTCTAGGTGAGTGATCACACCGTCGTGATTATCTGGGTCATGAAAATCTTTTTTGTACAGTACTTCTGTGTATTCTTGCCACCTCTTCTTAATATCTTCTGCTTCTGTTAAGTCCATACCATTTCTGTCCTTTATTGACCCCATCTTTGCATGAAATGTTCCCTGGGTATCTCTAATTTTCTTCAAGTGATCTCTAGTCTTTCCCATTCTGTTGTTTTCCTCTATTTCTTTGCACTGATCGCTGAAGAAGGCTTTCTTATCTCTTCTTGCTATTCTCTGGAACTCTGCATTCAGATGCTTATATCTTTCCTTTTCTCGTTTGTTTTTCACCTCTCTTCTTTTCACAGCTATTTGTAAGGCCTCCCCAGACAGCCATTTTGCTTTTCTGCATTTCTTTTCCATGGAGATGGTCTTGATCCCTATCTCCTATATAATGTCACGACCCTCCATCCGTAGTTCATCAGGCACTCTATCTATCAGATCTAGGCCCTTAAGTCTATTTCTCACTTCCACTGTATAATCATAAGAGATTTGATTTAGGTCATACCTGAATGGTCTAGTGGTTTTCCCTACTTTCTTCAATTTCAGTCTGAATTTGGCAATAAGGAGTTTGTGAAATGAGCCACAGTCAGCTCCTGGTCTTGTTTTTGCTGACTGTATAGAGCTTCTCCATCTTTGGCTGCAAAGAATATAATCAATCTGATTTCGATGTTGACCATCTGGTGATGTCCATGTGTAGAGTCTTCTCTTGTGTTTTTGGAAGGGGGTGTTTGCTATGACCAGTGCATTTTCTTGGCAAAACTCTATTAGTCTTTGCCCTGCTTCATTCCACATTCCAAGGCTAAATTTGCCTGTTACTCCAGGTGTTTCTTGACTTCCTGCTTTTGTATTCCAGTCCCCTAGAATGAAAAGGACATCTTTTTTGGGTGTTAGTTCTAAAAGGTCTTGTAGGTCTTCATAAAACCGTTCAACTTCAGCTTCTTCAGTATTACTGGTTGGGGCATAGACTTGGATAACTGTGATGTTGTATGGTTTGCCTTGGAAACGAACAGAGATCATTCTGTCATTGTTGAGATTGCATCCAAGTACTGCATTTCGGACTCTTTTGTTGACCATGATGGCTACTCCATTTCTTCTGAGGGATTCCTGCCCGCAGTAGTAGTTATAATGGTCATCTCAGTTAAATTCACCCGTTCCAGTCCATTTTAGTTTGCTGATTCTTAGAATGTCGATGTTCACTCTTGCTATCTCCTGTTTGACCACTTCCAATTTGCCTTGATTCATGGACCTGACATTCCAGATTCCTATGCAGTATTGCTCTTTACAGCATTGGACCTTGCTTCTATCACCAGTCACATCCACAACTGGGTATTGTTTTTGCTTTGGCTCCATCCCTTCATTCTTTCTGGAGTTATTTCTCCACTGATGTCCAGTAGCATATTGGGCACCTACTGACCTGGGGAATTCCTCTTTCAGTATCATTTTCCCTTTTCATACTGTTCATGGGGTTGTCAAAGCAAGAATACTGAAGTGGTTTGCCATTCCCTTCTCCAGTGGACCACATTCTGTCAGACCTCTCCATCATGACCTGCCTGTCTTGGATTGCCCTGCAGGCATGGCTTGGTTTCATTGAGTTAGACAAGGCTGTGGTCCTACATTACTAACACATGTGCTGTCATTCAGACTTTATTGATACATTTATAGAGTGCAGGCAGAGGAGATTTAGCACAATCCTTAAGGATCCTAGGGGTTTCAGAATAGTAAATAAAAATTGTCTTCAACTTCAGGCCACCACCTGCATTAGCCTATAATAAGAGTCAGACTGTTGTTTGAAGCTTTGAAGCCAGGCATTGACTTCTCTTCTTTAGCTATTTAAACTCTGGACTATAAAGAAGGCTGGGTACCAAAGAATTGATGCTTTCAAATTGTGATGCTGGAGAAGACTCTTGAGAGTTCCTTGGACAGCAAGGAGATTAAACCAGTCAGTCATAAAGGAAACCAACCCTGAGTATTCATTGGAAGGACTGGTGCTGAAACTGAACTTCTAGTACTTTGGCCACCTGATGCAAGAGCTGACACATTGGAAGAGACACTGATGCTGGGAAAGATTGAGGGCAGGAGGAGGAATGGGCAACAGAAGATGAGGTGGTTGGATGGCATCACCAACTCATTGGACATGTGTTTGAGCAAGCTCTGGGAGATGGTGAAGGACAGGGAAGCCTGATGTGCTGCAGTTCATGGGGTCGCAGAGTCGGACACTACTTAGCTACTGAACAAGTGCAGTATCACAACCAGAAAATTGATACTGATAGAATTCATCAGCCTTGTATGGATTTCACATGTCCTTGTTTAGTTCTCTGCAGCTTTGTATCGCAGGTGTAGATTTGTATACCATCTCTGTAATCAAGATACAAAACAGTTTTTTTATAAGTCACTCATGCTGTCCTTTGATAAACGTGGATGCTTTCTTTCCTACCGCTTTCTCCTTCCCTAATCCCTAGCAACCATTGATCTACTCTCCATTTCTATATTTTGTCATTTCAAGAATGCTATATAAATGAAATCATAAACAGCATGTAACCTTTGAGATTGCTTTTTTCCATTCAATGTAGTTCTTTTTAAATCCATCCAGGTTGTTACGTGTATTAATAGTTTGTTTCTTTTATTCCTGAATAATATTCCATGCTGTGAAGGTACTACATTTTATTTAACCATTTGCATGTTAAAGGATTGTTTTCAGCTTTTGATTGTTATAAATGAAACTGTGAATTTTTGTAAATAGGTTTTTGTGTGAGCAAAGTATTTTCATTTCCTTGGAGTAGTGTGTCATAAATGCATGTTTAAGTTTTGTCAGAAACTACTGAACTATTTTCGAGAAGAATTTATCATTTTACATTCCCACCAACAGTGCAGGAGAGATATACATCCTCTGCATTTTTGCCAACATTTGTTATAATTATTTTACAAATATGTAATATATTTTATATTGTAGCCATTCCAATAGCTATTTAGTGTTATCCATTTGTGGTTTTAATTTGCATTTTTCTGATGTCTGTTGATGTTGGATATTGCTTCATGTGCTTATGTGTCATCTTCAGAGAAATATCTGTTCATCATTTTTGCCCATTTCTAGTGGACGGTTTTTTTTTTTTTTTTACTGAGTTTTAAGAATTCTTTATATGTCCTCTATATAGATCCTCTGACGGATATGTAGTTTGTAAATGCCTTTTAGTAGCCTGTAGGTTGTCTTTTCATCCCTTTCACAGGGTTGTTTATAGAGCAAACATTTTTTGTTTTAAATAGGTCCAGTTTTTCAGTTTTTTTTTTTTTTAATGGACCATGCTTTTATTTTAAAGACTAAGAACTCTTTGCCTAGCCTTACTACCTGAAGATGTTCTGCTGGGTTTTTTTTGTGTGTGTGTATGTGAAAGTTTTATATTTTGTATTACGTGCATGATCCATTTTGCATTAATTTCTGTATAAGGTATGAGGCTTAGGTTGCAATTTCTTTTTCTTTTTTTGACTACTGATGTTCAATTGTTCCAGCACCATTTGTTAAAGTATTTTTTATACCTTTGTCAGAAATCAGCTGGACATATTTGCATATGTCTCTTTCTCAGTTCTCTTTCCTGACCCACTGATCTATGTCTCTGTCCTTCTTCCAACTGTCTTAATTTCTCTTGCTGTATAGTAAGCTTTAATGTTGGATAGAGCGATTCATCCTACTTTATTCCCTTTCAAAATTATTTTATCTCTTCTAGTCCTGTGCCTTTTCATGATAATTTTTGAATAAGATTGTAAATGTCTGTTTAAAAACTCTGCTAGTATTTCAATAGCTACTACATTAAGACTATAGATCAATTTTGGGAAGAATGGACATCTTTACTAGGTTGAGTCTTCCAGTCTGTGAATATGGCAGGACTTTACTTCCCTGGTGGCTCAGACGGTAAAGCATCTGTCTACAATGTGAGAGACCTGGGTTCGATCCCTGGGTTGGGAAGATTCCCTGGAAAAGGAAATGGCAACCCACTCTAGTACTCTTGCCTTGAAAATCCCATGGGCGGAGAAGCTTGGTGCAGACTACTATCCATGGGGTCGCAAAGAGTCGGGCATGACTGAGCGACTTCACTTTCCATTAGCTCTTTGATTTCTTGCATCAGCATTTTATAATTTTCAGGATATAAATCATATATGTGTTTTCTCACATTTATATCTAAGTAATTAATTTTCTTTGGAGCAATTATAAATGGGATTATGGTTTAAATTTTTATTTTCAGATTTGTTATTTCATGTTTGTTTGCTCTTTAAAATATGATTGAAATTTGTGTTTATCTTTATTCCCGGCGGCTTGCTGAGCTCACTAGTTCTGTAGGTTTTACTGTTGATTCTTTGGGACAGTGACAGGCATGTTATTTGCAAATAGGGATAGTTTCATTGCTTTCTTTTGAATATGTATGCTTTTTCTTACCTTATGATCCTGTATAGTGCTATGTGAATAGGAGTGTTAAGAGAGGATATGTTTACTATGTTGCTGATTTTATGTGGAATGCATTCCATCTGTCACCATTGTGTGATGTTAGCTATAGTTTGAAGAAGTTTCCTTCAATGATGAGTTTTGACTATGATTGCCTGCTTTGTAAAATACTTTTTCTGCTTCAGTATCATATGAGTTTTCTTCAGCTGTTGATTTGGTGGGCTATATTAATTGATTTTTAAATGTTGGGCATGCCTTGTATGCTTGTAAAAAACTTCACTTCTTATAATTGTTTTCTATATTGCTAGGCTTGCTTTTCTAGTATTGTGTTAGAAATTTTTATTTATTGGCCATGCATGGCTTGTGGGATCTTAGTTCTCTAACCAGGGATGGAACCTGGGCCCCAGCAGTTAAAGCAGTCCTAGCCATTGGACCACCAGGGAATTGCCTGTTTGGAATTTTTATATCATAGTTTGTAAGGGGTATTGGACTGCAGTTTTCTCTCTGTCTCTTTGTCTCTCGCTCTCTTTTTTTTTAATTGCATTAGTCTGGTTTTAGTATCCTGGTAATGCTAGCCTTATAAAATGAGTTAGAAGTATTCCCTCCTTTTCAGTTTTCCGGGAGAAATTGTTTGAAATTGGTGTTAGCTATTCTTTAATTATTTAGTAGAATTCTCCAGTGAAACCATTTGGGCCTAGATATTTCTTTTTAAAGAGCTTTTTAATTACAATTTCAATTTGTTTAATGGTTACAAGACTATTTAAGTTGTCTATTTTGTCTTGGTTGAGTTTTGGGAGTCTGTGGCTTTTGAGAATTGTTCCATTTCTTCTAATTTATGTCATCATAAAGTTGTTCGTAGTACTTTCTTATTATCTTTTTAATGACTGCAGGGTCTATAGTGCACCATTTGTGATATTACTTGTACGTTCTGTCTTTTATTTTTGTTAGTCATGCTAGGTTTGTCATTATTAGTGATTTTTTTCTTTTCCCAGAGAACCAGGTTTTTGTTTCATTGATTGTTCTCTGTTTTTCCTGTTTTCAATTTTATTGAGCTTTTGCTCTTATCTGTTATTTTCTTACATCTTTTTATTTTATATTTATTTGTTCTTTTCTGGTTTCTTAAAATAGGAACCTGATACTATTTTTTAGTAGTCTAATATTCAGTCTCTCTCATTGCCGCTTAGTACATCTCACATATTCATTTTCATTCCCTTCTGTGTATTTTTAGAAATTATTTCATTTGAGGCTTCCTCTTTGACCCAAGGATTTTTTGAACTGTTGTGTAATTTCCAGACATTTGGAGGTTTTCCTCTTGTCTTTCTATTACTAATTTCTAATTTGGTTCTCTTATGCTAAGAGAATAATTTAAAAATTTTTTGAGGTTTGTCTCATGGCCCAAGGTATGGTTGATCTTGGTAAGTGTTCATGAACGCTTGAAAAAAAAGTCTATAATTGTAATCCTCCTAGTTGATATTGAAAAGCCTGGTTTGTATTATCTTTAATATGTTTCCTTATTTTGTTTACCCGTTCTGTATGTAATCCTCCATCTCTGCACTGCTCCCTCTGCTACACAGAAGCTGCTTCATCCTGCCGGGACCTGGACTCTCTGTTTCTGTCCACCAGCCTCCCTCTCGTGGGTGCCCGTTCTCTCTGCTTATATTCCAGCACACCAGTCCAAGCCAAACTCCGCCTGAATGTCCTCTTCACTCCACTCTGGTTCTGACTCTTCTTGTTGGGACGTCGCCACTCCTTGGATGTCCTCTCCTCTTTCCTCTGATGAGGCTTTGATACCCCACAACAAGCCACCCCTTTGCAGTTACATCCTCCTTATCTTTCTCTGGCTCTGACATCCACATGTTGGTCCTCTCCATTGTGTGGATGCCCTCTCTCTCACCTTAGGCTCTTGCATTTCACCAGCCTGCCCCTTCTTGAGGATGACCCTTCTCACTCTGCCTGGGCTTGGGTACTGCCCTCAGGGCTGCTTTCTGACTGTGCATCCTTCTCATTCTCCTTGGGTTGTGATAATCTACTTCAGGTTAAGCCTTTGTGTGGATGCTCTGTTTACTCTTTGTCCTCTACACCAGCACCAGTCCTTGGTATAGACCGCTCTTCATCATATTGGGTCTCTGAATCTTGATGTTGGATCACTTCCACTCTGTTGGAAGGTTACCCACCTCAAACACTTAGGCTCTGATGCACATGCTGGGCTACCCCTCCACGTGGATGCTCTTCTCAACTTATTGAGGCTGTGCTTACTCTGCCTTGTTGGTGCCCTTCTCAGCTAGCTTGGCCACTGATATCCCGCTGGGCAGTCCTTCTCTGTACTTCTTGATCTCACTTAGAGGATTCTGACTCTGCCCTGTGTTACGGTTTTAGGACTTAATCGTTTAGGAAGAAAAGGAAAATTGAAAATGAAGAGGAGAAATAGGAAATGAAAGCTCAGCATTTACTTTAGAAGAGAAAAAAGTTTTCTCTTTGAATAAAGGACATTTTGATATTATATTTATACACTTTTTCAACTTGTGTCGTTTAAAATACAACAAGAACTCTGATTCTTTTGTGTTCTGCCTATCTTGTCTTTTCTTTTTAAACTAATGTGCTTTTGAATAAGTAGAGAATAATGAAAAAATATTACTAAAAGGTTATTAGGAGGCTAAAGTCTTGAAAGTTTTTTTTATTCATGTTTTTTCAATAAAAATTAGGTATAAAGAATGGAGGTTGTTTTGATTGTGATAAATGTCAAGTCAAATGGGAAAAGAACTGGAAGATTTAGAAAATCTAATGTATTCCTATATCATATTTAAGTATAGCATGCTTAAGAATTTTAGCTACTATGTAAGTCTATTAACATTGTTTTGGGGAGAAGTCACTGGGTGCTTAGTATACAATGTTGACCATTAACAAGCATATTTTCATAATTCTGTAATACTCATTAATTTTCAGTACAACATACAAAGCAAGTAGTGTGTTTTCAATTACAGAGTGACATGCAATATAAAGGCAAAGTGATAGGTGTAGCTTTTTTTTTTGTTTGTTTAATTATATAGTTTATTCAATGTTTACATTTGTTAATGAGCATGCATGCATGTATGCTTAGTCATTTCTGACTCTTTCACAACCCCATAGACTGTAGCACGCTTGGCTCCTCTGTCCGTGGAATTTTCCAGGCAAGAATACTGCAGTGGGTTGCCATTTCCTACTCCAGGGGATCTTCCTGACCCAGGGACTGAACCTGTGTCTCTTGCATCTCCTGCATTGGCAGGAGCTTTTTCTTTTTTTTTTTTTAATGTTGCCTTTAAGATGAAAAGTATTCTTACAAAAGCATAGCCTTTTTAAATAAAAACATGGCCTTGACTTTAGCAGTATAAATAGGAAAACCAAATGTATCCAGATTCCAAGACTTACCTGTATCTTGGAAGATACAGGTATCTCGGAGGAAGCCATTGAGAATCTAGCTGTGAGGTCCCTTTTAGTCAGTGTTTTCATTGGTGTTATGTGTGCTCTCATGCACATGATATCAAAAAATTTTCTGTATGATTTATTCTTGTTTCTAAATGAAAATAAATGTTAATAGGGGATATAAATAAAATTCAGAATTGGTATGAGAGATTGCAGAATGGTTTCATTCAAACATATAGAAGACAGTGGTGACAAGTACAGGTTATTAAATGTCTGGGATAGAAATAAATTAGAAATTCATTTTAGAGAATGGCTTGCTGGTTAAGCCTCGTGGCATTAATGGGAAAAAAAAAAAAAAGACATGGTTCTTAGTTAAATTTAACCTGAACATAAGCAAGCAATATTATGCTATTTGGCAAGAAGACAAATAGATAAAAGCATTTGGTATGAGTTTTTAATCTATAGATACCTTCTTAATAATTTGTATATGCTCAGAGAGCCTTTTCGCTTCTGTTAACTATGCTGATAAAATAATTGAATATAGATACAAATCAAAATTTACAAGCTAATGGATAATACATACCGCAGAGATAGATTAGGAATATTATGTTATTTAGTTTGTAGAAGAGAGTATAAGAGATAACTTCATACATAGGTTTCAAGTAAATGAAGGTATTTCCCTGAGGTGTCCAGCATTGATTTACATTTGTAGAAGGATAAGTGGAATATTGATTAATCTTTGTAAGAGGTATTAGGCTAGAGAAAATTCTTTTCATTGAAGATTGCTGAATTGAGTAACCTTAGAAAGTCTTACAATAAAATTAATGAATTGTTTACATGGATGAAAAAAGTTGTGTCATTTATAGAGTTGAAAAATGAATGGCTCTGCAAAATATTGTAGTTTGTCCTGAAAGATGGTGACAGTTCTTTATTTATGCTTTTTTTTTTTTTTTTACTGAGACTTTTAAAGGTGAGGAGGGGTACCATAGACTAATGCACAAATTGTATTATAGTTTATTCCTTAAAGGAAAGAGAACATTTTAAAATACTCTAGGCCACAACTGCAGTCTTTGATGTATATGAGCCATATTCTAAGAAGCCTTAAAAACCTCCACTATTTCATGTCCTGAGCCCACGCTGTCAAAGAATGCATGGTTCCCTAGTGAATACTTGTGCACTAACTCATTTGAGGACAGAGTTCTTTTTTAAGCTCAGATACTCTGATTTTTCCCAGAGGACAGTTTGCTATTTCTACTTGACATTTCTTAGAAGAAAAATAGAAAGTGTAGCACCATTAGTTTCCCACTGTAAAATGAGTAGATCATCATTATTTTATATTTATTCTGGTCTTTTATTTTTTAAAACCAATCATAACTTTTTCATACATAATTAAAAGTACATTTCAGTCCAATATGAAAGGTAGACTTTAATTTTTCAGTGACTCAATTTTTTGTTTTCCCATTTGAAGGCTTTATGGATTTAGAGGGGTATAAAAAGAATTTAGGGGCTTCCCTGGTGGCTCAGATAGTAAAGAATCTGTCTGCAATGCGAGAGATGCAGGTTTAATCCCTGAGTTGGGAAGATCCGCTGGAGAAGGGCAGGGCAACCCACTCCAGTGTTCTTTTATTCTTTAATTTATTTATTTTTTTATTGAAAGATCATTTCTTTACAGAATGTTGTGGTTTTCTGTCATACATCAACAAGAATCAGCCATAGTTAAACCCATGTCCCCTCCCTCCCGAACTTCCCTCCCATCTCTCTCCTCATCCCACCCTTCTAGATGGTCCCAGAGGCCCTGTTTGAGTTCCCTGAGTCATACAGCAAATTCCCATTGGCTATCTATTTTACATATGATATTGTAAACTTCTATGTTACGCTCTCCATACATCTCATCCTCTCACTCCTACCCTACCCCTGTGTCCATAGGTCTGTTCTCTATGTCTTTCTCCATTGTTGCCCTGGAAATAAATTTATCAGTACCATCTTTTTAGATTCCATATATTTGCATAAGTATACTATATTAAGAATCCACTTGCAATGCAGGAGACCTGGGTTCAGTCCCTGGGTTGGGAAGATCCCCTGGAGAAGGGGACAGGTACCCACTCCAGTATTCTGGCCTGGAGAATTCCGTCTACTGTATAGTCCATGGGGTTGCAAAGAGTTGGGCACGACTGAGAGACTTTCACGATATTTATGTATCTCTTTCTGACTGACTTACTTGCTTCTCACTTTATATAATAAGCTCTAGGTTCATCTACCTCATTAGAACTGACTCAGATGTGTTCCTTTTTTGGCTGAGTAGTATTCCATTGTATATATGGACCACAGCTTCTTTGTCCATTCATCCGTCGATGGCCATCTGGGTTGCTTCCATGTTCTAGCTATTGTAAGTAGTGCTGCAGTGAACATTAGGGTACATGTGTCGTTTCAGTTTTGGTTTCCTCAGGGTTATATGTCTAGTAATGGGATTGCTGGATCATACGTTGGTTTTATTCCTAGCTTTTTAAGGAGTCTCCACACCATCTTCCATAGTGGCTGTATCAGTTTACATTCCCACCAGCAGTGCAAGAGTGTTCCCTTTTCTTCCACACCCTCTCCAGCATTTATTGTCCGTAGATTTTTTGATGATGGCCATTCTGACTTGTGTGAGGTGGTATCTCATTGTAGTTTTTTTTTGCATTACTCTGATAATGAGTGATGTTGAGCATCTTTTCATGTGTTTGTTAGCCACCTATATGTCTTCTTTGGAGAAATGTCTTTTTAGGTCTTTCCCCCACTTTTTGATTGGGCTGTTTTTTTGTTTTTTTTTTCTTCTGGTATTGACTTGTATGAGCTGCTTATATAGTTTGGAAATTTAATTCTTTGTCAGTTGTTTCATTTACTGTCATTTTCTCACATTCTGAGGTTTGTCTTTTCACCTTGATTGTAGTTTCCTTTGCTGTGCAAAAGCTTTTGAGTTTAATTAGGTCCCACTTGTTTATTTTCATTTTTATTTCCATTACTCTAGGAGGTGGGTCATTGAAGATCTTGCTTTGATTTATGTCATTGAGTGTTCTGCCTGTGTTTTTCTCTTAAAAGTTGTATAGTTTTTGGTCTTACATTTACGTCTTTAACCCATTTTGAATTTCTCTTTGTGTATGGGATTAGGAAATGTTCTAATTTCATTCTTTTACATGTAGCTGCCTAATTTTCCCAGCACCACTTATTGAAGGGGATATCTTTGTTCTGTTATATATTCTTGCTTCCATGTCAAAAATAAGGTAACCATAGGTGTGTGAGTTTATTTCTGGATTCTCTGTCTTGATTCATTGGTCTGTATTTCTGTTTTTGTTCCTGTACCATACTATCTTGATGACTGTAGTTTTGTAGTATAGTCTGTAGTCAGGAAAGTTGATTCCTCCAGCTCCATTCTTGTTTTTCAAGACTGCTTTGGCTATTCAGGGTCTTTTGTGTTTCCATATGAATTGTGAATTTTTTTGTTCTAGTTCTGTGAAAAATGCCATTGGTAGTTTAATAGGAATTGCACTGAATCTGTAGGTTGCATTTGGTAGTATAGTCATTTTTCATGGTACTGATTCTTCCTACCCAAGAACATGGAATATTTCTCCATCCGTGTATGTCATCTTTGATTTCTTTCATCAGTGTCTTACAATTTTCCGTATACACGTCTTTTGTCTTCTTAGATAGGTTTATTCCTAGATATTTTATTCTTTTTGTTGCAATGGTGAATGGGATTGATTCCTTAATTTCTCTCTCTGATTTTTCACTGTTAGTATATTGGAATGGAGATGGTTTCTGTGTATTGACCTTGTATCCCACGAATATGCTGAATTCGCTGATTGCTTTTAGTAATTTTCTGATAGTTTTGGGGGGTTTTCTATGTATAGTATCATGTCATCTGCAAACAGTGAGAATTTTACATCTTCTTTTCTGATCTGAATTCCTTTTATTTCTTTTTCTTCTCTAATTGCTGTAGCTAGGACTTCCAAAACTAGGTTTAGTAATGGTGAGAGTGGACACCCTTGTCTTGTTCCTGTTCTTAGAGGGAATGCTTTTAGTTTTTCACTATTGAGAATAATGTTTGCTGTGGGCTTATCATATATGGCTGTCACTATGTTGAAGTAGGTTCCTTCTATGCTCTATTTTTGAAGTGTTTTTATCATAAGTGGGTGCGGAACTTTGTCGGCTTTTTCTGCATCAGTTGAGATGATCATATGGTTTTTATCTTTTAATTTGTTAATATAGTGTATCACATTGATTGGTTTGCATATATTGAAGAATCCTTGCATCCCTGGAATAAACTGGACTTAATCATGGTGTATGAGCTTTTTAATGTGTTTTTGAATTCTGTTTGCTAGAATTTTGTTGAGGATGTTTACATCTATGATCATCAGTGATTCAGTTCGGTTCAGTTCAATGGCTAGGTTGTGTCCGACTTTCTATGACCCTGTAGATTGTAGCATGCCAGGCTTCCCTGTCCACCACCTACTCCTGAAGTTTGCTCAGACTCATGTCCATCAAATCAGTGATGCCATCCAACCATCTCATCCTCTGTCATCCCCTTCTCCTCCTGCCTTCAGTCTTGCCCAGTATCAGACTCTTTTCCAATGAATCAGTTCTTTGCATCAGGTGGCCAGGTTTCATCTTCAGCATCAGTCCTTACAATGAATAGTCAGGACTGATTTGCTTTAGGATTGACTAGTTTGATCTCTATATAGTCCAAGGGACTCTCAAGAGTCTTCTCCAACACTACAGTTCAAAAGCATCAATTTTTCAGTGCTCAGCTTTCTTTATGGTCCAACTCTCATCCGTACATGACTACTGGAAAACCCATAGCTTTGACTAGAGGGGCCTTTGTTGGCAAAGTAATGTCTCTGCTTTATAATATGCTGTCTAGGTTGGTCATAGCTTTTCTTCCAAGAAGCAAGTGTCCTTTAAATTCGTGGCTGCAGTCACCGTCAGCAGTGATTTTAGAGCCCCCCAAAATAAAGTCTCTGACTGTTTCTGTTGTTTCCCCATCAGTTTGCCATGAAGTGATGGGACTGGATGCTATGATCTTAGTTTTCTGAATGTTGAGTTTTAAGCCAATTTTTCACTCTCCTCTTTCACTTTCATCAAGAGGCTCTTCAGTTCTTCTTTGCTTTCTGCCATAAGGGTGGTGTCATCTGCATATCTGAGGTTATTGATATTTCTTCCAGCTGTCTTGATTCCAGCTTGTGTTTCATCCAGCCTGGCATTTTGCATGATGTATTCTGCATATAAGTTAAATAAACAGCGTGACAATATACAGCCTTGAAGTATTCCTTTCCTGATTTGGAATCAGTCTGTTGTTCCATGTCCAGTTCTAACTGTTGCTCCTTGACCTGCATACAGCTTTCTCAGGAGGCAGGTAAGGTGGTCTGGTATTCCCATCTCTTTAAAAATTTTCCACAATTTGTGATCCACACAGTTGAAGGCTTTGGTGTTGTCAATAAAGCAGAAGTAGATTTTTTTTCTGGAACTCTCTTGCTTTCCTCGATAATCCAACGGATGTTGGCAATTTGACCTCTGGTTCCGCTGGCTTTTCTAAATCTAGCTTGAACATCTCAGGAAGTTCACGGTTCATGTACTGTTGAAGCCTGGCTTAAAGAATTTTGAGCATTACTTTGCTAGTGTGTGAGATGAGTGCAGTTGTGCAGGAATTTGAGCATTCTTTGGCATTGCCTTTCTTTGGGATTGGGATGAAAACTGACCTTTTCCGGTCCTGTGGCCACTGCTGAGTTTTCCAAATTTGCTGGCATATCTTTTAGAATTTGAAATAGCTCAACTGGAATTCCATTACCTCCACTAGCTTTGTTTGCAGTGATGCTTCCTAAGGCCAACTAAACTTCACATTCTGAGATGTCTGGCTCTAGGTGAGTGATTACACCACCATGGTTATCTGGATCATGAAGATCATTTTTATATAGTTCTTCTGTGGATTGTTGCCACCTCTTCTTAATATCTTCTGCTTCTGTTAGGTCCATACCATTTCTGTTCTTTATTATGCCTATCTTTACATGGAATGTTCCCTTGGTATCTTTAATTTTCTTGATGAGATCTCTAGTCTTTCCCATTCTATTGTTTTCCTGTTATTTCTTTACATTGATCACTGAAGAAGGTTTTCTCATCTCTCCTTGCTATTCTTTGGAACTCTGTATTCAGATGGGTATATCTTTCCTTTTCTCCTTTGCCTTTCACTTCTCTTCTTTTCTCAGCCATTTGTAAGGCCTCCTGAGATCACCATTTTGCCTTTTTGCATTTCTTTTTCTTGGCAATGGTCATGATCACTGCCTCCTGTACAGTGTCACTAACCTCCGTCCATAGTTCTTCAGGCACTCTATCAGATCTAATCCCTTGAATTGGTTTCTCACTTCCACTGTATAATCGTTAAGGATTTGATTCAGGTCATACCTGAATGGTCTATTGGTTTTCCCTACTTTCTTCAATTTAAGTCTGAATGTGGCAATAAAGAGTTCATGATCTGAGCCACAGTCAGCTCCCAGTCTTGTTTTTACTGTCTGTATAGAACTTCTCCATCTTTAACTGCAAAGAATATCATCAGTCTGATATTAGTATTGACCATCTGTTGACATCCATGTATAGAGTCATCTTCTGTGTTGTTGTAAGAGGGTGTTTACTATGACCAGTGTGTTCTCTTGGCAGAACTCTGTTAACCTTTGACCTGCTTCATTTTTGCACTTCAAGGCCAAACTTGCCTGTTACTCCAGGTATCTCTTGACTTCCTACTTTTACATTCCAGTCCGCTGTGATTAAAAGGACATATTTTGGAGGTGTTAGTTCTAGACAGTCTTGTAGGTCTTGATAGAACCACTCAGCTTCAGCTTCTTCAGCATTACTGGTTGGGGCATAGACTTGGATTAGTGTGATATTAAATGGTTTGCCTTGGAAACGAACAGAGCTCATTCTGTTATTTTTTAGATTGCATCCAGTACAGCATTTCAGACTCTTTTGTTGACGTTGAGGGCTGCTCCATTTCTTCTAAGGGATTTTTGCACACAGTAGTAGATATAGTGGTCATCTGAATTAAATTTGCTCATTCCAGTCCGTTTTATTTCACTGATTCTAAAATGTTGATGTTCACTCTTGCCATCTTCTGTTTGATGACTTCCAGTTTACGTTGATTCATAGACCTAACACTCCAAGTTCCTATGCATTATTGTTCTTTACAGCATCAGACTTTACTCCCACCACCAGTCACATCCACAACTGGGTGTTGTTTTTGCTTTGGCTCCATCTCTTTATTCTTTCTCTTAAGTGATACTGGCCTGTAATTTTCTTTTTTTGTTTTGTCTTTGCCTGATTTTGGTATCAGAATGATTGTGGCCTCATAGAATGAGTTTCGAAGTATTCCTTCCTCTGCAACATTTTGGAAGAGTTTCAGAAAAATGGGCATTAGCTCTTCTGTAAATGTTTGATAGAATTCCCCTCTGAAGCCATCTCACCCTGGGCTTCTGTTTTTTGGAGATTTTTGATCACAGTTTCAATTTCAATATTTGTAATTGGGTTTTTCATAATTTCTATTTCTTCCTGGTTCAGAGTTGGGGAGTTGAACTTTTCTAAGAATCTGTCCTTTTCATCTTGGTTGTCCATTTTATTAGCATATAGTTGCTTATATTATTCTCTTATGATGCTTTGTGTTTCTGTGTTGTCTATTGTAACTTCTCCTTTTTCATTTCTAATTTTGTTGATTTGATTTTTCTCCCTTTTTTTCTTGATGAGTCTGGCTAGTGGTTTGTCAAGTTTTTTTTATCTTCTCATAGAACCAGCTTTTAGTTTTATTAATCTTTGCTGCTGTTTTCTACATTTCCTTTTTAATTATTTCTGCTCTGATCTTTATGACTTATTTCCTGCTGCTGACTTGGGGTTGTTTTGTTCTTCTTTTTCCAGTTGCTTTAGATGTAGACTTATGTTGTCTATTCATTGCTTTTCTTGTTTCTTGAGGTAGGATTGTATCACTATAAATTTCCTTCTTAGAACTGCTTTTGCTGAATTCCATTGGTTTTTGGTCATCATGGTTTCATTGTCATTTGTTTCTAAAAATCTTTTGGTTTTCCTTCTTATTTCTTCAGTAACCTCTTTGTTATTTAGTAATGGATTGTTTAATCTCCATGAGTTTGGGTTTTTTTGCAGTTTTTTTTCCCCTGTAGTTGATATCTAGCCTCATTGCATCATGGCCAGAGAAGATACTTGATATGATTTCAGTTTTCTTAAATTTACTGAGGCTTGATTTGTGACCCAATATGTGGTATATCCTGAAGAATGTTCCATGTGCACTTGAGAAGAAAGTGTATTATTCTCCTTTTGGATGGAAAGTCCTGAAGATACCAATAATTACCTTAAATGTAAAGGGATTAGATGCACCAATCAAGAGATACAGACTGACTGAATGGGTACAAAATCAAGACCCATGTATATGCTGCCTACAAGTGACCCACTTCAGACCTAGACACACATACAGACTGAAGGTAAAAGGAGGGAAAAAGATATTCCATGGGAATAGAAACAAAAAGAGAGCCAGAGTGGCAATCCTTACTTCAGACAAAATAGACTTTAAAATAAAGCATATTATGAGAGACAAAGAAGGACACTGCATGATGATCAAGGGATCAATCCAAGAAGAAGACATAACAATTGTAAAAATTTATACACCTAACATAGGAACAACTCAATACATAAGACAGACATTTAGAGGGATAAGAGGGGAAAATCAACAGTAACCCAACAATAGTAGGGGTTTTTAACACCCCACTTACACAAATCGACAGTTGATTAAGACAGAGAACCATACACACATATACACAAATAGAATTTATAATAGGTTATGTAGTAAATTTCAAAAAACATAAGGCATTCTTAAGTTGCTTTAGGTGGAAAGGCATTCTCAATTTTAGTGTATATTGATGCTGTAAAACAGTTGGTATTCTAAGATATATTCTCCGGTGTAGATTTTGAGATGTACAATTGAGAGAATATTTTTTGAGTGCCTCACATGCTCTCAACAGTCTTTCTCTTGGTTCTGGCCAGAAACAACTTCCTAAAAGAGGTTAATTTTTTTATAGCATTTACTTTTTTTCCCCTTCTGTTTGACCTCTGGAAACGTGTACAGTGCCAATATGAATGTGGCCAAGCTTGTCTGATCTTGCTGCATATACTCAGAATTACGCCAGGTTGACCTGCATAGAATTATGCTAGGGTCACAGTTTGGTTATAGAAAGTTGAAACGCCACAGTTGTTGGTATATGTGATACGTATGTATACGCTGTTGCTTTTTGGTCTTTTCTTGGGCCAGTTTACATCTTTTTACCCATGGGCTATATATATGCTGATTATTTTCTTTCATAGTTTATTTTTATATGACTCTTGAAATGGATTCAGATTTATTAGCTCTTAATAGGAGAAAGAAAATCATTGAGTTAAGGGAAGAGTGAAGAGCATAGGTTAACTGAAATTCTTATATTACGATTTTATTAGGTTGCTCTCTCAAGAAGATTGGAACTATAGCTTGAAATACAACATTTGAGTTTTGGTATTATCAGATTAGTGCTTTATAACTGAGGGTGTGTATACCATATTAATTATGTGGGTTTTTTAAACTTTGTATTTTAATTACATGATTTTTATTGAAAACAATTACTGAGCATTTGCTACATGATGATCTACTTTGGCCAAGCATTTGTGGAAGAGATAACCAATTTTTGTCATAATATGTTATACCTCATTATTCTAGTACTTTTGAAAGTAGTTGATTAAGATGCAACAAAGGGAACTGGATAATATTGAGTGATATTTTATGCTAGGTCTTGCAGAGCCAGAAATTACATCTTTATTCACTCCATGGTATACCTTGCCCTCTAATTTTAATATATTGAATAATTATACAGATATTAAAACTATCATCTTGTTATAAAAAAGCTGCAATAAAATAAAATCCCTGTTTGACACTCCCGCTCCTTCTCCATACACACACTGTTTATGTTAGGGTAGAGTTTGCTTATTTTTAACTTTTCATTTTGAAATTATTTATGACTTAGAGAAAAGTTGCCAAGCTAGAATTTCCATATATTCTTTACTCCTCTTTCCATACTGTTAACATATGCATTACCATAGTACAGTTATCCAGAGAAGGCAATGGCAACCCACTCCAGCACTCTTGCCTGGAAAATCCCATGGACGGAGGAGCCTGGTAGGCTAGTCCATGGGGTCGCAAGAAGTCGGACACGACTGAGCGACTTCACTTCACTCACTTCATACTTTATCACTGAAGAAGGACATGGCAACCCACTCTAGTATTCTTGCCTGGAGAATCCCATGGACAGAAGAGCCTGGCTGGCCATGGTCCATGGGGTCACAGAGAGTTGGACACGACTGAAGTGCTTGAGCACGAGTATGGTTATGAATACTAAGAAATAACCAGTAGTGCAGCACTATCGACTGAAATACAGACTTCACTTGCATTTGACCAATCTTATGTCACTGATAGCGTTTTTCAGTTCAGTGTGTTAATCATTCAGTTATCTCTGGCTCTTTGTGACCCCATGGACTATAGCCCACCAAGTTCATTTGTCCATGGAATTCTCCAGGCAAGCATACCGGAGTAGGTGGCATTCACTTCTCCAGGGGATCTTCCCCACCAAGGAATCAAAGCTGGGCCTCCTGCATTGTAGGCAGATTTTTTTACCATCTAAGCTACTAGGGAAGTCTCATTCAGTAGCTCACATAACATTTAGTATCTCACATCATATTTAGTGGTCACATCTCCTTCAGTTCAGTTCAGTTCACTTCAGTCGCTCAGTCGTGTCTGACTCTTTGCGACCCCATGAATCGCAGCATGCCAGGCCTCCCTGTCCATCGCCAACTCCCGGAGTTCACTCAGACTCATGTCCATCGAGTCAGTGATGCCATCCAGCCATCTCATCTTCTGTCGTCCCCTTCTTCTCCTGGCTCCAATCCCTCCCAGCATCAAAGTCTTTTCCAGTGAGTCAACTCTTCGCATGAGGTGGCCAAAGTACTGGAGTTTCAGCTTTAGCATCATTCCTTCCAAAGAAATCCCAGGGCTGATCTCCTTCAGAATGGACTGGCTGGATCTCCTTGCAGTCCAAGGGACTCTCAAGAGTCTTCTCCAACACCACAGTTCAAATGCATCAATTCTTCGGTGCTCAGCCTTCTTCACAGTCCAACTCTCACATCCATTCATGACTACTGGAAAAACCATAGCCTTGACTAGACGGACCTTAGTCGGCAAAGTAATGTCTCTGCTTTTCAATATGCTATCTAGGTTGGTCCTTCCAAGGAGTAAGTGTTTTTTAATTTCATGGCTGCAGTCACCATCTGCAGTGACTTTGGAGCCCCAAAAAATAAAGTCTGACACTGTTTCCACTGTTTCCCCATCTATTTCCCATGAAGTGATGGGACCGGATGCCATGATCTTCGTTTTCTGCATGTCGAGCTTTGAGCCAACTTTTTCACTCTCCTCTTTTACTTTCATCAAGAGGCTTTTGAGTTCCTCTTCACTTTCTGCCATAAGGGTGGTGTCATCTGCATATCTGAGGTTATTGATATTTCTCCCGGCAGTCTTGATTCCAGCTTGTGTTTCTTCCAGTCCAGCATTTCTCACGATGTATTCTGCATAGAAGTTAAATAAGCAGGGTGACAATATACAGCCTTGATGTACTCCTTTTCCTATTTGGAACCGGTCTGTTGTTCCATGTCCAGTTCTAACTGTTGCTTCCTGGCCTGCATGCAGATTTCTCCTTAGTCTTCGCTAATCTGTGATAGTTCTTTGATCCTTCATAACCTTGACACTTTATTTTGTTCACTGTCTTTCAATATGGATTTATTCTAGTGTTTTCTCTTTATTAGATTCAGATTAGGCATTTTTGGTAAGAACATCAGAGAAGTGATGTGCCTTTCCAGTATGTCATAGCAGGGGCTACCTGAAATTGATATGTCTTTTTCCTGATGATACTAACCTTGACCACTTGATTAAGGACTGATGCTGAAGCTGAAACTCCAATACTTTGGACACCTGATGCAAAGGACTGACTCATTTGAAAAGACCCTGATGCTGGGAAAGATTAAAGGTGGGAGGAGAAGGGGACAACAGAGGATGAGATGGTTGGATGGTATCACCAACTTGATGGATATGAGTTTGAGTAAGCTCCAGGAGTTGGTGATAAACAGGGAAACCTGGCATGCTGCTGTCCATGGGGTCACAAAGAGTCTACATGACTGAGTGACTGAACTGAATTGAACCTGATTAAGGTGCCTTCTGGGAGGGATTGGGGGCAGGAGGAGAAGGGGACGACAGAGGATAAGATGGCTGGATGGCATCACTGACTCGATGGACGTGAATCTGAGTGAACTCCAGGAGTTGGTGATGGACAGGAAGGCCTGGCGTGCTGCAGTCCATGGGGTCGCAAAGAGTCGGACATGACTGAGCGACTGAACTGAACTGAAGGTGGCTTCTGCCAGGTTTTTCTACTGTTAAGTTTTTCTCTTTTTAAATTAATACCAAGTTAAATAAGGAGGTCATTAGACTTAAGAGGCTTTAATTCCTTAGTAGCCTAAATAAGCAAACCAAAACCTATCAGTGCTTTAACGTTAAGAAATCAAAACCTAAGGATAACACATCACAAACAGCCACCTAGGCTTTCCTAAATAAGGCAGCTGCTTACACTGTAGCCAAACAGATACTCTCCTTGCTTGGCTTCCAAATCCTCTCTATAAAAATCTCTTTCCTAGCTCCTGTGGGTAATGTAATAATGCCTCAGTTTATTTCTTAATATTAATAAATATCATAGTTTTATGGGTTATTGTCTAAACTTACTTATTTTGTTCTTAAAATTGTTCCAGCTTTGAAAATTGGGAGATGTTAGGAGAATAAGAGTTTTCAAAAATAAATTGAGACTATTATATTTTTAAGACTTTATTTGAGCAAAAATCTAACAATTAAGCCCTAAACTGAAAGTGGTGAGGAGGCCTTAATGCTCAAGAGTGAGGGGAGACACTTTATTATAAAGCAGGCTCAGAAGCAAAGCAAGATAAGTATTTGATTGGCTGTAACTTCACGGTAGTGGTTCAGTTACTAAGTCGTGTCCGACTCTTGCGACCCCATGGACAGAAGAGCCTGGCAGGCTACAGTGCATGGAATTCTGCAGGCAAGAATACTGGAGAGGGTTGCCTTTTCCTTCTCCAGGGGATCTTCCCAACCCAGGAACTGAACCCTGGTCTCCTGTATCGTAGGCAGATTCTTTACCTGTAGCTTAAGTGGTTGCCTTATTTGGGAAAAAGTAGGTGGCTGTTTGTGATAGGTGGTTCTTAGATTTTGATTTCTTCTCCTTGAGGCATTATAGGCATAGATTTAGCTTACTTAAGTAGGCTGCTAAGGTACTAGAAGCACCTCAGTCTAATGGCCTCCTTGGTTAATTTATTTAACAGGAGCAAAACCAGATATATAAATATGTTTAAATAATTGCAAAGCTAAGTGTAAACGGCTGTAGAGATTGTTACTCTCAACCTTACACTTAAAAATAAGGTGAAACAAACTGCAAGCTCTGGACGTTTCTTGAAAGAGAGACCTCAATTTAACCAACTCAGAATCTCCAGAGAGATGCATGCTTACAGGAAAAGATGAGATGTGAGCATTAGCTTATATGGGCAGACACCTCTGAAAATGGGTGAGAGCATTTCAGTTACATAGGCAACAAATTGGTAGAGGCCAGATGTGGGCAGGTTAGAATGGGGAGCCTCCTAGGGCAGCAAATATAGGAGCAGCTTGAGTTCTTTTGCAGAATATCTCCACAGGCCCCACTTGATGAGAGCTCTGTTGACCTATCCCTCTTGGCACAGGCCTAGGAGGAGGAACAGCAGTTGTTATGGAAAGGGCACAGAATATTTTCTGGATCCTTCTTCTGTATCTTTTCTATGTAGCAATAACCATAAGTTTAGAAAGAGGGTTTCCTTAAAATACAGTCCTTATGATACTGGTAAAAACCACTGAAGCTGGGGATAGGCAGAAAATAACTTGGGTGCAGGACAGGGTTACATGCTGATATCAGAACTATAGAAAAGAGACAGAAGCACTTCTAAGACTCAGGTATCCAGGGTCTGATCAGCAGAAGCCTAATGAGAATAATAGAGAACACCACTTCAATAATAGAGATTCCCATGGCTAGATTAATAAGTATCTAATAAAAGTAACAATTCACTACTAATGAGAACTTCACAAGATACAGACCCCTGTAGAAGGGAAGACCAAAAGCTAAGTGTGGGGCAGACATTGTGGAAACAGCTGGTCCACCTGAGGGGGTGTATCCCTAGAGAAATTTGAAGCCTGTGATGTACTGAGGGGAACGACGGTGACAGTAAACCTTAAACCTGCCTAACATGTAGCTAGATACACAACCCCTATGCTACACACCTGGCCAAAGGAAGTCTGCCGTTGCCAAGCAGAGAAATTATTTGCTTCAGTCTCTACTGTCCTATTGAGGATATCCTGATAACAATAAAACTGCGAGTATATGAAAAAGCAAGATAAAACATCATGTTGGAAAGAGATAAAGCAAGAGAAGAAGCAGATGCTGGTGGAATGATCTGAGGCATTTAAAATGACTGATTAATATGTAAAAATCTGTATTAGCTATCTATGGCTACCTAACATAATCATAAAATTTTAGCAGTTTAGAATACTAGTAAGCTTCCTAGAGGCCCTATTGTTTGAGAGGATTTGTGAGAACCAGTCTTAATCTCTTTAAAGTGCTTTTTGTTTGACTCTATTGAGGCATCAACTTTGATCTTTCTGAGGTCTTAAACAGAAGTTATTACCTTGGTTGTATCTCCAGAGTTTGTTTTTCTTGGCAGTGTCCTGGTTTTTCAGTCTACTAAGAAAACATTTAGTTTTAGCAGTTTTACTCTCTGGAGAAGGCTGAGCATTTTTGAAACTGAAAATCCTGCCTCATTTTTGTTTAAATAGCCTTTCCTTCAACTTCTCTCTTGCTCTTCTCCCAATTTACTATAAACACAAGGATGAAACCAGCCAGCACTTACTTGGAAGCCTCCTTAGGTAGATCAGTTACTCAGTTTATTAGGCATATTTCCTCCTTTCCCTGTTTCTAAGGATGTTGGTAAATTTTCTGCCATCACATGTCATACTTTCTCTTCCTACAGTTTCCAGGTATGTCTTCTTCAGACTGAGTTTCTAGAGGCCTCCCTTAGGTTTTTTTTTTCAAGGGCCTTTCCATATGGTAGATAACTACTTGGCAACTGGCTCCTATCAGAGTGAGCCAAAGTAATCAAAAACAAAAGTCACTATATTTTGGTAACCTAATTTCAGAAGTTATATTTAGTTAATTTTGATAGTCACTAGGTCAGCCCATACTCAAGGGGAGGGAATTAAAGAAGAGCAAGAGGCAGGGATTACTAGGACCCATTTTAGAGGCTGGCTATCACAGTAACATTGTGATTTTT
The DNA here is from genome assembly GCF_001704415.2 of Capra hircus. Classification (NCBI taxonomy): domain Eukaryota; kingdom Metazoa; phylum Chordata; class Mammalia; order Artiodactyla; family Bovidae; genus Capra; species Capra hircus. The sequence goes on along the minus strand of NC_030831.1, from coordinate 20,500,008 downwards.
CTAAATTTACTTGTTCTAATATATTTTCTGTGATTCCTTAATAATTTTACATATATAATCATATCACTGACACATAAAATTTTACCTATTCCCAATCTGAATGCATTTTATTTTTTTTCATTATTGCACTGGCCATGACCTCTAGTCATTATTGAACAGAGGTAGTAATGGTTGACACTCCTGACTTATACCTGAAGTACAAGGAAGGGGACAAAGTGGGTTTTTTTCATCCTTACAGATATGTATATATGAGATGCTATATGTATATGTACATATGCATATGTATTTTTGAACATATACATATGTATATATAATATGATATATGAGAAAAGAGAGAAGGCAAAGAAGAAAGGGAAAGATATACTCAACTGAATGCAGAGTTCTATAAATATCAAGGAGAGACACAAAAGCCTTTTTAAGTGAACAATGCAAGGAAATAGAGGAGAACAATAGAATGGGAATCCTAGAATGGGATCCTAGAGATCTCTTTAGGAAAATTGGGCACAATAAAGGTCAAAGATGGCACAATAAAGGACAGAAATGGCGAGGACCTAACAGAAGCAGAGGAGATTAAGAAGAGGTGGCAAGAATATACAGAAGAACTGTACTAGAAGAAGTATACATAGAAGTATAACTATATTTTACTTGTTTATCCAGTAGTCACGTACAGATGCGAGAGTTAGACCATAAAGAAGGCTGAGTGCCAAAGATTTGATGCTTTCGAATTGTGGTGCTGTAGAAGACTCTTGAGAGTCCCTTGGACTCCAAGGAGATCAAACCAGTCAGTCCTAACAGAAATCAACCCTGAATATTCATTGGAAGGACATGCTGGAGCTCTAATACTTTGGCCACCTGATGAGAAGAGCTGACTCACTGGAAAAGACCCTGATGCTGGGAAAGATTGAAGGTGTAAGGAGAAGGGGGCAGCAGAAGATTAGATGGTTAGATGGCATCACTGACTCAATGGACATGAGTTTGAGCAAACTCTGGGAGATAATGAAGGACAGGGAAGCCTGGTGTAGTTCATGGGGTCGCAAAGAGTTGTACGTGACTTAGCAACTGAATGACAACAGATATGATGTTTTATGGATATTCCTTATTAGACTGAAGAAATTCCTAAGTTGTAGAAGAGTTTTTATGCCCTTTTTGCATTTAGAGATGATCATGTAAGGGTCCTCCTTTATTCTGTTATATATCATACTGCCTCTTATGCTTTGTTCCTTGGAAAATGTGTTTTAAATCTTTTAAAACATGAATTTTTATTAATTTTCTGTCTACCTAATCTTTCATCTTGTATTCAGATTCATTTTTGTCATTTCCATTTTTGATGTCTAAACTAATATTTTAGCGGAATAAATAAACTATTTTAGCGGAAATCATGTTTTCTACCTTTTATCTCAGATTTCTTATTTTACCTAGAGTCTTGAACCACTTATACTTAAAGGGAAAGAAAGTCATTCCTTAATAGGAATAGAATATGCAGTTCAATTCTCTTTTTTTTTTTTAAGTCAGACTCTCTTTTTAATTAATTGCTTATTTTTTTTGTGTGTGCTGGGTCTTCACTGTAGCTTGCAGGCTTTCTCTAGTTGCAGTGAGCATGGGTTACTCTTTGTTGTGATGCATGGGCGTCTCATTATGATGACGTCTCTTGTTGCGGAGCACAAGCCCTAGGTGCACGGGGCTCAGGAATTGCAGTACATGGGCACAGTAATTGCAGCTTGTGGGCTCTAGAGCATGTGCTCAGTAGTTGTGGTGCTCAGGCTTAGTTGACCCATGGCATGTGAAGTCTTACCTGACCAGAAGTTGAACCCATGTCCCCTGAATTGGCAGGTGGATTCTTAACCACTGGACCACCAGGGAAATCCTGATTCTTTTTAAGATTTTCTATTTTTTCACTTTTTAAAATTGAAGTATTGTCTGTACAATATTGTATGTTTCAAAAGTACAACATAGTAATTCATAATTTTAATGGTAATATTCTATTTATTGTATTATGATACATTACCTGTAATTCCTTGTGTTGTGCAGTATATCCTTGTAGCTTATTTATTTTAAAAGTAGTAGTTTGTACTTCTAAATCCTTTACCCCTTGCTTGCCCTTCTCCCTTCCCTCTCCTCTTCCCTTTCCTCACTGGTAACCATTAGTTTGTTCTGTGTATCTGTGAGTTTCTTTCTTTTTTGCTATATTTTCTAGTGTTTTATTTTTCAGATTCTACCTGTAAGGTAATATCATACATATTTGTCATTTTCTGGTTTATTTCACTTAGAATAATATCTTCCAGATCTATTTATGTTGTTGCAAATGGCAAAGTCACATTTTTTTATGTCTGAAAAGTGTTCCATTTTGATAGTCAAGTGATACATAGACTTTCACTTTTTTCATACATATTTACCATGTCTTATTTATGCATTCTGGATGCTAAAGTTGCCTCCATGTCTTGGCATTTGTAAATAGCACTTCAGTGAACACTGAGGTGCATGTATCTTTTCAAATTAGTGTTTTTGTTTTGTTTTCTGATATATACCCAGGAGTGGATTATTGGGCTATATGTTAGCTCTATTTTTAGTATTTTGAGAAACCTTTATAATATTTTGCACAGTAACTGTACCAATTTACATTCCCACCAGAAGTATATGAAGGTTCTCTTTTCTCTGAATCCTTGATAAATTTTGTTACTTGTTTTCTTTTCAATGATAGCCATTCTGAAAAGTGTGGTATCTTACTGTGGCTTAAATTTGCATTTCCCTGATAATCAACAATATTTAGAATCCTTTCTATGTGCCTCTTGGCCATCTGTATGTCTTCTTTGGAAAAATATCTATTCAGATCTCCTGACCATTTTTAATCAGTTTTTTTTTCTTATGTTGTATGAGCTGTTCATGTATTTTGAATATTAACGCCTTATCAGGTATATCATTTGCAAATATTTTCTCCCATTAGTGGATTATCTTTATATTTTGTGAATGGTTTCCTTTGCTGTGCAAAAGCTTGTAAGTTTAATTAGATCCCATTTGTTTATTTTTGCTTTTGTTTCTTTTGTTTTAGAGGATAGATCCATATTGTTAGGATCTATGCTAGTAAAGTAATGATCAAAATTCTCCAAGCCAGGCTTCAGCAATACGTGAACCGTGAACTTCCAGATGTTCAAGCTGGTTTTAGAAAAGGCAGAGGAACCAGAGATCAAATTGCCAACATTCGCTGGATCATGGAAAAAGCAAGAGAGTTCCAGAAAAACATCTATTTCTGCTTTATTGACTATGCCAAAGCCTTTGACTGTGTGGATCACAATAAACTGTGGAAAATTCTGAAAGAGATGGGAATACAAGACCACCTAACCTGCCTCTTGAGAAATCTGTATGCAGGTCAGGAAGCAACAGTTAGAATTGGACATGGAACAACAGACTGATTCCAAATAGGAAAAGGAGTACGTCAAGGCTGTATATTGTCCCCCTGCTTATTTAACTTCTATGCAGAGTACATCATGAGAAACGCTGGACTGGAAGAAACACAAGCTGGAATCAAGATTGCTGGGAGAAATATCAATAACCTCAGATATTCAGATGACACCACCCTTATGGCAGAAAGTGAAGAGGAACTAAAAAACCTCTTGATGAAAGTGAAAGAGGAGAGTGAAAAAGTGGGCTTAAAGCTCAACATTCAGAAAACAAAGAGCATGGCATCCGGTCCCATCACTTCATGAGAAATAGATGGGGAAACAGTGGAAACAGTGTCAGACTTTATTTTGGGGGGCTCTGAAATCACTGCAGATGGTGATTGCAGCCATGAAATTAAAAGACGCTTACTCCTTGGAAGGAAAGCTGTGATCAACCTAGACAGTATATTCAAAAGCAGAGACATTACTTTGCCGACTAAGGTCCATCTAGTCGGGCTATAGTTTTTCCAGTAGTCATGTATGGATGTGAGAGTTAGACTGCGAAGAAGGCTGAGCGCCGAAGAATTGATGCTTTTGAACTGTGGTGTTGGAGAAGACTCTTGAGAGTCCCTTGGACTGCAAGGAGATCCAACCAGTCCATTCTGAAGGAGATCAACCCTGGGATTTCTTTGGAAGAAATGATGCTAAAGCTGAAACTCCAGTACTTTGGCCACCTCATGCGAAGAGTTGACTCACTGGAAAAGACTCTGATGCTGGGAGGGATTGAGGGCAGGAGGAGAAGGGGACGACAGAGGATGAGATGGCTGGATGGCATCACTGACTCGATGGATGGGAGTCTGAGTGAACTCCAGGAGATGATGATGGACAGGGAGGCCTGGCGTGCTGCGATTCATGGGGTCGCAAAGAGTCGGACACGACTGAGCGATTGAACTGAACTGAATCCCAAAGTGGTTGTGGCTATATTTTCTTTTAGGAGTTTTATGGTCTCCAGTATTACATTTAGGTCTTTAATCCATTTTGAGTTTGTTTTTGTATATGGCGTTAGAAAATGTTCTAATTTCTTTGTTTTGCATGTAGTTGCCTAGTTTTCCCAGATCCATTTACTGAAGAGACTATTTTTTATCCTTTGTATATTCTTGCCTCCTTTGTTGTAGATTAACTGACTGTAAGTGCATAGGTTTATATATCGATTCTTTATTCTGTTCCATTGATCTGTGTGTATTTTTTTCTTTGAGCCCCATTCTGTTTTGATTAGTGTAGTTCTGTATTAATGGTATAGTCTAAAGTAAGAGTGTGTTGCCGCCAGCTCTACTCTTTTTCAAGATTGTTTTGGCCATTCAAGGTCTTTTGTGTTTCCATACAGTTTTTTGAATTATTTGTTCTAGTTCTTTGAAATGCCCTCTGTATTTTGATAGGGATTGCATTGAGTCTGTAAAGTGCCTTGGGTGTAGTACAGTTATTTTAACAATATTAATTCTTCCAGCCCATGAACATCACATATCTTTCCATTTGTTTGTGTTGTCCTCAATTTATTTCATTAGTATCTTATGGTTTTTCGAGTACAGAAACCATTTTATTGTTTTAGTTGCTCAGTCATATCCAACTCTTTGCAACCCCCTGGACTGTAGCCCGCCAGGCCCCTCTATCCATGAGGTTTCTCAGGCAAGAATACTGGCGTGGGTTGCCATTTCCAGGGAAGATCACATCCCTGGGATCTTCCTGACTCAGGGATCAAACCTGTGTCTCCTGCATTGGCAGGCAAATTCTTTACCTCTGAGCCACCAGGGAAGTCCCATTTTGCCTCTTAGGTTGGTTTATTCTTGGTTTTTAAAAATCTGTTGATGCACTTGTAAATGGGATTTTTTCCTTATTTTCTGTTTCTGAAGTTTGTTTGTGTATATAAATGTGACATATTTTGGGATATTGTTTTTGTATGTTGCAGCTTTACTGAACTCATTGATGCATTCTAGTAGTTTTTTGGTGATGTTTTTCAGATTTTCTGTATATTTTCATGTCATCTAGTTTTACTTCTTCCCAATTTAGATTCCTCTGATTTATTTTTCTATTTTTTTTCTAGTGTATTCACAGAGTTGTACAGACATTACCAAAATCAGTTTTATAACATTCTCATTATATCAGAATCCATGTACCCATTACATCCTGTACCCATTAGCAGTCATTCTCACTTCTTGCAAACCTTGCTGGCCTTAGACAGCCACTCTAGGTTTGTTTAGACAACAAAACTCACTGAGTTTGTGTCTCAGTGAATTTGCCTATTCTAGGTATTTTGTCGCTAAGTCGTCTCCAACTCTGCGACCCTATAAACTGCAGCACGCCTGGCTTCCCTGTCCTTCACCATCTCCTTGAGTTTGCTCAGACTCATGTGCATTGAGTCAGTGATACCATCCAACCATCCCATCCTTTGTTGCCCCTTCTCCTCTTGCCCTCAAGCTTTCCCAAGATCACAGTTTTTTTCCAGTGAGTCAACTCTTCGCATCAGGTGGCCAAAGTATTCGAGCTTCAGCATCAGTCCTTCCATTGAATATTCAGGGTTGATTTCCATTAGGATTGACTGGTTTGATCTCCTTGCTGTCCAACAGACTTGAGTCTTCTCCAGCACCACAATTTGAAAGTATCAGTTCTTCAGTACTCAGTCTTCTTCATGGTCTAACTCTCACATCCATACATGACTACTGGAAAACCATAACTTTGACTATACAGATAATATACGTATAATATGTAGTCTTTTTAAACTAGTTTCTTTAATTTAGCATGATGACTTCAAGGTTTATTCCTGTGGCAGCATGTATTGGTACCCCATTTCTATTTATTGCCAAATAATATTAAATTTCATAGATAGTACGACATTTAACTTATCTATTCATTTGTTGATGGCATTTGGGTTACTTGTACTTTCTGATTTTGGGTAATGCTGCTGTGAACATGACTATATAAGTTTTTGTGTGGATATAAGTTTTGTTTCTCTTGGATATATATCTAGGAATGCTGGTTGAAATAGTAACTCTTTATTTAACTTTTTGAAGAACTGCCAGACTGTTTTCCAGAGTGGCTGCACTTTTTTCCGTTTCCACCAGAAATCTGTGAAGATTCTCATCTGTCCTCTAACCTAAGGGCTGATAGTGTTGAACATCTTTCCATGTGCTTTTTGCCTATTTGTGTATCTTCTTTGAAGACATATCTATTCAGATCCTTTCAAATTGGGTTGTCTTCTTATTTTTGGCTTCTCAATGTTCTTTATATATTCCATTTACAAGTCCTTTATCAGATATATTATTTGCAAAAATTTGATCCTATTCTTTGCATTTTTTTGTAATTTTGATAAAGTCCAATTTATTTTTTGTTTTTGTTGTTGCTGGTATTTTTGGTGTTATATCAAAGAAACCATTGCCTAATTCAAGGTCATGAAGATTTATGCCTATGTTTTCTTACACGAGTTTATAGTTTTTACTCTCACATTTTGATCTTTAATTCATTTAGAGCTAATTTTTGTAAGTGATTTGAGTTATAGGGGCCCAAATTCATTCTTTTGCATGTGTACAGAAAGTTGTCTCTATACTACACGTTGAAAAGACAATTCTTTCTCTTTGATTATCTTGGTGCTCTTGGTAAACGAATTGAAAATTCAGTTTACTATAAAAGTGTTTGTTTATGTTCTGTACACCTATATATCTGTTCTAATGACAGTACTGCAGTTACTTGATTATTGCAGTTTTGAAGTAAATTTTTAAATTGGCAAGTGTGAAATTCCCATGTTTTTCTCCTTTTCCAGGAATATTTTAGGTATTCTGAGTCACTTTCTATATGAGTTTTAGGATTGGATCAACTTGTCAATTTCTGCAGATAAACCTGCTGAGATTTTAATAGAGATTGAGTTGAATTTGAAGATTGATGTGGGGAATATTGCCATCTTAACAATATTAAGTCTTCCACTCATGAACATGAAATGTCTTGCCATTTATATAGGCGTTTAATGTCTTTTCACCATATTTTTATAGTTTTCAATGGACTCATCTTCCTTCTTCTCTTGAATTTATTCCTTTGTGTTTTATTTTTCTTGATGCAAATATTCATGGAATTTTTTCCTTAATTTTTTGGGAGGTTGTTTACTTCCTGTGTATAAACATATAATTGACTTTGTATATTAATCTTTTATCGTGTAACCTCACTGGACTCCTTTATTAGCTCTAATGGCAACCACTCCAGTGATCTTTCCTGGAGAATCCCAGGGACAGGGGAGCCTAGTGGGCTGCCGTCTATGGGGTCGCACAGAATTGGACACGACTGAAGCGACTTAGCAGCAGCAGCAGTTTTTAAGTGGATATTTTAGATTTTCTGTGTATAAAATCATGTCATATAAAATAGAAATGGTTTCACTTCTTCCTTTATAATCTAGACATATTTTATATCTTTTCCCTACCTAATTGCTGACTATAATCTGTTAATATAAAGTAGAATTGGAGTAGCAGGAGCAGACATTTCTTGACTTGTTTGTGATCATAGAATAAAAGCACAGTCTTTTATATATGTGTGTGTATGTGTATATGTGTGTATTTAATGATGGAAGCCCTTCTTTTTCACCATCCATTTACATTTGCTCGGAAACAATATATCCCTTTCTGTCTGCTAGGTATCCTATGAAATCTAGGATATCTGATCTCTAAATTTTACCCACTGAGTTAATACTGAGAGTTTATGAAATGCAACCAGCATTCTCTGCTTTGAAATGTGAGATCAGTCAGGGAAAGAAATTTATCTGATTGACCATTGCGTGAGCCTTAATCAATTCTCTTTGGGTTAGAAACTTTGCTGCCTTCACCTTGTCTTTCATATTAGTGTGAAAGTACCCTTTCCTGGAGTACCTGGAAGAACACTGGGGGTATATAAAACGATAAAGTAAATCTCTTTCTTGAACATTAGTTTTACTAAAAAGTAAAGAATAGATGAATGTGGGGAAACTTTTTATATTAAAACAGAAAAGATTGTTTTATTGAGTAAAATAAAAAAATATTTAGGAATGTTTAAGCTAAAACATAAGGCTTCAAGTAAATTCAGCCCTTTTGGCTTGATTCTCAGCCCAACCATGCAACTCTTAAGTGTATGAATTCTCTGTTTTTGTTAGATAAAAAGAGTACAATTTGTGGACGTTATTGAGAAGTACTCTGGGACATTAAACAAATGTTGAAATGGTGATTTCTTACTTTATGAACAGACTATTGTCCTTCTTGTAAATAATTAACAAACCAACACTGGGAATATCCTCTTGTCCAGAGTTTTTAACTTTCTATCCTATTAGTCAAATATTTCCCTTTGTTGTGTGTATTTAGATTCTTGTTTTATTAACTAGCTTATTGCTATACTCTAAATTAGATAGAAGATTAGGTATTTTTATGTTACTTTGTGGTCTGAGAATGCTTTGATAAAAAATGTAGGTCATGATACCAGATAATTTCTCATGTATGTACCTCATGGGAAATATTGAACATAAATAGGAAGACATATTTCAGAGTGGATATAAAATCTTGAGTTTGTTTTATTGGCAAGCCCTCAGCATTTAAGACTGTATTAATATAATTGCTCTTATTAACTATGCTAATAGGCCACAGAGAAGCCATGCATATCTTTAGATAGGCCTATAGAAGTGTTGCCTTTTGTGCTTAACACAGCTTGTTAATTTTATAGCCTTCCAGAACATAATAATAGCTAATGGGTAGTCTGATCGTAGTGCATAAGAGAAAAGATTTTATTTTTTTAAAAAAGCTCTGTTTGAATAGTGTAGCAACAAAATTTTCAAACATCTCTGGAAACTAAATTTAGAGAAGAGTGGTTTTTCTAGATAGAGTACTTTAAGTTTTAGGGAAAGCTCATTATAGCCACTGGCATTATGAAATATATGTACAATCATTTTTTGCCCTTTAGATCCCTATAGTTTTCACGGATTTTCTTTACGTTCAACAAAGGGAGTAAGTAAATGTTGAGGTAGATGTTCTGACCTAGCAGGCTCTGGACATACTTTGTGAATTTACTTTGATGTTAGGTCAGTGCAATAGTGGACTTTTTTATTATTGTTTTTATGACCTTGGAAACCTTGCTTTCTTGAAGAAACAAATCTGTGGTCATTCCTCATATTTCTATGGCTTTTATGAATGGGATTAAAATGACAGTGGGCCATTGTGAGGTTCCTTTTGGATATCTCATAACTGGGTAAAGTTACTGTGATTATTTTTTCCTGTATTAGGTATTTGGCTAATATTTTTTAATGAGCAAATGAAAATAAATGTTCTCTTACCTACTTATGGATTTTCCTCTTCAGCCTTGTCTTCAAGATCTTACCAATCTACAGGGAGAGATTTTCCCACATATTTTCTCACCTTGAGAGTGTTTATTTATTCTCAGCTTGCAATATATAGCAATACCTACTTCATCTTTATTTTATGCATAATTCTACAGATTCATCACTTGTTTTGTTTTATATTAACGTCATGCTAAATTTTGCATTTTTACAGTTTCTGTCTCTTATCCTTTGACACTGCCTCTTTCAGCCTTTGACTATGGCTTTTGCATAGATTACAGTATTATATGCCTTGTACCCAACCAAATGTTTGATGATTCTTTCTTATATCTTTGCAAATGCCCTCCATGTTTGTAAAGGACATATATAGTTTCAGTATATATAATATAGATAAAGAAATTATAGAACTTAAGCTGCAAAGAATTTTTTTTTGAAAGAATTTTAAAAATTGTCTAGTCTAGCCTGTTTTGCTTACAAATGGGAATATTGATGCTCAGAGAAATAATCATGCTTTGCCACAGTCACCATATAATGTGGTTTTCTGATTTACAGTTTGGGGGTGTATTTGATCTAGAACAGTTTCCTACAAAGATATTTCAGAAACTGGTTGCTAGATTGAAGAGGAGTAATTTGGATGATAGAATTAATTAATGGTTCAATTGTTTGGCAATTTTAGAAAAAACTTAGAGGCAGTGGAAAATTACTGTGAAACATGTTATAGTGCAGATGTGGTTGAGAATACTGATAGGAAAAGGGAAGACATTGTAAAAAGATAAGAACAAGAGAGGCAGGATAAATCCTTTATGTATATATGTATTTGCTCTTTGTTTAGTTTTCTGGATTCCTTATAATTGTATCAGTACAAGAGATTATCCTCTTAGAAAGAAGGTTCTGAGTCCCATTCATGAGCCTAGTAGTGTGCTACATGTAAATTATAGGAGATGGGAAAATGATTTGAATGTCATGATAAGCAAGAGAAGATAAGCCGTTTTTTTTTTTAAACATTCTATGCCATGCACTTTCACACAAATGAATTCAAAGATGCAGTCAACTCTTGAACATTCAAAATTCTAATTTTCATTCTGTTATCTCATTGATCTTATCGCCATCTAGCAACAAAGGAAAGGCTGTGGAGTCCATGTTATTTAGAAACTGTTCTGGTAGAATACAGGTGTGGGAGGAAATAGATTTAGATGCTCAGAGAAAAGATTTGGATTCCCTGTGGATTTCACTTACGCATATCTCAGTGTGATCTTATAGGGTAAAATATGTTGTACTCTTTTTGGAGAATTAATTATCAGTAACATAAATTCAGAACCAACATTTCTGTTCACAGAGTACCATGAAAATTAAGGTTGTCCTTTGTTAAGGTAAGTTTTAATGTTGTTATTATTTAGGTTTTTTTTTTTTAAGTTGGGATGCTTTTCAGAGTTAAGCATTAAAGATACATATTTTTGGTCAGTGTTTTTGACTTCATAATCCTTTTTGAACTAAGAATCGATGTGCAGACCTTTTTTATGTTAATTCCATTTTAAAATTCCCATCCAGTCATTTATATACTACTGAGGATTGCAGGGTATAAGTACCAGGAAAAAGTAAAATTGCCCGTGCATGTTTAGTGAAATATTTAAGTGATATATATGTTGTTTGTTTTATTGTTAGAATTTAAATAAAAGTATGGAAAAAATCTAAATCATTATAAATTGTGCCTGTTTGATAATGAAGAGATGAAATCTTTGTATTAGATATTTTCCTGTCCTGGGTCATAATTGGGAACCCAGAAAGTATAGGACTTTCTGTATTTAAGACAATTCTGACTATTGCAAAAATTCTTAATGTAAAAATCACATACACATTTTATTACAAAGGTGTGGAAGAGTCCCTTCTGAAAGGTTAATTTGAGAAGAAATGTTAAAGATATAAAGTATCCCCGAAAAAACCAACATACTTCTGGAAGAAATCTAGTTTTGGTAAACCACAGCTGTTGGCACATACTTTATTTTATTCTCATGGGCATTTCGTTTCTTTCAGAGTAAGTGAGGAAAAGGAAGTGACAGAAGAAAGACTCAAAGCTGAGCAGGAATCATTTGAGAAGAAGATCAGGCAGTTGGAAGAACAGAATGAATTGATCATCAAAGAAAGGGAAGATATCCTTTTTGAAAGTCCTCTTTTTTAACGTTCAGAAAGTTTGACTGTTTCATGAAGAAAATGTAAACTCCAGAGAAATAATTGTTCTAATTTATAACCGAGTGTAAATCTGCATGGGCTGCCATTTCGAGGTAATCAGAACGACACTTAGCAGCATGTGCCGTGGCTCCCTTCGTGCTTGATGCAGCCGTCCAGCTGTTCCCACTGCTGCTGCTATACACTGGCGCACATATTTGTCAACTCAAAGAGACAGTAAGAAACTTGGGCATTAAAATGTAGTGTTGGAACTTTATTAAATTCTGTTCCACTGCTGTAATTGAGCCCAAAACATCTTTTTCTTTGGTATTCTTTCTGGCTAAAGCTTTGACACTTCTAGGGCATTCTACTCTAATATCATTAAAAAAATTTGTTGTAGCTTATAGATGTTGTAATTGATCGATATTTATACTACAGCATAATACCACCAAACTGTTTTCATGGAAGAGAAACTATTGGGTGTAGAATTAGAGGGGTGTGTGTGTGTGTGTGTGTGTGTGTGTGTGAGTGTAAATATGTATGATTGCATTATTTGTAAGAAAATAAAGTAAAAACTGAAGTTTTAACTTAAGGATTGTACTTTAAGGGATATATGAGTTGAAATAAGTGTATTGCTGAAATTGTTTTGACTGAGTAGAATTGCTTATCTTTGGGTGTTTTTGCACTGACATTGTCAAAAAAGAGAAGTGATTGTCCCTAAAGTTAGGATACTAGATCTGCCAGGGTATGTGAATTCCTGAAGAAACCATTGTTCTTATTGTCAGTATCATAATTTATGTGACTCTAATAATTATTTTGAAGATTCTTTGAGTGTCAAAAATGATCACATATTGACAGTACTATACCTTTGTGAAAACAAAGCAAAGAGAAGCATAAAGATAAATTAATTCACTGGGGAAAAATGCACAAAAAGTAACTATTAAAATTGAGATCTGAACTTGCATTTTTCACACAGTGGGAATGTGTGATTGCAGATTAATATAATCAGAATTCTCCAATTTGATTTGTGGAGTAGGACATTTGTTAGTTTTATGGGCCCCCCAGTTCAAAGGAGTACTTTTCCAATTATATTTGTTCTTTAGCACTTGAGTAATCTTGAGCCTTCTCTTTTCTTTGCTTTCATTGACTCTATTGCCCTGGGTTGTCAACTCTCAGGCAGTCCCCCTTTGGTGATTTTCATCTTGATGCTTTTTTCTCTTGATTGAAACAGCACTGTTTGGTCAGAATTTACAGCTGTGCTCTGCCAGTGTTAATCTTTCACTTTGCAAAAGGAGTAGTGACTCAGGACGCTAGCACTTTCAGGAAGACGTAGACCAGGAGTGCTTTTGTGTGCACTGGAGGCTTGCTTTACAGGTCTCTTACTTTGCACGTAACAGTTCTGAGGATAAGTGGCCGCTGGTCTTGTTGTAGTGGCTTAAAGTTTTCAGCGGTGGGTCTATAGAGTTCTCTTAGTTTCTTCTAATGATTGTGGGATTCCAGGTTGCAGGATGATTGCTCCAATTTCAGTTATGTTTGCATTAAGGCAGAAAAAAAGAGGAAGGAAGCTGTTCTGGTAGTTGTGACTCCCTGTTCGTTTTTAGAACACATGCAGTCTTTGTCAGGGCATTTCCCCCCACGCTGCCACCCAGCAGTCTTTCATGAGATACTTATTGTCCTGAACTTTATCTGTGGGCATGCTAACCTGCAGGGGAGGCTGAGAAAGTGAGCTTTCAGCTTGTCCAATTTATCCAGTGGGAGGCAGCAGGGAAGGGGGTTGGAAATGAAGTCAGCCTTCAACTCTGGTAGCAGAAGTAGGGGAGATTGAAATCACTTTTTGTATATGGAGGAGGTGTTGATACCTTGATCTTCCTGAGAGGGAAAAGAAAAGTATTGTGTCAAGTGGAATTGGGGCTGAGAAATAAGATGAGAGATGAAAGAGGTTGCAGACAATTTAGAAAGCCTGGCTACAGTTAGAATGGGACCTTGTTTATCTGGTGCTAGCCCCCCAAAAAAAAAAAAAAGTGTGGCTATATGGTAAAGCACAGTTTAGCTTTGGTGGACTATTACAGTTAGCATTCTCTGGGTCAAGATTAATTGTATGTAGTATCAAAGCAGTTGACATTCAGCATGATTATGGACAGAATAATTTCTTTTGTCAGGCTGAATATTAAGATACCCTCAGGGGATTGTAGTGACACACTATTTCCTTTTTTTTCTTAGCACATAGGTCAACGCACTGCCATGGGCCAAATCTGTCAGCTGCCAGCTAAGTGCAGCCACACACATTCGCTTATATATCTTCCATGGCTGTTCTTGCACTGCAGCTGCAAGTGGTGGAGCTGAAATAAAGATCTTGTGGCCTGAAATATTTACTGTCTAACCCTTTACAGAAAAGTTTGCTTACTCTGATCTAAATTGTGAAATTAAAAAGTAAAGGAAAATACAAAGACTTAGACATGAATCATAGTTAGACCTGTTTTAATTTAAAGGTTTGACTTGAGTATTATTATTGTGAGTGAAGATTGGAGTAAATGTTAGACCATGTTCAAAAACTAAAATAGTTTAGTTAGTGTAATTGGTTTAAGATTTTTTTGAATCACCTAAAGATAAGTGGTATTTGTGGAACTTGTCAAAGAAAAGAGAAAGGAAGATATGATTAAAAAACAGTGAGATCCATGTCTTTTTTCCCAAGTGGATTGCTCAGGTATGAATCTCCTTTACCAGTATAAACCTGTCAAAGGTTAATATAGATGATTTTACTGTACATAAAACTCTGTAAAACTTAGAAACATAAAACAAGGGTATAATTTAAAACAATATAATTTTAACTACAGATACATTTACCTATCATACATGAATGATTCAGACTTACATACATGAAATGAGATGATTTCAAATTATTTTAAAGCCTCTTGCTGCATGAGGAACTATATGGATTCTGATTTTTGGCATTTTAATGATGTGTTATCCTAATTTATGGGGTTCTTTTGTTGTAAAAGTCCTAGTAATAGGATTTATTGATTAATTATATGAACACAGACCAGTCCCTTAGTAGAAAAGAGTGAAGATATTTACATGTTTGCACTTGGATCAAACTTTTGAAGGATTTGTTTTTATGCTAATTAAAGAATTTATTACTAAAACATAAACACTCGTAGTAGTTTTCAGTCTTTGATCAAAGAAAACTTGTTTCCTGAGAAATCAGCTATGTAAATGAATATGTCATTTACAAAGCCTAGCAATCTGATGAACCTAGTAGATTTTTCCCTAACTATATGTGTATGAATGGGGAGGTAAATCTGAAAGGGACAGAATAATATGTCCAATAGGAGTAATTCTGAAACATGTTAGCGTGTAATAGTGTAAGACACAGAGGATGTAGCCATTGTAAAAGTTGATTAATATTTGAGCTGATTGTAATTCCAGAATATATGTCTCAGCTCAGGATGGTATCAAAAGCTCACAGAAGGAAAGTAAAGTCTGATTTTGCTGACTTTCCTCTTTTAACTGACTGAGCAAGGGAAGTGACAGACAAGAAAGCACAGTGGGCCTTAGAGTCAAAATTGTTTTAGTACTGATGAGCTGTCTGACCTTGGGAAAGCTACTGAACTTTTCTGAGTGTTTTTTCATCTATAATATATGGATAGCTAATAATGCCTTTTTTTGCAGGCTTGTTGAAATTTGGTAGGTTCTTTATGTATGTAAAGAATCTAGCAGTGTTTCTTACTTTGGAATACTGAAACAAAGATAGCAATTCTTCTTACTATGATTAATTTAGATGAGGAATGAGTTGACTAGCTCCTTTGTTTTTCAGCTCTTCCTTTCTTCAGTGGGGTTTTGATGGTTTTCATTAGTTAAGCAGATGCTTTAGGCTGCTTAGAGGCCCAGTAGGAGAGTGAAAGGACTTCCCTGGTGGCTCAGAGAGTAAACAATCTGCCTGCAGTGCAGGAGACCTGAGTTCAGTCCCTGGGTCAGGAAGATCCCCTGGAGAAGGTAACGGCTACCCACTTTCATATCTTTGCCTGAAGAATTCCATGGACAGAGGAGACTGGTGGGCTACAGTCCATGGGGTCACAGAGACTCAGACACAACTGAGTGACTAACACTTTGGCTTTTTCAGGAGAGTGAAATTGATCTGCTTTGTCTTCTGTTTCTATGAAGGAGGAAATCTTTCTGTCTCATTTATACCAGTTGGGTGCCTATCAAGGGCAAACCAGATTTTACTTTTCTCTCCCAGAAATCAGACTGACAGAAATGTTTGTTTTCTTTTCTTTCTGATCTGTTCCATTATCTCTCTGACTGAGACTTAGTCAGTTGAAGAGGTTTAGAGGTGCTTAGAGCTTA
This sequence comes from Capra hircus, assembly GCF_001704415.2. Taxonomy (NCBI): domain Eukaryota; kingdom Metazoa; phylum Chordata; class Mammalia; order Artiodactyla; family Bovidae; genus Capra; species Capra hircus. The sequence continues at coordinate 20,483,796 of NC_030831.1, read as the reverse complement.
GATCCTTGAGCCCACTGTATCAGAGGTCATTTTAGAAACCTTGCTCTGGGAAGAAAGAGTTTTAAAGGAACCAGCCTTAACCTTTTTGAGGAATGTTTTAGATGAGCCAAAGGTGTTAGTATATCTGTGCTGAAATTAGGCTAGAGAAAACTCACAATAATTTCAACTAATTATATAAAAAGAAATCATTTGTTTGAATAGCAGTAATATTTCAGAGGTATTCAAAGCTTTCTATTTAACTGTATACATCTCTGCTACATGAGCCAGGCTACCACAATCTGATAGACTTTTACCAAGAATAACAACCATACTGTAGGAAGTTCTATCACAGATCTGGGTGCAGTGGTCTTGGGTAGGTAGGCAGGGTAGGATAATAAATAGAAATAAGTTTCATGAGAAAGGAAATGAACTTCAAAAAAAAGGATTAGTCTTCTTTTTCTAATTAAAAATTCTGATCCTTCGTAAGAAAAGGCAGGAGATTCTCCAGTCTTAGAAACAGTTTGGGGAGAATTAAAACTGTAAACTTAGTGAAGATGCCTATAGGCCGACGAGAGGGTATTTTGGTGCCTGGCAGTGTGGTTGTGGCATATGAATATAGCAAAGTATGTTGCCGGACACCTTATCAGCTTTGATGAATCTTGGCCTTTTGAATAAATATTGGTTTTTTTTTATGTTTACAAATTGAATTATGGTGATAAGATATATTTGGTGTACTTGGATAAAGTCAGTTAATTCCATTTAGCAAGCCCTAGACAATATTGCTTTACTAATCTAATAACTATCTCTAATACTGTGTAAGTTGTACTTTTGGGGGCTGTTTTATTTGCTCTGTGATGCTGTATAACTTTAGCAGGTTTTGGACCGTTATTATTGTATATTATCAAGATAATATTGTCATTGTAAATCATAATAACAGATTAAATAACCCTTTACCATTGTGTTAAGAAGAAATAAACATGCTTAAGGTAAGAACTAGTTATTACTGGTATTATTGTTGCCTAAGCTGTTCTCGAATATTATTTTGTTCTCTTAAAAATACTTAGATATTAATGCTAACTGAAGGGAGAAATTGTGGATAAATGTTTGCAGAAAATAAAAAACTATATAAAATTTTATCCATATACTTCATTTCAGTAAGCCTTTAGAGTTTAAGTTACTCTGTGGTAGTGAGTTATATTTACACATTACTTTTCTGGACTCATCCAAGATGAAAGTAAAAAGAAGGACTCCTGCTCTGGTCCCCTAAATAATGCACTTTTCTCACATGAAAATTCTTGAGGCTATCACATGTATAATATTAAACTCACTGCCTGGGATCTAGTTTATAAGTCCATTAAGAGCATAAAATTAGAAGTAGGGAAAGAAGCTACAGTAAAGATATTGAAGCTGACAGAGTTAGCTATTAAAACTATTAAAAACCATATAAAAACTGAAAATGTACAGCAGTCTAGAACTTCTCCCCACCTAGATGTATCTCAAGACCATCCTGTATGAAATGCAGCACACTGCTTAACATTCATAATTCTGTTATGAATTTGATGCCTGATTCTGAGGCATCAAAATAATGGCAAATTGTTTTTATCCTGTTACCTTTTTTACGTACGTCTAGTACTTCTATTCAGAGAAGGCAATGGCACCTCACTCCAGTACTCTTGCCTGGAAAATCCCATGGATGGAGGAGCCTAGTAGGCTGCAGTCCATGGGGTCGCTGAGGGTCGTACACAACTGAGCGACTTCACTTTCACTTTTCACTTTCCTGCATTGGAGAAGGAAATGGCAACCCACTCCAGTGTTCTTGCCTGGAGAATCCCAGGGACAGGGAAGCCTGGTGGGCTTCTGTCTCTGAGGTCGCACAGAGTCGGACACGACTGAAGTGACTTAGCAGCAGTGGTACTTCTATCAGTAAGATGTCTTACATTTGTGTACGGGCTTCCCTGGTGGAAGACCTTAGAGGGTAAAGGATCTGCCTGCAATGCGGGAGACCTGGGTTTGGTCCCTGGGTTGGGAAGATCCCTTGGAGAAGGAAATGGCAACCACTCCAGTACTCTTGCCTGGAAAATCCCATGGACAGAGAAGCCTGGCAGGCTACAGTCCATGGGGTCACAAAGAATTGGGCACAACTGAGCGACTTCACTTTCACTTTTCTATTTACAGAGTACTGAAACTTACACTTTTTAATCTTCACAATAACCTGGTTAAGATAGGTGAATCTGATGCTCTTTTCCTTATTTTTACAGATAAAGATACAGCCTATTGCAGGGTTAAGAGTAAAATCTTAATGACAGGAAATATCTTTACATCAAATTATTTCTACAACAGTGAACAATGCAAATACCAATAGGCCTTACTTTCTAGCCTGCTTTATAGTTAAAGCAAAATTTTATTTAAAAAATGTAATATATTTTACAGTGCTCTTTATCCAAAGTTTGTTTGAAAAAATGTGGGGGGAGGGGGTTGGCGGAGTATTTACTAGAGTGTAACCTAATTGTACAGAAATCCAGATATGTGGGATGTTCCTGAGAATCACTTGTATTTTTGCTTTTCTATTCAGTCACGAAGTCTTTATCATTTTCCCTCTGAAATATTACTCTTAACCCACTGTCTTTTAAAAAAAATTTTTGTTAGGGTAGAATTGATATGCTGTATTGTGTTAGTTTTAGGTGTATAACAAATTGAATCTGTTATCCACTCTTTTTTAGCTCCTTTTCCTATATAGGCCATTATAGAGTACTGAGTTGAGTTCCCTGTGCTATATAGTAGCTCCCTAGTAGTTATCTGTTTTTTAAGATAAAATTTATTTGGCTGCACCAGGTCTTAATTGTGGCAGGTGGGATATTCGTGGCATCATATGGGATCTTTTGTTGCAGGTGCACAGACTCTCTAGCTGTGGTGCACAGGCTGAGGAGTTGCAATGCAAAGGCTCTCCAGGTGCGGCACGTGGGCTCTAGAGCACACTGGCTCAGCAGTTGCAGCTCAAGGGTTCAGCTGCTCTGCAGCATGTGGGGTTCTAGCTTGCTAACTGGAAATTGAGCTGGAATCCCCTGTGTTGCAAGGCAGATTCTGAACCACTGGACCGCCAGGGAAGTCCCTGTTGTCTGTACATAGCAGTGTGTATATGTCAATGCCAATCTTCCAGTTTATCCCTACCCCATCCCCCAACCCCACCCTGTAACCACAGGTTTATTTTTCACACCTGTAACTCTATTTTTGTTTTATAGAAAAGTTCATTTCTAGTCTTTTTTTAAGATTCCACATATAAGCAATATCGTATGATATTTGTTTGACTTCACACAGTATGAGAATCTCTAGGTTTATCCATGATGCTGCAACTGGGATTATTTTGTTTTATAGCTGAGTAGTATTACATTGTATATGTGGATAAAGTAGGTGTGGTTGTCTTTTGCTGTTTTCACTGACACCTCACTGCATTCTCGTGAAGCATCCTTTTGCCCATCTCCATTATCTTCCGCTGTCCTTTGATTGACTTCATTTCATCACTGTTGCCAGATTAATCTTTCTTAAGGACTATTTTTATTACATCACTTGGCTTTTTAATAACTTGCCTTGGCTTCTTGTGGCCTAAGGTATCAAATGTGTATTCTTAATTTTGACATTTAAGCCCTCTGTTTCTGATGCCATGTAATATATGTGACCTTCACTTTAATGACTCTCTTGTGTAGTACCTACATACTAGATAGGAAAAACTCACTGTTCTTTCCCCTGCTTACTGAAGTTTGTTTCTATTTCTTTGTCATTGTTCATTTTGCTAGTTTTCTTTGATACTTTAGGACTTTTTTTCTGAAAAATTTTTAGCAATATTTGACTCTTAAAACTCTTTAACTGTTCATACCTATGCCAACAGCCCTAACTTATGCATCTTACGGCTCCTTGGGCATCTGTGGTGTTCTTTCATCAGTACTGGATTTTGAATAAGAACGTTGACGTCAGTCTTAGACCAGCTACTTTATCCCTTTCTGACTCTACTGCAGTCACTGAGTGCAGGAGCATTTCAATTTCATTTTAGAAGAATAAGCTAATTTGCAGTTGCTTTAGACTTGAGTAGTAGAGAAAGTGAAGGCTGTGAAGAAAAGAAGATACTGTCTAGTCATAGGGGATCTATATTTGAAAAAATGTTTTTTGGTTTGTTTTAAGGCTGGAAAAGAATGTGAAGTATATTTATATGTCAAAACAAATGTGCTAGGAAATGATTAAGATCTGCTTTCCATCTCATAGTACCTTTTTTGATTTTTAGTTTTTCTTTCTATGAAAATGAAACAAGTCTTAAAGAAATCTTGATAAATTTATCTAACTGTTAAGCTTATATTCTTTGGAGTACTGAAAATATGAGGTTGTGCTTTTTAGCCACTTGCCCTCTATTTTGTGCTTAGCAAAGTTCATTTGTATATGTATGTTTGTATTTGTTATTTTTGTATTTGCTATGGACTGATTTGTGTCCCTCTAAAAATACATATGTTGAAGCCCTAACCCCCCGATGTAGCCATCTGGAGATGGGTTTCTAGGGGGTGATTAAGGGCTTCTCTGGTGGCTCAGATGGTAAAGAATCAGCCTGCAATGCAGGAGACCAAGGTTCGATCCTTGAGTTGGGACGATCCCCTGGAGGAGGGCATAGAAAGCCACTCTAGTATTCTTGGCTGAAGAATTCCATGGACAGAAGATTCTGGTGAGTTACAGTCCATGGACTTGCAAAGAGTCGAACACCGCTGAGTTACTAACACTTCACTAAGGTTAAATGGTGTCTATATGAATGGGGCTGTAATCCAATAGGACTCTAGCCGTATAAGAAGAGAAGGGGCTCTCTCTCCCTCCCTTCTTCCCATCCCCCACATGTGAGGACACAGTGGCCATCTGAAAACCAGAAGGGAGTTGTCACCAGAAACCAAATCCTATGGGACCTTGATTGGATTTTCTAGCCTTTAGAATGATGAGAAAATAAATTTCACCCAGTCTGTGGTATTTTATCGTGGCAGCCTGAGCAGATTTAGATAGTATTTAATATGTCCTTAGTTCTTCAATATTTTTATTCTAAGTATATGTTGAAAAATCCTTTTGGTGTGTCATTGAAGAGTACATTAAATTTCTAAATAATTAGTATGTTTTCAGATGTCGTTCTCTGGTAATTTTCTCTTATTTGGGGGGCTTCCCTCATGGCTCAGATGGTAAAGAATCTACCTGCAATGCGACAGACCCAGGTCCAGTCTCTTGGTCAGGAAGATCCCCTGGAGAAAGGAATGGCAGCCTACTCAAGTATTCTTGCCTGGAGAATTCCATGGAGTGTACTGCAGGCTACAGTCCATGCAGTTGCAGAGAGTCAGACATAACTAGTTCTTTGGTATTTTTTTTCTGTGTATATATAAAAAAAAACCTTTTGGTGTATCTGTAGAAGGGTACACTCAATTTCTAAATGATTGATATGTTTTCAGATATCATTCTCTGATAATCTCTTATTTTTAATCTCCTGGTTGGATATTAATACACTTTGAACAGTAATTTTTCAAATATTATTTTGTATTTTTTAATGAGATTTGCTGTTAAAGAGTTTTCTACCTTACTGTTTGAGATCCTTTTAATATCTGTGGTATACCATTTTATAATAAAAAGAGCTTTACTTTCCAGGTTTGGTTTTGATAATGTTTTGATTTCTTTGACTTGCTGAAGGCTCTAGATACGAAGCCTGAGCCCCTCCACAGAGCAATTTCTGTGTTGCTTTGTAGTGAGTGACACTGAAGTTCAAATAGATGTGCTTTGGGGCTTCTAAAGTAGCCTGAGGGGCTAAAGTATTCACTTGTTTTTGATGCCCATGTGTAAATAAGCTAAGCAGACTGAAATTCAAAAATACTAATTTTCTACATTTCTATTTAATTTTTTTTAGTATTAATTCTATACTGGATAAACGATACAACTCTGTTTGGCAAAATTTAAAACTGCTTTGGGAAGTTTCACCAGTTATTGCATGAAGAAATAGGCTTTCTATAAATCAATTGTGTAATAATTAGTGTTGGGGAGAGTTCATTATTTCCTTTAGCCTTTTACATTACTCATCTTCTTTAAAAGACTGTTCTGACGTACTCTCTTCGGCTAAATCCATTTGCCATACCACATCTTGTAATTGCTTTAGATTTGAAGAATATGATGAATGGCTTTATTATTAACCAATAGCAAATTTGTCTTAGTGTTCTTAACCTCAGTATGGCCTTCACTTTTGAATAGTTAAATGATTAAATGATTCAGATGGTACTGTTCTCACCTCTGGTAGAGACTTACACAATAGCATTTCCATTTTTAGTTTTATTGTTATGCCCAAGATTTTACATCCCCAGCACTTTAATTGTTCAGATGTAGTAAATCTAGTTATGGTATAGTCATGTAATGATAAAAATATTAACTGAATATCTGAAATCGATCTCCTTATAGATAAGATGGTAAGGACTATCAGTTTCTCGTGATTTCATTATGTTTTGTTAACAGAGAAATCCCAGGCTATTCAGCTGTTTTCCTGAATGCTCAGGCTGGTGAAAAATGGAGAAAGAATCCTTCCTGTCAAAAGTCTTACACAGTCCTTGAATTTCTAAATAAATATGACCTAGAAAATGCAAATATCTAAAAATAATACTGACTTATCTTCCAGTTGATGTTCTAGTTGGTCAGTTTTTCAAATAGTAGTTATAATGTGTGTGTCATTTTTTGGCTATACTTTTAAAAGAACTTTATCTACACAAAGGCCGTTAAACACAGGAAAAATGGCAACAGGCAAAGGAGAATATAAGAAAGAGATGAAACCAGTAGAAAAGAAGGTTAGAAAGAAATAATAGGAATTATCCTAGTGAGAAATTTGCACTAGAGAAAGTTTGACAGTTGAGAAGAGAGCCTAGCGATGTGCTGATAGACGTGAACAGTTGAGTGCTAGGAAAAGCTGCCAAATATCTACCTCTGTCTCACATAATAACCCCAAGGCATCAGTGTGCCAGACTGAAAGCGCAGGGAGTAGTTAAACACTCTAGAGGCAAAGGGAATAAGAGGAAGTTTTAGTGTGATGGTAGGTGTAATCATTTAGAGATGGCATAGCTTTTATAAGTGTCTTCTTAATATAGTATTAGACAGTAATCTGAGATGGCTTTTAAGTAAAAAATCTATGTGAAAAATGCTTTTGTAAACTTCTATCTAGTTAATTAGAAATTGGATGTCTCAAATATGAGTTATCTAAGTATGTGACATAACAAAAACACTATTATTTTGGAAATAACACCAAAATCATGAAATCATGATTTCATTTTGCCTTTAAACTAGATATATGACCTTGGATAAACTAACTTCTGCAAGTCTGAATTTTATCATATTTAATGTGTTAATACGGAGAAGGCAGTGGCAACCCATTCCAGTACTCTTGCCTGGAAAACCCCATGGGCAGAGGAGCCTGGTAGGCTGTAGTCCATGGGGTCGCGAAGAGTCGGACACGACTGAGCAACTTCACTTTCGCTTTTCACTTTCCTGCATTGGAGAAGGAAATGGCAACCCAGTCCAGTGTTCTTGCCTGGAGAATCCCAGGGACGGGGGAGCCTGGTGGGCTGCCGTCTATGGGGTCGCACAGAGTCGGACACGACTGAAGCGACTTAGCAGCAGCAGCAGCAGCAGCAACATGTTAACAATATCTGAACTGTTTACCAAAAAAAGGTGATCAAGACTATGAAAATTCTATAAAAATTTAAAGTCTACAAAAATATTTTCTCACTCTGAAAAGTTTTATAACATACAAATGAATATGAAGATATATATGATTATTTTATTCTTTATTTTACTCCCTTACACATTTAAAAATGTTATCATTTCAAGCATTCTGTGAATTTTATTAAGCCTCTTTTCATACCAAAGCAAATGCTATTATGATTCTTTTTCAAGTTATATTGAAAATATATTAAAAATATATATTTTACTTCATATTTTATTTTTTATTGAACTAATATTGATTTGTAGCATTATATGTTTTATATTTGCAACATTATATTTCTACTTCTGTATATGTTACAAGTGTGCTCATCACCAGAAGTTTATTTTCCATTCATCACCATACAGTTGATCCCTTTGCCTATTTTACCCTTCCTCTCCAGGAACCAGTACTCTTATTCTCTGTATCTACATGTCTGTTTTTTGTTTAGTTTGGTTTGTTCATTTATTTTATTCTTTATTGGTTTTTTATGTTCCACATATAAGTAACAGCGCATGGTATTTTCCTTTCCCTATCTGATTTATTTCACTTAGCTATATATATATATATATATATATATATATATATATATATATTTCATATCTTCTTTATCTAGTCATTTGTTAATGGATACTAGGTTGTTTCCATATCTTGGCTATTGTAAATAATGCCAAAATGAACCTAAGGGTTTAGGTATCTTTTTAAATTAGTGTTTTCGTATTATTTCGATAAGTAGGCAGAAGTGGACTACCTGGATCATATATGAGGAATCTCCATACTCTCTTCCATAGTGGCCATACCAATTTATGTTTCCACTAACAGTTTATGAAGGTTATCTTTTTTCCCATATCCTTCCAACACTTGTTATTTGATTTTGTTCTGTTGCTAAGTCATGTCTGACTCTTGGCAACCCCGTGGACTGTAGCATGCTAGGCTTCCTTGTCCTTCACTATCTCCTGGAGTTTGCTGAAACTCATGTCCATTGAGTCAGTGATGCCATACAAGTCTCATCCTGTTGAAAGGTTGTTGCTGAGCTGTGAAAGTCACTGGGATTCTTGGGCTCCGGAAGAGAAGAATTCAGTCTGGGGCCAGTGACATTTGATCACTCAGTGCTTTTGTGTAATAATGTTTTATTAAAGTATAAAAGAGATAGAGAAAACTTCTGACACAGACATGAGAAGGGGGCAGAAAGAGTATCCCCCTGCTAGTCTTTAGCCAGCCAGATGTTTTATAGCTACTAGCAGGCTGATAATTAGAGAAAGGAAATGTCTCAAAACTCAGAGACTGGCACCAGGCCTCTCACCTACCTACAACATGCATTTTGGGATAACATTGGCACAAGGTGGGTTTTCCTGGGCCATAAAATGATTAACATGAATCTTGAAGAAAGGTAGGTTTCCAAGCAAATACATAGTCTTATTAACATAACTTAAGAGAACATCTGCATGAGTAAAACATACTGGTTTGTCAAGTCACTTCTGAGTCTTAGGCAGAACCAACTTGACAGAATCTAGGGTAAATACGTTGTTTATTAACATAGCTTAAGAAAAATATTTCCATAAGAAAAATACATTGGTTAGCTCAAGGTTGGAGAAAAGTTCAGATGAGACCAGGTGTCTTTATGGCAACCCAGAATTGTAAAAGAAACCTCTTTTTATATGCGTGTAGAGAAGGGGGAAAAATCAAACACTTGTAGGTTGTTTCCTCCTGCTGCTTAAGAGAGAGAGAGAAACTGTCTGACACTTGCAGCCTGTTTCCTCCCTTGGGAGATCCCTGCCTTTCCTGCCTGTTGCCCTCTCACTGTGCTGCCCTCTTCTCCTCCTGCCCTCAACATTTCCTTGCTTTAGGTAATGAGGACATTTTGGTAATGTTGATTCTTCCAGTCCGGGAGCTTGAAAAATCAGTTTCTCTCAATAATGTCTTATAATTTGCAGTGTGCAAATCATTCACCTCCTTGGTTAAATTTATTTCTAAGTATTTTATTATGTTTTTTGCAATTATAAATGCGGTTGTTGTCTTGTTTTCTTTCAGCTAGCCCATTGTTGGCATTTAGAAATACAGCAGATTTATGTATATTGCTTTTGTGATCCTGCAAGTTTAGTGTATTCATTTACTATTTCTAATAGTTTTGTTGAAGTCTTTAGGATTTTCTATATATAAAGTCATTTCATCTGCAAATAGTGACAGTTTAACCTCTTCCCTTCCAGCTTGGACGGCTTTTATTTCTTTCATGCCTAATTGCTTTCGCTAGGACTGCCAATAATATGTTGAATAGGAGTGGTGAAAGTAGGCATTGTTGCCTTATTTCTTATCTGTGGAGGAAATGCTTTCAGTTTTTCACCATTGAGTATGATGGACTTGTTATATATGGCCTTTATTATATTGAGATGCATCCCTCTATATCTAGTTCACTGAGTTTTTATTGTAAATGTGTGTTCAGTTCAGTTCAGTTCAGTCACTCAGTCGTGTCCAACTCTTTGCAACCCCATGAATCGCAGCACACCAGGCCGCCGTCTGCATCATCATCTCCCGGAGTTCACTCAGACTCACGTCCATTGAGTCAGTGATACCATCCAGCCATCTCATCCTCTGTCATCCCCTTCTCCTCCTGCCCCCAATCCCTCCCAGCATCAGAGTCTTTTCCAGTGAGTCAACTCTTCGCATGAGGTGGCCAAAGTACTGGAGTTTCAGCTTTAGCATCATTCCTTCCAAAGAAATCCCAAGGCTGATCTCCTTCAGAATGGACTGGTTGGATCTCCTTGCAGTCCAAGGAACTTTTAAGAGTCTTCTCCAACACCACAGTTCAAAAGCATCAATTCTTCGGTGCTCAGCTTTCTTCACAGTCCAACTGTCACATTCATACATGACTACTGGAAAAACCATAGCCTTGACTAGACAGACCTTTGTTGGCAAAGTAATGTCTCTGCTTTTGAATATGCTGTCTAGGTTGGTCATAACTTTTCTTCCAAGAAGTAAGCGTCTTTTAATTTCATGGCTGCAGTCACCATCTGCAGTGATTTTGGAGCCCAAAAAATAAAGTCTGACACTGTTTCCAGTGTTTCCCCTATTTCCCATGAAGTGATGGGACCAGCTGCCATGATCTTTGTTTTCTGAATGTTGAGCTTTAAGCCAACTTTTCACTCTCCTCTTTCACTTTCATCAAGAGGCTTTTTAGTTCCTCTTCACTTAAATGTGTGTTAGATATTGTCAAATATTTTTCCTGCTTCTATTGATCATATGATTTTTATCCTTTGTTTTGTTAATGTGGTGTGTCACTTTGATTAGTGGGTGTTGAACCATCCTTGTGTCCTTGGAATTATCAGGATGCATGATCTTTTTGATGTATTGTTGAATTCAGTTCACTAATAGTTTGCTGAGCTTTTTCACATCTATGGTCATCGGATGTAGTGGCCTGTGATTTTCTTTTTTGTGTTGTCTCTGTCTGGTTTTGGTATCAGAGTAATGTCAGCCTCATAAAATGAGTTAGGAAGTATGTTCTTCTTGTCAATTTTTTTTCTTTTGGAATAGTTTGAGAAGAATAGGTACTAAGTCTTTGAATGTTTGATAGAATTCATCTGTGAAGTGACTGGACTTTTTTGGTGTGGGGAGCTTTTTGGTTACTCTTTCAGTCCCTACTAGTGATTGATCTATTCAGATTTTCTATTTCTTCATTTTTCAGTCTTTGCAAGACTGTATGATTCTGAGAATTTATGAATCTCTTCTGGGTCATTCAGTTTGTTGATGTGTAGCTGTCCATAATATTATCTTATAATCTGTTGTATTTCTGTGGTGTCTACTGTTGGTTTTCTTCTTTGGCTTCTGATTTTAAGGGCCTTCACTCTTTTTTTCTCAGTTTAGTGTAGCTAACAGGTTTGTCAGTTTTGTTTATATTCTTAAAGAACCAGCTTGCTTCATTGATCTTTTCTATTGTCTGTTTAGTCCCTATTTCATTTATATCTACTCTGATATTTATTATTTTCTTCCTTCTATTAACTTTGGGCTTCAGTTTTTTTCTTCATTTCCTGGTTTCTTTAGATGTGAGCTTAGATTGTCTATTTGAGATTTTTCTTATTTCTTGAAGTAGACCTGTATGACTATAAATGTCCCTCTTAGTATCACTTTTACTGTGTCTTAGAGATTTTGATATGTCATATTTTCATTTTTGCTTGTCTCCAGGTAATGTTTTGTTTCTCCTTTGATTACTTCATTGATTCAGTAGTTGTTCAGTAGCATGTTGTTCAATCCCCACATGTTTGTGATTTCTCTAGTTTTCTTCTTGTGGCTGATTTCTAGTTTCATTCCATTGTGAACAAGAAATATGCTTAATATAATTCCAGTCTTATTAAATTTATTGAGACATGTTTTTGTCCTAGTATATAGTATATCCTTGAGAAAGTTCCATGTGTACTTGAGAGGAATTATCTTCTGCTGCCTTTGAATGGAATGTTCTGTACAAATCTATAAAATCATTTAAGGCCTGGGTTTCCTTGTTGACTTTCTGTTTGGATGATCTCTCCATGGAGGTGAGTGTGTTGTTACAGTCCCCTACTATTATGGTGTTGCTGTCAGTTTTTCCCTTTAGATTTGGTAATAATTGTTTTATATATTTTGGTTCTCCTTGGTTTAAAGTGCATATATATTAGTCACTCTATGTTTTCTCAATGAATTGGCCCCTTTGTTACTATACACTGTCCATTTTTTGTGTCTTATTACCATTTTTGATTTGAATTCTGTTTTGCTAATTTGAGTATGGATACACTTGCTTCTTTTGGCTGTTGTTTGCTTGGAGTATCATCTTCCCTTCCTTCAATTTTAGCCTCTGTTTGTCTTTAGAACTGACATGTGTTTCCTGGAGGCATCATAGTGTTGGATCTTGTATTTAAATCTGTTGAGCCACTCTTTGTCTTTTGATTGGTGAATTCAATTCATTTCCATTTAGGGTGATTTTTGACAGATGAGGACTTAATACTGCCTCTTTATCTTTTGTTTAATGGTGGTTCTGTATCTCCATTGTTTCTTTTCCCTTGTATTTCTGTCTGCCAGTTTGGTTTGTTGATTTTCTACATTTTTTTTTTTTTTTTTAGTTTCCTCTTTTTTTATACCTGTGCCTGTATGTAAATGTTTTGTGACTGACCTGAAGTTTGTATAATATGTCTCATGTTTAAAATAGTCCTTTTTCTGCTGATAGCATCTTGTCTCTATTTACCTATGGGGGTTCCATTCTCTTCCACTAGCATCTCGTCTCTATTCACCTATGGGAGTTCCATTCTTTCCCACTAGCATCTTCTCTTTATTTACCTATGGGAGTTCCATTCTTTTCCACTAGCATCTCATCTCTATTCACCTATTGGAGTTCCATTCTCTTCCACTAGCATCTTGTCTTTATTCACCTATGGGAGTTCCATTCTTTTCCACTAGCATCTTCTCTTTATTTACCTATGGGAGTTCCATTCTTTTCCACTGGCATCTCATCTCTATTCACCTATGGGAGTTCCATTCTTTCCCACTAGCGTCTTGTCTCTATTCACCTATGGGAGTTCCATTCTTTTCCACTAGCATCTCGTCTCTATTCACCTATGGGAGTTCCATTCTTTTCCACTAGCGTCTCGTCTCTATTCACCTATGGGAGTTCCATTCTTTCCCACTAGCGTCTTGTCTCTATTCACCTATGGGAGTTCCATTCTTTTCCACTAGCATCTCGTCTCTATTCACCTATGGGAGTTCCATTCTCTTCTACTAACATCTCGTCTCTATTCACCTATGGGAGTTCCATTCTCTTCCACTAGCATCTTGTCTCTATTCACCTATGGGAGTTCCATTCTTTTCCACTTTATGTTTTTGTTGTCTTAAATTATCCCTTTTTGTGTTGTGAGTTTGTTAGCAAATGGAGATAGCTATAGTCATTCTTTTACTTTCTTTTTTTTCCCATTAATTTTCATACTTTAATAAAATTTTTAAAATCTATTCTGATAGTTTGAATTTTCAGGTTCCGTTTATCATCTTGTTCAACATTTTACATATTTTTCCTATTTTGTTTCTGCTAGAAGAGGTCCTGTCAACATCTTTTGTAAGACAGGTCTAGTGTCGATGACCTCCTTCAGCTTTTATTTGTCTGGCAGAGTCTTTATTTCTCCTTCATATCTAAGTGACAGTTTTGTTGAATCTTGGGTGACAAGTTTTATCTTGCAGTGTTTGGGAAGTGTCATTCGTTCCCTCCTGGCCCATTGGATTTCTGCTAAGAAGTCTGCTGATAGCCTAATGGGGGTTTCCTTGTAGGTTATCATCCTTTTTTCCCTGGCTTCCTTTTAAATTCTTTGTCATTGACTTTTGACAATTTTAGTATTACCTCCCTAGTAGAAGATCTCTTTGCATTGAGGTAATTAGGTGTTTTCTTAGCTTCATGGACCTGTATGTCCATTTTCTTTCCTAAGTCTGGGAAGTTCTCAGCTTAATTTATTTAAATGAACTCTCCTCCCTTCCCCTTCTCTTCTTCTGGGATACTCATTTATTCTAACATTGCCTTTCCTGCTGAATGAACAGCTCTGTAGGATTTCCTTATTTTTTTTTCTATGTCTTCATTCTCTTTCCTTTTCCATTGTATCATTTCTATATTTCTATTCCAGCTCACTGATTCTCTCTCTTATGTAGTCTGCTTTGTTTCTAGTGCTTTCTGATAACATTCTTAATCTTGTTTTGGTGTTCTTCAGCTTAAGAATTTGTTTGATTGATTCTTGTTTGATTCTTTTTTATAGTTTCAATATCTTTGGTAAAGTATTCTCTTATTAATTAGTTGTTAATTAATTAGAGCTCATTAAGCTGCCTTTCTGAGTTTTCTTGTTGAACTTATTCTTGACAGCTATTTTGAATTCTCTGTCAGTTAGATCTCATCATTTTGTAACTTCAAGTTTGGTTTCTGGAGAACTGGCACTTTCTTTTTGTGGTATGGTGTTACTGTGGTTCTTGATGTTGCTTGAATTGTTCCTCTGCCTTCTCATTTAAATTAAATGACAAGTTAGGAGTTGGTTTCCTTTCTTTTGTTTTCTGGTAGGTGGTACTACCACACAAGCTTTTGGTTTCTCTACCTCCACTGCCTTTGTATTTGAGAGACAATTTCTAGCCTCCACCATCTCTGTAAGAGGTATGGCTCCTTGCCTTCATTATTGCTTCTTGTACCACCAGGGTCGTTGCTGCCTTGCTTCTTCCAGAACCACTGTCATCCATCAGAAGGGTGGGCTCTTTGCTTGAGTGATGTGACAGGCTCTGCTGGGGGTGAGAGGTGCATTAATGAGGCAACTGGGGTTGTGTCATATTTGTGGTTGTAAAGCTTGTGAATTCCACCATTGTAGATGAGGGGGAAGAGGCTGGAGTCATGGGCATCTCAACACTGGAGGGGCAGGGTCCCAAGCCCCACTTCCACTGCTGCCCAGTTACCTGCAGCCGTGGGCACTCACTGGTGCAGTTTGGAGGCCACAGTTATGTGCATCACCTTCCCTACTGGTTCTGGGTTCTCTGCACCTGTGGGCCTTGCTGCCATAGTCAGAGGGCCAGGATTGCAGCATCTCTGCTGTTCCCTTGGTTCTGCCTGCTCTGTGTGTTTCAGCTCACCCACCTTTTGATGTCCAGATGTACAGAGTTATCCAACATCCTGTTCTGTTGGGGAGAGTACCTTTGTTGAATTGTGGATGTTTACTGGTTGTAGATTAAAGTGGGGAAACAAAGGTAGTTTTTCATTCTGCCATGCTTCTGAAATCATTCTATTTAATAAAACTTTCAAAAATTGCCTTTTATTTCAAATGCTGTCTTCTACTTGAAGTTTTTTTGTTGTTGTTGTTTACCTTTAGAGTTCTTGTTCAAATCTGTGTTACCCAGAGTGGCTAGGTTTCTAGTTTTTGAAGAGTATAGTTTTTGAAGGAAAATATTTTTTGATCATATGGGTAAGCATCCTTTAAAATTTTCAAAGCAGTTTTAAGGAACCTTGTTGCTAAGAGAAATCAGGTAGGAATTGCTAAGGAATCTCATGTTCTGTCAAGGTGAAGAAGAGATTGCAAGGAAAGTAGTGTAGAAACAAAGCTGGAAAGACTAGCATTGGCTGGAACATACTTAAGGATGTTTTATGAGTCTGTGTCGTGATTAATCTTCCTTGTATATAACAAGAAACATCAAGTTAACAGTAACCAAAACAAGGTATCTGTTTGTTTATTTTTCATGTAAAAGACATCCGAGTTTTGGCAATTTGAGGCAGATATGATGACTCCATAAATTTGGGGGGAGCTAGATTTCTTTATCTTGGCATTCTAAGTTTCAGCCATCGTGTGCACATTCTAATCACAGGATGGAGTGGTATTAATAATTTTGAAAAGTTTGTTCTCAATTTACTTTTAATTTCAGTTTTCAGTGTTGGATTTGGAAATACAGCTGGTTTCTGTATATTGGCTTTATATCTTTTGACCTTGCTGAATTCTGATTTGTTAATAGTTGTCTTACAGATTTCTTTGGATTTTATATGCAAACAGTTAGGTCACCTGTAAATGAAAGCGATTAGTTCTTTTTGGCTACTCTGTCTGCCTTTTATTTCTTTTTCTTGCATTATTGCAGCAGTCCCAGCTAGATATTGAATAGGAGTGATGAGTGAGAACATTCTGGTCCTGTTCCACATCTTAGTGGGAAATATTAATACATCCTTAAGATTGATTTAGCTATAAATAGCTATAGTATTTTAATAGATGCTATTTATCATACTGAGGAGTTTCCATTTTATGTCTAGTTTCCTAAAGTTTATCTTTTTTTCATTTTTAAGCTGTGAATGGATATTGATAATTTATAGCACTTGACATTTTGTTACATATTTATTTACTGTCTGTTTCCCTCATGGGAAATCATTTTTGTCTTGTGCACTATTGTACATTGAAGATTTTGTATAATACTTAGTACTCTGTATGTACTCAAAAAAATACTTGTTACATAAACAAATTGTTAAACCTCTGTGAGTTACTTGATCAGGCTCTGAAGAGAAAACTTGTGCTTACTTTACTGTCAAAACTGCATGATCATAGCACTCTACTGCCACCTGGTGATAGTGTATCTAAATTGCAGTAAAAGCTTGGGAGGTGAATAAACATGAGAACTGAAACTGCAAATGATGGGCTGATGTGACAGTTACAATTTCAAATAAATAAATATTCATTATGTATAACAATACTGTGTCTGAGATTTAGCAAATATTTTTCACATTTGGTAGGTGTTAAAGTATTTTCTCTTTTTCTGGATGCTAGGGAAGGATGAGGGATCAGCTTAACTACTCATGTTGTTGAAGACACAGAATAAATTGTGAAAGTTGACGCAAGTAGGGTGAGAGCAAAGGCATTTCTGTATTTGCATTCATGCTCTGTCAGCATTCCCTTGCTCTTAGATGTTAGCCAACCTGAATTTTAAACAACAGGGATTTTCCAGCTTCTTAATCTCTTGCACTAAATATTTAATATATTGCAAAAAAAATCCACCTAATGGCCAAGAAGGAAGCTTTAGGTTTGTTCTTAAATATGCAATCCAACTAATTCTGCAGAATTTACAGAATTCACTGAGATGTAAATGTAGAACAGAGTGGGATTTATCTCTTTTATTATGTGGCATCTTGGGATGAAACTGTATATCCTCTATACTGTATGATTGATCAATGTGTATTTTCTCTCCTTAGCCTCCCTTCAAAAAGAAGAACCATGTGCCACATATATTTTGATACATTTTTAAATGCAGTTCAAATATTAAAACTTTCTTATTGATGGTAAATGGTCAGTTTTGTAAAATACTGATATTTTTGCATAAAGGTTAGCCGTTTTTACGATCAGAATACCCTAGGGTGATAGTTTTGGGAGTACTGTTTTAGTAATAAAGATTATAGCGTGGATAAGTTCCCTACCAGGCCCCATGATGGTAATACCCCTAGATTTTGTCGTTAAAGAAAACTGCTGAGAGGCAATAATTTTTTTTTGTATGTGTCCCATTTTCATTAATGCATGGTAATTGATGGAGTTGCAGTGACTTGTAGCAGTAATGAGTTCTAAACATAATAATGCACTCTTTTCTAATAAGTGAGCACTGCTGGGGTTTAAAAGCATACTAAATCAGTTGCTTTAGTATGAATTTATTAGTTTTTTTCAGCATTAGCTTTAATAGTAGTTATTTACATAAGCGTACATCCCATTAACCGCCATCAGGGCTGGAAAACATGCTGAACTGTTCATATTTTCATATAATTATTGAACATAATGGTTTCATTTGCATTTCTAAACAGTGATGTTTCTGTCAGCCTTGGAAATAGTGTCTTTACGCAGTCCCTATTTCACATCCACTTATTTGACATCGTTAAATTTTATGCTAATGTGCTTCCCTAGAATATCATCAGTGGGACAGATGCTAGTGCTTTAATATACAAATCAGGGATGCTTTTCCATCCCCCACATGGCAGAGCAAGTTTTTAAAATCTGCACTTTTAAACATAGAGTCTGTCTCCATAGAAATAGGTCTATGAAGTTAAAACTTTTAGGGTTAAATGTTATAATCTGATTTTCTCTTCAAAATGCTTCATTATGAATAGTTATTTACCTAAGTTTAGTTTTGTTATCTTGAATGAGGCAATGAGTCTTAGTAAAGATCTTGTTGCTTATGAATATTTAGAATTCTGCTTCTGAAATGTTGATCTTCAGATGCATGCTTTTCAGTGTCTTTGAATATATCAGGCCACAGCATTCGTTTGGAAGTATTCCCTATGTTTTTATTCCTTTGGTTTCTGAGCCTAAATTGTAATATCTCATGGTGGAAGCAGTTATGTTAATGCTCTTGGATATCTAAGCTTTTTGAATGCACTTAGAAAATTTTCAGTGTAAAAAATTGTCATGTGGTGGGGGAGGGTACAGGATAGGATGCCGAGAGTGTGTCAGTGAAGTCCCAGAACAAATAATTGAAAGGACAGGTTTTCTGGAGAAACTCAGTGCCTTTTGGACATCTGTATGTTCTATTAGCTTTTGTTTCTCCAACATTGTGGATGCTTTTATATTGAATGCTGTCGATTGGATGACTGGAAAAGCTTAAATGAGCAACCAATTAAAGGATTGTTTTGGGAGTTGATTCAGGTCTTCTTGGGACTACCACTTTTTGGGTTTTTTTCCCAGCGCCTTCTTTTCATGTGTTCTTACAGCTCAGGGCAGCATTTTACTGTTGACGCTTAGTTGGACCTGCAGTGCCAGAGCTGACTCTGCAAAGTTCAAAATGCAAAGCTGGCATTCTGGCAAGATAGGCTAAAGAAACAGTTTTAAGAGCTCTTGCCCCAAATTACTTGCTAAAAATATTTTAGAACTGATAGAGCATAAAACTGATGCAGCATAAAAGGATTATTTGCATAGAAATGTTATTTGGCTTGCCAGGTCAGGAGGCAACTGAAATTTTTGTAAGGACTTCTGTTCTTTGGGGAATTTCCAGGGAAGAAATATGATAAGGGTTGTGAAAAAACTGCTAAACAGGTAGAATGTCATAGCTGAACTTTTTAATGAATTTCCTGTATTGTATCTTAAAATAGTTTGAGATTAGTCCTCACAGTGATGGGATCCTTTAAACTACAGTATCAAAAACATTGGACGTGCTTTTCTATCTAAGTTGCTAGGTAGACATTGTATGTGAAAACTTTTAGAAAGTTCTTAAAATCTAGTCTTACTATAAGCAAGGCAATATTTTCAGCTATTTGTAAAGTTGTTTTTATGATTGCATTTTTCAGGAGGGAAGCTTCTTTTGGTGGGGTGCAGTTTTTCACAAAACTAAAGAAACATTCCCTGTCACCAAAAAATATTATTTACCTTTTTCCTCACTGTTCTCATTTCTCTCTGTTTAATGGCAAGAGGTTTAACATCAAAAGGAAAATTTCGTCTGCTTATTCAATTTTAAAGTCATGGTATTTAATTGTACCACTTGCCCCGAGTGTCTCTTTTGCTGTAGAACTTTACTACCTTTAGTGTAGCAAAGAAGGTGACTGGTGTCCAAGTCCTGGCTTCAGAAGGATAGAAGATTTCTAAATGCTGTTTTTGGACAGTCTCTCTGTAGGTTTCTTACAAAGTTAAAAATTTGAGACAAAGTCAGGTATTTTCCATAATGTACCAGCCAGTAGGAGCACATTACCTGTTTGGTTTTACTTATTTTCTCTTTAATGGCTCTGGGAGCACAGTTACCACTGCCTTTTAGAAAAGGTGCGAGTACACTGTGAGATGATTGCCACATGTTCTGCAAAGCTGCAGGGACTTTTTGGTATCTGCTGTGTTGTACCTGTTTAAGGAAACTTCAAGCTTCCCCAGTGACTCGGCAGTAAAGAATCTGCCTGAGGTGCAGGAGATGTAGGAGATGCAGGTTTGATCCCTGGGTCAGGAAGATCCCCTGGAGAAGGAAATGGCAACCTACTCCACTATTCTTGCCTGGAAAATTCCATGGGCAGAGGAGCCTGGCGGGCTACAGTCCATGGGGTCACAGAGTGTCACACACAACTGAGCAACTGAACACACACAAGGAAACTTTGATTTAAGGTATTTGATTTTTCAATTCATATATTTTATTTTCCATTGCTAGATAGGATAGTAATTACTCTTAAAATTGTCTAGCCTGACAGATATATATCTACAAATATATATCTGTTCATCTCTCCTCAAATGACTAGTACTAATATTTGAGGACACAGAAGGAATGTTGGGAATACTTGAAAATTAATGCCTTGTTTAATTAAAAAATTTAACCTATTTTCCTGACTTTAAAAACAACGCATGTAGATTATGGAATATTGGTATTGGAATAATGCAGAATATTGCTTCATTCTTGATATTATCAGTGTGACATATTTTTGTTTTCCTAGTTCATCATTTAATCATTACTTGAGTAGCTGAATGGATGCAAGTAGGTCTAATTTGACATTAAGTGAAAGCATTTTTCAGATCTCTTGCCTTTAATTTTGTATCAGTTATGTTTTATTTAAGGTAAAGTATTAAACATGCTTTAAACACAACAGAAAAGTCAGCCAAAAGATATTTAATGGTATATCGTTACAGTAATACCTGCCAGTTCAATTGTGAAATGGTATTTGCAGAAGTTCTCTGCTCAGTTTTGTGGTTCCGCTTTCAAGTGAGGAGGGTGAGGGATGACCCAAAAGAAAGAAAAATCTGCAATTGATATGATTTTAAGGGAAATATTGGGAAAAGAAAATTTCTATGGTGTTCATTTAGTGCTCAGAACACCTGTGCTTTATTAAGCCAGGTGGTTAGGTAGCCCTGGGATTTGTATAAATAACTCTGAAACTTCAGCTTCCTTCTCTGAAAAGTGAGAATCATAATACTATTTATTTTGAAGAGTTGTTTTGAAAATTAAATGAAATAGTGCATATGAGTAGCCACATTAATCACTCAAAAACTGTCACGTTATCTGTCGTTTACTTCCTTGAAGTAGGCAATGCTAAAGTGACCCTGGTTTTCTTTATTCCCTTTCCTCTCATCTTGTAGTCCCTTGCTGCTCCAAGCTCACTCCATGGATTGTAATGTCAGCATCACCTACAATACCTGGGAACGTGTTAGAAATGCAGAATCTTAGACTTCATGCTAGATTTTAGTTTTTCAGAATCCACATTTTAATGAGATCCCTGTATGGTAGAGCAGTATTTGTACTAATTTCTTGCAGTAAGGAACGTTGAGCAGTGGAGAAATAAAAGCTTTCACTTTATTTTCTACGTTCTCACTTTCCATTTTTACAGCTTTGGATAGTGAAGGAATGCGTGTGTGAGAGGAGTGTATTGTACTAACTTGTATCGTGCTGCTATTAGGTGGGCTATTCTGCAAGTGTCAGATATGTACTGTAAAGCTTCTCTATGCCTATTGATTTTTCATCTACCTATTTTATCAATTATTGAGAAAGATTTGAAATTTCTGAGTATAATTGTGGATTTATCCATTTCTCTTTGAAGTTCTATCAGTTTTTGCTTCACATATTTGGAAGATCTGTTTTTAGTTGCATATAGTTGAAGATGGTTATCTCTTCCTGATAAATTGACCCCTTTATCATTATGACATAACTTGCTTTGTTCCTGGTAATATTCTTTGCTCTGAAATCTACACTGACTACTGTAGCTTAGTCAGTGTAGCTTCTTTTGGTATGTCTTTTTGTATCCTTTAACTTTTAACCTAATTCTGTCTTTATATTTAAAGCACATTTCTTGTAGCCAGCACATAGGTGGCTCTTGCTTTTTAATCCAATCTGACATCTATGCCTTTTATTAGAGAATTTAAGCCATTTATATTTTATGATTCTTGATATGTTGCTTTTGTGTTTATCATTTTGCAGTTTGTCTTGTTTGGTCTTTGTCCCTCTTTTGCTTTTATTCTGCCTTCTTTTGGATTAATTGAATATTAAAAATTTTTATCTCCTTTCTTGGCTTATCACTTTGTTCTTCTTGGTATTAATGGTTGCTCTAAGAAGTATATGGGCTTCCCTGATAGATAATCCACCTGCAATCTGAGAGACACCAGTTCAATTCCTGGGTCAGAAAGATCCACTGGAGAAGGGATAGGCTTACCCACTCCAGTATTCTTGAGCTTCCCTGGTGGCTCAGCTGGTAAAGAATCTGCCTGCAGTGCCGGAGACCTGGGTTCAGTCCCTGGTTTGGGCAGATACCCTGGAGAAGGGAACAGCTACCCACTCCACTATTCTGGCCTGGAGAATTCCATGGACATCCATGGCGTCGCAAAGAGTCTGACATGACTGAGTGACTTTCACTCACACTAAGAAGTATATAT
Organism: Capra hircus; assembly: GCF_001704415.2. NCBI lineage: Eukaryota > Metazoa > Chordata > Mammalia > Artiodactyla > Bovidae > Capra > Capra hircus. The sequence continues at coordinate 20,461,263 of NC_030831.1, read as the reverse complement.
TCACCTAACTAATAGCAGTCAACTTTCCAATGATGGAGTCTACCATTTTAACTACCTTACAATAGTGTAATACCACTTCTTACTCCCTGATCTTTGTGCAACTGTCAAGATACATTTTAGTTTTATCCTCATACCGTACTCTTTTTGTTAGACAATCAGCTATCTTTAAGAAGGTTTAAATAATAAGAAAACATACATGTGTATTCCCTACCACTTCCTCCTGCTTGATAAACTTCCATTGACATTTATTATTTGCCTGAAGGCAAAAGGAGAAAGGAGCAGAAGAGGATAAGATGGTTAGATAGTATCACCAACTCAATGGACATGAATTTGAGCAAATTCCAGGAGATAGTGAAGGACAAAGGAGCCTGGTGGGCTACAGTCCATGGGGTCACAAAGAGTCAGACACCAATGAGTGACTAACACTTTCACTTCACTTAATACTCCATAGCTTTTTATCGCTTCATGGTACTTAATCGTATGGCAGTACCACGGTTTATTAATCTACTCATATATTAAAGAATATCTTGATTGCTTCCATTTTGGGGTGATTATGAGTAAAGCTGTTATAAACATTCACGTTCAAGTTTTGTGTGGACATAAGTTTTCAAATCAATTAGATAAACACCTGGGAGAATGTTGGATTGAATGGTAAAACTAGATTTGTAAGATACTGCCAAATTCTCTCCCTTAAGTGGCTGCAACATTTAAAATTCCCACCAACAATGAATTAGAGTTACTCTTGCTCTGCATTCTCACGAGCTGTTGTTATTTTCACTGTTTTGGCGTTTAGCCATTCTAAAAGATATGCAGTTATAGCTCACTGTGGTTTTTAATTTGCCTTTCCTTAATGATGTTTGATTTTAATCATGTCTTCATATGTTAATTTGCCACCTGTCTATGTTCTTTGGTGAGGTGTCTGGTAATATCTGTTGCCTATTTTTAAATCGGATTTCTTTTTTATTGTTGAGTTTTAAGAACTTTACGTATGTCTGGATACGAGTCCCTTATCAGGCATGTGATTTGCTAATATTTTTTTCTCAGTCTTTGTCTTGTCTTCTCATTTGCTTGCTGTGTCTTTAGCAGAGCAGAATTTTTTTAAATTTTGGTGAATTTCACTTTTATCAGTTTTTTTTCTTGCATAATTCATGCTCTTAATTTTGTATCTAAAAACTCATCACCAAGTCCAAGGTTATTCATATTTTCTCCTCTGTGTTCCTTAAAAAGTTTTATTACTTTGTATTTGACAGTTAGAGCTATAATCAGTTTTGAGTTAGCTTTTAGGGTATAAAGTCTCTGTCCTAGTTCAGTTTTTTATTCACTTGTTTCAGCACCATTTGTTAGGAAGGCTGTCTTTTTACTAATGTGTTTCCTTTGCCCCTTTGTAAAAAACTAGTCAACTGTATTTTTGTCAGTCTGTTTCTAGGCTCTTTTTGTTCTGTTGATTTATGTATCTGTTCTTTCACCAATTCAGATGGTCTAGATCACTGCAGCTTTACAGTAAATATTGAAATCCTATAAGGACAGCTTTGTTCTTCATTTTCAGAATTATTTTGGCTCTTCTAGTTACTTTTTTATCAATATCGATTTAGAATCACCTTGTTGATATTTTAAAAATGTGTACTGGGATTTTAATTGGGGTTGTATTGAATGAATGTATCAGATTAGAGAGAATCTGCATCTTAATATTATTGAATCATCCAGTTCATGAACATGGTACATCTCTCAATTCATTTAGATCTTTTGTATTTCTTCTGTGAATTTGTAGTTTTTCATCTATAGATCTTACACATATTTTGTTAGATTTTACCCAAGTAATTTAAAAATATTAACTGATGTTATCTAAATTTTTCAGATTTTAATTTTTAGTTGCCAATATAAAGGAATTCAGTTGACTTTAGTATGTCTATTGTCTCTGTGTCCTGTGACTGCTAAACTTACTTCCCAATTTTGTGAAGTTTTTTGTAGATTCTTTGGAATTTTTTTACTTAGGTGGTTGTGTTGTCTGAAAATAAAGACAGTTTTATTTTTTCCTTTCTAATCTATATGCTTTTTCCCTTGCTTTCTAGCACTAAGTAGAACTTCTAATATGATGTTTAATTAAAATGGTGCTAAAGGACATTATTGCCTTGTTCCCAGTCTTAATGGGAAAGCATTTAGTTTCTCACCAAGAATTATGATTTTAACTGTAGGTTATACATGAAAGTGAAAGTGAAAGTGAAGTAGCTCAGTTGTGTCCGACTCTTTGTGGCCTCATGGACTATAGCCTACCAGGCTCCTCTGTCCATGGGATTTTCCAAGCAGTAGTACTGGAGTGGATTGCCATTTCCTTCCCCAGGGAATCTTCCCAACCCAGGGATTGAACCCGGATCTCCTGCATTGTAGACAGACACTTTACTGTGGGTACCCTTTAATTAGGTTATAGAAATTTTCTTTTATTCCTACTTTGCTGGTCCTTATCACAAATGGATGTTGAATTTTGTCAAAAATTTTGTGTGTGTCAGTTGATAGGATCGTGTAGTTTTGCATATTTGTGCTGTTAATGTGGTGAGTTACGTTGTTGTTTAGTCTCTCAGTTGTGTCTGACTGTCTTGCCACCACATGAACCATAGCCCGCCAAGCTCCTCCATCCATGGGATTTCCACAGGAGCACTGGAGTGAGTTACCATTTCCTCTTCCAGGGGATCTTCCCCACCCAGGGATGGAATCCACATCTTCTGCATTACAGGCAGATTCCTTTCCCTGGAAAGAATGAGCTACCAGGATGCCCAATGATCGATTTTTAAATGTTGAACCACTTTTGCATTCTTGGATTGAACCCCACGTAGTGTGATTTATTATACTTTTACATATTGCTTGGTTTTATTGGTTAATATTTTTTTCAGGATTTTTGCTTAATGAGAGATGTTAGTCTATAGTTTCTTTTCTTGTAATGTATTTATATTTATTTTGTATCAGAGTAATAACTAGCCGTAAAGAATGAAATGGGAGTCTTTTCTCCTCAAAGTAGAATGAATTTTAAGAGTATATCGAATGAAGTTTTTTTCCTTCACTTTGTATTAGAATTCACTAATGAAGCCAGATGAGCCTAGAATAGTTTTTGTTTGTTTGTTTTTCCTTTCTGATGACTTTTTAAAATTGCAAGTTAAATCCAAGTTTAATCAATATAGAGTCATTCAAGTTTTTTGCTTCTTCTTGAGTACCTTTGGTAGTCTGTGTCTTTTGAGAAATTTGTCCATCTCATCTGTGTTTTCAAATTGATACGTATAAAGTTGGAGTAATATGGTAATTTGGGAATTAACTGAATCACCTTCTTAAATTATATTTTTTAAACTAACTTGGAGTAAAAATAGCAAGTTTCTTTTCTCCTTTTTGGGATATACTTGAAAAGGGAAAACATAGTTGCTTACCCCTGTTCAGGAATTGTTCAGTTTGTCATCCCTTGAGTTAAGCTGTTTATTTGAGGGAGACAGTTGTTCTTAAGGCACAAAGGTGATTTATTTTCATTTATTTTATCAACTTACAGACAATTTGACAATCTGGAACCCATAAAGATTTATTATAGCTAGTACTGACCCTAGTTTTGCATGGTAGCTTGGGAGTCTGTGTGTCAGATGAAAATTCATTTACATGGGATTGCAAGACAGAATTTGCAGCAGTGTGAATCTGGTATGTATGTAAATTATTATGTGTAAAAATAAACATTCCCAATTCTTAATAGTATATTACAGGTAAATTGAGCAGCTCATCCCTTCTTATAATATAGAGCATTGTGAAATGAAATTTATTATTAGGACAAGTTTGCAAAAGAATCCCTGTTTTCAAGGCCGAATTGGAGTAGGCTTTATTACCCATCTAGGCTTTCTTGGTAGTGGCAGAATTGAACCAGAGTGTGTCTGTTTGGTAGATGTGACCCCAGTTCTTTTCCCCTTCCTATATCCACTTTCCATGTCTCGTGGCAGTTACATATACTTGCCTTCTTGTCTGCTTTGGGTATAATTGTGTTACTTTGGTCAAACAGAATGAGGAAGATGTGAAAGGTTTGCCATTTTAAAACCTAGGCATTAAAAAGCGGAGGGGGGCCTCAAGTGCTTTCGCTTATCCTCTTGCATTTGTTAGTTTTAGGAAACATGTTCAGGAGGATGAGAAGTCTTTAGAACTAATTCACCACCACCTGCCCCGTGTCAATGTGTCATCCTTTATCAGCTCCCTAGAAGTCCTCTCTTATGGCTTCTCCAGTCACAGTAATGGCTTTCCTGCCTTACAAACCATAGATGGCCCTTTGTCCTCTTGCCTTATACATCTCCAGTGTTTGCAGAAATCCTGAGGGAAAAACCAGCCTGGTGTTTCCACCTCTCCCAGAACTTTCCAGAAGCTTCCTGGCTTTTTACTCTTGTATTTGAAAGACACCTTCTATTATAGTGAACTGATGCTTGAGATAAGTTTATATAAAACCTATTAGAATCAATCTATAACTTAATTCCTAAGATCATAGCATTTTTAGTTTGTTATCCTACCTTTTCTATGCTAATACCATAGTTAGAAATTGGTATTGTGGCCACAAATTCTTTTAAGCCATCAAGCAGATATGACATTTTTCTTTCAAAATTCTTAAATTACCAAGGTAGGAGAGAAGACTTGGACTTTTTGTTAAAACTGTTAATGATGTTTAAACCAAAAAAGACCTTGTCAGCCAGAATTTTTGTTTTTCTCTCTGAGTTTAACTCTGTATTACCTCAGTATGACTCTGTACAGAAGAGTACAAGTAGAGTATTTCACCTGCTTTTTAAAATTGCTTTATTTCTTGTAGAGCAAGCCATCTTCTCTCTAAAACATGCAGTCAAATGACACAGACCCAAAGAAAGAAATTATGTGAACCTGTGTAGTATAGTGGTTGAAAAAAATACAAGACATTTTGATTCTACACAAGGACATGTTCCATTTTAGCTGTATGAATTTTATCAAGTTATTTTTTAAGCTTCATTTTCTCCATCCATATTCCATGAATATATAACATATTCTATTTCATATGGTTCCTGAGAAGGTTATATGTGATAATGAATGCATATAAAGACTTAGCACAGTGCTTGGTACATACCGAGTTGGCCAAAAAATTAGTTCAGGTTTTTCTGTACGGTGTTATGAAAAAACCCAAATGAACTTTTTGGCCAACCTGATAGTATAAGCACTCAGAAAAAACTCCTTGATGGTGATGATGATACCATTGTCATCATCGTCATTAGTGTTAATTACTACTACTGCTGTTAAATATTTCACTGAGAATAGGAAAATCTAGTTTTTGAAGACTTTATAAAAATACTTTTTTTTTTTTTTGCTTTATACATTTTAGAATTTGATTTCTTGAATTGCAGTAGATTACTGCTAAGACCTCGAAACACTCTTTTCCCTTTAAATCTCTTTTAATCTTGTAGTTTGGCTTCCCTGGTGGCTCAGGGGTCAAGAATCCATCTGCCAATGCCAGAGAAGTGGTTTCAATCTCTGGGTTGGGAAGATCCCCTGGAGTAGGAAATGGCAACCCATTTCAGCATTCTTGTCTGGGAAATCGCAATGGCAGAGGAACCTGGTGGGCTACAGTCCATTGGGCCACAAAGGAGTTGGACACGACTTAGTGACTGAACAACAGCAGCAACAATCTTGTAGGTAAATCTTTGTTTTTATGAATTCTTTAAAATATTCATATTCATTTTCTGTTGCTGCTGTAACATATTATTAGTGGGCTAAAATCAAGGTATCAGCATGGCTGAGATCCTTCTGGAGTTTCTTGGGGATACTCCTTTTTTTGTTTGTTTTTTCTTCTCCAGCTTCTAGAGTCTGCTAGTATTCCTTGCCTTCTGACTCTGTGTCGTTCCAACCTATTTTTCTGTCATTGTATCTTATTCTCTGACTCCCTTTTTCCCTCCTTTTATAAGGACCCCTGTGATTACATTGGGCATACCCAGATAATTCAGGATAATCTTCCCATCTCAGAATTCTTGAATTAATCAGATTTGCAGAGTCACTTTTTCCAGATAGTGTATTTAACATATTCACAGATTCTAGAATTAGAACATAGAAATTTAAGTGTCCCATTATTCTACCTACCATCCTCAATGCTCTGGCCCCCAGATATTCATGACTGTACCATATGCAAAATATATATTTATCCCATCCTAACATTCTCAAAATCTCAACACATTATAGTATCAACTCAAAGTCTAAAATTTCTTCTAAATCTCATCATGTAAATTAGGTATAGGAGAGACTTTGGGTATAAATTTTTCCTAAGATACTATTCCTACCATCTGTGAACTAGTAACACTCAAGAAATGAGTTTTCAGCTCTCAAAAGACAATCATAGGGCAAGATGAAAATTAGACAGTCTCTCAAAAATAAAGGAAATGGAAAGAAATGGAATTACCAGGTCCAGGCAGTTTTGAAATCCAGTATGGCAAGTTCTATTACTCTTCAATGCTGGGGACAAAAACATCCTCTTTAATTTGAGGCTCCACCTTATGTGCTCATGTCTCTGCCCTTAGGATCATCCTTCCTTTTTCACAAAGGGTCACGACTGAGCGACTTCATTTTCACATTTCATTTTTTACGCATTGGAGAAAGAAATGGCAACCCACTCCAATGTTCTTGCCTGGAGAATCCCAGGGATGGCGGAGCCTGGCGGGCCCCCGTCTGTGGAGTCACACAGAGTCGGACACGACTGAAGCGACTTAGCAGCAGCAGTGCATGTTTTCAGCTGAGTGGCTTCATCAGGCTGTTTCCAGCCTGTGTTATTTTGGGGATCCAGAACCTTCTTTTATTTTGTCTTCTCTCTGTCCTTTTCAGTAAGCTGGCAGTGTTTCTGTTCATATGGCAGTCTCAAGAACCTGTGCATTTCCTGTGTATGTCTTGGGGATTCATTCTATTAGACCAGAGGTTCCTCCACATATCTTTCCTGTGTGATCCCATCTCGGTATCTGGATTCTGCTTCAGTGGCTGCAGGAGTCCAGAGGCACATGCATACTCTCTTCTAAGATCCCTCTGTTTGACTGAATACTATGGCTTTTTGATCCTCCCAAGGTACCACTAAAATGTTGCCATTCCATGTGTTTGAGTAGAGTCCCCTTTGCTATTTAATGTAACATTTTCACAGGTTTTGGGGATTAGAATATGGACATCTTTCTGCTGCTGAGGCATTATTATGCCTACCATAGTATTGTGTTTCAATTTTTTTAAAGTCCAGGGACACTAATAATAATATGGTGTGCGTATGTGTGTATATATATATATATATATATATATATATATATATATACCTACAAATATATGTATGTATATACATACTTGCAATCAAATCATGTCATAGTAGCTGTTATTCAGTAGTGCAGTAAATATATTTGGGGTTATTATCTTGGGCTTCTGGCCAGTTACATTCATTTTTAACACAATGGAAATAACTTCATCTCTGCCCATCTATACTTCTAGTCCAAATTAAAGGGTACAGTTCTACTTTCCTATGACATTTAAGCATGAATTTGCTTTATCTGAATTTAAAATGTTTGTGTAAGTTACTTAGGGTGCACATGATTTATTTAACTACATGTTAGGCTCTTAAGTTTAAACTGTTGTTTTCATGTGCCTTAATTTAGCTTCCTTTTTGCTTTATCTGGTACTGTACTCAGTAGAATAAATTCTCATTGAAAGACTCACTTTTTATTTTGACCTCACTACATGGTATGTGGGATCCTACTTTCCCAACCAGGGAATGAGCCTGCTTCCCCCTCACTGGAAGCACAGTCTCAACCATTGGATTCCCAGGGAAAACCTGAAAAACTTAATTTTCGTACTTTGTTTCAAATTTGTTTTAATTTATCTAAGCTTCATCAAATATTATTTTCCAAAATTTTATGAGGTAATCCAAAAATAGCACCAAATATTCTAAAGCCTCTCATTAGTCAGTCTGATTTTATAAACATCTGGCAAGTTTTTATTGTTTTCTTTTCTGGTGCTTTTTTTTCCTTTAGCACTGCCCTTGTGGCTCAGAGGTTGAAGCCTCTGCCTCCAATGCAGGAGACCTGGGTTCGATCCCTGGGTCCAGAAGACCCCCTGGAGAAGGAAATGGCAACCCACTCCAGTATTCTTGCCTGGAGAATCCCATGGACGGAGGAGCCCGGTGGGCTACAGTCCACGGGGTTGCAAAGAGTCGGACATGATTGAGCGACTTCACTTTCCTTTCCTTTCCTTTCACCGTTGTTTTACCAACAATGAAGTATACTTTTAGTACTTAATATCTTTTCAGCAGCTAGTACATTTTCAGCCTTTAATCCTACTTTGAAATATTAAGTTATTACTTGGTAGTAAATGTTCACCACGGTGATTTGAGGGAGAGTAGTTGTAACAGTTTTTAAAGAGTGCAATAAGGTTGCATGTTATCAATTATTTTTTTCTATAAGCATTTGTTAGTGGTACAAACTTTAAGAACAGTTTCTTAGTTTCTTGTGCATAGAGTTGGGCAGCAATTTGTCATTTTTATGATTGTAAACACTGTATATAACTATTTTTAGCCTTTTTTCCTACCAGGCTGATAATATCTAATATATTTAATCATTTCTGTGATGTGACTTTGAGAAGTAAAAGAAAGTAGCCAGGTATCAAGATTACCTGTAGTGATAAGAATGAATAATGGATAGATGGACAAGAATAGTGACTCCTTATTATATTATTTTTACAACTCAGAAAAGTGAAACTCACAGAAGTTACGTAATTTGCCTGAGATCAGTCAATTAGTATTCCAGCTGGGTTTGGATCCGACGCTTGCTGAATCCAATTTACCAGAGACACTTTTAAAACTAAAGAAGCAGTTGGTTTTGAGATGAGAAATCTAAAAGGTAACATAGTTTATGTATTGTAGTGAAATAAGGTGTTCTGGTCAGTTGTAATTATATGTATATATACATATTTTATTTTCCATGATTCAAAAAAAATAATGCATAAGTAGGCTCCTCTAATTTCCAGAGTTACTACAAAGATTAATGTTTCAGTGGCTGTCTTTGCCACATGGGTAGCTAAGTGCCTAAAAGTCAGTTTTACACGGTTTCAAATACTTTATTGACTTATTTTTGTTTCAGTTCAGTTCAGTCACTCAGTCGTGTCCAACTCTTTGCGACCCCATGAATCGCAGCACGCCAGGCCTCCCTGTCCATCACCAACTCCTGGGTTCGCTCAAACTCATGTCCATCGAGTCGGTGATGCCATCCAGCCATCTCATCCTCTGTCGTCTGCTCTGTCAATTTGTCTTTGTATTAATTGACTCCATGTTATATAGCCATCTTATCTTGAAATAAGTCTTCTCTTTAGTTAACTCATTTTCTTTCTTTTTATTTATTCATGTTATTGTCTATTTTATATTCTACAACAGTGTTAATTCTGTATCAAGCTAAGTCTCTCCCCTGCTAAAAAGAATTAATCCTCCCTAACTCACATTATTACAAAAAAAGGTCTGACCCGGCTAACCAAAGTGTTTTGGTCACTCACCTTGAGCCAGATATCCTGGAGTATGAAGTCAAGTGGGCCTAGGGAAGCATGGCTATGAACAAAGCTAGTGGAGGTGATGGAATTCCAGTTGAGCTATTTCAAATCCTAAAGATGTGCTGTTAAAAAACTGCACTCAATATGCCAGAAAATTTGGAAAATTGAGTAGTGGCCACAGGACTAAAAAAGGTCAGTCCTCATTCCAATTCCAAAGAAGGTCAATGCCAAAGAATGTTCAAATTACCTCAAAACTGCACTCATTTCATATGCTAGCCAGGTGATAGTCAAAACTCTTCAAGCTAGGCTTCAATGATACGTGAACCAAGAACTCCCAGATGTACAAGCTCGATTTAGAAAAGGCAGACAAACCAGATATCAAATTGTTGGATCATAGAAAAAGCAAGAGAATTCGAAAAAAACAACTACTTCTTCGTTATTGACTATGCTACAGCCTTTGTGTGAATCACAACAAACTAGAAAATTCTGAAAGAGATGGGAATACCAGACCACTCTACCTGCCTCCTGAGAAACCTGTGTGTAGGTCAGGAAGCAGCAGTTAGAATCAGACGTGGAACAATGAACTGGTCAAAATTGGGAAGGGAGTATGTCAAGGGTCTGTATTGTTACCCTGCTTTTTAACTTATACTGAAAGTATATCATGCAAAATGCTGGGCTGGATGAAGCACAAGCTGGAATCTAGAATCCTGGGAGAAATATCAGTAATGTCAGATATGCAGATGACACCACCCTAATGGCAGAAAGTGCAGAGGAACTCAAGAACCTTTTGAAGGGTGAAACAGGAGATTGAAAAAGCTGGTTTAAAACTCAACATTCAAAAAACAAAAATTGTGGCATCTGATCCCATCACTTCACGGCAAATAGATGGGGAAACCATGGAAACAGTGACAGACTGTTGTCTTGGGCTCCAAAATCACTGCGAATGGTGATTGCAGTCATGAAATTAAAAGACACTTGCTCCTTGGAAGAAAAGCTATGACAAACCTAGACAGTGTATTAAAAAGCAGAGACATCACTTTGCTGACAAAGGTCTGTCTAGTCAAAGCTATGGTTTTTCCAGTAGTCATGTGCAGATGTGAGAGTTAGACCATAAAGAAGGCTGAGTGCCAAAGAATCGATGCTTGCAAACTGTGGTGCTGGAGAAGACTCTTGAGAATCCCTTGGACAACAAGGAGATCAAAGCAGTCAATTGTAAAGGAAATCAATCCTGAATATTCAGGATTGGGAGGGCTGATGCTGACTGAAGGTCCAGTACTTTGGCCACCTGATGTGAAGAGCCAACTCATTAGAAAAGACTCTGATGCTGGAAAAGATTGAGGGCAGAAGGAGAAGGGGACGACAGAGGATGAGATGGTTGGATGGCATCCCTGACTCAGTGGACATGAGTTTGAGCAGACTCTGGGACACAGTGGAGGACAGGAAAGCCTGACATGCTGCAGTCCATGGGTCACAGGGAGTCAGACACGACTGAGCCTCTGAACAACAGAAAACTCACGCTATTAGGAGATGTTTTTGCCTTATTTTAAAATATTTTATTAGTTACTTATATATGCAAAATTGTGTGTACTTATAAATATTTTTGCATGAAAATAGTTGTACAGTCTGTTTCTAAGTACATATTTATTTTTTACTCATTCCTCTACAAATTTTCACATATATATTTAACTTATCAAAAATTTGAAGCTAATATCCTTTTTTTTCACCGATAGAATGCATTACTTCTACTAAGTGCTCTCCCGTTTATATGTTGTCATTGTTACATATAGGGTTTTAGGGTTATAGGGTTTTTTAAAAGCTTCTTTGAGTTGCAGCTTAATAACATCCCACAAATTATTTCTTCCGTCTGAGACTCAACCTTACATCACCTCCCTTCTGTTTAGAGTAGGTGTTCATTGTTTCTTTCTGTTAGGATTTCCTGGTGTTTATTCACAGTTTTGTCTTCAAATGTTCTTACTTTATCTTCATTCTCAAAATACTAATTGACAGTTACATTTTCTCAGCTCATTGAACATATCACTCCACTGTCTTCTGTTTTCCATTTTGTTCTCATAGAGTTGTCTTTTTTGCATGATTCTCAGTTCTTTCTTTATCTGTTTTTTTCTGTGACATCTTTGTGATAACTCTAGGTGTGAATTTCTATTTATTCTGCTTAAGATTCATTTGTTATCTTAAATTTATAGCTTTTCTTTTCCTTGCCAGCAAAAAAATTTTTGCTAGCAAAAATTTGCTAGCAGAAATTCATTATTTCTCTAGGTATTGCTGTTGCTCCTTTCTTTGATTCTTTGCCTTTAAGAAACCTAGTAGATTTATTTTAGATCACTTCATTCCATCCTTCCTATCCTTTTATCTCTCTTCATATTATTTTATTGTTTCTCTATGCAGCATTCTAGCTTTTTCGGATTACTCTTAAAATCTGTTTCCCTCTTTATTTCTGTCTAAGTTACTGTGTTAAATACATTAATTGAAAATTTAAATTTCAGTCATTGTATTTTTGCAGCTAAAAAGTGTTATTAGAGCCTCAAGTCTTTTCAGGTATAATTGTTTTCTCTCCTCTTTATTTCTCCTCTGTGTTTTCTCTCCTCTCCTTTATATTTTCATCTTTTTTTTTCATTAGGCATGTTAAATATGTTTTATTTCACATTCCATGAGAAATTATTTCAAAGTGTAAAGCCTTTATAAGTCTGTATCTGCTGTCTGTTGTTTTGCTGATTCTCAACTCACGGTGTTTGTTGCTGTTACTGAATTTGGAGCTATAAATTACTTGCTTTGTAGTTTTATTTTGGGGAATTCTTTGAGGTTTAAGTTAGGTTTTTCCAATATAGATTTGGGTTTGTTTTCAGCTCTCTTTTTGGTGCTCTCTGTAATCTGGAGTTTCATCTTACACCAGCTGAGTAGTATAAATTTTCCCTGAAAATGTACAAGAAGGTTGTCTCATGATAATAAATTATTTAGTTGATCTTGTAGAGTCAGTTGAGCTTTTCATTTTCATGCCATAGTATCTTTAGAGTATAAAACAAATGTATATAATACAAAAAAAAAAGAAATATAAGAAACAAAGACTGCTCAGTTGAGTTCGTCTCTTTGTGTGCCAGTGCTGTAAGTGTGTGTTCCATAAGGAAAGGCATTTTGATGAGACAACAAAATATCCTGGACATAATTGTGCAAGCGAAGATTAGGTGCTAGCTTAAACTTTATCTTCATAAAAATCTCACAAAAACTTAAAAAAAAAAATCCTGGAACTATTAAGTGAGTTTAAAATGTTACAGGATACAAAATGTCTATCACAATGAACAATTGGAAACTGAAAATTTAAAAATAACATTATTTATAATCTTCTCTACAAATGAAACAGGTATTGAATATATGCAGGATCTATATGCTACCAACTACAAAATACTGACACAAGAAATCAGAAGAAAACCTAAATAAATGGATTGACCAACCATATTAATGGAGTGAAAGATTCAGCATAGTGAAGATGTTAAATATCCTGGAATTATAGATTGCTATCAAAATCCCAGCAAAATTCTTTGTAGATACAGAGACAGGGAAATTCTAATATTTTATGTGGATAGCTAAAGGAGCTGGAATATCTAAAACAATTTTTTGAAAGAGGACTTCCATTACCCAGTTTAGCTAGAGTAATCTAGTTCGTTAGTGGCAAAAGGTCAGATCTATAGATCAACAGATCAGAATAAAACTAGACCCGCACAGTATGGCCAGTGATTTTTGACAGAGGTGCATTAGTGACCTTAGTTAGGGAAAGAATTCTTTGATATGACAGAAAATCATCCATAAAACAATACATGATTAATTAAACTTCATGAAAAAATTATCTGTGTAAAACACTAATAAAGAGAATAAAAAAAATACAATAGACTGGGAAAAACATTTGAAAGTCACATATCCAGTGAAGGGGGATCTAGTATTCAGACTATATAAAGTCATATCAAAACATAACAATAAGAAAATAACCTACTTTTTTAAAGGGCAAAGATTTGAACTGAAGTATCTTTTTCCTCTATCATTTTGAATTCTCAACTGGTACCACTGTAACTAAAGCCAGATTAACAAGAGAAAAGCATACGGATTTATTTAGCATTAGTTTTATACAATGTAGGTGCCTTCCTAAAGAAATGAAGACCTGCAGAAATGACTTGAGTGTTTTTCTTCTTGGTTTGGTGAAGAGCGGGAAGTCTTGGAAAGATGTGATGGAGCAGAGTTGTACCAAGTTCAGCAAACTGGGGGAGAGCGAGCAGGCCTCTGCTCAGACTGTTCTGCGGTCCCTAGTCTCTGGAGATAGGATGCGCCTTCTCCCTCCCTCTAGCTATAGGAAAGGCACTTTTCACACAAGGTGACCTGCTTCAGAGCAAAGTCAAAAAGTTGTTCCTCTGCATTTCGTATCTCAGATTCCTTCAGCTTGAAACAGTCAGTATGTCAGGGTGCCACTTTTGAGGGCAGCATGTCTTGAACACCATGTCAGACACATCACCAAAGATAGCATGCAAGTGGCAAACAGACACATGAGAAGATGTTCAGCGTTTTTGCTCACTAGGGAGATGCAAATTAAAACCACAGTGAGTACTATTTCACACCTACTTGAATGGGTAAAATTTAAAAATACTGACAAGTCAGTGCTCTCAGTGATGCAGAGGAACTGGAATTCTCAAACATTGCTGGTGGTTATGCAAATGGTATAGCCAGTTTAGAAAACATTTGGCACTTTTTTATAAAGTTACACATAATTTTATGTATGTCTCAGCGATCCTATTTTTAGACATTCCTAGAGAAATGAAACTTATAGCATGAAATCTCATATGTAAATGAATTGTTGTTGTTCTGTCACTCAGTCGTGTCTGACTCTTTGCAGCTCCATGGACTGCAGCTCGCCAGGCTTCCCTGTCCTTACCATCTCTCAGAGCTTGCACAGACTCATGTCCATCAGGTTGATGATGCCATCAACCATCTTATCCTCTGTTGTCCGCTTCTCCTCCTGCCTTCAATCTTTCCCAGCATCAGGGTCTTTTCCAATGTGTCAGCTCTTCGGATCAGATGGCCAAAGTATTGGGGCTTCAACTTCAGGATCAGTCCTTCCACAGGATCTTCAAGGTTGATTTCCTTTAGGGTTGACTCGTTTGATCTTGAAGTTCAAGGGACTCTTCAGAGTCTTCTCCAAGACCACAGTTCAAATGAATAGAGCAGCACTATTCATAACTGTGAAAAACTGGAAACAACTTAAATACATTTCAGAGAGTCAATGAATTTGCAAACCATCTGGTGGAATTATTATTCAACAATAAAAAGAACACACCATTGTTATACACAAATATCAAAGCAGTGCTGATCTATGACAGTTCAAGGACATGGAGTTCTGCTGTAACAGTGAGTAGTTACTGGAGGAGTCCTTTCCTGCCATAGTTGTTAGTTTAGATAACTAGGTCTTCAGATAGCATGGAATTACTCAGTCCTTTCATTGTAGGAAAGGACAAAAAAGGAAAAGTAAGCAACTTTTAACTTTTGGGGGGCTTCCCTGGTGGCTTAGAGGTTAAAGCATTCGCCTGGAATGCAGGAGACCTGGGTTTGATCCCTGGGTCAGAAAGATCCCCTGGAGGAGGAAAATGGCAACCCACTGCAGTACTCTTGCCTGGAGAATCCCATGGAGGGAGGAGCCTGGTAGGCTACAGTCCATGGGGTCGCAAAGAGTAGGACACAACTGAGCGACTTCACTTCACTTCAAGCAACTTTAAATAAGGAGCTCTGAACTTTTTATGTGAAATGCTTAAATATATGAGTATACATTCTGTTAAAATACTTTATAACAATATATTAGGTAAGCTCTATTTCTGTTTTATGGATCCTGTAACACATATAGAGTCAGGCATGCTTGCTACTGATACAATCTAGGATCTGTGTGAGACGTCTTTACCTACCTGTTAGTCATAGAAGTATTCTGCTGCATGTTCCTGTAAAAGTTGTACAGCTTTGGCTTTTATGTTTAGGCTAAGAAATTATCTTGATTTAAAATTATATATATGCTCTGATGTAGGGATTGCGGTAGGTTTCTTTCTGTCTAGCTATACTGTTGTTTCAACTCCATTTATGGACAAATTTCTCTTTACCCATTGTTGCTGTGTCATCTTTGCTGATGATAAATATTTATTTCTGGACTCTCTGTGAAGTATTTTTTATTTTTATGCTGGTACAACACTATATTGAGTACTATAGCTTTATAGTAAATGTCTAAACAAAGTAATACAAATCCTTCATTTAGTTTTTTTATCGAGATTGTTTTGGTTATTCTAGGTCTTTCCATCTCTATATAAATCTCAGAATCAGCCTAACATATTTTATTTAAAAAAGAAAACATTGCAGGGATTATGACTCAGAGACTTGAATCCATAAATTAGTTTGCAGAAAATTGACATTTTAATATTGTCTTCCGTCTCTGAAAATGTTAACATCTCTTCATTTATTTATTCTTTTATTTTTCTCACCAGTGTTTTAAAGCTCTCAGTGTAAAGGTATTGCATGCTTTATGCCAAATGTATTCCTGAGTACTTTGTTTCTTGATCCTGTGATACATGGACTTTTTAAAAAAAATTTTGTTTCCCGGTTTGCCATTAGCAAAGAACAACATAATTGATATTTGTCTATTGATTTTGTATACTGAGACCTTCTTCTGTTGATTTAATGGTATTTAACAGGTTTATTTGTTGATTTCTTGACATGGTCTACCTATATTTAGGTCTGTGGTTTACAAATGGAAGCAGGAAGTATTGAATAGAATAGACATTCTTCCTTTTATCCTGGTATTAGTGAGAACATTCAGTCTTTCATAATATTCAGTATATACTCTGGTGTTAGCTATGAGCTTTTCATAGATTTCTTATCAGGTTGAGTAACTTCTAGTTCTCGTTTTCTAAATATTTTTTGTTGTAAATGGATATCAAACTATACTGGAGGCTTATTTTGCATTTACTAGATTGTATCATATAGTATTAGTATCATATAGTATTTGCCTTTTCCTCAGTTAATATGGTGAATTTCATTGATTGTTTTTCAAATATAAGTTTGAAATGTATTCCTGGAACAATTCTTAGCTGATCATGATGTAGTATCTTTTTAAAGATTACTGGACTAAAGATACCTAGGATTTTTATTGTATGGAGCATATTGTTCTGTAATTTTTTAAAATAATTTTTAAAGTTTTGATGTTATGGTTATAGAAATCTAATACAGTGGGTAGGGAAATATTCTTCATCCTCTGTTTCCCCAGAAAGTTTGTGTAAGATTGATTTTATTTATTCCTTCCATCATTGATGGAATTCACCGGTGAAGCTTTCTAGCCTGAAGTTGTCTTTATTGAAATTAATAAAAAAATTTAATTCCTTTGATATATTAAAAGCTATTTATATTTTTTAATCTGTCTTATTTTAGTTTTCATCAGTTGTATTTTTAAGGAGTTTCCTTTTTATCTGTGTTGTTGCATTCCTCAGCATACATAGTTCATAATATTACATTACTCTCTTATTTCAGTTCTTTAAAGGTGTTATTCTATTTTCTTTTGACTTATATTGTTTCTGATAAGAAGTAAGTTATGATTCATATCATTTTTTACTTGCATATAATTTTTCTTTTCCTTTCTCTATTTTCAAAGTAGTTTTACTCTGCTGTGTCTAGGTGTGATTTGCCTTCCTACATGGAGTTCACTGAGTTTCTTAAACCTCATTTGTATTTTTATATTTATATTTATATTTTTCAATTATTGGAGAAATTTTCAGCCATTATTTTTTCAAAAATGTTTTCTCTCACTTTTCTTATCCTGGGACTTCGGTTTACTTGTTTGTGTATCTCCTAATAGTGTTTCATAGCCCACTGAATCTTTCTTTCTGTGTTTTAGATGAATGTGTGTGTGTTAGTCACTCAGTTGTGTCTGACTCTTTCTGACCACATGAACTGTAGCCCACCAGGCTCCTCTGTTCATGGAATTCTCCAGGCAAGAGTACTAAAATGGGTTGTATTTAATAGTTATTAATATGTCTCTTAAGAAACCCATATGCAGGTCAGGAAGCAACAGTTAGAACGGGACATGGAGCAACAGACTGGTTCCAAATAGGAAAAGGAGTACGTCAAGGCTGTATATTGTCCCCCTGCTTATTTAACTTCTATGCAGAGTACATCATGAGAAACACTGGGCTGGAAGAAGCACAAGCTGGAATCAAGATTGCTGGGAGAAATATCAATAACCTCAGATACGCAGATGACACCACCCTTATGGCAGAAAGTGAAGAGGAACTAAAAAGCCTCTTGATGAAAGTGAAAGTGGAGAGTGAAAAAGTTGGCTTAAAGCTCAACATTCAGAAAACGAAGATCATGGCATCTGGTCCTATCACTTCATGGGAAATAAATGGGGAAACAGTGGAAACAGTATGACTTTATTTTTTGGGGCTCCAAAATCACTGTAGATGGTGACTGCAGCCATGAAATTGAAAGACGCTTACTCCTTGGAAGGAAAGTTATGACCAACCTAGATAGCATATTAAAAGCAGAGACATTACCTTGCCAACAAAGGTCTGTCTAGTCAAGGCTGTGGTTTTTCCAGGGGTCATGTATGAATGTGAGAGTTGGACTGTGAAGAAAGCTGAGCACCGAAGAATTGCTGCTTTTGAACTGTGGTGTTGGAGAAGACTCTTGAGAGTCCCTTGGACTGCAAGGAGATCCAACCAGTCCTTTCTGAAGGAGATCAGCCCTGGGATTTCTCTGGAAGGAATGATGCTAAAGCTGAAACTCCAGCACTTTGGCCACCTCGTGCAAAGAGTTGACTCATTGGAAAAGACTCTGATGCCGGGAGGGATTGGGGGCAGGAGGAGAAGGGGATGACAGAGGATGAGATGGCTGGATGGCATCACCGACTCGATGGACATGAGTTTGGGTGAACTCCAGGATTTGGTGTTGGACAGGGAGGCCTGGTGTGCTGTGATTCATGAGGTTGCAAAGAGTCGGACGCGAATGAGCGACTGATCTGAGCTGAACTGAATATGTCTTGAAGCTCACTGATTCATTCTTCTGACATTTCTAATTTGTTTTTTAAAGCCCATTCAATGAAATTTTCATTTCAGATACTGAAATTTTCAATTATAATACATCTGTTTTGTAATTTTTTAATTTTCTCCTCCTTTGTGCAGATTTCCTCATCTGTTTATTCATTATGAAATAGTCATAACAGCTACTTAAAATCCATGTCAGGTAGCTGTAATGTCTGAGTCATTTTAGGGTCAGATAGGCAGTGATTGCCTTTATTGGCCACATTTTAATGTAATTTTGGGTTATCTTCTTCATATTGTGAATGATAAATGTGGACATGTTGTGTTCTGTTGTATTCCTCTAAAGAGTTTTGAATTTTGTTTTGTTTTGCCTAAATTCAGACTCCAAGCTCTCTTTTTCCCATTGGACAGTAGGTGAAATCTTCGCTCAGTTTGTCTAGTCCTCACTAGGCTGCTTGGATACTGTATGTAGTTTAGCTGTCAGCCCAGAGATTTAAGCATAGTTTGATACATAGAACTTGTATACTTCCTTTCTCCTTCCTAGAATATTCCTCCTCAGTTACCAGCTGCTATTGTCATCCTTAATTCTGTTGTCTAACTTAACAGCAGCTAAGACTGTTTCTTCAAAATCTAGCCATTTTGCTGAGCATCTACTGGAACTTACACTCTGATGTGAAAGTGAAGTTGCTCAGTCGTGTCCAACTCTTTGCGACCCCATGGACTGTAGCCTACCTGGTTCCACCGTCCATGGGATTTTCCAGGCAAGAATACTGGAGTGGGTTGCCATTTCCTTCTCCAGGAGATCTTCCTGACCCGGGTATTGAACCCAGGTCTCCTGTATTGTAGGCAAATGCTTTACCATCTGAACCACCAGAGAAGTCCCTACACTCAGATAAAAAGCCTTAAAAACAGGAAACTCACCCATTATTCTCATTCGCTTTTTCCAGATGGTAATTCTCTTCCAGTTTTCCTTCTGGTTAACCTCCAGTGCCTTGAAATAGTTGTTTATATATATATATGCTGCTGCTAAGTCGCTTCAGTCATGTCTGACTCTGTGCGAGCCCATAGACGGCAGCCCACCAGGCTTCCCTGTCCCTGGGATTCTCCAGGCAAGAATACTGGAGTGGGTTGCCATTTCCTTCTCCAATTATATATATATATATATATATATATATATATATATACACATACACTCACAGACACACAGACACACATATACATATATATGTGTATATATATATGTATATATATAGTATCTTGACATCTGAGATGGTTGTTATATATATATATGTATGTGTGTGTGTGTGTGTGTGTAGTATCTTGACATCTGGAACTTTAAATTGTTATCTGTAGGAGGGTTGGTTCATATCAAACTACTTCATCATTATAGGAAATGGGATTTTCTTTTCTTTAGACTTAGATAACATCTATAGTGATACCTGTTATTCCTTTGGGCACTAGTCTTGGAAAGGTCTTATCAATTTAAATAATGTTCGGAAAGACAACAATTGGCATTCTTAATTTTTCTTAATGTCTATTTTCTGTTTCCTTATGTTCTTATATTTATTCTTTCCCTCCATTGACTTTGGGCTTAATTTTGTAATCATTTCCTAGCACCTTAAGGTGGAAACTGAAATCATTGTTTTTAAGCCTTCTTTCATTCTTAGCATAAGCATTTAAATACACTGATATCTATCTAAGCTCTGATTTAGCTGCATTCCGCAAATTGTTAAATTCTGTATTTGCATTGTCATTTGGTTTGAAATATCCTTGTGTTTTTAAAAAATTCTTTTTTTGATATGTGACTTATTTAAAAGTATATTGTTACTGTTTTCTAATTTAATTTCTTAATGCTGTATATGATTTTACCCTTTAAAATGTAATGAGACTTACATGGGCATACCTTATATGGACATTTTACTACACTTTGCTTTATTGCACTTCACAAATACTGCATTTTTTTTAACAAATTGAAGTTTTGTGGTAAGTCTGCATTGAGCAAGTCTATCAGTGCTGCTTTTCCAACATCATTTGCTCATTTAATCTCTCTGTGTCACGTTTGATAATTCTCATAATATTTCAACCTTTTTTATTATTGACATATTTGTTATGGTGACCTGTGATCTTTGATGCTATTACTATGACTTGTTAGAGGCTCAGATCATGGTCAACATTTTTTTGCAATAAAGTATGCTTTAATTAGTGTAGTTAACATTGTTTTTTTAAGATATAATGCTCTTGCACACTTAATAGGCTACAGTATACTGTTAACATAACTTTCATATGAACTGGGAAACTAAAAAGTTTGTTGAGCTTGCTTTATTGCATTAATCTGTTTTATTGTGGTGGTCTGAAATCAAACTCCCAGTATCTCTGAGGTGTGCCTGTATTACAGCCCAGTATGTGGTGTATGTTGGAGAACATTCTGTGCATTTGTAAGAATGTATTATTTTACAGTTGTTAGAGTAATGTTTTGTAAATTTAATTGTCAGTTGGATCAAGGTGCTTGATGGTATCGTTTGAAGCAGTGTTACTTGGTATATATAGCTCTGTATTGTTATATGTGTGTGCTGTTTTTCTCCTCTTATTATGAAAATTTCTGTATCGGTAATACTTCACTTGAAAGCTGTTTTATTTGATATTGATACGGTCACAACTCTCTTAAACTTACTGTTTGCATAGCATATCTTATGTTATGTTCATTCTATCTGTTACTTTTATTTCCAGTGCATCTCTTGTATGCACATATAGTTGGGTATTCTTTTGTTCAGTCTGACAATCTCTGTATATTAATCGTGTGTGCTTAGTCTATTATATTGACTTAATTCATGGTAAGGTTGAATTTAGGTCTTCCACTGTACTATTTGTTTATTCTTTGTTATAGTTGTATTTTGTCTCTGAAGCAGCTTTCTTGCCTTATTTTGAGTTAGTTGAATATTCAGCATGTTATATTGATTCCTCTATTGGCATTTTAGCTTTGTCACTTTACAATATTGTTTAAGTTACTCTAAGAATTACAATATGAACTTTAAATTATCAAAATCTACATAGAGTCAGTATTGTTCTATATCTTGTTAAAGGAACCTCACAAAAATAGAATAACATTTGCACTCTACCTTGTGAACCTTAATTTGTTTTAGTTTTTGAGATCACAAAAAGTTTTAGCCTTTGTTCAGACACTTAAAGAAGTTATGTGGAAGCAGGTGGTGTTTTCCAGTTCTTGCCTTGAACTTTCATTCGAGTATGTGTGTATCAGTCTTTATTATAGGGTTAAGTTAGACCCATTATTAAGGTGTGACCTCTCTGAGGACCCTATCAAATACCTGTTGTATTACATAGTTTCTGTACTCTGGCTGATGGGAATGCTGCCTGTTTTCATCCCTATATGGTTTATATGTGGTTCTCTGTTAAGACTGAGTCATGTCTGACTCTGCGACCCCAACAACGGTAGCCTACCAGGCTCCTCTGTCCATGGGATTTTCCAGACAAGAATACTGGAGTGGGTTGCCACTTCCTTCTCCAGTGTTAAGAATTAGTAGATTTCTTTTTCATTGATTCAGATGTAGTAAGCTGGCCTGTGAATGCCCTTCCGAAATGATTACATCTGAAATATTGAGGTAATATTTCTTCCTTTTATGCATGCCTTTGTAAGAGGGAAAAGTTTCTTTTTAGCTCAGTAGAAGTCTAAACAAGTTAGACTGTTACATGTTTAATGGTGACCACAAGTGTTGAGTTAATGAGCATATGACTATACTCAGGTTTCATCCTTTAAGTCAATCAGGTTGGAAATGTATTTCTCACAATAGATTATTTCCGAGACAATTTACACATTGCTCTGAAAGGAGTCTTGTTTCCTTTTGATTTGGTTATCATAATTCTACTTTTAATGTTTGCATACCATTGGACATTTTTCTTACCCCCTTGTTTATACTTGTATATGTAAATTATTTTGAAAGAATATCCTGTTGTCATGCCTACCCCCACATACCTCATGAGGTAAAACTCATCTGATATTTTTGCACTCTTCTTTGACCTCTTTCTTTTTGTTCCCTGTTACAGATTTTTTACTGTTTAAGTGCTATTTAGTGAAAATACTTTTATTATCTTGGTTTAAATGTCAAAGAGTAATGTAGAAATTTACAGCTGAGTTTTTTTTCCCCCTCTTACCTTTTCATTTCTAAACACTCAAGAGCCAGAGAAGAAATTCATATGGAAATTAGAAAGTATTTTGAACTTAATGAAAATAAAAACACAGTGTATTAAAATCACTTGGATGCAGTTAAAGCAATACTTAGAGGGGAATTTTTAGCACTGAACACCTACTTTAGCAAAGAAGAAAAGTCTCGAGTCAGTAACCTCAGCCTTCACCCTAAAGTAGAAAAAGAGAAACAAATGAAATGAGAACTTTTCTGGAGAAATAATATAGTAGAGATCAAGAAGGAAATCAATGAAACAGAAAAGCAATAGATAAAAATTAGTGAAACCAACATGGTTCTTTGAGAAGGCAATGAAATTGGTAAAACTTTACTCATACTGTTGATCAGGCAAAAAAGAAGACATTACAAAATTTGTAATGAGATAGGTCCCATTTCTACAGATTCTGCAGATATTAAAAGAATACTAAGAGATCACTATGAACAACTTTATGCATATAAATTTGACATCCTACAAGAAAAATCTCAAGGAGACAATGTAAACTTATGCCTAAAGCAACTAGAGAAAGAATAGACAAAACCCAAATTTAGTAGAAGGGAAGGAATCATAAAGATACAAATGAAATAGAAATGAAGAAAATAGAAGCAAACATCAAAAGCTGATTCTTTGAAAAAATAAATAAAATTGGTAAAGTTTTAGCCAGACTCATCAAGAAAAAAGGGAAAGAAGCCAAATCAATAAAGTTAGAATGAAAAATAAGTTGCAGCCAACACCACAGAAATACAAAGGACCCCAAGAGCCTACTACAAGCAACAATGTTATTCAGTCACTGAGCTGTATTTGACCCTTTGTGATCTCATGGACTGCAAGAGGCCAGGCTCCCTATCCTTCACTCTCTAATGAGGTTTGCTCAGATTCATGTCCATAGAGTCGGTGATTCCATCTAACCATCTCATCCTCTGCTGCCCCCTTCTACTTTTGCCTTCAGTCTTCCCAGCATCAGGGTCTTTTCCAGTGAGTGAGCTTGCCACATCAGGTATCGAAAGTATTGGAGCTTCAGCTTCAGTATCAGTTCTTCCAATGAATATTCAGGGTTGATTTCCTATTGGATTGAGTGGTTTGGTCTCCTTGCTGTCCAAGGGACTCTCAAGAGCCTTTCCCGGCACCACAATTTGAAAGTATCAGTTCTTCAGCACTCAGCCTTCTTTATGGCCCAACTCTCACATCCGGACATGACTACTGGAAAAACCATAGCTGTGATTATGGGAAAACCAGACGTTTGTTGGCAAAATGATGTCTCTGCTTTTTAACACGCTGTTTAGGTTTGTCATACCTTTCCCTCCAAGGAGCTAATGTCTTAATTTCATGGCTGCAGTCACTATCCACAGTGATTTTGGAGGCCAAGAAAATAAATTCTGTGACTGCTTCCGCTTTTCCCCCATTCTGTTTGCCATGGTGTGGTGGGACTGGATGCCATGATCTTAGTTTTTTGAAAGTTAAGTTTTAAGCCAGCTTATTCACTCTCCTCTTTCACCTTCACTGAGGGGTTCTTTAGTTCCTCTTCACTTTCTGACATTAGAGTGGAATCTTCTGCGGTAAAGAACCTGTCTGCCAATGTAGATAGATATAAGAGATGCAGGTTCAATCCCTGGGTTGGGAAGATCACCTGAAGGAGGGCACAACAACCTACTCCAGTATTCTTGCCTGGAGAATCCCATGGACAGAGAAGCCTGGTGGGCTATAGTCCATAGCGTCACAAGGAAAGAGTCGGAGAAGACTGGAGAGACTTAGCATGCATGCATGCATCTTCATACCTGAGGTTGTTGATGTTCCTTCTGGCAGTCTTGATTCCAGCTTGTGATTTACCAGCATGGCATTTCTCATGATGCACTCTGCATATAAGTTAAATAAGCAGGGTGACAATATAAGCCTTGTTGTACTCCTTTCCCTATTTTGAACCAGTCTGTTGTTCCATGTCAAATTCTAGCTGTTACTTCTAAAATGGATAGCCTAGAAAGTGAAGTGAAAGTGAAAGTTGCTCAGTCTTGTCCTGCTCTTTGTGACCGATGGACTATACAGTCCATGGAATTCTCCAGGCCAGAATACTCGAGTAGGTAGCCTTTCCCTTTTCCAGGGGATATTGACAACCTAGGGAACGAACCCAGGTCTCCTGTGAAATGGATAAATTCTTAAAATGGTACAGTCTCCCAAGACTGAACCAGGAAGAAATAGAAAATATGAGCAAACCAGTTGCAGGTACTAAAATTGAATCATAATTTAAACACTCCCAACAAACAAAAGTCCAGGGCCAGCTGACTTCACAGGTAGGAATTCCACCAAGCTCTTTATCTATAATATTTTTAGATATGAACTTGTAGTTTAAAACTCTTACAGAGTTTTAAAGTCTTGAAATGTTACTAGTTCAATCAGACAAGAAAAGAAAAGAAAATGTATACATATTAGGAAAGAAGAAATAAAAAGCTGTCTTTGTTCAAAGATGACATGAATGTCCTTTTAGAAAATTCTGAAGAATCTACCCCTAGATTCCTTTATAACAAGGTTACTGTGTGAAAGTCTATTGCTTTCTATGTACCAGCAATGAGCAATTGAATTAGAAAATTGAATTAGCAATTAAAATCATTTGAAAAAGAAGAGAATTCCAGAAAAAAATCTGCTTCATATACGCTGAAGCCTTTGATCAGGTGGATCAAAACAAACTGGAAAATTCTTAAAGAGATGGGAATACCAGACGACCTTACCTGGCTCCTGAGAAATCTGTATGCAAATCAAGATGCAACAGTTAGAATCAGGCATGGAACAACAGACTGGTTCCAAATTGGGGAAGGAGTATATCAAGACTGTATATTGTCACCCTATTTATTTAACTTCAGTGTTGAGTCAGGTCAGTTCAGTTGCTCATTCTGACTCTTTGTGATGCCGTGGACTGCAGCATGCCAGGCTTCCCTGTCCATCAGCAATTCCTGGAGCTTGCTCAAACTCACAACTATCTCATCCTCTGCTGTCTCCTTCTCCTCCTGCCTTCAATCTTTCCCAGCATCAGGGTCTTTTCCAAGGAGTCAGTTCTTCACATCAGGTGGCCAAAGTACTGGAGTTTCAGCTTCAGCATCAGTCCTTCCAATGAATATTCAGGACTGATTTCCTTTTGACTGGTTTGATCTCCTTACAGTCCAAGGGATTCTCAAGAGTCTTCTCCAACACCACAGTTCAAAATTGAAGCATCAATTAATTGGCACTCAGCTTTCTTTATAGTCCAACTCCCACATCCATACTTGACTACTGGAAAAACCATAGCTTTGACTAGACGGATCTTTGTTGATGCAGAGTACATCATGGAAAATGCCAGGTTGGATGAAGTGCAAGCCAGAATCAAGATTGCTGAGAGAAATATCAATAACCTCAGATATTCAAATGACACCACTCTTATGGCAGAAAGCGAAGAGGAACTAAAGAGCCTCTTGATGAAGGTGAAAGAGGAGAGTGAAAAAGCTGGCTTAAAACTCATCATTCAGAAACATGAAGATCCCGGCATTGAGTCCCTATCACTTCATGGCAAATAGATAGGGAAACAGTGGAAACAGTGAGAGACTTTATTTTCTTGAGCTCCAGAATCACTCCAGATGATGACTGCAGCCATGAAATTAAAAGATGCTTGATCCTGGAAGACAAGCTGTAACAAACCTAGACAGCATATTAAAAAGCAGAGACATTATTTTGCCAGCAAAGGTCCAGCTAGTCAAAGCTATGGTTTTTCCAGTATTCATGTATGGGTGTGAGAGTTGGACTGTGAAGAAAGCTGAGCACCGAAGAATTGATGCTTTTGCACTGTGGTGTTGGAGAAGACTCTTGAGAGTCCCTTGGACTGCAAGGAGATCAAACCAGTCAATTGTAAAGGAAATCAGTCCTGAATGT
Source organism: Capra hircus (assembly GCF_001704415.2). Taxonomy (NCBI): domain Eukaryota; kingdom Metazoa; phylum Chordata; class Mammalia; order Artiodactyla; family Bovidae; genus Capra; species Capra hircus. The sequence continues at coordinate 20,434,594 of NC_030831.1, read as the reverse complement.
TCATTGGAAGGACTGATGCTGAAGCTGAAACTCTCATACTTTGGCCACCTGATGCGAAGAACTCACTCATTAGAAATGACCCTGATTCTGGGAAAGATTGAAGGCAGGAGAAGGACAGAGGACAAGATGGTTGGACTGATTTCCTTTAGGATGTCATTTCTGATTCAATGGACATGAGTTTGAGCATGCTCCGGGAGATGCTGAAGGACAGGGAAGCCTGGCATGCTGCAGTTCATGGAGTTGCAGAGTTGGAAATGACTAAGCGACTGAACAACAACAGTAACAATAATCAGTATGTTCACAGCTAGAGAAAAAGAGAAATAGAAAGAAATTCATTCCTAGGTGTAAGTCTAACAAAATACATACAAGATCTAAATGAAGAAAACAGTGAAATTGTGATGAGCGCAAGCAAGGGAGAACTCAAAAGACAGAGGTTCTGTGTTCAGCTATGAAGACAATATTTTGGAGAAATTGATTCTCCCCAGTTTGGTCTATAGAGTCAATGCAATCTCAGTTAAAACCCAAACAGGTTATTTTATGTTTACAAACTGATTCTAAGGTTTATGCAAGGTAAAAGACCCAGAAGAGCAAACATATTATTGAAGAAGAATAAGTTGTAAGACTGATGCTATCCAAATTCAAGACTTACTAACTATAAAATTATTGTAATGAAGAGAGTGTAGCATTGGCAATAGACAAATAGATCAGTGAAACTAATTAGAATGCCCAGAAATAGATCCACACAAATATGGTGAGCTGATGTTTGACAAAGGAACAAAGACAGTTCAGTGGAGAAAAGATAGTCTTTGCAGTAAATGGTACTGAAACTACTGGACAGCCACATGCAAAGAAATGAATCTAGACACAAACTTTTTATCTTTTATAAAAATAATGGTTCATACACCTAAATATAAAATGCAAAACAGCAAAACTTCTAGAAGATAGGAGAAAATCTGTATAATCTTTGATTGCATGACAAGTTTTAAGATATAACATCAAAAGCACCATTCATTAAAGGAAAATTATTAAGTGGGACTTTATTAAAATTAAAAACTTCTCTGTAAAAGACACTGTTAACAGAATGAAAGGATCTGATAAAGGACTTAAACGCAGAATGTACAAAGAAATCTTAAAACTCAACATTCAGAAAACTAAGATCATGGCATCCGGTCCCATCACTTCATGGAAAATAGATGGGGAAACAGTGGAAACAGTGGCTGACTTTATTTTTGGGGGCTCCAAAATCACTGCCGATGGTGACTGCAGCCATGAAATTAAAACATGCTTACTACTTGGAAGGAGAGTTATGACCAACCTAGACAGCATATTGAAAAGCAGAGACATTACTTTATCCGCAAAGGTCCATCTAGGCAAGGCTATGGTTTTTCCATTGGCCATGTATGGATGTGAGAGTTGGACTACAAAGAAAGCTGAGCACCGAAGAATTGATGCTTTTGAACTGTGGTGTTAGAGAAGACTTGAGAGTCCCTTGGACTGCAAGGAGATCCAACCAGTCCATTCTGAAGGAGATCAGCCCTGGATGTTCATTGGAAGGTCTGATGTTGAAGCTGAAACTCCAATACTTTGGCCAACTGATGCAAAGAATTGACTCATTTGAAAAGACCCTGATTGTGGGAAAGATTGAAGGCAGGAGGAGAAGGGGATGACAGAGGATAAGATGACTGGATGGCATCACCGACTCAATGGACATGAATATGGGTAAACTCTGGGAGTTGATGATGGACAGGCAGGCCTGGCGTGCTGCAGTTCATGGGGTCGCAAAGAGTTGGACATGACTGAGTGACTGAACTGAACTGAACTGAAGAAAACTAAGGACTTAAGTTTAAATATTGGCAAAAGAGATGAACCAACACCTCACCAAAGAAGATACAGTGTTGGTAAATAAGCATTATGAAAAGATGCCCAATATTTTATGGCATTAGGTAACTGCAAGTGTAAACATAAACAAATACTATTATATACCTAGTAGAATGGCTAAAATCTAAAACACTGATAGTACCAAGTGCCAACGAGGATGTGGATCAACAAGAACTGTTGCTGGTAGGAATGCAGCGTGGTACAGCCTCTTTGGGATATAGTTTAGCAGTTTCTTAGAAAGCTAAGCATAGTGTTAAAATGTGGTTCAATAATCATATCCTTGCTGTTTACTTGAATGAATTGAAAGCCTGTATCTACACAGAAACCAACTGCCAACACTTGAAAGCAACCGAAAGTTGTTCAGTGGGCAAATAAATAAACAAATTGTGGCATATTCATGAAGTGGAATATCACTCCTTGATAAAAGAAATGCATTATCAGGCCTTAAAAAGAGATGAAAAACTTTATGTACATATTGCCCAGTGATAGAAATCAATCTGAAAAGTTGAGTTCTGGAAAATACACAACTGTAGAGACAGTAAAAATATCAATAATTGCCAGGGACTTGGCTTTGAGAAGGAGGCATGGATGCATAGATGGAGCATAGGGGATTTTTAGGGCAGTGAAACTCTTCTGTATGATGATATAGTGGTGGACACATGACATTATGCATTTGTTAAGTCCCATAGAACTGTACAACACAGAGAGTGAACTCTAATGTAAACTATTGATCTTAGTTAGAAATAATGTGTTAAGATTTGTTCATAGATGTAGCAACGTACCACATTAATACAACCTGTTCGGTTCAGTTCAGTCACTCAGTTACTACATTAATAGGGGAAACTCGAAAGGGAGGCTCTCTAGAAGAGCTGTCTGAACTTTCTGCTCAATTTTTCTATAAACTTTAAAATTTCTCTAAAAGTTAAAGTCTATTAACTAAGGGAGAAAAAACTTCCCATAAAGAAAATCTCAAGCCCAAATGGCTTCACTGGTGAACGATGCCAAGTATGTAAGGAAAAAAATACTGGTAGTGTCTGTTGACGGCCCCCAGTATCACACTGTGTTGGGTGTCCCCAAGATCACCCCCAGATTTAGTGATTTGCTAGATGGATCCACAGGACCAGAAGTCATACTCATACCTACATTTTTTTTAAAACAGCAAACTATACAAAAGAAGTATGTATAAGTATTATCTACCAGGGAATCTTGCTTGATTCTAATAATCTAGGGTTTTTATAGGGATCACTGTAGTTACTGAAAGTAAATATTCACTATAAATACCACGTTGTTTGCACAAACTGTCTAGACAAATCAAATTGGTACAGTGCAGTTCAAGGCTCCAAATGTGCAGAAAACTTTTTTAGAACATTCTAAGAGTTCAGTTCCCAAGAGCCAGTCACAAAATCAGATACTTCTGGAAGTGTACAAGATTTGAGCAAATCAAGCCTCTCATGTTCCTACACAAGCTTTTTCTGATATTTTTTCTGGAAGCTCCCAAATTATTGCTTACAGCAATGGTGAAGATACTACAAGAAAAGTAAATTGCAAGCCAGTATTCCTTGTTATTAACATAGATGCAATAATTCTCAACAGAATATTTGCAGATCAAATCAAACGATATAGAATATATGTAATTATCATGACCAATTTTTTTTAGAATGCAAGATTTAATTAAGATTCCAAAATCAGTCAGTGTAATCCACCATATTAACCAAAACAAACAACTATATGATTATCTCATTATCATATCATATAATATGGTATGATATCATATAATATCTCATTATTTCATTATCATATAATATGATTATATGATTATCTCAATAGATAGAGAAAAATATGACAAAATTCAACATCCCTGTCCTGTAAATGCCTCTGCACTAGCGACCCACTCCAGTGCTCTTGCCTGGAAAATCCCATGGATGGAGGAGCCTGGTAGGCTGCAGTCCATGGGGTCGCGAAGAGTTAGACGTGACTGAGCGACTTCACTTTCACTTTTCACTTTCCGGCATTGGAAAAGGAAATGGCAACCCACTCCAGTGTTGAGAATCCCAGGGACAGGAGCCTGGTGGGCTGCTGTCTATGGGGTCGCACAGAGTCGGACACGACTGATGTGACTTAGCAGCAGCAGCCAACTATAAACAGAATTTCTTTAACCTCTTCTAGGGTATTAATGAAAAATTGGCACTCATACTTAAGTGGGAAGACTTTATACTTTTCCTCTTAATATTAGAAACAAGCCTGGAAGTTGGAAGTAGAACTCCTGATCATCATTTTAAGTTAAGTTATGATTCTTTACTTTCACATTTGTATGGAACTTTCACAGTTCAATGCAACAAATACATTTTTGGGGGTGGGACATTATTATATCATCCATATTTTTTTTCTCCTGGTATTTTGTTATCATTTGTTGTATTTAATTTTATATTTGTATAGGCATTGTGAATAATGAGATAAGACAGAATAAAAGTAATATATTAGAAACTTTTGAGTAATTTTGGTTTTCCCCTGTGAAACTCACTGAAAGATATTAATGTCTTTTTGGTTTAAAACTCTTCTAAGTATTTATAACCAAATTTTTTAAGTGGTCATGTCATGATTCTTAAGTTTAGTTTGATTTAAGAGAAGCGGTGCAAGATTAAAATAATGATAGGTGACTGTAATGTTTTGAGTAAAAGTGAACGATGTTAAATATTTATGGTACTTGGTTTCAGAATGTTCAAAACATTTTTTTTTCTCCAGTAGGTATTGGTCCCCTAAAGAGACAGGGACCCAGGAGATGGCTCAGGTATTTTTGGATAAGTTAAATACATTTTGAATGTGTTCAGTTTGACTTGCATGTAGGTCTTTTGGAATATGTCCATTTACCAAAATAGTAAGTGGAAATCTGCCTATAAGACTCAGGTGAAAAGTCAGAGTTTTATATATATATGTGCTTGTGTGCGTGCTAGGTCGCTTCAGTGATGTATGACTCTTTGCAACCCTATGGACTGTAGCCCGCCAGGTTCCTCTGTCCATGGTATTCTCCAGACAAGAATCCTGGAGTGGGTTGCCATGCCCTCTTCCAGGGGATCTTCCTGATCCAGGGATCAAACCCATGTCTCTTATGCCTCCTGCATTGCAGACAGCTTCTTTACCATCTGATCCATCAGGGAAGCCCTTCATAACACATACACATAGGTACACACAGTGGCACTAGTGGTAAAGAACCCTCCTGTCAATGCAGGAGACCCAGGTTCAATAAAGGTACTACAAGAAAAATAGATTGTGAGCCAGTATCCCTTGTTTTTAGTCCCTCTGGTGGGACTTCAGAGAGCAGAGAAGAGGCTCACTAGGGACTAATGGAGACTTACCAGAGGAATTGACTCTTGACCTGAATCTTAAAGTACAAAAGACTTTATCTAGTAGAGAAGGCAAAGGAGAGAATGTCAGACAAAAGGAAAAGCATGTGAAAAAGCATCGAGAGGTAAACAAGTGTGGCATTGTTCAGAGACTAGTATTGGTGGATACTTGCAGTATAGCACTTGTTAATCAGCTTGCAGTTTATCCTGGTGAACAGTGATTTTCTTATTAAATGTTTAAATGTTCTTAAAGTTTTTCTATTAAATGTTTACTTCTTCTTCTGTTCCTCAGGGCCTTGCACAGCATTTAACATGTAACAGATACTGAAAAAATATTTCTTGAAAGAATGACCATAATATGCACAATATGATAAATGGTACTTCTTTTGGGGAAAAAGGTTACAAGAGTTGATGAGACAAAGAAGACTTAGTATAAAAAAAGTCATTGCACTGAGACTTGAAAGAGGAATAGAAAATTACCATGCCAGGAATTAAGGGCTAAAGAAAGATAAAGGAATATTCTGGACAGAAGGACATATCCCAAGATACAGAGATACAGAGAACATAAAGAGTTGCCCTCTGTAAAATGGAAGCCACTAGCTACATGTGACAATGTAAATTTAAATTAATTATAATTGAATAAAATAAAAAACTCAGTACGTTAGTCGCCATGTTGTATATTAAATTGCCAGTTACCCACATGTGACCAGTAGTGGATAGGATGACTATAGAACATGTACATCATCAAGAAATTTCTGTTGAATAGCACTGTCATTATGTGTTTAAGAAACTTCAGGAGTTTGATTAACTAAAAGTATGGGTTGCATCGGGGAAGTTGTAAAGCAGAGTGGAAGGAAATGATGCTAGAAGGATAATTCAGATCACTGAGGCTCTTGAGTTGCAAAGGCCTTTGGACTTACCCTGTGGGATGTCAGCCTGGGGGCAGGAGGGTGCTCTCGGTGTTTGGTTTTGATAATTGAGGGTAGGGCTGGTAAATTGATCTGCTTGGTGTTGTGAAAGAATCTTTTCAGCAGCAAGACAAAAGATAGACTTAAGGGTGAAATTGGTGTTCAGAAGCTCACTGTGTAGTAGAGCAGGAGTTCAGGTGGGAGAGATGCTAAACTCTGAGCTACATCAGAGGTGATGAGGATAGAAAGAAGGAGACTGACTTGATAGCTGTTTAGGGGTAGAGCAGGCACGATGATTTGTTGCAGAGCCAACAGAATCTGAGTGACTCTGATTTCTGGATTGGGCATGTAGATAGATGGGATAGGAGATGTATGGGGAAAAGCAAGTTTTAGAAACATAGAAAGATTATGATTTTAATTTTTGCCACATTAACTTTGAATATAAGTTCAACCTAATTAAGATAAGAGTCTTGAGTTGGGAATATAATTTAGGACCAGACATGTGCTTCTCGGAGTCAGAATATAATTGAAGCTTAGACTTTGGGTGAGATTGCCCAGGAAGGACATATAACATGAAGAGAGGTAAAAGCCACGGTCAGACCCTAACTTTTATTAGCTGTAAAAAGATGGGGCCTTAGAGTGAGAATGAGAAGGACTAGCTAGAGACAGAGGAATAGTGTTAATAGTGTGTCAGAAGAAGCCGAAGGAAGATAGCATTTCAAAAGAATTACTTGTACAGAGAAGTCATATAGGAGAACCATAAAATATATTTAAATTTGTTGAAGGAGAAATACGTGTGGCGTTTCCTAGGCATTTTCATATTCATTGATGTATTATCAGAAATTACAATACACTGAGCTACCATGTGAATTCAGATCTTCATTTGAGGTGACTGTGAAGGTCTTACTCCTTTGTGAAGGAGTAACAAAATAGCTATGGTAACTTCAGCCACGTAATAAGTTCCCCTTGCTTCATCTGTAAGATAATACACTATGGTGTTTTTACTGTTATGAAAGTCAAGTGAGGGAATAAGAGGAAAAGTATCTTATAAACTCTAAAGTTAACTTTTTTTTAAGTTTACAGAATTGTGGTTACTTTTAGGTGAAGCCTATGTTTAATTGAAGGTTAAGAAGATGGGAGGGAAGATTTTAGGTGAAGCCAGAAAACACAAAGACATGTGATGGTAAAATGTTAGAAATTCTAAGAGCAGTTAGAACCGTGTGAACAGTAGTGGAGTTATGAGCCAGGAAAGCATAGGCCTGGGCTGAGCAAGAAAAAGAAGCAGGATATTTGTGATTAGCAGACCGTTTGATTGAATACCTTTTTCCTGGGCAAATCTAGACACTAAAAAAGTTTGAGGCCGTTTCTGTACTGTACAAACAGATCACTCTTCCTTAGATATGTTCACACTAGTTACAGTAGTTACAATTTAGCCTGCTTGAAAAAAAATTGACTCAACACATTTCTTTACAAATGATTTCTTTGAAATAATTGTGAAGGTTATCTAGTTTTCCTTCTCCTTCTGTTTCTTCATCCCTTTGGTTTCTTCTTCTTTTAATAGTTTCTGAACCCCTTTTTCTCTTGTTGTTTTAGTTCTTCTCTGAAACCCTCATCTTTTGTAGCTTTTGAGTGCAGGTCTTCTGGGTGTGGAGTTTCCTAGGCATTTTCACATTCAATTTACCATGAGGTGAGCTCCTTGTTCCAAGATGTTCTGTTTTCTGGAGTCTCATTGATTGGATGGAAGGATAGATTATCTGAGAAAGTATTTATAATCTGATCAAGAATAATTGAAATTCTTATTTTAGCATATCTGGTTATCATGACTTCGTTGGCCTCTAGAGATGTAAATTCTGGCAGATCCAGTAGACAGCAGCACACAGTGTCTTTGCATTGTTATAGGAAAGAGGAACACCAGTTTCACTCGCTTCCTTTTCTTCTTCCCACCGTGCTCACCTTCCACCTTGAAGGAGAAGAGAGGAGAGGGGACAGAGGGAAGAAGGCAGATGGACGCACTGTGGTTGCACAGTAATGAACATACCAAGTCCCATTCTGTATTCCTTCATTCAGCGCATTCCTTGGGTGATCTTTGCTTCTTTCCTACCGTTAATGTTATACAGATGCTGGGCAAAATTGTTACTCAGCTGTGACACTTTAACTTTGTTTCTTTTCTTTTCACTGAAAGTGGACTAGGAACTTGTTCCTTGGCTTTAAGAGAGTGAAACCTCAGCTAAAAGCATGTACTTTGTCTAATCATTTTACCTCATATTAAATAATAATTTAAATTTAAATTCATCAAATGGGGGAGAAGACACAATGCTTTCTTATAGAAGAATTTCAAATAATAAATGTAGTTACTCCTTCTTTCAAAAGGTGGAGCTTAATTTCCATCCTCTGCTCCTAAGATACTCTCACTTATTTGCATTTCAGAGAATAGGGAATGAAAGGGAAAAGTAACCCCACAATGAAGAAACCCAGCAAACAGTACCTTAACCACGCGATGGAGGTTCACATCACCAGAGTCTTGTGGCTCTCAGATACCCCTGCTGGGATGGAGTGAGAATGGCACTTGCTGCCTCTGTGGTATGTTTTTCCAGAATCCATCATCCCGTTCCAGCAATGAGAAAAGCATTCAACAAGCTCAAACTGGAAACTGATCATTGTTCCCCAAAATATTCAGAGTCACGGAAAACAAGGGAACTGTCACAAACTACAGAAAATTCAGGAGATGTATCACTGTATCCTGAATAGGACTGTGGAATAGAAAAAGGACATGAATGGAAAAATTAGTGAAATTTGATTAAACCCAGGAGTTTAGTTAATAGTAATGTAACAACGTTGGATTGTTAGGTGTGCCAAATACGCTATAGTGATAGAAGATATTAATAAGGAAAACTGGATGAGAGGTTTTTGGGAACTCTGTAGTAACTCTTCTGCAATCTAATATCATTCTAAAATAAAGCTCGTTAAAAACAATCATAATGCTGTGGCAGTATTGCTGCCTAAAGACTGCTTGCTGTGAGCAGAGACAATTAAGAAATGGTAATAGATTTTCCCTTGATACTCTTATGTTCACTGCCCTTTAAAGGAGAGAAGTAGTCTCTAAAGGGAGTACCCTTGTAGGGACAGGTAGTTATAGTTCAGCACCAACAGTTCATGCAGTACATTTAAAGTCCAGATTTCCTCTTGAACAGAAGTGTTTACCCAATTCAGGAGGAACTGTATAAACAAGGCTAACATTCACGGCCAACCCCAGTGTGACAGAAGTTCCTCTTCTTCCTTCCCTTAGTGTTGCTTTCGTTTTTAGGAGCACAGATGGGGCAAGATGTGTATGGTAGTGGTACTCATGATGTTTTAATTATGGTTGTTTATGGTACCATCATGGGGTGGAGATAAAGGTCTTGACCAAAACAGAATGATGGAGTGATTAAGAGTATGGACCCTGGTGCCATACTGCTGAGACCCAAACCCTGATGCCACAGATTTTAACTGTGTGATCCTGAAGAATTTATTTAACTTCTTTGTATCTCAGTTTCTTCATCTGTAAAATAAATGATTAAATGTACCTCATTTAATATCTTCAATATTAATCTAAGGTATTAAAGGGGTATTACATTTAGAATAGTTTCTGACATGTAATAAGTACTCAGTAAGTGTTAGTTATTCCTGTTGTTTTATTACTTCTGTCTGTCCAGCCACCGTGTGGAATATAGCTGCTATGATATGCTTTTTAAAATACTTTAAAATAATTTTTCCTGCTCTCTTCAAAATTTTCCTTTGGCTTTGATTTGCAGCAATTTGACTATGATATGTCTAGAGAGGGGTGTGTGTGTGTGTCTGTGTCGGTGTGTATGTGTTTGTGTGTGCGTGTTTGTGTGTGCATGTTTGTGTGTGCGTGTATCTGTGTATGTTTATCCTGTTTGGAGTTGTTGGAGCTTCTTTTGTGTATGGTTATGCCTATGACCTATGCATGCATCCTCAGTAATGTCCGATTCTTTGCGAGCCCATGGACTACAGCTCACCAGGTTCTTCTGTCCCTGGAATTTTCTAGGTAAGAATACTGGAGTGAGTTGCAATTTCCTACTCCAGAGTATCTTCCTGACCCAGAGATCGAACCCATGTTTCCTGTGTCTCCTGCATTGCAGACAGATTTTTTACTCGCTGAGCCATCCGAGAAGCCTTTGTAGTTTGTTGTGTTTCATTAATTTTGCAAAGTTCCTGACCTTTCTTTATCTCTTCAGACATTCCTTCCATCTCCTTCTCTTTTCTCTTTCTGGGATTCCCGTTGCACATATATGATATGATAGCACAGATCTGGAAAGCTCTGTCCTTTTTATCTTCTTTGTGTTTGCTTTTGGATAATTTCTGCTACCTTACTTCCAAGTGGACTGTTTTCTGTGCTGTGTACAGGCTGCTAATAAAGCCATTGGATAAATTTTTAATCTTTTATTTAATGCCTGACATTGTGTGTTAAAGAATACTGGAGACTGAGGTAAACAGTATTTATGCTCAGAAATGGCACCTCTCTCCTCTATCAGGCAGGCAGTTAGTATCCACTTTGAGTCATTCCAGTCAGTTGTTGAGTTGGATTTGTGTCTTATTACTGTACTTGAAATTTCTCCAGTGATGGTCTTCTGCTACCTTGTACTTATTGTGGATTCTGGGATACTGGCACAGTTTTCCTAATGTTCTGGTCTCTGGGTATAGGTAGGGCAGGAGTGTTTCCTGACCCCCTGGAAGTTTCTAGCTTTTGCTTTGTATAAGACATGTAATAAGGAAGAGGGCAGTTTGTATGTATGCATCACTAATGGGGATTCTCTTAGGTCTCTTGCTTCATTAATGTGTCTTACAAGACCCTGATAGGGGCCTGTGTGAAAGAGCTAGAGAGTGAGTACATACTGTCCTGTGTCTGGTGCTCCCAGGGGTGTGTAAGCTGTCACACTAGCCCACACTCAGCCTTTATTGGGGCTTCCCCAGTGGCTCAGCAATAAAGAATCTGCTTGCAATGCAGGAGACACAGGAGATGTGTGTTCAGTCCCTGGGTTGGGAAGATCCCCTGGAGGAGGAAATGGCAAGCCACTCAAGCATTCTTGCCTGGGAAATCTCATGGACAGAGGAGCCTGGTGGGCTACAGGCCATAAGGTCACCAAGAGTTGGACATAACTGAAGTGACTGAGCATGTACACAACCACCTTTATTAAAATTTTATTTTAATTTTTCAGGGGTTCTTTATATGCTTTTCATGATGACCACCACTCCTGTGAGTTCTGTGTCCTTGAAGAGGCCTGTCACCCTTTGGAATTCACTTCACCTGATTATCTTGTGACCTGAACTCTGATGGGCCCAAAATAGTTCTATAGATTCCCTGGCTCTTTCTCACTGTTAGTGTGGAAGCAATATTCTCTCAAAACTTCCTGCATTCTAAACAGAGTGGACCTCCCTTATAATCATGATATATCTTTTGTATAGGAGTTAAATAGTTCTAAGAAAAATTACCTCACATATAGAATTGCCTTTTCTAACTTTGAATCTAATAGTAGTAGGTTTTAAAATAGAGGACTTCCCTGGTGGCTCAGATGGTAAAGCGTCTTGCTTACAATGTGGGAGATCTGGGTTCGATCCCTGGGTTGGGAAGATCCTCTGGAGAAGGGAATGGCAACCCACTCCAGTACTGTTGCCTGGAAAATCCCATGGACAGAAGAGCGTGGTGGGCTACAGTCCACAGGGTTGCAAAGAGTTGGACACGACTGAGCGACTTCACTCACTTAAAATAGTAGTAGCAATGCTGCAATGAATGGATAGGAGCTTATTTTTAATAGGCATGTTGAGTCTCACAAAGGGACGTTATAAAGTATGCTGTGTGATGAGGTGAGCTGTGCACCAAGATACTTTGAATCTGTGATATTAAAAGAGTGGACCGCCTGTTGCACTCTGCCTGCAGATATGGAATCCACTTTATAATTAGTGTTCTATAGATTATTACATCAGATCAAAGCAATGACCAACGAAGTTTTCTTTAGTTCTCCTATTTTAAATAAAGGATGAATAAAAGATGCTATTCAAAATGAATCTGAATATTATGGTAGAGTTTCAATGTTATAATAGTTCCATAGCAACTCACAATAATTGCTAGTATTAAAGTAAAAAAAAAGAAAATTCTTTCCAAAGTTGAGACCCTATACTTCACCAGAGTTACCAGTTTTTGCTATCTCATAATGGAGAAGGAAATGGCAACCCACTCCGATGTTCTTGCCTGGAAAATCCCAGGGATTGGGGAGCCTGGTGGGCTGCTGTCTATGGGGTCACACAGAGCTGGACACGACTGAAGTGACTTAGCAGCAGCAGCAATGCCTTTATGTTTATGCCATTATGTGTATTTCCCCACTGATGGTACTTCCTGTCACATGGGTTTTTCTCTCCAGCGTGAATCCAGTGAAAAAGCAAAAAAAGAGAAAGAAAAGAAAAAACAAATCGGCAGAAACCTCAAATGATGAAATCTTTTGGCTAGGACTTGGATTTATAAAGACAGTTCAAGACATCTTGACCTTTTTCTCTACAAGTGTTAAGAGGACTTCTGCTTCTGGTTGGCCTCACTCTTGAGGTAGCTTAGCTTGATGACATATTTGAAGATTTGTTTTTCTCTGACTTTCAGAATTGTGAAATATTCATTTATTCTCTAGGTTTTGTTTTAAACCAGAAATAAAGTAGTAAATAATTTTCTGTTTTGCAGTGTTTTTGTTGTTCTTTGCTTTAGGGAATCTATACTGTCATATAAATTTTTGAAGATTACCAAGCCTAGCTGTTTTATTTTTTTAAATTGTAGTTTTAACATGTAACAGTTTATTCACACTTATATATATGCTATAAGAATGGCTTTGCTGCTTAGAATTCCACCTTGCATATTATATTACACAGAAAGTGTGATGTATAATTTAAGAAAATCAGTTATGAAAAATTTAAACCATATGCATTTAAAAGTAATGCCCCTTTCCTTACTTTATATCCATGATGTAACTATTCTATCAGTTTATTTTACCAAGGGAGGATAGGAGAAAATATATATAGTATGAACAAAAGTAAGTTTTTTTGAAAGTAAATTTATGATTATAATCTTATTATCTTTATGACCTGGACCATATTAGACACCTTAGTGACCATAATAATCTTTTGATTTTCATTAAAAAAGCTTGCAATTTTATTCAAGTATTTCTGTAACTGACATTTATTGTAATTACCTGACTTCTGGTGATTCAGACAGTAAGGAATCCACCTGCAATGCAGAAGACTCAGGTTTGATCCTTGGATTGGGAAGATCTCCTGGAGAAGGGAATGTTAACCCACTCCAGTATTCTTGCCTAGAGGGTTCCATGGACAGAGGAACCTGGTGGTCTACAGTCTGTGGGGTCACAAAGAGTGGGACACGACTGAGCTACTAATACTTTAACTTTCACTTTCAAAGCCCTGAAAGGGAAATTAGATTCAACAGTGAATGTGGGAAAGTATCCCCACAGCACATTCTGAAGCACTTGCTCTGAGCTCAGAAACAGGAACAAAGCTGAGGTGCCCTGTCTTGTGTGTTTTGCCTGCAAAATTAGTAGAAGATGAAAACTGTTAATGATATTGGAACTGGTTTCAGATTCTACTTTTTAATCAGTATATAAAAATGATCAAAGTATGTTCACCCTTGGATTTTCAGGACTCCAGTATATATGTTTTATGTCTGCATTAGGTATTTTAATGCCGTTTTCATTTGTTTTTACCTCAGATGTCTAAACTTCAGTACAGAGCATCAGGAACTCAGTCAAATATTGAGGGTACAAGAATAAGAAAGAAAAATGAAGCAGGGTTTCTTTAATTTGGCCAGTTTTATTTATTTTCTACAGTGGAGATGAAGTGATGGACAAATCGAGTCTCTCCTTTGTTTTTCCAGCTTTGCAGGATTTTCCTAATCTCTGTGTTTAAATCATTTTGTTTGATACAGCTTTTGATTTGCATGTGTGCTAAGTCACTTCAGTCGTGTCTGACTCTTTGCTACCCTGTGGACCATAGCTCGCCAGGCTCCTCTGTCCATGGGATTCTCCAGGCAAGAATACTGGAGTGGGTTGCCATGTCCTTCTCCAGGGGATATCCTGACCCAGGGTTTGAACCCCTGACTGTGAGGCATTCTTTACCACCATTGCCCCCTGGGAAGCCCTAGATTTTGATTATTATCCAGTCCCATAATTACCCTTCTCTGCCACGGATATTCATGTTTCTGCCCACAAATAAGGGATCATTCCATTGCCATGATGATTAGTGGTGTTGAGCACCTCTTTGTGTACTTGTTGGCCATTTGTGTATCTTCTTTTGAACAAGGTCTATTTAGGCTCTTTGCCTATTTTTTAATTCAGCTTTTTGTCGTCGTTATTGAATTGTATGAGTTGTGGTGTATTTTTTTTTCTTTTGAGAGTGAAACTCTTTAATTTTTTTTTTCACTTTACAATATTGTATTGGTTTTGCCATACATCAACATGAATCCACCACGGGTGTACACGTGTTCCCAATCCTGAACCTCCCTCCCACCTCCCTCCCCATACCATCCTTCTGGGTTATCCCAGTGCACCAGCCCCAAGCATCCTGTATCCTGCATCGAACCTAGACTGGTGATTCGTTTCTTATATGATATTGTACATGTTTCAATGCCATTCTCCCAAATCATCCCACCCTCACCCTCTCCCACAGAGTCCAAAAGACTGTTCTATACATCTGTGTCTCTTTTGCTGTCTTGCATACAGGGTTATCGTTACCATCTTTCTTGATTCCGTATATATGCGTTGCTGCTGCTGCTGCTGCTGCTAAGTTGCTTCAGTCGTGTCTGACTCTGTGCGACCCCATAGACAGCAGCCCACCAGGCTTCCCCATCCCTGGAATTCTCTAGGCAAGAATACTGGAGTGGGTTGCCATTTCCTTCTCCAATGCATGAAAGTGAAAAGTCAAAGTGAAGTTGCTCAGTCGTGTCCAACTCTTTGTGACCCCATGGACTGCAGCCTACCAGGCTCCTCCGTCCATGGGATTTTCCAGGCAAGGGTACTGGAGTAGGGTGCCATTGCCTTCTCCAATATATGCATTAGTATACTGTATTGGTGTTTTTCTTTCTGGCTTACTTCACTCTCTATAATAGGCTCCAGTTTCATCCACTTCATTAGAACTGATTCAAATGTATTCTTTTTAATGGCTGAGTAATACTCCATTGTGTATATGTACTGCCACTTTCTTATCCATTCATCTGCTGACGGACATCTAGGTTGCTTTCATGTCCTGGCTATTATAAACAGTGCTGTGATGAACATTGGGGTACACGTGTCTCTTTCAATTCTGGTTTCTTCCTTGTGTATGCCCAGGAGTGGGATTGCTGGGTCATAAGGCAGTTCTATTTCCTCCCCATCCTATTCCTCCGCCATCTTAGGACCACCCCAAATTCTTGTGTATTTTGGATATTGACCCATTATTGAGTTTGTGGTTCGTAGATATTTTCTCCTATCCCATAGGTTGCCTTTTAATTTTGCTGATGGTTTCTTTTGCTGTGCAGAAGGTTTTTAAGTCTGGTATAGCTTCACATTTTTATCTTTGGTGTCAAATCCAAAACATCATTGCCAAAACCAATGTCAGGAAGATTATCCCTGTGTTTTCTTCCAGGAATTTTATGGTTTCAGATCTTATAGTCACGTCGTTAATCCATTTTGAGTTGATTTTTGTGTATGGTGTAAGATAGATAATGGTTCAGTTTGATTCTTTTGTAATGGTTTTAAAATGTGGTTCTCCAGTGTCCCCAACACCATTCATTGAAGAAACTATCCTCTTCTCATGTATATTCTTGGCTCTTCTATCATAAATTAACTGACCATATATTCATGGGTTTATTTCTGGACACTGTATTCTGTTCTGTTGATCTGTGTGTCTGTTTTTTAATAAATTTTTATTTTGGGCTGCACTGGGTCATCATTGCTGTATGCGAACTCTTTCTAGTTACAGCGATTGAGGGCTACTCTCAAGTTGCGGTACGTGGACTTCTCATTATGGTGGCTTCTTTTGTTGAGAAGAACAGATTATAGAGAATGGACCACATGGTCTTAGGTGCTCCATGGCATGTGGGATCTTAGTTCCCAGACCAGGAGTTGAACTTATGTCCCCTGCATGGGCAGGCGGATTCTTAACCACTGGACCACCGGTTAAGTCCCTATGTGTTTGGTTTTATGCCAGTACCAAACTGTTGTGATTATGATACTTTTGTAATATAGTTTGAAATCAAAGAGCATGATGCCTTTAACTTTGTTCATCTTTCTCAAGATGGTTTTGGCTATTTTGGGTCTTTTGTGGTTCCATACAGATTTTATGATTGTTTTATTTCTGTGAAAAATGCCATTGAAAGTTTGATAGGGATTGCACTGAATCTATAGATTGCTTTGGGCAGTATGGACATTTTAACCATATTAATTGTTTTAGTCTATGAAATGGAATACTTTTCATTTTCTTCTTTATTTTCCTTCATCAGTGTCTTACAGTTTTCAGTATACGGACCTTTCGCCTTTTTGATTAAAATTATTCCCAAGTGTTTTATTCTTTTTTCATGCTATAGTAGATGCAGTTATTTTTTCTTAATTTCTCTTTTTGATAGTTTGTTAGTGTTGTACAGAAATGCAACAGATTTTTGTATATTGATTTTGTATCCTGTAACTTTATTGAACTTATTTGTTCTTATATGTTTTTGGTGACACCTTTAGAATTCTGCTTCTTCCTTTCTGATTTGGATGCCTTTTATAGTTAGCTCTTATTATCCATGGGGGATTAGTTCTAGAGTCCCTTATATACAACAGTGTTGTATAATTGACCCTCTATTCTCAGATACAGAACCCGTGGATATGGAGGGCCATCTATATTTCATTTTCTTACCTGATTGCTCTGGCTGTCACTTCCAGTGGTAATTTGTTTTTTTATTTAATAAATCAATGAAAGTAACAAGAAGGAAGCTTAGGGAAAGGAAAAGTAAATGTCATTGCAATATGATAAAGTAAATCTGTAACAACTATGTGGTTTTATTTAATATTAGTCCAAGTTAATTTTCAAAAGGCTCATCACTCTCAAAACCAGTCACAGTCATCTTAGAGACCACTTCCTGCTGGAGTCCAAGTGATTCTCACTCATCATTTCTATTTCTCTTTTTTTCTAGTTCTCAGCTAGGCTCTTTGCAAACTGCAGCCTGCAGGTCAAATCCACATTATACCCACTTTTGTTTATTAAGCTTGTTTGGAACACAGCCATGCTTATTTGGTTACGTATTATCTGTGGCTGCTTTTACACTGCAGTGTCAGAGCTATTCAGTTGCTGTAATGGCTCACAAAATATGAAATACTATCTGGACCTTTAGAAGAAGTTTGACAAAGTTTACATGAAAATTTTCCACCCTAAATGAAACCTCTAGGTCCAAACAGTCTCCCTTTTCTGTCTTAATCTGTTTTGCTTTTATTGCCTAGCGTAGTTCCTTTTGTTTTTCCTCTCTTCTGAATCTGATATTTAATACTGCTTATCTCTGGAATTCCAACTTGTCAGGTGAAGAATTTGTACCCTTATCTTCCTGAGAAAAGCAAAACATTGTAGTTCTCCTGGTAAATTAGGAGGAAATTTACATTTGTTTTACTTTTGTATTTTTGTTTATTGTTAACTTTTATTGGCCAGTCTTTATTGCCTGAGCATACATATCTTCTTCCTTGCTGCATTTTCCTTTATTCTCTTCTCCTCTTCCCTTTTCCCATTTATCCAGACTTGAAGTCACTTACTAAAAACCGCAAATGTGCAGCTTCTTTGGTATAAGCCTTTCATTTTATATTTTAAGGAAAAGGGCATCTGCCCACTTGTGAATAGCTACCCAGATAACGCTGTCTTTGTCATTCCAGATAGCATATGACCATCTGATGCTTTATGTTATCTGGAACCATATAGTTGATTAGTTGGGGTTTTCATTTTAGTTCAGTTTGGTTTTGTTATGGACTTGTGAGAAACAGATCAAATAAAGAGGAAAACTTCTGACTGGGAGAGAAAGAAGTCCTGAAGCTTTAATGCACAGTGTGGTGAATTTAGATAACAAAGCTGTATTATAATTATTAACTTGGCCAAGAGGATAGATCTTAGTTATTCTCACCACAAAAAAGAAATAATGGTTACCTGACATGATAGAGGTGCTAACTCTCCCTATAAGGCAGTCATATTACAATATATGTAAATGTATCAAATTAACATTTTTGTACACCTTAAATTTATACAGTGTAATATGTCACACATACTTTAGTTAAAAAATGAAAGTATGCACACACACACACACACACATAGTAGAGAAAGTGGAGGCTGAGTACTTTGCAGCCCCTTGTCCCCATGAAGCAGCCAGGCTAGTCTGTGTCAAGTGTATACTTTATGTGCCTATTTAGATGTCAGTGGAGATAGCTGAGAGAACAGGGAATATTTTACCAGAGAATTTCTGGGTGCTTAGCACTTATTATATGGCAATATATGTATGTTAATGAGTTATATACTAGTTTTCAGTAAAAATCTGTGATAAATAACCCTATCATAGCAGATCTTATAAAGGTACCATTATTAAACCATTTCTTATGTAGATTGTAAGTCGCTGTAACCAGGACACTCAGTTTAGTGCTTTTTTATACAATTGGGGAAGAAACATGAACTCTGTAGTCTAAAACTCTGTCTAATGAAATATGTATGTCTCAGGCATATGACATAGAATGAGTTGCTAGAGTTTTTATTGTACACATGCTGTTTTACACAACGTAAATGAAAAAAGTTTTGTATTTTATATATAAAAGCTTATGTATATATAACATCCTGCCTTTTTAGGAATTAATATTTAGTCATATTTTATCTTGTTTATCTTCTGTGGCCATTCTCTCTGTTGTTATCCATTGTGATCCAAGCAAATTGTGTTCTAATAAAGTTAGAAAGACTAACAAAATGGCAGCAGTTTTTTTTTTTTTTGTAAATAAGCATTCCAGTTAATTCACTATAAAAGACCTAAACTTTGGTGGTAGGAAAGCTGTTTTTCTTAACTCTATAGAAGTGCAAAATAGGTGGAAATGGAGCCTGGGCCTTTGTCAAAGTAGTTCACACCATTGCTTCTCAGACTGTAACGTGTGCATCAGTCACCTGTGTGGCTTGAGAAAATGCAGACTGACCCATATCCGGAGAGGGTCTCGGGATTTTCCATTTCTTAAAAGCTCTCAGTTGATTCCAGTGCAGTGGTATCAGCTGAGATACCAGATATGGTTGTCAAGGCAGGGCAGTGGCACAAATTATTTGGTGTGATTAATAGCTTGAATAGGAAAGTGTGTGTGTATATGTGTACGCATAATAAATTTTGTGTCAAATATGTATATAAAATTTTTCCCTCCTGATTTCTTAATAAAGGTTTATAACAGAGAAGAGAGCTTTTCTAAAAGGAAATAGAAAAAGTAATACTCCCATGAAAATAAATACATAAAACATGTTTTTAAGTTACAAAACTTAATTATTTATGATTACTCTTGTCCTATACACAAATATAGTAGAGGCATGCATTTTACTATTTATGATACAGTTCTGCTAAAAGGAGACATCAGTTCAGTTCAGTTCAGTCGCTCAGTCGTGTCCAACTCATTGTGACCCCATGAATCGCAGCACGCCAGACCTCCCTGTCCATCACCAACTCACAGAGTTCACCCAAACTCATGTTCATCGAGTCGGTGATGCCATCTAGCCATCTCATCCTCTGTCGTCCCCTTCTCCTCCTGCTCCCAATCCCTCCCAGCATCAGGGTCTTTTCCAATGAGTCAACTTTTCGCATGAAGTGGCCAAAGTATTGGAGTTTCAGCCTCAGCATCAGTCCTTTCGATGAACACCCAGGACTGGTCTCCTTTAGGATGGACTGGTTGGATCTCCTTGCAGTCCAAGGGACTCGCAAGAGTCTTCTCTAGCACCACATGTTCCTAAAAATCACACTGCAAAATCGTGCCTCCAAAACCACACTTATTGTGGTTAAACAATGTGGTTTCCCACTTATGGGAAAAAAATACATTTAGAGGCACAACACTCAAAAAGTTCATCAATGCAACCCTTTTTTATAGTTAATAAATGAATAAAGATGTCTCTGTGTTAGTTGCTCATTCATACCTGACCCTTTGTGACCCTGTGGACTATAGCCTGCCAGGCTCCTCTGTCCGTGAAATTCTTCTCCAGGGGATCATCACGATTCAGGGATTGAACCCAGGTCTCCTGCATTACAGGTGGATTCTTTATCATCTGAGGCACCAGGGAAGCCCCAAATGCATAAATACTACAATAAATATGGCACTTTACCTCGAAAATACCTGAAGAATGCTGGTGGAAGATCCCCTAGAGGAGGGCTTAGCAACTCACTCCAGTATTCTTGCTGGGAAAATCCCATGGACAGAGGAGCCTAGCGGGCTGCAGTCCATGGGGCCACAAAGAGTCGACATGACTGATTCTGAGCAGCCAGTGCTGGTGAAAGTGGACACTGGAAGGGACTGTAGCTTCTGAGGTATGTGTAAAGTGGTCAAAGAACAGTTACTGAGATGGATGGAAAGTCTTAACACTAGATGTGGGTGGGTGTGGCTATAACGCTGGGTAAACTGCCTTAGCTGGTAGATGTTTGAGGTGTAAGGCATGTTGGTGTGTTTTTGTATATTTCTAGTTGGCTGCCATTTTCTGCCTGCATCTAGCGTGTCTCATGGGTGAGAGTCACCTTGTGCTCAAGTTATTTTCAAATACATAAAATGCAGTGAAACAAATTTGTGTGTTCAAAACAAGCATTAGAACTATGTAGAACTTGACACTTTTCTTGGAGAAATAAAAAACTTTTTATTTTATTGCAATTCAGTTGCACAGTCACCAGGGGGAGTAGTAGGTTCACATTTCGCAGCAGCACTGACCAGTGCTTTTCTTAGTTTTGCAGCTGCACATATGGTAGATTATTATCATTTTATGGTTACAGTTATAAGCAATTTGGTAGAAAACGACAGCTAAATTATGCAGTGTTACTTTTATTTGTTTTAATTTTGTAATCTAAATATATATATATTTTTTAATGAGGAAACAAAAGGCAGAATAATTTTTAGTACTAGGAGTAACCCTTCCTGTGTCTTAGTCGTGTGCCACCCAGTGGAGCTAGCATTTCGTTTTTAACAGATTTTTTGTATATGATAGAAAGTGAAGCACATAGCTGAGAGGTTATGTTTGTATTCTGGGGGGTGAATGTTTTCAGCAACATTATCATAACTCTTACTGCTTATTAAAAAGGAGATTTTGCTGGCAGTTGGATTGAAAAATACATAAATTAAAAAATCCTCTACCATTTCCTAGAGCTAGAACAGTCTCAGATTTTATTCCAGGAGCCATCTCTAGAAATGATGCCAAGGCACATGTACTTCCCTGAGTCCCATCAGAATTTGATGCTACTTGGAGTGCCTGCTGGTTACAGGCATCGTGGCCCATCTGCATCTATACATACAGCCCTTTTTTTAATTGAAGGGATGTGCCTGACAAAAGATGTGCAGAGTGACTTCCTTGGTTGTTTGGGACTTGTATATGCAAAGGGAATGTCAGATGATCGACATCTAACACCTGTGTGAAAGTCCAGAGTGGAGAGTCATTGCTTTTAAGTCATTTTAAAGCAGTTGTTGCACAAATAGTATAGATGGCTCTAGAAAACAATTCGTTTGGAGGTTACAAAACTGAATATTACTGTCATCTTATTGATACTAATTGTAAATAAAGAAGAAATTTTATATTGATGGATAACATAGTCCTTAATTTTATTCAGTGTGATTTCTTTTTGTTGATTATGGTACCCTAACTTACTTCACTTGCAGTATAGCATATGTCATTTTGGATACATTTCAAAGTGCCATCAAGTCAGGAACTGATTATGCAATATTATTGTTTAGTAAATTTCATGTTTCCTTCACATGAAATTGGTATGTATTAGCATTTTAAAGTAAAAAGTGACATCATTCAACAACATTGTGATGGTACTGTACATGATAGTAGGATGAAAACTTTTGGAGCATATTAACTTCGGTTATTTAAATGTAAAAACTCAACATTATGATTTGAAAATATTAAAAATGATTTGAGAAATTAGAGGTTCAACAATTATCTTACCTACATTTTATAAAACATATAGGGTCAAATATGTGCCTATATTTTACTGCTATGGAACCTTAGTCACTTTGCTGGACTAGTTGAAAAACAGAAACTTGGGGATCACCAGCATAGTTATTGAATTTGAGCTATGGTATTATATAAGGTTATGGGAAGAGGTAGTGAATAGGTTCTAGGACATTATCTTAGGGAATGTTTGCATTTAATGGGGATAAAGTAAGGGCCAGTCAGTGAAAGAGATTTTAAAAGGAGTAATTGATAAAGAAAAAGCTGAATGGGTCAATAACTCAAGAGACCAGAAGAGGGAAAAAGTGGCCAGCAAGGAAGATAAAATCAGGCTGTTATAATTGTTGTTGCTGTTGTTGTTCAGTTGCTAAGTCATGTCTGACTCTTTGCGACCCCATGAACTGCAGCATGCCAGGTTTCTCTGTCCTCCACTGTCTCCTGGAGTTTGCTCAAATTCATGTCCATTGAGTCATTTTTATATTTAACAACTAATAAATTAGAGGATATTTGTCAAGAACACAGTATAAATAAAATGAAAGGACAGGAAAACACGGTTTTAGGCCAGAATTGAAATGGACATAAGAATTAGAGATAATGATTATGGATTAATTTTTTTAGTGTTTTGGTAATGGTAATTGGCTCCTCAGGAAGATAGTTTAATGTGAGGAGGGAGTTTCTTAGGATGCACTTGGTTGAAGGCTTATGACAGGGAGCCAAAGTCTGTTGAGATCATGAGAAAGACAGTATAATTAATAGAACCTGAATCATATAGATGAGGGTTCAGTTAGAAATACAGGTGGAGAAGTTTGTCTTAGAAAACATTCCTTCATTCACTCATTCATTCAACATTTATTGAATGCGAAGACATGAAGGGATGATGTATCGAGATGGAAGCTGGGAATGTTTAACAAGGTCATGTTGGCCATCTGCCTTTTCAGTGAAACAGGAGGTACTTAAAAATGAGTAAACTGATTGCTTGCAGATGCAGTTGCTTAAGGTATTACCATTCCACTGTGAGTCTTTTAAAATCTACATCAAACAATGTTATAATTTGTGTTTCAACTGTCAAACATAATTCAGAATATTTAAGAGGGGAAAGGAAAGTCTGTTTATCCATATTTGTATTCTTTCTGGTCTTCCTTCTTGATGTTCCAAAATTCTTTCCTACTGAGAGAATCTAGCCACTCTTTTAGAATAGATATAAATTGTCTTAGTTGTCTTTCATCTGAGAATTTCTTAATTTTGCCTGCATTTCTGAAGGATATTTTTGTTGGACACAGAATTCTGGGGTGGGTAGTTCTTTTCTTTCAGCACTTGAAAAATGGGCCACTTCCTTCTGGCCTTCATGTTTTATGATGAAAATCAACTGTTATTCAGTTTTTTTTCTTTAAATGAGGTTGCTTCTCTCTTGCTTTTAAGATTTTTCTTTGTCTTTAGTTTTCAAAAGTTTGATTATAATGTGTCTTGGCATGGATTTGGGGGAGTTTATCTGGATTGGGGTTTGCTTGACTTCTTGACTGTAGGTTGACAGTTCTTGCCAAATATAGGGAATTTTCAGGTGTCAGTTCTTCATATATTTTTTTCCAGCTCCACCCTCTTTCTGATCTCTTTCGGGGACTCAGTAACAGGAATGCTGGATCTGTTACTGTAGTCTCTCAGATTCCTGAGGCTCTGCTCATTTTCTTTTTCGGTTTGTTTTCTCTTTGATACTCAAATTGGATAAGGTATTGGGTA
Organism: Capra hircus; assembly: GCF_001704415.2. Lineage (NCBI taxonomy): Eukaryota > Metazoa > Chordata > Mammalia > Artiodactyla > Bovidae > Capra > Capra hircus. The sequence goes on along the minus strand of NC_030831.1, from coordinate 20,410,527 downwards.
AAGGTATTGTTCTGTCTTCAGCTTCACTAATTCTTTCCTGTGTCCACTCCTTTCTCTTGTTGAGCCCATCCAGGAAGCTTTTCGTTCTAGATTTTATATTTTTCAGTTCTTAAATTTCCATTTGATTGTTCTTTATATTTTCCGTTTCTTTACTGAGACTGTTTTCATTTGTTTTAAGCATGTTTGTAATTGCTTGTTGAAGCATTTCATGATTGTACTTTTAAAATCTGTATCATTTCAGTACTGGCATCTGTTGATTGTCATTTCTAATTCAGGTTTAGATTATCCAGATTCTTGGTATTATAAATGATTTTTAACTGTGTTCCAGACATTTTGGGTAGGTCTTATGTTGTGGTTTTGTTTATATGATCTCTTTTAGCAGACTTTTTCTGACATCACAGCAGTGGTGAAAGAGGAGACTCCACCTCATAACTTTTAGGTGAAGGTGGAAGTTCAGGGTCTCTACTCAGCCTCGCCAGGGTGAGGTGCGCACGTAATTACTGCTGGGGAAGGGATAGAAGTTCAGCACTGTACTAGAGCTCTGCTGATACCACCCTAGCTATGGACAGCGGCTTCCCGATTGGCCTCCACTGATATCGCTGATATGTCATGAAATTCTTGGCTTTGCATTCAGCTTCCTCTGACATCACCCCAGCAGGGAGGGATGGGGAGCAGAGGGAGTAGAAGTCTGAGCTCCTCACTGAGCCTTTGCTGATGGAGGTGGTGGTGGCATTGCAGTCATTTATGTGATGTTTGGCTCAAGTCAAGCAGTTCTTAACTTAAAGCCTTTCATTTTGCTAGGTTCCCACCAACCCCCACTCCCCCATTTTTTTTTTTTTTTTTTTGGCTGATGAAAGTAAGCTTCTCTTGGATTTTCTTTTAGTCAGTGGCAGTTGGGATTTCTGAATTGTTTTCTGGAACACAGTCCCAGATATACAAAACTAGGCAACTCTCCTCTGTGTTGTTCCCCAGGTTCTGAGGCTCTCAGCCAGTCTGCCATCTCTCCATCTTACGGAGTCTCCTTATGTTTATATTGTGTATCATGACCACGCTTTTAACTGTACTTAATGAGACAAATAGGGTAGATTAGGCTTACTTCATCTTGTCTGGAATTAGAAATCCCATTGTGCTTAACTTCAATTTTACTCTTAAAAAATGTTTTTTCTGGCTGTGTACATTGACTTAATTTTCTGAACATATCCTGTTATATTTTGATGCTTTGTGTCTGTGCGTGCTAAGTTGCTTCAGTCATGTCTGACTCTGCGATGCCATGACCATAGCCTGCCAGGCTCCTCTGTGCATGGGATTCTCCAGGCAAGAATACTGGAGTGGGTTGCCATGCCCTCCTCCAGGGGATCTTCCTGACCCAGGGATCGAACCCACGTCTCTTATGTCTCCTGCATTGCAGGCAGGTTCTTTACCTCTAGCACCATCTGGGAACCCCATTTAGATTCTTTACCTTTGTCCATAAGATGGTATATTCCCTTCCAGTGCAGACATGGGTGAATTGATTTATCTAAGACTGATTTTTCAAAAATAAAAAATCACTACTAGACAGACTGAATATATAAAGCTTCTGCCTCCTTGTGGAATTGCTTAAAATAGTCAAAGAATAGAATAGAAATCATTGGCTGTTCAGCTCATTACTTTTGAATTTTATAGTAGATTCAGTTTTCTGTTGTTAAGCATATGTAGATAAAATCCTAGGTCCTCAGGGATTATTCTTTTAAATGTGTCCTCTTGGATTAATGTATTCAGTGGTCAATATTGTTTAAAAATAATGAATCAGAAACTTGACTCCTTGATTTTATTGACACTGTAAAACTTTTCTCCTTGAATATTTTGGGCTATTTCTCTATAACTTCTTGAATGGAGGGTCAGGCAGATAATCTGGTTCTTTACCAGTTTTTAAAATGCCATTCTGCTAAACAGTTCACATAAGCTCAATTATATTAGGAACCAGTGAAGTGAAGTTGTTCATAAAACGCTTTATTACCCTGAGTCTTTGCAGCATTTGCTGGGTTTAGATAATAAACCTGCACATAGAAGTTACTTAATTTTTCTCTGTGCAATAATTTACATTTGTGAGCAGTAGCCCTAGTCATTTTCAAAGAGGGAAGAAATGAGAGATATTCCTACTACTTTTTCCAGTTTAACCTTAAAATGTTAGATGTGATTCCGTTCTATAAGAACTCTCCTTTTTTACTCTAGTCATGAATAGTATTAATATTTTATGGAAATCACTGGATTTTTACTTTGAGTTATTGTATTAGTCATATTTTCATACTTCATTAAAAAGTGCTTGCATCTTTGGTGAGGGTGCTTGTCCCCAAAGTGAAGTGAAGTCACTCAGTTGTGTCTGACTCTTTGCAGCCCCATGGACTGTAGCCTACCAGGCTTCTCTGTCCATGGGATTTTCCAGGCAAGAATACTGGAGTGGGTTGCCATTTCCTTCTCCAGGGGATCATCTCGACCCAGGGATTGAACCCAGGTCTCCTGCATTGCAGGCAGATGCTTTACCCTCTAAGCCAGAGTAAACTCTTCTTGTCCCCAAGGCCATAGCTAATGGTCTACAAATGTTAAACTGAGTTTAGAAGTTATACTGCAGACTTAAGGCTTAAAAATGAGGATGGATATCTGTTTGAAAGTAGAAGAGACAAAATATGGTTGTTCATTTTTTTTCTGTGGACTTTCTTCCTATGTAAATTCCCCATCCCTACGGGTAATACTTGCTAATTGTTATGACTTCAGTAGTCAGCCACAATAGAAAAGTATTTCTGTATACTTTTTTCCCAAAACAAAAGTGAAAGTGTTAGTTGCTCAGTTGTGTCTGACTCTTTACGATCCCATGGACTGTACCCTGCCAAGTTCCTCTGTCCGTGGGATTTCCCAGGCAAGAATACTGGAACAATTGACCAAAAAGAGAAAAAGCATCATGTTGTAAGGATAGATTAAAGAGAAGAAGCACAGAAGTTTAATAATGTATTACACTTCAAAGTAAAGAAGGAGGCTGGGAGGGTGTTGGAGACGATATGCACAGTGTGGTCCCTGGACCAGAGATTAGCATCCCTCAGAAGCTTGTTAGAAATGTAGAACCTTAGGCCCTACCTCAGATCTTCTGAATCAGTATCTGCTTTCTAACAAGATTCACAGGTGATTCCTGTGTATAATACTTTAATCTAAACCTCAGCTCACTGGCAGAGTGACTAACCTTGGGTAAGTGTTTAGCCATTCTGGGCTGCAAATTTATTTGTAAAATAAGACTAATAATAGTACTTTGTTTTTTGTCTTTTGATGATGGTTAAATATGATCATTTCTTTAAAGCACTTAGAAGTGTCCTACACCTCAGCAGAGGTTATACTGAGGTATCAGTTTTTCTTTTACCAACAAATCTGTTTTCATTTGCAAAAATTGTCATTGAGTGCCAAACTAGATATATAATTTGGACCTCAGTGTGTAATCTCAGGAAATGTCTTCAAATATTCTAATTCAGGTATCTGTTCCTGGTTGTAAGCATTTAATTGTGCAATAGGTGATGGTGGTCTGTCTGACTCTTAAAAGAACTCTAATAAGGAACTGAAAAAGGGAGAGATGACAAGCACAAAGCTGATAAGAGCTGGAAGATGAACTTTATAAGGGAAGCATAGTGCCCCTGGATTACTTAGTGTGGAAAAGAGATTTAAGGGACCTCTTACAGTCATTTTACATTTCCACTCAGAAATGGATGATCTTACACAGCAGCATAAATAGTTCAAGCAGACAAATAAAGACATATGAAGAGAGAGAGGTGTGTCATATATATTGATGTTGATAGTTCATGAAGGGTTTTAATTTAATTACAAGAACAAAACTCCTCTTCTTGAAGGTAGGGAGCAGAATTAGATGACTGCTTTCTAAGGTGCTTTTAGCCTATTCTCTTCAGTCTAGGGAGCTTAGTGTGCAAACTCTTTTCAGTGGTCTGTGTTGTCAGGAATTTAGCCCTTTGGAAATTTGAAATGTTCAAGTGTTCATCATTGTTACCATAGTGTGCCTTATAAAGTAGCTTCTAGTGAGGAAGGGGTGTGATAACAACCTTCTTTTCTACAGTTCTAGGCTGGCTTCTGTAACTCAAGAAAAGTTGTATTGATTTAAAGCAGGCTTCCAAATGGCTGCTTTAAATACTTATCCTGCAGGTCTAGTTGCAACATGGGACCTTTACACAAAAGATATGTTTTAAGCAGGTTAGAAGCTAGATAAAATGTGTGACTTTCACTAGAAATGTTTTTGCAACCTTGTCTTTAACGTTTACCATGATTTCTTGAAAAGACATGTATCCTTAGAGTGTTATGTGGAAAGGAAACTGGTATTAAGAAGTTAAAATTCTAAGCAATCTAGTACATTGATAGCCTGCTTTTTAAGGTATCTGCATATGAACTTTTAAATAAGCATATTTACCTTCAAAGTTAGAGAAATAAAATTTGGGTCTTCATTTACATAGCTTATTTTCTGAAAAACCTCAGAGTTCAGTGATCTGAGCAAAGACGTGATCTGAGCAAAGACATGATGTAAAGCTTTACTCTTAGTTCCAAGTCTGTCTCTGCCCCATTTTCTGTGACTCTGCAAGAAATAAGGTAAAGACTATAATGCTAAGAAAACTCCCAGAAAGCTAATTATTAATATATACTCTAATTAGATATCTTTCAATGGCTTGTGTTTTTCAAACAGCACAAGTAGAGTCCAGAAGAAAATGGGTGAGGTGTTTGACGCTTCTTTCCTTTGTTAGTGCCCATAACATCGAGTTTTCCCCTGTTTGATTTGGAGATTTATTTCCCTTCCTAACAGGTTACTATCGTCAGGAAATTGAAAAACACTGTGGCCATGCACCTAATTTGCCATGAATTTCTCTTTTAATTAGATGGAAAATTTCAGACTTGTATCAGTGGGTTGTACCCCAGTACAGATCACAGTTTAATAAAAGGGTATCAACATTCATATGAAATTTTTGTCTAGCTCTGCTCATCAGTGCATCTTGGTATCAGTTTTTCTTTTACAAACAACTCTGTTTTCATTTGCAAAAATTGTCATTGAGTGCCAAACTAGATATATAATTTGGACTTCAGTGTTTATCTCAGGAAATGTGCCCCTTTTTTTGAAAAGGAAAATAAGGTAGTGATTGTACAGTGAGAAATATAACACGATCAGAAACCATATTTGCTTCAAGATAGGAAAATCTTGTGATGTCAGAACAATTTAAAGTTTTTAGTAAATTTGTATTTTTAGGTGTCTTCTTGGCTACAGACCACACAGTGTATCTTTGCTTTGTTTTGATTCCAGATCCAAACCTCACATGAAATTGAGGTCCTCCTTCACTCCTTTACTTTTATGCCTTTATTCATTCCTGTAACATTTTAAAAATGACTGCTATGTATCAAAGAGATAGCAAGCTTAATATACTATGATTTCAGAAACACACAGGCCACTTCAACTGATAGTAATATAATGATATAGTTTTAGCTGTATCTATTTACTATAATAAAAGTACTTAACTCTGCCTGAAGTTCAAAGTTAGGAGGAAAAGGTGACATAAAGCTAAGTTTGAAAGGATAAGGAGGAATTTCATAGAATGGGGATCAGGCAAAACATTTTAAGCAGAATATACAGTATGTGCTGTCTTTATATATTAAGTAGTGTGTTGGGGTACAGAGTGAAGGGAGTCCCTGCCATAGTGAAGCTCTTTGAGTCCTAGATTTCCTTGAAAGCTTGTGGCTAATGGATGGAACAAGGTGACCCTGAGTAAAAACAGCTCTTTCTTTCCAGGATCTTCTCTCTGAAGTGAAATAGAATCTATCAAAACAGTGGGGGGAAGTTGTTCAGTTCAGTTCAGTTCAGTCACTCAGTCGTGTCCGACTCTTTGCGACCCCATGAATCGCAGCACGCCAGGCCTCCCTGTCCATCACCATCTCCTGGAGTTCACTCAGACTCACGTCCATCGAGTCAGTGATGCCATCCAGCCATCTCATCCTCTGTCGTCCCCTTCTCCTCCTGCCCCCAATGCCTCCCAGCATCAGAGTCTTTTCCAATGAGTCAACTCTTCGTATGAGGTGGCCAAAGTACTGGAGCTTCAGCTTTAGCATCATTCCTTCCAAAGAAATCCCAGGGCTGATCTCCTTCAGAATGGACTGGTTGGATCTCCTTGCAGTCCAAGGGACTCTCAAGAGTCTTCTCCAACACCACAGTTCAAAAGCATCAATTCTTCGGTGCTCAGCCTTCTTCACAGTCCAATTCTCACATCCATACGTGACCACAGGAAAAACCATAGCCTTGACTAGATAGACCTTAGTCGGCAAAGTAATGTCTCTGCTTTTGAATATACTATCTAGGTTGGTCATAACTTTTCTTCCAAGGAGTAAGCATCTTTTAATTTCATGGCTGCAGTCACCATCTGCAGTGATTTTGGAGCCCAGAAAAATAAAGTCTGACACTGTTTCCACTGTTTCCCCATCTATTTCCCATGAAGTGATGGGACCGGATGCCATGATCTTTGTTTTCTGAATGTTGAGCTTTAAGCCAACTTTTTCACTCTCCTCTTTCACTTTCATCAAGAGGCTTTTTAGTTGTGAACAAACTTGTATGCTGGCGAGAGTCACTGTAGCTGCCTTAATGTCATCTTTAACTGGTGTGGCCTTTGCAGCATTGGGCCCAGTTGACACATCTTTTTAGCAGTTCCTCTTCTCTGCCTGCCCTTTACATGTGGTTGTTACATTGGCCCTCTTCTCTTAATTTGAACATTTCTTTCTCCAAAAGGGTTTTCCTGGTTCCTCAGTTATTTGGGTCCCCTTAGGAAGTACTTGCATAGGACTGCATTAATGTTCTTGCTGTTGCTTTCATTCTCTGTTATCTTAAGTATGTGCTTGCTTACCTGCCCTCCTCGCTGGATGACAAGCTCCCTGCAGAAGACAGTGTTGGTCTTGTTCATCATTGTGTGCCCAGTACCCGGCACAGTCTGGGGTATTAATGTACTCAGTAAATATTATTCAATAAATATTTATTGAGCACCTATTACATAGGCTAAGGAATTCAGCAGTAAACAAAACAAGTATTCCTGCCCTCATGATACTTATTTGTTGAATGAATGAAAGAACGAACAAATGAACAAAACTGAATACTTTCCTGGACAGTGTTAGACATTCTCATGTCTTTGGCCACCGCATACAAAATGATTAATTCCCAAATCTCTATTTATGCTGAGACCTCTTCTCTGAATTCCAGGCCCAGGGCTTCAAGTGTCCCAGTTGGGCATCTCAGTGAATTGCTCCCCAAGCGTCTCCAACTCAGTGTGTCTAAAGCCCCACCCCTTCCCCCATACCTTTTGTTTGTTCTTCATTGCCTATCTTGGAAAATGGAAATGTGCATCATACAATTTTCTACTCAATTCATAAGGTGATTTTGTCTTAAATTTCTCTCCAGCCAAATCCCCCCTATTTCCTACTATATTACTTCAACTCGGACAAATCCCCCCTATTTCCTACTGTTATTACTTCAACTCGGACCCCTCTCATCTGTTCCTTTAGACTGTTGTAGCCAATTCTAGCTGGTTGCCTTCATTCTATCTTCAAGCCCCCCAATCCACCCTTCACATTCCTACTAAAGGGATCTTTACAACGTACAAATTGGTTGTAAGATATCAATGGGTTCCATAAAAATAAAATTCAAACGACTTAGTATAACATTCAAGATCTGGCCCCTGTGTCTCTGCAGCCTCTTCACTCATTCTCCTTACTCTCAACCAGTCAACCACCCATGCTGTCATATTTGCAGTTCCCTTAATGTGCAAATCGGGTTCTTTTCTCTATCCTTTGCTCCGGATGACCTTTCAGCCAAGGTGACTCTCCTTCCTTCCTAGCCAGTGCATCTGTAAACTCCTTTTCCAGGATTCATTTCATTTAATATACTATGAAAATAAAAAGAACACAGAGAAGATTTTTTTTTTACAACTTTTTATCATGACAGTTTTCAAATATATCAGTTCAGTTCAGTCGCTCAGTTGTGTTTGACTCTTTGCAACCCCATGGACTGCAGCATGCCAGGCTTCCCTGTCCATCACCAGCTCATTGAGCCTGCTCAAACTCATGTCCATGGCATCGTCGAGTCGGTGATGCTGTCCAACCATCACATCCTTTGTCGTCCCCTTTTCCTCCTGCCCTTAATCTTTCCCAGCATCAGGGTCTTTTCCAATGAGTCAGTTCTTCACATCAGGTGGCCAAAGTATTGGAGCTTCAGCATCAGTCCTCCCAATGAATATTCAGGACTGATTTCCTTTAGGATAGACTGGTTGGGTCTCCTTGCAGTCCAAGGGACTCCTAAGAGTCTTCTCCAACACCGCAGTTCAAAAGCATCAATTCTTCAGTGCTCAGCCTTCTTAATGGTCCAACTCTGAATACACGACTACCAAAAAAACCATAGCTTTGAGTAAATGGATCTCTGTCAGCAAAGTATTATCTCTGTCGGCAAAGTAATGTCTCTGCTTTTTAATATGCTGTCTAGGTTTGTCATAGCTTTAAAGCTATGGAGCAATCTGCCATGCTTCCAGTTTTCCTCCTTTTATTTGCAATGAAGTGATGTGATCAGATACCATAATCTTAGTTTTTTGACTGTTTTAAGTTTTAATCCAGCTTTTTCACTCCTCCTTTCACTCTCATTGAGAGCCTCTTTAGTTCCTTTTCACTTTCTCCCATAAGGGTGGTGTCATCTGCATTTCTTCTAAAGGATTCTTGCCCACATTAGTAGAGATAATGTTTCTGAATTAAATTCACCCATTCTGTTCCATTTTAGTTCGCTGATTCCTAAAATGACTATGTTCACTCTTGCCATCTCCTGTTTGACCACTTCCAGTTTAGTTTGCTTGATTCATGGACCTAACATTCCAGGCTCCTATGCAATCTTGTTCTTTGCAGCACTGGACTTTACATCACCAGTCATATGCACAGCTGGGTGTTGTTTTCGCTTTGGCTCCATCTCTTCATTGTTTCTGGAGTTATTTCTCCACTCTTCTCCAGTAGCATGTTGGGCACCTACCAACCTATTTCAAATATATAGAAAGGTTAACAAACTCATGCAATGAACCTGCTCCCAAGATTCCACACTTGTTGACATTTTGCTCTTTTTGCTTTGCCTCCTCATATGTTTATTTATATATGTATATATATACATGCACACAAATCTATGTACATATTTATGTTTTAGTTCTATTATACATTTATATAAATAAATTTACTTACAGATATAAAATTTATTTTGCGCTTTTTCTTCCCTAAAGTGGCAGCTGTTATATGTCACCCTAAATATTTCACACACATAAGAATAATATTTCTCTTTATAAACCACCTAAGAAAACAAGCATTAATTCTATAATAACTTTTTCTGAGTCTATATTCCAATTCTCCTAGTTGTCCCAAGAATGTCTTTTATAGCTATTTCTCTTCCTGAGCCAAAATTCAGTCTGATTAATGGGTTGTATTTCGTTGTGTCTTTGATCTCTTAATCTAGAATAGTCCTACCCTCTTTCTTCCACATAACTTGACTTTTTGAAGAGTTCAAGTGCTTTGCAAAATCTCCCACATTGTGGATTTGTCTGATTGTTTGCGTGTGGTGTAACTTATCCTTTTGTTTCTTTCAATTCCTGTTAAATGGGAGTTAGATTTCAGATTTGGTTGGATTCAAGTAAAGCATACTTGGCAAAAATATGTCTTAGGTGATGTTGCCTGGTTCAGACACTAGGAAGTACATAATTTCTGCTTGTTTCACTACTAGTAATCCTAAATTAATTTACTTTGTTTAGGTGATGACTACCAAATTTTACCATTTAAAGGTCATTTTCTTCTTTGCTGTAAATAATCTTAACACCATACAAATTTCTTATTTATTAACCTTTTACCTACTGATTTTAGCATCAATGAATGAGCCTCACCTAAATTAGTTATTACAATTGGGGATTACAAAATGGTGATTTTAAAAATTTTACCATTCCTTCTATATAATTAACATTTTTCTGTAAAGAGGGACTTTAATTTTTTCCCCTTTCACTCTTTTCTTCTTTTGTGAAGTATCACAATAGACTGGTGAATTTTTGTTTACTTAATTTGCTATTAATGAGTCATTCTTTTTGATGCTCAGTTTATCCCAAATTTGGCCAAAAAGCCCGAGCCGAGAGGGACTGAGAGTTCCATTTAGACCTGCTGCTATTTCTCTTGATATGCCCTCGTCTATTTGTTTTAAACACTTTCTTGCATTAGAATAAGAGTTTAGGATCACTTTGTACCCTGTCCCAGCCATTGAAATCAGTCTTTTTTCTAAGGAGTCTTGGTTCCGTAAAAAGGAGTTTTATTTTCAGAAAATATATATATATATTTTCTGTTTTGTCTTCTCCCAGAGACCTTTCTTCATTTCATTTTGTATTAGATCAGGAATTACATAGTAAACCACCAGATTCAGGTGTCCTAGACATCTGAGGCAGGGGTGGGCTGGGGTAATGGGAGTGGTCTCCACTGCACCAGAAGAATGCTTCCAGTTTAATAAGACAGTTAGTTGCTTAGGCAACATGCTAGTAGCATATGCTGTCTTCTGTTCTTTCTTTTTCCACCCTTGATTTTTCTCTCACAGAGTTTTTTAATCTTTCATCTCCCTATTCATTCTGCCTCAATCTCTAGTTTTAGTATTTTTCTGTATAATGCATTTTGGGGTTAAAGGCTTTAAGCTTTGCAGAATCACCATTTCCAGCAGCTGTTTCAGCAAATTAGTTTGATGTTTAGGTTTTGATATGATAGTGCTTAATATTAATTTATTTTTCTGTTGGGAAGCTTTATTTCTTTAATGAGATCATAAGGACTGCTGTTTCTCTCAGCTCTTGAATCACAGTTGAGCAGACCTGCAGTGCTGGGTTCACATCGTGGCTGGTGCACACCTTCCCTTAGGTTGAATTTCATCCATCTGTTGCGTTCTGCCCCGTCTCTTGGCCAGGATTGAGTTAAATATGTCTTCTTTCTCAGTATCTCCCATCCCCCCGCCATCAGTTAAGAAGGCATTTTACCCACATTTTCCTTACATAAATCTCTCTACAGATGGAGGATTGTAGTCTCATTGTGCTAGGGAGGAAGGCAAATTACTGTTTTGCATGTACATATATTTTGGATTTTACAGGAAAGGGGAGGACATTTCAAAATCTGGTGAATCAATACAGATATAAAAAATTGATAAAGTTAGGACTGCCTATTTTATATTCTGCCACATAGCATGTATTTAAATGAATTTGCCTATAATTTGCCTTCAAATGCTGACATTTAACTCTTAAGCTGTATAATTGTGCTAACTTTTTCATGAATAAAATTCATATTCTGTGTCCAGGCTAATATGTTCATCTACTATAAACATTATTGCCTATGGTAACAGCTAGAATAAAAAATTCTTTTTATATACATCATATTGTTGGCAGAGACTCTTGGGGCCACCACAAATCATTCCTGTCTTTTTGAGATTGCTAAGAAAAAGCGTGGGAATATAAAACCAACCTGGTTTGATGTAGATTGACTTTGAGAAGACATTAGCTTATTTAGACCACTGTATATTGTGTTGTTATTGTTTTTTAAGATGCTGAGTGTTAAACATTCTCTTCTATTTAATATATTCTTTAGCTTAGTAACCAGCCTTTCATTATGAACCAGCTCCTATCCTACAAGCCATCTCTGGCTCCTTTTTTGTTAAAGGTTAATAATGAGAATAATGAAGCAATTGGTTATTTATGCAGTCAGGATTGGCAAAAGTTATTAGAATAGGAACCTGCCCAGGAGCAATGATTAGGTTATGAAAATGTTAAGAAGAATACTGAAGCCAGTCACCATTTTTGACATTTAAGAAATACTACTCCCACCCTTAATCATGATGGCCTGTTATAAAGGTATTTATACAGACTAATCTCATTGGACAGTAATTTTATACCAATAGCATTCATAATTAGGTGTTGAGGGGAGACTCAGAAATGATCTGAGAGAAAAATGGGCCTGGGGAAGGAATTACCACAATGAGAAGTAGGAAACAGAGAACTCACCCATGAATAGAATTACCTGTCTCCCAGACACCTGATCTATGCAGTTTGAGCATCTTCTTCTTGAGTATTTTGCAAATTTGAGAAGCTGTGGGAGAGGGTAACCCCAAGTTAGGTTGCCATGTTCTACATGCTAGACTGTAAAACACGTAGGGAGGTATATGGGAAGAAAATTTTCTAATGTTGCTTTTATTAATGAAATATTGAGTTAACTGACATGCAAAACCAAAGAGAGCCAAGTCTAATTGTAATCTTATGTTTAGTATAGTTAGAACTTTCTATGTAAATTAGGCAGTGATTGCTTTGACCAAAACAGTTTAATCACTTCTACTCTGAATTTTTGTTAACAGCTATATTGAGATATAATTCACATACAATAAAAATCACCTGTTTGCAGTATACAGTTCAGTGGTTTGAGTATATTCCCAAAGGTGTGCAAAGACAAGCATCTAATTTCTAAATCATGTTCATTACCTCCGCCACAAAACTCGTACCCATCAGCAATTGCTTCCTATTTTCCTCCTCCATCTTTTGGTAACCACTAATATACTTTCTCCCTATATGGGATTGCCTATTATGGACATTTATCTCCCTGCCCTTTAATTCATATAATGAATATTTCAGAAAATTGGAGAAAGGGGCAGGAAATGAACATGGATAAATATAACTCTTATTTGTGATCTGGTATACTTAAAATTGGTAAAGAATCTACCTGCCAATGCAGGGGGCAAGAGACATGCCTTTGATCCCTGGATCTGGAAGATCTCCTAGAGTAGGAAATGGCAACCCACTCCAGTATTCTTGCCTGGAAAATTCTATAGATGGAGGAGTCTGGCGGGCTTCAGTCCATGGGGTCGGGTCAACATGACTGAGTGACTTAGCACACACAAATACACACACATGCTTGGAATTAAGTTTTCTTTTCCCTGGCCCTGGCTCATTGGAAGATGTATTTTAAACAAGAACAGTAGCATGCATAGAATATGTAGCCTTTTGTGTCTTAACTTCTTTAGCATATTAATGTATTCAGGGTTCATTCATACAGTAGCATGTAGTGATACTTTGTTTCTTTTATGATTGAAAAATATTTCATTTTATAGGTATACCACATTTTGTTTATCCATTTATCATTTGATAGACATTTGAGTTGTTTTCACTTTTTCACTGTTATGAATAATGCCACTTTGAATATGCATGTACAAGTTTTTGATGTGAACCTATATTTTCAGTTCTCTTGGAGAATTGGAGTGGAATTGCTGAGTCTTATGGAAACACTGTGTCTAATTTTTTGAGACATTGCTAAATTATTTTCCAAAGCAGCAGCTTTTTACATTCCCCTCAGCTATGTAGGAGGGTTCTGATTTCATCATATTCTTGCCAGCACTTGTTATTGTCAGTCTTTTTGATGATAGCCATCCTAGCAAATGCAAAGCGGTATCTTAGTATGGTTTTGATTTGCATTTCCTAGTGGTTAATGGCTAATAATGTTAAGTATCTTTGCTTACACTGCTTAGACATTTGTATATTTTCTTTTGGGAAATGTCAAAGTCCTTTGCCGATTTTTAATTAGGTGATAGTTTTTTTATTGTTGAGTTATGTAACACCTTCATGGGCTTCCCAGCTGGCACTAGTGGTAAAGACCTGGCAATGCAGGAGACATCAGAGATGCAGGTTCCATCCCTGGTTTGGGAAGATCCCCTGGAGGAGGGCATGGCAACCCACTCCAGTATTCTAGGCTTGGAGAATCCCACGGACAGAGGAGCCTGGCAGGCTAGAGTTCATGGGGTCACAAAGACTTGGACATGACTGAAGCAACTTAGCATGAACATGCACATAACATCTTCATATTTATGGATACCAGACCTTTACCATTTGTTCAGTTCAGTTCAGTCGCTCAGTTGTGTCCAACTCTTTGCGACCCCCTGATGATTTGCAAATATTTTCTGATTCTAGTGTTGTCTCTTCAATTTCCTAATAGTGTCCTTTGAAGCACAAAGTATTAGAATTTGAACTCCAATTTATTCATTCTTTGTTGCTGTGCTTTTAGGTGACATTGCCTAATCCAAGGTCACAAAGATTTTGCTTTTATGAAACTTATAGTTTTACCTATTACATTTAGGTCAGTGATCCATTTAAAGTTAGTTTTATTTATGGTATGAGGTGGGGGGTCCATCTTTTTTTTTGCATATGTTTGCATTTGTTCTTATTTATTCAAATTTAAAGATTTGAGAAAGAAATATTTAAATAGGGTGAACATTGTGACTCTCTGAAACATTATTGTTTCATGATTTTGAGGGGGATACATGTACTATGTTCATCTGATGACTATACTTACCTGCACTCTCACCAAATATGGTTGCATTTCTGCTTCTATTTTGTTTGTTGAAATCTGAAATACTACCCTGCTGGATGCAGTTTAAATCCATTTATTAGTTTTTTCCCTTAATTTGCAATCTCACCTCTTCAGTTACAATATAAAGAATGCCAAGAACTTCTAAGTCTCTATCAGAAGTATCTATCAGAACAGCAGGAGAAGCTCACTGTGTCTGTCTCAGAACTTGGTGCTGCTAAAATGCAGGAACAACAGGTAAGTGTCTTACTTCTTAACTTTGTTCTTTAATGGATCAACCAGATGTCAGGAGAGTCATCTGGCCTCTTACTTTAATTGTCTCACTGTATACATTGTCTTTAGAAGTGCAATTACAGTGTGTGATTGAGTTGGTTTAATCTACTTCCCTGTTTCCTTTTCCTCTCCTGTTCTGGGGCCCAGAGGTCAGGAATGATTCCTTGACCAGGCTCTGCATCAGGAGGGCAGCTACTGGTTGTATGGAAGCACTGCAGGAGTGATCAAGAAAACCCAGTGTTCTGTTACTTAGTGACAATCAGGTGGGCTCTTTTTTACTCACAAACCTCTTCTAATTCATGTTCAGAGTTTTAGAATAATAAAAGTGACTTGGTGACTTGTAAAAGCTTTAATTAGCGAAACTGGAATAGTTAATGTGATTTAGTATTTGTAAATACTTATTAATCACATAAGTATATATGAGCGTTTGCTTATTAACGTTTGTATACATATCCTCAAATAGTATATATTACATAGTTAAATGAAAGTTCAGAACCCTGCCAGCTGTGATGTGAAACAAGCTCTGAAGATCTACTTCTTTCTCTCTAGCAAGTGACACCGGCTGTCTTTTTCACATCCAAATCATCTTCAAATGGCTAAGGATACCCTTTGTATTGAAACACTGTAGGAAAAAAGCTATATGTATAGTAGGGTCAAAGTCACTCATATTAGTTTTAAGACATTGATAATGTACCCATTATCAGAGTAGATTCCATCCTGGTTATGGTTCAGTATGTTGAGCACAGCTACTTTATTACTAATTCTTCATTACCCAGGTTCATTTTCCATTTATGCATGGATGGACAACTTTCAGAAGGATTATCCTGTCTTTTCTGTTAAATTGTACAGATTCAGGTTCTATATTGATTGCAAGGATTATCCTTTCCCTTTGAGTAGTAACAGTCCTGAGTGGTTTTCTGTAACCCTTCTAAGTTTTATTCAACCTAAAGACACCTGTCTCAGATGGGTTAACAGTTTTGATCAAGAAAACTCCAGTTTTGAACCTCAAGTTTTGACATGCCTGCCTGCGTGCTGAGTCACTTCAGTTGTGTCCAACTTTTTGTGACCCCTATGAACTATAGCCTGCCAGGCTCCTCTGTCCATGCTATTCTCTAGGCAAGAATACCGGAGTGGGTTGCCATTTCCTTCTCCAGGAGATCTTCCCAACCCAGGGACTGAACCTGCATCTTGTACTTCCCCTGCGTTGACAGGCAGGTTCTTTACCACTAGCACCACCTAGGAGGCAAGTAAAAAGAAAGAATAATAATTTTGCTGGAATGTGGTATATCTTAGACTTCTAATATATCCTCCCCCTTTTTTGAAGTCTACAATATTTATAAGAAACAACCAAAGTGTGAGTGGTTTATTTGTATTCTAACTTTTGAAAAATTTTCTTTGGTTCTGTTTTCTGAAAACTTAGGCTGTGAAATGAGGCAGAGAAGGTAGCAGCTAATCTTGCTTGTCTGGTTTGTTTTGCCACTTCACAAAAGGGCAGGTGTACTTTAAGGTGGCCCTTGTCTACTGCTCTCATGAGTGGGCTAGAGAAAACTACAGCATGAAGTTAAGACTTCTGAGCTCTGCTTTTGCATTTCCACTCCCTCCCTGTCCATGGTATAGGTGTTACAGGGCACAGAAACACTGACCAGAGTATTGGAGGAAAGGCAGAGGGACTTTCCAATTGCCAGTAGGTAAGGATAGAGACTGCAGGAGGATATGGCAACTCACTCCATTATTCTTGCCTGGAGAATCCCATGGACAGAGGAGCCTTGTGGGATACAGTCCATGGGGTCACAAAGAGTCGGACATGACTAAGTGACTAACACACACACAAGGATAGAAACTGAGAGTCAAGAAATAGTCATTAGGGGACTCTAAAGACATCTGGATTATGGAGGCCCAACCCTTTTTCTATCTCCTTCTAAAAAGAGGAGAGTGAAAAAGCTGGCTTAAAACTCAACATTCAAACAACATAAGATCATGGCATCCAGTCCCATCTCCTCAAAGCAAATAGATGAGGAAACAGTGGAAACAGTGACAGACTTTATTTTCTTGGGCTCCAAAATCACTGCAGATGGTGACTGCAGCTTGAAATTAAAAGACATTTGCTCCTTGGAAGAAAAGCTTTGACCAACCTAGACAGCATATTAAAAAGCAGAGACATTGCTTTGCTGACAAAGGTCTGTGTAGTCAAAGCTATGGTTTTTCCAGTTGTCCTGTATGGATGTGAGAGTTGGACTATAAAGAAAGCTGAGCACCAAAGAATTGATGCTTCTGAACTGTGGTGTTGGAGAAGACTCTTGAGAGTCCCTTGGACTGCAAGGAGATCAAACCAGTCAATCCCAAAGGAAATCAGTTCTGAATATTCATTGGAAGGACTGATGCTAACGCTGAAAGTCCAATACTTTGGCCACCTGATGTGAAGAACTGACTCATTGGAAAAGACCCTGATGCTGGGAAAGATTGAAGGCAGGAGGAGAAGGGGATGACAGAGGATGAGATGATTGGATGGCATCCTGGACTCAATGGACAGGAGTTTGAGCAAGCTCTAGGAGTTGGTGATGGACAGGGAAGCCTGGCATGCTGCAGTCCATGGGGTCACAAAGAGTTGACAAGACTGAGCAACTGAATTGAACTGAAGTGAACTGAAAATGAGGCAGGAGAGAGTAAAACTTCCTCAAGGAATAGTGTTTTATGTTTAAACTACTGACTCTTGGACGTTTCCGTAGCAGCCAGCCACTGCTTCTCTTACCTAACCTTAAACTTGAGGAGCAAAACTTAAAAAAAAATAAGATATTAAAAATTGTTGGTCAAAGGAATGGAGAAAGTATATTCTCAAAAGGAGATACTTTTGAATTTTCATTTTAACTTTATCATGAGAAAAATTTAAAACCAAGTTTTCAGGAAGTGCCTGGTGATCATACCACTTGTAGGCTTTACTGTTTGAATGAAATTAAGGCCACTTGTAGGCTCTATGATTGGAACCTGGAGGGGGAAAATAAGTTTCCTTTTGAACACTATGTGGCAGTTGTCACCTATATTACCTGACTTGTTCTTTGTGACAGGCTTCTTTTAGCTAAACCAAGGTAAGCACTTTCTCACTCAACATCTTGGAACCTGGGTGAATCTGGTGGACACGTCTACTTGCTGTCAGTAAAGGCATCACTCGCTGTGCGCACTCTGAGTGAGGATGTACTGAAGTTAGATGTCCTCATCATGTGCTCACAAATAGACTGCTCATCTCTATCATAGCACCGTTCTTATTCTTTTGTAATGACTGTTCATTCATCCTTCTCTTTCACCAAGCTTTTTTGAAAACAAGAGTCCTGTTGGTTTTTGTACACACAGAGACTAATATATTTTGGCTTAATAAATATTTAATTTTATTTAACAATATTTAATGTGGAACATACTATGTACTGGTACTGTTCTTAGCTCTTAACGTACATTAAAACATTTAGTCCCTCGGTAGCCCAGTAAAGTTATTTTACAGAGGAGGAGCCCGAGGCAGAGGAAGAGATTTGTCCAGGTCATCTAGGTAGCAAGTCGGGAAATCAAGCAACTGCTGTTTAGTCGTTAAATCCTGTCTGACTCTTTGCAACCCCATGCACTGTAGCCCGCCAGGCTCCTCCTTGCCTGTGGGATTTCCCAGGCAAGAATACTGGAGAGAGTTGCCATTTCCTTCTCTAACGGATCTTCCCAACCCAGGGATTAAACTCATGTTTCCTGCTTGGCAGGCAGAATCTTTAACACTGAGTCACCTGGGAAGCCCTGGGAAATCAAGATAAGAGCCCAAACAACCTGACTCTGTATTTTCTTGAGAGAAAGACAAGAAAAACTTGAGATCGCTAAAATATAGATATATGGAAAACTTGCTTTAAATACCCTTGTTTCTGCAACTAACCCTCTTTTGGATCTTAATCTGAAATCCAGTTTTTTATATCAGAGCACAAATCTACTAGAGATGGTGGGAAACACTGTTTGATTTTTCTGTGAGTAGCCATAGTGTTAGGTAGATGTAAAATTTTATTTGTTCTCAACGTAAGGTTTTTTTTTCTTTTTTTTCATTATTGATTTTATTTATTTATTTATTTATTTATTTTTATTTTTACTTTATTTTACTTTACAATACTGTATTAGTTTTGCCATACGTTGACATGAATCCACCACGGGTGTACATGCGTTCCCAAACATGAACCCCCCCTCCCACCTCCCTCCCCATAACATCTCTCTGGGTCATCCCCGTGCACCAGCCCCAAGCATGCTGTATCCTGCATCGAACCTGGACTGGCGATTCGTTTCTTACATGATAGTATACATGTTTCAAAGCCATTCTCCCAAATCATCCCACCCTCGCCCTCTCCCTCTGAGTCCAAAAGTTCGCTCTACACATCTGTGTCTCTTTTGCTGTCTTGCATACAGGGTCATCATTGCCATCTTTCTAAATTCCATATATATGTGTTAGTATACTGTATTGGTGTTTTTCTTTCTGGCTTACTTCACTCTGTATAATCGGCTCCAGTTTCATCCATCTCATTAGAACTGATTCAAATGTATTTTTTTAATGGCTGAGTAATACTCCATTGTGTATATGTACCACAGCTTTCTTATCCATTCATCTGCTGATGGATATCTAGATTGTTTCCATGTCCTGGCTATTATAAACAGTGCTGTGATGAACATTGGGGTACATGTGTCTCTTTCAATTCTGGTTTCCTTGGTGTGTATGCCCAGCAGTGGGATTGCTGGGTCATAAGGCAGTTCTATTTGCAATTTTTTAAGGAATCTCCACACTGATCTCCATAGTGGCTGTACTAGTTTGCATTCCCACCAACAGTGTAGGAGGGTTCCCTTTTCTCCACACCCTCTCCAGCTTCACACCAGTCAGAATGTCTACGATCAACGTAAGGTTTTTTAAAACTTATCTTTAGATTTTGTGATGGAGATGCAGCAATTCATTTTCCAGGAGACATTCATTTGACTTTAAGAGACTTGCTCAGTTTCTTCTTTGTGTTGGTTGCCATGTGGCTCAAGTTGCTTATTATAGGTTTTGTGTATAGTTTTATTAAATCTGCAGTTCTTATGAAGAATGCCCTAGCTTATGGTTTTCTTTTTACTTTTGCCATTTGGTTGAAAAGAAGTTGCTCCATTTACAAAGTAAATTTTTTCCTTGCTTTTCCCCGGTCCTCTTTCTTACTTTGCCTCAAAGATGAAACATTCTCCATTCATCTTATAATTTGTTCAGCCTTACAAATTCTTCACTGTGGAATCTAGAAAGATGTTTAACTTACTCTATTTAGACTGAGACACCTCACTGATGTGTGTCTGTTACTCCATTTCCTGATCCTTAAGAAATAGTACTTAACAAATATAACCTTGGTTCTTAGACATGGGAGGATCCAGTAACCATAGTTTTTATCAGTGTACATTTTAGAATATAGCTCTTCTGATCACAGGTGAGTGTTAATTTCTTTTTCTGTGAATCTGAACTTAATGTCATCTTAAACTACGATGCTTATAACTTCTTTTTTAATATTTTTATAAAGATGTTTATTTTTATTTATTTGACTGTGCTGGGTCTTAGTTGCAGCAGGTGGGACTTTTAGTTGTGGCATGTGAGATCTAGTTCTCTTACCAAGATTCCAACCCAAGCCCCTTGCATCAGGAGCATGGAGTCTTAGGCACTGGACCACCAGGGAAGTCCCCTATTTTAATCTTATTTGATAAGCTGTATCGTTTCAGGAATGGTATAGTATTTCCACAGAACTCTTTATATTAAAACCTAGGCTGCATGTTGAATAGCTTTTCCCACTGTAGTTTGAAAATGTCCCTATGCAAGATTGACTTACTGTTTTTCTCAACTCTTCATTTTTTTGCCAAGTGGATATTAAAAGGTAGATTTGGAATCATCTTGAGATTTCTCCCTTTTCTACTAAATGGATAAAATCTCCATTACTTTTTAGCCATGGGCAGTGGATATTAATGAATATCTGTTGTTCTGATCTGGTAAAAGGCCTTTTATAGAAATTTTTCCATTTTTCCCGTGATTACGTCTTCTGTATTTCTCTATTTAGGTCTGGGTCATGGACTAGACAAAATCTGAACCATAATAAAGATAAATCACTGCTGAGTGCGTGTTTAATTGTTTCTGTGTTTCTATTACTGCTGTCTCTATAGTTTGTTAAAGAGTTTTGTAGCACTTCGGACCACAGTGTCTTGAGACAACTTCCTGTACTGTGATTATTTTCATATATTCCTTTGGTTAAAATTTTTTTGTTTAACTACAGCATATAGGCATGCAGTAATAAAGCTCCTTCCCATTCTTCTTCTTCTAGTACCTTCTATCTGATTTACTTAATGTATTTTAATATGTAATATTTATTTTATTTCTGTCTATACTAAGATATCTTTGCGTTTGTTATATAAACCTAGATTTTCTTGGCAGTCCAGAAGTGTCACCACACTTCTAACTAATAAAGAAGCCAAATCAAAAATGTCATGCTCTTGGGATATCTGTTACATGTTTGACTCAAGTGTACTACAGAATTCTTCATGGAATAAAAGATTCGTAGATAGAAAAAAGATGTGATTAACAGCTAACTTCTCATCAGAAACAGTGGAAGAAAGAGGCAGTGGGATGGCATATTCAAAGAGTTGAAGGGGGAAAAAACTGACAATCAGGCAAAAGTATCCTTCAACAATGAAAGTGACAATAAGGCATTCCTAAATAAATAAAGACAGAGAGAATTTATTACTGGCTTACCTGCCTTACAATAAATACTAATAGAAGTCTGTTTAGATGAAAGAAAATGACATAGACAGTAACTCAAATTCACATAAAGAAATAGAACACTGGTAAAAGTAATTATATATCTTTATTTTCTTAAATAGACAACATAAAAGTCACCTGAATAAAACAACAATTATAAAACTGTATTGTTGGGCTTATAAGATATAAGACTTTATGTGTATGTATGTGTGTGTACTTGCACGAGGGAAGAAGACAGAAGGAAGCTCTGTTGGAGGAAATTTTCTCTGTATTACTGGAATAAGACCATCTTTATTTGTTGACAGCATAATCTTATATGTAGAAAATCTTAAGAAATCCAGACACACACACCACACAAACTGATAGAATAAATCAGTTCAGCTGGTTTTCAGGATACAAGATCAGTATGCAAGTCTATGTCTATTTACTGTCAATGAACAATTCAAAAATGTATGTATTTAAGAAAAGCAGTGCAATAAAACACTGAAAATAATAAAGCATTGCTAAGAGAAATTAAAGATCTAAGATAAACTATTCCATGTTCATGGATTGTAGACTCAGTGCTATTAAGATGGTAATTTTCCACAAATTTGTTTATTGGTTTGTTGCAAACTGCAGCGTATTTCTTTTTCCCAGAAATTGATAAGATGATCCTAAAATTTATATAGAAATGCAAAGGGACACTAATAGAAATAATTTGTGAAAGAACAGTGAAGTATAAGATCACTCTAACTTTAATCTTTACACTAAAGGTACAGTATGTAGATAGAACCTAATTTGCATGTCTTTTGACCCCTGATGAAATGGTTTCACTCCCATGTTGTGTTATGTTACTCAGTGCAGTTCGGTCGCTCAGTCGTGTCCGACTCTTTGCGACCCCATGAACCGCAGCATGCCAGGCCTCCCTATCCATCACCAACTGCCGGAATCTGTCCAAATCCATGTACATTGAGTCGGTGATGCCATCCAACCATCTTATCCTCTGTTGTCTCCTTCTCCTGCCCTCAATCTTTCCCAGCATCAGGGTCTTCTCAAATGAGTCAGCTCTTCGCATCAGGTGGCCATAGTATTGGAGTTTCAGCTTCAACATCAGTCCTGCCAATGAACACCCAGGACTGATCTCCTTTAGGATGGACTGGTTGGAGCTCCTTTCAGTCCAAGGGACTCTCAAGAGTCTTCTCTAACACCACAGTTCAAAAGCATCAATTCTTCAGTGCTCAGCTTTCTTTATAGTCCAACTCTTACATCCATACATGACTACTGCAAAAACCATAGCTTTGGCTAGATGGACCTTTGTTGACAAAGAAATGTCTCTGCTTTTTAATATGCTCTCTAGGGTGGTCATAATTTTCCTTCCAAGGAGTAAGCGTCCTTTAATTTCATGGCTGCAGTCACCATCTGCAGTGATTTCGGAGCCCCCAAAAATAAAGTCAGCCACTGTTTCCCCATCTATTTCCCATGAAGTGAGGGGACCAGATGCCATGATTTTCGTTTTCTGAATGTTGAGTTTTAAGCCAACTTCTTCACTCTCCTCTTTCACTTTCATCAAGAGGCTATTTAGTTCTTTTTCACTTTCTGCCATAAGAGTGGTGTCATCTGCATATCTGAAGTTATGATATTTCTCCTGGCAATCTTGATTCCAGCTTGTGCTTCCTCCAGCCCAGCGTTTCTCATATGAGTTAAATAAGCAGGGGACAATATACAGCCTCGACGTACTCCTTTTCCTGTTTGGAACCAATCTGTAGTTCCATGTCCAGTCTAACTGTTGCTTCTTGACCTGCATACAGGTTTCTCAAGAGACAGGTCAAGTGGTCTGGTACTCCCATCTCCTTCAGAATTTTCCACAGTTTATTTTGATCCACACAGTCAAAGGCTTTGGCATAGTCAAGCAGAAAGAGATGTTTTTCTGGAACTCTCTTGCTTTTTCGATGATCCAGCAGATGTCGGCAATTTGATCTCTGGTTCCTCTGCCTTTTCTAAAATGAGCTTGAAAGTCTGGAAGTTCACAGTTCACATATTGCTGAAGCCTGGCTTGGAGAATTTTGAGCATTACTTTACTAGCGTGTGGGATGAGTGCAATTGTGTGGTAGTTTGAGCATTCTTTGGGTTGCCTTTCTTTGGGATTGGAATGAAAACTGACCTTTTCCAGTCCTGTGGCCACTGCTGAGTTTTCCAAATTTGCTGGCATATTGAGTGCAGCACTTTCACGGCATCATCTTTCAGGATTTGAAACAGCTCAACTGGAATTCCATCACCTCCACTGTCTTCATAGTGATGCTTTCTAAGGCCCACTTGTCTTCACATTCCAGGGTGTCTTGCTCTAGGTGAGTGTGAGTGATCACACCATTGTGATTATCTTGGTCGTGAAGATCTTTTTTTTACAGTTCTTCTGTGTATTGTTGCCACCTCTTCTTAATATCTTCTGCTTCTGTCAGGTCCCTGCCATTTCTGTCCTTTATTGAGCCCATCTTTGCATGAAATGTTCCCTTGGTATCTTTAATTTTCTTGAAGAGATCTCTGGTCTTTCCCATTCCATTGTTCTCCTCTTTTTCTTTGCCTTGATCGCTGAGGAAGGCTTTCTTATCTGTCCTTGCTATTCTGTGGAACTCTGCATTCAAATGGGTATATCTTTCCTTTTCCTTTGCTTTTCACCTCTCTTCTTTTCACAGCTATTTGCAAGGCCTCCTGAGACAGCCATTTTGCTTTTTTGCATTCCTTTTTCTTGGGGATGGTCTTGATTCCTGTCTCCTGTACAATGTCATGAACCACCATCCATAGGTCATCAGGCACTCTACCAGATCTAGTCCCTTAAATCTATTTCTCACTTCCACTGTATAGTCATAAGGGATTTGATTTAGGTCATACCTGAATGGTCTAGTGGTTTTCCCCACTTTCTTCAATTTAAGTATGAATTTGACGATAAGGAGTTCATGATCTGAGCCACAGTCAGCTCCCGGTCTTGTTTTTGCTGACTGTATAGAGCTTCTCCATCTTTGGCTGCAAGGAATATAATCAATCTGATTTTGGTGTTGACCATCTGATGATGTCCATCTGTAAAGTCTTCTCTTGTGCTGTTCAAATAGGGTATTTGCTATGATGACCAGTGCATTCTCTTGGAAGAACTCTTATTAGCCTTTGCCCTGCTTCATTCTGTTCTCCAAGGCCAAATTTGCCTGTTACTCCAGGTGTTTCTCGACTTCCCACTTTTGCATTCCAGTCCCGTATAATGAAAAGGACCTCTTTGAGGGGTGTTATAGTAAAAAGGAGACTATCTAGGTGCACTTAACCTAATTACATGAGAAAAATGAGGGTTTTCCCTAGCCAGGGAGGTTTGAAACATAAGAATGGTATTCAGCATACCATTGCTGGCTTTGAAGATTGAAAGGATTAGAAGCTGAGAATTGTCTCTGACCAATAGCAAGAAAATAGTGACTTAAGTCTTCCCACCACAAGGAACTGCATTCTATCAACAACCGGGGCTTGGAAGCAGGTTCTTCATCAGATATTTCCCATTAGAGCATAGCCTAGCTGACAGCTTGATTTCAGTCTTGTGAGAAGTTAAGCAAAGAACCTAGTCAAACTTGCTTGAACTGCTGACCTGTAGAACTGTGAGGTAGTAAATTTGTTTTATTGTAAATTGCTGTTTGTGGTAATTTGTTATACAGAAATAGAAAACTTCAGTATCCAAGAATATAGTGCTGCCATAATGATGGACATTTAGATCAATGGTACAGAATTGTGGATTTAGAAATAAACTCTAGCAATTATGGTCAGTTGATTTTCAACAAAAGTGCCAACACAATCCAATGGGTATAAAATAATCTTTTCAACAGGCATCAATAGGACAATTGGACATGTGCAGAAAAGGTGAATTTAAACCCTTCACACCATGCACAAAACTTAACTTCAACATTATTTGAACATTGCAGACACCTTTTTTGAAACCTAACATTGTATATTAATTTTTCTCAATGTCAGATTTTGTTCTTCAGGTGCAGTGATTTTTATGCATGTTACAATGACCACCTTAACTTCAATATTGATCACAGTATTTCAGTTAGTCTTATGCAATTAATAGTAACCAGAAGTACTGCCTTTAATTAAGAAGAATAAAGTATTACTTTTATGGTACATATGACAAAGGAGTCAAGAATATACAATGAGAAAAGACAATCTCTTTAACAAGTGGTGCTGGGAAAACTGGTCAACCACTTGTAAAAGAATGAAACTAGAACACTTTCTAACACCATACACAAAAATACACTCAAAATGAATTAAAGATCTAAATATAAGGCTAGAAACTATAAAACTCCTAGAGGAGAACAAGGCAAAACACTCTCTGACATAAATCACAGCAGGATCCTCTATGACCCACCTCCCAGAATATTGGAAATAAAAGCTAAAATAAGCAAATAGGACCTAATTAAAATTAAGAGCTTCTGCACAACAAAGGAAACTCTTAAGCAAGGTGAAAAGACAGCCTTCAGAATTGGAGAAAATAATAGCAAATGAAGCAACTGACAAAGAATTAATCTCAAAAATATACAAGCAACTCCTGCAGCTCAATTCCAGAAAAATAAATGACCCAATCAAAAAATGGGCCGAAGAACTAAACAGACATTTCTCCAAAGAAGACATACAGATGGCTAACAAACACATGAAAAGTTGCTCAACATCACTCATTATCAGAGAAATGCAAATCAAAACCACAATGAGGTACCATTTCACGCCAGTCAGAATGGCTGCTATCCAAAAGTCTACAAGCAATAAATGCTGGAGCGGGTGTGGAGAAAAGGGAACTCTCTTACACTGTTGGTGGGAATGCAAACTAGTACAGCCACTATGGAGATCAGTGTGGAGATTCCTTAAAAAACTGCAAATAGAACTGCCTTATGACCCAGCAATCCCACTGCTGGGCATACACACCGAGGAAACCAGAATTGAAAGAGACACGTGTATCCCAGTGTTCATTGCAGCACTGTTTATAATAGCCAGGACATGGAAGCAACCTAGATTTCCATTAGCAGATGAATGGTTTAAGAAAGCTGTGTTACATATACACCACGGAGTACTACTCAGCCATTAAAAAGGATACATTTGAATCAGTTCTAATGAGGTGGATGAAACCGGAGCCTATTATACAGTGTGAAGTAAGCCAGATAGAAAAACACCAATACAGTGTACTAATGTATATATGTGAGACAGCAAAAGAGACTCAGATGTATAGAACAGTCTTTTGGACTTGGTAGGAGAGGGCGAGGGTGGGATGATTTAGGAGAATGGCATTGAAACATGTTTAATATCATATGTGAAACGAATCGCCAGTCCAGGTTTGATGCATGGTACAGAATGCTTGGGGCTGGTGCATTGGGATGACCCAGAGGGATGGTATGGGGAGGGAGGCAGGAGGAGGTTTCAGGATGGGGAACATGTGACACCTGTGGTGGATTCATGTTGATATATGGCAAAACCAATACAATATTGTAAAGTAAAAAAAATAAAAGTAAAAAAAAGAAAAAAAAAGAAAAAACCAGTGAATGTTCTAGTATTCAAGTAACTACAAAAATCAAGAGATCCTAAAATAGTGCCTGAAGCTTTGCTTTTTGGAACCATAATATAAAGACCATCTTGAAATGTCTGGATATCTTGCTGGTAAATTCACTGTGCTTGTAGGATTGATTGCCACATCACTTTAACAGCTGTACCCTTAAGTCAATAAACAATGCTAGTCAATAAAATATATACTTTTGATAGCCAAGGAAACAGAATAAGAAATACTGCCCTTGACAGATGGGTGAAGCTAATAAATCTGGTATTATATCAGTTATGTTGCAAAGATTCTTGGTTTAAGGGAAATTAATATTAAAAGTGTTTGTAGGATTTATTTTGACATAGATTTATTTAAAATGTGATCCTGTGGTATGAATCATGATAGCAAAGGTCGTGGGTGCAGGCAAGGCTATGTGGTCTGCATGTAGCTTACTGTGCTATGTGAATTTTGAATCCTAAGATGACTATGCCTATTGAATTTTTGTGTCACTATGCAGATTGAGGTAAGCAAACAATTAGAAAGCCAATACCTGTGTCTCCCACCACTATCAAGCAGATACTTTCTTAAGCCCAGTACATAGAATTTCAGCTTGTCTGCTGTTGTAATATCCTTTACCCAGAAAGTAAACTTAAAATTTGATGATTTAAACTTGTATTTATTGTAGGAAAATAGATGATGTAAAGAATGTGAGAGAGACTGACCAAAGAAAGTAATGCTTTATCAAAATGCAGAAGAATTAGCTGAATGTAAATGAGGATAAATCTCATAAAGAAGATGAGAATTCTCAACTCTAATGGGGAACATGAGAAGCATGAATACTTATTCACACTTACTGTCCCTTACTGACTCATTATATATTATCTGGTCTGGAAAGAGTAAGCTCTATCACTGTGAGAGATCAGACCTCTAAGTACAGTGAAAAGGCAAAACCATGCAGACAGTAAAATGATCTGTAGTTGTCTGCAGTCAGGGAGACGGAAGGTGGCGGTTATAACCAAAACATTTGTCAAAATCCATAGAGCTGTATAACACAGAGACACAAAGAGTGAACACTAATATACACTGCTGATTTTATGGACTTTAGGTAATAATAATTCATCAAATTGGCTAATACATCGTAACAAATTCATGGAGCTTCCCTGGTGGTCCAGTGACTAAAACTCCTTGCTCCCAATGCAAGGGACCCAGGTTCAATCGCTGGTCATGGAATTAGATCCCACATGCCACAACTAAGATCTGGTACAGCCAAATAAAGAAATAAAATTTTTTAAATTGTAGTAAATTTATTGGGCAGATGGAAGATGTTAAAAAATCAGGGAAACCATGAGGAGGAGTGAGGGAATAAATGAGAACTATCTGCTCAATTTTTAAGTCTAAAACTGCTCTTTAAAAGTCTGTTAATTTAAAACATACAGTGAAAGTATACAGTTTAAGTTACTCTGAAGTTATTTGCTACCAAGATTTGTTTTATATTCTAAACAAACTATGTTCTCTGAACTATTGATTGGAATACCACAAGTGAGCAGAGCTAACCATATAACATCTATATTTTAGGCAATTTAGTTTTACATATTTAATGTCATTTAATTAATGTAACCAGACTATCAGATACACCTGCTTTAAAGATGATGTATTAGTCATCTATTCTCTGTAACAAATTACTTCAAAAGATAGCAGAATAAAACACACTTATTATCACACAGTCTCTGTGGGTCCGAATTCCAGTCAAGTCTTGGCTGGTTCCTTTGCTTCAAGGTCTCCTGTAGACTACAATAAAGGTGTTGACAGCCTGCGGGAGGATCCACTTCCCACGCTCACATGTAGTTGCAAAGAATCAGTTCCTTGTGGGCTTTTGAACTGCAGGCCTCAGTTCCTACCTGACTCTTGGCTGGAGGCCAACCTCAGTTCGTTGTCATGTAGACCTCTCCAGTGTGGCTGTTGGTTTCATCAAAACAGGTAAGCCAAGAAGGCAGTAGCATCTACTAGCAAGACAAGTTCCTGTTTATATAACCTAACTGTAGGGATGACATTTTACCACCTTTGCTGTAATAGAAGCAAGTCGCAGGTCCTGCCTATGTGTAGGGGCAGTGTTCACACACAAGGGCACGAGTTGCAGGAGACAGGCTGTGATCCCTGGCGCCGTAGCTGCCTGCCACGGGAGTAATTAAGCAAATGGTATGCCATAGTGGTATTTGAGTATCTGGAATTTAGTTAAGTTCTTAGGACATATTTCTCTAGTTAAGATTCTACTTTGTTCTATGGAAATTTATATCTTTATTTTCTGTTTTCTAGATACCTGACTTCGCTGATACTTAATCACAATTGACCCTTGAACAATGTGAAAATTAGATTTTTAAAAAATTTTATTCGAGTCATAGCAGAACTTAAAGGCAGAGACCCCAAATCGGCTGGTTTTTCCTCGTTAGGCTGGAGCAGAGTTTAAACCAGGGCAGAGTTACTCCAGCCTGGCTACATCATACTCTCTCTACATTCTGGTCCCAAGCTTGTTTGGTTGCAAACTGTGCTAAACCCCCACAAGGTTGAAAATGTGCATATAAATTTTGACTCCAAAAAAACTTAACTGCTAATAATAGCCCACTGTTGATCCTTCAGTTCAGTTCAGTTGCTCAGTCGTGTCCAACTCTTTGCGACCCCATGAATCGCAGCACGCCAGGCCTTCCTGTCCTTCACCAACTCCCGGAGTTCACTCAGACTCACGTCCATCGAGTCAGTGATGCCATGCAGCCATCTCATCCTCTGTCATCCCCTTCTCCTCCTGCCCCCAATCCCTCCCAGCATCAGAGTCTTTTCCAATGAGTCAACCCTTTGCATGAAGTGGCCAAAGTACTGGAGTTTCAGCTTTAGCATCATTCCTTCCAAAGAAATCCCAGGGCTGATCTCCTTCAGAATGGACTGGCTGGATCTCCTTGCAGTCCAAGGGACTCTCAAGAGTCTTCTCCAACACCACAGTTCAAAAGCATCAATTCTTCGGCGCTCTGTCTTCTTCACAGTCCAACTCTCACATCCATACATGACCACTGGAAAAACCATAGCCTTGACTAGACAGACCTTTGTTGGCAAAGTAATGTCTCTCCTTTTGAGTATACTATCTAGGTTGTTCATAACTTTTCTTCCAAGGAGTAAGCATCTTTTAATTTCATGGCTGCAATCACCATCTGCAGTGATTTGGGAGCCCAAAAGAATAAAGTCTGACACTGTTTCCACTGTTTCCCCATCTATTTCCCATGAAGTGATGGGACCGGATGCCATGATCTTTGTTTTCTGAATGTTGAGCTTTAAGCCAACTTTTTCACTCTCCTCTTTCACTTTCATCAAGAGGCTTTTGAGTTCCTCTTCACTTTCTGCCATAAGGGTGGTATCATCTGCATATCTGAAGTTATTGATATTTCTCCTGGCAATCTTGATTCCAGCTTGTGCTTCTTCCAGCCCAGCGTTTCTCGTGATGTACTCTGCATATAAGTTAAATAAGCAGGGTGACAATATACAGCTTTGACATACTTCTTTTCCTATTTGGAACCAGTCTGTTGTTCTGTGTCCAGTTCTAACTGCTGCTTCCTGACCTGCATACAGATTTCTCAAGAGGCAGGTCAGGTGGTCTGGTATTCCCATCTCTTTCAGAATTTTCCACAGTTTGTTGTGATCCACACAGTCAAAGGCTTTGGCATAGTCAATAAAGCAGAAAGAGATGTTTTTCTGGAACTCTCTTGCTTTTTCCATGATCCAGCAGATGTTGGCAATTTGATCTCTGGTTCCTCTGCCTTTTCTAAAACTAGCTTGAACATCAGGAAGTTCACAGTTCACTTAATGCTGAAGCCTGGCTTGGAGAATTTTAAGTATTACTTTACTAGCATGTGAGATGAGTGCAATTGTGTGGTAGTTTGAGCATTCTTTGGCGTTGCCTTTCTTTGGGATTGGAATGAAAACTGACCTTTTCCAGTCCTGTGGCCACTGCTGAGTTTTCCAAATTTGCTGGCATATTGAGTGCAGCACTTTCACAGCATCATCTTTCAGGATTTGAAACAGCTCCACTGGAATTCCATCATCTCCACTAGCTTTGTTCGTAGCGATGCTTTCCAATGCCCACTTGACTTCACATTCCAGGATGTCTGGCTCTAGATTAGTGATCACACCGTCATGATTATCTGGGTCATGAAGATCTTAACTGATATCATAAACAGCTGAATAGCACATATTTTGTATGTTATATTTGTTGCATACCATATTCTTATAACAACAGAAGCTAGAGAAAAGAAAATACTATTGATGAAATCTTAAGAAGAGAAAGCACATTTATAGTAGTGTAATATCGATACTGTAAGTTTATGTCTATTTACAAGATGAATTGGCTATCATTCAGTTCCTATATCAGCATTGTCTTATATAATACAAAACACTGTAGATGTTACATATATATAAACACTACCACTGGACATCAAAATGAAAGTTGATATGAAGAAGAAATTGATCAGGTTTAATAACTCGTCCATTTTTAATGAAGAAGCAACAGTGTGATTGTTTATGGTAGTCTAATGTAGTTGTTAATGATTGCTTCATGGTAGCCGAGTCTATACACTGATGAATGAATCATTGTCAAATAAAATTCTTACAGCATACAGTATTACAGTCATCTTCATAATACAATATTGAAAACTTTGTCACTTTAAAAAAATTTACCTATGATAATAGACTGATACACAGTTTCTCAAATTATGAGAGACAGTAATATAATTCCATGAAAGCAAAATTGTAAGATTGTGAGAAAACTGATACATTATTAATTTTACATTAAATATCACTCACTTTATGCCTACGTGAGGAAAGGCTATCCAACACAAGTCTTGCACATGATATTCTGTATGGTGAAAACTTAGGGGATTACGATGATGACCCAAAAAGGTCTCACACGGTGCTCACTGAGCAATTATTTGATTTTCACATGAGCATACCCACGCACACACCCCAGATTATTAACTCTGATGATTATTTACTATTCGTTAAGTGAAAGTGGATCATCGTAAAGGTGTTCACCCTTGTCGTCTTCCTGTTGACTAGGCTGAGGAGGAGGAGGTGGAGGGGTTGGTCCTGCTGTCTCAGGTGGTGGAGGTGGAAAAGATGGAGGAGGTGGAAGGGGAGCAGGAAAAGCAGGCAGACTCAGTATAACTTTAAGGAATTATATCCTAATTTCTGTCTGACTTTTTTGCTTTTTCATTTCTCTAAAAATGTTCCTATACAGTACTAATTCTTCTACTGTTTGCATTCATTTCAGTGCCTGAGTAATAGAATGGTCCATGTCATAAAATAAGTTAAAAGCAGTCTTGAATAATTTGAACCCTTCTGCCAGATTGTCTAATGCAATCTGTTTTCTGACACTGTTTCTTCTATATCTTCTTACTCATCCTCTGGTTCTGACACAATTGATCTTCATCAAATTGTCTTCTGTTAATACCTCTGGTGTGGTGTCTGTTATTGAGTTTTTCCAAGATCTTTGTCTTAAAACCCTCCATCTCCACCTTTTTCCCCCCTGATATCCACAATCTCTTTCGTGATTTTCTTGATTGGCTCTGTCATAAATCCTATGAAATCATGTACAACATCTGAACAGTTTTCTCCAGCAGGAATTTACTATTGCAGGCCTGATGACTTTCAGGACTTTTTCTGTAACATTGATGCCATCTCCAGTGGGGTAATCCTTCTAGACTTCCACAGTCTTCTATCAGGGTTCACTTCCATAGTCTTGACAAGCCTTTTCGTAGAGTACTGTGTGGGATGAGCCCTAAAGGTCCTTATGACCTCCTGGTCTAGAGACTGAATTAGAGATGTTCACCTGTGTTTGGGGGCAAATAGACTGCTTCAATGGCTTCACTGTTGAACTTGTAGGGTTCTGGGTGGCCAGAGGCATTGTCCAACATCCAAAGAACTTTAAAAGGCAGTCCATTACTGGCAAGAGACTTTCTGACATCAGGGACAAAGCATCAATGGAACCAGTCCAGAAAAGTGTTCTCATCCAGGTCTTCTTGTTGTGTACCCTAAAGACTGGCAGCAGGTGTTTATCTTTTCTCTTCAAGGCCCAGGAGTTAGCACCGTTGTAGATAAGTGCAGTCTTGATCAAACACCTCACTACCATCTGCACAAAACAATAGTGTTAGCTTTTTCCTTCCTGCCTTAACTCCAGGTGCTCACTTTTCTTCCTCACTAATAGATGTCTTTTCTGGCTTTTTTTCTAGAATAGGGCACTTTCATCTGCATTAGAAATCTGCTCAGGCAGATATCCTTTTTCCGCAATGATTTCTTTAATGGCATCTGGGAGCTTGTCTGCTCCCTTTTCGATGATAGAAGCTGCTTCTCCTGTTATCTTGACATTTTTCACACCAACCGTCTTTCTAAAGTTATCAAACCATCCTTTGCTGTCATTAAATTCTCCAGTTTTAGATCTTTCACCTTCCTTTTGCTTAAAGTTGTCATATAATGAGTTCTTTTTAAAAAATCATCTTAGAGTCTATTGGTATGCTTTTCTTATAACCATCCTGCAACTACATAAAAGCCGCATTTTCAGTATGAGATAAAAAGGTATTTCACAAAGAGCATGAGGTTTTTGCGTCTGCTGGAATAGCTGTAGCAATGGCTTTACAAATTTCCTTTTTCTTTTTTACAATGGTCCTTAACGCTAGATTCATTTATCCTATAATGGTGGGTAGCCACAGCTGCAGACCTCAATTTAAGGTGCATATCAAGCAATTCAACTTTTTCTGGTAGTGTCATGACTTTTCTCTGCTTCTTGGGACCACTTCTGGCATCATTAGTAGCATTTTGTATGGATCCCATGGAGTTATTCAAGGTTTACAGTACTGCACTAAACATGATGAAAAATACATGAGAACCACAAGAGATCACTTTTTTACTAAAAGTTCCACAGTTTACTGGAGAGACAAACTGCTCATGCAGAGATGATGAGCATCACATGGTGTTTTAAGCAGACACTCATACTTGCAACACTTGAGCACACTGCAATAGCGTTAGGAGGTGACTGTGAAATTATTACAGTAATGCAGCATATGCAGTTCATTTATGCAGTTATGATTTAAACCTGAACCTTTACAATTGTTTACATTTCTCTCAACTGTGAGTAGTGCCATATACAGTATGTTTGTGTATTTTGATAAATTTTATCAAATTTTTTATCAAATCAAATTTTTTAAATTTGATAAAATTGTGGTGAATTTTAATGTTTTGTAATAGACATGTATGTTTCATGGTAGTAAATGATAAACTAGTATCTACATATATTTTATGCATTCATGACATACCTTTTTCTTAATTTTTTTTTTGTCTTTCTAGGCTATGTGTTTCCTGTTTTTTCAAATTGTTGCAATTCTCAAACATTTTTTCCAGTGTATCTATTGAAAACAATCCATGTAGAAGTGGACCTGTGTAGCTCAAATTCATATTTGTCAAAGGTCAACTGTGTATGAATTTTGTGTTGAAGATGCTGTCATGGTAGCTGACCAGTCTATGGAATGAATTATTCTTACCAGGTTTTAAATATTTTAGTTTGCTGTATATTTTACCTATTATTATCATTGCCTTTTTATTATTTATTTGGACACCTACACAAACTATTATAGACCAGTTGTTACCAGTGCGAGAGAAAGGATCAGTCTCTGTATACTCCATTAAAAATTATAGGAACCTACTCCAAATCTTCAAATCAGGCTGAATATAATAATAATAAATAATTATTTGGTGATATACTACAAGGCCATGCTAGTTGAAAGCCAAGTCAGTATTATAGACATATATTTACTATTGTCTTAATGTTAATTGTTTCAAGTCACACTGATAATTGATAGTGGGTGTACAGTTTTATGTATACTTGCATATTCCACAAATATTTTTTCAAACCAGAAAATCTATTGAAAAATGCAGTCTAGACATTATTGTCTGGTTTTTGACTTGAAGAAATATGTTTTATACTAGTAGATTATAGATGTGAAATGAAATCTGAAAAGTGTTTAAACTGATAATAATATTAAATTTGTGTGTTCTCTACATTAAGTATGATTGGGATACAATGGTTAAAATGCATTGAACAAATTTAGGTTCATGATCACTCTTTTTGGAGCCAGTAATGTGTGTCCTTATATTTGACTCTTTGTTTGACATTCATTCCCCATCTTAGATCTCAGAAGGCTATTATGTTGTTCATTTATTTCAAATGGACTTTGGCCCTATGACTGTGCCACCTGGAACAGACAATTGTGCTAGGAAAGGGGATCTAGTACTCGACAGATTGTCTCGGTACTTTGTGATTCTACTTATATGAGGTTTCTAAATAGTGAAATTCATAAAAACAAAAAAGTGGAATGGTGGATGCCACGGGCTGGGAAGAGGGAAAGGGGATTTACTTTTCAGTGAATATAGAGTTTTACAGGATGAAAAAGTTCTAGAGATCTGTTATATAGCACTGTATATGGTTAATGTTGCTGTATATAGATTTGAAACAGTTAAGATGGTAAATTTTATGTTTGTGATTTTGACAATTAAAAATAGTCTCAGCCAAAGTGTGAATGCATGTTTACTCATGCAATAGAAAGGCTTAATATAGAAACACTTCTGTTATATGTATAAATAGCTATGTTGGTAGCACTTGATTTTGCCGAGTTAATATCAACATGCTGAGATAAGAAATGGAATGGGATCTAGACCAGTCTTTAATACTACATTAATATCATTCTGATATCTTTTAAATATCAGTCTGAACTCTTTCAACCTAAGCTGTTGAGCAAAGAGCCTTTCTAAGCTGGAAGGGCTTCCCAAATGGTAAAGAACCCACCTAAAGAGACTAAGAGACACGGGTTCAATCCCTGGGTTGGGAAAATCCCCTGGAGGAGGGCATGACAACTCACTCAAGTGTTCTTGCCTGGAAGAAGTCCTAAATATACTTCCACACATTTTGTGTGGGAATACTGATGTTCATATATAGGATATTACTGACAAACCAATTTGACAGATACTGTGCAAGTAAATACTAAAATATAATGTTTTATTGCTTCTGCTTATGGTGTCAAACCTCACTGTTCTGAGTTCTCTGGGTATACATCCTACCCTCAAGGACCTTATAATCTCAAAGACAGTTCAACAAAAAGAAAAAAATTAATTTTTGAAATTTCAGATAATGACAAGTGCTTTGTGTTAAGTGATTGGGCAGGGAATACATGAATGAACCTTCTGAGAACATCACAACATAAAAAGTAAAGCTGAGATACAAGATGGCTGTGTAAAGGAAGAAGAAACAGTAAGAAGAAAAGTGCATAAACAAGTCATGAGACTGTTAGATGACATCTCCAAATAATTCACTGCAGGCAGAAAATACATGACCATCACAAAAACTAGGGCAACTTTGTGCAGAAGTCACAGGTGACTGAGAAGAGCTGTGAAGGCTCATCCAGTTCACCTGCCTCTTTTCTGAAGCTATATCTATGTAGCTGTCAGCTCATTTCAATAATTGTTATGGCCATTGCATTCCCTTTTATTGTATCATCTCTCTGGTCCCTTACTAAACTTTCTCCATTACTGTTCATTCTTTATTCCTGTTTCTCTCTTTTCCTCTTTCATTATTTGACTTCTCCTTATTTTCTTTGAAATGTCTAGATGCTTTTCAGGTTCTGATCCCTCTCTCAGGCCCTTCTTTCCACCTTCCCATCAGTCTTCCTACTCATGCAGAGACACTCACATTGTTTATATCAGTTGCAGATGGAAGGCTTCCTAAGTAGAGGT
The DNA here is from genome assembly GCF_001704415.2 of Capra hircus. NCBI lineage: Eukaryota > Metazoa > Chordata > Mammalia > Artiodactyla > Bovidae > Capra > Capra hircus. Next base: position 20,373,715 of record NC_030831.1, on the reverse strand, counting down.
TTTCACCTGTGACTATATGACAGAATTCAGAGAAGGCGATGGCACCCCACTCCAGTACTCTTGCCTGGAAAACCCCATGGACGGAGGAGCCTGGTAGGCTGCAGTCCAAGGGGTCACAAAGAGTCGGACACGACTGAGCGACTTCACTTTCACTTTTATGCATTGGAGAAGAAAATGGCAACCCACTCCAGTGTTCTTGCCTGGAGAACCCCAGGGACGGGGGAGCCTGGTGAACTGCCATCTATGGGGTTGCACAGAGTCGGACATGACTGAAGTGACTTAGCAGCAGCAGCAGCAGCAGCAGCAGCATATGACAGAATTACTTAAATATCTGTTTCATTAACTCGATTGCTGTAACTTTGATGCCACGCTCTCTTGGGGTGGCAGTCCCTGCTATTTTTCACTTCTTGATTTCTCTTCAGTTGAGAGTCATTTTCTGTATCCACGTTTATAATCACATAATTTAAGAATCTTCTCTTGTACAGTGTAGAGTTGTGAATAAACAGCTGGTTTACATCCTGCTGTTACCTGTTACACTGAGGTGACATCATAATCTTTATCATAATCCCAGTAGTCACTATTAGTCAATCATTCTGAGTTGACACAAAACTTTTTTATCATTCCTGGTTTAATGGGCTTCCATAAGGATGGAATAACTGAAACTGAACATATGTACTCACCATAAATAAGTAACTGGACAGGACATATTCTACAAAAGGTTTTCAAAGTATTAGACATCAGACACTGAAGTAGAGTGATCCATGGAAGAGGGGAAACAAACTAGATGAACCATACAGTTGCCTGGCAATGCTACCTGGAGAGAGATTCCAGCTGGCAAGGCCGAGAGGGAAACCCAAGCAAAGACTGGGGGTCTCCTTGACCTGGGAGGTTGAAGAGGACAAGGCAGAGTGAATACTAGAGAGGCAGGGAAGAATACTAGCAAGGTGAGAGCTGCAGTTAGAGAGTGATCCAGAGATCAGCAGAGAGCCTCAAGTTTTAAATAATGATCAGTATGTAAGTAAGAGAAAACCTAATGGGTTTAGGGAAAGAACTGCCAAAAGAAGTAACAATCCTTGGAACTCACGTTAGGCTGGAAATAGATCCTGTTTCTATCAGCCACATTGGCATCAGGTACAGTGCCCAGAAGGGTATTGCCCCAGTAGATGGGCAGAAGCAACCCTAGGCTAAAAGGATTCTTTTGTTCTGTTATACCTCAGTTCAGTTCAGTCACTCAGTCATGTCCAACTCTTTGCAACCCCATGAATCACAGCATGCCAGGCCTCCCTGTCCATCACCACCTTGCAGAGTTCACCAAAACCCATATGCATTGAGTCAGTGATGCCATCCAGCCATCTCATACTCTGTCGTCTCCTGCCCCTAAACCCTCCCAGCATCAGGGTCTTTTCCAATGAGTAAATTCTTTGCATGAGGTGGCCAAAATATTGGCGTTTCAGCCATAGCATCAGTCCTTCCAATGACCACCCAGGAAACTGATCTCCTTTAGAATGGATTGGCTGGATCTCCTTGCAGTCCAAGGGACTCTCAAGAGTCTTCTCCAACACCACAGTTCAAAAGCATCAATTCTTCGGCACTCAGCTTTCTTCACAGTCCAACTCTCACATCCATATGTGACCACTGGAAAAACCAGAGCCTTGACTAGATGGACCTTTGTTGGCAAAGTAATGTCTCTGCTTTTGAATATGCTATCTAGGTTGGTCATAGCTTTTCTTCCAAAGAGTAAGCGTCTTTTAATTTCATGGCTACGGTCACCATCTGCAGTGATTTTGGAGCCCAAGAAAATAAAGTCTGATACTGTTTCCACTGTTTCCCCATCTATTTCCCATGAAGTGATGGGACCAGATGCCATGATCTTCGTTTTCTGAATGTTGAACTTTAAGCCAACTTTTTCACTCTCCTCTTTCACTTTCAAGAGGCTTTTGAGTTCCTCTTCACTTTCTGCCATAAGGGTGGTGTCATCTGCATATCTGAGGTTATTGATATTTCTCCTGGCAATCTTGATTCCAGCTTGTGCTTCTTCCAGTCTGGCATTTTGCATGATGTACTCTGCATATAAGCTAAATAAGCAAGGTGACAATATACAGCCTTGACATACTCCTTTTCCTATTTGGAACCAGTCTGTTGTTCCACGTCCAGTTCTAACTGTTGCTTCCTGACCTGCATATAGGTTTCTCAAGAGGCAGGTCAGGTGGCCTGGTATTCCCATCTCTCTCAGAATTTTCCACAGTTTCTTGTGATCCACACAGTCAAAGGCTTTGGCATAGTCAATAAAGCAGAAAGAGATGTTTTTCTGGAACTCTCTTGCTTTTTCAATTATCCAGCGGATGTTGGCAGTTTGATCTCTGGTTCCTCTGCCTTTTCTAAAACCAGCTTGAACATCTGGAAGTTCATGGTTCATGTATTGCTGAAGCCTGGCTTGGAGAATTTTGAGCATTACTTTATTAGCATGTGAAATGAGTCCAATTATGCGGTAGTTTGAGCATTCTTCGGTATTGACTTTCTTTGGTATTGGAATGAAAAGTGACCTTTACCAGTCCTGTGGCCACTGCTGAGTTTTCCAAATTTGCTGGCATATTGAGTGCAGCACATTCACAGGATCATCTTTTAGGATTTGAAATAGCTCAACTGGAATTTCATCACCTATACCTAATGAAGCTTAAAAGTAATAGCTGACAGGATCATACTGTTTAGAGGTATGTTAACTATAGCCAGAACAAAGCATAAGCACATTTGTAGCTAAAGTACAAATATAAAAATATCCAACAACCAAAAAGGTAAAAGATACAGTGTTTTACATCCAATAAAAAATGACCATCCCTGTAAAGAAGGAGGAGAATATCACCCAAAATGGGATAAAAGCAACCTAGCAATGACAGAGACAATGGAATTAATAGACAGAGATACTAAACAAAACTTGTGTGTTTTCAAGAAGTTAGAGGAAATATGAGCACATTAAATAGAAACAATACTTACTTTCTAAAGTCTCAAATGAGACTTCTGAAGATGAAAACTGGAATTTCTATAATGAAAAATACATTGGAAGGGATTCACAGCAAATGTAACATTTCAGAAGGAAGGACCAGTAAAAGGAGGACATACAGCAATATAAATACCCAAAGTGAGACAGAGGCAAAAAAGACAGAGAAGGAGCAGAGCGTGCATGAGCTGTAGAATGGCTGCAGGCAGTCTGAGATATGTGAGTCTGGAGTTTCCAAATGAGTTAAGAAGGATGGAAAATAAATATTTTAAGAAATATGGTCCTGATTTTTTCAGTATGATGTATATTATAAACCCTTGGATGTAACCAGATGAATGAATTCAAATCACAAGAAACACAGAGAAAACTCTATCAAATCATATAATCAAATTACTTACAGCAATGATAAAGAAAATTTCATAAAAGCCAGAAGGTTAAAACACTACATAAAGATGTAGTGTAGTGTCAGAGAAAAAGTGGGAAAACAGTGAAACTGTCTTTAAATTACTGAAAGAAAAAAAAAGTCAAGCTAGAATTTTATACTACACAAAATGTATCTTTCAAAAATGAAGGTGAAATGCTCTTTCCAGTTATAATAGCTCAAAAAATTGTTTACCCACAAACCTGCATTATAAGACATGTTAAAGAAAGTCTTTTAGACCAGAATAAATGATACTAGGTAGAGATATGGATTTATACTAGCAATGAACACTATAAATGGTAACTTTGTGAGTAAATATAAAATAATTTTCTTCATTTTGTGTTAGTCATGTCTGACTCTTTACAACCCTATAGACTATAGCCCACAAGGCTCCTCTGTCCATGGGAGTCTCTAGGCAAGAATACTGACTGAGTTGCCATTTCCTTCTCCAGGGGATCTTCCTGATCCAGGGATCAAACCCCAGGTCTCCTGCATTGAAGGCAGATTCTTTACCATCGGAGCTATAAGGAAATCATATTATTTATGTGTTTAAAAGACAACTTACTCATTTAAGAAAAGTAATATAATGTGGGACTTTTAAGGTACATAGAAGCAAAATATTTAACAGTAGTACAAAAACTGAGTGAGGATTTGTAAGATTTCTTATATGATGTCTGAAATAGCATAATCTCTCTTGAAGGTAGGATATGATAGGTTAAAGATATATGTTAGGAACTCTAAATCAATCCCCCAAATTATAGCTAATAAGTCAACAAAGTAGATCAGGTGGCATCATGAGATGGTGACAGATTAGGAATAAGCCAGGATTGTTTTCTTTCACCTCTGTTCAGCTTTGTATTGGCGGGTCTAGCCAGTGCAGTAAGTCATGAAAAAGACATACAGACTGTAAAAGAGCTGAAACAATCTTTACTTGAAGATGGCATGATCAGAATGTAAGTTTGCATAAACTGTAAGTGTACTATCTGACTTTCTATGTAATTCCAAAAAAAAAGGGGGGGTGCTACTAGAAGTTATATGAGTTTAGGAAGTTTGCAAAGTACAAATCAATTTACAGAAACCAATTATATAGCATTTATATGAGGTACTGAGGATAGTAAAAATCACAGAGATAGGGAATAGAGTTGTTGCCAGGGGCTGTGGGGTAGGGAAATGGGAGGCTATTGTTTAATGCGATAGAGTTTTAGTTTTATAAGATGAAAACAACTGTGAAGATGGATGGATGACAGTTGAGCAATATTATGGATGTATTTAATACCACTGAACTCTGCGCTTAAAGATGATTAAGATGGAAAATCTTACGTGTATTTTACCAAGATAAAGTTTTAAAAATCAACTATGTATCTGCATATTAACAGCAAAGTAAGATGTTAAAACTTAAAAACATTTTAAGTTTTTAAATTGTAAAGCTACCATTTTATAATAGCATCAGAATTATGAAATTTTTAGGAATAAATGTGACCTGTACTCTAGCAACTGCCCTGCAAAAGATTAGCACCCCATGCTTTGAAAGACATACTGTGCTTGTGGATCAGAAACCAATATTGTTAATATGTCAGTTCTTGCCAAAGTGACCTATAAAGTCAGCTGATACCAGCTGAAATTCCAGCAGGCTTTTCTTGTAGAAATCAACAGCTGAGTTGAAAATTCATCTTAAAATCCAGAGTCAGACAAGACCTACTTTTAAATTACAGTAATTAAGACAGTGTGGTAATGTAAAGATAAACAGATCAGTGGTTCAGAACACACCCATCCAGGGACTTCCCTGGTTGTCCAATGGTTAAGACTCCATGCTTCCATTGCAGGGGGCTGGAATTCAACCCCTGGTCAGGGAACTAGGACCCTACATGCAGGATGCCCCTCCTCAAAAAAGCAGTTATAGGAGACCAAAAAAAAATTACAGCATCCAGAATTAGACATACTTATATATTACACCTAAGCTTAAATGTAAAACCCAAAGCTATAAAACTTCTAGAAGAAACCATTAAAAAAATTTTTTTTTCTCATTGAGTTAAGGAAAAATGTCTTAGAATCAATACCACAAGCATGATTTGTGAAAGAAAAATTGATAAATTGCACTTCATCAAAAGTAAAAACTAGTCTTCTAAAAGTACTATGGAGAGGATGAAAATATAAATCACAGACTCTAGGAAAATATTTATAAATCACACATCTGATATCCAAAATATGTGATGAACTCTCAAAACTTGACGTTAGGGAGAGGAACTAAGAGTCTAGCCCTTTACTGCTTGTAGACCTTTGTTGTTGGTTTTCGAAGGGAGAGAGAATGGGGAAGAAAATGCAAGTGAATTTCTTCCATGTTTACCCTGTTGAAAGTATCTTCAATACTATGGCATTTTGTCTCTTATGTACAATGAGGTAATAGGGTCTCTTTAGTTTCTATATATCTTATCATTTAGATTTAGAGCTCAGTGTTGGGGACCACTTAGTACTGACTTCCAGCTGCTAATGCTACCCTAGTCTCTATTCAAAAAATCTCTATCCACTCACTTTTCTTAAGACTACCAAGGAGTTTCTTTCAAAGTGTTCATGAATTGCCATGACTTTGCCCAAGCCCATAGAGTGAGCCAGTGGTAGTAAAGACTTAAACCCAGACTTGGTCATCTGAAGGTCAGTGCTCTTTTTGTTTTACCCCAGCTGCTTGGTTGAAATGAGGTTAGGGGTCTAATTTTTGCTCTTCCTATTCAGTTATATGAACTTGATTCAGTCATTTAATTTCTCTCATCTTCCATTTTCTCAGATGGAAAATGAAAAAGTAGATTGAAAGAAAAGTAAGACCCTACGACTTTTCATTCTTTCTATTATTTTCTTATCCTTCAGTTCTTCTTCATGTTTCCTGCCCTTTGCTCCGCATTTTTCTCCCCCCTTTTCTCTTTTTACCACTAGTGAGCTCTCCTTATGAGTCAAGTTGTTGTGTAAAAGTTGTCACTATTGAGTGACATGTGTACCTCACAAACTCTTAGATTTCTCCTGAGCATTCCTCGCTGACTGCAGCCCTGTTCTCCCATCTTCCACCAACAGAATGTCCCTACAGTTCTGTTTTTTTCTGTCTCTAAAGCACACCATACTGTAAAACTGAAAATCAGTTTTTATTGTTGTCATCTTGAACATACCCAACTAGAAAACTTACTTCTAAATTTGCACATGCAGAAACAGTTATCTTCTCATTTTTTTACTCCCTGAGATTTCTCTTATTCAAGGGTAGTTATTTAATGTCTGCCCTTTTTGATACCTCCAAAGTAATCATTGGAAAAAATTGCATTTCTTTAGAATTTTTTTTAACCTTTTTTTTCTTTTTACATTTCTTTTTAATTGAAGGATAATTGCTTTACAGAATTTTGTTATTTTCTGCCAAATATCAATGTGAATCAGCCATGGGTATACATATGTCCCCTCCCTCTTGAACCTCCCTCCCATCTCCCTCCCCATTCCACCCCTCTAGGTTGTTATAGAGCCTCTGTTTGAGTTCCCTGAGTCATACAGCAAATTCCCATTGGCTGTCTGTTTTACATATAGTAAGTTTCCATGTTACTCTCTCCATACATCTTACCCTTTCCTTCCTCCCCCTCCACCCAGCCGTGTCCTTAAGTCTGTTTGAGCACTGATGGAATTGTATGGTTGAGGGAAGGGTGCATGGCAGTACTGCAGTTTTAGTCCTAGTGAGGAAAAATCTAGCTGTGGAGGTGCTGAAGTACCAGAGTAGCTGTAACCATGTTTTTATATTGCCCTGCAATCCTGATGCTCTTCATGTTCAACTCATGATGCCACTTTGTCATTCTTTTACATTTATTTTAACTCCATTTGGGTGTGCATCATCATTTCTCAGGAATTTTCTTACACAGACAGAAGCTTAAATCACTAACCATGCAGTTTCGCTTAAATAGAAGCCACTTTTCAAAATGTAAAATAGGACATTTCCATTTGTGGCTAGCAGGTATAGTTGGAAAGCCTGTGGCTGCTTTAATTCTGGTACTTTTCTTTTATGAATCTGATGTCCGTGTGAGAATACTTCCACACCATCCAGCCTTCTCCGACTCCCTTACCCTCTTCTCCCCTTTCCACACTTCCTCATGGTCAGGCATCAGGCCTAACATTTTTAGCCAGCTTGGGACTGTGTTAATAAATCAGCCATTACTGCATTTTTAAATAATATCACCATATATGCATGGGTGCATGCTCAGTTGCTTTAGTCGTGTCCAACTCTTTGCAACTCTATGGACTGTAGCCCGCCAGGCTCCTCTCTCCATGGGAGTCTCCAAGTAAGAATACTGGAGTGGGTTGCCATTTCCCTCTCCAGGGGATCTTCCCCACCCAAGGATCGAACCCACGTCCCCAGTGCCTCTTGTATTGCAGGCAGATTCTTTATCACTGAGCCACTTTGGAAACCTAAATATAGGAACTCTCATACTTAATAAGAACTTACTTAACTAAATAATTAAGAACAGTAATGAATTGATGAATTTTATACTTTTATGGGAAGAATAGACTTTCATGAGTCTATTTCAATGATAGAAATAGACAGATAGGCAGATACATATATACCTATATACTTTGGGTAGTTGGGGAGGAATGGTTGTTATTTACAGTAAAATTTTGCAAGGCCCACTGATAAGTGTGGAAGGAGAGCTAATGAAATCATTATAGAAAGGGTTGCATCAAGCAAGAGTTATCAGTGGCTGCTAAATCTAGAGAGCAATAAAGAGGAGCAGGATATTTTCATGGTCTGTAAGTGTTTCCCCTAAGACGGCTTATTAATTGTAAGGAAGAAAAAGAAAAGAAAGCAGTAATTATACCACATGGAGAGATCGTGTCTCCAGGTGTTCAACTCTGAGAACACATCACCAATTCAGTATTCTCCGCAAAAGCACACAACCTGAATCTAAATCTCAAGGAAACATCAAACACAAAATGCCAAACTTTCTTCTAAATAAAGGAGGGAAGGAACTGTATATTTCAAAAATGGAAATGTCATAAAAGACAAAGGTGATGGCAGTCTTTCAGATTAAAGAAGAATTAAGAGATATGAAAGTTAAATGCAATGTCTGACCATGTTGGGAGGAGTATAGTACAAAGGATATTATTAGGTCAACTGATAAAATTATGTGGCTGATAGGTTAGATAAAGTTTGTGACATTGATAACTGTATTGTAGTTACACATGTAAGAAAACTCCTGTTTTTAAGAACTGCTCAGTGAAGTATTTAGGGATAAATGGTCATGATATATGTAAGTTACTCTCAAATACTTCATAAAAATATTACATATGTATGAGTGTAAATACTTGAATGCACGAATGATAAAGAAAATGGAATATAATGTAAACAGTGTGTAAATCTGGGTAAAGGGCATATGAGTGTTAATGTACTTTATTTTTACACTTTTTTATCATTTAATATCATTTCCTTTTTTTCTGTTACTCATTTTCCTTTTTTCCAGATGTACTGCATGAAATATAAATTTAAAATGTCCAGCATACTGATTTGATATATGTTTGTGTTACAAAATGATTACTACATTAAGTTTAGTTAGCATCATCACCTCACATCAGTTCAGTTCAGTTCAGTCGCTCAGTTGTGTCCGACTCTTTGCGACTCCATGAATCACAGTACACCAGGCCTCCCTGTCCATCACCAACTCCTGGAGTTCACTCAAACTCATGTCCATTGAGTTGGTGATGCCATCCAGCCATCTCATCCTCTGTCATCCCCTTTTCCGCCTGCCCCCAATCCCTCCCAGCATCAGAGTCTATTCCAGTGAGTCAGCTCTTCACATGAGGTGGCCAAAGTACTGGAGTTTCAGCTTTAGCATCATTCCTTCCAAGGAACACCTCACATAGTTACATTTTTTTGCTTATTATGAGAAATTTTAGCACCTACTCTCTTAATAACTTTCAAATATATAGTATGGTATTGTTAATCATATTATGTTATACATTACAACTTCAGAACTTACTAATCTTGTAATGGCAAGTTTTTCCCTTTTGACCACCTTCACCCAAATGATAGTTTCTAAATAACTTTTACAATTTAAAAAAATTTTTAGACTAATTAAAGCCTTTGTCCACCTCAGAATTAATGACCAACCTTATATATTTCATAGAAATAATAATTTTAAAGTCCTATGACATGGCTACTTTAAATATTCTGTTGTTTATTTTTATAGCTATGATTTTTATATGTATCTTAAATATATGCTTACTGTTTTTCATGATAGAAAACCTCTTGTCTAGACACATCTTGGAATATAAGTAAAAGACACAGAGACTGAGAAATAAGTTGTGAATCCAAGTACCCTATTTACTAGAACAAGTAGAACAGCTGGAGCAGTTCTGTCCCATGGAACTGTCTGCACTGATGGAACTGTTCTTAGTGTGCATTTTCCAACATGGTAACACATAATGAGTGTGGCTATTGAGCACTTAAGATGTGGGTCAGTTCTGTTCAGTTGCTCAGTCGTGTCCAACTCTTTGTGACCCCATGGACTGCAGCACTCCAGGCTTCCCTGTCCATCACCAACCCTCAGAGCTTGCTCAAACTTATATCCATCGAGTCAGTGATGCATCCAACCATCTCTTCCTCTGTCATCCCCTTCTCCTCCTGCCCTCAATCTTTCCCAGCATCAGGGTCTTTTCTAAGGAGTCAGTTCTTCACATCAGGTGGCCAAAGTATGGGAGTTTAAACTGCAGCATCAGTCCTTCCAATGAATATTCAGGACTGATTTCCTTTACGATTGACTGGTTTGATATCCTTGCAGTCCAAGGGACCCTCAAGAGTCTTCTCCAACACCACAGTTCAAAAGCATCAATTCTTCACACTCAGTTTTCTTTATAGTCCAACTCTCACATCCATACATGATTACTGGAAAAACCATAGCTTTGACTAGATGGACCTTTGTCAGCAAAATAATGTCTCTGGCTTTTAATATGCTGTCTAGGTTGGTCATAACTTTCCTTCCAAGAAGCAAGCATCTTTTCATTTCATGGCTGCAGTCACCATCTGCAGTGATTTTGATGCCCAAGTAAATAAAGTCTGTCACTGTTTCCACTATTTCCCCATCTATTTGCTGTGAAGTGATGGGACCGGATGCCATGAGCTTAGTTTTCTGAATGTTGAGCTTTAACCCAGCTTTTTTCACTCTCTTCTTTCATTTTCATCAAGAGGCTCTTTAGTTCTCCTTTGCTTTCTGCCATAAGGGTGGTGTCATCTGCATATCTGAGGTTATTGATATTTCTCCCAGCAATCTTAATTCTAGCTGTGCTTCATCCAGCCTGGTGTTTCGCATGATGTACTCTGCATAGAAGTTAAATAAGCAGGGTGACAAGTACAGCTTTGACATACTCCTTTCCCAATTTTGAACCAGTCCATTGTTCCATGTCTGACTCTAATTGTTGTTTTTTGACCTGCATACAGATTTCTCAGGAGGCAGGTAATGTGCTCTGGTATTTCATCTCTTTAAGAATTTTCCACAGTTTGTTGTGATCCAAATAGTCAAAGGCTTTGACATAGTCAGTAAAGCAGAAGTAGATGTTTTTCTGGAAGTCTTGCCTTTTTTGTGATCCAGTGGATGTTGGCAGTTTGATCTCTGGTTCCTCTGCCTTTTCTAAATCCAGCTTGAACATCTGGAAGTTCACGGTTCACGTACTGTAGAAGCCTGGCTTGGAGAATTTTAAGCATTACTTCTGCTAGCGTGTGAGATGAGTGTAATTGTGCGGTAGTTTGAACATTTCTTTGGCATTGCCTTTCTTTGGGATTGAAGTGAAAACACCTTTTCCAGTCCTGTGGCCACTGCTGGAATGTGTGTAATGAAACTGAACTGTTAATTTTAATTAGTGTAATTTCACTAGACACACATGGCTAGTGACTACCATATTAAGTAGTGCCGTTTGGGAGTGGTGATTAATACCTTGATATGAGAAGTTTATAAGTTCCCATAATCAATAAGCTGACTATTTAAAGAGATGAGCTAGCCATGGCTGGGCCTAATTAGCTTAAGTAAGATCTGTCCTTTTCAGAAAGATTCTTTGATGTTATTGCCTATGTTTTAACTATACTAGTAAAAAATTTAGTATTGAATAATAATGAATCAAACCCAATGAAACTTGCAGTGACAAAATTAAGTATAATTAGTGCAATCCTGCATTTTACAATTTACAGCATTTGCCACCAAAATCCCAAAGTAGATGCCAAGACTTCTGCTTTACTGACTTACTCTGATTAAAGAGACTTACTGGATACAAAGGGATGTAAAAGAGGAAAGAAGAGAAGTAAGATGGATAGTTGGATGGACAAGAAAACAATGCAAGGTATTCTATTCTAAGTACAGCAGGAGGGTTACAATAAGTCTCTTTTATCAAATGTGAACAGACCTGATGTTATCTAAGGTTCCTTCTAGCTCTAACTTCTGTGATGCTAAATCTTAAGAATACTAAGCAGGAGGAGATCTCTGAGACTAGAGCAATCAGATTAATTTAGGATTTGGAGTTCAGTGTTTGACTGGTTTTGTTATATGATTGTAATCTCCCAAACCATATGAATGATTTCTGTATTGCTAAGTAAATTTATTTCATTTCAAGCAGAGTATTCATTAAAAGAAAAGCTCTGATAAATACTGTACTTTCTAGAGTATGGTATCTTCCTTGTTACTTTGATAGCTTTTTAAAAAGTGATTGAGATGCTATTTAATCAGTCACATATAAATACCCTACTTATAAAGGCAACATGTTGAGAGAATAAGCTAGAAGGAAATACAAAAATAACTTGTGTGTTTTCTGAATACAGCACTCTTTAAGCACTGAAACCTCTGTCTGTTGTCCCTGTCTTTTACTGTGTATCAGTAAGACCTTTCATTGGCATTGGGAGTAATACTGTTCTAGTTGTGATGCCAAAAGCTCAGCTTCTCTGTTCACTGATGCCAAATTGAATCTTGAAGACAGAGTTTCAGGTGAAATAGAAAGAGATAGCTTTATTACTTTGCCAGTCAAAAGGGAACACAGAAGGCTAATGCCTTAAAAACTGAGCCCCCCTCCCTGGTGAATAGGAAGAGCTTATATAGTCAGGCAGGGGAATGCGATAAGGATAAAGGCAATAATACTCTTGCATCCCTTCTTTCTTCTGCACAGTTTCAAAAGGGTGGGGTTGCTGACAAGATTAGAGTGTGTACAGGATCCTAGGTGGTGGGTCTCCTAATCTTGATGAACATCTGTGGTCCCTTTATCCTGCTTCAGGTAGTTTCCTGACTGTTCCTCCTTTATAGGAGTTCTGTTTTCCCCCTTGGAACTCAGGTCATGGAAACTGGAATCTTGCCTGTAAGAAATGGAGGATAAAAAGGCCCCTATGCTGAGGAACCCCGCAGGACCCTGCTTGGGATCAGGAGGACGTACTAGACTCCACATATGGTCATAATCACAGCTAAGATTTACTGCAGTGAAAAGATACAGAGCAGACTCTACAAAGGGAGAAGGTACATGGTTGAAGTCTGGAGAAAATCATGTACAACCTTAAACGAATTTTGTTGAAGTGAAGTCACACCAGATGTACTTGTTACCTGAAAACTGGGTTCACCTCTTGGTGGTTCTCAAACCAGCAAAAAAAATGAAGCCAGACATCAAGAGAAGGAAGAGTTTATATTTATTTGTAGTGAGTAGGAAGAACATCAGGAATTTTTCCAAAAGCAGTGTTTCCCTGAACAGCAGAATAGGAGAAGTTTTAAGCTTAGAGTATATGCACGTTTTTAAAGCAGTTTTTTTTTTTTTTTCAAGTGCATGATTTTCTTTAAAGTTCTAGTTGCCTGGTCTCATTGGGATCAGAACAAATTCTACGGCTCTGATTCAGTTTTATCTTTACCCGTGTAATATATTTAACTCTCTTGCTTTTTCGATGATCCAGCAGATGTTGGCAATTTGATCCCTGGTTACTTTGCCTTTTCTAAAACCAGCTTGAACATCTGGAAGTTCATGGTTCACATATTGCTGAAGCCTGGCTTGGAGAATTTTAAGCATTATTTTACTAGTGTGTGAGATGAGTGCAATTGTGCGGTAGTTTGAGCATTCTTTGGGTTACCTTTCTTTGGGATTGGAATGAAAATTGACCCTTTCCAGTCCTGTGGCCACTGCTGAGTTTTCCAAATTTGCTGGAATATTGAATGCAGCACTTTCACAGCATCATCTTTTAGGATTTGAAATAGCTCTACTGGAATTCCATCACCTCTACTAACTGTCTTCATAGTGATGCTTCCTAAGGCCCATTTGACTTCACATTCCAGGATGTCTGGCTCTAGGTGAGTGATCACACCATCGTGATTATCTTGGTCGTGAAGATCTTTTTTGTACAGTTCTTCTGTGTATTCTTGCCACCTCTTCTTAATATCTTTTGCTTCTGTCAGGTCTCTACCATTTCTGTCCTTTATTGAGCCCATCTTTGCATGAAATGTTCCCTTGGTATCTCTAATTTTCTTGAGGAGATCTCTGGTCTTTCCCATTCTATTGTTTTCCTCTATTTCTTTGCATTGATCGCTGAGGAAGGCTTTCTTATCTGTCCTTGCTATTCTGTGGAACTCTGCATTCAAATGGGTATATCTTTCCTTTTCTCCTTTGCTTTTTGCTTCTCTTCTTTTCACAGCTATTTGTAAGGCCTCCTCAGACAGCCATTTTGCTTTTCTGCTTCATTTTTCTTGGGGATGGTCTTTTTTTCTTTTTTTAGTTTTTTATTTTTTTAACTTTAAAATCTTTAATTCTTACATGCGTTCCCAAACATGAACCCCCCTCCCACCTCCCTCCCCATAACATCTCTCTGGGTCATCCCCATGCACCAGCCCCAAGCATGCTGTATCCTGCGTCAGACATAGACTGGCGATTCAATTCTTACATGATAGTATACATGTTAGAATGCCATTCTCCCAAATCATCCCACCCTCTCCCTCTCCCTCTGAGTCCAAAAGTCCGTTATACACATCTGTGTCTTTTTTCCTGTCTTGCATACAGGGTCATCATTGCCATCTTTCTAAATTCCATATATATGTGTTAGTATACTGTATTGGTGTCTTTCTTTCTGGCTTACTTCACTCTGTATAATCAGCTCCAGTTTCATCCGTCTCATCAGAACTGATTCAAATGAATTCTTTTTAATGGCTGAGTAATACTCCATTGTGTATATGTACCACAGCTTTCTTATCCATTCATCTGCTGATGGACATCTAGGTTGTTTCCATGTCCTGGCTATTATAAACAGTGCTGCGATGAACATTGGGGTACATGTGTCTCTTTGAATTCTAAGGGAACCCTTCTACACTGTTGGTGGGAATGCAAACTAGTACAGCCACTATGGAGAACAGTGTGGAGATTCCTTAAAAAATTGCAAATAGAACTACCTTATGACCCAGCAATCCCACTGTTGGGGATGGTCTTGATTCCTGTCTCCTGTACAATGTCACGAACCTCTGTCCATAGTTCATCAGGCACTCTATCAGATCTAGTCCCTTAAATCTATTTGTCACTTCCACTGTATAATCATAAGGGATTTGATTTAGGTCATACCTGAATGGTCTAGTGGTTTTCCCCGCTTTCTTCAATTTAAGTCTGAATTTGGCAATAAGGAGTTCATGGTCTGAGCCACAGTCAGCTCCCAGACTTGTTTTTCCTGACTGTATAGAGCTTCTCCATCTTTGGCTACAAAGAATATAAGCAATCTGATTTCATAGGTGTTCATTGGAAGGACTGATGTTGAAGCTGAAACTCCAATACTTTGGCCACCTGATGTGAAGAGCTGACTCATTTGAAAAGACCCTGATGCTGGGAAAGATTGAGGGCAGGAGGAGAAGGGGACAACAGAGGATGAGATGATTGGATGGCATCACCAACTCAATGGATATGAGTTTGGGTAAACTGCAGGAGTTGGTGATGGACAGGAAGGCCTGGTGTGCTGCGGTTCATGGGTCGCAAAGAGTCAGACACGACTGAGCAACTTCACTTTTCTTCACTCCTTGGAAGAAAAGTTATAACCAACCCAGACAGCATATTAAAAAGCAGAGACATTACTTTGCCAGCAAAGGTCCATCTAGTCAAGGCTATGGTTTTTCCAGTGGTCATGTATAGATGTGAGAGTTGGACTATAAAGAAAACTGAGCACCAAAGAATTGATGCTTTTGAACTGTGGTGTTGGAGAAGACTCTTGAGAGTCCCTTGGACTGCAAGAAGATCCAACCAGTCCATCCTAAAGGAAATCAGTCCTAAATATTCATTGGAAGGACTGATGCTAAAGCTGAAACTCCAATACTTTGGCCACCTGATGGGAAGAACTGACTCATTTGAAAAGCCCATGATGCTGGGAAAGATTGAAGGCAGGAGGAGAAGGGGGCAACAGAGGATGAGATGGTTGGATGGCATCACCGACTGAATGGACATTAGTTTGAGTAGACCTTGGGAGTTGATGATGGACAGAGAGGCCTGGCCTGCTACAGTCCATGGGGTCCCAAAGAGTCAGACACGACTGAGCACCTGAACTGAACTGAAGGAAAACTTTATAAAGGGTGTAGTATAAGTGAGCTAAATTGTGTATCTTTCATGGTGAGGAATATACTGTATCTTACTTAAAATGTAACTGTGATTCAAGAAATAGAGGTCTATACATGTAATGTAAAGTTGTGGACTTTAAAGTTTGACTGAATAACTAAAGTCATAAATAGAGCAGAAAGTTTATGTCTGAGGAGTGAAATTGGTAGTAGGGATCAGAGATGTCTTTATTTTTCATTTTACTTCCTATAACTTGATATTTTTAGTAATACCCAGTGTTTCTCATGCCTGAACTAATACTAATCAGCCTACTTTTGAATTAGGTTTGGCTTTGTTCATGCTAAATCAGTTACTGAATCATCCTTCTATTACTTTTCAATATCCAAAGTTTTATTGGTATTTTCTAATATTTCTATCCCAGTGTGCTGGTACTTTTTTATATTCCTCTCCTACCATTCCTTTACTGTTCAATCCACCAACTTTAATCAAAGCCCTGGTTTTATTTTTATATGTGTCAAATAAAAATCCATCCCAGTATCGAAGAGTCACTGATACTTTAGCAAAACAACAACATGAAGTGACAACTCTTAAGATGAAAAGTGCACATATGGTGAATCTGCTTTGTCGGTAGTTCTGATAATCTTTTTGTGAACTTTTGTTCAGAAGATTTCCTTAAATGCACCTTTCTCCTATTTTTCCTTTTTTGGACTATAAGAAAGTTCTCCCTTATCTAGTGGTTTTCAGTGAAATTAAATTTACTTTTCTCTGGTTTCTCTTTACTCAAAGTAAAATGTATAACATCTGCAGAAGGCAGGAGAATTCCTTATTGTTTCAGGAGAAGTTGGATGATAGTTATAAGAACAGTGGCTGTTATTTATTGATCATTTGTGCGTAATTTATTTTATAAACTATCTTTTATTAATCTTCAAAATGTCGTAAGTAATTATTACCTACTCCTTTTCACAAATGATGAAATAACTTTTCTAAGGGTAAGTAATTTGCCCAAAGTTACACAGTTAGTGTTGGACACATCAAATGACTCTAAAATTCATTCTTTTCCCACTTTCCCACTTTATTAAATTCATACCTGTTTTAATAACAACTATAGCCAATACTCATATAGTAAATAGTTCATACTAGATTCTGTAGTAGAGTTCTAGCATTAACATTTGCAGATTGAGAAAAGCTCAAGAATTTTCTCTAAAGTACCATCTTTATTTTTCTGTACTCATTGATGTTGTTTCTAATTCCAAGAAGGATTATAATATATATTTCATCCAGCTTTAACTATACCAGGAGGCTCAAATGAGCATTCATTACCTTGGCAAGGTTTTAGGAGAAAAATCCTATGTCTAGAGTTAGATATTCAGATCTGTTCAAGCACTGTCTGCATCTAACCTGGACTCACATACTGGATGTGGCTTCCTGTTAGGTCTGTGACACCGTAAGACATTCAAATATGAGGAAGCCAAGCTAGGATTCCCGGTTGATGCTTTGACTTTCCAGTATTAAAATTCCTTGCTTCTTATTAAGCTTGTCCCCTTATTCCCTTACTCCCTCTTCCAAAAATGTGCTTTAAAAAAAAGAATAATAGAAATATTTTGGTCTCTTTCATCAGTTTTACCCACTGACAGTCTGACTTTATAAGTTCAGACACTTATTTTTCAGGCCGTGAAAAATTCGTTTTTAATCCTGATTATTTTAACACTTTTGATTTAGGAAGGAATTTAATTTTCCTTATTTTTTGTTTGTATTAAGATTTTATGATTTGTGCAGCTGGTTCCTCTGACTTTCATAGAAGCTTCTACTTCTGAGACTCATAAAAGACATTTTAGAAAGTTTATACTCCTGCCACATTGAGGAAAGTACACTATTAGAACTAAACACTGGACAAAAATACAAAAGTAGTTATTTAAGGAATCAAAATCAGATAGTTGGTGGTGGGAAGTTAAAACCTGAAGGGGCAACCAGTTCAAGGGTGAGTTAAATTAAAATCTGAAGGGGGCAACCAATTTGCAGGTGAGTTTCCCAGTGTTTAGTTTTGTTTTGTTCCTTTTTTCCCTCTGGTTTTCCCCCTAGTTATAGAGATGGACAACAGTGGCTCTGGCAGTTAAAACTGATAGAAACCCCGTTTTTCTATACAGAAAAATCAAGAAGATGGGTCCTCGTTTAAATAGTTTGAGGGAGAATCTTCATGTTTTTCCTACCTTTCTCAGCTTTGCTCCTAAGACCCAGTTGCAAAGTTGCAACTATAGTAGAAGTACTACAAAAGAAACCCTGTCTTTCTTGCCAGATAACCCAGGAAAGTTTACCTCTGTGATGAAAAACATTGGGGGAAATCTCAGAAAAAAAGAGAGCTGGGTAGGGTGTCCCCTCATTTTGTGAATAACCAGCACGACCCACACACAATAACCAGCATTTTGTGTGTGTCGCACGGACCCGCAGCGGCATACCATGGTCTTTGAGAACTGGAGTTCAGTTAGAACTACTCCTCACAGGAGGTGAGAAAGAACTTGTCTGAATCTTAACTGACCTGACTGCCTGTTAAATTCTCTACAAATTATAAAAGGGCAAAGGATTGATAGTCAAAACAGCATAACATTTAAAACGTCCAGGGTATAATTCAAAATTACGCTACCTACAAAACCTCAGGAAATTATAACCAGTTCTCAAGGGAAAAGACAATAGATGCCAACCCTAAAGTGACCCAGATTTTGAAATTATCAGGAAGAGACTTTGAAGAAGCTTTTATAGCAATTCTCCATGGCACAAATGTAAACACTTTGAATGGATAACAGTTCTCAGCAGAGAAATAGAAACTATTAAAAACAACCAAATGAAAATTTTGGAACCAAACAATACAATGTCTGAAATTCAAGTTCACTGGGTGGGCTCCTTAACATAATGGAGTGACAGAAGAAAAAAAAAGTTAAACCTAAATTTTCAATAGAAATTATTCAGTTTTTAAAACAGAAGAAAAAATTGGAGAAAAAGAAATGAATAGAGCCTTGAAACCTAATTTATTCCCAGAAGGAAGACAACTAGTACATAAAAGCTGGAAAGAATGACTGATTCTTAAGGGAGAAAAAAGAATAAGTCTTTTGTAAGATACAAATCAGGGTAAACTTTTTTTAAAGTCTTGGGATTTTAAAGGATATACTCTGCAAGGATATACTCAAGAATGTCAGTTTGCACAAAATTGTCTTGAAAATAAACTACTGAAACATTTTCTCTCATAGAGAATGCTAGTTGCCCACCTGTTATCTATTAGTCCTTATTCCTTCTTAAATGAATGCCAGTCTTCTTGAGAGTAACAGTGTCTCTGGATAAAATCTGCACTACCCAGCCTCTTTTGCAGTGCGGTGGTCCTGGGATCCAGTTCTGGCCAGTGAGATGTAAATAGAAGTTATGTCATGGGACACAACAATTTCCCTCTAAGAAATTCCCTTTAGAGGGCTGGGGGTGGGGGTGGGTGAGAGTAAAGCAGGCTCCACTGTCTGCTACACTCTTTAAAAAAAAAATTGTTTATTTTAATTGGAGGATAATTACTTTACAATGTTGTGGGTTTTGCCATACCTCGACATGAAGCAGCCATGGGTGCACATGTGTCCCCCCATCCTGAACCCCCTTCCTACCTCCCTCCCCACCCCATCCCTCTGGCTTGTCCCAGAGCACTGGCTTTGAATGCCCTGTTCATTGCATTGAACTTGGACTGGTTATCTATTTTACATATGGTAATAAACACGTCTCAGTGCTATTCTCTCATATCTTCCCACCTTGCCTTCTACCACAGAGTCCAAAAGTCTGTTCTTTATATCTGTGTCTCTTTTGCTGCCTTGCATATAGGGTCATCATTACTGTCTTTCTAAATTCCATATATATGCATTAATACACTGTATTGGTGTTTTTCTTTCTGACTTACCTCACTTTGTATAATAGGCTCCAGTTTCATCCACCTCATTAAAACTGACTCAAATGTGTTCCTTTTTATGGCTCAGAATTGTTCTGTTGTATGTGTGTACCACAGCTTTCTTATCCATTCATCTGCTGATGGACATCTAGGTTGTTTCCATGTCCTGGCTATTATAAACGGTGCTGCGATGAACATTGGGGTACACGTGTCTCTTTCAATTCTGGTTTCCTCGGTGTGTATGCCCAGAAGTGGGATTGCTGGGTCATAGGGCAGTTCTATTTCCAGTTTTTTAAGGAGTCTCCACACTGTTCTCCATAGCGGCTGTACAGTTTGCATTCCCACCGACAATGTAAGACGTTTCGCTTTTCTCCACACCTTCCCCAGCACTAATTGTTTGTAGACTTTTTGATTGTGGCCATTCTGACTGGAGTGAGATGATACCGCATTGTGCTTTTGATTTGCATTTCTGTAACTCAGATGGTAAAGAATTTGCCTGCAGTGCGGGAGACCCAGTTCGATACCTGGAGCAGGGATAGGCTACCCACTCCAGAATTCTTGGGCTTCCCTGGTGTCTCAGCTAGTAAAACATCTGCCTGCATTGCAGGAGACCTGGGTTTGATCCCTGGGTTGGGAAGATCTCCTGGAGAAGGGAATGGCTACCCACTCCAGTATTCTGGCCTTGTGGCCTTGAGAATTCCATGTACTTTCACAAAGTCTATGGGTTCACAAAGAGTTGGACATGACTGAGTGAATTTCACTTCACTTCAATAGTGAGTGATGTTGAGCATCTTTTCATGTGTTTATTAGTCATCTATATGTCTTCTTTGGAGAAATGTCTGTTTAGTTCTTTGGCCCACTTTTTTGATTGGGTTGTTCATTTTTCTGGTATTGAGCTTATGACCTTGTATATTTTGGAGACTAATTCTTTGTCAGTTGTTTCATCTGTTATTATTTTCTTCCATTCTGAAGGCTGCCTTTTCGCTTTGCTTATAGTTTGCTTCATTGTGCTGCACTCTTTTTTTTTATGCCTCTTTTTATCCTGTGTCCAGTCTCTTTTCCCTGTGGTAGCAGTTCTCAACCAGGAGTGATTTTGAACCCCAGGGGAAATTTGAGTGTCTGGAAACATCTTTGGTTGTTATAACTGACAGTTGCTAGTAGTGTCTAGTACGTGGAGGCCATGGATATTGGTAAACATCCTGTAGTAGACAGGACAGTCTCCCACAACAAAGAATCATCTTGTCCAAACGTCAAGAGGTCAAGCTGAGAAGTTTTGCTCCATAGAATGCTGACCTGGTGTTGGAGATTGAACAGCCATTTTGTGAGTAGAAGGTAACAAGTCCATGCTGACCCTAAATCCGGGAGGAGCTGATAGCAGTGCAGCAGCGCTGTCGCAGCCGCAGCCTGGCTTCCCCCAGAGGCCTCGCACAGGAAAGAGAAAACGCTTGAGTTAGTTAAGCGAATGGATTTCTCTTCCTCTTACACGTTCACTAACTGATAGGGTATTTCTTTAGAAATTGTTAGTCATAAAAACTAGGGCAACTAAAATATAAATAGTCATGAAGAGGTTTCAGGCATTGAAAAGAATAGGAAAAAAAGCTTAGCATGGAATACCTGGGAAAAGAGACGAAGGAAGTACACACGGTGAGTAGAGTCCAAAAATCTGGGAGATGTCAGAATTACTGTCATAATTTTGCCTGTTGTTGAAAAACTAAAGCTATCTTTAAAGACATTGTGCTAGAATTTGGTCACCCAAACTTCCACTCTGTCTGTAGTTAGCTTGGGTCACAAAGGGACTTAACTGCTTTAGTCTCTATTGCCTGGGGCTGCAGATCCATTCAAGGAAAAGTAATGGGGGTTAAGCACTGTATTCACTGTGGAAGGATAACAGGTAGCCATTGGTTGAGCTCTTTGGGATCTTTTCTGATTATGGGGGCAACATCAAAGCTAAAACATCATTTCTAGCCTTGGAGCTCAATTAAAATGATGCTGTCATTTGAGATCATGCCACACTAAGATCTAAGGAGATAAAGTTGTTTGTTCTGAACAAAAAGAGGATAGAGGTATAGTAATAGTTGCTGGAAACAAAAAATGGAAAATTCAACTTTAAAAAGCCCCTAACCATGAAATTGCTTCATGTTCTCAAGAAAACGGTATTTCTTTACTTTAAAAATACTCGTTTGAAACTGTCACAGAGTAATGCCATTTTCACCTATATAGGAACCCTTTAAGAAGCCATTTGTGGGATGCAGGAAGCTTAGGGCACTTGTAAATTTATACTTGTGACAGCCTGATTCTCACTGCAGAATTCTAGGTGTGAAAGTGTTAGTCGCTCAGTCATATCTGACTCTTTCCAACCCCATGAACTGTAGCCCACCAGGCTCCTCTGTCCCTGGAATTCTCCAGGCAAGAATACTGGAGTGGGTTGCCATGCCCTCCTCCAGGGAATCTTCTCGACCCAGGGATGGAACCCAGGTCTTCTACATTGCAGACGGATTCTTTACTATCTGAGCCACCAGGGAAGCCCTAGGGCTTAAAAACACCCTCAAATCTTCTAATCCATTCTTAGTATTTTGGGAAATTCTGTGTCAGTAAAAGATAAAGATTTTACCCTACAGTCTGTATCTAAAGATTTTAAAAGATTTAGATCTGTATTTAAGGGTTGCAATCTAATGAAGCTAACAGCAAACATATACTGGGTCTATACACTATCGTCTCAAAATTAGTGTGATTGGGCTTCCCTGGTGGCTCAGACGGTAAAGAATCTGTCTGCAAAGCGGGAGACCTGGGTTCCATCCCTGGGTTGGGAAGATCCCCTGGAGGAGAGCATGGCAACCCACTCCAGTATCCTTGCCTGGAGAATCCCCATGGACAGAGGAGCCTGGCGGGCTATAGTCCATGGGATCGCAAAGAGTTGGACACAACTGAGCAACTAAGCATTGCACAGCACAAAATTAAATTCTCAATTTCCCTTCCAAATCTGTAATTCTCTCATTTGTCTAGCTCAGTAAATGGCATTCCTGTTCCTTCTGTTTCTCAGGGGAAAAAAAAATATTTGAAGTCATAATTCACATTTCTCTTTTCCTCTCACCCCACATCCAATCCATCACCACTTGCAACCCATTCTAAATATATCCCAACTACTACCACTGCTTACCACCTTCACTGTTCCTACCCTGGTTTAGGTCCAGTTTTCACCAGGATTACCTCCTAGATGTTTACCCAATTGAAACGAAAATCTATATTCACTTGAAAACCTACGTTTGAATGTTTCAGTTCAGTTCAGTTCAGTCACTCAGTCATGTCCGACTCTCTGGGACTCCATGAATTGCAGCACACCAGGCCTCCTTGTCCATCACCAACTCCCGGATTTCACTCAGACTCATGTCCATCGAGTCGGTGATGCCATCCAGCCATCTCATCCTCTGTCATCCCCTTCTCCTTCCTGCCCCCAATGCCTCCCAGCATCAGAGTCTTTTCCAGTGAGTCAACTCTTCGCATGAGGTGGCCAAAGTACTGGAGTTTCAGCTTTAGCATCATTGAATGTTTACAATTTATTAAAAACTGAAGACAATCCACATGGCTTTACTTAGCAAAAAAAAAAAAAAAGTTCTGATGAACACACTACAGGCATGAATCTCCAATGCATCATGCTAAGTGAAAGAAGCCAGACTCAAACTATGAGTCCATTTGTACGACATTTTGAAGAGGAAAGAAGGAAACAATTCAAGAATTTGTAGGGCTGACTACAAAGCACAAGGAGTTTTTTTGGTATGATGGGACTTTCTTGATTATTGTAGTGATTACCCAACTGTACTCATTTCTTAAAACTTGAAGAACTGTAGGCTTAAGAAGAGTGAGTCTTACTGTATGTAAATTTTATCTTTAATTTAGGAAAAAATGAATTCTTTGTCTGTAATTGCAAAAGACTTATTCAGAATTCTGTATGGGAAACAGAAACCACTTAAGATGTTTTAAGCAAGAAGAAATTTTATACTAGGAATAAAAGCTTTGAAAAGGCGTAAGAGGTAGGTTTATGTTGGACTTCTGGTGATGACTTCAGAATAGTATAGAACTAATATACAGTATCAGACTTTATTTTGGGGGGCTTCAAAATCACTGCAGATGGTCACTGCAGCCATGAAATTGGAAGACGCTTACTCCTTGGAAGAAAAGTTATGACCAACCTAGATAGTATATTCAAAAGCAGAGACATTACTTTGCCAACAAAGGTCCATCTAGTCAAGGCTATGGTTTTTCTAGTAGTCATGTATGGATGTGAGTTGGACTGTGAAGAAAGCTGAGCACCGAAGAATTGATGCTTTTGAACTGTGGTGTTGGAGAAGTCTCCTGAGAGTCCCTTGGACTGCAAGGAGATCCAGCCAGTCCATTCTGAAGGAGATCAGCCCTGGGATTTCTTTGGAAGGAATGATGCTAAAGCTGAAACTCCAGTACTCTGGCCACCTCATGCGAAGAGTTGACTCATTGGAAAAGACTCTGATGCTGGGAGAGATTGGGGGCAGGAGGAGAAGGGGATGACAGAGGATGAGATGGCTGGATGGCATCACTAACTCAATGGACGTGAGTCTGAGTGAACTCCGGAGATGGTGATGGACAGGGAGGCCTGGCGTGCTGCGCGCGATTCATGGGGTCGCAAAGAGTCGGACATGACTGAGCGACTGAACTGAACTGAACTGAACTGAATATACTTGCAGCGTGACCCTCTGAGACCATCCCTGGAGCTATGCTGGAATCAGAAACATTGTGTCTACTGCAGTAGTCTCTGGACCCCCAGGAAACCACAGAATAGATTTACCAATGAGACTGAGGGGCTAGGGAGGCAGGTCAACCAGTCATTGGTGCTTCTGCTGCTGCCACTGCTGCTTCTTACCCCCGAAAGACTGAAAATGTTCCCTATTTTGTTACTGCTGGAGAGAATTCTCATGTCTTCCTCATTGTCTTTGCCAGCAGAGACAAGCAGAACCTAATTGACATCCAGAGCCCTAATTAATAGAAGGGAATCTGTAGCTTCTCACATTTAACAATATATGGAGGATGAAGTAAGCCATGCCTTAGTGGTCAGCACAATATCTAAGCTTCCATCGATAAGGGACTGTTTAATGAATTATGGTATGTTATACAGGAGATGAAGGATTGACCCAGGTGGCAGTTATTCTGTAAGCTGGATATGTAATTGCACTGTTGAATTTTGGCTAATAAATTCTGGTGATTTAAGTATAGAACTCTTAAAACTCTACTGAAGTCAGTATATTGCAGTTTCTATAATCCTACTTTTAAATTTGTGTTGCAAATATTGCTGTCTCTTGAAAATAGTTAAAATAACTTCTCTTTTTCAAAATTAACTTCAAAGATTACAGGACAAGTTAAGCTTCCTAATACCCAGAATGCCATACATAAATTTAGAAAACAAAGAGTTTTTTTAAATGGTAAAAAATAGAGGAGATCTTTCATAACTTTTTACATGAGAGAAATCAACTACAGATAAAGGATTAAGTTTATATAGAATATGTAGTAGAACACAGCCTTCTCTCTTGACTATGACACCCAAGTGCTGCCTTCCAAGTGGTATGTGGTCACTGTTCTTAGAGGCGTGCCCTGATGAT
Source organism: Capra hircus (assembly GCF_001704415.2). Classification (NCBI taxonomy): domain Eukaryota; kingdom Metazoa; phylum Chordata; class Mammalia; order Artiodactyla; family Bovidae; genus Capra; species Capra hircus. The sequence goes on along the minus strand of NC_030831.1, from coordinate 20,348,222 downwards.
GCCCTCTCATGTGTTGCCTGCTGGATAGCTGGTGTACGTACATGCTCCTGTGTGTACATAAACCCTCCAGAATGGGTTTGAGTAGACTCATTGCAAACTTAAAAGCTCCAGGGAAAAGTATTTTAGTTTGTGAAAACAAGCCTGTTAAGTTCTGCCCTCTTTCACCCCCAGAGAATAAAGTTCAAGTTAAAAAGTAGCTTTAAGTAAAAAATAAGCTGTTTTATTTTAAAGTGTAGGAGCAATGAGATGAGAGTGAACTGGCTCCAAAGCTAAATGGCCAGACTTCCTCTAACAGAGTTTAATTATTTTTATAGTTTTTCCCAAATGAGGACTCAGAATAGCCATTTTAAGTAACCTAGAGCAGCTCTTTCATCTTCATTGCAAGCTTCAGACCCTAAACAAAGCATGAAGCGGGGCAGTGCACTGTTAAATTTTCAAATTGGATTTTTCATTATATTTTATGATAACTTTTTATTTTTATCAAGTTGCATCTTGGCCTTCTGTTTAAACTCAGGAAGATTTATGGCAAATGATCTGGGTGCTTATTTGGACAAACAATTGCAATAAATCAGTTTACTGTTTCAATAAAATGTTATTAATAGAACACATTATTCTGTTCAATATTATGTTATCTTTAAAATTAAGCAGAACATTAGTGGCAGTGAAACTAGTTTCAATCAATACATTCCTGTAATGAAACCTATTGTATAAGAAACTTTTCTTTTTAAGGAGGAAAAATGTCCTTAGCACAGCTACCAACTTCTGACTCTAGAGATGGCATTTCATAGCCTCTAAAAAATCCTATTTGGTAGGATTTCTTTGTGTTTGTTTTGGTGTTAAGATAGTTTCCTGAAAGTTACCTTACAGCAGTTAAAGTATAAATGTTCCTTAAATGCTTTTTTGTTTTTGATTGAAGAATTTAGTTGGCCCTTGACCTAGTAGGGACTCACTCAGGTGTGTGCCTTAATGAAATTGAGGTCAGAACTGCTGTTGACACTCAGCACCGTTTCCCTTCTAATGGTATAGAATTTCTGGTTAAATTTCTTATTGGAATATAGACTCTTGAGAGTACCTTGGTCTACAGGGAGATCAAACCAGTCAATCCTAAAGAAAAACAACCTTGAATATTCAATGGAAGGACTGATGCTAAAGCTGATGCTCCAAACCTTTGGCCACATGATGCGAAGAGCTGACTCATTGGAAAAGACCCTGATGCTGAGAAAGATCGAAGGCAAGAGAAGGAGACAGCAGAGGGTGAAATGGTTAGATCACATCAGCGACTCAATGGACATGAATTTGAGCAAACTCTGAGAGATAGTAAAGGACAGGGTAGCCTGGTGTGCTGCATTCCATGGGGTTGCAAAGAGTCAGACACAACTTGGAAACTGAAGCAAAAATCGATTTCAGTGTTCAAAATGCATATAATGATGAAAATTTATTAGGAGTAAGCCATAAAGGGTGACCTTTAATCACCCACTGTACTTATTGACATTTTAGAATGATGGCTTTAAAATCAAAGGTGGCTAAAGTCTCAGGCTGGTACTGCAGTCTTAGGACATCACTGTCCAGAGGTTCAGTTCAGTTCAGTTCAGTCGCTCAGTCATGTCTGACTCTTTGCGACCCCATGAATCGCAGCGCGCCAGGCTTCTCTCTCCGTCACCAACTCTCAGAGTTCACTCAGACTCACGTCCATCGAGTCAGTGATGCCATCCAGCCATCTCTTCCTCTGTCGTCCCCTTCTCCTCCTGCCCCCAATCTCTCCCAGCATCAGAGTCTTTTCCAATGAGTCAACTCTTTGCATGAGGTGGCCAAAGTACTGGAGTTTCAGCTTTAGCATCATTCCTTCCAAGGTAATCCTAGGGCTGATCTCCTTCAGAGTGGACTGGTTGGATCTCCTTGCAGTCCAAGGGACTCTCAAGAGTCTTCTCCAACACCACAGTTCAAAAGCATCAGTTCTTCGGCGCTCAGCCTTCTTCACCGTCCAACTCTCACATCCATAGGTGGGTTGTTTCTGCTGCTGTGTCTTGTTTAGAGAGCAAAGTGCCTGGAGAGAAGGCTGCTGTTTAATAATGCCATGGAAAATTAAAGACCTTTGAATGTTAAGTTGCATGTATTTTCCAGAGGAAATCTCTTAAGAGACACTTTATGCTTTCACTTGGTTCATAGTACTGTCATCACATGGCAGTTTAAGGAGTCTGGAGACTTGTCAGAGTTCCAAGTTTACTCCTTTACTTCTGTCATTTTGTATTTTTAATCTGAATGTAAGAAATAGAGAGTATCCCGATGTGGTTTTGTTCTCATTAAATTGTTTTAAGAAATTTTTGTTTTGGGAGATGATAGTTAAGATGAAAAAATAGTTATAAAAATCTAAGCCATCCTACATATTCTACTGGCTTAGGATAACTTTCCATAGCCCATCAGACACATAATTTGATCATGTTACAGTATGACTCTCTTAGTAAACAAGTGAATTCTGCGTCCTTTGAATACTGCTGCTAACATTTTATAAAGTCATACTCTCTTCCTCCTGTAATTTAAAGGCAGATGGTTGATTCCTCCAGTTCCATTCTTCTTTCTCAAGATTGCTTTGGCTATTCGAGGTTTTTTGTATTTCCATACAAATCTTGAAATTATTTGTTCTAGTTCTGTGAAAAATGTGGCTGGTAGCTTGATAGGGATTGCATTGAATTTGTAAATTGCTTTGGGTAGTATACTCATTTTCACTATATTGATTCTTCCGATCCATGAACATGGTATATTTCTCCATCTATTAGTGTCCTCTTTGATTTCTTTCATCAGTGTTTTATAGTTTTCTATATATAGGTCATTAGTTTCTTTAGGTAGATATATTCCTAAGTATTTTATTCTTTTCATTGCAATGGTGAATGGAATTGTTTCCTTAATTTCTTTTTCTACTTTCTCATTATTCGTGTATAGGAATGCAAGGGATTTCTGTGTGTTGATTTTATATCCTGCAACTTTACTATATTCATTGATGAGCTCTAGTAATTTTCTGGTGGAGTCTTTAGGGTTTTCCATGTAGAGGATCATGTCATCTGCAAACAGTGAGAGTTTTACTTCTTCTTTTCCAATTTGGATTCCTTTTATTTCTTTTTCTGCTCTGATTGCTGTGGCCAAAACTTCCAGAACTATGTTGAATAGTAGCGGTGAAAGTGGGCACCCTTGTCTTGTTCCTGACTTTAGGGGAAATGCTTTCAATTTTTCACCATTGAGGATAATGTTTGCTGTGGGTTTGTCATATATAGCTTTTATTATGTTGAGGTATGTTCCTTCTATTCCTGCTTTCTGGAGAGTTTTTATCATAAATGGATGTTGAATTTTGTCAAAGGCCGGCTCTACTACAAAGCCACAGTCATCAAGACAGTATGGGGGTACTGGCACAAAGACAGACATATAGATCAATGGAACAAAATAGAAAGCCCAGAGATAAATCCACACACATATGGACACCTTATCTTTGACAAAGGAGGCAAGAATATACAATGGAGTAAAGACAATCTCTTTAACAAGTGGTGCTGGGAAAACTGGTCAACCACTTGTAAAAGAATGAAACTAGATCACTTTCTAACACCGCACACAAAAATAAACTCAAAATGGATTAAAGATCTAAATGTAAGACCAGAAACTATAAAACTCCTAGAGGAGAACATAGGCAAAACACTCTCAGACATAAATCACAGCAGGATCCTCTATGATCCACCTCCCAGAATTCTGGAAATAAAAGCAAAAATAAACAAATGGGATCTAATTAAAATTAAAAGCTTCTGTACAACAAAGGAAAATATAAGCAAGGTGAAAAGACAGCCTTCTGAATGGGAGAAAATAATAGCAAATGAAGCAACTGACAAACAACTAATCTCAAAAATATAGAAGCAACTTATGCAGCTCAATTCCAGAAAAATAAACGACCCAATCAAAAAATGGGCCAAAGAACTAAATAGACATTTCTCCAAAGAAGACATACGGATGGCTAACAAACACATGAAAAGATGCTCAACATCACTCATTATTAGAGAAATGCAAATCAAAACCACAATGAGGTACCACTTCACACCAGTCAGAATGGCTGCGATCCAAAAATCTGCAAGCATAAATGCTGGAGAGGGTGTGGAGAAAAGGGAACCCTCCTACACTGTTGGTGGGAATGCAAACTAGTACAGCCACTATGGAGAACAGTGTGGAGATTCCTTAAAAAATTGCAAATAGAACTACCTTATGACCCAGCAATCCCACTTCTGGGCATACACACCGAGGAAACCAGAATTGAAAGAGACACATGTACCCCAATGTTCATCGCAGCACTGTTTATAATAGCCAGGACATGGAAACAACCTAGATGTCCATCAGCAGATGAATGGATAAGAAAGCTGTGGTACATATACACAATGGAGTATTACTCAGCCGTAAAAAAGAATTCATTTGAATCAGTTCTGATGAGATGGATGAAACTGGAGCCGATTATACCGAGTGAAGTAAGCCAGAAAGAAAAACACCAATACAGTATACTAACACATATATATGGAATTTAGGAAGATGGCAATGACGACCCTGTATGCAAGACAGGAAAAAAGACACAGCTGTGTATAACGGACTTTTGGACTCAGAGGGAGAGGGAGAGGGTGGGATGATTTGGGAGAATGGCATTGAAACATGTATACTATCATGTAAGAATTGAATCGCCAGTCTATGTCTGACGCAGGATACAGCATGCTTGGGGCTGGTGCATGGGGATGACCCAGAGAGATGTTATGGGGAGGGAGGTGGGGGGGGTTCATGTTTGGGAACGCATGTAAGAATTAAAGATTTTAAAATTTAAAAAATAAAAAACTAAAAAATAAATAATAATAATAAATCAAGAGAACAAGACTTGAACAAGCACAAGTCTTAAGAACTTTGTCACCTGATGAAGCTGTTCAATGTATCCTCTGTGTTTATTTATACTCAGAAAAGTATTTGTATCTAAGAAATAGGTTCTGTGTAAGTGAATGGTATATTCTTCTAAAGCCTGGCAGATACTCAGAGTCAGCTTTCTGAGTAATAGACACAAATTAAGGATCCATTAGAAAAATTTCTAATATGCTTGTTATTCACTTTAAATTTTGCTTTAATTAAGGATCATTAAAATATATGATGGTTAGCAAAAAAATAAAAAATAAAATAAAGGCAGATGGTTATCATACTTCCTTATACTAGTGGGAGACTACTTAAAATCTTTGTTGTGGTAAAGCATAAGGTAGCAAAGAGTTCACTTAATTCTGATATTTACCTTAGTTCTACCTCAGAGTCTTTAGATGTTACATTTCTGATGAAAGATTTTTTCTGTGTTTGACTGTGAACACCTGGGAACCACTGGGCTTAACTGGTCTACAGCTGACAGTGATTGTGTGTGGAGATTTTGGCAGTGGGTGTCAAAGAGAGGTGACCATTTGGTTATCTCTGAATTGTCTTGTTTTCCCCTACAGTTTAACATTATCTGTTTGTGAGGTTATCTGTAGTTTTGTTTTTCTAGTAATAGTTTTATCTGGCTTGGTATTAAGGTAATTCTGACTTCATTAAATGAGTTGGAAATTGTTTCTTTCTTTTTCTGTTTTCTATCTTTGTGGTAGAAACTTCTTTAATTGACATGGCACAATTTCTTTAATTGACGTGAAACTATTAAGATGTTCTCTTTGTTCTTCAGTCAGTTTTGGTAATTTCTGTCTTTTAAGGAATTTCTACATGTCATAAGTTGTCATATAAGTAGCATGAAGTTGTTCATTTCTTTATAACTTGATAGTGTCTGTGAGATCTACAGCTTTGTGCTTCTTTTTCATTTTTTATTTTGATGAGTTCTATCTTTTTTCTTGACCTTTCTTACTGATTTTTTAACAGAATAGCTTTTACTAGATTTTCTTTGTTATTTTCTATATCATTTATTTCTTATGTTTGTTTTTCCTTCTACTTAGTTCAGCTTTAGTTTGCATTTCTTTTTCTGACTTCCAAGATGGGCATTTAGATTGTTGGTTTGGAACTTTATTCTTTTCTAATGTAAGCATTTAAAGTTATGTTTCCCTCTGAGAGTGCCTTTACCTATATCCCACACTTTTTATGTTGTGGGAGGTTTTTTTCTGAAATATTTTCTAATTCTCTTTGAACACTTTATAATCATTTATAAATTTTCCTTAATTTCAAATTTTTGCAAATTTCTCAGATAGCTTTCTGAGGAAAATGGACTCTCCACAATTTCAGTGTCAAAATTATTGAGACTTGTTTTATAACATCTGTGATATGAACTCTCTTGCTAAATATTTATCTACATATAAAAATAACCTAATCTTCCATTATTGGGTGGAATATTCAAAATGTAGCAATTGGGTTAATGTTTTTTACTGGTATTTGTTTAGGTCTTCTATATACTTTCTGATTTTTAGTGTGCTTTTTCCATTGTTGACTGAGAACTTTGAAAGCCCCAGATATGATTGTGGATTTGTTCATTTTTCTTTTTCTTTTTATCCATCTTTCCTTCACATGTTTTGAGTTTCTGTTATTAGATGCCTTTACATTTAGGTTTATAATGTGTTCTTGGTGCATTAAGCTGTTCCATTTTGAAACATGCTTCTTTATCCCTGATAATATTACTTGTTCTGAAATACCTTGTATGATATTAATATAGCCACTCCGTCTTTCTTATAATTAGTATTTGTATAGTATATTCTTTTCCATCCTTCTGCTTTTTCCTATATTGTCTCTGAAGTAAGATTCTCATACATAGCATATAGTTGGACTTATCCTATGTTACAGTCTGTGACTTTTTCTAGGACTATTAGTGACTGCACTTAAATCTAACATCTTGTAATTTGCTTTCTGTTTTTCACCATTTTTTCTTTAGTTTTTCCTGCCTTTTTTTTTGGTTAAATAGTTTTAGCATTATCTCCATTTGGGGCTTTTTTTTTGGGGGGGGGGCCTCTTTGATCATAATTAGCTGTCTAAAATGATTTGACCCTTATGGAATGCACAAAAATAAGTTCATTCAGCAGGCTTCTTTTTCTGTGGTTGGTTTCTTTTCTGTGGGCTTTTGCTCAGCTGGTGGTTTTTTGGTCACTTGCCTTTTTTGCCCACAAAAGGCCTTTTCTGCTTCCTAGTACCAGCAGCCTTCTTTCCTTTCTTCTCCACCCCAGGTTTCTTCCCTGGAACCCTCTTCTCATCTGATTTGGCTTCTGACACTGCTGCTGCCTTATTCATCCAGAGTTTGTGATTCTTGTCCTGAGGAGGAATGGTGTTCCATTCAGCATGTGGTCTTTGCATATGGGCTTAGCTTCAGCATGATTCTCAAGTTTTTCAGGGGATTCTTCTTCAGGACTCTGTGATGAATCTTCGTGTGCTTTTTGGATTTCTGAGCTTTTCAAGATTCTGCTAAGGTCTGTATTGAGGATCTTGTGCATGGAAAGGTCGTGGTTACTCTTGAGAGGCAGCTTCACACCAAGTGCCATACACATCATCTAACTTGTGAAAAGTATTTTCAGTTCAAATGTAGAAACATCCCACATACTCATGAGAAGTAAGTTTCAAAATGTTCAGTTTGCCTTACATTAAGCAGAGTGATTCCAGGCGTGTTTCTGACAGCCTCGATGATACCCTTATCCTCGTTGTGGATGATGTGGGGTCTGCTACACTAGAGGTGATGACAGACTCTCATTTGGCTTTGCCAGCTCTCATTATCTGTGACGCATAGACCGTTATGATACCATTCCAGGCCTTAAATTTCTAAAGAAGCAAAACAGCCTCCTTGGTCTTCTTGTAGTCTTAAGTGTTATCTTCAGCCACCAAAGGAACTTCAGGAACTTCCTTAATTTGATGACTTTTAGACACAACTGCAAAATGGTAAGGCCGAGGCAGCGGGGCAGAGCAGATGGCATATCACTTCTGTGTTGTGTTTGCTCTGTGATGCCGATGTTGTCAGGTTCTGGTTGGCACAAACATGTGGCCCCCATGATACATATCTCCCAAAGCACCCTGGCCAGAACAATGAGTCCCACTGCCTAGAACTCTGGAAATTGGAGCCACAGCCCAGCCAGCACCCAAAGACTCAGCAGTGGTTTGATGACCTGCTAATTCATTGACAGTGTAGGGTTGTCTGTTGTTTTGTGCAAGTTGGTATGAACATAATTCACAATATCTAGTCTAATGAGAGCCTTGAACACAGCAGGTAAAGTGACATTTTTGCCAGATGACTTCCTTTTCAGAAAACTCTGGTTATGAACAGATGAGCACATGCCATGGCAGGGAGAAAAGGCCTCCACAGGGAATGCTTGGGCTCATTACCTTTGTTTTAGATACATTTTATATATGAAAAAAAAAAAAGCTTATATTTTTATTTCTGAAAGTTTGTTTCCAAGTTTCTGTCTAGTATTGTTTATACCTGAAGATATATGTTTGTTTGTTTGTTTATGGCCATATAGATTACTGGTAATAAATTCTTTTATGTATCTGAAAATACCTATTCACTTTCAGTTTTTAAAAGAAATTTTTTACAGTTCTGGCTTACCCATGTGTTTTTGTTTTCTCTTCACCACTTTAAAAATATTCCATAATTTCTTCTGCTTGGCATTTTTTTAATGAGATTTTTAAATAAGATTCCTTTATTCTCTTTCTTTATATGTCATGTTTTTGTTTTTGTTTTTTTTTCTGTTCCTACTCAAAAACTTTCTGTCACTAGTTTTTAGCAAGTGGATAATGGTGCTCCATGGTGTTATTTGTGTTTTTCTGCTTGGGAGTTACCAATTTAGATTTGTAATTTTTCATCTATTGACTATTATTTGGTCATTTCTTATATCTTTCTTTTGTCATTATGTTAATGTTTTTCTTTAAAACTTAATGTTGTACTTATTTATAATAGATTTTTAAAAATTGTCATGTGCTAATTTCATCATTTGTTGTTTGCATCCTTTTTCTGTTGATTAATGAAATTTCATCATATATCTTATAATCTTTTATTGGTTGTTCATTGGTATATATGTTCATTGGTATATATGTTACATTAATGAGGATCCAAATTTTGTTGGCTTCCTTTACAGAATGTCCTAGCAGACATTTAAGTTATTGGTAGATCTTGACTTTTTAGAAGCTTATGTTTAAGCTTTATTAGGGCTAGTCTGTGGTCTGGTCTTTTCTCTAGCAACTGTTTTAGCTCTTTCTGCTAGCTCATTCTGTGTTCTCGGTAGGACTGAGTGAATGTCCTGGGATCAACTATGACTTGTCAAGACTTTTACATCTCCCTGTTTTGTGTGACTTCTGGAAATTGTTTTGCTTACAACTCCCTTGTTGTTGTTTTCCCAGGCTATTGCAGTTTCATTTTACATGTGTGCAGTCTTGGCATTCAGCAAAACCTCAAATGTACAGATTACTCACTGTTTTTCTGAGTAGTTCTCTCTCCTCTGGTGCTTTGTTTTGTAACTTCTGGCAACCTCAGCCTCCCTGAATTCTGACCTCTGTTTTTATAATTCACCAAGACTTTTGTGCTCTGCTTCAGACTCCCCTCCCTGCCACATAGTCTGAAATGTTTGTCCAAACAGAAATCCAGGGACATTGTATGGCTTAGCTCATTTATTTCCTTTTTCAGAGATCATATACCTTTACTATCTGCTGTCCAATGTCTGAAAACAGTTGTTTTATATATTTTCTCTACTTTATAGTGGACAAGTAAGTGTATCCCCTTCTGTAATACCCCAAAATGGAATTTTTTATGGAAACTATCTTTTAAATGTGGTTTTTACATTTAGCATGCATATTTAATGGCATTCTTAAGAAAACAAAGAGGCTTTATGGAGGGAGAAAATATATTGTGAGCATCATAATATTAAGTGCACAGTTAACAAAAACTTGTAGGAGATACAGTATTGAATGGGTTTTGCTCTTTTAAAGAAGGTAAAGATATAACCTCATGGACCAAAAATATACTTAAATGAGAAAATTTAAGGGAATAGAAGCTACATTTTTGTCAGATTTATTATAACTTGTAATTAAAGAGAGCCCAAATTGATGTATAATAGGAACCTTGTGGAGGATACTTATTTTGAGGGTCCAAAATAATAAAAGGGTAATAGAAATTTAAATAAGAACCACAGAAATATAAACACTCCCTAAAGTCTTGGCTTTCAGGCTAGAAATCAAACTTCATGGTTTTGACTCTAGATGCAGTTACTTTGGGCATGTCCTTTAGCTTTATTAACATATCCTTATAGGAATTATATTTAACTCTTAATAAAAATAAACTTTGACTTCACCCACTAAAAGATTCTCTTATCATATATCTCATGTGCCTTCATGGTGAAATGCTTTGTGAAAATCTGTTAATCCCTGAAAGGACAGAGAAATGAAATGTAGTTATGAATAGGACAATAATCCTCTGTATCCCAAAGCTTTGTGTCTCTGGTAATAAATAGATCTGATCTTAAAATAAAAGCAAATTCAGATAAGTACGAAAGTAGAAATTTTAATCAGCATTGTTGAACAAAAGAGCTGAATCAGGTACATCTGATACTGTGCTGGACTAAAAGTGCTGAAATGTAGTTGCTACAAAGAATAAAGGGGACTGCAACAGAAGTGAAAAGAACTCCAAGTATATTTTCCTCTATTAGTTATATGTAGACCACAGAGAGACTTTTAAGGACAAGATAATTTATGAACAGAAGGCACCTACTTTAATGGAAAAGAATTATTCCAATATTCACAAAAATAGGATCAATGATTGACATTTAACCAGTCATGGAGAAAGAAGCCAGAGCAGGAAAGGAAAATCTGTGTGGCCCGTTGAATGAAGTAAAGAAATGAAAAACATCTGAACACTCTGTCGTCTTTAAAAAGGGCACAGTGTGGGAGTCGCGAGTTAAGTTTTATTCGGGGCAAAATGAGGACCACAGCCAGGAGATGACGGCACCTCAGACAGCTCTGAGAAACTGCCCTGAAGAAGCAGGGCGGAAGGTCAGTAATATATGAGATTTTGATGAAAGGGGAGTACATGCAGTCAAGCACATACTTTTCCAAAAGATTTCTGGTAATCTCATGAAGCTTTTGCCAGTCACAAGAAACAGTCATCACCATGAAGTGTTTTTAGTGTTTTTCTAGATATGGGGAGCTACAAGAATTGGGCTTATTAACTCTCTCCTGAAAATATCTAACTGTCTGAAGATGTTTCCTGCCAGTTTTTCCCCAAGTACAGAGGGACTCATTACTACTCTCCTCCCTGAACTGCTTTCAGGGAGTATTGAAGGCCAGCAGTTATAGCAGCTTGTGATTTAATCCTTGTAGAGGTAAATGACAAGTGCCAATTTGTAGTTGACACCTCACTCCCCACAGTCAGTGGAATCCATTCATGAAATCAGGAGATATTTGCTAGCACATTGGTTCTCAAAATGTGTCTCCTAGACCAGCAGCATCAACATCACTGGGGATATTTTGTAAAAATGCAAATCCTTAGGCCCCAACTCACACCTACTGAATTAGAAATTCTGGCAGTGGGGCCCAGGGATCTGAATTAAAAAAAAAAAAAATTATTATTTATTTGATTGTGCTGGGTCTTAGTTGCAGCACATGGGACCTTTCATCTTCATTGTGGCGTGCAGGATCTTTAGTTGCGGCATGTGAACTCTTAACTTGTGGCACACAGGATCTAATTCCCTGACCAGAGATAGAACCCAGATCTCCTGCATTGGGAGCTCAGAGTCTTAGCTACTGGACCATGAGGGAAGTCCCAAAAATCTACATTTTAATAAGCCCTCCAGGTGATTTTTGTGGCTGTGAAAAAGACTCTTGAGAGTTCCTTGGACTGCAAGATCAAACCAGTCAATTGTAAGAAAATCAACCCTGAGTATTCATTGGAAGGACTGATGCTGAAGCTGAAGCTCTGATACTTTGCCACCTAATGCGAAAGGCTGACACATTGAAAAAGACTCTGATGCTGAGAAAGAATGAAAGCAAAAGGGGAAGGGGTCGGCAGGGGATGAGACGGTTAGATAGCGTCACTGACTCAATGGATAGAATTTGAGCAAACTCTTGGAAACAGTAGAGGACAGTGTGTGCTGGTGTGCTGAAGTCCATGGGGTCCCAAAGAGTTGGACACAACTTAGTGACCGAACAACAGCAGCAACCAGGTTCTTATGAATTTTAAAGTTTGAGAATTTCAGTGCTAGTGTAACAGAAATAAATGTCTTCTGTTGATCAAACTGCTAGTGAGCCCTATATCATGCAGTGTTTTATAAATTTGTTGTTGTTCAGTCACTCAGTCATGTCTGACTCTTTGGAACCCCGTGAACTGCAGCATGCCAGGTTTCCCTGTCCTTCACCATCTCCCAGAGTTTGCTCAAACTCATGTCCAGTGAGTCTGTGATGCCATCCAACCATCTCTTCCTCTGTCATCCCTTCTTCTCCTGTCTTCAGTCTTTCCAGGCATCAAGTTCTTTTCCAATGAGTCAGCCCTTCCCATCAAAATATTGGAGCTTCAGCTTCAACACCAGTCCTTCCAGTGAATATTCAGGGTTGATTTCTTTAGGATTAACTGGTTTGATCTCCTTGCAGTCCAAAGGACTCTTTAAGAGTCTTCTCCATCACCACAGTTCAAAAGCATCAAATGTTCGGCCCTTAGCCTTCTTTATGGTTCAACTCTTACAACCATGTGTGACTACTGGAAAAAACATAGTTTTGATGGTGTGGACCTTTGTAATGTTACTGCTTTTTAATATGCTATCTAGGTCGGTCATAGCTTTTCTTCCAAGGAGCAAGTATCTTTTAATTTCATGGCTGCAGTCACTGTCCCTGGTGATTTTGGAACCCAAGAAATTAGTCTGTCACTGTTTCCATTGTTTCCCCATCTATTTGTCATGAAGTGATGGGACTGGATGCCATTATTTTAGGTTTTTGATGTTGAGTTTTAAGCCAGCTTTTTCACTCTCCTCTTTCACCTTCATCAAGAGGCCCTTTTGTTCCTCTTCACTTTCTGCCATAAGGGTGGTGTCATCTGCATATATGACGTTCTTGATATTTTTCCCAGCAATCTTGATTCCAGCTTGAGCTTCATCCAGCCCATCATTTCACATGATGTACTTTGCATGTAAGTCAAATGAGCAAGGTGACAATATATAGCTTTGATGTAATCCTTTCTCAATTTGGAACCAGTCCGTTGTTCTATGTCCAGTTCTAACTGTTGCTTCTTGACCTGTATACAGGTTTCTCAGAAGGCAGGTAAGGTGGCCTGACATTCCCATCTCTTTAAGAATTTTCTACAGTTTGTTGTGATCTACACAGTCAAAGGCTTGGCATAGTCAATGAAGCAGAAGTAGATGTTTTTCTGGAATTCTCTTGCTTTTTCAGTGATCCAATGGATGTTGGCAGTTTGATCTCTGGTTCCTCTGCCTTTTCTAAGTGCAGCTTGTACATCTGGACATTCTCAGTTCACATACTGTTGAATCCTAGCTGAAGGAGTTTGAGCGTTACCTTGCTAGCATGTGAAGTGAGTGCAGTTGTGTGGTATTTCGAACGTTCTTTGACATTGCCCTTCTTTGGGATTGGAATGAAGACTAACCTTGTCTAGTCCTGTGGCCACTGCTGAGTTTTATAAATACATCTTCCTAAATTATTCTCTTGGTGTAGATAGTTTAGAAATATTTTCTGTTTGAAGAAATGAGGAGTGTGCCTAATCACACAAGTGCTAGAAAACAAGAAAGTCTATAACATGGAAACTGATAAGCCTCTCTGTCATCACTTTTAGCTGTTCTTGTGTACTTTTTTATGATTTTTCTGTGTAGATAGATTTAAACTAATTTTAATTTTAGAGTGAGATAATCAAATGTGCAAATTTTTACACAAAAATGAGAGTCCTTCAAGTTTAAAGTAATTTTTAAAAACCCATTTGAACTGTACTAAAGTGATTTTTTTTTTACTATAGTTTTTCTGGGTTTAAACGTTACTCTTTCTTTCCTCTCTTCTCTACTCTTCCCTGCTCCCCTCTGTGCCCCCTACAAAACCAAAACCAATACAATATTGTAAAGTAATTAGCCTCCAATTAAAATAAATAAAGTTATATTAAAAACAACACAGACTGCGATGTCATTTAAATCACTAGATGGTTAGGACTTAACTAATATGCTTGATTGACCTGGATGCCTGCCGTCTGTGCTACTACAGTTGTGCCAGTCTTCCTCGGTGAGACTGAGGGGTGGATGCCCATTACATACAGTTCGTTTGGACACATGGACCATGGCAGGCATAGACATTCCATAGAATTTGACTTGATCGGTTCTTGTTGAGATATATAGAAACATGAAGATCATTGCCAGTAGGCCAGTCTCTGCTAATAAGCAGATGGTCTTTGTATTTGGAATCATCACCCAGGGTCACCACCTGGTTTAGATGCCTGAGTTCACTCCCTTCCATCTCACAGGACAATTGCTATAAGAATTCAGCTTTGTGTTGTTGCTATACGTACCTCTTCCCTCCTATCCACAGCAGCATTTTAGGACAGGCTTCAGGGCTTCCCTTGTGGCTCAGACGATAAAGTGTCTGCCTACAGTGAGGGAGACTTGGGTTCGATCCCTGGGTCAGGAAGTTCCCCTGGATAAGGAAATGGCAACCCACTCCAGTATTCTTCCTGGAAAATCCCACAGATGGAGGAGCCTGGTAGGCTGCAGTCCATGGGGTCGCAAAGAGTCGGACACGACTGAGCGACTTCACTTCAGTGATCAGGGCTTCTCCTACTTTTTAGACTTTGTCTAGATTAAAGAGCTGATTTAAACTTTTGTGCTCTATAGACTATTTCCAGCTTAAATAATCATCCTAATCATGACCTCAGTCAAAAAATGTCCAAAAATTATCAGTATACAATAAGTCATAATGATTTCCAGACCGTAAAGAGACTATGTATTATAAACTTTCCATAATTAATTTTTCATTTGAATATTCATTGTTACTCCCTCTTAGAGAAGAAAGCAACATCTGACCCACTATTTGAAATGCTTGTTTTTCTTCATTTTTCTTATAGTTAACTTTACCTCTTTGTACCTATTTTCTACAAATTGTACTGTTTACTAGTTACATATTGCCATAAGCATTTAGGACTTTGTGCAATAAATCTCTCCCAAATCAAATTACTCTTCAGCCAGTAGGCTCTAAAGGCCTATCAACATGATGAAGGTGAAGTGTGGCTCTCCCATATTAATGACATGTTTCTGTCATAGCAAAATCATACTTGTCAAGATGACAGAAATCTTGACACAAGTAAAGAAGTGGAAAGGGTACATGGAGCCTCTGTCACTTACCCCAATTATTCTTCATCAAATAGCCCTATTTTTAGTCTTATACTACTTAAAAAAAGACAAATGACCTTGTCATTTGTTTCCTAATTTGTCTCTTTCCATTAAAATGTGGATTTTCATTGCAGCAGGCCCTTTATATTCTTGATGACTCCAGTACTTAGATCAGTACTACAGTACCTAGATCAGTACTTTGTCCATGGTATGCATTCAGTAAATGGTAGTTAATAAATGAATGTTGTCTTTTTATTGTAAAATTCACCCATTTTAAGTGTACTATTTGATGATATTAATAAATTAATAGAGTGTACAACCATCGAGTGTACATCTGGAGTATACAACAGTCCAGTTTTATAACCAGCATTGGTCCATTAAGGACCATGCCTGCTAGAGGATCCCTCAGGCCCAGTTGCAGCCATTCCTATTGCTACCCTCAGGCCTAGGCAGCAGCTAATCTGTTTTCTGTCTCTATGCATTTGTCTTGTGGCTCGGACAGTAAAGTGTCTGTCTGCAATGCAGGAGACCTGGGTTCAATCCCTGGGTTGGAAAGATCCCCTGGAGAAGGAAATGGCAGCCCACTCCAGTATTCTTGCCTGGAAAATCCCATGGACGGCAGAGCCTGGTAGGCTACTGTCCATGGGGTCGCAAAGGGTTGGACATGACTGAGTGACTTCACTTTACTTCATATAAATAGGGTCATACAATAGAGAGCTATTTGCATTAGGTTTCCTTGCCTTAGTGTTATTTCTTGAGGTTCATCCATGTTGGAACATGTTATCAGTAGTTTGCTTCTTTTTATTGCTGAATAGTATTCCATTTTATAGACATATCACATTTGGCTTCATAATTCACCAGTTAATAGGTCTACCAGCAACTATTCTCTAAGTCTTTTAAACATAGGAATATCTTTACTCTGCCTTCATTTTGAATAATGGTTTAGATATAAAATTCTTGGTTGGCAGTTTATTTCTTTTGGAACTTTGTTCCATTCCATTGCCTTTTTGCTCAGGTTTGGATGACCTGTTTGTTGTTAAATGTATTCTTTTTTTTTTTTCCTGCTGTCTTTCCATTTATTTGTGTCTACCTCAATTTCTTTGTTTTTGTTTTTGATAAATATATTCTTGTTCCCTACATGTAATGAGTCAACTCCCTTCCTTCTTTGAAGATTTTCTTTTTCCTTGGCTTTAAATAACTTGACCATAACTTGTCTAAGTATAGATCTTTTATGTTTATCCTTGGAATTTGTTGAGCTTCTTGGAGGTGAAGATTAATGGTTTTCATCAAAATAAAGATATTTGATTCATTTTTTCAAATATTCCTGCCCCTCCCCCCAACCCCTGTTGCCCATTTCTATTTCCTCTCTTTCTGGGACTACCATTTCATGTAAGTAGATATTCCTGAAAGTGTGAAAGTGTTAGTCACTCAGTCATATCTGACTCTTTGTGACCCCGCAGACTGTGGTTTGCAAGGCTCCTCTGTCCATTGAATTCTCCAGGCAAAAATACTGGAGTGGATATTCTTCAGGGGATCTTTCTGACCCAGAGCTTGAACCTGGGTCTCCTACGTTGCAAGCAGATTCTTGTCTGAGCCTCAAGGGGAGTCCTAGTTCCCCACTGTTAAATCTTCTTCATCCTCCTTCTTGCCCTTTTTTCCCCTTCAGATAAGATTATCTCTATTGATCTACTTTTAAGTTTACTTTTCTTTCTTTAACTACTTTGCATCTGCTGAGGAGCCCCTCTATTAAATTTTTTATTTAGCTTGCACTTTTCAATTCCAGTATTTCCATTTGGTTCTTTCATATATATATATTCCCTCTGACATTATTCATTTGTTGTCAATATTGTACTTTCCTTTAATTCTTTAAACATATTTCATTTTAGGTCTTTCAACATTTATAATAGCTCTTTTGAAATCTTTGTAAGTCCAGTATTTCAGCTCCCTCAGAGACAATTGTTTTGTTTTGTTTCTTAGCATGGGTAACCCTCTTGATAGCTTACAGTGAACGGTGTAGGATTCATGATCTCCAAAGATCTAGCTTCAGGACCAGGGACAAGTCTTCACCACTCAAAAGCTTTTGTGTGGCAGAAGTTTTATTACAGTGAAAAAGGACAGAGAAAGTTTCTGAGATAGACATCAGAAGGAGGATGAAGATTGCCCCACTTGCTAGTCTTAGCAAGGGAGCTATATACTTTTTCAATTGGCTATTAGCAAAAAATCAAAAGAATGTCTCAAGGTTGTAAAGGTCTTACCAGACCCACTCCCTCAACATACATTTTAAGATGACAGGATTAGTCAGAAGGTTCTTAAGGAAAAACTTGTCCTCAAGCAGGATTTATTGTTATGTAATCATTAGTACAGAGTTTAAGGAAAAACACATCCATAAGCAAGATGAGTTGTTTTGTTGTGTGATCCTTAGCTCTGGAGTCAAAGAAAAAAAGGTTTTATATGATTGAGATGAAGGAATGTAGAAAAAATGATTTGGCCTTTTCTCCTCCTCGAGAGCCCCAGACCCCTTTCTCCCCCTCAAGGGCCCTGGACTCCTTATCAACCTAACTCTCTCACTTTCCTGTTTCTTTGCAATTCTTGTAGCTTCTTCATTTAAAACTGGACGTTTTATATAATGTATTGTAGCAAATCTGGCTTCTTGAAGGTTATTTTTGCTGCTTTTTGTTTGTTTTGTGGCTCACCTGTGTTAATTTTGTAGAATGTATGTCCCCTGCAGTATGTGTCATAGGGGACAGTGGTGAGTCTACACAGTTATCAAACAGCTAATGATTGTTGACACACTGTGCTCAAATACACTGAGTCAACATGGCTTCCACCCTTTGCGAATGGATCTGTTTGTGAGTCGGGAATCCTTTGCTTTCTGCTATACCTTTTCATTTTGCTATTTTCTGAGCTAATAGTAATATAAAAAACTTTAAAATTAAGCTACCCTTGGTAGGTAAAATGGCACCTTTGCTGATTCCATTTGCTTGACTGCATAAGATGAATCTCTGAATATGGAAATAAGAACCATATTTCAAAACATCTCAAACAACATCAGTGGTATTTTTGACCTTTAATTTCATAATCCATGCACTATAACATTTCAAGCATTTTGCTTCCTAACTTTATATAAAACCCTATGTAGCATTCACTTTTAAAGAAGAAAAGATTTCTTAGACATACTATTATTCAGTTACAAAGTATCCCTTTTCATCTTCTTTAAAATGTATAGCAGTAGTCCCTGAATTTGTGAACTTTGTGAGGCAGATAAAGTGATAGTTGGAAGCATTAAGGCAGCCATAACTAGCATGAAAGGGAGCCATTTCTACACGGATTGGTGATTCACATTGAAGGTCATTGTATATTGAGAGTGCTTTCTCTTTGTCAAGAAGGTTGCTCTTGCTTATTTTGGTGTTTAGCCTTCAGTTCCTTCAGTTTTAGGTTGTGTTCTTTGTGATTTTTCAGCACTTGAAGTTATATCAGCCATAGACTTTTTCGCAGATTGTCTCCTCAATGTGGATTCCTTTATAGTTATTGCTCGGGGGATGGCACATTCTCTTGTTTCTTTCCAAATATTTTATTGTATCAATCTGCTCCTCAGTACTTGAAACTTTGCTTTTGCATGTACTGCTTGATGTTTTTGAGCCAGGATGCTTAGACATTTGGGGGATGTTAATTGTTTTCTTATGTTGAAAAGTCCACAAGGTATTAATAAAAGGATAGCGAAACACAGCTTTGTAATGTTACACCCTGAGGAATCGAGGTAACTGGTGGTTATTTCAGGTGTGTGCGTTTTATAAACTCCTATGTGTCTCAGTTCAGCTAGGTACAGTCTTTTGTGTTCAGATATGGGTTTCACAGAAAGAACTGTTCAGAAGCAAACATGAAATTTGCATATATTATTCTCTAATATATAAATTATGTTGGGACAAAGCAAACTTTTCAAGAAAGTATTATAACAGACTGTCTGTACTCTGGATCAGCAGTCCCCAACCTTTTTGGCACCAGGGGCTAGTTTCATGGAAGACAATTTTTCCACAAGCTCAGGGAGTGGGGGGTGATGGTGTTGGGATGATTCTCATAAGGAGTGTACAGCCTGGATCCCTCACATGTGCAGTTCACAGTAGGGTTCATGCTCCTATGAGAATCTGATGCCTCAGCTGATCAGGCAGTAATTGGAGTGATGCGAAGCGGCTGTAGGTACAGATGAAGTTTCTCTCACTTGCTCGCCGCTCTCCTCCTGCTGTGCCTAACAGGCCACAGACCAGTGGTCAGTGGCCCAATTGTTGGAGACCCCTATTCTAGATTATTTGGATCAAGGCTTCCTGAATAAACTGTCTGTGATTAAAGGAACCAGTTTTCATTATTTTTGTTCATCTCTATGGGCTCCAAAATCACTGCAGATGGTGACTGCAGCCGTGAAATTATAAGACTTACTCCTTGGAAGAAAAGTTATGATCAACCTAGATAGCATATTCAAAAGCAGAGACATTACTTTGCCAACAAAGCTCCATCTAGTCAAGGCTATGGTTTTTCCAGTGGTCATGTATAGATGTGAGAGTTGGACTGTGAAGAAAGCTGAGCACTGAATAATTGATGCTTTTGAACTGTGGTGTTGGAGAAGACTCTTGAGAGTCCCTTGGACTGCAAGAAGATCCAACCAGTCCATTCTGAAGATCAGCCCTGAGATTTCTTCGGAAGGACTGATGCTATAGCTGAAACTCCAGTACTTTGGCCACCTAATGCGAAGAGTTGACTCGTTGGAAAATACTGTGATGCTGGGAGGCATTGGGGGCAGGAGAAGAAGGGGATGACAGAGGATGAGATGGCTGGATGGCATCACTGACTCGATGGATGTGAGCCTGAGTGAACTCCGGGAGTTGGTGATGGACAGGGAGGCCTGGCGTGCTGCGATTCATGGGGTTGCAAAGAGTCGGACACGACTGAGCGCCTGAACTGAACTGAACTGAACTGATGGACTAAAACTGAAAAAAAAAAAAAAAACCTTAATAAAAGTTAAATACTATAAAATGAAATGTGAGATAAAATTTTCTTTAAACTTTTAATAGACATTAATTATATTTTAATAAACATAATCTGAATAGACACAACATAAGTTTTCTTAAAAATTCATCAAAAGTGTGTGTACAGGTGATTAAGATAAGAGAATGACTATTATGCCGCTTTTTCTTGTTTGCAGTCATAACATTAAAAAGTGTATATATGAAAGTACAGTTCCCATACTTGCTTTGAATGAGTGCCAGCTATATCAATGATACTGCTGCTGCTGCTGCTAAGTCGCTTCAGTCGTGTCCGACTCTGTGCGACCCCATAGACGGCAGCCCACCAGGCTCCACCATCCCTGGGATTTTCCAGGCAAGAACACTGGAGTGGGTTGCCATTTCCTTATCCAGTACATGAAAGTGGAAAGTGAAAGTGAAGTCGCTCAGTCGCAAGCCCATGGACTGTAGCTCACCAGGCTCCTCCGTCCATGGGATTTTCCAGGCAAGGGTACTGGAGTGGGTTGCCATTGCCTTCTCCCATCAATAATACTATGTTTGTTAATTTTGAAAGTTTTTAGTATTAATATGATACATAAGCTTACTCATTCATTCAGAACCTATGCAGTCTTAGTTGCAGAGGCAATATGATACTCACTGGTAACGATATGTATTTAAATTCTTTCTGTTTTCTTTCATTAACACTCAGAAATATCACATAATACTGCTAGGAGTGGAAGAAAAGATTTTAAAGCGTTTTCAATAGGCTTAGATTATTCACTCCCAACTTTTAACTTTTTGTCCAGAATGAAGAAAGGGGTGGTATGTTTCCTTCATCATTAACCAGTTTCAACAATTCTTCAAAACTGTAGATAAATTTAAATTCCTTCAATAAAAGAAATAGATTTTCTATGTATGCATGGATCTTCTTTTGATGGAAAATAAAATTTGAAACATCTAATTTGAGAAGAGTTCAATGTTAATTTTTCACAGATGTGCAATATCATGATAATCATAAATAAATTTTATTGAAATTATGGAATATGACATAATCCCTAGTGACATTGCTCTTCCCAAGTACTGCCATTCATTTTTGCTCTTCAGTCCAATCTGCCATTGAAGACCATGTTGGATTTCTACTTTGCAAGGAAGTATTAAAAATCATTAAAAAAAAAAAAAAGCCAGTATCAGTAAAATAAGCTGCTGCTGCAGCTGCAGTTGCTTCAGTTGTGTCCAACTCTGTGCGACCCCATAGACGGCAGCCCACCAGGCTCCTCCGTCCCTGAGATCTTTCAGGCAAGAACACTGGAGTGGGTTGCCATTTCCTTCTCCAATGCGTGAAAGTGAAAAGTGAAATCAAAGTCACTCAGCCACGTCTGACTTGTCATGACCCCGTGGACTGCAGCCTACCAGGCTCCTCCATCCGTGGGATTTTCCAGGCAAGAGTTCTGGAGTCAGTTGCCGTTGCCTTCTCCAAGTAAAATAAGCTAGGTTGTGAATAGCTGTGAAAAGAAGAGAAGTGAAAAGCAAAGGCGAAAAGGAAAGATATACCCATTTGAATGCAAAGTTCCAGAGAATAGCAAGGAGAGAGAATAAAGCCTTCCTCAGTGATCAGTGCAAAGAAATAGAGAAAAACAACAGAATGGGAAAGACGAGATCTCTTCAAGAATATTAGAGATACCAAGAGAACATTTCATGCAAAGATAAGCACAATAAAGGACAGAAATTGTATGGACCTAACAGAAGAAGAAGATATTAAGAAGAGGTGGCAAGAATACACAGAAGAACTATACAGAAAAGATCTTCACGACCCAGATAATCACGATGGTGTGATCACTGACCTAGAGCCAGACATCCTGGAATGTGAAGTCACATGGGTCTTAGGTAGCATCACTATGAAGAAAGCTAGTGGAGGTGATGGAATTCCAGTAGAGCTATTTCAAATCCTGAAAGATGATGCTGTGAAAGTGTTTCACTCAGTATGCCAGCAAATTTGGAAAACTCAGCAGTGGCCACAGGACTGGGAAAGGTCAGTTTTCATTCCAGTCCCAAAGAAAGGCAATGCCAAAGAATGCTCAAACTACCTCACAGTTGCACTCATCTGACACGCTAGTAAAGTAATGCTCAAAATTCTCCAAAGCAGTCTTCAATAGTACATGAACTGTGAACTTCCACATGTTCAAGCTGGTTTTAGAAAAGGCAGAGGAACCAGAGATCAAATTGCCAATATCCGTTGGATCATCGAAAAAGCAAGAGAGTTCCAGAAAAACATGTTTCTGCTTTATTAACTGTGCCAAAGGTTTTGACTGCATGGATCACAGCAAACTGTGGAAAATTCTGAAAGAGATGGGAACACCAGACCACCTGACCTGCCTCTTGAGAAACCTATATGCAGGTCAGGAAGCAACAGTTAGAACTAGACATGGAACAACAGACTGGTTCCAAATAGGAAAAGGAGTACGTCAAGGCTGTATATTGTCACCATGCTTATTTAACTTATATGCAGAGTACATCATGCAAAATGCCAGACTGGATGAAGCACAAGCTAGAATCAAGATTGCCGGGAGAAATATCAATCACCTCAGATATGCAGATGACACCACTCTTATGGCAGAAAGCAAAGAACTAAAGAGCCTCTTGATGAAAGTGAAAGAGGAGAGTGAAAAAGTTGGCTTAAAACCCAACATTCAGAAAACTGAGATAATGGCATCTGGTCCCATCACTTCATGGTGAATAGATGGGGAAACAATGGAAACAGTGGCATACTTTATTTTGGGAGGCTCCAAAATCACTGATGATGACTGCAGCCATGAAATTAAAAGACGCTTACCCCTTGAAAGAAAAGTTATGACCAACCTAGACAGCATGTTAAAAATCAGAGACATTATTTTGCCAAGAAAGGTCCGTCTATTCAAAGCTATGGTTTTTCCAGTAGTCATGTATGGATGTGAGAGTTGGACTATAAAGAAAGCTGAATGCCAAAGAATTGATGCTTTTGGACTGTGGTGTTGAGAAAGACTCTCGAGAATCCCTTGGACTGCAAGGAGATCCAACCAGTCCATCCTCAAGGAAATCAGTCCTGAATATTCATTGGAAGGATTGATGCTGAAGCTGAAACTCCAATACTTTGGCCACCTCATGTGAAAGAACTGACTCATTTGAAAAGACCCTGATGCTGGGAAAGATTGAAGGCGGGAGGAGAAGGGGATGATGGAGGATGAGATGGTTGGATGGTATCACTGACTAAATAGACATGAGTTTGAGTGTACTCCAGGAGTTGGTGATGGACAGGGAGGCCTGGCGTACCACCATGGAGTCACAAAGAGTTTGACAGGACTTAGTGACTGAACTGAACTGAACTGAAGCAAGATTGGCTCTCCAGTTCCTATCTTATAAAAATTGAGACCAAAGTAGTTTATTATGTTTCAGACACACTTAAGATGTGTTTCAAATTCCCAACAGAACTTTTCTATAGTTGTCATGCCTAAGTATATAATAGTTGTTGTATGTTGTTAGCGGTTGGCTTCTATATTAGATATAAATAGAATAAACTCAAAATTTTATGCATTTGTCATTGTAAAATTCACATTTTTAATGTGTTGCTAAGCAAAGTATTTAATTCACCTGTTTTTTTTTTAATAGTAAAACATTTTAGGTGAAGGAATGAATATGTTTATTTATAATTTGATGCATGGTCCAAAATGTTTTCCTATTGCTGCTGTGCTGTCAAACCTCATTTATGGATAATGTAAGCCTTCTTAGTTTTATACTGTTCAAAGATGATTATGTATGTTGACAATGAAGCCCTAAAATGCTCTTTCTTCATATCGTGATTTTTAAATTGCGCATGTACTTTAGAAAAGCTGCCATGTTAGAGGTACATACATGTTCATTCTTCAGCTTCCAATGACAAACACTTTGCTAGTTTTTTGTCTATGGATTTTTTGAATTTTACTAGCCAGTTTCTTCATAGCTACATCAAGCTATAGTGTCTAGTAAGTGGAGCTACTGTATTTTCTACAGATTTACCCAACATCATGCAGACACTTTTGATCCAGTCTTTCACTTGTTCCACCAGCTGTATGTGGTCTCTCTGTACTTAGCAAACCATATTGCTACCTCATAATCCTATGAAATCCTAACAATTATTTGTGACCATTGTTCACTGCCTCTGTTGGATCAATACTCTTTATTTCAAAAGACTTCGGGTTTTTAAATGATTTCTTTATGTATATATGTAAGTACTTCCTAAGTTGTAATAATTACATTGCCTCTTTAGCCAGAATATCTCAGGAAATAGCACACTGTGATTTTAGCACTTTACCATCATTTATGGCCACAAAACTGAACTCAAGAAATGAGGCATCACACTTTTAAGTAAAACTATTATGAAGTAAAGCTAGTATGATCCCTTGGCCTTTATTTCTTTAGAATCACTTCCATCATCCCCATTTGATTCATAGTAATAAAGGACTTCTGTCTTCAGAAAAGGGTGTCCTGATCAGGGGATTAATTAGGAGTATGGATTTAACAGATACATACCACTGTATATAAAATAGATAAACAACTAGGATTTTCTTGTATTGCATAGGGAACTATATTAATTATCTTGTAATAACCTATAATGGAAAAGAATCTAAAAAAGAATATGTATGTGACTGTATATGTGTGTATACATATATATACCTGAACCACTTTTTTATATACCAGAACTAACACAGTATTATAAATCAATCAACTTAAGTTCAGTTTTAAAAAAAGTCTTTTCTTGACCAAAATGTCTCGGGAAGCCTGTTTCACTATATGTAAAATAAAATTTTAAATAAAGAAGTGTACTTTCCTAATTTAGCTAATAGTATAAAATCATAATTTAAAAACAGGCTTGATTAAAAATTAGAACAGTGTCACTACAGTAACTCTGTTATTGGTAAAAATCATATAATTTAAAAATTGTAACAGATTTTAATACAGTTTTGGGGTAAAAATGACAAACTGTTGTTGAAATATCACACATTATACCATGATTTTATTTTTTATTTTTTATTTTTTTAATTTTAAAATCTTTAATTCTTACATGTGTTCCCAAACATGAACCCTCCTCCCACCTCCCTCCCCGTAACATCTCTCTGGGTCATCCCCATGCACCAGCCCCAAGCATGCTGTATCCTGCGTCAGACATAGACTGGTGATTCGATTCTTACATGATAGTATACATGTTTCAATGCCATTCTCCCAAATCATCCCACCCTCTCCCTCTCCCTCTGAGTCCAAAAGTCCGTTATACACAGCTGTGTCTTTTTTCCTGTCTTGCATACAGGGTCGTCATTGCCATCTTCCTAAATTCCATATATATGTGTTAGTATACTGTATTGGTGTTTTTCTTTCTGGCTTACTTCACTCGGTATAATCGGCTCCAGTTTCATCCATCTCATCAGAACTGATTCAAATGAATTCTTTTTTACGGCTGAGTAATACTCCATTGTGTATATGTACCACAGCTTTCTTATCCATTCATCTGCTGATGGACATCTAGGTTGTTTCCATGTCCTGGCTATTATAAACAGTGCTGCGATGAACATTGGGGTACATGTGTCTCTTTCAATTCTGGTTTCCTCGGTGTGTATGCCCAGCAGTGGGATTGCTGGGTCATAAGGTAGTTCTATTTGCAATTTTTTAAGGAATCTCCACACTGTTCTCCATAGTGGCTGTACTAGTTTGCATTCCCACCAACAGTGTAGGAGGGTTCCCTTTCCTCCACACCTTCTCCAGCATTTATTGCTTGCAGATTTTTGGATCGCAGCCATTCTGACTGGTGTGAAGTGGTACCTCATTGTGGTTTTGATTTGCATTTCTCTGATAATGAGTGATGTTGAGCATCTTTTCTTGTGTTTGTTAGCCATCCGTATGTCTTCTTTGGAGAAATGTCTATTTAGTTCTTTGGCCCATTTTTTGATTGGGTCGTTTATTTTTCTGGAATTGAGCTGTATAAGTTGCTTGTATATTTTTGAGATTAGTTGTTTGTCAGTTGCTTCATTTGCTATTATTTTCTCCCATTCAGAAGGCTGTCTT
Organism: Capra hircus; assembly: GCF_001704415.2. Lineage (NCBI taxonomy): Eukaryota > Metazoa > Chordata > Mammalia > Artiodactyla > Bovidae > Capra > Capra hircus. The sequence continues at coordinate 20,321,863 of NC_030831.1, read as the reverse complement.
TTCACCTTGCTTATATTTTCCTTTGTTGTGCAGAAGCTTTTAATTTTAATTAGATCCCATTTGTTTATTTTTGCTTTTATTTCCAGAATTCTGGGAGGTGGATCATAGAGGATCCTGCTGTGATTTATGTCTGAGAGTGTTTTGCCTATGTTCTCCTCTAGGAGTTTTATAGTTTCTGGTCTTACATTTAGATCTTTAATCCATTTTGAGTTTATTTTTGTGTGCGGTGTTAGAAAGTGATCTAGTTTCATTCTTTTACAAGTGGTTGACCAGTTTTCCCAGCACCACTTGTTAAAGAGATTGTCTTTACTCCATTGTATATTCTTGCCTCCTTTGTCAAAGATAAGGTGTCCATATGTGTGTGGATTTATCTCTGGGCTTTCTATTTTGTTCCATTGATCTATATGTCTGTCTTTGTGCCAGTACCATACTGTTTTGATGACTGTGGCTTTGTAGTAGAGCCTGAAGTCAGGCAAGTTGATTCCTCCAGTTCCATTCTTCTTTCTCAAGATTGCTTTGGCAATTCGAGGTTTTTTGTATTTCCATACAAATCTTGAAATTATTTGTTCTAGTTCTGTGAAAAATGTGGCTGGTAGCTTGATAGGGATTGCATTGAATTTGTAAATTGCTTTGGGTAGTATACTCATTTTCACTATATTGATTCTTCCGATCCATGAACATGGTATATTTCTCCATCTATTAGTGTCCTCTTTGATTTCTTTCATCAGTGTTTTATAGTTTTCTATATATAGGTCTTTAGTTTCTTTAGGTAGATATATTCCTAAGTATTTTATTCTTTTCATTGCAATGGTGAATGGAATTGTTTCCTTAATTTCTTTTTCTACTTTCTCATTATTCGTGTATAGGAATGCAAGGGATTTCTGTGTGTTGATTTTATATCCTGCAACTTTACTATATTCATTGATGAGCTCTAGTAATTTTCTGGTGGAGTCTTTAGGGTTTTCTATGTAGAGGATCATGTCATCTGCAAACAGTGAGAGTTTTACTTCTTCTTTTCCAATTTGGATTCCTTTTATTTCTTTTTCTGCTCTGATTGCTGTGGCCAAAACTTCCAGAACTATGTTGAATAGTAGCGGTGAAAGTGGGCACCCTTGTCTTGTTCCTGACTTTAGGGGAAATGCTTTCAATTTTTCACCATTGAGGATAATGTTTGCTGTGGGTTTGTCACATATAGCTTTTATTATGTTGAGGTATGTTCCTTCTATTCCTGCTTTCTGGAGAGTTTTTATCATAAATGGATGTTGAATTTTGTCAAAGGCCTTCTCTGCATCTATTGAGATAATCATATGGTTTTTATTTTTCAATTTGTTAATGTGGTGAATTACATTGACTAATTTGTGGATATTGAAGAATCCTTGCATCCCTGGGATAAAGCCCACTTGGTCATGGTGTATGATCTTTTTAATGTGTTGTTGGATTCTGATTGCTAGAATTTTGTTGAGGATTTTTGCATCTATGTTCATTAGTGATATTGGCCTGTAGTTTTCTTTTTTGTGTGACATCTTTGTCAGGTTTTGGTATTAGGGTGATGGTGGCCTCATAGAATGAGTTTGGAAGTTTACCTTCCTCTGCAATTTTCTGGAAGAGTTTGAGGAGGATAGGTGTTAGCTCTTCTCGAAATTTTTGGTAGAATTCAGCTGTGAAGCCGTCTGGACCTGGGCTTTTGTTTGCTGGAAGATTTCTGATTACAGTTTCAATTTCCGTGCTTGTGATGGGTCTGTTAAGATTTTCTATTTCTTCCTGGTTCAGTTTTGGAAAATTGTACTTTTGTAAGAATTTGTCCATTTCTTCCACGTTGTCCATTTTATTGGCATACAACTGCTGATAGTAGTCTCTTATGATCCTTTGTATTTCTGTGTTGTCTGTTGTGATCTCTCCATATTCATTTCTAATTTTATTGAGTTGATTTTTCTCTCTTTGTTTCTTGATGAGTCTGGCTAATGGTTTGTCAATTGTATTTATCCTTTCAAAGAACCAGCTTTTGGCTTTGTTGATTTTTGCTATGGTCTCTTTTGTTTCTTTTGCATTTATTTCTGCCCTAGTTTTTAAGATTTCTTTCCTTCTACTAACTCTGGGGTTCTCCAATTCCTTTTCTAGTTGCTTGAGGTGTAGAGTTAGGTTATTTATTTGGCTTTTTTCTTGTTTCTTGAGGTATGCCTGTATTGCTATGAACTTTCCTCTTAGCACTGCTTTTATAGTGTCCCACAGGTTTTGGGTTGTTGTGTTTTCATTTTCATTAGTTTCTATGCATATTTTGATTTCTTTTTTTATTTCTTCTGTGATTTGTTGGTTATTCAGAAGTGTGTTGTTCAACCTCCATATGTTGGAATTTTTAATAGTTTTTCTCCTGTAATTGAGATCTAATCTTAATGCATTATGGTCTGAAAAGATGTTTGGAATAATTTCAATTTTTTTGAATTTATCAAGTTTAGATTTATGGCCCAGGATGTGATCTATCCTGGAGAAGGTTCCATGAGCACTTGAAAAAAAGGTGAAATTCATTGTTTTGGGGTGAAATGTCCTATAGATATCAATTAGGTCTAACTGATCTAATGTATCATTTAAAGTTTGCGTTTCTTTGTTGATTTTCTGTTTAGTTGATCTGTCCATAGGTGTGAGTGGGGTATTAAAGTCTCCCACTATTATTGTGTTATTGTTGATTTCCCCTTTCATACTTGTTAGCATTTGTCTTACATATTGCGGTGCTCCTATATTGGGTGCATATATATTTATAATTGTTATATCTTCTTCTTGGATTGATCCTTTGATCATTATGTAGTGGCCTTCTTTGTCTCTTTTCACAGCCTTTGTTTTAAAGTCTATTTTATCGGATATGAGCATTGCCACTCCTGCTTTCTTTTGGTCTCTATTTGTGTGGTATATCTTTTTCCAGCCCTTCACTTTCAGTCTGTATGTGTCCCTTGTTTTGAGGTGGGTCTCTTGTAAGCAGCATATAGAGGGGTCTTGTTTTTGTATCCATTCGGCCAGTCTTTGTCTTTTGGTTGGGGCGTTCAACCCATTTACATTTAAGGTGATTATTGATAAGTGTGATCCCGTTACCATTTACTTTATTGTTTTGGGTTCGAGTTTATACACCTTTTTCATGTTTCCTGTCTAGAGAATATCCTTTAGAATTTGTTGGAGAGCTGGTTTGGTGGTGCTGAATTCTCTCAGCTTTTGCTTGTCTGTAAAGCTTTTGGTTTCTCCTTCGTATTTGAATGAGATCCTTGCTGGGTACAGTAATCTGGGCTGTAGGTTATTGTCTTTCATCACTTTAAGTATGTCTTGCCATTCCCTCCTGGCCTGAAGAGTTTCTATTGAAAGATCAGCTGTTATCCTTATGGGAATCCCCTTGTGTGTTATTTGTTGTTTTTCCCTTGCTGCTTTTAATATTTGTTCTTTGTGTTTGATCTTTGTTAATTTGATTAATATGTGTCTTGGGGTGTTTCGCCTTGGGTTTATCCTATTTGGAACTCTCTGTGTTTCTTGGACTTGGGTGATTATTTCCTTCCCCATTTTAGGGAAGTTTTCAACTATTATCTCCTCAAGGATTTTCTCATGATCTTTCTTTCTGTCTTCTTCTTCTAGGACTCCTATAATTCGAATGTTGGAGCGTTTCATATTGTCCTGGAGGGCTCTGAGATTGTCCTCGTTTCTTTTAATTCGTTTTTCTTGTTTCCTCTCTGATTCATTTATTTCTACCATTCTATCTTCTATTTCACTAATCCTATCTTCTGCCTCCATTATTCTACTATTTGTTGCCTCCAGAGTGTTTCTGATCTCATTTATTGCGTTATTCATTGTATTTTGACTCTTTTTTATTTCTTCTAGGTCCTTGTTAAACCTTTCTTGCATCTTCTCAATCCTTGTCTCTAGGCTATTTATCTGTGATTCCATTTTGATTTCAAGATTTTGGATCATTTTCACTATCAATATTCGGAATTCCTTCTCAGGTAGATTCCCTACTTCTTTCTCTTTTGTTTGGTTTGGTGGGCAACTCTCCTGTTCCTTTACCTGCTGAGTATTCCTCTGTCTCTTCATCTTGGTTATATTGCTGCGTTTGGGGTGGCCTTTTTATATTCTGGTAATTCGTGGAGTTCTCTTTATTATGGAGCTTCCTCACTGTGGGTGGGGTTCTATCAGTGGCTTGTCAAGGTTTCCTGGTTAGGGAGGCTTGTGTTGGAGTTTTGGTGGGTGGAGCTGGGTTTCTTCTCTCTGGAGTGCAGTGGAGTGACCCGTAATGGGTTATGAGACATCAAAGGTTTTGGGATAATTTTGAGCTGCCTGTATATTGAAGCTCAGGGGAGTGTTCCTGTGTTGCTGGAGAATTTGCATGGTATGTCTTGTTTTGGAACTTGTTGGCCCTTGGGTGGAGCTTGGTTTCGGTGTAGGTATGAAGGCATTTGATGAGCTCCTATTGCTTAATGTTCCCTGAATTCAAGAGTTCTCTAATGTTTTCAGGCTTTGGATTTAAGCCTCCTGCTTCTGGTTTTCAGTTTTATTTTTACAGTAGCCTCTAGACTTCTCCATCTATACAGCACCGATGATAAAACATCTAGGTTAAAGATGAAAAGTTTCTCCACATTGAGGGACACTCAGAGAGGTTCACTGAGTTACAAGGAGAAGAGAAGATGGAGGGGGTAGTTAGAGGTAACTGGAATGAGATGCGGTGAGATCAGAAGAGGAGAGAGCAAGCTAGCCAGTAGTCAGTTCCTTATGTGCGCTCTATAGTCTGGACCGCTCAGAGGTATTTACGGAGTTATATGGGGAAGAGAAGAGGGAGGAAGTAGACAGAGGTGACCAGGAGGATAAGAGAGAGGAATGAGAAGGAGAGAGACAAATCCTGCCAGTAACCAGTTCCTTAGGTGTTCTCCACCGTCTGGAACACACAGCGATTCACAGAGTTGGATAGAGAAGAGATGGGGGAAAAAAGAGACAGAGGCCACCTGGTGGAGAAAAAGGAGAGTCCAAAGGAGGAGAGAGTGGTCAAGCCAGTAATCTCGCTCTCAGGTAAACTTGGGTAGTGAAGTTTGGGTTTTTAAATGTACAAAATTGACAACAAAAACCTAAGAGCAAAGATTAAAAATCTAGAGTAGAGGTTGGATTTTCAAAAATACAATATTAAAAAAAAGAAGCAGAAGGAAAAAGGAAGAAAGAAAAAAAATAACAAGAATTATTTTTAAAAAAACAAAACAACAACAACAAAAAACAAAACAAAACAAAACAAAACCCACCAACAACCATCCAAAGACTATATATGGTGTTTGCCTTAAAAAAAAAAAAAAGTCATTTTTTTTTGAAATAGTAATAGTAGGTTATAGAAATAAAAATTAGAGGAGAAATAGAAGACTTAACAATTTAAAAAAAAGTTAGAAAAAAAAACAAAAACAAACAAAAAAAGGAATGATTTTTAAAATAGTAAAAATATATCTAGCCCTTCTCTGATGTTGTGGGCCATGTGGGATCACTTCCAAGGTGGTTCCTTCTGTTTAACTTCTTCTGTTTTCTGGTTTTTTAGGCTCACTAGTTCAGTCGCGCTGTGGGGAGGGGGGATGCTGCAAACAAATAGCACTGTTGTGTGCACACAGTGTCTCAGCCCTGCTTGACCTGTCCCTTCTCGTGGCGTACAAACCGCTCCGGCTCTACGATGCTCAGCCGGGAACCGTCTGGGGCCGGCCCTAGGCTGCGTGCACTTCCCTGATCCAAGCCGCTCAGGTTCGGCGCTCAGGCAGCCCTCAGAGGCACAAATTCAGCTGGGACTGCGCTTTGTGCCCTTCCCAGGTCCGAGTAGCTCAGGAGTTTGGCGAGCGCGATCGCCGCGGCTTGTCACCTTTTCTGCCGCTGCTGCTCAGCTTTCTGGGTGGACCGCTGGCGCCCCCCGTGAGGCAGATGGTGACTGTCCAGCACCCCCAGAAGTCTTAGCAAAGAAGCCTGCTTGCAGTTAGGTAAATAAAGTCTCTCCGGGTCTGCAATTGCCCCTTTCCAGTCCTTACGGCTTTGGCTGCCTGTCCCCGGCGGGGGATGGTCTGCAGCCGGCTTTTCCGTTCCGTCCTTTGTTCTGTGCTCGGTCCTGGCAGTGTCTTATGTTTGAGCTTTTCGTGCGGTAGCTATCCCACAGTCTGGTTTGCTAGCCCAAGGTAGATCGTTCTGGTTGCGCGTGGGGCGTTCCTGCCCGATTCTTACAAAGCTCTGCAGCCCGCGCCTCCCGCGCGTCCCTGCCCTGCCCCCACTTCCCAATGGCGGATGCAGGCGTCTGTGCTGCTTTTCCGCTGGGGGAGTTACTGGTGGGCTTGTAATCTCTTGGTTTTAATTATTTCTTTATTTTTCCTTCCTGTTATGTTGCCCTCTGTGTTTCCAAGGCTTGCCATAGACTCGGCAGGGAGAGTATTTCCTGGTGTTTGGAAACCTCTCTTCTTAAAGTTCCCTTCCCGGGACGGGCTTCCCTTCCCGGGACAGAGCTCCCTCCCCACCTCCTTTGTCTCCTTTTTCATCTTTTATATTTTTTCCTACCTGTTTTTGAAGACAATGGTCTGCTTTTCTGGTTGCCTGATGTCCTCTGCCAGCCTACAGAAGTTGTTTTGTGGAGTTTACTCGGCGTTGAAATGTTCTTTTGAGGAATTCGTGAGGGAGAAAGTGGTCTTCCCGTCCTATTCCTCCGCGATCTTTTTCTCTATCTTATACCATGATTTTAATATTAAACTAGTGTGCAGATCATGGACTCAATCATAATTTCAAAGTTACATGAAATAGCCTGTATCCAGTTTAATTAGAGGAGCCCACTAATAACCCATGTGTCCTGTGCTGTTCTTAGTTGCTCAGTCATGTCCAAATCCTTGCAACACCATAAACTGTAGGCTGCCAGGCTTCTCTGTCCATGGGAGTTCTCCAGGCAAGAATACTGGAGTGGGTAGCTGTTCTCTTCTCCCAGGGATCTTCCCAGCCCAGGGATTGAACCCAGGTCTCCCACAATGCAGGTGGATCCTTTACTGTCTGAGCCACCAGGGAAGGAAAAATGTTGGTATGTCTCATGTAATATTTGGGACACATGTATACTAAAAAGTTATTTGTTTGCTTATCTGAATTTCAAATTTAATTAGGATTCCTGTATTTTTTTTTTTAATTTGTTTATTTGGCTGTTCTGGGTCTTCCATGCTGCTCGGGCTTGCTCTGGTTGTGGTGAGCAGGGCCTACTCTCCAGTTGTGGTGCGTGAGCTTCTCATTGCAGTGGCTTTTCTTGTTGTGGAGCATGGGCTTTAGGGCACTTAGGCTTCAGCAGTTGCAGCACACAAGCTTAGCAGTTGTGGCTCTTGGGCTTAGTTACTCTGAGGCATGTGGGATCTTCCTGGATCAGGGATGGAACCCATATCTCCTGCATTGATAGGCAGAGTCCTTACCACTGGACCACCAGGGAAGCTCCCAGGAGTCCTGTATTTTTATTTGCTAAAAATATTTTAACAAATATGAAGACTATATTTTGTCTACTATATAGGTACATAGATTATCTCATATTTTCTTCAGAATTATAGCTTTGTTTTTATGTTTAGGTGTATAGCTCCTTATGAGTTAATTTTTGTGTGTGGAGTGATGTAAGGGTTGAAATTTTATTTTTTCCTTATGGCTCTTCTGTGGCCCAGGATCGTTTGTTGAATATGCTATCTTTTCCCCCATTGAGTTACCTTCCTCTAGTGATAGACACATACTAAGGTAACCACCGATGTAAAATATCTTGTACAGTTCCTTCCTTCTGAATAGGAGTGGAACTTGGAACTGGCATCCAGCCAACAGAATGTGACAAAGGTCAAAGAATTTTGCAGATAGATTTAAGGCTCCAAGTTAGTAGATCTGAGTTAATCAAAAAGGAGAGCCTGAGTAGCCTGATACAACCAAGCAGAAGTCCTTAAAAGAGAGAGGGGGTCCTCTCTGTAAAAAACTTTATTGTGCTTGATCCAAAGAAGCAAGCCTTCAACTTGCTTGCAGATTCTACAACTGCAAGGATGTGAATCTGCCAACAACTATGTGGGTTAGAAAGAGGACTGCAAGCCTCATATTTGACCCTGGCCAATGCTTACTCCTTGGAAGGAAAGTTATGACCAACCTAGATAGCATATTCTAAAGCAGAGACATTACTTCACCAACAAAGGTCCGTCTAGTCAAGGCTATGGTTTTTCCAGTGGTCATGTATGGATGTGAGAACTGGACTGTGAAGAAAGCTGAGTGCCAAAGAACGGATGCTTTTGAACTGTGGTGTTGGAGAAGACTCTTGAGAGTCCCTTGGACTGCAAGGAGATCCAGCCAGTCCATTGATCAGTCCTGGGTGTTCTTTGGAAGGACTGATGCTGAAGCTGAAACTCCAATACTTTGGCCACCTCATGCAAAGAGTTGACTCATTGGAAAAGACTCTGATGCTGGGAGGGACTGGGGGCAGGAGGAGAAGGGGCCGACAGAGGATGAGATGGCTGGATGGCATCACCAAGTCGATGGACATGAGTTTGAGTGAACTCTTGAAGTTGGTGATGGACAGGGAGGACTCGTGTGCTGCAGTCCATGGGGTCGCAAAGAGTCAGACACAACTGAGCGACTGAACTGAATACTTTAATTGAAGTCTTTTAGGATTCTCAGCAGAGCACCCAGTTAACAGACAGTGGGAGATAATGAGTATATGTTGTTTTAAACTTCTAACTCTGTGGTAATCTGTTGCACAACATTAGAAAGCTAATATAGTACATTTGTCAAGAGACAATAGATCACATATATGTGAATCCATTTCTGGACTTATTACTGTTTTCCAGTTCTCTCCCTAATCCTAATGCCAGTGCCACAATGCCTTCAATACATAGCTTCATAATAAAATCTGAAATTAAGCAGTATAAGTCCTTCAGCTTTATTCTTTGTCTTTGAAATTGTTTTTGCTATTCTAGTTCCATTGAATTTCCATATAGATTTTAGATTAAACTTGTCAACATCTACTAATGAATATACTGGGATTTCATTGAAATTGTAAATCAATTTGGGAAAAACTGACACCTTAACTGTATTAAGTCTTTTGATCCATGGATATAATCTTTCCATATATTCAGGTCTTCTTCAGTTTTTGTCAGTAGTACTTTTTAATTTTCATGGTATGATAATGCGCATATTTTGTTAAACTTCTCTCTAAATTATTGCACATCTGAGATGTTACTGTAAATAGTATTGTTGCTTCAACTTCTAAAATTATTAATTTTCTAGCATAGAAATATACCTTATTTGTGTATATTGTCTTTATTCCCTACGACCTCGCTAAACTATGATTTTCTCCATATATGATCATGCTGTCTTTATATCATGGCATTTTATTTCCTAATTTCCAAACTCGGTGCCATTCATTCATTTTCCTTATTGCACTGGCTAGGATCTCTAATACAGTGCTGAAGAGATGCAAAGAGATGTGCTAAGAGTGGGCATTTTTCTTTTTTTCCCCAATATCATCTGACATGCATTATTTCTTTCATCATTAAGTCTGATTGTAGCTATGGATTTTGTGGAAGTACCCTTTAGCTAATTAAGAAAATTTCTTTCTTATAATTTGCTGAATGGTTGTTGAGTTTTCTCAAATTCTTTTTTTGCTTCTATCAGTGTGATCATTCAATTATCATTTTTTCCTATTAGAATAGTGGATTGATTTTCAATTGTTAGGCCAGTCTACCTTTTCTAATTTCCATTTGGTCATTTATATTATTCTTTTTTTATTGTTACATTTAACTTGGTAACATTTTAATAAGAATTTTTGCATTCATGTTCTTAAAAGATCTTGGTTAATAGCCTTCTTATAATGTCTTTAGTTTTTTTATCAGCCACACAAAGTTGCCCATGTTCCTCTTTCCTCTATCTCATGATCGACTTTGTGTAGGTTGGCATTACTTTTTACTTAAATTTTGAGAGAATTTGTCAATAAAACCATCTGAGCCTGAAGTAATCTTTTTGAGAAGTTTTTAGTTACAAATTCAATTTGTTTAATTGATTTAGAGCAAATAAGTGTTCTGTTTTTTCTTGATCTCTTTTGGCAATTTGTGTCCTTAAAGCAATTTGTTTACCTAGGTTGTCAAATTTATTGGCATGAAGTTATTCGTATTTGTTTGCTATCTTTTTAATGACTTGGATGTGTAGTGGTATCTCTCATTTCTAATACTATAGTTTTTCTCTCTGGATCAGTCTATGGAAAGTTTCACCTTTTCAAAGAATTTGCTTTTGTTTTCATTTTTTATCTGTTATGCTTCATTCATTCTGCTCTGATCTTTATTAATTCCGTCCTGATTGCCATGGGTTTAGTATATTCTTCTTTTTCTAGCTTCCTAATATGGAAACTCACGTTATTGATTTGAGATCTTTCTTATTTTCCAAAATAGGTGTTTAGGGCTATAAATTTCCCTCTATACACCATTTTAAGTGCATCCCCTAAACTTTGATGTATTATGTGTTCATTTTCATTCAGTTTAAAATACTTTCTAATTTCTTTTATGGGTTCTTTAACCCATAGAATATTTAGAAGTGTATTGCTGAATTTTAAAATAATTGGTGATTTTCCAGATAGTTTTCTATTATTGATTTCTTATTTAGCTTATCTGTCTCAATGTCAGTTCTTTTTGATTTGTTGAAACTTGTTTTAATGGTTCGGTATATAAGTTTATTGGTAGTTTTTTCAAGCACACTTCAAATGAATATGAATTAGGTTGAATTAGTTGATAGTCAGACTTCCCAGGTGGTAAAGAATCCATCTGCCAATGCAGGAGACTTGAGAGATATGTGTTTGGTCCCTGAGTTGGGAAGATCCCTTGGAGTAGGAAACGGCAATCCACTCCAGTATTCTTGCCTGGAAAATCCCATGGACAGAGAGGAGGCTGGTGGGCTACAGTCCATGGTGAGGCCATAAAGAGTTGGACACCACTGAGCAACTGAGCACAGAATTGATAGTCGCATTTGTCTTTGATAACCCTATTGATTTTTTGTCTTCCTCTATCACTTACTGACAGTGTTGAAATCTCTAACTTTTATTGTTTGTTTTCTATTTTGAAATTTCATTTTGTCATTTTTCCTTCTTATTATTAAACTCTGTTACTAGTTGCATACTTACTTGGATTGCTTTGATGCTTTGGTGAACTGAACTCGTTATCATTATGAAAAGTCTGCATTTTTCCGTAGCAGTTTTATTGTTCTGAAGTCTACTTTGTCTAGCATTCACAAAACCATTCCAACTCTCTTTTTACTTGTGTTTGAATGGTACATCCTTTTCTATTAAGTTTACTTTTAATCTGTCCCTGTCTTTTTATTTTGTATGAGTTTCTTGTAGACAACATATAATGTAGTCTTGCTTTTTTATCCAATCCAAGAACCTTGTTGTTTGATTTGAAGCATTTAAGTTCATTTACATTTGTTGTAACTGTTGATGTGTTTGTGTTTCAATCTACCATGTGGCTGTTTAATTTCTCTCTTCCCCATCTGTACTTTTTCTTTTTGTTCTTTTCCTTTAGGTTAATTTTTTATGTTTTAGGATTTATCTCCAATATTAACTTATTAGCTATACTTATATGTTTTGTTTTCCAGTGGTTGTAAGTTTTACCATGTTCACCTTTAACTTACTACATTTTACTTTATGTATTTATTATTACACTCAACAATGTATTAGGCACCAAGTGTTTAATCGCTTGGTCATGTACAGCTCTTCGCAATGCCATGGACTATAGCCCCCTAGAATCCTATGTCCATGGAATTTCCAGGCAAGAATATTTGAGTGGATAGCCATTCCCTTCTCCAGGGGATCTTCCCAACCCAGGGACTGAACCTGGGTCTGCATTGCAGGTGAATTCTTTACTATCTGACCCACCAGGTAAGCCCATTCTACTTTTCAAATACTGTTATTCCCTGTTATATGTATAAACCTATGTCAGGATGCTTCTCTCCTTGTGCTATTGTCGTGAAACATTTTGCTTCTCCAAATGTTTAAAATACATTATATTACTACTGCATTAAGCAATCAGTTATCTCTTAAAGAGATCAATTAATGAGAAAGGAAAGCCTTTTATATTATCTGCTTAGTGATCGTTTGCAACTGTTACTAATTATAGCATTTTAATTTCCTTCCAGTTGATTCAGATTCCTCTCTGGTGTTTTCCCCTGCTGGAAAACTTCTTTGACATTTCATGTAGTGCAGGTTTGCTGTCAGTGAATTATCATAGCTTTTGTTTTACTGAGGAACAAAAAGTCATTTCCTCTTCATTTCCGAAAGATATTTTCACTGGATATAGAATTTTAGGTTGACAGTTTTATTAGCTCTTTAAAGATGTCACTTTGCCTTTTGGCTTACATTATTTCTAGTAAGAGTCTCCCATAATTAATGTTCTGTGTGTAATGTTTCCTTTTTCTGTGGTTATTACTGAGTTTATTTTTTTTTCTTTTTACTAATTTTCAGTTGTTTTATTATGATGTGCATTGATGTGCTAGTGCTAAGTTGCTTCAGTCATGTCAGACTCTTTGCAACCCCATGGTCTGCACCAGGCTTCTCTGTCCATGGGATTCTCCAGGCAAGAATATTGGAGTGAGTGAAACCGCTCAGTCATGTCGGACTCTTTGAGACCCCATGGACTGTAGCCTGCCAGGCTCCTCCATCCATGGGATTTTCTAGGCAAGAATACTGGAGTGGGTTGCCATTTCCTTCTCCAGGGGATCTTCTCTACCCAGGGATTGAACCCAGGTCTCCCACATTGAGGTCAAACTCCTTACCATCTGAGCCACCAGGGAAGAACTAGAATGGTGGGCTCCAATGGCCATCTGAGGGGATCTTCCTGACCTAGAAATCAAACCCATGTCTCTTACATCTCTTGCATTGGCAGTGGGTTTTGGACAACCTGTAGCACCTGGGTATGGTTGTTTTAATATTTTTCCCACACAGGCTTTATTGAACTTATTCATCAAATTTGAAAAAATTTAGGCCATTATTCCTTCAAGACACTTGTCTATTGTCCCACCCCCACCCCATTGTTTTCTTCTGGTACTCCGTGTGTATACATGTATACATACATGCATGTGTATATATGAAAACACAAATACATAATAACATTAGGTTGTTTGATATTTTACAAATGTTCCCAGTATTCTTTCTCTTCTCCCCTCTCCCCTCTCTCTCACTGATCCACATATCTTCTTTCTCTCTCTGCTTCATTTTGGATAGTTTGTCATTCTATATCTTCATGATCACAGACCTTTTCTTGTGCAGGTATCTAGTATATTATTAATTTCATGAAGTGAAAATTTCATTTGATACATTGTATTTCTCTTCTCTAGAAATTCCATGTTTAAAAAAATATTTTTTTATATTTATGTCATGTTTTCCATGGTAGCTTTGAATGTATTTGTAATAGCTCATTTAAGGTCTCCTTTTTGGTCTTCACAGGTAGCGCTAGTGGTAAAGAACCTGCCTGCCAGTACAGGAGATGTAAGAGATGCAGGTTTGATCCCTCAGTTAGAGAAGGAAATGGAAACCTACTCCAGTATTCTTGCCTGGAAAATACCAGGGACAGAGGAGCCTGGCAGGCTACAGTCTACAGGGTCGCAAAGAGTTGGGCACGATTGAATAGACCTAGTATGCAAGGTCCTTTGTAAATAATTCCATCATTTATCCTTTAGTTCAGTTCAGTCGCTCAGTCATGTCCAACTCTTTGCAATCCCATGGACTGTAGCACACCAGGCTTCCCTGTCCATCACCAACTTCTGGAACCTGCTCAAATTCATGTCCATCAGTTGGTGATGCCATCCAACCATCTCATCCTCTACCATCCCCTCCTCCTCCTGCCTTCAATCTTTACCAGCATCAGGGTCTTTTCACATGAGTCAGTTCTTCGCATCAGGTGACCAAAGTATTGGAGCTTCAGCTTCAGCATCAGTCCTTCCAATGAATATTCAGGACTGATTTCCTTTATGATGGACTGGTTGTATTCCCTTACAGTCCAAGGGACTCTTAAGAGTCTTTTCAGACACCACAGTTCACAAGCATCAGTTCTTCAGCACTCAGCTTTCTTTATGGTCCAACTCTCACATCCATACATGACTGCTGGAAAGCCATAGCTTTGACTAGATGGACTTTCGCTGGCAAAGTAATGTTGGCAAAGCTTTTTAACATGCTGTCTAGGTTGGTCTTAGCTTTTCTTCCAAGGAGCAACTATCCTTTAATTTCATGACTGCAGTCACCATCTGCAGTGATTTTGGAGCCCAAGAAAAGAAAGTCTGTCACTGTTTCCACTATTTGCCCATCTATTAGACACGAAGTGAGGGGACCAGATGCCATGATCTTAGTTTTTTGAATGTTGAGTTTTAAGCCAACTTTTTCACTCTCTTCTTTCACTTTCATCAAGTCTCTTTAGTTCTCCTTCACTTTCTGCCATAAGGGTGGTGTCATCTGCATATATGACGTTCTTGATATTTCTCCCGGCAATCTTGATTCCCGCTCATGCTTCATCCAGCCTGGCATTTTGCATGATGTGCTCTGTATATAAGTTAAATAAGCAATCTGGTGATACACAGCTTTGATGTACTCCTTTCCCAATTTGGAACCAGTCCATTGTCCCATGTCTGGTTCTAACTGTTGCTTCTTGACCTGCATACAGATTTCTCAGGAGGCAGGTAAGATGGTCTGATATTCCCATCTCTTTTAGAATTTTTACAGTTTGTTGTGATCCACACAGTCAAAGGCCTTGGCGTACTCAATAAAGCAGAAGTAGGTGATTTTCTGGAAGTCTCTTGCTTTATCTATGATCCAGCAGATGTTGGCAATTTGATCTCTGGCTCCTCTGCCTTTTCTAAATCCAGCTTGAGCATCTGGAATTTCTCAGTACATGTACTGTTGAAGCCTGGCTTGGAGAACTTGGGCCATTACTTGGCTAGTGTGTGAGATGAGTGCAGTTGTGCAGTAGTTTGAGCCTTCTTTGGCATTGCCTTTCTTTGGAATTGGAATGAAAACTGACCTTTCAGTTTTCTCTACTGATTGGTTTTCTCCTGGTTATGGGTCACATTTTTGTTTCTTCATTTGCCTAAGAATTTAACGTCGTACATTATGAACTGTCCGTTCTTTCCATACTGAATTTGGTTGTGCTCTTTTGCAAAGTATTGAGGTTTGTTCTGGACAGCAGTAAGTTTGTTTTAAGATTAGTTTGATTAGTTCAAGGTCTACATTTAAGCTGTTTTAGAATAATTCTAATTTAGTCTCTACTTCAGTGTTAATTTTGCCCCATACCTACAGTGTGGTCCCTTTGTGATGGTTTGAGTGCTTGTTGTATCCATGAGACCTCTCTAATCTGGTATGAATTCTGCCTCTCTTGAGTTTTGTGAATTATTCTTTTTGCAGCTCTCCACAATTATTCTTTCTCTGGAGTTCCTCATGAGTTTTCATTCTTCACATACACAGATTAATATTCAGCCAAAGACTCAAGGAGACCCTTACACTCCCTTGGGTACATAGTCCCTCAACTGCTAGCCATTTCTACCTTGCCCAGCTCTAATCTCCGACTTCGCAACTCAGTAAGATTGTTGGGTTCCATTTGTGTTCTTTCTTCTCTGTGCTGCAATTTATAAGTTCCCTTCCAGCAGAAGACCTAGGCTATTGTTGAATTCACTGAATTTTATTTCTTTTCTCTCAAACATCACATTTGTTTTCTCTCTGCTACTTGTTTCCTACTCTCTGAAATGGGTTTTTCCTACATTTTGTCAGTTTTTCTTATTTAAGTTTGGAGGTTACTGACCTACTCAGAACTGGAAGCAAAATCTGTCTCTTTCATTTGCAGTATTTTTTCTAGGTAATAGAAATATTTTAAATTTAAAAATCATTTGTAAGTTTTATTATTGTCTCCTTGAAGGTAAAGTGCCTGTTTTTCTGTTGACTTTTCAGAACTTTTTATTTGTCCTTGATTTTGAGCAGTTTTACTATGATGTGCTCTGTAGATGGATTTTGGCATTCTCTGTATTTATTCTCCTTTGGATTCACACTACTTTTTAAATTTGTGGCTTGATAGCAGTTTCAAAAAATTCTCTGCATTATCTCTTCAAATATTACTTCTTCATTCTCTCTTCTCCTTCTAATATTTCCTTTAGGCTTTTGTCATCCTGTTTTACACACTTGCTGAGATGTCCTATACCACATACCCTATACACCCTCACATATACCTTTATCATTAATGAACTCCATTCTGTCTTCCAATTTAGTCTAAATGTTCCATCTTCTATGAAAATGTACCAACTTGCCCTTCCCCTACTAATGACAAAGGTAACCTCTCTAATGATCCTCATCTCTTTGCAATAACAATCTTATCACACAAAATATTTTCCTCCTTAGCCAAAATTTGAGGGCCATGGATGTTGAGACTCTTACCAAGCTTTGTACTCCTGGCAGCTAGGGCAGTAACTCACAGATATTTCCAGATCTTCATCCTCCCCACTCACTCCAATTGCCAGCCTATACCTTTGGGTAAAATTACAGAGCAGGAGGAGGATGATAATACCTAATATCTTTATCCATAGCATTTTGTTTATAAACGCTCTTCCTTTTATTGTTAAACAAATATAGCTTTAGCTGCAAAGGTTTCGTTTATTCCCATGTGTCTCACATTTAATGACTTTTAAGAAATTAGTCATTCTTCTCAAAATGTATCGTAACTTTTTCTTCTCATATTTAGCACTAGCTGCTGCTACTGCTGCTGCTAAGTCGCTTCAGTCCTGTCCAACTCTGTGTGACCCCATATACGGCAGCTCACCAGGCTCCCCCATCCCTGGAATTCTCCAGGCAAGGACACTGGAGTGGGTTGCCATTTCCTTCTCCAATGCATGAAAGTGAAAAGTGAAAGTGAAGTTGCTCAGTCGTGTCCGACTCTTCGCAACCCGATGGACTGCAGCACACCAGGCTCCTCCATCCATGGGATCTTCCAGGCAAGAGTACTGGAGTGGGGTGCCATCGCCTTCTCTGATTTAGCCCTAGAGCAGAACTCAAAAGCATGGAAGAAAAGGGGAATAAGCTTATTTTAAGTATTTTTAAAAATAGTTCTAGGACTATATTTGTTTGAGAGTATCTTTTACACATTGCAGCACACCATTAATAGAAAAAGGATTGGGGAAAACACAATTAAGTTTACATTTTTGAACGCCCTGCTTGTCCAAAATTTTCATAAATCTTTCTTCTGAACCTAATGTTGTCTCTCTCATAATATGTCAGACTTGTTTATGACATGAAAGTCAATTATGTCAAGACTGATTTTTTTTTAATAACTCAAAGTAAGAATCCTGAGGCAGTTGCCTTTTATTCAGGTGTTATGTCTTGTAACCAGTCTGTTTGCCTATGCCTAATAGAGGTTGATGTAGCACACGTCCTGTAGTCTTTCAGTGTAGAATCTTGTTTTAAAAACTTTTCATGGAACAGTAATACAGTGATCTGCTTCAAGTTTAAATTCTCACCTCAAAAGCAAAAAGTGCTCTTGTTATTTACTGTTTCAAAGTGTGTGTGTGCTAAGTCGGTTCAGTTGTGTCCGACTCTTTGCGACTCTGAACTGTAGCCACCAGGCTCCTCTGTTCATGGGATTCTCCAGGCAAGAATACTGGAGTGGGTTGCCATTTCCTTCTCCAGGGAATCTCCCCAACCCTGGAATCGAACCTGCCTCTTTTATGTCTCCTGCATTGGAAGACAGGTTCTTTACATTAGCACCACCTGTTTCACAGATCCAAACCAAATAGGCATCAAGATCCCTATTTTTACTGACTCTATATAGTGTTGGAATTTTTCCTGCACTTACAGAATTTTTTATTAACCTTTAAAAACTTATTGGCAAAAAGTACTTATGTAAAAAGTAAGTGGCTCCTGCAACAACTACAACACATTTTATAGTAAGTAAAATGAAGTTATCAAATTCTTTGGGATACAAGTTAGGTCATTTAGCTGATGCTGCTCCTTTTATTTATAAAGACCAGTGTCATTGAAATATGAAATTGAAAGTAATATTGCCACTCTTCTCAAGTTCTGTACAATGTACTGGGGAGGGCGAAAGTATATGAAAAGAACATTTGTCAAGCACCTATTATCTCTTACTGAGATATAACAATGAACAATAATAATGGTATCTTTTGAGATCACTGCCCTCAAAGATTTCATAGTTTCCACAAGGAGAAGTGATATTCTTACACATTACAAAGGAACTTAGAGATGTGAAAATAGCTAATTATGATGGAGCAGAATGAAATAAGTACAACAATAAGGGACTGAGCACAGTAGTCCTGGGGTGTCTCCTAGGGAAGGCACAGTTCATGTGAGCTGGGGAAACAAGGGAACTACAGTGGAAGGAAGTGGTACTAAGCCAGCCTTACAACGTGAGTAGAATTTCAAAGCTTAGGAAAAGGAGTTAGGACTTTTGAGTACCAGGAAATTGCATCACTAATTTTATCTTCTATTAATTCCTAAGTGAAATCTTTTCTCGTGATTTTTTCCAGTAAACTAAAATAACTAGTAAAAAGTATTCTGAACTTTCAAAAGTTGGGATTTGGTACTATATAATTAAAGGACTTGTTGCTGTTGTTGTTCAGTTGTTCAGTTGTGTCTGACTCTGTTACTCCATGGACTACATATAACACACCAGGCCTCCCTGTCCCTCATCATCTCCCAGACCTTGCTCAAACTCAGTGTCCATTGAGTTGGTGATGCCATCTAACCATCTCATCCTCTGTTGTCCCCTTGTCCGCCTGCCTTCAATCTTTCCCAGCATCAGGGTCTTTTCCAATGAGTCAGCTCTTTGCATCAGTTCAGTTCAGTCGCTCAGTCATATCTGACTCTTTGTGACCCCATGGACTGAAGCAGGCCAGGCTTCCTTGTTCATCACCAGCTCCTAGAGATTGCTCAAGCTCATATCTGTTGTGTCATTGATGCCATCTAACCATCTCATCCTCTGTTGTCCCCTTCTCCTCCTGTGTTCAGTCTTTCCCAGCATCAGGGTCTTTTCTAAAGAGTCAGTTCTTCACATCAGGTGGCCAAAGTATTGGAGCTTCAGCTTCAGCATCAGTCCTTCCAATGAATATTCAGGGTTGATTTCCTTTAGGATTGACAGATTTGATCTCCTTGCTGTCCAAAGGACAAGTTTTCTCCAGCACCACAGTTTGAAAGCATCAGTTCCTTGGCACTCAGCCATTTTTACTGCCCAGTTCTCACATCTGTACATGACTATTAGAAAAAACATAGCTTTGACTAGACAGACCTTTGTCAGCAAAGTAATGTCTCTGCTTTTTTAATATGTTGTCTAGGTTTCTCATTTATTTCTTCCAAGGAACAAGCGTCTTTTAATTTCATGACTGTAGTTACTGTCCACAGTGATTTTGGAGCCCAAGAAAACAAAGTCTGTCACTGTTTCCATTGTTTCCCCATCTACTTGCTGTGAAGTAATGGGACTGGATGCCATGATCTTATTTTTTTTGAATGTTGAATAGTTTTTTGAATTACAGTAGTAAGAATTCTAAACAATCTTGAGTTCCCAAGGAAGAGCTTGCCCTCTTAAAGCTCAGATCTCTTCAGTTTGGTAGTTCCTTGTACATTCAGAAATGCTTTTCTCATTGGGTTTTTTAAACATTTTTGGTCTGTAGATATTTATATGAAGGGAGAAATGAATATGGAAGACCCTAATCTTTAGTAAAAGGACTGTGATTCACTTTGAGAAATCTTAATATAATAAAGAGCCTGGTTTTACCTCCCTTTTATTTCCTACAAGTAGACTATAGTTTATATTTTTTGATATTTCTTAAATGATCTTTTTTAAGATAGTTATTTTCTAGTCTCAAAAATACAACACTAATGCTTTTTCCCTCAACCAACAACATAAATGCATTCTGCCTTTCCTGTAAGGGACAGTTGATCACGTTCAAATAGTATTCTTATATTTTCTAGACGGTATATTAGGAATTTTTTGTTAAAGCTTTCCTTCGTTTGACACAAACTAATCCTTTTTGATCTTTTAAAAGAAGAAAATGTGCATTGAAACATCTTCCTGCATGCTGTTTTTGTTTCCATTTCTGAGCCTGACTGTTACCGGAGGGGTGGATGGGAGGACAGTGAATGGGCAATGGGGGCTCTATTTGCAGCCCCGGGTACTCTGTCCAAACATAATGCCGTTAAGCAGGGCAAGAGGATAGTTGGTGTAAGCTCTAATGGACCATTTTCTTGTGTGGCATCCCTCACTGAATCCAAGTAGCACAGGCTTTATTATGCAATGTCTTATTTTCATTTTCTACCTGTGAAGATTATCCTCACCACTTCTAATTTGTCTCATTTTCTCTATAAAACTATTTTGCCTGTTTTCTGATCAGTTCAGTTCAGTTTAGTCGCTCAGTCGTGTCCGACTTTTTGCAACCCCATGAATTGTAGCACGCCAGGCCTCCCTGTCCATCACCAACTCCCAGAGTTCACCCAAACTCATATCCAGTGAGTCGGTGATGCCATCCAGCCATCTCATCCTCTGTCATGCCCTTCTCCTCCTGCCCCCAATCTCTCCCAGCATCAGGGTCTTTTCCAATGAGTCAGCTCTTCGCATGAGGTGGCCAAAGTACTGGAGTTTCAGCTTTAGCGTCAGTCTTTCCGATGAACACCCAGGACTGATCTCCTTTAGAATGGACTGATTGGATCTCCTTGCAGTCCAAGGGACTCTCAAGAGTCTTCTCCAACACCACAGTTCAAAAGTATCAATTCTTCGGCGCTCAGCTTTCTTCACAATCCAACTTTCACATCCGTAAGTAGTTAAAACTAACCTTGTGCACGTTTCCTCTTGTAGATTATGAAAGCCATGTACAAAACTGCTTGTTTCTTTTAGCGATTATGATCATATATGTGGAAGTGATTTGAATTGGTATTTCTGTGATGTATTTCTATGGTGAATGTTTGTCCCATCCCATCAAAATATTTAGGACTCACCTCACAATCATATTTTTGTCTTATTCAATCTTCATTTGTTTCTCTCTCAGATTAAGTGAGCAGATAGATAAATTTAGTTGCTAATGTAAATTCTTGAGCATATGAGCCAAATACAGTAATAGTGTTAAAGACAGAATTTGCTAGGAAAATTAGAACCAAGGGGCATTTAGTAATTTTGTAGTATGTCTGTTAATTGATAAGTGAACATGTACTAATTGATACAATTTCTCATCTCTCCTTTTCTTTTCTTTCATTTCCTTGGGGTACAGCAACCCAATCCTTGGGTTTTTAGCCCTTAAAGATGGCATAACTATAGAGATCATCAAACTCAACCATTTTATTAACATTTAAAATTACCTAAGAGATGTAAAATGATTTGCCAAAAATAATAGAACTCCTAAGTAGCAGTGCTGGAATTCTAATCGAGGTCTTTTGACCTCAAGTATACTGTCAATTATTCTGTGCTCTCTATTCATTTTTATAGCAAGTCAACACATGCTAGCTTTCAAAAAAATACAGTAATGATTAAAGAGTATGGGGTTTAGCCTTTTCTGAGTCTGATAATTACTGTTAAAAATTTTGCCAGGCCCATAGTGTAGATAGTGAAGGCCAGGGAAGCCTGGAGTGCTGCAGTCCATGGAGTTGCAAAGAGGTGGCCACGACTGAGCGACTGAACAACACATGGTGTATCCTAAGTATTGCTACTGCATTTGGTATCCATTGCTAGTATTTTGTCTTTTGTAAAATCTTGTGTGCCTATATTCTTGTAAATCTCAGATTTACAAGATTCAATAATCCTAGGTTGTGCCACAGTCCCTATGGGAACTAGAATAAGTTATTAGAGCTTTGCAAATGTGTTTGACTGCCACATTCTGTTAATTTTTCTTTTCCACTGATGGCCTGCAGCTTCAGCGGCTGTGCAGTGGAGAAACTTAAACCTCGAGGGCCCATTAGATTTAACTTGTTTACTGCGTTGATATCTATATGTTAAATGACAAGAGAGTTCAGGTTATTGAATAATTTAAAATTCAGCTCTAATTGGTGTCATATGACCTGGAAAAGGCCATGGATGACGCCAGGAGCATGCTGAGAATTTCTTATAAATAATTCATCAATTAGATGATTCATTTGCCTGGATGTCTTGCTGAATGCAAAAGTTTGTAAGTTATAACTGATGATATAACACCTGTAAGTATTTAGTTCATAACGCTAGAAGGTAATCTACCTTGATGATCTTCTAGCAGAATCTGCCAGTGTAGGAGAGTTAATTGCACTGGGGAGAAGGAACATTTATTTGGGATGAGACTTTGGCAAACCACGCAGTGCAGCTGTTGCATTATGTAGCTTCTGTCAGCTTGACAACTGGTTCTCATAAGCTCACTAAAAATGCGGCATGTTGTTCTGTGCCTTATTCCATATTAACTCCAAATGTTCTGGATAATACAGTGACCTGTCCCTCACACTGTAGTTTAGGTTTAGAAATATTTAGCTTCTGGATTTCTGATTTCATCATAAAATGAGGAGCAAAGGGGGAAATTCTGAAGTTACAAAATGATTTTTATTCTTATAAGGCTATCAGTGAGAATATGAGGTTTGTTAATAGGGTATTTGCTAGGATAGTAAATTATTATTTACCATTAGAGAAATGAATACCAATAAGATCTGTTGGTACTGTTGGCTAATCCTGTGGTTAACAACTCATAAATGCATTCCAAGTAATCTCTTCCTAATTATGCAAAGTAAATAACAACCTGTTGCAGGAAATAATTATTGCAGTTTAGTTTGCCTCTCCCCTTATGGCTAATAGCAAAGATTGGCTGAGCCTGTAAAAATGATTTGTGCATATTTATAAAACATGAGTGTTTACTTGTTGATGCTATTTTCATGACATAATACTGTGGGTTTTATTTTTTATTATGTGAGAACACAAAAAGCCCTAGATTATCTTAGGAATGTTTATGTTCATATATGTACAACACACCTGTTTGTGCTTTCATGCATGTATACAAGGTTATATCATGCTGCTAAGTCACTTCAGTCGTGTCCGACTGTGCAGTCCCATAGACAGCAGCTCACCAGGCCCCGCCATCCCTGGGATTCTCCAGGCAAGAATACTGGAGTGGGTTGCCATTTCCTTCTCCAATGCATGAAAGCAAAAAGTGAAAGTGAAGTTGCTCAGTCGTGTCCGACTCTTAGCAACCCCATATTATACTACTATCATTCAAATATTATCATGTATCTAAATGGTAAAAAAAAAAAAAAAAAAAGAAAAAAGAAAAACAAACTCTTGAGATGAACTGGAAAAGACTCCCATTTCCCTTATTTATGTGGAAACACTTTCTTGGCAACACCAACATATATTTTAATCAAAAATACTTTGATTTGTATAATGAACAGAGTCTAGGCTCCAACCCTTAAAAGCAGGCTGTACATCTCTACAGACTGGCAGGTCTCACCAGGCAAGTGTGGGTCCCCTTGCCTGTGGCAGGATGTCCAGCATCCTAGACTTACCCTCTCAAACAGGCAGAGTATGTGTGTGTGTGTGAGCGTGTGTCGGTTGCTAAGTCATGTCCAACTCTTTGCCACCCCCTTGTCTGTAGCCCGCCAGGCTCCTCTGTCCGTGGAATTTTCCAGCCAAGTATATGGGAGAGGCGAGCCATTCCCTTCTCCAGGGGATCCTCCCCGATCCAGGGATGGAACCCGGGTCTCCCACACTGCAGATTCTTTACCATCTGAGCCACCAGGGAAACGCCAAAAGAGGCAGTTCAGTTCAGTCCAGTCACTCAGTCGTGTCCGACTCTTTGCAACCCCATGAATTTCAGCATGCCAAGCCTCCCTGTCCATCACCAGCTCCCAGAGTTCACTCAGACTCATGCCCATCGAGTCAGTATCATAAATGTTTGTAAAAAATGTCCTTTATTTTCTATGAAGTCTTTAAAATATGTCTGTCACGTTTTAAAAAGGGATCATAAAGATTCAGAAAACACAACTCAGAAATTTACCAGCCTTCAGTATCAGAAATTTCTTAGTATCTCATATAAGTCTCTCACACTTTTTTTAAACCTTATACTTTTCTCATTGGTGTTTTTTTTATCTAGTCATTGACTAGTGTCTACCCAAGTTAAGACACATTATGCTTCTACTCTGTTGTAAGCCAAGTGTTGCCAGCATTTTCTCCTCATCCTTCTTTTGTGCTGTGGATCCTGCAGCATGCCTTGTCAAAGATTTTACTGGCTTCATTTCTGCCACATCTAGAGTCTAAAGATGTAGCCAAGATTGTGGTACATTTTGTATAAGACAAATCCTAATAGGCTACTATTTTGAACTTACTGTTTTCCATGGATCATTTTCTGTCTAAACTTTTTTATTTTAATTTATGCGATGTGTTTTTCCTAAGTATATTCTTCTACATGCTTTTCTGCTAAATATCATTCCATTTATTTCTCTTTTTATAATTTTACTTAATTATTGGCTGTGCTGAGTCTTCACTGCTGCATGAGTTTACCATTGTTGTGGCTTCTCTTGTTGCTGAGCACAGGCTGTAGGCACTCAGGCTTCAGTGACTGCGGCTCACAGGCTCCAGAGCACTTGGGCTTCGAGTAATGGCAGGCTCAGGAGTTGTGGCACACAGGCTTAGTTGTTCCACAGCACATGGGATCTTCCCAGACCAGGAATCTAAATCGTGTCCCCTGCATTGGCAGGTAGATTCTTAACTGCTAGACCACCAGAGAAGTCCCTATTTACTTCTGATTAAGCAGTCAATCCAACTCATTTTCATCGCACAGAAAACATTTAAATAGATAGCATGTCCCAAGTCATAATTGTTCAGTTTGTTTAGTTTTGAGCATAGCCTAGGATATTCATAGACTCCTCTAATTCCAAGAGCACTCAACATAATTATCAAGTTCAGTTGGCAAACCATGGCTTGCCAGAACTCCAATGTTTTGTACAACTCACAAGCTAAGAATGGTTTTAACTTTTTAAATGGCTAGAGTAAAAAAGACTATTTCTTGAAATGAGAAAATTACATGAAATTCAAATTTCAGTATCCACAAATAAGGTTTTTCTAGAATAGCTGTTGATTTCACAGTACAAAAGCAGAACTGAGTAGTTATGACAAAGACTTTATGTACTGCAAAGTTTAAAATGTTAAGTGTCTGACCCTTTGCAGAAGAAACTTGCTGACCCCTGCTATATAGCCTTGAGAATATAGCCACACATAGCACCATGTATGAACTCGACAAATATAATGCTGGGTGAAAGAAGTTAAACAAAAAGAATGTGTATCATATGGTTTTATTTATCCTTCAGAAATAACCAAGTACAACTGAACTCTACTATGTATTTCAGCAGAGAAGTATTAAAGCAAAGGAGAAATTCTCGTTAAAGTCAAGGTAATCATTCCCTGTTTTGGCAAGAGAGGTAGAGAGTGGTGATGGCTCAGGGTCATCAGAGGTCTTCTGCATACAGAAGGGTCATCTTCTGTGTGCAGGATGGTAGTCATGTTGGGCATTGCCTTGTGATTATTCACTAAGTTGCTCTTATTTTTTTTGTGTACTTCTATGTTTATGGTATTTCATACTAAAGAAATTGTTTAAAGTCTACAACAGGAAGTAATGTGTTAAGTATTTGGAGTAAGTCTAAGGGTTTGGAGTGAGACATAGTCCCATGTCTGACATAGAGTATTGACATGAGCTTGGGAAAGTTGTATTGATTCCTTGAACTTCATTTTCTCATCAGTAAAATGCCAATTAATATCTTATAAAATAGCTGTTAAGAATAGGTTGAATGTGTAAAACACTTAGCATAGTATATGGTAAACTCTGGGTTGAGTAACAGTGTGTTCTGGGAGCATGTTCTGCATTTAGTGGTCAGTGAAGGTGACCAGTTAGAGCTAAGTAGGCTTATCGGAAATAGTTTGCATGAAATTGTCTTCCCCAGCCTTCATTTCTCATTTTCAGTCCTTTAAGAATTACTTTGAATCATTTAAATATATTGGTTCCAACAATAACTTCATGAAAGAAGATATCCAAATGACCAGCAAGCATATGTTCATTACTGTCATTACATATCAGGGAAATGGGAAATAAAGCCATTATGCTATTTCAGCACACATACACCAGATAGACTAACAATGGAACAGCTAGCAAGTATTGCTGTGAATGTGAAGTAACTGCAACTCCCTAATTTCCTGATGGGGTTGTGAAACAGAGTGACCAGTTTAGGCAACTTACTGGCTGTTTCTAACAAAGTTAAATATGTGCCATGTGACTTCAAAAAAGAGAGAGTACTGTATGAGAATATTCATGAAGTGAAGTGAAGTCGCTCAGTCGTGTCCAACTCTTTGCGACCCCATGGACTGTAGCCTACCAGGCTCCTCCATCCATGGGATTTTCCAGGCAAGAGTACTGGAGTGGGGTGCCATTGCCTTCTCCGGAGGATCTTCCCGACCCAGGGATCGAACCTGGGTCTCCCACATTGTAGGCAGATACTTTACCATCTGAGCCACAAGGGAAGTCCCTTGAGAATATTCATAGAGGCTTTATTTTTAATAGTCCTAGACTGGTAAAAACCTAATCCAATAAAAAGAATGGGTAAATTAATTTTGCATAATTCATACAATGAAGTACTATGCAGCAATGAGAAAAGAATGAACTGTTGATACACAAAGAAACATAGAAGATACTCAAATATTATGCTGAGCTTAAGAAGCCAGGTACGAAAGAGTAGCATGCAGTATAATTCCATTTATATGAAGTTCAGCATAGGTAAAACTAATCTGTCATCATAAGAGTCAGAATATGGTTACTCCTGGGAGTGTGAGGATGTGATATTGACTAGAAAGGACACAGAGGAACTTTCTAGGATATTGGAATTGTTCTATAATTTGATCTGGGTGATGATTACATGGGTAAATGCAAGTAAAGATCTGTGCATTTTATTATATATGTTATGCCTGCATTAAAAAAATCTAATGGTTTTTAAGTTAGTGTTATATATCTGAAAAATTCATATAAAACCCATATGCTAGAGACAGCAGTTTGGGATTTATTGTTAGTTTAAACCTTAGTTAAGAGAAGTTATATTTGTAAATATATAGAAAGCATGAGGCAGAAAGAAAAATACATCTGTTTCATTTAGGCCCACTGGGACTTCCATGTGTTCCAGAGGCAATGTTTTTCAACTCCACTAGTAAAATAATTTCTTTTATTCATATTCCAACAGGAAGTTTTATTTCTTTTCTCTTCTTCCTTAGTAGCTCATGATTCAGCCTAATCATGGATTCTAATTTTCTTTTCTTTGGTTACTGTGACCTGTAACCCAATTTGAATTTTTCTCCTAAGCTGATAACGTCAGCCCAGAGTTATTGAGAATGTACGTGCTATGTGCAAGCCCCAGTGCTATACATATAGATATAGATATACATATACACCTCCTGCCTTCAGAATTTGTTGTGGCAGGGAAGTCAGTGATAATAACAGTAGTAGTCATAGGAAACTTTTTAAAAATATGAACTTTATTTTTTTTTTGTTTTTTTGTTTTTTGTTTTTGTTTTTTTATTTTATTTATTTATTTATTTGTTTATTTTTATTTTAATTTTTTATTTTTTTTTTAAATTTTAAAATCTTTAATTCTTACATGCGTTCCCAAACATGAACCCCCCTCCCACCTCCCTCCCCACAACATCTCTCTGGGTCATCCCCATGCACCAGCCCCAAGCAAGCTGCACCCTACGTCAGACATGGACTGGCGATTCAATTCTTACATGACAGTATACATGTTATAATTCCCATTCTCCCAAATCATCCCACCCTCTCCCTCTCCCTCTGAGTCCAAAAGTCTGGTATACACATCTGTGTCTTTTTTCCTGTCTTGCATACAGGGTCGTCATTGCCATCTTCCTAAATTCCATATATATGTGTTAGTATACTGTATTGGTGTTTTTCTTTCTGGCTTACTTCACTCTGTATAATTGGCTCCAGTTTCACCCATCTCATCAGAACTGATTCAAATGAATTCTTTTTAATGGCTGAGTAATACTCCATTGTGTATATGTACCACAGCTTTCTTATCCATTCATCTGCTGATGGACATCTAGGTTGTTTCCATGTCCTGGCTATTGTAAACAGTGCTGCGATGAACATTGGGGTACATGTGTCTCTTTCAATTCTGGTTTCCTCGGTGTGTATGCCCAGAAGTGGGATTGCTGGGTCATAAGGTAGTTCTATTTGCAATTTTTTAAGGAATCTCCACACTGTTCTCCATAGTGGCTGTACTAGTTTGCATTCCCACCAACAGTGTAGGAGGGTTCCCTTTTCTCCACACCCTCTCCAGCATTTATTACTTGCAGATTTTTGGATCGCAGCCATTCTGACTGGTGTGAAGTGGTACCTCATTGTGGTTTTGATTTGCATTTCTCTAATAATGAGTGATGTTGAGCATCTTTTCATGTGTTTGTTAGCCATCCGTATGTCTTCTTTGGAGAAATGTCTACTTAGTTCTTTGGCCCATTTTTTGATTGGGTCGTTTATTTTCCTGGAATTGAGCTGCAGAAGTTGCTTGTATATTTTTGAGATTAGTTGTTTGTCAGTTGTTTCAGTTGCTATTATTTTCTCCCATTCAGAAGGCTGTCTTTTCACCTTGCTTATATTTTCCTTTGTTGTACAGAAGCTTTTAATTTTAATTAGATCCCATTTGTTTATTTTTGCTTTTATTTCCAGAATTCTGGGAGGTGGATCATAGAGGATCCTGCTGTGGTTTATGTCTGAGAGTGTTTTGCCTATATTCTCCTCTAGGAGTTTTATAGTTTCTGATCTTACATTTAGATCTTTAATCCATTTTGAGTTTATTTTTGTGTACGGTGATAGAAAGTGATCTAGTTTCATTCTTTTACAAGTGGTTGACCAGTTTTCCCAGCACCACTTGTTAAAGAGATTGTCTTTACTCCATTGTATATTCTTGCCTCCTTTGTCAAAGATAAGGTGTTAAGCACTGTCCAAAGCACTTTATATATGAATTATCTAATCATCACAACAACCCTAAGAGACAGTGCAAGATGTTAGTGTAAGACTGACATCCTTTGTATGAATGAGAAAGATGAAGAACCTCTCAATTATCTCAAGAAGCTCAACTCTGGCCCTACTGAAAACCTCACTGTAGCAAAATAAAGATTGATAACTGAACTCATTCTCTTTTAAGACAATTTAGAGATAATCTGTTGTAACTGAACATGCCCTCAGGTGATCTCACCCCCTCCCCACACACACACACACATACACTCATGCACCACAGTGTTCTGCCTGAAAGAAGTTTGGGTAAATAGAAGGTTTGTGTTTCCTTTTTGTAAATTAGTACCCTTATAGATAGACACTCTTGATAACTGCTCATCTGTCTCACCACAATGTTCAGTTTTGATGTAGGTGCTATTTTTAATCCTTATTTTACTGTTGAGGAACCTGAGGCTCGGGCAAGTTGAATAATATTCTATATAGTTTTTTATTGCTGTATAACAAGTTACTACAAACTTAGCTTAAAACAGCACACATTTGCAGTCTCATAGTTTCTGTGGGTCTGTGAGTCTGGCACAGCTTAGTTGGATCCTATGCTCAGGGTTTTAGAAGGCTGCAGTCAAGGTCATTTGGGCTGTATTCAGCGGAGAGCTCTAGGTCCTCTTCCAAATTCACAAGGTTTTTGACAGAATTTATTTTCTTGTATGTGTATGGTGCATGCCTTGTTTTCTTGCTCCCTGTTGCCTGGAAACTGCCTTCTGCTCCAGAAGTCATTGCCGTATGAGCTCCTCCATAAGCCCTCCCACCCTGTATATAATAGTTTGCCTCTGCTAATCCCAAACCCCTATTCCTTCACTCCCCTACTGCTGTTCTCCCTTGGCAACCACAAGTCTGTTCTCTCTACCGGTGAGTCTGGGATTCTCTTCAGCTCAGTTCAGGTACTCAGTCATGTCCGACTCTTTGCAACCCCATGGACTGCACCACGCCAGACTTCACCAACTCCTGGAGCTTGTTCAAACTCATGTCCATCGAGTCCATGTTGCCATCCAACCATCTCATCCTCTGTCGTCCCCTTCTCCTCCTGCCTTCAATCTTTCCCAGCATCAGGGTGTTTTCCAGTGAGTCAGTTCTTTGCATCAGGTGGCCAAAGTATTGGAGCTTCAGCACCAGTCTATCCAATGACTATTCAGGACTGAATCTGTGATTAGCAGGGGCAAACTCTTACATATAGGATGGGCAAAAACAAGTTCCTGCCGTCTAGCACGGAGAAGTATATTCAATATCCTGTGACAGAACATAATGGAAAAGAATATGAAAAGGAGTATTCGCTTTCATATTCTTTTCCATTATGTTTTCTCATAAATAAGTCACTTTGTAGTCCAGAAGAAATTAACACACACTGTAAATCAACTATAGTTCAATAAAATCTACCAAAAACCAAAAAAGCCCTCCCATAACACAATAGCTTATTTCTTCAAGACCAGCAAGAGAATCACTGACCTTGGGGAGAACACCAGACCTGCTATGAAAGGGCTTACCTGAGTAGGTCTGGCCCACGTGAAATCATCTTCCTTTTTTTAAAATTCAGAGTTAGCTGATAAGGAGCCTTAGTTATATATGTAAAGTCCATTTTGGCATGTACGTAACATAACCACAGGATTGATCACTGATGGTATTCACAAGGTCTACCCTGCTCAAGGCAAGGAGATAATACAGGGTGGGGACACCAAGATGATGGAGATCTTGGGGAGCATCTTAGAATTCTGCTTAGCAATATGCACAGTTCCCTAGCAGGTAATCGGCAAAGCAGTGTTATCTTTGAGGAAAGCACGCATGGAAATGTTTATGTCTAAGTGCCCCTTAAAAACATTAGATGCTAACTACAAAAAAAATTTGTTTTAGAAATTTTCCAAATACCTGACATTTGTGAATAGTGTAACAATCAGCACCATTAAAGTAAGTAAAAGCTTTGTTAGTACCTAACAATGCACATATGTAAATAATGTTAAGTAACAAAAACGTGAATAAAAAATACTACATACATGGTATCTACTGTTATATTAATGATACGTGGATTAGAAAATATATGATGTTGTAAAATAGTTGATTTATGTTTCTGGACTCAAAGCATTTATCTGTCATTTAAAAGTATAACCTTTAAAAAGTCAGTTTATCATACAGAATAGCAGCTGCTAAACATTTCTGTTGAGAGTAAGTGCTGCAGAATTTCAGAATAGGGGAGATTAATGTGGACTAGAGTTCTTCCTTAGGTATAAAATAAGGTTAATTTTTTATAAGGTAGTTTATCATAAATTTTGCCCCAGAACTAGTTCCTTTTATGTAGTTTGTCATCTGCTCAGTATACAAGATTGCATGCCTTCTATGAAGAGACCCAGGTCATCGCCACATATGTGGCTGACTCTCATTTAAACAGAACTCCTTTAACATTGTTTTAGAACCTCACTTGAAATCTTGAGTCATTGTACTAGCCCTCTTTTATTATAGGCTAGGAAACATTGTATTGCCATATATCTGTTAGTTGATACTTTTTACCAATCAGTTCTTCATTTTCAACTATTGCAGAATAAATTGGTGGGATTTTTCCCCCCTCTCAGCTAGAGTTCTCGATTATTCATTCTTCCTATATCTCTAGAATACATAACCATCTCAACTGTTTATGAATTAGTTCTTATTTTAAAAGTTGTGGCAAACTGAATAATGGCCTTCCAAATATGTCCATGTCCTAATTCCTGGAACCTGTGAATGTCACTTTATATGGCACAGAGATTCTGTATGACAAGAGACTTTACAGATGCCAGTCAGGACCTTAAGACGATGAAATTATCCAGGATTCCATGGGTAAGCCTGATGTAATCAGAATGGTCCTTCTAGGAGGGACAAAGGAGGAGTCTAATGGCCCACGGTACAGACCAGTGGTTCTCAGAGTTTGGTTCCAGGTTGGCAGCACCACCCAGGAGCTTGTTAACAGCGCACATTCTTTGGCTCTACTCTAGAGTTGCTGAACTGGAAACTCTAGGGAGTAAGCCAAGCAATTCACACTTAACAAGCCCTCCAGGTGATTCTGATTCATGCTAAAGTTTGAGCATCATTGCTAAAAACTAAGTTTTGCTCTCCCCAGTTGAACAAGCTTGAGGCTAAAATGCTGGGAAAGCTCATTCTGTTGGCTTGTCAAAGGTAATTTGAAACTGCTTCCTTTCTGCGTGACTTCTATCAGACTGTAATCACTTGAATAGCTTAATTGAGAAATCACTTATGTTTATAGCTGAAATTAAATATGTTTTGTATTTAAATAACTACTTTTGATTAGAATCATATTTTGTGGAAAGTGGTTGATTTTATCTGTGTACTGTAAAGATATTTATAAAAACTCATCAAATTTCTAGCAGTAAGTAACATCCTATTCAGTATAAGGTGAAATGTTTTACATCAAATCTCATGCTGTGTAATGGCCAATCAAAAGGTATTTAAGGTGGCTGAATGGATTTCTTGGCTTAGTATTCAAAATTAAACATTTTTAAGACATTAACATTTAATGTTTTTCTTTTTCACAAAGTTGATGTTATGTAACTCTTATTATTTGCAACTCCTGAAGTCTTGCTTAAGCAGTGGTGGCAATACTTTCTCTCATCCTTGTGAATTTACTGAGATGTAGATTGTTTGAAAATGATTTTAGCCTTGTGGCACATGTCTCTTTAGCTGTGAATATTATCTTTATTAAGAAGACAAAAACACAGCTTTGTCTTGGTAAACATGTACCACTGATTCCTGAAGAGTCAAAAGAACTCCCTCTATTGTGCTCTTATTTGACAAGTGATCTTGTGGTTCCTTTTAGGTATCCAATAGGAAAAGCACTCTCCCATCTGCATCTGTGGAACTAGATGGTTCCTACTTGAGTGTAGCCAAACCACTGATCCACACTCAAACCAAGCAGAGGCCTAAGTTGGCAAATCAGGACTCAGCTCTGGAATCCCTTGTGGAATTTAGGAATAATTCTTTGAAACCAGCAAACCATCATTATTCCAAAGAGGATATGGGCAAGGTTCCCTCAGAGACCAGAACATGTAATTACAGATCCCCAGGGAAAAAACTAGTAGATGCAGTCCCTACAGAGAAAGCCCCTCCCAAAGAACTGAAGATGAAGGAATGCCAGCACCTCCAGGCTCCTCCGTTTAGTCAGTGTTGTGTCCATGGACGTTCTGAAAATGCAGATCACGTTCACGAGAGCCGTCCGACACACATGGACCCTCAGCATTCCGATACACACCTGGACTCATGCAGGTATTGTGGGCTTTCCTGGGCGTCTCTGATGCATGGCCATGGGGCACTGCCACCTAATGAAAATGATGTCAGAAAGCAGCTCTCAGAAGATAGAAGGCAGCAACTTATGCTTCAGAAAATGGAGCTGGAAATTGAAAAGGAGCGCCTTCAGCATCTGTTGGCCCAGCAGGAGACAAAACTTCTCCTGAAACAGCAGCAGCTTCATCAGTCTCGACTGGACTATAACTGGTGAGTTCTACCTGTTTTTTCAGCAGTACCTGTAGTTTGGAGAATACAGTATAAAATAACAGCTGTGTTACTGTAACAGATGTGTAGGAACAGAAGTTCCTCAGAATCTTCGTTTGCTTAAGATGCATAGCAGCTATGACTTCCAAATAAATTGCACTGTCTTTTGGGGAAGAACTGAAAGATTACCTTGTCTTCCAAAATATTAGCTTAGAATATCTACTTCTTACCTGTCCAGTGTAGTTTTGGCTGGATTCTACAGACAGTATTTTTCAACAATGTTACCATTACACAAAATACTTTGCTATTTGATGTCATTGTAGAGAATATTAAGCATTAAGTAAAAACTTAAGATTTTAGGATGTAAAATGAGACTCACGTGTTGACTAGGTGTCATCATTCCATATAACAAAGGGAACCTGCTAAATTCAACCTTTTCTGGTTATGAAGCATAACCTGTTCAATAGCCAATTATTATAACCTTCCCACATTTAAACTTCTCTTCCTCTGACAATTTTTCCCTAAGAACAATGTTTCAAAAGCTAAAGCCCTATTTAATATCATGTAGTGTTCATTATAGTTTTACATACAGAGTCAAAGTTTGTTATCTTAATTTCAAAATAGTAATAGATGAAATGCAATTGTATTTAAACATAAAATATGGCATTTATGTCTTTTTATAAGTACATTTCAAGGAAAGGGTGTGTGTATCTGTGTGTGTGTGTGTCTGTGTGTATGTGTGTATCCCTGCCATTTTCTCCTTGGTCAAGCATACCTTTTCCCCTTTGTACACATTCTTAGGCATGTTGATCCTCACACTCCTAATATTAGTGTTATTTTCTTTTACTTCTTGGAGTTAATTTTCTTTCACTTTCAGATCCTGCTCAATATTTTTTAAATCCTAATGTCTTTGAAAGTTCCATCTTACTTGTTTTCTTCAGTGCAGTACTGACTTGCCCAAGAAGCAAACATGATCTTCCTCTTTCTCTTCCTTTATGATCAATTTTATTCTTCGCTGTTGAACCTGGAGGCTTTTAAAGTAAGTGAAATTGAAGGCTCTTGTGACAAGATTGTCACCAAAGGCTGAAATGTTGCTCCAATTTTATGACCCCGATCTCTAATCCTCCAGTTAACGAGTAGTTTCTCCTGAGAACTTCATTCTACAAACATTTATTGAATGTCTGTGTTATGTGAGGAATGGTTCTAGGTAGTTGAGATAGATTAAAGAATTAAATGTAGACTTTAAAGAGATCACAGTCTAGTTGGGGAGAATGGATAATTTTATGTTAGGCATCATGTTCATTTGAACTGCATTGTATTATTCAAGTAATGGTCCTTAATGATAATAAAGTGCTTGTTGTTCCCTTGATCACCCAAGCTTTAAATGAAAGCACTCTGAAACACAAATTTTGAACCAGTTTTGTATATAGAGATTTCTTAAAACTTTTTATTTTGAAATAATTACAAGATTGATAGGAGTTGCAGAAATAGTACAGAGATTCTGTGTGCCCTTCACCCAGTTTCTCCCAACGGCTACATTTTATACAACCACAATATATTGTCAAAGCGAGGAAATTAACATTGGTACAGTATGTGTGTGTGTTTGGTTCTGTGTCATTTTATCACATGTGAATTTGTGTAACCACCTCCACAGTCAAAATACAGAACTGTTTCAGCACCACCAAGATTTCATTTGTTCTATGCTGGTTTTTTTGTGTTTTAATTATTGTATAGGAGCATGGTTGATTAACAATGTGTTAGTTTTAGGTGTATAGGAAAGTACTACACATATAGATGTGTATTTTCTTTTTCCAAGTATTTTCCCGATTAGATTATTACTATGTCCTCATCTGTTTTTTAATATGTGTTATTTGTTCATTTGGTTGGTTGCACTGGCTCTTTAGTTGTGACACATGAGATCTTCCATCTTTGTTGTAACGTGAGGCATCCTTAGTTGCAGCATGTGAACTCAGTTGCGGCATGCAAACTCTTGGTTGTGGCATTCTGGTTTCCTGAACAGAAATGGAACCTGGGCCTCCTCCATTGGGATCGTGGGGTCTTAGCCACTGGACCACCACGGAGGTCCCTGGACTATGCTGTTAGAGTCACTCTTTGCCCCAATCTGTCCCTAACCCTGGGAACTCCTAATCTGTTGTCTATTTCTAGATTGTTATTATTTTGAGAAGTTTATATAAATGGAATTATACACAATGCTAAATTTTGATATTGGCTTTTCTCATTCAGCATAATGCTGAGATCCATCTAGATTGTTACATATATCATACCTTTTGATTTCTGAGTACTATTCCATGATACAGATATACCGTGGTTTGTTTAACCATTTGTCTATTAGACAGTTTCCTTGTTTTCAGTTTTTTCAGTTACAAATAGAGCTTCCATGTACATTCTTATGCAAGTTTTTGTGTGGCCTAAGTTTTTTGTTTCTACAAGTGAGAACTAGGAGTATGATTGCTATATCATATAAGAGATCATATTTAGCTTATACTCATTTAGTTTACAACGCAGGAGACCCAGGTTTGATCCCTGAGTCGGGAAGATCCTCTGGAGAAGGAAATGGCATCCCACTCCAGTACTCTCTTGCCTGGGAAATCCCAAGGACGGAGAAGTGTGGTAGGCTACAATGCATGGGGTCGCAGAGTCAGACACGGCTGAGCGACTTCACTTTCACTTTCATTTAGTTTAAAATGCTTCTCCCACCAGTAACATGAGAAAGATCATTTCTCCTCTCCCTTGTCAGCATTTGATTGTGTCACAGATTTTTATCTCATGTGTTCTGCATCTGTGTGTAGTGATATTTCATTGTCATCTTAGTTTGCATTTTCCTTATGGCTAGTGATATTCAATATCCTTTCATTTGCTAGTTTGCCCTCCTTCCTTTCTTTTGGCTAAACTGTCTCTTTAGTATCTCTTGTCATAGTCTAACTGGATTGTTTGGATTGTTTTCCTGTTGAGTTTTGAGAGTTCTTTGTCTATTCAAAAGATGTAAGTCCTTTGTCAGATAGGTAGGTGGATTTGCAAGTAATTTCTCCTAGTCTCTTTTCTTTTCAATCTCAAAAGGATCTTTCACAAAGCAAAAGTTTTAAATTTTGATAATAGTTCATTTTTAATTTTTATTCCTTTTAGATTGCATGAAGTTTTTATGATGACCATTGGATTTTGTTAAGTATCTTTTATGGGATAATTGACATAGTTGTTTGATTTTTCTTTTTTAGCCTGCCAATACAGTGGATTGCATTGATTGATTTTTTTAAATGTATATATTGACCTAGCCTTATATCCCTGGAATAAATATCCTGAGTTATAGTGTATAGTACTTTTTATGCATTCAGTTCAGTTCAGTCACTCAGTCGTGTCTGACTCTGCAACACCATGCACTGCAGCACACCAGTCTTCCCTGTCCATCACCAATTCCCAGAGCTTACTCAGACTCGTGTCCATCGAGTTGGTGATGCTATCCAACCGTCTCATCCTCTGTCATCCCCTTCTCATGTCTTCCGTCTTTACCACCATCATGGTCTTTTCCATTGAGTCATTTCTTCACATCAGGTGGCCAAAGTATTGGAGTTTCAGCTTCAGCATCAGTCTTTCCAATGAATACTCAGGATTGATTTCCTTTAGGATGGACTGGTTTGATCTCCTTGCAGTCCAAGTGACTATAAAGTTTTCTCCAACACCACAGTTCAAAAGCATCAGTTCTTCAGCACTCAGCTTTCTTTATAGCCCATCTCACATCCATACATGACTATTGGAAAAACCATAGCTTTGACTAGATGGCCTCTTGTCGACAAAATAACGTGCATTAACAATTTCTTTTTACTAATATTTTGTTGAGAATATTTACATCAGTATTTCTGAGGTCTGTAGTTTTATTTTTTCATACTTTGTTTGTCTGGTTTTGGTATCATGGTAATGTTCTTGTTGTTCAGTCGTGACTGACTCTTTGCAACCCCGTGGACTATAGCATGCCAGGCTTCCCTGTCCTTCACCAGCTCCCAAAGCTTGTTCAAATTCATGTCCATTGAGTCAGTGATGGCATCCAACCATCTCGTCCTCCGTCATCCCCTTCTCCTCTTGCCTTCAATCTTTCCCAGCATCAGGGTCTTTTCCAATGAGTCAACTCATTGTCATCTGTCAACACACAAAGATATTACATAATTATTGACTGTATTCCCCACACTGTACATTTCAAAGCCATGAGTCATTTATTCTGCAACTGGAAATTTCTGCCTCAGTCTCCCACACCTGTTTCTCACCTCCCATGACCTTTTCTCCTCTGTTTCTTCTCTATATCTATGACTCTGTTTCTGTTTAGTTATGTTTGTTCTTTTGTTGTTTAGTGAAATCATACAGTATTTATCTTTCTCTGTGTGG
The DNA here is from genome assembly GCF_001704415.2 of Capra hircus. Taxonomy (NCBI): domain Eukaryota; kingdom Metazoa; phylum Chordata; class Mammalia; order Artiodactyla; family Bovidae; genus Capra; species Capra hircus. Next base: position 20,283,961 of record NC_030831.1, on the reverse strand, counting down.
CCTATTTCCCTTAGCATAATACTCTCCAAGTCCATCCATGTTGTTACAGATGGCAGATTTTATTCTTTTTATGGCTGATACTCTGTTGTATACATATACTGCATCTTCTTTATCCATTCACCTGTTGATGGACACCGATGTTGCTTCCGTATCTTGGCTATTCGAGTAAATAATGCTGCAGTGAAAACAGGGATGCATATATCTTTTCTAATTAGTGTTTTTGGTTTCTTCAGATAAATACCAGGAATGGGATTGCTAGATCATATAGTAGTTCTATTTTTAATTAATTGAGGAATCTCTTGATTTATTGAAGAGTCTCTATACTGTTTTCCATAGCAGCTGCACCATTTACTTTCCCTGCAGCAGTTCAGGGAAGTATTCCCTTTTCTTCACATCCTCAGCAGCACTTGTTTTCTTTTTCATAATAGCCCTTCTGACAGGTGTGAGGTGATATCTCAGTGTGGTTTTATTTTCATTTCCCTAGTGATTAGTGATGTTAAGCATCTTTCATGTGCCATCTGTATGTGTTCTTTGAACAAATGTCTATTCAGATCCTCTGCTGATTTTTTTTAACCTGGTGGTTTGGTGTTTTATTGCAGAATTGTATGCTTGTACTGTTTTGATGACTATAGCTTATAATAGAGTTTGAATCAGAAAATGTAATGCTCCCATCTTTGTTCTTCTTTCTCAAGGTTTAGCTATTCAGGCTCTTTTGTGGGTCCATACAGATTTTAAGATTGTTTGGTCTATTTCTACGTCTAAATTTATTTTTACAGGTTAAGGACTCAAGCTGTATTTAAGTCAAGAGAACTGGTTGCTAATAAAGAGATTACTAAACCTCGAGAGCTCAGTCTGGATGTGAATGGGAGTGCCTCTGGAACAAGGTAAATTTGAGCGGTTGGTGAAGGTACAGTATATAGGACACAGATCTTAAGGATATGCTTGGTATATATTTATAGCTTCATACTGGTAAATCTAGTTTTCTGATCATATGTATAAATATGTTCATATTATAAAACTGAAAAATATTGATAAGTGTAAAGAAGAAAATAAAAATCTCTGATAATCCTTCCATTCAGAGATAGTCCTTTGGACTCTTTTTCCCATTCTGTCTCTTTTATAATATTATTTTCTATATTACAGTAGGGATTATGCTTATACCAAATTTATTTTTGCTTTTTTCAGTGTATCATAATTTCTGATGTCCTTTTTAATGAAAAACTTGATGTTAATTCATTTAACAAATATTTATTATGTGATAACTATTACTCTGTATTTATTAATTAGCCTGTTATTAGAGAATACAGGGTTTTAGGTCTCAAAGAGCTGGACATGACTGAGTGACTTTGCTTTCACTTTCATTATAGATTATGCTTTGAAGAAAATTTCTGTAAATACATTTCTTACTTTATCTCCACCTATTTCCTGGGCATAGATTTCTGTAAGCAGAACTACTAGCTTAAAGTACATGTGAATCCTTTTAAAATTCATGATTCACATTGCCAAATGGCTTTTCATAAAAATTAAATCAACTCAAACTCCCAAACCAATGTTTAAGAATGCTCTTTTCATGAAACTTATTATAAAGAATTTTTGGCCAGTATTTTTTCACATACATTTTTTTCCTTATTCTCTTTATCTTCTCCTTTTGGAACTTTGTTTACATGTATATTACTGTAGATCTTTACTCTGCTAACTTTTGAAAACCTATTTTTCTTTATTCATATTGAATAATTTCTATTGATCTATCCTCAAATTCATCACGTCTTTTGTTGTTTCTAATTTGCTTATAAGCCCATACAGAGATTTTATTTTTTTTTAATTTCGGATACTGGATTTTTTGGGTTTAGAATTTCCATTTGAATGTTTGTTATACTTTCTATTTCTGTGTTGAATTTTTCTATTTTATTCATTACAAGTGTATTTTTTCCTTAAACTCTTTGTCTGCTAATTTTAACACCTGGTTCATCTTGAGGTTTGTCTCCACTGATTGAATTTTCTTTGAGTTGGTCATGTTTTCCAGTTTCTTTATATGTTTAGTAATTTTGAATCATTTCCTGGTCATTGTGAATAACTCTAGAATTCAGTTATACAGGCATATCTTATTTTATTATGCTTCACTTATGGTGCTTCACAAATAATTTTATATTTTACAGATTGAAGGCTTTTGGCAATCTTGCCTCAAGCAAGTCTTTCAGCACCATTTTTCCAACAGCTTTGGTCACTTTGTGTCTCTGTTACATTTTGCTAATTCTGACAATGTTGCTAACATTATTGCTGTTGTTGCTAGTAGTAGTAGTAGTATATTTGTTACAGTGCTTGGTGATCTTAGATTTTACTATTGGGAAAGGATTATGACTTGCTGAAAGCTCAGATGATGATTAACTAGCATCTTTTTAGCTATAAAGTACTTTTTAATTAAAGCTTGTCATTTTTTTAGACATATGCTATTGCACATTTAATAGACTACAGTAGAATGTGAACATAATTTTTATATGTACCAAGAAACCAAAATATTTGTCTGACTCCCTTTTTTGCAATATTCACTTTATTGTGGTGGTCAGGAACCAAAACTGCAGTGTCTTCAAGGTATGCCTGTATTTATCTGAACAATGGTAATATTCTGTGTACATGTGGGCAGTTAATTAAACTGAACTCCAATCCAAATTCTGTGTCCCTGGAGTAATTGGTGATGATAATCACTGTTGAGTTATTTTAACTTTAATTGCGATGCTTGAGTCTGCCCTGATCATGGGCTTCCCTCAGAGCCTGCAATGTGGGAGACCTGGGTTCGATGCCTGGTTGGGAGGATCCCCTGGAGAAGGGTGTAGCTACACACTCCAGTATTCCGGCCTGGAAAATTCCATGGTCTGTATAGTCCATGGGGTCGCAAAGAGCTGGAAAAGACTGAGAGACTTTCACTTTCATTTTTCAGGATGCTTGAGTCTGCTCTGATCATGTGTAAGTTTAGGGGTCAGCTCGACCTGGCAAGATTGTTACATAGAATTTAAGGCTTTCCTATTTTTCTCCTCTCCAAGATTTTTCACTTTTTAGGTCCTTTCGTCAGCCTATACGCTATCTTCTCATTCTTTAGGCCTGCTTTCAGCTAAAAACCATTAAAAAAATTGGGAACTCACCCAGTGCCACTGTTTTCTTTCAAGTGCGTATCCTCTAGCAATTTCTGCCTGCTGTTGGCCACACCGCTTTTCAGTGTGTTCAAGTTAAATTTTTTCCTCCAAGAGTTTATAGTTGTTACATATAGGAGATTTGGCCCTGTAGAAGCTCCTTAACCATTATCAGGAACAGAACCCAAGAATTCTTGTTTTTGCACATTTTGCTATAATTAATTTTTTCAGCTGTGGTAAAATATACATAAAATTTACCATCTCACCCATTTTATAGTTTACTGTTAAATAATAGTAAGCATATTTACAGTGTTGTGAAGCCAGTCTCCAGAACTCTTTTATGCTGCAAAACTGAAATTCTGTGACCATCAATAGCTGCTCTTAATTTCCTCTTATACCCAGGCCCTGGCAACCGCCATTTTCTTTTCTGTTTCTAGGTACCTCATATAAGTAGAATCATGCAGTATTTTTGTTGCTTATAATTTATCATTTTCATTGAAGTGTAGTTGATTTATGTTATGTTAGTGTCAGCAATACAGCAAAGGGATTCAGATATATGTATGTGTATATATGTATATGTATATATATATTATATTTTTCAGATTCTTTTTGTGTGTAGGTTATTACAAAATATCAAGTATAGTTCCCTGTGCTATGCAGTAATAGGTCCTTGTTTCATTTATATATATTATTGTGTATATGTGACTCCCAAATTTCTAATTTATCTCTCCTCAGCACCTTTCCCCTTTGATAATCATAAGTTTGTTTTCTACGTCTGTGATTCTATTTCTGTTTTGTAAATAAGTTCATTTGTATCATTTTTTTAGATTCCACATGGAAGTAATGCCATAGGACATTTGTTCCTCTCTAACTTTCTTCACGCAGCCTGATACTCTCCAGGTCCATCAGTGTGGTTGCTGGCATTATTTTATTCTTTTTTATGGCTGAGTAATACTCTGGTGTGTCTGTGTGTGTGTGTGAGAGAGTGTGACTGTGATGTGGTATATACTAGACATCTTTATCCATTCATCTGTCAATGGGCATTTAGATTGCTTCCCTGTCTTGGCCATTGTCAATAGTGCTGCAGTGAATATTGGGGTACATGTATCCTTTCTTTTCTGTACTGTTAATATCAGTTTTAACTTTTAAAATTTTCATTGGAGTATAGTTGGTTTACAGTATTGTGATCGTTTTGGGTGTACAGCAAAGTAAATCAATTATACATATGCAGATATCCCATATAGGCCACTACAGAGTGCTGTTGACTGGAGTTCCCTGCGCTATTAGTCCTTATTAGTTACATATTTTATATACAGTAGGTGTGTATATGTCAATCCCAGTCTCCCAGTTTCTCCCTCCCTCCTCTTACCCACTGATAACCATAAGTTTGTTTTCTACATCTGTCACTCTATTTCTGTTTTGTAGATAAGTTCATTTATACCCTTTTTGTAGATTCCACCTATAAGTGATATCATGTGCTATTTGTCTTTTTTTTGCCTGACTTACTTCACTCATTACAACAATCTCTAGGTGCATCCATGTTACTGCAAATGGCATTATTTTGTCATTTTTATGCTGAGTAATATTTTATTGTATATATGTATCATGTCATCTTTATCCGTTTCTCTGTTGATGGTCATTTAGGTTGCTTCCAAGTCCTGGCTATTGTAAATAGAGTGTTGTGATGAACATTAGGGTGCATGTATTGTTTTGAATTATGGTTTTCTCTGGGTGTGTGCCCAGGAGTAGGATGAATTGCTGGGTCATATAGCTCTCTTTATTTATATGTATATATATATATATATAGAGAGAGAGAGAGAGAGTCATCTTTATTAAAATTCATGATTACATTAGAAACTGACATGGATTTCTTTAAGACATGCAGATTCTCACGGGCACCTGCTTTCCACTTTTGAGCATGATAAAGAGGTCAATATCTTAATGTTATTACATCAACTTTTTACCAGATAGGAAACCTGAAAAGGTCTCTTGGGCCTTCCAGGTCACTATACTCTGTACAGACCTGGCCATATAGTCTCTTGAATTTACAATTTGAAATTTGCAATTTCTTATAAATTCAATAAGTTCCTGGGCAACTGAACACTGTAACTCTGCTGTTTTTTAAGGTGCAGTTCCAAGGTTAAATATTGTACCTGTACCTTTCCAAATCACCCAGGCTTATCTTTCCAGTAACATATTGCTCATTTTACTTAGTGTTTTAGATGGTAAAGAATCTACCTGCAAGGCAGGAGTTTCTAGGTTCAATCCCTGGATCAGGAGAATCCCCATGGAGAGGGAATAGCTTCTACTCCAGTATTCTTGCCGGGGAATTCCATAGATAGAGGAGCCTGGCAGGCTACATACAGTCCATGGGTGTCCCAAAATTTTCACTTTAGTAATCTCCCTGTCAAAGAAAGACCCCAAAGCATTGCTAACTACAAAGTTAAGTGAGGCTCCTCTTCTCTTCCCAGATCAAGTTGTATGTGGAATCCCAAACAGAATGCTAATTCCAAGTGCACAGGCCAGTAGTCTCTCCCGAAAAGCTCTTTTTAGTTTTTGAGGAACCTCCATACTGTTCTCCATAGTGACTGTAGCCATTTGCATTTCCACCAACAGTATAGGAGGCTTCCCTTTTCTCCACACCCTCTCCAGTATTTATCATTCGTAGACTTGTTGATAATGGCTGTTCTGACCTGTGTGAGGTGGCACTTCAGTGTAGTCTTGATCTGCATTTCTCTACCAGTTAGCAGTGTTCAGCATCTTTTCATGTTCAGTTTGGCCATCTATATGTCTGCTTTGTTGTTGTTGTTTAGTCACTAAGTTGTGTCTGACTCTTTGCGACCCCGTGGCTGAGCCCATCAGACTCTTCTGTTCATGGGATTTCCCAGACAAGAATACCGGAGTGGGTTCCATTTCCTTCTCCAGGTGGTCTTCCTGACCCGAGGATTGAACCTGCAACTCCTGTTTGGCAGGCAGATTCTTTACTTCTGAGCTACCTGGAAAGTCTGTATATAGTCTTCTTTAGAGAAATGTCTATTTATATCTTCTGCCCATTTGTTTATTGGGTTCATTTTTGATACTGAGGTGTATGAGTTTGTATAATTTGGAGATTTATCCCTTGTCAGTTGCTTGCAGATATTTTCTCCCATCCTGTATGTTGTCTTTTCTGATTTCCTTTGCTGTCCAAAAGCTTTTGGGTTTAATTAAGTCCCATTTGTTTATTTTCGTTTTTATTTTCATTACTTTAGGAGAGAGACCCAAAAAGATATTGCTATAATCTATATCAGAGCATGTTCTTCCTATGTTTTCCTCTAAGAGTTTATCGTGTCCTGCCTTGCACTGGCACCCCACTCCAATACTCTTGCCTGGAAAATCCCATGGATGGAGGAGCCTGGCGGGCTACAGTCCATGGGGTCGCTGAGAGTTGGACACGACTCAGTGACTTCACTTTCACTTTTCACTTTGATGCATTGGAGAAGGAAATGGCAACCCACTCCAGTATTCTTGCCTGGAAAATCCCAGGGACGGCAGGGCCTGGTGGGCTATGGGATCGCACAGAGTCGGACACGACTGAAATGACTTAGCAGCAGCAGCCTTGCACTTACTTATACCATTGTATATTCTTGTCTCCTTTGTCACAGATTAATTCATCGTAGGTGCATGGGTTTTTTTATGGGCATTCTATCTTGTTCCGTTGATCTATATTACTGTTTTTGTGCCAGTACCAAGCAGTCTTGATTACTGTAGCTTTGTAGTATAGTCTGAAACCCTGGAGTCTGATTCCTCCAGCTCCATTGTTCTTTCTCAAGGTTGCTTTGGCTATTTGGGGTCTTTTGTGTTTCCATACGAATTATAAAATTTTTTGTTCTAGTTCTCTGAAAATTGCCATTGGTGATTTAACAACAATTGCATTGAATCTTAGATTGCGTTGAGTAGGATAGTCACTTTAATGACCCCGAGTCTTCCAACCAAGAGCATTTTATATCTTTCCATCTGTTTTGTCATCTTTGATTTCTTTCATAGGCATCTTACAGTTTTTAGAGTACAGGTCTTTTGTTTCCTTAAAGTGAAAGTGAAAGTGAAGTCGTGTCCGACTCTTTGTGATCCCATGGACAGTAGCCTACCAGGTTCTACCGTCCATGGGATTTTCCAGGCAAGAATACTGGAGTGGGTTGCCATTTCCTTCTCCAGGAGATCTTCCCGACCCAGGGATTGAACCCAGGTCTCCCACATTGTAGGCAGACGCTTTACCGTCTGAGCCACCAGGGAAGTGAACTTTATTTTCTTAAGTAGGTTTATTTTCAGGTATTTTATCTTTTTTGATGCGACAGGAAATGAAATCATTTCCTTAATTTCCCTTTCTGGCCTTTCACATGTAGAAATGCTACATGTTTTTGTATATTAATTTTGTATCCTATAACTTTACCAAATTCATTGATGACCTCTAGTAGCCAGCTTGTTGGAAAAAGACTCCAATGTGGGGAAAAACTGAAGGCAAAAGGAGAAGGGGGCAGCAGAAGATGAGATGGTTAGATAGCATCACTGACTAAATGGACATGAACTTGAGCAAACTCCAGGAGAAAATGAAGGACAGGGAAGCCTGACGTGTTGCAGTCCTTGGGGTTGCAAAGAGTTGGACACAACTAGGCAATTGAACAGCAACAGCAGCAGTTTTCTGGTAACGTCTTCTCTGATTGCTGTGGCTAGGACTTGCAAAACTATGTTGAATAAAAGTGGTGAGAGTGGACATCTTTGTCTTTTTCCTGATCTTGGGGAAAGTGCTTTCAGCTTTTCATCGTTGAGTATGATGTTGGCTGTAGGTTCTATTATGGCTTCTGTTATGTTGAGATAGATTCCCAATATTTGTCTTTTTGTGGCTTGCCAAAGTTTAATTTTATTACTATTGAAATCAAGCACGTACATAATTTAAAAAGTCAATTGTTTAAGAAGGCTTGTGCAAAAATAGTTGGGTGCTCTACTACTCCTTTTTAATCTCAATTTCCACTCATTAGAGATAAAATTTTTCACTGCTTTGTATGTTTTTTAATCTATTTATTCTAATATTTATACCGTATTTTAAAATATCAGACTTAAGCAGGCATTAAGTATTGACTTTCTGCTATGAAAGATGAATTAGTTAGCTCTCACAGGTAACGATCTACATGCTGTCTCCCTCTTTTTTTCTTTTTCCCTCTCTTGCTCTTCTCTCTCCTTCACTCTCTTCCCCTTCCTCTCTCCTGCTTACATACATACCCACACACATACTATTTCTTTTGTCTACTCAGTATAGCTATATCACAATTTGTTTGCAATAAAATTATAGATATTTTCTATATACGTGAGCCAGCTACTTTACAGTTATTAAATTTAATTTTTAGATAATTAATTTTTTCCAGAGTTTAGAAATGCTTTAATTTTCCCCATTCATTTATTAGTTCACTGAAATATTCATAATGTTTCTCACTATATTCTAGGTACTTTCGAGACTTTGGGGTAATATATCAGTAAACAAAACACCAAAATTTCTGGCCTTAGAAGTGTCATGTCTTTCCATTCCCAAATTCACCCGAAAGTATAATTATCTGAATATGTTCAGATATATCAGTTATTCTATCATATCTCTTTTTTTTTTTTTTAATATTTCCTCTTGGGGCCTTCCATAGTTCTGCTCTATTCTGAACTGGTTTTTCTCTAAGCTTGCTATTTAGAGATTTCATCCTGAAGTTTTCCTTATCCATCATCCTGGAAGTTTTCTTTATTGTTCTGTGCTATATTCCTCTTTTGCTGGTTCACATGTCCACTTTTTGGTTTATACTCGTCTTCCTTAATCATGTCCTTCAATAGCTGACAAGGAGTACAGTTCAGTTCAGTTCAGTTCAGTTCAGAGGCAACAATTTTTTGAGACTTTATACCTCTAGAAAATGCTTTACATTTTTCTTCACATTTAATGTATAGTTTTAGCTGCATGCAATTAATGTTCCTCTGAGGAGATTGAAGGTTATATTCTGTTATCTTCTATTTTCTAGTATTACCATTAAGAGTTTGGTGCAGTTTGATTCTTTATCCTTTTTATGTGACCTATTCTCCACTGTTCTCCATGGACACTATTAAAGTCTTATCTTTCTTTGCATTATTCTAAAAATTAATGCTGATGTGTGTCACGTGGGCCCTCTGTCATTTGTTGCACTATTAGCCAGATGTTGAATCTCTTGGAATTGCTTGTTTTCTTTTTTTCTCTTGTCTTTCATATCTATGTTCTTTTTTTACTTTCTAAAAGACTTCTTGAAGTTTATTTTTTAATCTTTCTGTTAAATTTTCTGTACTATTAATTCCAAGAACATTTTATTATCTAAATTTAAAGACAAATAAAACACATGCATCTTGCAGGGTTTTTTCTTATCTCTGAGGGTTTTATTACCTCTTAAACTTTCTTATTCTTCTAAAGCTCATTGTGTCTGTTTTCAACAAGTTCATATTTCCTTTTTCTGCATGTGTCTGATGATCCATTTATATTTGCAAACAAAGCAGTGAAAAGCTATTGAAAGTTCTCAGTATATATAAGCAGGGCTTGTCAACTGATGGACTTCAAGCCAGCTTAAAACTCAGCATTTAAAAAACTAAGATCATAGCATCCAATCCCATCACTTCATGGCAAATAGGGAAAAAGTGGAAAAAGTGACAGATGTTATTTTCTTGGGCTCTGAAATCAATGCACATAGTGACTGCACCCATTAAATTAAAAGATGCTTACTCCTTGGAAGAAAAGTTATGACAAACATAGACAACATATTAAAAAATAGAGGCATCATTTTGTCGACAAAGGTCCCAATAGTCAAAGCTATGGTTTTTCCAGTAGTCATGTACAGATGTGAGAGTTGGACCATGATGAAGGCTAAGTAATGACGAATTGATGGTTTCAAACTGAGAGTTCCTTGGACAGCAAGGAGATCAAACCAGTCAATCCTAAAGGATACCAACCCTGAATATTCACTGAAAGGACTGATGTTGAAGCTCCAGTACTTTGGCCACCTGATGTGAAGAGCCAACTCGTTGGAAAAGACCCTGATGCTGGGAAAGATTCGAGGGCAGGAGGAGAAGTGGGCAACAGAGGATGAGATGGTTGGATGGCATCACCAACTCAATGGATGTGAGTTTGAGCAAACTCTGGGAGATACTGAAGGACAGGGAAACCTTGCAGGCTGCAGTCCATGGGGTCACAAAGAGTGGACATGACTTAGCAACCGAACCTCAACAACAACAACCATTTAGCCAGCAAATATTTCAGTTTTGATTTTTCAAATTTTTCAAGTTTTTATTTCAAATTGAACTTACATGTCTTATTTCTGGGCTTTTAAAATATTGCAACATCTCTTTATTTGTTGTCCTTTCCTCTTTATTTACCTGTAACCTCATTATTTTGTGTCTTTTTTTTTGTCCTTTTACAATTATTTGAGAAATGTCAGAAAAGAGTAGAGGTTTATTTTCAGCCAACCATGTGAATTGGCTCTCCAATGGTGATTTGTATAGTTAAGGAATATTTGGGAGTTTAATATAAAAATGGAATCCTACTGTAATTTTCAATTATTTAGTATTCAATTAAGATGAATGTTTTTCTACATATTTATTAACACTTTGTGTTCCTTTGTAGAATTTTCATTTCCTGACTATATCCATATTTTCTGTGTAGGGGTTTTATATTTCTTCTTTAGTTAATGTGTAAGAACTTATTATATTTGTTTTTAACTTAAAATAATTCCTTACTTAGTGCTACTTGTGTTTACCTATATTCTTCATATATTTACTTGCTTGCTGTGGTAGGGAAAATATTTAAAATGCTGGTAAGTCAAAAGAAAATAAAACATACCCATGATATCATCTAGAGGTAATCCTAGTATATAGCTTCTAGGTATTATTTTTTTAAAGTATGTGAAGCATGTTTATATTATACATTTTGTCTTATAATTCACCTTATTTTTAGTTAAATGTTATCTAAATTTCAAAAGAACAGTGCTTTTTCTATAAAAAGTAAAACTTCCAAAGACACATTAAGAAAAAATCAGTCATCTTTCATTCACTATCCTGTTCCCTATCCTGATTGTCTTGGTAGAATTAGTCTTAGCACTCTAGTGTTTATTGTTCTATACCTTTTTTATGCTTACATGTATTAATATGTGTGCTGTGCTAAAAGTCATTTCAGCCATGTCTGACTTTTTGTGACACTTGGAACTGCAGCCCGCCAAGCTCCTCTGTCCATGGGCTTCTCTGGGCAACAATACTGCAGTAGTTTGCCTGTACTCTCCTCCAGGGGATCTTCCCAACCTGGGAATCGAACCCGCATCTCTTATGTCTCCTACATTGGCAGACAAGTTCTTTACCACTAGCGCCACCTGGGAAGTCTGTTTGAATATATACAGCATCTATGTACATTGAGATCAAACTGAACTCATTAATCTTTTTAAATTTCATTTAATGATGCTTTAATGGACATTTGTCAGGTTCTTAGAGTTTTTGTAAAACTGTGATAAGCAGAATAATTGTCCTCCAAAAACATCTGTGTTCTAATCCCTGGAAGCTCTGAATATATTGCCCCTACATGGCAAAGGGACTTTGCAGGTATGATGGATGGGATAGACCTTAAAAGATGAAGATTATCCTGGGTTATCTGGATAGGCTGCTCATTCTAATCACATGAGTTCTGAAAAATAAAGAACCTTTCCTTACTGTGTCAGAGAGATAAGATGAAAGGAAGAGAGATTTGAAGCTTGAGAATGACTCAGCCTGCCCTTGTTGGCTCCGAAGATGGAGGAGCGTTGTGTGACCAGCCAAGGATTGCAAGGACCAGCCAAGGAAGCTTGGAACAATCCTCATCTGATGACCCACAAGGAAATAGGGATCTCAGTCCTCAAACTACAAAGAACAAGGTTCTGCCAGAAACCTGAGTGAGCAAGGAAATAGATCCTCCCCTACAACCTGCAGAAAGGAACATAACCCTGTTGACACCTCAGTGTTAGCCCATGAGATCTGTGTCACACAGATCTCTCGTCTGTAGTCAGACCTACAGAATTATAGAATAATACATTTGTATTGATTGAGTCAGTAAACTTGTAGCTTGTTATAGTGGTAAGAGAAAGCTAATACAAATCCTAACTTATTTCCTATAAATGGGTAATAGTTCATGACTTCTATATACACTGTAACTTATTCAGCACTTCTATTGTTGAACATTCAAATTGTTTCAAATTCTTTACCACTGCACAGAGTGCTATAATAAGCATGGTTGTACTAACACTCTGTGTTCTGGTCCTTTTATTTTCTTAGGGTAGATTTCCAAAAACAAAATTGCTAGGTCAAAGTCTATTGTTACATAAGTGTATTTTATATAATGTACAATTATAAATTATAATAATCCATGCTAACTAAGATCACGGCATTCAGTCTCATCACTTCATGCCAATAGATAGGGAAACAATGGAAATAGTGACAGACTTTATTTTCTTGGGCTCCAAAATCATTGCAGATGGTAACTGCAGCCATGAAATTAAAAGATGCTTGCTCCTTGGAAGAAAGCCTATGATAAACCTAGACAGCATATTAAAAAGCAGAGATTATTCTGCTGACAAGGTTGATATAGTCAAAGCTATAGTTTTTCCAGTAGTCATATATGGATGTGACAGTTGAACCATCAGTTCAGTTTAGTTGCTCAGTCATGTCTAACTCTTTGTGACCCCATGAATCACAGCATGCCAGGCCTCCCTGTCCATCACCATCTCCCGGAGTTCACTCACACTCACGTCCATTGAGTCGGTGATGCCATCCAGCCATCTCATCCTCTGTCGTCCCCTTTTCTGCCTGCCCCCAATCCCTCCCAGCATCAGAGTCTTTTCCAACGAGTCAACTCTTCACATGAGGTGGCCAAAGTACTGGAGTTTCAGCTTTAGCATCATTCCTTCCAAAGTAATCCCAGGGCTGATCTCCTTCAGAATGGACTGGTTGGATCTCCTTGCAGTCCAAGGGACTCTCAAGAGTCTTCTCCAACACCACAGTTCAAAAGCATCGATTCTTTGGTGCTCTGCTTTCTTCAGTCCAACTCTCACATCCATACATGACCACTGGAAAAACCATAGCCTTGACTAGACGGACCTTTGTTGGTAAAGTAATGTCTCTGCTTTTCAATATGCTATCTAGGTTGGTCATAACTTTTCTTTCAAGGAGTAAGCGTCTTTTAATTTCATGGCTGCAGTCACCATCTGCAGTGATTTTGGAGTCCAAAAAAATAAAGTCTGACACTGTTTCCACTGTTTAACCATAATGAAGGCTAAACACCAAAGAACTGATGCTTTTGAACTGTGGTGTTGGAGAAGACTCTTGAGAGTCCCTTGGGCTGAAAGCAGATCAAACCAGTCAATCCTAAAGGAAGTCAATCTTGAATATTCATTGGAAGGACTGACGCTGAAGCTGAAGCTCCAGTATTTTGCCCACCTAATGTGAAGAACGGCCTCATTGAAAAAGGCCCTGATTCTGGGGAAGATAGAAGACAGGAGGAGAAGGGGCGATAGAGGATGAAATGGTTGGATGGCATCAACCAACTTGATAGACGTGAACTTGAGCAAGCTCTGGGTGAAGGACAGGGACGTCTGGCATGCTGCAGTCCATGGGACTGCAAAGATTTGGACACAACTGAGCTACTAAACAGCAAATGCCAGCTTTGTTTTTTTAGGAGGTTGTAGCAGTTGATACTCACACTTGCAATTTATGAAAGTTTCCATTACTGCTGTTTAGGTAGGTGTAGTGAATGCTTTGGAAACTATTGCTTCAATCTAAGAAATTGGCATGTTTTAAAGTTTAGATGTACCTGGGCATGCATGTCCTATATTCAAGTAATTATGACAAAAATAAGGTAAGACTATACACTGCTTCTAAAAAAAATCTTTCCTAATTTGCCTTTGATAAGACCATAGGTATTTTAAGATGTTAATACACCGCCTAAAAATTTGAAGAAACTCTGGCAATGGTTTCAGAAGTCTGACTATCATTGGAAAACTAAGAATTCTCACTCAACAGCCCTAAAATTAATAAAGTAATGCTCACAATTCTCCAAGCCAGGCTTCAGCAATACGTGAACCGTGAACTTCCAGATGTTCAAGCTGGTTTTAGAAAAGGCAGAGGAACCAGAGATCAAATTGCCAACATCCAGTGGATCATGGAAAAAGCAAGAGAGTTCCAGAAAAACATCTATTTCTGCTTTATTGACTATGCCAAAGCCTTTGACTGTGTGGATCACAATAAACTGTGGAAAATTCTGAAAGAGATGGGAATACCAGACCACCTGACCTGCCTCTTGAGAAACCTGTATGCAGGTCAGCAAGCAACAGAACTGGACATGGAACAACAGACTGGTTCCAAATAGGAAAAGGAGTACATCAAGGCTGTATATTGTCACTCTGCTTATTTAACTTCTATGCAGAGTACATCATGAGAAACGCTGGGCTGGAAGAAGCACTAACTGGAATCAAGATTGCCAAGAGAAATATCAATAACCTCAGATATGCAAATGACACCGCCCTTATGGCAGAAGGTGAAGAGGAACTCAAAAGCCTCTTGATGAAAGTGAAAGAGGAGAGTGAAAAAGTTGGCTTAAAGCTCAACATTCAGAAAGCGAAGATCATAGCATCTGGTCCCATCACTTCATGAGAAATAAATGGGGAAACAGTGGAAATAGTATCAGACTTTATTTTTGGGGGCTCCAAAATCACTGCAGATGGTGACTGCAGCCATGAAATTAAAAGACGCTTACTCTTTGGAAGAAAAGTTATGACCAACCTAGACAGCATATTCAAAAGCAGAGACATTACTTTGCCAACAGAGGTCCATCAAGGCTATGGTTTTTCCAGTAGTCATGTATGGATGTGAGAGTTGGACTGTGAAGAAAGCAGAGCACCGAAGAATCGATACTTTTGAACTGTGGTGTTGGAGAAGACTCTTGAGAGTCCCTTGGACTGCAAGGAGATCCAACCAGTCCATTCTGAAGGAGATCAGCCCTGGGTGTTCTTTGGAAGGAATGATGCTAAAGCTGAAACTCCAGTACTCTGGCCAACTCATGTGAAGAGTTGACTCATTGGAAAAGACTCTGATCCTGGGAGGGATTGGGGGCAGGAGGAGAAGGGGACGACAGAGGATGAGATGGCAGGATGGCATCGCTGACTCGATGGACATGAGTCTGAGTGAACTCCAGGATTTGGTGATGGACAGGGAGGCCTGGTGTGCTGCGATTCATGGCGTCGCAAAGAGTCAGACACGACTGAGTGACTGAACTGAACTGAACTGAATATGAGATTAAAAGAAGTATAGTCAATGAGTTCATTTGTCTCCTTGATTCACTTGGCTGTGGAAATGATGTTGTCTCCACTAGTCCAGAAAGAGTTGGAGGTAAATTAAGGGAGAATAGCATACAGCCTTAGACACCTTTCCATTAGATTGGTACAAAGGTAATTGTGGTTTCAGAGCATGAATTTTAAATTACTTTAACTACACTCAAACACATCGTTATTAATCAAAATATGAACCATTAAAACCAATACAGTTTTGCCAACAAGAAATATGCTTGTTTATTTCTGTAGTATAAAAATTCATCTTCAGGATTCAACAAACTCTTGGAAAGTATTTTCTGCCTCCTGCTGGTTGCAAAAGCAATTTGCCTGCGAAAAGTTGTCGAGATGCTTGACGAAGTGGTAGTCAGTTGGCAAGAGATCAGGTGAATATGGCAGATGAGGCAAAACTTTGTAGCCCAATTTGTTCGACTTTAAAGCATTGGTCATGTAACATGCTGTCATGGAGAAGAATTGGGCCCATTCTGTTGACCAATGCCAGCTGTAGTCATTGCAGTTTTCAGTTCATCTCATTGATTTGCTGAGCATACTTCTTAGATGTAATGGTTTTGCCAAAATTCAAAAAAGCTGTAGTAGATCAGACAGGCAGCAGACCACCAAACAGTGACCATGACCTTTCTTTGGTGCAAGTTCAACTTTGGGAAGTGCTTTGGAGCTTCTTCTGGGTCCAACCACTGAACTGGTCGTTGCCAGTTGTTGTATGAAACACACTTAGCTTTGCACATCACAATCCAATCAAGAAATGATTCATTGTTGTTGTGTAAAATAAGAGAAGATGACACTTCCAAACAACGATTTATTTTGATTTTTGGTCAGCTCATGAAGTACCCACTTATCAAGCTTTTTCACCTTTCCAATTTGCTTCAGATGCTGAATAACCATAGAATAGTTGACATTGACTTATTTGGCAACTTCTTGTGTGTATATAAGAGGATCAGCTTCAGTGATGGCTCAGTTGGTCATTGCAACTTCCAATGGCCAGCCACTATGCTCCTCATCTTCAAGATTCTTCTCTCCTTTACAAAACTTCTTGAACCACCACTGCATTGTACATGTGTTAGCAGTTCCTGGGCCAAATGCATTGTTGATGTTGCAAGTTGTCTCTGCTGCTTTACAGCCCATTTTGAACTCGAATAAAAAAGTTGCTTGAATTTTCTTTTTGCTACATCATTTCTTTAATCTAAAATAAATATAAAATAAACAGCAAGTAATAAATCATTAGCAAAAAACATAAAGTGAGAAATGCACATTAAAATGATGTATAACATAACCACATTTATTTAAGAATGTAGTGCATTATCAAATGGCAAAGTTCAACAATGTAAAACTGCAATTACCTTTGCACCAACCTAATAGAATGATTTAAACAAAAATGTCTGCTGACTTTAAAAATGTAATCAAGAAGTGTTATGGGAAATGACCTTCTTTCTACCTTGCAGGCTCTTTGATTTTGCCAGCAGAACTCCCTAGATAAAATTTAATTTTAAGCTGAATTTTCTTTATTTGCAAATTTAAATTATCTTAAGTATAAAAATATTCTGTGTATTTAAAGTATTAAACTTACTCAAGTGAGGCATTAAAAATTTGGAGCTAAAATAAATGAGATAATGAGAAAGTGAAAAACATATTTTTTATAATTAACAGCTCATTTTGAGTTAATTATATACCATTACCAAAATGTAATTGCAATTTATTTTCTATTATCTGTGGAAAAAATCACAGTCAAGGGAGCTTACATTGCTGCTTTCCTGCATAAATGGTATAGAATGAGAATAAATAAATATGTGAGGACTTAATGATAAATAAGAGCAAATAGCAGAGCACAGCTGAGCTGAACCATTGGAAGATAACTATCACATGAAAGATGTTAATAACTTAAAAAGTCACAAGCAGTTCTGATTGCATATAGGTTCTCTGGTTTGATTTTAGTTTGCTTGATGTTTTTGTTGACTATGCAAAGATGATCCTTATAAATGAACTTTTTTTTTGTAATTCTGCAGATTTCTAAAAATCTGACCATTTTTGTACGTTCATATAATAGTAATTCAACAAAAAAAAATGTATTAAATATCTGCTATTTTTTAAAATCTGACTTTGCTAAATACTGTAGGAAATGTAAGAAGCCTCTAGTAGTAGAGTAAGGCAAATATGTAAATATTTATCATCTATAAAGAATCTCTGCTCAGTCACTCAGTCTTGTCTGACTCTTCATGGCCCCATGGACTATAGCCTGCCAGGCTCCTTTGTCCATGGAATTTTCCAGGCAAGAATACTGGACCAGGTTGCCATTTCCTACTAGAAGAGCTTTATAAAAGAAATACAAAGAAGTGAAGAAAAAGGTTTTTGGAAGTGGTAATATTTAAGATAAGTGTTAAAATATAGGATAGAATTTTGGTAGGCTGTGGAATATCTATAGGTGTGTGTGTATGTTGTGTGTGTGTGTGTGTGTGTGTGTGTATGCACGCATCCGTGTGCATGTTGTTTCTGGGGGGAGAAGACAGGGAAAGAGTCTCAATAAAGGAAGGAAGTCACAAGTCGGGCACAGCATCAAATATGCTTCAGTGTGACCTAAATATGCTTTAGGAGTTAGGGAAAGTGAAACAAATGTTTACATTAGTAACTTAGGTGAAAGGGTTTAAATATCAAACTGAAGAATTTGGACCTGTATGATTGGAATAATTTTTTAAATTAATGAAAAAGAACTGATTTTTTGACAAAAACAATAAAGCTGATTTTGAAGACCAGTGGAATAAGAAAGAAGAATTCTAAGTTTTGTCTTTCCAGTAATTAACCATGTGACTTTAAAGACAATGCTGTGTGCCTCAACCTCCCTGCTTATGAATGAGAGTTAAACTTGATTTTTATTAAGAGTTTTTTCCATTTCTAACACTGCTGGGAAGAATGCAAATTGCCAGAGCCACTTTGGTGGTCAGTTTGGCAATGCCAGTTTACAGTTATTTTTTTACTAGGAATGTTGATTAGCATAGCAATTCCCCTTCTGATTATCTTCCCCTACCTTCTAACTTTTCTTCATTTCTTTGCTCTTTGTAATTCATAGATAACCTTTTGGCCTAAAGAATTGCTTGTGCAAAAAGAGAACGTTTCTCTGATTTCTCTTTCAAAACCCTTCAACAACATTACTGACTAATGTCGGTGGGAATCACTGTCGTCTTCCTTAGGCACATTAGAGAACATCAGTAAAACTGTAAAATAGGGCTCAGAGGTACTGCAGTATAAAGCAAAACTGAAGTAGAGTGAGAAAAATTGTCCTATTAGTTGAATGTTCCACAGCTTCAAAAATAGAGAAATTTTCAGGGATTAGTGATCTTCCTATCCTCTTTCAATTTTTTTTTTTTTTTGAGCTGTAAAATGAAAATCTGTTTCCTCTTTAGTACTTTCCTCTAGACCCACATTTTAATCTTTTAAGATCCTTTGCCTTTTTGATAAATGTAAAAATCATCACTTAAAATTACCATATAACCCAGCAGTTCCACTCCTGGGTAACATTCATTCACACAAAGACTTCTGTGTGACTGCTCAGGACAACATTATTCAGAATAGCCAAAAAGTAAAAACAAGCTGAGTGTCCAGCAGCTGATGAACAGGCCAACAAATGTCATGGATCCATTCAATGTAATATTTGGCAGTAAAAAAGGGACAAAGTACTGTTACACTCTACAGCAAGGATGAACCTTGCAAACGTTAACTGAAAGAAGGCTGTCACAGAGACCACAGATTGTGTCTTTCTGTTTATACAAAATGTCCAGAAAAGGCAAATCTATAAATAAAGAATATGAATTAGTGATTACCTAGTATGGGTGGTGGGAATGGGGATGAACAGCAAAAACCATGAGGTTTCTTTTGGGGGTTTGGCGCTATTATAAAATTAGATTGTAGGGATGGTTGCACCTACTAATGCACCTACTAAACATACTAAAAAGTGCTTTAAATGGGTGAAATTTTATAGTTTGTTTATCTCACTAGAACTTCAAAAAAGTGTCTTCTTCTTCTAGTATTTATGCAATACTCAAAGATAACTAAGAACAAAAGAAATTGTACAAAGCTTTGCTTGCTTTCATACTGCATCAGCCTTTCTCTCTTGTTCCTCAAGACTTCTCTTTCCATTTACCCCTTCCTACAGTTGGGAATTGTTTTTAAAACTTAATTCTCTAAGATGACATCCCATTCTGTATTTATAACAGATAAAATGATATGACAAGCAGGAGCAAATACTATTCAAATCCTATTTATGAGACGTATTCCTTGGTGAATGACAATTTTATTTTTAAAAACTGTATATAGCCAACAATTTTAGGAGATAAATTTGATCAATATATAACTTATTAAATCAAGTTTTCTTTTCCTTAATTTTAAGCATTATTGGGTGGAACCGTGTCTTCAGTCTGCTGCCTGTTCCATCCATGCCTTACCATGTGTCTGAGGCTTACCATGACCTCACATAACCTTCAAAAGCTAACCTCTCACATTCCATACTAGGGCACCTCCCTTCTCTTCCCTTGGTACAAACACAGGTTTTCAAAAGATGCTAATAGATGGAAACATAAGTCTGCTTAGATTTCTCCCAAGCTGTTGTCTACACATGGCTTTGTTACCTTGCAGATTAATGGCACTCAAATATGAAAAGACAAACCTTTGCCCCCTGTATATGGTATAACATAACAGTATTTGTTTCTTCATGTGTGGTATATACAGATTCTTGGCTCTGGATTATTTTTAGATCACATTTGTCATCTTTGTACATTTGTGGTATAAATATATTCTGAACTGGAAAGGCATAGATTTTTCAGTGTTAGATTATGGAGCTTCATAGCAGTTTCCCAAGGTCTGGTTTACATGTACATGGTGGCAGAGGATAGAGAGCAACATCTATAGAAATTACAAAACTCTCCTAAAGAATGTTGCCTCTACCACTGGTTAAATACAGGGAGCTGAATAATAAATTGCACAAATATTTATACTTCATCAGCTGCACAGAAATGAATAAAATGGTGATTTTTCATCTTTCACTCTAAGGTACTTACAGAAAGCTCTGTGAAAGTAATTTTCTCTCAGCCAACAACATTAGCAGGATTGGGAAGTTAGAAGTTTCAGTGCAGTTTGCTTTGACAACCTCATTCCCAGATTTGTTTGGAATAAGAGCTGTTTGATTTCCTTTTAGACAGTAACTGCCTATCCTGTTCCAATCTGAAACATATGGGTGCTTGTCACAATATGGAACAGAGGTGACATCTTGGAGAGTGAACATTGTTTCCCAGAAAAGAGAAAAGCAGTAGTCGAGGTGCCAGTTGGTTTTAAAAAATCATTTATTTTTTAGCATTTTTTACAAACCCCATTAAATAGAGATTATATGAGGCCTACAACTGCAGATTTAATTATGCCAAATCTCTTATAGAATACAAATGACTGTTACTGGATCAGTTCAGTTGCTCAGTCATGTCTGACTTTTTGTGACCCCATGGACTACAGCATGCCAGGCCTCCCTGTCCATCACCAACTCCTGGAGCCTACTCAAACTCATGTCCATCAAGTCAGTGATGCCATCCAACCGTCTCTTCCTCTGTCTTCCCCTTCGCCTGCACTCAATATTACCCAGCATCAGGGTCTTTTCCAAGGAGTCAGTTCTTTGGATGAGGTAGCCAAAGTACTGGAGTTTCAGCTTCAGCATCAGTCCTTCCAGTGAATATTCAGGACTGATTTCCTTTAGGATGGACTGGTTGGATCACCTTGCAGTCCAAGGGACTCTCAAGAGTCTTCTCCAACACCACAATTCAAAAGAATCAATTCTTTAGCTCTCTGCTTTCTTTTTGGTCCAGCTCCCACATCCATACATGACTATGGGAAGAACCATAGCTTTGACTATATGGACTGTTGTTGGCAAAGTAATGTCTTTGCTTTTTAATATGCTGTCTAAGTTGGTCATAGCTTTTCTGCCAAGGAACAAGCATCTTTTAATTTTATGACTTCAGTCACTATCTGCAGTGATTTTGGAGCCCAAGAAAATTCTGTGACTGTTTCCATTGTTTCCCCATCTATTTGCCATGAAGTGATGGGACTGAATGCCATGATCTTCGTTTTTTGAATGTTGAGTTTTAAGCCAACTTTTTCAGTCTCCTCTTTCACTTTCATCAAGAAGCTCTTTCACTTTCTGCCATAAGGGTGGTGCCATCTGTGTGTCTGAGGTTAGTGATATTTCTCTTGTCAATCTTGATTCCAGCTTGTGCTTCATCCAGCCCAGCATTTCGCACTATGTACTCTGCATATAAGTTAAATAAACAAGGAGACATTATACAGCTTGATGTACTCCTTTCCTAATCTGGAACCAGTCTGTTGTTCCATGTCCAGTTCTAACTGTTGCTTCTTGACCTGCATACAGATTTCTCAGAAGGCAGGTCAGGTGTTCTGGTGTTCCCATCTCTTTAAGAATTTCCAGTTTGTTGTGATCCACACCTTCAAAGCTTTAGTGTAGTCAGTAAAGCAGAAGTGGATGTTTTTCTGAAATTCTGTTGCATTTTCGATGATCCAGCAGATGTTGGCAATTTGATCTCTGATTCCTCTGCCTTTTCTAAAACCAGCTTGAACATCTGGGAGTTCTCAGTTCACCTACTGTCAAAGCCTAGCTTGAAGAATTTTGAGCTTTACTTTGGTAGCGTGTGAGATGAGTGCAATTATGTGGTAGTTTGAACATTCTTTGGCATTGCCTTTCTTTGGGATTGGAATGAAAACTGACCTTTTCCAGTCCTGTGACCACTGCTGACTTTTCCAAATTTGCTGGCGTATTGAGTGCAGCACTTTCACATCATCTTTTAGGATTTAAAATAGCTCAACTGGAATTCCATCACACCCTCTAGCTTTGTTCATAGTGATTCTTCTTAAGGCCCACTTGACTTTGCACTCCAGAATGTCTGGCTCTAGGTGAATGATCACACACCATGATGGTTATCTGGGTCATGAAGATCTTTTTTGTACAGTTCTTCTGTGTATTCTTACTACCTCTTCTTAGTATCTCCTTCTTCTGTTAGGTCCATACCATTTCCGTCCTTTATTGTGCCCATCTTTGCATGAAATGTTCCCTTGGTATCTCTAATTTTCTTGAGGAAATCTCTAGTCTTCCCCGTTCTGTTGTTTTCCTGTATTTCTTTGCATTGCTCACTGAGGAAGGCTTTCTTTTCTCTCCTTGCTATTCTTTGGAGCTCTGCATTCAGATGGATATATCTTTCCTTTTCTCCTTTGCCTTTCACTTTTCTTCTTTTCTCAGCTATTTCTAAGGCCTTCTCAGACAACCATTTTTCCTTTTTGTATTTCTTTTTCTTGGAGATGGTTTTGATCACTGCCTCCTGTACAGTGTCACAAACCTCCATCCATAGTTCTTCAGGTACTCTGCTATCAGATTTAATCCCTTGAATCTATTTCTCACTTCCACTGTATAATCATAAGGGATTTGATTTAGGTCATACCTGAATGGTCTAGGGATTTCCCCTACTTTCTTCAATCTAAGTCTGAATTTGGCAAAAAGGAGTTCATGATCTAAGCCATAGTCAGCTCTCAGTCTTGTTTTTGCTGACTGTTTAGAGCTTCTCCATCTTCAGCTGCAAAGAATATAATCAATCTAATTTCAGTATTGACCATCTGGTGATTTTCATGTGTAGAGTCTCTTTGTGTTGTTGGAAGATTGTACTTACTATGATCAGTGCATTTTCTTGGCAAAACTGTTAGCCTTATGACCCAATTGATAAAATGTATCTAGGCCTTGATTCCATGTTTCCTTCTACAATTATTAAATATATAAGCCTTTTCTATGAAAAGAACCTGTAAACATATTGTCATGTTTCATTTGTACAACTGAAGTATTTGCATCTAAATTATTTTACAGTGGGAACAGGGAGTAAGAACTAAGACAAAAATGGATAGAAACCAAAAGCATTTCCCAAAAATATCACATTGACATATAATACTTTTATATGCCTGTGAAAGAGAGGAAGCAGCAAGATTAAGACGAGTGATTGTTAGGTCAATGTATTTGTTCTTGTTTTCAGAAGTCCCAAGAGTTCTCTCTGAAAGGATATGAAGTTTTTAAGTGCCATAAAATTTTTAATTTTTAATTAACAGTTTCAGTTGGCTTTTCTAAGTGCCTGGATATAGTTATTTTTTTAATTTTATTTTTTTACTTTACAGTACTGTATTGGTTTTGCCGTACATTGACATGAATCCACCACAGGTGTACATGAGTTCCCAACCCTGAACCCCTCCCACCACCCTCCCCATATCATCTCTCTGGGTCATCCCAGTGCACCAACCCCAAGCATCCTGTATCCTGTATCAAACCTAGACTGGTGATTCGTTTCTTACATGATAGTATACATGTTTCAATGCCATTCTCCCAAATCATCCCACCCTCTCCCTCTCCCACAGAGTCCAAAAGTCTGTTCTTTACATCTCTGTCTCTTTTGCTGTCTTGCATAGAGGGTTATCATTACCATCTTTCTAAATTCCATATATATGTGTTAGGATACTATATTGGTGTTTTTCTTTCTGGCTTACTTCACTCTGTATAATCGGCTCCAGCTTCATCCACCTCATTAGAACTGATTCAAATGAATTCTTTTTTTTTTTAATTTTTATTTTTACTTTATTTTACTTTACAATACTGTATTGGTTTCAAATGTATTCTTTGTAATGGCTGAGTAATACTCCATTGTGTATATGTACCACAGCTTTCTTATCCATTCGTCTGCTGATGGACATCTAGGTTGCTTCCATGTCCTGGCTATTATAAACAGTGCTGGGATGAACATTGGGGTACACGTGTCTCTTTCAATTCTGGTTTCCTTGGTGTGTATGCCCAGCAGTGGGAAATTTTTGGATTCAGAACAATTGAATATGCACAGGACAAACAGATATAAATGCAAAAGTGTAAAAGCATTCTTTCGTTTGTGGAAGTGTATACATAGGAACTCCTGGATAGATATGGTAATGGGCAGGGGTGGCAGGGGGGCGGGGGGAAGGTATTTGAAGGGAAGATGAAAAGAAATAAGGACTGTGTTTCTGAGCATAGGTTTTGATCATAAAGTGTCTGAGGATGTGGTTGTGATCTTAATTATCCTGTGGTGGTTTGCAGTAGGTGGATGCCTTTCTCAGAAGAACAGGCTATTTCATATGAAGTGGTGCTAATTGATAACCCTAAAATGAAAGTTTTTATGTTGAACTCAACTCATTTGCTTTTCTCATTGCTCCTGTGGTGAAGAGGATTGATTTCTGTATTGCTTTTGCTATTTGGCATGTTCTCCTTTGGTAAATAGTATATACAAGCCTTAACCCTATAACCTTGAATCTGAACCCTTGGCTACTTTGTGGAAAGAGAGTCTTTCTTTGTTGTATCATGTGGCATGGCAAAGGATTTTATCGGTCAGGGTCAACCAGAGAAGCAGAACCAGTATGAGATGAATTGCACAGGTTGGCTAAGGCAAGTCTGAAGTCAAGAAGGCAGGCTGTCAGGAAGGGCAAGCTGGAAATCTCAGGTAAGGGCTAAACCTTCTGTCCACAGTGGGGATGTTTTTCAGGGAAACTTTGGCTCTGCTTGGAAGACTTCTGAAGAAACTGAATCAGGGCCATCTAGATTACCTAAGATTTAATGGATTTTAATCACATAGGTAAAATACCTTAGTTTAGTGATTAATGAACTGGAAACTGTAGCCTAGCCAAGTTGACATATAAAAAAAGACCGTCGTAGTCCACCCCTTGTCAACTTGGCACCCATACTCATCTTAAATTGTACTTACTCTCTAAATAGAGATAATAAAAAAGGCATACTCCCAACATGATAAAACCATCCCAAATACAACTGAAAACATCCTTTACCCAGAAGCGGAGTGAAGTCCTTCGGTCGTGGCCACTCTTCTCCATGATATCCTTTCATTTCAATGCTGTGATGTAAGGTTAATTATTATTGACGCATCTTACGTTAGATGATAAAGAGATAAAATAGAAAACAAAAAAATTAGGTTAATATACGTACAGAAACATACTTACAACAAAGGAAGAAATACTCAACTACTACAGTCCTCATTTCTGCAGCTGACCACATGGATATAGCTGACATTTATAAACTGCTTTCCTCCACTACCCATTCCATAATTCCCTTTGCTGTCAGCAAACACTTCAGCTAGTCATGGCTCTTTGTCTGATGCGGTGACCCAAACTTTCACTCCTGAAGAGGTGGGCCATTAACAGTCATGCCTGAACTGGATTTCTGTCCCCTGTCATTGACTTCTCATCATAGGATACTATAAGGGACTTCCTGCATTCCAAACAGATTCCTCTGCTCCACTGTGTAATAGCAACTCATTTCCCTCTCAGTTGTTCAGTCCCTAAGTCGTGTCTGATTCTTTGTGACCCTAGGGGCTAGAGCACACCGGTTTCTCTGTCCTTCACCATCTCCTACAGTTTGTGCAAACTCATGTCCATTGGATGGTGATGCCATCCAACCATCTCATCCTGAGTCACCCTCTTCTCCTCATGTACTCAGTCTTTCCCAGCATCAGTCTTTTCCAGTGAGTCAGTTCTCCACATCAGGTGGCCAAAGTATTGAAGCTTTAGCTTCAGCATCAGTGCTTCCAATGAATATTCACAGTTGATTTCATTTAGGATTGACTGGTTTGATCTTCTTGCTGTCCAAGGGACTCTCAATAGTCTTCTCTAGTACCACAGTCAAAAGCATTAGTTCTTCAGCACTTAGCCTTTAAGACATGGGAATGCCAGATCACCTAACCTGTCTCCTGAGAAACCTGTATACAGGTCAAGAAGCAACAGTTAGAACCAGATATGGAACAATGGATTAGTTCCAAATTGGGAAAGGAGTACATCAAGACTGTATATTGTCACCCTGCTTAATCAACTTATATGCAGAGTATATCATAGGAAATGCCAGGCTGGATGAATCACAAACTGGAATCAAGATTGCCAGGAGAAATATCAACACCCTCAGATATGCAGATGATACCACTCTAATAGCAGAAAGTGAAGAGGAACTAAAGAGCCTCTTGATGAAGGTGAAAGAAGAGAGTGGAAAAGCTACCTTAAAACTCAGCTTTCAAAAAGCTAAGATTATGGAATTCAGCCCATCACTTCATGGAAAATAGGTGAGGAAAAGTAGAAACAGTGGCAGATTTTATTTTCTTCTGCTCCAAAATCACTGCAGCTAGTAACTGCAGCCACGAAACTAAAAGTGCTTCCTCCTTGGAGAGAAGGAGCAAGAAATCTAAACAGCATATTAAAAAAGTAGAGATACCATTTTGTGGACAAAGGTCAGTCTAGTCAAAGCTATGGCTTTTCCAGTAGTACATTATGATCAATTCCCCTAGCCTATACAGTAATCCTATAACTCACAGGCATAAGGAGCCCAGAGTGGTGGGGCGGCAGTGTCATCCTCCAGGTCCGTGGAACCACAGCTGTGTCACCTGGTGGAAACACTCCTTCCTTTGGAACAAAGACCCCTAGACCAGTAGACCCTAAGGTCATGGGGAAAGGAAGCAGAAGAATTGCTGATGGATCACTTGGGGCAATAGTGAGTGTAGCTACTTCCAGTCTGTCCTTTCCTGGACCTGTGAATCATGGCTGCAGGAGAAACAGCACCACATATCGGATACTGATTTAAAGCATATTTAAAGCATTCTAGAGGACCTTTCTCCATCCTGACAAGGTATTGCCTTCTAGCCAGTGCTGTTGCTGAGTCATTAAAGCCCATTTCATTGTTCTTCAGGATAGTGGGGAATGTGCTAAGAAAAGTGAATTCCATAGGCATGAGCATTTTGAAGCACTTAATCTGCTGTGAAGTAAGTCCCTTTATCAGAGGCAATGCTGAGTAAAATATCGTGATGCTGGATAAGACATTCTGTAGATTCATGAATGGTAATTTTGGTGTAAGTATTGTGGGCACAGAAAACAAATCCATAGCCAGAGTAAATGTCTATTCCTGTAAGATGCATCTCCAGCCCCACGGCAGCTACTAATACTAGGTGTCTACAACCTATAAATTGAAAAAAGGCAGAGGGAGAAATTAAACCTAAACAAAGGCATAAGGCTAGAATGAATGCTGTGGCACTAGAGTCCGAGGTGTTAGTATATATACATGTTTATGTATTGTCTTAGTCTGTTCAGAATGCCGTAAATACCAAAGACTGGGTGGCTTAAATGAAAGAAATGTATTTTCTCACAGTTCTAGAAGCTGGAAATGTGAAATCAGAGCATCCACACGTTCAGGTTCTGGTGAGCACCACAATAAGTGTAGTTACAGTGTCTCCATACATAGTTGTTAACTAGATTCCCCGCACTGTATATTTCACACCTGTGCCTCATTTACTCTGCAGTTGGAAGTTTGTGCTTGTTAATCTCCCTCATGCATTTCTTCTGCCTGTCTTTGACAACCACCTGTTTTGATGATATAGATGACCTCTTGATTCAGTCATCTACTGATGGGCACTTGGGTTTAACATATCTTGGCTGCTGTAAATAATGCTGCAGTGGACAGAGGGGTGCATGTATCTGTTTAAATAGTGTTTTCGTTTTCTTCTGATATATACCCAGGAGTGTAATTGATTGTTTATGTAATAGTTCTATTTTCAGTTTATTGAAGAATCTCCGTACTGTTTTCATAGCAGCAACAGCAGTTTATATTCCCACCAATACCGTAAGTGTTCCCTTTTCTGCACATCCTTGCCAACACTTGTTACTTATCATCTTTTGTTAAGAGCCATCCTGATAGGGGTGACATGCAGTTTCTTTGTGGTTTTGATTTGCATTTCCATGTTGGGCATCTTTTCATTTGCCTGTTGGCATTTGTATGTTTCTTTGGAATGATGTCTATTTAGGTCTTCTGCCCATTTTTTAATTGGGTTGCTTTTTGATGTTGAGTCATGTGAGTTCTTTGTATATTTTGGATATTAACTCCTTATCAGGTATTCATTTGCAGATATCTTCTTCCATCCTGTAGGTAGGTGACCTTTTCATTTTATTGATACTTTTCTTCGCTGTCCAAAAGGTTTTCAGTTTGATATAATCCCATTTGTGTATTTTTGCATTTGTTTCCTTTGCCTAAGGGCAAATATCCAAAAGAAAATATTGGTAGTATTGATGTCAAAGAGCACACTCTCTGTGTTTTCTTCTAGAAGTTTTATTACTTCGGGTCTTACATTTAAGTCTTTAATCCATTTTGAATTTATTTTTGTGCATGGTGTGACAAGTATTGTCAACTTTGTAGAAACAAAGTTGACCATGTTGTTGTTGTTTAGTCGCCAAGTCATGTCTGACTCTTGCTACCCCATGGACGGTAGCCTGCCAGGCTCTCTGTCCATAGGATTTCTCAGGCAAAAATACCAGAGTGGGCGACCATTTCTTTCTCCAGGGGATCTTCCCAAGCCAGGGATCGGTCCATGTCTCCTGCTTTGGTGGGCAGATTCTTTACCAGTGAGCCACTGGGGAAGCCCTCTTTGGCATGTAGCTGTTCAATTTCCCAAACATTGTGTACTGAAGAGGCTTTTCCCCATTGTATGTTCTTGTCTTCTATGTCATAGGTTAATTGCCCATATAAATATGGGTCCATTTCTGGGCTCTGTATTCTATTCCATTGGTCTATGTGTCTTTGAAACTTTACTGGAAATCTAGAAGTATTCCAAAATAAAAACTATTTTTAAAAACAGGAAAGTATAAAGACATAATAACAAGCAAATTAAACACAGAAAACATAGTTTTTTTAGAAGATTATCTTGATTTTAAAATGTATTCATTAGTCTGTGACTTAGTGTGATCTCATAGTAGCTGCAGTACTACAGCAATAAGAAACCACGGGATTGTAAAGAGAACTTCAGTGCACTGAATCTCAGTGACACCTACTAAAATATCCTCCATAGAATATTAACTTAAAGTGTTTTATTTTTTTATTTGCTTTTTTGTTTCCTTGTAAAATGATACACAGGAATTACTTTGGCTAAGCTGGAATGGGAAAAAAATGGGTTTATTGCTCATGGAAGATGAGAAAGATGAGTAATTGTTTTGAACTCCTTGTGGTTTGGTATGAGATTATATAATCCTTATTCTTTGTTAATGAAGTGAAGGGCAAAAATGCTGGATGGTATAAGAAAGTAATGATTTTATTATAGAAATCAAAAGATCTTGTAGTTCATCCAGAGAACCAGCCAGGAAACTCACAAAGAGAACCAGAAAAAGCAGCTCTAGTTCTACATGAAAGTGAAATTTTTACCCATGAGATAGTTCACTATTCTGATAAACTGCAGAAATTTTGCTCTATTTGTCTTTCAGTCATAAGTGTTTTATGTGAAAACAGGTGTCTTTGAGGAAAAAAGTGGAAAAGGATATAATTTTAAACTCCACCTCAGTAGAAAGGTTGATGCATTTCTAGAAAAAAAAAATGAAGAAACTAATATAAAAGGAATCTGGAAGTGTAAGACTGTGAGCAAGTGGGTAGATTTTAGAAATTTCAGGCTTTCTTAATGGGAAAAGCACTGTCAGGTAGGTGGCAAATAGAAAAATATGTCGCTATAAACAGAAAAAAGAGTCTTTCGTCTACATACTTATACAATATAAATTGTACCTTTTTTAAGGTTAAAATGTATGTTTGAGAATTGGAAGAAATCAGTATGTTTATACACCATTTTTTTCCCACATAAGCCAGATAATCAACATTCTTATTTGGATTTCCTATGGGGATTTTTGAAATTTATTATTATTTTTTATTCAAGTATAGTTGATGTACAATATTATCAGTTATACATGTACAATATAATTGTTCATAATTTTTAAGGTTATGCTCCATTTACAGTTATAAAATATTTGCTGTTCCCTGTTGTACAGTATATTCTTGAAGTTTAATTTATACAAAATAGTTTGTCCTTCTTAGTCCTCTACCCCATGTTCCTACTCTCCCCCCTAGTAATTGCTAATTTGTTCTCTATATGTGAGTCTGTTTCTTTTTCATAATATTCACTAGTTTGTTGTATTTTTTAGGTTCCACACATATGTGATATCATATAGTATTTGTCTTTGTCTGACTTATTTCACTAAGCATAATACTCTGAGTCCATCAGTGTTGTTGCAGATGGCAAAATTTCATTCTTTTTTCCAGTTGATTAGTTTCCATTATGTATATATATGTGTGTGTACCACATATATGTGTGTGTGTACCATATATATACATACCACATCTTTATCCATTCGTCAACGGATGACACTTAGGTTGATTCCATATCTTGGCAATTTTGTGAACAATGCTGCTATGAACACTGGATGCATGAATCTTTGAAAGTCGTAGTTGTGTTTCTTTCAGATACATACCCAGGAGTGGAATTGCTGAGTCATATAGTAATTGTTTTTATTTTATTTTATTTTTTTAGAAAGAAATTGTGCTCTTGAAAAGTCATAAGTAAATAATAAAAACCAGAATATGAAGATGAAATTTCACAGTTTTAGAGTTTAAAGAAACTGCAGAGGCAAAATCCAAGTCTCATTTTATCAATGTGTAATCTAAATAAAGAAATTTGAAAAAGAATAAATTCAGTTACTATTAGGGACATGCCCAACAATTTTAAATCACAAAAACATAAAGAAAATGTTTTTAGTTACAGCAGAATCAAGAAAATCTACTATTGTCTTCTATAAGAATGGAGTTCATCAGGTATTTCATGATTCTCTTATACCCATTTGAAGGCATGTAGGCCTGACATACTTCATAAGAAAAAAGCATTAAAACCTCTGTCTATATCATTATTTAAAAAAAAAAAAAAGCAAAAACCTGTTGAGACACTTTGAATATAGTTATTCATCCAAGTGTGAAAATATAACCATAGGTCAGATTTAAGAGAAAAGGAACTCTCACTTGTTGTTACACTAGAGAGCATTTGGATAAAATCAGAGAAAGGACCACTGGAAATTTTATTTCACTCTTAAGAAGTCTTCTTGACTGCCTCTTGTTAGCGTTTCATATCCTAAAAGGAGATGAAGCCAATCATAGAGTTGACATATTCATCCTACTTCTGACAAATGAAAAATTGATAATAATTAGAGGTGTAACCAAAAGTTAAGAAAGGCGAAGAAAAGAGAAGCATGATCTTCTGAGCTGAGATTCAAAAGGGTGAGAGTTGAAAGAACTGTGAAACTCAAAGTATAATTGTAACCATGCAAACATAATTAATTGAGGAATTAAGAGAGGATTCTTTAGATCATCACTGCAAAAATAAAAGATACGTTTGAAGAGTAAGGTTTAAGAAGATTTCAAAGAAAAGCAGGAAACTGTCGAACATACTAGAGCCCAAAACAGGTTTAGGATTTTAAAACATGTCATGGATGACTGGAGTAGCTGACTTGATACTGTTTAAAGGATTAAGTGCAAACCAAGAACAGCCTTATTATTTAGGACCTATGATGTTTTAGGAGCTTCCCTGGTGGCTCAGACTGTAAAGAATCTGCCTGCAATGCAGGAGACCCATGTTCAATCTCTGCGTCAGGAAGATTCCCTGGAGAAGGCAATGGCAACCCACTGCAGTATTCTTGCCTAGAGAATCCCGTGGAGAGACGACCCTGGTGGGCTATAGTCCACAGAGTCGCAAAGAATCAGGCACGATGGAGTGGCTAACACACGATATGTTAACACATGGCAAAGAGTGTGTTAACACTCTACCAAGTAACTATTTTTCTTCTCAAGATGAATTATCTTTGGTCTATAAAGAGTTGAACAATGACTGGTACATGAAAACTGAAGCAAAAGATAGGTGAGGAGTTTACATATATACTTCGATATAGATGTGTTAAAATCAATTCTTCTGCATCTCAGGATAGTAAAAATCACTGTAAGTAAGAACATTTGTTGGTAAACTTGAAGATTTATGGAAAACTGTGGAGGTACCAGGAGGATAGATGGTTAAACTTCATTAAGAAAAGAAAATTTAGAGCAGTGAATTCTGCATATTAGGTGCCAGTGAACTAGATATTGATTCTGAACATGTTTCTTAATTATAAAATGATTTATGCTCTAAGAAACTGGACAGAATATGTGGCTACCACTCTCTCCTACAGAATACCACTAAGATGACAAAATGTTTGAGAAACCTAAACTTAGGCATTTTCAAATGCATTTGTGCTCTGTTGCTCAAAACCAAAACTGCATAAACCACCTTGGCTTTATTTCCCTTTTTTTTTTCACCCTCCATATCTAGTTCATTAATAAATATTGTTGAACCCTATTTCTAGAATTATCCATTTTTCAGTCCTCTGCTGAAAACCCTGTTCTGGCTTCCAGTCATACTTGAAATACAGATCCAAGCTCTTCCAGGCCCTCTATGACATGGCCCTTGCATACCTCCCTGAGCTCATTGTACACAGCTGTCACTCGCTCAGGATATTCCAGCCACAGTGGCCTTTCAGTTTCTCTAATACGCTAAGCTTATTTTCATGCCAGTCCCTTTGTACTGGCTGTTTACTCTGCCTGGAATGGTCTATCACTAGATTCTTAAATGATTAACTTCTTATTCATCAAGGAAAAAGCAGTCAGCTGTCACTTCTCATTTTGTATACTGGCAAAAATTAAAGAATGATAACACCCATGCCTGTAGGGTTGTAGGGAAAATGACAAAATGCATATCTGTTGAAAATATAAATTATTTTGTAGGCCAGACCGACTCCACAGTTAAAATTGTACATGTAGAACTGAATGAAGGTAAAACGCAACATATAAAAGCTAGTGGGATGCAGATAAAACAGTATGATGCTGTTAAAGTGCTGCATTCAATATGCCAGCAAATTTGAAAAACTCAGCAATGGCCACAAGACTGGAAAAGGTCAGTTTTCATTCCAATCCTAAAGAAGGGCAGTGCCAATGAAAGTTCAAACTACCACACAATTGCACTCATTTCACATGCTAGCAAAGTAATGCTCAAAAGTCTCCAAACTAGGCTTCAACAGTCCATGAACTGAGAACACCCAGATGTTCAGGCTCGATTTAGAAAAGGCAGGGGAACCAGAGATCAAATTGCAAACATTCATTGGATCATAGGAAAATCAAGATAATTCCAGAAAAACATCTACTTCTGCTTTATTGACTACAGTAAAGCCTTTGTGTGGACTACAATAAACTATGGCGCCATGAAATTAAAAGACACTTGTTCCTTGAAAGAAAAGCTGTGACAAACCTAGATAGCATATTAAAAAACAGAGACATTACTTTGCTGACAGAGATCTGTCAAGTTAAATCTATGGTTTTTCCAGTAGTCATGTATGGATGTGAGAGTTGGACCATAAAGAAGGCTGAGCGCCTCAGAACTGAGCACCACTTTTGAACTGTGGTGTTGGAGAAAGCTCCTGAGAGTCCTTGGACTGCAAGGAGATAAAACCAGGCAATCCTAAAGGTAATCAACCCTGAATATTCACTAGAAGGACAGATACTGGAGCTGAAGCGCCAATACTTTGGCCACCTGATATGAAGAGCTGACTCATTAGAAAAGACCCTCATGCTGGGAAAGATTGAAGGCAGGAGGAGAAGGGGGCAACAGCGGACAAGATAGTTGGATGGCATCACTGACTCAATGGACATGAGTTTAAGCAAGCTCAGCAAGATGGTGAAGGACAGGGAAGCCTGGCATGCTGCAGTCGATGGGGTTGCAAAGAGTCGGACACAACTGAGCGACTGAACAACAAAGAGGGAATCTTATAGATAGATGTTAGTACTCCTCTCATGGAGCTATGGATACTGAAGTCCATGTTACAGCAGAAATAATGGAAGAAGCAAAGGATATTTAACCCCACCCTATTAAACCACCATTTCTGTGTATGGGGCTCAGGCATCTCCATTTCTGGAAAGCTCCCAGCAGATTCAGATGTCTGGTTTTAGAACCAACTAGACAGAACCCTTTCTGTGTTCAAGTGGTGCTTGTCATGTGAATTACTTTAGAATTCCTACATGTCCTGCTGCTGCTGCTGCTGCTAAGTCGCATCAGTCGTGTCCAACTCTGTGCGACCCCATAGACGGAAGCCCACCAGGCTTCTCTGTCCCTGGGATTCTCCAGGCAAGAACACTGAGTGGGGTGCCATTGCCTTCTCCGTCCTACATGTCCTACTATACTGTAAATAATGTACAATAAACATTTTATTATGATGCTATTGTCTTTATCTCTAGCAAATAGTTACTACGTATTTTTATGGCCACTGGAAATTCCAAGTTATATCAGAATTGCCTTTGCTTTCCAGAGCAGGTGTGTGTCAAAGGTGGCTGAGTAGTGCTATCTGAAGTCAACCTTTGGAACCATGGCTTCTCATCCCTTGATTTTGTGTTTGCAGAACCTTTGAGCAGTGTGTAGGGAGCTCACATCTCTAACTGAGTGAACTAATAGACGTAATAAGCTGTCATGATTTGTTTTTCATGACCCAGTGGTTATTATATATTCATACTTAGCAACTGCCTGCTCCAGCCTCTCACTTTTTTCCAACAAACAGTTCAGTGTGACACCTAGCAGTGAGGTTTTTGATGAAACACACTGCACAGAAGCCTTTTTGCCAAACAGCACAACTCAACAGAGACTAGTTTTCAATCTAACAGAATTTTAGAACTATGGTTCATCTGGTAACCATGCAGTAATGCCAATAGCAATAAACATTATTTGGGAAAAACATGCAAAGGACTGTCTTTGTGTAAATTATATATAACTATTAGCATTAAAGTAGCATGATTGATTTCTTTAAATGAGTCATACTGGGATAGTTAAAGGCTTTCACTTTATCCTTATACTCTGAGACTTTTCATACTGTTGGAGGGTTCTGGGTCAAATGGGTGCTAGGCCATGGCCCATACAAACTATAATAAAACCACAATTTTATAGCTCAAAGCTGGCTGCTCTAATTATGGGTCCTTTTAAGTGTTTTCTTTAAACCTCTCTAAAATGCTATTTTTTTCTTTTTGCCCAGCTTTCTATTTATTGCATTCTCATTTATTTCAGTGGGTGATGGTTCTATGAATAGTACCCACTGGCAAAAAAAAAAAAAAAAAAAAGGAGGGATTTCAAAATTGCTATTCATTTACCCAGAGCTTCCTGCTATCAGTGGCTGTGAGCCAGTTCTAAGACCCCTGTGGTGAAGAATGGTGTGTATGTACTTACAGTCATATAAAATGTATGAAAACATAAAAGATCTTGTAGTATGCTGATGTTCCCAGGATTTTTATAGAAAATGTGTTGCTTCTAAATCTCACATTATCAGTTTGGTTGTCTCATTATATAACCACAATCAAAGCCTTAGAGGGAGATACTTTGTTCTGTTTGTCCAAGGAGATGAGGAAGCCTTTGATGACCTCTTGCTAATTGATATTACTCAGCAGTCAGATCCCAAACACATGATTCTGTAAATGCCAGAAAATGGGTTATTTTTGCGATGATTGCTGATCAGGCGAGGTTAATGTGAGTGTCTTAAATGAGCAAAAGTGAAGGGCAATTTGGAATTGGAACTCCTGATGAATTCTCAGGGTGTTTACTGGGAGGCAAGTTTACTTCAGTAAATGGAGAATAGGAATTCTCTTTAATGTAAATGATACAGTCTGATCTCGGAAACTTTTATGATACTTCTGAAGTTTGTCGCAAAACTTTTGTTGAGAATACAGGGACTGGGCTCCTTTTAATCCATGCTGTTATCAGTGGTAAGAGACAGAAGACTTCCTGCTTTCCCCTCAGACTGAAATCCAGGAGCTTCCTTTGGTTAGATGCACATTCACAGAAACTTGATTTCCTATAGCCCAGACCTGGAAATCACACAAAGGTCCTTCAGTGGGTGAATGGATAAATAAACTGTGCTAAGTCCACACAATGGAAAACTACTCAGAAATAAAAAGGGGTGAAATATTGATACACACAAAAGCTTAAGTGAATCTCAAAGATGTGCTGAATTAAGGAAGCCAGTCTTTAAAAAAAAACCTGAATCTTCTTTGATTTTATGTACATGGCATTCTGTAAAACAACAAAGCAATAGAGAAAGAGAATATACCAGCTGTTGCCAGAGTTAGGTTAGGGGTGGGAAAAGTGACTGCATACGAATTTTATAGTAGAGGGAGTTTTTAAAGTTTTTTAAATTGTTCTAATTGCTAGAAAAATTTTTGTTTCTTCATTGTGGTGATGGTTTAAAGAATCCACACGTGTGTTAAGATTCATAGAATAATATACCTTACCCACAAAGATCAATTTTGCTGTATACTAAGCTTTTTAATTAAAAATTTGTGCAGGAAAATTTTTCCTGCTATTGATTCTCTGGAATCTTCCATATTGATGCTAGAAGAGCATGTTGGTAATTATTTCCATGGACTCATCATTTATCATGCTACATAGAGTAGCAGTTCTCAAGTATTCTGATCTCAGGACTCCTTTACAGCCATATACTTTATGGAGTTCCCCAAGGAACTTTTATGTATATTAAAATCATTTAATGTGGGTTATATTTATTACTGTACTATAAATAAAAGCATAAAAATAAACATTCATTTAAAATAATAATAGTAAACTCATTGCATACAAAAAATGTATTTTCCACAACAAAAAAATTTAGTGAAAAAAGTATCATTGCTTTACATTTTTGAACATCTCTTTAACGTTTGGCTGTTCTCACTGCATTCAGTGTGCTGTGATGTCACATGTCAGGTATTCTCACTGTACCCTGGTGAGAGAATGAAGTGAAAAAGATAGATAATATCTTAGTATTTTCAAAAATGCTTTTTACATTCTCAGACCGTCCTTTTGGAACCATAGCTTTAGAGACAGCAGAAACATGGACTTGTCTTCACCCTGCATCTCCAGTAACACTCTGGCCACCATCAGACCTTGTTTTTCTAAAGAAATATTTTCAGCCACAGTCCTTAATTGACCACCATAAGGCTTTTTGACATTTCCAGTAAATTTATAGATCTTTAGTACCTTGGATTGGATTGGTCTGTTTTAACATTCTGTATTCACAGCTCACTGGCAAGATTTTTTGGCATACTATAAACATATCCTCCTTTTCTCATCTTATACCAGATTTTGAAGATTTTTAAGTGCATGCTTTGATGAAATTATGGATTATAGATCAAGGAATGACTATGAATGGTCCACAATGCAAGGAAGACATAGGAGCGAACTAACTCAGAGTTCTGTTGTTTTCATCCCACAAATGTCTTCCAAACGATAACTGTCTCTTCAGTAGATATGTGTTGGGCCTCTTCTTCAGTGTCCACCCCCATAGAATGAATGCATTTCTGGGGGTGCAGAAAAGAGAAGAATATGGTAACTGCCCTTAGGAAATTGATTGTGTAATGGGCACTCTGTGTTTCTTCGTTTATATTAAACTGACATTTTCATCTTCCCAACTGTCAGTCTTCTTTTACATATTTTTAAAAAGTTTAAAAATGTACATTCCACATTAAAATGTGCATGAATTAGCTTCAAGAGCTATTTTCCTTATTGAAGGCCATAGAGAAATTCTGAAAGCATTTCTAAGATCAGTGCAACAGAACTCTAAATTAGTGGTTTGGTAATGGATACAGCACAGTGTTTTATTTAGCACAGCTTCATCACCATTGTCTTTTTCTTCACTCTCTCTCAGTTGTTGCTGCCTCTGGGAAGAATAAAACTAAACATCTTATAATTAATAAAATTCTAGCTACATTCCCTTTGGTGAGGGAGCAAATAATAATCTAGTGACATCTTCAACTACAAGCATAAAGTGAAGTGAAGTCGCTCAGTCGTGTCCGACTCTTTGCGACCCCATGGACTGTAGCCTATCAGGCTCCTCCGTCTATGGGATTTTCCAGGCAAGAGTGCTGGAGTGGATTGCCCTTTCCTTCTCCAGGGGATCTTCCTGACCCAGGAAGCGAACCCGGGTCTCCCGCATTGCGAGTAGACGCTTTATGTCTGAGCCAGTACAAGCATACCTTCACTAAAAATGAGGTCTGCCCTAATTTCTAATTATATGGTGAGCGAAAGTTGCTCAGTCATGTCTGACTCTTTGTGACTCCATGGACTATACAGTCCGTGGGATTCTCTAGGCGAGAATACTGGAGTGGGTAGCCTTTCCCTTCTCCAGAGGATCTTCCTAACCCAGGGATCGAACCCAGGTTTCCCGCATAGCAGGTGAATTCTTTACCAACTGAGACACAAGGGAAGCCCAATTGCTAATTATATGGTGAAGACCCCATGTTTATGTAAAACACTGACCTGTCTCCAAAGTTCTTAATTTAAAACCCATCAGGCATTACCGCTTCATGGTCCAATAGTGTATCTCAGATCCACATAGCTCCTGCATCAGTGCCTCATTCACATTTGCAAATTATTTTCTAAACAATTTCACTGTATCAGTGCTTCTCAAACATTTTTGGGCTCTTTCTCTATGTGTTTAAAGAACCGTCTTCAATTCAGGTCAGTTCAATTGCTCATTCGTGTCCGACTCTTTGCGACCCCATGAATCGCAGCACGCCAGGCCTCCCTGTCCATCACCAACTCCCAGAGTTCACTCAGACTCATGTGCGTTGATTTGGTGATGCCATCCAGCCATCTCATCCTCTGTCGTCCCCTTCTCCTTCCTGCCCCCAATCCCTCCCAGCATCAGGGTCTTTTCCAATGAGTCAGCTCTTCGCATGAGGTGGCAAAAGTATTGGAGTTTCAGCCTCAGCATCAGTCCTTCCAATAAACACCCAGGACTAGTTTCCTTTAGGATGGACTGGTTGGATGTCCTTGCAGTCCAAAGGACTCTTAAGAGCTCTCCAGCACCACAGTTCAAAAGCATCAATTCTTCGGCGCTCAGCTTTCTTCACAGTCCAACTTTCACATCCATACATGACCACAGGAAAAACCATAGTCTTGACTAGACAGACCTTTGTTGGAAAAGTAGTATCTCTGCTTTTTAATATGCTGTCTAGGTTGGTCTTAACTTTCCTTCCAAGGAGTAATCGTCTTTTAATTTCATGGCTGCAGTCACCATCTGCAGTGATTTTGGAGCCCAAAAAAATATAGTCTGACACTGTTTTCCATCTATGTCACACAACGTGATGGGACCAGATGCCATGATCTTAGTTTTCTGAATGTTGAGCTTTAAGCCAACATTTTGACTCCTCTTTCATTTTCATCAACAGGCTTTTTTAGTTCCTCTTCACTTTCTACCATAAACGTGGTGTCATCTGCATATCTGAGGTTATTGAGATTTCTCCCGGCAGTCATGATTCCAGTTTGTGCTTCTTCCAGCCCAGCGTTTCTCGTGATGTACTCTGCATAGAAGTTAAATAAGCAGGGTGACAATATATAGCCTTGACGTACTCCTTTTCCTATTTGGAAGCAGTCTTTTGTTCCATGTCCAGTTCTAACTTTTGCTTCCTGACATGCATATAGGTGTCTCAAGAGGCAGGTCAGGTGGTCTGGTATTCCCATCTCTTTCAGAATTTTCCACAGGTTATTGTAATCCACACAGTCAAAGGCTTTGGCATAGTCAATAAAAGAGAAGTAGATGTTTTTCTGGAACTCTCTTGCTTTTTCCATGATCCAGCGGATGTTGGCAATTTGATCTCTGGTTCCTCTACCTTTTCTAAAACCAGCTTGAACATCTGGAAGTTCATGGTTCACGTATTGCTGAAGCCTGGCTTGGAGAATTTTGAGCATTATTTTACTAGTGTGTGAGATGAGTGCAATTGTGCGGTAGTTTGAGCATTCTTCAGCATTGTCTTTCTTTGGGATTGGAATGAAAACTGACCTTTTCCAGTCCTGTGGCCACTGCTGAGTTTTCCAAATTTGCTGGCATATTGAGTGCAGCACTTTCGCAGCATCATCTTTTAGGATTTGAAATGGCTCAACTGGAATTCTATCACCTCCACTAGCTTTGTTCATAGTGATACTTTCTACAGCCCACTTGACTTCACATTCCAGGATGTCTGGCTCTAGGTGAGTGATCACACCATCGTGATTATCTTGGTCGTGAAGATCTATTTTGTACAGTTCTTCTGTGTATTCTTGCCACCTCTTCTTAATATCTTCTGCTTCTGTTATGTCCATACCATTTCTGTCCTTTATTGAGCCCATCTTTGCATGAAATGTTCCCTTGGTATCTCTAATTTTCTTGACGACATCTATAGTCTTCCCCATTCTGTTGTTTTCCTCTATTTCTTTGCATTGATCGCTGAAGAAGGCTTTCTTATCTCTCCTTGCTATTCTTTGGAACTGCATTCAGATACTTATATCTTTCCTTTTCTCCTTTGCTTTTCTCTTCTCTTCTTTTCACAGCTATTTTTAAACCGTCTGCAGACAGCCATTTTGCTTTTTTGCATTTCTTTTCCATCGGGATGGTCTTGATCCCTGTCTCCTGTACAATGTCACGAACCTCCGTCCATAGTTCATCAGGCGCTCTATCAGATATAGTCCCTTAAAATTATTTCTCAGTTCTGCTGTATAATCATAAGGGATTTGATTTAGGTCATACCTGAATAGTCTAGCGGTTTTCCCTACTTTCTTCAGTTTCAGTCTGAATTTGGCAATAAGGAGCTCTTGATCTGAGCCACAGTCAGCTCCCGGTCTTGTTTTTGCTGACTGTATAGAGCTTCTCCATCTTTGGCTGCAAAGAATATAATCAGTCTGATTTTGGTGTTGACTATCTGGTGATGTCCATGTGTAGAGTCTTCTCTTGTGTTGTTGGAAGAGGGTGTTTGCTATGACCAGTGCATTCTCTTGGGAAAACTCTATTAGCCTTTGCCCTGCTTCATTCCGTATTCCAAGGCCAAATTTGCCTGTTACTCCAGGTGTTTCTTGACTTCCTACTTTTGCATTCCAGTCCCCTATAATGAGGACACCTTTTTTGGGTGTCAGTTCTAAAAGGTCTTATAGGTCTTCATAGAACCGTTCAACTTCAGCTTCTTCAGCCTTACTGGTTGAGGCATAGACTTGGATTACTGTGATATTGAATGGTTTTCCTTGGAAACGAACAGAGATCATTCTGTCGTTTTTGAGATTGCATCCAAGTACTGCATTTTAGACTCTTTTGTTGACTATGATGGCTACTCCATTTCTTCTGAGGGATTCCTGCCTGCAGTAGTAGATATAATGGTCATCTGAGTAAATTCACCCATTCCAGTCCATTTTAGTTCGCTGATTGCTAGAATGTTGACATTCACTCTTCCCATCTCCTATTTGACCACTTCCAGTTAGCCTTGATTCATGGACCTAACATTCCAGGTTCCTATGCAATATTGCTCTTTACAGCATTGTACCTTGCTTCTATCACCAGTCACATCCACAGCTGGGTATTGTTTTTGCTTTGGCTCCATCCCTTCATTCTTTCTGGGGTTATTTCTCCACTGGTCTCCTGTAGCATATTGGGCACCTACCGACCTGGGGAGTTCCTCTTTCAGTATTCTGTCTTTTGCCTTTTCATACTGCTCATGGGGTTCTCAAGGCAAGAATACTGAAATGGTTTGCCATTCCCTTCTGCAGTGGACCACATTCTGTCAGACCTCTCCACCATGACCCGTCCGTCTTGGGTGGCCCCACACGGCATGGGTTAGTTTCATTGAGTTAGACAAGGCTGTGGTCCATGTGACCGGATTGGCTAGTTTTCTGTGAGTATGGTTTCAGTTTGTCTGCCCTCTGATGCCCTCTAGCAACACCTACCATCTTACTTAGGTTTCTCTTACCTTGGACGTGGGGTATCTCTTAGTTATTAAGAACTTCAAGGATCAGGGGCTGTAACACCACCTTCCAAGAACACAAACACATGGCGCCCCAGCGTCTCCTGCCTTCCCTCCCTCCAGCTGGAGCGAGATCCTGACCCCCTCTCCGGGGGCTCTGGGGCTGGACTCCACCACTCCAGCCACGCGGGCACCGGTGGAGAGGCTCGTCCCCATCAGCTGGCCTTAGCACCCGCCATTCATGCCTCGGCCGCCGCGTGCACAGTTCGCCTCTGGCGCAGCCATTCTGGCCTCACCACGTTCTGGAAGGAGGGCGCCCCTCCGCACCGCCCCCCACCCCGTCGCTCACCTGCATGATGGTCTTGCAGATCTTCCACAGCCGGTATGTCTCTCCTCCTCGTCCATGATTGCCCGGTATGTCTCTCCTCCTCGTCCATGATTGCCACGCTCTCACACACTGCGCCTGCGACCGGCACGGCCCACGCCCACTGATCCCTCTTAGAAAACAACAAAAACCGCTCATCTTTGCCTTGCCCTTGAACCACTGCCCTGTTTTTCCCAAACATCTTTAATAGCATAATCTACATGGTCTCTGCTTCTGCTTTCTCATTTTCCATTTAGTCGTCTTCTACTGAATCATGGTCGTGAGTATCCTCCTAATTCCCAAATCTTTACTTCTTGTCAGTCCTCATCCTACTTGACTTCTCGGTAGCTAGCAACGCAGCCAACCTTTCTGATGTCTCTTTCAATCCTTGCTTTCTTGAAACTATTTGTTCTTTCTCTGCTTATCTCCCTTTTGGAAACTCTCCCTATTGCTTTTGCTTCCCCACTCCCACAGAGTATTTTACTTTTACTTTCCCTCTCTACCTACTGTTTAAGTAGTGACAATTCCATTCTCTTCCCTCCGATCAGTATTATTTCTCACTGTGGGAAATTTAATTCATTCCAGTGACTTTAGATCATATTTCTATGCTGATAACTCTAAAATCTTTATCTCAGGTCTCAGCTTTTCCTTTCTGAGGCCCAAAACTGTCCTTATAATTGCATAATAAAGTTATCTAGCCCAAATGACATCAGTTCAGTCACTTAGTCGTGTCCGACTCTTTGCGACCCCATGAATCGCAGCATGCCAGGCCTCTCTGTCCATTACCAACTCCCAGAGTTCACTCAGACTCACGTCCATCGAGTCAGTGATGCCATCCAGCCATCTCATCCTCTGTTGTCCCCTTCTCCTCCTGCCCCCAATCCATCCCAGCATCAGAGTCTTTTCCAATGAGTCAACTCTTCACATGAGGTGGCCAAAGTACTGGAGTTTCAGCTTTAGCATCATTCTTTCCAAAGAAATCCCAGGGCTGAGCTCCTTCAGAATGGCATAGGGTCCCTCAAATTCAAGGTTTTCAAACTAGTTATCTCTCCCACTACCCCAGTGACCTACTCTTTCTCCATCATTCTCAGTAATTGTACCATCCATTTATTTAGCTAGTCTGTAATAACATTGAGAAGCTACAATGTACTAGATGTTGCTCTATTTTAAATGCGTCATTTAATTATAATAGAAATAATGATAATAAATGCTGTTGATAACATTTATGTAGTACTTAGGTGCTAGGTGTGAGATGAGTGCAATTGTGCGGTAGTTTGAGCATTCTTTGGCATTGCCTTTCTTTGGGATTGGAATGAAAACTGACCTTTTCCAGTCCTGTGGCCACTGCTGAGTTTT
Organism: Capra hircus; assembly: GCF_001704415.2. Taxonomy (NCBI): domain Eukaryota; kingdom Metazoa; phylum Chordata; class Mammalia; order Artiodactyla; family Bovidae; genus Capra; species Capra hircus. The sequence continues at coordinate 20,240,035 of NC_030831.1, read as the reverse complement.
CCAAATTTGCTGGCAAATTGAGTACGGCACTTTCACAGCATCATCTTTCAGGATTTGAAATAGCTCAACTGGAATTCCATCACCTCTACTAGCTTTGTTCGTAGTGATGCTTTCTACGGCCCACTTGACTTCACATTCCAGGATGTCTGGCTCTAGGTGAGTGATCACACCATCGTGATTATCTGGGTCGTGAAGATCTTTTTTGTGCAGTCAGTGTATTCTTGCCACCTCTTCTTAATCTATTCTGCTTCTGTTAGGTCCATACCATTTCAGTCCTTTATCGAGCCCATCTTTGTATGAAATGTTCCCTTGGTATCTCTAATTTTCTTGAAGACATCTCTAGTCTTCCCCATTCTGTTGTTTGCCTCTATTTCTTTGCATTGATCGCTGAAGAAGGCTTTCTTATCTCTCCTTGCTATTCTTTGGAACTCTGCATTCAAATGGGAATATCTTTCCTTTTCTCCTTTGCTTTTTGCTTCTCTTCTTTTCACAGCTATTTTCAAGCCGTCTGCAGACAGCCATTTTGCTTTTTTGCATTTCTTTTCCATGGGAATGGTCTTGATGCCTGTCTCCTGTACAATGTCACGAACCTCCGTCCATAGTTCATCAGGCACTCTATCTATCAGATCTAGTCCCTTAAATCTATTTGGCCACCTCATGCAAACAGTTGATTCATTGGAAAAGACTTGATGCTGGGAGGGACTGGGGACAGGAGGAAAAGGGTACGACAGAGGATGAGATAGCTGCATGGCATCACTGACTCAATGGACGTGAGTTTGAGTGAACTCTGGGAGATGGTGATGGACAGGTATGCCTTGCGTGCTGCGATTCATGGGGTCGCAAAGAGTCGAACATCACTGAGCGACTGAACTGAACTGAACTATGTGCTAGGTACACTTTTGTGTATCTTACGTGTTAATTCATTTAATCCTCACAACAATCCTGCATACTGTTACTTACCTCATTTTAGAAATGAGGCGATTCAGCTCAGTAACTTTAAGAAGGCTATCAGGTATATAGCTGTAGAGTGCCCAGTTCTGTGTGACCAAAGCTAGTACACTAAACTACTAAACTGTGCTAACCAGAGCCAGACCCTCTCTCTCTTATGCCATGCAGATCTAAATTAGGTGTTTTCTGCTTGAAAATTATTTATTGTCTTCTTTTCATAAATTATTTGTTATATTCTAGACACCATTATTCTACCAAACCTACCTAAGGGATTTGGTATCCTTCTATAAATAAATTCTATTTGAGGATGGCTACATCTTTCGGAACCAGGGACCAAGCCAGTGCCTTTTGTATGTCCTTAGTCGCTCAGTCATGTCCAACTCTCTGCAACCTCATGGACTGCAGCATACAAGGCTTCCCTGTCCTTCACTATCTCCTAGAGCTTGCCCAAACTCACGTCCATTGAGTCAGTGATGCCATCCAACCATCTCGTCCTCTGTCGTCCCCTTTTCCTACCTTCAGTGTTTCCCAGGATCAGGGTCTTTCCTAATGAGTCGGCTCTTCACATCAGGTGGCCAAAGTATTAGAGCTTCAGCTTCAGCATCAGTCCTTATAATGAATATTCTGGGTTGATTACATTTAGCATTGACTGGTTTGGTCTCCTTGCAGTCCAAGGGACTCTCAAGAGTCTTCTCCAGCACCATAGCTCAAAAGCATCATTCAGCATTCAGCCTTCTTTATGGTCCATCTCTCACATCTATACATGACTATGGGAAAAACCATAGCTTTGACTATATGGACCGGCAAACTGATGTCCCTGCTTTTTAGTATGCTGTCTAGGTTGGTCATAACTTTTCTTCCAAGGAGTAAGCATATTTTAATTTCATGGCTGCAGTCACCATCTCCAGTCATTTTGGAGCCCAAGAAAAGAAAGTCTCTCACTGTTTTCTCTTTTTTCCCATCTATTTGCCATGAAGTGATGGGACTGGATACCATGATCTTCATTTTCCAAATGCTGAGTTTTAAGCCAGCTTTTTCACTCTCCTCTTTCACTTTCATCAAGAGGCTCTTTACTTCCTCTTCACTTTCTGCCAACAGGGTGGTGTCATCTGCATATCTGAGGTTACTGATACTTCTCCCAGCAATCTTCACTCCAGCTTGTGCTTCATCCAGCCTGGCATTTTGCATAATGTACTCTGCATATATGTTAAATAAGCAGGGTGACAATATACAGCCTTGATGTACTCCTTTCCCAATTTGGAACTAGTTCATTGTTGCATGTCCAGTTCTAACTTGCTTCTTGACCTGTGTACAGATTTCTCAGGAGGCAGATAGGCTGTTTTGGTATTCTCAGTATATGTGTGTGTGTGTGTGCTGTATAGTATATGCTGTTAAATTATCTTTTCTTTTTCTGACTTCTTATCTCATCTGATTCATGACCCCTCATTCCCTTCTTGGAAGCTTCCTGTTATTTTTCAGCTGCCTGTGAAAAGTGAAAGTGAAAATCACTCCGTTGTGTGGGACTCTTTGCAACCCCATGGACTATACAGTTCATGGAATTCTCCAGGCCAGAATACTGGAGTGGGTAGCCTTTCACTTCTCCAGGGGATCCTCCCAACCCAGGGATTGAACCGATATCTCCCACACTGCAGGTGGATTCTTACCAGCTGAGCCACCAGGGAAGCCCAAGAATACTGGAGTGGGTAGCCTTTCCCTTCTCCATCAGATCTTCTGAACCTAGGAACTGAACCAGGGTCTCCTGCACTGTAGGCAGATTCTTTACCAACTGAGATATCAGGAAAGCACTTCGCTTATACTGCTATCATAACACCTGCCATTGTGTGCTCATTGTTGAGCTAGCTATCTCTTCTTGTTTACCTGTAAATAATCAAGGATGTAGTCACTTATTCCCTTGTGTACCTCCATACCCAAACACAACTGATACACAGTAGGCTCTCAGATAATATTTACTTGATATATGGAAATAAAATTTGTACTGTGATTTTGGAGTGGGTACTTATAAAGATCTGACATATCAAATACTTCATTTTTGGAAATTTATTATTTTAACTCTGGTTTCAAAATATTTTGTTCATTGACAAGCCTTTCTCTGGGGAATGTGACAATTTAGTTGCGACATTGAGGAAAATTATTTTTAAGAGTTATAAGCATTAGGGTTATATGCCATCTGGCTTCACATTCATTGGTAGCCAAGTATGCAGAGAAATGCTAACTAGAAACTCACAAAATAAGAAACCATGAATTCTTCCTTTGGAAATAGCAGGTGGAATTAAATGATATCTTATTGGACCTCCTTTTGCTACTCCTGTTTCAGAATCATTTACCACATCAGTGGATCCATAATATTCCATTTACAGACCAAGCAGACCGTTTTTGCTGGATTGATTCATTGAAATGAACAGCTGAAACAAGTTAAAAATCCATCATCACATCCCTGCATAATTTAAAAATGAATTTAGTTGATATGAAACAGACATTTGTTTTTATTGTCTCAAAAATTGGACTTTTCCTCTAGTAAAGCAGAATAATGTATCTATATGGTGTTCTAACTTGAACAGTACATAAAGATTAGTAAATAAGGCCCCATTAAAAATACTTATACTGTAAGTAACATGAGTCCCAATAGCATTTCTAATGTCCATTAATGCTTATTCTGAGGATCAGAGCTCATTTTACTGAGCCATTTAGTCAAACCGTGTGATTATTTAGAAAGTTAATTCATGCATACTAAAATCTAGCTTAAGTAATTCAGAGGGTAGGAGGTAAAACTCTATGGAGACGATAGTCCTTTTTGTTATTTAATGATCAGCCATAATTAACTTGCAAATTTGAAATAATTAGAACAAATTAAAGGTATTTAACTTTGCCTCCCTAAAGAAAAATTGAAATTGCACCAAATGCAGCTTTAAATTATTCAAATCTCAGAGGTCTCCGCTAGATTTTTTTTATAATGCCTTTTCTATGATGAGAATACCAATCTGCTTTTTGTCAGAAGGCATCCTATCAAGTAATTGTTCTTTGTGTTTAATAAGTGACAGCTCTTCTTCTTTGTAAAAGTATTCAAGTCTCTCAAGACTATATCAGCATTTCCATGGCATTTTAATTCAATAAAACAAAAGGTTAATGTTTTTCTGCTTTTTAAGGAATGCAAATACAAGTGGTATTCAATTGGTCCTGAATGACATTTAAAATTTACTATTGAAGTTTAGGCAGACTATCGCGATATTAGATTTGGGAAAAATAGAAAATTTCAAGGAGTTTTGGATTATTAGAATTTTACTGAACTTGAAGGACTGAAAATGTGTTTTTCTTTCCCCATCCTAAATTGGAGCTACTCAGAGTTTCCCATCTAGTGTTTTATAAGGTTAAAATATGGAGATATAATTCAATAAAATCTTAATAACTTAAGAATGACTTATACAGTGTGGCAGTCCTAAATGCCATGAGTTTAGACATTTGCTGTCTTGATTTTGAGCATTTTACCATCACTTTAACAGCTCCAACAGATGCCAGTTAAGAACAGCAGAGAATTATTTCTAGTAATTTCATCATATCAGTGAATGATGTCTTATATTAGACAGAGAACCTCAGTGAATTTTGTTCACATTTTATCTGGACTATATGAAATATGAGAAACACTGATCATCTGACAGTTAGGTTTTGACTTTGTGGTCTCCCACACAGAGAATGAATGGTCCAAAATATGTGCACACTGAATGGTTCTTCAACTTAGTACCCAATTCTACAGTTTTGCACACAAAATATAGTTTACAATTTTGATATTATCTCAGCTTATCTATCGAAAAGTTTCTTTGGTAATTCTTTTCCTGTTTATTTTTTATCAACTTTAAATATATATTTAATTAAAATGTACAAGAAGTTTGTGTTGTAACAAATGAATATACCTGTGTAAGTAACAGCCCAATTAATATAAAAAGGATCCATTGTTCCAGAGAGTACTTTGCTCTACTTTCCAGTAAGCCCCTCACAAACCTCTGACCCAGTGATCTAATTTCTGTCACTTAAGACAGTTTTGCATGTTCTGAATTTTCATATAAATGATATCATACAATATGCATGTAATTAGCATCTTTTACTCACTGTATGTTTTGGAGATCTTTGCATTTTACTGCATATTTCATTAATCCATTACTTTTTAAATTCCTGATGGGCAAACAGTGGAAACAGTGTCAGACTTTATTTTTGGGGGCTCCCAAAATCACTGCAGATGGTGACTGCAGCCATGAAATTAAAAGACGCTTACTCCTTGGAAGAAAAGTTACGACCAACCTAGATAGTATATTCAAAAGCAGAGACATTACTTTGCCGACTCAGGTCCATCTAGTCAAGGCTATGGTTTTTCCAGTGGTCATGTATGAATGAGAGTTGGACTGTAAAGAAGGCTGAGCGCCGAAGAATTGATGCTTTTGAACTGTGGTGTTGGAGAAGACTCTTGAGAGTCCCCTGGACTGCAAGGAGATCCAACCAGTCCATTCTGAAGAAGATCAGCCCTGGGATTTCTTTGGAAGGAATGATGCTAAAGCTGAAACTCCAGTACTTTTGGCCACCTCATGCAGAGTTGACTCATTGGAAAAGACTTTGATGCTGGGAGGGATTGAGGGCAGGAGGAAAAGGGAACGACAGAGGATGAGATGGCTGGATGGCATCACTGACTCGGTATGTGAATCTGAGTGAACTCCGGGAGTTGGTGATGGACAGGGAAGCCTGGCGTGCTGCGATTCATTGGGTCACAAAGAGTCAGACACGACTGAGCTACTGAACTGAACTGAGCAGTACATTGTATAAGTACCCCACAACAAGTTTATCAATTCATTTGTTTGTTGATGGACATTTACATTGTTTCCAGATTTGGACAGAAAATCTGAACTTCTGTAAACATTTGTGTGCAAGTCCTTTATAGACATATTTTCTTTCTCTTAAGTAACCAGATAGGAGTAGAATATATAATATTCTAAGGTTACTCTTAACTATACTTGAAACGCCCAAACTGTTTTATAAAGTTGTAAACTTTACAGTCTTAACCACCAAAGTATCAGAATTTTATTTACATCATGTCATTGCCAAGGCTTGATATAGTCAGACTTTTTTATTTCAACCATTTTGGTGGCTGTTAAATGATACCTTATTGTGATTTTAATATGCAGTTCTCTGATGACTAATGATGAAGACCATATTTTAATGTTGCTGTTGGCCATTCGTATATCTTCTTTTGGAAAGTATCTATTAAGATCTTTTAATCCATCTTTAATTGGGAAAATAATCATTGAACATAGAACTCTGCATTTTTTGGATCAGATATGTTTTGTGAATATTTTCTCCCAGTGTGTAACTTGCTGATTTATTTCATTAATAGTCTTTTGAAGAGCAAGACTTTTTCTTGATGAAGGTTAAAAAGATATTTTCCTTTATTTTCTTACAGAAGTTGTATGTGGTGTAATGTAGGGCTCTAGGTTCATTCTTTCTCTATACAGATATCCCATTATTCTAACACCATTTGTTGAAAAAAGGCTAATTTTTTTCTTCATTGAATTGCCTGATGCCTTTTCAAAATCAGTTGGATATGTACACCTATGAACACACATATATGGATTTCTATTTCATTGATCTACAAGTCCAGTCTTCTGGCCATGTCACACAGTCTGGATGACTTTAACATTATAGAAAATCTTGAAATAAATTATCTTCCAACTTATTTTTCTTATTAAAAATTATTTTAATAAAAAACTTATTTATTTAATAATACTTTTCTTTTTAAAAGAAAATGATTAATTATTTTTTAGCTATTTCATTTTCTTTTCTTTACATTTTAGATTCAGATTATTGATTTCTATTAAAGAGGTGAAATTGTGATTGGATCAATTTAGGAGAATTGACATCCTAAAAATATTGTTTTCCAATCCATAAGCATGGTATATCTCTAAGTTTATTTAGATTTTTAAAAATTTACCTCAGTTATATAGTGTCAATATAACAATCGTATACCTTTTTCATTGAATTTATTAGTAGTATATAGAAAGAGCATTGAATTTTTAATATTTACTTTGTATACTACAGTCTTGCTAAATGCACATACTCTAGAGGCTTGCTTATTTTCTTTGTTTGTTTGGTAGATTTCATAGGATTTTGAAGTTCATAGTCAGGTGAACAGCCATAACAACAGCTTTAAGGCTTGCCATGCTTCATGTTTTTCATTTCTTATTTTTAACTTGCTGTGTTAACTTTTAATTCAGTATTAAACAGAAGTGATTGAAGAAGACATCCTTGCTTTGTGCTCAAGGAAAAGGCATTCAGTTTTTCACCAATTAGTATAATGTTAAATATGGATTTTTGATAGTTGTTCTTTATCAGATTAAAGTGAGCTCCATTTTTTTATGTGAACATTTTTCTAATTCTTGATGCATATTACCAAGTAACATTCCAGAAGGGTTGTATTCATTAACTGTAGGACTAGTAATATATGACTAAATATGTATGTAATAGTAATGTATGACTAAATTTTCATAGTAAATAAGTTCCCTAGTTTCCTTAGTTTTTATTTTCTCAAATGCTTTTCTTACATTTAATGGTATAACCATATGGCTTTGCATCTTTATTCTTTTAATGTGACGATTTACATGGATTTCTAATGTTAAGCCAACATTTTATTTTAGAAAAATATTCATTTGGCCATTATGTAGTACCTTTTATATATTGCTGCATTTGATGTGCTATTATTTTGTTGAGGATTTTTGTGTCTATGTTCATGAGGGATACCAGTTTGTAATATTCAGTTCAGTTCAGTTCAGTCGCTCAGTCATGTCTGACTCTTTGCAACCCCATGAATCACAGCACGCCAGGCCTCCCTGTCCATCGCCAGCTCCCGGAGTTCACTCAGACTCACGTCCATCGAGTCAGTGATGCCATGCAGCCATCTCATCCTCTGTCATCCCCTTCTCCTTCCTGCCCCCAATTCCTCCCAGCATCAGAGTCTTTTCCAATGAGTCAACTCTTCGCATGAAGTGGCCAAAGTACTGGAGCTTCAGCTTTAGCATCATTCCTTCCAAAGAAATCCCAGGGCTGATCTCCTTCAGAATGGACTGGTTGGATATCCTTGCAGTCCAAGGGACTCTCAAGAGTCTTCTCCAACACCACAGTTCAAAAGCATCAATTCTTTGGTGCTCAGCCTTCTTCACAGTCCAACTCTCACATCTATACATGACCACTGGAAAAACCGTACCCTTGACTAGACGGACCTTTGTTGGCAAAGTAATGTCTCTGCTTTTGAATATGCTATCTGGGTTGGTCATAACTTTTCTTCCAAGGAGTAAACATCTTTTAATTTCATGGCTGCAGTCACCATCTGCAGTGATTTTGGAGCCCAAAAAAATAAAGTCTGACACTGTTTCCACTGTTTCCCCATCTATTTCCCATGAAGTGATGGGACTGGATGCCATGATCTTTGTTTTCTGAATGTTGAGCTTTAAGCCAACTTTTTCACTCTCCTCTTTCACTCTCATCAAGAGGCTTTTTAGTTCCTCTTCCCATTCTGCCATAAGGGTGGTATCATCTGCATATCTGAAGTTATTGATATTTCTCCCAGCAATCTTGATTGCAGCTTATGCTTCTTCCAGCCCAGCATTTCTCATGATGTACAGAAAACTATAGTCAATCTAATCACATGGACCACAGCCTTGTCTAACTCAATGAAACTAAGCCATGCCCTGTGTGGCCTCCCAAGACTGGTGGGTCATGGTGGAGAGGTCTGACAGAATGTGGTCCACTGGAGAAGGGAATGGCAAGCCACTTCAGTATTCTTGCCTTGACAACCCCATGAACAGTATGAAAAGGCAAAATGATAGGATACTAAAAGAGGAACTCCCCAAGTCAGTAGGTGCCCAATATGCTACTGGAGATCAGTGGAGAAATAACCCCAGAAAGAATGAAGGGATGGAGCCAAAGCAAAAACAATACCCAGCTGTGGATGTGACTGGTGATAGAAGCAAGGTCTGATGCTGTAAATAGCATTATTGCATAGGAACCTGGAATGTCAGGTCCACGAATCAAGGCAAATTGGAAGTGGTCAAACAGGAGATGGCAAGAGTGAATGTCGACATTCTAGGAATCAGTGAACTAAAATGGACTGGAATGGGTGAATTTAACTCAGATGACCATTATATCTACTACTGAGGACAGGAATCCCTTAGAAGAAATGGAGTAGTCATCATAGTCAACAAAAGAATCAGAAATGCAGTACTTGGATGCAATCTCAAAAATGACAGAATGATCTCTGTTCGTTTGTAATATTACTTTATTGTAATAACTTAATGAGCCTTTGGTATCACATAGTAATATGAAATGAGTTGAGAAGAGTTCCCTCCTCTTTTAGTTACTGAAAGCTTGTACAAAATTAATAATATTTCTTCCTTAAATATGATAAAAGATACCAGTTATCTGATCAGTTTTCTTTGTAGGGATGTTTTGATTATGAATTCAATTATTTTGATAGATATGAGGGTATTCATATATTTCCTGTTTCTTCTTGAGTCAGTTTTAACAAGTTGTTTCTTTCAAGAGATATGTGCATTTCATTTCATCTTAATTATTGCATATGGTGGCATAAAGTTGTTCATGAGATAGCCTTAATATTCTTTTACTATCTGTACCATCTACAGTGATATCCCCTCTCTGATTGATGATATTCATGAGTTTTTTCTTTTTCTTAGTTTGTCTTGGATTAGGAGTTTATCAGTTTTATTATAACTTTCAAAGGGCTAGCTTTTATGTTTTTATTACTGTGTATTTCATGGAGTTCTACTCTTCATTGTTTCCTTTTTTCTACTTGCCTTGTATCTAGTTTGCTCTTATTTTTCTAGCTGTGTAAAATGGAATAGTATATCATTGACTTTTTTTGTTTGGCCATGCTTTGTGACATGCAGAATCTTAGTTCCCTGATCAGGGATCGAACCCATCCCTCTGCTTTGGGAGCATGAACTCTTAACCACTGGATCACGAGAAAAGTCCCGTTATGTCACTGACTTTAAACTTTTCTTCTTTTCTAGAAAAAGGATTTAAGCACTTACCTTCTGTATCCCTCAAATCTTAATAGGTTATATTTTTGTAGTCATGTGTTTCAAAATGCATATTAATTTCTCTTGTGAATTTTTGACCCATGAGTTATTTGGAGTATGTTAGAAAACTTCCAAATACTTCATACTTTCCTAGATATCTTGTATTTTTGTTTTAATTTAGCTCCATTGTGGTTACATATTCTGTAGGTGTTTATCCTTTTGAAATGTATTAAATTTTATTTTATGACTCAACATCTGATTTGTCTTGGTCAATATTCCAAGTGTACTTTTAAACATTTATATTCTGCTATTGAGTTACAATGTTCTATACATGAAAGTTAAATTGATGAGTAATGTTATTCAGATCTTCTATAGCCTACTAAATTTTTATCTTCTTGTTTCTATCAGTTGATAACAAGGATATGTTAAAATCTCTAAATATAATGGTGCATTTCTCTATCTTTTCCTTTCTCTTATGAGTTTTCTATGTGTGTTTTGAAACTGCTTTAGATAATGCATATTACTTGAGAATGTTATGTGTGTCTGATGATTTGCCCCCTTTAATTTGCCCAAAATGAAATATTTTGATGATGAAATATTTCTCTTTTATTTGGTTCTACTCTTTTTCTTAACATCTACTTTATTTGAGATCCTACAACCACTCTAGCCTTCCATGTGTACTGTTTGCTTGGCTTACCTCCTTGCATCCTCTGTGTCACCCTGTTTACCCTTATGCATTTAAAGTGTGACTCTTGTAAACAATATGTGGCTTTTTGCATTTTTCTGTAGCCTAACAATCTTCCTTCTATTTGATGTGAATGTTTAATTCACTTTAATTATTGATACTATTGGATTTCTATCCTGCTAATCATATCTATTCTCTGTTCCTCTGTTTTTCCTTTTCTCCTTTTTTGGGGAGGGAAAAGGGAGAATAGTAATCTTTCTTAATTTTTAAACAATTTCTCTATTATTTCATTAGCTATAGCTCTTTGATTTCCTTTAGTGACTTCTATAGGGATTATAATATGCTTTCCTAACTTATTAAAGTCTATATAATACTAACATTGTGTCATTTTATGTAGACTAAAGAACTTTTATATTATATATTTACCTCTCCATTCTTTGTGATATTATTGTCATATATATTATAGCTCAGTTTAGGTCAGGTGCTCAGTCATGTCCAACTCTTTGTGACCCCATGAATCACAGCATGCCAGGCCTCCCTGTCCATCACCAACTCCCGGAGTTAACTCAGACTCACATCCATCAAGTCAGTGATGCCATCCAGCCATCTCATCCTCTGTCGTCCCCTTCTCCTCCTGCCCCCAATCCCTCCCAGCATCAGAGTCTTTTCCAGTGAGTCAACTCTTCCCATGAGGTGGCCAAAGTACTGGAGTTTCAGCTTTAACATCATTTCTTCCAAAGAAATCCCAGGGCTCATCTTCAGACTGGACTGGTTGGATCTCCTTGCAGTCCAAGGGACTGTCAAGAGTCTTCTCCAACACCACAGTTCAAAAGCATCAATTCTTTGGCGCTCAGCCTTCTTCACAGTCCAACTCTCACATCCATACATGACCACTGGAAAAACCGTATCCTTGACTAGACGGACCTTAGTCGGCAGAGTAATGTCTCTGCTTTTGTGTATTACTGCTCAGTGTGTTATAAACTCTATTCTTTAAACATGCATTTACCTTTTAATGGAGCTTCCTAGGTGGCGCTAGTGATAAAGAACCCACCTGCCAATGCATGAGACACAAGAGATGTGGATTTGATCCCTGGGTCAGGAAGGTCCCCTGGAGAAGGAAATGGCGACCCACTCCAGTATTCTTGCCTGGAGAATCCCATGGATAGAGGAGCTTCGCAGGCTACAGTCCATGGGGTCACAGAGAGTTGGACACAACTGAAATGAGTTAGCACACACACAAATATCTTTTAATGACATTAAGGGAAGAATGAGAAAATACAGAGTTTTGTATTTATTCACATATGTCCTATCTCGGATGCTCTTCATTTCATAGATCCAGGTTTCTAACTGATTCTTTCAACCTGAAAAATATATTGTTTCTTGTTGTGTAGGTCTGCTAACAGCACATTTTCCCTGTTTTTGTTTATCTGAAAAATGTTACTTCTTCCTTTTTTTGAAGAATATTTTCATGAGATACAGAATTCTAAGATGAAATTTGGGGTTTTCTTATTTTTTGGTTTTTAGCACTGTGAAGATATTGTCTACTATCTTCTGGCTTTCATTGTTCTTATGAGAAGGTAGCTGTCAAAATCATTGGTTTGTATGTAATTGAAATTTTATCTGGTCGTTTGCAATCTTCTTTGTCTTTGGTTTTCAACAGTTTGGGTCTGTGGGTCAACGTTTTTCGTCATATTTGGGAAATAATCTGCCATTATTTGTTTAACATGCTATTTCAAATATTTTTTCTACTTCATTTCCTATCTCTTCTCCTTCCACAACTTCAGTAATGTTTGTTAGGCAGCTTAATATTGCTTCTGAGATCTCTGTTGTTGTTGTTGTTGTTGTTGTTGTTCAGTCACTAAGTCGTGTCTAACTCTGCGACCCCATGGGCTGTAGCATGCCAGGCTTCCCTGTCCTTCACTATCTCCCTGAGTTTGCTCAGACTCATGTCCATTGAGTTGGTGATGCCATCCAACCATCTCAGCCTCTATTGCCCCCTTCTCTTCCTGCCCTCAGTCTTTCCCAGCATCAGGGTCCTTTCCAGTGAGTCAGCTCTTTCACATCAGGTGGCCAAAGTATTGGAGCTTCAGCTTCAGCATCAGTCCTCCCAATAAATATTCAGGGTTAATTTCCTTTAGGATTGACTGGTTTGGTCTCCTTGGAGTCCAAGAGACTCTCGAGAGTCTTCTACAACACCAGAATCCGAAAGCATGAATTCTTCACTGCTCAACCTTCTTTATGGTCCAACTCTCACATCTGTACATGACTACTCAAAACACCATAGCCTTGACTGTATGGACCTTTGTAGGAAAAGTGATGTCTCTGCTTTTTAATGCGCTGTCTAGGTTTGCCATAGCTTTTCTTCCAAGGCAGAAGACTTTCTCACTGCAGAGGCAGCCCAGTGGGAACTTAGTTTATAGAGTACCTATACAGAGGTATGCTGGTGGAAATACCCAGAACAGTGTTGTGGGGATTGGCAGGGGAGGGATGGCTAGGAATTATGGCAGTGGTGATGGAATATTTTCATACAAGAGGACTAATTAAGTAAATAATTGTATTAAGGAAATGGTAGCCAAGTTTCTTCTCTGTTACAGAATGGAGTTACATAAATGGAAAGGTAAAAACCTGAAATGAACCCTGTTGGTTTGGGGTTTGAATTGGAGATACTAGTGTAAACTCATGATTTTCAGTGTTTACCTAGATACATAAATTAATGCATATGTACATACATACATGCATATAGTCTCTTACCCTATGAGAACTGAGGAGCAGTGATAATCCAATTCTATCAGCTTAAAAAAAAACTAAAAGATATTAATATCAGATCTCCTTGAAGAAATGGCTGATTCCATAACTGAGCCAGAAATTGGACAATATAGCAATTATTTAGACATGGAATGACTGGTACCTAAACTGGCCACTGGAGAAAGGAAGAAAAGATTTCATAGGTGTCTGTTTCCCTATTCTATCTTCTAAATCAAGGACTTGCCCTTCAAGTTTTGTTAAATGACTCATGCCAAAATTTGAGTAATTTGTATTGATTTTCTCTCTTGTGCTTTCATTCTGTTAAAAATCCATCTTCCCTTCCCTAATTTTCCTCACACCATAACACCCCTTTCCTTCCTGTGCCCCCCAGCATTTCGTAAATGTGCCTTACGGAACCCCTGTCTCACAGATGTTAAACTCTTCTCATCCTCAGCCTTTTCACATGCAAGAAATGATTTCTCCCATTCTTGGCCACAGTTTAGTGATTTTCAGTACTTGCTGGACAATGAAATTACCTGTGACGCTTTAAAGGAGGAGAGGGGGAGGCATTGTCATGTGACTCACTCCAGACAGATTCATTCCATTTCTAAGAGTGGGAAGGATAGCCAATCACTCTTCTAAAATGTTTCCCAGATCATTTGAGTTGTGTATCATGTATAATTTGAATTGTGAATCACTGCCTCAATTTGGTGTCTTTTCTGAGAATGCTGCTCTCCAGGCCATTTTTTCTGTCACCTCTGGCAAACCACACAGCCTATAGTATCAGCACTTCCTGTCTTCCTCATTCCAATACCTCAAACTTTTTTTTTTAAGTTCACAGTTTTTTTTTTCTTTTTTTAATTGAACCAGCATCTCAAACTTTTAACTATAATTTTCTCTGCAGCAAACCTCCTCTATGTGAATCTCAGGGTATCTAGTCTTACAACCCATTCTTCCTTTTCTTTGTTTTCTATCATCGTCTCAGAACTTAACATCCACTCAAAGTCACTTCCCCCCCACCCACATCTCCTAACCCCATTCTGTGTGATTCCAGTATCCGTGTGGTTGATCTCTCTGTTGCCATAGCTACGGAGATTTGTCTTCCACAGTTCACTCCAGCTTTCTTTAGCCATACCATCCATGGCCATGTCCAGAGCTTGTTCTCCCCTCCTGCGTTCCCATCACGGAGATCGCTGACTGGTACTCGCTTTATACCCGACCTCTTTCCCCTGAGTCTAGTCATGTTTTCATTTCTCACATAGACTATACCAAAAGTTTTGTTTGCTTTTCTTGTTGTTTTGTTTTGTCTTTGTTTTACCTTAAAAAGACATCTAAATCCTTCATTTCTCCCCTTTTTTGCCAGTCTTTCAGTCCCCTCTTTGTCTTCCTTTTTTCCCCATGTACACTCTAGACCAAGTGGTTGACCTAAACTCTTCTTTTATCAGTATGCAAATTTCCCTTGACCTCTAGTGTGAAGCACCCTCCATGTAGAATCCTAACCCTGGATCAAGCTCTCAGGCTACTTTCTCTGCTTTTATATCTATGCCCCTGAGCCCCAAAGCAAATTTACGATTTCTAATTCTGTTAGGCTGTCAACATGGCGGGACAATGTCATTGTTGTTCTTGGTCATTTTACCTTCAATTCCCTCAATACTGGCTCTAAAACACTATTTTCTTCCTCAGTACCCATTTCTTTCACTCACAGGAATGGATTTACCTCCTCCCTCACAGGCAAAATTGAAAGTAAAGCACGTACTTTCTCAACTCTGTCTCTCTCAACTCCACCACCCTAAAGTCAGTCAGCCAATAAGCAAAAACCTGCAGGGTTATTGATCCATCCGTTCTCTTGAACGACCTTTCCAGATGTTTTGTAGACACCTCAAGCTGCATTTAATCCCTGCCCCCCACCACCACCTTCTCTCTACCGCTTATGCACCCAAATTCTGCCATTCATTCTCAAGTCATTCCCCTCTCTCGCTTTTCACATTCAGACACTTATCAAATTCTACCAATTTTAAATCCTAAATATATTTTAAAAGTTGCCTCCTTCCCATTTCTACCACTTCTCTATTTCAAACTCGCACCATCTCTCATCAGAGCTGTTTCAGCCACCTTCTCACTCATCGAGGCCATTCTCTAAACTGTGCCAGGGTAATTTTTCATAAATTCCTTGGAGCATGTCATTTTTCTCCTTAGAGCCCTTTAATGACTCCATCTTGCTGACAAGGTAAAGTTCAAGCCCCATGACATGAAAAACCAAACCTTTCATGACCTTACCCTTCCCATCTGTCTTGTTTCACCCTCCACTTGTGCATACCCAATACCCAAACTTGATGCGATAACAGTACCAAACTTTTTAACTTGCCCAAAATGTATTATGACGTTTTGATATTTAGTATATTGGCTAATACCATTTCCTTCTAATACTATATCTTTCCATCCTACTATCGTTCCTTGTGTGTGTGTGTTAGTCACTCAGTCATGTCCAACTCTTTGTGACCCCGTGGACTATAGCCTGCCAGGCTCCTCTGCTCATGGAATTCTCCAGGCAAGAATACTGGAGTGGGTTGCCACTCCCTTCTCCAGGGGATCTTCCCAACCCAGGTATTGAACCCAGGTCTCCTACATTGGAGGTAGATTCTTTACTATCTGAGTACCAGGGAAGTCCTTCCTTATCCCCTGCTTATCCACCAGGATTTAGTTTGAGTGCTTCAAGAATGTCTCTTCAGTCATGCAATTAGAGTTAAATGCCCTGCCTTTCTGCCCCCATAAACATCTTGCTGTGAAAAGCTCCTAGAGAGATAGGAGAACCAGACCATCTCACCTGTCTCCTGAGAAACCATCTTACCTGTCTCCAGGTTTCCCTTCAAGAAGCAACAGTTAGAATCTTGTACGGAGCAATTGATATGTTCAAGATCAAGAAAGGAGTACGACAGGGCTGTGTGCTGTCACCCCGTTTCTTTAATCTATACACTGAGCACATGATGAGAAATGCCAAGCTGGATGAGTTACAAGCTGGAATCAAGATAGGTGGATAGAAACATCAGCAACTTCAAATATGCAGATGATATCACTCTAATGGCAGAAACCAAAGAGGAACTAAAGAACCTCTTGATGAGCGTGAAGGAGGAGAATGAAAGAACCGGCTTGAGACTAAATATTTAAAAAACTAAGATTATGGCATCCAGCCCCGTTCAGTTCAGTTCACTCTGTTATGTCCGACTCTTTGTGACCCCATGAATCGCAGCACGCCAGGCCTCCCTGTCCATCACCAACTCCCGGAGTTCACTCAGACTCAAGTCCATCGAGTCGGTGATGCCATACAGCCATCTCATCCTCTGTCGTCCCCTTCTCCTCCTGCTCCCAATCCCTCCAGACATCAGTGTCTTTTCCAATGAGTCAACTCTTTGCATGAGGTGGTCAAAGTACTGGAGTTTCAGCTTTAGCATCATTCCTTCCAAAGAACACCCAGGGCTGATCTCCTTTAGAATGGACTGGTTGGATCTCCTTGCAGTGCAAGGGACTCTCAAGAGTCTTCTCCAACACCACAGTTCAAAAGCATCAGTTCTTTGGCGCTCAGCTTTCTTCACAGTCCCAACTCTCACATCCATACATGACCACTGGAAAAACCGTACCCTTGACTAGACGGACCTTTGTTGGCAAAGTAATGTCTCTGCTTTTCAATATGCTATCTAGGTTGGTCATCTGAGTTAAATTCACCCATTCCAGTCCATTTTAGCTCGCTAATTCCTAGAATGTCGACGTTCACCCTTGCCATCTCTTGTTTGGAGAATTTTGAGCATTATTTTACTAGTGTGTGAGATGAGTGCAATTGTGCAGTAGTTTGAGCATTCTTCAGCATTGCCTTTCTTTGGGATTGGAATGAAAACTGACCTTTGACAGTCCTGAGGCCACTGCTGAGTTTTCCAAATTTGCTGGCATATTGAGTGCAGCACTTTCGCAGCATCATCTTTCAGGATTGGAAATAGCTCAACTGGAATTCCATCACCTCCACTAGCTTTGTTCATAGTGATGCTTTCTAAGGCCCACTTGACTTCACATTCTAAGGATGTCTGGCTCTAGGTTAGTGATCACATCATCATGATTATTTGGGTCATGAAGATCTTTTTTGTACTGTTCTTCTGTGTATTCTTGCCACCTCTTCTTAATATGTTCTGCTTCTGTTAGGTCCAGACCATTTCTGTCCTTTATTGAGCCCATCTTTGCATGAAATGTTCCCTTGGTATCTCTAATTTTCTTGAAGAGATCTCTGGTCTTTCCCATTCTGTTGTTTTCCTCTATTTCTTTGCATGGATCGCTGAGGAAGGCTTTCTTATCTGTCCTTGCTGTTCTTTGGAACTCTGCATTCAGATGCTTATATCTTTCCTTTTCTCCTTTGCTTTTCGCCTCTCTTCTTGTCACAGCTATTTGTAAGCCCTCCCCGGACAGCCATTTTGCTTTTTTGCATTTCTTTTCCATGGGGATGGTCTTGATCCCTGTCTCCTGTACAATGTCACGAACCTCCGTCCATAGTTCATCAGGCACTGTATCTATCAGATCTAGACCCTTAAATCTATTTCTCACTTCCACTGTATAATCATAAGGGATTTGATTTAGGTCATACCTGAATGGTCTAGCGGTTTTCCCTACTTTCTTCAGTTTCAGTCTGAATTTGGCAATAAGGAGCTCTTGATCTGAGCCACAGTCAGCTCCCGGTCTTGTTTTTGCTGACTGTATAGAGCTTCTCCATCTTTGGCTGCAAAGAATATAATCAATCTGATTTCGGTGTTGACCATCTGGTGATTTCCATGTGTAGAGTCTTCTCTTGTGTTGTTGGAAGAGGGTGTTTGCTATGGCCACTGCATTCTCTTGGGAGAACTCTATTAGTCTTTGCTCTGCTTCATTCCGCATTCCAAGGCCAAATTTGCCTGTTACTCCAGGTGTTTCTTGACTTCCTACTTTTGCATTCCAGTCCCCTATAATGAGAAGGACATCTTTTTTGGGTGTCAGTTCTAAAAGGTCTTATAGGTCTTCATAGAACCGTTCAACTTCAGCTTCTTCAGCCTTACTGGTTGGGGCATAGAGTTGGATAACTGTGATATTGAATGGTTTTCCTTGGAGACGAACAGAGATCATTCTGTTGTTTTTGAGATTGCATCCAAATACTGCATTTCGGACTCTTTTGTTGACCATGATGGCTACTCCATTTCTTCTGAGGGATTCCTGTCTGCAGTAGTAGATATAATGGTCATCTGAGTTAAATTCACCCGTTCCAGTCCATTTTAGTTCGCTGATTGCTAGAATGTTGACGTTCACTCTTGCCACCTCCTGTTTGACCACTTCCAATTTGCCTTGATTCATGGACCTAACATTCCAGGTTCCTATGCAATATTGCTCTTTACAGCATTGTACCTTGCTTCTATCACCAGTCACATCCACAACTGGGCGTTGTTTTTACTTTGGCTCCATCCCTTTATTCTTACTGGAGTTATTTCTCCACTGATCTCCTGTAGCGTATTGGGCACCTGCTGACCTGGGGAGTTCCCCTTTTAGTATCCTATCATTTTTCCTTTTCATACTGTTCATGGGGTTGTCAAGGCAAGAATACTGAAGTGGTTTGCCATTCCCTTCTCCAGTGGACCGCATTCTATCAGATATCTCCACCATGACCCATCCGTCTTGGGTGGCCCCACATGGCATGGCTTAGTTTCATTGAGTTAGACAAGGCTGTGGTCCTAGTGTGATTAGAATGACTAGTTTTCTGTGAGTATGGTTTCAGTGTGTCTGCCCTCTGATGCCCTCTTGCAACACCTACCGTCTTACTTTGGTTTCTCTTACCTTGGACTTGGGGTATCTCTTCACGGCTGCTCTAGCAAAGCGCAGCCACTGCTCCTTACCTTGGATGAGGGGTATTTGCTCACTGCCACCCCTCCTGACCTTGAACATGGAGTAGCTCCTCTAGGCCCTCCTGTGCCCACACAGCCACTGCTCCTTGGAAGTGGGGTTGCTCCTCTCAACCGAGAAGGAGAAAAGGTGAAAGTAGTGACAGATTTCCTCTTCTTGGGATCCAAAATCACTGCAAATGGTGACTGCAGCCATGAAATCAGAAGACAGTTGCTTCTTGGCAGGAACGTGATGACAAACCTAGACAGTGTGTTGAAGAGCAAAGACATTACTCTGTCAACAAAGGTCCGTATAGTCAAGGCTGTAGTCTTCCCAGTGGTCACATACAGCTGTGATAGCTGGACGATAAAGAAGGCAGCACCAAAGAATTGATACCTTCGAACTATGGTGCTGGAGAAGACTCCTGAAAGTCTCTTGGACAGCAAGGAGATCAAAGCAGTCAATCTTCAGGGAGCTCAACTGTGAATATCCACTGGAAGGACTGATGCTGAAGCTGAAGCTCCAGTATTTTGGTCATCTGATGCAAACAGATGACTCATTGGAAAAGTCCCTGATGATGGGAAAGATTGAGGACAGAAAGGAAAGAGGGCATCAGAGAATGAGATGCCGAGATGACATCACTGATGCAATGAACATGAACTTGAGCAAACTCCGGAAGATGGTGAGGCCTAGTATGCTGCAGTCCGTGGGGTCACATGGGGTCACGCAACTGGGTGACTGAGCAAGAACAACAAATAGCATGCATATTCCTGAATCATAGCATGTATCATATCATATTAAAAATTATCTGTTTTGCACTTCCCCAGTAGTTAAGACCCCATACTTCCAGTGCAGGGGGCATGGGTTTGTTCTCTGATTGGGAAAGTTGTGCATGCTGCACAGCATGACCTCCCCCCCAAAAAAGCATATGTCTTCATGTCTGTCTCCACCAATAAAATCACTCTGAGAACAGGATCCCAATCTTGCCTGTGTTTGTGCCCCCAACACCTAGCACAGAGCAAGTCTTCAGTAAATGTTTGTTTTCCATAAATGCCAGCCCTAGCCTCGTTGCATATATGAGTATGTCCTCAATAAATATCTGACGAATATGTAAATGAATGACTTGGCAGTTTATTGAAGAGGAATAAGGAAAGCAGAATTTGAAACAGCTGAGGCTTTTCATCTTAGTAACAAGGAGGATGGTGATACATTAAATGAGAATGAAAACAGAGAGGAACTAGTTTCAATATAAAGATTATTTATTGCTTTAGCATGAGTTGGTTTTTGGAAAGGAAGGAAAAGACATCCCTTCACAGTTTTTTGGCAGATTCTTGAACAGGTCAACAGTTTTGGAGAGCATTGTGGATGAGGTGAATCTATTTATAAGTCATAATTGAGGGAAGATATGATGATGTGGCAAGGATCGCTCAGAAAGTAGCAAGAGGGAAGAGAAAAAAGACAAGGACAGAATCACCAGGAATGTCTGCATTTCAGAGAGGGAAGTAGAAGTGTTCCCAATAAAAGAAATGAGCAACAGCCTCCTAGAACTAGAAAACCCATCAAGATGTATGTCATGAACTCCAAGGGAAGTGACTTGTCAGAAGTCACATGACAGTGTGGTCTTGTAACAAGTAAGATGGTTCAAAGAGAAAGTGCCACTAGACTTGTTCTCTGAAATATAGCGTTAGTAGGCATGTCTATTAAAATTATTTTCTAGAAGCTTGACAAAGAAAGAGAGAGATTATAGTAATACAAAGGAGATTGTGAAAGTTTTTGCTTTATAATTACAAACGTATATGTATTTTGTAAGAAATTTAAGTATTCAGAAAAATATAAATTATAGAAATCTTTCCCTTGGTAACTCTATTTCTACTTCTCTGGTTTGTTATTTATCCATCCAGAACTTAAAAAAATATTTTTGTATATTTTTTTACAAAAATGAGATCACAGTATACCTTCTCTTATTGGAAATTGCTTTTTTCTAACTGTATACTATGTCATGAAGTTTATTCACAGTGGTGTAGAGAACTACTTCATTCTTTTTTTTTCATTTATTATTTTTTAATTGAGGTTTAGTTGATTTACAATATTGTATTAGTTCAGCTGTGTGACATAATGATTCAAAATTTTTATAGATTATGTTCATCTAAAAGTGAACTGAAGTGAAAGTCACTCAGTCATGTCCAAGTCTTTGCGACCCCATGGACTATACAGTGGACTATTCCATGAAATTCTCCAGGCCAGAATACTGGAACGGGTAGCCTTTCCCTTCTTCAGGGGATCTTCCCAACCCAGGGATCGAACCCAGGTCTCCTGCATTGCAGGCGGATTCTGAGCCACAAGGGAAACCCAAGTTATTTGTAAAATAGTGATTATATTCCCACCAACTTTCTCCCATTTGGTGGGTTGTCTTTTGTTTCTTGAGTGGTTTCTTTTGCTATACAAAAGCTTTTAAGTTTAATTGCTGTTGTTGTTTAGTCACTAAGTCATGTCTGACTCTTTTGCAACCCTGTGGACTGTAGCCCATCAGTCTCCTCTGTCCATGGGCAAGCAAGAATACTGGAGTGGGTTGCCATTTCCTTCTCCAGGGATAAGTTTAATTAGGTCCCACTTTCTTATTTTTGTTTTTATTTTCTTTGCTTAAGAGACAGATCCAAAAAAAATATTGCTACAGTTTAGGTCAAAGATCGTTCTGCCTGTTTTCTTCTCGGAGTTTTTGTATATAGAGTGAGAAATTTTTCTAATTCCACTGTTGTTTATGTAATTCTGTGGGGTAACTTCTTAAAAGTACAGTTGTAAGAGGGTAGGTGCACTTTTATCTTGTAGTGACAAATCACTCTGCAAAGGGTTATCCCAATTTGCAGTTTCTCGTGCCCATGCTTTCTCTGAGTAGTATTATAACTTTCCCACTTAAGGGAACACTTTTGGGATTTAGGTTTAGGTTTTGATTTTTAATGAAACATCCGGTCTTATTTGTAATCCTGGGAAAGTACAGAGAAGTTTGTGATAAAAAAAAAAAGAAGAAGAAGAAGATGACTGGCAGGCCGTAGTCACAGAGGGCGTGGGTCAAATGGTACCAAGAGTATGAGAGAAAGGTATGATTTTCTTTTGAGTTTTTTTTTATAATTCCATGTTTATTTTTGGCTGTGCTGGGTCTTCACTGCTGCACAGGCTTTTCTCTAGTTGTGACAAGCAGGCACTCCTGTCTGGTTGTGGCACACAGGTTGTGGCACACAGGGTTCTCATTGCAGTGGCTTCTCGTTGCAGAGCATAGGCTCAGGAGTTGTGGTGCTTGGGCTTAGTTGCTCCACAGCATGTGGAATCTTCCAGGATCAGAGATCAAACCTGTGTCTCCTGCATTGACAGGCAAATTCTTTACCACTGAACCACCAGGGAAGCCCCCTCTTCAGAGATGTTAATAGAAGAATAGTAGATGGGTAAATTTGGAAGTAAATGCAAATGAAAGAAGAAAATTTTTGTATAATCATCTTTATTTCAGAGAAATTAGAATCCAGGTTCCTAGGATGGGATTTGGAATAAAGGTACAGACAAACCTCTGTGTAAAATGGAAGGGAGGATTCTGTATTGGGAATGATCAACACTGGCTAGTATTGGGAGCGTGAGTGACCTGAGAATGTATGACTTGGGGGAATCCAGTAGTCTTGGTGATGTTAACTTTTCTGTAAGAACAAGTAGAGATGTAGTTGTTGAATTTGCCAGGATTTGGGACTTCTGGGTTGAGGTAAATTTATCTTACATTCACAATGATGTAGTTTTATTCTCCCTATCTTCCTGCCACATGAAAAGAAGTTTTATGAGCTAAGATACACGTCCATTGTCAGGTCAATAAGGAAAAGTGACCCTTGGGTTCTGGTAAAAAAAAATTTAAGCTCCTAAATTTAATACACTGCTTTATGCCCATATAAAACCATACTGTTAACAGTTTTAGTTTCTTCATACCACTCTGAACATACAGCTATATAATGTATTGACTTTTATTAATAAATTATGGTGTGAGCAAACATTACTAAAATTTCTGATCCACACAAAACAAACCCAGTGACTCTGACAGGTTTATGTGATTTGAATCCTGGACAAGGGCCTCATGGGATTCGTAATGGATCCAGTAATACTCCATCAACTTGTTCTAGTCTAGAGATTGCCTCTCTTTCTGAGAAGTTTAAATATTCTAGTTTTTAGAATATTACTCTTTGAATAAATTATTTTTCTTCATTTTAATTTTCACATTGTTTATGGTCATAGGCAAGACAAAACGAAAGTATCACGAGATTGTGGTGAGCTTCAGTTAGAAGGAAGGCACTGGTAGAATAGTAAGAGATGCACACCATTATAACGCTTCTCTCTAAAAAGTAAAATGTTCCAAGAGGAATTGTGCTAATGCTGGGAGCATATTTCACAGGAGAGAAAAATGTATGCATGTGTGTTTATTGTCACTAAAATTTCTTTTACTCCATATTTGCCTTGTTGACTTTATAATGAAATTATATGAGGACAGAGACCAGTTCTCTCACATGCATTATAGTACTATTCCTCATATACTCTGAGTACATAATAAATACCATAACAATCGAAAACGAGAAACACAAATGCATTTTGAAGCAAACTGGTGATATTTTAATCCCTTATGTTCATTTTTAGTACTCAGAAACATTTTAGTTATGCAAGTCTTGTTTTAGCACACTTTTTATTTCTACAGATACTCTGGTTCTCAGTCATGGTCTGTGGCTTTATTAGCAGTTTCATGAGTCTGACGCTTATTTCCCCAACTCCAAATATAAACTTTTGAGGATAAAAACCACAGCTCCAGAATTGTTTTGGCAGGACACAGAACAGGTCTTCAGTAAAATTTTTAAATTATATATCAATAAAAAAATAAGAAAAAGTTTCTACTGCCATGAATTTCATTTCAACTCATGCTGAATTTATATGCTTTTTTTGTGATCCATTCCCCCTTCTGTGCCCTCTATAGCTCATTCATGTTTATTCTTTTCAGTTTGTTGAAGTCAGAGTGTGATGACTGGACACTTGGAACATCACCGTCCAGCAAAAAGTGCCAGGGCTCCACTAACAGTGGAGCAAGTAGAAGGGATAAGAAGACAGTTGGGTTTCAGTCACAGATGAAAGATGATGCCCTGTGGACCAGTCAGAAGAAAGATGCATGTCGATCCCAAAGAGGTGAGCTCAGCGTCTGCAGTAGCAAAAGGGGAAGCTTTGGGGGCTAGGTTGCTAGTGGTTGCTAGCCATCAACTCCAGATGGTTTCCTGTAACCCTGGAGCAAGAGTTAAACATGTTACAAACCAACATGCACCTGCAAGGCCACAGGTAACACGTCTCCTGGATCAGTGAATTGCATCAACAGTTCTTTTAGAATACTCATGAGAAACTATCTAATGATAGTTTTTGCAAGCAGCTAACTGTAAGAATTATTCAGCAGTAAATATGGTCATCAGTTCAGTTCAGTCGCTCAGTCATGTCCGATTCTTTGCGACCCCATGAATCGCAGCATGCCAGGCCTCCCTGCCCATCACCAACTCCCAGAGCTTACTCAAACTCATGTCCATCGAGTTGGTGATGCCATCCAGCCATCTCATCCTCTGTCGTCCCCTTCTCCTGCCCCCAATCCCTCCCAGCATCAGGGTCTTTTCCAATGAGTCAACTCTTCACATGAGGTGGCCAAAGTATTGGAGTTTCAGCTTTAGCATGGTCATAGACACAAAATAATACTTAAAACGAATAAAGAGGACCAGAAATTGAACATAAATCTTTGCTAGGAAAGTAAACTCTAACAACTGCAATTAATCCTCAATTAACTGGAAATATGAGGAGGGTGGAAGAGAAGTCATTGTGGCTAAAACAGAACCTCGTAAGTATTGCCTAGCAGTCTTTGAAGTACCAATAATTCTTTCTATTTTATATGTGGTAGATATTTTAAGAGAAATCAGTTATAAATAACTATATGGAATATTAAGTGAAGCAGTTAAATTTAATTTCATATCCCAGTTGTTTCTGATGTGGCTTTTGGTTTAATCTCTCCTGGAATCATTAAAGGAAGGACTCTGGGACAGAATGGAACAAGTCTGAGCTTCATTGGTCAGAAGAAAGCAAAGGGCCCCAAAAGGTCTCAGAGCCCACTTCTGTTCACTCCTCTTTCCCAGACATCTTTCTTGCCTGTTCACAACCATTAACCTCGATTTCCTCCTTGTTTACCTCTTTTTACTGGGCTAGCTAGCACTGTCCACTGCTAGTGTTAACCAACCAATTTCTCATAATCTCTCAAGTCACTCTCACATCTATTTGAGAACTGGACAGTGCTTTATGAGATCTTCCTGGGGCTTCCCTGGTGGCTCAGATGGTAAAGAATCTACTTGCAATTTAGAAGACCCAGGTTCAATCCCTAGGTTGGGAAGATCCCCTGGAAAAGGAAATGGCAACCCACTCCTATCTTCTAGTCTGGAGAATTTCATGGACAGAAGAACTGCAGTCCATGGGGTTGCAAAGAGTCAGGCACCACTGAGCGAAAATACTTTACTTTTATGAGATCTTATAGGTATACTACTCTCTGCCTTTCCTCATCAACTGGCAGCTTTGTCACGTTTTTGATTTTAATTATAATTAATCTAGAAACCATTTAGTCCTCTCCCAGATAATTAAAAGAAGGTAATTGGTCCAAGTTTCAGAAGGGAGACTATCCACAATTTGAAAAAAGAGCAAAGGTACATTTCATTTGATATAGGACAAAAGTTCTGCAGACCTCTACTGTTTTAGGACAATTTAGAACAACTCTTGTCTTTTTAGACTTTGTTCCCAGAAACAGAAATGAAACTGAGGAGACTTTGTATCTGAGATGGAGTCTTGTCTACTTTGTCTATTAGTCGTCCTTCAGAGATGGGACATTCTTACTTTTGGCTTCTTCTGTTCTTAGTCACTGCACTTTGGAGAGTGGAGAACCAGTCAAAATCGCTGTGGCGGTTACACTGCAAGGCTCAACATAGTCTTCTGTTAAACTGACAACAAACTCGTGATGTGTGTCAGCACTGAAATAAAATAGCAATATGAGAAAAATTTAGTGTAATAGCAAAGGGACAAATAACTTGTGTTACTGGCTGAGACCATAGCAACATTAAAAAGCTGCAATTGAAAAGGCGCTTTGAGAAAGGTGTCATCAGGCCAGCCCTGCTATGGAGGTTAATCTCTCCCAGGCCCAGCTACAGAAGCCGGAAGTCTACAAAGGGCTTGTGCCATACCACCCCCCACCAAAAAAAAAATCAATTTCTAATTTGAAACAAAATCATTTTTGACTAACGGGATTCAGAACCCATTACTTTTTGCTGTGTAGTCTGCTGACATTTCAGCACTTTCTGTTGTGCACAATGAATCCTAATAGTCATTTTATAATGTTACTAGACCAATCAATTTAACCAAGAGAAAGCTGTTACGATTCTGCAGTTTTCCAGGCACAGTTCACTCATGGTTTTATTTTTTTCATTACTCTTTTTTTTCCTTCTCCCTTTTTTGAGGGGTCGTGGGGGAGGATTTATTGCATTATAGTGAGAAAAATAGAAAATTTTTCATCTTTTTAAAAGTGTTCTGCTTCAAGGTATTCACAGCAATTATTAACTTTTTCTTCTACTCGCAAGAAATGCTGTCTTGTATTTCCCTTCTTTTATTCTAATATGGAGAGAAAAGCAAAATGATGGTATAGCTGATCACTGAGGAGCTGAAGTTGCCCCTTGGAGCTGTTCTGCCCGTTGCAGGGCTGGTACACACAGATCACAGTACAGGGCAAGGTTATTGCACTGGCATTTGCAGTGAGAGACAGACTTTCCCAAGGTGTGCTGTAGCAGGATCAGACACCCCGTTTAGCATAAGGCCAATGACCTAACAGTAACTGCCTAAGTTATACTGCTTGGTTTAGCATCTCCTTAATTGCTTTCCCCCCTTTAGCATGTCTGAATTTTTAAACATGTTATTCTTCTGTTTCATATCCTTTGTTACTTTTGTTGTCCTTTAATCATTAAGTACTACATAGGACATTTACTGCAGGCCCATTAATCTTTATTATCAGTCTCTTACTCCCTTACCTCTTCTATCCGCCTCACCATTCTGTCAACTTTATTAATACCAAACACATTGAAAAAAAAAAAAAAGGCCTGATTCTTATCTCAAGAAATAACCTTGTGATTGTGAAAATACCAGTACAGTACAGTATTGTCAGAATTATGCTTGAGATGTAAATTGTTTTTCAATCAACAATGCTTGGAATGTTCTTAGTTGCCTTTATTGAGCTCTGTGGAACAAGGAGACTTACTAAGGAAAATCCAAACTTGAATCAAGAACTTTTAAGCTGGCAGAGGCCAACACAATATTGTAAAGCAATTATCTTCCACTTTAAAAAAAATGATAATTTAAGAAAAAGAACTTTTAAGCCAAAATCATAAATTTAAAAATACCCACTCTTCATTCTTCTTTTTTCCTCCCTACTGAGCAGTGTTTTTATTCTTTCCTAGCTTGCCTAGACCCTCTCCTTCCTGAACAATCACTGATTCTCATTCCTGAGTCAGGCTGGAAAGCCATCCCAATGCCAGTACTACATTTAGAGCTAGCTCCTGTTTGTTACTCTGTCATCAGTTTCTCACTCCCCTTAACACTTTGAGAGGGACTGAACGTAGAGCGACTGTGGTTTACATTCTGTATGTCCTCTAACTGATATGGATAAGAGGCTTATGGACGCTTCCTATTGGGAGAGACTGACTGGAGGAAACTGGGTCTTGTTCTAATGGGTCTTGTTCTAAATCTTTAATCCAATTTTCTGTTGATGGGCAGAGCTGTGTTCCCTCCCTGTTTGACCTGAGACCAAACTATGGTGGAGGTAATGAAGATAATGGCACCCTCCTTCAAAAAGTCCCGTGTACCCACTGCCTCAGTCGGTGCCCCTGACCCTGCAGCAGGCCACCACTGACCCATGCCTCCCCCAGAGACTCCTGGACACTCACAGGCAAGTCTCATTTAGTCTCTTATGGGGTCGCTGCTCCTTTCTGCTGGTCCTGCTGTGCACAAGGTTTTGTTTGTGCCCTCCAAGAGTCTGTTTCCCCAGTCCTGTGTAAGTTCTGTAATCAAATCCCACTGGCCTCCAAAGTCAAATTCCCTGGAGGTTCTCAGTCCCTTTGCCAGATCCCCAGGTTGAGAAATCTGTTGTGGGTCCTAGAACTTCCTTAATAGTACAAGAATTTCTTTGGCATAATTGTTCTGTAGTTTGTGGGTTGTCTGCTTGGTGGCTCTGTGGTGGGGTTAATGGCCATCTCCTCCAAGAGGGCTTATGCCACAGGCTGTGTGACCCAGGTAGCTGCACCCAGAGCCCCGTCCCTGCGGCAGGCCACTATTGACCCATACCTCCACAGGAGACACTCAGACTCAGTTCTGGCAGTTTGAAAAATCAGGAGAATACCAGAAAAACATCTACTTCTGCTTTATTGATTACACCAAACCCTTTAACTGTGTAGATCACAACCAACTGTGGAAAATTCTTCAAGAGATGGGAATACCAGCACACCTTACCTGCCTCCTGAGAAGTCGGTATGCAGGTCAAGAAGCAACAGTTAGAACCAGACATTAAACGATGGACTGGCTCAGAATTGGGAAAGGAGTACATCAAGGCTGTATTTTGTCACCCTGCTTATTTAACGTATATGTAGAGTACATCATGCGAAATTCTGGGCTGGATGAAGCACAAGCTGGAATCAAGATTGCCAGGAGGAATATCAGTATCCTCAGATATGCAGATGACAGACACCACCCTCATGGCAGAAAGTAAAGAGAAACTAAAGAGCCTGTTGATGAAGGTGAAAGAGGAGAGTGAAAAAGCTGGCTTAAAACTCAGCATTCAAACACCTAAGATCATGCTGTCCAGTCCCCTCACTTACTTCATGGCAAATAGATGGGAAACAATGGAAACAGTGACAGACTTTATCTTTGGCAGGCTCCAAAATCACTGCAGATGGTGACTGCAGCCGTGAAATTAGAAGATGCTTACTCCTTGGAGGAAAAGATGTGACAAACCTGTGCAACATGAAAAGATGCTCAGCATCGCTCGTTATCCGAGAAATGCAAGTCAAGACCACAATGAGGCACATTTCACACCAGTCAGAATGGCTGCGATCCACAAGTCTGCAAGCAATAAATGCTGGAGAGGGGGTGGAGAAAAGGGAACCCTCCTACACTGTTGGTGGGAATGCAAACTAGTACAGCCGCTATGGAGAACAGTGTGGAGATTCCTTAAAAAATTGCAAATAGAACTGCCTTATGACCCAGCAATCCCACTGCTGGGCATACACACCAGAATTGAAAGAGACACGTGTACCCCAATGTTCATCACAGCACTGTTTATAATAGCCAGGACATGAAAACAACCTAGATGTCCATCAGCAGATGAATGGATAAGAAAGCTGTGGTACATACACACAATGGAGTATTACTCAGCCATTAAAAAGAATACATTTGAATAAGTTCTAATGAGGTGGATGAAACTGGAGCCAATTATACAGAGTGAAGTAAGCCAGAAAGAAAAACACCAATACAGTATACTAACACATATATATGGAATTTAGAAAGATGGTAACGATAACCCTGTATGCGAGACAGCAAAAGAGACACAGATGTATAGAACGGACTTTTGGACTCTGTGGGAGAGGGAGAGGGTGGGATGATTTGGGAGAATGGCATTGAAACATGTATACTATCATGTAAAACGAATCGCCAGTCTATGTTCAATACAGGATACAGGATGCTTGGGGCTGGTGCACGGGGAAGATCCAGAGAGATGATATGGGGTGGGAGGTGGGAGGGGGGTTCAGGATTGGGAACCTGTACATGGATGTACACCCGTGGCTGATTCAGGTCAATGTATGGCAAAACCAATATAGTATTATAAAGCAAAATAAAGTAAAAATAAAAAAAAATTTTAAAGAAAGATACTTGCTCCTTGGAAGAAAAGATGTGACAAACCTGGATGACATATTTAAAATCAGAGACATTACTTTGCCAACAAAGGTCCATCTAGTCACAGCTATGGTTTTTCCAGTAGTCATGTACAGATGTGAGACTTGGACTATAAAGAAAGCTGAGTGCCAAAGAATCGATGCTTTTGAACTGTGGTGTTGGGAAAGACTCTTGAGAGGCCCTTGGACTGCAAGAAGATCCAACCAGTCCATCCTAAAGGAAATCAGTCTTGAATGTTTATTGGAAGGACTGATGCTGAGGCTGAAACTCCAATACTTTGACCACCTGATGCAAAGAACTGACTCCTTGGAAAAGACCCTGATGCTGGGAAAGATTTAAGGCAGGAAGAGAAGGGGACAACAGAGGATGAGATGGTTGGATGGCATCACTGACTCAATGGTCATGACTTTGAGCAAGCTCTGAGAGTTGATGATAGACAGGGAGGCCTGGTGTGCTACATTCCATGGGGTTGCAAAGAGTTGGACAGGACTGAGCAACTGAACTGAACTGAACCTAGAGTAAGTTGGATTTACCTGATGATATTGACCATGCCCTGCATTTTGTCTCTCAAGTTTTCTAGTTTACATAATATACAACAGCTGTCACTGGTTGAGACTCCCTGAGAGACTCCCAAACACAGTTTTCTTTTACTGGAAGTGAAGGAATAATCCCAAGTGAAGAATAATCTCTGAAGTTCCTAATTCTCCCTCTAAGTAAGCCCATGCTTGCAATGATCTGTGTTCTTTGCAATCCATGTTAGATTAATATAGAGGTCCTGATTTTAGAAAAATAAGCAAGTGGGATTATCTAAAGTACAGAAACAATTTCCATTTTGCCCCTAAGGAGCATTTATTTATGTTCCTTTTATTATTAGCATTATTATTATATGTCTAATCATTAGAAAGAATGCCATAATATCTTATTCCTGGTTCCCAATAGTCTGAGGTAACAGATTTGTTAAAACTTGATACTTTGATCATCAGAACACAGAAGACAAGCATACTGCAGAGCTATGAATAAACCTCACCACATATATTAAATCATCCTGCCTAGCCCACTCAGAAAAGAGATTCAATCGCAAGAGACCAACATTCAGAGATGAAGTTGCTATGTATTGAATAGTCTCTTAAGCCAGAGGCTCTACATTGCCTATTCTCTGCAATAGAAGTATCTCAAAATACTACATAATTTACTTACTTATCATGTATGTTTTGTGTCTTTTCCCAAGAGAATATAAGCACTCCTTATGTTCACCGTTGTTTCCACGTCTCCTTGAACGTTGCTTAACACATGGTAGTGCTCATAATGTATTTGTTTAATGAATTAATATATTACAGTTGACCCTTACAGGGTTGAGCTGCCAGAATCCCCTTACATGTGGAATCCTTTCAGTAGTAAATACTGCAATTCTACACAGTCTTTGGTTGATTGAATCTGTAAATGTGGAAGAACTGCCTGTACAGAGGGCCACCTCTAAGTTATACTTGGATTAACCCCCACGTTGTTCAAAGGTCAACTGTATATGTATTAGTTTTCTTTTCTGTGTCCTTGCCCTATTTTTCCACAACAAGGATGTAATCAATGAGATCTTTGACCTCAGTGCCTACAATGATTTAGTGGTTTAAGAAGTGTACATGCTGGTCCCTTCAAAGCCCTTATGTTGATTGATCGGTAATATCAGAGATGTCAGTGAAGCAGGGGTCTTAAAAAGCACTGCTTGAAAGCCGAGAATACTATGGGTTTTTCTTCCATTTCTTTTATTCTAATTGAGATTTAATTTTTATGCAATAAAATTGCATAGGACTGAAGAGTACGGTTTGATAAACCTTGACACTTCTATATACCCACATGGTTAAGAAATAGCGCATTTCCATTATTCATGAAAGCTTCCTTGTGTTCCTTTCCAGCCATTCCCCGTGAGCCCTCTCTCCTTGGTTTGCACGTGGCTGCCTTCTCAGTGTGTCCTCTCATGCCCTGTTTGCTGTGAATGTGCATCCTTGGTGTGTCTCCCTTTTCTTATAAGGACAGAGTCTTACTGGATTATGGCCCACCCATATAACTTCATTTGACCTTCATTACCTGTTTAAAAGGGCTTCTCTGGTGGCTCAGAGGGTAAAGAATCCATCTGCAATGTGGGAGACCTGGGTTCGATCCCTGGGTTGGGAAGATCCCCTGGAGGAGGGCATGGCAACCCACTCCAGTATTCTTGCCTGGAGAATCCCCATGGACAGAGGAGCTTGGCGAGCTACAGTCCATGGGGTCACAAAGAGTCAGACATGACTGAGAGACTAAGCACATAGCACATACCTCTTTAAAGGCCCTGTCTTCAAATATAGTCGCATTCTGAGCTGTACTGGGGCTTAGGACTTCTGCATTTAAATTGCTGAGAGCAGTGGGGTGGGGTGGGGCTGGAAGCACAATTCAGTCCATAACAGTTACTCTCTTTCCAGTCTTTTTATGCCTTTTACTTCTTATTTCACTGTACTCTCTAGGATTCTATTAACAATGTAAGATAAAATGGTAAAAGTGGACTTGATACCTTGTTCCCAGTGTCACAGGGAAGGCAGACTGTCCTTCACCATTAAGTATGATTTAAATGTAGGCTTTCTGTAAATGCCCTTTACCAGGTTAAGAAAGTTTCCTCCTCATTTGCTGAGAGCCTTTATGGTAATGAGTGTTGAATTTCATCGTCTTTTTTTTTCTGCACCTATTGAGATGATCTTGCGTTTTCTTCCTTATTCTTTTAACTTGATGAATTACACTGATTGGGAGATACTGGTGCATAACGTCCTTTTTTTTTTTGTAATGACCTTGTCAGGTTTTGGTATTAGAGTTACGCTAGCATCATGAATGAGTCAGGAGCATGTCAGCAAGATGGCAGCATAGGGACTTCCAGGAGCTTGTCCCTCCACAGAAACACTGAAAAACCTGGCACATACTGTCAGAACCCACATTACCAAAGCTCTGGAAAATGGTGAATGATTTATGGAAACCAAGCAAATGCTTAACTGGGAAAAAGGCCACTGAACCATGGTAGGAGAACTTTACAAAGTTTTAATTTATCCTCACCCTACTCCCCTCTACAGCGTAGCAGCAGTCTTATATATGACAGCCGAGTTCCAGGTGTGAGTACCTGGTCCCAGAGGAAGCAGACCTTATTCTCAAGGAGTTGTATTTTATCTGTTTCATCCTGTCTGTGGATTTCCCAAAGGGCTGATACATGGAGATCGCCTTTGTTTTTCCTACGTGTAAACTTTTTCAAGACAGAGAAGCAGCTGTATGTAGGACATTCCTTGAAAACATTGAAAGCCAAATGAAAACACCACTGCCACCTGGGGTAAAAAATAACAGTTGAGACAAACAATAGACAATTAAAAGCCAACACACCTAGATGAAATGGACACATTCCTAAAAATACACAAAGTACCAAAACTGACTTAAGAAATGTAAAACATCTGAATAAACCTGTTAGCAAATAGATTAAACCAGTAATCACAAAGCTCCCAACAAAAGCAAGCTCAAAATTGGATGGCTTCACTGCTGAATTGTATCAAATAGTAGAGAAGAATTAAGACAAATCTTTTTCAGACTCTTCCCAAAAATATAGCAGAGGAAGGGATACTTATTCACTCATTATGAGTGAATCATTTTATCAGCATTATTCTGAAAACAAAGTCAAAGACGTCACAAGAAAACTATAGACCAAAATCCATTGTGAATATGGATGAAAATATCCTCAACAATAGCAAACTGATTGCAGCAGCATATTAAAAGAATTATATATCATGATCAAATACGATTTAGCCCAGGAATTCATCATACAGGTGGTTTATCGTATTAAAAGTATTTTATAATAAAAATACCATATTAATAAAAATAAAAAATATGATCATGTTAACAGAGAAAAATCATTTGACAAAATCTGACACTCCATGATAAAAACAATAATAAAATAGGAGTAGAAGGAAACTTCTTCAACATAATGAGGGACATCTATGAAAAGCCCACAACTAATGTCGTATTCAGTCGTGAAAGACTTCCCTCTAGGATCAAGAACAAGGCAAATATTCCCACTTTTGCCACTTCTGTTCAACATGTTACTGGAAGTTTTCTATTTTTTAAGAAGGCATAGACAGAAAAATTAGGTAAGAAAAAGAAACAAAACATACTCAAATTAGAAAGGAAGAATTTAAACTGCATTAGCAGATGACATGGTTTTATATAGAGAATATCCTAGAGAATGCAAAAAGAAGAGAGAAAAAACTGCTGGAACTAATTGCACCAAAGCTGTTAGAGCTAATAAATGAATTTAACAGAGTTTCAGAATAGAATTTAGCACAAAAATCTGTTGTATTTGTATATACTAGTAATGAACTACTGAAAAGGAGTAAGAAAACAATTCCCTTTATAATAGCATCAAAACAATAAAATACCTAGCAATAAATTTAACCAAGATTGCAAGACTTGTACACTGAACAGTTGCAAGAGATCAAATTGCCAACATCCATTGGATCATAGAAAAAGCAAGGGAATTCCAGAAAAACATCTACTTCTGCTTTTTGACTATGCTAAAGCCTTTGACTGTGTGGATCACAACAAACTGAAAAATTCTTAAAGATATGGGAATACCAGACTACTTGAACTCTCTTGAGAAACCTGTATGCAGGTAAAGAAGCAACAGAATTGGACATGGAACAACAGACTGGTTCAAAGTTAGGAAAGGAGTACAACCAGGCTATGTATTGTCACCCTGTTTATACAGCTTATATGCAGAGTACAGCATACAAAATGCCAGACTAGATAAAGCTCAGCTGGAATCAAGATTGCCAGGATAAATATCAGCAACCTCAGATATACAGATGATACCACTCTAAAGGCAGAAAGAGAAGAGGAAGTAAAGAGCCTCTTGATGAAGGTGAAAGAAGAGAATGAAAAAGCTGGCTTAAAACTCAACATTTAAAACACTACAATCATGACATCTGGTCCCATCACTTCATGGCAAATTGAAGGGGAAACAGTGAAAGCAGTGACAGATTATATTTTCTTGGGCTCCAAAATTACTGCAGATGGTGACTGCAGCCATGAAGTTAAGACACTTGCTCCTTGGGAAAAAAGCTATGAAAAACCTGGACAGCCTATTAAAAAGCAAAGACATCACTTTTCCAACAAAGATCCAAATAGTCAAA
This sequence comes from Capra hircus, assembly GCF_001704415.2. NCBI lineage: Eukaryota > Metazoa > Chordata > Mammalia > Artiodactyla > Bovidae > Capra > Capra hircus. The sequence goes on along the minus strand of NC_030831.1, from coordinate 20,204,483 downwards.
GCTGTGCTTTTTCCAGTAGTCATGTACAGATATGAGAGTTGGACCATAAAGAAGGTTGAGTACCAATGAATTGATGCTTTTGAAGTGTGGTGCTGGTCAAGACTATTGAGAGTCCCTTGGACTGCAAGGAGATCAAACCAGTCGATCCTAAAGGAAATCAACCCTGAATATTCATTGGAAGGACTGGTGCTGAAGCTAGAGCTCCAATACTTTGCCCAGCTAGTGCAAAGAACCAACTTGTTGGAAAAGACCCTGATGCTGGGAAAGATTGTAGGCAAAAGGAGATGCAGGCAACAGAGGATAAGATAGTCAGATAGCATCACTGACTCAGTGGATATGAATCTGAGCAAACTCTGGGAGATAATGAAGGACAGGGGACTCTGGCATGCTGCAGCCCATGGGATCATAAAAAGCCAGACACGAGTTAGCGACTGAACAACAATAACAACAAATCAATGAATTTAGTTAAGTCTGTATATAAAGTTAATATACAGAAATCCCTTGCATTCCTATATACTAAAAATGAAAAATCAGAAAGAGAAAATAAGGAAGCAATCCTGTTCACCACTGCAACAAAAAGAATAAAATACCTTGGAATAAAACTACCTAAGGAGACAAAACACCTGTATGCAGAAAACTATAAGACACTGATCAATGAAATCAAGAATGACACAAATAGATAGAGAGACATACCATATTACTGGATTGGAAGAATCAATATTGTGGAAATGACTATGCTACCCAAAGCAATCTACAGATTCAGCACAATCCCTATCAAATTATCAATGGCATTTTTCTCAGAACTTGAACCAAAAAGTTTACAATTTGTATGGAAACACAAAAGACCCCAAATAGCCAAAGCCATCTTGAGAAAGAAAAACAGAGCTGGAGAAATCAATCTTCCTGATTTCAGACTGTATTACAAAGTACAGTCATCAAGACAGTATGGTACTAGCACAAAAGCAAAAGTATAGATCAAATGGAACAAGATAGAAATCCCAGAGATAAACCCACACACCTATGGGCACCTTATCTTAAATAAAGGAAACACAAATATACAATGCAGAAAAGACAACCTCTTCAATAAGTGCTGAGAAACTGGACAGCTATATGTAACAGAGTGAAATTAGAATACTTCCTAACATCATACACAAAAATAATCTCAAAATGGATTAAAGACCTAAATGTAAGGTCAGAAACTGTAAAACTTTTCTAGGATAAGTTAGGCAGTACACTCTTTGACATCAATTGCAGAAAGATCCTCTTTGACCCACCTCCCAAAGTAATGGAAATTTAAAAAAATAAGCAAATGGGGCCTAATTAAACTTAAAAGCTTTTGCACAGCAAAGAAAACTGTAAACAAGATGAAAAGGCAGCACTCAGAATGAGAGAAAATAATCGCAGATGAAGCAACTGACAAAGGATTAATTTCCAAAATATACAAGCCAGATCAATACCAGAAAAACAAGCAACCCAATCAAAAAATGGGCAGAAGACCCAAACAGACATTTCTCCAAAGAAGACATACATATGGCCAATAAATACATGAAAAGATGCTCAATATCGCTCATTATTAGAGAAATGCAAATAAAAATTGCAATGAGGTAGTAACTCCCACCAGTCAGAATGACCTTTTTTTTTTTTCCTCTTTATTTTTTATTAATTTTTTTTACTTTACAATTGTTTTGCCATACATTGACATGAATCCACCACGGGTGTACATGAGTTCCCAATCCTGAACCCCGCTCCCACCACCCTCCCCATATCATCTCTCTGGGTCATCCCAGCGCACCAGCCCCAAGCATCCTCTATCCTGTATCAAACCTAGACTGGTGATTCATTTCTTACATGATAGTATGCATGTTTCAATGCCGTTATCAAAATTCTACAAACTATAAATGCTGGAGAGGGTGTGGTGAAAAGGGAACTGTCTTGCACTGTTGGTGGAAATGTAAATTGATACAACCAATATGGAGAACAGTATGGAGATTACTTTTAAAAACTAGGAATAAAGCTACCGTATGACCCAGCAATCCCACTACTGGGCATATGCCCTGAGAAAACCATAATTGAAAAAGGCCCATGTACCCCAGTGTTCATTGAAGCACTATTTACAATAACCAGGACATGGAAGGAATCTAGATGTCCATCAACAGATGAATAGATAAAGAAGTTGAGGTATATCTATCTATATATATATACATATATATATATATATATATATATATATATATACAATAGAATGTTACTCAGCCATAAAAAAGAACAAATATGAGTCTGTTGAAATGAGGTGGGTGAACCAAAGGGAAAAACAAATATTGTATGTTAATCCATGTATATGGAATCTGGAAAAGTGGTGCTGATGAACATACTTCAGGACAGGAATAGAGATACAGGTGTAGAGGAGAGTCTTCTGAACACAGTGGGGGAAGGAGAGGGTGGGACAGGTCGAGAGAATAGCATTGACATTGTACACTGCCATGTGTGGAGTGGATGGGAAGCTGCTGTGTGGCACAGGGAGCTCAGCCAGCCTGGCACTCTATGATGCCCTAGAGGGGTGGAATTGGGGGAGGAGAGGTTCAAGAGGGAAGGGATATATGTATCTATACATACATATATGCTTATGGCTGATACATGTTGTGGTGCAGCAGAAACCAATACAGCATTGTGGAGAAATTACTCTCTGCTGCTGCTGCTGCTAAGTCACTTCAGTCGTGTCTGACTGTGCGACCCCATAGACGGCAGCCCACCAGGCTCCCCCGTCCCTGGGATTCTCCAGGCAAGAACACTGGAGTGGGTTGCCATTTCCTTCTCCAATGCAGGAAAGTGAAAAGTGAAAGGGAAGTCGCTCAGTCGTGTCCGACTCTTCGCGACCCCATGGACTGCAGCCTACCAGGCTCCTCTGCCCATGGGGTTTTCCAGGCAAGAGTACTGGAGTGGGTTGCCATTGCCTTCTCCGAATTACTCTCTAGTTTAAAAAAAAAAGAAAAAGAATATGTGATACATACATATAATGAAATATTACTCAGCCATAAAAAGGAATGCAGTTGTGTCATTTGCAGAAACATGGATTGACCTAGAGATTGTCATACAGAGTGATGTAAGTCAGAAAGAAAAAAATATTGTATAGTAATGTGTATATATATATATATATATATATATATATATATATAATCTAGAAAAATGATAAAGGTGATCTTATTTGCAAAGCAGAATTAGAGACACAGACATAGAGAACTAATGTATGGATACCAAGGGGGAAAAGAGATGGGTGGGATGAATTGGGAGATTGGAACTTACATATATACATTACTATGTGTAAAATAGATACCTAATGAGAACCTACTGTGCAGCACAGGGAACTCTACTCAGTGCTCGGTGGTGACCCAAGTGGGAAGGCAACCCAAAAGAGGCTATTTAGATAAGAAAAGTGAAAGTGTTTGTTGCTCGGTCATCTCCAACTCTTTGCAACCCCATAGACTGAACCCCATAGCCCACCAGGCATTTCTGTCCATGGAATTCTCCAGGCAAGAATACTGGAGTGGATAGCCATTCCTTTCTCCAAGGGATCTTTCCAACCCAGGGATTGAACCTGGGTCTCCTCCATTGCAGGCAGATTCTTTACCATCTGAGCCACCAAGGAAGCACCAAATATGTGTATACACATGGCTGATTCACTTTGCTGTACAGCAGAAACTGACACAGCAGGGTGGAACAACTGTACTCCAATAAAAAGAATAGTCAAGAAATCAAAAATTAAAATGTGCTGTGTGTTCAGTCACTCAGTCATTTCTAACTCTTTGCAATCCCATGGAGAGTAGCCCTCCAGGCTCCTCCAGGCAAGAATACTGGAGTGGGTTGCCATGCCCTCTTCCCAACCCAGGGACTGAACCTAGGCTTCCTGCATTGCGGGTGGATTCTTCACCATCTGAGCCACTAGGGAGGCCCAAGAATACAAGAGTGGGCAACCAATCCCTCCTCCAGGGCAACTTCCTGACCCAGGGATCAAACTGGGGTCTTCTGCATTGCAGGTGGATTCTCTACCAGCCGAGATACCCAGGATGCCCCCAAAATTAAAATAATAAATGTATTTTCTATGCATGGCAAGAAAAAGAAAAGTTAGAGAACATGTAGAGAAATCAGAACCCTCATACATCGCTGCTGGGACTTTAAAATTGAGGAGCATTGTAGAAAACACTTTGATAATTCCTCAATACATGAACACAGAATTACCACAAAACTTGTCAGTTCCACTCAAATGCTTTCAAGCAAATCTTACACACGTTATCATAACAACTCTATTCATAATATGCAAAAGGTGGGAAGAACCCAAATGTCCATGAACAGATGAAACAAAATGTAAAAAATCCATACAGTAGAATATAATTTAACCATAGGAAGGAATAAACTTCTTATCCATGCTACAGTGTGGATATACCTCAGTGACATCCTGCTCATTGAAGGTAGTCAGACATGAAAGACCATGTTGATGGAATCACGTTGTATGATTCTATTTATATAACTACCCAAAATAGACAAAGGACATTAAGTGGTTCACAGGGGCTGTGGGGGAAGGGAAAATGGAGAATGACTGCTTACTTGGTACAGGGTTTCCATTTATAGTAGTGAAAAGTTGTGGAACTAGAGCATTGCAGTGGTTACACAACATTCATTATAATGCACCCAATGCCAGTGAATTGTACGCATTGCATGCATGCATGCTAAGTCGCTTATGTTGTGTCTGACTCTTTGTGACCCCCATTGACTGTAGCCCACCAGGCTGCTCTGTCCATGGGATTCTCCAGGCAAGAATACTGGAGTGGGTTGTCATGCCCTTCTCCAGGGGATCCTCGCGACCCAAGGATCAAACCCGCGTCTCTTGTGTCTCCTGCTTTGGCAGGGAGGTTTTTTACCACTTAGCGCCACCTGGGAAGCCCCTAATTTTACACATTAAAATGGTAAATATGTTTTTTACCACAATTTTCTTTTTAAATAAATCAGAAAGTCTTTTCTCCCTTTGTTTCCTAAAAGAGTTTGTGTAAGAAACTGTTGGCCCCGCCATAGAAAGTCAACAAGGAGAAGTAGGGGTATGAAAAACTACATATGAGAGGTTTCGAGATTTTTAATAGGCCTGAAATGGCAGCAACAGTGTCCACTAGTTTTCCATGTAACCATACATAGTTACAAGGGAGAGCAGGGAATGTAGTCTAGCTGTGTGCATTGTGGTGGATAACTAGCAGCCTCTGTCACAGCAGCATTCTTCAAAATAGCCCCAAACCAGAAACACTCCAAATGCCCATTAGTCGCAAAGGAGATAAGAAGTCATAAATGCATGCAATAGAATACCGTATAGCAATGGAAACAGACTGCAGGTATGTAAACCGTCAACACAGACTCATCTCACAGACATAATGTTGAGCAAAAGAAGTCTCAAAAAGAATATATATATGTATATATATATTTCTCTTTGTATAAAGTTTTAAAGCATCAAAAGTAAGCCATTCTGGGATGCATACCTAAAGTGGTAAACCTATAAAGAAGAAAGGTAATAATTAAAAGACTAGTGGCTGGCTCTTGGAGGCAAAAAGAGATTGTAATCAGAGATGTGTATTGGTGATGCTTCCAGGTGGCATGCCGCCAGTACTTTTTCTTGATCTAGAAAGGGCTTACTTTGGTGTTTTCTTTAATGTTTATTCTTTAAACTATACTGAATACTATAATATAGCTCAGCTATTTTAAAAATGCAAAATGAAACAAAGGCCCAGAAATGGATTTTTCTTAAACATTGAACTCAAAGAAGTTCTCTTATCATAAGATGTTGATTGATGGATGAGCAGACATATCCCCAGTTCTGTATAAACAGGATATGATCCATTATATTCAATTCCATCTGTGTATGCAAAGATATATGTGTGTTTATTTACATAAATATATTCACATATATTTACATATGTATAAACATATGCCTTTATGTGTGAAAAGTATCAGCCTAATGGATGATAGTCTTAACGGCACTTTTGTTTTTAAAATGTGTACATTGTGTGTGTGTTAAGAGAGAGATATGTCATTCTATGAATATGCATTAACTATATGTAATTGTTGGTATACTTAATATTAAATTTTATAGAAGGAATAAATATTAAAAGCTGATATATAGCTTTCTGTAAACTTAATAAGAAATAGAGCTTAAAGAATTAACAAAAAGAGGTAAATTTGCCCTATGCTTTAGAGCAATCATTCTTAACTTTTTGGGGTCTCTTTCAGAATTTAATGAAAACTATGGTCCCTTGACCTAGAAAAATGAATGAGCATATATACATACATTATTGTGCCTGCAATTATGAAGGATTCCTCATATTTCTGTATATTTATGAAGAATATAGAAGTCACTGTACTCTATTAAAATTTCTTAAAAAAAAATTTCCCATCAAATATCAATTGTCTCAACCAAGTTTTTGCAAGAAGTATCAAAGCAGAGAATAAAAAGACTAATGTTCAAGTTTTGTGTAATAGTGACTAACAAGATATTTCTCTTATTACTACCAGGCATTTCTTCTTCCCCCTCGCCTCAGCCACAAATCCCTTCCAGTTGTTTCTCTTCCTATTATTATTATTCTTTTTTTAGATATTCAACACTTTATCATAAAATAGACTTCGTTTTAGATATTCCCCAGCTATAGGCTAATGTCAGTGTTGTGAGCACACTTAAGCTAGGCCAGGCTAAGCTCTGATGTTCATTTTAAGTGTGTTGTGTTTTTTTTAATTGGAGGATAATTGCTTTTCAATGTTGTGTTGGTTTCGGCCATACAACAGCACTAATCGGCTTTAAGTGCATGTGTATGTGTGTGTGTGTATATATACTCCCTCCCTGTTGAGCCTCCCTCCCACCCCCACCACCCGTCCCAGCCATCTTGGTTGTCACGGAGCACCCGGGTGGGCCCCCTGCGTTATTCAGCAGTTTCCCACCCCCACCCGTCCCAGCCATCTTGGTTGTCACGGAGCACCCGGGTGGGCCCCCTGCGTTATTCAGCAGCTTCCCACCCCCACCCGTCCCAGCCATCTTGGTTGTCACGCAGCACCCGGGTGGGCCCCTGTGTTATTCAGCAGCTTCCCACTATCTGTTTCACTCATGGCAGTGTATGTAGGTCAGTGCTGCTCGCTCAGTCCGTACTACCCTCTCCTTCCCCGCTGGGTCCGCAAGTGCATTCTCTACGTCTGTGTCTCTATTTCTGCCCTGCAGATAGGTTCACCAGTACCATTTTTCCAAATTCCATGTCTTCCCTTCCGTCACCCAGGATCGCACCCAGTAGTTGTAGTCATGGTGAACTGCTTTTCCTGCCTCCAATTCTCTCTGTTCCATTCTGTTCTAAGCTGATACAAGAATAATCTCTCCACAGACCAGTGTGGATTTTTTAAAATTGTTGCTGCTTTGTTTTATTTTTGAGCCCAACTAACACGGTGTCTAAGAGTTTGCAATTCAGAATCAAATCAACCTTAACTGCATTCAAAGCCCAGCCTTGTTCTGACCAGCCCTGTGTGATATTGGACAGGCTGCTTGCCCTTTTCGCAGTATCCACTTCTTTATCTATAAGACGAGGACAATAACATAATTTACTAACTGCTATAAAGATAAATAAAATAATGCAGGTGAAGTTATTTAAAGTGATTAGCAAAGGATATAGTGATGCTCAAGAACTATTTCCTGAATTTATTAAATATTTAGCTATAAGGTTTTTTAATTTAATGCTTTTGTGAACTCCATGCTCCCTGTTCCTTTCTTTCAAAATTCCACCTCCTGCATCAGATCTTCCCTAACCCTGAAGCTGGATATAATCTCTCCCACTTCTTAATTCCTCAGACTTTTCATATTATATTTCTCAGCAATATAGCATAATGGTGAAAACTCTAGGATCAAATGCTGGTCTTTTACTAGCTTTGTGACCTTGGGTGGTTCATTTAAGTCCCCTACAGTTTGTTTTCACCATCTGTAACTAGATATTAAGAAATAGTATATGTCACAAAGGGTTTTTATTTTGGATAAATGTAAGTAATGTTTAGAAGTGGCAAAACTATAGAGACAGAGCTGGAGGGGGATATGAGCAGAACAGTCAGAGAGAAGAGACTGACTATAAATGGGTATAAGGAAACCTTTTGGAGTGATGAAATACTTTAAAATTGAATGACAAAAGCAAACGCATGACACAAATATTAAAAACTGGCTATGTAAATTTACCACTGTTTATCAAACTGTACACTTAGAGGGATACATTTTATGGTATTTAAATTATACTTCAATGAAGCAATTTTTTTTAAAAAGGAAAATGAATATATGGTATATGGAAAAGGCTTAGAACAGTAACAGGCCCATACTGAGCACTGTTATCTATTGGCTGTTATTAATACCTTATAATGTTTTATACTGCCTTGAGTTATTTATGGTTCTTCACCAGATTGTTCACTGTCTCATTTCTTACTCACATCTTCCTTCCCCTCCATAAACTAAGCCTGAATTTAATCCTGGTACTAGCCCCTGTGCATCATTAGGTACTTACTTGGTCAACATTTACTGACTCATGCATTATATGAACTGATGGAGTTTATGTCCACTATTAGAAAGTACTGGTTTGGGCTGAGGGTCCCACAGGTTTGTGTATAAGAAGTCTGAACTGTGCTTTTGGCCAGCTGGTTTTTTACATCTCTACATGATAGAGAACAGTCAGTATTGAGTATGGCTTTTAAATACCAGGATCTTGGTAATTGTTTTGATGCTAATCTCCACAGATGTAAGACTCTTTATGCAGGCCTGGTTTTCTCCGGTCACAGCTAAACCCTGCCATTCCCTGAGTTAGCATATGGTATTCCTGATCTGGTATTCCTAACACACCAAAGCTGTCTTTTCAGATCTTTTGAATATTCACCATTTCCTCAAAGAGATAGTGACTCTTCCCAAATAACTTCTTCCACAGTTTGGGCAACAGTTTCCTAGGAACCAGAAGAAAATTGTGAATGAGATTCTCATAGTCTTCCAAGAAAAATACAAGAATGTTTTGTGTATTTTTGGAATACACAAAATATTCCACATAATATTATATGGAAAATAGCATTAAGAAGAAGGAGGGAGAAGGATAAAATGGCGGAGTGGCAGCATGTGGAGTTCACATCTTCCCACAAAGGCATCAAGAATACATCTACAAATGGAACAGTTCTCGCAGAGCACCTACTGAACACTGGCAGAGGACCCTGGACACCTGAAAGGACAGGAAAAGATGAAAGAGAGAAAAGGAAAGAAGAGGAAGCAGGACAGGATCTGTGGGTCTGGGTTGAGGGGGTGAGGAACTGGAGGAGAGGAGAGGTTCCTGCACCCAGGGGATCCTCCTCACTGTGGGGAGATCAGCTGAGGCAGAAGGGGGGACTTGGGTTCTGGAGGAGAGTGCCACAGCCGGTCTGTGGCAGGCGGGACAGAGCGAGATGTTCACAGGCGGGCTATGCATAACCCTGCGCGCCTCAGCCTCAGACGTGTGTCTGCCAGTGTGGACAGGGGGACTGGTGTGTAACGTGGGGTTTGGAGAGCAGACCCCTACAAGAGGAGGACTGCTGTTGGCTGCCCGGAGGCAGCCTGAGGGGATAGGAGTGAGGAGCTCCACAACCAGGAATGCTGCTGGAAGAAGCCCAGAATGCTGTAGAAGTGAAGCGCCACTGTTGAGTGAGGCATGAAGGGCAGAGCTGCCGTCACAGCCTCATCCCAGTCGGCTGCTGCCTCCCCCGCTCCTGCCTGGGTGAGCACACGCACCCCAGCCAGTTGCCACCTCTCCCCCCTCCCTCCAAAGCGCCAATGCATCTCAGTCGCTGCCTCTGCCCCCTCTCACTTAGGTGGGGAGCAGATGCCTGTGGGTGGCCCACGCACAGAGGTGAGGCTGAAACCCAAGCTGAACCCCAGGGACTATGCAAGGAAGGAAGAAGGTCTGAAATCTCTCCCTGCTGCTGCATGAACCACAGATTAAATAGCTGTGACCATCTTCATAAACTCAGCACCTGCGGAACAGCTGAATGGACAAGTGCCCCCACAACTGAGACAGATCTGGTTGTAGCAGCTGTGGAACTTGTCAGCACTACAGTCAGGAGTGGACCAAGTCAGTCTGAGCTGCGCCTATAGTGCCTGCAGTGGGTCCAGATCCAGGATTCCTGCAATCCTGAGACCCAATTTGAGTGGATTTATGCTGGCGGCCCAGTGAAGACAAAGCCTGATAAGACACCAGGGCCAACTGCTGGCATACACACTGTTACAGTGGGGCTGAGAGCAGTGCCAGCAACACAGTAACTTCGGAGCTCACACAGCAGGTGAAAAATGACACAAGAAAGCATACCCACAGATGAATAGCGCCGGAGGAGGAATTCTCAGTGTCTTCTCTCCCCGTGGGAGTGCCCCAAACCTGCACCACAGATGAGAAGCACAGCAAGAATAAGATCTGGGGCCTCTACTACAGCAGCTCGGGAGCAGACCCTGCCCCTGACAGAGCAGTGACAACTACAGAGTGAAGGGGGGCCCCCCCAAGCTCAATATCCAGGGCAGGCTCTGGTCACCGCACCAGCCAAACCCCCACATCAAGAGGATAATGGCCAGCATACGCTGAGGAAAGAGGTGGCAAACATTCATACTAAAAACAGCCCTCTCACCAAGCAATACACACACGCGTTAAAATAGCCCTCTAAGGCTGTCTGAGGGTCTGGAATTGGGTGGAAGAACTGCCAACATTTAGTCTTGAAGTTCAGCAGGGCTTAGGTAAAAGCTCCACAGGGCTGGGGGAAACAGAGACTCCACTCTTGGAGGGCACACACAAGATTTTACATTCACTAGGACCTAGCAGAAAGCAATACCTCCATAGGAACCTGGGTTTAGGGGTCTTGGAGGATCTCTTAGAGAGACAGAGATTAACCATAGCTCACTGTGGAGACAAGGACATTGTTAGCGGAGGCATCGGGGAGTATTAATCTGTGTGAGCTCTCTCAGGGGTCCCCATTTGGAACCACTCAACAACCTGCAGGTTCCAGTATTGGAATGCCTCCAGTCAAGCAACCAGCAAGACAGGAACACAGCCCTACCCATCAGCAGACAGGCTGCCTAAAGTCATCCTGAGCTTACCCCATCCCCAACACATTCCCTGACACAGCCCTGCCCACTAGAAGGACAAGACCCAACTCTGCCCACCACAGGGCACCAGTCCCTTCCACGAGGAAGCCTGCACAAGCCCCTGGACGCACCTCACCCACCAGGGGACATACACCAGAAGCAAGAGGCACTACGATTCTGCAGCCTGTGGAAAGGAGACCATAAACACAGTAAGTTAGACAAAACGAGTCAACAGAGAAATATGTCTGTGTTACAGACAAAGGAACAAGATAAAAACCTACAGGAACAACTAAATAAAGAGGAGATAGACAATCTACCTGAAAAAGCATCAAAATAATAATAATAAAGATCCAAAATCTTGGAAAAAGAATGGAGACACAGGCCAACAAGGTACAAGAAATGTTTAACAAAAAGATAGAAGATTTAAAGAACAAACAGAGATAAACAACACAATAACTGAAATGTGAAATACACTAGAAGGAATCAGTAGTAGAATAACTGAGGCATAAGAGCAAAGAAGTGAGCTGGAAGACAGAGTGGTGGAAATCACTGCTGCAGAAAAGAATAAAGAAAAAGAATGAATAGAAATGAGGACAGTCTCAGAGACCTCTGGGACAACGTTAAACACACCAACATCTGCATTATAGGGGTCCCAGGAGACAAAGGGCCTAAAGAAATATTTGAAGAGATCATAACATGGGAAAGGAAATAGTCACATCCAGGAAGCTCAGAGAGTCCCACACAGTATAAACCCAAGGGGAAACATGCCAAGACACATACTGATCAAATTAACAAAAATTAAATACAAAGAAAAAAATATTAAAACTAGTAGATAACATACAAGGTAATACCTATAAGGTTATAAGCTGATTTTTCAGCAGAACCTCTGCAGGCCAGAAGAGAGTGGCATGCTTTATTTGACAGCAAAAGAGACACAGAATGTATCTCACAGAATGTTCTATGTATAGAACAGTCGTTTGGACTCTGTGGGAGAGGGAGAGAGTGGGATGATTTGGGAGAATGGCATTGAAACATGTATAATATCATATAAAAAACGAATCGCCAGTCTAGGTTTGATGCAGAATACAAGATGCTTGGAGATGGTGCACTGGGATGACCCAGAGAGATGGTATAGGGAGGAAAGTGGGAGGGGGGTTCAGGATTGGGAACACATGTACACCCGTGGCGGATTCATGTTGATATATGGCAGAACCAATACAGTATTGTAAAGTAAAATTTAAAAATAATAAAGTGATGAGAGGGAAAAACGTACAACCTAGAATACTCTACCCAGCAAGGCATTCATTTAGATTGTACAGAGAAATCAAAAGCTTTACAGACAAGCAAAATCTAAGAGAATTCATAACCACCAAACAGCTTTACAACAAATGCTAAAGAAACTTCTCTAGGCAGGGTAAAAAGAAAACAAAAAGAGACCACAGCTATAATAGAAACAAGAAAATTAAAAATGGGAAAGCTCGTTTGCCTGGTAAAGGCAAACATACAGTAAATGTGGGAAATCATCCACACACAAATATGATATGGTACATATAGATAATGGAATATTACTGAGCCATAAGAAAAGAAAAATAATGCCATTTGCATCAACATGGACCTGGAGATTGTCATACTGAGTGAAGTAAGTCAGAGAGAGAAAGACACATATCATATGATACTATGTATATGTGGAATCCTTAAAAAATGACACAGATGTACTTATTTACAAAACAGAAATAAAGTCACAGATATAAAAAACAAACTTATGTTTTACTAGGGGGGAAAGCAGAAGCAGAGGGGAGGGATAAATTGGGAGATTGGGATTGACATATACACACTGCTATGTATAAAATGGATAACTAATAAGGACCTACTGTGTAGCACAGGGAACTGTTCTTAGTCCTCCATAATGACCTATTAGAAAAGAATCTAAAAGAGTAGAGTTATGAATATGTAACAACTGATGCACTTTGCTGTTTGGCAGAAACTAACACAGCATTATAAGTCAACTCTACTCCAATAAAATTTTTTAAAACATTTTTAAAAAATGAAACAGTAGCCAGAGCTTTTCCTATAAAAAGCATCTATCAAAAAAGAAGTAAGATGAGATGATCTGCAAGGTCTTTCCGGCTTTATCATCAGAATTTGATACATGAAAAAGCTCAGTTACATTTTTAATAAATTAAAAGTTGGAAATTTTTGTTCAAAATGTTTTTTAAAAGAGGAGAAAATTATTAAATAAGTAATAATAAAACAAATAAAAGATTTTTTCTTTCCATGCCATGTTATTACTTAGCACTCCAAAAGTAAAACGTAATTACCAACTAAACCTTGCTTGTTAGAAACGGAAACCAAATTAGCCCCAGAATGGTTAGTTGAGCATCTTGTTTTAGCCCAATGTTGAGTTCTTTAAAAGAAGCATTCACAATTTATGCCTACCTTGAAAGTTTTTTTGGGGTAGAATCAATTTAATTTGGAGGGCTTAAAGGTACAAATTTTCTATTTTCTATTTTGTCAAGGAGAGGAAAGAACTTTTCTTAAGACAGTTAAAAGGAGCAAAATAAAGCAATCTACTTTCTTGGTCGTTTTTACCCTAAACGCAAATCATCAGGACTTTAATAATCAGGTTTACCAACCAGATCTCTAATTAGTCTGTTATTGCACAAATCCACATATTTAAAATCAAGATATTGTGGACCACTGGTGTTTACAAAACCAAAACAACCCACCGAGCTTTCCATCTGCCATTGTTGCATTTCAGAGGGGAAGACAGCTTACTTCTAAAGCTTGGGGATTCCTGTAATCTCTCATATATTATTCATGATAGACTCTTGCATTTTCTTTTATTGAATGCCCGAATTAGTTCCTTTATTGTACATGCAGGGACAGTGGCAGAAGTTCGAAAAGATGCATCTACGTCTCCTATGACAACAGGGAGCCAGAAGGAGCTTGTAACCCCAGCTACATCATCATCCCAACATGACAGCTCCCGGTGAGTTTCAGGGATTCTTTGCTTTGCCATTCTCCAGGTGAGAACTTTTGCTGAGTTATTTAATAAAAAGTGAAAAATCTTAACAATTCTTAATGTCTCCAACTCAAGAGAGAGGCCCTTATTTGGAATCATCTAGATACGACCAGGTAGAACCCCTGGAACCCTTTCCTTTATCCATGCATGTCCTTAATTGGTAATGGTAATTGACAGGGTTTCCATAGAAACACAGAGCTAATCCTACCTTTCATCAGAAAATGTTTAGGAGCAGGTCCTACCCAATTTATCCTGAAATGGTTATACACTTGGACTATAAACTTAACTTACTGAATCAATTGATACTGAAAACCGTAGTGGGTTTTGTACTACAGTTAAATGACTGTCAATATTTACTTATACCAGAGACATTTGAGGAGCTAATACTTTGATTGGCCTTTTCTACAGTCAAGAAAAGAAATACGTTATTAAAATTTCTCATGTCTAATAAGCCAACTCCTATATTATACATTTAAGGCTGAATATATAAACATTAACACCCAAAGGGCATGTTTGTGTTTCCTTGGGGATATGATTTTTTAAGCACTTAAAATCCTAGCATCTTATCCAATAAATATAGATTTTAAGACTTAATTTTAAAGAACTTTTGGGAAATGACTCAGCACAGAGGATAATAGTAATGGAGGAGTTAAGGTAAAGAAGAAAGGCAATCAGGGTTTTCAAATGAATTTTCCTATCTTTGATGCAAAGATCTTGGATCAGATCTTTAACACTACTCTAATGTGTTTCTGATAATTGCACTTCAATTTCGTGAGAGGCATAAAAAAGAAGAATAAAATGTTTCCCCAGTAAGCGTTTTATAGAACATCCTCAGCACACATTTTCTGAAATGACCATATCAACTTTGTGGAGTTTTATAAGCCCAGGTTAAAATCACAGTGAAGACTCATATCTACAGACCTTAAAAAAAGGATTCTTTCTCTGTTACTTCTTAATACTGCACATCAGCTAAATACAGATTCTCAGAAGCTTCTTAAATAATGAGCATTTGGCTAAATAAAACAATCTGCAGCAGCCCAGATTTTATCCTTAGAAGTGCATGATGGCATATTATAGGTCTGCAATACAAAGTGCAGAGTTGAAAAAAAAGATTCAGTACTATGAAAATCAGTTACCAAGAAAGCACAGTGGTTGCTTTCCAGATTTCAGAATCAAGATTATTTGAATTCTTTTTATTTCAAAGTGTAGAAAAGGAATTTTTATAGAGTACTTTTACATATAAGCTTTTAATGCAATAGGAAAGCCTGTTATTCTTCATTCCAAGAAACCTTTGACAGTACTGAGAAGAACAAGAATAAAAGCCCTTTCCCTGTCTACCCAAAATTCCAAGAATTGTCAAGACCTGCAGAAAAGGATGGGGATGGAACAGGGGCTGTGGGGGACAGTTTTTCCTTTGTTCTCTGGAAAGTGCTAACACCTAGGACAGTCCCATATGGGCCCATGTGCAGGTGATAAAACCCAGCATGGCAAAGTCATCTTTCTCATTCGCAGCGTAGGTTGTTAATTGTTCTCTGCTGCCTGTCAGTATAATGTGAAATTTTCATTCCCCATTCAAGATGGGAAAAGTTGTGGCTGAAAATGTTAACATTTGCATTTTTATTTGTTGATTTATTTAAAGGACAGCCTCTCCTACAGCAATCCATCACTTGGTGACACCCCGAATATGAATAATGTATTGTAGACTTGCGGTTACAATGTGTAATAAGTGCTAGAGACAGTAAGGGAATGTTAACTATGTTGCAAATGTAATATTTATTGACGCGTAAAGTTTATTGCTTTCGAGGTTCAATAATACTGACCATAGGACATTAATATCACTTATCCTGATTTTAGCAGGGCACCTTTGTGTGTGAAAATATTCATCTGTCTCATGCTAACAAAATAAATATGTAATTTACAGCACAAGCAAAGAGGGCTTTATAGTTTTCTGTGCTGATAGTGGCAATGCCTCTGTCTTTCTATTTTACGTCTGGCCTCCAACACTGATCACACACTCCTTAGGTGTCCAAGAAAGCAGGCACAGTGGGCATCTTGGCACAAGAAGGTGGCACCACTGAACTAAACAGTACCATGCATTTCTGCTGGACCAGAACAGGTAACACCCCTAGACCATTACACCTGAAGAGAGGACTGGAGGGACTTTTCTCCCCGTCATTCCCGATACCAGTGGGTAGCTGCACCTTTGCTCACAAAGCTGAATAAATACTTTTCCTGACACAATTCTGAGTCAGACTTTACCCAATTCAGCTTGATCTTCTGGTCTCCAGTGTGGAGCCAGAGCTGGGCAAGTTACCAGTGAATTTGTTATGAGCAGAAATGTTGCTGATAATTAACCCTTTTGGGCCTTCTAGAATTAGTTGTGTCTGTTGCCAGCATAAAGATCATATAAGAAATATCTGAGATCCAGAGCAGAAGAAGTAATGTTAATTAGCAACCATCAGCTGTAATTGTCATCCCCATTAAGATGCAGAATTATGTATTTCTTCGTTATAAATAACCTTTCTAATTGTACTTGATGTATGCCAATTTAATCAAAAAGCATACTTGCAACAGGCAGATATTTGCATTAATGTAGCTTTGAATCTTCAAATCTTTTATTTTAGATTTGAGGAGAAAAGTCTATTACATGCTGTATATTTTTTAAGTGTTGGTATCTTTTTCTAGTCAGATATGTATATCTGGAACATTTTATATTAAAATGACAGTATCTTGTGAAGCTGTCCATTGAAACAGAAGTCTTGTCACTTTTTAAAGTATTGGTGGAGTTTCCCTCGGTCTTATGACAACTCAGTGATGATTGTTCTAAACTGATAAACAAAGACAAACACCAGGCCTGCAGCAGCAGTGTTAGTCACTCAGTCCCTGAAGTAAAAGGTTACTAAGGCCCCTCCTTGCTGTTCTTCCCTGACTCAGAAGAGCTAAGGCCAATACTCTTGAACTGTTTTTTTCTCCCCACTCTGAGATATGAAGAGAGAAAGACAGATCTCACCAAATCATGGCCAACTAGTGAATTTTTGGAACTGGAGCTGTGGCTAGCATTATTTCTAGGACACACTGTTCACCCCAGGAATCTAGGTTTTTTGTTTTTTTTTTTTTTTTTCAGAAAGATTAGTTTATATCACAAGAGCAAGTTGAAGTTTTCTATTTTACTTTGTTTGGTCTGTTTTTTGATGTATGTCATGGGAGATGATTTTGTAGAGCTTGTTTCTCGTTGAGGGAGGTTGGGAAATATTTGTGTATGTGCTTTAAAGGACTTAATAGCTTATTGAGGAAACTTTAAAAAAAATAATAAGCTGAATTTGTTTGTTTGTTTTTTGAGGCCTTGGCCCTTTGCTGTCAAACCATATGCTTAATATGTTCCAAAAAATTTGCTGTAAGTTTCCACCTTGCCAAGCTTTTTATAGAGTAATTGCCAGGACACAGTCATGCTCACAGGCTTCTGTTCACACGCAGCTGACTTGAAAGTCAGTTGTGGAGCATCCACTGAAGTTGAGATTGAAGGACCCAGGCGTTGCTTCTTAGCTGTTTGGATGACTTTTACTTCTTTTTTTCTTTTTTCTGATCCCAAATTTCAGTGTTTTTTCATTCATTCACACTGTGTGAAGCTTGGATTTCGTTCTGAGGTATTTTATGGGCAGTAAGCCCGTAAAACTCTGATTTAGAGTAAGAATCTGACAGACTTACTTTAAGGGTCAGAATTTGTTTTTATAACTTGATAGGAATTTAATCTAAGAGAAGGGAATGGATTGTGTTTCCATCACACGTAATAGCCAGATTGCAACACTTTCTTGCACTTGTGCCCAGAATCCTATCAAAAATTCTTTTCTTTTTTTAAAATCAGAACTTTTCCTCACCTAGACATTCACACAAATATTTTTAGTACCTAACCAGATCCCCTCATGTGCCTAGCACATAACAATGTGTTATTCTCCCAAGATGGAGAAAGAAGAACTAAACTAAAATCCATAACCTGAAACTAGAGCCTTGTAGGTGCTACTTGGCTTTATGTGGTCTGTTTGATCAGTAGACCTCACTGCCTCTATACAATAGAGCTTATGAGTGGTGACTGTATGTGACGATATTGGCTTCTATTCATTGAATGCCTGTTGTGTGTCAGGTATTGTGTTGGGCATGTTCAGATATGTCCTTTCACAATATATGTTCATACAAATCACATGTCATTGTAAAGCTCTTTTTAATGACTGTTAAAACTCATTTTCAAAGTATTGAATTTCTCTTAGAATTTTCAAAATGGTTTCCAAAAATGTGAACTTCTAGGCCAAGAACTGTTATTTTAACTTTGTCTACCCTCAGAATAACAATTTCACAGTACACATAAAGTGCCATTCAGTATAACATTTCCATTTTGTGTGTATTGTAAATAACAAAATAAAAACAAAACTTAATAAACTCCAAGAGATAGCAATAGACAGGGAAGCCTGGCATGCTTCCATCCATGGGGTTGCAAAGAATCAGACACAACTTAGCAACTGAACAACAATATGAAATATTGCACAAAATGATGACAAATAAAAGGGGATAATGTGAAAACTTTAGAAAAGAATCAGTTGACTATGTAAAAGCAAATATGAAGTTATAAATATACCTATCTTATATATCAGGAGATGAAAAGCTCAGCCATTCAAAAGGATTTTTATGTAAGCCAAGTTGATAAATTGAAATTCCCTGCTAGCAGGTGCATTAATACCAAGAACAGTTGCATGCATGGAAATTTTTGTGTGTTTGATGAAGAGATGTTGCTTTTAATTAAGCCATGATTTGGGGCTGTTACTGTAATTCCCACTGTTAAAAGCCATTAATATAATCATCCATTCCTCTTGTACACACTGCTTATAGAGTGTGTAAATTAAGAAAACAGAAACAAATAGGCTAAATAGAAATAATAAAGACATAGTTTAATTCCAAGAAATGAATTCAGCTTGAGGAAACCTGTCAATACATTCTTAACATAGAAGGAACGTACAGTACAGAGAAAGTACACATCATAACAGCTGACATTTACTAGCCGCTTAGAGTTCTAGTCCTAGTCTCAGGAAATCTCTCTAAATTCTAGTGAAGGGATTATAAGAGCTGTTTTACTGCTCATATGTTTCTATATTTTCCATATGTTTTATAACAGCAGTGTATTACTTAGGTAAGTTTGAAAACAATATTTAAAAGAAAACAAAGAGCACACATTCATAGGAAGGGAACCCGTTTCATTATTCTATACTCTTTAGTGCCAAGTAGTTGCAGAAAACCTGTCATCCTTGGAACATATGACATGATTATGTTATTTCTTTGTTGAGCCAGCAATAGGTAAGGATTATGCTTCCGCGGTGGGTCTTCTCTAGGGGACTGAACTCTGAAAAATGCTGTGACTAGTGACATCTGTTCAGTATTTTCAGTTCCTGCCATCATTTCAGTTTTGGGCCTCATTTAGACTTGCTCATTTGGTCCAAGGTCATCAAATTCCCTTCACTTAAGTATTAAGAAACATTTGTTGAGTGTTACTTACTGTCCTAGTCACTTAACTGCTTTTATAAAAATTATATATGTTGCCTAATGTAATCCTCACAATCATGAGAAAGTAAAGCCCAGAGAAGCAATTATAGAACATTTAAGAGCCTGGGGATAATGATTATAACACCCAGGTTAGTGGGCCTAGGTTTCAATGCTAGCTTGTGTGGCTTTGAGCAAATCCCTTAGTTTCATCTATAAAATGGGGATAATAATATCTCCCTCATAGGCTTGTCATCATGGTTAAGCAAGATAGATTACATAAAGAACCGAGCACAGTCCTGGTACATGGCTAATCGGAGCTGTCATTGTAGAACTTCCCAGGACCACACAAGCAATAAGAAAAAGAGCTCAGATTTGGACCTTGCTGTTACAATTCCAAACTCTATGTGAATTCCCTGACAAAAGGTTAGGAATAGGGTTAGGCTCATCTGAGAGTGGGCAGTACTGCTGCATTTTTTAATATTTCTTGCAAACATACCTGAGCCTGATTCCTCATGTGAAAATAAGAGTTTTTTAACTACCTTGCAAATTTGCTCAGAGGATTAGACATGACTAGATATGCAAAGCCTTAACTTGGGGCTGGGTGACAATATGCCCTCAGGGTTAGCTTCTTTTTCTGTGCTCTGGGCAACAAGATTTGGGGAGTACCTGGAACACAGTATATGTGAATGACACAGGCTCCCCTTGCAAAATGCCCTGAGTGGCAGAGCTGTACAGAAATGTGGCTTAGAAGCAAACTGAATAACCTTGCATTCAAAGTTATTTATAATGGATTTCTTTTCATAATTATCCCTTTGTGAAAATTCTAAAAGGGCTTAATTCCCTTTAGAGCAGTGGTTTGGAAATCTATGTGCACATTGGAGTCACTTAGGAATCTGTCAAAGTAGCAGTTTCTAGGCCTTACCTGGGTTAATTGAACCAGAATTGCCAGAAATGGGCACCAGTGATGTACAATTTTTATTTTGCCAGATGACTCCAACATACTTGGTCTAAAGACACACTCTGGAGCTGCCCATCTTCGCACTGCCCAACCCCTGCACACTGGCATTCTCCCTTTCTCCTTTCTGCCCCTCTCCTGTCCCAGGGCCTCTCCCCTCAGTCAGCAGCTTTCTGCAGCCATTGTCATCTTCTCCCCCAAGGTACTATCAAGATACATCGGTAGCCTGCAGTGAAAAAAAATTATTAAGAAGCCCTTGAAGAACTCCATTCATCAATCTCAATTGTTGAAATTGGAGACTAATCACTGGGACATATTGTTGATGGCTTTCTTCTCTATGAAGTGTATGGACACATCACTCTATCCCTGAAGGAACTCTCAGCAAACAGGAGAAAGATGCCTAAGGAAATAATTCCTAGTGCTTTCTGCCACTTTTCTCCTTCTCTGCTTTATCCTTTTTTCACAGTGCTTATCACCTTCCAATATACTGTGTAATTTACCGATATATTTTGTCATCTGCCTCACCTGTGTCACATAGAACATAAACTCACGAGGATGAAGACTTCTATTGTGTTCATTACTGCATCCCTGTGCTGAGCAGGGCCTGGCCCATGGTAGACATTCAATAAAATATTTATTGGATGAATGAAAGAATGAATTAGTAATCACAAAATGGATGTTTCCTTTTATTTATTCATTCAGCCACACCATGTGGCTCCTGGGAATTTAGTTCTCCAACCAGGGATTGAACCCAGGCCCGTGGCAGTGAAAGTGCCAGGTCTCTGGACCACCAGGGAATCCCCCAAAATGAATGTTTCCTTTCAGATTTATCAGTTCATATATTCGTGTAGACAACAATTTTCCTTCATTTCTTCTCTATATCTACAAAAGAATCATGTTTATACCCAGCTAATATTAATACATTTGTTGTGCTTCATTTATTTTCCAGAACTTCCTCACATTTTCATCTACTTGAAGATTTTCCCATTGTATAGAATTGGAAATGTTTAGGTTGTCAGGAGGTTTCCAGACTGGATGGCAGCAAGGTCTCAATTGTGACCAGTTTTAGCATGTTCTTTGCATTGGGATTTGTTGTTTTCTTAACATCTCACAGTTATCTTCGCTAAGTGAACGTATACCACTCCATTATCTTGTGTTCATCTGTATCATAGAGCTTCTTCTAAAGCTCTGCTTAGGCCTGTGGCTAGTTTTCTGTTTTGGTTTCCAGCTGTCTATCCTATTTCTAAACTATACTCTCCGTTTAGAGATGAGATCAAAATGGAAACATGTACATTTGACTCTTGATTTCAGAGTAAGTTACACATTTTGAAGATAAAGTAATGGAGAGATGAGTATTTTTTCAAAAATAATTAAATAATTGATTTCAGAATAACATAGTTTAAACTTCTTTTCAAAATCTTTGGGTTTCCTGCTGGCCAGTAGTTTAGAAATGCTAAGGAGATAAACCAACTTGGCTCCACATCATTCAAAGCACAGGGACAAGCAACTCGTGGGTATTGCTAGCCTTGCCAGTTAACAGGAGGCCAGGTGTAATTTACGTTTCCTGAGATAATGCTCCGTGAACATGTATTTACTGAAGTTTTTTTCTTTTTTGAGGTTTAAATGAAATTGTATCTGGAAAACATTAGATTTTACTTTAGGAAGGACACTCGGAGTAAAACAGAAAAAAGTTAGGATCCTTGAAGTCCAAATTAAGTCATTAGTCATGCTGAAAAAGGTGACTGGGTATTAGTGTAGACTACATACTTTGCCTTAGGACAAGAATGGTCAGGATTGTGTGTGATAGTGCCAAGTATGCCACTGAGTAAAATCAAAGACACTATCAACAACAAGACTTGCGGTGAAGAAGACAAAGAATAATGTAGCAGTTAATAGTCATTGACTAATGCATTTTCAGCTCAGTTGTACATTTTTGCACAGTTTATGTATTCAAATATATACTTGTGTTATATTGAATGGGTAAGTGAAGTCGCTCAGTTGTGTCCAACTCTTTGCAACCCCGTGGACTGTAACCTACCAGGCTCCTCTGTCCATGGGATTCTCCAGGCAAGAATACTGGAGTGGGTTGCCATTTCCTTCTCCATATGTGTTATATATACTACTTTTAATATATTTAACACACTCATATTTTCCCATAAACTATTTGCTTTTGATATTAATAAGCCCCTTTCCCAAAAAAGATGTTACAGTCTTTTTTTTCACGTTCTCTTTATTTCTTATGGAGAAATTCATTTTAGCATTTTGCATTATCTACAAATTTTTGTGAGTCTAACCACAAAACTTGAGACAGGTACATGGAAATTTCTTGTAAATAATAAAGAGAAACACATGAATATTGTTATTTTCATTAGCATTAATACACCTTTTATGGGACTATGTATGGGCCACTTGGTGTACAAATCCTAATATTACTCATGAAAGAAAGAGTCCAAGTTGGTCTTGAAGCTCAAGAGTAATTGGCCAGTGCATTACATATTTACTTACCAAGACTTTCATTGATTTTCTTTCTGTTGTGGGTGCCTACTGAAATAAGACTGTTACTAAGATTGAAAGTTCATCATCTCATTGCTTTGTACTCACCCCTAAGTGGCTGCAAAATGATCAACTTGTCTGGAAGGGTAAGCGTCTTGGCCAGCAAGGGGAACATGATTAATAGTACACACGAGAGGGCGTTTCTTCCTTTGGGAAAGCTGGGAAATTCTGAAGTGGATTGTGACTTGTATAGGGACCCTGCTTCAAGCTTTCCCTGTCATAGGACATGGGCTACTTGAAAACCAGAGCCAATCATTAGAGTTGAGACGGCTCCATTCCGGACCGGGACAATGAGTAGAAAGTAGACAGATCTTGTATGTAATCGCATGTCATATAAAAGTCCTGCCTGCAGTTGTGCTTCTTGGAGAATTCGTCCTTTCCACATTTTGACAATTTAAAAATCACCTGGATTAATGATCATATTAAATAATAATAATAAATAAGGGATATAAGAGAAAATGGATGGGATTGTTAGCCATGGGATTGATTTTTAAATCTTATTTAGTAAATAAAGGGTGATGGAAGTTATACCCTAGGGATTGTCTTCTTTCTGTGACTCTGAGTAACCCTGAAAAAGTGAAAGTCGCTCGGTCATGTCTGACTCTTTGTGACCCCATGGACTATACAGTCCATGGAATTCTTCAGGCCAGAATACTGGAGTGGGTAGCCAATCCCTTCTCCAGCCGATCCTCCCAAACCAGAGATCTACCCTAGGTCTCCCACATTGCAGCCAGATTCTTTACCAGCAGAGACACAAGGGAAGCCCAGAGTAAACCTACTGAGGCATTTTTAAGAGCCAGAACAAAAGCTAGAGCTGGTGCATCATGCCATTTCACAATGAGTAAAAGGATGTTAAGTTTATTTTCTTGCTGAGGGCTGTCTCTTCCCCTCACCCTGGAAGAAATGTGTGCAACAGAAGTCGGCACGGTCATGTACTTGGCACGTGGTATAACCTGATAGATGCTAGAAGTATCAGGCCTTGGGACACTTGTCCAACCAGGTGCAGCTTGGACCAATCACCACAAATGGCATTCTGTGTGGACTGTCACTCGGATGCCTCTACATGTTCTTCATTAGTGAATTGGTGCCCTCCTGCGTGGGGAGTTGGTGCTGCAGTGTGTCCCAGCTCGGAGGAGACTTTTCAGTCAGAGCTTGTACTCATCCTGTCCAGTCCCATGTCTGCTGTCTTCACTATCTCAGCTCCTGACTGAGAAACAAGCTGCTCCTAAACTAGAAGTTCTCCATGGACCCGCTGATACACCTCAAAACCAACCCCGTCTTTGGGCATTGGAAAGAAACAGAGTGATGGGGCAAGAGCCAGATTCTGGTAAGAGCTGAGGGGTTGCCGCATCTCAGGGGCAGATCCTAATTGTCACACAGGCCATTGGTTTACAAAAGGAACAAGCTAACTAGTGGCAGAACTAAGACTGGGGCTGGCCCTGGAGCCATGGCACCCTGAACAGCTGGAGAGTTAGAGGTCGGCGACATCGCTGGGACGCAGTTGATGAGCCACCCTGAGCCAGGGCTGCAGTTTACCATCACTCCTCATCCCTTGTGGCTCAGCTGGTAAAGAATCCACCTACAATGTTTGAGACATGGATTTGATCCCTGGATTGAGAAGATCCCTTGGAGAAGGGAAAGCCTACCCACTCCAGTATTCTGGCCTGGAGAATTCGCACAAAGTCGGACATGACTGAGCAACTTTCACTTCACTCATCCAGGTGCAACTGGAGCTCAGTGGCTTCTCCAAACCTGTCCCTCCAGTCCACTGAAGCTTCACCAGCTTGTCTCAGTTCTTTTATCTGCCCCCTTTGAGTATAAACATTTTTGTCAGCAGCGAACTATTTCTGTGGGTGTACAGCTATAGGTCACATGGCACTGACTTTTATTCAAACCAGAAGGCTTCGTGCTACGACTGGAGTACTGTGTCATTACCTCAGCAGAGTCTTTTGTATCAGCGTGAGGATTTCAGTTTCACGCCCTGCAGACTTCATGGTCTTCTGTGCTCTCTTTGCCTCTGTAGTGGCATAAAGGGTAAATCCCTGTGTCCTGTTCATCTTAGACTGAAAAAAGTAAAGTTGATCCATTTGAGATCTCCAAACAAAGACAGATAAAAATCTATTGGCAAAAAGCTTTTATTAAAGAAAAAAAGAATTATTTTCAGCTAATATGGCTTTCCATATGGATGAATATGGTCTCAAGTCATGAAAGAGGGAAAAACTTCTGTGTTAACGTTGGCCTCTGGTCCTATTTCATTATTACAGATTATCTTGACTTTACTAATTGAAACACAAGGTATCCTCAAGTGTTTAGGTATCATAAAAATCAGGCTGGAGCCAAGATCTGTTTCTAACCAGTCACTGCTGGCAAAGAAATTAAAATTTCTCCTTCAAACAGCTGTTTATTTGAAAGAGAGAAGGAGACATTGTAGTAGAGAAAGCTGTTAGTATTAGGAAATGTCTGGAATAAGTTAATAGCAACCAAGGTAGAAGCAAATCAGAACTTATTATTTAAATTGAATATTTCATTAAAACAGAATCTTTAAAATGAAATAAAAAACCTTACATCTGGAAGTTTGCATATCAGAGGCTTAAGATCAAAGATATCACAGAATTAGAGTTATAGCTTAATATCATATATTGTTTAACATTAACTACTAAGAGATATATTCATTTAACCTTTACAAAAAGTATGAAATACTGTGTGGCCTATAAATTTACCTTCTTGCCACCACCTTCAGCCTGTGGCCCCAGTAAGACTGAACTGCCAAATGAGCTCAATAGGCTATGATGCGGGCATCCAGCTCTTACTCCCTCATGATACCACCTGTCTTCCCCAGAGGGCTGTTGTGTAGGGGCAGGGAAAGCCATTTGAGAATCTGTTTGCTAATTAATTTTTAAAGGAACTGACACCAGTGATTGGCAGCAGTCACTTCAACATTTATGCTTAGTTGGGACAGTTGTAGTGATAATATATTTTTTTAAGTGATATTTTAAACCACCTATAATCCTCCCACCCACTGTACACACCACTGTTAATATTTTAGTCTTTCGTGTATATCCTTCCAATCCTTTTTTTTCTTTTACATCTTATATGCTTCTCTTTTTTTAAACTAACTTTTTCTAAATTGTGAAATATCTGGAAGTTTAAAAGCAAAACTCTTCTTTGTGTTAATCACCCCATGAGTAAATAAGAAACAGGTAAGTAAAAATTAGCAGTGCTAAATAAAATCACCTGGATAGACCTGTCAGCAGCGTTGATTGTTGTAATGAGAATGTACATGTTTCTCTCATAAGTTACCTTAGAGATGTTATGATAAGATTCTTTCCAATAAAATGTCTCTTTTTTCTTCTTTATTGGATCGATACACAAATTTAATGCAAAATATAAACCACTGCTATAAAATATATGCATATTCTAAACATGACTCTTAAATCTGTCCTTAGGATGAAAAAAATATGTATTAAAGTTAAATCATACGGTTAGAATAACTTTGTTTGTAAAGGAAAAAAGATTGATCAAGCGTAATCTTCCTGGTTAGGAGTACTGCAAGACAAGGTTTGCTGGAGTATACCACTCCTATCTGGGCTTCCCCGGTGGCACTAGTGGTAAAGAACCTGCTGATGCAGGAGACATGAGATGTGGGTTCGATCCCTGGATCAGGAAGATCCCCTGGAGGAGTGCATGGCAACACACTCTTGCCTGGAGAATCCCATGGACAGAGGAGCCTGGCAGGTTGCAGTCCATAGGGTCACAAAGAGTCAGACATGACTGAAGTGACATAGCACACACACATCATTCCTATCTGCCCATTGCCATTCTGCTTTGACAGTTTTCAGAATTAGAGGCAGCTTTGACAAGCCATATTGCTTTACCTTGTGGCCATCTGGAGTTTGACCTAAGAAACTCAAACTAAACTCCAAGCCTCTCTTAAGACACCAAAATAAGGTTGGATTTGCACCTTAGCATACCCTGTTTATTTATTCTTTTACCTCCCTCCTTCCATTTATCATTAACTTTGACCCAAACAAGGGACATCAGGCTTAGTTACTGTGCTGGCCCCATGCCAGCTCTAATGAACAAGAAGATCTTCCCCTTCCCACCAGTCTTCAGTCTTTCTTGCTGACACCTCTTGTATTTCAGTATCAAATTTATGGTACTTTTCCTTGCCATCCAGTTTTCTAAATTCTTCCAAACTGGGATAGATTGCTGATCTGTCTGAGTCTTGTTATTACCAGATCCAGTGGCCTCCCCGGTCTTGGTGATGCTGTCAAAACTCCAGTTTCTTCCCCATTAATTTCTTCTTCTTCCGTTCCATGTGTTTACAACTGAAATATTTTCACCCTGTTTGGCCACCCTTGTTTTCTCCTCTATTGACTCCCCTTCTTTTCCTTTCTTTCTACTGAATCATTCTAATTTTTCTAGCATCAGTAAAGTCCACTGAAAGAAGTTAGAGAAGTAAATCAGATATCATTTCTTGCACTGTTTCTTATCCACACCTGCCTCTCCAATAACACAGCATAGAGGGAGGAACGCTCGGTGCACTCTAATCGCATCTATTGTGGTGGTCTGGGTCTCTGCCTCCCCACCATTCCCCAGTAACAAAGCATTGGGGGAAGCACTCTAATCGCGTCTATTATAGTGGTCTGGGTCAGAGGCATTTCATTAGGAGGATTTCCTGGCTACTGTAATGTCAGGCAGACACGACTTGTATTCAAGCATATCAGCTGTTCCACCAGTGGCATTCCATTTAGTAGGGGAGTTGCCTTTTTCAGGGTACATGCTGTGTACTGTTGCTCTTACTCCAAAAGCTGGATGTTCCCCACCTCTAATTTTTATCCAAGCTGTCACAGACTATGACCAGTTGGGGGTCATACATTAACCAACAGGTGCTCTCTATGCAGCTGTGTCCAGAACTAGGGAAACGGTCTGAGTCCACAGTCTTGAAAAATCACTGAAGTGGTGACTTTTCTGGGAGCCACCTATACTTATCAACATAGTAGGTGAACTCTTTAACTGTATGTCCCCCAGTTTCTGTTGTTTCACAACTTTGCCCTCCGCCAACTTGTATCACCTCCTTTGTGACCAGAGGATGGAAGGATATAATCTGTTAAGTTAAACTGAAAGAATCTGAGGACACTTTCTTCAAAGAACTTTCATTCCAGCTTGCTTCCAATCAGTTCAAGTCTCCCAGCTTCAGCTATGGTGCTGAGAGCAAGCAGTGCACCTTAATCTCCAGCTCATGCTGTCCCCGCTGACACTGAGTTTTGCCTAGACTAAGGGTAACAGCCTGTGACGTACACACAGGGAAACTGTGTGTCGGGGTGGGGGTGGTTTGTTTTGTGTGGGGTTGTTCTCCTTTATAGGTATATATAAAGTTTATGAAGTCCATCTACCCATATTGCCTTTCTTTTTGAAAGTGTAGACATCCATAAAACAAAACATTACCATTTAGTCTTGTAATCTTAAATTCCAAACAATGTACTGGTGAATTATTTATGCTATAAAATGTTTTTTCAATAATGTGTAGCATAAAATGGGATAAATGCATATCTATACGTGCCCTGAACTTTTTAAAGTGCAGGCTAATAAACAGGGTAACCTGGCATCATTTTGGCCTGGTAGAGTTCACAGGCAAGCATTTCTCCTTTCAGTTTTAGTTTCTGCATTGTGTTCCTCGGAAGTCAGCTTACTGCTCTTGCAGCTGGAACCCTGCAGGTAACATTCTTTAACTCCAAACTGTCTAACAGTGCTTTTCTCTCAAGATAACCAAGGTTAGGGTCTATAAATTTCACTTGTCATTCTGGTTTCCAAACATATTCAGTTACGCTTTAGTTCATAATTAGTTGGAAGCTACAATTTCCATAGAAAAGAGAACATTTTATATTAAATGACAATTATCCAGCTTCATGATTTCACAAAATGATTAAGATGCTAGAAAATAATTAAGATATTTTAAGTTTCCCAAGACTGAAAAATAGAAGCATGGGGAGCTGTGTGTAGCTCTTGTTACAATGACAGGATGAAAAAAAGTTCTTCTTAAATAATTTTATTTTTATCAGTTCAGTTCAGTCGCTCAGTCGTGTCCGACTCTTTGCGACCCCATGAATCGCAGCACCCCAGGCCTCCCTGTCCATCACCAACTCCCGGAGTTCACTCAAACTCAAGTCCATCGAGTCAGTGATGCCATCCAGCCATCTCATCCTCTGTCGTCCCCTTCTCCTCCTGCCCTCAATCCCTCCCAGCATCAGAGTCTTTTCCAATGAGTCAGCTCTTCGCATGAGGTGGCCAAAGTACTGGAGTGATGATGCTAAAGAGCATCATTCCTTCCAAAGAACACTCAGGACTGATCTCCTTTATTTTTTTTTATTTTTTTTTTTATTTTATTTTGCTTGGAGCTGGTGCATGGGGATGATCCAGAGTGATCACCTTTAGAATGGACTGGTTGGATCTCCTTGCAATCTGAGGGACTGTCAAGAGTCTCTTTATTTTTATAGTTGCATAAATTATCAGATTTGCCCAAAATTTCTTTCCATATCAAAATCTCCAAGATCCGCTACATTGCTTGCACGTGCCTGTGTATGTGTGCTAAGTCACTTCAGTCATGTCTGACTCTTTGCGAACCTATGGACCATAGCCCACCAGGCGCCTCTGTCTGTGTGATTCTCCAGGCAAGGATACTGGAGTGGGTTGGCATGCCCTCCTCCAGGGCATCTTTCTTTTTTTTTTTTTAATTTTAAAATCTTTAATTCTTACATGCATTCCCAAACATGAACCCCCCCCCACCTCCCTCCCCATAACATCTCTCTGGGTCATCCCCATGCACCAGCCCCAAGCATGCTGTATCCTGCGTCAGACATAGACTGGCGATTCGATTCTTACATGATAGTATACATGTTAGAATGCTACTCTCCCAAATCATCCCACCCTCTCCCTCTCCCTCTGAGTCCAAAAGTCCATTATACTCATCTGTGTCTTTTTTGCTGTCTTGCATACAGGGTCATCATTGCCATCTTTCTAAATTCCATATATATGTGTTAGTATACTGTATTGGTGTTTTTCTTTCTGGCTTACTTCACTCTGTATAATCGGCTCCAGTTTCATCCATCTCATCAGAACTGATTCAAATGAATTCTTTTTAACGGCTGAGTAATACTCCATTGTGTATATGTACCACGGCTTTCTTATCCATTCATCTGCTGATGGACATCTAGGTTGTTTCCATGTCCTGGCTATTATAAACAGTGCTGTGATGAACATTGGGGTACATGTGTCTCTTTCAATTCTGGTTTCCTCGGTGTGTATGCCCAGCAGTGGGATTGCTGGGTCATAAGGTAGTTCTGTTTGCAATTTTTTAAGGAATCTCCACACTGTTCTCCATAGTGGCTGTACTAGTTTGCATTCCCACCAACAGTGTAGGAGGGTTCCCTTTTCTCCACACCCTCTCCAGCATTTATTGCTTGCAGATTTTTGGATCGCAGCCATTCTGACTGGTGTGAAGTGGTACCTCATTGTGGTTTTGATTTGCATTTCTCTAATAATGAGTGATGTTGAGTATCTTTTCATGTGTTTGTTAGCCATCCGTATGTCTTCTTTGGAGAAATGTCTATTTAGTCAAGACAAATGCTAACAAGTATGGAAGGGGAAATCAACAATAACGCAATAATAGTGGGAGACTTTAATACCCCACTCACACCTATGGACAGATCAACTAAACAGAAAATTAACAAAGAAATGCAAACTTTAAATGATACATTAGATGAGTTAGACCTAATTGATATCTATAGGACATTTCACCCCAAAACAATGAATTTCACCTTTTTTTCAAGTGCTCACGGAACCTTCTCCAGGATAGATCACATCCTGGGCCATAAATCTAAACTTGATAAATTCAGGGCATCTTTCTGAGCCAGGGATCCAACCTGTGTCTCTTATGTCTCCTTTATTGGCGGGTGGGTTCTTTTCCACTAGCGCCACCTGGGAAGCCCACATTGCTTGCAAAGTTATAGTCTTTAGTGAAAACTACCAAAGAGCAAGAGCAAAAGGCCAAGAGTAGGCATTTCATAAATCTTACGTGGTGAGTTTTGTTGAAGAAGAGGATTGGGTAACTGTCAGAAGCTCTTTCTGTTAATAGTAATATCTTTGTGTGAAAACTTAACTCAGGACTGACAGCAAAGAGAGAAAATCATACGGGTCCACAGTCCTTCATCCAAAATTCTTAGAGCCAAATGTATTTCAGAATTCACAAAATTTTAAGTTAAATGGTTTACATACTATATTGGATACAGTATAATGTATGATTATTCACACCAGGGAAGTCCAATGTAATAAACAATACGTATAAATTGCCTCATAAAATTCAGGTCAGATTTTACAACAAAATAAATTTGAGTTAGGTCAGATATTGCTACCAAAAAAGTTATGAAAAAACTTTCACTTTTTATTAATCTTAAGATTTTACAATTACAGATAAGGATTCCTTGCCAACATCATCACTGTTGGACATTTTATTTTATTTATCCCTAGTTCAGGAATCTCCATAAAAGACATTGTCTCTACTTTCCTCTAGATTATTTCTTCATATTGTTCTCTGAGACAGAGGCTATACAGATTTCAGGAGGAGCCAGTAAGGAATTTCAAATCCATTTGGGTTAAATAGTCAGAGACAGAGAACTAAATTAACTTGTTTTTACAATTACTGTCTTATTCAAGAAATAAAAATTAATAGGGCTATTTAGTGAAAAATAGGCTTTCTCACACCCCAGTTTCCCAGCAGCCAAGTGCCCTCAGTGGATGTAAACTCTCTCAGTTTCCTGTGTGTCTTTTCGGGGATAGATATACATGTATGGTCTTGAATGTGTGCACTGTAGAACTTAGCTTGTTTTTTTAAATCCATACAATGTCCCACTGTATGAATGTACCACAGTGAATTTAACCAGCCCATTAATGAGTGAATATTTGAGTTATTTTCAGTCTTTTATGATTGCAGAGTATAATGCTTCAATGAATATTCCTATATATGTCATTTATACATGTGTAAGGATATCTGTAAGATAAATTTCTAGAATGTAGTTGTGGGTCAGAGATAAATTCAGTATAAATTTTTATAGATAATGCCAAATGGCTTTAATAGAGGTTGTACAACTTATATTCCCACTTGCCTTATTTGAAAGTGCCTATTATTATACTTCAAAGAGTATAATCATAAAGTTCTTTGCCAATCTAAGAGGTGAAAATGGTATCTTTTAGTTATAATTTACATTTTCCCTGTTATGAGTGAAGTTTCATACTGTAGTCATTTGTATTTTCTACAAACTATTGTTCTATTTTTTGTCTGTTTTTTCACCAATGTTAGTCTTTTTTTTTTACATGTTAAAGAAAATGTAGTCCTTTTGTAATATGTCACAAACATTTTCCCCAGCTTCTTTATCATCTTTTAACTTGGCTTCTATGACACTTTTTCCCATGCAGAAAACTCCCCCATGCAAATAAATTTTCAGGCCCCTTTCAATTGGTCCTGCCTTTGACTTGTCTTTAGTCATGTCACTCTGCCTTCATTCATGTAATAGTTTGTTATGATAGCTTAAATGGCACATTTATCCAGAGTTCTTTTCTGATCTTTCTAGCTAATCTCCCTTTCTCTGCCTATATCTTGCTTCCTAGCAACAATTCAAAATTAATAGTAATTGTTGGTGTTGTTAACTTGCTATGCCATGTCCGATTGATTGGTTTGATCTCCTTACTGTCCAAGAGACCCTCAAGAGTCTTCTCAAGCACCATAGTTCAAAAGCATCAATTCTTGGGTGCTCAGCCTTTTTTATGGTCCAACTCTCACATCCATACATAGCTACTGGTAAAACCATAGCTTTGACTATACGGGCCTTTATCAGCAAAGTGATGTCTCTGCTTAGCTTTCATTTATTGAGCACTTATATGCCAGGCATAGTGCTAAATGCTTTGCAAACATTATCATAATTCCAAAATGAACATTGTCTTTGTCCCCAACTCAAAGATAAGGCAACTGAAACTTGGAAAAAACTAAGCATTTTGCCCCAAACCAGTTAGAAACTCGTAGAACCAGGATTCAAATATAGCATCACACTTGGGAGCCTGAGCTCTTACCATCACCTTAAAATGTTTTTATAAAGAATATGAATTTGGAGCTTTACCAAAAATATTGCAGTAATGATCAGCCCTATAAAGATGATTAAGGTATTACTCTCCTTGAAAAGCAAAGTCTTGGGCATGAAGATTCCCAAATTCTTACGTATTTATTCACTTTGTTATTGCCTGTTTCTCATTGGTGTCAGTAAAGCTATGACATTTAAAATAGATAAAATAGAATGGTCATCTATTTGAAATATATATCCATGTGAATTTGGCCCATTGAATTGTTCTACTTTGCCGAAAGTCTCTAGGTACAACTTTATTTATATGATAATGACTCATCCGAGTAACAGTTTCATCAGCTGTATTCATTTCTAAAAGCCCCAGCACAGCTGACAATATGAACCTTGTAGATCTAGATGCTGAGACCACAAGTTTGGTTTAAAAATAGCAGTTAGACTTCTCAGCCAACACTAATTTCAGTTTAACTGATATTGTAGGACTAACAGCATTGAGAAAGCAGAAGAGAACCTATAGGTGGTCTTAATTCCTCCAGTTCCCATGTCAGAGTGATGCCTGGACTCTCCACATCTTGCTTGTAGACCGTGGGGACTGGTTGTCATGAATATGAGAAAACAGTACATATCTTGTGGAGATCACTGATACTTATCTAAATTCACAGTATCTCAGAAAGGAAGATAGATAGATCTTTATAAACCTGGCTAGATTATGGCATGGTAAAAGCAAACTTAATTTGAGCTGTTTTATGTGAGAGTTCCTGAACCCTTCACTGTGTTTTGCCATCTTATTTCTGCTCATCAAAGCCAGTTACGTTGACATTACCTTGTATGAATTTAATAGAAAGGAAGTTTGAGAAAAGCATACTTTAAAGGAAATATTTTCAAATAAACTGTCCTTAAATCAACACTAGTGACCAGCTACTGATTTCTTCCTTAAGATAACAGAATAGGAATGCTAAATACAAAATATAGCTAGAGTAAGACTATATAAAAGCTATGGAGATTCCTTAAAATTAGAGCAATGGCATCTCATAAAACATAATACTGCTGTAGTTTACTTACAAGAATTGTGTGGATCTCTATGCATTTTTGTGAAATGATCTCCAGAATATTTTGTTAAGTAAAAAAGCAGATCGTAAATCAGTACATAAACTTGGCTCAGTTTTTCAAATACATGTGTGTCAATGTATGTCTAACTGTATATGCATGTATAAGCATGTAACTAGATAAAGAATGTTTAGAAGGATGTATACTAAACTCTCACCTGGAAAATCCCATGGACAGAGGAGCCTGGTAGGCTGCAGTCCATGGGGTCGCGAAGAGTCGGACATGACTGAGCGACTTCACTTTCACTTTTGACTTTCATGCGTTGGAGAAGGAAATGGCAACCCACTCCAGTGTTCTTGCCTGGAGAATCCCAGGGACGGCGGAGCCTGATGGACTGCCATCTATGGGGTCGCACAGAGTCGGACACGACTGAAGCGACTTAGCAGCAGCAACAGCAGCATACTAAACTGGTGATCTCTGGGAAAGGGAATGGGATTTGTATTTGGGTAGGAGATGAAGGGTTGAGGGGAATATTATTTTTCTCTATTTAATTCTATATATTTGAATTCTTATAGTGAAAACATACTCTTAAATTACTTGAGCAATTATGTTTTTTAAGAAAACAGTTGTGACAGAGTAATTTCATTTATCTTTTCTCCAGTACTTTAGATTAAGAATACAATGTTTCATGGAGTGGGGGATGGGAAAGAATGTCAAGGGGGAGGGGATATATGTATACTTATGGCTGACTCGTGTTGTTTGTTGTATGGCAGAAACCAACACAAAATTGTAAAGCAATTATCCTCCAATAAAAAATAAATTTAAAAAATTACAATGTTTCTTGCCCTTGTAGTTTCCAGTGTAGTGAGGGAGGCAGGCATTAAACGAATAATTCCAAATTGTGATAAATGCAATGAAGGAAAATAACAGATTATTATGAGAAAAAAAGAATTACAGCAATCTAATTTAGACAGTGGAGTTAAGGAATGCTTTTCTGAAGCAGTGGTATTTCAGGTGGTATCTAGTAGGATGAATTACAGTTTAAAAGGAGAAAAATAGATGTGATTAATATTCAAGTGTTCATCTTGTTAATATTCTTAACTATTCATATATTCTATATATACTCTCCTGTATTAAAAAGGAAAAAGGAAAAAAAAGGGGGCGGGGAGAGGAAGGAAGGAGAATGAGAGAGGGAAAACATTCCTAATAGACAAAATAAAAAATATGCAGGTTTCAAGGCAGGAAATAACTTATCCATTCCAGAAATAGAAAGAAGACCATTGTAGCCAGATTATAATGATTGAAGCAAAAAGTTATATGTGAAATGAGAAAGGAAAAGCAAGTAGGAGACAGGACATTCAGGGTTGCCTGTATTAGGGTTCTCCAGAGAAATAGAACCAATTAGGAGAGAGAGGGAATGTGTGCATTATTTTAAGGAATTCATAAATTTTGAGGGCTGGAAATTCAGATAAAAGTTGATGTTTACAGCCTTGACACTGAAATCCATAGGGCAGACCAGCAGGCTAAAAATTCAGGCAGAATAGCTGTGTTGCAGTCTTAACAGAATTCCTTCTCCTACAGAATATCTGTGCTGCAGTCTGAAGACAGAATTCCTTCTCTATTAGGGAACCTCAATCCTTGCTCTTAAGGCCTTCAGTGAATTGAATGAGCTCTCCCCCACACCACACACACTATAGAAGTGTGTGTGTGTGTGTGTGTGTGTGTGTGTGTGTATTAGTTGCTCAGTCATGTCCTACTCTTTGTAACCTCATGGACTATAGCCCGCCAGGCTCCTCTGCCCATAGAATTCTCCAGGCCAGAATACTGGAGTGGGTTGCCATTCCCTTCTCCAGGATTATAGAAGATAATTTTCTTTAAAGTCAGCTGGTAAATGTTAATTAGATCTGAAAAGTATTTTCTGGACTGCTGTTCGACTAAACAATTGGGTATCATATTGTAGCCAAGTTGACACATTACTTACCCATTACACTGCCCTTGTGAGCTGTTTTGTACTTAAGTACAAGGGGACATCTGTGAATGGGATTGACAGGATCCATTTTGACTTTGTAAAAGTTCACTCTGGTTGCTATGGAAGAGAGCAGGCATGAAATGGGAAATGGTTGGGGCTATTGCAGTAATACAGGTGAGAGATGATGGAACTGGGACCCAAGGATTGAAATGGAATAGGAACAATCAAACCGACAATATATTTAGGAAGCAGAACCAACAAGACCTCATAGGGAAGAGGAGAGTAAAGAGAGGGAGGCATTGAGGATGACTGTAAGGTTTTCATTTACTAATGGAGTGGGTAAAATAACTTGTGTTGAAATGAGAAAACTGCAAGAGAAAGACGCAGATTTAGCCATGAGGAAAGGATAGGTATGGGGCAAAGATGAAGACTTTGGTTTAGGGAAAGTTAAGTTTGAGATCTAAAAGAAGAAAGTGAAAAGGTTGGCTTAAAACGCAACATTCAAAATACTAAGATCATGGCATCTGGTCCCATCACTTCATGGCAAATAGATGGGGAAACAATGGAAACAGTGACAGACTTTATTTTCTTTGGCTCCAAAATCACTGCAGATGGTGACTGCAGCCATGAAATTAAAAGACACTTGCTGCTTGGAAGAAAAGCTATGACTGACCTAGACAGCTTATTAAAAAGCAGAGACATCACTTTGCCAACAAAGATCCGTCTAGTCAAAGCTATGATTTTTCCAGTAGTCATGTATGGATGTGAGAGTTGCCCAATAAAGAAGGCTGAGTGCCAAAGAATTAATGCTTTTGAACTATGATGTTGGATAAGACCCTTCAGAGTCCCTTGGACTGCAAGGAGATCTAACCAGTCAATCCTAAAGGAAAGCAACCCCGAATATTCATTGGAAGGATTGTTGCTGAAGCTTCAATACTCTGACCACCTGAAGCAAAGAGCTGACTCATTAGAAAAGACCCTGATACTGGGAAACACTGAAGGCAGGAGGAGAAAAGGATGACAGAGGTTGAGATGGTTGGATGGTATCACTGACTCAATGAACATCAGTTTAAGCAAGCTCCAGGAGATGGTGAAAGACAGGGAAACCTGGCATGCTGCATTCCATGGGGTTGCAAAGAGTCAGACACGACGGAGCGACTGAACAACAACAACAAAATTAGAGATGTTTCAAGATGTCCAAGTGGAGAAATCATGTAAATGATTGGATTTTGCAGCTTGAAATGAAGATGATAATTTTGAGAATTGACACGGGTGTTATATAAAATACTCAGGGCGGCTCAAAAGGAAAAGAGAAGAAAAGCAGAAAAGAGACCTCTAACATACGCAGTGAGAAATGTCAATATTTTTAAGTTGGATAGAAGAAAAAGATCTAGCAAGTTATTTTAAGAAGTGGCCCAGAAGGCCAGAAGAAATTCAGGAGGTTGTAATGTCCCAGAAACAAAAACAGAAAAAAGTGTTTCAAGGAGGGCGGATATGGTCAATTCTGTAGAATGAGTGTAAGAATTCAAAATAATTGAAATGTCTGCTAGATTTGCCAAAATGGAGGGGGTTTTTTTTTGGTGACCTTGGAAAGAATGATTTCAGGAAAGTGGTCAGGAGAAAGCCAAGTTGACTTGATTGCAGAACAAACAAGAGGTGACAAAGAAGAGACAAAGTGAAGTGCATGCTGCCATTTCAAAAAGCTTGTTATAGAAGCAGAAGG
This sequence comes from Capra hircus, assembly GCF_001704415.2. Classification (NCBI taxonomy): domain Eukaryota; kingdom Metazoa; phylum Chordata; class Mammalia; order Artiodactyla; family Bovidae; genus Capra; species Capra hircus. Next base: position 20,166,433 of record NC_030831.1, on the reverse strand, counting down.
GAATGTGGGTTAAGTGAGGATTTCTTTTTAGTTTTGTACTGTGGAAGTTTTCAGATGCACACAAAAATAGAGAGAATATAATGGACCCATATGCTTTAACTGAGTTCCAGCAACCTTCATCATTCACTATTTCCTCTTAAGCCCAGACATCATATAATTTTACAAATACATTCTTTAATATGTATTTTTGACAGATAATGATGTTTTAAAACATAACCACAATACCACTAACACACCCCAACAAAATAAAAATTCTCTAATAGTATCTAATACTCTATCCACATTCAGTTTTTCTTCATTTGTTTCAAGCGTATATATTTATCATTGATTTTTTTAAATCACTATTCAGTTAAAGTCTACATGCTGCATTTGGTTGATGGGTCTTTTAAATCTCTTTTAACCTATAACAAGTTTCTCTTCTTTTGTAATGCTGTTTATTTGTTGAAATAACTGAGTCATTTGTTTTTGTAGAATTTCACACTTTCTGGGACTTACATAATTATATCCTTGTATCATTTAGCCTCTTCCTCTATACTTTACATTTCATGTGAATTGACAAACTGGATCTAGAGATTTGATTAAAGTTTAATTGTTCTTTAGTAAAAATAGGTGATGCTGTGTACTTCCTGTTGTAATATATTAGGAAGAACATAATTACTGGTTGTCCTGTTTTTGTGATTTTAAGATGAATCAGTGTGCTTAGATGATGTCATCCTGATCCATCTGTTATAAAGGTCGCTATTGACCTTTTCACTTAGGGATTTAGCAGCCATTGATGATTGCTAACTAGATTAGAGGCTGCAAAATGATGACTTTTCTATTATTCCCTCTTCATTTATAAGGCATGATTTTTCTATAAAGAAGGACTTTAAGGATTTGTTTTTAATATTGAATGGTACCAGGTAATGCTGATGGTAATTATTTAACTGAGAGAGAAAAACCAATACTGAAGAAGAGGGAGATGATCAAATGATGACAGTCCCCAAGAAGGTGACAGGGGGTGGGATTAAGAGCAGGTAAGGAAGTATCAGCTTTTGTTAGGAGACGGTCCACTCCTTCCATTATAAGGGAAGGTAGAAAGGTGGGTGCAGATGCAAGGAAGCTGGTAATTGGGTGGTCAGAAGATTAATTTAGTTCCCTTAGTTCCCTGTGGTTATATTTTTTTCAGTGAAATATACAGCAGTCATTAACTAAGGCCTGGAGAAATTGGGGAAGGAAGTAGGGGAGCAAAATTTTAATTATGCTTTTATGTTTAATGAAAACTTTAAAAAAACAGAATTTCTGCAAAACCAATGGCTTTATTGGAGCCTGTCAAACTAAGATTATTTTTTCCTAAAAATTTTATCAATCAAAGGGATTCCTAAAAGCTAACCTCTTTGATGGAAGAAATCAAGAATTTGTTCCAATACACTATCTGTTTGTATTTTCTCTATTCCTTCCTGAGATTTTAACTTCATTCTAAAAAAGAAAAAAAAGTGGGGGGGGGTGCATTCTCCTTCCACTTTGGTTGTTGTTGTTGTTCAGTCACTAAGTTGTGTCTCACTCTTTGCGACTCCATGAATTGCAGCACACCAGCCTTCCCTGTCCTCCACTATCTCCCTGACTTTGCTCAAACTCATGTTCATTGAGTCAGTGATGCCATCCAGCCATCTCATCCTCTGTTGCCCCCTTCCATCTTGCCCTCGATCTTTCCCAGCATCAGGGCCTTTTCTAATGAGTTGACCCTTTCCATCAGATGGCCAAATTATTGGAGCTTTCAGCATCCTATCCTTCCAATGAATACTCAGGATTGATTTCCTTTAGGATTGACTTATTTGATATCCTTGCTGCCCGAGGAACTCTCAAGAGTTTTCTCCAACACCACAGTTCTAAAGCATCAATTCTTGGGCCCTCAACCTTCTTTATGGTCCAACTCTCACATCCATACATGACTACTGGAAAAACCATAGCTTTGACTATAGACCTATGTCAACAAAGTGATGTCTTTGCTTTTTAATACTCTATCTAGGTTTGTCATAGCTTCTCTTCCAAGGAGCAAGCGTCGTGGCTTCAGTCACTGTCCACGTTGATTTTGGAGTCCAAGAAAATGAAATCTGTAACTGTTTCCACTTTTTCCCTATCTCTTTGCCATGAAATGATGGAACCAGGTGCCATGATCTTAGTTTTTTGAATGTTGAGTTTTAAGCCAGCTTTTTCACTCTCCTCTTTCACCTTCATCAAGAGGTTCTTTAGTTCCTCCTTGCTGTCTGCCATTAGAGTGGTATCATCTGTGTATCTAAGGTTGTTGATATTTCTCCCAGCAATCTTGATTCCAGCTTAAGCTTCATCCAGTCCAGCATTTCACATGATGTGCTCTGCATATAAGTTAAATAAGCAGGGTGACAGTATACAGCTTTGACATACTCCTTTCCCAAATTTGAACCACTCCATTTTCCCTTGTCCAGTTCTGTTGCTTCTTGACCTGCATATAGGTTTCTCAGAAGGCAAGTTAGGTAGTCTGGTATTCCCCACAGTTTGTTGTGATCCACACTGTCAAAGGCTTTTGCTTACTCAATGAAGCAGAAGTAGATGTCTTTTTGGAATTCCCTTGCTTTTCCTATGATCCAGCAGATGTTGGCAGTTTGATCTCTGGTTCCTCTGCCTTTTCTGAATCTAGCTTGTATATCTAAAAGTTATTGATTCACATAGTGTTTGAAGCCTAGCTTGAAGAATTTTAGCATGACCTTGCTAGCATGTGAAATGAGCCCAATTGTGTAGCAGTTTGAACATTCTTTAGCATTGCCCTTCTTTGGGATTGGAATGAACACATCTTTTCCAGTCCTGTGGCCACTGCTGACTTTTCCAAACTTGATGGCATATTGAATGCATCACTTAAGAGCATCATATTTTAGGATTAGGAATAGCTCAGCTGAAAATCCATCACCTTCACTAGTTTTGTTCGTAGTAATGCCTCCTACTGCTGCTACCACTGCTGCTAAGTCGCTTCAGTCGTGTCCGATTCTGTGCAACCCCATAGACAGCAGCCCACCAGGCTCCCCAGCCCCTGGGGTTCTCCAGGCAAGAACACTGGAGTGGGTTGCCATTTCCTTCTCCAATGCATGAAAGGGAAAAGTGAAAGTGAAGAAGCTCAGTCGTATCCGACTCTTCGCGACCCCGTGGACTGCAGCCTACCAGGCTCCTCCATCCATGGGATTTTCCAGGCAAGAGTACTGGAGTGGGTTGCCATTGCCTTCTCCGAATCACATTCCAGGATGTCTGGCTGTAGGTGAGTGATCACACATAGTGGTTATCCAGTTCATTAAAACCTTTTTCATACAGTTCTTCTGTGTATTCTTGCCACCTCTTCTTAAGTTCTTCTGTTTCTGTTAGGTCCTTGCCATTTCTGTCCTTTATTGAACCCATATTTGCATGAAATACTCCTTTGGTATCTCTAATTTTCTTGACAAGAGCTCTAGTCTTTCCCGTTCTATTCTTTTCCTCTATTTCTTTGCATTGTTCACTTAAGACCGCTTTCTTATCTCTCCTTACTGTTCTCTGGATCTCTACATTCAGTTGGGTATATCTTTCCCTTTCTCCTCTGCCTTTCGTTTTTCATCTTTTCTCAGCAATTTGTTAGGCCTCCTCAGAAAACCATTTTGCCTTCTTGCATTTCTTTTACTTGGGGATGGTTTTAGTCATCTCTTGTACAGTGTTACAAACCTCCATCCATTGTTCTTCAGGCACTCTGTCTACCCGATCTAGTCCCTTGAATCTATTCATCCCCACCACTGTATAATCATAAGGGATTTGATTTAGGTCATACCTGAATGGCCTGGTGGTTTTTCCTACTTTCTTCAATTTGAGCCTGAATTTTGCAATAAGGAACTGAAGATCTGAGCCACAGTCAGCTCCAAGTCTTGTTTTCACTGACTGTGTAGAGCTTCTCCATTTTTGGCTTCAAAGAGTATAATCAGCCTGATTTCGGTATTGACCATCTGGTGACGTCCATGTGTAGAGTTGTCTCTTATGTTGTTGGAAGAGGGTGTTTGTGATAACATTGTATGGGAACAAATGGTTATTAGACTTAGCATAGTGATCATTTCACAGTATATGCAAATGCCAAGTCACTTTGTACCACACCTGAGCCACACTATATACTACCCTCTGGTGGGTTAGATAGTTATCCCCTGTTTGCTTCTTTTACCTTCAGTTTGCATGCGTGCCATGGGGACCTCTTTTAAGAAGACAATATAAATCAAACCTGAAGGTAGAATTTGTTTTAAGACTTATGCTTACTTATCTGACATATAAGAATGAAATAGAATCATTGGTATTTCCAATCTGGCTAGTGTGACTTGTACAACTAATATATCTGTTACCCTTTTTGTTAGTTAATTCTTGATGTTGACTTGGATCACATTGATATACATTTTTAAAAAGCATGATTGTTTACCTCTGAGATTTATTTCACCCTGTGAACATCTCACTTGTCTATTTGGTCCCTGAGAAACTGGAAGTGTGGATTGCCATACATGAATACATGCAACTTTTTTCTTGTAACTTTGTTCTGGGTGTTTTGGGAAATAAATGTGTTATGTTCTGGCACCTCTAGAATGCAAATCCCAAGTATATTTCCAAAAGTGTTACTAAACCCTAAGCAAGATAATTGTTTGCAGGCACGGTTAAATAGCTCCAGTAGCAATGCATAAATACCACAAGAAAGCAAGGTACTCTCTTAAAGCATATTGTTTTTTAATTATAATATAGATGATATATAATATCATGTTGGTTTCAGGTGTAGTATATAGTGATTTGGCATTTGCATATATATATGAAATGACCACCTTGGTAAGTCTAATAACTATTTGTCCCCATACAACATTATTGCAATATTATTGCCCATATTCCTTTTCCTGTATGTTACATCCCTGCGGCTTATTTATTTTATAACTGGAGGTTTGTACCTCTTAATCCTCTTTTCCTGTTTTATCCATCCACTCCTCTCCCCTCAGACACCCACCCATTTGTTCTCTGTATCTATGATTCTGTTTTCATTTTGTTTTGTTTGTATTGTTTTTTAGATTCCACATATAAGTGAGATCATACAGTATTTGTCTGTGTCTGACATTTCACTTAGCATGACACCCTCTAGAATCATCCATGTTGTTGTTAGAGGCAAGTTTTTAATAGCTTGTGTATAAGTGTCTGTGTGTGTATATATATATAAGTGTATGTGTGTGTGTATGTATACATGCACACACTATATCTTCTTTATCCACTTTCTTATCAGTGGAGAATTAGACTGCTTCCAGATCTTGACTGTTCTAAAGAATGCTGCAGTGAACACTAGGATACACACACACACATATATATATATATCTTTTCAAATTACTGTTTTTGTTTTCTTTGAGTAAACACTCAATTCCAAGAGTGAAATTGCTGTATCATACGAAGAGCCTTCATATGTTTTCCATACTAAAATATGAAAACATATTTCATACTGTTTTCCATAGTGGCTGCACCAATTTACAATCCTACCAACAGTGCATTCTACACATCCTTGCCAGCACTTACTCTTTGTTGTACTTTCGTTAATAGTCATTCTGACAGGTATGAGATGTTATCTCCTTGGGGTTTTGATTTTCATTTCTCTGATGATCAGTGAGGTTGAGCATCTTTTTATGTGTCTGTTGGCCATCTGTAGGTATTCTTTGGGAAAATGTCTGTTCAGATCCTCTGCCCATTTTTTAATTGGGTTGTTGTTTTTTTTTAATGTTTAGTTACATGAGTTCTTTGTGTATTTTGATGTTAACTTTTTATTGGATATGTTTGCAGATATCTTCTCCCGGTTTGTATGCTGTCTTTTCTTTCTGTTGATGGTTTCCTTCATTGTGCAAAAGCTTCTTAGTCTGATGTAGTCCCATTTACTTATATTTGCTTTTTTTTAATGTTGTAACTGATTTAATTTTTAATTAATATATAAGCAGTTCATATTCACTGATTTGTATTAATCTATCAAAAATGTTTAACTTTTTTATTTCCCTTGCCTGAGGAGACATATCAAAAAAATTTGTTTTCCCAAAACTGATGTCAAAAAATGTACTGCCTGTGTTTTCTTCTAGGAGTTTATGATTTCAGGTCTTACATTTACATCTTTAATCCATTTAGAGTTTACTCTTGTATATAATGTGACTTAGAGTATATTCTTCAAGCTTGCTTTTGAAATTCAAGTCTAGATCAAGGTGCTTCCTTTTCCAGCCAAGATGGAGTAACAGGAATTGAATTCATTTTCCCACCTGAATGAGTAAACAAGCAGATAAAAGACATGAAACAACTGTTGTTTTCAAATATTGCATATCAAGGACAGTTATCCATGAAAAGAGGAGAATTACATTTCTAGACCACGACTCAGGAACCTCCATGGAGCCTAACAAGTTCACTGACTTGAGAAGGCAGCATTGGAAGCCTGATGATGCCAAGGTGCCTAGTGTTTACAGGGCAGAGGAGTGGATAGGAGAGAGCTACAAAAAGAGAGCACTCATGTTTGGGATCACATGTACACCCATGGTGGATTCATGTCAATGTATGGCAAAACCAATACAGTATTGTAAAGTAAAGTAAAATTAAAAAAAAAAAAGAAAGAGAGCACTCTAGATATCTCTAGTGTCTAAAACTGCTTAAAGAGCTAATACTGGGAGGAGTATCAACACTCAACAAGGCAAATGACTTCAGGTGGTTTTTTTGTATGTTTGTTTTACTTTATAATATTGTATTGGTTTTGCCACACGTCAACATGAATCCGCCATGGGTGTACATGTGTTCCCAATCCCGAACCCCCCTCCCACCTTCCCCCCAACACCATCCCTCCGGGTCATCCCAGTGCACCAGCCCCAAGCATCCTGCACCCTGCCTCAAACCTAGACTGGCGATTCGTTTCTTACATGATATTATACATGTTTCAATGCCATTCTCCCAAATCATCCCACCCTCTCCCTCTCCCACAGAGTCCAAAAGACTGTTCTATTGACTCAGTGAGTTGACTGATGTTATGGACATGGTTCAGTTTTAGTCAGTCCCAAATCCATATCAGTGACTGAAGAATTACCTTCCATGAACATGAACAGTCTATGGGAAACAATTACAGGCAAGAATATTTTCAAGAAAACGCTACATCAGTACATCCTGAAGTGGAATCTGCTAAGATGTATTACAGCTGATGGTGCCAAATTAGGTGTGGAGCTGAAAAAGATTTAATTAACCCTATTTACAAAGCTTGTGAAAAAATAAGGTATTTAAAATGTGATTATTTATCCTTTTATTTGTCAGCAGCTACTTTGAGCAAAATATTTTAATTTATTATGTGTTATTGAATCAGTAGTGTCAATAGCCAAATTTATTTTTTCTCCTGGCCTTAACCACCATCAGTTCCATGAGTTTTTGATATAAAGAATGAATATTCTGACTTGCCACACAATAGTTCAGTGGCTTAGAAGTGGTAAGGACTTTGTGATTTTTTGTTTGTTTGTTTGTTTGTTTTGTGATTTTCAGGGGTGGGGACTGAGATTGAAATTTTTCTGAATAAGAAAAATCCCCTTTGACCTCTATTATTGAACACTTGATTCACCTTGAAAATTAGCTTATTTTGCATATTTGACAATGTTTCTTAATGAATTCAACCTAAAATGATGAGGCAAAACAAATGCTTATATATAAACTGCTCCTGTGATAGTCATTTTAGTGACAGCTAACTTCGTTTGAATCACAAAAAAATACTGGGTTTTTTTTAATACTTCTCATGCTGTCAAAAGTTAAAAAAATGTGAGAACTTCATTTTCATACAAATTTATAATGAATGTGATTTCTGAGCTCAACCTACAGTTCCAGGAATGTTTTTCTGACTTGGATGCAAATGCAAAGAAAGGATATTTCTATGTTGCAAAATTTGTTTAACTGTGCAGTTCTACCTAACTATCAGTTGGAGTGATTAGTCTTTAATATAATGACATGTTAAAAGGCAAATATTAATAGAAGAGCCAAATCAAATTCTATGTATTATCAATTAAAATCATATTCTTGTACATTAATATCACTATTTTATAGTACCTATCTTCATTTTCACATATAAAATATATTTTAAAATCTCACTGTAGATTAGCATTAAAAATGAACATTTTCGATTTGGATGATAGGAAACATTAACTTTGAACCCCAGTTAAATGCAATTATCTCCTCCCAAAAAAAGAATTCTTTTCATTAGTGGACCTGAATGAAAAAGAAAAAAGTATACTCAATTATTACTCCATTTTTAATTTTGTCAATAAAAAACTGTGGAATTTGTTTGCTCCCTTGTTAGAGAAGAAAGTCTTCTCATGAATTTTGCTTCTTGGCTAGTAAAGCCTACAGTATTTACTGTTTGATTTTTTACAGAAAAACATTTTTGACCGCTTGTCTAGGTAGCGATCACAGGCTTTGAACTAGAGCATTGACCACTGCCCAGGTCCCACACTGCTTGCTAGGCAGGACATATGTGAGACTGATCCAGGTAGCACTGCTGCTGCTGCTGCTGCTGCTGTGCTGCTAAGTCACTTCAGTCATGTCCGACTCTGTGCGACCCCATAGACGGCAGCACACCAGGCTACCCCATCCCTGGGATTCTCCAGGCAAGAACACTGGAGTGGGTTGCCATTTCCTTCTCCAGTGCATGAAAGTGAAAAGTGAAAGTGAAGTCGCTCAGTCGTGTCCGACTCTTCGCGACCCCATGGACTGCAGCCTACCAGGCTCCTCCATCCATGGGGTTTTCCAGGCAAGAGTATTGGAGTGGGGTGCCATTGCCTTCTCCCAATAGCACTGCAAATACTTTGAAATTTTAACTGGTATTGTTAAAAAAAAAAAAAAAACACGAAGACAGTTTGGCACTGTGTCCTGAACCAATCCTGGTTGAATGCCTGTTATGTTAGAACATAACAAAACAAAATCAACAATCTCTTTGAATTTAAACAAAAGCAACTTGCCAGGTGGCAAAGTGGTAAAGGATCCACTTGCCACTGCAGGAGACCCAAGAGACATGGGTTTGATCCCTAGGTCAGGAAGATCCTCTGGAGCAGGAAATGGCAACCCACTCCAATATTCTTGCCTGAAAAAGTCCATGGACAGAGAAGTCTGGTGGGCTACAACCCATGGGGTTGCAAAGAGTTGGGCATAACTGAGAGATTGAGCACAGATAGGAGCCAGATGACATAAATTTTAAAAATGTTCAGGACACAGTCTAAAATTACTCAGCATATGAAGAACTTTGGAAATCTCAACTTACAAGAGAAAAGACAACAAATGCCAAACCTTGAGTGACACAGTTGTCACATTTATCAGACAACATTAAAGCAGCTATCATAACCATGCTTCATGAAGTAAGGGCAAACACACTTCAAACAAATGGAAAGATAGACAATCTCAGCATAAAAATAGAAAACATAAAGAGCTAAAAGAGTACTTTCAGACTGAAAGAGTAACTGAAATTTAAAATCCACTGATGAGCTTAATGGCAGAATAGAAATGATAGAGGAAAGGGTTATTAACCTTGTAGATAAATCACTAGAGATTATCTAGTGTGGACAACAGAGAGAATAAAAAACACGGGAAAAGATGTATAAAAAGAACCTCATGGACTGGTGTAAAAATACCAGAAAGAGAAAAAGAACTTAGAATAAAATATTTCATATTCAGTAAAGGACACTAGAAAACTCAAGAAACAGCAAACCCAAGCAAGATCAATTCAAAGACGTCTCTCCTAGACACATCATAATTAGACTTGTGAAAACTAGAAAGAATTCCAATACTGGCAATTGACAGGAAAAAAAATGGTATATATTATATATGGGAACAATAATTCAAATCTGTATATTTCTCATCAGAAACCAAGAATAATAGAAGGTTTTAAAGGGTTGAGGGAAAAGAAAGATCAACTCAGAATTGTAGCTCCAGTGAAAATATATCTTTGAGGGGAAAAGAAATGAAGACACTCTCAGATGAAGGAAACAGAATTCACCACCTGCAGACCTGCTCTATAAGTAATGCTTGTACTTCATATGAAGAATTAGAAAAAGATAAATAAAACTGTCCCTATTCAAAGATGAAATAATGATCTACATTGAAAATCCCATGTACTCTACAGGAAAGTTCCTGGAACTAAAGAAGTTTATTAAGGGATACAGGATAAAAGACCAACAACTCAGAATTCAATAGTACTTTTGTATACTAACAATGAACAATTGGAAGCTGAAATTAATGCAACAGTACCATTCACAGTAGTTTCAAATAACTAAGACAGTCCACCTTTAAGTAATATTAATGCATTTAATGTATGGTATAAGACCCACTGGCTTCCCTGGTGGCCGAGTGGTAAACAGTCCACCTGCCAGGAATCAAGACATGAGTTCGATCCCTGAGTGAGAAAGATAACCTGGAGAAGGAAATTACAACCCACTCCAGTATTCTTGCCTGGGAAATCCCATGGACAGAGGAGTCTGGTGGGCTGAAGTCCATGGAGTCACAAAAGAGTCAGACACAACTTAGCAACTAAACAACAACATATAAGACCCATGCAACAGTATACTCTCGGTTTCTCCCTCCCAGCTTTTGTGCTATTGTTATTATACATTTAATTTATACATATGTACCCAGAGAAGGCAATGGCAACCCATTCCAGTACTCTTGGCTGGAAAATCCCATGGATGGCAGAACCTGGTGTCCAGGCTGAAGCAACTTAGCAGCAGCATGTTATAAATACCAGAGAGCAGTTTGGGGTTCACAGCAAAATTAAGAGGAAGATAAAGAAATATCTCACACACTCCCTGCCCCTACACTGCATAACTTCCCCCATTATCAACACAGCACACATCAACAGGCCCCACTTGAGAGGTACATTTGTTACATTGACACATCATTAGCAGCCAAAGTCCATAGTTTACATTATGTACACTCTTGGTGGTTTACATTCTGAATTAAGGCAAATTTATAATGGCATGTGTCCATAGTTATAGTACGATACAGAGCATTCTCAGTGCCATAAAACCCCTCTGTGCTCTGCCTGTTCATCCCTCTCCCCCAACTCCTGGCAGCCAGCAACTTTTTACTGTCTCTGTAGTTGTGTCTTTTCCAGAATGTCATACAGATGGAATCATTCAGTATGTAGCCTTTCCAGATTGGCTACTTTGTCCTAGTGAGATATATATATATATATGTAAACTCCCTCCATTTTTTTTATGACTCGATAGTTCATTTGTTTTTAGTGCTGAATAAATATTCCATTGTCTGGTTGTACTACATTTATTCACATCGTTATTTGTCCATTTACATTCTAATGAACCTCTTGGTTGCTTCCGAGTTTTGTCTGTTATGAGTAAAGCTGCTATAAACATCTATATGCAAGTTTTTATGTGGACATAAGTTTTAAGCTTTTGGGTAAATGTCAAGGAGTGTGATTACTGGACCATAGGTTAAGAATATGTTTAGTCTTCTAAGAAACTGCCAGTTTGTGTTCTAAAGTGGCTTTGCCATTTTGCATTTCCCCTAGCAATAAATGAGAGTTTGTGCTGCTACACATCCTCACTAGCAATTAGTTTTGTCAGTGTTACAGATTTAGGCCATTTTCATAGGTGTGGTGGAGTAGGAAGTGGCAACCCACTCCAGTATTCTTGCCTGGAGAATCCCATGGACAGACCATGGGGTCGCAAAGAGTTAGACACAACTGAGCAATTAAGACACACACACACACACACACACACACACACACACACACACAGAGGTGTGCAGTGGTATCTCATTGTTTTAATTTGCATTTTCTTGATGACGAAGATGTGGGCATCTTTTCATATGCTTATTTGCCATCTGTATGTCTTCTTTAGAAATGTGTCTGTCTGTTAAGATCTTTAGTCCATTTTTTAAATCAGGTCATTTGTTTTCATATTGTTGAGTTGTCAGGGTTCTTTGTATATTTTTGATAATCTTTTATCAGATATGGGTTTTGCAAATATTCTCTCCCAGTTTGTGAGGTATCTTCCAGTTCTCTTGACATTGTCTTTTGCAGAGCTGAAGTTTTTTAATGAAATCCACCTTATCAATTATTTCTTCCATGGATAGTGCATTTGGTGTTGTGTTTAAGGAGTAATCATTATACTCAAGGTCATCCAGGTTTCCTCCTATTTATCTTCTAGGAGCTTTATAGTTTTGCACTTTGCATTTTGAGTTAATTGTTGTGAAAGGTATAAAGCCTGTATCCAGATTCATTTTTTTGCATATCTAGTTGTTCCAGGCTATCTTCAAGCATGTATTGAAAAGGTTATCATTGCTCCATTTCATTGCCTTGATTCTTTTGTCAGAGATCAATTGATTGTATTTATATGGGCTCTGTATTCTGTTTTACTGATCTACTTGTCTATTTCTTTTTGCCAATACCACACTCTCTTCATTACAGTAGCTTTATAGTAAGTCTTGAGAACAGATAGAATCGGTCTTCAGCTTTGTCCTTCTTCATTTCTGTGTTTTCCGTTCTGGATCTTTTGCCGCTACACATTAACTTTAGAATCAGTTTCTCAATATCCACAAAATAGCATGTTGGGATTTTTTAAAACTTTATTTATTTATTTTAATTGGACGCTAATTACTTCACAGTATTGTAGTGGTTTTTGCCATACATTGACATGAATCCACCATGAGTGTACATGTGTCCCCACATCCTGAACCCCCTCCCACCTCCCTCCCCATCCCATCCCTTAGGGCTGTCCCTGTGCACTGGTGTTGAGTGCCTGTTTCATGCATCTAACTTGGACTGGTGATCTGTTTCACATATGATGGTATACATGTTTCAGTGCTATTCTCTCAAAGCATCCCACCCTCGCCTTCTCCCACAGAGTCCAAAAGTCTGTTCTTTATATCTGTATCTCTTTTGCTGTCTTGCATATAGGATAATTGTTACCATCTATCTAAATTCCATATATATGCATTAATATACTGTATTGGTGTTTTTCTTTCTGACTTACTTTATTCTGTATAATAGGTTCCAGTTTCATCCACCTTATTAGAACTGACTCAAATACATTCTTTTTAATAGCTGAGTAATATTCCATTGTGTGTATGTACCACAGCTTTCTTATCCATTCATCTGCCAATGGACATCTAGGTTGCTTCCATGTCCTAGCTGTTGTAAACAGTGCTTCAATGAACAATGGGGTACATGTGTCTCTTTCAATTCTGGTCTCCTTGGTGTGTATGCCCAGCAGTGGGATTGCTGGGTCGTATGGCAGTTATATTTCCAGTTTTGTAAGGAATCTCCACACTGTTCTCCATAGTGGCTGTACTAGTTTGCATTCCTACCAACAGTGTAAGAAGGTTCCCTTTTCCCCACACCCTCTCCAGCATTTATTGTTTGTAGACTTTTTGACAGCAGCCCATTCTGACCACCATAGATGGCACCTCATTGTGGTTTTGATTTGCATTTATCTTATAATGAGTGATGTTGAGCATCTTTTCATGTTTTGTGTTTGTTAGCCATCTGTATGTCTTCTCTGGAGAAATATCTGCTGAGTTCTTTGGCTCATTTTTTGATTGGGTCATTTATTTTCCTGATATTTAGCTACATGAGCTGCTTGTATATTTTTGAGATTAGTTGTTTGTCAGTTGCTTCATTTACTATTATTTTCTCCCATTCTGAAGGCTGTCTTTTCACCTTGTGTATATTTTCCTTCATTGTGCAAAAGCTTTTAAGTTTAATTAGGTCCCATTTGTTTATTTTTGCTTTTATATCCATTACTCTGGGAGGTGGGTCATAGAGGATGCTGCTGTGATTTATGTCAGAGAGTGTTTTGCCTCTGTTTTCCTCTAAGAGTTTTGTAGTTTCTGGTCTTATATTTATATCTTAAATCCATTTTGAGTTTATTTTTGTGTATGGTGTTAGAAAGTGTTCTAGTTTCATTTTTTTACAGGTGGTTGGCTAGTTTCCCCAGCACCACTTGTTAAAGAGATTGTCTTTCGTCCATTGTATATTCTTGCCTCCTTTGTCAAAAATAAGGTGTCTGTAGATGCGTGGATTTATCCCTGGGCTTTCTATTTTGTTCCATTGACCTATATTTCTGTCTTTGTGCCAATACCGTACTGTCTCGATGACTGTAAGTGTTGTAGTATAATCTGAAGTCAGGCAGGTTGATTCCTCCAGTTCTGTTCTTCTTTTTCAAGATTGCTTTGGCTATTTAAGGTTTTTTTGTATTTCCATACAAATTGTGAAATTATTTTTTCTAGTTCTGTGAAAAATACCATTGGTAGCTTGATAGGGATTGCATTGAATCTATAGATTGCTTTGGGTAGCATACTCATGTTCACTATATTGATTGTTCTGATCCATGAACATGGTATATTTCTCCATCTATTTGTGTCCTCTTTGATTTCTTTCATCAGTGTTTTATAGTTTTCTATATATAGGTCTTTTGTTTCTTTAGGTAGATTTCTTCCTAAGGATTTTACTCTTTTCATCACAATGGTGAATAGAATTGTTTCCTTAACTTCTTTTTCTGTTTTCTCATTATTAGTGTATAGGAATGCAAGGGATTTCTGTGTATTAATTTTGTATCCTGCAACTTTACTATATTTATTGATTAGCTCTAGTAATTTTCTGGTGGTGTCTTTAGGGTTTTCTGTGTAAAGGATCATGTCATCTGCAAAAAGTGAGAGTTTTACTTCTTCTTTTCCAATCTGGGTTCCTTTTATTTCTTTTTCTTCTCTGGTTGCTGTGGCTAGAACTTCCAAAACTATGTTGAATAGTAGTGGTGAGGGTGGGCACCCTTGTCTTGTTCCTGACTTTAGGGGAAATGTTTTCGATTTTTCATCATAGATGATAATGTTTGGTATGGGTTTATCATATCAGGTTGGGATTTTGATTGGGATTATGTTGAATCTGTAGTTCAAGTTGTGAATTAACAACTTAACGATACTGTCTTCTTATCCATGAAAACAGAATACCTCTTCATTTAGTTAATTCTTTTTTTTTTACTTTGTTCATCAGTTTTGTAGTTTTCCTCATATTTATCTTCTACCTGAGATTTATACCTAAGCATTTCATTTTGCATTGTGCTAGTGTAAATAGTTGGAGAAGGCAATGGCACCCCACTCCAGTACTCTTGCCTGGAAAATCCCATGGACAGAGGAGCCTAGTAGGCTGCAGTCCATGGGGTCGCGAAGAGTCAGACACGACTGAGCGACTTCACTTTCACTTTTCCCTTTCATGCATTGGAGAAGGAAGTGGCAACCCACTCCAGTGTTCTTGCCTCCAGTGTTCTCCCTTGGAGAATCCCAAGGACTGGGGAGCCTGGTGGGCTGCTGTCTTTGGGGTCGCACAGAGTCGGACATGACTGAAGTGACAGCAGCAGCAGCAACAGCAGTGTAAATAGTATTTTTATTTCAAAATCTATCTGTTGGTTTCTACTGTACTGGAAAGCAGTTGACTTTTGTCAGCCTTGTATGCTACAACGTTGGCTATAATTGCTTAGTTTTAGGAGGATTTTGTTGATTCTTCTGGATTTTCTACATAGAAAATCATATCTTCTGTGTACAAGGACAATTTTATTTCTTCTTTTCCAGGCTGTATACCTTTTATTTACTTTCCTTGTCATAATGCATTAGTTAGCATTTCCAATATGATGTTGAAAAGGAGTGGTGAGAGGATATTCTTGCCTTGTATCTGAACTTAGTGGGAAAACTCAAGTTTATCAACATTAAGTATGATGCCAGCTGTAGGTTTTTTGTAGATATTCATATCAAGTTGAGGAAGTTCCCTCTATTCTTATTTTACTGGGAGTTTTTTTAATCATAAATATATGTGGAATTTGTCAAATACTTTTGCAAGATCTATTGATATGATAATTTTTAAACCTGTTGATGTGATGGGCCACATTTATAGATTTTTTTTAATGTTGAATCAGCCTTTCATATCTGAGATAAATCCCATTTGATTGAAGATTTTTGCATCTATGTTCATAAAAGAGGTTGGTCTACATTTTTTTTTCTTGTAATGTCTTTGGTTTTGATATTAGAGTAATGCTGCCTCATAGAATGTGTTAAGAATTCCCTCTGCTTCTGTCCTCTGAAAAAGGTTGTAGAGAGTTGGTATAATTTCTTCCTGAAGTGTTTGCTAGAATTCACCAGTGAACCCATCTGGGCCTTGTGCTTTCTGCTTTGAAAGATCTTACTAATTATCAGTTCAGTTTATTTAATAGTTAAAAGCCTATTCAAGTTGTCTATTTCTTCTTATGTGAGATTTGGCAGATTGTGTCTTAAAGAATTGCTCCATTTCATCTAGGTTATTACACTTGTGAGTGTAGTTGTTCATAATATTCTTTGACTATTCTTTTAATGTCCATAGGATCTATAGTGATATACTGTCTTTCATTTTTGGTGTGAGTTATTTCTGCCATCTGTTTTGGGGTTTTTTTCACTTAATTATTTGTCTAAAGACTTACTGATTTTAGTGATCTTTTAAAAGAACTAGCTTTTTGTTTCATTGATTTTTCTCTATTGTTTTCTGTTTTCAGTTACACTGATTTCTGCTCTACTTCATATTATTTCTTCTTTTCTGCTTACTTTAGAATTAATTTGCTCTTCTGTTTCTAGTTTCCTAAATTAGATACTTAGGTGACTGATTTTAGATTTCTTTTTTCTAACGTATGCATTCAATGCTATAAATTTCCCTCTAAGCACTGCTTTCACTGCATCCCACAAAGTTTAGTATGTTATGTTTTCATTTTTATTTAATTCAAAATGTATTTAATTTTATCTTAAGATTTCTTCTTTGACGCATCTTTTATTTAGAAGTGTGGAGTTTATTACTCTGTGTATTCTGGGATTTTCCAGTTATCTTTCTGTTACTGATTTCTAATTTACTTCCATTATGTTCTGAGGGAAGACAGCTTATGATTTATATGATTTCTAGTTTTTCAGTTTGTTAACATGTGTTTTATGGCCCAGAATGTGATCTTTCTTGGTTAATATAAGGTTAATTTTTATGCTAAGATGTGAGATTTGTGCTAAAGTTCTTTTTTTTTGCTCACATATGTCTAGTTGTTGCAACACTATTTGTTGAAAAGATTATCCTTTCTACTCAATTAACTTTTCATTTGTAAAAACCTCAGTTGATCATATTTTGTCTTGATATATTTCTGGATTCATGTTTTTCTGTTGCTCTGCATATCCATTCTCCACTAATACCGCATTGTCTTGATTAATGTAGCTTTACAGTAAGTCTTAAAACCATGTTATATGAGCTATCCAACTTTGTCTTCTTCAAAATTATTGTGAGCATTTTAGTTCCTTCTTCTTCCTATGTAGGAAACTGAGTCTCAGATGGAAAGGTAAACGTTATAGAAAGGCATATATAACATAACTAAGAAATTTTACTTTGTTATGTTTGCCTTTTAATATGTTATATTAAAATTGTTCTTGATTAGAGGGTCTCCCGTATACTCATCGATGTTCTGGTAAATTCTTCAGCCTCCCTTCAAGTTGCACTGACTTCGCATAATATTCACTCTATGACTTATATGCACTTCAAGAAAAAATATATTAAATTAGGGTTAGCAGAATCCTTTCATGATAGCACCTCTGCTGAATGGAGAACAAGAGATAGAAGGTGAGATTCTGAGTATTACCCTCAATCCTGTGTCTGCACCTATCTGTCTCTGCCTCTATATGAGTAGTTCTCTTAAAAGATCTGCAGTCTCACAGGCAGGTTCAAGACTACCTGTTTTTCTTTTCTTTAATTTAAAACTTTTTATTTTATATTGGAGTATAGCTGATTAACAATGTTGTGATAGTTTCAGGTGAACAGCAAAGTGACTCAGCCATACATATACATGTATGTATTCTCCTCCAAACTCCCCTCCCATCTAGGCTATCACATAACACTGAGCAGAGTTCCCTGTGCTATACAGCAGATTACCCACTTTTAAATATAGCAGAGTGTACCTGTCCATTCCAAAGGAGTCTTACTTTAAATAGTGGAAAAGCAATTCAGTTCAGTTCAGTCGCTCAGTCATGTCCGACTCTTTGCAACCCCATGAATCGCAGCACACCAGGCCTCCCTGTCCATCACCAACTCCCGAAGTTCACTCAGACTCACGTCCATCAAGTCAGTGATGCCATCCAGCCATCTCATCCAATATAAAGCTTAAATTTACCAACATAACCATTTTAAATGTACAGTTCCGTTAATCACCCTTTGTACTGATGTTTGACAAGTAATTACAATAAGGCAAGGCAAGCAATCACTCAGTCATGTCTGACTCTTTGCAATCCCATGGACTGTAGTCTATCTACCAGGCTTCTCTGTCCATGGGATTTTCCAGGCAAGACTACTGGAGTGGGTTGCTATTTCCTTCTCCAGGGGATCTTCCTGATGCAGGGATCAAACCCAGGTCTCCTACATTGCAGGCAGACGCTTTACCCTCTGAGCTACCAGGGAAGCACTTATAAAATACTCTGTATCTTCTATTTTTCAGAAACCTGAATGCCAGCCTAGGTTTGCTTTAGCAGTTAAAAAGTAGAAAACTTTTGAGAAGAACTCTTTTAGGATTCCTGAGAAGAAAGACCTATTCTAGGACTCCTAGCCTAGTGTGGTAATTAGTTATCCTTCTACCTTCTTTATCAATTCATTCTTTCTTGGAACTATTCCTTTTCTCCCACTGGGGTAAGAATAATATATAGGGATATAAAGAATCAGAGTATAACTCACTCAGTCATGTCTGACTCTTTGCGACCCCATGGACTGTAGCCCACCAGTCTCATCTGTCCATGAGATTTTCCAGGCAAGAATACTGGGTGGATTGCCAGTTTCTTCTCCAGGGGATCTTCCTGACCCGGGGATTGAACCCATGTCTCCTGCATTGCAGACAGATTCTTTACCATCTGAGCCACCAGGGAAACCTCAAAGAATCATGAGAAGGAAATTTTTTTATTTTTCTTTTTTAATTGGAGGAAAATTGCTTTAAATGTTGTGATGACTTTTGCTGTACAATAACACAAATCATCCATAAAACTTATATCCCTTCCCTCTTGAGTGTCCCTCCCCTCCCCATCTCACTCCTTTAGATCATCACAGAGCCACCTGTCTGGGTTCTCTGTGTTATATAGCAACTTCTCACCAGCTGTCTGTTTTACAAATGTAGTGTATATATATATATATATCAATGCTACTTTCCCCATCCATCCCAGTCTTTTCTTCCCCCACTTTTCCACAAGTCCATTCTCTATAGCTGTGTCTCCACTCCTTCCCTGCAAATAGGTTGTTGTTGTTCCGCTGCTCAGTTGTGTCGGACTCTTTGCGACCCCATGGAATGTAACACGCCTGGCTTCCCTGTCCTTCACGAAGTCCCAGAGCTTGCTCAAACTCATGTCCATCGAGTCCGCAATGCCATCCAACCATTGCACCCTCTGTTGTCCCCTTCTCCTCCTGCTTTCAATCTTTCCCAACATAACGGTCTTTTCTAATGAGTCGGCTCTTCGCTTCAGGTGGCCAAAGTACTGGAGCTTCAGCTTCAGTATCAGTCCTTCCAATGAATATTCAGGTCTGATTTCCTTTAGGATTGACTGGTTTGATCTCCTTGCAGTCCAAGGGAATCTTAAGAGTCTTATCCAACACCACAGTTCAAAGGCATCAATTCTTCAGCATTCAGCCTTCTTTATGGTCCAACTCTCACATCCATACATGACTACTGGGAAGAAACCATAGCTTTGACTATATGGACCTTTGTTGGCAAAGTAATGTCTCTGCTTTTTAAAAAGCTGTCTAGGTTACTCTTAACTTTCCTTCCAAGGAGCAAGCGTCTTTTAATTTCGTGGCTGCAGTCACCATCTGCTGTGATTTTGGAGCCCAAGAAAATAAAGTCTGTCACTGTTTCCATTGTTTCCCCACCTATTGGCCATGAAGTGATGAGACTGGATGCCTTGATCTTAGTTCTCTGAATGTTGAGTTTTAAGCCAACTTTTTCACTCTCCTCTTTCACCTTCATCAAGAGGCTCTTTAGTTCCTCTTCACTTTCTGCCATAAGAGTGGTGTCATCTGCATATCTGAGGTTATTGATATATCTCCTGGCAATCTTCTTTCCAGCTTGTGCTTCATCCAGCCCGGCATTTCACATGATGTACTCTGCATATACGTTAAATAGGCAGGGTGACAATATACAGCCTTGACGTACTCCTTTCCCAGTTCTGAACCAGTCTGTTCTTCCATGTCTGGTTCTAACTGTTGCTTCTTGATGTGCATGCAGGTTTCTTAGGAGGCAGGTAAAGTAGTCTGGTATTCCCATATCTTTAAGAATTTTCCACAGTTTGTTGTGATCCACACAGTCAAAGGCTTTAAAATAATCAATGAAGCAGAAGTAGATGTTTTTCTAGAACTCTCTTGCTTTTTCTATGATCCAATGGATGCCAGCAATTTGGTCTCAGATCCTCTGCCTTTTCTAAATCCAACTTGAACATCTGAAAGTTTATGGTTCACGTACTGTTGAAACCTGGCTTGGAGAATTTTGAGCATTACTTTACTGGCGTGTGAGATGAGTGCAATTGTGCAGTAGTTTGAACATTCTTTGGCATTGCCTTTCTTTGGGATTGGAATCATAACTGACCCTTTCCAGTCCTGTGACCACTGCTGAGTTTTCCAAGTTTGCAGGCCTATTGAGTGCAGCACTTTCACAGCATCATCTTTTAGAATTTGAAATAACTCAGCTAGAATTCCATCACCTCCATTAGCTTTGTTCATAGTGATGCTTTCCTAAGGCCCACCTGACTTTGCATTTCACAATATCTGTCTCTAGGTGAGTGATCTGGGAAAAAACCACTGTGGTTATCTGGGTCATTAAGATCGCTTTTGATTAGTTTTTCTATGTATTCTTGCCACCTTTTCTTAATCTATTCTGCTTCTGTTAAATCCATACCATTTCTGTCCTTTTTTATGCCCACCTTTGAATGAAATTTTGCCTTAGATCTCTAATTTTCTTGAAGAGATCTCTAGTCTTTCCCATTCTATTGTTTTTCTCCATTTCTTTGCATTGATCACTTAGGAAGGATTTCTTATCTGTTCTTGCTATTCTTTGGAACTCTGCATTCAGATGGGTATAGCTTTCCTTTTCTCCTTCGCCTTTCCCTTCTCTTCTTTCTCAGCTATTTGTAAGGCCTCCTCGTGCAGCCATTTTGCCTTTTTGCATTTCTTCTATATTCCATATATAAGCATTGCAATATGATACTTGTTTTTCTCTTTCTGACTTACTTCACTTACAGACTCTAGATTCATCCATCTCACTAGAACTGACTCAAATTCATCCTTCTTTACAGTTGAGTAATATTCCATTGTATATATGTACCACATCTGCTTTATCCATTCATCTGTCGATGGACATCTAGGTTACTTCCCTATGTCCTAGCTATTGTAAATAGTGCTGCTCTGAGCATTGTAGTACTTGGGTCTGTTTCAGTTATGGTTTTTTCAGGGTATATGCTCAGTAATGGGATTGCTAGGTCATATGGTAGTTTGATTCCTGGTTTTCTAAGGAGTCTGTATACTGTTCTGCATAGTGGCTGTATCAATTTACATTCCCACCAACAGTGCTAGAGGGTTCACTTTTCTCCACACCCTCTCCAGCATTTATTGTTTCAGGCTTTTTATGATGGCAGTTCTTACTGGTGCAAGGTGATACTTCATTGTCATTTTCATTTGCATCTCTCTAATAATTAGTGATTTTGAGCATCTTTTCATGTGTTTATTAGCCATCTGTACATAAGAAAGATTATAAACAAATATTCCCTATAAATATAGATGTTTTAAACCCTAAAGTAATTATATAAATCTAGTTTAAGAGTAAATATAAAGAATAATTCTATGTACCCAAGCAGAATATATTCTAAGAATTAAAACTTGGTTGCTATATATTTTGGAAGCCAGAAATAGAATATATCTCAATAATATATCAAAGATAAAAATGTATATTATCATTTCAGTCTGTACTTAAAAGTTATTTACTTGGTAGAATTAATTTTTCATTTCTGATTTCAGTAACCCAAAAGAGAAAACACTTCTTAATGTAATGAAGAATATCTAGATGGGAAATACTTAATAGTGAAAAAAATAGAATAATTCCTTTTAGATCAGAATTGTACAAAGGTGCCTATGAAAATTGTAGTTTTAGCGTTTCCCTGGAAGTTCTAGCCAATACAATAATATAAGAAAAAGTAATACAAATATGGGAAAATAATAAACCTTATGATTATCTATATTAAATATAACTGTTCACCCATAAAACCCATAAAAATCTATTGAAAAAATAGTCTTAAAAATTAAGAGAGTTCAACAATATTCAGAACTCAATTACTGTAAATCTTGATACTAATATTAGCTATTTTAAAAATATAATGGGTAGGGGAGAGTTCATTTATAGGAGCAGTGAAAAAACTCAGAAATGTCTAATAATAAATCTGGAAATTTATGGAAGCTTCCTGTAAATTTATTTCCTAGCTAAGATGATTCATTGAACACTTTTATTTATCTCTGCTATTTCCTGAGACGCCAGTAAGATGAGAGTAAATTAATGTATTTAAAAGCGTAAATCCACAAAAGAAATGGGAGAAGAGTCATCAATGTACCAGAGATTTTTATACATTTTGGAAAATGGAAAATGAATGGAGGATTAGTAACTTATTAGGCAGGACAGAGGAAGCTACCGCAGAGAAAGCACTGAGAAGGCTTTACAAATGAAGAGAGACCTTTGAAACGTCTGGGAATTAGAAGCAACATGAACAATAAACAGTGGTGATGTGGGGTAGAACTAAAAATAGTATGAGGTAGACTTCTGAAGCAAGAATCCAAAAACCTAGTACTCCTGCCACAGTCCAGGTATGGAATATAAGTCCCAGCCAACAGACTAGAGATGAATTCTCTGCATAAATTCAGTAGAAGAGAAGACTCAGGAATGGTGTGGACTTTGGAAGATTCCAGGTAGCCCCAATGCAGGAGATATAAGCAACACAGGTTCAATCCCTGGGTTGGGAGGATCCCCTGGAGGAGGGCATGACAACCCACCCCAGTATTCTTGCCTGGAGAACCCCATGGACAGAGGAGCCTGGCGGGCTATAGTCCAAAAGGTTGCAAAGAGTCGGACACTACTGAAGTGACCTAGCATGTACAGGTAGCGCTGAAAAGGGGATGAACTCAAAGTCTACAAATGGAGAAAAGTCACCCTCCTTCCCTGTTGCAGAAGTAGACCAAATCTCTGTCCCAGAACACTGAAAGTCTCTTCTCCAAGAAGCTTAATAGTCCCAGAGGAAAGACCTCCAAATTCAGATATAAAATGGTGCACCCACTTTGGAGAACAGTGTTGACAGTGCCTTAAAAAGTTAACCATAGAGTTTATCATCCAGTCCTTAGGTGTCCACCCAAGAGAGATGAAAACATATGTTTACTAAAAGCACATAAATGACTATTCAACGCAGCACTATTCACAGTTGCCAAAAGAAACAGCCCAATATCTATCATGTGATGAACAGATAAATAAAATGTGGTATATCCGTGAGTGTATACATGCTAAGTCACTTCAGTTGTGTCTGACTCTGCGACCCTATGGATTGTAGCCTGCCAGGCTCCTCTGTCCATGGGATTCTCTAGGCAACAATACTGGATTGGGTTGCCATACCCTCCTCCAGGGGATCTTCCCAACCCAGGGATTGAACCCGCATCTCCTGCGTCTTCTGCATTGCAGGCAGATTCTCTACTACTGAGCCACCAGGGAAGCCTGGTATATCCATACTGTGGCATGTTATTTGGCAACCACAAGGAGTGAAATAGACAGTGACTGCTGATGGCTACAGGGTTTCTTGGGAGGGGGCAGGCAAGGAGATGCTCTCAAATTATGATAGTTGCACAGCACTGTTAAACTAAAAACCACTTGGTTGTAATGATTTAGATAGGTTCACTTTTCTGTATGTATGTTTTACTTCAATAAAGCAGTTTAAAGTTTATAAGGAAGCAGTCAGCCACATTGAATGCTGGAGAGACATGTAAAGCAAGGACTATAAAGTGTCCGTTGGATTTAGCAGCACAGAAGTCATTGCTGAATTTGCTGAGTTCAATTTTAGTAGAGTAGTAGAAGATGAAAGCCAGGTTGGAAAAAATTGAGAAGTGGCGTGGTTATGGAAATGTGTAAATGTCTTAAGTGCTCTTAGTTATCTAGTAAACAGGAAAAGATTGAAGGTTCTAGAGTGGAGAGTCAATACTAAAAGGTTCCTGAGAAGTACAGATGGAGTGATTAGCCCTGTCTAAGAGAAGGATCCCTTCCTTTAATGTAAAAGGAGGAAATGATAAATGCTGAAACACTTGGAAAGTGACAAAGGGAAGACAGTTTTTCTTTTTTGACCCCTTTTTCTGAAATGGGAAGCAAGACCATCTGTTTAGCCTAAGTTGTGAAAAGGGAAATGGGAAGAGCAGAGCAGCTGATTAGAGAAGTAACAGTAGCTCTGTCAGAAAATGTTTAGCACCCACTTAGAGTTAGTGACTGGGAATCTATATTGGATCTGTTGTTTGTATGTTGGCTAGTTTCTTTAATCTTGTGTTTTTTTACACTAAGTTTACCAACTATAAGTCACAGAAAAGACAGACATTTGGTTCATGCAGTGTTATGATTTTCCCAGATGTCAGAGGCAGATAAAAATACAGGGGACGTGTTTTTAGTAGCATTGCCAAAAGAGTTTTGGGAATGCTAGGCCATGAAATTCAAGTTAAATAAGAGAGAAAAGGGTTGGGAAGAATGTATGCTATTAATGGTCCCACCAGTACAGAGATTTGAGCTGTCTTGTTCACAACTTTGTTCCCAGTTCTTAGAACAATGATTGTTTGAGTTAATGGTCCGTTGAGACCAGTGGGCAGAGATGGTAGGAGTAGCTGAAAAAACAAGCTTGAGGGTAAGATGTGGGCGTCAGGAAGTAGTGGGATGTTTGAATTACTCAATTCAGAAGAGAGGCTGTTCACAAGCTCTAGGATATAAAAAGAAAGATTTGCTGAGAAAAAAATTTTTTTTTCCTTTTTTGACCATACCCCACAGCTTGTGGGATCTTAGTTCCCTGACCAGGGATTGAACCTGGGCCCATGGCAGTGAGAGCACCAAGTCTTAACCACTGGACAATCAGGGAATTCCCTGAGAAAGTCTTTGACCTGAGAGGTCAAAGAACTCAGAGTACTGGTTGCATGCCATTCATGTAATGTTGACATTAGCAAGCATGATGGTAACAGTGAACTGAAGGAGAAGGCTAAATCAAGATTGAGAGAGAGTGGGTGGATGGATGACATAGATGCGGAAAGGTTAAGGGTGGTATAGCACATGACAGGATCCTCAGAGCAGTAGGAGAATAATGATCAGAAAGCAAAAATGGAAGCAATGATGGTCCAAATACTACCTCTTGACCCTAAAATTCACTGGGTGTGTTGAGTATAAACAGTTCTCATTGAGAAGAATGTAGGGGAGGCATTGACCTCAGGAAAGAGCCAGGTTTCAGTTAAAACAGGGGATGGAGGAAGTACTCTAAGAAGAGGACAAAATACAGCTGAGTATCTCATAAGACGAAAGTTCCAGAAGCCCTAGGGGCATGGGAAGTGTTGGGTAAAAAGAGGGTAAAACTATAAAACGTCATAGGGATAGCAGTGTTCTGCTAACTTGGGATGAGTTGGAGTGGAAGATATCCTATAGGCATTGACTGATTTAGAAAAGAATGAGAGATACAGCTGGTTTAGTCTCAGAAGGGGCTTCCCGTGCAGCTCAGCTGGTAAAGAATCTGTCTGCAATGCAGGAGACCCCAGTTTGATTCCTGGGTTGGGAAAATCCCCTGGAGAAGGGAAAGGCCACCCACTCCAGCATTCTTGGGCTTCCCTGGTGGCTCAGCTAGTAAAGAATCTGCCTGCAATGCAGGAGACCTGGGTTCAATCCCTTGGTTGGGAAGATCCCCTAGAGAAGGTATCATTACCCATTCCCGTATTCTGGCCTGGAGAATTCCATGAACTGTACAGTCCATGGTGTCTCAAAAAGAGTCGGACACAACTGAGCAACGTGTTTTAAAAAAAAGTATTAAAGTCTCAGAAGACCTTGGACCTAACCTAAGCTGTCTTCAGTAAGGGATTGGTTAGCTCAATTAGAGTGCATCTGGAAGACCAAGGAACCTGAAGTCATGAAAAATGATATTATAAAAAATTTATACAGAAAAAATATTCTCAACATTTTAAGTGAAAAAATAGTTTACACAGTCCTTACGTATATTATCTTGTTTACAAAAGGAAAACAAAAATAGATGGATGAGTAATATTTTCATAATGTTTGCAGTATGTTGTAATTTTTTGAAAGACTGGCTTTTCAAAGATTGAAAAAGCTGCCTATAGAGGAAGGTGCTAAACTTAAGCCACAGAACTGTTCATTTTGTCAACAAATATTTAGCTCCAACCTTATGTCAGATCCCATTCTTGGCCCTGGAGATAATAACAGAAACAGAATAATGACCTTATTCTCATCACTGTTAAAAGAGAAAAGCAAATAAGCAAAATCTGAGCAAAGAGTGTCCGAAGGAGAGAATTCAGTGCACACACAGGCCCAGAGGTAGGAGTCAAGTATAACAGCAGGTTTGGGGCAACCCTGAGCAACTGGGTTGGTGGAGGGGAACAAGATTTGGACGGGAAAAAAGAAGAGTTCTGTTTTGATGCCTGTCACACCGCCAAGTGGAGATACCAGGCAACAGTTGAGTGTATGAGTTTGGAACTTGAGAGCAAGGTTAATATTAGAGGTATATACATTTAGGAGTCATTGACATTGATGTTATTAAAAGTCATGAGGATGAATGAAATTACCTAAGACATGAGAGCTAAGGATTAGTCTCTGGGACATTCCATCATTTAAAAAAAAAAGAGCAGAGAAGGGTAATCGGGAGAGGCCTAATGAACTCACCAAAGATAAAAAAAGAATGAAAGGGGAGAGCTCCTGCATCACACTTAGCTTTCTACCCAGTGCAGCTTATGGGATGGACTGTGAAATTGTTTCATTTCCTGGCCTTGTGCTAATATCCTCAGACACCATGTCAGACCATCCCTTTCTTAAATTGGTGGCATGGAGCCAAGTCAAAGCTTCAGAGGCTGCATCCTCCCCCAGATATCTAAATGTCCTGCTAGGTTCAGTTCAGTCGCTCAGTCATGTCCGACTCTGCGACCCCATGAATCGCAGCACGCCAGGCCTCCCTGTCCATCACCAACTCCTGGAGTTCACTCAAACTCAAGTCCATCAAGTCGGTGATGCCATCCAGCCATCTCATCCTCTGTCGTCCGCTTTTCCTCCTGCCCCCAGTCCCTCCCAGCATCAGGGTCTTTTCCAATGAGTCAACTCTTCACATGATGTGGCCAAAGTACTGGAGCTTCAGCTTTAGCATCATTCCTTCCAAAGAAATCCCAGGGCTGATCTCCTTCAGAATGGACTGGTTGGATCTCCTTGCAGTCCAAGGGACTCTCAAGAGTCTTCTCCAACACCACAGTTCAAAAGCATCGATTCTTCGACGCTCTGCTTTCTTCACAGTCCAACTCTCGCATCCATACGTGACCACTGGAAGAACCATAGCCTTGACTAGACGGACCTTTGTTGGCAAAGTAATGTCTCTGCTTTTGAATATGCTATCTAGGTTGGTCATAACTTTTCTTCCAAGGAGTAAGCGTCTTTTAATTTCATGGCTGCAGTCACCATCTGCAGTGATTTGGGAGCCCCCAAAAATAAAGTCTGACACTGTTTCCACTGTTTCCCCATCTATTTCCCATGAAGTGATGGGACCAGATGCTATGATCTTTGTTTTCTGAATGTTGAGCTTTAAGCCAACTTTTTCACTCTCCTCTTTCACTCTCATCAAGAGGCTTTTTAGTTCCTCTTCACTTTCTGCCATAAGGGTGGTGTCATCTGCATATCTGAGGTTATTGATATTTCTGCCAGCAGTCTTGATTCCAGCTTGTGCTTCTTCCAGTCCAGCGTTTCTCATGATGTACTCTGCATAGACGTTAAATAAGCAGGGTGACAATATACAGCCTTGACGTACTCCTTTTCCTATTTGGAACCAGTCTGTTGTTCCATGTCCAGTTCTAACTGTTGCTTCCTGACCTGCATATAGGTTTCTCAAGAGGCAGGTCAGGTGGTCTGGTATTCCCATCTCTTGAAAAATTTTCCGCAGTTTATTGTGATCCACACAGTCAAAGGCTTTGGCATAGTCAATAAAGCAAACAAAACTGGGAAGAGAGCTCTAGGAGGACAGATTCGTTCCAGTGTGACCAAGTTCAGATTGCTTCCTGGATGGAACTGGCACAACAGACCAAATAAGCCTTCTGCTTGACACGTCTCCATAATGAAACTGTTGAAGTCAACCTGTGTGATTAGGTACCCATGAATACTGGCTCTGTCAGGTGCAGAGGTAGGAAAGGTCAACATCATCATGCCTGTGGTTAGCATATAGTCTGATTTTTTCAAGGGACAGTATTTTATCAATTTGAATAAGTTAAATGTCCCTTTACATTATTTGAATACAAAACGTCCCCGTCAGGGTCGGGCCAGGGTAATCAAATCCTGTCACATGTCACCTCTGCAAACACACTGCTCTTTACTGGTAGGTAGTACAAAATACCATGGGAATTCACTTTTTATTTTGCTTTATTGCATATATAGTTCTGGCATAAAGTTGGGTGACTTCTCAAGTGTTGGTGTTTAATATAATCCTTGCCGTTTTGTTGCTTTTTAATCTGCTGGATTATTTGGTCTTTCCTAATAGCAAAAGTACTATGAAAACATTTACTGAACAAAATCAGCTGTGAGCTGTCACTGAAATCCAAGTCCCTGCGTACCACAGACTTCCTGGTTCTTCTGCCACAGTGTAATCCATGACTGAATGTGGCTTCAGGAGAAATGGAATTTTTATGATGACTGCAGACCCATGAAGATAAGCCTTTGTACTTTAGGGTAGATGAAATTGTTGGTGAAGATAGCCACGTTAATAGGGGTATGGCAATGTTCACACTGAGTTACAACTAATCCTACTATACTTTTAAAATAAAATGTAGCTGGAAACAGCAACCATTTTCTTCTTTTACTGTTCCTTTAGTTAACACATCTTGTTTAACTTGATGGAAAGATTAAAGATAAACTAGTCTAGGAAGTCAAGGAAACTGTGTTAAAAAAACACTTGGCTCTGCCACTCAGTTGCTTTGTGACTGCCAGCAGTTGACTTCTACTTCTCTGGACCTAAGTTTCTTCATTGGTAAAATGAGAGAATTATTCCAAATTATATTTCAGACCCATTCTTCAGTGGTGGGCATTACTGGCATCTGGCAATTCCCAGTTCTCCTCTCTTCCAGTCCATGACTGATTCTGGCTAATTAAATGTAAGAAATATTGTGTCACACCCTACGTGGCTGGGGAGAATCTTTGTAAGATTCTTCAGCTTCTCTTCCCTGCCAAGACAACAGAGAAGCTCACGTTACCTTGTGAGACAGTGGAGCCACTGTCTGTCTACACCTGCTTTGAGCACATAGCATACGCATGGGATATATTTAAATTGTATGGAGCCACTGGAATTTTGAGGTTAATTTGTTACTGCTGCATAACCTAATTTATCCTGACTAATACAGCAGATCTAATTCTGTGTTGTTGTGGATCACTCTATAAAGATTTTTTTTACTATATTGTATTTGAATAAAAATACTTTGAAGAAATTTGAAGCCCACAACTATTTTTCAAATGATTAATAAGTTGGTACCTTTAAAATCAGTCTTTAAACTCAAAGTCTTATTGTTACTCTGGATTTCAATTTGCATCTCTGAATTGATTGATTTCTGGTATAATTCCTAATCCCCAATTATTTTAGTTCTGTGTTTTAATAGAAAAGGCAGCTGGTTTAATTTGTTCACTTAGAATATCTCTCCTTGTTTTGTATACAACAAAAATTTGAAATTGTATTTAAAAATAGGCTTCCCATTGTTTCTGATTTTAAACTAAATTAATGGTCTATATGAAGAGATGAATATTAGCACAACATTGTTACGTGCCTCCAAGGAAAGTGCAAACAAAGCCTGTACCTTGAGCATGAAGTAGGTGTGTCTTGCTTGGAAACAAACTTCCTTAGAAGCTAGTATCCAACTCACTCACTGGCTTGCACCCTAAATAAAGATGTTTTAGTTGAATGCAGAAATTATTGTTTTGGATGACAAAAGCAATTGTATTGAAACATTAGCTTAATGCTATGTGAATAAAAGCTGCAAAAAAAAATTCTGCTAAAAAAGAAAATTTTCTGCTAGAAAGGATTTCAACTTATAGATTTTCATACCATGGAAAAAATATGACATTTCCATGCCTGAAATGCTAGTCCGATTTTGGCTGAGACGTAAGGGCCAGGTCAGCTATATAACTTACAAGATCAATGCAAAATGAAAATCTTTTGTTCAAAAAGTAGGATTTAAAAATGCGGTTAAAGGTACTAAACCACGAAGTATTTTCCTTCAAGAAGAAAGTAGTAAAGGGACCTGAAGAGACATTTCTCCAAAGAAGACATTCAGGATGGCTAACAAGCACTTGAAAAGATGCTCAACATCACTCATTATAAGAGAAATGCAAATCAAAACTACAATGAGATACCACCTCACACCAGTCAGAATGACCATCATCAAAAAGTCTACAAACAATAAGTGCTGGAAAGGGTGTGGAGAAAAGGGAACACTCTTGCGTTGCTGGTGGGAATATAAACTGACATAGCCACTATGGAAGACGGTATGGAGACTCCTTAAAAAGCTAGGAATAAAACCACCATATGACCCAGCAATCCCACTCCTAGACATATACCCTGAGGAAACCAAAATTAAAAAGACACATATACCCCAGTGTTCACTGCAGCACTGTTTACAATAGCCAGAAAATGGAAGCAACCTAGATGTCCATTGACAGATGAATGGATAAAGAAGCTGTGGTACATACACACAATGGAATACCACTCAGCCATAAAAAGGAATGAACTTGAATCTGTTCTAATGAGATGGACAAAACTAGAGCCCATCATACAGAGTGAAGTAAGTCAGAAAGAGAAATATAAATATCGTATACTGACACATATATATGGAATCTGAAGAGGCGCCACTGATGAATTTATTTTCAGGGCAGCAGTGGAGAAACAGGCATAGAGAACAGACCTGTGGACAAGTGGGAGGAGAGGAGGGGGAAGCGGGAGATGTATGGAGAGAGTAACATAGAAATTTAAAATACCATGTGTAAAACATAGCCAATGGGAATTTGCTATATGACTCGGAACTCAAACAGGGGCTCTGCACAGGCTGAAGGGTGGGGAGGGGTGGGAGATGGGAGGGAGGTCTGGGAGGGAGGGGACACGAGTGTACCTATGGATGATTCTTGTTGATGTGTGACAGAAACCATAAAATTCTGTAAAGCAATTATCCTTCAATTTAAAAAATTTTTGAACAGGTGATATATGAATAATATCATAAACCTACAGTTAGCAAAAAATTATATTTTCATATCATAATTTTATATAATATAAATAATAATACTTTATTAATGTGGTAACTTGGTTGATCATAAAATTTTTCTGGTTCACGTTTCTTCAAATTCATTTATTAGATCGTCAAAGTTTATATTTTTAGCAACTTTATTTTAAGTGATATAATTAAAAGCAGATTAGTTGCTCTTGGCAAATGAAAGATCACATATAAATTTTGGTGATTTTTAATTTTTAGAAGGATCTTTCTGCTGATGCAACTGACACTGGAACTGTTAAGAATATTTTATAGACTGTGACACCATGTGGATAGATTTCTAATAAATTATTTCAAAATATAAATTTTAGTATGTCTAAAGCTGATGCTTCTTATGGAAAAAAATTTTTTTTTAAGATTTAACTCTTCATACACATTAATTTCATGTGTGTTTACCAATTTAAATTTGTACAATGCCATTTTATTGTTTTCTCTAGCATTTCTTATAACTTGTAGAGGTCATGCAAGAGACCAAAAGTCGCTTGATGGTTTGTAGATAATTCAAAATGCCTATTATGCCTATTATTGTATCTTAAATTACAAAGAAAGGTGAAATTTAAAACTGTACTCTTCATTTATCTGTTCATTTGAAGCTGCATATAAAAACAATGTTCTTTTCCATCAAATGCAGTAATCTTTATATTCAATTTCTGTTTCTCAACCAGTGGATATTTGCTTTGCAGTGACGCAACAGCGTTTAACACCGGAGATTCCGAACGCTTCCAAGAATCCTCGTATCGCTTTGATATGCTGTGTTGCAGTGTCCACACGCATGCTTTTGTTTTGTAATTTACTGGCGTTTATTGCCTAAGCACTGGCAGTTCCTAACTCCATGCTCAGGCCGGAAAGCTAATATTTTCACCTTGGAAATAAGCTCTGGGAAAAAGGCCAGCCAGCCTCGCGCCAGTGCCACCACCGCCGCCCCTTCTGTCACCGTCACGGTGACTCATCTGGGGCCCTGCACCACCACGCCCACACTGCTCTGGCGTGAAGGTGCACACAGCAGGAGCCGGCTGTCTGGCATACACCCGGCACTGTGGGCCAGAACCCACACACCTGTGCCCAGGGTATCTCCTCTCTCACGTGCATGCTTCCGTGTTCCATCAGACTTTATTTCTAATAGACAAGGTGAAAGATAAGATCACTAAGAATTTCAAGACAGCCACAGCAGAGCACTGAACCATGTGTGGGGCCGTGTGCAGCTATACAGGTCACACATGCCCTGCTTAGGCGTCACGTTCTATCCATAGAGATGATTTGACCCCTCGTGTGAATGAATGTGGAGGGAGATCGTTTTGTGCCTTTGGCTTCCAATCCTGGGAGAAAAACAGTGAGACATGAGTGAGGGTGTTGTCTACCATATAATTTGTTTCTCTGCCTCTAAACTGCTGTTTACTTTTTTATAAAAATGGTAGACACTAAGGCACTCCTACTTTAGAGGGATTTCTTTAGTTTCAAATAAGAGTTCCTTTTCCAAGATTCTCTAGAAAGCAGGAGTAGCATATCAGGAAGAAATTAGCATTTATTGAGTACTTATCACATGTTGATTTATTGTTGTTGTTCAGTCACTAAGTTGTATCTCAGTGAGCCCATGGGCTGCAGCACGTGTCCTTTGCTATCTCTTGGAGTTTGCTCAAATTCACGTTCATCGATTCGGTGGTGCTATCAAACCATCTCATCCTCTGCTGCCCCCTTCTCCTTTTGCCTTCAATCTCTCCCAAGCATCAGGGTCTTTTCCAGCAAGTCAGCTCTTCACATCAAGACCCAGATGGTGGAAAAGATAGAAGGCAGAAGGAGAAGAGGGCAACAGAGAATGAGATGGTTGGATGGCATCATCGGTTCAATGGACAGGAATTGGGCAAACTCCAGAAAACAGTGAGGGACAGGCAGGCCTGGCATGCTGCAATCCAGAGTTGCACACGACTCTATGGACATGAAGAGTTGGATACAACTTGGCAGCTGAACAACAAAAACAGTCTGCATATAAGTTAAATAAGCAGGGTGACAATATACAACCTTGTTGTACTCCTTTCCCAATTTTGAAGCAGTCAGTTGTTCCATGTAAGGTTCTAACTGTTACTTTTAGACCCATATACAGGTTTCTCAGGAGACAGGTGAGGTGGTCTTAAAGAGAGCTTTTAGCAAGTCTCTCTGACTGCAAAGACTTTGAGAGGCAACTTTAAAAGTGCCCTGTGTGTGAGTGCTGGAAGCAAATGACCGGGGTTCAAATCCTAACTCAGCCGTGTAGTGGCTTCTTGCTAAACAAGTCACTTCTCAGAGTCTTGGTTTCTTCATGTAACTAACGGGGACCTACCTCATAGGGGTGTGTAGAGGGTTGAATGAAAGGAAGAGTCGTGGAAAGCACTGAGAACAGAGCCTGAGACCTGTGGCAAATGTCACTGCTCATATCGTTGCTGTTACCATGGTTACTTTGCCCACTCCACAGTCCCTCTCCTCAGGTTAGTAGTCAGCAGAAAAGAAGGGCTGAGAGACAGACAACAAGGCCCTTCTGGTGTTTACTTTCCCTAAAGTTCCCAGAGAAGGCCCTCTTGACTATGGTGTGATCTGTGATCTGATTCTTGCCCTGGGCAGCCCACCTCTGTATTCTTTTTGGATTTTAATGTTCTGCCGACTTGATCGTTTTCTGTCTGGGTTGTATGTGTTACAGGTATGAGACGTCTCTGTTGGATTTGGTTCAATCTCTGAGTCCAAAGACTGCTTCCAAACCACGGCCCCATCGCTCCAGAGAAGCTGGGTCATGGAATCACAGTACTTGTCGATTCAGTCCTCTGAAATCAACCTGGAACAAGACCAGGGCTGGCAGCACCCCTGAAGACCTGGAGGAGAATCAGATTCTGGAAGATATCTTTTTCATTTGACACTGAAGCACATGCTGCAAAGTTTCCATCAGAAATGAGTGGGTGTCTCTATGTACCGATCTAGGATTTTAAATTATTTAACTGTAATTGTGTCTCTCCTTTCACAGGGACCTATCTCACTAGCATCCTGTTATGTATCGAATTTAGAAATTATTCTAACAACCCAGGGTGTTTCTGATCAGACCAGTCAGTAGGTAACACATTAAGGGTGGATGAGTGGGAGGGCAGTAACCTTTCTGTGCTAAGCAGAGATTAGAAAATTAACAAAGAACACTTAGGGCATGGCAGAGGCCATTGTTTACTCAGCCTCATTCAAGAGTGTTTCCTTTTCAATATTTTGCTGGAAAAGTTTGGCTCTGTTTTGTATACAAGGAAAACCTTTCCACTGAAAGATGCCTCTGGTTTCCACATAGCCCCTTTGTAACATAAGCAGTTTCCGAAACATAGACCCTTTTACATCTCCACCCTGCTTTCTTACCACTTACCTCTTTGCAATGCAGCCAGTTAATTCTGAAGTTGGAGTTGGTGCCCTTCCCATCACAAGCAACACTGAGGGCCAATCGTGAGTCAGCCCCTGCAGTCATCAGCCTGGCAGCTACCCACCCCATACCCCAAAGTGCTTAATGAGCTGGAAATCCACCCCCCACACCCCAGCCCTTGGAAACAAGAGAGTGCTGGCCCAGAAGAGGCGCTGGCCAAAATGCTTGTCCTCCCATCTGCCATTTCCTTGGGTAAATTAGAGCAGTCTCTCAGTATCTTTCCTTAACCCAAGGGTCTGTCTTATTCACCCTCATGAACTCCCATCAGTGGCTGCAAGCTAATGGGCTTCCTGGCCTCCTCTCTTTCCCCATGAAGAGCCAGAATCCCGGACAGCCAGGCCTTGCATGTGCTCTGCTCAAGGCCACTGTCTCATGGCCCCAGAGAACCACCTCCACTTGCCAGATAATGTTCCCCGCTGTTCTCCCACTAGGCCCCCAGAGAAAGCCTGTGGAAGAATTACACCCAAAACCTCGATTCTCTGCTCTCCTGTTTGGCAGAGCTCTTGAGCTGAGTTGCTTCGCTTACAGAGGGCTCTAGTGGGTTCTAGCAGCATCCCGAGCTGGTGGGCAGTATGGTAAGCCTGGTAGAGCTAGTGGATTTAAAACTGTCCAGTCCTTGGAAGCAGGGGGGAGATGTGTGTTATTCAATGACTCTGTTTGGTATAGAGGGTGCTTCTTTTTTCACTCTCCCTTTCACCACCCCCAGACATGAACTGAGACTAAGACTGTCGGCCAAGGTCAGAAGAGCAGGGCAGCCTGCAGTTAGTGAGACACGTGGCTTCCCTGAAGTCTTTATCAAAGCTAGATTATGTCAGCCTACAGAAGCCTTCCAGAGCAGCTTCCATGTCTGGATAAATCCAGATCTCATTGTCTTTTCAGACTGGGCCCCGTCACCTCTGCCCAGCCTTCCTTCACCTGTATCTTTTTGTCCTTTGGAGGAAGGAATGTAGCCTGCCAATACCATATTCTCAATCTGAGGGAAATATCAGGTCAGGACAAACTAGCTATAGTCATTCAGTTGAAAATTATTATAGATTACAGTCTTCTCTGAAAGTTCACCCCTGTGAAAGTAATTGAATCAGTGCCATCCCATTCCAAAAGGCTTTGGAAAAGAGCTTTCTTTGGTGTGGCAAAAAAAAAAAAAGGCAGGGGGCAGGGACGGTGAAAACAAGCTGAGAGCCCTTGGCCACTTTCTCGGTTAAAGTTAAATTCCTGAACTATCTTTCTGTGGCTCCGTGTGTCATGACCACCTTAAGTATACCCAGATCCTTCAAATCATGCACAACCGCACTTTCCCCTCCTGGACACCAGTGTCCTTACTGCTCTCTGGAGTGAGAGGATGCTGGAAAGACCACGAAAAGGCCTGTGATGTCTTCAAGACACTTGTTTGCCTTTACAAGAATCATAAGTAGGCTCTAAACTAAAGGCTTTGAGGGGTCACATGCCACAAAATAGAGTTTAACTGCTTTCTTACCTCTCCTGAATGAGCAGTCTGGAACAGCAAAGCTGGATTTTCAGCAGAGCATCAGTCAGCCTGTTTTTCATACGCCACAGTCCCCCACCAGTTGCCCTTCTCTATCCTGTAGGCATTTCCTGGGTGTCAGGGCAATAGGATGTGAATCTGTGTCTGGTCTAACGTCTTCAGTATGAACTGAAGCATATGTTAACATTTCAATCTGTGTCTCACTTTGAGATCTATATATACACGTATGAAAAGGTTGTTGTAGAGCCTCGAGGCTTTTGTGGAGCCCGGAGGCTTAACCTGATTGCAGACGAAGCTACCAGGGGACGGGGTCCAGCACACAGGGATCTGCCTTTCCTCTCAGTAAGCACTCCCAACAGTGACTGGGATGCACTTACCCAGCTTCCAGCCACTTCCCCAAAGCAAGGCGGGACACTTGCGGGTGATGCTGCTGGGGTTACCACTTCCCCACGCTGCTTCCCACAGTTCTAGGAGAGAAACGCCAATCAGTGTTTGCAAAATGGGGAAGGACGAGTGCCGACGGATGCTCCTTAAGTAGGGCCCAAGGTGCGTGATCTCAAAAGCCAAGTCTGCCAAGGGAAAGCTTTTCCTGGCGGTCACCCTTCCTGGAGGCACGCTTGTGTTCACAAACCTGACGTCCGTGGTGGGGGCTTGTCTAGAGCACCCCAAATGTCATGGGAGGGAGGGGCTCCCTCCTCCTCCAGGGGCACTCCTTTCCCTTGACTCTGCTCTCACACAAGAAATTTGCTGGTCTCAGACTCCAGGGAGGAGCCAGGCCTAAGGAGCAGAGCCAGACGAAGTCTGCCATCGTTAGGGTGGGGGTCTGACAGACTCCCCCCCAGCTCACCCTCTATCCCCACCTCAGGGTATGTTATTTTTAATGTGGGCCAATGTTTATACATATATATACACACACACACACACATGAGGTTTTATGGTAATAAATTCTCTGTATGGCTATTTTCCCCATGTGGTTTTGATACTGAATTGCTCCTTAAACATCCCTCATCAGATAAGTGGAGTTTAGCTTGAAAACAAAAGCAGAGCCTGGGGTTATCATTTCACTTAGTATTTGTTAAAGCAACTGGAGCTTATGCTCAATTGAAAGAAACCCACATCTTGTAGGTTTCCTGGCTGACTCCAGCTCATGCCCATCACATAAACACTAGGCTATGTGGTCACTAGAATGGAGGATTCAGTCTCTGTGTACTGCTGAGCCTACTGCTGAGCCCCTTCTGTGTGCCTTTTCACTAAACTGCTCAGTAAAGAACTATCTTGGCACTTGGACACAGGAAAAATAGTCCTGGGGGAGAAAATGGCAACCCACTGCAGTAGTCTTGCATGGACAACCCCATGGACAGAGGAGCCTGCTGGGCTACAGTCCATGAAGTCACAAAGAGTCAGACACGACTTAGCAACTAAACAGCAAACAGTTCGCTTTAGGTGCTGGGAAAACAACGGCGAGGGCTCACATGCCTGAAGTGCTGAGTTTTGAGATCACATCTGTGGATTCAACTAAGACAGCTAAAGGCCCTATCCTGTCCCTGCTCCCCTAGCCAGCTTGGCACCTCCCTCTGAACCAGGGGCCTTTGCAGCTGCTCCTCAGAGACAGAAGTGATGAGAGCAAAGTCATCACTCAAATGGCTCCCAAGCTGAAAATGAACTAAGTAGTGTTTGACCCAATTGAAGTAAGATTACTTTTGAGTCTAGGAACAAGGCCTCATCCTCAGAGGAAGAATAAACTGGTAGCCACAGAGCCCGCTTCTTAAGTTGGTAACCAGCCACACGGTTCCTTCACGTTTCTCAGATTTGCTATTCAAGGTGGGTTGTTTCTGAGCCCCTAGATTTCCATTGTTCCTTTCAGAACTGGGACCTTTAACCTCTCAGGCTTCAGCCTCGTAGCTCACTCATATCCAGCTCCACCACATGCATGCTCAGAATTGAGCAAGCACCTGGAAAATGTGCCCGGGTCCTTTTCTGCTCTCCTCTCCACGATTCCATTACATTCCAGAGTCACAGAAGTCTGTGGCTGGATTGGACCTTCAGTTCAGTTCAGTCACTCAGTCGTGTCTGACTCTTTGCAACCCCATGAATCGCAGCACGCCAGGCCTCCCTGTCCATCACAAACTCCCGGAGTTCACTCAGATTCACATCCATCGAGTCAGTGATGCCATCCAGCCATCTCATTCTCTGTCGTCCCCTTCTCCTCCTGCCCCCAATCCCTCCCAACATCAGAGTCTTTTCCAATGAGTCAACTCTTCGCATGAGGTGGCCAAAGTACTGGAGTTTCAGCTTCAGCATCATTCCTTCCAAAGAAATCCCAGGGCTGATCTTCAGAATGGACTGGTTGGATCTCCTTGCAGTCCAAGGGACTCTCAAGAGTCTTCTCCAACACCACAGTTCAAAAGCATCAATTCTTCAGCGCTCAGCCTTCTTCACAGTCCAACTCTCACATCCATACATGACCACTGGAAAAACCATAGCCTTGACTAGACAGACCTTAGTCGGCGAAGTAATGTCTCTGCTTTTGAATATGCTATCTAGGTTGATCATAGCTTTTCTTCCAAGGAGTAAGTGTCTTTTAATTTCATGGCTGCAGTCACCATCTGCAGTGATTTTGGAGCCCAAAAAAATAAAGTCTGACACTGTTTCTACTGTTTTCCCATCTATTTGCCATGAAGTGATGGGACCAGATGCCATGATCTTCGTTTTCTGAATGTTGAGCTTTAAGCCAAGTTTTTCACTCTCCTCTTTCACTTTCATCAAGAGGCTTTTTAGTTCCTCTTCACTTTCTGCCGTAAGGGTGGTGTCATCTGCATATCTGAAGTTATTGATATTTCTCCCAGCAGTCTTGATTCCAGCTTGTATTTCTTCCAGTCCAGCGTTTCTCATGATGTACTCTGCATAGAAGTTAAATTAGAGCCCATAATATCCATCACTTTGATTTTACAGATGACATCACTTTGATTTTACAGATGAAGAAAGTTTAGAGAAAAGAGAGCTCTCATATCCTGCCAGTGATAGGTCTGGCCGCCAAGCAGGGACACCCCCACCCCCTACACTGCAGGACATCACTACTTTGGCGTATGTTCCAAGATGAACATTTTTAAGAATCTCAACTAGGATTGAACATTCCACCACCATCTCTTGTAAGCTGAACTTTTGTAGACTACTTGGGCCAAAGCGGGCAGAAACACAGCATGTTCTTTCTCCAGGGGATTTAGGTTGGTAACCCTCAAGGAGTGAATGCCACCATCTAGAATTTCTTTCTGTTCATGAAGGTGGAAGCCATGGGAAGATTAAAGAAAATCCCTGGGAAAAAGCTAAATCTCTCCAGGTGGCATAATGGACATCACTGTCTTCTGTAAATAATAAAGGCTATTACAGCCCTAGTTAGGACTTCTTCTCAAAAGACAGTTGGCAATACGAGAGTGAGGTCCACCTTCAACTGGCTGGGGGAGGTGGTAGATGTAAAACCAGTAAGAATGATCTATATCATACGTTGTCAGTAGGGCAGCCAACTACTTTGACCATGACCTGCCAAAACCCAAGCTTGTCTTCATTGGTGGTCTGGGTCAGTTGAGTGGCTCCCCTGGGTCCATCATTGTGTCGCATGCTGTTGACCCCACTAAGGAAGAGAGTAACAACACAGGTTATGGAACTAACTGGGCTTCCCTGGTGGCTCAGATGGTAAAAGAATCCACCTGTAATGCAGGAGACCTGGGTTCGATCCCTGGGTTGGAAAGATCCCCTGGAGAAGGGCATGGCAACCCACTCCAGTATTTTTGCCTGGAGAATCCCCATGGACAGAGGAGCCTGGAGTCACAAAGAGTGGGACACGACTGAGCAACTAAGCACAGAACATGGAACTAATTAGATCTCATCCAAATCTCAGTTATACTGCTTCCTAGCTGATTAATCTGAGGCGATTTATTAACCACACTAAACCTAAATTTCTTAACCTGTAAAGTAAGATGATAATGCATGCCTCATAGGAAGGTTATAAGAGTAAAATTCAATGAGATAATGTACGTGAGTTTGTCACTCAGTCATGTCCAACTCTTTGCGACTCCATGCACTGTAGCCCACCAGGCTCCTCTGTCCATGGGATTCTCCAGGCAAGAATACTGGAGTGGGTTGTCATTTCCTTCTCCAGGGGATCTTCCTGACCCAGGGACTGAACCTGGGTCTCCTTCATTAAAGGCAAATTCTTTACCATCTAAGCCACCAGGGAAGCCCTTAATGCATGCAAAGGGCCTAGGAATAGTCCCTGACACATACAGAGTGTTTCACTAGTGGTAGCTAGCATTACTGTCCTTTATTTCTCAGCTAGCTAACAGACTAGATAGGAGACAAAGCTTCGTACTTTACACGTTTAGTTAATTTTTATTGGAGTATGGTTGCTTTACAATGTGTGACTTTCTGCTGTATAACTGTTAAGTGGATCAGTTATACACACGCATACATTCAACTGTGTAGACGACCTTGTGCTGAACAGTAGGTTCTCATTAGTCACCTACTTTATACATAGTTCATACTTTAAATTTTTAACAATAATAAAGCGAGAGCTCAGTTCAGTCGTGTCCGACTTTTTGCAACCCCATGCACTGCAGCATGCCAGGCTTCCCTGTCCATCACCAATTCACGGAGCTTGCTCAAATTCATGTCCATCAAGTCGGTGATGCCATCCAACTATCTGACCCTCTGTCATCACCTTCTCCTCCCGCCTTCAATCTTTCCCAGCATCAGGATCTTTTCCAGTGAGTCAGTGTATTGGAGTTTCCATTTCAACATGAGTCCTTCCAATGAGTATTTAGGACTATTTCGTTTAGGATTGACTGATAAGCAAGAGCTATCTCAGTAAATTTTCCAGTGACTGGTAAACACTATAGTTTCAGATAGCAAATTGCTGGACTGAGTTTACTTAGAATTTGTGGGAGGAGGCAAAAAAGGAAAGAACTGGAACCTGGGCTTGGGAAGAATATCTAAGATGGATGGAGGGTGGGGAGGGATGTGGCGGGTGGGAAAGTGCAGAAGCTGAATGTTCATTGACAAGAATGCTCAAGATGTGCTTTGAAAGAATGCCTTGGTGGTCACAGCTAGTAGTTGAGGTTCCAGACAAGAACACATGGGCACACACTGAGAGAAACAGGCCAGGCCCAAATCATGAAGACCGCTGGATGCCAGGCACTGGAGCTCCATCCTTCAACAAAAAGCCGTGAACTATTTTAAATATCTACCATGCAGGAGTGTCAGGCTCTATCGGGGAGCGGGGGCCTGGATAAGAAAGGGGAGGAAGGAAACCAGTACTGCGTGCCTGCTAAGTGCTGAGCAAGGTCTGTAGATGCCTTACCTCATTTAATCCTAAACCTTGGGTGGCAGTATCCCCCTGTGAGAGATAAGGAAACTGATCTTGGAGAGGTTAGGTGTTGGGCCTCAACTGCTAAGTTGTGGAGCTAGAAGAGGCCTGGGAGAGAAGTGTCAGCTTCTATGGGTGTGCTCTTTGTACCATACAAGCCTTCCTCTAGGCTAAGCAGGTAGCACTTTAGGCAGAGACACCAACTATTATGCAGCTGTTGCACAGGTCAAGTGAGGTGCTGGGAGACCTGTCACTCCATCCTAGGATTGGATAGAAGGCTGTAGAGTGGAGATGCTGCTATTAGGATCAGGCTTCCTAATACCACCTCCCAAGATTGGACCATGGGACAGCCCACCCAGAGGAGAGCTGGGACAGCAGATCAGACAACCTAGGATTCACATTGCTTGCCAGGGACTGATTTGGAAAGAAAGACCTTGAATGCAGCGTTTAAATCAACCTTGCTCTGTTGAGAATGTGCACAAAATGAAGTCAGATTGCCCCTGGCTGGAAAGATAAATAACAGAGCATTAAGGAGGAAGCTACGAGCATGGGACACAAAAAGAAGTCAGAACTTGCTCCATCGGAGCTCCCTTCATGCAAACACTGGACAGGAGGGTTGATAAGATGCTGAACCCCAGTAGTGGCAACAGTGATATTAAAGAGGAAGATCTTACAGGAAAGTAAGAAATTTCTATGAACCCTCATACTTTGCTGAAGGGAATGTGAAATGGTACAGCTGTCTTGGAAAACAGCCTGCAAGTTCCTCAAAAAGCTAAACAGAAAGTTACCACATGACTAGCAGTTGTCACCTACTCCTAGGTGTAGACCTAAGAGAAATAAAAACATGGTTTAGTTGCAAAGTCATGTCTGACTATTAAAATCATGTTCTACTCTTGGCGGCCCCATGGACTACAGCATGCCAGGTTTCCCTGTCCTTCACTATCTCCTGGAGCTTGCTCAGACTCATGTCCATTGAGTCGGTGATGCCATCCAACCATCTCATCTTCTGTTGCCGCCTTCTCCTCCTGCTCTTAGTGTTTCCCAGCATCAGGGTCTTTTCCAATGAGTCAGCTCTTCATATCAGGTAGCCAAAGTATTGTAGCTCCAGCTTCAGCATCAGTCCTTCTAATGAACATTCAGGGTTGATTTCCTTTAGGATTGACTGGTTTGCCCTCATTGGAGTCCAAGGGACTCTCAAGAGTCTTCTCTAGCACCACAGTTCAAAAGCAGCAATTCTTTGGCACTCAGCCTTCTTTATGGTCCAACTCTCACATCCGTGCATGACTACTGGAAAAACCATAGCTTTGACTATATGGACCTTTGTCAACAAAGTAATATCTCTGCTTTATAATTTCCTAAGTTTTTCATAACTTTCCTTCCAAGGAGTAAGCATCTTTTAATTTCGTAGCTGCAGTTGCCATCAGCAGTGATTTTGGAGCCCAAGAAAATAAAATCTGTCACTGCTTCCACTTTATCCCTTCTATTTGCTGTGAAGTGATGTGCCCAGATGCCATGATCTTCATTTTTTGAATGCTGAGTTTTAAACCAGCTTTTTCACTCTCCTCTTTCACCTTCATCAAGAGGCTTTTCAGTTCCTCTTCACTTTCTGCCATTAGAGTGGTATCATCTGCATATCTTGGTTTCACCTTGGAATTCATCCAACCCAGCATTTTGCATGATGTACTCTGCATATAAGTTAAATAAGCAGGTGACATATAGAGCCTTGATGCACTCCTTTCCCAATTTTGAACCAGTCTTGTTCCACATCCAATCTAACTGTTGCTTTTTGACCTGCATACAGGTTTCTCAGGAGGCAGGTAAGGTGGTCTGGTATTCTCATCTCTTTAAGAATATTCCACAATTTGTTGTGATCCACACAGTCAAAGGCTTTGGCATAGTCAGTAAAGCAGAAGTAGATATTTTTTCTAGAATTCTCTTGCTTTTTCTGTGATCCAACGGACATTGGCAATTTGATCTCTGGTTCCTCTGCCTTATCTAAATTCAGCTCGAACATCTGGTAATAAAGACATAATGTCTACAGAAAAATTTTTACATGGATATTCACAGCAGCATTATTTATAATAACCAAAAGGTAGAAACAACTCAAATGTCTATTAGCTGATTAGTGAACAAAATGTAGCATATGGATATGTGGAATATTTGGCAATAAAAACGAGGGAAATGCAACCCGCAACATGAATGAACCTTGAAAGCATTAAGTGAAAGAGGCCAGTCAAAAAGACGTCGTATCGTATGATTTCATTTACATGAAATGTCCAGATGGGCATAGCCACAGGGACAGTCTATTAATGGTTGCCTAGGGCGGTAGGGGATGGGGGTAATGGAGAGTGGCTGCCAAAGAGTGTGGGATGTCTCCTAGGGTGATGAAAACATTCTAAAAATTTATTGTGGCAGTTGCATAACTGTGGCTATACTAAAAGCCACTGACTAAACTGTGCCCTTTAAATTAGCACATTGTATGGTATGTGAATTAGATCGCATAAAACTACCACAAGAGAAGTGTCCTGGGGCATTGGTTGCTGGGTGGCAAGGAGTGCTGGGAAGTCACGAGCACACACCTGATCTCCAAGGCCCT
Organism: Capra hircus; assembly: GCF_001704415.2. Taxonomy (NCBI): domain Eukaryota; kingdom Metazoa; phylum Chordata; class Mammalia; order Artiodactyla; family Bovidae; genus Capra; species Capra hircus. The sequence goes on along the minus strand of NC_030831.1, from coordinate 20,121,977 downwards.
AAACTGGCCTGAGTGAAAGCTTCAGTTTGTGAGGTGTTGGGGAGAATCCACAACCGCTCATCTTAGAATCAGCCTGTAAAGGAAGGAGAGACCAGAAGAGCTGATGGAAGAGAAAGTTCAGACCGGCTGCAGGGTGCTTTTCCAAGTTAGAGGGGCCTCCTCTCGATTCCCAAACTGGTCCCCACAGGTGTTACCAAGAATCCCTCAGCAGTTTTCATGATTTCAGAAAGTCTGATAGAAACCTCCTGTGTCTGCGGAGAAAAGCTGCACAGGCCAACTGTATTACTTCTTTATGTTGTAATTAATAAGTAAGTAATCTTTATTGCTTCTTTATGTTGACCTGGAAATCACTCTGTCAGGGTGTGATACCCTTGGTTATTGTGGGGGGTCACCTCTGACTTGTTGGGGTATCTTTATCACAACGCATGAATCTGTGCTTAATAAACATGCATATAAATCTATATATGCGTTTCAAGAAACTGTTTCCCTACGCGGGGTGCATGGGGGAATCATCAGAGGAGCACCCTGGAGATGCAGAACTCAGGGACTGGTAGTGACAGGAGAGAACCAAGCCATGGATGGGAAGAAACTGAGATGGGGAACAAAAGTAACGTCACTGCAGGGTGATGATGCGGAGGACAGAAAGAGCCAGGAAAGAAGGACCAGAAAGGAGGGGGATATGTACAAAACCTCGGGCTTGTGGTGTAGAGGCCAGTGGGTGTGCCAGGAAAGCGTCAGAAACTCATGAAGCTCTTACCGTGTGCCAGGCTCTGGGCGGGGCCCTGAGTGTCTTATTCAGTCCTTACGAGATGTGGCCTCTTTTCATACTTTAAAAAAATTGTTGCATGGGGTTCTTCTTGTAAGTCACCTCGAATCCTTAATGGAATGAGGCTGGGCACACATCTATGCACACCTAAAATTTGAGGGTGATGTCACTGGCACCAATAATGAAAATGTTTTAACAAGACTTACCCAAGGTCATCAGAGCATCGAGTAGAGCATTCCAAATAAATAGAGGGCAGGCTTGGAAACGGGATTTCAGTTCAGTTCAGTTCAGTCGCTCAGTTGTATCCCTCTCTTAGCGACCCCATGAATTGCAGCACGCCAGGCCTCCCTGTCCATCACCATCTCCCGGAGTTTACTCAGACTCGCATCCATTGAGTCAGTGATGCCATCCAGCCATCTCATCCTCGGTCGTCCCCTTCTTCTCCTGCCCCCAATCCCTCCCAGCATCAAAGTCTTTTCCAATGAGTCAACTCTTGGCATGAGGTGGCCAAAGTACTGGAGTTTCAGCTTTAGCATCATTCCTTCCGAAGAAATCCCAGGGTTGATCTTCAGAATGGACTGGTTGGATCTCCTTGCAGTCCAAGGGACTCTCAAGAGTCTTCTCCAACACCACAGTTCAAAAGCATCAATTCTTCGGCGCTCAGCCTTCTTCACAGTCCAACTCTCACATCCATATATGACTACTAGAAAAACCATAGCCTTGACTAGACGGACCTTAGTCGGCAAAGTAATGTCATGCTTTTGAATATGCTATCTAGGTTGGTCTTTTCTTCCAAGGAGTAAGTGTCTTTTAATTTCATGGGTGCAATCACCATCTGATTGGGAGGGTCATTTCTCACGTCTCCGCTCTCCTACCCTCAGTCTCCAAGTAGCACCGAGTCCTTCTATTATCAGCCTGCCCACTGCTCACTTTTCTAGTACAATGGTCTGTTGGTTGACTTTCCTGTCCAGTGGCCCAGATTCATCCTTACATGTGTGACTTCACCTCTCTCTGCTTCACTCTTACCTTTAAGTGGGGCTCGTAATGGAACCTACCTCACGAGGTAGGCGAGGTATTTAATGAAGGTTAAATAAACTAATGTCTGGAGAGTGCTTGGCAGAAAAAATCAGTGCTCAGGGAGGGTAATGTGTTATTGCTATCCTCCAGAAAACTACCAGGGCCGTCATCACAGCCTGGCTCACGTGAGAGGTAGTTTCCTATCGCCCTTAGAGAGCCTGGACTTCGAGCACAATGCACTAGGCTCTTGGTGGTTTGGCTCGCTGCAGTCTGGAGACTTCCAGCCCCTTTTTCCCACTCTCTCTTTCGACTTCTGGGCTCCAACTGCCGTGAGCTTCCCTTAGTGCCTGAGGGCACTGTAATGTTCATTTCCTGACCTTAGGAGCTCCCTTGGCCCTTGTGTGCCCTTTCTCCCTGGGTACACAGTGGCACTGTGCTGGATTGCCTATGTATCTGATTCCTCCTGTAGAAAAAGTCCCCAGGACGGCCAGACTAGGACGTCAGTCTCATTCATCAATGACTCCCCAGAGCTCAGCGCGGCTGCTGGCACTGCAGGCTCTCAGTGCTTATTTCTCAGGTAGATGGATAGGGAAGGGGCGTGGGAGGGAGGGAGGGAAGACATGAAACAGAGCTGTGTTTCCAAAGTCCAGCCCTCTTGGCACTGTTGCAGCCTGCTCACAGCTCTTCACAAGGGAGAGTGGGGCCTGGGACGCCGCCACTGCACCCCCACACTGACAAGCCTTTTCTTTCTGAAAGAAATCTGAAATTTGTAACTTCCCTGCCTCAAGTGCAAAGGACCCTGCAGCGCTTGTGGGTCAAGGAGCACATCCCCGAAAGAGATACCCCAGGTTCTCGGCTCCTCACCTGCATCCCTTCCCACCTCCCCTCTCTCCCTGCATTCTGCTCCCCTTGCCACCCGCAGCCTTTGGGCATCTCCCAAAAACACACTGCTTTTTCCTGCCTTTGTGACTTCCAAGCCCCTCACTTTCCAATGGATCTTTCCAGACCGGCCTCCGCCGTCTCTGCCGCCCTGCTTTCCTGACTCCTCACCCCCAGGCAACAGCATCAAGCCTTCTCTCCGCTCCAGCTGTGCCTGTGGAGCTTCTCTTCCGGCCTGCCTCCAGCTGTGCTGTACTGTTCTGCGCGCTGCTTATCCACCTATGTTCACCGGATGGACTGAATGCTCACCGGATGGACTGATGCTGAAGCTGAAGCTCCCAATACTTTGGCCACCTGATGCGAAGAACTGACTCACTGGAAAAGACCCTGATGCTGGGAAAGATTGAAGGCAGGAGAAGGGGACGACAGGGGATGAGATGGTTGGATGGCATCACTGACTCAATGGACATGAGTTTGAGTGAACCCCGGGAGTTGGTGATGGACAGGGAGGCCTGGCGTGCTGCAGTCCATGGGGTCACAAAGAGTCGGACACGACCGAGCGGCTGAACTGAACTATCCACCTATTGGAATGTTAAGTGTCTAAATGCAGCTTACAGTGACCTTGGAATCAATCCGGCCGCACTGCTTGTGAGCTGCATACATTTAAGTAAGTTACTTACACCCACTGAGCCTCCCACATGGTAATTTCTAGTATTATTTGTAAAAATGGAGATGCCATCCCTCCCTTACAAGTTTGATGCCTGAATGCTGACCTAGTCCTGGAAACCAGCCCAGGTGAAAGCCAGAGGATCAGGCCAAAGTGTCCATGAATGTAGGGCAGGCAGGGTATCCGGAGGAGCCCAAGGAGACCCTGAGAAGGGGCTCCTTGGAAGAGAAGGAACCAGGAGGCCCAGGAGGGAAGCACTGTGTTGGGTTTGTGATAAGGCGAAGAAGCGGCTGGCTCGTGGCCCAGGCCTTTTCTGAGATCTGGCCCAGGCGTTGGCGCTGGCCTCTCCCGGCCCTCCTCCGCAGTCCGTACTTGGTGGCCATGACTGGCACGTGGCTGGCACTGCCACAGAGACCACAGCCATGGTCTGGGCTGCCAGGAGGCCTGAGGCCCACGGGGCTGCACACGTGCGGCACTTGTAAACTTTGTCCTTTTCTTCCCCTATTTTACCCACTTTCCAAGTGGGCTAGTGGTAAAGAGCCCGTCTGCCAGTGCAGGAGATGTAAGATACACGGGTTCAATCCCTGGGTCAGGAAGATCCCCTGGAGGAGGAAATGGCAACCCACTCCAGTATTCTTGCCTGGAGAATCCCGTGGGCAGAGGAGCCTGGTGGGCTACAGTCCATGGGTCGCAGAGTCAGACAAGACTGAGCGACTTCACCACCACCACCAGGTCCTGTGGTGGCTTGTCTGGTGCTGAGGTGAGTGCTAGAGGAAAGGAAGTCACTCCCCCGCCTCTTGTGGCTGCCGGTCGAGACAGGATGAACCCCAGCCCGGGTTGGTGGCGTTCCCCTCCCAGCTGGAAGTGATTTAAGCTTGTTGGATTTATATAACACAGAGGAACGGTAAACTGTGTAAATTTGCTATGTTTTCCACGGACAGTTATTTATGGAGGGGCATTTTTAACTCAAGTGCAGAAGTGTTAAATCATTATAATAAATCCATGCTATTCAGACTTTCGTACATTGTAATAAATTTTTTTCTAAGCATGAATGAGGAGATCCATGCTTCCTCTAATATACCATTATGTATTTCTTCTCAAAATGACAAGGCTTACTATATCAACTTGGAGAATAATAGAAGATTTACTGACTTGGAGGGGAAAAAAATGTTGAGTAGCAATGAGTCTGAGAAGGGACTTGGGAGTGTGACCCCCACACTGAACTTCTCTCACATCTCCACTGGCCTCTTCCCCAGCCGCGTGCAGCCGCAGCAGGGGAGAGCCTGGCTGGGGGTGCCTCCCCGAGATCCCCCGGCTGAGCCTTTGAACAGAGGGGTTCAGCCAGAAATCTAGTCGCCTTCTGTTCCATCCTGTCCAAGGGGAGGTGTTGGGATGAGGCTCTATGAGAAATGAAAGCTCTCTCCCTATGATGTGAAATCCCTTCCAGGAGCATTCGTCTGGCTAGAGAGCTCCCCTGCCCACAGTCCTCTCATCACCTGCCTCACCATCCTCCTCACCTGGAGGCCTAACTGGACCAGAGGATTCACAGCTTTCATCAGATTCTCAAAGGACCCTGGAATCCAAAGAATTCAGGAATCACAGGTCTTCAGGAAACTCAGAAGCATCTTTGGACTGTCCACTAGGTACCAGACAAAGTCCAGTGGCGTGGTCCCAGCAGCACCCAGGAACTATGTCAAGCTGCAGTTAACATGCCCAGAGGTCGGTGCAGGCCCAGAAGCCTGAACGGCAGCCCCTGGGATGGGGACTTCCATCAGAATTTCCCCGAATATAAGATTTCACTGCTGGGCAAGGGCTGGAAGGAAGAACGGAAGATGCCCTGGACCGAGGAAGGGTGTCAAAGGCATGGAGACAGAGACCCCAAGGTAAGGGAGCTCGTGGACAGCCTTGGAGGCTAGTTCTGGTGGTTAAGCTTGGAGAGCAGCAGGGCCCAGTGGAGAGAGGCCAGCTGAGATTCCAATACGCAGCAACAGCTTCCGGTTTACCTAGGGCTCCGCCAGAGGCTGGGGCTCAGGTCTCGGCTCTGCAGCCATAACTGTGTGACACGTGCAGTTCACCTCACCAGTGCAAACTCAGTGCCTGGCTTGCTGGATGCAGACAGCACGCACCTGCACAGCCAGCTCACAGATGGCGCTGGGGACACAGCAAAAGGATGCTCAGGCACCTGCTGGGTGAGCAACTGTGAAGCATTTCCTAAACATCAGATGCTCTTATCATTTATCTGATGGCTGGTAAGGGGCAACAGGCCCTCTGAAGCATGGAGACCTGGGGCTTCCATGACAACCAGGCAAAGCTACACCAGCCCGCGTCCTACTCGGTGCTTACCCGCGGCCCATCACCACCCCAGCCAGTGCTCCTAGCCCTCTTCTCAGCCTCCAGGAGGGCAGCCCACTGCACACCCGCCCGTTTCAGAATGCTGTTTACCTCCACCTCTCTCCACAGCCTGGGCTGTCTTCCCCAGAGTCGGGACTGCTCTCATCACCACCTCATCCCCTTGTGCAGAATCGGACCCCTGCCTTGAGGACTGTCCAGAGCAGACAGAGTCAAGAACAGTTCCAGAGTGGGGACCCTGGAGCTGTGGTCCACGCACCTTCCTCAGGGGCGCCTGCCAGCTGCCTGCAGCCCTTCCTTCTGCCCTCCTGTCTCACTCTCCACCTCTAGGATTTTCAAATCTGTCCCTTCTCTCTTCAGAACTAAAGACGTTGTGTTTCTTGCTTTGCAAATCAGTCTGTTCCTGAGGATGAGGATGGGAATAGGTACCCCCAGAAGCCAGGACGGGGCAGCAGAAACCACAGTGGCCCCATATCACCGCCCATGACATGCACTGCTCACGTCCATGTTGGAGGGTCTGTCCTATAAGATTCCCAGGGAAAGAAGGGTAAGTGGTAAGGGAGGGGGGCAGGGGGTGGTCCCTGCAGCACCCAGTCTAGATGGCTGACAGCTCTCAGGCTGACCCAGCTGATGGTCAAACTGGCCACATTTTGTTTTTCAAACATTTTATTTTGAAGTCAGACCTACAGAAAAGTTTTAGAAATAATACAAAGAATTTCTTTACATGAACACCCTTCATCCATATTTCCCAGGGTTAACATTTTAACTCAGATTCACTCTATCTCACACATATATAATGCATATATCTCACACATGTATTATTACTTTTCTTCTGAAATACTGGAGAGTAAATTGCAGACCAACTACTCTTCCTTCCCCTAATAATTCAGCATGTATTTCTTAAAAACAAGGACATTCTCTTCCATACCCACAGGACAATGATTGAAATCAAGAAAGTAACATAAATAGAGCACTATTTTCTAATCTGCAGAACAGATTTAAATTTTGCCAATTTTCCTTTTTTAAAAATTTTTAATTTTTTTCCTTTCCTCAAATATCTTTCTAACAAAATGAAAATAAAATCTCGCCAGGATCTAGTCTATGATCATAAGTTGCATTTAGTTGTCATGTCTCTTTAGATGAGTACAAACTACTTATTTTGTAGGCTGTCCCCAATTTGGACTGGTTTGCGTTCTTGTGACCAAGCTCAGGTCTGTGTTTTCAGCAAGAATTAAACGATGTCGTGTCATTCTCGGTAATCCTACCGAGAGGCCCATGATAGCTATTTCATTCCAGGTGATATTAACTTTGATCACCAGGTTAAGATGATGTCTGCTGGGTTTCTCCACTGTAAAGTCACTTCCTTTCCTGTGTAACTTATAAGTATCTTGTGTGTGAGTCAGGAAGGGCATTACCTGAGACTATGTAAATACCATTTCTCATCTACCCTTGACCCAGGAGTTTCAGCAGTCAATGGCCACATGCCACTTTTTTCCTAAACTTACTTTCTGTTTGTTTTTAAATTAAGTTATTTTAATTTGAAGATAATTCCTTTACAATATTGTGATGGTTTTCACCATACATCAACATTAATCGGCCGCAGGTATGCCTATGTTCCCCATCCTGAACCCCCCTCCCACCTCCCTCCCCGCCCCATCCCTCTGGGTTGCCCCAGAGCACCAGCTTTGGGGGCCCTGCTTCATGCACTGAACTCGCACTGGTCATCTGTTTTACATGTGACCATGTAAATAACATGGTTTCAATGCTATTCTCTCAAATCATCCCTCCCTCGCCTTCTCCCGCAGGATCCAAAAGTCTATTTTTACATCTGTGTCTCCTTTGCGGCCCTGCTTGTAGAATCGTCGGTTTTGTCTTTCTAAAATACATATATGTGTGTTAATATATAATATATGTCTTTCTTTTTCTGACTTACTTCACTCTGTATAATAGGCTCCAGGTTCACTAGAATGGACTCAAATGTGTTCCTTTTTATAGCTGAGTAATATTCCGTTGTGTATATGTATCACAACTTCCTTATCCATTCGTCTGTCGATGGACATCCAGGTTGCTTCCATGTCCTGGCTATTGTAAATAGCTCTGCGGTGAACATTAGGGTACATGTGTCTCTTTTAATCCTGGTTTCCTCAGAGTGTATGCCTAGTAGTGGGTTTGCTGGGTCATATGGCAGTTCTATTCCCAGTTTTTTAAGGAGTCTTTACACTGTTCTCCATAGTGACTGTATGAGTTTGCATTCCCACCAACTGTGTAAGAAGGTTCCTTTTTCTTTACACCCTCTCCAGCATTTATTGTTTGTAGACTTTTTGATGCTGGCCATTCTGGCCGGCATGAAATGATACCTCATTGTGGTTTTGATTTGCATTTCTCTAATAATGAGTGATGTTGAGCATCTTTTCATGTGTTTATTAGCCATCTGTATGTCTTCTTTGGAGAAAGGTCTGTTTAGGTCTTTTGCCCACGTTTTGATTAGGTTGTTCATTTTTCTGGTATTGAGCTTCATGAGCTGCTTGTATATTTTGGAGATTAATTCTTTGTCAAACTTACTTATTTTTAATCAAAGGAAAATTGCTTCACAATAATGTGTTGGCCTCTGCCATACATCATCATGAGTCAGCCATAGGTATACATGTGTCCCCTCCCTCTTTAACCTCCCTCTGACCCAATCCCACCACTCTAGGTTGTTACAGAGCCCCAGTCAGGGTTCCCTGAGTCATATAGAAATGTCACATTGGTTATCTATTTTAGATATGGCAGGGTATATGTTTCCATGTTACTCTATCCATTCATCTCACCCTCTCCTTCCTCCCCCCGCCCAAGTCCTTAAGTCTGTTCTCTATGTCTGTGGCTCCAATATTGCCCTGTAAATATGTTCATCAGTACTGTATTTCTAGATTCCATATATATGAATTAATATATGGTATTTGTGTTTTTTTCTGACTTACTTCACTCTGCATAATAGCCTCTAGGTTCATCCACCTCTAGCATTGACTCAAATGCATTCCTTTTTATGGCTGAGTAATATACCATTGTATGTATATACCATAGTTTCTTTATCTATTCATCTGATGGACATCTATGTTGCTTCCAAGTCCTAGCTATTGTAAATAGTGCTGCAATGAACATTGGGGTACAGCTACATGCCATTTAAATCCTTAGTCTTCTGCTGTGTTCCCACCACCCTCTTTGATGGTCCCAGAGCTAGGAGACAGGCTGGAAAAGGAGACAATTATTGTCCTCAGGACCTTCAGCTAGAGAGGGAGCTATAGACTCAGAGCAACACAGGACAGTGTAAACAAGGGCCAGTGAAGTGTCTCCACCCTGAGGGCAACAGGAGGTCAGGAAATAGGTGCTTAGTTTGAGCTGGAGACTCCTGAAGCAGATGGAACCTGAACCAAGGGCAGGAGAATCTGAATGGTCAGAAACTTGGGAAAACAAGAGAAGCTGTGTCCATAAGCCATCTCTGAGGGCCCCAGTAGGACCAGAATCCCAGGAGGGTCCCTGTCATCTCCAGAGCTCCCCGGTACTAAGAAGACCAGAACCACCAGGCTTCCTTGTGATTCCTGGTCAGAGTTGGGGAAGCTGAGGCACAGGGGCCTTGCCAAGAGGACACAGGTGTGGGGTGCTTTGGGAGGACTCGTGGGAGGCAGCTCCCCGCCCCCCGCTGCCACTCCACACCTCTTCTCGTTCATTCAGCAAACATCACTGAGCACCGACTATGTGCCAGACACTGAGTTCAATGCTGAAAGTACAAAACACTCTCAAGTAGTTCTTGATTAAAGGGGATGCTGTGGGCCCAGAGGCCTCGTCAGGTCACCCAGCTCAGGACAGGATAGCAGGGGTCGTCTGCCCAGTTGAGAGCAGAGCAGAGTGGTGGCTAAAACCCTGCTCGTCCCTGTGTAGTCCTCTCATCCAGGTGCTTCTCATGTTGAGAGCTTGGCTGAGGGCATTCGGGGCTTCTCTCCTCTGCACCTCCTCTTTCCCCTCCCAGCACTTAGAGAAAGCTCTGGGCACAAAGGGACTGGGCTGAATCCTTGAGACCCACCCAGGATACCTCACTTTGCAGAGGAAGAAACTAACATGGAGGTCTGAGATTTTCCAGACCGGCCCTGTCTCCACTCTTCTGCCCTGTGGTTAGGCCGCCTGTCTTTGAGGCTTAGAAATACAGTCAGTCAGAGGCTTCTGAGTGAAGACTTCTTATACTTGTGCCTTGGAAAGGTAGCCGCCTCCAAAGTCATATGGTGATTATAAGTCTGGAACCTGCTATCTGGGACTGGTCTGAAACCCCAGCTCTGTAAAACCAGGTGACTTGCAGCACGTCGCTTAAGCCCGTCTGTAAAACGGGGTGTAGGCTGGTTGGGAAGGTTAACTGGGATGGTGTCAATGAAGTAGCCAGGACCCTGCCTGGCCTATCAGTAATGGCTTCTCTTTAGACAAGGCTGTGTCTTCCCCAGCACAATCCCCGCTTACCTGAGGCATCTTGCAGGTCTTTAGCATGTCTGAGGTCCTTTGTTCCTCCATAACCCTCTCCCTCGGGGTCTGTTTAACCCCTGCTCACCCTGCCACACTCAGCCCAAGTGTCTCCTCCTCTCTAGTCTGAGCTACTGGCATTGTCTCATCAGGGCTACTCAGGGCCCCTGCACAGTTCACCAGGCTGTTCTGCAGCTGTCTTTACCATCAGGGAACCCATGGGAGGGGTCAGTGCAGCTGATTTTGAAGCTGGAATCCACTACTTGCTTACAGTGTGATTTTTTTTTGAACTTCGGTATCGTGGTATAGCCAATTAACAATGTTGTGATAGTTTCAGGTGAACAGCCTGAAACTGTTCAGGGGGACTCAGCTGTACATATACATGTATCCATTCTCCCCCAAACTCCCCTCCGCTCCAGGCTACCACACAACACTGAGCAGAGTTCCAAGCACCACGCGGTAGCTCCTTGTTGGCTATCCATCTAAAACCGAGCAGCGACTTGCACTGTGATTTGCCGCAAGTTATTTACCTTCCCAAGCCTCTGGCTGTTCATCTGATAGCACCTTACAGGATGACTTCCAGGATTTGAGAACACACCCACAACACACTGGCCTTGTGCCTGGAAGGTGGCTGCGTGTGTAGTCTTCATCACCCCACCCCCGGTCCTTAGCACTGAGCGGGCACTGGGTGTGTGCACTCGGTTGAGTGCTGAAGGAACAAATACACTCCCAACCCAAGGTGATTTGCATTAAAAAAAAAAAGTATAACTAATTAAGGCCCTAGTCTCACCCAAAGAAAAAGGCCTAATGACAGGATCTGAGATCCTGAGCAGGGCAAGAGTGCAGCAAGGCAGGGGTGTGGGGTCTGCTCTGTGGCCCTCATGCTAGTTTTCAGGGGGCTGCCTGTGCAGAGCAAAAACGCCCCACAGGAGCCTTGCTTCCGAAGCCCCTCTTTGGACCCCAAGAGGGCCCTGAGTGGAAGGCAGAAGGGAGGTGGGTGGACAGCACCCAGCTGCCCTGGGCTTCCTGCCACCCTAATGCCCAGAGCTGAGCCCCAGGACGAGGTGGGAGAGAAGGGCAATGCCCAAGATGGTTCATGTGGAGACTCTGAAGACAAGGGGCATCTTTGTGCCTTAGTTAGTAATTGGGTACCTTCAGAAGTGGTCACAGTTTCCCCTTGCTTTGGAGTGATGGTGAACCAGTTTGCATTTATCTTGCTGCTGCTGCTGCTGCTAAGTCGCTTCGGTTGTGTCCGACTCTGTGCGACCCCATGGACTGCAGCCCACCAGGCTCCTCCATCCATGGGATTTTCCAGGCAAGAGTACTGGAGTGGGGTGACATTGCCTTCTCCAGCATTGATCTTAACAACATGCTTATAGTTTTATCCAGAGTTTAGTGTGCTGGGGAAAACCAAGCTGACACAGCTCTAAAGGGTTTTGAACTTCAGGTAGCAGCATAAAATGTTAATAAATGCTCCATTTATTTCCATTTACTTTCCTCTCCTTGTTAATAATAAAAGCTAACCATGCCTTTGGGTTTTTTCTTCTCTCCCTCCACTCTGTCCCCACCATCAGGTGGGAGGGGTCACCTCCTGCATGCCCTCACCTGTACAATCACTGGGCCAGCCCAGAAAATCCAGGAGGGCAAGGAAGAAGAGGACTGACCTGTGTCAATAGAGGCAATGCCATTTCCTAAAGGTAAAAATTAATATTATTGAGAAAAAAAAGTGAGAAGGAGCAACAGGAAAAGAGAGACACGAGAGAAGAGTTGGAGGGGAGCAACTGTGCAGAGAATTTACAAGCAAGGGAGACAAGACGCAGAGACTAAGAGCAGAGCTCTGCAGACAGCCCTGGGCTAGAACCCTGACACTGGGTCATCTCGGTGGGGACTTACCCTCTCCAAGCCTGGTTCCTCATCTGTCAAACGGGTGATAACACCGAGCTCAGAGAATCGGATGAGATTATAATTAAAAGCTCTTCACAGTGTCTGGCTCAGGACAAGCACCTCAGCAGTGACTGCTCCCCTATGCCTCAAAGGGATGTGCCCAGCTGATGAGTGTGCTGGAAAGGACCAGGTTCCCCTGCTCAGCCAGGGTCTCCTGAGCTGCCCCATGCCTGGAGTCACTTCCTGGGAATCCCACCAGCCAGCTTTGGGCCTGGGCCTGGCACCACCTGACTCTGGGTCTCCTTACTGATAACTGAGTCCCTAACACCAGTGCACACACATCTGTACACTAAAGACCAAGGTAAACAAGACATCGGGTAACACTGACTCCCTTTGGAGACAGGAATGGGCGACTGGATTCAGGGCTGGAAAGACTTTTCATCATAGGCTTTTTCATATTTTTTGAATTTTGAAATATATGTTATCGATTTCAAAAACTAAAAAAATTTTTTTAAGCGCAAAGACCAAACTGATGTGCAGCCTGAGGCTCTGTGAACCGGGAGAGGATGCCTGCAGACACTGACAGCCACAGTGGTGTTGGGGAGGCTCATGAGGAAAAGAAAGGGCAGAGAGAGAGGAAGGGGCAGAGGACCATCCGTGAACAGGGGTCCCCAGGAAGGTGTGTGAACAGTGAGAGACAGAGGTGTGCAGCCGAACTTGACGGATTCTCTGGGAGAGTCACAGGCTCACTGAACCTAGAGAAAGCAATGGGAAGTGGCCTGGCACCAAGTTCAAGCTCACTTGGCTGGGACGTGAATTGTCAGTGGGATGGAACTAAGGAAAGGGAAGGAGGAGGGGCTCCGAGCCTGAATTACATTCTGAGTATCTGTACTATTCAAGAATTTACAACTCAGAGGATCCTCGGGATGGGACGTGGTTGTGTGTGGCTGTGTCTCCTTTACTCCTCACAACTCTTGGGGGTGAGGGTGTATTGGTATCCTTATTTCAGAGATAAGGAAACTGAGGCTCAGAAAGGTTAGGTCAGCTTTCCAAAACGACACCAGAGGTCTATGCATCCCTTCGAAGCCCACGCCTTTTTCACTCTGACATACAGCCTCCCACTCTCCTCCTGGTCTGGGCAGATCATGGTTAGATGTCCACAAAGATGCAAGGTAGGACGGAGACGTTCAGGGTTCCCTGAAGATATGAGGAGCTAGGTTAGCATGAGGGAAAAGAAACGGGTGATGAGGGGTCTGGGGTGCTGGCTGTCCACTAGCCAGGCCTGGGAGCCTGGGGTCTGGGAGAGCTAAAGGCCAGAGACTGTGGGGTGAGGGAGGACCTACAGGGAGAAGGGAGGACAGCTTAGGGAAATAGGAGGGGCAGTAGAAAGAGGAAGCTAGAAAGTAAAAAGCTGATACTCAGCTGAGAGGAAAGGGAGTGTCGGCTACCCACACATTCCAACTGTCCTCTTATTCCTTTAAAGCATTTGCAGAGCACCTACCTCTTTGGAACATGCTTTCAGTTGCCTGCAGTTTGTCCTTCCTTCCTGCTTTAACTCATTCATCCCTGCAGGCAGTGGATCACCATGGACTGAACATCCAGCTGACTAGAGTGAACAGTCGACGGAAGGTAGGGTGTCGATGGTAGCTAATAATTTTGGTTTGGGGGAATTCCACTTTGGGAGAGACACAAATAGCACTCACACCAAGGCTGATGCTGTCACCTCAGGCAGGGCTGGGGCCATGACCGTGCTGCCCAGATGTCCCCTTACCAACTGACTCACCTGGGAAATGTCCGTTTGCTTCAACTGGGTGTAATTGGAACACTGGCCCTGCAGACCTCGTGCCAGGAGGAGCTACAGATTCACCTGGTCTGGAGGCAGCAGGACATGGAAGATGGATGTTGGACTTGGAGGCACGCGTGTGGGTGGGAAAACTCTAGGACATTCCATGTGTGGCAGTACCAGCGCCCTGTGTGCAGGAGCAGGTGGGATCCAGCTCAGAATAGGGACAATGTCGGACCTTTATAGAAACCCAGAAGGAGAGGAAGTGAAGTGAAGTGAAAGTCACTCGGTCGTGTCCACCTCTTTGCGACCCCATGGACTATACAGTCCATGGAATTCTCCAGGCCAGAATACTGCAGTGGGTAGCCTTTCCCTTCTCCAGGGCATCTTCCCAACCAAGGGATTGAACTCAGGTCTACCCCATGGCAGGCGGATTTTTTACCAGCTGAGCCTGCAGGGAAGCCCAAGAATACTGGAGTGGGTAGCTTATCCCTTCTCCAGCGAATCTTTCCAATCCAGGAATAGAACTGGGGTCTCCTGCATTGCAGGTGAATTATTTTTACCAACTGAGCTATCAGGGAAGCCCAAAGGAGATGGGAGCTATTAACTCAGTGCGTGTTAGTCGCTCAGTCATGTCTGACTCTTTGTGACCCCACAGACTGCAGCCCACCAGGCTCCTCTGTCCTTGGGATTCTCCAGGCAAGGATACTGGAGTGGGTTGCCATTCCCTTCTCCAGGGGATCTTCCTGACCCAGGGATCAAACCTGGGTCTTCTGTATTGCAGGCGGATTCTTTACTGTCTGAGCCACCAGGAAAGCCAGAGGTCTCAGTAAACATTCTTCTCATATTAACATTGCACAGAAAGGAAGGAGAAAGAGAGAGAAGGAAAGAGAAAAGCGAGAGACGACATGAGTACAGAAGGGTGGATGAAGAGCTGAAAGGCCTTTGAAAGTGCTGCCAGGGCAGGGGCTGGAGGGAGGCCCGGGCACCAGTGCCCACCTGTGCGTGAGGCTGGGAGAGGCCACAGGGATGCCCCACACTTACACAGCAAGGGTGCAGCTGCCCAACAGGCCAGAGCATGTCAGTGTGGCATCAATAGCACTGAGGGGAAACAGAGGTGTCTGCCAATGAAATGACTTGATAACTGGGATTTTCTTCAAAATAATCAGGGAATTGATGTATGTTAAAGCTAAGTGCTGTGTATGGGGGTTGTTATGCAAGTATCTCTACTTTCCATTATACATGAAATAAAAAGTTTATAAGAATAAACAAAAAGTCTTTTAAAAAAACTAGGGAAGCTGTGAAGGAATCACACACTGCAGGTAAAATATAGCCGACCCTCCGTATCCACAGATGAAGAACCCACAAAAACAGAGGCCCGACTGTACTGGGCCATTTTGAGCATCCATAGACTTTGCTTATCTGCGGGGGTCCGGGAACCCATGCCCTGAAGATTCCAAGGGATGACTGTACTACCAGAGGAAACCAGAGGAAACCGTAGAATATAAGCAGAAATGAACGAGAGCTGTGTCTTGGGTTTTCTTAAATAACACTGCAAATCAGGGGTTCTTAACCAGGGGGTGATGGATGGGCTGTGGGACCCCTGAACTCCCTGTAATCATGTGCAAAGTGATCCGAGAGTTTGCAGCAACTTTTCAAGGAACCTCTGGTGCCCCCCATGCCCCCACACACACCCCACAGAGGCTAATACATTACCTTCTCTCTTAAATGTGCTGTGTGTACCCAGTCACTTGGTGGGTGGTTTTAAATAAAGGTTTATTTTCTAGAACTGGCGTATTCACACCTGGGCCCTGTGTTTTCATCTCTCTTCTCAGTCATCCATGCCTGGAACAGAGCAAAAGAGGCCAACCCACTGCACAGCCCAGCTCCTTGGGAATAGGTCCCTGAGGCCCCACTGCCCCTGAGCCAGAGCAGTGGAGGTGGGGGTGCGCTGTGCCGGACAGAGGGCACGCAGTGGGGAAGGGCTGGGGAGGCCGGCGGGGCTCCCCGGGGTCTCAGAGAGTGACTGGAGGCAATGTGGTTGAAGCTGTCACCCTCTGGCAGGCACAGTGGCTTTCAGCTGCAAATGTCCAACAGAAACCATGGTTTTGAATAGTCTGAGGCTCAAAACCCAGAGAATTCCCCAGAAAATACCTTTCCCTTCCTCACAGGGTTGCATAACTCCCAGTAAGACATCTACCCCTCGCAGTGAATTCCTCCGAGAAGACCAGCTCCCTACATGTTCCTCAGAACTGGCAGGTTAAGTATGGGTTATTTCAGAGGACAGGGAGGGTCTCACCTTAGAACCTCAAGGCTTGAAGGCCTGCCCCAGGTCCCGAGGAGTGAAGGCCCTCTCTCCCCAGGCTAGCATCTCCACAGGCTAGCATGGGACGCATGGGAGAGGACCCTGCCTGGGGACTGAGATGTGAGGCGAGGAGGGAGGCAGGGACCAGGTGCTGCTTCCTGCCACTCCCCCCACAGAGGATGGGGAGCTGAAGCCATTCCCCGCCTCTCACAGGAGGGCACAGACAGACAGACCCCTGTGCCTGCCAGGACTCCCGGCACCTCCCCCTCCCATCACGTGGGGGGAGGAGATGGAGACCCTTGGTGGGGCCTGCCCATTCCTAGACAGGTTTGAAAGGCTAGAGGCTGGGCCCTGGGGACAAGATGGACTAGCGAGAAAGGGCTGTCCCAGGAGGGAGTGTGACGAAGAAGCATGGCTGTTGTGCACCTGGGTTCTCACCTCAGGAGGACCTGCTCCCTCCCTCCTACTTCCCCTCCCCCAGGCCCTACTTCCCGGTCTCCTGTCTTGGGAACCTCCCTGCATCCCATGCCTTCCTCGCAAGCCTCCTGTGGGAGTGGACATCTCCCTGCCTCCCTCTCACTATACAGAGAAGGCAACACTCCAGGCTCCTCCCAACAGAGCCCCGCCTCTGTGGATCATCTAGAACCTCAGTCTTCTCCACCCAGAGAAGTGTCAGGTCAGTGGAAGGTGCAAGACCAAGAACAAAATGCACCATGCCTGGCAAGTCTGGGCTGTTTGGGGTTGTGTCTTCCCCCTCCTTTACTGCAGGTCCTGCCTCCACTGTCTCCTTCCTCAGCTCCTCAGAGCACATCCCCCCACCCAGACTCAAGGTGTTCTGGCTTCTCCTCCTTCCTGTTGGGTGTGGGCTCTGTGGCCCCTCCTACAAGGGAACCCAGGAATGCGCATGCAGTGGAGACTTTCAGAGGTGCACACCAGTAAAGAGAGACTTTTCCAGAAGGTCCAGGCAGCAGACTGGCTCCAAGGAGGGATCAAAGCTACTTCCGGTGGGCCAGCCCTAGGGCACAGAGACTCGGCTGACCAGACTCCAGGAACCACAGACCACCATGGAAGAGCCTTTTTTTTTAAACTGTGCTTTATTTAGGGCTAAGCTGGAGAAAGCGTCATCCAATAGTTACAGAAGGTTACAAGGAGCTTTAGGGAGTTGAGTGTGAAAAGAGCAGTTGTACTGAACTGCAGCTGTTTTTTTTTTTTTTTTTTACAACATCTGGACATCCTAAAAAGGAGCCAAGAGAAAGAAAAATAATTTTTTTAAAAATAATAATTAACCAACAAAATAGAAAGAAAGGAAAGGCAGAAGGCCTGAGAGGAACCAGATAGATGTTCTAAAGCAAAATATTAAAAAACATGGTAGGTCCAAGGGCCACCCCGCCAGGCCTCCAGATGAACCAGAGGTCAGTGAAGAGGGTGTCAAGGCAGAAGGTCAAAGCAAGTCTTCCCAACGGTGCAAATAAATTATAATAAATATGTTATACTTTAAAATATATGTGTTCTTAAATAATTCAGTGTTTTTTTCTGATTCTGAGTTTTTTTAAGCAATGTCTTTTTTAACTGCTCTAAAGTCATTTACCAAAGATAAATATCGTGCTTTCATTAAATAGTTTTCCTTGTTTTTTTTCTCTATCATTACAATTAAAAGTCCTACAAAATATGCAAATTTATTTACAGAAAAACAGAGCCGGCATCATTTAAACATCCCTGTTTTTCAAAATTCCTTGTAAACAGTTTCAGAAATTCTTCAAAGATTGTTTTTTTTTTTTTTTTCTCTCTCTTGTTAAGGTTTTTGTGTGTGTGTGTGTTGTTTAGTTGTTTTAAGATGAAAGTTCCCAGGTCTCCCTTGCCCGGAAAGTCTCTGGAGCAAGCATGGAAGGCGAGTGAAGCGGAGGTGTCCAGGGTTTGCGCGGAGCGGGCGAGCGCGCGCAGCTCCCGGAGCGAAGCGAGGCGAGGGCGGCGGCGGCGGGCCTTCCTGCCAGCGGCGCGGCCTCCACCGGTGGTGGGCAGCCCGAGGCCCACGGTTCTGGGCGGGTCCGGCCTGGCCCTCGGGGTCAACGGCGTCCAACAGCACTCGCGGGGAGAAGGGATTGATGCTCAGTCTAAACTCTACAAAAGTACAGTCCTACAACATCTGGGATTTTAGCAATAACGCTAACTTCTATAGGTTTTTTTTTTTTTCTTTTTTTTCTTTTTTGCTTTCCTCTAATTTTTCTTCTATTATATAGGTATTTTAAACTTCTCCTTTTTAAAATTCTGTACAACTATTATGATTTTAAGAGGGGGGGAAGTTAGAAGCATTTACAGACTTTTCACAACAATTATCTTGCCTTGTCAGCCCCCTTTGTTCCCCTCGTTTTCTCACACTTCACAGTTAACGAGTTTTCGCATTTTGTTGCTTTCCCCAAATATCCACCGATTTGTTCATCTTAAAAGCTCCATCCAGACATATAATACAGAAAACCATAGGAAAGAGTCATAGACTTGAATGAGGGTGATCAAAGCGCCTCTCAAAGTATCAAAGAACTATTATCTTGCTGTTTTAAAAGCACTGAAGCATTATTTTTCCTTTTTTAAATTTTTTGTTTTTTTTTTTGTTTTTTTTTTGTTTTGTTTTGTTTTCAATTACATTTTTTCATAGAATCGCTCTAAGCTGTTTAAGAACAGCCATGAGGCAGAAAGGAGGTTCTCCTCCATTCCCCCTCTATTTGACCTAGAGCTACACATCTGCAATAAAAAGTTTGGTCCTTTGGTCCCTAAATAGCTAAAGGAATGACAGATAGAGATGCTCAGTGGCGACCTCCCAGCCGCCCCCTGGGGACCAGGCCCCGCCAGCCACACCGCTTGCCCCAGCCTGCCTCAGGCGCCCACGGGCTGGAAAAGCCCCAGGGATCGGGAAGCAGCGGCCCTTCCCAGTTCCCAGCCCTGCAGTCTCCCCACCTTGTCTCAAGTTATTTTGTTTGAAAGTTGCCTTTTTTTGTTTTGCTTTTTTCTTCTCATTTTTCTTCATCTTCTTCTTCCCTTTGTCATATATATATTTTTCCCCCAAACACGTGCCCTCTGAACTCCATAGACGCTATACTTTCCTTGAAGAAATGTGACAGTCACAGAGAGTGTCTGGAGTCTTCAGCTTGATTGATATTGGCTGATATGTCAAAGGTGTCATCCAACAGTTCTCATTTATAAATATATATAGAGAGAGGTTTGTTTTTTAATGTAGCCCGTTCAGCATCCTGCCCTAAAATGAAGAAAATCGGGGCTGATTAAGCCAAGAGAGGAAATGCAAAATACATCCAAACACCAAAAGGAACCTGCCTCAGGGGGGTTAGGGTGGGAGCTCTGGGGGGGGGGATGGCGGGAGGGAGGGAAGAGACCAGTATGAGAATTAGTCATGATCATGATACGTAAAAAAAGAAATTGACTCTTGTATTCAGAGTAAGAAACCACTGGGAAGGCTATAGGTGATGGCTGTAGCAGAGGAGACGGTTTTTGATTTGGGTTCCTTTAGAGTTCTGGATTGGGGGATGGCTAGATCTACGGGAAGAATTTGTGACTGTGGGGTATGACTTCATCATTAAACTGACCTCTGAGGGATCTAGCCCAGATACAATATGTATACAGAAGCCTAGCAAACAAGATGGCAGAAATCTAGCAGCCCAGCCCGCTCCTCCCCACAGTCCGTGACGTGAATTTTGTAGAACCCTGGCCCAGTTTCCAAGCGAACCGCCTCTTTTCCAAGGTCAGTAACTATTTGCGAGGCTATGTATATATATGTATATCTGGATATATGTGTAGAATATATTCACCTGCACATATGTGGATATACATGGATATGTGTGTATGTATATGCATAGATACACACACACACACGTAATGTTTTTCTCATACATGCCAGGGAATTTAGAGGAAATTCAGCACTTTGAGGAAGTGGATGGGAGAACCTAAAAGAAGTTAGAACGGATTTAATCATCAGTTAAATTAACTCAGACAGTTCTCGATTTTGTTTTGAATGGTGGCTTTTTGGTGTTTTGTTTTGCATTTCAAAGAAAAAAAAATCATGATCTGACTAGAATCAGAAGGAGAATGCTTAACCATTGTGAATTAACAAATGAGACTCGTCTCCATTCTAGCAAGCAGCTTCCACTTATACATGGGGGTGACTGGTTACATCAAGAGAGTTAGAACTGCAAAGCCCCCAGTTGAGGGGACAACGTCATGCGTATATCAATCCATGCTGGCAGGTTTTTCACACTGTTGATTCAACAAACAGCAAACCGTACACAGCAATCTAAACAATTACAACACCAAATAAAATAATAATAAAATTAAAAAACACTTGTCAAGGACCCTTTTTCAGTTGTAAACAAAAAAGTGCATTTTGCTTTTGTCAGTACTGTTTTTTAAAACCAACCAAAAAGCCCTCCCCAAGCCCCAGGTCCCCCACCTCCCCTCCCCACATTTAATTTAGCAGAAGTAGCTAGAATACAAACCTTACAATTGTGACCGGGCTCTCTCTCAGAGGCCTCGGGCTTTGAGCTCTAGTTTTTTGGTTTAGAATTTTTTTTTTTTTATCATTCTGTTACTGTAGAGATTTTGTTTTTGTTTTTCCTTTTGAAGTGAGATTTAAAATAGCCTAACTTGAAAAAGACCAGACCTAGGAAAGTGTCAATTGAAAAAGGCCCCCAAATTTCTAGAAAAAAATAAAATCACAATATTTTCAAGTGCAAGTAAATCAACCACGCATAGATACTTTTAAGGTGTTTTCCTTATTTTTAAGAAAAAAAAAAATAATGGTTTGCACAGTTAAATGATCCCATGTCCGATAATTCGGGAATTCATCTTTATTTTTACTATTTTTTTTGTTCTTTTTTTTTTTTTCTCTATGTGACATCTAGAGAAGCATAAAAAACGCTGAACAAGAAAAACCAAACAACAGAAAGTAAAACCACTGCAAGCACCAAGAACGAAACGAAAATGAGCACAGCAAAAAAGGTTGTGGCAGCACGAAAGTCAGGAAAATGCACGTGTGATCATGACTGGCCAACCATCAACGGATACAACACCCAAGAGAAACGCTCCAATCACAGCACCTCCACGAAACTTGACGGCAATTGTCATGCAACCGATTCTTAGCCTTGTTACATGACGCCATCATGTCACACTGTGAACTTTGAGTTGATTTGAACTTACGGATGGGGGACTGTTTTCTCCACTCTCATGTGATTACGTGAACTTTATTCCTAGCTCAGCGCGAGACTGTGGTGGATTTGACTGGCCCTGGTTGGGTTGTTGGAATTTGATTGAATGACAAAAGAAGAAAAGATTTATATATATATTTATATATGTAGAGAGAGAGAGAGAGAAAGAGAGAGAGGACAAGAGTGTGGGTAAGGGGGGGAGGGGGAGGAGGAAGGGGGAGGGGTCGGGGATTGTGGGGGGCGGGGCGGAAGGGGGGGCAGGGAGAGTCGGGTTGAGGGTGAAGACGGGCAAGGAAGAAGTTAAAACAAAATTAAAAGGAAAAATATTTATACAGCACCAGACCACAGCATCAATCTAAAAGCTCGGATGAGAGAACAGCAGTCAAATCATAAGAGAACGGAAAAAAACCCAAAAGGATGGAGGAAGCGGCAGACGAACGACATGGGCACGTCAACACACACACGCACACGCACGCACGCACACGCACACACGGTTGCTGATGCAGACAGGTGATACACTGTGAACAGCAGAGCCTCACGCAGGGCCGCTACGGGCATCCGTCATGCTCCGGGTCACAGGAGGGAGGGCGTGGGCAGTGTGGCGAGGGGGCCAGAAAAAAAGAAAACAGCCCCTCAGACCACCTTGGCCGGCGAGCAGGTCAGGGGGACATGCTCTCTGCTTTGACCCCCTCCTTGGTTCTTTCTCTCTCCCCCAGGGGCCGAGCGTGCCTCGCCTCCCCAGCCTTCCTGGCTACAGCCTGTGGTCAGCAAGGGGAGCCTGACTGGCTGGCTCCCAATCGCCGGGTGGGTCAGAGGCTGCCTAAGGCGACTGCTGTGTCCGGGGGTCCATCCAGGAAACACTCGGCTGCCCGGGACGGTCCACACCCACGACAACCCGGCCTCCCACCCTGTCCAGGGCCCGCGGTGGCCACCGTCCCCAGGGAAGGGCGTCCCTGCTAAGAGCACCGGGAGGCTGCGGGAGGCCTCGGGCCTGCCCCCTGCCGCCCGGCCTCGGCCCTCGCACCTCAGAACCTTCAGGAAACGAGCACTCTCAGTTGTGAGAGTTAGAGTCCATCATGGCAGTGTTCTCGGAACTCTACAAACACGCCCTGGCACGGCTGATTTCCTGTTTCACGGCTGCCTTATTCACTCTGCTTTGCTCCCAAGGGGGCCCAAAGTGAGGCGGAGTCCTGGCACGTGAAGCCTTTGGGAGGTTTCAAAGCTCTGACTCAGAAAGGGTCACGGGGGAGGCTAGGGCGCCCTGGAGGGTAGGTCAAAGGGAAAAGGACAGTCCACTGGAGAGGGGCAGCTACGGGCCTGGCTCCCTGCTGGTCCCTGCGGCTGTCACCCTGGTCCTCTGCTTCCCCCTACCCCCGCCTCCCGGTTCTCGGCTCCTTCACACCCTACACCCGCGCCATGTACAGCTTTCTAGACTGACCCGTCTCACTGTCTTCTTTACTGATGGAGCCCTAACTGGTGCAGGCTGAGATCTCCCTCTCGGAAGCACCATCCAGTTATTCCAGTGTGAGTTGTCCTGAACACACTTCATTCACCATTTGGGGTCCTCTGCCCCTACCCAGGGCCCTGGGGGCCCCTAGTCCCACCCCCTCCTCCTGGTTACCCCTGAGCTCGCTCCCCAGCCCCTGGTCCCCTGCAGCACCCCTGCCTGTGCCAAGCCAATGCACCAGGCTGGGCTCCAATGTCCCTGGCTTCTACCTGCAGCGGCTCCTGCTCTCAGCTTTGGGTTTTCCCTCAGGCCGTGTGGAAGGGAAGCCTGAGACTGTGACATGTTGCTGCAGATAAGATAGCTGAGAGGTGATGATTCTAAGCCTAAATCTGGCCCCCGGTCTGCCTTCTCTGAGGAGCCCAGGCGTCTCTGCCTGCACAGAGCCCGGCCCTGCCTGCCATCCGGCTCTTCCTGCAGCAGATTCCCTCCCCGACACCAGGGCCCACCAAGGCCCGCCTGTAGCCCCAGCCCCTCCGCAAGGAAAACCCACAGACCCACCACCCACGAGAGCCAACTGGCAGGCCCATGGGGTGGGAGAAGAGGCCTCAGAGCTGAGGGCACAGGCGTGGGGCCTCCCTAGCTGTCCCGTGGTTTGGACTCTGCGCTTTCACTGCCCAGGGCCCAGGTTCAATCCCTGGCAGGGGAACTAAGATCCCACAAGCCACGCGGCACAGAGGGCACTAGGTGTCAGCCATGCAAGTGTAACTAAGGGACTCCCAGGGACCCTCCCACCCAGTTCTGGGACGCCACTCCTCCCCGCGCCGCTGGGCTCCTTTGCTGGCTGCCAGCTTTCCTCCAGCCTCCCTTCAGGGCCTGGCTCTGGCCGATGCTGGGGATTCCACACAGCCCCTCCCCAGAGCTGTGTCGAGGGAACTTTCTCACACACACTTGGCCCCAGCATGCAAACACACTCTCATACTTAGCCTAAAGAGGCTCCCCCGGGTTCTGCCAGCTGGCCACTCCCTTCACGTGAGAACAGTGGCCCCTATGCCCACCCTGACCCCTGCCTGGCCGCCCTCTGGAAGAGTCTTTCCAGACCCAGCCCTAGACGTGGCAGCAGGGTCACTGACCAGCGTGGGGTACTGGAATCAGGCCTGGGAAGCACCACCCCCCCATGACCTGGGTGAGGAAGTTATGGCCAAGTTGAGCCAATTTAGATGCCAGGTTCTAAACACAGCTGGTCTCCAGCCGGAGAAGGCTCAGGCCCAAAACCGCAGCCCAGCACCAGGCAGGTCTGTCCCGAGGCAAAAGCTCGGAGCAGACGCTGTGCAAAAGCACACTCAGATCCAAGCCCAGGGTCCAGAGACACGGGGCTCCCAGTGTCCAGAGACACAGGGCTCCCAGGGAGTCAGACTTGCCACTCAGCACGTTCTCCCCCTCAGCTCTCCCCCTGCAGAACTGCACAGCCAGGCACCTGCCCTCAGCTCAAGCCCAGCATGCTCCAAGGTGGGACAAGGGACTTGGGTGTCTGCCTGGACCTGATCACATTCATGCTTCTGCCTGTTTCCTTCCTCTTAGTTTCCCAGTAAAGATTTCTTGGAGAAACTCCCATCTTTGCACAAGATAAAGGGCAGGGGCTGCAAGGATGCCAGGAACTCACCTATCAGGAGGCACAGACTGCATCCTACCCAGGCCTCGTTTCAGGGAACCAGAGCCCAACCACACTTCCCTGCCGAGAACTGCCCTCCCAGGGCCCCTCTGTTTCCCCCGACCCCCCTCAGTCTAGTTCTGATTTGGCCACCTCTAAGCCTTCTGTCTTCACCACTGGCTCTGAGATCCCCCTCCCTGGGCCTCTTCACACCTAGCTATGGCCCCTGAGCCCCTGCTCAGGTGAGCTCTGTCCTTCTGAGTAACTGGAACTCATCATCTGTAAACATCCCTTGTCGGTCTGTAAAATCATGCAACTTTAAGCTGCTTTTATAGCTGTTTCTTCCCTCCCTTGCTGGCAGCCTCTTCCCACTGCAGTCCCCAAGTCTGGCCCTTAGCTGGCACCTGCCTTCTGTTACAGCCTCTAACAGCCTTGGGCTGAGAAAGCCTGAATGCACCATTTGTTAAAATCCTGTGATTGCAGCCAAAAGGTCAACTTGAATGTAGGAGTTATGTGTTGTTTGATCACTGAGTTGCGTCCACCCTTTTGCGACCCATGGACTATAATCCTCCAGGGCTCATCTGTCCATGAGAGTCCCCAAGCAAGAATTATGGAGAGGGTTGCCATATCCTCCTCCAGGGGATCTTCCTGACTCGGGGATCAAACCCACGTCTCCCGCATTGGCAGGCAGATTCCTTACCACTGAGCCACCAGGGAAGCATAAGGATTATGTGACATCACAGTGTTTGTAGGAGACTGCCTAGTGAAGGGGTAGTCAGATGGCTGACCCCAGAGGAGGGAGATGTCATGACGTGTCCTCTCTGGTAGTCAGAAGACTTTGGGGTAGGAGAGAGTGGGGCGAGAATACAGGGGCGTTTATTATTCTCCTTAAGCAGCCCCTCCCCCCAATTCATGACTCAACCACTCAAGTGACTTAATCTGTGTGTGCTCCAACTGCACAATGGGAAAGACAACACTGCCTACTTTACAGGCAGCGTCAAGTACACAGTTATGTCTCCAGAGTTGCCACCTACAAGAACAACGCCTCGTGCATGGTAGGTAAGCACAGTGTGAAAACCTGCGGTTCCCATCTTTTCTGGCTTTTGTGTTCCCTGGTGGAAGAACCACTCTGCTTTTTAAACTACTTCTCTTAAGTCCATGCCACAATTACGACTGCTAACTGGTTCTACCCTGCGGGCCTACTTCTTTCCTTCTGTCCCAAACAACAAATCCGCCTTGCTCTGACTTCGATGTCCTCTCCTTTCTTGGGTCTTACTTGCGTCGAGGTCTACAAGGCTAAGACAGGCTGCTGTCGAGAGAGCCGCAGAATTGCAGGGCATGAGTCCCCAGCATGCCACCTGGGAACGCCCGTGATGGCTCCAGTACCTGGGTTTCATCATGGGGAAATGCAAGCCCAAGAGGGGAAGCACCTTGACCCAGGTCATGCCCTGACGGCAGAGTTAACCTATTGAAGAAAAAGTGCTCCATGTCACTTCCACTGCACTGTCCCTCCCTCCTCTGGAAACGTGCCCTCTGCACCATCTGCTGGCTGCCACAGAGCCAGAAGCTCCACGCGGGCAGGATGGTAACCATGTATCTCTCTATCTCGGAACTGAGCACAGAAACTGCCCACACTCTGAATGGATGTGTGTGCGTGAGTGCAAGCATGCCCATTTGTGTGTATATGTGTGTGTGTGTGTGTGTGTCTATGTGTGCTCATGAGCATTTCATGCAGACCAGAGATGGGCAGGGGCGAGAAGTCAGGAAGCAAGGGAGGCAGACTTCGCTTTTACAGCCTTGCTGTGAATAGAGGCTCAAGAAAATCTCTTGGAGAGAAGGTGAGTATGGCTGCTCCCAAGTGGACAAAAGGGGCCCTACTGGCAGTGCGGGGATCTGGGAGGAGACTGGGAAACTGGAGCCCTCCCTCCCAGACTCCAGACTCTGACCCTTCATTGGGAGGTGTAACTGTCACCTGGCTCACCTTTCTCGAGAGCCCTCCCCATCTCAGGTCACAACTACTCTGCTCTTGCAGTCACTCCGGCCAGAAATCCAAGCGCCATCCTAACCCTCTTTCTCTCACACCCCCTTGAATTCCTTCCGAACAGCAACCAGCTCCTTCACAGCACCTTGAGTGACTGCTATGCCCCTGGACTGAGCGGTCCAGGCACTTGACCTCTGCTTGTGGCCCCACAGTCTATCAATACAGCAGCCAGCGGTCCTACTGAAATGCAAGTCACCCACAGCCCTGTGCCCCTCAGAGCTCTCCAGTGGCTCCCTTAGCCCTCCATTTCAGCGGAGAGGCCGAAGTCCACGCAGCGGACTGGGTTCCTACACGAGGTGGCCCTCCTCACCTCTGGGATCTCCTTTTCTACTCCCCCTGGCCCCCAACCTGCCACAGCTCTCCATCATCTCTGCCTGCTGCTGGTCCTTGCACACACCACCTTGCTCTCACCTTGGAGCCTGTACACCATACTCCTCTAGACCCTGGCATGGCTCCCTGTCTTCCCTTCTTCAGATCTCTGCTCAAATGTCACTTTCTCAGCAAGGCCTACCCTGACTACCTGATTTAACTGTAACCAACAATTTCAACACCCTATACAATTTACTCTTTGATTGTATGTCCTTGTTTGATGTCTGTCTGCCTTGCTAAGGACAAGCATTCTGATCAGTATCACTCATGCTGAGCTCCTAACAGTAGCTGACCCACAGAACTGTGGAAGCGGCAGAGGGCTGGCAGCCTGGCCCTGGCCCGGGAACAAGCTGGGATGGCAGGAGGGCACCGCAGTGGGGGAAGCCAGGCTGGGGGTGAACTCTTGATGACCAGGCACATCTCCCACCTCTCCCCCGCCCCAACTCCACCCCAGGAAGCTGCTTCATCCAGGGCAGTATGTGGCCTGGAGGAGGAGTGGGCCGATGGTGCCTCCAGCTTTAAGGCAGGACTCAGAGAGCTGGGAAAAGTGACACCTGTCCACCCATCACGGGCTCTGGGAAGTGGGCAGGGTAAGGGGCCCCAGTCCCGTACATACAGTCACCCTCCTCAGCCTCTGTCCCCTCTTGTTTTTAGTTTTTTGGTTTTTTTTTTGGTAAAGTTCTCTTTGAAAAGTCCTGTTCCCTCCTCTCCAGACTGAGCTGTGGTTAACTGGAGGGGTGAGGCAGTCAAGTGTTGACAGGCCCCCAGAGCTGGAGAGTGGAGAGCCAGGGAGTCTGACAGAAGGCCCCAGCACATGTCTATAGCTCCCCACCACAAAGCCTATGCCACCCAAACTCTCCGAGCCCTGAGCTTGTCATCGGCTCACCCCAGGATTTCTGGCAAACAAGATTGCCAGTGTAGACCTTCTCAAAGCAGTTCCCTCCCTCCTGCCCCCTCTTGGCTCTGCAGCAGGGGGATGGCCATACCCATTTCTGCCGGGGATGACCACAGCTCTGCGCCTACCCCCTGGGAGCAGGTCGAGCCGGGCGCAGCGGGTCCAAGGCACAACGAGGGTCCAGGCAACAAAGGCCAGAGGAGGCGGCGGGTCCGTCCGGTATCAACCTCCCCAACCTCCCCCGTCCCCGCGCCCCGGCCGATCCCGGTTACCTGTGCGAGTCCTGGTCTCCCCCGGGGGACGCTCCCGCCGGCGCTCAGTACGGGCGATTGGCGTCTTTGGGCCGCTTCAGCTGCACCTTGAGCCTCTTCATGCCGATCTGGAAGCCGTTCATGGCCTGGATGGCGGTCTGCGCGCTGGCCGGGTTGTCGAAGCTCACGAAGCCTAGCGAGACACGAGGGACGAGGGCCTGGGTTTCCACGGGGCCGCCCCGGCCGGGAGGGGGCGGGGAGGGGAGGGGGTGAAGGGCGGGAGCCGGGGGCGGGGCGGGGCGGGGCGGAGTCCCCGCCCACTCCCGCCGAGCCTCCGGGCGGGGCGGGGCTCGAGGCTCCGCCCCTCGTGGCCACGCCCCCCGGTCGGGCTCGCACCCCTCCCCCACAGCCCTCCTGAGGAGGCCGCGCTGAGGAGGCTCCCGGCTACCGGCCCGCGCGGGCCGTCCCCGCTCCGCCTCGGCTCTCGGCGGCGCCGCTGTCCCGGGCGCCCTCTCCCCCACCCCGGCCGGCCCCGGCACCTCAGCCCCCGCCTGCGGTGGGAGAGGGCGGACACACCTGCGGGCGGAGGAGTTTATTGGACACTGTCCTCCCTGACAGGAGGGGGCCTGGCAGCGGGAGGGCACGGGGGGCCGGCCTGGGGAGAGAGAGGAGTGCGAGGGGAGGGAGGGGAGGCGCCCCGGAGCGAACGTCGCCGCCGCCGATCCCGGCCGCCCCCTGGCGAGCGCCGCCGGCCGCGGGCCGGGGCCGAGGCGGGGTCCCCGCCGCCCGTCCGCCCGCTCCGTCCAGGCCGAGCCCCGCTCCGCCCCCAGCCAGGCTCCGGGTGGCCACCCGGGTCAGTCCACACTGGCTCGCGTGAAACGCCACCTCGCTCCCAGAGGCCGTCCGCGCCACCCTTTTATGTTAGCACGACTCCCTCCTGGGAGCAGCGGCTCTTGCCCTGGACTGAGCACGCCCGCTGACGCGTCCCCTGTGAACCTCTCATAGCACTGATAGTGGTGTAACAGTAATAGTACAAATTGACACTATTAGCGAAAGTTCGCTGAGAGCCTTCTCCGTGTACTACAGGCTGCAGAAGTGCTTGTCACGCGTTCAGTCCTCCCCACATCCCAGGACAAGGATATAGAACCATCCGTGGCTCCCAGTCACCTGAAGCAAGCAGTTCCCAGGTGGGACTGGATTAGGTTCCCAAAGTTGACCCCTTTTGGAACTTAGAATGCATCTCCTATTTATAGACTACACTACATCAGCATTTCCCAAAATGGCTCAAACGGTGCTCCTTGAGAAAGGACCTTCTGTGGTCAAGTGGGTTTGCAGCCAGGTCACTCTGGAACAGTTCCTGGCACATTAACAAACAAAAACATCCCCCTCCCACCCCAGCTTCTCTCTTCTTTATGGCTTTTTTTTTCAAACCTTGTATTTCCTGGGATTTATTTGACTTTGGAGGCCGTTTCTCTGGTAAAATGGACTTAGATCCTGCAAATATGAAACTACGCTTGGCAAAGTTTCCTGGCCATGCTGCAAATGTGCCTCATTTGGGGCGTTTGTCCCCAAATGGCCGTTAGATATATAAGGGATAGATGTACAGACCCCAGGGAGGTAGAAAGCTGTTTCTTGGTTAACTATCTGTGGTCCCATGGTCCTGCCTGAGACCCCCTCCCTCACTCTCCCCATGTGGTGACCCTTTCTCCCCTTTACCTCCACCCGGACACTACCTCTTCTGGCCTCTTTTCTCTTTCTCCCTCCTGCATTTCTGCACATTTTCTCTTGCAACCATGCATCATCAAAGACGGGGGAGGGATGTGTGCAGGTACATGTGAGTGTACTCAAAGAGGGCTAGCATGTGAACTCAGATGAGACTGGTCACAGCTGGGCCCAAGGCAACATATCCAACATCTGTATACATCGGTACACCTAAATCGGAGAAGGCAATGGCACCCCACTCCAGTCAGTACTCTTGCCTGGAAAATCCCATGGACAGAGGAGCCTGGTGGGCTGCAGTCCATGGGGTCGCGAAGAGTCGGACACGACTGAGCGACTTCACTTTCACTTTTCACTTTCATGCACTGGAGAAGGAAATGGCAACCCACTCCAGTGTTCTTGCCTGGAGAATCCCAGGGACGGGGGAGCCTGGTGGGCTGCCGTCTATGGGGTTGCACAGAGTCGGACACGACTGAAGCGACTTAGCATAAACCTAAATACACAGGAAGGATTTTGGATTATCCATAGTTGGAAATCAATGTGAGTCATTTTTCCACCTCCCCCTCTCATGCCCTCCTGGCCCATCCCTTCCCCACAAAACTACAGTCAAGCTGTCAGCAGAGCAGTTTTCAAATGTGTGAATGGTGCATCTGTTACATCGCTCTCTTTTTAGGCAAGCTAAAAGCCTCCCTCCCTACCAGGACAAGATAGCCTAACTATTGGTGACAGCTGCCCCACCACCACCAAAAAAAAAAAAAAACCAAGTATGAGCAAAGTGGGAAAGAGACGGGACAAAGATAAAAAGGGCTGGAGATGCTGTGTAGGGCAAAGGTGTAAAAGGAGGGAGAGAAGTTCCGGGAGGAGGCAAGAAGCCCCGCCTCAGGTTGAGTACTGGAAGCCTGGGGGTTGAGAAGGGTTCCAGGCTCAAGGAACTTTTCTTCCTGAACTTTCTTAACTGGCTAGCAGTCAGGGCAGGGAGCATCTTCCCGCTGGCCCCCTCAGCAAGGCTCTGGGCACCATCTCCCATGTACCTGGTTTCCAGGGCTGTATCCCTTCTCCCAGAGCTCCCTGCCCCATTCCTTTGGCTCCTGAGAAGGCGCCTGCCTCCCAGACCGTGAAGGCTGTGCAGGCAGGATGCCCTCCTGGCGGCCCTCCAGCCCCTCCTCCAACGTAAAAACCATTTGCGCTGCTTACGAAGGCCTCCAAAAGATTCTGTTTGTGGGTATAAAGAGCAAGGGAAGACTCTGAGCAGTTCATTTCCACAGAGGACTACATGTGGAGCAACACAGCCCTTTGGGGGGAATAAAAGGGGCCCTAGCACCTCCTGAAGGTCCACTCTGACCAGGTCCCTCACATGGAATGTCTTATGTAACCTTCACAGCATCACTGAGAGCTGACCGCCAACATCCCCATTCCACCAACGCAGACACTGAGATCCAGAGAGTAAGCTTGCCCATGAGTGCGTGCTGGGGAGATGCACAGGTTGGGCTGCCAAAGCCAGGGAGGGAACCCGAGACTGAAGGAGGAGCCACTGGGCCGGCCAGCTGGGCGGGATCCTGGCCTTTCTCAAGGCTGGTGGATGTTCAGTGCTAGATGTTTGTTCAGGAACAGAGAAAGAACCAGAGCAGAGGTATACGGGGGAGGACTTCCAGAAAAAGTAGGGCAAAAGTCTTTGCTGGAGAACTTGAATGAGCTAATGGCAAGGATAATCTGGGGTTGACTGGAGGCAGCGGCACAGCATAGATGCTAGAGGGAAAGGCTGGGCCTGCTCCAGCCTGGATACCCAGCACTGTCTGGGCTCTTTGCAGTTTTCTTCTGACTTATGGGACATCTGAGGCTTACTTAGAGACCAAACGCAGCTGATCTCCAATCTGCTGTTTTTACACACGTAACTGTAATTCATCAGAAGAAACACCAAACAGTTGAGGGGTGCACCCCGATCTTTTCCTTTGGCCTTGTTCTCCCATCCCCCAGAGAAATGAGCTGCTGGGCAACTCAATGCCTCTGAAGTACCACAGATTTTAAGTGGCAGCTGCCAGAGGGGAAGGAACACTGCAAAGATCTTGACTGCCTTGGGGAACATCATTTCCACCCTGAAGCCCTTCATGGACCTGGAGAGCTGGTCTCCAAACTGGAACCTCCTTAACACGTGCTTTCCAGCACTTCTGCACTTTTGTACCTTTCCCCCTCCCCCATCCCCAAGAGGGGACCCAGGTTCCGGCCTCACAGCCCCTGAATCCGGGGGTCAACCTGGAGGTGCTGGGCTGACTCAGCTCTGGTTCCATGTGTCCAGTCTGGGGACCAGACTCAATTCTGGGGGACTCAGGAGTAGATCAGACCTGAGAAAGCAGCTCTCATGGAGGCAGAAGAGGTGGGAAAAGGGCCGAGGAGGAGTGGAAAGGAGAGGTGTGGGGGTGACGTGGGTTTCCAGGAGGTCTGAAGAAGCAAACTGAAACTCAGGAAGCCCAGCTGAACTGGAATTTCAGATAAGCAATAAATACTTTTTTAGTATGTCTCCAATATTGCATGGGACACACTGTACATATTTGGGACTTGTGTGTGTTAGTCACTCAGTCGTGTCCGACTCTGCGACCCCATGGACGGTAGCCCACTAGGTTCTTCTGTCCATGGAATTCTCCAGGCAAGAATATAAGAGTGAGTTACCATTTCCCTCTCCAGGGGCTCTTCCCAACCCAGGGGTTGAACCTGGGTCTGCCACCTTGCAGGCAGATTCTTCACCTTCTGAGTCACCAGGGAAGACCCATTTGGGACATACGTATACTAAAAATGTATCTGTTATTTATCCGAAATGCCAATTTAACTGGGAATCTTGTGCTTTATCTGACGTCCATACTCCCAGATCCTCCCAAGTCCTTCGTCTCCCATCTAACACTCTGTCCAGAAGAATTTCCTAAAGGTATCTTCATCCCATTACTCCCCCATCTTCCACTGCCTACGGTACCATATGAAGCATCTTTACCTGAATGATTGAACCCCTCCCCAGCACAGACTTGCCCTCATAGCTGGTCTCCCCTGAACCTTCCTTTCTCCCCAAAGCCTCCGGCTTCCTCATTCACTAGTCTCCTCATCCCAGCCCCCATACACTCATCCATTCTATTTCCCCATGCTTGGAATTCCCTCCCCTTCTGTCTGCTTGCATCCACCTGCCTTTCTCATTCCTTCATTAGTTGGTGCCTGGCAGATCTCACTGCCATTGAATAGATATGATTTTCATCTAAGCTCAGACCTGAGGCTTCCTGAGGGCAGGGACCAGTTTCCTCTTCCTGATTCCTTGACAGTTTCGCTCGGGTGGCCTGAGGGGTGGGGGTTCGGGGAGAAAGGTGCATTGGATGGCAAGAGGGGAGCAAAGAGCAGGGTAGACAGAGAAGGAGGCAGGAGCAGGACAGAAAGATGGACAGAGGCCAAGGGGCCAGTGGGGTAGGGACTTCAGTTGGGTGAACCCCTCACTCCAAGGATCATGCTCAGCTTTGACCCCCAGGGCCACTGTAGCCTTGAGAGGAGAGGGGTGCTGGGAGAATGGCTGTTGTGAGGCTCTACTCCATGCCCCTCCTCCTCCTGCCCAAGATGGGTCCCTTCCCTTCTCTATTGGTGGGAATTGAGCTTTGGGGCTGGGAGGGGAGGCTCTCTCGTGGACTAGGGGTGGTGGCCAGGAGACTGGATGGGAGTGGGCAGGGAAAGCCAAGAAACCAAAGAACAGAAGAGAGAAGAGGGTGAGAGATGGAGGCTGGAGGCTGGGCACAGGAGCACTTGGGAGTGGGGGGCGGCGGCGATGTGAAGGAGCAGGTTAAAAGCAGTTGGACACCGGTAAATTGGTGCGAGCACCACCCTGTCCTAGGTGAAGTTGGTTTGTTATCTTTACCCACCAAAGCATTTACTTTGGTTAGTCGCCCGATCCACAAACACTTTCGAGGAGATGACATTACCGAAAGGGAGGAACATCTGCATCAGCTCAGCGTCCCCAAACTCCTGGGGCAGATGGTAGATGAACAGGTTACAGCCCTCGGGCCCTGCGGTGGGGGGGGGGGGGTCAGGGGAGGAGGGATGGCGGGGTGGGGGAAGAGAGAGACAGAGGAGAGGTGAGCGAGTTAGGCAGCGGCAGCAGGGAGGGTTAGGGGCGAGGTTAGGAGAGGGTTCTCATCCAAGGTCCAAAAGTGGTCGTGAAAGAGTGGGGAGCTGCTGAGCCCCGGGTCTGAGCTCTGGTCTCCACTCTGCCCTCGAGCAAGTCTCTGAAACTCTCTGTGCCTCAGCGGTCTTTTTCGCATCACAGGGCGCCTGGCAACTCCAGGGCTCAAGGGGTGGAGGCAACCAGTGAACGGGGTGAACACGCCTGATTAGTCTTGGAGGAGAGATACTGAGGAGAGGCACTGGGTAGGGAGACCTGCCCAGCCCTCCCCCCCCGCCACCCCCAGCCAGGGGAGGATGGAGGGAAGTGCTGGGGCAGCCCTGTCTCTGCAAGCCTCACTCCCCATTTTCCCCTGGCCCAAGGCAGGACTCTGGGGCCTGGAATCCCCATCCTCTGTCCTGGCCTGCAGCCACTCTTTCCCATTTGATCCCCAAAGGCCTTACCCTCCGCTGCCCTGAACTTTAAAGTCCATCCTAATCTTGAAGGTGGAAACCAAGATTTATCCCACCTGCTCCAGCAAGCCAGGTGAGCAGAAAGGGCTTCATACAAAGGCTTCATGATGGGATTCCCATAAGCCAGGGTACAGCCAGCTTCATCATATAAAACTCTCCCCATTTCAACAACAAGAGCCCTGCCACTTCTGTAGTGCTAACTGCATGCCAGGATGCTCTGCACACTTTATGTATATGTTAATTCACTTAATCCTTACAGCTGCCTTGAGGCTACTGTCATCCCCACTTTACGGTTAAGAAAGCTGAGGCCAGAGAGGTTAAGTCACCTACCAAGTCGCATAGCTAGTAGTGATGGAGCCAGGATATGAACCCAGACCCAGGCTGTCTGTCTCCATGGTCTGTGTCCTCCTCTCTCCACTTCCTTATCATAAATCTCAGTGCCCCAGAAATCCTGAATCCTCATTGAAACATCCATATAGCTAAAGATTTACATGTTTCTTTTAAAATAAATTTATTTTTTATAAAAATTAAAACATATTGGCAGTTTCTTTCAAAATTAATACGAATTTGACGGGGGAGTATGTAATTTCCTCATTTCTGTCTCACCACAGCAAAAATTTGAAGCGACAGACGGAGGAGTGTTACAGCTCGGTTACAGCTCAGTTTACATGTTTCTTTTTAAATGACCAAAAGGTTGAGTTTTAGCTCTTTGAATGAGAACTCTCTCCAAGCTACTTCCTCTTTTTCTTGCATCTAAAATAGAGTGTGCCACAGAAAACTTGACCTTTTAAACTGTGTGTGTGTGTTCAGTTGCTAAGTCATGTCTGACTCTTTGTGACTCCATAGACTGTAGCCCACCAGGCTTCTCTGTCCATGGGATTCTCCAGGCAAGAATACTGGAGTGGGTTGCCATTTCTTACTCCAGGGTATCTTCCTGACCCAGGGATGGAACCCATGTCTGCTGAATTGCAGGTTGATTCTTTACCACTGAGCCACCTGGGAAGCTTAACTACTTCTGACATACTTCTGACTTCTATTTTTACATCTTCCATCTATTTCTGTGCCCTTGAGGGTCACAGCTGATAGCTAAGAGTCCTCTGACCACCAAAGCCTCCCTCTGAACCAATGACCTCCTCGGCCCTGGTCCCTGCCCCAAACCATCTGCCCATCCCCACTCTCTGGCCTCCCCTCCCTGAACGGCGCTTTCAGAACGGCCGCAAGCAAGCTCCCTCACCCACTGCCAGGGGGCCCGGTGCAGAATTCTCCAAGCCCTGGTGGCCCTTCCTCCCCTCCACACCCACTTCCCGTCCCCTCCAACCATGGCATGTTTTCACTGGTTCATACTCTGTGGATGTGTCCCTTGACGCTCCCCAGCTAGACGTGAGTGCCGACAGCCCTGGGGCTCCCACAGCCCATATTCCGGCAGTACTGAGGCTCTTTCTCCAGCAGGTCTGGGAAGATTTCTCTCCAGCCAGAAGGGGGCGCTTTCTAGAGGGCAGGAGCATTTGCCTTTCCCATACTCCTACTCGGCTCTCCCTGCATGCTGACACCCACCTTGAATTTGGGGGCCTCCCTACAAGCTCAAGTCCTGCAAGCTGCTTGGTATGGATGTCATTTCTGTTCTCCTTTAAAGAGACAAGGAGTCTCAAGGGCAGAGCCTCTGCACTCAGTCCCCTCAGCGTGGTGTGTGGCTGAGCCCCATAGGGCCGGCTCTCCCAGTCCCAGGCTAGCTCCCTGCCCCCTCATCCCCAACAGTGGGCCTACACATTGTCATTCTCAGGCTACCCTGGAGCCCTCAGTGCATTCCCTAATTCCCAGATTATCGAGCATCCAGATAGCACAACGGCAGGGCTTTGGATATCAATCTGGTCCAACCTAGCCTTCGGAGAAAAGAGAAATGGAGCTCCAGAGACAGAAAGCGATGGCCCTGGAGCCCACCACATCCCTTGGCACAACAACCCAGGCGGTCTGTGGGCAGACAGCCTCAGGGGCTTCAGGCATCTGTTTTCAGGGTCAACTCAAAGACAAGAGAGCTGGAAGGTGGTTCCTGCCCAGCAGCCAGCGTGTCCTGGTATTTCAATGGCATTTACACAGGTGGTGGTGACCACGTGGAAAGAGGCTAACCACTGGCATCCCTGGAGGAACACAGCATTCCAGTTCATACCTCATGCAACACCGGACATGGCTTTGCTCTGGCTCCATCCCACTCCATTTCCAGGCTCACCTCATACTTGGCAACACCCATGCCTTGCCTTCGCTCCTGCTGTTCTCCCTGCCTTGGATGCCCGTCTCCCCATCTCCAAATCTCCATCCTTCAGGACCCCAGAGAATTCCCCAAAGACCCCACTCCCAGCACTGTGAGCTCGCCCCTGTATGCAGTGCACTTCTCTAAAGATCTGGGTTCGCCTCTCACCCCTCCCCCTGCCCTGCTCCCCCAGGGTACCAAAGTCAGGGAGGATGGGGACAACAGTGGGGGGCCCCCTGCCCGAGGGGAGGCTGGAGTGGGGACTGGCCACACAGGGTGTGCTCTAGGGAACAGGGCATGGGGATGGGAGGGCCTGAGGCTGCTCTGAGGTGGACAGAAGGTATGCGGAATCAGAGCTAGATGCACGGGCTGGTACAAAGTGTGAGGTAGCAGGCAGGACAGGGAGCAGATGAAGGGAATGGGTTTAGGCCAGTGGCAGGGGCTGTCATGTGTGTTGGGGCAAGCAGCACTGATCTGCAGCTGTGTGTGTGTGTGTGTGTGTGTGTGTGTGTGTGTGTGTGCGTAGAGACCTCTGAGCCACAGGCCAGAGCGATGCGGGGCACTGACTACAGGTGAGGGTGGGTCAGCCTGAAGTCACAGTGGTGACAAAAGCAGGAAGGGCCCTTGGGCACAGTTCTGGGCCCGGGATGGGAAAAGTTGCACCCCATCACTTGTGGCTCTGACCCGACTGATGTGGTGCTGGAAGGCATGGACTGGAGGGAGCAGGGCAGGGCAGGCTGCAGGGCCACAGCCCAGGGAGGGGACCCGCTGGCAGAGGCAGGCTGATGCCCGATCCCCCACTCCCACTTCACCGATGGGCCCAGGTGTGACTTGGAGCTGCAGCAGCGCATGGCTGCAGGAGTGAGCACGGGGCCTCGCTGTGCACCCCGCTGGGTTCCTGCATCTTCACGGGCCGTGGGAAGATGGTGACACAGGTCTTGGGAGCTGCCCCATGCACTTGAACTGAGATAACACCTCACATACGACTTTGGAGGGGGTGACCAACTGGTGAGGGAAGGGCGGCATGCACAGTGAGAAATCAGCAGGTGACTGCTGGAGTCTGGAGACAGTCTTGAGCTAGGTGATCCTCACACCTCTCTAGGGAATGATTACCACTGTCCTCATTCTACAGGTGAGGACGCCAAAGCTGAGAGAAGAGAGGCCAAGCTAGGACTCAAACCTAGAAGGATTTGCTTCCAAGACCAGGCGCTCAGCCATCCAGGCTCTGGGGCTTGTTCGGGACCACAAGCTTTGGACTAACAGACCTGAGGTCCTTTCCAGGACTAGCTCACGTCCCATATCTCTGGGACCATCTGCTGCAAGCCAGCGATCTGGAAACCACTGGTCCTTTCTGGCCACGCGGGCTACTGGGGCGGGTGTGGTGGCTTCACGGGCAGAGTGACCATTTTCATAGGGTGGGAGATAAGATCTCATCACACGGGGCTCTGTGAGCATCCCGAGCTTGGACTTGTTATCCAGTCCCCACTGGGCTCCAGACTCTGGAATGGGAGGACGCTGAGGGTCTCTAGGAGGTTCCAGCATCTAAGGTCCATTGGCTTGCCACCCTGTTCACAGCAGGGCCTCAGAGGCAGCTTTCTGGGATCCCCTTATTTTGCTAGGCCTACACCAAAGCACCCTAACCCCTCACCCGCCCTTGGATCCTGCCCTGGGAGCTCCAGGTGGGCTCTCCTGCTCACCAAGAGGGCACAGCTTCTGTCCTAGATGAACTGGTCTCCCCGCTCCTGCTCACCACCCCAGCCATGAGCATCCCTATGTTTCCCTTTCCTCTCCACTGGACAAAAGCTGCCCATTGTGGGAGGGCAGACTCCTTTACCCTGCCTCGTCCAGGCCTCCCCCATCCTGACTTCCCTCCACTGGGGTTTGCAGAGTTGCCTGTGACATGCACCTCCACACCGCCTCTCACAGTCCCGCAACCCCCCTCACCCTCGGCACAACGCAGATGTGGTCACCTTGCCAACAGAACACCACCGCCAAAGGCCTGGGGGAGCAGCCTCTTTGGGGGGAGAAGGGGGAGGGGCGCAGGAGCCCCACTGGTGACTCACCTTCTCTCTGTTGCTGGGGGATCATTGGAGGTGGCTGAGGAAAGGCCTGGCTTATCTGACCATAGGCAGCAGGGTAAGCGGCTGCTGGAGGACCCAAGGGAAGACGCAAGAGCGAGAGACGGTGACAGTGACACGAAGAGAGACAGAGTGAGAGGCAGGAAGAAAGAGAGAAGTTTCAGTGGTGAGCAGTCAAAGCAGACCAGCGAAAAAAACGCAGTTTTAACATAAAGCCAGTTTTTAGCAGTAATGAAGGAGAAGCAGCAGAGAAGTCTAGAAGCTGCCTATGTGTTCTGGTGTGTGTGCATGTGTGTGCACGTGTGTGTGCATGCTGGTGTGTGCCTGGGGGAGGCAGGTTTAATCTGCAACAATGGACAACCCACGTGTGCAGATAATCCACAATAACGGATAATCAAAAACATCAGAATGGAAAGGATGGCCCCATACCACCGGGAACCCACCAGGTTTCCCCTTCTCTGAGCCCGGGCTGCCTTGGGCTCACACAACCTCACCAGTGCTCAGATGGCACCAGTGGGGGAGGTGGGGAGCCACCCTGGGTGTGAGCTTGGCCTCTGGGATCCTGCTAGTGGCTGGTTCCCCAGGGGCCGAGGACTTAGTTGAACAAATCTGATGCTTTCTATATTCAAATGGAAAAAGGGTCAGAGGAGGCACAGGACTGGCTAGACCCTCCTCAGCCTGGCCTGGCTCCCAAAGGAGTTCAGAGGGGTCAGCAGGTGAGGAAGAGAGCTTCCCCTGGACTCTAGGTGGCAGCCAGCTCATGCGGGCCCCCATGTACCAGGCAGCCCCGTTACCCTCCAGGGAGACACTGTCAGCTCATCTGAACGCAACGAGGAGGGACCCTGATGGGGCCAGACAGCAGGACCCTGGCGGCAGAGATGACTGTGGGGTGTGTGTGTGTTTGTACGCGTGTGTGTGTTGTCCAGCCCAGAGGTAGGAGAGAAGCGTGGCTGACGGCTGGCCTTGGGCTTCCTACAGTAGCTCATCACCTCCCCACTCAGTGACCCGAGGCCACCTGCCCGCTTCTCCTTTTTTCTGCCTCTGGCGGTCTGTCCTCCTCCCTGTCCTCCTCACTCGGGCCCCACTCCTGTTCCCTGTGTGTGGCTGGGGGTAGGGGGATGGAAGCTGCTTCTCCTCCTTCAAACGGGCATCTGTGCTTTCTGGGCCAGTGGTCCCCCAGCTCCAGTCTCACGTGGTGCTGCCGGGGGAGGCTTGGTGCCCCTAGACAGACCCGCCCTGGCAGCACCACGGGGGCAGGACATCTGGCCTCAGAGATGCCACTTCACAGCAAGGCCAAAGCTTAGCCCAGCTCACCAGCTCAAATGGAGTTCTGAACCCCCATCACTGCCAGGATGAATTAGGGTGAGGCAAGCTCTGCCTGATCACCAAAGGATGCCCGCAGAGAGGAAGGCAGCCTGGTAGGGGGACCACGGCTCCCTGTCAGGCCCTCCCCACTCCCCCAAGCCCCCCACACTGCTAAGCCCAGGCTTGGGTGGGGCGATGGCCAGGCACGGGGAGGTGCACGCAGCCGGGGACCACCGTGGGGACCACCGTGGGGACGCGTGGATACTAACGACCTGCATACTGCTGCACTCCAGCGTAGGCCTGCTGCAGGGGGTCCGCGGCTGTGGGGCTCTGCGCTGCAGGGGAGCCAAAGGACAGAGGTCAGCAATGCCTGCCCAAACCAGCTCCTCCCCCGCCACGCCCCAGAGATGCTGCTGGGGCCACACTGCCTTCCCAGCCAGCGGGGTCCCTGTCCTGGGGCAGGACATCTGAGGCAGGCTCCCTGAATGGCTGGGAGGAGGGGGCCCTTTTCCCAATCTGGGGCCCTCAGGAGGGTCATAGGCTTCTCCCCCTAGTTGGGGGATGTAGGTTGCGACTGGTTTAGGGTTTGGGGGGGCTCATGCAGAAGGCTGGGGAGGGCGGGGAGGAGACGACAGAGGAGGGCTTGACCATGAGGGGCTGGGTGGGGAAGACACGCGAGGGACCTGGCCCTGGAGAAGGGCTGTGCGAGAGAAGGCAAGGGGGCCAGAGGCCGTCAGGAGGGTGGTCTCCTCCTCACTTATCCCAAGTCCCCAGCGCAACTGGGGGCAGAAGCTGAAAGAGCATGGAGGCCTCATCCTGCCATTCTCTCTGGGCCACCCACGCCTGCTCAAATAGAGGAACCTCCTGCCAAATTCTTAGGAGTTTGCACGAGGCACAGAGGTCGTCCATTTCCGGGCACGCCCGTGGTAGAACCGACCACACAAATGAGATCTGCCCCACGGTGCCCACAGACACCGGGGAACCAGAAGACCAAGGGCCTTATCACACCTGATCTCATGACTGGGTATCCACCACCCAGTGTCAGAGGACCAGAGGCTGATACTTTGGCAAGCAACCCGGGGAAGCTGGACCGGGGAACAGGCTCGGTTCACTTCCGTTGCCTTTGTGGTGTCTGCAGACGTGGTGGGCAAAAGGCTGGATGGCGCATGGACCAACGGTGAACTCTGCCTTTGGTGATGCAGGTCAGCGATGACTAAAGTGGGAGTGGGCTGGCCTTGGGGGCCCAGAGAGGTGGGTGGGGACACATCCAGCCTCATTACCTTTGAGGCCAGCTAGAGAACACAGGGAGACAGGAAGGAAACCAGCCAGGTTTATCTGCCTGGTGGCCCAAGCTAGCCAAGCTAACTGGCCATGCCAGGCTCTGGGGCCAGTAGACCAGGGAGAATTCCCAAACCTCCTGTCTGAGCTCCCTCCCCTGAACTTCTCAGTAAAGTCACACTCGAACAACATCTCTGGGTGTCAGGGGGGCAAGGGAAAGTCCTGGGCCAGAGGCCCCTGGGGGAGGGCATAGCTCAGAGGGGTGAGCTAAAGATGGGTAAGGATGCAGGCTCCTTCCCACCTGGGGTTGTCCAGGACAAAACCTATCCCTCTATTTCCCCGAGGGTGGACACTGGAGTGCCCAGTGGGAAGGTGGTGGTGAGCCACGTGACCGCCTGCTTCCTCTCCACCTGACTCTTGCACCAGCGCTATATCCCCAGAGAGAGAGCTATCTTGCTTGTCCTCATGGTCTACCCAGCTCTGGAACTGGCCCTTATGCCAGCTAGAAAAAAGATCTCTCTTCTTTGGGCAAAGTTTGGGCCCTACGCAGAACATAACGTGTATGACTTGTATGGCAGGTCCCTCTGCAACGATGCCAGGGTCACAGCACGTGCTCAGCAAATACTGCGACACAGGGAGGAATGAAAAGCCCTTATCATTTCAAGAGCCACCCCTTCAGGGTGTTACGTAAAGGCCACACTGTGTGCTTCCAGCATGATCTCGAGGGCAAGAAGGTAGAGTAGAGACGCTACCTGGGGGTAGGTAGTGGAGAAAAGCATTTCCGAGCCTCCTCTCCACTTCTCTGCTTAATGACCTCATTAGTAACTGCCAAAGAATGAACACTTTGAAGGATCTCGCTCATTACAGTAGCTCCAAACTCCGCATTTAAAGATGGTAAATTAATTTTTTTAATATACTACTTTTTTTTCTTTCCTTCCCTTCATCCCTCCCTCCTGCTCTGGCAGAGGATTGTTTATGGGATGTGCCAGATTGTTACAAATGGGGGAGAGAAACCCTTCCAAATTCCATGAGGGAAATAGTTCACAGATGTTGGTGGGGGTGGGGAAAGAACAGGTTTGTCAAAATGCAGAGATCCAGATGGGCTTGTGGGCAGGGAAGGGAGCGGGCGGTAAAACCACTCAGATGTGCTGGGGACTGTATCTCCCAGCCCACGAGCCGGAGTGAGGAGGAGCCCAGGACTCTGAGATGGGTGCAGTCTCTCCCACCTCCAGCTTGCCAAGCCCCTCCCAGCCTGGAGCCTTCGCCCTTCAACAACACTCCAGACCCCCCTCTAGGCCCTGTCACTTCATCCTCTAGGCTTCTCTGACCTCTTTGCTATGCACTGGAGGGTGAGGTGTGGGAAAACACTGGGAAGGGATCAAGAGCAACTCCAAGTGCAAAGTCAGGAAATTCTCCTCCATTTCTCTCTGGCACGGTGACCTTGTCCTCTGCTGCTGGTGGAGCTTGTATATTCTCTGGGTGTCTGGGCCTCACTCCAGAATGCTGAAATCAGAATCTGGACGTCTGTGGGTTTGCAAGGCCACACAGTAGATTCTGGTGGGCAGCTAGACTGTGGAGCACTAATGTGCCCCCCCGCAAGGCTGCCCTCCTCTGCTCTACTTGAGTCAATGTCCTTACGTTCCCCTGCCCCACCAGGACAGCCCCTCCACGGCACACTCCTCCTTGCTCATCTGTGCACAATGAACTCTCCCTTCATTTGAATCCTTAAGCATCTCAAGTCAGAGAACACTCACTCTTGACGAAACTCTGCCCTACCATATTGCCTCATTATGCTGTTGATGCATACTGTGCTCCTGCCTGGATTCTGACCTCCTCAGAGCTTGGATCATGTCCTGCCCTCCTTCTGGAGCCTCCCTTTGCTCTGTCACAGATTGGGCACTTACTGGGGCTTATGGGGTCTCTGGGACCTCATCGCCTGCCCTCCAAGAAGGAGGATACGGCTCTCATCACCTCTATTGCACTGCCCCTTACCAGTCTACTCTAGGGCCTAGGGCCCACCTTCCCTGCTCCAGTGCCAGTCCGTCCTCAAGACCAGAGAGAGGTCCAGCTTCAAGTCAATGGGGCAGTCTTACCACAGGAAAACTGCCAAATTTTAGAGGAACAAAGTTATTCATATTTTAGAGGAACAAAGAGAAAGTTCCTTGGACTGCAAGGGGATCAAACCAATCAATCCTAAAAGAAAGTAGTCCTGAATATTCACTGGAAGGACTGATGCTGAAGCTGAAACTCCAATACTGTGGCCACCTGATGAAAATAAGTGACTCATTGGAAAAAGCCCTGATGCTGGGAAAGATTGAAGTCAGGGGGACGAGGGGACGACAGAGGATGAGATGGCTGGATGGCATCACTGACTCAACGGGCATGAGTTTGAGTCAATCCGGGAGTTGGTGATGGAACAGGGAGGCCTAGCATGCTGCAGTCCATGGAGGTCGTAAAGAGTCAGACACGACTGAGCGACTAGAGTGAACTGAAAGTTATTCAAGGGCAGGCCTCCTAGATCTTCCTGTGTGCCAGAATTCAAGCAGGACCCAGGAGCTGTCCAAGGTTCTGGTCCTCTGTTTAAGGTGCTGACCACAGTTTTGGTATGCACCAAGGGACCGAAGGAGAAGGCAATGGCAACCCACTCCAGTACTCTTGCCTGGAAAATCCCATGGACAGAGGAGCCTGGTAGGCTGCAGTCCACAGGGTCGCGAAGAGTCGGGCACAACTGAGTGACTTCACTTTCACTTTTCACTTTCATGCATTGGAGAAGGAAATGGCAACCCACTCCAGTGTTCTTGCCTGAAGAATCCCAGGGACAGAGGAGCCTAGTGGGCTGCCGTCTTTGGGGTCGCACAGAGTCGGACACGACTGAAGTGACTTAGCAGCAGCAGTAGCAGCAAGGGACTGAAGTGATAGGTACTTAACCAGTCTAGCAATCTATATACCTCCACTTCCTTCCTGCAAAGAGTCTTGTCCTACTTAAAACTAAATATAATTATTCTTTTAGCATCTATCCCCTCACTTCTTTGGGTCAAATTCACTGTCAAGTAATTTGCAGTTACTAGCCTCTCTCTACCTGGTTGGGCGACTCATCTATTCTCTTCTCTCCCCTGAGGGAGCCCCAGGAATGTTTTTCTTCTCACCTATCAGACTGACAAACACCCACGGATCTGTCTTCTCTCCCATCAGAAGCTCCCTGAAGGGGGGGCAGGAGGCTGGCTCTCCCTGATCACATTTGGGGTTCCACCAAAGGACAGAGGGTAGGAGTCATACATTTCCGTGCTAACAGTGAGGGCAGGCACAGGAAAGGATGAGGAGCATGCCTCATGGAGAAGGAAGGGGTACCAGATGTGCTTACCTGGGTAGGGGTGGATGCCATTGGCAAATACAGCTTCTGCAGCGGGTTGCCCATTGGCCTGTGGGGGGAGGCCGGTGAAGCCATTCACCCCAATGGGGGACGGGATGCTAGGCACGGCTGGTGCAGTGATGCCTGGAGGGGTGCTGCCACCTGGTTTTAGAGGTGATGAGGGGGGAGGAGGGGCGACAAGGCAGAACAAAGGCAATGAAGGTCGACCCATGGATCTCCACCCT
The DNA here is from genome assembly GCF_001704415.2 of Capra hircus. NCBI lineage: Eukaryota > Metazoa > Chordata > Mammalia > Artiodactyla > Bovidae > Capra > Capra hircus. Next base: position 20,077,169 of record NC_030831.1, on the reverse strand, counting down.
CTGGCTGCAGGGGCCCGGGCACAGGCTTGGACCTCACACACCAACTCAGTCCTATCTGTGAATCAAGCCTTGGGTTATCTCCCTACGTGTAACGACTCTACTCATCCCAACTGTATCTATACTTCAAACTGGAGTCCAAATCCCACTTTCCCTACTAAGACTTCCCTGAGCACTGACTGCTCGACCTTGGGGCTGCAGCACATAGACCTCTAAGTGTTCATGACTTTGACCACAGTTGGTCTTCTTTCAGTCTTTTTCGATAGTTCATGCTTACCCCAGCTAAGTCAGGGTGGACTGGTCCTTGTTTGGCCACCAAGGGGATTCTAAGCTGTGGCTCTGCTCTCTGCTATCTTGACTGGATCACTGATGGGCTGATCTGCCTTCCCAAAGGGAGTCTTGATACTCAGGTGGAGGGAGTCTTAACTGTGGTATTTTTTTTTGCATTGAGGGAGAAAGGCCTTTGTAGAGTCCAGATTTAGCCCTTTTCATACACAAATTAGACACCCTGGCCACCTCCAGTTAAGTCAATGGTGATGCTCACTACGGTGAGGGTAAAGTTGGGGTTAGATGACAACACACTGCCCTCCCTACACCAGGTGGGTGGAAACCAAGGTGTGGATAGTGTCTTTATTGTACTGAGGCCCCAAAGGCTGGAAAGGGCCTTCTTCTTCAGGTAGGAAGCAAGGAGGGTTTCTCTATGGATAAGGACCTGAGGTCATCAGGATTGTCTCCAGGTTGGGGATCAGAGCCGTGGGGTGGTGCTCAAGTTGAGGCTAGAGATGGCACAGTCTTTTATAGTTTTTAGCTGGGAAAGAAACAGCTCCTGGATGTTGGGAATACTGCTACTATGGCCTGAGAGCAGAGAGCCAAGGAAATTTGATGAACAAGAGCCTCGCCCTTGGAGCTAGACAGGGATGCTTAACTTTGAAACTATTGGCATTTATGGCCACACGTTTCTTTGAAGGGAGCTATCCTGTGCATCACAGGATGTTTAGCAGCATCCCTCGTCTCTGTCTACCAGATTACATTAGCACTTTCCCTCCTTCAGTTGTGACAGCCAACAATGTCTCAGGACACTGCCAGATATTTGGGGGTGAGGGGCGACACTGCCCAGGTTGAGAATCATTGAACTGGATAACAGCCAAGATCCAATTAAAAACATGCTTTGTAAGTAGAGCTGTTTTCAACCCCTCTGTCCTTTAGCAACTCTTGCAGATCTCTCTTACTTGTTCTGTAGTTGTCTTGGAAAAAATCAGTGAATCTAGGTTGGGTTAAAGGAAAATGAAAAATGGGGCTCCTTGTGTGGTTGGGCCAGGGACCAAACAGGGCCACAAAATGGGCAGGGCTCTTCTCCCTCAGACCTCAAAGGGAGATGTGTTCATGTCAATTTCTTTCCAGATCTCTATACTACAGATCAACATGAACTGCTTCTTGACATGGCTTAACAAGTTGAGTGAAACTGTTGCCACTCTGAAATCATATCTTGGATAGCAGAGGGGCCACATCCCATCTTCCCATGGGTCCTCAGGAATTAGAACATTTTTGAGACAAACTGCTCAAGGAGGAGGCTGGCACTGGGCCCAGACACCAGGTGCTCTTGACACAGGATGGTCTGTTGGTAGCCGAAAGCAAGGTACCAAACTGGGTTCAGCAGCTTTCCTGCCAGGCCCCATGTTGGTAGCTGCCCACTCACCTGAGGTTGGAGTCATGGGTGCGGCTGCCAGGCCGTTCATGTTGAGGGCCGCCATCTGCTGCATCTGGGCGGCAGCGAAGGCAGCCATGGGGTTCAGGTAGCCACCCTGCGCGACCGACGCCATGAGGGCTGCTTGCTGCTGCATTAGCTGGGGCAGAGGGAGTGGAAACAATATCATGCGCTTCCAGGAGGGTGGCCCTCCCCACCAAGGGGTCATTCAGCTCCTGCTCCCGGAGACCAGCTCCCAGGCCATCAACCCCAGGGAGCTCAGATGCATGTCTCTCCTCCCCTCTCTGAGAGCCCTGAGCCTTCCCCACACCTGCCCTAGTTCTCAGTGGCTATTAGAGACCGCCCCCCAAGAGAAAGCTGTGTTCAAAAGTAGAGTCTTTGGGACTCCAAAGTTGCAGAAGGTGGGGGAAGGGGACTGGCTCCAAGGGTGCCAGCCAGTCCCGCGGTTCATGGAGGTGTGACATCCAAAGCTCTAGAGACATATGGATGAGCTGCTGTAGACCTAAGTTGGCAAGGGTTTCTGTTCAGAATGGTCCTAACTTGGAGTCTGCAGGGTAGAGGCTACAGGAGCATCCTAAATGAAACCCAGAGGTGAGCAGGGACTGGGAAGGTTGTTGAAACTGGCCGTTTAGACACTGCTGAAGAAGCAAGGTGAGCTTGCAGTTTCAGAACCAGAGCCCTGGCCTGCCTTAGTGCCACCCATGTGGGGTTGTGGTCACAAGTCCAGGAGGCAGCTGAGGGGTGATGCTGGCAGAGCCCACCCCAATGTGGGAGAATGGGCCTGAGAGGACCTCAGGGGAAGTGTGGGTGAGGGGCACTTTGAGGCACCTCACAAGATCCCTGCTAGGAGTAACCAGAAAGTGGAAGGACACTCTTCCCCTGAGTGGTGGCAGGGGTGGGGTGTAGTTAGCAGGACCTCGAACCTCTCTCCCTGTTCCAATCAGCGCTTCTTAGGCTTGCAGAGAACTGCCGACCCCGCCCCGCCCGGCTGGGCCCCAACTTACTGCCTGTGCGTAGGCGCCGTAGGCCCCGAAGGGAATGGCCATGGGGTTGAACATGCCCATCTGGCCAGCCATCTGCTGCATTCGCCGCATTGTGCGCTCCTTGTCGGTGTCGGCGAACTTGACCACCAGACTGGATGAGGCTCCCTGCAGCCGGGACTGCGCGTGAGGCCCACCAGCCCTGCCCCATCCGCCTTGGCTCCCTGGCCTGGGCCCACCAGATCCTCTCCACGGGGTGCTATGGGGGCGGGGGAGGGGAAGGGGACAGGGTAACAAGCACCAACCCTCGCCCAGGAGTCTGGAGCTTAATCTCCCCGCAGGCTTTTTCTGTCTAGGTGACCTTGGGCTACTTCCTTAGCATCTCTGGGCCTCAGTGTCCTTGTCTGAGAAATGGGGTTGTTGGCAATGCCTTCTCCTGGGGAGGCTGCGAGCGTGGTATGCGGGCACGCGTTTGGCACCGTGTGGCCCAGCGGGCGCCAGGACAGGTAGGGCCTTGAGGGTGTGTGGGATGGCAGAGATGTCTGGGTCCCTCATTGCCCCATCTTGCACTCCCCAGGGTCAGCCGCACTCACCGGCATGGTCTGGCTGCCGTGCAGAGCATTGATGGCGGCTTGTGCCTCAGCGTGGGAGGAATACTTCACAAAGGCGCACCCTGGGGGGACGGGAGAGGCTGAGCCAAGGCAACTGGGCCCAGAGAAAGGTCAGAGAGGCGCGGGGACCGAAAGGCGCTGCATGGGAGGGGCCGAGGGAAGAGGGCGCCTCCCAGAGGAAAGCAGAGTGAGACCCAGAAACACTGAGAGACACCGACAAACACAGAGTTACACAAGGAGGCAGAGAAAGACCTGGGCCCGCCAAGGATGTCAAAGGACCCTTAACTGGCCCCGTCCAAGTCTGGACTCAGATCGCGGCCTTTCCTTCCTCCCAGGCCTGACAGCCTCGCACCTTCCAAGCAGCCTTTCCCTGCTAGCCGGACCCGGCCGTCTCCAGGGGGCTCTGGACTCTGCTGGCCCGAGACCCGCGGCCCCGCCCTATCCGCCCTCTCGCCCCGCCCCCTCTCGCCGCGCAGCCCCACCCACCTCTAGCTCCGCCCCATCCACCCTCTCGCCCCGCCCCGACGCACCCTTGCTGTTGCCGTCGGGTCCGCGCAGAATGGTGCACTCTTCGATGTTCCCGAAGGCCTCGAAGAGGCGGCGCACATCGTCCTCAGACTGCTGCTTGTTGAGCATACCCACGAAGAGTTTTCTATCTTCTGGAACAAAATTAGGAGATGCTTACCCGGGCCAAGGGCCCGGAGGCGCGGGGTGGGCCCGCGGGAGAAGGAAGGGTTACGGAGGGGAAGGGTAGGAGCTGGTAGGGGGCAGGAGGGGGCTCACAGCCGGAGCAGAGGGAGAACAGCGAGAGGGAGGCGGTGGGGAGGAACACCGGGTGAGGCGAAGGAAGAAGCGGGGTAAGGGGGAGGGTAGGCGGGAGGGGTTGGGTCTGAGCGGGGGGGGGTGGGGGGGGGGGCGGGATTGCAGCGACTCTGCCCCTTCTGGCCTGAGGGCCGGGCCAATGGGCTGGCCGCTCACCTGTGGTCCGCAGGTCCTTTGCACAGCCCTGCATCCTCTTCCTCCCTCCTCATAGACACACACTTATCTTCCTCAACCACTTTCACCCCCAGATGCCAAAATTAATTCGCAGCTGGCAGGTGGGCCACAGGGCCCATGGACACGCTCTTCTGTCTGCCTGAAGTATCCTCCACATCACAAAGCTGAACCCTTTAATGCTAGGTCTCCGCTTAAATATTGCTTTCTCATCAAAACCCCTCTTTCTGCTTCTTCATTCTCTGTCTCAACCTGTCTCCTGGTGCAAAATGCAAAGGACAATTATTTACTGCTTTGCCTGAGTAGTGACTTTCAGTCTAGCTCCCCATCCCTCAAAGTAGGCTCCCCTAGCGAAGAGGCTAGGCCTCTGCTGGAGCGGTGGTAGAGGCATCTAGTAGGCCCACAGGACTGAACTATGGAATGAATGAATGCATGCCCCATGCCATTCCCAGGGGCAACCTAGTTTCCGCCTCACATGTTCTTACCTCCATCTGGTGCTCCCTCTTCTTGCCCCTTCCTATTCATTCTACAAAATTCAGTCCTGGGCACTTTGGAGGACCCAGTTTCTGAAGACTGGGCTCCCTCAGCAGACAACCCCCCCCCCCATACACACACACACACAATTGTGTTGAGTACCAAATGGTTTGTTGACAACCCTCAGATGTGAGCTTAAGGTGACAGGGATTTATTAGGCTGTGTGGATATGTAGTAGCTTGTTACTGCAAAAATGTTTCCAATCCCACAAGCTCCTATTGCCCTGTGACTTTCACTTCTCCCAGGGAGGTGGGGGTCTATGTTTCCTCCCCTTGAATCTGGGCTGGGCTGTGACTATTCTAACTCATAAGGAATGGAAGCAATAACCCCAGATGCCTTGCAAGGCTGGGTCGTAAAAAGGATCAGCTTCCACTCTCTGCTCTCTCTTTCAGGGATGGTTGCTCTGTGGAAACCAGTCACCATGCTGGGAAGAGCCCCTAACTGGACCACACCAGGAGTCCACACGGAAAGGATCCCAGGCCTCCAGCTGACAGCCAGCATCAGCCACCAGACATGGAGTGAATGAGTCCTGAGATGATTCCAGGCCCCAGCCCGTGAGTCTTCCAGCTGAGGCCCAGACAGCCAGGAGGAGAGACAGGCCTTCCAAGCTGTGCCCAGCCTGATTTCCTGACCCGCAGAATCCATGAGTGTAGTAAATGGTTGTTTTACACTACTCCATTTGGGGCTGAATTGTTAAGTAGCCATAGTTTGCTGGAACGTGGTCCTCATGGTGGCAGACACCCACTTGATGTTTGTTGACTCTTCAGTGACTGACATGCACAGCCAAGGCTGCAGAAATGCACACTCCAAAACTGCAGACAGCCATGTGTTCATGGTTTCCACAGAACACAAGGGCACTCCAGGACCATGTCCTTCTGGATCCAGGGTGGTTGGTACCTCCTGCCCTAAAGCACTCCCATCACCCACACTGCCAGCAGAGTTCACATAGAGATGGGGGCTGACCGGGCTCTGGAACAGAGGAAACCTCCAGGTCCTACCCGGCTTCACAAGCCACCCTAGAGTCCTCCTCTTCAGGAAGGCCGACTGCTGCTCTACTGGTACCCCCCAGCCTGGAGCACTCAGCACTGGGCAAGCTCTCCCTGACGAGATGCTCCCCCCAAGCCCACAGGGTACCATTGCCAGTTCCTGTGACCAGGGATGGGTCAGCACACACTGGCTTGGATCTCCACCATCAGGGTGGAGGTGCTCCAGCTAAAGCTCTTGGCTTGGATCCCCAGCCCCTGCTCCAGTCTGGGTACTCCACTCGGATACTCAGGCCCTGGCAGGGCTGGGCATACCCCCGCCCCATCTCCAGCCCTCACCAACTCCAAGCTCTGGTTGGGGGGGAGCAGAGAGTGGGGGCCTGAGAGGGAGTGGAAGGGGTAAAACTGAGGAGGGACGGAAGGTGATGGATTCATACAGAAAAGGGAGGGACAGAAATGGCAGAGACAGAGGAACAAGAATTAGAAATAAAGAGCTGAGAGAGGAGATGGACAGAAGGAAACAGCAGAGGCAGAAGTGGGAGGGAGAGGGACTTAGGTTTAGCTCCCAGAAGCTAAGCGACATTTTACAGGAAGTGAACTGAGTTTTGAAGCCTTCAGTGGAGCCTTGAAACTCTGCTCCCAGGCCATCCCGGTCTTCCCCCTCTCCCAGCACCTTTTAAAGGCTCTGAGTTAATGGGATTGCTGGGAAGACAAAGAAGTGGCAACCTGCCCTCCCCTCATGCCCGACCCTCCTGCTCAGACACTGCCTCCCAGGAAGGACCTGGGAGGGAAGAGAAGGCCCAGCCTCCCTGGAGCCAGACTCAGATGCTGGGACTGCATCTCCTTTCCTGACTTCTGAATGTGTTCCTCTGGTTTCATTATGACAGCTTTCTGGTTGCATTAAAATTCATTAAAATCCCCACATGCCTTTCTAGCCAGCCACTTCCCTTTTGCCAGGTTTTTTTTTTTTTTTTTTCCCTAATTCCTTCTTTCCCTCCCTGAAGTCATCCCTTACTGCCAATTCTCGGTTCTCCATCCTAAGCCTGAGTCCTTCTTGTTTGAGAACTTTCTCAAGGTGGAGGGGCTAGGCTCCCCCTCTTCCTGCCTGTTCAAATCTCCCTTTCTGGAAGGCCACCGAGAACCAAAGAAACCTGGCTATAGGCTCACTTCTGGGTGATCTTGGATTGACCCCACCCAATGCACAGGTTTATTTGTTTCTGGGATCCTCTATATCTCCAGTTGGCTTTGGCGCTGGGTGAATGATTCTAAGGCTTGTCTTTCAGACCAGGGAGTGAAAAGACTCTGATTCTGAGGGTCAATCTCCTCTGGCCCAGGCCGACTGGCTCACCCTCCCGCCCTGCTGCCTTCGACTGCATACTTCCTCGCCCACCTTGGTGTCAAAAATGGGAAAAACTAGGCCCTCCTCACGTGGATGGTAGACTCCCAGAACGTGCTGCAGAATGAAGCAACCAGCAGTAGGAGAACGGCGATGACCCTGACCTGGGATTCTCTATCCAAGAGGAAGAGGAAATGAGGTCACGGTGCAGGGATAGGAGAGGAGACCAGAGGCTCCCCTCTGGGGAGGAGCGCTGGAAGTGACAGGCTGGAGCAGACCCGGGCCGTGGCTGCCCAGCTGGGATGGACCGCTCTCCCCGTGTCCCCACCTCCCCGGCCACTTCCCCGAGGTGCGGTCCCCAAACTGTGTCAGATGACCCATGTAGTGTCTTGGACCTTATGCCAGCCTAGCGAGAGTCTCAGAGGGTGACTGAATTTCCTCGGCCACTGCCCTACCACCGATAGTAGCTCCACCATCGACACAGACTCCCATTCCCCGGCCCAAGCTGAACAGTCCCTGCCCAAAGCCCTCCTGCCTGAAGGACACAGGGTCCCCTGGGTGACGGTGGGGCTAACCCTCAGCCTGAGCCCATTTTGTGGTGTGAAGCTGTGGTTGCTTCTCTGAGGAAATGTTCAGGCAGGTGCTGCTGGGACTGGGCCACAAAGGCCACCTTCACGGAAGGTAAAGCCAGGAAAGACCTCAGGGCCAGGGTGTAAATGGACTGAAGATGTCCCTGAGTGTGAAGTTGTTGAGACAGCTTGGGAGTGGTCACCCCCAGGGATGCAGGAGGCTGGTCTCTAGCCTCTTGGTGGCTGTGTTAAGCTCACCTTCCAACTTCCGGAAGACAGACTCCTGTCTCATTCACTCACAATATGCGGGAAGAATGGGGCTCTGGCTGGAAGGATTTGCATTTGAAAAGGAGAGCCCAGAAAACCGAGAAGCAAGACTCTGATGGCAAGATGAGGACAGGCTCCTATGGGGCATGTTTCAGGGTGGTGCCTCAGGGCCCCAGACATGCGGGGAAGCATCTTGCTGGCTGTGCAGGATGAAGGGCTCCAAGCAGGGCGGAGGCGGGTGGCAGCCGCAACACTTGACTTGCCAAATGCCAGTACCCTGGCTCTAATGCTCAAATTCTGGCTTAATTTTCAAAATTTGATTCGCTCATTACCATCGGCATTAAACAATATTTCCTGCTTAAGGATAGATGGCTGCCGGGGCACCGTGGACGAGTGCTCAGATGGCTAATGCCTTTTATGGCTGCAATAGACTTTTACTGTTCTCTTCCCTGCAGCTGCCGAGGGAGGGTTTGTGGGGGGACCTGAGCTGGAGAGAACCACGGGGCCCAGGGCCACGGTGGGGAAAAATTGGTTTTGAGTTCTGTGGCTAGTGGGGTGGGCAGGGGGCTGCGAGGAGACCAAGAGAGCCTGGCTGGGTGGGTCTTGCAGGGCCACAGCTGTAGGGGATGCTCTCTACAGGGCCCCTGGAGGCCCAAGGGCAGCAGTCTGGGGAGTGAGAAGAAGCTTCCAGATATTCACAGTGACTGAGCCAGAGGCCTCTCTCCGCTCTTGCGCCTTTGGCCCTGGGGGTGGGCAGGACTGGGCCAGAGCCCAGAGCTCAGAGCCCCAGGTGCCCATGCACCTGCCCCTTGGCTGCTGGCAGAGGCCATGTGGGGCCCTTGGCATTCCTGTGGCTGTTCACTGTGGGACCAGGGGACTTCCCGGAGCGCCTCCTGGATCCCAGGACCATCTGCTGTCCCTAGGGAGTGATCTTGTGCCTGAGGTCCCACAGGGGGAAAGACGGCTTCCTTCTCCCTGAATTCACCCATGAATCAGGGAGGACCTTGATTAGAAAGCACATAGACTTGATGGGGGGGGGGGGAAGGCGGGGGAATTGGGGAAGGAAGGTGAGGGAAAGGAAGCGGCGGGGCGGGGCATCTTCCAGGGAGTAACTGAAGCTGTTTGTCAAATCCTGGTTGACTGGGCCCCCTTACGCAAGTCATACACCCTCCCTGGGCCTCCATTCCCTCATCTGTAAAAGGGGAGAGTAATCGCACCCACCCCGCAGGGCTGTTGGGATGAGATGAGTTGAGGTACCTGAGATTTTTAGCCCAGGCCCGGCACAAGTAGAACAGGCACAGTTCCGTGCTGGTTTCAGCTAGGCGGCTGCTCACCCACAGGGGCGGCTTCTGGTGGGCTGGAGAGGCCCACCCCACCCCTGGGGCGTGGAGACCCCAGGGACACTGATCAGACACCTGCCTGAGGGCCAGCCTGAGAAGCCGGGTATCCCCCCCACTAAACAGCAGTGTTTTGGGGGAATCTCTGAGATGCTCCCCAGCATCCTCCAGGCCCCAGCCTAGATTCATTCACAACAAGAGTCATTTCCTTGAAGTTACATCGAGCCCTGCTCTGGGCCCTTTCCACTGCCCTGACCCATCGAGCGCCCTGGCTCCTAAGGGAGAAAGAAGCATCAAACCGGACATCTGAATTGAAATCTGTGTCATTTTCAAAGCTGCTGATCCCACCCTAAGTCTGGAAGCCTCCCCTGGCCCCTTCTGGCCAGCCCTGAGGTGGGCAGCATGCAGCCTCACGCCTGCCTTTCAAAGAGGGGAGCAGCAGGCAGGGCTGCGGGTCTGCACACCTTCGTCTCCTGCGTGGGGGGCCCGTGGCTGCCTGCTTTCCTGTGCGGGACCGGGAGTTTGCAGCATCGCTGTCCATACGGGGGTTAAGGGCCTGGATTTGGGTCTCTCTGCAGCCTTGCGATCGGGTCACCTGCCCCCCAAGAGCCAGTCCCTTCACCAGCTCACAGGCCAGGCCTCAGCGAGCTCCGCACGTGAAGCGAGCCCTCCTTCATTCCCACAACACACAGTGTCGGAGCCAGAGCCCGGAGCAGCAGCGGATGATAAAAGCGTTCCTGCCTGGGAAGAAGGCTGAAGGAGACATCAAACCAGATCAAAGGCTGCCAGGGATGGGGGAGACGGGGCTCCCGCTCCACGGGGATGCAAATGAGGACCCTCAGCTGCTCCAGACCCCAGGGGAGGCGGCGCGGGGCCTTGATCTGCCAAGCTCCCTGCAGACACATACCTCTGATGTTGGGGCGGGAGGAGGAAGAACTCAGCCAGTCTCCCCCACTCGCATTCCTTCAGCGGAGTCTGCCTTCCAAATGCTTCGGGATGGCGCCGGGGCCACGGGAGTCCCTTCCTCACTGTCTCCTGACATGCACCCAGCCCCTGTCGGCTGCTCTCCGCACAGCCCCACGGGAGTCAGTTACAATCCAGGGCAGGTCCTGTCTGTCTCCTGCTCAGACCCTGCAGGGGCTCCCGTCTCACCGGGAACAAGGCTTGTGAGGGGTTGCAGGGGCACCCCGCACTCCGACTTCCCCAATCCCTCCATCCCTCTGCTCAGACACGCACAGGTCTCGTGAAGTCTCAGGGATGCTCCTTGCATACCCTGCCCCAAGATATTGACACTGCTTCTCCTCCTCTTGTCCCCAAGATCGTGTGCTCAGCATCTGCAGGACACTGAACTCCAGGAATCCTCCGAAAGCGGGCATGAGTGGGCAGCGGCCATGGTGCGGGCATAGAGCCTGTCGTGAGGAGCTCTGCGGGCATGGCAGGGGGAAGGGGTTTACAAGGCTTGAGCCAGGCACTGGAGGATTCACACACAGGGCTTGCAGCATGGAAAAGGCATGTGCAGAGGCAACGAGTGTGACAGGCACAGGCTGAAGAGCCGGGGCGACACACACACCCTCTCCCTCCTTCCTCTCCGCCCCCCCACCGCATTCTCAACACTTCCCCCGAGACCCCAGCCTGGACCCTGACCGCTGACCGCAGGATGCCTAGACTCTGCACACAGGCTCCTCCTCATCCGTGTCCACCCTCACTGCCCGCCATGTCCTCCCTTGGCTCAGCCTAGCTCCTAAGTCGTAGCACCAGGGGTTCTTCTGTGGTCCTGCTGGACACTGAGGGCCACCCACCTCAATGGTTACCCCAGTGTCTTCATGACAAGAGCCAGTGGCCCCAAATCCCTCTACCAGAGCCTCTGCTGCCCCCCGACAACACCGCTCCCTCTCAGGGCTCCTCGGTGCCCCCGTCCGAGGGAGGCCACAGCTCTGCCTCACTCAGTCCAGGAGGTGGTTATACGAGCCACAGTACTCACAGAAAGGTTCTCGTTTATCAAGCATTTACTGTGCATGCGTGCTCAGTTACTTCAGTTGTGTCCGACTCTGCGACCCCAGGGACTGTAGCCCGCCAGGCCGCTCTATCCATGGGGGTTATCCAGGCACAAATACTGGACTGGGTAGCCATTCCTTCTCCAGGGGCTCTTCCTGGCCCAGGGAGCAAACCCACATCTCTTAGGTCTCCTGCATTAGGCAGGTTCTTTACCACTAGCGCCCCCTGGGAAGCCCGTTTACTGTACCTCCAGCACGGAAATAAGCCCTGTGCAGGTATAATGAATATTTTATTATTTCCACTGTGTAGATGAAGAAACTGAGGCTCAGGAAAGTGAAATATCTTTCCCAAGAACACACAGACCGTCATTGGGGGAAGCCAGGACTCAGATGGTCTGAACAGAGCCAAGCTCTCAGATCACCCTCCTTCTTGGTAGAAGACCAGGAAGTGCTACCTGGAGATCTCTGTCTCTCTTTACTCTCCACACCTCCGGGTCTGCCCAGATAATGGGCAAAGGCCTAATAATCCCATTGCTCTACGTGGATAAGGGCTTCTGATCGGAGCATGGAAGTGGGGTGGGGTGGGGCCCTCAGAGGCCGCTGCTCAGCTCAGGTGGAGCAGGTTCTGGTGAGTCCCAACTGCCCAGAGACCCTTAGACGTGACTCACAGCCCCTCCCCAGCTCCCCTCACCCCTCCGCCTAGAATAAGGCCCTCTGGAAGTCTCCTGGATGACAAAAGAAGTCAGCTCTGTCCTGATGAGTCCTCGGACCTTCCTCTGCCCGGGATCTAGGCCACAAGGTCCTCTTCCCTCATCACATAGAGAATCAGACCTGCTGACAAGATCCCCTCGGCCTGCAGTCCACGCCCCTCCAGGCCCTGGTGCCTGCCCAGGACAGAGGGGTGGCTCTGTGCCCTTGGGGGCTTGCAGTACATCTGAGGAAGCAGAACTGTGGAATGTGGGGGCTGTCACCATCCTGCTGCTGCTAAGTCGCTTCAGTCGTGTCCAACTCTGTACGACCCAATAGACGGCAGCCCACCAGGCTCCCCCGTCCCTGGGATTCTCCAGGCAAGAACACTGGAGCGGGTTGCCGTTTCCTTCTCCAATGCATGAAAGTGAAAAGTGAAAGTGAAGTCGTTCAGTCGTGTCCGACTCTAGCGACCCCATGGACTTCAACCTACCAGGCTCCTCTGTCCATGGGATTTTCCAGGCAAGAGTAATGGAGTGGGTTGCCATTGCCTTCTCCATCCTAGGGGGCACAAATGGCCCCTGTACCCTCTGCTTTCGCCCTCTGCGAGGGGATGGGTGGAAGGTCTGGAGGCCATACCCACATCCCTCGCTGCCTCCTTCTGTGGGCCTCCGCCCTTGACCCCCGTATCTGTGAGTCTGCGTCAGGCCCTCCCAGCAGAAGCCAGGGGCCCGGGGTGGTGCTGAGTAGAAGTCACCTTTCACAGGGGCGGCAGCGTGGCCAGCTCTCCAGGTAGCTGATTATACATTTGATCTGCTACCTTATCCTTCCCAGGCGCGGCGCACGACAGACGGCCCCGCATTCTACGGGGACTTCTGCAGCCGAACCCTGTTGTCTGGTGGGGTTTCCGCTGGCGTCTGGCACGCTCTCCAGCATTTCACCCATCACAGGATAATTTATAGCATAATGGCGCCTTTTTTCCTTTATATCATGCGGGAGCATAAATTATGGCCAGTTTGTCCTCAGCTCTCAAGGAGACAGACAAAGCCAGGCTTTATTCCAGCAAAGGGGGGAGGTTTCTGCAGGGGGTGGGCAGGGGCCGGGTGGTCCACAGGGGAGTGGGGACAAGAGGAGGAGAGACCAAGGAACATCTTGTCGAGGGGCAGAGAATCAGACACAGCTGCAGATGGTGGGGAAGAAGTAACGCTCGCACTTGGAGAGCTCACTCTGTTAACTGTGGAGGCGGCTCCTGTCTGCTGAGTGGGAGAACTGTGCAGTGGTCCACTGCCTGCGGACAAGCAGGCCACAGCCTCTGAGCCTGGCTGCAGGCTGCCCCTCACATTGCCCACAGATCTTCCCACAGCCTCACGGAAAGAGTGGAGCTCATGGGTCCACGCTCATCCCCTACACCCTGCTGCTGCCAGGGACAGAATGCAGTGTGCACTGCCCAGCAAACCTCCCGCTTCTCTGACTCATGGCACTTCTAACACTGAGGGTGGCGCTTAACTTCTCTTGGGACACGGGAAGAGCTACCTGTCCTCCCAGGGAAGTGCACTCAGCTCAGGGTCAACCTCACTAGTCTAATACAGCAGGGTCACACCTGAACCCAGAGGCCACAGCCCCCAAACCCAGCCCCCACTCCTGGGCACTGTGAAATGCAGTGACTCTGGATGGGGATGACGCTGCTTGAATACCCTGGCAGAAGACCCCACCCTCTGACCCTCCATGCCAGGCTCGGGAGGCAGCCTGGAAGAAAATTCCCTCTTTTGCTCCTTGGAGACCCTGCCCAGACAGAGCCCAAGTCCTGCCCCTGAAGAACCGCTCAAAGCACAGCCTTCCAAGGGTAACGGCAGGAGTCTTGGATCTTGCAAGATGCTGGTTCTCAGCTCTGGCTGCTATAAAATTTACCTGGGGGGTTTCAAAACACAGATGTGCCCAGCCAGCCCCTGAGACAGAGATTGGTCCAGACATCTGTATTTTTGTTTTGGTGTTTTTCAAAAGCTATTCAGGTGATACCAGCACAAACCTCAGGGTTGGGAAGGGCTGGGATGGATCTTCTCCAGACTGCCCCTGGGTTTCTCTCCTCTGGCACCCCATCTCTGCTCTCAGCCTGCCTGCAGGAGCTCAGCACCTCAGAATAAAGGGTTCTGTGTATGCTGGTGCTGGGGGAGGGTAGCACCCACCTTCTCTGCCCTGACACCTGAACCTCATGAGATTATCCTGAAAAGACATTGTTCTAATCTGGGAAGGTTCCCAGGTGGCACTGGTGGTAAAGAACCTGCCTGCCAATGCAGGAGACGTAAGAGATGTGGGTTTGATCCCTGGGTTGGGAAGATCCCCTGGGTTGGGAGGAAAGCATGGCGACCCCCTCCAGCATTCTTGCCTGGAGAATCCCATGGACAGAGGAGCCTAGCGGACTACAGTCCACAGGGTTGCAAAGAGTCAGACATGACTCAAGTGACTTAACACGCACGCACAGGAAGGTAGGATGAGGAGGGATTAGCAGGTTTAGGAGGCTCCCCTCCCTCCTTCTCTCCTCTCTTGTGCCCCTCTCCCCTCCATCCATCAGGCCAGCCCAGCTGTGAGAGGAAGGTCCCAGGCACCTCTTTCATCAACCCTGCAGTTTCTTTCCTATCCATCTTTGTTCTCACCACCGAGCCCTCCTGGAATCAACACTGTTCCCACCCCCTTCCCCTTGGAACAGGATGGTCCAGGCTTAAGTACAGGACTACTCGCTGTATTAACTCATGGCTGATAATGGACTGCAGATAGACACAGAGATGGATGGATGGCAGACATGATTAATAGATGCTAGATACCCAGATTAAATGTTGGATGATAGATAGATACACAGAGAGAAAAATGATTGCAGAAAGCAGATAGATTTATGATCGATGGTACATAAATAGTGATAGGTAAATATGGATGGATGGATGGCTGAGATGTTTCTGAGGACTTCAGATAATGGGGTTGAAATGTAAAAGGTGAGAAAACTACTCATGGTCATTCACACCTGTTGGGGTATGAACTCTCAGAGGAGCAAGGAACCCTGTTCTGCTCAAGACCTGTCTTAAACCAACTTCTCTGAACCTCTGCTTGTCTGATGGGTTTGATGTTAGCGTAGGTTACGGTGGGGCTGGTTTCTTGGGGATACCTGAAGCTTTGATGCTTTGCCTCCTGAGCCCCCGAGTGACCTCAGCAGGATCTCCCTCCCTGTCTGTTTCCCCCGGATGCATGCTCCTCGAAGGCCAAGGCCACGCCCTCAGAGCAGGTTGGTCTTTGGAGTGGGGCAGGCTGAGTTGGCCCCTGCAGTCAGATGGCAGGTGTCAGCCCATATGGCACTTGCAGATTCATCCATTCACTCCCTCCGTCGGGACTCATGCCCTCAGAGAGGACAAGGAGGGCTGACTCATGCGAAGCACTCACTGCAAGCCAAGCACTGCTCCCGGCACTTTAATTTTATGGGGTGGGTACCACAGTCACCCCCATTTTTCAGATGAGGAAACTGAAGCACAGAGAGGTTTGGCAACTTTCTGGAGGTCCCAGAGCTATTAACCGCAGGGCTCGGATTTGAACCCAGGTCGTCTGGCTCCCAAGCTTTCATCTGCCATGCGGAAGGCACCCCTGGTGCCCCGGGAGTGGCAAGGCTCTTCTGGGCTCAGGACAGAACATGGCTCTGGGAACTGGGAAGAGCTACCCGATTTGCAAGATGTCATTATTTCTAATGAGTAATGAGATTGGGAGGGGAGTGTCAGTTTCCTCGAGAGAACAAATTATTTTAAAGGGTGGCAGCATATTAACTCGCGGTGTGTGGCTGGCACTGCTAACTACAGAGGACCCTGCTCTTGTCACTCAGAGGGGCCCGCTGAGCTTGGTAGGACTTAGGGAAAGTGAGTTTCAGTTTGCAGAAAGCCAGGTGGGTGACAGCCCTGGACCCCTTCTATTATCCTCTAGTCAGTCATGCCGTCAGTCAACAAACCATGTGCAAGGTACCATGCTGGGAGACATAAGGAGTCGATCTGATGCTTGGGCAAGAGAGTTTCCAAGTCGGGGCTGGACTGGCCTACAGGCGGTAGGCAGGGCAGGCCGGGGGCTGACAGAGGGGGAGCTGCACAGCAGAGCATGAAGACTTGGCCGAGGTGGGTCGTCATGACCACTGAGGCCACGGGCACTGAGGACAGTCCGCCCTCCTCCGTTCTCCGGGAAATGTTGGGTGGGCGGGTGAGGAAAAGGGAGGAAACCCAGGACGGGAGCACAGAGGAGAGGGTGCAAAGAGTTTGATTCCACTCCAAGGCCTGTGTGCTGCAGAACTGTGCTTTGAAAAGCCAGCCACAAACCTCCCACTGACAGGTCTGGGAGGGGCTGTGGCTGGAAGTGCCAGCACTGTGGGCTCATTCAGGCCTGTCCGGAAGTGGAGGAGGGCGAAGACCCTAGCTTGCTGGCTGGAGCAGCCCCCTAGACAGCTCCCAGTCCTCCTCATTCGGCCACAGCCAGACTCTTCTGCAAGGGCTGGTGCAGGCTGGGCACTTCTGGCATTCTGCCCACTTCTCACTGCTGTGCTGTGTCAAAACATGCTCCTAGCCCCATTTGACAGGTCAGTCCACTGAGGCTCAGAGAGGCTGAGGAACAGGCTTCAGCTCCCTGGAGCAGTATGTGATAGATGTGGGACCAGAGCCACGTGCCTCTGCCAGCTCTGGGGCGCAGGATGGAATACGACTCCCTCCCTCCTGCCCTAGGGCTGGAACTCTGTCCTTTGGGTTTGTGGCTGGTGGACTCAGCATTGCCCTCTTTGGGGAGGTCTCTGAAATGTAGTTGCTTATGTCACCTCAACAGGACTGTTTTTACTAGAAAACGTCCCCTATGATCAAAGGGACCCAATAAGCATTTAGGCCTGAGAGTGGAAAAGGAGAGGCGTGGAGGCACAGGGCTGGGGAAGGACCAGAGGGGTCGGGGGAGGGGTGGCTGGTGGCTGCGAGAAGGGTGATGCTGGTGCTGAGCTGGGGAGGCCTCCAAAGGTGGGCAGGTTGGGAGGAGAGGGGCAGGTGACGTGGCAGGACGTGCCGTGGGGACAGGTGTGTGTTCCATTTGCTGCCGCAGCCCCAGAAAGGGGCCCCTCACCGCCAACCCTGGGCTTGAGGTGAGAAAGAGGAGGCTGGAAAGGCTGAAGAGAAGGAGGAGAAGCAGGGAAAGACAAGGACTCTCAGCCTAGGTGCGGCCTCAGTGGTCACAGGGAGGGGTCTGCACCAGCCCCATGACCCTGCCCCCTTTCTCTCCTCCCAGCTCCCAGCAGCCAGATGGTGTAGGGCAGTGGTGCCCGCTGACCTTGGGGTCCCAGGCACCTCAAGCTTTGTCTGTTGACTACATCAAAAATACTTCACCCCTGGGTAGCTGTGACTATTTTTCAAATGCGTGTAGATGCTGTTGTGATTTAAGAAGTAGCAATTCATTTAAAAGCACTGCCGGCTTCAAGGTAGCTTATTGCCATTTTGCATTCTCTCAAACAATGGATACCCAAAGTAAAACATCTGTCAAGGAGGGGTGCTGATGAATTTTTGATGTTAAAAATGGCTCTTAACCTTGAAAAGTCTGGGCATGCTGATCCAGGGAGGGCAGCAGGAGCTCAAGGAGCCGAATCCCACCCCCGTGGCGCTCATTCACAAAACAGCAGTGCTGTCGGCCCAGGAAGGGGGAGCACGGTGGATGCAGGGAGCACGGTGGATGCAGGGAGCACGGTGGATGCAGGGAGCACGCTGGATGCGGGGAGCACGCTGCACCTGCAGTTAGGAAAACTCAAGCTCATCCTTTGATGCGTCCAGAAGAGCCAGAATGGTGAAGACCCACAGCAGCTTCCAGTTAAAAACTGGGAGTGGATGGAGTTTAACTCTGTTGACGCCAGGAGGGAGCTTGCTGTCTTCTCGCTGCAGGGAGTTCCTAGCTTAGTGCCCCAGCACACAGACACGTCTCTTTCCCTTCCACACCTAGCATGACCAGGGGCTACTTTCAGCGAAGATAAAATGAGAACCCACGTTGGTTTTAGTGGCTGGAGGCCTGGATTTTGTTCCTACCGGCTGGGAATTCGGAAATTCCCAGGTGGCGCTAGTGGTAAAGAACCCACCTGCCAATGCAGGAGACTAAGAGACGCGGGTTTGATCCCTGGGTTGGGAAGATCCCCTGGAGGAGGACATGGCAACCCCCTCCACTATCCTTGCCTAGAGAATCCCACAGACAGAGGAGCCTGGCGGGCTACGGTCCATGGGGCCACAAACAGTTGGGCACAACTGAAGCCACTTCGCACGCACACACGCACGGCTGGGATCAGCTCTGACTGGGGCGGGGCTCAGCCTGGTCTATGGGGTAACTGGGCCTGCAGGGGTGCGCTGACAGTGGTCATGGGGATTTAGACTCCTCCTGATCTAAAAGAAGGATACAAATAGACTTACTTACAAAGACACGAATAGAGTGACAGACGTAGAAAACAAACTTACGTTTACAGGGGTGAATGGGAAGGAGGAGAGGGAGCAATTAGCTGGGAGACTGGGACTGACACACACACACTACTACATAACACAGACAACCAGTAAGAACCCGCTGTCCAGCACGGGGAACCCTACTCAATACTCTGTAAAGGCCTATATGGGAAAAGAACCTTAAAAGGAGTGGATTTGTGTATAGCTGACTCACTGTGCTGTACAGCAGAAACTAACACGACATTGTAAAGCAACTATGCTCCAATAATAATAATAAGAAGAAGAATCCCTTGGAATATCGAGCTGCTCAGAGGGTAGTTACCTGTGCTCCTCTGCCCCCTCCCACGCCTACCCCACCACACTTGGCACATCCCTTCCAGGTCTCCAGGGTCCAAAGGTGCTCCTGAGAGCGTCCTTTTCAGCCAGTTTGACTCGGGGAGCACCAAGCCCTCTTTCTAACCTTCATAAAAAGCTGTCCCCAGTCTCTTGTCCCAGCACGGCAAGGCCCTGTGCTCCCCTTGAACCAGCAGCTTCTAGAGCGCTAATGGTGGACCCTGAGAGGAAGAGGCTTTCTTTCTAGGATAGAAGCATTTTGTCAAGACCCTCCAAAACCTTAACCAAAGGAATGGAGGTCTACAGTGGCAAGTCAGGACCTCTGACAGCAGGGGGAAGATGTGTGATGGGTTAGGACAAGGTGGCCTTCTTAAGACCCTCAAACCACCCTTTGGAAGTGCCCATCGGTTCTGTGTTGGGTGGGGCTGTGCTTGGAGAGGGTTTCCCAGAGAGGTGCCTGCTCTCTGCCGCCCGGAAGTGACCCACGAAGGCCAAGTACTTAGTACAGCCCTTGAAATGGAGGAAAGTTGCCTGGTTATTAGCGGTGCCTAATGATATTTGCATAGATTAACAGACTTTAATGCAATCATGAATGCCACAATCCTGAGAAAATAATGAAGAAATCCATTACAAAGTCATAAAGTAACTAAGTCAATACAGTAATAATTTGATCCCATATTAGTAATAATTTCATCTCCTGCTGCAAGGCGAGTTTCTAATGTGCACTGATTCTGAACACTTTTATAAATTTCACCTTTGTTTGAGATAATTAATTAACAAAATTTAAAAAGTATACTGCTGGTATTTTATACAATAAATTAGTCATTAGTCTAAACCGGCAGGCTATAATAAAACTTATTAAGATGGATGTGCTCGGATTGCTAACTTCTCTTCAAGTGGCCTATAAGCCTCTCTTGGGCAAACCTTGGGGCCTGCCTAGTGGCAGTGGTTTGGATGGACAGTCTGGACCCACAGAAACCCATGATGTCGTAGGGAGGGAAGTCCCAGCTGTCTCAGGCACTGTGTTGGTTTCCTAGGGTGGCCACGGCAGAGCACACAAGCTGGGCATCCTAAAGCAACCAGAAGCCTACTCTCTCACGGTTCTGGGGGCTAGGCATCGGCAGGGCTGTGACTCCTCTACAGGCTGTAGGCGTGCTTCCTGGCCTCTCCCCAGCTTCTGGTGTGTATCAGCAGCAACCATTGGCTTTCCTGAGCCGGCAGGGCTGTCACACCAGGCTCTGCCTCCTTCACACGTGATGCTCTCGCTGTGTGTCCCGTGTCTCTGTGCTTGAATTTCCTCCTTCCTCCAGGGACACCAGTCCTACTGGCTCCGTGCTGCTGTTGTTCACTCCCTCAGCCGTGTCCAGCTCTTTGTGACTCCAAGGCCTCCTGGTCTTTCACCGTCTCCCAGAGTTTGCTCAGACTCATGTCCATTGAGTCGGTGATGCCTTCCAACCATCGCATCCTCTGTCACCCCCTTCTCCTTCTGCCTTCAGTCTTTCCCAGCATCTGGGTCTCTTCCAGTGAGTCAGCTCTTTGCATCAGGTGGCCAAAGTATTGGAGCTTCAGCTTCAGCATCAGTCTTTCCAGTGAATATTCAGGGTTGATTTCCTTTAGGATTGACTGGTTTGATCTCCTTGCTGTCCAAGGGCCTCTCAAGAGTCTTTTCCAGCACCACAATTCACAAGCATCAATTTTTTGGCACGCAGCCTTCCTTATGGTCCAATCATGTTGGATTAGGAAGGACCCTAGATCAACTTTGCTGTCAAAGGTCCATCTAGTCCAACATGACCACTGGCAAAGCCATAGCTTTGACTAGATTGACCTTTGTCAGCAAAGTTGATCTAGGGTCCAGCCTAATCCAACATGACCTCATCTGCCCTTGATTATATTGGTAAAGACCCTGTTTTCAAATATAGTCACATTCGAGGTTCTGGGTTGACATGAACTTTGGAGGGACACTATTTAACCCGCAATAGGCACCAGGGCCTTTTGCACTCATTGCCCCTCCTTCCTGGGGAAGGAGGGGATAGACTGAGTCAGGCTGAGGGGCTGAACCTGCCAGATGAAGCAGGGGCTGGCTATTGAAAATTCATGGTTTCCTAGGGGGTTCTCTGGCAAGCTAAAGGGGGCCTGTGGACCCCCTGAAGTGGTCAGCACCATTTCATATCTATGAGTATTTCTCCTGGAGAAATAGCTTCCATCAGATTCTCAGAGGACCCCAGTGGATTCTTGTCTCATTACCATGCAAAGTATGTAGGGGTCAGGGAGGGAGGGATCACAGAAACAAATCAACCAACCAGCTGGCAAAGAACCGACAAATACACAATGTATACGGTGTAGGTTCTGGGGATTCAAGAAGGAAGCTGTTGGAACCCCGGTACTATCATCAATATGATGGAAGAGGCGGGGGAAGACACAGTGGCTCATGGAACACTATATCTGGAAAGAGACCTTTGCTGGGGAGGTGCCTTTGGTTGTGAATGTACAGTTTAGCATCTCATCTTCCAGACCAGCTGTGGGTCATGAGTTCACTTAAAATTCAGCTTCTATGACTTCCCCTCCCAACCTGGTCTTAGATTAAAATGTTCAACAAAAGGGCACAAAGATGAAGGCCTTCAAAATCTCCAGGGACCTTCCTCTCCATCCACCCAGCTCTGAGTCACCCTAGGCAACCTCACCAAAGGTTGTCTTTAAGACTGATGAGCTGCTGATTTTTGGAATCCAGACTCTTCACCTTTTGAAAACTTGAACCTTGTTCATTTTCAGGCTCTACAATGCCCCATTGGGTGACACGATGCTAGGTTAGGCCCAGCAGCACTCACTTAAGACAGGTGCCCACCCCCCAACCCAGCTCATTCTGGGTTCCTCAGTCACCATCACTTTCGCCTAGTTTGACAAATTCATTCTAGAATGTTGCCAAAGGTTCTCTTCAAGATTGATAAGCTGCCAATTTCTGGGATCCAGCCTCTTCACCCTTTGAAAACTTGAGCCTTGTTCATTTCCAGGCTCTATGATGCCTCAGAGATGACCCCCAGCTGTTCCAAGAGCCTGTCTGCCTGTTCCATCTGTCTTCCCAGGGCCGCAGCTCACAGTTGGCTCCAACCCGAGATTCAGTCTAATTTACGGGGCTAGGTTTGCTGGCCTTGCCTTGTTTGGGTGTTAATTCTCTTTTTACAGTGTTTATCTACATTTCTCTTCCTGAAGGCCAAGCTCTTTGCCGGAGAAGATAGGAGAGATGCCGAAGTTGAACTCTTGTTTGCTCTTAGACATCAGTTTGCAGTTTGATTTCCGAGCAGATATAATAGGTGTGTCTCAGGCAGGAGGGCCATGGCCCACTTGCCCTAGCCCCCTGCTGCCAGAAGCACCATCGTAGCCCTGTCGGTGCCCCTCTTCCTGTGCCATGTGGGTATTTGGGTGAATGCCAGTCCTCTTTCCATCTCTGGGGCTCCATTTCCAGTTTGACGGCAGCGGGAGGCATTTCTTCACGCTGTGCCCCCCTTCTTTACAAGTGTCTCCTCTGGATGATGGCTCAGCCCATTCCTATGTCTGTCCCAGAGGCACTGCTTGAGAAGGACTCACTGACCCAGCTTTCCACCTCCTGTTTCCTCAAGGACATTGCCCAGTGGTCACTGGTGCCTAAGAAGCCCAGACTTAAAACTTTACAAGAAGGAAGTGCAATCCAGTGTGGGACAAAGTGAGTGAATCACAAGCTAAAAGGACTACTTTGGGGGTAAATGAGGAGCACTCCATGAATTCAGTGACAGTGGCCCCACGGAGGCTTCCCTGGTGGCTCAGTGGTAAAGAATCTGCCTGCAGTGCAGGAGTTGCAAGAGACACAGGTTCCATTCCTGGGTCAGGAAGATTCCCCTGGAGGAGTGCATGGCGACCCACTCCAGTATTCCTGTCTGGAGAATCCCATGGACAGAGGAGCCTGGCGGGCTACACAGTCCATGGGGTTGCAAAGAGTCAGACATAGCTGAGCAACTTAGCATGCATTCAGGCAGGGCCCCTGGAGGGCTGTGATGAAGCTAAACATATTGGCATGGGTCAGGGAACACTGAATTCAGAGAGGGCCCAGAAAGTCCAGAGGGAAAGGACGCTCTCTTGGAGGTTTAGGGAAAGGACATCGCCTATTTTTGGAGTTCCTGCAACATGCCAGTCATCAGAAATGACATTACTATGGTGGTGGTTGTTCTGCAGATGGGGAAACAAAGGCACATAAAGAGATTAAGAGGCTCACCCACAGCTGCACAGTTAGTAAGAAGTAGGATTTTATGATCCGTACCCACACCGAGGTAGGGCCTGGGGAGTCTTCCAGCCCCAGTGGCAGTAGTGGGACACCCAGCTCTCATTCTGTCCCCAGGTGGAAAGGATGGGGTGCTGGGGTGTGGGAGAGGAGTCTGAGTTCCACCGTCATCCATCGCCAACGAGCTGGAGCTGTGTGGCCTGAGTCCGGTGCAGTTACTTCTCTGGGTCTCTGTCTTCTCTTGGAAAGAGGCGTGTGGGATTGCTGGGACCCACTGACTTGGGGAGGGGCCCCATGAGGCGCTCTGAAGCCTCAGGGCACTCAGGGCACCAGGAACACCCCCAGCCCCTGTCTCTGTTCCTCCCTGCTCACTCTTTACCTCCTACAAGACCCTTCCTTCCAGCCACTTGGCAAACTTGCCTCTGGGTTTTGCCATTCAATTAGCTGTTTTGTTTGTTGATTTTTAATGTATTGAGTGACTATAATTTATTGCTCAAACTGGGACTCTTGTTAGGTTGAAAGGGGATACTATTCACAATTAGTACAGGAGAATCAACAACTCTGGACCTGTTCTGGTGCACTGGGACCACTGGGCGCCCTAGTTTCATGCTGTTTCCCTCCCCCTGCTGATCTCTGCACTCCTCATCTTGAAAGCCTGTGTAATACCCCTCCCTGAAAGCCCTCCTTGACTGCTCCAGTCCGCACCAGTGACCCACCCAGGGGACAGCCCCTGGCTCTGGTTCCACTCAAGGTGCAGCATCATTTTCTTTTCTCCTTTCAGACTGGGCAGGGTGGAGGCTCTGGGATCTGTAAGCCAGCGACGTATGGGAAACCCCCCCATCCGCCCCAACCAAGGGCTAAATCAAGAGCACAATCTCCCCTCCAGGCTCTTCCCACAGACCTTGTGTGAATGGCGGGGAGAAACACACCAGACAGAAACCAGACACAAGAGCTCTGACCTGGACCAGAAATCAATTAAGGCAATATCGACAGCAAGGGGAAGATAAGAAGGGAGCAGGGGAAATCAAAGGCTGACAGCCAGGGGGCCGGAGGCCAGTGGAAAGTCAGCAGGAAGGAGAGAGATGCTTATAAACTCCTCTCTCTCCTTTTTGCCCATCATATTCACAGGGCAGATGGTCTGCAAGGCGTAACATGTGGCTGAGGGCACCGGGAACCCCTACCCACTGCTGGCCAAGAGGTCTTGGATCCCACCATTAGGTTTATCTCGTTGGGGTAAGCGTTGCTGTCTTCAGGACTCTCTTCTAGAATGCAAAGTCCCTCATCCCCTGGAGTCAGCCTCTAACACTTCAACACACATGCCTTTATCAGATGGCGCTCTCCTTGCCTGCAGCTGCCTCAGAGCACTTGACGATGGGGGAAGGGGGGAATGTTCCCCCGAGACAGGCATCCTTTTAGGCAGCTGACCCTTCCTGGTTCTTTCTGGAACACAGCATTCTTCTTAGATTTTTTTTTTTTAAAGATAAATTTTACCCACAGGGAAATGTATACATATCTTAAGTGTAATAATTAAAAAAAATTTTTTTTTTTTACTGCACCATGCAGCATGTGGAACTTCCCTGACCAGGGGTCGAACCTGTGCCCCCTGCAGTGAAAGTGTGGAGTCTTTAACCACTGAATCTCCAGAGAAGTCCTAATTTAATATGCTTCGACATATACAAACCCCGATGTGCCCCACACTCCTATCAATATACAGACTATCCCCATCTCCCCAGAGGCTTCCCTCATGACCCTTTCCAGCAGCCTTACCTCCTCAAAGACACCCAGTATCCTGACTTTTTTCGCCACAGTGGGGGCGAACTGTTCTAGAACTATATTCATAGTGTGCCGATGCGGCTCTGCTCCTTGCACTCAGCGTAATGTCTGGGAGACCCTTCCACGCCTCCCCTGCCCTCTCCAGACTGCCAGAGATGGTGAATGGTTCTGGGGGAGCCGGAAAGGGGACCCTGGCTGACATGCGGCTCACCTTAGCTCCACAGATGGGCAAAGGGTTAGAAGTGTCCAGTGCTGTTAGGATGAGAGGTCCTGGAGGGTGGGCTCTGAACCCAGGGCCACAGGACCTTAGAGGGACTGTGGGTGAGAACTGGGCTCTGGAAGCGTGTTGAGAGGGTGCACAAAATAGCTAAAATGGTCCCTCTTCCTGGGAGACCGACTGTAGCGTCTCTTACCGTGTCACCCACCACCTACGTTCGAGCCCCACCCATCTCTCCTTTGTCACCGTGGGACCTCCGAGCTGTCTTCTGCTTCCCCCTCATTTATTGCCTGTCTGCACCACAGCAGCCAGCACCGGCTGAACCCGGCCCTCCTCTGCTCACAGCCACCCAGGGCTCGCTGTTCCGCTCTGAGTAACATCCGAAGCCTTTTAAACGGTCTGCTGGAGACTGCGTAGGCTCTGTTCCCATCCTCCGCACCCACTCCTTCTGTGTCCTCACTCGTCCGCTGCAGCCAGGCCCGGCCCGGCCTGACCTGGAACACTGGCTGACAAGCGGCAGCCATGCCTTTGGTTGGGGTTCTTGTTACTGTCTGCCCGCCCCCGGCCGTGAGTCCTGGGACGGCAGCCCAGCTCGTAGCAGAGGGCCGGGCGATGCTCCCTAAACGCTGCGACACACTGAGCGGATGAATGAAAGGCTTCCCTCGCTTTTCCAAAGGGCTCCATGACCCAGGAAGCTTAAGAGCCTCTAGGCAGGATCAGAGCAGCCCAGTCAGTGCCAGGCCAAGGATGGAGGGTGCCCCATGGTGGGGCAGAGAGGCCAGGGGGACAGGCCTGGCTAGGCAGACAGAGGCGGCACAGTGGAGCGGGAAGGGGGTCTGGCCCTATCAGCACGGAAGGCCAAGGGCTCCTGGAGGCAAAACCTCTGGGGCTCTTAAACGCACTTGCTGCGAAGACTTCCTTGACGAACGTTGGTTTCCTGTCCCCAAGGGGCTTCCCCTGTGGCTCAGCTGGTAAAGAATCCACCTGCAATGCAGGAGACCCCAGTTCGATTCCTGGGTCAGGAAGATCCACTTGAGAAGGGATGGGCTACCCACTCCTGTATTCTTGGGCTTCCCTGGTGGCTCAGCTGGTAAAGAATCCACCTGCAATGCGCGAGACCTGGGTTCGATTCTTGGGTTGGAAAGATCCCCCGCAGAAGGGAATACCACCCACTCCAGTATTCTGGCCTGGAGAAGTCTGTGGACTGTATAGTCCATGGGGACAGAAAGAGTCAGACACAACTGAGTGACTTTCACTTCACTTTCCTGTCTCCACTTGTAGAAGTGGAGTGCTGAAGAGGGGTGCTGAGGGCATGGGTGGGGGGTCTGGGCATGTCCAGATTAGGAAATTCCTGAGAGCAAGTGACCTGGGGTCTGAAGTGGGGATCAGGAACCAGGCAGAAGACCCGGGAGTCTCGGGGACCCCTTGGAATCCTTCCCCTTGGAGTGTGTGGCTCGTGGAGACAGGAGGAGCCAGGGTTCGGGTCCCAGGACTGAGCTCTTGGGAGGCAGGGGAGGCAGGTTGGCTGAGGACTGAGATGGTGGACTTGGCCGGCTCCTGAGGCCCCGCTGGACTCCAGCTCCCCCGCTCCCTCCCGCGTGTCACTTAATGTTTGCAGTTAAGTATTTACAGATATGTTCCCATAGCAACTGAGGCTTCCAAGTTACTCTCACAATTCCGTTTTCTCAAATATGCTTCTCTGGTTGATTGCACAGTTTTTCTGGAAGCCGGCCAGGCCAGGGAGTCGCATTTCCAGCCCCGTGCTTCTGTGCCTGACCCTCCCCCTCCAGATTCCTCCACACTGCCTCCCGCTCCCCTGCCCGCCAGTCTCACCTTCTAGATAAATCCTCCTGGGGCCCTTCCTCTCCCAGCTGCTGTCAGGTTTCTCAGGACCTGAGCTTGGACCACAGCTTGCTCCCCTCCCCACCTGGAGAGACCTGAACCTGGGGGCTACCCCTGAGCTTCTTGAGGTTCCCGGAAGGAGGGGCCTTCCCCCTTCACCTCTGACCCCTGGGCCTGGTAAATGTAACCCCTGTGTTGTAGAGGGTCACTGACTGCCCCCCAGGCAGGATCCCCCATCTGCACACTTTCACAGCATCATCTGTGTGGTCCCTGTCCTCTACCTCCAGACACCCATGACCAAGCCCCTGCTCTGGGCCAGGCACAGGGCTAGATGCCAAAGTACAGAGAAGAGCAAATAGAGCCCCTGCCGGCTCAGAGCTCGCCTTTGAGTGGGGAGAGGAGGACAGTGGATGAGAAAAGATCAAGGCAGTGGTCTGCGCCAGGGATAAAATAAAACAAGGTGGCAGCAGAGGCAGCTGGGGCGATCTCAGTTGGCAAGTCAGGCAGGCCTGGATGAGACGGATGGGTAAGCCGAGACATGATGAAAAGTGATCATGGGGGAGAGGGAACAGCTGCTGCAAAGGCCGGAGCAAGGATGTCTGAGGAGCCAGGAGGCCAAGGGAGCTAGCGCCAGGGACTGAGGGAAGGGGTGGCTGGATGCGGAGTCACGGAGGCTGCAGGACGACTGGACCAGGGCAAGTGAGGGCCTTGGACTCTTGCCTAAGTGGGATGAGCGGAAGCCTCTGGAGAGATGCGCAGTGGGGAAACGGGCTCTGATGGGACCACTGTGTGGAGAGTGGGCTGCAGGGGCCGAGGTGGAGGCAAGGAGGTGGAAAGAAGCTATCAGGCGAGGGGAGGCTCACCTCGGGCAGGGGGTAGGGGGAGAGGGCCGCAGCTAGAATGAAGGGCCACCCGCGCTGGTGTCCTCAGGCACTCTTGTCCCTGCCTGATTCCTCATTCTTGTCCTTCACCAGACCTGAGGAGGCAAGGGGGCACCCAGCACAGCACTCCCAGAGGGCAAGGCCGTCGCTTCTC
Source organism: Capra hircus (assembly GCF_001704415.2). NCBI lineage: Eukaryota > Metazoa > Chordata > Mammalia > Artiodactyla > Bovidae > Capra > Capra hircus. The sequence goes on along the minus strand of NC_030831.1, from coordinate 20,049,260 downwards.
CACAGCCCAGACTCAGCTCTCACCCAGGGCAGAGGGCTCCAGGAGAGCCCGGAGGACAGGCGTGCCCCCTCCATCTCACTCGCAGCCACTTCAGGCAGCAGGGGCTTGGACCAGATGGTCTCTCCTAGCTCAGCCTTGCCTGACCGTGCGCTTGCCTGACTCTCCTGTTCTGAGCGGCCCCTCCTCCATTTCCAGGAGCCCCGGGGGCCTGTCTCGGGAGGTACCGGCCGCCTGAGCCCAGTCTGAACCGCTGCTCTGTGTCGGACCCTGCTGGGAGCAAGAAGATGCTGACTCTGCTAATGGTTCATTGAGTGGCCATATCTCTATTAAAGATGATTTAAGTCACAGGCATTTAATTGACGTTATAAATGTGATATTGGGAAGCAATGTGTTCATGGTCACTGTACGTGACGGGGCATGGATGTCTCTCTGACATGCAAGCCTTCCACCACCGGCCCTCTCCCAGCTCCGCTGTCCTCGCCACCACCGTGCAGACCTCCTGCCTGCTCGGGGCCCAGGCCGGCAAAGGAAGAGGCCGGCTGTCTGTGTGCGAAGGTGGACCTGCCCTGGCTCTTCCCCCGGGCCTGGCTTGGGAAGGTGTGTGGGCTGAGGCTACTCTTTGATCCTCAGGAACTTGTGACCTTCTTGAGGAACAAACACATACCCACACACAGCACACACAGAAAGGATTATACAGAGGCCTGAGGAGGCTGGGGAGAGTGGGTGCAAGCTGGGAAGGCTTCCCGGAGGAGGGAGGCTTTGAGTTGGACTTTGTGTCTGGGTAGGATTTGGAGAAAGAATGGAGAGACAAGGGCTGAGAGCCAAGACTTTGGAGTCACACATCTGGATTCCAGCCCAGTCCTTACCGTTTAATGTTTGGGTGGCTATGGGCTTCCCAGGTGGCATTAGTGGTAAAGAACCCACCTGCCAATGCAGGAGACCTAAGAGATGTGGGTTCCATCCATGGGTTGGGAAGATCTCCTAGAGGAAGAAATGTCAGCCCACTCCAGTATTCTTGCCTGGAGAATCCCATGGACAGAGGAGCATGGTGGGCTACAATCCATAGGGTCGCAATGAGTTGGACATGACTGAAGCGACCTAGCATGCATGCATGGGCAAGTAACTTCAGAACTGTAAATGCCTGTCTCATTTGTAAGATTGGCCTGTGGTCTTATCATTAAAGTGGAACCATCACCTTCTTTATTCTGGACACTATGCTTCTTAGACGGAGAAGGCAATAGCAACCCACTCCAGTACTCTTGCCTGGAAAATCCCATGAACAGAGGAGCCTGGTAGGCTGCAGTCCATGGGGTCGCGAAGAGTTGGACATGACTGAGCGACTTCACTTTCACTTTTCACTTTCATGCACTGGAGAAGGAAATGGCAACCCACTCCAGTGTTCTTGCCTGGAGAATCCCAGGGATGGGGGAGCCTGGTGGGCTGCCGTCTATGGGGTCACACAGAGTTGGACACGACTGAAGCGACTTAGCAGCAGCAGCAGCATGCTTCTTAGAATGGCCACACAGCAAGGTGAATTGCAATAGAGCTCTTCATTCTGGCTCTTCCTAAGTCCCTCCATGCCCACCCTGTACTCCCTGGAGGGGATGAACAGCTGGGGCCAGATTGAGGGGGCTCTTGAAGGTCAGCCCAAGGGGATAGGAAATAGGGAAACATTCTATTGGGTTGGCCAGAAAGTTTGTTAACATCTTATGGAAAAACCAAATGAACCTTTTGGCCAACCCAATGGATTCTTGAGTTTGGGTACAGAGTATCAGGTTAGTTTGAGGAATTTTGATCTGTGGGAGGTGCGTAGAGTCATGCATTTGAGGATTTCAATCTAGTCCATACCATTTAATTTTTGGGGTGGCTGCAGGCAAGTAATTTAGTCCTTTGGAACCATAAATGCCTCAATTGTAGGGTATTATTGTGGGAGGAGCTGGAGGTGGAGATGCCCGGCCAGGTTGGTTGCTGGTGTTCCACCCCATGCCCCACCCTCTGTAGGAGCCTCATCATTTCAGACTAGTCTCACGCCTGCCTGCCTCCATCCACCTTTCTAGAGACCCTCTCCAGCAGTAGCCAGGGTTCCAAGAACTGGACTTGGGCTCAAAGTTAGTCATAGATGCCATCCCATTGCATCCACCCCACAAGCCCCATCTTCTGACCTCTGAGAGCCCTTCTCACCTCTCTTAGCTCCCTGAGCATCTTTGTGGGAGGTCAAGGAACTGCCACCCTTCCAGGAGGGCCAGCAGGTGAAATGAGCTCTCAGCTTCGAGGGTCTAGTTTCCATGGCCGAGGGCCGAAGTCATTCAAAGGTACAGACGATCTAAAAAGTCGGGTGATCCAGAGTTGGATAGCGTGCATGTTATTTTGCTCGGGCTTTGAAACGTATGCCGGCTTTCATACCGAGCGTGTTGGATGCTATGAGAACTTGGCCGTTCTAGAAATAGTCTTAAGAATACACTGTCTGATGCCTGCTGGCTGCTCCTTCTGGGGAAGCTTCGTGGAAAGTGAAAGTGAGGGTCGCTCAGTGGTGTCTGACTCTTTGCGACCCCCATGGACTATACAGTCCATGGAATTCTCCAGGCCAAAATACTGGAGTGTGTGGCCTTTCCCTTCTCCAGGGGATCTTCCCAACCCAGGGATCTTCCCAACCCAGGTCTCCCACATTGCAGGCAGATTCTTTACCAGCTGAGCCACCAGGGAAGTCCGAGAGTACTGGAGTGGGTAGCCTATCCCTTCTCCAGGGGATCTTCCCGACCCAGGAATCGAACCAGGGTCTCCTGCATGGAGTTACCCGCATCACACCCTACCACATCAGAGCCTTCTCCCTCACCCCTGCGTCCACCCTCTCCTGCCACTGGAAGTGGAAGGGGAGCATGGGGCTCTGTCAAGTTTGCACAGGACTCGAGCCTCCATGTAGGGGGTCAGAGCCTCACACTGCCTCCATCACCTCCATCACCGTCACCTCGGCAGGCAGCCCCTCCATCAGCGCGCATGTCAAGCTCGGATGGGGAAGCAGGCTGAGCAATTGGCAGATGGCCTAGAGGGGAGGACACAAGTCAGGGACCACGTCGGAAGGGGCTGAGGTGACAACCGCCAGCATAGGACCCCCCGCCCAGGGTTCCCGGAGGTGGTGTGGGGGAGAGAGGGGAGAGAGAGGGACAGGACTAGTGAGACAGAAGCATGGGGACTCTGGGGAGGGGGCACGGCACAGCTTTCTGGGGGCTGCAGGTGTGGAGACGCAGGAGTGTGGTGGGGCCAGCCGGCTAGATACTTCTCCTCGACCTGCCTCTGGGAGCCTTCGAGACAGTGGGGCTGGGGGCTGCAAAGAGCCCTCCTCTCCTGGGTGGGCTTCCTCATCCCTTCTCCTCCCAGGAGGCCTTGGCACCAGGTAGCCAGGAGCACAGCTGTCTGAGGACCGGATGTACTAGCCAGGTCAGAGCCAAGTGGGCATGAAATGGAGGTGTGGGGGGTGCAGAGTGGGGAGGGGGTGCCATCCTGCAGGAAGGGGTTGAGCAGGCAGAGAACGGAACATCAGAGCATTGCATGCGGATGGCCTCTGGAAGGAGAACAGAGGAGAAAGAAAGCTGGTGGAGGGGGCTGTCAGGAGCTGGCTGCAACCACCCCAGGGTTCTCAGCCCTTTGCTTAAGTTTCTTATGCATGCTCTAGAGCCAGTCAGGCTGGAGGCAGAGGGCAGGGGTGGGCAGGGCAGAGCATCAGGACGAGATTGCTTCATCCTCTCCTCCTGCCCACCCCGAGCCAACCCCCCCTCCCCGCCCCTCCAGACTGTGCCCAGCCGTCCCCATCTTCCCCGTACCTACGAGAGGTTAACATTCAAAATCCTTTGGAGGACTCCTTCTTTCACTCCCTACCCTTCACTTCCCCCTCCAAAAAGGAAAACAGTCGTTGAAATTGAAAAATGGTGCTCAGTGAAGGGTTTAAAGACATTTTGAATTTAAAATATATTTTAAAGGTCATTTTCAGCAGTAATTATGTTATAATGGTGGGGCTCTTAGCAAAAGGCAGAGTCTCACAGGAGGTAAGAGTCTAACCGGGAAGCGGTGAGAGCCCCCCATCCCAGCCCTCAGAACGGGGTGGGGGGACAGACAGGGGCACGGCACCCTCCCTTTTAGAGTCAGTGCAAGGATCACCACGGGGTCCCCAGGAACAGGGGACTACACAGTTAAATGTGGCCCTGGCATGGAGGGGTCCTCTGAGCCCTTCCCTGGAGGACACCCTCTGGGCTTCTGGGCTCCCAGAACACTCATGGTGGCAGACCCTGGGGGGTCTGGGCCCCCTTATGTCTTACCTGTCCCCCCCACACAAGGGACAGCCTTTCCTTCTGTTTCCAGGCTCTGGGGGCCTCCTGTTGACAGGCTCCCCAGCCCACCCTGGGGCCATCCGCCCTGGCCTGCTGGTGAGATGAACCCATGGCTTCCACTCCTGGAGCTGGAGGGATGTGCAAGGAGCCCAGTCTCCACCCTCCTAGACCACGGCTGCAGTCTACATTTTGGGGAACCGATTGAGGCCATGACTACACTGGCTACCTATTTAAGCCTCAGCGCTCTCTATCCTACATCCCCAACGAACAGCCCGCCCACCCCTCGGCCCATTTTCCTCCCTCTCTGAGGCTGCACCCATTCTCTGCAGGAAGCCTCACCCACACAGACACACAAGCGTGTTGAAGCCACACACGTGTTTGAGTGCCTATTGTTAATTCTAAAAGGGTTGGCCTGGCCCCAGGGGGTTCCTGAAGAAGACTGGCCTGGCAGGCAGGCTGTGGGGAGAAGAGGCAAGGAAGGAGGGCAGTGGAGAAGGGAGGGAGGCGGGTGTCTGGGCTTGTAGGAAGAGCAGAAAGGGCTGCTGGAGGTAATCCAAGAGGGCTTCCTGCAGGAGGTGTGAGGTGCCCATGAGGACATGGGCAAAGCAGCAACATAATGAAGAGCCAAGGGCAGTGATAAAGAAGTGGTGGCCTCCGCTCCCTAGCTAGCTGCGGACACTGCCAGCCCAACTGGGGAGAGGCAGGTTCGCTCACCCGGCTTCTGCGGATCCCCAAAGGCAGGAGAGCCCTGGCTCTCGGGTTAGGGGCACAGAACCTGCCTGGGACCACGTTCTCCGAGCATCGCCCCGCCTTCCTCTTCCGCGAGGCTGTGGCACTCAGGTGGGGGCTGGTGATCCCCTAGTTCCCAGGGAGGAGCCGGAGGGTGGCGGGGAAGGGGTTGATGGGGTCCTGGCTCTCAGACCAGAGCCCTGTTGGCTGCGCGGAGGATGGAGGGAGGCAGGAGGAGGCGAAATATAAAAATATCCGCGAGAAGTGCGGCGCTGGGCTACAGTGTTATTAAACTAAAGCATCTTATAAAACTCAAGCCATTAATAACAGGCTGCTGCCACATCGGGGTAATTTATTCAAATTGCAGGTCCCGGATAGAGGAGCAGATGTTTCAGAGCTGCTGGTGTCACGGAATGAGCTCCAAGCGGGGAGGGGGCGGTGCCGAGCTGGGGAGAGGGGCGGGGAGGGGTCCTCAGCCGCGCTCAGCAACATTCCCCGCCTTCCTAGGCGGCGGGGCCCTCTCCCCGGGCTGCTGCCGGAAGCGGGAGGGAGGACCCCGCCGGGTGGGGGACAGCTAATTTAGCTCAACAAGTACCAGGATAGAAAACCAGGGGCAGAGGGCAGGCAAGCAGCGCTCCCTGCCTAGAATGTCGCTTCTCCACCGTATCCAGCTGAAATGCCACCTCCTGCTCGAAGCTGTCCTAGGTTTTTCCACACTTACTGCTTGGTGCTGGGAATCAGAGGGTCCGAGGCAGTGGCATCCCACTCCAGTACTCTTGCCTGGAGGATCCCATGGGCAGAGGAGCCTGGTGGGCTGCAGTCCATGGGGTCGCTCGAAGTTGGACACGACTGAGCGACTTCACTTTCACTTTTCACTTTCATGCATTGGAGAAGGAAATGGGAACCCATTCCAGTGTTCTTGCCTGGAGAATCCCAGGGACGGGGGAGCCTGGTGGGCTGCCATCTATGGGGTTGCACAGAGTCGGACATAACTGAAGTGACTTAGCAGTAGGCTCCTTCCAGGTGCACTAACCACCAGCTGGTGACCCCAGCAAGTAATTCCCTGGGCTTCGGTGTCCTCTTCTGTCCAATGCCCAGTATTACCTAAGCCGCGGAGTTGGGAGAAGGGGAAACACGAGTCACCCACAGGAAGGACCTGGCCCATGGCAGAGAGGGAGGGGTTCAGGCCTGTGCGATTCCTGCACTGCACCTGACGGCCCTCACTTGAGGTCAACTTAGTGTATTAGAGGTCTTGTCCAGTTTCCTAATGGTCTCACTGTTTCTACACCAGTCCCACCCAAGAATCCACCTGCAATGTGGGAGACCTTGCTTCAGATCCCCTGAAGAAGGGAAAGGCTACCCACTACAGTACTCTTGGGCTTTTCTGGTGGCTCAGATGGTAAAGAATCACCTGCAATGCGGGAGACCTGGGTTTTATCCCTGGGTTGGGAAGGTCCCCTGGAGAAGGGAAAGGCTACCCACTCCAGTATTCTGGCCTGGAGAATTCCGTGGACTGTATAGTCTATGGGGCCGCAAGGAGTTGGACACGACTGAGTTTCACTTTCAGCCAAGAATTGCGTTGGTGGGGCTCATCTGTCTGGGGTGTGGAATGCGTACAATGGATGCTCAATCAGAGCTTACAGAACAGAGCTGTGTGGGGGTTACTGTAGGGGTAGGACTTCGGGGCCTTTCTACTGTGATGGGAAAGAGGCAGCGAAGCTCGCACAGTCCTCCCCTTGGGCTTCCTTCAGCACTCTCCCCTGGGTCTTGGTAGGTAGATACTAGTACCTGGATCCTAGTAGGTGGTCAGGGCCTCAGGCTCAGGGTCTGGCCGCAGTTTCCAGGACACAGACCAGGAAAGTTGGTGGCCCCAGGGGTGCAGAACTCTGGTAGATGAAAATGCTCCTGCCTAATTTTGCCTTTCTGGCAAAGCACACGCCTTCCCCATGAAGCCATTTCTGCCTCTCATTGGCTCTTCTCCCAGTGTTGGATGCTGGGGGTCGGGGGTGAGGTGAAGAGTCTGAAGACCCATCGGCAGGGAACACAGAAGGTGGGCCGGGCAAGGTCTAGGTGCTCTGAACTCACTATTTAAAATGGATGAAAAGAGGTTTTTCTCTGTCTGGCAGATCTGGAGGTCTGCTTACAGAGTGGGATAAAGTGGAGCTCAGCCCGATCGAGATGCTCTGGAACGCCCCCTTTGGGTGTCCAGCGTTGTGCTTGGGTTCCCCTTGCTGACAAGAGGCCTCCAGCGGTCCCTGATGGTGTGGTGAACGGTGTGTGGAGACGAGGGTGACGCTCCAGAAATGTCCCAATTGGAGGCAGACACGTCTCTTCCCACAGGCCCCACCCCGATGGTACCACTACAGCGTGATGAGAAGAAAGCGAAGAGGCCCTTCTGTCCCTCACACAGCCCTGACCTGAAATGACACCACTAGAGCAATGTGAGTGAGGGAGAGATGCCCTTGGCAGGACAGTGTCCCTGCATTTAGCAGATGCTGGTGCCCAAGCAGGGGGCCTTCCCCAGCCATTTCTGGTCTGGGCTGGGGGCTGCCCCGGACAGCAGGCTGGGTAGGGGATTGGCTGTCAGGAGCCTGGGGGAGAGTGCGGGGGGCCACCCAGAGCCCTTCCCCCCAACACCCCAGGGGAGATGAGGGGAGGCAAGACTGTGATGGCAGGAGGGGGCTTGCTCCTCTCCACCCCAACCCTGGCCATCTCCCAAAGTGGCCCCTGCCCACCTGGCCGGGAGCTCACGGGTAGCCGTGGGCCCTGTGTCTCTGTTCCCCGAAAACTGGACCTGCTAACAGCTCAGGGTTCATTTCAAGCGAAGGAGAAAGCGCAGCCCCACACTCGCGGGGCAATCAGCGTGCTCTGTGATGAATGGAGCCCGTGTCACTCAGTGAAAATGAATATTTCTTTGCGATAATGGCCAGATGGTAGCAACTCTCCGATCCAAATTAAAACATGCATGATAAATGCCAGGAAAACAGAGGAAGACAAAACCCCAACCTGGAGTGAATTCTCTCTATAAATCTTCCCCCTGCGCCCCCTCCCCCTCTACCACCGCGGCCCTCCTAATAGCCATTAAATTATTAAGACGCACTGCAAGGAGAATGCCAATGTCAGCGGCATCCGCCCCCCTGCCCACCGCTGCCCCCTGCCTGAGGGCCAGGCTTTGGAGGGCCTGGGGTGGGGGAGATGAAAGAGAGGGCTGCTTTTTCGGCCAGCAGAGAGCTGAGAGGTAGAGAAAGTTCCTGTTTAGAGAGCCGAATGGGAGGCTGGCCTGTGAGGCCAGGCCGGCAGACTTGCTCTGATGAGACACTAACACCCACTGCCTGACTTCATGGCTCAGACAGAGAGCGGGAGAGGCGTTCTGAGCTGGAAAGACCAGAGAGGAACTGCTGGAGACAGCATTCCCGCAGCATGGGCCCTGAAGAGGGCCCATGCAGAGCTGGGCATCTGGAAGGGTCAGAGTAGGCTGTCCGAGGGTGGCCACGTGCCTGAAGGTGGGCATGTACCTGGAGGTCTGAATGCAGCAGGTACTGGGCAGGGCCGGGGTGGCTTTGGGGCTTGTATTTCATGGTGGCAAAAGGGCTCTTGAACCTAAGAGTTTAATTCTCATGCCCCTTGCCCTCTCCCCTCACAGCTGGAGATCGGAAGAGCCTCTCCCGAGTCTCCTTCACACCTTGTCTGGCCCCGCTGCAGGTGACCAGCCTTCCCATATCCAGCTTTCACCAATGACCAGTTCCCTTCATCTTCCAGAAGACCCCCGGCTCTTTAGTGGGGCATTCCCTGGAGCCCTCTCCTTGAGTCACACGGTTTCCTCATTTTTCCTGGACAGGGTTTATGCCACAGGGCCTGCGTCCTGGTGTCACTGGTTTCTCAGCCTGAATTCCCTCCAGTAGGGAGCCTCCTCCAGGAAGCCTTCCCTGACTACTTCCCCCTGTACAGCTCTTCCCTCTGCCAGCCATGGTGCCTGCTGTCTCCACGATTCTTCTGGTGCCCTTGACATCTAAGCTGATCTCCTCACCAGATTGAGCTTCTCTAGGACCCAAAGCTCAGCAAAGACTTAAAGAATCTGGAGTAAAAAATTCTGGAATCCCCTACACATTTGTCTTTCCTGGTCAGCTCTCCAGGGGCGGGGATCATCTCTCTACATTTCTGAGTCACTTGCAGTCAGGCATTCATGTCCAAACCTTAAGCCTCCTAAGTCACCTGGGCCTGTTACCCAGTTTGGATGTGGCATCTGGGACAAGACATCCATGAGTCAGCATCATGGGCTTGTCTCCGATGTGATCGAAAAGAAAATCTATGCTGGCTTGTCCCTGCTGCCCTCCAGCCTCTGCCAAGCCTTCCTCCTCTCCAGGCCTGGCAGACAAGACCCTGAGTGCCCAGGCTGGCTCTTCTCTGCCAGCAGACGTGGAGTGTCTCCACCTGCCCACCCCCCAGCTAACCCTCGGTGCTAAGAAGGACCACAGACAGGCTCATCTTGTTGCTACCTTTGTACGTTGGAAAGTTCAGCTTCGGACCCTCCCCAAATTCCCCTACACCCACGCCCATTCCCAAAGGGCATCAGGGAGGGGAGTGAGGAGCTGGAAAGCTCATCCTGAAGGCTGTGGTCCAACTGCATCCTTTGTGCCTCTGAGAGGGGGCGTGGATGCTGGGAGAATGTTCTCTGGGTCTTGGTACCACAGCCAGGCCTGAGAGAAGGCAGCAAGGTCCTGGCTGAAGGGCTGAGTGTGAAGACTGATTACTGACTGTGTGATCTTGGGCCAGTCACCTCTCCTTTCTAAGAGAACAGGGGTGCTGCTTGGCCCACCCTGCAGGGCCAAGACTGGTGTGCTCTTACTGGAGGCTCTGGGTGGCCTAATGGGAGACCTGAGGTCCCTACTGGCTCTCAATCTTCCTTCCAGTGTCCTGGCATGGCTTTAGCAGCAGCTGCTGCAGGCATTGCCTAGATCCCCTGTGTATCGTCCTGAACTGGGTGGGGAAGGAGCAAGCCTCTCTAACAGCAGACAGGCACATCTGATCAGGAAAACTGGGCAGCGGCTTATGGTAGAGAAACAAGCCCTGGGATGGGCCTGGTGAGCTGGGACTGAAGGGTGAGAAGAGACAGGTTGGCCCCAGATTCAGACTGCCCATGCGCCACACCCAGGACTTCTGTGCCCTGGAATACGAGGAGCAGGGAGACCCACAGTGCACCACATCTGGTCTTCTTACTGCAGGGAGTGAACCCTCCTCTCCATCCAAACCAACTCTACTTTATTTTTTAAAAGATCTAAGATGCCACGTATTTGCCTCGTTTGCCTGTTTTCATGTTTTTTACTGTGGCACAGTCCAGGTGCTACCTCTTGGTAAACCTGTCATCCCAATTATCACCTCCTCCAGGAAGCCTTCCTTGGCTCACTCTGTTTTGGTACATTCACACGCACAGTACAGCTCTGGCCCTGGGAAGTATGATTTCTGTTGGCACTTTGTTGATCACACCTTGTCAACGGTCCTCACCTCCATCACCTCTCACCGCCGGAGGACTTGACTGTAAGAATAGAATAACCACAGCAGCTGTCATCAGGGAATATTCCACAGCTAACCAACTGTGTTCCACCTATGGCAGCTCCGAGGGAGTGTCACCATCCCCTTTGCAATAGGAGCTGGTGAGAGATTGTTGTGGGATGACCAGCACCATCTCTGCCCGGCTCTCTGCTCCGGCTCCCTCCCCACATCTGGCTGAGTCTTCCTAACCTACTGTTTGGAAAGCATGACATATATATATATATATATATATACACACTGTCACCCTCTGCCCCAAAGCCTTAGATGGCTTCCCTTCACCTAAATGTGTCAGTTTAGAGCACCTTCTGGAAATCACTGCTCCCATATCCTGCCCTCCCTCATTCCTGCCCTCCCTCATTCCCGCCTCTTGGGATCCTCCAAGCTGTCCTTGGCTCAGGCTATCTTCCCACCTGGGAAACTCTGCCTTTCCTCGTGCAAGTCCTCTCCCTGTGAATGTCAAGCAGGGGTTACCCTTTCTCATCTCTCTGGTACTCAATGTCTCTCCCTGCCTCTCACCCCCCCCCCACCTCCCCCTGCACAGCCTCACCGCTGCCACGTTGCTGCTATCAGGCTGTTTCGAGTGGGGTGTGTTGGGGGCCAGGAGGGCACTGGATGGGTCTTGCCTGCATCGGGGTTCACTGGAGGCTGCGCTGAGGACTGCCTATGACATCCTCTCTCATATCCTGCCTGCCTCCTGGGGCAGTGTGCATCCACCTTCTACGTCGTGCACACAGTGCCTGCAAAAGCACCCCGTGGGACAGCGCGGGAGACAGGGTCTGTGGTGCCCTCGCTCTGTCATCCCTGTTCCTGTTGCTGGTCCCTTCAGCCTGGGCACACGCGAGGCAGCTTTTAAATATCATCCAGGAGCCCATTTGCAATGATTAATATCCCATTTCCCCTGAAACAGTCCTTTGCTAAATTAGCTGGGGGCCAGAGGGAATTTGGTGAGGAGCCACGAGTCTCCACTTAACTTGCCGAATGGATTAAAAGAACTTTAACAACAAAATGCAGATCAATCAACACCCCTTCCCCCAGCTGCAAACCTAAAGTCCATTTAAGCTCAGCAGGTTTGCAGTTAATTATAATTTCGCACCTATGGCAGGAGTTACCGAGGTATTTATAATGTGCGTCTGCCCCACGGGGGCCCTCTCTAGGGACCCTTTTTCCCAACAGCTGCTCTTCCTTCTCCAGCCACAAAGACCTGTCTTCATGCAGCTGCTGTTGGGTTCAGTTGTGTAAACAAGAGGACCTTTCTGGAGTTTAAAATTTTCTTTTTAAAAGCAGCCTAGGAGAGAAAGCAGGCAAAGATCCTTTTAAGTCAGAAGGAGCAAGGGTTATGGAGAATAAAACCCCAGAACAGAGGAACCTTACACCAGCAAAGATTGAGGGCAGGAGAAGAAGGGGAAGACAGAGGACGAGATGTTTGTTGGATGGCATCACCGACTCGATGGACATGAATTTGAGCAACCCCCAGGAGTTGGTGAAGGACAGGGAAGCCTGGTGTGCTGCAGTTCATGGGGTCACGAAGAGTCAGACACTACTGAGCGACTAAACAGCTTGGAAATTCCTAAACAAAAGTAGGCAAGATTACGGTCAGATGTGTGGTAAAACTTCCTGTCCACCAAAGAAGCCAAGCCCTGGGTGGGCCACTTGGCCTGGTGATGAGATGTCTGATCTTCAGTCCTCCCCAAAGGCATAGGGCCCCTGCCCAGGCTGCTCCTTGAGCACCACCACTGTCTGGGAAGTGGGGACGTGCTGTCTTAGATCTGACATGAATTTCCTGAGCTGAACATTGTAATGCCTTTTCTTTAAACATCAGTCCAAAATAAATCAGGGACGCGAGTACACGAGAGATCTGCTGGGATATCAACTCGGGCTGGTGTTCAAGGGAAAACATTACAATCTACAGCTCAAGAGATTCCAGAGGGAATAGGGCAGGACAGGCTGACAAAACAGGATTTCCAAGCTCTGAAGGAGGCTGAGAGAGGCCAGGAGTTGCTTTCCTTCTGCGTGGTTTTTAAAAGCGGGAGGGCAGTGTGAGAAGTGGACTGGGGTGCTGGGGGACCAAAGGGGATGCGGCTGGACACAATGGCCCCTGAGGCCCCTCCAGGGCACCAGGCGCTAGTCCAGGCCTGGCTTCCCCGGGCAGTTAGCTATCTCCCAACCAAAGGTTCACCTTGACCCCTCGCTCCAGGCCCTTGGAGGCAGACACAGCTGTGAGAAGGGAGCATGATGTTGAACCTAATGACTGAGGAGCTGAAGATGTGGGGGTCTGCAGGGTCTGGGGGCTGTGGTAAGGAAAGGCACCCCGGTGCACCCCCATCACACACACGGCCAGCAGCCCTCAGCAGAACACACACCCTGCCTGCTCCCAGGGGCTTCTGTGGGGCCACAGAAAGGTGGGGGAGTGGGGGCGGGAGGTGTCTTCTGCTCTGAGCTGTAGACCCCTCTCCTTTAGGTGGCTGCCTGGGGCCTCAGTCACCGGACCCCTTCTCAGCTCAGTGATGCATCCTCTGGCGGAGGTGAGGTGGGCTCCACTCATTTTGAGATCTCTCTGGCAGGGTACCAGCCAGGAGCCCCAGAGTAGAGGTCAGGAGGTGCTGAACCTGGACGGACACTCCTGATGCCCCAAAGGGGAGAGACTGGGCACAGGGTGGGTGGTGCCCTAGCTGTGGGACTCAACTTCCAGACAGCAGCTTGGCTGTGGCAGAAATGAGGCGGTTCTTGGGGCTGGGGTCTCTGCCCAGCCCACCCCCACCCGCAGGGGAACCTCACCCAGGACCTTCTGCAAGGGTTCACACCTGCCTCCAAGCCTTTCCTGACACCTCCCCCCCGCCCCCACCACCCCGGAAGCTGCACCTTGGGTCAGGTCACCTAGAGTAACGCCATTTTTCAAAACCTTGTTTCCTACCGTTTTGGCATCATTCTGATGAATCCTCAAAATGCTGTGGACCCTGGCCCTCTGGTCTCACGTTTCGTGTACCCCCTCCTGCCTGGAGCATGGCAGAACCCCGAGGGGCCTCTGTCTCCCTGGAGGCTTTGGTCGAGGGAGTCATTTGTTGCCTCTCGAGACTGGAAAATGGAAACTTCTGTATATTGAATTTTCTGAAAGCGGGGTCATTTCACCTGCCACTTGCGAAACTGCCTAACTAGCGTATGGGACTAAATAGCTATAAAAGTCAAAGTCTGGAGGTGAGAAACCCAGCGTCAGGGGGTCAGCAGGTGGCTCTGGCTCTCTAGGGTGCCAGGACCTGAAGGTGAGACCCACACCCCTCAGCTGGTCCCCCAGTGGACCCTCCAAGGCCTCCCAATTGCACGTGGTCTGGGTCTGTTTAGAAATAAAAGAATGCTCCGAGGAGAAATGAGGAACTTAATAGAATTTTAAAAGCGGCAGGAACTGATGGGGCTACAGATGGTGGAGGACCGAGTCAGCCCCGGTTTTGTGGCAGGGAATGTGGCCTCAGGGAGGGTCTCGGAGCCACATCCACGCATCAGGTCCAACCTCATTAGCTGGCCCAGCGGGACTCCGCTGCCACGCAAGCGCTGGCCGTGGTGAGGGGCCCTGAAGATGCTGGTAAACGGACAGGGGGCAGCGAGAAGCTCAACGAGTCGCGTGGCTAAGCGACTGGCCTGCACCTGCTCTGCACGGAGCGGAAATGAACGTCTCACGGACGCAACCGGGCTGGTGGAGAGACCAGACGTGGGCTCCCAGGCTCCAGGTTTCCCTATGTGGGGGGTTCATGGCTGGGGTGCAGGACCACTTCCTTTTTCCTCTCCGGAGCCTCCCCCAGGCCCTGAAGATGGCGGGAGACACAGGAGCTCAGCCCTCCTGCTGCGTCGCCAGTACCCTCCCTTCCGTGATCGCAGGCCCCCATCCAGCCTCCCCTCTCGGGACCAGTCTAAGCTGATGAAGGGCCCCTCCGGAAAACACGCCGGATGGACCAGGGAGGGGCTGGGGGAGCCCCCTGGCGGTCCCCACAGGGGCATGACCACGCCCCCAGCTCTGGCCTCACACTGGAGGCTGGAATGTGCCCCTGTGGTTTCCAGTTTAGGTCCTGGCCGGGTGAGAGCATGGCGGCCATCCCTCGAGGCGGCTCTCACCGTTGCTTCCGTCCCCCCCTCCGCAAGGGCCCCTTGGTGCCTCTCTGCTCGCTCTGAGGGGGCAGCCCCCTGGGTCCCCGAGTCACCTCTTCCCCAGGTCTCCCTCCCAAGCCCTCTTGGTTTCTAACTTCTCCAGCTCTTCAGCCTGACATTTCGCTGTTTCTTTTATTTTTTTTTCTTCCTGTCATTTCATGTTGATGAGCTAAAACTGATGACGAGCCCGTCTGGGCACCACCCCCAGTCACTGGATCCCGGGATGGGGTGGGGGACGCTCAGTTCCCGCCTCACTGGGAGCAGGTGTGGAGCTGGGTGCGTGGGGGTCCCTTTGTTGGTGTGGGTGTGCTGCAGGATGGGGGGAAGGTGTGTGAGTGCACCCCGCTAGGGGCTTCTCCATACACAGCCTGGATGAGGCTCCTGCTAGCTGAACCTCCTGACCTGTAGCCAGTTAGGGGAAGAGGTGGGGGTGGTTTCTGGTGATGGAGCCAAGCATGGCAGGGGTGAGGTTCCTAGAGGACAGCTTACGTCTGCTGGGGTGTGGCTAGGAGTGACGGGGGTGGGGTGGGGTCAGGCCAATGTCTACTCTGCTGGCTCAGGTCTCAGCCACTCCTTCCCTCATCGAGGGGTCCTACTTGCCTGCTGTCTTGAGAGCCCTTTGTGGTGGGGGGGGAGGGGTGGACCCCAGCCCCAGCCTCCTCCAGTTCAGTCCAGGGAGTCCCCAAGCAGTTTTGCTGCCTGAGGCCAGGCTGCCTAGAGCCTTCTTTTCTGAAAGGAGCCCCCATAGCCTGTCCACAGGGGCCTGGCTTGGGGCTGGGGGTGGGGGGGCCCTGTCTTGTCCTTGGCCATAAGGCCCACCCTGGACTGAAAGCAGGATGGATGGGAGGGGTCAGTGCTGTGGGCAGCACCCTGCGGGCATCGCCCCCGAAACAGAGTGACGCGGAGAGGCCGGAGGGCCCCTGAAGCCACGGAGAACCTGACTGTGAAGCAGCTCTCAGGGTGGGTACATCGGTCTGCTGGGAGACACGGGATATCACCAGGCATGCGCAAGGAAGCATCCTGCCCTCTGAGATGTCAGGGCAGGTACTGGCGGGGGTGTGGGGGGGTGTGGGTAGGGGGGGTAGGGAGTAGGGGGGCGGTGGCGGGGGGCCCACCATGTGTTTCACTGTCTCCAGCCTGGCTCACCCCCCTGGTGAATGAAAGGGCTTGCTTCCGTGGGGCTGGGGGTGAATCTGAGCTGAACACACTTTGCTCCAGGAAGCTCTGTGGGGTTAACAGGATCTTCCTTGCAGTCGGGGTGGCTCCTTCTCCTTTGGTTTTCTTTCACAGCTGCAACGCTGGCTCTTGGTGGTATTGGGGCTGTCTCCTCTTCTCCTGCCCGGGGGTATTTGAGCTCTGATGCCCTCTCTCTGCCGGGTCCCCACACAGGGTCAGTGGCTCCTGCTTCTGACCGAGACATACACCCCCTTGGCCCTGAGCTCGGGGCTCCATTTTCACTTTGTGCCCTCCCTGTCTCCTGCCGCGTCTACATCTCTTGGTCCAGTTTTCACCGCTGGGAAGCCCTCCCTGCTTGCTGCTCAATGAGCTCTCTCTTCTCTGACCCCTGCAGTCCTGGTCTCCCGTGTCTTATGGGTAGGTCTAGAAGCTCCTCGTCCAGCTGGGACCTGCCTCCCTCACCTGGGACCCTGCTCCTTGCCCCTTATTTACCTTGAGAATGAACCCAGAGGTACGACAAATGGCTGTGGCACCTTCCTATTGTCCCCGGCGTCCAAAAGACTACCCTAGGAGTCTGAGGACCGCAGAGCATCTGGGTGCTGGTGACTGACAGGCAGGGCTTTGAATTTTGGCTCGGCCACCACATAGCTGTGTGATCTGAAGCAAGTTACATGGCCTCTCTGGGCCTTCATTTGTACCTTTAAGCGGGGCCAAACTTCCACCTCCCAAAGTTGTTGTATGGGTTAAATGTGTGTGTTTAAAATCCCAGCCTTTGGGAGTTCCCTGGCAGTCCAGTGGTTAAGACTCTCTGCTCTCACTGCCAAGGGTGTGGGTTCAATCCCTGGCCAGGGAACTAAGATCCCACAAGCCGCATGGTGCCCCCCAAAGAAAAATAAATAAAATAAAATAAATGCCAGCCCTCAGTGGGTGCTCTGTAAACACCAGCTTCCCTGGGAAGTGAGCTCTCTTGTCCTTGGGTGAAGACATGGAGGCCCAGAGAAGTGGTGTCCAGGCCAGAGCTCATTTTGCACAAAGGTGGGGCTAGAACCCAGGACCAGAACAAGAACTGCCATTCTGTACTCTTCCTGGGGAGCCCCAGCCAAGCACCTAGCCTGTGGAACCCAGAATGCGGAGAGCCAGGGTGGGGTAAACCCACCTCTCCCTGCAGGACCCCTTCCTCCCGCCCCCACACCTGTGCCCTGAAGTCTCCCTGGCTCCCGGGCTTCTTCCCTCCTTCCTGCTTCCACCCAGGCCTCTCTCCCCCTTCTGCCCCTTCCTCTTCTCCTTTCTGGGCTCTTCCTTTCCTGTTGGATTTCTCCTCCCCTCCCCCTCCTACCCCTGCCTCCGTCTCCATCTCCGATTCCCATTTCTTTCATCTTTGTTAATGCCCACCTCTCCCCCATTCCCCTCCCTCCACAGAAGAAGTATTTAATGGATATTAAATTATTTTAAACTTTCTTTTTTTTTCCAAAGAGCTTGGTGATGATGCTGACTCAGGATCATCTCACTGTCTAATATTGAATATGCAATTAATAGATAGATGTTTAGGTTTGGCTCTCTTTCCCCTGCCCCCACCCCCACCCCCTTGCTGCCGCAGGAAGGATAAAATAGCTGATTAATCTGGTTTGGGGCAAGTGTTAACGCGGGAGATATATGGGAGAAAGGAGATGAGGTTAGCAACTTGGAGTCGGAGGGTGGCTGCCTCCAAGGCAAGTGAGGGAGAAATGGTTTGTGTTGGAGCTCAGCACGCGGGCCTCGCAGCACGGGCTGTGAGCCTGGCGTAAACCCGAGGGGCTCTGAGCTGGTGGTGGTGGTGGAAGGCCCTCCCGCACTGAGCCTTCTTCCTGCCACTCCACCTCTCCAGGTGTGGAATGTACCTTCCTTCAATCAACTCAGGTGCCACCTCCTCTGAGGCCTCTGGCTGCCCCCACCTTGGGGACCCCTCCTCTGGGGGTGTGGGTGCCGTCCAAGCTCCCTCCCTTACTTGATGGCTCTCCCCCAAAGGGCCGGGGTCTTTGCTGCCTCTGTGAGACCCCGCCGCACGGCAAGGGCATTGCTGGAGGCCTGGCCCTGGGTGTTTGAGGAGCCTCTGTGTGCAGAGAAAGGCGAATAACTGGGCTGCCAGGAGGGGGCAGGAGCCAGAGTGAATCAGTTGGTCTCTGCAACGCAAGCCCTTCACATCTGCACCGTTTCTGCTCTCCAGCTGACCTGTCTCCACCTCCACGATGGGGCTCCCCAGGACGGGACAGTCTCAGGGGGCCACAGGGACACGGGCCTGTGCCCTGGGGCATGGGGCTCCTTTGGGTGGCACCAGGACACCGGTTGGCCTGTTGGGCCTGAGTTGAGGCCTGCGTCCGGAGGGCCGCAGAAGCCTTGTACCCAGGTGGGAGCCCTGCTAGGCCCCCTGAGGGCAGCGACCTGTGCTGGAGGGACCCTAGACATCCCCCGAGGTGGGCAGGTGACCTGTGGCCACACTACAGGACACGGAGCTCGACTCTGAATCTTGCAAGTAGCTTTTGTCTATTTGACTTCGGGCTCTTAATTTCCTGGAAAATCTGGGGGGAGGGAGGGGGAGGGAGAGAGAAGTTCCTCAGTGCTCAGCTGAGCTGAGAATGACTGTTCAGGCCCAGTCAGGGAGGGCCCAGGGACAGAGGGTGCTGGCGTGGGCATGGAGTGGGCACAGTGCCCGGTCAGAACCAGGGATGGTGGGTGCTTGACAGAGGAAGCTGGAGCCTGGCCTGGTCCACCCTCTGTGTACAGTGGGGGTGAGGCCACGCTGGTGGAGAGGACAGAGCGTCCCCTCGGGGAGCGGGGGCTGCGTCTGTGGATGAGGCTGTGTGTCCTTCTGCTCTGGCCCCTTCCAGACATCGGTCTGTCTGCCTGCATCTAGGTCCAGCATCTTGGCCGGAGCGGCCCCACACCCCAAGGGCAGCCCTCCTCAGACTTGCCCAATCTGGCCTGAGCTTCCCACCACAGATGTGTGCTAAGTCACTTCAGTCATGTCCAACTCTTTGCGACCCTATGGACTGTAGCCCACCAGGCTCCTCTGTCCATGGGATTCTCCAGGCAAGAATATCAGAGCGGGTTGCCGTGCCCTCCTCCAGGGAGTCTTGCCCACCCAGGGATCGAATCCGCGTCTCTTCCATCTCCCACACTGGCTGGCAGGCTCTTTACCACTGGCATCACCTGGGATGGCCGGGGAAGGATTGGAGCCCATTTCCTCCCTCTCATCCTGGTGCCCTTTCAGCCAGTCCCGTCCCATCACAGTGGGGTTTTCCTTCCTGACACGGAGGCGGGCCTGCCCTTCTGGTTGTCTTAAAGGGGGCAGTGGAGCACCCAGGACATCCGGCCCATTGACTCACAGAGAGGAAGGAACCCCAGCAAAATGCAGACCCCAATCCATTCTCCTCCTCTTCAGTCGGTCCCCACACCAGCCACCCAAGGCTCCAAAGCCCCGTCCCAAGCCCCAGCCACGAGGTCCCCAGGGGGCTGGAGGCGGCGGCAGGGAGTCGCTGCAACCCCCTCCCGTGGTGGGGATGGGGGCGGGAATGGAGGCAAAGGAAGGGCTGAGACAAGTGGGCCCTCGGGTGAAGCGGGAGGCAGGAGGGGAGAAGACGGGGCCGGAGAGAAGGGAGGGGCAGAGACAAGTGGGCCCTCACGTGAAGGGGGCTGGCGCAGGCAGCTACTACCTCCTCGGCTCTCGCTGTCCGCCGGTTTCACCTGGATCGGCCGGTTCATCTGTAACAGAGCACAGGGTGGGCAGCATTAGAGCAGGCGCGCCTGCACCCCGAGGTGCGTGAGTGTTCAAGGGACATGGCACACTGCCCACTCCTCGGACGCGGACACCCACGCCCCCGGCACCCGCTCGTGAGTGTCTCCACTAAAGCCCCGCCCCCTCCCCTCCCCAGCGCGGTCCCTAGGACCCCCCCTGATTTCAGGAGGGTGTCTCAGGACTGAAGACCCTGAGGTGTTGCCAGCCGTGAGGGGCTCTTGCTAACTGCGATGTCGGTCCACCCAGGACACAGCTGGTTTTGCCGAGCTGGTCTCTGGCCGCAACTGACTCCTTCCTAGCTTGGGGCCCGGCAGCGAGTGGCACCCCACCCCTGTGCCATCCCCCAGACGCCGGCGGTTGGTCCCAGGGGTGCCCGAGGCTCCGGGCCTCGCAGCTCCCGGTTGGAGCAGAGCTCAGGGTTGGGGCTCCAGACTTCAGCCAGGCTGTCCCCTCGGTGGGGTGGGGGCGGTATGTGCGGGATGGGCAGCTATTCGTCTCCTGTGACGTCCGGGTGCCAGGAGGACACCAGAGAACCGCCTGCCTCCCCATCTTGCAGCTGCAGGCCTCTCGGGAGGATCCATGCAATGCCTCGTTCAGGCCACTAGGGGGCTCGCAACTCCAAGGATCCAAGGCTCCGCAGCCTGTTTTTAATCCTGCTGCCGGAGGCATAGGATGGGCTAGGAGGCCCTGAGGTCCCAAGATATTTCAGACAATAAAAACGGGAGGAATCGCGCAAATGGAATAGAACTTTGTGTCTCTGCCCGTGCTTCTGCGTGTCACGTACCTCCCTGATCCCTCAGTCTACCTACATTTCTCTCCCAAACGCACCCCGATAGGCAGTTAGGTACTAAACGCCCCATTTGATAGATGCAGAAGCTGAGGCGGCCGCCACGTGCCAGGATGTGCCTGGGAACCCGGGTCTGCCAGGGCTATCTGAGGGCCTTTTGTTCTGTCCCAGGTGACTTTTCATTGCCACTTCCCCTCGTGTCCGGAGGAGGCTGGACTAGCCCGTGGCAAGCTTCCTCCTGGCCTAGGATTCTGAGCAAGTTTTGGCTGCGTCAAGACGACTGGGTAGGGGAGCGTGGGGGCCCATGACTCAGCAAGGTGAAGAGGAAGCTGGGGAAGGGCAGAGTCGCTCGAGGAAGGACATAGGCGGGAGGCAGGGCACAGAGTAGAGGACCAGGGAGCCAGGCTGCCAGGGGGCAAGAGAGGATGCTGGGAGGCTGGTGCACTGAGAGGGCTGGGTGCCACTGTTTGCTCAGAGGTCCCCACTTGGTGCCCCCTGTGGAGCTGAGGGAAAGGAAGGTGCTGGGTATGCAAGCTCTGCCAGCAGAGTTAAGTGTGCGGTACAGGGACCTCCAGTCACAGGGGGAAGAAAGAGGGCCATAAGGAAATTTCCAGCTTCCTTTCAGGGGCCCTGGCTCCTCCATAAACCACCTCCTTTCCAGTCCTTGAGAAAAGGATCCAGGAGGCAGAGCAGGAATCTGACTGTGGGAGAAGGGCTCTCCCCCCGGTTTCCATTCTATGCCTTCGGAGGCTCCACACCCAGCCCTTTCTGAGGCTCTCTCCGCTTCTGGAACACCCCTTCCCCCGGTTCACACCCCCCAGAGCTGTAATGCTCTCTTACTCCAGAAAGGCCCCACGGCTGACCTGGACCCAGTTCTGGCCATTGTACTCTCCTGGGTGAATTTCTGTGACTTTCTTGCTTATGTAATTTTTATAATTCTCTGAGGAAGGTATTATTCTGTCTTTTTCCAATGAAAAGCTAAGCCCCGGGAGTGGGAGGTCTGGGATGCAGCCAGGGTTGGTAGGCATGGAGCTAACACGACGAGGGTGAGTTGGTCTTGGTATATTTCATCTCATTTGACCCCAAGCTGCTCTGGAAGGGGGGCTTCCCAGGTGGTGCAGTGGTAAAGAATCCACTTCCCAATGCAGGAGATGCAAGAGACATGGGTTTGATCCCTGGGTTGAGAATATTCCCTGGAGTAGGAAAGGCAACCCACTCCAGTATTCTTGCTTGGAAAATCCCATGGACAGAGGAGCCTGGAAGGCTACAGTCCATAGGTCACAAAGAATTGGACACGACTGGGTGAGCATACACTGCACTGTTGCTCTGGAAGGAGAGGACGAAGGGAGGATGTCCTTCTGGCAAGGGGCAAGTGGGCCATCATATTGACTACAGCTTCCTCAGCCTAGCCCCACAAATCTGGCTCCCACCATCTCTTGTATCATTCCATTCCTCATGGCCCAGCTCTTTTTTCCCCCTGTGTGTTCCTTTGGCCTGAAAGCGTCTCTCTCACAGCCCCACCAGCTTCTTGCCCTTGATCCTGAAGTCTTTCTGGTACTCCAGGGGGAAAGGCCCTGCAGGAATTCTCCCTTTTCCATATAGACGGTACAGTCAAGTTTGGGCACTGAATTGCACGGGGGCTACTGCCCTGTTACACCTACAGGAACATAAACAGCTGCTCCAAAATTATATTGTTGGACTAACATCACTTCCCCTAGGGTGTATGCAAATAGGGAAACTTTAGCCAAGGAAACGGAGTTTTGGAGAGGTTAAGAAACTCGCCTGAGGTCACACAGGTGGTCAGTGGTAATCAAGATGACACTGGCCTGCGTGTTCAAAGATGCTGGAAACCAGGCCTAACAGGCTTGGGGAAGGTCTGGGAAAATTCAAAGCAGAAGAGCAGGGAGCAGGTGGGGAGGGCGGTGGGGTGATTCAGGCTTCTCCAGTGAGGACTGGGGGTGAGCAGAGGCAGGCAGAGGTGTGTGCGCCCGAGTCAGCCGAGCTCTGCAGCTGTGGAGATGAGGGAGGGAGGAGCCCACAGAGGAGACTTCATCCCTGGGGCCAGAGCGGGCCCAGGCCAACCCCAAAAGCTTAGGTCAGGGGACCCGGGAGGGCGCCTTCCCTGCCATCTTTTTTCTGAAGGTGGGGACTTTGCATGAAGCCCCGCGGCAAGCCTTCTCTGCGCGAGCAGAGGGGGTGAGTCCTATGGATGGACAAGGGCTGGGGCGGGGGGAACTGTTTCTGTTCTGAGGGGACCCATTTTCCAGGGTAAAGTGAACAAGGTAGATGGAATCTGCCTGTGCCTGGAGCCTTCCCCCCCGGGGGCGCCCCACCCTCAGGCAGCAGCCGCTGGCCCACTGTCCTTGGTACCTGGGCGCTTGTGAATGCTGTGCCCCAGGTCATGGACTCAGGCTTGGTTCCCTTCAGCCCCCCGCCCCCCACTGGCCCTCCCTGAGCCAGCCAGCCCCGGACGGTGATTCCAGACACCCTCCATCACTGGAATCCTGGCGGCAAGGACCCAGGGGCTTGTCCAGCCTCCCACCTGCCCTCGGCTGTGGGCTAGGCACCCGTGGTGGTGGAGCAGAATTGACTTGGCTACCGTGGACCTGTGGCTCCTGGGGTCATATTTCATATCCCATTACGATCTAGGGATGGTCAGCATCCACACAGCCTTCACGGGGATGTCAGGGAGTGCCTGGCTAGATGGAGAGAGAAAATATGGCCTGTGCTTTCTTAATTCTCAGCAGAAATAAAGTGTCAGGATCAGTCGAGAAGATTTCTTAGCAGGCTCTGTACCAACGCCTCCGGCCTGGAGGGAGACCTCTCTTCTCTGGCCAGTCTCTCTTCCCTGTTCCAGACTCAGGCCCTGTCTCAGCCCGCCTCTGTCCTGGGGAGGGGAGGTCAGACCATGCTGCAGAGATGGCTTTGCAAGGCACGACCGGTGTGGAGGGGGAGAAAGAATTCTGGGAGGAAGGCAGAAGGGGCGGTGGCCACTTCCTTGCCCTTCTGACTTTAACCGTGGCCTCTGGATCTCTCAGCCACATGAGCCCCAGGGCGTCCCTTGTAAGTGAACATTGAGGATGCTGGAGCCTAAGTCTCTGTGTCTTTCCTTCAACCCATCCCTTGCTGCTCTGTCCAGGCGTCCCTCTCAGCCATGATATTGTCCTTCTGGGTGGGCCTGGGGCTGGAGGCAGGGTCATCAGCCTGGAGGTCATCACCCCATGCCCCCTGTGGCCTTCAGCACAGGTTGGGTCTCCTGATACCTGAGCTGGGCTGCCTGCAGGACAGGTCAAGCATGAAGCCGCCCTCATGCTTCTGGGGTCAACCCTCCTGGGGACATCGCTAAATTTCGTTGTCATAGACTGCGTTCCTGCTTCCAGCCTGGGGGGCACCCTCAGGGGGAGCAAGTGGTCCTGGCCCAGGACTGGGGCCCTCCCTGTCCCGCCCAAGGGTGGGCGGCAGGGCTCCTTCCCTCCCAGGCCCCTTCTGCTCTGGCTGGGTCTCCCTTCCCCCTCCCCATCTCTGCTACTTTTTGCGTCAACACATATCCATGCATTAAACAAGACATTCCATTAATTTCTTCATCATCATAACTTAAGCTGGGACATACCCTTTAAATATTCATTCAGCTATGAAAACTGGGCATTAAAATTTTAATAATGTCAAGCTCATTTGAACCGGGCTCCTTGGGGACGATTACGATACAATTAGAATAAATATGATGATTGAGCTAGTCCAAAGGCTTCACCTGTCTGTCCAGCGTGGGTCCCCATGGAAGGAGAGGACTGTGGCCAGTGGGCAGACAAAAAGACTGATGGACAGGCCAGCCAGATCTTTCCTAACACCCTCTATCTCTCCCACACCCCACTCATGTCTGCTCGGGGGGCCCGGGTGGTCCTCCCACGGACCTCTGCGGCTCTCTGCTGCCCCCTGTGGGCCAGGGTGCTGGGCCTTCCCTCTGCACCTGGGAAGCCAGCCCTGATTAACCACTGTGGCTCCAGTTACCCTTTCCCTTGCCTTCCTGGTACAACTCCAGCTGTGCTTCTGGGCTTGTTCCTGCGTGGCAGCCACGCCCCTGTCTCTGTGTCTCTTCTCCCTGGGCTTGCAAGGGGCTCCGCGAAGCTGGGATGAGACCACACCAGAGCAGGGCCAGCTTGGATCACGGGCCCCTGAGTGCCCCAGGTGTTCAGCCACCAGCCTAGAGAGGGGCTATTTTCACCCCATTTTGCTTTTGCTATGACCACTTTCCTGAGGGCTGGCATGGCGAGCTGAGCCCACCCCCACCCCCATCCCCATGTCCCTTACTGTGCTGCCCTTGCCTAAGACAGTGCTGGTAAGGGCCTTGGGGACATTCAGAACTCGCCCTGCTTCACTGGGACAGCCCTGACTGTCCGCAGCATCCCTTGGGCCCCCTGCCCCTGAGCTGGGTCCCCCTCCACCTGTCTTTTCAGGATCCTGAGCCCCCTGCTTCACACCAGGCCCCAGTGAGCTGACCAAGAGCTGTCTCAGAAATAAAAAAGAGCCTGGAAAGCTGGCTGTCACTCATCCAAAAAAAATTAAAAAGTGAAGTGAAAGTGTCAGTAGCTCGGTCATGTCCAACTCTTTGTGACCCCATGGATTATAGCCCTCTAGGCTCCTCTGTCCATGGAATTCTCTCAGTAAGAATAGTGGAGTGGGTTGCCATTCCATCCTCCAGGGGATCTTCCTCACCCAGAGACTGAACCTAAGTCTCCTGCATTGCAGGTGGGTCCTTTACCATCCGAGCCACCACGGAATGGCCACCCACACCCTCCTTCTCCTCGACAAGACTCCCTGTCCTTCCGGTAAGACTTCACTGGTTAGCTCTCAGCCCCCTGGCCACAAGTGGCCTATGCTACACTCTCACTCTCTCTCTCTCTCTCTTTCTCTCTCTCTCTCTCTCTCTCTCTCTCTCTCTCTCTCGTGTGTGTATGAGTGTGTGTGTGTGTGTGTGTGTGTGTGCATGTGTGTGACAGACTGGGGAGTCACATGTTTCTCAAACAACAGCAGGGACCTGATTTCCTACTCACAGACTCTCAGACCCTAACTCAGGACTCATCTCCTGGAGTGTGAGTGTGTGTGTGTGTGTGTGTGTGTGTGTGTGTATACACGTGCACCCACACCCATGCTTGGGTAATACTTGTGTGACATCACAGACCTCATGAAGGAATTCCTTCAGGCTGGGGATGGAATTGAATGAGGGAGGAGACTAGTGCAGTGGCCTCAGAGACGTCAGCTTCCATGTTGTTTGCCGATCTGTGAGCCAGGAAAGGCTGGGCCAGTGCCCCGTGTGAGTCTGGGGGTGGGGGTGGCAGGGTCACTGTGGTGGCCTATGGAGATGGCCAGCGTGCTCTCCAGTGGCAGCTGAGCCCCTGGATGTATTTTCAGGGTGGGTGTCCAAGCCTCAAAGCCAAGGGTCCTTTCTGGCTCCTTTCGGGGTGTGTGGGTACCTGGTGGTACGCTGTTCCCTGCTCATCCAAAGGGCTCACGTCTCCCCAAACCGGGAAGTCCTCTGGTAATATTGACTCTTCTTCTGTCCAAACCCGCAGCCTGCACTGGAGGCAGCTCTTAGCTCTGTGTGCACCCACCCACTCCCCAAACCTGGCCCCTACTCTTCCTCTGTCCCCATCTGCTCTCATCCTCCCAGAGACCTCAGCTTCTATGCTGTCTGTCCCCCACCCTAGCACACACGATGGCCACGGAGACGGTGAAGAAGCAGACCGTGCGTTCTGGGCTTGTTCGGACACCTGTGCCCCAACCCCAGTGGCATCGCTGCTCTGGGAAGAGACAATTCGCAGGGCTCAAATGGTGAAGAATCTGCCTGCAGTGCTGGAGACCCAGCTTCTATCCCTGCATCAGATCCCTGGGTTGGGAATATCCCTTGGAGAAGGGAATGGCAACCCACTACAGTGTTCTTGCCTGGAGAATCACATGGACAGAGGAGCCTGGTGGGTTACAGTCCATGGCGTTGCAAAGAGTCGGACACGACTGAGTGACTAACACTTTCACTTATTCAAAAAGCAAGGGAAAAGGCATCATTAGAGCACTAAAATATAAAGTTTTCCCTTTCTTTCATGGTTTCTATCTTTCTTGACTTGTCCTGGTATTTTTTTTTTTTAACTCAGCTATTTGATGTCATTTTAAGTAAAGAAAAATATAAAATTTAAAGTATTAGCATGGACTCTACCATTCATCTTTATTTTGTGTGATGCCAGTTTTAAATGCAAACATCAGAACATTTAACTCCTGTGCAGAATCACCAAAATTATACAATTTCGTTTTTGTGGCTAATGCCTGGAGGGTGCCTTGAGGAGAGAAATGTAAGCTAGACTCAGGAAGGTTACGAAGAAAGAGAAGGTCCCCTCAGGCATGGAGACCCTCAGAGGAACCCAGACCCGTGCTGTACCCTGGGGGTGGACTGGATTCCCCTTTCCACTGACTCCAGACCAACCTGGTACAACCAAGCCCAAGGTGAGCCCTGGGAACTCAGGCCAGACTTCACTTCTGCCCATGGCCCCTCTACCTTAACCCACATGGGCAGGTGACCCTCAAGGGTATTTTAAAGTCTCTTTCAGAGATGCATTAGTCACCTGCTATGACAAGGGCTCTGTTGACCAGACAGACATGTCACAGCGCTGCGAGCCCAGGCAGGGGCCACAGGAAGAGTGGGCCTGACCCGACCCTCGCTAAACTCCACCCAAGCCATTGCTGGCTGGCCTAGAAAGCAGAGTGATTGCACGTGAGGACCAGGATGTATGTGGATCAGGCAGGGGGGAGGCAGAATCGATCATAAGCAGAGTCCCCCAGCCCCCCTACACGGGGTCCTTCACGCCATGGACGACACTTACGAATCCCAAGTTCAAAGATGATGTTATAAGAATTTCAAGGTGGCAACTGCAGAGGACTAAACCCCAAGGATGGGACCCTTCTGAGGGTGGAGGCCTGGGTGAGAGCAAGGGGCGGGGGCTGCCCGTGAGGCCGCCCTGAACACAGTGCCTTTCTGCGTCCCCATCACCTTGCAAGCTTATCTCCAGGCATCAGACATTTCCTTGACCATCACGTGTTTTCAGGTGGAACTGTGCACAAGCTCCAGAAACAGTGTTACTCAAAAGATTTATCTCTTAAAGATGACCTCTGGGTAATTTGTGGAGGATGGACTGAGAATTTCCAGCCTCTGGTATAAATGAGGAGGCAATCATCCAGTACGGATACAGAAAAGAGCCCCTGAATGGGACCGCGGGGACCACAGGTGGGCTGCTCTTTAGCGACCCTGCCCTCCACCTGGATTTTGCCTTTGCCGCACTTAGCAATTCGTAATGAACAAATTAATGAATGGAGGAGTTGTTTGTTTAAAGCCCCAGAGGGCAGATTTTGAATCTCAGGCTCCTGGAGTCTCCGGGCTGTGCAGAGTAGGCCCTCAGTAGCCTTGGAAGGAAAGGATAAATCCCTTGCCCCGGGGCTCCTGAAGTCCCCTCGAGACATGGAAGGGGCCTGGCAGAAGTGGCACACACTATTTGCAGCTTGTTGTAAATACACTGTTTTAATTACCTGCTTAATAAATCGCATATGGTTTGCTCCATAGAGAGGGGGAGAGAGTCAAGGGATCCTGTTGGCTGTCATCATAAAGTTTTGACTCAAGGACACCCTACAGTGATTTTGATTGCATAAGTGACACGTGCCTTTGCTGAAGCCCCTGCTCATAGACCAGACTCTGAGGGGACTCTGGCCAGGCCAGAGGGTGGCACCGTTCCCAGGGCATGAGGACAGGTCACAGGCCCGCCTGTGGGTGCAGGGCACTTGCTGCCCGGCCACCCCCGCAACACCTCAGGTCTCAGCTCCCCAACCCCCACCTTAAAGGGTCCCTTCAAGCTCCCCTCTTTTCACTGCCTTGCCATAACCTAGGACAGTTATGAACCAGTGTGGTTCTCAATTTGTAGATTTATTTGTTTAACGTCTGTCTCCTCTTTATGAGGGAAGGCCCACACAGTTCTGTTCCCACAGCACCTGGCACGCAGTAGGTGTTCAGATGCTCGCCGAGCAAATGGATGAAAAATCAAAGTGTTAGTTGCTCAATCGTGTTCGACGCTTTGCCATCGCATGGACTCGCCCACCAGGCTCCTCTGTTCATGGAATTCTCCAGGCAAGAATACTGGAATGGGTGGACATTCCCTTCTCCAGGGAATCCTCCTGACCCAGGGATCAAACCCGGGCCTCTTGCATTGCAGGCAGATTCTTTACCATCCAAGCCACCAGCAGATGGATGACTGAACCCTCTAATGCGCCTGTTACCGGCATTGCTCCCTCCTGCCTCAGCCATGCCCTGGCGGCAGGAGGGTCCAGAGGCCAGAAGTGGTCACCCGCCGAACAGCCCTATTTCTGGTCCAAAGAGAAAGGCCTTTAATCCTTCCTCCTCCAGCAAAGTGGCGATGTTGTACCTTTGGATTAAGAAGGGTTTACTGAAGCAGTGATCGTGGTTTAGAGAGACAGCCAGTGAGCTCAGACCAGACAGAAGAACCCGGAGGTTATTGTTAAAATATGCAAATCCACAGCCCATTGAAATGCAAACCCTCCAGATAAGATTTTTAATAAATCTGGTTCTGCTCCCACTCCCCGCTTTCAGGAGGCCATCTGATGCTTGTTGGGTCAGGCATGTAGGCCCTGTCAGCTCTTCACCCCTCTCCTCGTTTAGATGATCCAGCTCACGGCTGCCCCTCAAGTGGTGGTGGTCGAGGGCAGGGGCGCCTGCCAGCAGAGGCCCCTGGCCTGTCCCTTGACACAACACAGGAGGTCACCTCCGGGTCAACTGTAGGGACATTGAACCCTCATCCTTCCCATTCTTCACCTTCATCCTCACGTATCTGAAAAAGAGTCCCAAGCCCTTGCGCCCTCTGCCAGGGGGACTGCGGCGCGGTTCCCCCCAGGCACACCTCTCACTCTGCCAGTCACGGCCTCTGGACTCAGTGCGGTCTGCTGCCGTCCAAAGTGGCCTTTGAGGGGATGGAGGAGAGTGACGGAGAAGCAGCACAGGGGCCCGAGTGTCTTAATGACCGTCAGGACAGGAGTGTGCCTGTGTGGGCTCCATGTGCCTGGATGGGAGGCGCGCGCGACCCTGGCGGGTGGCACTCCTCAAGTCCTCCTCAACTCCAGACCCGGGGCTGACCACTCGCCTAGGCTTACCTCCCTCCATCCTCTGGGACACCATATAAGACAGGGGAACAAAACTGATGGGGTGGGGAGGATGGGGGGAGGGGAGGGGTTCAGGGCAGGAACGCCTGCGGACCACGCGGGTGGAGTTCGGAGAAGAGCCAGCCGGGTGCCACGCAGCAGGGACTGCGATGTGCAGACAGGTCAGGTGGACGCAGGAGGGTCTGAGCCTGTGCTGCGGGCAGTGGTGTCCGCCCCCGACCCCCCTCCGCCCCCGCGCCCGACCCCGACCCCGTCAGGTTTTGGCAGTAACAGCATTCCACCAGGGCCGCGCTGGGAAAGAGCAAGGGCGCAGCGCGGGCACGGGGCAGTGGCGCCCGATCGGGGGCGGGGGGGGGGGGACGTTTAGATCAGGAACGGCCAGCGCTGTCTCGGCATTGGGTCTCCTCCCCATCTGTGGGCAGGTGGAGGGCGGGGGGAGAGCTCACGCCCGCAGTGAGGGGGTGGGGCAGGACGCGGGAGTCTGTACAACCCGCACATCCTCCGTGGTCCAGCCCCACAAGCAGGCCCCCGGCAGTTGCATAGCAACAGGCTGCTCTGCTCCGCAGTGTCCAGCGAACAGCGGCGGCGCTGAAGGAGCCTATTGGTGGGACTGCCTGGGGCGGCCCCCTCCCCTCCCCTCTGCTTTTTTCTTTCTCTCCCCCGCCTCTCTCCCAGCCTCCGCCCTCTCCGCTCTCTGGAATCTAAGTTTACAGAATGCTTTCCCCTCACCCACTGGGTACAAACAAAGGAGGTGCCCCCTCCGCTGGGTTGGTCTAAGGTCTCTCCAGCTTGTTTCCAAAGGGAGGGGTCCCCATGAGCTTCTTAGTTTTCCTTTTCCCCCCCCACCCCCGACCACTGCCCGTGGGGTGCGGGTTAGGTCCCCCCTGCGTGGGTGGGTGCTTCTCGGGGCTGTGGCAGGTGAGGCTGGGGGAGGGGGCCCAGTGAGAGATCCCAGAGACACCGTGGTGCGGCTGGACTCAGCCCCTACCCAGCGGCCAGGGCTTCCCAGGCCCACACAGCCAAGGGCAGCCTATCTCTTTGTCTCCAAGCCCCGCGTCCGTCTCACCGCTCCCACCAAGGCTCCGGAGCTGCCCTGGCAAGGGTGGGAGGACCCTTGTGGTCCTAATTACCGTCCGCTGCCGTGGAAACGAAGCTCATTAGCCTGCAGGGCCAGGCTGGGTCGCTAACCCTCTTCAGTATGGGGGTGGGGGGGGGGTGTGATGAAAAAAAACAACAAAAAACCCAGCAGTGGATAAATGGATATGCTGGATGAAACGAGCCCTGACTTCTTTGGGAGGCCTGGATGTCGGTCCTAGCTCCGCCACCTACTTGTGCCATGAGGTGGGACCGTCACTTGACCTCTTAGGGTCTCAGCCCCAGAGTGTGGAGAACCTCGCAGTTGTGAGGCTCTTAGCACAGTGCCCGGCGCCTAGCAGGTGCTCAGCAAACACACGATAGCACCCGCTTCGCTCCCCCAACTCCTCATCCCCCAGAGCCTCTCCACCAGCCGGCTCTGCCCTGATCCCTGCACAAGCAGGCACAGCAAACCTTTCCCGGGGAGCTCACGGCCCAGTCTGCACAAGGGCTTTGCTGAAAGGCCTTCAAGCCCACCCTTCCTGGGCCGCAGCCACGCAGGGTGCCTCCGCCCTCAGCCCCTTAGCCCCGCACTTGGCCGGGACCCACCACCTGGAAGTCCCTTCTTCTGCTCCGCTGTGGGGTGGGGGGGAGCGTTTCAGTTCCTGCTCCCACACCACAGCGGTGGGGCATGCTCTTCTTGCAGTTCTGCCCTGGCCAGCTCTAGTGACCAGAGAGGAAGTGTTCCCAACCTGCCATCCCCTCCTTTACTCTCATCAGCCCAGGTAGCAGAGCTCCACAGGGCAAGGCGAGCCCAGCACCCAAGGCTTCCCTCAGCTGTGCGGACCAACGCTGAGCATGCACGCACCTCACCAGGGGGCTCGGGGGCTCTGGGCCTTCCGCATGCGGCTCTGTCCAGCTGGGTCTGACCTTTCCCAGCCCATGTGGAACCACTGCCTTCCTGAGTTGGACCTGGCCTCCTCTGTGTGGGCAGGAATGAGAAGGGGAGTGGGCAGCCTGGCCCTGGGGGCTGGATGGAGGCCCGGGGACCGCCTTCCCTGCTGCTTCCCCCATCTCCCTGCAGCCCGCCCCTGAGTCCGATGCGCTGAGTCCTCCTCTACCACCTGCCCCACCAGGCCGCCCTGGACTCTGGACCCTGCCGCCAGGTTCAGCACCCACCCCCGTGAGCACCCACCCCAGAAAGGGCGCTTTCCGCATTGCTCTCCCCCAAACCGGGACCCCTCCTCCCTGTCTCATGGGGCTCAGTCTCAGGCCTGGAGGGACAGTCCCTAAGCAAGATAAAGGAAAAAAACAAAGCCCACACCATGAAAATGACAAATCTAGAGGAAATTGCTCTTAGTCCCACACCAGTCTGACGATGCCAGCCAAGCGCAAACCTGAGTCATCCTAGAAACAGCGCCGACATTGGCTGTTTGGAATTTGTTTTGTCTCTGGGCTTTAGATTTAACCATTCCTTCTTTCTCCCTCCCCCTCCCCCCACTGCCTGCCTCTGCCCCTTGCTCTCCGTTTGCTAATACGAGCCTGCACAGCCAGCTCATCCAAGTCTGTTTTCCTGGCATTAATTAACACAGCGCTCCAGCCTCCAACAGGCTAAATGATGAATCAGGTTAAATTCCAGACAACAGCCGCACACCGCCATCAATTAGCCATCTCCGGGGCAGCTTCATTAATAAGCATCGATCATGGCCCTCCTCCTGGAACACACCAGGGTCTCTGGGTCACGGGCACTGCCCATGAGTGTGTCAGGCTTAGGTGTGAGTGTGATCACGTGTGTGTGGGCGCTGGGGCGCCTGGTGGGGATGAACACTTGAGTGTGTATGCAAGACTGCAGGTGTTTAGAGGGCATGGGTGGCAGAGGGGATGGTGCTTGTGGTGTGGGTGTGGGTGGGTGTGTGTGTGTTTATCAGTGTCTGTTATGGGCATGGGGTGCTAAGTACCTGGGTTCACTCTCCACTCTACTGCCCGCCCCCCTTGCCGGCTCTGTGCCCCTCTGCTTGCCTACCCCTGTCCCCTGATGGTAGGGTTCTCCTGAGAGTCACTGGCCCCTCTCCCCTCCCCTGCTCACCCCCAGAGACTTTGCCCAACCCCTTCTCTTCAACTTGCACCCCATGGAGGCAACTCTAGAATCCCTCTTGCCATCACCACCCTCTTTCCCCTTGCATGCTGGGTTCTCGTGGTTTCTGGCCCTTGGCTGTCCCCAAGGTACGCACGACCTCCAGCCCAAAGCTGACTCCCTGGGTTTTCTGGCTCCAGGACCACCACTGCCTCTGCCCAGGGCCAGGCTCACAGCCTCCAATAGCTTCTGCACCAGCAGGTTGGAACCCAACCCTCTTGGAGGCATTGCTGACCTCCACTTGGACGGTCCCCTCGCTCTGCCTTGCCCCACATTCCTTGCAGGAAGTAGGATGATTCTGAACCAGGAGCTGCTGGGAACCCCTCAGAGACTCCCCTGCCCAGGGACTAAAGCCCACCTCCTCACAAGGAGACGAGGTCCCCTTTGGGCAGATGGTCTGCCTCTCCCTCGGCCTCGACATCACAGGCCTGCCTTGTTCCCTGGGTAGCCTCCTGCCAGATGGCGGCCCCCGTTGACTGTGGCTGATGGCTGCAACTACCCTCTCCCTGATCCTAAGTGTTCACAGGGTCCAAAGAGTCGGACACAACCGAAGCAACTTAGCACGGGGAGGGCTGCCTCCCCAACTTGCAGTGATTCTGAGCCGGCAGCCTCAGTGGGATGAATGCTCCAGAGCCTTCTCAAAAGAAAACCTGGTTCAGAGCAGGAGGCTGTGGTCACCCTCAACCTCGCGCGCGGGGCGCTTCGCTCTGCGCCGAGAGCCATGCGCCCCGGGCGCACGCGCCAATGGGGATGGACGTGGCCTCCCCAGGCGGCCACAGCGGATCGTCTCCTTAAAGGTTAATTAAGAATCTGAAGCCGGCCGGCGTGGTGCGGCCGGTGATGGCGGATGTGGCGTCTCTCCAGACCATTAAACACTAATTAGGTTTGGAAAGTCTATAGAGCTCCCGAGGTCTCATCAAGGCAGGCGCTGGCCCCCAGGTGCCCTTCGAAATGCCAG
This sequence comes from Capra hircus, assembly GCF_001704415.2. Taxonomy (NCBI): domain Eukaryota; kingdom Metazoa; phylum Chordata; class Mammalia; order Artiodactyla; family Bovidae; genus Capra; species Capra hircus. Next base: position 20,015,420 of record NC_030831.1, on the reverse strand, counting down.
AGCTGTCACCCCTCGACCCCCACCCCCCGCCGCCCGCCCCTCCCCAGCCGACCCTCTAGACCTGCCCCGCGACCTCTGGCTTCGGGTGGGGTCCCGCTTCATTTCTCTCCATCTTATTGTGTCTCCCTGGCCCCTGCTGCATCACCGCCTACCCTCCTCCCGTCGCTGGCCTGGCGGTGTCCCTGGACCTTTGGAATAGCTTCCTTCTCCCTGCATCCCTTTGCACTCAGGCGGCAACATCGCCTCCGTCTCTGTTTCCTCCCCGGTGGCTCGGAGGGCTGGTTTGAAAGGGGCGTGCAGTGGCCCCCCCACCGCAGTCTGGTGGACAGAAAGCTGATGAGGGTGTGGGCAGAGCAGGCCTGGGCCCTGGTGTCTAGAGAGGAGGGTGCAGTGGAGACATGGGGAGACCACCTGAGCCCCACACCCCCTCCTCAGGATTCTCCCCACCTTCATCAGAGCCTGATTTAAGAAAGGCTCCCTCTTGAGATCTCCTGGCCTCTGAGCTTCCTGGGGGCTGGACTCCACCTGCTTCTCACAGAGCCCGTCTCCAGCCTGTTTCCCCAGAGACCTGGCTCCCTTGAGGCCATCCTTGACCGGCTCCAATTTCCTTCCCTGCCTCTGAACTCAACCAGTGCACCAGGAGGAAGCGGCTCCTGAAAGCATTCATTCATTCGCACCTCTGATTTAAACCCTGCCTTGGGAGAAGGGCATGGCAACCCGCTCCAGTGATCTTGCCTGAAGAATCCCATGGACAGAAGGGCCTGGCAGGCTACAGTCCATGGGGTCGCGACAAGTTGGACATGACTGAGTTACTAACATTTTCACTTTCACTTTGCTCTCAGAGGACCCAGGGAGAAAGTGCCCCTCTTAGGACACGCCCTCAGTCACTGGTGCTCCCCCGGCTGGACGGCAGGACCTGAGTTGGGGAATTCTTGGAAGTCGTTTTTCCCTCCCCCTCCACCCCCCACCACATCTTTAGCACAAGTGGCTTGGGATTTCCCCCTCAGTGACAGAAGGCGGCTCATGTCCAAATCTGCCAGGAAGAAAGATGGCGCCACACGTTTCTGGGTCTCCCTGGCCACAGTGTGGAATTCTTGGTCCAGGTCTTCTAGAGAAGCTGTGAAGCAGAAATGTTTGTCCCCTGCAACGCCTGACCGTATTTTATGCTGACCCCCTGCCCTATGTTTGTGACAAACATGTCTGAAAACCATCACTGTCCCCATCACCGCCTGCTACGGTCGTCACCATCGCCACCAACACCGCATTTTATAAATACGAATAGGATATGGCTTAATTCCAAGGGATATTGCTACTGGTGGAATTCTGGATGCTGGGACAGGCAAGGGGACATTTGGGGGGAGGTGGAGCTTTCTTGGGGCCCCTCACACCACGTGGCATGGATAGCCTTGACACCTTTTTGTTCATGTGATGTCATGCACAATGCGACTGGCTCTGCTATGACTAGCTGTGTGACCTTAACTCAGTCACTTAACCTCTCTGTGCTCCAGTTTCATGGACTAGAAAATGCAGGGTAGACTCCTCTACCTTCACAGGATATGTGGTGAGCAGAACAAATATGTGCCCAAGACATGGCCTGACCTAGGTTAATTGGCTTCTTTCCATCTTTAGACAATGCCCTGCACCTCCACTTCTCCCCACAGAAGACAGGGAAAGGAGCTGGGCAGGGTCCCAGTCATTTGGGCCCCTCCACCCACCTTGGGTCCTGCCTCCAGGGTCCTTCACACCCTGTGACAGGCAGGGCTGGAGTGGGCCTGTGGGCGCGGGTGGTGCAGCCCAATTTCACAAGCACAGAGTATTATGATTGCATTGATTTCCATCATAAATCATATTTCCTATCTTCTGCCTCGCTCTCCTGCGTGCCCCAAGTTAAGCCTTGGTATTTTCTTTAGCGGCTGCCACTGTCAAACTTGGAGATGATATTAGGATAATGATGATAAATTTTACCCTGCAGCCAAGCCACTCCCTCTGTGGGGGGCAGGGAGGGGAGCGTTTACCCCCCCAGATGGATCCCTTTATGGACCTCAGGGACTCCTGCTGGGCGTTGGGAGGGAACTCACCTAAGCTTGAATGTGAAGGTCTTGCACCTTGACACGTGGACACATATGGGCACACGAGTCACGTGTGTGCAAAGATTTGGCGTATTTCATGTGGACACGTGGTGATGCTCTGGCCAGTGACACCTGGCAGGAGGCAGTGGGGAGGGAAGGCTGTGGGGAGGTCTGTGCTGAGCTTCCCGAGGTGCAGCTGCCCTAGTCTCAGGGATCCCAGTGACTTGGGATTCTGCGGGTCCCGTGGTTTTCCCTGTACAATGCACTTCACATCAGTCCTCCTGCTGACATCTGGGCTGGCGAGGAGGGTTTCAGCACACATTTCTCTACAAAGCCGTGGCTCAGGAAGTGCAGTCAACTCCTGGCTAGGGTATCCTTTCTGACCTCAGAAATGCCACATCTGTTTGTAGGGCAAAGCTGGTAATATGGCTCTCTTGAGTCTTGGGGTTTCTGCCTCTGCCAGTTGGGCTGGGCTCAGCTCTGACTGAACTGTGGGCCCCTCAGGAGAGAGACAAAGATACCAGGTCCTGGGTGCAGCATCAGGGCATTTCTCAAGAGGCTTTGGGGTGTGCCCCATGGGGGGACAGTCCCAGGAGACCCTATGGGTTCTCTGCAGTGGGGGCTGGCCTTGGAGCTGGAGGAGGACTCAGCAGAGATGTGGTCTTGCGGCTGCCTGTTCATTCACTCGCTTACTCACCCATTTAATGAATGTTCCCAAGCCAAGTGCCCTCTCCTGTCCACCAGCCCCACAGGCCAGAGGGGACCTCAGCACCCTCTTCATTGTCTGCACTATGGTCCGCTGGACTGAGATCCCTGGGTGGGGAACTGGCAAGTTTTCTCAGATGGCTGTGCTAAACACATCTGGTTCTTGAAGAAGGTGCCCCTGCTGATGGAGATGATGGTGACTGTGAATCACCAACTCAGAAGATGACGGGCGTCTAATCTGACCACCCATGAGATACTGACAGCAATCTCACGGCACCCTCCAGGCCTCAGGCAGTCCCAGCTTGGATGCCTCCCGTGATGGGGTGCTCACTCCACCTGTGAGTCTGATGTCTCTACTAAACATGTTTAGTCAAGCCAAAGCCTGAGCCACTTGCAGCTTCCCCTCCTTTGCACCCCCTGCTTTCGTACAGGAAATGCCTAATTTCTCTTCTTAATGACCACTCATCAAAGTAGAGGTGATGGTGAGAACCACCTCGGTGGCTAGGGAGCAGCACCAGCCTCTGGGACGCCCTGGGGCGGGGTCTCAGTGGGATGTGGTGGGCTAGGAGGCCAGGTGTCAGCAGATGGGATTGTATCCTACAGGAAACACCTGTGTGTGAATGACCAGCTCTGTGGTGAGGCTGTATGTCTGGCAGGCTGGGCTTTCTCTGGGAAACCAGTGGCCCTATTGATCCCAGAGGAGCAGAGGGGTAGCATCCACTCAGGCCACCAGCTTAGGGCTCTAACTGCTGCCCACAGGAGGGGAAGTCTGGGCCACAGGGTACAGACATTCCGGTGGAATTATGCGGGGTGCTCAGGGGCCAAGACCACCCATTTGGACCCACATTGTCTGGAAGCAACTTACATGAGGATGGTTGGGGGCAGGGGTAGGGGCATCACACTCTCTCCAAAGGGCTGGAAAGTGGTGCCTGGAAGGTGTCAGGATGTGGCAGGAGCTTCCTGCTCCAACAAGGGGCCGGCCACCTGGCAGCCAGGGCACTGCTGCCTGTTCCATGGGAGGGCTCCAGGAGATCCTGGCTGTGTCTGCGCACATGTTCATTTGGGCCCAGCAGCCACTTCCCTTCCTTCCGACACTAGGTTGTATGATGATGATGAAAGAAAGTTGCTCCCAGGAGCCAAAGAGGCTAAAGTTTCCATCACAGCTCTGTCACTTACTGACTGTGTGACCTTAAATGGCTTACTTGACTGCTAAGCCTCAGTTTCCTCATCCGTCAAAAGGAAAATGATGATTCCTACAGGTAAATGTTGCTGTGAGTAGTAAATAAGATATTCATATGAAGCTGCTAACAACGCTTGTCTCAGAGCAGTTACTTAACTCTCTGATGGATTCCTGAGGCCACTAGGCTCAAGATCCTCCTCCTCCAGGAAGTCTGCCCTGATTAATCCCACCCCTCTGGGGCAATCTGTGTCTCTCTGCTGAGATTTGCACCCTCGCTTTGTCTTTGGGGGCTTGGGCGTGTGTGTGTGTGTGTCCCTGTCTCAGAGGATGGAAGAACATTGCAGCTCACCCTAGGTGCCACCTCCAGCTTCTTTCCTCCTTAATCCCACTCTGCCCAGCCTCTGAGAGCCTGATTATTCTGTCCTGAGAGGGTTGTGTATGGCCACATACAGGAATTTAGACTAGGGGAAAATAATAGTGTTCCCATGCACACACACACACACACACACACACACACACACACACAGAGGCATGTGGCAGGCTCTCTACCTTCTTCTAGGTCCTCCTGTCCCCTGCCAGCAGTCCCTGGGGGCCTTCAGTGACAGCAACCTCTGAGTAGCTTCAGCTCGGTTGGGCCCTGCTGGCTCAGGGGCAGCCTTCCCTCTCACAGAATGACGTCACTTCTCTTTTCTGGTGTGGCGGCCCAGGTGGGGAAGGGTCCCTGCCTCACAGGATCTGGGAAGCCTCTGGGAGGCAGTGCAGGGGAGCAGTGAGGAGCCAGCATCCTTCCCTGCCACGGGCTCTGCAGTAGCACTCCGCCCACCCTCCTTGTACCGGACCTGTCCCGGAAGACCTGCCCTTCCGGGGCGGGGGGAGAAAGGCTAGAGTTGGCCAGCTCCTGGTCTTGTGGCCCTGGGCGAGTTAAACTCTCTGAACCTCCGTGCCTTCATCTGGGAAATAATGGGGGTAGGGTAGATAAAAGCTAGTGTTTGAGCTAGTGTATGTAAAGATGTGTTGTGAGTCTCACGGGACAAAACCAACGCAAGAGAGTGAGTTTAATTTTACCATTCCTATTAGCGAGAGGAGGCCCCTTGGGTTGAAGCTCGGGGTGGATTACGGGAGAGGCCCCCAGTGTCCTGTGCCTCGAGTGGTCCCCAGGCTGTGTGTGTCTGTGTGAGCATGCACACTGGTGGAGGCCGCCTGTGGCACTGTCCTGGGGCTCACATCAAAGGAGGGAGTCCTGGAACCACGTCAATACATCTAGACGTGTGAGCTTGAACCCAGGAGCAGGGACCACAGGAGAGAATGAATGGTGTGCTGAGAGCCCACCAAGGCCGAGTGGAAGCACACAGAAGGCATTCGCTGTGATTATGTTTGTGCTGAGCTATGAATAGTGTTTTCTGTCCTTATTTCCTAAAAATTTTCTTTGGTGAGAAGAGGTATAAAGAAGTGTGAAAGCAAATGACTGCCTCTGTGTCCATATGTGTCTTCTGGAGTTTTATTGTAAGGCATGTGTGCAGCTGAGTTGGGCTATGGTGTCAGGACTGGCCAGCAATGATTCTGTGTGTGTGAGGACCAGGGGTGTCCCTTCTCCCTGTGACATCCTCGAGGCTCCCAGGAGCCTGAAACCTCAGAGGATGCAGTGTTCCAAAAAAAACCACCAGATGGCGCGCGGGTGCAGTCTAAGGGTTCAGCTCTGAGGGTTTGGGCCAGGCTGAGCTTTGTGTTCAGCGTCTGTGCCGGTCCCCGCCCGCAGGGATGGGGAGCTGGTATGTCTGTGTGTGTGTGTGTGTGTGTGTGTGTGGTGTGTGAGTGTGTGTGGGGTGTGTGTGGGGTGTGTGTGGTGCGTGTGTGTGGTGCATGTGTGTGGGGTGTGTGGGGTGTGTGTGGTGTGTACGTGTGTGGTGTGTGTGTGGTGTGTGCGGTGTGTGTGGTGTGTGTGGTGTGTGTGTGGTGTGTGCGGTGTGTGTGCTGTGTGTGTGGTGTGTGTGGTGTGTGTGTGGTGTGTGCGGTGTGTGTGCTGTGTGTGTGGTGTGTGTGGTGTGTGTGTGGTGTGGTGTATGCAGGGTGGGTGTGTGTGTGTGGTGTGTGTGTGTGGTGTGGTGTGTGTGTGGGGTGTGGTGTATGCAGGGTGTGTGTGTGTGTGGTGTGTGTGTGGTGTGTGTGGTGTGTGTGTGGTGTGTGTGTGTGGTGTGGTATGTGGTGTGTGTGTGGTGTATATGTGTGGTGTGTGTGTGTGGTGTGTGTGTGTGGTGTGGTGTATGCAGGGTGGGTGTGTGTGTGTGGTGTGTGTGTGGTGTGTGTGTGTGGTGTGTGTGTGTGGTGTGTGTGTGGGGTGTGTGTGTGGGGTGTGGTGTATGCAGGGTGTGTGTGTGTGTGGTGTGTGTGGGGTGTGTGTGTGTGGTGTATGTGTGTGTGGTGTGTGTGTGGTGTGTACATGTGTGTGGGGTGTGTGTGTGTTGCGTGTGTGGGGTGCATGTGTGTGTGGTGTGTGTGGGGTGTGTGGTGTGTGTGTGGTGTGTGTGGTGTGTGTGTGGTGTGTGTGTGGTGGTGTGTGTGTGGTGTGTGTGTGGTGTGTGTGGTGTGTGTGTGGTGTGTGTGTGGTGTGTGTGTGGTGTGTGTGTGGTGTGTGTGTGGTGTGTGTGGTGTGTGTGTGGTGTGTGTGGTGTGTGTGTGGTGTGTGTGTGGTGGTGTGTGTGGTGTGTGTGTGGTGTGTGTGGTGTGTGTGTGGTGTGTGTGGTGTGTGTGGTGTGTGTGGTGTGTACGTGTGTGGTGTGTGTGTGTGGTGTGTGTGTGTGTGGTGTGTGTGTGGTGTGTGTGTGTGTGGTGTGTGTGGTGTGTGTGGTGTGTACGTGTGTGGTGTGTGTGTGTGGTGTGTGTGTGTGTGGTGTGTGTGGTGTCTGTGTGTGTATGGTGTGTGTGTGTGTGTGTACACGAGGGGACCGCCTGATTGCAGTCCTGGCGCCTGTGCGTGCACATGGAGTGGCTATTCTGCACAGTGCCGAGCTGGTGGCTGCAGGTGTGTCAAGCTGACTCCATCCAGCCTCCGGCTTCCCAGACCCTCACCTCTTACTCCTGCTTAGGCTGCCCCCACCATGTCCCTTTTTCCTTTCAGTTCAGCTCAGTTCAGTCGCTCAGTCGTGTCCGACTCTTTGCGACCCCATGAATCGCAGCACGCCAGGCCTCCCTGCCCATCACCAACTCCCGGAGTTCACTCAGACTCACGTCCATCAAGTCAGTGATGCCATCCAGCCATCTCATCCTGGGTCGTCCCCTTCTCCTCCTGCCCCCAATCCCTCCCAGCATCAGAGTCTTTTCCAATGAGTCAACTCTTTTTTTCCTTTACCCAGGCCCAAAAATGTTCGTCTTGCCAAGAAGGGTCTGTCTGCCTCCACCTCGACCTGTGCTCCAGAGACTTCTGCCTTAGCGCCCCTTCTCCAGGAAGCTCAGCAGGTCTCCCCAGCTGGACTCCTGGCTCCCGACGCCCACTGCCCCAATGGTGTGTTGGGCCCAGCTGCCTGCTCGAGAGGGTTCGTTCCTGACTCTCCCCAGAGGCTGAGCCCTGCAAGGGCAGGATGGTGTGCAGTCCAGATCCAGGCACCCAGAGGAAGGGCCAGGTAAAACGCCAGATCATCTAGGGGCACACTTCCCCCACCTGCCTGCCCCACAGGGTCCCAGGGAGCTGATGCCAAGGACTGACTGTGGGAAGACCCCCTTGAGCAGCTCCTGGGACACAAGGACCAGTGACTTCGGCTGAGGCTGAACCCTGGGGTGCTGAGGGAGAGAGGGGAAAGTGGTCCGATGGAGTAGCTGGCTCCTGGGGCTCCTTAAGACCGAAGGGTGGGCCATCCGCTCTCTACGCCAGGAGGGAAGGGGGCAGTGTTCCTTAGCTGCAGCAAGACTGTTAGACTCTGGAGACTGTGTCCTCGCCAAGCCCAGCGGAGGCTCGGGAGTGGGCCCTGGGAACTCACAGGGGCCGTGTTGCCATCGCAACACTGTAGTTTTTGCTGTCTGCTCTCTGTGCGCTGACCCCGCGTCACACTTTGGCAAAGGGTTTGCAGAGGCTCTCAGCCGCTCATGAACCTGAAGACAGGTGCTGTCTCCGTTGCCGCAAGAGAGGCCTGTGCCTGGTGGGGTGGGGGTGTGCTCGCCTATGAGTGGCCTTGCAGCCTCCTGACGACATCCCCGGGGGCTGGCACCCAGGGGTCCTCCCCCCACAACTCCCCGTTTTGAAGGCTCTGAGGGGGGGTGTGTTCCCCCACCCCCGGCCGTGCTCAGCGCCCCACATTCTGTTCTACCTGCTGGAGCCCTCTTCTTGTTCCATCGGAGTCTGCACAAGCCCAGGGGTGGAGGATGTGGTGAGGAGGGGAGAACTGACGCAAGGGGGTGGCCGAGGGGCTGTGAAGTGTGAGCCCCTAGGAAGATGGACGGCTCGTCTCCAAAGGGACTGGAGTCCCAGGACTGCAGGCACATGGAGCTGCTTCACGGCTCCCTGCTGGTAGGGGCCCCTTCACCCATTCGCTACCTTCCCTCCCCACCCCACCCCCCGATCACAACAAAGGGGACTGCAGGAAAGCAAAGAGATTGCCTTTCTTTGTATCTTAATTGTTCTGCAAAAGACGCTAAGTTGGAGACTGAGTCGGGGAGCGGGAGACAGGAAGTTGAGAGAGAGGGATGCGCTGGAGAAAGTGAGGCAGAGGCGAGGCGGCGGGCGAGGGCAGAGCAAGGGGCCGAGCCTGAGAGGAGGGCGTGGCCTCCGCCGGCTGGGTCTGAACCGGGTGGGGGGCTCCCCTGAGGGGTGGCGCTTGGGGCGGTGGAGGATGCCTAGCAGATGTTTAAATTCACCCAGTGCTTCTGTGAGGGGATGCGGCCGGCTTTCTGCTCCGTGGAGTGGTGCCTGGGGAATCCCAGGGAGGACTCCTTGGGGAGGGGCTGGGCTCCTGGGAAGCTCGAAGCGGAGGAAATCACGGGGTGGACGCGCCCCCCCCCCCCCACCTGCTGCGAGCACCTGCCTTTTCGGAGTACTCGGGCAGGCATCTCCTGCTGCTCTTGGGTGAAGGGAAATTGGAAAGAGGACCCAAGAAGGCTGCGGATCCCAAGACAGAAACGCAGGAAGCCCGCCCAGAGGCTGAGGTCTCTCCAGCTGCCCCCACCCACCCCCACCCCAACCTGAGACCCCCGGGGATTCACGCTGATTCCGTATCAGGCCCCCAGCCTCCTCTGCGCCCGGGCTGAAGACCGCGAAGCCCCTCCCAGCGTGTGCCTGACCCGCTGCCCCCCAGGAGTTCTGTCCTAGTTCCTGGAGTGGCAGCTGGGCAGGTTACACACATTTAATTACTAGTAATTAAAAAACTGATTACTCCAAATGGCGCCTTCCCGGGGAGAGGCGTGCAGCGCCTGTCCTCCGGGCCCACCGTGAACGCCCTCCCTGGGGCGTGGGGCAGGCAGGTCCCACCGTCACCTCCTCTCCAGGTAAGGGAGGGGGGTTCCCCTCCAGCGCAGAACAGTGCCCACCTCCTCTGCCTGGCCCGCTGGCCGCCTGACGTCACACCAGTCGAGCGTCACCTACCCAATGAGTCACAAGTCCCCTTCTTCGAGTCCTCTTCTGAGCGCACACCCCCAAGCAAGGAGATGCGCTCAGAACTGGTGTATCAGAAGGAAGGTGCCTCCAGGGGAGCCCAGGGGAGACAGGACTCGGGACCCCTAGGGAGGAGGCAGGAGCTGAACTCCTCCCTAGGGGCCCCTAGGGGCGGGGAACGGGTGTGACAGTTGTCAGTTTCCTAACCATCCTCCTGGAATTGACTTGCTTTAGTCGTCTTATGACCTCAGTGTGGCGGGTACCTTCTGTGGGCCAGGTATGGAGGGCCCAGCCCTTATGGACCGTCCTATCTCCCCCAGGAGAGGAGGTGGACCTTGTGCATGAAAGTGAACTGTGTACAGATGATGCTGGTGAACTGTGAAAGGGCTGCGGGGCGGAGAAAAGTGTTGAGGGGCAGTTTAGATCGGGCAGTTGGAGAAAGCATCTCCGTGGTGATACTGAGAGTGAGGGGGCAGGGGGAGGTGGGGAGGGATCTTGGGGAACCGAGAGCTGCTTGTGCAAAGGGAGGGGTGGGATGGGGGCAGGCCTGAGGAGCTTCAGGAGGACTGGGGCCACTCTGGGGGGACAGCAGGCTTGGGCTGGGCTGGGGAGGTCAGTGGGGCCCTGGGATGCCATCCCAGAGAGTCCTTACTCAGCAGCACTGGGGTTCCCCAGTGGGGAGTCCCTGTTGGGGAGTCCTTGGTGGGTGTGTAGGGGGGCACCTGACCTGAGCTGCGGAGGATGCAGTGGAGGGGAGGGGGGGGAGTGAAATGGGTGGAGGTGACCTGGAGATGGGTCTCTAGGACCTGCTGATGGAGGGGTTACTGCCTGAGGAAGCAGTTTCTATCCTCAGCCCTTGCCTTCAGAGGAGACCTCAGGGACTTGCCAGGATGCTGGACGGTGGGGGCTGCAGAGAGACCTGCAGTCTCTGAGGCACTGATGGAAGAGGAGGGGAGCCCAGAGCACTCGGGGTGCACTGGCAGTCTCCACCCCGCTGGCCACGTGGGTTGGTAACAGCGGCTACGCAGCGAAGCTTCATCCGTGGCCTCACACAGGAAATGCTGACACACTGCTACGCTCATCAATCAGGGGACTGCGATGCCAATTATTTATTTACCAGTAAGGAGTTTCAGGAGCCTCCCTGGCCCTGCACCAGATTCTCTGTGCCTGAGAATCTGCTCTTATCATGGGAAGTGTTCCGGAGAGGGGGGCTCTGCCCTCTCGGACTGGGCAGGTCCTCCTCAGCCAGAGAGAGGACCACAGCAGCTGCACACGCTCTGCTGGAGGCTCCTCCTGGCCCCGCCCCACTCATTTCCACCTGGGAGCTTCAGAGCCAGCCCTACCACTGCCCACACCTGCCCACACCTAATCCTACCCCTGCCCACATCTGCCCACACCTGCCCACACCTGTCCTACCCCTGCCCATACCTGCCCACTCCTATCCTACCCCTGCCCATGCCTGCCCACACCTGCCCACACTTAACCTACACCTGCCCACACTTATCCTACACCCACCCACACCTGCCCACACCTGCCCACACTTATCCACACCTGCCCACACTTATCCTACACCTGCCCACACTTATCTACACCTGCCCACACTTATCCTACACCTGCCCACACCTGCCCACACTTATCCTACACCTGCCCACACCTGCCCACACTTATCTACACCTGTCCACACCTGTCCTACCTCTGTCCACACCTGCCCACACCTATCCTATCCCTGCCTACACCTGCCCATGCTTATCCTACCCCGCCCACATCTGTCCACACCTATCCTACCCCTGCCTACCCCTGCCCACACCTGCCCTACACCTGTACACACCTGCCCATATCTGTCTTACCCCTGCCCACACCTGCCCTATGCCACCCCATATCTGCCAGACCTCCCTGGCCCTGCTGGGAGAGGAGTCTCAACAGGAAGCAGGAGGAGCCAAGCAGACCAGTGCCGTGGAGGATCTGGGGTGCGAGGCTGCACAGGGTCTGACTCTAGAGTAGGTTGCGGGGGGTGGGGGTGGGTCCTGGGAACAGCCCAGGACCTTTACCTGGGTGACACGAAACTTGGATGAGACACACATGAGCCTTCTGAAAGTTGTCCAGAATCGTCATCCCTCCCACTAGGGTTTTTCGTCCTGACTGGCTCCCCTCAGTCCTGTCCACCCCCACAGCAGGCCCATCTCACTCTACAGCCCCTATGCTCCCCAGCACGAAGGCCTCGGGGTCCGGGGGCACCAGGGTGGATCTCCCTCCCCTTTTCCATCTGCCTGGACCTAGAGCTCAGGGTACAGGACCAGGGCCTTTGAAAGTCTGGGGCGGAATTCCTCTGTGGATTTGCTCAGCATCCCAAACAGTCCAGGACCCCAGGACCAGTCAGTCCCCAGCTCCCTTCATCCCTTTCACCCCCTGCTTCCTTTATCTTCTTCAAAGAAGCTTTACTATCCCACACACTAAGGTGGGGCGTGAGCCCACCCTCTGCTCCAGGAAGACAGGAGGGCAGCCACCCAGGGCAGGCCTACAAGAGCTGCTGCCCCCAAGGAGGGGGGGAGGAGCAGAGGCTGACAGTCCCCAGCCCCCACGGTGCTCCCTGCTGCCCAGAGCCCCAGCAATAACCAGGTATGAAGGTGTGTTTGTGCCTGTGAAGAGCACCTGGGGGGAACATTCTGTGCCCCAGTGGGTGACAAGTAGGAGAGAAAGGCTGCACGCAGGCAGAGGGGACCTCACTTCATGGAATCCACACCAGGGAAGGCCAAGATAGAGCGGGTGGGTGGGGGACGTCTGTGTTATTCCATTTCCTAAGATGACTTCTGTTCTCCTTCCCTGAATCTGAATCAAGGATGCCTGCTAAGTCACTTCAGTCATGTCTGACTCTGCGACCCCATGGACCCCATGGACTCCTCTCCCCATGGGATTCTCCAGGCAAGAATACTGCAGTGGGTTGTCATGCCTTCCTCCAGGGGACCTTCCTGACCCAGGGGTTGAACCCAGGTCTCTCATGTCTCCTGCACTGGCAGGCGGGTTCTTTACCACTAGCCACCTCGGATTGTTCTAGTCTGCCTTTATCAAGAGTCCTGTCATGTCCGAACAATAAGTGCTGGAGAAAGTTTGGAGAAAAGGGAGTCCTCTTGCATTGCTGGTGGGAATGTAAATTGATACAGCCACTGTGGGGGGTAGTATGGAGATTCCTTACAAAAAACAACTAGCTATAAAACTACCATATGACCCAGCAATCCCACGACTGGGCACTACCGAGAAAACCATAACTGAAAAGACACATGTGCCCCAGTGTTCACTGCGGCACTACAGTGGCTAGGACGTGGAAGCAACCTAGATGTCCATCAGTGGATGGATGGATCAAGAAATTATGGTGCATATGATTTATGCAGTCGAATATTACTCAGCTTTAAAAAGAAATTCTTCCCATTTTTGAGCCTGTTCTAATGAAGTGAATGAACCTAGGGCCTGTTACACAGAGAGAAGTCAGTCAGAAAGAAAAACAAAAGCAAAACCAAATACCATATCAGTTCAGTTCAGTCGCTCAGTCGTGTCCAACTCTTTGTGACCCCATGAATCGCAGCACGCCAGGCCTCCCTGTCCATCACCAACTCCCGGGGTTCACTCAGACTCATGTCCATCGAGTCCGTGATGCCATCCAGCCATCTCATCCTCTGTCGTCCCCTTCTCCTCCTGCCCCTAATTCCTCCCAGCATCAGAGTCTTTTCCAATGAGTCAACTCTTCGCATGAGGTGGCCAAAGTACCGGAGTTTCAGCTTTAGCATCATTCCTTCCAAAGAAATCCCAGGGCTAATCTCCTTCAGACTGGACTGGTTGGATCTCCTTGCAGTCCAAGGGACTGTCAAGAGTCTTCTCCAACACCACAGTTCAAAAGCATCAGTTCTTCGGCGCTCAGCCTTCTTCACAGTCCAGCTCGCACACCCGCACATACATATTAATGCATATATGTGGAATCTAGAGGGCCTTCCCTGGTGGCTCAGAAGGTAATGAATTTGCCTGCAATGCAGGAGACTGGGTTCAGTCCCTGGGTCAGGATGATCCTCTGGAGAAGGGAATGGCTACCCATTCCTGTATTCTTGTCTGGAGAATTCCATGGACAGAGGAGCCTGGTGGGCTTTAGTCCATGGGGTCGCAAAGAGTCTGACATGACTGAGCGACTAACACACACACGGAATCTAGAAAGATGGTACTGCTGAACCTATTTGCAGGGCAGGAATAGAGATGCAGACATAGAGAACAGACGTGGACTCAGTGGGGGAAGGAGAGGGTGGGATGAACTGAGAGAGTAGCGTGGAAACATACATATTAACGTATGTAAAATAGATAGCCAGTGGGAATTTGCTGTATGATGCAGGGAGCTTAAACCTGAGGCTCTGTGACAACCTAGAGAGGTGAGATGGGGTAGAAGGTGGAAGGGAGGTTCAAGAGGGAAGGGACATATGTACACTTATACTTATGGCTGATTCAAGTTGCTGTATGGCAGAAATCAACATGATATTGTAAGGCAATTACCTCCAATTAAAAATAAACAAATTAATTTTAGAAAAAGAGGAAAAAAAAAGAATCCTGTCAAGTCAGAATCCCCCTCACCCCTCTGTCTCCCCTTGGGAATTTTCCATCCACTGTCCCCATCCCCTGACCCTGCTCCTTGGCAGTAAACCCCCGCTTGCCCGTGCTATCTTTGGATCTGAGCCCAGTTCTAAACTGAAGTCTTTTGTCTCCTATTGCAACAGTCCTGGAAATAAAATCTGTTTTTACTGCTTTAAGCACTGTCCAGCTCTAGTTTTATTTTGACAGCCCTTCTCAATCCCAATCGGGTTTCCATATTGCAAGATCCACCTTCAACCAACCCCTGACCTTATAAATGCCTCCCCCTTGTGAGACAGCATTAAGGCCATGAGGATGATGGGCAGTGGACCTGGCTTTGCTTGATCAGTGGGTTATTCTGCTAGTCTTTTAGGGAGACAGGCTGAAATCACATGGTTTTCAATGATTGTTTGCCATCTCGGAGTCCAGAATATTTGGAATGTCTGGTTCTGGGATTGTAACATTTCTCATCTGAGATGCTAGGATTCTGGGATCCCCATTTCCAGAGTTATGCTGTGTCTGACCTGAGTCCTGAGGGTCACCCAGGGGTAGGAGAATGGGTCAAGATTCTACTCCAGCAGGGCTGCAGGCCTGATCTTTGATCTTAACCACCTCCTCCAGGGAGCCCCCACCCAGAGGGCTCCTCCCTACTGCCTTCAAGGTGACCTGAGTCTTCCCGTCGGTCACATCCTTACCCATTTCCCCCCTTCTTCTTTCAAGATTTTATTTTTGGCCAGGTAATTAGCATAGCTCTTCTCATTAATATTATATTTAAAAAAGAAAAGGTGACGGTGGGGGAGAGAGGAGGTTGGGAGGGTGGGGCTTGCATATGCCAGTAATTGTCTTGACAGCCGGAGATCCCGGTGCAATGAAAGTCTACTTTAAGTGGCCCAATTAGCATAAGAAACGGCTCGCCAAAAGTTCTGAAGGCATCGTGTTGATTAATGCAATTTATCTTGCAAACCAGCAGCAGACAGCTGAATCGCTGCTAATGATTATTATATACATTTATACACATTATGTACATGCGGTTCCTCTCCAAGAAGCGGCACCTCCCCTCTTTCCTCCTGCCTGTGCCCCCGGCCCAGTAGACCCCCGCATTCGGCTCCCCCTGCCCCAAACCTCCGCCCAGGTCTCCAAAGTGTCTCCTACGTCCTCAACTGCCATTGACCAGTTGCTGAAATGTGATTCGAAGGGATTGTTTTTACCCTGAGACTGAGCCGGTGTCTAGAAAAAGTACTTTCAAGAAGAACTTTCACTGCCTCGGGGAAAGCTCCAGGTAGCCAAAGGAGTGGTCCCCAGATGAAGTCAGAATAGCGAAAACAGTCTGGACACAAAGCAACATTCTAAAGGCTCGGCCGGCGGTGCAGCCTGAACAAGCAGTGTGTGCTGTCTGAAGCTGCCAGCAGCCCTCTTCCTTCCTGCTCAAATGTCCAGCTGTGGACTGTGATCCTGGGTTCCACATCAGGGTCCTGGTGGCTGCAAGGGCCAGGCTAGGGCTCTGCAGGTGGGGTTGTATCTGGGCAAGGCCAGGGCAGAGCACCAACGCAAGCCACCAGACAGAGGGGCCATGACATCTGCAGGTTCTGAGTGTTCATCTCATTCCAGGACCGTCTTCAGAGCTTACACATTCCACTCCTTCAGTCTCCCAACACACCTCCTGCTC
Organism: Capra hircus; assembly: GCF_001704415.2. Lineage (NCBI taxonomy): Eukaryota > Metazoa > Chordata > Mammalia > Artiodactyla > Bovidae > Capra > Capra hircus. The sequence goes on along the minus strand of NC_030831.1, from coordinate 19,999,620 downwards.
GTTCTACAGAAAAGGAACGTGGAGCCCAGGCAGCCTGGCTCCATAGCTGGTGTGCCCTTTGTCGCCCTTCTCAGCTGCTCAATTCAGGTCAGAGTCTGGGAGTTGGATCAGAGGTGGCGGAGGGTGGGGAATTGACTCAGGCGATAGGCGCTGCCACTCAGCTCATCACTCAGGTGATGGGAGCCTCAGGTAGGAAAGACTTCTGGGAGGAGGTGTGGGACTCAGCCAACTGAGGGGAGGCATCTGGGAACTCAGGGAAAGACAGAAGCTATGGCGCAGAGGCAGGGCTGGAAAGGGTGTTGCCCTTGGTGTGATTCTGTGCCAGGGGCGGGGGTGACAGGGATGTATCAGGAAGGAAAGCCACAGATCCCTTGATCCACGCGACGGGAAGCGTGACTCTGCTGCTACAGCTCGGGAGGAAAGCGCACGTGACCCTTTCTCAAGGGGCTAAGGGGCCAGGGTAAACTTGATTGGGCATATGGTTTTACAGATAGAGTACAATTCCTACAGGGCTGATTGAGCAATCCCAGGGGACAGCGGTGGGGCAGTCAGGTTGGCTCCTGGGAAGGGTCTGACATGATGGCGTGTAGTCCTGGGAGAACTGAAAGGGCCTGGAGCTGGCTGATGGCAATGAGGTGGGCGGGGGAAGGACCACGGGGGATGGGTCACCAGCAGGAGGGACCAGGAGTCATCTAAGGGAACTGAAAGGCTTGATGGCTGTGATGTCATTGACAGTAATAGGGTATCAGGAGGGTGGATGCTGAGGATTAGGGAGGAGGGGGAGGTGATGAGCTCGAGTTCACCTTTGCTAAGATTTAAGGTGCAGATGTCAAATGGACCAGGGGGGTGGTGGAGAATGGACCTTCCTTAGGATGGTGATTGGAATGTGGGATGTGGGTTTGGAAATTTTTTTTAAGACAAACTCTTAGGGGAGGACCCAAGCTTTGCTGAGCACCTCCTGCATTCCAGGCAGTATACCAAGCACTCAATTCCCCTCCCAATAACTGTAGGAGGCATGGTGTTCTTGCCCCATTTTACAGACAGTCAAACTGAGTCTGATGATTAGCCTCTGAAGGTCTTGAGGAGTAGAGAAAACAAGCCTGGTCTCACGGGATGCAGCCTGGCTTGGCATTCACAGTGGGGGAGATGCGTCATTGCAGACTGAGGGGTGTGTGATCGGGCTGCGTAGGGGTGCAGTGGACCTGGACATTTCCACCCACATCTGGGGGAACTTCGAGACCCCTCCATGAGGATGTTTCTTCCATGGGCCTGTGAGTGGCAACATACAATGTAAACCAGAAAACATCCTGGTCCCCGTGAGTAGGTAAAAATGTACCTATTTTCTCAGCAAACCCCTGGGGCTTTTGGGGCCAGGTTCTGAGATTGGAGGCTACAAGGAATCATTTGGCTTCTGAATCCCTGACTCTGCACCCTGAGGCTTGTGGTGGTGGTGGAGGTCCCAGGCCGGGGCTCCAGGGTGAAGGGGGCCCGCCCAGGCCTTCCCCCTGTGCTGCGGTCTGTCTCCATTGGCCACAGGTGCCCAGCTCAGCACAGGGCCTCCTCCCAGGCCTCTCTGGAACTGTTGCCACCGCTGTGCTGAGACTCCGGATTTTCTGGTTCAGGCAGCATCCCTGTGGCCCAGGAGAATACCCTCCACCTTCTCAAGGAGCACCGACCTGTGGGTGAAACCACCTTGGGGCCATCCTGACCACTCTGTTCAGCTTTAGCTTTTTAATGGGAAAATATAGTGTGGCACTCATCCACTTTAAAAATGAAAAACAGGGGACATAAAACTTGATTTAATAAAGACACCAAATAATAAAATATTCTTCTACTCTGGGTTATGGTAATTGAAAGGAGAGTGACAAGAGGGTAGGGAGGCAGCGAAGAGAAAAGAGGTGTGTGGAGCAGGGGCTGGAGGAGAGGACCCGACAGACAGATAGATGGACGTGGAAGGAGGCAGGGGCAGGACAGAGGTGCAGAGAGAAAAGGGAGTGGAGGAGACAGAGCCCAGACCCCAGCACACGGGGACCCCTGTGTCTGGAAGGGCCCCACCCAGGAGGGCCCCTGAGGCCCAGCAGAGGCTGTGCGTGTCGTGCCTGCTCTGGCGGAAACCTCTCCAAGATCCTGAAAGGCATCATTCTAGGCGAGAAGTGTGCGGGAATGGAGTTTTGGCGACTCGCTCAGGTCTGCAGCTAAGCCGCCTTCCGACCTTGCTCCTGCTGACCCTGACCCTCGATTCTCTGCCGGCTGGCACCTGGGCCCGTGCCAGGCTCTCTGCACGGGTGTCCACACTCCACACCTCTGCTCTGCACCCCAGGGCCTCGGCCCATCCATACAGCTCATTTGAGTGGCTACAGCAGCCTCCTCATAGGTCCTCTGACCTCCCTCTGCCCCCTCCTGCTGGCCTCCATGCTCCTCTCGCTGGACCCCCAGCCCAGCTGCCTCCAGCCCCGTCTGTTCTCTGACTTGCCCTGTCCTCCAGTCACTGGTCCCCCTGGGTCATACCGTGTGCTTTTGTGATCTGATGTCTTTTTGGCTTGAAATACCCACGGGGACCATGGAGATTTGTGCAAGACCCAGCGAGAGCCTTAGCGGAGGGCTTGAGGGTGTTGGGGGAGGCTTCCAGAGGAGCTGAGGTCTGAACTTGGGGCCTGCAGTCCGCTGAAGGGCATCCAGGTGAGGGAATAACCAGTGCAAAGGTGAGGACGGTGAAGGCTGGAGCAGGATGGGCGAGGGCAGAGGTGAGGCAGGGGAGCCTGGGAGGGAGGCAGACCCCCCTCCCCGAAATTATCCTTGTCTGTGCTCTCCTTTGTCTGGGTATGCATTGCATCTGGCTTTGAATTGGCCAGACACAGGCGCAGTGGTCCTGCACAGGTGGGCGGCGGGAGGGCGGCAGGTGTTCCCCCCAGGGCTGACCCACATGCTTGCCAGCTGTGCCCAGTCAGCTCCCACTTGCCTGATGAACTGCAGGGCCAGGTGAGCACACAGTGTGCCTGACTTGTTCACTCTTGCCTGACACACAGTAGGAGCTAGGTAAAGACCTGCTGAGTGAGTGAAGGGATGGTGAGCCTCAAGGAGGAGGATTGAAGGCCAGGTACCCTGGAAAGAGCTGGTCAGTGGTTTCTCCCAGCCTGGAGAGACCCCAGGGCTGTCTAGACCCCAGAGCAGCCATCAGTTGTTGCCTTCAAGTTTGCACGTTTCTGCTACACTCGCTCAGGTTTGCCCACTGCCTCTTTCCAATCTCCAGCCACCACTATCTGGGCCTGACCCAGGGATGGAGCTGATAGGAATAGAATAGGATGGTTGTAGATAGAATACAGATAGTTGTAGATGTCCCAGTTCAGCTCAGTTCAGTTCAGTTCAGTTGCTCAGTCGTGTCCGACTCTTTGTGACCCCATGAATCGCAGCACGCCAGGCCTCCCTGTCCATCACCATCTCCTGGAGTTCACTCAGACTCACGTCCATCGAGTCCGTGATGCCATCCAGCCATCTCATCCTCAGTTGTCCCCTTCTCCTCCTGCCCCCAATCCCTCCCAGCATCAGAGTCTTTTCCAATGAGTCAACATTTCGCATGAGGTGCCCAAAGTACTGGAGTTTCAGCTTTAGCATCATTCTTTCCAGAGAAATCCCAGGGTTGATCTCCTTCAGACTGGACTGGTTGGATCTCCTTGCAGTCCAAGGGACTGTCAAGAGTCTTCTCCAACACCACAGCTCAAAAGCAACAATTCTTCAGCGCTCAGCCTTCTTCACAGTCCAACTCTCACATCCATACATGACCACAGGAAAAACCATAGCCTTGACTAGACGGACCTTAGTCAGCAAAGTAATGTCTCTGCTTCTGAATATACTTCCTAGGTTGGTCATAACTTTTCTTCCAAGGAGTAAGCGTCTTTTAATTTCATGGCTGCAGTCACCATCTGCAGTGATTTTGGAGCCCCCAAAAATAAAGTCTGACACTGTTTCCACTGTTTTCCCATCTATTTCCCATGAAGTGATGGGACCGGATGCCATGATCTTCGTTTTCTGAATGTTGAGCTTTAAACCAACTTTTTCGCTCTCCTCTTTCACTTTCATCAAGAAGCTTTTTAGCTCCTCTTCACTTTCTGCCATAAGGGTGGTGTCATCCGCATATCTGAAGTTATTGATATTTCTCCCGGCAATCTTGATTCCAGCTTGTGTTTCTTCCAGTCCAGCGTTTCTCATGATGTACTCTGTATAGAAGTTAAATAAGCAGGGTGACAATATACAGCCTTGACGTATTCCTTTTCCTATTTGGAACCAGTCTGTTGTTCCATGTCCAGTTCTAACTGTTGCTTCCTGACCTGCATACAGATTTCTCAAGAGGCAGGTTAGGTGGTCTGGTATTCCCATCTCTTTCAGAACTTTCCACAGTTTATTGTGATCCACACAGTCAAAGGCTTTGGCATAGTCAATAAAGCAGAAATAGATGTTTTTCTGGAACTCTCTTGCTTTTTCCATGATCCAGCAGATGTTAGCAATTTGATCTCTGGTTCCTCTGCCTTTTCTAAAACCAGCTTGAACATCAGGGAGTTCATGGTTCACGTATTGCTGAAGCCTGGCTTGGAGAATTTTGAGCATTACTTTACTAGCATGTGAGATGACTGCAATTGTGCGGTAGTTTGAGCATTCTTTGGCATTGCCTTTCTTTGGGATTGGAATGAAAACTGACCTTTTCCAGTCCTGTGGCCACTGCTGAGTTTTCCAAATTTGCTAGTATATTGAGTGCAGCACTTTCACAGCATCATCTTCAAGATTTGAAGTAGCTCAACTGGAATTCCATCACCTCCACTAGCTTTGTTCGTAGTGATGATTTCTAAGGCCCACTTGACTTCACATTCCAAGATGTCTGGCTCTGGATTAGTGATCACATCATCATGATTATCTGGGTCGTGAAGATCTTTTTTGTACAGTTCTTCTGTGTATTCTTGCCAACTCTTCTTAATATCTTTTGCTTCTGTTAGGTCCATACCATTTCTGTCCTTTATCGAGCCCATCTTTGCATGAAATGTTCCCTTGGTATCTCCCAGTAGGGGATTATAGATAGGGAGGGAAACCTAGGGAACTTTGGGAGACCACTGTAAGTTAATGATCGCTGAAGAAAGCTATCGTACCAAGCAGGCTGGCTTAACTGTAAAAGCATGAGATATGCCCCAGGTCATGTGAAAGAAAAAATGTTACCACCCTCACGCTGATTTGAATAAGTGCTATGACAGTCCTAGTTTGATTTAATAGGGTGAGACATTCTCCTGCCAGATGCAAAGGAGGAGCTAGTGATGTAAGCCTGATGTCTACTGGAAGAACAAGGAATAGGGTGGTCTTTCCCCCACTCCCTCACTTTCCTTTGATTATAAAAATGTAGCTCACTTGATCCTCTGGGCAGAGCCCCCTCGTCTGTTTGCTGGCAACTCTCACAAATGTCCTATGTTAATAAATCTACTTCTTGCCTATCATTTTGCCTCTCACCGAATTCCTTCTGCGCTAAGACACAAAGAACCCGAGCCTCAGTAAGCCCAGACCCCAGGTGAGTGATTCCAATGAAAAGACCGTGGGTTCAAATCCCAGTGAGAGGTGCAGGGTTTCAAGAGCCTCAGGGGCAGCGGAGAGCTGAGGGCTCCAGGTTAGCACCGTGTCTTCACTGCTGAGCCAGGGACCTCACCCCTTACACCATTGCCACCACCTGCACAGCAACCAGCCCTCACTGAGCAGAGTCCCAGCTGCCCTTTTGTGGAGCTCTTCTAGTGAAGAAATCCCCATGTGGTCTCTTGTTAATAACACTGTGAACCAAGCCCCACTCAAGACTGGGGCTACTGATACCATGCCCATTGGACAGGTGAGGAAACTGAAGTTCAGACAGCAGACATCACATACCTAAAGCTAAGCAGCTGTCTGGAGGTGGTGGCCCTGCTCCAGCACATGCTCTTAGTGATCACGATGTCTTCTGGAGGAGGGAAAAGCCCCTGCTGGCTTGATGTCTGTGTTCTGGCCAGGCATCAGGTTCTGAGGCTAAGTTCTGGGGGAACATCAGGGGGAGCCCGTGGGAACTGCCTGGACTTTGCGGCCAGACAGCCTGGAGTTGACTCAGCTCCAGTCCATGGGTCTCCATGGGTCATCGCAGGTGAGAATGTTGCTGCCTTCCTTGCCGTGGGCTGAGGGTCCGTGAGGACACGTGCTATAAAACAGGGCCTATTGCAGGCTGGCCCACCTTTTCAGGGCCTCATTCAATTCCAGCTATTACTAGCAGCCCTCACAGTGGCCCCAGCAATGCAGGGCACAGATTTGTTTTTCAGCTAAGTCGTGCCCGACTCTTTCACAACCCCATGGATCTGAGGAGCCCCCCAGAGGAGCCCACCAGGCTCCTCTGTCCATGGAATTCTCCAGGCAAGAATACTGGAGTGGGTTGCCACTTCCTTCTCCAGGGATGAGAGAGAGGATCCAGGTATCTAACTCTTGTCTCTTGTGTCTTCTGCAGTGACCGGCAGATTCTTTACCACTAAGCCCTCAGGGCCCAGATTAGGCCTTAAAACATGCGGCTTGAGAAGGCGACATTCGTACAGGACTGTCTATTGCACAGGGGTGTTGATCTTTGAAAGTGTGGCATTCCTGTCCTGGTTCAGGCTGAGCAAACTCATTTATGCGAAGGGCAGAGTTCCACCAAGAACTCGCCAGGGACTCTTGGCTTAAGGGATGGGCCAGACCTGAAATTGCTAAATGGGGATTTGGGAACTTGACCCCCTCACCTCATTATTGCAGCTGCCCAAGTGGCTCAGGCTCAACCAGGGGGACAGGCGGGGGACAGGCGGAGCTCTGTGGTCTGGCAAACGCAGGCTGACCATTAGTGACGTTACTTAGACTGCTGTGTTAATGACTTCTGAGGACCACCTCCTGGATATGCAAATCAAGCCCTGAGGGCTTGCAGAATTAGCCTGCTGGGCTTCCGCTGGCTCAGAGGTGTGACCCAGAGCTGAAGCCAGAGCAGAGGCTGGGCCTCACCCAGGCAGGTAGCCGCGGCGCGGCTAGTGGGAGGGTGGGCGGCCCCGCGGCTCCCCACAGCTCTGCGCTCTCTTCTGGCCTTTTTCCTTCCTGAGGGGTCACTCCTGCTCATCAAGGACATTTTAAGTGGCTTTTAAAGCCTCGGCTCACGTCTCCCCGTTCAGGCTACCCCTGGAGATGCCCAGCCGGGGAGCAACCTGGCCCATTAGAGCTGCTCTAACAGCAGGCCCTGCAGGAGGGCTGGAGAGGGGCCGGGAGGACTCCTTCCCCTGGCCTCTGAGATACCTGCTGGGCAGAGAGAGGCCAGGGGAGACCCAAGTGGAGCTTCAGAGAGTGGGCTGTGGGCACCCTGATGCCCAGGGGCACGAACGCTGGGCCAGGCCGTGATGCCACGGGAACAGAAGCCAGAGGGTCAGAGGAGCCCCGCGGTCAGACCCCACCTGGACTCGTGGTCCAACAAAGGACAGCGAAGACTGTCAGGTGGGCCTGAAGGGTAGTGCCCCTCAGTCCTGGTGAAATGCGCGAAGAGCTCTGAGGAGAGACAGAGGCTTGGCCCTCCTCACCCCTGGGACCCCCAGGACCAGGAAAGGTCTTCACTTGTGAATCTGCTGAGCAGGCTCTTTGGGCCAGATGCCACCCCTCTCGGTTCCAGCTCCGAGGTTTGTTTGTTCCAGCCCTGCAGCCCTCCTCCTCCTCCTCCTCCTCACACCAAATGGCATTTAAATGTTAATCAAGTCAGGGTGCTGCCACGCAGCCGGCAGCCGAAGGTCAAGGCTGAGCCTGAGAGGCGGCCCTGCCTGAGCTGGGCTTGGCAATTCCTGGGGTCCTTCACCCTGGGACCTGGGGCTGGCCAGACTCTGGGCTCTTAGGAAGGGGCAGGGCTTGGATGGGTGGGGTCTTGGGGCAGGTGCAGACCGCCTTGCTGGGCACCCTGCTGCCAGGACACAGGGAGGATCTTGGGGCTACCCGGCCTGGAGCAAACTTACCCTGGACTTCTCTGGGGGACCCACAGGGCCCCTTGGACCCTGCTTTCCTCGTGGTCCCTCCCCCAGTTCTCTGACCGGCCCCCTCTGTCCTGTGTCCCCCATGGCCTTCCCCTCCACCTCTCGTCCACTGCCAGAGTCCAACAGGCTCTCTGCTTCCCTGCCTCTCTGGCCCTCCTCTCTCATTCTGCCAAACCTCTGGGGATTGGCACCCACTGGCTCAGGGCTCAGCAGCTGGTCTGGGGAGCCCCCTGTCTGGATGATGAAGATGGTGAACCTGGAGCCTGGTGCTCAGGGCCCCTGAGAAGATGGTGAGCCTGGTGCCCAGTAGGGTCCTCTCTAGACTCCGTTGGTTTCTCCCTCCGTTTTATCCTCCAGTTCCCTCTGAAACTCTATCCTTTCTCTTCAAGTCTATATAGGGTGGAATCCCACCTCTCCAGTGGCTGGCTGGAGGCCACAAGAGCAGAGATGCCCATGGGCACAAACACTGCTGGGCTTTTGGGGCCCTGGACCAGCCTGCGCAGGGTCATGGTGGGGCAGGTGTGAGCTCGTGGGGAGAAGATGCCCAGCTGGGTGAGGTTGGGAGATGCTGAGCATTGCTTTTGTACCTTGAAAAAGTCATTAGGAGCCGTGCAACAAAGGAAGGGAACTTCTCACTCAGGCAATATTTCCATGTACAGAAATTTATCACCTACCAGGACACAGACAAGAAATAGGAAAGGAGGAAACATTTTTCCAGGTATCCAAAATCAACATAAAGAAAATAATTTACAGGTTTTTTTTTTTTTTTAGGTACAAAGCATTTTTCATATCATAGATTTTCTCAGGCCTTCTCTTAGAGCTTTATAACTCTTACTTCAGGCAGAATTGTAACATACAAGAGCTCTCAGCATACAAGAGCCTGGAATTAAGACTTATAGGGGCTGCAGGTGTGACGAGAGAGGAAGCTGATAGAAGTGGAAACTTGGCAGCTGCCAACCACCTTACAGGGAGTGATCAGGACTGTCTCGGGTGATTCAAAGTTAGGTCTCTCACAGAGGCTTCTAGATGGCGGGGTTTGGGGCCCTAATGCTGTCTCTGGAAACATCCCCTGCATGGTGAGCAGACCCCTCCCACTGCTGGGCACTTGGCTGACCTGCTTAGGGCAGCGGCCCTGTGCTCAGCACCTCCCCATTCTCTGCGCTCCTCCATGTGGCCCCCCATCCGTGGGTATGCAGGACAGTCAACCCTCATCACGAGTGGCATGCCCTCCACCCTCTGACTGAGGTTGGGAGCCAAGGACTGGGGAGGGGTCTTGAAACAGCAGAGGCGATTCCTTCACTTTCCCTGAAGACAGACAGGACACCTTGAAAACTAAGTCAACAGCAGGATACCGAACTCCCTCTTGAGAAACGGCCCTTCATGGGGACAGCAGTAAAATCCCCCTTGGGTCTAGGAATCGAGAATGAGGGCTCTCCCGACCGTGACCTGTGCGAGCACGATGACCGGGTGCAGTTGGAATTCAGAGGGCTGCAGGCTTTCGCTCAGCCTAAGGAGGAACTTTCTAACCCTCAAAACTGTCTGACCGTGGAACAGAACGTCTTGAAAAGGCCATGTGCTTCTGATCACTGGGGATGTTTGTGCAGGAAAGGTCTCAGGTGGGGCAAAAACTATCATTGTGTTTTCTAGGTCTAAGTCCTGTGAAGACCCTGCCAAGGGGGATGGTCTCTGTTCTCCCCAAACCAGACCTTGAGGTGCCCATCTGAACAAGGCTTGAACTGGGACGGTGGTAGGCTGGGCCCAGAAAACTGGGTCTAGGGCAGAGTGCCGTAGGGCTTCCCAGGTGGCTCTGGTCATGAAGAACCACTCCTGCTGATGCAGGAGACATAGGAGACTCAGTCTCGATTCCTGGGTCGGAAAGATCTCCAGAAGGAGGGCATGGCGACCCACTCTAGTATTCCTGCCTGGAGAATCTTATGGACAGAGGAAACTGGCGGGCTACAGTCCATAGCCTCTCAAAGAGTTGGACACGACTGAAGCGACTTAGCACGCATGCAGGACAAAGTACCACCTGGCCAGGGCTTTTTATTATCCTGGTTATGAAGTACATCTGCAATGACGCCCAAGTCATGCCCAGATGTCAGCTCTGCTGTGTCCCGGGCCCTGTGCTCTTGACTTCGACCTGCTAGTTCAAAACCCCACCCAAGTGTCCCAGGATAGATCCTTATTGCTTTCTGGAAAACAGTCAAACTGAGTCTCAGAGCTGTGAGCTCATGTGCAGATGGAGGTGGAGGGGGCTGCTGTTTGCCCCATCCTATCTTCCCCACGCTCCTGCCTGGAGCCCCTGCTTGGCCCTCTCCTGGCTCCATGGAACCTGAAGCTCGGCTCCCATGGAAATGGAGCCAGTAGAGGGGGAAAGGATATTCCCAATGGAAGACCAGGAGGCTGAACTTGGAGAAGGGAACAGCATCCTTGGGGTTCCGCCCGCCTCACAAGCTTCAGTTGTTCCCGCTGCACCCAGAGCTTCTCTGTCTGGAATGGATGTGGTGCCCCACCCCCATGTTTCCCTTCTTTTTCTTCTGCTTGCACCCATCTGCCCATTCCCCTGGGGTGTCTGGAGTGGCTCCTTACTGGTCTCCCATTTAAGAGAGGTTTACCGAAAACCTCAGTGAAAATGCTACGCTCTGTAGGATCTGGAAGTAGGGGAGCTAGGATACTGGACTCTCAGAAGCCCTGAGGTGACTTAGAGATGAGATCTGGGGGAGGAAACCTGAGAGGCTGTGGGCCAGTGTTGCTGGAGGAGAGGGCGTCCCAGGCTGTTTGCTGGAGGAAGTGAGGAAGAGGGGGCTTGGGTAATAGTGGTGGTGGGCTTCCTGGAGGAGGTGTGACCTGAGAGCTGGAGAGGCTGGGACAAGTGGACTAGAAGGAAGCATCCAAGTCAAGGGGGTGGGAGTGATGGGGCCTGACTGGAAACAACCATGCGGAGGGGAAGAGGGTGCCCAGTGCCCCGATACTGCAAAGAGTTGGGGGCTGGGCCTCTCTCGGCCTCTTGAGCTTCCTTCTCCCAGCCTTGGGGGACGGCACAGGGTTCCGGCACAGGGTTCCCAGGCTGGGAACCCGGTCAGGCTGGGAGGGAGAGGGTAAAGATGCTCTGAAGGTGTCTCTTTTGTCCTGCAGGAGACACTTGGGACAAAAGGAACAGGGAGCCACATCTGGCTTTCTCCTAAGGCCCTGGGGTTGGGTGCCCACCATCCACCGGGTGCAAAATCCTCGAGTGCTTCCATCCTCCCTTCTCTAGAAACAGGGAAGTGGAGGAAGGAAAAATGTAAATCAAGTCAAGGAGACCTTTTTTTTTTCCTTAAGAGAGAGAAAGAGAACGAGAGTACAAGTGACATTTGGAGCCATAATACCTTAAAGTCAATATCATTACCTCTGATATTTACTGTCAGCTCCGTGGCGCCGGTGAAGTGGGAAAGTTCATCCATCTCTCCCTCCGCCAACTGTGGCTCCCTCCCTCCCCCTCGTGCAGTTCCAGCTAATTGTTTGGCTGCATTAACACCCCACCCCCGACACACACACACACACACACACACACACACACACACACACGCGTGAGTCAGCCTTCCTGCAGGGTCAGGGGAGGGTGGGCTTGGTGAAGAGGTGGGCCACTGGGGCGGGTCCTTGGAACTGGAGATGCGGGCTGGGTGATGTGGGAGGGATGCCAGCCCTGGGATTCTCAGAGGCAGGTTCCAGCCCCTTCCCCACCCCTCCCTCCACCCCACTTAACACAGTCTGTGGGTCATGTGGGTCTCAGAGTCTCCGTCTGTGACCTGGATGTGGTGACACGAGATATGTCCCAGGATACAGATTTCATTCATTTACTCATCGACCTGTTAGGTGAGAACACAACCTCCCCCTCACTCCCCGCGCATAACCCCCTCCCCGCTTGCGATGCCGGAGGAGCCCTCATGCTCCCCCTTCTCCCTTCCCTGCCAGGTTCCCTCCTCTTGACCCCTCGCCCTGGTACTCATCTTGCACAAATGTCTGTTTCAGCCCTTTCTGCCTGTTCGGCCCTGGGGTCTTGATCCTTCCCCCCAGGAGGGAGACAGCAGGGTCTGGCTCCCCGGGGAGGGGGGCTGGGGATGGGTGGGGAGGGCACTCTCTCCCCTCCACCCTTGCCCCCGGCTGGCCTCTCCAGCCACTGCCTGTCCTGACGGCTGTGGCCTCAGACTGGCCCTCTGCCCAGGGACCTGGTTTGATTTCAAATCCAATTTTCTGCCATAAAACTTCCTCTCTCTCTGGGTCGGCGGCCAGCCTCCGTCACTTTCAGCCAGCAAAGTCATTTTTCCAGGCTGACCCCAGGGTTTGGGGCCACCTTGGCCACAGAGGGAGCAAGCTGCTACGCCCACCCCCTGCCTCCCGCCCCGCCCCAGTGCGTGAGCTCAGGGCTGCCGTCTGCAGGGCCCTTGCGTGGTGATGCATGCACACACCTGTGTTGTTGGTGCTTCGTGTGGTGCAGGTGGGCCAGCGCCATCTGTGCGTGAGCAGGTATGGGGCTGGGAGGACCCGGGTGAGCCCTGGGATGCCCCTGTGTGGGCGGACATGTGGTCCCTGCAGTGCCCAGGTCTGCTCACAGGAGCCTGAGCAAACCTCAGGGGCACCTGCCTCTGGCGGGGGGTGGGGGCCCTATGCTTGTTTGAGCAGCGCTAAGAATAGAGGGGGGCGGGCCGGGAGGAGGCTCCCTTAGAGATGCTGCCATAGGGAGATGCAAGCTCCTGCCCCACCAGACCCTTTCTGCTGCTGAGCTCTGTCTTGGCCTGCAGCAACACCCCAACACACACAGGTCCCCAGCACCCAGAGGTGGGAAGATGTAACTCTCTGCAGGATGCCGTGGGGCGAGGGACAGCAGAGGGCTGGGCTGGGTCCCAGGGCCGGGAGCGACTGAAACTCTCACCCAGCAGCTCATGCTTGCTCTTCCCACCCTGATCTCTCAGAGGACTGACTCTCTGGGTTTCTGGAAGCATCTACGAGTGGCCTGGGACTCTACCCGGGAGGGAGAGAGAGACGCAGGAATGACCCCTTCTGACAGTGAGTGTGTGTTTCCCCTGGGCTTTCTGAAGTCTCAGGGTGGCCCCCTGATGACCCCCTCTCTCCTTGCTGGAATTACCCCTTCCTCTCCAGTCTCACCATCGCTGCCCAAGGTCCTCTCCTTTCTGCCCCTCATCTCTGCCTGATTGCACCACTCAAAGAGATGTGGGCTCTGCCTTGCTGGAGGATCAGCCCTGAATCCTCCAGGCCGGCGTTCCTGGTCCCTCTGTGGTCTGGTCCCAGTGACTCGCCCAGGATCACTGCTTCCTCTAACCCTGTTCACGCCTTCTGCTCCAGCCAGGAAAGGCCATGACCTGAGGCTTTCGGGGGCCCAGCCATCGCAGGCCACAGCATATCCTGAGACGCTGCCCAGAGAGTGCACCAACGCGCTGCACCCCCTGCCTGAGACCCTTGCTCGGTGCCCTGCAGCCTTGGGCTGTGCAGACTGCAGAAAGCCTCAGCTCCACTGCCCCATTTTGCTCTCTGCAGAGCTGCCGGATCCCGTCAGGTGTTCCTCTAAAGCAGAGAGCGCCTCCTGCCTGAGACCTGGGAGAGCCCAGGCCTCGACTCCTAGAGCCTACAAGCTGAGGGCCCACGAAGCTTCCTGGCTCCTGGCCCACTAGGTGCCATCCTGGGAAGCGTCTCTGGGCATAGAGCTGTGTCATTCCTTCCACTGAGGGACCAGCCACCCCACCTTCCTGAGCCCAAGGAGAAGCAGGAGAGGATGGCTGCCTTGCTCCGTCCAGGGTGGGGCCACCTTCCCAGAATTATATGCTAATGGCCTCGTTCTGCTGCTCTGAAGCAGGGGTGGGGGTTCCACTCTTCCCACCAGCCCCATGGATGTTACTGGGACAATTATTCTTAGAAGGTGCACCTCAGGGTGCGTGCATGCAAGCGTGCTATGCTGCTTCAGTCGTGTCTGACCCTTTGTGACCCCACGCACTGTAGCCCGCCAGGCTCCTCTGTCCGTGGGGTTCTCCAGGCAAGAATATTGGAGTGGGTTGCCATCTCCTCCAGGGAATCTTCCCGACCCAGGGACTGAAACCACGTCTCTTATGTCTTCTATGTTGGCAGGTGGATTCTTTACTACTAGCGCCACCTGGGAGGCCCGTATGTCACGGTGGAGCTGTCCCTAAGGTTTCTCCGCATGCAGGAGAGACTGAGGAACCCAGGCGCACTGTGAGGCCATCTGGCCTCTCCATGTCCTAACCGTTAGGTCCTCACTAAATGACCCCTACTCTGAAGTGTCCAATTCATCCACACACAGTAACCATCACCACAGTGGCCACGCATCCCTTGTACAGCAATGAAAGCTGTCATGCTTTCAGTCCTTACCCTAAATCTGACCCAAGAGTTTCCATCAGTTCAGTTCAGTTCAGTCACTCAGTCGTGTCCGACTCTTTGCGACCCCATGAATCACAGCACGCCAGGCCTCCCTGTCCATCACCAACTCCCGGAGTTCACTCAGACTCATGTCCATCAAGTCAGTGATGCCATCCAGCCATCTCATCCTGGGTCGTCCCCTTCTCCTCCTGCCCCCAATCCCTCCCAGCATCAGAGTCTTTTGCAATGAGTCAACATTTCGCATGAGGTGGCCAAAGTACTGGAGTTTCAGCGTTAGCATCATTCCTTCCAAAGAAATCCCAGGGCTGATCTCCTTCAGAATGGACCAGTTGGATCTCCTTGCAGTCCATAAGTGGTCCTAATTTCATCCTTTGGAGGCACAAGAAACAAACTTTTTCCATGGGCTCACTCATGGGAAAGAAAATGGTCCTTCAAGGGCGCCATGTGTGTAAATGTCGTGGGTCATGCTTGTACATTCTTCCATGTCCTATCTCGTGCCTACCCAGTGTTTACCTGCCTCTCCCTGGGGCCCAGACCTGGTTCAACAGCACAGAGAGAGTGGAACCAATACGTCTTCCTTCCAGATACTTCGCTTGTCTTAGCACAGCCTCAGGTGCTCCTGGATTCCAGGGCAGCAGAGTTAGACTGAGTGGGAGAATCCCACTGAGTTAACAAAGCTTCTGGAAGCTGCGTGCCTGCATGCGTGCTAAGTCACTTCAGTCACGTCCAACTCTTTGAGACCCCATGGCCTGTAGCCCGCCAGGCTCCTCTGTCCGTGGAATTCTCCAGGCAAGAATACTGGAGTGGGCTGCTATGCCCTCCTCCAGGGGCTCTTCATGACTCAGGGATCTAACCTGGGTCTCCTGCATTGATATTTCACCACTAGTGCCACCTGGGACGCCCTGGGAGGAGCGGCACCCTCTTCTTTCCATGTGTCTGCAGTTAGAACGTCAGCCCCGAGTGAAAGGTCCTGAATTTCTCCCTGTTGATTATGCTGGAATCTGCCCATCACTTTCATCTGCTGAGGTATTTCTGCATTCTTATTCTGCCATCTTTCCTCTTGGTTTTAAGCCACCTGACCAACACCTCGGCAGCCAAGTCACTGATTACAACACGGTTCAGGCCAGGATGGGGGCCAGAGGCAGCTGCTCTATCTTGGAGGCATCTCCCTGGGTTGTGGCCCTCCTAATTGCCACTATGCCCTAGGGACAGATCTTCAATGATTCCAGACTACACTTTGTCAGTTGCCCACAAGAGCCTCAGGAGAAAATTGGCAGAGGGTCCCCCAACTCAAATTGACCTGTCCACAAGGGAGACAAATTGTCTGGCCCAGCTTCTTGGGTTGTGCTTGGGAGGCCCTGAGGTTTACTAATTCTTTCTCTAAGCATTCACATGCCATTTCTTCTAGAATCTTGTTGGGGGCTGGCACGTTATGTACGCACTGGTGTGTTGTTTGAGGAACCACCCTTCTCTTTGGTGGAAATCAGACTTTATTCCCCAGAGATCATTAACCAAGAATTCAGTCAACAAATACTTACCACCCTTGCTAGGAATAGGCAGTATTAAGCCCCCAAGTCCACGGTGCCAGGCCTGGGTGGTACCAAGGCCCTGGGGTGCTCAGCGGGTCCTTTGGGGCCTGACCAGAAGCCCTCGACCCTGGCCTCTGAGGATGCGCAGGGCCCCTCCTGGGGTGGGCTTTCTGTGGACAGCTCATCCAATGTCCCCTTTGCTCTAAAGTCTGTGGCCATGCCTCTCTTGATGGAAAGACTCCCTCCTCCCATGTGGCCCTCATGCTGATCAGCTAGAGACCTCGCATGATCTGAGTGTAGAAAACCCCCTGAGCAGTGCCAGGATCCTAGTATGGGCTTTCTTGCTTTGTCACTGGATTGACTGGATGGGGGTGGAGGGGGTGGTGTTGGAGGGGGAGAGACCTGGTCTTGCTACCAGGACCTGGGATCTTGGAAGCTGGGAGGGGGCAACCAAGGCCCTCCGTTATCCCCAAGGCAGTTCTCAGGGAGTGCCAGGCCCTGGGGGTGGCACTCAGGGTGACAGACATCCACCCGATTCAGGAGCCCAGAGAGAGCAAGACTTGGGGTCAGGGAGGTCACATGACTGGCCTAGGGCCAGGCACTGTTCGAACCCTAGGAAGCATGTGCTTTTTTCCAGTGTGCAGTTGGAATTGGGTAAATGAAGTGAAAGTGATAGTCGCTCAGTCATGTCTGACTCTGCGACCCCATGGACTCTAGCCTGCCAGGCTCCTCTGTCCGTGGGGATTCTCCAGGCAAGAATACTGGAGTGGGTTGCCATTCCCTTTTCCAGGGGACCTTCTCAACCCAGGGCTCAAACCCGGGTCTCCTGCACTGCAGGCGGATTCTTTACCGTCTGAGCCACCAGGGTAAAAAATAGTCTTAGAAGCGTTCTCTTGGGGGCAGGGTCCTGCTGGAGCAAGTGACTGGTGCAGCCTGTTGACAGCTGGAAGGGGGGATGTGCCAGGGCTGAGTGAGAACGCCAAGTATCAGAAGGTTTCAGCTGAGGAGACGCCACCAACAAGACATCCTTTACACTCCCTTTACTGGATACTTTGAGACATGTCGCTGGTCTCCCTCCATCTCACAACAAGCTGGGAAGACGGAGAAAAGAGGATCCCGTTTACAGGCGAGGATGACTAGGTGATCCTGAGAGACCAAAGCTGGATTGAACCCCATCTGGTGAGTGGTGTGCCTTGCACACCCCGCCCACCCACTGACCGGAGAGGGCAACGGCTCTGGACCGAATCCAGACACTGAAGAGCCACGTGACGGAAACACACACCCACGATGCAGAGCCTCTTGCTCCTGGAGGATGTTGGTGGGAACAAGGAATGTTGTCATAGTAACAGTGATGATTCATTACCGACGATCAGCAGATCTGACTATTTACTCCTTTGATTATCACCAGGAGAGCGGCACTTAGCATCAGCACTTTACAGATGAGGAAACTGAGGTGCAGGCAGGTTCACTGGCCTACCCAAGGACTCCTAGCCCCAGAGCCCACTGCATCCCAGCACCTCCCTACCTCCAAGGGACGGGGGCGTCAGGGGAGGAGGCCGAAACATCAGGATGGGTAGGCGCTGGCAAGCCGGAGAGGAGCTGGGCAGGCCGTCCAGCTGGGGCATTGAGCCAGCTGGGAGCCGGGGGGTGGGGTGCCCAGGCATGAGTGGCCCTGCCAGGCTGCTAGTGGACACGAGAGGCCCAGGTGGGCGGGCCCCTCCCCACACCACAGCCTCGGGCGAGCTGCCTGTGGGCTCCCTGACGGCTGATGATCTACAGCTGCCGGGTTAAAGGCCTGCTTTAATCGAACAATAATACTGGGGAGTGCTGAGCCACTGTGCAGCGGCTCTCGCCAAATGAAAAATTCCAGGAGAGAACGTGGGAGGCGAGCGATGGATGGGGAGTGTGCGTTTTACCCAAATCTACAGCAATTTACATGCTAGAGAGACAGCCGTTCCCACTGCCAAGCCGTCAGCTCCCAACCACAGATCGGCCCAGCCGTCCAGGCAGCCCCGAACCCACACCCTGCCCCCTGCCCTTAGCCCAGCCTCTCGCAGGCTCGACTAGACTACATTTCTTTCTTTCTTTCTCTTTTTAAAAATCATCGTTTTACGTTCCCCAATGGCAGGCTTTCTATTTTTAAAATTAAGAAAATGTGGTGAAACAGGTAAACATAAAATTGACCATCTTAACTCATCTTAAGGGCTTCCCAGGTAAAGAATCTGCCTGGCAAGGCAGGAGACTCAAGGGACGCGGGTTTGATCCCTGGGTCAGGAAGATCCCCTGGATGAGGAAATGGGAACCCACTCCAGTATTCTTGCCTGGAGAATCCCGAGGACAGAGGGGCCTGGTGGGTGCAGTCCATGGGGTTGCAAAGAGTCAGACAAGGCTGAGCACAACTCATCCCAACCCTCCCCTGCAGGAGGCCTGGTCTCTGATCTCCATGCTCTCTGGCTACCACCAGGCTCCCTGCCTGCCCCCAGATCGGAGTGCTGCCCACGACAGGCTAGTGTGCGGAACTGGGGTCTCCCTGGTCTTGCCCTGGGGTGCACAGGGGTGCTCACAAAGTCTCGGGCAGGGGTTGTTTTGAATTAATGCTGGTGGACAAACCTCAGGAAGGCCAGCGTGTCCCTTCCTGCCCCCCAGCAGAGCGCAACCCCCAACGCGAGGCAGGCACAGGCTAGCGCTGACTGCCCAGCACTGACCCCAGGCCTTGGCCCTGCTTCTTACTGGGCCTGCAGCTCTGGGCCCAGCCCTGTCTCCCTGAGCTGCGGGTCCTCTGTGGAACAGAGACAGAGTGAGTTGGTGGCTGGTTATAAGCTGGTGGCACAGGGCTGGCCCGCTGGACAAAGCTGTGCAAGCGGGTGTGACCGTGGTGTGGCCTGGCCGGCCCTGGGCGTGTTTTCAGGTCGAGCAAGTGTACGGGGTGGCGGCCACTCACCCATTAGCTGCAGCCGGCCAGAGTGGGGTGAGGGGGTCACGAAGACCCGTGTGTGTGTGTGTGACCTCCAAAACCTCCTTGCCGCAGAGTATAAATATTTATACAGAGACCTGCCATAAATCTGCCCGCCTGGCAAACAAATGAATTGCAAACGTAACTTTGGGAGTCTTTACAAAAGTGCTCGGCAGGGATGCGGTTGAAGAATGAAGGGAGAATTAGGGCGATGAAGCCACGAGGTCCAGTCCCAGGGCAGGCAGCGGAGTCCCCTCAGGGCTGGTGTCCTCAGTGAGGAGGGAGGGACTCCCAGCCTGTGGAGGTGGAGCACCCCGCCCCCCCTGCCAGACTGAACTGTGCTGGCATCATGGGGTGGAAGCCCAAATCATCCGACCAGAACCAGCCATCCCTGACTGCCTGTCCTGTCTGAACAAAATGCTCATTGAGTCCTCCACATCCCGTGAGATGGAGGAGGCTGAGGACCACAGAGGGAAGTGGCTTCCCTGGGTTGGGGAGCCAGGACGCAAATCCAGGGGTGTGTGAGGTTGGACCTAGCTCCCACCAGCAGGTACTGCCTGCTGCCCGTGGCCTGGCTGGAGCTGGAGGCCTGGGTGTGGGTGAGGATCTGGGGCTGGAGCCAAGCTCCCTTGCTCTTTCACCCTTAAACATCTGCTTCTGATGACCACCTCTCCCCGCCTCCCGACTCTCCCAGCCCCCGTCCCATGCAAGCCCCTGCTGAAGGGCTGGAGAAAGCCTCTTAAATTGGGTCCACAAGAACTTTATTACCTGGGAGCTAGTTCCTTCGCTTTTCCTGTAACAAATTATCCTAACGATGTGACCTGGGACCAGATGTTAATTGCAATAGAAAGTAATCAATTTCCTTTACTGAGCCCAGACTTGGGGGCAGGTTAGTCAGGAGCAGAGAGGGGGTTCTTAACCAGGAGGGCACCCGAAGCATCCAGCGGGCTCAGCAGCGCACCCACAGCTGCGTCCACCGCCCACCTCCCCATTGGCCCTCACCCCTTCCTACCAGGACAGCAGCCCCCCTGCCCCCCGACCCCATCCAGCCCTTTCCTGACCAGGCAACCTCCCATTGCTCAGACCACGTCACCTCTTTCGGCCATCTACTTCTTAGGAGCTCTCACAGCTCCCTGACCCAGTGTGATCAGCTGAGTCCTCGTTCCTCTGTGCTCAGCCCCAGGTCCCTTCCTGGCCTGGCCATCGGCTGCATCCCCGCTGCAGCCCAGCCTGTGTACCTCTGCAGACACACCACCCTGTTCCTCTGGCTGTCTCCTGCACCCCTGCCCTGCATGGCTGTGCCCCTGCCTGCTCCCACCCTTCTGGCCAAAGCACCATCCTTTTCTGGCCTTCAAGGCTTCCAAGGGTCCAGCGATGGGTGCGGGACAATTCCAGGGAGGCCTCGGGGCCCCTGGCCTCTGGTGTTTTTTGGCTCCTAGGGCGCCTCTCACTTGCAGGGTTGGGTGGGGCAGGGTGCTGGCTGAAGACTCATTTTTGAAGGTCTTCAAAATGAGAGGGAGGCACCAAGGAATCAGCCATGAGAGAGGAAATGGAGAAAATGAAACCAATGTACACGAATGGGCTGATAACCCGAGTCCTGGGACTGGGCTGTCGGGAAAAGGCAGGTGTGCTAACGGTTTGAGTTATTCAAGCCAAATGCTTCTGGGGTTAGAGATGGACTGCCCTCCCCCACCCTCCCCTGTCTGAGGAAGGAGCACTCATTCACAAGGGCAGGGTGGGGGGCGGAGGGAGGGCAGACAGGGAGAGGGAGGCATTCTTGGCCAGCCCTGGCTTGGGTCCCAAGATGCGGGGTCTGGCCTCACCTCATCAAAGTTCCGTCGCAGTGGGGCAGACAGACAGGGCAAGCGGGCAGCCCAGGGAGGGAGGTGGGCACTGGCTGGCCATAGGGGTGGCCAAGGACAAACTCTTCCGACTTTACAATTTCTCTGAGAGTCTACAATTCTATTAAATAGGATAATGGATTTTAAAATGCCCCGAAAAGCTGAGAGTGCTGTAAGATGGGCGGCATTATTGTTATTAACAACCACATCCTTCTTGGAACGTTGAGAGGAAATAAATCAGACGACGCTTGCAATGAGCAAGTCCCTCGGAAGCATTCATTGCCATGAAATAAACACACATAGATTATAAACCCCAAATTAAAGGGAAATAGCACTTGGGGTAAGCCCTGCTTTTAGATTTTAGAGTCTTGTGAAAACCCACAGATGTTGGGCGAGCAGATCTTCCAGGATACAGTGAGGTGGCATCCAGGAGAGGAGTAGGGGGGTCTACAGCCTCCATGTCAACACAGGGGGCAACATGGGGGTCTTGGAAGGCTGGACGGCCCCGGGCAGCCAACACCTCCTGATTTCATGGCATAAACTCGTCCTTTGTACCCTTCAAGGCTGACGTGTCATCTCCAGAGAGTCCCCCCTAACTAACGGCCCACTCTCCTTTCTCAGCCCCCTTGCTCTCTCTTCCTGTTTTTGTGTCTGACCATGCCACCTTTCTCTTCAGCACCCGCTGTCCTGACTTCCGTAGCCGGCACTGCTGAGGCAGGGCAGCGGAAGTGGAGGTACAGTGGTCATACGAAAAAGGACTGGGGGTTGTTTTTTCCTCTCGTACCTCATTAAGCTTAGCTTTCAATTACGTGTTAATGATGCTGGCTGCCTTTTGCCTTTCGTAGGCTGGAGTTTACTGCAGTGTCTTTAAATTTAATCACTTCCATAATGGCCAGCTCTGGCATCACAAATAAGAGGCCATGAGAAAAAAAAAAAAATACAGCCCGTTGCTCCTGAATGAGCTGGCAAGATCTGGGGCCCCACTGAAGCCAGAAAAGTCCTTCAGTATCTCCACACCCTGGACAAATTCTAGGATCTGAATCTGAGGGTGAGCCATTGGTGACAAGTGGACCCTCCCCAAACTGGTGTGATTTCAGAGATGCACAGAGAAACTCTCCTGACCTCACCTCCTCCTTAGACCAGCTGCCCTTGGCCTGTCAACCACCACTGCCCTCTCCCCACTTAGCCTGCTACTGACTCTCTGGGGAAATTTCCATTTTCCCCAGTGTCGTGTGGTGCTGAGGTCTCTGCTCCTGGGCCTTGGGTTACAGGTCTGTGTGCAGCCTCTCTCTCCCTACTATTCCCACCAAGTTGACACCCGTGTCCTCTCCCACCTCCACACCCACATCCTTCTCTCTACCTGGCTATTTATGACACTCTTTTGCAAGGACATTTTCCTTCATTCCTCCATCTGCCACCCATCCATCCATGCACCCACCTAACTGTGCACCCACCCACCCATCTGTGCACCCACCCACCCATCCATCCCCCCACCCATCCATCCATCCATCCACCCATCTGTCCACCCACCCACCCACCCATCCATCCATCCACCCACCCACCCATCCATCCATCCACCCACCCAACCATCCATCCACCCACCCATCCATCCATCCACCCACCCATCCACGCATCCACCAACCCATCCATCCATCCATCCATCCATCCACATACCCACTCATCCACCCATGCACCCACCCATCCATCCACCCACCCATCCATGCATCCACCAACCCATCCATCCATCCACCCATCCATCCATCCATGCACCCACCCATCCATCCATCCACCCACCCATCCATCCATCCACCCACCCATCCATCCGTCCATCCACCTACCCATCCATCCATCTGTTCATCCATCCATCCATCCATCTATCCACCCACCCACACACTCATCCATCCATCCACCCATCCAACTACCTACCCATTTAACCACTCATCCATCCATCCACCCATCCGTCCATCCATCCATCCATCCATCCATCCACCCACCCACCCATCCACCCACCTGCCCACCCAGTCATCCATCCATCCATCTACCCATCCACTCATCCATCCATCCATCCATCCATCCACCTACCCATCCATCCATTCATCTAACCATCCATCCACACACCCACCCACCCACCCACCCATCCATCCGTGCATCCATCTGTGCATCCATCCATCCACTCATTCACTCACCCATCCATCCATCCATCCATCCACCCATCCAGCTAGCCAAGCAGCCTTCATCCATCTATCCATCCACCCACCCAGGTGTCTGTGCACCCAAGCATGCTTCATCCATCATTCATCCATCCACATCCATCTATCTACTCATCCAACAACCAGTACTGAGGCCATACATAATGCTGGGCCCTGCCCTGGTACTGGGGTAGGTCTAGTCCCAGTCTTCAGGAGACCACGTTAGGGTAAACAATGTAGATAATCTACTAGGCGATTATGTCATAAAGTCAGGGAAGGCTTCTGGAGAAGAGGAGCTTTAAAGGACAACTCACCCTCTGTCTAGCCTCAGCTCAGGACCCCAGGCTCCAGGCTCCAAGCTAATGCTGAAGGCTGTATCACACCACATGGGGGATCCAGAAGGCCGGTGGGCTCCCTTAGGTGGGGGAGCCTTGCCAGTGCCCTCAAGTAAGGATGGACCCCTCCATTATACTAGCACCCCCTTAACAGGAGGGAAAGGAAAGCCTTGTCTCTGTCATTTGAACAGGATCTTCCTGATGCCAGGGTGATGCCCTTTATCCCTCCACATCTCTTCCCACTGCCCAGGCCAGGACTCAGATGCTCGAGTTGGTTTTAAATGAGCTCACGAGATATCCTGTGACTGATTGCTGACCCTCAGCTGCCATCTGGATTAAGACTCAGATTCCTGTTGGTCCCCAAACCTTCCCTCCTGCTTGACCCACTTCTTACACCTAAAGAATTCACAGTGAGATCCTGTCCTGCCTCAGTCTCAGCCAGAGCTCTTTACCACTCATCAACACTGACTGGATACTTATTGATGGGCCCCAGGGAGGCAAGAAGGGGGAGGGCAGAGATAACCCAGGGGCTTGTGAAGGAGGCCTCCACCTGCTCCAAGACCTGGGAGCAGGAGCCTTGGGCTTGAGAGGTGGCCCAGAGTCATACCCAGCACTGAAAGACCACTCTTTACATTAAATCTTGTGGTCTTTTAAAATGACCTGCTAAGGACGTTCAAGTGGGAAAAAAAGCAGAAATCTTTACTGAGAGCTCATGATGTGCCAACACTGACTTCTGAGTGCTCAGCATCAGTTATCAGAGGACAGCCTGGTAATGATGAGATGAAGACTGCTGCTGTCCCATTTCAAAGATGGGAAAACTGAGACACAGAGAGAAGAGACAGCTTGTCCAGGCCCACAGAGCTGGCATCAGCAGTCAAGCAGGGATGAACATTTACCCACCCTTCTGTTTCATCTCTCCTGGTAGAAGTCGTGTACGTCCTTAATAGCTCAGTTGGTAAAGAATCTGCCTGCACTCAGGAGACCCAGGTTCAATCCCTGGGTGGGGAAGTACCCTGGAGAAGGAAATGGCAACCCACTCCAGTACTCTTGCCTAGAAAATTCCATGGACAGAGGAGCCTGGAGGGCTACAGTCCATGGGGTCACAAAGAGTTGGTAGAAGTCATTTGTTGAAAATGGGAAACATGGATCCAGGGAGGTTCGGGGTCTCCCCACACCCACAGCTGGTCCATAACCCAAGCAATCTCCATCTCAGGTCTGGCAACCACAGACTGGGGCTCCTCCCTTCTGCCTTGGACCCTGGGCTTGGGAGAAGAAGTTTCAGTGTTTCCAGAGGTCCTGTTTATTTCTTCCAATGGTGCAAAAGCCAGTGAATTTACACACACACACACACACACACACACCATGTGTGCACGCTCATGCATGTATAATGCCTTTTTCATCTGCAGTGCAGCTAGCAAGCATGCTTTCCACTCTTGAGAACACAAGAGAACCAGGAAGTAGGTCATAAGGGGCCCTAAGGTTTATTAATCCCTTCATTGATTCGACAAATGTAAAATATTTACGGTCCATGTATTAAAACTCTTGTGTGCTTTGCTCATGGAAAACCCACTCTAGGGCTATTAACCACTAGTTTACAAGCAGTGTTGACAAGTTGCTCCCTGCTCCCCTCCCCAGAAAGGTGAGCACCAGGATCAAGTCACTACTATTGCCCGTGCCAGGAATGGAACCTGGCACTCATACTTCTGGATAACTCAGTGAAGCCTAGTGATTCTGGTTTCCATCACCAAAACTGATGAGTAACTGGTTTAATGAAGGACCAAGAGCCACCACCGCGAGGAGAAGCAAGAACCTCCGGAACACACGGTGGCCACTGACTGCCCAGAGAACGAGCCACAGCCTCTGGCAGTCTTGACTACAGCACCCTGCAAAAGGCATACTTGAGTCAGGAAAAAACGTCAGGTGATGTTTTTATACTGAATAAGAAAACGGCACCAGAATGTTCCCTCCTAACAGTTAAAATGAAAGTTTAAAAGTTTGGGTGCTTGAAGGAGGCAATCCTCGGCCAGCTGAGAACTCTATTATACATAATCCTTAATTTCCAGATGGTTCATGTATAATACAGAAGTCTGTAATACACAGCCCCAGGATTTCTTCCTCCCATGCCAAATGCCATGTGGCATCTGTAAACCCCTCCTTACTTTTCAAAGCACGTCCACATCCGTTATCTCGTCTGATTCCCATGATAGCCCCGTGATGTGGGAAGTCAGGTAGAAACCTATTATTTTATAGAAGACGAAACAGAGGCCCAAAGAGACCCCAGGTCTTATATGAGGCACCCCAGGTCTTGACTGAGATCTGCACGGAGCCAGGGCTCCTGACTCGCACTCCAGGGCCTATGCTCCCTCCTGAGTCCCTCTCCTTGCTGACCAGGAAGGCAGGACCCTCAGGAGAGTGAATTCTCCTTCAGCCCACCACGCCTGTCCTGTCTGGGGGCCCAGATGGTTCCCCCCGTCTCTGCTAGACTTTCCAGATACCTGGCCACTCTGACTGCTTCTGACGAGCTCTGCACAGCCCTTCTTCGGTTCTGAGAGGGTCCTGCCTCCTCTAGCTAACTGTGAGATGGGCAAAAAGGCTCCATGCTGGGCGCAGGGTGGGGCAAATGGAACACGGAGAGAGAGAGAGTTAGGTGGATAGATAGATAGGGAGATGATAGATGGTTTGATGAGAGAAAGTTGTGCAGGTTAGGGGATGGGAGGGGGGACAAGTTTGGCTTCTCAAGTCTGGCTGGCTTGCTTATGGGGGTGGGGGAGGGGAGACTGTCCTTCCTGAGCTGCTAAATGCTGTCACAAAAACATTTATTAATATGCAAATTCAAAGTGGCAATCTGGACCCAGTCGGGTTGTGCTAATTTGCACATTAATATCTGTCTTCAGGCCGGCCGCTGCTCTGGCGGGGCGGGGAGAGGGTGGGGCTGGGAATGGGGACTAGGGAGGGAGGAAATAGGTGGGGCAGGCTGGAGGGGGCCCGGTGCCCCATCCTGACAAAGCGGGGCCTGCTGTAGAGGCAGTGGGATGCACCTTGGTTCAGCATGTTCAGCCCATGATGAAGGTGGGAGCCAGCTCTGGCCTTTGGCCCCCTCTGGTGCCTGAAGTCCTCACAGCCATGTCAGGAGTCATGTGAGGAAAGGGAGGCTGCAGAAGCCTTGGCTCAGAAAGCATGCTGGCGCTGACAGACAGCTCAGAGCGAAGGTAGGGGGAATAAGTGGGGAGCATCCCAGGACATGGGCCTGACAGGGCTGTCGCAGTCCCGTTCACGGAAATGGGCATCTTGTGGGCGGAGGAGGGGCCCAGGTGTGCTCCGTCCTGGACCTGGGCCCATCCCCACACCCAGAGAGCTGGCCTCCTCTCTCTGCCCTCCGCAGTGGGCTCCTAGCCCCCATACTGCACCCACGAGTGCAGAGCCATTCATCTAAATTTGCTGGGTCAACCGCATCCCAAATCTCTGCTCCCTTTGTCCCTGTAAGTACAGTTATATTTGTCGGGCTGAGTGTCAGACTTTTATGTTAAGAAAGTGATGGTCACTTGTAATGGATTCAGCGATGGTGGTAGCAGCAGTGACGGGCTGTCAAGAGAAAAGTGGGAGCCGGGTGCAGTGGCCTCTCCCGACCTTAGCTGGTCCACATCCCTGGGTCATCAGACAGGCCAGTGGCTGTCTGAACTGAAGTGCCCTGCCCCTTCCAACTCCCCCAACCTACAAGGCACCATCCTGCTGACTGGCTATGTTCTGATGGGATTCATTCTCCAAACCCTGCTCTGTGCTATCAAGCCCCGTCGACATCCTGCCCAGAAAGTTTCTTTCTGTGTCACCTTGCGCCACCCACCTGCAGTTTTGAATGTCTGTCTGTTTCATGGGTGAATCTTGTTTCTCTAGCTATATGGGGAGCTCTGTCCTCCGCAGTTTCTGGCAGAGATCAGACATGTGCCCTGGGTTAAACATACACTTATTAGTTTTCCAAAGCATTTTTGTCAGTTAATACCTTTCACTTTTGCTCAAGCCCGTGGAATGGCCGGGCTGTTACTTCCAGACACTAAACTCACAGCGCTCAAGCCTGATATTTATTGTTACTTCACAAGTTTAGATTTAGGGATTCACTTGAAAGTGAGTGAAAGTGTTAGTCGCTCAGTTGCATCCAACTCTTTGTGATCCCATGGACTATAGCCCACCGGGCTCCTCTGTCCATGGGATTCTCCAGGCAAGAATACTGGAGTGGGTTGTCAATTTTCTTCATCAGGAGATCTTCCCGACCCAGGGATTGAACCCAGGTCTTCAGCATTGCAGGCAGATTCTTCACTGTCTGAGCCACCGGGAAGCCAAAGGATTCACTTCAGTTCAGTTCAGTTCAGTCACTCAGTTGTGTCCGACTCTTTGTGACCCCATGGACTAGAGCACACCAGCCTCCCTGTCCTTCACCAACTCCCAGAGTTTACTCAAACTCACATCCATCAAGTCAGTGATGCCATCCAGCCATCTCATCCTCTGTCGTCCCCTTCTCCTCCTGCCTTCAATCTTTCCCAGCATCAGGGTCTTTTCAAATGAGTCAGCTCTTTGCATCAGGTGGCCAAAGTATTGGAGTTTCAGCTTCAACATCAGTCCTTCCAATAAATATTCAGGACTGATCTCCTTTAGGATGGACTGGTTGGATCTCCTTGCAGTGCAAGGGACTCTCAAGAGTCTTCTCCGAGAGGATTCTCTTATTTTGTCAAAATAAACTAAACTTGCAATTCTGAGGATGGCCACCAGGTGGTAATATGTGCATTTGGTACAGCCTTTCTGCTTCAAGCATAGTTTTTTGGAGACAACGAATTAATGTATCTGTGTTTTTCACATTTCTACAGTTTTAATTTACCTGTATGCCACAGGCATATCCACTCCCACCCCCAAAAGACTGTCTAATGTGAGACTGACAAATGGACAAAGAGGATGACAGTATCTTGTGGTGTGTGCTGAAATAAACTGTGATCTAGAAGCTTAGAGAAAGGGATACTCAGCTCAAAGAAGAAGCCTTCACAGAGGAGGTGATGTCAGGGTGAAGCAAGTAAGCAGAAAAGCAGAGTTTTCCAGGAATGCGTGAGTCCATGAAGAGGAAGGAGCTCTCGGCAAGAAGAAGTCAAGGTGTATAAAGAAACAGAGGTGATGACGGGAGAGATGAGAAGGGGTTGCCGTTGGGAGAGAGTTCCCGAAGAAGAGCAGGAGTGGAGGGCCGTCAGCAGCTGCTGAGCAGGACCACCACAAGCCTGACACACCTTCCCTTCTGCGTGTGTGGGCAGCGTGGAGCCCATCACGAAGATGGCAAGTGTTTCACGGCTAGAGAAGCAGTTCTGGAGCAGAGTGGGTGAAAGCTGAGTGTGCCAGCCTTCCATGCTTGGAAGCCGAGCTGGAGCTGAAGGGTCCTGGGGACTGAAGGAGGGTGGTGATGCGGAGATGCAGAGAGGCCAGCCTGGGGATGGGAGGGAGGGCTGGAAGGGAAAGGAAGGGAGGGGTGGGTGAGGCAGAATCAGCACGAACAACACTGAGCTGTCCTGTTCGGGAGGCAGGGCAGGTGATGACGACTGTTCACCAAGAGCAAACACGTGCTTTCCCACTCATTGTCCTCAGCAAAAGTCAAAATAGAACTTTTGATTGGATTAAATTAACTCGAACATGGCGCCATTAAACAGGAGATTGGAAAGTCTTAGAAAACAAGCCTATAAAGCAAAAAAACCACCTAGGTACAATTTAGTCCCTTTCTCAATAATCTTTAACTGTTATGGTCTTAAATAGTTCCTGTTTTCCTGAAATTGTTTCCCCTCTAGGGTGTCACGAAGAAACCCTTGACTATGGGCTCACCCTTCAGTCTGCTCGCGCACCTCAGGGTGGCTACAGAGTTGGGTTCTGTGAATTCGCTTTGCAATAAAAAGCTGCTATTGCCTCTGATGGGGTAAGTCTGCACTCTCTAGCAGTGACCTGAAGGAGAAACCACCAGCAGAGAAAAATGAAGAACGTGCCTCTCAACTGGCTCTGGGGCTCTCTCAGCTTCTAGTTTAACTGGTGACGTCAGAGAGATGGGGTCCCTGGGGATGCATCCGCGGCTCAGAGCCCTTGGAGACCTCCCTGGGGGATGTCTGGGTATTGCTTTGGCCCTTGCCCCAGGCAGAGATCCTAACAGTGCAGGCAGGGAGATAACTCCAAGTGTAACAGAGCAGGACCCTATAAGGCCTTCCCCGGGCAGACTCCTCCCTGCCCACCCCCGCCCCAGCTTTAGATCCTCTCTGAGCACCTAAGTACCTGATGCACATTTCCAGAGCTGTTTTAGAGATGCTATTAATAAAATTCCCACCAAATGGAAGAAGTTAACTGTTTGATGACCATGAGCACATAGCCCCCAGACCTACTGGAGTCTAAGGATTGGTAACGTTAAGCCCTGCAACACCATCCAGTTATCTCCCCATTAACGAACCAGACAATTGCTCACAAGCTGATCACATAACTTGGGATGCCCTTCCCTCATCTTGCCTTTAGAAATGCTTTGCTGAAGCCCGTTAGCAGGTGTTTCGAGGAGGGAGTACAGTCCCTCTCCCTGCATGGATGGCATGACCGATGCAGAGGACATGAACTTGGGTCAACTTTGGGAGACGGTGAGGGCCAGAAGGGCCGAGTGTGCCGCAATCCATGGGGTTGCAAAGAGTTGGACATGACTGGGTGAGTGAACAACAACTCTGAATGGCCGCCCACTGGCCTCTGACCAGCCTCTTCTTTTCGGCCTCCTCCTCCCTCTCTGCTCCCCGTCCTCCTCCCCTCTCCTCCCTCTTCCTGCTTTCCCTCCCCCAGGGTATCAGCAGTGCCTGGGCCCCAGAGGTGACCTCAATCCTGTTGGGTCAGAGGCTGGGGCCCCTCCCCTCCGGCTACAGATATCCTTTAGGGCCTTTTGCTGGAATTCATTAGCATAGCAGGCCACACAATAGGTTGTTGTTCAGTCGCTCAGTCGTGTCTGACTCTTTGCGACCCCATGGACTGCAGCCTGACAGACTCCCTGCCAGGAGTACGCCCAGGGAAGGCCTCATAGGGTCCTGCTCTGTTATACTTGGAGTTATCTCCCTGCCTGCGCTGTTAGAATCTGTGCCTGGGGCAAGGGCCAAAGCAATATCCACCACCAACTCCCAGAGCTTGCTCAAACTCATGCCCATTGAGTTGATTATGCCATCCAACCATCTCATCCTCTGTTGCCCCCTTCTCCTCCTGCCTTCAATCTTTCCCAGCATCTTTTTCAATGAGTCAGCTCTTCGCATCAGGTGGCCAAAGTATTGGAGCTTCAGCATCCTTCGAGTGAATATTCAGGGTTGATTTCCTTTAGGACTGACTGGTTTGATCTCCTTGCACTCCAAGGGACTCTCAGGAGTCTTCTCCAACACCACAGTTTGAAAGCATTAATTCTTTGGCGCTCAGCTTTCTTTATAGTCCAACTCTCACAACCACGCAGGACTGCGGGAGAAACCATAGCTTTGACTAAATGGACCTTTGTCAGCAAAGTGATGTCTCTGCTTTTCAGTTCGCTGTCTAGGTTTCTCATAGCTTTTCTTCCAAGGAGCAAGCAGAGGAACTCTCTGCAGGAGTGGGGGTGCTTCCCAGGACCTCCACAGGCACCCAAGGGCCCCTCTCCTCTTGTCCCCTCTCCCTCTCCACCCCTTCCCTTACCCCCCCCCCCCCCTTCCCCGTATCCTCTGCTTCTGCCCAGAGCATTCAGCACTCTCCATCTTGGCCCCTTTGGTCCAGGAATCCATCCCTGGGGCCCTGGAGGGCGACCTTTGTTCATCGGTGGACAGGCGTTTCTGGGGCTGGCTCCCCCCTTAGCCTTTCTGAGCTCCAGGTGATGCGCCCAGCCTCGCCCCTCCCCCCGCCCTGGAGCAGAGTCAGCCCCACATGAAACAGAGTGGGAGCTGGCCTCCCAAACTCTTGATGGCCAGTTCAAAGTGAGAGGGAGTTTAAAGGTGGAGGGAGGGGGTGGTCAACGAGGGAGAACTAGTGGCGCACCTGGCTGGAGCCACCCCCCCAGATGCGACAGGGGCAGAGAAGAGGGTGTGCAAACCTCTCTCCAGCCCTGCCGCCTGAGGCGAGCCCACACCCGCAGGCGGCCGGTCTGGCTGCCGAGCCTGGCAGGTCACAGGAACGCAAGGCTCCTAAAATTTATGGCTAGACTTTATGACAATGGAAATATTTTTTTAATTGAGGTTTGCACCACCATTACACTGCTAATTTAATTATTCCCTATATTTCATCCGTCACCATCTGATCCTCAGGAAGCAACTAGCTTGTCTTCTTGACAAGAAAGCACCAAATTGATTAAAAGCATGTGTGGGAGTGGGGGGCTGGGCTGTGATTTGCTCCCTGTGGCTGGACCTCTGGGTGCCCAGGGGAGGCAGAAGGCAGCGAAAAGCAGAGAGCAGATGTCTCCTCCCCACCCCGCCCAGTGTGGTCACCTCCCGTCAGCCCGCACCCTGCCGTCATGGTCACACCCACACCCACGCGCACACAGGCGCTCACCCTCACACACATGCTCAGACATATTTACAGACATCGCCTCAAGTACAGCAGCGAAGCGCTCAGCCCCGCCCACACCCAATCTGTCTCCTGGGCCACGTGCAGGGAATCCACCCTGGTCCCAAACACACAGGCGTGCACGCGTGTACAAACACACACACACACACCCCTGGAGAGTCTCACTATGGCTGCCTTGCAGAGGACACTGTCAGGACCCCGTCAAGAGCCCTCACCTACCCTCCTGCCCCTCACCCACGGGCCTGCCCTGATCCCTGAGGGCAGGCCCGTGGAGCGTTCTGGGGATCGCGGTTCGCTTCTGCAGGGGACTCGGGGCCTTGAGCCTGCCTTATCCCCTGGGTGAGGGGCGGGCTGGGGGTGGAACTGGCTGCTCTGGTCCAGCCGTCGCCCTAGGATATGTCATAAGATGCCTCCGTTGCCCCTATGGGTGAGCTGGGGGCACTTGTCCATGCTGCGTGGCAGGGCGGGTGCCTGCAGTGTGGCAGGTGGTGGTGCCCAGGGCAGTGTGGTAGTTTCTCCACCGTATTCTTTCTCTTCTTGGTTCATGACACCCTGACGCCCCTGGAGCCCCGAGAATGCGAGAGTGGCTGGTGGCCGCCCCACAGCTCTGGCTGGCATGAGCACACAGCATCTCTGGGCTGTCCCTGGCTGGGCTTGATTTTCCAACAACCTTGTGCAGGTGGGTCTTCTCGCCCCACCTGGAGGGCAACTGTTCACAGGCTGTTGCCAGGGGCAGGGGCGGGGGGTGCATTATTCCTCTCTCTTTTCCTCTGCTGGGCACGCGGGGCCCGGTTAAGTCAAGGCTGGTGGGCTGGGACAAGCCCACCAGGGTGACTGCAGGGTGACTGAGGGCACCTGTACTGTGTTAGGGTGGCAGAGTGGCTGGTGAGCAGGGAGGGGGAGGGGGCAGAAGTAAGGAAGAAGGGAAGGAGCCCTCAGAACCAGACCACGTGGGAGGGAGCCAGACACGGACTAATGGAGAGGAGCGACGTGGAAGTGGGGGCTGGGGGAGGGGGTGGGGCGGGGGCGCCTCCGCGGGACTGCCATCAGTCATTGTGAAAGCTGCAGGTGACCGGTGCAGGCCCAGCAGACCCCTGACCCAGCCTGATCAATCCTAATGGAATGCGGCAGAGGGGCAGCTGCCAGAGGGAGCGGGCCGCCTGTCCGCCCTGCCAGCCCCGTCCTTGTAGCTTTGTCAGCTGTCACGGCAGCCCGGAACGCACTGGCTGCCCGCCTCCATCATGTCTGGTCTCGTCTGGCTGGATAGGCTGCCACAAGAAGGGGCACACGAGGTGGAGGGGGCAGGGAACAGATGACCTGAGGAGGGGGCCCCAAAGCACAGCCATAGGTGGCCGGAGACAAAAGCACTAAGGAGCAGACAGAGAGGCTGTTGGGCAAAAGTCCCCGATCCGCTAATTCACACTTGTTTCCCGAGATGGGCAGAGAGGCAGTGACTCCAGACCTTCTTTTAAGCATTAGGACACACGAACACATCCTCAGGCAAATCCCCCCCTTAGAGGTGCAGCCCCTGCCCACGCCTGCAGGAAGTGGCGTCCCTCTCTGCCCTCTGAAGCCCCGCAGTAGCGTCTGTCCTGCTTGCTCTGAACTCAGGGGGGCGCCTTCCAGGCTCCAAGTCACGCGGGACGGGACCCCTGTGCTAGTCTGGGTTTGAGTGGTCCTGCCTTCCCGTCTCGGTGGCCTGGGACGCTCCTGTCATTGCTGTGATCTGCTAGCGCATCCACTTCTCCCACCAGATCACGCTTTCCCTGGGCTGTTCCTCTCGAGGCCCTGACTCCCAGCACGAGGGGCAGAACCCGGCTGCAGCCCAACCACCTTGGGCTTCGGGGGTGAGCGCTCCTCTCCCGAGCCCCTTGGGCTCTGTGCAACGCCAGGTGTAGGGTACAGGCTTGAGCAGGGCTGAATCTCAGGTGAGGATCCGGGGGAGGACGGGACTCAGGTGAGGTGGGGCAGGGAGAGAGAGACCGAGCTGGGCAAAGAGAACGCAGGCAGTTGAGGCCTTTCCCAGCTGCATCATTCTGCTTGCCGCATCCCACCCTGAGCGCCTGTATCCAGGGCACCACTGGTCCCAGGGCGGCTTTTAGTGAGAGCAGGGAGGACTCAGTGATGCTGCCTGCAACTGGGTCACAGGAATCGAATCTGGGGGACCCCGGGGGCTGTGGGCCTCTCTGCTCCCCTTCAACTAGAATTACTTCTGTGATGATGATTCAGCTGTGAGTGTTCAGATCTGCTCTTCACTGTGGTGGGGGAAAGATTTTCCCAGAGAACAGGCTGGAAGCTGAGTTCAATGCAAGGGCGGGGAGCTCCATCCCTGCGACAGGACCAAGATCCCTGTTGTCCCCCTACCCACCAGGTCTCACTCGAGAGGCACAAGAAAGTGCTTAGAGCACCACTCCTCAGCCATCCTCATTTTAACTCCTGGGTTTGCACTTGGCCATCCGTTTGCATATAGGCAACCTCTGAACGTGCTATTGAAAGGCTCCTATTTATGTGCACAGGCTGTGAGAGACATCGTGGGAGCCTGACCCACATCCTGTTGAACTTGACCCCTAAGAACCCAGCTAAGCTGAGCGAAGAGAGCAGAGCCCACTGCAAAGCCCTGGTCTGCCTTCCTGAAAACAGAAAGCTGTTTCCTGCACTTAGAAAATTCCTTTGTGCTCAGTGGTATCTGGCAACTCTTCCCAGTGGGGCCATTTCCCAGGAATTCCTGATCCTCAAAGAACTGGACCTGAATGTGCAAAAACACATTCTGCAATGCACAA
The DNA here is from genome assembly GCF_001704415.2 of Capra hircus. Classification (NCBI taxonomy): domain Eukaryota; kingdom Metazoa; phylum Chordata; class Mammalia; order Artiodactyla; family Bovidae; genus Capra; species Capra hircus. Next base: position 19,965,032 of record NC_030831.1, on the reverse strand, counting down.
ACTCAGACCCATTTTGTCTGCTACAGTGATGTGTGTAGCCCACACACATGGACAAGTACACAGACACACACACACACACACACAGACACACACACACACTGCATCTTCTGCAGTCAGAGGAAGCTGGGGGCTCTGTTTTGGTACATCTGAGAGACCCTCCTGAGGAAGGTGAGCTTTGAAGAAGACAACAGTGTTCAGAGAGGTGAGGATGAGGGAGGAGGCAGAAGAGAAGCAGCCTGTTGTGCTAATTAGGATGTTTGGGGCTCTTCAGGTCTCAGCCAAAGTCACTTTAGAGGGGACTTCCCTGCTACTTCAGCTCAAACTGCCCCTTCCCTTTCTGCGCTGACACCTGCCTCATTCTTTGTGATGGTATTAGGAGGTGGGGCCTTTGGAAGGTAATGAGGGTTAGATGTGACTATGAGGGTGGGGGCCTCATGATGGGATTAGTGCCCAAGAAGAGACAGCAAAGGGCTTGCGTCTCTCTCTGCCACGTGAGAACAAAGTGAGAAGGTGGCCGTCTGCAACCCAGGGAGAGAGTCCTCACAGGCAACTAACCCTGCCAGCACCTTGTTCTTGGATTTATCAGACTTCAAAACTGTGAATATAACTTTCTTTTGTTTCAGCCACTGGGTCTGTGGTATTTTGTTACACAGTCTGAGCTGACTGATACAGGCGCTATGTGTTGAATGAACATGTGGATTGGTGGACCAGAACAGAGGTATGGAGAACAGCTCTGGTCCTCTCAGGAAGACCCTTGTGTTCTCCCATGACCTCTTGGTCAAGGGGTGACCAGCTTAGCCTGGCAGCCAGCAGGAGAAGGCCACCCCAGACCCCAGACCTATCCTGATGGGTGTTCTGGAGACTTGCTCAGAAAAACCACGCAGAATCATGGCAATCCTAGGTGGCATGAATGTTATGCAAAGGGGGGACAGTCTTTGCTTTCCAGAGATTGTCAGGCTGGCCAAGAATTCACCAAAAATCCCTTTGGAGAATTAGCTGTCTCCCTGCTTACATGGGAATCTGATACAAACTGACCTTTGGGGGTCAGACTCTCACCATCAGGGGTGCTGTCCAGCCCCACGTGAAGGAGATGAGGGGGTGTGTTGGCAGGAACCAGTGCTCTGGGCACCCAGGTCCAGGTCAGAGTGGGCAAGACTGGACTTGGGCTGCTAGGGGTCCCAGGAGAATACACTGCTCAAGGATGGAGACCCTGGTCATGGGCACAAGCCCACCAGGAGAGGACTGTGGGTGGGGGTGGGGAGGCAGAGGTTTCCTGCCAGAGGACAGGTTTTTGGAGTTGGGCCTGGGTGCCTAAACCAGGGTCTGAGTCTGTCTCTGGGATGGGGTGCCCTTCTAGATTCCTTCACCTCCTGACTATCACTCCCTACCCCAGCCCTGGCATGCTTTGAAGGTGAGCTGCGCACTGGGGAGCCACACACGCTGAGTGCAAATAAAATTAAATAAATGATATTCCTCTATATGCCTTTTCTTTCTTTTTTTTTTTTTGGAAACAACACAATTGCCACAGCAAAGGCCAAGAGAAGGGGAAAAAAAAAAAAGAAAAAGGTGAAAACGCCGCACCTCCTCAGCGCCCAGCGCCAGCGGCAGGCTCTGGGATTTGCATGACAAAAGCACTCGACAAACAACAACAAATTGCCAGCTTGTCGGAGGCCGCGGGGCGCTCGCGACAACTGGCGCGCTCTCCCGGCGGCGATCGGCTCCGGGGCCGCAGGAGGGGCCCGCGGCAGATGCTCGGGACCTGGCGGCCGGCCGCGGTGCCAAGGCAGCCATGACCGCGGCCCCCGCGCGCTGCGCAACCGCGGCCCCCCACCCGCCTCGACCCGGGACCCGGCGGGAAGGGCAGGGCTGAGGGCGTGAGCGGGGCAGCCCCGCGCCGATCTCCCAGGGGGCAGAATTGCCCCTCTTTCTCTACCGGTTCACAGTCCATCGCCTGGCCCCTTGACCTGGCCTGCTCCCTCGGGCACACCACGGGGACACCGCGGGAGCCCACCCCAGGCGGGCTGTGGGATGAGGTCCCCGCCAACAGGCGGCCCTCGGTCCAGCGTGCCCGCCGAGGGGCAGGGCCGCCCCTCTGTCCCTAAGGCTGGGCTGGGGCGGGAGAGCGCCGGCCCCTCCCTGCGCAGGGCTGGCTCCCCCCACGTGAGGCCCGGGCAGATGGCTGGTCAGAGCTAAATTGATTCATAATGATTTGTGTCTCTCCCCTGCCCGGCAACGGGTAACTTTTCATTAGAGACACAGATGTCTTAATAACGCTGTGCCAGTGTCCTCCCAGGGCAGCTCCAGCATCTACTCCACACCTCTGCAGACAGGTGGGGGTGCAGGGGGTGGGGGCGGGACTAGACAGCAACCCCCCTCCTGCACAGAGGTGCCGGCCCAGCTGGGTGGCCACCTCCAGGCGCCAAATGTGCGAGGCCCAAGAACCTGAGCAAACTCCAGGAGACGGTGAAGGATGCCGTCCACGAGGTTGCAAAAAGTCGGAAACGGCTTAGCGACCAACCACCACCACCACCACCATTTCCCCACCCAGGAGCTGCTGATCTGCCTGCTGGGCCACCGCCCAGCTTCTGGGCTGTGCGGGTGCCCCCAGCGTTGCTCCTGGAGCCCCTCCTGGGGCCCCTCACTCCTTCCCACCCTCCCTGCTGGTTCCCAAGACCTGCGCCCGTGAGCCGTGATCCGTACCACCACGTGCAGGCCCTCTGCCTGTGCTCTTAGATGATCCCCAAACTCCAGTCCCCCAAGTCTGTCCCGATGAATATTCTTCCATAATGGAAAGTAGCTGTCCAGCCCCTTTGCCATGGGGGTCATCACAGCTGCCTGGCCTCGCCCACTCTTTCTCTGTCTAAATACGCCCACACACAGGTCCACACATCTCAGCAGAGCTGAGCACAGAGGTGGATGGGTATCACGCTGGTGGTTTCTCTGCATCCTTCCTGTAACTGCGCCCCATGCTTGGTGGATACCAGGAGCTCACTGGCGATGTGTCTACGGAATGAACGGTTTCTCTCACTGGTGATTCATCATCTTGGGATTAGGAGCCCCTCTCCGGGCTCCGCTTGTAAAACATTAACCCCTGGAGAGGTCGGATCAGGGAGGAGTGAACACTAGGGTCCCTGTCTCCAAGTGTGACGGTGTCCCTTGGGCATTTTCAGACTGGTGGGGGGAAGACTCCTTCAGTTGCTGCAGGTGCTGAAGGCTAACCCAAGCATACTTGGCTGGCAGAAGCCAGCTCTGCCTGGTGGGCAGGGCAAGGGGATTTGGGTATCACACACGAGTACCAGACCCGGTTCTGATGCCCCTGCCTGTGGTGGCGATGCTCTCACCAGAGGAGGAGGGAGTGGGCATCTCGGAGCTCTGCCTTCAGTGCTCTCTGCAGCCCGCGGTGCCAGCCTGCAGAGCCAGGGCCCCCAGCCCACCCCACATCCTGCTCTCCTGTTGCACTGCTGCCTCACCGGCCCCAGCCACTGCTCCTCACTCTTTCCCTGTCCTTGCCTGTCTGTGTCGGTGCTAAGTCACTTCAGTAGTGACCGACACTTTGCAACGCTAAGGATTTTAACCTGCCAGGCTCCTCTGTCTGTGGGATTCTCCAGGCAAGGATACTGGAGTGGGTTGCCATTTCCTCCTCCAGGGGATCTTCCCAACACAGAGACTGAACTCGCATTTCTTATGTCTCCTGCATAGGCAGGAAAGTTCTTTACCATGAGTGCCACCTTGGAAGCTGTCCTTGCCTATCTAGGGAAACCCAGTTCACCCCTCCAGCCCAGGTTATGGACCTGTCTTGTCTGTGAAGGCTAGTTTCTTCTCTCCATTCAGACCATGAGCACAAGGCCCCTGACCTCTCACATTTCCTGGGACCCAGCCAGGGTGCCTTTGTGTGACCTCGTGGGATGTCTCCCATGAGGCTAGAAGCCCCTCTGCTCTCCCCACTCTCCTTCACCCCCACTCCCTGACTCCTGACCTCAGATTCCCTTGAGCAGCCCATGGCTGCAACTGTAAGAATGTGGTGCAAGGCTCCAAGAACGTGCAGTTACAAGACGGGAACCCAAATTCTTGTCCTAGCTATGCTGCCCTTTTCCCATCTGTACATTTTGGCTGTTGAGAACATGCTCACGATGGTGGATGGGAAGAAGCTCTGAAAAGGACTAGAAACAGACAAACATAAACAAGGATGAGTCACGTCCGAAGGGCGGGGAGTGAGCGGCTCTTAGTGCAAGGAGCTTGCGTGGCTCTTAGCTTAGTAGGTACTTAACCCGCCCTGGTGGAGGGAATGCAGTGGCCCTTCTGGGAGGCGGCAGGGTTGAGGATGGTGGCGGGGTAGAGCGAGGGTCACTTGGAGGCCATGGCTGGCGTCAGTCTGGGACAGCGGATTAGGGTTCTTTTTCCCGGGGCCTTGTGGGTTGTGCACTGCAACTTCAGCGTCACTGACGGCACGGCCAGGCCACCGAGTGCTCCTTGCAGACAGCCCTCCTGGAGAAAGCCAAGAACCCATCCTTTTCACCTCCCCTGGCATCTCCCAGGCACACTCGCCTGGCTCACGTCTTTTGTTTTTCTTAATTAAAGTAGCAAGAGCCAGGATTCCGTCTCAGAAGGGGCAGCCTCGTGTCTGGATGTCTTTATCTCGGCAGTGCCATTGTTGTGCCCGCCTATGTTGGCAGCTGGATGCTGGGGCTCACGAGACCCAGTGGGGAGAAGCATGCCAGGGTCCTGACCCACTGCAGCTCAGCCTACAGGTCTCCCTGCTGTTTCTGTCACCTCTGCGTGTGTGTGTTAGTCCCTCAGTTGTGTCCGACTTTTTGCGACCCTATGGACAGTAGCCCATAGGGCTCCTCTGCCCATGGGATTCTCCAGGCAAGAGTACTGGAGTGGGTTGCCATTCCCTTCTCCAGGGGATCTTCCCGACCCAGGGATCAAGCCAGTGTCTCCTGCATTTCAGGCAGATTCTTTACGGTTAAGCCACCCGGGAAGCTCCATCACCTTTAGCTTCCTGCAAACCCTCACCCCTCCCAAACCTTACTGGGCCTTCCACTCTCCCTGCTGCGATGCGGAGTGGCTGTCAGCGCTGGGCACCTGGCTGTAACCCTGGCTTTCTGGGTTCCCACAGTGCTGGCAGCCCCTCGCCTCATTCAAGGAGTCCGAGGTGCATTCGTGCACAAGGAGTCTTGGAAGACACTTCACTCCTTCAGGGAAGTTTGTGGGTATGCTGTGGTATGCTGGGCTGGACAAAGCATGGTCCCAGGAAAGCCCCAACTCTGGGAGTTTCCACTAAACTAGAAGGGGGCAGGCCTGACTGGGTAGCTCAGGGAAGGTTCCTGTCTTCTTTAGGCTTCAGTTTCCTCACCTGCAGGTTGAAGGCACTGGCTGGGATCTACACACCGTGTCTCGAGGGGCTCTGGGGCATCCACAGAGGCACGGTCTGGACTCTGAGCCCCTTCTGGCCACTTCCTGGGGAGCTGCACGCACGGGTCACGCTGTCTGGAAATGGGGCCCAGGGTGGGGAGACACTGTCTGGTCGTAAATAATGTCTGCGGAAGAAACCGGTGAGGCGGGAGTTGCTGGCTTTTCATCAGGGAAGAACTGCAGTCTCAGCTGTGAGGAGGGGCCGCTGAGCTGGGACTGGAACCCAGGTCTGTCTCTGAGCCCCAGGAACTCCTGGGAGCCCTAGGCCCTGACTCCGGATGGGGGCAGGAAACTTGGACGTGCTTTGCTTTGACACAAGGTCGCTCTGCTCTCTGCAGCAGGGGCTTCTTGGGCCCTCTGTCCTGGTCATGGGCTGTGTCCTCCCTCCGGTCCCTCCTCGCCAGGCCTGGGCTGGGCAGCAGGGCTGTAAAGGGGCCCCGGGCCCCTCTAGAGTGTGAAGGGCAGGCGTGTCAGAGAGGACGAGTGTGTGGGCCCTGCTGCTGGGAGGCAGGGAGCGCTTTTACGGCCCCGGAGGCCCGCACCACCCCCTTCCCTGTTAATAACACTCTGGCCAAAAACTGCTTCCTCCTCTATAGTTCTGGACTTTGGAGGTCAGCAGAAGGTGGGGCTGGGAGACATTAGCCAAAGTGGCACGATTGACCAGGAAGGGAGGCGGGGCTGGTGCATCTCGAGCAGGAGGGCTGTTCTATTCTGGGCGGTGACTTCTGCTGAGAAGGAGTCCTCCCCGCCCAGCCGTGGCCCCACACCTGGGGCTGCTCCATGGCCTGGCTCTGGACTGTGAGGGGCCGTGTGGAGCGGACCTGTTTCCGTCTTGAGGTAGAAGCTGAGCCAGGATCCATGGGGGGAGGCGTTTAGCTGTGTTACAGAGCAGCGGTCAGTTTCCTCCATCCCCTCCTCCCTGGCCAGCAGGGGTCCTCCTGAGGATGGGTAGGTGGAGAGGGGCAGAAATGAGTCCGCTGCACAAACTGCGTGCCGTCCCTGGCCTTCGCCTCCACGGCTGGGGGACTCGAGGGGAGGAGGGCTTGGTGGGCAGGGCACCGCTATGCTTGCAGTCCGCCCGCTGCCACGTCAGCCAGGCAGCCCCAAGCTCTTCCACCATGCGAGGCGGGGACCACAACCCCCCTGTGGGGCTCCCTCACGGTAGGCCTGCCCTTCCCTTCGCTCCAGGAGACCCTCCTTAGGGTCAGCATCTGTGAGGCCCTTGTTCTGCGCCAGGTGCTTGGCCAGACAACAGCGTCCGAGCTGATTCATGAGCACAACAGTTTATAGCCGTTTCTCATTCAGAAATACTCAGTTGCCAGCATGAAGCTGGGCATGCAGATGGGGCTTTTAGTAACAACTGGACGACTGTCTGCTATGAAGGCTCCAAGTAATGGGGACACCGGGCACCCAAGACCCTCCAGCCCCTGTCCACTGGCCCACACTGGGTGTGTCACAGAGCTGTACACCTGGAGCCCTGGCGCTTTACCTGCCTTCCTGAGCACATAAACCCATCCACGACCTGGAGGCGGGTGCGAGAGCTTCGCCCAGGTGGCCAGTGAGAACACTGCTTTTCCTGACCCCTGAACACACCTGCTTGTCTAAGTAGCCGTGGGATCCCGGGCAGATGAATTTCAAGCTCTTGGCATCAGTCTCACCAGTAACATCCTCCCAGGGGTCTGATCGGTCTCCAGCGTTCCCTGACTCATTGCTTCCTGCCCAGTCAGGTGAGCCTCACTGGTTTAAGTCACTTGGGGGCGGAGATGCCAAGGGAAATACAACTGTCAGAAGCCGACCTGGAAAGGGGGTTCTTTCATAGGTCAGCTCAGAGAGGCTCTCGCACTTAGACAGCCAGTCACACACGCATCTAGGTGGTGTAGTGACAACATTTTGAAGACGTGGGTAACATCCACATGGACTGATTTAGAGCAAAGGAGACTATGCTCTATTATGTGGGTGGGCCTCATCCAAGCAGATGAAAGGCCTTAAAAGCAAGGAGGGGGGGCGGTTTCCTTGAGGAGGAAGAGCATCTTGCAAGATTTCAATGATGGCTCCCGCCTGAGAGCCTCTGTCTGCTGTTGCTCATGGATTTCAGACCCAGCAGTGCCGTCCCAGCCACCTGAGCTAATCTCTTGAAATAGACCTTTTAATACATATTAATGTATATGGTGACTCAGTGGTAAAGAATCCGCCTGCCAATGCAGGAGACACAGGTTCAATCCCTGAGTGGGGAAGATCCCCTGGAGAAGGAAATGGCAACTCATTTCAGTATTCTTGCCTGGGAAATCCCATGGACGGAGGAGCCTGGTGGACTACAGTCCATGGGGTCACAAAAAGAGTCGGACGTGACCTAGAGAGTAATCGACAATGTAGATCGTGTGTGTGTGTGTTTCCTATTTGTTCTGTTCTCTAGAGAACACTGCTGATACACCAGGGCTCAAGAACCCTTCAGAGAAATGCGTTTCTTGCTTTCACGTTCTTTCAGCAAATTGTTGTTCAGTCACCAAGTCGTGTCTGACTCTTTGCGACCCCATGGACTGCAGCACGCCAGGCTTCTCTGTCCTTCACTATCTCCTAGAGCTCACTCAAAGGCATGTTCATTGAGTCGGTGATGCCATCCAACCATCTCATCCTCTGTCATCCCTTTCTCCTCCTGCCTTCAGTCTTTCCCAACATCAAGGTCTTTTCCAATGAGTCAGCTCTTTGCATCAGGTGGCCAGAGTATTGGAGCTTCAACTTCAGCTTTGGCCCTTCCAATGAATACTCAGGGTTGATTTCCTTTAAGGATTGACTGGGTTGATCTCCTTGCAGTCCAAGGGACTGCAAATCTTTAGAAACAAATCAGGAGGACTTCAATAATGGAGACTCATTTGCGGTTGCTCTTAAATATGTCCTCTTCCTCACCAGGCTGCACACTCAGCCCGTTTCTCAGGCCAGACTTGGAATCTCGGTCCATTCCATCTGCTTAGATTCCTAAAGGCAACCTGGATTCCATGATCCCAGACCTTGAATGCATGAGGTTCACTGGGCTATATATATATTTTTAAATTTGACTGGTATCTATTTTACTGTTCTGAGCAGATGATGTTCTTTGTTTATGAGAGAAATTAGGCCAAATCCAACTTTTCCACAGATGGAGAAACCTGAATTATTTATCAGAGGATCATGAATTTGGTTCTGGCAAATGGCGGGGCCGAGGGTGGCTGATTTGTGTTTCATTGTTGGAACAGCTTGCTCCCAGCAGGTCCGGGGCAGTCTTGATGCAGAGCTGGCTCTGGGCAGGGACTGGTGGTGGATACCTTCCCGTTGCTGTTTCTGCTGGGCTCCACTGATTCCCAGAGGCTGTGGGAGAGGCCCTGATGAGGGCTCTGGCCAGCCACTGGGATGCTCCAGCTTCACAGGGGTGCAGCAGGTGGGCCCAGGTGGGTCTTCTTCAATCAGAAAAGAGTGATGGAAATAGAGATGGTGGTTGTTACAATTTCCCTTCTGCCATCAGGCCATTCTTTCCTTTAAAATTGATCCATTTGATGTGGGCTCTGTGTCTAGGGGCTCAGCAATCAACTGGAAAGGCCTTGTCCTGGCTCCTATTGGGTGTATTATCATGGAAGAGAGTGGGCTTTGCATTTATTGGGGAAGACCTCAGAAAAGCACCTTTCGGTGTGAGCTGGGCCATCTTAGGAACTAATAGTAACTTGTGTTGACCCAGCCCTGATCATGGGTTGAGTGCTGTCCAGGCATTAGCTTATTAACCCTCAGAACAGCCCTGTGAGCCAGTTTCACAGACAACGCAGCCAGGGAGAGTCCAGGTGCTTCTCCAAGACCTCCCAGCCAGTGAGCCACAGAGCCCAGCTCTGGATCCCATGTGACAAGGATCTGGGGTTTCCTGGCACCAGCCAAGGCCCAGAAAGCCCCCAGCTTTAAGGTGTTTGTAGATGACTGGGGAGATAGAGGAGGAAACAACTCAGCACCGTTCCCACTGCCCATGCTCACACCGACCATGACCCGCACCTCCCTGGTGTGGCGTCCCCAGCCCTGTAAAGAGACGAGAACTTCACACCTCGAGCCTGGAGTTGCCTTGACCAGGGCCTTGGGCGCTCTGTGAGGGGGCGGAGCCAGGCCCCAGGTCTTCCTGCCTGTCCAGGTATGTCACTCCCTGGCAATGCTGCTGCTGCTGCTGCTAAGTCGCTTCAGTCATGTCCGACTTTGTGCGACCCCATAGACAGCAGCCCACCAGGCTCCTCTGGGATTCCCCAGGCAAGAACACTGGAGTGGGTTGCCATTTCCTTCTCCAATGCATTAAAGTGAAAAGTGAAAGTGAAGTTGCTCAGTTGTGTCCGACTCTTCGAGACCCCATGGGCTGTAGCCTACCAGGCTCCTCCATCCATGGGATTTTCCAGGCAAGAGCATTGGAGTGGGGTGCCATTGCCTTCTCCACCCTGGCCAAGGCCTGGCCTTAAAACCTCACTGTGAGTGTTCCCAGGCTGCTGGGGGCCTGGGACAAATGCTTGCACCTCTCCAGGCCTCAGGCTTTGGGCATCTGAACTGCTGGGCTCTGGGCTTCCTTCCCTTTTTATTTGCAGGGTCTCTTGAAAGCGGGCCAGTCCTGTCTCCTGATTTAGTGGGAATGAGCAAGGAGGCTGCCAAGGTGAGTCTTTAAGTGTTTGATTTGAACCATTTTAATGTGCATCAAGTTTGATTAGCATTGCCTTTCAGGTTGCCCACGTGGAGAAGAGGCATTTGAGCCCCTGGACGCTTGCTCCTGCTTCTCAGCACTCTGTCCCCTCTAACTGCTTGGGATGGACATCTGGCTCCCCACCTCCAGCCAACTACCGCCTTTGGCCCCCCCATCCTGCTGACCCCTCCCTGACCCCTCTTGCCCTGAGGTCCCACGGGGTTGACGTTCTCTCCTTGTGGCCTAAGCAGGAGCTCCCTTCCCAATCCTTGCAGCTCAGAAGTGGCAGGGTGTGTGGGTTTGGCCTGGGGTGAGGGAAAAAGCTCTTTGTCCTTCTTTATTTCAGCAAAGAGCCAGGGTCTGGGTGGGGGAGAAGGTGAGGGGGAGAGACAATAAATAAGAAAGAAATCGAAGTTCAAGTCAAAGGGAACTTCTAAAATTCAAAATGGTCTGCCTTCCTCCTCTACAGAACTCCCGCCACCATCCTCTCTGCCCAGTTCATTCCGCTCTGGGCACGAGGCCATGTGCTCCTTCTCTGGGCAGCTGTGTGCCCTTCCACCACCTACGAAGTTTAAGGTCCTTTCCAGGCCTAATTCAAGAGCCCTCTCTTCCAGCCCCCACCCCAGCCTTGTCAGGACCTCCCTGCCTTCCACGAGCACCCAGACGTCCACCCCACTTTCCATGGCTGGTGTGGTGTGGCGTATTTCGCCTCACCGGGCAGGCCTGCCAGCTCCAGGTCAGGGGGCCAGAGGGTACCAGGAAGGGAAGGAGGCAGGAAGAGAAGGAGCAAGGGGAGAGAGACAGGGAGGGGAGGGGGAAAGGGTGGCAGAAATGGGGAGCCCAGAAAAGGAAGAGGAAGGTGAGAGAGGAGGGACGAGCCAGCCAGCCTCGCTCATTGGACTAGACACAGTCCCGGGACAGCCAGGGACTCGGGCCTGAGTCAGCAAGTTTCACCCACAGTCTCTTAAGCATCTGTCAGGCCACCGCTTCCCCGCCCCCCGCAGTGAAAGGAGCAGCCACTGCGAAAGGGAGCCAGAGCGAAAGCCTCATTTAGCAAATGAGCGAAAAGCTTAAAAATACTGCAAGGAGTCACCCTCCAAGAAGGCGAGTCCACCTCCTCTCCTGCTGCTCTCCGCACCCCTCCCCCAGTACAGCAAGGCCCAGGAGAGGGGCTGGGGACAAACAGCGGGAGCAGAGGGGTGGGGAACAGTGCTTGCATGTGACGTGGTGTGACATGGGGACCACAGGGCCGTGCGTGAGCTGCTGGGGTGGCCTGTGTGGCTGGGCAGGTGTGTGATGGTACAGAGCCGGGAGGCCTGGCCCTGCCTGTGAGTGCAGCCCTCCAGGTGTGGGGCTTGTGACTGGGTGAGACCCTGCGGGGGAGGTGACCCACACAGGCGGGGCTGGGGGGGAAGGATGCTATCCTGTGTGTTTAAGGCTGGCAGAGGGGGTGGCACTGGGCAAAGCGTGAGTGACACGTGTCAGTGTTGCCATCAGTACACATTCAAACGATGTGTGACGGAACGTTGTATGAGACAGACGGCCATCATAGCAGGGAAAGCAGTGCACAGATCTTCTGGGCTGCGACTGTCCTCCCCTCTTTGGAGCTGGTTTTGGCTACAGGCTCACCCAGATTTGGCCCCAATTCTCCCTTCCTGTTTCCCCCACCTCGGCTCTGGTGCCAATGGCTGGCCTTGCTGCGGCCTTGCCCCTGCCGTGAGGCCATCTGTCCAGGAAGCCAAGATGGTTCACAGCCAATGTCTTCTCCTCGAGTGGGATCTTGACCGCCGTCCACTCGTTCTATCGTCCGCTCCCAGGGCCTGGCTAGGCCTACTGGCCTCATCTTCCTCATCCCCATGGCAGCCCCACGACAGGTGCAGCTGACCGAGAGACAGTGACAACTGGGAGAGGCCATGGCACGTGCTCGGGGACAGTGAAGCAGACCCACCGTGCTCCTGCCCAGCTCCTGGCCAGTTCACTGTCAACGGGAAGCAGAGGGTCCCCGCCATGGGATGGGGCCTTCTCTGCTCTCTGGATCTCACCCCAGAGAGGAGGACGCTCCCTTTTCTGAATAAGTCACCTGGGATTCCTTTGAGCAGGGTGTCTCTGGAGTTGAGTTTTTGTGTGTCTTTTTTAGGTTATTAATTCACTGACAAAGAGGCTAGATGTGGTCTGGGGATGGGAGTCAGGGTAGGAGACTTGGAGAGCAGGGACCCCGGCTTCGCTCCGTTGGAGTGTGTGCACACAGCCAAGGGTCCTTGCATACTTGGGCTGTGCCTGCCCATCACCCAGCCCTCTCACCCCTTATGCTCTGGTTCTCAGGGAGCTGGGCTAATGGAGGACTTGCCAGTGTCCCAGGAGGGCTCAGAGGACTAGGATGGAGGGCGTGTCCCTTGCAGCCAAGGCCAATGAGGAGATGCTAAGGGTGAAATCTGAGGTACATGGGAAGCCCTTGGCCTCCCAGCGTTTCCCCTGTGAGTCCGCCCTGGTGGCAGAGATACTGCCATCAGCAGTTAATCTGGGGTTAAACATTGCCTATCTCGTGTGCTGTGCTGTGCTTAGTAGCTCAGTTGTGTCTGACTCTTTCCAACCCCATGAACTGTAGCCCACCAGGCTCCTCTGTCTGTGCGGATTCTCCAGGCAAGAATACTGCAGTGGGTTGCCATGTCCTCCTCCAGAGGATCTTCCAACCCAGGGGTCGAACCCAGGTCTCCTGCATCGCAGGCGGATTCTTTACCATCTGGGCCACCAGGGAAGCCCAAAATTACTGGAGTGGGTAACCTATCCCTTCTCCAGCGGACCTTCCCGACTCAGAAATCAAACCAGGGTCTCCTGCATTGCAGGTGGATTCTTCACCAGCTGGGCTACCAAGGAAGTCCTGCCTATCCCTTGCACTGTGCTTTTTCTTGCTTCGGTATTGCAGTACTTTTTATTCATTCTGCTCTACCCTTGGAAACATCTTTTCTATTTGTCACACTGAACACACCCTCCTTGTCCTGGCCCCAGCTCCTGCACCCAGCCCTTTGGCCCATGGGGATTCCTCCCTGCTCTTAGCTGGCTAGGCCGGTGTCTGAAGGCAGGGCTCATACCTCCCCAGGTCACTTCCTTTAGATCCTATGAACTGTTCCTCATGGGATTTGTTTTCCAGGTACTTCCTTCACCTTACTCTCTGGTCATTTTGACTAGCTGTTGAGTGTCTCATCACTTTAGTGTTGTCTAGAGGTCCCACAGCATTGGGTGTCCTGGTGGTGGTGGGGGGAGATTTCCTCACATGGGGGCCTGTTCCATGGAGACGATCCCTATCATTGGTTCAGTTGCTAAGTCGTGTCTGACTCTGTGACCTCATGGATAGCAGCACGCCAGGCTTCCCTGTCTTCCACTATCTCCTGGAGTTTTCTCAAACTCATGTCCATTGAGTCGGTGACGCCATCCAACCATCTTCTCCCCTCTTCTCCCCTTGCCCTCCATCTTCCCTAGCATCAGGGTCTTTTCCAGTGAGTTGGTTCTTCCCATCAAGTTGCCCAATGGTCCGCAGCCTCAGGACCAATCTGCCCACTCTGGGACAGGCCCCCTCCTTTCCATGTGGCATGCACACCAGTTCTTGTGTCTACCCTGCCCAGGGTAGGGGCACTTCCCCGGGGTGAGGAGACCCAGAAGACCCTGAGAACGAAGATAGAGGGGTGTATCTCTTATGGGCAAAGCCAATGAGGCCCCTCTCTGTGTTCCCAAACGCAGAACAAGCCTTTCTCTTTACCACCATCATTTCCTTCGCCTATGAAACCAGGTGGAGAGCTTAACACTGGCTGGGTGGGTGGGGCTGGGGGTCCTACAATTGCTTCTGGTTTTCAGAGCCTGTGGCTATGCCCTCTCCTCTTAGAAGCTGCTGGAGGCCCCCTCTCCCCACCTGTTGAGGGAGGGGCCTGTGGCAGGGGTGAAGCCTGAGAGCAGAGTGCCTGCATGAAGAGCGCTGTGAGCTGGGCTCCTGATTCTGGACCCCCGTCTGTCCCTGTCCTTCCCTTCATGTGTCCTTTCCATCATTTTAGTCAAGAGTGGGGTTGGGGAGGGGGCTGGCTGGCCCCTCTCCAGTCGGGAGTGGAAAAATCCATCACGCACCTAACATATATTTTAAAATAACTTACACGCAAAACACCCCCACGCTCCCATTTCTGTGTCTCAGATCTGATTATCTGCAGCTCTCTCTCTCTCTCTTTTTTAATAAAAAATTGCTATAAATCTTTTTGTCACAGGAGATATAAGACGCAGGTTTGCTGGAGAAACTGCCTTGCTGAGTTGTTTTGTAGATGGCTTGGAGCCCTGCTCTGTTTTTTTTCCCTCAACTCCCCTAGAGCTCAAGCTGAATTTCAAAGAAGACGAGAGTAAAGGAGAGATATCTCTGGCTGGCATTAAAGAGGGAAAAGAAGTCAGCAGGGCTGATGGCACCCAACCCTTCTCACTCTAGGAGTCCCACACATATTTCCACCACATTACTTCCAGATTGGGTCAGTGGGATCCACCACGTGATATAGGTCATGAAAATCACTCATTTCATGTGTGTGTGTTAGTCGCTAAGTCGTGTCTGACCTTTTTGTGACCCCATGACTGCAGCCCGCCAGGTTCCTCTGTCCATGGAATTCTCTAGGCCAGAATATTGGAGTGGGTAACCATTTCCTTCTCCAGGGGCTCTTCCTGACCCAGGGATCAAACCTGTGTCTCTGACATCTCCCACTTCGCAGGCAAATTCCTTACTGTGTGAGCCACAAGGAAAGTGCATCCTTTGCCTCCCACATATGTCCCTCTCTTCTGGCTAAGACTGACGTCATGTGCTGCGGGCCCTTTGGGACTGGGAGGGAGGGGGGATGGGATATTGGGGAGCCTAATCCATGGGGCCACCAAGGACCTGAATCACAGACAATCCACAGATGGACAACTTGGAAGGCAGCTGTTTCCCGGGAAGTTGTCCCAGCGCAGCTGACCCATTTGTTAGCCCAGCCACAGAGCAGGTTGAAAGGAGAGAGTATTCCTGCCAATGCTCCCCTGGGGGTCAGGGTTGAAGGAAAGGGAACCCAGCAAAGCTGCCTGTGGAATGCGGCCCTCTGTGTGCGGGGCCCTCCAGGCCTCGTATTCAGCAGGTGCTCAGTGGGCTGGGGAGGCGAGGTGTAAGGTGGGTCTGCGAAAGAGAGGCCGGGATAGGTCTCGTGGGGTGGGAGGGGGAAGGCGGTGAGCCAGGGAGCGGAGGGGGCGGATCTGGGGGGTGGTGAGCGAGACCAGTCTGAACAAAATGAGCATCTGCTGCTGAGCTGCCTTCCAGTCCACCTGTGCAGGCCGAGTTGGCCTCACGCGGATGCCCCTCAGGGAAGGAGCCTGGCTTAGGGAGAAGGACACAGATCTTTGGGTGGGTGGATCTGCCATTCACTGTTCTGTGGATCTGGGCCGCTTTCCTTACATCTTTGTGCCTCAGTTTCCTCACTGGCACAATGAGGATGATACTGTCTTCGGACTTACTATGGGGATTAGAGGACCCTGTGAAGCTACCCCGGGCTTCCCCTGTGGCTCATCGGTAAAGGATCTGCCTGCAGTGCAGGAGCTGCAGGAGATGTGGGTTCAACCCCTGGGTCAGGAGGATCCCCTGGAGGAGGGAATGGCAACCCACTCCACTCTTCTTGCCTGAAGAATCCCATGGACAGAGGAGCCTGGCGGGCTGTAGTTTATGGGGTTGCAACGAGTCGGACACGACTGAAGCAACTTCGCACGCACACAGGAGCTACCCCACAAACCTAAAACTAGGTGCAGAGGGGCTTGGCAGGTGCCCTGCCTCCAGCATCACTTCAGGGAGGGCGCTGCAGGGCGTCTGCTCCAGGCCCCTCCAGGTCTTCTTGAAAACCAGGCTGGTTTTGCCAGTGCAGCAGGAGTGAGCAGGACCCCGCGCTGCCCAGCCGTTCCCCAGCCTACCGTCTCCCGGGCCGCTGCCAGAGGAAGCGTCTTTCATTTGTATTTAATAAAGTCCAGTAATGCGGCAGTGTGTGAATCACAGGGTAACGCACAAGAATGGATACCAGATAAATGTATATGGATGTGTGCGTCTATCTATATATACACGTGTGCACAGGTTTATTGGGATTTTCAGGCCCACTACTGTTATTAATCTGATTCAAAGCCTGCAGGCTGGTTTAATATATTAAGTGAAATGGCAAGTCTTTATTCGTCTTTGCCTCCTTCTGCTTCCTACCTTCTGTCTGCTCTCCAGGACAACACCATGCATACGCCATATTAGATTCCATTTTGGTCCTGTTCTGATAAGCAGGAGATTAAATAATGAATGAGATTCCCATTAGCTGGATTTTTTTTTTTGGGGCATATTTCAGGCAACCTTTTCCTTTTTTAATCAAATCGGCTCCGTACCGCAGAATATTTTTACATTGATTTGAAAGAAAAGGATTTTTTAAAAGACCCGGTTACACTGACATATCCATGTGTAGGAAACTTGGCCGTAGGAGTCATGGGCGAGGGGAAGGGGCTGGAGTGAAGCTGGAGTGCAGCGAGTGGGCTCTGGGAAAGACCCTGCTCCATCCACCTTCCCTCTTTGCCACCTCACTCCTTTCCTCTTCTTTTCCAGATTCTTCTGCTCTCAGACTGAGGAGCTGGAGGCAGGGGGGACACGTGGCTCCTTTGTTTTTGTTAGAAAGCAGGACTGTTCGTTGGAATGTTATCCCATGCATGATAAGAACTGTGTGTAAGTTCTAACTATGTGTAAGGCGCCCATCCTTCTGGAAGCTTTCTTTGTTTAGTAGGGGCCACTGCCTTCCTCTTAGGAAGACCCTGAGGCTACCCTACCTTTCAGAGGCTGTGCAAGGTACTCGGTGTCCCAATTCCCTCACCCCATCCCCAGGTGCTTCTCATTAGCCCTGACTAAATGCATGTCCTTTGTGGAAGAACCAAGGCTTTTTTTTTTTTTTGCTCTAGGAGGCAGATAGGAGAGGAGAAGTCCTGGCAGATCTGAAGACCTCATCACACATCACTGTTTGGTTCTTCCCGTTTTCCAGACATGCAGGCAGAGTTCGGAAGACCCAGGTTCCAGGCTCCTTTCCCTGGGGCCCGGCTGGGAATGCTTGGACTCCCATTTGTTGAGTCCCAACCACGTGGGAGGGGGTGTGATAGGTGGTGTAGGACTGCGCTTCTCCACAAACTTCAGGCGGGTGTAAACAGTATCCACTGAAGGGACGGAGGAGACTGGGGCTCAGCATACCCGGTCACTCGTCCACAAGCCACAGCTGCTGATAAGCACGAGGGTCTGGACTCAGGCTGGGGCGCTCTCTCCCCTGCCCCAGGTTGGCTGGTGGTGTCCCATGGTCTTCCTGACACAGTGTCCCTTGCTTCTGGCTCCGGGGCATGTGGGGTTGTCTCTGCCCCTTCCCCAGAGCTGGTCTCTTGGCTGTGTGTTCAGTCGCTTCAGGCAGGTCCAACTCTTTGCAACTCCATGGACTGTAGCCTGCCAGGCCCCTCTGTTCGTGGGATTCTCCAGGCAAGAATACTGGAGTGGGTTGCCATGCCCTCCTCTGGCCTCTTGGCTATAGGGGACAAACTGAGGGGATGAGATGAGTGGGCGGCAGCTGCAGTAGCCATAACCTAGTCCCAGTGGCCCCTTGGGACAGCAGACAGGAGCGGTCTGAGGACTCGCCATGGGTCCCCTGCACCCTGGTCTGAGGACTCACCATGGGCCCCTGTACCCTGGTCTGAGGACTCGCCATGGGCCCCCCTGCACCCTGGTCTGAGGACTCGCCATGGGCCCCTGCACCCTGGTCTGAGGACTCGCCATGGGCCCCTGCACCCTGGTCTGAGGACTTGCCATGGGCCCCCTGCATGCTGGTCTGAGGACTCGCCATGGGCCCCTGCACCCTGGTCTGAGGATTCACCATGGGGCCTCCTGCACCCTGGTCTGAGGACTCGCCATGGGGCTGCCCTGCTCAGGACACATAGGTTGACTGTCAGTGAAGGCTTGGGAAGGGGTCTGGCTGACTCCTCCCAAGGTCATGAGGAGGAACCCGGAGCCTGACCTGCACACCTATATCCTGAGGAATATGTCTCTCCCCAGGGATTTCCCACACAAGCACTTTTCCACTTTCAGACATGACTGCACCGAACTCACAAAGCAGTTTCCGCTCCTCTGTCCTCTGAGAACCCAGGGCTGCTGGCTGATAAGAGGCAGGCGGTGGGATATGCTGGTTCCCACTGAGGGGCTAACTGGGGCCCACGGGCAATGCAGAGTCAGAAGGAATCGTGGGGGCTTCACGGCCCTCCATGCGGATGCTTCCAGGCTGGGGCAGGTGGTCCCTTCACGGGAAGCCACCTGTGTACCGCGGGACACCCCTGCTCTATGCAAGCTCTGCCCGCTCCTCCCTCCTACACCCCAGCCCATGATCAGGGCCAGGTAGACCCCACCCTACCCAGCCATCAAGGTTCAGAAAGCCTAGGGTGGGGCTACATCCGGAAGGGGCTGGATGGCAGAGGGCAGGGGGTGTGGGGACAGGGCCTGGGCAGTGATGCCCTCCCAGTCTCCCGTTGGATTCCCAACATGTCAATGGAGCTGTTCACGGCCGGCCGGTGATAGGCAGGAGGGACAGGGAGTGAGGATCTGCTGGGGACGACAGACATGAGAGACACTGGGGGCCCACAGCTGAGACCCACCGCAGGGACAGAGCTTCCGTTCACAGTTGTTCCTTGTGCTAGCCTGTCTAGACCACCATCCCTCCCGGGCTGCCCCTGGGCAACCGAGACACACTGCTTCATGACCCTTCATCTGCGGGGCATCAGGGCCATGCACCCTGGCAGAGTAAACTGCTCAGGCCGGGCCTGAAAATCGTGGTGGTTGGCTGTTAGCACTGGAGATGAGAAAGTCGCGGTGGTTGGCTGTTAGTATCGGAGGTGGGAAAGACTTCGTGGTTGGCTGTTAGTCCTGGAGATGAGAAAGGCTGTGGGAGGCAGAGGCGGCCTCGGGGACATTTTCAGGTGTTGACTGGCCAGGGGCTGCCCCTCCCTGTGAAGATGTGCGTGAGGTCCTTGGGAGAGTGTGATGAGTAAAGGACAGAAGGAGGAGATAAGAGAAGGGAGCCCCCACCCACTCCGCGTCCCTGGCAGCCTGGGCTTACACAATCCCTGGTCCGTGTTCCAGGTCCAATTAATCTCCGCTCTCCTCTGTCTCCTTCCTTCTCCTGCTCCTGAAGACGAGGGAAGGAGAGTGTGCCCTTTTGGCTGATGCCTCTGCTGAATTATTTGAGAAATGAGACTTTAAATGGATGTTTAAAGGGCCAGAGGCCCGGGCCTTCGTGCCAGGGCGCCCAAAGGTCTGAGCCTGCAGGGAGGTGTTCGGGCGGAGGGCAGCCCTGCCCTCTGCCCACCCCCTCGCTGTGCTGCTGTGATCTCAGGCTGATGACCCAAGGATGGGGCCTGACCTCACCCGTGTGCTTGGGGGACATGTAGGCACCCTGCATGGGTGTGTGCTGGTGGACGCTGTCTCAGCACACAGATCCATACACAGTTTGGGCACACAGTTCTGCGGACGCACTGGGGAGACACGGATGTGGCACATGACGGCTCTGTGTGTGCCTGGCAGTGGCCTTTTGTGCTCACGTGTGTAGATGTGAATGCGTGAATCAGGGAGTACGAAAGTGTGTGAATGTTCACATCCCCGTATGTGAGCCAAGTGAGGAGGGTCTGGCAGGGGTTGGCCCCACAGCCTGGCAGAGCTGACCGGCGGGAGTGCCTTCTGCCTGAACTTCTGGCTCTGTGACATCCAGAGACTTCAAGAGGGGCTGTGCTCCCAGAGATGGAAACCAAATTGCCCACACTTGAAGGAAAGAGTCTTGGGATTTCTTCTGAGAGCAGATGATCTAGAAGGGACAAAAGACTGTCCCCAGACTTGAGGTCTGTGTGTGTCTGTGTGCATGTGAGAGCGTGAGTTTGTCACAAGCTGATCCCATGACAGCTCCTGGTTCCTGGTCGTGTCTCTGTGTGTGTGTGTGTGTGTGTGGAGAAGGAGGAGACGGGAGGGTCAGCTTTGCTTAAACCATCTCCAGGACACAAGGCTGTGGGGTAACGTGTCTGTGAAAGTGAAAGTGTAGATCTCTCAGTTGTGTCTGACTCTTTGTGACCACATGGACTATACAATTCGTGGAATTCTCTAGGCCAGAATACTGGAGTGGGTAGCCTTTCCCTTCTCCAGGGGATCTTCCAAACTCAGGGACCAAACTCAGGTTTCTGGCATTGCAGGTGGATTCTTTACCAGCTGAGCCACCAGGGAAGCCCGACTTGTCTGTAGGGGGTCACTTCTGCTCTCTATTTTTCACACTAACCCCTCTGGTGGGGGAAAAACTTTGGGAGTTGACTGACACGTAGCAGAAGTGAGATACGTGAAGTCCTACAGAGTTAGGTCCAGCAGATTGAAGGTCTCTGAAATCCGGGAGAACAGCCAGCACTGAGGCAGAGCTCTGCCCCAGTCTTTTCCAGGAAGTGAAAGTGTTAGTCACTCAGGTGTGTCCGACTCTTTGTGACCCTGTGGACCATAGCCCACCAGGCTCCTCTGTCCATGGGATTCTCCAGGCAAGAATACTCGAGTGGGTAGCCATTCCCTTCCAGGGGATCATCCCAACCCAGGGATCAAACCCAGGTCCTCCTGCATTGCAGGCAGATTCTACACCATCTGAGCCACTAGGGAGTACCTAGAGGGGCACCCAGATTTGGGGCCAGGCTGGATGAGGGCTGGCAAGCCTCTCCACGTGCCTAGGTCACGTCCTTGGGGGCGAGTTCAGCTGTTGACTGGCCCTTGCTCCCAGCCAGGGGCTCTGCCCATGCCGCCTCTCCCAGCCACGGTTTCTCCATGTTCCAGGGGCCCGGTGCAGTCAGGGTGCCTCCTCCTCATCTGCCTCCTTCAAGAAGCAAGTCCTGGCCATTCAGCACCCATTTCTTTGCTGTGTGTTGACTTTTCCCACTCATTCACTCCTCTGTTTATGCTAGTGCTCAGTGATGTCCTACTCTTTGCAGCCCCATAGACTGTAGCCTGCTGGGCTACTCTGTCCATGGGATTTCCCAGCCAAGAACACTGGAGTAAGTAGCCATTTCTTCCTCCAGGGGATCTTTCTGAGTCTCCTGCATTGGCAGGCAGATTCCTTACCTCTGAGCCACTTGGGAAGCCACTCACACCTGTAACTACTGATCAGCCGTACGCACTGCTGCCAGCCAGGTACTGGGGAATGAGAGAGGGGGAACTTCAATTCAATCTCACACATGTTCACCAAGCATTCATTGTGGCCTACTGGGGGTTAGGTGTTAAGAGTCCATCGCTGGACAAGACAGATATGGTACCTCCTTCCACAGAATTTATAACCTACTGGAGATTGCTAAGTGTGTGGTTATAAACTGGAATGTCTGGTGCCATTTTTAATATGGGAGTAGGGGGATGGTTGGAGCACACAAAAGGTCTCCAGGCTGGAGGTCCCTGAGACACACACCTAATTCCAATCAGAGTGGAAGCTTCCCAGGCCGTGGCAAGGATAGCGCTTTTCCTTCTTGCCAACACTGCTACAGCTCTTATCTCAGATCTGTCTGGGTTTTCATAGCCTATGGAAGGATGGATGGATCCCTAGATGGATGGGTGGATGGATGCATGGGTGGAAAGATGGATGGGTGGATGTTGCTTCTATCTCATTCCGATCTCTCAGCTCTGGAAGCATGGACTGCTCAACCAGGTCAGGACTTGGTGCCCAGTGCCAGCAGCGACACTCAGTGCCCGCCCCCGGCTCTTCCCAGGGGTTGGGGGCTGGGCAAAGGTGCCTCCTCTCCCAGCCCAGGCTGTGCACACACATTATTGGCTTGCTCCTCAATCATGCCTTTTCCAGCTAGCCGCTCCTGTCACAGCACATCTTGTTAGCCCTGGAGGCTCAATGAAATGGAAATTCATGTTTAAATTTAAAAACAACATATTGACCCTGGGAGCCAGCGATGTCTACATTTTTAATAACTTATTCCGAGCGAAGGCTTGGATGAGCACGTGTGCTTCTCTGTGTCTGTGTGTCCCGCGTGTGTGGACTTGTGTGTTGCATGGGGTGCATCTCTGCTTTTGTGTATGTGGGTGTCGGTAGTGTTTTCACTTGTGTCGGTGAGCGTCTGTGTGTGTCAGCATTTGCTCTGGAGCGCTGTGTTGTCTCACCGTGTGGTTACAGTTGTGTGAGGCTGTTGCAGGGTGTATTGGAAAGGTTTGATTTGACTGGAACGTGTTCAAGGAGCTCAGAGAGCACTTCACCCCTTCCATCTCTTGGCAGAATCAGCATCTACCCCCTGGGACAAGTGCTTCCTTCCCACTCAAGCCCTGCAACCTTCCAGAGCCCCATTCCTCAGGAGACCCAGGATCTGGCCCAGTAGCACCAGCTGTGTGGTTGAGCTAAGTGCCTGCACCCTCTGTACACCCTACAAAGGAGACCCTAGGTCGCCTTTGCAGGGTAGGGGCCCACAGTAAGACCTCAGAAAGGCCTATCCTAGGGTCTGTCAGCTGTCACAGTATGATTCCCACTCTCCAACCCAGTCTGATCACTGTTACCCTGTTCCAAGCACACTCAGTGTTGGGTCATTGACACTTTTTCTGATTTCCAGGCTGACACAGCAGAGGCAGACACCAACACGCAAACACTGGCTCAGCAAACACTGGCTCACTGGCTGAAGACAGTGCGTTGCCAATTTCAAGCATCGTATTCCTTCACCCATCCATCCATCCATCCACCTACCATGGGTTCATTCACATTTCTTTCCTTCTTACTGTACTCAAAGGTGTAGTCGAGCATCGTATTCCTTCATCCATCCACCTACTATGGGTTCATTTTACATTTCTTTCCTTCTTACTATACTCAAAGGCAGCTTTGCCTCTTGAGATGTTTTCAGCCTACTAGTGAGGACGGTGTGTATGGAAGAGCCGGATAAGAAAGAGCCAGGGTGCTCTGGGGGAAGAGAGCACGTGCAGAAAGTGGGAAGCGAGCATGTGTGAGAAGAGATTTCCTGAGGGAGGTGGTGGGAGTGGAACTGAGGCCAGACTAGATTGATCAGGTGGGGAAGGAAGGAAAAAAGAAGGGGCCTTCTCTGGTTGGGTGCATGGAAGCATGTTTGGGTAAGAACATGGACAAGTAGGGGGCAGCAGTGGAGAAAATTCAGGCCCACTACCCCTCCATGGCCTATAGCACTTGTCTTTCCCATCACCTTGCAGTTCTCTCATTACCCTTAGTTCAAAAACAGAGAGGCACTATCGTCTGTCTTTCAGAGATGGGCAACTTGGTCCAGGATGGCTGAGCATCTAGCCCAAAGTCACACAGCAAGTGTGTGACCAAGTGGGGTCCAAACCCAAGTCTCTGGACCCAATGACCTGGAGTCTCCTCAATGGTAAGATAAAGAACCCATCCAGGAAGTTTTAAAAGTCTTATTTTTTAACTTTAAGAGAAGTGGGAAAGGGTCTGTGAGCACTTTGTTTCTATTACCTATTGAAATTTGACATAATGCCTTGGCAGCTCCCCCTTAATATTCTGCTGTATATGGAGCCTGACGATTTCCACCATCGAATGTGACAGGTTGGGAAGATTAAAAAGAGGAGCTAAACTAGCAGCAGTTGGAGATGAGGAAAAGTAGCACATTTATGAATAATTTCAGCTGAATCCTCACAACACGACACTCCCTGGACAGAACACATTCATTATCTTATTCACCACGACTACTGCAATATTAGTGATTTGTTACCGAATCAATTATTAATTCATACAGGAGAACGAGGCTCTGTCACTTAACTCTTCTCTGAATGTTGGGCCCAGGGTGGGATAGGGAGGGGGAACCAGCCAGATTTAACCTTCATTCCTTGGTTGGGACTCTTCTAGAATCTGGAAGGACAGCTAAGGGTGGAGGCAAGTAAGAAGTCTGATTAGAAGGAGCATCTCACACCCCTTAGAGCCATGTCCTGAAACAACAGACATCCAGTACAACGGAGCAGTGCAGAGCCCAGAGGTCTGTCAGGGCCAACTAGGACATCCATCTATCCATCCATCCACCCATCCATCCATCCATCCACCTATCCATCCATCCATCCACCCATCCACACATCCATCCATTCATCCATCCATCCATCCATCCATCCATCCATCCATCCATCCACCCATCCATCCACCCATACATCCACCCATCCACCCATCCACCCATCCATCCACCCACACATCCATCCATCCACCCATCCACCCATCCACCCACCCACACATCCATCCATTCATCCATCCATCCACCCATCCACCCATCCACCCATCCATCCACCCACCTATCCATCCTTCCATCCACCTACCCATCCACTCCACCCATCCAATTATCCATCCAGTTATCCATCCATCCACCTACCCACCCATCCATCCATCTATCCATCCACTCATCCATCCAGCCACACATCCAGCTATCCACCCATCTGTCCATCCCTCCAATTTATTGCCTGCTATTGGAAGTATCTGACTCAAATATTTTGCTCTGTAATCCTCTCTCCTCTGACGGCCCATGCACACCCTTCCAACTGTCAGAGCCCAACTCAAGTGATCAACCTCCAGCTCCTGTCCCAAGAATTCTCCAGCCCTTCACTCGAGGTGGATCCACACTTGACTGAATACAGTTTTCACATGAATTGTCTTGATGCCTTAGCTCAAAATTCCTCAAAGCATCTTGGGACCTGCTTCATACCAGCTGGTCTGTTCTTTAAGAAGGCAGATCCCAGAGCCCCACCCCAGACACACTGAGTCAGAGCTCTGGGGCTGGGGACTGGGAGTCAGCCCTTTAAAAGAGGACCCAGGGGATCCTTGGGCATGCTTCTGGGCCAGCCTGAGAGGCCCCTCTGTCTTCTCAGGCACCAAGCCCAGGGCTGGGCCTTCAGGCAGCCGAGGGGCTATAGACTTCTGCTCATCCAGGGCTTGTTAACAGGCTGGGGCTCTTCCTCGCTCTGCACGTTCCCTGTTGCTGCAACACATGTGCTCTCTGTTGAGGAGGCAGAAGCGCACCGTTCTGGATCAGGGAGGCTCAGAAGAAAGGCGGGTGGAAATGCTAAGGGCGGCAGTGTCTCCCTGGGGAAGAGAGAGGGGAGGAGGAAGGGAGGGGAAGAGAGGATGACGTAAGGTGGATAAAAAGGAGGGTGAGAAGGAACGGGAAGAGAGGAGTGGGGAGGAAAGTACAGAAGAAGAAAGAGTAAAGAAAAACATGAAAGGGGGAAGGGAGGAAAGGCAGGAAACAAGGAAGGATGGAAGGAAAGAAGGAAAGAGAAGATAAAGAAGCCACCCCCATCAGGTGAGGCTGCCCTTAATCCTTGGTGAGCCAGCTCAGTTGTAGCTTTCCGGACAGAGAAACTGGGCTTCAAGGGGAGGAGGGGCTAGGCTGGGAGCTGGGTCTGGGGGTGGACAAGCTTATCGGCAGGGGTGGCTCTGGCTGAGTGGAGTTGGGGAGCCACCCCCAGCTCCCCCGTTAGCTCAGGGATAGCCCCCGCTTTCCCCTTCTCCTCCCTGTTTCTCTAACTTGACCTGTGGAAGTAGCAGAAGTGAAAGTCGCTCAGTCCTGTCTGACTCTTTGTGACCCCATGGCCTATATAGTCCATGGAATTCTCCAGGCCAGAATACTGGAGTGGGTAGCTTTTCCCTTCTCCAGGGGATCTTCCCAACCCAGGGATCGAACCCAGGTCTCCCTCATTGCAGGTGGATTCTTGACCAGCTGAGCCACAAGGGAAGGAGTCTCCTTTGCCCGGGTGTAGGGTCCCTCCCCATATCTTCCTGGGGCCCTGCCAGCAAAAGACAGCAAGCCCAGTGAACACCTGCTGCTGGCCAGGGGGTTAGCAGTGACCTAGGGAGGTCCCTCTCCCAGGAGAATGCCCTGCCCCAGAGCCCACAGGGAAACCAGGAGAGCGATAAAGCCAGGAGGACAGAGTTACAGATGCCAGGGTTACAGGGACCTGAGCGCCCAGTCCGATTCTAATCTCAGCCCCTTTTGGTCCTGTCAGACCCTCTGGGCATCCCAGTCTCTCTGCAAAGACCACTTAGAGCCCGGACCTAGCTAAGAAAGGTCACCTGCTCATTATGAGTTGTGCGGGTGATAAGTTATCTGAAGGATGGTCTGCGGGATGTTTTGGGGCCAACTGAGTTCCAAGTTTCTAAATCCTTCCTCTTAACCCCTCAGTTCAATGGCTGGCAACTGTCCACACCCTTGGTGTATGTGATCTCCTGGAAGTGCCACGAATTAGAGCTATCATGGAAACTTACCTCTCCTTCAAGGCAAAGTGGTTTGACCAAGGACCCCAGGCAAGTCCCCGCCTGGCCTCTCCTGGGCCCCCTCCACAGAGCAGGGAAGCAGTGGTCAGTGTGTGGCTGTGGATGCCAGCAGCCCCAGTGCCCCGCTCCACTGGTGCTAATTACCACGTGGGGAGTAAGCAAGGGGGCTTCCCTGGTGGCTCAGTGCTAATGAATCTGCCTGCCAATACAGGAGACTCGGGTTCAATGCCTGGGTCAGGAAGATGCCCTGGAAAAGGAACTGGCAACCCACTCCAATATTCTTGCCTGGGAAATCCCATGAACAGAGGAGCCTGGCGGGCTGCACCAGGGAGTCGCAAAAGAGTCGAACGTGACTTAGTGACTAAACAACAACAAAAAATAAACCAGGGGGGAACACTGTCGAAAAATCTAATTATTGCATTGGTCAAGTAGGGGCGGGTCTGATTTATTCCGAGTCCTAAACCCTGAGCATTTAGGCTGTCCTGGCGGGCCACTCTTGTAGGCTCTGCTCCCTCTTCTCAGGACCACCCTCTCCTCTGAGCCTCCAAATGTTGTTCCAGCTTTCTCAGATTTGGGCTCTGCTTGTTCCCTAATCCCTTGGAGTCATAGGATTTTCAGAGTAAAGAGACTTTAGAGATCACCTAACACTATCCCGAAGGAGCCGTGAGGAAGGAACCAGAAGGTTTGGGTTCACCTCCATTCCCCCCCACTGTGTGGCCCAAGTTGACCTCCTCACCTCACTGACCTTTTCCCCATTTTCAAAATTTAACATGGGATAAAAACATATCCCAGCCTGCCTCATATGGTCACTGTGAGGATAATAAAAAAAATGCTGCAAAGCATCTCTCAAGCAGGAGGAAGTCCACTGAGCAGTCTTTTTAGAGGAGAAACTCATGCCCAGAGGGACTCAGTAACCTCCAAAGGCGCACAGCTTCTCAAGCCGTTGGATGGGCGCCCACTGTCAGGGAGCACGTGGGTCAGACCCTGAGAGCCAGACTAACCTCCGAGCCAAGGTTAGCTGCGCTTCACAATCCTCTGGAAGTCTCGGCTGACTTGCACGCTAATCTAGTGTCTGGCATGGAGCTGGTGCACAGAGTTGGGCAGGGTAGGGGCGTGGATGGAAGGGACCTGCTGGATCCTTGTGACAATGAGGCCGCAGCTCAGGGTCCAGCCATGAGCGCCTGGGCTGCCGGGCCCCTGTGTCCTCAAGTGCAGACAGTGCTCTGTCCCTCTTTCTTTCCTTGATGCCTAGTGCAGGGCCTCACACTCACGAGGAGCTCAATCAATGTGATGGAACATATAGGCTAATTGCTAATCAATATTGGTTTTACTTTTCTATGTTTGATTACACGGGCTTAACAAATGAATCGCATGTTTAAGTGATGAAACTGCATTTCTTTAAAATGATTCCAGAAGTAACTTTGTGCTTGTAACTCAAGAAAGATGTAGTGGGGAGGGGCTTCATCTCTCTGGGATGTTCCACTCAGGGGACCGCAGACCCTCTGGGAATCAGGACAAGAGGCTGGGGAGAATGGGCTAGGGCTGCGGTCTGTGACCCCAGGGGCCTGGCCTCAGGGCTGCTGGCGGGATGGAGCTAAAGTGGAGGCCAAGCCCGAAGATTCACATCACTGCTGGATGCGCGGACCCTGTCACACCTTTCCAAAGGTAGCGGTCAGACAGAGAGAGAGCTTGGAGCTCCCACCGCGGAGAGGCTGAGAAGCTGCCTCAGATTGTGCTCAGGGCGGGGAAGGGTGGGAGGTGGCCTTCTCGCCTGGACTGCTGGTCAGGAAGTCAGCTGGGCGCCCTCTCCCTGGCAGAGTCCCTGGAGACAAGAAAGCCCTCAGGAAACCCCTCAGGTACCAACAGTATAAGATCCAGGGGATAACAGGGTCCAGTCAACACTGGGAAGGTCCCTGCAGGATTAAGGGCAAAGCGAGCCCCTGTCCTGTGGGGTTCCTGGCCTGTCTGCTGCTCATGGTCCCCGGGGCAGGGCCAGTTCACAGAAGGGTCGGGGGAGGGACGGAGCCCTGCGGTGGCACAGGGCAGTGTTAGTCCTCTGCAGAGGACTCACAGAATGGCCACTCCCAGCTTCTGGCAGCTGCTGCCTCGAGCTGCATGAGCCAGTGTCTCCCCTAGTCCAGCAGCACGTTGATCCACCAACTCTTGGCACCCCGCGGGTGGGCTTGGGGGTGGGGAGTGGGCAGAAGACTTCTTAAATCCTGATCTTGCCTGAAGGAGGCCGGCCAGGCAGCAAGGGGGCACAGGTCCTCCAAACAACGGAAGCAGCTGCAGGGGCTGCTCTCGTCTGGTGCCCGATGTCCCGCAGAGGCTGTGAGAGGCTGCGTGGCCTCTGGCTCCAGTAGGGGTGGGAATTCTAACTCCACCCTGCACCAGCCACATCACTCCAGGCAGCTCTTTCATTTCGAGGCGCCTCTGTTTCCTTACCTGGTATAAGGGATAATGGACTTCCTGGGTGGCACTAGTGGTAAAAAACCTGCCTGCCAATATAGGAGACCTAAGAGATGCAGGTTCGATCCCTGGCTCAGGAAGATCCCCTGTAAGGGGAAATGGCAACCCACTCCAGTATTCTTGCCTGGAGAATCCCACGGACAGAGATTGGAGGGCCTCAGCCCATAGGGTTGCAAAGAGTCGGACACGACTGAAGCGACTTAACACACACACACACAGACACACCCATAAGGAATAACAGCACTTAGCTCAGAGGGCTGCAAGGAGGAAGAGTGAATGAAGCAGCTGAGAATGTGATGCCACCTGCGGACGGACGGGATCCTCGGGGAAGGCTGTGTGTAGGAGGTGGAACTTGCTCCGGTGGCCAGAGCGGGACGTGCAGGGAACTGCCTGAGCCCAGTGAGGAGGAGAGATGGGCTGGGAATCCTGTGTGGGGGCGCTGTGTCCCCCTGTTCCCCGCCAGGATGCTCTGCTCAGCCAGGCAGGGGTCCATGGCCTGGCTCCTGGCAGAGAACAGGGTCCCCACTGGTGCGCTGAGCCTGGGAAGCTGGACCTGCCCAGAGGTATATGAGTGCTTCAGACAACAGGCAGAGCAGCGGTTTCTTGAACTTATGAAGGGAACTCTCCAAGCACAAACTGCAGACCTGGAGCACCCAACACCAGGAGGAGGTGTGTCCGCAGTGACCCCAGCTTCCAGCCTGTCTCCTGGTCTCCATGGAGCCTGAGTGTCTGGAAGCCTGTGAGGGCCTGCAGGGCCCAACCTTCCCCAGTAAGAGCCTTGTGCCATGTCTTACGGCCCTGTTCTGGTCCAGCTAGAGTCTGGCGTCTTCCCAGTCTCCTTGGCCAATGTCCCTGCCTCCCCCAACTCACTTGTTCCTTTTTCCACCATTTGATCCAAGTGTAGGATCCGCTGGATCTTCGGTCCTGACCTTCCCGATTAACCCCGCTCTCCTGGCTGTGTGCCAGCCCACATTCTGCCTCTCAGCCCGTGGTGGGGGCAGGATCTCCTTGTACCCCCAGTTTGCAGAGGTAGAAACAAAAGCTCTGAGGAAGCACCACAGGCAGGGCTGTGATCAGAACACAGCTCGCCAGCTCCCCAGACAAACTCATCCTTCTCTACCTCCCTGGACTCTGGCTGACCTGGCTGCAGACTCCAGTGGGTCTCTGCCACCTTCTGAAATATAGGGGGCCTCTTTGCTGCTACCCCCGGGTTAAAGCTTTTCTTTAACCACATCAGGGCACGTATATCTCCGCCTGCAAAGGAGGAGGCAGCCTTGGGAGTCCTCGGACTCTGATCGACGGCCACCCCTGCTCTCGATTGTGTCATGTGTGTGAGTCATGTCTCCCCAGCCAGACAGTGACCTGGCTGCCTGCCGCAGCAGCCACGTGTTCCCTTCCTCCAGAGCCCCGTGGCCCGAGCGCACAGTGGGGACTCAGCGGTAGCCACTGAGTGATAAATGGATTGGAGACTCAGGCATGAGGGTGATTGAGGTCAACCTTTGGTCTCTGTGTAGACGGTGCGCTCCTGGAGCAAATTAACGGGCCGGCAAACCCAGGACAGTCACGTGCAGTCTATGGAACATGCACTGTAAACATCCGATGTGAATTCAAGCCTCCCTTGGTCTGTTTGGATGAGTGTGGCCTGGTTCTCTCCATGGAAAGCAATCCTCACGCCTCCCCCACATTCCCCGGTCACCCACGTCAGTGTCTTTTCAGAACCTAGCAGAGTGTGAGCAAACACGGAGAGGAGATATTCCTGGATCCTTGCCCTTAAGAGCTTTCATTTCCAAAAGCTAGTCCTTTGTGTCTAATTCAAAGCCCTCTTGCTGTAAGAGATGCCACTATGCCGGGGACAACAAATTACTATGCCCGTTAGGTAGGTGGGGAGACTGAGTCTGGGGGCAGTTGATTCCCTCAAGATCACAGAAGGCGCTGGTGCCTAAGCAGGGACCAGACTCTTTAGCACCCCTCCCTCCATCTGCAAGCGCAGGGCAGAGCGGCTGGCAGGCTGCTTCACCCGGAGATGGCTGGGCAGTGGTGACCCCTGTGGCCCATTAAAAAAAGAGTTGTTTTTTCCCTACTGCTGCCAGGCTGCCCGTGAAACAAACGGGATATTTACCGGGGAGAAAGGAGGAGCCTGCTGGCTCCCAGTGGCCCCTACCCTTGCACTCCTAGTAGCTTTGACTCCAAAGCCCTGCCTTTATGAAGGGCACCATTCAAAAGCCAAAGCTGCTCCTGCAAGTGTCAGGAATAAGTGGGGAAGCCAGGAGTGGAGACTGAAGCCTGGGGGAGGGGGCAGCTGCAGCCAAAGAACGTGAGAGCGAATGTGGATTGTTGCGCGTGGGAGCGTGTGAGTGACTGTGTGCGAGTGTGGATGCGTGCGCTCCTGCACGTGGGGAGGGGTGGTGAGGGAGAGTCCTGTGACTAGGGGAGCGTGTGAGTGACTGTGTGCGAGTGTGGATGCGTGTGCTCCTGCACGTGGGGAGGGGTGGTGAGGGAGAGTCCAGTGACTAGGGGATGCTGCCTTTTACAGCTCCCCTGGTGATGTTCATGGCCACAGAGAAGCCTGTATCCTGCCATGTTTTGTCAAGGAGACTGACCAGAGCCACCCGCATGCCTGACTCTCTCAGGAAAGGCTCCCTTGCTTTACTTCTCCAGCAGAAACGACCCACACGTGCCCCTGCCCCTCCTCTCTTCTGCAGTGAGCACAGCCACCCCGCAGACCTCTTCTGGGCTTTTCACAGGACATGCAGTACCCTACCCTCTATCTTCTTTTTCCAAGCCACAGTCTCTGATACTCGACAGGGCTGGGAGGGATCCAGGAACAGCCGGTGCTCCCAGTGTGTGGGTCATTCAGGTAGAGTGGACACCCCCTGCTGCTCATCAGCTAGGGAAAGCCCATGCAGTGCCCCAGGGCAGTGCTGAGAGGTTTAGAAGGTGGGCTGCGGGCAAAGGAAGCCGACATGGGTGGGTCCCGACCTTGGCTCATCCAGATCTGATTGAGCTGTGCGGGTTTTCCTGGTGAAATAAATGCCACTAAGGGTTTGACTAGCACTTCTCAGGTCTTGTAGGGGCTGACTCTAGGGAGGACTGGCTCTCACAGGGAAGGGAGTCCCCTGTGGGACCAACCTGGCTTGGGAAAGCTTCCTGGAGGAGGTGGGATTGGAGGTGGGGCTGGAGCTGAGTCTGCAGTGGGGTTAAGAGATCTTGTTGGCAGAGGTGGGGCCTGAATTTGGCACCCTTGGATTCACCTTGGTGGAGCATGGGCGCCTGCCTTCCTATTCTCTCCCTGTTACTGGCACGTGTGTCCTCCTCGAGGCCCCGAGCTGGGAGACGTGGTGAAACTACTGTGGTGAGAAATCAGACTAGTGAGTGTACCCGTACTGCTGGCAACAGAATCGGCCTTGGTCTCCTGAAGCTACCCCCAGGCCCTCTGAAAGAGCAGGGAAGCCTGCCTGTCCTCCTTTCTCCTTGTCTCTACTCAAACCCTTCAGGAGAATGGCTTTGGGAGGCTTCCAGGAGACTGGCCGCGGCTGAGACTGTCACGGATCTTCTGCTGGGGTTCATCATGCTTCCCTGTCCACCTCTTGGTCAGATGCCAGGCTGCTCATATACCAGGCCACCTTCTCCTTTTCTCTGAGCGTTCCCCTCCTCCACCCTCCTAAATCTCTTCCTCTGAGAAGCCCTTCAGGACGCATGGTGCCTGGCCTTCTGAGACAACTCGCTGTTCCATGAACTTGCGATGGTCCAGCACTCTTCTCTAAGGCTGTGGCTCCTGCAAAGCCCTGATTTGCTGGTACTCTCTGCCCAGGAATGATATGTTCTTGGCTTTATCCCGAGAAGGCCTGAACGGTAAAGTGACAAGGTCTAAGACAAAACCCAGCTGTGCACAACATATGCTGTGCCAAGGAGCAGTTGGTTATTATGGGAGGCTCTGGGGAGTGGTGACATCTAGAAGGAATGGAGGGGACCGGTCTGCCAAGGAGGAAGAGGTGCAGGGGACTCAGAACAGGCACTAGGCTTGTTGGCATCAGAGGGAGATGAAGAGGGAATGTGCCTCCCTGCCTCTCGCCCTGGACAGTCCTGGCCTGGCTCTAGAACCCAACACCTCTTGCCTGCGGCACTCTGAGCTTCATGAGTGTGTGCAAGCAACATTGTATGTTTGTGGGTTGAGTTGCTTCAGTCGTGTCTGATACTTTGTGGCCCTGTGGACGGCAGCCTGCCAGGCTCCACTGTCCATTGGGATTCTCCAGGTAAGAATACTGGAGTGGATTGCCCTGCTCTCCTTCAGAAGATCTTCCCAACCCAGGGATCAAACCCAGGTCTCCTGCATTGCTGGTGGATTCTTTACCCACTGAGCCACCTGGGAAGCCCAAAGTGAAAGTGATGGCTCAGATGGTAAAGAATCCACCTGCAAGACCCAGATTTTCCCTGGGTCGGGAAGATCTCCTGGAGAAGGAATGACTACCCACTCCAATATTCTTGCCTGGAGAATCCCTTGGCCAGAGGAGCCTGGTGGGCTATAGTCCACGGGATTGCAAAGGCTTCCCAGCTGCTTGGCAGCCCTGCCTGTGGTCACCATGGGGCAGGTCTCTCACGGCTATGGGTGAGGGGTCACATCTGCCATCCCCTGCAGTTCCCCCAGCCTGGCAGTTAGGATGGTCTGCCCTGCCCTCACTCCCAAGCCCCCGCTATCTCCCGCCCCTGCCCCTTCTCATGCCCCCTCCATTCTGGCTGGAAGAGGAGGTCTAGACTCCCCACTCACTCCCGAGGCCTGGGCCCCAGAGACTCCTCTCCTGCTCTGTGACCTTGCCGTCACTGGCCACCTCCCTGGCATCCTCTGTTCTTTCAGAGCCACATGCATCCTCTCTCCCCACCACGTCTGGCCGTCATCCCGGGCAGGCCCCCTCGCGTCCTCCCCAGAAGCGTCCTCTGACCTCTGACCACTGTGGTCCGCACGGCTGGCCCTCCATGGCTGACACTCCTGTCTCCTAAAGCCCGGGCTCCTTTTTGGACACCTGGTCTTGCCCTGTCCTGTCGTGGGACCCAGCTGTCAGGTGTGACTGTGGGACTCCGGAAGAGAAAGACAACTTATTCCAGTGATCTGAGCCTCCCATCCTGGCGCGGCCAAGGCTGGCACCTGAACATGCTTTGCCCGTGACTGGGAAAACAGACCATCTGACCATGATGTCACCTGTCCCTCACGGGCTGGTGACTTGGGCAGAATCCCTCGGGTTAAAATGCGGAAGCTGTGTACACATCTATTAATATCTCGGCTTTGCAGCAAAGACAAGGCCCTTCCGGGTTCCAACCCTTTCCTTGTGCCTCAGCCAGGATGACTAAAGGGGTCTCAGAACAGCCACGTCAAGAAGATTCCCCCCCACCTTACCTCCCAGTTTGCCACCAGAACCCCCCCAACCTCACCTCCCTGCTTGCCTCCTGAGCCCTTACCTCCAACATCACCTCCCAGCCGACTTTATTTAATTGCCCCCCGGCTTTAACGGTACCTCTTAGATTAGAATACCCGAGACCTAGAAAATTCATAATCATGTGATTAAAAAAAAAAAGAAGAAAGGACAGAGGAAGAAAAGTGCATTGCCTTTCCACCGAGTTGTTCATAATTACCTAATTAGAGCAGGCACCGTGCACTTGTCCATGGGGAAAGAAACCTCATAGAGATTCAAGAAGGAAAAGTGTGGGTTCCCTGGGAGAGCTCTAGGGGCGGGAACCGGCTCCCCTGGCACAGGCTAGACCATTTGTATTAGCAACAGCTAAAGTTGCCGGGTGAAAGCAAGCCGGGGCTGAGGTCCTCACCAGCGGAGGGACGTGGTGGAAGAGGGGCACGCCCCGGAGCGCCAAACAGGGCTGCCCACCGAGGGCACTTTGGTCTGTGCATCGATTCTCCATTGGGTGCTGGGGGAAGGGCCTCCATCCCTCAGGGAGGATGCAGGTGAGGCCACTGACAGCGGTGGAGGGACAGAGGGCAGGCTGCTAGCGGACGCAGCCCCTGCCCTCAAGTGAAGGTGGTCCCCCTCTCCTCAATAGCAGGGGACAGGCACCTCACTTCCCAGCCCGATCTGCCCCCAAACATGGATCCTGGCCAAGGGCAGAAGTAGGCTCCCTGGCCCCCTCCTCCCCCTCCTGACTCCGGCTTCCTGATTCAACCACCGCAAGATGCGGGAGTGTGCTGTGACGTGGGCTCTCGGGTGGCAGCCCAGACTGCCATTTTCAACATCCCTGGAAGAGCGGACGTGGATAGAGAACTGGGTAGGAGATGGACTACGGGGACTGGTCCTCTGCTTGCCACGGACACTCGAGGTGACTGAGGGGAAGCCAGGTCCCCCTCTGGGCTTCAGTTTCCCCTTCTGTAAAAGGAGAGCGCTGGCCCCAGGCTCCCACCTTTTCATCTCCCAGCCCTGGTCCTAGGCTTTGGTGGTGGGTTAGGGGCTGGACGGGCCCAGGGTCTGGAGGAAGACAGACTGTACTGTGACAGAGCCTTAAGAGGGACTCAGGGCCACAAAGACCCTCCTGGTGACCAAGTGGGGGCTGAGCTATGGGAGGGCCCATGGAGGGCAACTGCCTGCTAAGTCACTTCCGTCGTGTCTGACTCTTTGCGACTCCATGAACTGTAGTCTGCCAGGCTCCTCCGTCCATGGGATTCTCCAGGCAAGAATTCTGGAGTGGGTTGCCATGCCCTCCTCCAGGGGACCTTCCTGACCCAGGGATCGAACCTGTGTCTCTTAGGTCTCATCTCCTGCATTGGTAGGCAGGTTCTTTACCACTAGCACCCCCTGGGAAGCTCCGAGGAAAGCCACGATGGCCCACAAAAACAACAGCAAACCTGCAGAAAATTGAGAGGGACAACTTAGCTTCCCAAGCAGGCTGAGCAAGGCCGGGCTTGATGGCTTCTAAAGCACCACCTTCCTTTTCCATCTGAAAGGCCACAGAACCTCTCCGCTCAGGGAGGCGAAGAAGGAGGCCACAGGGTGTGGAGGGAGGGGGGCAGGGCAGCCTGATGGGGTCCTGTTTTCTTGAGACTCTCATTAGGACACGTGGACAACAACTGGCCAGGCCGTGTTGCGTCACCGCCTGTGCGGTTTGCTGCACATTAAATTCATTATTTTAACAGGTCAATGCCTCTGACAGATATTCATTTGTGGGAGATGAGCACGGCTGCTTCTTTAATCCCTGTGGATTACTTGGCTCTTCTGAAAGGCGATACCAGTAACTTGCAGAGACTTTAATCCCAATCACTCCAGACTGTTTACAAGGAGGAAAAAAAACAAACCTGCTCACATGCAGCTGAGCGCCGTCTCCCAGTCCTGCCCCTCAAGGCTCAGCCTTGGCAGGGACATGGAGGGACTGGGAAGGTGGGCCCTGCAGGTGAAGCCCCTGGCCCCAGCAGCCTGGAGCCCACCCTGGTAGATGTCTGGGGAAGGTCCTTGTTCTGCTGAGCCTTCTTTCTTCCATCAGCTAGATGCTGGTCTCGCCTGATCCCACCCAAGGCAACTGTGAGGATCACTGGCCTGGGTGGGAGGTGGGGGTCCTAGCTAACTCTCCGAACACATTCCTGTTTTTCCCTAAAGGTCTCGGCAACCCAGGTGGGAAAGAGCACAGGGGGTCCCTCGGAGGGGGGCTGATGTTCACCTCCCCCAACCACCTCCCCCCGGGGCTACTCTGGCCTCTGCTCTGTGGATGGCCCAAGGTCATGGTGGACCTGCTGATGTTGCCAGCTGGGTCCCTCTAGGGAGCTGAGTCCCTCGTGCAGTTGCAAAGAGGAGGGGACCTGGAGAGTCTTAGCCCTGCTGAGTCCTCAGTGAGAAAGTGATAGAAGCTGGCCTGCCACCAGAGACCTGCTGTGCCACGCTCTGCTTCCTCGTTGTCTCCAAACTCCCCAGACACTCTCTGCCAGGCTTAACTTCTACTGGGGAACATGTTCAGGGTGTGTGTGTGTGTGTGTGTGTGTTGGGGTGTGTGTGTGTGCATGTGGGGTGTGTGTGTAGGGTGTGTGTGTGTGTGTCTGGGGTGTGTGTGGATGGGTGTGTGTGTGTGTGGATGGGTGTGTGGATGTGTGTGTGTGGTGTGTGTGTGTGTGGTGTGTGAATGTGTGTGTGGCGTGTGAGTGGTGTATGTGGGGTTTCTGTGTGGGAGGGGTGTGTGTGTGTGTGTGTCTGAGGTGCGTGTGTATGGGTATGTGTGTGTGGTGTGGTGTGGGTGTGAGTGTGAGTGTGTGTGGTGTGTGTGTGTGGGGTGTGTGAGTGTGTGTGTGGGTGTGGTGTGTGACTGTGTGTGTGGCGTGTGAGTGATGTGTGTGGGGTTTGTGTGTGGGAGGGGTGTGTGTGTGTGTGTCTGAGGTGCATGTGGATGGGTGTGAGTGTGTGGTGTGTGTGTGGGTGGGTGTGTGTGTAGGTGTGTGGGGTGTGTGGGGTGTATGTGTGGGGGTGTGTGGGGGGTAGGTTTGTGGGGTGTGTGTGGGAGGTGTGTGTGTGTATGTGGATTGTGTGTGTGTGTGGTTGTGTGGATGTGGGTGTGTGGGGGTGTGATGGGATGTGTGTGGGTATGTGTGTGTGTGGGTGTGAGTGTGTGTGGTATGTGTGTGTGGGTGTGGTGTGTGAGTGGTGTGTGGGGGTGGGTGTGTGAGGAGTGTGTGGTGTGTGTGTGTGTGTGTGGTGTGTGTAGATGTGTGTGGGGGGAGTGTAATGGGGTTTGTGTAGCTACGTGTGTGTGGTGTGTGTGTGTGGTGTGTGTGTGGGGTGTGTGTGTGTGGGGTGTGTGTGTGAGTGTGTGTGGGTATGTGTGTGTGGTGTGTGTGGGGGTGAGTGTGGTGTGTGTGTGAGTGTGTGTGTGGGTGTGAGAGTGTGGGGTGTGTGTGGGATGTGTGTGGGGTGTGATGGGGTGTGTATGGGTATGTGTGTGTGGTGTGTGCGGTGTGGGTGTGGGTGTGAGTGTGTGTGGTGTGTGTGAGTGTGTGTGTGTGGTGTGTGAAGTTGTGGTGTGTGAGTGGTGTGTGCAGGGTGTGTGGGGGTGTGTATGTGCTTGTGCATTTCCGTGCACAACTGTTGTGTGTGTGGCCTCGCCTGTCTGTGAGTGTGTCCAGCCATGTTCTGGGGGCACCGGCTACCTGTCCGGTGGATGAGTAATTAATTGGAGGGTGATAAAGTGATTAGCCCTAGAGCTTTCGGAAATAATGAATGAGGGTCCTGTAGATGTCAATATTTGAAAATACTAATTTAAGGCCTATTAGCTGAAACAAATTTTAATTAAACAGGGAATAATCAGGGTGATGAGAGGAAAATAGAAGCTTCGGCCAGTGACTGAGTTCTCACGACACGGAGTGAGGGGAAAGAGAGGAGTGGTCTGGGTCCGGACCTTGGACCTGGCCAGTCCTCACTCGGGCAAGGAACCAAGGATGGGCAGGGGTCGGGTAAAGGAGTGGAAGCCACGCTTCTGCTCTGGGTTTCAACCTTCTCACCTGTAAAACGAGAGGGGCCCTGGGGCCATTCCCTAGCAGACTTCCGCCCGTGGGGAAAGAGGGGTGGGGGAAGCAGCTAAGCAGAGAGGTTCTCCTCTGGGCAGGTCCACTGGGCTGTGGCTTGTTCCCAGGGGTGTCTCTGGGGTGTCAGCCCACAGGCACTGGGGCAAAAGAGCATGGACTGTGTTCTTGTCCCATGGACTGTACTGCACCCACAGAACAGTCCTTGGGACACATAGGCCTTTGGAAGGACTCACTACCTGGGTTTTCCTGAACGGGGTCATGTAATTCCCTACACTCTCAGCTTGGTTCAGACTTTAATTCTGCATGCCCAGGAAGAAGACCTGCTGTGAGTGGGTCACATGGGAGAGGGAGTCTGCTGGACAGGTGACTGCCTACCCAGCTGGTGGACACCGAGGACTCACGACTGCATGCTTTTCCAGGGAGAGCGCCTTGATTCAGGTTTTCCTCTTCCCACACTGCAACCATCCTCATGGAATCCCCTACCCACCGCCTGCCAGGTGTGAGTTGCTACAGAGCAAAGCCGAGGGTTGGGAAGGTGTGTGGATATGTGTGTGCGTACATTTGTGTGTACCTGTGCCTCTAAACCTGTGTTTACATATGCAAATCTGTGTGTATGCAGGCCTATGTTTGCCTGTGTCATTGAATATCTACGTGTGTCTACATGTATGAGAGTGTGTGTGTGTGTGTGTGTGTGTGTGTGTGTGTGTGTGTGACAAGGGTCCTGGAGTTTCCAGGTGGGCAGCGCCATCTCCCACAGGACTGCCCCCTTCCCAGGGCTTCAGAACTTTAGCTCACACCACAGCGGCTTTGCTTGGTTATTTATTTATAACCCACCACATTCCACAAATGGTCGGAGGTGGAGATCTTGATTAGTCTGGGGCTCCCCTCTGGCCTCACACAGAAGCTGCCCTCTCAGGCTTACTACAGGAATCCAGAACAACCTTGTCTCTGCTGACGACAACACCCTTGACTTCATCCTTCCCTCCCTCTGCCTCCCGAGTCAGGCACCCACCTGCAGTTTCTGCTTGCCACTTAGCCGCTAGCAGCCTGCCTGGCCCCTCAGCCTGCCGACTCTGAAAAATTCCAGGCCAGCTGGTTCCTCCCAAGATCGTGCCCTTTGCCCGAGACTTCTCCCGTAGCATCTTTTCCCACCCCTGGGGACTGTGGTCGGGATGCTCACTCTTCTGTCCACCCCTGGCTCTGCACCCTGTCCCCAGCACCCCAGCCGCACCGTGAGCCTGCTCTATGGGCCGGAACCACATGACCTCCTGCCCAGTCTCCTGCCCCCACCTCTGCAGCTGAGTGGGGGCTTGGCGGGGGGGGGGGGGGGGAGTTGGCCCACGCACTGAGTCAATGCTGCTGGAATTGAAAGTTGCCTAATAACCTGAGGCCCCTTGGAAACTTTTCATCTCAACACCGAGACTGATTAAATAGCAACAAAAATAAATTATGTATACACAGGGTTGTAAAAGCATCCAGAGACTGGAGACTTGGGGTCTGTGCCTCATATAAATGCAAATACTGTAATAGCATTGCCGTGGTCCCCACCCCCACCCTGCACACACCTGGGGAGGGGAAGGTCGGAGCCGGGCAGGATGGTGTACAGCACAGCCGCCCCGAGCTCAAGCCCGCGGGGACTTGAAACAAAACCTGAAGCCAGGCATGAAACCCAAGCCAGCGCAGAGAGAGACTGACCCCAGATAACGAAGGTTTGAGGCAAACAAAGGGATACAGGAAGCGGTTGATGTGTCTTGACTCTGCGGGCAGGGGTGGGGGTGCAGTGATGGGAGGGGTGATTAGCAGGGAGTGGTGGGGGGGGCGCCTGTCTTCCTGGCTCCACAGCAGATATCACCCCCTGGCCTCTGCCAGAGACCCCCCTCCCAGGGGGTGAGCCAAAATGACCCCCCTTCAGGATGCCCCGCCCATGCTGCTCTCCTCTCGGGTACCCCGCTCCCCAGAGGAGGTGTTTGCTGCTTCTCCTCACCCTGGGGAGCTTGTCGGGTGCTCACATTAGCAGCTCTCACTTGTGCCGAAGCTGGGACAGGAGCTTTTTATAGTTTCAGGTGTCTCTGGGTGGGGCTGCCTCCCCCAGGCCTCCTCTGCTGCCAGCTTCCCCCTCGGCCCTGGTTCCCAGCTGCTGGAGGCCTGGGCACTGGGTCCCGCCTGGGTCCGGGGATGAGAAAGGGCAGAAAGGTCTCCAGACCCCAATCCTGTTGGGCATCCTGGTGAGTCATGTGCCAGGGGCCCCCTCCACGCCCCTCTGCCCTGGGACAGCTCTCTCCTTATTCATCATCTGCCCACCGTCTAGTCACTCCCTGACATACAGTAGGTACCGGTGAGAGCTGGCCACCTGATTGGTTACAAAGTCATTCTGTGGAGGACAAGTACTTTTTTTCCTGGGGGGCTATCATCCTTTTCTGATTTTAATATCCCATTCTCCTTCCATTAGATAGCTGCTCTCTCCTTTAAGTTACCTGAAACCTCCATAAACCAGTCACTATAATGAGATTAAAGCATTAAACATCTATGCCAGGTGAGCTTAGCACTTTATACTTTGCAAAGTGCCATCTTATTAAATTTCTCATCTTCCTAACACCTCCACAAGGCTGTCGGGGCAGGCACCATCATGCCCAATCTACAGATGAGGAAATTGAGGTCCCGAGGGGCTTCGCTGTGCTCACATAATTAGGCCTCCTGAGTCTTAGGCTGCCATCCTAGGGAAAAGCTGTAGAGGCATGAAATAGGTCTCCCTGCCTTGAATGTTTTAATTTTCCACTGATGGCAGGGAGTGAGAAGCACAAATGACGCCTGTCCATTGCAGTTTCTGCAGGGGCGGGGAGGCTGGGACACCTGGCTGCTTAGCCTTGACTTCTCTCTGGTCCTTCCTTTTGGTTCCCTCCTTCTGGATCCCTGACACAGTGGCTGAAGAGCAACCAGCACCGCAGAGGGCCCCAGCTCTCATCTGTGCACCTCATCTGGGGATGCTGGGGAAGGCTCCAGAGTTCACCCAGGCTGGTCCCGCCCCAGGAGCCCCCCATCCCCACCCCTACATCCCACCTGGGCCCAGAGAGGGAGCTGGGAAACAGGAAAGAGGGCCTCTGTGCTCCTATCTCTTATTTGGAAAGACTAAATTAGAGAAAGAAGGATTCAACAAATAAGAGAAAACAGGGCAGGCGGTACTGTCCTCCAGCTTTATAAACAACAACACACAGTTGCAATGAAGGCTAAGTGTGGCCCAGCCAAGCAAATCCCCACAGCAGGAGGGTGGAGATGAGCTGCTAGAGGCCACACAAGCATTTCTAGATGGCAAATGCAGGGGGGAATATAACTTGTTCTCACTCGCACAGTCTGACATAAGTGTCTGACCAAGACTGTGTGTCCATGTCCTACTGAGAATGACCCTTAATGCTTTAGGGTCAGCGGCATCATTCAAGGCAGGGTCCCGGACTCCTCCTGGAAGCCCCTGAGGACAGCCCCCAGGAGCCATGCCTGGGTACCCTGCTGTGGCCCCCCTGGAGAGACTGGCTCTGGTGCCCCAGACCTGCGGTCGGCCTTCCCTTCTGCCTCACAGTCTTCTCAACATACCTTCTTATAGGAAGTTTTCTTACATCGACCTCCTGCCTCTGATGTTTCTCTTACTGTATCCTCTCGGCACCTTCATACTCTTTATATTTTATGCTCTTTTGATTTGTTCTTGGTTAGACGTGAACTTGTAAGTACCGCCAAGTTTCCTTCTAACATCTGGCTCCTGTTCTAATTATGGGCTGCACAACATAGTAATGCCATTGCCACGTACATGGATCTCTGACGCTCAATAAAACCAGTGAATGGATTGAGTGGACTGCGTGAACTGCCATTGGAGGTGAGGAGTGGCGGAAATTGTGCCAGTGGGGTGCCACCCTTGCACCTCCAGGATCAATGACTCCCACGCTCATCTGTCCGGGGAGGTGACTGTGCCCCCAGGGATGTGAGAACCAGGGTGGGCTTTAGAGACCCTCTGGGCCCATACCTTCTTTCTGCAGGAAAGGACACTAGGGGCCGTCCAGGGAAGGATCTAGATCCCCCGGCAGTTAGAGGTGGCCTGCCTGCAGACCCAGGCTCTGGTCTTGTCCAAACAGTGTAGCAGGTGATGCTTTCTCCTCTGTGGGGTCAGCCTTTTTCCATTATCTGGTCCCTGACTAGACTGGATGCTGCTTGAGGCCAGGATCACATCTTCCACTCTGTCTGTGTCCCCAGAGTGTCCCGCAGAGCACAGAACACACAGTAGGCAACTAATAGTAACATCAAAATCATTGTTTTGGGGAATTATCTTAAAATGTCATGTCCTGGGCATGACTATCTTTGTCTGGGAACATCTATAAGTACTGGCCAACGACAGAATGGGCCACCTGGCAAGTGGGCAGTAAGTAAACCTGCAGGAAGGCGGCTGCAGGTAGACTGGTGACACGGTGAGAGATGCCAGGGAAGGATTCCTAGAGCACATGGGGAGCGGCCACAGAATATTGAACTTTCATTCTCCCCCTGGTTTCATGATCCTGCCCCTCTGAGCATGAAGGGACAGATGGAAGTTGGTAGGGTGACTTGTGTCTGGAACTCTGGAAGATGGCTTGCTGTGTTGAAACCAGCCCTTGAGATTGGCCAGCTCATTTCAGACTTGAAATGCCAGCGAGAGGCAGAGTTCGGAAGGCTTTAAATAGAGAAATGGTAAATTGAGTGTCCAGGACATGGGAGGTGCTATTTAGCATCCTAGGTGCCAAGGGTGGAAGTGGTGGTGGTTTAGTCGCTAAGGTGTGCCTGATTCTTGCGACACCATGGACTGTAGCCTACCAGGCTCCTCTGTCCACGGGATTCTCCAGGCAAGAATACTGGAGTGGGTTGCCATTTCCTTCTCCACATGCCAAGGGTAAGGACAGAAAAATCAGGCCCGGTGTCTGACTTCACTGAGCTTACAGTTTTGTTGGGGAGAAGAGAAGCTGCCCATAAATTCTGAAACATAAACCATAAAAGCAAATTAATAATGAAGAGTTCAGAATAAAGAGAGAAGCTGTGTTTCAAGGCCATACACGATTAACCACCCAATGACGGGCGGAGACAACAAGGCCTGGGGTTACCCGGAGGAGGAGGGGGCACCCACGTCTGGCTGCAGGGCTCGTGCAAAGCTCTGGAGGCTGGTTTCTGGCATTTTCAGTTTGTTAACTGCAGTTCTGACCATAGGGATTTGACTTCCAGGGACCATCCAGGGGAGCCCCTTGATGGCTGGAAAGCCCCTAGCCACTCCTGCGGCTTCCTGGGGAAGGGGCGCGTCACCCATCCTCTTCACCCGAGTGGCTGTCTGTGGCTCCTGTCCCCAGAGCAGAGTGATACGCAAGGGGCTCGGCCATTGTTTTCCCTGCCCTGCCTACCTCTGGGCATGAGGTCTGTGCCTCATTACACCAGCAAGGTGTGGCATGGACCTGGGGGCAGACTGGTGCCTCTTCTAGGGGGCTGAAGGAGCAGTGCAGAGGCTGGACTCCCACAGGCTGGTCTGTGGATGGCAGGAGACCCAGCTGTAATCAACAAACACCTACAGCCAGCAGACTGTCCCAGCGGAGGGGGTGGGGAGGGGACTCTGCTCCCCGTACCCAATGCCCGAGTGTCCTTATGCTTGGTTTGGAAGGCAGCTCATAAGCTCAGCCTTGAACACGCCACCCAGCCCCCAGCCCCCAGCCCCCACCTCCATGTCCCAGCTGAAGCCCCGAGCAGGGAAAACAAGCTTGTCTCCTTTTGCTGCTTCTTGTTGTCCCTGGGGGAGGATGGCAGCTCACTGGCGGTGGCAGTATGGATCTGGATCTTTGGACCACCTCCTCTGAAACCCCGGGTGGGAAGAATGACCAGTCCACAGAAGGGGAAACTCTAGGGGGCGTGGCGAGCGGCCAGAACCGGGCCCCGCCCTCACTTGTAAGGGTTCCCATTTCCCCCAGCCCCTGTCGGGTCTTCCCTTGGCCCCTCTTTGGGGGATTGGGGGTGCTGCCTCTCACAGCATCCCATGTGTCAGGGCTTAGATCCTCAGTATCTTGGCTGCCTGGGAACAAAACCCCTTACTAGCTGAGCTGAGACAAGAGGGTATTTTTCCAGCTGCATTTTATCCAAGAGAGGAACAGGACCGTCTAGAAACCATGGAGGCTTGCATATCTTGCAGGAGGCCCAGGGCTCGGCAGGCTGGCTGGTGACCACTGCCTCAGTCCCTGGACCTGGACGGGCTGTGGGTTTTGGGGGGTGCTCCTGGCTTGTGCGCCGTGTCTGACACGTCAGGGCCCTGCATGTGCGGCTCTAGTCTGGGCCTGGGTGAGGCTGCCACACCTCCCCTCTCCACAGCCAGCGGCAGCTCCTGCTCCCCTGGGCTGGTTTCTGCTCCCTTGGCCACTAAGTTTGTCTCCCTTGTGGTGGAAGGTCTCCCATCCTTGGTTCTCTTTGCCAAGCTGAATGAGACAACTGACAGGTTTTGAACTTAACAAATGATCAAGCTCTTCTCAGCTCA
Organism: Capra hircus; assembly: GCF_001704415.2. Taxonomy (NCBI): domain Eukaryota; kingdom Metazoa; phylum Chordata; class Mammalia; order Artiodactyla; family Bovidae; genus Capra; species Capra hircus. Next base: position 19,920,156 of record NC_030831.1, on the reverse strand, counting down.
GGATCTCAGCAACACCCACTTGCCTGGGTCCTCTGCGATGATTCATCACTCAGGTGCCTCCCCCATGCCCCCACCTCATCACACACCTACCCAGGTCCCAGCTCCCCGGAGACTCCCAGAAGAGGAAGCTGCTCCCTTGGGTTCAACCTTGATTGACACCCCGGTCTTCAGCGCGCTAGCCCATCCCAGTGTGTCTTTCCCAGGGAGAGCCCAGCAGGACCTCTGATCTCCCAGTCAGAGCCCCACCCCAGTCTTGAGGCCACCTGCAGGGAGGGGAGGAGAAAACTAGTGGATGTGAGGAAATGGGCCCCGGGAGGGTGTCACAGAGTGCAGGGCATGGAGGGTGGGTGGGCAGTGCTCTGGACCCCTGCCTGGCCTCCCCTCCTCCCCTCACCTCCCCCAGGAGCTGGGGAGGGCAGGCGGAGCGAGCTGAAGGCTGTGACTTCACATCTTTGTTGCTGTAGCTGCTGCGCTGAAAATAGTCCTCTCTAGGGCAGGCTGGCTCGGGGTGTGAAAAGCTCGGCTCCCAGGGAGCAGCAGGAACCAGCTAGAGAGAAAAATTAACCACAGGTCTGGCGCTTACTTGCCTAGCAGAGGAACACAAGCGTCAACCCTGCCGCCCCGCTTACCGCTGCTTGAGATGCTGGGGGGAGTACACGCTCACTCTACACAGCTCTCGGCGACCCTGTCTGTGCCTCTCCGTTTCCTGAGGGCTTCCTGCCCTGGGGAACTAGAAGCTGCACATCTGGTAGCTCTAACCTCCAGCCACTCTGGACACAGGTGGTAGTGCCCTCACTTGATAGGTGGAAACTGAGGCTCAGAGAAGTTGATTTGCCTGCTTAAGGTCACACCAGGCTCCCCTGGTGGCTCAGTGGTAAAGAATCTGCATGCAAACGCAGGAGATGCGGGTTTGATCCCTGAGTTGGGACAATCCCCTGGAGAAGGAAATGGCAACCCACTCCCATTCTTGCCTGGAGAATCCCATGTACAGTGGAGCCTGGCAGGCTACAGTCCATGGGGTTGCGGAGTCAGACCTGACTTAGTGACTGAACAACAGCAACACAACGAGGAACAAGGTCACGTGGCTTCAGCAGTGGGGCCCTCTGACCCCAGTGCTTCCCCGGCAAACACTGGAGGCTGCACAGGCTCTCCAGTCTTCCAGCTGCTGCCTGCTTCCTGCATAGGAGGGCGAGTGGCGTGAGGACCTGAGTCCTCAGTGCTCCCTGGTGGGGTGGTCAGAAATGCAGGCATCCTCCCCTCTGGAGGGAGTTCCTGGGGCCAGATGGAGCAGGCGGCACTTTCCTACCTTGGTCCAAGGGCCGGCATTCTCAACTCAGCCTCAGTGTGATCACCAGTAAGTTTGTCTATTCCCAGCACGATCCCCACTCTCCATTTCCACCCTAAAGTACACTAGATAATTAAGTCTCTCTCAGGCCTCCTCAGTATTATGCAGATTAATTTATTATTTAAATCTGAATAGAATATTAGCTCATTGTCTTAATAGTTCTGATAAACGTTTGGGGGGGGGTGGTGGCACAGGATGGAAATCCTCCCATTTGCTCCCTCCCTCCATCAGAATGGAAAGACCCCTCAGGCAGGTGTGTGTGTGGGGGGGGGGGCGGGGCGTGGCTCCAGACCCTGGGGCACACAGGCAGCTTTGTGCACATGTAGGGTCCTGTGTGTGTCCTACACTGAGATCAGCACATGAGCCCTCTCCACACAGGCCCGGCCTCCTGCCCAAGAAAGAAAGAAGGGGCAGGCGGGGAATGCAGGAACCACAGAGTTCCCCAGTCTAGAGGCTCTCCCCCTTGCTGTTTGGACAGGATGGGATGAGGGGGCAGGGTGAGAGTGCAGAAGACAGCTTCTGAGTGTCCATCAGCGGAGGGGACTGTGGTTTGAGAGCTGGGAAGTCTCTCAGCACTTCAGTCTGCCCTTCTCAGAAATGGTTCTGGTAAGGGAGGATCTCCTCACCAGGGGTGCCCTGGTGGCTCAGATAGTCAAGAATCTGCCTGCAATGTGGGAGACAAGGCTTCAATCCTTGGGTCGGAAGACCACCCCCCCCCCACCCCAGAGAAGGGAATGGCTACCCACTCCAGTATTCTTGCCTGGAGAATTCCATGGACAGAGGAGCCCTATGGGCTACAGTCCATGGGGTCACAGAGAGTCAGACACAACTAAGTGACTAACACACTTCATCACCACAATCCAGAGAGAGCTGTTGGTGGAGGTGGTTGTGTTGAGGGAGGTCCTACAGACACCAGAAGTGTGGGGTGCAAACTGTCCTGGCTTTGCCAACACTCTGCCTCCCCGCCCTATCCCTAGGGGACCCAGGCAAGACCTAGGGGGCCCTTTCCTGTGAGGCCCGCTTCCTTCTCTGTCAACAGTCTCTGGTGAAGAGGAGTTCAGGCTCATCCTTGCTGCTTCCACCTCCTGCAGAGATGTTGTCTTGGCCACCTGATCTCCACAGCACGTACAGAGATAACAAGACCCTTAACACTGAGATCAGCACATGAGCACAGGAAAGGAACTGCGGGCCTTCCACTAGGCACGTCTGTTATGGACTGATTGTGTCTTCCCCTTGAAGCCCTAAACCCCAAGGTGATAGTATTGGGAGGAAGGGCCTTTGATGAGTGGCTGATTTAGATGAGATCATGAGGGTGGGGCCCTCATGATGGGATTAGTGCCCTTGTAAGAACAGCAAGAGACCAGAGCTCCTTCCCTCTCTGCCAGGTAAGGTCACAGTGTGAAGGCGGTCATCTGCAAGACAGGGAGGGTGGGGATGCTCTCACCAGGACTTTGATTGTGGACTTCTCAGCCTCTATCACCATGAGAAACAAGTTTCTTCAGTTCGAGCCACTCAGTGTGTGGTATTCTATTACAGTAGCCTGAGCTGACTAAGACAGTCACTCTTTGTAGATGTGGAAACTGAGGCCAGAGAGGTCACGTGTTGCCCTTTGGCTGCAGAGGGGGTGGGTGGTCACGGAACAGATGTGACTGGTGCTCCAGGCACCATGCTGCACACTAACACAGGGGTCAGCGTCCACCTTGGGGGTGCGAGACTGGGTAGGGCCACAAGAGGACTGCCATTTGGTTCTGTGCTCAGAGCACTGACAGGGGAGAAGGTGTCTCTTCACACACAGGATACACACAACTCAGTCCCTGAGGGATGAGGAAAGCGGGACCCCGACGAGGTCATGGATATGACCTCCACCAGCCCTCCTGGTGGAGGGGAGGGAGGCAATGCCATGTGCCCCCACGTCTGAAGCTCCCCTGGCTGCATCCTAAGTTGGGAAGGGTCAGTTTAGGCTTATGTTTACCCTAGTGCTCCCCACCCCAAGGTCTGGAATCGAGCGGGTGCCCTTGGCACAGACGGTATTGAATCCAGCCGGGAAAAATATATGGGACACATCGTGTGGCTGTGGTTTCTTTGCACCATCCAGTCATACAGCTGGCAATTAATTTCCCCTATAAATGAAACACCTTTCATATCACTTTATCTGGAGAGCTTGAATTGACAGCAGCGGGTGTAATTTATACATACTTTTTACCCATCTGTTAGCATTCAGGCTTCAGGCTGCTTGCGTTTTTTTTTTTTTTTTTCCCTTCAATTCTCTCCCCAAATTGAAAGGATTAGGTTAGGATTAGGTGAGTGTTTTAACCAGATATTCACAAAGATGGATGGCGGTGCTTCCAGACGGCCGGTGCCCAGGGGAGGCCCTCACACGATGGTGGCCAGGTGGGGCTCAGTGATCTGGGAAATTGCCTCCACCTGAGAGCCAGCAGCCCTGCAGTCCGAGGCTGGAGCTGCAGAGGGCCTCAGGGACTCTCCGGGCCGTCCTTCATTTTACAGACGAGAAAACTGAGGTTCAGAGAAGCAAAGGGACACGTGCAAGGTTGAGCAGCTGGTCAGAGGCGGAGCTGGAAGGGGGTCCGGCTGGAGAGAGTGCCAGAGGGAGGATACCTGACAGAGCAGAGGGGCATGGATGGGGCCCTGAAGTACTTGGCTGGCCAGGGTACAGTCCTTTCCGCCCCTTGGTGTGCAAGGACGTGGGCACAACCCAGCCTCAGGCTCCCGGGATGCGGGAGATGAACGCCAAAGGGCCCAGCCTTTAGAGGTCAAGGGCAGACCTCCGGCCTTCTTGATGGCCCACCTCCGCCTCTCCTGGCTATTGCAAGGTGTTTGTGATCAGTGCCTCCTTCATCCCCTCCTTCTTGCCCAGGTTCGGCCCTGGAGCCATTAGCCGTATGACTCAGTCTGGTAAGAACCAGCGAGATAGTTCTGTATTAACGCAGGGGCCTGAAGAGATTTGGCCATTAAATGTTACATTAGACCCAAGGTGTCCTGTACATCCTCCCGGTGGAGTTTTTCAGGCAGCCTTGGCTGGGGGGCCTCGGCGAGGGGGAACGTGCTGGAACTGACAACCAGGTGGAGGTGGGGGTGTGGATGCTGGGCTGTGTGCTCCCCCTGGAGCTCCGAGGACATCCTGGAGAACCGCGGAGGAAGGGCAGGCGTGTCCTTGCCTCCCGTTCAGCCCCGGCAGGCCCTGCTGGCTATGGCTGAGTGCCCAGTTTGTCCCCAGCCCAGCAGGGCAGCAGCCCAGCTCACCTCTCAGTCCCGGGCAGCCCTGATTTCACGTCTCCTATCGTCTAGGAGCTCATCCTCCTTATTGGACCAGATGTCCTGAGTTTTAGTTCCAAAAATACACACATGGAGGTGAGGGAACAGACAGAGGAGAAGCTGTTTCCTCTTCCAGGGAGGACGTGAGACCTGCAGGGAATAATTAGTGAATAGCACTGGCTTAATCAAAATACAACTAACTGCCTCCTACGGGGCAGGTGATTACTGTTTGAGTCGCCAGGAGGGGAGACATGGCTGTTGGCTGAAGTCAGCTAGTCTTCCTGTCATCCTAAGTACCCAGTTGCCCAAACAGCTACATGACCCAGCTAGATACCCATCCACCTAACTCCCCACCCACCCAACTAGCCATCCATCTGCTTGTTCTCCTACGATCCTGGGTAAACCGTGCAGTCTCTCTGGGCCTAAGTTTCTCTGCTGAAATGGAGATAAGAATTCTCCCCTGATCTCCTCCTGAGCTTGTTAAAGGATCTGACGGACCCGAGGACGATTCTGGCAAGTGGTGCAAAGAATACAGATATCAGACGGTGGGTATATTAACGATTGTTACCATTACTACCACGCTGCTGCTGTCTAAACCCTTCCTGACTTGCGATCTCGGCTGACTCTCCCCTCTCTTGGACCGGTGACTTTGCACATCCGCGGAAGGGAGACTTGGGAACTTGTTTTAAAGATCTCCCAGCCCTGCAGGGCGTGGCAGATCCAGGAGGAAGCTCAGCTGCCCCGCCTCCTCCTTGCACAGGCAGCTGGCTCCTCCCCCTCCCAGAACCCAGCAGCGCCAGGAGGAGCAAAGCGGGACGGGGCTGTAAGAGCATTAATGGCCGGGCAGGTTAGAGGGAGACCGCAGACAGATGCTGGTTGTGCTTGTGTTTTCCAACGTTAGGGCCTCAGAACTAGGGAAAAAAAAAACCAAAAAACTGGGAGCTTTAAAACCAGGAGGCTAATTGTTCGGATGGGAAGATATTTACAGTAGTGGGGCAATGAGGAAGGAGGCGCTGAGTGAGCAGGGTGGTTTTGGCTGGAGCGGCCCAGTCCATCCGGGGGGTTTCTGGGGGCAGCCAAGGGGTCATCCTCTTGAGTCGGGCCGTCTACCTGCGGTTACCCTCTGTCTCACAAGTCACCCTCCTTTGGGGAAGCCGCACATGAAATAGAAGCGGACATCTCCTTGTCCAGGGTTTCTGGAGCGGCAGCCAGATCACCTCCCCAGCCAGCAGGGAACACGTGGGCCTGGCCCAGGGAGCCTTCTAGTCTTTAAGGCCCAATCAGTCACCCCTTCTCAGGAAGCCCTCCTGACTACCGCAACTCACAGGTGGTCTCTTCAGACTCCCTGGATCTCCGAGTCTGAACTGCAGAGACCCTTGACCACACAGCTTAATGGTCCAAGCTTCTCCTAGCGATGGGTTCCCCATTAGTGTCTGGCACAGGGCTAGTCATGCCGCTGGGCTCGCAAACTTGGGAAGGGAGGATGAATTACCCTGGGGGGCTTTAGGAAAGTGGATGGAGTTGGGGAGGAGGAGAGGGGTAATCAGCAGCAGCTCAGCTGAAGGAAGAAATTGGAAAATCCAGGTAACAAGGGCTCTGTGGGGCCCCAAACCTCTGGCCCCTCATTCATCTGCCTGCTCACTGGATCTTGCCGTAAACAAATGAAAACAGACATTGAGAATCCACACTCAACATGCACCAAACTCGATCTTAGATCGATTCTGGCTAGTTACGAGAATATTAAAAAACTGCAGATCTCAGAGGGGGAAAAAATCATCTTTCCTTTGAAGCAGAAAATGGTCCTTTTGCAAATTAATGGCTGAGTGGGCCAAAAGCCCCTCCTGGAAGGGAGAAGGGGGCCTGTCAATATCTCAGGAGAAGCAGAAGGGTCCGGCTGGGGTGATGGGCTCATGGGGGCAGAAACTGCTGAGCCGAGCTGGACACAAACCACAGGTGCGCTGTGAGAGGGCCCAGCAGTGACTCGGGGAGAAGGAACCCAGACAGGCTGCTTTCTGTCGACAGGGCCCACTTCCAAATGCCAGGAAACAGATCGTGCTGTGCTTCTCTGAACGTTCCTTAAGAAGTGGCTGGGCAGCCAGTAGTAGCACGGGCTGCGGGAGGGGCGGGAGCTACGTGCACAGGATTGCAGGTAACTTGGAATGTTAGACTTCTTTAAGGAGCAGCTCGGCCGGGCTCCGTAATCTCTCTTGTCTGCTCTAGTAAGCTCTCCCCCTCGCCTGCACAGAGCCGTCTCTGTCTCCTGAGGCGCTGGGTTGGTTTACACCTATCTTCTCCATGCTCCAAAATTCTACCTGGTTCCTAAGCCTCCCTGACTCCCCAGCACACGGCCCTAAGGCACACATGGCCCAACACTGGGCTTCTTCTTGTCCCCACAGCTGTGAACTAACCGGGTGGTGAGAACCCCAGTTCTCTGTGACACCCACCACCCCTGTGGGACCTGGTGGATTGTGAAGCTGGATCCCCTGTGATTTAGTGCCAGACCGTGAGGCCACGCAGGGGGTGAATCCTCACCCGTCTCTGCCTGGACACCTCCTGGGATTTCTTTCTTCTCCTTCCTTTGCTTACAAAAGTTGAGGAAGATAAGATAGGAGTCATCCTTCCGCTTAAAGGTAGACGCACAAGGCAGACTCTGGGTTAATTAGCAAAGTCTTCCAACTGCACCCCTACCTTGCCCCCACCCCACCCCAGTGCCAGCACACAGAGTGGGTAGGAAGAGGAAGATGAGGGGTCAATTCCCCAATGGCTGGAGAGAGGCTGCCAAGCTCTGTCCCTCAAAACCCTCAGGAAGAGGAGCTAGCTCTCCTGCCCCAGTCTGGGAGAGTGGGGAGCAGAACCCGAGCCCTCTGCACCCTCTGCTCCCCGAGGCGGGGGGTCATCAACACGGAGGCCGAGTCTCTTCCCACACCCACAAGCTCAGCCCGGTTTGGGTCCAGTTCATCCAGCCTTCATCTACCACGTATGCACTGCCCACCACAAGATGCCGGCAAGCTGTCAGCTCAACAAACATTCAGTGTGCATATTCTGAGAGCAGAGCCTAAAACAGATGCTAAAATCTAGAGGTTTATGTAACTGAATATAGCCCGATGACACAGTCATGTGTCCGTGAGGTTCTCCTTCTGACCTGTAACGCCTGACCTTGAATCCCAGCTCTGCCACTTACGGTGCTGTGTGTGTGCGTGCGTGCGTGCTCAGTTGCTTTAGCCGTGTCCGAGTCTTTGCGATCCTGTGGACTGTAGCCCGCTGGGCTCCTCTGTCCATGGGATTCTCCAGGCAAGAATACTGGAGTGGGTTGCCATGCCCTCCTCCAGGGGATCTTCCCAGCCCAGGGATCAAACCTGTGTCTCCTGAGTCTCCTGCACTGCAGGCAGATTCTTTACCCATAGAGCCATGTGGGAAGCCCAATGATGGTGTGACCTGGGACCAATTACTTAACTTCTCCCTGCCTCATCACTCCCATCTGTGAAATGAGCCACTGCGCCAATGTTAGACGTGACCTACTATACTGTCGTTTCCTGGGTTCCTGCTGGGAGCCTGGGCGAGATGCTGAGCCCACCGCCCTGGGCCCCATGGTGTTCACCCTGCATGCAGGACCCTCACAGCCCTACGGAGCCCCCTGTACAGGCGGCATGGAGGAGACCAGTGTCCAGGTCAGATCTGGGAACACCACGAGCAGGCAATCAGGAGCTGCTGCTTGAGGCGCTGACGAGCTCCCTGAGAAAGGCCACTGCTTGGGGAGCTGGAGGGTGTCATCTTTGGGTCCTTCTGTAGCACCAGAGTCCATTTATGGGGAGGTCACTTATGAATATTAAACTCTTTGCTCCAGGCTCCGAAGAGTCCCGCTGCCCTGCTCTACCCAAAAGTCAAGGTTACAGCCCAAATAAACAAAGCTGCCCTTCCCAGAAGAAACACACTGTCTCTCACACACACACACACACACACACACACACACACACTCGCATTCACACCTGCAGTATTTGAGGGGGAAGCAGGAGGGGGAAGTGCAGGGGTTGGAGCAGCTGTTTCCTCACCCTGGCTCCATGGGGAGGGGGTGTCCTGGCCCACAGGCTCCCCTGACTTGTCTCCCCTGACTTGTCTCCCCTGCTAGTTTCTCAGACACACCAGGCACGGCTTCCCTGAGCAAGTGGGGTCTGACTTTACAAACAAGAGAGGGAGCTTCCAGGAGAGGGCGCTGTTGGAACATCCTGGGAGTGGGAGGCACCAGGCAGGCCTGCAGCGGGCACACAGTGGGCTGGGCCCAGCCCCGCGGGAAGCGGGAGGGGCCCTGCGGGTCTAACTTTGGTGCACTCGCTAAGAATGCAGTAAGCCTGAGGGTGGGGCCGGGAGCCTTAGCCACTCCCCCGAGAGGCTGACTCAGGTGGCCTCCGAGGCCAGGCTGAGAGAGGCTGGATGAGACACTAAGGTGCACAGCAACACTAGGGTGGCACAGCCCCCCATCTCCCCCCACTCACACCCAAAGAGACCGAGGCCCCCTGGGCCTCTCTCAGCCCCAGTGAGCACGACGAGGGCTTGCCCCTCTCCATCCCTCCCCTGGGGACAGAAATAGAACCAGGCAGGGCAGAACAGCAGGTTATCAGGAGTCTGAGTCCCTGGGAAATGTTTGGGGCCAGCTGAGGAGGGGCCTGGGGTCCGGTGGTCAGAACTGGCATCCAGGCGCGGGTGTGTAACTCTGGGGCTGTCCCGGCTTGGGATGCTGCTACCGCCAGATAGCCAGGTTGAGTTACAAGGACACAATGATTAAGGTGGTTAAGCCAAGGAGAGAGTGAGGGGACAGTGCAAGAGTGGTGGGGTGACAGACACTGGGAGACAGAGGCAGGGAGCAGGGCAGAGAGACAGAGAGACCGGCAGCGGGGGACAGACACACTGATGAGAACTCGGAAAGAAGGGAGAAAGGAGAGGGCTGAGTCGGATTCATTCCATGTCACCCACAGAGCTTCTCCCAGAAGCTGAAAAGGATCTGCTGAAGGAGAAGAGACGATGGTGGAGAAGAGACGGTGGCAGCCAGGATGTCCGGGGAGCTATATGGGGTCTCTTGGCCTGTCACCACGTCACCATCCTCCTCCTCACGATTGTTATCTACCCTTTGAGTGTCTGAGCCGCGCCAGGCACTCCATGCGTGCCAGCCTTTATCCTCCTAAATCCCTACCTCAAGGCCGGTATGAACACTTCCACTTTATAGAAAGGGGAAGTGGGGCTCTGACCTGTGACTTTCTAATGCCATCTTCCCGTCAGGTTTCTTCACTGCTCCAGACAAGTTTCCAAACACGGAGGGTTTGCCTCAGCAGGAAGAGACCAAACTGGGCCTGCGAGGGTCTGTCCAGGAGGGCATGTGTGTGTGAGAAGGGGGCCGGGAAGTTCAAATACCACAGCGCCCCATTCACTTCTGACCTCTCACCATCCACATGCAGGCACTGAATAGATCGCAGTGTGAGCCTTCTGTTCTACGTCCCAGGCCAGGCAGAGGTGGTGGCCCAGGCTGCTCCTGGCCCCTCCTTTCCCTTGCCCAGCCCCAGCCTGGAGGGGTCACCCCAGGTCTGGGTTACTGGTGCCAGCCCCTCAGGGTCCTCACCTTGGGGTGCTCCCCTGGGAGGATGGGGACAAGGAGCCAGTTAGAACTGGGAAGAGAAAACCTCTTGTCCCTACTCCCCAGCGAGGCTGTGGGTCTTACCACCACCAGGCTCCCTGTGTGGGAGAGGGCAGGAAAGCCTTGGGCTGCTGATCCACAGGGTCGGGCCTGAGTCCCAGCTCTGCCACTCAGCAGCTGTGTACCTTCAGTGAAAGGTCCTTAACCTCTGTGTGACAGCTTCACCGCCTATGAAATGGTCCCGGCCTCCGGGGTGGACGATCAGATGAGAGTCCATGTGATGCGCTCGGTCCTGGCACACAGCAAAGACTCGGCAAGTATCTGCTGACATCTCTAATCACGAGCACCATTGCTTTGGCCTCTCACACCTCCTCTCTCCCTACTCTCTGGCCCCATCCCCTCTCCCTCAAACTGTCAAGCCTGTTTTCAGAGGGTCTCCAGGCGCTGCGCCTCTTCTGTGCTTGGAGCCACTCATGGGAAGGCCACGGGGCGGTGGGGAAGAGGGGGCCAAATTAATTCAGTTCAACATTCCTGAGCGGTTTCCCGACAGAGCCCTGTGACCAGCACCAGGCATGTTAGACTTTCTTTTCCCCTCGAGGAGCTTCTACCAAATAGGAGGGGCATGGTGCGTATATGAGTAACTTTCACTCACTCACTCATTTATCCACCACTCAGCTTTCCCTCACGATCATCAGTGATCCAGCAGGGTGTGATCAGTTGCAGGAGTGAGGAAACCAGAGTAGAATTCTGCCCTGGCACGAGAAGTGGAGTAAAATAAAAGATTCAGTCTCATAAAGGGAGGGTCCCATTCTTGGGAGGCTAATGTCACATCATGGGGGCCCGTGTGTAGCCACTGCCAAGGGGCTCCGGAGCTCAGGAGCCAATCAGCAGACACACGGAACCTGAGTTACACAACCTGGTGTTGTCACGGAGAGGATTCACCCTCACCGTCATGGTCAAGGGCTATGCAAAGCCTTGTGTGCCTTTTTCACTGCGTCGCTCAACAGCCCTGGGAGGCAGCCGGGTTGGGGCTGAGTGTCCCCAGCTGTTGCTATGGACACTGCAGAGGGAGTGGCGACACAGCTCACTCACAGTCCCCAGCACCGACTGTCAGAGCCGGGTGGGACCCTGGCCTCCCTTGGGTCTAGGACTCCACTTAGGACCCACTGTCCCCACCTGGGCCTTCTCCAGGAGCTGGATGGGGGGGTGACTGCTTCCATTCACCTCCCTGGGCAGCTCATGCCCCATCCTCAGGGGGCCCCTGAGCAGCCCCACTACATCCGTGGCCCTTGGAAAGAGCAGAACCCTCTGTGAAGCTCAGCTGCAGTGCCTGGGGGTCCCAGGGGCCCCGGGGGCGGGTGATGGTATCTGCACCCTCTGTCCCTTGGCATTTGACCTTCTCTTCTGATTTGCATCCACCCCAAGTGAGGGCTGGAGCAGTGCTCCCAACCTTGTTGACCGTCTCGTCTTTTCTGGGGGCCTCATCGGGTCCTCAGCCCTTCGTCCCACCCCCGTCTACGCGCTCTGCGCAGGCTGCGCACTCAACAGCCAGCACCCCGGGTGTGTATGCCCCTCACTCTCTGCCACAGGCAGCTCCACGTCCCCGCAGGGTCCCGGGGCCCCCCGCCCCCATTCTGCTGACAGGAACGTGTCTTCCCGGCCGCACTTGCGGCCCTTAGCGCATCTCACATTAGAACCCCTGGAGCTGTGAGGCGGCCGAAGGGCCAGTTGTGTAGAACCTGGAACGGTCCGTAGGGAACTTCCGGGCTCTGCGGCGTCACCACGCATCCGCTTACGCCTGAGACGCGGGGGACGAACCAGAGTCCTCTCGCAGAGGCCTCGAGGCAGTGATGACAGCGGGAGCCTGAGGCTTGGGCAGGTCTCAGGACCTTTTATTTATCCTCTGGGAGGTCCCAGGCCCGTCTGTGGAGAATGGGGCGAGGCGCCCCCCACTCCCCACCGCCTCCCTGAAGCCTCAGACCAGGACAGCCCCTCCACTGCTGGGGCCCCGGCTCGGCCCACCTGCCACCCCCCCAGCTCCCGCAGTTGTCTCTTCAGGAGGGTTTTCTTCTTTCCCCAACTCTGCTCTCTGCCCCCTCAGGGGGGTATCTCGCTGACAGGCATTCGCTGACTGGTGGGGTCGGGAGGGGCAGCCGCCCCCACGCCCCTCCTCTTCCGCGTGGGCTCCGGGAACAGGCCGTGGCCCCCAGCCGAGCTCCAGCATCTGCCTCGAATGGCTCTGACCGCCTTCAAGGGCACTGCCAGGAATAGATGCGGCCACACCGCCGCCCGCGTGGGCCTGGCAGCCTCAGCCTGCCCTTTCTCCAGCCTTTTTGTGCACTTTCCAAGGAGCGTCCCAGCCCCGACGTACAGGTGAAGGCTCTGTGGGACGCCGCCATGTGCTGGCTTGTTCAGAATGTGCAGAGCCGCCCTCGACAGCCCAGCACACGCTGCCCGGCCACCTCTCAGCCACCAAGCTGCAGCCCTGCCCCCGCCCTGACCAGTCACCCAGCGGGTCTGTCTGAGCGGCAGCCCTTATTGATGGAGCTGTACCTCTTGGATTCATGGCCCAGAAACCAAGTCAGAGAGATGAGGTGCTTGCTCAGTCACAGCTGGCCACCAACCACAGTGCCTCACTCCAGTCAGGAGCTCTAGGCATCTGTAGGAAAGGTGACACTCTGAGGCCGGAAGAAGGCAGGGTGCCAGGGAGAATGGGGCACCTGAACCCCTCTGGGCAGGTGGTGTTCAGGTCATGAGAGAAGAGGTGGGACTTGGTCCCAGGACGCAGGGATGAACAGATTACCTCTGATCACCGCTGAGTGGAACAATGAGGCCTGGGACGGGGGTACCCGTGAGGGACAAGGAAAGGGAGAGGGTGGGCTCTGACTATGTGGAACCCAGGGAAAGAGATGTCAAGGCGCTGGGAACTCAATCTCATCTCTGGTATGAGGCCTCCAGCGTGACTCCAGGCGGGTGGAAGAGATTCTGCCACCAGCCACGGCTGTGCAAGGTTTACGAAGTGGCCCCTTGACACCGTGGGGCAGGCCCTGTTCTAGGATCCAGAAAGAGCAGAGAGAACAAGGTTCCTGCTCCCATGAAGCACACGGAGAGAGTTCATGCAGGTCAGGATGGGACAGGCTGGGTGGAGACAGACATGGTAAAGGAGAGGAACAGGGAGAGGATGCCGGTCCTGGGGCCAGGGCACAGCTGGTTTACACTGAATGGCCAGGGAAGGCCTCTCTGGCAGGATGACATGTGAGAAGATGCCCGGAGGAAACGAGGGAAAGAACCAAGTGATTGGGTGGAAAAAAGAGGGTTCCAGGCAGCAGGCAGAGCAAGTGCAAAGGTCCTGAGGCGGGGGTGTGCTGGGCCGGCTAGGAGAAGAGCTGTCTACAGTCTGTGGAACCAAGTATGTCACAGGAGTGTCTCAGCTCACTACCCCAAGATCAAGCTTTCTCAAACAGAGCCCCTCCTGCCTTCACGCTCCCATCTTTCCCCTTCCCCCAGGCAGGAGAGCTGAGACACCTTTGTCGAAGGGTGATCCAAAGATGGAATTTGGAATCTGGGCACAGCCAGGAAGGGGAACAAAAACAAGACTGAATTCTGAACATCAAGGTGTGTCCCTTACTCAGTGTGAGGCTCTTCTGCCCACTGCTCCTTCCTCCATGTGCTACAGGACTCTGCATCTATCCCCTGGGAGGACAGAAGGGGAGGTGAAGTCCCTGAGTGTGGAGGGAGTCTTGCGGAGGAGGGCCCCAAGGAGTGTAAGCCTTCGGAGTGGCCAGGCTTGGGGCAAGAGAGGAGCAAAGGCTTAGGGGATGGATGACTCCGTGTGTGTGTCAGGAGCAAGGGGAAGCCAAGAGGCCCCATGGCGGCTGGGAAACAATTCCCCTGTAAGAAAGGGGAAGGGGTGGTGATGTTCTATGATGTTCTAGAAGGGCCTATTCCCTTCTCTGTTAGGACTGTTAGCTCTCGCTCCCTCCTGTGCCTGTGTCTCTGAGCAAGTCTGTGAGTCTGTGTGCATGTCTGTGAGATGTCTCTCTCTCTCTCACTGTCTCTGATTCTCTCCTGTCCCGTCTCCGAGCTGCCTGCAGCCTCTCAGTCTCCCTGCGGTGCCTCTTTCTCTGTCTGGCTGGCTCTGTCTCTCTTGGTCTCCATCTCCCTCTCTCCCTCCCTCTCTTCTCCCGCCCCTCTCTCCTCTTTCTCTCAGAACAGGAAGAGGCCTGCAAAAGAACTGCGATTTCCCTCCCACCCGCCTCCCCACCCCCTTTCCCTCCCCAGGTTTTTTCTCTGCTCCTTATTCAAGGCAGATAAAGTGCACACAGCTGCTCCCAGCTGAAACGGGCCTTAATTGCACCCCCGTTGCCATGGCGATCCCTGATGATCTCCGTGGCTGGAATGTTGCCCTCCGATCTCCCTGCTGGGGCCTCCGGGCTCCACAGCCTTCCTGGCCCCAGAGCTGCCCCCACGCAGCACCCTGGCAGGGCAGCGAGGTGGCCCCGAGCACCTTCCCCCTCCCCCACCCTGGTCTTGGTCACTCCTAGGGACATTCTGGGGTCCAGAGCAATAATGCACATGCTCCTGGCCAGGGACAAAGCGTTCCCCGTCACTACCTAGGCCCTGGTTTTAGGGGTGGGAGGGACCCAGGTCAGAGTGCTGTGCTCTGGGCTTCACCCCCCACCTGCAGACCTGCCACAGCCACACCCAGGGTGAGCACAGGAGTTGTCAACACGAAGCAGCCTTTTCACTGCAGTTCCTATCTGAATAGCCCCCAGCACATGGGGATGGTGGGCACTGCAGGAGGGTGGACCCAAAGAGCCCTCCTATGGTGGCACGGTTCTGCAGAGGGGCAGGTGCAGAATCAGGCTGACCCAGGCCCGCTCTGGAAGACGGGGGTGGGGGAGAGTGGTGCCTACACTGGGCACCTCAGAGGGAGAGGGACACCCCAGAAGGATGTGCCTTCTGGTGCCTAAGAGGTGCCCTACGGCCCACCACCGATACAGGGCTGTGGGGTGTGTGTGCAGGCTGTTGTGTGCTTGAGTGTGTGCACATGTGTGTGCTTGAGTGCTGTGTGCATACATGTTGAGTGCATGTGTGTTGTGTGTACACATGTGCTGTATGTGCACACGTTGGGTGCATGCATGTTGTATGTGCATGTGTGTGTGGCCTCATCCACATGTCTGGTTTACACTCCCCTCCACAGGACCCTCCCTTGGCATCCAAGCTGGGCCACACTAGACTGTGTGTTCACAGCTCAGCGGCTCCTGACAGGGGTCTCGGGGAGGGCAGCGTACTTAATGCCCCAGTCACACACCCCGAGGAGCCAGCAGACGCGAGGTGGGATGGCTCTGACCAGTCCCGGGAGACTCGCCACTGGCCCTGGTCCTCTGCCATCACCACTCCGCCCTCTGAGTACCAACCCCAGCTCTAGTCTCGTGAGAGAGACCTACAACAAAGTGGGATTTCTGAACCCTTGGCAAATGTGGAGGTGGGGGTGTCCCAGCACTTTCTGTCTGAGCCCTCCTCTTGCCAGGCAGGTAGGAGGGCCAGGCCACTCCCTCTGGTCTGTGTCAGAGCCCTGGCCTCTGCCTGGACACCACTGGCCCCTTCCCTGGGTGGCATGTACGACCTGCTCGCCGGCCAGTGGGTGAGCCCAGGGGGATACCAGCCAAGATCCCCGGCATGGAGCATCTTTGGTGGTCCTGCTCTCTTCCAGCGATGGTGACAACAGAATGCACTCCACCCTTAGCCCCGCTGGGGGTATAATAACAGTAATCACAGCAGTGGGAGTAGCGACAGCTCCTGCTTATTAAGTGGTGGCCACGTGCGAGGGACTGTGGGTAGAGCTGCACACTCACCATGGCCAGTCCTTGAGGCCAGGACTGTGAATGTCACACAGTGGGAAACGCGTTACCTGCCTAACCAAGGCCGCTGCGCTCTCGATGGCCATGCGTGTGGGACCCTGAGGTGGACCCACAGACATCTGTCCCGCCCCAGCCTTTGGTGAGCAGCTTACCCAGGGTCTGGGAGGCTCCTAGGCCCAGCGCCTCCTGCCTTCAGTGAGACAACATGCGGGGTGTGTTGGAAGCAGCGAGAAGGCTTTCTGCATGATTCTCTGTCAACGACGCCCCCACCATCCAAGTGCCCACCCCACTGTTAACCTCAGGTCCATTGGATGTTGCTCTTGGGTTATCCTCTCTCTCTCAGACCCCACACTAGGAGGTTTTCCATTAATACTTGCTTTCAAACTGTGGTGCTGGAGAAGACTCTTGAGAGTCCCTTGAACATCAAACCAATCAGTCCTAAAGGAAATTAACCCTGAATATTCATTGGAAGGACTGATGCTGAAGCTGAAACTCCAATACTTTGGCCACCTGATGTGAAGAGCCGACTCATTGGAAAAAGACCCTGATGCTGGGAAAGATTAAAGGCAGGAGGAGAAGAGAGCGAAAAAGGATGAAATGGTTGGATGGATTCACTGCTTCAGTGGACATGAACTTGAGCAAACTCCAAGAGGTGGTGAGGGATAGGGAGGCCTGGCATACTACAATCCACGGAGTCACAAAGAGTCAGACACAACTTAGTGAGTGGAAAACAGCAACAACGAAGTAAGTGAAGGCGTGAAAGACCAGTACTTATTGTCTTGACTTGGGGCCTCAACCTGAACTTCCCTTATCTCATCCCTACAGAATTCATCTCCTCTCTTTCTGTGCAGCTGAGACCCCAACACAGTCCAAAGCCAGGTCCCCACTGCCTCCCATCCCCTGGTGGTCCCCACAGCCTGAGTGAGCCTGAGACAGGGCTGGCATTGCTGTCCACTCAAGTCCCCTCTAGCCTGCAGGACCATGCTGCCTCCAGGTCAGGCCAGGTCCTCTGGAGGAGACCAGACCCTTGCCTCCCGTCGAATACGCCTCCTGTTTCCTCACCATGGTCCCTACACCTGGCCGTTGACCTCGAGGCTTCCTCTGCCTGGACCACCCTTCCTCTTTTGCTCTGACTATGGAAATAATATTCCTTTTCGGTCTCACTTAGTTGCCAGTACCTCCTATCGCATTCGTTTTACTAAACCCACCACCTTAATGCCATGTGCTATTGCTATAGGCTGAATGAACAGATGAACATTGAGGGGCATCCAGAGAAAACAGGTCACACGTCTGGGGTCGTCTCTAGCTCTCAACTCAGCACTAAGACTCTAACCAAGCCCTGGTCAGCCCTTGGAGCTGTAGGAGGGGATTCCAGGTGGAGGTGGTATGCCCTGCTCTCTGGAGGAGAACCAGTCCCTGCCAGAACCCTTTGCTTGGGCTGGAGGTGCTGTCCAGACTCTAAGGACAAAGAGCTGACATGTGAACTGGGGAAGATTTGGAGGGAGAGGTCACTTCCGGTGGAGGGACCCTTGGGGTGACAGCATGGAGGTGGGACAGTGTAGGGTGATTGACAGGGAGCAGGTCGGCCAGCCTCAGGGGCCACCAGGCTGAGGGTAGGACCACCAAAGCTCCAAAGCACTGGTTGTCACCGGATGGACGGCAGCCTGGAATGGGGGTGGTCGCTCAGAGAAAACGCCTGGAGGAGCCTGTGCCTCACTTTTCCTCCTGATGATAAATAAGGCAAAATAGAGAAGCTCATTTCTCTAGAAGGAATTGCAGACTCAAAGATAGGGCCCAATTTTCTCCCCCTCCTGTCTTTCTGTCACCGTCTGCTCTCAGTCAGGCTGGCCTTGGGCCTTGCCTGCAGTTGCACCGGGAGACCTTGGAAGGCTGCTGTCCAATGAGCTCGCATCGTGCCTCCACCCCACCCCAGGCTTTCCTCTCCATTCATCTGTCTTTCTAGCCAAAAACCAATTTGCTTGCCTCCAGACAAACCAATCACATTAGGAAAGGGATGGTTGTAATTCACACGAAAACAACACAAAACAAAAGAGAAAGTAGAAACAACTTTGCAAAGATCTGTCCCCTAGGATGCAAAAAAAAAAAAAAAAAAAAAATCCCACCGGGTGGAAAGCAGCTTCTCATTGTGAAAGACAGTGGCAGGTGTCAGAAGCCTGACCACACCTGGACATGGCACTGGGAGGCAGGTGGAGTGACTCTGTTCTGCAGGGGACCCCAGGACCCTGGAGGCTCACTCTATTTGAATGGTCCCAGGCAGACCACCTGACTCCCCAGTGACCCCTTCCTGGTTGGACAAGGTACCGCAGCTCTTTGCAACTCTCCTTCCTGCACCCTTAGCACCTGTCTCAGGGCAGTGAGCCTGTCACATCTCACCAGGCTCACAAAACAGGCTCTGGATGTGCTGAGGACCTTAAGGCAGAAAGCAGCCATCAGTTAGCTCACAGCCATTGACACCCTCCCTTGCTGTGGCCACGCTGGAAGGACACGGGCATCCACACCTGATGTCAGTCCCTGCAGGGCCAGTGTCGCTTCCCACCCCTGTTGGCGAGAGCATTCTCCAGGGCTGCTCAGGGTTTGCATTACTAAGTGGTACTTTGGGAGAAAAATATCTACATTCGTATATATTTCTCTGCCTCTCCACTCAAAGTCTCTGGGCTTTTAAATATGAGAGCCTTTTATTTCCTTAAAACAGCAGCTGCTTTCATTTAGTTTGATGGATTTAAAGCCTTTAGAGGCGGGAGGAGCGGATGGGAGGTGGTGGATTTCTCAGGCTACCTGCTCACACCCTCCAAAGGATGAAGTGTACCTGGTGCACAGGATACGGGAGCTGGGCAAAAACGCATCCTCCCTTCTTTCATCTGAAGACTTAGGACTTAATTTGTTATGAGGGTGCTGGTAAGTGAGATTCTCCCTTTTAAAAGTTTCGCTACCCAGTCTTCTCCCTGCCCCCTTCCTCGGTTCCAAGACTTTCATGGATTCCCCTTGCCGTTCAACCTGGTGTTTCCTTATCCTCCTGGGAAAACACGGCCAGGAGCTGGGGCCACAACTAGGCTCTCCTCAGTGCCACTCTCCTGGCGGAAGAAACAAGCCTGCGTGGGGACTCCCCAAGGGCTGAGAACCCTTCCTTTTCAAGCCCTGGAATCTGAGGAACGAGGGCTGGAGCTCTGAGCCCAGAGCTGCTGCTGCTTCTGCCCCAGTCTCATGACTTGTCTGCGGGTGGGGTCTCAGAACTGGCAGCTGTATAATGAGGTGGAGGACAGACAGTGATCCTTGTGCAGACCCCCCACTCGAGAGACACGGCATCGCAGGTCACAGGGTCATGGGTCTTCCTCGGAGAAGTGGCTGATCATAAACTCATCTGGGAAAGGCTGCCCACCTCCCCAGGGCTCTGCGGGGAGGCCTCCCCTGACCCCACGGAGAGCTGGAAGGTTCTCCACCCTTGGCTCTTGTGGCTTCCTCCCTCCTTTTCAGTCTGTCTCCCCCTCCAGACTGGAAGCTCCCCGAGGGCTGGGCATCTTCTTTCCTCTTGTATCTCCAGCGCCACGAATTGCAACGAGAGAGTCCTGTGGCTGATTCTGAGCCCTGAGGCTTCTGCTCGCAAGGCCTCTGGAGTGTCTGGAGCTCCCCTTGGCACTCATGGCAGAGGGGACCCCGGGCCTCCAGCCAGCTTCGGGGCCAGCAACTGTCCCCTTCTGCTGCCCACCTTCCCCGAGGCTTGTCTGGACTCAAGTTCTCCTCCTTGGTCTTCCTCGTCCCTCCTGAGGCCCCGTCTCCATCTCTCCATCCTGACACTCATCCTCCATCATGGTTCTCAGGAAGAACTCGAGGAGGGGGCTGGATGGGGGTGGGCCTGGCCCGTTCAGGCCTTGTTTCTGACTTCCACTCACTCTGGCCGGCACCTTCTCCATCTCACTCGTCGTCGTCCTGGCAGGTTAGCCCAGGCCTCTTCACCTTCTTCCACAAACACTCCTAGCAGGTGTTGGTTTGTTGAAGACATGGGCTGGCTTCCTCCAGCCTCAGTTCTGCCCTCCCTGGACGGACCAAGGAGGGGTGAGGCTGGGCCTCTCCATGCAGGGCCCTGGGTTAGCATCCTGCTAGTCCTGTCCTGAACGCCACCTCTGCACTGTGACAGCACACAGGGTTGCCAAGGAAACCTTCTCCAAGGGCTCAGGGCCACCTGGCTCCTTGATGAAGACAGGACTGTATCTTGCCAAAGGCCTTCCGCTGCCCTTTTCTGATTGGATCCTCCTGGGTCAAAGGTGGGGAGGGAGGGTCTTCTTAGACCCCATTTACAGGTGGGGAAGCTGAGGCCTGGGTGGTCAGGTGAAACAGTTGGGAGGAGCAGAACCAGAACCATGCCCTCCTGTGGATGCTCACTCGGGGGCCCATATTCCTGCTGAACCACAGTGATGCCTGGGTGAGGGGTGGAGGCTCACACTTCCTCTCTTAGCTGCCCATCCAGCGATCTCTTCCACCAGGCAAGGGGCAGGGCCTGCGACCCGGCCTGGGGATTCTCCTCCTATTCCAGGGCTCCATGTTCCGGGAGCCAGGCTCCACCCCACTTCTCCACTCCTTTGCTCATCCTTGGATGTGACCCATCCTCAGAGGCCTGCAGAGTGAACCTGGCTCACAGGGCTCCCTCTCAGAGGCCTTCTGTCATTGGCCCTTCCTGGGAGCGTCTCTCCTGGGGTGGCATCTCTCCTGAGAGAGCTTCTGAGACCTGCCCCCACCCCAAAGGTACAGTGTGAGTGCCGAGAGGCTGGCTCTATTACTGGATGCTGAAGAAGCCAGGCTGTCTCCTGGGGACTGGGAGGGCCTCTGGGTATTTGTGGCTTTCCTTGAGGGGCGGGGGAGCCGGATCTACGTGACCGCTGTCACCTCTATAGCCTGCTTGGTGCTGCATCCAGCAGACGGCCCGTTTTGGCCCCTCTGTGCGCCCTGGACCACTGTTGAATCTGCCGGTCTTCCTCTTCTTCTGAGGGGTGTCCCCTCCTGGAAGCCTCCACCAGAGGTGCCCTGAGACCTATGGCCAAGAGTCCTGTTAGCTCTCTGGGTGTGATCAGAGCTTGGAGAGGGGAGAGGGAAGAAGCTTCGCCAACCCACCTCCCAGGCAGCTGCTGAGCAAATCCAGGGAGTTAATAGGAGCTACACAAAGCCCTTGATTTGCTCCAGAGATCAAGGGTCAGCCTGAATAACTCATTAATTAACCGAGCAAGGCTTCCTGCTATCGACAAGGTCTGGGAGCTCGGCCGGGGAGCAGACCTCACATCCTGCGGCCAGAAGACCATTCCTAGCTCCCCTCCCCCTTCTTTCTTTCTTCCAACTCAGCACTCGCAGACCTGAGAGATGCCAAGAAGGCCATTCCACCCTCTGACCTCAGCTTTCCAAGGCTCTGGCCTGGCAGGGTTATGAATTTTGACCCTTCGGCTTTTAGGCTTGACCCATGAGCTGTCTTCCTGCTTCCTTCCCTGCCCACCCTGCTCAGCCCTCACGGGTATCATAGATGCTCCAAGGATCCAGGCACACGCGGGCACCCACACAACCTTCCAATGCTGCTCTTGGACGTCTATCACCAGGGAGAGGACATGACGAGCTGATTCACACTGAGGCTGTGGGCTGACGGTGCTGGGAGAGTGCGTGGGTGGTAATTTCATTTAAACGAAGTTCACGCTTTGACTTGAATGGTGTAAGCTCTACTGGTGGGATTTCGGCAACAGGGAAGGCTAGGCGGTAGAGTCCTTTTGGTCAGGAGTTCTTCCTAACGACCACTAAGATCGTGGAGTAGGGTGGCCTCCTTCCGTGCCTGTGGCCACGTCTGCACTATCCCAGGCAGCTCTTCCTCCCATTAGGGTGCGGCTTCTTTGCCACAGATGTGAACATCTAAGCATCTGCTTTGGTTACCTCCACACCCACCCCTGGCAGCACCTCTGAGTTTTCCAAGTACATGTTCACACTCCCACATCTGCGAGTGTTCTTTGCCCTTAAAAGGATGCACCTGCAGAGAAGACTTCTCCATGGAGGAGACTGGCCACTCAAGTGTTGTTGGAGGGAGGACCCTCTCATCTCCCGGGGGCTCACATGAAGGGAGCACCACAGGACTCTGTTTGGACAGAGCTCTCCCAACATGGATACAGCTTTCTTCAGCCTGCTATTTTCTGGAGACCAAGACAGGGGAGACCTTGATGCAGTTTGCAGCACCTCTGTTATTCCTTGCAGAGCTTGGCTCTGCCGACTGACATTTGCACAGCCCACTGCTGCTTGTAGAGTCAGCCGTTTCTGGAAGGTCTCGTTGCTGGCTCTAGAGCCCGTTGCTGTTTGTAGAGTCTGTGGTTAGCAGAACCAGGCCTTACAGGCCAAGCTTGATACTAGCCACAAAGCTGGCTTCCACTTGTAAAGTTTCTTGGCGTTTGTGCAGCCTGATATTGCTTGCAAAGCTCATGAGAAGCTGCACACCTGAAAGCAGTCTGTAGAGCCTGTAGTCTGCAGAGTCAGTCCTCGCTAGCAGAATTCTCCACCCACTTTCGAACCAGGTACTGTCCTTAGGATCTGTTGTCTTTAGCAGACGCTGGCTTTGTAAGCTGAGTTCATCAGGAGCTACAAAGCTTACTGCTAGCTTGCTCTACTTGCAGAAACATCGTTGCTTGCAAAGCTTCTCTTGGTCAGAGAACCTGGGGTTATTGGCAGGTCTGATATCACTTACAGGGTTCACCACTGATAATAGAGCTTGGGACACGTTCTGATTCTACTTCCTAGGCCGGGATTATCCACCTTGTGGTGAATTTTTAAGGACGAGTGTCCATAGCCTCAGGTTTTGAACTGTTTTCTTGCACTTGTGGGTTTCAGATTCTCTCCAACACGCCTGGTGTGTTTCGGATTCTTTCCAAGACGCCTGGCATGCAGAGACCCCACATCATTCCCTCTGGTCTCCATGTATCCCATGATCTTGGCTCAGTGACCAGACTCAGTTTCCTCTCTAAAGTCAACATGCTCTGAGTTTTCTCCCTCTCAGAGCTAACAGTCTGTATGATCAACTCTTCCATCTTTGCTCAGAGCTCTTGAACTTGCAGGCAGGTGCCTGGGTTCTCATCGTTATTGGCTCAGTAAGATCTGATGTCCTTCAGCCTATGAGCTCTCCTTAGCATAAAGACCTAATGCTTTCGTATTCACAGATGTTTATAGAATTCATGTGGAGCAGTGGTAAAGACGGAGAAGGCAATGGCACCCTACTCCAGTACTCTTGCCTGGAAAATCCCATGGATGGAGGAGCCTGGTAGGCTGCAGTCCATGGGGTCGCTAAGAGTTGGACATGACTGAGCGACTTCACTTTCACTTTTCACTTTCATGCACTGGAGAAGGAAATGGCAACCCACTCCAGCGTTCTTGCCTGGAGAATCCCAGGGACTGGGGAACCTGGTGGGCTGCCGTCTATGGGGTCGCACAGAGTTGGACACGACTGAAGCAACTTAGCAGCAGCAGCAGCAGTGGTAAAGAATCCGCCTGCCAATGCAGGAGAGGCAAGAGATGCAGGTTTGATCCCTGAGTCAGAAAGATCCTCTGGAGATGGCAATGGCAACCTACTTCAGTATTCTTGCCTGGAAAATTCCATGGACAGGGAAGCGTTATGGGCTACGGTCCATGGGATCACATAGGGTTGGCCATGACTGAGCACAGAGCACACACACAAAGGATTCCTGGGTGTGACATCCTGGCAATGACAGAGAGGACTGGACACAAGCAGGGCATCTGTGTCACATATGAGGTTCACTCCAGGCCCTGGGGGAAAGCCATGTGAATTTGGCCTCAGAAACTGGAAGGATAACTCATGATTATGTTCATCAGAGCTGCCTTATGGGCTTCTGTCCTCTGGGACTGGGGGTGGGGAGTGGTCGTTGGCGCTCCTCAAGCAAGGCTGTCCTTGGCTGCAGCTGTTGTTGTTCAGTTGCTAAGCTGAGTCCAATTCTTTGCAACCCCTTGAACTGCAGCACGCCGGGCTTCCTTGTCCTCCACTATCTCCTGGAGTTTGCTCAAACTCATGTCCATTGAGTCGGCGATGCCATCCAAACATCTCATCCTCTGCCACCCCCTTCTCCTTCTGCCTTCAATCTTTCCCAGCATCAGGGTTTTTTTCCAGTGAGTCAGCTCTTCACATCAGGTGGCCAAAGTATTGGAGTTTCAGCTTCAGCATCAGTCCTTCCAATGAATATTCAGGGTTGATTTCCTTTAGGATTGACTGTTTTGATCTCCTTGCTGTCCAGGGGCCTCTCAAGAGTCTTCTCCAGCACCACAATTCAAAAGCATCAATTCTTCAGTGCTCAGCCTTTGTTATGGTCCAACTCTTATATCCATAGGTGACTACTGGAAAAACCATAGCTTTGACTATATGGACCTTTATAAGCAAAGTGATGTCTCTGCTTTTTAACACGCTATGTTTGGCTGCAGCTGGCATGCTCCAATCAGTCCTGGTCACTCATGGACACATTCAATTTGTAAAACCATACCAACTTAGGACCCCTGTGCTGAACTGAGTGTTTTTGTTGGTTTATTTGTTCTTGGCTGTGCTGGGTCTTTGTTGCTGTGTGCCAGCTTTCTCCAGTTGTGGCAAGTGGGGGCAACTTGCAGTTGCGGCATATGGACTCCTCACAGCAGTGGCTTGTCTTGGGGAGCGTGGGCTCCGGGTGCACGGGCCTCAGTAGTCGTGGCTCTCAGGATCGGCTACTCCACAGCATATGAAATCTTCCCAGACCACACATCGAACCCATGTCCCCTGCATTGGCAGGCAGATTCTTATCCACCGAACCACCAGGGAAGTCCTGGGCTGAGTGTTTTTTCTGGGGACATAGTCTTTTAAACACATATGTCCTCAGAAGACAGAGTTTGGAGGCATGATTTGTCATGTGGAGGGACTTTTCAGAAAACTGGAAGGAAGATCAAATAGCAATTTCCAGTTTCTTCTTACTAAAACCTAGCACTTCACATTGTAAATGGATAGGCAGCAGTGAGCAAGGGTGATGGAGTGCAAGGAACTGACCCCGATGTCACCAGCATTTCTTCAGGGATTTTCCTCAGTATTACCACTGCCCAGGACTTGCTACGGCTGAACACAGTGGGTCCGGCTGGAGACCTTATTACCAAGGGTTTCTGTTCTTAGGAAATCTGTGCTACCAAAAGTCAAGTCAGAAGGTGGTCACTCCTTTTACATAAAGTGAAAGTGCAGTTGCTCAGTTGTGTCCGACTCTTTGCGACCCCACGGCCTACGAGGTTCCTCCATCCATGGAATTTTCCAGGCAAGAATACAGGAGTGGGTTGCCATTTCCTTCTCTGGGGGATCTTCCCGACCCAGGGATCGAAACCAGGTCTCCCACATTGCAAGCAAATGATTTTACCATCTGAGCCACAAGGGAAGCTCGTAAGGAATTTATAAAATAACTCCTGGATCCATTTGAAACAGAACACACTCCTTTCCATAGCCCAGCTATATACATCCATCTCTTAGGCTGTGATAGGTTCCCGACCAGCTCTCAGTTCTGCCCCAGAGATCCCAGGAGGCTGCCACTGAGGACCTCACTGGACCAATGCCCCCCGGTGATGAGGTCTGGACCTTCTGACCAGCTCTGCCTCTCTGCCGTGGGATGGCCAGAGGTTCCACTCATACAGCGAATCCACAATCCATGGATGGGGCTTAAGCAAACTCTTTGCCTTCTTTAAAGCTCCAGCTTTTCTGTCCTTTGTTCTTAGAAGAAAATGAGCTCTAGATACGGTGCACTGTTGGCTTTGTCCACAAGGCCCGAGGCAAGCGCTGCTCAGGAGATAATTCAGAGTGCTAATGGCATACAGATGCATGCTAATTCATGTGCGCACACACAAATTAGGCTGCAATTATCACAGGAACTATTCGCTAATGCTGGTTACCATTCGAACCATTACTCAGCATTGGTTACTGCAGACGGCTGGTCAGTATGGCTCAGTGGGAGGCCTGCCTCTTAGACAGACTTGGAAACTAATGGAACCTTGAGTCAACGTCAAGTAACAGCCAAGTAACAGCCTCTCGCTGCTTCCACATGGGAAGTGGGCCTCCCAAGGCTGACTGTGGGAACGGAACAAGCCTGCTGGAAAATGACACTCCGATCTCATCGGGGGAAGGAAAAGCCAGCGACAAGTACCATATAATACACTGTGGAGTGCGTGTGGAAGGCCAAGGGGTAATGCAGAGGTATGCACGTTTATGGATAGCTCGTTCCCGGCTGTCTCCTGTGTGCTGGGGAAGTGTGAGACTCGGAGGATGAGATGTAGGCTGATAAGTGACTTGTGAAACAAGAGCCACCCACAGAAGCAGCCAGTTAACCCACAGGCGGTGGGGGCTGATTCACTGTTGAGTCCTGGAGGGATTCACTGGGGTCCCCTGGAGAAGGCGGGGCTTGAGCTTTAGAGTCAAGGATGGGACTGATTTTAGCGGAGGCAGGAGGAAGGTGGTCAGAATGCCTGCTAGGCCGTGTGGTCGTACATCAGAAAGGCCACCGAGACACAGTGGGAGCCTCTGCTCTGCCAGAGGTTGCCATTACCACCTTGTCTTGAGAGTTCTGCCAGAGGAGGCATGTGCGTGCGTGCTAAGTCGCTTCAGTCATGTCTGACCCTTTGCAGCCCCATGGACCTGCCAGGCTCCTCTGTCCATGGGATTATTCAGGCAAGAACACTGGAGTGGGTTGCCATTTCCTTCCCAGGGGGATCTTTCTGACCCAGGGATTGAACCTGCGTCTCTTATGTCTCCTGCGTTGGCAGGCAGTTTCTGTACCATTCGCACTACCTGGGAAGCCTAAAGGAGGCAAATTTTAAAGCAAAGGAGTCAGAACAGTTTAAGAAATTACCTTTTAAGCAACACGGTTGGGCTAGAATTAGCTTTCACGTATGTCTGTTGGTGAAGGCACTCAGGACAAGGCAGAGTTGGGGGTAAGTGAGGGGTGGTCTCAGTGGTACTGCTGGAACAGCTCTTGGCATGGCCAAATTCCTTCCACCAGAGAGGGGAGTGTGGCCAGTCAGTGGCGGATGCTTGGTCCACAGTGTGTGTGCAACAGAGTAGGAGCCAACAACAAGCTTCACACTGACCACTGACTGCTGGATTCCGGGGAGCCCCCAGAGCTCAGCAGAAGTGGGAGGGGTCTGGGTGTTGCCCTTGTAGCCATCTGGCCTCCCCTATCACAAGCGCTCCTCTGGCACTACCTGGTCCTCTCAGGAGGGAAAACGAGAGGGGTCCAGTGGCCCCCATGTCCCACTTCCCTTCAAGCAGGAAGCTGGGGATCCCCCTGCTGACCTCGGTGCCACATCCTTTCTCTCCACCCTCCTCCTTGCTTCCCTGGAGGACTTCCTGTCAGGCTGGCCATTTATGAGCCCCGCAGGCATCCTGACTTCTCTGCCACTGTGCATGTGCCCTGAAATCTCCAAGGCGCAGCTGGGTGAGCTCCCGGCTGCCAGAGTCTAGAGCTGAGGCTGCAGCAAGGCGCCGCTAGCATCCACTCTTCTCTGCTGAGCTGGGACCTGGGGCACCCGTTTTGCTGAGAGATGGGAGTGTGCTGCAGGGAGATGGAAGCAAAAAAAAAAAAAAGCCTGCATGCATGAATAGATGGCCCGATGTGACTTATCTCAGCCAGCTTGGGGCGCACGGTGTGGAAGACCCAGCTAAACCCCACAGTTCTCTGCAGAGCGTTTCAGGGGAGCCCTGCCTGCAGTCTGCGGACAGCGGGAAGAAGACCCAGCCCTTGTCTGCAGGGAGCCACTGCTCTAGGAGGCACAATGAACACATAGAAGTCCCCCAGGACTTCTCTGACGGTTTTGACAGGAGTGGGGGCATACTTTGTGGGTGCAGAGTGAAAAATCAGAACCTGTTGTTCCAAAATTACTAGGAATTTAGAACTGGTGACAGCAGAGCATGGAACCGAGTGCTGGCCCTCTGAGCATGGGGCACCTGCCCACGAAGCTGGCTGAGGAAGAACAGGTCAGAAAAGGAGCCGTTCTGCTGTGCCCCAGCTCTGTCCACCCTGCTCCTTCCCTGACACTCCAGGACCAAACTGGGACCACCCACTGGGGCTTGGACTTTTCCTTGGAAGTGGCTTTGAAGGACAATGGCCTCTGCTTTCCTCCACCCTCTCCAGACCCACCCAGCACTTTCACCCTGAGACCAGGGTGGTCCCAGCTCCCACCTTGCTCAGTGCCCAGGCCCCTGAGCGATCCTGCCAACCTAGTGCTTATTTACCTCTGCCCCCCATCCCAACTGAGTGAGAGGCATCATGGGGTTCCTCCCTCCCTCCCTGCAGGGCCATCGAGTCCCTCGGGAAGCCCCCCCATCCCGGTTGGTAGTAATGGCACTTCCTGTCCCCTCCCCTACATGGACACGCCACGCTGGTGCCACCCCAGGCCCCCAGGTCCCTCCTCCTGACCCCAGACTCCAGTTACCCCTCCCTGATAGGCCCCCCAGCCCTGGGGCATATTTACAGAAATGCCACTCAGCAGAACAACCCAAATCGAATGAACGTTCCTGGGAAAGCTGCGAGCTTCCAAATTAGCGGTGCATAATTAGTTTCATGCAGAACCCTCTCGGAAGCGCTGGGCGCTGGCTGGTGAGACAGACAATTAGTTTCTGCGAGGAGGAAGTGGAGGAGAGCAGGGATAGATTGAGGGGAGCGGGGCGGGGACAGGCTGTTGGGACAGGGGTGTGCATTGACTGAAAGGCAGATGCATTCAGATAGCTGAGGCTCTTACAGCCCACCCAGCAAGGCGCAGCCCTGCCCCTCCAGGACGTTCTGGCTTCAATATACACTCGGGTGGGCCCTTCCAGACTGCTGGGAAGACTGCACGGAGATGCCCTGGATCATGCGTGGGCCCTCAGGGGAGACACCGTGTTTGCCCACATCTGCCCCAATACTCAGGACTCTGGCTGGCCTGGGGTTCTGGGCATGGAGGTGTGCCCTGCAGAGCAGCTGGCGGAGACTCAGAGCCCATGTGCTTTCCAGGGCTCCTGGCACTCCAGATCCCAGTGGCCCCAAAAGGGGAGGCGTCTCACGGCTGGAGAGCATCCAAGCCCGGCTGCAGGTCGCCGAGGCTGGTGAACAGGGAGCCAGGGCAACAGCGTCATCACCAGACTTTCAGACCCAGCTTGCTCCTCCCACTCCACACGGGTGACCCGTTGAGAGGAGAACCTTGACCTGCTGTCCTCAGATACACTCGGGCAATAACCACCTGCTTGGCATGCATACCCAGTGGGTGAACAGGTCCCCAGAGACTCTCTGTGGCCCCTCCCGAGGCCCCCAGGACCCGTCCAGGCCCTGCCAGGCACTCTCCCCTGTCTCTCTGCTCCCATACTTCAGGAGGCTGGCACGTCCCTGAACCCATGCACCAGTAACACCAGAGAGCTTTAGTCGCGTCCGACTCTTGGCGACCCCATGGACTGTAGCCCCCCAGGCTCCTCTGCCCATGGGATTCTCCAGGCAAGAACACTGCAGTGGGTTGCCATTTCCTCCTCCAGGGGATCTTCCCGACCCAGGGATTGGACCTGCGTCTCTAAAGTCTCCTGCACTGGCATTGGCAGGCAGGTTCTTTCCCGGTAGCGCCACCCTGACGGGTTCATGACAGTTCCCTATCCCCAGCCACGGCTTGACAGGCTGGACCGGCCCCTCACTCACCCACCCCTGCCCCTCCAGGCCTAACAAGAGTGATGGTGGTGACCTCTTCCCCACTCAATTGCACCTTCTTGATGGTTTAGGGGGGAGGGGGCCCCAGCATTATGCTGACTGCAGAGGGGTCAGTTTGGAGGTGAGCTGCAGAAGTCCGCTCTCCTCTCTCACCCTCAGGTAACTGAGAGTGGGTTTTGAGTGTGCCCTGGGAAGGATGGCAACCCCAGCCTTGTGTTCTTGGAAGAGGCTCCTCCTCCCATCCCCCAGCCTGACCCACCTATGAGACGTCAGGGAGCCCAGGGCAGGACAATGTGGTACGGGCGCGGCTGCCTCTCCTTGTGGTCCCAGGCAGGTCTCTCCACATCCATGGGCTCCGCCTAGCTTCCCTGCCTGTCCGTTGTTGATACAGTACCTGCCCCCGCCCCCCCCCCGCCCCGCTTCCTCAAGGTTTTGTGGGGTCAGTGGCAGCAGAATATTACAGGCCTTTGATCGATGCCACCGCGCTCCCCACTCCCAGGGGTGATGGCTGAGCCACGTGGATGCTCAATTTCACCGCAACAGCGAAGCTGGCTGAGAGCTCGGAGGGCAGTATCTCTCAGGCTGGGGTTCTGCTGGGTCTCCGGTCCCAACCACGGGACCTGCCCAAGGAGAGCTCTTTACATGGAGGCGCACAGTCTTTATTGCTTATTATATATTATTTATTTAGTCTTAATTTATAATTGCCTGATTGCCAGAGGATCTTAGCGCCATAGGGACAGAAATGTGCTGCCCAGTCCTCAATAAAGAATGCTTTTCCTGCCATAAATAAACAGAATAGCCAATCAACTACCCATCAAATTGCCTGGCCCTGGCACAAACAGAGCACCGCTAATGAGACACAACACGCATTAGCTTAATGCCTTACCAGGGGAAGCAGGGTGGCCTCTGAGTGCCAGCCTGGGCCACAGTGGCGACCGGAGTGGGTGGGTCTCCGTGTGGGCACTAGGGGCGGGGGCTCCACCTGCGAGCCCCCCAGTGCCAACCAGTCACCCCAAGGAGTTGGGGCTCATCTCAGTGGGGTCACTGCTGTGGGTTCACTTTGAGTCGAGTCATCAGGGATTGACCCGTGTGTCTGGTCCTGTACTGGGTGCTGTGGGCACCATCTGGGGAGTCTGGTGTTTGTTCTGGGAGATACGATTCATGAGTATGGCATGGGTTAGAGCAGGAGTAAAATCATGTAGCAAGGGCCGGGGAAGTTTCCTGATGTGGGTGGGGGAGTCTGGGAAGGCTGCCCGGAGGACGAAGGCAAGCGCTCCTCCTTCAAAGACAAGCAAGAAATGAGAGTGAGTGCATTCAGGTGAGAGCCACAATACCAGCCCAGGTGTGGAGGGAGGGAGGGAGGAGCAGTGAGCTGGCAGCAGAGATGGGTGCCCAGGGGCTGACACCGATGCTGGGAACGGCCGGAGGACGCAAGTGCCGAGGGCTGGGGCGGGAATCCGGGTTGTGCTTGGCAGCACCAGGGACTCATGGAGGGTCCTGGAGTTCTGGGAAGATCAGCGTGGCAGAGCTGAAGCCTCTGTGGAGCAGGTTTACCCGAGGTCCTTTCCTGCCCCGCCTTCCCCCGCCCGCTGTCCCCCGCCCAGGCCGCCAGGGACTGGGCTCGCGAGGAAGTCGGGGAGGAACAGCTCCCTCTTGCTCTGTCTGCTCTTTATCACTGTCAGCTGCTTAAAGCCAAGCCTGAGCAACCACCTCCCCAGCAGAGCTGAGCTCCCCGAAGATAAGATGAATGTCTGCAGGCCCCAGAGCTGCGATGCTCTAGAGGAAGTGGAAGGGGAGGAGGAAGGAATAAACACCCGTCACATTAATAAGAGTTGGGGAGAAGTGAGGGGCTGAAGCCAGGAGTCTCCAGATGGTGTTTAGTGAAATGACAGTTTGGTGCTTAAGAGGAAAAATGGAACCGTGGGATGCTGGGAGTTTCGGTCTTCGTGGGGTGGGGGTGAGGGGTGGGCATATGAACCCCGTGTGAGACCTGTGCCTGCAGGGGCCTGACCGGAGCCCGTTCTGGGTCCCATCAGTGAGAGAGAAATGCCACCAGGGTCTCTGCAGAGGGGTCCCTCGCAGCAGCTCTTGTCCTGAGGTTTCAGGGGCATATCCACCCACACATTCCAACGTCTTCCCAGCCTCTGAGAAATTAGCAGGCTAATCCTTGTGCCAATGCTGTGCCCACAGGGATGGGCGGGGCGTAGCCCGTATCCTCTGGGAGCAAGTGGTCCAGGGTGAGGGACTGGCCATGATGTCATGTCACAATATGGCAATTGAGGAACGCGCGGGAACTTCTGGGAATCCTGGAAGGGGGGTATCTTATATAGCATTGTCCAGACTGGGGAAGGCTTCCTGGAGAAGCTGATGGCTGGGCTGAGTTTGGAGTGTCGACTAGGGCTTGGGATACTGGGGGATACGAGGCAAAGGGAAGCAACAGAGCTGAGCATGGGGTGTGATGCTGTGCAAGAAGCAGAGAGTCAGGGCTTCCTGGGTCCCGGGGTATCCCTGGTGTCAGGGAGGAGCTGTGGAGACGAGCTGGGCCAACAGTCAGGGGTGGCTGAGGGAGGGCCTGTCCTGTTCACTGGGAGTGTGGCTGCAGGATCTACTCAGTCCCCGCTCCCTGGTCTACCCTGAGTGCTCTTCCGTGGGTTAAACAGAATGCGCTTTCAGCATCCATTCTTGAGGGTTCAGGCACTTTCTCTGCTCTCCCCTGAGGGCAGAGGCCTGGAGCCTGGCAGCTATGGGGAGGTACCCAGGGGAGCAGTGGGCCCAAGTGGAGGGAGGCCATTTCTCTCGGCTCCGGCTATCCTAGTGGGGGCTTTGTTTGTTAGCCCTGGGGAGCCACGGCACTCTGAGACCCATAGTTCAGCAAAGGCAAGATCTCCTTGTGGCCCAGGCTGGGGATGACACGGCAGGGAGGCTGGTGTTGGGTGGAGGCTTGGGGCGGGGGGTGGGGGGGTGCAGGCAAGGGCAGGGAGCAGGAGACAAAGGAGGGAGTGAGGCAAGGAGAGTCGAGGAGTCGTCGCAGGCGACGGAATCCATTCTGCGTCGATTTCCCCCCAAGTCACACAGCTGCCAGGGTTCAGACAGATGCTGTGATTAGCATTTTAATGCATTTCAGAGGACCTTGTCCAAACTACTCTGGAAATCAGAAGTCAAGAGTTTATCTTCAGCTGTCCCTGTAGAGAAACCTTCCCTTTTAATTCTAAAAGGAGCCAGAGGAGACGTGCATACTCGTGTGTTTGTGCGCCAACACGCGGGCGTGCGCCTGGGTGCCAGAGTGTGCACGCCTCCCTGTGTGTGTTTATGCATACACACACATCTTGTATGTGCATGGAGCTTCCTGCACACACACACACGCCAGGCGCCCCGGGGTACGTGTGTGGGCACCTTTGAATGCTGAGTGTGGGTGTGCGTCTGTGCATGCCCACGGACAGTTTGCACGTGAATGCTTATTCCTCACGTGCCTTTGCAAGTGTGATTTCATCCAGGAGCACTCACGTGGAAGCAGGGATAGCTGGACGCGGGAAGAAAACAGGTCAGGGCTGAGTGACTCTGGCTGTCAGGCCGT
Source organism: Capra hircus (assembly GCF_001704415.2). Taxonomy (NCBI): domain Eukaryota; kingdom Metazoa; phylum Chordata; class Mammalia; order Artiodactyla; family Bovidae; genus Capra; species Capra hircus. Next base: position 19,886,777 of record NC_030831.1, on the reverse strand, counting down.
CTGGGCCTCAGGTCATGGGAAATGCATTTCAGAGGCGGCTACAGTGGCCTGGCTTCATCCCAAACCTGGGTTTCCAGACAACACAGGCCAGCCGTATTTTTGAGCAAAGTGGAATTTCTGGAGTTACAATTCTACTCCCTTTGGACAGTGTTGGTGTTGCAGCCCAGCCTCTGAGATAACTCTGAAGCCCCACACGGGGCAGTGGAGCAGCTCCTGGAGGGTCAGGCATGGGTGGGGTTGGGAAGTCAGGAGCCACTCCAGACACATCCTGTGGGGAGGGGGATCCCCCTCACCTTCAGGCTGGTTGGCACCAGTCAGTCAACTGGTTTCAATGGAAGGGTTTCCTTCTCGTTCGTCACCCTCCTCAACACTCTCCCCTGGGAGGTGTAGCTCTCAGTCCCAAACCCAGATTTCCAGGACTCCCTTCCCAGCCCAGGGACAAGGGAACAGCACTTTCCTCCACTGGCGAGAGGCGCCGATTCACCTAGCAAGACGGTGTCGGAGTCTTAGGCATCTGGGTCTGCAACACCAGTGGCCCCCTTCTCAGGGTCAACTACAGCTCCAAGCCTTTAACCCCTGCCACACCAGCTCCCCACATAGTGTCGTTAGGGCGGAGTATCGATTTGTAGTCTCACAGACCCCCAAGGTTGCTCTGGACTCCACAGAGTGGATACACAGTGACGGGGGTTGGGGGTGCTTCCATTAGAAGGCAGGCAGGGAAAAAACAGACAGTTCCTTGTGAATTTGTTTAATGTAAATACACCCTCTATTTATCTTTGGATGTTAATAAATTCATGCATTATTACAAAATCCCTCATACCAGCAGACCACGCTGTGTTAGATCAGCTCGCTTTAAGAGATTTCCTGTTGGCAGAATTCAAAGCCCACACCTGCAGCAGGCCCAGGCACCAGGATTTAACTAAACGCCACAGATAATTAGATCAGTTAACCTCGCAAATTAAAACAAGCACATCGCATTAGCTCAGTTTATCCTAAAAGAAAATATTAAGTTCCCCCAGATAAGTCCTTTAATAAGAATGGAGGGAGACAGCATGTATTGTCTTTCAGGACCTATGGGTGGGAGGCAGGGGGGCTCAAACAGTGGCCAGACAGCGGGATTGTCTGATGGGTGACTGATCAGGTTCTTGCCTAGTGATCTAACAGGGTTGGAAATGTCTGCAGACCACCCAGGTGGGGTGTGGGCTGAAAAGAACACAAAACTGCAGCAAAGCTCCACGGGGTCATCAGTGGGATCTAGTCTGCTCTGCAGGTTCATAATAGAATAATCCCCAGGGACACCCTGTGAATATAGAGAATGGGGTTCACTCCATCAGGGGAGGCTTTCTAGAGAGGCGGTGACCCACGTACTGAAAGTTCCTTCTGTGTGAGAGGCTCGACACTTAAGGAGTTGGTTGAAGTCTTTGTAAAGTTTGAACCCACCAAGTGAGAATGGAAGGGGTAATCTGGACTTGAGGAGAGGTCAGTCTTTGCAAAATCTATAGCATAAAACATTTTAAGCAACAAAGAAAGAGTGTAGACAATAGTACTGTCGGTTGGCATATGTGGTCTACCTAAGAGAACAACAGCATTTACAGCTCACTTCTTCCACGGTCACACCATGGCTGTGCTAATTACACACAGTTTGTATCTGTTCATTACAGCAGGCTTGGCAGGACATTAACTTGGAAGCACGATCGGATCGTCTACTCAGAAGTCATAAAACTGCACCGAGCAACCCTGTCATATGGATGCTAATGGGAATGGGTGTCCCCCTAGCGCTGGTGAATTGGGCCGGGTTGACCAGATGACCAGAGTCATCAATCGTGATGAAGGCTGTGTTGTAACATCCACGGACCTTCACAAGCCATCTACCCTCTTTGGGCTACTGTGTTTCCCATGGACAATGGTGGGGAGAAGATGGTGCTAAGGCATTGCCCCTTCTACTTCTCTGAGGGTCTCTGGCTCTCGGAAAGAAAACATAATGGTAGAGAAGCGTCTCATTCATGGATCAAACTCCTCTAGTCTGAGAGGAGGAATGAAGGTCTTCCAACGATGCCAGACAGACAGTTTGGGTGTCCAGGGCTCCCAGAGTTGGTTGGGCACTCAGATCATGGCAGGAGCGCTTGTAACATGTGGATTTGCAGGCGCACCCTGACCTTATGCCTCTGTGCATGTGTGTGCGTGTGCGGGTGTGTGTGTGTGTGTGTGTGTGTGTGTGAGAGAGAGAGAGAGAGAGAGAGAGGGAGAGATTGAACCTCTATTCCTTGCACTTGTAACAAACTTGAATGTCTCAGAAACTTCTATGTGCAGCCAGGTGGTTTGGGGACCTCTTCAGCACTCTCCTTAAGAAGGGACAAGCCCTTCAAATGGTTGTGTGGGGGGAAATCAAGTTCCCCTCACCAGCTTCAGGGTCCAGAAGAAGCCAATTTCCCCTCAACCCCCCTCCAGCAGGACTTCCCAACCCCAGAGAGTAGCCCCTGCCAACCCAGGCATGAGGTATGCCAGCTGCACCCACTGAGGCTCTCACTCTCCTCCTCTGGAAGCTTTGGCAGCTCCCAAGTACCTGAAGAGACTGAATTGCTCAGTGGGATGTTCAAGACCTTCCCTATGGGGGTCCCAAGCCTCCTCTAAGACCCCTCAACCTCATTCTGAGAGCTTCAGGAGTGCAGTTTCCCTGCCTCCCTCCTCCTCCATGTGTGCCATCACCTCACTGGAATGCTGTGCCCAGCCCCTCTCCATTCACCCAAATCCTGCCAGTCCGTCCCAGGTCAGTGGCCCTGGTGCTCAGGGCAGCAAGGCTCACAGAAGGCACTCTCTAGACAGCTCTGCAGAGCTCCCTGACTACTCAGAGCTCTACACTTCAGCCCAGGGTCTCACCGCATGGCATATACATCATTTCCCCTCTGCAGGAGGGGAAGTCCCAGGACAGAGGGGTCCTTGCCCTCTCCTTGTGCCCACCCGCCAAGCAGCACCAACCTAGGGCCAGGCTCCTGATGGGTGCTCAGGAAACACTTACCAATTGAATGAAAAAGCTTCTCTCAGGCTCTGAACAGTCCCAGCTGTCGGATGCCAGCTGTCAGAGCTGCTGGGAGAGGCCAAATGCATATTCATGTCAGATCCCTGGGTCGCCCTGCCTCGAAAGGCCTCCTGGACCATCCGAAACCAAGTGGATGCCGGGATCATGCAAACTCTCAGCACGGACTTCACTAACACCTCTCAGGGACTGAGGGGCAGGAAGGGGCAGGAACCTCCCTCTCCAAGCACAGCCAGGCCTCAGCCGGGACAGGACCAGGGGTCTGAGGGATGTTCCCACCACTCCCACACCTGGCTTCCTCTCACTGAGGTACGTTAGACCCCCATGTGGCCAGCCCTGTGTCAGCCATGGGGCTGTGTGCCCTGGGCCAGCTGTCTGCCAGGCCGGGGCAGGAGGGGTGGGGACGGACAGAGGGAGCCACCCTCCTGGGCAGGGTGGGGGTGCAGGGGATGGCCACAGCAATGGCAGCAACAGGGGGCAGCCCGTTACAGAGTTCCCATGTGCACACAGGGTGTCCATCGCTTTGCTGGCATCACTTCATGCAGCAGTCGCTGGGGAGAGGCACTGTCGGCAGCCCAGGGTCTAAAGGGGGAAACCGAAGCACAGAAGGGCGAAGTGGTTTGTGCAAGGTCACAGAGCTCAGAGTGGTGGAGCTGGGTTGGCTGAATTTGGGGCCTGAACCTTCCCAGAGATGTGGTGGGTCCCGAGTGTCCTCAGAGAAGGGAGAGATTGGGAGGGCTGGGTGGCCCTCCTCTTGGAAGGAGGCTGGCAGTGCGAGTCACAGGTGTAGCTAGGGTTGAGGACTGGGTTGGCACTAGTGCGCTGCGGGGCCATTTATGATGGAGACCCAACAGGAGCACAGAAAATCATGGTCTTGCCTCACCTCCCAGAAATGAGTCCTCCAGCGTGGGGTTGCCTGCGTTGTTCTCATCCTGAGTCTTCCCCACTTCGCCCCCTCCCCACCCTCCACCTCCAGGGACTGAGTCCCAGCTTGAATGCTTCTGTGGCAGGAGGCTCACTCCCTCCTGGGACAGCCTGCACCCTGGGGAGTAGCGAGGGCTGGGTGGGCCTTTCTGGTTCTGCAGGCTGAGCCCAGACAGAGGGCCTGAGAAGCCGGGGGCCACACAGGCCAGCCGGGGCGTCTCTCACCCCTTGCCTCCCTACTCTCAGTGCAGCCCAGTGGAAGTCAATCATGCGGGCACATCCTTCCTCTTCAGGCGAGCCTGGCACAGACCACACGCACCTCACTCCACACCCCCGACAATAGGCCAGAAGCACGGCTACTTCCGTTTCTGAAAAGTCAAGTTGTCACCCCGAAAACCAGCGGGGCTCTTTCAGAAGGTGTGCATCCCCCCAGGCCACAAAGCGAGCATGGGGACCTGACCGTGAGACCCCCGTGACACGGGCACAGCTAGGGGGTGGCACGGCGGCTTCTGACTCTCTAATATTTAAGCCACGTACAGGGGTGCAGAAGGATACCAGTCCAGGAGAGATGTAGAAGATAAAAATATGATAGCTAAGGGACTGAAATCTTCATCCCCCATGAAGGATTTCATGGACTTAGAAACCATGTCAGTAGTTGGATGGACATGCTGAGTCGGCAGTGCTGTGTTGAAGAAGCAGTTCTTAGGACACCCTCTTTCTGAACAACTCTTTCTGAGTCGGCCTCCTCACACCAGCGTCAGGTCAGGATCTGAGCTGAAGGCAAACACTGCAGGTGTGTGGGCTGGGTGCTGCTCTGCGCGCTGCCCAGCCTGCCCTTCTGTCACCCCGCCCATGTCCAGGAGGCTAATAGGGGGAACTCTCTTGGCTCCTACCCATTATCCATCCCCTCTCCCCCTCACGGACAAAAGCAGGTGTGATCATGGCAGATACATGCCTCTTTCTTTGCAAGATATCCCTTTTTTCAGCCTCCTTTGCAGCCAGGGTGGTCATGGACATGTGAGTTCCTGTCTAGTTGTGTTTGACTCTGCAACCCCATGGACTGTAGCCCGCCAGGCTCCTCTGTCCATGGGCTTCTCCAGGCAAGAATACTGGAGTGGGTTGCCATGCCCTTCTCCAGGGAGTCTTCTCAATCCAGGGATCTTATGTCTCCTGCTTCGGCAGGCAGATTCTTTACCACAAGCACACATAGTTCTGGCTAATGAGACCCACACAGAATTCTACTGGGAGGGGCCTTGGGAAATCTTTTGCATTCATGATAAAAGGGACAGACACAACGGCTTACTCTGCTGGACTGTGGGTATGATGCATGGAGCTGAGGCAGCCATTCTATAACCATGAGCAAAGAGACTGATGTTGACGTTACGCTGCCAAGCCAACATCAGATCCCGACTCCGTGCTAATGCAAAAATCCAAAGCTCCATTTGTTGAAGCCACTGTAACCAAACACATGTCTAACTAACAGGGCAGTCACTGAAACTGAGGTTCAGAGGAGTTAAGTGGCTCTCCAAGGGCACACAGTCAGGCGCCAGGCAGAACTGGGGCTGGAATTCAACTCTGTTCACCATGCAGAGTAAGGCTTCTCCAACCCAAAGGCAGGTTTGGTGTGTGGTGACAGCTGTGGGGCCACTGCCCTGCCTCACGTGGCCCCCCAGGGGGTCTAGCAATCACACCAGGATCTGCTCCTGTGGGAGGGAGCAGTCCGGTCCTGATTTTGGGGTGACAGAAACAGAAGACAGTGGCCCCATTCCAGCCCCTGGGATGCCCAGGTTTTCCGCAGGCTTGGCTCCACAGGATGCGATGGAATAGGAGTGGGCCCTGGAACCAGACCCCTCCCTGATGAGTGAGCCCCTGCCCCTCAGTCTCCTGGTTCATAGAACATTGCTGCCAATGCTTACATGAGAGTGAGCCCACGTGATGCTGTTTTGACAGATAAATGAGAGAATATCTGTGAAGCATCAGGCCTTCAGGGAGTCCTCAAGGAGTGGTGGTTGTCACCCTGTGGCATTTCGTCACTTCCTATTCGTGTTTCTGGGGTCACCATCTAAAAAAACCCACTTGCATTCAAATACTTTTCTGAAGTCTGCTTCTGGGAATATTTAAACGAAGTGTCTTTGAGAACCTAAAGTTAGGCCAGTGGTCCCCAGACTTTTTGTTCACATGATTCTCCTGGTGATCTTGTTAAAATGCCTCGGGGTGCAGGCTGAGTGACCTGGCTCAGCTGGCCCAGGTGGCGCTGAAGACTCTGCACATCTAATAGGCACCTGGTGATGCTGACGCTCTGGGCCCAGGTCCACCCTTAGCCAGGGCTTAGACCTCCGGCTCTGCTGACCTTGCTCAGACTAAAGGGAGACTGATGTGGGTTAGAGCAGCCTAGGAGAGCTTCCTAGACGAAGGTGGGGCTTGGAGCTAAGTCCAGAGGCCCTGGAAGACTGGGGTGGGTGGGCAGAGGAAGGCAGGGCCTTCCCAAGGAGGAGGGAGGCTGGGGATTGCTAATGCCCAAACCACGCCTGAGCAAGCAGGATATCCAGGACTCACTGCCTGGAGTTGACTGAGGCCTGCAGGCTGTGCGGGCTGGACATTCTGGAGGACAGCAATGCGAGAAAGGCCTACTGCCTTTCCCCTCACAGTCTCCCAGAACCCCCAGTTCTGGGAGGACAATTCAGACCTTCCTGGCTCCCCAGAGTCGGCCCTCCTGACTCCCTTTCCGATCTCCTCTCCCTGAAGCACACCTGGACTGGTCTCTCTGTCCACGGGGTCCTTCACGGTCATTCCACTCACAGTCCTTCCCTCTTCTGAGATGTAATGAAGCTTAGAATCCAAATCACACCGTTGACCATTCTGTACTTTTATTGTCCGGTAACTATCTCATGAATGAGTTAGGAGCCTCTGGATGTTACTGTGCCAGAGGACCCTGGTCAAACACACTCAGCATCACCGTTCTGTCCTTCATGGCGATCCCTGGATTTACAACACTCCACAGCATACTAAGGGCTGACACACAAGATTTTCACTATGGAACTAGGGAACAGGCCCAGGAAGGTCATGAGGCTCATCCCAAGTCATCCAGCAGCTTGCTGTCGTTCCCACAAGCTGCAAGCGCTCTGGAAGGTGGAGCAGAGCGTTCTGCTGGGCGCAGAGTGGACACCAGAGTCTCTCAAGTTGCCTTGTGTCCACCCAGCCGACGGAGCAGGAGCCCACCTGCATGGCGCCCCCTGGTGGTCCAATTGAGAACATACCACAAATGCCTTCGCTCAAAACACACACTAGGGCCACAGTGAACTGGGGCCCTGAACACCAGCCCTTTTCTCTTCATAACTATTTTCAGGAAGATCTGAAGAACAAACAACCACAATGTCTTCTTCCATCATCACCCAGCCTTGCCCATCTTTGACGGGACTTGGCAGCCCACCGTTCTGGCCAAGATGCAGGCCCATAAAGCAGACGCCTGGCTCTTTATACTTGCCCAGGCACGCACTCTCTAGAAGAAACCCTGCCAGTCCTAAAACACATCCATTCCCGCAGCAGGAGTTCACACAGATAACCTGCTTCTCTGCTCTGGTGAAAGGTCAGCAGACCCTCAAACAGCCTCACATGGTCTCACCTAGGCACTCCACTGAGACCCCCTCCCCCGACCCCTGCGGCTGACACACATGTGTGGGGAAACCCCTTCACTCTGGTCACTCCTGGCTGCCCAGACACACGCGTGCCAGCTGTCACTGGCCAGGCCAAAGAGCCTTCTACACAGTGTTTCCTCCAGGCGCCCGTGACCACAGAGAGAGAAACTCCTGTCTTATCAAGTGCAACCCCGCAGGCCGAGCTAAGCCGAAAACTTTCCAGGGGGCTGCGAGGCATGGGGTGATGTGGGTGGAAGAGGAGCCCTGAGAATGGGTCTGCTGGAATGCTTCTCGGTGTTGCCGAGGCCTGCGAGGTCCAGGGGTAGGCAGAGCAGCTGTGCCCTGCCCCTGCCCACCGCCCAGCTCTGAGTCAGCTCTGGGCAACAGAGCAGGCACAGAAAGCACTGGGGGGCGGGACTCCAAGCACTGAAAGGCAGAGGTAACACTGGTGAGTGTCAGTCGCTCAGTTGCGTCTGACTCTGCGACCCCACGGCCTGTAGCCTGCCAGGCTCCTCTGTCCATGGGATTCTCTAGGCAAGAACGCTGGAGTGGGTGGCCATGCCCTCCTTCAGGGGAACTTCCCAACCCAGGGATTGGACATTGGAGCAGCCTGGAAGCAAAGGGCTGTGCAGGAAGAGGAGGCTGAAAGAAGGTGAGGTGCTTGGCTGAGAGCTGTGTCAACCTGTGGCTGGTGAGGGAGCCTGTGCTCAGCCAGGCCCCTGGGTGACCGCAGCCCGAGGGGTTTCCAGGCAAGCCTCAGTCTTTATGTCACCATGACAACTGGGCCAGTCTAGGAAGCACGTCAGAGGGGGAGGAGCCTGGAACTGGGAGGCCACCATGGTGGGACGGGGCCGGCTTCTCCAGGACACTCTGGTTTGTCCTAAGGCCTCTTGCTGCTAAACTCCTGGGCACTTCCCATCACTACCATTTTTTGCCACCTAAAGCCATTTTCTGGATCATGAGCAGTCTTCACACATGCCTCCCAAACCTTCAGCTGTGTCTCACTCATTTGTCTGATGCCCCCTCCCTCCAAAGAAACGGGCACAAGCAGGTAACCTGTATATACTGCTGCTGATGACTGGGCTGATGGCCGTCATGGTCCAAACACTACCTGGACAAGTGCTGAAGAAAGCTGAGAAATTTCTGCCTGGTTTCCTTAGGAAGAAAGCTGAGCAGAGGCACAGGGGAGGCGTGGGGCCCAGGGGCAGGGAGGGACACGGAGGCGGAGGTTGCAGCCCTTCCCTGAAGCTGTCCTGGAGCTGGCCCTTGGGGGCGGGCAGTCTGGCTGCTCTGCCTCAGGGAGACACTGAGCTGACCCTCGCTTTATTACACTTGTCACAGATGGAATCGGGCTGTGGAGGCCAGGAGACACCTTCCTCCCCCTCGCCCTCCCCTCCCCTTCCTGTTGGCTTCAGCAAGGTGAATAATGCCAAGTCTATTAGTTTCAGAATTGTAGAAAATGTCAGAGGCTCCAGAGGCCCCTCTGGATCACTACCCTCTTCCACAGTCCAGAAGGTGGAGGCTCAGAGTGGCTTCAAGCTGAGCGTTTTGCCCCAAAGTACCTGGTTTGTTTGAGGCAGGTGGGCCCTGGCACCCAGGTTCCCTGACCCCGGCCCAGGCGCTGACCATCACCTCACGTGGCCTCTTGTTTATCCCTTCAACTTAGAGATGGTGGCTGTGGACACAAGGCTCACTGGGTCCTTCAGACAAATCTGTGAGAGTCTTGCTGAGGACAGGCCATGGCCAGGCCTGGGTTCTGTCGTGGGGGCCGTAGGGCGAGTGTGAGAGTCACTCACCTGAACACTGGGGACACCCCCACACCCAGGCAAGTGAAGAGAACGCACTCGGACGCAGAGCACAGCCCTGGTGGGAGGAGGGCTTCGCGACCTGGGAGGAGGGGAGGGGAGCCTCCCCACAGAAGCTGAGGGAGGTGGGATCCAGGACTCCGGTGTGAAGAGGACAGGCAAGCTGAGCGGGCTGCGGGTGCAGACGTAGCTCCAGATTTCAGGCATTTCTGCCTTCTCTCCTGGAAGCCCGTGCTCCCTCCTGCTGGGAGAGCCTGGGGAGGAGACCCTGTGCTCTCAGCTCTGCCCCAGCCTGCGGTGTGGTCTGCGGGCAGGGGAGAGGTGGCTTGGTTGGAGACGTGCCTGCCCGATCTGCTTCTGGTCAGGATGGGGACTCCTCCAAAGGTGGGGGGCTGGAGACCCCCCCAACACGGGTGGGTGAGGGAGGCCTGGATTCTGGCCCCAGCTCTGTCACGAGTGAACTGCAACTCATCTCACTCGGATCTCAGATTCCGTGTGGGTAAAATCATAAAACTGAGTGAGCTGTCGGTGCTGAACTGGACATCCTGCAGAGGGGAGTGTGCGGACGGCTGCTCAGAAACCGCCTCTCAGTCTGGAGGGCAGCCTTCGTGCTCTTCTGCCGCCCACTGTCCGCTCTGTGCTTACACCATGTGAGCTTGTGCCCCTTGACGAGCCCTCACACCTCTAACACTCTGAGGACCCTGGGGCTCGTCCCCCACGTGATTGAGAAGCAGAGAGTAAGAGAGACAGAAGCTCCCCCAGGGCCACACTGTGCCTTTTCCATCTGCCCTCAGTCCCAGCACAGGGCCCTCGGCACCACTGACATTCTGGGGTCAGATGCTTCTTTGTTGTGGGGCTCTCCTGTGCATTGTAAGATGTTTAGCAGCATCCTGACCTCTGCTTATCAGATACCTGCAGCATCTCCAGACAATGTCCGTAGGTCCTGTTGGGGGCAAATGTGCTCCCTGTTAAGACCCACTGCCCTAAAAGGACAGATGAAGAGTTTTCTGTAGAGAATATGAGGAAAGAGAAGATAAATCATTCATTTCCCCAAAAGAGAAAAAGAAAAGAGCATGAGGCCAGTGGGGAGAAGCAGAGGAAGGGGAGGTGGGATCCTCCCTACCCCACCCCACCCAGTGACTTAAACACTGTTGAAGACCTTTCTCTCTCTGCCATGGAAGGGCCACAGGGATGCCCTTTTCCAGTGTTATAGGTTGAATTGCATTCTCCCCTCCCCCCAAAAGGTGCCAAAGACCGAACCCCCGGTACCTGTGAATGTGACCTTATATGAAACAGGGTCTTTGCAGATGTAATCAAGCTGGGAGGAGGGCATCAGGTTGGGCCCCAACCCATACAACTGGTGTCTTTATCAGAAAGGGGAATTTGTACATAGAAACAGACACACACACCAGGAAGTTCACGTGATGAACACCATCTCCCAGCCCAGGAATGCCCGAGGCTACTGAAGTGAGGAAGGAGGCGCGGAACAGGTCCTCCTCCCAGCGCTCAGAAGGAACCAGCCCTGCCAACACCTTGATCTTGGTCTTCTAGCGCCAGAACTGTGAGACAATACCTCTCTGTCATTTTACGTCACCCGGCCTGTGGGACTTGGTTACAACAGCCCCCCAAACCAGGAGCAAGAAGGACCACTGGACCAGGGAGGCAGAGAGATGCAGGGACCTGGCTTGTGACCCCATCATCTAAATCAGAGACAAATGCTCCTGGGACCCAAACTCACCATATAGAAACAGCCTACAGGACAGACAAGTGGAAACACATCACATCTCTAAAATGAAACACTTTGCGGCAATCACCTGAAGTTGTAAAACTGCCCCGTGCATGCTACCTACATCCATCATAAATTCATCTTTAGTTTCTGTTATCATATCACTGTCTCTGGGGACCCCTGTCTTGTCATCATTTGCCCTTTATAATTTATTCATCTTGTTCTTGCCTGCATCCTTTCTACTTATCATTCATCTTTACAGTTACACATAAAATTAGACGGATCCTTTCCAGTGGGGCCGTCAGGAGGGAGACGGGCCTCACCAGGGAAGTCCCAGGTGAGCTGGTGGAGGTCCCATGAGAGCCCCCTCTGGGTGTCGAGGCAGAGGCGAGCGGGGAGAAGGAGTCAGAGGGATGGTGTGCAGGAGAGGCCAGTGAGAAGGATAAAGGGGAAAGGAGGGGAAGTGAGAGGGAAGAAGAGGAGGAAGGTGCCCAGAAGGGACAGAAAAGAGGAGGAAACAGGCACAAAGAGAAAGATGATGATGGGACTCAAGGAAACAAACACGGGAGGGAGGGGGAGCAAGGAGCACACCCCGAGTCAGCGGCTCCAGAAATCCAGTTGAGTCTTTCCCTCTTTTAATTTTCTGTTTTAACATCTCTCCTGGTAAGCTCAAAGAAGGTCACGTTGACTGTCCATGGAGATGACGGGTCCTGAGCAGCGGGGACCCTAATGGGGAGGTGTGATGGCAGCGATGGTGCTTGTCGACCAGGCTGAACTGGGGCCGGGGTGTGGGTGGGGGATGGCCACGAGGAGTGTGCGGGCTTGCTCTGTATTCTCAGGTTGCTGGAGTCAGGGCGCAAAAGCCAATCTTAAACTAGTGAATTGGAACTTTAATGTTTACCAAGCAGATACAGCTCCCACTCGCCCCCGCCCCCTCTTCTCCCTGTTCCAGGCTCCTGCTAACTGGACCACCTCTTCCCCTTGTCTGCTGCTAGTGGAGCAAAGAGCTGGTCACTGCTGCCCATGGAGCCTGGTTCCCTGATCAGAGGCTCTTCCCAGAGGGCCTGCAATCCCACCTTTGGAAACATATGGACTCTTCCTGGGAGACAATTCCCAGCGAAGTCCCAAAGGCAGGGGGAGCTGGAATTGAGCAGCAGGGGCCTATTTTAAGGAACAGAATTCTTCTGAGAGGCCTCCTGTGCCTACTCAGGCCCCAGGGAGCCTTCCAAGTGGACCTCTCCTGCCCAGCTCACAGCTCCTGGCCTGTCGTGGGCACCTTATCTTCTAGGCTGATTCTCAGACCACTGCTCTCATCTGACACCCCCATCTTCCTTCCAACTTTCTAGTCCCACCCTGCCCAGATCCTGAACACACTTTTGAGCAACTCCTGATAACTTCCCTGGTGGCTCAGATGGTAAAAAATCTGCCTGCAGCGTAGGAGACCTGAGTTTAAGCCGTGGCTTGGGAAGATCCCCTGGAGAAGGAAATGGCTACCCACTCCAGTATTCTGGCTTGGAGAATTCCATAGACAGAGGAGCCTGGTGGGCTATAGTCCATGGGGTTGCAAAGAATCAGACATGACTGAGGGACTAACACTGACCCTATAGGTTTCCAGGTCCCCTCTAAAGCAACTGGTGGCCCTAGAAAGGAGAGGTAGATATCCTGGGTTTTGGTAGCAGAGCTGGTGATGGTACTTTCTTGGCCATTTATTGACTGTGTGACCTTGGGCAAACTGCTTAATCTCTCCAGTCCGGGGTCTCCTCATGTATGGGGGATACTCATGACATCTTCCCCACAGGGTGTCTGTGAAGATAAAATGGGGGTAATGGAGGGAACCTGCTTGCATCATGCCTGTCAGATAGTAAATGCTTAATAAGTATTAACTGTTATCATTGAGCTATTTTCTACTCTACCCACTTTATGATAGCGTGCTGTCTTGTATCACTGATGTATGTGTGACTTCTGTCTCCAGCTTGATGGACAGCTCCAAGAGAGGTGGGAATGCAATTTTCTTATCTCCTGTCTGCCTGGATGCCTAGCACAGTGCTCGGCACACACACAGGAAATTCTTGTTGATAGTTTGAGAAGCCATGTTGATGGTTAGCCTATAAATGATGAACACACATTGGGGATGGAAGAAGGTGGGCTGAAGAGGGCAAGGGGTCAGGAGAGAGAGTGAAGCTGAGAGTGTGAGGGAGTGATGGAGAGTTTCAGAAAAGCAGAATCACTTCCTGGATGCTGGCAGAAGACCCTGCTCGAAGGGACCCTGATGAGGCTTTGTGGCTCAGTAATCTCATTTTACTGAAGGCATGCCAAATTAAGAAACAATAATCCATTTGTAACACTGGTCCAGGGCTGACTCCGTCAGCCACCCCAGAGGCCTTGGGTAGGCTGGTTCCCAGGGATACTGACCTCTGACTTGTACAAACAGCCACTGTGACATGGTTTCTGAGCTTCCACTGATCCTAACAGAAATGTCAGCTCCTCTTCCCAGTCCCCACATGAGGACACGTGGGAGGGGTGTCTCTAGCTCTGTCTCTGTGGTTTGGTTATTGTTTTCAGTGGTGGTGGTGTGCGTGTGTGTGCCCACAGATGACAACCAAGGCGGTGTTCCCTGCTGTCAACAGGATATCAGCCCTGCAACTTGCTGGGAAGCAGAATGGGCTGCCGGTCCCATCTCCTCCCCTCTGCCTCTTTCCAGTGAGAAAGTGGAGGACTGATTTTGATTGATTGATTTTAATGGATTCTGAAGTCTGGAAAAGCGCCTAAATTGCTGAGGTTACCAGTTTCCAGGTTCTTTTTTTTTTTTTTTTCAATTTTCTTCTCCTTCATCAGACAAGGAGTGCACTCACCAGGGCACCTCGGGTGGTGACCCCAGACAAGAAGAGGCCTCTCTCCGCTCCCTAACCAAGCAGCCAGTCAGCCTGCCTCAGCTGGTGGCAACACCCATTATATGGTCGGGTGGGAGCACTTTGCTTGGTCCTGTCCCAGCATTTGCCAGCGGCTTACTTTCTCTGATCTCAATAATGACACCAAGTCCTGCTTTCTGGAATCCAAATGACTCGGCTTTAAAATCTGGTCACTTTGTTTTTCATTAATCTCCATGTGAGTTTGTGCACGGACAATGTGCCCTGGGAAGTTTGAGCTGCAATCCTGTTTTTTCTTCCCATCCCTCCCGCTGTGGGCTGTGCCTGCCCTGAGAATTGTGATGGAGTCTTTGAGGCCTCACGTCTCCCAGTCTCCCCGTGAGGCCTCTGAAGAAAGGACAGCCTTCCATGCACCGCCAGGGGACTCTGAGCTATGTTTTAGTTCCATTGTTGGCCTCTCTCCTCACCCCTCCCACCTCCCAACATACATTCACTTTTTTTTCCTTTCTTCCAAACTTGCCCAACTTCTCTTTGTGGTTTCAGAAAAATGCCACTGGATCTCCCAGTATGAAGGATTAGCACAGATTATGGGGAACAGTGTTAATTATCGGTGGAAGGGGGGCAGGCGCGTTGCTCCAATGTGCTGCTGATTTCCCCTGGGCCTTTCTGTCTGGTAATAAGCCTTCTTTAATCTGGCAGGCCCCTTGGTGAAATCAGCACCACGGACAGTGGTATTGATTGCTTCTGAGAAACCATCACAGCTGCTCAACCAAATTACCTTTGATATGTGACCTTTAATGTAATTACTGCAACATCAAAGTATTTCTATAAATTATTAAAGAACTAATACACTCCATCATTTAGCTATTCTATTATATGTAAAATAAACAACCACAAGTTAATGTTAGATCCTGAACAATCCACACTTGCTACTGAAATTCTCCCAGTTCCCAGCCTCTCCCCCTTCAAAACCCCAAGCCTCCCCCTCCCAGCTTCTCTTTCTGTTTCCCCATCTAATTCCAGGCTTTTAGCCATCACGAAACTCCCCAGCAATCTCTCTCAAGCTGATGAAGGGCCTCCCATAACAATGTGGTATTTTCTATTCCATTTGGGTGGCTCTAAAATATCTATCACAATCTCCCCCAAAACAAAGTACCATAAACACTTTATTAATCAGCACAAGCCTTTCTCAGAAGCCTTTGATTATCTTACAATATGGCTTTATGCCTCACACATAACATGGGGCGATGTGGAGCATATTTCTGCCATCTTACAGAGGGCACCCAGAAAGTAATTACTATAATATATGTGCATGTAGCCGCGCCACTAAAAAACCAACTGGGGAACGACCACCGTGCCAGAGCGGGGCTCCACACAAAAACCTTAGCGGTGCACGATTTCCATATATTTGCATCCGCGGGTGTGTTATTAAGATGACTCAGCCCCGTGCTTTGCAATCACAAATAACAAACACAGTACAAAGGCTGTCTTAATGGAAGGAAGGCCCTCCCCACCCCTAAACGGGTAAAGAAGGCTCTCTGATGCAAAGGAAGCCAGCTCCCGACCCGGATTGGGCTTTCTCTCTGTCTACTGGTTAACCTTTCCCGCTGCGGGGCAGAAATGGAAACGTGTGTTTACATACGGTTTGCTTGGTAAGAATGTAAACATGCATGTGTAAATATTGGTGAGCATACATATAGAACACACGTGCGTCCCTGCAGTGTCCATTGTATTCGCTTAAACAAGGTACATCTTAAAATTCTTTATGCCCACAAACGCTCACATCTTTCCATTTATCTTTAGATACTCGGCGAGCCGTATATCTCCCCCCACTCCCGCCCCCGCCCCCATCTCTCTGAACCCACAGGAGAGACCGCGCAGACCCTTGACCCGGTCTACACTTCTTATTTTATGGTGATGAACTAGCCTCGATAATAGCCATGGCTGACATCACACCCAGTTAGGGGGGCCATAAATAATTCTCTTCTCCCCCGCACAGAAGCTATAAACCAGGGCTGAGGCGCGATAGTTTATCAAAGACGAGGGCTGGCTCCTTAAATAAACCGCGGTGATCTCACTCGCGGCGCCGCGCCCGGGCGGGTAGGCGCTCCCTCCCGCCCCGGCCCGGCCCCCACCCCAGGAACCGCGAGTGTCCGACGGAGATCGGCGGGTGTTCGCGCGGCTCCGCCACCGGCTGCCCCGCCGAGGGGGCCCGGCACCCTGCGTCTCCACCCCGGGCCGCCAGCGCCGGCAGCGCGCGGAGCCGAAACCCGATCGGCGGCGCCCGGGAGCGCCAGGGGAGAAGCCGCGCCCGGGCTTCGCGGCCGCGGCCAAGTTCGTCCCCCCGCCCGGGGTTCCGTCGGGCCTGGACGGCCGGGTGCGCGGGCCGCCAGGCGAGGTCCGGGCTCGGCGCCCACGCGCCCGTGTCGCAGCCCTGCGCCTCGCGGCCGCAGGGGGCCCGCAGGGCGGCGCGCCAGATCCGGGGCGAAGGCCTTCGCTCCCCGCGCCGGCCGCGCCGCCGCCCGGCCTCCCGAAGTCGCCCCCTGTCGGCGCGCCCGTCGCTCGCGCCTCGCCGGGCGCCACTTACCCCGGGCAGAGTCTTCTGCTCGTGCAGCGCGCTCTGGGCCTTCAGCGCTGACTCACGCTCGCAGTAGGTGAGGAAGGCGCAGCCTGGGGAGGGAAGCAAGCGCCGAGAAGGGTCAGTGGGGGCGCCCCCGGCCGCCCACGCGCCCGCCCGCCCGTCTCCAGCCCCTCCCCGCTCTCCGTCCCTCTCCCCACCTCTCTTCTCTCTCCCGTGCGCTCTACTCGAGCTTTCTTGCCTCCCCGTTTTCCCCTGTGTCTGCTTTTCGTCCCTCTCGTTCGCTGCTTTTCTCTTTCGCTCCTTGGGCGAAGTCTCCCCACTCAGCATTCCCCCCCTGCCACGCCCCCTGTCCCCGCGGGTCTCTTACGGACCCAGCGCCCCGGGGGGGCCTGCCTGCCTCCATCTGGGTGCTCTGCTATTTCAGCTCCAGCCGCATACCTCCCAGAAAGGGGCAGCTTCTACCCCGCACCCCCAGCACCTCTGGTCACTCTTGATCATGAACTCCTCCTGTTCTGGCCCCCTGAGGAGGGATGAGGCAGGGACCCTCCAGGCCTTTCAAATCAAGGCTCCATCTGTAAGGAGGACCCCAGGCCAGGCTGTTCATAACGAAGTGAATGGGGCTGTCCGTGTGTCTGCCACCCCAGTCGGTTGTTGCATCTGCAGGGCTATCTTCACACCCCTCCTGGAGGGCTTGGAGACCAGACCCCCCTGTCTCTAATTCCCTGGGGGACTGCAGCAGCGCCCTGCCCTGCCTCAGTCTCCCCTCATGTGAACAGAGGGGGTTGACTGAAGGGTCTGCAAAGTCCCGTTGAGTTTTCCCCTTGCATGATTCTGACAGCGCCTTACCAGGAAATCTAGATTTTACAGAGCACCATGCCTTACTCAAGGGGTGACTTTTTAATGCTGGTCCTTCAGGCCCAGCGACAAGACAAAGAGAATGCCTGTGGATGGGAAAGTCTTTGGGGAGTTCCCTCAAATTTCTCAGTGTCAAGGCTTCTTCCTGTGCCTGCAGACGTGGCTGAGGGTGTCTTAGGGCACCTAGGGTCTTAGGGAAGGTCAAAAAGTCAACTTCAGCCAACAGCAGACTTGAGTTTCACGGGGCGCAGAGGCCTCAAACTTTCCAAAGTCGCTCGCAGCCCCAGAGAAGGCACCCTGCAGACTGGCCACTGTCTCTGTTTCACTCTCTTCTTTCTTTCCCATACTTCACTCTCTTCCCCATGATCTGACCTCCCAACCATCTGAGTTCACCACTGTCCCCACCTTTCCTTTGCTCTCACAGTCTTCTCACACTCTCTGCATTTTCACATCTCCCAATCCCATCCATCTTTCAAGAGTCTGGTCAAGGTCCACCTCCTCCAGGCAGCCACCTTGACTGGTCTGGTCCAGTTTAAGTCAGCCTCCCTTCTTAACTGCCCACAGCTTAAGACGGTGGTCAGTCTCATGGCCATTTATCAATTATTTCCTGAGTGTCCCTGTGCCAATTTCTGTGGCATGTCCAGCAGCCCAGGCTCTCTTGTAGGAGGCTTGTAGAGCCTCAGGGCATAAAGTGTTCCCAGTGTCCTCTGCAGTTCCTGACTTCTCTATCATCCAGTAAAAACCTCACTTCCCAGGTGGTGCTAGTGGTAAAGAACCCGCCTGCCAATGCAGGAGATGCAAGAGACGTGGGTTCGAGCCCTGGGTTGGGAAGATCTTCTGGAGAAGGAAATGACAACCCACTCCAGTATTCTTGCCTGGGAAATCCCATGGACAGAGGAGCCTGGTGGGCTATAGTCCATGGGGTCGCAAAGAGTCGGACACAACTGGAGCGACTTCACACATGGGTATCCTCCTCTTCCATTTCAAAAACTGGTCCTGCCTCCCTTCCCTCCTAGCTTCAGAGAAGAGATGGAAGGAAGTGTGTGTGTGAGGGAGACACAGAGATGGGGAGAAGAAAGCGGGGAGACAGATCTCTGCACTCCCAGGGGCTCTCCGCCTTCCCATCCTCCTCCTCCTGTCTGTCTGGGGCTGGGAGGAGCTGTGAGTACCACGGAGCCTCTGTCCACTGCATCTCATCCCTCCCCAGCCAGACTCTGGTTCACCCCTCCTCCCCGCTCCCCGTTCCCGTCCCCGGTCGGCAGACGGTTATTGATGGAGACACATGGGGACTGAAATGAATAGCGGTCAGAGGCCCCCGTGACGTCG
Organism: Capra hircus; assembly: GCF_001704415.2. Lineage (NCBI taxonomy): Eukaryota > Metazoa > Chordata > Mammalia > Artiodactyla > Bovidae > Capra > Capra hircus. The sequence goes on along the minus strand of NC_030831.1, from coordinate 19,868,024 downwards.
GCCCTCGTGCTGTTGCCTGTCTCTCCCGGGGCCTCTTTCCTCTTGTCCCCTCGCTGGCCTTGTCCTCCGCCCGTGCCTGCCTGCAGCCGGGAGGCGGCCGCTGTCTCGCTGCAAGCCGGCAAGCCAGCTCAGGACAAGGTCAGGGGCAGGTTTGGAGGAGGAGGAGGGACGCAGGAGAGGAAAGGGAGGAGGGGGAAGGAGAGGAAATGGCCACGTTGTGTGTGTGGCCCAGGGTGACAAGGAAAGGCTTCCAGAAAGAAAAAAGAAAAAAAAAAAAAAAAAGAATCTGTTGCTCTTGTCCAGCTTCCAGGAATTTTTGCACAGTTTTTTTTTTTTTTTTGTTGTTTTTGTTTTTTTTAGAGAGAGGGCTCACTGCTCTGTCGTGAAGCAGAATCTGTGAGGGACCCTCAGGGCCTGCGTGACCTCCCCTGTCGTCTCCACCTCCTGACTTCACCTTCTCCCCTTTCTCCTCTGCTTACTCGCCCGTCTTTCTCCTGCCTCTCCGCCCTGCCAGACGCACTGTGCCCCTGGACCTTTGCACCAGTGGTTCCTTCTGCCTAGAAGGAGCCCGTCTGCTGTCTGGATGGCCGTCTCCTTCCTTCCCCTCGGGTTTCGCTCACATGTGACCTCTTCAAGGATGTCTCTCCTGACAGCCTCACAGAACGCAGCACCCCTCACCCCCCAGGACACATACTTGCTCCTGACCCCTCGTCCTGTTGGCGCTTCTCTTTGGCAGCCCTCACCCCGAAATATTAATATTGTTTGTTTGCTCCTTGATTAGTGTCTCCCTGGCTCAGATGAGGTCAGAACCTAATTGATTGTTCTGATCCTGCTTGGTTCTCAGTTCCCAGAAAGGGGCCAGGAGCTCAGCGCACATCTGTTGAGAGCATTGAATCCTGAACACCTCGGCTACTTTGGGGGTGTTAGAGGGTGGGGGGACTTGGGAGTGGTGCCAGGAGCTGATCAAGGCCCTGAAGACCTAGAGCCAAAATGGACTTCCATAACGGGGGCGGTGGGGGGGTGGGCAGAGGTTGCATGTGAGAGCTGATGGGTGGCCTGGGCAGGAAGACTTTTGTTCCCAAGGCGTCCTTGAGCCCATCTGCTCAGGCCCTTGACAGCGTGGTTATCATCATGGTCCTGCTCTCATCCCCAGCACATCATCCCCTGACAAGGCTGATGTGCATAGACAGAAGCTGTGCCCAGCTAGGGCTCACTTACTGGTTCCTCTCTCTTGAGTCCCAGTTGTCTTCTCCCTAACTCCCTTCAGAGGCTGGTGGAGAGAACTACTAAACAACAAGCGAGCGTTAACAACCTCTGCAGAGCTCTCTGATCGCAGAGTGTGGTGTCAACACAGTCACTCTGGCAGATGGGAGCCGGGACTCAGAGAGGCAGAGTCCCTCCCGGCCCTCTGCACCTCCATGAGGACGGACCAGTCTTACAGGGGACCAACTGGTGCCCACCCACCCGGCCTGCTCAAACTATCTCTTCGGCCAGCCAGCTGCCACATCTGATAGTCTCCTCTTGGGAGAACCGTCTCACTACAGCTCTATAAAAAACTCAGAGATGGACATGCAGGTATTCATTGCTGGCTGCAGGTGCTTGAAGGGACCACGTCGGCTCCCTTGCTAGGGGCAGAACCTCAGGAGCGGCCGCTCAGTGGAGATGGGGCTTCAGGAGGGGAGTCCGCCTTTGCAGGATGCTGCAGAGTGCAGTGGGCCTGGGTAGGGGTCAGAGTGGGGGCCCATGGTGGCCGGGGGAGAGAGCGGTCCCAAGCCATCCCCCTGGACATTCGCTGAACTAACTGTGACTTCCTGTCCTCATCACCGCTTCTCCCAGGAAATTGAGGAGGGGACTCCAAGCTATGAGGGGAGTCACTAAATCTCCCAGACTTGCCTCCTGTAAGAATCCAAGGTATCCCCAGAGACACGCCCTGTGAGACCCCTTGGGAATGCTCAGTCTAGTTGGGAAATGGGGTTCTTTCAGGGAAACAGCCTCCTTCTGATCCAAGACTGGTGGGTGGAGGGGAGAGTGAGGCTTGTACCAGGCTCTGCACCTCAAGGCTGAGAAGGTCTGACGATGGAGAGTGCCCCACTGGGGATGGGGCTGGTGGCACAGACATCTCTCCTTGCCTTCAGGCCCAACACTTCCCTTCCCAAGCCTGACCCTGCCTGTATCCTTGTGCTCACAGCAGAGGGAACACGGATCCCCTGTGGTTGTTTGGAGAAACAATAAAATTGAAAACCATCTAAAGATTTCTCAGTGCCATAATGCTTTTATGTTTAAACTATGGAATACTCTACAACAGTCAATAAGACGAAATGGATCTAAACGTCCAGTGTGGAAAGGCGCGTTGTCAGATGGGAGAAGCAAGTTGCACAGTAGCGGACGCCACGTGTGTACACCAGAGACATCTCCACGACTCCCACAGGCTCCCAAATCTGTGCCTACACCATAGCACAAGGCCTGCGAGGACTCCCGCCAAGCTGAAAACAGGGACGAAGCGGGTAGCGGGGTGTCTCTCATGACTTCAACGTTTTTTGTTTTGTTTGACACATTTAGACCCAGAATGTATTCATAATGTCACTTATATAATTAACTTTATAGAAAATAAACTTTGCTAAAGAGGAAGATGGAGTGCAAAGGAGGTGGGTAGAAATGGGTGAGCCAGACAGGATGCAGGACCTGTTCTGAGGAGATGGACAAAGTTCTCTGGATGTTAGTCTCCTGGCAGGTTCTTCATGAGGGACATTATTTTGGTGGGTCCTGCGATGGCCCTGGGTCAAAGCCTCCTCTCAGCTCTGGGACTCAAAGCAGATCCTCTCCGCCCAGCAAGCTGTGTGTGGTATGCGTTTGGGTCCTGCGGCCCCCAAGTCCCAGAAGGTATCTGGGCTGGGGTGAGGATAGACTCCATGCTAGAACGTAGAGGCCTCCCTCCCCGCATACCTGTCCTGCTTTCCAGTTTATCTGAGACCCAACCTGATGTGTGGTGCTGATGGCGGGATCTGAGGTGAAAAGTTGCGGGAGTGACTCAGAACCTCTGGGTGAGGTCTGACCTCCTTACCCCTCAGCCCCCATCTTCTCCATCCCCCAGTTTGCGATGTGGTCCCAGCTCCAGCTCATCACCTGACTCTCCCATCCTTCAGGATCAGCACTTTCTAGCCGCCGCCTCCTGAACATGGGAGTGAGCGGAATAGAGCTGCAGCCTAGCAGGGCAGGAGCAGCCTTGGGAACTCATCAGGGTGGGCGTGGGGGCAGGCAAATGTCACACTTGCAGAAAAGTCACGCCCAGTGCTGCCATCCGCTGCTGATTGCCTGGCCCTGCACAAGGAGGACCCGACCGGCCCCCCTGAGACCTGCCTCTCCTCTGCTGCTCCGGGTTCTACCCCGTGTGCTGGACGTGGGTCCCCCCTCACATTTCCTCATGCGGCCTTCTGACCTTTTCCCTCTCACCGTCCTTATTTACTCGTCCTTCTGTCTAGCAGCCTCCTGTCCCCTATCTTTGAAGAGACTGTCAACTCCGTGATGGGCAGAGACAGCCTCTTCTACAGGGATGCTGAGCCTCTAGCCTGAAGAGAACTGAGAAGGGTGGGGGTACACGACTGAGGGTTTGGGGCTCTGCAGAGAGAGCAGGAAGCACTGAGGGCGGAGGAGGAGAAGGGTGTGGCCCCGGGGAGGAGTGGGCGTTGGCGGCTCAGGAGGGTGGCAGACGCTGGCGCCAGTGGGGCAGCCGGCGCTGACGGTGCAAGGGCGCAGCTGATTCCTGAGAAGCTGGGCGGGGTTGGGGCGGCGGGCTTTGGGCGAGGGGGGGGTCCTCTCCCACGTGAGGGAAAAACACAGCGCCGCAGATTTAATTGCACGGAGATGGCAGTCATTTACAAAGCCCCCGTGTGCGGGGATAAAAGGCCTTGTCATTGTGAAGTGAAGGAAGTACAATTTCCTGCCCAAATCCGAACAGGGCTGAAGCCTGCCTGGGGTGTAATCACTGCGGAAGGGCACACTCCCGAGGCGCACCTCCTCCCACCCCAGCCGGGCCTTGGCTTCCTACTAATTGAATTACAGAATTAGCCAGAGGAAGGTGGCCCTGGAATAGGAAGATCTGGACTTTAATAAAACATCAGATCCTCAGGTCCTGCACGTGGCTGGCCTGGAGGAAGCGAGGGGAAGCAGGCTGTGGGAGGGGCCAGGGACCAGGATCGGAGCCCGAAACTCACCCACCAACCAGGCAGACCCAAGGGTCAAGGAGGGGCTCCCTGTTGGGAGTGACTTTTCTCTGCCCGGAATCTCCACGCATCCACCTGCCGTGGTGCCTGAAACCCCACCCTCAGAGCATCCTTCCTTGGTGATTCTCCTCCAAGTGTTGTTCACAAAACAGACGTGCCCCGCACCCCCCCCCCCCTCCCGCAGCGAAATCGAGGCAGACTGTCTGGGGGTGGATAGAGCCAGAGGGAGAGGGAATGTCTTCCAGCTTCCCTGGAAAGAGGGTTACTGGCGTTCTGGGAGCAGGTCTGTCCCTCCATCCAGTCCCTGCGCCCCCTGCTCTGGGTGGGCAAGAACTGCCTCCCTCATACCTCCTGGGTCAGATGCCCCCTTCACGCGTGTGGGACAGCCACCTGCAGGGCCAGTCCTCACATACACACTCTGCCCCTGGGAATGTCCCCCAGCTCTGGTCCTGCCCCAGGTCTGCACCTTCTTCAAGACCCACCGCTTGTGTCCTGAGAGCCTACCTCCGCCTCCTGGCCCCACCTTCTGTGGATTCCTCTGCGGCTGCACCCTTGACCACTGCTCATGGCTTGCCCCAAGGGTGAGCCTCGTCTGCCCCTCTAATCTGTGGGCGCCTTGAGAGTCTGTGAGCTCCTGGTAACAGGCAGAGAAAGAAACCATGGGGCCGACCCTGCCACAGTCTCTGCCTCTATTTCCCAGTGCCCAGCTACGGGCTGGCCCCTTCTGCCATCTCCCCAGGACCTGGCCTGTCCATTCCAGTTTCCTCAAGTCATTCCATCTGGACCTTGCTCCCTCCCTCCCCCTTCCCCCGGGGAGTTCTGATGTTCTCTTCTCTCCATAAGAGAGGGATGATGACTGTCCACCCACATCATGACTCTCTTGCCTCTCCACCTCTATCAGGGGAAACCTGAGCCTTAGAACCCCACCCTTACCCCTGCTGCCTCCTCCATGCCGCCCTCCTTTGGAGCTCACTTGTCCTTCTAGGAGTGACTAAGCCTCCCCTCCTCCAGGAAGCCTTCCTTGACTACACCAACACCTCTTAAAGCCCTTAGCAGCGGCCCCTCTCATTTGGCAGTTAGGAGACACATCTTTGTCTCTCTCACATTTATGTGTGTCCGTCCATGGGGAAATAGCGTGCTCTAGGAGCTGCCGACTCCAGTGTCCCCTTCTCCCTGCAGTGACAGACATCACTGAATGACGTGGTTACTAAACCCCACTGCGGGTCTGGCTGGGTGAGACTGGGGAGATGGCTGACTGCAGGAGAAACTGTGTGGAACGGGTCTTAGATCGGACTCTCCCACAACCCGCTAGCTTGGACACCCCCGGAAATGGCAGGAGCCATCCATCTTCCTCCGAGGAGGCCTGGGGGGTTGGGACGATGGGGCGACCGGCAGGCGGGGGAGGTGGATGGTGCCCTCAGCCAGCGAGTCAGGGGTAGCCTGCTCCCTTCTGCAGGGCCCTCCAGCACTGAAACCCCACCCAAGGCCCACAGCCTGCTTTCGGGCTCAGCACTGCCCTCCTGCATCAACTCTCTTTTTACACTAGAAACTGCAGAGGAGTTGGAACTCAGATGAGTTCCGAGTTCAAGCGTTTCTCAGAGCTAAGCGGGTGGTGTGATGTGAGGGACTGGGCCTGGCTCCCCATGACTGTCTCAGCCCTTCTGCCCTCTGCGGCTGCAAGGTGCGTGTGAGCACAGGGCTGTGGGACCTCCCCCGACCTAGACTGGGGAGCCCCAGGGGATGGGACCAGCCCTCTCTCTCTTCTTGGGGGCACTGGGCCAGGCCCAGTGAGTTCAGACCCAAGGACCTAACTGGCTGTGGACCTTGGAGGATGAAGGCCCGGCGGGCAGGCCTTTGCCAAGTGCCTGTCCCTGTCAGTAACCCTTGTTTACGCTCTCAGCGCCGGGGAATTGCATGTCTGGTGTCTGCTGCAACATCTTTATGGCACTGTGAAAAAGGACAAGGAGAGGACATGACGTATTGATGGCCTCTCCCCTTTCTCAGCAAAGAGTTCTCAGTCTGTGGCTGGAGTTGATGGGCCCGCGAGGCTCAGGGGTTGGGGACTGGCCCAGGGAAGATGTCCGTCAGCCTTTCTAAGGCCCAGCCCTTGAGTCAAGTCCAACCTGCTTCATGAAATGTGCACTGGGTTTTGCTCCCACAGTCGAAGGACTGCCCCTGTGCCCCTGCTCTGGGCTGGCCATGCCCGGTGGGCCCAGGACGCACCAATGTCCCCTTTGGTCTTGCAGGGAGTTTTTAACTCTCTGCCCTGCTGTCACGCCTGTGAGCGCGTGCTTCTTACACCTCAGAGCAGTCTGGGGTTTTATCAGCGTCTGTGACCCCGCCAGTGATGGGACAGAGACCTGGCTTGAGGCTCAGATCCTGCCTTTCCCTCCTGAGCCCCTGGGCAGGGTGTCAGGAAGTGTGAGTGGGGACCCTGGGGGCCCTGATGCAAGATGTCCTCCCCTCCATGGCCGGGATTTGGGATAAGGGGCTCAGGGATAATGTCTTTCTCTTCCTCTGAGGACCCAGGGAGAGATGGCTGTGCTCTCTGGGGGCTCCCTGGACTGCCGACCCCCGACCTCCCTCTACCCACCGAGTGCCGTCTCCAATGTCAGAGTCAGGTGGTGGGCACCTCCAAAGACAGCTCTATCTGAGCATCAAGGCTGGATCTGAGATGCACGTGGGGTATCCGTTCCTACCCCCAAACACCAAGATAGAGCTGAGAAACTGAACTCTGCCCACTTCTAATGAACCTGGCTTAGATCTTTCTGCTCTTGAATTTTCTCAGTTCAGGGTGCTCCTGCTGAGAAGCCAGGTGGGACCTGTGGGAAGCCACACTGCTCTCTGAGCCCCACGTGGCGGGGGCCTCATTGCCGTGAGCCCACCAGTTGCTAAGCATGCGGAGGAGGGCCCTTGTGAAAGCGAGTCCGTCTGACTGACCTGAGAGGCAGGCCTGGCCTCCCCTCGTCCTCTGCCTGCCTCTCTCCACGCCTGCCTGCCTTTGGGCGCCTCTCCCTCCTCGCCTGTTTGGCCGGAAACGCAGAGCCTCGATGGCTGACTTCGGCCATGCTGCTGACCTACGGGACTCCCCAGGGTGTGGGGATGACACGGTGCTGGAACTGAGCCCCCAGTGTCCCCAGTATTTTCTGGGTGTGTGCAAGTTCTGTGCCCACAGAGGAGCCAGGTGAATGCTTTTTGAGCTGCACAGAACTCCCCTTGTTGGAGCTTTACCTGGTTTTTGGATAGGATAAATGGCGGGGTGTGGGGGGGTCACTTCCTCCACAGGATCCCTTTCCACATGCAGAGGAATCCCTCCTTGGCGTGACCCCAAAGTCCCGGGCTCCCAACCCACCCCAGACAGCGCTCTACCCCGATGGTGTCCTGCGGGGCGGGGTCAACCTCTCTGACTCCTCTCTCCTCTGAAGGAGAGGCCGTCAGACTCGACAGGCAGGGGGCTGACGAGCCCCTTGGTCCCCTCATGGGTCACCCTGACCACGCTCCCCGCAGCAGGTGACCGTGTCAACCCAGGCCTTTGTTCCTGTTCCTCCCCGCAGCCCCGGACAGCCTTCCCTGCTCTTGGGTCCCCTTCCAGACCTCCGGCCATCAGAACCCTCCACAGCCTCCCTGCAACGGGCCCTTTCACGTCCAAGTGTCTAAAGCGTGAAAGCGAGAGTGAGGTTGAACAGCTTTCCGCTGTTCTCATCTGGGGGAACTCCGTCTCCCCAGCTAGACTGCGGCTCCTGGGGCTGTGTCTCTCCCACTGTACCCGTGACAAGCCCTGGGATGCAGGCCTCACCAGAGCAGCTGAACTGTTCAGAGTCGGGGCGGGGGAGGGCGCGCCACCATGCTTTGATAGCAAATGGGCACCCAGGATCCACCGGTGAGGTGAATTAATCTCACCTCTTCTCTCCGGCTCCTTCCTAACAGGCCCTAATTCACTTAAAGAACAACAACAACGAAATAGAAGCACACCAACCAAGAAATTCCAACCTCAGCATCCAAGACAGGCTATTCTGAAAAGACCAATAGCCAAGAGTCCTATATTAACACGATCAATGTTTGGAAAATGTGATTTTCTTTTTAAAAGCAGAGAAACAATCTCACCCAGTGCAGGCAGGCCATGGTCCAGCTCTCGGTGGAGGATGCTATTCCCTCATGATCCTGGTCACTTAAGCCACTCTTCTAGCTGGGCTTTGGGCCTCACCCAACATCAACACGATAGGCTCAGACACAGGCATTTAGCAATATTTAACCTGAGGGCTGTGGCCAGGAAGTAGTCAGCAAATGTGACGGGGATGCTTGCTTCAGTGTGCGAACATCAAGGCTGGGATGACCCCCACCCCACTCGCCCACAGAATCCACCAAGGAAGAAGATTGAACTAACTAATTGGTTCACTGGTACTCAAGACTCAACAAACCCTGTGACTGGGATCGGGGTACTATCCTCTGTGGATGGAGCAAAAGTTGCTTCACACCTCATTCATTCATTCCGTCCACGACCATGTATGGATAGACCATCATTTGCCAAATGATGAAAGACATACTCCCTTCCCTCGTTTTCTCCTTTCTTTTCCCTTTCTCCCTTCCTCCCTTTCTTCCTTGTTTCTCTCTTTCTTTCCTGCTTTAAAGGACATGCCAGGTAAACACACTTGTAAGGCCAGGTGGCATGCCTGCAATAAGAATACCCACTCGACCAAGGTTTGTGTAGGGCTCAGCAGTGGCACAAATGATAACAGCAAACACTTGGTGACTTGTGGTTGTATGTTGGGCATTGTTCTGAGTGCTTTACATGCACCGTCTCATTTAATACAGTAACTATATACTGTAATACAATTCTCCCCATCTTACAGATGAGGAAACTGAGGCACCCAAAGATGAAAGACTTGCCCAAGGTCTTGTGGCCAGGTCCTGGTGGAGCTGGGTTGTGAGCTGGGCAGGCTACCTGTTGCATCTGTGACCTTAGCCATGGGCTCTGACCCTCGTGTAGGGGAACACTGCAAGGCCTCCTGCGTCTTGAACCCAGAGTGACCTCCAGGAAAGGATATGCTAGGAAAGAGCTCTGTGTGGTGGTATTAGCAGTAAAGAACCCGCCTGCAAATGCAGGAGACATGAGAGACATGAGTTTGATCCCTGGGTCGGGAAGATCCCCTGGAGGAGGAAATGGCAATCCACTCCAGTATGCTTCCCTGGAGAATCCCATGCAGAGAGGAGCCTGGAGGGCCACAGTCCATGGGGTCACGCAGAGTCGGACACGACCGAAGCGGCTTAGCACACATGTGCAAAGGTGAAGATGTGTGGGCAGAGGTGTGGGTCTGGGGCCTCTGGAGTTGTTTAGAAGACTGGAGGGTAGGGCTTTTAGAGCCTCTGAGGGTAAGGCCCCTTCAGAGCTCCTCCAGACACCTTCCCAGCACGTTTCCTTGGCTTTCCCCCTTGTCCATTCTTCCTTTCCTTTCCTCTTCTCTTTTCTTTTCCCTTCCTTCCTTCCTTTCCTTGCTTCTTTCTCCCCACCCTCTCTCCCCTGACCGCCAGCATCCACCTCCCTCCTTCCTTCCTCTCTTTTCTGGCCTCCCAACTGGGACACCTTATTCTCTCCTGTCCATCTATTCAATTCCCACCCTGACTCCTCCACGATATGCCATTTTTTTCCATCTCAAAACAGCGGTCACATCTGACCCCCGGGTTTGCCTCTGGGAAAACCATTTAACCCCTGTGGCCTGACGGCTTCCATCAGCAGGATGTCTGAATCCTGGGAGAGGGCTGAGGATCTGGTTCCAACAGTAGCCTCTGTCTTGTTCTAGAAGCCCCCTGGGATCGGGCAGTTCATGTAGCCCCCCGGGCCTCAGGTTCCCTCCCTGGGAAGTGGGGACGATGACGCTTATCTGCTGGGGTCGTGGGTGTCCAGCAGAGTGCCTGGCAAACAATTAATGGGGAGGATTACTATTGCTGCCATTTTCAGGAGCAGCAGTTGTGATGTGATGCTGAAGATTCCCCATGGTGTGAAAAATAGCTTTGGCATTTATACTGTCTGCTGGTGTCTGCTGGCTTTGCGTGGGACCTGCACGTCCCCCGCGTAGACACTCACAGGGACTGGGGACCCCGTGTGTGCTTCCGGCCCCGGCACAGGCCGGCTCGCCGGGGGCAGGGTGACTGATGGCTGGCATTGACAGTCTGGGATGTGAGTGTGTTTTGTTTACCTCATGGATCTAATATGCTAATGACAGGGAGGCAGTAATGAGCTGGCAGGGACCTGGGTGACAAAGAGCTGGCTTCATGCTTCCCCGAAGAGGCACCTCTGTGTCAATTGTTTCTTTTGTGAGAGGAATTGTTAAGACCTGGGAATGTGGGCTGGGAGAGTTGGGGAGAAGAAGTCGGGGGGGGGGGTGTCTCACTCAGAAGTGGTGCAAGACCCGGCAGCTGGGGAGGAGTGGGCATCCCCACTCCCGAGGGTGGGTGGGCATGGACTCCTCCACCCTGGTGGGGAGAGGATGGGTGTGGACTGGGCACTCACATTCGTGTTCCTCACTGAGTTCTCTGAGGGCCCTGTGAGCTCTCCAGTGGCAGGGCAGACCTGCCCTCCATGGACCCTGGTGAGCCCTGCTCCCGGCAGGGGTAGTGGCAGGAAGCACCAAGTGCCCCGGGTTCATATTAGGATCCTGACCAAAGACAATCTTGCGATAGGTGGACCCCGGCCTCCAGCAAGTCGCCGGCTCTCTCTGACCTCAGTCTGCTTTTCTGTGAAATGGGTCTGATATCCCTGCCCATGAGCTATGTCCCCAGCATTAGCACAGTCCTGGAACAAAGCGGGTTCTGGCGCATGTGATGGATTTGTCAGTAAGTGAATCAGTCCTGAATCTAGTCCATCCTAAAGGAAATCAGTCCTGAATATTCACTGGAAGGATTGATGTTGAAGCTGAAACTCTGATACTTTAAAGGCCACCTGATGCGAAGGGCTGACTCATTGGAAAAGACCCTGATGCTGGGAAAGACTGAAGGGAGGAGGAGAAGGGGACGACAGAGGATGAGATGGTTGGATGGCATCATTGACTCAATGGACATGAGTTTGAGTAAACTCAAGGAGTTGGTGATGGACAGGGAGGCCTGGCGTGCTGCAGTCCATGGGGTTGCAAAGTCGGACATGACTGAGCGACTGAACTGAACTGAACTGAACTGAATAGGGGAGGTGAGAGAGCGGGCAGTGTACCTGTTCTTTTACAGGAGAGGAGAGGGACATGTCTGGAGGTCAAGGTGAGGCGCCCATCCCAAGAGCACACAGCTGGTTAGTGAGGGAAACAGCTCAGGCCCGCCGCCCGGCCTCCTGGAGGGTGAGCCTGTGAGAGGGCTGCCCTGGAGGGGTGAGCAGGCCGAGGCTGGGTGCTGGGAGTGCAAGGTCCCAGAGAGAACGTGCAGGGAGCAGACTGTCTGCAGACGCAGGAGTGTTGCCAGGACTTGGCAGCACGTGGAAAGGAACAGGGAGAGAAGACTCACGTGAGCGGGTGGGGACCGACTTCACGCAGCACTGAGCCCCCACCTGTGAGACTAGGGGGTGGCCGACAGGGCCGGGGGAAGGGGAGGTGCGGGCCTGACCCGCTCCTGTGTCCTAGGGGCGGGCATGGTTCTACCTTCTGTTCTCACTGCCCTCAGGAGGGCCTGGGCGCGGGAGGACCCCGGGCCGGGGCTCAGTGAGCCATGCCAGGTGGGACCAGCCTGAGGCCTGACCTTATCACCTTCATCACGGGGCTGACTCAGCAGCTGCCATGCCTCAGTCTTTGCACCTTTGGGTTCCCCGTTCTCTTGGCTTCCTAGAAATGTCCTTTAGACCTTTGCTTTGTCTTGGCTGAGCTGTCCGAACCTCATAGTCAGGAAGGCCAGCTTGGGGAGCTGAGGCCCAGAAGGAGAGTTGGAGCCTTGGGGTGGTTAAAGGAATGGCTGCTGGGCTGCTCACTTCCTAACCCTCAACCCTTGGCAGTTGTGGCCCCTCTGCCACTGAGCAGGGGACCCTGCCCCTGCGTTACACACCTGGTGAGGGGTGGACACTGGTTTTACATCAGAATGCTGACCAGCAACCTCTGGATAGGTAAACCCAAGCCTCCAGCAAGTCACCAGCTCTCTCTGGACCTCAGTCTTCTTTGCTGTGCAATGGGTCTGATATCACTGCTCCCGGTGGGCATTGCCTCTTTTCATCTGTGGGTCTGTAGATAGTGGTGGAGACGCATGCTGGGGAATTGGCCTCAGAGGTCCCCAGCAGGGCCATCATGTGGCCCAGAGGTCAGGCTGGTCCATGACTGGGGTGAATAGGGGCAGGGATGCAGATGGAGACCCTGGGTGCAAAGGCCCCACTGTGCAAAGTGTGTAAGGATTCGGTGGGCCCTGGAACTTGGATCAGAGACCAGACAAGGGCGCCAGCCTGCTGGGGACCCCGGCTTCCCTGCCTGTAAGATCCCGGAGGAACTGTAGATTCCTACTGACAAACTTCTAGGAATGAAGTTAGGAGGCCGATCCCAGAGTTCTGGGTGTTAATCCTGCTTCACCCTGTGCCTCCATCACCCTGAAGGCCCAGGTGAGCATGGTTGAGCCCCCAGGTCCTGGTAGACCTCTGGGGCCTGTGGCCCTCAATTTTTTTCCCTAAGTGTCCACAGGCACCACCTGCTCTTTGCCCAGGCTGGCCTCGGGAGGGAGGCAAGGACAGCAGAGGAAGATGGGATGCCAGACAGACCCCAGCGACAACACCCAACTTGGGACAGAGGAACACGGAGGAAGCTGAGAAAGGTGGCATGCCACCCAGTGACCGAGGGACTGTCGTGGACAGCATGGGGGAGCAGGGCGCCCTCATGGAGGCAGGCGTGCCCCCTTGGGCCTTGACAGAGGGGTGAGGCAGAAGGGGGCATGCCATCCCTAGTGCCAGGAGCGAGCTTGCTCTGAGTGAGGCCCGTGGGGCAGCAGGCACTGGAAGTGAGGTGGTACCCCGTGTCAGGCCACACGGGGGTAGCCCAGCCTTGCTCGCTCCTCCCTCCCCCTTCTTTCCTTCGCTTCATCTCCAGGTGTCTCCCTGCCAAGCTGGGGTAGGAAGCAGGGTAGCCGCATGGGGCCTCGACTTTGCACATCCGCTCCCCCCCACCCCCCCAAACCGCCCCCCCCCCACCCCCGCCGCCTCCTTACAGGGACGAAGGCCACCTCTGCCTCCCACGGCCAGTTCCCCCTTGAACCCCTTACAGGGACGAAGGCCACCTCTGCCTCCCACGGCCAGTTCCCCCCTGAACCGCGAGCCGCGGGTCTATATATAGCGACGGAGATGCACACTCTGGAATTGGATTTGATGTAGCCCTCTGGACTCGAGCTAACTTTTGGGGAGTAGTTTTCTTGGGAGCCTGCCAGTCCAATTCCTCCCTCATGAACACTAATTACTGCACAGACCTTCTCCATGAAATCGGCACTGAAGCCATTTCCATCTAGGCGGCTCTCCAAGACGAAATTTTTCTGCTGGGAACCGACAGCCGCAAATAAACCTACCATCGACTTAGCAACGGAGAGCAGGAGCGGGTGGGAGGCGGGGAGGGAGGAGGGACGCGGGGAGAGCGGGATGGGGGGAGGACTCAGAGGAGAGGGCTCAGCGTCTTTTCTTCCTTCTGTTCTTTATTTTGCAGAAAGGGTGTAATCAGCGCTTAGGAAAGGTGGGACAGGGAGTCTTGGAAGATAGTGCGGTGGCCTGGGAGGAGGGGCTCTTGGCTGTCTGAGCCTGGCCAGGGCCCTCCATCCACTGCTGGGCACTTCGGTGAGAGAGTCCCCCTTCCCAGTCTCTCCAGTGTTTATTCCTGCCTTCACCACCCTAGCCTCCCTGGTACTCCTGCAGGTCTGGCCCATCCCTAGCATCCTCAGTCTCGCCTCACTAAGGACGGCTGCCTGATGAGTTCCACTCATGACCCAGGGCCTGGGTACCATCCTGTCTCTGCCAGGCTGGGCCTCCTTGACCCTGCTAGGCAGCACCAATCCCTCCATTCTGAACTCCAGGGGTTGTGCCAGGCACCCAGCAGTGGGGTCTGTTTTGTTCTCTGCCCCCCTTGAAGTCTGCACATAGATTGCCAAGGAAGGGGTGGGCACTAAAGTTGGGGGGAGTTTACAAGGCCAGGTCCTGCCGGGTGCTTCACCACACCCCTGAGATTAAATGCCTTCTTGATTTTTTCCCCCAGGACAAGCCTGAGCTCAGAGAGCTCAGAGAGGATGTTTATGGTCACTTGTTACCGAGGAAGAGGCAGGGCTGGGACTTAACCACACTAGTGCATCCCAAGGGCAGATGCTGCTGTGCCCTCTCTCCTGGCTCCCCTGGCATGGTTCTGGAGGCACTGTCTGCTTCCCGCCCACCTCTGTCAAAGGTCAGCCCAGGACTGTGCACTCAGCACCGGTTCTGAGAGTGCTTGCATCCAAAGGGCAGGAGACCTTTCCCCTGAGGTTTCTCAATGTCTGGGGCAGGCCCAGCGAGCTCTGTGATCACTGGCCATATTTCAGGTTCCAGCACTCCAGCCAATAAAGTCAGAGAGGCCCCCAGAGCCTGCAGGGATCATGGCACGCTGCACCAGCCCGGCCCTGTCAGCAGAAACGCTGCTCCTTCCTTTGGCAGAGCCTGTTCTGTGTTCTGTGTTGAGGGGCTGTACCACTGTACCACAATCCTAGTCCATAAGTCACCTCTCCCACATCCCTTAACTTCTGTTTTCTGAGACCCACAGCCCAGGATAAAGCACTCCCCCAAAGTCAGTTATGCCACCAAGGCTTGGTGGATCCCTTCACCTCTCTGGGCCTCAGTTTCTCCATCCATCAAATGGGCACAACAATGCCTTCCTTAGTCCCCTTACCCAGGGCAGCAGTGGGGAGTGGTGTGTGTGACAGGGGCATCACTGGAGATGGCAGTAATGTTACTTGGACATCAGTCATTTCCTTCAAGGCCCCTGTCCCACACACCTGGCTTCATGCTCACTCTGGACCTGCCTGGCCCTGCCCACCCATCCAGGGTGGATGAG
Source organism: Capra hircus (assembly GCF_001704415.2). Lineage (NCBI taxonomy): Eukaryota > Metazoa > Chordata > Mammalia > Artiodactyla > Bovidae > Capra > Capra hircus. Next base: position 19,852,795 of record NC_030831.1, on the reverse strand, counting down.
AGAGCCCTGGGCTGGAAATCAAAAAAGTGGGTTGATGCCCGGGGCCTTGCTCATGAGGAGAGCTATGGGGCTGGACCAGGTGACCTCTGTGGCCTTCCCCTTGCGGATGTCGAGTGGGACTCCCACGCTGCTTGCTCTGCCACCTTAGCGGTGGTTTAGGGCAGGTTTCTTAGGAACTGCCTCAGTTTCCTCACCTATAAAATGGGTGACTAAGAGCGCTCACCTCTCTGGGCTGCTGAGAGCTAAATGAGGATGCCTGTACCTGGTGTGGGGTCAGTGTGCTGGGCAGTGTCTGCTCGTCTGTAGACCATACAGTCCTGCCCAGTGATGGAGCGTGTCCCGGTGAGCACGGTGCACTCGCTTCCTCGCTTAGTCGTGCAGTTCTGCTTTCATCGTGTGTGTGTGCACGTGCGTGTGTGTGCGTGCATGTGTGCGTGTGTGCATGTGTGGGTGTGTGGGCGCGTGTGTGCATGTGCGTGTGTGTGTGTGCGCGTGCATGCACGTGTGTGCACGCACGCGTGTGTGCGTGCATGGGCATGTGCACACGTGTGTGTGTGTGCAAACGTGGACTCCCAGAGGCAGGACCAGAGCATTGCCTGGGGGTGTGGCTGTCACGCAGCATCTACAGAGTGGGTCCCAGCTCCCAGCATCTGGCCAGTGTGAGACTCCTCAGAGGACCGACCTGAGCTGCTAGGGAGGCTGGTGACCACCAGGCCTGGGGCCCCCAGGGGTGGTGGTCGTCAGGCTCCAAGGGCCACTGGGCTGAGCCTGCTGAGGTGAGGGAGGATCTGGGGGTTTCTGGTCAAGGAGAGGAGGGAGCCAGCTCTCCTGGCAGGAACTGGGATCCTCTCCCCAGCTTTCAGTCTGGATGGCTTCACCCGGCCAAGATGCTTGAGCCTGATGAAGGCCAGCCTGGCTGACCCAGAGTGCAGGGAAGGCAGCCGGGCTCCACACACCCTTCCTTTCTACAGCTCTTGTGTGTTCTGGTTCTGTTTCCCCACTTAGATTCCTGGTTTATCTTCTTTCATAAAATTCAAACCTCCCTTCATCAGAGCTAAGCTGAAAGGGACACACCCATCACAGAGGCTGCCCCAAGGTGTGTGTGGCCACGGGTATGTCTCTCCTGGATGGAGCACAGGCGCTGTGGGCTTTTGGGGACCAGGCGGGGATGGCTGTGGGGCCAAGCCTTTTCCATCTAAGGTCAGTGCTCTCCTCCCAGGGAAGCACCACCACCAGGGAGCATCCCTGGTGGTGGCGGGGGGAGGGAGGGACAAGGAGACTCCTGGAAGTAGGCAGGGGAGCAGGGCAGTTAGAGATGACAAGCTCTGGTATCAGGCAGATCTGGGTCCCTGTCTGGGCTCTACGGTGTCCTGGCTGTGTGATCTCAGGTGAATTACTTAACCTCTCTGAGCCCCACTTTCCAATTTGTACGATGGATTCGATACAGGCCTGTTGGAACAGATGTGAAGATCCCTGTGCAGTGCCAGGCCCCACACGTGTTCCTTTCGTGACGCCACTGAGCAAGGGTGTCCTCTGGATTCCACTGCCCTGGAATAAGCCAGGCAGTGGCCCTGGCTCCGTTGGTAGGGGTTCCCTCCCGGTATGTGGGCCCGCTGCGCCTTCCAAAGCCTCAGCCCGCGTCTGTGTCTTCCCCTCCCCTGCCCGCCCGCTGCCGCCCCCCCAGTTCTTTCAGCATTCTCTGTTCCTTCTCTCAGGCAGGCAGCTGAGCAGAAAAACAAATCAAAGTTGCCTGCATGTCTTGGAGCCCGCGATGCTCCCACGAAGCGATCCCTTGCTTCCCATTACCCACCCCAATAACTCTTGTATATGGAGTGTGAAATAATTAGCAGTGGCAAAAATAATTTAGGAAACAAGAAGAAACTAATTGTATGAGCTTGTTTGGGGAAAACACAGCCGACCAAAAAGCCCACTGTGTCGGGAGGCCAGGGCAGTCTCGGACCTGCTCTGTGGAGGTCAAGCCCCTGGCTGGCCCATTGGAGGGGTCCCCTGTGAGACCCTCTCTCAGGACCGCTTTCTTCACTCGGATCCTCCAGGAAGGGCCCAGTGCTGTGGCCAGGACAAGCCATCCTCTTGGGCTCAGGGTGACTTCTCAGAACACATCCACAACCTCCACTTGGGCCATCCCCTGAAGGCAGATGGGAGGGAGGCGGTTGTTGGGGGAGGTCGGGGGCAGTCTCATGTGGTCACGTGGCCTTGACCACCTCCCTGAACTTGAGCTGGGGCCGCAGGTGGGCTGGAACGTCCCATTCCCTCTCCCACCTGCCTGCCTTTGCTGCTCGGACTCCCCAGCCCCTGACGGACGCCCAGCACACCATGATCGCTCAGCGCGCCTGGACCACGTGGCGCTTCCCTGGGAAAGGGGGAAACAATCAGTGTCTCCTGCTCCCCGGCCCTTCTAACTTTGAAAACTTTGCTTCCTCCCTGAGCACGTGTCCAACTCCTGGGCTCCTGCCACCCCAGTGCTCCTTGCTTTCCAGGAGGTGGAGGGTCAGGCACCCTGAAGTTTCCAAGTGACAGGTGAAAGGAGTGAGGTCTCAGGGTTAGGGGATGAGGGGCCAGGGAGAAGAAACACTGCAGACGGTCAGAGTCAGCAGTGAGGCAGCTCTGGGTCTGACCAGGCTGCTATGTCTTGCCTTCCTTGCCACGCTGGACGACTCAAATCACCGACCTGGATCCTCATGGAGCACGTTGTTGGCCTACTCTGCTCCCGGGGACCCTGGCCAAGGTCCTTGAGACCCCCTCCCCTCATCTGAATGACAGCTGGGCTCCGGGTGGGAAGGAGGCCTCTTCTTCACCCCACCCCACCCCCATTAGATAAGGAGCATTTACACAGTTATTTCTAAGGACAGAAATCTCAGATCTCTCCCTGTGAGCTCCTGTCCACTGTCTCCTCGCTCATCTTCTCTTGTCCAGGCTGTTAACGACATCCTCCTATCTGTCCCTTGGCCTCCAGTGTCTGTCTCAGACCAGCACGGCTATCATCCTAAGGCCAGCTTCTGATCTGTCACTTCCTGGCTTTGAAAGCTTCCATGACTTCCAATTTCCTCTAAGATCAGCACTTATTTCTCAGCCTTGCCTGCTTGGTGCCAGTGGTCTCTTCACCTCTCAGGTCTCGACGCTGGAGAAATTACTTTAAATCTTCACTCTGGGGTGAGAAGGCAACTGACTGAGAGCCAATCTAGGTTCACACCAGGTTGTCGCTCCCCTTCGCCTTTTTCACCTGGAATCACAGCAGCGCCCCCACAACCCTTAGCCACGGTGGCCCAGTGTCCATCTCCCAGACACACTACTATCTGCTGAGCATCACTGCTTGGAGGGCTTGTGGTGCCTGGGGCTTAACTTGTGCAAAGGAGAGACTATTAATTTGCTCATTGTTGTTGTTCAGTGGCCCAGTCGTGTCTGACTCTTTGCGACCCCATGGACTGCAGCATGCCAGGCCTCCCTGCCCCTCACCATCTCCCGAAGTTTGCCCAAGTTCATGTCCATTGCATCCGGTGATGCCATCCAGCTATCTCATCTTTGACACCCTCTTCTCCTTCTGTCCTCAATCTTTCCCAGCATCAGAGACTTTTCCAATGAGTTGGCTGTTTGCATCAGATGACCAAACCTTTGCCCATTCCTGGACCCATTCTCCTGGATCCCAAGCCAGAAACTAGGGAGTGCTGCCTCCTCCTTCATCCTCATGTCCTCTGAAGTCGTTGCCAAGGTGGGTATCTCCTCTCCATTCTGCCCCTGTCCAGGCCCAGATTTTGTCATCACCGGCTGCGTTTCTCTCCTGCAGTTCCCGAGTGGCCACCTCATCCCCAGTGTCCCTGTGCGGGCCTCCTCGAGGCCTCTCCTGTCTCCTACTTCTTTTCCCCAGTTTGGCTGAAATCTGGTGCTGAGTTGCCCTGGCAAAGGAGATAGGGTAGGTTTGATCAGGGTTGTGGAGCCAATGGAGATTGTGGCTGTTGAGCCCCGGGGGCCGGGGAGTGATGTGTGCTCGCTCTCCGCCTGGGACCAGCACGTGGGATGAGGCAGCAGAAAGCATTTGGAGTCAGGAGGGCAACTCCCCACAGGCAGGCTCCTCTGGGCCCATTTGCTGTGCTAATTGCCTGACAGAATTACAGGGCAGGTGTCCAGGACTTGGGCTGTGGTCTCATCACACAGTCGGCAGCTGAGGTCTTTGAGGGGGTGGGGGTCGGGTGGAGTGGCGCCCTGCCCCCTTCCCTACCTCCTGCTGGGTTGATGGATGACACTAGGTACGCACAGGTTGGGCACGCCTGTTCTCCAGGCTGACAAATGCCACAGGTGCAGCCACAGGGGACGCGAGCCAGCTGCTCCCATCACATCTGTGATGTGATGTTCAAGGTCACGCTGTGAGCTCAAGTGGTCTGGTGGGCTGCAGGCTTGGAGCCCCCTTGCTGCCATTGATGGGTCCCCTTAGCTAACCATCTCTTCCTGGCTGGAGAAGCAGAGGTGGGAGGTGGCGAGGGTCATTTCCTTCAGAGTCAAGCTTTCTCAACTGTGCATATGCCGACATAAACCCTGAGATTAGAGTCTCTGTTCTCGGGGTGAGAATAGCCACCTCTGCCGTTTGCAGCTCTCTTGCCCCAGGGGTCACCTCTCCTGCTTCCCCAACATATTTGCTGCCTCCTGCTTACATTTCTCCTGCTCTGATGTGGCCTTCCCACCCCAGAGCCCCGTTTTGTCTTTTTCTGGGATACCAGTCTCCCCCTCCCTCCTATTGGAGGGGCAGAAGGGATCAGCCATTGAAATAGACTTCAGCTTAGCTTTCCCCAACTCACTTATACAAAAATAAACTTGATGGAAGAATGTTATCCATTTCATGCCCTCTCTTCCAGTTAGAAAAATATTAGCACCTGTCTATGGAATCCGGAGGATACTGATTTCATATAGAATGAAATATCTGGACATTTTGAGTTCTGGAGTGAGCACTGTGAAGCTGGGACCTCTAGGTACTAGGTACTAAGTGGCAGTGTGGAAGAGCCATGTGGAGCAGTAGGGAGATACAGAAAATAGTAGCTAAGTGTCTGGTACCCCTCAGACCTGATCTTTGCTGTTGTTCAGTTGCTAAGTTGTGTCCACCTCTTTGAGACCCCACGGACTACACCACGCCAGGCTTCCCTGTCCTTCACTGTCTCCCGGAGTTTGCTCAAATTCATTTCTATTGAGTCAGTGATGTTATCTAACCGTCTTATTCTCTGCCACCCACTTCTCAGTTTGCCTTCAATCTTTCCCAGCATCAGGGTCTTTTCAGATGAGTCAGCTCTTTGCATCAGGTGGCCACAGTATTGGAACTTCAGCTTCGGCAGCAGTCCTTCCAATGAATACGCAGGACTGATCTCCTTTAGGATGGACTGGTTTGATCTTCTTGCTGTCCAAGGGACTCTCAAGAGTCTTCTTCAACACCACAGTTCAAAAGCATCAGTTCTTCAGCGCTCAACCTTCTTGATGGCCCAGCTCTCACATCCGTACATGATTATTGGAAAAACCATGGCTTTGACTTTATAGACCTTTGTCAGCTGACTGGCAGAACTGATCTAACTGAACCTTAACTTTGTTATCTGTAAAATGGGATAGAACTTACTGACAGGATAGCTCCTAGGACCAGTGAGGGCATGATACACAGTAGGTATGTGCTAAGTGTTGAGTTAAACTGGGTCAAAGTGGAGGCCTTGAAACATACAAATCAGCTTTAAAATTTACAAAAAATAAGATGATATCAGATCCAACAATTTCTCTCAGCTGTATATTCCAAAGAAATGACAACAAGGCTCAAAATAAATATTTGTGCACATATATCCAAAGCAACACAATTCCCAACAGCCCCAGAGTAGAAACCATCCAAATTTACGTCAACAGATGAATGGATAAACAAAGTATGATATACCCACACAATGGAGTATTATTCAGCCCAGAAAAAAGAAGGAAATTCTGATCCATCCAATGTGGATGAACTTTGAAAACATTAAAGTGAAGTCGCTTAGTCGTGTCTGACTCTTTGTGACCCAGAGACTGTAGCCCACCAAGCTCCCTCCGTTCATGGGATTCTCCAGGCAAGAATACTGGAGTGGGTTGCCTTTATGCATGGTGAAAAAAGCCAGACATGAAAGGTCACATATTGTATGATTTGTGTGAAACATCTGGAATATGTACTCCATAGAGACAGGAGAAAACCAGAGCTGGCTGGGGACTGGGAGGAAGTGGGGATGAGGATTATCTGCTTAAGGCATATAGGGTTTCCTTTTGGGGTGATGAAAATGTTTTGGAACTTGATAGAGGTGATGCTCGTACAACAGTGATTGTACCAAATGATGCCCAGTTGTACACTTTAAAACGGTTAATGGTTAACTTGAAAAAAAAAAAAAAGAGGAAAGAAAGCACCAGGGGGAAATTAACACATTAACGTGCACAAGCTCTGTCCTCCCTTGCTCTGCTCAGGCTTGAGCAGAAACTCCAGGCTGGGCTTCTCGGTGCACACCAGGCACATCCTTGCCCTAAACTAATTGGACATTCTTTAGGCCTGCTGGCCAAACTACTGCAGGGACACTGACCTTCTTCCCCAGTGGAGCAAGGGTTCACTGTCCCTAGCTCCTGTGCACTTAGAGTGCCCCAGCTCTGGGGCTCCCCTGCTCCTCTGGGTTTCCTTAGCGACCCTAGGAACCTTCCCTCAGCCGCAGCTCAAGCTCTGGCCAAAGAGGTGTCCCCATTTCCCTAGTGGAAAGCCTCCATGAGCTGCCCGCTCTCTGCCACATGGATGTCTGAAGCCCGAAGCTTAGCTGGATGCTCACGGAAGCTCCATCCTTGGAGAATGAGGCTTGGCTTGCCCTTGGCCCTGGCTCAGCCTCCCTGCTCGCCCTATAGACTGAGGGGTGGACATCACATTGCCAAGGGGCCTCCCTGTGAAATTGCACAACAGAAACTTCTCCTCCCTGGGCATCTGTTTTCTCTTTGGAAATACCCTCCATCCTTTTCCAGGTGCTCCCCTGTGGCCTGTGCACATGCGACCTCTCCCATCACAGCACTGAAACAGCTGAGAAGATGTGATCAGTCAGAGCAGATCCCAGGCTGGGCCCGAAAGGGAAGTGGGGGAAGGGCGGCTCCCTGGGGATGGCTCTGCATAGAGTCCAGCCTCTGGTCTTTGACCAGGGGTACCGCTTACCTCTCGCCATCCCACCTCCTGGTCATGGAAGGCTCCCCATCTTTCCTGCTCTCAGTTCCCAGGCAGTGCTGTGTAACTATCTGTTGAACTGGTATGTGTGTTAGTCTCTGAGTCGTGTCCGACGCTTAGCGACCCCATGGACTGGGGCCCACTATGCCCCTCTGTCCATGGAATTCTCCTGGCAAGAATACAGGAGTAGGTTTCCATTTCCTTCTCCAGGGGAATCTTCCCAACTCAGAGATCAAACCCAGGTCTCCTGCAATGCAGGCAGATTCTTTACCATCTGAGCTACCAGGGCTTCCTAATGATGAATAAATAAAGGGGGTGGTGAGGGAAGTGCTCACCAACCTCAACCTTCCCTGAAATACATATGTTTAGAGCCAGAACTGCAAGCTTCCCTGGTCACTCATTCACCCATCTTTCTCACACCCAGGCATCAGCTGCTCTAGTAAGCCAAGCGCCGTGTTGAGCCCAGCCCCGCTGTGCATGGCCCAGGTGATCGATGCCTGAGTCTGGATTCCCAGGGTGCACCAAACACCCTGAGAGGGACCAGTCTCCCCACCTCCGGGGGCCCTGCCCAGGGCTCTTGCCAGTCGTTCTCAACCCAAGGGCTTTGCTCCCCATGTTCTCCTCTTGGCACCCCGCTCAGCCTGTGTCTCCAGACCCCTCACCCCACACCCACTCTCCTCCAACTCAGCCTGGGACCCTGTTGGTCTCACATACCCCGGCTGACATCTCTCTCACCCCATGCACTGCTTCTGACTACCCAGGTGTGGGTCTCCCCAAACTGTGAGCCCCTGCAGGGCAGGGGCACAGATATCATTCCACCCCCACATCCACCGCAGCACTCAGCACTCAATAAATATCTCCAGCTGGTTTAAAAAAAAAAAAGGAGTGTTGGTCTGTGAGCTAAGTAGCTGGATTCCTCTTTTCCTCATGGCTCCATGCTGTTTTCTTCCTTTCTTTCTTTTTTTAACCTGGAGGGAATACAACTTCAGCATCTCCACCCACTTTATAAATACTTTGACAAATGGTTTCTCTGCTGCCGTGCTTACCCCAAGCAGGGGCATCTGTCATCTGGGAAGCGACTGTGTACAGCCCTTCCGACCTTGAATGCAGAGTCAGCGGCTGGGGGCGAGGTGGAGGCGGGGGCAGCCAGGCCAGCGGAGTTCATCTGGCCCAGCATTTACAAACTGAAAAGGAAGAAAGGCAGGCAGGCAGAAAAACCCTACCAAACTCACAGAGTAATTGCTGTCTCCTTGGCAACGAAGCTATGGCCTGGGGGCCCTGGACTCCGGCATCCTTCCTGGGTCTCGGGAGGCGAGGGGCAGCTGGGAGGGTGTTTCCTACCCTCCTGTGGCATTTGGCAGGAGGATCTGTTTTAAAGTCACTCCTCAGCCACCTTGATTGTTTCCTGTTGGTGTTTGAGCTGCAGTTTCTACTTTCTAGCCCAGTGTCCTGGCAGGAAGCGGCGCGCATCTCCATGGGACGCATGGTGGGAGGCGCCATCTATAGGACCCGCACTCCAGGCTGGCTACCCTCCCAGCCATTTTTCCCCACCACGGGGGCTTCATTCCAGGAGGTAGCTGTCTCCTCCACCTCCTTGTCCTTTTGCTTGCCGTTGTCTTGTCAGGAAATGCGCTTCTCCCTGCAGTCTTGCAGAAGAACTTGGCCTCTGGGGCCCAGGGCTGTGTCCTGCAGGAGCAGGGGGCTGAGGGAACAGGCATTCTGAAATGTGTAGGGGTGCCTGGGGCTGGGATTGGTTTAGCCCACTAGCACAGGGACCCGAGCAAAAGTGAAAAAAGTGCCTTCCCCAGAGCCGGAGAGGAGGGAACGTCCATCTTCCTCGCCATCCCCCAGCCAGTGGATGGGCTGCATGTGGTCCGGTGGAAACTGAGAGGGACCGAAGGCCTCCCTCCCTGGCCCCCTGTGTGGATCCCTTCATCCTCCAAGGGTAAGCTGTGGTCTTCCTGCCTCCAAGAAGCCTTCTCTGGGTGCGCCAACTCTAAAGGCCTATGCTCCCCTTCTGCCTGCCGGGCTTTCTCACTCAGGGCCTGTCTGTCATCTGGTAGCTGGGGAGACCCCCAGACAGGGTGGGAGCAGGCTGGGAGTGGGGCCAAGCCTTGTCCTCACGGACTTCTCTGCAGTCGCGTGGCTGTTCAGCAAACATGTGTCCATGGTTGGGTCGTGGTGTGGGCTTCCTACATTTGCAGCCTCCCTCCAAAGAAAGGCTCCCAGAACCATCGGGCAAGGCGACGACCATTCCTACTCCATGTGTCTGATTTTCTCTGTTCTTACATTCACTCACCCGGACTCTTCTTAACCAGGACCGAACTTCTCTCTCCTATTTCATCTACTAGGTTACTCTATGAAATTTGGCTCCTGAGTCATACCTGCGCATTGCCACCACCATGCCTGTGTTCACACGATCCTAGCTTCTCTACACATGGCACATCATTGACAAGCATGTATTGAGCACCTACTGTATGCATAGCCCTGCGCTAGATGCTACAGAGAGGGAGATTTGTCCCTTGGGCATGGTATTGACCTCAGGGAGCTCAGAGTTCACCTGAGGGGCAAACCTGATGCATGAACACTCACATCGTAGGAGTGGGGAAGTGAAACTCTGCTGGCCACTCATCTGACATTGACCCACTGGGCCCCAGGCCCAGGCCCCAGGAGACCCTGTGGTGAATAAACAGCTTAAGGAAAGCAAAGGGAATTAGAATTTTAAAAACCTTCCGGTGGTAATAAAATCTGGAGTGTAAAATGGGTTAGGAAATTTATTTTTTCAATATGTGATTTTTTTTCCCTTTCTCCTCTGAAAATCCACATATCTATTTCGCTTCAGGTTGGGGCTCCTTTAAACGGTTTTATTAAAAAAATCATTTACTCTGGGCTTTTCAGTTCAACTTTAACTGGACCGGGTGGAAATTAAAAAAAGGATATTTTAAAAATAAATTATATAAATTACGGCCCTAATTATAAAAGAACTTTTAAAAATGTATCCAAGCAGTACCAGAAAAATCTTTAAAAAAAAAAAAAAAAAAAAGCGCCATTTCCCTGTTCCATTGCAGGAGCATAATTTAGATACTTTGAACAAATCTCTTCCCCTAGAAGAAGCGGGCACTCCAGGCCCATTTGCCTGGGTCTCTTTCTGCGTGCCATTATTATTTGATAACTTTGGGCTTAAATCTGCATGAGAACCAATTATCTCTCTTTGTCATCGAGCAGGCTTGCTGTTCGGCAGTGGCTCTTACAGTATGGTGAAGCCTGCCAGAGCCGGGAGGAGGCGGATTTGCGGTTTAGATCATGCTCCTCTCACCTCCCCCGTGGCCCCCCTTAGTCTTTTTATTTTTTCTGCTTTTCACCACTTTCTGATGCAACAAGTCTTCCTCATCCCCAGCCATGTGCTTCTCTCTGCCCCCAGACTTCTCCCTGGCCCAGCTTCCTTCCTGGAGGACCCCACCCATTAAGGGTTTTCTTCCTTCTCCTGTGTCTTGCAGACTCAGGCTTCCTGCACAGGACTGAGACAGACTGGTGTTTCTCGGCCCATCCTCCAGTGGGGGCCTACGTGTGGGTCTTTTATCTTCTCAGCTAAAAGGAGGTAGTATGGGGAACCTAACGCCGGAGGGAGGCAGGGCTCCTGCTCTGTGGCGCTCATAGTCTGCCGTGGAGGCAGAGCAGACCCAACCTAAGGGACAGGAACGCAGGCTGGTGCTGGATCAGGACCTCGGCAGTGAACTGAGGACATTCCAGGGGGAGAGCCGCCCTGCTGGGCCCCACTCAGGCCTGGGATGTTGTTGCTCTCGTTCCTCCAGCAAGAAGAGAGCAGAGGTGATGACCACAAAGTGGGTGAGGGACCTCATCCCTGCCTGATGGACTGGACTGGGTGGAGGGGAGAAAAGAGTTCCAGGGCAGAGGCAGCCCCAGACGGGATGGGAGTACTTCATCCCGTGGGAAAGCAGGCACTCGGCCCCCCGCTACCTGGATTGGACAGTGTACCTGGAGGCACTCGATACACTTTGGTGGAGTGAATGAATGAACGAATGAATGAGGCTAGGAAGGGAAAAGGTCGGGGAGGCTGAAGATGGATTGGTGGGGTTCGGGTGTGTTAGACCTTTCCCAGTCCAAATGGCAAACTGCCTTTTCCACAAAAACAAACAAACATTCCCTGACTTCCTATTACCCTAAGCACAGGGCCCCCAGACCCCACCTTCCTGGTGCACCAGGCCATCCCTTCTACTCCGTTCCGGGCCTGTGCACTCATATTCTCTTTGCTGGAGGACTCTGTCCCCACCTACCTGGAACTTTCTTCCACCACTTGGAGACATTACTACCTCTTGGAATTCCTGCTTGATCCCAAAGTCCAAGTCAGATACCTAGATGACTCCAGTCCTCATTCCATTCTATCCCCGTGCTGACCCTAACTTGGCTTCTAGCCAGTAAAGAGCCCGGGGGAAGACAGGGGCTGCCCTGACCGCGGCCACAGATGAACCCTTATCCCACTTGGCATTTCACACGAAACATAAATGAGCCTCAATAGTAGCTAGAAGTAACTACACGTGCGCCAGGCACAATAGTCAGCATTTTGTGAGAGCTGAGAGGTGGAGCTGGTAAATGACTGACTCAAGGCTAAACATCATAGACAAGGCAGGAAGCTGATTTAGAGCCTAGGCAGATCTGGCTCCAAAGCTTTCCGCTAAACTTCTGGTCATGGAGGCCTTGGACTTGGAGAGGGCGGCTCACGCTGCAGTGGCCGTGACGTGTGGGTGATGGGATCCTGCTACCACCCTTGGCGGAGAGCTTGGCACCTGAGCAACTTCACCTGTTGACCAACCTTCCCTCCCTCGGGGGATGTGTTAGGACGATCGCAGGCCTGTATCGTCTCCATGTGAGACTGCAGAGGCCTGAGAGGCTGTGGGGACTGTGCCTTCTCCTTTTGGCATCACACCCCCCTCACACATGCGTGTGTATACACACCCCATCCCAGCACACACCCCTCATATACGCATGTGCACACACACGCCTACACACCCCATCCCAGAGTAGGGACTGGGGCGGGGCAGCTGGTTTTGGAGGTCTCTGTCTTCCACCTATTCCTGAGCAAGCCGGGAGTGCTCTGAAAAATGAGTGACTCCCCCCTCGTCCGGGTTGGAAGGCTGGAATTGGCTGGCTGGGTGCTCTGCTCCCTCTCACCACTCAGAGTGTCCAGCAAGGGGCCAGCTGTTTGCATTTGGGATTCAGGCTCATGTGCTTTTTTACTGGAGGGAATACACTCTAGTTTTTAAATGAGGGCTTCCTGGGAGGTGAGGGGAAACTCCACGATTTTTGCAGGAGGTGTTTTGGGGAAAAGGGTATTGTTCCCAGAGTGGCTTCCAGAAAGGGGCCATCCGGATCCTCCCAGGAATTGCCCAGGAGAGGTGAGCTCCACTGGGTTTCTCCACCACTCAGCCCACTGCAAGGCTCATTCTTTAGTCACATTTTTCTGTTGCACTTTGAACAAAGAATGTCACATGTACAGGGACCTTCTCAGTTTGAGGCAAACCGGGACAACTGGTCACCCTCTTGCCCAACACACTTCTCTGAGTGTCTCTGGGTGCAGCTCCTCAGCGGGGCTGGGGACGCCCCCTCTCCACCTTCACTTGCCTCCTTCACTGGTAGGGAGTCTGGGAAACGGCTTGTCATGGGTGCCCGATGGAGCACAACTGGGTGACGGAACACAGCTTTTGTACACGGTGTGATGACTTCCTGCTCTGTGGACACTCTGGGGCCAGGGACGGCACCTACAATCCCAGGTTCAGATCCATCTCCCTTACATAGGCCTCCTTGAAGCAGACCCCCTGAGTCTCCCAGAGGCTTTGGAGGGGGGTTTGCATGGGGGAGGGCAATTACAAGCATAGGTGGGGGCTGTAATTGGGGGAGAGTTTGTAATGGTGCAAGAGACAATGCTAGCACTGTGGGGGTCCCCAGACCTCCAGAACATGGCCATCACGGGGCCCCATCAGGCCCTCCACTCTCCCTTGCTTGGCCACCCAGCTCTTGACTCAGTGCTGGCCACTCCTGTCGACTCTGTGGCCCCTGGGGAAGGTCCTTTTGGTGGCTGCTCCCTGGCCTCCCACTGCTGGCTGGAAGGCAGGCAGGCAGGTGGGCGGGTAGGCTGAATATTACCCCTAAGATGAATGAAGAAGAGTTTCAGGCCTTATTGGATTATAGTTTTTATTGAACTTTATAAATTCCAATTAGCAGACCCCTGGGCAATAAGCGACACGCAGCCCATGGCTCACTTTATGGTGTGATTATGACCCTATTTATCCTGCTCTGAACGAGAAGTATTAATGGAGGAAATGGAGGAAAGGGGGCCCGAGAATACATAAAACAGATATTGGTGACACAGAAATAAACAGACAGGGTCAGGGAGAGAAAATAACCTCTGAGCAGACAACGGGGGATGGAAGATCAGAGATGCCAGGAACCTATGTGCCCAGAGCCACAGCCAGCGTGGATGCCCTCCTGGCCTCCCTTCCAGGGTAGGGAGCCCCTTGACCTCTGATGAATGCTGGGGCCGGGAGAGCACGCTGACCCTGCCAGCCCTGGGCCATCTTGTTCAGGCTGGAGTCTGATCTACTGAGTGCAGGGCCTTGGTGTGTGCAATTGCCCTGCCGGGCAGTCCACTGCCTCAGGAGGCCCTGACTCCCTGGCTAAGCAGCTTCGGGGCAGCCCAGTGGGTTTCTTAATGGTTCAGAGGCAACTCTCACCCTGTGAGGATCTGATGGATGCTGAAGGCATTCTTCCTAGAGAAAGGGGCCTAGTGCATGTACGTGTGCGAATGCCTCCACAAGCTATGCACACAAACAAGACATTTTGCATACAGTTTTGGGGGGGGGGATTGGATCCCTGAAAACTGATCATGGCTTCTCCCTCCCCCAGGGGACTGAGAGCCTCAGGTGAAGGATCGTGGAGATGAAGGAACTGAGACCTATCTCTTGCTAGTTCTAGTTGGAGGTGCTAGGAGCCCGCAGAGAGGCGGGCAGCCTCTAAGGGTCTGGCCATGGGGATGGAGGAGGGGGTGCTCTTTGAATCCCACCTTATTTTCCTTTCCTCTTGGACACTCGGGTTTGTCCCCACCCACTCAGCTTTAAACCTTTAACAGCTGGGACCCAGAAGATGCTGCCTCGCAGTGAGGCCTGCGGAGACCTGACGGGTTCACCCAGAGAGGGCTGGGGTGAATCGAGCTGACAGAGTTAGGTGTGGCCACACTCTCCCAGACTGAAACCCTTCCTGTATTTCCCAGGAGAAAAGAAGCAGGTTTGGGGCTGCCATGCCCTCCTCTGGCTTGTTTGTTCCTTTCTCCCCCTTCCGTGGGTCATCTTTCTTGGAGGCTTCAGTGGAAGATTAAAAAAGGAAAAAAAAAATTCTCCTATCAGCATTTTGCCATTGTGTGGAAGCACGAACACAGAGGTACCCGACGAGGCTTTTGTAGTTTGAACAGAATGAAAAATGCTTCAGGTGTTCGTCAGTCTGCAGTGGTATGTAAATAACATGCTGAGATCTGTGGGCAGCCCAGCGCGGGTCTGGCTCTCTGGGTCCATTAGGGGTCACCGAGGATCCTCACCGCAAGTATCCCCGCAGCTGGCCTGGGCCTCGCCCGCCCTCTGTGCCGCTGTGATTTATGGAGCCCCGCCAGGCCTTGTCTCACTTCAGATAAGAAGTGTGGGTGCGTGTAAGCTCTGGTGGTCATGAACCAGACTGGCCTGGACTTTCCTGCTTCTTGTCCTCAAGAGGGAGAGCGAGTCAGGGGGCCTGACCAGGAACCCGGCCAATGGTTGGGAGACCACGTGTTCTCTTGAAACCCTGGGAGAATCCCAGGGTGGGGGGGAGGTTCAGTGAATACTTAGGCAACGAGATGCTGTTGCCCCCACCTCCTTGGGTAAGACCAGGGCTTCTGGAGATCTTTGGCCCCCAAGGAAGTCCGGGGCATGAAGCGGGGACCATCCCTCATCTTGCCAGGTCTGTATTCTCTCCCCTCATTCCCTGGGCACTTACATTGGCTGAGCCTGACCCCATAAGAATAGGCTACCCCTCCCCCTGGCCCAAGCTCTAAGTAGCAGCTTCTCCTCTCTGCCCACTTCCTGGACAAAGGCCAGCAGTGCAGAGGCCCGGGCCTGGGGCTGCAGAAAGCCCCCCAGAGTGCTCTGGGCATTTGTACTTTTCAGAAGACATCTTATGGGTGTAGAAAGGAAGGCCCAGAGAGGACTGTGGGGTCAGCCAGTGTGTTAAAGCATTTTAGAGAACTTTGGATCTGGCTTTGGATTTGGTTTCTCTGGTCCAGAATGCCTCTGGGTTACCTATGTACCTGGCAGGTGGAGGGTGACGGACTTTGGATTTTTTCCCTAAATAATTGAGCGAGCTGGGCCTGGGTGGGCAGGCGGTTGACGGGAACCGAGAGCAGAGCAGGAGCCTAGAGGTCATTGGTCCTCTCTGTTCACACCTTCTAGCCTGGCTGGCTCCCCAGAACCCAAAAGCCCTTTTCAAATACCTCGGGGCCTGCCTAGAGCTGCTGGCACAAACCTGGGCTAGGGCAGAGGCTTTGGCCCAATCTTACGATGTGTTTGGGATCATCCCTTCCCACTCAGAGGCAAGTCTTATGACATCACACATTTCTTGGGGCCACTTGGTCCCCATCATGCTGCCACGGTGCTAGTGAATGTTCAGTCCAGGGTTTGAACAAGTAGAGGGTCAGTGCCAAGGCTTCAGGTGTTGGGATGCACATGAGTGAGCACTGGGGGACTTGGGGGTTTTCCTGGCCCATCTACAATCACATCTCTACAGCCCTCCAGGCCCCAGGTCATGTGGATGCGTCCTTCATAGGGTCAGGTGACCCTGGGGATCCTTTGAAACAGTTTGAAGAAACCATTTGCTCAGGCAGCCTCCCACACTGGGTTTGGGTGCTGGGGATGGGATGGGAGTGTACCAGGGAGCCCTGAGGCCTCCACCAATGACGCTCTCCCACTTCTGGAGCCCAGGGCACAGAGTGGGCAGAGAGGCAGGGCTGGCCATCACAAAGCCTGGCTCTAGCCCACCTCTGCCTCCAAGTCACCCAGTGACTCTCGCCCTCTCTCTCCCCTGGCCCCCTCACAGCAAAGCGAAGGAGTTGGCACGGCTGATTTCTGAGGTCTGTGCCAAGCCTAAAATATGCGGATGTCCCCCCTCTGATGTTTCAGGCACGAACACAAATTAGCGCGAGTGCAAAACTGTGGATGAGTAATAATGGCCCCCAGCCCCCCTGCCCCAAGCACACACACATTCTTCTCTCTCTTCATGCCCCCCTGTAATAGATCATACAGGATGGATTACATTAATTTTCTATAAACTATATCAACTTGAGTGACATGTCCTTAAGGGTTGGCTGATTGATATCTACAATGCGGTCTTATAATCTAAAATCATATTAATATTAATATTAAAGATTTTCTGTCCTTTACGCGCACCATTAAATCTGGAGTATAAGGTGAAATTGACAACATACATTTTGACAGCTTATCTATAATAAATATGCAAATCCTGATGCCCACATGTCATCACAGATGCTCCACAGCTCTCTGAAGATCAGAGCCTGCCTGTCTCCCGCGTGACATTTCCAGCGGAGGATCAGAGCACCCGTCTAGGCGGCAGGAACTGCGCTGGGTGTGCCTTTGCTGGCGGTGACCCTGGCCTCTCTTGTCTGCTGTGAAAGCCTGTCCTTCACCCTGCCAAGCAGGCGGGAGGGCTTGAGGAGTGACAGGCACAGAGAGCCGGATGCCATCTCACGTACCCTCTGGAACACAGAAGACTCCAGGTTCCCATTTTTCTTAAGTCACAGAAGCACTTTTGATGTCTTCTCTACCCACTCTGGGTACAGCTGGTTGTCATCCCTCAGTACCCAGTGAGTTTAAGAGATGGGGCTGTTGAGTTGGTAGCCCTGGGTCAAATCTCATCTCTGCCACTAACCTGCGCTCTTAACCTCCCGTAGCTTGTTTCTGCATCTGTAACCAGAGAAAGGAAATGGGACCTCCTTCCCGGTGGAAATTCGAGGACTGAATGAGATCATAGAAGCCAGGTGGCCTGCACACCTAGTGATGCCTCGCTAAAGGGTAGCTCTTAGATTTTCTAAATCAGTCCCACTTTCTCTGACCCCTACAATCCTTCCTGTCCCTAAATCCCTGCCCTTGTACAGACCCTACCTCTTAGCACACTGAACATCCCAGCTTCTTCTCTGCTTCTGTCCTGTGCCAGATGTGAGCTCCAAGATGGAATCCTGAATCTCCCTGAGCTCCCAGTCCTGGCCCAGGACCCAGCTGGAGCAAAATGGGACATGGACTGAGATTGGGACAAAGAAGTCAACTGCAGGGGGGACATCTAGTCGCCTCTCTGCTGAGACTCTGCTAGGTCCGTCTAGATGGCTGTGTGTGTGCGCATGTGAGTGTGTTGCCAGGGGATGATGAAGTGGGCCTGGAAAATGCATTATCCTTCTCACATTAACAGGGAGGCTGACAAAAGAGCTGAGGAAGGGTGCAGAGGAATTTTCAACAGGTGCAGGACTGTTTGTTTGAGAGAGCTCCAGGCCATCTCAGTGGTCCCTACCCTCACCAAGAGTCTGCTGACACGCCAGGCCCTGGGGCCGTATTTCTGATCACTCTCTTCCTTCCAGCCTCTGTGAGCCCACCTGGGCAGGCTAAATCCAGTCTCCGAGGTTTGATCCATCAGTTTGAACCTCCTCAAGTTTCCGTCATTGTATTTAGCGCTTCTCCGTTCTCCCTCCTCCACAAAACCCTCCCATATCAGGCCAGCCACACGAGGGCTTCTGTCTCCAAACTGCATGATTTCAAGTGTGAAGAACCAGAGGACAAGGTTCCTTGTCGCCCCATTGTATTCTTCCGTAATTGCTTGGCAGTGGACAGATTTGTGCTCCCTAGCTAGACTGAGAATGAGGTGGGTGGGGACTGTGCCTTTCTTTCTGATCCCCTGAGCAGCTCGCCATGTGGCCAGGGACACGTGCAGGTTTGGACCCTTCAGGACTCTGGATTGGAGCTGGCACAGACATGAAGACCCCATGGATCTGGAGAAGTCTTCAGAAGCTCATTTGTCAGGCATCTCTAAAAAGGAAAGGTCGGAATTGTCCTCTGAGTCTCTTTAGGGGCCAGGAGCAGGGCTCAGAGGAATCCCAGAAAATTTTCTGGGATATCAGAAAGTCCATTCACACCGCCTACCTCCCCTGCAGGGTGATGGCCTGGAGGCAGCTCCATCTTTACCAGTTGTGCCTGTCGTGTGTCCCCACTCCTGGGCTTCCCCCCCCCCCCACCCACACACCGCCCCCAGCCCTGGGATCCTGAGCTACACACCTGCAGTCCTAACCAAGTGTAAGAAGTTTGGTGACCCAGGCTGGGGAGGCAGGCTTCAGGAGGAGGAGTACCGCTGCTGGAGGAATCGGCTGGCAGGCCCTGGCCCAGCTTGGCTTTGGGAAATTCAGGCCCATCACAGGATGCTCATGAGCCGACTCTTGCAGCTTAGGTAGCAAGCAAAATGAGTCCTGGGGAGACGGTGAGACCCCGTGGCCGGCTGAGGGGGACCCCACCTGACACGGCTTTCTCGGCTCCTCTACCCTTTGTCTCTCTGTGTCTCTCGCCACTAATACCTTCCGGTCCTTCCTCCCCGTGTAAAACTTGAGTCTCTACACTGTCTTTAATACGGAGTGTATTAATGTATTAGATGATCAGTCGTCTACAATTAATCAATCAGCAAGAGGTGAAGACTGGAGAGGAGGAGTGATGAAGAGGAGAGCGTGTGGCTTTGGGCAACTCACTCAGGCTCGCTGAGGGTCCACAGTGGCTGCCCTACCGTTACTGTCATATTCGTTTGTATCTTTCAACAGATTCTTGCTGCCTCTGAGTAACACAGGCTGCACTGGATGCCGCGGATGGGCTGGGCTGGGGGAGGAGACAGACTTGCCCCGGCACCCATGAAACCTGTCTTCTGGGGCTACCGAGGAGGTTAAATGAGCCACTATTTGATGATCACTAGGCAATGGCACCCACTCCAGCGCTTTTGCCTGGAAACTCCCATGGATGGAGGAGCCTGGCAGGCTACAGTCCATGGGGTCACAAGGAGTCGGACATGACTGAGCGACTTCATTTTAGACTTCACTTTTTGGTGATCACCAGGCACGGTGCCTGGCATACAGCCATGTGTTGTATGCCATAATGTTGGTTCTCTCTCTGCCTTGAATGAGTCTCATCTGGCTGGAGAAAAAAAAAATGCCACTTAAAGGAGGGTCAGATAATACTATGGAGGAAGGTAAGGAAGGTAAGGAAAGAGGTATGGAAGGTAAAGAGGTAAGGAAATGAGTCTTGCGGAGGGGTTACCTGTGGGGGTGCTGGCTGGAGGTGGGGGTGGATGGTGACCAGGTGGGTGGGAAGAAGGAAAATGGCTTCAATGCCAACCCCAGGAGTAAGGAGTCTTGCCTTTTAAAGTCTCTTTCTTTCTCTCCCCTCACTCATCTCTTCCCTTCCCCGCCGGTCTCTGCCTCCTGCTCCTCCCTCCTCCTTCCCACAATTAACCCCAGGCTGTGGAGATTGCTCCCCGCGTTGACGAATGTCTCTCCCCATCCCCCCCTCCTCCTTTCAAAAAATTTTTTTTGTGTTGACTTGACTCGACAAGCCCTAATCCCTGACTCAGCTCCCACTTCTTCTTGAAACCAAAGGTAAATTCTCGGTGGCCGGCGGGGCGGCCTGGAGCAGCAGGATCCACACCGCGGAGCTGCCGCGGGAAATATTGATATTAGCCGACCTCTGGCGCCGGCCGCCCGCGGTGAAAATAGGACGCGGGGCCAATCAATTACCGAGCCATTAAGGGCAGGGAGGCGGGAGGGAGCGGAGAAAAGACGGGGCTCCCCCCTCCCCGCCCCCGCCCCGCCGCCGGGCCTCGCCCCCTGGGGATGCGGAGCCACCTCCCGCGCGGGGCTCCCCGCGCGCCGCCGCTCGGACTGCGGCCCCCGGCGGTCAGCGTCAGTGACCCCAGCGGGTTGCCGGGGAGATCCTGGGGGGCCGGGGCGGGCGGGGTGGCGCGGAGTCTCGCGCGGGGGCTGGTCCGGCGCTGGGGCGGGCTGGCGCTCTCTTTTGTCTGCACCTCCCGTCCTCTCCCTGGGATCCTGCTCTCCACCCCCCCTCCTCCTCTTTGTTGAAACCTCTCCTCCCCACTTCGGTGCCGCTAGCTCGTCGGACCGCCCTTGTGTTGGTTTTGCCGGCCTCTCCCTTCCTCCTGAGCCGGCCACAGGGTGGCTCCTGCTCCCAGTCCCCCCAGAGCCCCGCGGGCACTGGACCAGCCGCAGCCAGGCTGGGACTGTGGATGGGGTGGGAGGTGTCCCTCACTTCAGATTTCATGCCCCTTAACACCTGTCTTCACACATAGCAACCCACATCAGGCCCTTCCGATTTGGGGTCAGAGACTTCTGGCAGCCCTTCCTAGTGTTCAGGGGTCTCTTCTAACTCAGACAATAGCCCCACATTAGGGGAGGACCCCCACGTCGAGACGGGGACAGGCTGTGCCTTGGGAAGACAGAGGCCTCTGTCGCTGGGTTTCTGGGGTGCGTGGAGGAGAGTGGGAGCCACCTTCTGTATTTGGGTGGGTGGGGGTTCTGTGATTCTGTGACCAGGTGGAGGCCAGCAGGTGGGAGCAGGCAGGCTGTGGACTGCAGCCACTGTTTGAAGTTTCTTTTCTGGAGCTGACCTTTCTTAGGGGTAGGGAGGGGCAAGGAGGATGTGAGCTGTTGCACTCATTTGGGGATTGGTTGACTGATCTATACTATATCCTGAAACTTCCACAGGTTCTTAGGCATACAAAGCTCAAATTTGTAAGATATAGTTTTGGAGGGGAAAAGTCATACTTTTACTATTTTAAGATAAATCCCACATTTTGCAAAATTTAGAACAGTAAAAACACTCCTTTTCACAAGTTCTCTTGTTCACGAGTTTCCAAGGGTGGCCCCAGACCTTCAATATGGGTCCATGGGCCTCACCTGGGAATCTGTTAGAAATGCAGGTTCTCAGGCTTTACCCACTGACTGAATCAGAAACTCAGTGGGGAGGGACCCGGCCATCTGTGTTTAACAAGCCCTCCAGGGGACTCTGAAGAGCCCTGAAGTCTGAGCACGGTTGACCTCAGTTTCCCCTGGAGGCAGGTGGGTGGAACTGATTCTTCCACCTCTGGAGGAAGAGTGGTAAACAGCCCTCACACGTCCAGAGGGCGGAGGGTTGGGACTTGGTGTTAGTGAGGCAGGCTTTAAGGGTGTCAGAAGGGCATTTGGTTTCACCGCACAGGCACCCCTTTATGGAGGTAAGTATTCTGTTTAGAGATGTGGCATCTGCCTGGCTGTGAGTCTGCTTATGACCTGTGCGAGCTGGCAAGGTTCTGGATTTTTGAGGCCCCTCTGGACTCAGCACTTGGGGAAGGAAGTAACTTGGGGGTATAGCCACTTACATAGGAAAGCAGGATGATTCTTTAAGACTGATTTTTTTTTTTTTTTTACTTTGAAAAGCAGCTTAAAAGCAGCTTGCTGTAGAGCAGTGTCTTTCACACCCACAGCCTACCTCAGTGTTGTGTCAGGTGTCCTTTGAAATATAGGCTTCCAGGCCCCTTGTCTGACAAACCGGCGCCAAAGTCCAGGGAGAAGGCGGTTCCAGGGCCTTGGGGATCTCATGGGTGAAGCTTTGGTGTCTTCCAGAGCTTCCATAGAAGGAAGTTTGAACCCCCAACTCTCTCCCTAATGGGCTGTGTGGGACCTTGGACAAGTCCTGTAACCTAAATGTTATGAAAGAGCCTGAATTGTAAAGGTCACCACCCGAATTCAGAAACCAGCGTTTCTGGGCCCTAGTTTCCTTATCTATAAGTGACCAGTTGGAACCAGGAGCCTCTCAAGCTGTAACAAGCCATAGCTAACACTTTTAATGAATAAGCCCCAAACAGCATAACATCAATTTAGCAGAGTCCTCAGCCTGCTGCAATGGTCTTCCCACCCCCTTCTCAGGAAGATGAGCCAGTCTGCCTACAAATGAACACAATAGTCAAGAAAAAAATAGCAAGCCCTGTGCTTTGTAGAGCCCATCAAATGCCAAAAAATGACGCCTGAGCTCCCTAACATCAGTTCATCACCATCAATCAAACTTGCGACCCTCTGGCTACAGGAAGCCTTTCCATGGAGGCCACGGGTATGGATCCTGGGGTTTCGAGTCTTGCACCAGAGAAGGGTCACCCACTTGGGTTGACTGAAGCGGGAGAGGAGCTCAAGCCTCCAGAAAACTTTTTTTTTTTTTTTTTTTACTCTCCATTACCCAGAAAACAGAATTAATTAGAATCCTCCATTTTCCGAGAACCTGGGTTAATCAAGGTTTATATGCAGTAATTTTTTCCCTCTAGAACAGTACACTGAAGCCATGTCTCCACAAAGAACACAGTACTTAGTGAAACTGCTGGGATGGGAATGGATCCTCGCTGACCTGGAACCAAGACAACCCTGATGTTTCACTGAGTTTCAGCTCTTGGTGGGAAAAAAAGCAGACTGTGGGCTCCTGTGGGAGAGAGGACACAGGTTGGCTTTCCAGGCTGGCTCTGGGTAGGGGTGGGATAAAATGCTTCCTATTATTTTGTCCAAGAGGCCATATCTGGGCACTGCCCTGCTCATTTCATGCAAGTTCTGCCCCTTCCAAGGAGCCGCCCCAGCCATGGCCCCTTGGTCACTCTCCCGTGACCTTCTACAAGCTCACAGCCTAAACAGCACAAATTTGCGCTTGATTTCAGAAGGTCACATGTTTCTCCTTACATCTTCCCTGAATGTGTTCCCCTGAATCCCCAACTGGGTTTTAGATTCTTTGGGGCTTGGAGAACTAATGGGTCTCAGACAGTTTCAACACACAGTGGGTGCTTAAAATCAGACAGACAGAGCTAGAAGGATCCTTACAGATCAGCTCATCCGACCTCCAATTGACAGATGAGGAAACTGAGGCCCAGAATGCAGAGTGACTTGTTGAAGGCCTCATAGCTAGTCAGTGTCAGGGCAGGAATTGAAACCCAAGGCTCAACAAATATTGAGTATTTTCTGATTATACATTATGTTAGTAAGGAGGTTGGGAAGACAGGAATTAAAAAAAAAAGATTTCGTATGAGCTTAACTTGGTACATTTTCTTTGGAAGCAAATATCAATCAAATGTGGGATGCTCAGAAATCATTTTACTTGTAAGAATTTATTTTACAGGTGGAATCACACATGTGTGCAGTTGATGTACACAAAGATATCAGCCGAGTGTGCTTTGTAATAAGATAAAACACAGAACTAGAAATGGTCAAAAGGTCTTTCAGGGGGGCCTGGCCACATAAATTAGTGAATATCTGGATAACTGAATACTTTGCACGCGTGCCAAATCGCTTTAGTCGTGTCTGACTCTTTGTGATGCTATGGACCATAGCTGGCCAGGCTCTTCTGCCCATGGGATTCCCCAGACAAGAATATTGGAGTGGGTTGAAATGCCCTTCTCCAGGGGATCTTCCTGAACTAGGGATCAAATTCATGTCTTTTCTGACTCCTGCATTGGCAGGCAGGTTCTTTACCACTAGCACCACCTGAGAAGCCCCGCTGAACACTCGCAGCTACTAAATGTGACACAGTGGATCCACGTGAGTGTCCATCTGGAAAGAGCTGAGATGGACTGCAAAGTCAGAAATCAAGGTGCACCGCGGTGTGGGGAACGCATCCCAGTCTCCACAACAGAAAGCGTCTGTGGGTGTGTTTGCGCTACCTGACTGTACTTGACATATTTCTGGAAGAATACCCAGGAAACGGCTCCTTCTGGCAAGCGGGATGGGGTCTCGAGTGGGAGGAAGAATGCCACTTCATTGTGTATCCTGTGCACTTTTTAAGATGTGCGTGTGTTATTCTTATAATAATAATGATTCAAAACCTCAACATCACAGTCTCCCAGTTCAGTGTTTTCCTTCACTGTAGCAAGCTTCCTCTCTTGCTGTTATTCTGTAAATTGGTAACTTGAAGCCTAAGTGTCATAATTTCAAGTAGGTGTGTGTTTATGTTAGTTATTCAGTCGTGTCTAGTACTTTGTGACCCCATAGACTGTAGCCTACCGAGCTCCTTTGACTATAGAATTCTCCAGGCAAGAATACTGGAGTGGGTAGCCATTCCCTTCTCCAGGGGTTTTTCCTGACCCAGGGATTGAACCCTGATCTCCAGATTCTTTACTGTCTGGGCCACCAGGGAATCCCAGTTTCAAGCAGGTAATAAACAACAAACAAGCCATCTGCTCTTAGCTCATCCCTTTACTTTTTAAGCCCCAAATTGTGCTTTTTCAGGGAACTGAAGCTCTGGGGTGGTATACCCCATGTGGAGGAGGTGCAGTACAGAGTTAAGAACCATGTTCTCAAGCCCAGTGTTTACAAGGCAGATTCCTCACATGCTCAATGCCTCAGCCTCCTCATCTGTAAAATGGGAACAATCACAATTCCAGCATCCTCGGTGAGGAGGAACAGAGTTCCCCTCTGTCCGGTGCCCTGTCCCAGACTACGGGATGAAGGTGCCCTTGAGCTTGAAGACACTGTCTCTGACTTTGGGGAGTTCAGACCTGGCTGGACGCAGCTCAGCAGGAAGGAAGCTGATAAACAAGGGCAAATCCATGGAACTCAGCACCAGCTCCCGCGTGGTGGAAAGTGGGGAGAGGAATGAGGGCAGGGCTGGTGGGTGGGGAAGAGAGAAAAGATGCTCCAGCAGATGAGACAGCTGGTCGCCTCCCCTTCCCCCAAGCATGGGAAGCCCTAGGTTTTTGGATTTTCTTTGCAAACAGCTGGCGGATTTCTGGACAAGTTGGGATGACCTTTGGAGAGAGGTTGTGGTATGATACTGGTTGCAGGAAAGGAAACTAGATTCTGTTCCCGAGGAGGGGCTGTGTCCAGCACTCAGCTGTCACCCAGCAACCACTGGGGTCTGGGCAGGAATTTGACTCGGTCCTAGTATCTCCAGCTGAAAAATGCAGGTGCCTGGGTCTCACCTCTGGGATTCTCATTCCGTCAGTGCTGAATAGGGCCGGCAGGGGGTTGAGACATGCAGCTGGGCCCCAGGAGGCTGCTGGAGACAGTCTTGTGGGTTTCTAGTGTGGGGTCCAATCACAGAATGGATGACACTGATCCAGGCGATTTTGGTTACATCAGAACTGACCCACTGCTTAACTGTTGTACTGTCTCTGAAGACCGCCTCTCCCCGCCCTAGCTGGTACCCAGTCCATCTTGCAGAGGCCAGTGGGCCACATTCTTTCCTGGACCTTCAGATGAAGGTATTAAAGTGACTATTTATCAATAATAAGACGAATACTCAGGTTTTTCCTACAGATAATCTCAAATAATTCTCACCATGACCCTCTAAGGTTCTGACAATTATTGTGTCTGTTTTACGGGTATGGGGAAGGGAACTGAGGCAGAGAGGGGTTCAGGAGCTTGGCTAAGGTCTCTGGTGGGTCACCCATCTCCTCAGTACCCTTGCCAAGTGCCACTCCCACAGACCCCTGGACCCAAATAGGCGTTCCCATGTTGGAGGGGCCTGGCTGTCCCTGACTGTGGACCTCCCCAGGCAAGAGCCCAGCTCTCTGTGTTCCCAGAGGACGGGAAAACCTCGTCTCTGCCTGCACAGCAAGGTGCTTTGAGAATGGCAGGGGGTGGGCATGGCCATCTCCGATTTTTTTTCCCAACCCCTCCCTGGATTCCCGACCCGGATGGATGGAGGGATCATATCTGCATCCTGGGGCAGCCACTCTTTGTTTCCCTTCCTTTGTTCCCCTTCCTCCTCCTGCTGGTGACGTGGTCACCTTCCCAGGAGATAATGCCCGTGTGGTTCTGTCCTGACAAGCCCTTTCGGCCCTATCTCTAATCTTCTCTGGGTTTAGGATTAATAGACTTTTTCCTCATTTGGGATCAATAAGCACACACACACACAGAGAGAGAGAGAGAGAGAGAGAGAGAGAGAGAGAGAGGAAAAAAAGGAAGGAAAGAAGTCAGCAGGATTAAAAAAAAAAAGGCTGATAAGAATCTGGTCCAGGTCTTAGAACCCTGATGTTGCCAGTGGTATCTTTCAGCTCAGGAGCCGGTGGAGGAGGGGAGCTAGTGATTGAGGCCCCAGGACCCTCAGTCTCAGGTCAGGCCAGGTTCCAGCCTGAATTTTGGCCCAGGAAGCTTCTGAGTCCTGGGTTGCCTGTCCTGAACACCTTCCCAAGTTGGCTAAAACTCTTCTCTCCCAGCAGCTAGTCCCTGCTGTTTAGGAGCTGGATCCCCAAACTGCCATCTCCTGCGTTCCCAAGATCCCTCAAGGGTATGGACCCTTTGGCTGAGCTTGGCAACCTGCAGCCCCAGGGCCTGAGCTCTTTCTCAGTATTTCACTAAGCCTAATGGAGACTGCACATGTCCCCTTGATGAGTCTGCACAGGGAAAACAAAAATAGCACCTCACTGCTTTTAGCGAGAATTATATCCACTCCGTGGGGCTAACACTGGTTGCTGCATGCCGATCCGCAGCTCTGATTAGCCTTTGATTAATAAAAAATGGGGATGGGAATCAATTATTTATTTAATAACAGCAGTTTGTTTTAAAGGCAAAACCTTTAAGAAAGTGGAAGACTCCAGGGTGGGGGTGGGAGTGGGGTGGGAGGGGACCAGTAGAGGGTCTCTCTGGGGAGAAGTTGGGGAATGAAGGGTTTCCATGATGGAGTTGGTGTTCTCCTGCACCTCGACTAGAGGGCTAGTTCCATCAGGCTTTCAAGATGTAGGATGCAGCCTGGAGTGAGGGGAGCTAGGCCCCCGCACCCAGGGATCCAGAGCAGCGCAGGGGTTCAAGAGGGTTTGGTCCTCTTTGATTACTGTGGGGTGACGGATGCATGATGCCAGCCCCCTTGGGCCCTCCCTCTAGCCTCTTCATCTCTGGTGTGCTAACCCTGGGAAATCTCCTTGAGCCAGGCCTGAGCATGTGGTGCCTGCCCATGGTGCCCACCTTCTTTGCCCTGGACCACTCCCGACAGCAGGCAATTCCCCTCTGCCTGGTCCATCCACCCAGGGGCCTGTCGCCCGGCCCAGCCAGGCCCTGGCTCCTCCCCACCGTTACTCAACTTGCTTTCTCCTTGTGGAGGGCACTCCTGCTGATCTCCGCATTTCACAATCATATCCATTCATCAAGGCCAAGATCGAAGGACACCCCGTGTGGCAGCTCCCCAAGCCATCCCTCAGGAGATGGCCTTTCTTCTTCTGAATGCTCCCGGCACTTTGAACGTGTGTTCCCGTGGCAGTTTGGGAAAATGAGGCTTTGTACTTGATTTCTTTGTAGGTATTTTGAGGGCAGGGACCGAATCTCAGTCACCTCTGTAACCCCTGCCCAGGGTGTGTGGAATAATGGATGGAGGGGGCGGAGGCTCTCTTTTGGGGGAACTGTACCCCATTTACATCTGGAATAGCTTTCAGATTAAGAAACCGGCCTTCAAGGGAAATGAGAACAGCCTCTTCGAGGAACGCAAAGGAAATATGTGCTTTTGTACTTGAGACAAGCAGATTAGAGTACCTGGTCACGATTTTAACTTTTTTTATTTCTGGAAGATAAAGCAGGAAAAAAAAATTAAGTGACATAGTGTTAATTTTCTAACAAAAATGAACCTAGCCTTTTGCCTATGGAAATAACTACCCTTCTCCCTCGACACTGATACTCAGACTCATTTTTCTCATCTGCCAGTTGGGATGATAGTCTCTGTTCCACCCTGCTGTGGCAGTGGTGGAGTGGTCACTCAGTTGCGTGTGACTCCTTTGGGACTCATGGACTGTAGCCTGCCAGGCTCCTCGCTCATGGATTTTCCAGGCACGAATACTGTAGCGGGTTGCTATTTCCTTCTCCAGGGGACCCAGGGTTCGAACCTGCGTCTCCTGCATTGCAGGTGGTCCCCTGAAGGAATGAACTGGCCGGTGAATTCTTTGCCACAGAGCCATCACGGAAGCCCAATCAGTGGGCAGTTACAAATCGTGCGTGAGAGACAAGCGAAGAGAGAACTCGGCGAAGGAGGAAGTGCTCCATCCATGGGCATGCGGTGTCTGTTTCGATGGTTATGAATCACCTAAAGTTATCATCTTTGGGACCCTTTGGAAAGAGGGGTGCCCCACAGTTGTTCAGGCGTCCAAGTCCCTTTTCCCGTCTCCATTATTTGGATCGCTCTCATGGAAGTTAAATTTCCCAGAACAGTCTGGGCTGTTGCCATCTCTTTCTTCTGAGTTTACTGGTATGGGTAGCTGTTTCCAGCGTGAAGCCTTCCAGCAAGCAGGCTCAGCCACTCCAGATACCACGCCCCACAGCCGGGGCTGGGGATGAAGGTTTGAGGCAGAACCACTCGTTTGCTTATGCAGTACTTTGAATTTTCCGAAATGTCTGCTTTCCCAGATGTTATCCCATGGACGCATCCCTGGATGGGGCCGGATTTGCTGAGCCTCACAAAGCCTGTGGGGATGGTTCTTCTGCCTCCAGAGTGGACGGTGAGACATTTGAGGGTGGAGAGTTTCTCTCATGGACCTGATGTTCCTGCCCCAGAACCTCCCCAGCCATTGACCTTCACAGTAGGGCTGATGAGCCGAGTGAAGGATTTCTGATTCAGAGAACCAATCACCTGGTAATTCAGGGGGTGGCTTTAAGAAACACAGTCATGTGGGAACCCTCAGCTCATAAACCAGATGAATTAAGGGCGACTGTACACATGGCAGATGATTCTCTCCTTTCTAAAAGGATTCCTTATAAGGCTCTTCTGATGAGCAAACACAGCACATTTCAAACGGGATTCATTGTTAAAAAAAAAAGGAGAGAGAAGAAGAAGACGACGACAGAAAAGAAGATAATAACAATTTGCATTTCAGGAGCAGGGCTTATGAAACGTGAGGCCCACCTGTTTCTCATCAAAGTGCCTGCAAGTCCCTCTCCTGGAGAAAGTGGGGAGCTGCAGAGACGGGAAGAAAACTTGGGGGACAGGAAGAGAGGCGCTGCTCTGATGGAATCTGTCATCCTCTGACTTGGAAGGAAACCTGTCATCTCCTGGCTTGGGCGGGGGAGCGGCGAGGAGTAAGGGGGCGATATGGGAGCTGGGGGGCGGGGCTTCCATGGGCGAGCTCCTCACTGTGAGCTGCCCGTGGGGTGTGGAGCCCCCAGCCAGCTCCACAGGGCATGTGGCGGAGTTTTTCTACAGACAGATCTGCTGACCCCGCTGGGACCACGGACCTGGCCACTGGGTCCTGGTGAGCTCCTCCCCTCTGGTTCATTACTGATGGGCTCCTGGCTTTGGCAATATTTGCCTTATGGCATCAGTGCCGCGTTTCCCGTATTCGCATAGTTAAATTAGTTAGCTGGATAGAAACCTCAGCGATGATGTATCTAGTTGTCAGTCGTGACTTGGTGCTAATGGCACTACAATTTGGTTACAGCCCTAGCCGTCATTAATCATCAGCCCCCAGTCGGCTGCATCTGGGGTGCTCGGGACGGGAGGGCGGGGTTGGCAGGGGCGGAAAGGTGCCCGCAACCAGGCTGGGCTGCTTGCTCTTCCTCCGGCTGCGCTCAGGCCCCGTCCCCGGGCTGGCCACTGTCCCTCGGCTCCCACCGCCACCAGCGTCGCACACCTCTATTTATTAGCATCATGCTACTTATGCTAATAGCAGACTGTACACTATTTCTGAGCGAAAACATCTGCTCCAAGCAGCCGACTTTCACTTACAGAAACTGATTTCAGCTCAGTCAAGCAGATAAACAGAGAAATCAAAGCAGGTGGCTGAAAGTGAAGAAGGAATTCTCAATTCCTGCGTTCAACCGATGAACTTCACTAAAGCCATAATTAATATTCAGATAACTATATTCCGACACATAGAATAAACAAGATCATTTAAAGGATGCAAAATACATCCCCAGGGCCAGAGGGGAGGGAGAGGGAGGGGAGGAGAGGGGAAGGGGAGGCGGAGGACTGAGTATGAATGCAGACACTTCCCGGGCTGGCCTACTGTCTGCATGGTTTCAGCCTCAGAGAAGTGGAGACACGCCTCACAGAGCCCACAAGCCCTGGTGCTGCAGAACCCCTTCCACAGCTGCGGGGGCTTGTCTGCCCACAACACCCTCTGCCATAAGGGCTCGGGGTGCTGCGCCCCCAGCAGGGCTGGCGGAAACTGCCCTCTGCACTCAGGACGGCCAGCCTGGGCCAGCTGCTGTGGCTCCCTCCTCAAACGCAGCTTCTCCTGGATGGAATACCCTGCTGGCAAGCCTTTCTGCCTACAGTCAGCATTTCTAGAATTCAAACTAACATCTCTGTGTGATTTGGATGAGGCTGAATCCAATTCTTTATACCCAAAGCTATAAGAGAGTATATACCTTATTGAGTTAAGTGTTTCCATTGTTTTTTCCTAGTTGGTCATCGCAGAAATAAGACTAACGCCACCGTCAGGGACAAATTCTGAAGGCAATTATTTCCGTTCTCTGAAGACCAGAGGCCCCAAGGCTCTGAAGAGCAGATTCGTTAACAGCAGACAGTCCCCATGTGACTTGCGGATGCACGTGGCAAGATCCTGGACCTGACTCACTTTATCATGTTAGCATAGAATGGGAGTGGGAATATCAGAAGCTAATGGAACCCATCACCTGATATGGTGCCACGCACACTCCCGTGTCTCCGTGTGTTTGCTCACGCACATGCATGCCTGTGTATGCATGCATGGGCCATGTGTGTGTGTGCTGAGTCACTTCAGTCATGTCTGACTCTTGGCAATGCTATGAACTCCAGCTGGCCAGGCTCCTCTGTCCATTGGATTCTCCAGGCCAGAATACTGGAGTGGGTTGCCTTCCTCCAGGGGATCGTCCTGGCCCAGGGATAGAATCCAAATCTCTTATGTCTCCTGCATTGGCAGGTGAGTTCTTTAACACTAGCACCACCTGGGAAGCCCCAGGCACGGTCTGTGTTCAGTCTCTTCAGTCACGTCCAACTCTTGGCAACCCCATGGACTGCAGCCCGCCAGGCTCCTCTGTCCATCGGGATTCTCCAGGCAAGAATACTGGGGTGGGTTGCCATGCCCTCCTCCAGGGGATCTTCCCAACCCAGGGTTCGAACCCAGGTCTCCTGCACTGCAGGCGGATTCTTCACTGACTGAGCCACCAGGGAAGCCCATGCATGGGCTGTCTGCTGCTGCTAAGTCGCTTCAGTCGTGCCCGACTCTGTGCAACCCCATAGACGGCAGCCCACCAGGCTCCCCCGTCCCTGGGATTCTCCAGGCAAGGGTACTGGAGTGGGGTGCCATTTCCTTTTCCAATGCATGAAAGTGAAAAGCGAAAGTGAAGTCACTTCAGTCGTGCCCGACTCTTAGCGACCCCATGGACTGCAGCCCACCAGGCTCCTCCATCCATGGGATTTTCCAGGCAGGGTACTGGAGTGGGGTGCCATTGCCTTCTATATAGGTGGATAATTTATAGGAGTGAATTTTTTTCAGTGTATACATGTGCTGTGAGCTCAGAAGGGACAGTAAGTGACCAAGGTCCTGCTCGTGGGATCCAAACCAGCCCTGAGCCCCACTGGAGGGTGAGGCAGGTGCCAGGACAGGTAGACCCAGAGGAGATAGCTTAGGTGAGCCCTGCTCAGCAGGATCTGCGCAGGCTGAGCTGGGTGCCATCTGAATCCCTTCTTGCCATCCCAAGGGACAGCCAGATTCATCCCCGGTGAGCAGGCCGTTGCTAACTTTTGCTCGGGTCTTTTTCAGTTCCCATAGCTGCAGGGACCCCGTGGCTAAACAATGATGACAACAAAATGTTATCAATAACTTTAATTTCCACTTGGGGGACACATTCCTCTCCCTCCCCACACCCCTGTGCGCGTGTCCTGGGTATGTCTCATACTTGGAGAACAGTGTTGACAAAGCCGGGAGCCCCAAGCTGCGTCCTGGGTGCTGTCAATGCTCCTTTGGAACCACTTGCTTTGTGGTTGAAATTTCCCCCATGCCTGGAATTCTTTTTTTTTTTTTTTTGGTTTCCTTGGAAATGACTCTCTCTGAATCACAGCTGTGTGCAGCAATGGGGGGAGGTGGGAGGATATTCCCTGGAGGGGCGCTGGGAGGGGTGGGGATGGGAGCAAGCAGCCTTCCCCAGGGAAAGCTGAGCGCTGCGCAGGCCACCGCGCCTGTGGGCTGAGGTTGCCAGTGCTCAGGGAGCCCTGGAGACAGACGTTAGGGCGAGAGGTGGGGTGGAGCCTGGACCACCAGGGACTCTTTCTCGCCTGCAGCGTGACTGGCTTCCGCGTGTTTTCCCAGCTGCCCACTCCACCCTGGGCTGCAACCACGTGCTCAGCCGGTGTCCCAGCTTCACGGCCTTCGTGGGCTCCTGCGTGGGCCTGTGGCTTCCTATACCTCTCTCCCTAATCTGAGCATCACAGCATCTGTGTGAGGTTAGTCAGGCAGGGGTTTTCCGATTGCATTCACAGAGGCCAAGGCGGAGCCATAGGGAGGCGGTGACCTGCCTGAGACAGGGGGTGAGTCAGCGAGACAGGACTGCAGCCCTGGGCCCTGACCCTTGACCTCTGACCCCCAGCTGGCAAGTCTGATGCCTTTGCATGCAACCTGCAGACATGCGTGCCCAACTCACGGAGCCCCGGCCACTCCCTGGGGCTCACTGCCTCACTCATACTCACTCTTGCACACACAGCTCTGAAGGGTGAGGGGATGTCTCTCTGGCTGCCTGGGCTGCGGGGAAGGGAGGAGGCAGGCCTCGCCAGGTGACTGACTTCCTGAGACTCAGACGCTTACACTGGGGGCAGGCATGGTCTGACACAGGCTGACGGGGCCTGCTGTGGCTCTGTGCGGCCCTGCTCTCGTGGGCCTGGAGCAACCCTTCAGCAGGGCTGGCTGATGCCGGTTCCCAGTCTGGTGTTCCTGACCTCTTCTGGTCACTTGGTCCCCCTTTCCCGGCCCCTGTGCTCCTTCCCCTCCGCGTCTACCTGGCCCTCCATCTCTGCTCCTTCTCCCCTCGCCTCTCCAGCTCTGCACTCAGGTATCACCACCTCGATCATCTCTGTCATCTGAGTCTCCAGACTGTCATCTCCCGAACCGGACGTATGCTGGTGCTCGAGGCCAGGAGGAGAGGAGCTGAATTCAGACCCACATCCTTTGGAGTCTTGACTTTCAACCAGGCTGGGCGGAGGTGGGCCTGTGGACGCTCTGAAAATTTGGGCACCTCAATTGGGAATGGGGCCTCTGTTCATGAGACTGGGGGGTTCCTTGGGAGGTCCTTGGGAGTGCCTTCTTCCCTGGTGGCTCAGTGATAAAGAGTCTGCCTGCAATGCAGGAGCTATAGGAGACACAGGTCCGATCCCTGGGTCAGGAAGATCCCCTGGAGAAGGGCATGGCAACCCACTCCAGTATTCTTGTCTGGTGAATCCTATGGACAGAGGAGCCTGGCGAGCTACAGTTCATGGGACCGCAAAGAACTGGACACGACTGAAGCGACTTAGCATGAAGGCACGGGCTCACGCTAGCCTCCTGCACGGCGTGAAAATGAAATGGTCTGCAGAAGAGCAGCCCCAGTGTTGCCTGCCCAAGGCACTTCTCCCTGGGGCAGGAAGGCTGGCTTCCGGTAAGGTTTGTAGAGGAGGACGTGGTTCCCCTGTCTGCTAAAGGACATGCAGATGGCAAGTCTTTGGGGCCTGTTTCAGTCTCCTCTCTCCACCTCGACTCCACACAGACTGAAGGAGCTCTTTCTACCCTCTTGGTTGGCTGTGGGGGGTTGGGGAGTGAACCCCAGAGGTGGTGCCAGATGGAGGTCCCCTCCCTTTGCCTTCTCCAAATGGAAACTACTTAAAACTACCCTCATTTTATGCGCAACCAGGCTCAGGTTTATCTTGGGAGGAACCTGTTTTATTCAACTGCAGGTGCCACCTTTGCAGACGTGCCTGGTTCTGGGGGTGGGGGCATGAGATTTCTCTCGCCCATCCAAGCATGCCCCTGTGAGCCGCTTGGGTAGCTCTCCCGTCTGGTGTCCCATGTCAGGCACACCCGGTGTGGATGTGTGGGTGTGGACACGTTTGTGCCCGGCGCCCTGAGGGCCCCAGGCTCTGGATGCAGAACCCAGACGGCCCCTCTCCAGTCCAGGTTGTGCAGTAGTCCTGACGCCCTCTGCTGGCCGCGTCTGAAAACGCAGCCTCCAGTGTGCGTCTGGGAGGGGCCGTCGGAAAGGGAGGCTTAACAGGGCCGGCGGGCCGGATGGCTCCGGTCTTGCTCTACGGGCCTCGCTGACAGCCTCACTCTCCGAACCACACGCATAGGGGTAGGACCTCTTTTCTCCTCTCTCCATGGGGGATGGACCTCGTGCCTGGGACTTCGTGAGGTCCCGGACAAGCCGCCCTACCTCTCTGGACCCCGTTTTGCTCAGTCAGGTCTTGGCCACCCTTCAGAGCCTATTTCAAATGCCAGTTTCTGACTGTGATCGTTCCCACACAGGACCCCGGCCACCCCGGAATGTCCGTCTCACCTTCTGTGGCTGTGGGCTTGGATCTCTCTCTCTCAGGCCCTCCAGTCTTTGAGGGCAGAGATCCTTTCATATCTTTTCTCTTTCTGAATCCCCTGCAGCTCCCACCAGCTGGCTTGACACACAACAGGCACTCCACAAATACTTGTTGAAATGATTTCTGTTAAAATGCCTGCCTTGGACCAGAAATTCCCTCAGGTGCCACCCTGACGCTGATTCTTTTTCGTTCCAATTGTCACGTGTGGGTTGGTCTCATCTCCCAGGTGAGACTTTCGATCCTGGAGGGCAAGGTGTGAGGGAATAACTGTCCTGCTGCTTCACTGAAGAGAGAAAGCAGTTTTGACACTGCCAAACAGTTATGCGCACGACTCTCTCCCCCTTCCAAGCAGGACATCTTTAGAGCAAAATACAAAAATCTAGGTTGTAAAGAACGTGTAAGGTCCAATTCCTTTTTCCGTTTCCACCCACCTCCTCTTGCATACGCACCTCTCCTAATCTGCACCCCCCCGTCACCGCACCCACAGGGCCATCCTGTGCAACTTCTCACCAGCTCATTCCGCAGCTCCTGAACTGCACGAGTATGAGGTGATCCTCATGTGTCATCAGAGACCTCCCCTACATGACTATTCTCCAAGGCTGTCCCAGCATAGCAAACAGACTGCCTCCTGGAAACGGCAGTAACAGCTAAGGTTTATTAATAGCTCAGTGTGCCGGGAGCCACGCTGAGAGCTGTGTGTGTGTATTATCTCACGGAATGCTCCTAACAACCCTCTGCAACGGCTCTATTATTATCTTTGTTTTATGAAGAGAAGGCTGAGGTACAGAGAAGTTAAGCCACTTGTCAAAGGCCACACAGCTTGAGAGGGGGAGCGGGAGAATTCGAATCCAGGCAGTTTGATTCTGGAGTCTGTGTTCTTAACACTGCTGCCGGTAGTAGGCGGTCTGGGGTGGTAGACAAGGGCTCGGCACCCCTGGGTCATCCACCTACTTACACACACACACGGCATAGAGAAGCCCACATGTGCTCACATACTTTCAGGTTGGCATGTGAACACTCTCGCTTTCTTACCTGCCTGCAGTAGTTTATAGCAGCAGCATCTTATGGGATTTTCTGCCCTGCACGGCAGGCTCTACGTCTGCACTGTCTGGCATAGTAGCCACTAGTTACTTGTGGCTACTGAACATTTGGAATGTGGCTAGTGCAACTGAGGAACCGCATTTTTAATTACACTCTGGTAAATGGACATAGAAATAGCCACACGTGGCTGGGAACGGCCCAGCTGGTGACATCGTGGGGCGGTTGAGAGGATGCAGGGCTCTGTATGGCCGTGTGGGTATCACTGCCGGATGCCTTAGAGAACTTCACAGTGGACGCCTGTTTACTCTTGCCACCCGAGAGGGATGTGCTGATGTGTGGGTCAACTCTGTCCACTGGTCCCCTCATCTAGCCACCCGTCCCCTTTTTTTTTCCAATGCTCTACTTTACTTTTATTTATTTTAATTAATTTATTTTTAATTGAAGGATGATTGCTTTACAGTACCTATTACTTTCTTAGAGGGGGCTTTTGAAGACCACCCTCCCGACAGTGGGCTCTGACCCAGACATGTCTATGACGGTGACAGGAAGGGGGGTTTGACTCTGGGGTCCCCGAGGGAAGCTGTTTGGGCACCGCAGGCCGAGGGAGGGCAGCCTGTGGCTGGGGCCTGTGGGGGGGGCCCTTCCACTCACAGGCTCCTTCACTCCGATCCAGGCTCTCAGAGACTCTCAGATGCCTAGGGAATGTTTTCAGTTCTAATCTGTAAGTGACATATCAGCTTATTTCCATTGTGCATTGCTTTTGTTAGTTTTTAGCTTTCAAAGAGAGAAAACAGTCTGTCTCAGGTGTTTGGCAGTGGCTCTGGGGGCCACATGGGAGTTCCCCACAGGGTGTTTCTCTTCCAGGGGTTCGGAGCAGCCACGAGTGAGGTCGGGCTGGTGGGTGTGCAGGCCACAAGGACACAGTTGGTGGGGCAGGTGGGGCAGGCGGGGCAGGGCGACTCAGCCGCTGCAGCAGCAGGGAGGAGGGAGCTGGGCGACCTACATCTCCGCTGAGAGTCCGGCTGACTCACCGTGGACCGCTCCTGCTCGCCGTCTGGGGTGGGAGGCCACCGTGGCACTTTGGGAAGGAGACACTCCCGGAAAGGGCAGCGGCAGTGGCCTTGGCAAAAGCTGGAGTGGAGGGAACCACAGCCTGAGGGATTTAAGTGGGAGCATGGGGAGGACAGATGCAAGACAAGCTCTGTGAGATGGTCCGAGGGGGAACTGAGGCAGGAGGAACAGTCTCCTTTGTTGCGTTTGTTAATGACAAACTGAGCGCCAGAGGTGTCTGGCAGGGTAGTAAAGCCCTGCTGAGAAGTTGAGGAGGGGGGGAGGGAGGAGGGGTCTCCCAAGACCCCGTCTCAGGCTTCATGCGTGCCTGACTTGGTGTGTATCACAGTGACTTCACTGCTGCTCAGACCACACCGAGGAAAAACGATAATCACATCTATGAAGTCTTGTTTAATCTGCCTTACAATGAATAACTTTAAGTATGGGCTTC
Organism: Capra hircus; assembly: GCF_001704415.2. Classification (NCBI taxonomy): domain Eukaryota; kingdom Metazoa; phylum Chordata; class Mammalia; order Artiodactyla; family Bovidae; genus Capra; species Capra hircus. The sequence goes on along the minus strand of NC_030831.1, from coordinate 19,815,447 downwards.
CCTGGTGGCTCAGACAGTAAAGAATCTGCCTGCAATGTGGGAGACCCGAGTTTGATCCCTGGCTCAGGAAGATTCCCCTGGAGGAGGAAATGGCAACCCACTCCAGCATTCTTGCCTGCAGAATCCCATGGACAGTACAGTTCACGGGGTCGCAAAGAGTCAGAGTCGGACACGATCGAGCAATTAACACTTCCACACTCTCACCTTCTTACATTTGTACGTCCAGCCTGGATCTTCACTCAGCTCCAGGCTCACAATCCACCTGCCTTCTTAATGTCACTACTTAGATGTCTAATTGGCATCTTCTTCTCAGCATGGCCAAAATGGGATTTTGATTTCCCACCCTTAAAAGGTGTTCCTTCCTAGTAACTGGCACCACCAGCCATCAAGTGGCTCAAATCATTTGGGGCTTCCCGCTTTACCCTCACTCCACATCCAATCCATCAACAAATCCTGGGATCCCCTATCTTCCCAACACACCCTAAATCCATCTATTTCTCTCTGTCACTGTCCAATACACACCCCCATCATCACTCCCCTGACTCCCTGCCTCCCCGTCTGCTCTCCAAGAGTAGCTGGTTTCCCATAGCAGTCAGAAAGACCTCTGTGCAATGTCTGTGAGATCAGATAGTTTCCAGCTTCTCACTACACTTAGCATACAATTCAGACCCCTTCTTGACTAAGGATATCAAACCAGTCCATCCTAAAGGAACTCAGTCCTAAATATTCATTGGAAGGACTGATGCTGAAGCTGAAGCTCCAATATTTTGGCCACCTGATGCAAAGAACTGACTCATTGGAAAAGACCCTGATGCTGGGAAAGATTGAAGGCAGGAGAAGGGGACAACAGAGGATGAGATGGTTGAATGGCATCACTGACTCGATGGACATGAGTTTGAGAAAACTCTGGGAGTTAGTAATGGACAGAGAAGCCTGGCGTGCTGCAGTCCTTGGGATCACAGAGTTGGGCATGAATGAGTAACAGAACTGAACTGAACTCAACCTGCCAAGCCCAACACAACTTGCCCCTCCCGCATTCTTCTCCCTGTTACCCCCATGATGCTCCGGCCACAGTGGTTTTCCTCTGGTCCCTTGCACACTTTCCTGCCTCTGGACCTTTGCATCTGCCGCTTCCTCTGCCCAAAGAGCTCTCTCGCTCCATCTTGACTTGGTATTTGGACCTCAGCTTCACTATCGGATCCTGCGGTAGAGATGCTCCTGGCTCACACAGTGTGGAACAGCTTCTGTCCCTCCATACATCATCCATACATTTTAATCCTCAGCGTGGCACTCAATTTTATTTTTTAATTTGTCATCTAAGTCCTCTCATGAAGATATAAGCTCCAGGACAGCCAGGAGTTGTGTCTCCAGCAGCTAGATTTGTGCCTGGCACAGAGTGGGTGATCGATAACTATTTGTGAATGAATGAATTATTTAATCCTGATGGTGTTTGTCTGAAAAGGCTTTTTGCCTGGGGTAGAAGTGTGAGCTCATGAATGTGTTTCCTGGACCGGCTCTTGTGTACGAATTGCAAGACTAATTAAACTCATACATATTTGTGGAAATGCAAATATAATTTTATTTACCAATGACTGTAATAAAGGTAAATGCTCCTTACTTAAACAAACAATTCACTTTGGGAATAGAGCTGTAAACAGAAGCAATAAATAAACACTCGTTATTGAGTGCTTACTGTGTATCCACTGAACTTCAGGAGCTGGCTCTCCTCATCTTCCATCATGTTTATGCGTGAAGAAGTTCCCATCCCCAGATGTGGGGCTTGACCACAACCGGGATGGGCACCCTTGACCAAGCCTGTGGCTCTTGGGGGGCCCTGCTTGGCATCCTGGCTCTGTCATTTCCTCCCTGTGTGATGCAGGAAGTTAACTTAAACCCTCTGTGCCTTGTCTGTTTCCTTGTCTGCGAAATAAAGATGGAAACTGAACCTTCCTCCTAGGAGAAACGGGAGTACAAAATGACACAGCACAGCCGAGATGCTTGGTTTCGTGCTGAGCGCTTGGTAAATGATGAAGGCCTGTTAACCATTTCACTTATTATGCTATTATTATTACGCTTATTACCATTATCCAAGCCTGTTCTAGATGTTTCTATATATTCTCATTTAATTGCCACGATAACCCGTGGAGTCTGTGTTGTTATTCTCGATTTACAGGCTAGGAGCTCAGTGCTCAGGAAATAAAAGTCCTGCGGTCATCATCCACCGCTCGAGCATGAAAACTCAAGTCTCTGGACTCCAGCTGAAGTGCTCTCTCCATGGTGCCACCACTGCCTCCCCTAGTTCTTTGGGAGAAGCTGGCGCTAGCGACGGCCAACCATCACTCCGTTTTCATTTCAGCTTATGACCAAGCCCCAGTCACAAGCAGTTCAATCCCTCTGTGGACTCAACACGGCCAGTTACCTCTGACCCCCGACTGGTCTCTTAGCAGCTCCTCAAATCTTCCCACGTTTGCCCATCTGCCTCCAAGAGTCCCTCATAGTTGTGCGACCCTGGGCTTTAAATCCAGCCTGAGCTTCACCTCATGGCTGATATACTGCAAAACAGGAGGTGTTCTCAGAGGTGATGGGTTTCATCTCCATTCCCAGGTGAGAAAGTGCAAATCTAGAAAACCCAATGTCATCCTGCAGGGGTCCCTGCACAAGAACCCAGGGCTTCTTCCCACCTCCAAACCCTGAGCACAAGAGCCTGTGCAGCCCCTTTTGACCAGGCACACAGTAGTATTGGCTGGTGGTGGTGGTGGGTGCTGGTAGGTTGTGTTTCATTTATGCTTCTGGTGTCGTTTTCCCCAGTTATTTCCTCTCGAGACTGTGCACCTCTGTAGCCTGGGGCTGTGGCTCTTCCTTCGGCTTCTGACACAACGTGAAGCCCAGCACTGGGCGGGCTGGAGACAAGCAACCTCGGTGCATGTTGCTTCTGAGCGGAACTGTCAGCCAGACCTAAGGAAAATCACCGTGACATTCACAGGAGCATCTTTGGGAAATGGAACCGCGGGCGCCTTTTCTTCTTTTCTGTCCCCATCGTGTTAATTTTTTCTATGAGTCTTGCTCACAATGGGAAACATTTATAGTAAATTTAATATTAAGAAAAGCTACTGGCCTGTTCCAGGGCCAGGGGGACAGTGCCTTCAGGTGGGTGAAGGCAGTCATCATGGATCTGTGCCTGAGGTGTGTCTGGCCGAGGCCTGCAGGAGAGTCTGTCGGGAGCTCATGGGGGAAGCAGAGGCCGGGCAGACCCAATGGACGAGCATTAGCCGGGGTCTGGCGCAGTAGATCGGAGGTCCCGGCTGGAGGTTTGCGCTGCTGCTGAGGGAGCCAGTGCTCCTGGATGATCCTCTGCAGAGGGCCAGCCTTTGGGCTGAGGGCAGGGCGAAGGGGAGAGGGTCACAGTCCAAGCAGAGGTGCAGAGCTGGACTTGATCTCCTAGGACGCGCAAGGGCAGTGAGGCCAGAGGCTAGCATCCGGGCTGCGAATTCTCTCCCTTCTTTTTCTTTTTCGCTTGTTATACAGCTACAATTCATCTCAGGCTTACTGTGTTCCAGGCACTGTGCCAAACGCTTTGCCTAGATTACCGCATTTCATACTCAAAATAAACCCATTTAGACAGTTTATAGGTTCCCATTTGCTGGAAGAGGAAACTGAGGTTGGCCCAGGAAGTAGACTACCTTGTTGATGGAACAGCTGGGGTGTGACCTCAGGACCGCCTGTCTCACAGCCCCTGGCCACCTCTGGAGCCTCGACCTTCTCTGAACGGGATCTCAGGGGGCCTGGAGAGCCAGGGGAGGCGCTGAGCACAGCCATGACTGACTCCAGAGGTCTAAGAGCAGAATAGTGTTACCCACCTGTGTGTCTGTGTGTGTCTGTGTGCGTCTGTGTGTCTATGTGTGTCTGTGTGTGTCTCTGAGTATCTGCGTGTATATGTGTGTGTCTCTGTATCTGTGTGTGTCTGTGTGTATATCTGTGTGTCTCTGTGTGTGTCTGTGTATATCTGTGTATCTGTGTGTATCTGTGTGTGTCTGTGTGTATCTGTGTATCTCTGTATCTCTGTGTGTTTGTGTGAGTCTCTGTGTGTCTACGTGTATGTCTGTGTGTCTATGTATGTGTCTGTGTGTCTCTGTGTGTCTCTGTGTGTGTCTGTGTCTACGTATGTGTCTGTGTGTGTCTTTGTATTGATGTGTGTGTCTGTGTGTGTCTATGTGTATGTATCTGTGTGTATTTGTGTGTATCTGTGTATCTCTATCTGTATCTCTGTGTGTCTGTGTGTGTCTCTGTGTGTGTGTCTATGTGCATGTGTCTATGTATATGTGTGTCTATGTATGTCTGTGTGTCTACGTATATGTCTCTGTGTTGATGTGTGTGTCTGTGTGTGTTTATGTGTATGTCTGTGTGTCTATGTATGTATGTGTGTGTGTGTCTCTGTGTGTCTACGTATGTGTCTCTGTGTTGATGTGTGTGTCTCTGTGTGTCTACGTGTATGTCTGTGTGTCTATGTATGTCTGTGTGTGTCTGTGTATCTGTGTGTGTTTGTGTGTATCTGTGTATCTCTATCTGTATCTCTGTGTGTCTGTGTGTATCTCTGTGTGTGTGTCTATGTGTATGTGTGTCTACATATACGTCTGTGTGTGTCTCTGTGTTGATGTGTGTGTCTGTGTCTCTGTGTTGATGTGTGTGTCTGTGTGTGTCTACGTGTATGTCTGTGTGTCTATGTATGTCTGTGTGTGTCTGTGTATCTGTGTGTATCTGTGTATCTCTATCTATATCTCTGTGTGTCTGTGTGTATCTCTGTGTGTGTCTATGTGTATGTGTGTCTACATATACGTCTGTGTGTGTCTCTGTGTTGATGTGTGTGTCTGTGTGTGTCTATGTGTATGTCTGTGTGTCTATGTATGTGTGTGTGTCTCTGTGTGTCTACATATATGTCTCTGTGTGTGTCTGTGTGTTGATGTGTGTGTCTCTGTGTGTGTCTGTGTGTCAGTGCACCTGTGTGCACCTATATCTGGATGAGTGTATCTGTGTGTGCACCCATGTGTGTGAGTGTGTGATGAGGTCAGGACCCTTTTATTTAACTGGTAGGGAAGTCATGGGGCTCTGGCAGTCACGCGGCAGTCAGAGGGGCTTTATGTCCAAGCATGTGTTCCTGGCTGTGGGGAGGTTGTCCCCCTGGGGAGAAAGGCTGTGTGCTGGGGACCACGAGGCCAAGCACAGGACGTCAGGGGACGCTAGGAGGGTGTCCAGCTTTGAGGCAGGAGGGAGCGACAATCTGGGCTGGGCACTGACCACGGGGCTGGGGGTCACCACAAGGCAGCTCTGGAGACCCCTGAGCTGTCCTCCAGCTGCAGAGTGTTGGCCCCATTTTCATGGGATTTTGAGGTCTAGGGCGGAGGCCAGGATCCTCATTTCTCATCAGATTTCCAGGGAATTTGGATACAGGTGACCTAGGAAAGGCTGGGCAGGGTGGAGGTCCGGCCTTGGCTGCGGGAAGACAAGGCGGTGCCCAGGGGCCACCTGCCGCCGATGGTGCAGGAAAAGCCGGATGATGACCCTGGACGTGAGCAGAGGGCTGTGCCCTTGGAATCCAGTGTGCAGTTCCCTCCAGATGAGCCCAAGACCTCGGAGCCCATGGAGGCAGCAAGGACAGTCTTCCTCCTGCCTGGCCTCAGAGCAAAGTGAGTTCATGCAGGGGCCAAGCTTAGGGAGAGCCTGCCCTTCCTGCCTGCACCCCAGGAGCTGGGTCCATCCCAAGTGGCCGAGAGATGAGGCGAAAGAACCAGGCCCCTGTAGCTAGATGCGAGGGCAGGGTTCAGGGACTCTGGACACCCAGACAGAGGGATGATCGGGGAGGACAGAGGGGCATTCAGCCAGGAGCACTTCCCAGGAGCCCCACCCTGGCCTCCTGTGTGCTGTCCTTCCCTCAGGACTCACTGCTTCCTTCCTTCCCAGTGCTGCCTCTGGCCTTGTTGGTGGGGTATGAGTGCCATCTGCTCCCACCCAGATGGAGGCAGCGGGGAGGGGACCCTGTCTCTTCGCATAGCTGTGACCTCACCCCACCCCAGCTCCCTGTCAGTGTCTCTCTCTCTCTCTCTCTCACACACACACACGGCCCCACACTTTCGGCTGTCTCCAGGAAGAGCTGGGTGCTCAGGGCTGTACCTGGGGAAGCTGTGGGCAGAATGTGAGAAAAACGCCACAGATGGCCCAGCCGTGCAGCCGTGAAAGCAGTGAGGTCTCGGGAGGACAGTTTCCCTTAGTGTCCCACTGCCTCAGGCTGCCCACACCACTCAGGTCTGGACCCTGCCTCACCCCTGACCTCCTCACTCGTCCTCCATACCCTGGCCAGAGGCCCCACAGAGACCTCCCCCATGCACACCGGCAGAGAACTGCAGGAGTGCCCATCCAGGGAGTTGGACCCACCTTTTCTGCTGTTTCTCACATACACTTAGTGGAACCTCTAGTCCTGGACTTATAATCTGTTACTTACAGACTGGCCCACCCGGGCCCGTTACAGCCCCCACATGCTCGCACCCACTCAGCACATCCGAGCACGCACGTCCACGTGGCTCCTGGCCTGGGCCTCCCTGGCTGAGACTTCAGTGTGCTTAGAGGGAGGTGGTGTGCATGCATGTATTTACACATACAGACACACACACACACACACCCTGTTCTCACAGTGGCTCCAGGGAAGGGCTCCAGATTCCAGGGCTCTGCTCAGACCCAGAGCCTTAGGATGGGAGCTGAGGTGCTCCAGGTGTGAGATCCCCTTGGGCTGAGAGAAAGGGGGGCCTCCTGGGCACAAGTCCCAGGATGGGGGAGCTTTGTGGCCGTACAGGAACAAGTGAGAGTGCTCATTGCTCTCTTCCTTCCCTTTCCAGAGCCAGGGCAGAGACCGCAGCTCTCCACACCTCACACACACACACACACGACCCACACAACACCAGCACATGGGTTACATGCACACAGGACGCAGCAATGCCCAACACAAGGAGACCACACGCATCCACGTGGCACTCCTCCAACAGACACACTGCACGCCAGCAGCTGGCCACACCACGCCTGTTCATAGCCATCTCCACGGTCCCCAGAGCTGCCCACGGAGCCTCACCCCTGGCAGCCTGTCAGCACGTTATGGTCATATGGAATGGGGCAACACACACACACACACACACACACACACACACGGCCTCCGAGGGCAGCCCACAGCATCTCCTGTCCAGCAGGTCCGGCCCAAGCCTGTTCATGGAAGAGAAGCCCCACCCCATTATTCTGGCAAAGTCTGTTTCCATATGCTTTGTTCATCCTCCAGGTGGTGAACATTTAGAGAACTCTTCAGGATTTTATCCTTGAGAAAACCATAAGTTTCCCATTCTCTGACGAGCTCCTTGTCATTCTAACCCTTTGCTCCATGGCGTATGTGTGTGTTCTCTTAATATGGATGCACAGGGCCACTGCGTCTGCCAAGCATGGAACAGGTGTGGTTCCATAGAGCCACGAGAGCCCGGCAAGCCAGGAGCAGGCCTGGCTGGATAGCAGAGGGCTCGCTGTGGGAAGACACCCTCCCACGTCGCTCGGAGCCACAGAAGGGGCAGCCTGAGTGCCGGCCTCCAGGACAGATCGGCTCTAAACTAGACCTGTTGTCTCATCCTTTCCAATCTCTGTTTCCTGGAGGCGCCTCTTCGCTCGCTGGCCTGGCTTTAGCTACACCAGACCAGTCCAGGGCAGATGTACAGGGCTAGAGGGGCAGAGGGGGCGTGGGGTCCTTGGAAGGTCTGCTCCAAACTTCTCCAGGACCTTTCTTGGTCTTGGTCAGATGAACAGAAGCTTGGCCGGGCGCCTGCAGGTGGACACGGAAGGGCAATGGCAGAGGGAGTGTTCTCAGCAAACGCCTTCTGTGGATTTGCTGGTTTCTAATGAGGATTTGGCCTGGACTTTTGCGAGGCTCCTGGGCCACACTGGCACTGGCGAGAGGACTTCTGGCCTTTGGCCTAATGCTGAGAGGTGAGCTGAGGGGTCAGTGGGCCCCCTCCCTGCCTGTGAGCTGGGCCCAGGTCGGCCCTTTCTCTAAACCAGCTAGTTTTAATTCTCCTGCTCAAGAGGTATGGGGCTAAATTGTGTCTGTGGCCTTGTGGTTAATTAAGCCTTGTTGAGGTCTGGTGTTTTCGAGTGTGTGCTTCCGTGTGAGTGCAAGCCTCTATGTCCGTGTGCATACCTCTATGTGAGCATCTCTACATGTATCTATGTGTGTCTCAGCATGTTTCTATATGTGCACCTGATAAATGTATTTATATATGTCATATATGTATTTATATGTATATATGTATTTATAAATGTTATATATTTATTTACAGGTATATATGTATTTATAAATGTATTTATATGTTATATATGTATTTATGTTATGTATATATGTATTTATAAATGTGTTTATATATGTTGCTATATCTGTATTTTGGGGTGTGTGTACTCTGCTCAGTCACTCAGTCATGTCTGACTCTTTGTGACCCCATGGACTACAGCCCACCAGGCACCTCTGTCAACGGGATTCTCCGGGTGAGAATACTGGAGTGGTTGCCTTTTTCTACTCTAGGGGACCCATATTCAAGTGTGTTCCTGTGTATGTCTGTGAGTGTATATTTCTTTCTGTATGTATATATGTGTGTGTCAGTGTATATGTGTATCTGTAAGAGGATGTGTTTGTGTGAGTTACCTCTGTGTGTCTGTAATGTGTACGTGTACTTGTGTGTGTGCACGTGTTTTCAGAGCCTCTGTGAAAAATGGTGTGGAATGATTTAAGAAAACGTTAGCCTGTAATGTCACAGGGCTTCAGCATCCCCATCTGTAAAGTGACGGCGATGGGAGAGATGATTTTTTTTTATTTACTTCCATAAAGGGAGCTGCAGTGATGGAAATGAGGTGGGCTTGAGAATATGACAGATTTGGTTGCAAATCCTGGCTCTGTGTCTCCGTAGCGTGTAAGCTCCGTCGAGTTGCTGCTCTCCGAGCTTCCGTTTCCTTGGCATTCAAAGGGGCACCGTGACATCTCAGTCACAGTTTCGTCACGAGGATTGGATGAGATAAAATAAGCAAAAGTCCTATGTGTGTGCCGTGTGGTAGGTCTTTTGTCAATAGTCCCTCCTGTCCATCCTTGGGCCCTGAGGTCAGCACGAGCAGCCTGTTTCTGACGGAGCAGGACTTTCGGAGCTCCCTGTGGCCTAATGTGGGTGCCGGCACTGAAGACATGACATTGAGCCTGGAGATTTTAACTTTCACACCTCACTTCCCCTCCTCTCAGCTCCTTCCAGCCTCACAATGACCCTAAGAGGTGGGGTGAGCAGAGGTCACTGCCGTGATTCTAGACAGGAGAGAGCTCTGAGCCAGGTGTTCAGGCAGGGCGAGGACCAGGTGTCCAGCTCCATGTCTGGCGTGCAGGCCACTTCTGCAGCAGGCAGTATCCAGGACCCCAAACACTGCCTGCTCCCAGGGGCCCTCAGAGGATCGAGGCTCCCTTGCACTGTCATGCCCAAAGCAAAGGAGACTTCTCAAGACCCCCGAAGCACACAGACCATCTACTAGACATATTCAAAGAAGCAGTCTTCTGCACAGAATCAGAGGAGGTGGCCGGTGGCCGATTCCACCCTTTGGAGGACTCGTGGAGGAATCGTGGCCGGTCGCTCATTGAGTTGGCTCTGATCTGTCTGTAAGGAGCAGATGCCCCCTTCCCTCAAAGAGCCGATGGTGTGGGTGGCCAAGGCCAGAGTCAACAGCTGTGTCACCCACCTTATCTATAGGATTTGACTCTCAGCGATGCTTGCTGGTTTCCCCCAATCCAAACCACCCCATAGCAGTGTGGTGTGACCCCAAGGGCAGGGGAGCAGACGTCCCGGAGTTACTGAACGAACTCAATCTCCCAAGGAGATGCACTCAGTTGTGCACTTAACTTTGCACAGGTTGGTAGGGAAACAAACAAACCAAACGGCCATGCCTTAAGTCATTGCTGCCCTTCGGCCAGAGGCTGCCCAGCAGGCCCGGCCCCTGGAATCTGCCTGCTTGGCCAGCAGCCAGGCCTCTGCCCCCTCTGGTTTGCCCAGGCCCCTTCCCTGGCTCACCAGCGCCCGTTCTGAGTCTGAGCCGCTCTGCTGAACCCTGGCAGGATTTGACCAGGTTGTAATTTTCCTTCATGATCCCTTTTTCATTTTTCTTTATAAAAAAGGTATCAACTGTACCTGATTGCAAGAGGGATAAAAGAAGTAATAGACAAGAAAGCACTTTACAGATTAAAATGCTATATAAATGGAAGGCATAGTAAAACGTAAATGAAATATATAATTTAACATCCATGACACAGTCTATAAGATGCAAGGCCTGACTTTAAATGACCAAAACACCTTTGGTACATAGGTTATATAGGTATGGTAAATGGTAAGATATAGGACTTAATTTGGAATATAATGTGATTTAGAGTACATACTGTGATCTGTCGGATTATATAATACCTTATGACATATCACATTCCTAGCACAGAGGAAAGTAGAATCAAAATCAGTCGACATTAGGCTATTTCGGCATTCAAAACACCAGCCCCAGATTTGCGATTTTCCCAGCTGAAGCTGGGATGGCGAAAACTAAAAATATGAACGGGGAAGACATCTCCATCGACCGGCAACATGGCCCACTGGGTGGGGGTCCGTGGGAAGGCAGAAACCCCAAGAATAGGTCTGGGGAGAGGGCCTCTTGGGAGGAGGTGGAGGAGGCCTGCTTGGCAGTGATTGTTCCCACTATTTACGAGGCCACATGAGGAGCTATAGGGCTTGCAGTGGCCCCCGAGTCTGCTGATTAGCTGGAGATTATATTGATGATGTAATAAAAATTCACTTTGTCTATTAAGTTTCACCAGGACAATCAGGAGAGATTAGATAAAAATCAGAGGAAATGAATAATAGAATAGAGGAGAAAAGCCATGAGCCTCCCTCCCTGCCATGGTTTCTGTGGGTCTCCCCTTTCCCTGCCCACAGCAGGGCCTGGGTCCAGAAGCCCCCAGCCCCACACCCAGGCAAAGCTGAGCTGGCAGCGTCCCCGGGCTGGAGCTGGGCTGCTCTCCGGGAGGGACTTGGTGCTCCAGATACGGCGCTGGTTTAAGTTTACTGACTGTGTTTAATATTTGATTAGACCTCTGGCTTGGCAGCCTCCTGGGTGTGCAGGCCCTGCCGGGAGACAGGCAGGGTCTCAGCCCGTCCGCTGCCTGCTTCCTCTGGTCCTGTGGTGTGGGGGCGTGGGGGAGAGGGGGCCCACGTCCATGTCCTGGCCACGTGGTTTTAAGCCAGGCCGGTCCATGCCAGGAAGCAGCCAGCGGCCTCCCGGCCCCACGGTGTCTCTCTCTGGCTTGGCCCGTGCTGGAAATTCCCCCCTTAGGGATGTTTCTTAGGGTCATAGCCTGGGCTCTAAAAGGTCCCTGAACGAGGCACATGTCACCAGTGATGATGACGCATTAAGGTCCCTTAGCCGCTAGGGGTACATCTGCCTGGTTTGACTTGTCAGATCAGCAAGGGGCAGGACTTGGAAGGGACATGAAAGGGAGGTCATTTGGGTTGGGGACTGTTGTCCCCTGAGAGCCTGGGGCTTGGGGCTTGTCCCCTGGAGGGGCTTTGAGGAGGCTGGGTGACAATGACCTGGGAGGGCACTGGAAGACGGTGTCACTGACCTCCATGTCCCTGCAGGGAGCAGCAGGCCGTGTGCAGTTACTCCAGCTCCCTGGCAGAGCCCAGTTCTGTTCCTTCCCCGAGAAGCCCTAGGGGTCGGGATGATGCCAGGGCCAAGCTCTGTGGAAGGCCTGAGGAAGGAGTCTCCCTCCCCTGAAGAGTGGGTCACAAACACAGCCGCGTTCGGGGCCCTGAGGGCCACCTCGTCTCTCCCTGCTCCTCTGGGCTGGATTTGTGTCCCAGAGAGGGAGGAGGCACCCCGACTGCTCCTCTGCAGTAAATGGGCTGCCTGGAGAGCCTGGCACCCTTGCCCGGGTGTGCTGTCCACCCTGGGAGTGGCTCCTCCTGGAGTCTGCCAAGACTCCTCTGGCCACAAGACCAGCGTCCCCCCAGGAAACGCTGTCTTCGGCTTCCTCCCACTGCCTGGTACTCCTGAGCTGGGGCCCCCCCCAGGTGAAGAGCAGGGGACTGGCGGGGAGAGTCTCACCTCTGGAACCCCCAGTTCACCAGTCAGGGCGTTCAGCTGAGTAAGCCTGGGGGGGACAGTCTGGATGCCTGCCTGGGTGACAGGGAACATGGGCACGGGTGGAAATATTCCATGAGTAATTTCTCAGCCCTAGTGGGCTGCTGTTGGGACAGCTGAAGGACACTGCAGCCCCAAAGCAGGTGACGCCGCCCTTGCAGGTCCTGTGCGTGTCCCCAGCTCCTTCCCGTGTATCTGCAACACGCCCCCCCCCCGACCAGCTACACTTGCCCCCATCTCTTCTCCCTCAGCCGGGCTGGTGGTGGGTCCAGATTTATACAAAGTGAGACATTCCTTTATCCACCAGCCTGAGAATGAGACTTCGCTGCAGTGGGACAAAACCAAAACATAATGGAACAAAATGAAACAAAACAAGCAGGCCGAAGCGAGCCAACCTCCCCGCCCGACTCAGCCGGAGCATCCCAGCCTGGCTGTCCCCAGTCTCTCTACTTGGGAGTCTGGGCCGAGCCCCCTGGGCAGGAGGCTGGCATCCCCATCTGATTTCTCCCCCATGGAGGGCTTCTTTCGTTCCCCAGGCAGGACACCCACATTGGGCAGTCTTCTCTGTTCGTAGATCTGCTGCTTCCTTACACACCCGGTTATTTCATGGTGGTGACGGTGGAGCCTCACCTTCCAGGGAGAGAACTTGACCCTCTGGATACCTGAGTCACGCGTGGATCTGCCTCCTCGAGGGAGCCCTGTTTCTGCTCCATCATCCCAGGTTCTTCCTGGTGTGGGCCATGGCCTGGCTCCCCCACTGGAATGCCAAACTGTCTCTCTGCTTTGCAGAAGGCTGCCCCTGGCCCCAAGGTTGGGAGTGTGACCCTGCACTCCTCCTGGGGCTGGTCTGGGGTCGTCATCCTAGAAGCCGACTGGAGCTGGTCCATGCCCTTCCCTGCTCCTGCCCCAGCAGGATCCTCTGCCAGCCTTAGGGGACCCTCTCCTCCTGGCCACGGGGCCTCTGCTGAAGACCAGCCTGGCTCCGCTGACCCAGGTCAGAACACTCAAGAGTTACTATTTGGCTGAGAAACTTTGAGAAACTCAGGAGAAACACACCAAGGCTTTGGAGACAGCGTGAGTCACGGACGGGGGTCTTGCTCAGATGAAAGCGACTCTGGCTGCCCCCTGCTCAGCTCTGTGGCCGGCACCCGGGCCCCTGATCCCGTCTTTCCCTCCTGCCCCCAGTCCAGCTGTCTGCCGCTGTGACCTGGTCTGAGGAGTGGCTGCTCCCTGCCACCTCGGGCATGCTTTCCCTGCGGAGACACTGCCTGGTCATCTCTGCTGCACTCCTCTCTCTGGGGACCTGCTCCGGTTCTTCCAGCCCCAGGCCTCACCCTCTGCTCCTCATTCCAGTGGACTTTCAAAGCTACCCAACACAATCACAACAGAATTGACTCTCAAATAAATCTAATAATTTACTTATTGAAATCATCAAGCTGAGAGCAAAGACGAGGTCTTCATTTTCCCAAAAAAGAACTTTAAAAAACTGCAAGAGAAAATGAGGCCTGGCAAGAAGCCAGTGGTGGCTCCTGTTCCGCACTTGATGGGACTTCGGTTGGTGCCCTGGGGGTCTCAGCTGGACCTGGGGGTGGGGGGCGCGGGTGAACTGAATGATCACTCACGAGTAGGTCCTGCGGCCGGGCCTGGATTGTCAGGAACACGGTCGAGTGTGCCTGTGTGTCTTCTGGGGGGCATTTGCAGAAGCTGAGAGATATAACAATTCAGAGCTGGACCCGCATCAGACCCCAAAGTATAGTAAAGATTCTGGTGTCCCAGTATATGGAGTGAAGAATAAAACCCATACTAAACCATACACGAATTATTCATGTTTGGAACCAAATGAAACACACACACATACAGAACTACAGCACTTTCTGGATTTTCTGATTCTCCTCTTATTTCACGTCGGTGCTGTTTGACTGGTGCTCTTAGGCGCAGACTCAGGGTCCCATGAAGCCTGCTCCTGCATGGGGCTCCCCCGCATAAGAGGCAAGCCTTCCTCGTCCTGTAGGGGTAAGGAGTTGGGTACGGGGCCAAACTAGGACTGCAGAAGGAGCCGGTGTCTGGGCTTCAGGGGCCTGGCTTGAGAGTCAGGAGAGGGCAGGTGACTGCTGGAAGAGTGGGGCGCCCTCCCACAAGCACAGTTTGGGGGCTCCTCCCCAAAGTAGGTAAAGCACAGGAGAGGCCCAGCTTCTGGGCTTCAGGCTGATCTGCTTAGACTGAGGCCTTGGGGCCCAGGAGTGGTGAGGCTCTGTGAGAGAGGGGGGGTGCCCTTAGGCAGTAGGACCCGTCTTCCCCCAACATCTGTGTGGCCACACCTAGTGCCTAATCTGGGCCGGGAAGGGGAGTGGTCAGCAAGCTGGAGATCTGAGAACTGTCCAAGGTAGCCTAGACCAACGAGGCAAGGCCGTTAGCCCTGGGGGGTGGGGAGCGAGCAGAGACTGGCCAAAACCCTTGATGCCAGGGACTGCATGTAAGCACATGGCTGGACTCTGAGTGTGCCTGAGGCCAGGAGGGGGAGACAGGTGGCCTGTCTGCTGAGCCCAAGTGCTCCCATGCCAGCCACCCAAACCACTTCCTCTCCTTCCTCCTTATCAAAGGCATCCCCCCTGCACCTATGCAGCTCTTTTCCTGTTAGCCACTGTCACCCCACTCGGGAACCTGGCCTCTAAGGCAGTCTCCCTTCCAGCCACCTCCACAGGCTCTGGGAACAGAGAAAAGAAACAAGCCGAATTGTCAGCTCTGTTCTCTCTCTGCCAAGCCCCCAGCCACTGGAGCCTCTACTGTCCACTCCTTCCCCAGAACATCTGACCTGGTGCTGCACGGGATGGCTGAGGGAGTCCATGCACGGTGTGACCTGGGCTCCAGCAGGAAGGCCGCGAGGGGCCAGGGCAGGTCTGCAGCGATTCCAAGGCCAGGGACGCATGGCCTTCCCTTTTCTTCCTGCTCACTGTGCCTGGAGGTGAGCCTCAGCAAGCAGGAGTCTTCTACAGTCCAGACCACTCCAACCCCGCTGGCAATGCTGGTGAAGCCAGACCTTAAGCCTCTGGTTCCTCTGGTCTCAAGAAGCCGGTCACAAGATTGATCGGCCTGGGTGTCTTTCTTCCTGGGACCCCCTAAGCTGCAACGGGTGCACACTGACATCCCCTAGGGGCCTATGTGCCCACCATGTACCTGGCAATGTGGCTCCAGGCTCACACCGCCTCTCAGAGATGGACCCCTTCACCCAGCAGGCTCAAGGATGCCCGCTGTGCTCCATCCGGTGAGCCAAGTATCCAAACCAAGCCAAGTATCGATTTGACAGAAAGATATGGATATGTTAGGTGGATAATGGTGAGGGGATCCTATTTCTTTCTTTTCCTGTTCAGAGAACACCTCTCCTCCACCTCACCCTGCTGGAAAGCAGAGGCCGGATGAAGGAAAGTGTGCTCGCGGGTCACCCAGGGACACCTCTGTCTCCCTGGGCTCCTTCCAAGGGTTCAAGACCAGGGAGCCCCTGGGAGCAAGGTCCCCCTTTCCCACCACGGCAAACGCTCTCGACGTCTTCGCCTCTCCATATATTCTTAGAACCAGTCAATATGATTAATTTTACATGGGCCTAATTTCCTGCTTTTGCCGCGGAGTCCTCCCAGCCTCGCCCATCGGCAGCGACATGATACAGTTTCTGGTTATATTGGTCAACCAAGATATTGATATTATTAATAATGGATATCTATATGCTGACCTTTGTCCACACAACTGAATCACTCTGGGCTGGCTGTCACATTTCTTTAAGAGGTATTGATAAGCCCATTACTGGAAGGGCATGTACAATCTTAGTGTGTGATTTCACTCACCTTCAAGCATCTCCTGTGCAAATCTGCCCTTGTTGGGTGAGCTGGTGTGGGTACAGTGCCATATGCAAGAGGGAGCCTGCAGGTGTGTGCTCGTGTGGTGAGTGTACGTGTGTGTGGACATGCATGTGTGAGTGTGCATGTGAATGTGTGTGTGTCTGACTTGAACACTGGCCCTTTTAGAGCTGATCAAATAGTCAATTAGAGCATTATAGGGAGGTAGCAGAATCAGAGAGTGCCTACAAATACACTGTGATGTAGTGTTTGATCTTTGGATGCCTCTTGTCTCCTAGGACTAGCGCAGGAGGCTTGGCTTTATAAGGATATTATTAGGTTGATGCCTCGTTCTCTCAGTGTACCTGCCAGGCAAGAGGCAGCGCTCACTGGGACCAGTCTGGCCAGAAGCAGCCACGGGGAGGTTCCCCGAGGGCCACACTGCAAACTGGACTTTGGGGCCCTGCTGCTCCCAGCCTTGGTCTCTGAATCTGTGCAGTGGCAGCAATGCATCTGGCTTGCTTCAGGCCAGAGAGGGAGTTTGATTCAGCTCAGCCTCCCAGCCTTCTGCACTGAAATTCCCAATCATAGGAACGCTTGACACTCCATAAGGCCTTGATGTTCCATACACACTGGGAGTGTGGCCCGTTGCCTACTAGAAGGTTGCCCTGGTAGAATGCATGTATTGTGTGCCCACGTGGTGTGCACGGAGGCACACAGATCTCATCGCTAGTCTCTCCGTGACTGCTGTCATCTCTGTAACTGCTGTCATTCCTACGTGGGTGGACAGTGTGTCAGGGACAGTGCCTCCATCAAGTCTGTGTACAGTGATCCTTTCCTGTTTGGATCCAGACACACTCACTTGTCGGGGGAGCCCCCTCTCTTGCCCCTGTAAAGGGAAGCCAGCTAGCTAGAGAGATCTTTTGGATCCTCAGACATAGTGTATGAATAAACCAGACATGGATTAATTAGGTGTGACTGCATCATTAAATTAGAATAATGAACAAACAGCCACGTATGGCATTCAAATCTGCCTAGAACGACTCCAAAGGTTGCTTTCAAGTAAGTCACCTGTCAGTTTGTAGGTCTGGGGGACTCTGGAGAGTGAGGTTCCTGTCATACCTTGAGAAGTGGACTCTTTAGGCACCAGCTATTCCAGACAAGGACCATCCTTCAGTGGGCACCCAGATTCCACCACCAAATCCAAACAATTGCTTGGTTCGATATAGCATCATCTATGCACGCTTTGGCTGTGAACATTTCTCAGAGTGAAATATGACAGTAGCACAGGTGCTCAAGAGACAGGAGGGAGAAGTTAAGAGGTGTGGGCAGCGGATGTGAAATGTATCGATCCGGTAATATTTATGTGGATGTGCGCATAGTTGCTTATGCACATGCCCCCAGACACAAACACTCTCTCTCTCTCACACACACACACATCTTTTCTTTGCATTTCCATGAAGTCTGTTCTTATTCTATTGACACTCCCCGTTTCAGCCAGATAGATCTGAAGATGAACTAAGTCCCAGTGGTGTAATTTTAGAAACAGCTGCGCAGCAGCGGCCCCACGCCCTCGGGGTGGGGGTGGGGGGTGTAACACTCCTCTCCCTCCCCATCCTTGGACCCAGCGGCTACGCAGTAAGATGTGTTTGTCTTTAACAAAGAGGAAGAAGCAACAGCTCAGAGGAAAGGAAATGAGAAGGAAGGTCGCTTGCCTCACCTCAAGCAGTGGGATAGCCTCATGCGAGGGGGGCTTTGTTATAGCAAGATCTGTTAAGTAATCAGAAACCTTTGATCTGGAGCCGCTCTTAACAAAGGTGATAATTAATTAAAGCAGAGTGTATTGCACTAAAGTAACACTGCGGTCAGTTTATGCGCTGTCCCGAGTCGGCCTTCGGAAGTCTCCGTCAATTAAGCGCTTGTTGGAGGCCAGCTCATTATCAATTTTTTTCCCCCCTGAGCTTTGATCAATATTTTTGGCTGTTCCATCCTCACAGAAGCAGCACTGTGTCTGTCTCGGCGAGGGCACCGGTTTATTTACATCTTGCAGATAGCCACGTAGGATTTGTTCCTGAGCTGAGCTGCTGGGAATCGCTTCGTTTGAGTGTCAGTCGGCTCATGCTGGCGGGGAGATACAAGGGAGGATAAGGGAAACCAGAGGTGGAGCGCGCAGAGGGGAGCGGCCCCGTGAGTGCACGGTCCTGAGCGCATCCGCTTCTGCTCCCAGAGGGACTCGGAAAGGAGGGCAATTGCCTTGGGGCTGCCCACCTGACTGCTTTGTTGGTTTCTGTGGGCAGAGCTGTGGCTTGGGCTTTATACCCATCCCGGGGCCACTGGAGATTGAGTGGAGATGGCAGAAGCCCTTAGGACAAGCACATCAACTCTGTAAATTCCTCTGCCACTATTTCTACCCCATCATCGTCCTTCTGCCCTGACATCTTTAACCACACCGTCATGTCACCAAGCGGAACATGGATCTTTCTCTCCAGGGCCACTGTGGGATTTCTGAGGGCATCTTAAGTAGCAAGGGGGGAGAGAAAAGAGGGACATGGAAGAAAGCGATAAAGGGGCCTCAACTGAGCTGGGGGCTCTGTTCCCCTCACCTGGGCTATTTGGGCAGGATTAGATGCTTTCTGTGATTCTTGAAGATGTGTGTATTTGAAGGGCTGCAGAAAAGGTGAAAGTAAAGGAAGTGAACATGTTTTCTTTGCAGAGAGCCCAAAAGGTGGGCCACCAGGTCCCTGCCACCTCCACATGCATTCAGGTTAAATGCAGCCCTCTGCTTGCCAGGGCCTAGCTTGAGTGACACGGCCAAGTCCTGTGTGTGTGTGTGTGTGTGTGTGTGTGTGTGTGTGTGAGAGAGAGAGAGAGAGAGAGAGAGAGAGAGAGAGAGAGAGAGAGCGAGCACTACAAGAGGAAAGTAGGACTGGGAGGCCAAGGGGCAGCAGCTGGGGTAAAGAATGCAGTCGTGGAGGAGCCATCCCTGCAGGGAGCTGGGCTCTGTGGTTAGCCATTCAGATCTTGGATGGAAGGTCATTTCTAAAATGAGTCAATAGGTGAGCAGAAGTGGGCAAGCCTTTGAAGAGCAATGAGTGAGGGGAGATGAAACCTCTCCCCGACCTGAACATTTGGGTGGGGATATCAGGCTGATGAAGAAGAGCACATCTCCACACTGGAACTTAGATCACTGATAGATCCAAGCCACGAGTTCTGAGGTGGAGCATGCACAAATCACAAGAACAGTGTTATTCTCTGTTCTCCATCAACCACCTCCCTGACCACACATACAGCCTTGCAATATGAAACTATCCCTAACATCATCTCCATGCCACTTGAATTCATCATATCTTCCCTGCACACACACACACACACACACACACACACACTCACTCACTCACATTTACACCAACACCCACGCAGGTTGCAGCAATTTCCCTCCCCCAGCCCTCCAGTACCCAGAGACACACATAGGTTTTCACACCCTCCAGCAGTTCTCTCAGCATGTCACATGGGATTTCCTTTCCAAGTTCAGAAGCTGCTGCAGTTTCAGCCACTGTAAACCAGTGATCCCAGCTACTGGCTGGCATTTGGGCCTCCTAATTTTCAGTTTTCCTTTTTTCTGTCTATGATATTGGAACTTAATTTCTATTGCCCCTTCCTCTCCTCTACGGAGTACTTATTCCAGATCTTCTCCAGTGGGATCCCTCCTAGGTCAGTTTGGAAACTGACCACCTTCTGGTGATGTGGAAGGCATGAGGTGTGCAGTGTTTTTCCCAAATCCGTCAGAGGCAAGTGAGCCCAGCTGTTTTCTCAACCAAAGAGGTGGTGTCTTGGATATCTCCTCAGGCCTCACACAGAAACTCCTCTCCCATCCTGGTCTATAAATTACAATAATGAGAATAATGATGATAATAATGACAGTGATGGCCTTTGCTCCAGTCACTGGAGTGTGCTGAGATCGCTGGGTATTAGGAATGCCCCCTGAAAATAAGCTCTTTGAAAGCACTCTGAAAACTTTACAATACACAGAACGGAGGGGATGTTTGCATATCTGTGGCATGCATTTTTGTAATTGTTTTCCTTTTGGTTGTTTTTAAGCTATGACTTCATTCAAGAAAAGCTTTTCTTTTTGTTTTATTTTGGTTTTTTGTTTGAGAAGCCACAAACATCAGCCAACTGGAGCAGGTGGAGAGAGTGAAAGTATGCCAAGGGGGTTCTTTCAACCCAATCTAGAATTCCCATTAAAGCTGAGTGGAGGGGGGGAGTGTTAATATCTCCCTGTTGAATTGCAGTAAAATCTAGGCCAGCCTTGGTTCCCATATGTGTGGGATGCGCTTAGTCATGCTTGCACATGGATGCATATACGTGCACATGTGCAGATTAATTTATTTTTGTGTGTGCATGTGTGTGTACACACACGTGTGTTGATTCTCAGGAAGTCTGATAAATGAAATCATGCACAACCAGCAAATAACCACCAGCATCTTAAGTAAACTAATCATTTCCCAATAGTTTTTTTCTTTACTCTTAAATATAATACTTATCAACATCTGGAATTTGGAGGTTTTTAAAATAGGGGCTGTGGTTTAGATTTATTTTAACTTTGCAATGATTACTATTGCTAATTTTCTTTAGTGAAACTTATTTTTTAAAATGTTTTTCTTCCTTTTTTTATTACAGTGTTCTCATTTTCCATCTCTTTCTCACAGGGCAAATCTTTCTTTTAAAAGCTAGATGTGTGTGACCAGCTACTCTGCCAGTGTCTTTCCCCGGACAGAACGGAATTTTTATTTTTCCAAAGTGTTTTTTTTTTTTTTTTAAGTTCGTCTTAATTGAGCTGATGACCATGCTGATACTTTGGCTTCCCTGTGTCTTAGACTCATTTGAAAACAGAAATCAGATAGAACCTCACTGGCTTTAATTCACCTACCTCGGGAAAAAAACAACGAGCTCTCTTAGCTAAAGTCAAGCAGCCGAAACTCAAGGATTTTGTTACGTCTTACACAAAACTACGAGGCATAATTTTATGAAGCTTGTCACAAATCACCCAAACATAATCATAACCCTTGCCCTTTCCCTTTCTCCCAGTTGCACTCCAAATCAAGGGGCTTGAGGAATTTCCTACTCAGATACCATTGAAATGAGAGGTTGTGAATCTGACGATGAGTATATTTCAAAATGATATACTCTCCGGAGCTCAATTCACAGAATGTTCCATTACTCTGTCCCCACCCTCCCTCTGGATATAGTATGAAAGTATGAGGGGCTGAAGTCCCTGAAGCTGTGGCTCCTGGATTGGCAGCCCCTGGGGCTGCTAGTAGAGTACATTTTCCTCCATGCATTGAGGAAAATCTCAATGCAGAAGGGTTATCCAGGCCACAGATCTGTTCTGACTGGTTAACAAGAGGGACTGTGATAAGGACTTGGCTGTTTAGATTAAAATGCATCGCCGGCTCTGGGAACAAGCACACATCAGTAGTAAAGGCTGTTTAAACCTTTGGGGACAGCCCTATGTTTAGATTACATTAATTCATAAATATTATACTAAATACCACTTAAATTGGACTTAAATGACTTCAAAGATAATGCATTATAATATGGCTATCCAGAGAGCACTAGTCTTTATGTCTCCCAGTAACTCAGTCTTTGCTGCCTCCTATCCTGCTAGACAAGACCAAAGTTATGAATGGATTGTGGCTTGTTCATGTGTGATCCGCTAACTGCGTGTGTGTGTGTTAACGGTCATGACTATGTGTGCATATGTATTTTCAGTCCTGCCTCTCTTCTCCAGGAAATACAAGGAAAAAAAGAGAAATAAATAAAAAGTGAGAGAGGGAAAGAATTAGACTAGCGGGTGACCTGTTTCTTCCTCCAAAGGAGAAAATTTCTACAGGAAGAGGCAACATTGGTCCTCAGCTCACTTTTGCTGCTACCCTGGGAGTTTACCTCTCTCTTCTTTAATCAATAGCACAATGTCTTTCTCTTTGGAGCCTGGAAAAACAATCTTTCTCAAAGTGCTTCTAACGGGGGAGAAAAGGAGACTCTGAGTTGGCTGGGAGAGTTTGCATTAAACTGGCTTGTCTTCCCTAGGTGTTGTTTCTTCCAATTGTTCTGGGCTCTTTTTCTTTCTTTCTCTCTCTGCCTGGCACCCAGATCTCCCTTTGCCCATTTGCTTTCTGGTCTCCAGGGGGTGAATTTACCTTTGCAGTAATCACACCAGTCCACAACTGCTATTTGCTGCCTCCCCAGCCCAACAGCCTTTCTCTGATACGGCTGAGTTTGCTCCACAACACCCACCTACTCCCTCCTCCAGACTCCCAATTTGACTGGAGTAATTGCCTTTTAAGGTTCACTCTACGCATGGCAGGTATTCCATTAACCCTTAGAACTCTTTCCTTCTTTAGTTACCAGAGATGGCAGGTGGCCAACAAATGGATACCCACCTGAAATCTCATGCACTTAATTTAATTTTTATTTTCTTCTTCTTCTCTTAACCAATAATAGACTTATTCCATCCACACTGGAGGCTGGTATCCTATCATGTCTCTCAATTTTATCCCAGTCTGATTCATTAGAAGTCAGAAATTCAAGCAGGGGAAAGAAAAAGCCACAAATATACTCTGAAACCAGGCTTAACAAAGGCACGTTTCTATCTCTAGCCTCATGTTATAATTCAGAGTTGGGGAAAATCTAGAAGCCAAATGCAACCCTCATTCTTCAAGCCTCATCATGCTTTTTGACTTAACAGTAATTAATCACCAATGGCAAGCGAGTAATTTTTTAAGGTGGCCGGAGGCTTATTTTATCAGGATTAGCTAATAAATCAGGCTGTATCACTGAAGGAGGAGTTCAAACTCTTCTAGGACTGAATAAACCAGCCCTTGGAAACTGTCTCATTTATTCAGCTCTCTCCAAGCTTCCAAGCACTGTTAGGGACATTGTGGCCCAGGCTTGCTTATAAAAATCCAGAGGATGGAGAGGCAGGAAGTTTCATAGGGGAAAATATATGCTCAGGCTCTGAAGGGTGAGTTTCGACAACAAGGCACCCAGAGCCAAAGGGCCTGCCTGCCCCTGACTGAGCCAGTTTAGGGGAGGAATTATTTAGAAAATGAAGTTTTGCTTGTCCTGGGAATTCGGGCCAGATATGTGTATGTGTATATGTATATGATGTGTCAAATGTGATACCACTCTATCTTAACCTTCTCTGCCTTCCTGATGCAAATAATGATAATTCTTCATCTTTACTATAATACAAGGCCCCCCCCCCAAACCATCAGAAACAGAGTGATGATACCAGTGGGGGGGGGACTTGAGAAAAAACCAAGGAATATTGTTTAAGATTATCTTCATTTAAAATAAAGAAGCAAAAAAAGTGCTCCAATCCAGATCTCATAGGAAGCTCAGTTCTTCACAACTGTCTTTTTTTTTTTTTTTTACCTCTAGTGGATTTTGATTTTTTTAAACTTTAAAATCTCAAATCCCCACAAGAACCTATCATTAAGATGGGCAAAGAATTTCCATACCTCTGCTTTTTAATTTTCATTATTGCTATTTTAAAATCTGGGGACATATTAAAATGACAAAGGTTTGATACAAACCTTGATTAGCTTCTAGGGAGCTTGATTGGAAAGGGAAAAACTACAGAGATATGGTTGTCTTGAGAGGGAGGGTGATAAAAGGGGAAACAAATATTATTTTGAAGACTGCCTCCCCATTCCACCTTTCCAGTTTCTCTTCTGAACAGACAGACATTTTCTCCATATTGAATAAAGGTTGGTTTCTCCTTCCATTACAGCCCCCACCCTCACCCCACCCCAACAAACCCAGTATATTTCCATTCTGCTGTGTTTTTGTGCTACTCAACATGCCATTAACTTTAAGATTTACTCCTCAGCAGGCAAGCTGGAAGATGCTAAAGCCAATAAAAACTGCTCTCTGGGACTCCAACTATGAAGAGTTTGGAGCTCTGCTTAGTATTCGGATGAAGGGAGGGCTGGAGAGGGAGGGAGGTTGTGATAGTGAAAACCACTGCTGCTCAGAGAACCAGACAGCTCTGCACTCTGCACCTAATGTGCCGGAGGATCAGCTCTGTTCATAGCCCATTTGTGGCCAAGGATGAGGCTGCTCTCTGTGTGTGGGTGGGTGTGCGTGTGCGTGTGTGTGTTTTCATCTTTAAAACCACCAGCTCTAACACAGCATCTTCAGCAGCTCTCCTCACTACTGTTTATTAAAAACGGAACGTCCATACACATCCCTTACAACTTCCTTAGCCTGGTGCTCCCTCTCTGCCTGACGATCAATCTCTCTCAGAAAGCATTTAACTTGCCCACACAGCTCCAGCCCCGATTAATTCCCGCTGCACATCCTATACATTACGGTTAGGGAGCAAGCACTGGGCTAATTTCGTCACCCACCAGCCACCCACACACGTTCTACAACTGAACACGTTTGGGGCTCTGCCTTAAAGATAATAAAACAAGAGGAAAACAGGCAGGCTGCAGACAATTCCCATGACCACTTTCCTAAAAAGTTGCTGGGTTTTAATTCTTTGATCATTCTGATTCCCCCTCCTCCAAGCACTCACTAGCAATGACTGCTTCAAGGGAGAGAAATAATGTACTATAAACCTCTCTACACGGTGAGTTTGGGATAATTTAGGATACACCCTCCAAAATGCCTATCTTTCACACACACATTTTTTTTTCCCGAAGCCCTGTCTGCTTTCTTGAGGAGGGGATCATTCAGGCTTCCCTGACCCCCCACTCTACCCAGGGGATGGCTGGTTCCTTGCTAATTCTTGCCTTAGGTTTTGTCCCTCTTTCCTTCAAACAACCAACCCCCCACCCCCTCCTCCACCACTCAAACCACAACCGGATTATTCAGGCACACGGCTCGACAGGGAGAGTTTACTGTCAAATTGATAGCAAAATAAAAATATCTCTTTGAATTTGTCACCTCTCTTCTTTTTAGACGGCTGCGCTCCCTGCTACTCTGGCCCGGAGCGGAGAAGGAGAAGACCATCTCCTGTTAGCATTTTCAGCACCACGGCGATGGACAGCACCCTTGGTCCCCGGCCGGCTGGAGAGCCCGCCAGTCCGCTCAGCGTCCCGGGCTCGGCCGGCGCAGCCGTCCCCATCCCAATCTTTCAAGTCGCTGGACCCAAAGAGCCAAGCCCCGATTTCTCTCGATCGTCTCTTTCTCTTCTTCAGCTCCCGCTTCTCCCCTCACGAAACCGCGTCTGTCAGCTTCCTGCCCCACATCCAGCCTTGCCCCGGCGAGCAGCTGCCCCACGCGCCCTAGACCCGGTCTCCGCTGCGCGAGCGCCTCCCTCGTCGGCGTCCGCCCGAGGCCCCCTCTCGCGCCGGCTCCCGCTCGCCCGCTCGCCGCCGGCCGCCGGCCGCCCGCCCGCCCCTTCTCCCCGGCAAAGTTGGGAGGGGAGGCGCGCTCACCTTTGTGCATGCCCGTGAACCTGTCCTTGAGAACCGTCAGCTCGTAGATCTTGCCGAACTCCTCGAAGAGGGGCTTGAGGTCCTTCTCGTCCAGGTTGCGGGGGATCTGCCCAATGAACAGCTTGATGGCATCGTGGTCCTTCATGGGAATGGTCGACGGGTTCCCCGGGCTGTGGCTTAATCCGTTCATGTGCCCGGCGCTGCCCGGGCTGCTGCCGAGCCCGCTGGTACTGAGGCTCGCGTTGTCAGCCTGTCCGTTTGCTAACGTGGCCATCTTTATATACATAGAGAAAATCTTCTTTCCTTTTATTCTTTCTCGCTCGCACTCTCTCGCTCCTCTCCCTCGCAAGCTCGCTCGCGCTCACACACGCACACGCACACACACACTCGGGTTCTCTCCCCCTCGGTTGCTCTACACCTCGCTCTGCGCTCGCTCTCTGCTCTCTCTCTCTTTCTCCTCTCTTCTCTCGCTCGCGCTCGCGCTCTCTCTCCTCTCCCCCCTCTCTCCCTCCCTCTCTTCTCTCTCCCTCTCTTTCTCTCTCTCTCTCTCTCTTTCGGTCTGATCTGATTTTTTAATTTTTTTTTTTTTTACATTGAACAGACAGGATCTCTGTCCTTTCCGTTTAAACAGGCTGGACCGGTTCAAGTTCGCAGTCAGACCAGGGGTGGGGGCGGCGAGTGTGCGAGCGCCGTAGAGGGGGGCGCGGGGCCCGGAGAGGGTGAGATGCGGCGGGCGTGGGTGGGGGGGCCCCGCGCGGCGGGCGGCGGCTGGGAGCCGGGCGGCGTGGGGCGGCGCCGGCCCCCCGCGCCTCCCCCGTCGGCGGCCCCGGCGAGCGGCGGTGGTACAGTCCGAGACGGCCCCCGGCTATAAATAGCGCCAGGCGCATGGCTCTTCGGGAGGCGCTGAGATTCCGGGCCCGGCGGCCGCGGGGAGCGGGTGCCAGTTAGGAACGGGGTTGCTGATCTCCTCGTTTGCGTTTTGGGGGTTCCTTTTGTTCATAGCAGCAGGTGCAACTTTTTGTCTTTTCTTAAAAAAACAAAACAAAACATTGATTTTCATGTTCTCGTGGGTATGTAGGGGGGCGTTATCCACCGAGCTGCTCTCTATTAGGGCGCCAGGCGGGCGAAGCAAAGGCTGGGATGGCGGGCGGGGCGGCGGCGAAGGTAGAATGGGCGCTTCTTTTCCTCCCATCTGGTTCCCTTTATTTATTTATTTAGACTCGAAAAAGCGAGCCGGCTTGGAGGAATTCCGCCCAACGATCCGAGTGCGCATTGATCAGTGTCGGGAGAAAAAAAAAGCTACATAAATATATATTATGTGGGTAAATCTATAGACAAGAGCTCTCTCTCTCTCGCGCGCGCTCTCTTTCTCTGCTTTTTTCCCTCCTCGCATCCCCAACCTGCCAGAGCAACCCCAGATCTTCGCCCTCCCGCAAAACTGTCTACAGCCTCCCGAGCTACCTGGGGAGGACCGGTCTGGGGAGCGGTCGGGCCGCGCCGGGGGGCCGGGGCGTAGAGATTCGGGGCCCGACCCCCGTCCCAGCCCGCCCGCGAAGGCTGGAGGTGGGTGTTTCCGTCCGGGACTGCCTCCCCGCCCCGAAGCGCGGCGGCTGCACCCGCAGGCGGCTGGCGGGAGGAAGGTAGGAGCCTGGCGCGTCGGCCGCTCGCCCGGCGGGGAAGCAGGCAGCTTCTGGGCGCGGTGGCCGGTGAGCCAGCACGAGGGACTGGCTTGATTTTGCCCTTGTCTGCTTTACTGGTTCAAATTGAAAAAAAAAAAATTATTATTCTTTTGTAAATCCACCATCAAAAGAAATAAAGTCCCCGAGTCGCTCTCCGGGCTGCGGCCGGACTCAGACACCCGCTGCGTGCGCTGCCCCCCTCGGGCTTCGTTTGCAGCACTTCCCGCTCCAGAAGTGCGAGGCTGGGCGGCACGTCTGCGGGAGAGGGCCGAGGGTCCGGCCGCCCAGCCCGGACTCTGCCGGGTTCCCCATCGGGCCCGCGGTGGCCGGGACGTCGGCTGCGCCGGAGAGGGAGTGGCTGGCGCGGGAGCTGGGTTCGAGCAGCCCCGCCTCTGGGGGCCAAGGCTGGTAGTGAACTTGATTTGGGAAAGCAGATTTTCCTTTTTAATAATATTTACCTGCTCCCCATGCTCTCCTATATTGGCGTTTCCAGGACAGCCTCTTCTCAGCTTCAGAAACCGGACAAATAAGATAACGCGCCCGCTCCCTCGCGGGTTGCCAGGCAGAACTGATGGTGTGACCCTGGACTGGTCCCCGTCGGCCCCTTTCCGGTGTTTTGCGTTTCTCTCTCCTTGCCCTCGGCTTACGTGACGTTACTAGATGATATGTTTTAAAATTTAGTAGATAAATGAGACCCTAGCTGCCTGAAAACCGAGACCCAGCCCGTTTGGTACAGCCACGACGCCGCCAAGCTCTCCAGCGCCGGAGGAGGCCCCGAGGTTCGCTGCCCCAGGCCCGGAGGCCAACCAGGACACCTCTCCCTGACGATCCGGGGCCCAACCCTAACAGCAAGTACAGTTCTGAGAATTGTGGAACTTCATCCTTTCATTTTAAGACACTCCTGCCTTTGCTTGATGGAATCCTGTGTAAGTAGAGTGGGTCATAACTCGGTTCAGGGCTTACATTATCCAGTGTTATCTGATGGTCTAAAAAACGCCCAAGTTGAAGGAATGCAACAGAAACTCACACGGAGAGCTTCCCTGACATGTGGCTGTGGGCTTGGTGTGCCCATGAAGTGCTCTGATAAAGCCCCGTGTCCCTTGCAGCCACACGGAAGGCTTGAGCTGGTGGCTGGGAGATGGGTGCGTATGTCTGTCAGAACTGTGGGTGCTTGTGTGGATGCAGTGTGGTTATGTACCTAGACCCTGTTTGTATCTATACTCTCCGTGTATGTGTATACACCCACTGGGCTAAGACCTCCCTGTCCCCTTTCCCACAGGACACGTCAGCAGAGGCCAATAACTTTGTTCAAAACATCACTTCCAACATTATCCCGTGGCACTGATACTTACTCCCAGAATTGCGCAACAGAGTGGAATGTATTTTTTGCCATAAAAGGGGAGTTTAGGAGAGTGATTCCTTCTTGAAGCCTCTTTTTCTCCTTGCCTCCCCCACCCGCCAAAGTGAAGTGAGGACCAGGGGAAGTAAAGAAAGTGAGCTGAGGGGGGCTGGGGAAAGAGGGGTTGCACAGAAGAGGGGACTGAGGTTCACGGTCCACTTCTTTCTGACCCTCAGCCCCTTCCCTCCAGGTTCAAATCAATTATTCACAGGCATTTCATTATTCATATTTTATTATTAATAATAATAGCCAATACATAAATAAAAGCAGCCCCTGGGCAGGAGTGAGTTGGGGCATGGAGTTGTTACTGAAAGGGGATGTCTGGTTATTTCAGAGACTCCTTGCTTCGTGCTTTTCTGCCCGTCTGCCTCCTGCACCCTGGTTCCTCTCCACATCCGGACCCTGGACCTGAAGCTATGAAGAGCCTCTTCTTCTCTGGGGAAGGTTCCTGACTCTCCCCTCTCTCCCATCTGAGGATGGCTTATTTTGGATCTGGGCTGTCTT
Source organism: Capra hircus (assembly GCF_001704415.2). Lineage (NCBI taxonomy): Eukaryota > Metazoa > Chordata > Mammalia > Artiodactyla > Bovidae > Capra > Capra hircus. Next base: position 19,786,361 of record NC_030831.1, on the reverse strand, counting down.
CCCTTGCACATTCTTCAACTTTTAGCTCCAGGGCAGGTGTGTGGTGAAACACCCCACCTCCCCCCAGCTTTCTGGGCCAGGAGCGGCTTCTGCCAAGGCAGGATCTCTTAAAGACGCAGTGAGGATCTCTTCGGCTCCCTCCTCTCAGCCGCAGCTGAGAGATAGGGTTACTACGACACAGACAGGTATCTCAGAACATAAAGGACCCCTGAGAAGACAGCAGAGAACGTGGTTCAGTTGGTGCTTTGGCCTCCTTGTCCTTGATCACCTAGAAAGACTTACATTTTTTTAACCTTCAATCATCAAAGAGAAATGTAATTAGAGGAACATGGGGGCAAAGTATGACTCACTGTGGCATTTAAACAGATTGAAAACTTTTTCTGCAAGTGCCGCTTCGTGGCCGCAATTGTTCCATCCATGGAGAGGGAGAAGGCTGGCAAATGGAAGGGGAGCTGGAAACAATTGCTTCTCATTTGCTGTCTGCCTCTGGGGTTTGCACGTTGATGCTGATTCATCTTTGGGGATGTAAGGCACCCCATCCGCGTGGTGGGAATCCTGACTCAGGGGTATCCTTGTGCAGCTTCTTGCTTCCTGCTGGTCACTTCCTTTTGCCACCCTCCTCCTCAAGAAGGGAAGAGGGCCTCATTGTGCTCAGCTCCCCTCCAGCTGGGGCACCGTTACTCCCCTCTCTCTGGTACCCATGGAACCATGTTTGCAGCTTTGGCCATGACCGTACACCCTCAGACCTGCATGGGCTCTCCTGCCCGTGAATCTTCGTTCTCAATTGAGACTGAGACCTGGTGGAGGGTGGGAACCAGGCCATCTGGACAGGCAAGGGCACGCAGCAGGTGCTAGGGTGGAGTTTCTAGATCCCACTGTCTAATTTGATTTTGGGGGCAAGGCTGTGTTCATTCAAATAGACTCTAAGGATAGGGGCTGCAAGGCCTTGGCAAACTCTCTCCCAGAAGGAGTTCAAAGCCCAGGGTGAGACACAAGCAGGGTAGAACACGCACAGCAACTTGGCTTAGAGGCACCGCTCAGTCATTCTTACATTGATCAGCCTGTCCTCTTCTCCCCTGGCAGCAGCAGAGAAAGGACAGGCCTGGGAAGACCCAGCTATCTTGTTAGAAAGACCAAAGTCATCCCAAGTGAAAAGCCCCAGAACAGCAAACGGCAACAGATGGTTAAATGTTTTCTTGGCTGAGGAGTTCAACATCCACACGTGAGAAAACAGAAGATGATCCCGAGCTGTGTGGTGATCTGTGATGGGGGTAGCAGCCTTGAGGTAAAACGGGCAGGATGAGGAAGGGTAGATGGCCAGAGAGCTGGCTGATGGCCTGGCCTTAGGGCTAGGAGAGCAAGAAGTATCTGTTCTCTAAGGTTCTGTTGAGAGCCAGCTAAAAACAGAGCTTCGGTCTGATGGGGCACCCCCAGCAGAGACCAGACCTCCAGTTAAAGTCCTTCTGGAGTGAACTGCTTGCCCAGCCCTGCGGAGGGCAGTGAGGGGAGGTTGGAGAGAAAGAGAGGCTCAGTTGCTCGCTGTTTGGGCCAAGAGACTGACTCAGAGAGCCTGGTAACCACCCTAGGGCAAGACCCAGTTGGGGGCTCGAGGGACAGTTGTGTCATGGGATCCTGGAGAAGGCGGCGCTGCTGTGGGCAGTGGCACCCAGGGTTGGCTAGCTGGTGGGGTGAGCTCCGATCTGGCCCTGCAGGAAGTGGTGGGTCTACTTGGGAAGAGACGAGAGAGGTTGAGGCAGTGGGTGGAGCTGCCGGGCCTGAAAAGGACAAGGGTCTCTGGGCTCTGCGGGATGCTAAAGAGGTAAGGCTCCTGTGTTGAGGCAGGTAGGGTGGGCAAGGCGAGGCTTAAGGCAGCCTTGGAAGTCTATATTCCTCATAAGCCCAGGGGTTCTGTCCTTGAATAATTTGGGAAGGTTTCATGGTATAAGGAACAGTAATTGAGGTGGGGAAAAAGAGGAAAATAGCATCTGCCTTTTCTCAGTTAATTAGCAGTCTCCTGCTACCCAGAGTGCACAGTTGAAGACTCCCCTGTCCTGTCCTGAGCCCTCAGCGGGCCTGGCCAGGGGAGTGAACCCCTGGAGGGAGGAAGAGAATTGGAGGTGGTCCGGTGTGTGTTTGTGGGAAACCAGGGACTCCCCAGAAGGGACTGGCTGCCTCCTGGAGCTCAGATGAGTGGCAGGGCTGGTAAGGCTGGGGTCTCTGGGCTTCTCTCCTGGCTGGCTGAGCCCCTCGGGACATGTGGCCTTGGTCTTGTGGGAGCCCCTGGGCCGGGGCAGTGGCAGGAAATGCCATGGGGAGTCTCCCGCCTTTGGGTCAGTATGGGTGTGCCCTCCAGGTTCTTGTTCCAGGCTTTCATGCCAATCCAGGCTTTGCCTCACTTTCGCTGAGGACAGGCAGGAAATGGCAGGGCAGGTCAGACAGACCTGGAGATGTTGCCTCTGGAATCCTGCTTCCTGCATCCCCGGTTGAGGCTGGGCCAGCCTGAAGTCAGGGGGAGAGACCTAGTCATGCCTTTCCTGGGTCTCAGCTTCCGCCTCTGTAACATAGAGATTGGGGTCCTTTCTGCCACCCTCCTTTCCTTCCTCGCATCACATCCAAGAAGGGGAGACAGTACCTGGGAGGCTGACTCACGGTTCTCATGTAAAAATTGTTATGGTGAGAATAGAAACTGAGGGTCAAAATAGGCGACAGAAAGGTGTAGAGGAAGTTATCTTATTTGAACTGAAGGGTTGGGAGTTTACTCTTTATCTTTTCTAAACACTTATTTTTTTTTTTTTTTCTTAGGAGCCAGCACTCAGTCCACCAGGAGCAGGTGCTTATGACTGTGTTCAGGTGAAACTGGCTTCAAGTCCTGCCTCTCCCACTTACTGACTCTGGGACCTTGGACAGGTTCTTTAATCTCTTTGTGGCTCTGTTTTCTTATGTGTGAAATTGGAAGAGGAATAGAAGCTTCCTCGTTAAATGGTGATGAGGGGTAAATGAGTAGATGCAGGGCAAGTGGTTCGATCAATGTCTGATCAGCCAGTATTGTCAGAGCACCACGCTGGGCTGTGTGTGGGGAGCAAGGGGGGCGCTGAGGGGCTGGCCCAGCCCCTCCACATCCTGCAGAGGAGGAGGTGTGCCCCGTTCAGCTGGGGCCTGAGTGGGACCCGCAGTGGGTGCCCTCACTTGCTGCCTGCTTGTTTCTCAGCATGCTCCTGAGGGTGGGCATCCTTCAGGGTGAGCGAGGCGTCATCAGTGCCTCTACCTGGGGCTTGCCCTGGGTACCGGCTGCTGGCACTCCGCGGCCCCTTCTTACCTGTGAGGTGTTGCTGTAGCAAGTCCTTTTAATTGTGATGTTTTACTAATTAGTTTTTAATTATGTTAATTTATTGTACATGAGCCCTGAGGTTTTCAGACACTGGGCTCACTTTAGAAGCTGGAATAGTGACTTGTGTTTATTACACACACTCAGTGCTATGCATACATGCCACTTTCTCGGGGCCGCAATTTCTCTGATAAAGTTGCTGGATGGATAGCTTCTATCCGCGCTCTCTCATCTGAATTCTCCCTACTGCCGCCAGGCTCCCAGGCTGGCATGGCACCCTTCACGTTGTTTTGGGGGTTAAGAAACCCAGCATCCACTGGCAGTGGACATGTGCTGGTGACCTGGAGTGAGGTGGCTGGAGGAGACCCCAACTGGAAGGGGGCTGGGGAAGGTGAGCCAGCAGGACATTTACTTTGGGCTGGTTCTTCAAAGGGTTGTTTTCTAGGGGATTCAGAATCACCCATCTGTGTGGACCCCTCCTGAGGCCTCACCCAGCCGCTGAGGGCTGACAAGAGCTTGACAAGGAATCTGCGGCTGTGTGGTCTAGGGAGAGAGAAGCAGAGATGGGTAGCGGGTGGAGAGGGCCCATGGCATGGTCAAGTTGGGCGGTGAAGGCCAGGGCAGGATGTAGGCTTGTGTTCCGGGGTGGTAGGTGGCCGTGGGGCACGGGTTTGCAGCAGGCTGAGCCCACAGGAAAGACTCGGGGTAGGAACTCTCTGACCATCTGTTAACACAGAAGAGTATTATCAATGGCACAAGACTGGGACAAAGAAGGTAAAGACTGGGTATTTAAGGGAGAAATCACCCGTCACCTCCAGCCCAAGACATGTGCTGAGTGGGAGGGACACTTTACTGGGCCCATTTCCCACAGGTCATTTCTACATTCAAAGGCTGAAGGTTTGCTACCACTAGGGATATTTAAAGAAGGTACCGTAGGTTTTTAAGAACCATCCTCCTCCCAACAAATAATTTCCAGATGGCAACCTTCTTTGAATAAGTTTAAATTCTTTCAAAGTGTTTAAGCAAAGTTGTGTATGTAAATTCTGCTCTCTTACTAAGCAGACACATTCATATAAATCTTGTGCAGAGTAAAATTTAAAGAAACACAGTCTATAAATACGACTGGGAATTTATTGCTTAAAAATATGTATATGACTTTGACTATAGAGACATATATGCATAGTGCATGCATTGTGTACAGAAAGAGTCTGAACTTTGAAATCAGACAGGTTTTTAACCTACCAGCCACAGAAGTCCTGCTCTCAGCCTCAGTTTCCTCATCTGAAATACGGGCATGGTAACACTGCATATGATTGTCATAAAGAGGTGATCTTTATGTCCTAAAAGTAATAAATATATTGTGTCTGCCACACTGCCATTAAAGGTGAGCTGTGATTATTGTGAGTGGATTTATTAAAAAGTAAACTAAGGCTCTTCTTTCCAGGGATAAATATAAACTGTAGATAGAAATAACATTTAGACCATGTGTAACAGGACATGGGTATTTTCTGAGGAAGAGGACAGTTGGGGTTTCTCCTCAGTGGTCCTCCGAGTGTGTTGGGGAGATAAAAGTGATGTAAGCATCTGGTCGTGGGTGTAGTCTTGTGAAGGTGTTTGGGGGAGCAGAGCCCATGTCAGGGAGGGGCCCCATGGGTTTCTCCCCACCCAGCAGTTCAGCGATGCTCACCTCATTTAGGCTTGGGAAGGGCCCACATTGTAGCACACCTAGCACCCCCCCGCCACTGCCTGGGAGCCTGCACCCACACATCTGTGTGCCCTGACCCCCGGGAGGCTCCCACACAGACCTGCATGACTGGCCCCCCTCCAGAGAAGGAGGCGGTGGGCAGGCTCTGACTCACTCCCTGGCTCTGTGCCCCTCTAGCTGAGTCACAGCGTAATTGATCCCTCCCTGCCCGAGGTTCCTGCTCTCCTGTGACCCAAAGCAGGGTCATTTCCAGACAGTGGGGCTGGGGAGGCCTGGTTGAGGAGGCCTGGCTGGGGAGAGGCAGTCTGTGGAGGGAGGGATGGGTTGTCAGAACCAGAGGGTGGCCCTGAGCCGGTGCAGACTTTTCTGGATGTCTGCTGAGGTGCTGTGTTTAGAGGAGCCGGGGCTTGGTCCACCGCCCACCACCACACTTTGGTGTCTCCATCAGGGCAGGGCTGTCTCTATGAAAGCTACTGCAGGAAATAAGGAAGGCAGTGTTTGGTCTCTGGGCATCTCCTTGAAGCTGTTTGTGGTGTTTGTGCTTCAAGGAGGAAGGTGCCTCCTTCGTGGATCCAAACTGAGTTGTGGGCTTGGAGGAGTGGAGGGGTGGGAGATGGGAAGTTGGGAACGTGTGATCCACACATGATACCAGGGCAACTTCATGTCATCCTTGGCCTGGAAACAAAGAACCACCTCTGGTACTGATGAAATGGGAAACTCTGACCAGCGGGATGAAGTCCTCCTGGCCTAGTGGCAGAGTACGGAGTAAGGTTACCTCTGCCAAGGTCTTCGCCAGTAGACACATCCAGAGTGTGGTCTGCAAGTTCCCAGACCAGCCTTGTCCTACCAGCCCTGCCCTTGACCGCATCACTGCCCCTCCTGGGACAAGTCATGTGATCACTTTTGGTTTCCTCATCTAGAAAATGGACATACATTTCTCCTTGTATGCCAGAGAAGGATCTAATGAATATATATAGCTCTAAGAAATAATCAATCATATTGTTATAAGCCTGTCTCCTCTGCATATCCCAGTTCCTTGCTCTTGTCCTGCCTGAGATCCGCACGGAAAGATGTGTGTTCTCAGTCCCAGTTCTGAGATGATGCCACCCCACTGAAGGCAGTGTGGAGCCTTGATGGGCTTGATGCCAAGAGTCACTTCTGTGGGCATCAGATAACAGGGAGCCTCAATCCCGGCTCTGGTGGGACTCTGGCAAGCCTCACTTTGTCATTGGGCCACCTGCTTCCCCCTCTCTGGGTCTTATTCTCTGAATTATGGGTTGGGGACTGTAATCCTTGCTCTGCACAAATCGTGGGAAGCAGGTAGAATTGGCAGCAAGGAACGATGGAGTTGCTTCCCGAGTGTAGGGTGCTTATTGTAATCTACCTGGCCCCGCCCACCCCATCCTGCTTCCTACAGCCCCGGAACAGAACGAGCAGCTCGCTTCGCTCATCCTTCCTCCTTCTCCTGATTATTTCTCCCAGTCACACTTAATAGCCGCCGGGCTTTTGGCTGCAGCCCGGTATATAATAACCTGCAATTATTGTCCACTTAAGCTGTCCCCGGGGCCTTGTCGGTTGCGCTGCCCGGCCCGCACAGCCGGCCTGCTGATTTCCGTCAGTCAGGACCAATGAGAAGAAAGCTCTCAAGGGCTGGTCTGACAACTTGTTTGGCAGGGCCGCCAACTCCACGGCTGTAGCTTCATCAGAGATGGGGCTCCCTCCAGTCACACCCTCATCCAGCCCGGGTACCTGAGCTTTCTGGGGCCTGACCGTCTGGGTCGTTCCCAGCCATCCCCGTGTCCTCTGGCCCCTGCATTAATCCACACACTGTCCGCATTTAACTTCTTTGCCTGTGTTTTCTTTTCCCTGGTGCTACCAGCCGCTTGCTCACTACTGCTCCGCTCCCACAGGGGCTTAGTTTCTCCTCTGCATCCCTATGAGGGAGGCATTGGCATTTTACAAATCCAGCTACTGAAGATCAGAGAGGTTAGGTGTCTTTCCCAGGGTCACATAGCCAGGAAATGTCAGAGTGAAAAATCAAAATTGAGTTGGCTGATTCCACAGCTCTCTGTGGAAGTCCTACCCTGCCTCGGGGACTCTGCTCCATGCCACCTCCTTTGGACAGCTGTCTCTACCCCTGCAGTAGCATTGGTCTCTGCTACTCTGAGACCCTTAAAGCCCTTGAGTTGGAGGCAGGTACTCTTGCTCCTATGTGGGCATAGCTCACCCATCGTCCACCGTTTTGATTCATAGAGCATCTTTCTGTGCAGTTGGGATAAAGCTGAGCTTTGGTCATTGTTCGCATCCCCCTTTCCCAACTTTGATGCATATCCTTCTGAGCACCTCTGCCAGGGCCTGATCCTTGCAGCTCCGGACTAGGGCCCTCTCCCATCTCTCTGGTTTATCTCTCTGGCCCCACCGTAGTGATGGTGATCACCATGATGGTGGCAAAAGTCCATTTCTACGCTGCGAAACAATAGGCAGGGTCTGTGCCAGCACTGAGAGATGGCGGAATCTGAGACTATTTTCTATTTTCACACCCCTGAGAATCTAATAATAAAATGACCAGGACCGCAAGGGGGAGGCCTGACTCTGAGTCCCCTTATCCTGAGTGCTGTCATCTTGGCATGTGTCTGTGTGTCTGTCTGTGAGTATGCCCACGTGTGTGTTGACATGGTCTAGAGCAAAGAGGTGACCACGGGCCGTGGAGCCTGTCGGGGCCTGTGGTGAGCAGAGCCAGGGGTCTCCTGGACCATCAGCCAGAGGGTCCAGGGCCGGAGAGCTTTGAAGACCACTGTGTCCAGAGGGTGCCCTGGCTGTGGCCTTATTGGCAGTCACAATGGGCTCTGGGCTGTCTGTGGACGAGGTCCAGATGCCTAGGAACCAGTCTGAGGTCCATCACCTGTCTAGGCCCCAGTCTACCCAGGGGATGCTCCCTGTCCACTTCCCAACTCACCCTTTGCCTGAATATTCTTACAGGCTCTTGTGTTCTTCAGTCCTTTGTCTCAGCAAGAGGGCTTTGTTGGAAGACAGTTTGGGGGTACCCTGAGGCCTTCTCTGGCCCCTTGAATCTTACAAGCTAAGTCTGAGGCTGGCCTGAGGTTGGTGTCTTGGAAGGAGCCAGCCTCTCCTCCTCTCTGCTACCCTAGCTCATGTTCTGATGGGGCAGAGGTCTCCAGCCCACCGGGGTCCGCACCTCCCTCCTCCCCCAGTAGCTGGTGTGCGTCTCTGGCCTCTCCCAGCTTTGCCTTGCCTCTCTGGCTGGAAATGCCCCTGTCCTTGGGTCCTTGGCCCTGAGCCCTGGGGTGAGACCTCTCAGGAAGAGCTGAAAGATCCTTAGGCGGGGGCAGCAGGAGAGAACAGGGCCAGAGCCTGCCCCGCCAGCTAGCACCTGCAGCTGCATTCACTTGACCCTGACGGGGGCAAACACACAGTGGCCTTTATTTTCTTTAGCTGCCATTTGACTCTCCCGGCCTAGATCTTCCATGCCAGGGGGAGAGGAAGGCTTTAGGAGTGTTCATTAGTGGTCAGTCACTCTGATTACTGTTAGTGATCGTCTCATATGGGCAAATTCTGCATCTTTGGAGGGTTTTCTCTTCTCTGTAGCCAAGATGGCGTCTGAGGTGGGGGAAGCTTACACATGCTGTGATGTGGAGGAGGGGCCCTGGGCTGTCCTGTGCAGTTGTCTGGATCTCCACAGGCTCCTGGGGGATCTCCATCCTGGGGGTCCTAGAGTGGGGGCTGACAAATTCCACTGCCCACCAGGCCCCAGCTGGACATCATGGTCCAGGCTTTGAGTGACCCCCACCACACCCACCTACAACCTCTCACCCTCCCTCACCCAGGGGGTCGGGAGCAAACCCTGGCTTCCAGGTTTCCTTCAGTATTTCCCACTCTAGAGGGCAACCAGGTAGCTTCTGGAATTCTCCCACACCTCAGGCAGGTAGAATGGACAGGGAGAAAGAATGGATGAAAAAAATTTGTTTAATCCCATCTTCCTGCCTAAACCCACTCCTCTTTTATACACAACCCCTTCCCAGATGCTGCTAGTGGTTAAAGAACCTGCCTGCCAATGCAGGAGACATGGGTTAGATCCTGGGTCGGGAAGGTCCCCTGGAGGAGGGCATGGCAACCCGCTCCAGTATTCTTGCCTGGAAAAATCCCATGGACAGAGGAGCCTGGTGGGCTATGGTCTATGAGATCACAGAGTCAGACATGACTGAAACGACTTAGCATGCATGCACCCTGCTAGCGGTGGCTCCAGGTTGTGTGGAGCCATCCAAACAGGAGGTACTGCCCAGCACCCAGCTTTTAACTTCCTTTGAAAATGTGCTTTTTTCTCTCTCCCTTCCTTCCCTGCTTAAGGCCCAGCTCTGGGGTGGGACAGGTATGCTCTGTAGCGAGAATGCCTGCTCTTTCTTGTCTTCATTCCTGGCTCTTCTCCCCAAATCACGAAGGCTCCTGTAGTCTGTTCCTTCTTACTGCTATGTCTGGGGGCACTGGTGGGCCAGCCTGGCACAGCGCCAGGCAGCAGGACAAGCAGCCCTGTTGGGAAGCCACAGTGAAGCCGGGTTTGGCAGAGTCTGCTTACAATACAAAAAAACCAAATGTATCCCTCTGGGTGGCTTTTAAAACTAGTTTTGATCATTTGAAGAGTAAATCCTTAGCTACTTAGAAAGCTTGACAATCTAAAATGATTCATTTGTCAAATATTTAGGTTAGTTGAGATTTAGCATTTCCTAGTATGTAGAAGAGGCGTGACTGTAAATTGATCAGACAAGTTTTATGTGTGAGCTCTAATGGGCTCTAAACCACGTCCTTCACTGAGAGGCAGACCCTGAAACAGAGTGCCCCACGTGTGTGTGTGTGCGTGTGTGTGTGAGTACATGGGCCCGTGTGCATGTGTTCACGTGTTTGTCAGACACACACGGGTGAGCACCTCACCCTTACTGGAGTTTATTATATTTTCTTTGTGTTGCTAATGCTTTTGGCCTCTGGGGGTGCTATATATATACAGATACAGAATTTGAGAAACACAGGATTTTCCACCTGAAAGGAACCTTAGGCATCTTCTAATCCACTTTTCTCATTTTACACATCCGGCAATTAACATCCAAAAAGGTAAGGTGACTTGCTCAAGGGTCAGATATAGAAGCCAGGGCGCTCTCATTTTCTCTTTCATGCACACTTGCACTTAGCCCTCTAGTTATAAATGCCTGTTTCTTCATTGTTCAGCACGTCTTTGTTTCTTTCTCTCTCCCCTGTGCTTCCTTTCCACCCTGTCTGTCTGTCTTTCCTCTTCTGTGTTCCTGGGTCAAGGGCTGAGGCCACATGGGCGGCGGAGATGCTGGCTCCCAGGAAGGCTGCCTCAGCAGGCTGCCCAGGCCAGGGCCCATGGGGAGGTCGAGGTTCGGAGTGCTCTCTGCTTCGCAGTTCGCAGGGAACCTGGGGGAACAGTGCCTCTGCCCTGGGGAGAGGCACAGAGGTGGCAGGGCGGGTCAGCTCTGCCGCTGTGCGGTGCGTTTTCAGCCTGATCCTATTTCTCTGGATCCCTCCCAGGGGGAGCTGATGTTCTCTTAGGGGGAGGAAATGGCTTCAGTCCTGAGTCCCTTTCTCAAGCCTGAGCCATGTGGCCTCCATGTGTTTTTTTTTTAAGGAAGATGGACATGTTCCCTGCCTCAAGTCCAAGATGTGCAGGAAAGCTCCCCTTCTAACCCTGCTATCCTGACACTGATGCTGAAGTTTGGCTCTCTGTCCTTGACAGACCCTGTGGAATGACTGTGGCTCCAGAGAGACTTGGAATCTCAGATTTGGCATGGGGCTTAGGGGTCATCTTTTTCACTGCCACGCGCATTAGAGGACTCGATCCCCTAGTGCCCCCAAAGTCTCTCTCCGGTCTGCCTAACTTCTTCCAGCAATGGGCCAGTTCCTTTAAAAAGGCCTGCCGTGATTCCCTTCTCCCAAGATGTTCCCATGTCTTTCCGTTCCCGTGGTTACCCTTGCTTTCTCTACTTTGTTGATTCTCATCTGTAATATGCTTAGAGTGGCTTTTGTCTTTCCCACTTGACACAGATTATTCTTACTAAGGCCCTCAGTGTCTTCCTTGGTCAAATCTAGAGACTACCTTTTTTAGCTTTTGTGTTAATGCTACCAACCACGTCTTTGAACCATCTTCCTTCTCTTTTAAGAAATACGCTGTTCTCTCTTTGTTCACCTGCTACTTCTCATTTGTCCCCTAGACTGAGCCCTTTCTCTGTTCACCCTTAAATGCTGGGTTGCCCCGGTGCCAGCTTTCAATTATCTTTTTTTTTTTTTTAGGGCTCACAGTCTCCTAGGGTACAGGCTGGTAATTTCCTGTAACATGTTGAAGGCTCCAGTAACACGTGTTCAGTCTCCTCTGCTTTCCTGAGCTTCAACCTCTTATTGACAACTTCTGGGGTTTTCTATCAAAAGACCCTCAGACTCAGGGGTTCTGTCTTCCTGTGAGAAAAAAGATCCCCCACGTGCGGTCCTCATTTTAGCCCTGTGATCTACCAGTCATCTCAGCCAGAGTGTGAATCACTCCTGACTGTATCATTTCCCTCCTCCTACAGATGCCCTTGGCCGCCACGTCCTGCCAGCTCTCTCCACATCCCCTCTTCCCCACCAGGCCCGCATATTCTCTCTCACTTCCACTATTGCTGTGTTCTTCTAACCAGTCTCTTTGCCATTGACTTTATCTTCTCTGACCCACATGAGCTTCATTCTGCACACAGACTGGGCTTTCTAAATACTAGATCTGGTCATGCCAGCTCCCTCCTCAAAAGCCTTCAGTGACTCCCCATTGCTTGCAGGATGGAGAATGATCTCCTAGGCTTGTTATTCCAGGACCCTCGTAACGCCCCCTGTCCCCTCTGCTTCTCCTTCTGAGCCTGTCTTGTCACGTCCCCCGTCCTGGGCTAGGTGCCTCAGCCGCAGCCTGCATCAGTCTAATCCTCACTCTTTTTTATAGCCATCTGCACAATTGTTATTAATCGACTAAGTTACTGGGTGATTCCTCCCTGCTCCCCCAGCCCTGGTAGACTCTAAGCTCCTCAAGGGCACAACGATGCCTTTCTTGTTCAGTTCTCCACCCTGGAGCCTAGCATCCTGTGTGCCCAATAAATCCCCAATGACCGGATGACTGGAGAGCTTCAGGTGTGTTAGTCTGAGTAGAATTTTGACCCTGTAGTGGAGTATTCCCAGGTGGCACTAGAGGTAAAGAACCCACCTGCCAATGTGGGTAAGAGATGTGGGTTTGATCCCTGGGTTGGGAAAATCCCCTGGAGAAAGAAATGGCAGCCCACTCCAGTATTCTTGCCTGGAGAGTCCCATGGACAGAGGAGCCTGGAGGGCTACAGTCCATGGGGTAGCAAAGAGTCAGACATGACTGAGCACAGTTAAGGAATAGGGTGCAGAAAAGTCATCCCCATTACACTGGTGACTTGATGCAATGTTGAGTTTCAGGAAGATTGGCTGGGGGGCTTCAGGCAGGATGGCGTAGAGCCGGGCGGTGTCAGGGCCTGGGACTGGCAAACAGTGCAGGAGCGAGGTGCTGGTCTGCAATGAGTGACTTTTCCTCTCCCATCCCCATTGCTTCTCATGGAGAGTCCCGGAGGTGGGCTAAATTCGTGCATAATTGAAAATGAACAGACTCCAGGAATGAGCTTATAATAAGCTCAGCGCATAACTGTGAAATGACCTTACCTTATTGTAGGAAGGCTTTCTCTTACTTTCTGCTCTTTCTAAATGTGTTCTTGTTTCATTCCTTGGTTTCTATCTTCACCTCTTTCAAGAGTGGAGACCAGAAGAGATGTTCACTGCTTGGAATAGTACTTCTGTCTGATTGGCTGCCAGTTCAGGTTGTTATTCTCTATAAAACATACGCACCTTTCAGATCTCACCTCTGGAGACTTCTACCCCAAGAAGAATTTCTATGATAGGAAGAAGAAGCACCCGCTTATGCTTCTCTCTTCTGGCCCACATTCTCCAGCCCAGGGACAAGTTAGGAGGCTGCTTTTCTGCTCTTTGTTATACTGGGTTCTGCCCCATTCCTCTAAAGCAATCTTATAAATCATTGATGAGAATATTTCTATTTTTGTCTTAAATATCCTAGCCAAGAAAAGCCTTATGAATACTTTCCAAATCAAGTGCTGGCATTGCATGATGCCTCCTCATTGATGGCGGCCCCATTTCATTGTTTTTTCACTTCTTGGCTCCTCCATCCATGCCAGCAATGCCAAGTCTCAGCTTGAGGGAAGGACCTGACCCTGGCATAGAACCCTCTGTGGCCTCTATTTCTTGGGCAGAAGCTTCTTCCCTTCCTTGTTATCCATGGCTGCCCCCAAACCTCTAAACCTTGCTGTGTGATAAATTACAATGAATTTAGTCTCAGTAAGGTTTCCTTCTGCCATCCGACCTGCCTCTGAATCACCACCCTTCCATCCCCATCATCGTCTTTTCTGTGCCTAGGAATTCAGCTCACTTGCATGTTAACCTACATTTGAAGGCATAAAGTTCCAAAATCAAAAAAGACCCTCTCCTTTGTGCTGTTTTAGTCGTGTCCAACTCTTGTGACCCCATGGACTGCAGCCCATTAGGCTCCTCTGTCAATGGGATTCTCCAGGCAAGAATACTGGAGTGGGTTGCCATGCCCTTCTCCAGGGGATCTTCCCAACCCAGGGATCGAACCCCGATCTTCTGCATTGAAGGCAGATTCTTTACCATCTGAGCCACCAGGGAAGCTACTAGAGTGGGTAGCCTACCCTTTCTCTGGGGGGAACTTCCGGACCCAGGAATTGAACCGGGGTCTCCTGCATTGCAGGTGGATTCTTTACCATCTGAGCTACCAGGGAAGCCCACCCTCTCCTATAATACATTTCCAACCCCAGTAGCCCATAAGGATCATGCAGTTCACCAACATATTCTGACTTTAGCACTGGGCCTGACACGTGGTGAGCACTCAGCAAATATCACTGAGTAATGAATTGGGAAATAAACGAAAGGCCTGAAAGATTAGAGGCCCTACACACTGAATCTCCTCCTCTGCCAGAAACCATCTGGACCTGACTTCCTAAGATAGGGAATACAGGGATTTTTGAGACTCTTTATTTGTCTCTACTGAGAAAGTGGGATTTCCTGGTGGCTCAGACAGTAAAGAGTCTGCCTGCAAACGTAAGATGGTTCCAGTGCATCATTCCTGATTACTCTCAACATTTTGGACTTTAACTTTTCCTTGGAATTCATGTTAAGAATTTACATTACTTGTTCTTTACTTGTGTATTGTGTATTTTCTTTGGCTTGTGTATTGTTGTTTAGCTTTCATCGGAGTAAGTCTTGTATTCCTGACCAGAACAGAAGCACCCAGAGGGAGAAACTGTGTTCATTTACTTAGTAGTCCAACTGCAAGATTGTTTAGCGAGTAGTTTAATAAATGATTTCCAGCTGACTTATGGAACAATGGGCCTCAAGCCTGACATCCACTTTCATTTTTACCCTTAGAGGTTAGAATCTAAGCCCAGGAAGAAATCCATGATATATTTTTGATCCCCATTCGTCATGGCTTGCATGCTGTCTGTCTGATAGCACTGAGTGTTACAGATCCGCATTGTCTATTTAATTGTGTGAGTATATAATAGGAAGAATGTCAGGCAAGTCAAAATTATCCAGGGCACTAGTTGATTTCTGTTACGTCTTTGCAATAATTTGATGCTTCAAATAATTCATATCTTGATACTTTGATGATTGACTCAATAATATTCTTTGTTGTGGTTTACTTGCCAGTGGGGAGTGATGACCCAGGAACTCTGGAACTGTCCATCGGTCCATACAGATTGAATTGAAGCTCACCATGGTCAGTGATGGGGCTCATTGCCATCAAGACCGTACTCTGCCCCCATGGAGCTTACAGGGCTGGGGGAGGCTGATGTATTCCTGTGGCTTAAGGCCAAGTGCTGTAAATATTTGAGCATATAGAGAAGGATGAAGTTACTCCTCATCAGGAGACTGATGTACAAGTCAGCATTTGCACTCGGTGTTGGAGGAGAAATCTGATCTTACAAGCCAAGACTGTACCTGATCCCTAGTAGGTGCTCCACAAATGTTTGTGGGCAGCCTGAGAGAAGAGAGTATTGTTCTAGGAGAAGGGAAAGAAGAGTGGGAAGGGCAAGGCTCATCTGGGATGCAGTGGGTCCTGTTCTGGGTCTGAAGCTGAAGCCCAGGTTGTCAGAGCCAGGAAGGAGGACAAATCTGAGTGGTTGGTTGGAGGCTGAGTGTCAGAGTCCCTGAGTGGAGCTGCTGATTTGAGACTTCAATTAGGAGGCAGTAGGGGTCTCTGAATGTGTTGGAGCACGTCTGAGCTGTGCTTCAGTGGGGTCAGGCTGCATCGACGAGAGGGCTGTGTTGGGATGGATGGGGAAAGAAGCAGGAGAATCACCATGAGGCGGTTGTAGACAATTGGGTGGAGGGTAGCAGGGTCCTGAACCCCAGTACTAGCTGTGGGTGGCAGAGAGGCTTTTTCAAGGCAGAAATTGCAGGACTAGGAGCTGCCTTCACCAGGAGTTTGTCCTTACAACCTTCTCTCCTCCTAATGTCATCTCCCAGGTGTCCAGCACCCCACACCTCCTGCCCCACAGGGAGGCTCTCAGTCATGGGGGGAATTGGCTTTAGGCAGATGAGTGTGGATATAAGTGTACTAAGGTCCCTATCTTGCCTGGAGAATCCCAGGGACGGAGGAGCCTGGTGGGCTGCCGTCTATGGGGTCACACAGAGTCGGACACGACTGAAGTGACTTAGCAGTAGCAGCAGCAGCAGCAGTTGTTTAATGCTTCGTATGGTCTAGGATTTGAGGAAGACAGTGTGAATGTACATACACGTGCTCTCCCCACCAAATGAGACCTGCAGCATCAGTGCAGTTTCTTGTTCAGCAGCACAGCTGAAAGCCAAAGCTTTGTGGGTACACGAGTGGGTGTGAATCTTGACTCTGCGTGGCTCGCTGCATGAGCATCATCAAATTACATGTCAGTCTGAGTCTGATGTTCTGAGTTTTAGTCTCCTTATCTGTGGAGCTGAGGGGAGCATCACGTGCCTCCCAGTTCTGCTGTATGGACTGAGTGAGGTCAAACATGTCAGATGCTTTGTGTAGCACCTGGGCCACAGGAAGTACTCAAATGGGTAGTCAATATCACCAGACTTTTTACATTGCTGTGACTATTATTACTCCTTTGGGCATCAGTGGTCAGGTTGGGAGGGTCTCTCCACGCGGCTATCCTAACCATCCTAAGCCTTTGCCAGTTAATCCTGTATGTGGCCACCTACTTCACTGATGAGATGAAGAAGCACATATGTTTCCTCAAGGCACGACTTCATATCTGATATTCTCCTGAGTCAAATCTTGCCCATTTTGACTAACTGACCCAGGAGAAATACCAGCAGATGATAAAGGTTGCTAGCATTTCCATTTAGGACTCATTCATTAGGAATGCAAAACAAAACATGACCTCTGTTCTCAGGGACTTCCTAAAGGGGAAGGGAGGCACTAACATCTGCACAGATCATCACAGAGCAACGAGGCAGCTGATAAAGAGGGGTGGATGGGGCGCTGCGGGGGCACCCTAGGCTAGGTTCCATCTGAGTCAGGAAGGAGCAGGCATCCACCCTGCAGACAAGGGAGGGAGGCAGTGTGGCCAGTGGAAGGATTGGTGACCCGGAAACATGATGTGTTGGAAAATGTTGGAGAAACCCCAGCTAGCTCAGTAAAACCAGATTGTACAGTTTCTCGTGAAGAAGACAAGAGAAAAAAGTGTTGGTGAGGGTATAGAGAAAGGGAGCCCTTGTACACCGCTTGTGGGGTTATAAACTGGTGTGGCCACTATGGAAAACAATACAGAGATTCTCCAAAAAAGTAAAAATAGGTCTAACATATAATCTAGCAATTCCACGTCTGAGTATACACCCAAAGGAGATGAAAGCAGGGTGTGAAGGAGATATCTGCACCTCCATGTTAATTGCAGTGTTAGTCACAATAACCAAGATGTGGAAACAACGTATGTGCCCATCAGCAGAGGAGTGGGTATGGTGATATACATATAACATGTATGAAAGAGAAAGGGTCAGTTGCTCAGTCATATTCCACTCTTTGCAACCCCATCAGGCTCCTCTGTCCATGGAATTTTCCGGGCAAGAAGACGAGTGGGTTGCCATTCCCTTTTCCAGGAGATCTTCCTGACCCAGGGATTGAACTCAGGTTTGCCACATTGCAGGTGGATTCTTTACCATCTGAACCGTCAGGGAAGCCCAGGCATATATATATAGATATATAAAGATATGAAATACTACACAGCCATGAGAAAGAAGGAAATTCTCCCACTTGTGACAACAAGGATGGATTTCAAGGACATTATGCTAAGTGAGATAAGTCAGACACAGAAAGACAAATATCATATTATATCACTTAAATGTGGAAACTAAGAAAGCTACATTCATAAAAATGGAGAGTAAAATGTTGGTTACTAGGGGCTACAGGCTGGGGAAATGAGAGAGATGTTGTTTAAATACATCTTAAGAGATCTAATGCACAGGATAGTGAATATAAACAATAATATTGTATTATAATCATCAAACTCCTAAGAGACTAGATTTTTTTTTTTAATTTTAAAATCTTTAATTCTTACATGTGTTCCCAAACATGAACCCCCCTCCCACCTCCCTCCCCATAACATCTCTCTGGGTCATCCCCATGCACCAGCCCCAAGCATCCTGTATCCTGCATCAGACATAGACTGGCGATTCAATTCTAATTATTCCCACTACAAAAAAGAAATAATTAGATGATGTAATAGAAGTGTTAACTACTGCTACAATGGCCATCATATGATAGTATATAAATATATCAAGTCAGCATGTACACTTTATATTTAAACAATGTTATATGTCAAATATATTTCAAAAAGAATGGAAATTAACTATATTAACCCTACAAAAATCTGTGGAGATTCTAATGGGGCATTTGCATGTTAGTAAGGGTCTGATAAGAAAAACGGAGAGAAGGCAGGAAAGCAGGTGGGTTGGGAAAACTCTTCATGGGCCATCCAAGTGCTCCTCAGATCACTCCCAGATTGTTACCACTTTCTCCTACAACCAGTCTTTATAGTCAAGCTATGTGCCATATTTCCTGGTGTGAAATGAAAATGAAAACTGAATAACTTCTTTTGTTTTTATCAGATTTATATCCAATGTCTTAATTTTAATTTTCTTTTATTCCTCTTTTACTCTGCAGAGAGGTATTCAGTGTCAAAGACTTTCTGGCTCAAAATAGAGTTACAGATATAGAAAATAAACTTATGGTTACTGAGGGATAAGCAGGGGATGGATAAATTGGAAGATTGTGGCTGACATATACACACTACTATATATAAAGTGGGCTTCCCTGATGGCTTGGTGAGTAAAGAATCTGCCTGCAATGCAGGAGACACAGGAGACTCAGGTTTGATCCCTGGGTTGAGAAAATCCCCTGGAGGGGGAAATAACCCCCAAGTATTCTTGAAGGGAAAAATCCCATGGACGGAGTAGCCTGGTAGGCTACAACCCAAAAGGTCACAGAGCATTGAACATGACTGAGTTACTAAGCACAAGCACGTATATAAACTAGATGACTAATAAGGACCTAGTGTATAGCACAAGGAACTCTACTCAATCCTCTGTAATGGCCTATATAGGAAAAGAACTTAAAAAAAGGAGTGTATATATGTATATGTATAACAGATTCACTTTGCTGTGCAGCAGAAACTAACATGACATTGGAAATCAACTCTACCCCAATAAAAATTAGAAGGAAAAAGACTTTCTGACTCCATCAGCTGAGGGCATCACCTCCATTCAGCCCTATCTCCTACCCTTGACAAAGGGTGACCAGGCAGCAGTTAAATAGCTGTCCCCGAGTGAACTCTGACAGCCTGTCCCCCCACCTACCCAAGGCTCTCTGACTAGCCTGTTGCTCCTAACTGGTGCTCACACCCTTTGTGATCCCGCAGGGGGACGTGGGAGCTGCCCAAACATGGCATCTGAGAAGAGTCTTCAGAGTGTCAGGGAAGGTGCTGTGCACCACGAGGACCCTGCTGGCTTCCAGAACTGCCCTGTGACTGCAGGACAGATAGGACCTGCCCTCAGGAGCTTTGCAAGGGCCTCAGGTTCCATATGAGGGCTTGGTGCCGTTCTGGTCTTTGATTCCCCATCTCACTTGTATTCCTTTCCATTTCTGCTAAATGCTGAAGGACCAAGTGGGAGCCATTGATGTTGTTTTCCCTGCTGACTGAATGAACAGATCAGCTTCTTTCTCAAGGCATTCAAGGGCTGTGTGATCTAAACCTTGCAGACCCTCTGGTATCTTTTTCCGTCTCTCAGTTAAAATGCTTTGCCCTAGTCAGGCAGTGTCTGATGTCTCATTTCCAGCTGGACTCCTTTGAGCCTGTAGCTCTTGCCTCTGCCTGTATCATGCACCCCATCCCAGTCTGCTCGTTCTTTGAGACTCAAGCGCAGGATCAAACTTCTCGTGAACGCTCTTCTGGCTTTTGCACCCTTGCTTCTTTTCAGGGATCTAAACTGGGAGCCCTGAGAGTGTTTAAGGGCTGAGAACTCAGATGGGAACCTTAGTGTTAATTCATGTCCATAAACATGTTGACTTCCCAGACCACTCCATCAGCTTCTGAATGATGAGTGCCTGTCCTCCTGTCTTCTCTGAGACGGTAGGCACAGGACAGGATGAAGGATGTAATCAGGAATGTACTGTCGACTCTTCATTTTCATTTGCAGAGAATGAAGTCTGAAGTATCCCAGCTTTGGAGCCTAGGGGGTGCTGGGCAGGCATTTGCTACATTCTGACGTCCAGGCAGGGGCATGACCAACCCTCTGAGCAGATTCCCATGCGCCCCTTCTTTTCTCACGCACCCCTTCCTGGCAGCCTCTGTTGGTTGCCCCCTCTTGGGAACTGTATTTGGCAGAATTCGAGGGTGTCTTCCATATGCCTGGCGATAGCCTCCACCCTAGAGGGACCTGTATACAGTCTCCCTTATGCTAGGTCCTGGGGGTAAAAGGGAAGCATCCAAGAGGAAGACTTGGACCCTGCCTTGGGATGTATGGTACATGGTTTCCAGCCCGAGGGCAGTGCTGGGAGGAGAGGAGATATGGACAGGCAGGGAGACCCTGGGAGTGTCCTTTCAGATGTGGGAGAGGAGCTGAGGTGGGTTTCCTTTTGCCTCTATGCAATTCCTCTGTGATCTCTTCTCTCTGGACCTCTGTTTTCTCCTCTGTCAAATGGGTTGAACCAACTTCTCATTGATCTATGGGATTGTGGGATAATGATTTGAGGTGATGTGAGGGGAAATACAATTTTGAAGTTGATGGGCAGCCTCTGATTGAAGGATCAGACCCTCCCTGCCCTTTGCATGAAGTTAGTTCTGCCTCACTCAAATTTATACTCTATTATCAGTTTTACCATTCTCATTTTAATAGATTGTTGGCTGAGTGGGTTATATTCTTTATTAAAACTTCTTTAAAAAAGCTGCTAAATAGATATATGGTTAATACACTGTAGAAATATGCAACTGTATCAGTTCATCATAGAAGGACCCGTTCTCTGAGTGTGAGTGTGTGTGTGTGTGTGTGTGTGTGTGTGTGTGTGTGTAAGTCATACCACGGGGGCATCTCCTGGCTGTAAAAGAACCTGGAGATATTGAGGAGCATCAGTTAGGAGGTCTGGGGTTCCCTAATCTGTCACTTTTAAAATCAGCTAGGAATGGAGTAGAACTTGGAGGGGGTGCCCTGGAGCATTTGGGAGTCTAAACAAGGGCAGGTTTAATTTGGGAAGTAGGTGTTCTTGAACACCACATTGTATTCAGGTAAAGCTTCTTTCCCAGCTGTGGAACTAAAGGCTGTCCTCAGGCCTTGGAAGGCAGGAAGAAGACCCCTGGCAAAAGGGCCTGTGTTTGAATGGAGTCCATTTGGAATCAGACCAAAGATGTCCTTTGGATAAATGAATTTAAGGCCCACTCTTGCCTGTTTTACTGGGATTCTTAAGATCAGAGTATAAGCTTTGAAAACTCGACTGATTTTATTGATTTTATTGATTGATTGATGGGTGATGAATTAATTAAGTGCTCTAGCCTGAAAAGATAGACTCACAATTTTTATTTGTTGCCAAGATTTAAAAAGTCAGAGACTTCAGAAGGTCTGGACCCATTAAGTCTTTACTCCTGGTGCTGAGCATAGAGGATGCCAAGGTTTCTGCTGTTGAAGTCCACTGCCCAGCTGCCTTCACATTTTAGGCCACATGCCTGGGCCTTGAAATGCTTGTGTCTGCAGCCCTGAGGTGGTCAGCTGCACCAGTGGGTCTCTGTGGGCACTTTTATGTTGACAAGTTAGAGATATTATGTACACCTCAAACCCTTGTCTTAGCTGATCACAACCAGCTTTCTGAACCCAAAGCAGTCATCTCCCACCCATTGCAAGCTCCTGCAGTTTCTCCAGTGTATTTCCAAGTATGGGTGTTATGGACTGAATGCTTGTGCTCCCCTAAATTCACATGTTGAAATCCCAACTCCTATAAAGTATTAAGAGGTAAGCCTTTGGGAAATGATAAAGTCATGAGGGTGGAGCCCTTATGAATGGGATTAGTGCCCTTTTAAAGAAATCCAGAGAATTCCCTTGCCCCTTCTGCCATGCAAAGATGCAGGGAGAAGACAGCTGTCTGTAAAGGATAGAGTTGGCTTTCACCAGACACTGAATCTGATGGCACTTTGATCTTGGGCTTCCAGCCCTCATAGCTGTAAGAAATAAATGCTTGTTGTTTAAGTCTCCCAGTTTATGGTATTTTATTATAGTAGCCTGAACAGACTGAGACACTGGGTATGATCTAGCAGCCAAGTGGACTTGGGCAGGGGAGAGAGCAGGGATGAACTTGGCTGGATTTGAGAAGCATTAAAGAGAGGGATCAGCTTCAAAGGTGGTTCAGATAGTAAAGTTGCAGAGTGGAATTAAAGACTGTCCTGGACTGGGATTCTGCAAGGAGATATGATGAGCTTATACAAGTGTCCCATATTTAAAACTTCATTTGGCTCTTCAGATATAAATTCTCTAGAAATTTTGCCCCTACAGAAAAAAAAAAATCCCCCCATAGGCATAAAAAGTATGAGAGAATGAAAATATATGTAATCATACTTTTAATATATTTTCCCATAATACAGTCACTTAAAAATTTATGAATGTAAACACTTATTAATTATAAATTGTTGATAATATATGCATAGAGATATGAAAATATAGAACAAAGTCATATGCTTTCAGTACAGAATGATGAGATCTTTATTTAAAAAGTCATATCTTTTCTAGAACAGAGCACAACCATTTTAGATACTCAGAATCCTAGATCAGGGGACCTCCTAAGGCCCTGGAGTTCTATGAAAATGCATCTCTTTATTTCCCATCCAGTGAAATGGTTAAAACAATTCTGTAAAACTCTGTCTGTTCATTGGTTACGCTGTCTCTAGCTGTGTTCTAACTAACATTGCACTAAGAATTGCATTTTTCTCTCTCCTGACTTAGATTTAAATCTTGCAATCACCGCTGGGAAGTGAGCTGTATCATCTTGAGAAATCAGACCACAGAGACAGGCTTGCAGCTGGCAGGCTGGGTCATCTTTAATCACTTAACCCTTCATATCAAAGGATGGGTTGTAGCAGTAGATTCTTCCTCAAGAATTTGCCATGGCGTATTTTCTCAAGGAAAAGCTGAAAGTTAAAATGAAACTGAGTGTGCACAGCAAGAATCTTGCCTTACAAATGGTTGTTTGTGCCTATACACACAACTGGTTTTGTTGTGTATATCTCCATGTAACTCTTTCTTGTGAGCTTGTGTCCATGTCTGGGGGTATGTGTAAGTGTGATGTGTATGTACAGTGATTTATATGAGACTATGCAATGAGTCTTTGTGTGCATGTGTGGGTGTAAGTATGTGAGTGTGTATGAGCATGCGGTGTGTCCAAGGAAAATTCTTCCTTATCTCATAAAATAAGATCCAGGCTATTTAAAACTGGTATAGCAGATTGTTTAAAAAGGGGCTGAGATAATTCCCTTTTTGTATTTACACCCTCTTATACTGACTCTGCACTTGGCCGTATGCTTTTCTTCAGTCAATGGGGCATTGCCAAATGTGACACAGAGACCTGAGAAGCAGCTGCACATTGAAGTTGTCTTCTACTGCTCTTGGAACCCTCGACCAGCATAATGTCAATGAACAGGACAAGTCTGCTGGAGATATGTGGCCCAGTGGCTCCAGCCACCCCACCTAACAGCCACCACTAACTGCCAGACACACGGATAAGGCCATCCTGGACCAAGGAGTTCATCCCACCTGTGAGCTTTATCAGCCACAGGAGTGATCCCAGGGAGACCAGCAGAAGAACCATCTTGCTGAGCTCAGCCCAGATTGCCCACTCACATAATCCTGAGTTAATACGAAATAAGTGGTGTTTCAGATTACTAAGTTTTGGAGTAGTTTGTTACACAGAAAGAGTTAATTCACTGATCTAGTTGGTAGTAGAAGGAAAAGTTTCTCTGTTGGAGGAAGGGATGTTTGTTAAGAATTTCTAGGCATGAATCAAGGGAGACATGTTGTTTTGTGTTTAAACATTCTTTGTAATCCTGTTGTCACCTTATGGATTTAAAAACATAAAAATTAGCTCTATTGGCGGACCCACCAATAATTTTCACCAGAAATGAATGTTAACAAGACAAGCACGGGCATAAGATGGTGGTGCTGGCATGCTCCAACAATTCCTCATTGAGTCCTTGGGAAGAAAGCCAAAGAGAATCAAGCCCAGGGAGGATGCTGCACTACACAATCTATGTGAAAGCTACAACTTGCTCTTGGGAAGTGAAAGAATTCATCTCATCCTGGCTCCCAGTCTGTCTCCATGGGGTGGGTATCACTTCAGCATCTATTACCCAGGAGCTCACCCCAGGCGTGTGACTCCTTGAAGAACAGCGCCTATAAAATAAGGCTTTGAAAGAAACAAGATTCTCTTCCCTGCCTGAGGCTTGCCTTTTGGGAACTTGCCACCTCTTTGCATAATTGACTCTAGGGATGATTGTCCCTCTCAAGGGAGAACGTGTATACTTCTAGGGACAAGACCTTTACCCTGCAGACCACAGCAGGAAATCAAGATATAACTATGAGCCTATTCTAGTTGGCTCTACTTACATTTAGAAGCAGAGGTTGTGTGAGAAAATTCTTTCTGTGTGTGTGTGTGTGTGTGTAAATGTAAGAATATTGGTTCAGAAGTCAGGGTGCATGACTTTTGCATTCCCAGGTTCAGTCCTATTTTACAAGAAATTCCTACTGGTGTGATTTGAAAGAGTTTAGGGCGGAATCTAATCTGCTATATGCATCAGTGCTTTGGATCAAAAGATATTTTATTTCTAGGAATCCGCTTTCAAAACACAGGAATATTAAAAAACCTCTATTATCTGTTAACACTTAGATAGGAAATCACAGAGGTAAGGCAGGGGGTAGAGGTTTTGGAGCTCTTATGGGAACCCTAATGGGTGTGTGGGTACCAATACTTATTACCTTTCATACTTGAGGTTTCATTCAAGCTTGGACCTGCCCAGCCTTCTTGCAAATAAATACATCTCACACATTGCCCCAGAGCATGTGCTACGTCAATTAGGTCAAAAGGTTTAGTGTGATGGACATTCTTTCTTTCTTTTTGTAGATTTAAGAATATTATAGGGGGAGAAAGTAAATTGAATTAATTATATTATTATTTGAGTTACCAGTAGAGAAACTTGCTTTTTAAAGAAATAGCTATCTCCAAGCCCTATGCAAAGTCCTTTACAAACTAGTGTGTATTATTACAGCTCCAATTTTCCACATAAGGAAACTCAGATCCTTAACTGGAAAGTTCTAATGTCTCATCTATGGCTGCTGGTAAATGTCAGAATGAAAACTCAAATACAGCAGGCCTATCTGATGTTAAAGCACTGCTTTTATTATTTAAGTAATTTGTATGAAATATTTCAGCCATACAGAAAACTTCAAAGAGTGACACAGCAAACACCTGTGTGCCTATCACCCAATTTCATTATTAATAGATCCTAATAATCTGCTGGATCTTGGGCTCATCATCCCTTTTAAAAGATAGTTTTATTATGTAGTTCAGCTCTGTTCAGTCACTCAGTCATGTCCAACTCTCTGAAACCCCATGGACTGCAGCGCACCAGGCTTCCCTATCCATCACCAACTCCCAGAGCTTGCTCAAACTCATGTCCATCGAGTCGGTGATGCCATCCAACCATCTCATCCTCTGTCGTCCCCTTCTCTTCCTGTATTCAATCTTTCCCAGCATCAGGGTCCTTGCCAATGAGTCAGGTATTATATATGTGGATTTCTAACATTTCTTAACAAGCAATATAACTTGGTTGGTTATTTTAAACTTTTCAGAAAAAGAAATCTTATGGTCTATAGTCTCTGGAACTAACTTTTTTTTCAACAATATAGTATTACCAAGAGTCAGCCATATAGTTGTATGTAGCTGCAGTTCATTAGTTTTGAGGCCATTATAATATTTCATTGTGATGTACTCTAGAATTTCCTTATCCATTTGGAATGTTTCCAGATTTCCCCCAAGAATAGTGTTGCTATAGATCCTTTTGTGCATTCTTCCTCGTGCACATATGTGCAAGTTTCTCTTGAGCACATACCCAGAAATGGAATTTGGGGGTTGTAGGATAAAAGGCCATTTAATTTTATAAGATAATGCTAAATTCTTTTTCAGTGAGGTTTTACCAGTTTACTCTCCCCCTGGCAATCCTGTGTATCCATACTGTCTCTAACGTTTAATATCATCTTTCTTAATTTTGTCTATTAAATGGAAATCAGACACCACTTGTTATGCATTTCCTAGATACTTTCTTAAATGTTTATTGGCCATATGTGTTTAGCCTTCTGTGAGACGGTTCTTTATATCTTCTGTCCCTTTCTTTCTATCATCTTGCTCGCTCCTTTCTTACAGATTAATAGTAGTTCTCTGTATATTCTCGATACTAATCCTCTGTTGGTAGTATGTGTTGCAAATACATTTTTTCAATCTGTAATTTATTTTTTCCTTATTGTGTGTGTAAAGTACATTTTGGCACCTTCTCTACCTCTTTTGACACCGCCCCCCTCCATTTAACACTCTTAAGTATTCCCAGAACAAAACCAACCTGACGTAGTCTTGTATTATATTTCTTAACATATTGGCATTTGTTCCCATGATTTCAAGGAAGCATCTATTCAACATGCGTTTGTGTCCCAGTGGTGGATGAATATCCTCAAGGTACTTGGCTGGATTTTAATAGGGGGGTTCTGAGGCCTAAGATAGTGACTTGGAAGAAATATTTCTGGGCTGGGCAGCCACCACCCTTCATCTCTTGCCTGTCTGCACCCACTGCTCTATGGGCAGCTGAAATATGTTTAGGATTCACATCTTATAGGACTTTTCTGAAATACAATTCCCCAGAAAGCTTTCATTTTTCTCCAAGTAGTAAAACTCTCACTTCCTGATAGTTACGGAGATAGGTTTTGTTGTCATAATGCTTTCTCTGTGTGCTGCTTTGCAATCAGAGTTTTCACCACTCAATGGATCCATCACTGAGCAGCGCATTATGGCAAACGCATATCCGTTTGCCTCCACTATTGTCATAATCAAAAGGCGGGGCTACACTGAAATATTTGCTTCATGCATGCATATCTGTTATCCGAAGGGCCTTTTAACCTAAATGGTGTGCTTTCTGTAATGTCTTCGGTTAATGAATGGGTCTGTGAGGGCCTCAGAGCGGTGCAATGTGGGAAGAACGCTATAATTTCTTTTTAACATGCAGGAATTCTGAATACGAGAAAATGCATGCCAAATTTTATTGCTTCTAAATCTGAATAATTGTATTTCTGGGCTGTGCATCTGGGTAGATAATAAAGCCACAAAACAATTTAATGAAACATATAAAAAATAAAATGACATTACTAAATATTATAATATGAAGAAACTATTTTTTGCATATTGTCACCTAATCTTTCAACCATATAGCAACAAATAACGCAACCATAATTGAAAGTTTTATTATCCATCTGAGTAAATTGAGCTCGAATTTACCTTGTTCTCGTTAGTTGGTGGGCAAGCCTGTTGGGGTTACTGACAGGATTTCATTTTCGTGGTGGATTATTTTTTTCTCCTTTTCTATGGAATCTAAAGTGGTCAATAAATAGCCCTGCTGCTTAATCGATTCTGAACCCAGCTCTTCAGAAGCCATTCCTTGGCCCTGTGACCCATGCTGGCAGCCAGCCCTGTGTCTGCTGAGTTTCAGAAACTGGCTCCGCATATCATGAGGCTTTCCTGGTCTTAAAGCCCCACAGACACACCAAGGACCCAAAGCCTTTTGATCTCTGCGGCATGCCATGTTCCAGTCACATTCTATTCCTGCAGCCCTGCATCTTCTATGGCAGGAATTTCATTGTGTTTCCTGAGCAGGGACTGGAAATATGTTGACTAGAGTTGGCCTACCCAAAAGATTTCTCATTCCACTTTTTCAGAGGTCCTTGCACACCTTCCCTCTTGAACTTCGAAAGGGTCCTTCACACCCTTGCTGCAACTCGAGAAGTTCCATACATACCCGTCTCCACTCGAGGGTCCACACGAGGGGAACGCCGAGGGTCCCGCCAACATCAGGAGGAGCCCCGTTTAGGCCTCGTAGTTCGAGATGAGGGCTCCTTTCCCTGCTTCGTTTGGAAAGCATTCCCAGCATTACCGTCGCATCCCAAGAGGAGGCGCTCGTGGGACGGGGTCAGAGCTGTACCACCGGAAGAACCCACTGGTATTTCTGATCTTGAGACCCTCCAGTAGCCTGCACTGATGGAACTGAGGCCTCTGAATTTTCAGGGTGGGCCATTGGGCATGGGGGATGTCAAGACATGGGGAAAAGATGGCACATCTTTGTGGGAAAAGCTCTCCTGATTTCAGTAGTAATCTTTGGTTATGTTAATTATAAAATATTCAGTTTTTTCCTGGAGCCTCGATTTGGAGAATCTTGGCTGCTTCCCTGCTTCTGGGTCTGCTGCAGTGGGCCTCTTGACTGTCCAAGTCGTGGATAGGTCCATGGGAGACAGGATGCTTCTTCACCAGGCAGACTATGGGACATCTCACTGCGAGAAAGGCAAGGCCCCAGGCCTCATCATCCTTCTTTCTTACTTCTGGGAGGCCTTTCATCCTCCTTACCTGTAGGAGAGTAAAATTAGGCAAGTGGTACTTCCAGAACTGTTCTCCCTTTACAGAATCCGGGAATGGAGTTTGACCTTATTCCATTAGAGTCATTTTTTCCCCCTCAGGGATCTTGCCCTCCTTTCCCGCCATTTAGCTTCAGTTCATTTCAGTCGCTCAGTCGTGTCCGACTCTTTGCGACCGCATGAATCGCAGCACGCCAGGCCTCCCTGTCCATCACCATCTCCCAGAGTTCACTCAGACTCATGTCCATCGAGTCAGTGATGCCATCCAGCCATCTCATCCTCGGTCGTCCCCTTCTCCGCCTGCCCCCAATCCCTCCCAGCATCAGAGTCTTTTCCAATGAGTCAACTCTTCGCACGAGGTGGCCAAAGTACTGGAGCTTCAGCTTTAGCATCATTCCATTTAGCTTAGGTTAGTCCTATTCTAGATCATCTGTGCTCAGTTGCTCTGTTGCTCAGTTGCTCATGTCTCTCAGTTGACTTTTTGTGACCCATGGACTGTAGCCTGCAAGGCTCCTCTTTCTATGGAAATCTCCAGGCAAGAATACTGGAGTGGGTTGCTATTTCCTCCTTCAGGGGAATCTTCCCGACCCAGGGATTGAACCTGCATTTCCTGCATTGCAGACAGATTCTTTACCTGCTGAGCCATCCGTTCCATGCTTCAAAGATGGGGTTGGGGATTATCCATCTGTTTCCTCCTGAAGACCTGATGTGCTTATGTAGACATACCCAGACCCTTATCCTCAACCTCCAGCTGCAAATACAAAAGGGTGAGTTGGGGGTGGAGACCCAGCATCTCCGGCTTTATTGCGGCTAGATGCCGCTGATTCATTACCAGTTCCCTCCACATACTTCTTTCCAGGCAGAGCGAATCCCTGGGGGCACACTGGTTATGCTTTCCATCAGTACACAAGTCCTCAGCTTCTTGAAGTCCCACTAGGGTTAAGAAAGCCTCATCACCCTAAAACCCCACACTCCGTTGACAGCAAGGTCATGGTGATACTTTGGAGAAATTATTTTCAAAGGAGACTTAAAAGAATATATGCTGCTTGCTGGGTGCCAACCTTTCTGACTCATCCTCAGATTCTGGAGGGAAATGGAGGTAACCGGGAAAGGTGAGATAGAGAAGACTCTTTACTTTCTCTTGCCCTTTGTGTAATTCAGTGTAACACTTTGAAAACAGTGGATTGGCCCAATCCTAATTTGCCTAGCAGCTCCTTGGGGGGACAGTATAGGCTCCTCCCTGCCCCAGAGGAGGGACAGCTGCAGTCCTGACATCTCCCCAGGCTCCCTTGCCTGGGTTGGGGATGGAGATGAGAAGCTGGGGACATGGGGATGGAAGATGCTGAGCTCAGGCTTTGCTCACCCCCTGGTCAGATGCAGCCAGTCTATGGGATTCTAACCCACGCATTCTCACCATGGTGTGCAGGGCAGGGCAAACCAGAGCTAGTGTGGCTGTGGGAGCTCTAATTTAGGTGTGAAGGGCTGACCAGCCCACTTGGCCACAGAGCTGAGCTATGTTGATTGTCTGTTTTTGACCCCTACGGCTCTGAGGGCACAAGGAGGAAAGACTGAGACTGATGTGCCTGATACTGTGATGGAGAGAAAATGATCCCAAATTAACGCTGGGAAGCAAAGCTCAACAGCAGCATTATTCTTTTAGAAACACATCTTTTTTTGAGTTGTATTAATTTTTTTAAACTGAGGTAAAATGCACATAAAATTTCCCACCTTAACCATTTTAAAGTGTACAGTTCAGTAGTCTTAAATGCATTCACATTGTTGTGGAACCAACATCCCTAACTGTTTTCATCTTGCAAAACTAAAACTCCATACCCATTAAACAATTCCCCATTTTCCCTTCTCTCCATCCCTGGACAACTATCCTTTTATTTCCTGTAGCTATGAGTTTGACTCCTCTAGATACCTCATATAAGTGGAAGCATACAGTATTTGTCATTTTATGACTGGCTTATTTCACTTAGCATCATATCCTCAAGATTCATTCATGTGGTAGCATGTGTGAGAATTTCCCTTCTTTCTCAGGCTAGATAATATCCCACTGTTTATCCTTTTGTTTATCCATCCATTGTCAAAGAACACTTGGGTTGTCTTTACCTTTTGGCGGTTGTGAATAATACTGCTATGAAAAGGATATACAATATTTCTTTAAGATTTTGCTTTCAATTCCTTTGGGTATATACCTAGAAGTGGGATGGCTGGATTACATGATACTTCTATGTTTGATTTTTTAAGGAACTGCCATAATGTTTTTCATAGCAATGGCACAATTTTACATTCCAAAGAACAGTGCAAACAGGGTTCCAAATTCTCTGTACCCTTGCATCTGTTTTAATACTTGGAAATAGCCATTCTAATGGGTGTGAAGTGATAATCTCATTGTGGTTTTGATTTGCATTTCCCTAATGATTAGTGATATTGAGTATCTTTCCATGTGCTTATTTGCCATGTGAGTATTTTCTTTTAAGAAATGTCTATTCAAGCCCTTTGCCTATTTTTAATCATTTTTTTTCAGTTGTAGGAGCTCTTTATATATTATATATATTAATCTCTTACCAGATATATGATTTGCAAATATTTTCTCTCTTTCTGGTAAATTGCCTTTCCACTCCATCTATTATGTCTTTTGATGAACAGTTTCAAATTTTGATATAGTCCAATTTGCCAACAAAGGTCCGTTTAGTCAAGGTTATGGTTTTTCCAGTGGTCATGTATGGATGTGAGAGTTGGACTGTGAAGAAAGCTGAGCGCTGAAGAATTGATGCTTTCGCACTGTGGTGTTGGACAAGACTCTTGAGAGTCCCTTGAACTGCAAGGAGATCCAACTAGTCCATCCTAAAGGAGACCAGTCCTGGGTGTTCTTTGGAAGGAGTGATGCTAAAGCTGAAACTCCAGTACTTTGGGCACCTCATGCGAAGAGTTGACTCATTGGAAAAGACCCTGATGCTGGGAGGGATTGGGGGCAGGAGGAGAAGGGGACGACAGAGGATGAGATGACCGAATGGCATCACCAACTTGATGGACATGAGTTTGAGTGAACTCCGGGAGTTGGTGATGGATAGGGAGGCCTGGCGTGCTGCAATTCATGGGGTCACAAAGAGTTGGGCAAGACTGAGTAACTGAACTGAACTGAACTGAATTTATTTATCTCTATTTTTGTTGTCTGTGCTTTTTCTATCCATTGCCAAATTAGATGTCATTAAGTTTTCCCCTATATTTTCTTTCATTAGTTCTTATGTTTAGGTTTTTGATCCATTTTGAGTTGCTCTTATATGGTGCAAGGTAAGGGTACAACCTCATTCTTTTGCATGAGGATATCCAGTTTTCCCAGGTTTATTTGTTGAAAATCATTTAATCATATAAGTGAGACTTTATTTCTGGGCTCTGTATATGATTACATTGGTTTATATGTCTGTTTTTATGCCAGTACTGAACTGTTTTGATTACTATGGCTTTGTAATTTGTTTTAAAATATGGAAATATGAGATCTTAAACTTCCTCAAGATTTTTTTTGTTGTTGTTCATTCAAGCTCCCTTCAAATTGCATATGAATTTTTGGATCAATCTACTTCTGCAAAGACCACCATTGTAATTTTGATAGAGATTGCATTAAAGTTGTAGTTTGCTTTGGGTAGTATGAATCTCCTGACTATGTTAAGTCTTGCAATTGATGAATACAGGATGCCTTTCCATTTATTTGTACCTGCTTTAATTTTCTTTTAGGAATGCTCTGTAATTTTTAGTGTATGAATCTATCATTTTCTTAGTCAAGTTTATTCCTAAGCATTTAATACTTTTTGATGCTATTATAAATGGAATTGTTTTCTTAATTTGTTTCTTTTGGGGGGGTCATTGTTAATGTATAGAAATGCAAGTGATTTTAGTGTGTTGATTTTTTATTTTCCAACTTTACTGAATAAGATTATTATCTCAAATAGGCTTTTCCTGTGGGGAGCATTTAGGGTTTTCTAGCATACTGAACAGAGAAGGCAATGGCAACCCACTCCAGTACTCTTGCCTGGAAAATCCCATGGACAGAGGAGCCATGGGGTCGCTAAGAATTCGGCACTACTGAGCAACTTCACTTTCACTGTTCACTTTCATGCATTGGAGAAGGAAATGGCAACCTACTCCAGTATTCTTGCCTGGAGAATCCCAGGGATGGGGGAGCTAGTGGGCTGCCGTCTATGGGGTCATACAGAGTCAGACACGACTGAAGTGACTTAGCAGCAGCAGCATATTGAAAAGCAGAGACATTACTTTGTCAACAAAGGTCCGTCTAGTCAAGGCTATGGTCTTTCCAGTGGTCGTGTTTGGATGTGAGAGTTGGACTGTGAAGACTGAATGCAGAAGAATTGCTGCTTTTGAACTGTGGTGTTGGAGAAGACTCTCGAGAGTCCCCTGGACTGCAAGGAGATCCAACCAGTCCATCCTAGAGGAAATCAGTACTGAATATTCATTGGAAGGACTGATGCTGAAGCTGAAACTCCAATACTTTGGCCACCTGATGCAAAGAGCTGACTCATTCAAAAAGACCCTGATTCTGGGACTGATTGGGGGCAGGAGGAGAAGGGGACAACAGAGGATGAGATGGCTGGATGGCATCATCAACTCAATGGACATGGGTTTGGGTGAACTCCTGGAGTTGGGGATGGACAGGGAGGCCTGGCGTGCTGTGGTTCATGGGGTTGCAAAGAGTTGGACACGACTGAGCAACTGGACTGAACTAAACATGTAAATAATTCTTAGAAACTTTTAGACAAATAGCTTTTACATCAGTCCTCCAAGGGGTTTTCTTACCTCTCACCTACTTTTCCTCCTGGTACCCACTGCTGCCTTCAGGGGAGCTTTCTTTGTGCCTAGTCATGCCACCTCTCTGATTAACCAGTTTCAGTGACTCCAGTGTCTTTCTGGTAACCTCAGGGAAATGCCCCAACTCCTTAGTGGTGTTTGGAAGGCCCCTCATGGTCTGGTCCCGGCTCCAGAGGCCCTGAACATGCTTCTTTGAACAAGCTTGCTTGTTTCAGGACCTTTGTACTGCTTCCCTCTGGCTGAATGCCTACCATCTCTCTGACCCCTATCTCAGGCTCACTCTGTGGGTCAGAAAGCCTTTTGACCTGATATACCTGGGTTAGGAAACCATGGCACATGGCTCCATGGGAACCTGTGTTTTATCCCATAATATATCCACAGAGTATTTTGGTTGCTTATTTCTGTATATTTCCCAACTAGACTGTGGTGTCTACATACAGGGGACTGTGACTTACTCCTTAGTGTATCCTCGGTGCCCAGCACAATTATAGCCACAAAGAAGGTACTCAGGAAGGACACGCAGTGTGCAGCTTTGGAGAGGAATGATTCCCTTCTCCGAGGGAAAGAAGGCAGCTCGGCCTGGAAGTGAGAGGAGCTTCTGGGGTGCAGATTTCCGTTTCTAATCAATTAAGGTTAGAATAATTATAACTACTGCATATAGTCCACATCAAACCAAATCCATGCAAATAATATCCCATGCAAATAATGTTTATTGAGGGCATCCCTGGTGGCTCAGATGGTAAAGAATCTGCCTGCAAAACAGATCCAGATTCTATCTCTGGGTTGGGAAGATCCTTGGAGTAGGAAATGGCAACCCACTCCAGTATTCTTGTCTAGAGAATTTCATGGACAGAGGAGCCTGGATGGCTACAGTCCATGGCATCACAAAGAGTTGGACACAACTGAACGACTAACACACATACACACACACACACACAATGTTTACTGAGCATCTACTACAATCCTGTTCCTGTTGGCACACCAAGATGGAAATGGGTAAGATAACGAGAAATATTTACCTAGAAATTGGTTAGGGTGAAACATCCTAGAGAAGAAAGCAGGGACACAACACACAGGAAAAGCAGAATTCAAGAAATTGTGTGGGCAGGGGATTAAAAGAACAAAGGAAGATGGAAGAGGTTTGGCAATGTAACAAGTAGACAGTAACCCAGTGTCCTGGGGCACAGTGCCTCCAACAAAGGCAGTAAAGTGCTTGGTGCTCAGGCACAAACCACAAAAGAGACAGGAGTCCTGCTCTGTGTTCCAGGGTTAAGGAGGGACCTCATTGGGGAGAGGAGGTGGCCCTTTTCACCAGTCCCGACTTTTCCATCTCAGTCATCATATGGAGTTAGGACCAGAGCCTCAAGAAGGAGGAGGATGCAATATGATGTGATATTGTGGTTTATTAAGGTGCTGCTGTGGGCTAGGCTTGGTGCTGGCCCTTGAATGACTGTCTCATTTTTCTTTCAATAACACCTAAAGGCTCCAGTGCTATGTGACAGATGAGCAACTGAAGGTTGTAGACCTGACCCACTTCACAGTGATAGCACATCTGGAGAGAGTTACACTGACTGTATAAAATATTATAAGGATACTTGGGGACTTAATAACCAGTTTGGGACTGGAGGCAGTTTTTTCTTTTTGAAGTAACAGAGGAGGTAACATGTAAAAAAATTTTTTTTTTTCTTATTTTTGGAAACTGTTAAAATTATAATTTCAAAGACTTTTATCTCCTTATCATTAATATTTTAAAAAAAATCAGGTGAAAAGTGTCTTCTACTCCCATGCTGTGTACACCGCATTCCGTTCAGCACTTTAAGAGCCAGGGAAGAAGGTGTTGATGTAGCCTCACAGACCTGATGGTGCGTGTATTTTCCCACATGAGTGTCAGCTCTGAAATTGCTAGGTGTTTTCTTTTGTTCACAGCTGTATCTGTAGAGGCAGAAGAGTGCCTAGTACATAGTAGATGCTTAATAAATATTTGTCGAGTGAATCCATCAATACACAAAATTTCACTCACAAGAGACAGTGCAAAACTGTGCAAAGTGACATGAAATCCAGAACCAGGATGTACTGTCTGAGTACTACATGCCAAGGACTGTCCAAAATGAAAATGCTGATACCACTTGCCATTACCGGAGAAGGTCAGGGGCTGCCATTTGCTTGTCCTAGATGTGGACCTGGAGTTGGGTGTTGAAGGATGGACAAATAGGAATAGGAAGGACTGTTCTGGATGTGGGAGGAGCTTGAGTTGAGCACAGGATGTACAAAGGATGCTGAGGATGGATGAGCAAACTGAGGCTCTAAGACCTGCCTGGGATGTGCTGCTCAGGGAATAAGTGGATTTAAACCCAGGTAGTCTGATTCCAGAGCTCAGTCCACATTTCTCTGATAAAGCTAGTTGATAGCTTGGAAAAGGAAGGCTGTGACGATCTATCTCAAAGGCAGGGAGGAGCTGTGAGGTGTGATATCCTCTGATTGATACATATTTCTTGTCCATGGAGGTCTTCTGCACCCAGGAAGTGGAGACAGTTATTTACCCTGCCATTTCTAAGGAAGCGAGCATTAATTAGAGAACCAGTTGAGAATTCCTTGGTGAAAAGTAATGCACAAAGACGGATCATTTCTGTACCAGTCAGTGGTGAAAAATAAAGGGCATTTCAAAGAATATTCTCATACAACTCGATTTTTGCATAGAGGATTCAGACAGACTGCTTTTGCAGACTTAAATAATCCCAGGATAAAAGGTACTATATAAATGCAAAGTATTATTATTATTATCCAGCAGTAGAAAAGAAGGACATTTCAAAGAATGTTTCAGTAGAATACAATTTTGTTTTGCACTGAGAGTTCAAGGGAAAAAGCTTTATTTTATAGACTTAAATAATATCATTATGGAGCTACAGTAAAATAAATAATACAGATATGGTGTTAAGATAAATAATACAGTTAGGAGGCTTAAATAAATAATGGTGCAGAGAGAAGAGAAATTAAGAGTCCTGGGAGAAGGCAGGGGGAGATGCAATTTTGAATTATAAGTGGTAGAGAATTGAGGTCCTAAAGTCCTAAAATATTCAGGATGTTTCTACACTGACCAAAAAGATGGCAGCGGATAGTTCACAATTCAGTGGCTGATCTGACAGTGTTTTTAGTAATAGACTTTTTTTAGTGATAGTCTTTTCCCATTGTTTCAACGAGTGCAATATAAAAATTTTTGGCTGAAGTTAAAAGGTAATTAAATCCACCATTTTATGACATTTACACACAATGACATCCTACCCCTTCTCCCCTAATCTTTGTTCCTTGATCCTCTATTCCTGTCCAACTATGGAAAAATAATGAGCTCATTTTCTACAAAATTCAGAGATGCTTCTGTAAAAAGTCTGTCCCAGCCCATACCCCTGAGGGCACCCCTGCCTTCCTCCTCAGTGGGTGTGGGCCTTGTCCGCCTTTTGTGGCTCTGATGTTCCTTTAGGGTTTGGCGTCCCATCTTTTTTAGAGAGACAGGGTTGCAACTTTCCAGGCAGAAAAACGGAAGCTCTTCCTCAGCCATGAACTTTAGCGGGGAGACCAGTTAGACCTGAATTCTGAAGAGAGTGACATGGAGTCTCTAGGGCAGGAGCAGAGGTGGGGAGCTGCAGATGAGCACAGTGGCTGGTTCTGAGCTTGGGATGAAGGCCCCCAGACTCAGGCTCCTGCAGGTGGGATCTGCAGCCCAAAGGGGACCAGGGAGGGGGAGCGCTGAAGGCAAGGTGAGACTTGATCCTCCCAAGGAGAGTGTGGGATTCTGAATTCTCCAGGCTGTGAGAAGAGGGAATTACTGCGAGGTGAAAAGTCCAGAAGAGGCTCAGACCTATGCTTGGGGGACAGAGGGATTCCCCAGAGGCCAAGCCCTTGGTCTGGGACAGTCCCATCCTGGGAGGGGGTGTGGAGTCTGGGCTGGAGGTGCAGGATTTTAGCCTGGACTAAAAGGCCTTGTGCATTCCACTCTCAGTCCACAGACTGGCAAACTGGGCCCTCCGTGTATTGGAGAGAACTTTTCAGCTCTTGAGACAAGAGAGATTTTTCTCAGAAGCATCATTTTTCTGTTGGGGACCCTGATTGTCCATCCAGATGTACTTAAACACCCAGGTACCACTGTGCTTGCAGAGAACAGCATAAGGGAAGCCTCATTTTCCAGAAGATGGGGTAGGCTCTCTCTACTCTCAGTGGATCTGTCTTACTTGTCCTTCAAAGCCTAATGTGAGTACACAGCCTCCTTTAGCCTGACCTTGTCTCCCTCCAACACAGTTTCTGCAGCCTCGTTGGATAAATGCTTGCACTGTCTCTTCTCATAATACTTTTTTTTCTTTTCTCACTCAGGAAGTAGACGGTGGGCTCCTATCTTCTCTTGTCTCTTCCAGATCATTCTACTCAGGTATAAGGCATGCAGCATTTGTTCGGTGGAGATTTATGGATTTGAAGAGAGACAGGAGTTGGGGAGGAGAGGGAGGGGGTGGAGCAAGTCTTCTGTCTTCAGGTTGTAGCCACGCCCCTCTGTTTCCTTACTTGGCTCTTGAGGTCATAGGTCAAGTTGGATAATCCCACAGGGAGACAGTCAGGAAAAGCCTTGGAGTGGGGGGGGGGGGGGGTGTTTCCTTGGGAACAAAGAGTTGGATGTGCTGTTGTGTAACTTTGAGGGGAAAGAAAAAACACAACAAACAAAATAGAAAGGCAGGGAAAATATAAATAAAAAAGAGTGCAAAGTTTTATTGTCAACTGCTGCTGTCACCTCCTGGAACTACAGTCGTATCTAAGAAATATGTGACATACTAATAGGAAGTAATTTACCCAAGGATGTTTTTGTGCCTTGAATTGCCTTCCCTGCTCAGCTGCGGGAACTTCGTGAGTGTATATGCATGAGAGCGGGCGAGGTGCTTCAGAAACTTCCCAATTTGTGCACAATGTGACTTTTATAAGGCCATTAAACTCATCTTGGGGAAAAGCGCTCCAGAAAACAGTGATCCATGGGATCTCAAGGAGCCTGTGAAGGCAGACAGAGATGGCAAAATGATGACCGAACCCTCTTGGCTAAAGTGACTTTGAGGTGGCAGCTGTTTCTCTGCTCACCCTCCTGCCCACCCATGCTTTCTTCCTCTCCCTCTGCCCTTCAGTAGCTGCAGTGGCTGGGTGGCTTCATCTATACTGCTTTTGATCCAGAGGGCACTGCCAGTTTTTCTTGCTGTGGCTGGGTGGGACCTGAGGTTGGGACCCAGGTCTAGGGGGCTTAGGTCTCAGCCCGGAAGCAGCCACAAAGCCAGTTCTGGCCTCAGGGTGTTCGTGGTGAAGCTCGGCTGTGACCTCTCACAGGCTGTGCCCACAGATGAGGATCCAGGCTTTTAAGCAGCCAGGCCGATCCTCAGTGCTTGAAGAGGAAGGTCCAGAGAGAAGAAAGGTACAGGGAAGGAGGGTGGAGAGAGCAGGGAGGGTAGCAGAGATGGCAAGAGAGTGGAAAGAGAGAGAGGAGTCAATAAGAGAAGCGTACAGTGGAGGCAGAAAAGGAGGACAAGGACGAAGGAGAAGATACGGATCAGGAGAAAGTCCTGCTTGTGTCTTTCTCCTCAAATGCCTGCAGATGCTTGTTCGGTAAACATAGGCAGGGCCACGATCAGAATATAATCAGAAAATAGAAACCACGAAGAAATGAATAGCACCAAAGGCAAGAGATTTGTCTGTCAGGTGGGTGTGGCCATGAGGAGCTGTGTGAGATCTCCCGGCAACTTCTTTGATCACTTCCCTCTGGCTCTCAGGTCCCACCGCGGTCCGCCTTGGACAGGGCATGCGCAGTTCACAGCTGCTGGGAAGCCGGGAGTCCTTGTAGCTGCGCGGGGCAGCGGGAGGCCCTGAGCTTCCTGCCAGGCTGGGGGACTGGCTGTGATGAGAAGCCAGGGGATGGGTGGGGAGGGGGCGGAGCGGGCCGGGCAGGCCTCTCCTGGACCAGGAAGCAGGCTCTGCGCGCAGAGCCACTGGGATGGGGGCACCCGAGAGTGCTCAGTGGGTGTGGGTGACTGGGCGGCGATAGGGCAGGGAAGGAAGCAGGGTGCCTTTAATTTGTACTCCAGCCTGTCTCTCTCTCTGTGTCCTAGCTTGGGAAAAAAGAAATGAGCCCCTTATCAATTTTTAATAAATTGAAATGACAAATAATCCATTTAATAAATTATTAACTGAGAAAATTACTGAAAACTGAAATATCAAACAATCGTGAGCAAATGCTCGGAGCAGTGTGTTTATTAATAACAAGTCCTGCCTCAGGAGAGCGCTGATGCCGTGATTCTGACGTGGCTGCTCTCCCCACACAGACTGCGGCCCAGCGTGGGAGGGGCCGGGTGCTGGGGCATCCTTGGGGTGGGGGACACACGCTGGTGGAGCAGGCACGATAGCCTGGGAGCTCACAGAGTGACAGCTTGGACAGCTCTTGGGAAGGTGGTACCTGGATGTGGCATTTTGATGGGCACCAGGGTGAAGTCCCCAGTTTCTGCCATCATGGTCTTGGAAGGGAGCCGCAAATAATCCCATCCCTGGAGTTTAGTGCTTTAAATTAAAAGCTACACGTTCAGAAAAAATTGTGTGTGTGCATGTATGCACGTGCATGAGATTTTGTATATATAAAGGATGACGTCAACCCGCAATCTGCCTGGTGTGATGATCCGCTGAGCTGGCGGTCCTACAGCAGACCTGAGTGCCCACCCTGAGGGCTTGGAGCAGGGGTGCTTTGTGGTGGCAGAGGGCCTGGCCTGAGGGCTGGGGCTGGGGAGGCTCCAGCACTGTGCAGGGAGGGGACACGGGGTGGCAGTTTGGGGAGTCCTTTTGCAAAGTGCCCTTGGTGCTCCTGAAAGGCCACTAGCGATCACAGAATCCAGACCATTATTCACTCTGAGAAATGGAGGCTCAGAGAGGTGGGTCTGGTC
Organism: Capra hircus; assembly: GCF_001704415.2. NCBI lineage: Eukaryota > Metazoa > Chordata > Mammalia > Artiodactyla > Bovidae > Capra > Capra hircus. The sequence continues at coordinate 19,746,226 of NC_030831.1, read as the reverse complement.
TGCAGCATCAGCGCTAGTGATGGAGAGGCAGAGCCAGCTAGGGCCTGGGTTCCTGGTCAGATGCCCTTTCTATTATGGCTCCAGGTCTCAGGCTGGTTCTAAATTGCTGGTCCCCAAGAAGCCTCCCTCTTATCTCATTGCTTCCTCTCTGCCCTCTGGGGGCGCCTGATCACAGGTAGAGTCACATAGATCTGTCCAGGGTCGCTGGCTCTGGAGGCATCACTGTATAGCTGGCTGTGGTCTTCTTTGCATTGCCCAGGCCTGAGGTCCGAGACCACAGGCATCATCTCCTCCTAAGCTCTGGCTGTCTCTAGAAGCATAACCAAGCCTGCCAGCTTGCCTCTCCTCTCCCAAGGCTACGATAACCCGGAAACGTGGTTTCTTCATGATAGCCCTGCTGTGGGGCTTGGAGCCGGGCAGGTGACCTCCTTGTGTCCTAGTTCTTTTATCTGTAAAATGGGGATAATAATAAACAGGGTAATTTGATGGCTGGGATTGAAACAGTCCCATTATAAAAATACAATGCAGCAGTTCGGGCTGACAGGCTGTAGGCTTGAAGATGGTGCTGCAATGGGTATTTTTAGGAAGGAGGGAAATGGGGGGAGGGATGGGTGGTTTATAAATGTTTGTTGCATTAAAAAATGTGCTAGTTTGAATTGTGCAGAACGGAGTATCATTTGTTTCTAGAAAAATTCACTGCTGTGGAAATGAATTAGTTTACATTGAATATGTGATGGTTCAGAGAAAGGGATATTAACCCAATTTGCATTTCTTTGAACTGAAATAAATTATTGCCATGTTTGCATTAGTTGGGTCAACTGAATGTGATTGGGCAGACCCACAGTGGTGAGGGCTGGCCCTGGGCTTAGAGTGTTACAATGGGGTCAATGAGTGCAAATCAGCAAGCCCCCTTCAAATCAGGGTTAATTAACCTTTTGAGGGGAACTGTGACCCCTTTGGGGGTCTGATGAAAGCAACTGGCAGACCTATCCCATACAACTGTGTAGGGATCTGACATTGTCCTTTAGCCTGTCCTAGTCCAAAGAAGCCAATGTCTATTGTCTTGATGTCTCAAGCCCAAGTCATAACCCACATTGGTTAGAATTCAGTTTCTGAGGTCTCTCCCATCTGTGGAATAAAACAGGATTCTGGTCCTGAAGAAGGGGACAGCCAAAGACAAGCTTATGTGTGTACTCAGAGCTAGGGGCGGTGGACATTTCAGACCATACAAGACAGTCCAAGCTAGGAGAAGGAGATGACTATGGCACCTGCAGGCCTGTCAATCACAAGGACTGGCTTGGTGGGCCTGGCTGGCAAGCCACAGCCCCCTCTACCTTCACTTCTCCATGCCCAGGTCTGTTTTAATTCCATGCTGAGCCAAATAAAAGCGTGTATCCCAAGGGCAAGGAGGTGTCAGTGTCTGGCTTCCTCCAAACCTGGCCCTGGCCAGCCCCCAGGAGAGCTGAAAGGCAACATCAGGGCCATGAATCAGTGAGGGGGCAATTGGTGAACTCAAATGTTGGTGATGGGCTTCCCTGATAGCTCAGTTGGTATAGAATCTGCCTGCAATTCACGAGACCCTGGTTCGATTCCTAGGTCGAGAAGATCCGCTGGAGAAGGGAGAGGCTACCCACTTCAGTATTCTTGGGCTTCCCTTGTGGTTCAGCTGGTAAAGAATCCACCTGCAAAGCAGGAGACCTGGGTTCGATCCCTGGGTTGGGAAGATCCCCTGGAGAAGGGAAAGACTACCCATAGCAGCATTGTGGTCTGGAGAATTCCATGGACTGTATAGTCAATGGCATCACAAAGATTCAGACACGACTGAATGACTTTCACATTCACTAATTGGTGACAGCATATGCGGACAGTGATCCCTATTGTAGATGGACAATTGAAAGTGTCAGTTGCTTAGCTGTGTCTGACTCTGCGACTCTGTGAACTGTAGCCCACCAGGCTGCTCTGTCCATGGACTTCTCCAGGCAAGAATACTAGAGTGGGCTGCATTCCCTTCTCCAGGGGATCTTCCTGACCCAGGGATGGAACCCGGTCTCCTGCATTGCAGGCAGATTCGTTACCATCTGAGCTACTAGAGAAGCCCAGATGGATGTTGAACAAAGAGGTAAATCCAGAAGAAATGGAAGCTATTTATAGATACATGCCTGGAATTTGCTGTTATCTGTCGGACCAGAACAGCTTAAGCAACCCAAAAACTGTAATATGGGGGGAGAGAGATTGTGGGATGGAGAAAATCACATTACCTTTCCCCAGTAGAAGGTGGCAGAGCTAGCTAGGTAGCAACCAGTGGCCAGAGAGCCTTATTTAATGAGTCCCCTACTTGAACTTCCTTTTATTGGAAAGAGACAACTGTAGGACAATAAGATGCTAAGGGAGAACTTAATTTAAAAAATAACTTCAGGGTGAAGATCCTTTTGCATCACTTTTCTGTTTAAAACCCATCCATTGTGCTTTAGTGATGTCAGGCTAAAGCCCGAGCCCCTTAACTTGATATAAACTCACCCATCCTACTTGACTGGTGGTACTGAATTTCCCAAATGATTCACACCCTCTATATGGCCAAACCTTTATTTCTGCTGCTTTTTTTGCTGGGGATATCCTCTCCCCTTTCTCATGGATGCCCTCTAGGCAGTTTGCCCTTGTCAAGGGACAGAAATGGTATGGACCTAACAGAAGCAGAAGATATTAAGAAGATGTGGCAAAAATACACAGAAGAACCACACAAAAAATGATCTTCATGACTCAGGTAATCATGATGGTATGATCACCAGCCTAGATCCAGACATCCTGGAATGTGAAGTCAAGTGAGCCTTAGGAATCATCACTACAAACAAAGCTAGTGGAGATGATGGAATTCCAGTTGAGCTATTTCAAATCCTAAAAGATGATACGGTGAAACTGCTGCACTCAATATGTCAGCAAATTTGGAAAACTCAGCAGTGGCCACAGGACTAGTAAAGGTTAGCTTTCATTCCAACCCCAAAGAAAGGCAATGCCAAGGAATGCTCACACAATACACTCATCTCACATGCTAGTAAAGTAATGCTCAAAATTCTCCAAGCCAGGCTTCAACAGAATGTGAACCATGAAATTGCAGATGTTCAAGCTGGATTTAGAAAAGGCAGAGGAACCAGAGATCAAATTGCCTACATCTGTTGGATCACTGAAAAATCAAGAGAGTTCCAGAAAAACATCTACTTCTGCTTTATTGACTATGCCAAAGACTTTGTTTGTGTGGATCACAATAAACTGTGGAAAATTCTTCAAGAGATGGGAATGCCAGACCACCTGACCTGCCTCCTGAGAAATCTGTATGCAGGTCAAGAAGCAACAGTTAAAACTGTACATGGAACAACAGACTGGTTCCAAATCAGGAAAGGGGTATGTCAAGGCTGTATATTGTCACCCTGTTTATTTAACTTATATGCAGAGTACATCATGCAAAATGCTGGGCTGGATGAAGCACAAGCTGGAATCAAGATTGTCAGGAGAAATATCAATCACCTCAGATATGCAGATGACACCACTCTTAAGGCAGAAAGTGAAGAACTAAAGAGCCTGTTAATGAAAGTGAAAGAGGAGAGTGAAAAAGTTGGCTTAAAACTCAACATTCAGAAAACTAAGATCATGGCATCTGGTCCCATTACTTCCTGGCAAATAGATGGGGAAACAGTGGAAACAGTGACAGACTTTATGTTTTTGGGCTCCAAAATCACTGCAGATGGTGACTGTAGCCATGAAATTAAAAGACGCTTGCTCCTTGGAAGAAAAGTTATGACCAACCTAGACAGCATATTAAATAGCAGAGATATTACTTTGCCAACAAAGGTCCATCTAGTCAAAGCTGTGGTTTTTCCAGTAGTCATGTATGGGTGTGAGAGTTGGACTATAAAGAAAGCTGAGTGCCAAAGAAATGATGCTTTTAAACTGTGGTGTTAGAGAAGATTCTTGAGAGTCCCTTGGCCTGCAAGGAGATCCAACCAGTCCATCCTAAATGAGATCAGTCCTGAATATTCATTGGAAGGATTAATGTTGAAGCTGAAACTCCAATACTTTGGCCACCTGATTTGAAGAACTGAGTCATTTGAAAAGACCCTGATGCTGAGAAAGATTGAAGGCGGGAGGAGAAGGGGCTGACAGAGGATGAGATGGTTGGATGGCATCACCGACTCAATGAACATGAGTTAGAGTAAACTCTGGGAGTTGGTGATGGACAGGGAGTTCTGCAGTCCATGGAGTCACAAAGAATTGGACATGACTGAGCAACTGAACTGAACTGAACTGGGTGAGGTTTGAGCCTCTGTGATAATACTCACTGCATTACATTATTCCAGTAGGAGAAGCTGATGGGGACCAGCCAACCAGTGGGTTCCTCAGGGCAGAGTCATGACTCATTCTCTGCTGGGGCCTGTGGCCAGCCAGCCACGTGGGAGGAACTTGGTAAATGCATCTTGAATGCCTGCATCCCTAAGGTAATGACTCAATGAAGAAAAGGACTTCAGTTTCATTGTCCTGCCCTTCACCCAACCGATTCCCTCTACAACATTAAATATGGCTTATATTTACTAAGCTTCTCTCATCTGTCAAGTGTGAATACTACTGTCTTCCTGATGATTTTTGTGAGGGAGAAATGAGTGAATTCACATAAAAAGCAGTGCCTGATATTCAGTAAGTACTCAATGAATGCGCAGTAGCATTGTTCTCTGTAAATAAGTTTTCTGTTGTTTTTCAGTTGCTAAGTTGTGTCCAGCTCTTTGCAACCCCATTGACTGTAGCCTGCCAGGCTCCTCTTCTGTGGGGTTTTTCAGGCAAGAATACTGGAGTGGGTTGCCATTTCCTTCTCCAGTAAATAATCTGAGAGACACCAAACCCAGAGTTGTCCTGGAAACAAGAAATGTCACCTCTCTTAGTCATTAGACCCACCATTAACAGCTTGAAAATGCTTCTAGAAAGTGACTTCTGGAATATTAGCATCAGACCTGGGACCAGGAATCAGACTTTGGGAGACCATCATCGGGACCCACTTAGGCTGCCAGTTCTGCCAGGAGTCGCCTGGCCAATGGTGGTCAGGAGGGGCTGGAGGAAACTTCTAGCAGAGCCCGTGCCAGTCCCTGGCTAGGCTTTACTTAAGTCAGGGGAAGGAATTCATGCTGGGTAAATGAGGTAATGAATGTGCAAGTGCTTTGCAAATTGCAAAGTGCTATACAAATGTGAAGCATTGTTACACTCATCTATTTCTCTTCTTTGTGCTCCTAGGGTTTCCTAATGGGAACTCTTTTTGAAAGTCTTAGGCTGGCTTTCAGTTAACTAAAGGAAAAGAGCATTTGCAGGGTGTTAGGAAAGGGGGCGGTCCTGTGCACCCCAAGAGTAGCAGAAGTCCAGGCTAGGAAAGGGGAGGGACTTGCTGGCAATAGGAACTTGGACATGGAAAGGCTGAACATTGTGTGGTGATTAATCCCTCCCAACCTGGACCTTTTCCCCCTGGGCTGGACTATCCTAGAACTGCTCAGATCATTCTAGAGAGACAGTTTGGCTTGTGCTGAGAAGGGTGAGCGCAAACCCAGGGCCCTAGTGGCTGTGAGTAAGTGTGGAGTGTTGTGGGCAGTGTCCCTATTTCCTTCCTCCTGCTTTGCCCAGGCCACTGCAAACCATCTCCAGCTGCTTTGTGCAAAAGACACAGAGGGAAGAACTCGACTCTAACATCCTTACACTAGGTTCATTTGCTTCTAACTGTGCCTAGCCTGCTCCCAGGCTTCCCTCTCCACCTCACAGCCGTGGGTAACCAGGCAACTGCAGAAACTCATGATGGTTTACATCTCAGCTTCAACAAGGTCCAGCCAGCCTGGACAGAGGAGCCAAGGCACCAGACCCATTTCCCAGGCCATCGTTCATGGGTTTATGATTAAACTCAACTTGCTCATGTTTGTTTTGCCAGGAGCTGAGTAGCCCCACCTAGAGAGAGTCACATGAAATCTCAGCCTCTTAGATCCCACTAGGCTGTGAGATCCCATTAGGGTGTGAGAACGAAACCTTGCATGATTGGAGAGATAATCATGAAGATAATATCTGTGGTTCTTCACAAGAGTTGTGAAGAACTCCTTCAACGCCTGGGAGCTATCTACACCATCGGCTTCCCAATGGTGGAAGCCATTGGGAAATGGTAAGCTGGAAACAGCAGACAGCTCCTAAACTATGAAGTGGGAATCATGTCCCCATATCTGCTTGCTCATTGCTTCACACCCAGCACCTGGCACAGTTCCTGTAGACTAGGGTCCAATGTGTTTGTTCACTTAGTGAATAAATGAGTGAATATGAGTGGCTCATCCCAAGGCAAATTTCAAAGGTCTCAGTAAGACAGTGTTGAAATAGGTTTTTGCCCAAATGTCAACTGATTTTCCCATGGTTAACAATATACATCATTTCCTCAAAAAATGGGTGTGACTTAGAGAGGCTTTTGAAGATGTAAAGGCAATGTAGGTGGTTGAAGAATTTCATAAACTGAGGACAGGGGCAGGGAGTGAGCGTGGCATGCTCAGGGAACAGTGAAAATAGAGGGGTCAGATATTAAACTCTCACTATTTGAGTCAATGGTTTCATTCAAGACTTTCTGATCTCTTAGAAAATGACATTTAATTTTTCCTACTCCACCCCTCCCCCAAAGGGCATTTAAAAACTGTGACTAGAATTGAAGAAAGTCCATAAGTCATTGTCTGGTCTTGCTGTTCCCAATCTTTAGAGTGTATCAAAAGCATCTGTGAAGCTTTAGGAGCCATAACTTTCCAGGCTCCATCACAAACCCACTCCATCAGGCCTTCTAAAATTAGAGCCTGGGGGGTAAGTTGCAAAAACTTCATGGTTGATATTGATGCTCTGAAAACAACTAGCCTAGTTATTCATTTCACACAATTCATCGAGTATTTTCACAACATGAAAAGCATTGCTTTTTTAGATGGTGCCTCCTAGTTTCTGGAGTTTCTTAAAGTGTGCCCTCAAGTGGTTTCCACATCCCATGTGCCTACCATGTGACCAGGTAAGAGCAGAGAGATCCTCAAATTGTCCACAAAGAGCAGCATGGCTGTTTGCCCTTGCTTGTTTAGGTTGGCTATACCACTGAGAGTGTGGCCACAGCACAGGCGAGTTTGGTTGGAGGTGGAGGACAGGTAGAGCTTATGGCTTTGGCCAGAGGGACTGTCAAAAGAGTGGGATACCTGTGGCCATTCTCCAGAAGTGGCAAAGGCAATGTATTCCAGGCCTAAGTGACTCACTCGTTTATTTTGCCTTCATTCATCAGCTGTTTACCGAGTGCCTACTACACGCCAGGCACTGCAGACACCATGCTGTGTGAGATGGCATCTCTCTGCCTCCTGAAACCAGCAGTCGGGCTGGGATGTCATAGGCAGACAGAGACAGTGGATATCGGCAAATAAATAATTTTTATACATATTCTAGTAAGAATGACTGTCAATAGAGAAAGTCTCCAACTACTCTTCACCCTGTTTGGATTCCACTCAACCCTACATGGGTCAGCGGGTGTGGCCACCTGCATCCCATGACACACTGCCCATAATGCCTGGGTTTTGTTCAGCTCTCCATCCTCCTCCATCTTCCTCACTTTCTCTATGTAATTTGCATTTTAACATGTGCTGATGCTAAATATTTTACAGACGAGGCAGCTGAGATCTGAAGAGCACATGGCCAGTGAGTGGGGTAGTGGGCTTGGCTTTGGGCTTTGAACCCCACCTTGTCCTTCTCTTTCAAGTCTCTACCCACCTCTATTCAGTCCCCAGAGCAGATTGCCTCAGTTCCTTCTCTATTTAACTTTCTTTATTATAGTCAAGACTTCAATTAACTTTTCTCTATAGAACGACTGTATTAGGCAAAAGTTTGTGTGGGATCCAATAAAACGTCAGATGATATTGAGCCTACGTCAGGCAGAGCCTGCAGCGTGATAAGTTATTATGTGTAAATGTTACAGCTTTATTTTGAGGAGAATACATGTGTACTATCAAGCTGTTTTATGGATACGCAGCGTGATTGATTACAGCACGCAGATCTGTCGCAACAAGATAAACTCAGATAGAATAGTCTGTGGATAGTTAGGCCTCAGCAGTATGCTAACAAAAGATGACTCTAGGAATGATAATTCCTCTCATTTCAGCAATTTCTTGATGCCACTCCCCAGTAAAAATCCATTTCGAGAGAGCTGACTTCCGATGCTGGGGGGATTCCTCTTCGCTCTTGGGTCTTTTTCCATTTGTTCAGCAACGAGTCATAGAAGGTTGTGTTTGCCATCAAAGCCGCAACCACACCTGGGACTTGGCCCAAAGTGGGTAGGTGTTGAGGGTGGGGATCTAGGGCTGCTGCCTTGAAACAGCCTATTTGTCAGCTAACAAATAGGCAAACGTGAAAAAATGGCCATGATTTGTGTAGCACATAAAATAGCTGGGTAAAAATGGATTACATCAAGTAGCAGACTATTTTGCAGATCAGCCCCAAGCAACTTGTTGCTAAAAAATAACTGGATGGAATTCGTCAGCAGCTTTTCAAATAACCATTTGTTTGTGAAACAAAGAGTTGCTTGAATGACTTAAATCAAGCTCAAGCCTGCGGCTCTTCCTTGAGGCCATTGCTGACTCCATGGGCGATATGGTGATCTTCTTTGAGTTCCTCTAGGGTCTGGGCCCGCGCTTTAGACAAGGAGTCACCCATGTGCATTTCCTTGGATCCCCGTCCTGAGTTATGACTTCTCTTTGTTACACAATTTTTTTGGTGATTATGGAGAGGTGTCATGGTGCAGTGGAAGGGAGTTCTAGATCTGAAGGGCAAAACCCTGTGCTGGTATCTTTCTCTATTTTCCATGGGTTCCCTGACTCCGGGCGAGGCACTTCTCCTGAGCCATGGCCCCATCATCTGAAAAGCAGGGACGATGACACCTGTCTTATTCATCTTGCAGGATTGTGAGAAGCAAGTGGGCAAATAAAATATTTGAAGGCACTTTCTAAATTGTGTAGTTCTACCTGAGAAATACTTGTGAAGTGCCCGAGACCACTGCGCTTGCCTTGGATACAAATATGGTCTCTTCTGTTTTATTTTCCTGATCAGTCATCTCAGATCTCAACTTCTCTTATCAGGGAGTCCAGTTCCTTATTTCTTACCCAAGGCCATGCACGAAAGTAGGGAGACAGAAAATGGAAAGCTCTGCTCACTGTGACACACCTGCTTGGGGGTGGTGCCTTTACCACATCCTGGTCTACAGGACATGTGTTGTCTGTGGGCCCTTTCCTGGTACACTCCCGATGCCCTGTGGGTCCAGATCCCGCTGTTGTTCAGTCACTCAGTTGTATCCAACTCTTTGCGACTCCACGGACTGCAGCATGTCAGGCTTCCCTACCCTTCACCATCTCCCGGAACTTGCTAAACTCATGCCCATTGAGTCAGTGATGCCATCCAACCATCTTGTCCTCTGTTGTCCCCTTCTTCTCTACTCACCACCATTTTTGGGGTTTCCTATACTTGGATCCTCACTCTCACGTGCTTAGCCACTGTTTCCCCAAAGTGCTTCTCCAGAGGGACTGGGTCCCGAGGCATTTCCAGTTTCCTCACAAAATCACCTTGTCCGCATGAAACCTCATAAGCTCTAGAATTCATCCTGGGTCACCAGTTTGCCTCTATCTTCCCTGTTGCAAGGTGCCCTTTGGAGTTCCAGCCATCCTTTCTTGCTAGAGGTTAGCATCCCGAGTAAGAGCAAGGATTCTGGAGATCAGCCTGCATCAGAGCAAACTCCAGTCTCACCATTTCCTAGCAGTGGGACTTTGGGAGAATTACTTAGCCTCTCTGAACCTCAGCATTTTCATCTGTAAAATGGAAACAAGCTGGTACCATGTCATAGGATTTCTTTAAAAATTAATATAAAATTAAAAAATTAAAATTTAATTAAAAATTAAATAATAGATATAAACTCCTTGCAAGTGTCTGGCATGAAATAAGAACTATAGACATGTTATTAGCTGTAATCTATTATGACTTATTGGGACTACCCTGTGGCTTAGGTGGTAAAGAATCTTCCTGCAGTGAGGGAGAGCTGGGTTTGAGCCCTGGGTCAGGAAGATCCCCTGGAGGAGGAAATGTCAACCTGCTCCAGTATTCTTGCCTGGAGAATTACATGGACAGAGGAGTCTGGCAGGCTACAGTTCATGGGGTCACAAAGAGTGATGAACACTCTTTGTTAGTCTGAGTGACTAACACACATGCCTACACACACGCATTTTGACTGATCATGGTCACAGTGATCCAGACATCCAAGTTCCCCTACTCTGAAGCTGTGCTGCAGGGATTAGGGTGTGGGCTATATCCCCCTCCAAAGGCTCCTGGACTCCTAATACAACTAATACAACTTAGTCCATGCCCTTTGCTTCCAAGACACTTGCCAAGAGTTAGATCTGCTAAAGCGAACAGAAAGGGGCAGAGGAGAAGTTGTATCCATTAGCTTTTGCTGTGCAAAAGAAATCACTACCAAAATGCAGGGGTTTAAAATGACAACTGTTTCTTTGGTTCATGGTTTGCTGTTCTGGGCTAGTTCAGCTGATCTCTGCTGGATTCTTCTCAGGCACCTCTTGTCACTAGGTAGGGTGGCTGGTGGCCTGATAAGCTGAGATGTTCACTCACATGTCTGAAAGTTGGCGGGCTATTGGTCAGGAATTGGCTGACTGTTGGTTGAGGCTCTTTGCTTCCAGCAGGTTAGTTGTACCTTCTTCACACTGTTGTTTCAGGGTTGCAAAGATGGCAAAATAAGAAGCTATGAGAACTTTAAAAATATTTATTTATGTGGCTGCAACAGGACTTAGCTGCGGTATGCAAAATCTCCAGTTCCCTAACCAGGGATTGAACCTGGGTCCCCTGCATTGGGAGGATGGAGTCTTAGCCACTGGACCACCAGGGAGGTCCCTGGTGGGTTCTGTGGTAAAGAATCCACCAGCCAGTACAAGAACTTTCCAAGCCTAAGCGTGGAAATCACACATTCTTTCGGTCAAACCCACTTCTTAATGGAAGATTCTTGGCTGCTAAGAATCTGTAGTTATTTGCAGTTAATTATGATAGTAAGCCCTTTGCTTAAGACAATGGACTCTTTCTTAGTTTCCGTTTGCATTCTAAGAGGGCCGGTAAATGTATCTTTATCAGCGGGACTCACTCTCTCTTTTAAACTAATTACACATCCACTCTGTGCCAGGCACACTGGCTACAGAAAGATCAGGTGGTCAGAGGGTACTCAGGGAGAAGGGGGAAGGAAGTTTGGAAGGGCTGTGTTAGTATCTAGTGGGGGCATAGCCTGGTCTAGAGGCAGTAGAAAGGCCTTCCTGAGAAAGTGAAGTTAAGCCTGAGTTGAAGGATGTCAGGAGAGAGCCGTGTCTGGGGGTCGAGGGTAGTAAAATGTAAGGATCCAAATGAAGTTACAGAAGAAGATCACCCCGTCTTGCTCCCTTAGTTACAAGCGAAAACAGTGAGGCCTGGATTCTCCCACATTTAGGGGAAGAGCAGAGATCCGGGCCTCCTGGCTGCCTTGTCTTGATTTGTACCTAGAATTAGGTCAACAAATACATTTCAGCTAAAGCTGCCTTGGAAAGTCCATCACAGACTCAGTCATTTTTCAGTCTCTGATTCCACCCTGCTCTTAGGAGGAATTCCACATTTCTTCCACCCCTGGCTTTCATATCCCATGTATCTCTAAAATTAAAGATCCACTCTGGACTGGCTGGTGAGGAACCCAGACAGATGACCCCCTTCACGTCTGGTTGTGTGGCCTGTGGACCCATGTGGCCAGTGAGGCACCTCCACTATGGACCATGCCAAGGGACCAAGCCCAGCCTCCAAACTGCAGGTAACATGTCAGAAGATGCAACCACCAAGAATTTCATCAGATACCGTTTGGCTGCAAAAAGGTGCAAGAAGCCACGAATCTATCATTAGGCAACTGGAACACTTGGATCCTGCCTAAATTAGAAACATGCTACTTGGCAGGGTGTTGACTCTCCTTTTGGCCTTAATTCCTAGCTGAGGACATGGACTGTCCCCAGTCTGACAGAAGTCAACCATGACCTCCACCCCGGGCCATTGTGCAGCACTTTGCTCTACAGCCTTCAAAGCATCCTCAAGATCATCACTTCATGAGACCCTCACAAAACTCTATCCAGACCCCAGATGGAAAAGTTCTCATTAAGTACATGAGAAAATAGAGGCTCAGAGGGGCTTGGAGACTTGCTCAAAGCCTCCAGTTAGCGGGGGCTTGATCCACAACATAAGGCCAACCTTTGAGCCTTCAAGAGTAGACCTTTTATGGAGAAAAACAGAACAAACAGCCTCTGACTTGGCAACAGACCGTATCCTCAGGGTCTCCTGCACCCTGTACAGGTCTTATCAAATCCAGTCAGCCCAGGTGTTAATACATTCTCAAACCCTTCTCTCTCTCTCTCTCTGTTTGGCTGCACCATGAAGCATGCAGAATCTTACTTTCCTGACCAGGGATCGAGCTTTCTCCTCCTGCAGTGGAAGCACAGAGTCTTAACCACTAGACTGCCAGGGAAGTCCCCACGAGCCCTTCTCTTTGATCCGACTTCCTTACACATGACCTGGCCTGCTTACAACCTCTGTATGATGCTTCCAGCCCCACACAGCCAGAGCAGGTTGTCAATGGGAAGCGGAGGATACTTATTGCATGATACAGACACTACAACATCTACCCGACTAGAGGTCAGTCTCTGGTGGGCAGGCAAGGAATCCTGGAGCCATGCCTTATTTAGCCGAATCAATGCACACAGATTGCCCAGCTGTTAGACATGGGGGAAGGACCGCAGGGAGCTCCCAGGGTGAGGAGGCCTGGCTTAGAATATCTGACAAGGGGGTGGTGATTAGACTCCCTTTGTGTTGTTGAGAGCAGATCTGGGGCAAACTGCTGAGAGTGCCGGGAAGCAAATTGTAATCCACCGGGAGGAAGAACTTTCTACCTGTTCAGAGCTGTCCAGAAGGAGAAGGTTTTGTCTTAAGTGATTGCCTATCTGTCATTCAGGGGAGTTGCCAGTCCCATTGCTGAAGAGCAAGAGCTGACAGAAGAGGCTTTTTCAGTCAAACTGAAGCCCATCAATTTCTCTTTATTAGGCCCAACCATTGGTCCTAATTTTAGATTCTGGAGCGGCATCAAATAAAGCTAATCACTCTTGCACATTTTACAAGAGGGGCTTGTAAATGAGTTTCTAATTGGTGGAATTTCAGGCATGGTTATAAAGTGCAATGAAGAATTTCAGGCCAGTGGGGAGATATTTTGGGGAAGTGTGGTCTTTTCACAGCCCTTAAATCATGCCGCAGAGCTGACCAGCCACCATCAAGGGTTGGACGAACATAGGAGAAATTCGTTTAATGTTCATTTGCTGAAGATTCTTTTGGTGGGAGCGAAGCGGCATCAGCAGGGCATTGCAAGTTTTCTTGGAGCTTTGGCGAAGGTCCCTTGCCTTTTAGACTCTGATAGTGAAACTGAGGTTCCCAATTTAGGAAAAGGTAGGGGCAGGAGGGGGCTTGCAAATGATCCGAGCATTTGGTCTCCTTGCTTGCCGAGATTTGTGGAAAGAATGAATGAAAGTAGTGCTTACAACATCCGCAGGCTAGGTCTGAGAGGAGTTCTACCTCCTTGTACTGGCCATGGAAGTCATTACTGGAGGTGCCCTGGCTTCTGCCTATGGGGTCACTGTGAGTAGAGAGCCACATTCAATAGGACCCCAGAGGTATTTGAGCTTCCTGCTGGAAGCCACAGCAGGGACCGTTGACACTGCTAGCAAGGCGTGTGTTCAGGGTTTCTGCCTCCCCTCACTGTATCACTTCCCTTCTGCCCTTTTCTGCATGCACATTGTTTTGGATCACACTGGGTCCCAAGTATTGTGGAAGCAGAAATACGGCTCTGTAGCTCTCACTGAGGTGCTAGTGGCTTACTCTGTGCAGCCTGTATGCCCAGCCCGGAAGGTGGCACAATCAGTTTCCCAGGTATTTCTCGCTTTTCCCATCTTCCTTGTTCGTTTAACCAGCCAGCATTACTCCTTCTTTCTGGCAATAGCTAGGAAACATAGCCTGCTTCTCTATGCATGTATTCATCCATCCATGTATCCACTCGTCCATGCATTTAACTCATCCATGCATCCATCCATCCATGCACATCTGCATTTGACAAGCAGTTGCAGGGCTTTCATATAGAGTCAGATGCTGTGTTAGGCACTATAGATAAAATGTGTTAGGCACTCAAGGTAAAATGAGGTGCTTGCATGAGTAGCTGAGAGACAGTCTTCCAAATATACAAGTTCAGTACAATGAGACAGTGACTGCAACAGAGGTTTGTGCAAAGGGCAGGAAGACCCAGGGGAGGCGTGGCTGCCTGTGGAACTCAGGGAAGGTGTGAAAGGAGCCTTGATAAGTGAGTCAGCATTTTCCAGACAGACAAGTGGACAGAGAGTGCTCTGTGCAGGGTGCAGAGGTAAGAAGCAGCATGCTATTTAAAAAGAGGTTCTAAGGGGGCAGATTCTGCTTCGGCTTTTGCTCCCTCTTGTACATCTGCTCATAGTGGATGCTTGTCCTTTCTAGAGTGCACAGCTTTGCATGTATCATTAAATTTATACACATGAATGAATTTTTTACTTTCTAGCAAACTAATACATGTACATGAATTACAAAGTTCAAATTTATGTCAAGACTTACCAGAAAACCTGGCTGTTCCTCCACCTCCTGTTCCTCACTCCTGAGTCTTAATCCCTAGAAACACCATTTTCAACTTTTGGAGCTCTTAGTACTGCTGTTTACCTTCATGTTTCTAAATATGTTATTACACTGTTTTATCTTCAGGACATGATTTTTTAAAACATTTCTACCTACAGAAGTGAAGACTTTCTCTCAGCTGATGCACCACCTCTTCTCTTTCTTCCATCCTCCCAGCTTAGTTATATTGCAATCTTTTGAGTGGATTTTAATATTTTCATATGTATATTTATGAAAATATTCTTAAAGGGATACAAATATGATTATTTCCCTTCTTAAGCAAACTTTTGCTTTTGTAAGAGCTAAAAATGGTTTAATAATTTTCCCAGTTTTCTATATTGGTTTTGTTGTCCAGTCGCTAAGTTCGACTGTTTGCGACCCCATGAATTGCAGCATGCCAGGCTTCCATGTCCTTCACTATCTCCCTTAGTTTACTCAGACTCATATCAGTTGAGTCAGTGATGGCATCCAACCATCTCATCCTCTGCTGCTCCCTTCTCCTGCCCTCAATCTTTCCCAGCATCGAGGTCTTTTCCAATGTGTCGGCTCTTCGCATCAGGTGGCCAAAGTATTGGAGCTTCAGCTTCAGCATCCATCCTTCCAGTGAATACTCAGGGTTGATTTCTTTTAGGATTGACTTATTTGATCTCCCTGCTGTCCAAGGGACTCTCAAAGCACCACAGTTCGAAAACATCGATTTTTTAGCACTCAGCCCTTTTTAAGGTCCAACTCTCACATCTGTATATGACTCCTGGAAAAACTATAGCTTTGACTATACCTACCATTGATTCTTTCCCAGACTTTCTGGTAGAGGTACCAAAATCCCTTAGACAAACCCACTGGGTGACTGAACGGTGCTGTTTTTTCTTGAGACCATCCCTCGGGGGCCCCAACCCCTAGCTCCGCTTGATTTGGACCGGCCCCTTCTAGGCCCACGGCACCCCTCCTGTCTCAGTTTCCCCTGCACTACTTTCCTCTGGAAAAGGAAAAGACCTCCTTCTTCCAGGATCTCATGTCTTCTTTGTATCACTGTCTCACTTTGGTGAAGATCCTCTTCCAGAATCTTTTCATGAAAACGCACACGGGGTAAAATTTTAAAGCTCTTTTTAAAAATTGGAGCATAATTGCATTACAATGTTGTTAGTTTCTGCAGTACAACAACGTGAATGAGCTATATGTCTACATATATCCCCTCCCTCTTGAGCTTCCCTCCCACTCCCAGCCGTCTCACCCCTCTAGGTCATCGCAGAGCACAGAGCTGAGCCCCCTGTGCTGTATAGCAGCTTCCTATCAGCTGTTTATTTTACATGAGGTGGTGTATACATGCCAATGCTTCTCTCTCAGTTTGTCCCACCCTTCCCATCCCCCTCTGTGTCCATATGTACATTCTCGGCATCTGCATGTCTATCCCCCTGCCCCACAAATAGGTTCATCAGTACCATTTTCTAAATTCCGTACATATGCATTAATATAGGACATTTGTTTTTCTCTTTCTGACTTTCTTTATTCTGTATGGCACTCTCTAGGTTCATGCACATAGAGCTCTTACATGTCTGAATATGTCTATTATCTCTTCACATTTGACTTACCAGTTGGCTGGATATAGAATTCTAGGATGGAAATGCCTCGTTTTGCAATATTTCAGATTCTAGTGTTACGATTGAAAAGTGGCGTTTTCCTGATGTCTAGCCTTATAATGTGAGATCTCTTTTCCATCCTTCCTTGGGAGTTTTTACTCCTACTCTCTATCCTTGGTGTTTTGAAATTTCACAATGAGATATGTAGATTCACATCTTTTTGTCATTCACATATTCAACTTTCGATAGAATCTTTATAACTGAAATTTCATACCCTTTAGTTCTGGAAATCTCCGGGGGATTTATTCTTTGTAATCACCTTTCTTGTGCTCTCTGGACTCTCTTATTGAGATGTCTATTAAGAAGCTATTGGATTTCCTTGAAGGATGTTTTAGTTTCCTTATTATTTCTTTTCTTCACTCCATTTCATTGTCCTTTGTCTACTTCCCAAAAGATTTCTTAGACTTATCTTCTAGAAGTCTATTTTATTTTTCATTATATTTATTCCATATTTAACATTGACACACTTTTCTTTTCTGACTGCTCTCTTATAATAGCTTTCTGTTCTTGTTGCATATCTACTTATTTTTCTGAAGATATTAGCTATAGTTTTTTTTTTTTTAAGAATTCTTTTGCCTCCTGCTTCACCTTTGTTTCCTGAGTCTCTTATTTTCAATTTCTGCTGTTTTTTTGTTGGAGTTCTTAAATACCTGCTGATCCTTGACTATCTATTCATATTTCAGGGTGTGGAACCATTGGACTGGCTGGAATTCTGTGCTTATGGGTGGACCTTTTTGGCTGATGGGCTTCAGTGTGGCATGATTGGGTCCTGGACATTTTGTTAGTCAACTTACAAATGTCAGGCCCTCTAGCAATAAACCCTCTAGCTTTTGGTCTTATTGTCAGTATTCTGAGACCCCAGAAGGTGAAGGAAATGGAATATCTCATTAGTGCATCTTTAGGCTTGACTTTATGTGGCTGCTAGTTCTAAAGGAGATAGGCTTGAGGCCTGACCCTTAGACCACCTGTATTTAGGGAAGAGGAGGCTGGTGAAGTTAATGAAGGGGGCAGAGGAGTGGCCAAGAGATCCAGGGAGGGGGAATGACCAACAACCAAGATGTTCACTCCGTGTTCTTTAGGCAACCATGAGCATGTTACAGTGGAGGTGGAATCTAGCTTGTGGGAGGGAGCTTTGGGAGTCAAAGTTATGAAACCTTGTGTGCGCGTGTGCTTAGTTGCTTCAGTGATGTCTGACTCTCTGCAACCCTATGGACTGTAGCCCAGCAGGCTCCTCTGCCCATGGGATTCTCCAGGCAAGAATACTAGAGCAGGTTGCCATGCCCTCCTCCAGGGGATCTACCTGACCCAGGGTTCCAACCCACGTCTCCTGTGGCTCCGGTATTGTAGGTGGATTCTTTACTGCTAAGCCACCTGGGAAGCCCAGCTTGTGGGAAAAAAGAAGGAAATGGAGGAAAGAAAGCTAAATGGCTCTGTAGAAATTAAACTCTCCATCTCACCAGAAACTTGTCCTTCCATTGGCATTGCTGGCTCGAGTTCACATTCCTCCCAAAGGATCTGAGTATATTCTGGAGAAATAGGGAATGCATATACATCAGCCATCAGAAGTGATTGACAGGAGACACCAGGGATTCTTAAATGTATGAAAGTAAAACAAACACTTTATTTAAGGAAAAGGCAACTTGGAAAAAAAAAAGCCTAATAAATAACTCAGTACAGCTGGCTTAAGCACTTTAAAGCCAGTGTCTGTGATAAGCAATGAAAACATTAATATAAAATGCTTCACCATAAATGAGTACAATTCAGGCTGATGTATTGCAGCTGAGCCGGCTGTTGGATGGCATGCTTTTAAAGCGATGTTTACAATTGGTCTCTTTTCCTTTGGTAACTAGAGGCAGAAATGGCTGGAAGCCTTGCCAGGGTGTGGCTCGGAGCCTTGGAAGGGTGGGAGCCTGCCAGGCGGCTGGTCCCCCACTATGTTCCTAAGCAGCTCAAGACAGAGCAGGCAGGAAGCTCACAGCAGGGCGGTGCCAGGCCTGTGTGGGGAACCGGAGCCTGGGTCTCATCAGTGGCCAGCTGTGAGATCTGCAAACAGGGGGGCAGGTTTCTGGGCTCTCTGTCTCTTCAGCTAGTCCTGGAGGTCACAAAGAGTGTTCCTCGGGTGTTTCGAGACCAGTGCCTGCCCCTGCTGACTCCCTGCTTCTCTGTCGTGCAGCCTCTTGGCAGTGATGCCCCTTGAGCTTGGTACCCCCAAAGTCTATGCAAAATAAGATCGTGTTTCACTTTGACATTTTAAAATTTATAAAATGGAGGGGAAAATGCCAATTGTTTACCATGTCAATGTGATTATGGAAGAATTAGATGATAAAATGTCATATGACAGAATGTAAACACCTTTTTAAAAATGTGTGAGTAATCTGATAATCATCCTCTATTAGGTAATAATAATAATAAGAGCAGCTCATGTTTGCTGAATGCTAATTTCATGCCAGGCCCCAGGTGAGCACCCAGTGGTCCATCCTGGGGAAGTGGCCACGTGCTTCCTGTGGTCCTGGCCTGTGTGGACAATCTTTTCACAGCCTCTGAAAGCCCTTTATTTTTCCCTGTCTCAGGCTCCGGGCTTCCACCATAGCTTAGTGGGTTAAGAATCTGCCTGTAATGCAGGAGACACAGGAAATGCGGGATCCCAGGAGGAGGAAATGGCAACCCATCTAGTATTCTTGCCTGGAAAATTCCATGGATAAAGGAGCCTGTCCTATGGACTGGTGGGCTATAGTCATAGAGTTGCAAAGAGTTGGACATGACTGAAGCAACTCAGTACGCACATGTCTTAGGCTCCACGAAGATTCTGCTTCTCCTTTGTTGCCAACACCTGTTTCTCTATCTCAGGTTTCCGGCAACCCCGGTGGTTTGTTGGGGAACTGGAGCTGTTTTGTTTTGTTCTTTATCATTGTTTTCATGACATAAATTACAAGGCCCTTTTTTTAAAGTGTTCAACTATCAATCATTACAGGGAAAAATAAACAAAACAGAGGCGATGATGGAGAGGTCAAAGATGCTGGGTTCTCCTGGTGGCTGCTGTTACTGGCTAGTGGTTCCTGAATTGTTTCTTAACCAATGACGCCAAAGCCTCCCAAGGAGGGGGCTGGATGCCTCTCCAGCTGTGCCTGGGTTCTCACCAACAGCCCGTGATGGCTTAGGAGCAAGACCAGACCACTCAGACTCACCACTGACCCCACTGGCTGAGTGGGGTGACCCTACTTAGTGACGCCATGCTACCGGGGCTGGGTGCCATCCCACCCTTCCAGTCCCACATCAGGGGAGGAATTGGGCTTCTTCTCTGGATCCCAGCATTTCTTTTCTCTCTGAACTCAGATAAACCTACACTGCTTCCTGCTAGATACCTGTGCAGAAGCCACAGGTAACCACAAATGGAGTGGTTTAAGACAGAATGACTGTGTTCTCTTACAATTCTGGAGGTCAGATGTCTGAGCCAGGCCTCACTGGGCTAAAATCAGGGTGTTGGCAGGACTGCATTCCTTCTGGAGTATCTTGAGGTGAATCATTCTTTTTTGCCTTTCCAGCTTTTAGAGGCTGCTCACATTCCTTGGCTCCTGGCCCCCCTTTCATCTTCAAAGTCCACTGTGGCGGCTGAGTCCCCACTGCCTGTCACTCTGATGCTGACACTCTGTCTTCCTCTTCCATCTTTTTAAGGACCCTTGTGATGACATTGCTCCCACCTGAATAATTCAGGCTCATCTCCCTATTAAAAGTAGGTTATTTAGCAACCTTATTTCATCAGCATTTAATTAATTGCTTAATCCCCTCCTTCAGGAAGATCCCCTGGAGAAGGGAATGGCTACTCACTCCAATATTCTTACCTGGTGAGCCCCATGGACAGATGAGCCTGGAGGGCTACAGTCCATGGGGTCAGAGTTAGACACAACTTAGTGATAAACAACAACTGTGTGTGTGTGTATGTATATATATAGGATAGTCTAGGTTGGTCATAATGTGTGTATGTTGGTCTAGTGTGTATGTGTATATATATATAGTTTTCATTCCAATTCCAAAGAAAGGCAATGCCAAAGAATGTTCAAACTACCGCATAATTGCACTCATCTCACACACTAGTAAAGTAATGCTTAAAATTCTCAAGCCAGGCTTCAGCAATACATGAACTGTGAACTGCCAGATGTTCAAGCTGGTTTTAGAAAAGGCAGAGAAACCAGAGATCAAATTGCCAACATCTGCTGGATCATGGAAAAAGCAAGAGAGTTCCAGAAAAACATCTATTTCTGCTTTATTGACTATGCCAAAGCCTTTGACTGTGTGGATCATAATAAACTGTGGAAAATTCTTCAAGAGATAGGAATACCAGACCACCTGACCTGCCTCTTGAGAAATCTGTATGCAGGTCAAGAAGCAACAGTTAGAACTGTACATGGAACAACAGGCTGGTTCCAAATAGGAAAAGGAGTACATCAAGGCTGTATATTGTCACCCTGCTTATTTAACTTATATGCAGAGTACATCATGAGAAATGCTGGGCTGGATGAAGCACAGGCTGGAATCAAAATTGTTGGGAGAAATATCAATAACCTCAGATATGCAGATGACACCACCCTTATGGCAGAAAGTGAAAAACTAAAGAGCCTCTTGATGAAAGTGAAAGAGGAGAGTAAAAAAGTTGGCTTAAAACTCAACATTCAGAAAATGAAGATCATGGCATCTGGTCCCATCACTTCATGGGAAATAGATGAGGAAACAGTGGAAACAGTGGCTGACTTTATTTTTCTGGACTCAAAAATCACTGCAGATGGTGACTACAGCCATGAAATTAAAAGACTCCTTGGAAATTAAAAGACTCCTTGGAAGGAAAGTTATGACCAACGTAGACAGCATATTGAAAAGTAGAGACATTACTCAAAGGTCTGTCTAGTCAAGGCCATGGTTTTTCCAGTAGTCATGTAAGGATGTGAGAGTTGGAATTTAAAGAAATCTGAATGCCAAAGAATTGATGCTTTTGAACTGAGGTGTTGGAGAAGACTCTTGAGAGTCCCTTGAACTGCAAGGAGATCCAACCAGTCCATCCTAAAGGAGATCAGTCCTGGGTATTCATTGGAAGGACTGATGTTGAAGCTGAAACTCCAATACTTTGGCCCCCTCATGTGAAGAGCTGACTCATTTGAAAAGACCCTGATGCTAGGAAAGACTGAAGGCAGGAGGAGAAGGGGATGACAGAGGATGAGATGGTTGGATGTTATCACTGACTCAATGGACATGGGTTTGGGTCAACTCTGGGAGTTGGTGATGGACAGGGAGGCCTGGCATGCTGTGGTCCTTGAGGTCACAAAGAGTTGGACACAACTGAGTGACTGAAGTGAATATATATATATATATATATATATATATATATATATAATTTCTAAGATAGAGGGGAAGGATCATTCTGGCAACCCCCTCTCAGTGGAAGGCCAGCCACTCCTCCAGACATCATCAGGATGCTCATTCAAGGCACATCACACAGGTCTGGGACCATGTTTTGGATCCACCACTATGTCATTTTGGATAAGCCACTTCACCTCTTTGAGCCTCTGTTTTCTTGTTCCCTTGATGGGAAGATGTCATTTGAAGAGTGTGGGAAGAAAAGTACCAGATGTGGAACTCTTCTTCCTTTCACTACTTGCCTCTCCCCACCTTTCACACTCCTTGTCCACTCTTCCTTCTCCTTGTTCTTATTGTGCTTCATGCATTTCTAAAGAGTCCAGGAATAGCATGCTGCTGTTTTCAGGACCCCGTCCTTCCATCTCTCTCCCTCCCCCACCTTTCTTTCTCTCTGTCACACACACACGCATGTGCACACACACACCTGGTTTGTGAATGAGAGTTAAACCCACAGGAGGGGGAAACTGAGGACACGGAGGGGAGCTTTAGGCAGTGGAGTTATGGATGGAGGAGGGGAAGGCCTTGGGCCCAGAATCATGTAAATTGATAACACACAGCTTTCAGATTTGAGAGCCCATTCCCCAGGCCCAATGCTGCTTTCCAAGCTCTTCTTTTTCTTCCACTGGGGAAAGTGATAGCTGAGCAGCACTGAAGAGCGGGAGGGGGAGAGGGGTATTTTGCAGAGGCTGAATTCACCAGGAGTGAGTTCTGAACCAAAAAGCAACCCAGACAACTCCCGTCCCTACCAGAAAACCTGCATATAAAGGACTGGGGAAAAAAGCCAGCTCTCAGACTCCTGGATCACCTCTGTGCAATAGCACAGACCCCAATTATAAATCTGAACCGAACAGATGCATTTCTATGGAAATGCATTAAAATATTATTAGGAACAGCTTTTGCATTAGTGGTAATAAATCCATACCTGCAGTCACCCTTCACTTCTTCCTAACTCTTTGATAACTTGGAAAATATAAATTCGGCTCCAGTGTAGATTTAAGCAAATGGATTGGTGCCCTGCTTCCCTCATTCTTCTGCTCTGGTCCCTCTGGATCTACTTACCCCACTCCCCAGGCCTGCCACGTGGCACCATCCAGGTCGGGGCGTGGGGGCGTGGGGGCTTGGGGGCGGGGGGAGAGTCGAGAGTTCAGAGCTGCAGTCGCTGACCCTGACCGCCAATCCACCACATGACTGTGAAGGACTGAGTCACCTTCAGTGCCTCATGTGGTCGGCTCCTTCTAAATGGGCCTCAATGATCTCTGCCTGGTGATTCAGACCCTTGGTGTGGGCTACACCTAGTGACTAGCTTCTAATGAATAGAATATTGTGAAAGTGATGGAAAGCCATTTTGAGATGAAGTTATAACAGGTTGACTTTCACCTTGCTAGCCCTCTCTTGTCTTCTCGGCTTGCTGGTTCTGATGAAGCAAGCTGTCGTGGTGGAGAGACCCACAAGGCAACGACCCAGGAGTAGTCTCTGGATAACAGCCAGTGGGAAACTGGGAGATAGATCGTCAGTCCAGTGGTCCTTGAAGAACCTAACCCTGCTGACAACTGCTGTGTGAGCTTGAGGCCAGATCCTGCCCTCTCTGAACCTTGAGTTGACTGTGGCTCTAGCTGACACCTGGATTGTAGTCAGTGAGACTGAAGCAGAAGCTATGCTTAGATTTCTGAGTCACAGAAAAAGGGAAAGTAGTGGAGATAATAATAAATAATAAATATGGACTGTTCTAAGCCACTCAGTTTTGGGGCAATTTGTTATGCAGCAGTAGACAACTAATACACTCCTTATGTCACTAATCTGTGAAATGGAACCATTCCCACCAGTGCTTTCAAGCACAGCAGGGCAAATGTGTATTAAGACACATTCTAACACTAAATGTGGTTCAGTGTTTTTTATTCTGTAATTTGTATTTGCATCAGTAATAGTCATTGATTTATTCCCCGAATACTTGCTGAGTGCCAATTATAGTTAGATGCCATGCTGTGAACATAGGCTACAACAATGCATACAGCTTTCTTTCCTTCGATGAGCTCACAGCCTTTGTGAGGGGAGTGATGAATACTTTGGAAACAGAATATATTAAAGGTCTGAAATACTCTCAAAATGGTTTGGAAGTCTGGATGCCATATACAACCTCACATAACAAATTGCTTACCAAAGTAGGGATGCCATATACAACCTCACATAACAAATTGCTTAGCAAAGTAGCAAGAATTCTTGGTGATCCTATTCCTCCTTTCTCAGTGGGAGTGCTAACAAGAAAGAATGTGTTCAACAAGAACAGAAAGCTTAGAATCTGATGGGATGCTTGGGTATAGTCTGGAAGTGTGTATGGATGCACTCTGGGATTTTGAACTCAAGTCCTAGGACACATTTTCAATAGGGATCCCACAGCATTCTGTATGCTCGGCTCTGGCCCCATGATCTCCTCCATCCATGGCAACCCCTGCCTTTTGTGCTATTCCCAACCCCTCCGAAGTTTTCTCTGATTTCTCCTTCTCACTGGACCTCCAAGAGTCCCTGGAACCCTAACTAAAAATGCAGCACCAGATTCTCTTTGGCTCCATGTATGATGTTTATTCTCCCACTCAGTCCTTTATTCAACAAAATGAAATGGAGGCTCTGGGTCCCCCCAGAAGGTGAGAGCAAATGCTGGCCTGGCTTAAAAAATGGACTGAAAAGATAGCCGTTGAAAATCTGGTTAAGGAGTGGTTGGTCATCTAGAATGACCCAGATCCTAGGTTCACACTGTGACAGGAGAAGGGAGGTTTAGTCTCTGGATAAATTGAATCACATTGGCCCAGACTCCGCATCACGGGCCACAACAGAGGGTCAGGTTTGATGCCTTAATGAAAAGAGTGCTTAAATGAAGACCATGCTAGGCCTGTGCTAGCAGCTTCATTGCTTCCATGTAGATGAGACTTGGATTGATTTTTTTCCCATTTCTGACCACTCACTAATCCCAGTATCGACGGCTTGCAGAACGTCTGTGCTTGGAAATTCCAGCATTATTGCAATCACAACTCTGCAAAACCATGCAGCTTCTCTCGGCACCATTTTGGTCCCCATACATCCAGGCATCCAGTACCTCAGGGCCCTTGAACTGGCTTTCCTCTCTCTCTCCTTATATTGCCTGGACTTCTTCCACTTTGAGCTTTTGCTCAGACTTCACGTTTATGATGTCCTCCTCTGATCATCTTATTTAAAACCTTGAACAACAGTTGGCATATAGTCTTCCCTCAATAAATGTTTTTAGAACGAGATGTCTGAGCAGAAGCTGAAAGCCTGCGTATTTTTGGTGTGTGTGCTAAAATATATATTAGATAAAATTTGCCATTAAAACCATTTTCAAATGTACAGTTCAGGGACATTAAGTTCAGTCACATTGTTGTGTAACCATCACCAAAAAACATTTCCAGGACTTTTTCATTATCCCAAACTGAAACTCTGAACCCATCAGACAATAACCCCCCACCTTCTCCCTTCCCACAGGCCCTGGAAACCACATTCTCCTTTCTGTCTCTCCACATTTGATTCCTCTAGCTATCTCATACCATTTTTTTGTATAGTTTATTTCACTCAGCAAAATATTTCAACCATAGCGTGGCGTGTGTCAGAATTTCCCTCTTTTTATAGCTGAAAAGTATTCTAGTGGATGTATAGATCACATTTTGTTTATCTATTCATTTGCTGATGCTGAACGCCCATGTGTTTTGCAGAGATGATGCCTGAAGGACTAG
Organism: Capra hircus; assembly: GCF_001704415.2. NCBI lineage: Eukaryota > Metazoa > Chordata > Mammalia > Artiodactyla > Bovidae > Capra > Capra hircus. The sequence goes on along the minus strand of NC_030831.1, from coordinate 19,720,641 downwards.
AGTGTGAGACGGCGAGAAGGCTCAGTAACCCCTTGTGTTTCTCCTGAAGGCTAAGATCCACTGAGCTGTTCCTCCCACAGGTTTATGGTGCTTACCCTAGCAAGGGAGAGGGACTTCTGAACCGTGAGAGGAGGCTCCAAAACTCTGCGTATGGAGTTATTTTCCTTTCTCCAGTATTTCAATAGAAGCTGGAGACAGAATTTATGAGAGCTGTGAGGATGAGTTATCTACCTTATGGTTCATAAATAATTAAAAAATGAACTCTGTATCTCCAAACATTATTTATATCAATTCTTTATTGAATAGATGACTTCAGGCTAAACACGTAACACCAAAAAACAAAACTTGAAAAAAAAAATGAACAACTATAGCCAGGAGCAATGGAGAAATCACCTTACTAGCAGGCCCAAGGGAGTTTCCACCGAGTGCCTGCGCTGCTGTGGGCTGGCTGGACCCAGAAATGCGCTGGCAGGCGGGGTGCTCTCTGGACCCTTGAGAGGGCACTCACATTTGCTTGGCCTTGGCATCTCTTCCTTCACCTTCTCTTGTTCTGTCTTGTTTCCTCTTGCTTATTCTATTTTCCACCTAATAATGTACCCAGAGATGCTTGTCGTTTTAAAGAGACATTTCAGTTTTTCTTCTGTTTTGACCTTGTACCCCAGGCATATGGTCTTCCTTCTTGGATGTGTTTGGTGCAGTTCTGGGCACTCAAGTTTCTTCTTAAGACAATGGAGGGAGTCTTAAGCACCGTTTCATCTACTCTCCTTGCACTTGCTCTCTCTCTCCACCAGCCACCCAGGGCTTCATAGAGTACACAAGGTGAGCCATGCTACCTGCCTCCCAGGTGAGGCTTTTCCCCGCTGTCCTGTAGGCAGGACAGCTGGGTGAGCATCTATCTGCTTCCCTGCTTGGATTGGCGTGTTGTGGGGAAAAAGCATCATTTGACTGTGAATGGCAAAATGTGGAAGAAAAGCAGAAGATTGGTGAATTCCAGGGGAAGTGTTTGGAGCTTTGGATGGCTTGAGGATCCATCCCTCTGGGAGCTTGAGAAGATCCAGTGACCAGTCCCACAACCATCAGAGATGAAATCTGGAGGGGAGGAGGATGAGTCCCCAGTTAGGACCCCCAACGTGGTCTTCTGTAGAAGATGTTGGGGTCTAGGGTGCAAGTAGGATAGCATCGCCCTCTATTTCCTTAGTGCTTCAACAGGCTCCTGTGGGCTGCCTGTGGCCCTAACCACCACGCACAACGTGGTTTCTATGGGAAAATGCATTTTGAGTACCAGGAAACTGACATCCACTCAAACTTTTGGAACGGAGCCTGCTCTTAAGTTGGAGACTGCTTGAATACCACATTCACAGCTAAATTATATGGATAGGCCTATTTTTAAGATATATGCCTATTTCCAAGACACTCAGCTTATATAACAATGGGAATCAGAAGAAAGAATTGGTAGAAGTCGTGTTCTTGGTGGAGAAGGGGGAAGATGTGAATATTCGCTGTGTAAAAAAACACAGTTCTACCTGGCAGGAGAGTAGAAGACACTGAAAATATCTAAAGCATTCTCTAGGTTTGTGTGGTTTGACCCACATAGTCTTTCTTTTAAGCAACACCACACCCATATGGTTCTTAATTTTAAGACCAACATTTGAATTCTACAGTAACAAAGAAGATTGAGTTAAATTTAGAGGTTAGGGTGTGAGCAAGGTCTGCATGCTACTGGATTTGCCCAAGTCATGAAGGACTGTTAGTTTCCCGTCTCCATTTGGTGTGTGGGCTTTCAGGATGGGTCCATGATGAACACCCTGGTCCCAGGCGGGCTGTACCTGCAGGAGCTGGCAATAGCTTTGTGCACGACCCTGACTGGTGCCAGTTTCCCAGGATAACCAGTTATTCACGGTCAACACCCACATCAGTTGATCATTATCTCGAATTTAAAAATGAACTAACCTAGATTCACTTCATTTTACTTTATTTCAAATAACTCAATTCAACTCAGTAATTCATGAAGTTAAATTTAACTACTTTAAATCAACAACCCAAATCGGCGCAGATGAGAACTGAATTCAATATTCTAAGCACTGGTAAAACCACTCTAGTTGGCTGGTGGCATGTTCTTAACTATGGAAAGTCACGAAGCTGGTTCAGTTGGCCTTTGGGTTGGCAGAGAGATGTGGGATGAATCGTCTCCTCCTCTCCAACTGTGTGTATTTTATTCATAGACTGCCCTTGTATCCTAGACAAAAATAACTAACGTAAATGCTGTTGTTTTTCAATTGTGAATTTAAGAAACAGAATTTTAGTTCTGATTCATGCCTCGTGTTTGGAAGAGTAGTTGGTGTCTCATGACAAGAAAGATATGGAGGAAAATGGGCAGGGCGGGTACCTGAATTCTTGGGTGCTGGAAGCTGGCTCTTCTCCATGGCGTGATCACCATGGCATCCACACCTCTTCCTCGTGCCTTAGTGAGGAGGTGGCCTCTGAACCCAGGAAAGGAAGACTCCGGCAGTATGTGTAGCTTCTCCATGCCTGAGCTGTTCATCGGTGGAGGTCTGTTTCCCAGAGGAAGAGCTACCCAAGCCTAGAAGGACAGATCTGTGTTCTAACAGGGGCAGTGAGAAAAGGAGGCAGGTAGGTATGGATGCTTTCTTGCATCCTAAACATCATGAAGGTGAAGAACTCCAGCAGAATGGCAAGAATACTAGGTTCTGGGTTAGGAGGCCTCAGTTCTGATAACTGCTCTGTTAAGAACCAGCTGGTGATCTGGTGCAGATCTCTTTCCTTGCATGGGCAAGCTGATTGCTAGTGAGTCTTCTAACTCTTCAATCCAAACCAGTGGTGGTACCTCTGGGAGGTGCCTGTGTCTCTGGGCGTAGCGTCTACCAGCTCCAGCAGCGGATGGCTGGAGCAGGAGCAGCTTTAGGTTTACAGTTCTTCACTTTCTGCATATTCCTGACCCAGCTGGTTAGCAATTTTTCTGCCTGGCTCCATGAACCAGTTAGAATCTGAAATTAATAGTTTGGTTTTGGTAGCTCTAGATGTCACTGTTAAAATTTTTCCTTAAATACCGGCCTCATCTCTGCCTTCAGCACCATCCTGGTACCATAAATGTATGCCTGGCTCTGTATTAATCAGTTTTCATTCATTATCTCATTTAGTCTTTACAGTAGTTCCCCAGGGAGGTATTCTGCCCATTTTTCAACTGAAGAGGCTGGATTTCAGCCCACATCTACCTGATTTGGAAACTCAGTCCTATAAGCCCTATTGATACAAGCCTCAAGAAGGATTTTCTGCTGCCATTTGCTACCTTGTCATCTAATCCTTTGGAAGGGACCGCATGCTGTCTTGAAACCCAGGCCACTTGGGTTTGGCCTTCTCTCTAGCAAGTTTCTGCCTGGACTCTATGATCCTGGACCTGTTCCTTGCCTCCTAAGCTAGTGGACAGTTTCTGGTTCTAAATGAACCAAACCCCTCAGGCCAGGATGTTGCCCCATCCAAATTTGATCACACTGGCCACCCAGCACATGCTGCTGAACCTCTTTGTCCTCTGAACCTCTTTGTCCTCTGAACTGGTGGTCTCAGGGCCCACTGCAGCCAAGACTGACTACATCACAACCCTGTGGGGCTCTTCAGCACTGATTTGAAGTCATCCCTATAGCCCTCTGCTTCATTTCCCCTCCGGGGCAGCTTCTTTTTCTCCACCTGCCCTGCTGAGCACTCAGCACGAGTCTCACCTGAGTCCCCTTGACTTATGACATCTGGGGCCTGTGGGAAAGAGCATCGTGAAACTTGGTGATCCAGTCCCAGATTGGAAGGTGACCCCAGGGGTCAGGCCAGCAGGATGGTCAACAGAGCTCCATAAATATACCTTTTGTTTTACTTGTGTGTTCCTTTCAATTTTCACTCTTTTTTTTGGTGGGGGCGGGGCCTGTGGAGAGCTCTTAAAGCTTAGAGCCACGGGGGAGAGGGCTATTCACCGAGGTAGCCCAGTCTTGTTTATTCTATCTCTGCCTCTTGTAGGATTTGGTTGTTTTCCATCTTAATTATACTCCTTGCGTCAGTGGCTGGCAGGCACACAACCTTTAAAGGAATTTACTTAAAAAACCCATTCTCTCTGGAGAGAAGCAGTTCTACAGGGAATTGTGAGATTTCTAGGAATGTTTACCTGTGTGTGTGTGTGTGTGTGTGTGTGTGTATGCAGGGGTAGGGGTGATGGTGGGGTGGTGGTAGTTGCCTTCTTGCTTACTGTTACCTTGGGAGGTCAGAGTTCACTAACATGGGCTGGCCTGGGGATACTCACATGCCCGCTAACACTGAGGCTCACTGAACACACAGACTTCTGCTTGTGATACTGCTATCGAATCAACTGCTGATAGTGATGATATTGTGAAGGGGAGCCAGGGCTTATTAAATAGCTAAGTGGGTTATGGCATCATGAGTTTATATTTGTCTTACAGTGACTCACTGTAACATATTTTGGGGGGCTAAGACTCTGAAGATCCCTGACTGAATGCAAATGCCATCCTGCAGAAACTCACTCTGTAATCATCAACCATTCACATTTTAGTATAAATAAAAGAGTAGCTGACTCAATTACCAAATGTAAGGTCTTTCCGAATCTTCTGGGCTTCCCTGGTAGCTCAGCTGGTAAAGAGTCTGCCTGCAATACAGGAGACTTCAGTTCAATCCCTGGGTCAGGAAGACTCCCTGGAGAAGGGATAGGCTACCCACTCCAGTATTCTTGGGCTTCCCAGGTAGCTCAGATGTTAAAGAATCTGCCTGCAATGAGGAAGACCTGGGTTCAATCCCTGGCTTGGGAAGATTCCCTGGAGGAGGGCATGGCAACTCACTCCAGTATTCTTGCCTGGGGAATCCCCATGGACAGAGGAGCCTGGCTACAGCCCATGGGGTCATAAAGGTTTAGACATGACTGACTGACTAAGCACAACACAATCTCCTGATTTACCCTTTGATTCACTCACTTGAGAATTTTTTTTTCTTAAGCTTCAACTGTGTACTCTGTCCTATATACAGGGAAACCAAGAGAAGGAGAAAACCTTGTCCCTTGAGGGAAGTTTTTGGGACTGAGAATTTCCCACTGAAAACAATAAAGCATGCTTAAGATAAATTATAGTTAGGAGCTAGATCAGGTGTTATCGACAGTTGCACATGGTTGAATGAAGCAGGTTTAGATGGGACTGAGGTTTGCTCTGGGAGGAGCTGAGATCTGTCCTGAATTTTTGCTCTTGGAATCGCCCAGACAAGGTTGATGTGATTGAAGCCAGAATGGGTTGTATAAATACTGCAGAAGGAGAAAATGGGTGGATTGCAGAAACTGGAGCAAACCGAAGGCTGGCCTTAAATGTAAGGTAACCTCGAGTGTTTGATTCTGTGACGGTGATGCAAAGGGAAATTCCATACTCTTTCCCTGTCTAGCTGCCTGATTTGATTCTTTCATTAGCATTGTCCATGTCAGATGGGAATTTTCTATCTCCAGGCAATTCTACCATCAACTCTGTGGGCCAACATGATGCTCTGCTTACACATAGTTGATGTTTAATAAGTATATTGAATCACTGAACAAATGATTAATAAATAGACAGCTTTGAGCATATCTGCTAAGCCAAACCACTTCAGATGTTCTGGTGTGATTCTTCTGGACTCGGTTTATCCCAACCCTGAATCTGAGTGGGATAGGATATTCTAACAACAAATGCTACTTTTCAATCACTGGGCAGTGTTCCCCTTCTCTCTCTTTGTCTGTCATTGGTCTTCACATTGCCTCACGCAAATCCAGCTAGACACAGCAATTATTTATTTTTCCACTTATGTGGTTAGATGCTGTGGAACAATCAAGCCAAAAAATGTCACCCTTGCCTTCCAAGAATTTAAAATTAGTCGTTGTTTTCTATGATGAGCAGTGAAGACTTCCTCAGGAAGGAAGAAATTTTAGATCTAATTATAATGGCACATCACTGAAAATGCACACGATCTGGTTTCTTTCCTAAATATCAGTGCTGTGATCCATCATTAGATAATACCTTTCAGAGGGTAAACCACCTAAGAAAAAGAATAGGATATTCCTGAGACATATGTAACACCTTAAGAATCCCTTGACCCCAACCAAGAATCCCTTGACCCAAAACAAAGGTCAGGCCAAAGGTCAGGGCACCCACAGCCCACCCTACAACACAGATATTCTAGAGGAATGTGGTGACTCAGTGTTGTTGTTTAGTCACTCAGTCATGTCTGACTCTTTGACCCCATGGACTCTAGCTTACCAGGCTCCTCTGTCCATGGGATTTCCCAGGCAAGAATACTGAAGTGGGTTGCCAGTTTCTTCTCCAGGGGATCTTTCTGACCCAGGGATTGAACCTGGCTTTCCTATATCGCAGGCAGATTCTTTACCACTGAGCCATCTGGGAAGCCCACATTAGAACTCCTTGAGCTCAAACTTGTTACCATATCCTAAAACTCCAGGATATGACTGAATGTGCAGTCCTACAGCTTCTACAGAAGGGCCTCGTAGGTGGGGTCTCAGACTCCAGAGGACAGTTTCCTGTCCTGGGGATCCCTCTGGAGTCTGGCTACATCCAGGTCAGGAGCCCTGCTCAGCTACATCTGAGGAATCTGGGACTGAGACCAATGCTAAGATGCTTTCATAATCTGGTCTTCTCTCTTTCTCTTTCTCTGCAGCCAGAATGATGGAATATTTAGATTTCTTCCAAACTCCCAAGACATTGGCCTTTGAACCTGCACTGGTTGCTCTGGTCTTTTTCCGCTTGAATATGCTGGTGCCCTGAGGGCTGGACAACTGTTTTTGTCATATGCTGTGATGACGACAAGTGCACCAACCTTCTTGTCTGCTCTAGCTGGGTGATTATAAGGATAATAAGGCAGACAGCCCTGAACTTTGTGATGACTTTATAATCCAGTAAACACCCAGCAGGGTGGAATTGGAGGCAGCAAGACTCATATTGGAGAAGTAATGGACAAAATCAGACATGGCCCAGGAGGTGAGGGCAGGCTCCCCCTAGTGTTAGGACAGAAGATGCCCAGGTGGAATAGGACAGCTTCTGGGACTGGACCTGCATGGAGTTCAAACCAGAAGAGTTAAAGGGAAAGAAGGCAGCTGGACGTAATTCTTAAGGCTGTAATCTCCCCAGGTGAATTCTTCCCAATGATTCTGTGGGCCTGATAAAATGCAGAGACGCTTTATCAAGTCCTGTTGTTGGCATGATTTTGCTCTCTTTGGGCCACTCCCCAGCTTTCCCTTTCCCTGGGCAGGGAGAGCACGAGGGGACCCAGGGCTGGCCTGGAGGGCTTAGGACTAGGGCTGCGTCTGCACCATCCCTCGCTGCTCCCTGAACTGGGTTAGGGCCCAGCCCCACTCTGTGTGTTCATCACCCACACCTCCTTCTCCCAGGAAACCCACTCACTCTGCCCCCGTTAGCCTCTGCCCTGTCCTCATGTCTCCGCCACAACACAGAACAGCATCATCAGGGGTTACATTACTTGCTGACCACTTTGTGGGTTTCCCTGGTGGCTCAGATGGTAAAGCGTCTGCCTGCAATGTGGGAAACTCGGGTTCAGTCCCTGGGTTGGGAAGATCCCCTGGAGAAGGAAATGGCAACCCACTCCAGTACTCTTGCCTGGAAAATTCCACGGACTGAGGAGCCTGGTAGGCTACAGTCCATGGGGTCACAAAGAGTTGGACACGACTAAATGACTTCACTTTCACTTTTGTGGATAGCCCTGGCTTCCTACTATGCTAGTATTTGTATTTGTGTGTGTGTGTGTGTGTGTGTGTGTGTTTAAGCTGGATATCTTGTTGCTGGTCCACAGTAGGCCCTTTGTCAAGCTTGTTGATTAATGGTTTACTGTTTCTTCTTTTTCCATGCCACTTGCATACCCACGCCCCTCAGTAATTTCTCATGATAGTCAGGAATAGGATGGGGCTAAATTAATTGCCCTTTTCTGTTCTCCATTAGGCTGCCTTTTTGGTTGGCCTGAACTGACTCCAATGCATCAGAAATGCCAATAGTGTCTTGACCCTCTGGGATATAAAAATGGTTTTATCTATGTGTCATGTTTGTAATTTTGGTTGGATCATTCTAGTAATAACATATTTGAAGACAGCCAGGCACCAGCTGGGAATACTGGGAGGCAGAAGACCTAGTGTGAATAAGGTCTAAAGCTGTCAGTGGAGGGACTGACCTGCCCCATAGAAAGTTCGGGAAGAAGATTCAGGCCTGTGAGCAAAGCACAGTGCCCCCTGGCTCAACAGTCATGGGCCACATTTCAGTAGCAGAGGCAAGGCAGGAGCAAAGTCATTCAGTAGAAAGTGAGACAATCTCTAGTTAGGGACCCATCCCTGGTTATCTAGATGGGAATGCCAAGAGCTCAGAAGCACCACATCCTAGGAGGACTGGTATGGCTTTCTTCCTCCCTGCTATCTTTACTTCTTTCACCAAATAACTAATGAACATGCCAGAAACTGCTGGGTCCTAGGACAAGCTGGTGCATGAACAGACAACACTTGCTTTTGGAGCTTGAAAGGGAAGACTAAAAGTGATCAACAATTGTGTGAAATAATTACAAATTGTGAAGGAAATAGTGCTAAGAGAGCAAATAACTGCTGGATGGGGTGGCTGGAGAACCGCACCTAAAGTGTGGAGAACAGTTTGGTGTGGGTGACCAGGAAAGCAGAGACGTGAAGGATGAGCCGGAGTCACCCAGGTTCAGAAGGTAGAAGAGAGAAACGCAGTGGAGAGAAGAGCATATGCAAAGGTCCTGAGGCAGAAGAGCTCTGGCTTGTTGATGGAAGTAAAGAGGATCAGGATGGTAAGAGAATGAGCAAGGGGGAGAGGACAGGTTACTAGAGCTGGCATAGCTAAGGGAGCTGAAAAGGTGTAAACAAACAAACGTAGCATTTAGTGGCATAAAATAATTTCTTATGGTTATTATGGGGTTTCCCTGGTGGCTCAGATGGTAAAAAATCCACCTGCAATGCAGGAGACCCAGTTTTGATTCCTGGGTTGGGAAGATCCCCTGGAGAAGGGAAAGGCTACCCGCTCCAGATTTCTTACCTGGAGAATTCCATGGACAGAGGAGCTGGGCAGGCTACAGTCCATGGGATTGCAGAGTCGCACACGACCGAGCAAGTAACACTTTCACTTTCTTTAATGATTATCATTATTTCTTAGGATTCTGTGTAGTTCTTCCAATCTGGGCATGTAGCTGGGGTCAGATGGCCCAGAATGGCTTCCCTTACAGGTCTAGGGCCTTAGCCAGCACAGCAAGGATGGTGAGGGCAGCTGGCCTCCCTCTCCAAGAGGTTGCTCCTCCTTTTATAGGAAGCCCAGGCTTGTTCACATGGTGTTTGCAGATTCCTAGCTAGAGAGGGCAAGCTCCACTGAGCATGAGTTTCCAAGCCTCTGCCTGGGTCACAGTTGCTAATACATATTCCATTGGCCAAAGCAAGTTACACAGCCACATTCTGTGCTAAAAGCCAGAAAAATCCATCTATTGATGGCAGGAACTGAACAGCATGGATGTTTTCAATACAACTGCAGGAATGAAAGCAGAAGCTTTGTTTGTTCATTGGGCACCAGGTCTGAGTTGGAGTTCATTCGATCGTTTCTCCCTTCCTTTCTTCCTTTTCTTAAATAAAAAATTATCCGGGGTGTGACAGGTGCTATCTCAGATCCGCTGCTGAGTAAGCATGGATGGTGCGGTCAGGTAGTTCATATTATAATGTGGCAGGTACATAAACAGCCTTGTGCAGTGCACACATCACCTTGCACGGCTGGCCACACCAGATAGTGGAGTATCTCCACAGTGGAGGTGAGCTCAGGTATAATAATGAGGGACAGAGAGGAAGCCTGACCCTACAATGAGGTCTGGGAAGGAGGCTTTCCTTGGAGGGGTGATGCTTGAGCTGATTCCTGAGGAATAAGAAAGTGAAGGCAGGCATTCAGGGAACAGAAGGGGAGCACGGCAGACATCTGAGGCCAGCGATGACTGGATGCTGAGCCTGAATGTGAGGACCTGCAGGTTCAGCCCCTCTGCTTCAGGCCATGCTTGGTCCTGAGCACCGTCTGAATGCACAGTGGTGGTGGTGGTGGTGACATCAAGGGAGTCCAGCAGCGCAGACAAGTTGGGGCAGGACTGGATCGAACAGTGACTGCAGACTGTCACGGTGTCTATGTCTGCACCCTGCGCCCAAAGCTCTTTGCAGCTTGTGCCAGGAATCTCCCATTAGACTGCGGAACCCTGGGTCACAGAGTTGGTGCTGGCAGATGGCGCTAGCAGGGCCCCAGGACCTCCTTGCTAGAAATAGGTTCCCAATTCCCTCATACAGATTGTATCCTGAAGGGACAATGGGTGTAAGTACATCATTCTCCGCCCCCTCCATGTGTGGGAAGGGAGGGGGGCTGAGGGGCTGCTGAGGAAGAGAAAGCATCTCAGGAAATGTGTATATTTATCCTGGCCTCGCCTTAAGAAAACCCGACCACCGATCCATCAAAAATGAATTTGAGTTTGGATAACGGTAGCGTTTAAGGCGATGCTCTTCCCTTGTATTGATTCTCTGTGGGTTGAAATGGAACAATTTTAGAAATGTAGTCTTAGGTTTCCTTAATCTGCGTGGCTCTGGGAGGAAAAGGCTGTTGTCGCTCATGCTAATAACCACAAGGAACACGATTCTAAAGTGCTTAGCTGGAAAATGAATTCCAGAAGCCAGCCCTGGCCATGCCTCCAGGGAAGATGTTTCCTAAAAAGTCAGCCCCTCCCCACTTTTTTTTTTTCCTGCAAGGGAGTTGCTTCAGGTGCAGGATCTCTTGGGAAATAAAAATTAACATGCAAAATTGAGGATTCCCAGAAAGCGGTGAGTTGGCATGGGGTGGGGTCTTCAGTGTCATTGCTGAGTGAGGGGATGCTGCTTGTGCAGTTGACTTTGGAAGCCCAAGGGAGGCCTCGGCCTCTCACCATCCAAAGTATGTATCTTCTTGGAGTTTAATTATAAGATGTTCACATTTTAGATTTAAGGCACAGATGAGTATGATGCTTGACTGTCTTGTGTAGAGGTAGCATCAGTCATCTCGCAGGGTGCTGATAAGGCATAAGGGAGGCGGACAGAAGAGAAAGAAGAGAAGTGTGTTGCAGCGGGGGCACTTGCCTGGGAAGAGAGCAGGGTGGAACCAGCCAGGGATAGTGAGCGGCATGGGATGCCTGGGATCTAACTGCAGTGAGGCTGGCTACCCTCAAAAGGGAGCTCTGGATCTGCTAAAGGAAGTTGTATCTGTTTGTAGTTTGGGCTGAGCTTCCTAAAGCTCCACAAGCCCTGAAGACTTGTGTCCCAATCCTTTGATTGTGGGTTTCCCAGGTGTTGCTAGTGGTAAAGAACTTGCCTGCCAATGCAGGAGACGTAAGAGACAAATGTTCGATTCTTGGGTAGGGAAGATTCCCTGGAGGAAGGCATGGCAACCCACTCCAGTATTCCTGCCAGAATCCCATGGACAGAGGAGCCTGGTGGGCTGTAGTCCATAAGGTCATGATGAGTCAGGCATGACTGAAGCGACTTAGCATGCATGCACACACCTTTGATTGTCGGGAAGGTAGGGAGGTCAGTAGCCCTTTTCCCTCAGAACTTGCCTTTTTGCCACTGGCAACTAGCAGAGCCCTTGTGGGTGTTTGCATCAATATGATCTCTATTTGATAAAGTGTTGGCACAATTTTCAGTGTCCCTTGGAGGAGCAATCTGTCCTGTGGCATTTCCCTTCTTTGTACCTGAGGTTTGTCACTTCACTTTTCTCTTCCTTCTCACCTCCCACTTGTCCTGATCTGGGGGGCCAGAGCAGAGGAGGAGGTTGGATGGTGACGAAAGATGGATGACTTCTCTTCTAAGAAGGGTTCAAGTCCTCCCTCACTCAGGGAGTGGCCTTCCTTTCCCCCTTCCCAGGCAGCCATGCACCTCCAGAGTAACACTTGGCTTCACCATAAATTGCTTCTAACAACTGTGATCCATGTCTCCATCAGCAGCTTGCATCGGGGCATGGCCTGTGTGTATTGCAGACTCAGACCTCAGGATGCAGATGGGGTGGCCTCCCTGAATATTCACCAGCTGGCCAGAGCTCTGGGGAACAGGACTCTCCTGTCATGTTTTTCAGACTCTTTAGGGTGGAAGATGCTCACTTTGCAATGAATTGGGGTTTACATCAGGTGGGGTTCCCACAGGCACAGGGTGAACCCCCTAGGACAGAAACTCAGAGAGTTTCTGAGAGTGGGGCCATGCTGAGACTGATGCTCAGGGTCTGGGTGGCTTTTCAGATTCCAAGCAGGCTGGCTCTGATTCCCAGGTTATCTTGGTGCCCCTTTGGAAGCAGGAGCTCATAATCTCCTGTTCGCTCCATTAATAACCATCACTTCTACTACTACTCTATCTGGTTTTAGCATTTTTGTTTACTTGCAGCTTCTGCTTCTTTGAGCAAACTTAAGACTTAAAGCCTTGCAGACTGGCTGCTTTTGGTGTGATTTATGTGGTCCCATTATCAACTGGCTCACTTTCTTTCTCCCCATAAAAATTTTTTCAGCAGAGGAAATAAGACATATTCTTCTGATTACCAGTGAGCCTGTTTGCTCACAATTTGGGTGCCCACCCCATCAAAGATCGGTGGCAGACATTGTCTTTTCTTGAGGTAGGTGCTCAGCCCAGATCTGGTCCAATCCAACCAGCTGTGGCAGTGGGTTGTGGGGGAGGATGCTGTACAACCATAGGGACCCAAGTGAGAAGCGTGCTTGGAGGGGATTTATACTGGAGCCTTCTGTTAGCTTGTCCTTTTGTCCTCATGGCTTAGGACTTCTGATGTCTAGTGCAGTGCCCAGCAAGACTCAATACTCAGCAACTATTTGTGGAATAAATAAATGTGCACTGCCTATGTTATCATCAAAATCTCTTTTTTTCACTAACGTAGATTATGAGTATTTTTGGCAAGCATGCATGTGTGGTAAGTCACTGCCGTTATGTCTGATTCTTTGAGACCCCATGGACTGTAGTCCGCCAGGCTCCTCTGTCCATGGGATTCTCCAGGCATAAATATTGGACTGGGTTGCCATTTCCTCCTCCAGGAGGTCCTCTGATCCAGATTGAAACTGCATCTCTGATGTCTCCTGCATTGACAGGTGGATCTCTACCACTGTCACCACCTGGGAAGCCCAGGCATACAATTAGAGATTACTAAATGCCTTTAGGCATTTACTGCTTGGTAAACAGAGAAACATTAGAGGGTACGGCTCAACAGCCCTCCTGATGGGGACTTTGGAGGACTTTAGGTCAGTTTGTCCAATAGGAAGCAATTTTTAGACCTTAGAACGAGGAGACTGAGCAGGTGGGTAGCACCTGAGGAAATAGGTCTTATTTTTAGGGGCCTTGTGGGCAGAGCCTGGACTCACTTGACTATAAGGAGAAAAATGACCCTCTTAAACCTCATTAACTCAAACTCCAGTAATTTAGAGTAAGCAATCACTCAGACCCACTGAGCTGAATTTTGCTTTTGCTCTTTGAAAAATGTATCTATAAAGTCAGCGAGCAGTGTCAGATGGGAAGCAGGAGGTGGGAACGGGGGCGGGATCCCGCTGACTGCTGACTGCCAAGCTCAGTGTTAACGCTCAGGAAGTCCTCCCTGAATTCTTGATGCAAAGACACTCAGGCCCTTCTGTGCCTGCCACCTTTCGTCATGGCCCTTAGCACAATGCAACAGATTGGGAACCCCTCGGGGATAATGCCCCCAGTCCCTTTTTCTCTGTATCTCCCGATCAGAGCCTGCCTAAATAAATGTTTTATTTCAGGGAATAATTAAAGCAAACTTCCACAGAACAGTCTTTACATAAAAAGGAATGTTGTGTTCATTTCAAATAGGCATTATCTTAGGAGTTAAGTTTTATAGTTCTCAGCCACATCCTGGACAAACTGGTCTCCCAGACCCAGTATTATTACCGTACAGTCAGTGTTGAAAAGGAAACTTGATGGTGGGATTAAAGTCAATAGCTTTTGAGTAGTTAAACTACTGCTAATTAGAAGTTAATGTTATGTCTCACTTACTTACAAATGTATTTACCCCCTCCTTCACTCTGGGATATTAGGGCATGAAGATAAAAATGGATAAATGAATGAAAGTTTTACAGTCTTCCTCACTGTGATTCAGGTCCTTTACCTCATGTTGTGACAAGTTGCCTCCTGGTGGGATTGGGTGCACAGAGGGTAGGTATGATGGAATTTGGCAGCCTGGACAGACTCAGCTGGAGCCCAGCTAAAGGCAAGAACATCCCTAGATGGGCAAACCTAAGGGCAAGGGTAGATGGAAGGCTGGCTTTGCAGAAATGACTCCTACGGTAATTGCTGGGAGCAGCCAGAAGATGCCCCGACAAACATCCTCAGGGGAGTCCTAGAAAGGCCAGGAGGAAGGATCCTGTGTCAGCAGCTGAGGACCTGGCCAGCAGGTGGCATCCCAGGAATGCTGGCAGGTTCCAGGGTCCTAGCCTTCTACCCATAGGAGCTGTTATAGTGCAGGTCTAGTAAGCTCGGAGAAGGCAATGACACCCCACTCCAGTACTCTTGCCTGGAAAATCCCATGGATGGAGGAGCCTGGTGGGCTACAGTCCATGGGGTCGCTAAGAGTAGGACACGACTGAGCGACTTCACTTTTACTTTTCATTTTCATTTTCATGCATTGGAGAAGGCAATGGCAACCCACTCCAGTGTTCTTGCCTCGAGAATCCCAGGGACGGGGAGCCTTGTGGGCTGCCATCTATGGTGTGTCGCACAGAGTCAGACACGACTGAAGTGACTTAGCAGCAGCAGCAGCAGCAGCAGCAATAAGCTCCTGAAAAGGAGCAAGGTGGAGATCCAGTTCTGGAGAGAATAGAGAGCAGAGAATGCCTTTAGGTGCAAAGAAAAAGAAATGAATGCATTTACCAGAACTGTGGTGGGTATTATTTGGTCACAAGGATAAAATAGCAGCCCACTAATAGTACTGAGATATGATGTAAAGGCCAGACTGTGGCAGAGGTGACTTGGAGCTGAGTCACTGGGTAACAATCTACAGCTCTTCCGATTCCTTTTGGCAGTAACCTGAGTCTAGCTAAAGGGGCAGAGCTCTTTCTGGAGTCAGAGGTTGTATAGGAGTCCTAGGTATCAGATATGTGACAGTGTCAGAATTGGGGGGCTAATAAATTTGGACAAACCCTTCTGTTGAGGACTAGAAAAGACGAACAATGACAAAAAGAAGCAGCCTGAAGGCACTTAAAAGCTAAAGAAGTTGTGAAGAATTTCTCAGGAGAAGATAAAAATCCAGAGAGGAAGCATTGGTAAATCACTCTCATTTTGGGTTGGGACTTTGAAAGGTCAGATGAACTAGAAGTAAAAGAATCCTCTCAACACTCCAACCTGGCTTGAGTTACTGGATAGCCCAGAAATTCTTGATGCTTGAAACTGGATTAAAGCCATCCAAGATTATTATTGTCCTCAATCATAAAGCAAAATCAAGTGAAAAATCATCACTGGAGGAAAATAATGACTTTCTAGGTCTTAAATTATTTCTATAAATAATTTTTCAAATACATTGTCTGACATATGGTCAAAGATAAGCAGACATAGGAGGAGACAAAACAGCATGGACAAGAACTTACCCAAAGAAAGACTCATAGCATATACATATACTGAAAACATTAGGCATGGGCCTTACAATAATTATATCTACTATTTTGAAGCAATTAAAACAAGGTGAAAATTTCAGTAAAGAACAGAAACTATAAAATTGGCATAATAGATTGTATAAATTAGATACATAGAAATTATAGAAAAAATAAACTATACTCTAAGTCAAGAACTTTATCAGTTTACCTGAAGGTTAGATATAACTGAAGAGAGAATTAGCTAACTGGAATATATTCTAGAAGAAAATATCAGAATGAAGACTACTACTCATGTAAGAGGTGAGGTAAAGAAAAATCAAACAGAGAAAAGGGCAAGTGACATAGAGGAAACAGTGATGTGTTTTAACATATTTAACTGAAATCCCAGAAATAGAAGAGAGAATAGAATAGAAAAAATACTATCTGGGAAATTTCCAGCAATGTTAAAAAACATTAAGCCAAAATGCTATGAATGACAAGCAAAAAATATTAAAATTTCATGCAAACTATTACTTTAAAAGTGCAGAAAACCAAAAACAAAACAAACTTAAAAGCAGTTATGGATGGAAGGTAAATTACCATTAAAGGGAAATAATAAGACTGAAGAGTAACTTTACAATAGGAAAAAAAATAAAGAAAGATGGTCAAAAGACAATAAAATTATATTTTTAATATGCTGAAAGGAAATAACTGGCAATCTAGAATTTTACTCCTGAGAAAATATAATTCAAGAATGAAGGATAAAAATAAAGATCTTTTTATTGTAACAAACAAAAGGGAACTTATTACCAGCAATCGTATATTAAATGAAAAGCTAAGGGCATTCCTCAGGTGGTAGGAAGATAAGCTCAAATGGAGAAGTGAAGAGGCAAAAAGAATGAAAAATAAAATCAGAGAGTACATATATGAACAAATCTAAATTACTACTGATTGAATAAAATAATGATAATATTATTATCTTGTGGAATTTAAATTAATAATGCAATTAAAATAAATGCAAAAGTGGCACGTAATTTAGGAGAGGCATAAATAAAATAAGAGTATTCTAATGTATTTTTCCTGCCCAGGAAATGGATGAAGTTTCCCCTTACCATTAGACTTTAGAAAATTAAAGAAGCCAAAGTTAGTTTCCAGTTTAACCAGTAAGACAACAGAAAAATAAATGTATAACTAACAAGCAAATACATGACAATCCTCTAAAAAAAATCCAACCATGAGAAAGAAAGGAGAAAAAGCAACATAGAATAAGAGAGACAGACACGCAGAAACAAATAATGAAGGGGTAGGTTTAAATCACATATATTAACAATAACAGTAAACATAAATGGACTTCAAAGAAAAGACAAATATTGTAAGACTGGATTAAAAACATCTTAATTGTACTTGCTTTTTGATAAGCAAAATAGGATTATAAAAATGAAAGAAATAAAAAAGATACTATATTAAGATTAGAAAAAGGATAAAAATTAAAATGTTGCTAGATATAGGGAAGCTTTCTAAATGATTCAATTTACCAGGAAAAAATAACCATTCAAAATTTTCATGCACCTACAAATATGACTCTAAAATGCTGAAATTGGAGCTACAATACTTTGGCCACCTGATGGGAAGACCTGACTCATTGGAAAAGACTCTGAAGCTGGGAAAGATTGAGGACAAGAGGAGAAGGGGGCAACAGAGGATGAGATGGTGGGATGGCATCATTGACTCAATGGACATGAGTTTGATTAAACTCTGGGAGATGGTGAAGGATAGGGAAGCCTGGCATGATGCAATTCAAGGGGTTTCAAAGAGTCAAACATGACTCAGTGACTGAATAACAATACAAAGTGTTAGTTTTACACCTTAGAGATCTATTGTGAAACAGATCTTACAGTTAACAATATCGTGCTATATACCTAAAAGTTTGCTGAGATTGAGGATATTATGTTAAAAATACTTATCATAAAAATTAATACAATTAAGAGGGCAGGAGGAAACTTCTGGAGGTGATGGACATGTTTATGACATAGATTGTGGCAATGGTTTCATAGGTATATACTTATCTCCAAACTCATTAAGTTGTATACAGTAAACATGCACAATTTTTTGTATGTCAAGCCTGTTTCAATAAAGTGTTTTCTTAAAATAAGAATTATTAATTATATGAAAAAATCCAATGCAAACAAAACATAACACTTTATGTGTAAATACTGGCAGGTTTTTTTTTTTTTTTGAGATCATGGCCAAGGATTATTTCTATTCAACTGGATTATTGTACTGGGTGCCCTAACCTGTGCACCATGACAAGTGGAAAAATAACATTGCTTTTATTGAAAAGTAAAATAAAATTGTCAGTATTCATAGTACACTGTTGCATATGTAAAAAAAATACCTTAACAAATCTGCAACTAAATCATTCAGTTCTGTTCAGTCACTCAGTTGTGTCCGACTCCTTGCGACTCCATGGAAGCCCGCACATCAGGCTTCCCTGTCCTTCACCAACTCCTGGAGCTTGCTTAAACTCATGTCCATTGAGTTGGTGATAACATCCAACCATCTCATCCTCTGTCATCCCCTTCTCCTGCCTTCAATCTTTCCCACTCTCTTTTCCAGTGAGTCAGTTCTTCACATTACGTGGCCAAAGGATTGGATTTTCAGCTTCAGCATCCGTCCTTCCAATGAATATTGAGGACTGATTTCCTTTAGGATTGACTGGTT
Source organism: Capra hircus (assembly GCF_001704415.2). NCBI lineage: Eukaryota > Metazoa > Chordata > Mammalia > Artiodactyla > Bovidae > Capra > Capra hircus. Next base: position 19,702,248 of record NC_030831.1, on the reverse strand, counting down.
TGATCTCCTTGCTGTCCAAGGGACTCTCAAGAGTTTTCTCCAACACCACAGTTCAAAAGCACTCAGCACTCAGCTTTCTTCATGGCCCAACTCTCACATCCATACATGACTACTGGAAAAACCATAGTTTTGTCTAGATAGACATTTGTTGCCAAAGCAATGTCTCTGCTTTTTAATATGCTGTTTAGGTTGGTCATAGCTTTTCTTCCAAGGAGCAAGCATCTTTTAACTTCAGGGCTGCAGTCACCATCTACAGTGATTTTGGAGCCCAAGAAAATAGTCTGTCACTGTTTCCATTTTTGCCCATCTATTTGCCATGAAGTGATGGGACCGGATGCCATGATCTTAGTTTTTTGAATGTTGAGTTTTAGGCCAACTTTTTCCTCTTTCACTTTCATCAAGAGGCTCTTTAGTTCCTCTTCACTTTCTGCCATAAGCGTAAAATAAATCATTAGAATTCACAAATGAGTTTACTGTGTGTTCTGTAAACAGGTTTCTACTTATATACCAATTGATTGCAAAATACCAACAATAAACAATTTGAAATTCCAAGAATAAATCTAAAAAAAATACAAACAAGATGTAAATTATGCTAAGGAATAGCCAAGATACTCTTGAAGAATAAAATTTATTCTACTGAATATTAAGATTTCTTTTAAAACTACAATAATTAAGATGGTACAGTATTACTGTAATAAGAGGTTAACAGATGAATGTGAGAGAATAAATTGCCTATAAAAAGACCCATGTACACAAGGGCACATGATTTATGATAAATGTTGTAGCGGGCAAATAATGGTCTTTTCAATAAATGCTTGCAGAACAAAATAGATATTTATAAGGTTAAAAAAGAAAGAAAAAGATTCTGACACCTATCTAACACCATTTAAAACAATTACAGATGGATTGTGTATGTAAATATAAAAACAAAGTAATAAACTTTATGGAAGACAAGATAAGGAATATCTTTATAATCTCAGAAGAGGAAAAGGTTTTTAAACAGGAAATAACACTGATTATACAGAAAACATTTGATAATTTATATATATTCAAATCTAGAACTTCTGTCTATTAAAAGAAACCACCAAGAGAGTGAAAATGCAACTCCAAGAGTGAGAAAATATGTTTACAACACATAAAACTAACTCCAGAAGAAAGAAAGAACTTCTAAATAGCAATAATAAAAAAAGAAAACCCGATAGAAAAATGGGCAACAGAGTTTAACAGGGTTTCCATAAAAGGACCATGTATTCACATGACAGCATGCCCACTTTCATTAGTAATCAATAATAATGAGGAAAATGCAAATTAAAATAAGGAGATAACATTACATCATTACAGAATGGTTAATTAAAAATCCTATTAATAGAAAGTTTTTAAAAGGATGGGGAGCAATTAGAGCTCACATACAATACTGGTGAGAATGTAAATCGACACAACCATATTAGAAATCAGTTTGGCTATGCTTCCTGTAGCTGAAGATATCCATATTATTTGATCTAACATGTACAGTCAGCAGAAATTCATGGACACACAGGCCAAGAGATAATTCACAATAGCCCAAAGCTGGAAAAAACCCAAATGCCCATCACCAGTAGGATGGATAAATGCAATTTGGTATATTCATACAGTAGCATACTATTCAGCAAAGAGAGTAAGCAAACTACTGTTGCATGCAAAACCTGGATGAATTTCACAAGCCTAATGTTAAGCAAGTGAGTCCAAACACAAAACAGCTCATGGTGTTTAACAGCATCAAAACAAACAACCCAATCAAAAAATGGGCAGAAGACCTAAATAGACTTTTTTCCAAAGAAGACATACAGATGGCCAAGAGGCACATGAAAAGATATTTAACATTGCTAATTAGAGCAATGCAAATCAAAACCTTAATGAGATATCACCTCACACCAGTCCAAAAAAAAAAAAAAATCCACAAATGATAAATGCTGGAGAGGGTGTGGAGAGAAGGAAACCTTCTAACACTGTTGGTAGGGAATGTAAGTTGGTTTAGCCACTATGGAGAACAATATGAAGATTCCTTAAAGAAACTAAAATAAACCACTGAGTCATCAGGGAAACCCAGAGCTACCATACAACCCTGCAATGCCACTCCTGGGAATATATCCAGAGAAAAACATAATCCAAAAGGATACACGCACCCCAATGTTCATTGCAGCACTGTTTACAATAGCCAAGATATGGAAGTAAGAAGGTGTGGTACATATATACAACGGAATATTACTGAGCCATCAAAAAGAATGTAATAATAGTATTTGCAGCAACTTGGATGGACCTAGAGATGATCATACTGAGTGAAGTAAGTCAGAGAAGGAGAAATACTATATGACATCTCTTATAAGTGGAATCTAAAAAGAAATGATACAAATGAACTTCCTTCCAAAACAGAAACAGATCACAGAGTTACAGAACAAACTTCCAAGGGAAAGGTGTGGGAAAGGGACAGATAGGGAGTTTGGGGTGGACATGTACACACTGCTGTGCTTAAAATGAATATCCAACAAGGACCACCTGTATAGAACATTGGAACTCTGCTCAATGTTTTGTGGCAGCCTGGATGGGAGGGCATTTTGGGGGAGAGTGGATACATGTACATATATGTATGGCTGAGTCTCTTTGCTGTTCACCTGAAACTATCACAACATTGCTAATCGGCTATACTACAATACAAAATAAAATGTTTTTAAAAAAGAATATATATGTGATTCCTTTTATACAAGGCTCTAAGAAGGCAAAATTAAACTGTAGTGTTTAGGAATGCCAATTAGGTAATAAGATTATAAAGAAAAGCAAGCATGTGATTATCATAAAGATCACGATGGTGGTTACCTTTGGCTGGAGAGAAAGAGGCGGCTGGAAGGTATCTTGGATGCTGGAAATATCTTATCATGACCTGGGTAGTGTAATTACTTATTAAAGTGTAGACTTAGGTTTCAGGTACCTTTCTGAATGTGTGTTATAAATTTGCTATATTGTTGAAAGACGAACAACACTTGCCTCCTACCAAAGTGAACGTGAAAGTGGCTCAGTTGTGCCTGACTCTTTGTGACCCCATGGACTGTAGAGCCATGGAATTCTCTAGGCCAGAATACTGGAGTGGGTAGCCTTCTCCTTCTCCAGATCCAGGGGATCTTCCCAATCTAGGGATGGAACCCAGGTCTCCTGCATTGCAGGTAGATTCTTTACCAGCTGAGCCACAAGGCAAGCCCAAGAATACTGGAGTGGGTAGCCTATCCCTTCTCCAGCAGATCTTCCCAACCCAGGAATCAACCCAGGGTCTCCTGCATTGCAGGCAGATTCTTTACCTACTGAGCTATGAAGGAACAGGTCCTGGCTGGATGTCCGTTTTAAACACAGCAGTGTGCACATGTCCACCCTGAACACTCTACCTATCCCTTTACCCCACCTTTCCCCTTAAAGGTTGTTCTCTAAGTCTGTGAGTCTGTTTCTGTTTTGGAAGTCAGTTTATTTGTCACAAGCACAGAAATTGAAACTTTAATCAGAAATTTTCCAGCAAACAAAAGCCCAGGTCCAGACAGCTTCACAGCTGAATTCTACCAAAAATTTAGAGAAGAGCTAACATCTATCGTACTCAAACTCTTCCAGAAAATTGCAGAGGAAGGTAAACTTCCAAACTCATTCTATGAGGCCACCATCACCCTAATACCAAAACCTGACAAAGATGCCAAAAAAAAAAAAAAAAAACCCACAAAAAAAAAAACAAAAAAAAAACCCACCACCTACAGGCCAATATCACTGATGAACATAGATGCAAAAATCCTTAACAAAATTCTAGCAATCAGAATCCAACAACACATTAAAAAGATCATACACCATGACCAAGTGGGCTTTATCCTGGGGATGCAAGTATTCTTCAATATCTGCAAATCAATCAACGTAATACACCACATTAACAAATTGAAAAATAAAAGCCATTTGTACCATTTCTTTTTAGATTCCACTTATAAGAGACATCATATAGTATTCCTCCTTCTCTGTCTGACTTACTTCACTCAGTATGATAATTTCTAGGTCCATTCAAGTAGCTGCAACCTTCTCCTACCTCCTTCTTTTTCTCTTCCTCTCCCTGCTTCTTTTTCCTGAGCCTCATTTAGGTCCACAAGTTCTAGAACTATTTTATGTAAGAACAAAATAAACATCTTTTCCTAAAGACTTTTCTCTTTTTACAATTCTATTCTCCAAAGAAAAGTATCCCGGAAGATGTATGTTAAGAAAATGGAACTGCCTGGAATGGCTAGTCACCTCAGGGCTCGTCTGTAGTACTTTCCGCATTTCATTAATCTCTGCAGTTGTGGGGGCGGGAAGAGTCATACTGTTTCGGGTTTGGAGCTCTGAAAGCAGTGAATAAACTCTGGTTGAGATTTTAAAATACTACTTGTTCATGATGATATTGATGCTCCTAATTTTTGGATGAAGGAATATTCAGTTCAGTTCGGTTCAGTTGCTCAGTCATGTCCGACTCTTTGCGACACCATGAATCATAGCACACCAGGCCTCCCTGTCCATCACTAATTCCCAGAGTTCACCCAAACTCATGTGCATCAAGTCGGTGATGCCATCCAGCCATCTCATCCTCTGTCATCCCCTTCTCCTCCTGCCCCCAATCCCTCCCAGCATCAGGAACTTTTCAAATGAGTCAGTTCTTCACATCAGGTGGCCAAAGTATTGGAGTTTCAGCCTCAGCATCAGTCCTTCCAATGAACACCCAGGACTGATCTCCTTTAGGATGGACTGGTTGGATCTCCTTGCAGTCCAAGGGACTCTCAAGAGTCTTCTCCAACACCACAGTTCAAACACATCAATTCTTTGGCATTCAGCTTTCTTTATAGTCCAACTGTTCCATCCATACATGACTACTGGAAAAACCGTAGTCTTGACTAGATGGACCTTTGTTGGCAAAGTAATGTCTCTGCTTTTTAATATGCTGTCTAGGTTGGTCATAACTTTCCTTCCAAGGAGTAAGCGTCTTTTAATTTCATGGCTGCAGTCACCATCTGCAGTGATTTTGGAGCCCCCCCAAAATAAAGTCTGACACTGTTTCCACTGTTTCCCCATCTATTTCCCAAGAAGTGATGGGACCAGATGCCATAATCTTAGTTTTCTGAATGTTGAGCTTTAAGCCAACTTTTTCACTCTCCTTTTTCACTTTCATCATGAGGCTCTTTAGTTCTTCTTCAATTTCTGCCATGAGGGTGGTGTCATCTGCATATCTGAGGTTATTGATATTTCTCCCAGCAATCTTGATTTCAGCTTGTGCTTCTTCCAGCCCAACGTTTCTCATGATGTACTCTGCATATAAGTTAAATAAGCAGGGTGAGAATATATAGCCTTAACGTACTCCTTTTCCTATTTGGAATCAGTCTGTTGTTCCATGTCCAGTTCTAACTGTTGCTTCCTGATCTGCATATAGGTTTCTCTTTTAGAAGGAATATTACCTACCCTTTTGTGGGTGTAGGCAGTCCTGATGAATGTTAAGAATGCTACGAAGCCTTCTCTGGCCCTTGGAAATGAAGGTAAGCAAACCCTTCGCCCACCTGTTAAAGTACCGGAAATCTTTACTCACACCTGCAGCCCCTTAGGGGTTTATTACTTCAGCTTACAATTTTTTCTCAAGGCTCTCCTAACAGCAGTTGCCCCTAGGAGGAAGATGTTAGAGACATTTTCAGCATCTGGTACCACTGTGAGAATGAAATCTTTGATATTATCTTCCCTGCCTCTTCTCTGCTCACAGGGAAAGATGAAGGAGGGAACAGGCTCTATGACAGGAAGAAGGGAGGGGACTAGGGATGGTTACGAATAGTCACTTGTTCTCTAGCTATTGAGTTGTAACCCCTTATTTGATATACGTTGTTGTTTAGTCACCAAGTCATGTCTGATTCTTTTGTGACCCCATGGCCTACAGACTGCCAGGCTCCCTTGTCCAAGGGATTTCCCAGGCAAGAATACTGGAGTAGGTTACTGTTTCTTTCTCCAGGGGATCTTCCAAACCCCAGGGTCAAATCCGTTTCTCCTGTATGAGCAGGTGGATTCTTTACCACTGAGCCTCCAGGGAAGCCCTTTTAGATATACAGCTTACAAATATTTTCTTTTATTTTGTGGGTTACCTATTCATTCTGTTGATTTTTTCCTTTGCTCTGCAGAAGATTTTTGGTTTGATGTTGACCTGTTTGTTTACTTCTGCTTTTGTTGTCTGTACTTTTGATTTCACATCTAAGAAATCATTTCTTCTAGGAGTTTTACAGTTTCAGGATTTAGGTTTAAGTCTTTAGCTTATTTTGATTTGATTTTTTGTGTACTGTATAAGTTAGGGTCCAATATTATTCTTTTGCAAGTGGGTATCCAGTTTTCTCAACCATTTGTTGAAGAAGCTATCCTTTCTCCATTGTATAACTTTGGCATCCTTGTTGAAGATCACTTGACAATATGGCAAAGGACTTGAATAGATGCTTCCCCCAAAAGGACATACAAATGAACAGCAAGTATACGGAAAGATTCTCAGTATCACTAATCATAAGAGAAATGTAAGCCGAAACCACTGAGATTTCAATTCACAACCGATAGGGTGGCTATGATAAAACACAGAACCAAACCAAATCAACTGTTGCCTAAGATTTGAAGAAATTGGAACGCTTAGCACTGTTGATGAGAAAATAGAATGATGCAGACTCTATGGAAAAGTGTGGAATTTTCTAAAAACAATTAGTTTAAGGAAAATTCTACAAAGCCTCTGGTAGTCTTTGAGCCAAAGTGCATGGATTTAAAATGTTAGGATTTGGAGCCCTTAAGTCAGTCCTGTTCCAGGTAAGTCCAGGAGGCGTTCTCCTGGCTGTCAGGGCAAGGAAGGAGAAGGAAGGCGGGATAATAGACCCTGGGGCCTCCCCTCGGTGGGGAACTTTGAAGCTGGCTGACTTCCTCCTTTCCCCCTTGAAAAATCACCTTGGGGCATGGAGATTAATCTAGTTAGTGAAGCTGAGACTCAATGGCTCCAGCCGCCTGCATCCTTCAGCCTCTGTGAGACTTTCCTGAGCTTATTGTTCTTGGAGGCACTCGAAGGCCCCCTAGAAGTTAGATTCTAGAGGCAGGGAGAGAGGCTTTCAAAGGAGGACTGGAAGGGTTAGGCTGGGGGCCCTTTCCTTCTGACAATGCAGCTGCTGAAAGCATGCGCCAGGGTCACAGACAAACCAACCCAGAATCCTGCCATGGAAGACGATACCTGGCTCTGTTCTGAAACAGAAGGGAGAGAAAGTCGAGGTTCCACACACTGGTTCTGGTGTTCTGTTCCTCCCTGAGCCAGCCCCATTGAACACCTCTTATCCCCTTCCAGATCTCAGCATTTCCCTGTCTCACCTGCCTTTCTTCTGAACCACTTCTGATGCCTGGGATCACGGTCATGCTTTTATCTTCTCTTCCCTCCCCACTCTGATGCTGGGAAAGATTGAGGGCAGGAGGAGAAGTGGGTGACAGAGGATGAGATGGTTGGATGGCATCACTGACTCAGTGAGTGTGAGTTTGAACAAACTCCGGAAAATGGTGAAGGACAGGGAAGCCTGGCGTGTTGCAGTCCCTGGGGTTGCAAAGAGTCTGACATGACTGATTGGACAACCCTCCCCATAGGGCAGGCCTTCTCCTCTCCCCTCAGCCCTCCTTGCCCTCAAGGCTCACTTGAATCCTCTTCCATGAAGCATCTGTGACTTACCTCAACTGAAGCTTGCTATCCCCACGGCACTTACAATATAAACTGACAACACAGGATATCGGTTGTTGTCTAATTGTTTCCCTGTTGTGTGGTCAGGCCACTCAAGGTGATTCTTGCTCTGTATGCATTCTCTGTTTTACCCATGGGTGCCCGCTTCACTTATACCCTACTTATGTGACCCACCTCTCTGGGGCTTCCCTGGTGGCTCAGAGGTTAAAGCGTCTACCTGGAATGCAGGAGACCTGGGTTCGATCCCTGGGTTGGGAAGATCCCCTGGAGAAGGAAATGGTAACCCACTCTAGTACTCTTCCTTGGAGAATCCCATGGAGGGAGGAGCCCGGTGGGCTACAGTCCATGGGGTCACAATTGTTTCCCTGTTGTGTGGTCAGGCCAGTCAAGGTAATTCTTGCTCTGTATACATCTTCTGTTTTACCCATGGGTGCCTGCTTCACTTATACCCTATTTATGTGACTCATCTCCCTACATACCTGCCCCAGGCCCCAGCTAGTGAGTGTTCTTATCAGACGTGATGTGCAGCCCAAGGTGTAATTAGTTGACAAGCGAGAAACACAGCCAATAAGTCATGCATGTGTGCATGTTAAGTTGCTTCAGTTGTGTCTGACTCTGTGACCCTATGGACTGTAGCCCATTGGGCTCCTCTGTCCATGGGATTTTCCAGGCAAGAATACTGAAGTGGGTTGCCATGCCCTTCTCCAAGGGATCTTTCCCACTCAGGGATTGAACCCACATCTCCTGAATCTCCTGCATTGCAGGGGGATTCTTTACTGCTGAGCCACCAGGGAAGCCCCCACTAAGTCCTACTTGTTCCAGACAAAAAAAAAAAAAAAAAGGAGAAAACATTTTAGCCTGGAGAAATTCAAGGTACAGACTTATTCTGAGTCTTTAAAAATGGCAGAGAAGAGGAGACCATCCCAGATGAGTGCAATTCATTAGCAAAAGGGGAAGGTGGGCATGTGCAAATCAACTGTGGACATAGAAGTGTCCAGGAGATTCCAGGATAAGGTTGTAGTTACACCAGGGAGCCTCACTTGTCTGACTCAGCAGGCCTTTGCAGTGTGACCTAAGGCAAGGGTGCTTGGGTTAGGAGTCACATGTCTGGGCTCTAACCCTGCTTAACCACTTACTTGTGGTGTGACCTTGAACAAGACATTTAATCTTCTTGAGTCTTTGTTTCCCTTCTGTAAAATCAATCCCTGTCTGTGTTAAAGGGTCTTTGTGAAGATCTGAAGAGAAAACATTTGTGAAACTCCTCCAAACACAGCCGTTAATGGATGTTGGTTACTATCAGGATTTCTGACCTCTTTAATACATGTAACACCTTCTCTGAATTCCCAAAGCCACCTAATGCTTGTGTCGTTAGTGTTGACTCCCTGTAGCACCTGTTTTTAATCTCTTAATTGCTACACGTGTTTGTAGGAGTTTCTTAATTAGAGAAAAAACTCACTGTGGGCAAGGGGCTTATCTTAAACATTTACAGAATATTGTGGGCACATACTGGATGCTCAAAATGTTGTTGCAATGATTGATTTCTGTGTCCAGGAAGACCAAGGTAATCCCTAAAGATTTCCCAGAGGAAGTAGATCTCAGAGTTGACACTGACAGATGGGTAAGTAATGACAGGTAATGTTCAAGGGGCAAGATGTCCAGTGAGGGGAATGATGTGAGCAGAGTAGCAGCTTAAAAAAAATCTTTTTTTTAACTTTTATGGATGCCTGATTTCTCTAGAACATTCTACCAGGTTTTGAAGTCATTTATCACACTGGTGCTTTGTGAGAAAAGCAAATGAAACAAAACCAAAAGAGAAAATATCCATCCAGCAGCTGGACAGCTCAGTTATTTTTAGGGACAGGAGAATAAGCCAGTGTTTGGGACTCAGCAAAACATCCCACTCTGTTTGGGGTTGACCAGTCCCTGGAAATGCACAGACCTAAGCATTTTCTCAGCTGTAACTCTCCAGCACATGTGTATTTGAAGGGGAACTTAGTCCATCTGTTTCTAATTCATTTACATTGAACTCATCAAAAAAGCTGTTGACATGTCCTTTGCCTGGCCAAGTTCTCCATGGGTTTTCGGAAAATCCCAATGTATTACTGAATACTTTTTGGTGTCCTGGGGTTGTTAGGCTTTGTCTTTTGTTAGCAGCTTAGAGGGAGAGTGGAGAATGCTCTGAACTGGAGTCATTCCAAACCTGCAAAGCTCTGCTCCTCCCTCACTGAGTCTCAGTGGCTCTCGGAGTTTGATCAGCTTGGAAAGAGAACAAAGTACAAGGCACCCCAAGGCCTCAGGTCTCCTCTACCATGCTCCAAGCAGAATTTGAGGGATGGCTCAGGAGAGGGAGAAAAGTGCTTTAGAGGTAATTTGGCCAGGAGACTAATTACAAAATGAAGCGTTTTCATTCTAGATACTGTGTGACCTTGGGTTAAGAAGTTTCTTTTCTGTTCTTCAGTTCTCCAAAATACAGTAGGAGAATGACATTGCAATTTTTGATCCATCTACTAGAGATCGCTTGTGTTGGGTGTGTGGATTGTGACTTTATAAACAAAAATATCACAGTAAGAAAGTATGATTTTCCAGATACCCAGATGGCAGTCCTGACCCCTTGGAGTGTGTTCTCCCATCTCTAGCCCTGGGCATGGACAATGCTGAATTGTCTTTTTTTTTCTTTCCTTAGGCTTGGTAAGGGGGTCCAGCCTGAGTGCATAGCTCATGTCCTGAGTGATGCTGACTGCTCCACAAAGGGTTGGGTTGTTGACATCTGAGTCCCCAGCCTCTCCATTCAATATACATACTTGGGCAAACATGGAAGGACAATTTGCGTTCCTGTTGTCATAAGCATAGTTAATACCCCATTGGAAGAGATAAACACACCTCTAGAGAACTGAAAGCTGAAAAGGAACTCAGGAGCTCACAGCTTTCCTCTTTATATTACATATGAGGCAAACTGGGACTCCAAGAGGCAAAATAATGTGCCCAGTAATTACTGTGCTAAGTTTGATCATATTTGGCAACACTGGATGGAAGATATTATTACCCCTGTTTTGCAAGTGAAGCAACTGGGGTACAAAAGAGGCTGATAACTGGTCAAAGTCACTTGGTGAGCAAGTTATAAACTAGAATTTGAACACAACTCTGTTAACTTCAAAGGTCAATTGACACAGAGCTAGCGCACTGAGGACCAGAACACAGAATCCTGGATCTCCCAGACAGAGTGTTTTAAAATGTAAAAGTCAGGTTCTTTGTTCATTGTGCTTGCCCCTCGTCCATTCACAGGGGGTGGGCTGCCTGGGGAGAGGAACCCAGTAGCATAGGTAGAGAGGGTGATGAGAGGGTAAGTAGATGGAGAGCTAAGTAGATGAATCTGAATCTCCCCCTCTGAGGGCACTGTGCAGTGTCAAGCCCTGTGAGCAACTTCCAAAGATTCCAATATGGCTGCTATGACTGAGCAAGTGAGGTTTAGAAGCCAGCAGGCAGCAATGACCAGTCGACTCAAAGACAGACTACCATAGTACCACTTCTGTAAAAGACACTTGGCACTTTCTACCTTTTAAATCTTTTTGCCTGAATACATGACGAGTGTGAGGCAGTAGGAGATGTCTTAAGAGTAGACTGAGCTCCCTTTGTTCTTAGGCTAGATAGAGCCTGGCCAGCGTTGGAGGAAGGAAGGAGCTATGGGATATATGATGGAGTTCCAAAAAAGGCTCAGCTCATTTGTGCTTTTTTAAATAATTATATGTGATTAGCCAGCAATGAGATATGTCTGGGTTGTCATTGAAGCTGGGAAAAGGGATTTGACAGGGCCTGTCTGAAAATAGGAGTTGGGAAATGATTTCTTGTTTGTGCCCTATGAGTTCCAGCTGTTCAATGGGCTGATTATCTTCTCTTTCACCATCTGTCTATCAAACGGAGGAAGCCTGAGAGTGAAATGTCTTTAGATGAGCTTTCTCTTCCTCCTATTCTCTTGGGCACATTTTGCTCTTGTCTGCACTCCCTGGTTTTGGCCAAAGAAAGAGACCCGGGTACTGCCAGGTCTGCTATTCCCAGATGAACTATTCAGTACCAGAAAGTCCAGCTGGGGAGGGAGGGAAGAAGAGAGAAAGGGAAGGAGTGGGGGCGGGGAGCGGGGTGGCGGAGATAGGAGGGAGAGAGAGAGAGGGCAAATGTCAGGGAAGGAAAGGGGGAAGGGACAAGGTGTAAGGGACAGACGGGTGAGAACTGCAGCAGTGGGGAGAAAGAGTTGCCCTCTCAAGCCGGAAGAGGGAAGGGGGCAGGGTTGGGAAACAGGGAGAAGAGTAGAGCGAAGGGGTGAGAAGGGTGTCTACGGCGAGGCACGGCCTGGGGGTCAGAGCTGGAGCAGCTTCCTGCTGGGCCCGCGGCCCAGCCAGCTGCTGGAACATCTGCATCCTGGCGGGGGTGTTTCCAAATGGAGCTGCCTCTTTCTGGACTTCCTCCCGAGCTCGCTCGGGCCTGCCCCCTTAGGCCCCTCCCAGCGCGCTTGCGGTTCCTCTTACTTACTGGCCAGTCGTGTCCAAACAGCTAAATCAGCTCTGAAGGTAGGCGAGCAGTTGGGCAAGAATGGGGTCAGCCAGGGGAAGCAGTGCTTGATCCTGGACATCACCACACCAGGTGCGGGAGCTGCACCAGTGCGGCCCTGACCTCTGCTTGAATGACCTACCGAGTTTAGGGAAAGAACCGGAAGCGGAAGTCGGGACCTGGAGGCGGAGACACAGGATGGTCTTAGTGAGCTGAGTCTTCTCAGTTCCATCATCTGTAAAATAAGGAGCTGAAGTCCCATTCTGATGATGACTTTGGGGGGAAAAAATAATTTTCAAGTCTCCCTTTAGCATTCTTTGCTACCTGGTTCCTGAGTTTGCATAGAGGGGGTTCAGATGAAAGTTGCAAACTCTCATGATCTCCTCAGTGGCTTTCATCTTCTGTAGGGCCTCAGGCCTATGGTGGGGTCTGACTCGAGGGGCCTCTGCAGTGGTGCCCTTCCTGGGAGGGGCGGCGTCCCAGATGGTGTCAGTTGTCAGGGCTAGCCTTCAGCCCCTGAAGGAGGGAGAGCTTGTCCCCCCTCCCCGCCTCCCCCCCCCACCTCTATGATATCCCCTTAGTCTTTCTAGAGTCCCCCATTCACTGGGTCACCCTTGGGCATCCACCCTACTCTGCCTCTCAGCTCACAGATAATTAATCTCTGTGAAGCTGCCACAAGACCGGAAAGGTTGTAACTGCTATTTGATGAAAAGAGGTTCTGGTTTAGCTCTTCCTTGGGAAGTCTCACTTCCAAAGGCTGTCTTGCTCTTGCCCCAGATGGCTCTCTGGTCCTTCTCTTTCCTCTTCTGTCTCCTCCTTTCCCCAAATCCTATGATGATGTCTTCGGGGCAGCCAGCTAAGGGGAACTGAGCCTTAATTCTGTGGGCGCGGGAGGTGATTTCAGGGAACCCACTCAGATGGCTAGTGGGGAGAGGCTGGAGGAGGGGGTGGACAATCCCCAACCTCAGTTCCTGTCAGGGGTCTGACCCTAGCACTGCTGCTGTAGTTTAACCTCCAGGACTGCCACAGCCAGACTGCTGGTGGAGTCATTCTCAGGACCCCAGGCTTTCCTGAAACTTCCTTCCCTGGGAACCCCCACCCCTGCCTTGAGGTATCTGCTCTTATGAGCCCTGCCAAGATGCTTTCAGGGGGCAGTGGTGGTAGAGTTCAGTTCAGTCACTCAGTCATGTCCGACTCTTTGTGACCCTGTGGACTGCAGCACACCAGGCTTCCCTGTCCATCACCAACTCCCAGAGCTTATGCAAACTCATGTCCATTGAGTCAGTGATGCCATCCAACCATTTCATCTTCTGTCATCCCCTTCTCCTCTTGCCTTCAATCTTTCCCAGCATCAGGGTCTTTTCCAATGAGTCAGTTCTTCACATCAAGTGGCCAAAGTATTGGAGTTTCAGCTTCAACATCAGTCCTTCCAATGACTATTCAGAACTGATTTCCTTTAGGACTGACTGGTTTGATTTCCCTGCAGTCCAAGGGACTCTCAAGGGTCTTTTCCAACACCACAGTTCAAAAGCATCAATTCTTTGGCGCTCAGCTTTCTTTAAAGTCCAACTTTCACAACCATACATGACCACAGGGGAAACCACAGCTTTGAATAGACACACCTTTGTTGGCAAAGTAATGTCTCTGCTTTTTAATATGCTGTCTATGTTGGTCATAGCTTTTCTTCCAAGCAGCAAGTGGCTTTTAATTTCATGGCTGCAAGCACCATCTGCAGTGATTTTTGGAGCTCAAGAAAATAATCATGTCACTGTTCCCATTGTTTCCCCATCTATTTGCCATGTAATGATGGGACTGGATGCCATGATCTTAGTTTTCTCAATGTTGAGCTTTAAATCAGCTTTTTCACTCTCCTCTTTCACTTTCATCAAGAGGCTCTTTAGTTCCTCTTCACTTTCTGCCATAAGGGTGGTGTCATCTGCATATCTGAGGTGATTGATATTTCTCCTGGCAATCTTGATTCCACCTTGTGCTTCATCCAGCCCTGCATTTTGCATGATGAACTCAACATATAAGTTAAATAAGCAGGGTGACAATATACAGCCTTGACATACTCCTTTCTCGATTTGGAACCAGTCTATTGTTCCATGTCCAGTTCTAACTATTGCTTCTTGACCTGCATAGAGATTTCTCAAGAGGCAGGTGAGGTGGTCTGGTATTCCCAACTCTTTCAGAATTTTCCACAGTTTCTTGTGATCCACACAGTCAAAGGCTTTGGCATAGTCAATAAAGCAGAAATAGATGTTTTTTTTCTGGAACTCTCTTCCTTTTTTGATGATCCAGCAGATGTTGGCAATTTGATCTCTGGTTCCTCTGCCTTTTCTAAAACCAGCTTGAACATCTGGAATTTCACGGTTCACATACAATTGAAGCCTGGCTTGGAGAATTTGAGCACTACTTTGCTAGCGTGTGAGATGAGTGCAATTGTGCGGTAGTTTGACCATTATTTGGCATTGCCTTTCTTTGGGATTGGAATGAAAACTGACCTTTTCCAGTCCTGTGGCCACTGCTGAGTTTTCCAAATTTGCTGGTATATTGAGTGCAGCACATTCACAGCATCATCTTTTAGGATTTGAAATAGCTCAACTGGTATTCCTTCACCTTCACTAGCTTTTTTCATAGTGATGCTTTCTAAGGCCCACTTGACTTCGCATTCCAGGATGTCTGGGTCTAGGTTGGTGATCACACCATCATGATTATCTGGGTCATGAAGATCATTTTTTTGTGCAGTTCTTCTGTGTATTCTTGACACCTATTTTTAATATCTTCTGCTTCTGTTAGATCCATACCACTTCTGTCCTTTATTGTGCCTGTCTTTGCATGAAATACTCCCTTGATATCTCTAATTTTCTTGAAGAGGTGTCTAGTCTTTCCTATTCTATTGTTTTCCTCTATTTCTTTGCACCGGAGAAGGAAATGGCAACCCATTTCACTATTCTTGCCTAGGGAATCCTCATGGACCGAGGAGCCTGGTGGGCTACAGTCCATGGGGTTGCAGAATCAGACATGACTGAATGACTAAGCACAGCACATTTCTTTGCATTGATCACTGAGGAAGGCTTTCTTATCTCTCCTTGCTATTCTTTAGAACTCTGCATTCAAATGGGTATATCTTTCCTTTTCTTCTTTGCCTTTAGCTTCTCTTCTTTTCTGAGCTATGTGTAAGGCCTTCTCAGACAACCATTTTGCCTTTTTTGCATTTCTTTTTCATGGGAATGGTTTTGATCCCTGCCTCCTGTACAATGTCACGAAATTGCGTCCATAGTTCTTCAGGCACTCTTACCAGATCTAATCCCTTGAATCTATCTGTCACGTCCACTGTATAATCGTAAGGGATTTGATGTAGGTCATACCTGAATGGTCTAGTGGTTTTCCCTACTTTCTTCAATGTAAGTCTGAATTTGGCAATAAGGAGTTCATGATCTGAGCCACAATCAGTTCCCAATCTTGTTTTTGCTGACTGTATAGAGCTTCTCTATCTTTTGATGCAAAGAATATAACCAATCTGATTTTGGTATTGACCATCTGGTGATGTTCATGTATAGAGTCTTCTCTTGTATTGTTGGAAGAGGGTGTTTGCTATGACCAGTGTGTTCTCCTGGCAAAACTCTGTTAGCTTTTGCCCTGGTTCATTTTGTACTCCAAGGCCAAACTTGCCTGTTACTCCAGGTATCTCTTAACTTCCTACTTTTGCATTCCTGTCCCCTATGATTAAAAGGAAATCTTTTTTGGGTGTTAGTTCTAGAAAGTCTTATAGGTCTTCATAGAACTGTTCAGCTTCTTCAGCATTACTGGTTGGGGCATAGACTTGGATTGCTGTGACCCTGAATGGTTTGCCTTGGAAACAAACAGAGATCATTCTGTCGTTTTTGAACCCAAGTACTGCATTTTGGACTTTTTTTGTGTTGAGTATGAGGGCTACTCCATTTCTTCTAAGGCATTCTTGCCCACAGTAGTAGATATAGTGATCATCTGAGTTAAATTCACCCATTCCAGTCCATTTTAGTTCACCGATTCCTAAAATGTTGATGTTCACTCTTGCCATCTCCTGTTTGACCACTTCTAGTTTACCTTGATTCGTGGACCTAACAACATTCCATGTTCCTATGCAATATTGCTCTTTACAATCAAAACTAATCAAACTGATCACAGGGACCACAGACTTGTCTAACTCAATGAAACTATGAGCTGTGCCATGTAGGGCCACCCAAGATGGATGGGTCATAATGAAGAGTTCTGACAAAATGTGGTCCACTGGAGAAGGGAATGGCAAACCACTTCAGTATTCTTGCCTTGAGAACCCCATGAACAGTATGAACAGTATGGTAGAGTTAGGGTAGAGTTTGCTCTACCCTTGAACATTTGTGGGAATCTATGAACATTGTGAGAAAGGTCCCGCCCTGGTATTGCCAGCCTCTTTCAGTCAGAGCGAGGTTCACATGGTCTCTTCTGGTTTTGGCTTCCTCAAAGCTCTGCACTGATCCAGAAAGTTTATGGGTGTCCCCAGATGAGCAGTAGGACTTGAGGACAGACACAGGAGGGTGTGTCTGAACTTAGAGGAAGCTCCCTACATGGTGCCTGGGGAGGGTGTTGACTTTGGGGTTCATTAGCCCCCTGGAGAGGGGCTGCAGTGCAGGTTGAGATGTAATTAGATGCCTCAGGTGTATTTATATGAGTTCACAGGACAGCAATCCCAAGCACCAAAATGGACCTACAAGCAGGTAGGGACTTGCCCCCTGTTGAACACCTACTGTGTGGCCCTTGATAACTCATCTACCCCTCACCACAGTCCTGCTGTTATGTATCTGTATCTGTATTTATCTGTAAGTGCTGTTATGTCCTTTTACAAATGAGGGCCCTGGGGCTCAGAAAGATTATGAAAATAGCCTAGGATCACAGTGCAGTAAGTGGCAGAGCTGGAATTTCTAGGCTGGGATTTTTTTTTTTTTTTAAGCTGGGATTTTAAGAGGAACTTGGCCTGTTTGGATCCTGTCTTGAGGAAGTGTGATGAAAGGGATAGTGGGGCACTGCCCCTTTGCTCCCAGGGGACCCCTCCCCAACCCCAGTTACTCCCAAGTCATATTCTTGTTGCTTCTCCTCTGCCCTGCTGGGAAGGTCTTCCCTTCCTGCTTCTGAGCCCCTCTCCTCTCCCCGTGCCATTTTGAGCTCTTGCAATGAGCATGGGAGACCCGAGGAAGTTTACTCTGCATGTGGGGTTTCTTCCTCTGTTGGGCCTGGGTGCTCCTGGTTTGCGCAGGTGGGGTCTCATGGTGTCACTCCCTGAAGTATCTAGCATAACTAAGCCATGGGAGCTTCTCTTGGGCTCATGTTGGCCGGGCTCTGCCCTGAGCTCGCCTTTTCTGGAGGCTGGGGCAGGGAGGGTCCCTCTACCAGCAGGCGCTTAGCTGGAATGTGGCTGAAGGCAACGGAGTGCAGCAATGACTGGTTGCCCACATGGTCTTGAGTTGCCATGTACAAGCCTCCTTGCAATCCCACATGCCTGTCCTTGGCATAGCCAGCTTCCAGTGTCCCTCCTTTCCCCTTGTCTGTGTGCACCAAGCTTTCCACAGCAAGGTTCTGGTGCATGGATGCAGTCACATGAATGAGATCACATGAATTGAGTCATGTGTGCTGACACAGACATCCTCTACTTAGCTTCCCAGATGACACGTCATTGTATGCATTTTCCTGTGAATCTGGTTAGTGGCCCCACCCACCAGGCACTGGTGTCACTACGGGCACCCCTGCTTCCTCCGGGCATGGTTCCCTGCACCCCTCCTGTCCCATGCAACCCTGTGATCTGCCTCTGGGCACCGTTGCTGCTGCGGCTGCCTCCTCCACGGCCAGGAGACTCTAGGGGCTGAGGCTGCATGCAGTCCACAAGTCAGAGGGTGCCCCCTACCCCTCTGTGTGCTTTAGATGGACGTCACAAATAGAAGCCTGTGCTGCGATGCCTGGCAGAGCTTTTGGTCAAGCGGGGTTTTCTGGATTTTACCTGTTGCCACCCTCGAACCTGAGACATGGCTGGACTGGGAGAGGTGTGTGAAAAACAAGGATCATGCCGCTGCCAACGTGATGCTTTTTCTGCAGCCACGACTGCTCAGTGCCTGGGCCAAGCCTGGCTTGCTGACTCCTGCTTATTTTAAGAGGGCTTTCTGCCAGGAAGCTGCTTGTGTGCTTGTTCAGCCGCTCAGTCATATCCGACTCTTTGAGACCCCATGGACGGTAGCTTGGGAGGTTTCTCTGTCCATGGGATTCTCCAGGCAAGAATACTGGAGTGGGTTGGCATTCCCCTCTCCCGGGGATCTTTCTGACCAGGGACCGAACCCAGATCTCCTGCACTGCGGGAGGGTTCTTTCCTGCTGGGCCACCCTGGAGGCTGCTTAGCCCCTTGTGAAACAGATGCTGGAGGGTTTCCCTCACCTGGTTGCCAGACCGCTCTTGAGCCCAGCAAGCTGATACGGGGAATGTGTCACTGTGACCTCATCTGCTTCTTTATCATCTCCTCTGTGTTCTTTCTGCTTCCAGCCCTCCGTTGTGTCTTTTCCCCTGCCTGGAACAAGCGCAGGTTCATGCCTGTGTTGTGATATCTGGTGGCAGCTTCTCTCCAACCAGCTAAATCCTGCTTTTCCCTTGGGCCCCAGCTGACACCCCTCCCCTCCAACCTTGGGAAGCTTCCCTTGATTAGCAGCCCTGCACCACTGCTCCCTCTTCTCAATTCCTATAGCCCTTAGTCGGACCCACCCATACAGTCATGTGACCACTTTACCCCTACACTAGATGCGATGTTTGTGTCCCTCTAACTCCAATTCCTATATTGAAACCTAATCTTCCATATGATGGTATTTGAAAGTGTAACCTTTGGGTGATTAGGCCGTGAGGGTGGAGCCCTAGTGAATGGAATTAGTGCCCTTATAAAAGAGGCCCCAGAGAGCTTGCTCCTTTCACTATGTGAAAACACAGCAAGGAGATGGCTATGAACCAAGAAACATGCTGTTAGCAGACACTGGTTTCCAGTGCCTTGATCTTGAGCTTCCAGCCTCCAGACCGTGGGCAATACATTTCTGGTGTTCATAAGCCACTCAGTTAGTGGTACTTTATTACAGCATCATGAACAGACTAAGACAACCCTCAAGTAGTTCTATACCTGGTATCACTTCTCGCCAGTTCTCTACCTGGTATCATGGACTAGTGCCCCTTGAGGTCTTGAAGTACATGCAGTTTGCTTCTCTTGCTTCCTGCAAAGCACTCACTGCTTGGCTAGAGCTCAGCAAAACTATGATGCCTGCTGGAGTAAAAGCATGGACATGCTTGATGTGGGCCTGGGAGGGCCAAGTAACTCTTTTCTTTGTGCTGCCTTAAAATCCTGACTTGGTTAATTAAGACACACTGAGAAGTCAGGAGAACTGGCATCTTCTGTTTGCAAATCATACTCTGTTCTGTCCTGCCCTCGTCCCCCAAGCCACCTGATTGACAGCCCTGAGAGCAAAAGTGCCTGCAGGTCCCTTCCAGGTGCTGCCTCTCCACCTCTAAGGAGGGAGATTTAGTTGTATGGATCTTGGCAAAGGTTTAAAACCTGCAATAAATAACAAAAAATTCAGCCTACCATTCTGCATATTTTATAACTCAGTCTAATAAAGAAATAATCCAAGATGGCACCTGCTAAGAAAACTTAGTTTATTGAAATATGACTGTAATATAGAAAAGATGGCTAATGCGCTAGGCTGCAAGATATTAATGCTCTACACTTCAGCTGGTGTGTTTAAAAGAAGTCTCTCATGTATTTTATTTTATTTTATTAGGAGCCATATCATTAGCTTTTAAAGACATTGTGCGTGAGAGAGAGAAGAGATTTGAACTATTAAAAAAAAAAAAGTCAGCAACTCGAACTGCCTTTCTCTACAAATGAAACAAACAAACCAAAAAAAAAGTTTTTTTTCATAAACATTTTTTTTTCCTGGCTGGGATATTAGGACAGTATATTAAATTCCCCCAAAAGGAGGCCCTAGAACTATTTACATAATAATATCTCCACTGTGGTTGTGACAGATGGGCTTCACTGACGCAGACATACTGTTAGGGGCTTAGCAATAGATTAAAAAAAAACCACCACAATACTGTGTAACATAATAAAAGTGTATTGTAATGTACATCATAACTTGTGGCCAAGGTTAAATTTGCAGTCGGAGTATGAAAGTCGTATTCCATTATACAAAATAGATGTTACACGGAAAAGCATTAAAGATGAGTTGACTCAACCATTTATTTTTAGTTTATATTTTATTCTATTTTCCTTTGCCCTACTTATGCAATATTTTTTTAATCACATGAAATGACATGGTTATGTACCCCCTACCTACCCCCACCTCAGAGTGAGGGGCAGCCTGGGATCTACAGACTTTCTTAATTTTGTAGATTCATGTTTCAGGGGACCCTGAGACCCTCTGTTGGAAAATGGCTGTTTGTAGTTTTCCATATTTTGCTTTACTCAAAGCTTCTTGCTGGAGGTGAGACTAGCAGTGAGGAGGACCTCCTTTGGCTTATGTGGCATCTTTAGATATAAGCTATAATTATAGGGCAATGTGGCCATCAAGAGGTGATATGTATATGAGAGCAGAGACCAGTGGGATCCATCTCATGGAGGTTCGATGGGGAATGCCTTCCTAGGCAATCCTGTCTTTCTTGCTCCAGAACTTGACCATTGACTTCATCTCTCCACCAGCATGCATTCTAAGGGGTGGGTGAAGGGAGAGACATTCTTTACCCTGTGAGGAAGTATTTATGGGGCGGGATCTCTGCTGAAGACTTTTTCCTCATCTACTGTCCTAAATCTCTAGGTGCTGTTCAGTGTCAACAGAAATGACAATTAAAAAAAATGAATCACAAGATAATAGAATTTTGGAGCTAGTACAAAACATCTGTGCAAAAAGTCCTCCATGGACCTCATTTTTTAAGTCTGTAAAATGGGAATACTTTAGTTCCTATTTCATGGGTGTGGTTATGAAGTTTTAATGAATCAAGTGCTTAGCACATAGTACTCAATAAATGACAAAGGTTCCATTTAATCATCATAAATATTGTCTCACTTAAAGATGGTCTTCTGGAGACTGCTGCTACGCTGCTGCTAAGTCACTTCAGTCGTGTCCGACTCTGTGCAACCCCATAGATGACAGCCCAAGAGGCTCCTCCATCCCTGGGATTCTCCAAGCAAGAACATTGGAGTGGGTTGCCGTTTCCTTCTCCAATGCATGAAAGTGAAAAGTGAAGGTGAAATCGCTCAGTTGTGTCCAACTCTTAGCGACCCCGTGGACTGCAGCCTACCAGGCTCCTCCATCCATGGGATTTTCCAGGCAAGAGTACTGGAGTGGGGTGCCATTGCCGTCTCCCTCTGGAGACTAGAAAGGGCAATTGAAGAACTGTGTTTTCTCCTTTCTGAACTCTCTCTCCTTGGGTCTCTGTTTTAGGCCAGAAATTAATTCACCCACCCCTCCTTCCTTCATCCTCTCCTTGCTTCCTTCCTTCCTTTTTCTGTTGGTTTAATCTACCCTCTTGCTTTCTGCAGTATTATCCATTATGGAAGGCTCCACTGAATTCTTTCCCCCTTATCACTCCTTTATTTGACAACCCTGACCTCTTCTGAAACACAGAGCAACTTCTCTCTACTTACCCATTCGGTAACAATTTGCAGGTGGAAGTTAGAGATACTATCATGGCAGCCTAGAGAGGAAGAATGTTGAAAAACAGAGGTCTTTTGCAAGGAGGGAGTTCTATATTACCATAGAGCTCTTTCAAACAAAGGGCTGAAAGAGTATCTGTGGGCCTTTGTGGGGGATGCTCAAGGGCAGATTGCAGCATTCAAGGAGGCTAGCATTGCAAGTAGTTCAAGAGATCAACTAGTCTAAGCTTCACCTTTAAAATATGAAGATGGAGGAAACTGAGGCTCAGGTGGACACGAGGCTGCTCTGCCAAGAGTCCCACAGCTCAGTTACTAGCTGGCTCCCCACTTCACTGGTGGTTGATTCTCCTTCCCACCACCATGCCACAGACCCTGTACCAGGTGTGGAAATTAACTAGAAGACTTACAAACTCGACAATAGAAAGCTGTTGTTGTAAGCCGTTGTTGTCTTGAGTTTTTCTTTTTGTCTTGAGTTACAATGAAAGCTTTTGCTTACTGATGAGAGTGATCTTCTAACTATTTAATATTTAAGGAGGGCAAGACTATATTAATTGCTTCTATATGCACAGTACATGTACTACACAGGGAGACAAATCTTACAACAGATGTTCAGTTGCTATTTGTTGATCCAATTGAATTGGTTCTGAACTAGTCCGAGTTAGTGTCTTCACTTTGGTCAAAGCCAGCCACCTCTTAGAAGACACTGGCGATTCGGTTGAGTGCATACATAGCCTCTCAGTACTCCTTGGCAGTGTGCAGAATGTTAAGGGGTGGTTTTAACGAGAGGCCCTCCCCCTGGGGCGGGGCCAGACCAGGATATACAGGAAGACAGAGGCACTGCCCTGGTGGTGAGCCGGGCTCAGGGAATTCAGTCAGGGATTGCTCTGCTGAGGAGGCTGATGTTTCTGTGCTGGGGCCAACCATCAACCCTGCAAGGTCGGAGAAGCTGACCGCTAGGGACAATTTTGAGAAGGAAACAAGCACCATCTTCTTGAAAGACTGTCCTGAATACTTAGTGCTGCATCTAATGGGACCTCAAACACAATCTGAGCATATGGCTACCTGCATGGGGTTATTTAAAGAGTCCTGCGAGTTTGAAGGTTATGATTCACACCAACACTGTTCAATAGAAATATTATGTGAGCCACAAATAAAATGTAAAATTTACTTGCAGACATATTAAAAAGTAAAAAGAAGCAGGTGAAATTTATGTTATGAATATATTCTAACTTAATTCCCTACCTCTAAACTATTCTAATTTCAACGTATTGTCACTATATGAGGTTAATAATAAGATGTTTACACTCTCTTCATAATAAGTCTGAAATTTTGTGTTTGTTTACATTTAAGGTATATATCAACTGGATGAAAAGTTTCTTAATGAATACAGTTTTGCAAGATGAACAAATTCTAGAGATTGGTTACATGGCACTGTGAATATACTTAATAAGAAATTATACAATGAAATGGTTAATATGGGAATTTTTGCATATTGAACCATATTTTTTAAAAATGAAGCAGGTACATTTGTATGGGAAAATCCTTAAAATGTGGTTAAATAAATATTAAATCAAAATAATAGTAGCATTAAAAAATAAAGTATATATCAACTGGAATTCAGTCAGTTCAGTACAGCCACTCAGTCGTGTCTGACTCTTTGCAGCCCCAGGGACTGCCCCATGCCAGGCTTCCCTGTCCATCACCAACTCCCTGAACTCACTCAAACTCATGTCCATAGAGTCGGTGATGCCATCCAACCATCTCATCATCTGTCGTCCCTTCTCCTCCCGACTTCAATCTTTCCCAGCATCAGGGTCTTTTCCAGTGAGTCAGTTCTTTGAATCAGGTGGCCAGGGTATTGGAGCTTCAGCTTCAGCATCAGTCCTTCCAATCAGTCTTAAAGGAATTTAGGATGGACTGGTTGGATATCCTTGCAGCCTAAGGGACTCTCAAAGAGTCTTCTCCAACACCACAGTTCAAAAGCATCAATTCTTTGGTGCTCAGCTTTCTTTATGGCCCCACTCTCACATCCATACATGACTACTTCTCAAGTGGGCTTCCCAAGTGGCTCAGTGGTAAAAAAAAACCAAAAACCAAAAAACAACACCTGTCAGTGCAGGAGATGCTGGTTCAATCCCTGGGTCAGGAAGATCTCCTGAAGTAGGAAATGGTAACCCACTCCAGTATTCTTGCCTGGGAAATCCTAAGGATGGAGGAGCCTGTCGGGCTGCTGTCCATGCAGCTGTACAGAGTTGGACATGACTGAACATGCAAGCACTTCCCAAGTACTCAATAGCCCCAGGTGGCTGGCAGATACCATATTTGACTGAATGGGTCTAAAGCATCATTTTCTTCCAAAATTCTGCCAGTTGGGCCAGGAGAGGGGAGTGGATTAAGGGATCATTACTGTTCTAACTCACATCCCCTTTGAAGTGTTTATATTTTAATTCCTTATCAATCTATTGACCTTCAACAATAGTGATCAAGTTTCTCTTTCCAATGTCGCTGGAGTAGAAACACAACCAAGGATTTAGCACCGTTGGTGGGGTTTTGGAGCTCAACAGCAGTTAGAAGGTAGCTGCAGGGATATCACATGGAGGGCACTGGGTGAGAACAAACAGTTGAGATGAGGATGTGAGTGGCATCAAGGTATCGCCCAGGCCACGTGTGACAGTGAAAAGAGCATAGTATCTGTAGGATCAGGACTGGCTAGATGCCCTCACCTGCCTACATGACTTTAGAGGAAACCACAAACCTTCTCGAATCTCATCTTCTGTAATCTGTAACCTGGAGTTAATAAGCCCTTTCCTGGCTTCCTCAAAGGGGAATTGTCAGGCTCCAATTACATGATTCATAGAAGCGGATTGGTGCAAATGCTAAAGTCCTCAGCTCATGTAAATTGTAAGCCATCTAATTATGAGTCTTCCAGTAGGGGTGATTCAGTTAATTCAATGCAGGCAAGTTTTAATAAGGGCCTGCTCTAAGTCAAAGACTGTAGCAAGGGAGGAGGTGTCAAAGAGGGGAACACTTCTGCAATCTCCTGCCTCAGTTAGAGAGAGAGAACTTAGCTAGAAACCATCAGAAGACAGAATATAATTCCTGCAAAGTTGTTTGCACAGACAGTCCAAGGGGAGACAGCAGAGACGGTGCAGTGTGAGCAGGGGAATAAAGGGGTCAGTTGTGGGGTTGGGGGGCCCCAGCTAGGATTCGGAGTTTGAAGGGGCATAGCAAGAGAGGAAAGAGTTCCTGCTAGAGGACACAGCACAAAGTCCAGGAGTGGGAATGAAAAGCCACACCCTAATGAGAAACTTCTGGAATAAGACAGGAGAGAGGGATAGAAAAGGGTGGCCATGGGTCCCTTTCCTGTCAGTACCCTTCCCAACGTAAGAGATATCAGGCAGAGGCCAAATATCTGATGCCCAAGTCTTCTGTCTTGCTCTGAAAGTGGGTCACCCATTGCAGAGGAGACTAGTCCACTCGAGATAAAAATGAAATACGACCACAGCCATGGCAGGGATGCTCAGATACACACCAGGATGGCTGTGGGCAGCTCAGAGAAAAGGGGCTCTGATCTCAGACCATCTCTATGCTGCACATGCTGGCGCCAGGAATAAAACTGGACAGAGGCCCCGCAGGAAACAAAATTGTCATGTATTTCCAAAGGTTCTGGGGGTTTCTGCCTTTCAAGCCGGTTCTCTATTATCAGTTTACTATTTAATATCATTTTTTTTTTTTTTTTTTACTTCCCAGGTGACTCAGTGATAAAGAAACTGCTTGCAATGCAGGAGATGAAGTTTCCATTCCTGGTTTGGGAAGATGCCCTAGAGAAGGCAATGGCAACCCACTCCAGTATTCTTGCCTGGAGAATCCCAATTGACAGAGGAGCCTGGTGAGCTACAGTCCATGGGGTTGCAAAGAGTCAGACATGACTTAATGACTGAGCACACGCACACATCTATTTTTTTTACATCAGAGTGTTTTCCATCATGAATCCACAGGTTACACACACACACAACACAACACAGACTCCACCTGCATGCACTGTAGGTGCCCTCCGTAGGCACACACAGATGTCCTCTCCTAACACACACACACACACACACACACACACGCGCACGCACACACACGCCTTAGGAACATGGAGGGCAGACTGATCTAATTGGATAGCAGTGAATGAATGAAGACTCAGGGCTGAGCTGATGTATAAGACTGCTAATTAGGCACCCAACCGGTGGCTACAGAAAGGACACTGTGGGTACTCGTGTCCCCTCTTCTTTCCTTTCCTGTCAATATTCTATCAGTTCTAATATCCTTCAAGATTTGGGGTCCTTGCTTGCCTGTCACTTTCCCCCATTCTTAGGTATACTTTTTTCCCTGAGTTCAACTGGGTCTAGGAATATGGATATTGGAGAAGGTAAAATTTTGTGTGGAGATAGGGTGCTTCAGAAAATTTTTCTCTGCCTGCCCCAGAAGCTCTCTTACCCTGACCGTACTATTTCCAGCTCCTTCTCTGAACTACCCTTGCCCGGAGAAGAGGAACTGCTTTATCTGGATTTGAATGATAGGCTATTTTCTAGTGTTCTTTTATAAGGCAGAAAATGCAGGCTGGGGCCATTTTCTTCCTTCTTCCATATTCTTTATATTTAGTGCACAATTGGGTCTAACTTAATAAGTGTAGTGTGGACAGAAGAATGAATAAGCACAAGATGATGAGTTTACAAAATCACATTCCATTTGCCAGTCAAATCTTGATCTAAAATTGTGCTCCAAGGATCTGAAATGAAGCCTTGTTTCTATCCAGAGGTCTAACACCAGCCAAAGTATGGCAAACCCAAATCCAGACAAATCCGTAGTCCCAGCACCCACTGCCACTGCCATGATGATAGGTAGACTAAAGCCATAAGCACTGCCAGAGGTCAGCTGAAATGGCCCATCAAAGGTGGCCAGATGAAAGAATGGCCCCTGTGGCTCTGGAAAAATAAAGCCAACAGAACACCTGATTAATTCAGAAACAAAACATGGGGTTAATATCTGTTTTTTTCCAACTCTCCTGGCTGTTGGGGCTCTGCTTTGCCCACTGGGTGATGTGTTCCCCAAGAGCGAGGATTGAAGTCTCCCAGCTTTAAAGTCAAGAGTTGACTTTCAGGGGTTTCTCCAGCCTTGGAGCTAAATTTCACCTCCAAAATTAGAAGTAGAGTCTGGTTAGTTTGCACCAAAGTAGGAGGGCTTATGTATACCTCAAGGGTCCCCATGACCATGACCTTGGCAACATGTCTTCAATCTTTAGGAAGGGAAACTAGCATATAGATGTACTGTCTACATGCCAAATATTGTACTAGTTATTCTCAAATGTATTATTTTCCCCTAACTTTGATGACAACCTCATGATTGAAGATTGTTTTAGATAGGACTGAAGCTCCACGAGCGAAGCTGCTCACTGAGTCCCTCACGGATCTGGCTGTCAATATGCAAGCCTCATATCTTGGCCCTGCACCTGAGGACACACATTGGGTAGGGAAGCATGGAATGCCCTGAATTAACATGGAATATAGTAGGGAGCACAGGGCAGATTAGGGTGGGATGAGACTTCATTTCCACCTTTCCTCTTTCTTTTTCCCCAAGAGGGTCTCATAAGCTCCCCTCATGCTCAGTGCAGTGGGCAGAGCCTCTCCAGAGGATCTGCAATTCAAAGAGATAAGTGATTTGAAAGGGAAATATCTCCAGTGGTAGGTCAGGCACCTAGTGGCCAGTGAGAGGACAGCTGGAGGTGGGTGGACAGGTCCTAAGGACTTGAGAGCCTGGGCATAAGGCTGTCTACTCCCGGTATTTCCTTCCTCTGCCAGACCCACTTCCCTCTGCCCTTTCCTATCTGGCTCCTCCGCTTCTTTTCAGGACTCTGAGTTGCTAGGCAACTCTAGTCTGGAGCTGAGGTTCTCACTGTAGTGAGCAGCTTCCATGCAGGGACGGGGAGTTGATGGCGCCGGTGATTACAGGTGTCTGTGTAGAAAGGCAGACAACAGCACCCCCCTCACTGCCTCCCAGGGACAGAGGAAATGAGAGGTCTGGGAAGGGGAAGCAAAGTTTTGCCCAGGCCACTTTCCACCTCTCCTTTCTGCTCTCCGGTTCCCTTTTCCCACCAGCAGAGCTTCCTTCCACTCAGGCCCCAGGATCTCCCTGGTGCTCCTGGCTTCCTAGTGTCCCATCAGACCACGGAGATCTGGACCGCCCAGGCCCTTAACACCTCTCCTGGAGCTCCCTCAGCTGGTCACCCTTTATGGGCATGATGCTCAACCTGGGAGACCTCCATGGCTTCACTTTGTTAAGTAGGCTCTGTAAGTAAGGCTCTCTGTTTCTGCAAACTGGAGAGGTGAGAGCTCTATCCATTTCTGTTGTGCTCCCGTGACTGCAGGGAAAGTGATGTGTCTATTCACGGTCAGCCTAAGCTGCCCCTGGGGTGATGCTCAGAGGGCAGCCTAAGGGACACTTGCCGCTTCCCTGGTGCAGGCTTAAACGTTTACTGAATTCATACCCTGGTCCAAGTACCGCCCATTCTTGATGCTGGAGATTCCATAAGCAAGGAGACATTCAGTCTCTGACCTCACAGAGCAATACTTATACTGGACGAGAACATCAGCAAACAATAGACAGTTAAACAAGTAATGCTACTTCGTAAGGTGGCTTTGACAGTTCCCTTCTGGAAGGGCTGTCCTGCTCAGAACTGGAGGGACCCTGGGTTTCTTTCTATCAATATACACCCTGGGCAATATGGAGCTCATCACTGTGGCATTTCCCAGATCAGCGTTGAGTAGTCCCGGTGGCAGAGGTGATCCTAAGTGTGTTTATGTGTGTGTCACCTTCATGGACCCGTGTTTGTGTGGCAGAGGCTTGAGGAGATGAGGAACAGAGCTGATGGCCCTGCTCAGAATGAACCAGCTTCCTGAATGAAAATCGAGGCTGTCAGTCCAATACGGCTTTGGGGAAGGGCGTGATCTAGCCTGGCCAATCATAGCTCAGTGATTAGGCAGGACCATGTGGTCTCAGGTTAGCCAATTAGAATTCACTCCTGCATTCTGGGTAGGAGGAGTTCTTTCTCTGCAGGAGTTTCCCAGCGGCTATCACTCAACTTGAGGCTGGCACAGCCTACCCAGAGGAAGTTGGAGAAGGCAAAAAAGTGAGAGCCTGAGGACAGCCCACGTTTGGATCTTTGGGTTTCATAAACCAGTATACTCCATTTTATTAATTTTTTTTTTCATTTTATTATTTTATTTTATTAAGGCTTAAGTCAGTTTGGACTGCAAAGAGATCCAACCAGTCCATTCTAAACGAGATCAGTCCTGGGTATTCTTTGGAAGGAATGATGCTAAAGCTGAAACTCCAGTACTTTGGCTACCTCATGCGAAGAGTTGACTCATCGGGAAAGACTCTGATGCTGGGAGGGACTGGGGGCAGGAGGAGAAGGGGACGACACTGACTCAATGGATGTGAGTCTGAGTGAACTCTGGGAGTTGGTGATGGACAGGGAGGTCTGGCGTGCTGCAGTTCATGGGGTCACAAAGAGTCAGACACAACTGAGCGACTGAACTGAACTAAACTGAAGCCAGTTTGCTTGGATTTTTACCACTTGCCCAAGTAAAGTTTCTGTATCCATATGATGTCATCATTTCTCCCGACCCCTTTGCTGCCCAAGTATCCAGGGTTGTCCTCCAGGCTGAGGAGTCCTTTCTTAGTCCAAACTCCGAGTTTCAGGCCAGGGACCGCTTATTCCCTCTTCTTTCTGGCAGAGCACACCTGTGCTCTGTTCCATTTCTTCAGGGCCCTACCCTCAGCAAAGGTTCCTTTGATCAATTACAGTAGGTTTTTGATGGCTAAAGGGCTTCCTTCGTGGCTCAGCAGTAAAGAATCCACCCACAGTTCAGGAGATGCTGGTTCTATCCCTGGGTCAGGAAGATCCGCTGGAGGAGAGCATGGCAACCCACTCCAGTATTCTGGCCAGAAAAATCTCATGGACACAGGAGCCTGGCAGGCTATGGTCCATGGGGTCACAAAGAGTCGGATGCAACTGAAGTGTCTGAGCACACA
This sequence comes from Capra hircus, assembly GCF_001704415.2. Lineage (NCBI taxonomy): Eukaryota > Metazoa > Chordata > Mammalia > Artiodactyla > Bovidae > Capra > Capra hircus. The sequence continues at coordinate 19,672,186 of NC_030831.1, read as the reverse complement.
CAATGGCTAAAAATTGCTCTGGCCGTATTGATGGCCTTTTCACATTTGTACTGTGGTTCTTTGCTGTAATCCATGGACTGGGATACCTGATGGTGGGAGTCCAGGCAGTGTGGCAGACTGCAGAGAGATAGCTTCATAGGATGCTCCTCTTAGTGACTCTAAAGTTCCTTGGCTGGATGTTCAGTTTTTCTGCCTGTGTCCATGGCTGAAGGCCAACTACCTTGGCTCGCAGTGAAATGCCAGGGCCTCTACCACTGCGAGGAGGTCATGTCCTTCCCACAGAAGGAGGCAGAAAGGTACTGAAGGGAAAGCTTTTGGAAACAGGCATCCAATGAACCTCTGAGTCCTGGAGTGGCCTGGACTAGTCAGTGACTTTGCCCTTCTCCTTTATATAAGTGAGCTGAACCTCCAAGTCCTCTTCCAGTGCTCACATCTTCGGAGGGATGTCTGTGACTCTGAGTGACTCGTGTCTTTGTGTTTTAGCATGAGAGTATCCCCAGAGGGAAGTTTCCTAGGTGTCTCAGTGGTAAAGAACCCACCTGCTAATGCAGGAAATGTGGGTTTGATCCCTGGGTCAAAAAGATCCCCTGGAGTAGAAAATGGCAACCCACTCCAGTATCCTTGCCTGGGAAATCCCATGGACAGAGGAGCCTGGTGGGCTACAGTCCTTGGGGTGACTAAAGTCATTCAACAACAGAATCCCCATAGGAGTGTAAGGCATATTAAAAAGGATATTTTGTGCAGTTCACTCTCATTTCACAATCCACTCTGAGTTTTCTTGCTCCCTTCTACTGGTTTCAGCCTTGTTTCGTGACTTACTCCCGTTCATTGCACACAGAGCGGTGAGTGGGAAGTGTAAGGAGTTTAACTCCTGCAGTTAGGACAGCTGGGTTCCAGTCTTAACGTGGCTACTATCCAAAGAGCTGAGTCCTTGAAAGAGGTACCTGGTACTTTTGATCTGTGTGCTTATTTGTAAAATGGGAATGAGACCATTTTGCTTTGCTCACAGGTTGTGGTTTATGTGACGCATTAAATGCAGATGCAATGAAGAGATAGAGGCTGTGTAAAAATACCAGGTATTGCTTGGCACTTGGTTTGCAGGAGGCCAAGTTTCAGCTTTCTTTGGTTATCCTGCATCTGGGTTCATCCTACCCTAGCTGCCTCTGCCATGCCTCTCTGACTCCAAGGAAAATAAAGTCTTGTACCTGAGGTATATCTGTAGGGGAGCCAGTGGTATGTCTATCATCAGCCCTCTGAACTCCTCTTCAGAAAAGGTTGATGATGACTCACCAAGGCAGCAGGTGGCGAGACGGGTCTAAAATTATAGTGGAACCGACCATTCAGAAGAGACAGGCGCATATGGAATTGGTACCTCTGCCCTGATCATCATCAAGTGCTCAAGGAATCACCCAGAGACAAGGAAAAGCAGAAAAATATTAAGCTCTGTGGAAATACTGCTTTGGATGACATTGTCAACATTGCCTGACAGACGCAGCAGTAATCTTTAGTGCAGGAACTCTCTGGAGCCACTAAAGAGATCCTGGGGACTTCACAGTCTGTGGTTGCTGTGTTGATGGCGGCCTTCGTGACATTCATATATGACATTCACAGCGTTGCGGTACAATGGCCAGCTAATTAAATATTTCAATAAAGAATCATTTGATATTTAGGAAAAAATGTTTTTACAAAAGGAAAAATTACCAAGGGAAAGACAGGGTTAGTTTTCTGCCACATCCAGGGAGCAGTGGGGTGAAACTCCATCTGACAATGGATTGTAAGATGGCAGCTCAGAGAGGGAAGGTGGCAGCTCAGCCTCACACAGCCAGTCCCTGGACTGAGGTGTGGTCTGTGAGCAGAGCAGGAGGCCCTCCTCCCAGTGTCCTGTCGGCTTACTCTCCCAATTTCCAGGTTAGAGATTTGAATCAGATACAAGGCAAATGCTTAGGCAAGGGAAAAGGGTTTTGCCAGCTTGCTCCACAGGGAAGGAGTCTGTGATATGATATGAAGCCGAAAATAGAGTGTCTCAGGAAAGAAGGTTTGGCCGCTGACTGCCTTGTGCTGGGTGTGGGGGCCTCCTCCAGGAAGGCGGGCGCTGAAATGAGAATAGGCCACGGTCGCTGCCCGTGGTGTACTGCTGAGTGCAGACGCTCTGGGCGGGCGTTTGGAATCCGTGTCACAAGAAAGGGGTCCCACCGGAAAGGCTGCTTTAGCAGTGCTGTCCTGCTGGGGTCTGTGGAACATCCTGACACAGTCCGGGGCTTGAACAAGGGCCAAGGATTTATCCAGAAACAGCAAGCCCTGTACAAAGACGATCCCGGATTTAGAATAGATGAAAGGTACTTTGAGGGAGTTCAAAGAACGGGCGCATGCTCCCTGATGGCTTCTTGCTGGATATTTTGAGAGGTGACTGGGGCACGTTTTCCCGCCCAGCTTCTCCCAGGGGTCTTTTCTAACACAGTTTCTCTCCATTAGTATATTCCAGAGCTCACGGGTTCGGAAGTCTTAATATGGAAATTCCTGCAGCGGAGGGAACAGGCTTCTCCCAGTTGGGGATTGCTGAGGCCATTATTCTGATGATGTTAATGGTGATGATTAATTGGCACTAATGATGGAGATGTGGAAAGTAATGAGACCACCTGATTGGGCAACGGGAAAGATGGAGCTTGTGGGCACGTGGTGAGGATGGTTATAGTGACAGTGGTGACAATAACAGAGAGAGCACTGTATTAGAAATTTGTTGAAAAATCTAGGGGACAAACCTTAACTTAAACTTTACTATCTTCTCCAGGAAGGTAGATAATTGGCAAAAAAGATGATGTGCCTCTGACAAAGGGGAAAAGAAAATACCTTTTTCTGTGGTCGGTTCTATCTAACCAGATACTTGGTGTCAGTTCTACTAGGTATATTGCAGCATGGCACCAGGTTTTTGGTGGACCCAGGGCAGTGTACATTAAGAAGCAAACTCAAGTCAATGCTAGTGACCGCAAACAAACCTGTGCCCTCCCAAATGGAGGGTTAAAACAAGGAGACAGCCATCCTCATTGTCATTCTCCGAACAGTGTCTAGAGAGAAAGGATGTGAAAAGTCAATCATCAAGCTCTTCTTCAAGACCTGAAGCAATCCCACTGCTTTTGAGGAGCATTTCATATGAGGTTGTGCTTGCAATAAGCCCTCTACTCCCGTTTCCACCCTGGAGTCCCAATGTCCTTGGTTTTCTGAGTCACCGGGTCCAACTAGCGATATGACAGCATTAAGGCAAAGGAACTTTGAGGTCTGACTGCTGTTCATAGCACCAGTGGCATCCAAAATAGCAAGGGAGAGGTTAAGGTCTCCAAAGGCTAGTGAAGGAGGAGGGTGACATGAGTTCCAGGTAATCCCAACTTTTCTGATTCCCAAAAGCATTAAAAGAAAAAAAGAGATTAGGCAAATTTAACCAGTTACCATCAAGTAAGAGAGATACCTTTACTTCATTTGATTTTGGTGACATTGTGAAACGTGAAAAGCTTGATTTCAGAGCTAGAAGGAAATGGTAACCCACTTCAGTGTTTTTGCCTGGAGAATCCCAGGGACGGGGGAGCCTGATGGGCTGGCATCTACGGGGTCACACAGAGTTGGACACAACTGAAGTGACTTAGCAGCAGCAGCAGCAGCCTTATTTTCCTTTCATTTTTTTTTTTTCCTTCTCTGTGGATGTCCTCACATCCCTGCCTCAGTTGTGCACCATTATTCCTCCATTCTAGGGACAAAATCCCAGGAACACACTCTGTGATGTTGAGACACACTAACAATAGTGCTGTTGCCCAATCTGTCACACTGTGAACATGTGCTCCCTTCCCAGGGAACTTTCTTTCTGATGAGAAAGCCTAGAGGAGAAAGTGCTTACCCCTGGAGGGGATCAGAAATGGTAGATTAGCGCAGAGAAGATCCTTTGCCCTGCAAACCACACCATGAAGGTGGTGCCATGTGCTAGGGCTGTGGTAATGGTGATTTAATGATATTGAGGGCTCTGCCCTTTGGGACTGTGGTTCTGTAGCTTGTCTCTGTATTAACTGGAGGAATGAAGATCGCAATATCCTGCTAACTATTGGTTAATAAAGAGGGCCCACCTTTTCCTAGAAAGTGACTTCTTCCTGAGAAAAGGAAGGTGAGCTGTCAGTTTCTTCATTGGTCCTCTTGTTTTATTAGCTCTTTTCTTTTCTGGTGAGTGAAAAAAGAAATGCTGGGCGGTAGAAGTGTAACTGAAAGGAATTATGCAGAACAAGTTCAGACTATAAAAGGATAAAAAGAATTTGGTTTACTGGTTCTCTTAGGTCCAGAAGTTCTCAAGAAGACTCATCAGCATACGTAAGATTGGAACCAAGGAATACAGGAACATTTAGAACTCCCATTCATTCACTCATTCATTTATATAACAAATATACCTGGGTTAATTTTTATAGGGCCAAAGGATTTAGGACTGAAAGTGTTCCAGAGAAGAGAGCTGTAAGGCACCAAAGGAGAAAAGGGAAAAAAGGAAAGTGAGTTCCAGTTATCAAATGTGTGTGGCAGATTGCCCAAACTTAATAACCTAAAATATAGCAATCATTTTATTGTTTTCATTTCTGAAAGTTCAAGGATTAACTAGGCTTAGCCAGGCAATTCTTGTTCAGGGTCTCTCAGGTATTTGCAGGCAGATAGTTGGAGATGGCAATGGCACCCCACTCCGGTACTCTTGCCTGGAAAATCCCATGGACGGAGCCTGCAGCCTGGTAGGCTGCAGTCCATGGGGTCACTAAGAGTCGGACATGAGTAAGCGACTTCACTTCGACTTTTCACTTTCATGCATTGGAGAAGGAGTGTTCTTGCCTGGAGAATCCCAGGGATGGGGGAGCCTGGTGGGCTGCTGTCTATGGGGTCGCACAGAGTCAGATATGACTGAAGCGACTTAGCAGTAGCAGCAGCAGTTGTAGGGGAGGGGCTGGAGTCATCATAAAGTCTTTCTCACTTGCATACTGGTGGTTGTTGCTGGCTGTTGTCTGGAACTTCAGCTGAGGCTCTTACCTAGCTGATCACCTACACTTGGACTCTCCTTGTGGCTTGGGCTTCCTCACAGGATGGCAGCTGGTTTCCAAAAAAAAAAAAAAAAAAGCATCTCAAGAGAACTGGACGGAAGCACTATCCTCTTGTATGTCCTGGCTTCAGGAGTCACAAGACTGACTCAGATTCCAAGTCAGGGAACACGACCTGCCTCTTCATTGGAGGAATGTCACTGCCAATTGAAAGAAGAACGTATGGAGAACTTGTTGCAGCCATTTTGAAAAAGGTAGGTACATCCAGGTGTGAGTGGTCTTGAATGAAATCTTGCTGAAGAACTAATACTAGTGAATGAAGACTAATCTGGAATAATTAGTCAGCCATACTAGGAAACATATGATCAAATGGGTAATTTTGTAACATGAATAGTTATGGCTAAAAGATAGAGTCAGAGCAGACTTCCTGGAAGAAGTAGGACTTTGAGGTGACTCTGAAGCCTGTGTAAGGCCCATTTGAAAGAAAGAAAGTGGAAGTGTTAGTCACACAGCCATGTCCAACTCAGACCCCATGGACTACAGGAGCCTGCCAGGCTCCTCTGTTCTTGGGATTCTCTAGGGAAGAATACTGGAGAGGGTAGCCATTCCCTTCTTCAGGGTATCTTCCTGACCCAGGGACTGAGCCGGGGTCTCCTGCATTGCAGGTAGATTCTTACTGTCTGAACCACCAGGGAAAACCAGGGTCCATTTGGTTATGTTTAATTTATGTTCATTTTTCACCAATACAGAAAAGGAATGATAATAAGCAAAATTATAATTATTGGTAATTCTTCCCATTACCAATGAGATAACTAGTTAGCATTTCCAGGTGCATCTTCCTCAGTTTCCCCCCTCCAGAAATGCATTAATATTACAAATTTGCAATCCTACTTAACTTTTCTTACTTAAAATATTTTGTGAATGTTTTCCTAAACTATTAAACATTTTTCTAAAATATAATGTTGAATCTCTGCAGAGCATTCTGTCATGTGAATATGCTATAGTTTACTTTTAAATCGTTTACTGTTGGGGATTTAAACTGTTGCATTTTTTTTTTTTCTATTGTGAAAAAACCCTGAAGAGGACCTTTATGTGGAAAGCTTGGTGCTTATCTATGATTAGCCTCTCAGGATTAATTCCTAAAGGTAGAATTATTGGTCAGAAGTCATCCATATTTTAGAAACCTTTTACATAACTTGTCGTGGTGACTTCTAGGACAGATTATGCTGGTTGCCCATCCCACCAGGCTGAGTCCCTATTTAATTGCACGTTTGCCAATATTGATAGTTACTGGCTGCAAAGGACAGCTTTCTATTTGAGAGACCAAAGTGGAACTTTGGGCTTTACTCTGATTTTATTTTATTATTAGAAGGGAAGTATTTCCCCATAAATGTTTTTATCATCTGAGTGTTTTTTAAAAAGTGACTTGCTGGTTTAAATTCTTTGCCTATTTTTTCCATTGGCATTTTCCCTCCTATTGATTAGTAGCAGCAATTTATAAATTATTACTCATTTGTTTAGCACACATGGTGCTTTTTTCTCATTTGATCTTTTTGTTTTCCAGGTTTGTCTGTGATGGAGTTTTTAAATGGAGGGAGTTTTTTAAAGTTTCTGTGTGGTCACATCTAGTAATCTTTTTATTTATGTATTTTTCTTTTGTTCTTATCTATGAAAGGCCTTATTAATAATAACAGATTAATTTTTACCTTGTTTTTCTTTTGTGTTCACACACATACCCACACCCACACACATACATAAAACATTGAATTGTCAACTCAATCTGGACTATATCTTAAGATACATTCTGAAGAGAGGTCTCCTAAAGTTTGTTTCCCAAATATTTACCCATATGTAGGATGACAGGATTTAGATCAGTAGAGGGAGAAGCTTGCATCCTTAAAGGGAGAAATTGTGTGATTCTGGCTGAAGTAGAGGGGGGCTGTGGGGATGACTGCACTTACCTTCTGGAGGGCCTGGGATGCCAGGCAAAGTGGTGGTGGGGGGTGCCTTATGGCATTAAGAACCATACATTTGACATTGAAGTTGCTCAGTCATGTCTGATTTGTTGTGACCCCATGGACTGTAGCCTACCAGGCTTCTCTGTCCATGGAATTTTCCAGGCAAGAGTACTGGAGTGGGTTGCCATTTCCTTCTCCAGGAGATCTTTCTGACCCAGGGATTGAACCCAGGTCTCCCGCATTGTAGGCAGACACTTTACCCTCTGAGCCACCAGCGAAGTCCATACAGGGAAGAACCATACAGGTTGGGGAATAGGGAAATTGTTGTTTTCTGTTCCTGAACGTCTCTTCAGGACTTGTGAGGAGTCAGATACTCTGGCAAGTATGTGTAGTATTTCATTTAATTCTCACCACTGCCTACAAGGCAGGTACTATTATTATCATTTTATAGATGAGATGATTGAGGCTTAGTAAATGGCAGGGCTGGGACGGAGTCCAGTTCCGGCTATTTTCAAAGCTCTGGCGTTCAACCACTGTGCTTATTCATTTCTCAATATAATTAACCTAAGAGTTTCAGAAAGTTCATCTGGAAACATTGTACAGGTTAAAAGGGAGCGGGGAGTGATAGAGGTCAGGAGCTTTGGAGATTCTGGAGGATACAGTGACGAGGTCCTATAGAGAGGCAGGGCTGGGGATGGCCGATGACAATACAGAGGGAGGAAGAGAAGCTGGGAGCAAGCGGTGCAGGGACTGGGAGGGGAGCTTGCTGAATTTAGTATCTTTCAGTTTTGGCTAGTATTCTAAATATTTGATGGGAGTCTTGCTCTGGGTCTTCATCAAGTGACCTTAGCAGTTACCACTCTCCTGAAACTTAAATAGAAACATCTAAGGACCAGATAGTCTTGTATTGAAATTGAGAAAAAGACCCAAAATGCTTATTTTCCCATCCATCTAGATCCTCCAAGGAAGGCAGAGTGATTAAGGCAAGTTTTTTTTTCCCCAAGGGATGAAACTGTACCTTTATTCCCTCAATGAACGTTAAGGAAGCACAGAGTCTGCTGTGAGGGACCTAAAGACACATTGAAACAGAGCCTGCCTGCATGGAGGTGAGACTGAGCAGAAGTAGTAACTTGCCCTTATACATAAACATCACGCAAAATGGGAATTCCAAATCCCCCCAAAGAGGCACAGTTAATAGGTTATGCTGCTGCTGCTGCTGCTGAGTCGCTTCAGTCGTGTCCGACTCTGTGCGACCCCATAGATGGCAGCCCACCAGGCTTCTCCGTCCATGGGATTTTCCAGGCAAGAGTACTAGAGTGGGGTGCCATTGCCTTAGGAGGTCTAAAAAGAGAGAACTCTTCTTATTGGGAGGGCCGGGAGCAGACAGAACTAATAACTAGTTTCTGAGTTGGGTTGTGCTAGGCTTGCTAGAAGAAACAGATAAGAATCTTGTGCAATTTTCAAATTTTAAATATATTTTTGTAGGATATGATGAATATAAGTTAATATAAATATAATTCTATTATACTTAAATTATCAATGACATCATTCAAAATGCTCCTATTCTTACTTTTTCTGTACTTGATAAAATATTCTCAGAAAAATGTTGATATGTCTCACTATGATTATGCATTTTCTCTTTTCCCTTATGTTTCTTCTGGTTTTTGTTTTATGTATCTTTGTTTCTTTGTTGTTAGATGTCCAGTGGTTTATGATGTCAATCGTCTTTGTGAATTGTACCCTTTATCATTAAAATATTCATCTTTGTTTCATTTAAAAATCAATTAATTAAAAAAATTTAAAAAAAGACTCGTGTAATTTTCATTCTTCGTTTGCAAACCCTGTGACCTGCCCTCCTACAGGCATGGGTGACTCCCTTGGTATTTGTCCCTCCTGCTCTTCAATCATGGTCTTGTCATGCTGTAATTACAATAATAGAACAGCTCAGTTGTTTAAGATGTTCTAAGAAAGAGGACAAAAGCAAACATATAAGAAATAAACTGCAGCTCAGTGCACAGATCATGCATCTTTATCAAAAGAATTACAGAATGGATGCTGCTTTTCTTCTCCACCCAGGCACAAATTGAAGTCCTAACTCTATTTCAAAGTCTTCCCGAATAACTCAAACTGCATAGATCACCCACAGCCCTTATATTTATAGCCCCAATTTGGTCCTGTGGTTCTTGGTAACGGAGCAATCATAAATAGGCTTAGGTCTGCAAGAACTCCCTTCCAGAGGTTCCTTGGCCTCACCAGACAGGTCCATGAGGAGAGAGAGAATGAACCCCACTGCTTAAGGTGGCCTGAGTTTGAGTCCCAGTCCTGTAAGTTCCTCTCAGTTTCAAACTGTTACTAAATGTCTTTAAGCACCAGTTCATTCATCTGTGAAAAGGGAATAAATATCAGCACTCACGTCACTGGATTGTTATGAGAATTATGCGAGGTTGTAGAATAAACATTCAATACATAGGCAGGATTAATGCAGAATGAGTACCAGCAGAAGTAGTCCCAGTTGGGTGCTATTCCATATATTTCATTGCATTTTTATAACTGGACCATTTTTGGTCTGGCAGTTCCCATTCCCTGGTTGTGTCATCAGAATGCTTGGAATGGGTCTTTCTCATCTTGTGACAGGGCGAGTATATCCTGATGCATATATTCTTTGTGTTATCATTTGAAATCTCCTCTGAAGTGTTGGCAAGTGCCCTAGGTTTGGAACTGTAAGTCTGAGACTGCAAACTGGCCAACGTTCCTTTTCCCCCTGTATATAACCCACCAGAGCAGGCGGCTCACTCTGCTGGATCCACCAGTTTTACTTATCTGTACTCTTTTCTAGACAGTGAGTCCAGCGGGGAGAGGATGGGTCCTTGATGTGTATCTCAGCTACATGTTGTGTATTGCCTGGACACACAGCATAGGGGCACATGGTGGACATTCATTATTTGTTAACTGGATGGCATGTTGCTGCATGGGTGCCCAAGGATTAGTGATAAACACCTGTTGGGCCCTTTATTTATTTATTTTTTAGCTTACCTAAACTTCACCACAACCTTGTAAACTAGATACTTTCATTTTCAATTTATTAACAGAGAAACACCCAAGGGCAAAGAGTGACGTGCCTCCCTTCTCCATCCACTGTCTCAGTCATCCTGAAATACTCTGATTCTCATTATCATTATACCGCTTATTAGCCACATGTACCTGGCAAGTCACAAATCTTATACAGAATCACATTTTCTTATGATCAGAGCTGCCTTGCTGCCTTGGGAACATTTTAATGTTTTCTGGATATTCACAATCCTGAAAAATAAGTGACTCATCATGATATTGTTTCGATGATGCCTGACAATGGCTTCTCTATTTTTAACATTGAGTGGCAGGAACTAATAATATTAGGCTCTTTTATCCTTTTTCAAGAGGAGAGAAAAGTGAAAGGTTATGAGTTTAAGGAGTATCTGTAAGGAGGGAGGGCTGGCCTCACCCAACACCCAGGAGATAAACTGTCCTGCTATCTCAAGCACCTGTTCCCAGCTTGGGGCTCCAGGCCACGTCAGGGTCTGCTTTCTGGTAATCTTCACAACAGTGTCTCCAGCACCGTCTACTTTGTGATTGCTGTCGGTTTCACCTTGGGCAATTCTCTCTCTAACTATACTCCTTGCATATTTTCTCCCTTTCCAGTACATTTCTGTTTACATAGCCCAGATTCTTCCTCAGCATTTCCAGCAACTTTCAAATTATTGGCACAGTGTGAGAATCCCTTTTATTTTTTGAAAGTATGGATGATTGAACAAATGAATAAATAAGTAAATACATTTGGAGAAGAATTCTGAAGGTGTCCAAGCAGTGTGTGATGTAGAACAGAGAAGGCGGGAAGGGAGTTGGTGGTGTTTCCGGATAGTTCGCATACAGGCTCTGGGGTTAGAAGGCCTGAGATGGGCTCTGGTCTTACTACCCACCAGCCCTGAGACCTTGGGTGGGTTACTTACCTTTGTGAAGCCAACGTGAAACATGGCAGTAGCTTTATCACTTACCTATTGATGTGTTACAAACCACCCTAAAACTCGGCGGCTTAAAATGATGATCATTTTTACTGCTCACGTGGCTGTGGGTCAAGAAAGGCTGTCTCTTCTAGACTGGATTTCACTGGGGTGTCTTCGTGTCTCCTGTACCAGTGGGCTAGCCTGGGAATGATCTCCTGGGTTGACAGAATTGTAGAAAAATGAAAGGAAACATATAAGGTCTTCTAGGGCCTAGGTTTGGAACTTGAGGCTGCCATTTTCACTCAGATATCATTGTGTGAAAAGTTATATATATATATATATATATACATACATACATATATACACACATATACACATATATATACATATATATATATGTAGGATTTCACTATATGTATGATTTTCACTCACATGTCACAAGTCACATGGCCAAACTCAAAGTTAAGGGGAGGGGGAATATGCCAGGCTCATCATAAGGGCACCCAATGGTATGGAAGGTTCAGGTGGGGTAGGGAGTGAAATATTTAATCCAGTAATGCATTTTATCATACTACCTTTCTGAACCATGGGAAAAATGGAAAGAGATGATCTTTGTTTGGTCTCTGCCTGGAATTTTGTGAGCAGTTCACATGTGATCAGTTAGGTTACACATCTCGTAAGCAGTGCATAATCCCCAGCTATTGTAGCTGTAGTAACTGTTATTGTCAGAAATGCAGACATGTGATCCCAAAGATCAAGACTCATAGAGAACTAAGCTGGAAGGAGCTGATGAAGCAGGCTGTGTTTGGGCAGAAAAAGGAAAATTTTACTCATTCAGCAAATATTTATTGAACACCTGTGTGCCACACACGGCACTTGGGATACATTTGAGAACAAAGCAGACAATGTTTCTTGGCCATGTGGAGATTGCATTTCAGCTGAGAAAGATATAGGCAGAAAAAACAGGAAAATAAGAAAATGACACAGTATGTTGATGCTTGAGAGACTGTAGAGAAGAGTAAGGGGCTGGGGTGTGGTGCTGCACACACAGGTTGCAGGATTAAATCGATTGATCAGGTGGACTTGTTGAGGAAGCAAGAGCAAAGGCTTAAAATAAGGACATGAGTGAGCCAAGCAGATGTTGAGGGAAAGATGTTTTAGTCAGGGTAACTCCAGAGCAAAGAGTTTGAGGAAGGGATGCCGAGCATGCTTGAGTAACAGCATGGAGTTCAGTGTGACTGGAGACCAGGAGCGAGGGGAAGAGTAAAGGAGTTGAGGTCGGAGAGGTCGTGGGGAGGAGGGTCTGCCGGTTACTCCAAAGGCTTCAGTTTATTCTTAGTGGAGTGGGGTGCTCCTCAAAAAGTCAACGTGTTAGTCACTCAGTTGTGTCCTACTCTTTACGACCCCATGGAACATAGCCTGCCAGGCTCCTCTCTCCATGGAATTCTCCAGGCAAGAATACTGGAGTGGGTTGCTATTCCCTTCTCCAGGGGATCTTTCTGATCCAGGGATTGAACCTGGGTCTCCTGCACTGGAGGCAGATATTTTACCTCCTGAGCCACCAGGGAGGCCCTCGCGAGCTCCTAGAAGGTTTTAAACACATGATATGGTTCTTATGTCAAGTGCCATGAAGCTTATGTTTCAAAGCAAGTGGCTGTTGTGTTAAGAATACTTCCAAGAAGGCAAGGTAGGCTGTGAGAATACTCAAAGAAGGCAGAAATAGTCAACTGGGCTTGGGTGGTAACAACAGAGGGGTGAGCATCTTGAGTTTGGATATGTTTTGAAAGTCGAGTCAACAGAATCTACTGGCAGATTAGATAAAAGGTGTGACAGAAAAAGAGGAGCCAAGGATGACTGCATGGCCTAAGTATCTGAGACTGGAAATGGTGTGGGTAAAATAGGATTGGGGTGGTAAAAAGTTAGGTTTTCAATTCAAGTATATTGATTTTGAGAAGGCTCTTAGACATTCAAGTGGAGATTGTCACATAGGCAAACTGGATACACATGTCCAGAAATCAGCAGCAAAGTCTTGATTCATGAGCCCACATTAGTCCTTGAACTCAGAGGCCTGGTCATATCAGCAAGGGAGTGAGCACTGGTAGAGAAGAGGACCAAGAAGGTTTTCCAAAGCCCTCCACATGCAGAGAGAGGTGGAGACCCGGGAAGAGGATGGTGCTGCCCAAGGCTGCTAGAAGGGCAAGTGCGATGAAGATTGGGAGTTAATGGGGAGATTCAGCAAAGTGAAGGTCACTAGGCATCATGATAAGAAAAGTTTTGTGGTTGAGAGATATTTGAGGAAAAGCAGGTTTAAGAGGAAGTGAAGAGAGGAATTTGAGAGAGAAGAGACAACCCTTTGGGGAGGCTGGTTGCAGAGGCAAACAAAGAGATGGGTCAGTAGTTAGAGAAAAGCAGGATCAAAAGAGTTTCACTGTAATGGCGGACGTAATGGCGTGTTTATGTGCGGATGGTAATCATCCAGTGGCGAGCGAAACGCTCGTAATGCAGGGGAGAATAGGAGAAAGGCCAGTGACATGGAAACCACCAAAGGAACTGCTCAAGCTCTTCCGGCTTTTTACTCCTGGCATTCCTTACCCCAGTAGGGATATTCATTACACGATTATGACTCTCTCCTGTTAAATGATTGCATCAAGTCCGGTTGGTAGTCTCAGTTCCATCATTAGCATCGGCATTTCCTCTGTTGTCTATTATCCTTCCACTCAAGGCACAGAAGCACCAGGGCATTTATTTTCTAAATACGGAACCCTGAACCATTTCCCTTGCTTCCCTTTGTTGCACAGGGAAGCCCATGAGAAAGCTGAATTGGGCTCCCTGAGCTTAGTCCATGAAGGGGTACAGACAGACTCTATTTTAAGACACCAAGGTCATGTTGAGACAAAACGGGACTGACCATGAAAGAAAGGGATGGGAGATTTTAATGAGAAATGGGTCAGGGGAGGGCTGTCCTGTTCAGAGGCAAGGTAGGGATGGGGGTTTTGGAAGGAGTGGGCTCCCCACCGTCTGCGGCTTCCCACTAAAGAGTCTAACTTTTCCTCTTGACTTTATGCATCCACCTCCTATCCTCCAGCCTTCCTCCGTTCCCCATCCCAACTGACATCACTCTCTGTGTCCTAGGAGCAGTTTCTCCCTCAGCCCCACATGGGTTGTGAGCTTTCTGAAGCCAAGGGCTGTATTCCTCACATGCTCCAGGGCACTTACTCCACTGTCTGGAGAAGGACAAGGAACTGATTAATGCTTGGCAATTCTTGGGTGGGGAGTGGTTTACACTGGTCAGTTAGCAGCAAAGCCTGCAAATCGGAAGAGATTTCAGCCCCATCTTCAAGTCAGCTGGGCAAAGGGCAAAGTGGGTTTGATGAGGGAGATTTTGTCCCAACTTTTTATGTCAAATTTGTAGTATGAGACTAGAATCTGGTCTTCCGGGTCTAGCGATGCGCCGGGGGTCAGTCTTCTCTCTTCCATCTCCCCAGTCTACAGAGGGAGCATGGTAGTCAGCCTCTCTGAGAGGCAGTGAGCTCTCCCTCCTTGGGGATAATCTATTGGAGGTTAGTTAGGGCTTTGCAATGCAGGAGACCTGGGTTCGATCCCTGGGTTGGGAAGATCCTCTGGAGAAGGAAATGGCAACCTGCTCCAGTATTCTTGCCTGGAGAATTCCACGGACAGAGGAGCCTGGCAGGCTACAGTCCATGGGATTGCAGAGTCAGACAGGACTGAGCAACTTATACTCTCTTTCAGTTACCAGTCATGGGTTCTGGGGATGGCTCTGTTGCTCTAGATGTTCTCTTAAACCCATTGTTTCCTGTGATGTGCCAGCCCCACTTGAATGGGTGAGTGATGAGTTCTGTGATGCTTACCCCATGCTCACCCCGTATCCCTCAGCTCCACCTACTCTCTAACCCTGTAACCCTATGGCTGTTGCTTACTTCTCCCAAGTCTGCAGCTGACTTCCACATTCCAGGCTACACAGCCCCATTACCCCCATCTGAGGACAAGGGCACAGGGGAGAGATATGGGGAGTTGTGTCAGGAACAAGATAAACTGAAGCCATTAGGGCAAGAGGGTATCTGTGTTCTAAAGACCAAACTGACCCCAGTTGTCACATGACTGAAAAAACCGGCAAAAGATGCTTGCATCTGGGTTTCCCAAGTGGGTCTTCTAGTCTACCTCCGCTCCTTGTATCATCTCTAAATTTTGGTCGCTGCCTGCATTCCTACTATGAGAACATCAGACTTTGAACAACAATGCACACACCCCAGACTGAAGTCGAGATTTATGTTTTATTACTAGATGTCACTCCTGAGTGTGAATAAATATGCCAGTATCCTGAAGGGGCTATTATGGAGGCGGAGGGGAATCCTGAGAGGTAGAGGGTCCTGCTACAGGAGAGCAGAAGGGGGGGAGGGCCAAGGGTGGCGATTGAGGTCCCCCAGAAGGAATTTTCCACCTTTACCTTTCTGTGGAGGGCAAGTCCTGTATACCTGTCCCTCCTCCCAGCCCCCACCCCTCCTCACACAGCGGCTTCCAAAAGGCCTCCAGACTCCAAATGACACCCTCATCAATAAGCTTGCATTGCAAAACCACATTTTGACAACACATTTCCCAAATTTAGTCCCCTAATCCACTCCCAGAATATATTATGTTTTGCACCCAACAGATGGATTGGAAGCTTAAATCTTCTGCTTGTTCAGAAACCAACCAGAAACCAAAAATACAAACACTCACACCCTGCAGGTGTGAGTGCCATGGTGGGGGTAAGGGGAGGAACACGGGTGTGTATGTGAGGAAGTGTGCACGTTGGTGAGAACAGCTGCGGGTAAGGGACCGAGCATCACCTGGGCCTGAGAGGGCTGAGAGGCAAGCAGCTGCTTTCTATAAACCCTTCTCAGTACCCATGGCTTAGGCTTTTGGGTACCAGGCAGGTGTGTAGGATAGCGTGAGGTCCAAGGCACAGGCCTGAATCCTTGAGGGTGGGGACTGGCAGGGGTCTCTCCCTTACATGACTGCAGAGTCAGAGAGGCCTGACTAGGGGAACCGAAACCATAGAGCCCCCCTCCAGCATCAGATTCGGGACCACACACTGGACTCCAGCCTAGAGCTTGCTCCCTTCCACCAGCTTCTATTTTGAGCCTTGGTGGGGCTTTGAAGGTTTCCCTCTCTCCAGTTTTTTGGGGATCCCAAGTTATCATGCCAGAGAACACACCTCATCTCCCCTCTGTGCATAAAATCTGCTATAATCTCTGTAAATGAAGGTAGCTGGGGGAGGGGATAAATGGGAAGGGGGGGTGCCAGCGGCACTTATGGGGAATGCCAGGGAACACCCCAGCAGCTGGTTCATTAGGGGAAGCAGAGAAGATCTCTGGGGGTCTCTTAGAGATTTCAGAAAGCCTTCCGCACTATCTTATTTTATTCTTCATCATTGAAAAATTGCTCAGAAGGCAATAGAAACAAGGTGTTCTAATTAAACAGATTTGTTTACATGTTGTGGCAAGAAAAACTAATTCAATCTGATATACTGTACGTTCCTGCTGTACTTTTTCTCCTTTCCTTTGTATAAAACTGCCCATTTTTAACTAGTATTATGTTAAGTATTTTAAAGAGTGTCCTTGATTAAAAGAAGATGAGCAATTTCCTACTTCTCACAGCTTTCAAAGGGTTGTCAACAGGGTGGGTTATGGGTGGAGCTCTGAGACATTTCACTTGCCATTTCTCATGATAGTTCTTGACATGTGATACCCAGAAACATGGGCTCTTCTGCCAGGCTGGAGCCTTCGATGGACTTCCCACCATGACCAAGGCACAGAGGACAAGGGTGCTGGGAGTGAGTGGTTCCCTGATCTGGGGTCCCTGCGCCTGAGAAACAGTAGGGCCATTGGCACAGGTCTTGCCTAGAAGGATGGCAAGAGTCCCATGGTGTCTGGGGAGAGTCCACAGAGAGGAGCGGGCTTGGAGAAACTAAGAGATATATTCCTAATAAAAATGATAATTACGACCACAAAAGCAACATTATATGGGAGCAACTGGGATGTTTGTGTTATTATAGAATAAACTTTCTGTCCACTAAAACTGTCCAAGAGAGAACTGAGATGATCCTATGATCCTATTTGGGAATGTCTGAACAGAAGCCAGAGTACCAGCCCTTGAATAGAATCTTTGTTTGGGCTAAGAAGCCTGGCTGGTTTCTCTCCACTCCTAGATTCTCAGAGCTGGTAACAACCTGGCAGCTTCTGGAGACTGGGGACTCTGTCTTTCTAATCTTCAACCCCTTGCACTGTAGCCAGTCCTGAAGTGATATGTGTCAATGTTTGCAGATGCGAATTGAGAACATCTGTTCTGGATGCGGGGCTCATTTGTTCTGACCTCCTTGCCTTCATCCAGGCTGTTTACTTCACCTGGGAAACCTCCTCCATCCACTCATCCTATCAAGATGGAACCCAATCCTTTGGGCCTCTCACTCTCACACTCCCCAGACCAGTGCGTCTCATGCATTCAGTTCTTAGTTATGACCAGTTCCAAGTTGCTCAGTCTGAGATTTAATGGTGGTACTCAGTGAATGCCTTTTGACATAGTTTCGTCCCCCCACTGCGCTATGCTTTCTTGCCCCGTCTTTTCAACAGTACCCCATGTTTTCCTGGGGAGACATGAGTGGTCGTCAGGATAGCCCTGCTGATGGGCTTAGAGAGGGTAACCCTTTGAGAACCCCCTCCCCCCTCCCTGCTTGCCTTCTTCCCTTCTACTCTGTTCGTTCTCTGGGTATTTAATGAATACATCAGCAAAAGATCCCATGGGAACTCAAACAGGCAGGAGGTAGGATGTCTCCATGTTATTACCTGGCTGGTGGAGAGTCCCCACCCTGAGTATTAACTTGGAGCATCGAGAGAGGAAGCCCTTAGTTCTGAGTTGGGGGGCAGGAGCCTGCTGGCACAGTCCACCTTCAGACTGTGGTCTAGAGACCCTGTCTTTTCGTTTGTCTCCCTCCTTCCTCTTTTCTGACCTATTATATCCTCTACTGGGCTTCCCAGGTGGCGCTAGTGGTAAAGAAAGAGAGGGGAGTCACTCAGCTGTGTCGGACTCTTTGCGACCCCATGGATTGTAGCCTACCAGGCTCCTCTGTCCCTAGGATTTTCCAGGCAAGACTACTGGAGTGGGCTGCCATTTCCTTCTCCAGGGGATCTTCCCAACCCAGGGATTGAACCCATGTCTCCTGCATTGCAGACAGATACTTTCCCATCTGAGCCACCAGGGAAGCCCAGGGAAGTGGTAAAGAATCTTCCTGCTAAAGCTGGAGACACAAGAGGCACAGGTTCTATCCCTGGGTTGGGAAGATCCTTTGGAGTAGGAAGCAGCAACCTCCTCCAGTATTCTTGCCTGGACAGTCTCATGCACAGAGGAGCCTGGTGGACTACAGTCCATGGGGTCGGGACACACAGATGCACAAATATCCTCCACCACCCTGAAACTGTCCCTCCAGTAACACCAATATGTGTCTTGGGCTACTGCTCAAGATAAAAGTGGGGTTAAAACCCTAGAATTGGACTCCCTTTGAAGGAAATGTGGCTCTGCCGGGCCTCAATAGTCTATATCTATGCCATGACGTTCCACAGTAGGGCAATGATTCCACAAACAGAGCCCAGAAAGAAGAAAAGGTGAAAGGCATGAAGCCTGTTCTCCCCATTTGCCCGCACTAGGTCCCCTGCCTACATAGGATCTAGGGAAGTCTTTCCTTCCCATCGCACATTCTCATATCCATGTATTCAATAGTTGTGCTGCTTTTTCTCCAAAGAGATTTACTGAGATCCTTCTATGTGCTGGGCATCATGCCGGATGGTCTGATGATCTAATCCACAATTCAGAACATTTGGCTTAGCCTCAAATCCCACTCTTGCTTTAGTCCAGCCAGCCAGCTCAACAAAGCCAAATTTCTCCTCATTCACTGCCTTCTACTGGCCTCACACCATTCTGCCTTCAAACACTGCTTCCCTCAACGGGACACCTCCTCCCCCGGAATGAATGAATCTCCAACCACAGTTCGGAGCTGTCTGCACTGCGTATCTCCCATTTGCCCCGCAGACCCATGCCTCACTTGCCCTCTGCCCTTCAGGATGCCCTGCAGAGGTTGCACCCGCAGCCTCGAGAGCCCTCTGGCTTCCAGTTGGTTGGGCCAATATGAAAGGACTTATGTGGGATCAAGGTGTTTCCTCTCCTCTTTCCCTCCCTTGGGGCCACACTGCCTGTTGCTGAAAGGCCCTGACCCACCTGTGCTCTACAAAAGCCTCTCTTCCTTTCAGTGCCCCCGATCTCTCCCTCTTCTCATCCCTTCAGTCTGAGGCTGGTCACAACCCCACTGCTGCTCTTCCTGGCCTTCCTCTTGCTTCTTCAACACTTTACCTGCCTCGCTGATGCCATCCAACCATCTCATCCTCTGTCTCCCCTTCTCCACCTGCGCTCAATCTTTCCCAACATCAGGGTCTTTTCCAATGAATTAGCTCTTTGCATCAGGTGGCCAAAGTATTAGAGCTTCAGCCTCAGCATCAGTCCTTCCAATGAATATTCAGGGTTGATTTCCTTTAGGATTGACTGATTTGGTCTCCTTGCTGTCCAGGGGACCCAAGAGTTTTCTCTAACACCACAGTTCCAAAGCATCAATTCTTTGGCACTCAGCCTTTATGGCTGAGTCTGCTTAAACTTGGCACACATCTAAAAATGTTCTCTGTATTCATTGAAACAGTCATTATAATGCTGACATTTCTCTTGTCTCTCCTGCTAGATTATGAACTCTTCAGAAAAAGGCCTGGGAATATTTTTTCATATCTTTTCTAGAACTGTGTAGAAGGTAAATGCCCCAACAAGTGCCTGTTGATGGACAGATGACTCATTACACTAGCAAGGTCAGGGTTGAGGGTCATGGGCTTGGAGATTAATTTCAAATTTGAAGATAAAATACAAACCTGTCTTCTCTTTTCAGGGAACTAAGCTGCCTTGGCCAGGTCATTGCTCTTAGATTCTTAACTTGCAAAATTGAGATGATAATACAAATTACTGCACCTCTCCACGTCTCATTTTCATCATTAAAAGAAGGGTAGTTGTGGGAATGATTTTGTGAGGATTCTATAAAATTTGACATGACAATGTTTCTTACTCTGAACATACAATTTGGGGCCAAGGGCTTCCCAGGTAGTACAGTGGTAAAGAATATGCCTGCCAAGGCAGGAAACATAGAGACTTGGGTTTGATCCCTGGGTCAGGAAGATGCCCTGGAGTAGAAAACGGCAACCTACTCCACTATTCTTGCCTGAATAATCCCATGGACAGAGGGACCTGGTGGGCTACGGTCCATGGGGGTCTGAAAGAGTCAGCCACGACTGAGCATATGGACACATTGAAAACTTACAGGTTGATTCAAAAATAGGGAAACTGAGCATATGTGCTACCATTGCTAGGGGATATTATTTATTATTTTATGTAAGAGTTTTGTTAATATTTGCTCACTTGATTTGATGCAATAGACACTGATAACACCATTTTATGGAGGAGAAAACTAGTCTTCCAGGTTAGAGAACTTTCTTGAAGCCTCAGAGTGAGGAAGTAACAGAGTCCAAGTTTATACTCAGAGTGTTACCTCCTGATCAGGGCTCCTGACCCTGGTTGTGAGAATTGCTTCAGAGTGACTTAGCCAAAGCCTTCAGCCAGAGATGTCTCCAGGAAGTCACCTGTCACTTTCCACACGTACTGCATACTTTCTTGTTACATGCATCTCCAGGAGGAAGGTATCTCATCTGGAACTTTCTTTTAGAGCCCGCTGGGCTGGGAGGTGTGGACAGCTGAGAGGAAGGGGGAGGGAGGTGTCCTTCTTTTGTTACAGCCTCATCTTCCAATTGAATTCCAGGTTTTGCTCTAAGCTGTAGAAAGGAATCCCAATAAAATCTTAGGGATGTAGACAGTCACCAGAGATCAAGCCATTGGTCTATATACATAGAGGAAGTGACCTGGCAGAGTGTCTAGAGCTTTTGAAAAGAGACTCATCAAAGTATCTACCCCTTAATGTAAGGATATCAGGAATTTTTATAATAGGAGCTTCATTTTATTAGTAATAGACTGGCTCAGACAAAATGCAGACTTCTTGCTGGCAGTTAAGGCAGCATGACATCTTGAGCTGTCGTCATCATCTGTCCACCTTAATATACATGGGTTTCAGCCCCTGGTTGGTGCTATTAGGGCCCCCAAGTCAGAACAGGCCACAAAACAAAGCTTTATTTAGCAAACACTCATTTTTGTTGGGGAGTTGACCAATATAGACCAAAAGTTGAGGAACTGGTCAGACTCTGCATAAATTCACCTGTGTTCACAGCGACACTAAACTCAAGCAAGTTTAGGTACAAACAGACTCAACAGCCTAGCCCTCTTGAATCCAGTGGGGGCAATTGTGTATTAGGGAGAGGGGAGTATAATCTCCAAAGTAAGGACCAGGGTCTGGGGCTCACACCAGACAGATGTAAGTTGGAGTAGGGCGCTTCATAAAGACCCTCACAGGAGCCATAGGAGGGCATTGAAATGGGCTTCAGCACAGGCACAGTTGCCCTTTGCCCTGTATTTTAGTACCTGCATCACGGGCACTAACCCACAGAGGCTGGGCGGGGCTACTTCATCTCCGAATCAAGTTCACAGACTGAATACCATTCTTACAGGACAGAAATCTCAATGAAAGAGCAGGCTTGCTTCTCCAAACTAAGGGATTCTCCAAACTAAGGGATAAGGCGGACAGACACACGACTTTCACACAGTGGTCTATAATACCCAACAGCTGGTCTGGCTTGGTGGTTAAACTTGTAACTCTGGAATTAGACTGCTGTCATTCAAATTTTCCAATGAGCTCTGGTTGTCTATTGCAGAGAATCATTTGTCATTGTTGTTCAGCTGTCTAGTCTTGTCTGACTCTCCTGTGACCTCATGAACTGCGGCATGTCAGACTTCCCTATCCTTCACTATCTCCCAGAGTTTGCTCAAACTCATGTCCGTTGAGTCAGTGATGCCATCCAACCATTTCATCCTCTGTTGCCCCCCTCTCCTCTTTCCCTCAGTCTTTCCCGCATCAGGGTATTTTCCAATTAGTCAGCTCTTTGCATCAGGTGGCCAAAGTATTGAAACTTCAGCTTCAGTATCAGTCCTTCCAATGAATATTCAGGGTTGATTTCCTTTAGGATAGACTGGTTTGACCTCCGCTGCCCAAGGGACTCTCAAGAGTCTTCTCCAGCACCACAGTTCAAAAGCATCAATTTTTCACTGCTCATCCTTCTTTACAGTCCAGCTGTCACACCTGTACATGACAGCTGGAAAAACCATAGCATTCCAGCTGAACTAATTCAAATCCTAAAAGATGACACTATTAAAGTGCTGCAGAGAATCATAAGGAATTTAAAAAAAAACCCTATTTTATTGATTCTCTGGATTGGCTGGGCTCAACTGGTTGGTTCTTGGTTGGAGGTCTCTTTTGTGGCTGTGGGCATATGGGGCCTGGTGTTGGGGTTAAATGAAGGCTCATTTGGGCTGTATGTCTAAGGTGGAGTCTTTATTTATATGTCTGGCACCTCAGTGGGCATGGCTACCATATCTAGGGATCACCCAGGCATCTTACTTTTCCTACCTAGCCTCTTCATGTGGCTAGCTTGGGTTTGCTCACAGCATGTCACTGTCAGGGTAGTTGAACTTGTTACATGGTGGTTGACTTCCCCCAGAGGAAGTCTTCTAAGAGCTTTGGGCAGGTGCCGTGAGGTTTCTTATGATGTGACTGCAGAAGTCACAAAGCACCACTTCTGCAAGACTCTTATTGGTCAAAAGCGAGTCAGAGAACCAGCCCAGTTTCGAGCTGATAAATCCACATGGTGGTTTGAATGGCGGGGGGTACAGATCACTGTGGGATCATTGCTAAAGATGAGTTATAGCATGTCTTATCAGTTGTAGGAGTACAGATGAGGTATTGAGCATTCAGTGCTTCTGTTTCTTTGTCTGTGGATTGGGAAAGGAACCTATAATGCCTACTTCCCAGCATTGCTTACATATTAACATACACATCAAGGGATTCCTATAAAGACTAGCATAACTAATGGGTTCAACCACTTTTAGATCTTTTTACTCATGTGTTGCCTTGATCGAGCACTTGCATTTCTCCCGAATATTTTGGTGTGTCTGCGTCTTGTCTTCCCAGCCAAGTTGTAAGCTCTTTGAAGTCGAAGATTATCCCATAGTTTTCTCTTTAAATTTCTTTTAGTTGCCCTCAATAAATGCCAACTGAAAGAAATCGAGAAGGAAAAAGAGATAAGGGAGCTGGGGACCATGCAAACAAGTTTGGGCATCTTTATAATTTTCTCTGGGCTCAGCATAGCACCCAAGCTCCCGGAGAGCTGACCTTTGCCTTTTCTGGAAAAAACTAATAAGTTTTCCGAGATTGTAAAGGGGGCATTATTAATCTAGTTAATAGATTGCACTGTTTTTATGAGGACTTCAGCCCATTAATTGTTTCCATGCAAATGGATGCCGTTAATTACAAATTAATCTTATCTTTTTGTTAAGGCAGGGCCATCAGGACCTCCACTTGGCAATACTTGTTGGCACTTGATATGAATCAATGCTTATACTTGAAAGTAATAAAACTGCATTTCTTTAAAGATGGTTAATAAATCAGATCTTCATTAATGCAGATAAGCCAGACCCCCTACTTGTCTAATTTAAAGAGGTCCTAATTCATTACTGTGATTCATGTGTCCCCCTGGGGATGCTGGCCAGCAGGGCAGGGCACATAGTAGGCAGTTAATAAATCCTGTATTTCTCTGTTTGTTCTGCAGTGGGAGGCTGTCCGCTAGTCTTTCTCCTCATCAGAAAGCATCACTTAGATCCTTGCCGGGCTTGGTACCACTTTTCACATGGTCATAGTGGACCTTAAGGAAGAACCATAGCCTTCCAGGAAAGCCTGTTGCCTTTGTGATACATCTATGCTGGGAGCGCAAACTAAGGGTGGGGGACACCAGAAGCACTGTTGGGGTCAGACAGATGGCTTGTTTAGCAAGTGCTTGGACTCTGTTACTGGTTGAGGTGGTTGAACGGGGACTGTCTGTCCTGATGTCATCTGCCTGAGCATGTTGTACAAACAAGTGCATTATGTGACCCAGTTTTCCCCAGGACCTGTTAGCAATCCACTTTCCAGTCATACCGCTAAACCATTTCTCAGCCCATGACTCTTCACAGGCACATTTCCCTTTGTAGGAGAGCTGGTGCTTCCTCATCATATTTAGTGCCTGCAACTGGCCTTCCACCCACCTCCCTGAACCCCTGGGATCTCATGAGCAAGGCCCTGGCTTCCTTTGTTTGAGGAACAAGTGGAAGCCTGCAGAAACAGGGGGCTTGCCCGTATCTCTCCATCTGATGCATCAGCCCTTTGCAACAGGGAGTGGCCCAGATGTACCACTGAAATGTGGGGTGAGGTCTGCAAGAGTGGGCATGCGAGAGGAAATGTGGCTTCTGTTTTGGCTTTGGGGAGCCAGGAGTGTGATGAAACGCTTGCCTCTGTTCCACCGAATTCATTTCTCTAAAGTTCCACTGTGCACAGAACCATTTGTTTCCACATTGTTTTTATTAAACAAGAAAGGAGAGCTTTATTACTGCGCAAATGAAAGCAGCCGGCAAAGACAGATACTTCCCAGATTCTTATTAATCTCCAAGAGTTATGGGGCCTCTGGAGTCCCACAGAAATTAACATACTCCACAGAATTCTCTTAACTAGTCGCCCAGAGTAGCTCTTCTCCCCGGTGAGCAGTGACTGCTGTCTTGCTCCCACCAGCTACAGGAGGGCTCTCTGGGCTGGTCCAGGACTCTTGACCTCTCACTCCGTTCCATGACCCCACCCTCTCCTGGGTTGCCTGTGTGCTAACCTCAAGCTTCAATGCACAATCTTAGATTTATTTGTACACCGGTTCTGGGCACTGTCTGGAAATGTGGATTTAGATATCGTTCACTTCACTCCCATATACAATTATATATGTATGGATTATTTACTATTGTCGTATGGGAGTGCCTTGACATCTGTGAGATTATATCCCGAGGCTTTTGTGAATCTCAAACGCGTGAAAACCAAAGTTATGTATAATTCCCTCTTTCCACAAGTGCAATAGCAATCATTTCACCGATATTTACTCATTGCCATCCAGGAGCTGTCCATAGCACTCTCTGCCCCCAGACAACCCTGGGCATGGTGAGGAGGCTGGAGAGACAGGGGAGAGTTTGAATGAAGGGATGATAGAATCTGTCTTATGACTTTTAAGAATACCAGCCACTGTGTTAAGGAGAGACCATGAAGGGTGAAGGCAAGAAGTAAGACAACTAGTTAGGAGACTAGTTATTGAGTTGTTGCAACAACTCAAGGGAGATTAGTTAATTCAGGGTAGGCAGGTGGAGAAATTCAAGACATGCTATGAAGATAGAGGTGACACACAGAGAAACTGCCATTGCTCCTTCAGATTTCTAAGGAGAAGTAGGGGTTGCATTGGGGAAGGAGGGATGCTACCCAGTCAGCCAGGCTCATCCAGGAAGACAGCTAACTCAGCCTTATGGGCTCCTGAAAGAATTCAGATCACAGCGAAATGGTGACTTCTTGTCATACCATGGGATTTAGGGGTCTCTTGCAAGCAGTCAAAGATGGAACACCAGAATGCGTGACTTCCAGGGTCTGTCATATTTACATAAGATTTGAATTGTTATTGTTCAGTTGCTCAGTTGTGTCTGACTCTTTGCAACTCCGTGGACTTCAGCAAACCAGGCCTCTCTGTCCTTCATCTCCTGGAGCTTGCTCAAACTCATGTCCTTTGAATCGGTGATGCCATCCAACCATTTCATCCTCTCCTCTGTCATCCCCTTTTCCTCCTGCCTTCAATCTTTCCTAGCATCAAGGTCTCTTTTAATGAGTTGGCTCTTCATATCAGGTAACCAAAGTATCAGAGTTTCAGCTTCAGCATCAGTCCTTCTAATGAATAGTCAGGATTGATTTCCTTTAGGGTTGACTGGTTTGATTTCCTTGCTGTCCAAAGGACTCTCAAGAGTCTTCTCCAACACCACAGTTCAAGAGCATCAATTCTTTGGCACTCAGAGTTCTTTATGGTCCAGCTCTCACATCGTTACATGACTACTGGAAAAACCACAGCTTTGACCTGATACAGACCTTTGTTGGCAAAGTGATGTCTCTGCTTTTTAATATGCTGTCCACATTGGTCATAAGTTTATTCCAAGGAGCAAGCACCTTTTAATTTCATGACTGCAGTCATCATCTGCAGTGATTTTGGAGCCCAAGAAAATAGTCTGTCACTGCGTCCACTGTTTCCCCATCTATTTGCCATGAAGTGATGGGACCAGATGCCATGATCTTAGTTTTTGGAATGTTGAGTTTTAAGCCAGCCTTTTCACTCTCCTCTTTCACTTTCATCAAGAGGCTCTTTAGTTCTTCACTTTCTCCCATAAAGGTGGTATCATCTGCATATCTGAGGTTATTGATATTTCTCCTGGCAATTTTGATTCTGGCTTGTGCTTCATCCAGCCTGGCATTTCGCATGATGTACTCTGCATATGAGTTAAACAAGCAGGGTAACAATATACAGCCTTGACATACTCCTTTCCCAATTTGGAACCAGTCTGTTGTTTCATATGCATGCAGTTCTAACTGTTGCTTCTTGACCTGCATACAGGTTTCTCAGGAGGCACGTAAGGTGGTCGGGTAATCCCATCTCTTTAAGAATTTTCCACAGTTTGTTGCGATCCACACAGTCAAAGTCTTTAGCAGTCAGTGAAGCAGAAGTAGATATTTTCCTGGAATTCTCTTGCTTTTTCTATGCTCCAGCGGATGTTGGCAATTTGATCTCTGGTTCCTCCACCTTCTCTAAATCCAGCTTGAACATCTGGAAGTTCTTGGTTCACATACTGTCGAAGTCTAGCTTGGAGAATTTTGAGCATTACTTTGCTAATGTGTGAGATGAGTGCAATTGTGCAGTAGTTTGAACATTTTTTGGCATTGCCTTTCTTTGAGATTGTAATGAAAACTGACCTTTTCCAGTCCTGTGACCACTGCTGAGTTTTCCAAATTTGCTGGCTTATTGAGTGCAGCACTTTCACAGCATCATCTTTTAGGATTTGAAACAGCTCAGCTGGAATTCCATCACCTCCACTAGCTTTGTTCATAGTGATGCTTCCTAAGGCCCACTTGACTTCTCACTCCAAGATGTCTGACTCTAAGTGAGTAATCACACCATCGTGGTTATCTGGGTTATTAAGATTTTTTTGTACAGTTCTCCTGTGTATTCTTGCTACCTCTTCTTAGTATCTTCTGCTTCTGTTAGGTCCATACCATTTCTGTCCTTTATGGTACTCATCTTTGCATGAAATGTTCTCGTAGTATCTCTAATTTTTTTGAAGAGACCCTAGTCTTTCCCATTCTATTGTTTTCCTCTATTTCTTTGCATTTCACTTAGGAAGGCTTTCTTTTCTCTCCTTGCCATTCTTTGGAACTCTGCAGTCAGATGGGTATATCTTTCCTTTTCTCCCTTGGCTTTCTCTTTGAAAGATTTGAATAGTGTATATTAATTTAAAGAATTTTCTAGCTGATTTTCCAGGAAAGAAGTAAAATAGCTTGTGTCACTCTACAGGTAAGAAAGGAAAGGCTCAGAATTCAGGTGACTTTTCCAAAGTTACAAGTTAATTAGGTCCAAGGTTAAAGCCCAGATCTCTTGGAAGCCTGGATCGCCAAACATGGCTTTTCCCACAGTAGTAGCGTGTGACCTCCTTACTGAATACCCGGGGCTGCCCTGGGGTGCATCCGGTGGTGAGAAGGAAGAACAATGCCAGAGGAAGTCTGGTCCTTGTCCTAGAAGAGCTAGTGGTTTCTTTGCAGGTAGGACTCATACAGACATACAACACTTAAGGAGAAGTGTGCTCTAGAATGGTGCTGCTTAAAGTTTAAAGCAGTATTTGACCAGGTACAAGAGCAGGGGTTCTGACTACAAATGCTTCAGCCATTAAGAAGGTCATCCCCATGGAATGCTCATCGGGTGAGTGCTCCAAGGCAAAGCGTACAGGGCAGGATTGTGTCTAATAGCTGTGGATCAGTAGGTGTGTTTTGATAATTTCTATTCTCTTATCTCATGATGCCTCCTTCACACCAGAGCCCTTTAACCAGTGAGGCCAGTAGCCCTAGGTCCTTTTCATGATAAGCTCACTTCTGCTATCAATGCTGTTGCTTACCCTGGTTCCTTCCAGAGGGAGGGCCATGTTCTCCCAGCCCTCTTTCCAGAGAGATGCCAGCCTCACTGTCCTAACAAGTCATTACTGCTATGCACCAAGTACCCCCCCAGAGGCACAGAGAAAAGTAAGGAGAAGCTTGGAGGGTAAGAAACACACTTGGAGAAGCTTGGACCGGGAAGGGGGCAAGAGTGAGAAGAAGAATGGCTTGTTTCTTAAATACCTGGACTAGGGCATATCTGGGTGCTCAAAAAGGGTCATGACAAGGTGAAACCACAAAGCAATTTAGATCATGGAGGAAGGACTTGTTCTCCTAAAATGGGAGGTGTTTCTAGAAACCAATCCAAAAGATTCTGTGGACTTCCCAGGGGGCTCTGAGGGATTCCGCTTGTAGGGACTGGGGAAGCTGCTGGGACGGATGAGTGAGAAAGGACAAGTCTTGCTCCCTGCAGGGGTGGGGAACCCTGTGGGGCCTGGCCTGCAGCCCTGGAGCAGAAGGGCAAGGCTCCCCAGAGCTCTTCCTCAGGAATGTCCATCACCAACTCCTGGAGTTCACTCAGATTCACAATCATCGAGTCAGTGATGCCATCCAGCCATCTCATCCTCTGTCGTCCCCTCTCCTCCTCTGTAGTCCCCTCTCCTCCTGCCCCCAATCCCTCCCAGCAACAAAGTCTTTTCCAATGAGTCAGCTCTTCCCATGAGGTGGCCAAAGTACTGGAGTTTCAGCTTTAGCATCATTCCTTCCAAAGAAATCCCAGGGCTGATCTCCTTCAGAATGGACTGGTTGGATCTCCTTGCAGTCCAAGGGACTCTCAAGAATCTTCTCCAACACCACAGTTCAAAAGCTCTCTGAAGTGCAAATGGAGTGGGAGTCAGGGAAGCCAGGACCCTCCTCCTGTCCCTAGGTCTCGGAACGGCGGTGGAGCCAATGCTAAAGCTTCTAGGAGTTTCTGCTTCTTTATGCCTGGGGACCAAAGGGAATGAGGCATGTGTATCACGTACAGCACTTTTGTCCTGTCCTTTAGCCTTGGCTTGGCTCTCCTTCAGTACATATATTACCCAGGACAACGACTTGAAAGTCCCTTTCTGGGGAATCATCTTCTGTCTTGGAAAGAGATTGTCAGCCTTTCCAGATGGGGCATCGTGGGGGAGGAGATGAGGGTCTGGTGTGAAGAGATATCCCCAGTTCAGGGTCAGTGAGTGGGATGTGTGTGTATGTGCATATGTGTGTGCTTATGTGCATATGTAGGTGAGTACACGCACATGCGTGCATGCACATGTGTGTATATTTGCATATGTATATGTATGTGTGTAAGTATGTGCACATGCATGTGTGTGAAGGAAATGGCAACCCACTCCAGTATTCTTGCCTGGAGAATCCCAGGGATGGAAGAGCCTGGTGGGCTGCCGTCTATGGGGTGGCACAGAGTCGGACACGACTGAAGTGACGCAGCAGCAGCAGCAACAGCAGCCTGTGTGTATGTGCGTATGTATGTGCATGTGTGTGTGCACGTGAATATGTGTGTGCATGCGTATGTGTGTGAACACCTACGTGTGTGAATGTGCCTGTGTGTGTGTGTGAGAGAGAGAAGCTTGGTGTCTATGGCAGCATCCAGGATTCCTATGGAGTCCCCCAAATGCAGGAAAATTCTAGAGATCACTGCAAGAGGGGAGACCTCAGAAAGCAGGTCCTCTCTTTTTACCTCGAACCCATGCCCAAGCTCTCTGAGCCTTGAGGTGGGACTTGGGCCAAAGCAGTGGCCAGGGATGACTATCTGACAGTGACATTTACATCTGCTGCCTGGCACTTTCCTCCTCAGGAATTCAATTCTTTTTCTGTTTCTCTTTATTCAACGTTTCTTCCCTCTACATGAATTTAGATCTGAGAATGCAGGTGACCTGGCTGCCATACTGGCATGTCCCCTTTCTAGTGTCCATTATATCCCAAGGCCCCCCTTGCTCTTGTCCGTTTCCTGTCTTCATCATGGGACATCATGTCCCTGACTCTGCAGACAGATGAGTCTCTTGAGAAGGACTCCCCTCTGCCTCAAGTATGTTCTACTCTGCAGTAAAAGAATGTATAAACGCAGGTTCCAGCCTTTGAACAGGAAGGGGATGGCACATGGGGAGAGGTCTGAGTGATTGGGACTTAAGGGAGGTGTAGTCTAAGTGGGCACATAGGAGCCCTATTCCAGATGCCTGACCAACCTTTCTCCACGCACAGGAGGGCGAGAGAGAAAGAGAGAGACCTGCGGATAGAGGTGGAGATGAAGGTGGCAGTAACCATAGTGACAGAGGAGGAGGGATACGGAGTGGGTGAGGGAGGAAGGCAGAAAACAAAGGACGGAGGAGCAGAGGGTAAGGAAGGGAGAAGGAAGAAGAAGAGGGAGAGGAGAAGAGAAAGGAGAAGAAAAGGGGAATCCCGAAAATGAACTGAATCTAGAACCACAACGTTTGTCTTGAAATCCAAATTCCATAATTACTAATTTTAAGAATTAAACAAATAGCTTCTCTCTCTCTGCTTGAATTTCTTCCCTGTGACATGAGGAATGATATCATATCTTGCCAATCTAACAGGTCAGTTGTGAAAATCATTGAGGCAATGGGTGCAGATGCATTTTTGTGGTATGAAATGGCCTCTAATACAAATAAACACATGTACCTGTGTACCCCGCCCTGGCTGACCTGCATGTTTGTCACGGTAGTTGTAACACTGCCTCCGCTACGGGGGCCGTGCTGATTTCCCTTGCACCTTTGCCTTTCCCACTTCCCATATCTGGGATCCTTTAGTCTTTACTCCTAACCATCACCTTACATGTTAATTGGAAGCACTCCTCAAGCATCTCTCAACTCCTCTGGGCTTTGGGAAGCATTTCTTGATTGCCCAACCACCTCTGGTAGGTCCTTTCTCCGAATTGTGAGCCTGTAATGGGAGAAGGGGCTTCCCAAGTGGCGCCAGTGGTAAAAAATCTGCCTGACAATGCTGAAGACATAAGAGACATGGGTTCGATCCCTGGATCGGGAAGATCCCCTGCAGGAGGGCATGGTAACCCACCCCAGGATACTTGCCTGGGGAATCCCATGGACAGAGGAGCTGGTGGGCTGCAGTCCATAGGGTCACAAAGAGTCAGACATGACTGAAGTGACTTAGCCCGCACACACAATGGGAGAAGATGACTCAGGAAGGACTCCTTCCTCAGCCCCACCCTGTTTTTGCATCTGGTTATCAGCTGGAATTGTGAGCTGTTTTATTTATTTATTTTAAAATTATTATTATTTTTTTAATTTTTATTTTTACTTTATTTTACTTTACAATACTGTATTGGTTTTGCCATACATTGACATGAATCCACCATGGGTGTACATGCGATCCCAAACATGAACCCCCCTCCCACCTCCCTCCCCACAACATCCCTCTGGGTCATCCCCGTGCACCAGCCCCAAACATGCTGTATCCTGCATCGGACATAGACTGGTGATTTGATTCTTACATGATAGTATACATGTTTCAATGCCATTCTCCCAAATCATCCCACCCTCTCCCTCTCCCTCTGAGTCCAAAAGTCTGCTATACACATCTGTGTCTTTTTTGCTGTCTTGCATACAGGGTCATCATTGCCATCTTTCTAAATTCCATATATATGTGTTAGTATACTGTATTGGTGTTTTTCTTTCTGGCTTACTTCACTCTGTATAATCGGCTCCAGTTTCATCCATCTCATCAGAACTGATTCAAATGTATTCTTTTTAACGGCTGAGTAATACTCCATTGTGTATATGTACCACGGCTTTCTTATCCATTCATCTGCTGATGGACATCTAGGTTGTTTCCATGTCCTGGCTATTATAAACAGTGCTGCGATGAACACTGGGGTACATGTGTCTCTTTCAATTCTGGTTTCCTTGGTGTGTATGCCCAGCAGTGGGATTGCTGGGTCATATGGCAGTTCTATTTGCAATGTTTTAAGGAATCTCCACGCTGTTTTCCATAGTGGCTGTACTAGTTTGCATTCCCACCAACAGTGTAGGAGGGTTCCCTTTTCTCCACACCCTCTCCAGCATTTATTGCTTGCAGATTTTTGGATCGCAGCCATTCTGACCGGTGTGAAGTGGTACCTCATTGTGGTTTTGATTTGCATTTCTCTAATAATGAGTGATGTTGAGCATCTTTTCATGTGTTTGTTAGCCATCCGTATGTCTTCTTTGGAGAAATGTCTATTTAGTTCTTTGGCCCATTTTTTGATTGGGTCGTTTATTTTTCTGGAATTGAGTTGCATAAGTTGCTTGTATATTTTTGAGATTAGTTGTTTGTCAGTTGTTTCATTTGCTATTATTTATGTGAGCACAGGTGGGATGGTGTTATCGAAATATTTAGGAACTGTTGTATTTTTACACAATGCCCTGCCGTGTCCCGGGGTGAGAGATTATGTGTGGAAAGAAGACAAAGAGAGTTTTCTCGTCGGGCTAAAATAAAGAGACTGTAAGTTTCTAATAAAAAGATGGCACACAAAATGGCGGGCAGTGCTTCCCACCTCCATCCCGGGCTCTGATGAGGAGCGGACCCATTGTGCAGATTGCTGCCCTCCCTGTAGAGAGAAGCCATGGCATATCGGAGGCCCAAAGCTGCCTTAGCAAGTCAGGCTATTTTGAGGGGTGTTTCTTGACTGTTCGAGAAGAAGTAGCTCGGAGAACAGAAGGGAGTACCTCTCAAACAGTTTCCTGCATTGCAGGGATGGTAGGCTGCAGAGGGAAGCCTCCGATTTGGGGACAGAGGAGGGTGGGAGGGAAATGTGTGGTGACATGAAGCTTCCGCGGGGATCACACACCCTGGTATATTAGTATATGGACTTTTCTTCCATGGTTGCCCGCCTGCACTCAGGTGAGGATGAAATGGTGCAGGAAGGAAACACAGAGCTAAGCGTGGGTGCGGAGTCTGACTATTCAGGGTCATGGGCTGCACTCTCTGAGCTGACTCTCAAGCACACCTAGAATCTTCTCTACTTAGTCTCTCTCTTCTTCTCTCTGTCCTGTGTTCCCGAGCAGATTTTCACAACCTCAAGGGCAGAAACTTTATGAAATACTCTGTAGTTCACAGCACTAGCATACTGGAGGGATTCTTCTAATCTTCTGTTGAACTGGTATGAATACAGTAAGACCCATAATAGAATATGGGATATAGGTTCAAGCTGGGCACTGTTCTGAGTATGTTAAACACTCACTCCATAAGAGCCTTATGCGGTAAATACCGCAATTGAATACAAACGAGGATACCACCACAAAGGGAGATGGAATAACTTGACTAAGGTCACATAGCTAAAGAATGATAAAGCTGAGTTTGAATCCAGGGAGACTGACTCCAGCATCCAGTTCCTATCTGCTGAGCTGGACTATGCTTTCGTGCTACGTGTGTGTGTATGTGTCTGTCTGCGTGTGTGTGCATGCGCGTATATGCACAGGGCAGAGGGTCCATATCAGTCTAGGAGGAGAAGTTAGAAATGACCAGAAGAATGCAAACTCAATAGGGAAGGAATCTTGGTGGGCTTCGAGAGACAGAAACCTCTTTTTCAAAGCGAACATCCCTCCAACACTTATGCAATCCCCACAAATAGGAATATTCCTAAAATAGACCATTTCTTCACATGCTATGTTTGTATCAGTCTCCTCCCGGTCTCATTTTTAGAACAGTAGGTAATCTTTACTCCTATTAGTTGTCTGTGATCTGAATTCTCTCAGGACGGTCTTTCTGAGATGGCTTCTCTTTCTGCTCACCAAAAGCACCTGGGCAAACGGGCTGTGATGCTGGGGGAACAGGAAGGGTGCGTGAGTAACATGGCCACTCTCAAGCCACTGTTAGCCTCCTCTTCATGAGGATTAATTATGTGTCCTCGAATAGTGCTGTGAGGAATGTGGGGGCAGGTCCCCTTTTGTCTCCATCTCTCCTGGCTTCCCTGGTAGCTCAGCTGGTAAAGAATCCACCTGCAACGCAGGAGACCCCAGTTTGATTCCTGGGCTGGGAAGATCTGCAGGTGACTCAATAGGCTACCCAATCCAATCTTCTCCAGTTTCCATGGTGGCTCAGACAGTAAAGAATCCCCCCTCCATGCAGGAGACCTGGTTTTTATCCCTGGGCTGTCGGGAAGATCCCCTGGAGAATGGCAACCTACTCTAGTATTCTTGCCTGGAGAATTCCATGGACAGAGGAGCCTGACAGGCTACAGTCCATGGGATCCCATAGAGTTGGCCACTACTAAGTGAAGCGACTTTCACTTTCACTTTCTTTGCCCTGGCTCCCAGTACGGGTTCTAGTGGATCTCCAGTGGTTGTTAATTATGGACCCACGAGGAGAAGAAATGGCCTCAGCCCAGAGCCCTCTCCATGTCTGGTTGGGTTCATGGGCAAGTCTGAGTTTTGCTCAGGGACCAGCCTTTATAGATGCCAAAGTGAAATTCTCAGCTCAAGTTTTTGTGGAATTTTCCTTATTGAGGATGATGCCATTTCCAGAGGACAAATGTTCTTTTGGCCTATTGCATTTGTTATCAGATGCGCTATCACTTGAAATACTGAGAGAAGATGTGTTTTCTCAGCTGTAGGGACGCTGTCTTAGGGGAGAGATTCTATGCAGTGGAAGTTCAGCAAACCCAGGGATATGATTTAGAAGCAATTCACTAGGTCAGAGACACCTTTAAATCAGAAATGTGGCAAGGGGAGAGGAGAGAAATCTCAAACAGTCAGTTATTTTGTCTACAAATCAAGAGCACGGTAAACTTTCTCACTTTTAACTTCTGTTGAAACAATGATCATAAACAATGTGCAATGCTAAAAACTAATTAAACAGCCATCCTAAATCAACAAAAAAGGGTAAATTGAATTTTAAGTAACATTTGCTCCTGTGAAATGTGTGTGGGGCAATGGGAAGGGAAATGTGCTTTTCCATGCTGGCCTGTCCCGAGGCTGACACTTGCGTGAGTTAGGCTTATTAATTAGTGAGTTGATCAGCCTGTCCCTATTACCTCAGCTGCCTTTGTGTTTCACTGAACACTCCTCTTTGGGTTTCACTGAACCCACCATCACCATCACCACCATCATCACCACGGTCATCATCATCATCATTGTCATGCCTTTCTTAAAGCCATTTGTCCAACTAAAGCGTTCTCTTTTTTTCTGCTTATCTAAATTCAACTCATCCTTACCTGCTCTCAGTTCTTTCCTTCAGTCTGCTCAACAGTGCTCCAAGATTCCTGCCTCTCAATGGACACCTCAGGGATCATCAGGACCACTTACTGCCCACCTGTTACACCCAGCGTCATGAAAGTTATTTACTCAGTTCTTATTGTTCTGATGTTTCACAGTCCCCCTGCACCCCATGCTAGCCAGGAAGGGCTAGATTGTACAGGAACAAAAGAGTCCCAAATGTCAGGGGCTCAACACTAGAAAGGTTTTGTTCAAGGATCCAAGCGCAGGGGGGTCTCCTCCAGCTAGTAATTGTGTCTTGGGGTTACAGGGCCACTTTGCTGCTGTCCAGGGGTAGCTGGTGCTTTCCAATGACTCATCCTGGATGTGGACAATGTCATTTTTGTGCACATTTCATCGGGCAATTTGTCACACAACTGCCCATCTGCAAGGCAATTGAAAAGTACAATTTTCCAGCTGTCTGGGAGGGGAGGAGAACTGGGTATTGGGTTTTGATGCCAGCTACATCAGCAATTAGATAATAATTTTGTAAGAGTACCTTAGATAGCTTATATTTCTTAGTGTCTCTCACGTTTTTGGTAAAATAGGCTCTCAATAAATGTTTGTTGACTAAGTGACATCATCAATTATCCTTTATGGAACATTAATTTATGATATTTTTATCTTACTAGGGACAAGCAGAGTGGAATAAAGACTCATAATTAAGGTCTGACACATGGTAGAGCATTCATTCATTCATTCAACAAATGCTTTTTTAAGGCCTTATATATTCAAGACAGTGTTGTAAGCATTTGTAAACAATGTACTGATTGTTGTCCTTGCATAGCTAGCTTGTAGAGAAGGAAATAGACAACAAACAATAAGTATAACAAATAAAGAAACTACATAGTGTGATCGAATGTGACGTGCTGTGGAAATAAAAGAAGGAAAAGCAGATAAAGGTAAAGCATAAAGCCACCACTTCCCTGGTGGCTTAGATAGTAAAGAATCTGCTGCAATGCAAGAGCTGCTGCTACTGCTAAGTTGCTTCAGTCGTGTCTGATTCTGTGCGATCCCATAGACAGCAGGCCACCAGGCTCTGCTGTCCCTGGGACTCTCCAGGCAAGAACACTGGAGTGGGTTGCCATTTCCTTCTCCAATGCATGAAAGTGAAAAGTGAAAATCAAGTTGCTCAGTAGTGTCCAACTCTTAGCGACCCCATGGACTTCAGCCTACCAGGCTCCTGCGTCCATGGGATTTTCCAGGCAAGTGTACTGGAGTGGGGTGCCATTGCCTTCTCCCCTGGCTTCAATTCCTGAGTCAGGAAGATCCCCTTGAGAAGGGCATGGTTACCCACTCCAGTATTCTTGGCTGAAGAATCCCACGGACAGAGGAGCCTGGTGGGCCACAATCTATAGGGTCACAAAGAGTCGGGCACCACTGAAGTGACTTAGCACAAAGGATATAGAGATTGAGAGGTTTTCAGTGAAAGTAATTTTAATTAGAGTTGTCAGGGCAAGCTTCATTGAAATGATTTTGGAAAAGAAGCAGGTGAGCAGATATTTGGAGGAAAAACAAGTAGGAAGAAGGAAAAGGCTTTGCTAAAGGCTTAAGCTGTGGCATGTTTGAGGAACATCATAGAGTTCAGTGTGGCTGGAGTGAGATCGTGTGGGCAGCTGGAGATGAGTTTAGAGGGATGATGGGGCACATTATGAAGGCTTGTAGGCTATCATATGACTGGATTTTTCTCTGAGTCAAATAAGAGGTGATGTTGAGACGTTCTGATGCTTAGTAACACATAATTACACATGTATTCTATGTGTGTCTATTTTAATCCAAAGTAGGAAGTTTAGCTTTTGTCTCATTTACATTTCTTGGCTCTCATAATAACATATTTACCTTTGCAGAGAACTTTTTCATGAATTATATCATAAAATAATAATTATAAAGATAAGAGGGGGCTGGCACTATTATCAGCTCCCACTTATGTCACGTTTATGGACGACCGAGATGGAAATTTTGCCTAGAATCCTTGTGGCCCAGCTACCCAAAGGATGGGGCTATTAGGGCCTAACTTCTCCCTTTCTAGCCTCTCCATACTCGTATCATAAGATCTTAGAGAAAGAAACTTAATCAGCAGAATCAAACGGGCGGTGAGATGAGCTCCACATAATCCCCACTCTCATTGAGTCTGAACCTCTCTTAATAAAACTCACAGTTGTTGTGGGGAAGGGATATGGGGCTGCTGTCTCTCCAGCCTGCTGAGCTACCACCTGCTCCCCGCAGGGGCCACACTGCTCATCCCCGGAGCATCATCGCTTGTTTTCCAGCCTGATCTCCCTTCCAGGGAGAAAATAACCACTGGTCTGTGGGCTCCAGCAGAGTCTCTCCGCAGTTCCATTAAGGCCTGTGTTCACTACCTCATCATGTTACCAGTGATACCAGCGTGATGACCACTCTCCCCTGGAATTCCTAGGGGGCTTTCCCACTTGTTTGGTTGTCTCAGATCTGGTCATGGTGGGGCTTGTT
Organism: Capra hircus; assembly: GCF_001704415.2. Lineage (NCBI taxonomy): Eukaryota > Metazoa > Chordata > Mammalia > Artiodactyla > Bovidae > Capra > Capra hircus. The sequence continues at coordinate 19,634,218 of NC_030831.1, read as the reverse complement.
TCCCTTCCCCCAGCCAGGCTTATTTGTTTTTAATTACTTATTCCTTTGCTGCATGATAGTGATTGCTGGATATGAGGCCAAGTTTGGAGAAGACATTTTATCCCTAAATTTGCTATCAGGCACAGGGTCACAAACTCCCCCACCCCATGCTGACCCTTTTCCTACCCTGGATAGGTAAGGTGAAGTCGCTCAGTCGTGTCCAACTCTTTGCGACCCCATGGACTGTAACCTACTAGGCTTCTCCATCCATGGGATTCTCCAGGCAAGAATACTGGAGTGGATTGCCATTTCCTTCTCCAGGGGATCTTCCCAACCCAGGGATCGAACCCCGGTCTCCCGCATTGGAGGCGGACGCTTTAACCTCTGAGCCACCAGGGAAACCCCCTACCCTGGATGGGCTCTGCTTAGTTTCCTAGGGTGTCTCCAACAACTATGAAGTAAAATGAAAGGGAAAGTGTTAAGTGCTCAGTAGTGTCCGACTCTTTGCGACCACATAGACTGTAGCCCACCACGCTCCTCTGTTCATTGGATTCCCCAGGAAGAATATTGGAGTGGGCTGTCATGCCTTCCTCCAGGGGATCTTCCCGACCCAGGGATTAAACCTGGGTCACTTGAATTGCAGGCAGATTCTTTACTGTCTGAGCCACCAGGGGAGCTCTACTAAGTAAATACAGAATCAATGATAGTCATTACTTCCTGCCACTCAGTGTCCAGCCCTTTCTGAGAATATTAACTCTTTGATGAATATGTGGTCCACGTTCTCGCACCTGACTCTTGGTCTCTGCTAATTGTGATGATTATGCGCCACCTTTCCCTGCCCTTTACTGTCTTGCTCTCTGCCCTGGATGCTGAGCCCTGCATGCTACCTCCCCCAAGCTCCCTTGCAGCCTCTGTCTTCCTGTTGGGTTCAGTGATGGGATGCACCAACAGGGTGTAGGGGGTGGTGAGGAGACTGCAGTTAGGATGTTTCTGCCCTGCTGTCTTACACTTGGGACAATAGATCTGCTTATAGCTGTTATTTTTATGCCTGCAGCTCCTGCCAGGAGGGCCCTTTCCAGGGCTCCCTGGGTTCTGGTAATGTCAGTTCCTCCCTCCTCTGGTCAGGGAGGCCTGGCGTGCTGCAGTTCATGGGTGGGGTCACAAAGAGTTGGACACAACTGAGCGACTGAACTGAACTGAACTGGTCCCTCAGAGGGACAGCCCCTGCTGTTCGAATTTTAGGATACCTTGACATCTCCTGTTGACTTCCTTAAACCTGCACCTAATCCCACTATCAAATTCTTTTCAAAATCCCAGCTTGGGTGCCTTCCATTTCCTGTTGGGCCTTCAGTGATAGACCAACAAACACTTCTCTCTGAGGCAGGAACAGGATATGGCTGTAGGTCCTGGGGGTTCCCTGTTGTCTCCTCTCCTAGAGTTTTTATCCTCATCTTTTCCTGCTGGACAGTTTGGTTAGGTGACATCAGCCACGGTTAGCCTCCGAGTTGAGAGTAAACTAAAGGTCATCTACCACTGAGTGCAAATGCTGCAGGCTGGAGGCAGGGGTGCGGGGGTGTTGAAATAAGAAGATGTATTCATTGCCTCTGACGAGTCCACAGGCTGGCTGGGGTATAAGAAATCACATACCACTGAAACAACACATACCACTGAAACAATATGATCATAAAAAAAAAATGATAATTATCTGTTAAGCATGGGCTTCCCAGGTTGCACTAGTGGTAAAGAATCTGCCTGACAATGCAGGAGACACAGGAGACATGGGTCTGATCCCTGGGTCAGGAAGATCCCCCGTAGTAGGAAATGGCAACCCACTCCAGTATTCTTGCTTGGGAAATTCCATGGACAGAGGAGCCTTGCGGGCTATAGTCCATGGGGTTGCAAATAATGGGATGAAACAGAGCTCGTGTGCGTGCACACACACACACACATACACACACACACAGATTTATCAAGCACTTAATTTGTGTCAGGCTTTGTGGCGTGAGAGATTTCATTAAGGAGGCATGATTTCACCTGCACCTTGAAGGAAAGAAATGAGCATATGTGGAGAAAGAGAAAATGGAGGATGAGGACACAGTGCCAGTCCTAGATCCGGAAGTAATGTTTCCCCAACTCAAGGGACTCTGGAAGAGGCTGCCCCTGCCACGCGATTCTCCCTAACACCCTGGGTGGGATGGGCTGCCGTGGGCTGGGACCTGGAGCATGGCTCCAGAGGGGAGCTTTCCTGGGGCACAGCTGCCTGCACTAAAGGCTCTTCACAACCCTTCCTCAGCTTATTCTTGTGTTGCCCTTGAGAATGTGGACCTTGACCTCCTGCTTTGCCTTCCTCGTTGCTTCCTGTTGGTCTGATGAGAACATGTACTCTTGGGGCCAAACTCAGGATTCATCCATCTCTCCAGCCACCCATTTCTTTACTCACTCACTTACTCACTCAGATCAAAACATCTGTCCCTGTTATTCTTATCCTATCTAACTGTATATCCACACAAAGCCAGCCTGCAAATCCCCAGCTGTGGACCCAATCATACAAGCTGAGGGGCACAGCTGGAGAAAACTTTACCACACACAGGCCAACATTGGAACCACAAGCTCACTAGGTTCTCAGCATTTTCCAGCAACCACTTTGTAGGTCCATAATATCCTGTTATCCCTAAAGATTATCATTTCAGACTCTCGTCACTCCCACTTCCAACTCACTCACTTCCTCCACTCCTCAGATATCCTTACTGCCTTCTCTACCCTCCTTAACAGCCTCTTCAAGGCCTTGCTGCCTCATAAGCTCAATGTGAGAATAATTCATCTCTCTTCCTTGACATCCCCTTTCACTGTGAGGATTGTCACCTCTTTCATCACTTTTCTTTCACCTAAGTCCCCACTGTTTCCCCATATCAGTTCATGGACTCACACATGAATTCTGCAATGATGTCCCGTGGCTAAATCTGGACTTTTTTTGTTCTTATACTACTTTCTGGCTTATGGTTTCAATGTCCTTCCTGCAGGACCTTGGTAGACGTTTTTGTTTTGTGACCTCCGAGATTCCACTTCCTCTGTGGTCTCCTCCTCTCTCTCTTTCCACGCTTTACCTCTCTTTCATTTCTTGTTCTTCCTCTTCTCCTGTCCTAACTCAACTTCTAAACTCATTGTTTTTCTCTGTCTCCATCTAGAAGCATGAACTCTAGACCTAGTTGATGTGAGTTTGAATCTTGAATCCATCACTTCCAAACTGGGCAGTTTTCATACCTTGCTGTGGCTCCATATTGCCTAGCTCATAGTTGACACTTGGAGAAGGCAATGGCAACCCACTCCAGTGTTCTTGACTGGAAAATCCCAGGGACAGCGGAGCCTGGTGGGCTGCCATCTATGGGGTCGCACAGAGTCGGACACGACTGAGGCGACTTAGCAGCAGCAGCAGCAGCGTAGTTGACACTTAATCAACATCAATCATTATTCCTCCAATTGTCCAAGCACAAACCTGGAAGTCATTCTCGACTTCCTCTCCAACCCCTCGTCTTGTCCCAGCCACAAGGATCTTGATCTTCTGATGTTTCTTGGAGCTGTCCATTTTTCATTTCCTTCAGAACTGACCCAGTTCAGGGACTCATGTAGTGTCTGATTCTTAACTGTTCTATTTGTTTCCAGCTTTAGCTGCCTGATCCAATTTTTACTTTGAATCAAAGCAATCTTTCTAATAAATAATTATAGCCTCATCCATGCTTAAAATCCTATTAGGATTGCTACTGCTTTCAGGATGGAGTCCAAATGCCTTGGCATGCAATGGGAGGCCCTCACAGAACTGCTTCCTTCTCCTTTCAAGTCTTGCTTTCCACTATCCATGCCATGACCTAGCCATCTAGTTTCCTACCTAAAGATGTTCATTAAACATGGATCCAGACCTATTGGATGAGACTCACTGGCATCAAATGTCCCAAGAGTCCATGTATTTGCCAAGTATCTCCTATCTCATGTGTCTGCTGTTTAGTTGATAAGTCGTGTCTGACTCTTTTGCAACTTCATGGACTGTGTCCCACCAGACTCCTCTGCCATGGGATTTTCCAGGCAAGAATATTAGAGTGGGTTGCCATTTACTTCTCCTGGGGATCTTCATGACCCAGGGACTGAAGCCACATTCCCTGCACTGGCAGGCGGATTCTTTACTGCTGAACCACTTGGGAAGCCCACACTTGTGTCTGAGCACTTCAAAAATTGGGAACCAGTGCTTTAGAAAATATAGCAAAAGCATGCACAGTTCTCAACCTCAATGAGAGGTCAAAATGAAATTAATCAATGGCTAGATGATTTAGTCCTGGCTATAAATGCCATACGAAGGAGGGTGGAGAAAGGTACTGTGAATTTCTGCCTCTTTGCCTACTTTTTGCCCACAGTTTCTTCATTCTATCATTCATCATGCCTATTTCTTCTTAGCTTTTATGGAGGAAAATGTGAAATGTAAGAAAGACTTGTTCCATCCACTATCCATGGACTCTCATATCTTCCTTCCTCACCACGTCTGAGACAAGACCCGTGTCCTCACAAAACAAACAAGTCTAATTTAAATCCTGGGTTTCTTTTGCATGCATCTCAACTGGATTATATAGCCTGTAGCTCAAACGGTAAAGAACTTGCCTGTGATGCAGGAGACCAGCGTTCGATCCCTGGGTTGGGAAGTTTCTCTAGAGAAGGGAGTGACAATCCACTCACAGTATTCTTGCCTGGAGAATTCCATGGACAGAGAAGCCTGGCGGGTTACAGTCCATGGGGTCACAAAGAGTCGGACACGACCGAGTGACTAACACACACACATCCAACCAGATCAGGGTGTGAGCTATATGGAATGAGACACAGGAACCCCACCTGAGGGGAAAATGAGATGAAACAATTATTAGTTTTGGAGTCATAATCCCTAGGATTGAACTTAAGCAAATTTGTGTATTCCCTTGGACAAATCATAGATCCTCTGGGCATTGCCTCTGGCACCCCTAAATGGGCTGGGAAAGATAATCATCAAATTAGTAACATTAGTATACCTTTTCCATGGGATCATTATGAGAATCCCATAGAATAAGAGCTGTGAAAACATCTTTAAATCTTAACATGCCATGATGCAAAAATAGATTTAAGAAGGCTAGAAAACAACATTGGATCCTCGGATTGTTAGTATAATTGATATTTTCTTCCAAATGTGAGGTGGATGTTGAGTGTGGGTGAGGGGCCTGTTGTCTGAGGAGGGATTACCAACGGTCTATTTTTTGAAGTGAATCTTAAGAGCAGGAGGAGTCTATTCCACGAACCAGTTTCTTTATGTTCTTCCTTCAAAAAGGCCCATGTCTTTGTCTGCTTTTTGCTCTTTTCTTTTGGAGCAAATTGAGCTTCTGAGAATCTTAGAATTAATCTTCTTGGAACACCAGGTTTAACATGTTAATACTTATGGAGAGGTCTCTGGTGGAGATGTCCCCCACCTTGGTCCCCATCTACCTCTCAAACTTAAGCTCCCAGTGGATCCTAAAATCCATCTCCATTACAGTCTAACTGGTTTGATCACTCTGGCAACCCAAGTGCCTCTTGTGTTTAAGGCAGGCTGACTTGGGATAGGAAAGATTCAGTAGGTATACGTGTTTCTTTGGAGGTAAAGTATATCACTTTGCTAGGCTCAAAGAATTCCTTCTGAGAGGATCCTCAGTACCACTTGGGAGTGCTGAGTCCAAAGTGGTCAAGTGAGATACCAACTGGGAGGCAATCAGAGCTCTGCTCCCAGTCAACAAAATCCACACAAAGTCAGCCAGTTTTTACTGCTTATCTTTGGTAATCCTCTGCTCTCTCTCTCCTCTCCTTCCTCCTCCCTTTTGGCTCCCCCCCACCCCCCCACGCACTGAGGAAGGCCAGGTTTTATTCTAGCAAACTTGGGTAACAATAGATATGATTGTCAGCCTCCCTGGGGCTGGCCGGGTTTTTATGAAATTAGACATATTTGTCTTGATGTTTAGGAGCGAGCATGAAATTCAAATCTCTGTGTTGGCATTCCGCGGGCCGGGCCTTTAATATTCAATGACATGACTTCATTGCGGTTTTGACAACACTATATAGAAGCTGTGCTTACCATTGAAAATTAAAGCCACTGAAAGCGTTGACAACAGCAAAATTGTGAATGCTTCCCAGCTCCTGAAGTGATTGCTATTCCAGTTTGTCTAGAAGTGCTTATTGTGTTTGTAATGCCGTCAGTTCCACTTAAAGACGACTTGAAGTCGATGCCATACAGGTAAGTACCAAAGAAATCTCCGTCTTCCTGTCTCTCTCCACACCTCCATCGTTTCCCACACAATTTTTCCACTGAGGGCCCGTTTGCATTTGGTTACAGAGCCCCTGATTCCCTCCACTTGGGAGCAGGTTGATTGCACTTTTTTTCAAGTTCCTAGGTTAACCAGACTTTAATTTTTCCTTTTGTTCATTTGCCTTTTCTTTGTCTTCTTTTTCTTCCATGTGAGTATCGGGAACACTGGGCTTTAGTGTGTTTCTGTTCAAATCCCCAAGCGTGTGACTCCACTCCTCTCCTGTGTAAAACGAATCTTAGGTTGGGGGGTGAGGAGGATTTGGTATCTGAAGAAGGATTATAAAAGAAACTCTCTTTTGAAATGAATGTCAACTGTAAGAAGAGACGACTCTGTTAACCATGACTTCAGTTTGGATCTTTGTAATATTGAGAACGTTCAAAAGAAAACTTAAAAAATAACTAATAGTGCTCAGCTTTGCTGTTGTTGTGGGTAGTGGTATTAAAGCAGATGAACCAGTAGAGAATTCTAATGGCCTCTTCCCTAGACTGGATGCTTGCTTCAGTCTTTGAAGGAGATTTCTTCCTCTGCCACAAGTGGACATACAATGATTTTAGCAGAAAAACATTCTTGGTACAAGCCTGTCATCCTCAAGCAAGCTGAGACTCTTGGAATGTAAAACTAAGATGCAAATAAGAGAGCTGAGAGGAGGGTCTGGGGCACTGAAGGCAGTGATTTAAGAGGGACTTTGTGGCAGATGAAGGGCGCAGTGGCTGTAGGAAGGGTCGAGGGTGAAAGGTAGGCTGTATGGACATGCACAGCTTTGGTCCTAGGGAGCCAGTAAGGGGCAACTACCAGGCTTCACCCTCCTGCCTTCCTCAACACACTCCTCATTGTTATCCACTTTCCTGCTTTTCCAGACCCTGCTGGATAAAAAGAGGTTTTGGACAATGGATGATGAGCCTTCTTTTCTGTTTCTAAGCAACCTCCTTGGATTTTGGAAAATAAGAACTCCATCGCCAGAGCAGGGCTGCTATGGGGCAATTTGAATGAGGCACCAGGATACAGACAGCTGTACCCTGCACTCTTCCTGGACACATCATGACTCCTGAGAGTTGCCATCATCTCTCCTTTCCCTGACTTTTCAGAAGGACCATGTCATTAAGGGGAGCCATAAACTCAGATGTCTTCCCAAGAGGCCTTGAAGCTTAAGAGACACTGTTTGTTGCTTTTCAGTAGCCCTTTGAACCTTAACAAATTATTGGTGTTCCCTGGCGGTCCAGTGGTTAGGACTTGGCTGTTTCACTGCCAAGGCCTTGGTGCAACCCCTGGTTGGAGAACTAAGATCCCTCAAGCCAAGTGGCATGGCTGGGGAGAAAAACATTTAGTAGAATTAAACAACATGGCCAGATTTTATAATTTTTAAAATATATTTAAACTAGGGGACTTAAAAACAAGAAAAGTTGTTTGGTGTTTATTAGCTTTCCCTGCCTACCCAGACCCTGGCTTGTTGTTTCTCTCCTGCTACGGCCCACACAGATTCTGGTCTCCTTTGCTATGGGTGCCATCCTTCTGTGACCATATCCAGGGCAGGGAACATGGTCTCTTGAGTGGTTTGGAGATTTGGGATGAGCCTGGGTGATCATCTCCTGACTTTTCACTATCAGATTCTCTCCTTGGTGCCTAACTGCTCTTACTCTGGGGGCCATGTTTTTGTTCTTTCCCCTCTTTATTTATTTTGGCTGTGTCGGGTCTTAGTTGTGGCACATGGGACCACGAGGGACCCTTCACTGTGGCATGTGGACCCTCCCGCTGTGGTGCGAGGTCTCTAAAGTGTGAAGGCTCAGCAGTTGTAGCATGTAGGGGTCTTAGTTCTCTGAGCAGGGATAGAACCCATGTCCCCTGCATTGCAAGGCAGATTCTTAACCATTGGATCACCAGGGAAGTCCTGGGGACCATGTTTTTAATTTAAAAAGTTAGACTTCTGTCTAGAACTTTGAAACATGGCATTGTTGCATGGTATTTTGAATATGAGTGATTTAGACACCACCAATATGCAACATCATTTTTGTTTTTTTGACATTGTTTTAAACTTCATTAGTGAGAATAATTTTCCCCAATGCTCGACAAGAACTGTGACAGATATCATGGCTTTTTTCCTCAGTTTTAGATGCCATTGTTGTTGTAGGCCATAAACACAGGTTGGTCCAATAAATAATGTATGGAGTCTCATGCATACGTGCTAAGTTGGTTCAGTCATGACTGACTCTTACCGACCTCATGGACTGCAGCCTCCTAGACTCCTCTGTCCATGGGATTCTCCAGGCAAGGGTACTGGAGTGGGTTGCCACTTCCTTTTCCAATGGAGCCTCATGTGATGGTCAAAACAGAACCAAACCTGGAATTGCATATACTTCCTTGGCGTCATTTGAACTGCTTCGAGCTAGAAGCCTGGGTGGGACAGAAGACATGGCTCTTTGACTGTCTGCTGCTCCCTGGTTTCTTGCTCTATACTCCCTGCCTTGGTCATGAGGTCTCATAGTGAATCTCCCAAGGTTGGAGGCATGGGAGGGAGTGGTGAGTGGATGAGACAGTATCTGCTCGGCTGGGGACCTCACAGTCTCTGGTATGGGCTGAGGGACCGAGCTGATTCTTCCTCTTGAGGGCACTTTCTTGGGATCTTCAGAGGTTCCCTCCTGGTTCCCTTTGTTCTGAAGTGTCCCTGACCTGTGAGTGACCCCCATCCAATTCAGCTGGACACTATGACATCTTCCTTCCCCATGGACATCCAGTGGCAAACCTCAAGTCTCTTTCTGCTGAAGACACTCCTTCTAGTCAGCTCCACTGACTTGGACACAAAAAGGCCCTAGGTCTGCCTTGTCCACATCTGTCTGTGAGAAGTGCTCATGCATCTCTTGTTCTCTTAGAGTGAAGGCCAATCGCAGCAAAGTGGCCCTCCCCGCTGGAGTCATTGGCCCTCCCCGCTGGAGTCATTGGCCCTCCCCGCTGGAGTCATCTGCCCTCACCCAGCAGATTTCCAGGTGGGAGTCAAACTCCTGCTTCCAGTCCCCTTAATATTCTCAAGCGTGAGTCAGGTGGCAGTCCTCTATGCAGAAATACATTTCAAATTCCTGCACCTGGTCCTGCTGAAGAACCCTTCGGTAAGTCTGGGAAGAGCACATAGCATTTTCTACTCTCTAAGTCCTGATTGAGCTGAGGGGTTCAAAAGTTGCAAGACCACGTTTGATTTCTCTTTTGTAAATTCTGCATAAAGGGGTAGGGCTGAAAAGCAAAGCAGGACATGTCCCGTTCTATCTTGTCACACTTTCTTGCTTCTCCAAGGGCTTTACAGTCTGGATGAGGGACCAAAACAAAATGAGAAACAGCTTGAAAAGTGAGAAAAGAAATGTTACAAGTCAAGTAGCCTGAAGCCTCAATTGCACAGGACAGACGATCAGCACTATCAGGTTGGGGTTTGGGTGGGTGGAGGAAACCAGGACACAGGGTAGAGTCATAAGTGTATGTTTGTTCAGAGCATTCAATTTTAGCCTTATCTTACTGCTTTTCTACTTGAAATTCAAGATCTAAGCACTCTGAGGTGATGAGCCAAGCTTCAAGGGTTCTCCTGGCTGGAAATGACTGGCTGAGAAAATGCTCTGGGTCCAGGCGGCTCCTGCAGAGAGGTGCTGAGAATGATGAAATACACACTTATATTAAGCACCGTATGCATGGAAACCTTGTCTTTTTAACCTACATGTGTTTTTGACCAATTCTAGAAATCTCCTGAGAAGCTCAGCACATGGGAGAAGGGATAAACTTGGATCAACAACAGTCACTGTGCAGAAACATTTAGACACCCATTTCCTTCGATACATGTGGACACAATGCACTCTGTTGCTTAAGACTCTATTTCAGACACTGTGAGATACAGTCAAGTCTCTCAGGTAGCTATGCGATGAGAGTCACATACCACTGCCCCCCCCCACCCCCCCCCCCGCCCCCCCCGCAGCTAGGCTCACTATGGGGCACAGTGTAATGACACATTTGAGTGTGAGGACAGTGAGGACCTGGTCAGCTCAGCAGGAAAGATGAGCTGCTGCCATAGTCCAGGAAAACATCAGACCATGGGAATCGACTGTCTCACTGGACTTCACCTCACCAAGTGCAGGCTGTGGTCAGTCATGGCCTCCGGGATTCCCAAATGCACAGGTATTAACTGTATTTGATGTTGACAAAGACTTTGGCAGGGTCTCTGACTCACCACTCCCTAGACCTGATGAGTCCCCCAGAATTTTTAGGCAGTGCTTCGTAAGTACCCAGTACCTTTCCTGGCACATAGTTGGTCTTCCCTGAGTATTTGTGGGTTGACTGAGTGAAAACTTGAGGGGGAATGTCTGGGGTCCTGTGATGCAAAGCATCTCTGGCTTTGACTCTGACTGGGATGGGGCCCCAGAAGCAGTGTTGGGAAAGACAGTCGAGTCTTCCCGGGGTTGGGGTGGGGTCCCCATGGCCTCAAAAGTCTTTGTCCTCTGGGCGTTTCTCGCCACCTTCCTAGTTCTTGGCCTGGCGTCTCTCTCTGTAGGTTTGCTACAAGGACTTTCTCCTTCTGAAGGAAAATGACTATATTTGTTATAAAACTCTCACCAAGGTTCCACTAGGGTCACTTTAAATTGAGGTGGTTTGGGGGATAGAGCGGCAGAGAGCTCCCATAACCTCAGTTCTTTACTGCCAGAAGTTCCACTTTACAAGCATACTAACTTTCTATTCCTGGAACCGAGGGTCATTTTCTACATTTCTGGTCCTGCTGGGAAAGCTTCCCACAGATCTCTTTTCCTGGCGTGGCTCACCTCCCCAGAGGCAAGTCGGGGCTGAATGGCGGAGTTCTTCATCAGCTTTGCACCTCCCCTTCCTGCACCTTCCTCAGGAGGGCGCTCCCGAGCTCCCTCCCCGTGAAATGGCGTTTAAGAGAATATTTTCCAAGGGGCACTGGCTCACCAGTGTTTGTATAAAAAATACGAATTGTCACCGTCGAAGGCTGTGAGCCCCAGGCGAGCAGCTGGAGGACGGCCAGGTCCCTGAACTCAGGCCACCAAGTGACTTCCCGGGGCACCCAAGTCAGAGAGCAGCAGAGAAGAGAACCTCTCCACGGGTGGACTTGGCTTCCCCTCCTCCCTCCGGCAGGCTGGAGGTTTCTGAGGTGGCAGGCTGGAGGTTTCTGAGGTTACAGACTGAACCCACTGTTTAATTTCTAACCTCCCATGGCTCCCAATTTAGGGCTCGCCTATGGGGTCCAACCACTCAATTAGGGCAGGCACTCAAGGCGGTGGTTGCTTTGATAGTGTGTGGTCGGAGGTGGCATCACACACCCCCATCCAGCACCCCTTCTTCCTCCAACGACAGCCTCCTTCAGGCTTCTTTATCTGGTAGCATCTCGGTTGCGGGTTAATGTCGTGGCAAACATCAAGTACTATTGACCTGAGAGCCACACTGGAACACGTTTAGGCCTTGAAAAACTGGGGCAGTCCAGGGAGAAAGGCCCCAGGATGGAGAAAATGGAAGCAAATGGTAGAACTGAAAACAACAAAGACAAGCCTTCCCTAGTTTGGACATTTGCCAAAAGTGACCTCTGTGGTGCCTCACTCCCCTCCCTGCAGGGTTGTAAACCACTTGCTCTAATTTTCTAATAATATGAATAGCTACTCTTTGTGGAGTGCCTCCCTTTTAAGACAGGATCTTTTTCCTTCCTCCTTTACAGAGGAATGAATGGAGACTCAGAGAGGTTAATCTTCCCAAGGTGCCACAGTCAGTTGGTGGTGAAGCTGGTACCAAGTCCAAGTGTGTTCCAAAGCTGGTCTGCCCCACAGTCGCTCTGTCCCTGCTGAACTCTCACTCCTGCTCTCTCCACCTCTCCGTCCCTGTTTCTCTCTGTCTCTCATTGTGGTCTGAATTGGGTACTGACCCAAATTTTAAGGTAGCTGGAGAATACCGACTTACCTGGATCATTCATTTGCTTTCATTAGCAGTCATGGAGGAAGAGATGGACCAGGCTGGGACATGGTTTAGCAGACATCTTGTGAAAGGCCCACAGGTTTGTACACTCTGATTCTGTTCACTCTTTCCTCTCCCTCCTGTTCTTGGCAACTGTCCCTTAAACCCGTCTGTTCTCTGCCTCTAATATATTATGCTGATATTTTATTACCAAACAATTACATCCACTAATTTGAAAAGGAAACGAGCAGGAAATTGCAATTATAAGAGTAAAAGCAATGCTCTTTTATTTCTCCCCTTTATGCATATGAAATATGGTTTGTCATTGCTGCACAACAGACTTTCCTCCTCTTCCAGGGCTCTTCACTGCCTTGTCTTTAATAATTGAGCAGAAACAAGAGTCATAATTAGATTCCTGATAACAGAGGAGCTATCCATGGGTTTGCAGATGTGGAGGCTGAGCTTGGAGCCAGGGAGCCGCCACCATGCTGTTATAGGAGAAAACACGCTTCATGTTGTTTCACTTGAGTACCTTCCAAAGCATTCTGTACATCCACGGTCGTCCGTGTAGATTATTTGTTCTCCACTATGGTTTCTCTCTGTCTTGGTCATGCTTTCCCACCCCATTGATACTGGGCTTGGTCAAGACTTGCTTTGGTCAATGGAATATGAATAGATGAGATGTACACCTCATTTAACTGAGCAGAAGCTTCCCATGAGCTTGTGTGATTTGACCCTGTTTCCCTTGAGCGACACTTGGGAGGGCAGCTGCTCCGTCTAGGTCCCTGAGTGACTACGGTTTGCAGAAATGCCCTGCTGACTCCTGATGGATGTGTGGCTAGAGCAAGAAATAAACATTTGCTGTTTTAAGCCACTGAGATCTGGAGCTGTTTTTTAAATCACAGAATAGCCCATCCAACCTGACTGATATATCTGTGATCTCATTTGGTTCTCATTATATCCATGGGATTGAGAAAAGGGCTGACCACCCTGGGTAGTATGTGGGAAAGAGCCTGTGATGTGAAATCAAAGGGACCTTCAGGCTTAGACAAGCAATACCGTGTCTCTGAAATCCTGTTCCTTTTTAATATTACTTACCTTGAAGGTTCCTGAGAATCAGAGTCAGTGTATGCTAGAGGTCCTGGCATAGTGCCCATCACAGAATAAACACCCAATAAAAGATAATTTAAAATAGTATCTTTAGAATCCTCTTTTGATTTTGTCCATTGAATAGATACAAATGTGGAGGCCAAACTGGCTGCAAAGACCTGCTCGAGCTCATTTCATAACAACTTAAGTGTGAGCTTCAGAGCTGTGTCCAGAGTTGTCTACCTGGACTAAATGTGTTCCCTGAGTGCTATGCCCAGAACTATGCTAAAGGGGTCTAGGGTGGGGATTGGTGGCAGCAGACACATCCAGAGATGACAACACTGATCCCTGTGAGATGAGCTAGGTTACAGAGGCAGCCCCAAAGAAGCAACGTGTTTATCTGAAGCATACGCTATTCTAAAATTCCAGCTTTGGGTGCATAAGAATCCCCCAAGTGGCATCTTAACGTGTGGATTCCCTGGTTCTGCTCCTAGAATTTCTAGCTTAATGCTATCCTATCTGATCAGCACATGACAGGATCTAGCATCGGGGTCCCTGGGTTCAAGTCCCTCCTCTGCATCTCCAGATTAATGACACAACCTTGGGCAACCACTCTTTACCTCAGTTTCTTCATCTGTGAGATGGGACTACGTGAGCAGTTATGTATTACAGTGTGAGTTAACTTGGGTAACACATGCAGAGCTTATGGCCCTAAGCTAGCACTCAGTAAGTGTTACCCACTAGTATTCTGATGCAGGGGTTCTGAGAACCACTTGTCCAGAAATTTCTCTAAGGAGTGGCCCAGGGCCTTCCTCTGGTCTCCTACCTGGGAACACCTCCATGGGAATTTTAGGGGCACTGGCCTCCACCATGGTGGGGTCTGTTGGAGGGGGTTTCAAGTCATGGAGGCTTTGAGTGTGGAACCTATTTAGGTCAAGGAGTTCTCCTGTTGTTCAGTAGCTAAGTTGTGTCCAACTCTTTGCAACTCCATGGACTACAGCAAACCAGGGTTCCCTGTCTTTCAACATCTCCTGGAATTTGCTCAAACTCATGTCCATCCAACTATCTCATTCTCTGTCGCTCCCTTCTCCTGCATTCAGTCTTTCCCAGCATCAGGGTCTTTTCCAATGAGTCAGTTCTTCACCTCAGGTGACCAAATTATTGGAGCTTCAGCTACAGCATCAGTCCTTCCAATGAATATTCAGGATTGATTTCTTTTAGGATCGACTAGTTTGATCTCCTGGCTGTCCAAGGGACTCTCAAAAGTCTCCAACACCACAGTTCAAAAGCATCAATTCTTCAGCACTCGGCCTTCTTTATAGTTCAACTCTCACATCCATACATGACTACTGGAAAAACCATAGCTTTGACTATATGGACCTTTGTCAGCAAAATGATGTTTCTGCTTTTTAATACACTGTCTAGCTTTGTTATAACTTTTCTTGCAAGGAGCAGGCATCTTAATTTCATGGCAGTTCTTGTTGGCTATTAAACTGCAAATAGGCCATCTCCTTCCGCTCACTTTTGCAGAGGTTTGCTCCTGGGAGAAGACCCTTGTTAGCAGACTTTATTTGTGAACAATCTCTGGCTGGCAGGTGGGCAGAAATCTGGAGAAGTTCCTGGCACTTGGTGGCCTGAGGCTGGAGTCAGGGCTGGATTTGCCTCAAATGAATTGTTCCACTTATTGCTCATGCCCGGTGCCAAATGCCTCATTTTGCCCCTTGCTAATCATCAGATAAGAGTCAATTTACTACAAGAGTGGTTTTCTTCTTTAATTTCTTTGAATAATTCATGTCCAATTCAGGAAGGTTGAACATGTTCTGATCTCCTCCCCATATGCCTGTCCTGGCTCCCCAGTTTTTCTTACTCTTCTAAGTCCACCCGTCAGCAAGCCAACCTCCTAGGGTGACATGCCTAGGCTGTGAGAAGGCAGAGAGGGTCTTCTCTGGAGAGACCTTGGCCCTGAGCTGGGAAGGGCTGCCCACTTCCCACCCTGGGAAGGGCTGCAGGAGGCGCTGCCATGGATGTTCCGCCCTGAGGTGAGAAGGAGCCAGAGGGTGTGCAGAGCATGGCTATTTACCATATCGGCCGTCAGTATGCAAATTCCGGCTCTTCCAGGGGTTCAGGTGGAGACTGCAGGCAACACCTCGTCTCCTTATTGCTTCAGTGTTCTGACTTGCAGGAAGGATGAGAACAGTGCCTCCTCATCCTGCTGTCCTGAGGATAAAAGCAAAAACATAGAAAATACAGAAACATGCAAGAAGAGAAAGCATAAGTAGAAGCCACTTTGAAGGAGGTTGGTGTGTGATAATCTCTCAGTTAACAATGGCTGTTATCATTATGTGTCTCTTAGATCAGTCTTTGAAGTTTATGATGAGGTATAGGTTCTGTTGTATTTTATTTGTTCAATTAAAACTTAATTTTAATTACAGAAGGAATTCATGAATACATTCTCCTTGTAAAATTTAAAACATTTCAGTGAAAATTATTTCCATGTGCCTGTTCTCATTCTTAGCTCCTCTCCAGGGTTTATCACTTCTAAGTTTAGTAAGTAGCCTGATTAAACACTTTAGAAGGCATCTATGTACATACATGTGATTGTGGAAAGTAATAGAATATATCCAAGTTTGCCTGCAATGCAGGAGACACAAGAGATGTGGGTTTGATCCCTGGGTCTGGAAGATCCCCTGGAGGAGGAAATGGGAACCCACTCCAGTATTCTTGCCTGAAAAACCCATGGACAGAGAAGCCTGGTGGGCTACAGTCCATGGAGTCCCAAACAGTCAGACACGACTGAGCAACTGAGCACACACAAGTATTATCCATCATCTATCTAATCTAGTGTAAATGGTGTATACTTAGATGTCACTGTCACTCAGCACGTGTTAGAGATTATTTCATTTCAGAACATATAGGTATACCTTATTTATTTTAGTAACTTCATACTATTCCATATTATGGGGATATCACATTTAATTTAGCCATTGTTTAACATTTTTCTTTCCTGTAGACAGTGCTGTGCTATATATTATTGTAGGTGTCTTATTGTATGTATACATCTTAAAATTTTCTCAAGGGTTGCAAAATGAGCTCTCCACTTTCAGTTGTGAAAATGTATACTCCCCTCAATTGTGTATAAATTATATGCTTTTATACTAATTCATCGTCCTTTCATATTGCCTAATTTAATTTTGCCAACCTAAGATGTATGAAAGGATATAGAATTTTATTGGTGTTTTAAATAAAAGTTTTCTTCCTCCTAGTGAAGTGGAGCCACTCTATACGTGTATTGGCTGTTTGTATTTTCTCTTTTGTGGCTGATCAGTTGTGATTGTTGCCTATCATTTTATTGAGTTAGGTTTCTTTTTCTTATTTATTTGCTTTTTCATTTATTTGACTACACTTTACTTACAATATCATATTAGTTTCAGGTACAAAACATATTGATTTAATATTTTTATAGCTTATGCACCATACAAAGTTATAAATTATTCACTATGTTCCCTGTGTGATTTATTTATTTTATAACTGCTAGTTGTAACCTCTTAATCCTCTTCATCTATTTTGCCCCCCTCTCACTTTGTGATAACTACTGGTTTGCTCTCTGAATCTGTGAATTTGTTTCTGTTTTGTTTTATAGATTCCACATATAAGTGAAAACACTTTTCTCTGTCCAACTTATTTCACTAACTTATTTCACCAACTTATTTCACTATACCCTCTAGGTTCATCCATGTTGTTGCAACTGGCAAGGTTTCATCCTTTTTTATAGGTAAGTAATATGCAGCATACATTATGAGAAACGCTGGGCTGGAAGAACCACAAGCTGGAATCAAGATTGCCAGGAGAAATATCAATAATCTCAGATATGCAGATGACACCACCCTTATGGCAGAAAGTAAAGAGGAACTAAAGAGACTCTTGATGAAAGAGGAGAGTGAAAAAGTTGGCTGAAAGCTCAACATTCAGAAAACTAAGATCATGGCATCTAGTCCCATCACTTCATGGCAGATAGATGGGGAAACAGTGGAAACAGTGTCAGACTTTATTTTTGGGGGCTCCAAAATCACTGCAGATGTGATTGCAGCCATGAAATTAAAAGACGCTTACTCCTTGGAAGGAAAGTTATGACCAACCTAGATAGCATATTGAAGAGCAGAGACATTACTTTGCCAACAAAGGTCTGTCTAGTCAAGGCTATGGTTTTTCCTGTGGTCATGTATGGATGTGAGAGTTGGATTGTGAAGAAAGCTGAACGCCGAAGAATTGATGCTTTTGAACTGTGGTGTTGGAGAAGACTCTTGAGAGTCCTATGGACTGCAAGGAGAACCAATCAGTCCATTCTAAAGGAGGTCAGCCCTGGGATTTCTTTGGAAGGAATGATGCTAAAGCTGAAACTCCAGTACTTTGGTCACCTCATGCGAAGAGCTGACTCATTGGAAAAGACTCTGATGCTGGGAGGGATTGGGGACAGGAAGAAAAGGGGACAACCGAGGATGAGATGGCTGGATGCCATCGCTGACTTGATGGACGTTGAGTTTGAGTGAACTCCGGGAGCTGGTGATGGACAGGGAGGCCTGGCGTGCTGCAATTCATGGGGTAGCAAAGAGTCAGACACGACTGAGAGACTGAACTGAACTGAACTGAATACTCTATTGTGTATATATCCATAAATATGTAACACTTTCTTTATCCATTTGGATAAACTCAAAATGGATTAAAAACTTAAGTGTCAGACCTGTAATCATGAAAACTCCTAGAAGAAAACAGGTACTATACTCTTTGACATCGTTCTTAGCTATATTTTTATGAATTTGTCTCTTCAGGCAATGGTAACAGAAGCAAAAATAAACAACTGAAGTCTAATCAAACTAAATGGCTTTGCACAGCAGAGGAAACCATCAAGAAAATGAAAAAGCAACCTGCAGAATGGGAGACAATATTTGCAAACAATAGGTCTAATAAGGGATTAAATCCAAAATATATGAAGAACTCCTATGATACAATTCAATATCAAAGAAAAAATCCAATTGAAAAATGGGCAGAGGACCCAAATAGGCATTTTTCTAAAGAAGACGTTCAGGTGGTCAATAGGCATAAGAAAAGATCTTAAGACTGCTAACCATCAGGGAAAAACAAATGAAAACTACCATAAGATGTCACCTCACACTTGTCAGATTGGCTATGATCAAAAAGACAAGAAATAACGAACGCTGAGGATGTGGAGCGAAGGGAGCAGTAATGTGGGTAGGAATGTGAATTGGTGTAGCCACTGTGGAAAACAGTATGGAGGTATCTTAAACATACAAAAATAAAAATAGAACTACCTGCGATCCAGCAAATCACTCCTGAGTATTATCTGAAGAAAATGGAAACACTAATTTGAAAAGACGTGTGTGCCCTAATGTTCGTAGCAATATTATTCACAATGGTCAAGATACGGAATCAACCTAAGTGCCCACTGACAGAGGAACAGGTACATATGGTTTTAATTACTTTTGCAGATCTTTTAAAAACATACTTTGGAGAGTCACCCTTTCTGTGTTACAGTGTTGCTAGTCTCTTGTGTCCGACTGTGACCCCATGGACTGTAGCTGCCAGGCTCCTCTGTCCATGGGCTTTCCCAGGCAAGGATACTGGAGTGGGTTGCCTTTTCCTTCTCCAGGGGATCTTCCTGACCCAGGGACAGAACCCAGGTCTCCTGGATTCAGGGAAATTCCCCACCCCCGAGCCACCAGGGTTATACTTGTAACACCACTGTGTTAGATTTGGTGACGATATCTTCTCCCGTCCATTATTCGCTTTTTGTTTTCTATGTATGCTGAAGTTAGATTCAGTCCATTTGTATTACCCTGTTCTTTAATGACTTGCTTTTGTGTCCTATTTTTAAGTATACTTTCTCCATCCTCAACATCATAAACACATTTTCCAAAATTTTCTTCTATTTATAAAATGTATTAAGTTTTTCATCCATCTGGGCTTTCTTTTGTAAATGATGTAAGATCTAATTTTTTGTACTAGGCGTTGAGCTAAGAGCTTTATCTGTGTGATCCCAGTCATTCAAACTATCTGAAACATTAGGCATTCTGACAGTCATCTTACAGATGAGGAAAGAAACTGAGAGAGATGCTGTAATTTGCCCAAAGGTCCCAAAGGCCAGTGCAGAGTAGCCGTCTGAAATGATGTCTATCTGTGGGATGACACAGGTCGTCTTTGCATGTCCAAATGCCTCTCTGAGAGCTCCCTGCAGGCTGAGCCCTGGCTGATGACACTAAAAGGAGGAATTTGGATCAGGCTGGGAAGACCCTCTTCCTTTTAGGACCTGAAATCACCAAGCATCACGGAAGGTCAGGAAGACAGGCACTAAAGGGGCAATGGACTGAAAAAGGGTGAAGAATGCCACAGTCTCAGCAACGCTGCTGATGTGAAGCATCTTTGGAGTGCTGTCCTCTAGGATACGGGAGGGTCTCGATGGGCATCCTGCCCGGGCAGGTCCTGTCCCCTGTTACCAGGACGCTGGTCCAGGCTTTGTTCCTTTCTCCTTACAGCAGAGGGTCTAGGAGGCTTGGGGCACAACCTCTTCTTTGTTACCCATTTTTGTTGTGCCCCTCAAGGGGAAGGGTGAGTATGGGGTGGGGGGCCCCGAGAGGGGCAACGGAAGGAGGAGGGGAAATGCTCTTTCTGGTTTTACCCTGCGAATCTCACTGTCACCATTCACTCACCTGTGCCGGCTGGAAGCCGGGCTCAACCGGTCCATCTCTCCCCAAAGAGCTGTGAACCACACACTTAGCAATGCAGAGAGATGGCTCCAGGCACCCTCAGCATTTATTATAAATCACTGAGACAGGAAAGATATGAGTCCCCACCTGCAGAATCACTGAAGCAGCGTCTGTGGGCATATCTTACCTGAAAACGATTTTTTGCTTTCTTCACAGCACAGGGGGCTTCGGGGGCCAGACCCAGAGGAGCTGTTCCCTGGAGCAGCATTCTCAAGTCCTGGGACAGTTTTCTCGATCTTATCCTTACAGCAAGACCCTCTTAAATGCTGACATTTCCTGACTTGCTTCAAACTGTCTTCCCTTAAAATACAGCCTCAGAGACCCTTCTCTGGTCCCTTGGTTTTACCTTCAGGCCTGAATTAGGATACATTGTTGTTATCTTCTACCTACTGATAGCTTTTAAACCCCTTAAGGGAAGGAGTGGTCTTTGTGGAAGATCAATGAAGGGTATTTAATTTCTTTGTTAAAAAGTACAGGGGGAAAACCCCCCAATCTTCTTTTTCCTAATGAAAAAGCAGCTGATATTCAAATCAGCTGATTTCTTCTTGGTCCCTAGAACACAATGCAATCATTCGCCCCTCAAAATCTTTGCCAAAATAGTTGACAAAGCAATGCCTTTTCTATGCATGCATGCCAGAATTTTCTGTCCCTGGGATTCTCCAGGTAAAAATACTAGAGTGGATTGCATACCTATCCTCCAGGAGATCTTCCTGACCCAGTGATTGAACTCCCATCTCCTCTGTCTCCTGCATTGGCAAATGGATTCTTTGCCACCAGAGGCACCTGGGAAGCAGGCCCTCTTCTATGTCTGAGCTCAGTTGTGTTGACCCAGCTGCCCTTGATTTATTCCAACCCTAAAGCACATCCTGTAACATGGGCGGTGGGGAGAACTGACCCTCTCTGTGTGGTGTGCCCTGGCACCTCTTCCTTGGCCCTGGAGCTGACCCCGTGCATCCCAGCTGCAGGGGAGGCTGTGCAGAGCCCTTCACTGGGCAGGTTTGGCCTGTGGTTTGGATCAGCCGGTGCTGCCTTCTGCTCTTCAGATCAAATCCCATCATCATCAGGCGAGGACGCCCTCCAGATGGCCCCACGCATGCAGAGATGCTGCCGCGAAGGAGTGCATCAGCCCGTTAGCGCATCAGCCCAGATCAGTTCACCAGACTAACCAGTGCATCCTGTTGGCTCTGTCACTTCTCGGTGGGCACTTTCCTACCCCGTTCCCTTAGCCTCTCTTTCTCAAACCCGGACTCCTGCAACAGAGCGGGTCCCCCAGTACTTTGGATTTAGCAAAACTTCTTTTAAAAAAATATTTATTTATTTTGATTGGAGGATAATTACTTTACAATATTATGATTTTTGTTTTTGCCATACATCAATATGTATCAGCCATAGGTATCTCCTCTGTCCTGGACCCCCTTCCCCTCTCCCTCCCCACCCTAGCCTTCCAGGTTGTCTCAGAGCACCAGCTTTGGGTGCCCTGCTGTATGCATCAAGTTCACACTGGCCGTTTATTTTACATACGGAAATGTCTATGTTTCCGTGCTATTCTCTCAAACCATCCCACCCTCTCCTTCTCCCACCGAGACCAAAAGTCTGTTCTTTATGTCTGTCTCCTTTGCTGCCTTGTATGGAGGATCCTCAGTACTGTTCTGGATTGCATATACATGTGTTAATATATGGTATTCGTCTTTCTCTTGTGCAGAGTGAAGTAAGTCAGAAAGAGAGAGCCTTCCCTCTTGATGGAGTAGTGGGAGAGAGAGCAATTTTCCCTGTACTGAAAATGATGGAATGAAGAAAAAATTGTCATATGACATCCCCCACCTGCCTCAGAGAAGGCAGCTTCCTCTCAGGTAAATGGATGGCTTGTGGACTATTGTATTGTTTATGGTGGTCCCTTGAGGTCACAGGTCAAGGTCATACCCTGGATCCCCTTTGCATTCATGGCACAATAATTTCCCAAGTTGACTACAGAGAAGCGGAGCCTCAGCAGGAAACGGGAACCTTGGTGGGAGTCCAGGGGGCAGAGTCTTTGTCCTGGCCACAGAGCATGTGAAGGTCTCACTGAACTTGACTTTGCCGCTGTGAGTGGGGAGTTGTGGGCAGCCTCCCAGTCGTGGTCTCGGCTGCGGCTCCTATCAACATCCAGACTGTCCAGGTGCACCACAGCTTATTTCCTTCAAGTGATCTCTGACTCACGGAGTGTTCCCACCTGGGCAGGATGCAGACAAGCCTTGTGCTTGCCCCCCAAGGCTGTGGAGATGGTGGGGACGTGAGTGCCTGGAGGACCAGCTGTCTCAGTGGTGGGTGATGGTGCACAAGAGCCTCTTCTCCCTGCGCCCTGGGGGATAGTTCCCAACTTTGCCAACCCTGGTGGATGTGTTTCTTGTCAGAGAGGAAGGTGGTCTCCCTATCAGTTCCATAGAGGGTGCTTTCGGTGTGGTCTCCCTCGCTACAATTAGACTCCATTTATTCCTCAAACCTGAATGAATGATCCTATGGGAAAGCACGGCGGAGACCTTGTTTTGGGAACAGAGTTGGCCGAGGTAATCAAAGGAGACTTTAGGAGACTTCAGGTTTGATTGTGAGTTAGAATTTGCTAATGAGAGAATGGAAAGAGCACTTGGCCTTGACTTTGGAGAGTGGAGAGCCCACAGGCTGTGCATAGAAAAGAGCCCAATAAGGCCAAGGGTGGGCAGTGGGAGAGGGCTGGGCTGTCTAGGGAATAGGTGGGAGTTGAGGGAAGTGAGGGGCCAGCAGGCTCCAATGGCGTGCGAAGCCTTGAGTATGACTGGTCAGTGTGCTGAGTCATGTCTGACTCTTTTGTGACCTCATGGACTATAGTCCACCAGGCTCCTCTCTGCATGGGATTCTCCAGGCAAGAATACTGGAGTGTGTTGCCATTTCCTCTTCCAAGGGGTCTTCCTGACCCAGGGATCGAACCCGCATCCCCTGTATTGTTGGCAGATTATTTACAGCTGAGCCACTGGAGAAGTCTTGAGTGTGACTAGGAATCCAGATATTGTCTGTCTGTAAAGGAAGAGCACTTCTGAAGATACTGCAGGCTGGCTTGATTTAGAAAAGGCATGTTGCGTGTGGCTCTGGGGAACAAAGTTACACCATACAAACAAACCCAACTGCACAACCAGGGGGTTGCTGCATGTACCTTTAGTTCAGACTGAGCTCGTCCCTGAGGGAGGGTCTATGGGCGCTGAGGGCCAAGGGCTACTGCTGTCAGATTTCAGAACTGACCCTCATAAAAAGGTCCCTGGGAAGTGAATTACAGCTATGCTTCATGTCAGGCCAAGCAGAACTTCCAGAGTTCATGGTGAGCCCAGCATGCCTTCCTTCCAAGGGTTCAGAAGAGGCAGCAGAGACCGTGAGCCTGCCTGGAATCTCTCCTCTGTGCAGGGGAAATAGCCCCAAATCTCTGGCTCTTTAACAATCAGGATGGCAGTGTGTGGTTGCCTCAGACTAGCAGGCAGTGCTGGGGGTGGGCAAAATCAGGGGTCAGAAGGAGGTTTGACTTCCTAGAGTGCGGAAAATGGGCTGGGACAGGGAAGGGTGAGGTACTGTATGAAGGGGAGGACAAAATGCAATCATCCCTCAAGAGGAAAACATCCAAATCACTTTTGCAAGTACATCAGCATGAGTGAACATCTTTATGTGCAAAACCATGCTGGGGGCAGGTCAACAACCAAAGTGAAATAAAAGAGCCCTACTCTTTTGAGACCTACCTGCCATGAAAGACACCATTCATTCATTCATTCATTCATCCATAAACACTGAACTTCCGGCGTGTACCAGCCCTGTGTTGGTGCTGAGAACATGGCCCCAGTGGGAAGGACACACAGTGAGTCCGCTCGAGAAAGGGCCAAACAATCTCAAGAACGCCTATGAGATTCTAGAGGGCGGGGATGATGAGGCTGAATTGCGTTGGGCCAAGAAGGAGGCCTCCTCAAGAAGAAGACTGATTGAAAGAAACAAGCAATCAATGTTTATTGGCTCAGAGGGTTGGAGGTGGTCTGCATGGGGTGCCCAGCCAGTAAACACATACTTGTGCCATGATGTGGGTGACAGTCAAGTATGAAAGAGTGCTGAGAACAAGGGATGAGGGAGGGAGACGAAGGCAGGAAGGATCCCACGGGGTCATGGGGAGGGGTCAGTGGCGTGTGTATTGGGGGAGCCTCGGGCACCCAGAAGCAGTCCTGTGGCCCCTGTGCTGGGCTCTGTGTTGCTGGTGCTGTGCAGACACACAGACCACAGAGACGAGAAGGAAGAGCTTCGGCTCTCATTCCTGTGACTTCCTCTGTGTCTCCGAAAAGGCAGCTTTCTGAGGCTGGTGCTGCAGAAATGGGCTTCCTGGGGACAGACGTGCTTTCACGCCCTGTTCACAGAGGAAAGGGTGTGAGCTGAAGGTCTGAAGAGTTCTCCAGCCCTCTGC
This sequence comes from Capra hircus, assembly GCF_001704415.2. NCBI lineage: Eukaryota > Metazoa > Chordata > Mammalia > Artiodactyla > Bovidae > Capra > Capra hircus. The sequence goes on along the minus strand of NC_030831.1, from coordinate 19,609,658 downwards.
TGAGACCCAAACCCCATCCTGCAGGAGTGGACCCAGGTGGGGAACCCTCCCGTGCATCCCCCGAGAGCAGAGAGGCAGGTGGGTGGGGACAGAGACGAGGAGGGGAGATTCTGAGGCCTGGGAATCCGCCTCCCTGGGGGGCCCTGGCTCTCAGGTCCTGCTTTTTCATGCGGTTTACACAGCCCCCTCACAGGGCCGTCTTAAATATCCTCGGAGCGCATGGTCGCCCGGCAGCAGGGCTCCGCATCTTTCTTTGCGGCTGTCTGCAAGTCTGCCTCAGGTGCTTTTCTCGTTTGGCTTAAACATTCTATCACTTGGGTTAAACATTTCCCTCTTTGGGACCCTCTTCGGGTCTAATATGCCCATTTATTTTCCCTGGAAAGTTTCTGGAGCTTCCCTGCACTGTGCCTGGGGGCTTCTGGCCGCCTTCTGGGGAGCATGAATATTGCACTGAATAGACTGTTCAGGGTCTGCAGACTGGGAGGCGGCAACCCTGTGCCTCCCACCTCCATATGTGGTTCCCCTCCCAAGGCACCCAGTGTGTGTGCCCCCTGGTCTGCGAGCACTCTGAAGGCTGGCTGCTTCTCATACCAGTACTGCCGGCAGTCCTCGGTTGGAGCTGGCTGAAGGCCCCAGGACAGGGAACACATTCAGGTCCAGCTCCATGGACGGGCTAAGCTTTTTGCCGCACTTATTTCCTGATAGGAAGATAAGCATGAACACCTGCGAACAAGCTGGATTCTTAAGGACTGGGCTGAGTGGGACAGTGATTATATAGTGTTAGTCGCTCAGCCGTGTCTGACTGTATGCAATCCTGTGGACGACAGGCCTCCAAGCTCCTCTGTCCCTGCAGTTTTTCAGGCAAGAATACTGGAGTGGGTAGCCCATTTCCTTCTCCAGTGGATCTTCCCTACCTGGGGACTGAACCCAGGTCTCCCACACTGCAGGCAGATTCTTTACCAACTGAGCCCCCAGGCCCTAGTCCATTTGGGCTGCTATAGTGAAATACCACAGACTGCGTGGCTTATGAGCAGCAGAAGTTTATAGTTCACAGTTCTAGAGGCTGGAAGTTGAAGATCAAGGCACTGACAGATTGAGTGGCTGGTGAAGGCCTGCTTCCTGGTTCGTAGATGGCTGTCTTTGCTGTGTCCTCGTAGGGTGGAAGGGACTGGGGAATCTCTGGTTCTCTTTATCATTGCACTCATCCCATTTATGAGGGCCCACCCTTGTGACCTAATCAGCTGCAAAGGCCTCACCTCTAAATACCAACACAGTAAGAATCAGGGAGAGGGGACGCAAACATAAGACTGGGGCTGGAATGAATCAGAGAAGAAGCAAGGACCACCAGTTTCACTGGTTCTTTAATTTTGTAACAAGATTCTGTCTCCCAGTAGAGCCGCCATAGTCTCTTGCTGGCAATAAGGGGTTTATATGTAGGAAATGGAGAAATGCCAAAAGGATTTCTCTCCAGGGTCCTTCCCTGTAGCTCCATTTGCCCTATGACACAGAGGAGGTCAGCCTTCAAATGGGGTGCTGGCATAGGTGACCCAATTCTCCCCATCCTGATCAATCAGAGAGATCAACCTTGGAAACTGCAGACATCCAACCTTGGGGAGAATAGAATATAAATACATACAGTGGTCTTCTTTCAGGGGGAAGCAAGACTCCTTTGTGCTATAAACTTCCGCTATGATTTTTGACACATTCGATGAGTGTATTAACTCCAAGCTCTTTGAGAAGAAAAGACAATATAAGTTCTTCTTTATGGATCCTCACATCCATTGTAGTGCTTAGCACACAATCCATTCTCAGTCAGCAATTTTTGGATGACATGTTTTGTATTCAGTTTTGTTTAATCTACAGTGACTTAGGTGAGGCCATGGCTAGGCCCTGAAAGGGAGAAGCCCTGGAATTAGATTGGCCCAGTTGCATGAGGCAGACCTGGAGGGATGGGGAGGGGATCTAGCGCAGTAGACAGAAAGCTTGGTGCTCAGCGGACGTGGGCAGCCCAAGGTGAGGAGCCACGTACAAGGAAGCAGACAGCTGCCAAACCTCCGTGTGTCAGGCACCCTTCTTTACACGCCAGCCTGTGAGGCAGGTAACACGGCTCTTCCTCTTATAGATGAGGAAGTAGAGGCAGATAAACCTGTAACCTTCTAGAGTAGCTCAACTGATAAACCATCCAGGCTAGCTCACTGCAGCTTTCATGCTCTTTTCCACCTTCCTCTGTGATTCTCTGCAGAGTGGGGGATTCAGAGTGGGCAGTGCCAAACTGAGGAACCCAGCAGTCAGCCGACTTAGGGAAACTCGGGGATCAAGCATGGCGCAAGTGATCAGCAGGCTCTCCTGTGGGGTCTAGCGTGGGTTGAACCACAGCCTAGAGTGGCCGGATGTTGGGCTGATGCTGGAGATGGGGATTCATACACAAGAACCAGGCAAGAAGACAGTGGCCAGAATCAGGTAAGGAAGTTCCCTGGCTCAAGAGCTAGTCTGCCTTCACCAAAGCCAACAGCACTGAGTCCCAGGATCTTGTGAAAGACCTCTGAAACACTCCTTCTCCAGGCTTGTTGTTGGCCAAATGCTAGGGCCAATCCATCTTAGAGCGTTTTCTTAAAGTGGAATTACCTGTATAGGGGAGGGGGAGAAAGCAGAAGCCACCCAACCTCATCTGATGCACCGACTCGCTCGATTACTTTTCAGTGAATACATTACTTTAGGCCCATCATGTTTTTTTCAGGCCATACAACTGGAGCTGGTGTTTATTTCCAAGGTTGTGTTATATGATGGGGAAAAGTTCTCTGGAGTAAAATTCTGGGGCTCATTAAACAGTGGGTAGAAGAGGAGGAGAGAATGAGGGAAGGAAGTAAAGAGAAAATTATGGCAGGGTTATGTTTTCTTTTCCTGTAGGAAAGGACCTAAAATAATTGCATCTCCTGTTTGGAACATTTTTATTTTCCACAGTTCATTCCTATTTATGCAAAGCAGTGGGTAAGGAGAGTACATTCTTCAGGGAAATTCTCCCCGGGAAATGCAGTACTGTGTTCACAGGACTTTCAGGTCATTGTGGGAATTGTTCAGAAACCAGAATTTACTTACAGAGGAAAATTGACCAGAAGTTCCTTCTACCCCCATGCCCCTCCTTGTGATTTAAACACTTTGTACTAATGCTTTTTATTTGGACAAATCAATTGGCCTCCTTTGGAGTGTAACTGGAGAAACTTGGGAATGCTTGTCCAAGTTGGTTTAGTACAAGCCCACGCTGGGAAGGTTCCCTGTTTATTTGTTGGGGTGCTTTCTGAGAAATAAGAAAGGAAATGGTGCTTTCTTTAGAGAGGCAGCCTTTATGGGCAGTAGGCCTTCTGCAAGTTCATCTTTCTTTTCTGTGGCCAATGCCTTAATTTTTTCCTCCAACAACGATTAATCAAACCAGCTCATAGGATACAACTTTATAGCAAATTGACCCTAAAATATAAACAGCATATACTTTGTCTTTCCATCCCTTTGGCACTGACATTAAAGCAAAGGCCTTGACTAATACTCAAGGAAGTTGTGGATGGTTGAATTTCAGACACTGGCCACAGGCTGGCTTTCCTCAAGCTCTTTGAAGAGCACCACCACTCCACATAAAAAATAGCTTTCTCTATAAATGCCCTCTTACTCATCTCCCTCCATGAGTTTACTAAGAATGAGCCCAAGGGGATGGCTGTTTTAGAAGGACTTTGACCAACTCTGTCTTCATTCATGGACTGGAAAGAAAGGGTAGGAAGATGTCAGGGAACGCATCTGCAGAGATGTCAACAATTTTTCACAGGGATGGAAGTTTCCTGAGTTTTGTCCTGTGATAACAGCATTTAAGCTTAGAGGGAAAGGCAACCTTTGAGAGTGTTTACGAACTCTGAGCTTGGAGGAAATGGAGAAATAAATTGGAGAAAGAAATTGAGAGAAGGCAGGAGGATTTGGGGTTGAAGTGTGGCTTAAACAACAGAAATTTATCTCCTCCTGATTCTGGAGGTGGAAAGTCTGAGATCAGGTTGCCCATCGGGTTGTTTTCTTTCAAGGCCTCTTTCCTCGGCTTGTAAATGGCTATCGTCTCCCTGTATCATCACATGTCTATGTCCTAATTTTCTCTAATAAGGGCACCAGTGGTTGAGATGGTTGGATGGCATCACCGACTCAATGGACAGTTAGAGCACACTCTGGGAGATAGTGAAGGACAGGGAAGCCTGGTGTGCGGCAGTCCATGGAGTCACAAAGAGTCAGACTTTACTTAGTGACTGAACAACAACATATTGGATTAAGGGTCCATTTTAATGATCTCATTGTAACTTAGGCTTCCTCATAGCTCAGTTGGTAAAGAATCTGCCTGCAATGCAGGAGACCCAGGTTCTATTCCTGGGTTGGGAAGATCCCCTGGAGAAGGAAATGGCAAGGATTCTTGCCTGGAGAATCCCATAGACAGAGGAGCCTGGCAGGCTACAGTTCATGGGGTTGCAAGAGTCAGACACGACTTAGCGACTAAACCACCAACCACCACCATTGTAGCTTAATTGCCTCTTTAAAAGTCTTATCTGCAAATACATTCTGGTACTTGTTAGACTTTAACAAATAATTTTGAGGGAACGCAATGCAGCACATAAAAGGGATAAATTTGGAGGAGTTTGTGCAGCTAAAAGTCAGTTTGGTTCTTCTGCACATAGGGGCCAGATCTTGGCTACAGAGCATAGGCAGTGGAAATTAGTACATGGATATTAGAAGTTGATCCAGAAGGGGCCCCAAGGACCATGCATTATCCTTTGGTTCTCCAACTCAACTGCCTATTAAAATCACAAGGAAGTGTTTAAAAAAACAAAACAAAACTCTGATGCCCGGGCTCTTACTCTGGTATGTTTGTTCAGTTGATATGAAGTAGGAACTAGAATCGGGTAATTTTGAAAAACATCTCAGGAGATTTTAGTGTGTAGGCAGTAGTCATAACCACTGATGTAATCCACATCCATGATTTTTACAAATAAAGAGAGTAATAGCTAGAAAGATTTGATGACTTATCCAAGATCAGAAAACATGTGTGAACGAGCACATGGGGATCCTAACTTGGGTCGCACGAAACTTCTGCTAGTACATTTCTTTCTGTTCCCTAAATGCCAAACCCCCTTGAGGTTTCTGAGGTTGTAGATCCCCTGTCCAATGCTGAAGGACTCTCCCCCAGCCGCTGGCACTGTGGGTAGCCTGGGCTAGCCGTCCTGCAGAGACTGGGGTATATAGATCTGATATGAGCTCCAGAACTCCCTGTGGTGATTGTCTTGCAGTTCAAATCCTCCTTCTGCCCAGTCCTACTGCTCCCGCTGACTCACCAGCGTGGGTCCCAAGGACATCCCAATAAACCTGCTGTTGGCCAGTCTTCATCTCAGTATCTGCTTTCCGGGGAATCCAGCCTATAACAAGTCCTCCCTGTGTTCACAGATTTTTTGTTAGGACTCATTGAGAACTCACCACATTGTGCTCTGTGTTAGGCACTTGGAAATAAAGAGACATAAGACCTAGTTCCTCTTCAAGCTGCTTGGCCATCTCCCAGAGATACCGGTGGTCAACGGCCAGCCCCAGTGCCCTAGTAGCACTGTAGTGAACGTGCTGTCAGAGCGCCCAAGGAGGGGATGCGGATGCTCTGAATGGAGGAGGGGCTTCTCTTGCCACCTTTACAATCTTGCCACTTCTGGATACTCTTTATTATACTTTAGGTGGGTGATAGAGGGGAAGGTGGTGAGTGGAAGAAAGATAAAAGAGTACAAGAACAAGGATAGACAGAATATAGCATGAAGGTCTGGTTTGGGCCTCCCATCGGTTCCTGGAGGTTGTGTCCCCTGTGACCATCATCAACATTAGGCCCCCAGAGCTCTTGTACTTATCCCCTCACTCAAAGAAGAGCTAGAATCAGATACTGACAGGTTAGAGGGAATAATGTCAGAGTCAGTGTGTCATCTTCTGAGGGAGATTTGCCCTCTTGTTTTATCCCCAGTGATGGAAAAGGAAATGGTCATTAACCAGCAGATAGGCCAGGCTTTGGAGCATCGAAAGGGTCTTTCTGAAACTGGACCCATGTGGACAGATGGCCGTGTAGGCCTGTGTTAGCAGACCTGGTTGGCACAGACGAGACTGGGCGCTTGTGTGCGCTGGCTGAGAAGAGGACTGGAAAGCACACCAGTACTTAGGAGGAGGGGATCCGTAACTCCCCTGAGCTCGGGCACTCTCATGTCTCCTACGGGGCCCCTGCCGTGTCTAGCCCTGACCTGAGCTGGACAGAATACCTGGTGAACTGGAAGTGAAGAGCTCAGTCTTGGAGCAGCCTCCAGCATAAGTGGGTCAACAGGCATGGCGTCACCAGGTGTCTCCAGTCTGGTGGAAGACAAACAGTCTGTACCCTTGGGGAGCCCCAGGCCTCCTGGCCTCATTTGAGAGATGTGGTTTCTGCCACAGGCCAGTATTTAGGACACACATACATATTTAAAAGGCCTAAGAACAGACACAAAGGAGACATTAACATGTGCAAACGGTTACAGATGACTGGCTAGAGCCAGGGAACAGTTCCGGGAGTCAGGCTTAAAGCAGAGGTCCAGAACACACGGGGTCAGCCCATCAGCCCCCAGTCAAATCAGGAGATGCCGGGGACAGGAAGAGCTCTCCGCAGCACCAGGCGCATCATAGACACCAGTTGGTAGGAAACTTGGTCCTCCCTGTTTGAACGAAGGCCAGGTTGAAAATGAACGCTGCATAGTTGTATGCACGTTTCTGCAGAAACCTGGACATTATCAAGGGGGCGTGTCTGGGGGCCTCTCATAGCACCGCTGGAGGGGTTTGTACACTCAAGGTTGTGATTCGGGAACATGACTGTGTGTGTGTAAAGTGTGCATATTTATGTGTGTGTGTGTACACACTGGTGGGGCTTCCCTCACTCTGGGATGAGACTGAAGATGCCAATGCACAAATTATCCAATCACTCGCTCTCTTCTGGGAAGCTTTCCCTCTTATGCAGGGTGGCCACCTCCCCCTGTCCTGTGGGAACTGGGTCCTCTCTCTTGTTCGTCTCCCTCTCCCTACACTGGCCTTTCTGTTTCTCGAAAGCTCCAGGGTTGTCCTTCCTCTGGTCTCGGGCACTGGCTGCCTCCTCCAGCAGGATGCTCTTCCCTTGCTTCCTCACGGGGCTGCCTCCTTCCGGTCAGGCAGGTCACAGGTCAGATGTCACCTCCTCCAGGTGGCCCTTCCCGCCACGCCATGTAAAGTAGCTCCTCTGTCCCCTCGTGTCACACAACCCTGTTTTAGTTTCTTCATCTCGCACACCACAACTTGACACCGTATTGCTTGTTTACTTGGCTTATTTTGTATTGTGTATCGCCCACCTCCAGAGTGTAGCCTCCATGAGGCCAGAAAGCCTCTGTGACTCATTCTTGCAGTATCCCAGCTCCTAAGCCATGCCTGGTACAGAATAGGTGCTTGGTGAGTCTAGTTAATGACTCAATAATGAATGCACCCCAAAGAAAGAATTTGCAATATTTTCATCTGCAATACTCTGTTTTCCTTGAGAAAGCATCCAACCCTTGAGAATGGGCTCTGACAATAATTTTTATTTGAAAGGATTCTGTCTGGATATTTTTTTCCAGACAACATACACTGAAGTTCCTCCCCTTTCCCTAATATTTTTGAAATGGCTATTATTATTAATTATCACTTTCCTGCTGAAGAGATGGACCATCCGTATTTTGGTGATGGCTCTCAGGCATTTGGAGATCTGCGTCCAGCATGCTCCTTAGGCCAGAGAAGCAGCACCCAGGGAGGACCACAAGGTGGGAGACTCCGGGCTGCCTTTACCACGGATGAGTTACAGCCCAATGGGAAAAGTTACAGATCCAAATCTTGTTTTCTAGCTTATAAAATGAGCTTAATAACTGCAGTCCTACACAGACACAGAGAACAGACTTGTGGTTGAGGTGGGGTGAAGAGGTGGGGTGGAGAGGGATGGATTGGGAGTTTGGGGTTAGCAGATGCAAATGATTATATATAGAAGGGATAAACAACAAGGACCTCCTGTACAGCACAGGGAACTATATTCAATATCCTATGATAAGCCATAATGGAAAAGAATATGAAAAAGAATATATATATATATATATATATATATATATATAAGTGTAACTGAATCACTGCTCTAAAGCAGAATTTAACACAGTATTGTAAATCAACTATATTTCAAATAAAATAAATTAAAAAAAGAAAAAGCAAGCAAACAAAAAATGGTTGCAGTCTTTCTGGGCTTATGAGGCTATTGACAGATGGAGATAGCAAACATATATACTTAAAGGGGAGGTGGCTGTCACTCCTAATTTGTATTTTTCACTCTTTCATCCATCGACTATTTCAGACAAGGAGCCGCATGGCTAAAAGCACAGTGAGATGTGCACTTACATTGCCTCATGCATCTGGTAGGGCTGATGCCCACAGATGGTGGTGGCCGGAAGGGACCGGGTTACATCAGAGAGGTGCACCAGAGTGCTGTGGGCTTTCAGCACCGGGGCTGTGATCTCGGCGCGGGTGCTCCTCAGATCAGGGAAGATGACCTTTCGAAGAAGCTGGACCTTACCCAAAGCCCTCCAGCATCTGCAAGAGAGCCAACCAGGGGTCAGCACAGCCCAGGCAGGCTGCTCAGAGTGAGGCAATCGCTCCCGGCCCAGGCCACCCACCATGACCCTTTCAGAGTCTCTTCAGTGATGAAGCTTGAATTTTCCTGACCAGCAGGTCCTGAGGGTCTGGAGCAAAGATTTCTCTTCTTATAAAGATTTTTAAATTCACGGAGAGACAGGAAGAAGAAAGATACAAACCCTGATTGCCTTATATTTACTGATAATTGATTCATTTTGTGCTCTTTTGGCTTTGCTTCAGTGGAGGTTCAGCTGTGTCTTCTCTGGGGGAGCCGAACTGGAGTCAGACCCTGAGAGTTTCCCAGGGCTCCTTGGGGCTGAGCTTGCCTAGAGCTACTGTTTCCAGTTGGCGAAATCTTTTGCTCCAGTTAGCACCGTCTCTGCCGCAGCCCTGTTCCCTCTGTGCTTGTTTCCCTGAGTAAAGCTCCCCACGCTTGGAGCAGTCAAGAGCCCGAGTCCAGGGCCCTTCTGGAGTTGCTGGGGGAGAAGCAGCAGGCGGGTTGGGGCTGAGAGGGTTTCTGCCAGACCCCCTCAGTTCTGTCTTCATGCAGTACCCCCAAAAAGGGAAGGCATCGCCTCATTCCCTCCCTTCCAGGTCTAAAGCACCCGTGACAAGGAGGAAAAAGGCCAGCATGATGTAAGGACCATGTCCCCTGGAACAAAAAGGAAATGTGAATAAGCTTGATTTTTTTTTATTGTTATTTTTCTTTAAAGGGCAAGTTCTATTTATTGGGCAAATGGAATGAATGTCATCTGAAATAACATGACTGCTTTTCTTCTCTTTCGCATAAACAAATTTTCATGACACAGTGGGAGGCAGTCAGGGTGAATACCCATCCCCCAGCCCCACACAGCCAGATTCAGCAAATAAAAGTACAGGATGTCCAGTTAAATTTGAATTACAGATAAATAAGAAACAGTTTTCAGTACAATCTTTGGGACATACTTATACGACAAAATTTTTCATCATTTATCTGAAATTCACACTGAGCTGGATGCCCTGTGTTTTATGCGGTGACCTGCCTTCCATAACCCTCAGGATGGCTGCAAGCCACCCAGAACTTGGCTGTAGGGTGGTCTCTTGCCCGCCCCCAGGGACCTGGTGCTGCTTTAGCTTCCATTCCAGGTAACCTGCACTTTCTTTCTTCTCTTTTTTTTCTTCTTTCTTTTCTTCTCTGGGAGAAGTCTCCTCTTTTCAGGACGTAGGCCAGAGTCCCTGGCTCCTGGGGCCATCTAGGGGAAGATCACTGCTGTGTGTGGTCTTTGACCCAGAAATCCAGTAAATAGTGTTCTCTGTGTCGGCAGCACATTGGAAATGTCTGTGGAGCTTAAAAAAATAGTGTTGGAATCCCCAGGGATTCCAGATTACTTGGTCTGGGGCTTTCTGGGTGTCTCAGTGGTAAAAAATCCACCTGCCAATGCAAGAGATGCTGGAGACGCAGGTTTGATCCCTGGGTTAGGAAGATCCCCTGGAGAAAGAAATGGCAACCCACTCCAGTTCTTGACTGAAACATCCCATGGACAGAGGAGGCTGGTGGGTCTCCTGGGGTTGGTACGAGTTGGCCACAACCGAATGACTAAAAATGCATGCATGTGGTCTATCTACTGGGAATTTCAAAATCTCCCCAGGTGATTCTAATGAGCTCCCAAGGTTGATATCCAGGCCTTAGAACCATCAATGAGGAAAAGTACAAGTCTTGCCTGGGGTATCAGGTGACAAAGACTTTGAGAAAGTCACCTATTCACTGAGCATGCTCAGGGTTCCAAGAGGAAGAGAAACCAAGTATATTTCTTATTAATAGTAGCATCAGGATCTACTAGTCATTGTTTATTTATTTTTTTGCTTTTTTGGGTTGTTTTTCCTCTATGTTTGCAATTTCCCTTTTTTAAGAAAATTATTTTTATTTATTTATTTTATTGAAGAGTTAGTTGGTTTACAATGCTTTGCTAGTTTTGTGAATAGCAAAGTGATTCAGTCATATATATAGGGTTATATATAACCCACGGAGAAGGCAATGGCACCCCACTCCAGTACTCTTGCCTGGAAAATCCCATGGATGGAGGAGCCTGGTGGGCTGCAGTCCATGGGGTCGCTGAGGGTCGGACACGACTGAACGACTTCACTTTCACTTTTCACTTCCATGCATTGGAGAAGGCAATGGCAACCCACTCCAGTGTTCTTGCCTGGAGAATCCCAGGGATGGGGGAGCCTGGTGGGCTGCCATCTGTGGGGTCGCACAGAGTCGGACACGACTGAAGCGACTTAGCAGCAGCATATATAACCCAACATATATACATAAAAACCCAAATGAAGTTTTTGACCAACCCAATATATACATATATGCACACATACTTATATTATTTTTCAGATTATTTTCCAGTATAGGTCATTACAAGGCATTGATGGGATCTACCAGTCATTTTTGATGGCCCTTGGCCTCAGACAGGTGTGGCAATTCCAGGAAGTGAGAAAGTGAGATCTGAAATGTCTCTTGTCTGTTGTCCAGGTGCTCGCTGGGCACCTGGAGAGAGAAGTTCCCTCCTCCCTTCCCAGCACCTCTGAAACATGGCTGTACATGGAGCCCTGAGCATCATGCATGTGCGTGTGTGTGTGTGTGTGTGTGTGTGTGTGTGTGTATGTAGGACAGATCAGCACAAGAAGATTTATATGGGAGTAAGACCAGTGGATAATGCGGCACTCATCCGGGCGGCTGTGGTTTGCTTCAATCCCTCCCGTGGGGTGGGGACAGTGCAGGGAGGAAGTGGGTCCCTGAGAGGGGGGAGTAAGGGGGCCGTGTGAATTCACCACTGTGCTCACACCTGTGCATGCTAACAGGCAGGGAGCAAAGTGTAAGCAGAGCAACAAGAGCTATCACATTATGACCTCATCAAACTGTGATTGTCATTATGACACACCATATACCCTTATTTTTGTGACAGAAACTGCAGATGCTAGTAGTTACACTGGCATAGAGCTCCTTATCCAAACCCTTGGGACCACATTTGTTTCAAACCATGACTTTACAGATTTCTGAAAGGGAAAGTGATAAATATTGTTTAGAAGTAGAATTCTGGTACAATGGGCACACTGAGTTCTGCAGCAAAACTTACTAATATTGAGGCCAAACAAGGTAAACAGCATCACAAAAGCCTCAAGTCTAGGTGAAATTGTGAAAATTCTTTTGGTTTCCGAATCTTTCTGGATTCGGTGATTAGGAGGGTGTGGGCTTGTACCCACCCACCTCATTTATGGAACGTTAGGTGCTCTGTAGGCTTCCCAGGGGGCTCAGTGGTAAAGAATCTGCCTGCCAATGCAGGAGATGCGAGTTCGATCCCTGGGTGGGGAAGAACCCTTGGAGAAAGAAATGGCAACCCATTCAATATTCATGCCCAGGAAATCCCATGGACAGAGGAGCCTGGGGGTGGCTACAGTTCATGGGGTCACAAAGAGTTGGACACAACTTAGTGACTAAACAACAACAACTGGCAGGGTGCCAAGTATTGAACACTTTAAATGCTTTACCCCGTTGAAACCTCACAGCAGCCCTACCCATATTATTAACCCCATTTTGCAGATGAAGAGGTTAATGAGGTTAGACATGGCTCTGGAGAGGAAATCAGAACCGCAATTCAAGTTCTATTCTGTCTGACTCTGGGCTTGAATGGTGCTGGGCTGCAGGGGGAGAGGCGGGGAGAGGTTCACCCAGCACTGGGCAGACGGGGGTGGGTGATGTCTGTCTGGTTGGGCACATGTGTGTCTGTGCATACACAGAATGTGCACGGATGTTATTGTGAGAAGCTGCATGTGCATGTGTGTGTCCCATCGTTTGCGTGTCTTTGTGAGTGCAGAGGGTCTGTTTGGTGTGGAAAGTCTCTGGGTGTGTCGTCGTGAGCCTTTGTGTGAGTGCTGCCTTTTGTCATCTCTGTATCAGCGGTTCTGGAGCCAGGAGAGTGGCCCTCATCACATCTCTGATCTCACACAGTGTGCAGCCCAGGGGCAGAGGCCCAATTCAGTGAATTTCTGTCATTCTCTGGATAGACGGAGCCTTCAGATGGAGGCCTGGTGAGGGAGACTCTTTCTGCAGGGCCCCAGTGGACCAGTGATGCAGGGCAGCCCACAGTCACCCAGTAGCCCAGGGAGCCTCCAGGGGCACCTTGGCAGAGTCAGTGAAACCCATCTGGGTTCATTTATTTTTGAGGAGCTGGTTCTCTGGATAAATGAAAGAAATTCAGTTTCCAAAGGTTCCTCAGGGAAGTTGCCTGTTTCTTAGAAGAGGAGATAAAGATGGAAACCTCGATCGAGTCCTTGATTTGTATGGTTGGTTGTCCGCGTACTGGCAGCCAGTTGCCTGCAGTTTGTGGGGAAGGCTGGTGGACAACTGTTTACTCTTCTCCCAGACTAAGCTTTGGGGGTGACTGTGACACCCTGTGCTCAGGACACAGGGCCAAGCAAGCAATGACCTTGAAGGCTGGGAATGCTGTACAGGTCTTGGGCCAGGCAGATATGATTGAGTGCCTATAGGATGAAAGAGAAATGATTTTATGGGTGTCCCTACTGAACTGAACTGGGAGAAAGGGGAATAGGGAATTCTAAACGAGAGATTGTTAATAATTGTTAACACCTACTGCACCTCCCCATCACTCTGCCCAAGCTTCACATAAGTCTCCTATATCTACAGTTAATGTTGTCTCCAATTATGTGCCTTAAATTTCTCTCCAACAGACACACACACACACACACACACACACACACACACACACACACAACTGCTTTCACCTGTGGTTTCCATTTCGTTCCTGTTTGGGATTGCAAATACCTATCAACCTGCTATAACTCAGGACATATCTCTGAGACTTTCAATTTTTCATCAAGTATGCGTAAGGGGTTTGGATGTGACTGTGAATAGCTGAGGTCAAGGTCAAGATGATAAATTGGGAAAGGGCCTAACCCTGAGATTTAATCCACTTTCTGCTGGGTGAGATGGGCTCCAGAGGGCAGGTCTGGCTCCATGGAGATTGAGTAGAGAGGAAGTCCACCTTGCCCATGTACCTAGGATGGGAATTCATAGCCTTCAAGATGGACCATCTCCTGCCCCTTCCTCAGCCTTCTCATTTTGCTCTTTTTTTCCCCTGGCAATCCCATCCCCTCATAGACTCTAGTTATTAATGTTGTACTCACAATTGAATGTATATATGCTCTATTTCAGTTGTCCTGAGTTTAGACTGAGAGTCCTGAGTTGCAGGCACCACAACCTCAATTTCTCTAAACCAACCCCTTCTCTCCTCAAAAGGGTCACTACATCCTTTTTCACACTCATCCAGCAATGCCTGAAAGAAAGTTGGGATCATCATACAGTCTCCTTGTCTCTTACTTTAACATCTAATTGGTGAAGGGCTAAAAAAGAAAAAAAAATTAAATTAGTCCATTTTTATTAAAACAACAAAAATGCAAAAGATTTCTACAAGTGTGTAGCATGATGGGATTTTAAAAAATGTGAATAGTCACCATGCAGATCAAAGAACAGAACTTCTCTAGCATAGTAGTCTCCCTGTCACTTCCCAGTCGCTGCTTCCAGTGGTAACCAGTCCTCTGACTTCTAAGATTGGTGACTAGTCTTGTCTGATTTTGGACTGTATGTAATTTGATGCATACAGTGTGCATCTTGTAAGTCTGGTTTTCACTCAACATTATGCTTGTGGGATGCACCTAGGCTGTGATAGGTTATCAGTTTTTATTTCTCGTACCATGGAGTATTCTCACTTCATGGTAAGGGAATTTTGTTATTAAGTTTGTATTTTCATAAGGACATTTGAAGACGACGTGACTGAAGTCACATCATGGGAAGTGTCCTTTCATAATGTATGTCTTTAAAAGCAGAACATATCTATTTGTGATATTTGAAGTAGATCAGTAAGGAAGGTAAGTGACTCTGGAGAGGACCAGATAGTCAGGAGGTAGGGAAAGTAAAAGTGAAATTTCTTCCGTCTTCCAGAGTTTGTGCACTTTGTTGTAGTTTTGAAAGAAAAGTCATCCTTCAATTAATAACAGACAACAAAGTCAATATGATGGGAGCAGAGACAATGATGTGATCAAATGCCAAGAAATGACTGACAGCTGAAAAAATATCATGTGAGCCAAAGCAATTTCTCTTGACTTCTAACTTTATTCATCCAACGAATAACATTTCATCACAGTTTTATCAATGGAATGCAATTCCACCCAGATCATTCTGTCAATGACAAGAAACAGCATCAAATCATTTTGTCCACCCAAATAAATCAATTGTTGATTATTATTTTCTCCCATTTGGGATCCAAGTAAGAGAACCAAATGTCTTGAGAAAAACCGAAGGAAAGAAGAAAAAAAAAAAAAGATTTCTATGTTGACAAATCAAGTTGGGTAAATGCAATTTAAGCCTTTTTTTTGACACATGCTGATGTGAGGAGAGATAAACAGTTTTAAATTTAGAGTGGAGACAAACTGTAATAATAAACACATGGAAAGAGAAGGCAAACATTCTTTGTTCCCTTTGGATACAATAGCATTTTGAGTTCTTCCTTTTTGCTTGTGTAGTTCTCTTTACTGTGATTTCTCTCTTATTTTTTGAATGGATAATCAAGTTTTGAGAAAAATTAAATTACAAGGTTTTACAAAATCTAAAAGGGGAAGTGTCACCCTTAAATGACCAGCTTGTGTGGGGAGCTCCCTGGCTATCCATTAGGCTACAATTCCTAGTCCTGCTATTTATTCTTGCTGCCCCATCTCCATGCTCCTTCAGAGTCCTTGTTGGTGGTCCACTACTAGGTGGGATGAAATACATTTTGTTTTACAAACTGAAGTTCATATTCATGCTATTCAAGTTAGGCATCACGATTTTTCAGTCAATAAAATAGATTGACTGTTTCTTTCCCACCAGTTCACATGCTAAAATCCAAACTTCCAGTGTGAAGGTACTAAGAGGTGGGGTCTTTGGGAGGTATTAGGTTATGAGGGTGGAGCCCTCATGTATGGGATTAGCACCATCATAAAAGACCCCAGGGGCTTCTTGGGTAGCTCAGCTGGTAAAGAATCTGCCTGCCATGCAGGAGATCCCAGTTCAATTCCTGGGTTGGGAAGATCCACTGGAGAAAGAATAGGCGACCCAATCCTGTATTCTTGGGCTTCCCTGATGGCTCAGATGGTAAAGAATCCACCTGCAATGGAGGACACATGGGTTCTATCCCTTTGTTGGGAATAGTCCCTGGAGGAGGGCATGGCAACCCACTCCAGTATTCTTGCTTGGAGAATCCCCATGGACAGAGGAGTCTGGTGGGTTACAGTCCACAGGGTCACAAAGAGTCGGATATGACTGAGCGACTAAGCACAGCACAGCAAAAGACCCCAGAGAGCTCTCTCACTCTTTCTACCACATGAGGATACAAACATAACTCAGCAGGCAGCAGTTGGAAAGACGGCCCTCACCAGAACCTGACATGCTAGTTCCCTGATCTTGGACTTCTAGCCTCCAGAATTGTGGGCAATACATTTGTGTTGTTTACAAGCCATCCAGTCTAAGGTATTTTGCTCTAGCACCCTGAGCTGATTAACATATGCATTATATCATGAACATGGCTGTTAAATTTGCCCAGGGAGGGATGAAGATCCTCACCAGGATCTTGTGTGGATAACTGCTTGCTCCTTGGGCCAATCGAATGAAGCTTGACCCTTGTCATAGTTCCCTGAGCCACAGTTCTCTAATTTTACTGGCTCACTCTCATTTCTGACCATCTCCTAAGGCCTTAGCTGTGGTGTCAGAAGGGGTTCTAGCATCTGAAATACTGTTTCTTCCCCTGCCCCCACCCCAGAACCACCAGGAGGGGAGGCACTTTTTCTTTGTCAGAAGCACAGAAACAGATGGTCTACACACTGCCCTTCCCTGATGATGAACCCTTTTTTGCCACTGAAAGCGAGTCTTTGTTCCTCTATTGTGATTTATTCTCCTAAGGAACACTAATATTATTTCTAGTCCAGAGAATGAAAAATGAATAGAATAAATACAAGACAAGTTCAATGGGGCATCAAGTTCCACATGCAAGGCCAACTGGACTTCAAATCTTCAAAGTTGGTGAATTTATTATATATCTGGGTCTCTAATACTTGGGGCTTCCCCAGTGACTCAGAGCTAAAGAATCTACCTGCAAAGGAGGAGATGCAGGAGACAGGGTTTGATCCCTGGGTCAGAAAGATCCCCTGGAGGAGGAAATGGCAACCCATTCCCATATTCTTGCTGGGAGAATCCCATGGACAGAGAAGCCTGGCAGGCTACAGTCCATGGGGTCTCAAAGAGTCAAACACAACTGAGCAACTGAGTGTGCTCCAGTACCTACTAGCTTCTCTGAATTAAAGAAGGGCTTAACAACGTGTTTTTGAGCATGAAGATGGTGATGCTTACTTGTGGGCACAACATTTAAAGCATAAACAGAGTTCAAGGAGATTTGACATAGTCCAAATACATGTTGGAGAAGACTCTTGAGAGTCCCTTGGACTGCAAGGAGATCCAACCAATCTATTCTGAAGGAGATCAGCCCTGGGATTTCTTTGGAAGGAATGATGCTAAAGCTGAAACTCCAGTACTTTGGCCACCTCATGCGAAGAGTTGACTCATTGGAAAAGACTCTGATGCTGGGAGGGATTGGGGGCAGGAGGAGAAGGGGACGACAGAGGATGAGATGGCTGGATGGCATCACTGACTCAATGGACGTGAGTCTGAGTGAATTCCAGGAGATGGTGATGGACAGGGAGGCCTGGCGTGCTGCGATTCATGGGGTCGCAAAGAGTCGGACATGACTGAGTGACTGAAATGAACTGAACTGAAATAAGGGCTCTGTTACAAACAATGACTATTTTTAAAACAACCTCCTTTTTATGAAATTCAAAGCAATGCTTATTCATTAAATTAAAAAGAAAGCAAATGGGAAGATGTAAGAAGAAAACATGATGTAATAACACATCTATATTCCTACCTCTTTGTTAAGTTTAGTCTCTCTCTCTCTGCCTCTCTCTGTCTCTCTCATCTACCTTTGTTTTACAAATTTATGTCCATGTTTATTCAATACCTGATAAAGTTACTCAGACTTTTTTTTACTCAATCTATTACATAAGTACAATTGGCAATTGTGGAATGTAAACATTTTAACAAAGCCCTATTTTGAAGGCATGAAGGTTGTTCTTTGTTAATTTATTAAGTTAAAAATAAAGCATTTGTAGGCACATTTAGACACATATCATGCAGTAAGTCTCAACTTATTTCCTTAGGAAATATCATTAAAAGTAAATTTAAAAAATTTAAATCAATTCTTGATACTTACTGGTATATTATCCTCCAGAAACTCTGAACCAATTTAGACCCTCATTAATAATATTTGGAGAGATATGTTTTCTAGTGTAAGCTTGTCAGAATGGAATTTAAAAAAATGAAAAGTAGTATTTTAGTTTACATAAACTAATGAATATTTTTTCTTGTTGCTTATTTTTTGTTTCCCTTTTGAAATCACCTGCTGATATTCTTTGCTCATTTTCTATTGATCTTATTTCTTTAAAGAACTCTGATACACAGTAAAATACCTTCCCCAGATATATGCTTTTGCTTAAAAATTAGTGATTCCTTCTTTCTCTCTCTCTCAAAAAAAAAGGTTTGTGATTCTTATATATTAAAACTTTTTCATATTTCTTTTAACATTGTCTTTCTTTGTTTTTAGGTTTAGGCCATATTTTAAAATGACACACATAGTGTACATGCTTTCATGCTGCTCCATTCATCTCACCCTCTCCTTCCTCCCCCCGCCCTTGTCCAAAAGTCTGTTCTCCATGTCTGTGTCTCCATCGCTGCCCTGCAAATAGGTTTATCAGTACCATCCTTCTGGATTTCAAATATATGTATTAATATATGATATTTGTTTTTCTCTTTCTGACTTAACTTTGCTCTGAATAATAGGCTCTGGGTTGATCCATCTCATTAGAACTGACTCAAATGCATTCCTTTTTATGGCTGAGTAGTATTCCATTGTATATGTGTATCACAGCTTCTTTATCCACTCATCTGTTGATGGACATCTAGGTCATTTCCATGTCCTAGCTATTGTAAATGGTGTTGCAATGAACATTGGGGTATGTATGTCTTTTTCAGTTTTAGTTTCCTCAGGGTATATGCCCAGAAGTGGGATTGATGGCTCATATGGTGGTTTTATTCCTAGTTTTTTTTTAAGGAATCTCCATACTGTTTTCCATAGTGACTGTATCAATTTACAAGGCCTTCCCTGGTGGCTCAGAGGTTAAAGCATCTGCCTCCAATGCAGGAGACCCGGGTTCGATCCCTGGGTTGGGAAGATCCCCTGGAGAAGGAAATGGCAATCCACTCCAGTATTCTTGCCTGGAGAATCCCATGAACGGAGAAGCCTAGTAGGTTACAGCCCACAGGGTCACAAAGAGTCAAATACAACTGAGCGACTTCACCTTACCTTGCCTTCACCTTACCTTACCAGCAATGGAAGAGGGGGTCCCTCTTCTCCAGAACTTCTTGTTTGTGGAGGTTTTGATGATGGCCATTCTGACTGGTGTGAGGTGATATTTTGTTGTAGTTTTGATTTTCATTTCTCTAATAATGAGCAATGTTGAGCATCTTTTCATGTGTTTATTAGCCATGTGTATGTCTTCTTTCGACAAACATTTGTTTAGGTTCTTTTGCTCAATTTTTGATTGGGTTTGTTTTTCTGGTACTGAGTTCTATGAGCTACTTGTATATTTTAGAAATTAAACCTTTGTCAGTTGTTTCATTTGCTGTTATTTTCTTCCATTCTGAGGGGTGTCTTTTCACCTTGTTTATAGTTTCCTTTGCTGTACAAAAACTTTTAAGTTTAATTAGGTCTCACTTACTTATTTTTGTTTTTATTTCCATTATTCGAGGAGGTGGGTCATAGAGGATGTTGCTATGATTCATGTGATACAGTGTTCTGCCTATATTTTTCTTCTGAGAGTTTTATAGTTTGTTGTATGATGCAGGGAACTCAAACTGGGGTTCTGTAACAACCTAGAGGGGTGGGAAAAGGTGGGAGGTGGGAGTATGTATATGTATACCTTTGGCTAATTCATGTTGATGTATGGCAGAAATCAAACCAATATTGTAAAGCAATTGTCCTTCAATTAAAATGAGTAAATTAAAAAAAAAAACATTTTCTTCTGTTTTATCCTCCTTCCTTTTTACTTCCTTCTCTTCATTTTATAATTAAAGTGTCAGTGCCTCTGGGGTATGGTATAGGACAGAAATCTAACATTTTCTTTTCATATATGTAATTAGTTGCCTAAGAGCCATTTATTGAAAATTCTCTTCTTTCTCCCTGATACTGAGTGTGATCTTGGTTGAATACTGAACTTTAATTTGTATTAGAGTCTATTTCTGAGCTTCCTAGGTGGCTCAGTGGTAAAGAATCTGCCTGCCAATGCAGAAGCCACAGGAGATGTGGGTTCTATCCTTCAATAGTGAAGATCCCCTGGAGGAGGAAATGGCAACCCACACCAGTATTCTTGCTGGGATAATCCCATGGACAGAGGAGTCTTGTGGGCTACAGGAATCCATGGGGTCACAAAGAGTTGGACACAACTGAGTGACTAAACATGTGTACACGCTATTTCTGGAATTTCTTCTTTGTGCCTTTGATTCATTTGGCAATGAATCCAGCACCACATTGCTTTAATTACTGAGTTTTATCATATAAAGTATTAATATATAAATGTTATTATCTGGTGGTGTTAGTTTCCATTCATTACTTTCTTTTCATGGTTTTTTTTTTTTGTTGATTCTTTGAGATGGATTTTTATACTACCTTTTTCCAGGAATTTTGGCATTTGGTTAAAAAGAACTGAAACCAATGGGTTATTTTTGGAGGAAATAATATGCTGAAAATACTATTTCAAACAAAATATTTCTTTCTTTTCAGAAATACTATTTGTTCTTATTTATTCAAGACTCTTGTATGGCTCTCAGTAAAGTATAATAGTTTTCTTCAGTAAAATGCTACTTCCTGCATTTATTGCTAGATATTATATATTTGTTGATTTTTTTTTTTTTTTTTTGTGAAAAGCCACTGTGGGGTGTGTGTGTGCATGTGAAAGTGTGTGTTTTGTATCTGTTCATAAATATTTTGGTTGCTTCTCTTAAGTTTTCCTTTTGCATCTTTATTTAAATATAAGAATTCATCAGATTGTCTTGTTTTGTTGCATTGGCTCCATCTTCCAAAGTATTGTGCAAAAACAGTCATATCTGGTATCCTTTGTAAAACTGCTGCTTACTCTAATGTGGACTCCCCCTGTGTTTCATCATTGTCCACTACTATCTTAAGACAGAATTCATTTTTAAGGGAAAAATCTTTATTCTTAGTACCCTTATATATATATAAGGAGTATTATTTTTTTTCTTTAAAAATTGAAATAGCAGATTTTTAAAAGCTCATAGCAATTCTTAAATTTCAGAAGTCACATTTACCTGATCATGTGTATTTTCAGTATACTTACATTTTTGATTTGTGTTGATATTCTATTTGGTATTTTTGGATTAGTATTGTCAGTAAGTAGCATTTGCAGGTATGTGTGTATATGGCGAATATGTGGGTATATAAGTGTGTTTTCTTTATCAAGTTTAGGCATCAGGGTTATGGAGAATAAACTAGAAATATTCCATTAAAAATAAACTCAAATAGTTTATATAGCATGGAAATTGTCTGTTCTTTGAGGGCTACAAAGAACTCACATATTTTCCTGTGCCATTTGAGATATAATAAATGTTACATTTTGAGATTGTTTTCTTATCATTTTTGATCCATTCAGGTCATCTTTCTCTTTGATTCACTTACATTTTCCTAGAAAATTGTCCCCATTTCATCATTGCTGTTTATATTTTTAAAAAACTTCTGGGTGTACTTACTTTCTCATTTCTCATTTTGTGTGTGTGTGTGTGTGTGTGTGTGTGTGTGTCTTCTTTATTATTTACTTGAATGTACTTCCAAAATATTAGCTATCTGGGTTTTTCTTTCAAAGCCTTATTTCTAGAATTTATCAGTTTTTTCATTTCTAATTCATCCTTTTTCATTAATTTCTAAATTTCTGCTTCCTTTGGGTTTATTTTATTTTTCACCTGATAACTAAATTGGATGTTTTGTTCATTTTCATATTTCATTTTAAATATTACTCAATAAAATTAATTTTATAGTCCTCATAATTATCACTGAAATTTGTTGGTTGTGACACAAATGGTTTTATTTATAATTTTCCATTTGTTACAATCTTCTAAATAGTCATTTAAAAATTTTAGATCTAGTGTAATTTAGGAATGCTTTTTCATTTTCCAAGTAGTTGTATTTGTATGTTTCTGCTGTTTGTAATTCAATTGCAAAATGTCACCTCTTAGCATCTGATTCAGATTTTATCATGGCTAATATAGCATGCATTTTCATAGTGCTTCATGCATATTTGAAAAGATACAGTATTCTCTGTTGACAGTATATAGATTTAGCTTCATGTCTGTATAGGATACCCAAGATGAAATTTAATCCTGCAAAATTTGAAAACTTCACATAAAAGTAAAATGATTGCTTGGTACCACTGATGGGACCAGAGCACATCCAGCTGTTGAGAAAGGAGTGATTCCAATTGAAGCTGACTGACCTTCGCCTGGTCGCTAGTGCCCAGAACAAGGGTCAAGCCAGGGGAGTCCAAACTTTCTAAAGAGATATACTAGAACACAGCTGGACAGGAAGGTGAGTCTCTGGGATAGGGCAAGAGTGGAGGGGGGAGGGCAGCTGGGGGGACCCTGTGTGTTACTCTCTGTAGTCAGCACATCTTTTGGCAAGGATAACCTGTCCTCTCTTTCTCTTTTTTAGAGCACTAGATAAAGCCTCGGTAAAGGCCTTAATCTCCTCTTGGCCATAAGACAAAAGACATGCATGGAGAACTCTACTCAGTACTCTATAATAGCCTATATGGGAAAAGAATCTTAAAAAGAGTAGCTTTATGTATATGTATAACTGAATAGGAGAAAGAAATGGCAACCCACTCCAGTATTCTTGCCTAGAGAACCTGTGGAGCCTGGTGGGCTACTGTCCATAGGGTCGCACAGAGTCGGACACGACTGAAGAGACTTAGCATGCATGCATGCGTTGGAGAAGGAAATGTCAACCCACTCCAGTATTCTTGCCTGGAGAATCCCAGGGATGGGGGAGCCTGGTGGGCTGCCATCTATGGGGTCGCACAGAGTCAGACACGACCGAAGATACTTAGCAGCATCAGCAGCATAACTGAATCACTTTGCTATCCACCTGAAACCAAGACATTATAAATCAACCATACTCACAATAAATTTTTTTTTTTTTAAAGAAAGGCCTCCTGTAGTCTTCTGTAGAGAAGGAAAGGGAAATGAGGCCTCTGCAAGGGGGGATTGGGCGGCGTAACTGAGCCAGGTGCAACAAAGATGGCGGCCGGACAGCTGGAAGAGGCAGCCTAAGCAGACGTGCGTGAGCACTTGGTCTTATGTGTTGATGCGGCAGCCCTGGGGGTAAGGAGCCCTGAGGGACTGTGAGGAACAGCAGAGAGGCACATCAAGGTGTTACTGGCTGCCTGGGCAGATGGGTGCCTACAGTGATCCTAACTGGCGCTATCAACTGAATTTTCTTTTAAGCCCAGACTAGAGCAGTTAGGAGACATTTAAATTAGAAATGTATTAAATAAACATTATTAATTATATTATTTGGAACCTTCCACTCTTTGCTGGCAACATGATCAGCCAAAACCTGGTAGAAATGTGTCCAACTTTTCTGTGATTACTGTGTGGCTCTCACTGTTCTCATTTTCAGAGATTCTGCTTTACATTTAAAAAAACTTTATGTTTTTGTTCATTTTTGGCTGAGTTGGGTCTTGGTTGCATGCAGCATGTGGGATCTTTTCTTGTGGCACATAGACTTCTCTCTAGTTTTGGGTACAACGGCTCCTCGGTAGTTGCAACGTGCGAGCTCAGTACCTGGGGGCTCTCTGGTGGAGGCAGCTGGGATCGGTATTTGCAGCCTGACGGCTTAGTTGCCCTGAAGCATGTGAGATCTTAGTTCCCTGGCCATGGATGGAATCTGCATCCCCTGCATTGGAAAGCAGATTCTTAATCACTGGACCACTGGGGAGGCCCTTGCTTTGTTTTATGATATGCGATGAAGATACACATTTTTTGTATCCTAATCGTAAACATCTACAATCAATTTAAAATGCCCCTCTTGGCCTATTTAATGCTTTGTTTGCAATTTCTATCCCTGTTTCCTTTTTGTGTACATACATCTTGGCTAAGCATTTAACCTTTATTTCTGACCTTGTCTGAGTTGTATCTTGTGTACTTTGAGAAAACATAAAAAGCCTTTGTCTATTAATGAGGGAGTTAATTAGATTGATAGCTTTTTCCCAAACTGATACATATAGTGGACATTGCTGTCCTCTGCTCAGCATCTCTTCCCTCTTGCTTTGTCCTTATAGACACCAGATCTTTCCAGGAAATCACCCCCGGTTTGGGGAGAACCTGACTCCACCCCCAACTCTGAGATGGGCTTGACTGGTGTAAATGTAACCCCACCACGTGCCAGTGATTGGCTCAGGAATCGGTGGGTAACTCAGTCCTGGCCAAGACTCGGAAATGGAAATGAGTTTGAAGGCTTTTCTGGAGAAAATGTCTTTGTCTCTAAGGAAGCCGCAGCAAAGGAAAATCTCTTGTCTTCCGTGAGTCTTCATCAGGTCTGGATGCTGCACGTGGAGCTGCCATAGGGCATGGGCTGTCATCTTGCCATCTGCTTGACAATGGAGCCCTCACAGGAATTGCAAAATAAAGAGATGAGAAGAACCTGGGTTCCTAAGGACAATCCCCAACTTCTGATGACTCAGTGGCCCTGTGGCTGTCCTATGTCTTGCATTCCTGTCACATAAAATTAGGCAGATCTTTTTTGTTTTTGTGCTTCAAGCCAGTTTACATCAGAATTTCAATATGTGTAGCTGAGAGCACTTTATTGACACATGTGTTCGTTTTTCATCTTTTTACCTTTTATTTTATGTTTCTTACTATTTCTTTTTTTTTTTTTTTGGTTTTCTGTCATTCGTCTTTATGTTGTATTTTCTTTGGGTTTGTTTTCTCTTGAGAATTGGTAAGTTTGCATCTGGTTTTTAATTTTTCTGAAAATTGAGTAGCTGGACATACTCCTGTATTTTTACAAGTATCAAAGTCAACATAATAATGATAATTATGGTATTATGATTATAGCTAATGTCTGTTGATCTCTTAATAGATGCCATCCATTGTGCTAAACAATGTATGTGTATTTAGTCATTTAGTGTTCACTGTAAGAAACACAGACACAGAAAGTTGAAGTAACTTGCCCAGATGAAGCATAAACGGTGGATTGCCTGCTCTGCAGATGAGGAAATTAGTGCCATTTACTGCATGCCATGCTTTTAGCTTTCTATTCACTTCCTGTTTTTTGTGGTTACTGGGGAATTTCAGAACCAGAATATTAATAATTAATTCTTTTTATATTATATATACTTTCAATTAAAAATGTTTTCATTTTGCTTGGCATCCACATTTCCTACAACCATTTAGACCTGATTCTACATGCAAATGATTCTGATACTCACTTCCGTCCCTTTCAACTCGAATTTTTTTTTTATTCTGAATTATTTAACATGGTTTATTATTGGATTAACTGAGATGCTTTTGAACCATTTCATCCAGAAGATATGTCATTTTCATATAGTTTGTATAGAGTGATTGCAGAATTTCTCCAGAAATTTTATGTGTTTCTTTGATGTGTTCTCGTACTTAGTGCTGAGTGGAAATGTGAACCTGTCTTTTTCCCCCTTATAGTCTATCTGATTCACTTCTTACCAGATGCTAGAAGTGTGTGTATGTGTAGTGCTGTGTGTGTGTGCTCTTTTTTATGCAATTAATTTTCATTGCACAAGTAATTCTTGAAAACATTCTCCTTAGAAATATAAAGATCTTACATTTAGAAAGATCCTATTTGACCAACATTTCCTGAAGACCTTTCTGTTGAGGGAACATCTCTGTTGTTTGAATCCTTCCAGAAAGTTTTCTATGAATTTGCAGACATAGATCCATAACTACAGCCAGCACATGGCTTTACTTCAGGGAAATGCTACTCTGAGAAATATGTTGACGGCATCAGTGAGGGGTTTGTGGTGGGATGAGGTGGAGTGCAGAGTACCCTCATTACCTAAGAAAGAAGACCCCTCTTTGCAACAGTGAGTGTGTGGCCCACCATCTGGTGAAACTGAGCTTGGATTTCTGATTTAAGATTTATTCCACAAGAAAAAGCAAGACCATCACCTAAAGCCTGTGGCTTTGTTTTCCTTGTCAAACTCACCTGCCAATTAACCTGTACCTTAGCTCCCGACCTATGTAACCAGTGGAGATTCCCCCCAGATCCTGACCAAGGTGTATTTATTAGTTAGCACTGTTAAGTTTCTCATTTTCTCATATGATTTCAATAGCGTTTGACAAGAGTAAAGTCCCTGACTTGTCTAGCAAGAGGCCACCTTGGGAAGAGAGCAGGACAAATGGCTATGAATGGGCAGGTTGTCTGGAACTCTGGAGAAAATAATGTAGATATCAAGTCCTTTGCTAACACCTGTAATCCTTTGATTAGAAAGAACTAGGTCTCCTTCTACGAGAACTTTGTCCAGTGAGGGTGGTGCTCTGGACCCTGAACTAGGGGAGATCTGGGGAATGAGTGGGGACCCTCCTTGATCTGAGCTCTAGAAAAACAAGTTCCAGATTCTGCCCACCAACTAAACCTACTGTACCAGTTCCTTATGGATTGTATGAGATTTGTTTCTCAAGTGAATCAATTTAGTAAAAATTTCCTATTTTAATTACTCTCATAACTTCCAAAGAGCAAATAATGCTCCAGATTACCACCCCAGTGCAAAGGAGACTGATGAGCCCACCACCTATGTGGTAGGTAGACAATCTGGTCAGGCTTTTAGAATTCTTGAAGATGGAGCAATTGACTACCTTTATATGACATATAATTTGGTGTCTTTCATGTCTATAAAAAAGGAACAACCAAAGAGACTGAAAAGGAAGTGCTGACTCGTGCATCTGTTGGGTTGGCAGCTCTCAGCCTCACTTTAGTTAGTGAGTGCCTCCTGGAACCACTCAAACTAGTGGTCCTCTCCCCACCCACATCCCACTTCATCTTGCCATCTGCTTTATTTCCTTGTAACATTTCTGGTCTGAACTTATCTGGGGCACGTATTTCTTGCTTGTTTATTTTCCCCTCTGGAATGTATCCTTGATGGGAGTAGGAGTTGGAGTCTTGCCTGTCTCATCCACCGCATAGCCCCAAGTTTTGGAGAAGTGCTTGCTGTAGAGAAGGCATTCGACAAGCATACATTTAACTTATTGAACAAACCCATACGTTAAATTCCTAATGGTGGAAATTTAGATGCTGGAGTCCCAAGTGGGGAAAGAAAACATGAGGGAGGAAGATCTCAACTATATGGGGATCCTGCTTATGTTAGAAAAGCTCCTAGATTTGCTGTATGGTTGAGTCTTGCAGCTCATGGCCAAGGAAAGGTATTTTCTTTTACCACCATAAAACATGATGCTTATAGCTTGGGCTAATGAGCCAGAAGATAAACACAAATACAGACAAATTCTGAATTTGGATTCAAATTATAAGTTGTACAAATAGAAGACAGGGGAGATGTTTGCTAGATGACAACTGAAACAAAAATTTGCATTTTGGCTGACATCTTTTGTGAATCAACAGAATGAATAGCTGTTAAAAATTTTACAGTTAATGGGATATCATGTCTAATAATGCAAGTAATACCAACATTCATTTCAGTTCAGTCACTCATTTGTGTGCAGCTCTTTGCAACCCCATGGACTGCAGCATGCCAGGCTTCCCTATCTATCACCAACTCGTGGAGCTTACTTAAACTCATGTCCATTGAGTTGGTGATGCCATCCAACCATCCCATCCTCTGTGGTCCCCTTCTCCTCCTGCCTTCAACCTTTCCCAGCATCAGGGTCTTTTCCAATGAGTCAGTTCTTTACATCAGGTGGCCAAAGTTTTGGAGTACATTCATTCTACCAACCATGTGTGCCAGGCATTGTGCTTAAAGCTTTTTATACATGACTGCACCTTCTGACAACCTTATTATTATGCCCATTTTATGGATGAGCATAATCATAATTTAGGTTCTGAAAGTTTAACTTGTGCCAGAACACAGAGTTAGGACATACTGGAACCAAGGGTCTTTCATTGAAAAAGCCTCCTGTTCTTAACCACTGGTTACCTTGCTGTTCTACATTGTCTGAACATATCTGGGGCACTGGATTCAGCTCCAGGAGATGCATTTTAAGATACACAATAACCAAAGTGGCTTCACAGGGAGGACACTGGCTTGGTAAAGGGTACAGAAACTATAGCATGTGGGAGAATGTTCAAAGGAAAGGAGGGTTTTCAGTGCAGAGGAGGGGTGATGGGAAGTGGGGGTCAGAAATGAAAGGGTATCTAATGGAAGTGAACACATCCGCTCTGCCCGGCTCTAAATGGCAGAACTGGAACAGCAGATGGAAGTTACAGTGAAGCAGATTTCAGCTCGACACGAGAACTAACTTTCTAAAGATTAAAGATGTGGGCTGCAGCTTTTGAACCCACCCTCCTCCGCCCTCCAAGCCTATATAGCCATCTGTCCATGGTGCTGAATTTCAGGAAGGCTTCCCTTCCACCTCTGAGAGTCTGGGATTTTCTAGATAGGTTTAAATTTTATTTAAAAGAGAAGTAAAGACCATCTGAGCTGATTTGAGGTGAATCTTGTCTAGGGGCAGGGGATTATATGACTCTCTGAGTTCCTTTCAGCCTTTGGAGCATGTAACTCTTCCACTGAGTGGTGACGGCACAGCTGAAGTCAGAAAAGGGGACTTGTATTTGTTCTGAATCACAATCCACTTTTAAAATAATAATTCTTTTATTGCATACTTGTATTCAATTCATTTCAAAGGGTCTTTCTTATGTATTTGTATTCAGTCCTGGGTAGGTGCTAATTTTTAAACCACACTCCCTCCTTACCTCACTCCTTCCTAATCCCATCCAAGGTCAAGACTATGCCCCTTCCTGCTTCCTGTAGCCCTTTCAACTCTTCTCATCCCTAGATATGCACAGAAACCACAGATAAAAAGTACCTGTGTTTATAATTCATGAAATCCAAAAAGCAGTGTGAAAAAAGGGAATGAATTCTACATGATTACAAGGCAGGAGAGGGACAAAGACAGCTCCAGGTGCATTTCTACAAGTCACTGTGGGTTGAATTTTCTCCCAAGAAGGTATGCTTATTTGCGGTTCCCCACCAGCCCCTTGGTGCAGAGAGCATCTACAAAGTACTAGATGAAACGGGATTGTGTACAATCTCACAAGATGTTCAAAGGGGAGATAGAGGCTTGGGGTAAGATTGGAAAAGTCCCAGTCTGTGAAACTGTCCTTTTATGGGCCTGAAATCTTACAGTCTGAGTTTTGCTTTTCAGAGTTAGTATTTCCTGTGGCATGCTTCACCTGGAGATGAAAAGTCTTGGCTCCTGGTGTCATCACCAGGAAGGGGGTCCAGAGGTAGCGGTAGTTTATTGGTTACTTGTTGAATACCAGGCATTGTCCTAAGCCCTTGGCATATTTACCTAATTTAGTCTTCATAGCAGCACTGTGATTATATAAAATGCACTATTACTATCTGCATTTTACATATGAAGAAACTGAGCCTTAGAAAGGTTAATATTTTGACAAACTCATACAATCAGTAAATGGTGGCTATAAACTGAATGTTGATGTCCTCTCAAAATTCACATGTTGAAAGCAATGTGACAGTATTTGGAAGTGGGGCCTTTGGAAGGTGATTAAGTCATGAGTCCTCATCTATCCATGGAGTCCTCATGAATGGGATTTCCCCTCATTTTTTCCATGTGGGGACACTGAGAAGAACATCATCTATGAACCAGGAAGCAGCCCTCACCAGATGCTGAATTTGCCCAGTGCACTTGGACTTCTCAGCCTTCAGAACTGTAAGAAATCAATACCTGCTGTTTATAAGCCACTTGTATATAACTACCGTGCATGTTTAGTCGCTCAGTCATGTCTGACTCTTTGAAATCCCATGCACTGTAGTCCACTAGGCTCCTCTGTCCAGGGGATTTTGCAGGAAAGAATACCGGAGTGGGTTGCCATTTTCTTTTCTAGGGGATCTTCTTGACTCAGGGACCAAACCTGTGTCTCCTGTGTCTCTTGCATTGCAGGCAGATTCTTTACCTGCTGAGCCATCAGGGAAGCCCTTTTAAGCCACTTGCATGCATGCTGAGTCACTTCAGTTGTGTCCGACTCTTTGTGACCCCATGGACTGTAGCCCACCAAGCTCCTCTGTCCATAGGGTTCTCCAGGCAAGAATAGTGGAGTGGGTTGCCATGCCCTTCTCCATGGCTTGAGCCACTTAGTCGATTGTATTTTTGTTAGAGAAGGCTAGATTCAGACAATGGTGGAGATTGGATTTGACTTCAAAGCCTATACTCTTAACCAGCATATGATACTGTTGCTAACACTGTAAATATAGTAATTATCAGACTCTAAGAAATAGGAGACAGCCCATCATAAGGACGTTATGCCTGCATGCATGTGTGTGGGAGGGTGGCAGGAGGTGTCTAGTGTGAATGAACTCTAATCCTAACCAAGTTAAATTACTAATCTAGAATTTATCTGAGATGGTTAATGTAATTTTGACTTCTGATTTGGTAAGGTCATTATTAGCATTTTATTATTTGCCTCAAAGTCAATTGAAGGTACATAGCAGGAAGTGATTACTTACTAACCAGCTACATTCTCCCTCTCTTCTCTCTCCCTCTATCCCTCCATCTCCTCCTCCCTTCCTCTTATCCTCTTCTTTTCTTCCTTCTCAATTACTCAATTATTTCTGAGTGTTTTCTGTGTGCCTGGCACTGTGCTATACACTGGGGTTACAAAGATGAGTAAATCTCAGTCTGTATCCTTTGGGACTTCACAGCCTGGAAAGAGAATTAAAAAAAAAGTAATTACTATTCAACATGGCAATGTTTATAAAGGAGTAGATTTTCTAAACTAGTGTTTTAAAGAACACTCTTTGGCAGAATGTTAAGTAAGGGTATCACAGAAAGGAAGTATCTTGAGTTAAAATAAGTTTAGGAAATGCTGGGTTAAAGAAAATCAAACAAGTTTTTTTCTTACTGGGGAATTTTCAGTAACTTAAATTTGCTAATGTGTGCTGTGAATCTCCAAGAAGGAAAGAGAACTTATTTTCCAAACCCTCTGACCTCAGATAACTTTTTCCATTGTATACTTAATGAGTCCAATCGTTATTAACCTCCCTCGCATCTTTCCCTCTCTCCAGTTATCCATTCACCACCCATTCCATCCATCATCTACCCATCTATTCATCTACCCATCCTTCCCTCCTTCATCATTAATCCACACCTCCAACACCCATCCTTCCATTAGATATCCATCCATCCATCCATCCTCCCTTCCATCCATCACCTATCCATCCATCCATCCATCCATTCATGTATCCTTCCTTCCATCCATCTTGAGTGCCCACTATGTGCCAGACACTGTGCTACATCCTGGGAATCCATCAGTAAACATATCTGTGGAGTTAGCATTTTAGTTGGAGAGATAAATATAAAACAAACAAGCAAATTATAAGATTACGAGAGTGTGGTAAGATTTGTGTAAGAAATAACCAGGATTCTAAGGTGAAAGAAAACCAGTAATCTACTTATGTAGGCAGTTAAGAAAGCCCTCTGTGAGCAAGAGCCATTTAAAGCAAGTACCTGGAGAAAGAGAATGAGCCAGCTCTGCAAAGAGTGAGAGGAAGAGCCATCCAGGAAGAGGAAACAGCAAGTGCCAAGATCCTGGAATGCAGAAAGGCTTGGCAAGCTTCAAGATTTGAGCTTCCTCCAGGACTGTAGGTCTGCTTAAAGCAGAAGCTGAACCTGACACATTTTTAAGACTTAGAATCTCATCATCGTGATATCACAGAGTTGGAGGAGACCCTGACACCATCTCTTCCAAGTTTCTATCCCATCTTTTAAGATACAGGGCTGCCTTCTCTGCTTGGCTCTCTTTATAGGGTTTTCTCCTTAGAAAGGGGATTAACTTCAGCCCTAGAATGTAGCTGGGAACAGTGTTGCTCGTGATATTTCTCTTTCATATGAAATGAGGACCAGTGAAGATTCAACAAAGTTCTGTGTTTTTAAGGAGAAAACCTCTCAGAGGTAAAAATTCTGATCAGTTCAGTTCAGTCACTCAGTTATGTCCAACTCTTTGTGACCTCATGGACTGCAGCATGCCAGGCTTCCCTATCCACCATCAACTCCCAGAGCTTGCTCAAACTCATGTCCATTGAGTCAGTGATGCCATCCAACTATCTCATCCTTTGTCGTCCCCTTCTCCTCCTGCCCTCAATCTTTCCCAGCATCAGGGTCTTTTCCAATGAATCAGTTCTTCATATCAGGTGGCCAAAGTATTGGAGCTTCAGCTTCAGCATCAGTCCTTCCAATGAATATCTAGGACTGATCTCCTTTAGGATGGACTGGTTGGATCTCTTTGCAGTCCAAGGGACTCTCAAGAGTCTTTTCCAACACCATAGTTCAAAAGCATTGATTCTTTGGTACTCAGCTTTCTTTATAGTCCAACTCTCCCATCCCATACATGACTACTGGAAAAACCACAGCTTTAATTAGATGGACCTTTTTTGGCAAAGTAATGTCTGCTTTTTAATATGCTGTCTAGGTTGGTCATAGATTTTTCTTCCAAGGAGCAAGCGTCTTTTAATTTTATGGCTGCAGTCAACATCTGCAGTGATTTTGGAGCCCCCCAAAATCCTGATACAAGTAATCATAGTCAGTAACCTTCATTCCACTCCAAAAAGAATATAGCAAGACTGAAGGGGGAATATGACAAACTGTTTATTCTTGACTCAGTGGCAGAGTGGGGAACCAGGATAACTTTGATTCTTGAAGCCGAGTGCCCTTCTCCTAAAGCTTTCATCATTCAATTCTCTCTGCAAGATTAAGCATTCCCAAACAGTGCTTTTATGGTCTCTGCCCTGGTTCAAGGAGTTACAATGGATCTTCTTTACTGTCAAATGAACTGAACACCTCTCTGCTAGACATTCCGGACTATCTATTATTAGCATAATTTTCTTTGGAGCTTCTTCTTGTCCCCTTACCTCCACTTTCCAATACCACACACACACACTTGCATAGGCATAGCATGCAACTAGGGACTCAAAGGAATAAAGAAGATAATTCAGGCTTGTTTTAGTGTCACAGCCTTAGTTTGACCTTCTGCCATGTGCTGGCTGCCTGATTATCTTTC
This sequence comes from Capra hircus, assembly GCF_001704415.2. NCBI lineage: Eukaryota > Metazoa > Chordata > Mammalia > Artiodactyla > Bovidae > Capra > Capra hircus. Next base: position 19,576,491 of record NC_030831.1, on the reverse strand, counting down.
ATCTTCCTCATCTGCATTAACAAATAGCACTGATAATAATAATGATATTTTCCAAGTAATAATAGTACTTGTCCTATTGGGTTGTTATTATCTGAACTCAACTGTCACCATATCTTCCCAACTATAGGCTAGAAAGTGATCCCTCCTCTGCAAATAAAGTCTTCCATCTTGCTTATTCTCTGCCAGGGTTCCTGTCCTTTGATTCTTCCAACCTCATCTAGACTGTATGGCCTTTCCTTAACGACTCACAGTTTACCTTTAAAACACACATTTTTGGTTCCCATTTGCTGTACCTCTCACAACCAGCTTTCTTCCATTCACAGTTCTTGTTTGCAAGTAACCCAGCATGGTCACAAGCCTTGTTTGTTTGGGAGGGAAGGTTGGAAGGTTATTCTTTGAGGTTCAACCTTGGAAAGCTGTGACAATTAAGCTCAGTTTCCATCCTCTTGGCTGGTTTTTGCTCAGCCAAAAACTCCCCTGGTTGGCTGCAGAAGGTACTCCCAGGGTTTCTAATCTCTTTCATGGTTTTGTGACTCTCATCAGTCACTGATGCATGCTCTGTGCCTTGAGATGCCTTATAGTCCCCTGACTAATTGTGGCATAAACAAATTCAAACTGAAGATGAAAGAGTTTCTTCCAAACCTAGAACCCAGCATATCTTACTTTTCACCATAGCATTCATCACAGCCATTGCCATGCCTACAGAGACTCTTGAAGATCATCTGTGTGCCCTCCCTCCTCTCTATTGTAGATGTCACAAGTCCATAGGTGAGTGAGGATGGGGTGTGGACACCTCAGATCCCTTTCCTGGTGTTGCTAGTGGTTGGGGAAGCAGTGGAGTAAGAGTTGCTTCTTTTCCTGTTGCCCAGGCTCCTGGATGCCCTGGCCAGATAGGTGGCAGTAAGCAATGAACTGATCTAGCAAGGGATGATCATAGCACCATCTCAGGCTCCAGCAGACATAGATCAGTGGCTCCAGCATTGAATAAGTCTCTTTCCTTGTCAGTAGCTGGAGAAGAATCACCAGGAAGAACTCATTCTATATTAGGACATGTCTGAGGATGGTTCTTTTCCATGAAATAGTGATTTCAGGCCTTTTGCCTTTCCCGCAAAAAAAAAAAAAAAATTGTCTGGAACTTGGAAGTAATGAGTAATGCAAGGTGTGCTTTATGTGTATCTCCAGAAGAATTTCACTAATATCACATTGTTTACAACTGTATCACATAGTCACTAATAGCAAGAGAGCCCAGGGAATGATCTTTGAAACTGAGTGCATTGTATCCACAAATTACATTCTGATTCTGTTTGTAGAAAGAAAAAGTGGTAACATTTGAGAGGCAACTCCAGTATCCATCACTCAACAACCCTAGTCAACGTATCCTACCTGTCACTTCTCTGGGCTCCTCCTTCTGCAGCCTTTTATCCCATAACTGCCTCTTCTGTGCTCATTCATACCACCGGTGCCCAGATCAGTACTCTAACTGTGGAACACTGTCTCATCACATGATCGCCAGTCTCATGTAAGAAGCATTCTGACCAGTTCTGGATACTAGAGATTGTCTGATAGGGAAACAATGACTAGCTTTTCTTTGGGACAGATGACCATTTAGAGTCCTTTAAACTGACAGGGATCAAGACCATCCCCATGGAAAGGAAATGCAAGAAAGCAAAATGGCTGTCTGGGGAGGCCTTACAAATAGCTGTGAAAAGAAGAGAAGTGAAAGGCAAAGGAGAAAGGAAAAATATAAGTATCTGAATGCAGAGTTCCAAAGAATAGCAAGGAGAGATAAAAAAGCCTTCCTTAGCAATCAATGCAAAGAAATAGAGAAAAACAACAGAATGGGAAGGACTAGAGATCTCTTCAAGAAAATTAGCGATACCAATGGAACATTTCATGCAAAGATGGGCTCAATAAAGGACAGAAATGGTATGGACCTAACAGAAGCAGAAGATATTAAGAAGAGGTGGCAAGAATACACAGAAGAACTGTACAAGAAAGATCTTCATGACTAATCATGATGGTATGAACAACTCACCTAGAGCCAGACATCTTGGAATGTGAAGTCAAGTGGGCCTTAGAAAGCATCACTATGAACAAAGCTAGTGGAGGTGATGGAATTCCAGTTGAGCTATTTCAAATCCTGAAAGATGATGCTGTGAAAGTGCTACACTCCACATGCCAGCAAATTTGGGAAAACTCAGCAGTGGCCACAGGACTGGAAAAGGTCAGTTTTCATTCCAATCCCAAAGAGAGGCAATGCCAAAGAATGCTCAAACTACTGCACAATTGCACTCATCTCACATGCTAGTAAAGTAATGCTCAAAATTCTCAAGCCAGGCTTCAGCAATACATGAACCATGAACTTCCAGATGTTCAAGCTGGTTTTAGAAAAGGCAGAGGAACCAGAGATCAAAATGCCAACATCCACTGGATCATGGAAAAAGCAAGAGAGTTCCAGAAAAACATCTATTTCTGCTTTATTGACTATGCTAAAGCCTTTGACTCTGTGGATCACAATAAACTGTGGAAAATTCTGAAAGAGATGGGAATACCAGAGCACCTGACCCGCCTCTTGAGAAATCTGCATGCAGGTCAGGAAGCAACAGTTAGAACTGGACATGGAACAACAGACTGGTTCCAAATAGGAAAAGGAGTACATCAAGGCTGTATATTGTCACCCTGCTTATTTAACTTCTATGCAGAGTACATCATGAGAAACGCTGGGCTGGAAGAAGCACAAGCTGGAATCAAGATTGCTGGGAGAAATATCAATAACCTAAGATATGCAGATGACACCACCCTTATGGCAGAAAGTGAAGAGGAACTAAAAAGCCTCTTGATGAAAGTGAAAGAGGAGAGTGAAAAAGTTGGCTTAAAGCTCAGCATTCAGAAAACGAAGATCATGGCATCTGGTTGCATCACTTCATGGGAAATAGATGGGGAAACAGTGGAAACAGTGGCAGACTTTATATTTTGGGGCTCCAAAATCACTGCAGATAGTGATTGCAGCCATGAAATTAAAAGACGCTTACTCCTTGGAAGAAAAGTTCTGACCAACCTAGACAGCATATTGAAAAGCAGAGATACTACTTTGCCAACAAAGGTCCATCTAGTCAAGGCTATTGTTTTTCCAGTGGTCATGTATGGATGTGAGAGTTGGACTGTGAAGAAAGCTGAGCACTGAAGAATTCATGCCTCTGAACTGTGGAGTTGGAGAAGACTCTTGAGAGTCCCTTGGACTGCAAGGAGATCCAACCAATCCATTCTAAAGGATATCAGCCCTGGGTGTTCTTTGGAAGGAATGATGCTAAAGCTGAAACTCCAGTACTTTGGCCACCTCATGCGAAGAGCTGACTCATTGGAAAAGACTCTGATGCTGGGAAGGATCAGGGGCGGGAGGAGAAGGGGACGACAGAGGATGATTTGGCTGGATGGCATCACCGACTCGATGGACATGAGTTTGAGAAAACTCTGGGAGATGGTGACAGACAGGGAGGCCTGGCATTCTGCAATTCATGGGGTCACAAAGAGTCGGACATGACTGAGTGACTAAACTGAACTGAAACTGATAGGAGACATCCCAGTGGTGTGACCCCAACATCTTTTTGCCTGATCACCAAGACATCTCCAGTGTCTTCTTTGTTCAATTGACCCTGAACCCCACATCCTAGGTCACAAGCTGCTTCTGAACAGAGCCATGACTTAGACACCCTCACAGGTACAAAGAATATGTGTGCATTAACCATTTTGTGGATCAACTGATTGGAATCCAGGGGCTTTCCAGGTGGCCCAGTGATAAAGAATCCAAGTGCCAAGCTGGAGACTTGGGGATTCGATCTCTGGGCCAGGAAGATTCCCTAGAGAAGGAAATGGCAACCCACTCCAATATTTTTGCCTGACAAATCACATGGACAGAGGAGCCTGTAGGGCTACAGTCCTGGGGGTTGCAAAGAGTTGGACATGACTTTGTGACTAACAACAACAGAATAGAGTAGAATTTTACCTCTTTATGGAAGCATTTACTGGTTAAGAAAAGCTAAGATATGCATGCTCCTTCTCTGCCTTCTTCCACACTCACCTTCCTCTCCACTCAACCCCCATTATTCCTTTTACTATAGCACTCTGGGTAAGGTTCCGCTAGGTGGGTTAGTTAAGTGGGCTGGCATGTGGATCAACTGAGGCCAACATCAGGGGCTCAATTTTCTAATGGATCATTTTCTATAAAGTTTTTTTTAATAATCTTAAATCATTCAAAAAGGCTTATTGAATTTGTTACAATATTGCTTCTTTATGTTTTGATGTTTTGACCATGTGGGATATAATGGATCATTTTTTTTAAATTGAAGTATAATATAGAAGATGAGATGGTTGGATGGCATTACTAAATCAATGGGCATGAGTTTGAGCAAACTCAGGCAGATAGTGAAGGACAGTGAAGCCAGGCATGTCACAGTTCATGGGGTTGCAAAGAGTTGGACACGACTGAGCAACTGAACAACAATAATAGTTGACTTATAGTATGGTGTTAGTTTTTACTCATGGGGGGTGTCCCTCAGTACAACCGCTGACTGCATCACCAGTAAAGCTTCTGCCCTCCGACGAGTGAAAAATCTGTCACTCTCTTGTCAAATGATGGACATGTCTTGCCTGTGTTATGGTCAATCTATCTTCTTACTGTTGTTTTCTGACGCAGGGTCATGGCAATGAAAGATGCAATGAAACAAACTGTGTCTACACATTAAAAACCTAAAATTATACGCATAGAATAAACCAGCACTGTCCTACCTGCCGTTTGTCTGGTTCTGACAATATGATTCACACAAGACAGGATTCATAATTCAGAGAGGTGACCACTACAAGGGACTGTGAAGGGGGCCAGGATCATCACTTGGAGAAGTTTTGAGAAGGAAAGGGGTTTGAAGTGAGGAATCATGGAGAAACATCCAAACACTAACCCACTGTGGAAGAGAAGGGCCCTAATGTCACCCCTGCCAGGCTTTGGAGGTGAGGACTTGACTGTTTCTCAGAGCAGCGAGTTGTCCTCTGAGTGTTAGGGTTTTTGAGGCACTTGGTATGATCAGTGTTGAGCAAAGTAGCAGAAACAGCATCTTCAGCAGCTCTGTACTGCCTTCAGAGGAATGGTGCTCCAGCTTCTTGGCCAGTATTCAAGTCTCTGCCAATCATTTCCCAGCGTATTTCCACAGCCACAGCTTCCTCTTTTCTCCTACTGGAATCTTCTCCAGTGAGACAGAGCTTGTTTCCTCCCAAACAGGCCACGTGCTTCCTCATTCCTCGCATCCGCATGTGTTGTTCCCACTCTTGGAATGCCCTTCCTTCAGCCTCCCTGAGCACATGCTGTCCCAAATTCAGGATGACACCTCTCAGGCCTAAAAGCAATAGTTAGGAAGCAGCAGAAGATGGAGTCAGCTTGAATATAAAGTAAAAGAAATACTAATTCAAATGACCCAGAGCTTGGTACCAAAAGGTTCCTGGATGCCTGAAGAACCAGTAGAAGAGTGTGAGCCAGGAGAGATGTCACTCCAACCTGGTACCCACACTAAGGCTCAACTCATCCAAAAGGAAAGCGTGATGAAAACATGTTCAGCAAAATTATACATGCTCATTTCTTAACACAGTTCTCAGATTTAATCGTAGGGAACGTTTGTTTTGGTTTGAATTTCTCTCTAAAAACGAGATACCATTTTCTCTCACAAACTAGGTCATTTGAATTATCTGCTGATAGTTCAAATCTGTAGATAATTTGCTTTTACTCACATTCCTAAGAACTAATTACCTGTACATATAAAATGATGAAATCTCATTATATTTTCTTTTAAAACTCTGACATGCATTTAATTACATTAGTCAATTATTACTGTACATGCTGAGGATTTGCTATTGACCAGCTCATGCTGGAATATTTACTGCACAGATGTGTTACTTTAATTAAACAAATGTGATTACACACATATCAATTTTTATTTGGTTTCAAAGCCCAGAATCTAAAAGTGATGCAGTTGGCAGAGCTGTATGGTATGGGGCTGGTTCCCAGGAACGCGGCGAGAGGCTCTTTACTGAGGGAACACCAAGTACCCGCAACTCTGCATGGAAAACTTCAGCCACAAGTGGGTTTTTGTCGGTATGTAAGTGCCACTGAGTGAACCCAATAAGGGAACAACAAACCAGCTCTGGATCTTCCTAGAACATCTTCAGCTTTGTTCTCTTATATATAGAGCAGTGAGAGACTATGCCTGGAGAACCACAGGAAAATGAATCTAAAGGTCAATCTACCTGGGAGCGGGCATGGTTTGGGATTGGTGTTTTGTTAATAGGTGAGTTGGTATTTGTTTATAAAATCAGAGGAGACATGGAACAAACATTTGAGCACTGTACCTGGTCTCTTGGGGTTCTTCCTGTCATAAACTACAGTATATCCCCAAACCATGTGGCTAGCATCAAGAAGGATGGCCATCTTCTAATGCTTAATGCCAGCCACACAGTTCCGAGTAACAACAGGAAGACTTAGAGAACCAGAATGTGCTTTAGGAACTGAAGTGATGTAAAATTCTCTATCCCTCCTGGTACAGTGACTGCACATATCAGGTACTTAATTGTAAGTAGACGTGGAAGCTATTAGTCAGTTCAGCAGTCAACAACCAGCAAGCACTGTATGAAGTGGTTGCTGGTAGGCACACACAGAAAGGAGGGGGCTCTGTCCACAGCAGTGCAGACCGCTTGTTTCCCTCTGTCTTCCTTCATCTCACACTGCGTTTTATTTTAATTGAAGCCTAGCTAATTCCCAATGTTGTGTTAGTTTTAGGTATACAGCAAAGTGATTCAGTTACACACACACACACACACACACACACACACACACACATATTCTTTTTCAGATCCTTTTCCAATGCAGGTTTTTATTAATATACGATACTGAATATAGTTCCTAGTGCTACACAGTAGGTCCTTCTGCTGACCTATTTTATATGTAGTAGTGTGTATCTCCTAACCCCAAACTTCTCATTTATCTCTCCACCTCTTGTCCTCTGGTAACGATAGGTTTGTTTTCTACATTTGGGAAGCTGTTTCTATTTTGGAAATAAATTCATCTGCATATTTTTTTAGATTCTACATGTAAGTGATATCATATGGTTTTCATCTTTCTCTGTCTGACTTACTTTACTTAATATGATAATCTCTGGGCCCATCCGTGTTGCAGCAAATGGTATTATTTCATTCTTTTTTACAGCTGAGTAGTATTCCATTACACACACACACACACACACACACACTTTCCCACATCTTCTTTATCTATTCATCTATTAATGGACACTTAATTTGCTTCCATTTATTGGCTATTGTAAATAGTGCTACTGTGAATGTGGGAGTACATGTATCTTTTCAAATTATATTTTTTGTTCTTTTTCTGTATATATGCTTAGGAGTGGGACTGCTGGATCATATGGTAACTCTATCTTAAGTTTTTAAAGGAACCTCCATATTGTATTGTTTTGCAGGGATGTCTCTGTCTGGGCCTCATGGACATGGTCCCTGAAGAACCAGTCCAATTAGTCAGGTCAAGCCAGAAGTTCCATCCAGGTCTCCTGGATACAGACAGCATATCCAAAGATGAGGTTGGGGAACAGATGAAATTGGGACGTGCTTGGGTTCCCCAACCTTCTTGAGCATGTAGAATGTACTGAAATGCCACTGAGTGTGTCAACAACTCTAGGTGTACAGAGTTTTGCTAAAGGAGAAGCAGCAAGTTATTGCAAAAAATAGAGGGCCCAGGCTTCAGGGTGAGACAGAGCTGGGCACCCACATGAGACAGACCACTCGGCTGTGTGGCTTTAACCCCTTGTGATGGTTTCCTCATCTGACAGTGATGATGAAACCCATCTTATAGTGTTGTTAGATGGATCAGAAACCATGTGTAGTGGCCAAGACTGAGGACGTTCCCAGGAAATTGTTGGAAATTTGGGGAATGAAAGAAGCAGTCTGGACCAGCTGGGAGAAGATTGGTTGTTGGAAAAACTTGGTTTTGGTCATTTTGCCTGTGTTGGTCTTCCTTTTAGCAGGTTGCATCATATCAGTGGTTCTCTCCCACCTCAGAAACAAAACCCACGATGCAAGCATTTGCAGAGTTTTAACAGTATGACAGTTCTCTGGTCCAGTTCCCTGGAAGTGAGCACATAAGCTCTTTCAGCTGTTAAGTGGCAGAGTTAGGAAACAAATGCAGATCAACTTAAAGATACATGCTCCTCGTGTTACATTTCTTTATGGGGTGAATGTTATACACCATCCATAGAAATATGCATCTAAGAAGAGGGACTGGGGAGGACAACAATGAATCCCAAGTAATAGAAGCATTTCAGGCACTTCTGTCTCACCCAGTGCGACACTGTTGGGATACACCCATCTTCCTGGTGGGTCTCAGATTATCTCTACAGGAGGCCACCATTTTTTCCCTATGGACTAGACTTTCTGACCTACGTGGCTTGGAATGTTAATCCTCTCACCCAGTTGGGGCGAGCTGGGGGTTATGCAAACTTCTCTAGGTTTCAAGCCCCTATCTTTCACCTGGGGTTCCAGTTAACCCTTGAAGAACACAGACTGGAACTGTGCAGGTCCACTTATATATAATTTTTTTTTAGTGATAAAGATGACAGTACTGCAGGATTCCCAGTTGGTTGAAGCTTCTGATGTGAAACTGTGTATACGGAGGGCTGACTATAAACTATATGTAGGTTTTTAGTTTGCAGAAGGTCAGTGCCTTTGACCATTGGGTTGTTCAAGGATCAGTTATATTATCATTTTCCATGTGTGCCATGGAGTAAGGAAGTTTGGGAAATACTGGCCTAACTAGAATGCTTGGTCAGAAGACAGCTTGGTCTTGGCTTTGTCTCTGAATAGCTAAATAGCCTAGCATAGCAAATTACTTGAGCCTCAGATTCCTCCTCAGCAAAATGGACACAATTATATCTCGCAGTTTTGCTAGGGTTAGGATTCAGTGGGACTGTCTAGTAGAGTGTCTGAAATATCATAAATGGTCAATAACAGTGAGTTGAATGTGCCACTTTTTTTCCAATTTATAATCTAGTTCGCTGAAGTAACTTCTGACTTTCCACTACTCACAGCTTGGTAGTCGGAATCAGGAGATAACTTAGCTGTTGGAGCTTGGAGTTTTGGCTGTGAGCCACCCCTGCCTCATTCCTTCTGCTAGCCAAGGTTCTGGTCTGACATGGTCACCTTACAGCAGAGGCTGGGAGGAGGCCCTGCTGGCTTCATCTTCCGAGGGAGCCCAGGGTAGACCCAGCCCTGCACTCCCAACCCATCCAGCTCCCTGGCTGCTGATCTCATCCTTTTGCCAGGGCGAATTACACTTAAAACCAGATTTGTAGGAAGCAGCGTGCATGCACACACAGCCGAAGCCTGGAATTGCTTACCCCCAAACAAGTTCCCTCCTCCTTCTGCTCCAGTTCTTCCTCGTACCAGCAGCTCTTCGGGTGGGGGCGGGAGAAGAAACGGAGTTTGCACCGCCTGTGCAAGGCGGTTTCCGGAGTCCTCTTCCACCTGACCCCATCCTGGACCAGCTCTAAATCGAAAACTGCAAGTTCACCGCGTGGCGGGCAGCCCGACCCGCACTGCTTCGCGTGGGTCAGGGGGGTTGAACCCAACTCTGCGGGGTGAGGGCTGGGCTGCTCGCCCACTGTACCTCATTATGTATTCCTTCATTGTTTCCTATGCAAATTAAGTTAATGAGAATTAGGAACATAATGGAGCCCATTCACCGTTCTAGTCGCTAGAAAATGGGTTTGACTACCAATTTTCCATTACAGCTGTTTTGTAATTACCGTGGAATACTCTGAATTCTAATGGAGACGCGGAGCTGCCTGACAGCCTCTCAACTACTTTTTTTTAAAGGAAGTTTTTTTTTTTTTTTTTTAAAAAGGGAACCCAAGCCCTGTAACAGAAAAACCTTTCAATCAGAGTGGCCCTGTGTAAACCTCCTCTGCTATTGCAGGAAGGATCTGCTTCTACTGGTGGGGTTACCTGACCTTTCCTAGGGTTAGAATCATGACCTTGCAGTCCCCAAATTAATCTGTTTCCTCGGAAGCAAGGAAAGCAGAGTTTGGGGTCACATTCAGCCAGGAGCTGCATTCTGAAGTGGTCAGAGCAGCCCAGGGCTAACTGCAGGCACTGCCCTGGGGTTTGATCTGACCTCCCCGCGACCCCTCCCCAGGCAAGCCCCAGGACCACAGACCTTAGTCACCTGTTGCTAAGTTCTTGACATTTATCAACATATGGGTGTGAGTATAGGGGTATTCCTTGACACCAAAAGTCCTTCTTTTTTGGGCACTGAAGACTCTAGGGAAAGAATATGTTAAAAGTTCAAACAGTTCAAAATTTGCCAATAGTTCAAAATCACTGGAGCACAAGAGGCAAGGGGGTGAGGGTGGGGCTGAGGACTGTGAGCACTGAGGGAAGAGAGCAGGGAGGCCGTGACCTCAAGACTTGTGCTTAAGGTCTCTTAAGCATTGGGGTACATGATGAAAGCCTCAGTTTAGAATATTCTGGTTACAGTATGGAGAAGGGATTTGAACGTAGGCATCTTGGGGTAGGGTTGTCATGGTTACAGAACACATGGAAACCAGGTGATGGCAGACGTGTGCTGCTGCTAATCACTGGGGGAATCATGAAGGACTGAACTAAAGACGTGACAGTTGGGTTGGAGAGAAATGGATGGATTCTGAGGCATTTAGGAGGTAGAATCAAGTGTGATGGTTAATTGAAGAGTTGGGTTTTGCAGGGTAATCGCGGGGTTCAAGGGCTCCTTGGCTTCTTGGGGGATACAATTCATGAAGACATAACAATATTGAGAGCTAAGCTTCATGGAGAACATAATCTGTGTCAGGCACTCTTTTCTTTTACATGTGGAACTCACATTAGCTTCACAAGAACCTAATGATGTAAGAACTATTATTAACCTAAGAGAAGTTGAGACACGGGGAGGTAAAAAAATAAAAAATTCTCGTCCAAGCTAGCACAGTCAGCTACAGCCAGGACTCAAATGAGGTGAACTAGTTCCAGTCAGATGATCCAGTTTCACAGACTAGGTGGTAACTCTTAGAAAAGGAGATTTGCTCTGGTGTGTGTGTATGTGTGTGTGTGCGTGTGTGTGTGAGAGAGAGAGAGAGAGATCAGAGCTGGATGTATGAGATAGGGGTGCCATTAAAACAGATTTCCAGTAGGGAGGTTGTGTAGGTAGACTATATTTTAGGAGGGAGGACGGGGCTGAATACACATTTCAGGTGAGATGCCAATGTGCAAACTGACATCTGAAGCATGGGATGATACAAAATCTCTCAGGAGAGGTGAGTGAGGACCTCTGGTAAACACCAGTTTATGTGCTGGATTTGAGAAAAGGGTCCCACAGAAGGCATTGGGAGACAGTAGGGTGATAGCTGGGAGAAAGTGATGGCCCAGGATCTGAGGGAGAGTGTGGTTAAGCTTCAAATCCTTGGAATTTAGGAAAAAAAAGATGCATATAGATTGGTTCTCGAAAAATTCTTGAGCATGAAAAAAGCTTATCAGGGATGATTCAGGAAGCTCTAGGAAGGGAGTGGCTTCATCGTTAGATAGGACTTCTACTCTATGCCCTGTTTTCCTGACGTGCTCGGAAGTCGTTTCTTAGTTTCAGCATCTTTCGCCACCTGGAGAGGCTGAGAATTTTCAAAACCATCAAGTCCTGATTCCTTTTTATTTAAAAGTATTTCCCTCAAGCTCTGTCTCCTCTCACATGTTACTGTAAGCAGCAGGAAGAAACCTGGCAGTGCCTTTGCTTGGAACTCAGCTAGATAACTAAATTCGTCCTTTGTAAGTCCTACTTTCCCCTTACACAGATGACAATTTTGCCAAGCTTTCTGTCCACCACATACCAGGGATCCCCTTTCTTCCAGTTTCTATTAACAAGTTCTTCACTTCCTTCTGAGCTCTCACTAGCACCATCCTTTTGAGTGTGTCTACTAACAGTCTGGACTTCCTTGGTGGCTCAGATGGTAAAGAACCTGTCTGCAACGTGAGACCTGGGTTCAATCCCTGGGTTGGGAAGATCCCTTGGAGAAGGGAATGGCTACCCACTCCTGTATTCTTGTCTGGAGAATCCCATGGACAGAGGAGCCTGGTGGGCTACAGTCCATGGGGTGGGTACCACCGAGCAACTAACACTTTGGGGGCTTCCTAGGTGATGCTGGTGGTAAAGAACCAGCCTGCCAATGCAGGAGGCATAAAAGGAATGAGTTTGATCCCTGGGTTGGGAAGATCCCCTGGAGGAGGGCATGGCAACCCACTCCAGTATTTTTGCCTGGAGAATCCCATGGACAGAGGAGCCTGGTGGGCTACAGTCCATAGGGTCACAAAGAGTCGGACATGACTGAAGCGACTTTGCACACACGCATTCACTAACACTCTCCTCAAGGCAATTTTCAGGCTTTCTCCATCATGCTCCTTAAAATTCTTCCGGTCTCTACTCTGGTCCTAAAGCCATGCTCACATTTTAGGTGTTTGTTACAGTAGTACATGAGGATCCTGTATTTGTCAGGATTCAAGCAGAGGAGCAGAACCAATGAGAGAGATATACGTATAAATATTAAAGGTTTTGCTGCAGGCTTACACAATTGGAGCTGGTTAAGCAGTTCTGTGAGGCTACAGTATCCTCATCTGATGCTGGAGATTGAGTCTGAAGGCAAGTGGTCAGGACAAGAAGATCTTGAGAAGGCTGCAACCCATAAGCACATGCTGAGCCCCATGATCACAGCCTGAGACCTGTGCTTCAGAGGCTGGTTGCCTCTGATTTTGATGATGACAGTATCACGCAGGAGCAGGGTGGGGGAAGGGTGGTGGGTGTATCACAAAGCTGGGCAGGAGCCAGAAGTGTTGAAGGAAGAACCGAGGGAAGGTGATGAAATTGCCCTCCTGGCTGTTGCTTCACTTCTGCCTTTCTACCTGCTAAATCTCCCAGGAATGTCCCCAGTGGTCCCTCTTGATCATAAATATACAAGAAAGGGAATTATGGAAAACATAGTTCAGCCTGTCAGTGGACACATTACAAAGCTATCATGTCTATGCTCCAGTTATCCAAACATCTCTGTGTAACTGAACTCTTTTCCTGAAATACCTTTTTGTTCCTCCTATCTCTACCCTCACCTATGCTTGGCCCCAACAGGACCTCCACTCTTATTATCCCCATATATCCCCATGCTATTTAATACTTTCATTATAGCACCAGCCAAATGCACGGGTTTTATTTATTTGTCTGTCTCTCCTAGTGGACTCTGAACTCCTTAAAGTAATATGCCAGATTTTCTCTTATATTCTCAAAAGTTATTGCCTAGCACATAGTAGGTGCTTAGTAAATGTGAAATAATGAAAGAAATCACAATGTCTCTGGTCTTCAGTGTGTTTTGGATAAAATAGTATTCCAACTCAGAAGGCCATTGTGAACATGAGCACTGCTAGTGCCCAGTTCCTGGTAGGTTATTATGGAAGTTCCAGAATTCTCTACTGATTTAGCTCTAGGGTGAGGCAGATGGCTCCTGAGGGACACCCCCGCCCCTCACACACACACACCTTCACATGGGACTCTGTCAAACTTGTCATCCTGGAACCACCCAGGTCAGGGAGATGGTAAGATCTTGAAGAATGCTATATGTTTGCAAAGCTCAGAGAGGAGATGAACTGATAATTCCCCTTTTTGAGGAAAGACACATATAATACTTACATATGAGGATTCTCCAGTTAGCTAGAGAGGAAAGGATCCCAGTTCTAGGGAACCATGGTCAAGGGGACATGCTGTCTATGGAAGTGAAGAGACAGTGTGACGTTTGATGCAGAGCTTGCTCAGGTAGTGAGCACATCAGTTTCAGATCCAGGTAAGCAGGGTGTCATCTATCTGTCAGCATATTTGTTTATTGAACACCCACTTATTGAAGACCTACAATTTATTACTGCTGCATGAATGCTAGGGATAAAGAAGAGTTAATACATGTAATATGCTTAGCATAATACTCAGTGTCTATAAACTCAAATATACTAATATTATTATTAAGTGATATATATATAGTTCTCAATGTATGCTCTATCTTTGTAAACATGGAGCTGTTGTCTATTTTCTATCTTCCTCTGTACTTGGTTGGTTCCCATGATGTTTCATCTTGATTAATTATCCAATTCTTGACTAATTGCTATAATTTATTGAGTACATATGTGCCAGGAACTGTGCTAACTACTTTAATTTTACAAGAATTATGATTAGATTCAGCTGCATAAAATGTAAAAAACTCATCTGATTTCTTTCTCTCATCTAAAAGGTACCTGGAGGTAACAGCCAGGGCTAGTAAGGTGGTTCTACCATGTCATTAGGAAACCAGGACTTTTTCTACCTTTTTGTTTCATTAGTCACAAGAGAAGCTGGGAATGGTAGGCTTTTAACTAGGGGGCATGATTGCCATGAATAAAAATTGAACTCTGTTACCAAGAAGGAAAGGGAGGATGGCTATTGAATGAAGTCATAGCGTTGCAGACCCAAGCATCTGACTCTATCAAAAGTCAAAGCATGACCTCTTCTCTGCATCGGAGGTTCTTAGGAAGCCTGAGAAAAAGGAGATGTCCACAAGTACCGTAAAGGTAAAATTCTTGCTCAAGCGTGACTTAGAGGGGAGGTTGGGCCACTCTCAGACCCCTGATTGGGAGTTTGGCAAGATGGCGCATTGATCCAGGAATGAATTTCGGAGACTGACTTGTAGAAATTTCAAGGGTCTAAAGATGAGGCATCGCTCATACCTGGTATTTCTGTTTACTTCTGCTTCAGCCACTGAGGGAGTACATTTCTGCTCTGTGTCTAAAAGGAGACAGATGTCAGTTTGAATAGAGAAGAAGCAGAGGGCCAGTCCCCACCTCTCGCGGGGACCTAATTCACACTCAAGGAACATTTGATCCTCTGGGCTCTGAGGGAAGTTTAATTGAAATGCAAAAACCAAAGGTCAAATCCATGTAAAATTTAAAGGCCATTTTTACTATTTGACAAGGAACAAATTGTAACTTTATATTGCTTTTAGATGCAATTTTGCTCAGTGAAATTAGATTATGCTCAACGAAAGCACCTTCTTTAGAGCTTTTAGATTAAATATTAGAACTTATTAGAAGGACCTCGATTTCGTCAGTAAATACCAAGGAAAATATTTGGTGGGAAATGCAGCTGCCTAATTTGCATTAATACAAACGAGAGAACTATTAAGCTTAGTTGATTAGCATATTCATATGTACTGTAGTCCCCGTGTATTTAAAATAGATTCTGCTAGATTCTGATTACAAACTCGGTGTATGTATAACGCTGTGAACCAGCAGTACATTGCACACGGACTGAGGGCGAGGGCGCTGGTGGGAAGTAATTTTTGGATAGCATACTGGTCTCAAGATTGTTTCCATAACCGGGTACCATGCAGAGCCAGCCACATCCTGAAGGCTCTGAGAAACAAATGAACTTAGGGATAGTAACCCAGGATAGAGCCTCAGGGAGCACGGTTATGTACGAATAGATACTCCTGAGTACATATGTGTTTCACTTATTTCCTTGTTCCTTCCTTCACTAGTTCAACACCCATTTATTACGCATCCATCCCATTCCGGGCCCTGGTGATGGTGCTCGGATGACTGCTGAGAACAAGGATCACCTTAAGAACAGGGCTCATTTCTTCAAGGAGCTCCAGGCAGTGAGCGGATCTACACTCTTCCCACAGGATTCTGGGGCCGGAACCTTTCACGGCGGAAGTGGGAGGAGCCAGGGGAGGCAGGGGCGGGGCAGCCTGGAGCAGTGGCTGCTCTGGCCCTGGCGGCCTGCAGATGACTCCCAATCTACCAAATGCGCTAAGAGGAAAAGGCCCAGCGCAGGAAGCTGGGAGGGGACCATTTGAACCTGGCCTTGATGATGAACGGGATTCCAGAAGCCTCTCAGTGGGAATGAGGGTAGAACGTGAATGAGCACAGGTGTGGAGAGAGAACTCAGGGTCCGGGGGTCTGGGAACTGCAGAGAAGGAGAGACCAGAACAGACGAAAATGCCTGCTGGCACCAGAGATCGGCCTGCTTCCCTTCCTGCCAGCTCCCTGATGCTGGGATCTGAACCAGCTGCTTGAAAGTCAGTTTATTCTCAGGTTTGTGTAAACTGATTTTTTTTTGTGTGTGTGTGAATATATTAAAAATTGGACTTAAGATTTTAGGTGATTAATTGAGATGATTAATTGGGATGATTTCTGATAGGTTTTTTAGGATCTCTGTACCCACCCCATCCATATCTGGTAGTTATTATATATATATGTATGTATATTTAATAAGTATCCTGCTGCTGCTGCTGCTAAGTTGCTTCAGTCGTGTCCGACTCTGTGTGACCCCAGAGACGGCAGCCCACCAGGCTCCCCCGTCCCTGGAATTCTCCAGGCAAGAACACTGGAGTGGGTTGCCATTTCCTTCTCCAATGCAGGAAAGTGAAAAGTGAAAGTGAAGTCACTCAGCCGTGTCCGACTCTTTGCGACCCCATGGACTGCAGCCTACCAGCCTCCTCTGTCCATGGGATTTTCCGGGCAAGAGTACTGGAGTGGGGTGCCATCGCCTTCTCCGAATAAGTGTCCTATATAATATATAATATGTAATAATATTTTATGGAATCAATATCCCATCCCTGACCTGGGATATCCAGGTTTCTGAGCGCAGAGAACAAGGCTGGGCCTCCAGGAAGCCTAGGATGGTGGC
Organism: Capra hircus; assembly: GCF_001704415.2. NCBI lineage: Eukaryota > Metazoa > Chordata > Mammalia > Artiodactyla > Bovidae > Capra > Capra hircus. Next base: position 19,559,690 of record NC_030831.1, on the reverse strand, counting down.
GGGTGTGACAGCGACACAGGAAAACCTCCCTGGTGAGCTCTTTCTTCTGCTCTCCTGCCGGGGCCCATTCCCCGTGACATATAGGACCCATTCAAGTGGGGACCTTATGCCCACACCCCTCCCCAGGAAAGGCACTTTGTGTTCTCTGCTTCTCCAAATGCATTTCTTCTATTTTTCCTGTTTCCAAAGCAACCACTTGAGGTGATGGAGTTGGTCAGTGAGCAGCTAGTACACTTGAATGGGTTGTTGCATAATTCATTGACAAATAAGGTCACTGTCCCCTAGTGTATAAACAGGCCTCCCTCTGGGGAAGACAGCACTCTAAAGGACATCAGCACTTCCTGGTCTGCATGTCTGTCCTGGATCCAGGGCTTCCAGAGCAGGTACATCATGCCAGGTACCATCTTCTGAGATGGTGAGTGATGCTGACTTCTCACGGCAGAGCAAGAAAGCAACGGTCATCACTCTTCTGATGATTCTATTTATTTTCTCTGTTCTTTTGTTCTGTCATCTTTCTGGACCCCAGCCTGTGGAACCCTGGATTTTTGGTGCCAGGAACAAATGTAGACATTATTTTATTCTATAAACAAAGCAGTGCAGGTTCAGGAAGTCCTGAGACACGCGTCAGTGGTGCAGGCCAAATGTCACATCTGAATCTCAGTCCAGAATGGCTTACTGAGGATTTCCAGCGTTTACTTGGTTTACATTGATCCAGGCTGCCTTGTGTGCACCGTAACTAGAGGTAACAGGCTCTGAAGCGCCCACAGGAAGAGAAAGCTCCATGCTCTGCGACTTTCCTTGTATCTGGACATTCACTCATTCTTTCATTCTTCTAACAGTACTTACTGAGGACCTCCCAGGTTCTAGGTTCCAGAGATGAAGCTGTGAACAGAAGGAAAAAGCCCTGGGCTCAGCAAACTTGCCTTCTAATGCAGGGAGCAAGACAGTAAAAAATAGCTGCCAGGTGAGGATACCTGCTCTGAGGAAGGATCTGGCGGGGTAAAGGGGGTGGACGGTGAGCAGGATGTTGTCCTGAAGAGGGCAGTGTGTGAGGCTTTATAGTGAGTCCCCTTCATATGAATGAGCTCTGTTCTGATTGTGCGTTCATAAGTGCAATTTGTTTGTAAGTCCAGCAAAGTTAGCCTAGGTACCCAACTAACGCAGTTGGCTATATAGTACTGTACTGTAATAGGTTGATAGTACTCTTCACACAAATATATGTACATAGAAAACAAGCACAGAAAATAAAACATTTTTAATCTTACAGTACAGTACCTTGAGGGCTTCCCAGGTGGCACTAGCGGTAAAAACCCCCCCTGCCAATGCAGGAGATGTAAAGAGACATGGATTTGATCCCTGGGTCAGGAAGATCCCCTGGAGGAGGGCATAGCAACCCACTCTAGTATTCTTGTCTGGAGAATCCCCACAGACAGAGGAGCCTGGTGGCGGCAGCCCATGGGGTCACAGAGAGTCAGACATGACTGAAGCTACTGAGCACGCACGCACGGTGCCTTGAAAAGCACAGCAGTGCAGCCCAACAGCGGATATCCAGGCACGCAAGTGCACATCCTTGAAAGTTTGCAACTTGAAGGTTGGTATGTAGGGGGCTCACTGTATTAGGCAGCACCTGAAGACACCAAGGAAGGGGACAAAAGGCTACCTGCGGGGAGAGGGTTCCACACAAGAGGCAGAAGACACAGCTGGTCAGGGAGAGACAGCGTGACCTGGGGAGGGGAGAGACGGAGGACAGAGGACACTCCGGAGCAAGGACCAGATCATGCGTGTGCATGTGGGGGGACAACACACAGTACATTATCCAGTTGGCACCTTTTGATAGTGAAACATGCTGCTTGGAATCACCCCAGGACAGATGTAAATGAGGGGCCCCTGGACAGGGTAGGGTGTGCAGCCATCTGCTCTGAAGGTCAGTGTGAGGCACCTGCCCCTGCTATGGGTGCCTGAGGGGCTGTCATCCTGACAACAGGCTGAGGCGGGGTGAGGGCAGAGGCAGGGAGAGTCAGGGTCATTGCAGTGATTCAGGTGGGAGATGGGGGGCTGGGAGCAGGCAGGGCCGCGGGGGGGCAGGTGTGGCTGGATCTCAGATATGTGAACATGTGAGGTGGATGGGATTTACTGGCAGCTTGGATGGAAGGCAGGTGAGAAAAGAAGAGTCAGGGATGACTTCATGCCTGGGCAACTGAAAAGATACTTGCCTCTTCTGAGTCACCGGGAGACTGTCCAAAAACCAGGCTTGAGGAGAAATGAAGAGGTTAGTTTTCTCCAATACAACTCACTGAATGTTTGTGTCCCCTCTAAATTCCTATCTTGAAACCTGATCCCAAATGTGCCAGTATTAGGGGCCTCTGGGAAGTTGTTAGGTCATGAAGGTGGAGCCCTCATACACAGGACTGGTGCCCAAAGAGGTCTCTCGTCTCTTCCGTCACGTGAAGTTTCAGCAAAAAGACCACTGTCTGTGAACCAGGAAGCAGGCTTCTACCAGACACTGAATCTTCCAGTGTCTTGATCTTGGGCTTCCTGCTTCCAGAACTGGTGAGCGATAAATTTATATTGTTTGTAAACCACCCGGTCTGTGCATTCTGTTACAGCAGCCTGAATGGATTAATACCTCCATATTATCTCTGATGTAACATCAAAGTGAAGGTGTCAGAGGCAAGAGAAATAGGAGTTATAAAGATATATGTTTGGTATAACAAGTCCCTGGAGACTGCATGATGCCCCTGGGTGAGTGAGTCTGGACAGGAAGACAGAAAGGACTGGCCTGGGGCCCTGCAGAGTTTAGAGGTTGAGATGTTCAGGATGCCCCAGAAAAGAAAGACTGAGAAGGAACAGAGACAGAGGTGAGCAGGAAGCAGGGGTGTGTGTGTGTGTGTGCTAAAGTCAAGTGAGGAAAACATTTCCGGTCTCTATCCTAACCTATTCCCTCTGGCAGGGTTCTCACCAGGACAGTGACTGGGGATGGGATTTAGTTGGAGGAGGAGGAAAGCATTGAGATATCAGCCCTGAACCCCAAGCTGGTGGCCGTCCTGTGAGGTCAGGGACTACTGTGTCATGAGCAGTGTGTGGATCTGGGAAAGGAAGGCTGGGAAAGTGCCCTGAGCTGACCTCTCCTGGAGCAGCAGGAACTGTGGGTGTGGAACGTGCCATCTGGTCAACCAGGAGCAAACATTCCTGGTTCTGTGGGCCAACAGCACATCCTATGATCTGACCCCCAGCTGCACCTGTAAAGTGTGCCTGGCAGAGGATGAGAGTTTGTGAGGAAGAGGGCAGCCAGACATCAGGTAGTTTGAAGTGACTGGGGCATCACTACACTTGACTCTCTGGAATAAAAGAGCAGAGGGGAGATGGTGTCAGGCCTCTAGGGGCGGGGCTAAGAAACAGCATGGGGAATTACAGACAAGCCCTAAAACCAGGAACTTAACAAAGTAAGGAGAAAGTGGGATCTGAATTCAAGGATCAGGTCTAGTTTTGCGACATCCTATTCTGGCCTTTCTGCATCTTTGTCCCTTTGCCTTTAGAATTGGGTATATGCCTGCCTCATGTGAGTTTCTGTAAGAGTTAAATGGAATAAATGATACTAAAATCAATCTATGTAGACTCAATTCATTATAAAAATAGAATAGTTCATCTTCTTTCTTGGTAATTTGTGTTACCCCTTTCTGTTTAAATTGAAACAGATGTGGGGGCTTGTTTTCTAGGGAATAAAACAAGGGACAGGGGAAGTAGTCTTTGTTGGTGAATAATGGAATCTTGGGGCTTCCCTGGTGGCAGTGGTAAAGAATCCACCTGCCAATATAAGACACATGGGTTCAATCCCTCAGTTGGGAAGATCCCCTGGAGAAGGGAATAGCTACCCACTCCAGTATTCTTTCCTAGAGAATTCCATGGACAGAGGAGCCTGGTGGGCTACAGTCTGTAGGGTCACAAAAGAGTTGGACAAAACTTAGCGACTAAATAGGGGCTTCCCTGGTAGCTCAGCTGGGAAAGAATCCACCTGTAATGGAGGAGGCCCCAGTTTAATTCCTGGGTTGGGAAGATATGCTGTAGAAGGGATAGGCTACCCAATTCAGCATTCTTGGGCATCCCTGGTGGCTCAGATGGTAAAGAATCTGCCTGCAATATGAGAGATCTGGTTTCGACCCCTGGGTTGGGAAGATCCTCTGGAGATGGGAACAGCTACCCATTCCAGTATTCTGGCCTGGAGAACTCCAGGGACAAAGGAGCGTGGGAGGCCACAGTCCATGGAGTTGCAAAGAGTCGGACATGACTGAATGACTTTCAATTTTCACTAGTGACTAAACAACAACAATGGAATCTCGGGGGAAAAAAGGAAAGTGGTTGCAACTCTAATAAGACCACTTTTGGTGCATCCCTGACAGTGCTGGTGAAGACATCATATTAATATTTAGCTTCATGACTGTCAACAGGTTCCCTTACACATTGTCTCATTAAAGAAGGCCAGCTCTAATCTGCCCTTCCAGAGAGCCTGTGATGGAAATAATGGTGGGGCCTGATGCCAGAACAGCTTGCTGAGCAGACATCTAGTTCATTCCCCCATGCTCAAGAGGGTCTCCTAGATGGCCCTGACTCCCTCCTTCTCTAACAACACCATCTGAAGCTGCCTGTGAGAGGTGATGGTCCTGGGAGCCCCAGCCTTGCCCTCTGTCCCCAGGGGCATACCCTATGTAGTGAGCATCCCCTGGTGCATATGCCTGAATGCAGGGACACAGTATGGTGATGGACATCCCAAATGTCTGCTCCCTGTGGTCAGACCACGTCCACATCACGTGTTAGAGGGTGGCATGCAGCCCTCTATGGACTCTGCCATGGACTATGGACTAGCCCACCCCCAGATCCTGTGTCTTCCATCTGACACCAGCAGGGTCCCTAAGGAATATGATAACCAAGGCAAGGTTCTGACTCAGGAAAGGTCAGATAGGGCCATCAGCTTGCCCCCAATCGGGGGTAGGTGGGGGTCCAGGACAGGGGAGTTTCCCTGTGGGGAGAAGGGAGGGGTCTCAGCCTCCTGCCTTTAATCTAAAGCCTGAACAGGAAGGTAGAAAGTCAGGCTCACCGCAGTGGGCTCCCAGGATGGTGGCTGAAGCAGGCGTTCTCTGACTAGCACCTGTCTTGCCCATGGCAGTGCCCCGAGGTCTAGACTTCCCCATGAGCCCAGGGCTCCCCTTTGGTCCTTCTTGCTGGAGCTGTATGATGCTCACAGCCTGCAGCATGTGCCACCTCCCCCCCACCCCCACCCCTGGGGCTGGCCTTGTAACCCCTTTTGGTGTAAAATTCTGCATGGCCTCACACACATGTGTAGTGATCTCCTGGGTCAAACTCAGCTCTTGCAGCGCCAGAGGCAACAAGTGTGTCCCCCCCACTACCCCCTCCCCTGTTTGTGGCTCCCAGCAAAAGCCTGCCTCAGGGCACAGGAGGCAGCCAGGAACCTGAAACCCTGAGCCTCAACGTGGTGAAGCTCCACTGTGACAGCGCGAGCAGCTGCGAGCAGGTGGTGGTGGTGGTGCCAGGGGGAAGGGAGAGTTTAGGCTCCACGATGTCAGAAATCGGCTTTCGTGGCTCCCTTATTCCCTTTCACCTGTATAGCCTGGAAGGCTGCGGTTTTGCTCCGCGCAGGCAGGATAAAGCCCAGTTGGGGAAGAGACTGGTCCCCTTCCCAGACAAGACCACCAGGGGGCAGTGGAGCACACTCGCAGGCTGCCTGTGGCCGCCGCACCGGGAGCCGGGAAGGTCCGCAGAAGCTTCTGGTGCAGGGGAGACAGGGCTGAGGGCCCTAGGGTCAGAAACCAGCCTCTGGGCAGCCTGGCCCCTTCCGAGAATGGGAAAGCTGTGCGTGGGCTTCAAATCATCCAGCTGCTTCTTCTTTTTAAAACAGAAAGTGGACAACGTTAATAGCCTTATCAGCATTTCGTTCTGGACGGTCACTCTTCCTTCCTTGGCCTAAAAAGCCCAGAGAGGTTGTGTAACTAAACTGAAGACACACAGATATCAAAACTCGATTTTTCACGGTGGAATTTTGACCACCCCCCCCTCCCCGGAACCCCGCCTTGCTCCTCAGCGATGAATCCAGTCTTCACCTGGGAAGGTGATGTCCAGGCTCCACTTAACAGAAGTTCTTGGAGGGAGGAAATGCTTGCCCGGAATCTGCATTTTTAGCGAGCTCTCCAGGTGACTCTGATAAACATGCTAAATGGAGTCCGCCCCTTGTGGAGGAACCTCACCTGAGTCATATTTTAAAGAAAGTGAATTTTTTCTTTGTCTCCCTGCACCCCTTCCCCACTCGTGCGGGGCTTGCTCTCACCCTGCTCCTGCCAGCCCGTGCTGGGGACTGCTCACCTCTGAAATCGTCCTCCATCACTTGCTTGTCTCCACCGCTCCGGGTGTCCCCCCCGCCCCCACCTAACGAAGTTGACACTGAGCTGCCTTTTACCACCACCCCTTCCAAAGTGACAACAACTTAATCTGATTAGAAAAATCAATTCTAGTGGGATTAAGATAGAAAGTGGCCCCAACAGCTGCTCAATCCCAGTTATCGTGGGAACTGAAAGCCGAGCTTTCTGGACAGAACATCACAGTCTGGGCTCTTAATCCACAAGTGCTGCTTGACATACAACAATACAGTAAGGATGGGAATCTCAGGGACTCCTAGAGAGACGCTTTCTGAGAGCTAGAGATACCTGGCAGAGGATTGGAGTTTGAAGGGTGTTTAATCTGCATCGTGGAGGCAACTATTGTTGAAAAAGGCAGGTATTTTTTAAATTATAGAAATAATATATGTGCATGTAAAGTAGCCACACAATACAGAAAAATATAGAGAGAAAATTAAATACACACCGATTGGTGACACCCAACTGGGTTAAGATATGAAACATGTGTCCAGACATCTTTCTGTCAGTTGGGAAGTGATGAACAATGACTGGACCATAGGGAGTACATAGTATGCGCCAGGCATTGTGCTGTGTGGTTTCCATGCAGCCCATCATCTGTAATAATCCTCACATGACCCAGGGACTGGAGGGGATGTTTTTTTTTAATGGATAAAGAAACTTGAAATAGAGGAGTTGACTCATTTCTCTAGGGTGAACAGGAACCTAACCCAGGCTTCCTTCACACCTGAGTTCCAGTACTTATTCACCTCCTGATCTTGCTACCTCCTGATCTTGTAGGTATATGCACACCCTGTAGACACACACATAGAACTTGAACAACCCATAGACACACGTATAGAACTTTCACAGCCTGGCAGATACACACATGGGTCTCACACTCACACACCCTGATGACATACCCTCACCACAGACACATAGAACTCACTTGCAGATACACCATGCATGCACACACACAGAACTCACACCCCCCACATACATGTCCCACAGGCAAACACACACATCCTGCAGACACACACATACCACTCACACAGCAAACACAGAGAATTTACACACTAGAAACATACAGAACTCCCAAACATACACCCAAGACACACACATGCACACATTGCACACAATCATAGAAAACTCACACACACCATAGATATACACATGGGACTCACACACACTGCAGACATACAAGCCACACAGACACACCCAAACCAGACATCGTTACATCCACAGAGATGCATAGACCCACACATACACACACAAGCTCCTCTGAAATCCATTTTTTAAAATATTCAGTATGTATATGGAGCCTTTATTCTTTTAAAAGCCTGCATAGTATTCTATTGCATAGATCTGTCTTAATGTTTCTGATCAAATTCTATTGATGATGATCCATGGTTAGGAAAAATATCTGAATTTCAATAAGATGAAGATAATGAAAAACTACTGAGTTTTCATTATGTCACATTACAATGTATTTTATCATCTAATCTTCACAATATCCTTGTCTATACCTCCATTTTACTGATGCAAAACTGAGGTTCAGAGTATTTTAGAGCTTCTAAGCAACAAAGCCAGGGACCAGAGACAGAAAATGTTTCCATACTTACCGACAGTATGAGCTGGTTTCCAACGAGCACCTTGTTCACACATGTCTCTGTTTGAACAGCTCCTAGAGGAGAGCTTCAAATCCAGGTTATATGCTGCTGCTGCTGCTGCTAAGTCGCTTCAGTGGTGTCCGACTCTGTGCGACCCCAGAGACGGCAGCCCACCAGGCTCCCCCGTCCCTGGGATTCTCCAGGCAAGAGAGGGGTGCCATTGCCTTCTCCAAGGTTTTAAGCAGTCTCCATTTTTTCCATATTGCTGAATTGACCTTCAGAGGTGGACTCCCTGAGCCCATGTGCAAATAGCTTATTTCCCTTAAATTTTGCCAGCTGTGGGCAATTTTAATCTTTATCTTTTAATTAGGTGAGAAGTTATGTCTAAGTATCAGGCTAATCCTTTTAGGAAATCAGATTTTCACTGACATGGTCAGAGAAGGATTTGTGGTGGAGGGAGAATGTGTGGACCCTGAAAGATGAGTAGGCTTGCATTAGTAAGGATATTTTGCTTGGAGACAGGGGCAGACGAATTAGGCAATATCCTAGGGTTCTTAGTGGTCTTAGCCCTTAGCTCTTGGGGCTTCTAACATGCTGAGTTGCATGTAGAAGCTCTTGAAGCTGGCTTTGTCAGAGTGATACCCTCCCCTGAGACTGAGTGCCTAGGAGTTTGCATCCTGTAGACGGAGACCCAGTGGGTCTTAGAAGGTGGAGTGTGAAGGGGCCGCCCCCTCTTCTGTAATGCTACCCAGATGTCTCCTGGTCAATGGGGGGTGACATAAGATGTTATCTCAAAGGCACACTGGTGGTGATTTTGGGCTGTTTATTCTCACCTGCTTCTCAGGCCCATCTTGCACAGCAGGCATTACCAGAGTGGGTCCATGGTGAAGCAGTGAAGTGAAAGTCACTCAGTCAAGTGTGACATTTTGCTATCCCATGGACTGTAGACTGACAGGCTCCTCTGTCCATAGAATTCTCCAGGCAAGGTTATTGGAGTGGGTTGCCATTTCCTTCTCCAGGGGATCTTCCTGACCCAGGGGTTGAAACCTGGTTTCCTGCATTGCAGGCAGATTCTTTACCATCTGGGTCACCAGGGAGGCCCAGGATAGCTCCATGGTACCAAATACTTTTGCCCTCCAGCCTGAGCTGTTTGCTAGTGGAAGATCGCGTCATGTTGTGTGTTTCAGGCCTGGATCTCACACAGGTAGCTGCTTGTTGCCTTACAAATGATGACTCTCCAGGTTCACGTTTTATTAGACCATGATAGAATGTCAGGCAGCTCTGCAGGTACAGCTGGGTCTGTGTCATGTCCCCAGCCTGCCCCTCGCCTCCACGTCAGAAGCTGCCAGTGCTAGTCCTGCCCTGTCTCCATCGCCACCTGCCAACCTCTTTAGCTCAGCTCAGTGCCCCTCGAGCTGGGCAGCGCTGGGTAGCTCCTGGAGTTCACTCAGCCGTTACAGGCTTGACATATGATCAAAATTGCAGCTATTCCCACCTCAAATTCTACCTTCCTGGGCTTTATTTGCAGCTTTTTCTTTTAGCTTTTTCTTGCCCGAGAGATTGGATTTCCTGCTTCTGTTGTAAATTTACTTCTAAGTGGGTTCCTTTGCTGTGGTGGAAGAGAGAGCAAGAAGGGAAAGTAAATGCCACAGGCGAACTATCCCACCATAGTCCAGGTGGCCTGAAGACTTGTGTTTCTGCACAGAGAGGCTTTTGTCCCCAAGAGCTGAAGCCCCAGGAAAGAAGCTAAATTAGACAGGAGAGAGAACATGCTTTCTTTCTCCAGGAGTCTGAAAAAACATTGACTACAGAGAAGTAGGCAGCAGGAGTACATAAGAATAGTTGATTTTCCTTTCTTCTTGGACTTGTCTCAGGAGGGGCTTTGCAGCCCTTGACTCCAAAGGGGGATCCAGCCTGGGTACTGAGAGCGGCTGTGTCCACTGCACTTCTGGACACACCAGCAGTTCCATAGAAGGAGGTCCCAGAAAGCACGGAGGTCAGTATTTTTGGTAAATACAATAGACTCTGTTCATTCACGTGAATGTTGTTCCCAATTTCTGTTTTACATGCTTTGTATTATTTTATCACACATTTTGCTTTAACATACATGTAACACAATTCATTGGCACTACTTTTGCTTTAGACAGTCATCTATTACAGCTATTAAAGTAAGAATAAAGAAACATTTATCATACTGGTATTAATTACATTTTCATCCCCCCTTCATTTTATTTTGTGTAGAGCCCATTTTCTGGCTGGTATCATATTCTTTCTGCTTCTATGACTTTCTTTGATCTTTCTTCAAATATAGGTGTTTAACAACAAGTGTTCCTTTTTTTTTTAATTTGATAAAGTATGTCTCATTCATTTTTGAAAGACTTTTTTTTTTTGGGCTGAGTATAATGAATTGACAGGTTTTTTTTTTTTTTCAATACTTTAAAATGCCATTTCATTTTCTTGTGGTTTCTGATAAGTCTATTATAGTTCTTATCTTCATTTCTCCTTAGATAAGATGTCATATTTCTCTGGTTGTCTTCAAGACTTTTGTCTTTGGTTTTTAGTAGTTTTGATATGGCATACCTAGCTTTATTTTTCCCCCTGCTTTGTGTCATGTCATTACTTTTGGAAAATTCTCACCTCCTCTTTGTCCACGTATCTTTTTCCATCACGTTCCCTCCTTCCCCTTCTTTGCGCTCTGTTTTCTTTTCCATGTGCTTGTTTTGTGCTCTTGCTCCTTCTTTTCCTCCCCCTCTTCCTCCTCTACGACCATTACTGCTTCTACTACTACTATTGCTACTACTGTTCAGTTCAGTTCAGCTCAGTCGCTCAGTCGTGTCCGACTCTTTGCGACCCCATGAATTGCAGCACACCAGGCCTCCCTGTCCATGACCAACTCCCAGAGTTCACTCAGACTCGCGTCCATCGAGTCAGTGATGCCATCCAGCCGTCTCATCCTCGGTCGTCCCCTTCTCCTCCTGCTCCCAATCCCTCCCCGCATCAGAGTCTTTTCCAGTGAGTTAACTCTTTGCATGAGGTGGCCAGAGTTTCAGCTTTAATTTGGGTAGTTTCTATTACCCTATCTTCATGTTCACTTATTCTTTCCTCAGCTGTGTCGAGTCTGCTGGTGAGTCTTTCTTCATGTCTGTTAATGTGTTTGCATTTCTAGCATTCCCATTTGACTCTTATTTTTCCCCCTCAGTTCCGTTTCTCTGCTAAAGTTATGTGTACTCAGTTGCTCACATGTCCAACTCTTTGGGACCCCATGGATTGTAGCCCACCAGACTCCTCTGTCCATGGAATTTTCCAAGCAAGAATACTGGAATGGGTTGCTATTTCCCACTCTGGGGGACCTTCTTGACCCAGGGATGGAATCCACCTCTTCTGAGTCTCCTGCATTGGCGGGTGGATTCTTTACCACTGCACCACCTGGGAAGCTGCTTCAAAATTACCCATCTGATATCACTTGTTATCCATCTTTTCATTAAGATAACTATTAATTATGAATTTAAATTCCTTTTGGATGGTTCCAACATCTGTGTCATGGGTGTTTCTGCTTCTTTTGGTTGCTTTCTCTTGATGGTGTTTTTTTCCTCCTTGCTTTTTGGAGAGAAGATATATATTGTTGAAAGACATATCTTGTGTAGGACACTTGAGGCCTTGGTAAATAGTTTGGATGCTTGAACGTGGGCATGCCTTTCTTTCTGTTAAAACTTTAGTTTCGGGATTTACATGAATGCAGTTAGTTCCTCTGGATTTATAATTCATTGTTGCTATAGTTACCTTCCATGTATCACATGCATCTAATTCCTCGAGCGCCGCTCCTGTCTTGAGTTTGGGTGTTGATTTGCCACAGTTTTTCTCAATATTTCATCTACTCTTAGCTTTAGGCCTTCCCTTTATGCTGTGCTTCAAAGAGAGTTTCTTTTCATGCTCTTGTGTCTCTGCCAGCAGTATTCAACTATCACCTGTGACCTGACAATTCTTGGCCTGTGGTGGGGAGTAGGTGTATACTCTGTTCTCATTAATAGTCAGCCTTACAAAGGCACTGTGTCCCTGGGCCTCAGGGCTGTGGTCTTCTCAGGGTTCCTGCCACTCTCTGAGGGGGCAGTTCTGAGCCCATTTTAGATTCTTTCTCCTCTCCTAAAGGAGAATTTGTTTTGTTTTCTCTCTGCTCTTCCCCCAGGTGTACAGGAAGACTTTCGCACTGCTCTAAGTAGCATGGTGTGTTGTCTTCTCCCAGCTATTTGGCTTTTATTATGAAGAGGTGGCAGGCATGGAGAATCTGGATGGGGTTTTATGCCTTTCCTGCAGCAGCTGCTGATCTCTTTCCTCAGGCTTGCACTACAAGGGAATGCTTCTTCTGGACGCTCATCAATCTTTTTTGTGGTCACTGGTTCAGTGTGTGCAGCAGAGCCCATGAACAGGTGCACGTTTCCCTCATATCTGCATCCTCACGAGTTCTGTATTCTCTTGAGACCCATCACTTTGCCCTAACAGTTCAATAACAATTTCAGCTGAATTCTTACCCATGTCTGGCAGCATTTGCCCCAGGTAAGCAAGTGCTCATGTTTTATCTCTCCTTGTACACACTTGTATCGACTTAGATTTCAGATCAGTTGTCTGTTCTGCAAGCTCAGATAGCTGACAAGTTCAAGCAAAGTTATAAATTTGTAGATTGTACAGCATTTTTTGTTGTTGTTGTGGTAAGAGTGGGAGTTACACTCTTTCTAACCTTGTACATTTCAAGCAGTAGCCAGAAGCAGCACTATTCTTAATACTCCTAAACTGTAAACTACAAAAATGCCCATTATTAGTCAGATGGGTAGATATATAGCAGTACATTCACCCAAAGGACTACTATATAGCAATGAGAATGAATGCAGTATAACTACATAAAACAATGTGGATATAACTCATATATAATGTTGAGCTAAGGAAGTAAGTCATGAAGGAGTACATACTGGATAATTCCATTTATATAAAGTATAAAACTAATTCATGCTCTTAAAAATCAGGGGAGCAATTCATTTTGGAGGGCCAGAGGCTAGGATAGAGGACAGGGATCTTCTTAGATACCAACAGTGTTCTGTTTCTTGATGTGCTTGTTGTTTCTATAGCTTTTATATTTCTGAAGATACAATAAGATATACATATATAATAACTACTTTCTGTATGTATCTTATACTTTATAAAATATTTTAAATATTTTCTATAAATACAATCGAACTTCTTTGCTGGCTCAGATGGTAAGGAATCTGCCTGCAATACAGGAGACCCAGGTTTGATCCCTGGGTCATCAAGATCTCCTGGAGAAGGGAATGGCTTTCCACTCCAATATTCTTGCCTGGAGAATTCCACGAACAGGAGAGACTGGTGGGCTATAGTCCATGGGGTTACAAAGAGTCAGACACAACTGAGAGACTAACGTTTCACTTTCATAATATCATTAAAACATGGATTTATAACTTTTTATTTTTATTGACTTATTTTTAACTTTTTAGATAGCTAGAAAAATAAAAACAGCTAAATCACAATCCAGTAAAAGATAGGAAATTAAGTGAATGCTAAGAAATCTTATAAAATGCTAAAACCCAAGGACATCAATTATGGCAATAAATATAAATGTTTACCAATGTTACCCATTAAAAGATAATAAAATACAATAAAGCTCATATGTTTTTAATGATCTGAAAGTGTAAAAAGGACTATAGGTGAGCAGTTTCTTCCCTAGTTTCCATCTTCTCTTCTTAAATTATAATTGTACTATCATCGTGGTCTTCTTAAGACAATGTACCTAATGTGTATTAAATGGTGGATGGTGCAAGGATATTTGAAGACAGGTGAGAAACAACAAGTTAGTGAGGGTGATGATTTGGGACACACAAAATATATATATAACCCCTGCAGATCAAGCTGGTTCTGAGCTAGACCACTTTCAGATTTTCCATGGGAAATCATTTTTGTTAATTTAGTAACGATCTCCAAACCTCCTGATGCTCAGCTCAATTCTCCACCCTCCAGAACACTACCTCCATGACTCTCAGAAAATTTTAGCTCTATGAATGAGACTGGGCACCAGAGGATAAAGCCACTATTTTCTAGACCCCAGGAAGGGAGCATCACATAGCGACTATTATGTAGGGAAGTGAAAGGGGAGAGATGGAGAAGTCAGGCCTGGAGGATTTGACTCTAGGAAGATGGAGGCTTTATAAGGGAATTAAATAGAAGAATTTGTTCACCTAGTCAAGAGAGATCATGGAAGTGGATACAGCAACTATTCTTGTCAGAAATTGTTCTGTGAAGAGAATGTGGATTTGGGGTGTTTTCTTACAGTAATTGTTCAAAGACATTCAAGAAAATGGAAACATGTAGGTGAGGATTTGAGTAATAAATGGATCCTAGAATTCAATTGCTCCATTTTTTAAAATAGGAAAGAAGTGATTTAGAGCATTTTTCAAGACTTATTGAAACAACTTACTTTAAAAAGTGATCATTATAATTTTCTAGAAATTTCCACATCCACTATCTAATTGAAGTTATATGAATTATCTGTTTAGGAATGTACAAAGTAATGTGCATCTGAGATTTTTCTTAGATCAAATGATTATTATTCAACAAAGACATTTGAGATTGCAACTCTGTGTCACACACTAAATAAAGAGCTCCAAAACAAGTCTCTGTTGTCAAGAAGTTTAAAATCTAGTGACAGGATAGACAGTCATGGGGATAACAAGAACTCAGGGTTAACAATATTGCTATTGCAGAAAGTTGTGTGTTGGAAAATAGTTCTCCACAGGTCTCTCAATTTCCTGCATGTTTTTAAAATGAGGCAGTCACTTTCTCTTGTTTTGGACTATATTTTCAAGGATATTAGTGTAATGAACAATCTTGGAAGATAGAGAATTTCTCCCTTCGGGTCAAAGGGCAGGTGGTTTTACAGTCCATTATAAAATATTTTGATTCCCTCAGTTTGAATTCTTCTCCTATAACATCATCCAAGTTTGTAGATGCCTTCCAGCCCCTCTCTGAGGCACGCTATAGAACTGGAAACTGAAGCAAATGCTGATACTCTGGTTACTGCAGTGTTGTGAGTGATGAGCTGTCTTTGTTATTGACTCAAAGTGTGTCTCCTCCCAGCATCCATGAAACTGTGGCAGGCTAACTTATTAGTTTGTAGATAGGATAACATTTCAGATCCTTCACAGCTCTGAAGGTGTACTTATTTTGGCTAATACAGTAGCAATAATATAGTAGGATATGAAGAATATTAGGAAAATCGAGTACGTGAGAATGTGGGTGAGAAAAACCAGGGAAAGAAGAAAAGTAAAAATCCAGGTAGAGGAAATAGTATCAGTATGGGCCAAGTTATGGGAATAGGGATGTTGAGAGCTGTTTCAATCTTAATCAAGAATGTGGATGTTTTCATGAAGGAAATATAGTCGAGGAATATTAAATAGAAGATAGTTTATCAGATTTTAGTTTTGAAAATGTCATTTTGATAGTAGAGAATGAATTGGCAGGGCCAAGATGGGGGCAGAGATTTCTACAGAACAATTGGGAATCACTGGAGTAATCCAGATAAAGCACAATAAAAGTATAAAATAAGGGAGATGGATAAAGAGGAGAAAAATTTCACAAAATATTGCGGAAGTAGAATCAACTGTGTTGACAGATTAGATTTTAGAATTTCTTTAAGCTAAATCTATCTCTGATACTTAAGTAAATAGAGGAGACATCTAACATGGTATATGGTTGAAGAATAAAGAGCTGTATTATCCATAGGGTGTGGTGGTGGTGGTGTTAGTTGCTCAGTTGTTTTCAACTTTTTGTGACCCCATTGACTGTGGCCCACCAGGCTCCTCTGTCCATGGGATTCTCCAGGTAAGAATACTGGAGTGGGTTGCCATTCCCTTCTCCAGGGGATCTTCCTGACCCTGGCATCGAACCCAGGTCTCTCACATTGCAGGCAGATTCTTTATTAATTAGCCACCAGAAGTACTTGGAGTTAACAAATGTATGTAGGTATTTGGTTTAGAAAGAACGACCACAGTAGGATGACAGAGTGTGTATTACTCGTTTGATAATTAAGGAAATTGTGGCCCTGAGGGTTAAGTGGATTACCAGGAGCTATAGATCAGTGAGTTAATAGTGGAACCTGGATAAAATGAATAATCCAGTGACCTTTTCATCTTGTTTACTAGAGCCAATTGTCAGCACTATCACAAATTTCTTATCCATTCACAAAGGATACTGGCTTTATCTGGATGAAGGAAGCAGAAGGGAGAGAAATCTGGAAAGTATATATTTTTCTTTTGTTTGAGAGATATATTGGACCTGTTGGTTCTTTGCTAAAAGAAAGGGAATAGAGGATTTGTGTTTGGAAATGTGGGCCAAAGAGACTCTGTCTTAATGAAATAACTCCCCAAGTTGTATTCTTAGGAGTATTGATCTTAGATGGCCCGGGAAGAAATATGTTCTGCTAGAATGCAGATACTCATATTTGAACATCTAATCATTAGACTAAACTTGTTTATAATTGAACAAGGCTAGAGCATTGAGTCTGTATCTGTTTTTGTTGTTTAGTTGCTAAGTTGTGTTTGACTCTTTTTGTGACCCCATGGTCTAATAGGCTTCTCTGTCCGTGGGATTTCCCAGGCAGGAATACTGGAGTGAGTTGCCATTTCCTTCTCCAGGGCATCTTCCCGACCCAGGGATTGAATCTGCATTTCCTACATTGGCAGGTGGGTACTTTACTACTGAGCCACCAGGGAAGCCCAAGTCTGTGTCTACACAATCTTAAAATGTCCATTCAAACAATTCAGTGAAAATAATGAAAGGCCATGTAAGTCATACTTCTTGTTTGAGTTTTGCTGTTATGGACAGAGATTTTATCACTGCTTCCACAACTGAATGGAGGTATGATTTCAAGAAAATCAGTTATTCTTTTGGGACCTTGGAACTGTAAGATATGTTTTATCATTCTTACACTTTAAGAGTGGCTAAAAGTTCCAGGGAGGAGTATGCAGAGTATAGGCAAGGACCAAGGTCAGAACATTAAAGACATCCACATTTAGTGAGTAAGAGGACAAAGAGGATCTTAAAAAAGAAACAGTGAAGAGATCAGAGGAGCCCTGAAAAGGGTATTTCCATTTATCTATTTCTTAAAATGTTTCCTTCTAGGTGTCAATGAATTGGTTTTTTTTCCATGTCTGCAGAGTGATGTTGAAAGAAAATTAAAGCCTAGGAAATTTTAGTTGGGTATAAAACATTTAAATTTCTCTTTAACATAAGAAGAATAGAAAGTCTTACTCCCAACTCTCTGCAAAATAAATCATTAAAAACAAGATAATTTCCAACTCTGTAATATTAGTTACCTTAGAATTTCTTTATCTGGCTGTGTTCTTCTCTCATTGGTTATGTTTTCATTACTGGCTTTTTTTTTTTTTTTCAATCAAGATGTCAATTTCTTAAGAGTGGAATGCCAGCAAGTATTGGGTGAGTGATAAGTGTATTTTAACTTATTTGTTTGGAAAATTCTGTCTTCTGAGAGTGATGGAGTTGAAGATTTCAAACTTGGAGTTGAAGACTCAAGAGGAGTGGAAATGTTTAGAGTTCACTTGACTAAAGGCAAAGTGCTTTCAAGGTCCTTCAGACTCTGAGAACATCTGAAATATCTCAAGTGGACTTGAAATTCCAGAGTCTTAGCTTGCTGCCTGAACTGCCTATCACCCTCTTGCCTCCTTTGCATCAGTTATCTGAGAAAGAGGCAGCCTGCTTTTTCATTTTGTAGGAAACACAGTCTCAGAAAACAGCTGCACTCAACTGTGGAACTCTAATGGTACACATCACTCTTGGTCATTGTCAGGAGATGTCCTTGTCTCCCAAAATAACCTTAAACACAGGGTTAGATTGTCCCATAATTGAAGAGTACTGAAAGAAAGAATCAAATGCATGAGGGCTGATGGACATTCTAATCTCACTGTACTTAACAATTTGGGCTTCATTTGTAGTCACATTGGTGATAGCAGCCAAGCCTTAACCTCTTGGGATACAGGCTCCCACCACAGGAACATAAATGATCCTACAGAGAGCTACCACTTTGAGAGAGGTCTCAGCCAGTGATGGGTAGCAGTCATATGGCAGAATCAGAAGGTAGGGCTGTAAGCCATGTTCTCATACTTGGATCATTCCAGCACCTTGAGTCTTAAGGTTTATTGAAGCAGGACTTTTACATTAGTGAATGCCGTTAAGGTCTCCTGGGTTCCTGCTCCTGGACCCCTTTTTGACATCTCTCTCTCTTTTTCTTCTTGGATACTTGGTAACTTATACTCTTCTTTCCTACTCCAAACCCCCCTTCCACATTTATCCTTAGAACAAAAGCCTGGAGCATCATACAGCACTGTTGTTGTTCAGTTGCTGAGTCATGTTTGACTCTTTGTGACACCATGGACTACAGCATGCCAGGCTTCCCTGTCCTTCACCATCTCCCAGAGCTTGCTCAAACTCATGTCCATTGAATCAGTGATGCCATCCTACCATCTCATCCTCTGTTGTCCCCTTCTCCTCTTGTCTTCAGTCTTTCCCAGCATCAGGGTCTTTTCCAATGAGTTGGCTTTTCGCAGCAGATGGCCAAAGTACTGGGGCTTCAGCCTCAGCATCAGTCCTTCCAGTGAATATTCAGGCTTGATTTCCTTTTGGATTGACTGGTTTGATCTTGCAGTCCAAAGGTCTTTCAAGAGTCTTCTTCAACACCACAGTTTGAAGCATCAGTTCTTCAGTGCTCAATGTTCTTTATTGTCCAACTCTCACATCCACACATGACTACTGGAAAAACCATAGCTTTGACTATACAGACTTTTGTCAGCAAAGTAATGGCTCTGCTCTTTAATATGCTGTCCAGGTTTGTCATAGCTTTTCTTCCAAGGAGCAAGTATCTTTTAATTTCATGGCTGCAGTCATTATCTGCAGTGATTTTGGAGCTCAAGAAAATAAAGTCTGTCACTGTTTCCATTGTTTCCCCATCTATTTGCTATGAAGTGATGGGACTGGATGCTATGATCTTAGTTTTCTGAATGTTGAGTTTTAAGCCACCTTTTTCACTCTCCTCTTTCACCTTCATCAAGAGGCTCTTTAGTTCTTCTTTGCTTTCTGTCATCTGAGGTTACTGATATTTCTCTTGGTAATCTTGATTCCAGCTTGCAGTTTATCCAGCCCAGCATTTTGCATGATGTACTCTATGTACTCTATGTAAGTTAAATAAGCTAGGTGATAATATCCAGCCTTGACATACTCCTTTTCCAATTTGGAACCAGTCCCTTGTTCCATGTCCGGTCCTAAGTGTTGCTTCTCGACCTGTATACGGGTTGAGAGCATCATATAGCAAAGCTCCATGCATATATTTGCATTTTAATAAATAAAGTTTTGAGCAAAATGAATGCCTTGGCTTCTGGAGGTGGAATAATTGTCATCAGAGAACTAGTCAAGGCATCTTGGGTAGGTAGACTTCTCAAATGCTTGCTGACTTATTTTCTTAGCTTTCCCCCCACCCCTATTATTCTCCTATAGCTATCCTATGAACACATATTAGTTTCAGATTTTAGTGCTTTTGCTGGAACTGTTCTTTTAGAAAACTGTTCTCATAATTGCTAACTTCTACATTTTCCCTTTCAAAAGCGAGTTCATTATCCAACCTTGTATCAAATGCTACCCTGATCAATTTTCAAATTTCTGCATTTGGACTTCCTTATTTCTTTCCATGTCAATGTGTGGAAAGAAAATTTAGGAAAAAGTTAGGAAAATTTCTTTCCTTACTTTCCACACCAACGTAGCCCTCTCTCAAAGTTTGCGTCTTTTTCTACCTACTCTTTCAATTGTTTGCATCATCATTTTTTGGCCCTGCACTTAGAGAGTCTAACACACTCTCAGGCACATAGAAGCAATTTCACTTTGTATATAAAATTATTATCAACCCTAATGTGCTAGTCATTGTCCTAGGTGCTTTTGAATTCATCATCTACCAAATGTGTGTTGACTTGGATTGAATTCTTTATTCCATTCCTTATCATTACTGTGTGTGCACATGTGCTCAGTCATTTCCGACTCTTTGTGACCTCATGGGCTGTAGCCCACCAGGCTCCTCTGCCCATGATTCTCCAGGCAAGAATACTGGAGCGGGTTGCTGCTTCTTCCTCCAGGGGATCTTCCCAATCCAGGGATCAAACCTGCATCTCCTGCATTGGCAGGTGGATTGTTCACCACTGAGTCACCCGGGAATCCCATTCCTTATCATTAGGAATCCTCTTTGTGTTATAAGTGTTTACATTTGTTTGTATTCAAGTAGATAGTCATGCATTAAGAAGGTGGTTAAATGGACATACAAATTTGTTAAAGCTCATCATGTTTTATACTCAAAGTAGGTGCAATATATTTAAGTAAATTAATGGGGTTCCCTGGTGGCTCAGAGGTTAAAGTGTCTGCCTGCAATGCGGGAGACCTGGGTTCAATCCCTGGTTTGGGAAGATCCCCTGGAGAAGGAAATGGAAACCCACTCCAGTATTCTTGCCTGGAGAATCCCATGGATGGAGGAGCCTGGTGGGCTATAGTCCACGGGGTCGCAAAGAGTTGGACACGACTTCTAGAGTTAATAAAGTAAAGTAAGTGAAAGTGAAGTCACTCAGTCGTGTGATTGAACCCGGGTCTCCCGCATTGTAGGCAGACGCTTTACCATCTGAGCCACCAGGGAAATCACAGTGTACCTTAATAAAGCAGCTTTCTGAAATGGAGATAAGGGACTTTCCTAATGGTCCATTGGTTAAGACTCCATGCTTCCAATGCAAGAGGTGCAGGTTTGATCCTTGTTCAGGGAACTAAGATTCTACATGACACGTAGTATGGCCTAAATAAATAAACAAATAAAATGGAGATAGGCTATTCCTTTGTTGAGACCAGCTTGTGAAAGATCAGGAGATCATTTCCTCCTGACAGTCAACCCACCAGTTACCCAGGCAAGGGACATACCCCTCCCAACTTGGCCACAGGGAATAGAATTTCAGAGATTAGACTTCTGCCTGAGAAATCTTTGAATCAAATTGGAAGCAAAAAACCCCTCAGGTTCAAGCATTTGAAATGTGCAATGGTTAACTAAATCATGTGTTTGTTTATGGTACCAGAACTGTTTAATTTATAGTGTGCATTTTATATTATATATAATGATTATAGTTGTAATGATTTAATTTTATTGTAGTAAGACAATTAAATGTAAATCATCTGTTTTACTGATAATTAAAATTATCAAAATAATTTATTGTTATAATATATAGAATCTGTGTTTTAACCATGGTGTTATCATTTGAAACTCAGATTACATTTCTCTATAGAGAGGACAAAGTCCTAGTTGAGAAGAACCTGAGTGCTAACTCAGTAGTGGAGTGCTGCTCAGGGTATCTATTCCTTGGTCTGGGCCATCCTTCAGGGGCCAGTTGAGGTCACTGCATCTGTGAAGTATCTCTGATTCCTGTGCTTCTCCCTTATGGCAGTGTCTGCTGTCTTGCCTTCAAATGACTTGCTGGATGCATATCTAGACTTCTCAGTGTCTGACTTCCTGTCCCGTTTCCTCTTGTTACTCATCTCAGCAAGAGCTCCAGTCACCTGCCCATTCTGACTTCTCTCTCCAAGTTCCATTTCCCAACTCTCCTTTTTAGCTTGTTTCCAAACTGCCAATACCTCCATTGATCCCCAGTTTAAAATAATGCATCTTTCTAATTTCATTGACTATAGATACCTACTCAAACTACTGCACAATTGCACTAATCTCACATGCTAGTAAAGTAATGCTCAAAATTCTCCAAGCCAGGCTTCAACAATATGTGAACTGTGAACTTCCAGATGTTCAAGCTGGTTTTAGAAAAGGCAGAGGAACCAGAGATCAAATTGCCAACATCCACTGGATCATCGAAAAAGAGAGTTCCTGAAAAACATCTACTTCTGCTTTATTGACTATGCCAAAGCCTTTGACTGTGTGGATCACAATAAACTATGGAAAATTCTGAAAGAGATGGGAATACCAGACCACCTGACCTGCCTCTTGAGAAACCTATATGCAAGTCAGGAAGCAACGGTTAGAACTGGACATGGAACAACAGACTGGTTCCAAATAGGAAAAGGAGTATGTCAAGGCTGAATATTGTCACTCTGCTTATTTAACTTCTATGCAGAGTACATCATGAGAAACGCAGGGCTGGAAGAAGCACAAGCTGGAATCAAGATTTCCGGGAGAAATATCAACCTCAGATATGCAGATGACACCACCCTTATGGCAGAAAGTGAAGAGGAACTAAAAAGCCTCTTGATGAAAGTGAAAGAGGAGAGTGAAAAAGTTGGCTTAAAGCTCAGCATTCAGAACACGAAGATCATGGCATCTGGTTGCATCACTTCATGGGAAATAGATGGGGAAACAGTGGAAACAGTGGCAGACTTTTTTTTTTTTTTTTTTGCTCCAGAATCACTGTTGATGGTGATTGCAGCCATGAAATTCAAAGATGCTTACTCTTTGGAAGGAAAGTTATGACCAACCTAGATAACATGTTGAAAAGCAGAGATACTACTTTGCCAAGAAAGGTCCATCTAGTCAAGGCTATGGTTTTTCCAGTGGTCATGTATGGATGTGAGAGTTGGACTGTGAAGAAAGCTGAGCACTGAAGAATTGATGCCTCTGAACTGTGGTGTTGGAGAAGACTCTTGAGAGTCCCTTGGACTTCAAGGAGATCCAACCAGTCCATCCTAAAGGAGATCAGTCCTGGGTGTTCATTGGAAGGACTGATGCTAAAGCTGAAACTCCAGTACTTTGGCCACCTCATGCAAAGAATTGACTCATTGGAAAAGACCCTGATGCTGGGAGGGCTTGGGGGCAGGAGGAGAAGGGGATGACAGAGGATGGGGTGGCTGGATGGCATCACCGACTCGATGGACATGAGTTTCAGTGAACTCCAGGAGATGATGATGGACAGGGAGGCCTGGCATGCTGCAATTCATGGGATTACAAAGAGTCGGACATGACTGAACTGAACTGATAGATATCTACTTGGTAAAAAGAAATCCTAGCACTGTTGTTTATCAGCCATGTGGATGGGAGCAAATGACCTAGCCTCACTGCTGCTAATAATATTAGCTCCCGTTTAAAAAAATGCTTATTTATTTTAATTGGAGGATAATTACTTTATAATATTGTGATGGATTTTGGCATTCATTAACATGGCATAAGCATGTTATAAGAATAAGAGTTGGCCATAAGCATACATGCGTCTCCTCCCTTCTGAACCCCTCCTACCTCCCTCCCCACTCCGTCCCTCCAGGTTTTTACAGAGCACTGGCTTTGGGATCCCTGCATCATACATCAAACTCCCACTGGCTATCGGTTTCACATATGGTATGTAAAACAGAAAATGTAGTTTCGGTGCTCTTGCAAATCATCTCACCCTCTCCTTCTCCCACTGAGTCCAGAAGTCTGTTCTTTGGGTCTGTGTTTCCTTTGCTAGTTCTCCTTTTAAGGTTTATTGTGCAGATTATATAGGTTGATCTTTGTAAAGTAGTTAGGACAGTGCCTGGCACCTAGGAAGTGCTATGCAACTGTTTGTTGTTCCCATTAATACTATTATTATTAGACTTTGTGACTCATTATTAAAGATCAAACACATCATTTGATCATTATTAAAGATCAAAATATACATCTCACCACTGGGATGATGAATAAATATTGGCATTCATTATGAAACAAAAGTTACTGATGCCTGTCTGAGGTTGGCCACATGAAGGTTCTGGGAGACCTTAGGAGACAAAAAGGAGGGGGTGACTTTGGAGAATGAGACATCAGAGAAGGGGGTGCAGACAGGGGTGATGCCACAGGGAGGGAGAGGGCATACAAGTGTTATGATTCTGTTTAAGGTCTTAACTTCAGTTATTTCTTATGTCAGTGAGACTCATTTTTCTTGTCACCTTCAGCCTTTGGGCTGAAGGGTTGCTGATGCCAACTGCTCCTTGGCTCTTGTGAAAAGTTTCTTCTCCAAATTCTGTTCTTGATCTTGAACGGCAGGTCTCCAAATTGGGCAATCAGAAGTTGTGAGAAAAAGGTTTGTGTGATATTCACACATGCATGATATTCATATATGGTATGTAAAGTGCAAAGCCAAAGCTCGAATGAAAAGCCAGAGCACAAGCTATCCTAGAGAAGAGGAGGGGTCAGCTGGGAGTAACCAGCTGGGTTGAGAGGCACTGCAGTCAGCCCACTCATGCTTATTGTATCTGTAGAGGAGAATGAATGTCCTGGGAGGGACTGAATTGCCTTTCTTTGGGTGTCATTGACCAGTGAGTTGACTCACGATGCTTCCCAGCTACCAGCAGTCCCTGTAGGGGAGAAAAGTAAATGCAAGCTCCTGTTGGCAAAGGTAGTTGGATACAATCCAATGATCTACTACTTGAGTGCTAAGTCACTTGAGTTGTGTCTGACTCTGCGCAACCATACAGATTGCAGCCTGCCAGGCTCCTCTGTCCGTGGGAATTCTCCATGCAAGAATACTGGAGTGGGTTGGCATGCCCTCCTCCAAGGGATCTTCCCAACTCAGGGATCCAACCTGCATCTCTTACACCTCCTGCATTGGCAGGCAGTTTCTTTACCATTAGTACCACTTGGGAAGCCCTAGTGATGTACCAATTACCTCCTAGGTGGGGCTTGGTCTGTGGCACTGAAAAGAAGAAAGAATGGCTTTTTCCTCCAGTGGGAGCTGTCCTTAAATAAGCGCAGAGTGGCGGAAACATATAGTGAGCCTGTAGTAGTCAAAACTCCATGGTTTCCCAGGGAAAGAAACCACGCCCAAAGTAGCTTAAGTGAAGAAGCTTAATTTATTGGCTTCCAAAACTGGGAAAACAGGAGTGGTTGTCTTTAGGGATCCAGGAGTTGCACGTAATTTTCTCTCTTTACTTTCCCAAGTACTCTCCTCATCCTATTCTGATCTGATGGTCTATTGCCATGCCCTGAGGTGGCCACCACAGTTTCAGGTTTATATCATGCCACCTTAGCGACATCAGAGGGAAGAGAAAGCTCCTTTTCCTTAGAGTTGAAATATACGTTTCCAGAGAATAGCCCATACTGGAGTAGTTTGGGTCCTCTGCTCATTCCTGGTCAGTAAGTGCAGTCAGCTTGTTGAACTATGAGGGTAGGCGGGCCTGGTCATGGAAACTATGAACTGGAAAGTAGGGTCCTGACCTGCAGAGTCACCTGGAATGAGAGGACAGCTCTCTAAAATAAAGAGTGGGGGGGACTTCCCTGGTGGTCCAGAGGTTAAAAACCTGCCTTCCAAGGCAATGCACTAAGATGCCACATGCCGTGGGGCAACTGAACCCGCGTGCAACACTAGAGAGCCCATGCTCTGCGATGAGAATTCCCTAAGTGCTGCAACAAAGACCCAGCACAGTCAAAATAATAATAATCAATAAAATGAAGAGTGGGGACTCTCCTGGGCTGGGGGGTGGGTGGAGACACAAGATCCGGCACATCCTGAAGTGGCAGGTGCTCATCCCCAGGTTGGGGATGCCCTGTGAGCCCTGAACCTAAGGCTTGGTGGGGGGAGCACATGGTGAGCAAGTGAAGGCAGAGCGACTCCCTGAGAAACGCAGCGCCTGGGAAGGAAAGCTGAGCTCCTCCTCTCCAGTAGGGATTGCAGGGCGGGAGCAGGGAAGCGGGCCCTCTCAGCCAGCGAGTGGTGATCTAGCAGGGGCCCCTGATGAAGCCATTTAGCAGCACTCATGCTAAGGGGTGATGACCTCCAACCCTGGAGCCGGGGCACCCTGGCAAAGGCAGCCTGTCACCACCCAGAGTGTAATTTGTCAGGGACACGAAGGTTAACATTTTTCTTCACAAAAAAACATCTTTAATGACCATCAGCAATCAGGACCTCCGATTTCTGTCTCATTTGAAAGCTTTTAATGCTTTCAGAGGGGTAGATGGGGTGACCCAATAGGTCTCTTCCATCTCTGATTTTCTATGATTAATGAAGTTCAATTGTGCAGAATAAAATGGTGAGTTTCTCGTTGTCAGTTCAGCTGTATTCCCTTCTCTCCTCCCTCTTTCTTTAACCATTTTTTTTTTTTTCTCCCCAGGCAGATGATAATCACGCACATTTTCTCCTAATGCTTCAGGGGAAAAAAGGACTTTTTCTTCTGGGCCAGGCTCTGAAAATGTCAAGGTGGGTGTATTTATCCATGGTGTAAATTGTTGCTGAATGGCACAAGCCACCCCTCAGTTCGGCACCCCCAGGAGAGACTGGGGCCTGCATTATGGGTACTAGGAGCAGTGTGAGTGTGAAAACACATTGTGTTTGTAGAGTTTGTTAGGCCTGTTTTCTAAGGACCTTGGTAAGGTACATTTAATAACATGCTGACCTCTTGTCTTCTGGGATGCGAGTGTGGGACTTTGTTATCTTCTTCTGTTTGGGGGAAACTGAGGCCCCGAGCAGTGATGGCCTTGTTCAAAGCTGCCCCTTCCCACTGCGCATGGAGAAAGTGCGTGCCTCCATGTGTCCAATTCCACTCAGCTGAATCTGGGGATTTTGGTGCAATTTTTAAAAGCATCTCTGGAGAGAAATTCTAGAGGAATTCAGTGAGGCTTGTTCTCCTCTTTGCGGCATGAAGATTTTTCTAGGCTGAAAGTCCTCTGAATTATGAAGAAGCAGACATCTAGAGAACTGTCTTGGGAGTTCGAGGTTGTTCACCCTCATACACTCCTTGCTTTGGGAAGAAAAGCCTTTAAGAATGCAATTTCCTCGGGTTTGTGTGTTTAACTTCTGTTCTGGTTAAAGGCACAGATTGGGCTCCTCGGAATAACTGGATATGCTTCTGAACATGGAGGGCAGTACAGTGACCTCAGACAGAATTCCCTCCCAGGAGGAGCAGAGATCCACTGGCTTTGCATTTCTGCCGCCAAGGAGTCCTGGGAACATCTCATAAAGATTTGACATCCTGATTTGTAAAAGAAAAAAAAAACCCTATTCATACAAACACCCCAAATGGCTGACTTAGATGACTTCCTTGATTCTGAGATCCTGGAAAGTCACAGGAGAAAAAAAAAAAGCCTAACATCTCATTAGTCAAGGTATTATGGCAGGAGTTATCGTAGATTTCAAGCAACAGGGCACATGTCCTGACTTTTCAGTTCTTTTTGATAGGTATCCAGGAGTGGAATTACCGGATAACTCAATGTTTATTTTGTGAGGAACTGCCATACTACTTTCTACAGTGGCTGCACCATTTCACATCCCCACCAGCAAAGCATAAATCTTCCAAATATCTCTACACCATAGCCAGCATTTTCTGTTCTTTTGATACTTGTCATCCTAATGGGGTCAAATGATATTTCATTGTAGTTTTGATTTGTACTTCCTTAGTGATTACTGATGTTAAAAATCTTTTCCTGTGCTTGTTGGGATGATCATGAATTTTAAACATATCTGACGTGATAGTTCTCAACACTGTTTGCCTATTAGAATCTCCTTTGGAATTGTTTTCCATCCATTAAGTCAAAATCTTGTGGAGTAAGGTTTAGGCATCAGCATTTTTGTAAGTGGCTCAGTTGGGAAAGAATCTGGCCTCATGGCTCAGATGGTAAAGAATCTGCCTTAGGTTGAGGTGCCCTGAGTCTCAAATCATACTTGAGTAGAGTCTGGACCTATCATTGTTTGGGCAGGTATTATCCTATCAATGCAAAGAAATAGAGGAAAACAATAGAATGGGAATGACTAGAGATCTCTTCAAGAAAATTAGAGATACAAAAGGAACATTTCATGCAAAGATGAGCACAATAAAGGACAGAAATGGTATGGACCTAACAGAAGCAGAAGATATTAATAAGAGGTGGCAACAATACACAGAAGATTGATACAAAACAGATCTTCATGACCCAGATAACCATGATGGTTGATTACTCACCTAGAGCCAGACATCCTAGAGTGCAAAGTCAAGTGGGCCTTAGGAAGCATCACTACAAACAAAGCTACTGGAGGTGATGGAATTCCAGTTGGGCTATTTCAAATCCTGAAAGATGATGTCATTAAAGTGCTGCACTCAATATGCCAGCAAATTTGGAAAATTCAGCAATGGCCACAGGACTGGAAAAGGTCAGTTTTCATTCCAATCCCAAAGAAAGGCAATGCCAAAGAATGTTTAAACTATTGTACAATTTCACTCATCTCACAAGCTAGCAAAGTAATGCTCAAAGTTCTCCAATCCAGGCTTCAACAGTATGTGAACCATGAACTTCCAGATGTTCAAGCTGGATTTAGAAAAGGCAGAGGAACCAGCGATCAAAATGCCAACATCCACTGGATCATCAAAAAAGCAAGACAGTTCCAGAAAAACATCTACTTCTGCTTTATTGACTATGCTAAAGCCTTTTTCTGTGTGGATCACAATAAACTTTAAAAAATTCTTAGAGATGGGAATACCAGATCACCTTACCTGCCTTCTGAAAAATCTGTATGCAAGTCAAGAAGCAACAGTTAGAACTGGACATGGAGCAACAGACTGGTTCCAAATCAGGAAAGGAATATGTCAAGACTGTATATTGTCACCCTACTTATTTAACTTGTATGCAGAGTACATCATGTGAAATGGCAGGCTGGATGAAGCACAAGCTGAAATCAAGATTGCTGGGAGAAATATCAATAACCTCAGATATGCAGATATCTGAGGGCAGAAAGCAAAGAAGAACTAAAGAGCCTCTTGATGAAAGTGAAAGAGGAGAGTGAAAGAGTTGGCTTAAAACTCAACATTCAGGAAATAAAGATCATGGCATCTGGTCCCACCACTTTGTGGCAAATAGATTGGGAAACAATGGAAACAGTGAGAGAACTTATTTTGGGGGGCTCTAAAATCACTGCAGATGGTGACTGTAGCCATGAAATTAAAAGATGCTTGCTCCTTGGAAAAAAAGCTATAACCAACCTGCTGCTACTGTTGCTAAGTTGCTTCAGTTGTGTCTGACTCTGTGTGACCCCATAGACAGCAGCCCACTAAGCCCCTCTGTCCCTGGGATTCTCCAGGCAAGAATACTGGAGTGGGTTGCCATTTCCTTCTCCAGTACATGAAAGTGAAAAGTGAAAGTAAAGTCACTCAGTCATGACCGACTCTTAGCGACCCCATGGACTGCAGCCTACCAGGCTCCTCTGTCCATGGGATTTTCCAGGCAAGAGGACTGGAGTAGGGTGCCATTGCCTTCTCTGATAACCAACCTAGGCAGCATATTAAAAAGCATATATATTACTTTGCCAACAAAAGTCAGTCTAGTCAAAGCTATGGTTTTTCCAGTAGTCATGTATGGATGTGAGAGCTGGACTATAAAGAAAGCTAAGTGCCGAAGAATTGATGCTTTTGAACTGTGGTGTTGGAGAAGACTCTTGAGAGTCCCTTGGACTGCAAGGAGGTCCAACCAGTCCACCCTAAAGGAAATCAGTCCTGAATCTTCATTGGAAGGACTGATGCTGAAGCTGAAACTCCAATAATTTGGCCACCTGATGAGAAGAACTGACTCATTTGAAATGACCCTGAGGCTGGAAAAGATTGAAGGTGAGAGGAGAAGGGGAAGACAGAGGATGAGCTGGCTGGATGGCATCACCGACTCAATGGACATGAGTTTGAGTAAACTCTGGGAGTTGGTGATGGACAGGGAAGCCTGGCATGCTGCAGCCCCCGGGATCGCAAAGAGTCAGACACGACTGAGCAACTGAACTGAACTGAATTATGGACGGGAGAGTTGGACTATAAAGAAAGCTGAGCACCAAAGAATTGATGCTTTTGAACTATGGTGTTGGAGAAGACTCTTGAGAGTCCCTTGGACTGCACAGCAATCCAACCAGTCAATCCTGAAGGAAAGCTGCCCTGCATATTCATTGGAAGGACTGATGCTAAAGCTGAAATTCCAATACTTTGGTCACCTGATGCGAAGAACTGACTCATTGGAAAAGACTCTGATGCTGGAAAGGTTGAAGGCAGGAAGAGAAGGGGATGATAGAGGATTAGATAGTTGGATAGCATCACTAACTCGATAGACTTGAGTTTAAGTAAGCTTCAGGAGTTGGTGATAGACAGGGAAGCCTGGAGTGCTACACTCCATGGGGTCTGAAAGAGTCGGACACGACTGAGTGACTGAACTGAGCTGAACTGTCCTAGTTTGGGCAGGTGCTTTTAAACTATCCCTGTTATCAAATGGGATTACTAATCACAGCTGCCTGGCAGAATGATTTCGAGCTTTTAATGAGGTAATAACATGACATAACAATGAAGAACATTGCTTTTAGTAGACCCATATCACAGGGGAGAAGGGAAGGGCCGCCTGTGCCATTGATAATAACCGTGAGAGACAGTCATCGCTGCAGAGGGAGCAGATCGCAGTGACACTGACAGGAGCCAGGAGCGGTGGTCCCCTTCCTGGCTACACGCTCAAATCACCTGGGGAGTCTGAACTCGCCCTGCATCCCGCAGAGCTCTAGAGTTCTGGTCTAGGTCCTGAAGATAGATGGGGCATCAGCTCCTGGGCCTGACGTGGGAAGAGCCTGTGTCCTCTGCTGTCACGAGGAGTAAACCTCATTGTTGTAGTTTAATCGCTCAGTCGTGTTGGACTCTTTGCAACCCCATGGACCCCTGTTCTCCTCTGTCCATGGAGATTTCCCAGGCAAGAATACTGGAGTGGTTAGCCATTTCCTTTTCTAGGGGATCTTCCCCACACAGAGATTGAACCCACATCTCCTGCATTAGCAGGCTGATTCTTTTCCACTAAGCTACCAGGGAAGTCTCAAGGAGTCAGAGAGGTTGCTTCAATCTCCCAGAGCCTCAACTTCAAACAGCCCAAAAATAATATGAAGGGAAAACAGTGCTAGTCGCTGTCTAAATCTCCTTGGCTTTAGTGTCTGTTAGTCATAAAGCAGGTAAGTCATTGATTTAAACATATGATTCCTCACTTGATACAACATTCTTTTAATTTCGAATTCCTATCTTGCAATGCTGACTCACATGATTGGGATAATACCATTATTATTATCCTTTAGCCTTTTCATATGACAAAGAACCAAATGGCTTGATTCAAATGAAAAATTAACTTTGGGCCCTTTTTGTCTATTGCATGCATTCAGAAAGGATTTCCTTTGATCTCATAAGGCAATTATTGGGCTTTAATTATGTGACAGGTGATTATGAGAGCAGCAGTTTTTGGAGTTGTATACCTCAGTTCTACAAAGCTTAAAAAATCTACAATACTTTCTGGCAAATACCACATTTCATACCCAACCAATGAAGAATCTCTCAGTTATATATTTTTGGGGACAACTAATCAGCAGTAATCAAGCAAAAATGTATTCTGAACTGTCTTCTTCTGTAGCCCCATTAGTCTCCTTTTTGTGTTCAGTTCTTCTTTAATTAAAAAAGAAAATGTTTGTGCAGATGGATTTGAATCAGAAAGATTCTGGAGTTAAAACCTGTGCCCACAAACAATGCTTGTTTTCCAATAGGAAAATGGGACATGTTGCCCTAAGTCAAACTCAGCCACAGTCAGACTCGACACCCCACTTTGTTCCTTGTTACCTACTCACTTTAGACCCATAGAGCCTCAATTAGTAGTTTACTATTAAACCAGTTTTTTGAAAAGCAAATCCCCAATTTATAGTATTTGCTGATGCCCATTGTGTTATTATTACCAGTACAAGGGCTTATTTTAAGCTACCATCTTGACTTCCCTGTGGAGCAGGGAAGGAACATGTATATTTGGATATTGTAATCAGATCCTGTGAAGTTATCACTGACCCTACTGCTGTCAGTTTCTCCTACTGTCTGTCAAAACTTACTGTAGGAACAAGATTGTTTATCAGTCATTTCTATTTTAGTATGAATTCCAGCTCCTTAGCTTCCTGTCTCAGACACAATGCCTTTCTGTTTTGAAATAGAAAAGGGTTTTCCCTGTCAATGAGCAGGTAAAAAAGCTCGTCCAAGGAATAAGAGAAGACTGACTTTCAGATACACATATCCCTGCTGTGTGGAAGAAGGAACACACAAAAAGAAGTCATAAAGGCCAGGTTCTTGTCCTGAGGCTCTTGCCTCTGTGACCATGGGCAAGGCAGCCTCTTGGTTCTTGGGTTTGTCCTGAGGATATGAGCCAGCTGGCCTCCCAGGGTTCTAAGTGACCATTCCCCATGGCATCTGACTCCGCCAGGCTTAATCACAAAACCAGCAGTGGAAGCGAACTGTAGCAAAAGGGACCAACCTCATTATTTCATCATGCTTGTCTTATCAATTCAATAGTTTTGGTGGGAAAAACAGTAATGAACTGTGTGAGGGAGTAAGGGGAGAAAGTCCAAAAACTTTGCAACAGTTTTTCCCCTCACTGGCATTTGCTAATGCTCAGAGAATCTCTTCCTTGGAATCAAGTTGTATGCATTTATCATACAGTTGTTACCTTACTAAGCTATAATAAATGCCTAGTGAAGTGCATACAGGCCATTTCTGTTGCAATTTAATTACCAACACAGTTAATTAGGCAATATACTCCATCACCATTTTTATTCAAAGGGTTTCTTGACTTTATTAAACAGTTTTGAGAAGGACTTCTGGACCTAAAAAACTTGGTTAGGAAAGGGAGGACCATTAACCACCGCTGTCATCTACTGAGTGCCTACTGTGTGTCAGCGCCCAGCAGAAACCACCTGTACCTTCTCACTATACTCACGGAAGGATCTTGCACAGGAAACGTGTGTGCTAGAGTGTGCACGGTCCCTCTAGGGTCGGTGACGCTTGCGCCTCGTGTCATGGGGGCAGCTGGGCTTGCGAACCGTGGGGAGAAGATCCAGTGATTGGCTCCTTATGGCCTCCACTGCTCCCAGCCAAGGCTGGAGGACACTTTTACAGGCTCCTTGGAGTTCCTCTCAGCGCCAGATTTCCCTGGCAATATTTCTAGGAACCACAGGGAGAGTTCAAATGCATCAACACTTCTCATACAGACAAAGGAAAACAAGTAAAATGGCATCATTAAAACTTTGGCTCTAGCTTAAAGTTCTGAAGGATGTCAAAAGCATCTGCTCTGAGGATATTCTGGATTTTGCAGCTGCTATTGGGCTTCAGGAGAATGGATGAAGGACTTTAGCGAATAGATACTGATCGATAGGGAAGGAGAATGAAGATGAGCAGTTGGGTCGGGGTGGTCGAGAGGAGAAGAGCAGAAAGACAAATTTCCAGACTTCAGACTTGTGCCAGTTTACTGTGTTGAAACACAGTAACAGACGAGCTCTGAATAGAAAAGATGAAAATTTGTGGCAAGACTTATCCAGGAGACTGGTAGAAGGTACAGGGCTTGGAATCTGACCTTCACCTATTTTATTCCTCACCTGATTTCTAAAGGTAGGGGGACTGCTTTCTGATGTTTGGCTCCTCATGGTGAAAGGAGCCTGGAGATTCCTTCCTTTTAAACCAGCAGTGAGGGTTAAAGGAGGCAACGCATACTAGGGCTAAACTGACTCGTTCCTCCTTCCAGTCCCCAGATGGATGCTCCATACACACAGGATAGCTGCCAGTACATACTCCCTGATTTGTCATTTTATATGAGGTGTGGTTGGGGCTTCCCAGATGGCTCAGATTCCCAGAATCTGCTTGCCATTGCAGGGGATGCTGGTTTGATCCCCGGGTGGGGAAGATCCCTTGGAGGAGGGCATGGCAACCCACTCTGGTATTCTTGCTGGGATTATCCAATGGACAGAGGAGCAACTGAGCAGCTGAACACACACACAAGATGTGTAATTGGTTTTATAACTGCTGTAGAGTTCCTTACAAGGCAAGGGGCTGGCACCGTAACACTTTAAAGCACTTAAGACCGTATTCTGCCCACATATGAGCCATATTTTAAACGTACTTCAATTTGTTAATTAATAAAATTAATTTGTTGATTAATATTGATGACTTCATAGTATGATCTGTTATATAGTATTTCTTAAAAAATATTTTCTTACCCATTCAGCAGCAATCTATCTCTGAACTATTAATTTTCTTGTGTTGGGAGGAGGAATTTGATAACCATGAAGGTAGAGGCCTTGTGTAACTTGCTGACCATTGTGTTTCAAGCATCTGACACTTAGTAGATACTCAGTGCATGTTTGTTGAATAAACATACACCTTTTCCCCTAGAATGACAATTATGTAAAGGTCATGAGGTCTTCAACTATGGGGAGAAATAATGTACATATTTGAACATCTCACCTGAAGCCAAATTGACAAGGTGAAGTGTGGAAAGCACTCATGTGTCCCAGCTATGCCTGGGCCCTGGAGATATAGTGATGAGCTAATTAGACAAAAATCCCTGCCTTTTATGGCACTTTTGTCCTAGAGGGAGAGATGACAGCGCAAGGTCATTCTATGGAGAGGAAGTAAGGGGGGAAGTGGGATGGAAAGTGATGAGAGCATATGGAGGTGGACATTGCCATGTTAGATAGGGTTCCAAGAAAGACACCAGTCTATCAGCGGGCTTCAGAACAAACACCTGAAGGAAATGAAGGGGTGAGCCATGAAGATATCTGGGAAAAGAACATTTCTGAGAAAAGGAAGTGAAAGGGTGAAGACCCGGAAAGAGGGGCATGCCTGGTGAGGATGTTGGAAGAAGTGCAGTGGAGTAAGTGAGAGGAATGGTAACAGGTGAAGACATCAAAAAGATATCAGGAGACCAGATTTCATAGGTCCCTGAAAGGACTTTGGCTTTTACCTGAGTATGGTGAGGAGGCTCTGGATTCTGAGCAGATAAGTGGCATCAATTTAACAGGATCACTAGGACTTCTGGGTTGACTGGATGAGAGGGTGAAAAGGATAGGCTCAGTTATTTGGGTTTTGAGAATGTAATTGAAGTACAAGGTGAGGTCGTGCTGACCAGCTTGCCATGATGAAGATGGTAAGGAGTAGTGATCATCTGAGTGGACTTTGGAGGCAGAATGAACTGGGTGGTCTGATTTTTTTTGGGGGGGTGTGATTGAAAGAGAGGAGACAAAAAAGATCCCAGAATTTCTCACTTGAGTAGTAAGAAGGGTGTGTTGCTACTTACTGAGCTGGGGAAGATTGTGAGAGAAGCAGGTTTTGGGAAACAGGCATTTTTAGGATTTCAGTTTTAAACCTTTAATTTTGAAGTGCCTTTTTAGTATCAAAGGTGTCAAGGTGTCATGTAGGTAGTTGGGTGTGTAAAATTAGAATTTAATGAAGAGATATGGACTAGAGATAAATTAGAAATGCACCAGTATTTAGACATCATTCAGCTATGAGACTTGGCTTGCAAGGTCACCAAGGGGAATAATTATAAATAGACAAGGAAAGTGACCCGGGGATTGGACCCTGGGGCATATGAGAGAGTTGAGGAGAAACCAGGAAAAAGACAGAAAAATCAATAAGTGAGGTAGGAGGAAACCCATAAGAAATCCATTACTGCTTCAAAGAACTAGGAGTGATCAGTTGTAAGATGGGTCAAGTAAGATGAGGACTGAGAAACTTCTGTACTTGTATTTAGCAAATAGGAAGGTACTCACATCCTTGTCAAGAGCATTTTTATAGGAATAGTGAGAATAAAATCTTGATTGATGTGGGTTCAAAAAGTTGAATAAAGGAATTACAAAGAAAGTTTTCAAGCAGTAGTGATGTAAATAATTGTACTGGTACAATTAGTTTTCCATATGGGGATAAAATTGATCCCAATTCCATACCAAGAAGAAACAAAAGGAGTCATGCGGATCACAGAGAAACTGTAGAAAGCAAAGTTTAGTGCTTATAGAAGTGAATACAGAAGTATATCTTTATGACATAGAGGGAGGTAACAATTCCTTAAATAAGATATATAAAATAGAAGTTATAAAGAAAAATCTTACATTTTTCTAACATTGAATATTAAATCTGAATGACTGAAGACACTATATTCAAAGTTCAAAAATAAGTCACACATGGTGGTGTAACTTTGTACAGCCACTATGGAGAAAACAGTATGGAGGTTCCTTAAAAAACTAAAAATAGAGCTAACATATGATCCTGCAATCCTACTCCTAGGCATTTAACCAGAGAAAAACATGCCCAAAAACATGGCCCGAGAGGGTACATGCACCCCATTGTTCCTTGTAGCACTGTTTACCATAGCCAAGACACGAAAGCAACCTAAATGTCCAATGACAGAGGCATGGAAAAAAAAGATGAAGTACATATATACAATGGAATACTGCTAAGTCACTTCAGTTGTGTTAGACTCTGTGTGACCCCATAGATGGCAGCCCACCAGGCTCCCCCTTCCCCGGGATTCTCCAGGCAAGAACGCTGGAGTGGGTTGCCATTTCCTTCTCCAATGCATGAGAGTGAAAAGTGAAAGTGAAGTCGCTCAGTTGTGTCTGACTCTTAGCGACTCCACGGACTGCAGCCTTCCAGGCTCCTCCATCCATGGGATTTTCCAGGTAAGAGTACTGGAGTGGGGTGCCATTGCCTTCTCTGAATGGAATATTATACAACCATTAAAAAGACTGAAGTGATATCATTTGCAGCAACGTGGATGGCCTTAGAGATTGTCATAATGTGTGAAGTAA
The DNA here is from genome assembly GCF_001704415.2 of Capra hircus. Classification (NCBI taxonomy): domain Eukaryota; kingdom Metazoa; phylum Chordata; class Mammalia; order Artiodactyla; family Bovidae; genus Capra; species Capra hircus. The sequence continues at coordinate 19,523,060 of NC_030831.1, read as the reverse complement.
GTCAGACAGAGAAGAAGAGACACTGTATGACATCTCTTGTATGTGGATTATAAAAAGACATGATATAGATGAACTTATTTACAGAACAGAAACTGGATTGTGGATTTAGACAATGAACTTATGATTGCCAAGGGAAAGGATGGCGGCAAGGGATAGTTTGAGAGTTTGGGACGCCCAAGTACACACTGCTGTATTTAAAATGGCTTACCAGCAAGGACCTACTGTCTAGCACAGAGAACTCTGATCAATATTATGTGGAAGCCTAGATGGGAGGTGAGTCTGGGGGAGAATGGATACAAGTATACGTGAAAGTAAACGCTGGGAGTTGGTGATGGACAGCGAGGCCTGGTGTGCTGCAGTCCGTGGGGTTGCAAAGAGTCAGGCATGACTGAGTGATTGAACTGAACTGAACTGAGCCCCTTTACTATCCAGTTGAAACTATTACAACGTTATCAGCTATATTCCAATACAAAATGAAAAGTTAAATAAAAAAATAAGCCACAGATAGGAAGATGGTTGTGATATCTTTAATCAACAACAAAAGTTGGTAATCAGAATATATAAAGTCCTAAAGCCAATAAGGAAAATTAAACAGTTTAATAGGAAAATGTGCTAAGGAAATGATCTAATAGTCAATTAACATGAAAGGAAACTAAGAAAGCCAGTCCACATGAAAAGGAGTTCAAATGCATCAGTGATTAATAAAAACCACCTTAGAACAAATTCTTCACAAGCCAAAAGGTTTAATAATTCCAAGTCTTGATGAAAATATGAAGGCCAGGGATTTTTATACATTATTTATAGGAGAATAAGTAGGTAAGGATTTTGGAGAGCAAATTTAGCAATGTGCACTAAAGTCAAAAATACTTTACGATGTCACAATTCTACTACTTTGTGGTGGTTCGGAGGTTAAAGCCTCTGCTTGGAATGAGGAAGACCCGGGTTCAGTCCCTGGGTCGGGAAGATCCCCTGGAGAAGGAAATGGCAACCCACACTAGGGTCTGTGATGAAAGGTCATCTAGTGCCGTCCATGGGGTCACAAAGAGTCAGACACGAATGAGTGACTTCACACCTTCACACCAAGAAAAACTCAGACTCAGATGGAGAAGTAGATGTCTACAAGGGTATCTTTTCCAGGATGACTTCAGTAGCAAAAGATTGGAAACAATATATATGTCTATCAATATGAGAGTGGATAAATTGTATATTGTAAATTATATGTTTACCTAATACACTTTCACATCCATCACAACTGAATGGCCTGCATACATATGGATGATCTGAAACCTTACTATTGTGTAAAGAATGTGATACATAAAGATGAAAAACTTGCAAATAATGTCTGTGTTTTTATGGCTAGGCACTTGCAGTAAAAGTCAAGGTCCAGAGAGAGAGCGATGTGGTTATATCTGAGGATACATTCAGATGAGTGGGGCTGGAGGAGGGTACACAGGGCACTTGACTCGTGTGTGCAGCCATCCATTTTCTCAGAAGAAGAACCATCTGACACAGTTCTATCAAAATATAAATACCTGTAAGGTTTGGATAGTGAGAATACAAGTGAAATTTTTTTCTTCAATATATCACAATTTGGATAAAGATATGGTGAGTGAATATATAGATTTTAAAAGAAAAAAAAACAGTGAAGAGAACTGAACATCCAGACAATTGAGCCTTGTTAGCGCTTTCTCATGAATGAATGAATTTGCTGTCCCTGTTGTGGGTGGCCAGACAGGTGCTGCTGCTGCTGCTGCTGCTAAGTCGCTTCAGTCATGTCCGACTCTGTGCGACCCCATAGACGGCACTAGATGACGTTTCATCACAGACCCTAGTGCAGGGTTTCTTGCTTTGGAAGAGCTCCTTTTAGATGGACTGCAACTTTCCTTACAAATGTAAAGTGCTACTGCTATATGTAAAATGGATAACCAACAAAAACCTATTGCATAGCACACGGAACTCTGCTCAGTGTTAAGCGCCAGCCAGGATGGGAGGGGCGTCTGGGGGAGAATGGATACATGTTTATGTATGGCTGAGTCCCTTCACAGTTCCCTGAAGCTATCACAACATTGTTAATCGGTTATACCCCAATACAAAATGTTTTTGGTGTTAGAGAAATTAAATTAAAAACATTAAAGGGCTAATAGTAAGTCTTTGACCAAAGACTATCTGAGGGTATTCCAGGTATGAACACATTAGTGGCAGTGTATGCGATTCTCTAGGGTGCTGTGAAGACCACAGCTGGCCTGGGGTGGGCATGTATGGGTGTGGGAGAGGGATCTATCACATTGTATGGGGCCATCCAGGAGGAAGGCTCTCCTTTGGCCCCTCCTCGCTCACTGGTAACCAGAGCCTCTGTCCTCTGTGGTCCCCTCCACAGCATCTTTTGTTGGCCTCCACCCTCCCCACCCCTGGTACTTTCAGGTGCCAGCTTGTAGAGACCATCGCTGTGCCACCAGCTGAGACCATTAAAGGCAGCTGAGTGAGAGACAGCAAGCTGTCAGAGTTACCGCCCCCAACAAGACTTTGACTGCGAATAACAAAATAAATGACAAAGAAAAAACCCAAACCCTCAAACCAGCTTACTTCAAAAATCCAATGCGTTTATGGGAGAAGGAGGCTGCTTCTTTTGGATCACATCCTCAAACCACAGGGAAAGGCAGACCCGGAACAGAGCTGGCCTTGGGGATGACTGGACCTGGGGTCAGACCTCATCAGAGCCTTCCATCTCCTTTCTGATGTTTGGGTGATAGCCAAGCTTCTTTGCTAAGAATTATGGCTACAGGCAGCTCTGACTTACATCCTGACAGCCTCACGCTGGAAAACGAAAAGAAAGACACGAGTGGACCCAAACGGCACCCTCACATTGTACAGTGCAGCCCCTGCGTCTTTCCTTCCTTGAACAAATCTGGAAAAACCCCAGGAAAGGTCTCTGATTAGCCTGTCCTAGTGTATATGCCATATACTGGCTGTAAGATCATGTGTAGGTTTACCTAATTTCTCTTTGCTTTAATTTCCTTTACAATGGAATAATAAAGGGGAATAATAATACAGTACTATTATATTATAAAGGGCTTCCCTGGTGGCTCAGAGGTTAAAGCATCTGCCTGCAATGTGGGAGACCTGGGTTCGATCCCTGGGTCAGGAAGATCCCCTGGAGAATGAAATGGCAACCCACTCCAGGATTCTTGCCTGGAGAATCCCATAGACAGAGGAGCCTGGTGGCTACAGTCCACAGGGTCGCAAAGAGTCAGACATGACCGAGCGACTTCACTTTCTTTCTTTCGTTTTTATTATAATAATCTTATATAACTCACAGGGTTATTGGGATGATCTAGGCAAAGCATTTAAAACCCTGCTGGGCTCTGAGTAAAGATGTTTTGAAAACAACAAGTCTTGGATTGATGTAATAAATCTGGTTAAGAGCTGCGCTTGGTTGAGCTTGGTTGAAGATGCCCTACCCAGTAGCAGAAGGCTGCAGTGTATTCCAGAAGGAGGCTGGGCAGATCTGAAGGGTGGCCACAGGCCACAGGTGCTCACCCTGGGGTTTTCATCTTTTAGGCTGCATGTGTCTTCTTGGTTCTTAGAGAATATTCAGGGCTCCAATTCCACTCTCTCCTCTGGAACCTGTGCATTTATAACTGGTTTTGGCAAGCCATCATTTTGTTTGTTGTTTTTCAGTTGTTAAGTCATGTCAGACTCTTGAGACCCTATGAACTGCAGCACCCCAGGTTTCCCTGACCTTCACTATCTCCCAGTTTGCTCTAACTCATCCATTGAGTTGCTGATGCCATCCAATCATCTCATCATCTGTCACCCCCTTCGCCTCTTGCCCTCAGTCATTCCCAGCATCAGGGTCTTTTCCAGAGTTGGCTCTTTATATCAAGTGACAACTATTGGAGCTTAAGCTTCAGCACCAGTCCTTCCAATGAATTTTGCGGTTGATTACCTTTAGGATAGACTGGTTTGATCTCCTTGCAGTCCAAGGGACTCTCAAGAGTCTTCTCCAGCACTACAGTTCAAAAAACATCAATTCTTTAGTGCTCAGCCTTCTTTATGGTCCAACTGTCACACCTACATGACTACTGGAAAAACTGTACCTTTGACTATATGGACCTTTGTTGACGAAGTGATGTCTCTGCTTTTTAGCATGCTGCCTAGGTTTGTCATAGCTTTTCTTCCAAGGAGCAATCATGGCTTGGAAGAAATTTCATGGCTGAAGTCACCATCTGTAGTGATTTTGGAACCCAAAAAAATAAAATCTGTCTCTGTTTTCACTTTTTCCCCATCTATTTGCCATGATGTGATGGGAGTGGATGCCATGATCTTAGTGTTTTGAATGTTGAATTTTAAGCTAGCTTTTTCACTCTCCTCACCCAGAGGGTTTAACAGGCCATTATCCTAAACTCTTTTGATTTGAGTACACAGCTCTGTGAGATCCAGCTCCTTACCTGCAGCGATGGTCATCAGATTCCAACATTATTAAGACATCTCTCGTTTGTAAGTCTCTTCTCCTAACCCTTAGCAACAGCTTCTAAGGCTTGGCAGCTTAGTGTTCTCTTAAACATACACCCCTGGGAAGATAAAGCAAGATGTGGGAGCACACCACCACTTTTGGCAATACCTATGTATACAGGTATTCATTCAGTTAACGGGACACAATTAGACCTTTTCTGTGTACCTGTACTGAAAACAACCGTGGAAACAAAAAGGAGGAAAGCTGAAGCAGGAAGGCAAAGAAAGACATTAACTTGCAGTGATCATTCTCACTGCACCTCTGCATCACTGTATCTGACTTTGCAAAGAGCCTGTGATGAAAGGATGCGTGTTCCCATTTGCCAATGGAGAGATTAAGGCTCAGAGCAGATAAGTAATCTGCTCAAGTTCACAAACTGGAGGAGAAAGAGGAGAGGAAGACAAGAATGAGAATGAGGAAGTATGGTGGAGGTTGTATCATACCCTTGACTTCAATTACTTTTCAGTTATTTATGCAGCTTTCATTAAGTGCTAACTATGTAAGGTAATGGCACCCCACCCCAGTACTCTTGCCTGGAAAATCCAATGGACGGAGGAGCCTGGTGGGCTGCAGTCCATGGGGTCACTAAGAGTTGGACATGACTGAGTAACTTCACTTTCATGCATTAGAGAAGGAAATGGCAACCCACTCCAGTATTCTTGCCTGGAGAATCCCAGGGATGGGGGAGCCTGGTGTGCTGCCGCCTATGGGGTCACACAGAGTTGGACACGACTGAAGTGACTTAGCAGCAGCAGTATGTAAGGTCCAAAGGGAGGAGGTTAGCTCACCTGTCCCCTGGGTCCCATCTGGTGACTGGCCTCTGTAGGTCACAGAAAACATAAAAGTGGATATCCACTGTGGTACATGCATTCAATGCAATACTACTCAACCATAATAAAGAATGAAATAATGCCATTTGAAGCGACATGGAGGGACTTACAGATTATCATATTGAGTGAAGTCAATCTGGAAGAAAAAGACAAATACCATATATCACTATACATGTAATCTAAAATATGACACAAATAAACCTATTTACAAAACTCTAATAGGCTCACAGACATAGAGATCATATATGTGGTTGCCAAGGTGGTAGGAGGTGGGGGTGAAGTGGGATTAGCAGGTGCAAACTATTATATAGAGAGTGGATAAGCAACAAGGACCTACTCTAGAGCGCAGGGAACTATATTCAATATCCTGTGAGGAACCACAGTGAAAAAGAATATAAAAAAGAATGTGTAACTGACTCACTTTGCTGTACAACAGAAATTAACACATTGTAAATCAACTATATTCAATAAAAAATAAAAAATATAAATATAGTCCTAGTTCCTTTATAATATAAATAATATTTTTATTTCTTTAAAAAAAAGTAGACCTCTACTGTACTGAACTATTTGACTTTACAGAAGATCCCCTCCCCTGCTTCCCTTCAGAGTCTCTCTGGATGCAGCCCCCATCTTACAAAGCCAGATTCTTGAATCCCAGGAAAGAGGGGGAAGAAGGGACGGACCTTCTATTTTTCATTGAGATTCAAACTTCTGTTTTGCAAGAACAAAGGTCAACTTCCATGGACCAAGAACTATTATTTTGCTGAGAAAGCTGTTCTTGAGACTAAAGATGCTGACATTCCATGGGAAAAAAAGCCAAATTCATGCCCGGAAGCAAATTTGTAAGAAATATACTTTTGTGTTGCCAAGGCAGAATTTTCTCTCATCTCTCCCCCACCCATTCAACCCCCTGTTTTCACTACCATGCATATTCTTTTGGGGAAATAAATGTAACTAATCCCAGATCTAATTAATGACAGGCATATTTTTAAACATGCCTCATCATTTCTGGTTGCACATATGTCTTTCCTATCTTCTTAATTTAGGCACACAATCACGCATAGAACATGACCACTGTGGTAGCCAGAACAAACCCTTTACATTGTAATTAGCTGTTTATTTGGGGGATTCACTTTTCTGGGTGTTTTGCCTCAGGTTTCCCATATGTGAAGCGACTCAAGTGGTTTTCAAACCAGGTTCTGCAGAGGCTTTTTTGGGGCCCCTGAGGGATGGGGGGAGATGCAGAGGGTGAAATGCATGAAGCCTCTTTCACCCCTAAGCTCTGCTTTGGGCAGAGCACATGTGCTTTTATCTGCTTGATAAAGTTATGCTTCCTAATAAGATTACATTTGAAGGAAGGATTTTGTTCATCTCTCCTTCCATTGTAACATCCCACGGCTTTAGTTCTCCAAACTGAATTTCTCTAATGTATTTTGATGCACCCCTACTCTAAGACAGATTTTTCCTTCCTCTGCTGAATTCATCAGTTCATCACTTCATCACTGAATTCGTGGGGCCTGTGGTGGTAGTCTCAGTGTTCAGAGCTGCCCCTGGGAAGCCTTCTGGAAGATGTAGAGATGTGACTGTAGGAAGTGATTTGATAACACAAGTTGAATTCTCACCAGGGCCAGCTTAAGCACAAGTACAGCCCAGGTAGCCTGATGTGAGCATTTTCAGAAGCCCACACGTCCCTAGAAAATGTTTTACCCTGCCCACCAATGTCTGATGATCGACATGCCACTGGTGGGAGTTGAGCTTATAAACTGAGATTTCAATCTCATTGAATGTGTTAATAGCCCTGTGGGTGAGTCCCTAGAGAACGAAGCACGCAGGTGCTCTTTCCCAGTTCCTGGATAACTGAGAACAGGGTTTTCTGCAAAGCTTCGTGGTCTTCCCTGGTGATTCAGATGGTAAAAAGTCTGCCTGCAATGTAGGAGACCTGGGTTCGATCCCTGGATTGGGAAGATGCTCTGGAGATGGAAATGGCTACCCGATGCAGTATTCCTGCCTGTATAATTCCACAGACAGAGGAGCTTGATGGGCCACAGTCTACGAGGTCACAGAGTTGGACATGATTGAGTGACTAACACTTTTTTTAAGCCAGTAGGATATTATGGGGTGTGAGAGAGAACTGAAAGGAAGACGCCAAAAATGGTCAGTTCCCCCATTTACTGATCCCTTCTCTACAGCCAAATTTCAGCAATCAGAGACTCTTGAACTCTCTGACAGGAAGGCCCCTTGGAGTATGTTCTCCAACGTCTGACCAGCACTGAACACTGCTGATACATTGTGACCCTGGTTTTGCAAATAATCTTGCGGAATAGAATTCGCCATCTCACAATCAAGCCAAGTCCTTTTAGGGAGCATTCTGGCTAAATGGAAAGTTGTTCTCTATATTGATGTAAAACTTTCAGTGTTCCAGTAATTTTCACCCTTTATTCTGGGAACAATGCAGGCTTAATCCACTACTTCTCCCTAAACAGTCTACCCAGGGCTTAGAGGGAAGCATCCATCACGGCCCCCCTTGACTCTGCTCCTCCATCTCATGTGGTTTTTCTACTCTAGTTAAACCTTCCAGTTTTCTTCTATTTTCTCTCCTAACCAGGCTTCTAAATGTCACCTCCCTGGCCCTGAATCTGAATTTACTTATTTGGGCCTGTCAGAACAAAGTTCCAAATAAGTTCCAGCCCCAGAACTCAGCATAACAACCCAGAGCACAAGGAGCACCAGGCTTTTCCTCTGCCGAGGCTGACGTGGCAGTTACGCTTTTCTTGACCAGGACACCATTAGCCTTTCTCTAGCAGCTGCCTCCAACTGTTGTTAAGCTTGCATCAAGATAAATGTCTCAGTCTTTCTTTATGTGAACGGCTGTTAAATTAGTTTTCTTTAATCATGTTCCCAAGGGGTTGATTTTTAAAATTTAGATGGGAGTTGTGATGGTTAACTTGACTAGGCCATCATACACCTAGTTATTTGGTTAAATATTATGTTGGGTGTATTTGGGAGAGCCTTTCTGGAAGAGATTAACATCTGAATTGGTGACCATCCCTAATGTAGGTGTGCATCGTCCAACCCACTGAAGGCCTGAAAAGAACCAACAGGCAGAGGAAGGTTGAATGACCTCTATCTGAATGCTTCAGCTCAGGTATCCCTCTTCCTCTTGTCCTTGACCTTCCTGATTGTCAGGCCTTCTGACTCAGTGAAAGTGAAGTTGCTCAGTCGTGTCCGACTCTTTGCGACTTGTGGACTGTAGCCCACCAAGCTCCTCTGTCCATGGGATTCTCCAGGCAAGAATACTGGAGTGGGTTGCCATTTCCTTCTCCAGGCGATCTTCCCGACCCAGGGATCGAACCCAGGTCTCCCACATTGCAGGGAGATGCTTTAACCTCTGCACCACCAGGGAAGCCCTTAAATACAAGAATACAGTCTCCCAGAAAACCTCCTATAGAGACACAGAACTTCAGATCCAAGTACTAACATCAAAGATTTCAAGGGAGGAAAGGAAGCCAGGTTGAAAGAAGAAGGGGGAGGAGGCGGGAGAGGGAAGGTGAAAGGGGTGGCCTTAGAGATGTCTCCTGCCACCTACAGATACCCAGGCATTACTGGACTCTTTCCTGGGCCTCCAGAGAAGGGAGGACTGGAACTCGGCCCTACCAGAAATCAGACCAGACCAGAACCAGAATTCGAGTTCTTTGCTAAGAGGGGGTGATCAGTCTCCAATCCTCAGCTCAGGCTGAGGGCCCTTCAACCAGATTCCTGCATCCAGGACCAGGGGACTAGAAAAACAGGGAAGGATAGGAAGGGTTAAGGAGAGGAAAGAGAGAGGGAATGGGAGAGAGGTCAATAAATTCTCTCACTCTTTACTGGTCGGGGCACTCTGGCCAGTCGTCCGTGTTCCCTTACCCTCCTGCTCTCCACCTGGGTGCCCTTTCCCATTAAAATCTCTTGCTTTGTCAGCACATGTGTCCCCTCAGACAATTCATCTCTGAGTGTTAGACGAGAACCCAGTTTTGGAGCCTGGAAGGGGTCCCCCTTCCTGCAACAAATGGCGACTCTGGTGGGGATTCTTCTTTGCTGAGACTGACATCCTGACCACTCGGGGTACTCAGGGGCCAGCTTGCCTGCCAATGGACCAGACCCAGTGGCTGCAACTGGGACCCTTTTGTCCCTGGTCTGACTCAGACTAGAATCTAAACCACTGGCTCTCAGGCCTTCATACCACATCACTGCTTTCTCCAGATTGGAGATGGCAGGCTGTGGGATATGACCCAACATCTTATGATAAATTATTAATATCTTCTATTTTTTTTCCCCTCTGGAGAACCCTGACTGATACACATTACTCAACATTTTCTCCTCTCAATCTTAGTATTGTTAATATCAGACAGTGTCTTCAGTGTAGGGTGCCAGCCTACTCACTGCATGGATTCATTTTAGGCAGATGCCTGAAGAAATCACTTTCTATGAATTTGATCTGGTTGCTATACCCTGGGACCTTATAGCGGAGTCTGGCCCAGGACAGGCCCTTAATAAGTAACTGCTGGAACTATAAACAGATGAGTGACTATTTGACCCATTTTCTTCACCCAAATGAAGGACTGGGTCAGGAAGAGTCTTTATGATCCAACAATATGCAGGTGTGGTCAATACATACAGCTGTGAATTCACTTCTTGCATCCCTGGGCTATATGTCATCCCATATTTCTCTATCTTATCTTAAAGAATATCATGAGTTGTTTCATCAAATCACTTAAAAATTAAGATATAATTTATCTAAGAAGAAAATGAGATTGCTTTTATATTTTTCTAGTTAACTTGCATAGGATTTCTATGATCACTTCCTTATAAAAAGAGATTCCAGTTGCTTTTTCCACCCTGGGATAGAGTTTCAACCTGAACCCAAAGACCTGGATTTGTTTAAGGTGACTAAATATTAAAATTCTAATTGTTAATAAATGTACACACACAGGCACAGATAGACATATGCAGTGATGGCATGATAAAGAAATATGATTAGCATTTAATAATAGCACTGAAGAGTGGCTTGCTGCTGCTGCTGCTGCTAAGTCGCTTCAGTCGTGTCCGACTCTGTGCGACCCCATAGACGGCAGCCCAGCAGGCTCCGCCATCCCTGGGATTCTTCAGGCAAGAACACTGGAGTGGGTTGCCATTTCCTTCTCCAATACATGAAAGTGAAAAGTGAAAGTGAAGTTGCTCAGTCGTGTCTGACTCTTAGCGACCCCATGGACTGCAGCCTACCGGGCTCCTCTGTCCATGGGATTTTCCAGGCAAGAGCACTGGAGTGCATTGCCATTGCCTTCTCTGGAAGAGTGGATTGAGGATTTGTTCATTTCTTCTTCTTACCTTTTTCTTTTATTCCAGTTGCTTTATTATGTGCATGAGTTACTCATTTTATAACGAGACATAGGGATTTTTAAAAAGTGAGTGTATTTACCACCATCCTTTAACTTATATTGGACTTTAATTCTTTCTTAGTTACATTATCCTACCCCTCAAGTTAAAGTTTATTAACATTGTGAGAGGTAACAGAGCAAAACAAAAAGTTAAAGACAAAGATTTCTCACTACTCTCTCTTAACCTGATGTTACCTTCCCAAATCTATACACTTATCCTCTCCTATTGTCTTTAAAATCACACTTGCTGTTTTTTTGGGAAAAATTTAATATTTTCAGTTTCCTCCAAGGTGTGGCCTTCCTGACAAGTTTACCAGTTACATAGGTTAATTGGATTCATTAGACACTTAGAATGCATACATATACATATGAAAAGTGAAAGTGTTAGTTAGTCATGTCCAACTCTTGGTGACTGCATGGACTGTAGCCTGCCAGGCTCCTTTGTCCATGGAGTTCTCGAGGCAGCAATATTGGAGTGGGTAACTATTCCCTTCTCCAGGGAATCTTCATGACCCTGGGATCCAACCTGGGTCTCCCACATTGCAGGCAGATTCTTTACCATCTGAGCCACCTGAGAAGCCCAGTCACACACACGCATGTGCGCGCGCGCACACACACACACACACACACACACACATCTGTATGAAATTGGTCTGGGGACATAGTTATGGAGTATGAGGTCTGCAAAGCTCCAGGCTTATAGAAGATTCAGGAAAAGCTGTGGTCTCTAAATTCAGAAAACATCTAGATCAGCTGGGTGGTAGGACTTCCATATTGGGAGCCATGGTGGGCCATCCAACAGGGTAAATCAGATGTGAGGTTGGGTAAAAACTATATCAATACATTTACCCAGGAAAGCATAATAAAGCTCAAGGAAAGAAATATTAAAGATTTAGGTCATCATAAGCAAATTTTGGAGAGGGTTCAGGGTCTTTCCCTAACATCTTGATGAGATAGAAAGAATAGCTTGGTTTTTCTGATTCATTATATGTAGAAATATAATCACAGAGAAAATACCTTAGTTGGCCAAATATTGCCCACTGGCATATGTGGCACTAGATGGAAGTCAGGATTCCTAGGGTGGAATTGTTACCATTTCTTTCTTTCTCCGTGTCATACGCACACATGCAGCTCCACCCCCATTCCTAATTCTGCTGCTTCTCCTTCAAGTTCAATGCCCTCCTGCCAGAAGTTGTCACCTGTCTTTTCTCAGAAGGCCTTGGTAAAGTTACACAGCTGAGCCTGGCAGGCGACTGCCCCAGGCCAAACAAACAAACAGAAGAGAAATCTTTCAGGCTGGGCACCAGGGAAAAGTGATCTTGATGCCGTCCGTGGCGTGAGCCGAGGCAATTGATGACTTGGCATTCTGTCTCCGAGCCATCAATCATACAGAATCAATCTCAGCTCCCTCAGGAGCTGGCCCCCGGCTCAAATAATTCTCTCTCCCTGCCACCAACCTGAACAGTCTGATCCCAGTGGTGGGAACTGTTTTGTTCTGCGTTCAGCATTGATTCACTTGGCCTTCAGTAGTATTTTCTACATTCCCCAGAAATGTCACTTAATTTATTCTCTCCAAGGTGGCTAAGTCGCCTGGGTCTCACTGCATCAAATGGAGCAGGCGAGCAGAGAAACGTGTCTGCTTTTTTGGGTCAAAGGCACAGGCCTTGGACCCCTAGGCTGAAAGTCAAGACTCCGCTTCAGGCTCCTGTGTCCTTCTCTGAGGATGGGGCAGGGGATCAAGCCCAGGGGATATGGCCTGTTATGTCCCACAGCCTTGAGTGGTTTCCAGGAATTCTAATGCTTCCGAGCTGTGTGATCTTGAACATGTTACCCAATCACTTAATGCCTCAATTGTTTCTTCTGTTAAATATGATAGTAATAGAATCTACATCATGGAGTTTTAGGATTAAATTAGATCCAGGCAAAGTTGCTTTGTATGGTATAGGGCAGTATGATCAGTGAGTGTAAGTTATTAACACTGTGATTATTAGGAGACAAGATGTATAGGGTTGACTGTATTTATTATAATGTCAGTGGCCATGAGGGGAATGGCCTTGAGAAAGTGACCTGTGTAGAAAGAACTATTCTTCTTTTTTTAAATCACAAATAAGCCTTTTCATTATTTAGTTTCTTGCACTATTCACATAACAGAAACTGATAAACGCATGTTGCTGTTTAATCACTAAGTCATGTCTGACTCTTTTGCAACCCTCTGGACTGTAGCCTGCTGGGTTCCTCTGTCCATGGGATTTTCCAGGCAAGAATACTGGAGTGGGTTGTCACTGAACTACTCTTCTAACTTATCTCAGAATCTAACATCTGGCCAGCACTCACTTAGCTCAAAAATCTCAGAATAAGAGCCTACCATAGACTAACTTCCTCTCAGGATTCATATTTTGAGACCTAATCTCCAATGGGATGGTATTTGGAGGTGGGGCCTTTGGGAGGTGAATAGGTCATGAGGGTGGAGTCTTTGAGTGGGATTAAATTCCTTATAAAAGGGACCCTACCCAACTCCCCAGTCCTTTCTACCACGTGAGGACACAACGAGAGACAAGCATCTATGAAGCAGGAAGCAGGCCTTCACCAGACACCCAATCCGCCAGCACCTTGATCTCGGACTTCCCAGGCTCCAGAACGCTAAGAAAGAAACTTTTGTTGCTTGTAAGCTACCAAGTCTGTGGTGTTTTATTATAGCAGCTTGAACAGACTAAGGTAGTCTTTCTCTTCTAAACAATAGGAAGTGGGCCTTATAGAAGAAACTGGCTGAACAGTTTGTGGCATGTGCTGGATGGACCAGAAGGAGGTGGAAGAAGTTAAACTTTGTGAACTTCATGAGTTTTGTTCAGGAGAGCTCAGAGGGGTGTGCGCAGATGAAGGCCTCCACATTCCTTACCAGTGAAAGCCTCCACATTATCCCTCTATGTAAAATGAGAAGGAGGAGGAGGAGGAGGAGGAGCCTTACTGGTAGGTGATGGGATTCTTTTCCATACCAAGTGGGGAGCAGAGGAAAGACAACAGGTCCAGGAGGGGGTCAGGCTGCAAATCCCTGGGAGGGGCAATGAGTTCTTCCTTCTCAGGCTAGATCTCAACATCTCTTTATGTCTGTGCCTGTCTTCTAGCAACTGGAATCGTCTTATTCTAAGAGATTCTCAGGCCTGCTTTATTTGTTATGAGACAAGGAGGCACTAATAAATTCCTCTGTGTGAGGTATTTAATTACATAATAATGTGTACACTAATCAGGGTAAATGTGTTTGTGAAAACACCTTGATATGGGAACAGTTAATCACCCAAGGCATTGCTTCTTAACACACCTTGGAAGTTAACTTAATTAAATTAATTAGAACAATGAAAAAATTGAACTGTTTATTGGTCCACAATGGCCTGAAGAAACACTCCCCCCCAAATGCAGGAACATCTCCCACACTGCAAACTATTTTTCCCCAAATCCTCAGCCCTTATGGTTATGGTTACACCCCGGAGCTTGCAGCTGGCCCAGCCTCCCCCGGTGCCTTATCTTGGAGTCATTTCCTGTTATAGACAGAAGGCAATCCATCTACGTGTCTGCATGCCTGCAAGTACATATGCATCCACAAGCATGTGCACACATATATACACAGGTGCACACACACACACGCACACTTACATGCCTCTTGTGCACTTTACCAGAAGCTCAGGGAAATCAGGGAAGCTTTTACCCGGATTCCTCAAGTGTATGTTTTGCAGTCAACCACTGAACAGGCCAGCTTATGCATTCTAAAGTGAAGGAAGGAGGAATGTTTTCTGAGGGATTATTATAATCATCATCATTGTCATTCCCATCATCTTTATTTGTTAATAATGATGGTGTTAATAATCTAAATTTGCATAGAGTTTTGGAGAAACCTCACTGTTTCTTAACCACACCTCCCTCTCTACTTGGGCTTTGTATGAGGTGACAGAAAACACAGGATGCCTGCCTTGAGGAGCATATAAGCTGTGGCATCTAGCTCCTTATGTTACCAAACTTAAAAGCCATTATGACAACTCAGCAAGCATCGAACAGTTTGCCCATGAAATCAATCAATGAAGTGAGCTTGCACAGCAGGGACACCAAAGGCCACAGGGGGTGGGAGTCTTGTGTTGGGAGAGGAGTGTTCAGAATAATGGGCATCATGAGACCCCTAGAGATTGCCCCTCAGATCCAGGAAGAGGAGTCCCAAACCATCTGGTGAGTTGCATACATCATAGTCAGCTTTTCACTTAAGGAGTATTAGATTAGTAGCATCCTTGGCCTTGACCCTGCCATAAAAAGACTATGGGGACATCCTCTTGCAAAACTGTCTCCCTAATGGGCAACAGCTAAACGAGCTAATTCTGTAGCCTAAATTTCCTACTACAAGATTAAGAGACTTCATGTGTATGGCCTGGAATTACTTTTTACATATATATTCTGGTTTTCTGTTTCAAATTTTAGAATAGGAATAAGTAACAAAGCTCTCATGGGTTCAGCACAAGCCTTCCTTTCCGAAAAGTCTATTGGCTCCAGGATAAGAACATGGACTGGGGAGAGCATAGATAAGAGACCTCCTCCCATGAAGTGTGGGGCCTAGGAGTTTGTTTCCTCTGAGATTTTCTACTGGGCTCATCATAAACATACTGATGCAGCTTTCAGGATTGTATTTGATAAGTTAAGATGGAGGATTTACAGACTCAGGAATAGGGAGAGCAAACTAGTGGTTACCAGTGGGGAGAGGGAAGGGGGCAGGGCAACATAGGGGTAGGGGAATGAGGGGTTCAAACTGCTGCTGCTGCTGCTAAGCCGCTTCAGTCGTGTCCGACTCTGTGCGACCCCATAGATGGCAGCCTATCAGGCTCCCCTGTCCCTGAGATTCTCCAAGCAAGAACACTGGAGTGGGTTGCCATTTCCTTCTCCAATGCATGAAAGTGCAAAGTGAAATTGAAGTCGCTCAGTCGTGTCTGACTCTTCATGACCCCATGGACTGCAGCCTCCTCCGTCCATGGGATTTTCCAGGCAAGAGTACTGGAGGGGGGTGCCATTGCCTTCTCCGGGGATTCAAACTACTAGGTATCAAATAAGCTACAACATGAAGAACGTAGCTAATATTTTACAGTAACTGTACAACATGAGGAACATAGCTAATAGTTTACAATACCTGTAAATGGAGTAAGAACTTTAAAGATTGTGCATCACTGTATTGTACACCTGTAACTTATATAATGTTGTACATCAATAATGGTTCAATAAGATAAGATGGAGGCTTCAGATTCTGAACAAGTAATAGAGGCAAGTTTCCAACCAGCTTAAATACCCAATAACCCAGTGCTGCTATATACCATCTCAAAAATCAGATTAGTCCTGGATCATCCTTTTTCTCCCTGAACAATGTTTGGGTTAGTGGGATCTGTTGTCAGTCAAGGTCCTTTGAGGAAATAGGGAGAGGAAGCACCCAGATGGGGTGGGTGGTTAGGCAGCATGAAGGAAAATCAACAAAAGTTGTCGAAATTCCTCAGAGCGTTCAAGATCAGGGAAATACCAGCATCAGTGGCTCTGGCCAGGAGGAGTATGTCCAGAGAGACTTGTAGTTGCAGTTACAGAGAAGGTTTAGGTGGGGGAACACAACCACAGCCAGTGTGTGGAGTGCAGGGAAGGAGCTAGAGGAATATGCCTGTCTGCTCTCCCATCCTACCTCCTCATCTCTTACCAGGGGCCCAAGAAGCCAGAGTGCTAGAGAGCCTGAGTGATTTGGTCCATGGAGATCAGCCTGGGGCCAAGCAGTGTGAGTGGAGCTCAGACCAGCTAGTATTCCAGGAAAATGAGGGAGAGAATGGTCATGACATCCCTGGTCTCTGATGAGTCCCTGGGATGAGCCCCCAAGGAAGGGTCCTTGGTTTATGCAGGAAGGAATTTGAGAGTACGTTGAATAGAGGGAAAGCAGATTTATTCAGGAGATGCATGCTCCATAGAGAGAGTGTGGTATGTCTCAGAAGGCAAGAGGTGGCTGCAAGGCATGGAGCTATCCTGGAAAACCTCGAGATATGGGGTGGTTAGTTTATGGGCTGGGTAATTTCATAGGCTAATAAGTGGGAGGATTATGCCAACTATTTTGGAGACGGGTTGGAGATTTCCAGGAACTGAGCCACTGTCCACTTTTTGGCCTTTTATGGTCAGCCTTCAGGCTTGGAGCAGTGGAGGTGTCATTTAGCATTTGCTAATGAGATGGTTGGATGGCATCACCGACTCAATGGACATGAGTTTGGGTAAACTGTGGGAGTTGGTAATGGACAGGGAGGCCTGGCATGCTGCAGTCCATGGGATCGCAGTCAGACACGACTGAGCGACTAAACTGAACTGACTGAACTGAATGTATTACAATGAATGTATAATGAGGCTTAAGGTGTGCTGAAGTTGAATCTTCTGCCATCTTGGACCTAATTGGTTCTAACCAATATATGGTTAACCTCAACTGCTATGTCATTCTTTTAAGAGTTGTGCCCTGCCCCCTTCCCTCCTGTCAAATTATGAGAAGTATTCCATAAAAGGGAAATTGACAAAAAATGCATCATGAATTTAATTTATTATTTATCATTATATTATTTACATATACTATTATACATCATATATTATTATATTATGTAATTTATTCTCTCTACATTAGGATCATAAGTTTTCTGTCCTACAATATTATTTAAATGCTCCATATATTGAAATAGATGCTAAAGTTTAAGCTACTGCCAGGCCATAACTTCAGCTTTACTACTTCTCTCCAGACAGTTCTGTGTGTCCTTCGAGGTGTTCACTGGGGAAGAGCTTGCAGATAGCAATTTGCAGTGAACCACTAAGAAGGCTGGCCCCAGACTCGAGTCTGCAAGACACAAAATGAAGGGAGAAACACACTATGCAGAGTGTGCTGATCAGCAAGGCACAGGGGTGATGAGAATTTTGCTCTCTTTAGATGCTTTGGTTTTCATGTTCCTGAGTTAGATCATACCTGCAAACTAGTCAGACCTCCATCTACCATGCCTGCTAAACATACCTACTTCATTCAATAATAGGTTAATTATTTAGCTCTGCCAAATAATAGCTCTGCCAAATTTCTAATCTGGGTGAGGCACGTATTAGGGACATTGTGCATATTAGGGTCTAGGAAGGAATTTCAGTGAGGGAAGTAAATAAACTCAGCATAAGGCAATATACATTGCAATGCACACCTTGAAAGGCATAAAAGCAATGTGCTACCAGAGCTTAGAGAAAACAGAAGACATGCCTAGCAGGGATAATGAGGAAAATCTCCATGGGAAAACGAGTATTTGAGGTCTCAAAGGATGGAGGTTGTCAAAGGAATTTGCTCAGCGTTCCCTCTCTTGCGAGGCTCCCTTCAGCTCTCTTACCTTTGTTCATTCTGTCATTGAACCACCTGGAAAGCCAGCTCTGGGTCTTCTTTTTCAGTTTCCAGGGCCTAGATAAAGTCTTTCCTATTGCAAGGAGCATTCGTCTAT
Organism: Capra hircus; assembly: GCF_001704415.2. Taxonomy (NCBI): domain Eukaryota; kingdom Metazoa; phylum Chordata; class Mammalia; order Artiodactyla; family Bovidae; genus Capra; species Capra hircus. Next base: position 19,504,801 of record NC_030831.1, on the reverse strand, counting down.
TGATCCAGGTCACACTGATGTCCCACTGCCCAAGGCTGAGCTCCATCCTTGCTGTGCTGACCTCTTCATGGGCTGAGACTTGTTTTTGTCAACCACACTCTGAGCAAGCAGCACACTTGCTTCATAAGTAGCTTCCGTGTTGCCTGTCTGTGTTCTGGAAGACAGTACTATCCAAATGGAGTCCGGAGGGGGACAGACAGTTCAGAATGCTGTCTTTTATCTCAGTGATACACCCCAGATCCTGGAGAAGCACAATCACAGGAAAATCAGATCTTCTGACCATGAAACAGGGGGTGATGGATAAACTCAGCTCAGTGGCAGGGACTCCGCACCCACTGGGCTGATGATCTGAGTTTCTGGGCCGTTTATCCATCTCCAAGTTAACTTTTTTCTCAAAGATGATTACAGAGGAAAGATGTGAACGTAAGCGGAAAAGGTCCTCCGTGCCTCGTTAGCTCAATCCTCCTGTAATTACAGCCCCATCAGATGGGAAGGACAAGCGTGTTCCAGGAACGTGATTCTTCAGCATAGCATTCCTCATTCATCACCAACGCTTGGCCCCAGACTCCCACCCTTCCCCTGCCACTCCTCCTTCCCTTCCCAGATCTCATTCTGGTTCCCTTCTGGCTTTTTCCAGAAAAGGGCCAGGACCTGAAGCCCCCAACCCTTCCTTTATGGGAAAGGTAGGAGTTTAGGGCTGGTTGGTACTTTTTACTGTTCTTCTCTGCATGAATTCTTGATAGTTCTCCAATACGCTTTGCTTCTCTAGGAGGGCAAAAGGCAGAAGGCAAGGAAAAAAAAGAAAAAAGGAAAAAGGAGAAAAGATCTTTCATTTCTTCCACACAGTTGGATGCTTTCCCCTGAAGTTCACACATAAATCTCGGAACAGCATGTGGTGTAGGCAGATAACACATGCCCAGAGGGGGCTGCAGGCCAGCACAGGGAGGGACTGACCCTGGTGACCCCAGATGGTGTAGCTGGCAGTCACATGCCTTTGCATGCCTTCCACGATTACAAAAATTGTTGGATAATCCAGATGTGTTTGACATACTACAGCCCTAACTGGGCAAAGCTGATCTGAAAGTTTGTGTGGAATTTCCTGTCTCTTTAGCTGGACTGGATCCATACCTGTTTGCATGCAGTTTACTTCCATGTTGCAAATCGGTTCTGTTCATCCCATTTGACCCTGTTCAATCCAAATGTAGACAAGGTCTGACACTGAGAATTTTTCAGGACTTCCCTTGTTAGCCCAGTGGTTAAAACTCTGTGCTTCCACTGCAGAAGCTGTGGGTTCAATCCCTGGTTGGGGAACTGAGATCCCACATGGTATGTGGGGCAGCCAAAAAAAATTTTTTGTTTCACATTTTTTCATTGTTGCCCAAAAGTATGGTAGCAGTGAAGGCTCTCTACCACACAACCTGGTTCTTCTCTGAGTCTTGGGTCCCTGCCTTTCCTGCTAAACTAGAGAAGTGGCCTAACAAACACAAGGGGATCAGAATCCTTTTGGTTGACCTGTCTTTTAAGCCTACACCTACAGTTGGTCCAGAATTCATTCATTGATTCTCAGTATCCATTAATTGATTGCTCATGGCTTCATAGACCCAGGCAGCTCACATTTAGTAGTTACAGTCAGTATGCTAAGTGCTAAAGGTATAATGATGAAAGGTGAAAAGGTGTTTTCTCCATGGAACTGGGACAAACCATAAATTTCTCTTCTTTCAATCAACAGTTTCCCTCTGCCTCTCAAGGGACTTGCCCAGCAGCCCCAACATCTTCAGCCCCTCCAGCCCTCCTGGTCTGAACTTTCTTCTTCCTCCCTGAAGTTGCATGACATGGTCACAGGTATAGAGTCACCCTTGGGTGGAGGAGTGGATGAAAGCTCTCCCTTCCCCTAACTGAGGATACAGCATTCTTTTCCTCTTTAAATCTTAGTTGATTGACAGCCAGCTAGAACATCTTTTCTCTTTCTGAGTTGATCTTCTTATACTGTCTTCCTCTCTGTGCGCCCTTGATTATTTCTAGGTTGCATGGAACTCCAGTGAAGCAGTGAAGCTCTGGGGTAACATTTACTCTTTAATGAGTGTGTTTTACACCAGGGACAGCTGAGGGGCCATGCCAGAGGTGGGGTTTGAGGATAAACAGGGCCCAGAGTCTGCCTCCAAGAATCATATGGTTTAGGTAGCAGAAATCATGCACACACCAAATAATTTAAAAAACAAAAAGGAAATTAGTAATATGAGGGATGTAATTGAAGTTCTATTTCTGGATGTATATTTATATATGAGATTTGATGTATACATATATACATCAAATATTGATTTGATATTGATTCTCAGTATCCATTAATTGATTACTCATGGCTTCATAGCATATACATATGCATATTATATATATATTCTCACTATATATACATATATTCTCATATATATAGATATATAGATATACATATATATATATGAAATTCCCTGTGGCTCAGACAGTAAAGAATCTGCCTGCAGTGGAAAAGACCCAGGTTCTGTCCTTGGGTTGGGAAGATCCCCTGGAGAAGGGAATGGAAACTCACTTCAGTATTCCTACCTGGAGAATCCCATGGACAGAGGAGCATGATGGGCTGCAGTCCATGGGGTCTCAAAGAGTCAGACACAACTGAGTGACACGCACACACACATATATATGCATATTTTAAATTGAACTACAGTCGATTTATTAATACAATGTGTTAGTTTCAAGTGTACAGCTTAACATTTTAATTACACACACAAACACACACACACGTATATATATAGTTATTTTTCAGTCGCTAAGTTGTGTCTGTCTCTTAGTGACCCCATGAACTGTAGCATGTCAGGCTTCCCTGTCCTTTATTATCTCCCTGAGTTTGCTCACACTCATGCCTTTGGACTCTGTGATGCCATCCAACCATCTCATTCTTTGTCCCCTTCTCCTCTTGCCCTCAGCCTTTCCCAGCATCAGGGTCTTTTCAAATGAGTTGCCTGTTCACATCAGGTGGCCAAAGTATTGGAGCTTCAGCACCAGTCCTTCTAATGAATATTCAGTGTTGATTTCCTTTAGGATTGACTGGTTTGATCTCCTTGATGGCCAAGGGACTCTCTAGAGTCTTCTCCGGCACCACATTTCAAAAGCATCGGTTCTTCAGTGCTTGGCCTTCTTTATGGTCTAAATCTCACATCCATACATGGCTACTGGAAAAACCATAGCTTTGACTATATGGACCTTTGCTGGCAAAGTGATGTCTCTGCTTTTTAATACACTATCTAGATTTGTCATAGCTATTCTTCCAAGCAGCAAGAGTCTTTCAATTTCATGGATGCAGTCACCATCCACATTGATTTTGGAGCCCAAGTAAATGAAATCTGACATCATTTCCACTTTTTACCCACCTATTTGCCATGAAGTGATGGGACCAGATGACATGATCTTTGTTTTTTGGATATTGAGTTTTAAGCCAGTTTTTTCACTCTTCTCTTTCATCTTCATCAAGAGGCTGTTTAGTTTCTCTTTGTTTTCTGCCATAAGGGTGGTGTCATCTGCATATCTGAAGTTATTGATATTTCTCCCTGCAGTCTTGATTCCAGCTAGTGCTTTATCCAGCCCAGCAATTCACATGATGTACTCTTCATATGGAGTTAAATAATCAGGGTGTCAAGCTTTGGCATTTTCCTTTCCCAATTTTGAACCAGTCCATTGTTCCACATACGGTTCTAACTTGCTTCTTGACCTGCATATGGGTTTCTCAGGAGGCAGGTAAGGTGGTCTAGTATTTCGATATCTTTAAGAATTTTCCACAGTTTGTTGTGATCCACACAGTCAAAGGGTTTAGCATAGTCAGTGAAGCAAAAGTAGATGGTTTTCTGGAATTCTTTAGCTTTTTCTATGATCTAACAGATATTGGTAATTTGATCTCTGGTTCCTCTGCCTTTTATAAACCCAGCTTGTATATTTGAAAGTTCTTGGTTCATGTACTGTTGAAGCCTAGCTTGAAGGATTTTGATCATCACCTTGCTAGCATGTGAAATGAGTGGAATTGTGTGGTAGTTTGAACATTCTTTGGCATTGTCCTTCTTTGGGATTCAAATGAAAACTGACCTTTTCCAGTCACGTGGTCACCGTGGAGTTTTCCAAATTTGCTGGCATATTGCATGCAGCACTTTAATGACATCATCTTTTAGGATTTGAGGTAACTCAGCTGGAATTCCATCAACTCCGCTAGTTTTGTTCATAGTGATGCTTCCTAAGGCCCACTTGACTTTGCACTCCAGGATATCTGGCTCTATGTGGGTGATCACACCATGATGATTATCTGGGTCATTAAGATCTTTTTTATATACTTCTTCTGTGTATTCTTGCCACCTCTTCTGAATACCTTCTGCTTCTGTTAGGTCCATACTGTGATACACTTTCTCATAGCAATTTTGAAATCATTGCTACTAATCAAAGAACATAAAACTCTTCAGCAGAAAATGCAAAGCATAATTAGGATGGGTTATGCATTGAGGTGAGAAATCAGTCAGTGAAAGGAAGGTATAATGTATGACGTTTGTAGTGTTCATACCACAGAATAATGATGGGTGAGCCCAATACGTGTTTGCATTTCACCACCAGTCTGGCCTCTTCCTTGTTGTTCTTGCCCTACATAGCAGAAAGGTGACAGTATTCATAGTTTAAAAGTGAAACACAGCAAAATACAGCAAGAAGTAGATAATTTGGCCAATTTTTCCAGGCCTAGAAATCTGGAAATGATGACCTACTAGAGGCAAATGTTATAGACACAAAGAGTAGGATGAGGCTTTTGGACCTCTGGAGCCTGCCTGCATCCCTTTCATAGTTTTGGATCATGTATTAGCAACAGATCCTGGTGACCTGACTTTGATTAGCGGCCATGGTTTGTTACTACCAGTCTTTACAGTGCTTGATCTGTGGGTTTATTCTTATCCTCTTACATATTCTATATGTAAGGAAAGTTGAAAGAGAGGGATCTATTTAATAGGAGAAAGAAAAGACCAAGACAGCAGGAAAGCTATAATGAAATTAGCTGTCATCGTATGGAGAAAAGGAGAATGGGTCTGTATATGTTTTAGTTATTTTTTTCTTTTCCGGTTGAAAAATCCCAGCACACATGGAATAAGTTCTAAGGGCTTTGGAAAGATTGGTATAGATTGTAGCCACTTGATGACAGCTTGGGCTTTTGCTTAAAGAATATGTGTTCATTGTCATGGATTGCTGGGGTTTGATGCTGGCTTGGAATGGCTAAAGGAAGGGTCATAGTGTTCTGGTGGGGAGATTGGAATTCTGGGGTGGATTTCCAAACCTCCTGAGTTTGCCATTCTGGGCATCCTTAGTGTACCTCTTTTGACTGAAAAAAGGCACAATCTAAAAGTTGAGAATAGTATTTTACTCAGTGGACTCTCTGAAGACTTAAGCCCCAGAGACAGCCTCTCAGATAAGCTCTGAGGATCTGCTCAGAAGAGTCAAATGGGGAACCAGGATACATAGGAGTTATTGCAACAAAAATCCCAGATAGTCAGAAAGTCAAAAGATTACTGCTAATTAAAGAAAATCTGACATCTCAAGTTAATGAATTTATCATTTTTCTATATATGAGATGATGCAAGCATCTGGCCTCATTGAAACATTCCTGTGATATACACATTAATGATCTGGGGTCAATATCCTGCCTTTTTCCATCATGAATTCCCTCTGGTACATGGTCTGGGGCAGCTGCAGGAGCTTAAAGCTTGAAGGCTGATGTCCTTTGTTAACTGATATGGCAGGTAAGATTCTTCATCCACATCTCTTCACCTCTATAGTTATGCCCAATGCTGAAATGAGCATACAATAAAAGTTAAAAATTATTATTGACTGATAATGTATGTTCAATAACATTTCAGTTGAATGAATGGATAGTACTTTGTATAAAAGAAAAGAAAATTGCAAAGGAAGCAATAATCTAGTAAAGCCATATAATTCATTCCAGAATTCAGAATTAGTAACTTTGGAGTTATCCACTTTTACTGGAAGAACCAGTACATACTTCTGTGGGTGTTGTTTACTGCGAGGGTTTGTATGTACTGAGGCACTACTATGTGGTTTTCTATGGGAGGATATTTGCAATGACATTATGAAATTGACTAACCATGAAGCTGTGCTGCTGTGTACTACACACAGTAGGGTTTGCTTTTCAGCTGGGGGTGGTGTGCTGAGCCCTGGTAGTCCTCAACTGTGTGTGTTTTGTAAGGAAATCATGTATAGATGTGAGAGATGGATAATAAAAAAGGCTGAATGCCGAAGTATTGATGCTAGAGAAGACTCTTGAGAGTCTCTTGGACAGCAAGGAGATCAAACCAGTCAATCCTAAAGGAAATCAACCCTGAATATTCATTGGAAGGCCTGATGCCAAAGCTGAAGTTTTGAATACTTTGCCCTGATGTGAAGAGCTGACTCACTGGAAAAGACCCTGATGCTGGGAAAGATTGAAGGCAAGAGGAGAAGGGAACAACAGAGGATGAGACAGTTGGATGGCATCACTGACCCAATGGACATGAGTTTGAGCAAACTCTGGGAGGTGGTGAAGGACAGGGAAGCCTGGCACGCTGCAGTTCATGGGGTTGCAAAGAGTCAGACACAACTGAGTGACTGAACAGCAACAACAAATGGTCACGTGGTCATATTGGGTGAAATCAGAGTGGGAAGGTGGTGACTCTCACTCAAGGCTACCTCATGAAGGAAACTCATGCCTGGTTCATTCTGAGTGGGCAAAGGAAATGCGTCTCCACTATAACCTGGGGTCTAAAATCAGATAACAGTTACTCTATCTCTTTGGAATGTGCTGAAGATTAAGGAAACTGCTCTTCTGTTGGTTCCTGATGTGCTCAGGGGCCCTTGGTAAAATTCGTAATGCGCAGCTCCTCCCTCTCTCCCATTTCAGCCCTCTTCTGCCCCAGATTAAGTGCTAGGACCTCATGGGGAGATCTCCCATTGCCCAGGCATGTGATCATTCCTCTCTTGACCCCAGAGCACTGCGGTGTCTCACTTGCCTCTTTCTTATGGCTCTCGCACAATTCCCTGTCTGTGGGGTATGTCCTATGCTGAGAGCTCCCCCTGATGACTAATGAGCATTACCTCCTCCCTGAAAGTGAAGGTGAAGGTGAAGTCACTCAGTCGTGTCCAATTCTTTGCGACCCAGTGGACTGTAACCTACTAGGCTTCTCCATCCATAGGATTCTCCAGGCAAGAATACTGGAGTGGATTGCCATTTCCTTCTCCAGGGGATCTTCCCAACCCAGGGATAGAACCCAGGTCTCCCGCATTGGAGGCAGACACTTTAACCTCTGAGCCACCAGGGAAATGTTCCAATGTTAAGCAATGTTTTCTCTCCTTCTGTGAAAGTGAAAGTGTTAGTCACTCAGTCATGTTGGACTCTTTGCAGTCCCATGGACTGAGGTCCACCAGGCTTCTCTTTTCATGCAATTCTCTAGCAAGAATACTGGATTGGTTGCCCTTCGCTTCTCCAGGGGATCTTCCCAACCCAGAGATCAAACCCAGGCCCCCTGCATTGCAGGCAGATTCTTGACCACTGATCCACATGGTGCTGCTGCTGCTGCTAAGTCGCTTCAGTCGTGTCTGACTCTGTGCGACCCCATAGATGGCAGCCCACCAGGCTCCCCCATCCCTGGGATTCTCCAGGCAAGAACACTGGAGTGGGTTGCCATTTCCTTCTCTAGTGCATGAAAGTGAAAAGTGAAAATGAAGTCGCTCAGTCGTGTCCAACCCTCAGCGACCCCATGGACTGCAGCCTTCCAGGCTCCTCCGTCCATGGGATTTTCCAGGCAAGAGTACTGGAGTGGGGTGCCAATGCCTTCTCTGCTGATCCACATGGGAAGACCCTAATGAGAGTTCTCTGGGAAACCAAAGGATCCTGAAGGATCTATCAAAATAAAGTTCTTATGACAGAAAGCCCAGGAGGGGATTTTTTTTTTTTTTATGAGAGTTTCAACTTTAATATGTTGTTTTAAGATGATTCCTTCCTCCCACTCCTAAGTGAAAGAGCCCAGTAGGCAACGTGGTCCTGCCTGTCAACATTTCTCTGATCTGTAAGCATTTGAGTCACCATGCAAGTCACCCTCCTTGCCTAGTGACTCTGTCCCGCATCTTGGAATCAGCATTAACCCCTCCTCTCCCTAGTAACCGGCCATTTGAAAACTACTTTCAGTTACTCCTTCAGCGGCTGTTCTTTCATCCCAAGCCTGTGTCGAATCCTTCCATCCAGCCCACCATCGTCACCGCCTCCCTCTTTTCTCTGGCTCTGCTCTCTCCTTCTTCCAGGATGCCAGAAAAGCTAATGCTACTCTCATCTTCGGCAAGGCTGACATGCTTGTACCCTTCCTTGACTGGACGTTTGCTCCAATCACTTCAAATGCCACAGACTGAACCTCTTGCTCTGTGGGTCATGCCCACATGGGGGATTCCTTAGTCTGACTCCATATTTCCAACTTCATTCCCCATTTCTCTGCTTTGCACACAAAAATGCATTCACATTGTACCAACACACTGCACACACATGCTCATACACACATGTATATACATGTACACACTTGCACGCATATACTCAGACACACATACATCACAGATATAAATTCACTCTCACATAACCATTCTTTGAAAAACACACATTGTGCTTACCTGTCTTCTCCTGAAAACTTTGTATTCCCATCTCTGCTGGATCAGTCACGAAAGTCTAGTTTAGATGTTACCGATTTCTAGAATTCCCCATTGATTCTTTCCCAGTATAATCTTACCCTATTTGTCAAACTACAAAGGAAGGTTGGAGGGGAGAGTTGTTATTTACTGAATATTTGCTTGAAAACAGTATGTTTTACATTAAAATTAATTTTTACAACAACTTGTAAAAGAGATACTACTGTCCTCCTTTTGCAGATGAGAAAAGAGACAATAAACAGTTGGGTCAATTTCTCTCTTTTTCCTAAACGTCACTCAGCCTAGAAATGGCAGGGAAGGAGTTAGTGCCTTGTATTGCTTTTTTTTTTTTTTCCCCAAGCTCAAATCCATACTTTCTCTTTTTCCAAGAGGTCTTGCTAAAGCTCCTCTAAAATTTCGTAACACTGTATTTTTGTGTGAAACATGCCACCTCTCTCCTTGTCTTATCTCCCTTAGAGCTTTTAGAGTGTGAGCTCCGTGACTTGCCCACTGTGTAGACTTCAGAATCAATGCTCTTGAGAAGCATCTGAACTTCATTTTGGTTTTACATCTCCAAAATGGAGCTAAGATATGGATCCTTTCCACTTCAAGGGTTGTTCTGAAGAGTGCCTAAATTTTTCTGAGATAGTAAACATAAAAACACTTTGTAAACTACAGAGCACCAAGCACACATCCTTGGTTCAGCACAGACATTTATTAGGCACCTCACATTGCTGGAAGAAGAAGAATGATCCCTGCTCTCACTGATATTGCACCCCAGGAAGAGGAGATATGTAAATAGAAAATAATCTCAGGATAATGTAAAGCACATGCCCATGAAAGTATGACCACACTATAAAAACAGGCAAGTGGGTGAATGGAGGCCAACGGAGTGTCTGGTGCTGGAAGATGGATCAGATGGACAAAACTTTACAGGATAAAATGGGAGATAGATATTCCAGGCAATGGGGTCAATAGAGGCACATACTGGGATGATTCTTATTTGTTGAAGGAATAAATGAATTAATGTCTGGAAAGACTCTGCCCCTAGGTAAGGCAATCCTGAAAGTGACTCATATGGATTCTTCTGATGATTTTCAAGTTCCAGCCAGGAAGCATCTTCTGAAACTTTCTCCCTTGCCTTTGTTCACCCGTCTTACTCCACCAGAATTTATATTGAACTTTTGGCACTCACTGACAACCTTTTCTTTTAAAGATTTAACTATTATAAATAGGTATCATGTATTATGCTTTTAATAAACTTGCAAGGTGGGTATTATCGTTTCCATTTTTAGAGATTAAAATAACTGAGGTTCAGAGTGATGAAATAATGGCAACAAAGTCAAACATCCAAAGTGTTAGAGGAGGAATTTGAACCCCTGACCTACACATGAAAGAAGCAATGTGCTCTCTGCCTGTGAGCTGAAGCATGTGACTAGGGAGGGTCAAGAGGGAGCCTGGAGTAGTGGCTCGGGTAGCTTTTACTTTAGGATAATGACCTAAAGTGGAAAGATCAGACAGTTTTCAAGAGAAACAGAAAGTATCACTTGTTTCTTCTCAAAGTAATGGTTTCCAGGGTCAGGGAGGGAACTTTATTCCCCATCAACCCTTTAAATGTACCCTACAAGTTTTTCCACTGCTCCCCCATCTCCAATCATAGAATAGCTTCCAAGACAGTAAAGCTTGACTTTGTGCTTGAGTATAAGACAAAGTCATAAATTTGTGTCTGATTCCTCCTAGCTCTCTTTTGAGCCTACCATAGAGTTGTCACATTCTAGAAGACCAATCAAAATTTAATGAATGAATGGATGGATAAGTAAATGAATAAATTTAGGTCTCACCAGCATGAGTGATTTTCTGCAAATGCACTTCTTCTGGGTCTAAAAGCAAACGCTCTACACCGAAGAATGCATCTAACATAAAAATGACTTTCAACTCCCAGATCAAAACCCGTGGCCTCCAGAAAGGCTTTCCTAATCAGCCTTGGACTTTCTCTTACTTCTCCAGTCTCATTACCTACCATTGTTTACCTCAAACCTTTCCCTTCTCCAACAGCCTCCTTCCGTTCCTGTTGAACACTTTGCTCCAGTATTACTGAACTACAGCAAGATTTCCATCAGTCCTGTTAGATGCTCTTCCTTGGGCTGGAACACTCTGCTCTCTGTCATTTCCTCCTTTTCCTCAGATAGGTCTTGATCTAGAAGCCTTCCCTTATCCTCTTGTTCCAAGTCTGAGTTAGATGTTCTTTATTTGAACTTCCAAGACTCATTGGTTTCCCTACCCTCAATTGCCTATTTGTTTCTTCATTTTTCTCCCGTAAACTGCAGGCACCTTAAGAATAGGAAATTTAATTTATGGTCCCAGGAACTAGGACAATATCTGGCACACACTTAGTGTTCAAAAATACCTATGACAGTAACAAACAAATGGACAAATACGACCAAGTTCTGTGAATGGGAGAGTGGGTGTCCCTGTGCTTGGGTAGCACCTTCTCACCTTCTAAATCCATGAAAAGTGACTGAGTAAGAAGATGGGAAAGATGCTTATGAGGCTTCTGTGTAATTTTAATGGGGTTTTATGCATCCTACCTCATTAATAAAGGAAGAATGGAATACTCCAGCATTTTTTATCTCCCATCTGTATTCAAATACAACTGAATTTCTCCCCAGCAAAATTTCAGGATAAATTAATGATCTTCATTTTCTCAGAAAACTCATTTTTCCTGAATGGATAGACTGTTGACGCAACATAAAAATGTGATTTCCTGCTTAATAAAGGAAACTGGCTGATATAGTGTGCTGTAAAATGACCTTTGGTCTTGCCATGAGTGTGTGCGCTTTGGGTAGAGTGGGGTCATCCTCTGTAGGGGAGACTGTAGGCCTGCGGTGAAGGTGCTCCTGCCTTGGGGTCACCATTGCCATGGCCCGGTCAGTTCCAGCTGGGTTTGACTTTCTCAGTCAGTCCAGGGTGACTGGGGTCTCAGCTTAACCTGTTGAGTGACTGTCCTTTTGCTATCTGTCAGCTGTAGGTGGCTTGGTCTTGACACATAAGACACTGGCCTTGAAGGCAGTTCTCTGTAACTTTACATAAGCATTTAACATCCCATCTTTGACAACCAATAAGTTTAATAAATGCTTCTGGAAGACACAGAGAAAAAGGGGGAAGCAGATTGAATGGACGGAGAAGGCAATGGCACCCCACTCCAGTACTCTTGCCTGGAAAACCCTATGGATGGAGGAGCCTGGTAGGCTGCAGTCCATGGGGTTGCTAAGAGTCAGATATGACTGAGCGACTTCACTTTCACTTTTCATTTTCATGCATTGGAGAAGGAAATGGCAACCCACTCCAGTGTTCTTGCCTGGAGAATCCCAAGGACGGGGGAGCCTGGTGGGCTGCCGTCTATGGGGTCGCACAGAGTCGGACACGACTGAAGCGACTTAGCAGCAGCAGCAGCAGCAGGTTGAATGGAGAGTTTACCACAGATACCTGTGAGAGAAAGTGAAGAGGGAGGGCTGCCCCATGAATGCTGGATACTCTGGGGACCAGATCAGAAAGTACTTCCCCCTGTAGGAGATAAGATTTTGTGAGAGGCCCACAGGGAAAGGCAATAAAGCCTGGGGCTCCTGGAAGCAGTCTCTAGCCAGAAGAGGAGCCCTAGCTGGGCCCACAGAGAAGACCAGGAACTCTCCAGATGTTGCAAGGTCCTCATCTCATTCTATCTAGACCTTGGTACTTTGTTAAATGAGGTGGGATTGAGGCAGAGGGATGGAGATCTATGGCTAAGAGGGCTCTGCAAACCAAGCCACTTTGGCCAATAATTACACTGTTGTTAACACCCCTTGTTGTTATTGTTCAGTTGCTAAGTCACGTCTGACTCTTTGCAATCCTATGGACTGCAGCATGTCCGTCTTCCCTGTCCTTCACTATCTCCTGGAGTTTTCTCAAATTCATGTCCACTGAATCAGTGATGCCATCCAACCATCTCTTCCTCTATCACCCCCTTCTCCTCCTGCCTTCAATCTTTCCTACCGTTGGGGTCTTTTCCAATGAGTTGGCTCTTCACATCAGGTGTCCAAAGTATAGGAGCTTCAGCATCAGTCCTTCCAGTGAATATTCAAGGTTGATTTCCTTTAGGATTGACTGGTTTGATCTCCTTGCTGTCCACAGTATTCTCAGTTTGAAAGTATCAATTTTTGCTGCTCAGCCTTTTTTTATGGTTCAACACTTACATCCATACAGGACTACTGGAAAAACCATAGCTTTGACTCTACAGACCTTTGTTGGCAAAATGATGTCTTTGCTTTTTAATGTGTTGTCTAGGTTTGCAATAGCTTTCTTTCCAAAGAACAAGATTTTTAATGTGTCTTTTTAATGTGTCCCATTGGCTATATCCAGTTAGAAGCCTAATTGGCTAGACCAAATTCAAAGACACAGTATGCCAGAGTGGGCTGCCATGCCATGTCCTCCTCCAGGGGATTTTCTCAACCGAGGGATTAACTCAGGTCTCCTGCATTGCAGGCAGATTCTTTACCAGCTGAACTACCAGGGAAGCCCTACTAAGCACAGAATAGCAAATGATTAGATCTAATTAGAAGACAGAGGGCAAGCAAACCCATTTATATAGTTGATTAGGGCTCAGAACTGGAGAAGACAATGACACCCCACTCCAGTGCTCTTGCCTGGAAAATCCCATGGACGGAGGAGCCTGGTGGGCTGCAGTCCATGGGGTCGCTAAGAGTCAGACATGACTGAGTGACCTCACTTTCACTTTTCACTTTCATGCATTGGAGAAGAAAATGGCAACCCACTTGCCTGGAGAATCCCAGGGATGGCAGAGCCTGGTGGGCTGCTGTCTGTGGGGTCGCACTGATTCGGACACGATTGAAGCTACTTAACAGCAGCAGCAGCAGGGCTCAGAACAAGAAAGACAGAGAAGGATGCAGAATGTATCTGGAAGGGAAATAGGAAATAGTCCATATGCTTGTACTATCTCATTTAATTCTCACAGAAATCCCACCAGGAGGGTATTATGCCCACTTTACAGATGAGAAAACCACTGCAAAAAGTGGTTAATAACTTGCCCATATATACACAATAAGCAATAGAATGAAGCTTTGAACACTGGCAAAACTCTGGAGCCTAACCACCTAGCCACTATTCTAACGTACGGAATCAACTTTTGAAAGAATTCCTTTTGGGAGAATATGTAGTGTTTTCTTTTCCTTCATTTCTGGGTATCATATTTCTGAACATGCCAGACTTGTTTTGACTGTGTTTGCATGTGACTCTGTTTGGGCCTGGCTTCCCCTGTAGCTCAGTTGGTAAAGAATCTGCCTGCAGTGCAGGAGACCTGGGTTCGATCCCTGGGTTGGGAAGATCCCTTGGAGAAAGAAATGGCAACCCACTCCAGTATCCTTGCCTGGAAAATCTCAGGGACAGAGGAGCCTGGTGGGCTACAGTCCATGGGGTCACAAACAGTCGGGCATGACTGAGCAACTAACACTTACTTACTTAACTGTTTGGGCCTGGATTTCTAAGAGATAGAGGTAGGCAGGTATGAATGTGGGAACAATCTTTTTGTTTAGAATCCTGATGGGAATGGGAGTTCTGTACTACTCAAGTTGAGGCACTTGGTAAGAAAAGATATCACAGGTGACAGTGAAAAGAACTGGCACTCATGCCCTAGGTGTCCCTAACTTTGCAGTTCAGTGATTTTCAGTAACTGGCTATAGTGGATTTTGTGATGGTTATTTCCTCTGAAGATCCTCAGCCCCAGGCATATACACACTTTCTCTTAGTTATTTAATTCAACATCAATCTAAGTACTACTATGAAGGGATTTTGTAGATGTAATTCCGTTCCAGAGATCAAATTGCCAACATCCATTGGATCAGAGAAAAAGCAAGACAAATCAACTACTTCTTCATTGACTAAAGCCTTTGACTATGTATCACAACAAACTGGAAAATTCTTAGAGATGAGAATACCAGACCACCTTACCTGATTGCTGAGAAACCTGCATGCAGGTTAAGAAGCAACAGTTAATCACAGACATGGAACAATGGACTGGTTCCAAATTGGGAAAGGAATATGTCAAGGTGTGTATTGCCATCCTGCTTATTTAATTTATATGCAGAGTACATCAGGTGAAATGCCAGACTGGATGAAGCACAAGCTGGAATCAAGATTGCCAGAAGAAATATCAATAACCTCATACATGCAGATGATACCACCCATATGGTAGAAAGTGAAGAGGAACTAAACAGTCTCTTGATGAAGGTGAAAAAGGAGAGTGAAAATGCTGGCTTAAAACTCAACATTAAAAAAATGAAGATCATGGCTTCTGGTCCCATCACTTCATGGCAAATAGATGGGGAAACAATGTAAATAGTGACAGGCTCTATTTTCTTAGGCTCCGAAATCACTGCAGATGGTGACTGCAGCCAGGAAATTAAAAGACACTTGCTCCTTAGAAGAAAAGCTATGACAAACTAGACAGTGTTTTAAAAGCAGTTACATTACTTTGCTGACAAAAGTCCATATGTGGTTTTCCCAGTAGTCATGGATGGATATATAAGCTGAACCATAAAGAAGACTGACAGCTGAAGAGCTGATGCTTTTAAACTGCAATGTTGGAGAAGACTCTTGAGAGTCCCTTGGACTGCAAGGAGATCCAACCAGTCCATCCTAAAGGAAATCAAGCCTGAATGTTCATTGGAAGGACTGATGCTGAAGCTGAAGCTCCAATATTTTGGCCACTTGATGAGAAGAGCTGACTCATTAAAGACCCTGATGCTGGGAAAGATTGAAGGCAGGAGAGAAGGGGATGACAGAGGAAGAGATGGTTGCATGACATCACCAACTCAATGGATATGAGTTTGAGCAAGCTCTGGGAGATGGTGAAGGACAGGGAAGCCTGGGGTGCTGCAGTTGGTGGGGTCACAAATAGTTGGACATGACTGAGCGACTGAACAGCAACAACAACAAAATTATGTTCCACATCAATTGACCTTAGGATATGGAGATTGTCTGGATGTGTCTGACTTCATCACATGAGCCTTTAAATCGGGATCACTGAGAGCCTTGACAGAGGAGGTCAGAGATTCAAAATGTATGGAATTCAGTCTAAGGGAGATTCTCCACTGTGGAAGGGGCCAGTTGGCAAGAAATGTGGGAACCTCTAGAAGTTGAAAGTAACCTGGGTTGATAGCAAGGAAGCTAGAACCTTAGTCCTACAACTACAAGGACCTGAATTCTGCCAACAAATTGAATAAGCTCAGAAGCAAATGCTTCCTGGAGCCTTCAGATAAAGGTGTAACCCAGCTGTCATCTTGCTTTCAACCTTGTGAAACTCTAAGCTGAGAACCCAGCCAAGCCCAGCCAAACTTCTGAGCTACGCAACTGTGAGCCAATAAACGTGTGCTGTTTTCTTACATTTATTTTATAGAAGTATAGTTCATTTAAAATGTTGTGTTAGTTTCTGGTGTACAGAAAACTGAGTTAATTATATATATTATTTTCATTATGGTTTATTATAGGATATTGAATATAGTGAATATAGTCCCTGTGCTATATAGCAGGATCTTGCTGTTTATCCATTGTATATATAATAGTTTGCATCTGTTAATCCTAAACTCCTAACTCAGTCTCCCCCACCCCAAATGTGTGCTGTTTTAAGCCTCTAGATTAGTGCATTAATAACTTCTTATGCATCAATAGGAAACTAATACAAATTTCAAGTCACTGTTTCTCCTGGCTGTATGGAGTACTCAGTTCAGTTCAGTTCAGTCGCTCACTCGTGTCTGACTCTTTGCGACCCCATGAAACGCAGCACCCCAGGCCTCCCTGCCCATCACCAACTCCTGGAGTCCACTCAAACCTGTGTCCACTGAGTCGGTGATGCAATCCAACCATCTCATCCTCTGTCGTCCCCTTCTCCTCCTGCCCTCAATCTTTCCCATAATCAGGGTCTTTTCAAATGTCAGCTCTTCACATCAAGTGGCCAAAGTATTGGAATTTCAGCTTAACCATCAGTCCTTCCAATGAACACCCAGGACTGATTTCCTTTAGGATGGACTGGTTGGATCTCCTTGCAGTCCAAGGGACTCTCAAGAGTCTTCTCCAACATTACAGCTCAAAAACATCAATTCTTTAGCACTCAGCTTTCTTTATATTCCAACTCTCACATCCATACATGACTACTGGAAAAACCATAGCCTTGACTAGATGGACCTTTGTTGGCAAAGTAATGTCTCTGCTTTTGAATATGCTGTCTAGGTTGGTAATAACTTTCCTTCCAAGAAGTAAGTGTCTTTTAATTTTATGGCTGCACTCACCATCTGCAGTGATTTTGGAGCCCCCCTAAATAAAGTCATCCACTGTTTCCACTGTTCCCCCATCTACTTCCCATGAAGTGATGGGACCAGATACCATGATCTTCGTTTTCTGAATGTTGAGCTTTAAGCCAACTTTTTCACTCTCCTCTTTCACTTTCATCAAGCGGCTTTTCAGTTCCTCTTCACTTTCTGCCATAAGAGTGGTGTCATCTGTATATCTGAGGTTATTGATACTTTTCCCAGCAATCTTGATTCCAGTTTGTGCTTCCTCCAGCCCAGTGTTTCTTATGATGTACTCTGCATATAAGTTAAATAAGCAGGGTGACAATATACAGCCTTGAAGTACTTTTCCTATTTGGAACCAGTCTGTTGTTCCATGTCCAGTTCTAACTGTTGCTTCCTGACCTGCATACAGGTTTCTCAAGAGGCAGGCCAGGTGGTCTGGTATTCCCATCTCTTTCAGAATTTTCCACAGTTTATTGTGATTCACACAAACACTTTGGCAGAGTCAATAAAGGTCACATGCAACTCAGAACTACATTTTTCTCCAGAAATCAGACTGGTAGAGGAGTAAGTCTTGCCTCCATTTGGAACAATTCTGAAGAAACATCCCAGGTTTTGAGTTGCCTGTAGGAAGTTCTGGAGCCTCTGGTCTCATGTAGTTTAACTTCTCTTTCTGCCCAGTTCTGCTTCCCTCACAAATTGTCTTCCTGACAGCAGGCCCCATTAGGCTCTTGTATACAAATTCCCATTGCAGACTCTTTCCTCATGGAACCAGATTTTAGGCAATGGTCTAGATGAATGGAATTGTGGAGGAGAAGTAAGATGAGGTTTGTCCCATAGGAGTCCAGCTGGGCAGAGCAGAATCCTACAAAGAATGGTAAGATAATGATGTCAGATACCACATGACCCAAACTTAGAGGGACCATGTATTTGAGTTATATCAGAACAGACTGTGTATACAGAGACTGCAGTCATGAAGTTAAAAGACGCTTGCTCCCTGGAAGAAAAGCTATGACAAAACTAGACAACATATTAAAAAGCAGATATTACTTTGTTGACAAAGGTCCATATAGTCAAAGCTATGGTTTTTCCAGTAGTCATGTATGGATATGAGTGTTGGACCATAAAGAAGACGGAGCACCAAAGAACTGATGCTTTTGAACTGTGGTGTTAGAGGAGTCCCTTGGACTGCAAGGAGATCAAACCAGTCAATCCTAAAGGAAATCAACCCTGAGTATTCATTCAGGACTGATGCTGAAGATGAAGCTCCAATACTTTGGCCACCTGATGGGAAGAGCTGACTCATGAGAAAAGACCCTGATGCTGGGAAAGATTGAAGGCAGTAGGAGATGGGGATGACAGAGGAAGAGATGGTTGGAAGGCATCACCAACTCAGTGGACATGAGTTTGAACAAGCTCTGGGAGATAGTAAAGGGCAGGGAAGCCTGGCGTGCTGCAGTCCATGGGGTCACAAAGCGTTGGACATGACTGAGTGACTGAACAACAACAAATACCTCTTGTCCTGGGGGCTATAATTAACAGTTAACCTGTTTGATTCTTAAAAGTGTTGCAGGTTGGATGGTGAATTGCATGGTCCATGTTCCCAGATACCATACTGGGAGAGGGCAGAGGATGGAGGGGCCAGTGTGGGATGGGGTGTGCTGATGAGTAGGGAAGTCCACATTAGGTAGCTTCTGAGCTAGACCTTGAGGGATGAGCAGGAATTTTTTTCCATAGAAGAGTTCAGGTATCCTTGTGGGTAGAAAAGAGACAAGCATGAATAGAGAAAGACTGATAGGAATACACACAGGTGTGACAAGTTGGGGAACAGTCATGGGAAGGGGAGGCTCTCCTTCTTAGAATGACATAAGGAGCTGGTCAATGGTGTCATTTGATGGATATATAAGACAAGGACATCAGCACACATTGGTCACAGAGGTGATGAGTGCCCACATACAGAGTCATGCGACATTCCCTTATGTCTTGGAGAAAATCCAAAGAAGGAAAGGAACAGATGGCTTGCCTTCCACTGTCTGAGGCCAGACCCTCTGCGTGTCTGGACAGCACTATTCTTTTGTCTCTAATCTGGTTTGCTTATTTGCCCTGTAAATACTTTTGTGGATTGATGATGGAAACCAGGGCTTCCCTGGTAACTCGGTGGTAAAGAACTCACCTGCCAATGCAGAAGTGGGCTCAATCACTGGATCGGGGAGATCCCCTGGAGAAGGAAATGGCAACCCACTCCAGTGTTCTTGCCTGGGAAATCCCATGGACAGAGGAGCCTGGAGGACTACAGTCCGAGGGATTGCAAAGAGTTGGACACGACTTAGCGACTAAACAACAATAGTGTTGATAGTAATGATCATTCCTTACTTTTGCAGCCCTTAAAACACTTTTGAAGCTGTTTCACACTCATTATTTAATACAATCCAAGATTTTCTCTTGTCTTCAGCACTCTCCTGTGTAAAAGGCAGAGCAGGTATTATTTTTCTCTCATTTGACTGGAAAGATGAAAAGTCATTGGTTGAAAGAATTCTCAATGATGACAGATGTGGAGCTCCCCTGGAACCCGAGTATAGCAGCTCCTACAACAGTGGTCTTTTGGTCACATTGTGAGAAGGTAATGGTGAATCTTTGGCCAGTGGTGGCTGGTAAACCCATCACTGTGTTGATCTTTTCCTTCATTAGGCCCACCACTGAATGGCATCATTGCCTCCACAGATGCACACTGCAGAGTTTATTGAAGTGTACGCTGAACGATTTTTGTAGATGTGGATGAAGGATATGTCTCTGCTGAGTAAATGATGCTATTTTATTCCAGAATAGCTTTACTTAGTGCCTGTTGTACACTTTACATCGATTCTTGGCCACACCCCGCAAAGAAGGAAACTGGCAAGAGGGCATTGATCTCAGTGGGGCAATTCCCTGCCTACAGCCACAGACAGTACAGATGAAACTAGGGTCTGCCCTGGTTCTGCCTGTGTCCACATTCAACGCCTCTTTTGCTCAGTCATCTTGGCTCTTTGGACTCTGGTGGTCTCAGGGGGAGTCAAGATAAGGACTCCGAGGGCTGTGGCTCTTTATGTAGGATTTATGTAGGCTTAGAGCCCTTTTAGGGGCTTCCCTGGTAGCTCAGAGGTTAAAGCGTCTGCCTGCAAAGCAGAAGACCCGAGTTCGATCCCTGGGTTGGGAAGATCCCCTGGAGAAGGAAATGGCAACCCACTCCAGTATTCTTGCTTGGAGAATCCCATGGACGGAGGAGCCTGGTGGGCTGCCGTCCACGGGGTCGCAAAGAGTCAGACACGACTGAGCAACTTCACTTTCACTTTCTTTCAGAGCCCTTTGAGGATGTGATATTTAAATTATAGACCTTCTCCCTGGAAAAAAAAAAAAGCACACTTATTGAATATTTTGTTTGAAATTTTATGGAGCTAATGGACTGCCAAAACCACTCTGTAGTTTCCTGATCAGGAACAGCCGCCCTAGAGGAAGGTAAAACGGAGGAAAACAGGAACAGAAAAGTTTCAGTAGCTCACCGTGGCCACCTGGAGCTTCTCATTTTTAAGCTCATCTCTGCTAGGGCTTAAAGGGTTTGGGTCTTTGTCTTCATAAAACAGGTTATTACCTGAAAGGCAATTAAAGCAGCAGGAGGGAAGGCTGAGCCAGCTGCTGGGCAGAGTGGCAATCCGCTCTCTAGAAAGCCCAAGCTCTGGAGAAGTCTCATTTCGGGGCACTGGAGTTTTGTTCATTTAGAGTATGAAATGTTCAGCAATAATGAAATTCGGGCATTTTTTTGTGACTTGCACCCTCTCACCTTCTCCCTTTTTAGATTAATGGTTTGAAAGCAGTCAACTTAACGCAGTCCACTATTTCCTGGATGAGTCTTCTGTCCCAAGGCTGTGTCAAGATGATGAAATGTAGCCAATTGAAAAACAGTGAAAATGGGTTTTTAGGACCTCTTAAAAGCTGATTTGGATCAATTTTTAAGATGGCCAGAAAAAAAGCTTATCTATGAAGAGTCTACAGAGGTCAATCACAATTCCAAGAACATATTTTAAAATATTTGGATATTTTTATGGGGATTCTTCATGGCCACATCTGATCTCATCCTAGCCTTCCTCCCCCACTGTATCTGCCATTGCCTCCAGAGAAGCATCTTTAGTCCCATTCGGATCATCTTTCCACTTGACTCCTGAAATGCCATCCCCCAGGCATCTAGAGCTCCCCTGCCCCTCTGCCAACCATCTTCCATTCATCCAGCATTGTGAGATGGGCCAGGGCCTGGACAGTCTGTAGATCTTTTGTGCCGCCTACTCTCTACCTTGCTCAGCCTCATTTGCAAGAGAAGATGCTAGCTCCTGCATTGTATTATTGTACTGTGAAAATTAAATAAGATAATATATATAAAGTGAATGTAAAGTGATAGTATAGATAAAGCTACTCTTTGCTCCCTTCCTTAAAGCCAGAGAAAATACTGCCTGTTTCAGAAGATCCTCCTGAAAGGTGAGTCTAGAATTAGATTTCTTCCTCTCTTTTAGTCTGCTCAGTTGCCAAAACAAAATAATACAGGCTAGGTGGCTCAGAGACTAATTTTCACATAGTTGCAGTGGCTGGAAGTTCCAGATGGAGGTCCAACGGGACGGGTTTCTGGTGAGAACTCTCTTCCTGGCTTACAGACAGCCACCTTCTTACCAAGTCCACAGAGGGCCCCTCCTTAGCACGTGCTCCTGGGGAGAAAGGCAAGCTCTCTGGTGTCCTTTCTTATATGATGCTAATCCATCAGGTCCACCCTTATCACTTTTTTAACTTTAAATTTAACCTTAATTCCTTTCTTACTCCCCAGACAGCCCCACTAGGTTCATTAGGGCCTCAACACATGAACTGGGGGTGGGGGGAACTGCACCCTTTCAGTCCGTACCACCCTCTGATACAAAACTTCCTCTGTATTTAAAACAAACACCTTCACATTTTAACATTTGAGTGTTTTCCATTACCCTGTTGCATGAAAGGTATATTTTCAGTGACTGGAGTAAGCCTCAGAGCCAGGGACCTGTTTTTCCCTTTTATGTACTACATGGCACCCCACTCCAGTACTCTTGCCTGGAAAATCCCATGGATGGAGGAGCCTGGTAGGCTGCAGTCCATGGGGTTGCAAAGAGTTGGACATGACTGAGCGACTTCTTTCACTTTTCGCTTTCATGCATTGGACAAGGAAATGGCAACCCGTTCCAGTGTTCTTGCCTGGAGAATCCCAGGGATGGCGGAGCCTGGTGGGCTGCCATCTCTGGGGTCGCACAGGGTAGGACATGACTAAAGCGACTTAGCAGCAGCAGTAGCAGCAGTAGCAGCAGCATGAGACAGGGCATTTTTTAGGGTTTGTTGTTTAGTTGCTCAATCATGTCTGACTCTTTGAAACCCCATGGATTGTAGCCCACCAGGCTCCTCAGTCCACGGGATTTCCCAGGCATGAATACTATAGTGGGTTTCCATTTCCTTCTCCAGGGGATCTTCTGGACTCAGGGATCAAACCTGCATTTGCAAGCAGAGTCTCCTGCATTGCAAGCATATTCTTTACTGCTGAGCCCCTGGGGAAACCCTTTTTAGGGTTTAAGAAATACTAATTAATGAACTGGCTAGTTGTCCACCTAACATAGAGCTAATCACGACCTCTGTTTCATGGAACTGTGTGGATGTCCTGAATAGATGTGTAATTAGGATTGGCTAGATTAAGAAATGGTCCCCAAATCTCAGTCCTTAAACAGTCCCCAAATCTTAAAATAGCAAAATGTCTTTCCTCCTCTTGCTATGTAGCCACCATGGAACGACAAGAGAATGTATTCATTGTTGTCATCCAGGAACCCTGGCAGTTCCCACCCAGACACTGCTGGTTGCTGTGACAGAAAGCAAAGAGAGCTGTGTAGGGTCTGACATCAGTAATCACAGGCTCACTGGCCACAATTCATTGGTCAAACCTGTGTGATCCCATCTAACTGGGAGAGATGCAGGCAGTACAACCCTACCACATGTCCAAAAGGTGGAGAGCTGCACGTATTGGATGAACACCACTAGTGACCACCACACTGGAGACACAGATGTTCAGTTTTCCAGAAAGCAGAAAAGTTGACAATCATTTTCTATTTATCTTCTGTGTCAATAGGAAATTGGCTTCAACCTTCCCGCCTTTCCCATGTCAAATTAGCCTAGAACTTTCACCATGTCTGGGAAGTCTGGGTTGGTAGCTCAGTTAAAGCTTGCTGTGATTGAACAGACCCTTACTTACCATCTGATCCAGGGACTTGCACAATGACTCTAAGGCAATCCAGACCTGTATCTCCAGGAAAGCTGGTAAGAAGGGTTTGGTCAGAGTAGGAAAGACCATACCTGTCTGAACTATGAATTCAGACTTTACGTCCTCTCTGTCTGAATTATGCATAGGGCTTCATTGTAATACATATTCTGTTCTAATTTTATTCTAGCCTATATAATAATAAATGATGCCACAGAAAGAATTTGTAAACCATGAATGTAGTTCAACCACATAAGCAGGATATAGGTGATGCCACATTATTTCTAAAGCCTGAAGCCAGGCCTTAAGGACTGAATTGACACCTGTGTCCTCTGCAGTGCCTGGCACAGGCTCTCCCTTTGACTTCAGGACACGCCGTCCTGGTCTTGATGACTGTTGTTGAGCTAGATTTCAGGGTGCTCTCCTTGACTCAGGAGCCGCATGCACTGCACGTTGGGCAGCCTCCTCTCTGATGTGTGAAGCATCCCATTTGCATTGCAAATGGAGCTACTGCCCCTCTGCTTGGTGTCCAGTCCTTGGCTTGTTTGGACTAATCTATTATGCAAAGTAAACCAAAGAGGAATTAGAGTATTTTTGTCTGCATGTCTTCAAAATCATAGTCCCTAAATGCTTAGGATCCTTTGAAAGTTGTCTTCCTTGTGTTTCTTTAAAAAACTCTCTTTCTGAGCAAGTCAAGGGCTGATGAGCTGTCCCCACACTTACATGCAAATGTGGGAGAGTAACAAAGACCTTGATTACAGCTCCATTTGCTTCATGCAGGACTCCAGCAGCCAGTTAAAGTCCCAGAAAACATGAGTCATGGACTCTAGCAAGTGACGATGGAGCCAGTGGGGCCTCCTGGGTAGTCAGACTCCCTGTTCTAGGAAGCAGTAACTGATGCCTTCAAACTGTGATGCTGGAGAAGACTCTTGAGAGTCCCCTGGACAGCAAGGAGATCAAACAGTCAGTCTTAAAGGAAATCAACCTTGAATATTCATTGGAAGGATTGATGCTGAAGCTGAAGCGCCAATACTCTGGCCACCTGATGTGAAGAGCCAAATCATCAGAAAAGACTCTGATGCTGGGAAAGATTGAGGGCAGGAGGAGAAGGGGAAGACAGTGGATTAAATGCTTGGATGGCATCACCCACTCGATGGGCATGAGGTTGAGCAAGCTCTGGGAGATGGTGAAGGACAGGGAAGCCTGGTGTGCTGCAGTCCATGGGGTCTCAAGGAGTTAGACATGACTGAGCAACTGAACAACAGCAACAATAGCTGGTAAAGGATCCCTTTAGTCCCCATTGAAGTGTTGCTCTCACTAGAAGAACTCCATGGTCAAGCTATGATCATGCAGGGTCTCCTCAAGGGGAATGAGTGTGTGGGACTGAGTGTCCCCCTGTGAATAGGAGGAGTGAGTGAGGGCTCTGAACAAGGAGTGATTAGGGATCAGGACAGGTTGGGAATGGGTGGGCTAAGTAGGATTAACCTCAAATGCACAAACTGGTGAAAACCCTCCACTTTGGGATCACTAGGTCCCATTCTTTTAGTGCAAGAACAACAAGTAAGTCCCAACTCTTCCCTCTAAATCTATTTATGGTAAATTTCAGAATCTTACTGAATAAAGTTTGGGGACTAAAGAACAGAGGGGTCTGTGCACCTGGAGTCCTCAGCACCAAAGATGTTAATACATTAATTTAATTAAACACACGGCCAAACAGCAGCCACACCACATACATCTTCCCTAATGAAAGTGCAAAACCCACTGCAAATTCTCCTGATTTATTAAATCGAATTATTCAACTCAATCAGTAAAGAAGAAAGCCCCTGAGCTGGGAGGAGGGGTACCTGTGCTTTAAGATTAGACCAGTCCAGCCAGGGAAATGTATAAGCTGGTTCACTGGGACTTAATGTCAGGGAAAAGGGAGTTAAAGGATGGTGCCTTGGGGCCTAGGGCCAGATTAACTTGCTTGGTTCAGCTCTCCAGCCCCTTCCTCACTGCCTGGCACAGAGCAGGCACTGCTGATCTGTTTTCAAGGTATGAAAACACAGGTATTGAAAAATGAACAAGAGAGTGGTAAGCATGGCAGTGAGGCGAGCTGATGTCAAAGCCTCCCTGACCCCCAAACCCTGCAGAAGCCCATCTTGTTCTTGACCCTCAGGCTTCACCAGGAAGATTTTGAGAAGAGTTAAGACTTATTTGCTATTCTTCTGCCAAAGTAGTTTTAATGACTGCAAAACTGAATTGGGTATGTGAGAGGTTCCTAACAAATGTTTGCCAAAGCAGTGAGGTTTACCTAGTGCCATCCGTGAAGACCTCATAAGTATTTCTTTGCCTATGACTCGTTATTGATGAATATCACCTCATGGACGTGGAGGCCAGGTTGGGTTATTGATAAAGAACAGAAGGAGAGGATGAACCACAGCTACTTTTCTGAGAAGTGTAGTTAAGGTGACTGAGGACAGGTGGCCTGACGTGAGTCGTGGGCCTCAGAGAACAGGGCACGCAATCTCATAGCATCCTTCCGTCAATACCTCTCACAACCACTGCAGCCTTGAACTTAGTGACGGGCAAGCAACCTTGTTCCTCTCTGAACCCTACTCCCTCTGGACCATAGGAACATCTGCCTTTTTGCTCTGAGTTTCAATATGAAGCTTCCTTTCTTAACATGGTGTGAGTGCCTGCAAAACTGAGTTCCCTGGGTACTTATATAAACTTCCAAGTCATGTTATAACTGGGGGCCATGTCATTAGGCTGCTGGGGCAGTTTCCCTGGCCTCTTCTAGCCCATCTGTGATTTGGATTAGCAATGCAGTTTACTAAACAATTCCCCACTGGGTCCAGATCAACACTTTGAATGTAGCTTCAACATATAATTATCTGAATTAGCTGAAAATAATGATAAAATAATTCCTACAGTTGCCTCCTTCTTCTGCTTCTCCCCTCCTCTTCCTCACCTTCCCCACAGCTTCCTCCACCTCCTCTTTCTCCTCTCTATTTTACTGCTAAAGCACTGAATAGTTTTGGAATTCTGTTTACTGAATCCTTCCATCTTTGCCCACTTCCTCCAACATATTTCACTCAACCTTTTATCCCTAAGGTTATATTCCTGTTATCCATACTTTGGAAAGAAGTCTTCTTTGCTGGAGAGGGGGTGGCTTTGGCAATGCATTTTACTGCACACTTGCAATAGAAATTGTGCTCACAGAAAAGATGCCCACATCCTCCCAGTGACCATGATCAGTACTTTCTTTCTGACCTATCTTTCACTTCAGATACTTTTATTGTCATTTTAACAAGATAAGAGTTGATGGCCATCTCTTTTTCCCACTCCCAAATCAGTGACAGCACCAAGATTGGGCTTGGAGATCTAGAACCTTCCATTGTCTCCATAAATCACTTCTAAAGTTACTGCTTCAAGAAGTTTTCACTTCAAGGCAAATAGATGGGGAAGCAATGGAAACAATGACAGACTATTTTCTTGGGCTCAAAAATCACTGCAGATGGTGATTGCAGCCATGAAATTAAAAGATGTTTGCTCCTTAGAAGAAAAGCTGTGATGAATCTAGACAGTTTATTCAAAAGCAGAGATGTTACTTCGTAAGCAAAGGTCTGTATAGTCAAAGCTATGATTTTTCCAGTAGTCATTTATGGATGTGAGAGTTGGACCATAAAGAAGGCTGAGCAACAAAGAATTGATGCTTTTGAACTGTGGTGTTCGAGAAGACTCTTGAGAGTTCCTTGGACTGCAAGGAGATCAAACCAGTCAATCCTAAAGGAAATCAACCCTGATGCTAAAGCTGAAGCTCCAATACTTTGACTACCTGATGCAAAGAGCTGACTCATTGGAAAAGACCCTGATGCTGGGAAAGATTGAAGGCAGGAGGAGCAGGGGATGACAGAGGATGAGATGGTTGGATGGCATCACCAAAGCAATGGACATGAGTTTGAGCAAGTTCTGGGAGATGGTGAAGGACAGGGAAGCCTGGCATGTTGCAGTCCATGGGATCACAAAGAATTGGGCATGACTGAATGACTGAACAACAACAAAAGTTACTGCAAATCAATAGAAAGTTTAAGTGAATACAATATTCTTGCAAAGCAATTGAAACTTCAAACAGGATCCTCTAGTCCCCCTCCAAAACTGGACCACAACCTCCAATCCTTACTGTCGTTTCTGTTGCCCTTTATTATGTTTACTTATGGGTTTTGATGAGACCTGAGATTCTTTGGGATTTACTTTGTAATAAACAACCTTCGAGAGGCATGTGCATTTTCTCTGGGTGAGACATTCTGTCTCATATTCACTCACACATAAACAGCGATTGATTTCCTTTATAAATAATTAGTGGGCATGCAGCACAGAGCAGGCTCCGGAGGGACCAGACACAAGGCGTGTATAGATGATGGGGATGGAAAAGGGAGGAGGCAAAGAAGATGGAGGAAGAAGAGAAGGGCGTCTATAGTGGCGTCTGCAGGAAGGTTAAGGGAGAGTTTTATGGGATGTCAATTGTCCACAGCAGGAGATTCAGGATGTCCTGAGCCCATCAGATCTGTGGGCTTTATTGTCAGGGACTGGGCTTCATTGAGGTCTTCTGTTAGGTGCTCCTGGGGATGGCCAGATGAGCAAGACCAAGAGATACAGAGATCCATCAGGTTTCAGAGTGGACAGAATCTTAGCATTCATGTAGTCTAATCTCCATCTAAAGTCTGAACTACAACCAGGGCAACCAGTATCCAGCCTCTGCTTCAGCAGAACTCCTTGGATAAAAAAGGTTTCCAGGGAGAATTAACCAGTTCTGTTTTCGAATACATCAGAATGAATGATGGAATTATTACAATATAATGGAAGTCCAAGTAATTTCCACCCAGAGGCCCTTGTTCTGCCTTTGAAACTGTCCCCAATATGCTATGACCCTTCCCACATACTGATTCTTTATTTTTTTGAGTCTAGAATATTCTTGGCAACCTGACACTCTCCGTGAACATCCTCCAATTTCTCACTGTCCCTTAGAGTTCTAGGGAATTCTGACCAGCAGTTTAGTGGAGGTGGGAGTGTCTTTTCTTATTTATTTGTGCTCTAGTAGTTTATACTGAATAGCATCATATATTTCCTATCTTATACTTGTGTAGAACAGTTTCTTTATTAGACCTTCAGTTCAGTTCTGTTCAGGTCAGTTCAGTTGCTCAATCATATCTGACTCTTTGCGACCCCTGAATTGCAGCACACCAGACCTCCCTGTCCATCACCAACTCCCGGAGTTCACTCAAACTCATGTCCATCGAGTCAGTGATGCCATCCAGCCATCCCATCCTCTGTCATCCCATTCTCTTCCTGCCCCCAATCCCTCCCAGCATCAGAGTCTTTTCCAGTGAGTCAACTCTTCAGATCAGGTGGCCAAAATATTGGAGTTTCAGCTTTAGCATCAGTCCTTCCAAAGAACACCCAGGGCTGATCTTTAGAATGGACTGGTTGGATCTCTTTGCAGTCCAAGGGAGTCTCAAGAGTATTCTCCAATATCACAGTTCAAAAGCATCAATTCTTTGGCACTCAGCTTTCTTCACAGTCCAAATCTCACATCCATACATGACCACTGGAAAAACCATAGCCTTGACTAGATGGACCTTAGTTGGCAAAGTAATGTCTCTGCTTTTGAATATGCTATCTAGGTTGGTGATAACTTTCCTTCCAAGGAGTAAGAGTCTTTTAATTTCATGGCTGCCGTCACCATCTACAGTGATTTTGGAGCTCCCCAAAATAAAGTCTGACACTGTTTCCACTGTTTCCTCATCTATTTCCCTTGAAGTGATGGGACCAGATGCCATGATCTTCATTTTATAAATGTTGAGCTTTAAGCCAATTTTTTCACTCTCCTCTTTCACTTTCATCAAGAGGCTTTTCAGTTCCTCTTCACTTTCTTCCATAAGGGTGGTGTCATCTGCATATCTGAGGTTATTGATATTTCTCCCGGCAATCTTGCTTCCAGCTTGTGGTTCTTCCAGCCCAGCATTTCTCATGATGTACTCTGCATATAAGTTAAATAAGTAGGGTGACAATATACAGCCTTGATGTACTCCTTTTCCTATTTGGAACCAGTCTGTTGTTCCATGTCTGTTGAGTTCTAACTGTTGCTTCCTGACCAGCATACAGATTTCTCAAGAGGCAGGTCAGGTGGTCTGATATTCCCATCTCTTTCAGAATTTTCCACAGTTTATTGTGATCCACACAGTCAAAGTCTGTGACATAGTCAATAAAGTAGAAATAGCTGTTTTTTAGGAACTCTCTTGCTTTTTTGATGACCTAGCAGATGTTGGCAATTTGATCTCTGATTCCTCTGCCTTTTCCAAAACCAGCTTGAACATCCGGAATTTCACAGTTCATGTATTGTTGAAGCCTGACTTGGAGAATTTTGAGCATTACTTCACTAGCATGTGAGATGAGTGCAATTGTGCGGTAGTTTGAGCATTCTTTGGCATTGCCTTTCCTTGGGATTGGAATGAAAACTGACCTTTCCCAGTCCTGTGGCCACTGCTGAGTTTTCCAAATTTGCTGGCATATTGAGTGCAGCACTTTCACAGCATCATCTTTCAGGATTTGAGATAGCTCAACTGGAATTCCATCACCTCCACTAGCTTTGTTCATAGTGATGCTTTCTAAGGCCCACTTGACTTCACATTCCAGGATGTCTGGGTCTAGGTTGGTGATCACACCATCATGATTATCTGGGTCGTGAAGATCTTTTTGTACAGTTCTTCTGTGTACACCTCTTCTTAATATCTTCTGCTTGGTCCATACCATTTCTGTCCTTTATTGAATCCATCATTGCATGAAATGTTCCCTTGGTATCTCTAATTTTCTTGAAGAGATCTCTAGTTTTACCTTATACTTATTCAAATATCAAGAACTTCTTTTAGAAATGTGTTCTACCATTTATTCATTTATTTAGCAAATAACAATATTCAGCCATGACCATGTGCTAGGCACTCGTTTAGGGATTCAGTATGTACTCATCTTTTAGGGATGAGTATTACTTTGCCAACAAAGATCCGTCTAGTCAAAGCTATAGTTTTTCCAGTAGTCATGTATGAATGTGAGAGTTGGACTATAAAGAAAGCTGAGTGTTGAAGAATTGATGTTTTTGAGCTATGGTGTTGGAGAAGACTCTTGAGAGTCCCTTGGACTGCAAGGAGATCAAACCAGTCAATCCTAAAGGAAATCAGTCCTGAATATTCATTGAAAGGATTGATGCTGAAGCTGAAACTCCAATTCTTTAGCCACCTAATGCAAAGAACTGACTCATTGGAAAAGACCCTGATGGTGGGCAAGATTGAAGGCAGAAGGAGATGACATAGGATGAGATGGTTGGATGGCATCACCGATTCAATGCACATGAGTTCAAACAAACTCCAGGAGTTGGTGAAGGACAGGGAAGCCTGGTGTGCGGCAGTCCGTGGGATCGCAAAGAATCAGACATGACTGAGTGACTGAACTTAACTGAATTGATGTGCCAGTGAATGAAACAATGTGATTTCCTCCTTTAAGCTTATATTACAGTTGGAAGAGAGTGATCATCAACACAGGGAGCTCAGGTTGGTTCTCTGTGATTAACTGGAAGGGTGGGATGGGTGTTGGGTGCTCACAAGAGGGATATATGTATACTTATAGCTGATTCACGTTGTTGTACATCAGAAATCAACACAACATTGTAAAGCAATTATCCTCCAATTAAAGATAAATTTTTAAAAACAAATAAACAGTACGCAGAGTGAAACAGAACAGACTAGGGTATTAGGCAGATCTGGGTGGAGCTGCTTCTCATTCAATGTGTATATATGTGTATGGCTATTTTACATACTGTACATTTCATCATTTATATCTTCTCCATGGCTTATGCCATCATCCATAATATGGGAGATGATTTTGCATGAGGATGATGACAGCTGTCACCACTGCTAATGCTTCCACAGCTCAAGATACCAGCACCACACACTCATGTCATCAGTCACAGTACAGAAGCTCTGGAATCATCATGGGCTCCATGTGGCCAGTCCTAATGGATCTAGAAGCACATCTTAGCTGTGTAAGATGGCCAAAGGTTTTTAACTTTGAGCCTCAGTTATTTGCAAAATGAGGATAGAAATGACAGCTTTTGTAGTGAGGATAAGATGAAATATTGCATGTTAAGCATATCTTAGTTCATAGCAGAATTTATTCTTAATAAGCAAAAGTTAGTTTCCATTTTTCTCCCCTTTCTATATTGCTATCCCATATGTGGATAAAATTGCCTATTCAAGAAAGGTTGAGAATTGAACCACTAGAGATCTTTCTCATATTGACCTTACTTAATAATTTAGGGTTTTTGAACATGGTAGGCAGGTTTGGAGTCCATCTAACTATGGTACCAGTTTCTCCATGCATATATGACTTTTTCCATAAGCACATCAGATTAGAAAGGTTACTAATATTGTTGTATATGGAATGGGCTAGCTTGGTAAGAATGTATAGGTTTTAGGTTGAACTGAATGGTAGATTATGGGATAAGACTGAACAGAATAGTTGTAATCAGCATATGAATCGGAATGAGACTGAGGCAAGATAGATTGAAATGGAATTCAGTGGGAGAGGATGAGATGAGGTGAAATGATTTGGAATAGTCTGAAGCAGAATAGTCTGGATGGGGAGTGGGTCGAGACCATGTGGACACAGAGCAATCAAAGAAAGTAATTTTTTAGGTTCTATCCTCTCCAACGTCTTTTTTTTTCTTCTACCGACTCTGAACATATCTGTCGTGAGCATCTTGAACCTCCGTGTGTTTTGCACAGCCTGATGCTAGTGTTGACAGAGACTTACTGCTGCCATCAAGGGATTTATGCTGCCTCTTTAACGTCCCCCTTCTGTGGTGGCTTTACGGCCCTGCTGTCCAACTTACTATCCGCAGATTGCCATTTGGCATGGAGTCTCTCTTTGTCCCAAATGCATGAGGAGTGGGAAGGGGTGTGAGGCCCCCTGTGTAAGACAGCTGTGTCTGTTTCTGGATTGGGTCTTGGCTGGGACCAGTGATTTTTCTGCTTTTAGTTATTTTATATTTTAAAACAATTTCCTGCACCAATAGGGTCATTTTTCCTAAGGGAATGCTGTGTGCAGTGTCTATACAAGCTAAAGGAACTAGGATGTTCCTGAACGCTGGGGAGCACACGTTCTTTTCTAGGTGTTCTGACTCTTTAATAAAAAGTGTGTATATGGGGAGCTAATCCTTTTACACCCCTCTTCAGCTCCAGCAGAGGCTACATCATACCCAAGTGTCCCTCTCCATGTGAGTGTTACAATGCACCTCCAGGAATAGTTCTGGCCGACAGTGATTCATTTGTCTTTATTTTCCTGCTCTGCCTTGTCTTTACATCATCTGGGATTATAGTTAGCAGGCAGTTGGGAGCTAAGATTCCCAAGCCACGGTTTGCTTACGAATCATTTCTCCCTATAGGCTCCTAGGGGGCTGACGTTACTGTTGAAAAGCTAGTTGTAGAGACTGTGTGTGTGTGTTTAAGCATATGGGTTTTGAAGCCAGACAGCCTTGTGGGTCCTAGCCACCAGAAATAGGGTGAAATAAAGCACTCAGCTCGGGGGCAGTATCTGGGGGTGAGGGCCTTCTGACGTTTTGCACCGTGGTTGATTCTCTTGTCTTACCCTACTTCTGCTTCTGCTGTCAGGGGAAAATCATGATTCAGCTTCTTCCTACCTGGGGCCTTCAGAGAATCATTTAACCTCATGGAGTCTCATTTTCCTCAACTGTAAAACAGGCATCCTATGCTTACACCTGAGAATTTCAGTGGGGAAAAGATGAGATAGCACAACTAAGACATCAGCTACAGGGAATACTTACGGAACAGTGTGTCTCTGCCTTCGGTATCCACCCCTCCCCTGAAAAAACAACAGCAACAACCAAACAGACAGTAAGACAGCAGCAAAGGTTTGAGTGCAGTGGCGGAAGGGCTACAGTTGGTTTTCTCGTGTAGACTGTTTTTTCAATATGAATTGCCAGAGTTCCCTCAGACTTGGGCAGACCTTCATGCATAGTAGGAACCAATGGGCTGCAAAGGCTGGACTGGGACATGGGTTTTAGGGCTTGCTGTACTCACAGATAAAACCTTCCACCTCTTCAGGCAGACAGGGGTGTCATCGTGGAAAGCAGAATGCATCTATGATGCTGTAAGCTTCAACTCTAAGTCTTCATTTCTTAGAACTAATTGTGATTGCTAATGTTCCCCCAAAGGTATCTAAAGCCATCACTAATAAAGAGCTCTGTCTGATAAAGATTATTTGCAGTGAGATTTATGTACTAGGCTCTTACCCAACCTGCCATGCCACTCCTTCCAAATCCCACTTCTAGTCCATCTTAGGTTTCTTCCTATCTCTGAAGATCCCCTGGCCACTACAGGTCACCGTTATTTCTTTGTCCACTCTGCTTTGGGAGGTGGTCATTTCAAGTCATTCTGGGGATAGCAACTAAGATGCTGGTACCAGCCATGAGTAAGGCATTGGCTAAGCTCTGATCTCTCTCTTCTGATGTCATCAAGGATGTTCTGAACTACCTCCAGAGATCACCCAGTGAAAGCAGAAGACATCAGACCCAGGGCATATCTTTGGATGCAAGTAGCCTTCAAGGTAGCTCAATGCCTTAATGACAAAATCTAGGCTAGATCCCAGATCTTCCTAACCATGTCCTCTTCCCACAGTTGCTTGGCAATCAGCACTTAGATGCTGCTACCTTGTAAATATCCACTGCAGGGCTGGGTATCTGTAGGCTTCTTCCAACTGACTAGAGAGTGATATCTTTAAAGGAGGAGCCAGTGTTTAATCAATGTATCTGCATGATGCCCAGCACAAAGCTGGTATATTGGAGAAGCTCTTAAAAAGATCACAAATGAACTCCAAGCCTCCAAATACTTATTGACTTGGTTTTACCTATACTAGAGGCATTAACATTGCAAAAACAATTCCTGGATGAGCAAGAACTGTATTACCTCATGGGGTTGATTTCCATTGTTAGCCATTGTAGAAGTCCAGCTAGGTATGATATCTTGGGGTCAGGGAGGCCTTGCCATGCCTTTCATAACTCATAACATAGACAGCAACCCAATCCTCAGTGTTGGAGTCTGCTGAAATACAGGTGACTAAAAAAATCTAATTAATATGGTTTTAATTATGGCAGTAATGATACCTATCTCTCAGCATGAGAAGGTAAGATATTGTTAGTAATACTAAATTTCCCAAGGGTGCTGAGACCCTTTAAGATGAGTTAATTTGAAAGTTACTGATATGATTAGAGAACTGAAATAGGCATATTTGAAAGATTCCAAAGGGGGTAATCAAATATCCATATATCAGTCAATTGTGCAGTCAATCAGTCAGTAATCTAGACACTGTTAGGTTCTGGCAGTACATAAGTAGATGATATCCTGTTTTTTTTTTTTTTTACCATATATAATTAAGAAGAACAGACAAAGCACAGGTCCCTGCTCCCTCTAACTAGTTCAGTGATATTTCTTACATTGCTTATTTCAACCCAGCATGTGTTACCTTACATTATTCTGACTTACTTGAGAATGTGCCTTGTGCCTCAGATAGATTCACAGCCCCTTGCAGGCAAGAACTTACGTTGTGTCTTTATGTATCCTCAACTTCTAGGATAGTATTGGCATGGGGTAGGTACCCAAACTGTATTTCTTATAGTTGGAGATTAATCACATAAAAAGTCATCCCTGTTAGCCTTATTTCTTTGGAAGTCTTTACAAAGAAGGTAGGACTTGACAAAGGCTGGTTGCAGGAGAGCAATGAGAGCTAAGGTTAAAATAAGTCAAACTGACTTCTATGGGGGCATTTACCAACAGGTTCAGGGATTCATAGTTTATTGTTTAAGAAACGGGAAAGCCCTGATAGGATATCAGTCTATTGGTGGTGGAAGTTCTCAGTTTTCTAGTATTGCTCTGAATGTGATATTAAATGTGATATTAAAATAGGTTCTCCCATAATAAATTCTGGAGAGGCTGTGGAGAAAGGAGAACTCTTGAACACTGTTGGTGGATATGTCAACTGGTGCGACCATTGTGGAAAGCAGTGTGGAGGTTCTTTTGAAAACTAAAAATAGAGTTACCATATGACCCAGCAATTCTACTCTTG
Source organism: Capra hircus (assembly GCF_001704415.2). Classification (NCBI taxonomy): domain Eukaryota; kingdom Metazoa; phylum Chordata; class Mammalia; order Artiodactyla; family Bovidae; genus Capra; species Capra hircus. Next base: position 19,469,287 of record NC_030831.1, on the reverse strand, counting down.
GGCATGCATCTGGAAAAGATGAAATCTCTAATTTGAAAGGACACATGCATCCCAGTGTTCACTGCGGCACTATTTACAATAGCGAAGACGTGAAAGCAACCCAAATATCCTCTGACCAACAGATGAATGGATAAAGAAGATGTGATACATATATGTAATGGAGTATTACTCAGCTACAAAAAAAGAATAAAATAATGCCATTGCAGCAACATTGATGGACCTAGATATTATCATACTAAGTGAAGTAAGTCAGAAAGAGAAAGACAAATATCATTTTATGTCACTTATATGTGAAATGTAAAAAAGATAGACATGAACTTGTTCACAAAACAGAAGCAGACTCACAGATTGATCGTTGCTAAAGGAGAAAAGAAAGGATGGGGAAGAAAGATAAATTAGGAGTTTTGGATTAACAGATATACACTGCTATATAAAAAATTGATAAACAACAAGGATCTACTGTATAACACAATAAACTATATTCAATATTTTGTAATAACCTATAACAGAGAAAAGTCTGCAAAAGAATATAAACTTGAATCACTTTGCTGTACACCTGAAACTAACACAACATTATAAATCAACTATACTTCAATTAAAAAAAATAAGTTCTTGGGTCCACACATTTACCTCACAATCAACTAACCTCTATTTAGTTTTCCATGAGATTTCAGACTGAAGCGGGAAGTCTATTCAGAGCCTCCCTGAGTTGTCCATCCAGGGTGCTTTAGAATGAGTTCATCCATCCATCCTGGACTTGTGGCCCAGGTTGGTAGCAGACTGTCTTTTGTTCTTAGTCTGGATCCATTGTATTGGCCATAAACCCTTATCTCAAAGCTGTCCCCAAATTTCAAACCAACTCTAATTTCGTCTCCTTCAATATTCTTCTTTTTCCAGTCTTAGAGCTAAACAATGCTCTTGTTTTCATGTTGTAATGGGAGGCTTGAAATTAACTTGCAATATTAAATGCTGCTTTGACATCTTTGAGCCTCACGGGGTCCCTAAGGCCTATAACCAGAAGTCCTTCTTCTCTCACCAGACATGTCCCCTACTCAGTGGAAAAGGCTCTCCCCCTACCTAGTTCCCTTTATCAGCAGGACCAAGCTGTACTTCACCAGGCCTTCAACCTGATGGCCAGCCATGAAATCATTTAAATAAGCCAGTTACTTGGAAATTAGGCGTCCCCTCCTGGTCTTATTGCCACAAAGCTTGCCTCTCACAGCTCCTGCTGGTTCATTTGATTCTTGAATGCATGGCAGGTGATGTCTTCCCCTGGGCTGTGCCTGTGTGTGACTAATAAATGTTGTTAATCTCATTTCATTGTGCACAGGGTAAGGTGTCATGTGTTTGGCGATCTCATTCTACCTAATGTGAGGGATATCTGTCTTCACCAATAGGGTGAATAGAGGTGATGGAACGTGTGCATCTTCCCATCTAGTTACTTGGCAGATTCATTGCCAGCTCTTCTGATTTTCTTTAACTAAGCAGCTGAGGAAAGGGTGGTGGTCTGCTCTGCTGGTCCAGGCAGCCCTAATTGGCAGGACTCTTGTGTGGGTAATCACTGCTGAACATTTATCTTCTGAGAACTGACCAGTCCCTGAATTCCTGACACTGGGGTTTGGTGCCTAGATAGAGATGGAGAGTAGCCTGCTTTTTACAATTATGTCATTTATTCCATCACCATCTTTTACTGAGAATTTAAGAAAACTTCATCCTGAGCATACAAAGAAGTATAAGGCAGTATGGCCTCAAGGCACTCACAGTCTGGTGGGAGATAGACAATAACATCAATAACTTTGACATAGACAGATATGTGCTCTAATAATGAAGTGCTATAGTATTACAGGAGTTTTGGAGGGAGAGCAAAGAGAAGAAATTCTGAATTTAACCAACAATAACACATTTGAGAAGGCTTCTCAGAGATGAGGATATTTTTGAAGGTCAGGTGAGTCTGCCACCTGGATGGGTTATGTGACAAGAACATTCCAGACCAAGAGGATATTATGTGTTGAAGTTCAGACCACTTCTTCCCACCTTCACTGCTACAATCCTTGTTTGATCTATTGTCATCCCTTGCCAAGTGACTGCAATAGTCTTCTGGCTCCCAGCATCTGTCCTTGCCTGTGTGCAGTCTGTTTCATCCCAGTGCCCAGAGTGGTTCTTTTAAAGTGAAAGTCACATCAGGTCACTCTCTATGGGATCCCATTTCACTCAGAGGAAAGGCGAAGTCCTCACAGTATCTAAGATCTTTCACTACCTGCCCCCATAACCTTCGTAACCTCCTCTGCTCTTATGCTCCCCTTTGCTGTCTCTGCTCCAGTCACAACTAGTCTTCTTTGATTCTCTCTGGGTACCACACCTACCTTAGGCCCTCTGTATCTTCTGTTCCTTTTACCTGGGCTATGCTTCACCCAAGTGTCTGCATGGCCCCCTCCTTCAGCTCCTTCATGCTCCTTTCTGGTGAGGTGCACCCTGAGTGTGCTACAGGATTGTGCACCAAGGAAGTGCTCATGATTCCCCTTTATCCTGTTTTTTTTTTCTATATTACTTATCCCTTTATTATATACTGTGTAACTGTCACTCACCATTTGTTGTCTGCCCCTCTGCATTAGATTATAAGCTCAAAGATGGTGAGATCTTGGCTCTTTTGTTCTCAGATATCAGCAACAGAGCTTTGCACCCCATAGACACTCATACACGATTGTTTGTCAAATGAATGACTGGATGAAAGGTGTTTGGTAGAACACTGGATGCTCCAAGCAGACTGGTTGATCTGAACAATTTCAACCATCATGGCTGAAGAAAAGCACACAGGTAGATGAGGGCGAGGCCATGGATGGCTTTGCAGATCCTGGAGAAAAGTTTTGCACTTTATCTTGAGGGAATCAGAGTGTCTGAGGGATTTTGAACAAGAGAATGGATTGCAAGGTGGAATACCAAACCTATTAATGAAGGTAGAAAAATCCCAGCAGAAACACTTGAATGAAATCTTCATGTTTTAACTGTGGGGTATCTGGGATAAAATTTGAGGAAGCCAGAAATTTTAGTGTGAAAGGTGACTGATGCATCACAGGGGCAATGGCCCTTGGGCAGTGGTGGAAGATGGGTTTGGAGTCTAGCAGACATGGATGGAGCCCCCGCTCTGGGCTGCTCAGGAGGGCGCCTGTAGAGAGGGCACTGCAAGATCCAGGACTTCAGATTTCTCATTACTTTGAAGAGCTGGTGATTATTCAAAGAGGCGATAAGGGTAAAATGTCTGATCTATATCTTCCATCGAGTAGACAGTGACTAGTCTTGCTTTCTCATAGGCGCTTGTGTATGGTGTCTGGAAGACTCCTACACACAGGTGGGAGTCATGGCAGAGAAAGAGAGGGCAAGTCTGTAGATTGGGATTCTACCATTCCAGGTGTGTGACAGAGACAGAATGGGAGCCAGGCAAGCCAAGGATGGGAGAAGGCTGAGAAACAGGTTGAAAGTGGGAGAGAGATTTAGGCGGAAAAGCACTAACAGACACCCACAGGCCCCTTCAGAACATCCCTGACTGCCCCCACCAGAGAGACAGACATTTTCATAGGAGGGATGTGCAGAGGGATACAGGAAGGGTGGGGGCGTTCCCTGTGATGTCAGGAAGAAGTATGGTAGTCAAAGGAAGAAGGGTTAGCCTTTGAGCCAAGTGGGATCACAATCCATGTCTTTGGGCTTGTTTTGACTTTGGCTCTATTTGACTTTCTGTTGTTGGATGTGGACTGCTCAAGAACATTTCCATCTGAGACGAAGAAGCCAGTAGAAAGAGGATTCCAAAATGCCGGAAGGAAGGCATGGTGGCTACGTGCTATTGGGTTTGGAAGTCTGGGCTGAAACTGTGGTTTGCTTCTTAGTAGCAGTGTAGTTGTGAGCAAGTTACTCTCAACTTCCAAGCCTCAAGTGAGAAATGAGGGTACGGAGAGCCCAGCCTGTAAAGGTTTGCTGAGAGGCACAAAGGAGAGACTGGGAGAGTGCTTAACTGTGGGCCAGAGAAGGGAGGACCAGGTTTCTGAGGAAGGAGAGGTTTGGGGCTGGTAGGAAGAGGCACGCCTGGCCCCTGTGTGGCCAGAGCAGGCCTGTGTCAGGACAAGGCAAGAGTTTTTTCTTCTACTGAGAGAAGAGATAGAGGCGCGTGGCTTGAAGTGAGTGAGGAGGGTGAGGAGGTAGGTTGGAGAGCAGCCAAATGACTTGGGATGGCTGCTGACTCACCTGTGAGTGCGATCTGGTCATCTGCAGCCAGGGTGGTTGGTACCCAAGGATGGAGGCACGTGAGCTGTGAGGAGAATGGGGGACACTGGGAAGGGCCAGGTTTCTGGGCCAGTGGCCAGAGCAGTTCAGAGGGTCTCTCTCTTGAACTCTAATTCTCTGTGACCTCCATCTTGAAATTTTAGAAATTTTTATCTTTGAACTGTGCCTTGTGAGTCTGATGGGAAATGGGGACTTGGTTCTGGCTCGTGTGGTCCCACCTCCTATGATAGGTCTTCTGCCTCTTGCTCCCCAACTCCCACCCACCTAAGCCTGAGCACTTAGCTGTCAGCGAGGTGAAAATTGGGCATATAGCTAAGCACTGAGATGCAAGGTAAGGGTCGGAGCAACAGGGACTTTGCCCTCACTAGCAAGTTTCCTTGGGTGCAAGGGGGTGCAATATTAAATAGCAAGTGAAAACACGTGGAAGAAGGAAAGAGGCTTTCCCCCTGCTTTTTGAACAAAGGGACTTGCATTCTCATTTTGCACTGGGGCCCACAACGTAGCTGGCCCCAGGGAGGAGAGTTACTTGGGGAAGCCAGAGGGCTACAGAGCAGATTGCAAGGGGTAGTGGGTTTTGGAACTCACTGGTTCCTGGTGGGAGAGCAGGGAAGTTTGCTCCGAGGGTCAGTCAGCCCAGACACAGGAGTGTGGGAAGTAAAGGCAAGAATTAGTGAGAGGTGGGTGTTACAGGTGAGAATGATGGAGCTTGGAAGGGACAGAGACTATTGGTGCTGGTGAAAGAAATATTCAAGTGATCAGGGGTTAGACTTAGGAAAGCAGGAATTCAAACCAGAAGGAAAAAGATAAAGATGCACAATTAAAAAGATTTGGAAGAAGCCAGGCATGGAAGAAAGGAGGCTCATGAAAGATTTAGCCAGAAAAGGGAATTTGAGATTTCAGAATTTCCAAAGCAGGATATTTCTACAGCAAGTTCCTTTATATCTCATTAGTAAAGTTTGTAATTTGCCCTTTTTTTTTTGGCTCTGCATTTGCAAACAAAGCATTGCTTTCAGATTCAAGATTTAGACTTCTGAATCATAGTACAACTCATTTTTTTTTGTATAAGTAACATATGTTTGGTGTCTTTAAACACAATTACTTTTGTATAATAAAAGTGTTGATTTGATGATGCGACATTTTCTGCAAGTGTGTTTAAGAGAGTTTATGTTTTCATAAGTTGCAATGAAACTCAATTATGTATGTGTAATAAGGCTTCTGATTGTTACACTTAGACTTTTCTGTATAATGAAGCCAGCAATTAGAATTTGCTTGCTCTATGGCTTAGGAAAACACACTTGTTTTGGAGACAAAAGACTCTTAATGAGCCCCCTTTTTTGTTAATTTTTTTTGGTTGTTGTTAAAAACCAGTCTATAACTCAAACATATAATTAGATTTCTTAAAGGTTTGGATTTTTTGTTGTTGTTATTTCCCCCCCTCTAAACACAAAACAAAGCAAAAAGCAATAACTTTAAGGCACAGATCATTTCAAAGCTGTGAATCTCGCTACGATCTGCAATTTTACCTTGTAGGCACCCCCAGTGCATAACGATGCCCGCTCGGCTAAGGAAGCGGAGGCCTGGCAGTGGCAAATATCCTACTGAGTAGAGAATGCTTTTTGGAAGCATTGCTTAGATGCTGCTCTGGGCATTACGCTTGGAGCTGGGCACTGGTGTTCTGCTTACATCTTGGCCTCAGGGTTAGCCTGAAGCCTGTCTCAGGAGCAGAGTCCCACCTCCTGATCCATCGCTAACACTAGCCACACAAGCCTGCTAGTGCAAAGGTGGACAAGCCCTTCTCCCATGGGCTGACCACAGGAGTGCAGACAGTTTTCTCAGTGGACTTAAACTTCCTTGCCATTTTGCTTTCCATCTTATGACCCGCACCCAGTGCGTCAGCTGGTCCTCTGGACTGGGGGCTGTTCAGTTCACTACTGCCCTTTAGTGTCTCTTTCACAGATGGCTGTATGAGGACCCTGGTGTAGGCTGCTCCAAACTGTGCCTCAATGACATATTGATTATTTTTGTGAATGAAAAATATGGCTCACTGTATCAATAAACAAAGGATGTGCATCATCAAGCTATCACGTAACAATAGTCCCCAAAAGTGAGCCCAGAAGGAACTCAGGTTGGAGGCAGGATGCCTGCTATCAAGCTCTCAGCCCCTGCAGCCGCCCTTAGCTGTGCACCCTGAGGAGACTTGGGGTGAGAAAGCACAGGATACAGGCCCCAAACAGCTGAGATGCACAGCAAAGGGATGATTTCAGAGAGCCCAGAATCTTGCATCGTCCTGTACATAGAAAAGCGCTAAGTTCATTAACTTGAGGTGTCTGGTTTTCTTTAATTTACTGCAATCTATCTGAGTTTTGTTGCAAAAGTTCCCATATATGCTGGCTCCTCCCTTAGGTCTTCAGAGCAAGTCTCTTCGTGTTATCTGAGAGTCCTATCTCCCAGGCTTGAAATGCTCAGAATGCCCACTGAAAAAAACATAATTCTTGACTTTTAGGTTGTACATTTTTGTTCAGTCAACATTCTGAATTAAAGTGACTCAAGAAATGGCTGATACAAGAGGGGCACCCTGACCCTCCTCTCTATTTCCCTGAAAACAGGAAATAACAAATCTCTTTACATGAAATCTCTCTACATGAAAAGTGCACTTGCTACATCTGGAGTCAGAAGGACACTTATCTCCAAAGATAAAAAACTGAGGGCCAAGAAGCTTATAAAAACAAAGTGTGTTACTTTAATTTTCCAGCCAAACTTTGTTTAGATTCTTTACTAAGGGGCACCTAAAACCTAAGCTTCTTTTTCTGTCAATTCTTCACAAATTTATTGTTTCTTTGTCTAAATTAAAAGTTGGCTGTTTTTGCCACATCATAGGTTATATTTCTATGTGACTTTCATGTACATGGTTAAAATCTGTATATTTTTCTCTTGTTAATCTTTGTCAACTTTATTATTATTTCAGCCACAAGAACTCAAAAGGGTAAGAGGGGAAAATTTCCCCTCCCCAACAACCATTTCTCCCCAGCTGTTGCAGCATGTGGGGAAAGGCCCTCGGGTGAAAACTTTCCTTATCATGTGTCAGTTTGAAGCAAGCTCTTGTACCTTGACTAATGTTTTTCTTTAAGCTCCTCATTGAAAAGGCCCTACTCTTAGAAATGCTAAACTATTTTGTTGTTACTGATCACTAAACAGCTTACTGAAAATTTGTTTTTATAATTTATAATGTACTAAGAGGGCTTTCCTGGTGGCTCAGATGGTAAAGAATCTGCCTGCAATACAGGAGCCCCGAGTTCGATTCCTCCTTTGGGAAGATCCCCTGGAATGGCAACACACTCCAGTATTCTTGCCTGGAAAATTCTATAGAGAGAGGAGCCTGGCGAGCTATATAGTCCATGAAGTCACACAGAGTTGGACACAAGTGAGCAACTTTCACTTTTTTTTTTCCGCAAGGTTTTCTGTGGTGTAGCAGTCAGCTTCTCATGAGGAAAACACAGAAAACTCTAGGTATTACAAGCAGAAGAGGATTCAATATAGCACATTGGATGTATCCTGGAAGGCTGGAGGAAATACATGATGGCATGGTTTCACCCAGTGTGTAAATGTTGGCACTTGCGCTGATGTGGCTGGAGACCCACAACAGGAAGATATCTTTGCCATTGGAATCATTGCCCTCTGCTGTCAGCACGAATGAAAAGAGCTCATGCTTCTGATGGTCAACCTCCCTATATCTTGCAAGAGCCCTCTTTTTCGTGAAACCCCCTTTTGTTGCCAGACCCAAGAGGAGGAAAGTGACTTCTTCCCACTTCTTGCCTTCCAGGCCCCAGTGTGTGCCTCTCAAGAGGTGCTTTGTAGCTGCTAAGGATTTTGGACCATACGATTTCCAGGCTTTCACCCAGTGGAATAGAGAGGAAGGCAGAGCAGGGTTAAAAAGAGGTCTACCAGTTGACAATATGTGGCACATGAAGGGTGTATGACAAGAATGGCCTAGAAAATACAACTTTGCACTCACCAGTGACATCTCCCAGCAAACTCCAACCACAGCTATGGATTTCATGTTCAATCAACCCTCTGAGCAGTGGAGGAGGGAAAACAGAGAGGCGTTCTGTCGGGACTTATCAATAGAAAAGAAAGACAGCCCAATTCTGATTGCTGGAATTAACAATTTCCAGAACCAAGAAGTGTTCCATTCAGCTTCTTCTCAGAGGCAGACTTTTAAATTTTAAACAAAGGATCCAATTAAATTTGATCCAATTTAAATCCCTTCAGTTCAGAAACCTTTATTAAATATCTCTGATGGCTCGTGCCCTGGGCTAGACAGAGCAGGAGTTACAGATCTGTGGCTACAGACAACAGCTGAGTTTCTCTGTACATCTAAGTTGAGATAGACTCCTGACCACTACACTCTCGGTTTTGCTTTCTCTGTTATTTAACTGCATAGACTGAATATCTCCTTGGGAGAGGCATTATCACCCATGTTTGATATAAAAGGTTATTTATATTGAGAAGTCCTTATGTTCTCCAAACTGGGCTACGTACTAGTAAAGCATCATCTCATTAAATATTGCTAAGACCTGGACTTCAGCTATCACCATAGACTTTATTTTCTCAGTAGATGAAGAAGCTCATGCTCTGAGAAGTTTTTGCAAAGTTGTATTTTCTAGACTATTCTTGTCATACACCCCCGATGTGCCACATATTGTTAAAATTTCTGGCCAAGAGAAACACTAGGCTGTCCTCAGGATCACTAGTCCTTAAGCCTTTGGTACCACATGTGCTATTTCTCAGGAAAGATTCAGGTCAGCCATCTAGCCCAAATTGTTTATTGTCCAGCTCCACTCATTTGCACAGACCTAGGAGCCTGGTAGGCTGCAGTCCATGGGGTCGCTAAGAGTCGGATACGACTGAGAGACTTGACTTTCACTTTTCACTTTCATGCATTGGAGAAAGAAATGGCAACCCACTCCAGTGTTCTTGCCTGGAGAATTCTAGGGACGGGGGAGCCTGGTGGGCTGCAGTCTATGGGATCGCACAGAGTCGGACATGACTGAAGCGACTTAGCAGCAGCAGCAGCAGGACTCCATGGACCTGAATTTTACCCCAACTTTGTTGTTCCTAAGCCATAGGGCCATCTTTGGCCTCTATTCTCTCCTATGTAGAGAGTTTCCTTGGTGGCTTAGATGGTAAAGAATCGGCCTGCAATGCAGGAGACCAGGTTTGATCCCTGGGTTGGGAAGATCCCCTGCAGAAGGGAATGGCAACCCACTCCAGTATTCTTACCTGGAGAATTCCATGGACAGAGGAGCCTGGCCAGCTATAGTCCATGGGGGTCTCAAAGAGTCAGACATGACCAAGCGACTAAAACACACACACACACATCTCCTATGTAGAATGAAAGTTGATTAAGAGACTTTCCACGTGCAAACTGGGCTTCAATAGCATTCATTCTCCCTGTGTCATTTTCTAACTTTCTCACCCATGAAACTTGTCTCTCCATTGCCTCTTTCCCAAGTCATTCTTGTTTCATAGTCTCACTAAGTGATTGTATAATTGCCCCGCTTGTAATGTGTTCCCATTCCTTCCTACTTAGCCAGATTGGACTCATCATCTAGGCCCTTTTTCCTCCAAGTAGTCTCTAACCTAAACTCCAGAACAGATATGCTCTTACCCTCCTCTGAGCAACTTTAACATATCTTTTTGTCTAAACTGTTCACTCGACACTTATAAGTGACTGGGCCTTTTTATTAACTTTCCATAAGCACGGCTCTTGTTTCTCTGGTGTTGGATCCTTAGAAAGTATGGGCTATACATACTTTTTCTGTGTCTCCATAGTACCTTATATGGAGCTTAGTACATGATGGGTGTTACTGAGTATCAATTAGTGAAGACTGGTAGTTTAGTACCGGCCACTGTGCACTGTAGGGATCAAAAGGAAGAGGAAGAAGAAGGTGGCCTAGGAGTGGAGTTTTGAACTTTAGAGACAAGCAGAAGTGATTGAGAATGGAGAGTTAACTGGCTAGGCACAAATAAAGAGACTGCAGGAAAGCAAAACGGTACTTGGGAAGAGGCTGCAGGGAGAAACTGGTTCCTTGAAACTCATAAACAGACTAGGCTGTGAAGGAGGCTTCATAATGTGGAGCCCATGGGAGCTAGATAGGCATCAGAGAATCAGAATATAGTTTGTTTAATTTAGAGTTACCCAGCAATTTCTGTGTGTCAGGGAGATAAGGTTGAGGAAAATAAATTCTCTTCTTGATTAGGGTCGGGTTCTGCCTCCATGATTTGGAAGTTTGATTGTGCTCTGCTGTTTTGTAAATAAGGGTCTTAAGCATCCAAAGATTTTGCTATCCATGGGGGATCCTGAAACCAGTCTCCCTTGGATACTGAGGAAGGAGTAGATACCAGAGTTTATAATCAAGTTAGTCGGATGGAGACAGATCACAATGAATTTTTATACCAAGTGGAAGATAAGCTACATCAACGAGAGAAGAGCTCCTGGGTCTCAGGGCTGTTCTTAACAAACCCTGGAGTGTGGGCGTTCTAGGCAAGGGCCCTGGAGATGGAGAACTAGGTCTTAATCTCATTGCCAGCACTGATTGCTTTATTGAGGGCAAATTCTTTGATTTCTCTGGGCCTCTGTTTGATCATCCATAAAATTGGATAAATAAAAGTGACTAATCCTACCGTTATTGTGAGAATTAACTGAGGTCATGGATATGAAGTTGGCACAGCGTAGGGCCCAGGCATGTACTTCATCACTGTTTGCTACTATAAAGTATAAAAGAAAGAGTAAATGAGTCGAGATTAAAAGAGTCTGTTACCGACCTCATGAAGGTGCCGTGTGGAGTGGACTTCGAGCAAAGGGCAGAATTTATAAGGTGGCGACTACGGACCGGGAGTGGCAGGGAGAGCAGATAGCACAGGGCGCTGTGTGCAGGTGAGGATGTGGGAACAGTAGCTAGCCCAGGTTTCTGGAAGCTGAAGGTGAGTGATGAGAAGATGGGATGGCTTGGAGTCGGGTAAGAGCAATGCAGGGCTTTACACAATGGGATGACGCTTAGGAATATGAGCCTGGCCTTGCTGTGGACAGAACCGGTGACACCAGGCATGGCCCCAGAGGGTACCCAGGGTCATATAAAGGCCAGAGGTACTCTGTCCCTCGGGCCTGCACTGGTTAACTTACTGAGGCAAATCCACTTATTTTCAAAGTCAGTCTCAGAGCAAGAAAGCCACGTGAATCCAAATATCCGGGCAGCAATCCCCAGAGGCGCCGAAGGTAATGAAACATTGGTATCTGTCGCTCTTATCTGTTATTGCTGATATTCAGATAATGATGCCAATATGCAGCCTCGGGGAGGAGGAGATGCTGTGGGGACAGCTTGTCCAGCTCATCTCCTGGAGGGTGGAGAAAGGAGGAGAGACTGGGGTTGGGGGCTGCGGAGTGGGAGTTGGCGGGGGAGTGAGAAGATGATGCCAGAAACAAACCTTCTTCCTCATTCTGTACAAAGCAAAGGCAGAATTAGCTATCTCTGCCCCAGATCCCGTGAGAGAGCAGGATTCTCCCCCATACCCCCAGGTGGCTGTGGCACTTGGAATGATAGTAGTCACACCTCATAACTGAACAGTGTTTTATAATTTCCAAAGTGCTTTTATTATATCTAGTCTCACGTTTACTGCTGCTGATAAGAAACCCTAGACTGATGCTGGAGTGCTAGGAGGCATGCTGGTAACTTGTCCAAGCCCTGTTTGGCCGCCTCTTGCTCACCTTTGCTCATCTTTGAATTAGGTCAAAGTGGGGAGGGCGGAGATTGGAGATGTTCCCCAGCTGGTCTCTGGTGGATCTGAGATCAGAGCCAGAGGGTAAGGAGGGGTGCGCCAGCCTCTCCTGCCCCATCCACTCCCAGGGCAGACATTGACAATGGGTCTTGACAGCTTTCCTCTGAGCCCAGACAAAGCCTCAGGGTCCTTCTCAGAACTATTTCTGAGAATTCACTGCTAATTGATCTGAGATGGTGCTCAGGAAAGAATCTATTTGCTCTCCATGCATTAAGGCATTGTCCAGAGCCTTTCCTTGTTAAAATGTCAATACTTGTGGAATGTTAACATATTAAGCCATTATTGGCCCCCAGCACCTGCATGTGAATTCATTTGTCAGATTGCTGTGTGCCTCAGGGCGACTAGTCTGGGACAGAAGAGTTTGTTTATTAAGGGATGCAAACACTGATGGGCGCATGAGGTGACTATGGCTGGCTCCTCTAGCATGTCCTTAGATTGTCTAACCATCTCCTAAGAAGATGTGTTGTTTTGCTGAGGAGATCCTAGTATAGGGCCTTGGAAATCACCTAAACCTTTTAGGGTCCATTTCCTCATGTGAAAGAAGAGGATAATGACATCTGCTCCACCCACTACAGAATAACTGCTAGGGTGAAAGACTTCTGAATGTGTTTTGTATTTTATAAAGTAATGTACAGGTGCAAGGTATCATCATTTAGTTACATTCAGTTCAGTTTAGTCGCTCAGTTGTGTCCGACTCTTTGTGACCCCTTGGACTGCTGTATGCCAGGCTTCCCTGTCTATCATCAACTCCCGGAGCTTGCTCAAACTCATATCCATTTTGTCAGTGATGCTATCCAACCATCTCATCCTCTGTTACCCCCTTCTCCTCCCACCTTCAATCATTCACAGCATCAGGGTCTTTTCAAGAGTCAGTTCTTTATACCAGGTGGCCAAAGTATTGGAGTTTCAGCTCCAGCATCAGTCCTTCCAATGAATATTCAGGACTGATTTCTTTTAAGACGGACTGGTTGGCTTTCCTTGCTGAAGAGACCTCATTCCTCAATCTGAATGCTTCCTGTGGGATGAATTAGGGCCCTGGTCAGAATAAGACAGGCGGAAAACAGGCAGGTGCCCTGTGATCAGATTCTCTGCAGATGACAAGGGTGGCTGGGGATTAGGTGACATACAGGAAATGATTTGGAAGGCACAGTGGGAAAATCAGAAATCTGTTTCTTAGGCCCTGGGCAGGGTGAGGGGCAGCCAGCTAGGGCAGAAGCATCAAAAGACTTTCGCACTGAGGTCAAGCTAGGACATCACAAAGCTTAGTGCACAGTCTTCATAGGGGCAAAGACCAGGTTGGGGCATGGGGGTAAAGTACAGTTGGACGAAGCTGAATTTCTGGTAGAAGCAACATGTGGAGTTGGTTGGGGGTGTGACTGTGAAGACAGGGTCAAATCATTCAGATTTTCTGCATACATTTTAGCCATCTTAGCATCTATTCAAATGATCTGCTATCATTGTATCAATGGTGGATATATGTATGGGTACATGTGATCCAAATGATGTATGTTCATTGAAATGCTAAGCAGTGCAGTGGTACAATTACATACCAGTTATCTGAAGTACTTTTAGTCTGGCTTTCATGAGGAGCTGGCTGGAGTTTGCAACGCCATGATAAAGCAAACACACACATTAGCTGTGCACTTTGGGGTGGTGTGTAGGGTTTGATGGCTTGGAGATAAGTGACTTTCATCTCTTCAATGTCCCCAAGGGAGACAGAGGCATATGAGATCATTTTAATGTTAAAGGCTTATTTTTTCATGCTCTTTTACCTAATATTTCAAATCAAATGCCTTTGACATAGTGGATCAAATAACACAGAATTTTTTTCCCCATGTGTTAGTTAAGCATAGTTTGTACCAAAGGCCAAAGGTAGGATTAAGGGGAAGATGGGATGTTGTAGCCTGTGGCATGGAGCTGGCCTATGTTCATTGACCAGTGGTTTTGCTTCACATGGGAAAGTGAAAGCCCAGAACCTTCTGTTACTTGAAGAGGGGAGGCATTGGGTCCAAAGGGCACTTTTGCAGCCTGGAAGGAGAAATCTGCACAAAGAGCATCTCTTCTGACTTCTTTACTGATGTGCAAATCTGTAGAGCCGTGCTGCGGGGAAGCAACAGGGAGGGGAAAAAAGAAAAAAAACTTGAAGGATATGGGTTGAAAAAGAGGAAAAACAGCTATAGAAAGAAGAAAAAGCAAGAGGAGCAAGCAGAGTTAGCAGACCTTAGCTCAGCCTTGAGGTCGAGGAGTTGTTATATATGGATGCAGAATGAAAATAATAGCCTCAGCTTCTCCAACTCTTCAAACAAGTTCCAAAATGACATTCACAGCTCGCCCAAAGCCACAGCCCTGGCAGAGGAAGACCACAGGTGCACTGGGCTGGTCAGGGGATCAGAAGACATTCTGGCTCTTTCATGGATGAGATCACTAGTCATCAAGAAGAAGGATTCAGTTTGCTCTGTGAGGTCCCAAGGAATAGAAACCGGACTGAGAGATTGGCATTGTGGGTAGATGCATTTTGACTTGTCAATTGATCATTCTAACAAAGCAGAGTGGTCCAAAGGTGGAATATTTTGCCTGCTCATTTATGTCCCTATACCCAGAGCAGCGACTCTATGGACTAAATTTCCTGAGGTGTTCAAATGACTGGTCCCCACACTCAACTGCATGTTAAGCTTACCTGGGGAATTTCTTGAAAAATAAGGGTTTCTGGCCCCTACCTCTAGATTATGTAGGAAACAGATGAGAACTGGGGACTTATATTTTCACCAAGATTTACAAGTAACTCTCGATTCATGGACCAATATTCAGAATAAAGTTTTATGAATATTAAACCATTGTTTGGGTAATTGGACTCCCAAAACTATTCCCTGGTTGAATCCTAAACCATTTAGAATCACAGCCTTACAGCCACACCAATCTGCTCCAGCTCCCCCACCCTGAGCGAGTCAAGTTCTTCCATGGCTTTCTGGTTGCATTCAAGGCTCTTCTCTCAGTTACTTTGATGGTCTCCTGCTGAACTTAACCCTGCAGCTGTAATTCCTACCTAGGTCTCCTCCATTGAGCATACCTCCTTCAAGAGGAAGAGCCTGATCATGTGTAACCGAAATTCCCAGGCTAGATTAATTAAATGAGACAGTTCAGGATTTTACATTAAAAAATGCTAATAGTTTATCCAGGAAGCACCCATGTAGAAAGAAAGTAATAACTTCATTATTTTTATTAGTATTGATAATAACAATTATTTCTCAATAATAATATGAGATATTATTGTTTCAACTCAAGAACATAACTACCCAAGGTCTATATCAGCTTTTGATCAGTCGATCAATCACCTCCTCTATCACCCAGATGTCATTTTATCTTGTATGTAGTTGATGTGGGGAAATGAAACTGAATCCTTTTGCTATCAACACATTTGGATACAAAATTAACAGCAGGAAGAGGAAACTGTCACCTTACCATTCGGTCATGCCAGCAATTTCTATCTTTTCTGGGACGACAGAAATGACTTGTAGAAATGTGATTCTTGCATTTGGATAGGATAACATGAAGAGTTGGACAATACTTCCTGTTCATGGGAAGCATCTATGTGCTCTGAGCAGACTTGGCCTTTCCGAAAGTGATGGCCTATTTATAATCACCATACTTCCTGGGGGGTCAGATGTGCAGATGTAACTTGTGGTTAGTACAAAGGCCAATTATAGAGAGAAAAACAGGGCCGAGAGGGTATGTCTGAATGATCAGTTTGGTAGCCTGAGGCTGTACTTGAACCTGTCCTGACCCAGCCCTCCTGGAGGGTTGAGGCTCTCTGGGAAGGGATAGCACTGAGCTGCTATAGGGAGTCAGATCAGAAAGGGTTGATCGTGAAAAAAAGAGTTTCAGAGTTGGACCATGAAAACTTAGGTCCTCCTCACTGGTAGTAGCAGTAGTGGCGACAGGCAATGCTTCAGGCAAATGCCACACTTGCCGCACACTGTGGGGTCCCCAGAGTCCCACAGTGAGAAGCAGGTAGCCACTCTGGCGCACAGAGCAATGAACAAAAGATGGGGTGACCTGCTCATGCAGAGTGTGTGAAAACTCCCTTCCTGAATCCCATTTGGGATACAGGGAGAGCAGAGCTGGTCTCCTCTTGGAAGGAGAACATATGGATTTTGTGACCTTGAGAGCAAGTTTCAGGACAATGACACACCCGAGTATCTGTGAATGACAGGTCCCAGGGACATTCAAGGTGTACTGATTTATCTGAATCATTGTTTCTGGTGCTGGGAAAATCCTGACAGCAGTGAAACAGTTATGGTTTGACTTGAGAAACGAAATGGATTTAGAAGGAAAAACAGACTGATTAAACCAGTCAAGTCATAGGTCAGTCTTCCTCCATTCCTTACTGAGACTCTAGGTCGAAACCAGATCAGTTGTCAGTATCGATGCAGGCACCTTTAAGTGAAATAGCAAGTTTCAAGAGCTAAGGATCCAGGTATCATAAATTAATTACATTAAGTCACATGTTTTCAAGTTTTGGTGTGGATCTATTCCCACACCTTTCTCTGTTCTGGATTTCATATCTCCTAAAAGTTAGAATTCCTATTGCTGCACTTTGTAGCACCTTCTTTTTTCTAAAAGTGATTTTTTTTTGGCATTAATATTTTTTTAAATTTTGTGTAAGAGTATAATTGAGTAACAATGTTGTATTAGTTTCAAGTGTGCAGCAAAGTGATTCAGTTATATATATTTATATATATACAGAAGTGTCTATCATTTTTAAATTAATCTATTTTAAATGAAAAATCTATTTTAATTTAATCTATTTTAAATTAATTTTAAATAATCTATTTTAAACCTATTAATTTTATGAAAATAAAATTAATATTATTTTAATGATAAAAGGTACAATTCACAAAGATGATAGACATTGTAAACCATTTGATACCTAACAACAAAGAAACAAAGATACATAAAGCAAAAATCAGAGGAAATATAAGGAAAAAGAAAAATATATATAATCATAGTGAGACATATTAACATTTGTCTCTGAGAAAATTTTATCAAGTGCACAAAAAGTAAGAGTAGGAACATCTTGAACAATATCATTAATAGTTTAACTATAATATATTTATATTTAATTAATTTATATGAACCTTATATCCTACACAAATATATTTAAAATTTTGTATTTCATACATTGCTATTAGATGTCCATAGGGCATTTAGAAAAACTGGAAAAAAGATAAACATTACTAAATTTCAAAAAGTATAATTCTTTTTGTGTGTGTGTGATTCAGTTATACATATACACATATATTATTTAAAAAAATTATTTTTCAGTATAGGTTATTATAAGTTATTGATATAAGATATCTATACAGACCTTGGAATTCTTCAGTATTCTACTGAAGTGGGTAGCCTTTCCTTTCTCCAGAAGATCTTCCCAACCCAGGAATTGAACCTGGGTCTCCTGCATTGCAGACAGATTCTTTACCAACTGAGCTATCCGGGAAGCCCTATAAGATATTGACTATAGTTCCCTATGCTATACAGTAAAACTTTGTTTCTTGTTGCATATCTATTTTAAATTAGAAATACAGCATTCTATTCACACTAAGTCAAACAAGTGGAATCAAAATGTTAGATTTTTTATTAGGCAAAAATTCATGAGTTTTCTAAAATATATATGTTACATATATTATTTATATTATATGTATATAAAAGTTTTGCTACAACACTTGATAAAGGCTTGAGAAAGAGCATCAGAAAAAAAAAGAAGAGAGGAGAAATTGGAAAACATAAACTAAATGAAATGGGAGCACTGAATATGAAATAAAAAACATGAAACAAACTAGATAAACGTAAAAGATCCTTATATAATCCAGTTACTTTTAAACATGGTTGCTCATTAAAAACTTATCTGGAGCTCTGGCCAAAAAAAAAAAAAAACAAAAAAAACACAACCAACTATTCAATGAATGAGTTACGTACTCGCAGTAGTGAATGATGTCCATTAGTTTTCACAGTCAATAGCCAGACAAAAAATAAAAGATAATTACAGTTGTAAGCCACAATGGGAACATGACTAACCTAACAATATATAATAGTTACATACAATTTGGGGGGTCAAACAGAGTGATGTGCTAAGTGGAAGTGCATACATGCACATGTTTTCATCTGCTCAGCCAGCCTATGTCTTTTGGTTGGTGCATCTAATCCATTTACATTTAAGGTAGTTATTGATATGTATTATGTTACCATTTTCTTCATTGTTTTGGGTGTATTTTCTGTAGGTAGGTCCTTTCCTTCCCTTGTTTTCTGCCTAGAGAAGTTCATTTAGTATCTGTTGTAAAGCTGGTTTGGTGGCGATGAAGTGTCTTGACTTTTGCTTGTCTGGAAAGCGTTTGACTTCTCCATCAAATCTGGAGGAGAGTTTTCTGGCTTGTAGAGTTTCTGTTGAGAAATCAGCTAACAGCCTGATGGAAGTTCCCTTGTGTGTTATTTGTTGTTTTTCCCTTGTTGCTTTAAATATTTTATCTGTCATTAATTTTTGCCAGTTTGATTACTATGTGTCTCTGTTTCTCCTTGGGTTTATCCTGCCTGGGACTCTCTGGGATTCCTGGACTTGGTTGACTATTTCCTTTCCAATGCTAGGGAAGTTTTCAGCGATTATCTTTTCAAATATTTTCTCAGGTACTTTCTCTCTCTCTTCTCCTTCTGGGACCCCTATAATGTGAATGTTGGTATGTTTAATGTTGTCCCAGAGGTCTCAGGCTGTCTTCATTTCTTTTCATTCTTTTTCTGTGTTATGTTCTATGGCAGTGATTTTCAGCTTTCTGTCATCCAGGACATTTATCTGTTCTTCTGCCTCAGTTATTCTGCTACAGATTCCTTCTAGTGTATTGCTCATCTCTGTTTGTTTGTTCTTTAGTTCTTCTAGGTTTCTGGTAAACTTTTCTTGCATTTTCTTAATCTTTGCCTCCATTCTTTTTCCGAGATCCTGAATCATCTTCGCTATCATTATTCTGAATTCTTTCTCTGGAAGGTTGCCTATTTCCACTACGTTTAGTTGTTTTTCTGGGATTTTATTTTTTCCCTTCATCTGGGACATCACTTTCTGATTTTTCATGCTGATTAACTTTCTGTAATGTGGTTTTGTTTTAGTCACTGTGGGACTGTGGTTCTTGCTTCTTCTGTCTTCCCTCTGATGGAGGAAGCTAACAGGTTTTTGAAAGCTTCCTGATGGGAGGGACTGGTGGTGGGAAAAAGTGGGTCTTGCTCTGCTGGGCAGGGCCTTACTTAGTAACACTTTAACTACCTGCCCTGGTAGTTTTTGGCCTGAGACAAGCCAGCCCCCAGGTCTGCTGGCCTCTATGGTTGGGTTAATGGTGACCTCCAAGAGAGTTTGCACCAAAGGGAACCTTCCAAGACTGCTGCTGCCAGTTCCCCCATCCTTGTGGTGAGGCCCTCCTGACCCATGTTTCCACAGGAGACCCTCTAACACTAGCAGGTAGTTTAGTTCAGTCTCTAGTGGAGTCACTGCTCCTTTCCTCTGAGTCTTGGTGTGTGCAAGAATTCTTTTGTACCCTCCAAGACTGGAGTCTTGTTTTCAACAGTTCTGTAGAAGTCTTGTAATCAAATCCTGCTGGCCTTCAAGGTCAGATTCCCTGGGGATTCCCAGTCCCTTTGCCGGGTTCCCGGGCTGGGAAGCCTGACATGGGGTTCAGAACCTTTACAATAGTGGAAGAACTTCTTTGGTATTGTTTTCTAGTTTGTGGGTCACCCACACGGCAGGTATGGGATTTGATTTTGTCATGATCATGCCCCTCCTACAGTCTCACTTCAGCTTTTTTTTGTCTTTGCACACGGAGTATCTTTTTTTGGTAGACTCCAGCATCCTCCTGTTGATGGTTCTTCAACAGCTAGTTGTGATTTTTGTGCTCTTGCAAGAGGAGATGAGTACGTGACCTTCTACTCCACCATCTTGAACTGGAAACTCTGCAAGTGTCTATTCTTTTTCAAATCCTTTTCCCATCCATGTCCTTACAGAATATTGAGCAGAGTTCCCTGTGCTGTACAGTAGATTCTTGTTGGTTATCTACATTAAATATAGTAGTATGCATATATCAATCCTAAACTCCCAATTTATCCTTCACTCTCATTCTCCTCTGTAATCATAAGCTGTTTTCTGAGTCAGTGAGTCTGTATCTGTTTTGTAAATAAGTTCATTTGAATATTTTAAAAAAGATTTTAATGATCATTTAGATCAATTTTTTAAGATTCACGTAAGTGGCATCATATGATATTTGTCTTTCTCTGTCTGACTTACTTCATTTATAATCACCAGGTCCATCTGTACTGCTATAAATGCATCTTTTTATTTTTTAATGGCTGAGTATATGTACCTTATTTTCCTAATCTACTCATCTGTCAATGGACATTTAGATTTGCTTCCATGTCTTGGCTATTGTAAACAGTGCCACAGTGAACACTGGGTACATAGATACTTTCAAATCAAGGTTTTTTCTAGAAATATGCCCAGGAATGGGATTGCTGAATCATACAGTGGCTCGATTTTTAGTTTTGTAAGGAACCTCCATACTGTTCTCCATAGTGGCTGTATCAATTTACCTTCCCACTAACAGTGTCAGAGGGTTCCCTTTTCTCCACGTGCTTTTCAACATTTATTGTTGTAGGTATTTTGGTGATGAACATTCTGACCAGTGTGAGGTGATATTTATAGTAGCTTTGATTGGCACTTTTGTAATATCAATACGTGAAGATGTGGTCAATAACTTAGAGCCAGACATCCTGGAGTGTGAAGTGAAGTGGGCCTCAGGAAGCATTACTAAGAACAAGGCTAGTGGAGGTGAGGGAATTACAGCTGAGCTGTTTCAAATCATAAAAGATGATGCTGTTAAAGTACTGCATTCAGTATGCCAGGAAATTTGGAAAACTCTGCAGTGGCCACAGGACTGGAAAGGTTAGTTTTCGTTCCAATCCCAAAGAAGAGCAGTGCCAAATGATGATCAAGTTGCCATACAGCTGTGATCGTTTCACATATTAACAAGGTAATGCCCCAATCCTTCAAGTTAGGCTTCAATAGAATGTGAAATGAGAACTTCCAAATGTACAAGCTGGATTTAGTGAAGGCAGAGGAACCAGATATCAAATTGCCAACTTCTGTTGAATCATTGAAAAAGCAAGAGAATTCCAGAAAAAAATGTCTCTGCTTCAATGACTATGCTAAAGCCTTTGACTGTGTGGATCACAACAAACTGTGGGAAATTCTTAAAGATATGGGAATAATAGGCCACTTTACCTGCCTTCTGAGAAACCTCTATGCAGGTCAAGAAGCAGCAGTTAGAACTGGACATGGAACAATAGACTGGTTCAAAATTGGGAAAGGAGCACGACAAGATTGCATATTGTCACCCTGCTTATTTAACTTCTATGTGGAGTACATCATGTGAAATGCTGGGCAGAATAAAGCTCAAGCTGGAATCAAGATTACAGGGGGAAATATCAATAACCTCAGATATGCAGATGACAGCACCCTAATGGTAAGAAGTGAAGAGGAACTAAAGAGCTGCTTGATGAAAGTGAAAAAGGGGAGTGAAAAAGATGGTTTAAAACTCAACACTCAGAAAGCAAAGATCATGGCATCCAATCCCAGCACTTTATGGCAAACATATGGGGAAAAATGGAAACAGTGAAAGACTATGTTTTCTTGGGCTCCAAAATCACTGCAGATGGCAACTGCAGCCATGAAATTAAAAAGATGCTTACTCCTTAGGAAAAAAGCTATGGACAAACCTAGACAATGTATTAAAAAGAAGAGACATCACTTCGCCAACAAAGGTCTGTATAGTCAAAGCTATGGTTTTTCCAGTAATCATGTATGGATGTGAGAGTTAGACCATAAAAAAGGCTGAGTACTGAAGAATTGATGGTTTCAAACTGTGATGCTGGAGAAGACTTTTGAGAGTCCCTTCGACAGCAAGGAGATCAAACCAGGCAATCCTAAAGGAAATCAACCCTGACTATTCACTGGAATGACTGATGATGAAGCTCCAATATTTTGGCCACTTGATGTGAAGAGCTGACTTAGTGGAGAAGTCCCTGATGCTGTGGAATGATTGAGAGCAGGAGGAGAAGGGCACGACAGAGGATGTGCTTGTTGGATGACATCACTGACTCAATGGACATGAGTTTGAGGAAACTCTGGGAGATAGTGTAGGACAGGGAAACCTGGCGTTTTGCAGTCCATGGGGTCTCAAAAAGTCAGACATGAATGAATGATTAAACAACAGTAATATCCACAATTAGTGATATTGAACAAATTTTCATGTGTCATCCGTATGTCTTTCATTGGTCATCTGTATGTCTTATTTGGAGAAATGTCTGTTTAGGTCTTCTGCCCATTTTTGATAGGTTGTTTGTTTGATGCTGAGTTGAAGATTTTTGGAAATTTTGGAGATTAATCCCTTGTCATTTGCATCATTTGCAATTATTTTATCTTATTGAGTAAACTGTTTTTTCATTTTGTTTATGATTTAATTTCCTGTGCAAGATCTTCCCTTGTGGCTCAGCTGATAAAGAATGCACCTGCAATTCAAGAGACCTGGGTTTGATTCCTGGGTTGGAAAGATCCCCTGGAGAAGGGAAAGGCTACCCACTCCAGTATTCTGGCCTGGAGAATGCCATGAACTATATAGTCCATGGGGTCACAAAGTATAGGACATGACTGAGCAACTTTCACTTTCACTTTTGCTGTGCAGGCTTTAAGTTTAATTAGGTCTCATTTGTTTATTTTTGTTCTTATTTCTATTACTGTAGGAGATGGATCAAAAAAGATCTCACTGCAATTCATGTCACAGAATGTTATGAATTTTGTAGTATCCAGTTTTGCATTTAGATTTTTGGTCAATTTTGAATTCATTTTGTGTACCACACAATTGCACTCATCTCACACACTAGTAAAGTAATGCTCAAAATTCTTCAAGCCGGGTTTCAGTAATACGTATACCGTGAACTTCCAGATGTTCAAGCTGGTTTTAGAAAAGGCAGAGGAATCAGAGATCAAGTTGCCAACATCTGCTGGATCATCAAAAAAGCAAGAGAGTTCCAGAAAAACATCTATTTCTGCTTTATTGACTATGCCAAAGCCTTTGACTGTGTGGATCACAATAAACTGTGGAAAATTCTGAAAGAGATGGAAATACCAGACCACTTGATCTGCCTCTTGAAAAACCTATATGCAGGTCAGGAAGCAGCAGTTAGAACCAGACGTGGAACAATAGACTTCATTCCCAATAGGAAAAGAAGTTTCAAGGCTGTATTTTGTTACCCTGCTTATTTAACTTATATGCAGAGTACATCATGAGAAACGCTGGGCTGGAGGAAGCACAAGCTGGAATCAGGATTTCCAGGAGAAATATCAATAACCTCAGATATGCAGATGGCACCACCCTTATGGCAGAAAGCAAAGAAGAACTAAAGAGCCTCTTGATGAAAGTGAAAGAGAAGAGTGGGAAAAGTTGTCTTAAAGCTCAACATTCAGAAAATGAAGATCATGGCATCCAGTTCCATCACTTCATGGGAAATAGACGGGGAAACAGTGGAAACAATGGCTGACTTTATTTTTCTCCAAAATCACTGCACATGGTGATTGCAGCTATGAAATTAAAAGATGTTTACTCCTTGAAAGGAAAGTTATGACCAACCTAGACAGAATATTAAAAAGCAGAGACATTACTTTGTCAACAAGGTCCATCAAGTCAAGGCTATGGTTTTTCCATGGTCATGTATAGATGTGAGAGTTGGACTATAAAGAAAGCTGAGCGCCAAAGAATTGATGCTTTTGAACTGTGGTGTTGGAGAAGACTCTTGAGAGTCCTTTGGACTGCAAGGAGATCCAACCAGTCCATCTTAAAGGAGATCAGTCCTGGGTGTTCATTGGTAGGACTGATTTTGAAGCTGAAACTCCAATACTGTGGCCACCTGATGTGAAGAGCTGAGTCATTTGAAAAATTCCTGATGCTGGGAAAGATTGAGGTCAGGAGGAAACGGGGATAACAGAGGATGAGATGGTTGGATGGCATCACTGACTGAATGGACATGGGTTTGGGTGAACTCCGGGAGTTGGTGATGGACAGGGAGGCCTGGGATGCTGCAGTTCATGGGGTCACAAAGAGTCGGACATGACTGAGCAACTGAACTGAACTGATTATTAGCAAATGTTCTGAAAATGTTGTGAGTGTTAGTTGCTCACTCATGTCTTACTCTTTGTGACCCCACAGACTGTAGCCTGTCAGGCTACTCTGTCCATGGAATTCTCCAGGCAAGAATACTGGAGTGGGTGACCATTCCCTTCTCGAGGGGATCTTCCTTATCTAGGGATCAAACTCAGGTCTCCTGCATTGTAGGCAAATTCTAGTTTCATTCTTTTATATGTAGTTGTCCAGTTTTCCCAGCACCACTTATTGAAAAGACTGTCTTTTCACTGTATATTCTTGCCTCCTTTGCCATAGATTAGTTGGACACAGATGCATGAGTTTATGTCTCGGCTTTCTATCCTATTCCATTGATCTATATTCTTTTTTTTTTTTTTTTTTTTGTAGTAGCGTACTGTTTTGATTACTGTAGCTTTGATAGTCTGAAGTCAGGGAACTTCATTTTTATCTCTTTCTGATTTGCATTATACATGATATTTATTGAGGAAATGCCACAGACCCACAGTTGACAGTGGTACTTTGAGGGCAGGCGGGGTGTTTGATTTTTCACACTACCCTCCCCACCTCATCTCTTCACAGTGTCTTTCACATATTGGACTATGTGTGCTTTGTGAGAACACAGCCCCAGGCCCTAGGGCTGTACAGAGGACAGGGTGTCTGCTCTACTATTTTGCTGTTATGAATAAGTGATATCTTTTCTGGGGTAGTTAATACCACTGGTATTAACAGTAACAGGTAATGTTAATTCTCTTCTGACATAATGTACAGATAACTTATAGGTAAGTTGGGGAAACAAGATTGAAACGCGTTAGACAAGAAAATGTTTGAGCAACATGCCAGAGAATGTGAATTTTAGAGGCTTCTTGGTGGAGGCAAAGGGTGAGCTGGTTTTTGAAAGGATCAACTGGGTTTGATCCTTATAAACAGAAGTATATGCATGGGAGAAATTCCAACCTCAGGCTCTGTAGGTATTAAATATATCATCTTTAAATCAGTCACACTCGGTTGGAATTTTGACTTGCTTACCATTCTAGGGTACTGAATGGTGTCTTTTGGTTGAGTTGAGTGACGTGGGGCAAGTGATTTAATTCCCTATTTCTCATCTGTAAAGGGAGATAATATTTAACTGACCTTGTTGTGAGGATTCAATTAGGTAAATGTCAAAAAACTCATCACAGAGCCAGGTACTTGGTAACCACTCAATACAGATCAGTCAGACTTACTTGAAGCGGTATTGTATTGTCAGCATTGCTTTTCCACTTGCATGGACTGGCTATGCCTCTTTTGCTTGTTGACCCCATGGCAGCCAACACACCATCAGTCTAGTAATTCCTTGTCAAATTGCCCCTCTTGGTCTTCTTACACATTCTTACTGGCCACCTTGCCTCCTGCTCTGCTGTTCGGGTACAGGCCCCTTCATACCCTCCATGATTTGTGAGAGTAAAACATAGCAGTGAATCCAGTCATAGCATTAATTACACATGGTTCATGCAGCATATGAAGTGAGTGAATGAGGAAGAACTTGATTATTCCTGGGCATCAGGTCTTTCAGCCAATAATTTACCATTTCTTCTAAGTACTTCTAATGCCCTCTGTAGAGGGGTGGACTATTTCATATACAAGTGGCAAAATCCATTCTTGTGAGATTGTGTAGCCAGGGAGTCAAATGTCTCCACTGAGTAGACAAAAAGCATGGTTTTCCTTTCCCAATCAAGTCACAGTTTCTCCTTTTCCAAAGCTGTAGCCAGTGTACACAGGAGGCAGCAATACTCCATGAGGTCATAAAGAAGGGGGATGTATTAGAGCAGGAAACTATTGGCCATAGGTGCAGATATTGGAGACCGATGCTAATTTTTGGAGGCTCAGAATGTCAAAGCAAGGTTGGACACGCACGTGCATGTGTGTGTTTGAGTGCTTGCTGTGGGTATATGTGCGCACATGATGGTTGTATGTGCGTACAGGCTTAAGTCTGTGTATATATTTGTGTGCATATGCGTATGCCCTTTGTGCATGTGTTCTCATCCTCGGACACTTGGTCCTCTGCTCCTTTCTCTTCTGCTTTTGCTGAGTTACTATCCATCTATCTATCATCTGTTTTTATTAAACAAGCATACCATATTGAAAACACTCTATGGCAGGCACCCAGTTAAGTATATCTGTATAACAATCCTCTGAGGTTGCTTTTATAACCCCAAGTTACTTCGAAGAACCAAGACTTAAGAGAGTAGAGTAATTTGTCCAAGATCAGAAGTGAGTGAGCAGTTAATACCAAGTAATAATAGTATTACCAAGTGTTAATAGTAACAGCTAATGTTAATTCTCTTCTGACATAATGTACAGACAACTTATAGGTAAGTTGGAGAAACAAGACTGAAACACGTTAGACAAGAAAATGTTTAAGCAACATGCCAGAGAAGGTGAGCGGCCCAGCAGGGGATCAAATTCAAGCAGACACAGCTCTATACGTACAATCTGCTTGAAAGATTCCACCTTCAGGCCAGTGTGTCTTCTCTGCCATCCCGCAGGCTTTTCCAACATTCTTTTTGAAGCATTATATCCAGAACCCCAGCTGTGGTCCTTGTGTGATGCTCTGCCAAGTCAGTGTCCAGTCAGGTCACCTTCCTTCCTGCAAGGCGGCATTTTTAGTACCTGCTTCAGGGCAGTGGGCTTCTATTTCCCTGACCTTGTACAGAGAACATTGCTTTTCAGTCCTCAATTTCAGAGCCTGGGGGAATTTCTACAGCTCATTTACGAAGCATGAAGATCAGGCAGAGGTCAGGAAAGGTGGCCAGAGGTCAGCACTGACTAGCTGTTTAGAGAGAGGGAAAGTAAACAGGCTCATGCGACGTCAGACCTCCTGGGTCCTTCAGGGCCTCTTGGTGCCAACAGCTGGCCTGGCAGTGCTGGGAAGACCCTTTGAGCACAGAGATCTGTCCAAACTGTCATCCCATCAGCTCTTCCAAAACACAGAGAAAAAACTACTTGAGGGCTCTGGGAAGTATGAAGAATTCCAGAATGTAATGGGAAATTCATTCATAAGCAGGCTTCCACGTACTCAGTCGGGTACGGACGTCAGACAAATTCTCCCTGCCCACAAGGTCTCTCTCTTTCCATGTGAAAATTTCCACTCTAAAGTAAAATATTGTTTGAGAGGGCTGATAAAGCAAACAAGGGCCATTGGTTAGCAGCATCTTGGGATGAATCAGCTTATTGGACTAACCTTTGAAGGGAGCAGTGACCTGAAAGGCTGAAACTGAAGACTGCCATGTCTCTAGAGCTGAGCTATCTGATATGCTAGCCATGAGCCATCTGGGGCCATAGAGCAGTTAAATTGTGGCGAGCCTGAGCTGATAGGTAAGTGTAAAATATACACTGGATTTTGGAAATGTAGTAAGATAAAATGAATTTAAAATATTTCATTAATAATTGCTTTATATTGACTTCATATTGAAATAATAAATTTTGGATATGTTGGGTTAAATAAAATATGTTAAAATTAGTTTCAGCTGTTTCTTATTGCTTCTAAAAATGTGGCTACTAGAAAAATTTAAATTACATATGTAGCTTGCATTTGTGGTGCTCCCTCTCTCTCCTCTGCCCCCCTCCCCTGTCTCCCCCTCTCTCCTCTATTATACATTTACTGGAGGTTGCTGCTCTAGAAGTATAGTCCAGTGAGGGTCTACAGACTGCAGGGGAGCTTGAGAGTCTTAGCATTGCTGTGTGCAGGGTTGATAATGGGTGCTAGCAATACATTTTTCCTACATTCCACCTTCCCTTTGGCAGAACCCACCTGCATTATCTTATGCAAGAGGTGTCTCTCTTCTGGTGAAGCAAATATGTATCCTACACATACATGACTTGGCACTTCTGCTAATGATTAAATAAGCCATTTGCTCTCTAAAACATCTTCTTAGATATATGCAACCCGAGGAAAATTTATATATAATAAAGTAAAAAATAAAGTATAAAAATAAACTTATATGTATATAAACATATTATCTCTCTTGTTTCTGAGCATTAAGCACTCTTCAAGTCTTATGAAGTCTTTCTTGAACGCATGGATCCTCATGAATCTCACTTCAGTGGCCTTCTTGGTTACTTAGTTCCTGAACTATAGCTATGATCACACGCACGGGGACCTTTTTTTTTTCCTTATGTGACCTATGGAAATCCTGTCTTCTAGGTTATATTTTGTCCCCTACTGGGCCAGACAGAGTTGGTGCTTTAATAAATACTTGATTGTTGGTATCATTGCTTTGCTCTGCCTCTTCATGTCTTCCCATGAATCTGTACCCCTTGTGGAGAAGGATGGCAATGGAAGCAGCTTGAGGCCAGGTCTAAAGCCTTCTGAGTTCAGGGCCTCATTTTTAAGCTTGACATTATTCACCTAAAACATTTCCTAGTACTCCAAGAAGAAGACCTTGATGGCTTCTGACCTAGCATAACCTGTGAGTGTTTGGCTGAACCAGGTGCCATAAATGTCCCCTGTGGGCCTGACACATGGTGCTTGTGATTTGTCCAGTTGATATGTTTCTCTTTATCACTTGATTTCTTTGACTATGTAACGTTCCTATAGTGATAGTGATAGTGAAGTCGTTCAGTCGTGTCCAACTCTTTGCAACCCCATGGACAGTAGCCAACCAGGCTCCTCCGTCCATGGGATTTTCCAGGCAAGAATACTGGAGTGGATTGCCATTTCCTTCTCCAGGAGATCTTCCCGACCCAGGGATCGAACCTGGGTCTCCCGCATTGTAGGCAGATGCTTTACTGTCTGAGCCACCAGGGAAGTCCTATAAGAAGGGGTATTTATTAACTCCACACTCCAGAAAATGGTGAGGCTGCTGGAAGATGATAAGGGGGAGAGAGAAGAGCTGTAAGAGAGAGAACATTAAGGAAATATAGGGAAGGGGTAGCTAAAACTACACTTTGCCTTTCTCTCAAATTTCCTGAGGGCTAGCCCTTTGCTGGGTCTGGAAAGAGTTCACATCCTTGCTTTATTTCATCCCGGCTGAGCTAGGGCTGGAGAAATAAACCTCACGTCAGTAAATCAACAGAGCTGAGAGCTCAGTCAGTCAGTCAATCTTAAGAGCATTCTTGGATTTGTGGATTCCTTGAGAAGGATGCTTGGAGAAACCGAGGATAGGGTAGTTATTAAAAGAGATTAAAGGGTATTAGCTAGTGCCTCAACAAGTTATAATTAAAAAAAGGGAACAGAAAAGAGACAGGAGGCTAATTTTTCCAGTCACTGAAATTTCAAGGAGGGGTAAGCTGGCCTCTGAACCGTCACTGCTTTATATTAATTCTCCTGTATGCTTAAATCTAACCCAAAGACATGTCTTTCTCGGTTGGAAATGTCTAGCCAATTTCACTGTATTATACAGAGAGGTGACCTCCTGGGAGACAAGGCAGTCATGTTAACCTCACATGGTACTATTCTCTGAAGGATTTTGACACTTGATTTGAAAATAAATGAAATGTTCCTAGGACACACCCTTGACAAGAGAAAGAGGGATTATTATGATGTCCATCTGGGGAAGTTGAGTCCAGGGAAAGTAAAAGAATAGGACCCAGCAGTCAAGTGTACATTGTGACGGGTTGCAATGGTTTAGCCCTTTGCTGGTTGCTAGGACTGCACAGGAAAGGCAGGGGACCACATTCCTGATGAGGTTTAACAAGGCCTTTCTAGTCCTTCACTCTCAATATGCGTCTACTTCAATTGAAGGTCTAAGATTCTCCTCTAGATCTTCTGTTTTATAACTTAAGATGTCTCTGATAACATGAAAACTGAGTAGCACTATACTTAACTGATGCCATTCATTTAACCTTTAGTCAAGATTTAGAGATCTGAGACTGATTTTGGAGAGAGAGCCTAGATTAACAGATTACTGGGTAACTGGCACACCAGAGAGATATACCAAATTTGTCACTCTCAAATTTTTGAACAAGTTCAGTTTTGATGTGTTATTACATGTCATTTTACTATTTTACAGGATTTGGCAGCAATGGAGTTAAAGCACTTGGTGAGAAAATATTTTTTAAAAATAGACATGCATCAAGATTTACATGGTTATGTGGCGCCTTCTGGACTACTGATTGACTTTCTCATCTTGAAAGCCTATATTCAGGGTTACATGAATTTAGTGCATTCTCACAATGGTTGCCTAGTCCATAGCAGATTAGAAGCAGCACAGACAAAAATGGCAGAATCAGAAAGTGGAAGTTGACAGTCTGACAGGGGGAGGAAAAATGGAAAAAACAAACAAAAAAACAACATAGCTAAGATTTTTAAAAGGCTCAGAATTCTGACATCAACTGCCATTGAACAAACAGTGCTTTCTATGTCAAGACCCCTCAGAAAGCACTATGTGCTAATGACACAACCACTGATTTTCTTGAGGGGTGACTGTGAGACATAAGAAAACACTGGAATTAGATGCAGTCTCCTGGGCTGGGCTGGGGGTAGGTACAGAGAGGGTGGAATTCAATGTATTGAGCTGCAGACTGAGGAAGGTGATATGCATAAATCATCCCCTCAAGTTCTCAGCATTTCTACTAAGCTAGAAATGCAGGAGGCATTCTAGAGAAGAGAAAACTGAAGTTGGGAGAAGGGGAGACGGCTCAGTTCATTGATGGAGGAACTACATGAGGGTCCACATCTTTCTCCTCTGAGCACACACCCTCCTTGGCTCCAGGGATAGGTTGTTGCTGCCCTCCCTTCATGGTGCCCGCTTCCTTCACCACTTTACACACATTCGTATCATTAGCTTGGGGTGCCTACTGCTTCCTGTCCACGTTTCCAAGCTAGAGGCTCATCTTCTCCAGAGGACTCCCTACCTCACATCACATAGCTTTCCTCTGTGGCTGATTTCCATAGCATACTTGGCCACTTAGACGATTTTCAGTGATGGGTGCCCCTCAACCCTTAGTGTTTATCACGTCTCATTCTGTAAGCCTGTGGTTGGCTTTGCTTCCTCATCTAAGGGCTTACTTCCTTGGGTCAGGGACCTCGTCTTTTCTTCTTTCTGTTTTCCAGTTCCACATGAAACATTTATTTACTCCTTGTAAATTCTTGATGTTTAGAATACACATAGGTGAATCTAGGCAGTCTTTTCTGTACTGTGAAACGCAACGCCCCCACTGCTCCTGTCCCCCCCCCCTTCCCCCCCACCAATTCCTGCTTCAGGAATATCTGGAATAGTTTCAAGAATTCTTTCTTCATTGTTTGCTGGCTTGGCCCATGAAACACCTGGTGACCTTGTTGCCTGAACTGCACTCAATCAAGGAGAGAGACATCTTCCAAGGATTGAAGTCCCCATGAACAGTAAATATGTTGATCATTCCACTAATTACTTGTTGCAGTCCTAAATATTTATGTGCATGTATTTTAGCTTCACTGTTCCAATATCTTTGGCCAGAGTACTTTCATCCACAGTTTCCTCTGCCCCTTGCCTCCCTCCCTCCCTCTCTCTCTCTGGTTCACAGTAAGCACCCTGCCTGCCTCTTCTTCCATCCCCAGGAGCCACTGTCCTTTGCTAGCATGGACCCTTTACTCCCTTCTGTTCTCTGCCAGTAAGGTCACTTCATCAAACTAAAGCTCATTAAAGGCAAAGGCAGAGAAGCGATTCAGCATCCTGACCCCAGATATTGTAGCTGAAAAAGCCCTTTGCCTTTTATATTTCAACCTGAATAGGTGTATGACTCAGTGGTGGAAGGATTTGTAGCTGACACTCAATAGAAGCTGCTCTCAAATTTTGACAAATCCCATCTTGAGCCAAGAAGAGAAACAGATATTGATCCTAACTGTACCTAATTCATCTCTGCACTTGTAATCCCCAAAGAAAATGCCTTCTATGACCAGAGGGCAGTCAATATTTTTTCCATCTTGTAAAATAAATAGCAGTTATTTTGGTGTGTCTTCATGTGTCCGGGGCACCAGAAGTAAACAAAGAGTTGATTTTTCCTCTCTTCATAGTCAAGTTATAATAACTACAGTGTTTCTTGTTTGGGCTAATTAAAACTACATTTAATAATTTGGATTGATGAGTGACCAGAGGTGACTGTATCCTACTTAAGCCTCATTCCCCAGGCTGAGGAGGGGCATATCTGCAAAGACTTAGCTGGATACATACAATAAAGTGCAAGAGAATTCATTTCAGGGACTGTTTCTGACTCTAGCAGTATTACAGTTTTAGCCACACAAGGGAGGTGTTCATATCAGTCAGGGGTCTCCTTACAAACATGGTTTTATTTATTGTCCTTCCTCTCCTTTACCTATGAGACTAGAGTTAGTTATGGGAGAACTTCCAGAAGGTCAGCAGGTCAGGCCAGACAGAGAACAGTGCTGTTTCCACAATCATTCTGTCTATTCTTAACCCAGATGAAGGGTCACAAGTTGTTGGAAATACCAAAAAACTGATTTGTGTCTATATTGATCCAAGCTCCACATCATTTCCCAACCACCCCAGGTCAATCCCAACAAACAAGCCTAGAATCTCTTTGAAATGATGCACATCAAACATTGTGCCTACATTTGGGCAAGCCATCTGCTTAATTTCATTTTTTTCTTCACATTAATAATTGCTTTGATTATTGTATCTGACTAGTTCATCAGATAAACCAACCTTCTAACTTCTTGAAAATGAAGAACAGTTTCAGAAATCCAATTTGGATTATTCAAGAATTTGAAAGGATATTAGTTTAAATGACAAATCATTTGATTTTGGCAGTCTAAGAGAACCATTTGGATGTTCCCCAAATTTTCTTTCAGTGCTTTGTCTGAAATCTTATTTGAATAGAATATGAGTGTTACCCAGAAAAGCAATTCTGATTTCCTCAGAATTTGCCAGATCTGCTGGTTACTGGACAAACAAGTCCTCATGATGTAACAATCAGATATTTGGGGATTGAGTATACGTATTTCATACTGTTCATGGAGTTCTCAAAGCAAGAATACTGAGTGGTTTGCCATTCCCTTCTCCAGTGGACCATGTTTGGTCAGAACTTTCCACCATGACCCATCTGTCTTGGATGGCCCTACACAGCCTGTCTCTTAGTTTCATTGAGTTAGACAAGGCTGTGGTCCATGTGATCAGTTTGGTTAGTTTTCTGTGACTGTGGATTTCATTCTGTCTGCCCTCAAATTGATAAACATGAGTCATAAGGAAGCTTCCTGATGGGAAAGACTGACTGAGGGGGAAACTGGGTCTTGTTCTGGTGGGCGGGGCCATGCTCAGTAAAAGTTTAATCCAATTTTCTGTTGATTTGATTTGAAGTGAAGTGAAGTGAAGTCGTTCAGTCATGTCTGACTCTTTGTGACCCTATGGACAGTAGCCTACCAGGCTCCACCATCCATGGGATTTTCCAGGCAAGAATACTGGAGTGGGCTGCCATTTCTTTCTCCAGGGGATCTTTCCAACCCAGGGATCAAACCTGGGTCTCCTGTATTGCAGACAGACGCTTTACTGTCTGAGCCACTGATTTGATTTAAGTCATACCTGAATGGTGTAGTGGTTTTCCCTACTTTCTTCAATTTAAGTCTGAATTTAGCAATAAGGAGTTCATGATCTGAGCCACAGTCAGCTCCTGGTCTTCTTTTTGCTGACTGTATAGAGCATTCCATCTTTGGCTGCAAAGAATATAATCAATCTGATTTCGGTGTTGACCGTCTGGTAATGTCCATGTGTATAGTCTTCTCTTGTGTTGTTGGAAGAGGTTGTGTGTTGTTGTTGAGTTGTGTTGTGGTTTGCTATGACCAGTGCGTTCTCCTGGCAAAGCTCTATTAGCCTTCACCTTGCTTCATTCTGTATTCCAAGGCCAAATTTGCCTGTTACTCCAGGTGTTTCTTGACTTCCTATTTTTGCATTCCAGTCCCCTATAATGAAAAGGACATCTTTTTTGGGTGTTAGTTCTAAAAGGTCTTGTAGGTCTTCATAGAACTGTTCAACTTCAGTTTTTTCGGTGTTATTGGTTAGGGTATAGACTTGGATTACTGTGTTATTGAATGGTTTGCCTTGGAAATGAACAGAGATCATTCTGTCGTTTTTGAGATTGCATCCAGGTACTGCGTTTTGAACTCTTTTGTTGACCTTGATGGATACTCCATTTCTTCTAAGGGATTCCTGCCACAGTTCTGTTGATGGGTGGGGCTGTGTTCTCTCTCTATTGTTTGATCTAAGGCCAAACTGTGGAGGAGGTAATGAAGATAATGACCACCTCCTTCAAAAGATCCCACGCACACACTGCTGCACTCAATGCTCCTGACCCTGTAGCAGGCCACCCCTGACTCTGGCCTCTGCTGGAGACTCCTGGGCACTCACAGGCAAGTCTGAGTGAGTCCCTTGTGGGGTCACTGCTCCTTTCTCCTGGGTCCTGGTGTGCACAAGCGTTTGTTTGTGCCCTCTAAGAGTCTGTTTCCCCAGTTCTGTGTATGTTCTGGCGGCTCTATGTTGAGGTTAATGGTGACCTCCTCCAAGAGGGCTTATGCCATACTCAAGTCTGCTGTACCCAGTGCCCCTACCTCTGCAGCAGGCCTGCTGACCCGTGCCTCCACAAGAGACACTCAAATACAGAAGCACAAGCTGGAATCAAGATTGCTGGGGGAGATATCAATAACCTCGGATATGCAGATGACACCCGTATGGAAGAAAGTGAAGAGGAACTAAAAAGCCTTTTGATGGAAGTGAAAGAGGAGAGTGAAAAGGTTGGCTTAAAACTCAACATTCAGAAAACTAAGACCATGGCATCTAGTCCCATCACTTCATGGCAAATAAATGGGGAAACAATGGAAACAGTGACAGAGTTTAGTTTTTTGGACTCCAAAATCACTGCAGATGATGACTGCAGCCATGAAATTAAAAGATGCTTGCTCTTTGGAAGAAAAGCTATGACCAACCTAGATAGTATATTAAAAAGCAGGGACATTACTTTGCCAACAAAGGTTCATCTAGTCAAGGCTATGGTTTTTCCAGTAGTCATGTTTGCATATGAGAGTTGGACTATAAAGAAAACTGAGTGCTGAAGAATTGCTGCTTTTGAACTGTGGTGTTGGAGAAGACTCTTGAGAGTCCCTTGGACTGCAAGGAGATCCAACCAGTCCATCCTAAAGGAAATCAGTCCTGAATATTCATTGGAAGGACTGATGCTGAAGCTGAAACTCCAATGCTTTGACCACCTGATGCAAAGAACTGACTCATTGGAAAAGACCCTGATGCTGAGCAAGATTAAAAGCAGGAGGGGAAGGGGATGACAGAGGATGAAACAATTTGATGGCATCACCAACTTGATGGACATGAGTTTGAGTAAGCCCCGGGAGTTGGTGATGGACAGGGAAGCCTGGCGTGCTGCAGTCCATGGGGTCACAGAGTTGGACATGACAGAGATGACTGAACTAAACTGAACTGATACGTGCTTTGCTTTCTAGCCAAACCAGCTTTACTCTTTTTCCTGGCATGGACCTCACGCTCTTTTTTGTAGGCTGCTATTTGCTCCTGAAATACCCTCTCTTCCACCAGTTCATATTAAGTTAACATTCCAGCTGGTTTCCCCAATGTCCTCATGAATGGGTCTGCAGGTTCTGTACACCAGCTTTGGGATATTCCTCTGAAGGCATGGCAAATCCAAGTCCAAGCCTCACTCAGACTGTTCATCAACGTGGAGATGAGTGGTAAATATGCTAGGCCAAACCAAACAAGATTATTTTAAAAATTATAAAATTTCTACCTAATATGTAAATGTATAACTACAAGTCAGCAACATTAGTAAAATTAATAAAACCATGAAGCTCATGAGAAAGGATAAGTGACACATTTAAATGAAAAAAATATAA
Organism: Capra hircus; assembly: GCF_001704415.2. Classification (NCBI taxonomy): domain Eukaryota; kingdom Metazoa; phylum Chordata; class Mammalia; order Artiodactyla; family Bovidae; genus Capra; species Capra hircus. Next base: position 19,433,137 of record NC_030831.1, on the reverse strand, counting down.
TTTGTTGAAGAGTTAGAGACACTGAAAATTATCCTCAGCCATGGCCCAAAGTAACTGCATCCTTATTTAAGTCATTTAGTATTTCTTGGTTTAAATGTCCTTGTTTTCAAATGAGGGGGTTGGGATTAGATGGCCTCAAAGTCTCCCTGCTGCTTTAATATTCTATGATTCTATATCTCAAAGACATGTAAATAATCCATTTGGGAAGATTTACATTGTTTTCTTTACAACTGCAATGCAAAAATAGAGATATTGGGCTTATCTCAGCATGTTTAAAACTGAAGAAATATTAAGCTTATGTTGTGAATCTCCTTAGTGGATCAAGGCATTTACCAAGGTTCTTCTTTTACCATTTTCATCTTCTAGAGTCTTAGGGACAAAAAATCTGGACCACATTGGTAAAGCTAATACTCCTACTAAAGAAATTGTCTTATGGTATTACATCTAATAACACAGCTGGTGCATTGATATGCATGTATATGATGTGCACATATTCACGATCATGGGTTCTTATGTTAAAAAAGACCCCAGAGATGATTTCATCCAGTCCCTCCTTTGATAGATGAAACTATAAAGCTCCAGAGAAGAGGAGTCACCTAAAGCCACCTAAGTAATTTAAACTTTGAGATCCAATGGCTTAGCTGACACTCATCTAATCTTTTTCTAGTCTATTTCCTTCTGAGATGTACACATTTCAAGTATATAGACATCTATTTCATTGAGGTAGCATGAAAAAATGTCCTTATTATTTGTATACCTAAAATGTACCCTCACCAATAATGAACAAATTCTTTAGACTGATGCAGAATGATTAAAGATCATCCATAGACTTCAAACCTCCTAGATTCCCTAGGAATCTGACTTAGCCAGTACTCCCCCTGGCTTGTAATTATCCAAGTCACATAGTAAACCCAGGCTGGCTAAATCAAGATTTCTCTCCTGACTAGTTATTTTAAGAGTTGGACCTGGAGAATGGGATTTTCCATTCTGTGTTTCTTCTCACTTATCAAACTAGCGTTTATCCAGCTTATCACTTTTCCAACATCTTACCCAGTCTTTGAATACTTCCACTAAATAGAGTCTACCACTGCCTAAAACAACTAATTCCACCATAAGAATATTGCTTCTGATTTTGACTTGAAATCAGATTCTCTGTGACACCACTTGTGTGGCCTATTTTGTCCTCAGCTCCTGTGTATAATGCCACCCACACCATCATATCACATATATTAGAAGTCAACCACTCTGTTCTTTTCCTGACTGGGCTTGGCTTTCCTGTTCTATTCTCCCTTTCATTCTTCACAACATGTTTCCCCTCCTTTGGGTATTTTTCATTGTCCTCGGGAAAACGTTGTGCCCCAAATAGAACATGATTCCCTAGGTGTCCTCTGATCAGTGTAGAGTGTAGTGAGCTGTTATTCACCATGAACAGAATATTACCTTTCCATCAAGCCCAGAGACTCATCAGTTTTCACTTATTGCTTTGTTAAGGGGTGATAAATTTGCTCAATCCTTTCCTACGTTTCTCAGCAGAAGGCAGGCAGAGGAGCAATGGGCTTGATTTCAAGAGTCTCTTTCCTGCTAGAACACTGAAGAGCTTGTCAATATCTTTTCTAGGTGTGTTTTGTCAAACCGATATTCCAATAGACAGCCATTAGCACCTCACCCTCTGCTTCAGAATCACATTTGGGAGAATTTACTTTGACTGATCACAGCTTGCAGGGATCATTTGTTTGTATGGATCTAATCTTATGTTTCAAAAGCCATTTCCTATCAGTGATGATGTGTCTACCCCTTCTTACATTGATTTGCAAAGAGCAATGTAGAAATGCATCTTTTACTTTTCTTTGAGGCTTGCCTAAAGGAAAAAAAATATCTCTCTCCTCACTTCTCCCCAACCCCAGGAAGAATCAGTCACTGAAGAGAAAAGATATCACACCTACTAAGAAATCTGATGAAAGCAAATTGTCACCCTATTGACATATTGAGATGGCAAATCACACACTGCATTTCCCAGGCCCCAGCAATATGAATGTTTTTCTTTCTTGGACTGTATCTGATTGGGTAAGTTTATTGTCCTATAGATTGTAATGTGGTGATCAGTTAGGAAAAAACCGTCAAAGGCATAGTAACTCTGATTCTTATTACAAGCAGTGGCCATATTTTCATTAGGATACTTAAAAAAAAACAGATAAAAAAGAAAGAAAAAAAGAAGGAAAAGATAAATACCCCTAAGTAGAGGAGATTTCTAGGATATGATCCTCTTCTGTGGTAACAACAGTAATATAAGAGGAAAACATAGTGTAATAGGCCAAGGGAAAAAATGCAGTTGGTGACTAGAACAATAGATTTTACAGGAAAATATGTGATATGAAAGAAACATTGCATTGTTTGGGACACCTGTAGTTAATTATTGCAGCTAAAGACATTAAAATCAGTTTCTTCACTCATATATCTTCATAGACTGTTTGGCAATATTAAATGACAAAAGCTTAATAATCAAAAGTACTGAGTTAGCAAATGTTTTCTAATTTTAATAACTTCTTGTTGTAATTACCAAGTCTTAGAGTGAAATGATTTAATTAGAAAGTAATCAAGAAGTGTCTACTGTTAATTGAAGGAATTATAAAAGATCTACATTTTTAATATATTTCTGTGGTAATAAAATTAAAATTTACCATAATTATTTTTAAACCACCCTGATGGGGAATTTTTGATGTGGCAGAAAAGTATTCGATACTTTTAAGAGGGATATCCATCACTGAGAACATCATGGATTACAAGATCTCATTCCTCTTGTCTAGAAAATAATAATAATAGTAGTAATAATACTAATAATAACAGCTAATATTTACTGAGAACTTATCGTATGCCAGAAAAAAGTGGTTCAGAGTGGGAACCATATCTGTTTTATTCACCAGTGTATCTTAAGTGCACATAATACATCTCTGATAAAGAATTTTAAATCATGTTGTACACCAGGCAGATTCAGAAAAAAACAACTGTGATGAGAGTGCCATGCTCACATTTAACGGAGTTGGTCAGATGATTCAATCTTCTCATTAGAACCCTCCTGTTGGCACATATTTCTTTCAGATGAGTAGACTTATTTATATTTTCTTTCAACTCCAGAGTATAATACACATTGCTATACATGCAAATTTCAGCTGAAATGGCAAAGATCTTGCCAGAGACCCTAGAGAACAAATGTTTACTGTCTGCTCTTTCTGGTTTACCCTTCCAATGTATAAGCAATCAAGGACTGGATATTAACGGGTATTTACAGGATAGAAGTAAGTAGTAAGCAAGAGAATGAAGATAAATAAAAAGAAAGTGAAAGTTGCTCAGTCATGTCCAGCTGTTTGCGACCCCATGGACTGTAGCCCTCCAGGCTCCTCTGTCCATGGAATTCACCAGCCAAGAATGCTGAACTGGGTTCCCATTTCCTTCTCCAGGGGATTTTTCTCCACCCAGGAATTGAATCCTGGTCTGTTGCATTGTAGGCAGATTCTTTACCATCAGTGACACCAGGGAATCTCTAAATAAAAAGAAGTTAGTGTCAATTCCATCAAAGTAGGAATGGTTCTGTTGAACACTATAGAGATAAAAGCATTCAGCTTCATACTACTGATGTGGAGCAGGAATGTGAGATATGCCTTTAAATATCTAGCTGTGGAAAAACAGTCCTTTTCAAGGGAACTGGAAAACTCACATCTTCACTAAACCACCGGTCTCTTGCTGTCCCTCCCAGGCCCATCACTATGATATGCCTGCCTCACCATCCACAGTTTTTAGCCACAGTGAATTACCAGGGACTTAATAGTTATCTGGGGTTTAATGACTTTTCTCTGCATCTTGGACCATCAACTCCTCCTGGACTCTCATTAATCCCAGGGGCAATAGCTCAGACCGTGATCATTATTGCTTTAACAAATAGTTCCAGGATACGACAAGACTGACTTTCCATTTATCTTCCATGGAAATTCATTTTGCAGGAGTGACACTGTCAGCTTAAGAGACACAAGCTATTGTCTCAAAGTTAAAAAAATGGTGTTATTGCTCTCTGTACTTATTATATTGAAAGCAAAGGCTAATTAAATGTTTCATTTCCTTGGAGACAGAGAAATGCTGGCCAACTTGCTTTAAGAAAGTTTTGCTAATATTGTGAGGATATTTATCCTTTATACAGGTAAAAGCTAGTAGGGGTGGTAAGAGATGTGTGTGTTGGTGGGGCGGGGGTGGGTAAAGTATGAAGAATTACAACCTAGAAGAGTCAGTATTTCAAGGACTCCAATCTCCAAAATTCAACTGAGCAAATCAGAGAATAGATTAATTAAAGTACCAATATCTATTCATTAACAAATTCCTGTGTTTTTCATTTATCTTTAACTTTAGACTCAGCTTACAAAGGCTGTTGATTCAGTCACTAGAAAACTAAAAATGTTCACATTTTTAGCGAAGTTTTAACTTTTAGCTAAGTTCACAATTCATGCAGTGGCACTAGGTAGGAGAATTTGCCTCTGTCATTTACTCAGATGGTAAAGAATCCACCTGCAATGAGAGAGGTCTGGGTTCGATTCCTGGTTTGGAAGAACCCCGGCAGGAGGGCATGGCAACCCCACTCTAGTATTCTTGCGTGGAGAATCCCCATGGACAGAGGAGCCTGGTGGGCTATAGTCCATGGGGTTGCAAAGAGTCAGACATGACTGAGCGACTAAGGACATATATATGTATGAAGCAGTTTATCAAAGATCCAGATTACAATAAGAAATTTTCTAGGGCATTATTATTAGAGAATATACTAAAACTGATTAACATACATAACATCAAGTTAGGGGTATATTCAAAAGTGCTCTTTGAAAGTAAGATTTAAAGAAAGAATAGTCCAAGGTATAACTGAATACTTTGATACCAATGCCTGGTATTTATGTCTTAGAAAGTAAATTCCAGCTCTCTCTAACTTCAGAATCCCAACATCTGATTCTAGGCCATTGTTACTTTATTTGGAACCAAAATATTTTACCCTTCATCAAAGACTTATTGTAAGGTTTACCTCCATTGTAAATTCTCTCATTTAACAGTGGTCCAGTCGTTAGGTATAGGGAAGAATCTTCTTTGTTTCCCTGTTTGCTTGTTTCGTATGTACACATTTTTACTAATATTGTAGGCACAGGAAGAAGAAAATCTTGTGGGATATAACATTACATTAATTACATTACATTAATGTGTAATATAGGACAAGCTGTGTGACCTCTGTGGTTGGTCCATTCTTTAAGGAGGGGACATAGAGAAGAGGCTAAGAATTGCTAAGATCTCTGCAGGTTTAAAAGGATATGATTAAAGAGGAGAAAATATGCTTTCACTTGCTCTTTTAAGAAGACACCTATTTCTCCTATCTATTTTCCAATGTTGAATGGATGGTACCATAGTGGTGTAATGCTTTGAAACCAACCACTCCTTCATCCAGTTAGTCCTTGATATTGAGTTCTCAGAAAGTCTTTTTGGCAATTATTTGAACCATCCTCAATGGTGAAAAATTGAAAGCATTTCCCCTAAAGTCAGGAACAAGACAAGGGTGTCCACTTTCACCGCTACTATTCAACATAGTTCTGGAAGTTTTGGCCACAACAATCAGAGCAGAAAAAGAAATAAAAGGAATCCAAATTGGAAAAGAAGAAGTAAAACTCTCACTGTTTGCAGATGACATGATCCTCTACATGGAAAACCCTAAAGACTCCACCAGAAAATTACTAGAGCTCATCAATGAATATAGTAAAGTTGCAGGATATAAAATCAACACACAGAAATCCCTTACATTCCTATACACGAATAATGAGAAAGTAGAAAAAGAAATTAAGGAAACAATTCCATTCACCATTGCAACGAAAAGAATAAAATACTTAGGAATATATCTACCTAAAGAAACTAAAGACCTATATATAGAAAACTATAAAACACTGATGAAAGAAATCAAAGAGAACACTAATAGATGGAGAAATATACCATGTTCATGGATCGGAAGAAGCAATATAGTGAAAATGAGTATACTACCCAAAGCAATTTACAAATTCAATGCAATCCCTATCAAGCTACCAGCCACATTTTTTCACAGAACTAGAACAAATAATTTCAAGATTTGTATGGAAATACAAAAAACCTCGAATAGCCAAAGCAATCTTGAGAAAGAAGAATGGAACTGGAGGAATCAACTTGCCTGACTCAGGCTCTACTACAAAGCCACAGTCATCAAGACAGTATGGTACTGGCACAAAGACAGACATATAGATCAACGGAACAAAATAGAAAGCCCAGAGATAAATCCACACACATATGGACACCTTATCTTTGACAAAGGAGGCAAGAATATACAATGGAATAAAGACAATGTCTTTAACAAGTGGTGCTGGGAAAACTGGTCAACCACTTGTAAAAGAATGAAACTAGATCACTTTCTAACACCACACACAAAAATAAACTCAAAAGTGGATTAAAGATCTAAATGTAAGATCAGAAACTATAAAACTCCTAGAGGAGAACATAGGCAAAACACTCTCAGACATAAATCACAGCAGGATCCTCTATGATCCACCTCCCAGAATTCTGGAAATAAAAGCAAAAATAAACAAATGGGATCTAATTAAAATTAAAAGCTTCTGCACAACAAAGGAAACTATAAGCAAGGTGAAAAGACAGCCTTCTGAATGGGAGAAAATAATAGCAAATGAAGCAACTGACAAACAACTAATCTCAAAATTATACAAGCAACTTCTGCAGCTCAATTCCAGAAACATAAACGACCCAATCAAAAAATGGGCCAAAGAACTAAATAGACATTTCTCCAAAGAAGACATACGGATGGCTAACAAACACATGAAAAGATGCTCAACATCACTCATTATTAGAGAAATGCAAATCAAAACCACAATGAGGTACCACTTCACACCAGTCAGAATGGCTGCAATCCAAAAATCTGCAAGCAATAAATGCTGGAGAGGGTGTGGAGAAAAGGGAACCCTCCTACACTGTTGGTGGGAATGCAAACTAGTACAGCCACTATGGAGAACAGTGTGGAGATTCCTTAAAAAATTGCAAATAGAACTACCTTATGACCCAGCAGTCCCTCTGCTGGGCATACACACCGAGGAAACCAGAATTGAAAGAGACACATGTACTCCAATGTTCATTGCAGCACTGTTTATAATAGCCAGGACATGGAAACAACCTAGATGTCCATCAGCAGATGAATGGATAAGGAAGCTGTGGTACATATACACAATGGAGTATTACTCAGCCATAAAAAAGAATTCATTTGCATCAGTTCTGATGAGATGGATGAAACTGGAGCCAATTATACAGAGTGAAGTAAGCCAGAAAGAAAAACACCAATACAGTATACTAACACATATATATGGAATTTAGGAAGATGGCAATGACGACCCTGTATGCAAGACAGGAAAAAAGACACAGATGTGTATAACGGACTTTTGGACTCAGAGGGAGAGGGAGAGGTAGAGGGTGGGATGATTTGGGAGAATGGCATTCTAACATGTATACTATCATGTAAGAATTAAATCGCCAGTCTATGTCTGACGCAGGATACAGCATGCTTGGGGCTGATGCATGGGGATGACCCAGAGAGATGTTATGGGGAGGGAGGTGGGAGGGGGGTTCATGTTTGGGAACGCATGTAAGAATTAAAGATTTTAAAATTTAAAAAATAAAAAACTAAAAAAAAAAAATAAAAAAATTATAAAATTTAAAAAAAATTATGAGCAAAAAAAAAGACTAGATTAAATGTTTCAGGAGAACAACATGTTGTTATAAGTTCAGAGAAGCTTGCAGAATCTGGAGTAGAAGTAGACATCATTGTGGTCCTGACTTCTAAGAACCAATTTTTTTTTACAACTTGCCCCATGAACCATGCTGTAGACTGTTAACTTACAATAGTACTGTACTAAGTACTTAACTTGTTTCCCCTCTTCATTCATCAGAGAATTACCTGATTGCCATCAGAACTTGGACTTAGACTGAATTAATCAAATTTATACTAGTTCTCCTATAATTCCTGACCCAAATATTAGTCCAAACAATATTATGATAAAGTATCTGATTCTCATCAAGGTTTTTGAGATATGGAAAGTAGCTTCTCAGTCTCACTTCTGCTTTAAATGTCCAGGCTCTGTGTACCCAAGGAATTGTTTTTGTTCAGTTGCTCTGTCATGTTCAACTCTTTGTGACCCCATGGACTGCAACATGCCAGTCTTCCCTGCCCTTCACTATCTCTCAGAGTTTGCCCAAACTCATGTCCATTGAGTAGATGATGTCATCCAACCATCTCATCCTCTGTCTCCCCTTCTCTTCCTGCTCTCAATCTTTCCCAGCATCAGGATCTTTTCCAATGAGTTGGCTCTTTGCATCAGGTGGCCAAAGTACCTGAGCTTCAGCTTTAGCATCAGTCCTTCCAATGTGTATTCAGGGTTGATTTTTTTTAGGATTTCCTGGTTTGATCATCTTGCTGTCCAAGGGACTCTTGAAAGTTCTCCAGCACTGCAGTTTGAAAGCATCAGTTCTTCGGCGCTCAGCCTTCTTTATGGTCCAACTCTCACATCCATACATGACCACTGGAGAAACTATAGCTTTGACTATATAGACCCTTTTGGCAAAGTAATGTCTCTGCTTTTTAATATGCTGTCTAGGTTTGTCATAGCTTTTCTTCTAAGGAGCAAGTGTCTTTTAATTTCCTGACTTCAGTCACTGTCCACAGTGATTTTGGAGCCCAAGAAAATAAAGTCTCTTATTGTTTCCATTGTTTCCTCATCTATTTGCCATGAAGTGATGGGGCCAGATACCATGATCTTAGTTTTCTGAATGTTGAGTTTTAAGCCAACTTTTTCACTCCCCTCTTTCACCTTCATCAAGAGGCTCTTTTAGTTCCTCTTCTCTTTCTGACATTAGGGTGCTGTCATCTGCGTATCTGAAGTTATTGATAGTTCCCCCAGCAGTCTTGATTCCAGCTTGAGCTTCATCTAGCCCCGCATTTTTCATGATGTACTCTGCATAGAAGTTAAATAAGCAAGGTGACAATATAGAGCCTTGATGTTCTCCTTTCAAAATTTTGACCCAGTCTACTGTTCCATGTCTGTTTCTAACTGTTGCTTCTTGTCCTGCATATAGGTTTCTTAGGAGGCAGGTAAGGTGGTATGGTATTCCCATGTCTTGAAAAGTTTTCCACAGTTTGTTATGATGTACACATTGAAAAAAACTTTAGCATAATCAGTGAAGTAGAAATAGATACTTTTTCCGGAAATTGCTTTTTTTTTTTTAATTTTTATGACCCAACAGATGTTGGCAATATGATCTCTGGTTCCTTTGCCTTTTCTAAATCCAGCTTGTACATCTGGAAGTTCTCAGTTCAGGTATTGTTGAAGCCCAGGTTGAAGGATTTTGAGCATTACCTTGCTAGCATGTGAAATGAGTGCAATTTTGCAGTAGCTTGAGCATTCTTTGGCATTGCCCTGTTTTGGGGATTGGAATGAAAATTGACCTTTTCCAGTCCTGTGGCCACTGCTGAGTTTTCCAAATTTGCTGGCATATTGTGTGCAGCACTTTAATAGCATCATATTTTAGGACTTTAAATAACTCACCAGGAATTCCATCACCCCCATTAGCTTTGTTCATAGTAATGAGGTACCTCTTTATCAGATCACAGAGTTAAAGTTGGTGATTCATACAAGGTAACAAATATAATCTATGGTGGTATCACACCCTGCTGTGGTCATTTTCTTTGATCCTAGGAAACTGGGGAGTTATTATAAACTCTTTGTGACTCCAGCTGCTACTAAGACCTGTTAGATTTTCTCATAAGCCTTTAGATTTTCTCTATAACCATAGCCACTGCATTAGTTCAGTGTCTCTTCAGTTTCTTCCCTGGAGAATTTTAGTTTCATTATTTTTACTGAAAAATTAATCTTGAATAATCTCCTCCAATATTATCTCTGACATCCCCTTGAGAATCAAGCAACCCACCTATGCTCCTGCAACACTCTTCCATCATAGCAATATTTGGCCACGTTAGTATAATCATCTATTTATGATTCTTTTTCTCTAATATTCCTCAAACCACATTATATCAGGGGACACAGTGTCTTGTACTTTGACCCTATTTGACACGTGTGTGATCTTTGTATTCATGAAGAATTAAGATATGTAAGGCTACAGTTACTGCTCATGGGGTTCAAGGCAAGAGTACTGAAGTGGTTTGCCACTCTCTTCTCTAGTGGATCACGTTTTGTCAGAACTCTCCACCATGACCCGTCCATCTTGGGAGGCCCTACACGGCCTGTCTCATAGTTTCACTGAGTTATACAAGGCTGTGGTCCATGCGATCAGATTGGTTAGCCTCCTGTGATTGTGGTTTTCAGTCTGTCTGCCCATTGATGGAGAAGGATAAGAGTCTTATGGAAACTTCCTGATGGGAGAGACTCAGGGGGGAGTTGGATCTTGTTCTCATGGGCAGAGCCATGTTCAGTATATCTTTCACCCAATTTTCTGTTGATGGGTGGGGCTATGTTCCCTCTCTGTGTTGTACCTGGGGCCAAACTATGGTGGAGGTAATGAAGATAATATGGCTTGCCTGGTAGCTCAGATGGTAAAGCATCTGCTTGCAGTGTGGGAGACCTGGGTTCCATCCCTAGGTTGGAAAGATGCCAAAAGTCCTATGCATGTATTGCTACACTAAGGGCCCCCAACCCTGCAGCAGGCCACCACTGCCCCACACCGCTGCTGGAGACTCCTGGACTCTTAATGGGCAAGTCTGGATCAGTCTCTTCTGGGATCACTGCTCCTTTCTCCTGGGTCCTGGTGTGCACAAGGTTCTGTTTGTGCCCACCAAGAGTCTGTTTCCTAGTTCTGTGTAAGTTCTGGAGCTCTATGGTGGGGTTAATGGTGACATCTTCCAAGAGAGCTTATGCCATACCCAAGTCGGCTGCACCCAGAGGCCCTGCCCCTGCAGCAGTCCACTGCTGACCCGTACTTCCACAGGACACATTCAGACACAGTTCTGTTTCAGTCTCCATGGGTCTCTGGGTCCTGAGGTGCACAAGGTTTGTCTGAGCCATCTGATGTGACTGGTGATGGAAGTAAGGTCTGATGCTGTAAAGAGCAATATTGCACAGGAACCTGGAATGTTAGGTTCATTAATCAGGCAAATTGGAGTGGTCAAACAGGAGATGGCAAGAGTGAACATCAACATTTTAAGAATCAGCAAAATAAAATGGACTGAAATGGGTGAATTTAACTCAGATGACCATTATATCTACTACTGTGGGCAAAAATCCCTTAGAAGAAATGGAGTAGCCATCATGGTAAACAAAAGAGTCCAAATTGAAGTTCCTGGATGCAGTCTCAAAAATGACAGTATGATCTTTGTTCGTTTCCAGGGCAAACCATTCAATAACACAGTAATCCAAGTCTATGACCCGACCAGTAATGCTGAAGAAGCTGAAGTTGAATGGTTCTATGAAGACCTACAAGACCTTCTAGAACTAACACCCCCAAAAGATGTCCTTTTCATTATAGGGGACTGTAATGCAAAAGCAGGGAGTCAAGAAATACCTGGATTAACAGGCAAATTTGGCCTTGCAATACAGAATGAAGCAGGACAAAGTTTAATAGAGTTTTTCCAAGAGAACACACTGGTCATAGCAAACACCCTCTTCCAACAACACAAGAGAAGACTCTACACATGGACATCACCAGATGGTCAATACTGCAATCACACTGATTATATTCTTCACAGCCAAAGACGGAGAAGTTTTATATAGTTAGTGAAAACAAGACTGGGAGCTGACTGTGGCATAGACCATGAACTCTTAATTGCTAAATTAGACTTAAATTGAAGAAAGTATAGAAAACCATTACACCATTCAGGTATGACCTACATCAAATCCCTAACGATTATACAGTGGAAGTGAGAAATAGATTCAAGGGATTAGATCTGATAGACACAGTGCCTGAAGAACTATGGGGAGAGGTTCCTGATATTGTATTGGAGGTAGGGATCAAGATCATTCCCAAGGAAAAGAAATGCAAAAAGACAAAATGTTTGGCTGAGGAGGCCTTACAAATAGTTGTGAATAGAAGAGAAGTGAAAGGCAAAGGAGAAAGGAATGATATACCCATTTGAATGCAGAGTTCCAAAGAATAGAAAAGAGAGATAAGAAAGCCTTCCTCAGTGATCAATGCAAAGAAATAGAGGAAAACAATAGAATGGGAAAGACTAGAGATCCTTTCAAGAAAACTAGAGATACCAAGGGAATATTTCATGCAAATATGGGCACAATAAAGGACAGAAATGTTATGGACCTAACAGAATCAGAAGATACTAAGAAGAGGTGGCAAGAATACACAGAAGAAATATACAAATAAGATCTTCATGACCCAGATAATCACGACGGTGTGATCACTCACCTAGAGCCAGACATCTTGGAATGTGAAGTCAAGTGGGCCTTGGGAAGAATCACTATGAACAAAGCTACTGCATGTAATGGAATTCTAGTTGAGTTATTTCAAACCCTGAAAGATGATGCTGTGAAAGTGCTGCACTCCATATGCCAGCAAATTTGGAAAACTCAGCAGTGGCCACAGGACTCGAAAAGGTCAGTTTTCATTCCAATTCCAAAGAAAGGCAATGCCAAAGAACGCTCAAACTGCCACACAATTGCACTCATCTCACATGCTAGTAAAGTAATGCTCAAAATTCTCCAAGCCAGGCTTCAGCAATACGTGAAGCGTGAACTTCCTGATGTTCAAGCTGGTTTTAGAAAAGGCAGAGGAACCAGAGATCAAATTGCCAACATCTGCTGGATCATGGAAAAAGCAAGAGAGTTCCAGAAAAACATCTACTTCTGCTTTATTGACTATGCCAAAGCCTTTGACTGTGTGGATCACAACAAACTGGAAAATTCTGAAAGAGATGGGAATACCAGAGCACCTGACCAGCCTCTTGAGAAATCTGTATGCAGGTCAAGAAGCAACAGTTAGAACTGGACATGGAACAACAGACTGGTTCCAAATAGGAAAAGGAGTACGTCAAGACTGTATATTGTCACCCTGCTTATTTAACTCCTATGCAGAGTACATCATGAGAAACACTGGACTGGAAGAAACACAAGCTAGAATCAAGATTGCTGGGAGAAATATCAATAACCTCAGATACGGAGATGACACCACCCTATTGGCAGAAAACAAAGAAGAACTAAAGAGCCTCTTGATGAAAGTGAAAGAGGAGAGTGAAAAAGTTTACTTAAAACTCAAGTTTCAGAAAACTAAGATCATCACATCTGGTCCCATCACTACATGGCAAATAAATAGGGAAACAATGGAAACATGAGAGGCTTTATTGTTTTTGAGCTCCAAAATCATTGCAGATGGTGACTGCAGCCATGAAATTAAAAGATACTTGCTTCTTGGAAGAAAAGCTATGACCAACCTAGACAACGTATTAAAAAGCAGAGACATTACTTTGTCATCAAAGGTCTGTCTAGTCAAAGCTATAGTTTTTCTAGTGATCATGTATGGATGTGAGAGTTGGACTATAAAGAAAGCTGAGCACTGAAGAACTGATACTTTTGAACTGTGGTGTTGGAGAAGACTCTTGAGTGTCCCTTGGACTGCAAGGAGATCAAACCAATCCATTCTAAAAGAGACCAGTGCTGAATATTCATTGGAAAGACTGATGCTGAACCTGAAACTCAAATACTTTGGCCATCTGATGCACAGAACAGTCTCGTTAGAAAAGTCCCTGATTCTGGGAAAGATTAAAGGCAGAAGGAGAAGGGGATGACAAAGGATGAGATGGTTGGATGGCATCACCAACTCAATGGATATGAGTTTGAGTGAACTCTGGGAGTTGGCGATGGGCAGGGAGGCCTGGCCTGCTGCAGTCCATAGGGTCACAAAGAGTCAGACACGACTGAATGACTGAAGACTATGCATTTGGGAATTGGGAGAAATGTAGTCTTCCTCATCATTTGTCCAAATAGGATAACAAAGGAATACTCTTTGTACCTTGGTGGAGGTAAGATTAAAAAAGAAGTCCAATGCCAAATACCTGATTGTCAATTGATGGGAGCCATTTTTCAAAGAGGAAAGTTTTCCTATATGATAGAGCTATCTTGCATTATTGAAAAAAAAATTAGAGATTTGTAAGGCGGTGTAAATCCTTCCCTCAATGAAGTAATTTCAACTGTAACTTCTTCACACATCCCATTATATCATACTCCAGGGGGCTAATTAGTGACAGGATCCTGAATTGAAAGGTTGCTGGAACTTTAATAAAATATATAAGCAGTGGAGGTGATGTTTCCCATACTTCTTTCCCCTGTCTGTATTTGAGCAAATAGGGTGTGAGTAGGCCCAAAGAAATTCTCTCCATTATCTTCTACTTGCACATTTTTGCATTTAATTTTCTTTTTCATTCCCTCTACATCAAAAATATTTCTGATTTCTCTGCCCCAAATATATGAATATGTGCTTTCTTTTTTTTTTTGTCTCCTAGGGTTTCTTTAAAAAAAAAAAAAATCTTCTGAGTCCTCACTGCCTGGTGGAATTAGGGGAACACTTTGTTAAAGATCTCCAAGTTTAGCAAGAAAAGTTCTTATGCAAAAAAACACTCTTGAAACTTTTCTTAAGAAAACTTCTAAAATTATCTCCTTTCCTCCACGTTCAAAGTAGAGTGACTGGTGTGTTTTAAAAGCAAAACACTGTTTAACGGTCACCAAATGCCAAGGCTGTATATTGTCACCCTGCTTATTTAACTGATATGCAGAGTACATCATGAGAAACGCTGGACTGGAAGAAACACAAGCTGGAATCAAGAGTGCTGGGAGAAATATCAATAACCTCAGATATGCAGATGACACCACCCTTATGGCAGAAAGTGAAGAGGAACTAAAAAGCCTCTTGATGAAAGTGAAAGAGGAGAGTGAAAAAGTTGGCTTAAAGGTCAACATTCAGAAAACTAAGATCATGGCATCTGGTCCCATCACTTCATGGGAAATAGATGGGGAAACAGTGGAAACAGTGTCGGATTTTATTTTTGGGGGGCTCCAAAATCACTGCAGATGGTGATTGCAGCCATGAAATTAAAAGACGCTTACTCCTTGGAAGGAAAGTTATGACCAACCTAAAAAGCATATTGAAAAGCAGAGATATTACTTTGCCAACAAAGGTCCATCTAGTCAAGGCTTGGTTTTTCCATGGTCATGTATGGATGTGAGAGTTGGACTGTGAAGAAAGCTGAGCACTGGAGAATCGATGCTTTTGAACTGTGGTGCTGGAGAAGACTCTTGTGTGTCCCTTGGACTGCAAGGAGATCCAACCAGTCATCCTAAAGGAGATCAGTCCTGGGTGTTCATTGGAAGGACTGATTTTGAGTCTGAAACTCCAATACATTGGCCACCTCATGCGAAGAGTTGACTCATTGGAAAGGACGCTGATGCTGGGAGGGATTTGGTGCAGGAGGAGAAGGGGACGACAGAGGATGAGATGGCTGGATGGTATCACCGACTTGATGCACATGAGTTTGGGTGAACTCCGGGAGTTAGTGATAGATAGGGAGGCTTGACGTGCTGCGACTCATGGGATCGCAAAGAATCAGACACCACTGAGCGACTGAAGTGAACTGAACTGAACTGAAAGTGATCCAATATCATCCTCCTTCTTTCAGAGAAGTGCAGAATATGAGACCCATCTGAAACACACTATGAGCCAATGAAGAACATTTCTCTACATCTGAATTTTCCAAAAAACCCCAAACATTTTGAACAAATTTTGAATACTCCAGGGACTGTTTGTGAAGAGTGGGCTCCAGCAAGAACATTTCAGTAATGCAGATGAATTTTAAAATGATTCCATGCAGGTATATGCATTTACATATGCCATCTGAAAAATAAAATTAAGAGAATAGAAAGGATAGAGTTATTCATGTTTAACAAATTTCACACACCCGAGCTAGGAGCCCTCAATTAGTTTGAACTCCTCAAATTGGGAGCAGTAGAAGGCATCGCAAAGACAAATCCCATATGATATCACTTATATGTGGAATCTAAAAAATGGTACAAAGGAACTTGTGTACGAAATAAAAATAGTGTCACTGATGTAAGAAAATAAACTTATGGCTACCAGGTGGGAAAGTGAGGGGGTGATAAATTGGGAGGTTGGATTGACACACACAGACCACTATATATAAAATAGATAACCAATAAGGACCTACTGTATAGCATGGGGAACTATACTCAGGACTCTGTAATGACCTATATGGGAAAAGAATCTAAAAAACAGCTATACGTATAACTGATACAGTTTGCTGTAGAACAGAAACCAACACAACATTGTAAAGCAATTATATTCCAATAAAAATTTAAAATGAATAAAAGGGATTGCGCTGAATTTGAAGGTGCCACACACTGCGGAGAAAACAGAATCCTGCTGCCTTCCTTCCAGTTTTTGTGTTACCAAGAAAGAAACCATTCAGTATTGGTTTCCCAGTCTGCAAAGGAAATCCAGGAAAATTTACTGAGATAATTAATAATATACTTAAAAGAACTGAAAGCATCCCTATTCATCAGCAGTAGTCTAAAAGAAAACTGCTCCTGCAAGGACAGTTTTGTCCCTTTCTTCTCAATTCTTACACTCTTACCTCTATTTTTGTCACGTTGAATTGATATGAGGCTCTGGTACAGTGTTGATTGACAAAATGATAGCATATTTCTTTATTTTTTTCCCCTCATATCCGTTAAAATGATTCTAAACTTCCATAATGAAGTTCAGTGTTTGCTTTAAGCTTTGATAGATACCTTTTATTAGGTTAAGGGTGCCCTTACTTAAGTATTCTTAGTTAACTTGAGAATTTAAAAATTTGAATGAACTAAATGATTTCCTGCTTTATTGAGAGGTCAATAAACTGACATCCTTAATCTGTCAATAAGTTTAATAAACTGATGTTTCTGATTTTTAGATAATCATGCATTCATAAGTAAAATGCTACCTTATAATAGCTCAATCTTCAAAAATGCACATAAAGTTCAAAATTTTAATGCTTTATTTAGGGGATTTACAAAATAGGTTTATTTGAACCTCTTTTGTCCAACTTTGGTGTCAAAGTTATGCCAAAATAATAAAAAAATTGGAGTACTTTTACTGTTTTTCCTTCTTTCAAATGATTTATATAATTGGCATCTGTATGTTATTTTCACTGGAGTACTTTTCTGTATTACAGTTTCTCTCTGTTCAATTTCATTGTCAACGTTTGTATGTATGATTTTTTCATGGTTAAATAATCATACTTGCATTTTAACAAATGTCTTGGAACAATGAAAAGTACATAAGCTAAGATTTAAATTATGGAAATATTGGTCTATCGTTTTATATGTCATATATCTGTTGTGTGCATCATGTATGTTCATCATTCAGTCGTGTCCAACTCTTTGCAGCCACATGGACTGTAGCCCACCAGGCTTCTCTGTCCATGGAATTTTCCAGGCAAGAATACCGGAGCTGGTTGCATTTCCTCCTCCAGGGGATCTTCCTGACCCAAGGATAGAACCTGCGTTTCTTCAATCTCCTGCATTGGCAGTAAGATTCTTTACTACCAGCTCCATCTGGGAAGCCCTCATATATCTGTCGATCCCTTGTTAATTCTCTTGTTAATTACTAGTACTTTTTGCCTTTTCTACCTTTGATTTTTTTACATGTTCAATTTAGAAATTTATCTTAGTTTTTGTAATATCTTTTTTAATTTTGCTGATTCTCTGCATTGCTTCTTTGTTTTTTTTTCTATTTAATTATAAACATTATACAAGTGCACCTAATGATTAATTACTTTCTGATCTTATCATTGTTATTTCCTTCTGCTTTTTAAAGGTTTATTCTTTTCCTTATCAGGCTTTTGAGTTGAAAGTCAATTCATTTATTTTCCATTATTATAATTTTAAATGAACACTTTATATCTAGAAGCTGCTTTCAAAACATGCTATAGTTTTTATCACAATTTTCTTTTTAGCTCACAAAGTGTTGAGCAATCATCAAAACAATCTGAGCTTGTTTTTGTTTTGTTCCTCTTAATTTTTAATTTAATGATACCGTGCTCAATGAATATGGTTTTTATGATATTGATGTTTGAAATTGGCTGAAACTAGTTTTTTGACTTTATTCACATACAATAAATTAAAAAATGTTTTATATGAACTTGAAAACATCATAGAATCTTTATTTTTCTGAGCTGACTTGTGTAAATGGCTATTAGATACGTATTTTTATTTTGTTGTTCAAAACTTCTATGTTGGTAAAGATTTATTGTCACTTTCATGTGTCAGTCCCTGACATATAAGCTTTAAAATTTCCACTATAATTATGTATTAGTCATTTGTTCTGAAAATTCTGTCAGTTTTAGCATGACATATTTCTTCATCGAACAGCCCTCCCCTCTATCTTATTAGCTTAAAAAATTATTTTTACTTTTAAAAATAAAGGTTAAATTTATTTATAATCCATAGCTAATTAAATTTACTGCTTTTTAAAAGCCATTTCTGTGCTCATCATTGTGAAACTTTCTTCCAAGTACATATTCTTCTGGCTGAAGTGGATACCTTAATAATTTTTATGATGAGAGTCTATGGGTAATAAACTCAGCATGTATATAACTGAAACTGTCTTTTCAAGAAAACTCCTGGAAAGAGTTGTGCACGTTATCCTGTTCACTTTTTTCCTTCCCAGTCAGATCACTGTTACTTTCTATTCACTGAATCTTTTCTTGTTGAGTAATGACCTCCCATGCCGAATCCAATGGTCACGTCTCTGGTTCTTCTTCTTTGACTCATAAGCAACGTTAGACGTAGTTTACCACTTCTTTATGGAACACATTCCACATTTCATCTTTATGGTACTCTCTGGATTCTCCATCTTCCTGGTTGGCCTCTGTTAAGTGGGCTTCTGTATGGGTTCCTTCCTCATTTTTTATTTGTACATCCTGCATTCCTCAGGGTTCAGCTCTGAGTTGTCTGTTTTTATCTTTATTCATACTTAGCCCATGGCTTTAGCTAATAAATGGATGCCGGCTTGTATCTCCCATTCCAACCTTTGCCCCTGGATTCCCAATTCCTATATCTAGCTGCCTACATGATGCCCCCATTTAAATGTCTTTTGGATATCTCATGTACAGAAGCAGCCTCTTGGTTTTTCAATTATAAACTGGCATCTGCTGAAGACAACTCCATTCTGTCAATTCCTCTAGCCAAAAACTTGAGTTATTCTTTTTTTCTTCCCCTCCCCTGCTCCTCCTCTTTTTAAAAGTCATTTTGAGTACTCCATCTGGAATTCATTGTCTCAGACATATGTATGGATAGCTCCTTGATTCTTTTAGGAATTTCATCAAATGTCATGTCTTTGGAAAGGGCTTTCTTTATGCTGCTTCATAAACGACAAGTTCCCATCACTACTCTGTATCCTTCATCCTACATTTTCTTTTTATGGCAATTACCACTTTATGACATATTATCTCTTTATTGTCTGTCCTCATAGAAAAGAAGCTTGAGAAAATGGGCTTTGTCTTTTGTTTCCTGCTATATTCCAAAGTTTAGGACAGGAGTTGAAACAGCAAACTCAAAGAAAATTATTTGCTGAATGAATAAATTATGCCTTTGTTTTATAATCCTATACAACTTTGTAATTTTAAGTTTGCAGTTATTTCCTTAAGTATTTCCAGTGTTTTATCCATTATCTTTTGGCACCTATGGATGGCTAAAGGGAATTTCACTTGTTACTATGGTATCATTTGCTTTTATTTAAAGTAATTTATCAATTTTCAAAGCTTTTAAAATTGTCATTTAATTCATAATATTCTATAGTTTTGCTTCTCTGTGACTTGGAGTGGATTTTAAAGTTTTAAATGAAAGGTTAAATAAATAAATAAATAATCCATAGTATGTACACCATGATTATGTGTATCATCTAATATCTAACTTTCTTTTAAAAGTTTCTTTTAAATCTGAGAATGCCCATTAGATGAATATTTTTATTTTGGTTTTCTTAAATTTTGGATAGTTCTCAGTTATTACCTTTAAAAACATTGTTACTTTACCCTTTCTTCTACTCTTTTCTTCAAATTGTTCATCCTATTTTCTGGGCTTTTGATAATTTTTGCCATATTATAGCAGAAAAATTCTTCTCTAAAATATCTTTAAATTCTTAATTCAAAATCACTAATGTCCAGAGTAGAGTTTAAAATCTTTAAATTTCAAAAATTAAACTTTCATTTTCAAAATTGTTGACATTTTTTTCCTTTTTATCTTTTGGCTCTTGCTTTACTCTTAAGTTTGCTTTCATAATTTCTTGGGATTTTTTTTGTAATTGTGTATTAATTATACCTTTTGTGTAATTTAAACATCATAAATGTTTAGACAAAAGTCTCTGTAATATTGTTTATAAAACAGACTTTATTCAGCTTGAATTCATGTTAAAACTCTTCAAGTTACAAATGATATATTTCATTAAAGGTTCTGGGGCTCTCTGGGTTATCGGTGAAAAATCCTTGACCAAGGGCAAACCTTCCCAGGTTTTTCTCAAAATTTGTAGGTAACAGGACCCAGGCTAAGGGACAATCTTTAATACTGGTCTCCATGTTGATGAAAAATAGGGAAATCTTTTGATTATAGGTGGGGTTTGAATATTTGAACTTGTTTCTGTTATCTTATTTTGCATTTTTCACTTTATTAAAAGTCAGTATAGTTAAAGGTATGGTTTTTCCAGTAGTCATGTATAGATGTTAGAGTTGGATCATCAAGAAGGCTGAACACTGAAGAACTGATGCTTTCAAATTGTGGTGCTGGAGAAGACTCTTGAGAGTCCCTAGAACTGCAAAGAGATCAAACCAGTCCTAAAGGAAATCAACCTTGAACACTCATTGGAAGGACACTCATTGGATGCTGAAGCTGAAAGTCCAATATTTTGGCCACTTGATGTGAAGAGCTAACTCAATGGAAAAGACCCCGATGCTGGGAAAGATTGAGGGCAAGAGGAGAATGGAGCAGCAAAGAGTTTGACACAACTTAGTGACTGAACAACATCAATGCTTTGAGTTAGAGTTAGTTCTTTATACCCCTCCTTTTTTCTCAACTGAAATAGGAAGGTATACATTATATTTTTATTCTTAATGGCTGTGTCTAAAATACCTATTTATCCCCAAATAATTAAAAAGTTAATCTTATTCTTGAAAGGTGATAAGCGAAAGTATTAGTAACTCAGTTATGTCTTACTCTTTGCCACCCCATGAACTCTAATCCACCAGGCTCCTCTGTCCATGGAATTCTCCAGACAAGAATACTGGAGTGGCTAGCCATTCACTTCTCCAAGGGATCTTCCCCACCCAGGGACTGAACTTGTGTCTCCTGCATTGCAAGCCAATTCTATACCATCTGAGCCACAAAGGAAGCCCAATCTTACTTGTATTCCATGCCCAAATGTATGGAGACCTGAATCTTTAAAACTCATGTCTCCTTCACTTTCCATTGTCCTATATTTCCTGCCTTATTTGTAAAACATCCACATCTAAATTTTCATTATTTTCTATCAATATTTTCAATGAACAAACATGCTTGCTATATTAATCATTTGATATTTTGCATGCCTGCCACTCCTTCCTTCTATCAAGCTTTGGGAGATATATTATATTCAAAATATTGACTGTCTCTTCTACCATAGAACTGTACTTCCCCCTCCTGATGGTAAACTTGTTTTGCCAAGAACTGGGAGCAGAAGTGCAAAATGTGTTGCTGCTGAGGAGCTGAAATTCTGAGCTTGCTCTGAGGGCCTCTGGATCTGGAGCACGGAGGATGTGGGGCTAAGCTCCAGTTACACACAACCTTTCTTGGTAGTAAAGCCTAGCCTCTCCCCAGCCTCTCTCTTGAGAGACTTTGATACATAAATTGCCTTTTAATAGCTCTCTCCCTGACAGTTTGCTTATGTTAAAATCCTGTAGTCTTTGCCTGAAAAAAAAAGATTATTTTGCTTCAATGTTTTCTTTTTTTAAAGGTTTCAAATTTAATACTCACTTTCTCCATAGTTATAAATTGTATAAATGTATAAAATGTATAAACTACAAAAAATTTAGTTATAATTCAACTCAACACAAAACTTTCAAACTGGGAAGCTTCCTCATTATTATTATTATTATTATTATTTTCATTTGGTGAAATTACTTTATTAAAATATTTGTATCAGCATGTAAACATGTAGCTTTCTTTCTATGCACATTAAATAGATCTTGAAGCTTTTTAAAAAAATTTAGATGTTAATCTCCTGCATCCTTTTTTTTTTTTTCCTGCATCCTTTTAAGGAGACAAAAATTGCCTAATTTTTATTTTAATTTTATTTTTTTTAATTTATTTTTTATTTTACTTTACAATACTGTATTGTTTTTGCCATACATTGACATGAATCCACCACGGGTGTACATGAGTTCCCAATCCTGAACCCTCCTCCCACCTCTCTTCACATATCATCTCACTTTTGAAGACTACTGGCTGGTTATTTTGAAGTTCAGTTTAGCTGCTCAGTCATGTCCAACTCTTTGCGACCCCATGGACTCCAGCACGCCAGGCTTCCCTGTCCATCACCAACTCCTGGAGCTTGCTCAAACTCATGTCCATCGAGTCGGTGATGCCATCCAACCATCTCATCCTCTGTTGTCCCCTTCTCTTGCCTTTGATCTTTCCTAGTATCAGGGTCTTTTCCAATGGGGTAGTTCTTTGCATCAGGTGGCCAAAATGCCAACCTTTGTCAGCAAAGTAATGTCTCTGCTTTTTGATATGCTGTCTAGGTTGGTCATAGTTTTTCTTCCAAGGAGCAAGGGTCTTTTAATTTCATGGCTGCAGTCACCATCTGCAGTGATTTCAGAGCCCAAGAAAATAGAGTCTGCCACTGTTTCCACTGTTTCCCCATCTATTTGCCATGAAGTGTTGGAGCCAGATGCCATGATCTTAGTTTTTTGAAGGCTGAGTTTTAAGCCTTCATTTTCGCTCTCCTTTTTCACTTTCATCAAGAGCCTCTTCAGTTCTTCTTTGCTTTCTGCAAAGAAGAAATAGATGATTTCTATTTGTGTCAAGTTTAAGTTTTTCAGACCTGTTTCTTTCTTTACCTTTTCTTTATATAAATACTATATAAACACAACCTTGAAAAAGATATAAAACATTTCCAGTACCAGAGAAGGCTCATTTAGTCCCTTCTGAGTAATGTTACCCTAAAGGGATTCTCTATAGTCATTTATTATTCTTGTTGAATTTCATACAAATGGAAACAAGTTTATATTTCTTTGTCCAGCATTTTAAAAAGTTACTTTTGGTTAATTTGAGATAATTTTAGGATTATAGAAATGTTCCAAGAATAGTAGAGAAAATTTCTATAAACTTTTCACTGAGCATCACTTTATATCAACAGCATTTTTAGCCATATGTCTTAGGTAGACATAAGTACACATCAATTAGGTACATACCTATGTATTGAATTACTGATCATAAGGTATACATAGGTTTAGCTTTAATCTCTGCTGCAAAACTATTTTCTAAAATCAACATAATGATATGCAACAAAACTCATCAATATATAAGAATTCTAATTGCTTCACATCCTTGCCAATCCTTGCTACTGACAGCCTTTATAATTTTAGACATTCTGCTGGTTATGCAGTGGTATCTCACAATGTTTTAAATATTCATTTAAACTAAGTGTTAGTTGTTCAGTCACGTTTGACTCTTCATGACCTCATGGACTGTAGCCTGCCAGGCTCTTCTGTCCATGGAATTCTCCAGGCCAGAATATTGGAGTGAGTAGACATTCTGTTCTCCAGGGAATCTTTCCAACCTAGGGATTTAACCCAGGTCTCTTGCATTGTAGGAACATTCTTTGCCATCTGAGCCACCGGGGAAGCCCAAATTTTCATTTAGGTTATAACTGATGATGTTGAATATTTTTTCAAATATTCACTGGACATTTTGCTATCCTTTTTGGTGAAGTACTTTTTCAAGATTTTTGCCTACTATTTTATTGGATTATCTGTTTTTTTTTTTCTTATTGATTTGTAGGTATTTTTTTATGCTGAATAGGAGATTTTTGTCAGTATATGCATTGAAAATATCCTGTACTCTACTTTTTGACTAATATGAACATTAAAACAATGTTTCTAAAAGAAAACAGGAAAATGTATTTATAATCTTGGAATAGGCAAAAATTTGTTAAACATGACACAGAAAGCACTAACGTTAAGAAAACATTAAATTGGATTCATAAAGCCATTTTAATACTTTTATTTTAAAGTCTTTTTAAAGAATTTTACACAATGTCTCCTTTTTTTTGTTATTGGTGTTATTATGTGTGTTCATTCTCTGTCTTGGAGATTTGTCTCTTAAAATGTCATGTAATTTATTATTATTATTATTATTACCTAGTAAGCAGAATTTATTTTCTGTTGGACTCCAGCAGTTTCCGTAATTTGGAAAAATCCTTTAACAACAAAGTATTCTTTTGTCACTTCTGGGGCTTCACTAGTTATGGGTATATTTTATGTTTATTCCCAATTTGGGTCTCTATTCCACATTATAAATTTGGAACTCACAGTTATACTTGGAGCAGGCTTCAGTATCCAATATATTTCAAATAATCACACCCATAGCATCAGGGAAATAATAAGATTCCTTCCTGTTTGTCCAGGCTGATGGGTGGAATTTTCTAGTCTCCCGTTAAAGAATAGGAGAGTGATGAAAATACCAAGATTTTACAGGCAGATCAGCTCCAGTTGTCACACAGCAGAGACCTGTGACTACACTGCTCCAGCTGGGTGTGAAGCAGATAGTTCTGAACCAGTTCAGTCTTTAATTTTGCCCCCAAATGTCTGCTGTGTGTTTAACTGTGTTTCCAAAACACAGAGATTTTATGGCTACATTGAGGAACAGCTCTTAAGAAGATACATTTCAATAAATACCAGACAAGACTATGTGGTCAGGTTGTAGCCATCTTTGTATCCCTAGCCCCTAGCCTAAAACATAGTTTATTGATTATGTGAATAAATCAAGATTAAATTTCAGCTCTGTAATGTAGACTGAAGCATGAGAAGCAATTGGAATCTGTTTTCCTGAAAACTGCCTTTAGAATGATTCTGTTCTTGTTTGTGTAAGTTATGACTATTTGACAAGAGTCCATGAGAAAGAGAATATGATAACCCTCTTGTCAATACCAAGGATGTGTCAATAATGGAAAAACTCTTCTGTGCAACCTGTCCTGGGAACAACAAAGCAGACAATACCCATTATCCATGTGTCATTTCTTGGTTGAGGACATAAAAACAGATCAAGGCAAAACCCAGTGCGTCTTTAAATTAGTGGCACAGATCGATGCCCATATTTCTCAGTGTCATGTTTCATTATGTTCAACTATTTATGTCATCGTAACCCAAAGCATCTTAATGCAACCTGACATCCAGGTTATGTTGCATTAAAAAAAATAAGAAGCTATTGCATTTTTTTAATGGGCTGGAAAGCATTCCAGGTCTCTTTTCTGCTCAGTGTGGGGTTATCACATGTTGTGTGTGTGGATACAGTTCTATACTAAATGTTGAGAGACTGGAGACCTTCAATTTAAGTCTATTAGAAATATTCCCTGAGCTTGGCCTCTCAACTCTATTTGCTGTCAGTAATAGCAGTTTCAAAATTCATTTCAGGGTGGTAAAATTATTGTTCCTGATAGTGTTTAAAGATGATCAGTTAAACTGGGGACACGCTCATCTAACTTTTCAAATCAAAATGTCACTCAGCTTTTGAGTTCTACTTAAATGCTATACCTTCTATAAAGCTTTTACATCTTATCATTTAGTTTTCTTTTTTCTGAAATTTCTTAACAAGTCATCTGCACTGATATGGCATATTTTTTATATCCTAATACTATAGATTTTGAATGTATATCTAAACTCTATACAATAACTTAAATTTCTTCAGGATAGGGATTAGTCTTAGGACTGTAGTTTAGTGATTCTCTAATTTTCAGTATCCATAAAAATAATTATGAACTGTTATAAATTTAGATCTTTGTTACACCACTAGAGAATTTGACACAGTAAGTCTGAAGTGGGAATCAGTCATCTGCATTTGCAATAAAAAGCTGCAGGAGAGTAAATACAAAAATTACCAAAGTAGGGCACATCCTAGTCAAAATCCTGAAAACCAAAGACAAAGAGATGAGAAGAACATATTTAAAGCTGTTGAGGGGAAAAACAGTGTTATATGAAATGGAATGTGAATGATGGTTGATATTTTGTCAGAAATAATGAAGGCCAAAAGACAATGGAATGGCCATCTTTAAAGATCTCAAAGGGGAGGAAAAAGAATTCACTGAACTAGAATTTACATGTAATGAAAATATCCTTAAATAAGAGAGTGAAATACATATTTACATAAATTAAAGCAGAGAAAATTTATTGTTGGCAGATCTACACAATAATAAATTTTAAAGGAAATTCATCAAGTTGAAGGGAAATGATGTTAGATGGGAATTTTTTTCCACAAGAAGGAATGAAAAGCACTAAAAAGGATAAATACAAAAGTTAATATAAAAGACTACTTTAAAATTTTCTCCTCTCAATTTGTTTAAAAGGTAAATAAACTCTTTAAAGCAAAAATGACATCGTTTTAAGGTGGAATATGTAAAGTAAAAACATATGTAAAGGAAACCCAAAGCCAGTGCTCTGTTACAACCTAGGGGAGTGGGAGGGGAGTACAGGAGGGAAGGGATTAAAAGATAAATTAAAAAAGGAAAAAATAGAAATGAAACATATGACAACAACACTATTAAGTTGGTAGAGTAATAAAAATGTTTCACATTGTGAAGTGTACTTACATTGATGTTCTTACTTTTGTGAAATTGGAAGTGTGAAGTGTGAACTGGTAAAACATTAATTCTAAGGATTCTTTAATAGTTAAGGATACATATTGTAATTTCTAGAGAAACAAAGAAAAGTAATAATAAAAAGCAATATAGCTAAAATGTCAATAGAAGAAGTAAAATAGAATACTAAATAAAATAGAATACTAAACTATCAATAACTGCCCCCCCAAAAAAACAGTGAAATTAAAGTAAATACCCAAGATGATAGATTTAAACTCATATAGAACTAAACCATTAATACAAATAGACTAAAACACTCAAATTAGAATGCAGAGATTATCAGACCAGAAAAAATATATATTGTCTGCAAGACATCATATAAATGTAAGCGAGCTGAATGGTAGACACACACGTATATAAATCATGTATTCATAGATGAATTAATACTTCTCAGTAGTCGGTTGAATGAGTAAGCAAGAATTCATTGATGATATAGAGAATCTAAACTTTACCAGTTTGACTTAAAATTGACATTAACACCACACGAAACTGCAGGATGCACTTGATTTTCTGGGGCAAGCTAGGTCATAGTTCGATCCATAATGTGGATGTGCTAAATTTAAAGAAATTGAAACCTTACACAGTCTTTCTTCTGACTACAGTGGAATTAAACTGAAAATCAGTGACATTATGGTATACAGAAAAATTTCAAAATATTTGGAAATTAAAGAGGATATCTCTAAATATCCCATGAGTCAAAGAAGAAATAACAAGAAAATTAGGCATTATTATAAAGAAGTTACTGAAAAGCTTTGAACCTTGTGACACAGAAAACACTAACCATAAAAATATAGATTGACCTTGAATGGATGAAATGATAAAACTTGAAAATATAAAGTGAAGATATGGAGAAACCAGAACTTTCCTACATTGTTGGTGGAATATCAAATGGTACAACCACTTGAGATAACTGATTGGTCATTTTTATTTTAAAGCTAAACATATACCTACCCTATGACTCAGTGAATCAACTCCTAATTATTTTTATCCAAGAGGAATAAAATCACAAGTTTATGAAATGGATATGATTATGTTCACCATGGCTTTCTTTATTCACAAAAGCCCCAAATTAGAAACCACTCAAATGTCTATCAATAATACTTATGGATAAACAAATTATGGTATTTTCACATACTTTAATACTGTTCGGCAACAAAACAATGAACAAGCTGTAGATGCCTACAACAAGACGGCTCTCATAGGTTTGATGTTGTAAGAAAAAAGTCAGTGCAAAAAAGTACATCCTATGAGATCCCATTTATATAAAGTCTTAGAACAGTCAAAATTAGCTGATGGAGATTGAGAATCAGATCACAGTTTACCTGGAGTAGTGGAGGATTGACTGCAAAGGGGCACAAGAAACTTTGTAGAATGCTAGTAAAGTTTGTACATTCTTGACTGGTACATATACATGAGTGTATACTTTTATCAAAATAAATACTTAAAAGATATGCATCTTGTTTTATGAAAGCTATGTCTCAATGAAATATCTTAATATTTTGAAAAGCATTTGGACATCCAAATTCCTGAGTTCATTTTGCAAAGATTCTGATTCAGTGGGTTCCTGGAGAGAATCAGTTAACCTGCATTTTTAACAAGAGGCCTTGGTTGATCCTAGTGTATATGGTCCATCAATACATTTGAAAGGACTCATCTCACATAATATTGTAGGTCCAGAAGTGCTGATCACATTTTGCAAAAGTAAATGAATTCATAATAACTCACAATGAATTTGTTGTCTCTGAATTCTTCTCCATTTCAAATTATATGTATTAATCAATTTTTAAATTTTTTGTGAAACATCAAGCTTTGTGAGTTCCCTCCAGACTGGATAAAGTAAACTTGTCTCTTTCTAGTCTCTCATTCTTGCTATAATACTTTCAGTGTCTGCTCTTGCTAATGTGCTTTTTCCTACCAGAAAAAGCTTTCCACACAGAGATTTTATGGCTACATTGAGGAACAGCTCTTAAGAAGATACATTTCAATAAATACCAGACAAGACTATGTGGTCAGGTTGTAGCCATCTTTGTATCCCTAGCCCCTAGCCTAAAACATAGTTATTGATTATGTGAATAAATCAAGATTAAATTTCAGCTCTGTAATGTAGACTGAAGCATGAGAAGCAATTGGAATCTGTTTTCCTGAAACTGCCTTTTAGAATGATTCTGTTCTTGTTTGTGTAAGTTATGACTATTTGACAAGAGTCCATGGAGAAAGAGAATATGATAACCCTCTTGTCATACAAAGGATGTGTCAATAATGAAAACTCTTCTGTGCAACCTGTCCTGGGAACAACAAAGCAGACAATACCCATTATCCAGTGTTCATTTCTTGGTTGAGGACATAAAAACAGATCAAGGCAAAACCCAGTGCGTCTTTAAATTAGTGGCACAGATCGATGCCCATATTTCTCCAGTGTCATGTTTCATTATGTTCAACTATTTATGTCATCGTAACCCAAAGCATCTTAATGCAACCTGACATCCAGGTTATGTTGCATTAAAAAAAATAAGAAGCTATTTGCATTTTTTTAATGGGCTGGAAAGCATTCCAGGTCTCTTTTCTGCTCAGTGTGGGGTTATCACATGTTGTGTGTGTGGATACAGTTCTTACTAAATGTTGAGAAGACTGGAGACCTTCAATTTAAGTCTATTAGAAATATTCCTGAGCTTGGCCTCTCAACTCTATTTGCTGTCAAGTAATAGCAGTTTCAAAATTCATTTCAGGGTGGTAAAATTATTGTTCCTGATATAGTGTTTAAAGATG
This sequence comes from Capra hircus, assembly GCF_001704415.2. Taxonomy (NCBI): domain Eukaryota; kingdom Metazoa; phylum Chordata; class Mammalia; order Artiodactyla; family Bovidae; genus Capra; species Capra hircus. The sequence continues at coordinate 19,403,386 of NC_030831.1, read as the reverse complement.
ATCAGTTAAAACTGGGGACACGCTCATCTAACTTTTCAAATCAAAATGTCACTCAGCTTTTGAGTTCTACTTAAATGCTATATACCTTCTATAAGCTTTTACATCTTATCATTTTAGTTTTCCTTTTTCTGAATTTCTTAACAAGTCATCTGCACTGATATGGCATATTTTTTATATCCTAATACTATAGATTTTGAATGTATATCTAAACTCTATACAATAACTTAAATTTCTTCAGGATAGGGATTAGTCTTAGGACTGTAGTTTAGTGATTTCCTCTAATTTTCAGTATCCGCTAAAAATAATTATGAACTGTTATAATTTAGATCTTTGTTACACCACTAGAGAATTTGACACAGTAAGTCTGAAGTGGGAATCAGTCATCTGCATTTGCAATAAAAAGCTGCAGGAGAGTAAATACAAAAATTACCAAAGTAGGGCACATCCTAGTCAAAATCCTGAAAACCAAAGACAAAGAGATGAGAAGAACATATTTAAAGCTGTTGAGGGGAAAACAGTGTATATGAAATGGAATGTGAATGATGGTTGATATTTTGTCAGAAAATTGAAGGCCAAAAGACAATGGAATGGCCATCTTTAAAGATCTCAAAGGGGGAGCGAAACAATACTGTATTGTTTTGCCATACATTGACATGAATCCACCACGGGTGTACATGAGTTCCCAATCCTGAACCTCCTCCCACCTCTCTTCACATATCATCTCACTTTTGAAGACTACTGGCTGGTTATTTTGAAGTTCAGTTTAGCTGCTCAGTCATGTCCAGCTCTTTGTGACCCCATGGACTCCAGCACGCCAGGCTTCCCTGTCCATCACCAACTCCTGGAGCTTGCTCAAACTCATGTCCATCGAGTCGGTGATGCCATCCAACCATCTCATCCTCTGTTGTCCCTTCTCTTGCCTTTGATCTTTCCTAGTATCAGGGTCTTTTCCAATGGGGTAGTTTGCATCAGGTGGCCAAAATGCCAACCTTTGTCAGCCAAAGTAATGTCTCTGCTTTTTTGATATGCTGTCTAGGTTGGTCATAGTTTTTCTTCAAGGAGCAAGGGTCTTTTAATTTCATGGCTGCAGTCACCATCTGCAGTGATTTCAGAGCCCAAGAAAATAGAGTCTGCCACTGTTTCCACTGTTTCCCCATCTATTTGCCATGAAGTGTTGGAGCCAGATGCCATGATCTTAGTTTTTTGAAGGCTGAGTTTTAAGCTTCATTTTTGCTCTCCTTTTTCACTTTCATCAAGAGCCTCTTCAGTTCTTCTTTGCTTTCTGCCAAAGAAGAAATAGATGATTTCTATTTGTGTCAAGTTTAAGTTTTTCAGACCTGTTTCTTTCTTTACCTTTTCTTTATATAAATACTATATAAACACAACCTTGAAAAAGATATAAAACATTTCCAGTACCAGAGAAGGCTCATTTAGTCCCTTCTGAGTAATGTTACCCTAAAGGGATTCTCTATAGTCATTTATTATTCTTGTTGAATTTCATACAAATGGAAACAAGTTTTATATTTCTTTGTCCAGCATTTTAAAAAGTTTACTTTTGGTTAATTTGAGATAATTTTAGGATTATAGAAATGTTCCAAGAATAGTAGAGAAAATTTCTATAAACTTTTCACTGAGCATCCACTTTATATCAACAGCATTTTTAGCCATATGTCTTAGGTAGACATAAGTACACATCAATTAGGTACATACCTATGTATTGAATTACTGATCATAAGGTATACATAGGTTTAGCTTTAATCTCTGCTGCAAAACTATTTTCTAAAATCAACATAATGATATGCAACAAAACTCATCAATATATAAGAATTCTAATTGCTTCACATCCTTGCCAATCCTTGCTACTGACAGCCTTTATAATTTTAGACATTCTGCTGGTTATGCAGTGGGTATCTCACAATGTTTTAAATATTCATTTAAACTAAGTGTTAGTTGTTCAGTCACGTTTGACTCTTCATGACCTCATGGACTGTAGCCTGCCAGGCTCTTCTGTCCATGGAATTCTCCAGGCCAGAATATTGGAGTGAGTAGACATTCTGTTCTCCAGGGAATCTTTCCAACCTAGGGATTTAACCCAGGTCTCTTGCATTGTAGGAACATTCTTTGCCATCTGAGCCACCGGGAAGCCCAAATTTTCATTTAGGTTATAACTGATAATGTTGAATATTTTTTTCAAATATTCACTGGACATTTTGCTATCCTTTTTGGTGAAGTACTTTTTCAAGATTTTTGCCTACTATTTTATTGGATTATCTGTTTTTTTTTTCTTATTGATTTGTAGGTATTTTTTATATATGCTGAATAGGAGATTTTTGTCAGTATATGCATTGAAAATATCCTGTACTCTACTTTTTGACTAATATGAACATTAAAACAATGTTTCTAAAAGAAAACAGGAAAATGTATTTATAATCTTGGAATAGGCAAAAATTTGTTAAACATGACACAGAAAGCACTAACGTTAAGAAAACATTAAATTGGATTCATAAAGCCATTTTAATACTTTTATTTTAAAGTCTTTTTAAAGAATTTTACACAATGTCTCCTTTTTTTTGTTATTGGTGTTATTATGTGTGTTCATTCTCTGTCTTGGAGATTTGTCTCTTAAAATGTCATGTAATTTATTATTATTATTACCTAGTAAGCAGAATTTATTTTCTGTTGGACTCCAGCAGTTTCCGTAATTTGGAAAAATCCTTTAACAACAAAGTATTCTTTTGTCACTTCTGGGGCTTCACTAGTTATGGGTATATTTTATGTTTATTCCCAATTTGGGTCTCTATTCCACATTATAAATTTGGAACTCACAGTTATACTTGGAGCAGGCTTCAGTATCCAATATATTTCAAATAATCACACCCATAGCATCAGGGAAATAATAAGATTCCTTCCTGTTTGTGCAGGCTGATGGGTGGAATTTTCTAGCCTCCTGTTAAAGAATAGGAGAGTGATGAAAATACCAAGATTTTACAGGCAGATCAGCTCCAGTTGTCACACAGCAGAGACCTGTGACTACACTGCTCCAGCTGGGTGTGAAGCAGATAGTTCTGAACCAGTTCAGTCTTTAATTTTGCCCCCAAATGTCTGCTGTGTGTTTAACTGTGTTTCCAAAACACAGAGATTTTATGGCTACATTGAGGAACAGCTCTTAAGAAGATACATTTCAATAAATACCAGACAAGACTATGTGGTCAGGTTGTAGCCATCTTTGTATCCCTAGCCCCTAGCCTAAAACATAGTTTATTGATTATGTGAATAAATCAAGATTAAATTTCAGCTCTGTAATGTAGACTGAAGCATGAGAAGCAATTGGAATCTGTTTTCCTGAAAACTGCCTTTAGAATGATTCTGTTCTTGTTTGTGTAAGTTATGACTATTTGACAAGAGTCCATGAGAAAGAGAATATGATAACCCTCTTGTCAATACCAAGGATGTGTCAATAATGGAAAAACTCTTCTGTGCAACCTGTCCTGGGAACAACAAAGCAGACAATACCCATTATCCATGTGTCATTTCTTGGTTGAGGACATAAAAACAGATCAAGGCAAAACCCAGTGCGTCTTTAAATTAGTGGCACAGATCGATGCCCATATTTCTCAGTGTCATGTTTCATTATGTTCAACTATTTATGTCATCGTAACCCAAAGCATCTTAATGCAACCTGACATCCAGGTTATGTTGCATTAAAAAAAATAAGAAGCTATTGCATTTTTTTAATGGGCTGGAAAGCATTCCAGGTCTCTTTTCTGCTCAGTGTGGGGTTATCACATGTTGTGTGTGTGGATACAGTTCTATACTAAATGTTGAGAGATTGGAGACCTTCAATTTAAGTCTATTAGAAATATTCCCTGAGCTTGGCCTCTCAACTCTATTTGCTGTCAGTAATAGCAGTTTCAAAATTCATTTCAGGGTGGTAAAATTATTGTTCCTGATAGTGTTTAAAGATGATCAGTTAAACTGGGGACACGCTCATCTAACTTTTCAAATCAAAATGTCACTCAGCTTTTGAGTTCTACTTAAATGCTATACCTTCTATAAAGCTTTTACATCTTATCATTTAGTTTTCCTTTTTTCTGAAATTTCTTAACAAGTCATCTGCACTGATATGGCATATTTTTTATATCCTAATACTATAGATTTTGAATGTATATCTAAACTCTATACAATAACTTAAATTTCTTCAGGATAGGGATTAGTCTTAGGACTGTAGTTTAGTGATTCTCTAATTTTCAGTATCCGTAAAAATAATTATGAACTGTTATAAATTTAGATCTTTGTTACACCACTAGAGAATTTGACACAGTAAGTCTGAAGTGGGAATCAGTCATCTGCATTTGCAATAAAAAGCTGCAGGAGAGTAAATACAAAAATTACCAAAGTAGGGCACATCCTAGTCAAAATCCTGAAAACCAAAGACAAAGAGATGAGAAGAACATATTTAAAGCTGTTGAGGGGAAAAACAGTGTTATATGAAATGGAATGTGAATGATGGTTGATATTTTGTCAGAAATAATGAAGGCCAAAAGACAATGGAATGGCCATCTTTAAAGATCTCAAAGGGGAGGAAAAAGAATTCACTGAACTAGAATTTACATGTAATGAAAATATCCTTAAATAAGAGAGTGAAATACATATTTACATAAATGAAAGCAGAGAAAATTTATTGTTGGCAGATCTACACAATAATAAATTTTAAAGGAAATTCATCAAGTTGAAGGGAAATGATGTTAGATGGGAATTTTTTTCCACAAGAAGGAATGAAAAGCACTAAAAAGGATAAATACAAAAGTTAATATAAAAGACTACTTTAAAATTTTCTCCTCTCAATATGTTTAAAAGGTAAATAAACTCTTTAAAGCAAAAATGACATCGTTTTAAGGTGGAATATGTAAAGTAAAAACATATGTAAAGGAAACCCAAAGCCAGTGCTCTGTTACAACCTAGGGGAGTGGGAGGGGAGTACAGGAGGGAAGGGATTAAAAGATAAATTAAAAAAGGAAAAAATAGAAATGAAACATATGACAACAACACTATTAAGTTGGTAGAGTAATAAAAATGTTTCACATTGTGAAGTGTACTTACATTGATGTTCTTACTTTTGTGAAATTGGAAGTGTGAAGTGTGAACTGGTAAAACATTAATTCTAAGGATTCTTTAATAGTTAAGGATACATATTGTAATTCCTAGAGAAACAAAGAAAAGTAATAATAAAAAGCAATATAGCTAAAATGTCAATAGAAGAAGTAAAATAGAATACTAAATAAAATAGAATACTAAACTATCAATAACTGCCCCCCCAAAAAACAGTGAAATTAAAGTAAATACCAAGATGATAGATTTAAACTCATATAGAACTAAACCATTAATACAAATAGACTAAAACACTCAAATTAGAATGCAGAGATTATCAGACCAGAAAAAAATATATATTGTCTGCAAGACATCATATAAATGTAAGCGAGCTGAATGGTAGACACACACGTATATAAATCATGTATTCATAGATGAATTAATACTTCTCAGTAGTCGGTTGAATGAGTAAGCAAGAATTCATTGATGATATAGAGAATCTAAACTTTACCAGTTTGACCTAAAATTGACATTAACACCACACGAAACTGCAGGATGCACTTGATTTTCTGGGGCAAGCTAGGTCATAGTTCGATCCATAATGTGGATGTGCTAAATTTCAAGAAATTGAAACCTTACACAGTCTTTCTTCTGACTACAGTGGAATTAAACTGAAAATCAGTGACATTATGGTATACAGAAAAATTTCAAAATATTTGGAAATTAAAGAGGATATCTCTAAATATCCCATGAGTCAAAGAAGAAATAACAAGAAAATTAGGCATTATTATAAAGAAGTTACTGAAAAGCTTTGAACCTTGTGACACAGAAAGCACTAACCATAAAAATATAGATTGACCTTGAATGGATAAAATGATAAAACTTGAAAATATAAAGTGAAGATATGGAGAAACCAGAACTTTCCTACATTGTTGGTGGGAATATCAAATGGTACAACCACTTGAGATAACTGATTGGTCATTTTTATTTTAAAGCTAAACATATACCTACCCTATGACTCAGTGAATCAACTCCTAATTATTTTTATCCAAGAGGAATAAAATCACAAGTTTATGAAATGGATATGATTATGTTCACCATGGCTTTCTTTATTCACAACAGCCCCAAATTAGAAACCACTCAAATGTCTATCAATAATACTTATGGATAAACAAATTATGGTATTTTCACATACTTTAATACTGTTCGGCAACAAAACAATGAACAAGCTGTAGATGCCTACAACAAGACGGCTCTCATAGGTTTGATGTTGTAAGAAAAAAGTCAGTGCAAAAAAGTACATCCTTATGAGATCCCATTTATATAAAGTCTTAGAACAGTCAAAATTAGCTGATGGAGATTGAGAATCAGATCACAGTTTACCTGGAGTAGTGGAGGATTGACTGCAAAGGGGCACAAGAAACTTTGTAGAATGCTAGTAATGTTTGTACATTCTTGACTGGTACATATACATGAGTGTATACTTTTATCAAAATAAATACTTAAAAGATATGCATCTTGTTTTATGAAAGCTATGTCTCAATGAAATATCTTAATATTTTGAAAAGCATTTGGACATCCAAATTCCTGAGTTCATTTTGCAAAGATTCTGATTCAGTGGGTTCCTGGAGAGAATCAGTTAACCTGCATTTTTAACAAGAGGCCTTGGTTGATCCTAGTGTATATGGTCCATCAATACATTTGAAAGGACTCATCTCACATAATATTGTAGGTCCAGAAGTGCTGATCACATTTTGCAAAAGTAAATGAATTCATAATAACTCATAATGAATTTGTTGTCTCAGAATTCTTCTCCATTTCAAATTATATGTATTAATCAATTTTTAAATTTTTTGTGAAACATCAAGCTTTGTGAGTTCCCTCCAGACTGGATAAAGTAAACTTGTCTCTTTCTAGTCTCTCATTCTTGCTATAATACTTTCAGTGTCTGCTCTTGCTAATGTGCTTTTTCCTACCAGAAAAAGCTTTCCCAGCTTTTCTGTCTGCATTGTAGCTTCTCCTTTGAAAACCCAATGACATCTGGCCCCTTCCAACTAAGTTTGTTGCTAGCATCCAATAACAATGACTTTCCCTTCTTTAAATCCTGTAATTCTTACTGACTGATCTATTCAATCTGGAGCTTACACACATAACAAACTACAGCTATTTTCTCCCATGTTACTCTTTTCTCTCCAATAATATTGTAAATACATATTGAAAACACTTCTATTTCTCAGTCCATTGTAAGCTATCTTTTCCTCCCACCCTGTTAAGGAAGCAAAATGCTTGAGAAAATGTTTTTGAATTAAGAACACAGGATTTGGGGTTTGATGCAAGTTAGAATCCCAATCCTAGCACCCCAAAACTATAATATTGAGAAACTTTTGTGTCTTCATCTGTAAAAATGGGAATAATAATTCTTTCTCCATAAAGTTATTGCAAGGATTAATGGGGGAAATTCCACAAGGTACTTAGCACATTGTCTGGTGCTTTGCAAGTGTTTACAAATAGTTCTTGATAAGATTGTTCCTGCTGATGTAATATTATTATGTAGGTGTGGCCTTGCTATTTATATTGTTAAAGACCACCCAGAATTAGCCTGTATGGGAATTTATTTATTTATTTTTTATTTTTATTTTATTTTATTTTATTTTTTTAATTGTTTTTTTATTTTTTAAATTTTAAAATCTTTAATTCTTACATGCGTTCCCAAACATGAACCCCCCTCCCACTTCCCTCCCCACAACATCTCTCTGGGTCATCCCCATGCATCAGCCCCAAGCATGCTGCACCCTACGTCAGACATGGACTGGTGATTCAATTCTTACATGACAGTATACATGTTAGAATTCCCATTCTCCCAAATCATCCCACCCTCTCCCTCTCCCTCTGAGTCCAAAAGTCCATTATACACATCTGTGTCTTTTTTCCTGTCTTGCATACAGGGTCGTCATTGCCATCTTCCTAAATTCCATATATATGTGTTAGTATACTGTATTGATGTTTTTCTTTCTGGCTTACTTCACTCTGTATAATTGGCTCCAGTTTCATCCATCTCATCAGAACTGATTCAAATGAATTCTTTTTTATGGCTGAGTAATACTCCATTGTGTATATGTACCACAGCTTCCTTATCCATTCATCTGCTGATGGACATCTAGGTTGTTTCCATGTCCTGGCTATTATAAACAGTGCTGCAATGAACATTGGGGTACATGTGTCTCTTTCAATTCTGGTTTCCTCAGTGTGTATGCCCAGCAGAGGGATTGCTGGGTCATAAGGTAGTTCTATTTGCAATTTTTTAAGGAATCTCCACACTGTTCTCCATAGTGGCTGTACTAGTTTGCATTCCCACCAACAGTGTAGGAGGGTTCCCTTTTCTCCACACCCTCTCCAGCATTTATTGCTTGCAGATTTTTGGATCGCAGCCATTCTGACTGGTGTGAAGTGGTACCTCATTGTGGTTTTGATTTGCATTTCTCTAATAATGAGTGATGTTGAGCATCTTTTCTTGTGTTTGTTAGCCATCCGTATGTCTTCTTTGGAGAAATGTCTATTTAGTTCTTTGGCCCATTTTTTGATTGGGTCGTTTATTTTTCTGGAATTGAGCTGCAGAAGTTGCTTGTATATTTTTGAGATTAGTTGTTTGTCAGTTGCTTCATTTGCTATTATTTTCTCCCATTCAGAAGGCTGTCTTTTCACCTTGCTTATATTTTCCTTTGTTGTGCAGAAGCTTTTAATTTTAATTAGATCCCATTTGTTTATTTTTGCTTTTATTTCCAGAATTCTGGGAGGTGGATCATAGAGGATCCTGCTGTGATTTATGTCTGAGAGTGTTTTGCCTATGTTCTCCTCTAGGAGTTTTATAGTTTCTGATCTTACATTTAGATCTTTAATCCACTTTGAGTTTATTTTTGTGTGTGGTGTTAGAAAGTGATCTAGTTTCATTCTTTTACAAGTGGTTGACCAGTTTTCCCAGCACCACTTGTTAAAGAGATTGTCTTTACTCCATTGTATATTCTTGCCTCCTTTGTCAAAGATAAGGTGTCCATATGTGTGTGGATTTATCTCTGGGCTTTCTATTTTGTTCCATTGATCTATATGTCTGTCTTTGTGCCAGTACCATACTGTCTTGATGACTGTGGCTTTGTAGTAGAGCCTGAAGTCAGGCAAGTTGATTCCTCCAGTTCCATTCTTCTTTCCCAAGATTGCTTTGGCTATTCGAGGTTTTTTGTATTTCCATACAAATCTTGAAATTATTTGTTCTAGTTCTGTGAAAAATGTGGCTGGTAGCTTGATAGGGATTGCATTGAATTTGTAAATTGCTTTGGGTAGTATACTCATTTTCACTATATTGCTTCTTCCGATCCATGAACATGGTATATTTCTCCATCTATTAGTGTCCTCTTTGATTTCTTTCATCAGTGTTTTATAGTTTTCTATATATAGGTCTTTAGTTTCTTTAGATAGATATATTGCTAAGTATTTTATTCTTTTCGTTGCAATGGTGAATGGAATTGTTTCCTTAATTTCTTTTTCTACTTTCTCATTATTCGTGTATAGGAATGCAAGGGATTTCTGTGTGTCGATTTTATATCCTGCAACTTTACTATATTCATTGATGAGCTCTAGTAATTTTCTGGTGGAGTCTTTAGGGTTTTCCATGTAGAGGATCATGTCATCTGCAAACAGTGAGAGTTTTACTTCTTCTTTTCCAATTTGGATTCATTTTATTTCTTTTTCTGCTCTGATTGCTGTGGCCAAAACTTCCAGAACTATGTTGAATAGTAGCGGTGAAAGTGGACACCCTTGTCTTGTTCCTGACTTTAGGGGAAATGCTTTCAATTTTTCACCATTGAGGATAATGTTTGCTGTGGGTTTGTCATATATAGCTTTTATTATGTTGAGGTATGTTCCTTCTATTCCTGCTTTCTGGAGAGTTTTTATCATAAATGGATGTTGAATTTTGTCAAAGGCCTTCTCTGCATCTATTGAGATAATCATATGGTTTTTATTTTTCAATTTGTTAATGTGGTGAATTACATTGATTGATTTTTGGATATTGAAGAATCCTTGCATCCCTGGGATAAAGCCCACTTGGTCATGGTGTATGATCTTTTTAATGTGTTGTTGGATTCTGATTGCTAGAATTTTGTTGAGGATTTTTGCATCTATGTTCATCAGTGATATTGGCCTGTAGTTTTCCTTTTTTGTGACATCTTTGTCAGGTTTTGGTATTAGGGTGATGGTGGCCTCATAGAATGAGTTTGGAAGTTTACCTTCCTCTGCAATTTTCTGGAAGAGTTTGAGGAGGATTGGTGTTAGCTCTTCTCGAAATTTTTGGTAGAATTCAGCTGTGAAGCCATCTGGACCTGGGCTTTTGTTTGCTGGAAGATTTCTGATTACCGTTTCAATTTCCGTGCTTGTGATGGGTCTGTTAAGATTTTCTATTTCTTCCTGGTTCAGTTTTGGAAAATTGTACTTGTCTAAGAATTTGTCCATTTCTTCCACGTTGTCCATTTTATTGGCATACAACTGCTGATAGTAGTCTCTTATGATCCTTTGTATTTCTGTGTTATTTGTTGTGATCTCTCCATTTTCATTTCTAATTTTATTGATTTGATTTTTCTCTCTTTGCTTCTTGATGAGTCTGGCTAATGGTTTGTCAATTTTATTTATCCTTTCAAAGAACCAGCTTTTGGCTTTGTTGATTTTTGCTATGGTCTCTTTTGTTTCTTTTGCATTTATTTCTGCCCTAATTTTTAAGATTTCTTTCCTTCTACTAACTCTGGGGTTCTCCAACTCTTCCTTTTCTAGTTGCTTTAGTTGCAGAGTTAGGTTATTTATTTGACTTTTTTCTTGTTTCTTGAGGTATGCCTGTATTGCTATGAACTTTCCTCTTAGCACTGCTTTTATAGTGTCCCACAGGTTTTGGGTTGTTGTGTTTTCATTTTCATTCGTTTCTATGCATATTTTGATTTCTTCTGTGATTTGTTGGTTATTCAGAAGTGTGTTGTTCAACCTCCATATGTTGCAATTTTTAATAGTTTTTCTCCTGTAATTGAGATCTAATCTTAATGCATTATGGTCAGAAAAGATGCTTGGAATGATTTCGATTTTTTTGAATTTATCAAGTTTAGATTTATGGCCCAGGATGTGATCTATCCTGGAGAAGGTTCCATGAGCACTTGAAAAAAAAGTGAAATTCATTGTTTTGGGATGAAATGTCCTATAGATATCAGTTAGGTCTAACTGATCGAATGTATCATTTAAAGTTTGCGTTTCTTTGTTAATTTTCTGTTTAGTTGATCTGTCCATAGGTGTGAGTGGGGTATTAAAGTCTCCCACTATTATTGTGTTATTGTTGATTTCCCCTTTCATACTTGTTAGCATTTGTCTTACATATTGCGGTGCTCCTATACTGGGGGCATATATATTTATAATTGTCATATCTTCTTCTTGGATTGTTCCTTTGATCATTATGTAGTGGCCTTCTTTGTCTCTTTTCACAGCCTTTGTTTTAAAGTCTATTTTATCGGATATGAGTATTGCCACTCCTGCTTTCTTTTGGTCTCTATTTGCGTGGTATATCTTTTTCCAGCCCTTCACTTTCAGTCTGTATGTGTCCCTTGTTTTGAGGTGGGTCTCTTGTAAGCAGCATATAGAGGGGTCTTGTTTTTGTATCCATTCGGCCAGTCTTTGTCTTTTGGTTGGGGCGTTCAACCCATTTACGTTTAAGGTAATTATTGATAAGTATGATCCCGTTACCATTTACTTTATTGTTTTGGGTTCGGGTTTATACACCCTTTTCGTGTTTCCTGTCTAGAGAATATCCTTTAGAATTTGTTGGAGAGCTGGTTTGGTGGTGCTGAATTCTCTCAGCTTTTGCTTGTCTGTAAAGCTTTTGGTTTCTCCTTCGTATTTGAATGAGATCCTTGCTGGGTACAGTAATCTGGGCTGTAGGTTATTGTCTTTCATCACTTTAAGTATGTCTTGCCATTCCCTCCTGGCCTGAAGAGTTTCTATTGAAAGATCAGCTGTTATCCTTATGGGAATCCCCTTGTGTGTTATTTGTTGTTTTTCCCTTGCTGCTTTTAATATTTGTTCTTTGTGTTTGATCTTTGTTAATTTGATTAATATGTGTCTTGGGGTGTTTTGCCTTGGGTTTATCCTATTTGGAACTCTCTGTGTTTCTTGGACTTGGGTGATTATTTCCTTCCCCATTTTAGGGAAGTTTTCAACTATTATCTCCTCAAGGATTTTCTCATGATCTTTCTTTCTGTCTTCTTCTTCTGGGACTCCTATAATTCGAATGTTGGAGCGTTTCATATTGTCCTGGAGGTCTCTGAGATTGTCCTCATTTCTTTTAATTCATTTTTCTTGTTTCCTCTCTGATTCATTTATTTCTACCATTCTATCTTCTATTTCACTAATCCTATCTTCTGCCTCCATTATTCTACTAATTGTTGCCTCCAGAGTGTTTCTGATCTCATTTATTGCATTATTCATTATATTTTGACTCTTTTTTATTTCTTCTAGGTCCTTGTTAAACCTTTCTTGCATCTTCTCAATCCTTGTCTCTAGGCTATTTATCTGTGATTCCATTTTGATTTCAAGATTTTGGATCATTTTCACTATCAATATTCGGAATTCCTTCTCAGGTAGATTCCCTACTTCTTCCACTTTTGTTTGGTTTGGTGGGCAACTCTCCTGTTCCTTTACCTGCTGTGTATTCCTCTGTCTCTTCATCTTGGTTATATTGCTGCGTTTGGGGTGGCCTTTTTATATTCTGGGAATTTGTGGAGTTCTCTTTATTATGGAGCCTCCTCACTTTGGGTGGGGTTCTATCAGTGGCTTGTCAAGGTTTCCTGGTTAGGGAGGCTTGTGTTGGAGTTCTGGTGGGTGGAGCTGGGTTTCTTCTCTCTGGAGTGCAATGGAGTGACCCGTAATGGGTTACAAGACATCAAAGGTTTTGGGATAATTTTGAGCTGCCTGTATATTGAAGCTCAGGGGAGTGTTCCTGTGTTGCTGGAGAATTTGCGTGGTATGTCTTGTTTTGGAATTTGTTGGCCCTTGGGTGGAGCTTGGTTTCGGTGTAGGTATGAAGGCAGTAGATGGGCTCCTATTGCTTAATGTTCCCTGAATTCAAGAGTTCTCTAATGTTTTCAGGCTTTGGATTTAAGCCCCCTGCTTCTGGTTTTCAGTTTTATTTTTACAGTAGCCTCTAGACTTCTCCATCTATACAGCACCGATGATAAAACATCTAGTTTAAAGATGAAAAGTTTCTCCACATTGAGGGACACTCAGAGAGGTTCACTGAGTTATAAGGAGAAAAGAAGATGGAGGGGGTAGTTAGAGGTAACTGGAATGAGATGCGGTGAGATCAAAAGAGAAGAGAGCAAGCTAGCCAGTAGTCACTTCCTTATGTGCGCTCTATAGTCTGGACCGCTCAGAGGTATTTACAGAGTTATACGGGGAAGAGGAGAGGGAGGAAGTAGACAGAGGTGACCAGGAGGATCAGAGAGAGGAATGAGTAGGAGAGAGACAAATCCTGCCAGTAACCTGTTCCTTAGGTGTTCTCCACCGTCTGGAACACACAGAGATTCACAGAGTTGGATAGAGGAGAGATGGGGGAGAAAAGAGACAGAGGCCACCTGGTGGAGAAAAAGGAGAGTCCAGAGGAGGAGAGAGTGGTCAAGCCAGTAATCTCGCTCTCAGGTAAACTGGGATAGTGAAGTTTTGGTTTTTAAATGTACAAAATTGACCACAAAAACCTAAGAGCAAAGATTAAAAATCTAGAGTAGAGGTTGGATTTTCAAAGATACAATATTAGAGAGAAGCAGAAGGAAAAAGGAAGAAAGAAAGAAAAAAAAAAGAAAGAAAAAGAATTATTAAAAAACAAACAAACAAACAAACAATAAAAAAAAAGCCATCAACAACCATCCAAAGACTGTATATGGTGTTTGCCTTAAAAAAAAAAAAAAAGTCTTTTTAAAAAACAAACAAAAAAATATAGTAATAATAGGTTATAGAAATAAAAATTAGAGGAGAAATAGAAGACTTAACAATTTTAAAAAAGTTAGGAAAAAAAAGCAAAAAAAAAAAAAAAAGGAATGATTTTAAAAATATTAAAAATATCTGGCCCTTTCTGGTGTAATGGGCCATGTGGGATCACTTCCGAGGTGGTTCCCTCTGTTTAACTTCTTCTGTTTGCTGGCTTTTTAGGCTCACTAGTTTAGTTGCGCTGTGAGGAGGGGGGCTGCTGCTAACAAATAGCACTGTCGTGTGCACGCAGTATCTCTGCCCGGCTTGACCTGTCCTTTCTCGCGGCGCACAAACCGCTCCGGCTCTAGGATGCTCAGCCGGGAACCGTCTGGGGCTGGCCCTAGGCTGCGTGCACTTCCCCGGTCCAAGCCGCTCAGGTTCGGCGCTCAGGCAGCCCTCAGAGGCACAGATTCAGCTGGGACTGCGCTTTGTGCCCTTCCCAGGTCCGAGTAGCTCAGGAGTTTGGCGAGCGCGATCGCCGCGGCTTGTCACCTTTTCTGCCGCTGCTGCTCAGCTTTCTGGGTGGACTGCTGGCGCACCCCGTGCGGTAGATTGTGACTGTCCAGCACCCCCAGAAGTCTTAGCAAAGGAGCTTGCTTGCAGTTAGGTAAGTAAAGTCTCTCCGGGTCTGCAATTGCCCCTTTCCAGTCCTTACGACTCTGGCTGCCTGTCCCCGGCGGAGGATGGTCTGCAGCCGGCTTTTTCCGTTCCGTCCTTCGTTCTGTGCTCGGTCCTGGCGGTGTCTTATGTTCGAGCTTTTCGCGTGGTAGCTATCCCACAGTCTGGTTTGCTAGCCCAAGTTAGATCGTTCTGGTTGCGCGTGGGGCGTTCCTGCCCGATTCTTACAAAGCTCTGCAGCCCGCGCCTCCCGCGCGTCCCTGCCCTGCCCCCACTTCCCAATGGCGGATGCAGGCGTCTATGCTGCTTTTCCGCTGGGGGAGTTACTGTTGGGCTTGTAATCTGTTGGTTTTAATTATTTATCTATTTTTCCTTCCTGTTATGTTGCCCTCTGTGTTTCCAAGGCTCGCCACAGACTCAGCAGGGAGAGTGTTTCCTGGTGTTTGGAAACCTCTCTTCTTAAAATTCCCTTCCCAGGACGGGCTTCCCTTCCCAGGACGGAGCTCCCTCCCCACCTCCTTTGTCTCCTTTTTCATCTTTTATATCTTTTCCTACCTGTTTTTGAAGACAATGATCTGCTTTTCTGGTTGCCTGATGTCCTCTGCCAGCCGACAGAAGTTGTTTTGTGAAGTTTGCTCAGCATTGAAATGTTCTTTTGAGGAATTTGTGAGGGAGAAAGTGGTCTTCCCGTCCTATTCCTCCGCCATCTTTCCCTCTCCCCCCTGTATGGGAATTTAGAAATTATATAATCAACCCATTTGTTCCTGTAATTTGAAAACTGAGTCCAGAGAGGAGCAGTCTGTTGAATTTTTTGTCTTAAAAGAAGAATTAAGCTCCAAAGTTTATGTTCTCATTTACATTATGTTGCAATTTTAAAACCATATTTGTTACATGCAGAGAATATTTTCCCAGTTCAAGCAGTGAACTACTACTCTGTATTTACATAGAACATGAATCTTAGAATTTCCTAGGTTCCCCACACCTTATCTGACTGTGAACTGTTTTCTTTCAAATATAGACCTTAAAAGGTGCGGGGAGGAGGTGAACATCTTCCCATCATGCTCTGACCGCATGTGGATCACACATGTATTCTCCCATATTCACAGATTTTTCAGGTCAACCTCATTAAGGGAATAAATAATGACCTTGATGACTAATGGGTCACCTGTACTGTGATCACAGCACTCAAAGTCAAGTCCATCTGACCTACTTCGGTCATGCGTTCTTAGTCAGCTGTTTAATTCATGACCAGTAACTTAAGTGTCTTCCCCTGAGGACATCCCACCTCCTGATTTAGTGAATCCATTCCTCCTCTCTTGCCAAGTGCGGGCAAAGCACCATGCTGAGTGGAAGTCTGTATGGGAGTGTGCAGATGTAAGAGAAAGAGAGATGAGACAGGTGAGATCGGGAGTATAAAAGAGAGTTTTAAATATCAAGACTTTAAGAATGAGTGAATGAGGGCCTGTGAAAGCGGACCCTTAAAGAACTCCCTTGCGACCGATGTGCACAGATCAGTAGTTGTACCATCTTCACTGTGGCACTCATCCTATTCTCCTCTGTTTTAAAGTCAATGAACTCTGGGCTGGTGCTGCAGTCTCCAGCCTCCCCCCATGTCTTATCCTCGGCCTCGGGACTCCCTGGGTGTCTATGGTGAAAGGCCCTGTAGAGCTGCTGATTACTGTGATTTCCTTTAACCAGCTCCACACATTCTTTGCTTCTCAATTTTTGATGTCATTTCTAATGTGTTGGGCCAAACACGTTGGAACTTGTTAAGATTCTCCAAACAGTTTCTTTGTGCTGGAGAAATCACACCAGTGACAGGCCCTCCTTTCCATGTCCCTGAGCTTTTGTGCATGCGATCTGCTCCCTATGGTCCCCATCACTCTGTCTCACAGAGGGACTGACATTTAGAGCGAGAGCTCAGATACCAATAACACTTATTATTTTTTAAAACTTCATTTCTCTCTCTTTCCCCCCTTATTCCATTCAAATGCTGAACGTAATAAAGTTGCCAAAACTCTCCCTCCATTGGAGTGAAAACCATTCATTTGTCGTCTCAATTTAAGATTCCTGACTCCAAATAGAAGGAAATTCTCTGTGGACGTAATGGGACATTTAGCAATTCATTCATTTTCTTCACATGCTACTTATTTAGGCACTCAGCAGTTGGCGGCTTTGATGTGGAGTGGTGAAATTATAAAGACATTACATATCATAAAAATACAAATGAAAGAAAACACAGACCCTCTTTTATATCAGGCTAAATTGACTGCTGTCATATTAAGGGTATTTTGTTTTATAAATTATATCCGTTTCAAGGTATTCCCCTGAGTGAGTCACTACTTTATCTTTTATTTCCTTTTCCTTTTTTAAAACAAAATAGGCCTCGCCTTTCCAATATATTGATGTAAAGAACTATAAAGGGCTCAAATATAGAAACTGATGTATCTGATACCAAACTTCACCTGAAATTTTGCAATATTAGGCCAGCAAAGCAGTCATGTCATGCATGAGTTGCCAATTCTAGCTTACACCACTGTATGTTCGGCGCAACAAAAGAACTTTGGAATAAAACCAGATTAATGAGTTGCATTCTTTACCGTTAAGTTTCTTCAAAAATGTCCACAAGAATGACCACCTGTCTCAGTCTATTTGGGCTGCCATAACAAAATCCTGGGTAAATTATAAAGAACAGAAACCTTTTTCTCACAGTTCTAGGATCTGGAAGACCGAAAGCAGGATACCAGCACTGAGAGCTCTCTTCTGAATGGAAGATTTTCCCTTGGATCCTTACTTGGCAGTTCTGTCAACCCTCTTTTATAAGGAGATGAATCCCATTCTAATCACCTCCTAATACCATCACCTTCAGAGTTAGATTTCCAGCATATGAATTTTGGAGGGACACAAATATTATACCATAGCATACTTGTTTAATATTTGCTCTGTGAAGCCAAGATTGTTCTAAATACATTAGTAACTCCTTAAAGTATTTTGTGTCTGTCCTTCATAAAAGTATTTAATTCTGTTCCCAGAATTGCTGTCTGCTGCGTGGGCATGGCCAGCATGGAAGAGACGGCAGCTCCAAGATGGAAGACAGAGCCGCCTGGACCAGGAGCGTCACAGGAGCCATGTGCATATGCGGAATTGGTCTGTATGCTGGAGCAGGTGACAGGCCTTGTATGGTTACTGCTGGAAAGATGCAAGATTGTGTAACTCAAGAAAAACCAAGCTGAAGGAGGATCTGGAAGAAGACTGGGAGGTCGTAGAAGTCAAAGCAAAAAAGGAAAAGAATCAACACAAGAGATTTAGCTGAGACAAGGCAGGTCAGAAAGAACAATGGGAACAGAGGAAGAACAAGGCTAGGTATGAAATTTTTCTCCCTATTACCTTTAAATGTTGGAAACTCTCCTCCTCTTAGGATTGACGAGTTTTGTCTAGGGTTGAATGTTTTTGTTAGCCAAGAATAGGTATTTAGGAGTAAGTACTTCCTGGGATCTTATTATTTGATCTAACACTATTAGTATTTGGTTCAATCTTTAAGAAAGCCTTGTCCTTTATTAGTATTATTATATTGAGTAAGAGATTCGTGTTGCTCCCTCCATTCCTCATTTTCTCCTATTTGAATGGATCACTGTCTATGTTTCATCCTCACATGGGAGTCTCCCTGAATCCCTGGTCATTTGAGATGAAATTGTCTTGATGTTCTTCTGCCTGACCTTGGGGGTTAGGGATGGATTATAATGTGGGAGTTTTTCTTGGTTAGCACCAGACTCCCAGGAGTACCCTGGTTCTTGACCCCCAGTCTAAACTCTTCCCCTTGTGCCATACTGTCTCCGGCTTTGAGTTAAAGACCATGAAGGCCTAGACACCCTGGGCCCTCTCAAGTTGCTCCCTCCTGCCTTGTTAGAGCTTATCTAGTAACTGTGGCAATGATTTGCAAATTATAGTGTAATAAATTCTTAATCCAGTTTTATTTTAACATCTTCATTAATTATGTGGAAGAGGGAGACACCGCCTGCTAATTAAATTTTCAGATGTTGCTAAATTGGGAGGAGTTGCAAACCCAGCTGAGAGCCAGACGTCAACACAAAGGAACCTGGAGATGTTCTTGGGGGGTTCAGGTAGAGGACGGGGATGAAACTGGAAACAAAGACGTGGAGGAGGTCATCCAGAAAGGAGAAATAGCGGCTCCATGATCCCAGAGGCTGGGAGCAGCCCAGGGAACCAGCTCAGTCATAAGCTGTGATGGAGTGATGACAGGAGGGTCAGGCTGGACAGGGTGACGGATTTCCATTTTCTCTTCCCAGAAAGGAGCCGGGTCTCCTCTCTGGTAACTGTCTGATGGCTTCGAGCCTAGTGCATTTGATCAAAATGACCTGTGAAAGCAATAGGAAGGAGATCCTCAAGAACTCAGGAGGTGCACAAAGTTTTGCTTCTGGCTTCTTGCATTCTCAGGGTGCCTCAACCTGGCTGGCCACATACAGTTGGGAAAGATTAAAGTAGCTAATGTATGTGAAACGGGTTTAGAAAAATTAAAAGCACTATGCGAAAAATATTATTTTTATACTAGTGATAATTAGGATCAATCTTTGTTAAATTAAATTTAATTGATGTTGGCTAGGCAAAAAATGGCATCTGTGAGGAAAGATAGCAGAGGAGAAAGAACTGTTAAGATGATTAATGTGGGTTTCTTCTCCTAAATGTACTTGCTCCACTTCTAGGGAAGTGACTTAGGTTGCTGGAATGTCCTGGACCTTTGGTGACTGAGCTATATCCCAGGGCTGAAGCATCTCTGGTGGTTTCCCTAACTCTTTCAGAGCAGGTTATATGGATAAGTTGGTTAGGAAAAGTGGATTGTCCATTTGAGCACAGTGCACATCATTGCCATTGCAGAAAAGAAATATTTTTTTTTTCTAAAACTACCAACTTGGCCATAATCTTTTACCAGCTTCAGTCTCATTGACCTTTCATCAACTTTCCATTTGGACACATAATCTCACTGCAGTAGAACAGTATGACTCAAGCCATATACTTACTTAATTCTGGTCTCAGCCTCTAAATATTATCGCAGATACTACTGTAAACCCTAACCAGTATCCTTTTAACTATATCCCATTTGTTACAAAGGATACTAAATAAAAGACTCTAGGGAGATGGATGCCTAGTTCACATCCATATGTAGAGCCAGATAAACCCCAAAGACATTACTACTAAAATACAAAAGGTAATTTGATCACATATGAAAAGTAGCAGCAATATTTAGACTTTCTTTTCCTAAGGTAGAGTTTCCCCCCCAACACTAGACTCTCAACTCTGAGAGGCCAACAAATATTGCTTTTCTTTTCTTGTACTTTCCACAATCCCTAACAGGGGGTGAACACATAGGGGGCACTCCGTAACTGATGGATGGCATTAGAGAGAAATAATACTTCTCTTCAAAAACTACTTTCTCCCACTTAGAATAAAATGGAGACAAATGTGCTGATTTTTCAGCTTTCTGAAAGAAAAGACAGGGTGTGTGAAGATAGGACACATTTTTTTAAAAAAATCCAGTGAAAGCCAGGTGGATCCTCCACCAGGAAGCGTCAGGGTCTGCTGAGAAAGAACTGGCTTCTGTCACCTCCTGGCTCCTACTTGGTGAGTCAGGCAGCGGAGGAAATGGAAACAGCCAACCAGTCAGTTTAAGATTATATGGAAAGAGACTAATTGGTCTTTCACCTTATTTTCATTTTCATTCCTTCAGGGATTAGGTTAAGCCTCTGTATATGTTTCATCAGGGAGTCATCAGGATGCACCTTGCCTTTCTGTCTATTGTGCTGACAGCGTTTGTAATGTTGACTTGATTTTGATAAGCCTTACCACTTGTCACGCCACTCCTTTCAGTCAAAACAGGTATATAATTTACGGTGCCCAAAGCAGCCATTAGTGTAAAAGAATTAACTGGGAGGGAGGCATGTGCCAATGACAGTCACTGAGTCATTAAGTAGCTAATCCTGCCTGCTTTGTGGGAATTGTTTTGTTTTTTCTGTGTGTGTGTTTTTCCCCTTTAAAATTCCTAAGCAAGGGATAGACACATTTGTCATTGAAATACGGTTTCTTCTCCTGCTTCGGGGGCGGGGAACAACTTAAAGACCGGCCCCCCCCCCCGCCACTTAAGTTCCGTGTTCTGGGTATTGAAGCCCAGATGGAAGGAATATTGAAGAGGATTAGGGCAGTGAGCCAGGGGTGTCAGCACCAGGAGATGCCTGTTGAGGGAGTGGTGGGATGAAGGTGGTGGCAGATTTTAGGCATTAGGTGGAATGAGTCACAGCAGGAATCCAGGCTGGCAAAGGATGTCGGGATAACTGTTGGGATTCTTTCTCTAGATGTTGCAGGCTGATGGCATAACAAGCCTGAGACAATCTCTGGGAAATGCCAGGACAGGCATACGTGGGGCTTGCTGTTTCCAAGGATGCGTAGGCATAACACTACTCAGACTCTGAGGTTCTACAGGCTGGAATATTATATCTTAGCTGACCACACTGTTATGTGTTATGGCTTGAACTGTCCCCCACCCCCCCACCAATATATATATATATGTGTGTGTGTGTGTGTGTGTGTGTGTGTGTGTAAGTCCTGACTCCTGGTGCCTCTTATGTGACCTAATTGGTGGTAGGGTTTTAAAAGCTAATCAAGTTGAGAAAGAGGTTCTTAGGGTAGGCCCTAAGCAAATATGATTGGTTCCTTTCTAAGAAGCAGGGATTTGGACAAAGGAACTTGCAAATAAGATCATGTGAAGATGAAAACAGAGTTCAGGGTGATACAACTATAAGCCAGGGAATGTTGAAGAAGATTGCCAATACATCTCCAGAAGCTACAGGAAAAGCATGGATCAGATTCTCCCTCCCAGTTCTCAGAAGGAACCAACCCTGTGACATCTTGATTTCATACTTCTGCCTTCAGAACTGTGAGGAAACAATTTTTTTGGTCATTTAAACCACTCAGTTTGTGACACTTTGCTACAGCAGGCCTAGGAGACTAATATATCAGAAAAACCTTAGCCAGCCCTGCATGCACAAATGAAGTCACCAATCTCTAGAAGTCACCCTGGCTCAGCAGTTCTGGTGCCAAAAAGAGAAGGTGATGTTCTTCACTCAAACAGAAATCTCTAGGGTGTGCCAACAAGGAGAATCAGTGAGATTCACTTTTTATTTAACTAGGGTTCAGGAGAGGTTAAGGAATTCAGCCAAAACCCTATAGCAAGTAAATAATAGTGGTGAGCTTGGGGTCCAGATCTCCTCTTTTAAGTATTTCACTGTACAACCAATTTTCCAAAGCAAGGTCAGAACACACAGTAGGCTGTTAGGAGAGTTTTTCTAGGGTTCAACATCCCACCTTCCAAACCTTGAGAACTCCTTCACATGAAGTTTTGTTGTCTTTGCCTGCCTGCTCTGCACTTGTCTGCTTTTTCAGGTTTTCAGATCTCAAAGCAAGAATAATTCTTCTGCCTAACAGCAAATCTTTTAACTTCATCAGGAATGAAGCTTTCCTCATAAACAAATGTTCCATATTCCTGATAAATATCCTTAAATTTGTGGTATTAATCTTCGAATTTTAACATGTTTCAGCTCAGTTCAGTTCAGTTCAGTTCAGTTCAGTTCAGTCGCTCAGTTGTGTCCAACTCTTTGTGACCCCATGAATCGCAGCACATAAGGCCTCCCTGTCCATCACCATCTCCTGGAGTTCACTCAGACTCACGTCCATCCTGTCAGTGATGCCATCCAGCCATCTCATCCTCTGTCATCCCCTTTTCCTCCTGCCTCCAATCCCTCCCAGCATCAGAGTCTTTTCCAATGAGTCAACTCTTCGCATGAGGTGGCCAAAGTACTGCAGTTTCAGCTTTAGCATTATTCCTTCCAAAGAAATCCCAGGGCTGATCTCCTTCAGAATGGACTGGTTGGATCTCCTTGCAGTCCAAGGGACTCTCAAGAGTCTTCTCCAACACCACAGTTCAAAAGCATCGATTCTTTGGTGCTCAGCTTTCTTCACAGTCCAACTCTCACATCCATACATGACCACAGGAAAAACCATAGCCTTGACTAGACGGACCTTTGTTGGCAAAGTAATGTCTCTGCTTTTGAATATGCTATCTAGGTTGGTCATAACTTTCCTTCCAAGGAGTAAGTGTCTTTTAATTTCATGGCTGCAGTCACCATCTGTGGTGATTTTGGAGCCCCCCAAAAATAAATTCTGCCACTGTTTCCACTGTTTCCCCATCTTATTTCCCATGAAGTGATGGGACCAGAAGCCATGTTTTACATGTTTAAATGGAATTATTTCTAAATATACCATGCAAGCTTAAGCAGATATTCCTATTCCCTTAAGCAGCATTTAAGTCACCAGTGGCTTTAGATCATTGTTATTAGTATTGATTAGTCCACTCTGCTGTAACACAGACTGGTTCTCACTGTTTTTCCTGTCCTGAGCAGGATCTAAATTGTATTTTATGAGTTTTTAGAGTTGGGAGCCAGGGAGAGTGTTTTAGCTATCTATTGTTGTATAATGAACCACCTCCAAACTTAAAAACACAATTTAATATTTTTCCCAATTCTGTGTGTCAGACATCCAAACAGCTCAACTGGGTAATTATTTAACATGATGTAGTACTGAGTGGAGTCATTCATGTAACTTCTTTTTTTAGCTGAGAGCTTGACTGTGGTTGGGATGTCTGAGATAGCCGATCACCCCCCAGGGCATTTCTCTTGTACTTCCTTACAGTGTCACTGCAAGGCTTAAATGTGAGGAAGCAGAAGCTGCCAGTCTTCTTAAGCCCGCTGAGCTCAAGAGTTTCAGAACAATACTTCTGTCATACCCTGTTAGTTAAAGGAATTCCCAAGACTATCACAAGTTCAAGGAGAAAAAGTGTAGTCTCCACTTTCTGATGTGAGAAGTGACATGTTTCACAGGAAGTGAAGGAGTTTTGGCAGCCATATTTAAGATGATCACTATAAAAGTTTAATGGCATTAGATGCTATAATCACCAAAACTTTGCCCCAGCCAATTACCTCTAGGAACCCCTGCCTCCACCCACGTGGTGACTAAATTTACTAAGTGCAAAGAGAACAGTGGCCTTCAGAGTACCAGGTTTTATCCACTGTATAGTCATCTCCAGGAGAGATCTTTGGGACCAGAAATTTAGGTCTTTGACCTAAGTAGGATCTTCTTTTTCTTTTTCTTGAATCTAAATCTTCATAGAGTCAGGATATTGAACTGGGAGAGACAAAATGCTTATTACCCACCTAGAAGTCTAGAACCAGAAAATGGAAGAAAATAAAAACAAATTCTATAAGTCTTCTTTATGGCAGGACTGGTAAGAGGGTAGAAGAGGCCTATGGAAGACAAAGCACCTCCTTCCAAATGCTCTTATTTTGGCTTTGTATATCCTTTGGAAGAAGTCATTAATTGCCACTTCTTTGTGCAATGGGCATATCAAGTCTCATATATGCTCTTTGTTTGTGGTTTCGAATTTCACGTGGAAAATGTGGAAATTGTAATATGCTTAAATAAAGAGTTTAAGACTATAATAAACCATAAATGAAGGGGGAAAAACCCACTTCTATGAGAAGGTGTGCCATGACTAAACATTTTGATAAATTTATTTGGACACTGAGGCTATTTTAGTGTCTTCATAAGTTTCCATGTGTGTCCTAGACTAGCGCTTCTCACACGACCTTGATCCTCAGGATCACTGGAAGAGCTTTACAAAATACACATTTCCAGGCCCACATCAGTCCCTTATTAGATTTTGGAGAATTCAGGTTTGGTCTGGCATTGAAGGTGCTTCCCAAGAGGTGCTAGTGGGAAGGAACTTGCCTGCCAATGCAGCAGACCAGTGTTCCATCCCTGGGTTGGAAAGATCCCGAGGAGGAAGACATGGCAACCCACTCCAGTATTCTTGCCTGGAGAATCCCACGGACAGAGGAGCCTGGCAGGCCATGGTCCATAGGCTCACAAAGAATTAGACACAAGTGAAGCAACTTAGCATACACACACTGGCACTGAAGAAAGAAATAGAGGAAAGAAAGAAGGGAGGAAGGAAGAGAGAGAGTGTGAAATTTTGTTCTCAAGATGCACAAGAAAGTCTGCGTTTTGGACTAGATTTCAGAACATAAAGAATGAAATAGTTTGTTAAAGTTTTTATGTTTTTAAGACTTTATTTTTCAATTGGAGGATATTTGCTTGACAGAATTAGCCATGTCCCCTTCCTCCCGAACCTCCCTTTCATCTCCCTCCCCATCTCATCCTTCTAGATTGTCACAGAGCCCCTGTTTGAGTTCCCTGAGTCATACAGCAAATTCCCATTGGCTATCTATTTTACATATGGTATTATAAATTTCTATACATCTCACCCTCTCCCTCCTCCCCTCCCCTGATGGAGGAAAGTCATCAGAGATATATTAGATACAAACTTACAGAGGTCAGGAAAGTCCATGAAGAGGAACTACTTCAATTTTCATGAAAGAAATGCTAATCTGGGGTTATGGCAGGTGTAGGTAGAACTGTGATATAATTGACTGGGAGGTAGTCAAGGATTTCTACCAGGGAGGGAAGGGAGAAAATGGCTGGTCAGAAGAGTGGGGTCTTTGTAGAGACATGCTACTCACTAAATACCGTGTTTGCACTGTGTTGGAGAGGTCAGCGACTTCCTCTGAGCAACTTTCCTGGACCATGTAAATAGTTGAAGTTGGTTGGTACGAATGGTGTCAGTTCCTCCTTGGCAATAGCAAAATCAGCCTCAATCCCCTGCTATTATAAAAGACTATTACTACTAAAGGTGTTCGAATGCTGATTTACAGGACTCACTTTATTCTCCCTTTTTTCAGCATTGCCTGATGCGTGGGCTTTAAAAGAATTGCTGGATCATGGTGAGGTCATATTAGAAATTTCAAGACTAAATTCCAATGCCTATCAAATATCAGAAATCAATTTCTTAAATAACTGCTTAACACTCAGAAGGCCCTGTCTGATGATGCAGAGATTTAGAAGAGGGGAATGAACATGGAAGCAGGAACTTTCACCTTGTTATCTGTTGATGTTGGCTATGACTCATTAATTCAGAGAATGATACGTATGAAGGTGCTCCCAGAAATTACACCTGAAGAAACTAAAGACAAGAGAGTAGTTACTTATTTTCAAGGGTCTGAGAGAGACTTCACAATGGAATTAGAAGGAGACCTCAATACAGCTATCTGCTAGCCAGTGCTCTTCTGCACTAGTCTCTTTAATCTTCGAGGACCATCATGTTTATAAACAGTTGAAATTTATCACGTTCAGGGAGAAAGGAAGGTAGAGGGAGTGTTTAGATTTCTATTTCACTAGCTCATATAGTTTAGCTGAGAGTCCCTTGCTCTTATTTAAAATTGTGAGGTTGACCTACTTCTTTTACATTCCTCCATAGGTTTTAATCACCATTTGATGGTAGCATGTTAAAATCAGAAACACCCATTTTCCAACTGTCTAAAAAGATTTAGTAAACATGGAAACTGAGCTTTACAGAAGGCAATAGCAAATCTTTTCTCTCTCGACTGGAAATGAACCCCAAATTGTGGGTGGATGAATGTATTTGGCATACAGAATATTATAGGGAAAATGTTATAAGACTGCATACATTCTCAAGGGTAGTTTAAATATACTTGATATTATACATTGAGTTTCTAAATCTAATTTTTAAATTCTAAATATCCAAATAATAAATAAATTGTGTAAGCAGATAATAAGTTATATGCAACCTCAGTGTTGGCCTAAATTATTTAGGAGGGCTTCATTGAGGAGGTGAGAATTAAGAATCAAAGGTATAAATGGAGTGAGGGATGTGCAGGGAGCTTTAAAAAAAATAATACGGGTTTGTATCTCGTCCTATATATAGGCTGTGTGTTATTCGCTCAGTCATGTCTGACTCCTTGTAACCGCATGGATCTATATTTTATTGTCGTTTTTTATAGCCTACAGATATTCACAATTGTTGTCTATCTACTCAGTATTTTATCACTCAAAACAAAACAAAAAAGTAGAGAGAAGGAATTTTCAGTGGAAGAAAAAGCGGAAGTAGGCCTATGAACCAGCCATTTGAATCAAGGTGAGAACCTTGAAGTGGGGAAAACTGGAAAGGAAGAGAGAAGTAAGAGAGAAGTCAGGGGGAACTGGCAGGTGAGGAGCCACACTGGGTGGCAAACCACCATCTGAAAATGTCTTTTATATTTTTAGCTCTGAATTGAATGGTGGAATTGAATTGCACGATTATATGTTAAGTAGGGAGTTAGTAAACTATGTAAAGAGTCAAGCAGTAAATATTTCAGTCTTTGCAGGTCATACAGTCACCATTGAAACTATTCAACTCTACTTTTGCAAAGTAGAAGTAGCCATACACAATATATGTAAAAAATGAGTATATCTGTGTTAAAAAAAACCTGTATTTTGAACACTAAAATTTGAAAACTTTTCATGTGCCATAAAATGTTATTTTTTTCTAACTAGTTAGAACAAGTCCTAGCTCACAGGTATATAAAAAAAGACATGGGTCAGATTTGGCTCATAACCATAGTTTTCCTACTACTATATTAAGTGTTTATGAGATAATAGGTTAAAATAAGTGAAACTGAGTATACATTTTAAAATATTAATATTGTCTGGATAAACTTCTCTCCACTTTACTAATTTTATTTATAACATAATTTAGAGAGAGTTACAGAGCTTTCTCATATACCCTCTGCCCATACCCACATATAATCTTCTGTGTTATCAACATGTCACCAGAATGGTAATTGCTTTTTAAAATTTTTTACCAAAGATGAGTTATATTGACACATGATAATGCTTAAGTGCACAGTTTACGTTAAGATCTTTGGCCTAGTTTTTTAAACTGGGTTGCTTGTTTTCTTATTGTTGAGTTTGAAGAGTTTTTGTATATTTTGAATGACAGTCCTTTATCAGATGTATCTTTCACAAACATTTTCTCCCAATCTGTGGCTTGTCTTTGGATTCTTTTGATACTGTCTTTGGTAGGGCATGTTTTTAATTTTAATGAAGTCCAGTTTATCAGTTATTTCTTGCATGGATCATATCTTTGGTGTTGTATCTACAAAGTCATCACCATACCCCAAATCATCTAGATTTTCTCCTATGTTATACTCTAGAAGTTTTATAGTTTTACATTTTAATTTTAGGTCTATGATACCTTTTGAGTTAATTTTTGTGCAGGGTGTTAGGTCTATATCTAGGTTTTTATTTCCTGTATGTGGGTGTCCAGTATATTTACCCTATTTTTTTCAAAAGACTATATTTCTCCACAATATTGCTTTGCTCTTTTGTCAAGATCTGAGGATTATTTTATGATGGTCCATTTCTGGCTTCCCCATTCTGTTCCACTGACCTGTTTGTTTAGTCTTTCCAAAAAAACATTACCTTGACTACTGCAGCTTCATAAGAAGTCTTGAAGTCAGGTAGTGTCCTTTCTTCAACATTGTTCTTCTCCTTCAATATTGTGTTTGCTACTCTTCTTCGTATAGACTTTAGAATTAGTTTGTAAATATCTGTAAAAATAACGTGCAGAATTTTGATTGGATTTTCACTGAATCTATAGATCATGTGGGGGAAGAACTGACATCTTTACAATATTGTCTTCCTTTTCTTGAAAATGGAATAAAGTGTTCCATTATTGGAACATCTTTTCTTGAACCATCTATATAGTTCATTTTTATTTAATTTATTTTTATGTTATTAATTAGAGGTTGACAGTTATCGCATATGGATCTTGTATATATTTTGTTAGATTTCCCTAGGTATTTTATTTTTGGGGTGCTAATGTAAATAGTGTTGTGTTTTTAATTTCAAAATCTACTTGCTCACTATTAGTATATAAAAAAGCAATTGATTTTTGTATATTAGACTTGTATTCTGCAAACTTGCTATAACAGCTTATTAATTCCAGAAGACTTTTGTTGATTCTTTTGGATTTCTGTATGGATAATCATGTCTTTTGCAAGAAAAGCCAGTTAATGTCTTCCTTCCCAATCTGCATACCTTTTATTTCTTTTTCTTGCCTTATTACATTAGCATCATTTGCCATGTTGAAAAACAGTAGTGAGAGAGAATGTCCTTGCCTGATCTTGGTGGGAAAGCTTTTTATTTCCCTATTTTTTTACATTTTATTAAGTATGACATTGCTGCTGCTAAGTTGCTTCAGTTGTGTCTGACTCTGTGCGACCACACAGACAGCAGCCCACCAGGCTCTGCCGTCCCTGGGATTCTCCAGGCAAGAACACTGGAGTGGGATGCCATTTCCTTCTCCAATGCATGAAAGTGAAATGTGAACGTGAAATCGCTCAGTCATGTCCAACTCTTAGCAACCCCATGGACTGCAGCCTACCAGGCTCCTCCGTCCATGGGATTTTCCAGGCAAGAGCAATGGAGTGGGTTGCCATTGCCTTCTCCTAAGTATGGTATTAGTTGTAAGTTTTTTTTGTAAGTCTATCAAGTTGAAAGAGTTCTTGGGTACTCCTAATTTAATGAGTATATTTATTTATTTATTTAAGCATGAATGGATGTTGGATCACCTCAATGTTTATTTTTATCTAACACATTGTTATTTCTTTATGAACCTGTAATTCCCAGCATGTATACTAATTGTGTGTGTGTGAGTTTAAACTATTTTCGCTCAGTGTTTCTATCCTTGTGACATATCTTCTTATTGAGATCCAAAGTGTTATCTTTCCTTATTTCCATACCATTGCCTATGAAAGTGCTAAATACGTGGCCTACAGTTTTATCTAAGACAGTTTATGAAAGAGTAAATACAAATTGGACTTATTCATTGTGAAATAATTAAGTTAATCTATTCTTAATGGTTATGAGTGTTCAACCATTTAGTGTGTCTGACTCTTTGCCACCCTATGGACTATAGCCTGCCAGGCTCCTCTGTCCATGGAATTTTCCAGGCAATACTAGAGTGCATTCCCATACCCTACTCTCGAGGATCTTTTCTCACCCAGGGATTGAACCCAGTCTCTTGTGTCTCCTGTATTAGGAAGCAGATTCTTTACCACTAGTACCACCTGGGAAGCACATGGTTGAGTATATTTTGCATCAACATTACACTAAAGTTAATCAATATAAATTATAGGAGTTCACACTTAATACAATACAAATTAACAACGTTTAGAATATAGGTGAGCTTATTTTTATAGAAACACTATCAAGCAAAACAGATCTACATTTACATTATAGTCAAATTAATTATGTCCTATGTAACAGTCAATGTCCTCTCAGGAAAAACAGACGCCATTCCATGTATTCCAAACAGAGAAAAGCAAGTTCAGAAAAGTAGTTTTCAGTCCTTAAACTGTGGTAGTAGAGAAAGAATATATAAAAGCAAATGTGGAAGGAAGATCATGAGATACTGGGTGACATAGTTCACCTCTTTGACTTCTGTTCATTTTCATGTAATGATAACACAAACATCTTGCTTCCACTTAAGGGAAGCTACAACTAACCCTCATACTAATGAAGATATGCTCATCTTCTCCTAAGAATTGGAGACACACAATTCTTTTGTCTTTGCTTCATAATGTTAAGCTAGTCACAATTTCATCTGTATATCCATTAATTTGAGGACTAAATTCCTACATTAACCACAACAAACACTCCTTAAATAAAAATACAGGAGAAATAAAGAGTAGAAAACTGATTAATATATACAAATGTGCATAAAAAAACAAGAAAGGAAATAAGTACACTGTTATTGGTCTCAATTTTGAAAGTGATTGTGGGTTGTAGGTGATATTTATCGCTTCCTTGTTTTGCTAGCCATTCATTCCCTGTTTCCTTTGCCCTCAACCAGCATCTCAGAGGTTAGGGTACTTCCACCAATGGTTAACCCACATTTCATTTCCATAAGTCTGAGTCTCTCTTAGTCCTGATTTGATTGGGTTGCCACCTGTAGTTTTCATTTATTGTTAATCTTAAATGTAGTAAGTGATGCCTCTGAACATCTCTTAAGTCAGAGGATTATGCTGTCAGTAGTAGAATCCCTAGCATCCCAGTTCCCCACCCTATCTCCACTTGGCAGAGGGTAATAAACTCTCTGTTCCACGGCCCCTCTCCCTTTGTGTTCCCTTGCCATCCCAACACGGATAGGTTACTTTTCTTCCCTAATTAAACATTTTGAGCTGCGAGTCGTTTGTAATGATTTATGGCAGCTGTGCTTTTGCCAATCTTACACAGTACTTTTCTTATTACTTAATTGTTTTAGCAGTGCTTCAGCCATTAGTTTCTGAGTTCTGAAAACAGGAAACAGAAGTCTTCTATTATAGACGCCTGCCTAATTAGCTCAGAGGCTGTCTAATGGGGACTATTAAAAATGCAAATGAGGTGTGATCAAACAGTGAAAAGTTTGGTCCTGACAGTATATACTAATGCATTTCCCCCACTACCACCCTCCCCTTCCAAGATGTACCACAATACTGAATGTAGACTCCTCTCTCCCTTCCTTACCCTGTACAATAGCTTTTACTTGGTGATTATGTTCTTCCTTCCTTACCTGGGCTGGGTTGCAGTTTAACGAGTGCTCTTAGGGAAATCATTCTTATTTCTTACCCATTAATCTAAGAGAGTGGTCATCAAAATTCAGCATGCATCAAAATAACCTTGTTAAACCATGGATTCTTGGGCCCATTCATAGAGTTTCCAACTCAGTGGGTCTGGAGGTGCCCAAGTACCTTCATTTCTAACAAGTTCTCAGGGAATAACAACCTTGGTTATCTGGGTACTCTCTTCGAGAGCCTCTGATCTAGGGTCTTGTGGCTTCTTGTCTCTATTCTGAATTCAACACTTCCTTTTCCTTCCATATCATTCTTTTCTGGAATTTTCTTTCTTTTCTTTTTTTTTTCTCCTAACAGATTTTTAAGTACTCAACACAGTATTGCTACCTAAAAGTGCAATACTATATATCAAATACCTTGAACTTATTGCATAACTGACATTTTATGTGTATTGATTAGCAGCTCCCCATTTCCTCCTACACCCAGCTTCTGGAAACCACTGTTCTGCTTGTTGCTTCTCTGAGTCTATTTTAGATACTTAATGTAAGTGGAATCATGTAGTAGTTGTCATTTTCTGACTGGTGTGTTTCATTTAGCATAATGTCCTCAGGTTCATCCATGTCACATATTACAGGGTTTCCTTCTTTTTTAAGGTCATGTTCAGCCTTAAAGCATCTGCCTGCAATGCAGGCAACCTGGAGTCTGTCTCTGTGTTGGGAAGATCCCCTGGAGAAGGAAATGGCTACCCATTCCAGTATTCATGCCTGGAGAATGCCATGGACAGAGGAGCCTGGAGGGCTACAGTCTATGGGTTCGTAAAGAGCCAGACATGACTGAGTGACTAACATGCACACAAACACATATATACATACCATATTTTCTTTATAATCTGCTGGTGAACATTTAGCTTGTTTCCATATCTTGCCTGCTGTAAATAGTGATGCAATGAACATGGGAGTATTAATATCTCCTTTAAATCCAGATTTCAATTATTTGAGATTAAATTCTCAGAAATGGGATTGTTAGATCATCTGGTAATTCTATTTTTAATTTTTTGAGGAATCTCTCAATTTCTCCATCCTTACCAACACTGGTCTTTTCTAAATAATAGGCATTCTACAGGTATATCTTAGATATTGTTAAGATGTCCACACTAGTCATAATAATCTAAAGATTTAATGCAATTCCTTAAAAAAATCCCAACAGTATTTTTTATACAAATAGAAAAGTAATTTGAAAGTTCATATGGAACCATGAAAGACTCTTAATAGCCAAAGCAATCTTCAGAAAGAAAAACAAAGCTGGATTTATCATATTTTCTGATTTCAAAATATATCACAAAGCTTCAGTAATTAAAATATTTAGTTCAATTCAGTTCAGTTGCTCAGTCATGTCTGACTCTTTGCAACCCCATGAATCTCAGCACACCAGGCCTCCCTGTCCATTACCAACTCCCAGAGTCCACCCAAACCCATGTCCATTGAGTCAGTGATGCCATCCAGCCATCTCATCCTCTGTCGTTCCCTTTTCCTCCTGACCTCAATCTTTCCCAGCATCAGGGTTTTTTCAGATGAGTCAGCCCTTTGCATCAGGTAGCCAAAGTAATGGAGTGTCAGCTTCAACATCAGTCCTTCTGATGAACACCCAGGACTGATCTCCTTTAGGATGGACTGGTTGGATCTCCTTGCAGTCCAAGGGACTCTCAAGAGTCTTCTCCAACACCACAGTTCAAAAGCATCAATTCTTCAGCACTCAGCTTTCTTTATAGTCCAACTCTCGCATCCATACGTGACTACTGGAAAAACCGTAGTCTTGACTAGATGGACCTTTGTTGGCAAAGTAATGTCTCTGCTTTTTAATATGCTGTCTAGGTTGGTCACAACTTTCCTTCCAAGGAGTAAACGTCCTTTAATTTCATGGCTGCAATCACCATCTGCAGTGATTTTGGAGCCCCCCAAAATAAAGTCTGACACTGTTTCCACTGTTTCCCCATCTATTTCCCATGAAGTGATGGGACCAGATGCCATGATCTTCGTTTTCTGAATGTTGAGCTTTAAGCCAAATTTTTCGCTCTCCTTTTTCACTTTAATGATTGTAGGCCAATGGAACAGAATAGAAAGCCTAGAAATACATGCATATGGTCAACTGACCTTTGCTAGGGGTGCCAAGAATACACAGTGGAGAAATGATAGTCTTGTCAACAAATGATGTTGGGAAACAAGCAGAAGACTGAAATTGGACTATTTAATCAACAGACTGAAGAGGCACCCTGTGGAATGGGGAAAAAGTATTTGCAAACCATAATCTGATGAGCAACATATATAGAGCTCCTTCTACTCAGTTGGAGAAGGTCATGGCACCCTCCTCCAGTACTCTTGCCTGGGATGCCCCTTGTAGGCTGCGTTCCACGGGGTCGCGAAGAGTTGAACATGACTGAACGACTTTCCTTTCCCTTTCTCTTTCTGCTGCTGCTGCGTTGCTTTAGTCGTGTCTGACTCTGTGCGACCCTGTAGACGGGGGTCCACTGCCTCTGGGATTTTCCAGGCAAGAACACTGGAGTGGGGTGCCATTGCCTTCTCCACTTCCTCATTCTACTCAATAGCAAGAAAAAAAATTAATAATAATAACCCTAATAACCTGATTTAAAATGGACCAAAGACATTAATAGATATTTTTCTAAAGATGATTTAAAAATGATCAAAAAGTATGCTCGACATCAATAATCATTTGCTAAATGCAAGTCAAAGCCACAATAAAATATCAACTTATACCTAGGAGGATGTCTTTTTCTTAATGAATTATCAGGACGGCTTAGTTAGAACAAGTATTGGCTTGTTGGAACAGCTTCTCTGACCCGCTCTCAAACCAAATCAAGGTTGTATACATATCCTTTATGATTATATTGTTATCCTATTACTCAGCACATGTGCAATGGACCTGAATTTTGTAGTCTGAAGCTCATAATTTGAGGGATCCTCTTTAAGAGAAGAAATTGAAAAAATATATACAATTGAATAAGGATTTTTGAAGTATTCCAGTTAATTTGTTCTTGCATCACAATATGCTGATACATCTGATTCTTTGCATATCTTTCTCACTTGATAGTGAGTTCCTCCTGCACTAGGATTAAATCCTATTTTTATCCACAGTCTCATACTCTGTATAGCATCTGGCACCATGGATGCTCAATAGATACTTATGACCCAATCTGTTCACATCAATTTAATACTGAAAACTTTTGTACTGCATATTTCCCTGCCATAGTCTCTTCTCCTTCACATTGAGATGTGGCTTCCTATCTTTCCATGCCACTTCTCTTATTCCTCTTCATGGAGATGTGCCTTGTTATTGTCCTATGGTCCACATTCCCCACTATTGTTCCCAGCACTACGTGTTGAACCTCATTAGACTTTTCATTTTGCCAAATCACTTAGGATTCTTTCCTGCCTCTTTGCATTTCTATGTTTCTGCATTCTCGACCTGGAAAATTCCTACACATACTTCATGATCCATTTCAACTTTCATTTCCTTTTGGAAATACTCTCCAAGCTCTTCAGGCAGAGGGTCCTGCAGTTATTTTTCATTTCTGATGGCATACATCAGATCTTTCTGCCTGGTGCTTCCTGATGGCCTGATGTAGAAGTTGGTGTAGGTTGCAGACATTGAACAGCATTCTTGGTTAGCCAATCCCCTTCTGTTCACCTTTGCAGCCAGTGTCCATCATTCCCCGGTGGCTCAGATGGTAAAGCACCTGCCTGCAATACCGGAGACCCCTGGGTTCGATCCCTGGGTTGGGAAGATCTCTTGGAGAAGGAAATGGCAACCCACTCCAGTATTCCTGCTTGGAGAATCCCAGGGATGGAGGAGCCTGGTAGGCTACAGTCCATGGGGTTGCAAAGAGTTGGACATGACTGAGCGACTTCACTTCACTTCAAATAAATTAATGCATGAATAAAAGATAAAGTTATTCTTGTTAATAATGTTTGAAAGGGGGAGATCTGCTATTCCAGAGCAAGAAGATATGAGGAAAGGAGGTGTTCCTACAGCCAAGAACCCTTTGTAGCACCACCTCTGTTTTAGCGAGAGTTCAAGTCCAACCAGGTGGCCTCATTCCTATCCTGCCCTCTACTATCCAGTCTCCATCTTGCTCCTGGCAGTGACCCAGGAGTTCCATGAAGCTTCTCTTCCTCTTTTCCCTCTGCCTACTCACAGCTCAGGACCTGATTGAAATAAAAGGAGAAAGAAGATGTGGTATATATATACAATAGAATATTGCTCAACCATAAAATGAATGAAATAATGCCATTTGTAGCAACATGGATGGAACTAGAGATTCATTAGTGAAGTAAGCCAGATAAGGAAAGATAAATATCATATGATGTCATAGGTGGAACCTAAAAAAAATGATAAGAATGAATTTATATACAAAACAGAAATAGACCCACAGACATGTAAAGCAAACTTATGGTTATCAAAGGAGAAAAGAGGGAAGGGATACATTAGGAGTTGGGACAACACATTACTATATATAAATAGACAGTCAAGAAGGACCTACTATATACCACAGGGAGCTATACTCAATATTTTGTAATAACCTACAAGAAAAATGACTCTGAAAAAGAATATAGATATAATGTGAATCACTTTGCTATGCACTTGAAACTGGAACAACATTTTAAATCAACTATTTATGAAAAATGGATTTGAACAGGCACCCAGGCCCTGAGACTCCTGCCATGGCTGTCCTACTGCCTCCTCTGGAGGAATGGTAAGGGGGAGCACCGAAGAAAGAGCCTCAGACCCTAAGGGAGGACACCAGCGATTAGTGTTTCTGCACATTGGACCCTACAAAACAACTTCTCCAGATTCAACAAGCTGTCGTCAAATGCTGTCTTTTCAGCCCTTCACTGGTGCACTAATGAATGAAGAGCATTCTGTTGATTGCAGTTCTTACTGCTGCTGTTTAAGCCTTGCCCAGCCCAGGGAATTTGCATAATTTGAGGAGGGTTCCTGCTCCCAGAGGCCCTGGCTGCAAACCTCTGTCCTCCAGGTCTCCTTGTTTCTGGCTGGTTCTTTGTGGCCAGGATATTAAAGGAAGCAGTGACTTTGCAGACCAGAGAGTGTAGATGGTTGGGGCTCTCTACAAAACCCCTCTGGTCCAGGCTGAAGACCCCAACCTGGCTCCCAAGAAGTAATCTGCTTTCCTTGTCTTCCCTAAGTCTTCATCCTCAAAGTCTGGATGTCTCAACTCTGCCTCACACTGAGAATCCCATTTCCTTCTTCAAACTGGTAGCTGCTTGGTGGAAATTTCTATTCTCTCCTTCTAGCAATCACATCACACAGGGAACCCGAATGTACTTCCAAGGAGGGGACTGCAAGTCTTTGTGCTCACTGCCTCCTAACTGTGTTGGAAGAACAGTTCTTGGGCTGCCAAGCCTGTCAGAAAGCAGGAGTATCACAGATACTAAGGGCACTTCTGAAGCCACCCCAGCTGTGGTGCCAATTTCAGAATAAAAGACCAGAGATGCCCTTGTGCTCAAACCACTGCTGTCCTTGCCTGCCATGTGGCCTCTTGTCGCTTGCTTCACATTTTGCCACCTTTTTGATTCAAATGACCCTGATACAACTTAATCCTTTAATTAGACAATTAGCACATCTCCACTGAACAAGATGTGTCCTTGTTGGGCTGGAGACGAAAACTGCACATCATGGGAAGAAGATGACATGGTAGCAGCATGTGGGAAGGGGTTTGCCTCTTTTTAAGGGGCAGTGGTGGGGAGGTCAGCTGCTCCCAGAGCTAGTCTTCCTGGCAGAGGGAGAGCTGCAGTTCTTAACAGCTTGCAAATATGCTGATTTTTGGGGTGCTCGAAGTGGGGACGGTTTGGACTTCTCCTTGGGGGTTGCCCCTCGGCCTTCCCTCTCGGTCGTCCCCCCAGGCTTTTTAAAATCTGCCACCACATAGCATCAGCCATGTAGGTTTCCTTCACGTTCATCCCCATGCTAAACCCTCCCTCCTCCTGGATGGCCCCTGCATTCAACTACCCACTTCCTTCTCCCCGGGTGAACCTCGCCCAGAACTGACAGCCACAGAGGTGTCAGAATACAGCTCCAAGGCAAGACATAATCACAGGGTGAAGACCCCCCACCTGCATGGCTCCATGGGCTGGAGGGATGCTGACAATTACAGACCCTCAAGGCCTGAAGGAATCATCTTCCCTAAATGCTTCCAGTGTGAAAAAGACTAGTTTGGCATCTCTATCTGGGGCTTTAAGAGTTATTTTTGTCCTTGAAGTCTAATAGCTGGTTATTGGTAATTATAGGAAAAAAACTGGAGTGGAAATAAAGGGTTCTTGGAAGATTTTTTTCTGGTTTCTAGTATTATATTTTGAATTTCCTATTCAGTTAGACACAACTCCTGAGACCGTGACCTCTATGATTACAGCAGAAAAAGGTCTCCATCATCCACGAGTCTGTGATTTCCATTTTGTTTCTATCCCTCTAACTGGCATAATCTCTCTGGATACCGCAGAGAAGAGATGTTACCTAAATGCTTGTTTTGCAGGGTGCCATTTCCATGAGTCAAGTTCATTTGAGGTAAGGGCACACAGGGCCCAGTAGATCGCCCTTCATCGGTGCCTTATTCAGAATGTTCAGAAGATTTGCTCTGTCAGATCTTCTCAGTGGCTCTCTACTGCCCACAGACCAAAACCCTCTTTCCTCTGCTGGACCTCCTGTTTCTTCTGCATTTCTGTCTTAGCCTTTCTTTTATTCACTTCTCCATTCATTTCATAAACATAGATTTACCATCTCTTCTATACTGCAGAACCTTTCCTAGGTTCTGGGGATGTAAACAAAAATAATATTGACTTTTCTTCTTGCGTTCTCAAAGGTGAAATAATGCAGTAGAAGACAAAGATATAAAGCAAAACCATAGGAAGTGTTAGCTGCGGCAGTGTGCCAGGAATGGGGCTGGAGGATAACCACAGAAGTTTCAGAGACGACGGAGCCCCAAAGTGTTACCACCAAGTGTGGGTAAGCCTTGCCAACTAGAAGCAGTGTCCTGAATGAGGTCCCAGGCACACTGACCACAGCAGACTCAGGAAGCCAGAACACAGGTGGCTAGAAGAAGGCTGGAGGAAAGCAAGAGTCCAGGGTGTGTAGAGCAACATATAGGGTATGGGAACCATTCCTGGATGTGTGTGTGTGTGTGTGTGCACATCAGTGTATGTATGTAAGTGTGTGTGCGGTGGGGGGGTGGGTTGACATGATTAAATCATCACAGCCTTGGGGCAGAAGACTTTAGACTCAGCCTGCTAAGAATATGTGTATGTATGTATGAGTGTGTTTGTGTGTATTTAAAGCCAATAATTGGATAAAAGACAGTGCCTTAAATAACTGAAGAAGTAGTACCACTAGAAAATTCTTTGAAATATGAAAAACATGAACAGCTTAGAAGACATTTAGCCCATTGATTAAATCATGAACTATGCAGCCCCAAACTTCCTGACTCAACAGCCCTTCCTGCACACACAACAAGCTCAGACATCCCTGTAAATGCCACTAGTTATTTCTGAGAGTCCCTGTGAAGTGATTCCTGGGCTGGCAGAAATGTCGGGGTACCAAGCGGCTCCTCCCCCCCGGGTCCGCCCTGCTTTAGTGTCTTTTGATGTGTGCTCACCCAGTGTCCCACCCACGGTAGGGGGACGCTAGCTTCAAAAGTCAGTGTCTGGATGTTCCTGTGCTTCAGGCTTTGGAGAGACAGACCTGAGACAGGGCCTACTCAGAGGTAGGAAGGTCTCCCCTGGTTCTGGGTTACATTAAGCCCAAAGGCAGACAATCCTAGGCTTTTCCTTAGATCCTGCAGCCACCTCTCCTCTTCCCTCAGCCAGGTGACCAGGACCTGGCCGGGGGTCAGATCACGGGAAGAAGCTATTTCTCCCCTCCGTCTCATTCCTGTTCCAACAAAATGCCTTGTGTCTTCCCAGTTAAACACGGAGACTTCAGTTTGTTGCTTGTTATGATAGCAGTAAACACATCCTGTAATAGACATCAAAGACCCTGGCATCCACACATCAGGAGAAGGGGACACTACGCTTGAGAGCTGAGACCAGAAAACCCTAGCAGTAAGAATGCACAGAGACTCAAGTTACAAAAGCCAGGATATAATTCCTGCAGGAAAAAAAAAAAGATGTTGTGGAAATGGTGGGAATGAGCTTAAAATGTATTGATCTGATCTCAATTTTTATAATTAGAGAGAAATGCAGATGCATATTCGGCAAACTATTAGAACTAAAACCCATGATTTTTAATCACAAGTTACCACAGGATGTATAAGCAGATAATCTGTATTGCAGAGTCAAGGACACAAATACTGAAGCAGCAGCAAGAAAGCCAAAACAAGAGAAAACTTAAAATAAGGATGAGAGTAGGGCAAGATACACGTTACTCCAATCTTAATAAATGGCTTCACATCCAACATTTAAATGAATGGTTTTCATGTTGAGTTGATAAATCTAATAGACTCACCCAAACAAGATGGTGAGGAAAGAAAAATTAGACGCAAAAGCATGGATGAAGACTACAAGAGAACGCAGAGAAAGGAAATTAGTCCCAGAAACATTAATATTGGTCTATACGGGCTTCCCAGGTGTCGCTAGTTGAAAAGAACCTGCCTGCCGATGCAGGGGATGTAATAGACGCAGGTTCAATCCCTTGGTCGGGAAGATCTCCTGGAGAAGGCAATGGCAACCCACTCCAGTATTCCTGCCTGGAGAATTCCACAGACAGAGGAATCTGATGGGCTAGGGTCCATAGGATCACAAAGAGTCAGACATGACTGAAGCGACTTAACAGAGAGGCCTGGCGTGCTGCGATTCATGGGGTCGCAAAGAGTCGGACACGACTGAGCGACTGAACGTAAAGGCGTTAAATAATAGTCAAAGAAGGTTTACCAGGTATGAAATCATTACTTTAAAAAGAATTAACATAGGGTGAGGAAAGAGACACACGTCCTTTTGAATCGAGTTTAGCTATGAAGGGAGGAGAAATGACACTGTAAATATGGGAGATATTTGTCAAGGGAAGTTTTAAAATGTATACTTGAAGTTTTTAGAAACCACACAGGTTTTATGTAGAACATCTGGAAAATATAGTAATGTAGAAGAAATCAAAGGTTACCTGCCACCTTGGAACCCAAGGATAGCTGCTCCTTTAACAGTGTATGGTCAGCTGTGGTCTTGGAGAAGCCTCGCTCCCATACAAGGCCCTGGGGTGAGGAGGCAGCAGGAAGGGAGGAGCTGAGGAGTGACCACTGCCACAATTATCCCCTCTTGCCTCTCCAGGACCACAGGGTCTAGAAACACCAGGGGCTTGCCCCCTACTTCCTTCTTTTCCCCAGGAGTGCCCAATATCACTGAGCAGGTGCTGAGCAGGTGCTGAGCAGGTGCAGTGTTGCACCGAGGGAAAGAGAAAAGAAGAAAGAAAGCAGAATGATGTACAGAACTCTAACTTCATTTTTGGAAATATTTTTAAAACTCTTTTTTTTTTTAAATTGGAGCATAGTTGCTGAATGTAAAATTTTATTTGAGTCAATTTTGAGGATTGCAACCCAAGAAAAGCATCTCAGAAAGCTCTGAGAATTGTTCTTCCTGTTAGAAGTCAAGGCACAGTTATATAAATTTTTTTGAGACAGAGGGCTGTACATCAACTGTCTCATTATTGAGAGTTTACATAATCTGAATCTAAACATCATGCTCCTGCATCGTGTGATCCCTTACAAGATCTAACTTTACTTTTTAAGTTACAATTACATTGATTAAAAACATCAGAAAACATACAAAACTATCTGAGAAAAGAAGTCTTAGGATGCAGTGAAGACAAGGGAGGAGACCGGGAAATGGAAAAAACCCAAGACTTCATTAGTGATTTTTCTGTCCCAACCTTTAGAAAAAGAAGACGAGCAGGTGGAGCAGGGAAAGACAGGGATTTGGAGATGGGCTTCCCAGAGTGAAGGGGGCGGGAGATAAATGAACGCTGTATAAAAGGGCAGATGGCATAGGGGAAGTGAAAGAAAGTGAAAGTCGCTCAGTCGTGTCCGACTCTTTGGCACACTTTGGACCCTCTGTACAGTCCATGGAGTTCTCCAGGCTGGAATGCTCATTCTCCAGGCCAGAATACTGGAGTGGGCAGCCTTTCCCTTCTTCAGGGGATCTTCCCAACCCAGGGATCGAACCCAGGTCTTTCGTATTGCAGGTGGATTCTTTACCAGCTGAGCCACAAGAGAAGCCCAAGAGTACTGGACTGGGTAGCCTATCCTTTCTTCAGAGGATCTTCCTGACCCAGGAATCAAACCAGGGTCTCCTGCATTGCAGGCAGATTCTTTACCAGCTGAGCTATTGACTTAGCTTATAGGGGCTTCCCCTGTAGCTCAGTTGATAAAGCATCTGCCCACAATGTGGGAGACCTGGGTTCAATTCCTGGGTTGGGACATTCCCCTGGAGAAAGAAATGGCAACCCACTCTTGCCTGGAGAATCCCATGGGCAAAGGAGCCTGGCAGGCTACAGTTCATGGGATCACAAGAGACAGATACAACTTAGTACTGTTTCTTCTTTCTTCTAATAAAAGGAAACGTTTAAGTAGCTCAGTGTGGCATATGGGAACCGAGATCTATTCCTGGAAGGAAGAGACAATTTGCTGGGTATTGCACTTTAACTGGGGTGGGTGGGTAGCCCCAAAGGTACCTTAAAGGTAAGCTTGCTTGATTTTAGTGCTTCCATATTTGACTAGCACAAATCAATCCCCAGACCAAGGTCGCTTCACAGAGAAGACAGGGTAGTCATCAAGAGCCCACCAAATATGAATGACTGTTGAGTGAGGGGTGAGGATGATCCAGCACCATACCCTGCAAGACATTCGTGTTCTATGAAGAATAAGGCAGATTTGAGTCTTTACATCAGGCTAGAGGTAGTTCACCAAATATAGGGGAAAAGGGCCTTCTTAACTTATATCTTTTATGCCAGCAATCATCTTACAATAGCAAACAGCCATGCTCCCTAATTAATCTCTGGGATTTAGAACAGAAAGTACAAAAGTAGGAAAAGTGGTAGGTGGGAAATCTGGCTTAAATGTGCTTTTGGCTGTGTCTTCCAGATAATTATAATGGAATCTACTTCTTCCCCACCTCTGCCTGTCATCTTCAGTATTAAATTATGATGATGGTGATTACTAATAATTATCACTTTCATATATTTGGCATTTTCAACTTTCTAAAGTACTTACACATGGATCTTTTCCCCATGAACCTAGGAAACAGGAAGTGTAACCACCCCTCCACCCATCTTCAAGATGAGGACCAAGTTGAGATTCCCTTGCCCTGAGTCATGCAACTTTTTACTGACCCTCTGCATCTAATGGTCTCTAGCGCATTCTTTTTATTGGTCATTAGAAGGCAAGGTATTTCTTTTCCTACTCAAAGATAGTATGAATGTGTGTATAGATATGTATATTCCATGCATCAAATTAGAGTATATTGCATTATTAAGTTTAGAACAATTTCTCCTTCCTCTCTTCTGTCTGTCTCTCTTTATCCCTCCCTTCCTCTCACACACAGACATTCATATTCAGTCACTCATTTAAGGATTTAAAAACATTTCCCAAATAACAAGACAATCTCTCCTTTGTCAGTTATGACGGCTAGAACTTTGGCAGGCTTGTCTCAGCTTTTTGCTTCGTTTGTGTATTACAGAGCAAAATCTGGGGATAGAACTAGGTATCAGCATTGCATTTAGGAAACTGGATATGCAAGAGTGTGCATGCG
Organism: Capra hircus; assembly: GCF_001704415.2. Taxonomy (NCBI): domain Eukaryota; kingdom Metazoa; phylum Chordata; class Mammalia; order Artiodactyla; family Bovidae; genus Capra; species Capra hircus. The sequence goes on along the minus strand of NC_030831.1, from coordinate 19,360,245 downwards.
CCTTGGCCGACTGCTGATTATTCTCCATGATCTGGAGCTAATCCCAAGGATTAACTGAGCATCTGCTCTCGGATGCTGACAGCCGGATGGGGCTAAGCCATAAACAGAGGAGGTGGATCAGCCTCAGGCAAACCAGCCAATGAGGAGAGGGCTGGGCTTTCTCCAGGGCCCTGGAGATTTGACCCTGGCTGATCTATCCCTGCCCTCCTGAGTCCTGATTCATCCTTCCCCTCACCCAGGATCTCAACCTGGACACTGCAGCAGGGTGATTAGGAGTCCGGGTCACACTGCTCAAGTCTGTACCTGCTCTGGCAGCTCTATGTGCATTTTGTGACCTTGGGCAGATTGCCATGGGCAGGAAGCTCAGCTCTTTTATCCCTGGAATGTGGATCGTGGCAGTAATCCACTCCTCAGAGTTACAGCTCAGGTTAGGTGAGCTGCTCCTCTCAGGGAGCCTTTGCTAGAATCGCTGCTCAGACGTCATATTATACTATCCTGTGGCTCCTCTCTCCTTTTGTCCCCTGCTCATCATTTCAGCTCAAGTGCCCCCTCCCACGATTCCAGTAGATACTGATTCTTCTTGTCCTCTACCACATGTTACCTGGACCACTCTTCTTGACTTCCACCTTGTTAGTGTCATGCGTTTATTTTTCTCTGCTTCATGGATTTGAGTCTGTGAGCATCTTCTGGGGTGTGTCTATTTCAGATCTTAATTTTCTATAGAAACACACATACAGACACACACATGTCAGGGAAGAAAGGGCAAGGAAGGATGGAGGGAGAAATGAATGGCGACATCATCCTTGGTTTTTCTTTTTTTAAGGATAACTTATTTTCAGAGTTTTGTTGTGTTCTGTCAAACATCAACATGAATCAGCCATAGGTGTACAAATGTCCCCTTGCTCTTGAACCCTCCTCCTATCTCCCTCCCCATCCCATCCCTCTAGGTTTTAATCGTTCCCAGTGTTAGTTTCTTTCCCACCCTTTCTCCTCCTTAGACCAAGCAGTCTTCAGGAGCTACATTGAATAGCACAAACTCTGCAGAAAGTCATCAGAAGGCACTTTCATAGTCCAGCCTTTGGAGACAGAAAGACCCTAATTCTGTGATGGGACGAAAGTAGTTGTGGTAAAGCAGAGGCTCCCCAAGTCTTGGGAGGCTGAGGACTCCCATCTTTCTTTTTTTTTTCAGGCACAGAGCATATAAGACTAGTCCTTCAGCACTCTCCCAACGTGCTTCCCCCGACGCTGTCTCTTCTTGAGAATACTTCCTGAGATGGAACACAGGCATCATGCTGGAAAGGTGAAGTTCATCAAAAGTGACAGGAGTGTCCGGAGTTATGGGAGGTGCTGAGAAACACCAGCAATTGGGTCCAGGGTACCAGCAGGAGCACTGGCCTGACTCCCACGCACTGGGCCTGGCTCTGGAGGCCACAGATCTACCTGGAGGGTGGTGGGCAAGGAGCCTCAACTCTGCGGCCTCAGCACTTCTGGGAAAAGTAATAGCCTAGCATCACTTCCAGCAGATATTAGGTGGCTTGCCACAGCCTCTAGGCCTTCACTGCCTCTGTGTATGGCAGCAATTGTTATTTACAATAATAGCAGTGAGTTGCCTAGAAGTAATGACAGGAGAAGCTTGTGCTCATTTATTCATTGTAGTGACTACATTTTAGAATCCTGAGAGGGATTCTGCACAATTAAATCTTCCAGAACCAAACTTTATCTACACTTAAAAACCAAAATAATTTTGTTCTAAAATTAAAAATGAAACCTAACATATTTTCATAGATTTTTTCATTATAGTTAATATTTTGTTCTAATTATTTTTGTCCCAGTATAGAGAAGATGGAGAGAATGCCATCCTCTTCTCTGGACGACTTGAGTCATCATTCTGAACACAAACACTGACAACGCAGGGCTAACCTCCAGAGCTCCTGAATTTTTCTTCCACTGACCTCTCCTGGACCATCCGCACTCCCTCAAGTCTCTGATGGTGTCACTAGGCAGGAACAAAGAGAGACAATGTTTTTGTCTGGGGAACCCAAGGCTCAGAGCAGGACAGGAATTTCCTCAAAGAGCGGGTGGGCAGCATTGCTAGGAGAGAACCAAATCTCTTTATCTTGTGAGCCACAGGCTTACAGGACTCCAGATGCCAGCTTGTCTAGTTCACAATCCCCCTTTTAAAAAATAAATTTATTTATTTTAGTTGGAGGCTAATTACTTTATAATATTGTAGTGGTTTTTCCATACATTGACATAAATCTGCCACTGGTGTACATGTGTTCCCCATCCTGACCCTCTCTTCCACCTCCCTCTCCATCCCACCCCTCTGGGTCATCCCAGTGCATCAGCCCTGAGCACTCTGTCTCATGCCTCAAACCTGGACTGGTGATTCATTTCACATATGATCCCTTATTTTCCTTTTCAGAGGGTCTCTAAGCCACCCAACTCAAGTTTCAAGGTTGACTTCTTGTAGAGTTGATTGATATTGGTGCAGATGAAGACTGCCCCACTGTATACCATATTTTCAATTCTGCAGTTTGGAGAGATTCTTTGTTGAGAGCTAATACAAAACAAAACAATGGCCAACTATAGCAACCCAACTTATGATGTACTTCCTTCTTGGGTAACTGGAAGATGCTTGGCCAGAATCACATATAAGCAGTCCCCCTCCCCCCCCCCAACACACACACCCCTGTCTCTTTTTATTCCTTCCTTCTTTCCTCCTCCTCTCATTTTCTTTTTCTTTGTTTCTTTCCTCCTCCCTCCACCCTTCTCCTTCTTCTTCTTTTCCTGCGTCTTTTTCCCTCTCCCTCGTCTCTATCTGTACTCTGTCTCTTACTCTATCTCCCTCTCTCTCTTGCACTTTTCCTGGTTAAAGAGACTCTTCTAGAAATAAGAATTCCTTGTGTCAATGCAACAGGAATACTGCTCTTACCCTGTGTGCTGCCTGTCCAGAACTCCATATTCACTTCCTCATGGACCTTTGCTGATGGTATCAGCCTGTACCATCTTAGATGGGGAGTGGGGACTTGGTTGCCACCAAGAGTTGGACACAACTTAATGACTAAACGCATAGTATAGCACATAGGTGAAACACAGAACAGACTCAGCTATGAGTAAAATCATATTATCTCTTTATATAATTATTCTCCTGTAGCTTTTGGCTTGCTATTGGTCCTTAGTAGAGACTGAATGCTCAATTACAGCCCACCAAGTTACCATGTGACCTTAGCTGCCAACTGCAAATTGGTGTTGTCTGGTCCACCAAGCTATGATGTTGAGCATGGACAGGGGATCTCCATTATCAAATGAAAGTGATATGATTGAGACTGGGCTTAAGCAAGCTCTGAGGGCACATGCTGCATGAGAGGGTAGCCCAGATGCCCATGGCCTCTACTTCTGATGCACTGGTCATCTCTCTTTCAACCTATGGCCTCATAGGGAGCTCCTTACGATAAGTCCACTGAAGAAGAAAACCATGGACTTGCATTGTACAGATGGTTCTGCATGAGATAGTCACCATTAAAAAAGTGTATGGTTGTTGCACCATAGCCTCATCCCAGTTGGCCCTCAACGACAATAGTGACGAGAAATCATCCCAGTGGCAGGACATTGGATAGAGTCCAGGAGAGATGGGAAGAGTTGCAGTTCATTGATCATGGACAGTTTGGCTGGCAGGTCAAGGTCTTGGGAAGAACACAAGTGGAAAATTTGTGCCAACAAGGTCTGGGGAAAAGGCCTGCTGATACACTTATCAGAATGGGCACCTGGTGTGCAGATATTCGTGAATACTCAACAAAGGGTGATGCCAGTGATGTTGGATTTTAATAACCACATGAATAGGATGACCTGTCTTGTGGATACTGGTTAGCCTCCTTCCGCAGTCACTCCTGTCATTCCCTAATATGTTCATCAACCAAGTTGCCACGATGGCAGAGACGGAAGGTATATGTAGGCCCATCTACATGTACTGCCGCTTACCAAGGACAGACTGGCTACAGCCACTGCTAAGTGCCCAGTTGGCCAGCAGCAAAAACCAACACGCACATGGCACCATTCCCCAGGGTGACCAGCCAGCTACCTGGAGGCAGGTTGATTACATTGGCCTGTTTCCATTATGAAGGGGTAGCTCATTGTTCACAGTGAAAAAGTCACTCTCTATATGGTTTTAGCCCAGCTGAGCTGATAGATTTAAAAAAAGAAATTCCAAACATCAACAATAATCATAGATTTGATGTATTTTGAGGTGTTTTACCCATAAATGAGAGCCCACTGAAAAGCTACTTACAGAAATTAAAAAAAAAAAAAAAAAAAAAGAAAAAAAGGTTGGTTATCTTATGTCAAAATCCAAATCATGTTAGTATGTTCAAATTAGAAAGTGGAAATGTAAAACTCCTAAGGTAGGTTAAGTTATGTTGCATTAACAAATAGCCTCATACTCCTGATAGCTTATTAGAACGCTTCTTTCTCTTTGCTGCCATCATAGGTTGGCTGGGGGCTCCGCTTCAGGACCTAGTTCGACAAAGTAGGTGCTTTCTGGAGTGCTGCCTTTCGTGATGGCAGAGAGGAAACCTCATGGGGTTCTTGTACTAGTGATGAAATCGACAGGCCCAAGCCACATACCCCCAGCCTCAAAGGAGCCAGAAAGTTCAAGGCTGCCATAGCCAGGCTGTTTTGGCAATCAGAACTAATGAGTACTCTAGAGATGAGGGAAGGCTGTAACTGGCAGGGTATTCCATTGGACGGAAGAATGACAGCTGCTTGTGAGGGAAGAGACAAAGGGAAGATGAGAAGTCAAGATGAGTGACTAGGGCCATTTAGTTTAGGGGCAGATGGTCAGCTACACAGGCCTAAGTTAGTCACTGCTCTCCAGTACAATATCACAAATGATGCTCAGATCAGCTCCCAGTCAGCAAGGAAAAGTAAAACTGCGTTCTGTGCAATTGTTGAAGAGGGCTGGAGCATTTATATTACACTTCAGAATGATTTTTATGCAAAATCTCTAAAATACTGATATTTTATATGTAAGAGGACATTATATTCAGCTTATTCTGCCAAGGCACCTATTAGTGACAGCACAGTGGGAGTATCACTGGTTTTGTTATTGTCATAGTCTCTGTCTCCCTACTGGAACTTATTACATATATAGTGAAGTTGGTTACAAGAAGTAAGGGAGAAGAGAGAAAACCACAGGATCATGGAGAGCATTCACTCCTTTAAATATGTCAGTTGGCTGTTTTCAGCTGTATTAGTTGAGAACATGTTGGGATGACATGCAGCCCTGGATAAGATTGTTTTGAACAATATGAGAATCAGTGGCATTCAGGCCAAATTAAATCTAATTTACTCTACAAATTGCCAAACTATCAGTCCTATTAAGTCTGTTTATTAAAAGGCAAGAGAGTTGGCCTGGGTCGCAAGCTGTGGCTGGGATAATAAGACAAAGATGAAGCCCACTAATGTAGATAAATCATGTTTGATTTCCAGGCTTGGGTAGCCAATGGGAGGGCTTTCACCTCACCTCCCCCATCATCCAGAGGTGTCTGTGAGCCAGTCAGAATGTCCCCAGAGTCAGGCCATATTGATTGATTTCCATAACACTGGGAGGCCCATGTCATTGCCCCCAATCTGAGGTCATTAATAAAACCAACTCTGTTTCTCTCTAGTCATCCATTATACATAATACAATTTATGCTGGTATTTATGATTCAGAGGTAAGTGGGATGGGGAGCATGACAGTGGCAGAGATGGAGGTTAGGATTATTCCACTCAAACTCTAAAGAGTATAGATGGCAAATAATAGTTGACCATTATTCCCAAATTTCTTGGGGTGATACAAAAATCTTTTAGATTGGATTTTACACCTTAATAATTGCCTCATGCACATAAAATGAAGGGGAAAAGGCAATGCTAATTAAGGTCTTTTTCCTTAGGAAAGATGAGTCTTTGTTTATGGTGCTCACCTGCTTGGAAGGCCCTTTCTCAGAGTGCCTAGTTACTAAATCCTACTCATCCTTGGAGGTCTATCTCAAATTCCCTGTTGATTAAGTAGTCTACTTTTAATATTCTAGTCTTTATGCTTCCTTTATTTGAACTCCTGTGCCAGTTTAATATTAATAGTACTTGTTTGGCAAGTATCATATCCTTCACCACACTGAACTTTGATGAATCTTTTTATGAAATATTCAAAACGATTATGTAGGGAAATTCAGCAACTTGCTCGAGATGATACGTTTAGTAACTCATGTTTGCCATTAATCTCCTCTTCATTGTCTGATTCCATGGGGTAGTCGAATCTTGAAGGGGAAGAGATTGCAATAAGGGTGTGAGTTAGACTAGGTTAGTGGATATAGGTAAACTATATTTTTCTTTCTGGGACTAGTAAGAGCAAGGCCTTCCAGTAGGCATCAAGCAATGGTTCTTCAGCCAGTGTAGGCAGATAGGCTAGGTTGAGGCTGAACAACTGGATGCCTCAATTCAGAAAGTATCCCCTGTGCTGGAATTTGGCCAACAAGCACCTTCCACAGATCCATTTCTGCGCCTTCCACTTTGTTCCAGGCATCCTTCAGCCCGGACTGACTTTATAGTGCGTACTTCCTTAAACTAGGAGCAAGGAACATGCATGAGAATAAAGAATAATCTTCGAGGACTTGTCCTCAAACCCCAGATTTTAATTCTATGAGATAAATGCATGGGTTTTGGTTACCATTCCATCAGCATGATCCAGTGGTAGGTTTAGAAAACCTCTGGAGGAAAGTAGAGGTGGGAGAAGGGAGGGAGGAAAATTGCTCACAGTAATCCAAAGGCTTTATTAGTCTGTAATTAGGAGTGATGGGAGGAAGCCAAGTGAGGGAAAGTTTAAGCTGAATTGCAAGAAAAAACGAGTCTCTAACAATGAAGAGTATTCAACTGTGGAGGAGGATGACAGAGACAGAGCAGCGGCAGTCACTCATAATTTCTTTATTGGTAATTTGGTCTCTATATTTTGGATGAAATACATATCTGGGAACCATGCCAAGTCAGGCAAGGGATGCCCTTTAACCGGCATTCAGGGTGATAGCATTAACGGCCCTGGGAGGGGAAAATGAGATAATCTAGAGAACCAGCTGAGAATGAGAAGTCCAAAGAACAAGATGCTGTCTTAGTTTTGGGTCCTGATGTTGCACATCTCTTGAGCTATTCAGAGTTGGGGTCCTGACCACAGAAACCAGTGATTGCTAATCTTGCTTCCAGTATCTCTAGATGCCATCTCTTACTGCCTCTGACCTTAGAGAAATCTCAATTCCCAGAATATCAATACTCTAGAAAGTGAAAATTAAAATGTGACTCTGTTCCATACAATACATTTATTTTGAAGTAAATGAAGAACACAGATGTTTTAAAAATGAATTAAAACATAGACAAATGATTTTGCATCATCCTTATGATGATCAGTCCTGGATGTTCATTGGAAGGACTGATGTTGAAGCTGAAACTCCAATACTTTGGCCACCTCATGTGAGGAGCTGACTCATTTGCAAAGACCCTGATGCTGAGAAAGATTGAAGGGAGAAGAAGGGGACGACAGAGGATGAGATGGTTGGATGGCATCACCAACCTGATGGACATGGGTTTGGGTGGACTCCGGGAGTAGATGATGGACAGGGAAGCCTGGTGTGCTGTGGTTCATGGGGTCGCAAAGAGTTGGACACAACTGAGCGACTGAACTGAACTGAACTATGGTAAGGCTTATTTATAGAAACGAATCTTTTGTTGCTTCCTTTGTAGAACACTTTATGAATGTTTTAAACAGCAGCTCATCTGTCCTTTAATTTCTCATCCAGGTGGATTTTGTGTGTTGCTATTTTCATGTCACCTCTTTGTTCACAATCTTTGCAAGAATCTCTGCAATCTGTTCTCGATTTACCATTGTAGTTCTTACCTGTATTGTTCAAACTCTCTGCAGTATTTTAGTTTTCTAGTCTGTTTACTGCCTACGCACATGTACACACATGACCAAACATAAACACATGCTTATGAATGTGTATGTATATGCATGTGCACACAAATATAGAAACAATAAAAATAACCCATTATTCACCTGAGAAATCTTGACAATCTAATGAGTCTAATTTTGGGAACAAAATTTGAGGAAGCATCTCTTTTGTTTTTAAATCAAATCTATTCTTTCTTCAAACCCATTTCCCACCTCTGCCAAAATGGCAAGTGTATGTAAATTTAGCCACCATTCTTTCCCCACCTGTATTCCTTCTTCAGTCAGTTCAGTATATAAGAAGGCTACTTGCTTTTTAAGTCTCAAGTCCATCACTACTAGTACAAAATGTCCTCCCCAACCTCCTCAACAGGAAGGGATCCTAAACTTTTTCTGAAATTCGGAAGCCCAGTGAAGGATACTCAACACATTCGCCCTCTCCTGCAGGTCTTTAGTTCAAGCCTTATATCTATCACTACGCTGTACTTTCTCAAGCTGAGGGTCATTTCCCTCATAGATTCCCACTTCCCATAGTACTTAGCAAAGTCCCATTAACCTAGAAGTTACTAAGAATGTACTCATTTTTCTGGAATAAATAAATTAATAATCAGAAGATGAATTTTTCATATCACTCGTCTACTTTGGACGCATTCTGCTTGATCTTTCCTCCAAAGTTCTGTGACTCCCCCAAAACCGCAAAGAATGGCAGTCTAGTAGATCACCACTGGTCACTACACTATGTTGAGTTCCTTTCTCTCTGCCCCGCCAGTCGTCAAGCTGAATCTTCCATCTAGAGGGACTGCCTTTCTCAGCTGGCAACTCAGAGCTCCCAAGCCCTGCCTACTACAGGAAACATCTTCTGCCCATGCCAGGTTTGATCAACACTCAGGTTGTCTGAATTTTTATTGAAATTATAATTAAACTTCATAGCATAACACTTGACTATTTTATGTTTTACTAATATTTTTGTTTCACCAACTAGACCATAAATAAATTAAGGGGCATATAGAATAGTGGCAAAGAGCTTGATTGAACTTGAGTCTGCTGCTTGGTTGGAATCTGATACTGAAACTTATTAGCTGTGAGGTGTTGAACAAGTATCTAATTCTTCCATACCTCACTTTTGTCATCTCTTAAATAGGGATAATGATGAGGCATACTTCATAGGGTTAAATAGAAATTAAATGAGTTCACACACATAAAGCACATACTTCATGCCAGGTACATAGAAGCAGTGTGTGTATATAAATTATTATCATTATCAAAACATAGATTTTATTTTTGCCTTATTCTCTATCTTCTCTTCCTAGTACATAGCAGAGTGCCATATATGTTATGTGTAATTAATATATTCCATACAAATAATTCATTCAACAAATATGTATTGAGCACCTTCTAGGTGTCAGGTTAGTTCTAAGGGCTAAAAATACAAAAGAGAACAAAAGGAGTAATGCTCTGTTTTCAAAGAAATTATCTTTTATTGGTAGCAGATAAATAATAAATATACATAATAATATGTAATTAGTTAATGTGATTATAACTGGATGTATATATCATATGTTATATATAGTCATATAAATTATTGAAATATATGTGTGCATATATGTATATTATGTGATAATATATAATAATACAAGTGATTATATATGTGCTATGAGTGAAAATAAAGCAATATAAAGAGGGATGAAATGAGAGGGTCTATTTTACAAAAGATAGTCTCTGATGAGGTGACATTTGATAGTAACATAGAGGAGGGAGCCATGTGAGTATCTGTCTGGAAGAGCATTTCAGGGAAAATTATAAGCGCAAAAGCTCTGAAGTTGGAAAGTATTTTATCTTATTTGAATAATGGCCAAGAAACCAGAGTGACTTGAGCAGCTTACACAATGAGGAAGAGTAGCAAGAAATGAGATCAGGACCTATTGGGGGTCAGATCATATAGGACTAGTATGTCAAAATAGAATTATGGAATTCTTAATTTTTAAAGAATTATTTTTACCGAAGGGGTTAAGAAGTTATTAACTGTTTTTTGGTTACCTGTTGTACAATAATAACTTAAAATTAATGGCTTAATACAATAACCATTTCAGTATTTTGACCCCATGGACAGCAGCATGTCAGGCTCTGCAGTCCTCCACTATCTCATGGAGTTTGCTCAAATTCATGTCCATCAATTCAGTGATGCTTTCTAACCATCTCATCCTCTGCTGAACCCTTCTCATTGCCTTCAATCTTTCCCAGCATCAAGGCCTTTTCCAATCATTTTGCATCAGGTGACCAAAGTATTGGAGCTTCAGCTTCAGCATCTGTCCTACCAGTGAACATTCAGAGTTGGTTTCCTTTAGGATCGATTGGTTTCATCTCTTTGCAGTCCAAGGGATTCTCAAGAGTTTTCTCTAGCACCACAATTCAAAAACATAAATTCTTTAGTGCTCAACCTTCTTTATAGTCCAAATCTCACATCCGTACATGACTACTGGAAAAACGACAGCTTTGACTGTATAGACCTTTGTCTACAAACTGATGTCTCTGATTTTTAATATGCTGTGTAGGTTTGTCATGGCTTTCTTTCCAAGGAGCAAGTGTCTTTTGATTTCAGGGCTGCAGCCATACTCCTCAATGATTGCTGAGTCCAAAAAAAGGAGATCTGTCCCTGCTTCCTCTTTTTCCCCTATTTGCCATGAAGTGATCACTGCAGATGGTGATTGCAGCCATGAAATTAAAAGACGCTTACTCCTTGGAAGAAAAGTTACGGCCAACCTAGATAGCATATTCAAAAGCAAAGATATTACTTTGCCAACTAAGGTCCGTCTAGTCAAGGCTATGGTTTTTCCTGTGGTCCTGTATGGATGTGAGAGTTGGACTGTGAAGAAGGCTGAACGCCGAAGAATTGATGCTTTTGAACTGTGGTGTTGGAGAAGACTCTTGAGAGTCCCTTGGACTGCAAGGAGATCCAACCAGTCCATTCTGAAGGAGATCAGCCCTGGGATTTCTTTGGAAGGAATTATGCTAAAGCTGAAACTCCAGTACTTTGGCCACCTCATGTGAAGAGTTGACTCATTGGAAAAGACTCTGATGCTGGGAGGGATTGGGGGCAGGAGGAGAGGGAGACGACAGAGGATGAGATGGCTGGATGGCATCACTGACAGGATGGATGTGAGTCTGAGTGAACTCCAGGAGTTGGTGATGGACAGGGAAGCCTGGAGTGCTGCGATTCATGGGGTCGCAAAGAGTCAGACACGACTGAGCGACTGAACTGAACTGAACTGAAACTGATGGGACCGTATGCCATGATTTTAGTTTTTTGAATATTAAATTTCGAATCAGCTTTTCCCACTCCTCTTTCACCTTCATCAAGAAGCTGTTTAGTTCCTCTTCATATTCTGCCATTGTAATGGTATTATCTGCATATCTGAGGTTGTTGATATTTCTCCAGGCAATCTTGATTCCAGCTTGTGATCCATCCAGCTCAGCATTTCTCATGGTGTACTTTGTGTATAATTTAAATAAGCAGGGTGACAGTGTACAGCTTTGTCTTACAGCTTTCCCAATTTTGAACAAGTCAGTTTTTCCATGTAAGGCTCTAACTGTTGTTTCTTGATCTACATACGGGTTTCTCATGAGACAAGTAAGGTGGTCTGCTACTCCTATCCCTCTAAGAATTTTCCACAGTTTGTTGTGATCCACACAACCAAAGGCTTTAGGGTAGTCAATGAATCAGAAGTAGATGTTTTTATGGAACTCCTTTGCTTTCCCATGATCCAATAAATGTTGGCAATTTAACCTCTGTTTCCTCTGCCTTTTATATGTCCAGCTTGTACATTGGGAATTTCTAGTTCACATACTGCTGAAGCCTTGTTTGAAGGATTTTGGTCATAGCCATGCTAGCATTCTAGACATAGGGCCATCAGTTAAACTATGGATTTTCCAGTAATTATGTATGGATGTGAGAGTTTGACTATAAAGAAAGCTGAGCACTGAAGAACTGATGCTTTTGAACTGTGGTGTTGGAGAAGACTCTTGAGAATCCCTTGGACTGCAAGGAGATCCAACCAGCACATCCTAAAGGAAATCAGTCCTGAATATTCACTGGAAGGATGGATGCTGAAGCTGAAGCTCCAATATTTTGGTCATCTGATGGGAAGAACTGAAGCACTGGAAAAGACCCTGATGCTGGGAAAGATTGAAGGTAGGAGGAGGAGGGGATAACAGAGGATGAAATGGTTGAATGACATCACTGACTCAATGGACATGAGTTTGAGCTGGCTCTGGGAGTTGATGATAGACTGGAAGCCTGGCATGCTGCAGTCCATGGAGTTACAAAAATTTGGACACAACTGTGTGACTGAACTGAACTGATGTCAGCATATGAAAATAAGCACAATTTTATGTAGTTTGAGCATTCTTTGGCATTGCCATTCTTTGGAATTGAAATGAAATCTAATCTTTTTCTGTCCTGAAGCCACTGCTGAGTTTTCCAAATTTGCTGACATATTGAGTACAGCACTTTAACAGTATCATCTTTTAGGATTTTAACTAGCTTAGGCAGAACTCTATCTCCTCCAATAGCTTTGTTCATAGTACTGTTTCCTAAAGTCCACTTGTTTCCAAAATGTTTGGCTCTAGGTGAGTGACCACACCATTGTGGTTATAAGGGTTATTAAGATTGTGTGTGTGTGTGTGTGTGTGTGTGTGTGTGTAGCTCTTCTGTGTATTCTTGCCATGACTTCTTAATCTTGTCTGCTTCTATTAGGTCCTTACCATTTCTGTCCTTTATCATGCCCATTTTTTATGAAGTATTCCTTTGATATCTCTCATTTTCTTCAATAGATTTCTAGTCTTGTTTATTCTGTTGTTCTCCTCTACTTCTTTTCATTGTTCATTTAAGAAGGCCTTCTTTTCTTTCCTTGCTATTCTCTGGAACTCTGCATTCAGTTTGGTATATTCTTCTCTTTCTCCTTTGCCTTTCATTCCTCCTCTTTGCACAGCTATTTGTAAAGCCTCAGGCAGCCATTTTGCCTTTTTGCATTTCTTTTTCTTTGGGATGTTTACTGCCTCCTGTACAATATTAGAAACCTCCATACATAGCTTTTCAGGCATTCTGTCTACCAGATCTAATCTCTTGAATCTATTCATCAACTCCATCATATAATCATAAGGGAGTTGACTGAGGTCATAACTGAATGACATAGTGGTTTTATTTACTTTTTTTTCAATTTAAGCTTGAATTTTGCAATAAGGAGCTCATGATCTGAGCCATAGTCAGCTCCTAGTCTTGTTTTTGCTGACTGTATAGAGCCTCTCCATCTTTGGGTGCAAAGAACATAAACAATCTGATTTCAGTATTGACTGGTAATGTCCATGTGTAGTCTTCTCTTCTGTTGTTGGAAAATGTTGTTTGCTATGACCAGCATATTCTCTTGACAAAATGTAAGCCTTGACCCTGCTTCATTTTGTACTCCAAGGTCAAACTTGCCTGTTACTCCAGGTATCTTTTGACTTTTTGCTTTTGCATTCCAATCCCTTATGGTGAAAGGGACATCTTTTTTTGGTATTACTTCTAGAAGATGTTGTAGGTATTCATAGAACTAGTCAACTTCAGCTTCTTTGGCATTAGTGGTTCAGGCATAGGCTTGGATTACTGTGATGTTGAATTGTTTGCCTTGGAAATGAATTGAGATCGTTCTGTCATTTTTGAGGTTGCACCCAAATGCTGCCTTTCAGACTCTCTAGTTGACAGTGAGGGCTATTCCATTTCTTTCTAAGGGGTTCTTGTCCAGAGAAGTAGATATAATGTTCATATGAATTAAATTCTCCCATTCCCATCCATTTTAGTTCATTGACTCCTAAGATGTCGATGTTCACTCTTGCCATCTCCTGCTTGACCACATGCAATTTTTCTTGATTCATGGACCTAAAAATCCAGATTCCTATACAACATCATTCTTTACAGCATCAGACTTTACTTTCACCATCACGCACATCCACAGCTGAGCATTGTTTCCACTTTTTCCCAGATGCTTCATTCTTCCTGGAGCTATTAGTAATTGTCCTCCACTCTTCCCCAGTAGTATAATGGACATCTTTAGACCAACATGGGGGCTCATCTTCTGGTGTTATAACTTGTTGCCTTTCCATACTGTTCAAGGGGTTCTCCTGGCAAGAAATGGAGTGGTCTGTCATTCCCTCCTCCGGTAGGCTACATTTTGTCAGGACTCTTCGCTATGATCTGTCTGTCTTGGAAAGCTTTTCATGACATTGAGTTATGAAAGCTCCTTCGCAATAAGAAGGTTGTGATCCATGAAGGAGAGACATTATTAGATGTCATCTCTATTTTTCTAAAGTTTTAATAAATGCTGTTGCAGCCACACCCTTGTTTTGATATTACAAAGGAGTCATTTCCTTCTTTGGGAATATTTGACTTGTTGGAGAGATTAGTAGTGAAAAACAGCTTTATTTTCCAGTCTGAAAAATTCTGAGCCTTCCATATGTCTTTCAAATTCACTGGAAAACAAATCAATCTTTATATCCATTTTGCAATAATCATACATAGCTAGAAATGCCCAGCTGGTATTTTTAACATTCTATCTAAAGATTATTTTAATCAGAGTTATAAATTCATTAAGTACATTTTCTGTGTCCCAAGTTCTACCAACAATAGATTTGTTGGTTATTCTTCTGCTATGTAACATGAGCCCCAGTTTCTTTCAGATTCTACCTGCTGCCCAGTTTCAGAGGTATCAACACATGTTTTAGTATTTATTGTGATCTCACTTCTGGCACTGGTTTCTCTTTTAGTTATCTATGGCTGTGTAATAAGCTACTGCAAAGCATAATGGCTTAAAATTATATTAGTTTTATTCACTTTTGAATCAAAAGTAAATTCTGTGGGTCAGGAATATAAGCTGCGCTCATGTGGAGGACATTTCTTCTACTAATTTTGCTTGAGGGCATTCTTATGACTATGGTAATCTGACAATTTGTCTCAGGCTGGATAAGCTTTGATGACCTCTCGTATCTGGTGGTTGTGTAAAGATTGTAGCTGGGCTATGTGTCTCTATTACAAGAGTCAGATTCTTTACATGGTGGGGATAGCTTTTTAAGAGAGCAGTCTCTGATGCTTCAGCACTTTCAAATCTCTGCATCACATTTATTGATATTTTATATGGCCAAGCCCAGAATCCATGTGTGAAGGGACAACACAGGAGAGTGGTGGATACAGAGAATATGATTTACTGGGGGTCATTATCAATCTATTCAATCTAGAAGCAGAATGTTGTAATAAAAAGCCTAAACATGTGGCACAGACTTTGGGTTTGGACATCAGGAGGGATCTGGAAAAAGTGAGAGAAGATCTGTTAATGAAGTTTTGAAAAAGAATAAATCCCAAAGTGAAGGTTGGAAAGATGTTTTTAGAGGTTTGAAAAATGGTGATTTATGGAGGTATAAAATATTGGCCAGATGAGCACATGTGGTAATTAGAAGATAAAAAATGTACCTAGTAACCTGGTGAGTTGAGCTAAGGTTTCCAAATTTAATTTTAAAAATTTCAACTTGCTTCTTTCAATTGTATATGATAAAATATAAGAATAAAGAGATTAGCTAAAGCGAAGATTGTTTAGCTTGCAAGTAAAATTCAGATGCAATGTAGAAGACACAGGACTTATTGGGTTGGAAAATAAAACTATTTCATATCACCAGTCTATCTAGTTGACCAAGATTCTCAAAATAAGAAATATTCTCAGAAAAGACCAAAATCACTGCAGATGGTGACCACAGCCATGAAATTAAAAGACGCTTACTCCTTGGAAGGAAAGTTATGACCAACCTAGATAGCATATTAAAAAGCAGAGATATTACTTTGCCAACAAAGGTCCATCTAGTCAAGGCTATGGTTTTTCCAATGGTTATGTATGGATGTGAGAGTTGGACTGTGAAGAAAGCTGAGCTCTGAAGAATTGATGCTTTTGAACTATGGTGTTGGAGAAGACTCTTGAGAGTCCCTTGGACTGTAAGGAGGTCCAACCAGTAGGTCCTAAAGGAGATCAGTCCTGGGTGTTCATTGGAAGGACTGATGCTGAGGCTGAAACTCCAATACTTTGGCCACCTCATGCGAAAAGTTAACTCATTGGAAAAGACCTTGATGCTGGGAGGGATTGGGGGCAGGAGGAGAAGGGGACGACAGAGGATGAGATGGCTGGATGGCATCACCAACTCGATAGACATGAGTTTGGGTGAACTCCGGGAGTTGGTGGTGGACAGGAAGGCCTTGTGTGCTGCAATTCACGGGGTCACAAAGAGTTGGATACAGCTGAGTGACAACTGAACTGAATTGAAGCACTAAATAAAGTCTTTGTAAAGCTCTTTGTTCAAACTTAAAAACGATTTAAGATAGTGCTTAGTAGAACTTCACAACTACATTAATACTGCAAGAGTACTATTCCTCTGTAGCCTGACACATCCAGATTGTGGAGTTGTTTGTTTTGAAAAGAATTCCGGATGTGATTTCGGGGCATGAAGTGACCACAAATATGATTTATAGGAAATACACAATATTTTTAAGAGGATTGCATCAGTAAAATCAGTGAAAACACTTACGGTTAGTACCAAAAGGGCCTGAGATAATTCAAAATGAAAACAGAACTCTAGAGCCCAAACTTCAGAGATCAGGAAGCAACCTGAAAAAGACATTCATAGGAAACCACTTCTGTTTTTTCATGGGAAACAAAAAGAGTTTCTCAGATGGTTTAAGGAAATGTTATGGAGGAAAATGAAATAGGAACCATGCCTTGGAAGCAGAGCTGGAACTCAGTCAAGAAATATTTTCTGTCCTTGAAGAAACAGGTATGCCCAGCTAGATTCCAGAATTATCTCAGTCCCTTTTAATCCAAGATCCCTTCTCACATCCCATATCAGGCCTTACCTACTGCAATTGTCCCTTTACTGGCTCTATTCTTCTACTCTTAGTTCTCTGTGAAATAGTCTCCATGCAGTAGCTAGAGAATTACTTTTGTAACTTAAGTTAGATGATATTACTGTTCTGCATAAAGTATGTGTTAATTATCCATTGTTGTGAAATAAACAATTACCAAATTTAGTGGCTTAAAAGCAACCACCATTTTATCTGTGGGTCAGAAATTTGGGTTTGACCCAGCTAGATGGCTTTCTTCTGGTCTCACTCTGTAGTTGTAATCCTTGGTGGCTAACTGAAAATGGGTGGTTTTGGGGGGCCCTTTGTGTCTGGTGGTTTATTTTTGATGCTTACAGAGTCATGTATCTCCAGTGAGTGATCCTGGATGTGATGGTAGTAGTGTTTTAAGAAAGCATCTATCATTTTGTAAGCCATTGTTCATATCACATTGTTAATGTCCCACAGGGAAAGAAAGTATTCTTGGGTGGAAGCCAAGAATAAATATGAAAGTACACTATCAAAGAACACAGGGATGCGTGATTCACAGCAATTTACCACAATCTACACTCTGGCCCCAGTAACTCATAGCTCTCTCACTCTTCCTAGGTAAATTTAGTCTTCTTAAGATCTCAAAACTTTCATTTAATCACAAAATTTGATTGGCAATCCATGGTGTCATGATCTGTAGCAGGTTTAAATATCTATGAGGGTTCTTGGATCTATTCTGTTAGGAATATCCTTGATCCAGACTAAAGTTTTTCATATGTCTTCAGAATGAGGAAAAAGAGTGAAAGAAGAAACAGACATTAAAAATAACAAATTACAGACCTTGATTAAGAGTAAAGGTATGTGGATAAGATAGGAAGGATTGAAGGAAAAGCACAAAGGTCAAGACCTTGTGTCTTAGACTGTCCAGGAGGTCTTGAATTGATTATTGAAGAACTTTATCAGGGAGGGAAGTACTCTGTAGACTGATTCTGAGCCCATGAATGATTTTGAAACAGAACTGAGGGGCAGAGGGATATGGCTATGATCAGAGATAAGTAGGTCTAGTTATGTGGTAAAAGGCTAGCGGTAAAATGAAAGTTATTTCACTGAGCACATTGAAGGCAGTTTCCTTTAAGTGCACTGGCCATATTTTTCCAGCCCATGTTCTTTTTTACTAGGTTTTATGGTGGCACAGGTATGGGACATAGAAACTACCTTGGAAAACATAAGACTTGTGATTGCCATACTCACGGACACACTGGGGGAAAGACATTTTCAAAAGTTGGCTAACCCATTTTCAAAACTGAAGAGAAGGTAAGGATATTTGCAAAAATTACAGTTTAATCACAGGGTAGGAAAGAGGCTGCTGAGGATGCTATTATCTTCCAGAGGAGGTTGTATTCCTTTAGTGAGTAATCAAAAGTGCCAGAGAACCATTTGGAATGAGGGAGATAGCATATGCATTGGGCGGCCCATTAACCTCATTCTTCCAGTTCTGTGATGTTAAATAGCAATTAAAACATCATGCATTTATTTTCTGCCCCACCCTCCAGGACACTTGAAACCACTCGATATTTTAATTGTAATGGGACATGATGTTAGAGCCAAGAATTGCAAACTCAACAGATTAGGGAATTTGGGGTGGATGGAGAAGGCAAAGCCACCCCACTACAGTACTCTTGCCTGGAAAGTCCCATGGATAGAGGAGTCTGGAAGGCTGCAGTCCATGGGGTCTCTGAGGGTCGGACACAACTGAGTGACTTCACTTTCACTTTTCACTTTCATGCATTGGAGAAGGAGATGGCAACCCACTCCAGTGTTCTTGCCTGGAGAGTCCCAGGGACGGGGAGGCTTGGTGGGCTGCTGTCTATGGGGTCGCATAGAGTTGGACACGACTGAAGCGACTTAGCAGTAGCAGTCACATGAAGGACACATTTTTACTGCAGGATCTGAAAATTATCTTCAAAGAAATTTCAAAAACTATCCTATAAATGTAATAACCCAATCACATCCTTATTGCTTAATGGAGGACTAGGAGAATTCAGTTAATGTTGCTGTCACTTCTAAGGTATTTTCATTTGAAATGGGCACTGAAGACACGTCTAGGAGAAAAGCCTCCTGGAAACACACAACACTCTGGTCTTCATGAGTCTGAACCTGAGTGAATTTCTCACCAGCGCTGCACCAGCACGGGTCTGGATCATCACACCACTGCTGTTGCTTTGCCCACGTGGAACTTCATTCCCTGTTTAGTTCTGCAAACCCTAACATCTCTCAATGTCCAGATGAATTTGCCCTCCTTCAGGAAAACATCCCTTACTTCTTTAGCCCAATCTCATCTCTCTTTCTTGTTTTCTTTTTCTTTCTAAATCCATTTAGGGACTTCCCTGGTGGCTCAGTGGTAAAGAATCCTTCTGCCAATGCAGGAGAGATGCAGGTTCAATCCCTGAGATGGGAAGATCCCTTGGAGAAGGAAATGGCATCCCACTCCAGTATTCTTGTCTGAGAAATTCCATGGACAGAGGAGCCTGGCAGGCTACAGTCTGTGGGGTCACAAAGAGTTGAACATGACTTAGTGACTAAATAGCAAACAGCAGCAATGGCATTTAGAGCTTAAGCCTCCTAATTAAACTCTGAATTATAGACCTTTCTATTGACATTAATAATATAATTTTAATGTAACATGTTAGACACTATTGCTCCAAGTACACAAAGCTCATATCCCAACTAGAGAGTGTAATAAAAAGAGCCTGATATCTGAAATTGTATTGGGTCTTCATAGGTGATATTTGGGCTAGGGTTCCCTTAGGTGACATTTCTGTCTCAAGAATAACTTGCATCTCTACGTTAGTTTGTGTGTGTGGGTGTGTGAGCATTTATTTAGCTAACTACTCATTACCCTGGGGAAGCACATTAGATTAAAATTAACTTTAAAATATGAATTGAATGCATACTAAATATACACTATGGTGCTAAGTTTGTGGGAGATGGGTGGTCAGGGACTGGAGAAAGACATTTAAAAAATGAAGCAGAAATTTCACTGGAGACTCTGACTTTTCTGCATATAGTTCCTGTGAATTCTGGACATACAATCATCCCCTAATGGGCACAGGAGTTGTGAGTGGAGAGACCTGGTAGCTATGTGGGCGTTAGCACAGAGTAACTGCGATACTAGATCAAATCACACACTTCTTTGGTCTTTAGATGCGACACACTAAAAACTGATACAAAGCAGTTGTTTCCAGAGTGATGCTCACAATCAGAGGATGAATAAGACGATTCACTGGGGGTGTGGAAAGAGAATATTAAAACTGATACTAACAGAAGGATAAAACTACTAACATCTAATTTTCCATTTGACCTGAGAGCCCTCTCTCGGTGCTTTAGTCACATGACTCACTGTGATCTTGAGGTGTCCAGGGGGGATGGTGAGAATTCCATAGTCCAGAGGGTTTGGTGGGGTGCCATTGCTTCTTTACTCTCTCTTGGTTTATATACGCCCAGGTAGTGCATTTGTGTATTCTGTTGTCTTTTCCTAACTAAATCACCCTTCATTCACTAGAGAAGTGACAAAATAATCCTGTGAGGATGCTGTGCACTAAAGGCAAGGCTC
The DNA here is from genome assembly GCF_001704415.2 of Capra hircus. NCBI lineage: Eukaryota > Metazoa > Chordata > Mammalia > Artiodactyla > Bovidae > Capra > Capra hircus. Next base: position 19,339,761 of record NC_030831.1, on the reverse strand, counting down.
ACAGTACAAACCCAGAGAACTGCACAGTGAGCGCCTGGTGGAGCCAGCTCTTCTCTTTCTTCCTCAGGCTCCCACGGCCCCTTCATCAGGGGAAGATGTAAAAATGGGTCAGACAATGAGTGGCAAGGTAAGTCACTTCTGAAAATGGGTGCTTAGAAAGGTTTCCTTCCTTGTGTGATGTCACCAAAAGTGATGATTAAAGCTCTCATACAACCACATTGAAAATATGTAAAAAATTCCCTAACTTGCTTGACATTAGATAAGCTAGAAATTGACTACTGAAATTCCACAGTTTTGCTCACTGGGTACATAGGATTGAAAGGTGATCTCGTGACACAGTCAAAGGCTTTGGCATAGTCAATAAAGCAGAAATAGATGTTTTTCTAGAACTCTCTTGCATTTTCGATGATTCAGAGGATGTTGGCAATTTGATCTCTGGTTCCTCTGCCTTTTCTAAAACCAGCTTGAACATCTGGAAGTTCACAGTTCACGTATTATAGAAGCCTGGCTTGGATAATTTTGAGCATTACTTTACTAGCGTGTGAGATGAGTGCAAATGTGCAGTAGTTTGAGCATTCTTTGGCATTGCCTTTCTTTGGGATTACTATCACTTCATGGGAAATAGATGGGGAAACAGTGTCAGACTTTATTTTTTGGGCTCCAAAATCACTGCAGATGGTGACTGCAGCCATTAAATTAAAAGACACTTACTCCTGGGAAGGAAAGTTGTCACCAACCTAGATAGCATATTGAAAAGCAGAGATGTTACTTTGCCGACTAAGGTCCGTCTAGTCAAGGCTATGGTTTTTCCAGTGGTCGTGTACGGATGTGAGAGTTGGACTGTGAAGAAAGCTGAGCGCCAAAGAATTGATGCTTTTGAACTATGGTGTTGGAGAAGACTCTTGAAAGTCCCTTGGACTGCAAGGAGATCCAACCAGTCCATCCTAAAGGAGACCAGTCCTGGGTGTTCATTGGAAAGACTGATGCTGAGGCTGAAACTGATGCTTGGGTGATTCAGTGGCAAATAAACATTTCCCAGCAGGCCTCTTATTGATGGCGCTCACTGCAAGGCTGATGGCAGGTCAAGTCCATTTGGTTGATGAGCTCTAACTGCCATTTTGAAAAGTAATCTCTGTTCTCTCACTCAGTATGCTGTCTCAGGCCCTCCTCTCACTCTCCAACTCTCAGTCCAAATAAAGCTGTTTCTCCTGGAAAAAAAACAAAAAAAACAAAAAAAAAACTCCAATACTTTGGCCATCTCACTCGAAGACCCTGATGCTGGGAGGGACTGGGGGCCAGAGGAGAAGGGGACGACAGAGGATGAAATGGCTGGATGGCATCATTGACTTGATAGACATGAGTCTGCGTGAACTCCGGGAGTTGGTGATGTACAGGGAGGCCTGGTGTACTGCAATTCATGGGGTTACAAAGAGTCGGACACAACTGAGTGACTGACCTGAACTGAACATTAAGCTATAGTTACACAATAAAATAAAATTGCAAATATTGGTTATTTCACTTTTTATCATTTAAAAAGATTCTCATCTAAAATATTTAATGAAAGCTTTATAATGAATATACATATACAGTTATATTATGTATACATTTAAATACATTTGTATGTTTGTTTCTTTGTCCATTTAATTTCTTTATTTATATAGGGGAAGCAAGTTCAGTTTTTTCCTGGTAAGTATATATGATCAAAAAACTATTGGAAGCCATTGAATTTGAGGAATATCAAGCTACTTTTGGAAGTATTTTGTATGAGAATGGTAGTAATGATAGAGAATGCTACTTGAGAGGCAGATACAAAGCAAGAGGCCCACGTGATCAGTTAAGCAATTAACTCCAAGCAGGTGCCAAAAGAGATTTGATTAAAATGGGGATGATTTAAGTTTGCTAGAAGAATACAACTCAAATGCCTCTGTCTCCTCTTCAAGGCTCTGTTGCGTATTCCCCAACCTCTTCTGGCTACTACTCATGTCTATTTGTATAAACTCTCCTCTCCAACCTGAATGAAGACTCCTTGCCTCCCAGATAGAACTGGCGTCTGCTGCCCCCAGACATTTCTTTCCCATTCCCCATCTGAAATGCCCTGTCATGTCCTGCTGACCTTCTTGTTGTATCCAAATCCTGACCATTCTTCCTGACCAAGGTCAACTCTCTTATCCTACAATCTTCTCAGGCCACTTTAGCCCACAATTTTCTCTTTCTTTTTTTAAACTAAGAGCAGTTTCTATCTCTGCCACTCATTTGACAATCAACTATATAATGCATTGTGACAGCTCTGATATTACATTGTGCCATTTCATTATTTCCCTCTTCTGTTTTTTGTTTTTTTTTTATCTATTTCCTCTCATATTTTTCCTTATAACTGTAACTTCACTCAAACATCCATATAGTACTGGTGACATTTTCCTCTTTTGCTATATCTTCTCTTAATCCGTGCTCAGTAGGTAATTAGACTCAGGGAAGGTGTTTTTCATAAATATGAGTTGTTAGAATAAAAGATGATCAGTTCAGTTTGATGTTGCATTTCCTCAGATGAAATAGAACAAAGAGATATACTCATACTGCTGATGTACGGATGAAATGAGTGATGTATGTAAAATGCATAACTTGGTAAATTTTACTTTCCCCAGAATTAACTCACTAATGGAAATTTTTATGTCACAAAATGATATGGCTATTTTGAAGCAGTGTTTGGACTGGAATGAGTGATTTGAGGCATCATTCATTCAGTTATCCACTCTGACACTAAAGAGATGTTTTAAGATTTCATTTTTGTATGTCTTCTTATTATGTCAGTGATTATTCTCTCCCATGGTCAAGATAAGGGATCATAATTTTCTTGACTCATTGATAATTGATGCAAATAGTATGATGGTCTCTCTGACAATTCAATATACTGACCATGAGGAAAGAAAAAGAAAAGAAATGGATGCATACACACACCTGCAGTGCCCTTAATCAGACCTGAAGCTTCCTGCTGACAGATATTTAACTCATTAATTCTGTTTGGCTGTTGATCTGACACCATCACTATAATACAGTATGAAGTGCTAATTATCACAAAATCCAATGATACAATTTACCAGGAGAGAAAAACTTTTTAATCTTTCTTTATTGGAAGCTGCCTGCTTCTTCTCTTAAATTTGATCAGCATTTACTGTGATAGAAGGAGAAACCATGGCACCGCATTTGCCTTGAGCCCTAACTAATGCGAAGAACAGTTCACTCTCAATCCATGTTATTTTTCAGGTAATTCAGCACATCACTGGGTGCTTAAGAGTTTGTGTTGGTAATCTAAGAAGACAAAACAAATCTGAGATTCTGTATCCCTTCAAACGGGGGCTCCGCTAAGTCGGGTGATGAGCAGAAGAGGCCAGGACTCGCTTCCTTCAAAGCGTCTGTGTGCACAGGCACCGAAGGGCTGGACATTCGTTTCATCCCATTTACTAAACTAAGTGAGCTGGTCAGTTTCAATATTCCTTCCAGGTCCAAATTTCTTAAAAACAAAGTCACCACTTCCACAGACTTCTGAAGAGAGTGTGTGTGAGTCCTGAAATCTGGGAGCTGCCAGTTACCTCCTAGTCCAGGCTGCTGATTCTAAGCACAGATCTAGGGAGTGCTGGGAGCATCCTTCCCAGAGCATCCGCTGCCTCTCCTAGGAAACCACTCACTGCCTAAGGTTCTCCAGTCACACAAGTCCCAGATCTGGTGATTCTGGAATAGCATTTCCTTTGCTTAACAACTGAGTAGTCATTTTTGTACCTGGAGCATCACTAACCACATGGCTTTCAGCTTCTCTTTTATAGATCTCTTAAGACTGTAATTTCTTTTTCCCTCATTTTATTTATTGTTTATTCTTTTTAAGTTAAAGTATGGTTGATTTGCAATGTTGTGTTAGTTTCAAGTATACAGCATAATGAGTCTTTTATATCTATCTATCTATCTATCTATCTATATATATATAGATATATATATATATCTCGGAGAAGGCGATGGCACCCCACTCCAGTACTCTTGCCTGGAAAATCCCATGGACGGAGGAGCCTGGAAGGCTGCAGTCCATGTGGTTGCTGAGGGTTGGACACGACTGAGCGATTTCACTTTCACTTTTTACTTTCATGCATTGGAGAAGGAAATGGCAACCCACTCCAGTGTTCTTGCCTGGAGAATCCCAGGGACGGGGGAGCCTGGTGGGCTGCTGTCTATGGGGTCGCACAGAGTCAGACATGACTGAAGCGACTTACCAGCATATATATATATATATATATATATATATATATATGATATTGAACATAGATCCCTTTGCTATACAGTAGATCCTTGTTGATTATTTTATATATAGTAGTGTGTTTGTGAATCTCAAACTCCTAATTTATCCCTCCCCATCCCCTTCCTCTTTGGTAACCATGTTTGTTTCCTATGTTGGTGTGTCTATTTTTTTTGTAAATAAGCTCATCGGTATCATTCTTTTAGAATCCACATATAAGTGATATCATATATTTGTCTTTCTCTGCCTGACTTACTTCACTTAGTATGATCATCTCTAGGTCCATCCATGTTGCTGCAAATGGCATTATTTCATTTTTTTATGGCTGAGTAATATTTCATTGTATGTATGTGCATATATACACCACATATTCTTTATCCATTCATCTGTTGATAGACATTTAGGTGGCATCCATGTCCTGATTATTGAAAATAGTGGTGCAATGAACTCAAGGGTGCAGTCAGATTTTTGGATTAGAGTTTACTCTGACATCGACATGGCCTGTGCCTGTAAGTGGTAAGAGGGAAGATGGGACAAGGAGCATGTGCGTGTGTGAGGAGAGGTTGCTGTGGGTGGAGAGAAGTGAGAGGGAATGAATGAGCAGGGCTGCACTGCTCCTGGAATGTGCCCTCTATCTTCCAGGCCATCAATCTCACCTTTTTCAGCAGAACTTACTTTATATAATTCCTTATTCCTGGAGCTCAACAATAGAATTCAACAATGGGAGAAGAAAGGCAAGGGAATTTTTTAGAGCACAGACCTCTTTAAAAAGTTCACGTTATGTGCAACGAATGAAATATTGAACATCCAGTATATTATTTTAAAAAGGGATATTAAACAACAGTGCAAGACTGCCTGATTATATTACAATGTCTATCTTCTCATGTGTCAGCAACAAGTAACACTGAAGGAGGCCTAATTATCATACTCACAGTGGTCCAGGTAGTAAAACAGTTATGCTTTGCATTGCTCAGGATGTTCAGAGCTGAAATAGATAAACTATGTGGGAGACTAGTAATAGGTAATTATTCTCTACTTACATATTCAGCCTCATAATTCTAAATTAAGGTAAGTGGAAAAAGCTTATAAAATATTCAAAGCTCCTTTATCTTTCCTCCTCCCTCTTATTAGAAACTGTGCATGAATTTGCATAGAATAAACTGAGCTCATAAATCAAAGAAGAAACTGCAAGAATGCTCTTTGTAAGTTATAATTTAAGGTTAACTGTAGCACATTTTGCTTACTGTATTATTAATGACTTTCGTTCACTCATGACAAGATTACATATTAAAAATTGTTGGTAGACAAAACTCAGTTCATAATCAATTTGCTTCTTAATGTGAGCAATCTGCGTGCATCCCTACGGCGGAGGCAGGTTTAGCGAGGATAATGGAAGGAGTGCCTTGGGAAGGATGGTTTTCACACAGCCGAGTTCCCTCGGGGCTGTGATTGACAGGCAGCCTCAAAGGAGAATGAGGCCACTGATGCTGGGCAGCCCTGGATGGCTCAGGCCTGGCTCAGGGCTGCTACCTGAGGCTCCTGGGTTGGCCTGCTCTCCCAGGAAGCCTCCTCTCTCTTTCCTCCTGTCATCCTTCAGCAGTTGACACTTACCCACCACTCGCCAGTACTCAATATCTGTTTAGCCTCATGGCCTCGTGTTTTAAAATTCATCACATCCATTTACTGGAAAATGTTTTCCCTTTGCACTGTTAAGCCAAGTCCCTTTCCACGTATTTTCTCAAATCAGGTTTTCGGGTACTTGAGCGGTTTTTCTCATTTTCTCTTGTTCTTCCTTGTTCATGGCATGTTTAGATTTCTAGCCAGTTCCTTGCCTTCACTTCCGTGTTTCAGAATTGCTGCTCCTCCTTTGAAATGCTTTTTCTTTTGCACTTGAACAAAGGATTGCCAACCCTGCTTTGGCAATTATAGCTTCCCACCTCCCGGACCTGTCTGAGGGTAAAATTTTCATTCGAGTAGAGTTAGATACCAGCTGCCTTCTGATGCCTGTGCTACAGAAAGACTTACCCTCGCTCTCAGCTGCGGAAGCAGAGTGATGGGATGTTCACAGGTTATTTCTCTGAAAGTCGGCATGGGTGGGTTTACTCTTATGCTGCGGTCTTGTGTGGCAGCCCCGGCTCCGCTTCAGGTAGGATTTTGGAGGAAGAATCATCTCTGAGCCGTGCACATGCCTGGGTGTTTTCTGAATGTGTGGGGAAGCATCTGAAAATCTTATATTGCAACGTTTAATTGCTTTATTTCATTAATGCTTTAAATCCCAGTATTGTAGATTCAGATGGGTAGACAATTATTTATCTAGAGTACGTCTTGAAATTATGTCAGAAGCCTTTCTGCTGGAAACACCTGGGATGAGGAACTTTTGATGTAGATGTAGTGTCTCTAAGATGGAGAAAGCATTGACCGTAGATTCTAAACTATCATCAGGGAAGATTGGGGTGGACAATAGTTTCTTATTGGACACTAATTTTGAATCAATGAGACTGACTTCCTGTCTTGACCTCCATTGCCTCAGAGGCTCTCCCTCCCCTTCCACATGCAAATACTCCAAGGAAACTAGAAATATTCAGAGGGACTTAATGCAAAATCAGAGGAGGCACAAAGATAAAAGAACATGTTGAGATGTGGTGTTGGCAGAAAAGAGAGTCCGAGAAATGTGCTGAGGTATGAAGTGGCATGGATGCTCGAGGGGGAGGTGACTCATCTCAGATGGAAAAAAAGCCAGGACATTCATTAAATTCAAATTAAATAACAGGGATGAAAGCGAAAGTCAAAAGCGACTTTTTTCTTTTTCTGCTTGATTTAAAAATTGAGTGTTCTTAGGAGTTGCTTCTTCAGCCTTTTCTTATTTCAGTCACCCTCCCAGCCCCCAGGCCACATCCTGACAGTCTTTCAACCTTCCCTGACCCTCCAGGCTCCAAGCCCTCCTGACCGTACCCAGTATGTTCCAATTCACCCCTCACCTGCAGCCCCTGAACTTGCCTTAGCACAAGTGCTCATTGGGTGCCATTGAGATTATCTAGTGATAGTTCTTTTGCCAAAGTTATTAATCCTCAAGCTGTCATATAGATCACCATACTGTAGTTTCCTAAAACAAATCTTTTTTTAAAAAGAATTTATTTATTTATTTTAATTGGAGGATAATTACTTTACAAGGGACTTCCCTTGTGGCTCAGCTGATAAAGAATCCTCCTGCAATGCGGGAGACCTGGGTTTGATCCCTGGGTTGGGAAGAGCCCCTGGAGAAGGGAAAGGCTACCCACTCCAGTATTCTGGTCTGGAGAATTCCATGGACTGTACAGTCCATGAGGTCGCAAAGAGTCAGACATGACTGAGCAACTTTCACATTCAATACAATATTGTGGTGGTGTTTGCCATACATTGACATGAATTTTGCCATACATAGCCATGGGTGCACATGTGTCCCCCCATCCTGAACCCCCCTCCCACTTCTCTCCCCAGTCCATCCCTCTGGATTGTCCCAGAGCACCAGCTTTGAGTGTCCTGCTTCATGAATTGAACTTCCACTGCTCATCTATTTTACATATGGTAATATACATGTCTCAGTGCTGTTCTCTCACACCACCCCACCCTTGCTTTCTCCAGCATAGTTCAATAGTTTGAACTTTTGATCATGCCCCTTCCTTATTTAAAATCTTTCACTGGCTCTTTGAATGATCAACTCAGATTTCTCAGTGTGGCTATATAACCCTTATAATCTTCCTCATGTCTGCTTGTCTGTTTTCTTCTAATTCTCTACTATAGACTTGTGGATTTCAAATCAAACATTATTCTCAACTTTTCTCTCTCTTTCTCCTATAGCACCTAAATTTTAGGCAGTCACTCTTCATTTCACTTTTAGCCAAAGGCAGAATTTTATTTCTGTAATGTTGCCAAAATGTTAATTTAATTCATTAAAAAACATTGACAATCTATTATGAAACTCTAGGAGTTGGAGGAGATGGGGGAAGTGAAGATAGTTGAGTGAAAGCAGAAAGTGAAGGAAAACAGAGAAGACGAAGAGGACCTTTACCTCTGCAGCAGCCCCGTTTGCTTTCCAAAAGCACAGCAACAAGAACCCCTGAGGAATAGCCCTGCTAACACTGTTCTGGGACCAACTGCAATCCTAGATGTTCTGACCTTTGAGTGGAAGTCGAGTAATGGCTTCACATTGATTGACCAGCTCGTAAGGGCTACTTATTCTCCCAGCTTTTTAAACTCAGAGACACAATATCCCAAACTAACACTTGAAATGGGATTCCATTATTACATTGGAGTTATTACAGTGTTTGTTTTTCACATGGTTATATAATTCCAGCTGAGTTCACCTGTAAGATTTCAGGCTTTCTGATTTGCCAAGTTCAGTTTGTCATAGGCACATATTTAGCTCTTTGGTTGCCAAGGGGTTCATCACAGGAGAAGGCTTGAATATTCATTAAAGTACCACATTGCCTTTTTACCTTGGGGAGGCTGTGACCTCCAAAGTTGGAAGAAAGATCCATGCTTTCCACATAAATGAGGATTTTGCATTCTCATTTTGAGTGGGGAATCCCAGAAGGGTGGGGAATGGGAATTTTAAGAAACAAAAACACACACACAGAGAAAAAAACAAAACAAAAAACACACACACACACATACACAAAAACAGAAACAAAGGGGGAAAAGAAGGAGAGACTCATTTTGTGTATTTCTGCTTCTTGCTGGTGAGTCTGACAATAAAACTGTAAACATTACAATATAGAAATTGCTTGGTAGCTCATTTGAAAGTTATCCCTCCAAAGTCACAAAATCATTCATAATTAATTGTCAATTGATGCAGGCCTATGCCGTAGGAGTTCTGAGGAGGTGAGATCAATGTGGATTGAGGCAGCCCAAGGGCCTTGAACAAATACCAGGACTGCAGTGCGAAATGGAAGGAGCAGCTTTTGAGGGTGGGGAGGCAACGGTGTTCCCTGGGCGACTTGAATTTGCAGGGTCATGATGGTCCCAGCAGGGTGCCCTGCAGACGCTGGCTAAAGTAGAGCATATGCCACATCTGAGCAAAGTGTCATTGACACCTTCACTGCATGGGGTGTTTTGAGTGGTTGCACTGAGGCCTCCTAGATTTAGTACAGAATTTGTGTTTGACTCGATGTTCTATATGGAAGCATATAGAGCACTTCTCCATTTTCCCTCTTGTCTAATTCTGTTCTATGGAGGATGCTAACCACTACTGACACTTTGATATGCAGCTCTCTTTCTATGCATTTATATATGTAGATACAGATACATATCCATGTATACACCAACATTCATACAAATTCTAATCCTAAATGGGATCAGTTATATGTATACAATTCTCATGAGTTGCTTGATTTATTGTCTAAGCATGTACCTAAATGATCATTCCTCATCAATTGCCTTCATTCTTTTACATTCCACAGTGTCCTAGAGGAAATGGTAACCCATTCCAGCATTCTTGCCTGGAGAATCCCCATAAACAAGAGCCTGGTGGGCGACAGTCCATCAGGTTGCACAGAGTGAAGTGACTTAGCACGCACTGGATTGATAGCCATTTAACTTATTTTCAATTTTTCTCTAGGGTAAAAATCATTTTGATATTTACACTTTTGGACCAACTATTCATTTCTCTGTAGGCAGGTTCATGAAAATAGAATTGCTAATTGCTAACTTTGTAAAAAAGCTACTAGATTAAGTTCCAAAAAGATTCTATTTATATCATACCGAAGTATATAATATGTGTTAATGCCCACTTCCCCTCATCAGTGTTATCTTTCTCTGTTTGCAAAATTGGTGTGTGAAAAATGGTATTTCATTGTTTTAAAATGCATGTTATTGATTACTAGTGAGGTTTAATATCTTTTTAATGTGATTGACTCTTTTTTTTAAAGTCTTTTTTTTTTTTTATGGTTCCAAAGAAGCCATTTGTCTCATTTCTATTCCTCATTAAAATTCCTCAATTAGAATAAAATCAGTTTGACTTCCACTGAATCTTTCCTAACCATCAAATACCTAAGCCAAGTAATGTGAAAGTGTTAAGTGAGTTAAATAATCAATTGATCAATATGTATTCACTGGGCAATTATTGCTTCTAGTCTGTTCTGGTTATTGTTGTGGATATGGCGCTGGCCCTTAAGAAGCTTATGTGATCTTTTAGGGTGATAACACTCAAACTGTAATCAATGTCAGTACCACTATTTACTAGCCCCCGAGGTCTGTAGGCAACCCTGGAAGAGAGGGGCTTTGTGGGTTGGAGTAGCTGAAAAAGGCTTAATAAAGAAGTTGCAGTTGTTCTTAGCCTTGAAGAGGCCTTTTGGAGGAAGGGAGTACATTTTAGGTTGGGAAGAATAGTGTGAGACAAGACTCTACATGGGTAAGTTGCAGCTTTTGGAGAGTAACAAGGAATGTGGTCATCTTGAAGCAGGAATCATGGAAACCTAAAGGAGTCCAAAAATTCTTGAGCCGCTGTGTATACTATCCCCAGCCCCATCACACACACAAACACACACACATTACTGTTTCAATCTCCAGTGTGAGGAGTTTCCCTCTGCCCACGCTTGTCTTGATCTGCCTTTGTGAGGCTATATGTCAGGGAGTGGGCTATCAGGATCAGGGTTCAGGAGGACAGATAAGGACAGGGGCAAAGCTCTGCCTTGTGAAACTCCACCAGATCCCCCAGGAAGCTGCTGGATCAGAGACCTGCCTGATTGCAGCCCCTAGAGCCTCATCATTTTGTCCAGAGGTGCCATTGCTGCAATTACAATCCAAACCCGGAGTCAATTACTCACTGTGTGAATCACCCCCAAAAGATTGCTTTTTCCTTTTCCATTAGTATCACACATAATTGCACTCTGTGTGGTTCCTAAACTTTTATTCCTGACTTCAATGTCCGTGAGGATGTGGGGTGGTTATAAAGTCCCTTCAGCTCCTATCACTGACCTCACTGACACTTTACATAAGGCTCTTTTATTATTTTCTTTATTAACAATACATCCAAACTCCTACCATTAATTTTTTAGCTCCTCTTGAGGAAAGAATCACTATGTTTTCCCTGCTGATTTTTCCATATGTTCATCCTTTCCTCTTTTTATTTGTCTCCTTATTAATGGGGAATGTTAACACTCACACACCCTTCAGCTGTAGGGGTGCCTGATTTTGGTGGTTCTGTGCTTTCTTTTTGATGGGCATTCTCCATTGCAGATCCCACCCTTCCCTACCTCTTGGCTCACAAGATCACAATGAACTGACCCAGGGTGTCTCCTTTCTCTGTCTTTCTCCCTGTTTCAATGTCACTCGAGCAGTTAAGCCCTGCTTTCACTTTCTTTCTGCTACTGAGTGTGGCTGCCCCATGTATTACCTGCCCTTGTGTGCATGCATGCTAAGTTACTTCAGTGAGTCCTACTCTTGGCAACCTATGGACTGTAGACTGCTGGGCTCCTCTGTCCATGGGTCTCCAGGCAAGAATACTGGAGAGTGTTGCCATGCCCTCCTCCAGGAGATCTTCCTGACCCAGGGATCGAACCCACATTTTCTGCAGCTCCTGGATTGCAGATGGATTATTTACCACTGAGCCATTAGGGAAGCCCATCACCTGTCCTTAGGGTTACCGTATGGGATCAACCAACTCAACATGAAAGGGCAAAAGCCATGCCGATCGCTCAGCATCAGGGGAGACAGAAGATGAGAAGAAGCTGGGATAGGGTAGGATAGCAACCCAGCTGGATGAAAGAAGGGAGCAGGCAGGCCTCCATCTGGCATACAGAGGACACTGTTCCATATTCGGGCCAGAACTCATGCAAAAGCCCTAGTCTGGTAAAAAAAGAATCATTAGTAGGGGATTTTAGTCAGTGGCGATATTTCCAGAAAGTCAAATTGTAGTGGCTCTTGGAAACATTTCACAGGAAACACACTCACCAGCTGGAGTATAGGATGGGCTGAGGCATTCAAAAGCCAGAACAGGAACATGACACAATGCAGTGTGCAAACATTCCAAACACGTGGGCAATGTCTTAGTCCAGGGGCATGGGGGCCAGGAAGGATAGGAAACCCAAGCCAAGGTACAGTCATGAGACTGGACAAGCAGAGGAGGGGCTTCCAGGGAGGCATACAGAGTGTGAATGAGTATTTAGAGAGCACCACCAAGTCTAGGGGCTTCGCGGATGGTGCTAGTGGTAAAGAATCTACCTGCCAATGCAGGAGACGTAAGAAACATGGGTTTGATACCTGGAACAGGAAGATCCCTTAGAGGAGGGCATGGCAACCCCCTCCAGTATTCTAGCCTGGAGGATCCCATGGGCAGAGGAGCCTGGTGGGCCACAGTCCATAGGGTCGCAGAATCAGACACAAATGAAGCGACTTCACACATACACACACATATACACACACACACACCCTCCAAATCTAGAGTCACAAATTTAATGATTTTCCCCCTACAACTAATGTCTCACTCCAATTCAGCAGTCTATTTTGTTATTTCCTGCAAATTGCCTTCCCCAAACCTTTTCAATTTAGTTTCCATGAAAGTAATAATTATATTTCTTTTGCAATCATACTTTGTTGATTTACATAATATTTAGTTAAAATGTGTCATTATAATAAAAAGCCCCAAATGGCAAAAATATATTTGGTCATAAACACAACTAACTCTTGGTGAGCATGGAACTCACAGGTGGGAACAGAGGTATATGTAGGTAATTGCCTCCCAGGCAGAGGCTTTTAGTTTGCTCTGGGCATAAGAGAGAATATCAATTAATCTTAAATGTGAGGTAAGTGTCATTTCCTGTCCTTCTCTCTACTGCCTCTTAGCCAGAAGGAGGAGAGCATAAGGCCCTGAAGGATGAGGGATCAAGAATTCAAGGAGGGAATGTGGCTGAAAGATGAAGGGTGATGAGTTGCTTAAAATCTTCTTATTTACATATATTTGCTGTATACATGGGAGAAGACAATGGCACCCACTCCAGTACTCTTGCCTGGAAAATCCCATGGACGGAGGAGCCTGGTAGGCTGCAGTCCATGGGGTCGCGAAGTCAGATACGACTGAGTGACTTCACTTTCACTTTTCACTTTCATACACTGGAGAAGGAAATGGCAACCCACTCCAGTGTTCTTGTCTGGAGAATCCCAGGGACGGGGGAGCCTGGTGGGCTGCCGTCTATGGGGTCGCACAGAGTCGGACACGACTGAAGTGACTTAGCAGCAGCAGCAAATGGAAAGGCAGTTGAAATAGCAGGCGTGGACTATTTTTCAAAGGAATTAGGGGCCCAGGTAAAGGAGAATGATAAGGACTTCAGTGGAGGAGCAAGAGAAGATCAAGACAAACTTTGTAACATAAATAAGAGAAAATTATGTTTATCGTTGAAAGTAGCATGCTGATGGAGAGGGATGTTGGAAGATGAAGCTGAGCAGATGTGCTACAAAAACAAAAGCAAATGATACAAATATCAGTTCATACAAGAGCAGAGAAAGTTCTAAGACAAAAGCAGGGATGTATGGAAACACTGAGACACGATTCAACAACCTCTCCAAGAAAAGAATCCACAGACCTATAGACTGAAACAATATTTTTAATGCAATGATATTACTGGAAATAAAATAAATACAGTGATTGTGTAAATCAGGGAACTTTAACTATGTAAGTGCATCGAGAAAGACTTACCAGGTAAGGATAAGTCTGAAATGTGAACAGAACTACGAAAAGGGACTTTCCAGGCAGAGTAACTGGGTGGGGGAGTTTTGGGCAGAGGACTCACAGGTTCAGTCTCACAGTGTGACGATGCAGAGTTGGGTTAGTGGTTTGAAGCGGCTTCTGAGCAGAGCGCTTGTGGTGGGGGTGGGAGCTGGGGGGCAAGGCTGAAGCCGAACACATTGGCAGCAACATTTTTACTTTTATATTTTTATTCTTAGAGTGAGGAGATTGAATTTTACCTTGTAAATTTGGGTACTTCTGTCCAGCAATGGTTTTGGAAAATCTGATTCATGTTTATTATGAAGTTGCAGACATAATAGCATGAAAGAAATGCAATAACCAGATTATTTTCCTGGAGCAATAGTTATAGTCCCCTGTTTTGAGAAAAAATCTGTCTTCAGCAGCTTAAAGGGGCATGTGGAATTTGAAGCATAAAACAGAAGGTCTTTGTTTCCTAATTTAGGCCTAATGAGAATTCTTTCTCTGTATATATACGGATATATGGGCTGCCCTGGTGACTCAATGCCAAAGAATCTGCCTTTCAATGCAGGAGACATGGATTTAATACCTGGGTTGGGAAGAGACCCTGGAGAAGAAAACTGTAACCCACTCTAGTATACTTGCCTGGGAAATCCCATGGACAGAGGAGACTGATGGGCTATAGTCCATGAGGTTGCAAAAGTGTCGGACATGACTTAGCAACTAAAACAACAACAACAACTATATATATATGTATATATATATATATATATATATATATATATATATATATATATCTCCTTACCTGGTAAGTCTTTCTAGATGCACTTACATATATATATATATATATATATATATCATATGTGTGTGTGAGTGTAAGCATATATATATATATATACACACACACACACACACACATACATTGATCCAGAAAATAAGATGAAATTGATGTACAGGGTTAAATTGTAGAGGCTATCTTTATGTTCAATAAAGCATTTTAATTTTCAGAAAGAAGAAAGAAATGGGAAAATAACAAGGAGGCTTCCATCTGAGATCCCAAGGCAGAGGTAAAAGGCTGGAAGAGAAGATAAATGTGAGCTCTCTGCAGAGAAGAAGAATTGCTCTTCTTAACCCAGGCAGGGGAGGATAGGTCCTAAGGAAAGAAGGGTTTAGTAAGACTTTCTGAGGCTTCTTAGTCTTCTATGAGTTTTCTTTCCATTTCTTTTTTTTTTGGAAAACATCGACCAGAAAGCTTTGTTGTCTAGGAAAGGGTAAAAGGATGTCTGGCTGAATTGGAATTGACAAAACTAGGCAACTCAGAGAGGGCAGTCTCAGGAGCAGCCTTTAACCACAAAAGAGATATTGAAGGCGATGCAATCGATAGAACTGGAGCGGGCGCGGGAGGAAGATGATGAAACCCATCAAATTCGATCACTGGGCAGAAGTGGTCAGCGTCAGCTTCCTCTTCAAGGGTCACTCGATGTCAGCCTCCATTCAGGGGCTTTTGCCTCCCCTGCTGATTGCGTTCTTAGGACCATAAAGTTGGAGTGTTGAGAGGAAAAATGCATGCTGCCTGCTGCAAACTTCTTGAAGTCCCTTTCACAGTGGCCTATCTGGGTAGGTTTTCTGGATTCCTGAGTTACAGAGACTCAGCTGCCCAGAGTACACAATAGGCAGGACCACTCTACCTGAAGACATATTCATCATTCATTCATTTGTTCAAAGTTTATTCCTATTTGCAGCAGCTTTTTAAGAAATAAGGCTATAAATCCTTTGCAGCTTCTTCCATCAAGAGGTAGAGTCTACTTCCCCTGACTGAGCACCTTTCTTGACCTAACAGAACAGGGAGAGACATGTGACTGCCCCAGACATCGCCGTCATATCTGAGCTGAGACAACTGTGCACACCCCACTGAACCATGTGCACAGAAATGGGCTCAGCTGAGCCCAATTCCAAATGCTTTCCCATAGGGTTCTTAGCAAACAAAGGGGCTCAAAATAAGTATTTGAGTCAATAGGTTTGGGAGTAGTTTATTATGTGGCACCAGATAGCTGATATGTCATCTAAAAATAGATTTAGGAAGACTCAAAGTGGAAGGGATCCAGAAATCAGTACTGCCGAATCCCTCCAGGCTACCAGAGGCTCACCAAAATAAGCTTAAGGAGAAAATAGCTATCTTAAAACCATCCTAATAAATTATCATTAAACATCAAGAATCCAATCATAACATTCAGGCAAAACTCCAGGTAAATGCTGATTGCACTTAGAAAACATTCGTTCAAATGACTCTATTGTAACAAGAAAACATAATATGCATAGCATCTATAAAGGATGTAACAGGAGCCAAAAAAAAAAAAAAAAAAAAAAAAAGAAAAGGAGTGTTCTCTGTTCCTGGAAAGATGAGACAGGGAGTGTGTTTTGGTATCTCTTCAGTGGTAGATATAAGCTTGTCACCGAGTGGGGAGTGATTGCCTGTGAATTTGACTCTCTGATCGAGGTCACCCCTTTCTCTACCTGCTTTGTTTCCCTTTCATCAAACAACCTTTGGAGTATAATCTGGGTTCGTGTACATACTTGTTCATAGGAGAGCACATTCTTATCCATAAACACTGACAGTCTATCTGCTTAGTAGTTATATTTCTCATTGTAAATTAATGAACTGAGCTTCTGTGTTTTATAGACTGTCTTTGGAAACGTGATTCATGCATTTGCTGGGCTACCAGTCTGACTTCGTGCCTATAAGCCTAGGATGAAGAGAATGGTGAATTCACCAAACTTATGCTCTACCTGAGTGGCAAACAAGTGCCTTCACTGGCAATACCTGACCTCATTTGTACCTTTTACTCAAACTCAGAACAGCCCAAGTCTCCTGATGTTCTGGTCAAGGCCCCTTTCACTTCTCCTTGTGGTTAGTTATAATGCAAGCTAATGCTTCTTGAGGGCTCACTGGGTGCCAGACATTGCTCTGAGGGCTTTACAAGGGTAAAGTAAACCTCACAGTGACCTGAGGCATAATGCTATTCTGATTTGACAGATGAGGAAACTGAGAGACAGACAGGTTTAGTAATTTTCACGTAGCTAGGAAGCACAGGGCTGGGATTCAAACTTAGGAGTATATTTCAGGATGCTTACTATGACCACCAAGCTCACCAATGGACATTACTTGTCCAACTAGGGATGATGCTTTCTTTTTTTCAAATCCCATCCCTTTAAGAAGATATCTGAACATTTCTAAACATCTACCAGATTAAGTCCAAAGTCTTCTATATGGCTTTAAAGGCACTCTTGAATCTGATCTCAATGTATTGATAGAACATCGACTCCTATGTTTCATTTAATTTTAACAATTACCTGAAATGTTTTACATGCCAACATCAAGCTCTATGCTGATGGAGAAATAATGATAAATAAATAGCTTATAAATAGGCAAATAAAACACAAACCTGTGAAAATATAGCAGAATTAGGCAGTTGGTGTGTGTGCGTAGCAGAAGAAATTCACCTCTGAATTGGGGATGCTGATGACTTGGAAAGGAGATAGAATGTAAGGTCATCTCAATGAGGATTGTGTTAGACCAAGTGAAAAGAGAAAATAATTCATTACAGATAAGAAGAACAGCATAAGCAAAGACAAGATCTTAAAAGAGCAGGGTCATTTTGGGAACAGAAAATGCACAAGTGTGATAAGAGCAAACGAGTATGATTGCAATTAATGTGAAAAAAATAGAGTGCAGCTGGTGGTGGACAGGCTAAGAGGTTTAAGCTTAAAGTGATAGGTCAACTCAGTGATTTTAGCACATTCACAGTGAGTTTATGATCGAAGCCTTGAGAATTGTGAGGCTCTTCAATGGAGACTTGAAAACACAATCAGTGCTTGAGAGGACTACTCATTTAACTCCTTGTTCTGAGCTGTTTATCTGCAACTCTGATGGAGAATCATGGGGTGCATAGACACTAATGTGGTGTTTCCAGGGGCACATTCTGAGTCTCAGTATTCACTCCAAATGCTCCTCAGTTGATGATTTCCAGGGTCACCCACGTTTGAGACAAACCTAGTATATCTCTGTCTTAAATGTTTGCAAAGCTCAACAAGATAATAAAACCTTTGAAAATTTCTGCCATACAGAAATGAGTTTAGCTATATTTAGTATAGCTTTCCAAGCTTGTTGCTTTGAAATTTCCCTTGGCTTCTGAAAACACTATTATTATTATATAGGTTAGTGTCCCCTTCTGTTGAAGATTTGGGAATCTTCCATTTAGTTGATGTCCTTCATTAAACAAATGCCACAATATATCATCTTCCTTTTGGGGACAGTAGGCAGAGCACAGAACTTGCAATGGGGCAGCTAAGTTCTGGTCCTCAGAACTGACCAACAGTGTGACTTTGTGTGGATAATGGGGCTGAACCAACATTTTTTTCATAGGATGAGTGAAGCTGATGACTTCTGATTTTTCTTCTAAAACATTCACAGGAATAGGTTGGACGAACATATTCATAGTTTTGAATATACAAGGATAGTTATGGTTTTATACACTGAAGTTTTGGTCTGAATTCTAAACCAGGTCAAGAGTATATTAATATTATAACCAGATAATATCTTTGTACCACTCTCTCTGGACTCAAATGACCTGAAATAGCATGGCTTCTGCCTTAACCCCTAATCTTATGTGATCTGAGAAAAGAAGCATGAGCTTTAAGATAAAGAAAACATTCCCACCACCAGCTGCCCTAAAAATGTTCTGTGCAAAGGTCCTGAACTGGAGATCTTAGAAACAGGGTTGTCAGTACTGACTGGAGCAAGTCAAGTCCCTTCAGTTTGCTGCAGTTTCATGACTTTGGAAAGTGGATCTTAGACTAGACTGGGGTAAAATTTCTCTGAGTGTGCAAAAATATTGCTCTTGTGATCATGTAGAAGGGAACATTAGGACGTAAAGGTAAGTTTGGAATCCCATTTCATTCTGAAAAGATATTGAGTGTTTCTGTTTCTTACTTCTGTCCTTACATGTATAAACTTTCCTTAGAGTGAAGAGTCCAAATTTAGCATGTGAATGTCAGACAGGAAACGTGGAGGTTTTTGAGATTAACACTCTGGTAAACCCATCTCTAGTGATTCAGGCACTTCTTTGCATCATTTGTCTGCTTTAAGCATCTGTTTTGATGTCTGTGTACCAGCTTTGAGTCCACCTCCCAACTAAGAGGATCCACCATGTGAATTCCTGAACTCCAGAAATCAGGGCCCATCAAGCAGTGGCTACTCTAAATCCCCAAAGAGGCCAACTCCTCCCCCGGAACTACAACTAAAGGAAAGTAAAAGCTGGCTGTGACAGCTCAAATGCAATGACCTTAGATTTCCTCTTTTCTTAAGCCTTTTTTTTTTTTTTTTTAATGAATTGCCAAGAGGCTATTGGTGGAGAGGCTGAAAGGGAATTAGAAAGGTGGAAATGTAAAGTGCAAAGTGGGTGCCTTCACGGATAAAAGTATTTGGGGGAGGACAGGTTGAAAATCTATTGAGTTTAGGAGGTATACAGTATCTTTTATGTTTTATTGTTGCTGCAATTGGACTGAGAAATCCACTTATGGAGTTGGCAGTGAAATAGTCAACCAACCCCAGGAATACCAATATGTCAAAAGGAAACCTTTTCCTTTCAGCAAATAAAATATTAAGAGGGCTCAACAAGAGCCAGTGGGAAGTGGCCTGGAGAAGGAGATGAAAAATTAATTTTAATGCATGGAAGACTAAGTAATTCACTTATTTCACAACCTCAATCAATTTTAATATTTTAGTATTTAATGTGAATGTAGTGGCTCTCCAATAATATTTTAAAATTTGTTTCTCCCTTTTTGGCTTTTGTCTTATGAGTACTTTCTATTTTCTTAGCCATGTTTCTTAGTGTCTAGATAGGGAGGTTTCAATGATTTCACGTTACTCAAGGCTAGAATCTACCCTGCCCTCTCTTCACCAGTTTTGAAAGTTATAAGATTACTAAATTGGGAGCAGAGGCAGCAGGAAAGACCCTAAACCAGCTTTTAGGCAGGCTGATTTTTGGAGAGGCCACTGAACCCCGAGAGCCTCTCACATCTTCTGGGACAAGCCATTGTGTGGAGAGCAAAATGGGGTCATTTAGTCATTAGTCCCTCCGATATCAGCCCAAGAGGGGAAGCTGTCTGCCTTTCCCCACAATTTAGACACTTATCTTACAAATTCACCAAGCTCGGTGATTTCTGAACAATGCCAGCTGTTAGGGAGCCATTTCCCTGGCATTTTCCCCATAATTTGATTTGAAAGGAAAAGATTAAACTCAGTCCGACCCAGAACTGTCAGCCCAATGCCCTCAAAGAGTTTGACAGAAAACACACACACACACACACACACACACACACACACACACACAAAATCTTGCAGACACTTAGATGAAGAAACCGCCTGCACCTGTGCGTTAAGGCAAGCTCGCAGGCACATCCACAGGCCAGAAAAGGAAGGTGGGTAGGACCAACCATGGAGATTTCTCCCAGAAAGATGGATGAAATGAAAAACTAAATTCACGTCCTTATTGATAACCAACTTTTAGGCAATGTTAATTTTAGGAATAAGGCTAGATTGCATTTAAATGGTGAGCAGCTGGTATGAGTTAAAATGTTAGCATTTTAACTATATTTAACAGAAATATTTCAAATGTTAGCATTTTAATGATAGTTATAGCAGCTAAGTTTTCCAGGGTGTGGTGATGTCACTTCCAAATCAGTAATAAACATTCTGTCTATTCTTCCATAACTGAGTAAATAAAAATATCAGAATTTTTTTATGAAATACTTATTTTACTTAATGCTCCCCTCAAAATATGATTTTGATGATAGTCTTACCTTCGTTTCTCTGGTAGGGTCATTGATTCCTAGAGAGATTAACTTGTTAACAGTGGAACAGTTGATAAACACTAGAATTGGATTTTGGTCCAGCTTTAGATCCTGAGGTCTTCTTGTTTTGTTAATGCATCTTCCCTGCAAAAGGCAAGGGAGAAATATGTTATAAAATTTTTAGCCCATGTTGGTTGGAAACTAACCTGGTGAAATCTGAAACTGGCCCCTGTACACAAAGAGTAAGGAGAGACCAAGAAAGAGTCAGCCACTCCAGATTGGTAGGTGGTGGTGTTAAGAAGAAGGAAATTTACAAAGGAGACTTATCTCTAGAGCTGTAAGGTGAATAGATCTGCCCCCACCCATCAGCATCTTAAGAGTTTATGGAGATTGTGAAGTCAGATTCTGTCACATATACCATCCACATGGTCTCAAAAATATATACCTCCTTCAAGCCTGCATCATTGAAAATGGTTCCCACTTTGGAAACAGTTGGTGAAACTTACATTCCAAGGATAGGAAGTGGGGACAATGAGCCTGGGTCCAGCTCTTGGGTCAACAAGCACTCATATCTTCTTGATGATCTCCTCCAACAATCCAATGGTGTTCCTATACTGTTGCTCAAACTTTCTCAAATACAAGTATTTTAAATTATCCTTCTTGAAATTGGTCTCACTGTTCTTCTTCCCTGGGCTCTACCTCATTTTACTGAGGGATTTGTTGGGGAGACCATGGTTGCTTCTGTTGATAGCACCCTCTAAGTTTAGAAGCAAGTCTCAAATATTTCTAGTTTCTTTTGAAAAATGTCAGTGTTTAATACCAAGAAATATATCATAAAGTCACAGCATATTCTTTCAGTTTAGAAAGAATCCAATTCCCCCATTTCACAGGAGAAGAAAGAGTTAGATATAGACACTAACTTCCCCAGAGTCACAAAGGTCAGGTCAGTTCAGTTCAGTTGCTCAGTCGTGTCTGACTCTTTGTGACTCCATGAATTGCAGCACGCCAGGCCTCCCTGTCCATCACCAACTCCCAGAGTCCACCCAAACCTATGTCCATTGAGTCGTTGTTGCCATCCAACCATCTCATCCTCTGTCGTCCCCTTCTCCTCCTGCCCTCAATCTTTCCCAGCATCAGGGTCTTTTCAAATGAGTCAGCTCTTCACATCAGGGGGCCAAAGTATTGGAGTTTCAGCTTCAACATCAGTCCTTCCAATGAACACCCAGGACTGATCTCCTTTAGGATGGACTGGTTGGATCTCCTTGCAGTCCAAGGGACTCTCAAGAGTCTTCCCCAGCACCACAGTTCAAAAGCATCAATTCTTCTGCACTCAGCTTTCTTTAGTCCAACTCTCACATCCATACATGACCACTGGAAAAACCATAGCCTTGACTAGACGGATCTTTGTTGACAAAGAAATGTCTCTGCTTTTTAATATGCTGTCTAGATTGCTCATAACTTTCCTTCCAAGGAGTAACCATCTTTTAATTTCATGGCTGCAATCACCATCTGCAGTGATTTTGGAGCCCAGAAAAATAAAGTCTGACACTGTTTCCACTGTTTCCCCATCTATTTGCCATGAAGTGATGGAACCGGATGCCATGATCTTAGTTTTCTGAATGTTGAGCTTTAAGCCAACTTTTTCACTCTCCTTTTTGACTTTCATCAAGAGGCTCTTTAGTTCTTCTTCACTTTCTGCCATAAGGGTGGTATTATCTGCATATCTGAGTTATTGATATTTCTCCTGGCAATCTTAATTCCAGCCTGTGCTTCTTCCAGCCCAGCATTTCTCATGATGTACTTTGCATATAAGTTAAATAAGCAGGATGACAATACACAAAGGTCATTGGTGGCCAAATGACAGCTGGATCTTACCTCCTGTTTTTTAATTTATTCTTGTCTCAGTGTTCCATTTCAGAAGCATTAATATTTTCATTTTTTACTATTTCTTAGGGTAATGAGACATATGTTTATATATATACATATAAATAATATGCCTATTATGAATGTATGTAAAATTTACCATGGGTATTTGTACTTTAATTTTTCTCCCAACTTCACACTTTTTTTATGCAACACATGGTATGTCTTTCATGTTTTTGACAATTAAGAGTTTCCCTGTTTCTTCATCCTCATCTGTGCCTAGGACAATTCTGTCAAGTATTAAGTCCTCATTAATTATTTAATGATTGATCAATCCTCTTTGAGATGAATTTGCAGGCATTTATGATTTTAAATTGTTTGGTGAGTCATTTTTATTATTTCCTGTTTTTAATTTTTTTATTTGTAGACTTCTATCACACTCAAGAGGTCATCTTGTGCTGCTGAAACACTGAAATCCATATGCCAAGAGGAACTAGAAGAGCATAGAATTTGGTTCTGTTAATAACTCATTTTGCATTTCTGAAAGTTACTCCATCTCAATTTCCATTCCCATATGCCAACTTTCCTCCTAATAATCAAAAGTAATGGAGCTTCAGTAAATAAAAAAAATACTTGGCTTAAAACTCAAGGTGGGAGGGTGCCTCTGTCTTCATTTTGAGTCCTTGGAACCTGTCATGAGATAGTCAATATGTACTGGGAAAGGAGAGACCCAGAGGTAGTGAGCAATCAAAAAAGTATTAATATTAGATTGAGAGGATACACAGAGAAGGATATCAGGGATCACAGACATTAATCAGGGCTTTCATTTACTTGGGTTCATAAATACTTTCTTTATTAAGCAATATGTAAAGATAGAATTTTGCTTTTCAGAATTCCCAGAGATGTAAGGGCAGGTTAACCAATCTATAGGTACACAGTGTAGATCTTTCCACCTACGGGGAAATGTATGTGTGTGTGTGTGTGTGTGTGTATCACATAGATAATATTCTTTCCTGATTCATTTAATTGCTTTGTATTTGAAAGAACATAGGATGGCTTATGAAGATTTATAGACTATAACAACATAAGACATTAAGAATTGGCAAGAATGAAGAATAAACAAAAGAAAAGATTTCAAATGAAGTTAAGACTGAGGCATACCTAAGATGCGCATCATAAAAATGTATGAAAAAAAGGCATGCATTTGATCTAGGGAAGCCAATAGAACTGTAGTGGCAAAGTGTCCTGACATTTACTAACCTTGTGATTTTAGACAACTTTGTCTATGATTTGGACAAGATTTTGTACATGCTGTGTTTTCAAACACTTACAAAACATTGTCTCTACCCTTCAGGATCTGGCAGTCTGGATGGGAAAACAAGATTTACTCAATGGAAACAATTAGAATTCATCATTGTAAATGTGTCCTCATCCATGCTCCATCTTGCTCAAAGTTCAATCTTTTCCTCTTTTCTTCTGGGTTAGCTAATTGGATGTCTGTGCTCCCTTCCCTCCCATCTTGCATAAGGTCACCAGCCATAACAAGTATGTTCTATCCCATCACTTTTCATCAGAGCATTCCTTCAGAGTGTTTCCTTCACCATTGCCAGCTGGAGGTGATCTTCACCACTGTTGGCAATAGCCATTTTTTGTTGCATTATTTTTCTGTTATTATTTTTCTTTTGATCAAAATCTTGTCCTGTCCTAGCTTTTTCCCCCTGACAGATGCTCCCTACATCCACACCTTTCAGTGACCTCCGCAGCAGGTCCCTATATTGTAGCCTTTGTCATTTCTATCACCCTCAATGGCTGTGTTCACTCTTACCCCCTGGGGATGCACTCTCATTTAACTTTGACACATATCTTCATTATCTCCCTGAGAAGAACTACAGGGGCCTAGAAAGAACTGCTAGAAGTGGCTCACATAGTTTCTCAGAGGTGGTAACAATTGGGTGATGCAAATTTTACAGAGGAGAGAAACATTAGAACTTGAATGAGCACAGCTGTGAGACTGATGAGAAGGAAGCTGGTGCTGGGATAGATGAGGGCTGGGGCAGTTGAGTCTATCGGAGGGTCGCAAGTGGGAACAGACTGGCTTCTTCAGGCCCATTGTTCAAAGGTGAATAATCGTTCTTCCTGACAGAATCTGGAGTTGAGTCCAAGGGTACACTATCCCAAAAAACAAAGGTTCAGAAATTTTCTGCAAGGAGTAGGCTTCCTGTTGTGACATAAGAGATCAATGAGACAGTGAGAAACGGGATGCAGATCAGGTCTGATGCAACTCACAGAGGTCATGTCCCATCAGCCTGCTCAGTCGCTCAGTCGTGTCCAACTCTGCGACCCCATGGACTGCAGCACGCCAGGCTTCCCTGTCCATCACCAGCTTCCATGTTCCATCAGTTTCTATCTAAATACCTATCTGCTAGAGTCCTGGTTTTGCAAACTTTCTGGAAATTAGTCCATATAAACAGGGCTGTGTTCTATTTCTAGGAAATTCCTATCTAAATATTTTAGGTATTAAATTAATAAAAGTGTTATGTATGTTTTAGCTTTCAAGAAGAGATACTGAAAACATTTCAGATTTTATTGTATTTTCAAAGTCATCATAACAAAATACTTAAGTTTACATTTTTAACTGGTATTATTGGAAGCTTTTAAGGTAAGTGGAGCTTTCTGATCATTATAAATGACTCCAAATTACAGTAATTCTTGGCTTCTTATAAACTGTTTTTATTATTTTATTGTCATATATATCACAATATCATATTTATGTTTATGTGTATATGAACATATATAATTCATAGTGATATACATATATTTTAACTGCATTTTTTAGTTTGTGAAAACAGAAAGTGTAAGATGCTCAGTCGTGCCTGACTCTTTGTGACCCCATAAACTACACAGTCCATGGAATTCTCCAGGCCAGAGTACTGGAGCAGGCAGTCTTTCCCTTCTCCAGGGGATCTTCCCAGCCTGGAGATCAAACCCCAGTCTCCTGCTTTGCAGGTGGATTCTTTACCAGCAGGGCTGATATATCCCTAATTTTCAGAGTCTTTAAATCTCCAAAGGTCAATGTTTGGTAAATTTGTACACTCAGAATAAGACTTTTTTGGGGGGCTGGTCAAGAGAAGGACAGACAGATTGGTGAGATGTGTACAGAGGAACTGTTATCGCCAACATTTTCACTGTTACAGATGAATCTTAATGCAGATTCTGCTCCCAGTCTTTGGGAGAATAAACAGCTGGAGAAGAATGCCACCTTCCTGAATCTGAAAATGAAGTTGATTATGAATTTAGCAGCATACCAGGTAATCCCATATTATGACTTGGTGACTGTGCTTAGGCTGAGGCTATCAAATTAAATGTCTTTGGTGATCCCATTTAGCAACTTCTTGGGCACTGATTGACCTTGGGATATGGGATACAAGCAGTTGTCTGGGTATCTCAATCTCATGTTTGTTTTGGGATCAAACATTAAAAATTGGAGACCTCCTGAGAGATAAATCATTCAACTGAGAAGAATGTTAGCTGTTGTTGTTTTGCTTGTACTCAAATTGAGTTGGGAATTAGACCCAAACCAGGATGTCTGGAGTCAGCAGCGGAGCAGGAACAGATAAACATCATATACAATATTGGTGGCAAGAATAGACCCCCAGAGTGATGCCAAAAATAAATACTGGCTGTCTACAAAGAGGATGCCAAGAACCAGGTGGAAATGTACCAAAATCAGCCTCAGAAAATAAGGCTAAGTCACAGAGCTGGAGGGAACATGAGACTCAGAAAGTTAAGAGGAATCTATTGTGCAGAATTTCCTTAGAGTCTGATTACTGAGTAACAGACTTAAACCTGCCTTTTCTCCATTCATGCCTTGGCCTTTCTCAAAGCTTGGCGCAAATAGAGTCCCTCGTGGAATTTCTTAAACATCCATAGATAGTAGCCTTTCCTGGAAGTCTTGTTAAAAACATAAATGCCTACGTTCAAAACCTGATCCACTGGTTAGAGCAACAAAATCTACTGGTTTAGGGCCTTTTTTTTGTATAAAAGGCCAATAGTAACTATTTTTGGCTCTGTGAGCCATATGGTCTCTGTCACGGTTTCTCATCACTGCTTCTGTAGCATGAGAACAGCCATACACAATAAAACACATAAACCAATGTGTTACCGTGCCCCAGTACAATTTTTTTTTTTTTTTTTACAAAACAGGTGGCATGCCAGATTTGACCCGTGAACCATGGTTTCCTGACCCCTGGTTTAGAACTATGTCATTCCTCCCCCCAACACAGTGGCCTCATGCGTCTTTGTAAAAAATAGGACTTCAAAATAGAAAGCCAGATGTTTCTTCTAATCACCTATAGTGTTGCAGATAATGCTATTATTGATGCTCAGAATCTCTGACTATAAAAGTTGCTGGGATGTGAGTATACACAACTGTGGCAGCAAATGCAGTTTCTCCTGGAAGTTACTGGCAAGGGAACTCATTTCCCCAAGTAGCTCACTCACTTGCCTGCTCTCATGTTAGAAATTTCACCTTTGGTAGATCGCTTCAGTTCATAGCAGTGCTATGTTTCCTGATACTGAATGCAAGATAAAGAAGAATTTAATTGTTCCTGCCCTCATGGGGTAAGAAAAGCAAATTTTCTTTTGACAACTTAAATACTCCTGAGAAGGTAAGCAATACTCATCCATAGGAAAAAATGGGTTGAAGACGGAACATGGAGTTTATTTTGTTAGCATCAAGCATTAATAGCTAAGTGTGTTTGCTTATAAAAGTCTTTCTGTGTGTGTGTAAAATGTGGTTGGGAAGGCGTTGGTGGAATGTATTAAAGAAATGGGCAGCATTGAAATGAACATTTCCAAAGGCATTTTAGTCAAAATCCAGCTCTTTCATTAAGAAATCATCTTCCAGCTTCCAGTGGGGTATAATCAGTTTCTTGATTAGTGTTTGCAGTCACAAGGGTTTAGAGTTGCTTCTACGTGACTCAGGGACTTGCCACAATCAGCTCAGAAAAATCAAGCTCCCTATAGCTGCTTGTCAACCTCTGTGGGCTCTGGATTACTGTGGACATGCCAGTCAAATGTAGAATGGTGACAAGATTGGCAGCTGCTCTTGGGGACTCTTAAGTCTAGCTTATCCTTCATAGATGGATAGTGCATCCTAAGATGTGACTTGACTTCTGGGAACAGCTAATTTGATAAACCAATTGAGGATAATACCTTTTTAAGTTATTTGCATTTATTTCAGTTAAGATATTTGCATTTTACTAGAGGTTTTATATACTTTTCTCATAAGGATTTACTAATTGGAAATTTCATTAGAAGATGGTCTCAACCACCTGTACTGGAAAGGTTTTAGATCAGAACACTATAGTTAATTGAATGCCAGGAGGCCTGGGTTTTTGTCCCATCTCAAATTACTAAATTAGTTATAACACTATGTTCCCATTATGGTTCTCAGTTTTCTCATTCTATAAAATTAGTTTGGAATTACATGATTACTGCTTAAAACGCCAGGATAAGCTAATTTACACTAAAGTATTAATGACTGACAGTAGTTTAATTAGTTAGTTATCCAGGTATAGAAGCATTTTGAAAGCTCTTAGACCCCAAAGATTCTGCAGTATTCTCATTTTGGACATCTCATTTTAGCAATGCAGAGAGCTTTCCATTTTGCTTTAAATTATACCATGTAGGTTGCAGTTCCAATTGAGGCAGACAATTGAGGATTGCTGGGATTTCTGTGAAGATGCAGAGTAAGAAAGGATTTAGACCCAACATGCTATAGTCAGGTGTGCTTTATACACTGTGATTTGGAGTTGGGAAGGGGTGATGCTTTTCAGTCTCAACTTCCTCCAGAGTTTCAAGACAGGGAAACTTGTGTTTATTTGGTTCTGACACCTAGGTGCAGGTGATCCAATCTGGACATTAATCTACTTTCTTCATCCCCTCATTCCCAATCCCATAGATCCCTGTCTTACTGTAAAGATTTTGAGGGTTCCTTGGACAGCAGGAAGATAAAACCAGTCACTCTTAAATGAAATCAACACTGAATATTCATTGGAAGGACTGCTGCTGAAGCTGAAGCTTCAATACGTTGGCCACCTGATACAAAGAGCTGTCTCATTGGAAAAGACCCTGATGCTGGGAAAGATTGAAGGCAAGAGGAGAAAGGGACAACAGAGGATGAGACCATTGGATGGCATCGCCGACTCAATGGACGTGAGTTTGAGCAAACTCTGGGAGATGGTGATGGACAGGGAAGCCTGGTGTGCTGCAGTCCAGTTGCAAAGAGTAGGACACAACTAAGCAACTGAATAATGAATAACAATATTGAATATATGTTGTAAACATGCATATCTATATAAACAATTTTGCTGAACTGTAATTCCTGATGCCAGCATAACCTCCATCTTAAACCTAATTCTCCTCTCTTTTTATTTTGCTTACCCCATGAGGACAGAAATTATTTTTTTCTTCTTTTTTTTCATATACCATCAGAAGCACTATAATCTTCCATGTCGGATAGGACTCTTAACCCAAATGACTCCTCTTAGACAAAAATTATACTTTTTAATGTTTTCTTCAGAGTCATAAGAATTCCTATCCTCATTCAACACATTATGACAATCACACTGTGACAGGTGCTCTTTAGGTCCCCTGGGGCTGGAGAGTGAAGTCTACAAGGTCCTGACCTCAGGGAGTCTGCATTCTGGCAGAGACAACAGGCAATTCACAAATAAAAACCCACATATGTCAGGTCAGGCAGGTGCATTCTGCAGGAGAATAAAGCAGTGAAAAGTGAAAGTCACTTAGCCGTGTCTGATTCTTTGTGATCCCACTGATTGTAGCCCGCCAGGTTCCTGTGTCTGCCAGAACACTGGAGCCGGTAGCCATTCCCTTCTCCAGGGGATCTTCCCAACCCAGTGTTCGGACCCAGGTCTCCTGCATTGCAGGCAGATTCTTTACCAGCTGAGCCACCAGGGAAGCCCAGGAATACTGGAGTGGGTAGCCCATCCCTTCTCCAGCAGATTTTCACGACCCAGTAATCGAACCGGGGTCTCCTGCTTTGCAGGTGGCTTCTTTACCAACTGAGCTGTGAGAGAAGCACAGGGAAACCCAAATAAAGCAGGGGAGTCTAAAGAGCAATGGAAGGTGGACGCTGTTTTGATAAGCTCGACAAAGGAGCTCCAGGCAGGGCACACTGGATGTGAAGGCGGTGAGCAGAAGCACTGCTTGGACTCCGGGCCAGAGGATTCCTGGCTTATCATTTGTCCCCATCTACTGTTTCTGATTTTCAGTGACTTCACCTTCTGATTTGGCAATTCCTGCCTGGACTCTGTCCTCTCATCTCTCATTTTAAGGCATTCCTTCCTGTGTCCAAGGACCCCTCCTGATGTTTTCAGTTGATTCTTCTTATTCATAGATTCCTTGTTTCCTATTTTTTCTACTTGCTAAAGTTACTTGTAATCCCCATTAATACTATGGCATTTCTGCGGTCATCCATGGACATGCACGTGCACCAAGGAGTGAAAAATTCGAGTCACCCCATGTACCTCCCCTCTGAGGCTGAATCAAACAAGCTCTCATCCTGTAAACACATTTCCTCTTCATGGTCAATTTTCTGTGGCATATTTTACATTATTTTGTGTATTTTGTGCTTTCTGTTGGTGATTTACCTGTTTAAGATGGCCTTTAAGTAGAGTGCTGAGTTCTTGTCGATTGTTCCTAAGCAAGTTAAGCAGAAAGGCTGCGATGTGCCTCATGGAGAAAACACATGTCTAAGTAAGCTCCATTCAGCTGGGAGGTAGAGGCTCTTGGACATGCGTTCAATGTTAAATGAACAACAATGTGTAATAGTAAGAGACTGTATTAAATGAGGTGTCTTTGAAAGGAACAAATAAAATGTAAGGTTTTTCACTGATAAAAGTGTTGTGACCAAAAGCTCAGGGGAACCAAATCCTGTTTTCACCATAGGAGTAATGGTTCACTGTTGCTAAACCGAATGTCTCTGGTGGCTTTAGGAAAAGTAAGTAAAAAGAATACACTGTAACTTACTAGGTTTTGCTTTTAAAATAATTTATCTTGGGGTTCCTCAGATTACACATGGACATCATCAGATGGTTAATGCCAAAATCAGATTGATTATATTATTTGCAGCCAAAGACGGAGAAGCCCTATACAATTAGCAAAAACAAGACCAGGAGCGGACTGTGGCTCAGATCATGAACTCCTTATTGCCAAATTCAGACTTAAATTGAAGAAAGTAGGGAAAACTACTACACCATTCAGGTATGAAGTAAGTCAGATCCCTTATGATTATACAGTGGAAGTGACAAGCAGATTCAAGGGATTAGAGTTGATAGAGTGCCTGAATAACTATGGACAGAGGTTCATGGCATTGTACAGGAGGCATTGATCAAGACCATCTCCAAGAAAAAGAAATGCAAAAAGGCAAAGTGAAGCTAGTGGAGGTGTTGGAATTCCAGTTGAGCTGTTTCAAATCCTAGCAGATGATGCTGTGAAAGTGCTGTACTCAATATGCCAACAAATTTAGAAAACTCAGCAGTGGCCACAGGACTGGAAAAGGTCAGTTTTCATTCTACTCCCAAAGAAAAGAAATGCCAAAGGATGTTCAAACTACTGCACAAATGCACTTATCTCACACACTAGCAAAGTAATGGTCAAAATTCTCCAAGCCAGGCTTCAGCAATATGTGAACCATGAACTTCCAGATGTTCAAGCTGGATTTACAAAAGACAGAGGAACCAGAGATCATATTGCCAACATCCACTGAATCACTGAAAAAGCAGGAGAGTTCCATAAAAACATCTATTTCTGCTTTATTGACTATGCCAAAGCCTTTGACTGTGTGGATCACAACAAACTTTGGAAAATTCTTCAAGAGATGGGAATAACAGACCATCTTATCTGCCTCCTGAGCAATTTGTATGCAGGTCAAGAAGCAACAGTTAGAACTGGACATGGAAGAAATGACTGGTTCCAATTTCCAAGAAATTGAGAAAGGAGTACATCAAGGCTGTATTTGTCACCCTGCTTATTATATGCAGAGTACATCATGTGAAATGCCAGTCTGGATGAAGCCCAAGCTGGAATCAAGATTTCCAGGAGAAATATCAATAAACTCAGATATGCAGATGACACTCCCTTATGGCAGAAAGTGAAGAAGAACTAAAGAGCCTCTTGATGAAAGTGAAAGAGGGGAGTGAAAAAGTTGGCTTAAAACTCAACATTCAGAAAACTAAGATCATGGCATCTGGTACCATCACTTCATGGCAAATAGATGGGGAAACAATAGAAACAGTGAGAAACTTTATTTTTTTGTGCTCCAAAATCACTGCAGATGGTGACTGCAGCCATGGAATTGAAAGACGCTCCTTGGAAGAAAAATTATGACCAAATTAGACAGCATATTAAAAGCAGAGACGTTGCTCTGCCAACAAAGTTCCAACTAGTCAAAGCTATGGTTTTCCCAGTAGTTATGTATGGATTTGAGAGTTGGACTATAAAGAAAGCTGAGCTCCAAAGAATTGATGCTTTTGAACTGTGGTGTTGGAGAAGACACTTGAGGGTCCCTTTTACTGCAAGGAGATCAGACCCGTCAATCCTAGAGGAAATCTGTCCTGAATATTCATTGAAAGGGCTGATGCTGAAGCTGAAACTCCAATGCTTCGGCCCCTGATGTGAAAAACTGACTCCTTAGAAAAGGCCCTGATGCTGGGAATGATTGAAGGCGGGAGGAGAATGGAACAGCAGAGAATGAGATGGTTGGACGGCATTACCGACTCAATGGCCATGAGTTTGAGCAAGCCCCCAGAGTTGGTGATGGACAGGGAAGCCTGGTGTGCTACAGTCCATGGGGTCACAAGGAGTTGGACACAACTGAGCAGCTGAAGTTAACTGAACATCGTATTTTATTGCCTGGTTACATTCTAATTAATATAGCACTCTGTTTGCTCTTCAGTGCTTCTTTAGTTGTTTCAGGCTTTTTTTTTTTTTTTAATTGATCTGTTATTGTGTCTGCCTACAAATCACTGAAGGTCTACTAGGTGCCCAAACTAGGTGAGGAGTTTTTACTGTAAAGACCCTGAAAAATAAGCGCTAGGAAGTCCAGTTTGCAAGTTAAAGCCCTGAGGCCCTACAGGTTCAGTTATTTGCCCAAGGTCACCATGTTAATAAAGCTGAGGCATCTGGATTTGTTCCAAGATTTGCTGGGCTCTGAAGCTTTTTATATCTTGCGCAGTTCTGGGTGCCTGAGAGAAACTCTGTGAGCTAAACAGAGTGTTACAGAAAGAAGACAAAAGAGGGAGGGGAAGTCAAGGACAATTCGTGCATTGTGTTGGTTGGTAGCAAAGCTATTTTTCTCTCTGGAAGAAAGAGATGAAAGTTCTGATATTCAAATGCTCACCCACCAGGCACCCTTCAGAATTCCCATCCATCAGCTGGCAAATGGACACATTTTAACAAGCACAATCACAACCAAGCAAGTTCTGGCAACAAAATATGCCTCCACTAATGATATTCAATTGTTCTAAGAAGACAAAATGGTCTGAAGTGTAATGAGATGCCAAACACACAAATGCACAAAACAGGCTGCTCATATTTAAGTCCTTATGTTTCTTGAAGTGAAAACTCATTTTAAGAAGATTATGGTGCATATATTATAAAGTGGGATGATATTCCACATTCATGCCCCACTGGGGCCTTGACTGTATTAAAAATATGAAAACAAAACCAACAACAACATTTTGTTCCCACACAAGTACTTTGCTAATAGGACATGTGACGGGGTAGTCATTTGTTTGGGTTATTTTTATTGCAGGCTTTATGGATGCATTCAGCCTTTTGATACACAATGAGTGCAGAAAAATTTTCAGCCAGGCTCCTAAGAGTGAGAGTACCCTAGAGACAAGGGGCAGAGGGTCAGGACCATTGGAACAGACCTGCTGGTGAGAAAGTGGAGTGAGAGAGTGGGAAGGGAGCAAATTTGGGGTGACATCTCACACCACCCCCCCATCTCTGGGTAGAACACAGCAACTTCTGCTGAGGTAAGAGCTAGATTTTTATCCTTGACCAAGATCTATTAAACACGTTTGTCAGTGGCAAAAAATTCCATGATTTTTAACATTATTATATGAAAAAGCCTTTGTTTTGATGAAATTCCTTTGAGAAATGTAAACAAGCAAAACATGAAACAAATGATATAGTGGAAGTGAGGGGGCTTGCTTTAAAAAAAAAAAAGTATAGTTTCTCTCTCTTCTTTTACTTTTTTCTTAGCAGCAGTACTTAGAGGGGTTCTCGAAAGCCCCAGTCTCCAAGAAACTGTGATAATCACTGATTCAGATGGACTGAGATATTTAAATATGTAGGAAAGGTGAGTGGATTGATAAAAGAAAGGGTACACTTGATCTTAGCCAAAAGGCTGAGAAGCTGCTAGGCTCCTCTGTCCTTGGAATTTTCCAGGCAAGAATACTGGAGTGGGTTGCCATTTCCTACTCCAGGGGATCTTTCAGACCCAGGGATAGAACCTGCATCTCTTGCACCTTCTATATTGGCAGGCAGATTCTTTCACCACTGTGCCACCTGTGAAGGCCCCTTTAATATTCAAACATGCTATAATCATTCCCTTAAAATGTAAGAGATATAAACTGTTTTGGATCCCATGTTCTCCTAATCTCAGTTCAGTTCGGTCACTCAGTCATGCTCTACTCTTTGCGACCCCATGGACTGCAGCACACCAGGCCTCCCTGTCCATTACCAACTCTCGGAGTTTACTCAAACTCAGGTCCATTGAGTCAGTGACGCCATCCAACCATCTCATCCTCTGTCGTCCCCTTCTCCTTCTACCTTCAATCTTTCCCAACATCAGGGTCTTTTCAAATGAGTCAGTTCTTCACATCAGGTGGCCAAAATATTGGAGCTTCAACCTCAACATCAGTCCTTCCAATGAATATTCAGGACTGATTTCCTTTAGGATGGACTGGTTGGATCTCCTTGCAGTCCAAGGGACTCTCAAGAGTTTTCTCCAACACCACAGTTCAAAAGTATCCATTCTTCAGCATTCAGCTTTCTTTATAGTCCAACTCTCACATCTATACATGACTACTGCAAAAACCATAGCCTTGACTAGACAGACCTATGTTGGCAAAGTAATGTCTCTGCTTTTTAATATGCTGTCTAGATTGGTCATAACTTTTCTTCCAAGGAGTAAGCATCTTTTAATTTCAAGGCTGCAATCACCATCTGCAGTGATTTTGGAGCACACAAAAAAATAAAGCCTCTCACTGTTTCTATTGTTTCCCCATCTATTTGCCATGAAGTGATGGGACCAGATGCCATGATCTTAGTTTTCTGAATGTTGAGTTTTAAGCCAACTTTTTTCCCCTCTCCTCTTTCACTTTCATCAATAGCCTCTTCAATTCCTCTTTGCTTTCTGTCATAAGGGGAATTGCATCTGCATATCTGTCATCTGTATATCTGAAGTTATTGATATTTCTCCTGACAACATTGATTCCAGCTTGTGCTTCTTCCAGCCCAGTGTTTCTCATGATGTACTCTGCATATAAGTTAAATAAGCAGGGTGACAATATATAGCCTTGAAGCACTCCTTCTCCTATTTGGAAACAATCTGTTGTTCCATGTCCAGTTTTAACTGTTGCTTCCTGACCTGCATACAGATTTCTCAAGAGTCAGGTCAGGCGGTCTGGTATTCCCATCTCTTTCAGAATTTTCCACAATTTGTTGTGATCCACCCGGTCAAAGGCTTTGGTATAGTCAACAAAGCAGAAATAGATGTTTTTTCTGGAACTCTCTTGCTTTTTCAATGATACAACGAATGTTGGCAATTTGATCTCTGGTTCCTCTGCCTATTCTGAAACCAGCTTGAATATCTGGAAGTTCATGGTTCATGCATTGTTGAAGCCTGACTTGGAGAATTTTGAGCATTACTTTACTAGCATATGAGAGAGTGCGATTGTGCAGTAGTTTGAGCATTCTTTGGCATTGCCTTTCTTTGGGATTGGAATGAAAACTGACCTTTTCCCTTCCTGTGGCCACTGCTGAGTTTTCCAAATTTGTTGGCATATTGAGTGCAGCACTTTCGCCACATCATCTTTTAGGAATTGAAATAGCTCAACTGGAATTGAGCTCCTAATCTGGTCTTCCCTTTGCTCCCCTTTACTCTTGTAAAGAGTTCTCTGCCGTTACTATCTCTACTTTCTATTAACTCTTCGACCCATTCTGGTATGGCTTCTGTTGTAGCACCAATGAAAGCATAGTTCAATAAAGCAAAGAATCTTTGTGGCTCAAAAAAAAAAAAAAAAAAAAAAAAGAAAAGAAAGGGAAGCAGAAACCACTCCACACATTTCAAAGGGAAAGTTAGTGGGGATGAGGAGCTAACCCAGAAATTAATGTTGTAGGAAACACTCACCATTTTGCTGGTAAAGGAAAAGGGAGGAAGTGGTGTAACCAGGGTCTAAGAATACCGAACACAGGCCACATGTCAGCACTGGAACCATAAAGACAGCTTTAGGGCAGAAACCAGGGTCAGGCTGCTTCCTGAGATGCTGCTACAGGTAAGGAGAGAACAGGGTAGAAATGCTGCTTCTTAGGAGGAAAAATTGTGTGTGTGGGTAAGTCATGGGTGGGGAAGAAAAAAGATGCACTTTTGTGGTAGTTGTATTCTTGTATCTTGTTACAAGTAAAATTGTTCCTCAGTTTCTTTCTTCTTTTTTAAAAAAAAAATATTCATTGGCCTATACTTACTTTAAAGTGCTGTATAAGTTTCTACTGCATGGGAAAGTGAATCAGCTACTTGTTGTTGTTCAGTCACTAAGCCGTGCTCAACACTTTGAAACCCCAAGGACTACAGCACACCAGGCTCCTCTGTCCTCTGCTACCTCTCAGAGTTTGCTCGAATTCATGTCCATCAAGTTGGTGATGCTATTTAACCATCTCATCCTCTGACAGCTGCCACCTTTGCCTTCACTCTTTTCCATCATCGGGTCTTTTCCAATGACTCGTCTCTTCACATCAGGTGGCCAAAGTATTGGAGCTTCAGCTTCAGCATCAGTCCTTCAAGTGAATATTCAGGGTTGATTTGCTTTAGAATTGACTGATTTGATCTCCTTTCAGTCCAAGGGACTCTCAAGAGCCTTCTCTAGCACCACAATTTGAAGCCATCAATTTTTTGGTGCTTAGCCATCTTTGTGGTCCAACTCTATCATCTGCACATGACTGCTTGAAAAACCTAGTTTGACTCTATGGATCTTTGTCAGCAAAATGATCTTTCTGCTTTTTAATATGCTGCCTAGGTTTGTCATAGCTTTCTTTAAGCGTCTTTGAATTTCATGGCTACAATCACCATCTGCAGTGATTTTGGAGCCCAAGAAAAGAAAATCTAACTGTTTCAACTTTCCCGCCTTCTTTATACCATGAAATGATGGGACTGGATGCCTAGATCTTAGTTATTTTTTAACATTGAGTTTCAAGCCAGCTTTTTCACTCGTCATTTTCACCTTCATCAAGAGGCTCATGGGTTCCTCTTCACTTTCTGCCATTAGAGTGGTATCATCTGCATATGTGAGGTTGTCAATATTTCTCTTGGCAATCTTTATTTCGGCTTGTGATTCATTCAGCCCAGTATTTCATGTGATGTACTCTGCATATAAGTTAAATAAGCAGGGTGACAATACACAGCCTTGTCATACTCCTTTCCCACTTTGAAACCAGTCAGTTGTTCCATGTTTGGTTCTAACTGTTGCTTCTTGACCTGCATACAGGTTTCTCAAATGACAGATAAGGTGTTCTGGGACTCCCATCTCTAAGAATTTTCCAGTTTGTTCTGATCCACACATTGAAGGCGTTAGCATAGTCAATGAAACAGAAGTGGATGTTTTTTCTGGAATTCTCTTTTTTCTGCATGATCCAATGAATGTTGGCAATTTGATCTCTCGTTCCTCTGCCTTTTTGTAAACCCAGCTTATACATCTGGAAGTTCTTGTTTAACTTACTGCTGAAGCCTAACTTGAAGGATTTTGAGCATTACCTTGCTAGTATGTGAGATGAGTACAATTGTATGATAGTTTGAACATTCTTTGGCATTGCCCTTCTTTGAAACTGAAATGAAAACTTACCTTTTCCAGTCCTGTGGCCACTGCTGAGTTTTCCAGATTTGCTGACATGTTGAATACAGCACTTTAACAGTATCATCTTTTAGGATTTGAAATAGCTCACCTGGAATTCCATAAACTCTGCTAGTTTTGTTTCTAGTAATGCTTCACAAGGCCCATTTGCCTTCCCTTTCTAAGATGTCTGTCTCTAGGGAAGTGATCACACCATCACGGTTATCTGAGTCATTAAGACTTTTTTTTTGTATAGTTCTTGTGGGTATTCTTGCCACCACTTCTTAATCTCTTCTGCTTCTGTTAGATCCTTACCATTTCTGTCCTTTATCCTGCACATCCTTGCATGAAATATTCCTCATAGCTCAGCTGGTAAATAATCCGCCTGCAATTCAGGAGACCCCAGTTTGATTCCTGGGTCAGGAAGATCCACTGGAGAAGGGATAGGCTACCCACTCCAGCATTCTTGGGCTTCCCTAGTGGCTCTTCTGGTAAAGAATCTGTCTGCAATGTAGGAGACCTGGTTCGATCCCTGAATTGGGAAGTTTGCCTGGAGAAGGGAAAGGCTACCCACTCCAGTATTCTGGCCTGGAGAATCCCATGGGATTGCACAACTTTCACTTTTTCCGTTTCACATCTCCAGTTTTCTTGAAGAGATCTCTAGTCTTCTTATTCTATTGTTTTCCTTTATTTCCTTGCATTGTTCATTTAAGAAGGCCTTCTTATCTCTCCTTGCTGTACTCTGGAAATCTGCATTCAGTTGGGTATATCTTTCTCTTTCTCCCTTGCTTTTCACTTCTCTTCTTTTCTCAGCTATTTGTAAAGCTTTCTCAGACAACCACGTTGCCTTCTTGCAGTTCTTTTACTTTGGGATGGTTTTTTTGGTCACTGCATCCTGTAAAATTTTATGAACCTCTATCCATAGTTCTTCAGGCACTCTGTTTACCAGATCTAATCCCTCAAATCTATTCATCACCTCCTCTGTATAATCAGCTATACACACACACACACACACACACACATATGCCTCTTTTCAACTTCCTTCCCATTTAGTCACTTGTAGAGCATTGAGTAGAGTTCCCTATGCTATACAGTAGGTTCTCACTAGTTATATATTTTATCAGTTCAGTTCAGTCGCTCAGTCGTATCCGACTCTTTGTGACCCCATAAATCACAGCATGCCAGGCCTCCCTGTCCATCACCAACTCCCAGAGTTCACTCAAACTCATGCCCATCGAGTCAGTGATGCCATCCAGCCATCTCATCCTCTGTCATCCCCTTTTTCTCCTGCCCTCAATCCCTCTCAGCGTCAGAGTCTTTTCCAATGAGTCAACTCTTTGCATGATTTATACATTGTATCAGTAGTATATATATGTCAATCCCAATCTCCCAATTCATCCTGCTCCCCCACTTTTATTCTTTGGTGTCCATACATTTGTTCTCTATGCCTGTGTTTCTATTTCTGCTTTAAATAAGATCATTTATACCACTTTTTTTCCCCCCAGATTCCACATATATGCCTTAACACACAATATTTGTTTTGCGCATTCCAGGCTCCATTTGCTCTCAGTCAGTATCTCATATGGTTGGAATCCTTGCCCTTTGTGGATGATTCAAATGCTTGCCCCTGCAACAATTCAGTTCTCAGTGGTCTTAACTATAGTGGGTTCACTTGGTCTTTCATGGCATCTTTTTGCCCTTGGGCTCCAAAGATAGCCTCTTATCCCTCCATTGTCTAACAATGACCCTGTTTCCTTTTCATAACTATCATCAGTCAATAAGTAACTCTCTTCTTTGACTCTCGGGTTAGTGGCATGAGAAGCCCAAAGTGACCAAGCGGAAATCTCAGTATCACTTCAAAGAGGTCATTCGTACACTAGTTGATGGACGCATCCTTCCTTTAAGAACTAATAACTCTAAAATCTCATAGCCTGAATTTGGTGGGATGGGAAGCAAAAATTTTTGTGTGATTTATTAGGTGTAACAACGAGGGCAGTCCCTCCCTTCTCCTCTTTATTTCCAAACTCATGCTTGACAGCCACAGAAGGAATAGTGCTACATATTGGTCATTAGTTCAGAGCCCGTATCACGTTTGAAAGTGAGTCTGCAGTTGATCATCTTATTATTCCATGTTGGCCAGGTACATCTGTAGGGACACATAGATGGCATAAAACCAGTCAATGTCATGGAGTTAGTTTATTGCTGCTCTTTTATGCTGAAGTGAGTTGTTGAGTTGGCACCACTGTTAGCTACTGTTGGGTAGTGTGCTAGCGTGGTGAACAAGGCATGTCATTATCCATGGGTGGAGGTACTGGCAGAAAAATTTTAAGCAGGAAAGGAAGATTCTAAGAGTAACGTTCTGTTCTTTAGGGGCGCACCACTGTTCCCAATGTTATAGAAAGTATCTAATATAATCAGACTGCCAACAGGTGCTTGGAATGGTCCATTTGAGAAATGATGACTTGTTAGGGCCCCTTGGAAAGTTAAGCCATCAGCAGTGACAGAAGCAGGTTTTCTTAGTAAGATGAGAGCTCATGCTTTTGACCCAAATATAACTTTCTACTCCTGCTGTCATGGCGATGTGAATGTGAGTCTATTGAATAAGCATCAAGGTGGCTGAGCAGAGACTGGCTAATATGACAGGAAGGGTCATCTTTTCTACCTAATATTTGAGAACTTTCTCTGCTCTGAGTACCCTGTAATCAATCACATAGGACAAATATATCCTCTCTTGCGGTGTCCTCTCTGGGAGGGTCTTCTCATGCTTCTTCCCCTGAACTCCTTATAATTTTATTTCTTGATTTTTCTTCCTTTCCAGTTACATGATTCCTAAGCCAAACTATTATCTATTGCTTGTGAATCAGTATAGATTCGCATCTCTGGCCATATTTCAATCCATAAAAAGTAAATAACTAAATATACTTCTTCTCAGAGTGAGGCCAGATTAAGATAGGAAATAGGAAGATTGCTTTTCACTGCTGCCTTTCCAGAACATTCCTGATTAGGATTGAAGTATAGCAACACTTCAGGCTGGCGACAGCATACCATATAGAAACATCAGTGAACTAGGGCTGAATTGTTTCTGCCTCTGTAAACTGGTCATTAGTGTTATCCTGTAAAGCTATAGGTTAAAGGGGTGGTGACAGACGGTTCACTCTGTGAAAGTGCCAAGGGATTCTGAGCCTCCTGCTTGTGAGATTTGCTTAGATCTCTAAAACCGCTTCTTACATATTGGAGTGCTGCTCCTCAGCACTAAATGTTTGTTTTAGTGGATTAAAAAACACCCATCTCATGATGTAGCTCATATTTCTGAGTTAGTTTGAGTCAGTTTTTTCCCATGATCAGATATCGAATCTCTATCAGAGCCCAGATATCAATCTAAAACTTTTCTTTTCCTAGAGACTAGGAGAAGTCCAGACTTTTTTTTTTTTTTTTTTTTTCCCCCTAGAGGCTAATACTATCTTTGGAGAGGTATATTATCTTACTCCAAAATCCTAGGGGAACTACATTATGATTTGTCT
Organism: Capra hircus; assembly: GCF_001704415.2. Classification (NCBI taxonomy): domain Eukaryota; kingdom Metazoa; phylum Chordata; class Mammalia; order Artiodactyla; family Bovidae; genus Capra; species Capra hircus. The sequence goes on along the minus strand of NC_030831.1, from coordinate 19,298,430 downwards.
ACTGATGAATTCTAGGGATTCATTTGTCCTTTCTATTTGCCATAGTTATTCTGAGTTTCATTGGAACAGCTGGACAGTAGGGCCTTAGCAGCAGAGCAGCACTCCCTATAACCTGGATCAGTTTTAGAACCCATTCAGTACTGGAAGCCTTTCAGTTTGTCAGTAAATAAGTTGAAACAGCAGCATCAGATGAGGTATAGGTTGCCTCCAAATGCCAAAAAAGCCAAACATGCATTGTGATAATTTCTGAGTGACAGGCTATATAAGGAGAACTCCACTGAACACCTAGACATGTCACTGAAGTGCTAGGTCCATATATTGTCAAGAGGTTTATCGCCTAACCTCTGATACACTTGAGTGTTATTAAGGCATCTGTAGCAGTTGCCACTTTCTGTTCATCAGGTTCCATCAGCCTGAGGTCATCAGGATAGTGGATCAGCACAATGTCCTATGAGAGTCTCAATACGCTCATATTTCAGTGTGCTGCATGTTGGTTTATGATGAAGATGAGGAAAGTGCTCACAGTTCTGGAGCAAATTAGTTAAAGAGTACGGCTAACCTGTCAGGTAAAAACTTCCTGCTTCAGGTGGCCTTTAGAAATTAATATATACAGAAAAAAATATCTGATGTATAAACATGCCTGATGCCAGGGGATTTTTACTTTGTTCAAGGAAAGACAATGCCTACGTAACATCAGCTATAATCTAAGCTATCATATGATTTATTTTGTGATAATCCAGTCACTTCCAAAGCTTTTACCTCCTTTTGCACAGCTAAAAATTTAGTAGTTAAAATAGTTCAATGAGTGCCATGATATGATAGAACTCACCACTTCTGTAAATATCAAGTCTTTTGTTACTGAATATTATACCAATCAGAGTCCAAGTAAGATCATTCAGGAGACATGTACACTTCCAGAGATGCTACCAAAGGCAGAGAGAAAGCAAGAGGAATTTCTTCTTTCTTCCCATCTTCTGATCTCTCAGTAATGCCTCCTTTGGGAAAACTAACAGGAGACTGATTGGCAAACATAGCTAAAATTTTTAATTTTAGCATTACAAGGCAGAGAAGTGTAAATATAGGGCTGCAAGATGCTAAGTAAGTAACTGACATAGTTACTCTTTGTGTAATAAATGATATTTGGCACAGACTATGAAATATTTATATGACATATAGGTGTTCTTGTTTTTCCTTATAATGTATCATGCACAGGGCAGTGAGCAATAAAATGTGCCTTGGAAGGCTATGGTGCAATGGGAACTCTGTAATGCAAGTCCTGGAAACTTTGTATCTTTCTTCAAACCAAGGAGATTAGGATCATGTCAAACTGAAATAAATCGATGTCGAGAACATAACATTTAGGGACATGAGGTGGTTAAGATGAGAAACAGCAATATAAATGTAAGACGGAGAGGAAGGAGTTTGGGTGGTGTGAGAAGGCAGACATGGACATTACTTCATATCCACTAGGAACCCTCAGGATGTCATGGCGAAGGAGAATGTTTACAATATATGACAGTTAGACCTGTCATGTCTCACCCATCAGTGAGCTTCCCATTTTAACAGCAAGATTTCCAAGTACAGTCAGAGGTGACCACGAGAATGGAAAAAAAAAAATCTAGACATCAGTTAGGACATACATATGATAAAAATGAAAAATATTTATTTGGAGAAGACTCAGTGTCATTTGTCCACAAATTTCTCTTGCATTTCATTCTTTCCTGATTTCTTTTTAGTCAAATTTTAATAATTTTTCTTCTCCTGAACTCTATTGTTTCCTTTAGCGCAGGTGTTCATTAACAACACTCTCAGTGTTAGATTAGACATCTCTCTTTCTTTTTTTTTTTTTTTTTTACTTCCGCTTTTGGAAGATATTTTTATTGTTTAGATTTTTATGTTGGCAGGTATCTTCTTTTGGCACTTCTGGGATATCATGGTGTAATTATCTGGCTTCTACATCGTTTGATGATAAATCATCATCTCTCATTGTTTCTCATTTTTCTCTCCTGCTTTTTAGGTTTTCTGTTTTTAGTTTTTAGAGGCTTTATGATGACATATGTAAGGATACGTCCTTTGTAATATTTTTACTTAGAGTTTTGTAAGGTTTTCTAATCTGCCGCTTCAAGATTTTCAAGTTTTGGAAAATTCTTAATTTTGATCTCTTTGCATTTCTTTTACCTCATTCTTTTTTTTGTTTTATGTTACTATTACAAATGTATTACAACTTTTCACCATGACCCATCCTCTCTCTTTCTCTCTTTAAAATTTCCATTCAGTTTTTTTTTGCTGTAATTATTTCCTGCTAATCTTTTACTTCCTTAATCCTCTCATCAGCTGTGATGCAATGGCTGTTAACCTCATCTATTGGGTTCTTAATTTCAGATATCGTAATTTTAAATTCTAGAATACACATTTGATTCTGCATCACAATTTCCAATTGTAAGGTGAAATGGTCCATCTTGTCATTTATTTTTCTGAACATGTTAATCAGTTATTTTAATATCCAAGTTTGATAACTGTAATGCCTGGAATAACTATGGGTCTGTTACTATTATCTGTTTTTCTCTTGATTCAGTTTTTCAGAATGCATGTCAAGTTTTGGTTGAATAATGGAATTTCTTATTTAAAAATAATTGTAGAGTTATCTGGATAAAGATTTCCTCTTTCAGAGAGGATGACTCTTTTATTTTTTGCTGGGATGTGATTGTGTATGAGATAACTCAAGGTTGGATTTCAGACATTGTAAGTATTGATACATCTCACATTTGTTCCCACTCCTAGACGTACTTTTCCAGAATTTTTTGGAAATTCTAGAATGATAGGGATATATAAGGAGTGCAACGGCTTAATCCTACGCTGGTTCGTTGCCAAGTGAGTTGTGGGACGACACAAGACAAAAGAAACAGTTGGAATGTATTCATGTTTTTCTATTTTCCATTTCATTAAGAAAACAATGCCTTTACCTGTACTTTAGACCTACGGTCTAGTGTCATTAAGAGGAAAATATGAGTGCATGTAGCCATGTGCTTATTATTGGAATTAAAGCTGTTTGAAATTTCTTGAGGCTCTCTGCTGGCTTGGCACATTATCATATGTTTTTATAAATGTTCACTTAGGACTTGAGACAAATGTGTACTGTTTTATTGTTGCTTAAAAAACTATAGAGGGCCACTAGTTCAACATTCTTATTTATACTGGTTTTAACTTTCAAATTCTTGTTTTATTCATGTATGTGTCCTGCCAACAATTGAAAGTATATATTGAAATCAGTCATCTTTACTTGTTCCTTCATGTTGTCTCACTTTTAATATGTATCTTTTTGATAATTGCCCTTTTAAAAAGTGTTATCTGTATCTTCTTGGAGAAGGAAATGGCAACCGACTCCAGTACTCTTGCCTGGAGAATTCCATGGACAGAGGAGCCGGCAGGCTACAGTCTGTGGGATCGCAGAATTGGACACGACTGTGCGACTAGCTTTCTATCTTTCATCTGCATCTTCTAAAGGCTAAACCAAATACTTCAATGTGCTTTTACTTCTCCTGGACTTTCTACTCCAACATCTATCGTATTGAGCTTCTCAAGGCTTTTAATTCTAGGTTACTACAAATATTTTGTTTTTTCCCTAGTTATTTTAAAAAGCAACACTCCCCAATATCAACATATTTGATGTATAACATACATTACATTTTATGTGATTTATTATACTGTATACTTATACAAAATGTATATATTATATACATGATACTGTATATGTACATGTATGAGTATGTGTGTAATATCATCATCTGAACTTGCAAAATCAAAGAGATTTGTCAAACACAAATGTTGGTGTTGAATGAACTGTAAACTAATATGTAAATAATAGAATATCTTTTAAAACACAGAAAATTATTTCTAACTTAAGGTAAGCAAAGATTTATTAAGACACAAGAATCATGAAACTTGAAAAGAATAATTCAATAAAATATATTTTATCTATCTCTCATTTATTGATATAAATTTTGATTTTTGAAAGACATTTTCAAGTATGTAAAACAGCAAGCTACAGACCAGGATATCTGCAATTATTTTTTATTTTACTTATTTTTTAAATTGAAATATAGTTGATATGACAGTCACAACTCATATTAAAAGGCATATATAAATATATAAATAATTTAATCTGAGAAGATAAATGATCTAATTAAAAATGTGGAGGGGATTTTAAAAGATACTTTCTAAGAAAAGTGTGAATGGCCAATATGCATATGAGATGATGCTCAATATCCTTAGTCCTTGGGGAAATGAAAATTTACACCACAATGAGATAGCTATAAAGGCAGTACAATGGCTAATGTTTTTGTAAAAAGTCTGATTCTACTAAGTTTTGTTAAAAATGAAGAGTGAGTAGAACTCTCATATACTGATGATGACAAATGTTAAATGACACAGCTCTACTGGGAAATAAGCAGTTTCTAGTAAAGCAGTACATTTACTATGCATGTGTGTTAAGTCGTTTCAGTTGTGTCCGACTCTTTGTGACCCTTTGGACAGTAGCCCGCCAGGCTCCTCTGTCCATGAAAATTCTCCAGGCAAGAATACTGGAGTGGATTGCCATGCCCTCCTCCAGGGGATCTTCTCAACCCAGGGATCAAACTCGTGTCTCCTAATTTTCCTGCATTGGCAGATGGGTTCTTTACCACTAGAGCCACCTAGGAAATCCATACCTTTACTATATGAATCCACAATTTTATTTCTTAGTATTTTCCTAAGAGAAATGAAAGCACATGCTTACCCCAAGACTTATATATGAGTATTCTTAGCAGCTTCACTCATAAGAGCTCATTAAGAAGTAAATGGATAAACAAATTCTGGTATATCCATTCAACGGACTTCTACTCTGTAATAATGGAAATAGACTCATAATAAATTTAACAATATGGATAACTCTCAAAAATACTACACTGATTGAAAGAAGCTAGATGCAAAATAGTATATACAATGAGCTAGCACTTATAAATATAAATTTAAATTTAAGTGATAGAAAACAAATCAGTGATTTCCTAGGGCCAGGAGTAGGAGATGAGAATTTATTGCAAGGGGCTCAAGACAACTTGTTTAGAATTATAAAAATGGCTCAGACTGTAAAGAATCTACCAGCAATGCAGGAGACCTGTGTTCAATCCCTGAGTCAGAAAGATCCCCTGGAGAAGGGAATGGCTGCCGCTCCAGAATTCTTGCCTGGAGAATTCTATAGACAAAGGAGCTTGGCGAGCTGCAGTTCATGGGGTCTCAAAGAGTTGGGCACAACTGAGTGACTAACACTATCACTTTCTGTATCTTAATTGTCGTGGTGGTTTCATGAATGCACACATTTATTAAACACTGTGCTATATATACTTATAAATTGTTCATTTTATATTATGTAATTTTCTTCAATAAAGTAGATTTAAATTAAAGCTCTTTGACATATCAATCTTATTTTTATATTTTTTTCCAAATTAAATACGTAGATGAGAAAATAAAGATAAATATAAAACTTTAAAATTTAGTTCTTCATATAAGAGATAACCTAGAAACAACAGACATGATTAATAGTAGTGGGTTGTATCAGTAAGTTTGTTATATCCCTATAATGTGGTCATTAAACTAGCAATTTGCTGTATGACACAGGGAGCTCAACCCAGAGGGGTGGGACGGAGAGGGAGATGGAGGGAGGTTCAAGAGGGAGGGGACACACGTATATCTGTGGCTGATGCATGTTGACGTATGGCAGAAACCAGCACAATATTGTAAAGTGATTATCCTCCAATAAAAATGTTCAAATATATAATTATATAACATTTAAAAAATAAACTAAAAATGATGATGTAGATGCATGCTAATTAGTATGCAAATAAACCCTTTTACTCATAATTTAATTTCAGCCTCACAATAACAGGTAAGCTTAGGAACCAACAAGAGAAACACAGCTTTGAGAAAGTGACGTATTGTATCAGCTATATAATTGAATGGAAAGGATTATTTGGATGAGGTTCATGTATATAGGTATATATTCTTCCTTCTTTATCAGGCTGTTACTCCTGCTATATCCATCAGTTGCACTTGTCATATTCCAGTCTGATCTGTTTCCTTGAAGTGACAGAGAGCAGTGCTGAGCACATCTTGTTCATGCCGGTTGAATATGCTCAATATTATTCATCACTGAAGAAATATAGTCTGCAATAAGAGCTACATAGAAATAAGGATATCCAAAGCCAATATTCTGTATGAATGGTACCATAACATACATACATTTGTTGTGATTCTGATTGAATAAAAATATGCCTTCTCACTTCAGTCTGATACCATTGCTCTTTAGGGAATTTAGATGACAACTCTTTGGAAGGACTAAATTAGGTCTGGTGTCTGGCAAAATGCTTCATCAGGTCAGTCTTTACTCCTGCATCATCCTCACTTCATCAATTTGCCTCTTTTCTTTATCTTCATTTTTCCTTCACTCTTCTCTCAGATCTCACTAATCAAGTATTGTTGTACTTCTTCAGGGTTTGTCAAAGTGTGTGTTTGTGTCTGGTGGGTGTGTACATATTCTCACCATACTCCTAGTGACTCTTGAGTGATCTTCTACCACCGTTGAAGCTAATTGAATTTCTATAATGTTGTGATACTGTGATACTGTGACTTATAATAAGAAATAGGTATTTGGTCTTTGTCCCAGTTCCTGGCAAGAGCTTCTAAAACCCTTGGAATTTTCTGTGATAAAGGCATCGTCTGTTAAGTAATGAGGTGACTTTTGGAAAGTCCTTAGGCGATCTAAAGCTGAGGGAGAGTTGCCAGGGAAGAAATCTTCTGGTGAATACTGGGGCTTTCAGTAATGCCCCAGCCACCTATCCCTGGAGGGGACAGAGGCTGGAGTTTGAATCAATACTCAATAGCCAATGATTTAATCAATCATGACTTGATTCAAATTCAGTTCAGCAGCTCAGTTGTGTCTGACTCTTTGCTACCCCGTGGACTGCAGTATGCCAGGCTTCTCTGTCCATCACCAACTCCTGGAGACTACTCAAACTCATGTCTGTCACGTAGGTGAGGCCATGCAACCATCTCACACTCTGTCATCCCCCTCGCCTCCCACCTTCAATCTTTCCCAGCAAGGTGTTTTCCAATAAGTTGGTTCTTCCCATCAGGTGGCCAAAGTATTGAAGTTTCAGCTTCAGCATCAGTCCTTCCAATGAATATTCAGGACTGATTTCCCTTAGAATGGACTGGTTGGATCTCCTTGCAGTCCAAGGGACTCTCAAGAGTCTTCCCCAACACCACAGTTCAAAAGCAACAATTCTTCAGTGCTCAGCTTTCTTTATAGTTCATCTCTTACATCCATACATGACTACTGGAAAAACCATAGCTTTGACTAGATGGACCTTTGTTGGTAATGTCTCTGCTTTTTAATATCCTATCTAGGTTGGTCATAGCTTTTCTTCCAAGGAGCAAGCATCTTTTAATTTCATGTGTGTAGTCACCATCTGCAGTGATTTTGGAGCTCCCCAAAATAAAGTCTCTCACTGTTTCTATTGTTTCTCCATCTATTTGCCATGAAGCGATGGAAAATCACTTAGTTTTCTGAATGTTGAGTTTTAAGCCAACTTTTTCACTTTCCTCTTTCACTTTCATCAAGAGGCTTTTTGGTTCCTCTTCACTTTCTGCCATAATGGTGGTGTCATCTGCATATCTGAGGTTATTGATATTTCTCCCAACAATCTTGATTCCAGCTTGTGTTTCTTCCTGCCTTGCATTTTGCATGATGTACTCTGCATATAAGTTAAGTAAGCAGGGTGACAATATACTGCCTTGATGTACTCCTTTCCCAATTTGGAACCCATCTGTTGTTCCATGTCCAGTTCTAACTGTTGCTTCTTGACCTACATACAGATTTCTCAGGAAGCAGGTCAGGTAGTCTGGTGTTCCCATCTTTCAGAATTTTCCACAGTTTGTTGTGCTCCACATAGTCAAAGGCTTTGGCATAGTCAATAAAGCAGAAGTACATGTTTTCTGGGCCTCTCTTGCTTTTTCCATGATGCAGTGGATGTTGGCAATTTGATCTTTGGTTACTCTGCCTTTTCCAAATCCAGCTTGAACATCTGTAAGTTCATGGTTCAAGTACTGTTGAAGCCTGACTTGGAGAATTTTGAACACTGCTTTGCTAGTGTGTGAGATGAGTGCAATTGTGTGGTAGTTTGAGCATTCTTTGGCATTGCCTTTCTTTGGGATTGGAATGAAAACTGACCTTTTCCAGTCCTGTGGCCACTGCTGAATTTTCTAGATTTGCTGGCATATTGAGTGCAGCACGTGCAACCTCCATAAAAACCCAAAAGGACAGTTTGGAGAACTTCCTGGTTGGTGAACATGAGATTTAAAGAGAATAGCATGCTCTGAGAGAACATGGAAACTCTGCACCCTTTCCCCTTACCTTACCCTGGGCATCTCTTCCCTCTGGCGGTTGCTGAGTTATATCCTTTCATAACAAACTGATGATCTAGTAAGTAAAATGCTTCTTGCAGTTCTGTGAGATGCTCTAACAAATTAATTGAACCCAAGGAGGAGGTTGTGGAAACTTTTGATAGATAGCCAATCAATCATAGGTGCAGGTGACAATTTAGACTTGCAACTAGTGTCTGAACCCCAAAGAAGGGGTTGTTGTTTTTGGTCAGAAGTACAGGTAATAAGCTGGGCTTGTGACTAGTATATAAAGTGTGTTTGCAGGGGAGGTGAGGAACTAGTCATGTGGGACTGAGTCCATCACCCCTGGGACACTAACTCCAGTAGACAGTGTCAGAAATGAGTTACATTATATAGCATCCAGCTAATGTTGCAGAGAGTTGCTTGGTGTGAGGAAAAACGTCCTCACGTTTGGTGATCAGAAATGTCAGAAGTGAAGTTTTCTCTTTGAAGGTAAAGGACAGAGGCAGAGAACAAGCGTGGTAGGGAAGTACTGGGATTCTCCCTACTCGGGAGGTAGACTGAACTGGGTTTTATATACAATTGTAGATACAGACCCACACTCTTTTATGTGAAAATCTTAGTGTCAGATATGTTTCTGAATTTTAGAAAGATAATACAGCACATGCAGTGATGTCTCGAGTACAAACCTATTAATAGTTATTAATATTCTGAGGTAAACATCTATATTTTCACTAGCAGCCTCATTTCAGTTCAGATCTGGATTGCTGTTGAGTGAATTCAAGCCAGTTTGAATTAGTTTTCCCTTACTGGAAGTGTGCATAAGAATTATGAGCCACATCTAGTTTTCCAGGAAAGAACTCTATTTTTTAAAAATTAAAAAATTGCATTTTATATTTGAGTATAGTTGATTAACAATGTTGTGTTAATGTCAGATGTTCAGCGATTCAGTTATACATACACATATATCTATTTTTCAAATTCTTTTCCCATTTAGAGTATTACAGAGTATTGAGCAGAGTTCTCTGTGCTATACAGTAGGTCCTTGTTGGTTATCTATTTTAAACACAGCACTCTGTTCAAATCAATCCCAAACCCAGGAGAGAACTCTTGACATTCTTTTAGTCTGCAAGCTATTGTCTCTTTTACTGTATTATCTGACTTCTTGAGCCTCTTTATTTATCCTCTAGTTTTTGATATTTGCTTCAGAACTTGCTTCTGGATTTGGATTTGGATTTGTGTATGTGTCTAGGAAGGCATAATTTAATATCTTTAAATTCACCTATTTTGAGTTTACAATTTGAGGGGTTTTGTAAATGTACACAATCGTGAAACCATCGTGACTTTGAAGGTTTAAACATCCTTACCACCCTCAAAAGTTTCTTCTTGTATTATTGCAGTCAGTTCCCCCTCCCACTCCAGCCCTGGGCCAGGCAATCACTGATGTTTCTGTGTGTAGCTTTCACTTAGCTTAATGTTTTGTGATCCATGTCCTTTTATACATTAGTATTCTGTTCTTTTTGTTGTATGTATATTTTTTTCTGAGTGGTATTCTCAAGTGTGTATAACTGGTGACTAGATCAAGACTGTATGGCACATTTCTGTCACAAATACTATTAAGCAATAAAAAAGGTCTTGTGCTTCTAATCTGTTATTCAGCTTACCAGTCTTTGAATCCCTGCTCAACATTGAATGCTTTCTCAGATTAAGAGCTGCCTTACTTTCATTAATAGCTTTAAGTCAGCAAAATTTTTACCAGCTCTTAAGTTTATCAGGCTGAACTAGGCTTAGATAGTGCATCGCCCTAGAGAACATTAGAAACCTAACTCCCCTCCTCTGGCTCTGCAGATCATATCCGTGACCTTCCATGACACACATCCAGCTAGTATCTATGCAGGGAATGCTTTCCAATGATTATCAATTTGGCATTCTGAGGATGGAGCTCAATACTTTTTTCTACTAGGGCCAGGAGGATCTTTCTGCCTCTTGCATGGAATGGAATCCAGGTATTAAGAAGTGTGCCCTGTTCCTGAGAATGCAGGTGGATCGACCTGAATCAAGAATCCAGGGGGAAACCTCTCCCATCTAAGGCCATACTTAAGCCCTTCTCCTATTGCATTTGAACCCCAACGAGTTTACTATGGAAAGAGGTTTGAAAGGATTCTGTCTTTCCCACACTTAGAAATTTTGCTTGTACAGAGACATGCTTATATGAACCAGAAAAGGAGGGAATGAAAATTGGGATGAGAGTCAGTGGTCTGTAGGAGGGTCTAATAAACTTGCCTGCTTCTAAGTAGGATCACTCCACCATGCTGTTGGCTATGAGGAGCACCATCCTTTTTGAGGACCCAGCCCAGGCCTAGTGATAGGATGTCCTGTCCATGGAAGGTACCATTCACCTCCCAGTGGAAATATCCATGCAGCAGGGCATAATCTTACCAAGTTTTTCTCAAGATTCTATGGAGACTATGAAAGTAGACACAATTATCATTTATAATTTATGGCTACAGGCAGAGCTGAGGGCAGGGCAAGCTATAAGAATGATAGGAGATAGAAATATTATCAATACTATTCTAAAATTTCAACAAATTTTTATTGTGTTTCTTAGTATTTACATCTATTTAGTTACTTCATTTGCTTGCTTTGGGGGGTATTCCCTGCACCGCACTCCAGTACTCGTGCCTGGAAAATTCCGTGGACAGAGGAACCTCGTGGGCTGCCATGGATGGAGGAACCTGGTGGGCTGCAGTCCATGGGGTCGCTATGAGTCGGACACGACTGAGCGACTTTACTTTCACTTTTCACTTCCATGCATTGGAGAAGGAGATGGCAACCCACTCTAGTGTTCTTGCCTGGAGAATCCAAGGGGTGGTGGAGCCTGGTGGGCTGCTGTCTATGGGGTCACAGAGTTTGACACGACTGAAGCGACTTAGCAGCAGCAGCAGCTGAGGGTATTCTCTGGCGGCTCAGATGGTAAAGACCCTGTCTGTACTGCAGGAGACCTGAGTTCAATCCCTGGGTCAGGAAGATCTCTGAGAGAGATCTTCTCCACTCCGGTATTCTTGCCTGGAAAATTTCACGGTCAGAGGAGCCTGCCAAGCTACAGTCCGTAGGGTCACAAAAAGTTGGACACAATTGAGTGATTAACACTTATGCTAACACTTGAGGGGTATTTAACTTATCTCTAATTTTCCTATTTAGTGAAATGGAAATGATAATAATAATATTTTGTTGTTATTGTCTCATAAGAATATTGTGAAAATTAAATGCTGTAACACACGTAGCGCTCTTAGGATAGTAATCCTGGAGACTAATAATGTCTCAATGAAATGAAGTCACTGCTATCTTACCTAATAATATTTTTCCAGGGAGGAAATATTTTAGTAACCTGTGGATTACATGTAGGCAACACAGAAGGGATAATCTGTTTAGTATCATGATATAAATCTGTGCCATTGTGACAGAGCTGTATGTCTACAGATTATTATGCAGACCTGATGCAAAGTAGTGACTCGCTGGAAAAGACCCTGATGCTGGGAAAGATTGAAGGCAGGAGGAGAAGGGGACGACAGAGGATGAGATGGTTGGATGGCATCACTGACTCGATGGACAGGAGTTTGAGCAAGCTCTAGGAGTTACTGATGGACTGGGAGGCCTGGTGTGCTGCAGTCCATGGGGTCGCAAAGAGTCAGACATGAATGAGTCACTAAACTGAACTGAAGGCATGAATATGAGGCTGAGACTGAGTGAGAAGAACCAATCTCCTTTCACACACACGCACACACACACACACACACACACACACACACACTATACTTTGAGAGATTGAGGAAGAGGCAGTACTCCAGACAGGTGGACTATTTCTAGCCATCCTAACTGGGAACGTGGTTACATGGGAGGTACAGAATAACCTGGTGGCGCCATATAGAATCTGCCCGCAATGCAGGAGACTCAGGTTCTTTCTCTCAGTTGAGAAGATCCCCTGGAGGAGGGCATGGCAACCCACTCCAGTATTCTTGCCTGGAAAATCCCCATGGACAGAGGAGCCCAGTGGGCTATAGTCTATGGGGTCACAATGAGTCAGACACGACTGAGACTAACACTTTCACTTCACCTTTTTTTTCACACCCTAAACAACCTAGAAGTTCTCTCATCTTGTAACTAATGTTGAGAGCTTTTCTCTATTATAAATCTCTTCTACTTTCTTGAAGCCTTTGGTAAAAAGTTTAAACTCCCATAGTCTGGCCTTATATATTGTTCAGAGTAGGCTCCATATCTGCTTCAGATGATGTAGTCAGGACACAACAGTGATCACCTGTGGGACTCAGTTGTGGTTTGGAGAGAGGTGATGTAAGGGGAGAAAGCAATGCTATTCTCTGAAAAAACTGGTTGCCTGAGTGACAGACAGTAAGCACTATTTGGGAATTTCTAGAATTCCTTGAGGATGAATATCTGGTAAAATGCATTGCACTTCCTATGAATTCTAGTAGGGTAGGAACTCAAGTGATTGTTAAATGGGCATTAATAAAATTCACAAGTAAGGAAGGCAGTGTGAGATGGAAGAAGAAACCTTCACACTCCTGATGACTGCACTCAGTAGTTTCTAGGCTGCTCTCACTGGTTTCCTTGGACAAAATGTCTCCCACACCCCCAGCAGTCTTTCCTTAGGGTAGAGACAATAGAATGGCTTGCAGATCTTCCAGCCCCGATAAGACAGAGCTCTATGGCTCTGCAGAGATCCCACTTCACAAGACAACATGGGAGGTCACAGGGCTCATGTCTCACCAGTTGATTAAAATCGAGTGGTGAGATGACCTACAGCATCAACCATCAACCAGGTATCCTAGGTCCACTGGGCTTTCCAGAGCTCTTCCTCCTCTACTGAAGACAAAACCTCAAAAACCCAGTACATGGCAGGGCAAGTGCCACCGGATTCCTGCCTAGAGTAGACTGATTCAGCCAGTAGGTTCAGGGTGAACTGGTTAACATGTCCAAATTCTTTGACTCCAGGTGACCCTGTGTTGAATGTGAATATGGGCTTGGAGATTTAGTGGTGGATTCGATTCTCCCTGGAGCTAGCCCCTGGAATATTTTTCTTCCATTCCCCAGCACCCATATCTACAGTGAGAGCAGGATGAAAGTAACTTATGTCCTTGCCTGCAGCCCTTTGGTACCTGAAATCTGGTGTGGCCACCAGTCAGGATGGTCTGCTTACTGTGGTTATTATGTAGGCCATTGTGCATATTATTGCCACAAAATTGCTACAGAAGGTCTGTAAATTTTCCAGCCATGAAGAAGAGGCAAGTTCTCAGTTCCATAAAAATTAGAGAAAGCAAGTACTTACTTCCAATGCCCAGGCAAAGTGATTTGGGAGCAGCAGAAAGAAAAGAGACCACATTCAAATCTAGCAGGCCACCCTTCTATTCCTTTCTTATCATGGAAGCAAGATGCATAAGTGTGGGAACTGGGCGTTTCTGTGACCCACACTATCATGGCCATCAACCTGGACATAGAGATAGGAGCACATGGTGGGAAGTCCACACTAAGTGCCTGTATTTCCATTTAGTATTTTCCATCTATTGGCTGGAGAACCTCACCTTCACTTACTGAGGAGTTTTGCCAAAAGCAGTCATTAAACCCCACCCACTCTTCTTGCCTGTCTCTATTCCAGAACTCTAAATGTACTTGCTGTTTCCAGAGAGGGGTTTTTCAGACCAGGACTGCAAAAGCTTCTCCAACACCGTGAGTGAGACTGCTCAGATGCCATGATGGCCAGCACATGTCTCCTTGCCTACCAGTCAAGGTAGAAGAACACTGTGACTCAGGCTGGGAAGACACGAAGTCCCTTGCTTCCTATTTCTCAGATGTTGTCTACCTCTCCTTCCCCCATTATTCCCCAGTCGTCCACCAGCCTTTCTTATCTGGTTCCAGTGGGCTTTGAGCTTGATCTGATCTGAGTAATGATGCTTGAGGTACTCTGTGCTCAGCCTGGCTCTCCTTTGCACTCCACATCCTGGCAAGAGGAGATATCCAGGAGAATTACATTTTTCAGGTGTCTGAGGCTGATTGATCACATCTCCAGCAGAGTTCTCTGACGGGAGCCCACCCATCACCTGACAAAATGAAGGGAATGGTCACAGAGTGGAAGATGGGATAATGCAGCAGAAACTGGATCGAGTACCCAGGCTTGCCTGGAGAAGAAGCCACCTTATGCTCTGCCATCAGGAGTCCTGGAAACATGCCCTTAGCTAATTCCTGTCACAGCTTCATAGTCCTGTCTTTTGATTCCTCACCTTGCTCTTTTTCATCTGTGCATTGCTTCAATCATCAGAGATTTATTAAAACAGTTTTACATAACGGAATGTAATAAATGCAAAAAAAGAAAAGAAAAAATAAGGACACATATTTTGAGCCGAAGGACTTCACATCTAGTGAAAAGCAAGCCTTCTAATATTGATAGGCAAAACATTATAATATAAGATGATATGGGCTTTCTCATCAGTTACTTAAAAAAACAATGGGAGAAAACATAAATTCTGCTTAAAGAAATCAGAGGATTCAAAGGAATTAGCCCTTGAGATAAGATTTAAAAGTGGGTAGGTGTTTTCTACCATTTCTAGCATGGATTGGATGGCATCACTGACTCAGTGGGGATGAGTTTGAGCCAACTCCAGGAGATAGTGAGGGACTGGGAGGCGTGGAATGCTATAGTTCATGGAGTTACAAAGAATCAGACATGACTTAGTGACTGAACAACAACAAGGGGTTTTCTAGATGAACACACACAATAAAGGGATGCGGAAGGAAGCCAATCAGGCAGAAAAAACATATACACCAATACAATAAGACAAGAGACATCCAGCTGAAATTAGAATACTGCATAATCCATGCTATTTTTTATAAGTAGTATGGTGGCTAGCAGAGGACTCTGATGATCAATCTTCTGTGTTAACTTAATTGGAACACCAGGAGCCCCAATATTTGCTTAACATTATTCTGG
Source organism: Capra hircus (assembly GCF_001704415.2). Taxonomy (NCBI): domain Eukaryota; kingdom Metazoa; phylum Chordata; class Mammalia; order Artiodactyla; family Bovidae; genus Capra; species Capra hircus. Next base: position 19,282,994 of record NC_030831.1, on the reverse strand, counting down.
ATATCTCTGTGAGGGAGTTTCTGGATGAGATTAATGTTTAAATCAATAGACTGTATAAAGATTGCCCTTCCCAATGTACGTGGCTTTATCTCATTTATGGAAGATCTAAGTAGAACAAAAAGGCTGAGCAAAGGAGAACTCACTGTCTTCTCCTGACTGTCTTCAAGCTCGGACATCAGCCTCCTCTTGACTTTGAATTTTCACTTGGACTGGAGTTTACAACACTGACTCTGCTGGTTCTCAGGCCTTTTCACTCTAACTATTCCAAAAGCTCTCTCTAGCTTTCCTACTGCAGATCTTGGGAATTTCTAGTCTCATAACTTCATGAGTTAGTTCATTATAATCTCTCTGTCTCTATCACTCTATATATGTAGATAGATAGATAGATAGATAGATAGATAGATAGATAGATAGACAGTTTTCCCTTGTAGCTCAGTTGGTAAAGAATCTACCTACAATGCAGGAGACCCAGGTTTGATTCCTGGGTCAGGAAGATCCCTTGGAGAAGGAAATGTCAACCCACTCCTGCATTCTTGCCTGGACAGAAGAGCCTGGCAGGCTACAGTCCTTGGGGTCATAGGGGTTGGACAGAACTTGGCGACTAAACCCCTACCACCACCAGATATAGATAGATATAAAGATACAGATATCTTCTATTGGTTCTGTTTATTAGTTCTGGGGGCTGGAAAGTCCAAGGTCAAGGTGCTGACAGTTTTAGTTTCTGTCCTCTTGGCTTGTAGGTGGCTGCCTTTTCACTGTGTCCTCAAGTGGTCTTGCCTCAGTGCATGGGCATGGGCATGGGGAGAGAGAGAGAGAGAGAGAGAGAGAGAGAGAGAGAAAGCAAGCATGAGCTGTCTGGTGTTTCTTCTTATAAGGAATACCACTGGATCAGGGCTTCACACTTATGAACTCATTTAATCTGAATTACTTCCTTAGGGGCTCCATCTCCAAATACATCCACCCTCGGGCTTAGGGCTTCGGTATATGAGGTTTTTGGAGGACACTCTTCAGTCCGTCACACTGGGTGAGGGTTACATGATGGGAGTCTGGACAGGACCAAAGCAGGCTATGAAAGACCCTGGACCTTACACTTAAGGGATGAGTGATGGGGAGTTACTGAAGTGTTTTAACTGTGAAAAAATGGTAAGACATATAAGAAAGCTTATTCTGATATCTGGTAAAGAATTGACTGTAACATCCCTGGAATATTCTGTGCACATATGCCAGTGGAAATTTTATGACAGCAAATTAAAAAATGAGTACTCATATCTGCTGGGAGAACTAAGGCAGACAGAAAGCCATTGCCAGACTCTTGGAGATATTTCAATATCTACACGGTTCATGAAGTTGGATTGAAAAAATAATGTGGCCCATTCATGCAGCCGCACACTAAGAGCATCCCAGTGGTATTCGTTTACCCCCAGCCATGATCTTTTCCTTGGGCTCAAGACCTAGTGTTTATCGTGCCTATATTGTCATAGGAGATCACCTCCTACTCACTGCTTTTTACAGAAGTTTTCAGTGGAGTTTGGTCCCTTTAATCTTTAGACAGCAGAACAGAAGGAGGGGAATGGTAGTGCAAAGGAAGTTTGGCTTTTGGAATTTTGTATTTTAATTGGCAAATCCCACACATACAGTTTTCTAGGCAGTAGCAGAGAAAACCCCTGACAGTAATGCATACTGGCCATTGTTGTTTTATGCTTTACGTTTTGTTTATTATTTAAAAAAATATATATGTGTTGCCTATTTATATACCTATCACCTATTTATTTTTAATATATGATGTCAGTTCTAAAAATTAGGTAAAAAGGTAAAATGTTAATCATTTCAAGCCAGCAAAGCTGGCCTTGCTATAAGCTGGCTCCAAATTTGGCTAAAAATTAGACAAAAAGGTAAAATATTAATCATTTCAAGCCAGCAAAGCAGCCCTTGCTATAAGCTGGCTCCAAATTTGGCAATGGGCTGATTGGTTTTTGTCAAATTACCATCCAACTGAAGTTGGCTGTTGTTCTTTTTAGTTTTTTGACAAGCACAAGGTGAATAGTGCATAAGCCAAAGGATAATTATACACCACGTCTCTTGAAAAACTTTGGATTGAAATAACGCACCACTCATTCAAATATGGAATAGCTAAAGAGAATGCTAAGTGCCTATGAACTAAAGCAGACCAGAACCTATGACAAAAATACTGAAAGCAAAGGAATTTAATAATTGTCCTGAACATTAATAGAAAGCTAAGACTATTGACAATAATTTGCTAAATTAACCAGAAAACACTTCAGAAAACTCCATGACATGTTTAATAAGATATAAGACATAGCCTAGATGAAATAAGGAAAGAGATCCATAAGTTCCGTAAGGGCTGAAAATGCTAAAATTAAACTTCAATATGATGAAGTACATAATAAGATGAATATGAAGGTAATTTGCACAAGTATAGATAGGATGTCAAATAATTAGAAACTGCAGCAGTTAAAACAAGGTTCTCATTCATGGTAATAAATGCAGGATTAGAATTTTTTTAATTAGTAATGGGAAAGATGAACTTGAAAAGATTTCCACTATGTACACTGTCCTGTGCTGATTGCCATTTTGGAAGCCAATTTAAACACGAGCAAGTAAACAAATACCCTATTGGATGGTGTGGATAGACATATTTGTTTGTAATTTCTGAGAAAAAAAAATGAACTCATTTTCAAATTCATGTCACAGTGACAAGTAGCAGTGACTTAAATTAGTCATTTGGGACAGTGGTTCTCAGTGTGGTCCTTGGACAAACAGCATCAGCATCAACTGAGAACTCGGAGTTTAATTTCTCAAGTCTTCCCTCAACCCACTTCATTCAGAAATTCTAGGAGTTGGGCCAAGTAATTGATATTCTAACCAGCCCTAAAGGTGATGCTGCTGTAGCTCAAATCTGAGCATTACTGTGTTGGGAGAATGACTTTATCCATACTATGAGGAGAGTAAGGCAGCTTACTGATCACATAAGTTACCCCTTATCTGCACCACAGACACACAAAATCCAGGAAAGACTGTAGAGCTGAGGACTTTGCTACTGGGGGAGCCTGTGTGCCTTAGATTCCCAACTCACAAGTGAGAGAAATGGACATAGTTACATAGATAACTGATTTTCCCAAAGAAGAACATCAAAGGAATATCAAGTATAATATATGAATACAAATAAAAGAGAAGAAGCATTGTTTAGTTCCCAAACCAGGGATCAAACCCACACCCCCTGCAGCAGAAACACAGCATCTTAACCATTGCACTATCAAGGAGGCCCTAAGGAAGCATTTCTTAAACTGAAGGAAGATCTATGTGTGCAGGTTGAAAGTGCTTTTTGCTATACAGGCAAAGTCAACAAGAAAACTGACAGCTAATTAATTCTGGGGGAAACAAGATCTTATATAAAGAACAAACTTCTTATAAACATTAAGAAAGAAAGAAGGGGAGAGAGAGAGCGAGAGAGAGAGAGAGAGAGAGAGAGCGAGCCTGCCTCCAAGATTAAAAATCCTTGCAGAAGAGGGAAGATATAGAGTTGAAAGAAAAAATGAGGTTTACATTAGAAGATGGGTACCTCTTCCTCCAAGGCTTTCAGTAAGGATGCCATGCTGTATGCAAATATTGACAATTTAAATGAGATTAACAATTTGTAAATCACATATTTCCTGGCACCTGGTTTATGCTCATTCAGTGCTAGCCCTCACCCATCATCAGAGCACCAGACACATGAATGAGGAACTTCTGACTCATCTCAGGAAGGTGTCACATTCTGGGGACTAGAGTCTAGGTCATTAACCAATGTTTAGCTTTGAGAAAGAAGGCAAGATCTGAGACTAGGTACTAGTAGTGAATGAAGTAGAAGGTTAAGAGCTTTTGGTCTTAGGACAGTATGTGTGATTGAAAATGTGGTTGACAGGCAGGAGCTGTGGAACATGAGAGTATAGTGGCAAGAAAGAATGTAAGGCAAAAAGACAAGGTTATTCAGAAGATTTTCAAATACTTCGTGTGTTCCAAGTGCAGGTCCTGTGTAGAAAAAGACATTTAATGTATATCAAATGTGGCCGTCGGCATACATTCCTCCCCTCCACTTGACTTCTGAGTAAGACGAAACCTGGACTCCCAGGTCCTCCCAGGCTGAGATTCAGTGGGGGAGAGGTCACAGTGCTTAAGTAGTACTATTACTATAGTGTGCTAAGAATTCACTTTCTTTCCCATAATGTTGCTAGTCAATGAACAATGGAAACTTTTATTAGTCATGACTTCTCCACTCTTGAGGATTATAAAATCCAGATAAGGAGACAAATACCTGCCAACCACCTGTGACACTGATAACCATTCAAAATCTAAGAGCAAGATACAGACAATAGCACAAGCGTTTATCTGCTAAGTGAAATGTAGCTATAGGATAGGCTGCCATTGTTGATGAAACTAGGATGGTAGAGGTAGGAATTAGACAGCCAAAGAATGGAGTGGTAATGCCATTGCAGGCGGAAAGAGTAGCGCAAAACTCAAAAACAGGGAATCCATATGATGGAATAAGTAGATACCTCTGAGACACTAGAATAATAAAAATCTAAGGATGTCCTTCTCTGTATGAATTTCCAAAGATGGAATAGCATTTTAACCAGCTCTTTACCAAATGGTAGCTTCTCTTATAGCATCTTATATTAACATATCATACAATCAGCAAGACACGATTATATTCTTGTTGCTTCTGAAAGTTATACAATTATCTTGATATTTTTGTAACATTAAGTTTGAAAAATATCCTTGTTTTCTCTCCTTATCTTTTTTTGGGCTACTTTTAGCAGCCTGAAAATCAGCTTTCATTTTGACTGCCGCTTAACAGAATTTGATTAAAAAAATAAACTAATTACAACGGAAATGCAGCCCTGCGAAGCTTTAAGAAAAACACATTATTTTGTTTTAGGGTTCAGTTACTATACATTCATTTATCATCTTTATAAGCGATGTGCAGGCGATGATGAATAGGCCCTGGCTTTGAATCAGGAAATGTAAATTATCCTTTTTCTTTATTTCCTTTTTCCACTTTTTTTTTAAACAAATAATGAGTGCTAGGTAATTTGAAGTTAACTGATGTGCCAAGAACTCAAAGATGATGTAATGCATGAAAGCAAGAAGGGTTACTTATCTGATAGGCTGAACAAAAACAACTCCTGGTCCAGGGGACACATACTTGAGTTGAGGTGGTTGTGTCCTGTGGTTGACCTAGCTGGTTTGGAGGACCATCAGCAAGAGCCAGGTTGCTCTGCTATTGCTTTGTATTTGAGCCTCCCTCATGTCAAGTAATAGCTTTTACCTTTGGAGAACTGGCGCATATATTCCTTAAACCCTCTCTCATCTGGAAAAAATATTTATTGAGTGTTAATTTCCAGTCAGAAAGAAAGAAAATCTAAAGAGAAAAAGTTCTATGGTTTTCTATTGCTAGGTAAAAAACTAACAAATTTAGTCACTCAAAAAAACCCACACATTTGTTATCTTGCAGTTTCTGTGGATCAGAACACAAGGCAGAGCTTAACTGGGTCCTCTGCTTAGGGTTTTATGAAGGTATCATCCAAGCTGCATTCTCAAATGGTGGTTTGACTGGGGAAGAATTCATTTTCAGTCTCATTCAGTTTTTTGGCAGAATTAATCTCCTTGTGATGGTAGGGTTGACATCTCTGGCTTCTTGCTGGTTCCTGGCTAGACACTGCCCTCATCTCTCAGAGGCTGCCTGATCATTTGTTGGAGGCGTGCAGTTCTTTACCAGATGGCCTTCTCCATCATGGCTGCTTCATCGAGCAAGCAAGAAGTCTCTAGAGGGAATCTGCTATTGAGATAGTCTTTTATTCTTTTTAAAAATTTTGTTTTGTTTTTAATTGGAGGGTGAAAACAATATTGTGATGGTTTTCACCATACATCAACATGAACCAGTCTTAGGTATACATATGTACCCCACCCCTTTAGGTCATCACAGAACACCAGCTTTGGGTTCCCTGTGTCATTCAGCAAATTTCCACCAGCTATCCACTTTACATATGGTAATGTATATGTTTCCATCTATTTAGAATATTGAAAATCTTTGATATATTATAAGAAATTAGTGCACTTTCAAGCAAGAAGTAAAGCATTTCAAGACAGACAAAATGAGCTTTATGTATAAGTAGACTTTGGATAAGGAGAGAAAATGAGAAAGCACATTACCAATTAGGGAGGAAAAGAATGCTCAAGTGTAGACCATGGGTGAAGAGCAACCAGTTCTGACTGGATGGCCATGGTTGTAGATAAACAGCGGGGATGGTTTTAGGAAAGATGAAGCTCAGAATGCTCACCTCAGGATGAATCTCAACTTTACACTGCACTCATCACTTGGTGTAGAAAAGCCTCAGTTGAAATAAAGTAGCAATAGAAATGTTAGCTTTATTGGTGCAGAAAGTTACGCATACTCATTTCCATTTTCAGGGGCTTTGCAATATTTACATTTACTTGCATATAGAATCTTTAAGATATTTGCATGTGTTCTGCAAATTAATTTAAAATTGGCAATTGACTTACATTTGGGTGACATTTACGGATAAAGATATTAGCTATAGATACCACTCACAGATAAAGTTATATGTGTCTCATTAATTCCCATATTCTTTATAAATTATGTCAATTTGATTTTTATGTGGTAATTCTCTATATATACTGCTTTCCATTTTAGAAATAAAACTCATGGATTTTTTACTCACTCTAGCACACAAAGTGTTTGCATATATCCTTTTTAATTTCCTCAATTTTTGTTTCTTCTCACACTCTTTGCTTTTATTATACCTTCTCTCAGATTGCTGAGGCAACGATTAGGCATATTGGCCTTGGAAAAATAAATAAAGAGAAGGAAAATATGTTGCTCTGTCACTTTAAAATGTAGTCCATTTACACCAACATATTAAAAGTCTAAATATTTTATTGCCTAGGCACAATCTCATTTTTATTGCCCCAATCACAGCTCATTGGTTAGGATATGCTGGGCAGAGGAGTGAGCTGGTCAGCTAATGGCCTCCCTGCTGCTAAAATTAACTAATTGTTAAAGTAATAACCATGGACCCTCACGGCCTATTTTAATAGTCAGTGGCAATCTGGGAAATTATTTTGCTGCTTTTATTTCAGTAAGTCCTCCTGTTGGCCATTTGTACCCTCTCCTTTTAAATGTCCTCTTGATGAGAAGTATTTCAATAGGAACTTGCAGGGAGTTCTGGCCAGTCCGTCCAAGTGGGATGAGCATTGTATAAGTATGTACTGGGGTGCATGTGGGTGGCCATCTATCCATTGCACCAAACTTCTTTTCCAAATGCATCTTTCCTCCTCTTCAATGTGTCTTTCACATTGGTTTGTTCCATCTCTTGCTATGTTTTGCCCTAATGCTGGCTATGACCTTGCCTGTCCTTTTGGTGAAAAACTCTTCATCCATCTTTGGATGATCACTCCAATCCATGGTGGAGGTTCAGATAAGAGTTCACCCATTCAGTATCCCAGGACAATGCTATTTCCAATTTTGACCTCTTCTCTGATATTCTAGTGTACACTCTTGCTACAATACATTTTATTATATTTTATTATGGTTTTGTACTTCACATTCTCCTTTATCCATTTGTTATTTCATGTGTACAAATCCTTTATTCTCAGTTAAGTTTACATTTACCCAGAGAAAATTCTGAACTTCCTCTTGCATCTCTCAGACACCAGAGCTATGTTAAATACATTGCAGATGCTTTTGTAAATACATGTTGAATTAAATTAAATTATATCTGGGGATTTCAAAGTTGTATCTGCTATACAAATGTCCTGTGAGGATATTTTAAATCCTTCATATCCAGAGAGAAAGAGGTAAGTTCTACACATTCCTCTACTGAGACTAAATCTTCATGAGTTTTGTCATAAACATGTCATTAGTATGGACCTCATAGAATAGAAATTATTTATGGTGTCATTTAAAAATTTTAAATGATACCAAGAAAGACACAAAAAACATTGGACTGAAGGAAATCAATCCTTAAAGAAAATGGGCCTGTGGCAGAGTTATAGGGTAAACATGTTTGAAACCAGAGATGGAAGGCTAGTCAGTCTACTCAGAGGCTCAACTGCATGACCTGCACTAACTACATTATTCACTGGAAAAACTGTGCAGGGCTTCTGCTTGCATATCTGCAAAATATTCTTTAATAAGTCTTCCTATCTGTTTAACAGTCATTAATTCAGACTGTGGAATACTCTTTGCAAAATAACTCTTCTCCTTTGTATTATTGTAACAGTTTTTTGTTTTATGCCTGTTGAGACGTGATTATTGAACTTTTTTATGAATGTCTGTAATAGTTCTATGTTGATACTAACAAAAAGACCGAAAACCAGTGTACTGATTTAAGATTCCATACCAGTCATGGTACAGTCTGATAAGTCGTGAAAAGCTTCTTGGGGATTATATCTTTCTATACGTTGGGCTAATTATAGCTAACCCATAGGAGAGTCACATTCTAGGTTAAGGACAGATTTCGGTCTGGGTTGGTACAGCTGCTTTAAAAAGTCTAGAATCCTTTCAGTACCACGTTTCTCACATTTCATGAAGACTTAAAACTCAACCATTAAATGAGGGTTGAGATTTGAGGAGTCTTTTTGCAATTCTAGCAAGCCGTACTTTATGATCCCCTTACAGTCCTGAAGATTAATATTTGAGTTTGCTTTTAGAGAATGTTTTTAAAAAGAAACTCTCAAAAATCATGGTCAGGGCTGAGACAAACTGCATCCTGACTCCTCTACATACCAGCACTATTTCTTTGGAAATATTGCTGTAATATCTACTAACTTCAATTTCCTAATAGGAAATTAAAATGGGTATGTTTTTTCTTTCTGATCTGCTTTGTAAAGTGATAGGAACCAAAGATTGTGATTATTTGTAAAAGAAAAATCAGTAGTCATTTAATGAGGGCCTGAGTGATTCTTTTATCAGTTGAATGAAAGTGTATCCACGTGTTGGATTTTTGATATCTATTTTAGTTGCTTACATGCCTTTTTTCTCAACTCCAAGATTTCATCTGGGTTAAAAATAGTTGAATGAAAGAACAACAATTTTGCATATGTTTCATATTATCATCTTCTTTGTGCTCAGTTAGGGAGGCACAGATTAAGAGCAATGGTTTAGAGTCAGTCAGAGATGCTTTCAACCTTGTCATGGTTAACTACTAGTTGTTTAACCTTGAAACTCTTGGCAATCTCTCTAAGCCCAAGGGTATTCACATTAAACCTGAGGATAATAGATATACTTACTTCATAGGACTGTTCCGGGGATTCTGTGAGGTGATGCTGCAATGCACTTGGCATAGTACATTACACACAATAACGATAGGTGTTTAATTAATACTAGCTATCCTTTCCATATTATTACTAAGGACAACTCAAACAAATGGCACTTTGACACATTGTAGGCACTCAAAAAGAATTCATACGATGTGGCATTCACTACTACTCTGAAAGGACCTGTTTAGGGATCCATGGTGGATGGAGAAAAGCCACCAGGAAAGGATACCACCTGCAAGGGGCTTTGACAGGGAGCAGTCTCCAGGAGGAATCAAGGCTTGCCTTCCTTTCGGAGCTTCAGAGGCCTGGGAGAGCTTGAGGAGGGGACCTGAGAGAGCTTTAGGGGATCCATTCATGGAATTTCAGCCTCATCAGAGAAACAGAGAGTTCTTTGTGTCCAGGAATAAGGTATGGTACTGAAGAAACCACAGCTATAGAAGCAAGTCTGAGATGTCTTTAGGGTGACCCAAGTAACCCCCAATCCCAATTCCTCTGCATCTTCTAGAACCTTGAAAGCATCAAATAGAATTCACAGAGCACATGTCAGCAATTCTAGGTCAAATGAGACTTTTTGATTAGAATGAAAAATTGTGTGTATGTGTGTAGGTAAATTATATTTATTTCCAAAGGCCTTGCTCAAACCTTTCTTCCTTCATGAGTTCCCAGTAGATTGTTCTTATTTCTGCACCATAATCCCCTTAGCCCTGATTATCTTTTGGCAATCTGACCCATCTCTAGGAGAGCTCAGGGAAGTTGTTATTTTTAAATCCACACTCTTTACTCACCTGGATGCTAAGGACACCATCTGCTATCTTTTCTTCACGTGTCCCCTAACTGCAGCCAAGCCCAACTGAGCCCCAACAATTAGCAGGATGATAGAGCCTTAGTATGCACTCATTTCAAAAAACAGAAAAAGTGCTTCAAGCAAGTAAACAAACCCCAAAAAGGAAATCTTGCGAATTATGTGCTAAACCATTGATGGTGTTTTCTTCTCCTTGAAGGTAAAGCTAACTTGGGGGCTGCGGGGTGGGGGGAAGGTGGCCCATCTGGTTCTGTGACATTTTTCTGGAAATACCATCAAAAGGAAACTGAGAAATGTGCTTCGAACTGAACAGTCATGATCCCTCTTGCATCCGAAAGGAAGATTGTGAGAGTAATGAGCCTAAATCAAGGCTGGGCTCGTCCTGCCCGCAATGAAGCAAGACAGGTTTTCCTTTAAAAAACATCTGCCATAAGGGGATTTAAATCGGGTACTCCTGTTTTTAGAAAATCTCTATTTCCTTACAGGATGTTGGCTTTGATCACTAATCCCTTGAAAATGTCTTCAAGAGCTACTCCAATTGGCAGAAGTATTCGAGAGTGGGCGTGGGCAGGTGTCGGGAAAGAAGTGGGGGAGAAAACAATCCTCTTTTCCAAGCTGATGTATTACTTTAAAATAAAAAAGACAACTCACAGAGCCTCTTGGCACTAATGATCCTTGCTGAGATTTTCCCAATGGTGAGGTCCAGGGAAGACTTTAGAAAATGTTCTTTTTCAGGTCAGCATTTCGTGTCCTCTCTTCCTGGCCAATGGCATTAATGTGTGTTTGTCAATACTGACTTTTATTTGCTGCATCGCATCTCAGCTTAGAGAAGGAAGCACATCGTGTTGCATTTTGCTTGCCTCTCAAACTGGAGTTCCTGCTTCTCCCCAGCTTTGTGTTGTCAGCAAAACTTAACGCGTTTACAATCGGTCTCTTGATCGGAGGTAATTACCTGCAGGCGGAGAACCTAACAAGAGAAGCCTTGTGTGGCCGTGCTGTGGGCTGCTGTCCTGAAAGTGTATCAGACTTGTCAAATTGGTTCAAATTAAATTGACATACCACTCTTTCAGACAACACCGTGTTTTTAAAACACGGTGAGCCCTTTTGGGCTGTATATGCCTTCAGAGTTAAAAAGGAATGTGCAAAGGACACCCAAGGGGCAGATGACAAGGACGGTGGGGGTCTTTGGAAAGATCCTTTACAACAGGCTCCAAGAGGTGGGCTTGTCAGGACTGAAGCTCAGCTGGGTTTTTTTCTCAGCAATTTCCTATTTCCTGCCACAGTGATGACAAGGTGCCTCACGCCTTAACCATAAGGCCCTGGAGCCATTTTTTTCCTGCCTTCAGCTCCATTTATTCATTTATTGTAACGTTTATGAGCTTTGTCCAGGGACACTGCTGGGTCTCACAGTACCAGCTTCAGCCTGGAGGGAGATAGGGCCATTCTAGTCCCAGCCTTTCCCTGATGGGCCTGGTGACCTTGGCCAAGTCATTTAACCCCAACTCACTGGGGCCACCACTTGTAAGAGAGCAGGGGAGTGAGTAAGGCCTGGATCACCTCAATAGGGCGTCAAGAGGAATAACTAATTAATGATTGTAAAGCACTTTGCAAACAGAAAGTGCTGTGCAAAATACTTAATATTAATCATAAAATGCATTCCCTGCAAGCCTCTAGGCGTATGTACAGAAATAACCACAGCAATTAAAGTAACACGCTAACAAAACTCATTAACCCCTAAACCTCCTTCTGCCCATACTTGGCTGTCGTAGCTTTGTGGCTTTCTCGAGGCTGCCAGGTGATGCTGGGAGGAAGGCTGCCATGGAGAGCATGGCTTTGGGCTCTCCCACGCTTTCTGGGCAAGTCATCAGGTCACCTGTTCTGAGTGCCAACAGCCTTAAAATCCACATCAGCATTCAGCCTTTCCGGCCCATTTCTCCTGTGTGGATCTCTTCCTTCCCTTCATGCTCTAGAACCCACTGCCTATACCATCTGTACCCCAGATGATTCTTCTCTCCTCTGTGTGTTTATTTCCTTCCACACACTTATAACTTTTCTCTGCCCAGTATGTAAGCAGCTTGAAGGCAGGATTTCCCTGCATTGTAATTCCTAAAGGAGGACAATGCAAAGAGTGTGCCTGCAGGTAGTCTACAGACACCCTGGGAGATGCTTTGCAATCCCAAGTTATTGATTAGATGAAGGTGATAGAGTGTTGTTTGAAATCAGCCACAGTCACGCTGGTTATCTTGCACCTGGGAAGCTGGCAATTATTGCTAAGAAGCTCCTGAGGTCTGGCAGGGAGGAAAATGGATGAAAGGGCTTGAAAATGGAAGAAAGGGCTTGGACTCAGTTCATTAGAAAACCTTCAGCTTTGAAACAGGGGAATAGTGAAAGCCAACATTAAAAAATTATCTTCAGGAAGAGAGGGAAGGAATGAGTGTGATCTGCCTTGAGAAAAGAGAAGATGGAGGATCTTGTGGGTTGCAGCTAACACAGGCTAGAGCAGGTGGAAGTGATGTGGCTGGCTGGAGACCTCAGTGTGTTCAGGGAGGACAGTGAGGACTGTGTGAAGACAAGCTGAGCACCTTGCAAGACATAATGTATCTTTCTTTCTCCTCTTTGTGAGAATGAATGGCTAATTTGGAAGAAGTCTCTCCTTACCTCCTTTATCTTTAATAAGCAGCCATTTTGGGTTTTAGTTCTTTTTAACTTTTAAATTTCTTACCTTAGCTTGTCCAGAATGCTGGCTCATGTCAGAATTTTTGTGCTGCAATAGCATCTTTCATAGAATATAAAAGGGATGTAGAAACTACATTCTTGAGGCATTGTGTGTCAAAATTTCATCTGATTCCGCCTTGCATGCAATATTATAATATAGGGTTGGGATATTGACCACTAGGCTGATAATGCAATAGTTTTTATAAAAATTACCACATAGATTGTAAGAAATGTGCTCCAAGTTATAAATAAGAACAGTATGGTTTTTGTCAAATGTTATGTAGAGCAACTAAGCAAAAGACAACCAAAAAACCTGTATTATGTTGAATTTAATTGTTTAGGAGAAATTTCCTGGAGAGGAGCTTCTTGATCAGTAAAGAGGGGATTGTGTCCTAGAAGAAATAGCCAAAGACCTCCTGGGAAGGGAGACATGCAGGAGACTCTCAGATTGATGGTTGGGAAGGAAGAATTTGTTGTGAAAAGCCTAGAGCCAGGGAGGGTACAGCGTCTCTAAGCACGAAAGTCTGCCTGTGGGGAAGAGGAGGGAGGAAGCAAAGAGGAAAAATAGAGGCAAGAGGCAGAGGCTGATCATATGCACTCAGGATACTGAATGACCCCAGAGTGAGTTCAGAGAGAAAGACACGATAAGAATCCAGAGAGGGTCAAGAGTGGGAGAACAGTGTCTGGAGTTCTATCCTGACAGAGGAGGCTGTGAGGAATATTCTTTGCTATTTGACAGCTACTCCGCGGAGGATTCCCTCCTGTGGAGAGCTGCAGTGATTGTGGACAAGCAGTTTGGGAGATTACAGGTCTGAAGATGACTTGGGGGAAAAATAATCCTAAAATTACAAGAAAAAAAGCCAAGAAATGATATTGAGGGAGCACAAACCTCTATTTCATGGCCAAATCAAAAACTCCCTGACTAGGAAATTGATATTCTGCCTCAAAGTGTCCTTCCTGAAGGCTGGGCTCGCTTCCAGGGGAGAGGGTGGAAGGGGAGGTAACATTGGTGTCCATTCTAAGATCTGCTTGTGCCACCAACATCTGGCACGCCCTTGAACTAGTCACTTCACAACTGTCAGCCTAGTTTTCATCTGTATAGCGAAGCATTGCAGTTAGTCTGTTAAGTCCTTTCCACTTCTGATATCTGCTGGACCCCATAATACTGAGTCTGCAAACCATGTCTCACACACTTGTTCAGTGGCTAAGAAGCTGACTTAGATGGCATTTCTATTTCATTGAACGTGGGTTGGGTTTACCAAAGTGGATAACTTTAGAGTTTCATCCCCATGGTAGAGAGTGGTCATCAACCAAAATCTATTTAATAACATCTATAAGTCCAACTCTTTGATAACTACTGAAATGATGACCTAGTCCCTGCCCTTGAGGAACTTACAGTTTACTCAGGGAGTCCCATAAACACATGAAAAATGATAAAATATGAAAAATGTCACTAAACCCTTATGTTTTAAGTCTTAGAGCTCTAGATCAAGAGTGTTTTGTTAGTGGAGCTTAAGTTTACTGTGGGCCAAATGGCCAGAGGGAAGGGAGAGGAGTTGGACCTTGAATAGCAAATACTCTGTTCATTCAAACATATGTCCCTTTTTGCATCCTGATTCCTGGTGGGGAAAGCTGGGCAATCTTTCTCTCTCTCACCTGAGGAAAACGCCCAAACTGAAAAACAGGGTCCTTAATGAACCTCTCTGTTGACTATGTTGAGACAGTGGAGATGAGGGACAAAAGGGGCTCAGATGCAGAAATCACCATGCTGCTGCTGCTACTGCTGCTAAGTCACTTCAGTTGTGTCCGAAATTAGAGGCAGGCTAGGAAAGTCAGGGATGAGCATAGAGATCCCAGGTGTACAGGGGATAATTGGCAAGAGGTCAAAGGTGGCTTCAACAAGGGTGGCTGCTTAGTGTTGGGCATAGAGATTGTTGGCTTACTCCCCAATATGGACTAGAGGTGGCCTTTCTGAAATGTTCTTCCCACTCTGAAGGAAATCTGGTCTTCCTTCATTTTGTACACTCTAGTATTTCAGCAAGCACATTTCATCAGCAATAGCAATTACACTGTGCATAAGAGGTAGACATGACACTGGCCATCTAGGTTATGGCCCAAACCAGGAAACCTCTGAGAGTAGAAGAGGTGCTGCTAACAACTATACTGGATAGCAGTTGAAAGTCAAGTTTGTCCTGGAGAAACTGGAGGAAAATAGCCTCATGCATGACATCATTTTTCTCGACACATCATGAGTTTTTTCACTTTCCAAGTTAGGAAGCTTCATCATGTTTCCTCTATCACACACTGAAGATTTTGTTTAAACAAACAAACTAAAAGTCTACTTCTTAGTACCCAAAAAATTCTTTAGGAAACAAAGAATTCTAAATGTCAGGAAATTGAAGTTCAAAAATTATTTTGAAGAAGGGCAATACAGACATCCCTGGTGGCTCAGGCAGTAAATAATCTGCCTTCAATGCAGGAGACCTGGGGTCAATCTCTGGGTCTGGGAGAGCCCCTGGGGAAGGGAATGGCTGCCCACTCCAGTTTTCTTGCTGGAGAATTTCATGAATAGAGGAGCTTTTGGGGCCACAGTGCATGGGGTTGCAGAGTTGAACACAACTAAGTGACTCACACTTTCACACTTTCATACTCAGTACAGGATAAATGTGTGCACATATATGAGAAAAGGGGAGTTTACACAAACACACACCTTCTTCTTCAATCTAAAATCTGAAATCACTTGGTCCTAAATTATGGCATTATGTGTGTGTGTGTATGTGTGTGTGTGTGTGTATGTGTGTATGTTCCATGTTAAAGTGTCAGTTGCTCTCAGTCCCTAAAGAAATGTTATTTTTGGATGACAGGGAGAAAGGGAGAAAAGGAAACTCATAAGAGGTAGGTTAAGGAGGAGAATTGGGAATGCATTTGTAATTCAAAATGAGAACCCAACAAAAGCAAAACAGGAAGGAAACAGCATTTTAAAGAGGCTGGCAGATAACATCAGCTCATTAGTGGTTCCATCGCAGTGTACATTGGTTTGCTTGCTCTCCTAGCACCAAAAACAGTGATATATATGTAGTGGGTATAGAGGAAGTAAATTAAACAAACATAGCTCAAGTTATTTTAGGGTATTCTGAGTATTAACTCTCATCCTTGAAGGTAGCAGTGAGAATTACAAAATGCTTCAGTCTTTGAAATTAGCCACTGCACTGCAAGTAATGGGATTCTCAAGGTATCACTTCCATAGGTGAGAAGCCCAAAAGGTTTTCAATGAAACGCAGTGGAGCTCTTGCCACCAGTTGAATGGGACGACAAGTGAATCCTTGATCCTAGCACAGCGGGGCTGTCAAACACTGGAGAACTTTGTTTCCATTTGGGAATGATTAAGGTCTTATTGCTTCTGTCTTGGATATGAAAGACTTGAAACACATCAGTTTGATGTAACCAGGGTTGAATGACAACTCTATGCATGTAGTTAGCAAAGTTCATTGAGAAGGAAAGAGGAGCACTGAATTTCAGGAAAGTTAAACTGTAAGAATTGAGTACCTTGATTGAATTTGATAGCTCTTAATGGGAAACTGTACTGAACTGGCAAAAAAACAAAAAAAGAAAAAGCAATGAGATCTGATGAAAAGGATCAAACTCAAATTTAGTTTTTAAAAATACCTCAGAATTAATCTTGCCCATTTAATTCAGGCAATAGTAGAAATCATTTTACATAATAAAAAGGGACAATGCCAGAAATAGCAGGGTGGAATTTCAGAAGCAGAATTAGAGGAGGACCACAGGGAGAAGCTAATTTGCTTTTTTGCTTCAAAATGTTTCCCACAATCATATTTTGGGGTCTATTTGATTCTTCTATAGTAAAGGTAGAGTAGGGCTTTCTAAGGGAGATTTCTAGTTGGAGCTTGAATTGTAACCACTGAACTGAGTAATCAGAGGGCCAGGTGAGTCATGCCATCTGAGGTTCAATGTGGATAGCTTGGGAGACAGGAAGAGTAAGGCCCTAGCCCTTGCCCAGAGAGACCAGCTGGGACACAGACCCTCACAAGATTGGCAGGTCAGCCAAGGAGAAGGGAGACCTTGTACAAGGGAGCCAGGGCTACACAAATGTCAGTCCTTTGCAAGGGCATCTGGGCACAGGGAAATAGATCTCTCTGAGTGATTACGGCTTGAGTTCTACATCTTCACCACCTGTACATACGGCATTTGACAATGGCTGCCAAGGAGTAGCTTTTGGACCCTTTGGCTAGTTCTCTTCCCACCCTCTAGCAGCTCTGATTTTCTTTTTAAATATAACGTCTTTAAGCACATTCATTCCCCAGTTTGCAACAGCTACGACCACCCCCTATTGTCTGATACTTGCCACGCTTCCTCTGTTTGCATGAACTCTGTTTCCTGACTTCTGTTTGGCTATGTGCAGAAAGGCCTCATGGCTTGGCTCTTTGTACTACTCTGGAGAGCTCTTCTCTCTACTCTATCCAGGATGATTTTCTGAGAAGCAAGAAGGGCAAAGGCCCCGAGTGAATCACTGAAGGTGCATATGGTATTCATTCTGCAGAGAACAAATATGGAACAGGAGAAAAGTGACAGTCGCACCATTTGCATTTGGTATGTAAATTCAAGATACATATTGATTTACATGTATAATTTAGTAACCAAAAAAAAAAAAAAAAAAAAAAAGCCCAGATAGCTAAGTAAACATGAATACCCACCACAAGCTAAAGGCTGGGCTCCTGGTGGTGTTTGTAAGTGGCGCTGTGTGGCAGCACGTCTTGGCATGCAAATGTGTACAAACTCAAAACTCTTGCTAGGCTAAACAACACCTTTCCCAGGAAGCACGCTGATATAGCAGCCTGTGCTTTATGCACTTGTCTCCAGGGCAGAGGCCCTTCTCAACGTCTCATAGCTAGGGTAGGATACATAATCCATTCTTTCCTTAAATTCTGCCTTCAAACTGAAATAGCCTCGTCTTTTAAAGCACCTTTTTTTCCTTTTGTCATTTCCATGCATAAAGGACTCGAATATGTATTTCCTCCATAACCATCAGAAGTGCGGTGAAGTGTGAGTTGCTCAGTCATGTCCGACTCTTTGTGACGCCATGGACTGTGGCTCACCAGGCTCTGTCTATGAAATTCTCCAGGCAAGAATCTGGGAGTGGTTAACCATTCCTTTCTCCAAGGGATCTTCCCGATCGAGGGATAGAATCCAGGTCTCCTGCATTGCAGCCAGATTCTTTACCGTTTGAGCCACCAGGGAAGGACAGATATAAATACCTTAACTGGCTCCATCTTTATCTAAACTGATTTCCTTTTCTCACCAAGCTTCCCCTTATCTCTAGCCTCTAAAACAGACCCTCTAGAGAGAATTCCTCACTGCCCCCAGACACATGAATATTCCCACCACCATGCTTCTGCTAATTCAGCAACATCATCCAAGAGAATGCCCTTTCCTACATCCATCAAAATCCCATTCATTTCTTAAGCTCTACTTCAACTTGGTTGCCTCTGTGAAGACCCAAACTGTGCTTTCAATCTTGGTCATGTATAGTTATACAAGGCACTCTAACAATTTTCTGAGTGTTGCTCTTGGCTTTTCCACCAAAGAGAATCTTTCTGATGGGATGGCATCCCTTCCCTGTAACATACTCCATTTGGTGCAGAGTTGGAAATACTGGTGATGATAGAACATAGTGATGGACTCACTTAAAAAAAATGCTTCCCCAGTTTTCACTCTTTTTTGCTTTATCAATATTTATAGCTGGCAACAGGAAAACTTCATCAGTGAGCATAGTTTTAAAGTAGGTTGTTGCTCAGTCACTAAGTCATGTCCAACCCTTTGGGACCCCATGGACTGCAGCATGCCAGGCTTCCTGTCTTTCACCATCTCTGGAGTCTACTCAGACTCATGCTCATTGAGTCTGTGATGCCATCCAGCCATCTCATCCTCTGTCATCCCCTTCTCCTTCTTCCTTCATTTTTCCCAGCATTGGGGTCTTTTCCAATGAGTCAGCCATTTACATCAGGTGGCCAAAGTATTGGAGCTTCAGCATCAGTCCTTCCAATGAATATTCAGGGTTGATTTCATTTAGGAGTGACTGGTTTGATCTCCTTCATGTCCAAGGGACTCTAAAAAATAGGTTAGCATAGGAGAATAAAGAGTACAAGTAATGTGTAGGGAGATGGATTCAGGACTTCTCTTTGTCCCTCCTCTGCTATGTTGTTTGTCAAGGTTCCTTGTTGTAATGAATAGCAGCACATGTATAGTATAATCCAGGGATCCTGAACCTTGACATTGTAAGACTTTGGACAGGATACTTCTCTGTTATGTGGAAGCCTTTCCTATATACCGTACAATGTCTGGAAGCCTCACTGGTTTCTGCCCATTAGATGACAGTAGTTTCCCCAGCCCGCATACCTCTGCCCCAGAGTTGTGACAACCAAAAATGTCACCAGACATTGCTAAATGTCCCTGGTTGACAAAATCTGCATCACTTCCTTACACCCACCCATGTTAACAGACACTGCTACAATCAATGATCCAGTACTCTTAAAATGTTAACCTCTCTTTGTTGGACTAAGTAAACCACTATGATAGCTGAATTATTATATTTTTTTAGAAAAATTCTGCTTTTCCCCATATTACTTGTGTTTTGATTATGAATAGATATTTATAGAGCATTGGATACATCCTTAACTCTCACTGTTTTAAGGTAAATGCTATGATAATTCTCATTTTACAAATGAGGAACTGAGGCCCAGAGGAGTTAATAAATTTATCCATGATCACACAGCTAGTAAGTGGTAGAATTGTTATCCAAACCTAAATGCCTTGGCTCTAACATCTGCTTTTGACCACTGTGTCTTTCCCAAAGGCAAAAATTAGTGTCTTCTGAATAATTATCACAAATTCTAAACAGGTTTTCTTTTTTTTTTTTTGGTAAAATTTCACCTGTTCAGGGAGTGTCTAATTTGGGGATTAAACAGAACCCCTGTTAATTGCTTTAAATACCCACAGCTTTCTCTCTCCTTAATGACTTGCTCCTAAGTGAGCTCTTTCTCATGACTTGGACTTAGACACACAGCTGCGCTAGACACTGGGTTGCAGATCTCTGCGCATGAGAGATCTTGGGTATATTTCAGAGACTGTGGAAAATGTTCAGTCTATCATACCTGAATTAATCCCTCAGTTCTCTGTACCCATGGGAGAAGCCCCAGACTGATTGCTGTTTTGTATTTCCAGCTGTTTTATGTAGTCAGGCTATTCCCCAGCTCCAAATCTCTAGTGGGTCTTTACTTCCAGCTGCACTGAGTCTAAACTCCTTTGACAAAGATGTCAAGACCTTTCATTATCTCACTATTCCCCACACAGCCCATCTGCTTGGTATGGGTCAGCATCCTTACTTCCACTTCTAACTTCCACATCCAGGAGCTCCATCCATCTTTTTATTATTATTATTTATTTGTTTTATAGGAGTATAGTTGCTTTATAATGTTCTATCAGTTCTATTATACAGCAAAGTGAATCAGTCACACATATACATATACCCCCCTCTTCCTTGGATATCCTTCCCATTTAGGTCACCACAGAGCATTGAGTAAAATCCTTATGCTATACAGTCCATTCTCATCAGTTATCTACTTTATGCATAGTGGTATATATATGACAGTCCTAATCTCCCAATCCATCCCACCTTTCTCTTCCCCTCTCAGTATCTCACTCATCAATTCTAAGGGACAGCACAAGCCCAACTCGGTCCATGAAACTTCCCTTATTATTGAAACCCTCAGCTTGCTTTTCCTGAAATCTTTATCATCTGCTTTCTGGGTCATCCAGATCCATTCTTGAGGTGAAAAATCTAAGCTCTGTGTTAATATTCTTGTGTTTATATTCAACTTATCAACTAGATTGCATAGGTCTTAAAGGATAAGACTTTATCTTTCCTATACATCTGGCCCCCACATTAGACACAGGAAAGGTACTCAGTCAAGATGTTGACATGTTGGTCATTCATCCTCACCTTTCATATTACTCTGGCCATGAAGGGGACCACGCATTTCTTTGCTCACTATAAGTGGATGCTAAACTGCACCAAGGGGCTTTCCAGGTGGCTCAGTGGTAAAGAATCTGCCTGTTAATACAGGTGAGACATGAGAGACAATGGTTCGATCCCTGAGTCGGATCAATCCCCTGGAATAGGAAATGCCAACCCACTCCAGTATTCTTGCCTTGAAAATTCCATGGACAGAAGATCCTAGTGGGCCATAGTCCATGAGGCATTAAGAGTTGGACATGACTGAGCACACACACCAAAGTGCAGCAAAGTCCTTCCATGTCTGACTTGTAGCTCTATTGATGGTCAGCTAAAGGACACCAGTCAATAGTATCAGAAAAGCATACAGCTTCTCCAAGGAGGTAAAGTAGGGTGTCATGTCTAGTCAGCATGTTGCAATTGCTTACCTTCGAGGCAGCATGACTGCACATATTCATGCTGCTCTTGCTAAAAACCACCATCAGAAAACACCAAGGGTGTGGCCTTGGTGTGGGTTTTATTGGGTGGTGGTATCAGGGACATGTGGATACATATCCTTGGGGTAAGATAGATTTAGCGATATGCTAGGCTTCTACCACCAGAAATGTGAGAAGCTATATGTATTTTTTTAAAACTAGTTTTCACTGAGTTTTATTTTTCTCTTGGCGATGATGATGTTAATGGTTTCAGTGCTCACAGTATTTGGACATTTTTCAGTGCAATCTCTCTTATGATACGCATAATATATACAGAATAGGAGGCATTACCTTGGATCTATAAAACTACTAAAGTCCTAAGAAGTTAAAGATATTTACTTAAGTAGATCACCAAGATCTTTTTAAATTATTTTGAAACTTCATAGCTCCTTTTAAGCCCTATCAGGTTTAGAAATCATATGATGCAGGGAAAGAAAACTCTGAATGCTGTAATCCACTCAAGTTTTTAACATAGTAGTAAATTATTCAAGGAAATCTTAGTATGAAACTGGACTTTCCTTTACCCCAATATTAATTAATCTATAAGAATAATACAAATTTTTGAAAGTCTTATGTTCCAGGCATGATTTCTTACAAGGATCTCAGTAAGATCATCAACTTCATTTAAAAGAATCAAAAAATGGAATTGAGTAATAAATCTCAAGAAAAAAAGGGTATTGTTTATGTACTTTTGCTTTTATGAACTTGTATATTATGG
Organism: Capra hircus; assembly: GCF_001704415.2. NCBI lineage: Eukaryota > Metazoa > Chordata > Mammalia > Artiodactyla > Bovidae > Capra > Capra hircus. The sequence continues at coordinate 19,260,912 of NC_030831.1, read as the reverse complement.
GTGAATAATGTTATACTTCACATTTTACCTTTGCATTTTTCTCAAAGGTATCTTCACTGGTTCTCTAACTCTATATTTACATCTTTCTGGAAAATTCCAACTTTCCTATTCCTGGAAGAATTCTCTGACAGTTTGCCTAAAACTGACCTGTTAACTAACCACACTCCACAGAGGCATTTTTATTAATACATAGTCTTCATTACTCAGAGAAGGCAATGGCACCCCACTCCAGTACTCTTGCCTGGAAAATTCCATGGACGGAGGAGCCTGGTGGGCTGCAGTCCATGGGGTCGCGAAGAGTCGGACGCGACTGAGTGGCTTTCCTTTCACTTTTCACTTTCATGTATTGGAGAAGGAAATGAAAACCCACTCCAGTGTTCTTGCCTGGAGAATTCCAGGGACGGGGGAGCCTGGTGGGCTGACTGATGCAACTTAGCAGCAGCAGCAGCAGCAGCAGCAGCAGCAGCAGCAGCAGCCTTCATTATTAAGGGACTGACCCATTTTTAGTATCAATGAATGTGTCAGTCACCAGTTATTCACATGAATTTTATGAATCCCAAACTCCTAGGATTTCCTGAATTCCAAATACTTTACATCGCTTTTGGATGAATCCAAAATGTATGTTAGGCCTGACTCTTTAGTACTCTTTAAAGTACTGTCATTTGGTGCCTCATCCACCTTCCTTAGGAGCTGATTTTTCTGTAAGGCTATGGAAGCATATTTGTCTAAATAGGAGATGGGAAGATAATGCTTTCTTTGCTTTCAGAAAGAAGTTCATTTTACAAGAACTGACACCTATAATAGCTAAGGTAATCTGCCAAACTGATTAGGTGCACTTGGACAGAATCCAAGATTCTGTGCAAGAAAAATTAATTTTAAAAAGGAAGTAATGGAATATGTGTGTGTAGTAGGTCACTTCGGTAGTGTCCAGCTCTTTGAAACTCCATGGACAGTAGCCTTCCAGCATACTTTATGTTTTTTTTTTTTTTTTTCTCTTTTCCTGTTGGGTTGATATTTCCTTAAAGAAGGCCCAGCATCTATGTGGCCATCATCATGATCTGGCATCACGACTTTGGGGCAGTGAGCATAATATAGCTTTTTACATGATAAGATGCCCCTACCTAACTCCAGGTTGCCATCTAGGTCCCTACCCCATAATCAAGACTCCATTTCTTAAATTGGAGGGGATAAGCACATCAAAATATTTATTTGTCAATCCAGAAATTCATAAGAACTTATGTGAAGAAAAGAAGTATGGAAAATAGAGGGGTTCCTAATGCAAACTCCCATTTCCCAAAGAGCTTTCAAACTAACAGGCCACTTCAAATGCTAGGAATCACAAGGTAACTCCTAAAGGTTTAGATGCAAGATTTGGGGGACTAGGTTGAATCAGGGTTTACTGGTAAGCAGGAAATCTTGGGATTTGGAGAGGGTCAGCAAAAGCTTGCCTATACTTCACCACATGCTGATTAGTAGTAATATTTATATTTGCATATCTATATTCATAACACATTATGGAAGAAAGAAGCCATGGCATATAATCATTTATTTTATGTTTTGTGTATACTTTCTTTTTCTGAGTACTTTTTGTGAATAGATACTCTTTGGGGGATCTAGAGGAAAATTATTGAAAAAAATGTCTTCCTTGAAAATACGGCAATTGATGCCTGGGGCTACATTCTATGAGAAAGCTATAACTGGTGCATTTCATGATACTAAGGGTCTGAGAGATTTTGTAAAATAGCTGGGCTACATGCATCCTTATAATAATAGTTGATTCTTCTTCATTTTAGTCCACCTCCATGTGCGCAGCCTGTACCAAGACCTCTAGGGTTAATGAAAAAAAAAGTGAAAATCCTTGTTTCTCATTTATGACAAACCTCTAAAGAGGAGATGGACACAGAGTGGAGTTGGTACTGCATTGCATTCTACTAACAAATATCAACATTTGTGACAACGATATTTGTATGGGTTTGAGGAGTGCATATGAAAAGTAAGAGAATTTGAGAAGAACATCTGCTTCACTGACTATGCTAAAGCCTTTGACTGTGTGGATCACAACAAATGGGAAAATTTTTAAAGAGATGGAAATACCAGACCACCTTACCTGCCTCCTGAGAAATCTGTATGCAGTCAAGAAGCAACAGTTAGAACCAGTCACAGAACAACAGACTGGTTCAAAATCGGGAAAGGAGTATGTCAAGGCTGTGTGTTGTCACCCTGCTTATTTAACTTATATGCAGAGTACATCATGAGAAATGCTGGGCTGGATGAACCACAAGCTGGAATCAAGATTGCCGGGAGAAATATCAATAACCTAAAATATGCAGATGACACCACTCTTACGGCAGAAAGCAAAGAGGAATTAAAGAGTCTCTTGATGAAAGTGAAAGAGGAGAGTGAAAAAACTGGCTTAAAACTCAACATTAATAAAATTAAGATCATGGCATCTGGTCCCATCACTTCATGGCAAATAGATGGGGAAACAGTGGAAACACTGTCAGACTTTATTTTCTTGGGCTCCAAAATCACTGCAGATGGTGACTGCAGCCATGAAATTAAGATGCTTAATCCTTGGAAGAAAAGCTATGCCAAACCTAGACAGCATATTAAAAAGCAAAGACATTACTTTGTTGACAAAGGTTCATCTAGTCAAAGCTATGGTTTTTCCAGTACTAATATATGGATGTGAGATTTGGACCATAAAGAAGAAGGATGAGTGGTGAAGAATTGATGCTTTTGAACTGTGGTGTTGGAGAAGACTCTTGAGAGTCCCTTAGACTGCCAGGAGATCCAACCAGTCAATTCTAAAGGAAATCAATCCTGAATATTCATTGGAAGGACCGATTATGAAAGTGAAGCTCCAATACTTTGGCCAACTGAGGCAAATAACTGACTCATTGGAAAAGACCCTGTTGCTGGGAAAGATGGAAGGCAGGAGGAGAAGGGGATGACAGAGGATGAGATGGTTGGGTGATATCACTGACTCAGTGGACATGAGTTTGAGCAACCTCTAGGAGATGGTGAAGTTCAGGGAAGCCTGACGTTCTGCAGTCCATGTGGCCACAAAGAGTCAGACACAACTGAGTGACTGAAGAACAAGAAGTGCAGAGAAGCCAAAAGCAGGCCAGTGTTGCCAAGCTCTGGTTGATAATCTTGTTTCAGGATGAAATTGCCACTGTTTACCAAACTTGGACTTCATTTTACTTTTATTCATTTGTTTTTATCAAAGAAAAATTTATTAAATTAATTATGCATTGATAATCTACCAAGCACAATCTTTAAAACCCAACACAGTTCACTCAAAAGAAAGTGAACACAGTGAAAATGCTACCTACCTTCCCAGAGATCACAGTTGGCTCCGGTACCACCCTGCCCACTCCGCTGTGTTCTTGTTGCTCCAGGGCTGACTTAAATCCCTCAGTCTGAAAAGCACTGCTTTGGAGGCTTTGGAGAAATTTCTGAGAGTAGTTAAATGACAGTGCTGTGATCCAGTAACTTTTTTCTCAGAACTAAAAACTCTTTCCTTTGCACATCCCCCATTGTTGGGAGATTGTGGATGGCTAGACGGTCTATAGAAAACAAAGAAGTGAACACACTATATTGGGAGGGTCACAAAACCATGGACGCCAATTCATGGACATTTGCATAACACTCTAGCCAGAAGGGCTTTCTCAGCATCCCAAAGGTATATTGTACTCATTTGCTCTCCTGAAGGACACAGAAGCTTCCATGCTAGGACAAAGGAACTGCTCATACTGACAGAACCAAGGACTAATATCTCTCCATGGAGAGAAGAAAGGCTTGCTGTAGATTTGCATTCTATTGGACTTAACAAAAACTCACTAAACCTTATCCAAGTAGAGTGAGTGTGTGGAAGATCCAGACAAAGACAAATGAAGTGATCCCTCCTTTAAGCAACTTTCAGGGACCCAGGATACAAATAACCTTAAACTCTAGAAAGATGGTGGACAATGTCTATAAGAGGGTGTGATACACAGTCTGTGTTGAGTCAACACTTCAGAATAGAATGAGTGTTGAAATCATGCTCTGAATATATGACCCTGGTTATTCAGAGAACAGAGATGTCATATTTGATCATGGCAAATAGAATTTTACCCAGAATGTTGTAAGCTGTGTGGTGAAGAATGGGTGAAACGGAGGAAAGTGAAGAGAAGATGGAAGAGTATTTCAGAAGCCATGGAGAGGAGCTTGGGGAGGAGTTACCATCACTGAAACTTGTCAGTGACAGGCTGATAAAAATCAGAGCCTCTTTGCTCTTGAGCTAACCAAGATATTTTATCTTTCCTCTATTGTTTTAGATAGTGCTTACTATGTTTATTAGAGGTTCTTCATCAGTTCTTTTATTATTTTCATGAAAATGCTTGACAAACAAAATTGGATTTGTTTTGACCAAGTTATTTTTATTCCTTTGTTCTTTCCTTTGAGTTGTTAACAATACATGAAGAAATAATGCAAAAGCTAAAAATGTAGTTTTAGAATATCTATCACAGAATAGAAAAGGCCATTTGGGGAACACCATACCAGACAAATGACTTGACCTAACACTTTTTTTCAGCTCTTTCCTGAAAGCTATTCTTCTTGCATCTATAGAAAGCACAGCCACGAAATGGTGTCCAGATGGGCTCTAATTCAAGAGATAACCAGGGGGAGGCCCAAGTACCCCAAAGCGATGGAATTATACCTTATCTTGAACAGATGGCAGAACCAGAGACCTGGGATTTCCTAAAATGCAACCAAAAGGAACATTTTGTCTTAGTGCAAACGTGCTAAATATCAACATTATTATAGAGAAAGTGCTTCAAAAGCTTGCCTCAACACTGTTCAACGTGGGAACAATTAGAACTCTTTGTAACGTCTGGTGCTCAAGTGAAAAAATGTGTAAAGTGGTCCTTTGAGAGGACAGAACTGAGCCTACAAAAGGCACAAGACATATGAGCCACCATAAGCACACCTGACCACTGCAGAATCATGGGTCCTAGTCAAATGCAAACATATTCCTAAAGCTAAACTTTGGGGTTTGTGTGGCCCATCATCTTCCCTTCCTTCTGACATCCAGGCGAGCTCCCGAGTAGAGCAGTGGGAGGGCAGAAGAGGTAAGGTCTGAGTGAGGGTCAAGCAGCCTTCTAATTGTTTGTGCAAAGTGTAATTTAGGTCTCTCATCTAGGCAACCAATGATATGTTATTCAATAATCTACAGAGAAGTGTTTACAAGCCTACCTGTCCACCTTTTCTAATGTGGATCCTCCCCTCTCCAAATTTTTTCCATCTAATCCATTGAATTAAACCCTCACCAAGCTTTAGATATCCTCCAAGAGACTTTTAAAAACACAAAAAATTATCATGCTCTACTATCAATTCTTGCTTCACTTACTATCCATGCCACTTACTGGAAATTTTTTCTGGGGCTGTGTTATTAGGAATAATTTACATGTATGTCTTGAGACTTCCTAGATGGCTCAGAGACAAGGAATCTGCCTGCCAATGCAGGAGATGCAGGAAACATGGGTTTGATCCCTGGGTCAGGAAGATCCCCTGGAGGAGGACAGAGCAACCCACTCCAGTATTCTTACCTGGATAACCCTATGGACAGAGGAACCTGGCAGGCTACACTCCATGGGGCCGCAAAGAGTCAGACATGACCGAGTGACGTAGCACACGTGCGCAGGTATATCTTATCTGCCCAAAGTGATTTTGGGGCTCATAAAGCCAGGTAAAGTCACCTGTATTTCGTTGTCTTAGATCCATCCTTTCAATACTTAGCAGAGCTTAGCATATATATGCGTGTGTGTGTGTGTATCATAATATAACATATATTATCTATGTCTGTAGAGATATATAACACCTTTCCTTGATTTTTTGTTTTTTAAAAACCTCATCAATGATATTTATTTATTTATGTTTTTACTTTTGACCTCTCAGCATGACATGTGGGATCCTAGTTCCCCAACCAGGGACTGAAACCATGCCCTCTGCGTTCAGAACATAGAGCCTTAACCACTGGACTGCCAGAGAAGTCCCATAACACATTTTCTTTAATAGCCAGTAGGTGTGCATTATAGAGAAGTCAATTATGATCCAGAATGAGACATTAGCAATTATAACAGTTCAATAATGAAATATGGCTCTCCTTTCCAGGTTTTGGTGTTCTGGTTCATCCATCCATCATCAGGCTGTTTCCCCAGAGATGATGTGATGTGACTGCCTGAAGCAAATGCATATTTTCTCTTCCTGGGAAGACTTTTCTCAAGGTGAGTCATTCTGGGCACTGGGAAGGAAACCTCAAAATCCCCTTTATAGCTTTATAAAGTCTAGCGCCTAGAATAAAAGGTGACTAGCCTATTTCTTGTTGTATTTTCTCTGATGTTTCCCCTTGCCCTCTGACACTTCTTAATTCTCTAGATCCCAAGCAAAATGTGCACTGGACTTGTACCAGGACACGTGAGTCTTGGTGTGTTTGCTGCCAATGCACGTGAGAAAGGAAATCTTAATAAGATACTCCCCTACTTGCCACCATTGCTTCTTGTAAATATTTTATTTCTCTCAGAATATTCCCCTGCCGTCTTCAGTTCTTGGATGTCCACACACCAAAGAAGAAAGGAAGAAGTCTGCCATGAGCCAACTCTTGCCCAAGTTCTCCAAGTTTTCAGTAGCTAGAAAGACTCTTGTTCTCCTCAATGACCATCTGTCAGGTTTGCTAGGGTATCACTAAGGCAAAGGTTTTGGAGCAGGGTAGAACTTGTTTGGAATAAGGGAACTAACACATTTATGATGTATAGTTACATATTCACCATAAATGTTCAAGCATGAGTTTATATGTTTTATGTGTGTGTGTGTAAGCACGTGTGTGTGTGTGTGCAGAAAGTGGATTAATACATAGGTGAGCAAATAGGACAGAATGCATATCTCCAGTCCTGGGGAAACTATGTGTATGGTCATTCTATTGCTCCTGATTCAGATTTAATTGAAATTTATATCACTTATTTCCTATCTCATAAATCTATACGTCTCACTTGAAGGTGTTTGATTTAAATTCATGCTATGTGAGTCAGTCATATTCATAAGTTTGAGTATAATCACAGAAAAACTTTTTAGTAGACATGGCTGCATGTATTTGACTGGGCTTTGGATATTTCAGTCAATTTAGCCATTCAACAGAGAGGTCTGGCAAATGCCCCTAATTTGACATTGTTAGTTGTGGGCTATTTTTTTCCCCTCCTGTATCAAGCACTGTGGCTAATTAGGCAGCAGATTCTAATCTTCATGAATTTTTCAGGCCGATACGTATTCCTTCCCAGGGCTAATTTGCTGTTATCAGAGGAATGACTCTGGTGTATGTTGTTGGTCTTGTCTGACCTTACTCCCCTATTCAGCTTGAAATTAGTTGAGGAACTGTGGCCAAGAAGGTCATTTGGTAAATCATCTCTCAGAAAACAAGTCTGCTTTAGAGAATGTCCTTTTCTTCCTGTCCTTCACTGACCATCCTAGCCTCTGCTACCGTGGGGCTCTATCAAGAAGGAATAAGATGCAATGAAACTTTTACCCAGGGTTTGAGAAACTTAAAAAATACAGTAGAGAACCTAGTTATAAAACTTTTGTGCAGGACTAGAATAATTTCACTCTGTGAGTTTTCTGTGTTAGCAATGAGAGGGATTTGGCATAAACTGGTAAGGGACAGAATTTTGAGTAACTGAATGAGAAATAGGGAAAACTGTTTTATTATGTGGTTTGCTATAACTCTATTGGGGATGTCAGAAGAGTCTAGATTTCCTAGGATGGCAGATAAGATCATCCCACTGAATCTTCTCCTCTGGACATACAGGGAAAGCAGGATACAAACCCACATCATGAAAGTTGTTGCTTTCCAATTACAGCTGATTAGTGGTTGAAATTATTAATGAGTCATGCAACTATTTACGTCTGTTGAAAAAATCATCACTACTAATTTCTACAAATTGGTTGCAATTTCCAGTAAGAAAATACCAATTATTCATTCACTAAGAATTATAATGAGTTAACCCAATGAAGACTGGCATGATGGTAAGAACAGAGAAGTAGTATTTATGACTTCAAGGTTATAGTCTTGGCAATCCCCAGTACTCTGGATTTCACCTTTACTGGAACTGAAAAAGATAATGCTCCTTGTAAGACATGAGACTATCTCAAAAAATCCCTATTATTTCAGTCTTCCCTTTTTCTAATTTAACAATTTTCTTTCTTAACTTTCCACTGGAAAGGGACAATGTGGTATTTAGCCCTTTTCTCCCTCATAATTTATATACAATTAGGGGCTCAGAAATGTTACCCTTCAGCTCTCACAGAAACTGCTATGCTGGAATACAAAGGGTCATTTTACTTATGGTTGTACATACTTTTTAATTAAAAATTATTTTATAGCTTTTGTTAAGTAATTAAAATTTACAAAGTGATTTCTCACAAATATTTATTAATATTAAGTTGTTTCTGGCATACAGCAGTAAATTGCAAGCAATTGCTTTACTCTGCATGTGTAATTAAAATGACTAAGTAATTATATTTTTTCCTTGAGTACAGTTGACACTATCACATTTTTCTAAGTTTTGGTTCATTTTTATTTCCATTAGTGAATGCTTCATAGAATCCAAGATAAGGACTGTCAGTTAGCAAAGGAGGAAAGCTGCTGCTTTTACTAAGCTTTTGAGAAATACAAACAAATATTGTGTGCCATGTTTACCTTCTCATATCCTTTGTTTTCCTAAATGTCTTTCTTCTTCCTTTAAGCTACCTGCCCTGCATCTTGCCACTATTATCTGAATGGTAATTTAAACATTTCTAGAATGAATATCTTGCTAAAAAATGGTTAATTTTATGGAGTTAGACTTTTATTCAAATTAGAACAAATAGTATTTCAGCTATAACCTTTCCTCTGCTGAATCCTTGTCATATCCTCCTGTCTTGCTCACCCTCTGATATTATCAGCTCCCTTGCATTCCTCTTTATCGTCATCAGCATTAGCCCTTGAAGAGTCCCAAGTGTGCAGGCTGCATGCTATGTGCAGGGACCCACATGTATATTAATTTACAGTCCTCGTCTGTTGAGGAGCTCAACTTTGGATGGAAGGAAGGCCAAATCAAAACGATCATTCCTTCCTAAATAAAGGAAGATGGAAAAAATGCAGAACAACTCATCTAGGAAACATTTGTATTCTTGACATAGGTTGAAGAGTTGCCAGTGCAGTGAAGGTTAAATAGTGGCACAGTATCAGAGAGGTGCATATCTTGGTGAATATCTCAGTCAATGAAGGCAGAGTCCAGGTCTCTAGCCTAAGTGGTGCATTCAAAGGGACAAAACGCAATTCTTTTCTTGGAGCAACGGACATGGAAGGGAGTGAAAGTGAAACTGATTAGTCGTGTCTGATTCTTTGTGACCCCATGGACTGTAGCCTACCAGGCTCCTCCATCCATGAGATTTTCCAGGCAAGAGTGCTGGAGTGGGTTGCCATTTCCTTCTGCAGGGGATCTTCCTGACCCAGGGATCAAACCCAGGTCTCCCACATTGTAGGCAGCACCAGGGAAGTCCAAGAAAGTCTTCCCTGACCAGGAAGGATGTTCCTGGATACTATTCAGAATAAATCTTGAGTATTGAGATAGTTGGGCCAAACAATTACTATAACCAAAACATTTTTTATGGCCAAGATGAAGTAACAGGGACCAGCTTTACCCTTTCACCTGAAAAAAAAAATCCCCTGAAAAAAAAGAGACAAAATTTATAAAGCAGTAACTGGTGGGAAATACTGGCCGCAAGTGGCCATGATAACTCACATATTTCAGCCCACCATCTGCCAATCAACTGCTGATTTTGGAAGAATTTCTGCATTTATAGACGAGTGATAAACAGAAAGGTACACCAAATTTACCTTCACAAAAGACTGAAGGAAAAGGAAAACCAAAAATGAGACTTTGCTAGAGAATGATACTTCATGAAAGAACATGTCCCAGAAATGTTACCTCAGATCAGCCAGAAAATATGATGGAAAAATATCACCATTTTTTTTTTTCAGTAGAAAACAAATGCCTATAGGAAATCAAAATATAAGGTAGGAAGGACAATGTAGAGGTGAAAGAGAGATCATTAGAGATAGCATGGGAATGGAAGGAGCGAGAACCAGGACTAGAACAGCTTAGAAAAGAAAAAAGAAATAAACAAAACCATCCAGAAAGAAAACCCCACACAAGGGAGACTTAGACTTTGAAGAAAACAAACAAGCAAACCAAAAACAAGCAAAAAGTATTAAAGAATCGGGAGTCATGATTGGGAATATTGAGCAAAAAGAAGAATGAACACGATTGAAAACAATGAAAAGGGTCGATATGGAATATAAATAAGGGGGAATGAGCATAAGCATGAGTAGAACTCCTAAAAAAAAGAAACTAAATACCATATTGGAAACAATATTTAAATATTAAGAAGATTTTCACAAATGAAGGGAGATTGGAGTCTTAGTCAATATTTTCTTAATTTCTTTCAAACCCCAATTCAAAATTAGTCTTCTACACACTGACCTTAAACTTTACTTTCAGAGCATGAATTTATACAGATTACAGTGCTTCTTCCTCCACTGACTTTTGTTATTGCTCTTAGTCTGGACAATGAAACACTTTTCTGTAAGAATGGAGCTGCATCTATCTTCTCTCATGTCCTTTTTGGCATGTTGTTGTGTACAGTGGAAACAATGAAGCAAACAAATAAAATGCAAATTTGTCTCATGCAAGGACCTCTGGGTGCTGATTTGGTGGTTCAGCTCCAGTCAGCCTTCTACTACTGATTTTCTGTTGTTCCTTAAACATAAATGAATAACTGAAAGGTCAAATATCTGATCAGGACGTGGAAGCTAAAACGTGCTTTCCCCCACCGCCCCTCTATTGCCAAATATTCTGAGTCAATTAAAGGTGCAGGCACTGCCAAGAATTCTGGATAAGGCATGAGGGCACTGGAGTTCCGTTATGGGGCTTATCACTATCCATGACGTGTCCTTAGAGAAGTCACTTGGTCTTCATTCTCACAGGCTAGAACAGTTCCTGTCTCTTTATGGAGACTTAAGAATTATGCTTTGAATGAAAGAATAATTAGTCTCAGTTTCCTTGTACGTAAAATAAGGGGTGTGCACTAGCAGGGCCTCTGAAAACTGTTCTCTTCATAAAAATCTAAAAACTACCTGCTGCCCTCTGATTGATACACATTTATTTTGTGTATTTCAATGGAGGCAACCCTGCAGATGCCTGTTGTTTTTATGGAAGTTGTGTTTGTTCCCACACGTGCGGTTTACACATTCCATGTGGATTTTAGTGTCCATCCTAACTTGCACAACTTTTGCGAACAGCCAGACAAAAAGTCCGGAGGGCACTCTGAAGGATTCTTACAGGAAGCTTATAGCCTGTCTCCTTTGGCTAATTTGCAAAAGCATTTTTTGATTTAAAACAGAAGGAGGGTGAATCCCTGGGAGAAAACTCACATCCACTAATGTTCCTTCTGGAGTGAGTTATGGGAGGAAGCCCCAGATGGATTATAGACGAAGGTTAAACTTTGAGACACTAATTTATTGAAAAGGTAAAGACAGCTAAAGAACAAAAAGTGCCCTGAATGCTATGTCCGCATGTCCTTTTTGACCCATGCCCGAAGTAATTTAAGAATCTCTAAAAGGAACATATATGACCATAGAAGCAATGTCACCTAGACTCTTATGGAAAGTTCTTCTCCCTTGGAAGCAATTGAAATGATCATTTCATTTAGATTTTCCAATTAGACAAAATTGGACAAACTTTAAAGTCGATATTTCATTTTGAAAAACAGCAAGTCTAATAGAGCTGTTTGGAGGCAAAATTATCAAAGCTTCCAGTGGTTCTCTGAAAAAAATACTTTTGTGAACAGTGAATGCAATGATATTTAGTTCCATATTTCATCAATTTAAAAGTTTCCATTTTTTTCATACACCCGAAATAATTTTTTAAACAAATAAAATCTTACCATTTTTGTGGGTTAGGCAACTTCAGACATGCAGATGATACCATGCTATGGCAGAAAGCAATGAGAAACTAAAGGGTCTCTTGACTAGGGTGAAAGGGCAGAGTGAAAAATTTGGCTTAGAACTTAACATCCAAAAAACTAAGGTCATGGCATCTGACCCCACCATTTCATGGCAAATAGATGGGGACAAATTGGAAGCAGTAACAGATTTTATAATCCTAGGCTCCATACTCACAGCAGACAATGACTACAGCTATGAAATTAAAAGATGTTTACTCCTTGGAGGAAAAGCTATGGCAAACCCAGAAAGAGCATTAAGAAGCAGAGATTTCACTTTGCCAGCAAAGGTTCATATAGTCAAAGTTGCGTTTTTTCCAGTAGTCATGTGTAGATGTGGACTATAAAGAAGGCTGAGTGCTGAAGAATTGGGGCTTTCAAACTGTGGTGCTGGAGAAGATTTTTGAGAGTCCCTTGGACAGCAAAGAGATCAAACTAGTCAAGCCTAAAGAAATCAACCCTGAATATTCATTGTAAGGACTGATGCTAAAGCTGAAGCTCCAATACTTTGGCCACCTGATGCAGAGAGCTGACTCATTGGAAAAGACTCTAATGTTGTGAAAGATTCAGGGCAGAAGGAGAAAGGGGCAACAGAGAATGAGATGGTTGAATGGCATCACTGACTCAATGGACATCAGTTTGAGCAAACTCCAGGAGATAGTGATGAACAGAGGTCTGGCACACTGCAATCCATGGGGTCTCAAAGAGTCAGATAGGACTTAGTGACTGCCCAAGCTCAACAAGTTGAGAGCTGGGTCAGTTGTCATCAAGTACAGATATGTGCACCTGGTTATTATTTCTGGTGGTGTACCTGGCAGCCTTAACTTCTCAACATTTCAGTCAATACACCTTTTAAGAACCATTTCAGGAAGGAATATTGATTCTTTTCTGATAAGCTTCTGTGATACCATCTGGTAAGAGAAGAATTAAAAAAAAAAAAACACTTCATCTAAACTTATAGAATCAGTGGTTAGGAGGTGATTCAGAAGAAAGTTCTGGATACAATCACGAAGCAGTCTTTTAAGAAACCCTTCATCACCAACATGCTTGAAGAGAACATAGAGGATAATAAATGTAAACTTTATATACTTGCAAAATATTAATACTTAAATATGTATTTTTTTGTTTTTCCTTTTTTTTGCCCAAATTCCTGCTATTAAGTCATGCATTCCCAGAACTGTCATTTGGTACTGTTGTCTGAGTATCCAGTGATGAAGTTGTGATCAGTTGAACTTTGGAGAGTACACTTTAAAAGCCTAAATCTTTATAGGATTCTTCAAAAAGCATTTTTCTAAAACTGAGGTATAGTAGATAAATATATTAACAATCCCACTTAATGCTCTCTCTGTACACACCCTTCGCAAAATGACTTTTCAACAAGTGTTGGGAGACTATTTCTCTATCCTCTTAATCTGGGCTGGACTTGTGATTGACCTTGGCCAAAGAAATAAGATAGCAGTGATGATGTGCCAATTCTGGTATTAGGCCTTAAGAGGCCTTGCACACTTACATGCTCTCTCAGAACGATGCCATCACTACACAAACAAGCCTAGGATAGCCTGATGAAGGAGAAAGATCACTTGGAGGATAGTCCAATTATCTTATCAAGGGCATCCTCAACTACCCTTTATCCAGATAGTGTTCAGGCATGTGAGATATCTCAGCCAAGTCAGCAGAGTTAGCTTATTTTGTGTAGAGTTCACTGAAGACTTATGATTAAGTCCAACCAAGAACAGAATTGCCCACTGAACTAGACTCTTGAACAATAAAAAATGCTTATCATTTTGAGTCTCTTTGATATGGGGTGATTTGTTACACAGCAATAACTCACTGATGCATGAGAGGCAGCATATGTTTCTCACATAAAATCAGGTCATTCTGAAGTTCATATTAAGATACTTTTTCTGAAGGTGTTTTGGAGATTTTGAACTGCACATATCTGTCTATTTCTGCATTTCCCAGGAGTAGAAACACTGAAATTCTATATGACAGGCTGCTCTTGATATATTTTCAACTTAGTTGGAATCAGGATTTGCCAGAAATGTTGTGAGACAGCTTGTTTAAGTGAGATTTCCTGCTCAGTTTCTTTTTTTAAAGGAGAGGGAGGGAAAGAAAGAAAAAAAATATGATTTTTGGATGGAGTTCATGTGTGCTGGACTGAGAGGAACCAATGCTCATGAATCTTCAAGTTCTTTACAAACTTTGGCAAAGTCTTAATCCACCTGAGAATTCTTAAGATTGAATGTTTGAAGTGTGATTCTAAATTAGTAACACTGTCACCACAGATTTTTCTCACAAATCAATCTCCCACAACTCCTCAAAAATATTTTGTTTACAGATTGCTAGGTCTTTCTACGCTTTTTTTAAAAAATTAAGCTGGATATGTTCTTTTACTATCATGCTTGTAAATTACTGGAAGATTGCCTTTATTTCTTTTCAGGTCTCACACTGCAAGGAAAGTTTTAGACACCTTACTATTTGGTTAATATTTTACATTTCAATTTTTCAATTCAAACCAGGGAACCAGTGAATAAAACTTAAGCTATAGGTGCACATTTAGAAAAAAGAAAGAGCAAACCATGAATATGTATGAAACATTTAAAATGCCATATTTATGAGGAGAGGAAAAATATTGGAGCTTTACATATTTTCAAAACACCACATGGGATTGAGTGGGACCAAGTGAAAAGTATAAAATTTGTTGAGTGTGGCGGGCAGGCATTTGAGTGTGGTGGTGCAGTAAAAAGTTGGCAGTGTGAATTGTCTGGGGCTTGTGGGTAGGAAGACACACTGAGGTCTAGGAATTAAGGAAAGACATGAGTTTTCTAGCCTGCTTTTCAATGGGACATTTGGCAGGATATTCACTCTCTTTCTGTCAGTTTATCTCATCCCCGAGGCTGAATGGCAAGGCCACCAGTTGCTTCTCAGGGGGCCAGGAGATGGCTTGCTTCTGCATCAGCACCATCCTTACTGTCTCCGTGCCAGCTCCGTATCTGGACCAAATCCCAATGGTGCTAACAGCAAGCCACTTTGTTGCAGTAGTATGTGAAAGGAACAACAACAGCAAAAAGGCCAGAGGGAATACTCAACTCCAGGGACTGTAATTCATCTGGCAATCATTTCACTGATTCGGTACTCAAACCTGTATTAGGACCCCAAGTGGTTAAAACAAGAAAAGGGGGAGACAGAGGCTGCCCTCTCTGATCAAACAGCTTTACATATTGGTACCCAAACCATGAAAAAACACATGAGCTCAGGAGAGGAGGAACAAGTGGACAGAGGAGTCAGTGTCCATAAAGAAGGCTCGGCTTAAATAAGATATAAATAGCTACTATTTTCTATTATTTGGGCATCCACGCAGCAATAAACGTGAATAATGTAGATCCATATATTAGCATAAAAGAGTTTCTAATATTAAAGATACATCTGACTTTGTTAAAAAAAAGAAGAAAACTTCAAGTTAAGACAGAACGTAATACCCTTAGTATCATAAATCAACTAAGTATATCTATATATTTCTAACTTATAAAGGTAAAGCTCACAGAGAGAATGGAGTGGCATGCACAAAAGCATTGCCTCTGTGAGGGCCCTGGGATGTGGGGAGGGCCAGGTCAGGAAGTGTTTTTGTGTCTCATTACTGTAGCACATTTATGTACTAAACAAATTAAAAATAACTGAAACAAGTGAATTATGGGCACAAATTAACAAAATTTATTTACCAGCGTTACCCACTCCTCCATGTCACCATACACATAAAACAGAGGCATTCACTTTTGGGTTCCTTATTTTCTGTCTGCAGAGATAAAATTTACAGATCGAGTTCATATTTTGACAAAATGAAACAGCCCCCTTTCTTAATTTCCATGAAACTTTTCTTCCAACTTCTCTACCCCACCTCTCTTTTTCCCTTCCCTTTCCTGACCTCTCTTCTTCCTTCTCAATTTTATTTGTGAGCATATTCTCTAAGGTTTGTCTTCAGCACCCCCTTTCTGTTTTCTAGGAACTTCTGCCCATTCCCACAGAATGAATCAAAGATAACCTCAAAACAGAATTACTTCCTTAATATGGCTTCAGCTTCATTTTTCTTACTCTGTTGGGCTTCTCCCCTTGTATGTTCTGCCACTATTTTTGACTCAGTTTTTCTCAAAATAAATTCTTCCCCTCCCCCACCTCCTGCCATCCCCAATGTGGCTCTTTATCCTAACTTCTTGATTTCTATCAAAGTCTTTGCCTACTTTCAGTCTCCCACACTTAGGCTTCCCTTGTGGCTCAGCTGGTAAAGAATCCGCCTGCAATGTGGGAGACCTGAGTTCAATCCCCGGGTTGGGAATATCCCCTGGAGAAGGGAAAGGCTACCTACTCCAGTATTCTGGCCTTGAGAATTCCATGGACAGCCCATGGGGTCACAAAGAGTCGGACACGACTGAGCAACTTTCACACTTCACATGCTTAGGAGCATAGTTTACTCTGAAATTCCGACTTCTCCATTTTCCTTACCATTCACAACTTCCCATCCAGTCTTTCTTTCCAAAGTCTTTTGCATCTATGGTTTCAGCTTCATTTGTGCATCTTCTTATTAGATTCTCTCAGTCAGAGCACAACCAAAAGCAAAGTGAAAAATTGAGATACTTCTTTGAGTAGCTGATGGCCTCCAAATGTTTATTTGCTTCTTTTTTTTTTTTTTCTTATCGATGTTGGTTATTTTGGTTTGAATAACACGGCTACTACTTTTTCACTCTCAATTATTAATCAATCACCAAGAATTTATCAAGTGGCAGTTTACACTCAGCTGTGGGAGATATTACAAACATAGAAGACATAGGCTCTTCTTTTAAGGAGATAATTGATGACATAAATCATCAATACCTAATCATTAAGTGGCTTGAAATATATTTCATGGTAGCATAGACTATGCACAAAATGCAGTGGAAAATCCATAATTCTTCCCCCCTCACTTCTTTATTTCCACAAACACTAATTAGTATCTACTATGTGCCAGACACTAACCTAAGAGTTGAGGATATGCCATAAACATGTCAGATAATATCTTGCCCTTGTAGGACTTCTATTCAAGGCAGGGAAATAGATACTAAATAGGTAGTAAGCAAGTAATTGAGATGATTTCTTAGAGTAATAAGTGCTATAAAAATAATACATGGTGATATGAGAGAAAGGGCCTGGGGAGGAAATTTAGCTAGAAAGGTCAGGGAAACTGTGAAAAGTTGATAAATCTGAGTTGAGAACCGACTGTTAAAAGCAGGCAGCTACAGGGAAGTATGAAGGTAGACGGTCCTAGGCTGAGATTACTCCAAGAGCAAAGGCACGAGATAGACAAGAGCTCGGTGTGCTTGAGGAACTGTCATATGAAAGAGGCACTCAAGAATGATGAGAAACAAGCAGGGTTGTATTGCATACTATGGGTCATGCATCTGTTGACAGTTTGGAATCTATACCAGGACCTGTTAGAGGGAGTAAAGTATGTTCAGGAGAAAATTTCAAAAAAAACTCTCTCCGTGATCCTACCTTGATGATCAAGTGGCCCTTTCTGACCATGCAGATGGTGAAAAGCCCCTCCAGAACTCTCCTTCTGCCCTCACTACAGATGTGTTTCTGTGGAGTAGAATTAAATCAGATGGATAAATGGGAAAAGAAGAAGAAATTCACCAGGGAAGGGAAAAGCAAAGTGAATCAACAACACTTTCCTGATAGATTTCCAGAGACATTTGTCTATGTGAGAATGAGATGTTTGATATTCTGCTTGAGTAAGTTCTTGATTCCAGGTCATCAATTATGATAATAGAACAAATCAAAAAATTTACAGCAAACAGAAATTCTTCATTTCCTGGCTTCTACTCATGTTTATTGATTGGACTCTTGGGTAAAACGATAAATTTCATGCAGAAATGCTAGAAAAGCTTTTGGCTGAGTTTTTGCTCTTTCCAATCTCTAAAGAGGTTCAAGGTGACTGTGACAATTTGACTCATTTATTCCCTCTCTTCTCTGCTTATAGAAAAGGCCATTGCTTCATAGATAAAGCTGTCTCCACTCTTGTCATGGAAGAAATGGCCAACCACATATTGCCATATATATTATATATTTACTGAACTGAAAGCATCTACAACTTTCATTTCTTCCAAAATATGCCTTCTATTGTCTTCAAAGATGGTAAAATTACTTATAATCAGAATTCTGTTCCTTAAAGATATTTAATCTAGGTTCCTTTTTTGATGAATATATATTCCCAGGAGTGTAGAGAGGGCTCTGGTTGTGTGACTCATTTATCATTCTGAATAAGTTTATATTAATTGTTGTATTTATGTACATAGAGGGTCAGTAAAAAGTAGTAAAAATTACATGAGATTTGGAGTCCAAAGGCCTAAGACCAAGGCCCAGCCTCTCCTTTTGCTAACTGTATGATTTGGCAAATTGTTTATTTTGTTAAATGACAGTTTCCTCCTCTACTAAACCTAAACTTCATCTGAGGTTTAAATGAGTATATGTTATAATTTTTTTAATGTTACGATACCAAATAAACTGCAAGTGTTGTAAATGTTATCAGTTGATTAGTAGAGATTTTTTTTTAAGATTGATTTCATTATCCTTTTGAAAGGTACTGGACTGGAACTTCGCAAGGATTTTGAACAGAAAATCCTGTGGCCCATGAAAAGAATACTATGTAGTGATTACTTTCTCTGTGTTGAAGAAGATGCAAAGGGCTCATGTATCTTCTCATTTCATCCTCACAACAGACAAAACACAGTGAGAAATCTGGGTTCTGTGAGTTAATGCACTTCCTTGAGATCTTAGTAACTAATAAAGATCTTCAAAGCTCAAATGCTTAGGCATTCAGTAACCCTGACTCTCACTTCCCACAGTGCACCAATGCTGGGTTTTAGAAGGAAGCCAAGGATGCAAAAGCTGAGAAATTAGAGCCCAAGGCAAGTAACACTTTAAGGTGATGGGAGATTAAAAAAAAAGACTCACTTTGAGAGCAAGTTTGCTTATATTCTTCCCAGGTTTGTTGGAAGGCATCACTTTGTAAATATGTACACATTTTTTCTGACTCTAATATTCTCCTTTATTGTATATTTGGTACTAAGATAATAAGATAGCTTCAAATCCCCATTCTTTTCAATATAATTTCCTCTTACACACAATTCTCTGACTTATAGCCAAAGGAAAAGTATTGTGATCTTTGCCACTTTTCTTATCCCCCTATCTCCCATAATTACCTGGTTTTATCTTTGAACTATTACATTATACCTCAACACTCTAACCTTCCACTTACAAGATAGTAATTTTGGAAAGAGCAAGAAGTGGGAAGGGAAAAGAGGGTCAACTCGTGCTAAAATAAAGGATTCTGAGCAAGTCATGGGGATCTGACTAGAAGCTACACAGAGATGATGGAATCCAAGGAAACACTTATCTTTTGTGAATGGAGATTTCTTTTTAATCAGTAGTAGTTTGCTTCATGGTCTTAATTATTTCATGTGACTGTTATCTTCTAAACAAGCATTCTAAATCCTTTAAGATGAAGGCCATGAATTGAATTTCTATGCTGTTCTTACACTATCTAGCCAAGGTTTGGGGCAAAAGTGTTCCTTTCTCAGTTAAATTATGATGATGAGCTGCATGCATACGTGCATGAATGAGTTTGTCTCCTTTTAATGACATAGCAGTATGGTATTTATAATTTCTCCCATGGCATTTCAGTTGGTTTAGTGACTTTTTATTGGACAATTACTGTGCAAATAATTTCTATATCTTTCAAACCATCACTTGAGAAGTCAGACTGAGAGAGCAGAGTGACTGTTTGCAGAAATGTCTTTCCTCCTCAAAAAAACCCCTGTCTCTTACCTTGTTCTACCCATGCCTGAGAACCTGCTCTCTCCCACTAACACAAAGGATTGAAAAGCACCTTGAAAATACAAAGTGCCATATAAATGCTAACTGAGGCAACAATAAAATAGTAAAAATAACTGTTTTCTGATAAACATCAGTTTCAAACCCAGGGGAGATATTTTGCAGAGGGAAAGCAGAATTAGTTCTGTGCTTGTCCCCAGGCCTTGTCTCTCTGTGAATCACACTGTTCTCCCTCCACAAGTCAGCCCCTGATGTAGCTGCAGCGTCCACCCTAGTTTTGTTCAGTCCTGCACCAAGTTGTATCAGGGATGACTCCATGGGGATTTAAAGGAGTTATCAGCCAACATGACTGGATTTAAGAGGTTTCAGTGAGTCTCCTATGGACTTCCTGTCTGAATCTATACCCCTTTCTCTGATGGAAAATATGAAAGCAAGGACAGAAAGCTTGGGCTTGGGGCAGAGTTCAATGGAAGATTGGAAAAATAAAGACATCCAGAGTCTAAAATGTTGATTTAGGAGTGCATACCAAGATGCAGAGAGTATTCTCGGGGAGGAAGTTACCAGGAGAACCCTGAGAGGGAGAGAGGAGGTATAGGGTACTCTGGCACACTGGGCTTTGGCAACAGGAGAGGAAAAATACATGAAAAAGGGAAGTTCAGGTGTGATGATGACTGTTATTGATACTGATTTTTTATGACATGACTGATATCCTTTCCCTATGAACATTTACAGACCAGTCATTCTCCTAGGAGGACCCCTCTTTCCTGGTTCCCGTAGCACTCCTTGGTCCTCTCCTCATCTCTCTATACAGTCCCATCTCTCTGAACATGTCCTTTTCACAGCAGTCACTCCACTCCACCTGGAAGTCCCACAAGCTTATCCATAAGAACTACTTAATACCTTCAGGTTCCCTGAGCTACTTCCTTCCCTACTTCCTCCCTGCAGTGACTCTATCACCATTCCTCATCGTTTGAATCTAGTTATCATTCTTAACTCTTCCTGTTTTTCCTGCTGCCTGCTTTCCTTGTGGGCCCAAACCCCTGATTCATCCACTCCTTTCTGTTCTCAGTATGATTTCCAAATATCAACACTTTGAGGATGTCATACCATCCTTTGCCATATCAACAAGGATATGGCATCTGAGCTAAGTTTACCTCCAGGTTTGTTGGCTAGAAGAGTGACTGCTGTGAAAGGGGGCCTGTTCCTCGGGCAGAGGAGGAGTCTCTGAAAGAAGCTAAGTTTAAGTGAAGCCCTTTTTAGAGATATCAAGGGTCTTCGAGATATCAACAGGTTTTCATTCCTTATCATACATACCTTTCAGGCATGAGACCAAACATCTAAGTATTTAAAAATGTATAACATTTATGGCTTTCAGTAGTTTTGAGTTTTGCTATCTCTGTATCTATTCTTCTGAATTATTCGCAATACATTCCTCATAAGGAAAGGACCTGAGTGTGCATTTCAGTGGCAGTAAGGAAGTGGGCTGCTGAGAAGAAGCTGGAGGATGCATGCCAGTCTTGAAGAGAAGAACCCTGAGAGACCGGCGGGTGACAGCAGTTACCAAGAACAGGGAAGAGTAGAAGCAACCTGTTTCTGTCTTTCCCACTCTCCTGCCCCCAGCAAGAAATACACAGAGCAAAGGCAAAGCCCATGGAATTCTTAGCAAAAAGCTGCTGCATATAAGATACTTTATATACGCTCTCTCTAATGTGTATTTTAACTCTTCATTTAGGTACACTTCCCTGATAGCTCAGTTGGTAAAGAATCCACCTGCAATGCAGGAGACCCCGGTTCAATTCCTGGAATGGGAAGATTCATTGGCGAAGGGATAGGCCACCCACTCTAGTGTTCTTGGGCTTCACTGGTGGCTCAGATGGTAAAGAATCCACCTGCAATATGGGAGACCTGGGTTTGATCCCTGGGTTGGGAAGATTCCCCTGGAGAAGGGAAAGACTACTCAATGCAGTATTCCAGACTGGAGAATTCCATGGACTGTATGGTCCATGGGGTTGCAAAGAGTCAGACATGACTGAGCGACTTTCACTTAGGCATAGTTAATTTCATATTATACATAAGGAAACTGGTGATCTGTGGTTTTAATCAGACACATTATTTTCCCATGGCCAATGTCTTTTCACATATCTCTATTCCTATTAATTTTTTCATCTTGTGAGGCTGTCAGTGATCTAGGCCTAATTCTCCTATTCTAAGTCTAGACATGTGATCCAGGCTGACCAGTCAAAATACTCCATTCCTCTGGTGAGAAGTCTAGAATGACCTTATAGCTCAGATGACCCAAATCCTTTCTCAGGGACTGATCAGTTTCAGTTCAGTCTCTCAGTTGTGTCCGACTCTTTGAGACTCCATGAATCGCAGCACGCCAGGCCTCCCTGTCCATCACCAATTCCCAGAGTTTACCTAAACTCATGTCCATTGAGTCGGTGATGCCATCCAGCCATCTCATCCTCTGTCATCCCCTTCTCCTCCTCCCTCCAATCCCTCCCAGCATCAGAGTCTTTTCCAATGAGTCAACTCTTCGCATGAAGTGGCCGAAGTACTGGAGTTTCAGCTTTAGCATCATTCCTTCCAAAGAACACCCAGGGCTGATCTCCTTTAGGATGGACTGGTTGGATCTCCTTGCAGTCCAAGGGATCCTCAGGAGTCTTCTCCAACACCACAGTTCAAAAGCATCAATTCTTTGGCACTCAGCTTTCTTCACAGTCCAACTCACGCATCCATACATGACCACAGGATAAACCATAGCCTTGACTAGACGGACCTTTGTTGGCAAAGTAACGTATCTGCTTTTTAATGTGCTACCTAGGTCAGAAACACTTTGAGAGAGTGGATGTCTCTCTTTCTAAGACATGAGTAGACAGGGCCACATAACCTTGGAAATTCCCATGACCATCTTTGCTGCCAGGTAGAATGACCCTACTGAGAACATAATTAGAGAAAAACAGAGCTAAGAGACATGATGGAGAAGATGACAGAAATGAAGGCAATGATGGTGCTCCTTAGACCCTTCATGCCTTGGCTTCCCTCAGGCCTTTACCCAAACATCACCTTCTCTGGCCACCTGAAAAAAAAAAATAGCCAGTCCTGTCCTGCCCAGCCCTATGCTGTAGATCACCATCTGCCATGTTGCATATTTAGAAATTGTCTGCTTTATTCACTGTCATATCTTCAACAGCTAGGAGAACTCTTTAGCCAAAGTAGGCCCTCAGTCAGTACTTGTGGAATAACTGTCATTTGAACTACTGGATCCAGGTCTGACTAAAGGCTTCCCCAGCTCATGGATTTCCCAGTCACACAAGCTGATATAGCTCCTTTCCTACACACACAAGCTTAAGTTTTGTCACTTGAAAATAAGAGCCAGGACAGATGAGAAGGTGGGGTACTACATCCATAGTCCTACAGCTGGTCTGTGAGGAGCCAGGGCTGAACCCACCTCTCACAGACCTGGGATCAATGCTCTTCTAGATGCTGGTGTCCCCCTGGGCTCTGCTTTACTCCCTGACATTTCAGCCCAAGGGGCTTTGAGAAATCATTTTCTCCCAGCAGCTGAGACCTGGGGCAGCTGGGGAGGTTAAAAGGCTCAAGAGGTGGAAGTAGGAGTCTGAAAATAACTGTGCTTTGGGAAGGATTCGAATGTGATGATCTCCTCTGATTTCCCTTTATCCAAACTGGCTAATGGATTCACTCTTTCACCAACAGCAATAGTCTTTATGGGGACATTTTATGATCTATTTAGATTCCTCCAAGCTTTAGCTGAGTCTGAACCTGGAAAAAAACAAACAAACAAACATAAGATCCACCAATCCCTAGGGACAAGCAAGTCTGTGATGACCGAGTTAAAAACTTCATAACTCCTCCCTGGGGTTGGAGGAGGATTCATACACAGCCCCGCCCTGTTGAGATTGGGGTCATGTGGCAATAGATAGATTATTCCATATACGTTTGACATAAAATATACGACTAAACTAAATTTTAGTTATGGATATTGATTTTATTGATTTAAACCTCCTCCTTACAAACTCCGTGGTTTGTCTAGCAGAAATGTTATCATTTGACCAAGGCAAACAGGAGTGAGGCCTAGATGTCCATGTGCTGAATGCATAAAGCAGGCTGAAGACTCTCGCCTTGAAAAGGTTGGGCAGAATGAAGATAAAATCAGTCCATCTTCTGCGTCCCTGGGATTGTTTCCCCCCAGTGTCTGTTTTCCCTCAGGTTCCTTGCTCCCCTTTCAGTACTTACTCTCAGGTCCCTCACTTTTAGCAAGCTGGAAGTGACCAAGCTAAACTGCAGCTCTTCCACGGGAAATAGACTCTCTGATCACAAAGAACTTCATTGAAGCTAAAATTATGCATTTCCATAAGGGGATTACAGGTACAGTGATCAACTTTGTGGGTCCGAGGGCTGGTTACTTCAAGTTCCCAAAGTGCTCACATCTTGACTTCTTAGGCAGGCAAATTTGAATCAATCCATTGAACTGGGCATAGAAATTCAAATGGGACTAGAGAGACTACTTCTGCCATTTTGATACATGTGAGTATTTAGGCTTCTGGGTGCTTTTAGTGCAACTTGAAGCTGTGGAAATATGTTGTTGGTGTGTGGACCGTGAGTGAGGCAGGCAAGCCCAGTAGGCTGAGAAGTCAGGGCTCTTTCAGAGTGGGGCATGGTGGGCTGTGATGCTGGATATCTGGGTGGGATATCCTAAACCTGACCTACTGTGGGGAGAAGCAGTCTACTCATCTTGCTGGAGGCTTCCCCCAGCATGTGGATGGCTCAAGACACAGTGAATCTCCTATTGTTTTGATTCCCCATTCCTGGGGCATTTTATCTTGATTGATCTTAACAGACTCCTTCTCAATCATCAACCCAGACACACACTCTCCAGTATCTAGGGTTTTCCTTGTTTGCCTATACCACGCTTCCTTGAAATATAGAATCTGTTCAAACTCCACATCTATCTACAATCAGCCCTGCTAGATATTTAGCCTCTCTCATCTTCAGTCCCTTCACATGAAAAAAGGAAATCATAATATTAATAGGCAGAGCACACCATGCACATGGCGCTTCCCGGGTAGTAACAGTGGTAAAGAACCTGCCTGCCAATACAGGAGGTGGGGGTTAGATCCCTGGGTTGCGAAGATCCCCTGCAGTATGAAATGACAACTTGCTCCAGTGTTCTTGCCTGGAGAATTCCATGGATAGAGGAGCCTGGCAGGCTACAGGCAATGGGGTTGCAGAGAGTCAGACATGAGTGAGCACGCACCATAGAGGCACTTTGTGAGGATTATGTGCATTAACACAAGAGGGTGAAGTAAGACTTCCTGCAGGGCCTTGCTTCATTTGGGGTGAGCATCCAAAAAGTAGTGCCTCTGGTTGGCAAGGATGGTGACTTATATAAAAGTTGAGACCCAGGGGAACTATGTATGATTCCATACCCTCTGTACACACCCTTCTTAGCCATCTTATCAATGCTGGCTTGATAAGCACTCAAGCTTGCAGGGTGTCAGATTTTCTTAATAGATAGTTTGCTGTACCAATTTTTAATTTCTCCCCCAATATTTCCCTTTTCATATTTGGACAAAGCTTTTTCCCTAAGGGAAAACAAGCCAGGGCTCCATTTCTCTTTCATCTTCTCCGAGGAAAGACTTGAGTAGATAATTTAGACCAGGATCTGCCCTATAAACTGGCAAATTTTGTATTTGTTCTTGCAAGTGTGCCTGAACCTAGCTGCCCCTAGATTTTGGGTTTGAAGAGGAGTTCCCCTTGAGCTTTAAGGCTAAGCAGCACAATTCATCCACCTTTCACCAGACAGATCTATGTTGAGGTCTCAGGGGCTTCCTCAACCATAATGAATGGCTGATTTTACCCATATTGTGAAACTGTTCCTTGTGTGTCTATCTCCTTGGTAGGTCAAGAGGATGGGCCTCGTCTAAAGCAGAATACTGAGCGAGCATTTTTTGTGTCTGATACTGCTTAAACCTGAAGCTTCCTTCTCTAATTCCTTCCACTTCCACCCTTATACTTCTACCATTACTATTCCAGCCAAATCTTACCTTATTCTGCTCAAGGAAATAAAGATCCTTGATTTGTATTTTAAATCGATCATTCTGGCGACAGTATGGAATTAAGTAGGCAAGCAAAAATCCAAATGATAAATGATGAGAGTGTAGGGACTGAGAGAGAAAATCAAATTAAGAGATAGCAGGGGATGGAATGGAGAATGGAGAGAACATGAGGAAGGGCTGCCTGAGACAGAGGGCTGTAGGTTCTGGGGAAAGATGATAGTGGTATTTGTCAAATCCAGGAAGTGATCACGTTTTGGAAGGAAGATAACAAGCCATGTAAGAGTACTAGTCTATATTGATTCCAATCTGTAAATCAAGTGCAGGTCAAAATATTGGAATAAATACCTCTCTGTAGCACTGTAGTGCCCCAGGCAGCATGTGTCCTCTTGGCTGTGCTCAATTTGCACATTTTACAGCTTGTACTTTTCCTTGTTTGCATTACAAACTCCCAGTTTAATATGTCATTCCTGGTGATTTGATTATTTTGATAAAGCTAATTCACACTCATATGTTAGTAACCAATAAGAGCCATTTTTTTTTGTTTTCCTCTCCCAGCAGCATTTTAGACACATGGGTTCAAGTAAGAAAGCTGAATTCCGGTGGTAGAAATATTCTATTTCACCTATTAAGGAGGTGTTAAACTCTTAAAATATTCATCCCTAAGTGTCTGTGTGTGTTTGTGTATGTGTGTGCATGTGCAGATATATAGCTTTTGTAATAGTCCACATGTACCCACAATGTACATGAAGGTGTCACCCACATTTTTAATTATAGAGCAAAGCCATGTTGCACATTTTTATATGCATCATTGCTTTGCGCTCAATGAATTCGGAAGGAAATCTGTTTCTTCTCCCTCTTTCCTTCCCTATTTATTTATTTATGGAAGATTGGTTTTGAATAATGGTCACACTGATAATATACTTCTAATTAAACATTCAGTGTTCTCTACTTTCTTGGCAAATATCATACTCTGGAGGTAATTTAAAGGTAATATATAACCTGATGAAATAAGTCTGATAAATTTATATTTTCTTTTAATTTATTAAGCAGCCATTGATTTCTTGGTTGGTCAATATCAACATTTATTAAGTTGAAGTTATTGTTCATCAGTCAACTATGACCATCCAAATAGAAGTATTTTAAAAATATTAACTATAGATGTGTCCACACGCACGTTCTTGAACCTCATTTTATTAGCCGTGTATTGAAGCAAAATTCATGTTTAATCTTATGAGCCAGAAACATTTATTCAACATGTTTCTCTGTACTCATAGGTTGCCTTATTCAATATGAACAATTTCTGCCTGTAATGGATATTTTATAGTATGGCCTAGCACGTGTTGCTAACGTTGTGTGTTAGGGACCCCAAACTGCTTCTAGCTTCTTGTGGCTACATGGCAGGCAGCCTCCTATTTCCTATCATTTGACAAATTTGCACAGGCTTCACCAGCCAAAAATATCTTCCCCTTGGCTTATAGTCATGTTGCCTAAAGTTGTCAGAAATTCATAGTTGTGTGGAGCCCCCCGAGATGATCATTTTGAAGCTTCCACTCAGTGCTGGAATTCTTTCTATGTTTCCCCCACAGATCTTATTATGAGAAAGTTCTTATGTGTATTGGATCTGAATTCATTACCTATAACTTCCACGCAGTGGTGATGTTAGTACCTTCCAGAACAATCTCCCTTCTGATATTTAAATGATTATTTTACTGCCATAGAATTCCATCATTGGAGCTCTGCTTCTTGGAATTTCTTTCCCTTAGGTCCTCTTTCGAAAAGCAAACAGATGTGTGAGACTCATTGGATTATCTTTTCATGAAAAGTATAAAGCCCCAGGAAATTAAGAATGGTTTCCTGGAGAGAGGTAGCTTTCCTAATTTTGGACAACTGTAGCATAGAAGGAAAGGAGGAGATGACAGTGTTATATGCTGCGGCTGCTGCTGCTAAGTCGCTTCAGTCGTGTCCGACTCTGCGTGACCCCAGAGACGGCAGCCCACCAGGCTCCCCCGTCCCTGAGATTCTCCAGGCAAGAACACTGGAGTGGGTTGCCATTTCCTTCTCCAGACAATGTTATATGAGTACTTACCAATCACCATTGTTCCCATATCCCAGTAACAAAATGGCAACATTTGGCAAGTAAGGGCACAATAACTATCTAAAATGGAATAGAACGCAGCATATTCAAATCCATGGAATTAGATACATAAGTGATGAAAAATCAGCTTTACTTATGTTCTAACAGTGAAATATTATAAATTTTTCATCAATATGAAGCTAAAAACAAAGATGTTTTTAGTGTGTTTTCTTATGAAGGGACATACCAGTCTTACCTCAAACCATACCTTGCCAATCTATTTTTCTGCTCTTCTGGTTAAGGGTGTGGTGTTGCATCTTTCATGGGGATTGATGTAGTTATGTGATCTGTACCGACTCTTGTTTTGCCACTTCTACATGACTATGCTACAAATGTGGTCTGTCAGTAATAATGAGAAGAAAAAGGAAAGTGTGTACTGTTCTGGGTAGAACAAATTTTATAATGGAAACTAATACTTTGCTGCTGCTGCTAAGTCGCTTCAGTCGTGTCCGACTCTGTGTGACCCCATAGACCGCAGCCCACCAGGCTCCCCCGTCTCTGGGATTCTCCAGGCAAGAACACTGGAGTGGGTTGCCATTTCCTTCTCCAGTGTATGAAGGTGAAAAGTGAAAGTGAAGCCGTTCAGTTGTGTCTGACTCTTCGTGACCCCATGGACTGCAGCCCACCAGGCTCCTCCGCCCATGGGATTTTCCAGGCAAGAGGACTAGAGTGGGTTGCCATAGCCTTCTCTGATACTTTACTGATGGTATGAGAATAAAAAAGACCAATAATGAGCATCATCACCAACAGCATTGCTTGCATCACCACAGTAAATTAGCACCACAACCATAGTCATTTTCTTCTTTACCTCTGTTTTACCCTCTTTTGCAATATCCCTTTATAATTGCCTTTCGCTCTAGAGAAACTCTTCACCAGTCTCCAGTGGCATCAGGTTTTATGCTTTCCAATTTGTGCCGATGTTTTCTTCCTCTTTTACACACAGATCAAAGGCTATCACTTCCTTGGATTTCTCCCCTGATGGTCTCAATATGTGGGCTCTCCCTCACTGCTCCATTTTGCTCATGTCATGTTTACGCCATGCATATTATAGTTCTACATCTATGATATTTTATTAATTGAGTAAATAACCTATTTCCACCATTAGAGAGTGAGTGCCTCTATTCTGGGGAACTTGGCTGTTGGACGGGCAATAAAAACCATAGTCTCTCCTGTGGCGTCTCTCCCATGTAGAATCCAAGTGGGGTTCACAAAGGTCTGAGCATCTCTGTTCAAATCTGGTAGTCTCTAGGGAGAAAAGTCCCCAATACCAATGAAGTTACAAAGGAGGCAGGCACAGAAAGATTAGCTCTGTGAAAAACGCATACGTGTGGGGATGTTGATGGGGCAGGAGCAGGAGTGGGATTGAAGATATAGAGTTGATTGCAGCATAATATTTATTCAAGTTTAATCATTAGCACATGTGGGAAGGTCAGAGGAACTACGTCAGGGGAGAAGGCTCTGTTGGGGTCAGGAACTTCTCCATGAGTAGATGGTAAAAAGAGTTAGTGGAATCTAAGTTATTTTACTATGAGAGTGGTGAGATCCATGAATATTATTTTTTAAATTCAAATATACTTATTTTACAGTATTATATTAGTTTCAGGTATACAACATAGTTATTTAATATTTTATACTTTATACTCCATATAAAGTTATTATAAAATTTTGGCTATATTCCAGATGCTGTATGTTGCTTCTTTATAACTTATTTATATCTAATAGTTTGTATTTCTTAAGCCTCTTCACCTCTCTTGCCCCTCCTACCATCCCTGTCTCCTCTGGTAACCACTACTTATTTTTTGCATCTGTCTTATCTTGCTTGTGTGTTTGTTTTTAGATTTCACAGGCAAGTAAAAACATACAGCATTTGTTATTCTCTGTTTGACTCATTTCACTAAGCATAATACCGTCCAGATTCATCCATGTTGTGTAGAAAATGAAATCACTAATTAAAAAATATATATGCACCCCAATGTTCATAGCAGCATTGTTTATAATAGCCAAGGCATGGTAGCAACCTAAGTGTCCATCAACAGGTGAATGGATAAAGACGATGTGGTGTGTATATGAATTAGAATATCATTCAGGCATAAAAGAATGGAATTTTTCTATGAACACTGTAATCCAAACATTTACTTATAGTAATATGCACTAGAGACTTTAAAAGCATTTATTTACTGACATTATCAAGAAAAAGCCCTCCAAGATAGTATTATTATTTCCATTTTACAGACAAAGAAACCATAAAGGCTCAGAAAAGTTATGCAATGTAACCTGGAAGACAAAGCTCATAAGTACATTTAGTTTCTTTAAAAAAAAAAAAAAAAGATTTATTTTTAACTGAATGTAGTTGTATCTTTATCTGGGGCCTATACCTCCTTCTACCTCACCATTATGCCCATTTTGGAAACAGTTAATGCAAGTTGTTTAATGATTAAAAAAATGAGGAGCAAGAGTTTGAAGTAATACATTGACTACAGTTTATATTCCTTAAAAAAGAAAGAAAGGAAAGTCGCTCAGTCATGTTCCACTCTTTGTGACCCCATGGACTGTAGCCTACCAGGCTCCTCTGTCCATGGGATTCTCCAGGCAAGAATACTGGCGTGGGTTGCCATTTCCTTCTCCAGGGGATCTTCCCGACCCAGGGATCAAACCCAGGTCTCCCGCATTGCAGGCAGACGCTTTACCCTCTGAGCCACCAGGGAAGCCATATTCCTTTAGGATATGAACCAACTTTGTAGTAACAACATTGTTTAATTTTCATGGAATTTTGGTTTTATGAAGTATACAGGCCTATCAGTGGTGGATATATTTCATGAAGACAATAGCTTTTAAAATACAGATCTGATGTTTTAAAAACTGGGAGCATACAGTCTTCCCTGGTGGATCAGTGATAAAGAATCTGCCTGCAACGCAAAAGATGTGTACTTGATCCCTGGGTTGGGAGAATTCCCTGGAGAAGGAAATGGCAACTCACTCCACTATTTTTGCCTGGGAAAGCCCATGGACAGAGAAGCCTGGTGGGCTACAATCCATGGGGTCGCAAAAGAGTCCTACAGGCTTAGCAACTAAACAACAGCAACAACATGATTGCTCTTATTCATTAACAATATTAGGCCAATCACCCTGCTATTCTTCTTCCTTTGTAACAGGGAGAAAGCTTATTTAAGGCCACATGATTCAGGGTGTATCACGGGGACAATATTCTTATTATTCAATATTTAACAGCAATAATTCTAGAAGAGTTAACTTCATGTGTTTTCTAATACAGTAAGATAAAAAAAAAAATACCCTAAATGCAGTGGATATAACCCCTTCATGTGCAATTAACAGATATTAAATAGAAACTTTAATATTAACATTATTCTTTATGCCCCAGTGAGTAGGATATTATTTAAATTGATATGACATAAGAGAATATAAATAATTCCTAAGTGTAGATTTAAACTGGAATTTCAGTCAGAGTTTGAAATCAGTATGTATTATCAATTCCCTATTTCCCAGTGTATCATTTATTACCAGTCTGAAGATTTTTTTCAAAGAGATTAAATTAGCATTTAGGGCAATGATAAACATTATAAATAAATACAAAAATTGCTATTCTGAAAATCCAGTTGAAAAGAAAGTAAATGAATTGGTGTGGTATCAAATTCCATCTTCCCCGGAAGAGCTCAGACACAGTTTCCAGCGTAAGTAATCTTCTATAACTTCTTTTGCAATAAAAATGCAATATATTAAAACCTGAAAGTATAATTTCATTATCCACTATTCTAGATACACAAACTAGATTCAGCAATGGCTGTGGCATGAGAGGAATTCTGAGTCACTTAGCACCCGTAGTTGGTCACGGCAGGGAGAGCGGGGTCTCCTGAAATCCCAGAGTGGTTTTCTGGGTCTGAGGACTTCTTTTGGTTTATCTGAGCTGGAAGAGCTGAAGGTGACTGTGGAGAACACTTTCCTTCCCAGGACAATCTGCCTTCTAGTAGTGTACAAACCTAATAGCTTAGGTTGGTGCAATGTACTGGTGGAATTGGGCTTTTTCTAGTCTTAATTCTTTCCTGAAGTGGTTTCTGGAAAGACAAAAAGCTTCTGTGTCTCCATCCCTTTCCCATTAAAGATATGATGCAGAGCAGCACAGGGTAAAGTTCCACTGAGTCATATGCATATGGAAAAGTAGCTGTATTGTGCTATGTTTGGTGCATATTGGTCTTATCTGTAGACATAATGGAAAACCAGCCATCTGGTTTTATTTGAGGAGTATCCAGAAAAAAAAAAAAATCTCTAACTAAAATTTCTATGAAGTTCTATAATATGTCTAGGACGTCCACAGCAAGCCCCATTTTCTCATTCTTTATAATGTTATCTTTTCAAGACTCGGATTTGAAGGTTGAATCCTGTCTATTGATTTGATGTCCAGAAGCTAACCACTGAGTTCCCCTCTACTGTGTCTTCCTCTGTAACGAGATCATTTTCCTCAATCTCTATCCTATTCAGTCCTGACTTACTTCTTCTTTTCAATCAGCTAATTGATGTTGAGGCACCCATAATGCCTCTGAATGGAACACAATTGAGGAATAATCAACACCAAACATATTACATCATCATGCTTCCTTCTTCCTTGAAATATAAACTCTTACGGGAAGATAGAACATGCAGTTACTTATATTTTTAGTATGTAACAAATAATCTCATGAGGTATAGGGCTGTGGACAAGAGGCAACCAATGGACACCTAGCCTGAAAAAGATGGCAGAAGCTTCTCCTGTTTTCAGAAATTTTGCTGTCTTCACTGTGCTGCCTGATAACTCTAGAACTGTATTTCTTTTTTCTCTTTTTTCAGATTTTCCACCAGCGCATATGGTAGAATTCTACTACAGGCTTCAGGCCTCCCATTTAACCTTAAAAATGAAGAGAAAGCAATTCAGGAGGTGGTTAAGAATATGTCATAGGCACAAACTCAGCTTAAGGCATTATGAATTTTCTGTGGAGAAAATGCATTTATTCATTCTGCTTTAAGTCAAGATGGCTGAAACCCATTATCTCAAACTTTGAAAAAAATCCCCTTTGGGATGTGAATAGCCTATGAAATATTTCAGTCAAAAATGAAATTTTTGGAGAGAGCGAGGGTCTAGTTGAAATTGATGGAGTAGAGTTTAGACTTGCGATCATCAAAGCTTTCTCTGAGCTTTCTAGATAGAAAGGGGCATAGAGAGTTAATGGGTGATATTATCCTAATTATTATTGTATAGTATAAGAGGGCCAATCTATTTCTGTAGAATAATAGAGCTAGGATGAGATTCGACAGCATCTGTCACAATAAATGCAAATATATAGAGAATTGACAATGAGCCATGATCTCATAAGTAATTCTATTTTCCATCTGAATAATGACAATGCTGCATTTCAAGCTCACATGACAGATACCTTCAGAGGCTCTCTGGGGTCGACACTGGAAACCCTTTCTAAATGTATTTGCAAGGGTAAATGTATTCGGACTTGGAGTTTTCTAAAGCTCTTTATATCCCTAGAGAGTTTTCTAGGCATTCTTTTTCAGTTTAGGTTTTAAAACATCCCCCTTCACAGGCATTTATTAATTAGTTTTCCTGTGCTTTCCTCTGTGTTAGCAGCTTAAAGAAATGCAGAAGGCATGGTTTCTGCCCTACAGGAGCTTATAGTCTTACTGGAGGAGACGTAGGTAAACCTGATCATAAAATTCCAGTGCAAAAGAGATATTAAGTGCTCAACTGCAGTCTCTGCAGTAAGAGTTATCTCCAGAAGATTATGGACTGAGGGGCTCGGTGAGGAATTCATAGAAGAGGGGAGACTTGAACCGTGCCACGTGGGGTAGGAAGACCTTGGATAGACAGGTAAGAATAGAAGAGTGAGAAGTTGTGAACAAGCATCACTCAGAAGACGCAGAGCAGTGCAAAGGCACGTGTGGAGGAACCATAAGTGTCACTGCTGACTTCCAGGACACCTGAGTTCTGCTTGAGGCCTGAGCTGCCAGGACATCTGAACCAGCCTGTTGTCTACCTTCATCAACTATGCAAGACCCTCCTCCCCTTCTTCTTGCCTTCTCCCTCACCTATATGGAAAGTGATCAGGGCTTTCCTTGTAAGTCAGTGGGTTAAGCAGAGGCACACTCCTCCCGTAAGATTTCAGGTTAATGGAGGGATGAGGCAAGAGACTGGGCAGAAACATCCTCATGCCTTTTGTTCCTTCTCCACTCAAATGTCTAGACAGGAGAGAGATTTGGGACAAAAGGACTCTTGGCAGTATCTAATAACACTTTGATGTTATATGTTGAATCAACCACAGGCTTATATCCCTTTCCCAGGCTGGAGAAATGTTAATTAAATATTAATTCAACCCTTCCCTTTCCTGACCCCATTAGGTCACAAATATTTGTTCAGCTAACCTCTCTTCTATTGTGTACTCTTCTCTGTCGCTTCTGCTTGGAGTGATGTCAGGCAGATTTCCACAGCACCTCCCACCCTTCATCCCTGCTCTCAAGTGAACAGGTCTTTTTGTTTGGTTTGAGTTTACAGTTGTTTATAATAATAACAGAGAGGAAAATAGCTCTTGTTTTGTGGATCTGCCACTTGCTAAGCACTAAGTGTATCATATGCATTAGCTCATTTAACCCTGTTCACAACCCAGGGAAGATGCTGTTATATCTATTCAGAGAAGGTGGGTACCTCTACAAAAGTGAACTAGCTAGTGAGTGCTGGATTGCAGATCCA
Organism: Capra hircus; assembly: GCF_001704415.2. NCBI lineage: Eukaryota > Metazoa > Chordata > Mammalia > Artiodactyla > Bovidae > Capra > Capra hircus. The sequence continues at coordinate 19,226,012 of NC_030831.1, read as the reverse complement.
TGAACTGCTAAATGGGAGCTCTTTCTAGCACATTGCACACTCACAGGGGACACAAATTGGATAAGTTATAACATTCAAGGGATTCCTCATATGCTCAAAACCATTGTGTGCATGCTCCATTGTGTCCAACTCTTTGTGACCTCATACGTAGCCTGCCAGGTTCCTCTGTCTTTGGGGTTTTCCTGGCAAGAATACTGGAGGGGGTTGGCATTTCTTCTTCCAGGGGATATTCCTAACCCAGGGATTCAACCCACATTTCCAGTGTCTCCTGCATTTTTATCTCTCCTATATTGAAGATTCTTTACCACTGAGCCACCAGGGAAATCCTCAAAGCAGTTAGCTATTCCTTATAATCAGTTAAGTGGGATGAAATATATTTACTCAGTTTCTATAGAATTTTAAGAACTGCACACAGGCTCAGTTCAGATGAATGCATGAAATGGCTATTTCCCTGTGTCTGCTGTGTGGATGATATGGACTAAAATTTAAATGATAACTTCACTTAAACTTGTTGGTGGCTAAGAAAGATGGAAGAGAAACTCAGCGTGGGAAGGCATAGAGTTCTGGGGGTCTTTTAGGGGAAGATGACAAGAGAACCAAATCTCTCACAGGAACCCTACCTACGTAAGAGACCAGATCAAGTCACAGATTTCACCTGGAGCTTCAGCTTGCATCGGGATTGCTGCTAGCTCTGCGAATCTGCAGTGTGTTTATCTCTCCCACAGAAGCTGCCTCTCCTTTTTCTCAGAGTGAACCCTGGAGTATCTAATTTAGACCCAGAGGAGGCTTCTTGGGTCCTACCATAGGCAGATCCACGGGGAAAGGAAGACAATTTCATAGCTGGCTCACAGAAACCATCTCTAGTTTCTAGAGACCTTCCTTGGCAGCTTTTATTTCTCCAAAAATTGTTTTTCTTTCTGGCCCCAAACTCACTTCTTTCTTTCCTGACCCATTTCTCTTAGCCTGAAGCATATTCACCATCTTGTTTTTTAAAACATATGGGAATCTTAAATCAGTGTTCCAAAATTATATACTCACTTCAGAACTTCCACAGCCTGTTAATAGGTGTTGCATAAGAAGAAGTTTCTGTGAGTAAACATGTTTGGGAAATGCTGACTTAACCAAAGTTAAAACATGAAGAAGGGGATCCACAACAACTTCACTGTAGTCATTACCTCTAAAGAGGGAGGGAGAGTTTGAGAATTCAGCTGCATCTAGAACTTTTTTTTTTTTTCCAAATGCTAAGCAGTAAGACAAAATGTTTATCTGTATTTAAGCTGAGCGGTGGGTATATGGATGTTTGTTTTATTATCATATACATTTGAAACATTTCATAATTAAAAACAGTTAAAGATATTTGAGATTTTTTTCCCTTTTCTGCAGGACTTCAGTTATTATATTGGTTTGCATTTTGAATATTTGAAAGTGTAAGTGTTAGTTGCTCAGTCATATCCAACTCTTTGTGACCCCATGGACGTCAGATTCCTCTGTCCATAGGATTTTCCACGCAAGAATACTGGAGTGGGTTGCCATTTCCTTCTCCAGGGGAATCTTCCCAACCCAGGGATCAAACCCGGGTCTCCCACATTGCAGGCAGATTCCACCATCTGAGCTACTAGGGAAGCCCCTTTGAATCTTTAGGAAGGAGCTATAGCCTTGATATTTACCAATTATTTGACCTAGAAATCTTTTGGGAAGAAGCATATATTGCAACTCTGGTCTCTGGAGCATACTTTGGGAAGTGCCAACTTAGGAGACCCCAGTCTTTCTCATCTCTTATCCTGAGGCTTACTCTTCATTGGCCTCAAGTCCCCACAGCTGGGAAATGCCATCTCGGAAGATCGTGTACTGCCTCTTAGGCTTCTACATACACCATGAGATTAGGGAGCAGAGACTCGGGATGTAGACTAGACTCAGCTGTACTTGTTGAATCATTTTGAAAATTCAGTTTATTTATTTGTGCTTGAGTCTGCTGTTTACAGAAGTTATAAAATCTACCCTGCCATACTTCATACTGTTGATCAAGTGAGAGAATATATTTTGAAAGGCCTGAAATATTGTTGAACAAAATTGGAGCAGATGCTTACTATTAACATTTCTTAAGGCAAGTAAGTAGAGTAGCTGACCTAAGTTAGTGGACTGAATATTTCCATAATAAAAGGAAGGGTAATAAAACTCTGGGAAAAGACCTTTGCTTGGTCCACAGTTTACTGGGGTAAGACATGATTGAGAGGCCAGTAACTGAGGGAGAGTCAGTGTACTCTTTAGTAAAACACTTTGTGAGGTTAAGTCTTGAACCATGTGTGAAATGTGATTCTAAGTGAAATCTCTGTTCAAGTTAGTTGCTAAGTTAACTAAATCTTGCTTTTTTGCATCTCTAAAAGAACTTAGGAGGGCCAGCCAAAAACAATACTATGTCTACCATTGAATGCCTAGTTGATTTGCCTTGTTAGGAGTCGATGGAGTCAGCTTTGGTGTCAGAATCTATGAAAGCATGTTGAGGATGAAAGGTAAGGAGGTGAAAATGTTTCTCCACACACCCTCCCTCCATTGCATTTGATACCAAACAGTGAGCAGTGGCTGGAATATCAATACAATAATTATATTCCATTTACAAATATAGACAATAAGGACATTTGTATCTTGACAAACAGAGTACAAAATAAAACATTGAGAGGAATGAAGATTAAAGGGGAGAAGAAAGGTAATAAAATTTGGGTGGTTACAGGAAAAAGAAAAAGGTGGAACAAATTCTATAGAGATTTATGCTAAAGGTGGCCTTTAGGAGGAGCTATGTCAAATGGGTCATGAACAGACATGGAGGACATATACGTTCACAAAGCTCCACATGGAGTTAAGGAGTTAGTTTGGGGCTCTTCCATGATTTCGGAATTCTATTTTAGAGGACCTGTCGCTGTAGGAATGGCACCAAACACCCTGTGGGAATCCTAGAACTTGGGCCATTGCAGACTACATAATTTCTCTAGAGTCAGGTCTCCAAAAACTATCGAATATTGTTTTGTTTTTCTCAATTTATTTTCTCACCGTATGCTCACAACTACCAAGGAACCCCAGTGTTATCTCCTATGATAAGGAATTAATCTTGGTGGTCTAAACTGACTTGGGGCTTATTTCAGATGGAGCCATCTGGATCATTTATTCAATTTGTATATAGGTCCTCAAGCCCAGCATCACACACATGGCTTTCTATATCTGTCCCAATCTCACCCTAATTTTGCCTTTCATTTTCCTACCCAGAAAGTTTGTCTCCCCGAGACTGGTTCTCTGTGTCCACAGCACTAGTCTGCAGTTGTTCATTAAACTCAGTTTAATAATATTTCTATCAGCAACAGTGTTTTAAGGTTGACACATGCATTTTTAAAGGAAATAAAAACATTTGTTCTTGACAATCTTGTAATCAAAAGCTTTTCTCCCGAGAGTGCATTCTCTCAACTCATTTGGAAACAGTGAGGTTTCACAGAATTACCTTGAGTCCTTGTTCTGCCAGGATTCTCACCAATATTTAAACCTCATTTAGGGAAACAATCAGAATCTTCTGAGTGTGAAAAGTATAATAAAATATAAATACATTTCTATTCTTTCTATAGTTTACCTTATGGTCTATATGTTAATCACCCCCAAATGTCCACAAGCATATAGGAAAACAAGTACTTATTTAAAATCAAAGCTGCTTGAATTCCAGATGGTTCGAAGTATATCTTAATCTATCTTGAGCAAGTCCCCTAATTCTGCAGGAACAAATGGTGGAATGTTATTAAAATGTTAATTAGTTAAATTTAGTCCCTAAAGTATAAAGAAAACAAAATTGCACCTACATGATTTTATTTTTACTAATGGGGGAAAGAAATTCTGATATATAAAGAAATGAGGTTATTTTAGAGGAAGAAGAAATACATGATGTGAGTTTTAGATTAAAATATCCAGGAGTGTAGAGCAAGTCTGAACAAAATTATTGGGGTATGTTTCCAACTTATTATATGATGCTATTTTCAAAATCAGCTATTTTTATTTGTATCATGAGTTCTTTCTTTATTCACATGGAAATTGGAGAAATAGAGATGCCAGCCAATGACAGCTATTGGATTTGCACAATTCAATTTTTTTCTATTGTTTAAGCTGCTGGAATTGGAAAGGCCTCAAAAGGTTCTTGGAATCTTCAGATTATTCCTAAATCCTTGCTTATATGAGGAAGACAGTATTTCTAATATTCTCAGAAGAAAAGACAGGATAATCTTCCTAATTTAAGTATCTGTACATTAATCTTGAAATTGTATAATTTCAAGATAGTTGATTAAAAAAGATAAATATCAAGAAACAACAAAAAGCATTGATGAGAGCCTTGAAGGTACATCAGTTTGTTGAAAACTCACGTTTTCTGCTAGTCATTTTAAAGCTATTAAATTTCATTTATATTCGTAATTAGTTTAACTACTTCATTTTCAGTTCAGTTCAGTCAGTCAGCCGTGTCAGACTCTTTGCGACCCCATGAATTGCAGCACGCCAGGCCTCCCTGTCCATCACCATCTCCTGGAGTTCACTCAGACTCACGTCCATTGAGTCCTTGATGCCATCCAGTCATCTTATCCTGGGTCGTCCCCTTCTCCTCCTGCCCCCAATCCCTCCCAGCATCAAAGTCTTTTTCAATGAGTCAACTCTTTGCATGAGGTGGCCAAAGTACTGGAGTTTCAGCTTTAGCATCATTCCTTCCAAAGAAATCCCAGGGTTGTTCTCCTTCAGAATGGACTGGTTGGATCTCCTTGCAGTCCAAGGGACTCTCAAGAGTCTTCTCCAACATTACAGCTCAAAAACATCAATTCTTCGGTGCTCAGCCTTCTTCACAGTCCAACTCTCACATCCATACATGACCACAGGATAAACCATAGCCTTGGCTAGACGGACCTTAGTCGGCAAAGTAATGTCTCTGCTTTTGAATATGCTATCTGGGTTGGTCATAACTTTTCTTCCAAGGAGTAAGCATCTTTTAATTTCATGGATGCAATCACCATCTGCAGTGATTTTGGAGCCCCCCAAAAATAAAGTCTGACACTGTTTCCACTGTTTCCCCATCTATTTCCCATGAAGTGATGGGACCAGATGCCATGATCTTCGTTTTCTGAATGTTGAGCTTTAAGCCAACTTTTTCACTCTCCACTTTCACTTTCATCAAAAGGCCTTTTAGCTCCTCTTCACTTTCTGCCATAAGGGTGGTGTCATCTGCATATATGAGGTTATTGATATTTCTCCCAGTAATCTTGATTCCAGCTTGTGTTTCTTCCAGTCCAGCATTTCTCATGATGTACTCTGCGTATAAGTTAAATAAGCAGGGTGACAGTATACAGCCTTGACGTACTCCTTTTCCTATTTGGAACCAGTCTGTTGTTCCATGGCCAGTTCTAACGACTCCTTCCTGACCTGCATACAGATTTCTCAAGAGGCAGGTCAGGTGGTCTGGTATTCCCATCTCTTTCAGAATTTTCCACAGTTTATTGTGATCCACACAGTCAAAGGCTTTGGTATAATCAATAAAGCAGAAATAGATGTTTTTCTGGAACTCTCTTGCTTTTTCCATGATCCAGCAGATGTTGGCAATTTGATCTCTGGTTCCTCTGCCTTTTCTAAACCCAGCTTGAACATCAGGAAGTTTGTGGTTCATGTATTGCTGTAGCCTGGCTTGGAGAATTTTGAGCATTACTTTACTAGCATGTGAGATGAGTGCAATTGTGTGGTAGTTTGAGCATTCTTTGGCATTGCCTTTCATTGGGACTGGAATGAAAACTGACCTTTTCCAGTCCTGTGGCCATTGCTGAGTTTTCCAAATTTGCTAGCTCATTGAGTGCAGCACTTTCACAGCATCATCTTTCAGGATTTGAAACAGCTCCACTGGAATTCCATCACCTCCACTAGCTTTGTTCATAGTGATGCTTTCCAAGGCCCACTTGACTTCACATTCCAGGATGTCTGGCTCTAGATGAGTGATCACATCATCATGATTATCTGGGTTGTGAAGATCTTTTTTTGTACAGTCCTTCGGTGTATTCTTGCCACCTCTTAATATCTTCTGCTTCTGTTAGGTCCATACCATTTCTGTCCTTTATCGAGCCCATCTTTGCATGAAATGTTCCCTTGGTATCTCTAATTTTCTTGAAGAGATCTCTAGTCTTTCCCATTCTGTTCTTTTCCTCTATTTCTTTGCAATGATCACTGAAGAAGTCTTTCTTGTCTCTTCTCGCTATTCTTTGGAACTCTGCATTCAGATGCTTATATCTTTCCTTTTCTCCTTTGCTTTTCGCCTCTCTTCTTTTCACAGCTATTTGTAAGGCCTCCCCAGACAGCCATTTTGCTTTTTTGCATTCCTTTTCCGTGGGGATGGTCTTGATCCCTGTCTCTTGTACAATGTCATGAACCTCATTCCATAGTTCATCAGGCACTCTATCTATCAGATCTAGGCCCTTAAATCTATTTCTCACTTTAGGTGACTGAAATATATCCCTGAATAAGGGTGAGCAGTGGTTTCTGGAATTCACATACATAAGAAAGATCAGTTTGTTATCTGCTGAACAATAGGTTGACTTGAGTCATATTTATTAGTTATTCAGAGAGACTAAGAAAGGGCTACAGTCCCTGACAGAACAGACAAGTCTCTGCCTGCTAGGAGTGATGGCAAGTGGTCAAACTTGTGTGTGTGTGCTAAATCGCTTCAGTTGTGTCTGACTGCTTGTGACCCCATAGACTGTAGCCAGTTAGGCTCCTCTGTTCATAGGATTTTCAAGGCAAGGCTACTGGAGTGGGTTGCCATGCCCTTCTCCAGGGGATTTTTCTAACCCAGCGATCAAACCTGAGTCTCCTGTGGCTCCTGAATTGCCGCAGATTCTTTACTGCTAAGGCACCTGGGAAGCTCAAGTGGTCAAGCTTAGCCCTGAAAAATGTAAGCTAACCAAGGAAACAGAGAAAAGGGCTGGGTATATCAGAGAGACAGTAAGTCTTGGAAAGGTGGATCAAAGAAGCAAAGTCTGAGAAAATATTTAAAGAAGGAGGACAGATTTGTCCCTATTTGTAAACAGGCTAAATAAAGCAGATGGTTGCTTGTGAAGAGTGAATTTCAGCAGGGCTCATGGCCCCAAATTGTCTTTAATGCTGGCCAATCATTGAATCAGACACCCTTATCACCAGGAAGTTCTAAGTTGAACTGGTCACCAGCAAAGCCTAACTGGAAAGGGAAGTGCCTAAACCTATTGCAAGAATACTATTGTCAGTTCATACATAGGGCATCCCCTGTTCCTTGCTAACAATACCCCAGTTTTGTTCAGGTACTTAGTAAATATTATTGAATTTCTGAGAAGATGGGCCATCAGTTCATTTATGGGCAGACAGGTTACTGAGTTCTGGCCAGAGATATAAAAAGGCTTCCCTTTGCTGGAGGAAGTCCTTAGAAAGACTTCTCTCTTTGCTGAGGGAGAGACATAGAAGGTGACAGATATGTCCAATTCTTGACTTCTATGAGGTCTTGAGAGGAAATGATGCCTATAATGCTGCATTCATCTTCTGACCATGAAAGGGCTAGGGCCCAGCAGAAATCCTGATTCCCAACTTTGACATCCACATGGCAACCATCGACCACTGGAGTTTCTTCTGGATGAGAAAATAAATCTCATTAGTATTAAGGAACTGTGGTTGAGTCGCTAAGTCGTGTCTGACTCTTTGCGACCCCTGTCGCTCCTCTGTCCATGGGATTTTCCAGGCAAGAATATCGGAATGGGTTGCCATCTCCTTCTCCAGGGGATCTTCCTGACCCAGGGATCAAAGGCAGGTCTCCTGTATTGCAAGCAGATTCTTTATAGTCTGAGCCACTTATTGTATTAGACATCTGCATTGACAACCCACTATTAAAAGTTATCTTTAATACCTTAACAAGTACTCTCTGAATCTCTCCCAGCTGAGAGAAGGAGTATGTGTGTTTGAATGACCTCTATTTCCTCTGATATTCCTCCACATTTTTAGTCTACTCGGGTGGCCTTACTTTGTTCCTGTTTTACATTATTATCTTTTTATATGTTCAGTTTATAGTTCAGTTCAGTTCAATCGCTCAGTCATGTCCGACTCTTTGCGACCCCATGAATCACAGCACGCCAGGCCTCCCTGTCCATCACCAACTCACGGAGTTCACTCAGACTTGCATCCATCGAGTCAGTGATGCCATCCAGCCATCTCATCCTCTGTTGTTCCCTTCTCCTTCTGCCCCCAATCCCTCCCAGCATCAGAGTCTTTTCCAATGAATCAACTCTTTGCATGAGCTGGCCAAAGTAAATAATGAAGATGTAAATATACAAGGTGCGTTTAAGGACTTCTCCTGAATGGAAAGTTGTATAGAGTGTTTGGTATTTGGTTAGACAGGTAGGTAGCCATCAACATATGAACTATTCCCCTTAGAAAGTGTTGCACAAAATATAACTTTAATTTAATAGAATTTGATCCTCAGTTAACTTTTGCTTAACCATTCTGAACTCCTAAAATACAGCCATGCTCTCTAGACTCATAGTTCTGTGGCCTGAGAAACCAATGGAATGCTAGTGTTTCCTCCACCAAAGTCTTCCTCACTCCCATCTGATGTTTCAATCATTTTCAGAAATATAAAGTCATATCTCAAAATGTCTACGAAAAGGCTCAGTTGCCTAAGTGGCCTGAAATCATGTCACTCTTGGTGACCTTCTTTTGGTCCATTTCTTCCCATTGGAATTCTATTTAAATCCTCCATGCATACTCTTTCTGATCGATCTGCTGAGATCCCTAGACACTGCATAATGTGGAACTCTACTGACAACGAGGAGATCAAACCAGTCAATCCTAAAGGAAATCAACCCTGAATATTCATTGGAAGGACTGATGCTGAAGCTGAAGCTCTAATATGCTGGCCACCTGAGCTGAAGAGCTGACTCATTGGAAAAGACCTTGATGCTGGGAAAGATTGAGGGCAGGAGCAGACGCGGGTGACAGAGGATGAGATGGTTGGATGGCATTACTGATCCAAAGGAGATGAGGTCAAGCAAACCCCAGGAGATAGTGAAAGACAGGGAAGCCAGGCATGTTGCATTCTGTAGGGTCACAAAGACTCAGACATGACTTAGCAACTGAACAACAGCAAATGTTAGGGGATTTGAAACCCAGTCTGGCTTGTGGAAAGTTACCTTTCTCAGGTCTGGATATTGGTTACTATACCTCAGAAAACTGTTATGAAATTTCTTGTTGTGTATGGGTAGGTCTTGTGACACAGGACACTTCTATCAGATAACTGACTCTATCCTATTAGTACTGGGCTTCCTGGGTAGCTCAAATGGTAAAGAATCCACCTGCAATGCAGGAGACCTGGGTTGGATCCCTGGGTTGGGAAGATCCCCTGAAGGAGGGCACAGCAACCCACCCCAGTATTCTTGCCTGGAGAATCCCCATGGATAAAGGGGCCTGGTGGGCTACAGTCCATGGGGTTGCAAAGAGTTGGACGATGACTAAGCACAGTATTGTTTTGTTTGTATTACTCTGGTCCCATGCACATGATTGCACTAGTCCAGTCTGAGCTTAATATGCTTTTTGAATACTATGCATTAAACCATCCATGGACCTTGTTTTAGCATCTGTAACATGGAGGTTCTCTTAAACCTGTTGCTTTCTCCTCTGGACTTTATGTTGTCAGAGTGTCCATGGTCTTTCCTGTAACCACCCCCATTCTGGCCTTCTCATTACCAGTTAGCACATGGTTGTCTGATTCATCTTCCTGAAGCATGTATGGGATTGTGTCACTTTCCTAGGCAAAGTTTTTAAAATGAGTTCCTGTTGCCCAAAGGTTAAAATCCAAATATTCTCACCTGAAATGTATGACCTTTAACATCCTGTTTCTCAGATAATATCTCCTGCAGTTCCCATGAATGCATATTTTAGTTTCTGTCCAACAGCTCACCTTTTCCTATATTCATGAGGAGATTTTCCCAAGTTGTGGTTATACTACAGAAACGAAATAGTCCACCATCCCACCAAGTTTGATTTGAAAGTCAGAGCTGATGATGCTATGTGTATAAACATCAATAAGCCATGAAAAGGTTTAATTCTCACATAATGAGCCTTTCTGGGGAAGGCAGAGAATAAAGGAGAGGTCACCTGGGCTTTCTTATCAACCTGCCCAGATGTGAGGCAGAAGGGGAAGGAGGAGGAATTAAGTTCCCAACAATAAAATATGGAGTAAGACTCTTTCTTATACCTTTCTTTACTTTGCATTTATAGGTTAACTTTTAAAAGAAGATTGTATTCCTTTTGGCTATATACATACAAGACTAAATTACCTTAATAAATACAAGAGTAAAGAGGGAGCCCAGAATGTACATGTTGGGACCACTGTTACCACTTCCTCTGCCTCCTATTATTTTGACATCTAGATATGGAGGAACAGAAGAAATTCTCAAACATCACAGAAAAAATTCTTAAAATAGTGATGAACATGGGCCCATAGTGAGGATTTATTATGGCAAACCAAATACTTCATGCATGATGCTTTGTTACAAACGGACTTACTGTAAAGCTACTGAAGCTAAAGCTTTAGGACTTGTAACTGGCATGGGTCTTCCAAGCTGCTCTACATAACTTGTGGATTTTTGTATTCTTTAGAGGTTAAAGGAATTTCATAGGAATTTAGACCCATCATCCCTGTGTTTGTCATAACAAAGGGATAAAAATAATGAGTCATAGTCCTTTCTAAACTCTACAATGTTTGTGAAGAGACAGATGTATTCTCAAACACATAAAAGGGAGCCTCTTCATTGCTATGAGAAAGTCAAGGAAGTGGTGAGTGAACACAGTAAGGCTACTTCATTTGCATGCTATCTTGACTTCATGGAGGAAATAACTTTGGAGTTTAAAGAATGAAAATATTTTGTTATGTGAACAAATTAACATTGGGCATTCCAGGCAAACAGTAAATAATGTTCAAGGATCAATGAACAGTAGGAGATGGTGTTGAAAAGGCAAGGTTAGGTGACATTTATGGCAAGGTTTTTTGTTTGCTTTCCTATTTGTTTTTATTTTATATAACATGGGCTTCCCTGGTGACTCAGATGATAAAGAATTTGCCTGCAATGCAGGAGAACCAGGTTTGATCCCTGAGTCGGGAAGATCCCCTGGAGAAGGAAATGGCAACCCACTCCAGTATTCTTGCCTGGAGAATCCCATGGACAAAGGAGCCTAGTGGGCTACATTCCAAAGATTTGGGCACAGCCAAGCGGCCATCACTTTCACTTATGTGACATAAAAAATTCCAATACATACAAAAGTAGAAAGACTGGTATTGGGCAGCTTCTCAGTTGCCTCTTTTAACATCATTAGAACTTTATAAAGAAAAAGCAGGGTCATATGCTGTTCTAATTTTTCTGAATTATTCTCCCAATATTTGACCTGTAAATGTCCACTTCATTATAACTGTATAATATCCTAAAGTGGAAAAAAAATTGTCCAGCTTTTCTAATTGCTCTATGAGTTGTTTTCAATTATTAAAAGCATAAATCTGGGAGATTTAATTTTTATATGAAAAAATCAAACTCCATATACGCTTTACCTGGGTTCTTACCTTGGAAAACAATCAAAGCAGATGGGGGACAGCATGGTAACTAACTTAGTAATTGGAAATGACATGGTTTTAATCCCATCACAAATTTTTAATAACTGTGAGTCCTTATGGAAATTACTTTATTTGTCCAAGTATGAAAATAAAATGATTAAAGTGATGTTTGCTTTTGCATATCATGATAGCCTGTTAACAGAAACTTCCATGTTTTGAACATTTACCATGAGCCATGTATTATTAAACATTGTTCATGCATTATCTTACTCACTTATTGCAAACTTTCTGAGATAAGTAACATTTTTAATGTAATATTTTAGACGAAATGTCTTACCAAAGACACTTAGTAATCAGTAAAACTGGCACAAACAAGGCCAAAGATCAAACTAAAGTGACCTGGTTCAGCTAGAACTCTTCACCACTGTGCTAGACTGCCTTATCATACAAGAGTTTATACATCATAATTTTGTCGCTTTCACTCCAAGTCAAGCATTTATAACCAGTTTGCTCTACATACTTCATAAAATAGTGTACTGTGAGTAAAACTATTATCCTCTTCACTTAACTCTGATAATTAACCTTCTAAACTTACTTTTAGACAATCCTTGTAGAATTGTCAGATGATTTAATCTGTCCTCTGAGAAACTGAAAAATACAGAAATGACCAATATAGGCTTTAAAAAAGAAACAAGTTGCTAACAGACAGATTTACAATACCTTTTTGCTATTTTACTCATTTTGAACCCTTTCTCATACCAAGCCAAGTATCCTTATAATGAAATTCTAGTCTTATGGGTTTTCCGACTTTCCTCAGTACAAGCTGGTTTTTTTTTTTTCATTTTTTATTTTTAACCTTAAAACTGACATTAGCTGGGATTGACTCAGTTTTGTATTTTTACTGACAAATCCATATTAATAACAACATCAATACTGTATTAAACCTGAACTATGGGAATAATTTGTAATCACGCCAAAATTAATAACATTGTGTATCACCCAGAGAGACTCTCAGGGTGGAAAGTGAAATGGTTATTAACTTAGGTTATTATTGCAGCATTATGGACATTTAAATAGGCTATAATTCTAGAAATGTAAAGGTCAGTTTGATTTATTCAATTTAGTTTGTCATATGTTTGGTAAACTAATTAAAATCACAAACAACATGCTTATAACATTTTTGATGGCAAGCCAGAAGCCAGTATTTTGAGACACAATAAGTAATCTTTTTTTGCTGGGCATGCCAGGCTTTCTTTGCAGGTTAAAGGGACAGTTTCTTTAATTCCTCTGATTGAGTCTAGGAAGCAGATTCTGTGGGAGCCTTTTTTTCTGGAGGCATGAACTTCCTGGTCATGGATTTCTTATATCCAAGCACTATTTCTCAAATCCTATTGTGACTGGGTGCTGCTTCTTTTAGTATGACTCAAAGATCTAAAATAATCTCTCAGAACAAAAGATTTTCTTCTGCTTCTGTCTCAGAGTGTCACATTTCTTTTACTGTATATATATATATTCTTTTGTCTTAACTAATTTTAGTGTGAAGGAGATGAATATAGCAAATGCCTCTGGTAGGGTAACACAGCATCTTGGGTTGTGCTTATTTTATAACAAATTTTATAGGAAAAGGAAATAGTATGGGGCAATGAAGCCTGAAAACATGGAGAATGAAAGATGAGTGTAAGAGTTTGGAAGACAGAAGATGGAAAAAAAAGTAATAAATGACTCATGCCAGAGTGAATCAGTGATGAAAACAGGAAGTGTCCTTTTTCCAACTAATATTAAAATGGAACCATTACATGTGACTCTTTTTTTTTTTCATGTAGTATCTAACTACAGTTTTAGAAAGAACAATTCACAAATAGTTATTAGTACCAATGGCAAAAAGAAATATGGGAGATGAAATATCACTATAATTAAAAGGCAATACATAAATAAAATGTGAATAGTCTTTGGACAGTCCTGATGCATATGATTAGAAGGAAATGAAATAATAGATTTGAGACCAACTTTCATGGTACTCTCAGCATTTAGCTGTCTTACATGACTGCAATTATCAAGCTATATCTTATAGGCAAAGAGCTTCCAAGTAATCCTTAAATTATTTGAGTGACAGCTTTATGAGCCCCAAAGCAGAGACTTCAGCCATAGAAATATCCACTTTATGTTGACTATCTAATGACAAGAAAGAGCTAATAGAGAACAAAAAAGCTAAAGGAGATAAAGACAGAAAAGGAATAGACCAATGAGCTGTTCATCACTGGGCCAGATTTTAGTAAACACAGTATCTCCAGAATCCACCCCAGCTGAAAACCAACCTGGAGCTGCTTTCTTTGGAACTATTCTGTGCCCCATTTGCTATGACTGAAGGGTTCCTATGTAATTATGAAAAGTACTTTCAATTCACCTGTATATTTAAGCACATAGTATATGAGTAGAAAGGGTAGTGTAAAAGAAGATGACCCAGTTCTTAAAGTTAGAGGTCATAATCTAATAAAAAAGAATTACATAGAAATATTAGGAAGTAGAATTAGGCATTCTTTAGTAAAATTTTGGGTTTCATATATTCAGAAGTAAAAACAGGAACTAAAAGTCATTTTGCTATGAGCAAGAGTTGGGGTCACTGGAAAGGGTAAACTAGGGGAAAGAATGAGTTTCAAGATATCTTCTGAAATATGAAGTAAAGAAAATAAGATTTATAACTGGCAAAGAAGTGGCAAATTATATAAAAGCTTAAAGCCATACACTGTACCAAATGAAAGTGAAGTCTCTCAGTTGCATCAAACTCTTTGTGACCCCATGGACTGTAGGCTACCACGCTCCTCCGTTCATGGGATTTTCCAGGCAAGAGCACTGGAGTGGGTTGACATTTCCTTCTCCAGAGATTTTTCCCGACCTGGGGATCAAACCCGGGTCTCCCTCATTGTAGGCAGATGCTTTACCATCTCAGCCACCACACTGTACTAAAGTTATGCATAAATAAATGAGTACTAAATTTATGAGAATATTTTGGGGAAAATAGCCTAGTGTCCAAGAAAATCTGGAGTAGCAGATGCTACTATCAACAAATAAAGAGGTAGGAGAGGCAAACAGCTATCCCTCAATTTTTCACAACACATGTGTCTGCTTGCAATGCAAACATCATCATGTCAGCCATATCTGCTCTTTAGAAGTTTATGATGAAAGGCACATGGATGCCAAAATGTACAAAAATGGTGGGAACTTTATAGGGTTGGCATACTAAATGAATGAAGTAGAAGAAAAATTGGGCATAAGGAAAAGGACAAGATGATTGTTGTGTATTAGTGAGAGATGAATTCATGAGAGAAAAAGAGTTTTGAATCGGGTCTTGAAGGATAGCTAAGATTAAGGCAACTCAAGGGAGTGTGCTTACTGGAAAGTCATAATGCATTTGCCACTTGTGGGATTCTACAGTGTAGGAGGACTGCAGCTCTAGACTTCTACCACATATTAAGTATTGTAAGGTCAGATTGTCTTTTGCAGAACCTATTCTGACAATGTGACCCATGCTGATGGAATATCCTTTGATTTGCCTGTTGTTAATATCTACCTTCAGGTTTTATGGCTGAGTTTTTTGTGTAGCCATGTCAGAATTTATATATTTTAGGATTAATGTCATGAATATAAGAAACACTCTATCAACCAAAAACAGGCTATCAGTGTTACAGATCTGAAGTGGATAAGGATGATCCCTGGGTCAGGAAGATACCCTGGAGGAGGAAATGGCAACCCACTCTTGTATTCGTGGACTTGACTGAACAACTGCTGCTGCTGCTGCTGCTGCTAAGTCACTTCAGTCGTGTCCAACTCTGTGCGACCCCATAGATGGCAGCCCACCAGGCTCTCCTGTCCCTGGGATTCTCCAGGCACAAACACTGGACTGGGTTGCTATTTCCTTCTCCAATGCATGAAAGTGAAAAGTGAAAGTGAAGTCACTCAGTTGTGTCTGACTCTTAGCAACCCCATGGACTTCAGCCTACCAGGCTCCTCTACCCATGGGATTTTCCAGGCAAGAGTGGGGTGCCATTGCCTTCTCTGGACTGAACAACTAACACTTTCATATTCATACTTTGTTGTATTTTTGATACTACACACATAAGTGATATTATATAGTGTTTGTCTTTGTCTGACTTATTTCACTTAGCATTATACCTTCTAAGGTCCATCCATATTGCTGAAAATGGCAAAATTTCATCCTTTTTATGGCTGAGTAATATTCCATTGTGTGTATATATACGCACACACATAAATATACCACATCTTCTTTATTCATTCATCTAAATCGTAATTTTGAGCCAATACTTTTCCTCTAGATAGATATACTGCCCCATAAACATGAACTGCATACATAACCAAGTGAAGAAAACTGAGATGTTGAACATTTTAGGAGTCCTCCCTATTATAGGATTTCCATTTCCTAATTAAGGACTTTTCACTATATTGCAAATGTATTAGAGTATTAGTAGCAATTAGAACATCTGTATCTAGATGGCAGATTGAGAATATATTGAAAAATACCTGTTAAATATGGACTTCATAGAAATGAAAGAAAATATGTAAGTAAGTGAATATTTATCCATGAAGGAAAGTGAAAAGAAAAGACTTTCTGTGGGAGCAAACTGACATAATATCAATGAGAAAGAGTCACGGCATCTCTTTTTTGGAGAGACTCTAACTAATAGAATTATTAGTACCCAGTAGTCATGTATGGATATGAGAGTTGGACTATAAAGAAACCTATAAAGAAACCAAATCAAAGAATTGATGCTTTTAGACTGTGGTGTTGGAGAAGACTCTTGAGAGTCCCTTGGACTGCAAGGAGATCCAACCAGTCCATCCTAAAGGAAATCAGTCCTGAATATTCATTGGAAGGACTGATGCTGAAGCTGAAACTCCAGTACTTTGGCCACCTGATGCAAAGAACTGACTCAATGGAAAAGCCCCTCATTCTGGGAAAGATTGAATGTGGGAGGTAAAGGGAAAGACAGAGGATGAGATGGTTGGATGGCATCACTGAGTCAACGGACAAGAGTTTGAGTAAACTCCGACAGTTGGTGATGGACAGGGAGGCCTGGTGTGCTGCAGTCCACGGGGTTGCAAAGAGTTGGACATGACTGAGTGACTGAAATGCACTGAACTGAACTGAAATCATACCCCTATATATTAAATAATGGAATTCTAGAGTAAAATTGCTCATATTTATAAACGCAGTTCATCTTCCTGAGGACAAAGATGATCTATGTAATCTCTGCTTACACTTATTGAAATTATCACTGGTGAAGAGAGAATGAATAGTGGAAGGCATGGTAAAGGGAGACCAACAGGTTGAGGTACTTAATTACTATGGTGACAGTGGTAATTACATAGGATGTGTGTAATGATGGGGTAACTGATTTGAACTGTTCTAAAAAGCTACAAAAAGAATACAAGAAAGAAGCTTAAGGATTTAACCTCTTACTTCAAGGCTTGGAGGGCAAGACAAAAAATCATAAGCTTTAAAGGCAGTCTTACACAAAATCTTTCATTTATCAACAATGGACAGAGCATGGATAAAAATTAGATGTAAGATTTGGATATACACATTTTTGAGTTGAAGCAGAAGCACATCAGCTCATATGCTAAGTAAATGTATTGACTAAGGGGAAAGTATAATGTGTAATCTTGGAAGAAAATATTTGCACAAACGAAGATGACTGTGAGAAGTTGAATTCTTATGTCCATTTGGAAGGAGATCTTCTCATAATCTGAATGATCTAGGCTTCCTTTACAGGGTGAAAGAAATATTTAAAAAGTGGTGCAATTATGAGGAACAGTTGATTTACATACAGATGCCTGTTTTTTTTTTTTTTTCCCTCCCTCAGAGCCCTACTCCAACACTTTCCATCTCTTACAGTATCTTAAGTGAAAGTCGTTCAGTCATGTCTGATTCTTTGTGACCCCATGGACTATACAGTCTGTGGAATTCTCCAAGCCAGAATACTGGAGTGTGTAGCCTTTCCCTTCTCTAGGGGGAATCTTTCCAACCCAGGGATTGGACCCGGGTCTCCTGCATTGCAGGTGGATTCTTTACCAGCAGAGCCACAAGGGAAGCCCAAGAATACTGGGGTGGGTAGCCAATCTCTTCTCCAGGGGATCTTCCTGACCCAGGAATCAAACTGAGGTCTTCTGCCTTACAAGCAAGTTGTTTACCAACTGAGCTATTTAAGAAGTTATATTCTGAAAAGAGAAGTGAAAGAAGAAATACATGGACCAAAAGAATTTCAGGATCTTGCCAAATGAGATTCAAAGGGATAAATCAGGCAAATATATAAAGGTAGAAAGCACATCCTTCATTTAGTTCAGCTCAGTCGCTCAGTCATGTCTGATTCTTTGCAACCCCATGGACTGCAGCATGCCAGGCTTCCCTGTCCATCACCAAATCCTGGAGCTTGCTTAAACTCATATCCATCAAGTTGGGGATGCCATCCAACCATTTCATTCTCTGTCATCTCTTTCTCCTCGTGCCTTCGATCTTTCCCAGAATCAGGGTCTTTTCCACTGTTAGTTCTTCACATCAGGTGGCCAAACTACTGGAGCTTCAGCTTCAACATCAGTCCTTCCAATGAGTATTTAGTACTGATTTCCTTTAGAATGGACTAGTTAGCTCTCCTTGCAGTCCAAGGAACTCTCAAGAGTCTTCTCCAACACCACAGTTCAAAAGCATCAATTCTTCAGTGTCCAGCTTTCTTTATGGTCCAACTCTCACATCCATACATGACAAGTAGAAAAACCATAGCTTTGACTAGATGGACCTTTGTTGGTAATGTCTTGGATTTTTAATATGCTGTTTAGATTCGTCATAGCTTTTCTTTCAAGGAGCAAGCGTCTTTTAATTTCACGGCTGCAGTCACCATCTGCAGTGATTTTGGAGACCTCAAATCACTGTTCCCATTGTTTCCCTATCTATTTGCCATAAAGTGATGGTACCAGATGCCATGATTTTGTTTCCTGAATGTTGGATTTTAAGCCAGTTTTTCCACTCTCCTCTTTTTCCTTCATCAAGAGTTTCTTTAGTTCCTCTCTGCTTTCTGCCATAAGGGTGTATATCTGAGGTTATTGATATTTCTCCTGGCAATCTTGATTCCAGCTTGTGCTTCATCCAGTGCAGCATTTTGCAAGATGTACTCTGCATATAAGTTAAATAAGCAGGGTGACAATATGCAGCCTTGGAGTACTCCTTTCCTGATTTGAAACAAGTCTATTGTTCCATGTCCAGTTCTAACTGTTGCTTCTTGACCTGCATACAGGTTTCTCAGGAGCAGGTCAGGTGGTCTGGTATTCCCATCTCTCGAAGAATTTCCCACAGTTTGTTGTGATCCACACAGTCAAGGGCTTTGGTGTAGTCAATAGAGCAGAGGTAGATGTCTTTCTGGATTTCTCTTGCTTTTCCTATGATCCAGTGGTTGTTGGTAATTTGATCTCTGGTTCCTCTGCATTTTGTAAATCCAGCTTGATCATCTGAAACTTGTCAGTTCACGAACTGTTGAAGCCTCCCTTGGAGAATTTTGAGCATTACTTTGTTAGCGTGTGTGATGAGTGCAATTGTGGGGTAGTTTAAGCATTCTTTGTCATTGCCTTTCTTTATGATTGGAATGGAAACTGACCTTTTCCAGTCCTGTGGCCACTGCTGAGTTTTCCAAATTTGCTGGCACATTGAGTGCAGCACTTTCAAAGCACCATCTTTCAGGATTTGAAATAGCTCAGCTGGAATTCCATCACCTCCTCTAGCTTTGTCCATTGAGACATGTCCTGAGGGCCACTTGGCTTCACGTTCCAGGATGTCTGGTTTTAGGTGAGTGATCACACCCTCATGGTTATCTGGGTCATTAAGATCTGTTTTGTATAGTTCTTCTGTGTATTCTTGCCACCTCTTCTTAATACCTTCTGCTTCTGTTAGGTCCATACCATTTCTGTCCTTATTGTGCCCATCTTTGCATGAAATGTTTCTTTGAAGATTTCTTGAAGAAATCTCTAGTCTTTCCCATTCTATTGTTTTCCTCTTTCTTTGCACTGATCACTGAAGAAGGTGTTTTTTTTTTTTTTTAATCTCTCCTTGCTCTTCTTTCGAACACTGCATTCGAAGAGAGATGGAAATATCTTTCCTTTTCCTCTTTGTCTCCCACTTCTTTTCTTTCTCAACTATTTTTAAGGCCTCCTCAGCCAACTGTTTTGCCTTTTTGCATTTCTTTTTCTTATAGATGGTTTCGATCTGATGTGTGTAGAGAAGGCTTAATGGGATGGCATGTTGAAACGGAATTTTCACTCTCCTTTCTGTTGTTTTTAATCAAATGTCTGCTGGTTCTAAGTGTTCCATCATGTTTTATTTGACATTTCTCGTTGAGTATGGATCAGGATGAGTTTTGAGAGAAAATGCATGTCACACTCAAAAAAGATTTACCTGAAAGAAAGGATAATTTTTTTTGTAGGCATGTGGACAAATATAGGGAAATCAACAAAGGTTGGTGAGCCACCCGGGCACCAACAACCACAGGCAGGAATTACTGCCCTTAGCCTGAGAAGTCAGTAAGAGAAAATGGTGTGTCTGGTCACCAATGGTGAGTGATGTCAAGGGGAAGCTATTCAGGAGTTGTGGCCCTAGAGGAGTGAAAACATTACAACTGTAGCAAAGAAGAAATGGGGAATAAACACTCTTACTTCTCTCTGCAACTTCACTCTAGGCTTTTGCCAATATGCCCCATCTGACAAACCTAAGCAGAAACTGGAAGCCAGGTATCTTGAGTGACTGAGTCCACAGAAGTGAACCTCTCAAAGCACGCAGTAGTACAAAAGGAAAGACCGGATGTGAGGAAGTACAGGAAAACCAGGACAGTCCACCTCTTTTGTCACTCAGATCTAAAGACAATTTTAGAAGTTAACATCATCATTCACACTGAGTTTTCTGACATAAACTTAAAAGTAATTATCTCAGATTGTTGGCCTAATAAAAATCTATACATCTGGAAAATAAAATACCCAGACATCTGTAAACACACACACACACACACACACACACACACACACACACACACACACATATTCTCAGGCACACCTTTAAATAAGATATTATAGTATAAGTACAAATGGAATTTAAAAGCTATTCATAACTAATGATATGAATTAAATATATTAGACATGGAAGAAGGAGGTGAAAGAATTCCTGAGGAAAATATAAAGATTTAAATGAATTTATTGGAAGGAAATCAGGGGAAAATTAAAATTGTACTCATTTTCAGATAAGGTACTTGTCATTCTGAAAAAAATCAATGACTTGATATTTTTTAGAAAGTTCAGCAATGTTTATCATGTACATACACATATATGATAAAATTTAAATTTTAATTTTAACAAAGTAGCTTCTTAAATAGATAAACTAGTAAAAATTTGACATCTGCAACGATCACCTAGAAATTAAAAGTAAAGTGTAAAATGCAATTCACACACACAAAAAATCAATATTAAACATAAGAATTAATCAAAGTAGCACCTCTTATTTAAAAAGTTCAGATTGTGAAGAAGGCACCCAAAAGTTAACTTGAGAAAATGAAAAATCCATATTCTTGGATAATTAAATATTTGTATGTAAACTATCTCTCAATTTAGTCTATAATTAAAGTGTGATTCCACTAAAATATTTGGTTAGGCTTACTGTTTAACTCAGTAAACTTAATATAAAATGTACATCAAAGAACAAAAGTCCAAGAAGAACTCATAAGTTCATAAAACAAAATTAAAGTTTGTGAGAGGGAGTACCTAATCACACAAGAGAGGAAGAAAAAATAAAAGCTGTAGTAAAATAGCGAAACAGAGCAGTATGGATTTCTTATACAGACTAAAAATTGTTTCGGTGAAACATAATAAATAACAGATACTGACATATATTTGGAAGCATAATATACAATAAAGTTGGCAAAACAATCAATAGGGTGGAGCAGAAATTCTTAAACTCATTTCAGAAAACTCATTTATGTAGTGGAGAATGACAACCTTGGATCACTCTGTAACACCAAATACAAAAGTGGATTACAGATTAATTTATATATAAAATAAAATATTGCAATATTAGAAATGTGTAGGAATTCTGTGTCTCTGTGATATATAATTGATAAAGACTTCAAAAATAAAAATTTAAAACAGAAATCATAGGTGATGGAAAGATAAAGCAAAACAGATAAAGGATATTACATTTAACAAAATGAAGTTTGTCCTGTGAATATAATGCTAATTTAATATTTAAAAATCAAACAACATAATTCAATATTAATGGAACAAAAGAGATAAAAAATGATCTTTTTAATAGATACAGAAAAAAACATTTGACAAATTTCAACAGATATTCATTCTAAAAACTCTTGGTAAAGTAGGATTAGAAAGGAGTTTGCCCTATCTGATAAAATCTACAGGTGACAGAGTTAACAGTGAATCTGTATGGTTCACTCCCTAGGATGAAGACAAATTTAATCTGTTCTCACCACTTGAATTTTACATTGTACAGAAAGTGCTAATCAGTGCAATAAAGCATGCCAAAGAAAGACATGCATATTATAAAGGAAGAAGTAAGCTGTCTTTATTCACAGATGATATGATTGCTTATTTAGACAGTCCTAGGGTATATACCAAAATCCAATAAGAATTTAAATGGGTCTCAGGATACAAAGTCAATATAAACAGCAACTGAATTTCTATATTTGTGCAAAGAACTATTGGAAAGTAAACTTTAAAAATGCTATTTACTAAAGCATTAAAAGGAGCAAATAATTAACAAATCAAATTAACAAAATATGTGCAAAGCCAGTACACCAAGAACCATACAACGTCACAAAAAATGTCAAAGAAGGCTTTAAAAAATTCTCTCCAGATTTATTTATAGGCTCAACATAATTCTAATCAAAGTCTCAGAAAGTTTTTTTTTCATAAACTGATATGCTGGTTCTATAATTTATGTGCCATACAAAGAATAAACAACAGCCAAAAAACTTAAAAAAAAAATAGAACAAATTTGGAAGACTTACCCTATCTGATTTCAAGTTTATTAAAAAGCTACATTGATCAAGACTTTCCTTTTGCCTAAGGGTTACTATATAGATCAATGGATCAGTGTAGAGTCTGGAGAAAATAAATATGAGACAAAATATTAATATTACCAATGTTGAGAAATGAGATTGTGACCAAATGGTCCTAGGGCAACTGAATATCCTCTGGCAAATAATGAATCTTGACCTTGACTTCACATGATTTATAAGAATTTACTTGAAATATTTCATAAATTTAAACTTAAAAGCTAAAACTATAAAACTATTGGAAGAAAATATAGGGGCCACCTTTCTGAAGGTGTGATAGGGGAGTAACTACAAGAAAATAAAACCAACAGTTGAAAATCTATAAGTCTATCTTCCAAAAGATAGCATTAAAGTATTCAAAGGCAAGTCACAGATTGGAAGACAATTTGCAAAATGTATCTATAAAAGAAATTTTGTGCAGAATATGTAAAGAACAACTCACTAGTTAGAAGAAAATCAATCCAGTAAAGGGCGGGGGTGGGGGGGAAGGTGGTAAAGTGGGTGGGTAACAATTTGCGTAAACAAAAGAAGATCATCAGTCTTCAGGATAATTCAAGTTAAAAATCACAATGAGATGGTAATACATACTAATATATGTGCGTGCTTGTGAGTGTGCTATGTCACTTCAATTGTGTTCGACTCTTTGTGATCCTATGGACTATATAGCTTGCCAGATTCCTCTGTCCTAGGGATTCTCCAGGCAAGAATACTGGAGTGAGTTTCCATGCCCTTCTCCAGGGGATCTTCCCATCCCAGGGTCTGAACCTGCATCTCTCATGTCTCCTGCATTGGTAGGTGGGTTCTTTATCACTAGTGCCATCTGAGAAGCCCAGTACCATTTGAAAAATCTAATCGTATCATATCTTGGCAAGAATCTGGGGAAACTAATACCTTCTACTTTGTCAACAGGAGTTAAAGTGGTGCAACCATTTTGGAAAACATTCTGATAGCCTCTTATAAAGTTACACATATTACTATATGTAAAATTGGGAAAGGAGTACATCAAGGCTGTATATTGTCATCTTATTTATTAAACTTATATGCAGAGTACATCATGCGAATTGCTGGGCTGGATGAAGCACAAGCTGGAATCAAGATTGCCAAAAGAAATACCAACAGCCTCAGATATGCAGATGATACCACTTTAAGGGCAGAAAATGAAGAGGAACTAAAGAGCCTCTTGAGGAAGGTGTAAGAGGAAAGTGAAAAGGGTGGCTTAAAACTCAACATTCAAAAAACTAAGACCATGGCATTTGGTTCATCATTTCATGGCAAATAGATGCACAAAAAGTGGAAACAGTGGCAGACTTTATTTTCCTGGGTTCCAAAATCACTGAAGATGGTGACTGCAGCCATGAAATTAAAAGATGCTTGCTCCTTGGAAGAAAAGCTATGACAAACCTAGACAGTGTACTAAGAAGCAGAGACATCACTTTATCGACAAAGGTCTATATAGTCAAAGCTACATTTTTTCCAATAGTAATGTACGGGTGTGAGAGTTGGATCATAAAGAAGGTTGAGCACAGAAGAACTGATGCTTTCAAAATATGGTCCTAGGAAGACTTTTGAGAGTCCCTTTAACTGCAGAGAGATCAAACCAGTCAATCCTAAAGGAAATCAACCCTGAATATTCATTCAAAGGGCTGATGATGAAGCTCCAATACTTTGCCCATGTGATACGAAGAGCCAACTCTTTGGAAAAGACTCTAATGCTGGGAAAGATATAAGGCAAAGGGAGAATGGGGTGCCAGAGAATGAGATGGTTGGATGGCGTCACTGACTCAATGGACATGATTTTGAGCAAGCTCCAGGAGATGGTGAAAGGCAGGGAAACTGGCATGCTGCAGTTCATGGGGTTGCAAAGAGTTGGACATAGCTTTGCAACTGAGCAGAAACAAAAAAATTTATCTGATCCTAAAAAAATCAAAACTTATTTTTAATAAAATAAAACTTTATATTAAAACACTAAATAAACAAAGCTATCTATGAAGTATCTCCTTAAAAAAAGAATAATGTTTGTAATAAATGTCACCTGCCCTGGCATCCTCCTCAGTCCCCCAGTTTTACTCTCCAAAGGTAAACAATTTTAGTTTTTTCTTGGGGCGGGGTGGCATGTTTCTTGTAAACTCCCAGTCTCAAAGAACATGCAATTACCATTTTTATGTATTATTTTTGACATTATAAACAATCTCCTGCTTTTTGGAGTAGAAATTTAATTCTTTTATATTACCTGTCTCTAGCTTCTCCATCCTCGAGCCAGGAAGTGGGCTCTCACCAGACACTGAATCTTCTGCTGACTTGATCTTGTATTTTTTAGCCTCCAGTCTATGAGAAATTAATTTCTCTTGTTTATAAGCCACCCAGTCCATGGTATTTCCTTATAGGAGGTTGAATGGACTGAGATACACTACATCAGTTATTCTATCAGTTACCATTTCTTTTTTTTTTTCCCCCAAATTGCCTTTGCCTCAGTCCTCTTGGTCTATTGGGTTGGGTCTTCTCTAGGCCAGCTTAAAAGGTTGGCCTAAGATATGTCTTAGATGGTCTCTTGGGTGCCACAGTTTTTGCTTTGTACCCTTATTTTCTAGAGCTATTATCCTCCTTTGAGGTTTTCCTTATGCAAGAAAGACTTTTTGGTGGCGGTGGTGGTTTAGTCACTATGTCATGTCTGACTCTCCGACCTTATGGATTATAGCCTACAAGGCTCCTCTGTCCATGGGATTTCCCAGGCAACAATACTGGAATGGGTTGCCACTTCCTTCTCCAAGAGAAACCTTATATACCAGCATTAGATGTTTTATCTGTTGGGCTATTTAATTTCTCTTGACAACTTTCTTCAAATTTCTCCCAAATGACATGATACTGAGTCTAAGGTTAAGGGTCCCCAAATGCCAGAGAGGAAGAATTTACTCCAAGATTTCAACATTATCATTCTGCTGCTGCTGCGGCTGCTAAGTCGTGACAGTCGTATCCGACTCTGTGCGACCCCATAGACGGCAGCCCACCAGGCTCCCCCGTCCCTGGGATTCTCCAGGCAAGAACACTGGAGTGGGGTGCCATTTCCTTCTCCAATGCATGAAAGTGAAAAGTGAAAGTGAAGTTGCTCAGTCGTGCCTGACTCTTAGCAACCCCATGGACTGCAGCCTACCAGGCTCCTCTGTCCATGGATTTATCACTCTAAGTGTCTTCAGTTATTCACTTGATTTCTGTCGAGAATAACATTCCATTGTTGTGTTTGGGGATACATGTTGGGCTGCTCTTTTTTTTTTTTTTGTCAGCCCCATCTTTTACACCTGCTGTCTAGCATGTGTTCCTCCACTGAGCCTGAAGACCCTCCATGCAGGATTCTGAAAGGCAGACTGTGTTCCATGTGGTCCACAGCCCTTTCTGGATTCTACCAGGTCATGTCAATTTCATTCGTCTCATTTTGTCTGCTAATGCGTTCCCATTCACTTTCATCTTCCCCAAAGTTCTGTGCTCTCTCATACTTGCTGTTGCCCTGCCTCATCAATATTATTGGTTTATTCCTTGTCATACCTTGAAGCTTCATTTCAATATTTCAGTGGGGATTTTAGAGAAATGAGAAGTGAGAACCTACTGGGTATGCAATCTTGTGCTAGAAATCTATAATGTTTTATTATATAGTGAGGCAAGTTCCCGTTAATACTCTTCTTTTTCTAATTTGTCTTGGCTATTATTTTCTATTATTCATTCACATGAAGTTTAGAATCATTTTGTCAAGTTCAAAGAAAAAAAATCCAACTGGAATTTTAATTGGAAATGCATTAAATTGATTAACTTGGGAATGATTGCTTTTTATTTTTAATTAAACTTCCAGGCATTGTTTTTTTTAGCATTGCTAATTATAAATTTCTAAATTTATTGCATTTTTGTCAGAACATGGTCTTTGTGATGTCTCCTTTTTCCAAAGAAGTATAGTGACAAGTAAATTGTCCTTAGCTTCACCTGGCCCAATACTTCTCAATGTGTAGGGCATTTGACCAGCATCATCAGCAACAGCTTCGACTAAGAACCATTGGAAATGCAAATTATAGGACCCTAAACCAGACGTAGTGAATCAGAAGCTCTGTGCTTGGGGCTCAGCAAACCCACCAGTGGACTCTTATGCATACTGATCTGACTAGCCATGTAACCTTGGGAAAAATACTAAATCTAAGATCCTTATATGTAAGCTGGAGATATAACTGCTGAAACTTCATAGCATTGTTATTAGGAATAAATGAAACAATATACATGAAGGCTTTAACATATTTTCTGACATGTTGTGAACGTAGAATGTTACTAGAGATCCTCATTAACTGTATTATCATAACTCTATTTTTTTCAACATAGATCTGAAATTTTCTTTGTCATGAACAATACTGGCAAATGGTCAATGCTTGTTGAAAAAATGAGCATATTCCTCTGTGTGTATGGAATACTTGCTGTCTTTATAGAAGCAGAGGTTATAATTTTACATCTTCTGTATACTTATTTACAATCCTTTATTATTTTACTTATTGGAAATATGAAACATCCATTTCATAAAATTTTCCTAATACTTTTAGACACATTTGCATCTAGAGATATGTAGAAAGAGGTTTATTATGAGGGATTGGTTTATGTAATCATGGAGGCAGAGAAGCTCCATGATCTGCCATCTGTAAACTGGAGGCCCAGAAAAGTCAAATGCAAAGGCCTGAGAACCGCTGCAGTCATGCCCAAGGGCAAGAGAAGGTAGATGTTCCTGAGCAAGCAAACAGCAAACCTGTTCTTTCTCTGCTTACTGTTCTATTCAGACCGCCAACAGATTGGATGATGCTGACATGCATGCAGTGATGGTCTTTACGCATCTACCAATTCAAATGTTAATCTCTTCCAGAAATGCCCAAACAGACACACAGAGAAATAATGTTTATCACCTACCTTGGACTCCATTAATATAAAAGTCACCACCATATCATTCAGTGCAGTTCAGTCACTCAGTCGTGTCTGACTCTTGGCAACCCCAACAGCAAGCCAGGCCTCCCTGTCCATCACCAACCCCCAGAGTTTACCCAAACTCCTGTCCATTGAGTCGGTGATGCCATCCAACCATCTCATCCTCTGTTTTCCCCTTCTCCTCCTGCCTTCAATCATTCCCAACATCAGGGTCTTTTCAAATGAGTCAGCTCTTCACATCAGTGGCCAAAGTATTGGAGTTTCAGCCTCAAAATCAGTCCTTCCAATGAACACTCAGGATTGATCTTTAGGATGGACTGGTTGGATCTCCTTGCAGTCCAAGGGACTCTCAAGAGTCTTCTCCAGCACCACAGTTCAAAAGCATCCATTCTTTGGCATTCAGGTTCCTTTATAGTCCAACTCTCACATCTATACATAACTACTGGAAAAACCATAGCCTTGACTAGATGAACCTTTGTTGGCAAAGTAATATCTCTGCTTTTTAATATGGTGTCTAGGTTAGTCATAATTTCCCTTCCAAGGAGTAAGTGTCTTTTAATTTCATGACTGCAATCTCCA
This sequence comes from Capra hircus, assembly GCF_001704415.2. Lineage (NCBI taxonomy): Eukaryota > Metazoa > Chordata > Mammalia > Artiodactyla > Bovidae > Capra > Capra hircus. Next base: position 19,197,761 of record NC_030831.1, on the reverse strand, counting down.
TCTGCAGTGATTTTGGAGCCCCCCCAAAATAAAGTCTGATACTGTTTCCACTGTTTCCCCATCTATTTGCCATGAAGTGATGGGACTGGATGCCATGATCTTAGTTTTCTGAATATTGATCTTTAAGCCAACTTTTTCACTCTCCTCTTTTCATTTTCATCAGAAGGCTCTTTAGTTCTTCTTCACTTTCTGCCATAACGGTGGTGTCATCTGAATATCTGAGGTTATTGATATTTCTCCTAGCAATCTTGATTCCAGCTTGTGCTTCATCCAGCCCAGCGTTTCTCATGATGTACTTCTCATGATGTAATAGAAGTTAAATAAGCAGGGTGACAGTATACAGCCTTGACACATTCCTTTTCCTATTTGGAACCAGTCTGTTGTTCCATGTTCAGTTCTAACTGTTGCTTCCTGACCTGCATATAGGTTTCTCAAGAGGCAGGTCAGGTGGTCTGGTATTCCTAACTCTCAGAATTTTCCACAGTTTACTGTGATACACACAGTCAAACACTTTGGCATAGTCAATAAAGCAGAAAGAGATGTTTTTCTGGAACTCTTTTGCTTTTTCGATGATCCAGCAGATGCTGGCAATTTGATCTCTTCCTCCTCTGCCTATTCTAAAACCAGCTTGAACATCTGGAATTTCACAGTTCACATATTGCTAAAGCCTGGCTTGGAGAATTTTGAGTATTATTTTATTAGCATGTGAGATGAATGCAATTGTGCGGTAGTTTGAGCATTCTTTTTTTTTTTTTTTTTGAGCATTCTTTGACATTGCCTTTCTCTGGAATTGGAATGAAAACTGACCTTTTCCAGTCCTGTGGCCACTGCTGAGTTTTCCAAATTTGCTGGCATATTGAGTGCAGCACTTTCACAGCATCAACTTTTAGGATTTGAAATAGCTCAACTGGAATTCCATTACCTCCATTAGCTTTGTTTGTAATGATGCTTCCTAAAGCCCATTCGACTTCACATTCCAGGATGTCTGGCTCTAGGTGAGTGATCACAACATCATGATTATCTGGGTCATGAAGATCTTTTTTGTACAATTCTTCTGTGTATTCTTGCCATCTCTTCTTAATATCTTCTGCTTCTATTAGGTCCATAAAACTTCTGTCCTTTATTGTGCCCATCGTTGCATGAAATGTTCCCTTGGTATCTTTAATTTTCTTGAAGAGATCTCTAGTCTTTCCTATTCTATTGTTTTCCTCTATTTCTTTGCACTGATCCCTGAGGAAGGCTTTCTTATCTCTCTTTGCTAATTTTTGAGACTCTGTATTCAAATGGTTATATCTTTCCTTTTCTCCTTTGCTTTTTGCTTGCCTTCTTTTCACAGCTATGTGTAAGGCCTCCTCAGACAGCCACTTTGCTTTTTTGCATTTCTTTTTCTTGAGGATGTTCTGAATCCCTATATCCTGTACGATGTCATGAACCTCCATCCATAGTTCATCAGGCACTCTGTTTATCAGATATAGTCCCTTAAATCTATTTGTCACTTCCACTGTATAATCATAAGGGATTTGATTTAGATCATACTTGAATGGTCTAGTGGTTTTCCCTACTTTCTTCAATTTAAGTCTGAATTTATTTTCCTTTTTACTTTCTCTTTGTTTATTATCTTTGTAAGTGGTATTATATTTCCACTTTTTTTTTCTCCTGAAAGAGGGTACATGCATATCTTGAGAAGACCTTAACAAACTAAAGAAAACTTGGACAATATAAAGTTCACATTTCTCAAAAATGTTCTCATCAAAACTGTGTTGTACAGTTATACTCTTCGTTCCCTCAGTATTTTGCTTTGCAAATACGAGTTTGGATGAAATTTTACGCCTTTGAACACTGCCTGCTTACTTTTCCAGTTAGATATTTTTCTTAGTTTTGTAATTACAATAAAAATTGCCAGATGTGGATTCAAATGTGATTCTCTTTTCATTGTTTTTTCCATAAAACCTGTGAACCTTCCAATCTGTATATACTCTCTGTGCTTAGTTACTCAGTCGTTTTTGACTTTTTTGGACCCCGTGGATTGTAGCTTGCCAGGCTCCTCTGTCCATGGGGATTCTCCAAGCAAGAACACTGGAATGGGTTGCCATTTCCTCCTCCAGGGACTGAACCCAGGTCTAATGCATTCAAGGCAGATTCTTTACTGTCTGAGCCATCAAGGAAGAAAGTTCTACTTTCTAGAACTAAAGGAAGACTTACCTTCTAGTGTATCTTTGATGCTTTCCTCTGCTTTTATTGTTCTTTTCTCTTTTTTAGAAATACTTTTTATCTGTACATTTCATGTTCATTTTTGGTTCTGAACATGACTTCTGATTTTTTTTTTGGGGGGGTTTTGATCTTTCCTATCTGTATTAGCTTCCCGTTTGTCCTTCAAATCAGTGATTGAATCTTAGTTATTTAAAATCAATTTTTCCTCTCATATGTTCCTTCAGGCTTTGGAATTTTATTTTTATTTCCTTCTGTACACTAGTATTTTATCAATCTTCCTTTCCTTTTATTTTCTAGAATTTGCATCTTAGAAGAGGCCAAACATTCTTGTATCCTATCGATAAAAACCAATTTCTTGATTGTATAGGAAATAATTTCCAGAGATTTTCCTTCTTTAGTTTTTTAATATTTTTTTCTGGTCATGCATCTTTGAATAAGGGGACTTCAGCACATAGAACTAACTACAAATATGTATGATTTCAGATTTGTCTTGGTTTACTGTAAACAGTTCTGATCTCAGTTCCTACTTTCCATCAGGCAAGCATTTACTGCAGATTACTACTACAGGATCTGAATGTGATCTTACACCTATTTTCTTAGTGATATTCCAAATGGAAAGATGAATGAAGGATGGGATTACTATTGTATCCCTTAATGCAGTGTCCTCTGACATTCTCCCTGGAACCAATCCCCTGTGACATGTGAGATCCTGCTTGTGGAGAACCATGTTCCTCATGCCAAAATCTGTACACATAAATAATTGTATGTGTTCTAAGAATTTCTGACTTCCAAATGAAGAAAAAAAATTGAGCAGTGGGAGACCTGAATGCCTGAAATGCCTGAAAAATCAGTACTTTTGTAGAACAGCAGCAACTGTACAGCTCTTTTGCTTTTCATCTGAGATTTGCCCCATAAAGGTTAAAATATGAGGCTACTTCCTGTCTTTATACAAGTGATTTTTCTTTCACAGCTTAAAGCTTGTCATGCCCGAGGGTAAAGTCTGGGCAGGTTTTTCTGATGTCAACATTTTAAAACAGGAAAGTGGGGTCCAGAGAGGTTAACTAACTTTATCAAGGTCACACAGCTAACAGTAGATTTGAGAGAGAGCATCAAGGTCTTTCAATTCATCATGCCTCTTCTTAGCAGAATACCACACTAACTTTCTCAAGACAAGTTTGTTCACTGATAAACCTAAAGAAAACCTGATGATCTGAGGATTCTCCAACAGTACTGAAGAGTATTTTCTTTGCAAGAAATAATGTCTAACATTCCCATCTCGAATCTTCTATAAAATAGCTGCATGATTCAATTAATGCTCACCCACATCATTTTTCAACTGAAACTTCATTGCAGTGCATTTTTACCATCTTCTAATGCTTTCCTGATAGCACTGGCTGGTGTAATTTTCTCTTATTCTGACCTCCTTTGATCCTCATTATACTCCCCTGCATACTTTGGGTTTTTTTCTTGAAACTTTTTTCCCCAGATGGTACCCAACATTTTTGCTGCAGAAGCCATGTATTATTCCATTTTCCTCCCATGCCACCTAGCATAAAAGTAGGCCCACAGGAAGTGTTTACACAGTAGCCTAGCCTAGGGTACAATTCTAACATAGCATGTTCCTCTGGAGACTACTTACAGGGAAATTAAAATTTAATTAATTATCTAATAGTATCTGCATTTTTCTTAAGTTGGCTCAGAATAGCTTCCATTTACCTTCTTTTGTTTCCTCCCTTACATAGGCAATTTTTTATGGATATTAAGATGTCTTCGTGTTCAGCAAACATTTCATGAGGGTGCCCTATGTGCTGGGCATTATGCCACTCTATTAGAAAAAAAATGAATAGGATACAGTCTGTGATGCCAACATTCACTGTCTGTTGAGCAAAGCAGACATGTATGTAAATAATCACAGCCCAGTTTGGGAAATGCTCCAATAAAGTTATGCACTAGAGGAGAAGTGATCAAGTAAAATCACTTGCAAGTGTGTCAAGCTCTCTGGCTCATTCTTCTCAGAATGAAACACAGCAAGAGAGCCCACTCCCAAAGTACCAATAAAACCCTAGTTCTCTGAAGACTTAAATGTATTGAACAAATCTCACCTAATCCTGTCAATGGTGCTATTTGGGATTCTAAGGGCACTGGGACCTCAAAAGGACACCAGTAGACCATGACCAACAGCATAAGAAATAATGAACATTTTTACAATGATGAAAAAATAAATCCCTTTCCTGTGTCCTTCTAAATTTACTTTGACTAGCTATTGAACAGCCGTTTCATAGATTCAATACATCACAACATACTAAGTGCGGCTCAGCTCCCGCCACCCCCGCTGCCCTGCTGTGGCCCGTCTCTTTCTGTTTGCATCTTGGCCGTCCTCTGTGCATATAAACTAAGCATCTCCATTTCTGCGCTCAGAGTGTACCATGCCATACAACCGAGATTTCAAGAACAAATATCAACAGTGGCTAAGCCAAACATATCTTGTCAAGAGAGTGCCACTGCAGTGTAAAGATTGATTTGTTGAGGGAGGTCTTGCATATAAGTAGATGTGAAGGCAAAGACTGAGGTTAACAAGTTTCCACTGTGGGAGTTGATTTATAACAAAATAACAAAAGGACAGTTCTGCCTCTGCCAATTACTTTTCATCTCTTCTTGTATCCATCGCCACAGCAGCTTTATTCATCACCAGAACTCCAGTCTCTCCAGTGCAGATCCATGTAAAACTCTGTGGACAAATATGCCTGCCCTCAGAACTTATGCCTTCATGTAGACTAGGATAATTTCATGCCAGTCAGTACTGTTTGGAGGAGCTCTCTGTGCCCAGATAGTGCTTGGATACACAAAAGGAATAAAAGATAAAGAGAAGACGTGGACCCTACATGGGAGGTGTTCAGAGACACCAGATCTACAGACAAAAGTGTGTCAAGAGTGAGTTCCATAGTCTGAGTCCTTTTGCAGACCATCTGAAACTATCACAACATTGTTAATCAGCTATACCCCCAAACAAAATAAACAGTTGAAAAAAAAGAGTTAACTGCATAAATTCCAAACACTGAGTGTTGGAGGTCAGAGATGGGAGACTTCGTTTGGCCTGTAGCAGTTGAGCATGGCTCAATAGAAGAGGTGGTGATTGAGTTGGTACTTAAAGAAGGAGTAGGTTGAGATAAGGGGTCAGTGACACATAGCTGGTGACAAAGTCATCATCCTCAATCCCAGCAGCCTGACAGCATCAGGACCAGGTGGCTGGATGTATAGAGAAACTAGGCAGCCATGGAGATGGTTTGATTTATGTACCCACACACTCAACAAACATTTATTGTATAACTTAGGTGATAAGGTTCCTATATATATATATATATTTTTTTTTGGACACCTCCCCCTTACTCCTGTCCCTCCCAAACCTCCCCTGGCCCACAGATCAGCCCACTTTCTCCAGGGCAGCCTCTGTGTTTCTGCAGCTTGCACTGTGCTTATGCTCGCTTAGAGCTCACCTTGCCTGGAAAGCGTGAATTCTGGCCCCAGGGACTGTGCCTTACTGTTCTTGGCTGTATACCATGTCTGGTGTCCCCTCCCATGACAGCAGACAGGATCCAGGGCCAGGTGTGGACTCAGGGCCCCTGTACAGTCCTACACACCTACATGGAACTGGGTCAGTGGGAGGAGGGGAGATGGTTAGGACAGAAGGGCTAGTGAAATCAATCAGTTCAGTCCTTGTTTGTCAGATGGGGTAATGGTACCAGTTTGCTGGATCTGCCAAGCAAAGTATCATAAGCTGGATGGTTTGGACAACCTATTGTCTCATAGTTCTGGACTTAGAAGTCCAAGAACAGAGTGTCCGTGGCTCTGGTTCCTAGTCAGGCCATGAGGGGAGGGTCTGTTCCTTGCCTCTCTCCCAGATTCTGGAATTTGTGGGAAGTTTCTGGCTTGTAGACAAATATGATTTCTGCCTTTATGTTCATATGGTGTTCTCCGTGGGGACCCAATATTGTTAAAGAGCCAGTTTCTATCAAAAGGAAGTTCATATCTTTTATTTTTTAATTTTTATTTTTACTTTATTTTACTTTACAATACTGTATTAGTTTTGCCATACATTGACATGAATTCACCACGGGTGTACATGAGTTCCCAAACATGAATCCCCCTCCCGCTTCCCACCCCATATCATCTCTCTGGAAGTTCATATCTTAATGGAAAATGCAGATAGTGAGAAGCACTTAGGTAATTGTAAGAGGGCATCAAAACCACTGTAATGTCATGAGAGCACAGAAGCAGACATCTAAAGTGGAGCTGGACATAATGGAAAGCTTTTCACAGAAACTGATGCTGAGCTTAGAGAATGTGGACAGCAGGAGGAAGGGCTCAGTTCACTTCAGTTCAGTCACTCAGTCGTGTCCAACTCATTGAGGCCCCATGAATTGCAGCATGCCAGGCCTCCCTATCCATCACTAACTCCCAGGGTTTACCTAAACTCATGCCCATCGAGTTGGTGATGTCATCCAGCCATCTCATCCTCTGTCATCCCCTTCTCCTCCTGTCCCCAATCCCTCCCAGCATCAGAGTCTTTTCCAATGAGTCAGCTCTTCACATGAGGTGGCCAAAGTATTGGAGTTTCAGCTTTAGCATCAGTCCTTCCAATGAACACCCAGGACTGATCTCCTTCAGAACGGACTGGTTGGATCTCCTTGCAGTCCAAGGGACTCTCAGGAGTTTTCTCCAACACCACAGTTCAAAAGAATCAATTCTTCGGCACTCAGCTTTCTTCACAGTCCGACTCTCTCATCCATACATGACCACTGGAAAAACCATAGCTTTGACTAGACGAACGTTTGTTGGCAAAGTAATGTCTCTGCTTTAGAATATGCTATCTAGGATGGTCATAACTTTCCTTCCAAGGGGTAAGTGTCTTTTAGTTTCATGGCTGCAATCACTATCTGCAGTGGTTTTGGAGCCCCCAAAAATAAAGTCTGACACTGTTTCCACTGTTTCACCATCTAGGAGGAAGGGCTACACTGACTAAATTCTTTTGGCTTCTAGAAGCTGCTCTCGTAATTCCACAATTATACATGCTTTCTCTTATATACATGCTGTTGTTGCCAATATCCTGTTCTAAAGCTGCTCTCCCCTAAATGGAAGCAGATCTGACCAGGTCTAGATAAGCCAAACCTCAAACAGCAGTTGGTCTATTCTACTCAAGAGTAAGATGCCAGCGCATTCCAGAATAAACTTGTAAGTTGTTGGGGCGGCGGGGGGGCGGGGGGGGGTGAGTGGGGGAAATCTGCAACCAGCTCATAGCCAATTAACTCAGAATATCAAAATCACTGTTGGTGGCTAGACACTTTCATACTGTTCCCTAGGAACAAAACAATCTCCTAACTCTGGGAAAAGGAAAAGGCCATGCCCTAAACATGAAAGAAAGTGAAAGTCACTTATTTGTGTCCAACTCTTTGCAACCCCATGGACTGTAGCCCTCTGGGTTCTTCTGTCCATGGAATTTTCCAGGCAAGAATACTGGAGTGGGTAGCCATTCCCATTGCCAGGGGGTCTTCCCATCCCAGGGATCAAACTCAGGTCTCCTGCATTGCAGGCAGAGTCTTTACCATCTGAACCACCAGGGAAGCCCAAGAATACTGGAGTGGGTAGCCTACCCTTCTCCAGGGGATCTTCCTGACCCAGGAATTGAACCAGAGTCTCCTGCATTGCAGGCACATTCTTTACCAGCTGAGCTACCAAGGAAAACCCATAACCAAAGCTTAGTCCCAACTTTTTTTCTCCTGTACCCAAAGACTGATGTTCAGTTCAGTTCAGTTCAGTTAATTTCAGTCGCTCAGTTGTGTTCAACTCTTTGTGACCCCATGAATCGCAGCATGCCAGGCCTCCCTGTCCATCACCAACTCCCGGAGTTCACTCAGACTCAGGTCCATCGAGTCAGTGATGTCATCCATCCAGCCATCTCATCCTCTGTCATCCCCTTCTCCTCCTGCCCCCAATCCCTCCCAGCATCAGAGTCTTTTCCAATGAGTCAACTCTTCACACTAGGTGACCAAAGTACTGGAGTTTCAGCTTTAGCATCATTCCTTTCAAAGAAATCCCAGGGCTGATTTCCTTCAGAATGGACTGGTTGGATCGCCTTGCAGTCCAAGGGACTCTCACGTCTTCTCCAACACCATAGTTCAAAAGCATCAATTCTTCGGCGCTCAGCCTTCTTCACAGTCCAACTCTCACATCCATACATGACCACAGGAAAAACCATAGCCTTGACTAGACAGACCTTAGTTGGCAAAGTAATGTCTCTGCTTTTGAATATGCTATCTAGGTTGGTCATAACTTTTCTTCCAAGGAGTAAGCGTCTTAACCACGGTCAATTAATCTCAGGCTATTGGTGGCATCTTCTGCTTAGAATGTGGTTTCACTGAGCTGCTTTTTTCTTTCAGGTTGATAATTTTAATCTGCTTTGGGATTGCAGAGTTAAATGTTATCTTTGTAAGATTTAGTCATAAAATAAGTGCCAATGAGTCATAATGACCACGCGTAGGAGTTAGGATTTGATATCTCATTGTTGGTGTTTAAACCATGAGCTAACTTTCATTTAATTCCAGGCTTTTATTCCTGTTATTAAAATTCTAAATTGCCATAAGATTGACACAGAACAATGGGTCATTACTATTTTCAATGTTACAACATAAAGATTTATTGATTTATAAGGGAAGCAAAGTTATAAAATCTAGAGCCAGAAAGGACCTGTGGCTTAAGAAATCACCCACCCTCCTGGAGTTCAGTTATCCTCAAAATATAAAATGAAGATAAAATAGAAGTCAACATGTAACCTATCTAGTGATTTAGTGATGAGGTTGTGTGAAAGCTATAGAGAATAGCATTTTAAGCTGCCTCTGCAAATAACCCTCCATTTTCCATATTGAAACTCATGGACTAGTAAGTTTAGCTTTGATAATGGAGCCATTTGGATGGTTTATCTTTTTGAAAACTGAAAATCAGTTTTGAAATAGAAACAGTGTCAAACAAGAGAAGGCTATCTAATTCTGTATTTAGTTGTAGATGTATTGGACTAGAGCTCCTTTAGCGCAAATACGGAGCTAGTGTGGGCAGCTGCAACAGCACACAAGCACGGGTGGATGCGATGGTGCACAAGCACGGCCAAGTGGAGCTACCCCACGTCTGAGGTCAGGGACAGAAGCCGGGAGGACCCCAAGCCCGAGGGGTGGCGGCCAAGAGGAGCTATTCCAAACCCGAGGCCAGGGTTGGCAGCCAAGAGGAGAAACCCCATGTCCAAGGAGCAGTGGCTGCATGGGTGCAGGAGGGCTTAGAGGAGCTACTCCATGTTCAAGGTCAGGAGGGGAGCTGGTGAGGAGATACCCCTCGTCCAAAGTAAGGAGCAGCGGCTATGCTTTGCTGGAGCAGCCGTGAAGGGATACCCCATGTCGAAGGTAAGAGAAACCCAAGTAAGATGGTAGGTGTTGCAAGAGAGCATCAGAGGGCAGACACACTGAAACCATACTCACAGAAAACTAGTCAATCTAATCACACTAGGACCACAGCCTTGTCTAACTCAATGAAACTAAGCCATGCTGTGTGGGGCCACCCTAGACGGGCAGGTCATGGTGGAGAGGTCTGATAGAATGCAGTCCACTGGAGAAGGGAATGGCAAACCACTTCAGTATTCTTGCCTTGAGAACCCCATGAACAGTATGAAAAGGCAAAATGATAGGATACTGAAAGAGGAACTTCCCTGGTCATTAGGTGCCCAATATGCTACTGGAGATCAGTGGAGAAATAACTCTAGAAAGAATGAAGAGATGGAGCCAAAGCAAAAACAATACCCAGCTGTGGATGTGACTGATAGAAGCAAGGTCTGATGCTATAAAGAGCAATATTGCATAGGAATCTGGAATGTCAGGTCCATGAATCAAGGCAAATTGTACGTGGTCAAACAAGAGATGGCAAGGGTGAACATCGAATTCTAGGAATCAGAGAACTAAAATAGACTGGAATGGGTGAGTTTAACTCAGATGACCATTATATTTACTACTGAGGGCAGGAATCCCTTAGAAGAAATGGAGTCGCCATCATGGTCAACAAAAGAGTCCGAAATGCAGTACTTGGACGCAATGTCAAAAACGACAGAATGATCTCTGTTCATTTCCAAGGCAAACGATTCAATATCACAGTAATCCAAGTCTATGCCCCAACCAGTAATGCTGAAGTAGCTGAAGCTGAATGGTTCTATGAAGACCTACAAGACCTATTAGAACTAACAGCCAAAACGATGTCCTTTTCATTATAGGGGACTGGAACGAAAAAGTAGGACGTCAAGAAACACCTGGAGTAACAGGCAAATTTGGCCTTGGAATAAGGATGAAGCAGGGCAAAGGCTAATAGAGTTTGGCAAGAGAATGTACTGGTCATAGCAAACACCCTCTTCCATCAACACAAGAGAAGACTCTACATATGGACAGAACCAGATGGGCAACACCGAAATCAGATTGATTATATTCTTTGCAGCCAAAGATGGAGAAGCTCTATATAGTCAACAAAAACAAGACCTGGAGCTGACTGTGGCTCAGATCATGAGCTCCTTATGGCCAAATTCAGACTTAAATTGAAGAAAGTAGGGAAAACCACTAGACCATTCAGGTATGACCTAAATCAAATCCCTTATGATTAAGTGAGAAAGAAAATTAAGGGGCTAGATCTAATAGAGTGTGTGATGAATTATGGACTGAGCTTTGTGACATTGTACAGGAGACAGGGATCAAGACCATCCCCATGGAAAAGAAATGTAAAAAAGCAAAATGGCTGTCTGGGGAAGCCTTACAAATACCTGTGAAAAGAAGAGAAGTGAAAAGTAAAGGAGAAAAGGAAAGATATAAACATCTGAATGCAGAGTTCCAAAGAATAGCAAGGAGAGATAAGAAAGCCTTCCTCAGCGATCAAGGCAAAGAAATAGAGGAAAAGAACAGAATGGGACAGACTAGAGATCTCTTCAAGAAAATTAGAGATACCAAGGGAACATTTCATGCAAAGAAGGGCTCGATAAAGGACAGAAATGGTATGGACCTAACAGAAGCAGAAGTTTAAGAAGAGGTGGCAAAAATACAGGGAAGAACTGTACAAAAAAGATCTTCACCACCCAGATAATCACGATGGTATGATCACTCACCTAGAGCCAGACATCCTGGAATGTGAAATCAAGTGGACCTTAGGAAGCATCAATACAAACAAAGCTAGTGGAGGTGACGGAATTCCAGTTGAGCTGTTTCAAATCCTGAAAGATGATGCTGTGAAAGTGCTGCACTCAATATGCCAGCACATTTGGAAAACTCAGCAGTGGCCACAGGACTGGAAAAGGGCAGTTTTCATTCCAATCCCAAAGAAAGGCAATGCCAAAGAATGCTCAAACTACTGCACAATTGCACTCATCTCACAGGCTAGTAAAGTAATGCTCAAAATTCTCCAAGCCAGGCTTCAGCAATATGTGAACCGTGAACTTCCAGATATTCAAGCTGATTTTAGAAAAGGCAGAGGAACTAGAGATCAAATTGCCAACATCTGCTGGATCATGGAAAAGCAAGAGAGTTCCAGAAAAACATCTATTTCTGCTTTATTAACTATGCCAAAGCCTTTGACTGTGTGGATCACAATAAACAGTGGGAAATTCTGAAAGAGAAGGGAATACAAGACCACCTGACCTGCTTCTTGGGAAACCTATATGCAGGTCAGGAAGCAACAGTTAGAACTGGACATGGAACAACAGATTGGTTCCAAATAGGAAAAGGAGTACGTCAAGGCTGTATACTGCCACCCTGCCTATTTAACTTATATGCAGAGTACATCATGAGAAACACTGGGCTGGAAGAAGCACAAGCTGGAATGAAGATTGACGGGAGAAATATCAATAACCTCACATATACAGATGACACAACCCTTATGGCAGAAAGTGAAGAGGAACTAAATAGCCTCTTGATGAAAGTGAAAGAGGAGAGTGAAAAAGTTGGCTTAAAGCTCAGCATTCAGAAAACTAAGACCATGGCATCCAGTCCCATCACTTCATGGCAAATAAATGTGGAAACAGTGTCAGATTTTTTTGGGGGGGGGCTCCAAAATCACTGCAGATGGTGATTGCAGCCATGAAATTAAAAGACACTTACTCCTTGGAAGAAAAGTTATGACCAATTTAGATAGCATATTGAAAAGCAGAGACATTAGTTTGCCAGCAAAGGTCCATCTAGTGAAGGCTATAGTTTTTCCAGTGGTCATGTATGGATGTGAGAGTTGGCCTGTGAAGAAAGCTGAGCTCCAGAGAATTGATGCTTTTGAATTGTGGTGTTAGAGAAGACTCTTGAGAGCCCCTTGGACTGCAAGGAGATCCAACCAGTCTATTAAAGGAGATCAGCCCTGGGTGTCTTTGGAAGGACTGATGCTAAAGCTGAAACTCCAGTACTTTGGCCACCTCATGTGAATAGTTGACTCATTGGGAAATATTTTGATGCTGGGAGGGATTGGGGGCAGGAGGAGAAGGGGACAACAGAGGATGAGATGGCTGGATGGCATCACGGACTCGATGGACGTGAATTTGAGTAAACATCGCGAGTTGGTGATGGACAGGGAGGCCTGGCGTGCTGTGATTCATGGGGTTGCAAAGAGTCGGACACGACTGAGCGACTGATCTGAACTGAACTGAACTGACAGAGCTAGTTTGGTCCCAGCTAAAGCAAATATGGAGATATGACAGTGTCCCATTAATGAATTTTTGGAGTACTTCAGATTTTCAGACTTGAGGTTACTAGTACCTAGAGACCCTGGCCCACAAGATGAGTTCAGCTTTTGAGTTTATATTATATCTGGAAAATATCTCACTAATTCCTGCCCATAACCTCCATATTATAGAAGTCATCACAAATTCTTGAAAAGAAATGATATGGGTAGAGATGAGAGAGGAGCACATGGATTCTTGATATTTGGAACCACATTCCCTCTGTTTCATGTTAGACCAAGAGCTCTTTCTTTCTACCTATCCATCTTTTTAAAACTCAAGAAACACAGAATGCTGTTAGGTTCTGAGTATACTACTCCAGATAAGACATACCTACTCTTGCCCACATTTGGCATGCAACTAAACTTGCTTCCTTTTCATTCTGTTATTGAAATTCTGCCTTCAGCCTAGTGGTGGCTTAGAAAGAAATTTTCCACAGAGAATTCCACAATAGCAGTAAAAGGGTAATATAAGTAGACCACTATCATTGAATTTTATTCATTTTAAAAATTTACTTTTTTTTCAACAGCCTACCAATCACCTGCTTTGACTGCCAAGCTATTTTTGGGGTGGGGTGGGGGGGAGGAACATAGGACTAGATGAACTCATATTCCTTCCCTTAGAGAGTTCCAACTTTTGAAAGGAAGAGAAGGTTATTTCATACGAAATAGCTCATAAACAAAGTCGAGTTTTCATGTGACCTGATGACTTGGTTGATTGGGCCCCAGTACTTTGCTTTTTATTATCCATTCATATATTTTTTATGCAATCACTCAATAGTAGTTGGACATACATTAAAGGTAAGACACTTATATGCACAAGATGTTTTGAATGATGGGAACAAAGTCAAGGAAAGCACTGAAGGGCCCCTATGGATTCTATAAACAGCTTCCAGACACTTTCAAACAAAAAGCATTACCTATTTTACTTGCCTCAGGAGAACCTAACTTCCAATGGAGCAAGCTCGTTATTTAAGTTTTGGTTTGAGTTAGCAGTTTTATTCATCTCTTTCCTTACCTCATGTCATATCCTCCTCTCCACCCCTCAAATAAAACCTATGTAGAATCTCTTAGGCAAACATATGCACCAAGAAGCAAATTATACTATCAGGCATTGCCTGATCTTGATGCTTTTGAATTGTGGTGCTGGGTAAGACTCTTGAGAGTCCCTAGAACAGGAAGGAGATCAAACCAGTTAATCCTAAAGGAAATCAATTCTATATTCACTGGAAGGACTGATGCTGAAGCTGAAGTTCAAATACTTAATCACCTGATGTGAAGAGCCCACTCTTTGGAAAAGACTTTGATACTGGGAAAGATTGAAGGCAAAAAGAGAAGAGGGAGGCAGAGAATGAGATAGTTGGATGGCATCACTGACTCAATGGACATGAACTTGAGCAAACTCCAGAAGATAGTGAGGGTCAGGGAGGCCTGGCAAGCTATAGTCCATGGGGTTGCAGAGAGTAGGACATGACTTAGCAACTGAACAGCAACAACAATGCCTGATCTACCTTGTTCTTAGGTTGGGTGACCTGCAGTTTCTGAGGAATCAGTAGGAATCTCTATTTTCCTGCTGGCATCTCCTCCTATCAAAAAGAGTTCTAGAAATGCTTAGAGAGATGTAGCAATGCCTAAATTGTGTGATTTTTTCCTCAGCTTGTTATTTTTTACAAGAGAAATAAAATGAAGTCTGAGCGAGGTTTATACTGATTTTTTTTAAACTATCACCCTAATACATCCTAATCTTTCAATTCTAATTGGACACACAGAAGTCAACAATCAAGCTTTATTTCCAGCTTCTAATTGGCTGTAAACTAGTGAGCATGTCCTTTTACTAAACTTCGCCCATCATGACTATCTACCATCACAGCATCATAGATTCAGCTCATTATAGCAGCCCACCTGAAGCTCCCCTTGCCCCTCATCCATACTGCAAAGCCAATTACATTCACGAATTCTCCATGCAATTCTGCTTTCAGCTTCACAAACTGTTGCTGTGAGAAGATAATGTAAACTCTTGGCTATTACTTTTTATCTTAGTGAAAGTCCTACTCCAAGTCAGTTTCCCACTTAGGTTTCCAAAGTCTGGCTTCTCTACTAAATTCATCTGTTTCTCTGGACCTTTAATCCATATTCTCTTTTATTGCTAGAATTGCCAGTGTCTACCTCGCTTCTGAGCTAGTGGATCCCAGCACACTCCCACATCATGGGTGCAATTTAACTTAAACATTGCTTGTAATTGAGTCTCTTCTAAGGAGAGACTTAGCAGAGACCCCATTGGGGTGGGGTGGCAATGACAGTTTTACATTTGGATGTAAAATGATTTATAGTCAACTTGAAAGTTCTCTCCACAGTTTTGGACATATTTTTTCACAAGGACATTTGTCATAGTCTGTCATGTTGATGGATTTTTGCAATGCTTATATGCTGTTCTAAAAGTAGGGCTCCCTGAAGGCAGGGTCTGTGTTTTATATTTTTTCACGCTCCTCTTCCTCCAGTTAATCACATTGCCTTAGGTATAGTAGGTGCTTAACAAATGTACACTGAATGGGTGGATTCCAGCTGCCTCTGTCATTTCCTCCCGTGCTGTCCTGAATTGGAATGTCACAGAAGACCAAGCTCTGCTGGGTGAATGAACTGTCCTGGAGCACTATTTACTTCTCAAATGCAAATCACACACACTCTAATTGAGAAGCACGGGCTTCTTAAGAGGTTGGGAAATGTGCCTTTTGATTGAAGGGAGGGTGGAGTGTGTCGCTTATCACCCTCCAGGAAAGCCTCCACTAACGAGGACACAATGAACCATAATTCTTAATTAGAATTTACTTCTAATTTAAGAAGAAAGAGATAAAGGGGAGAAAACTTGTTCACACTGAGGAGTTAGTAAAAAAAAGAGGTGATGAAATTAAACATAAACACATTATTGAGGAAGATCTTAGTTACAGCTCTGTCTTCCACATGATATACTTCCTCACTTCCTGCTCTGGGACAGGAAGATCACACCTGCAGTGTTTTCATTAATACAGAAAATAATAATTGAACAAGTCATGTATTACTAAAATGTTTGAAACCCAGATAATATTCTGAAGATGTTTAGATTTATGAGCTATTACAATAAATACTGTAAGGGGTGGCTCTCAAAGCTCTTAGGAAAAACAAAACAATTAAATATTAATGAATGAAAGCCCTGATGCTTGGTATGACTGGTAGAAGAGGTTCTTTACCTTGCACCAACACTCCTTTCCCTGGACGAAGACATGAGGGACTTTCTGACAATGTTTCTACCTTCCAGAAAGACTGGAAAAGTAACCACTGTCGTTTTTCTCCTCACTAGTCCCTCCTCCAAAAGACAGGGACAAATGAGACTGGTCAAAGGCAGAAGCTTATTGCAACCTGTTGACAGTAATGCACAGATGGATCCTCACTCCTCCTGAGACTTGCCTGTCTCCTGGATTGGTCATCAGGATAGTGAGCTTTCATCTGCTTCCTTCTCCCTTATAGGGGGTTCTCTTTCCTATGTGCGGAAGAGACAACCCTTAACCGGGAGGGGTTAAATTGCGATTGGTGGGTAATGAGATCTCCACATTCCTGTGAACTCAGCTGACCACCAGTGAGTTGTTAATGGAGTATAAGGCCCTATTTGGGTCCTCAAAATATGTTTCTTTTAACACAATTTACCAGAAACTATGTATTAATCACAATGAATAAAGCTTGTGTTCTAAGTCTTGATTGGATTATTATTTAATTGTTGATTAATATTTAATTATTGCTTATGGTACCTATTCTCTCCTTAGATTAATAGCTGGGGAAGGGGGAATGGTGGAATTATCACTTTTAACTTCTAACCCTCAGATACAGTCGAATCTGAATTAACCATTATCTTACCTTCATTTATTTATATATATATATATATATATTTTGTCCTAGGCCTCTAAAGAGGAGATAACTTATCAGAGAAAAATATGGAATTTTTAAAGAAAAAAATTTCTACACTTGTGGCTATGTATGTGTGTTGTGTGTATATATATATTGTCACTACATACATACGTAGCCCTAAGCCTCAAATTGCTTACTTTTCATGACTTTGAGCTTTAAAACGTATTATATATATTCTTCTGTGACTTCATTTTGTTCTATTTTGTGTTTATTAGCTACATCCATAGTGTTGCTTAGAGATGTAATTCATTTATTTCTGCTCACTGTATAGCTTTTGTTTCTGCTATTATAGAAGTGGTATATGACTGTTCTCATGTATAAATCTTAGTGTATTTGTGTAATTTCTCTGAGTTACTCACCTAAGAATGAAATTGTTTGCTCATAGAGTAGACATGGGTTTAAAGATAATGCCAAGTTGTTTCTCAAACTGGTGGTAGAAATTTATATTCCCTCCAGCAATGGTTTCTAGAACAATTTCAGTTGCTTAAATACAGACACTCTCTAGGCAGAAGGATAGAGTTAGCCAGATTGAGGGATTGCCCAATGAAAGGGACAAGGGATTAAGATTTTATCAAAGAAGTGATTCAAATGAAGTTTCATGGAAATAAAGCTGGACAGAATAGGAAGTAAAGATCTGAGTGAAAGATAAGCAAAATAGGAATAGTTTGGAATACATGAATTAGATGTCCCATTAGCGCATTGAAGAGAGATAGGTGGTGGGGTTTTCACCCTTGGGCAGAGAACCAAAGGGAAATCCTAAAAGAGTAGCTTCAGACTTCAGGTGAAGGGAGAACAAAGTACGTAGATAAAATTGGGAGGAGGGAGAAAAATCTTGCATATATCCAGATACATTTTTTTTTTTTTAAGTTAGAAACTGCTCTGAGAAAGTACAAAACAGTTAAATCTAATGAATCAAACTTTTGCATTCGGGTCCATTTGAATGGTTGTGACCAGAGTGAGCAGGTGTCATTGTGAGTATAAATCTATTAAATCTATATTTTAACTCCATACATGAAATAACAACAATAATATCAAAACAGAAATAAAACGAGGGTTTTAAGAAGCTTGAGGAAAGTCATTTTGTTCACAAGTTGAAAAAAAAAAAAGAAAAACCAGGTCCATCAACTCTAATACCCAGGGAGCTGCAAGGTTGTGTATCTGGAGTGGTTATTCTTCAGCATTTTTATCATGGCCTTCTTTGGGATTTAAAGGAAATCCGTCTCTTTCTTGAGAACACACACAGACTTTGATAAACACTACATCTAGCATGCCATTTCAGGACAATCTAGAGCCTCAGAAGCTCTATCTGTGGATCTCCTCTAGGCACAGGGCAGAAATACTGCACAGAGATTTAAGTAAGCTGTGTACTACAGGCTGCTACTCAGGCTGGGGAACAAGAGGGAGATACAAGTCCTGCTGGCTTTCCACTCACCAAACTGGGTACTGGAAAACAACTGTATTCAAAGACAGAGAAAGGTACTATTCCTAATTCATCTGCCTAAAGAAGACACTTTTTTTTTTTTTTTTTTTGCAATCCCAGGAAGATGTGTTAGGGTCCAGGACAGGTCTTCTATTATAGATGGTCTCTGTGGTTGATTTAATCATTTCACATTATAGCTTCTTTTCCAATTGGTTCATCTTTAGAAAATTATATATGTAAGCCATTTATTATCAGCTACATTGTGCCTCTTGCCTGTGTTCACTAGTGCCCCAGGGCTTGATGGTACTTGAATCTTCTCCAGCACACAGCAGTTTCCTTATACATTAAGATACTCAATATTTGATGCTTGATTGGTTGATTACCAATCAACAGATGAATTGAATCTAAACACATTTTAAAAATAACTGATTTGTGAGTCCACTTGTAACATTTCCTTTTAGATTCCACATGTAAGTGATGTCATATGATATTTCTCTTTCTCTACTTACTTCACTCAGTATAACAATATCTAGGTCCATCCATGTTGTTGTAAATGGCATTATTCCATTCTTTTTAATGGCTAAGTAATATTCCATTGTATATATGTATCACTTTTTCTTTGTCCATTCCTCCATTGATGGATATTTAGGTTGTTTCCATGTCTTGACTATGGCAAACAGTGCTGTAATTAACACTTGGGTGCATGTATCCTTTAGGATCATGTTTTTCTCTGGATATATGCCCAAGAGTGGGATTGCAGGGTCATATGGTAGCTCTGTTTTTAGTTTTTTAAGGAACCCCTGTACTCTTCTCCATAGTGGCTGTACCAATTTGCTTTCCCACTGACAGTATAGGAGGGTTCTCTTCCCCCCACATCCTCTCCAGCCTTCATTTTTTGTGGACTTTTTCATGATAGTTATTAAGGCTTAATAGGTCAGCCTTAATAGGTGATATCTCACTGTAGTTCTGATTTGCATTTCTTTAATAATTAGAACCACCACCTGGTGGCTCAGATGGTAAAGCATCTGCCTGCAATGCGGGAGACCCGGGTTCAATCCCTGGGTTGAGAAGATCCCCTGGAGAAGGAAATGGCAACCCACTCCAATACTCTTGCCTGGAAGATTCCACGGACTAAGGAGCCTGGTAGGCTACAGTCCATGGGGTCACAAAGAGTCAGACATGACTCTGTCTCTTATTCATCTATGTCTTCTTTGGAGAAATTTCTGTTTAGGTCTTCTACCCATTTGCTGATTGGGTTGTTTGTTTTGATGCTCTTCAGAGTCATGTAGTGTCTGTACATTTTGAAGACTAATTCCTTGTCCATTGCATCATTTGCAAATATTTTCTCCCAATCTGTGGTTTGTCTATTTGTCTTGTTTTTGGTTTCCTTTGCTGTGTAAAAGCTCTGAGTTTACATAGGTCCCATGTGCTTATTTTTGTTTTTATTTCCATTATTCTGGGAAATGGATTGAAAAAGACATCATTGCTATTTATGTCAGAGAGTGTACTGCTTATGGTTTCTTCTAGGAGTTTTGTAGTGTTGAGTCTCATATTTAGGTCTTTAATCCATTTTGATCTTATTTTTGTGCCTGATGTAAAAGAATGATTTAATTTCATTTTTTTAATATGTATTTGTTAGGTTTTCCCAGCACCATTTGTTGAAGGGACTGTCTTTCCAACATTGTGTAGTCTTCCCTCCTTTGTCATAGATTCATTGACCATTGGTACATTTTCCTCTGTGTTCTAGCACCTCAAGCTTCACTTCTCTCACCAGGGTATCAGTTCCACTGAGCAAAAAGAGCTAAAAATTCTTTAGATAATAACTAAATTATAAAATACTTTGGTCAACTTATAGGAAGAACTGACTCATTGGAAAAGACCCTGATGCTGGGAAAGACTGAAGGCAGGAGGAGAAGGGAACGGCAGAGGATGGAATGGTTGGATGGCATCACTGACCTGACATTAGTTTCAGCAAGCTCCAGGAGTTGGTGATGGACAGGGAGGCCTGGTGTGCTGCAGTCTATGGGGTCACAAAGAGTAGGACATGCTTGAGCTACTGAACTGAACTGAACTAAAATCATAAAATAAAACAGGAACACAGTATATTCTAATATAATTGATTTTCACCTCTCCTTATGGTTGTAATCTAAGACTTACTTTAAATTTCTGGAAATAAACATGCACCAAGTCTTACAGTTAACTCTGGATCCACCTCTACGTGACCCGCCAACAGACTATTTGTGAAGTTACTTGTTTATTTGGATATTCACTGGCTGCTGCTGCTGCTAAGTCACTTCAGTCGTGTCCGACTCTGTGCGACCCCATAGACAAACAGCCCACCAGGCTCCCCCATCCCTGGGATTCTCCAGGCAAGAACACTGGAGTGGGTTGCCATTTCCTCCTCCAATGCATGAAAGTGAAAAGTGAAAGTGAAGTCACTCAGTCGTGTCCGACTCTTGGTGACCCCATGGACTGCAGCCTACCAGGCTCCTCCATCCATGGGATTTTCCAGGCAAGAGTACTGGAGTGGGGTGCCATTGCCTTCTCCAGGATATTCACTGGGCACCTACAATATTTAGAAATTTGATTTGACAGAATGGTATAAAGGAATAAATATGTGTAAATTCCACAAGAGACAATTAATGAGATATACACCTCACTCATGATGTCAGACCCAGTGCTGAGAGGAAGTGTGTTGTTTTTTTTTTTCTTTTTAAATTACTCAGGTTCTATCCTCTTCTACTGATCTGTATTTTTATTCATGTCTGAATCAAATGGATAACCAACAAGGATCTACTGTATAGCACATGAAACAGTGCTCAATGTTATGTGACAGCCTGGATGAGAGGAGAGTTTGGGGGAAAATGGATACATGTATATGTATTGCTAAGTCCCTTAGCTGATCATCTGAAGCTATCACAGCATTGTTAATTGGCTATACTCCAAACCAAAAAAATTAAAATAAATAAATACAAATAACTGCCTGTTTAACTGAGTTTAGAGGCATCAATGTTTTTTTATTTCACTTAAGCTTTTTCTTTGGAAGAGAGGTAGACACAGTTCCAAGTCTAAAAGAATGGACTGCACCCAGCTCCTATATTGCATCTGTAACATTCTGCTGCTGGGGTGAGGTTGGAGGTGGGGTAGAAGTTCGAAAATAGTAACTTGGGAACAAAAGAGAGTTGTGACCAGCAAATAAAGCAAACGGGATTATGCCATTGAAGAGAAACAGACAGGTTCAGTCCAGTTTCCACAAGACACATGCACTGTTGTCTAGAGATTGAGCTTGATGAAAGCAGAATTGGAGATATTCAGGGAGATAAATGTGTGGGAGAGATTTATTGATGAAGCATGTGTTGAACTAAATGTGGAAGTTAAAACAGCAGAAAATGAGGTCCAGGACAGCAAATGGAGGGAAGAGACAGCATGTGTTGGGGAGGAGGAGCATGTGGGGAACAGAAAGTGAAAGCAAAGCTATGAGAAGAGTCATACCACGGAGGGTGAGTTAGAATCTGAGTGATTGAAAATAAATAAACACTTCCTCTGGGCACTAGGGACATACTCCTGAGTCTTGACATCAGGAGTGAGGTATAGATTTCATTAATTATCCCTGGGGGACTCTATAAATATTTATTCCTTTATCTCAATCTGTCAAATCAAACTGCTAAATATCGTAGGTGCCCAATGAATATCCAGATAAATAAGAAACTACAAGAATAGTCTGCAGGTCATGTAGAGGTGGATCCAAAGTTAACTGTAAGACTTGGTGCATGCTTATTCTCAGAAGCTTAAAGTGAGTCTTAGATTACAACCATATGGGTAGATGAAGATCAATTATACTGGAATTATACTGTGTTCCTATTTTATTTTATAGTTTAGTTTTTCTAAAGAGTTTTTAGCTCTTTTGGTTCAATTTCTGGGGCCTTGGCACTGGATTCTTATCATTCAGTGTCCAGGTTTGGCCTCCTACAGGGAAACAGTACCATTTCCAAAGTGGAAGCTATAGCTTCTTATATTCCAGATTCCAGAATGCTCATAACCTCATCCCACCCAAACTGACTGGAAAAAGTTAGTTGTAAGTCCAGGCCAGAGTGAAGACTGGATAAATGGACTCTACATCTAATGGGAAGAGTTACAGAACACTGTGGCCAAGATCTCCAACCTACAAAAATTATCACCTAAACTCAGTGACCCACTGTCTATGAACTTTTTAAAATGTAAATAACTGAAGTTTATGATCTGTGATGTCTTTTTATTTCCAAAATTTAAAAAAAATTTAAAAAAATTTCCCGGGGCTCTTTCCATGCTGTAGCTTTGGGCCTGGTGGGGACTTTTCCAGCTTTATTGAGGTATATGATCAATAAAATTGTAACATATTTAAAGTGTACACATATATGTTAGAAAACGATTCTCATAATTTAGTTACGCATATCCATCATCTCCCACAGATACTTATTTTTTCCTCTGAGATCAGTTAAGGTATACTTCCATTGCAAAATTTTCAAATATGCAATACTGTGTTTTCAACTATAGCCACCATGTTCATTCATTATATCTCAGATGTTATTTATTTTAAAATCCAAAATTTGTGCCTTCAGCCTCTCCTCATTTTCCCCACTCTCCAGCCCTAGGAAATCACCATTTTTCACTCTGTTTCTATGAGTTTAACCTTTTTAAACTATTTTTTAGATTCTACATATAAGTGATACTATGCAATATTCATCTTTGTCTGGACTCACAATCTCAATAAAACACAGACAAACGCTTTTAATCAATCCATTGGGATTGATATTTGCATCTCCTCTTATTCTCGCTTCAGATCACCTAAAAGAGAATTTTGTAGAGTATAGCCCAAATCAGTATTTTCAGCAAGGACCCCAGCTGACTGATTCAGATGGCCATTGATGTTTAAGAACCATGACAATATTGTTTACTATCACAGATACAATAAAGAGTGACCTTAAAAGTGATTCGCACACTCTAAACCTCAGGTTTCTTATCTAGAAGATCATTTTAATAATCAGTTATTAGAGTTTTGTGACGTATACATGAAAAATTTTGACAGCATTCAATAAACTAGACTTGCTGTTGTTTTGTTACATTTTTACATTATTAAAAATAGTGACTATTAATAGGAGATTAATATGAGCCCCATAAGGGTAGGGATTATATCTGGTTTAAAACTATATTTAGATTTATCTGGCATATGGTAAGTGTTTAATGGTTTTTTGTTGAAAGTGAAATTGATTGGAAAAATTACTTTAAAAATCACTTTGTATTGTCAACCATTTACTAAATGTTCAATATGTGTAATTTACTATGGTTTAGTAGAAAATTCTGTCCATAATATCTGTTTCAAATATTCTCTTCATTCACCATTTACACATGTTGTTTTATATGACTTTAATAGTTTACCATGCATCTCATGCACACTGAAAAATTGATGCATGACCCCTATTTTTGGGGAGAGTAAACTGCTAAGTGACAATAAATATGCACTTGAAAAGATAACAATATTTGACCCCAGTAAAATCATCAGATTCAATGGAGAGTTTTGCATGTGACCTAACAACTGATACAGTTTTGAATAATAGCAAAGATTGTATAGAGGAAGCAAAAACTGTGGTGGTCCTGGAGAGATTCAGAAGGTAGAGTTTGAGGGCAGCATGATTGATGGTGTAGCTATAGTAATAAACATGGATTTTTATAGGGAAAATGAGGAGCCTGTATGGGATAGAGGCACTGGATAGACAAATGTGGGAGGTGAGACTGAAGACAGAGTTAG
Organism: Capra hircus; assembly: GCF_001704415.2. Lineage (NCBI taxonomy): Eukaryota > Metazoa > Chordata > Mammalia > Artiodactyla > Bovidae > Capra > Capra hircus. Next base: position 19,173,639 of record NC_030831.1, on the reverse strand, counting down.
TTCTGCTTGTGGGGATTAGATGCCAGGAACTTCTAAAGGATCTTGAGGAAAGAATGTCATTACAACATGTGACTTTGTTGTTGTTCAGTTGCTATGATGCCCGAGTCTTTTACAACCCCATGGACTGTAGCCTGCCAGGCTCCTCTATCCATGGGCTTTTCCAAGCATGAATACTAGAGTGGGTTCCCATTTCCTTTTCCAGGGGAATCTTCCCAACCCAAGTATCACATCCATGTTTTCTGCGTTGGCAGGTAGATTCTTTACCACTGAGCCACAAGGGAAGCCTCATAAAATGTGTTGGTTTTTGAAAAACCAATTTGAGTTGTTTTCTCTGAAGGCAGGAGCCAGGCAAACTCTATCAGCATGAAAATGTCTCCAGGTTTTGAATCCTGCTCTGATCTGCTTCTTGTTCTAGTCCTCAATTAAATCTTCAGTCATAGAACTAGGTGTCTTAGCTAGGTGTGAAATACTATGAAATTGGTAGTAATTAATGACTATTATGATAGCTATGAGTTATTAACAACATTAGAAAGAACAAGATAATGTCATCATTACATCTTTATAACAGTGTGAGGGGACATGAAGAGAAAGGCAATTGCCATAATGATAGCTTTTGTAATGGAGAGATAGAAGGCATTTCTGATAATAGACTTCTGAAAAAAGAAAAACTGGAAAGTGTCTAAGAAGATGTATGAATGCGGAAAGTTTTTAGCAATCTGGGCAAGTAAGAGAAAAAAAACAACAACAGCTATCAACATAGAGAGAGTTCCACTTAACCAACTACATGCTCTGACAGCATCAGCACTGGTCAGCAAAGCTTCCAGGACCACAAGGGGCAAGGGGTGGGATGTCAGATCTTCCTCCTATTTGGGATGGGGTGGGGGCAAGCTATAATACAGTCTACCGCCTTTCAATATGTCCAGGCACATATTCTCTCTAAGGGAAGAAATGTATTTAAAACTCTAATTGTGAAAACATGCTATCTACTAATGAAAACACAAAGGACTAATGCCATTTAAAAACTATAAAACACACATGACTAACATTAGAATTTTTTACTGAGAGACTTAAAAAAAATCCAAGTAGTTGTTTTTTGCTCTGTGTTGAGTAAAGAATCTACGTGCCAATGCAGGTGACGCAGGTTTGATCCCTGGATTGCAAACAGCCCCTGAAGTAGGCAGTGGCAACCCACTCCAGTATTCTTGCCTGGAAAATCCCATGGACAGAGGAGCCTGACAGGCTATAGTCCATATTGTTGCAAAGAGTCAGACACTACTGAACAGCTGAGCAGCTGCAGCAGATGAGATGATACAATATGGTACATTGTAGGCAGACGCTTTAACCTCTGCACCACCAGGGAAGCATGGTTTTAATATAAATATCTATTTTCCCAAATTAATTTATATATTGGATACTACCAAAGGGACTATTAATTTTTAATGTTTATTAACATTTTTATTGAATTTGACAAACTCTCAAGTATGTATGCAGAGAAGACAATGACATCCCACTCCAGTACTCTTGCCTGGGAAATCCCATGGACAAAAGAGCCTGGTAGGCTGCAGTCCATGGAGTCGCTAGGAGTCAGACAGGACTGAGCGACTTCACTTTCACTTTTCACTTTCATGCATTGGAGAAGGAAATGGCAACCCACTCCAGTGTTCTTGCCTGGACAATCCCAGGGATGGGGGAGTCTAGTGGGCTGCCATCTATGGGATCGCACAGAGTCGGACATGACTGAAGTGACTTAGCAGCAGCAGCAAGTATGTATGATGTTCAAGAACATCCAACAGGTATAAAATGAGGGATAAAGTGTCCTTCAAAATAATAACATATACTAAAAAAGCTGTAACTAAAACAATTGATATTGGTATAAGATGAATGGAAGACAAAGTCTAAATAAAGAAGCCTAGCCATAGGATTGTGTAAATGTATCTAATTGTATAGATGATATTTTAAATAAGGACCAAATAATAGACAAATTATTTTGAGATATTTGGATACTCATTTGGAAAAAAGTAAAATTAGGCCTCATATTTGCATCATCTATGTCTTCCTTACAAATAAGCCAAAATGTTAAAAAAATTACAGTAACATTTAGAATTGTTTAATCAAACAGTAATGGATTATTTCTATAACATTGAAGAGGAAAAAGCTATCTTAAGCATGATAGAAATCCAGATGTCAAAAAATATTGAAGAATTTGATGCATCAGCTATCTTTAAATAAGCAAAAACAAAATGCAGAAATTTAAAGGGGAAGTGAGAAATGAAAACAAATATTTGTAATCTCTATTAAAGTAGTATTCAAAATAAATTAAGAAAAGAAAAAGTAGGAAAATTAGGGGAAAACCAGGTAAATTATGTAAATAATATGTTTATAGAAAAGAAATAAAAACAAAAATAAATATGTAAAGTGCTTGAATTTACTTTAATACAAAAATTATAATTAGTAGATATATAGCCATTTCATAGATGGCATTGTAAAGCATGATGGTAATCCAATCGGTGAGAATTTGAGAAAATAAACATTAACTTTGATGACTGTGGAAAATGGCAATTTTTTTGTGACAATTTCTATTTTAAAATTGACTGGACAAAATTGACTTTTTTTTCTGGTGTGCCTTTCAATGACTTTTAAGCACAAATAGGCATGCTGTATTGTATTGCTGTATAGTGCATCATTATATGGATATACAGATGGTTTAGATATTCTCTCATTTAAGGACGTGTCTAGTGATTTTGCCCTTTCTTTCCTAGTGTTGTGATTTGTTTCTTCTCTCTTTTTATTCTATCCTGCCAGAGGATTGGTAATTTTATTCATCACTACATAGAATCAGCTTTTGGCTTCATTGATTTTCTGTATTGTTTTTCTGTTTTCCATGTAGTTGTTTTCGGTTCTACTGTTTATTATTTCTTTCTGTTAGTTTTGGGTTTATTTGCCCTTCTTTTAACAGTTTCTTGAGATGGAAGCTTAGGTTGTTGATTTGAGACTTTTCTTTTTTTATAAATTATTTTAATTGGAGGATAATTACTTTACAATATGGTGATGGTTCTTGCCGTACACCAACATGAAACGGCCACAGATATATGTGTGTCCACCTCATCCTGAACCCCCTTCCCACCTCCCTCTCTACCCTCTGCGTTGTCTCACAGCACTGACTTCGGGTATCCTGATTCATGCATTGAACTGGTACTGGCCATCTTTTTTTATATATGGTAATGTGCATGTTTCAGTGATATTCTCTCAAATCATTCAACCCTTGCCTTCTCTCACTGAGTCCAAAATCTGTTCTTTATGTAGTCCATGCCTTTACGTAGTATATGTCTCCTTTGCTGTATGTAGGATTGTCAATACCGTCTTTCTAAATTCCATATATATGCATTAATATACTGTATTGATGTTTCTCTTTCTGACTTACTTCACTCTGCGTAATAGGTTCCAGGTTCATCCACCTCATTGGAGCTGACTCAAGTGCATTCTTTTTTATAGCTGAGTAATATTCCATTGTGTATATGTACCACTACTTCCTTATCCATTCAGTTGCTGATGGATATCTAGGTTGCTTCCATGTCCTAGCTCTTGTAAACAGTACTACAATGAACATTGGGATACAAGTGTCTCTTTCAATCCTGGTTTCCTCAGTATGTATGCCCAGCAGTGGGATTGCTGGATCATATGGCAGTTCTATACCCAGTTTTTAAAGGAATCTCCACATTGTTCTACATAGTGACTGTAAGTTTGTATTCCCACCAACACTGTAAGAAGGTTCTCTTTTCTCTATACCCTCTCCAGAATTTATTGTCTGTGGACTTTTTGATGATGTCCATTCTAACTGGTGTGAGATGATACATCATTGCTTTGATTTGTGTTTCTGTAATAGTGAGTGATGTTGAACATCTTCATGTGTTTATTAGTGAGCTGTATGTCCTCTTTGGAGAAATGTCTGTTTGGGTCTTTTGCCCACTTTGTGATTGGGTTATTCTTTTTTTTTTTTTTTTTTTTTTGGTATTTAGCTATATGAGCTGCTTGTATAGTTTGGAACTTGCTTATCTTATTTTGTCAGTTGTTTCATTTGCTATTATTTTCTCACATTCTGAGAGCTGTCTTTTCACCTTGCTTATAGTTTCCTTCATTGTGTAAAAGCTTTTAAGTTTAATTGGTCCCATTTGTGTATTTTTCCTTTTAGCTATTATTTCTTTTCTAACAAAAGTACTTGAAAATAAAATTTACTTAGTCTTGCTTTAGCATCATCACACTGATTTTGATAAATTGTACTTTCAGTTCAGTTCAATAGCTCAGTCGTTTCGGACTCTTTGCGACCCCATGAATCACAGCATGCCAGGCTTCCCTGTCTATCACCAATTCCTGGAGTTCACTCAGACTCACGTCCATCCAGTCAGTGATGCCATCCATACATCTCATCCTCTGTCATTCCCTTCTCCTCCTGCCCCCAATCCCTCCCAGCATCAAAGTCTTTTCCAATGAGTCAACTCTTCACATGAGGTGGCCAAAGTACTGGAGTTTCAGCTTTAGCATCATTCTTTCGAAAGAAATCCCAGGGGTGATCTTCTTCAAAATGGACTGGTTGGATCTCCTTGCAGTCCAAGGGACTTTCAAGAGTCTTCTCCAACACCACAGTTTAAAAGCATCAATTCTTCAGTGCTCAGCTTTCTTCACAGTCCAACTTTCACATCCATATATGACCACTGGAAAAACCATAGCCTTGACTAAACAGAGCTTTGTTGGCAAAGTAATGTCTCTGCTTTTGAATATGCTATCTAGGTTGGTCATAACTTTTCTTCCAAGGATTAAGCATCTTTTAATTTCATGGCTGCAGTCACCATCTGCAGTGATTTTGGAGCCCAGAAAAAAAGAGTCAGCCACTGTTTTCACTGTTTTCCCATCTTATTTCCCATGAAGTGATGGGACCAGATGCCATGATCTTAGTTTTCTGAATGTTGAGCTTTAAGCCAACTTTTTCACTCTCCTCTTTCACTTTTGTCAAGAGGCTTTTTAGTTCCTCTTCACTTTCTGCCATAAGGGTTGTGTCATCTGCATATCTAAGGTTATTGATATTTCTCCTGGCAATCTTCATTTCAGCTTGTGCTTCTTCTATCCCAGCATTTCTCATGATGTACTCTGCATATAAGTTAAATAAGCAGGGTGACAATATACAGCCTTGACGTACTGCTTTTCTTATTTGGAACCAGTCTGTTGTTCCATGTCCAGTTTTAACTGTTGCTTCCTGACCCTCATATAGGTTTCTCAATAGGCAGGTCAGGTGGTCTCGTATTCCCATCTCTTTCAGAATTTTCCACAGTTTATTGTGATCCACACAGTTAAAGGCTTTGGCATAGCCGATAAAGCAGAAATAGATGTTTTTCTGGAACTCTTTAATTTTGGTCAAAAGATTTTCTAGTTTCCCTTGATCCATGGGTTATTTATAATTATGTTTTTTTAATTTCTAACTCTTTGCAGACTTTCATGCTAACTTTCTTTCATGGACTTCTAATTTCATTCCATTATCATTGGAAAATATACTTTGTATGATTTCAACTTGCATAGAATTGTTAAATTTCATTTTATGAGCCAGAATATAATCTATCATGATGGATATTCCATATTCATCCTATTATTGTTTGGTGGAATGATCTATACATGCCAGTTAGATCCTGTTGATTGAAGGTATTATTCAGTTATTTTATATCCTTGGTAATTTTGTTGTTTATTAGTTCTATCTATTGCTGGGAGAGGGATGATAAAATCTCCAATTATAATTTTCCTTTCAGTTCTGTTGATTTTGTTTTTATTTTGTTCTGTTGCTTTATGTATTTTGAAGCTCTCTTGATATGTGCATGATGTACATTTGGGATAGTTAAGTATTTTGGAAAATTGACCCTTTCCTTATTGGGTAATGCCATTTTTGTGTCTGATAATTTCTTTTGCTCTGATGTCTACTTTGCCTGATATAGTATAGTTGCACCAGCATTGTGAGTGTGTCAGACTATGCAGTGTGTGCATGGAACACGCATTTCTTTACCATTATTTAACTTTTAATACACCTACATCATTATATTTTAAATGATTTTTTTGAAATTCTCCTGGCACAGCATATGGTTAGATAGTGCATGTGCATGTGTGTGTCATGCATGTGTGTTTTAATCCATTCTGACAATTTGTGTCTTAAAAAATTGGCTAGTTCAGACTATTTGTATTTAATACAATTATTGAAATGTTTAGATTTAGATTTACCATTTTATTAATTATTTTTTTTGCTCCCTTTGCATTCTGTTCTTCTATTTCCATGATTCTACTTTCTTTGGAATATTTGAGCATTACTAAATATTCTAGTATACTTTATGTATTGTGTTTTTCATTATATCTTTGGGTAAAGATTTTTAGTGAGTGCTCTAGATATTAATACATATATACTAAATTTAACAGAGTCAGCATTTTACCAATTCAAATGGAATATAGATATCTTACTAAATCTTAGCAATATATAAATTTCTTTATACAGATTGTATTATAGTTGCCTGTTTCTTTTCATGTTAGTTGCTCAGCTGTGTCTGACTCTATGTGACCCCATGAACTGCAGCCTGCCAGACTCTGCTGTCTATAGAATTCTCCTCGCAAGAATACTAGAGTGATTACAGTTTCAATTTCCATGCTTGTGATGGGTCTGTTAAGATTTTCTATTTCTTCCTGGCTCAGTTTTGGAAAGTTGTACTTTTCTAAGAATTTGTCCATTTCCTCCACATTGTCCATTTTATTGGCATATAACTGCTGATAGTAGTCTCTTATGATCCTTTGTATTCCTGTGTCATCTGTTGTGATCTCTCTATTTTCATTTCTAATTTTATTGATTTTATTTTTCTCCCTTTGTTTCTTGATGAGTCTGGCTAATGGTTTTTCAATTTTATTTATCCTTTCAAAGAACCAGCTTTTGCTTTGTTGATTTTTGCTATGGTCTCTTTTGTTTCTCACAAGCATGGAAATTGAAACTGTAATCAGAAATCTTCCAGCAAACAAAGCCCAGGTCCAGACAGCTTCACAGCTGAATTCTACCAAAAATTTTGAGAAGAGCTAACACCTATACTACTCAAACTCTTCCAGAAAATTGCAGAGGAAGGTAAACTTCCAAACTCATTCTATGAGGCCACCATCACCCTAATACCAAAACCTGACAAAGATGCTACAAAAAAAGAAAATTACAGGCCAATATCACTGATGAACATAGAGGCAAAAATCCTTAACAAAATTCTAGCAATCAGAATCCAACAACACATTAAAAAGATCATACACCATGACCAAGTGGGCTTTATCCCAGGGATGCAAGGATTCTTCAATATCCACAAATCAATCAATGTAATTCACCACATTAACAAACTGAAAAATAAAAGCCATATGATTATCTCAATAGATGCAGAGAAAGCCTTTGATAAAATTCAACATCCATTTATGATAAAAACTCTCCAGAAAGAAGGAATAGAAGGAATATGCCTCAACATAATAAAAGCTATATATGACAAACCCACAGCAAACATTATCCTCAATGGAGAAAAATTGAAAGCATTTCCCCTAAAGTCAGGAACAAGACAAGGGTGCCCACTTTCACCACTACTATTCAACATAGTTCTGGAAGTTTTGGCCACAGCAATCAGAGCAGAAAAAGAAATAAAATGAATCCAAATTGGAAAAGAAGAATTAAAACTCTCACTGTTTGCAGATGACATAAAGGTTTTCTCTACATAGAAAACCTTAAAGACTCCACCAGAAAATTACTAGAGGTAATCAATGAATATAATAAAGTTGCAGGAAATAAAATCAACACACAGAAATCGCTTGCATTCCTATACACTAATAATGAGAAAGTAGAAAAAAAAAATTAAGGAAACAATTCCATTCACTATTGCAACAAAAAGAATAAAATACTTGGGAATATATCTACCTAAAGAAACTAAAGACCTATATATGGAAAACTATAAAACACTGGTGAAAGGAATCAAAGAGGACACTAATAGATGGAAAAGTATACCATGTTCATGGATAGGAAGAATCAAAATAGTGAAAATGAATATACTACCTAAAGCAATCTATAGATTCAATGCAATCCCTATCAAGCTACCAGCGGTATTTTTCACAGAACTAGAACAAATAATTTCACAATTTGTATGGAAATACAAAAAACCTCGAATAGCCAAAGCAATCTTGAGAAAGAAGAATGGAACTGGAGAAATCAACCTGCCTGACTTCAGGCTCTACTACAAAGCCACAGTCATCAAGACAGTATGGTACTGGCACAAAGGCAGAAATATAGATCAATGGAACAAAATAGAAAGCCCAGAGGTAAATCCACATACCTATGGACACCTTATCTTCGACAAAGAAGGCAAGAATATACAATGGCGAAAAGACAATCTTTTTTTAACAAGTGGTGCTGGGAAAACTGGTGAACCACTTGTAAAAGAATGAAACTAGAACACTTTCTAACACCGTACACAAAAATAAACTCAAAATGGATTAAAGATCTAAATGTAAGACCAGAAACTGTAAAACTCCTAGAGGAGAACATAGGCAAAGCACTCTCCGACATAAATCACAGCAGGATCCTCTATGATCCACCTCCCAGAATACTGGAAATAAAAGCAAAAATAAACAAATGGGATCTAATTAAAATTAAAAGTTTCTGCACAACAAAGGAAACTATAAGCAAGGTGAAAAGACAGCTTTTGGAATGGGAGAAAATAATAGCAAACGAAGCAACTGACAAAAAACTAATCTCAAAAATATACAAACAACTTATGCAGCAGCTCAAGTCCAGAAAAATAAACAACCCAATCAAAAAGTGGGCCAAAGAACTAAATAGACATTTCTCCAAAGAAGACATACGGATGGCTAACAAACACATGAAAAGATGCTCAACATCACTCATTATCAGAGAAATGCAAATCAAGACCCCAGTGAGATGCCATTTCACACCAGTCAGAATGGCTGCAATCCAAAAGTCTCCAAGCAATAAATGATGGAGAGGGTGTGGAGAAAAGGAACCCTCCTACACTGTTGGTGGGAATGAAAACTAGTACAGCCACGATGGAGAACAGTGTGGCGATTCCTTAAAAAACTGGAAATTGAAGTGCTTAATGACCCAGCAATCCCACTTCTGGGCATACACACCGAGGAAACCAGAATTGAAAGAGACACGTGTACCCCAGCATTCATCGCAGCACTGTTTATAATAGCCAGGACATGGAAGCAACCTAGATGTCCATCAGCAGATGAATGGATAAGAAGGCAGTGGTACATATACACAATGGAGTATTACTCAGCCATTAAAAAAATACATTTGAATCCATTCTAATGAGGTGGATGAAACAGGAGCCGATTATACAGAGTGAAGTAAGCCAGAAAGCAAAACACCAATACAGTATACTAACACATATATATGGAATTTAGAAAGATGGTAATGATAACCCTGTATGTGAGACAGCAAAAGAGACACAGATGTATAGAATAGACTTTTGGACTCAGAGGGAGAGGGAGAGGGTGGGATGATTTGGGAGAATGGCATTGAAACATGTATACTATCATGTAAGAAATGAATCACCAGTCTAGGTTCGATACAGGATGCTTGGGGCTGGTGCCCTGGGATGACCCAGAGAGATGATATGAGGAGAGAGGTGGGAGGGGGATTCAGGATTGGGAACTCATGTACACCCATGGTGGATTCATGTCAATGTATGGCAAAACCAACACAGTATTGTAAAGTTAAAAAAAAAAAACAAAAAAGAAAAACCAAACGAATACTAGAGTGGGTTTCCATTCCCTTCTCCAGGGGATCTTTCCATCCCAGGATGGGCAGATTCTTTATTGTCTGAGTGATGAGGGAAACCCCAGTTGCCTGTCTGAAGTTAACTAAATTACATAAATTTATAGTTTTAATCTTTTAACAATTTTGAAATTTCAGCCATAATTACATCAAATATATTTTACAGTATCACTTTAATTCTCTTCCATTCTGGGGCTTCAGTTTCACAGTTAGACCTTAAAAACGTTTTCACAGATCACTGTACATTTTTTGCATTTTTTTCCTGTATATTATCCATGCTGGATAATATTTATTGATAAATAAACTTTCTTGACTCTTTCCCCTATTGCTTTTCTTCTTCTCTGCTGTCGATCCATATTTTCAATGTATTTTTATTTGCTTATTTCATTTTGTGATTTTAAGGTCTTAACTGTGCATTTTTTTCTTCATAAATCTTCAATTTCTCTTTTGACATCTGCAATGTGGGAGACTTGGGTTCAATCCTTGGGTAATGAAGATCCCCTGGAGTAGGGCATGGTAACTCACTCCAGTATTCTTGTCTGGAGAATCCCCCTGGACAGAGGAGCCTGGTGGGCTGCAATCCATGGGGTCGCAAAGAGTCGGACACAACTGAGCAGCTAAGCACAGCACAGGTATCTTTCCATTACCTTCAATAACATTAATGTTTGCTTGCTATAACGTATTTATTGTAGTTGCTTGAAAGTTTTTTTCCGATAATTCCAAAATCTTTGCCTTCTTTGTGGTAGCATGTGTTGATTGTGTTTTCCCATGCAAGTTGTGATATTCTAGGTTCCAAATATGCCAAGTAGTTCTTGTATTGTATTCTGACATTTAAAATATTATGTTATGAGACTCTGGGTTTTGTTTTAATCCTATGGAAAATATTGATATTTTTATTTTAGTAGATTGTACAAAGATTATGGTCAGGCTATTTTTTCCAGCCTGCCTTCTGTGGACTTTTATTCTAATATTGCTTCCGTTTATAAAGCCCTTGTGATACAACTAAGAATCTGTTGTTCATGTAATTATCGTGTTACTAGCCTGTGGCTTTGGTGATTATCTTTGTATAAAATCAATTGTCCATGTAGATGCATGTCTATCTTTTGATTACATACTCTGTTCCTTTAATTTTATGTCCATTCTTATCTCAAAACACAGTCTTTTGATTACTCTAGCTTTTATATAAAACTTGTAGAGTAAATATAATTTCCCAATTTTTTCAACATTATTTACTTTCCCGAATGTTTGTATTTCCCTGTAAATTTTAGAATAATTATAAATTTCAATACAATAGCTGGTTTGGACTACAATTTGAATGGATTAAATCTATTAATGCTTTTGGAGAGAATTGATATCTTAATAATAGTGTCTTCCCCATTCACAGACTTCGTATATCTTCCTATTTATTTCTCTCAGTGATATTTGCTGTTTTCAGTGACAGGTCTTAGATATATATTGTCAATTTTACCCTTAAATTGTTATGGCATTTAACAATATTACAAATGGTAACTTACAATTTAAATTGTTAAATTTTGAATATATAAAAATGAATAGAGATAGCTTTTGCAGCTTTATTAAGATATAATTAATATGCTATTAAATTCACCTATTAAAATGTACAATTAAATGGGTCTTTCTGGTTTGTGTGACTTCTGGGATCTAGTCAGCTTACCTGACTTGTTGCTCACCATGTAGAGCATGTTTTATTATTTAGCAGTGGCTCATAAGGAAGCATACAGATTTCTAAAATTAGTTTTCTCATAATTTCCTCTTTTTGGAATTCTGCTCTGGAACTTCTGGCTATCTTAGACTCCTTGAACTTCCATCTATCTTTTCAAGTTAGTGAGGCATCTGCATTCTCCTTAGAAGTTATTCCCCATCTCAGCATGGAATGTTTCTTCCAGAACAAAGTCTTAAATAAAAGCACACATGGAGATACATGTATCATTTGTAAAAAATATTCAAAAGTTCTAAATCAAGCTGTGCTCAGTCGATCAGTCATGCCTGACTCTTTGTAATCTCATAGCCTATAGTCCACCAGGCTTCTCTGCCCATGGAATTTTCCAGGCAAGAATACTGGAGTGGGTTGCCATTTCCCACTCTACAAACCAAGCTAACAAAAAGTTAAATAAGATAAATTCTATTAACTTAGCAACGATAGCAAAATAGGAATCCGAGAGGTCAATTTCAAACTTAGAATTCTCAGAATCCTTGAATTTCCATCTTTGCCTGCTCTTTCATCCTATCCACTTGTGTACCTAGACTAACTGCTTGAAAATGCCTAAGCTCTGCAAACATGCTTATGGGGCATATACCTCTGGCCTAGTTTGCCCCTAGGGGTGGAAGTAGAGCTGTAGTAAGGTGGTTATAAATGAAAGTGAGTTTTTTACATTTTTGTTTTCACAGTATACCAAGTGTGGTTTAAACACTTTGCAAAATGAGCATTTTCATATATTTCTTATAAAATTAATATATGTACATACACAAATACACATACAGAATAAACCTTCTCCACACATGTAATTTTTATGATAGTGCTTTGAATTCATAACTGAAACCACCTCTTTTTTCCCGTCAGTAGAAATCCATTTAGTAAGCTTAACAATGTGAGCTAATGTAAATTGTTAGTGTATATCTGTGTGTGTGTGTGTGTGTGTGTGTGTGTGTGTGTGTAAAAGAGGAGGGCTGAGAGAGACAGAGAGAGAAAAAATCAAAAAAGAATACAAATGGACCTTTGTGACTATTTTAGCAAACTTTACTCGCTGAATATTGCTTGGTGGAAAAAAGTGAAGTTTAATGTAGATCTCTTCTTGAACCATATTCAGTTCAGTTCAGTTCAGTCACTCAGTCGTGTCTGACTCTTTGCAGCCCCACGAATCGCAGCACACCAGGCCTCCCTGTGCATCACCAACTCCCAGAGTTCACTCAAACTCACATCCATTGAGTTGGTAATGCCATCCAGCCATCTCTTCTTCTGTCATCCCCTTCTCCTCTTGCCCCCAATCCCTCCCAGCATCAGAACCATATTAAATAAGTGCAAATATGTAAAGCACTCGATTCTTGACTATAAGAGTCACACAATAATGTTAGAGTCCTACTTTTTTTCACTGTCTTCATTTCTCAGCAATTGTATATATTAATGGCACCCACATGGATTAATTTCTCTATTTTTGCAGTCTAGTCTGTTAGTTACTCAAAAGGGAAACATTTCAAGCCTTTTAGGGATTGGAGACAATGACAAAGAAATCTAAACTTGTTAGTAGAGGAAGCCTCAAATCAAATTACATGAGTATAGACTTTCTTGCCCTCTGCTCTGAGCTGATGTTATTCAGAAAGATAGGTAGTATGAAAATCAGACCAATAAATTCAGAGAATATGGCCCATATAAAGAAAACTCAAAATGGAAAACACAGCTAATTTCCCCTAAAAGAGCTAAATTTCAATTATTAAGCTTCCATCTGATATCTATAGAAACAGGAACTGGATAAGAATGGAAGGATTTGATGTCATCTCAGAAAATCTATTCCACCTTCCTCTTGGTGGGTGTGGCCTGATATTTTAACATATCCTAGGCCTCTAGATAAATTTCAAGAGATTATCTAGTGTCAGAGCAAAATAGTGGTCTATATTTTTCTAAGGAACTCTGACAGATGTGTCTCTTCTTTGACTGGACTGAAACTGGGCCCTTTCCAAGGTCTAGAATGAGCAACTTTTCTTTTCTTTTTTGCAGTTCTGTATGGCTAGATGACTCTCAATCTCTGACCCTCCACCCTTTCTGTGCTGATCAATGTCTTCACTCCTTAAGGTCAGGGCTTCTGCAGACGGCCTGGATTAAGGTCTCCATGTCAGAGCCTGTTATCTGCTGCAGAGCCCTTAATGCCATTAGCAAGAAAATGAAAGAAGCTTCCAAACAACCTTCAGATCGATGCTAACTTTGTAACTTCCAACAGCTGCTGCTCAGCTCCTTTATTTGTTAAGACCTCCTCCTGTGTGGAACTTTCTTGACTCAAGTTTAATTCTGTCCATTTAACAAAGATGTTTTGAGCAGCTGCTTTGTATCCAGGCCTGGACAAAGCCTTGGCAAAGTGAAGCATATAGGATGGGGGGGGGGGGTCTTTCCCACATGATAATAAGTATCCATCTGGAAAGAAGGAAATCACAAAGCATATACCAGGTTGACTATGGTCAAGATGATTTTAATAATAAAATGTAAATTTGGAAGTTAGTCTGAAGAAGAATATTGATACTGATAAAGAAGGAAGAAAGAGGCAGGACTGCTGTTTTTTTGACGTATGATAGAAAATTCAGCACTTTTCACTGCACTCAATTTCTAGCTCTTTTCTATCAACACTCAGCTCAGGAATAACACAAAAATTCCCATGGAGCAACTCTATTTATACTTGAAGGTGCTTCAGTTTCTTGAAGTGAAAGGAGGAGGAAGAAAGTGGTATAAAAAATTCTAATAGTTGTTTCCGTTATTTTAGGAAAATTGGGTAACGGAAATGTGGTCCTCTTTCACCTGGTTCATGAAGTTCTAAAATGGAATCTCTCCTATATTGATATGAAAAATCAATAGGCAGGGTTTTAGCCTCTGGCAGCCTTTATTCACACTGCCAGGCGGATGGTTCTAGAATCATGTCTCCCTATCCTCGTGTGGGTCAGCCATGACTGATGCTTTCAAGGTCTAACAACCCTGAGAATACTTCTTGGAGAAAATGAAAATACTTACCTGCCCATTCAAAATTCTAAGCAATCTGGGCCATGATCTTGCTTTTCCAATCTCATCTTCTTTCCCTGTTCTATTCACATCTTCTATTACTGACATACTCATCTCCAAAATATCTCTTGTACATCACATGGGCTTTATTTGCTCACCATTTCTCTATCCTGAAGGCTCTTTCTCAGTGTTTTCTTCTCTTTACACCTACTCTTTTTTTATATAGCCCAGTTCAATCTAAACTTGCTCTACCAAGTTTTTGCTGGCAACTCGCATGCATGGTGAACTCTAATCTCTCTGAAATTCTGATTTCTGACTTTCTGAACCATTTATTTGATACTTATATAGTACCTTTTGGCATTTCTCATTTTGTGGTGTGCACTCATATTTAATTTTCTGTGTAGAATATCCTTCCATTTATGTTAACCTAGTTTCTCTTTTTAGAACATAAACTTTTGTGTATGGAACATTTATTTTTATCCTATGTAAACTTATATGACATCACTCCATCAGTCTCTATTGAATTAATAATAGCCTAAGAAAGTCACAGACCGGCAAATTTTTTGCTAAAGTATTTCCACAGTAAACAAAAATCAATTTTATATGCCCTGCTTCTAATAGTTGATCTAGATTTCTATAACTGCTATTTCTCTGAAATCTGTGCAAGTTCTTTATGTCTTATGGGATCCCATACTCATCTGGTTTTCTTCCTGCTTTCTGACTACTGTTTCTGTCTTTCAGAAACTTTCAAACTTCTGTTTTTTCCTTGTCTCATTAGCTCTAAATTTTAGAGTTCTACTTTTGGATTTCCACTATTCTCTACCTATACTAATTCCCTAGATAATTTAAACCAGCCTCATGTCTTTAACTATAGTCTTTAAACTATTAACTTTCAGCTGTATATCTCAAATACTGAATTCATCAATAACTGCCATGAACTGCACATCTGCAAATGGATATTGAATAAACACCTGAAATTTAACGCGTTCGAACTTGCTTCCACCTCAACTGCTTACATAGTCTGCTTTATTTTCGTCTTCCCGATGTCAGACTTATTCCAATTGCTTATACTTCAAATGCTCAAGTCTTTAAAAAACTAAATGTTTTATTATGGGAGATTTCAAACAAATATAAAGGAAATGAAAAAATACAATGGACTGCTTTGTAACCATCACCCAGCTCCAATGAGTATCAATATACTGTCCTTTTTTTATGTAACTTCTCCCACTCACCACTCCCAGGGGACACCTGGGGCAGAGCTTGCCTTTTCCCTGACTCCTGTGCTGCTGCTTCTTGTTCTAGAAAGTCCCAATTGACCTCCAAGTGTTCAGGGTCCACCTCAATCAGTGCAACTTTAGCTGATGTATTTCGGAAAGTTCCCAAACCCTGAAAATGCAGCACCTGCCCACCTGCCTGGTGGATACTACGCCACTGTGCCCTGAAAAGCTGGAGCCATGAGGAAGGGGTTTTACAAGCATCTAATAGTTTTCTGACCTCCTTTAGAGATTTGGGAAGAGCTGGCATTATGTGCTAGGGATGCCACTATCGCTCTCAGCAACATATGATGTGCTTGCCTCGCAGTGTTTGCCTGCTGGGTTGCCACAGTGGCCCTGGTAGAGCCGCTTCCTCGTGGATCTGGCCGGCTCCCCAAGCTCAGCATCCAGCCCTGACCCGTCACAGTGGGCCATGCTGCCGGCCTCCTAACTCTAACACCAACCTAGTATTCACAGTCTGCCCCGAAGCCAGCCTGGGAGACAGAGTTAGAGCCCATAGCCTGCTGGTCTGTTAGCTCACCTTGGCTTCTCTGATTGAGACGTCTATACAGTGAAGCCTGACCTTTTACAACACCGACAGTTTAGGGTGGGGGTTCATAGCAACACTTCACAGCAGCAATGAGCCAGCTAGCAGTGGTTTCCTCCTGGAGAGATGGAGTGGCCTGGCGGAGGAAGTTAGATTCACAACTTCGAGGAATCATATGAAGTAAAAACTGTGCCCACAGTACTATTGTCCAGCTTACCAACTGTACTGGGTATCTGGAGCTGGTGTACTGAACTAAGAATTTGCAGATTATGATGTGCCATATTAAGGGAGCACTGGCCACCCATACTGGTTGACTGGTAGCCCCCTGAGCATCTGCACTCACACTTCCAGGAAGTGGAACCCATGGGTCCTTTTGATTGATGGTGTACTTTCAACACACCCATAAAGAGGAATTAGAGTCACAAGATTTATAATTTATGGGTCCCAGGATGGGGCTGAATTGCAGTGAGCCAGAGGAAGGGCAGTCCTTTGTCCCTGGTCATGGGGGAGAGAGAAAGAGATGGAGAGCAGAAGAGCAAGCCCCTATTATACATAAGGAGGTTGGGGTAGAGCTCACAAACTTTGCAGACTTGACTCTAAGTGGTTATTTTTACAAGTACCCCTGGAAAAGTAAAGTGGGAACTTATAGCTGAAATCCTAGCTTTAAGGCCAGGCTGAATGTGAAGAGGGTGATCATATTGCAAAATGACAGCAATTTGGAAAAAGAAAAGACTTTTTTTTTCTTTTATGCATCACTCACTTATTTTTAGAGTTGTATTTTCAAGGTAAAATTGATATTCATTGAAAAGCAAAAATCCTGAGTGTACAACTTTTGATGACTAGATACATTTTGTAAACAACAACACTCCAATCAAGATAAATTCCATTCTATCAACACAGAAAGCTCCCACGTGTCCTTTCAAAGTCAATCCCTTGCATCACCTAAAGACCACCATTAGTCTGGTCTTCGTCCATATTTTGCCTCTGTCAGTAGCTTGCTTTTTAAACTGAGTATGCTTTGTGTGAACGTAACACAATTTATTAATTCTCTTGATAGACATTTGAGTTGCTTAGATTGGGAAATATCAACAAAGCTGCTATGAATATTCTTCTTCAGATCGTTTTTAAGGTCATATGTTTTCATTTATCTTGGCGAAATATCCAGGAGCCGGAAGACTGGGTGACAGATAGGTATATATTTCACCTTATGAAAGATTTCCATAACTTTTTATAAAATATTTGCGTAATTTTACACTGCACAGATAATATGTGATAATTGAGGGTACTCTGCCTGATGACATGCTACTCTGCATACCAGTGTGTGTGTGTGTAAATTTTTAACAAAATTAATTTTCTTTGAAAAATAAGAGACTGTTCAAAAATTCTGTTTTCTTTCATGCCAGTTTTTGTAGGTTGTTTTTCAATAGGTTCTTTTATTTCACCCAAACTATCAAGTGTTTTAGTAAAATGTCACTTAAATATTCTGTTATTTCCCTATTGATATTTCCTAATCTGTCTCGCTAGGAATTTATTGACTTTATTCACACTTTCAAAGAAATATCTTTTATTTTTTCTAAGTTTTAGGAATATTTTTATCTGCATTTATAGTTTTTTTGCCTTATTACTTTCTAATACTTTAAAATTAAATTGGTTTTCATATAATACCTTAATTAAAGTTTGAAATTTAAATAATTGATTTTAAATCTTTCTTAGTGTTCCAAGCCCTGTGTTAGTTGCATTATAAAATTTTTGATACTTTGCATTTTCATTACTGTTAATTTTGGATTTTTTTTTTCAATTTTCCTTTTTATTTCTTCTCTTTTGCTTTCCTTTGATTCTTTCTTTTTTTTTTTTTGCTCATAGGTTATTTGGAAGTATCCAATTCCCAAATATATGTAGCTCTCTATGTACATTTTTTAAGTTGATTTCTAAATAAATTCTCCTTTGTTCAAAGAATAAGTCCTATAATATCAATAATTATTAGTCCTTGTTTTATTTCTCAACATATGGCTCTGTTTTGTTGAATATTTTGTATGACCTTGAAAATATGGTATATTCTTTTCTTGTTTTCTATTTGATCAATATTGATTAGATTAAGATAATGTATAGTGTTGTTTACATACTAGGCACCTTCTTTAATATTTTATCCATTTCTGTTACTTGCTGTGGCAGTGGTTTGGTCGCTAAGTCATGTCCAACTCTTGCAACCCCATGGACTATAGCCTGCCAGTCTCCTCTGTCCATGGGATTTGCCAGGAAAGAATACTAGAGTGGGTTGCCTTCTCCTTCTTGGGATCTTCTTAAGGCAGAGATGGAAATCACATCTCCTGCCTGGCAGGCAGACACCTTCATTGCAGGTGAATTCTTTACTGACTGAGCTACGAGGGAAGTCCATATTACTTACTGAATATGGATATTAAAATTTCCAGCTATCATTGTGCATTTTCCAATGTCTCCTTTTAATTTTTATCTTTCCATTGAATTCTTCTATTGGCCATTTAAGTATACTATTTTGGACTGTTTTTAATAGTATCTTTTGGAATTACTTTGTAATGACATTGTTCTCTGTTTCCTCCTTTCATTCCTCAGTGTGTTATCTTGACTCTTCATCAAAGCCTGTTGTGTATACCTTTGAAACTAATCTAGAAGTTGACTTCATCAAACCATCTCAACTTGCTTCTAAATTTATGTCATACACTCTAATAAAAGCTACTAAGATTATTAATTAATTTCTCTATTCTTTCTCCTTTTTAGTCTTTCCCAAACCAACAGCCAGAGCTAAATCCTGTTCAACTGAAAGTGAAGTCATCTCCTTTCTCTGCTTCCCACTACACTCAGCTTGAAAGCTAAAGTCCTGCAGGAAATGCAAAGCCTAAGTAATCTGCTCCATCTTCATTCCATTACCCCTTTTTACTTACCGTGTGCTCATCTTCCTCCTCAGTCACCCTAATCTAAATAAGAAGAGATCTTCGTTTTTTCTTTAAGATATTGATTAGTTTTCCATTCAGGGCTTATTTGCTATTCCTTCCACCTGGAACATTCCAGGATTCCCATGGTGGTTGTTTTGTTTCTTCAGATTTTCAATAAAATGTCATCTTCTCATTGAGTCTTTCTCTAACAATCCTACCTAAAATTGCCATTCCTTTTACCCAGTCACCTCATATCCTTCTTTCTATGGAGTACTTGGTTTTAGTTTTCTATTGAGCACTTAGAACGATTTAAAATGGCATTTATTTTACTTGCTCATTTCTCTTCCCTCACCTCCTTGGTGTGTTGTAAGCTTTGTGAGAGAAGGTTTTTGTTGATCTTGTTCACTGCTCTATCCTTCCTGCCTAGAATGCTAATGACACAAGTTGAAGTGCCAGGTAACAGTCTCAGGCCACGGTTTCTTTTTTTTTTTCCAGTACTTCCTAGTGGTCCTGATTTAATAATCTTTTAATCTTCCTTGATAAATAGTGAGCTAGTCTTACCTTGAGTACCTATAAGTGAAGGTAATTTTGCTTCCTCCCTGGGTATCTTGTTTCCAGAGTCCTAACTGTTCTAATAGTTACAAAGTTTTTCCTAATAATTAACCTAAATTCTCCCTCTGTTGAAACAGAAGCCCCATTAGCTCTTACTCTGTCCTTGTTGACTAATGAGAATAATTGGTCTCTGTCCTTTTTATAGACTGGCCTTCTGTATTTGTGGATATCTGCTGTACTCCCCCTCAGCCTTTGGTCAAGGAAGTGTGTCAGCAGGATGGCCACGTGGGGACCAGCCAGGCCCAGAGCAGGCATCAGCAGTTCATCCCCCCACAACAGAAATGAATGGAAATTCTTTTAAATAGACAGAGAGGTTTGGGGATTAAAAAGTGCTCCTAACTGGGTTTGGATCCAGGTCTTATACTGACACATTGACACCTTTGAAGAAACTTAAGACTTGAGACCAGCTACAGAGCTAACCTGAAACTTCATTTTTATTGACAATTTAGATAATAAAGAAGCCTTTTCTAGAGTCCCTCTTCTTTTCTCAGAAGATACTTTCTAGATGTCAGTCTTCATAGATGCTTTTGTAACTCCACACAGCTTCTAACTTCCTTGCTCTAGGTAAGTTTTCTAAAGTATTTATTTTATGTTTACTAGAGTTTTGTGGAATAGTCTCTATTCTAGTTGGCCATTTTGAATTTCCTTAAATTTGGTATTAGCTTCTTGGGTTAACACAAGGGTGTATTTCCTGAATAAATATCTATGTATTTATTTATTTTTGGCTGTGTTGGGGTCTTAGTTACAGCATGTAGGATCTTCCTTGCTGTCTGTGGGATCTTTTCCTTGTGGCATGAAGGCTTTTTCTTGAAGTCTTCATTGCCTGGAAACATATGGGGTATTAGTTCCCCAATAAGGAATCAAACCAAAGGCCCCAGCTTTGGAAGGCAGATTCTTAACCTTTGAACCACCAGAGAAGTGCCTACACATTTATTTATAAATGTAGCCAAAGATGATACAAATAACACAATTTCATTTAATTGATTGAATCATCATCAATCAATTCAATATCCTCCTAAAAAAACGCTGATAAAGTGATGAATGGAAAGAACCTTGACACATAGTTGGAAGACATAAGATGAAATTTCAAATTTTTAATTTAATAGCAATGTGGCCCTTGGAAAAATTTCTCCAAGTTACTGAGCTCCAGATGCCCCATGTTTAAATGAGCTTTTTAGACCAGATAAATCTAAAATTTTTTTTAGTTCTTCAGTTTTATAGTCCTGTAGAAGAGGCACGCATACAACAAGAAGAGAACACAGGCTTCCCTGATGGCTCAGTGATAAAGAATCCACCTGCCAATGCAAGAGATACATGTTTGACCCTGGTCATGAAGATCCCCTGGAGAAGGAAATTGCAACCTATTCCAGTATTCTCGCTTAGGAAATCTCATGGACAGAGGAGCCTGGCAGGCTACAGTCTACTGGTTCACAAAGATAAAACATGACTAAACAACAACAATGGAAAAGAAAGTGTGAAATTTAATGTTAGTCTCTCAGTCATATCTGACACTTTGTGACTCCATGGACTGTAGCCAGCCAAGCTCCTCTGTACATGAAATTCTCCAGGCAAGAATACTGGAGTGGGTTAGCTATTTCCTTCTCCAGAGTATATTCCTGACCGAGGGATAAGAACCCAGGTCTCCTACTGGCAGATTCTTTACGGTCTGAGTGACCAGGGTAGCCATCCAAAAATCTTATTACCGCAATGTTTAAGTTTATTGTCCACACATTTAATGTTAATTATCAAGGTCAGTGGAGAGCTATTGTAGACTAGAGTTTTCACAATTGTATGGACTAGAAAGTAGCCCTTTGAAAAGACTGTGAATAAAAAAAAAACTAATTCACACTAACTTTTTGCCCCTTTCAAGATGACTGCTAGATAATTTTTATTATGTGGTAATGAGACAGATTGAGGAACTTTTGACATTTTTTCCCATGCTTTATGCTACAAGGTTTGGTTTGAAAGTAGCCAGTGAGCAAGCAGCTGGTATTTTATCTCGGGTCAAGATTTCTGGCCCTGTCAAATGTGTCATGGGGGAAACTTCAGTTACAGCTGCTTATCATTCATGACTTGTCACCCAAGATTAACGCCATTGACTAAGACTAAGCTGGTGACATGTTATAAAAACTTATGATGGTGCTCACTGTAAATCAAAAGTCACTGCTCGTCTACCTGTCTGAGTTCTGTTTTCTGTTGCTTCAACACTTTTGTCTACATCATTTTAGAGAAGGTCAAGCTGCCAACCATGTCTTTTCACTGCATGACATAAGGTGAGAAAGTCTGAGATCAGACAGTAGAAATGGGTGTAAGACTTGACACTTCCCAAGGTAAAAGGCAATGTTATAGCAACAGAGAAGGGGGTGGGGGGGGGGGAGATTTGGAAACAGTAAGTATGGGTTAGGAAGATAAAAAGTTTAGTTTTGGACATTTTGAGGTAGAGATGCCTAGTAAACATCATGAGGAATTGTTTAGAAGGCAGTTAATATTTGAGCTGTGTATTTAAGGGAGAGATCAATAGTATATTTCCTAAATGCTATCCTTATCCAGTTTTGAAAGTGAAAGTGAAGTCGCTCAGTCGTGTCCAACTCTTTGCACCACGTGGACTGTAGCCAATCAGGCTCCTCCGTCCATGGGATTTTCCAGACAAGAGTGCTGGAGTGGATTGCCATTTCCTTCTGCAGGGGATCCTCCCCACCCAGGAATCGAACCCAGGTCTCCCGCATTGCAGGCAGATGCTTTACCGTCTGAGCCACCAGGGACCGTGCCCCTTGTTTTCTTCTCTTATCAAGTTTTAATACATCTGGATTACAATACACACATATCCAAATTCAAGAGGTCCCCAGACATGTAATATCCTGGGACAGTCCCCTCATTCTTGGACCTGCAGAATTACTCAAAATACCCAGACTTGAGGAATCCAGTGAAACTAACTAACCCCACTGTCAGTTCAGTTCAGTCTCTCTGGGGGAGATCAGTCCTGGGTGTTCTTTGGAAAGAATGATGCTAAAGCTGAAACTCCAGTACTTTGGCCACTTCATGGGAAGAGTTGACTCATTGGCAAAGACACTGATGCTGAGAGGGATTGGGGGCAGGAGGAGAAGGGGACGGCAGAGGATGAGATGGCTGGATGGCATCACCAACTCGATGGATATGAGTTTGGGTGAACTTGGGAGTTGGTGATGGACAGGGAGGCCTGGCGTGCTGCAATTCATGGGGTTGCAAAGAGTCGGACACGACCCCACCTTATTTACCATAAATACACCTCCTTTTACAGTTCTAGCTTGCGGTTACCTTGTCCCAGGATACAACCCTCTGGGTGGTCCTGCATGGCAGTCTTCTCTCATTTAGGTCTGTAAGTAACAAAGAATGTTGCCTATTCAAGTGTTTTTGTTTTGTTTCTCACCATCGAAAGAATCTTTATATCTTGTAGTGAAAATGTTAGCTTCTCAGTCATGTCCGACTCTTTGCGACCCCATAAACTGTAGCTTGCCAGGCTCCTCTGGCCATGGAAATCTCCGGGCAAGAATACTGGAATGGATTGCAGTTGCTTTCTCCAGGGCATCTTTCCAACCCAGGGATCGATCTCCAGTGTCCTGCATTGCAGGTAGATTCTTTACCATCTGAGCCACCAAGGAAGCCCTTAAATCCTGTAACACAAGGTCAAACTGGAAATACAAATGTCGAAACTTTTAGTATCAAACACTGTCCTGGTACATCATAGGAAACAATTAGGAAAGCATCAACAACTTTATCTTTAGTGTTTTACTGTTGCTGTGATTCAGCCCTAGATAGCTGGGTGGTTGATATGACTTGAATCTTCCCCTTAAGAGGCATATCCTGGCCTTATGAAATGCCCATCAGCTTAGGGACCTCAAGATGACTACTGTCATCCTTCCTGTTTCACGTTTTCTGGCTCTCTTGCTACTTGAGATATTGTGATAGTAAATCATAAGATTTGCTAACATGACTGATAAGAATCAGAAGATCAAGTGGTAGATCTCAGTGTATTTAAAGGAATATCAACCAGTCCCTTGCAAAGAAAATCAATTCCAAAGCATGTAGCAGATGGACTGATAATCACAGAATCCCTTGGTAAAATATTGACTGATCTGACTTGGATGTATGGATGGATAGACAGATAGATAAAGATACAAATATAGGTATAGATAGATGTATATAGAGATCTGGTGCCTTTGAATAGAGGGTGATCAAAAGAAAAGTTTTAGAAGCAGCAATGTTTTCTAGTGTATCCCACAAAAGGCTTAGACAAGGAAGAATCTCTCTTTCCTATCTTATTTCTAGCCATCCCCTCCTTCTCCACAGATAAAACCTTTACTTCCATACACATATTTACACCAGCCTCAGCTCTGACCTTTACTTTCTTTCTCTGATTATAGATATACAGGAAACCTTATCACGGTTAACCCCTTTCAGTGCTGTAAGCCTTTGATAGCATGGACTCTAATGGAATTGCAATAAGTTGGCCTACTTATCTTCAGCATTCCCAGAAAAACTGAATATATGAGAGCTTCTATTCGGATTAACTTGTGGTTCTGCTATTGATTTAATTTATCCGTTGGTCTTTTATACACTTATATTTTTTATGTTGTATTGGTTTTATCAGCTAATTAATGGACATATCCTACCATTAGTTAAACAAGCTTTTTCTTTCTATGCTCATTCATATATTATCAATCATTTGAAACTAACCTCACCATACTTCTTCTTTCATGGCATTTTTCAACTAGTCTAAGCAGATCTGAATTTTATCAACTTTCAACCTAAATAGCAGAGAGAGACTTCCCAAACTATATAAAGAGGGAACATAAAAGATATCTTAATATATTTCCTGTATATTAGGCATACACAGTCTAGGTGGGAAGTTTAGAATAAGAAATTAAATGGTTAATGAGAGGTTGTGTGATGTAAAAAGACTCTTAGACAATGTGTATTAGGGGTATATCATCTTCAAGTTTTAGAAGTGATTCTGGCTTTCAAGAAGTGGCTGTCTCAAGCCTGTGGTCACTGTATGAGAAAACATAATCATGTGCTATAATTTCATTTGGATATTAAACCTCAAACGCATCTCATATCACAAAATAGCTTCCTTAGTAGGAAGATTTCCCTTACACTCTCTGTTTTCTCTGGGGTCTCCCAGGATGAAACACGCATGCAGAATGTCATTTCAATTCTTGCTCATGCCCTTCCGGGGCCTTCCATGTTTTCGCCTATTTCTCTGTCTTTTCTCCACTTTGCCCTTCTTTTCTCTTTGTCTTTCTTGCCTTTGTTCTCTTTCTCTGAGGACCCTTCTGCTTGACTTTGATTTTCTTTGACTTTCTGAATTTAATTTTCATTTTCTGACGCTCATTCATCTCTTAATAATTTATATATGGAGATTGGGGTCTGGGCAGGAAACTATCACACGAAGACTTCGTAAAATAAAGATGCATTTGTTGCCTCTCAGTGTCCTCACTTGCTTTAGAAAGTTGCATCGTTTGGCGGTTTTGTGACTAAGGGGTGATAATACTTAAGGAAGAAAATGAGCCATTTTTCATCAGTACCACTCCTTCCCACTTGCATTAAGATGTGATTGGGACAAGGGGATTAGAGAGACCAACACAGCATTTGAGATGTTGCTTACTTAAGTTCACAAAGTCTGCCTTTCAGTTTTGGTTTAATTCTTAGTCAAAGTTTCTGCTTAAATCTGCTTAATATTGGGATTTTTGACATGTCATGATAAGGTTCTTTTCAATTCATAATTACATTCTTTATCTAATCATGGATGGTTGGAACTTTTAAGTGTAGGACTGACTTTTGTTCCTCAATTAGAGAGAAGAGATTTGAACAAATATGCCCAGAGGAGCAAAAACACTGCCTTATATTGTAATATAAAGCCAATATTTTATATTTAAATTCTTTATAAGAAACGTGAAAGATTAGGGATATGGATTTATGAGAAAGGTGTTTTAAAGGAAAAAGAGGGAAATGGATTTGATGGGAAAACTTCTCATGTTTTATAAGATAAAATCTTGTTCTACTCCACGTATTTTCTAAGCAAGTATCTTGAAAAACACAGAGTTTTTAAGTATTAGGAAACTGGGATACACATTATAGAAAATGCCATCAAAATATTTTTGTGGGTGATTACATATATAAACATGTTTTTTCATACTTTCACAAATATGCATACACATACAGAAATATATGCACACATGAGCAAACACAGACACTCAGATTTAGGATGGACTGTCATAGGACTTGGCAGTGTTCATTAATCTTTGTTTGGCAGGGTTAGTAAGAGGGCTGTATTTTTTCATAAGGAATTACTTTTTTATTTTGTTAGAAAATGAAATTGTTACAAAATTATGGGCAGAAGACCTAAAGAGACATTTCTCCAAAGAAGACATACAGATGGTCAACAAGTACATGAAAAGATGCTTAGCATCACTAATTACTAGAGAAATTCAAGTCAAAACTACAATGAGGTATCACCTCATACCCATCAGAATGGTCATAATTAGAAAATCTACTAACATTAAATGCTGGAACGGGTGTGGAGACAAGGGAACCCTCTTGCACTGTTGGTAGGGATGTAAATTGATACAGCCACTTTGGAGAATAGTATGGAGGTTTCTTAAAACCTAAAAATAGAGCTACCACATGGCCAACCAACCCTACAACTGGGCATATACCCAGAGAAAACCATAGTTCAAAAAAACATTGTGATCCAATTTACAATAATCAGGGCATAGAAGCAACCTAAGTGTCCATCAACAGAGGAATGTATAAAGAAGATATGGTAAATATTTACAGTGGAATATTACTCAGCCATATAAATGGGACTAAGTAGGATCATTTGTAGAGACAAAAATGGACCTAGAGACTGTCATACAGAGTGAATTAAGTCAGAAAGAGGAAAACAAAAGTCATATATTAATGAATATGTGTGGAATCTAGAAAAATGGTATACCTGATCCCATATGCAAAACAGAAGTTGATATAGACTTAGAGAACAAACATATGGACACTGAGGGGAGAATGGAAATGTGGGATGAATGGGGAGAGGAGATGAATTCATATACCCTATATATGAAATAGATAACTAATGAGAACCAACTGCACAGTTCAAGAAACTCTACTCAGTGCTCTGTGGCAATCTAAATGGGAAGGAAATCCAAAAAAGAGAGGAATATATGTATAAAGATAGCCTATTCACTTTGTTGTACACTAGAAAGCAACACAACAATGCAACTATACTCCAATAAAAATGAATAAAAAATAACCTCTTTGTGACTTCAATTGTTTCCAGTTCACACAGAAAAAATAAAACTTGACTCTTCTTCGTTTTCAATGTTTCTTTTTTTTGTTTTTTTTTTTTTTTGAAAGACAGTCATCATGTTCAGTTCAGTTCAGTTCAGTCGCTCAGTCATGTCCGACTCTTTGCGACCCCATGAATCACAGCACACCAGGCCTCCCTATCCATCACCAACTCCCTGAGTTCACTCAGAGTTGCGTCCCTTGAGTCCGTGATGCCATCCAGCCATCTCATCCTCAGTCGTCCCCTTCTCCTCCTGCCCCCAATCCCTCCCAGCATCAAAGTCTTTTCCAATGAGTCAACTCTTCGCATGGGGTGGCCAAAGTACTGGAGCCTCAGCTTTAGCATCATTCCTTCCAAAGAAATCCCAGGGTTGATCTCCTTCAGAAGGGACTGGTTGGATCTCCTGCAGTCCAAGGGACTCTCAAGAGTCTTCTCCAACACCACAGTTCAAACGCATCAATTCTTCAGCACTCAGCCTTCTTCACAGTCCAATTCTCACATCCATACATGACTACTGGAAAAATCATAGCCTTGACTAGATGGACCTTAGTCGGTAAGTAATGTCTCTGCTTTTGAATATGCTATCTAAGTTGCCCATAACTTTTCTTCCAAGGAGTAAGCATCTTTTAATTTCATGGATGCAATCACCATCTGCAGTGATTTTGGAGGCCCCCAAAATTAAGTCTGACACTGTTTCCACTGTTTCTCCATCTATTTCCCATGGAGTGATGGGACTGGATGCCATGATATTTGTTTTCTGAATGTTGAGCTTTAAGCCAACTTTTTGACTCTCTTCTTTCACTTTCATCAAGAGGCTTTTTAGTTCCTCTTCACTTTCTGTCATAAGGGTGGTGTCATCTGCATACCTGAGGTTATTGATATTTCTCCCAGCAGTCTTGATTCCAACTTGTGTTTCTTCCAGTCCAGAGTTTCTCATGATGGACTCTGCATATAAGTTAAATAAGCAGGGTGACAATATACAGCCTTGACGTACTCCTATTCCTATTTGGAACAAGTCTGTTGTTCCATATCCAGTTCTATCTGTTGCTTCCTGGCCTGCATACAGATTTCTCAAGAGACAGGTTAGGTGGTCTGGTATTCCCATCTCTTTCAGAATTTTCCACAGCTTATTGTGATCCACACAGTCAAAGGCTTTGGCATAGTCAATAAAGCAGAAATAGATGTTTTTCTGGAACTCTCTTGCTTTTTCCATGATCCAGCGAATGTTGGCAATTTGATCTCTGGTTCCTCTGCCTTTTCTAAAATCAGCTTGAACATCAGGAAGTTCATGGTTCACATATTGCTGATGCCTGGCTTGGAGAATTTTGAGCATTACTTTACTAGCACGTGAGATGAGTGCAATTGTGCAATAGTTTGAGCATTCTTTGGCATTGCCTTTCTTTGGGATTGGAATGAAAACTGACCTTTTCCAGTCCTGTGGCCACTGCTGAGTTTTCTAAATTTGCTGGCATATTGAGTGCAGCACTTTCACAGCATCATCTTTCAGGATTTGAAATAGCTCCATTGGAATTCCATCACCTCCACTAGCTTTGTTCATAGTGATGCTTTCTAAGGCCCACTCGACTTCACACTTCAAGATGTCTGGTTCTAGATGAGTGATCACACCATCATGATTATCCAGGTACAAAAAGATCCTTTTTGTACAGTTTTGTGTATTCTGGCCATCTCTTCTTAATATCTTCTGCTTCTGTTAGGTCCATAACATTTTTGCCCTTTATCGAGCCCATCTTTGCGTGAAATGTTCCCTTGTTATCTCTAATTTTCTTGAAGAGATCTCTAGTCTGTCCCATTCTGTTGTTTTCCTCTATTTCTTTGCCTTGATCGCTGAAGAAGGCTTTCTTATCTCTTCTTGCTATTCTTTGGAACTCTGCATTCAGATGCTTATATCTTTCCTTTTTTCCTTGGTTTTTCACTTCTCTTCTTTTCACAGCTATTTGTAAGGCTTCCCCAGACAGCCATTTTGCTTTTTTGCATTTCTTTTCCATGGGGATGGTCTTGATCCCTGTCTCCTGTACAATGTCACGAACCTCATTCCATAGTTCATCAGGCACTCTGTCTATCAGATCTAGGCCCTTAAATCTATTTCTCGCTTCCACTGTATATTCCTGTTGTCTCTAGCCTTTTCTGTTTTGTCGAAGATACCATGTTAAAAGCAAATTTCAAGGATGAGGTAATACTCACTATAGATTTGAAAAACCATATGCCAATGAATTCAGAACTTATTTGTAGTGAAAATAAATTGTCTATTTTATGACACATAAAATATTCTCTGTTAATTTCTTTGTATGAGCATCCTATATATTTCTTTCCTCTGATCTCAATTTAAGGTGATGATGGATATTTAGCTAAGATAGCTAAGACCTGTGTCTCACTTTGTGCTTCACTTTACTACAATTTTCTGATTCTGTCTACTGGGTAAATACATATACTCAACACACCATAATGCTTATGTATTCTTTAAGTGCCTCTACCTAGTACATCCATTCTGACTCCTCTGACAACTCTCCATCAAATTTGTTTAGAAGTCAGCTAAAGCTTCACTATAAAACTATTGGAAATTTAAATAAATTTAATCGTTAAACAAATGAAATATGAACTAAATAAGGTAAAGGGTCAACTTCAGAAACTAAGAGGTAAAGAAGCATAGATGAAAAAAATGCCAAAAATATAAAATATCAATTAAATGAACCAAAAGCATTTCCATGAAAAACAAGAAATTTACAGCAATAAGCAAGACAAAGAATGTTGTCTTGACAAATAAGCATATGAAATTAAAATGTTCAACATCATATGTTATTAGTGAACTACAGGTTAGATAAATGAGATATAAGTACACATCTACTAAAATGAGATACAACTACACATCTACTAAAAGCAGCTACAGTACATCTATACTATGGAATACTATTCAGTGATAAAAAGAAGTGAGTTATCAAGATACAAAATGACACTGAGAAAACTTAAATGGATATAGTTAAGTTAAATAAGCCAGCTGAAAAGCTACATGTATGATTGCAGATATATGATGCTAAGGAAAAATTGACAGAGACAGTAAAAATATCAGTGGCCACAGGGTTATGAGAAGGAAGAATAGGTAGGAAGATTTCAAGGGATTTTGGTGGCAGTGAATTATTCTGTATGATACCGCAATGGTGAATATGATATTATAATGGTCACATATACTGATATAATGCATATACACTGGCATATATTGACATTAAATATTGATCAAAACTCAGAATTGTACAATGAGTGAAAGTGGACTTATGGCCATTAGATGATAATAATATATAATATATCAAAATTTGTTAATCAGTTGTAACAAATGTGTATGAGAGGAGATGGAAAACACTGTATTTTTGGATCAATTTTTTTGTAAACCTAAAATGGCTTTAAAAAATAGAGTTATCAATTAAAAAAAATCACTGGAGCCTGTTATACAGAGTGAAGTAAGTCAGAAAGAAAAACACCAATGCAGTATATTAACACACATATACGGAATTTAGAAAGATGGTAACGATGACCCTGTAGGTGAGACAGCAAAAGAGACACGTGTAAAGAACAGCCTTTTGGACTCTGTGGGAGAAGGCGAGAGTGGGATGATTTGAGAGAAGAAATAGATACTGTTCTGAAAAATAAAAGTAACTCAAGAAAAGTGAATAAAATAAGAACATTTAGAGGTATCAGCCTTGAAAGAGGAAATAATTGCTGCCAATACATAAGTAGTCAGAAATTTGAAAATTAAGAAAATCTATGTTGCTCATTTTGAGCTTTAATGACACTGTTATCAGAAATGGAACAGCAAATAAGATTGTTAATAAGATTGTTTATACCATTTTTTTTTCAGATTCCAAATATATGTGTTAATATATAAAATCTGTTTTTCTTTTTCTGAATTACTTCACTCTGTATGGCAGTAGTGACACAGATATAGAGAACAAACATATGGATACTAATGGGTAAAGAGGAGGGTGAGATGAATTGGGAGATTGAGATTGAAATACATAGATACACTATTTATACTATGTATAAAATAGTTAACTAATGAGAACCTACTGTATAGCACAGGGTATTCTCCTCAATATTCTGTGGTGACCTAAATGGGAAGGAAACCTAAAAAGGGAGAATATATGTGTACATATATCTGATTAACTTGGATGTATAGTAGAAACTAACAATTTGTAAACCAACTATACTCCAATACATATTTAAAAAATAAAACCACAGTAAAAGATTTATAATAAAATCTTGCTTATTTGGCCAAGTTACTGAATAAAATATTTTTTACTTCTAAAAAACAAACACACAAAATAAGAAATGGAACAGCAAAAATTCAGTAAAAAAAAAAAAACAACAAACAGAATATTTACTTAATAAAAGACCAAATAAATTAGAAAAGAAATACATCTTTATAATCAGATGGATGTATCTCCTTAAAATAGGAGATTATAAGTTTTAAAGTTTCATTTCAGACATTAAATTAAAGAACAAGGAAAGGAAAGCTTCTATTCAATATCATATTTGAAGTCAATAAATTTGTAAAACCATTAGAAAACCAAATAGAATAAAATGTATAAAATTGGAAAGTGTCAAAATTTATATGACTGGGAATTTAACTGATATATTTCATGGAAAGAATATTGTCAGTCTAAAATTACCATTGAGTTGGGTAATTATTTTTTGGAGAAAAATTGACCAAAATCTGATCTTCATGAAAGTTTTCCATCCAAATGCAAAACACCTTTGTTACTGTAAAATAAGCAGGCAAATAAAACCTAAAGGGCTAAGAACATAAGACATTCTGATTTGGTAGAATCTCCAGGTTCTCAAGAGAATGAAAGAAAAAAAAATCTACCTAGAGGGACGCAATATCAACCCAGGTCTCAAGGAAGTCTCATATCTCAGACTAATATGAAATGGCAATAAAAAACAAAAATAAGAAAAGATGACATCATGAGCAAGAGAAGAAAAAACACACATCAAACTAAGATGCTCAAAGATTTCAGGTGTTATAATTATATCCAATAGAAAATGAGAATAATATATAAGTAAGTGAAATTTTGGAAAAATTAATAGAGATACAAATATTAGAACAAAATAACATATTTTTCAAAATGGAATTTCTGGAAATGAAAATATTAAGAAATGTTAAAAATAGTAGAATTTCAACAGGGAGAGAGGCAAGAGAATGAAATTCTGTGAGAAGAGAAAAGGGAGAACTAAAGGTGAGTAAGAACATCCTAAGAAAAAGAATAATTAAATATGAAAAAAAGACAGAGATTTTAGCCAACATCATAAAAATGAGGTATCCCTAGATAATCTGAAATCTCTGCAGAACTATGGGTAACCATAGCAATAGATAACAGCAAACCCCAGCTAATTCCTTGCTACGTTAACATGAAGAGGCCAGGTAGAGGGAAGTTCATCTTCAAGCATTAAAAATAATTCGGTATCCATTGTCCTACACAATATGTTCAACTAACAATAAGAGATTAGGAGACTTAAAGAAAGTAAATAATAAGCACAGTCAGAAGAGACGAAGCAGTCATGAGAACCAGACTCAGATATTACAGAGGTGTTTGAATGATCAGATAAGAAACTTAAGATAGCTGATAAGTTAGCATGTCAAAAGCTCTAATGGAAAAGGTACAAAATATAAAAGGTAAAAGAGGCAATTTCAGCAAAATAAATGCAAGTTGTAATACTTTTAAAAAATGCTAGATATTAAAGAATAAAAATATGAAAAGTATTTTTGATGAGCTTACCTGGACATTACACAAAGTTGAAAAAAGATTCAGTAAACTTGAAAATAGATCAAGAGAAATTATAAAAATTTAATTGCAGTAAGACAAGCAACGTAAAAAGACACTATCCAAGATTTGCGAGACAATATTAATCCATTTAAATTATACAAAATTTGAGTCCATTCAGAGAAGAAACAAGAGGACAGAAACTATTTGAAGAAATTATGCCTGAAAAATTTCCAAAATTAATGATAGATACTAAATCACAGGTCTTAAACCCAGAGAAAAATAATTATTAAGAAAATAGCTTTGAGTCCAAAAGACTGTTCTATACATCTGTGTATACAGGGTTATTGTGGGAGAGGGAGAGGGTGGGAAGATTTGGGGGAATGGCATTGAAACATGTATAATATCATGTAAGTAACGAATCGCCAGTCTAGGTTCGATGCAGGATACAGGATGCTTGGGGCTGGTGCACTGGGATGACCCAGAGGGATGGCATGGGGAGGGAGGCGGAAGGGGGTTTCAGGATTGGGAACACGTGTACACCCATGGTGGATTCATGTTGGTGTATGGCAAAACCAATACAGTATTGTAACGTAAAATTAAAAAAAAGAAAATAATTTTGAAAACAGAAAATAGCGAAACATGACATAATTTAATTCATCCATATCAATAACACTTTAAACACATTTTAAATACACCAGATACAATGCAGATTTTCAGACTGGATAAAAAGAGTCAATGATATGCTATACTGTTCAGAAGAAGTCAACATTAGATGTGTGTTGTGTGTGTGTTTAAGCCGCTTCAATCATGTCCAACTGAGAAATCTGAGAGAGATATAAGAGATATCTGAGAGATCTGAGAATAAACAAACCCACAGTTTTAGTCTGAAGCTCCAGAACTTTTCTCTCAGTAACTCATACACCAGTAAGTAAAAAATCAGTAAGGCTATAGTTGACCAAAGCATAGCTAAAAACCAGATTATGAAGACATTGCAGTTTCATTGAAAGTATAGACACAGATCAATAGAAAAGAATACAAAGTCATAAAAAGACCATTTTTGACAAATGTTCAAAGGTATTTCAGTGGAGAAAATATAGTCCTTTCAATAAATGGTGTTGTAACAACTGCACATTCACAGGAAAGAAAAAGGAACCTTATCACATTTCTTATACACACAGACATACCCACTTGCACCCACAAATCCAATAGATCAGAGTATAGTGTAAGTTATAAATCCCTAATAATTCTAGATAAAAACAGGAGAATTTATGTAACCTTGGGTTTGGTGATTAATTTATAGATATAACATCAAAACTTTTTAATTAAAAATGTTGTTTTGAGAAATACGCTGTTGAAAGAATAAAAGGACAAGCCATAGATCATCAGAATGGCATTTTAAAACATATTTATGCAAAGGTACTTGAATCAAGAACATGTAAAGAACTCTTGGAACTCCAAAGTATAAACAATGCAATCAAAATTGGGCAAAATATCTGACCAGTGATCCCAGAATGAAATATACACTGTGATCAGTAATGTAAATGCATTGCAAATGTTTAACACAAATGAAGGAAGTAGGAGGAGAACTGATCTAAGTAACTTTGAAAAGCAGTGATTTTCTAAGTACTGTAAGGCTAAACAGAAAACTGTATGTAGACCCTGTACTGTAGTTGGTAACTCTACTTCTCACGGGAGATATGGCTTAGCACTTCTTAAACTGCTTTTCATGGATCCTACGACCAAATAACGAAAGTGCAGATAATGAGGACCAAATGTCCCACTGCCAGAGTCAGAAGCTACAAAATAAGCAAGGGAGAAGATCAGAATGAATTCTGATCTCCTGAATCAGAGTTGGAGATGTTAGAGGTTTGTGTGTGTGTGTGTGTATGTATATACATACATTGTGTGTATATGTATGCACACATACTTGACACACTAGCATCAAGCAACATTAGCATCCTTTTATTGGTTTCTAAAAGCTTTCTCCTTGGAGAGAGTTGTGGAGACAAGGGAAAGTTCAGATATGGCTGGAATACTGAAATAATAGAAAATAAATAAAAAACAAGAAAAGATGAAAGCATGTCAAATGGACACAGTAACCAAACTGAAAAAGATGCCAAAGCCTGAGCAGAAATCATTAGAGCATATATATGTATATATAAAATCAGACACATACATACAGGAAATGGAATGAATAAATAGTCCTTAGGAAAATCCTTATAGAAATAAAGAGTTAGAAAATCACCATTCGAGTACCGCGA
The DNA here is from genome assembly GCF_001704415.2 of Capra hircus. Lineage (NCBI taxonomy): Eukaryota > Metazoa > Chordata > Mammalia > Artiodactyla > Bovidae > Capra > Capra hircus. The sequence goes on along the minus strand of NC_030831.1, from coordinate 19,138,413 downwards.
TAATTGCAGAGAAAAAATCAACTGCCAAAAATAATGGATAAATTTGGGATTGGAATGAAAACTGACCTTTTCCAGTCCTGTGGGCACAGCTGAGTTTTCTGAATTTGCTGGCATGTTGAGTGTAGCACTTTAACAGCATTGTCATTTAATATTTGAAATAGCTCAGCTGGAATTAATTCATCTCCACTACCTTTGTTCATAATCAGGCTTCCTAAGGTCCACTTGACTTCGCACTCCAGGGTGTCTGGTTCTAGGTGAGTGACACCACCATCATGATTAGCCTGGTCATTAAGACCTTTTTAAAAATATTGTTCTCTGGTGTTAGAGAAGACTCTTGAGAGTCCCTTGGACTGCAAGGAGATCCAACCTGTCAATCCTAAAGGAAATCAGTCCTGAATATTCATTGGAAGGACTGATGCTGAAACTCCAATACTTTGGCCACCTGATGCAAAGAACTGACTCACTGGAAAAGACCCTGATGCTGGGATTGAAGGCGGGAGGAGAAGGAGATAACAGCAGATGAGATGGTTGGATGGCATCACCAACGTGATAGACATGAGTTTGAGTGAGCTTCAGGAGTTGGTGATGAACAGGGAAGCCTGGCGTGCTGCAGTCCATGGGGTCGCAAAGAGTTGGACCTGACTGAGCAACTGAACTTAATTGAACTGTGTATTCTTATTAAGTAAGTGAAGTCGCTCAGTCGTGTCTGAATCTTTGCAACCCCATGAACTGTAGCCTACCAGGCTCCTCTGTCCATGGGATTTTCCAGGCAATAGTCCTGGAGTGGATTGCCATTTCCTTCTCCAGCGGATCTTCCCGACCCAGGGATCCAACCCCAGTCTCCCGCATTGTAGACAGACGTTTTACTGTCTGAGCCACCAGGGAAGTCACCTCTTCTTAATCTCTTTTGCTTCTGTTAGATCCTTTCCATTTCTGTCCTTTATCATGTCCATCCTTGCATAAAATATTCCCTTGATATCTCCAATTTTCTTGATGAGATCTCTAGTCTTTCCCTTTTCCTCTGTTCCTTTGTATTTTTCATTTAAGAAAGCCTTCTTCTCTCTTCTTGCTATTCTCTGGAGCTCTGAATTCAGTTGGGTATATCTTTCCCTTTTTTCTTCACTTTTCACATCTCTTCTTTCCTCTGCTCTTTGTAAAGCCTCCTCAGACAACCTCTTTGCCTTCTTGCATTTATTTTTCTTTGGGATAGTTTGCGTTACTGCCTCCTGTGCAATGTTAGGAATGTCTGTTCATAGTTCTGGCACTCTGTCTACCAGATCTAATCCCTTGAATCTATTTGTCACTTCCACTGCATACTTGTAAAGGATTTGATTTAGGTCATACCTAAATGGCCTAGTTTTCCCTACTTTCTTCAATTTAAGCCTGAATTTTGCAATTAAGTGTTCATGATCTGAGCCACAATTAGCCCCAGGTCTTATTTTTGCTGATGATATAGAGCCTCTCCATCTTTGCCTGAAAGGAAAACAATCATTCTGATTTTGGTATTGACCAACTGGTATTATCTATTTGTAAAGTCTTCTCTTGGGTTTTTGGAAAAGGATGTTTGCTATGACCTGTGACTTCTTTTGCCAAAACTGTTAGCCTTTGCCCTACTTCATTTTGTACCACAAGACCAAGCTTGCTTGTTATTCCCTGTATCCCTTGACTTCCTACTTTTGCATTCTAATCCCCTATGATGAAAAAGAACTCTTTTTTGTTGTGAATTCTAGAAAATGTTGTATGTCAGCTTCTTCAGCATCAGTGGTTAGGGCGTAGACTTGAATTACTGTGATGCAAAATCATAATTTTTGCCTTGAGAACAAACTTAGCTCATTCTGTGATTTTTGAGTCTGCACCTAAGTACTGTATTTCAGACTCTTCTGTTAACCATGTGGGCTGCTCCATTTCTTCTAAGGGAATTTTACCCACAGTAGTAGATGTAATAGTCATCTGATATAAATTCATCCATCCCCACACATTTAAGATCCCTGATCTCTATGATTTTGATGTTCAGTCTTGTCATCTCCTGTTTGCCTACATCCAATATACCTTAATTCATGGACTTAATAATCCAGTTTTCTATGCAATATTGTTCTTTACAACCTTTACTTTCAGACTATACTTTCACCATCAGACTTTACTTTCACCACCAGACACATCCATAATTGAGCATCATTTCCATTTTGGTCCAGGCTTTCATCTTTCAGGAGTTATTAGTAATTGCCTTCCTCTCTTCCCAGTAGCATATTTTTCACCTTCCAAATGATATAGGGACTTCTGCTGTCATATCTTTTTGTCTTTTCATATTGTTCATGGGGTTCTCCAGGCAAGAATACTGGAACAGGTGCCATTTCCTTCTCCAGTGGACCACGTTTTTCAGAATTCTTCACTATCACCCATCCATCTTGGGTGGCCCTGCAGGGTGTGGCTCACAGCTCCACTGAGTTACACAAGTCCCTTTGCCACGACAAGGCTGTGATCCATGAAGTGGCCACAGTGGCAGACACCACCTTAATCACGTGATCACGTTTAACATCCTGAATAATGCCATGTTAATATCATATTTCCTCTGATATTAGAAGGAAGGCATTTCACTTCTGTGGTAGTCTTCCTTAATATCCATGAGAAACATCACATAGACTAAAAGTGAGAGATAATCTGTATGTATCAACATCATGAAAAGCAAAGAAAAAATAAGAAATTGTCAAATTAGAGGTTACTAAGTAGACATAATCATTAAATGCAAAGTGGTATTCTCTATGAGACTCTAAACCAGAAAAAGGATATTAGTGTAAAAACTTGTAAAATCTGAATAAGTCTGTGTTAGTTAACACACTTTATAAATTTTAACTCCTTACATTTTTAACAAATGTATATTGATTTTCTTGTTGTTTTTAGTCACTAAGTCATGTCCAACTGTTTTGTGACCCCATGAATTATAGCCCACCAGACTCCTCTGTCTATGATTTCCCAGGCAAAAACATTAGAATGGGTTGTCATTTCCTTCTCCAGGGAATATTCTGGACCCAGGGGTTGAACCTGTGTCTCCTGCATTGGCAGCTGAATTCTTTACCACTGAGCCACTGGGGAAGCTCATATATTGGTTAGTAAGATGTTAATATTTGTGGAAACTGAGGGGAGAGGTTATGGGAACTTTGTGTACTATCTTTGCAAATCTGTAAATCTAAAATTATTTCAAGATAGAAATAAATATAATAAATTAGTAAATGTTTTCCCTACTTTGAAATGTTTTCCTTTTAATAACTCATCTCAGGTGATGTTTCTTTATAGAAAGATTTTTATCTGTTGATTTGTTTTATTCAGTGGTTATTGGATGACTGTTTCTATTGGTTTTCTTTTTGAGTCAGTTTTGACATTTTTTTCTGAAAATGTGTTCGGTTTCAAGTTTATTGGACTAGTTCTATGTATTATATTATATCATTCCTTTTTAAATTCTACTATGCCTGTTATTTATGTGTTTGCATTGTGCTTGTTCAGTCTCATCAGAAGTATCTATTTTGTTATATTTTAAAACACACACATATAGAGGAGTATTTAACTGTTTGGTGTCTGTAACATTGTTTTCCATTGAATTAGCTTCTCTTTAAAAAATTATATTTTCTTTACACTCTTTTGAGAGTTCTTTTTCTTTCTTTTAACATTCATACTTTTATTATTGCCTTAACCTAATTTAAGAATAAACATTTAGCGATGTGTATTGCCACGTATGTACTAATTTGTATAGTAATTCTATTCTACAATTTTCAGATAAATATAGGTTGTAAACATTTTGCTATCTTCATTATTATTCTTTTCTTGATCATTAAGTTTTTTTTTTTAACATGTTTGTGGCTCAGACGGTAAAGCGTCTGCCTACAATGCGGGAGACCTGGATTCGATCCCTGGATCGGGAAGGTCCCCTGGAGAAGGAAATGGCAACCCACTCCAGTACTCTTGCCTGGAAAATCCCATGGACTGAGAATCCGGGTAGGCTACAGTCCATGGGGTCGCAGAGAGTCGGACACAGCTGAGCGCCTTCCCTCACTTTCCTATTTTCTAAATATATGTGATTTTCCTGTTTAGCATTTTGTTACTGATGTCTAAGTGCGTTGTGGCAATGAACATGATTCTTATTGCATCAGTTATTCTAAATTTGTTGAAACTTACTTCACAACCAAGTTTGTAGATATCGTGTATAAATGTTCCATATATATTTGAAGTGTGTGTTTTCTGTGCTTACTGGATGTACTGTTCTATATCTGCCCATTAGATCAATCTTGCTAATGTGTAGTTCAAATCCTCTGCTGCTGCTGCTGCTGCTAAGCCGCTTCAGTCATGTCTGACTCTGTGCGATCCCATAGACAGCAGCCCACCAGGCTCCCCCGTCCCTGGGATTCTCCAGGCAAGAACACTGGAGTGGGTTGCCATTTCCTTCTCCAATGCATGAAAGTGAAAAGTGAAAGTGAAGTCACTCAGTCGTGTCCGACTCTTTCTAATTGATCTTTTAACTACTGTGAGTACTGTGTCAAAATCTCCTGCCATTATGGTAGACTTTTAAAATTTCTTTTAATTCTTCTGTTAACGTTTTGACTCTCAGTTACTACCGTCATAGATGTCTAGAAATTTTTTCTTTCTTGGTGAATTGGTGATATTTCCATTATGTATGAATTGTTTTACTTCTTTGCCTATGTGTGAATATTGGCTGATAGTATTGCTGCACTTTTTCCCCCTCTTTTAACTTTCCATCTTTCCATTGATAATTTGTGAATGTATTTTTTAAATTGCATTTAAGTTGATATTCATTGCATTTCAAACTGTAACACAGTCTATTTTGAAAAAGGCTTTTTAAAGCTATTTATTTGTATTCATTTATTCCAAAAATTCTATATTACTATATTACTCTTTCTAACCACTAGTGTTTTTTTTTTAATTTTTTATACTGATTCTTTAGTCTAAAATTTCAAAATTTTAAAGGCTATGTGCTATATTTATTAAATGTTGTTGGTAGAACATTGAAAAGTTCTTTAACTTAAAAGCTAAAACTGACAAATATATTCTTTAGAAATACAAGATCTTTAGAACGTATCACTACACTCTCAACACATATGCAATCTAAGTACTATAATTAAATATGTACAATTTTATTCTGTATGGGTTCATTATTATTTTAGCTCGGCCCATGTTTGTTTCAAATATACCTGTATTTAATTAATTAATTTTTCTGATCTTTTCTTTTTTAACTCATGACTTTCCATGCACAATTTGTTTCTTTCAGAACAAAGTATGCCCTTTAGAATTTCTCTTTTAAATTTTGTTTGTATATGTGCTGTACGTGCTTAGTAAGTCAGTCGTGTCTGACTCTGCGACCCCCCTGTGGACGGAGGAGCCTGGTAGGCTGCTGTCCATGGAGTCACACAGAGTTGGACATGACTGAAAAGACTTAGCATGCATGCATGCATTGGAGAAGGAAATGGCAACCCGCTCCAATGTTCTTGCCTGGAAAATCCCAGGGACAGAGGAGCCTGGTGGGCTGCTGTCTATTGGATCTCACAGAGATTTTATCAGTGTCAAATATTAATAGTTTTTGATTATCAGTCTTTTACCTCCTTAGGTATATAGATTCTTAGATATTTTATTCTTTTGATTCAATGATGAATAGGATTATTTCCTTAATTTCTCTCTTAGATAGTTATTTGTTAGTGTATAGAAATGCAACAGATTTTTAAAAACTTTTTATTTTGTATTGAAGTATAGCCACTTAACAATGTTGTGATAGTTTTGGATGGACGAAAAAGGAACTCAGCCATACATATGCATGTATCCATTCTCCCCCTAACTCTTCTCCCATCCAGTCTACCACATAACACTGAGTGGAGTTGCCTATGCTATACAGTAGGAACTCGTTGGTTATCAAGTTTAAGTATAGTAGTGTGCACATGTCGATCCCAAACTCTGTAACTATCCCTCCCCGCCACCCCTTAGGCAACCATAAGTTCATTCTTTAAATCTGTGAGTCTGTTTCTGTGTTGTAAATAAGTTCGTTTGTATCATTTCTTTGTAGGTTAATGATATAAAGGATGCCATATGATACTTTGCCTTCTCTGACTTATTTCACTCAGTATGACCATTACTTCTTCAAATATTTGTTTTTTCTCATTCTTTCCTTTTCCTTCTTTTGGGATTGTAATCGCATACACTTTAGTTGGGAGGAGAAGGGGACGACAGAGGATGAGATGCATGGCATCACCGACTCAACAGACATGAGTCTGAGTAAACTTCAGGAGCTGGTGATGGGCAGGGAAGCCTCGCGTGCTGCTGTCCACGGGGTCGAAGAGTGAGACACGGCTGAGAGACTGAACTGACTGACTAACACTTCAGTCTATTGAATGCTCTCATGAAAATTGTGTATATTCCTTCATAATTTTTGTTCTATATTTTAATTTTGATATTCAATTTTTATAATTTCTATTGATGAGTCTTCAAATTCATTAATTCTTTCTTTGTCAACTGTAACATTGGCACCTAATATGACATGGACAGTAGAATAAATAAAATTTATATTAAGCTCATTTATTCACTTCATTCTGTTTTTAAAACAAACGTATGGAACATTTTATTAAGTGTCAAGTTTGGTTGGTTCTTAGTGTTAAAAATGTAATAGTAAATCAAATAGGCAAAATAATCCACACTCAAAGAGCTTAAATTCTATATTGTATAAGTGTAAATAATTTATTGAAGCTAATTTAATGATATACCTGTGAAAATATACCTGAATGTGTGTATGTATAGATATGTATAGTACATAGGGTCAAAGTTGCTTTATCCCAAGAATACTGAATTAATCAACATTAAAACATCACTGATGTTGCAATCCACTATATTAATGAATACAATTGATTATCTTAATTATCAGAGAAAGTGTTAGCATCTAACAGTCAATCTTGATTAAAAATAAAATGAAATCTTTTAGAAAATAAGCAATAGAAAGAAAATTGATAAAATGAATAAAATTTTAAAAACCTACAACAATAATAAATAAATGATAGATGAACAAAATGAGACTATCAATAAAAAGGTAGAGATTATAAAAAGAAATCAAATAGAAATTCTGAAGGTGAAATAGTAAATTAGTGTTTTTATGCATTTAGACTTTGAGAGATAAAAGTGAGATACTGTTGTTTTGAAAAAATTCACTCTATCAGTTCAACAGCAGATTTGGGCAGGTAGAAGAAAAATTCAGCAAATTTGAAGAAATTATGCAGAATTTTTTGAGTTACCAAAAAGAATACTTTACAATGAAATGAAAATAACATGAAACCGTAATGTGAGCCATCTGAAGGAATAAGGGACACTGGTAAAGTTAACAATAGGCAGAAGAAAAGTCAACATTAATGGACTTTTGATTATAACTTCTTTTCTATATGATTTAAAAGGTAAATGCACATAATAGGAATTATAAATCTATGGGTGCACAAAGGATAAAAATGTAGTGTGACCAACCTAGTTCAGTTCAGTTCATTTCAGTTCAGTTTAGTCGCTCAGTCATGTCCGACTTAGCGACCCCATGAATCGCAGCACGCCAGGCCTCCCAGTCCATCACAAACTCCCGGAGTTCACTAAGACTCACGCCCATCGAGTCAGTGATGCCATCCAGCCATCTCATCCTCGGTCGTCCCCTTCTCCTCCTCCCCCAATCCCTCCCAGCATCAGAGTGTTTTCCTCTTTGCATGAGGTGGCCAAAGTACTGGAGCTTCAGCTTTAGCATCATTCCTTCCAAAGAAATCCCAGGGTTGATCTCCTTCAGAATGGACTGGCTGGATCTCCTTGCAGTCCAAGGGACTCTCAAGAGTTTTCTCCAACACCACAGTTGAAAAGCATCAATGCTTTGGCGCTCAGCCTTCTTCACAGTCCAACTCTCACATCCATACATGACTACTGGAAAAACCATAGTCTTGACTAGATGGACCTTAGTTGGCAAAGTAAAGTCTCTGCTTTTGAATATGTTATCTAGGTTAATCATAACTTTTCTTCCAAGGAGTAAGCGTCTTTTAATTTCATGGCTGCAGTCACCATCTACAGTGATTCTGGAGCCCCCCAAAATAAAGTCTGAAACTGTTTCTACTGTTTCTCCATCTATTTCCCATGGAGTGATGGGACTGGATGCCATGATCTTTGTTTTCTGAATGTTGAGCTCTAAGTTAACTTTTTCACTCTCCTCTTTCACTTTCATCAAGAGGCTTTTTAGTTCCTCTTCACTTTCTGCCATAAGGGTGGTGTCATCTGCATATCTGAGGTTACTGATATTTCTCCCGGCAATCTTGATTCCAGCTTGTGTTTCTTCCAGTCCAGAGTTTCTTGTGATGTACTCTGCATAGAAGTTAAATAAGCAGGGTGACAATATACAGCCTTGACATACTCCCTTTCCTATTTGGAACAAGTCTGTTGTTCCATATCCAGTTTTAACTGTTGCTTCCTGACCTGCATACAGATTTCTCAAGAGACAGGTTAGGTGGTCTGGTATTCCCATCTCTTTCAGAATTTTCCACAGTTTATTGTGATCCATACAGTCAAAGGCTTTGGCATAGTCAATAAAGCAGAAATAGATGTTTTTCCGGAACTCTCTTGCGTTTTCAATGATCCAGTGGATGTTGGCAATTTGATCTCTGGTTCCTCTGCCTTTTCTAAAACCAGCTTGAACATCAAGAAGTTCATGGTTCACGTATTGCTGAAGCCTGGCTTGGAGAATTTTGAGCATTACTTTACTAGCGTGTGAGTTGAGTGCAATTGTGTGGTAGTTTGAGCATTCTTTGGCATTGCCTTTCTTTGGGATTGGAATGAAAACTGACCTTTTCCAGTCCTGTGGCCACTGCTGAGTTTTCCAGATTTGCTGGCATATTGAGTGCAGCACTTTCACAGCATCATCTTTCAGGATTTTAAATAGCTCTACTGGAATGCTATCACCTCCACTAGCTTTGTTCATAGTGATGCTTTCTAAGGCCCACTTGACTTCACACTCCAAGATGTCTGGTTCTAGATGAGTGATCACACCTTCGTGATTATCCAGGTCGTGAAGATCCTTTTTGTGCAGTACTTCTGTGTATTCTTGCCATCTCTTCTTAATATCTTCTAGTTCTGTTCGGTCCATACCATTTCTGTCCTTTATCGAGCCCATCTTTGCATGAAATGTTCCCTTGGTATCTCTAATTTTCTTGAAGAGATCTCTAGTCTGTCCCATTCTGTTCTTTTCCTCTATTTGTTTGCCTTGCCATTGAAGAAGGCTTTCGTGTCTCTTCTTGCTATTCTTTGGAACTCTGCATTCAGATGCTTATATCTTTCCTTTTCTCCTTTGCTTTTTGCTTCTCTTCTTTTCACAGCTATTTGTAAGGCTTTCCCAGACAGCAATTTTGCTTTTTTTGCATTTCTTTTCCATGGGGATGGTCTTGATCCCTGTCTCCTGTACATTGTCACAAACCTCATTCCATAGTTCATCAGGCACTTTATCTATCAGATCTAGGCCCTTAAATCTATTTGTCACTTCCACTGTATAATCATAAGGGATTTGATTTAGGTCATACCTGAGTGGTCTAGCAGTTTTCCCTGCTTTCTTCAATTTATGTCTGAATTTAGTAATAAGGAGTTAATGATCTGAGCCACAGTCAGCTCCTGGTCTTGTTTTTGTTGACTGTATAGAGCTCCTCCATCTTTTGCTGCAGAGAATATAATCAGTCTGATTTTAGTGTTGACCATCTGGTGATGTCCATGTGTAGAGTTCTCTTGTGTTGTTGGAAGAGGGTGTTTGCTATGACCAGTGCATTATCTTGGCAAAACTCTATTAGTCTTTGCTTCATTCCTCATTCCAAGGCCAAATTTGCCTGTTACTCCAGGTGTTTCTTGACTTCCTACTTTTGCATTTACCTAGACAGCACATTAAAAAGCAGAGACATTACTTGGCTAACAAAGGTCCATCTAGTCAAAGCTATGGTTTTTCTAGTAGTCATGTGTTGATGTGAGAGTTGGACTATAAAGAAAGCTGAGCGCTGAAGAACTAATACTTTTGAAGTGTGGTGTAGGAGAAGACTCTTGAGAGTCCCTTGGACAGCAAGGAGATCCAACCAGTCCGTGCTAAAGGAAATGGGTCATGGATATTCATTGAAAGGACCAATGCTGAAGCTGAAACTCCAATACTTTGGCCACCTCATGTGATGAACTGACTCATTTGAAAAGACCCTGATCCTGGGAAGGATTGAAGGTAGGAGGAGAAGGGGACAACAGAGAATGAGATGGTTGGATAGCATCACTGATTCAATTGACATGAGTTTGAGTAAATTCTGGGAGTTGGTAATGGCAGGGAGGCCTCGTGTGCTGCAGTCCATGGGGTCACAGAGTTGGACACGACTGAGCTACTGACCTGAACTGAACTGTGACCAAAGGTTGTTTCTTTTAAAAGAGCAACAATATTCACAAAATTTTTGCTAGATTCACTAAAAAATAAACAAAATCCAAATTACTAACTTGAGAAGTGGGCTTCCCTGATAGCTCAGTTGGTAAAGAATCCACCTGTAATGCAGGAATCCCTGGTTTGATTCCTGGGTCAGGAAGATCCACTGGAGGGGGGATAGGATACCCACTCCAGTATTCTTGAGCATCTCTTGTGGCTCAGCTGGTAAAGAATCTTCCTGTAATGTGGGAGACCTGGGTTCAATCCCTGTGTTGGGAAGATACCCTGGAGAAGGGAAAGGCTACTCACTCCAGTATTCTGGCCTAGAGAATTCCATGGACTCTATAGTCCATGGGTTTGCAAAAAATCAGACACAACTAAGTGACTTTCACTTTCACTACAAAGTAAGAAGTATAAGGAAAGACATTAGTACTGACCTTACATAAATAAAAAGCTTTGGAAGACAGTAGCAGGAATAATTATACACCAACAAATTGGATAATCTAGAATAAATAGACAGATTCCTAGAAATATATAAACTACCAAAATTAATTCAAGAAAATCACATATGATTTCATGTTTGTGCATATAATAGGCAAATTCACAGAAATTTAAACTAGAATGAAGATTACCAGGAACCTAAGGTATGAGGCAATTGTGAGTTATTATTTATTGTTTACAGAGTTTCTGTTAGGGATGATGTAAAACATCTCAAAATAGATTGTGCTGGTGGTTGTGCAATATGCTATATATACTTAATATCACTGAATTGTACACTTAAAAATGTGTAAAATGATAAATTTTATGTTATGTACAATTTATGACAGTAGTAGATGAAATATGAATGAATAAGCAAACATATTTAAAAATTGGAAATAGGGTAAGATATCAATAAATTTCTATTTCATCTTTATTATAGATTTAAATATGAAAGCCCAAACTATAAAACTTTTAAAAGACTATATAAGGCACATTAGGTGCACAAATATCTCTTACAGATAATATTGAATACTAAACTATAAAACAAAGATGAGTATGACTTCAATCAAATTAGTAATCATTTTTAAATACATAGATACTATAGATGAGGCTTTCTAGCCAAGATGATACAACAGGGATAAGATTTATCCTTTCCAAATTATGTTTACAAAGTAAATATAATATATAGGATAACAGATCTCACATGATTTAGAGCCAGACAACAAAGAACAGTGATGCCTGTGTAATGGGAAATGAATACAGTGAACTCTATGATAAGTCAGCATATTGTCAGGAAAAAATTTACAGGGCACAAAAAGGGAGAGGAGATTCAAGTAGAGTCTGGTGAATCCCCTGAGTTGAGTTGATAGAGTTGACATTTCAGGAAGGACAAATTCATAAGGCATCATATTAGAGATGTTAGAATTGTACAAAGAGAGCTCCATGCCACTGGAGTCTTCAAGTGAGTCCAGTTCAGTTCATACATTTGAAGAAAACCAAGGCCAGGAAAATCACTACTTAAAAATATTGGAGAGAACAGGTCCTGAATACCATGCAGAACTGTGAATAGGTTTTGTTATTTCCAGCCAGAGAGAAAACTTCATATTTCTCAGGGCAAGAGGTTGAATTTTCAATAGGATTTTGTTTCAATAGTGAGACAAAATTAGTTCTGGGGGTAATGGTGCCCTCATCTTGCCTAATGTAGCTTAAAAGTGGAATATGAAAGGAGTAACTTAGTTATATCCCAGAAAAACTTTTAGCAATGTTTATAGGAGAAAAAAGATATTAATGTCCTCCAAAATAAAATGCACATGTCTGGCAAAAAAAAAAACCACAAAGAAACAAACAAACAAAAAAAACCTGCCAAGTATGGAAGAAATTGAATAATATAATACATAAAGAGGAAAAATCACTCAATACAAACAGGTATAGAAGTGACAGAGAGGACAGAATTTGTAGATGATTATTTATAATTTTATACCTCTATCTGTTATGTTCAGGAAGGCAGAAAAGAGAGGAATGATTGATCCTATAAGCAGATATGTGTGCTATAAAAAATGACCCAAATCAAATTTCTTTAAAGGAAAACTGTGATGTCTGTAGTTCAAAATACATTGGATGGTATTAATAGCAAATTAGACACCGTAGGAAAAAGATTAGTGAAATTAATGACATAGCAGTTAGCAATAGAAATTTTCCAAAATGAAATATAGAGATAAAAAGAGAAAAAAAAATCAAGAGTATTAGTGAATTTCAGAGCAAAACTGAGTGGTGTATATATATATATATCACATCAATAAAATTGATATTTGTAGAACATTCCATCTAATAGGAACTACATTCTTTTCAAACACACACTTACCAAAGTAGCCTACATTATGGGTATAAAAGAAGTTTTAATATATTTAGAGATTTACAGAATTCAATATAATGGAATGAAATTTGTAATTAATAAAAAATATCTGAAAAATAATTAAATATTTAGAAAATATAAAACATATCTAAAATTATAAGGTATTTTAAGCTGAAAGAAAGCATATCAATTTTTAAGTTCAGCTAAAACAGTTACCTAAAAGGAAGTATATATCATAAAAAGTCTCAAATCAATGATCTTACCTTCCACCAAAAGGAAACTGAAAAATAAAGGCAGGTTAAAGCCAAAGAAGGTATAGCTGGGAACTATAAGAAAAATAATAAAGATCAGAGCTGAAATCAATTAAATTGAAAACAGAAAAAAAATAAAAAGTGTAAACAAAATCTGATTCTAATGAAAGATCAATAAAATGACAAACTTTTAGTGACATTAATCATGAAAAAAAGGAGAGGCAAATTATTTATTAATATCAGAAATGACAGTATTATTAACAATTTTATGTCAAATTCTAAAATTTAGGAGAAATGGCCAAACTGGCTATAAAGCACAAGTGACAAAACATTTACTAAAGAAGAAATATATAATATCAATAGCTTTCATACACTATTTTTGTTTTAGTTAAAAACACTTTGACAAAGAAAAACTCCAAGCTCAGATAGCTTTATTGTGAATTATACCAAACTTTTAAGTAAGCATTATACAAATGCTACACAAACTGGTAAAAACTGAGAAAGAGGTAATACTTTCCAGCTGATTCTTTGGGGCCATACCAAAATGAATGACATCAGTAGAAAAGAAAACCGCTGGCCAATATGTTTTTAAATATAGATGCAAAAATTATCTACAAATATTTAATAAATTGAATCCAAACACATAAGAAGCATATTACATCTTGACATAATGGCACTTATACAAGGAATTTGTACTTTAAAAATAAATCAATGTATTTTTACCATATTAGCCAGCCAAGCACCAAATAAATAAAAATTTAATAAATGCACAAAAATCCTAGGCAAAATTCATTATCCATTTTTCATTTAAAAGAAAAAGCTTTCAACAATTATCATGAAAGGGAACTTCCTCAACTTGAGATAGTGCATCTGTGAAAATTCTAAAACTAACTTCATAAATAATCATGGAAATTGGAATGTTTTCCAGTTAAGAACAACAGCAAGACAAGGATGCCCACTTTAATCACTTTCATTCAGTATGGTATTTAATATTTTAGCCAGTGCAATTAGCAATTAAAATCCAAATAGAAAAAGAATAAAACTCCTCTACATTTGCAGATGTCGTATTTACCTATGTAGAAAATCCCAAAGAGAGGCAATGCCAAAGAATGCTTAAACTACTGCACAATTGCACTCATCTCACACACTAGTAAAATAATGCTTAAAATTCTCAAAGCCAGGCATCAGCAATATGTGAACTGTAAACTTCCAGATGTTCAAGCTGGTTTTAAAAAAGTCAGAGGAACCCGAGATCAAATTGCAAACATGAGCTGGATCATGAAAAAAGCAAGAGAGTTCCAGAACAACATATATTTCTGCTTTATTGACTATGTCAAAGCCTCTGACTATGTGGATGACAATAAACTGTGGAAAATTCTGAAAGAGATGGGAATACCAGACCACCTAACCTGCCTCTTGAGAAATCTGTATGCAGTTCAGGAGCAACAGTTAGAACTGGACGTGGAACAACAGACTGGTTCCAAATAGGAAAAGAGTACATCAAGGCTGTATATTGTCACCCTGCTTATTTAACTTCTATGCAGAGTACACCATGAGAAACGATGGGCTGGAAGAAATCCAGGCTGGAATCTAGATTGCCGGGAGAAATATCAATCACCTCAGATATGCAGATGACACCACCCTTATGGCAGAAAGTGAAGAGGAACTAAAAAGCCTCTTGATGAAAGTGAAAGAGGAGAGTGAAAAAGTTGGCTTAAAACTCAACATTCAGAAAACTAAGATCATGGCATCCAGTCCCATTGCTTCATGGCAAATAGATGGGGAAACAGTGGAAACAGTGGCTGACTTTATTTTCTGGGCTCCAAAATCACTACAGATGGTGACTGCAGCCATGAAATTAAAAGACGCTTACTCATTGGAAGGAAAGTTATGACAGCCTAGATAGCATATTCAAAAACAGAGACATTACTCTGCCAACAAAGTCCGTCTAGTCAAGGCTATGGTTTTTCCTGTGGTCATGAATGGATGTGAGATTTGGACTATAAAGAAAGCTGAGCGCAGAAGCATTGATGCTTTTGAACTGTGGTGTTGAGAAGACTCTTGAGAGTCCCTTGGACTGCAACGAGATCCAACCTGTCCATCCTAAAGGATATCAGTCCTGGGTTTTCATTGGAAGGACTGATGTTGAAGCTAAAACTCCAATACTTTGGCCACTTGATGTGAAGATCTGACTCATTGGAAAAGACCCTAATGCTGGGAATAATTGAGGGCAGGAGGTGAAGGGGACAACAGAAGATGAGATGGTTGGATGTCATCACCGATTCAATGGACATCGGTTTGGGTGGACTCTGGGAGTTGGTGATGGACAAGGAGGCCTGGCGTGTTGCGGTTTATGGGGTCACAGAGTCGGACAGGATTGAGCGATTGAACTGAACTGAACTGAACTGAAAATCCTGTGGATTCTACAAAAAAGTTAGTGAAAATTGAGTTTAGGAAATTTGTAGTACATAAGATCAATTTATAGAACTCAGTTCTAAGTCCATATATTAGCAATGCACAATCATAAATTAAAAGTACTATTTACAATAGCATCATATCTGAAATAATGAGTGATAAAATGTTTGTAGAACCTATACATTGAAAACTAGAAACCATTTCTTGGAGGAAAATTTAAAACACACAAATAAATAGGAAGTTTCACTATATTTTTGGATCCGAAGACTCAAAATTGAGTTATTATTTCTTCCCAAACTGATGTAACTATTCAAAGAAAGTCCAACCAAGTCTGTTACTTTGTGTCTCCCACACTTGGCCTGGGGGCAAAGCCAAGAGAGAGTTCCCTAACAACAAAGAAGCGAATCTACAAAACTACATACAGATTCCAGTCAGGACAGTGTTATAAAAAGCCCCTAGGTACACACACAGGAGCTATCCCGAAAGGGAAAAACTTACAAAGTGTTCTGAGGTATAAATATTGAAAAGCTTCCTAAAAGGTTAACCCTTTTGCTAGATATCAAGATGTTCTTTTCAAGATTCAACTCAAAGGAAATTGTCTGTGAGTGGGAAAGAGGAACCCCAGCTTGACAGAAAAACTTCAAGCGATTTTTTTTTTTTTTTGGGTCTCTTCAATG
The DNA here is from genome assembly GCF_001704415.2 of Capra hircus. NCBI lineage: Eukaryota > Metazoa > Chordata > Mammalia > Artiodactyla > Bovidae > Capra > Capra hircus. Next base: position 19,122,300 of record NC_030831.1, on the reverse strand, counting down.
CTGCATATATATAAGTAGAAAGCACTTATACCTCTCCATAAAGCCATGCTTATATTATACCCACTTCTACCTTCAGCTGTGATTTACTCTGAATCCTGTCTCACTTGTAAAATACTCTGTCAGTAACACCTCAGTGAAATCTCCTTAAAGTTAAGCATTCTTGCACCTAGGCTGTTGCTCTGAAAGCTGCCATCTGGTCTAATTCAACTCTATTTTAAGCTCTTGAATCACATGACTTAAATCCACATACGTGTTGATTGTGCATGATTGCCTTTATTGATTCCTGGTTGGACTAAACTTATTTCAGAGTTTCCATCCAACTTTAGCAAGAATTCTTGATTTTTTTTTTCTTTCTGCTCATTCTCTTCCTCTCGAGCTTAATATCGACTCTTTCCCTCTTCTTTTCTAATGCTGTGTCCACAAAGATACTGAGTGGTTAAGTCATATGATGCTTACCCTGGAAATTTAGTTTCCTCAAATTGCAACATGTCTGAATACATCTCTACATCTTAATTGCCTAATAAGTGCATCATTACTATTCTTGCTCTTAGGATTTGAAATAATGACATTGGCTTTTTGGGATTTCTATCAAACCTAGAGCCCTCTCCAGTTCTCCCTTCCTACTTTTCATATCTGCCTTTTTATTGCCATTCATTTTGCTGCCTCACAGTGTAGGTTTTCTTCTTATCATAGCTGAATATTTATGTAGCTGGCCTTCTAACTACACTCTGGGTCAGTGCCAGTGACTCTGAATTAGAAACTCCTAGGTAAGTCCCAGGTATCTAGTTTTATTAATAAGTCTTCAGTGATTGTGATCTCAGTCAGTAAAACCACTATTCCCATCCTGTATTTTTAAACTTTGAATAATTATTTCTCTTTTTATCTCTTTATAAAGGGAGAGAGATTCTTAAAGATAGAAATTGTCATAATTATTGTATTCTTGATTATGGGATATATTCAGTAAAGCTAGTAGCAACGGATCAAATAATTTAGGGCCACCTTACCTCAGCATGCATGCTCACAATGCCCTCCCTAATACAGTTGGTTCCCTGTCCCTTCATTTCCCATATACTGAATCATTCATTCATTCAAGGGCCACTTTAGAGTCCATTTCCTCATTGTAGTCACTTCAATTCACATTCTCCCCTGGCCATGTCCCTGCAGTGTAGTCATCTGTTTTGAGAACTCTAGAATTCAAAACTTTTCTTCATAGTCATTTTTTCTAACTACACTTAAGAGTTATATTTTCTTCTTCAATTTTATACAAACATATAGTCTGAACATTCAAGCAGTATTTAATAAATGTTTGTTGCTTGCTTTTCCAATTTGTATGGCTGCAGCTTGCATTTAATTCAATACAATGATCCTCTTGTTGAATACCAGATATGTGCAAGACATTGCTTCAGGTGTTATGTTATTATGAGCACACCGTTGGAGTGTTCAGAAGGACTCCAACGTTGAAACCAGATGATGCATAAAATTAGCCCCCAGAGGGTTTTATCATTAAGAAAATTGTAGCTACTATTGCAAGTTAATCTGTCTGTCTGCTGGAGAGTATTACCTTATCTAAAACTTTACAATAAAGCTTTGTGAGAACAAATTCTACTGTGTTACAGTCAAGAGAGACAGTATTTTATTTGGGTTGATTTCTATCTTTCAACTCAAAAGGAACCTCCTAATCAATCACGTATGATGATGCTTGAAACAATCATCCATGCTGCTTAGAGTTGACCGTCATTTTGAAAAAAAAAATACGTGCACTAAACTTTGTGATTAAGAGTCTGTCTAAAACTTTTAGCAAGGTATTATTATGAAGAACTATTGATATGACGCTCAGGAGAGCAGGAACTTAGTCATTGTTGCTACTTACTCTATGACACTGACTAATCAGGTGCCTCAAATAGGTCATTGTAAAATTGAAAGTGGACCTAAAGTGGCTTTGGACTATGCATGCTTTGAAAATGCAAGTGTCCTTACTAGCTTACTCATGGATAGAAAATGAATGAATAATAATTATATGGATAGCTATCATGGGAAAAGAGAATGCTGGTGTTTAAGAACTTGGAGATGTCATTCAGTAGTATTTGAGATTTTCCTATTATCATACATCTCAGCTGTGTGCTCTTAATGTTATGTCATATTTATCACCCTCAGTTTCCTATGTTCTGTATCAGGGTGATAGTACTTATTTCAAAGGAAAGTTGCAATGAGCAATTGAGAAAATGTATGTGTGAAAACTACAAAACACCTGATATTTGGAAATAAGATTCAAAATATGAATACTCTGAAGATAACTAAAAACTAAACTTCATATTAAAGTATATGTTACTTACATTTCAATATCTTTTCCAAGATCATATGGTTATAAACAAATTTACTTTTGCCTTAACCATATCAATAGATATGAGTGACATGTATAGTAGGCTATCAAACTATAACAATTTCAGAGGAGAATTCTGGTGTGATCCTTGTCATTTTTCTGCAAAACTTATTTCAAAATGCACACACACACACACACACACACACATTTGTCTGTAATTCTTAAAATTTAAAACATGCTTAATGGAAAACATTTCCATATTTAACTCTAATTTTTTTTGGAAATTCACTGTTATGAGATTTATCTATGGTTATATCTGTAGCTACAGTTCATCCTTTTGCAGTACTATACTATATTAGAGTATAGCATTGTATAGAGAGCTGAACACATTGATTCAGTTGCTCTATACATTTACAAATACTTGATGTTTTCAGACAAAATTTTTTGCTAACATGATAGGAATTAAATGGCATCAGATGATGCAAATTGAACTAATAACTGTAAGTTTATATTTATATACTTATTTTTCTTTCACATAGAGCTTATCTTTTTGTCCAGTCTTAGTATTTGTTTTTTATGAATTGTAGGACTATGTCCTAGATGGTAAACCTTGTCCAGTTTATATGTGTTAAACCTTAATTCTTCCAATATTTAAACTGTTTTTCATTGTCTTTAAGATACCTTATTTTCTAATGGAAATTCTTACTTACAATTGAATGTATTAATGTTTCCCTTTTTGGTTAATATTTTTATATCTTGCATACAAAATTATTTCTTATTCAATGATCTGAAAGGCATTCTCATGTTGTATTCTAATAGAAAGTTTTTACTTTTATCATTATGACTCTAATCCAGAGAAGATGGGTTTTTTGAATCATTGCTAGTAAATTTTATTTTCCAGAGGGGTGATTAATGATTTGTTATTTCCTTATTTTCTGCTTTGCTGAATTTCTGTCTCTTTCAAATTTGTATTGAAATATTTGTTTTGATACTATCAGAGTCATAATTACCATATCTTTAAAACTTGACATTTATAAAAGCAAATGTTTCTACCTTCTATTCTTTTAGAATAATTAAGCTCTTCTTGAACTTGATTTTTCATGTAAATTTTAGAACCAGTATGTCTAACTCTATGCAAGATACTATTCAGAGTTTGATTGGTACCAAATCAAAAAACATCAATAACTTACACTGACCGTATGCATGTATACATCAATGTGGGTCAACAATCAAAATATTAAAACTCTAATCCATGAGTATGGTATGTCTCCCCATTTTAGCTCTTTATATTTTTAGCACTGGAGATTTTTATTTATCTGCACATTTTAAGGTCTTTGTTTTTTGTCTGAATATTTGTTCCTTCTCTTGAGACTGAATATATTATTATTAATTAAGTAGATTTTAAAAATCAGGTTTTTAGGAAGAGTGCTTTTCCGTTTTAAAATGCAAATGCACATTGCATTCATGGGGAAAATGTTTTCCTATTTAAATTCTTTTTCATGTCTTTCCACAAAGTTAAAAAATGTAAACTTTCAGGATGAGGTGCATAGACTTTGTTAGATGTTATCTATAAATTATTTATTTAGTTATGACAAATAACACTTTTATTATAAATTTTCCAGTGCTTGTTGCTGTCATGTAGAAATTCAGCCAATTATAGCATATGAATTATGATTCTAGCAATGTTTATAAATTTTCTTGCTATTGTTGTTCAGTCACTCAGCGTATCTGACTCTGCAACCCCATGGACTGTAGCACACCAGGTTTCCCTGTCCTTCAAAATCTTCCAGAATTTGCTTAGATGCATGTCCACTGAGTCCGTGATGCCAACCAAACATGTCATCCTCTGTCGCCTTCTTCTCTTCCTGCCTTCAATCTTTCCCAGCATCAGGGTCTTTTCAAGTGAGTTGACTCTTCACATCAGGTGGCCAAAGTATTAGAGCTTCAGCATCAGTCTTTCCAATGTTATTCAAGGTTGATTTCCTTTTAGGATTGACTGGTTTGATCTCTTTGCTGTACAAGGGTCTCTCAAAAGTTTTATCCAGCACTACAGTTTGAAAGCATCAATTTTTCAGCACTCATCCTGCTTTAGGGTCCAACTCTCACATCCATACATGACTATTGGAAGAAAACATAGCTTTGGCTATAATGAACCTTTGTCATTAGTGATGACAAAGTGATGACAAAAGCAAAGTGATGTCCCTCCTTTTTAATATGTCGTCTAGCTAGGACAACATAGTTTTTTCCAAAGGAATAAGCGTCTTTTAATTTAATGGCTGCAGTCACTGTCCACAGTGATTCTGGAGCCCAAGAAAATAAAATCTGCCACTATTTCCATTTCTTCCCCATCTATTTGCCATGAAGTAATGGGACTACATGCCATGATCTTAGTTTTTAGAATGTTGAGTTTTAAGCCAGCCTTTTCATTTTCCTCTTTCACTTTCATCAAGAGGCTCTTTATGTCCCCTTTGCTTTCTGCCTAGGGTGGTGTCTGTTGCATATCTGAGGCTATTGATATTTTTCCCTGTAACCTTGATTCCAGCCTGTGATTCATCCAGCCCAGCATTTTGAATGATGTACATAAGAAATTTTCTTATGAATTCGTTAGTTTATTGTAATTTTTTGTTTCCTATATATGCAATTATTGTGTTCAAACAATTCTAGGTTTGTTTGCTCCTTTGTAAACCTCATGTTTTATTGCTTATTTTTCTTTGTTAATTAGTTCTGCAATAATATTGAATAGAAGTAATTATAAGCAGGCATATTTACTTCTTTATTTTAGAAGAAGTACTTTAATCCATTCTTTATTTATTATAAAGTATGTCTTGTATGCATGTGTTTGTTCATGAATATGTGCGTTTTGTCTTGCTTTTGAGTGGCAATATGTGCATGGGTCCCCCTATGACAAGTCATATGAGAATTTTTTCCCTCTTCTTTCATGTGTTCACCTCACTCTTGAATCCATATTTACATATTTAAACATAATTATACATATTTTATTTTCCTCAATTTATATGTTCCTATACTACTGTACAGCTTACATCAAGTAGGAGGAATCTAGTGAAAAGTAAAATCACTAAGGTCTAAGGGTACAAGGCCATGGAGAAGGGAACATCATGTCGATGTGACATGGATAAAAATGTGCAACTTGAAAGACTGCCATCAAATAACCACAGCTGAGACTTTTGACAGATGATGAACATAATTTGCCCTCAAATGAAAAGTCAGAGTCTCAAATAAAATAAAACTAGTGACAAGTCAATCATTAATTAAAGTTCCAGAAGCTTGAATTTAACAAGCAGTTAAACACTCGTTAAACCCAGTGGAGTTCAGTCTACATAGGCCAAGTGATGTGAGGAGGTGACATAGCATAGCTTAGTCAGTAAATTAACATATCCTAGCACAGATTATGGTGTTCCAGGAATGATTTTTAAGACTTGGAAAATACCTTAGAGGTCATGCGGTCTAACCTCTCATTTAATGGAAGAAACTTTCTTTTGTAGTCACAACTCTCTTAACAATGTTTTTCTCCATTCACTTCTAACCTGGTGGATGTAACCAAAGTTAGATGTTCTAGCTTCTGGAAACTTAATTTTCAATTACAAGGAAACAGACCATGTGTGGTTCTTACACTTCAAGTAGTTAGCTTCCAACTCTATTTGAAAAATGTTCAAGAAGAAGAATAAAGTTTAAGATTCTTAAAGTTTGATAAATTTTAAGATTATTCTTAAACTCAAGAAGAATAAAGAAACAGGAAGGATTGTAGAAAAAAGTAAATGAATTTGGATTGGTGACTGGAGCCAAGAGGACAGCTATGGAGTGTGCAAAGGGTAGGGGAGTTTATTATCCCCAAATCAATGCCCAGTTTACTCATCCTGAGTGATTGCTCTGGTGTGCATCAGGAAAAGAGCATTACGCAGAGCTGGGGGAATCATATATCCACGTAAGGTGACATGTGGATTGAACTCAAGCTAAAGACACCTGGTTATGAGAGATAGCCCCTATAAGAGAATATATAAAAAAGATGATTTCATGGACTTCTGAGCTCCAGTTTTTTCATCATTCATTTTCTCATAGGTATGTGTCAACAGTGGATAACCTGTGGGATGGTTTTCTTTATAGACTCCAGTCTTCATCAGTATGAAAAATGTTAACTTTTCCACTTTTGGGGCTCTTTCTGTGGTGTTCTCTATGGTAAATCAATATCTAATATGTTAAAGTCACATTTTCACCCCAGACAATTCTGTAAATATGGTAATAATTTATGAGTCAAATTAAAATGTGAGAAACTGCCAGATTGTTTTCTGAGTGGCTGTACTATTTTTTAAGGTGTTTGTGGAGGTTTTGAGTTGACTGCAAAAATTCAGCAAAGAGAAATTCTGTAGGGTGTTGGAACCGTTCTATATCTTTTGGGGGTGGTGACTGTAAGAGTCAATGCCTATGTTAAAACACAGAATTGTAGACAAAAATAAATGAACACTGCTTATTATGTGTAAATTCATACAAACAAATAAAAAGCATATAAATTTTAAATTAAGATAGCTTTCCAACATTCTTGAGAGAAAAAGCACATGAGAATTTTCAAATACATGAAAAATTTTCACTTAAAATTCAGCCATACAATAAATCACTGCCTCTGAAGCTATAGGTTTCATTTTCTTGCTCTTTTTCTTTTTCACTCTTCTATTTTTAAAATATGTTTCAAATTCTTTTGCATTTCCTTTAATTTTAATTCTGCCTTTAAACACCACTTTTCATAAATTGCTATTTCCATCATTTCTAAGAGCTTCAGAATTGCTCTACAATTGTGGACAGTGTTCAACTGATCATTCAAAAATAAATAGGTGTGGCAATTTTTTCATTGAATACTTCCACATATGGACCATATGGAATTTGAATTAAGGTAATAGGTATTGAAAAGGGGACTCATTATAAAAATATGTTTTTAAATACAAGTTGTCTATTTTAAAGTCCATAGAAGACAATCTGTATTTACACTTAGGTCATTTTTATTGCAGTGATTATTGTCACATTTTCATCATGCTATAAAAACAGCATGCCACATCCGTCTTATCCCTTTAGTAATGATTTTAATGCAGTGTGATAAAAACATACGCTGTGTCATATGTTATATGCTATGTATTCCTAATTGGACATTTAAAAATGTTTAATAATGACTGAAGCTGCACTGTGTCTAATATATTATGGAATAAATGTGTCAAAAACCAGTGGTATGCTCTAAAACTTTATTTTAAAAGAGGCAGATCATACAGCTGAGATGCTGCTGTTTGTGCCTGATTTGGGCAGCAATGGAATTCAAGAAGCAGATGATGAAAATCACACAGTTGGGATATTTTCTCCCTTTAGAAAAAGAGGCTGAATAAAAAATGTTAATCTGATCCTCTGCCATGTTAGTTCACTCTGCTTAAACTGACTCAAATGGGGTTACATTGATCAAATAGGCTAGTGTCTCCATTTGTTGACCAGAGAGCAAGAAAAAGGTTTTCTTAAAAGATCTGATCTGTGAGTATAAATTGCTGCCACATAAATAACGTCAAGGGAAGAACCTGTCCTATTGGTGTAGCCATCTACATGAATTCCTGGACTACCCAGATTGGGAAGAACTCGCATAAGAAAGTCATGTGGGAAGATCATTAAACCACGGAATGATAGGTGTCACTGTCAGTGAATTTATTAAATTCTTCCTAAGATGTTGAAACAAAATGAACATTTTTAGGAACAAACCGGCTATAAAAGATAGATGGAATTAAATACACTTTTATGACAATATTCATCTTCTGTCTGATTTCTAGACAATTGCATCTTCTGATTTGGAACAACTCTCAAAATTTCATTTCTTCATTCATTCATCAAATATATAGGCAGTGCCTTCTGTGTCTTGGGAATTGTATTAAGCCCTGGAAAATCACCAGTGACCTAGCGGCATTTCCAACCAAAATTCTTCATTCCAGAAAACGTCTTAATTTCTAGAATATGGCCCTCAAGACTGAGGTGTTTCTTTCATATAAATATGGAAATCTATTTGCATTTGAATATATTCATAAATACATTATAACATTTTTAGGTCACTGAGCCTTTGCTTAAAGCAGAAGATGATTTTTTTCAATTGAATCCTTTTCATAGGGCTTCCAATAGATTGAATTCCAGCCTCTATATTGATTCACTGATATTGACCCTTAAATGACTGCCTATTTTGTTTGTTCTCAAATTGTTTTGATGGGGGAGCAGATAATTGTATTCTTTCTTCCTGTTAACCCATTTCACCACTATCATGATAATTTCTTATTTGCTCATCTTTATTTCTGACATTCCTTAGTTTCAAACTTGGACATGGTTAAGACCAAATATTTATTAAAACTTGACTCAAACTTCAAGTGAATCAAAGAATCCTACTGGGTGAACACTGGGGTTCCTTCAGTGCTATCTACCTAGGAATAGGTTTCCAACTGACATCATATTTCTCATCATTTTTCCCCACTTTGTCAACTAGAATTATAATCACTGAGCATGAGGGACAGTTCTGGGAATAAATGCTGTCAAATTATTACCTGTTTAACTTCATCTGTTGTCTTTCCACCCCACCAAAATGCAGTGTTAACCTTCAGATATTTTCATTCACAAATAAGTAAAAGAGAAAAAAACAAAAAACAAAAAAAACACAATGATACCTTATATATTACCTTAATAGGACTTCCCTGGAGGTGCAGTGTATAAGAATCTGCCCACCAATGCAGACAACATGGGTTCGATCCTTGGTCCAGGAAGATCCCACGTGCTACAGAGCAGCGAAGCTGGTGCACCACAACTACTGAGACCACGCTCTACAGCTGCAACTACTGAAGCCTGCATGCCCTAGAGCCCACATGTCACAGCTACTGAGCCAGCACGCTGCAGTTAGTGAAGTCTGCGTGCCTAGAGCCTGTGCTCTGCAACAGGAGAAACTAGTGCAACGAGAAGCCCACACATTGCAACCAAAAGCAGGTCCTTGCGCTCAGCACATTTAGAGAAAGCCTGCACAAAAGCAATGAAGATCCAGTGCAGTCAGAGCTAAATAAATAATAATAATAAAACATAAAAAATAAATAAACATGCCTCTGGAAGTTTCACTTATACTTTAACATGCCTTTATTTTTAAAATTTTATTTTATTTCAAGTAATTTTCTCAGAATATTATGGCTCTTCTTTATTATTTTTCCTATAGTTTTAGCATTCTGGCTGGAGAATTTTTAAGTAGATCTCATTTACTTCAAATAATATATGGCCCTAATATTCTGACTCCTTAACATCTTAATATCTTAGTGTTAAACATGTCTTTTAATTTTTTTAAATAAAGGGTCAGCTGTTCTCCCGAGGTCACCCTTTTAAATACTCCTCTCTGTATGCTATTTCAGACCCATAACTATAAGAAAGCAAAACAATGAGTGTTTAGGGTTTAATTTTTAATAAAAAAGTTCCCCAAACTCAATTAAATTCTTACTGAATCTTGACTGAAAATGAAATATATTAAACCCCAAGAAGCAGCCTCAAATGTCTAATACATTGGATAACAAGGATTAGAATGCTGGTTTGGGATCATATGTCTTCGTTTGGTTATTAGACATTAAGAATAGGATTTTCGGAAGCTCTCCTAGATGCATTAGTCCCAGTAAAGTACTTACCAGATAATTCATTATAGTCTTTTTTTGGGGGCGGGGGGAAGGGTTTGTAATTTAGAAGAATGCAATTAAAACTGAACTTGATAATTAATTCTGAACTGGTGAGAACTAGTTCCAGAGATTATGACTATAATTCTGTGTAGTCATTGATATAAATATTCATGAAGTTTCATTGTTTTATGGTTTTCTCAAGCACACAGCTTATCTGAAGAAGTAAAATTAAAGTACCATTATTTAACATTACAATGCAAATAAGAATCAATGAAGGAAGAATAGTTAATTCAATAGGGAATGTGAATACATGTAGGCCCACGTAAAGACTACATCATATATGTACAAATACAACGTCTCTGAACATATAAATTAGAAGATTGGAAAAAGAGGAGAGAAAAAGATATGGGTAAACAATTTTGAAACTTAATCTGGTCAACACTGGGTGAGTGAAATTCATTGAAATCGACTTAACCTACTCCCGAAAATCAATCAACATATAAAACTAATCGTGTGCAGCAGAAGAGAGAATGAGAAAACGGTCTTTCTTATTCTATTTTCATCTTTTACTAAGCCATAATACCGTCATATCTGACCTTGAAGCAGATTCGTCTATAACATGAAAATTTTGAAGTAATCGGATAGAATAAACAGGGCATGATGAATGGATGAATGCATGGGTAGAAAGTACAAAGAGAGAAGTAGTCAGAAAGCAGCCAGTTAGGACAATTGAAATAGGTGGGAGGAATCGGGGGTGAGAGTAGGGAGTGCAATTTCAGACCATAGTCTTCAATGTGATTCAATTTAATTTAAAAACTCAATCTTAATAGGATTCTTATAATTGCTATTTGTTTATACTCTCAAACTTGATGAAGAAAGGATCAACACAAACAGTATATTCATTGAAAACTTTATACAAATTTGAGGAAGATTTAAGCCTTCTGTACTGGTGTGCTCAGTTCGTTTATTGTTAAGCACCACAAAGTCAAATTCAGTATTATGTGATTAAGCTACATCTGGCTCTGTGCAAGCACTCACCATATTTCTTTAAGTTCAGCAGGTGTTTTGCAAAGAATCTGAAGGATTTTGCACAAAATTAGTGCCTATAATAAAGCAATGCTGATGAAGAGACAGCTTTTTATATCACTGATATATTATAGTTTCTTTCTAATAAATGTCATTGCTAGATATTTCAAAACCTGAAACAGATTTGCTGACTGCACTGTTTTGAAGCATATTTGCTGTGCCTTATTGCTAAGATGTTTTTTTATAGACATACAGTTTAGAAATTTTATTTGACACTGTTGACTACTAAATTAGCAGCTTTTCAACTTTGCAAGACTTCTGTCACACAATTGAGATAAAAGGTAAGATTCATCACTTTTGCATTAATCTTTCTTGGAATCACCCTAAGACAATTTTTGATTTATTAACTGAGGCTTTAATCTAAGAAATAAATAAAAACAAGATTGTTAATTCGCTGTGTTTTTTTTTTCCCAGATTCTTCTCTCTCCCTGTATTTCTCTTTCATACATACATACATACAACTTATGAAGAGTCCAACTATAAATGTACAGATCTTTTCATTTTTAATTGCAGGCAATTTGATGGTATAAAGCTGAAAGTATTCTTTAGTTGAAATGCTTATTTGGGAAACCTACTTGGCCTTCAGCTGTTAGCATGCTGCTGTATTCTCTGCATTGACATATTGTTTCTGGTGATCTTATTGGGGAACTCTGCTCATTTGGTTAGAGCTTTGTGTCAGTGAGTTTCATAAATCACAGGATCAATCTCTGATTTGCTCTTTCTGGTGGGTTCCCAAAAGAGTCAGGTAGCAACATCAACCACAGATGACTGCTGACATAGGTGTCCTTAACCTGTGAGTACAGCAATCCCATAAACATGTACAGAAATTGACTTCTGACCAAGTTACTGATAGAGCCCTAACCTGCGCCATAAGATATTAGCATAGAGAGAGATTGGTCCTCTGTTTCTAGCCACAGCCAAAACCTCTCACCTAGAACATGGGTAAGTATTGTTCAGTTGCTAAATCATGTCCCACTCTTTGTGATTCCATGGGCTGCAGCACACCAGGTTTCTGCATCCTCCACTATCTCCCAGAGTTTGCTCAAATTTATGTCCATTGAGTCAGTGATGCTATATAACCATTTCATCCTCTGCCACTTCCTTTTCCTTTTGCTTTCAACCTTTCCTCTTCACATCAGGTAGCCAAATATTGGAGCTTCAACTTCGGCATCAGTCCTTCCAATGAATATTCAGGGTTGTTCCTTTAGGATTGACTGGTTTGATTTCCTTGCAGTCCAAGGGACTCTCAAGAGTCTTCCCTAACACCACAATTTGAAAGCATCAGTTCTTTGATTATCAACCTTCTTTATGGTCCACCTATCACACCTGTACATGACTACTGGAAAATCTATAGCTTTCACTATACAGAGCTTTGTCGGCAGAGTAACATCTCTGCTTTTTAATACACTGTCAAGGTTTATTAGAGCTTTTCTTTCAAGGAGCAAGGGACTTTTAATTTCATGGCTGCAGCTGCATCCACAGGGATTTTGGATACCAAGAAATAAAATTTGTCACTGCTTCCAGTTTTCCTCTTCTATCTGCCATTAAGTGATGGGACCAGATGCCATGATCTTAGTGTTTTTTAATGTTGAATTCCAAGCCAGCTTTTTCACCCTGCTCTTTCATTCTCATCAAGAGGCTCTTTAGTTCCTCTTCACTTTCTGCCACTAAAGGGGTATCATCTGCATAACTGAGGTTGTTGATATTTTCCCGGCAATCTTGATTCCAGCTTGTGGTTCATTTAGCCTAGCATTTCACAAGATGTGCTCTGCATAGAAGTTAAATAAGCAGGGTGACGATTGTAATCCTTTCCCAATTTTGAACCAGTTGGTTGTTCCATGTCTGGTTCTAACTGTTGCTTCTTGACCCTGCATTCAGGTCTCTCAGGAGACAAGTAAGATGGTCTGGTACTCCTATCTCTTTATGAATTTCCCGTAGTTTGCTGTTATCCACACAGTCAAAGGCTTTCATGTAGTCAATGAAGGGGAAGTAGATGCTCTTTTGGAATTCCTTTGCTTTCTTCATGATCTAACAAATGTTGGCAATTTGATTTCTTGTTCCTCTGCTTTTTCTAAACCCAGCTGGCACATCTGGAAGTTCTCAGTTCACATACTGCTCAAACCTAGCTTGAAGGATTTTGAGCATAAACGTGCTAGTATGTGAAATAGGTACAATTGTATGGTAGTTTGAACATTCTTTGGCATCACCTTTCTTTGGGATTGGAATGAAAACTAACATGGGAGCAGAGTAAAAACACCAAAATCTTATACAATCATCTTTAAAATCTGGTTCTGTGCGATAGCATGTTTGTAATGAAGAGAGAGAGGAAGAGACATGTTAAAATGTTATTCTAATGACCTTTATACAAAAAAATCTGTATTCATTCAAAAGCAGTTTCTATGTGCTGATTGTGAACATGAAGGGGATAATAAAAATATAATAGTTTTTTCATAAAGAATATGTCATCTACACCAGTATTAAAGTCATATATGAAAATGTGAAACATACATATGTGGGATGATGAATGCTGACTGACAAATAATCAGTACAGGCAACAGATTTCAATTTTAGAGAAAGAAAAAGTCAAATATTCACACTTGCAGAAGCTGTATACATCAAAAAGTAAGAAGGGATGTGAGATACATTTTGGGCAGAAACAATATTTAAAGCAAAGTCAGGGATCTTCTTAATTCACTAATGAAAGTTGTAGAGGATGATGTGCCCAACGTAGCAATTAGAAAAAGCTGATTAAACTACCAAATAATAACTTTTCAAATGTCCATTGGAATTTTGAGGTGACAAGATGACCTGGTAGCCTGAAATATAAAGTGTAAGTAGCCTTTCTGAAAAGAGATGGGTTATCAAACCCATCTGTGTCTACATACAGGAAAAAGAGAGGCATCCTGCAAGACATGGTAGGAACAGATGAAAATTAATATGCTATAATTTTAGAGAACTGCCAATGGTCAAGTGTAGGTTAGCATGTTAGTCTGAAATAGCTAGGGCCACCTGACTAAAAGGACCTTGAACTGATCCCAAAATTCAGTCCTGTGGATCTTCTGTAGGAGTTCACAGGAAAGATTGTGAGCATAAGAGGAAATCAAAGCCTCTTTTTATTGGTAAAGGCATACAAAGACCATCAGCTATTCAGTTGTGCAGGGATAAACAAAATATGCCTATTTTTTCCCAGACTCTTTTTTCCTATAAAGCAACAGTTGAAAGCCACAATGACTATGGCCCACAAGGACCAGAAGTTGAAAGAAAAACGCCACCGCAGGAGAAAATGACAAGAAATCTACATTCATTCAAAACTAGTTTCTAGGTGCTGATAATCTTATTATCCCCTTGTAACACCTAGTAGAAGCCTCCTACTTCTGGGAGAAGAATAAGAAAATGTTAGTAAAGACTAATTCAGAAACAAGGCAGTTTTGAGTTACGACAGGGAAAAAAGTTTGTAACTCTGAAAAAGCCTTACCCTAAGCCTCTAGTGCCTAGGACTGCCCTAAGATGGAAGCTGAACCAAAACAACAGAGAATTCCTCCCTCACATGATCATATCCCAGGACAAATATTATGCACTAGTCCTCTGGAAGCGATATTTGAATCTTTTGGCCCACTGAAAGTAGCTTTATTAACAACAATCTTATGCTACTGTCAACTCCTGACTAGATTTACTCAACTGCCCATATTAGCAGCATGATAAAGGGATAAGCATCTAATTTCTCTTAGTAATTATTTTTGTCTCTAGTAATCTTTATCTAGTAATTTTTATCTCTTAGTAATTATTTTATCTTTAGTGTCACGATAGTGATAAACAGAAAGTCAGGGGGAAAAACTGACCATTAAACTCACTGTCAAGAGGCAAACAACCAACAAAACCAGACTCAGAGATGACTCAGATATTGCAATGAACAGAGAGAGTTTTAAGATCACAATGATTAAGCTGTCAACATCTCCTGTTGCACAAAGGAGCAATATATATGCACAAACAGAAAGTAACATTAATTATATTCCTTAGCCTGAATCCAATATAGTCTGAAATGCAGAAGTGCATATCAGCACAGATAGATAGTGCTCTGGGCAAGTCTGCTAGTACTGGCTAAAGAAAATTATAAAGGTAATTCTGAATGCTCAAAATATGAAAAAAACATTCTGTTTAGTTTTTCCTCTATTTATATTTTTTACAACCTATATGAAAAATAACATCATGGAGGCAGCACAAGATGTAGAGGGCTCAACAGAAGATGATAGTCGCTATCACTCTGAGGGAAAAGAATATCCCTCCATAACAGGCATGCTGGAGAAATAAAATATACTAAACTTATCACCAGTTCTATAATATTTTAAATTCTTATCTTCTTTCTCAGTATTACAGCTCTTTATTCTAGTAGTCTCAAAAAATTACTTATGTGTTATGTGTTTTTTTGTAGTTGTATTCAGTGAGGAAAACAATTGAATTTTAGAATTTCTTCCTATCCAGAACTAGAACTCTAGAAAATATTTTAGCTGCCTATACATCAAATCTAAAAGTATAAAAATGTGTGCAGTGTGGCTAAAATAGGGCTCTCAGAAACATTTATAGCAGTAAGTTATATAATAAAGTTCTCAAATTAATGTTTTAAGTATTAAAAAAAGCAAAAAAAAATAAGCAAAGTAAGTGGAGGAGGTAAATATAATAATATTCAAAATTTAATGTCATAAAAGAAGGAAAGAAAATAAGAAGAGAAGAAAGAAAGGGGATAAAAGGAAATAAACCCAAAATATGGTTTTCAAAAATCAACTAAATTGGTAAATTTGTTTATAGAATAATCAGGAAAGAGGAGAGAACACACAAACTACCAACACCAGCAATAAATGAAGAATTGTTAGAGATGATGCCAATTTAAAAGGAAATATTATCATTTAAGCCAATGCATTTGATAATTGAAATATATTCCTTGAAATAAACAAACTACTAAGTTCAATCAAGAAGAATTTATATTCCTATACCTATCTGAAAATTGAATTTATATTAAAGCAGCTAACAAAAAAACCCATGAAGCTTATGTAGCTTTACTTAGAAATTTTACAAAGCATTTAAGGAAAAGAGGAAATCAGTTCTATACAAATTCTTCTTGAAAATTTAAAAGAAGGGATTCTCAATGTATTTTATGATGTTTGCCTTTCTCTGATGCCAAAAATACTTCAAGAAAACAAAATTTATAAGCATATTCTAAATTATCAGTAAAATATTAGCAAATAAAGTCTAGTAATATATAAAAATGATACTATATCATAATCAACTGTTTCTATTCACATGGAAATGCAATGTTAGACCAAAATTTGAAAAATTTAATCAACATTATTTTTCATATCATTGGTATATACATGGAAAACACATATAAAAACAAATAAAATCATCTCAGAGACATAAAAATACATTTTGCAAGCATAATACTTATAATAAAACAATATCAGCAAACTAGGAATTTAATGTAAGACCAGAAACTATAAAACTCTTAGAGGAAAACATAGGCAGAACACTCTGTGACATAAATCACAGCAAGATCCTCTATGACCCACCTCCCAGAGTAATGGAAATAAAAACAAAAATAAACAAATGGGACCTAATTAAACTTAAAAGCTTTTGCACAACAAAGGCGACTATAAACAAGGTGAAAAGGGAGCCTTCAGAATGGGAGAAAATAATAGCAAGTGAAACAACTGATAAAGAATTAATCTCCAAAATATCCAAGCAGGTCATGCAGCTCAATTCCAGAAAAATAAACGCCCCAATCAAAGCGTGGGCCAAAGAACTAAGCAGACATTTCTCCAATGAAGACATACAGGTGGCTAACAAACATGAAAAGATGCTCAACATCATTCATCATTCAGAGAAATGCAAATCAAAACCACAATGAGGTACCATCTCATACTGGTCAGCATGGCTGCCATCAAAAAGTCTACAAACAATAAATGCTGGAGAGGGTGTGGAGAAAAGGAAACCCTCTTACACTGTTGGTGGGAATGCAAACTAGTACAGCCACTATGGAAAACAGTGTGAAGATTCCTTAAAAACCTGGAAATAGAACTGCCATACCACCCAGCAATCCCACTGCTGGGCATACACACTGAGAAAGCCAGAACTGAAAGAGACACGTGTACCCCAGTATTCACTGCAGCACTGTTTACAATAGCTAGGACATAGAAGCAACCTAGATGTCCTTTGGCAGATGAATGGATAAGAAAGCTGTGGTACATACACACAATGGAATATTATTCAGCTCTATAAAAGAACACATTTGAGTCAGTTCTAATAAGGTGGATGAAACTGGAGCCTATTATACAGAGTGAAGTAAATCAGAAAGAGAAACACCAGTACAGTACATTAATGCATATATGTGGAATTTAGAAAGATGATAATGTTGAGCCTATAGGAAGACAACAAAAGAGACACAGATGTAAAGAACAGACTTTTGGACTATGTGAGAGAAGGCAAGAGTGGGGCAATTTGAGAGAACAGCATTGAAACATGTTATTACCATATGTAAAATAGATGACTAGGGCAAGTTCAATACATGAAGCAGAGCACTCAAAGCTGGTGCTCTGGGGCAACCCAGCGGGATGGGGTGGGTGGGAGGTGGGACAGGGGTTCAGGATGGGGAACACATGTACACCCATGGCTGATTCATGTTGATGTATGGCAAAAATCACCATAGTGTTGTTAGGAAATTAGCCTCCAATTAAAGCAAGTTAATTAATTTAAAAAGAGGTAATGTTCTCAAGGCATATCCAAAAATAACCTGTTGCTAACTTCACATTTAATGTAGAAAGACAGAATCTGTTTGTTTTTAAGATGAAGAAAAGAAGAAGAATGTCTGCTTGCAACTTTCCAATTTAAATTGTGGAGGTTCTAGTTAGTTCAATAGGCAAGATAAAGAAACAAAAGGTAACTTAATTAAAAAATAGATAAAATGAATTTTATTTGCAGACTTTATTGTCTATAGAGGTAATCTTCAAGTTTTTACAAAAAAGCTGCTAGGACTAATAAGCAGGTTTAAGAAGGTTATATGTGAGAAAGTATGTGTGTCTGTGCATGTATATACAAAATTTCTCTTCTCTTTCTTGTCAATAAATAATTAGAAATAAAATATTTAGAAAGTACTACTTATAATAGGATTAAAAATGTTACCTAATTAAGGATGCACAATATTTATATGATGAAAACTATAAAACACTACAGAGGAAAACTAAGACCTAAATAAACATAAGAATAACTGTGTATATGGTTTAACAGATTGAAATGACTTACATATAAATTCTTCTAAAATTAATCTATTTGTTTAATACAAGCCCAATTATAATCTCAGTAGTTTTGCTGAAAAAAATCATAAATTTACCTTAATAAAAAAAGAAATCAGAAGAGCTGAAACAAATTTGAGAATTAGCATTGTTATCATTATCCTAAAAAATAAATGAATTTGTTTCTTCTGGGTTGTTGCCTGATATTTTACTGATATACCTGAAATAATATATAACAAATATTTTAGGTTGCTAAATTACATTCAAATTTGAGTTCTATTCTTGTCATATTTTCTACATAAGAACTAGGAAATTGATCCTTGAGAGTTTAAATATAGATATTAGAAGAGGACTGTTTGAAATAATTTATATGACATATTACCAAATCCTCAAATACCACTGAGTTCCCACTGCCAGCGGAGTCAGAAATCAGCCTCTCTTTTCCTTTCTAATATATCAGGTTCCATAACTACATTGTCTCATTAGTTAGTTTGCCTGGGGTTGCCATTTCCCTTTAGATCTCCCATCATACTTCCAATGATTCAGTCATATAACTAGGAACAGATCTCAGCATGACCCAGGATGCCAATTGCAGCATCAGACTTGAGAGGAGATATCTTGATCACAAAGTAAATGCTGGTTTTCCTAATTTATTTCATTAAACAAAAAAGTACTAGACACAGGAAGGAAGGGCACATTTACTGATATGAGTTTCATGAGTTTCTGAAGTAATATGTGATTTGAGAAGTGTTATATTTTGATCTTCTTAACTTTTCCCAAGACATCTTTAACAAATAGGCAGTGGGGAAAGAGAAACCTCCAGATCCTTTGGGTGTGTGGAGGCACTTGTTTTGAACTAACTAAAATCCCCAGGGACCAAGTAAACCACTGGTGTCTGTCAGGATGGTGGAGTGATTAATAAGATGCTGACCTGAATTTATGTCATAAGTGAAATGAAGTGAAGTGAAGTTGCTCAGTCGTGTCCGACTCTTTGCGACCACATGGACTATAGCTTACCAGGCTCCTCCTTCCATGGGATTCTCCAGGCAAGAGTACTGGAGTGGGTTGCCATTTCCTGGTCCTAGTCAAAAGAGCAACCATGTGGTTTTTTCACTTGTCCTTGAGATAATATTCCCATAAAGACTAAAATTAATCAAACTCTGCAAAATCTGTTTGAAGCAAAAGTTCAAAGACCATCATGCTATCCAGGAATACATATGAATTGATGAGAACTAAGCTGTAATGTATATATATTTTTCATATGGATGGATACTGGAGACAAAGTAGAAATTAGCAACTTCTATTTGATTTTACATTTTGCATTGAAGACAATTATCTTTGACACGGGAGGGTGTAATAAGAATGACCAATGCTTACATAGCTGCTGAAGGAATTCTGTAAAACATCTTGCTTTCTTATATGAACTTTAAGATTGGCAGCTTAGACTAATTATATTTTAGGATCTTAAATAAAGTCTCAAACGAGGTGCTTAATATTCTTTGAGGGACTTTGGAGAATAAAGGATATAATAGAGAATGTGCTTAGTCACTCAGTTGTGTCCAACTCTTTGTGATCCCATTGGACTGTAGCCCTGAATGGTCTAGCGGTTTTTCCTACTTTCTTCAGTTTAAGTTTGAATTTGGCAATAAGGAGTTCATGATATAAGCCACAGTCAGCTCCCAGTCTTGTTTTTGTTGACTGTATAGAGCTTCTCCATCTTTGGCTGCAAAGAATATAATCAATTGACTTCAGTGTTGACCATCTGGTGATGTCCATGTGTAGAGCTTTCTCTTGTGTTGTTGGAAGAGGGTGTTTGCTATGACCAGTGCATTTTCTTGGCAAAACTCTGTTAGTCTTTGCCCTGCTTCATTCCGCATTCCAAGGCCAAATTTGCCTGTTACTCCAGGTGTTTCTTGACTTCCTACTTTTTCATTCCAGTCCCCTATAATGAAAAGGACATCTTTTTTGGGTGTTAGTTCTAAAAGATCTTGTAGGTCTTCATAAAACTGTTCAACGTCAGCTTCTTCAGCGTTACTGGTTGGGGCATAGACTTGGATAACTGTGATACTGAATGGTTTGCCTTGGAGATGAACAGAGATCATTCTGTCGTTTTTGAGATTGCATCCAAGTACTGCATTTCGGACTCTTTTGTTGACCATGATGGCGACTCCATTTCTTCTGAGGGATTCCTTCCCACAGTAGTAGATGTAATGGTCATCTGAGTTAAATTCACCCATTCCAGTCCGTTTTAGTTTGCTGATTCCTAGAATGTCGACGTTCACTCTTGCCATCTCCTGTCTGACCACTTCCAATTTGCCTTGATTCATGGACCTGACATTCCAGGTTCCTATGCAATATTGCTCTTTACAGCATTGGATCTTGCTTTTATCACCAGTCACATCCACAGCTGGGTATTGTTTTTGCTTTGGTTCCATCTCTTCATTCTTTCTGGAGTTATTTCTCCACTGATCTCCAGTAGCATATTGGGCAGCTAATGACCTGGGGAGTTCCTCTTTTGGTATCCTATCATTTTGCCTTTTCCTACCATTCATGGGGTTCTCAAGGCAAGAATACTGAAGTGGCTTGCCATTGCCTTCCCCAGTGGACCACATTCTGTCAGGCCTCTCCACCATGACCTGCCCGTCTTGGGTTGCCCCGCAGGCATGGCTTGGTTTCATTGAGTTAGACAAGGCTGTGGTCCTAGTGTGATTAGATTGACTAGTTTTCTGAGTATGGTTTCAGTGTGTCTGCCCTCTGATGTGCTATTGCAACACTTACCATCTTACTTGGGTTTCTCTTACCTTGGCGTGGGGTATCTCTTCATGGCTGCTCCAAAAGCCAAGCTGCTGTACCTTACCTTGGATGAGGGATATCTCCTTACCACCACCGTTCCTGACCTTCAACGTGGGATAGCTCCTCTAGGCCCACCTGTGCCTGCACAGCCAACTCCTCGGGTTGCTCCTCCCGGCCAATGGCCCTGGCCTCGGGTGTGGCTGGCTCCTCCCAGCTGCTGCGCCTGGCCTCGGGCTCCGGGTGGTTCCTCAAGGTCACTGCCCCTGGCCTCTGGCACGAGGTGGCTTCTCCTGGCTGCCCCTGATCTCCGACGCAGGGTGTCTCCTCCCAGCTCCCGCCACTGACCTGGGATGCAGGGTAGCTCCTCCCAGCTACCGCCACTGACCTCGGACGCAGGGTAGCTCCTATTGGCTGTGCTTAGTGAGCCGGCTTGCAGCCGCCAGCAAGTTTGGAAAACTCAGCAGTGGCCACAGGACTGGAAAAAGTCAGTTTTCATTCCAATCCCAAAGAAAGGCAATGCAAAAGAATGCTCAAACTACCGCACAATTGCACTCATCTCACATGCTAGTAAAGTAATGCTCAAAATTCTCCAAGCCAGACTTTAGCAATGCGTGAACCGTGAACTCCCCGATGCTCAAGCTGATTTTAGAAAAAGCAGAGGAACCGGAGATCAAATTGCCAACATCCGCTGGATCATGGAAAAAGTAAGAGAGTTCCAGAAAAACATCTATTTATGCTTTATTGACTATGCCAAAGCCTTTGACTGTGTGGATCACAATAAACTGAGGAAAATTCTTCAAGAGATGGGAATACCAGACCACCTGACCTGCCTCTTGAGAAATCTGTATGCAGGTCAGGAAGCAACAGTTAGAACTGGACATGGAACAACAGACTGGTTCCAAATAGGAAAAGGAGTACGTCAAGGCTGTACATTGTCACCCTGCTTATTTAACTTATATGCGGAGTACATCATGAGAAATGCTGGACTGGAAGAAACACAAGCTGGAATCAAGATTGCTGGGAGAAATATCAATAACCTCAGATATGCAGATGACACCACCCTTATGGCAGAAAGTGAAGAGGAGCTAAAAAGCCTCTTGAAGAAAGTGAAAGAGGAGAGTGAAAAATTTGGCCTAAGGCTCAACATTCAGAAAACGAAGATCATGGCATCTGGTCCCATCACTTCATGGGAAATAGATGGGGAAACAGTGTCAGACTTTATTTTTTTTTGGCTCCAAAATCACTGCAGCTGGTGACTTCAGCCATGAAATTAAAAGACACTTACTCCTTGGAAGAAAAGTTATGACCAACCTAGATAGTATATTCAAAAGCAGAGACATTACTTTGTCGACTAAGGTCCATCTAGTCTAGGCTATGGTTTTTCCTGTGGTCATGTATGGATGTGAGAGTTGGACTGTGAAGAAGGCTGAGCGCCGATGAATTGATGCATTTGAACTGTGGTGTTGGAGAAGACTCTTGAGGGTCCCTTGGACTGCCCTTGGACTGCAAGGAGATCCAACCAGTCCATTCTGAAGGAGATCCACCCTGGGATTTCTTTGGAAGGAATGATGCTAAAGCTGAAACTCCAGTACTTTGGCCACCTCATGCAAAGAGTTGACTCATTGGAAAAGACTCTGATGCTGGGAGAGATTGGGGGCAGGAGGAGAAGGGGACGACCCAGGATGATATGGCTGGATGGCATCACTGACTCGATGGACGTGAGTCTGAGAGAACTCCGGGAGATGGTGATGGATAGGGAGGCCTGGCATGCTGCAATTCATGGAGTCGCAAAGAGTCAGATACGACTGAGTGACTGAACTTAAATGAACTGAACTGGACTGTAGCCCACCAGAATCCTTTGTCCTTGGGATTTCCCAGGCAAGAATAGTGGAGTGGGTTGCCATTTCCTTCTCCAGGGGATCTTTCCTACCCAGGGATTGAACCCATGTCTCCTCTGCTTCCTGCATTGCAGGTGGATCTATGCTCAAATGACAGACTGTTTTCCAAAGGAAGAAGAGGTTAATTTATTCAACTACTCATGAACTTTTTATCAACCTTCAGCAAGTTTTATAAAAGGATACTAAAAAAAATGACTTGAGAGTACATAGCAATAGAAAAATTCAAAACAATAGAACCCAACATGGATTTACCAAGGAGAAAAAAAAGCAAGGCATAATTTTTCTCTGCTGCTGGTCTGCTATATGGGGTGAATCAGGTAGCTTTGAAATACCTGTCTTTTAACAGGACATTTGGAAAAGTCTCTTTTGTGAATAATAAAAAATGAAATAGTTACATAGCTTATTTCTTAGATAAGTAATGGATTATAAAATCATAAATAAATACTGATAAGTGGATTAATGCAAATTTTGGAGAAAGTTGTTAATGGTCTAACGCAAGGTTCTACCCTGGATAATTACATGAATGGCTTATACTAAGATACAGAATACTTTTTGCATGAAAATTTTAGAAATTAGCAGAAAAATATTCATGGCATGCATATTGACTGCACAGTATACTTGTCATAATTTTGTTTGTTGTTTCGTGTGTTGTTTAGTCGCTAAGTTATGTCTCACTCTTTTTCAATCCCAAGGACTGTAGCCCTCCACGCTTCTCTGTCCATGCGATTTCCCTGGCAAGAACACTGGAATGGATTGCCGTTTCCTACTCCTGGGGACCTTCTTGATCCAGGGATCAAGCACAAAACTCCTGTGTCTCCTGATTTTGCAAGAGGATTCTTTACTGTTGAGCCATCAAGGAAGCAGAAGTCGTGATAGAATCTACCAAAAGAAGATCCACACTGGTTCTGGGAAATAATCATCCAAGAAAAATATTAGAAACAAGATAATGTTCATCTACCTCTCTTCTAAAGTCACCAAACAATTCTGATTATCCGAATTTGAAGTTTAGAAAAGGGAAATCAGGAATTAAGAACCCTGATTTGAAAAACTTCTGAGAAAATTAGAAATCTCTTTTATAGATTTAAACAGAACACTAGAAGATTCTGTGGACATGTGTATATGTGTAAATCTGACATGCAGACAAGAGATAAAACTATGCCATCAAAAGTCCATGTGAAAAATAGATGCTAGGAGAGGAAATGTCAAAGAGATAAGATAAAGCTCTAAAAGGGAAACATTTTACAGTTAGAACTTTCCAAGGAGGAAAAGTAGAATCTTCAGAGGTACTGAGTCATCTGACTGGAGGGGAAAAAAATTAGGATTTTCTAGTATGAGATGTGTGATTGGCAGGAATAACCTTTAGGGTTCCTGTCAAACCTGAAATTTGATGACTTTATGACTAAAAAATTACCATAAAACTTCACCTCCACTTTTTATTCATTCTGCCCTCTGTTCCTCTTGTCACTGTTTCTTTTATATTTTGTTTTCAGTAAGCCTTCTGAGAAATCCGTTTAGATTCATTTATTCTAGACATTCAAATTTAAGATTTGACCTCTCAGTCAGTGGTTACCAGACAATAGCAGCAATAAACTATTTCATTTCTGATTTGATTTCATCTTGCTTTTCCCAAAATACACCCAAGGAACTTTGTTTTCATTGACTCACTCCCTTATTTAAAAATACACGTGCTTATTATGTGTCTAGGATGAAGAAAGCATTATAGGATCAGGAGAAACTTGGAGAAAAAAATATCATGTTTCCTGCCTCCAATCCAAATATCTATTGCCAAATTATCCAGATGATGGGTTTCTGATTGTTTCCTGAACAAAATTCTACAATTTCCCCTAAATATCATTCCTAAATATAACATGATTCTTTATAAATTCATTTAAATTTGAAGTTATATATGTTATAGTTTAATACAATTCATATTTTTCCAAAAATATCAAAGTCAAGTACACAGCATTTCCAGGATCAGTCTCTCAGCAGTCTTTTTCATTGTGTTATATAACTTCCACCTAAAAGAACTGGAATTAAGGCAGAGGAAGTGGTTTTGCCTACAGTTGTCTAGAAAT
Source organism: Capra hircus (assembly GCF_001704415.2). Lineage (NCBI taxonomy): Eukaryota > Metazoa > Chordata > Mammalia > Artiodactyla > Bovidae > Capra > Capra hircus. The sequence goes on along the minus strand of NC_030831.1, from coordinate 19,097,181 downwards.
GTGGACAGTAGGAGCCAAAGCACTGATATGCAGCATGCATGTTTACTTCTGGCTTCAGAAACTATCCTCTAAATCAGTGATTCCCAAAAGCCTGCCTGACAATACTTCATCAGAATCACAAGCAAGTTTAACAAAAACTCGGATTTCTGGATTCTTTTGCAAGACACTTTGCATTAGATGTGCAGTTGGACCATGGAATCTCTATTTTTACTTTTCTGTACCTTTATTCACCATCACTAAGAAGAAGACATTCAAGGCACACTTTGGTTTCTTAACTCTTTGCTCTGATTTTGTTTTGATGGTTTAGAATTTTTAGTTTTACACTATATATCTTGAGCTGCTTCAGTAATTCTTGCTTAGAACTTCTATTATGATTTTCTTTTATACTATTGATATTCAGTTTGATTTATTATACATTGCTCAATATTTATTCTTATATTGAGACTTTTGTTTTCCCTTATCTTGAGATTTTATCTTGATTTATTTTTACTTGGTCACATTTTTTAAAGCATTTCTTCATGTGTGTTATCACTGGGATAATATTGTATCTGAGTCTAAAATGCTTTTATTTTGTCCAGAATTCTGGAATCTGAATTTCTTTAAAGCCCCTCTGCTGATTTTAATTTCAGCTAGATTTGAGAACCAATTCTAAATCCTCTAATGTACAGCACAGTTAAAAATCTCAGGTGCTAACCTTCACTTGAGAATAATTGCCTACTTTCTTTTTTCCTTCTCATGTGGATTGCTGTTGATAGTTCACTAAAAGCTGAAACTCCAAGTCCAATGAACATCTACACTTTCTTAGGCATGTGTTGAATGTTCCTTGGACTGAGAATTATCTTTGATGATGTGTTAATATTGAAGAGTGTGAATTACTTGGAATTCAGAAAGTTTGTGTGGAAATGCATGGTGTAGATCTTCTCCTCTCTCTCAGTGCTACAGAACAAAGAATAACCAGCACAAACAGTAACCCAGTTATTTTGTTCTCCTTCTTACTCTAATCTCCAAGGCAATATTTGTATCAATGGCTGAATTAAGAGTCAACATTTTCCACAAGTTGAACATATACAGAGGGATTGGAAAGAATGTTCTTCCATGTTCAGAGTCAAGCTAAAAATGTTGACAGTACAATTTTGAAGAAAGGAAATGGGACCCAAATTACCTGTTAAATGTATTAATATAAGGTTGATCCAGGGTTCAAAAGCTAGATCTATTCCCTGTTTTAATACTCACTTTTCTGGTATGATCACTCACCTAGAGCCAGACATCCTAGAGTTCAAAATCAAGTGGTCCTTGGAAAGCATCAGTACGAGCAAAGCTAGCGGAGATGATGGAATTCCAGTTGAGTTATTTCATGTCCTAAAAGATGATGCTGTTAAAGTGCAGTGCTCAATATGCCTTAAATTTGGAAAACTCAGCAGTGGCCACAAGACTGGAAAAGGTCAGTTTTCATTCCAATCCCAAAGAGAGGCAATGCCAAAGAATGCTCAAACTACTGCACAATTCGACTTATCTCACACTCTAGAAAACTAATGCTCAAAATTCTTCAACCAGGGTTCTATAGTACATGAATTGTGAAATTCCAGAGTTCAAGCTGGATTTAGAAAAGGCAGAGGAACCAGAGATCAAATTGCCAGCATCCATTGGATCATCAAAAAAGCAAGAGAGGTCCGGAAAAAACATCTACTTCTGCTTTAGTAACTACACCAAAGCCTTTGACTGTGTGGATCAAAACAAACTGTAGAAAATTCTTAAAGAGATGGGAATACCAGACCACCTTTCCTGACTCCTGATAAATCTACATTCAGGTTAAGAAGCAACAGTTAGAACTGGCCATGAAAACATTGAAAAATGGACAGTTTCCAAGTTGGGAAAGGAGTACATCAAGGCTGTATATTGTCACCCTGCTTATTTAACCTTTATGCAGACTACATCATGTGAATGCCAGCCTGGATGAAGCACAAGCTGGAATCAAGGTTGACAGGAGAAATATCAATAACCTCAGATATGCAGATGACATCACCCTTATGGCAGAAAGCGAGGAAGAACAGAAGAGCCTCTTGATGAAAGTGAAAGAGGAAAGTGAAAAAGCTGGCCTAAAACACAACATTCAGAAAACTAAGGTCATGGCATCCAGCCCCATCACTTCATGGCAAATAGATGGATAAACAATGGAAACAGTGAGAGATTTCATTTTCTTGGTCTCCAAAATCACTGCATATGGTGACTGCAGCCATAAAATTAAAAGATGCTTGTTTCTTGAAAGAAAAGCTATGACCAACCTAGAAAGCACATTGAAAAGCAGAGACATTACTTGGCTGACAAAGATCTGTCTAGTCAAAGCTATGGTTTTTCCAGTAGTCATGTATGGATGTGAGAGGTGGACTATAAAGAAAGCTGAACACTGAAGAATTGATGCTTTTGAACTGTGGTGTTGGAGAAGACTCTCCAGAGTCCCTTGGACTGCAAGGAGGTCAAACCAGTCCATTCTAAAGGAGATCATACCTGAATATTCACTGGAAGGGCTGACAGTGAAGTTGAAGCTCCAATAGTTTGGTCACCTGATGTGAAGAACTGACTCACTAGAAAAGACCCTGATGCTGGGAAAGATTGAATGCTGGAGGAGAAGGGGATGACAGAGCATGAGATGGTTAGATGGCCTCAGGGACTTGATGGACATGAGTTTGAGCAAACTCCAAGAGTTGGTGGTGGACAGGATAGCCTGGTATGCTTCAGTCTTTGGGGTCACAAAGAACCAGACATGACTGAGCTACTGAACGGGACTGAACTTTCTGGTTATGTTGTTGTCTTGAATAACTTAAAAAAAAATTCTTATAGTTACATAAGCAATAATTAAACAAGATCACCCTGAAAAGATTCTAAACCTTATGGGCATAACCAAAACCCTCTCTACAAGGTTCTGATTTCCTCTTATGTATCTACTGTTGCTAGTGGATGGACATCCTTCTTACCTATATGACATTTTGGGCAGGTTACTTAGCCTCTCCAAATTTAGGTTTCCATGGGTACAATGCAATTGTTGTGCTCTGCATCTTTGTCCCAGGCTTCTGAGAGATGTGATTGAGATAACTAACTTATAAAAATGTCTTGAAAAGTCAATAAAAATGTAAATGTATTGTAAGATGGATTAATATTAATAATTATAAATGTGAAGTACAGTTAAATATACATAAACAATTGAAATTACTGTGAATTATTAAAAATTTATGAAGTCAATTTTCAGTTCTTACTTTAAAAACTCCTTGAGAGTAAGGACATTACAGCAAAATTTTTTGGAACTCAGTGTCATAAGATGTATATGACTATAATTCCCATTTCCAGATCTTCATGGTAAACATAAGATATAAACATAACTTTTGCATAGTATGTATTAATTTGTTAAAGCTGTGTATTAGTCTGTTCAGACTTCCTTTACAATATACTATGGACTTGATGGTTAAACAACAGAAATGTTTTCTTACATTTCAAAGGCTGGGAAGTGCAAGAACAAAGTACTGGCAAAGTAGGTTTCATTCTGGCTCTTGGTTTGTAGGTGGTTGCCATTTTAGTGTGTGCCAGCATGACCTCTATTTTGTTGTTGTTAAGTGCTCAGAGAAAGCATGAGAGAACTCTCTTGATGCCTCTTTTTAAAATTACACTAATACTGTCAGATCAAGGCTCCACCTTCATGAATTCATTTAACCTTAATTACTTCTTTAGAGGGACCATCACCAAGTACAGTCACACCTGAGTGACTGTAGAGCTTGGGGCTTCAATATGTGAATTGTGCGGGACATAAACATTCAGTCTGTAATAGGCTGCCATTGCAAAGCACCAGAGACTGGGCGACTTAGCAGAAATTTATTTCCCCAGTTTTTAGAAGCTGGAAGTCTGAGATCAAGGTGCCTGCATGGCTGGTTTCTTCGGAGGCCTCTGTCTTGGCTTGTAGATAACCATCTTCTCTCAGTATCTTTGCATGGAGTCACCCTCTAAATGTGTCTGTGTGGAATTTCTTTTTCTTATAAAGACGCTTTTCATATTGAATTAGTCATAGGATTAAGGCTGATGTTAAAGACCTAATTTTAACCTAATTACCTCTTTGAAGATTTTATCTCCAAATATAGTAACATTCTGAAATACTGAGAGAACTTCAACATGTGAATTTTGGGAAGGGGCACAGTTCAGCCCACATCATGTACAAAACACTCAAGATCTGAAAAGTGCATTTTTATCTAGAAAAACTTATGATTTGCTCCAGTCAACACACACTCAACTGATAAATGCTCAGACAATAACTATTATCTAGTCATTTATAAACTAGTTTCCAACAGTCAGTCATTTGCTGGATTGACTCATGCCCCAATACTTTAATGCAATAAAACACATTTTTAAAAAAACATATCTCCAGTTAGTCCATGAACCTACTTCATAAAATAGCATGTCTTTTAGTGTTCATCTAACTCAGTATGGATAGACATTCTGGAATGAAATTTTCAAGAGTGTTCAATAATTTATGCTAATCACTAATTCCCACGACTGCCCCTCTTCTTTTAGTTTGAATAAGTGAAGATACTGTAAATTCAATCTTCTACTCTCAACAAAGGAGCTTTGCCTGTCCTTGTGCACGCTGACTCAGTCAGACAGAAGTAAACCTGACTGGCAGTTTTCTAGCTTCTTTTTGTATGCAGAGCTGCCTTCCTGAGGCCAGTATTATTAAGGTTGAATTTTGACATTTCAAAGGAACACCAGAAGACTTTGACCTCTTCTTTTGGAATTTGAAAGATACTGATGACCGTCTATTCACCTTATCTAGTACGATCTTCCTTTCCTCCTACTAATTAGAGAAAAAAATGATTATCTTTTAAACGAGATTTACTTCCCTTTCTAATTAACTGTCAAGAATAAACAAAAATAGTCTCTTCTATTTTAGCTCTCACACATAGGTTTTCTAGCTGGAGGAGTGACTTCGCATGCAAGGTCTCTGCTACTCACCTCTTACCATCATCACTCACAATTAAAACTCATTAAGATTTTCCTCACTTCCATCTTCTAAGGATAGAAATAATGCAGGCTATTACCATTTGTTTTATTCCAAGAGGGAAAATCCCCATGAGGGGTTTTATACTGAGAATTCCAGAATTTTCTTTTTAAATCACAGGACTGAGAAATAATGAGCTCTTAGCTTCACTGTCTTTTTTCCTTGTGTGTAGGTATATAATGTTTATTCTGCTGAAACTGTATATCATTTTCAGTAAAGTTCATTTATTTTCCAGTGTGGACTGGTTTAGTTTTCTTCTCCACTAGCATTGGGACAAATGTGCTACCATTACTAAGAAACCTACAAATCAACAGTAATAATCTGAGTGAGACTGTGCATTTGCTTTGGCATGTATGTGTGCCTAAGCATGTGTATAAATTTATATATTCACACACCCTTAGTCCCTATGAACTAAATTTTCACCAGAGTCAGCTAAAATTAAAGAGCAGAATAGGTGCTTGAAGACATTGCATCAGCTCCTCCATAACCCCAAAGATATCTTGTGATGATCTGACATGACATCATAAGTAACTCAATCTTCTTGCCGTTGAAGGGAAATAAGCTTCCCAAATTATCCTATTTATTTCTCTTTACTTTGAGTGAATTATCTTGCTAACCTGGGAGGAGAAACTCCAGGCAGCTTATCCACCATTTTGCCTCCTTTAAAACTTAAACCACAGACATATGCAAACATGCGAACACTTATAACAACATACACAGATATCTGCTCACAAAGAATAAATAGTTTCTTCTTGCTCTCCTACCTCTCATCTTCCAGGAAAGCTCCGTTTTTACTTTTTCACTATTATTTTCAGATTCAAGAAACATTGCTTAAGGAAGGAGACTCCAAACCTTTGCAATGAGGAGCTACTTTTTATAGCTCTGAATCACTGACATCTCTCCATGCTTGTGTTTGGGATGAGAGCAAGTTTTCTGGTAGTGATGTCTGTGAGTCACACGCGGATCAATTATCTCTGTGAGCCTGTATCCTCAGAAATATGTGGTGAATCACAGAACATTAATTAAAGAAAAGAAGAAGATATTGCACCAGGCATTCTGTAGGGACAAATCTAGATCATGAAATGAAGTCTATTGATCTATTTATTGGGGATTTTTAATTAGCAGAATTCTTATGCATAAGATTAAAAACAATCCATAACTGAACTCTTCCATAGATTTCCATGCTATTTACTCCCATTGTGTACAATATGTACCTTATCAACCCCCAGCTCCAAGGGAGCAGGAATTCTCAGTGTCACTGCACAATTTTCCTCCTACTGTCTACTTTTCAAATACTGAAACTCTTAGTTTTTTCCTCTTTTCCTCATAATTCAATCATTCTAATTCTCTCAGTGGAACCACCAGCTTCTTCAGAGGTGTCTCAAAGTCTTCTGGTTAGATTGTGATGAATGGGGAGAAGGAGTTGGAAGAAGGAGGTGAAGCCCTGAACTCTGAGATACAGTCCTGTACTTCAGTGAGAGATGGTCTGTTTAGGTTTGGGAAATAGGAATGTAATCTAAATGAAATTTGAAGAACCACTGCTTTAGAACTCATCTCAAATTCAGCACAAAATGATAGCTTTGTTCCATTTCCTATACCAATTTCTTTATTATGTGGTTCTTGAATTTTTAAAAAATGTTTACATCTGCTTGTGTTTTGTGTCCAATCAAAATGCATGGTCCTTTTGAATGCCACTTTTATCATTTTGTAATGTAACATCTCAATGTATTTTTAAGACCTGATTATTCTCAGTGTACCAATGTGGATCATTGTAGAGTACAGGATGCCTGGATATTATGTGACAATCTGTGCTTTCACACTTTCGGCTCCATCTTTGCCATGGTTGTCAAGTCAATCAGTCAAAGAGTTTCACTTGAATTGCTGAACCTGTAAGAGGCTCCTCTTGTTGGGAGGACTATGTTTACACAAGTGAAACACTTGGATAACAATGCAACATCCCATTAAAAAAGATGAAGAGAGGGTCAGACAATTGGCCATAAAAAAAAATGACTTCATATATGCTTAGTGCTATAGCATCTAAAAAATGCTTTCATGTTACCTCACCAATCAACTCTACCAAGATTTCAATAAGATATTATTACCCTCCTCATCAGAGAAGTTAAGACTCTTGTCTAAGACAGTAAAACAGCAACTAATGAGTTAAACATAAACTATAATTTTTAAATTCTCATTTCATGTAGGCTGTACTGGTAGAACAAAACCTCCACAGAAGAAGTGGATCCTGAGTTGTACCAGAAGATAGTCTATTAAAAAAAATGAGATCAGCTGAGAAAAACCTTTAAAAGAGTCTTAAATCCAATATTCTACAAGTTTGTTAATAGAGGTTTTCTGTGTAGGTGTAGACTAATGTAACTGATACACGTATGCAAAGCTGTTTCCTTCATTAAGTCATGATGCTGTCAAACATGAATCCCGCCTTCCATCTCAATATCTCTTCACTTTCCACTCCTCCTTTTTAGCTGTCATTTTGGAAGAAGGCATGCCCCTACTCATCATTTCAACAGCTTCCCCTTTACCTGTACTCTTGTTCTTATTATCTTGGAGTTTCTCTGGAACTTCATTTTATTAATAATTCTTTTCCATACTTATTATCTTTCACTCTCCATTTCTTCCTTCCCTAGGTTATGCAGACCTATGTAGCATAAAGTAAAAAAGAAATTGACACTTTTTGCTGCACATAATACTGTTCACTCTTTATTTCTGTTTATAATGTAAATTCTAAACTTTTTTTCATCAGTTCAATTTAGTCGCTCAGTCTTGTCTGACTCTTTGTTACCCCATGGACCACAGCACACCAGGCCTCCCTGTCTATCACCAACTCCAGGAGTTTGCCCCAAATCATGTCCATTGAGTCAGTGATCCCATCCAACCATCTCATCCTCTGTTGTCCCCTTATCCTCCTGCCTTCAATCTTTCCCAGCATCAGGGTCTTTTCAAATGAGTTAGCTCTTTGCATCAGGTGGCCAAAGTTTTGGAATTTCACCTTCAACATCAATGATTCCAATGAACACTCAGGACTGATCTCCTGTAGGAAGGACTGGTTGGATCTCCTTGGAGTCCAAGAGACTCTCACAAGTCTTCTCCAACACCACAGTTTAAAAGCATCAATTCTTCGGTGCTCAGCTTTCTTTATAGTCCAAATCTTACATCCATTCATGACTCCTGGAAAAACCATGGCTTTGACTACACTGACCTTTGTTGGCAAAGTAATGTCTCTGCTTTTTAATATGCTGTTTAAGTTGTTCATAACTTTCCTTCCAAGGACTAAGCATCTTTTAATTTCATGGCTGCAATCAAAATCTGCAGTGATTTTGGAGCCGCCCAAAATAAAGTCAGCCACTGTTTCCACTGTTTCCCTATCTATTTGCTTTGAAGTGATGGGACAGGATGCCATGATCTTAGTTTTCTGAATGTTGAGCTTTAAGCCAAGTTTTTCACTCTCTTCTTTCACTTTCATCAAGAAGCTCTTTAGTTCTTCTTCAATCTCTGCCATAAGGGTGCTGTCATCTGCATATCTCAGATTATTGATATTTCTCCCAGCAATCTTGATTCCAGTTGTGCTTCATCCAGCCCAGCGTTTCTCATGATGTACTCTGCATAGAAGTTAAATAAGTAGGGTGACAATATACAGCCTTGATGTACTCCTTTTCCTATTTGGAACCATTCATTTCTTCCATGTCCAGTTCTAACTGTTGCTTCCTGACCTGCATACAGATTTCTCAAGAGGCAGGTCTGGTGGTCTGGTATTCCCATCTCTTTCAGAATTTTCCACAGTTTATTGTGATCCACACAGTCATAGGCTTTGGCATAGACAATAAAGCAGAAATAGATGTTTTTCTAGAACTCTCTTCCTGTTTTGATGATCCAGCAGATATTGGCAATTTGATCTCTGGTTCCTCTGCCTTTTCTAAAACCAGCTTGAACATCTGGAAGTTCACGGTTCATATATTGCTGAAGCTTGGTTTGAAGAATATTGAGCATTACCTTAGTAGCGTGTGAGATGAGTGCAGTTGTGTGGTAGTTTGAGCATCTTTTGGCATTGCCTTTCTTTGGGATTGAAGTGAAAACTGACCTTTTCCAGTCCTGTGGCCACTGCTGAATTTTCCAAATTTGCTGGCATATAGAGTGCAACACTTTCACAGCATCATCTTTCAGGATTTGAAATAGCTTAACTGGAATTCCATCACCTCCACTAGCTTTGCTCATAGTGATGCTTCATAAGGCCCACTTGACTTCACATTCCAGGATGTCTGGCTCTAGGTGAGTGATAACACCATTATGATTATCTGGGTCCTGAAGGTCTTTTACGTACAGTTCTTCTGTGCATACTTGCCACCTGTTTTTAATATCTTCTGCTTCTGTTAGGTCCAGACTGTTTCTGTCCTTTATTGAGCCCATCTTTGTGCAAAAATTTCCGTTGGTATCTCTAATTTTCTCAAAGAGATCTCTAGTCTTTCCCATTCTAATATTTTCCTCTATTTCTTTGCACTGATCACTGAGGAAGACTTTCTTATCTCTCCTTGCTATTCTTTGGAACTCTGCATTCAGCTGGGTATATCTTTCCTTTTCTCCTTTTCTTTTTGCTTCTCTGCTTTTCACAGCTATGTGTAAGGCCTCCTCAGACAGCCACTTTGTTTTTTTGCATTTCTGTTTCTTGGGGATGGTCTGGATCCCTGTCTCCTGTACAATGTCATGAACCTCCATCCATAGTTCATCAGGCACTCTAACAGATCTAGTCCCTTCTATCTGTTTGTCACTTCCACTGTATAATCGTTATGGATTTGAATTAGGTCATACTTCAATGGTCTAATGGTTTTCTCTACTTTCTTGAATTTAAGTCTGAATTTGGCAATAAGGAGTTCATAATCTGAGCCACAGTCAGCTCCCTGTCTTGTTTTTGCTGACTATATAGAGTTTCTCCATCTTTGGTTGCAAAGAATATAATCAACTCTATTTTGGTGTTGGCCATCTGGTGATGTCCATGTGTAGAGTGTTCTCTTGTGTGGTTTTAAGAGGGTGTTTGCTATGACTAGCGCATTCTCATGGCAAAACTCAATTAGCCTTTTCCCTGCTTCATTCTCTACTCCAAGGCCAAATTTGCCTGTTACTCCAGGTATTTCTTGCCATTGGTTCCCTTGAAATTAACTCTTGCTCTCCCCACTTTGTGGAAATAACTAACTAAGCAGACATTTATAGTCAACAGTAATATACTTTTCACTATCCTAGTGTTTGCACCAGTTCTCAGTGTTCACTGCTATGCTAGGTTTTTATGTCTTATTCATGTTATAGGTGCAAACTCAGGGACCAAAAAATGTTCGGAATATAGTAAAAATGGTTTCAATGCAGTTATTTTCATATGACTCCAACACAACATTGTGGAAAATATTGGTGTCGTGCCCATTAAAATTAAGATGCATGTAATTGTGCTTGTGCTCAGTCGCTCAGTCATGTCTGACTCTTTTGTGGCCCCCTGGACTGTGGGCCTTCAGGCTCCTTTGTCTGTGGGATTTCCCAGGCAAGAATACTGGAGTGGGTTGCCATTTTCTTCTCTAGAGCATGTAACCTAGTATACACTAATTTCATTCCTAAGTTTCTACCCTACAGAAATGTTGTACATATACAGACAGGTATCTGCATAAAAATGTCCATAGTAGTTATTAAGAGATTAAATAGTATTATTTAATAGTATTATATAGTTATCAACAGTAAAATAAATATATGAATTATAGCATATATGGAAATGAAATGTTATACAGTAGGAAAAATTAAACTATTACTATTACAATCAGCATTTAGAAAAATTTATATTGGAGCATAGTTGATTAACAACAATCTGTTAATTTCAATTATTTTCACATTTATATTATTACAGAATATTGAGCAGAATTCCCTATGCTATACAATAGGTCTTTGCTGGTTATCTATTTTAAATAGAGGAACGTATACATCAACCCAAACTCCCAATCAGTCCTTTCCCTCTCCCTTTACACCGTTAACAATGTTTGTTCTCTAAGGCTGTGAATCTGTTTCTAGTTTCTAAATACTTTCATTTGTATCATTTTTTATATTTTCTAAATCATTTTTTTGGTTCCACATATAAGCAATGTCATATGATATTTGTCTTTCTCTGTTTGAGTTGCTTCAGTTAGTATGATAATCGCCAGTTCCTTGTATGGTGTTGGAAATGAAATGATTTCATTGGTTTCAATGATTGAGTAATATTCCATTGTATATGTGTACCATTTCTTCTTTATCCATTCCTCTGTTGATGGATATTTATGTGGCTTCCATGTCTTGGCTACTCTAAACAGTGCTGCAGTGAACACTGGGGTGCTTGTATCCTTTCAAACTGCGTTTTGCTCCAGGTATATGTCCAGGTGTGGGGTGGTCAGATCAAATTGTAGCTCTATTTTTAGCTTTTTGAAGAATTTCCATACTCTTTATAGTGGCTATACCAATTTATATTCCCCCAACAGTGCAGGAGAGTTCTCTTTACTCAACACTCTCTCCTGCATTTATAGTTAGTAGATTTTTTGACAATGGCTATTCTGACTTGTGTGAGGTGACACCTCATTGTTATTTTGATTTGTATTTCTGATAATAATTAGTGATGTTGCATATCTTTCCATGTGCCTCTTGGCCATTAGTCTGTCTTCTTTGGAGAAAAGTCTATTTAGGTCATCTGCCCATTTTTTGATTGGGTTATTTTTTTATTTCGATAATGTGCTGCACGATATGTTTGCAATTTTTAGAGACTAATCCTGCATTTGTCCCATCATTTGAAAATTTTTATTCCCATTCTGTAGATTGTCCTTTCATTTTGCCTATGATTCCCTTTGGTATACAAAAGCTTTTGAGTTTAATTAGGTCCCATTTGTTTATTTTTCTTTTTATTTGCATTAATCCTGAAGGCACCTTGGAAAAGATATTGCTGTGATTTATGTCAAAGCGTGTTCTGCATGTTTTTTTCTAAGAGTTTTGTTGTATCTGACCTCACATTTAGGCTTTTGATTCATTTTGAGTTTATTTTTTATGGTACTAAAGAATATTCTAAGTTTACATATAGCTGTCCAATTTTCAAAGCTACATTTATTGAAGATACTTTCTCTCCTCCATTGTAGTCTTGCCTCCTTTGTCATAGATTAATTGACGATAGGTGTGTTGATTTATTTCTGGGTTTTCTATCCTGTTCCATTGATTTATATTTCTGTTTTTGTACTAGCACCATACTGTTTTGATGAAGGTTCCCTCTATGCCCCGGTTCTGGAGAGTTTTTATCTTAAATAGATGTTGAACTTTTGTGAAACCTTTTTCTGGATCTATTGAGATAATCATGTAGTCTTTATTCATTAATTTGGTGATGTGATATTTCATAATTTTTGATTGCAGAAATTGAAAATACCTTGCATCCTTGTGGTAAATCCCACTTGATCATGGTGTACGATCCTTTTAATGTATTGTTGGATTCAGATTGCTAGTAATTTTTTTGAGGGTTCTTACATCTAGATTTGTCTGTAATATTGGCCTGTAATTTTCTTTTTTGTGATATCTTGTGTGGTTTTGGTGTCAGGGTGATGATGGCCTCATAAAATGAATTTGCAATATTTTCTTCTGCAATTTTTTTGGAATAGTTTCAGAAAGATGGGCATTAACTCCTATCTAAATATATGATAGAATTTGCCTGTGATATACCATCAGATCCTGAAAACTTTTGTTTATTGCAAGTTTTTTGAATCAGTTTCAATTTCATTATTTGCAATTGGTGTGTTCATATTTTCTGTTCCTTCCTAGTTCAGTGTTAGGAGATTGTACCTTTCTAAGAATTTGTCCATTTCTTATAAATTGTTCATTTTGTTGGCTTGTAGTAGTACATATTGTTTGTAGTAGTCTCTTATTGTCCTTTGTGTTCCTGTGGTGTCGGTTATAATTCTCATCTTTCATTTACAATTTTATTGATTTGTTCCCTCTCTCTTTTTTCTTTATCAGTATGGCTAAGCACATCAATTTTGTTTATTTTCTCAAAGAACCAGCTTTTAGTTTCACTGATCTTCATTATTATTTTCTTCATCTCTGTTTCATTTATTTCTGCTCTGATCCTTATGACGTAATTCCTTTTACTAATTTTGAGGTTCTTTTTTTTTTTGCTGTTGTTGTTCTTATTTCTTTAGTTGCTTTAGGTGCAAAAGGTTGGGTTGTTTATTTATGATTTTTCTTGTTTTCTGAAGTTTAAGATTGTATTGCTATAAACTTCCTTCTAAGAACTGCTTTTGCTGAGTCCCATAGGTTTTTGAATCACCATACTTTCATTTTCATTTGTTTTCAGGTATTTTTTATTTACTATTCTCATTTCTTTTCATTGTTTTTTCTTTATTCTATTCTGTGGCAACGAGTTCCATCATTCTGTCTTCCAGGTCACTTACCTATTCTGCTTCAGTTACTCTGCTATCAGTTCCTCCTAGTTTATTTTTCATCTCACTTATTGTATTGCTTCTTAGTTCTTCTAGGTCTTTATTAAACATATCTTATATCTTCTTAATATGTACCTTCATTCTTTATCTGAGATCTTTGATTATCTTCACTATCATTCTTTTTCCCTGTAGACTGCATATTTCCACTTCACTTATTTGTTCTTCTGGGGTTTTATCTTGTTCCCTCTATGGGACATATTTTTCTACTGTTTTATCTTATCTAACTTTCTGTGGTTACAGTTTCTGTTCCACAGGCTTCAGGGTCATAGTTCTTCTTACAGATACCCCTTGGTGAAGGAGTATGTCCAAGAGGCTTGTGCAGACTTTCTAGTGAGAAGAACTTCCTGCCTATTGGTGGGTGGGGCTAGATATTGTCTCTCTGGTGGGCAGGCCTATGTTTAGGAAGACTTTAAGCAGCCTTTCTGCTGATGAGGGGGCTGAGTTGCTGCCCTATTGGTTGTTGGGCCTGAGATAGCCCAGTAAAGGAGTCTATAGGCTTTGGGGTATGGCAAGTCATGTGAGAAAAATAGCAGCCTCCATGAGGACTCACGCCAATGAATACTTGCCAGAGTTGCCACTGCCAATGTCTTTGTCCCCATCATGAACATCATTTGCCCCCCAAATCCGTGGATGACCCTCCAATAATAGCATGTAGATCTAACCCAGTCTATAATGAAGTCATTGCTTTTTCCCCCGAGTCCTAGTGCACACTAGACATTGTGTGCACCCTCCAAAAGTGAAATTTATATTTTCCTTAGTCCTGTGGATTTCCTACAATCAAACTTTGCTTGCTTTCAAAATCAGATTCTCAGTGGGCTTCTCCTGTTCCTGGACCCCCAGGACCCCTAGGCTGGAAGCCTGATGTGGGGTTTAGGATTTTCACTTTTGTGGGAAAACTTCTGTGATTAATTATTTTCCAGATTATGGGTGCCCACCTGGCATGATAAGAGATAGGATTTTATTTTATCATGATTGCCCTTCCCCCATAATCTTGTTGTGGCTTTTTCTCTGTCTTAGGGTGTAGGGTATCTTTTTCGCTAAGTTCCAGGATTTTTTCTTTTTTTAAAGGCGGAGGGATGGTTGGTTGTTCAACAGTTAGCTGTGATTTTGGTGTTTTTGTAAAAAAGGGTGAGTTCACCTCCTTCTACTCCACCATCTTGCTGGCCAATCACAATTATTTTATCCTAACAGTTAGAACTGGTCATGGAACAACTGACTAGTTCCATATTGGAAAAGGAGTTTGAAAATGTTGTATATTGTTACTCTGCTTATTTAACTTATACACAGAATACATCGTGTGAAATGTAGGGCTGGATGAATCGCAAGCTGGAATCAAAATTGCTAGGAGAAACATCAACAATCTCAGATATGCAGATGATACCACTCTAATGGCAGAAAGTAAAGAGGAATTAAAGAGCCTCTTGAAGAAGGTGAAAGTGGAGAGTGAAAAAGCTAGCTTGAAACTCAACATTAATAAAACTAAGATCATGGTAGTCAGTCCAATCCCTTCAAGGCAAATAGAATGGGACAAAGAAGAAACAGTGACAGGTTTTCTTTTCTTGTGCTCCAAAACCACTGCACATGGTGACTGCAGCCATGAAATGAAAAGATCCTTGCTCCTTGGAAGGAAAGCTATGACAAACCTAGACAGCATATTAAAGAGGTGAGACCTCACTTTGAGGACAGAGGTCCATATAGTCAAAGCTATGGTTTTTCCAGTAGTCACATATGAATGTGAGAGTTGGACCATAAAGAAGGCTAAGTGTTGAAGAATTGATGTTTTCAAACTGTGGTGCTAGAGAAGACCCTTGAGAGTTCCTTGGACTTTAAGGAAATCAAACCTGTCCATCCTAAAGGAAATCAACTCTGAATATTCATTGGAATGACTGAAGCTTTCAGCGGAAGCTGAAACTCTAATACCTTGGCCACCTAATGTGAAGAGCCAACTCATTGGAAAAGACCCTGATGCTGGGAAAGATAGAAGTCAAAAGGAGAAGGAGGCAACAGAGGATTAGATGGTTAGATAGCATCACTGACTCAATGGACATGAATTTGAATAAACTCTGGGAGATAGTAGAGGACAGGGGAGCCTGGAGTGCTTCAAATCCATGAGGTTGCAAAGAGTCAGATGTGACTTAGCAACTGAATAACAACAGCCATTTTATAATCAATTAGTTTTATCTGTTGCTGATGGTTAGTTGCTGTGTCATATCCGACCCTTGTGATCCCATGGCTAAAGCCCATGAGGCGCCTCTGTCTATGGGATTTCCCAGGCAAGAACACTAGAATGCATTTGCCATGGCCTTCTCCAGCAGACCTTCCCAACCCAGAGATCAAACCTGTGTCTCCTGCATTGGCAGGTGAATTTTTTACATGAGTTACCAGGGAAGTCGTTTTATCTACAGTCTTTTTATTAACAGTTTTACTGAGATTTAGATCATATACTATCCAGTTCATCCATTTATTCTGTACAGTGTTTTTCTGTACTTTCAATGTGTTATATAACCATATTACAACCAATTTTTAATTTCTCTTAATAATACCCACCAAAATGCTGTACCCTTTAACAATCATTCTTCCTCCTGTTTTTCTTATTCTTTCAACAGTCCTAATTAACCAATTATCTATTGCCTGACTATATAGTTTTGCCTATTGGGGACATTTCAAATAGGTGGAACCATACAATATGTGGTCTTTTGTGGTTGAATTCTTTCACTTATCATATTATAAGATTTATCCATGTTGTAGCAAGCATCAGTTATTTATATTTTATTTATTTATTAGTTGATTAATTATTAAATAATATTCATACCACATTTTATTTATCATTGATAACTTGAACATTTGAATTATTTACACTTTTAAACTGTTATGAGAAATGCTACCTGAACAACTGCATACAAGTTTTGAGTTCATGTGTGTTTTAATTTCCCATATATACCTAGAAGTGTAATTGATGAGTAAAATCAAAACTTTTCTTTATCCTTTTGAGGAACCATCACACAGTTTCCCAAAATGGCTGTTTAATTCTACATTTCAATCAGCAGTATATGAGGGTTCCAGTTTCTCCATATCCTTGATAATACTTGCTATTAACTTTTTGAAAAAGCGAGGGAGATTTAGAGAGGATGTTCTCAAGGATTTGAAAGCTGAGCACTCTGAGAAATGCTACCCTCAACACAGATTCCTTCTCATCTGTCCCAACTCCAAACAACTTGTTTCTGTTAATCCAACAGTCATTGGTAACTTTGGATGCCTGGGATTAAGACATTGAATTATTTTATTACCCTAGATTGAGGGTATGGCACAAATATGTTTTCAAAGTTAAAATATGATTTTCAAGTAGATAATTTTCTATGTGAATTGAAAGTTGGGATGACCATTATTAAGATTTACATTTATGACCTAGAAAACTGTAAGAAATTAATCAAAATGGAGAAAAAATAGGGACAGCTATTAGAACAGTCAAAGAGACAAGGCATATTTTTCAAATGGTAGAAGTTTTAAAGAAAGAGACAAAAAGTTTGGGGGAAGGATTAAGATTTAAAGAAATAGTAGAAGAAAATTTTCCTGAGTTTAAGAATGTTATGCCTTGAATTTGCTCATAGAATTTCAATTTGGAGCAATGATTAAAAAAAGAACCAAATAAAAACCAGTAAAACATTTATATAAAACTTTTCAATTATGCCAATGCCAAAAACCTTGTAACCTCATAGGCAAAAGAATATGTTATTTACAAAGGAAAAATAAATCTGATAAACATTGGGCTTCTCATTTGCAATCCTGAGACAGGAGATAGTAAAATATCAACTGCCAATGAAATGAAAAATGTAATAGATGGGCTAAAATGCTGATTTAATACAGAGAGAATTTTTTTTTTTTTTTGCATGCAGAAAGTTCTATATTTTTTTCTTTTTTTTTATTTTTTTATTTTTTAAATTTTAAAATCTTTAATTCTTACATGCGTTCCCAAACATGAACCCCCCCTCCCACCTCCCTCCCCATAACATCTCTCTGGGTCATCCCCATGCACCAGCTCCAAGCATGCTGTATCCTGCATCAGACATAGACTGGCGATTCAATTCTTACATGATAGTATACATGTTAGAATGTCATTCTCCCAAATCATCCCACCCTCTCCCTCCCTCTGAGTCCAAAAGTCCATTATACACATCTGTGTCTCTTTCCCTGTCTTGCATACAGGGTCGTCATTGCCATCTTCCTAAATTCCATATATATGTGTTAGTATACTGTATTGGTGTTTTTCTTTCTGGCTTACTTCACTCTGTATAATCGGCTCCAGTTTCATCCATCTCATCAGAACTGATTCAAATGAATTCTTTTTTATGGCTGAGTAATACTCCATTGTGTATATGTACCACAGCTTTCTTATCCATTCATCTGCTGATGGACATCTAGGTTGTTTCCATGTCCTGGCTATTATAAACAGTGCTGCGATGAACATTGGGGTACATGTGTCTCTTTCAATTCTGGTTTCCTCGGTGTGTATGCCCAGAAGTGGGATTGCTGGGTCATAAGGTAGTTCTATTTTGCAATTTTTTAAGGAATCTCCACACTGTTCTCCATAGTGGCTGTACTAGTTTGCATTCCCACCAACAGTGTAGGAGGGTTCCCTTTTCTCCACACCCTCTCCAGCATTTATTGCTTGCAGATTTTTGGATCGCAGCCATTCTGACTGGTGTGAAGTGGTACCTCATTGTGGTTTTGATTTGCATTTCTCTAATAATGAGTGATGTTGAGCATCTTTTCATGTGTTTGTTAGCCATCCGTATGTCTTCTTTGGAGAAATGTCTATTTAGTTCTTTGGCCCATTTTTTGATTGGGTCGTTTATTTTTCTGGAATTGAGCTGCAGAAGTTGCTTTGTATATTTTTGAGATTAGTTGTTTGTCAGTTGCTTCATTTGCTATTATTTTCTCCCATTCAGAAGGCTGTCTTTTCACCTTGCTTATAGTTTCCTTTGTTGTGCAGAAGCTTTTAATTTTAATTAGATCCCATTTGTTTATTTTTGCTTTTATTTCCAGAATTCTGGGAGGTGGATCATAGAGGATCCTGCTGTGATTTATGTCTGAGAGTGTTTTGCCTATGTTCTCCTCTAGGAGTTTTATAGTTTCTGATCTTACATTTAGATCTTTAATCCATTTTGAGTTTATTTTTGTGTGGGGTGTTAGAAAGTGATCTAGTTTCATTCTTTTACAAGTGGTTGACCAGTTTTCCCAGCACCACTTGTTAAAGAGATTGTCTTTACTCCATTGTATATTGTTGCCTCCTTTGTCAAAGATAAGGTGTCCATATGTGTGTGGATTTATCTCTGGGCTTTCTGTTTTGTTCCATTGATCTATATGTCTGTCTTTGTGCCAGTACCATACTGTTTTGATGACTGTGGCTTTGTAGTAGAGCCTGAAGTCAGGCAAGTTGATTCCTCCAGTTCCATTCTTCTTTCTCAAGATTGCTTTGGCTATTCGAGGTTTTTTGTATTTCCATACAAATCTTGAAATTATTTGTTCTAGTTCTGTGAAAAATGTTGCTGGTAGCTTGATAGGGATTGCATTGAATTTGTAAATTGCTTTAGGTAGTATACTCATTTTCAGTATATTGATTCTTCCGATCCATGAATATGGTATATTTCTCCATCTATTAGTGTCCTCTTTGATTTCTTTCATCAGTGTTTTATAGTTTTCTATATATAGGTCTTTAGTTTCTTTAGGTAGATATATTTCTAAGTATTTTATTCTTTTCATTGCAATGGTGAATGGAATTGTTTCCTTAATTTCTTTTTCTACTTTCTCATTATTAGTGTATAGGAATGCAAGCGATTTCTGTGTGTTGATTTTATATCCTGCAACTTTATTATATTCATTGATTGGCTCTAGTAATTTTCTGGTGGAGTCTTTAGGGTTTTCCATGTAGAGGATCATGTCATCTGCAAACAGTGAGAGTTTTACTTCTTCTTTTCCAGTTTGGATTCCTTTTATTTCTTTTTCTGCTCTAATTGCTGTGGCTAAAACTTCCAGAACTATGTTGAATAGTAGCGGTGAAAGTGGACACCCTTGTCTTGTTCCTGACTTTAGGGAAAATGCTTTCAATTTTTCACCATTGAGGATAATGTTTGCTGTGGGTTTGTCATAGATAGCTTTTATTATGTTGAGGTATGTTCCTTCTATTCCTGCTTTCTGGAGAGTTTTTATCATAAATGGATGTTGAATTTTGTCAAAGGCCTTCTCTGCATCTATTGAGATAATCATATGGTTTTTATTTTTCAATTTGTTAATGTGGTGAATTACATTGATTGATTTGCGGATATTGAAGAATCCTTGCATCCCTGGGATAAAGCCCACTTGGTCATGGTGTATGATCTTTTTAATGTGTTGTTGGATTCTGATTGCTAGAATTTTGTTGAGGATTTTTGCATCTATGTTCATCAGTGATATTGGCCTGTAGTTTTCTTTTTTTGTGACATCTTTGTCAGGTTTTGGTATTAGGGTGATGGTGGCCTCATAGAATGAGTTTGGAAGTTTACCTTCCTCTGCAATTTTCTGGAAGAGTTTGAGGAGGATAGGTGTTAGCTCTTCTCGAAATTTTTGGTAGAATTCAGCTGTGAAGCCATCTGGACCTGGGCTTTTGTTTGCTGGAAGATTTCTGATTACAGTTTCAATTTCCATGCTTGTGATGGGTCTGTTAAGATTTTCTATTTCTTCCTGGTTCAGTTTTGGAAAATTGTACTTTTCTAAGAATTTGTCCATTTCTTCCACGTTGTCCATTTTATTGGCATACAATTGCTGATAGTAGTCTCTTATGATCCTTTGTATTTCTGTGTTGTTTGTTGTGATCTCTCCATTTTCATTTCTAATTTTATTGATTTGATTTTTCTCTCTTTGCTTCTTGATGAGTCTGGCTAATGGTTTGTCAATTTTATTTATCCTTTCAAAGAACCAGCTTTTGGCTTTGTTGATTTTTGCTATGGTCTCTTTTGTTTCTTTTGCATTTATTTCTGCCCTAATTTTTAAGATTTCTTTCCTTCTACTAACTCTGGGGTTCTCCAACTCTTCCTTTTCTAGTTACTTTAGTTGTAGAGTTAGGTTATTTATTTGACTTTTTTCTTGTTTCTTGAGGTATGCCTGTATTGCTATGAACTTTCCTCTTAGCACTGCTTTTATAGTGTCCCACAGGTTTTGGGTTGTTGTGTTTTCATTTTCATTAGTTTCTATGCATATTTTGATTTCTTTTTTGATTTCTTCTGTGATTTGTTGGTTATTCAGAAGTGTAGAATAACAGAGGCAGAAGATAGGATTAGTGAAATAGAAGATAGAATGGTAGAAATAAATGAATCAGAGAGGAAACAAGAAAAACGAATTAAAAGAAACGAGGACAATCTCAGAGACCTCCAGGACAATATGAAACGCTCCAACATTCGAATTATAGGAGTCCCAGAAGAAGAAGACAGAAAGAAAGATCATGAGAAAATCCTTGAGGAGATAATAGTTGAAAACTTCCCTAAAATGGGGAAGGAAATAATCACCCAAGTCCAAGAAACACAGAGAGTTCCAAATAGGATAAACCCAAGGCGAAACACCCCAAGACACATATTAATCAAATTAACAAAGATCAAACACAAAGAACAAATATTAAATGCAGCAAGGGAAAAACAACAAATAACACACAAGGGGATTCCCATAAGGATAACAGCTGATCTTTCAATAGAAACTCTTCAGGCCAGGAGGGAATGGCAAGACATACTTAAAGTGATGAAAGACAATAACCTACAGCCCAGATTACTGTATCCCAGCAAGGATCTCATTCAAATACGAAGGAGAAACCAAAAGCTTTACAGACAAGCAAAAGCTGAGAGAATTCAGCACCACCAAACCAGCTCTCCAACAAATTCTAAAGAATATCCTCTAAACAGGAAACACGAAAAGGATGTATAAACCCGAACCCAAAACAATAAAGTAAATGGTAACGGGATCATACTTATCAATAATCACCTTAAATGTAAATGGGTTGAACGCCCCAACCAAAAGACAAAGACTGGCCGAATGGATACAAAAACAAGACCCCTCTATATGCTGCTTACAAGAGACCCACCTCAAAACAAGGGACACATACAGACTGAAAGTGAAGGGCTGGAAAAAGATATACCACGCAAACAGAGACCAAAAGAAAGCAGGAGTGGCAATACTCATATCCGATAAAATAGACTTTAAAACAAAGGCTGTGAAAAGAGACAAAGAAGGCCACTACATAATGATCAAAGGAACAATCCAAGAAGAAGATATAACAATTATAAATATATATGCACCCAATATAGGAGCACCGCAATATGTAAGACAAATGCTAACAAGTATGAAAGGGGAAATCAACAATAACACAATAATAGTGGGAGACTTTAATACCCCACTCACACCTATGGACAGATCAACTAAACAGAAAATTAACAAAGAAACACAAACTTTAAATGATACATTAGATCAGTTAGACCTAATTGATATCTATAGGACATTTCACCCCAAAACAATGAATTTCACCTTTTTTTCAAGTGCTCATGGAACCTTCTCCAGGATAGATCACATCCTGGGCCATAAATCTAAACTTGATAAATTCAAAAAAATCGAAATCATTCCAAGCATCTTTTCTGACCATAATGCATTAAGATTAGATCTCAATTACAGGAGAAAAACTATTAAAAATTCCAACATATGGAGGTTGAACAACACACTTCTGAATAACCAGAGAGAATTTTTAAACTGGAATTTGAAACCAAGAAAATTACTCAGAATGCAGCAAAGAGAGATAAAGACATAAAGGCTGGATAAGGATTTTTTTTAATTTTTATTTTTACTTTATTTTACTTTACAATACTGTATTGGTTTTGCCATATATTGACATGAATCCGCCACGGGTGTACATGAGTTTCCAATCCTGAACCCCCCTCCCACCTCCCACCCCATATCATCTCTCTGGGTAGAGATTTTTAAAGCAATAAGCTTTTTTTTATATCATTACATGATAATAAAATAATTTCTTTATCAGGAATCCTAAAAGTAAGCTTCAATTTATATAAAGCAAACAGAGCAAAGACTGATAAAATTTTAAAGAAATCAACATTAAACTGGAACCATATTGTGTTTAAAATATGTCTCTTAGAAACTAGAACAATTAGTAAGAAAACATATGTATTAAGATTATTAAATGATATAGTAAAGTATGATTTTATAGATACCACGCTGAATAAAACTATCCTTGTATTTATGTCTGTCTATTATCTATCTAGCTAGCTAATATCCATGCACACACAATACATGCATTTTATTTTTGCACTTAATTCTTAGATTTTATATATATACCTATCAAGCATACATGCAGCATTTACAAAAATAGAAACAGAGATATACTTCTCCAAGTCCCACCAGTTATTCCAGTTCATGCCAATCTCTATTTTTTGTTCTCTCTGTTATATTGAGGACTTGTATATCTGGTTGGTACATAATTGTGTTCTACTGAAACCTGTGAATTCAAAGGCTTATTTTTTCATGGCAGAATTACAAACTATTTGATTGCAGGTAATCTGAGGTATCCCTGAAATGAGGACTCCTTGACTTGTGTTTCTAATAACCTTCATAATTTCCACCATTAACTACATCTTATAAGTATAGCAATAACCCTGGGAATCAATAAAAAAAATGCAAAGTCAATGCCCCAGTGACATAGGATTACAACTCACTGGTTGCTAGCCCTGTTTTAATCCTAGGCATGGATACTCTCAGCTAGTCTTGGTTCTGATTCTGTAACTAAGTTTGCACTTTGAATTCTAACTTCAGCAAGTGGACTCCTGTTTTAGTAGCTCAGTGATACTGTTCTTCCATGTTTGTTATACTGTTTCTGCTTGTTACATACTGCCATGACCCCACTTACAGCATTGGTTGGTTATCCTTCTTAGTCTTGCTTGAAAGAAAAGATGCCTTTCCCTCTTTATCAGGATATGAACATCTTACCCATGTAACCGACTCCTCCAGTTTCCTGTAGCTCAGACCTCCCAGATCCCCTCCATTATTCATTTGTCTGTCAAGTCTAGAAGATGCCGTTGCTCTCTCAGTCTGGCAGGTCACCAGAATCCTAATTTTGATCCTCTTCATGTCTTCTTCAGCTCTTAGAAGAGGACTAAATTTGTGGTAACCTCAATTATAATACTTGCTACTGAATAATTAATATTTTAAAACTCAACATTTCTCTTCCTTGATTCTTTGTCTTTAAAAGACTAAAAATATCTGCAAAATCAGAGATCCTATCCCTTTCTTAGGCAGTCCTGTGTTTTAGAGTCCTTTCCAAGATATACAAGTTCTAAAAATTGGAGTATGAATGCCAAAGGACACGTGATGGAAAGATGTTTATGCAAGCTAGGGTGACAGCTTGCAGCTCAAAGTGATGTCTTCAAATCCTGCTGAAAAAACACCACTCTAACCCTGAAGCAACAATCTTCTCTTCAACATAAAGAGTTCTGTGATTAGAACTGTCCTGATTTTCTGCAAATACCTTTTTCAAAGGATTTTGGTGTACCTCATATTTAAGCATTATTCATGTTAGCAGAGAAATTAAATTCCTCAAATCCTATTTAAGGCTGGGAATTGGGGGGATGGAGAGCAGGGGAATTTACTCACTGATGCTAAAGTAGAAAACAGAGAGCATGACTTGCAGCTGTTCAGCTCTGTCTTAAGAAAACAAACCTCCTAACCAGCTAACACCAAACACCTTTCACTCGGTTCCCATGGCAACACCTCCATCCTCTGGTGCCCAGGGTGTCTCTAATGCCTCCAACTAGTTGGGTTCATTGGCACCTGCTCTCCTTGCTCGCTTTTGTCAAAACTTATTTGAATGAGAATCTTTCCTGATAGCACCACTGGGAGAAGAAAGCAAGCACATTTAGCTCACTGGGGATCTCCTTCAACTCCTAGACAAGCTAGCATCTTAGGCTTCCCAAGGGGAGAGTTGTTTCCAGGGCTCACTGTGTCCTGTCCACAGACATGCTCACCCTATCTTGCATGTTAAAGCAGTGAACTGGAAATGTAGGCCCCTCTGAAAACCTGTTCTTGCCCAGTACCTTTGTCATAGTCTATGCTACCTAGGTTTCTGATGCTTTGCAAGAGAAAGAAAGAGTTAGTACGAGGAGCAGGTGTTCTGATCCTTCGGTACAATCAGCCAATGGGAGCAATCACTGGTGATGTAATGCTCCTAACTTTTCCAGCTCGAGGACTTAGGGTGGGATTTGTGGTGGTTTGGATTTTCTCTGGCCTATATTGAACTAGATTTTTCTCTCCAGCTATTTATGTCCTATCACTTAAGTTCAGGTTTTCTCAAGAATACAAGGATGCTGCATTTAAGACAGGATTCAGAGAGAGCCAGGCAGGCTGGATAAAGCAGCGAGTGTGACAGCAAATTTCCTGTCTATAATCTGGTGGTGTGTTTTTATGTAACCTCCTGAGAGAGTGTATCAAGAGACCCCTTCCATCTTTCAAACTGAGCTGACCCCAGACCTGAAGGAGCACAGATTCCTTCATATTATCTCATACCTTCATTTCTTTAATTCAGTTACCTATTAAAACTCTCTAGCACTGAGGAGGAGCCAGGTGATCCTGGAGTTCTAAGGTGGCAAACCATCCCAGTTTGCCACTGACAAGGGGATTTCATAGAAGCAGTACTTCCACTGCTAAACTTAGAAAAGTTTGGGGTCAATTGGTTTAATTATTTACCCAAAGTAAAGAATATAATAAATGTTTTGGAGAAAAAGAAGACTTCAGAATGAACTTTGTTGAGCAGAAAACTTCAAGATCAAATAGAGGCATGTAGTACCCTTTGAGTCTATTAATTTTATTCCCCTGATAGCCTGTTATTTAAGATATGTATTCTATATTTAGTGGTCATAGAAACAAGCTGACTTTTTATGTGTTGAAAGACTGTTTGCCTCTTTTCTCAGGTTTGTAGCTCTTATGCTCATATCCTCTTATCTTTTCACTTGTGCTTTCCAAAGTAAATTTTTATTTCCAAAAGGAAATTAGTGAATGTTGGGGAATTTACTGAAGATTTCATTAGGGAAATAAAGAAAGGGAATTAAATGGCATTTCATTGAAAACTAAAGTTAGATTTGTTATTTTGCCTGTTTCATTTCTTACTCATGCAGAAATGAGGTCAATTGTAGTCCTCTTTCCAGGAGTTTTTAGAGCCAAAACCTCCATGTGATTATCCCTAATTTGTGTGAAATAACTAGATTTTCCATGACTTCTTTCTTCAAACTTATGTAACCCTACCAACTAAATGTATTTAAGTATGTGAAAGACATTATATTTAGGATGCAGATTTTGTTTGTACTCAGTAAACAGAATTTGCCAGTAGGTAATACTTCATGGATCATAACCTTGTCATGGCAAAGGGGCTTTTTTAACTCAGTGAGCTGCAACCCATGCTGTGCAAGGCTGCCCAAGACAGTCGGGTCATAGTGAAGAGTTCTGACAAAACATGGTGCACAGGAGGAGGGGATGGCAAACCGCTCCAGCGTTATTGCCACAAGAACCCCATGAACAGTATAAAAAGACAAAAGATGTGACACTGAAAAATGAGGCCATCGGATCAGAAGGTGCCCAATATACTACTGGGGAATAGGAGAGGGCAGTTACTAATAGCTCCTTTTTAAAAAATATAAATGTATTTATTTTAATTGGACTAATTACTTTACAGTATTGTACTGGTTTTGCCATACATCAACATGAATCCTCCATGGGTATACATGTGTTCCCCATCCTGAACCCACCTCCCTCCCTGTACCATCCCTCAGGGTCATCCCAGTGCACCAGCCCCAAGCATCCTGTATTATGCATCGAACTTGGACTGGCGATTCATTTCATATATGAGATTACACATGTTTCAATGCCATTCTCCCTAATCATCCCACCCTCTCCCTCTCCCACAGAGTCCAAAAGACTGTTCTATACATCTGTGTCTCTTTTGCTGTCTTGCATACAGCGTTATCATTACCGTCTTTCTAAATTCCATATATATGTGTTAGTACACTGTATTGGTGTTTTTCTTTCTGGCTTACTTCACTCTGTATAATAGGTTCCAGTTTCATCTACCTCTCCTTAAAGAATGAAGGGGCTGGCCAAGGCAGAAGTGGTGCTCATTGGTGGGTGTGTCTGGTGATGAAGGTAAAATCCAATGATGTAAAGAACAATATTACATAGAAACTTGAAATGTTAGATTCATCAGTTCAGTTCAGAAGCTCAGTCATGTCTGACTCTTTGCGACCCCATGGACTAGAGCATGCCAGGCTTTCATGTCCATCACCAACTCCCAGAGCTTGCTCAAATTCATGTCCATTAAGTCAGTAATGCCATCCAATCATCCCATTCTCTGTAGTCTCCTCATCCTGTCAATCTTTCCCAGCATCAAGGTCTTTTCCAATGAGTCAGTTCTGTGCATCACGTGGCCAAAGTATTGCAATTTCAGCTTCAGCATCAGTCCTACCAATGATTATTAAGGACTGAGGTCCTTTTTCTGAATGTTGAGCTTTAAGCCAACTTTTTCACTCTTTTCTTTCACTTTCATCAAGAGGCTTTTTAGTTCCTCTCCACTTTCTGCCATAAGGGTGGGTGTCATCTGCATATCTGAGGTTATGGATATTTCTTCTGGGAGTCTTGATTCCAGCTTGTGCTTCTTCCAGCCTAGCATTTCTCATGATGTACTCTGCATATAAGTTAAATAAGCAGGGTGACAACATACAGCCTTGACGTATTCCTTTTCCTATTTGGAACCAGTCAGTTGTTCCATGTCCAGTTCTAACTGTTGCTTCCTGACCTGCATATAGGTTGTTCAAGAGGCAAGTCAGGTGGTCTGGTATTCGCATCTCTTGAAGAATCTTCCACAGTTTATTGTGATCTACACAGTCAAAAGCTTTGGCATTGTCAATAAAGCAGAAATAGATGTTTTTCTGGAACTCTCTTGTGTTTTCGATGATCCAGCAGATGTTGGCAATTTGATCTCTGGTTCCTCTGCCTTTTCTAAAACCAGCTTGAACATCTGGAAGTTCATGGTTCACATATTGCTGAAGCCTGGCTTGGAGAATTTTGAGCTTTACTTTACTAGCCTGTGAAATGAGTGCAATTGTGTAGTAGTTTGAACATTCTTTGGCATTGCCTCTCTTTGGGATTGGAATGAAAACTGACCTTTTCCAGTCCTGTGGCCACTGCTGAGTTTTCCAAATTTGCTGGCATATTGAGTGCAGCACTTTCACAGCATCATCTTTCAGGACTTGAAATAGCTCAGGATGGGTGTTCTTTGGAAAGAATGATGATAAAGCTGAAACTCCAATACTTTGGCCACCTCATGTGAAGAGTTGACTCATTGGGAAAAGACTCTGATGCTGGGAGGGTTTGGGAGCTGGAGGAGAAGGGGACGACAGAGAATCAGATTGCTAGATGGCATCACTGACTCAACGGACATGAATTTGAGTGAAATACTGGGGTTGGTGATGGACAGGAAGGCCTGGCGTGCTGCAATTCATGGGGTCTCAAAGAGTTGGACATGACTGAGTGACTGAACTGAACTGCCTGAACTGATGCCCTTTAGGATTCACTGGTTTGATCTCCTTGCAGACCAAGGGACTCTCGAGAGTCTTCTCCAACACCACAGTTCAAAATATCAATTCTTTGTCACTCAGCTTTCTTTCTAGTCCAACTCTCACATCCATACATGACTACTTGAAAAACCATAGGTTTGACTAGATGGACGTTTGTTGACAAGGTAATGTCTCTGCTTTTTAATATGCTTTCTAGATTGGTCATAGCTTTTATTCCAAGGAGCATGTGTCATTTAATTTCATGGCTGCAGTCATCATCTGCAGTGAGTTTGGAGCCCAATAAAATAAAGTCTGTCACTATTTCCATTGTTTCCCCATCTAGTTGCCATGAAATGATGGGACCAGATGCCATGATCTTAGTTTTTTGAATGTTGAGTTTTAAGCCAAATTTTTCACTCTCCTCTTTCACTTTTATCAAAAGGCTCTTCAGTTCCTCTTCACTTTCTGCCATAAAGGTGTTGTCATCTGTGTATCTGAGGTTACTGATATTTCTTCTGACAAACTGTATTCCAGTTTGTGCTTCATCCAGGCCAGTATTTTTCATGATGTACTCTGCATGTAAGTTAAATAAGCAGGGTGACAATATACAGCCTTTATATACTCCTTTCTCAATTTGGAACCAGTCTGTTGTTCCATGCCCAGTTCTAACTATTGCTTCTTGACCTTCATACAGATTTCTCAATAGGCAGGTAAGTGGGTCTGATAGTTCCATCTCTAGAAGTACTTTGTTGTGATTGACACAGTCAAAGGCTTTGGTGTAATCAATAAAGATGAAGTACATGATTTTTCTGGAATCCTCTTGCTTTTTCTATGATCCAACAGATGTTGGCAATTTGATCTCTATTTCCTCTGCCTTTTCTAAATCCAGCTTGAACATCTGGAAGTTCACAGTTCACATACTCTTGAAGCCTGGCTTGGAGAATTTTGAGCTTACTTTACTAGCGTGTGAGATGAGTACGATTGTACAGTAGTTTCAACATTCCTTGGCATTGCCCTTCTTTGGGATTGGAATGAAAACTGAACTTTTCCAGTCCTTTGGCCACTGCTGAGTTTTCCAATTTGCTGGTATACTAAGTGCAGCACTTAAAAAGGATCATCTTTCTGATATAGCTCAACTGGAATTACATCATCATCACTAGCTTTGTTCATAGTGGTGCTCCTAAGGCCCACTTGACTTCACATTCCAGGATTCCTGGCTCTAGGTGAGTGATCACACCATCGTGGTTATCTGGTCCATGAAGATGTTTTTTGTATAGCTCTTCTGTGTATTCTTGCCATCTCTTCTTAATATTTTCTGCTTCTGTTAGGTTCTGCTTCTGTTAGGTTCATAAATCAAGGTAAATTAAATGTGGTCAACAAAATGTAGCAAAAGTGAACATTGACGTCTAGGAATCAGTGAACTAAAATGGATGGGAATAGGTGAATTTAATTCAGATGACCATTATATCTACTACTGTGAGTAAGAATCCCTTAGAAAATGGAGTAGCCCTCATATTCAAGGGAAGAGTCAGAAGTGCAATACCTGTGTGCGACCTCAAAAACAATAGAATAACCTTGGTTCATTTCCAAAGCAGAGAATACATCATCACTCTAATCCATGTCTATGTCACAAACACAAATGCTGAAGAAACTGAAGTTAACTGGTTCTATGAAGACCTACAAGATCTTCTAGAACTGAAAGCAAAAACAAAAACAAAAACAACAGTCTTTTCATCATAGACAATTGGAATACAAAGCTACGAATTCAAGAGATACTTGGAGTAATAGACAAGTTTGGCCTTGGTGTACAGAATGAAGCAAGGTGATGGCTAAAAGAGTTTTGTCAAGAGAACACATTGGTCATAACAAATCCTCTTTTCCAACAACCCAAGAGATGATTCTACACAATGGACATTACTAAGCGGTTGATGCTTGGTGATACAAAGATTGATTATACTCTTTGTAGCTGAAGATGGAGAAGCTCCATCACCATCAGCAAAAACAAAAACTGGAGTTGACTGGCTCAGATTATGAACTCCTTATTGCAAAATTCAGGCTTAAATTGAAGAAAGTAGGGGAAACTAGTAGGCCATTCAGGTAAGATCTAAATCAAATCCCCTATTAATTATACAGTGGAGCTGACAAATAGATTCAAGTGATTAGATCTGGTAGACAAAGGGCCTGAGGATCTATGGACAGAGGTTCCTAACATTGTACAGGACTCAGTGAACAAAACCATTCCAAAGAAAAAGAAATGGAAGAAGGCAAAATGGTTGTTTGAGGAGGTTTTACAAACAGCTGAAAAAAAGAAAAGCGAAAATCAAGAGAAAAAGGGAACAATACAACAAACTGCATGCAGAGTTCCAGAGAATAGCAAGGGGAGATAAGGAGGCCTGCTTAAAACAACAGTGCAACAAGAGAGAAAAAAAATAGAATGGAAAAAACTAGAGATCTCTTCAAGAAAATTGGTGACATCAAGTGAACATTTCATGCAAAGATAGGCACAATAAAGGACAGAAATGAAATGGACCTAACAGAAGCAGAAGAGATTAAGAACAGGTGGCAAGACACAGAAGTACTATATAAAAAAGGTCTTAATGACCCTTATAACCTCGATGATGTGGTCACTCATTTAGGGCCAGACATCCTAGAGTGTGAAGTCAAGTGGGCCTTAGGAAGCATTACCACAAATAAAGCTAGTGAAGGTGATGGAAATCCACCTGAGCTACTTCAAATCCTACAAGATGATGAAAAATGATGCTGTTATAGTGCTGAATTCCATATGTCAGCCAATTTGGAAAACTCAGCTATGGCCACAGGACTGGAAAAGGTCAATTTTCATTCCATATATGATTAATGGAAAAACCCTAGCTTTGACTAGATGTACCTTTGTTGGCCTTTCTTTGGGACTGGAATGAAAACTGTACAATTGTACAAGCTACTGTACAATTATGCTCATTTCTCATGCCAGTAAGATTATACTCAAAATATAACGGACTTGATTTCAGCTGTTCATGAACCAAGAACTGCAAGATGTACAAGCTAAATTTCAAATAAGCAGAAGGCCCAGAGATCAAATTGCCAGGATTTGTTGGATCATAGAGAAAGCAAGGGAATTCAGAAAAAAAAATTTTTTGCTTAAAGCCTTTGACCGTCTGGATCACAATAAACTGTGAAAAATTCTTCAAGAGATGGGAATATCAGACTGCCTTATCTGTCTTCAGAGGAACCTGTGTGCAGGTCAAGAAGCAACAGTTAGAATCAGACATGGAACAATGGACTGGTTCCAAATTGGGAAATGAATACAACAAGGCTATATAATGTTAACTTGTGTATATAATTTACATGCAGAGTACATCATGCGAAATGCCAGGCTGAATAAATCACAAGCTGGAATCAAGATTGCTGGGAGAAACATCAGCAACCTCAGATATCCCAGATGATACGACTCTATAAAAAAGAAAAGACATCACTTTGCTGACAAATTTCCATATGGTCAAAGCTATCATTTTCCAGTAGTCATGTATGAGTGTGATAATTGGATCATAAAGAAGGCTGGGTGCTGAAGAATAGATGCTTTTGAATTGTGATACTGGAGAAGACTCTTGAAAGTCCCTTGGACTGTAAGGAGATCAAACCAGTGGATTCTAAAGGAAATCTGAATATTCATTGGAAGGACTCATGCTAAAGCTGAAACTCCAGTACTTTGCCACCTGATGTGAAGAGCTGACTTTTTGGAAAAGGCCCTGATGCTGTGAAAGATTAAGGACAGGAGGAGAAGGGGATGACAGAGGATGAGATGGTTGGATGGCATCATCAACACAACTGAAATGAGTTTGAACAAACGAGAGATAGTGAAGGACACAGAAGCCTGTCTTGCTGCAGTCCATAGGTTCACGAAGTGTTGGACAGGACTTAGGAAATGAACAACAAAGAGGTAAGGGAATTCATGCAGGGTGTCAGACTTTACCTGGTCTTTGAAACTTAAGAACACTTTTATGAAAATTATTAAACTGTACACTAGTAATATATGCATTATGTGTGTGCTACACTTTATGAAATTTTAATAAATATTTAATTGAAAATGTGAATGAGATGTACATATTACAACATATCTATTGCAATTCATAGCAGTTTCTTACTCCCTACTTTCCCACTTCAATTCCAGTTTTATGTTTTTCAGTTGTTTCTTCATTTATTTAAAGCTGTTTTCCTAAATGACAAATTTGCACTTCTGTTTCCTGATTTTTAAAATTTTTCTCTGTAGACTTACTACTCTATGAAAAAAGATTTAACGTGTATATTACCACCATCACACACATTCACATAATTTCATTTCTTTTGTATCATATTCTCTCCTTTGAATATATGATTGTTTTTTCATCTTATTTTTTTCTGAGTATCATTAATCTGAACTCTATGTCAGAGATGTAAAACATATTTAACTCCTGTCTCATTAAGATGAACTTGTTTTACAAAATAGCACTGACATATTTTCCTTGGAGACTTCCCTCTGGAATTTTGTGTTCGGTAGCTACTATCTGAAATCTTTGTTTGCTGGTGCAACTTCAGTTATTTTCATGAGATCTCTGTCACTGTTACTCGAGGGAATTTTTCTTCATATTTCTTTTTTATGCCAAGATCCCAAATATTCATTTCTTTTATGACTGACTTTGAGGAAATATTTTCCAGTGTTTTCATACATATTTTAGAAGCATCTTATAAATTTCTGCAAAAAACTTAATGAGATTTTGATTAGGATTGCGTTAAACAGGTTAGTCAGGAAGAAATTGACATCTTGAACACATTAGGTTTTCTAATTTATAAATATGGTGCACGTTCAGTTGCTTCAGTTCTGTCTGACTCCTTGTGACCTTGTAGACTGTAGCTTGCTGGGCTCCTCTGTCTATGGGATTCTCCAGGCCAAAATACTGGAGTGTGTTGCCATGCCCTCCTTTAGGGGCTCTTCCCAACCCAGAGATCAAATCCACATCTCTTGCATTGCAGACAGATTCTTTACCCACTGAGACACCTGGAAAGCTCCATAAATCTGGTATATGTCAATAACTTTTATGGTCTTAGATTTTTTTCACCAGTGGCTTAATGGTTCCAGCATGTAGCCTTTTCACATATTTCATAATATTTATACATGTTTTCTATAACTCATGATTTTGGAGCTATAATAAATTATATTATTCCATTCATTTAAATCTTTAATTGGTCACTGCTACTGTATAGAATTTAAATAGACTCTTGCATATTTACTTTGTATCCTATGCCCTTACTAAAATCACTTTTCAGTTCTATCAGCTTTTAGTCATCTTCTGTGATTTTTAAGTCTCAAAATGAATATGTTTTATTTTGTTCTTTCCAATCTGTATGACTGTTTTTTCTTTTCTGCCCTATAACACTGGCTAGAGTCTCAAGTAGGCTGTCGAATAAGAGTGATAACAATTTGTTGTTCAGTCACTTAGTCATGTTTGACTCTTTGTGACCCCATGGGTAGCACCCCAGGCTTCCCTGTCCTTCTCCCAGAGCTTGAGTCAGTGACACCATTCAACCATCCCATTCCCTGTTATCCCCTTTTCCTCCTGCCTTCACTCTTTCCCAGCATCGGAGTCTTTTCTAACAATAATAACAGTGTGATAATAATAAGATAATATTATAAGATGAGTGATAATAATGAGTGTGATTTCAATAATAAGAGTTTACATTTCCTCGTCTGATTATGCTTGAGAAGAGTTCAGTCTTTCACCTTTAAGTATGATGTTAGGTACAGAATTTATTTATTTTTATATGTTATTTACTATGTTATGTTTCAGTTTGGGGAAATTGTTTAAAATTATTTCTTTAGTATAATTTTGCTTTCCATTTTTCTATTTTCTTATTCTAAAACTCAAAATAATTAAATAGTGAATCCTCGGATTGATCTCCTTTTCAGGTTTGTTTCTTATTTATCTCTTTTAAGAATAGCTTTATTGTAACGTAATTTAAAAACTGTGTAATTCACCTGTTTGAACTTCAATGATGTAGAGTAAATTTATAGAGTTTTCCAGCAATGATAACAATTTAGTTTTAGAACATTTCTACCACCCTCAAATAATCTTTATATGTCATTTCCATCAATCTCGATCCTCAACTCTAGACTCAGGCAACAAAGAATCTTTTTCTTCGTTGAATTTCCTTTGTATCTTTGTCAAAAATCAATTGACCATTCATATAAAGATTTATTCATGTACTCTTAACTCTTCCATTTATCTTTATGCTTATTCCTATGTCAATTATCATTCTATCTTGATTTTTGCTGTTTTATAGTTAATTTTAAAATCGAGAAAGTTCTCCTAATTCTTTCTTTTATTTCAAGGATTTTTTTTTTTTGCATTTTATAGATTTTAGCATCAGTATGACCTTGTCAATTTCTCCAAAAATACCTGCTCAAATTTTGTTATGGATTTTGTTGGATCTATAAATCTGCAGCTATTCATGTAATTATTCCCTTATGGTAATGCATCATTTCTCTCTGGCTATTTTCAATATTATTTCTGCTATTTTTAGTTATCAGAAATTTGACTGTTTATGTTTGGCATGGATTTGTTTTTTTTGTGTGTGTAAACTCTTTTGGAGTCATTGAGCTCCTTAGGCTACCTTCATTTATTTCTCAAATTTAGGAAGTTTTCAAGGTACTATTTCTTCAGATATTTTATTGGCCTCAAAACTCTTTTCCTTTCCTTATTGGATTTTGACTACCTGAGTGGTAGTTTAGTCCCTAAGTTGTTTCTAACTCTTTGCGACCCCATGGATGGTAGACACCTGAGCATTAGATTTTTTATTAATTTTCTAGGTTTTAGGGTTTCTTTCTTTTTTTTCCTGTTTTGATTGAATTATTTCTACTGATCTACCTTCAAGTTCACTGATTCTCTCCTCTGTCAATTTTATTATTATGTTGAGCCCATTTAGAGTTTTTTCCAGTAGCTGGTTTTTTTTTTTATTTAATTATAAAATTCTTTTTTAATAGCTTCTAATTCTTTGCTAAGATGTTCTAATTTTCAAGCATGTTTATAATTACATACAGCATTTTGATAGCTGTTTTAAAATCTTGTAAATAATTCCAACATCTCTCTCATCTCTGTATTGACAAGTGTTGATTGTCCTTACCATTTGAGGTGAGATTTTCCTGGTTTTTGATATGGCAAGTAAACTTGGCTTTTATTCTGGATGTTTTCAGTATTATGTTTAGTTTTTATTTTAATATAAGATCTAAGCAGGCAATCTTTGTATTTAGGTTTAGAATACATATCTTGCAGTTTTGTTGAAAGTGGTTCAATTGTCAATTGAGTTTTCAAAATCTTACAGAGTTTCTACTCTGTCTAGTTTGTATGATCCCAGATGCTAATCTGAAACCGGGCAGTGTTCCATACTATGGTTGAAATCTCACAACTTTTGCTGTGTTGATTCTAGCTTGTTTAACCATGATATGTCTAGGGCTTTGCTTAAAACTTTATACACAAATTTAAAGAATCCTTTTCATTAGCTCCTCCTCTCCATAATCCAGTCCACACACTGTATCAATGTAAACAGATGGGATATTCAATGAAAGCACGTGGGATTGATATTTGCTTAATTTTAAGCAAGGATAGACAATGTGGCTTTTCCTCCCCATTTGGAGAGGGAAAGGGGAGCTATTTCTGTTGGCCTTAATGTACTGGGAGTTATAAACAGGGTTCTGACTCAGGGTCCCTGAAGCACCAATGGGATGGGATGGGAACATTCTTCTTTCTCATTCTTTGATTGGAGAAAATGGGCTTTTCTGCAAGATCTTTTCATCTGTTTCCATTGGCATTCATGGATTATGGATGGCTCCATCACTCTCAGTGGAATATATATAGCAGAGGTTTGCACACTGTGAGTTGTAGGCCAAACCTGACAACTCTCTGGTTTTTAAAATAAAGTTTTATTGGAATGCAATCATGCTTTTCTTGCTTGAAGGAAGAATTGACTAGTTTTGACAGAGGCCATACAGACTGTAAATATGAAATTATTTACTGTCTGACCTTTAATAATAAATATTTTCTGACCTCTGATATAGAGAAAGAGAAACTAGAAAATATGAAAACATTAGAAAGAAATTTGATGAAACTCATCACTTCATTTTTTTTGAATCTTGATTTTCAGGGTAAAACTACCTTATTTTCTATGCTTTCAAAAGCAAAACCTCATAGATAATTAATTTTCCGATTTTTTTCCTTATAGATTATTACAGAATATTGAGTGAAGTTCCCTGTGCTATGTAGGAGGACGTTGTTATCTATTTTATAAATAGTATTATGTATATGTTAATCCCAACTTCTCAATTTATTCCTCCCTTGACTTTTCTCCTTTTTAACTATACGTTTGCTCCATAAATCTGTGAGTCTGTTTCTGTTTTATAAATAATTTTACATATGAAAATGAAAAACAAAAATCACAGATAAACTTAAGATGAAAGTTAGATAACAGGTTTGCTCATATACTTTAAGTTACAAGCCTATAGGAACAAACCACCAACAGTTACAGGAACTATAGAGCCTCCTACAGAGTTACTATATGAAGTGAAAGAGATCAAGCAGAATAATAACATCTTTCCAGTGAGTAAAATAATTCCAGAAAGACATACTTAATAGATACACAACAACTATAAGTAGTATGTTTAAAATATATTAATAAAATTAAATAAGTCATTTGTTGTTCAATTGCTCAGTAGTGTCTGACTCTTTGTGACCCCATGGACTACAGCACACTAGGGCTTCTCTGACCTTTACCATCTCTCAGAGCTTGCTCAAACTCAAGTTCATTGAGTTGGTGATGCCATCCAACCATCTCATCCTTTGTCATCCCCTTCTTCTGCCATCAATCTTTCCCAACATCAGGTCTTTTCCAGTGAGTTGTCTCTTCACATCAGGTGGCCACAGTATTGGAGCTTCAGCTTCAGTCCTTCAAATGAATACTCAGGGCTGATTATTTTCAGGACTGACTGGTTTGATCTCCTTGCAATTCAAGGGACTCTCAAGAGTATTCTCCAGCACCACAGTTTGAAAGGATCAACTCTACAGCACTCAGTCTTCTTTATGGTCCAACTCTCACATCCATAGTAAGACATGAGAGCACATATATCAGAATGATAAAAATGCAGAACTAGGTGACAGAATTCAAGAATTCAAAATCTAAGTAACCATTCACTTAGAAATTAAGGCTAAAGTAAATGAAATTCAAAGTAAATGAAAAGGACAAATAATACCTGCAGAAAAATTAAAGGTAAGATTAAAGAAAAACTTGTTGAAGGAAGTGAGAGATTGAAGACAAGCACAGAAGACCAAATTTATAATAGCAGGTCCTGAAAAGGAAGCCAAGACAAGAAAAGAGAACAAATGTCAAAATCTATTTATTGGTCAAGAAAAGTTTCTGTAATGATGTTCAGAAAATATCCATTGAAGAAAATAACAGGCACTTGATAATATTGATCCAGAATGACTAGAAACAAGATGTATTCTATTTATAATAGTGGTCTTTAAAGAAAAATAATAAAAAATGCTTTGGATATCTAAGGGAAAAAAGGGCATATGAATTATAAGGAAAATAAAATTAGTTTACTATTAGACTTCTTGTAGTTTTATGTCAAAAATGCTATTAACATATTTAAAATGTTTAAGGGAGAGAAGTGCTATTTTATATTTAGTAAAGCTGAGTTTCAGATATAAAATCACATTTAAGAAGTTATCAGCATACAAAAGCTCAGAGAATACTGTTCTTTCCTAAGGAATTTACTAGAAATCAAGATTCAGACAACCAAAATGATTAAAAAGTAAAAAAAAAAAATACACAGATGCAGTTATAAGGGGAAACTATTTTAAGAGATATTTCTAGCTCAGTAGTAAGCATTCTGGAATTCAAATTGTGATCTTGAAATACTATCTCTTGTTGAAAGAAATGAAGACTTGTGAAGATATGTCTGAATCTAGAATGTCTATCTGGAACTTGTCGTTTGATAGCAATAAATCTATCAAAGTCTTCTAGAATTGAAGTGAAGTGAAAGTAGCTCAGTTGTATCTGATTCTTTGCGACCCCATGGACTATTCTCCAGGCCAGAAATCTGGAGAGGGTACAGTTACACACAACAACTCAGAAAACAACTTTTATCTATATCACAGGCCAAAGATGGGGCAGTTTGAACTGTAATAAAGATACCAATTTTAAATAATTGAAACTAATGTATGTTCAGGTCCATGAGTTAGTATATTTTCAAAAATATATAAATTATCATCTTCTGAGGATAAAATGAAATCAATATATTATAAAACTGTATAAATGAGAAGGATAAATTAAGCATTAATTTGCACTATCTACATGAACTGTAAAAGTAAGTACAGTATGTATAGATACAATACATACCACTGTATAAATAGTATATGAAGGAAGTATCTATAAATTTTTTCAAGCTAATTAACTGTATATATTTAGAATATTACCATTTTGTACCTCTAATTGGAGAAGGCAATGACACCCCACTCCAGTACTCTTGCCTGGCAAATCCCATGGATGGAGGACCCTGGTAGGCTGTAGTCCATGTGGTCGCTAAGAGTCGGACGTGACTGAGCGACTTCTCTTTCACTTTTCACTTTTATACATGGGAGAAGGAAATGGCAACCCACTCCAGTGTTCTTGCCTGGAGAATCCCAGGGATGGAGGAGCCTGGTGGGCTGCCGTCTCTGGGGTCGCACAGAGTTGGACATGACTGAAGAGACTTAGCAGTACTTGTAATTAAATACCTATGCATTGAGCACAGACATATCCTAAAGTACAAAAGAATAAAATAAAAAGCAAAACCCAGACATTCTGTGCCTACTTATAAAAGCACATATTATCCTGAGAGAAAGACTAAAGCTAACCCTGTTCAAACCTCTGGATTCAGATGCCAATTTGTGAGGGATGTAGAGAACATAGATACATGTAGACCTATACCAAGAGTAAACAATCAGAAAAATTCAAAACCTTGGTAAATGTAAAGGTGAAATAACCTGGGACATTCAGGCAAATTGTTCTAGAAAGGAACACATGCAAAGGAGGAATCATGTATACATATACATGTTTAACAAATGGTGAGGAGTTAATGATCAGGATTATATTATGGTGCTTAGAACTGCAATCTGGGTGAAAAAAGCATATAGAAAAAAATGCAATTACTAAGATAGTCAGGTCAATGGTTATATTTTGGGAAAAGATAGCATCTATGATTCAGGATCCTGGAGAGGATCTTGGTACTTGGGTGGTAGTTAAAGTGTAGTTTGTCTTGTAATTTTTCATTGAGCAAACAAATTAGTGATAAAAAATTTGCTCATGATTTTTTATCTTATGCATTTTTTTTAAATTAAAATGAAAACAAAAACAAAAGCACTAGGAAACTTTGCACCATGATGAAAATACAGTAGTAATCGATTTTTTAAAGAAAAACCTTAGATATCTCAATTACAAAAGAAAAATTAAAGCACTGCATTTCTTCATTTAAATAGTGAGAGCAAAGTTTGCAAATAACTGAAAAAATAAATGTGTAGTAAGTCTGTAAAAATCAATAGATTTCATAAATATTAAAAACAAACTAATTAAAGTAGAGAACTCAAAGATAAAGTTTAATAGTGATTTGAGACCAACTGACTGCAAAATTAATAAAATATAAAGCATTTTAGTAAAATAATTTTAGTAAATTAAAAGATACGTCCTAAAGGAATCAAACAGGATACAGCATAAAGACAGGACTGAAATATACAATGAACTTAGAACAGAGAAGAGGAAAAATGTGACAGGAAAAAATATTTGAAGTATACTTGAAACAGTAATTTTTCAGGAAATGCATCAATTAGAGACAACCTATAAAATGAATGAAGACCAAAGTATATCTGTGAGTGTGTGTTAGTCGCTCAGTTGTGTCTGACTTTTTGCGACCACACAGACTAGAGCCTGGAAGGCTCCTCTGTCCATGGAATTCTCCAAACAAGAATACTGGAGTGGGTTGCCATTCCTCTCCAGGGGATCTTCCCAACAACCATTCAAAATATGAAATAGCAGAATACAAAAGACAGAAATAAGATCACAAAAACAGAGAATGTCATCCTTTTTTCAGAGAGCAACCAATAAAAATTCAACTTGTTTCTTAATAGCAGCAATATAAAACGAAAGCCATAAATAAATTTAGACATTGATAAACTAACAAAGTGTGTTACTTTCTATAATATCCACTAAAATATAGAGCATAACATTTTCAAAATAATAAGAGGAGTAATGGACTGCAAAACATATTTAGCTAACACAATAGAGAGAAGAAACAAGGAAAAAATAAGTGAGAAAAAGTGTAAAGTAACATGACAGATATAAACTCTTTAGATCAGTACCTATTTTAAATGAAAATGTACAGTTAAATAAACCTATTAAAAGATAAAATGCAATTAAATAAAGTGATAAGAAAGAGGCAATATATTTTGATAAAGAACACATTTCATCTATAAAGTGGACATTATATTCATAAAATATAAAATATGTACACAATTATATATCACTATATATGACAAATAATATAAATACATGATAATATAGCATATAATAAATATATTATGTGATATATATAAACAGTACAATGTAATATTCATGTCATATTATATATTTATAAGATAACATAATATTACATTAATATCAGTAAGTGAAGTTTTAAGGCAAAAAAAAAAATACTAGCAGTGAAAAGATTATTTCAGTATAATATTTAATTTACCAGAGAAAATGTGACCGAATTAAAGGTATATTTATCTAATAACACCAACGGAAATCATGTAAAGCAAATTGACAAGTTTATACATTCTACAAATATGTTTCATATTTTTAAATATTTCTCAATAATCAATAGAACTTATGGGCCAAAAAATGCCAATTAATGATAGAGAAGACTTGAACAATATTCTTTACAAACTTGACTCAATGGACAAACATGAGCCAATGGAACC
This sequence comes from Capra hircus, assembly GCF_001704415.2. Taxonomy (NCBI): domain Eukaryota; kingdom Metazoa; phylum Chordata; class Mammalia; order Artiodactyla; family Bovidae; genus Capra; species Capra hircus. The sequence continues at coordinate 19,056,011 of NC_030831.1, read as the reverse complement.
CTTAGTAAAAGTGAAAGTCACTCAGTGATGTTCGACTCTTTGTTACTGCATGGACTATAGAGTCCATGGAATTCTCCAGGCCAGAATACTGGAGTGGGTAACTGTTCCTTCTCCAGAGGATCTTCCCAACCCAGGGATCAAACCCAGGTCTCCTGCATCCTAGGAGGATTCTTTACCAACTGAGCCACCAGGGAAGCCCCATGGAACCCTTAACCTAATAACAATATAACAGAAATTATTTTCAAGTTTTCATTAAGCATTTATTGAAATTGACCACAGAGCTGTTAGTTCAGTTCAGTTGCTCAGTCTTGTGCGACTCTGTGACCCCATGAACTGCAGCATGCCAGGCCTCCCTTTGTATCACCAACTCCCTGAGTTCACCCAAACCCATGTCCATTGAGTCAGTGATGCCATCCAATCACCTCATCCTCTGCCATCCCTTTCTCCTCCTGAACTCAATCTTTCCCAGCATCAGGGTCTTTTTAAATGAGTCAGCTCTTTGCATCAGGTGGCCAAATTATTGGAGTTTCAGCTTCAGCATTAGTCCTTCCAATGAACACCCAGGACTGATATCATTTAGGATGGACTGATTGGATTTTCTTGCAGTCCAAAGGACTCTCAGGAGTCTTCTCCAACACCACAGTTCAAAAGCATCAATTCTTTGTGCTCAGCTTTCTATATAGTCCAACTCTCACATCCACACATGACTACTGGAAAAATCATAACCTTGACTAGATGGACCTTTGTTGGCAAAGTAATGTCTTTGCTTTTTAATATGCTGTTTATGTTGGTCATAACTTTCCTTCCAAGGAGTAAGCGTCTTTTAATTTCATGGCTGCAATCATCATCTGCAGTGATTTTAAGCCCCAGAAAATAAAGTCAACCACTGTTTCCACTGTATTCCCATCTATCTGCCATGAAGTGATGGGACTGGATGTCATGATCTTAATTTTCTAAATGTTAAGCTTTAAAGTGAACTTTTTCACTCTTCTCTTTCACTTTCATCAAGAGGCTCTTTAGTTCTTCTTCACTTTCTGCCATAAGGGTGGTGGCATCTGCATATCTGAGGTTATTAATATTTCTCCTGGCAATCTTGATTCCAGCTTGTGCTTCATCCAGCCCAGTGTTTCTCATGATGTACTCTGCATGTAAGTTAAATAAGCAGGGTGACAATATACAGCCTTGACGTACTCCTTTTCCAATTTGGAACCAGTCTGTTGTTCCATGTCCAGTTCTAACTGTTACTTCTTGACCTGCATACAGGTTTCACAAGAGGCAGGTGAGGTGGTCTGGTATTCCCATATCTTTCAGAATTTTCCACAGCTTATGTGATTCGTGCCTTCAAAGGCTTTGAAATAGTCAGTAAAGCAGAAATAGATGTTTTTCTGTAACACTCTTGCTTTTTTGATGATCCAGTGAATGTTGGCAATTTGATTTCTGGTTCCTCTGCCTTTTCTAAAAGCAGCTTGAAGATCTGGAAGTTCACAGTTCACACATTGCTGAAGCCTGGCTTGGAGAATATTGAGCATTACTTTATTAGTGTGTGAGATGAGTACAATTGCATGGTAGTTTGAGCATTCTTTGGCATTATATTTCTTTGAGATTGGAATGGAAGCAGACCTTTTCTAGTCCTGTGGCCACTGCTGAGTTTTCCAAATTTGCTGGCATATTGAGTGCAGCACTTTCACAGCATCATCTTTTAGGATTTGAAAGATAAAGAAAAGACTCTACACATGGACATCACCAGATGGCCAACACCAAAATCATATTGATTATATTCTTTGCAGCCAAAGATGAAGAAGCTCTATATAGTCAGCAAAAACAAGGCTGACTGTGGCTCAGATCATTAACTCCTTTTTGCCAAATTCAGACTTAAATTGAAGAAAGTGGGGAAAACCACTAGACCATTCAGGTATGACCTAAATCAAACCCCTTATGATTATACAGTGGAATTGAGAAATAGATTTAAGGAACTAGATCTGATAGACAGAGTGCCTGATGAACTATGGATGAAGGTTCATGACATTGTAAAGGAGACAGCGATCAACCATCCCCAAGAAAAAGAAATGCAAAAAGGCAAAATGGCTGTCTGTGGAAGCCTTACAAATAGCTGTGAAAAGAAGAGAAGTGAAAAGCAAAGGAGAAAATGAAAGATACAAGCATCTGAATGCAGAGTTCCAAAGAATAGCAAGAAGAGATAAGAAAGCCTACCTCAGAGATCAGTGCAAAGAAATAGAGGAAAACAATAGAATAGGAAAGACTAGAGATCTCTTCAAGAAAATTAGAGATAACAAGGGAACATTTCATGCAAAGATGGGCTTGATAAAGGACAGAAATGGTATGGACCTAACAGAAGCAAAAGATATTAAGAGGTGGCAAGAATACACAGAAGAACTGTACAAAAAAGATCTTCATGACCCGGATAATCATGATGGTATGACCACTCACCTAGAGCCAGGCATCTTGGAATGTGAAGTCAAGTGGTCCTTAGAAAGCGTCACTACTAACAAAGCTAGTGGAGGTGATGGAATTCCAGTTGAGCTGTTTCAAATCCGGAAAGATGATGCTGTGAAAGTGCTGCACTCAATATGCCAGCAAATCTGGAAAACTCAGCAGTGGCCACAGGACTGGAAAAGGTCAGTTTTCATTCCAATCCCAAAGAAAGGCAATGTCAAAGAATGCTGAAAGTACTGCACACAATTGTCAACAAATTTCAAAAGACTAAAATGCACTCAGAGCATGTCCTTTAATCATAATCAAATTGGATCTGCAGCAACTGAAATGTTCACCTAAACATAATTTTGGTTGAACATAAAAATATGCCTCTAAATAACTGATGGCTCAAAAAACAAATTACAATAGAAGACATAATTATGTTAAAACTGAGAAGATAAGTATATACTTTATATCAAACTTGTGATATATAACAAAAGTAGTGCTGTGTGCATGCATGCTTAGTTGCTCAATCACGTCTGACTCTTTGTGATGCCATGGACTCTAGCCCATCAGGGTCCCCTATCCACAGGATTAACCTGGCAAGAATTCTTGAGTGGGTTTCCATTTCCTTCTCCAGGGGGTCTCTCTGACCCAGTGATCAGACTCAAATCTCCTGTAGCTCCTGCATTGGCTGGCAGATTTTTTACCACTGAGCCACCTGGGAAGCCCAGTACTTTTTGCGTTGTGTCTAAAATGTTACTGCCATAACCAAGGTTATAGACATTTACTCCTAAGTTATCTTCCATAAGTTTTATTGTTTTGCCTTTGACATTTAGTTCTATGATACATTTCAAGTTAGTTTTTGTGAAAGGTCTGTGTCTATATTCTTTTATTATTACTTTTTTTTTGTAGGAGGATGTTCAGTTTTTCCAGCATAATATTTGTGTGTTTGAAAGGACGATCATTTCTCCATCAAGTAACCTTTCCTTCATCAAGGATCAGTTGACTTTGACTGATCAGTATTGATGTGGGTCTATTCCTTTGATTTTTAATCTGTTTCACTGGTTTATTTTTCTTTACCTTCACAAGTACCACTCTGCCATAGCTTACAGTAAGTCTTGACATTGGGTAGTATCAGTTCCCTAACTTTGTTCTACAAGAGCCATTCTGGTGGCTCTTGTAGGACTTTTGCCTTTCCATGTTAACTTTAGAATCAGTTGTTAATATACACAGAACAACTTACTAGGGCCTTGACTGAGGAGATATACATTTTGGGGGTTAGAACATTTCCTGAAACACTAAGACTAAGCACTCTGGAGCTTAGAAAGTCTTTGTGAAAGCCATTCTCTTCAGTCATACCTAGACTGATGTATTCTATCAAGTTGTCAGGACTATTATACATTTCACCAGACAACTAAAATTCTATTCGCAAAGCAATATGGAATGTTTTTGGCATAAAAGCAAATGAAGTACATTTACATAATCTTTTAGGAAGAAATTGTTCTGCACAAGTTGATATTGCAGATAACTGAGGATTACTCTTGGTATCCTTAGTAGTCCATAGATTTCATGGAACTCCAAAGTCCTGTGTCAAAAAAAAAAAAAAAAAAAAAGGCTCAGTTTTCTCCATCCCCTGACTTTTCACCCTTTTCTGTCTTTAGCTACTTTGTACAAAATTAGTAAGACTGTATAATCAAAAATAGGAAAATAAAGATGAAATGTGCATTACTCAGGTAAGAGAGAGTACTTAAACTTGGGTAGAAGAACAAACAGAAGAAATCCTATAAGGGAAAAGGATTGGAGACTGAGTTGTCAGAGAAAAATCCACAGTATTTCACAAAATGCTGAGATGACTGAACAGAGATCCTGGTGCCTATGCTGAGATGAGAGAGAACTAGAAGCTGGTCCAGAGAGGTGAGGTTGGAGCAGAGGTGACAGAGGAGGCTCACTAAGAGAATTCAGAGGTCAAGTTCAGTATTAGCCTCTCTATCAGAAGTATAGACTTATTTCTGTCTGTTGGGAGTGATTAAAAATAATAAAATTAGTATTTCCAACAGATCCAATCTTTAGGCTATTAAACCACATGGTGTGCAGAGAGACTCTGTTACTTGGGATGGTGTTTGGAGGGGGAAAGAGCCAACTAATTGGGAAAGACCCTGATGCTGGGAAAGAGAGAAGGTAGGAGGAGAAGGGGACAACAGAAGATTAGATGATTGGATGGCATCACCAACTCAATGGACATGAGTTTGAGCAAGCCCCAGGAGATGGTGAAGGACAGGGAAGCCTGGTGTACTGCAGTCCATGGGTTCACAAACAGTTGGACATGACTGAGTAACTGAACAGCAACAACAACATATATTTCCATGCTCCTCTCTCCATTCCTCCCATCCTCTCCTTCCCACCCGCAACCCTGCCTCATATCCTCAAGTATGTTCTCTAAGTCTCCGACTCAACTGCTGCCCTGCAAGTAGGTTCATCTGCTGTTTCTGCTGCTGCTAAGTTGCTTCAGTTGTGTCTGGCTCTGTGCGACCTCATAGATGGCAGTCCATCAGGCTCCCCCGTCTCTGGGATTCTCCAGGCAAGAACACTGGAGTGGGTGGCCATTTCCTTCTCCAATGTATGAAAGTGAAAAGTGAAAGTGAAGTTGCTGTCACATTTGACTCTTCGTGACTCCATGGACTGCAGCCTACCAGGCTCCTCTGTCCATGGGATTTTCCAGGCAAGAGTACTGGAGTGGGGTGCCATTGCCTACTTTGAGTAGATTTATCAGTACTATCTTTCTAGATTCCATATAAAGCATTAATATACAACACTTGCTTTTCTTTTTCCAACTTACTTCACTCTGTATAATAGGCTTTAGGCTCATCCACCTCATTAGAACTGACTCAAATGTGTTCCTTTTAATGGCTGAGTAATATTCCATTGTTTATGTGTACCACAGCTTCTTTATCTATTCACCTGTTGATGAGCATCTAGGTTGCTTCCATATTCTAGCTATTATAAATAGTACTGCAATGAATGTGGAAGTTCTTGTGTCTTTTTTTAATGGTTTCCTCTGTTTAGATGCACAGTAGTGTGATTGTTGAGTCATATGGTAATTTTATTCCTAGTTTTTTAAAGCAATCTCCATACTGTCTTCATAGTGTTTTACCAATTTACATTCCCATCCATGGTGCAAGAGGGTTTCACTTTCTCCATACTGTCTCCAGCCTTTATTGCTTGTAATATTTTTTTAAATGATGGCCGTTCTGACTGGTGTAAGGTGATATCTCATAGTAGTTTTGAGAAAATCTTTCTCTAATAATGAATGATGTTGACCACATTTTTGTGTGTTTATTAGCTATCTGTATGTTTTCTTTGGAGAAATGTCTGTTTAGGTCTTCTGCCTACTTTTTGATTGGATTGTTTGTTTTTCTGATATTTTTTGCATGAGCTTCTTGTATATTTTGGAAATCAACCTTTGTCAATTGTTTCATTTACTATTATTTTCTCCCATTCTGAGGGTTGTCTTTTCACCTTGTTTAAGGTTTCCTTTGCTGTGCAAAAGCTTTTAAGTTTAATTAGGTCCCACTTGCTTATTTTTGTTTTTATTTCCATTACTCTAGGAGATGGGTCATTTAATTGAAGGATATTTGCTTTATAATATTGTGTTGATTTCTTTCATATACCAACATTAATCAGACATAGGTATACATACCCTTCCTCTTGAGTCACCCTCCCACCTCTCACTCAATCCCACTCATCTAAGAAGTCACAGAGCACTATATTTGAGCTCTATGCATCATACAGTAAATTTCCACTGGCTATCTAGTTTTAGAGATGGTAATGTATATATTTCAATGCTACTGTCTCTATTCATCCCATCCTTTCCTTCCCCGATGGTATCCAAAAGTCTGTTCTAAATGGTCCCTATTTGAGTACTCCAGAAAATGTACTGAATCTTCACATGTCTTGCTGGAAAGTTCAACTTCTTTGCTTCCTTTCTTATTTCTATTCAATATCAGTTCAGTTCAGCTCAGTCACTCAGTCGTGTCCGACTCTTTGCGACCCCATGATTCACATCACGCCAGGCCTCCCTGTCCATCACCAACTCCCGGAGTTCACTCAGACTCATGTCCATCTAGTCAGTGATGTCATCCATCCATCTCATTCTCTGTTGTCCCCTTCTCCTCTTGCCCCCAATATATCCCAGCATCAGGGTCTTTTCTAATGAGTCAACTCTTCACATGAGGTGGCCAAAATATTGGAGTTTCAGCTTCAACATCAGTCCCTCCAATGAACACACAGGACTGATCTCCTTTAGGATGGATTGGTTGGATCTCCTTGCAGTCCAAGGGACTCTCAAGAGTCTTCTCCAATACCACAGTTCAAAAGCATCAATTCTTAGGCACTCAGCTTTCTTCACAGTCCAACTCTCACATCCATACATGGCCACTGGAAAAACCATAGCCTTGACTAGACGGACCTTTGTTGGCAAAGTAATGTCTCTGCTTTTGAATATGCTATGATATAAGCATCTGAATGCAGAATTCCAAAGAATAGCAAGAAGAGATAAGAAAGCCTTCTTCAGTGATCAGTGGAAAGAAATAGAGGAAAACAACAGAATGGGAAAGACTAGAGATCTCTTCAAGAAAATTAGAGATACCAAGGGAACATTTCATGCAAAGAAGGGCTCGATAAAGGACAGAAATGGTATGGACCTAACAGAAGCAGAAGATATTAAGAAGAGGTGGCAAGAATACACAGAAGAATTGTACAAAATAGATCTTCACGACCCAGATAATCATGATGATGTGATCACTCACCTAGAGCCAGACATCTTGGAATGTGAAGTCAAGTGGGCCTTAGAAGGCATCACTATGAACAAAGCTAGTGGAGGTGATGGAATTCCAGTAGAGCTGTTTTAAATCCTGAAAGATGATGCTGTGAAAGTGCTGCACTCAATATGCCAGCAAATTTGGAAAACTTAGCAGTGGCCACAAGACTGAAAAATGTCAGTTTTCATTCCAATCACCAAATAAAGGCAATGCCAAAGAATGTTCAAACTACCGCACAATTGCACTCATCTCACATGCTGGTTAAGTAATGCTCAAAATTCTCCAAGCCAGGCTTCAGCAATACGTGAACCGTGAACTTCCAGACTTCATGCTTCCTTTAGAAAAGGCAGAGGAACCAGAGATCAAATTGCCAACATCCACTGGATCATCAAAAAAGCAAGAGAGTTCCAGAAAAACATCTATTTCTGCTTTAGTGACACTGCCAAAGCCTTTGACTGTGTGGATCACAATAAACTGTGGAAAATTCTTCAAGAGATGGGAATACCAGACCACCTGACCTGCCTCTCGAGAAATCTGTATGCAGGTCAGGAAGCAACAGTTACAACTGGACATGAAACAACAGACTGGTTCCAAATAGGAAAAGAAGTACGTCAAGGCTGTATATTGTCACCCTGCTTATTTAACTTCTATGCAGAGTACATCATGAGAAACGCTGGGCTGGAAGAAACACAAGCTGGAATCAAGATTGCCGGGAGAAATATCAATAACCTCAGATATACAGATGATACCACCCTTATGGCAGAAAGAGAAGAGGAACTAAAAAGCCTCTTAATGAAAGTGAAAGAGGAGAGTGAAAAAGTTGGCTTAAAGCTCAACATTCAGAAAACGAAGATCATGGCATCCGGTCCCATCACTTCATGGAAAATAGATGGGGAAACAGTGGAAAAATTCCAGGGTTGATCTTCAGAATGGACTGGTTGGATCTCCTTGCAGTCCAAGGGACTCTCAAGAGTCTTCTCCAACACCACAGTTCAAAAACATCAATTCTTCGGTGCTCAGCCTTCTTCACAGTCCAACTCTCACATCCACACATGACCACAGGAAAAACCATAGCCTTGATTCATGGGGTCGCAAAGAGTCGGACAGCACTGAGCGACTGAACTGAACTGATATAGGTTGGTCGTAACTTTCCTTCCAAGAAGTAGTTACTTCTGTCACTCAGTCGTGTCCGATCTGTGACCCCATGAATTGCAGCACGCCAGGCCTCCCTGTCCATCACCAACTCCTGGAGTTCACTCAAACTCATGTTCACTGAGTCGGTGATGCCATCCAGCCATCTCATCCTCTGTCGTCCCCTTTTCTTCCTGCCCCCAATCCCCTCCAGCATCAGAGTCTTTTCTAATGAGTCAACTCTTCGCATGAGGTGGACAAAATACTGGAGTTTCAGCTTTAGCATCATTCCTTCCAAAGAACACCCAGGACTGATCTCTTTTAGAATGGACTGGTGGATCTCCTTGCAGCAAGGGACTCTCAAGAGTCTTCTCCAACACCACAATTCAAAAGCATCAATTCTTCGGCACTCAGCCTTCTTCACAGTCCAACTCTCACATCCATACATGACCGCAGGAAGAAACCATAGCCTTGACTAGATGGATCTTGTTGGCAAAGTAATGTCTCTGCTTTTCAATATGCTGTCTAGGTTGGTCATAACTTTCTTTCCCAGAAGTAAGTGTCTTTTAATTTCATGGCTCCAATCACCATCTGCAGTGATTTTAGAGCCCCTAAAAATAAAGTCTGAGAGTGTTTCCACTGTTTCCCCATCTATTTGCCATGAAGTGATGGGACCAGATTCCATGGTCTTCGTTTTCTGAATAATGAGTTTTAAGCCAACCTTTTCACTCCTTTCTTTCACTTTCATCAAGAGGCTTTTTAGTTCCTCTTCATTTTCTGCCATAAGGATGGTGTCATCTGCATATTTGAGGTTATTGATATTTTTCCTGGCAATCTTGATTCCAGTTGTGCTTCATCCAGCCCAGCATTTCTCATGATGTACTCTGCGTATAAGTTAAATAAGCAGGGTGACAATATACAGCCTTGACGTACTCCTTTTCCAGTTTGGAACCAGTCTGTTGTTCCATGTCCAGTTCCATGTAACTGTTGCTTCCCAACCTGCATATAGGTTTCCCAAGAGGCAGGTGAGGTGGTCTGGTATTCCCATCTCATTCAGAGTTTTCCACAGTTTATTGTGATCCACACAGTCAAAGACTTTGGCATAGTCACTAAAGCAGAAATAGATGTTTTTCTGGAACTCTCTTGCTTTTTTGATGATCCAGTGGATGTTGGCAATTTGATCTCTGGTTCCTCTGCCTTTTCTAAAGGAAGCATGAAGTCTGGAAGTTCACGGTTCACGTATTGCTGAAGCCTGGCTTGGAGAATTTTGAGCATTACTTAACCAGCGTGTGAGATGAGTGCAATTGTGCGGTAGTTTGAACATTCTTTGGCATTGCCTTTATTTGGGGTTGGAATGAAAACTGACATTTTTCAGTCTTGTGGCCACTGCTAAGTTTTCCAAATTTGCTGGCATATTGAGTGCAGCACTTTCACAGCATCATCTTTCAGGATTTGAAACAGCTCAATTGGAATTCCATCACCTCCACTAGCTTTGTTTGTAGTGTTGCTATCTAAGGGCCACTTGGCTTCACATTCCAGGATGTCTAACTCTAGGTGAGTGATCATACCATCATGATTATCTTGGTCATGAAGATCTTTTTCGTAGAGGTCTTCTGTGTATTCTTTCTATCTCTTCTTAATATCTTCAGCTTCTGTTAGGTCCATACCATTTCTGTCCTTTATTCAGCCCATCTTTGTTTGAAATATTCTGTTGGTATCTCTAATTTTATTGAAGAAACCTCTAGTCTTCCCCATTCTGTTGTTTTCCTCTATTTCTTTGCATTGATCGCTGAGGAAGGCTTTCTTATCTCTTGCTATTCTTTGGAACTCTGCATTCAGATGCTTATATCTTTCCTTTTCGGCTTTTCACTTCTCTTCTTTTAAGCATCTTTTAATTTTATGGCTGCAATTACTATGTGCAGTGATTTTGGAGCCCAAAAAAGTAGTCTGACACTGTTTCCAATATTTCCCCATCTATTTCCTATGAGGTAATGGGACCAGATGCCATGATCTTAGTTTTTTGAATGTTGAGCTTTAAGCCTACTTTTTCGCTCTCCTCTTTCACTTTCATCAAGAGGCTTTTTAGTTCATCTTCATTTTCTGCCATATGGGTGGTATCATCTGCATATCTGAGGTTATTGATATTTCTCCCAGCAATCTTGATTCCAGCTTGTGCTTCTTCCAATCCACCTCTTCTCATGATGTACTCTGCATATAAGTTAAATAAGCAGGGTGACAGTATACATCCTTGACGTACTCCTTTTCCTATTTGGAACCAGTCTCTTGTTCCATGTTCAGTTGTAACTGTTGCTACCCGACCTGCATATAGGTTTCTCAAGAGGCAAGTCAGGTGGTCTGATATTCCCATCTCTTTCAGAATTTTCCACAGTTTATTGTGATCCACACAGTCAAAGGCTTTGGCAGAGTCAATAAAGCAGAAATAGATGTTTCCTGGTACTCTCTTGCTTTTCCCAGGATCCAGCAGATGTTGCCAATTTGATCTCTGGTTCCTCTGCCTTTTCTAAAACCAGCTTGAACATCTGGAAGTTCACAGTTCACGTACTGCTGAAGCCTGGCTTGGAGAATTTTGAGCATTACTTTACTAGCATTTGAGATGAGTCCAATTTACTTGTTTAACTGTACAATTGGCTGTTTTCAGTTTTTGTATTTTGGGATTAATCATCAAAGTTATTAAAACTTGTTTTTAAGATGTAAGTTCATAGAGTGTGAGTTTTTGAGACAAGGATTTTCAGCTGTGGGTCAGGATCCATTAATGGGTTTGAAAATCAATTTGGGAGTAAAGATTCACTTTTGTTATTGAAAGAAATAGAGTAGGATATAAAATATAATTGAATATATTTTGTTCATCATATCTTGCAAGTTAAGACATTTTGTGAAATTCAGTGTTTGTATAATGGTAGAAAATGTAAGCTGTGAGTTATTACATTGATGTGACCCATATAAAAATAATAGAATGTTTTAAAATGTCTGATTTTTGATATGCATTAAAAAATATTGTCACTTTATTCTTTATTCTTCTAGGTTTTTTCAAGTACTTAAGGGAAAGAATATGTTATGCCCATGCAAAACATCATCTCCTCCTCTTACTTTCAACTCATTAGGAAAGGGCCCTTTTAGACCTCTATGTACATACAGTGTACCTCCATTGTAGCTACAATGGAGTCACTTTTAAAGAATAACCTTTGTTGAAAGAATGAAAAATCAGTACAAATCTGACATCCTCTTGAAGTGATAATTATGATAAAGATATACTTTTGGCAGTCTCATAAGTGGGAGCAAGTCTCAGAGAGAAAGAATGATATGGGATGAGACCTATATTCATCTGTGCAGCATTGGGTAGAAACATGGGCCTGAAAGTTTTTTCGTTTTGGACAATTGCTTTACTTTGATATGCTTAGCACAGCAGTTCAGTCTCCAACAGAGTATAGGCCTCTCTAGTTAGGATGAAGCTGCATTTTCAGTCCAAGGCATTACAGGGTCATTGAGATTGTTTTTGTGCCTACTCCGGCTTGGTGTGGAAGGAAATCAGGTAGGGGATCTTTGGCAGGAGTCTGAGTCTAAACAAAAATAATTAGATAGTATTCCAGCATTTGGGGCTTCCCTGGTGGCTGAGATAGTAAAGGATCTGCCTGCAATGCAGGGGACCTGGGTTGGATCCTGGGTTGGGAAGATCACCTAGAGAAGGGCACGGCAACCCACTCCAGTATTCTTGCCTGGAGAATTTCATGGACAGAGGAGCCTGTCAAGCTACAGTTCAAGGGCCACAAAGGGTCGGACACAACTGAGCAACCAACACACAAAGACACAGCATTTCACATGTTAGCAAGGTTATGCTCAAAGTCCTTCAAGCTAGGCCTCAGCAGGATGTGAACCAAGAGCTTCCAGATGTACAAATTGGGCTTAGAAAAGGAAGAAGAACCAGAGGTCAAATTGCCAACATTCGTTGGATCATGGAGAAAGCAAGCTAGTTCCATAAAAACATCTACTTCTGCTTCATTGACTAAAGAAGTCTTTGACAGTGTGTATCATAACAAATTGTGGAAAAGTACCAGACCACCTTACCTGTCTCCTGAGAAACTTGTATACAGGTCAAGAAGCAACACTTTGAATTCGACATGGAACAACTGATTAGTTCAAAATTGGGAAAGGAGTATGATGAGGCTATATATTGTTACCCAATTTATTTAACTTATACGAAGAGTACATTATGCAAAATGCCAGGCTGGATGAAACATAAGTTGGAATCAAGGTTGCCAGGATAAATATTTGCAAGTCACATACACAGGTAATATCACTCTAGTGACAGAAAGTGGAAAGGAACTAAAGAGCTTCTTAATGAAAGTGAAAGAGGAGAGTGAAAAAGTTGGCTTAAAACTCAACATTCAAAAAACTAAGATCATGGCATCCAGTTCCATCACTTCATGGAAAATAGAAGGGGAAAAAAGGAAATAGAGACAGATTTTTCTTTTCTTGGCCTCCGAAATCACTCTGGGCAGTGATGGCAACCATGAAATTAAAAGATCCTTGCTCATTGGAAGGAAAATTGTGACAAACCTAGATATCATATTAAAAAAGCAAAGACATCACTTTGTAGACAAATGTCTGTATTGTCAAAGCTATAATAATTATTATTATTTGCAGTAATCAAGTATGGATGTGAGAGCTGGACCATGAAGAAGGCTGAAGAACTGATGCTTTCAAATTGTGTTGCCAGAGAAGACTCTTAAGAGAGTCCCTTGGACTGCAAGGAGATCAAACCAGTCAATCTTACAGGAAATCAACCATGAATATTTGTTGGAAGGACTATGCTAAATCTCCAATACTATGACCACCTGATTCAAAGAACCAAATCATTGGTAAAGACTCTGATTCTGGGGAAGATTGAAGGCAAACTGAAAAGGAAGTGGCAGAGGATGAGATGGTTACATAGCATCACTGACTTGATAGACATAAATTTGAGCAAACTCTAGGAGATAGTGGAGGACAGAGAAACCTGTCATGCTACAGTCTATGAGGCTACAAAGAGTTGGACAGAGCTCAGCAACTGAATAACAACAGCTGCAACAGCAACACCAGCATTTCTCTGAAAGCTAAGCATGGGGTAGAAGGAGGCTAGGTAGAACATAGGTTAAAAATGGAAAAGGACACTCCTAACTCTATAGACAAGTTACACATTTAAATATTTATCAAATAAAAATTTGATAATGAGGATGATGATCATGATTTTACTAGTTTTAGTCCTTTCTAGCAAAAAGTAGTAATATTCTCCTATACTTCTGATATTGTTTCCATGATCCTTTTATTATTGTTTTTTAAAATTATTTAATTTATTTTAATTGGAGGCTAATTACTTTACAATATTGTAGTGGTTTTTGCCATACATTGACATGAATCAGCCATGGGTGTACATGTGTTCCCCATCCTGAGACCCCCTCCCACCACCTTCCCTATCCCATCCCTCAGGGTCATCTCAGTATGGGTGCTGGTGCTCAGACCCAGCCTTGAGCACCCTGACTCATACATTGAACCTGGACTGGTGATCTATTTCACATATGATAATATACATGTTTCAGTGCTATTCTCTCATTTGCTTCCTGTTATTCCAATATTTAAAAAAGAAAACAGATTCTTATGCTCTTATTTATGCTCATGTATAATTTTCAACTCTTTGACTCCAGGATTATAAAAGTCACTGGACTGAGTACTTTGAAGTGTATAAGAATGGATGGAAGCCCATTGTTCCAATAGCATGTAACACAGGATGAGATAAGCATCTGGAAAGAGGGCAAATAGGTGGGGCTCATCACTTCCCCTGTGGTCCAAATATGCCGAGAATAATTCATAAATGTACTTATTTTCTAGAAGACAGACCAAAGACTTTGTTTCTCTTATATTAATTTTATCTGCTAGATATTGGCCCTTATAATAGTAAAACCTGGATAAACCAAATTAGTATAAAAAATATTTAGCTGCTTTACAAAAGGCCATGTTGTGGCCACATTTTTTATACCAATGTCTCAAGACTTTTTACTGTGAGTTTACTTGAAATAGATCTGGGAATTCAGTAAATTGGGAGGCATAGTTTCTTCCATGAATAATACAAAACATCATGTAGATTTTTCTAGAAACTCAACCATTGTTAGAATTATTCAAAGAATAAAAAGTTTTCCTGAAAGGAAATTGCAATTGCTCATTTGCTATATAAACAAGTAGTGTGTCCTGAAGGTATGGTTGCAGTACATAAAATATTAAAATGTTGATACCTGATAGATTCTAGGAAGAAATTTAAATTTATAGGCAAGCTTTTCCTGGAATAGTGGGAGACCTTTATGATTCTATGAGTTTTACATTAAAAATAAGAAAAAGCAAAATAAATTAGCCCAGAGGAAACTGTGGGCATGAATTGTATCCCAGCATCACCAGGGCTATAATGCCAGATGTCTTTTGGTTTTTTGGAATTGTAGAAAATGAGGATTGTATTTACTAGTCAACCCATACAACTTAAGCTAATTTATATCATTAAATGATAAGTAAAAAAAAAGATAAGGCAGAGATAAATGATAAAAGGAAGTGAGCGATGATAGCACATCATTATTATAAAGGTTATCATTCACTGAATACTTTCAGTTGAATTACTGTGCTGTTTTCACATTTTTTTTTCTTTTCTCTTGCAGTCTTTGAGATAAGCCTCTGATATAGATTTTAGTTTTATTCCTAAAAAGTAACAACTCTCAAGGGTCCAGGTGAGGCCAGGCTTGCTCAGTGTCAATAATCAGAGGGATTTATTCTGTTCGGAAAACATGGAGGCAGGTAACACTGGAGACTAAGCATGCCCCTTGTCAGAATGCCAGACAGTGAGTCTGGTCAAGATGGACCTTCAAGCAGAAACCGAGACATACAATTTCTCTTTGCTAAGTGAGAAACCTGAAAAGTGTTACACAGGTTGTCAGGGTCCCAATTAAGAGCGACCCCGTTCAGAGACTGTTGTCCACACAGACATCCAGAACAGTACCTCGCAAACTGAGACAAGAAATTTGGCAGAGGTAAACCTCATTGATTTTATGGATTAACTACAATTCATTAGGTACATGAGACTCAGATTCACAAGATTAATTACAGCTCTCATTCATGATTAAACTGAGTCCTCTCATATCCTAATATTATTTTCCATAACTGAAATGTTTGACAATAAGCCAATAAGAGAGGCATTATTGCTTTATAATCATCATCACCATCATCACTGACAGCATCTTCTATACCAATCATGCAGTTGTGGTTCAGAGAAATTAGGTAACTTGCCCATGGTTGCTGGGCTTCCCTGTTAGCCCAGCTGGTAAAGGATTTACTTGCAAAGCAGGAGACCTGGCTTCGATTCCTGGGTCAGGAAGATCTCCAGTACTCTTGGGCTTCCCTGGTGGCTCAGCCTGTAAAGAATCCACCTAAAATGCAGGAGACTTGGGTTCGATCCCTGGGTTGGGAAGACCCCTTAAAAAGGGAACAGGCTACCTACTCCAGTATTTTGGCCTAGAGAATTCCAAGGGGTTGCAAAGAGTCAGACACAACTAAAAGACTTTCACTTTCACTGCCCATGGTTACTAATAAAAGGATATAACCTTCACCTGAATTCAGATTAGGAGTGATTACAGAGAAAGTTGTTGTAACAAGCCATCAGCTTATCTAAGTGAAAGTATCAGACTCATCCATTATTCGGTGAACAGATATATTAATATATAGAGCATGTACTATTTGCCAGTCACAGTAACAATTTATACGTATTAGGTACTCAACAAACATTGGTTTACGAAATGAATGAAAGATATTTTTGAACTTATAATTCAGGAGACACCAATCTGAAACTATGACATTTTGATTAAACTTCCACAGTGGAGGCCACTGTGTAAAATCATACCCTTGTGGGTGGAAGCAGAATATCCCCACAATGAATGGCTATGTTTCCACCATCAGTTTTGCAAAGAGTCCTACCCAACTGAAGTGACTTAGCACTCGTGCATGCACACAACTTGATATAAGGCCTGTTTTGAATTATGGAATGAGGGATGGAGAAGCAGGCATTAAGACCAGAGGGAAAGCAGAACTTTTCTTTCCATCTCTAGGCAATTAGGTCTGGACTTGGCAGCAGTGGTGTTCATGTTTCTGAGTTCAAGCTTATATTGTTCACAGTACAATAAGTCAATAAATCAGGATACAAGCTGATGGAGCAAGGAACATTAACCTTATTTGGAAAGCTGCAAGTCCAAGTAGATGGAAGACTAATGTCCTAGAGAAGCATCTTAACCAAGTCAGAATTCAGGCTTCTTTTATACTAATAGGAGGTAGGGATGTGCTTAGTTGTTACAAACTTCTTGGTGTTGTAAACTTTTGTTCTTGCAGTTGTACGTATAGGCCAGGTCATAGTGTTTCTGTAATCTCCAACAAGACAAATGTTGTTCTGCAAATTTTTATCTCTATATGAGTGGAAAAAATGTTATAACATTTAAGGTTAGACCCTTGAGAATGGGCTATCCTATGTATTTCAGCCTATAGGCAACATTCTTAACTGGAAACAAAAGCAATAGAATAAAAAAGGTTAATATAAAAGAAATAAATCTAGTAAGCAGTCAGATATTCTTCCCTGTTACAGTCAGAGTGCTCCAGGCCATTTTTAGCAGTTATTCCTGACACATAGAGGTAGATCCTGTGGATAAGCCTGAAAAGTCCGAGCTCCATGATCCTTAGCATTTAGCTGTCTGATATAGCCTATTGTAGGTCTAGACTTCCATTTTGCTATTACTGAACATTTCAGTTCAGCTCAGTTGCTCAGTCATGTCTGATTCTTTGTGACCCCATGAAACGCAGCACGCCAGGCCTCCCTGTCCATCACCAACTCCCAGAGTTCACTCAAACTCGTGTCCACTGAGTCAGTGATGCCATCCAGCCATTTAATCCTCTGCCATCCCCTTCTCCTCCTGCCCCCAATCCCTCCCAGCATCACAGTCTTTTCCAAAGAGTCAGCTCTCTGCATCAGGTAGCCAAAGTATTGGAGTTTCACCTTCAACGTCAGTCCCTCCAATGAACACCTAGGACTGATCTCCTTTAGAATGGACTGGTTGGAACTCTCAAGAGTCTTCTCCAACACCACAGTTCAAAAGCATCAGTTCTTTGGCGCTCAGCTTTCTTCTCAATCCAACTCTCAGGTGGTCTGACCGCTAGAAGAAACCATAGCCTTGACTGGATGAACCTTTGTTGGCAAAGTAATGTCTCTGCTTTTGAATATGCTATCTAGGTTGGTCATAACTTTCTTTCTCAGGAGTAAGCATCTTTTAATTTCATGGCTGCAATCACCATCTGCATTGGTTTTGCAGCCCCCCCCAAAATAAAGTCTGACACTGTTTCCACTGTTTCCCTATCTATTTCCCATGAAGTGATGGGACCAGATGCCATGATCTTAGTTTTCTGAATGTTGAGCTTTAAGCTAACTTTTTCACTCTCCTCTTTCACTTTCATCAAGAGGCTTTTTAGTTCCTCTTCACTTTCTGCCATAAGGGTGGTGTCATCTGCATATCTGAGGTTATTGATATTTCTCCCGGCAATCTTGATTCCAGCTTATGCTTCTTCCAGCCCAGCGTTTCTCAAGATGTACTTTGCATAGAAGTTAAATAAGCAGGGTGACAATATACAGCCTTGACGTACTCCTTTTCCTATTTGGAACCAGTCTGTTGTTCCATAGCCAGTTCTAACTGTTGCTTCCTGACCTGCATATAGGTTTCTCAGAGGAAGGTCAGGTGGTCTGGTATTCCCATCTCGTTCAGAATTTTCCTCAGTTTATTGTGACCCACACAGTCAAAGGCTTTGGCATAGTCAATAAAGCAGAAATAGATGTTTTTCTGGAATTCTCTTGCTTTTTCCATGATCCAGCGGATGTTTGCAATTTGATCTCTGGTTCCTCTGCCTTTTCTAAAACCAGCTTGAACATCTGGAAGTTCATGGTTCACGTACTGCTGAAGCCTGGCTTGCAGAATCTTGAGCATTACTTTACTAGCGTGTGAGATGAGTGCAATTGTGTGGTAGTTTCAGCATTCTCCGGCATTGCCTTTCTTTGGGATTGGAATGAAAACTGTTTTTTTCCAGTCCTGTGGCCACTGCTGAGGTTTCCAAATTTGCTGGCATAAAGGTCAGGCCTAGTCTTGACTATGTTGAAAGTGAAACAATTTACAGCAGGTTCAGGAGAAAACAAGAACGTTCCCTCTGGGCAAGAATTGAGGTCACAAAGTTTCTTTAGTTCTCGATAGAGTGGAGAGCACAGGGGAGGACAGTGTCATGGATGCTTAGGCTCCTCTGTCCTTGGGATTCTCCAGGAAAAATACTGGAATGGCTTGCCGTGCCCTCTTCCAAGGTGTCTTCCCTATCTTAGGTCTCCTCCATTGACAGGCAAGTTGTTTACCACTAGCGCCACCTAGTAAGCCCTAAAAGGGAGAAAGGTAATTGCTTCTAAGTCCATCTGTTCACGGCTCAGAACTCACATATTTAACTTGCAGGCACATGGTCAGTAGTGGGGAATTAGAGGATACGAGAGTTGAGAGAAGTTACCTCCTATGAGTATAGTTTAATTTTGCTAATGTACATTCAGTTCAGTTCAGTTGCTCAGTTATGTCTGACTCTTTGTGATCCCATGAACCGCAACACACCAGGCCTCCCTGTCTATCACCAACTCAAGGAGTTCACCCAAACCCATCGTCCATTGAGTTGGTGATGCCATCCAACCATCTCATCGTCTGTCGTCCCCTTCTCCTCCTGCCCATGTACATTGGGCAAGCACAATCCCATACCCTCATTGCCATCTAAGCGTCCATGGTATAGTGAACAGAGATAAAAACTGGCAGCCAGGGGACCCAGCTCTCCTTCAGAGAGTGGTTGGAATTCATTTGGTATCCATCATTTTCTTTAAAGTTAGGACTAGTGTGACACATGACCAGTGGAATAAAAAATAGTATGTTTACCTCTCATTCCTAGCACTGGCTAAAGCTTGGTCAATTCTTCCCCACTCATCAAACATATAGGAGTCCAAGAAAAGTGTGAAGGTATTAAAAGGATAATCTTAATTCTTTCTTATTTAAATGTAAAACAGGTGCTTACCAACTATAAATAAATATGCAACACTCAAAATGACAATGAGCAAAATAATCTGCAGAGCATCTTCTTGTTCTATTAATTCATGCTTACACTATCTTCGGGCTTCACAGGTAGCTCAGCGGTAAAGAGTCAGCTTGCCAATGCAAGAGATGTGAGTTTGATCCCTGGGTTGGGAAGATTCCCTGGGGAAGAAAATGGCCACCCATTCCAGTATTTTTTCCTCGGAAATCCTATGAACAGAGAAGCCTGGCAGGCTACATTTCATGGGGTCAAAAAAGAGACAGATATGGCTTAATGAATAAAAAAAACAATGTGATCTCCAGATCAGTTGATTCAGAGAGGGAGGAAAGGTGTGATGCCATGAACTCATTCTGATATTGCGAGCTCCAGAATGAAACAAATAGATGGAAGCTGTGCTGAGTCTCCAGTGCACAGAGTTGAATGTCACCGGAAGAACCCATTGGAGGAAGTCACCCTGGAAGTCCCCTGGGGAAGGGAGGGCAGGACTTAAACATCCCTCAATTTCTGCTGAAGCTCAAGGTGACAACCTAAGGGCTTAGTCACTATTTTCCCTGAATAAAATGAGTCTTAGTGAGGAATCAAGATTGAAAAAAAAAAATAAACCAACAGCAACAAGACTTCATCCAAATCCACAATCTACTATCCTAGGTTCTGTATAAACCAGGACTCGGCAGCCTCATTGTCCTCTGCACAGGATTTTCCTTAAGGTGTGGGGTGCAAATTCACATGGGGGAGTGGAGAGTGCCTTTGGTCTGATTCAAATACTGCACTAATTTCTCTTCCTCGTTTTTGTTTTGTGTCTCAATATCCCATGGTGTTGCTAGATCAGTGGTGCTTAGGAAGAAAAGCTGAAATACACAAACTTTCAGGAACAAGCTACCAAATGAATGATGGACTAGGGGATAACACAGATCCCTGGCAGAGGGTTAATCTCCAGTGCTGCCTCATGTTCAATTGCTGGCCTCTAGTGGAGAAGGAAATGGCAACCCACTCCAGTGTTCCTGCCTGGAGAATCCCAGGGATGGGGGGCCTGGTGGGCTGCCGTCTATGGGATCGCACATAGTCGGACACGACTGAAGTGACTTAGCAGCAGCAGCAGCAGTAGTAAAAGGACACAGCACTCTGTCTTGCTTCTCCCAAGCCCATAACCTCAGGCAGACTCCCTGGGGGTGGCCATCTCAAAGTGAGTGCATGCCTTTTGGTAGGGTCAGGAGATTTTTTGCTAGGTAAGTGTGACTTTCACCTTTGACAATCAATGACATCACTTGATCAGAATGTAATTCTTAAGAAAAAAAAATAATTGGCTGAGCTAAATGGAAAAGCATCAGGCACAGACAGATTAGTTTTTCCTTTAAATAAATATGGCCTTTCTAAAAGGCAAGAAAAACATTAGGAGGAAAACATGCTGGGCATTAAAAATTCAGATAAAATATCTACCCACCCTCAGCAAGAGCAAAAATCACTCCTCAATCATTGAATAATTAGAATCGCTCCTTCGTTAAACCAAGGAGAATGGTTTAAACATGTTTGTCCTTACAGACAGAGGTGTGTCTCTCTGACACTAACTCCTATACATCAGTGATTACTTATTTAAATGATTAGTATTTGAGATACTTGGCATTTCCCCAGTTTTTCACTTAATCCTGCAGAAGACAAAGAAATTCCCCTCCCTAAAGTCACCAGCAGGTTCTTCACAGTGAATGGAAAGGCTGTGTTGTAATATTCTGATTACTGTATATTGTTGATCCATTTCCTTCCTAAAACTTTGTCAATCTATTTAAAAGGTTTTCTTACACATCTCATTTATTGTTTTTCTGTTTAGATGATATGCCTATCTTCTGTCCAAATTCTACTCCTTTTTATGTATATATTTTTTTAATCTCAGTGGCTCAAATTAAAAAGCTAAGGTCTGTTCATGTTTCATTTCCATTGTCAATCACATTCAATTAACCATTAAGTCCAAATGAGTTCAAATTTTCTTCAAATGCATATACTGGTTTAATAGATACCTGTTAAACAGTCTATTATGTATGAGCTATATGTCTGTACATTAGAGACAATGAGTGAAAAGGATGGAATCTTGAAACTTCCTTTTAGGGGGAGAGGCAAATTATAAACAAATAAATTAATCTGTATGTGAATCCCTTCAGTTCAGTTCAATTCAATCGCTCAGTCGTGTCTGACTCTTTGCGACCCCATGAATCACAGCATGCCAGGTGTCTCTATCCATCACCAATTACCGGAGTTCATTCAAACTCATGTCCATAGAGTCGGTGATGCCATCCAGCCATCTCATCCTCTGTTGTCTCTTTCACCTCCTGCACCCAATCCCTCCCAGCATCAGTCTTTTCCAATGAATCAATTCTTTGCATGAAATGGCCAAAGTACTGGGGTTTCAGCTTTAGCATCAGTCCTTCCAAAGAACACCCAGGACTGATCTCCTTTCGAATGGACTGGTTGGATTTCCTTGCAGTCCAAGGGAATCTCAAGAGTCTTCTCCAACACCACAGTTCAAAAGCATCAATTTTTTAGTGCTCAGCTTTCTTCACAGTCCAACTCTCGCATCCTACATGACCACTGGAAAAACCACAGCCTTGACTAGACGGACCTTTGTTGGCAAAGTAACGTCTCTGCTTTTCAATATGCTATCTATGTTGGTCATAACTTTCCTTCCCAGGAGTAAGTGTCTTTTAATTTCATGGCTGCAATCACCATCTGCAGTGATTTTGGAGCCCCCCAAAATAAAGTATGACAGTGTTTCCACTGTTTCCCCATCTGTTTCACATGAAATGATGGGACCAGATTCCATGGTCTTCATTTTCTGAATGTTGAGCTTTAAGCCAACTTTTTCACTCTCCTCTTTCATTTTCATCAAGAGGCTTTTTAGTTCCTCTTCACTTTCTTCCATAAGGGTGGTGTCATCTGCATATCTGAGGTGATTGATATTTCTCCTGGCAATCTTGATTCCAGCTTGTGTTTCTTCCAGCCCAACATTTCTCATGATGTACTCTGCATATAAGTTAAATAAGCAGGGTGACAATATACAGCCTTGACGTACTCCTTTTCCTATTTGGAACCAGTCTGCTGTTACATGTCCAGTTCTAACTGTTGCTTCTTGACCTACATACAGGTTTCTCAAGGAGGACGTCTGGTGGTCTGATATTCCCATCTCTTTCAGAATTTTCTAGTTTATTGTGATCCACACATTCAAAGGCTTTGGCATAGTCAATAAAGCAGAAGTAGATATTTTTCTGGAACTCTCTTGCTTTTTCGATGATCCAGCAGATGTTGGCAATTTGATCTCTGGTTCCTCTGCCTTTTCTGAAACCAAGAAGATAATAAAATAAGGTACTATGACTGAGAATGACTCGCTTATCCCTTTATCAAAATGACATTTAACCTGAGACCTGGATGATGTGAAGGAGCCAGCTACAAA
This sequence comes from Capra hircus, assembly GCF_001704415.2. Lineage (NCBI taxonomy): Eukaryota > Metazoa > Chordata > Mammalia > Artiodactyla > Bovidae > Capra > Capra hircus. The sequence continues at coordinate 19,033,019 of NC_030831.1, read as the reverse complement.
TATCTGGAGGAAGAGAAGTCTAAGCGGAAGGAACAGCAGCAGCAAATACCTAAGAGTGATGAACAGTTATATTATACAAACAAAGGACCTTTAGCTAAAACAGGGTGGTTTCAGAGCCTATCATTAGGTCTAAAAGATAAGCAGAAGAAAGAATCCAGTGAGATACGATGAAGAGTTTTAGTTTATTTTAAATGCAATGAAAAACAATTGAAGGGTCTGAGAAGGGTAGTAACATAAATCTAAGCTATATTTTAAAAGATATAGAGAGTGAATTATGTTGATGATGATGACTTAGGCTAGGTGATAGCTATGGAGAGAAGTTACATGTTCTCTTACTATTAGAAAGTTATAGCTGATACAGCTTGCTGATGTTTGGGATGTGGAAAATAAAGCAAATAGATAAATCAGGGGTGAAACCTAGGTTTCTGATATGAATTAAAGGTGGACAGTGGTACCCTTCACTCCCACTGCCCCATCACCATCTTCCACTTAGATATTGGCGAAACTACATGCCCTCTAAAATCTGTAATCCACATCACCGATTCACAGATAAAACAATATGCTTTTACTGTTCCATTTCTCATAATCTTTCAGTTACTCTCCATTACTCAGGAGAGACGACAAGCTCGTTTACACAATGTGCAACGATGTGGTAGGCAGATTTCTAAGAGGGGCCCTAAACTGCTAAATTCTGGCTTGCATAATCTCCTTCCCTTGACCTATCAATGTTATAGATGTCACTTTTATGATTAAGTTATATTACATGCCAGTAGAAAATTGCCTGAGGGTGGGCCTGAATTAATCAGGTGAAAGTTCTTTTTTTTTTTTTTTTTTAAAGTGGTGCTGGTCCTTCTGCTGGCTTTGAAGAAGAAAGCCATCATGAAATTTACTGCTGGCAGGAAGGTGAATTTCACCTAACAAACACATGTTTTAGGAAGAGGATTCCAACACTCAGCTGGGACCCTCAATTTAGCCCCTTGATTGTAGACTTATGGGATCTTGAGTAGAGGCATTGACTAAGCCATGCCAAGATTCCTGTAACATGGAAGCTATGAGAACATACAAATGGAATGCAAAGAATTAGGAAACTAAAGCAAAGCCCTTTATATCTGACCTCTGTTGACTTCCAAACTTCAGTTATCTTAGTTAGCTTCAACATCTATATTTCAGCAGTACCAAGTGGTTAATAGATCCTGGCCTTTACCTAGAATTTTTACTCCCATAGTCTAATTTTCTCCATCTTCTATCATCTAATATCTACCTAGAAATACTCACTTGGTTAGGCTCAGTTCGCTGTTCATCATTATCCACTAGTACATTGTTTTTTTCCTTCTCTATTCAAATTTTTCTTTTAGTAAAAATTTATTTAATTGGAGGCTAAATACTTTACAATATTATATTGGTTTTGCCATACATTGACATGAATCTGCCATGGGTGTACATGCGTTCCCCATCCTGAACGCCCCTCCAACCTCTCTCCCTATACCATCCCGTTGAGTCATCCCAGTGCACCAGCCCCCAGCATCTTGTATCATGCTTCGAACCTGGACTGGTGATTCATTTCACATAAGATAATATACATGTTTCAATGCCACTCTCTCAAATCATTCCACCCTTGCTCTCTCCCACAGAGTGCAAAGATTTTTCTATACATCTGTCTCTTTTGCTGTCTCGCATACAGGGTTATTGTTACCATATTTCTAAATTCCATATATATGTGTTAGTATACTGTATTGGTATTTTTCTCTCTGGCTTACTTCACTCTGTATAATCGGCTCCAGTTTCATCCACCTCATTAGAACTGATTCAAATATATTCTCTTTAATGGATGAGTAATACTACACTGTGTATATGTACCACAGCTTTCTTATCCATTCATCTGCTGATGGACATCTAGATTGCTTCCATGTCCTGGCTATTATGAACAGTGCTGTGATGAACATTGGGGTGCATGTGTCTCTTTCAATTCTGGTTTCCTTGGCGGGTATGCCCAGCAGTGGGATTGCTGGGTCATATGGCAGTTCTATTTCCAGTTTTTTAAGGAATCTACACACTGTTCTCCACTAGCTCATTTTATTTATTTTAATTAAAATCTATTTATTTTAATTGGAGGCTAACTACTTTACAATATTGTATTGGTTTTGCCATACACCAACATGAATCTGCTACAGGTATACACGTGTTCCCCATCCTGAACCCCCCTCCCACCTCCCTCCCTGTACCATTCCTCTGGGTCATCCCTGTGCACCAGCCCCAAGCATCCTGTATCCTGCATCGAACCTGGACTGTTCTATATATCTGTGTCTCTTTTGCTGTCTCGCATACAGGATTATCGTTACCATCTTTCTAAATTCCACATATATGCATTAATATACTGTATTGCTGTTTTTCTTTCTGGCTTACTTCACTCTGTATGCTTTCCTAGTGGCTCAGAGGTTAAAGCGTCTGCCTACAAAGTGGGAGAACTGGGTTCAATTCCTGGGTCGGGAAGATCCCCTAGAGAAGGAAATGGCAACCTACCCCAGTATTCTTGCCTGGAGAATCCCATGGATGGAGAAGCCTGGTAGGTTACAGTCCATGGGGTCGCAAAGAGTCGGACACGACTGAGCAACTTCACTTTCACTTTCACTCTGTATAATCGTCTCCAGTTTCATCCACCTCGTTAGAACTGATTCAAATGTATTCTCTTTAATGGCTAATACTCCATTGTGTATATGTACCACAGCTTTCTTATCCATTCATCTGCTGATGGACATCTAGGTTGCTTCCATGTCCTGGCTATTATGAACAGTGCTGTGATGAACATTGGGGTGCATGTGTCTCTTTCAATTCTGGTTTCTTCAGTGTGTATACGCAGCAGTGGGATTGCTGGGTCATATGGCAGTTCTATTTCCAGTTTTTTAAGGAATCTCTACACTCTTCTCCATAGCGGCTGAACTAGTTTGCATTCCCACCAACAGTGTAAGAGGGTTCCCTTTTCTCCACACCCTCTCCAACATTTATTGCTCGTAGACTTTTGGATCACAGCCATTCTGACTGTCATGAAATGGTACCTCATTGTGGTTTTGATTTGCATTTCTCTGATAATGAGTGATGTTGAGCATCTTTTCATGTGTTTGTCAGTCATCCGTATGTCTTCTTTGGAGAAATGTCTGTTTAGTTCTTTGGCCCATTTTTTGATTCAGTAGTTTATTTTTCTGGAATTGAGCTGCAGGAGTTGCTTATATATTTTTGAGATTAGTTGTTTGTCAGTTGCTTCATTTGCTATTATTTTCTCCCATTCTGAAGGCTGTCTTTTCATTTTGCTTATACTTTCCTTTGTTGTGCAGAAGCTTTTAAGTTTAATTAGGTCCCATTTGTTTATTTTTGCTTTTATTTCCAATATTCTGGGAGGTGGGTCATAGAGGATCCTGCTGTGATTTATGTCGAAGAGTGTTCCGCCTATGTTCTCCTCTAGAAGTTTTATAGTTTCTGGTCTTATGTTTAGATCTTTAATCCGTTTTGAGTTTATTTTTGTGTATGGTTTTAGAAAGTGTTCTAGTTTCCTTCTTTTACAAGTGGTTGACAAGTTTTCCCAGAACCACTTGTTAGAAAGATTGTCTTTTCTCCATTGTATAATCTTGCCTCTTTTGTCAAAGATAAGGAGTCCATAGGTACATGGATTTATCTCTGGGCTTTCTCTTTTGTTCCATTGATCTATATTTCTGTCTTCGTGCCAGTACCTTACTGTCTTGATGACTGTGGCTTTGTAGTAGAGCCTGAAGTCAGGTAGGTTGATTTCTCCAGTTCCATTCTTCTTTCTTAAGATTGCTTTGGCTATTCGAGGATTTTTGTATACCCATACAAAGTGTGAAATTATTTATTCTAGCTCTGTGAAAAACACCTTTGGTAGCTTGATAGGGATTGCATTGAATCTATAGATTGCCTTGGGTAGTATACTCATTTTTCTATGTTGATTCTTCCAATCATGAATATGGTATATTTCTCCATCTATTAGTGTCTTCTTTGATTTCTTTCACCAGTGTTTTATAGTTTTCCATATATAGGTCTTTAGTTTCTTTAGGTAGATATATTCCTAAGCATTTTATTCTTTTCATTGCAATGGTGAATGGAATTGTTTCTTTAATTTCTCTTTCTGTTTTCTCATTATTAGTGTATAGGAATGCAAGGGATTTCTGTGTATTGACTTTATATCCTCCAACTTTACTATATTCATTGATTAGCTCTAGTAATTTTCTGGTGGAGTCTTTAGGGTTTTTTATGTAGAGGACCATGTCATCTGCAAACAGTGAGAGTTTTACTTCTTTTCCAATTTGGATTCCTTTTATTTCTTTTTCTGCTCTGATTGCTGTGGCCAAAACTTCCAGAACTATGTTGAATAGTAGTGGTGAAAGTGGGCACCCTTGTCTTGTTCCTGACTTTAGGGAAAATGCTTTCAATTTTTCACCATTAAGGATAATGTTTGCTGTGGTTTTGTCATATATAGCTTTTATCATGTTGAGGTGTGTTCCTTTTATTCCTGCTTTCTGGAGAGTTTTTATCATAAAAGGATGTTGAATTTTGTCAAAGGCTTTCTCTGCATCTATTTAGATAAACATATGGCTTTTATTTTTCAATTTGTTAATGTGGTGAATTACATTGATTGATTTGTGGATATTGAAGAATCCTTGCATCCCTGGGATAAAGCCCACTTTGTCATGGTGTATGATCTTTTTAATGTGTTTTTGGATTCTGATTGCTAGAATTTTGTTAAGGATTTTTGCATCTATGTTCATCAGTGATATTGGCCTGTAGTTTTCTTTTTTTGTGTGGCATCTTTGTCAGGTTTTGGTATTAGGGTGATGGTGGTCTTATAGAATGAGTTTGGAAGTTTACCTTCCTCTGCAATTTTCTGGAAGAGTTTGAGTAAAATAGGTGTTAGCTCTTCTCTAAATTTTTAGTAGAATTCATCTGTGAAGCCATTTGGACCTGGGCTTTTGTTTGCTGGAAGATTTCTGATTACAGTTTCAATTTCCGTGCTTGTGATGGGTCTGTTAAGATTTTCTATTTCTTCCTGGTTCAGTTTTGGAAAGTTGTACTTTTCTAAGAATTTGTCCATTTCTTCCACGTTGTCCATTTTATTGGCATATAATTGCTGATAGTAGTCTCTTATGATCCTTTGTATTTCTGTGTTGTTTGTTGTGATCTCTCCATTTTAATTTTTAATTTTATTGATTTGATTTTTCTCCCTTTGTGTCTTGATGAGTCTGGCTAATGGTTTGTCAACTTTATTTATCCTTTCAAAGAACCAGCTTTTGGCTTTGTTGATTTTTGCTATGGTCTCTTTTGTTTCTTTTGCATTTATTTCTGCCCTAATTTTTAAGATTTCTTTCCTTCTACTAACTCTGGCGTTCTTCATTTCTTCCTTTTCTAGTTGTTTTAGGTGTAGAGTTAGGTTATTTATTTGACTTTTTTCTTGTTTTTTTTTTTTTTTTTAGGTATGCCTGTATTGCTATGAATTTTCCCCTTAGCACTGCTTTTACAGTGTCCCACAGGTTTGGGGTTATTGTGTTTTCATTTTCATTCATTTCTATGCATATTTTGATTTCTTTTTTGATTTCTTCTGTGATTTGTTGGTTATTCAGCAGCATGTTGTTCAGCCTCCATATGTTGGAATTTTTAATAGTTTTTCTCCTGTAATTGAGATCTAATCTTACTGCATTTTAGTCAGAAAAGATGCTTGGAATGATTTAAATTTTTTTTTTTTTAAATTTACCAAGGCTAGATTTATGGCCCAGGATGTGATCTATCCTGGAGAAGGTTCCGTGTGTGCTAAGAAAAAGATGAAATTCATTGTTTTGGGGTGAAATGTCCTATAGATATCAATCAGGTTTAACTGGTCTATTGTATCATTTAAAGTTTGTGCTTCCTCGTTAATTTTCTGTTTAGTTGATCTATCCGTAGGTGTGACTGGAGTATTAAAGTCTCCCACTATTACTGTGTTATTGTTAATTTCCCCTTTCATACTTGTTAGCATTTGTCTTACATGTTGTGGTGCTCCTGTGTTGGGTGCATATATATTTGTAATTGTTATATCTTCTTCTTGGATTGATCCTTTGATCATTATGTAGTGGCCTTCTTTGTCTCTTTTCACATCGTTTGTTTTAAAGTCTAGTCTATTTTATCTGATATGAGTATTGCTACTCCTGCTTTCTTTTGGTCTCTATGTGCATGGAATATCTTTTTCCAGCCCTTCACTTTCAGTCTGTATGTGTCCCCTGTTTTGAGGTGGGTCTCTTGTAGACAACATATATAGGAGTCTTGTTTTTGTATCCATTCAGCCAGTCTTTGTCTTTTGGTTGGGGCATTCAACCCATTTACGTTTAAGGTAATTATTGATAAGTATGATCCCATTGCCACTTACTTTATTGTTTTGGATTCAAGTTTATACACCTTTTTTGTGTTTCCTGTCTAGAGAAGATCCTTTAGCATTTGTTGGAGAGCTGGTTTGGTGGTGCTGAATTCTCTCAGCTTTTGCTTGTCTGTAAAGCTTTTGATTTCTCCTTCATATTTGAATGAGATCCTTGCTGGGTACAGTAATCTGGGCTGTAGGTTATTTTCCTTCATCACTTTAAGTATGTCCTGCCATTCCCTCCTGGCCTGAAGAGTTTCTATTGAAAGATCAGCTGTTTCCTTATGGGAATCCCCTTGTGTGTTATTTGTTTTGTTTTTTTTTTTCCCCTTGCTGCTTTTAATATTTGTTCTTTGTGTCTGATCTTTGTTAATTTGATTAATATGTGTCTTGGGGTGTTTTGCCTTGGGTTTATCCTGTTTGGGACTCTCTGGGTTTCTTGGACTTGAGTGATTATTTCCTTCTCCATTTTAGGGAAGTTTTCAACTATTATCTCCTCAGCTATTTTCTCATGGTCTTTCTTTTTGTCCTCTTCTTCTGGGACTCCTATGATTCAAATGTTGGGGCGTTTAACATTGTCCTGGAGGTCTCTGAGATTGTCCTCATTTCTTTTAATTAATTTTTCTTTTTTCCTCTCTGGTTCATTTATTTCTACCCTTCTATCTTCTACTTCACTAATCCTATCTTCTGTCTCCATTATTTTACCATTTGTTGCTTCCAGAGTGTTTTTGATCTCATTTATTGCATTATTCATTATATATTGACTATTTTATGTCTTCTAGGTCCTTGTTAAACCTTTCTTGCATCTTCTCAATCCTTGTCTCCAGGCTATTTATCTGTGATTCCATTTTGATTTCAAGATTTTGGATCATTTTCACTATCATGATTCAGAATTCTTTATCAGGTGGATTCCCTATCTCTTCCTCTTTTGTTTGATTTGGTGGGCATTTATCCTGTTCCTTTACCTGCTGGGTATTCCTCTGTCTCTTCATTTTGTTTATCTGTCTCTTCATTTTGTTTATATAGCTGTGTTTGGGGTGAGCTTTCTGTATTCTGGCAGTTTGTGGAGTTCTCTTTATTGTGGAGTTTCCTCACTGTGGGTGGGGTTGTACAGGTGGCTTGTCAAGGTTTCCTGGTTAGGGAAGCTTGTGTAGGTGTTTTGGTGGGTGGAGCTGGATTTCTTCTCTTTGGAGTGCAATGAAGTGTCCAATAATGAATTATGAGATGTCAGTGGGTTTGGAGTAACTTTGGGCAGCCTGTATATTGAAGCTCAAGGCTGTGTTCCTGTGTTGCTGGAGAATTTGCGTGGTATGTCTTGCTTTGGAGCTTGTTGGCCCCTGGGTGGTGCTTGGTTTCAGTATAGGTATGGAGGCTTTTGATGAGCTCCTTTCGATTAATGTTCCCTGGAGTCAGGAGTTCTCTGGTGTTCTCAGGATTTGGACTTAAGCCTCCTGCTTCCGGCTTTCAGTCTTATTTTTACAGTATTCTCAAGACTTCTCCATCTATACAGCACCATTGATAAAACATCTAGGTTAAAGATGAAAAGTATCTCCACATTGAGGGACACCCAGAGAGGTTCACAGAGTTACATGGAGAAGAGAAGAGGGAGGAGGGAGTTAGAGGTGATCTGAATGAGATGAGGTGGAATCAAAAGAGGAGAGAGCAAGTTAACTAGTAATCACTTCCTTATGTGCACTTCACAGTCTGGACTGCTCAGAGATGTTCACTGAGTTATACAGAGAAGAGAAAAAGAAGGAAGGAGACAGAGGTGGCCAGGAGGATAAAGGGGGGAATGAAAAGGAGAGAGACAGATCCAGCCAGTAATCAGTTCCCTAAGTGTTCTCCACCGTCTGGAACACACAAAGAGATTTACAGTTAGGCAAAGAGACGGGGGAGGGAGGAGATGGAGGTGACCTGGTGGAGAAAAAGGAAAGTCCAAAGAGGGAGAGAGCAGTCAAGCCAGTAATCTCACTCCCAAGTGAAAATGGGTACTGAAGATTGGGTTTTAAAGGTACAAAATTGATAACAAATACCAAAAAGCAACGATTAAAAATCTAAAGTAGAGGTTGGATTTTCAAAAATACAATATTAAAGAAAAGAAAAAAAAAACCAAAGTCACAAAAATTATTTAAAAATTATATATATATATATATATGAAGTTTGCTTTAAAAAATAGGGTCTCTTTTTTTTGCAAAGTAAGAGTAGGTTATAAAAATGAAAGTTAGAGGAGTAATAAGGAGCAATAGAGGACTTAAAATTTTTTTTAAAATTTAAAAAATGATAGTAAAAATATATCTAGGACTTCCTCTGGTGGTGTTGTGGGCAGTGTGGGGTCAGTCCATTTTCAGATAGTTCCTTGGTCCAGCTTATGTTTCTCAAGATCTATAGGCCCCTTCCTATGTAGTCGGTACTAACTGCAGGATTTTAATCTATTGCACCTGTCACTTCCAAGGGGGTTCCCTCTGTTTAGCTTCTTCTGTTTGCTGGTCTCTTCAGTGTCTGATTTCTGCCCTGACACAAGGGGGTGGTGGTGGACACATTTTAGGCTCACTTGTTCAGTCGCTCTGTGGGGAGGGAGGGAAGCTGCAAACAAATGACACTGGGATGTGCTCGCAGTGCCTCAGCCACACTGGCCCTGCCCTGGGCTGCATGCAGCTCCCAGGTCTAAGCCGCTCAGGCTCAGGCACTCGGGTAGTCCTCAGAGGCGCAGACTCGGTTGGGCCTGCGTTTTGTGCCCTCCCAGGTCCGAGCAGCTCGGGTGACAGGTGTTTGCAGCTCATCACCTCCCCAGTCCCTGCTGCTCAGTTTCCTGGCTGTACCCCTGACATCCCTTCTCAGGAGGATGGTGACCGTCCAGAGCCCCAAGAAGTCTTAGTTAGCAAAGAAACCTGCTTGCAGTTTGGTAGGTAATGTCTCTCTGGGGCTGGGATTGCCCACTTCTGGCTCTGGCTGCTTGTCACCAGAAGGGGATGGTCTGCAGCCAGCTAGCTCTGCTCAGTTCTTTGTTCTGTGATCAGCCTGATAGTGTCTTAGGTTAGGGCTTTTTGAGCAGCTCTAGTCAGTCCTTTGTTCTGTGAGGGGGTCTGGTGGTGTCTCAGGTTAGGGCTTTTCTCATCGTAGCTATCCCACAGTCTGGTTTGCTAGCCCAAGTTAGTTCCCTCAGATTGCCCTCAGGGCAATACTCTAAGCAATGCAGCCTGCTCCTCCCTGCCCAGCCCCCACTTGCTAGTGGTGGGTGCAGGCATCTGCGCTGCTTCTCTGCTGGAGGAGTTATTGTTGGGCATGTAATCTGTGGGTTTTAATTATTTGTTTATTTTTCCTCCCAGTTATGTTCCCCTCTGTGGTTTCAAAGCTCGCCACAGACTCAGCAGTCAGAGTGTTTCCTGGTGTTTGGAAACTTCTCTCTTTTTAAGACTCCCTTCCCGGGACAGAGCTCTATCCCTACCTCTTTTGTCTCTTTTTTTGCCTTTTATATTTTTCATGCCTCCTTTTGAAGACAATGGGCTGCTCTTCTGGGTACCTGATGTCCTCTGCCAGCATTCAGAAGTTGTTTTGTGGAATTTACTCAGAATTTAAGTGTTCTTTTGATAAATTTGTTGGGGAGAAAGTGGTCTCCCCGTCCTATTCCTGCACCATCTTAGGACCGCCCCGCTCATTTTTAAAATACATGTTTATTGGCATTTACTTTACACTTGGCAGAGAATGTAGAGTGATAGAGACCTTTGAACAAACAATCAAATGAATATATAAGTTCCCACTGTAATAAAAAAAAAATCTATGATGGAAAGAAAGATCAGATGAAAGAATAACAATTGCTTCTTTTGGTCCATGTTGACCCATCCCACTGTTTTGCATCTGCTCTCCACAGACTGTAAATACACTGATGATAGGAATGGTATGTTTCTCCTCTCTGTATCTCTAGTACCAAGAGCATAGTACCTAGGACCATAAGAAGCATTTTGCATATGCCTAATAATTTTGTTGAATAAATGAACATAGGATTTGTCAGTACCTTTTGGTCACTATGAATACCAAAGCAAGACATGACAAAACCAAAGAAAAACAAAAAACCCAGAGACACTTTGTTCCTAAATCAAAAAGGGCATAGATTTGGGATTTAATATCCAATAGAGCAGGATCTTAATTAGTTAGCTGTTCTTAGTATATGTCCTAGCACCTTTGAACACTTGTTTTAACATGACCCAGCAGCATCCCTGATATCCAAAATGAGCCATCAAATTGTTGACTTGACTTCTAATCATACTCGCTGGTGCCCCTCTAACTTCCTTTTATTTTATTTCAGCCCTCAAGGGTTTCAGTTCGGTTCAGTTGCTCAGTCATCTCTGACCGTTTGTGACCCCATGGATTTTGAAGCAAGCCAGGTTTCCTTGTTCATCACCAACTCCTGGAGTTTACTCAAATTAATGTCCATTGAGTCAGTGATACCATCCAACCATCTCATCCTTCTCCTCCCTCCTTCAATCTTTCCCAGCATCAGAGGCTTTTCTAGTGAGTCAATTCTTCTCAGCAGGTGGCCAAAGTATTGGGGTTTCAGCTTCAGCATTAGTCCTTCCAATGAATATTTAGGACTGTTAGATCTCCTTATAGTTCGAGGGACTCTCAAGAATCTTCTCCAATACCACAGTTCAAAAGGATCAGTTCTTCGGCATTCAGCTTTCTTTATAGTCCAACTCTCACATCCATTTTTGATTAATGGAAAAACCCTAGCTTTGACTAGATGGACCTTTGTTGGCCTTTCTTTGGGACTGGAAGGGAAACTGACCTTTTCCAGTCCTGTGGCCACTGCTGAGTTTTCCAAATTTGCTGGCATATTGAGTACAGCACTTTCACAGCATCATCTTTCAGGATTTGAAATAGCTCAACTGGAATTCCATCACCTTCACTAGCTTTGTTCATAGTGATGCTTCCTAAGGCCCACTTGACTTCACATTCCAGGATGTCTGGCTCTAGATGAGTGATCACACCATCATGATTATCTGGGTCATGAAGATCTTTTTTTGTACACTTCTTCTGTGTATTCTTGCCACCTCTTCTTAATATCTTCTGCTTCTGTTAGGTGCATACCATTTTTGTCCTTTATCGAGCCCATCTTTGCATGAAATGTTCCCTTGGTATCTTTAATTTTCTTGAAGCAATCTCTAGTCTTTCCCGTTCTGTTGTTTTTCTCTATTTCTTTGCATTGATCACTGAGGAAGGCTTTTCTTATCTCTTCTTGCTATTCTTTGGAACTCTGCATTCAGATGCTTATATCTTTCCTTTTCTCCTTTGCTTTTTGCTTCTCTTCTTTTCACAGCTATTTGTAAGGCCTCCCCAGACAGCCATTTTGTTTTTTTGCATTTCTTTTCCTAAGGATGATCTTGATCCCTGTGTCCTGTACAATGTCACAAACCTCCGTCCATAGTTCATCAGGCACTCTATCTGTCAGATCTAGTAACTTAAATCTATTTCTCACTTCCACTGTATAATTATAAGGGATTTGATTTAGGTCATACCTGAATGCTTTTGAACTGTGGTGTTGGAGAAGACTCTTGAGAATCCCTTGGACTGCAAGGGGATCCAACCAGTCCATTTTAAAGGAGATCAGCCCTGGGATTTCTTTGGAAGGAATGATGCTAAAGCTGAAACTCCAATAGTTTGGCCACCTCATGTGAAGAGTTGACTCATTGGAAAAGACTTTGATGCTAGGAGGGATTGGGGGCAGGAGGAGAAGGGGACGACCGAGGATGAGATGGCTGGATGGCATCACTGACTCGATGGATGTGAATCTGAGTTAACTCTGGGAGTTGGTGATGGACAGGGAGGCCTGGCATGCTGCAGTTCATGAGGTCACAAAGAGTTGGACACAACTGAGTGACTGAACTGAACTGAACGGAACTGAATGGTCTACTGGTTTTCCCTACTTTCTTCAATTTAAGTCTGAATTTAGCAATAAGGAGCTCATGATCTGAGCGACAGTCAGCTCCTGGTCTTGTTTTTGCTGACTGTAAACAGCTTCTCTCTCTTTGGCTGCAAAGAATATAATCAATCTGATTTTGGTGTTGCCCTTCTGGTACTGTCCATGTGTAGAGTCTTCTCTTGTGTTGTTGGAAGAGGGTGTTTGCTATGACCAGTGCATTCTCTTGGCAAAACTCTATTAGCCTTTGCCCTACTTCATTCTGTATACCAAGGCCAAATTTGTCTGTTACTCCAGGTGTTTCTTGACTTCCTGCTTTTGCATTCCAGTCCCCTATAATGAAAAGCATGTCTTTTTTGGGTGTTAGTTCTAAAAGGTCTTGTAGGTCTTCATAGAACCGTTCAATGTCAGCTTCTTCAGCATTACTGGTTGGGGCATAGGCTTGGATTACTGTAATATTAAATGGTTTGCCTTGGAAACAAACAGAGATCATTCTGTCGTTTTTGAGATTGCATCCAAATACTGCATTTCAGATTCTTTTGTTGACCATGATGGCTATTCCATTTCTTCTGAGGGATTCCTGCCCACAGTGGTAGATATAATGGTCATCTGAGTTAAATTCACCCATTCCAGTCCATTTTAGCTTGCTGATTCCTAGAATGTCAACGTTCACTCTTGCCATCTCCTGTTTGACCACTTCCAGTTTGCCTTGATTCATGGACCTAACATTCCATTCAGTGTTGCTCCCTACAGCTTCAGACCTTGCATCTATTACCAGTCACATCCACAACTGGGTATTGTTTTTGCCTTGGCTCCATCCCTTCATTCTTTCTGGAGTTATTTCTCCACTGATCTCCAGTAGCATATTGGGCACCTACCGACCTGGGGAATTCCTCTTTTAGTATCCTATCATTTTGCCTTTTCATACTGTTCATGGGGTTGTCAAGGCAAGAATACTGAATTGATTTGCCATTCCCTTCTCCATGGACCACATTTTGTCAGACCTCTCCACCATGACCCACCTGTCTTGGGACCACATTTTGTCAGACCTCTCCACCATGACCCGCCCATCACGTGTGTCCCCACACAGCATGGCTTAGTTTCATTGAGTTAGACAAGGCTGTGGTCCATGTGATCTGATTGACTAGGTTTCTGTGATTATGGTTTCTGTGTGTTTGCCCTCTAATGCCCTCTCGCAACACCTACCATCTTACTTGGGTTTCTCTTACCTTGATGTAGGGTAAGAGAAACGGCTTCACGGCTCACACGGCTCATGGCTTCACACTTCACAGCTGCTCCAGCAAAGCGCAGCCACTGCTCCTTACCTTGGAGGGGCAGCTGTGAGGAGATATCCCTCATCCTTAGGAAGCATAACTACAAACAAAACTAGTGGAGGTGATGGAATTCTAACTGAGCTGTTTCAAGTCCTAAATGATGATGCTGTGAAAGTGATGCACTCAATATTGCAACAAATTTTGAAAATGCAGCTGTGGCCACAGGATTGCAAAAGGTCAGTTTTCATCAGAAACCCCCCAAAAAAGGCAATGCCAAAGAAAGTTCAAACTACTACACAATTCCATTAATTTCACACGCTAGCAAAGTAATGCTCAACATCCTCCAAGCTAGACTTTAATGCTGTCTGAACTGAGAACTTCCAGATGTACAAACTGGATTGGAAAAGGAAGAGGAATGAGAGATCAAATTGCCAACATCCATTGGATCATAGAAAAAGCAAGAGAATTCCAGAAGAAATATCTGCTTCATTTACTATGCTAAGCCTTTGACTGTGTGGATCACAACAAACTGTGGAAAATTCTTTAAGAGATGAGAATACCAGACCACCTGACCTCTCTCTTGAGAAGCCTTTGTACAGGTCAAGAAGCAACAGTTAGAATTGGACATGGAACAATGGATTGGTTCAAAATTGGAAAAGGAGTGTGTCAAGGCTGTATATTGTCACCCTGCTTATTTAACTTATATGCAGAGTACATCATGCAAAATGTTGGGCTGGATGAAGGACAAGCTGGAATCAAGGTTGCCAGGAGAAATATCAAAAACTTCAGATATGCAGATGACATCATCTTTATGGCTGAAAGCAAAGAAGAACTAAAGAGCCTGGTGATGAAATTGAAAGAGGAGAGTTAAAAGCTGGCTGAAAACTCAACTTTCAAAGAGTGAATATCATAGCATCTAGTCCCATCACTTCATGGCAAATAGATGATGAGGAAACAATGGAAACAGTGACAGACTTATTTTCTTGGTCTCCAAAATCACTGCAGATGATGACTGCAGCCATGAAATTATAAGAGGCTTGCTCTTTGGGGGAAAAAAAAAAAAAGCTATAGCAAACCTGTGACGTGAAAGTCACTCAGTCATGTCTGCCTCTTTGTGACCCCATGGCTATAGAGTTCATGGAATTCTCCAGGCCAGAAATACTACAGTGGGTAGCCTTTCCCTTCTCCAAGGGATCTTCCCAACCCAAGGATCAAACCCAGATCTACTGCATTGCAGGTGGATTCTTTAACAGTTGAGCCACAAGAGAAGCCCAAGAATTCTGGAGTGGATAGCCTATCGCTTCTCCAGTGGATCTTCCCGACCCATGAGCTGAACTGGGGTCTCCTGCATTGCAAGCAGATTCTTTATCAACTGAGCTGTTAGGGTAGCTCAGTGACCAACCTAGACAACATATTAAAAAGCAGAGACATTACTTTGCCAACAAATGTCCATATAGTAAAAGCTATCTTTTTTCCAGTAGTCATTTTTGATGTGAAAGTTGTACCATACAGAAGGTTGAGCACTGAAGAATTCATTACTTTGAGCGGTGAACTGTGTTCTTGGAGTAGACTATTGAGAGTCCCTTGGACTTCAGGAGATCAAATCAGTTAATCCTAAAGGATATCAACCCTGAATATCATTTGAAGGACTGATGCTGAAGTTGAAGCTCCAGTACTTTGGCCCACCTGAAGAGGAGAGCTGATTCATTAGAAAAGACTTTGGTTCTGGGAAAGATTAAAAGCAGGTGGAGAAGGGGGCAACAATTGGTTGGATGGCATCACTGGCTCAATGGACATGAGTTTGAGCCAGCTCTTGGAGATAATGTAGGACAGGGAAGCCTGCCTTGCTGCAGTCCATGGGGTTAGAGTTGAGCACAACTTAGTGACTGAGCAACAAGGATTTACTTGTCACCTAGCCCCATTTCTGTTTGCAATTTCTCTTGCATAAAATCCTATTAAACAGATACTTGTTAATTTTGAGCATTCTTTTTAGGTTGAGGTACTTTACTTCCAACCTTTTCAGGTACCCAATTCTGCCAGGTACCCAATTCGCCAGTCTTTTTGCAGTTGTGGGCCACTCATATCTTTCAATCAGGCACAAGGGATGGACTGTGAATTGGAAGACAGTAATTTAAAAGAAGTAGACCTCATGTGGAATCCTTCTAGGAAATGGTAGTGGTAGGATATATCCAGTTGCCAGGGGCAGTGGTGGCTAAAGCTGTGGCTCTTCCATAGTGTATGCACTTGGCAGAAGTACCCAGTTGTCTCCATGTGGCTAGTTCTATGGTGTGGCTTGGACATGCTCCTGGACTGCCTAGCCTGAAGATACAGAGCTGGCCAATATTCTTTACGATATGTCTTAAACTATAAAAGCTAGCTTTTATTTGTTAGAACTAAGAACCTTGACTATTGTACCTCTAATTACCACCCTCTCTGCAACAACTTGGCATTCACTTAAAGGAACAGACATTCCCAATAATGGGCTTTGTCTCTCCTACCATCATTATCTACCTGGCCATTACCCTTATTCTTGCCATCCACACACATACATACAGAGGGTAGAAGCCTGAGTGTGGGTGAAGGTCCAAAGAATACTGATGTTTAGCAAGTCCCCTTTGATCTGAAATGTTCCACTGATCTCGTCCATAGTTCAGTGGGTCTCTCTGAGCCCGTGACTTGATTAGTCTCAACAGTTTTTCTCCATAACTGAGATCCTCTCCTAAGATGCTCAACAGTGAAAGCTCACTGGTAGAACTGTTATTATTCTATAAATCTCTAAAGGAGAACGCTAAGAGGACAGATTTGGGCAAAGCTTTCACTTGGGGAGTAGTGGAAAACTTGCTTATTCCCACATATCTCCCCAGAAAGAAAACTCACCGTGGTATCCTCTTTAGCAACGGCTATACAAATCTGCTACCAAGGAAACATCACTTTTGATACTTAAAACCAGAGCTTAATCAAAAATGGAGACGGAAAGGAAGTTCTAAAATGAAAACAGCCCATTTTTTTTTTTTTCTTGTGCTACACTCTGAGCAGGACATTATATTAGTAGGTCATTTTACTCATGAGATTATGCATAGAGTACATGGAAGGCAAAAAGCAGGGTGGGATCAGGGTGGGGTAGGATCCATCAAATCAGCAGCTCACCATTTTCAAAGGAGAGATAAGCCCCTTATTAGCAGGGACAATGGACTGTCCACCATCAGATATGGAGCTTCATGCAGAGGGAATCCAAATCTGCTCTGAGCATCCACATAAGTGCTTGGATGTAGTTTTCCAGACAACCACCTGCTATTTTAAACAAACTTCTCAATATTTCCATATTTTTTCTATCACCTTTCTTTGAATTTTGCTCAATAAAATGCTAATTCAAAGTTTTGAGTGTACTGATGAACCATGATTTAGTTATGAAACTAGTTTCTCTCACCTGGCCTCCCACCAAGGCACATTCATGACCAAGGGAGATACAGAAATATGAGAAGGGCTCACACGTGGAGTGGGTTTGACCCAGTATTTGTTCTGCTGCCTCCTGTTTCTGTGTCTTTGGGCGAGCCTGAAGATATTTCTTGTAAAATAGGGAACTCGGCAGCACACATTCCACAAGCAATGTGGAAATGTACCTGGCATATCCACATTTGTCATGGACTGTCAATCATATTTTGCAGAATCGGTTGTTGCGGAGTCTATGGCCAGCCCTATTCCAAAGTACAGAGTCCTAGAAACCAGCTGTGGGAGGAAGAGAAAGCATTTGGAATATATTAGCTGAAAGGCTTCCTTCTTTACCTCTTTCTTCGGCTATGGCAGACAAAATGCTGTCAGCATCTGGGTGCCCACATAAACAGCTGTCTACATGAAACAAGGCAGGAGGCCCATATCAAGTAATGAAGATGGAATGCATTAATTACATCATGGTAAGTAACTACCATATAAAATATGACCATTATATGATTGTTATTACTTTTGCTATCTTATTCATGCTGACATAAATAAAACAGCCCACTAGTCATCAGTGTCATACTGTTTTTACAGAAAAGGAAAATGGCGTTCAAAGCATTTAATGGCCTAATGGCCAAACCTCGAAAATACCAAAATAATGATTGGCAATGCCTGGTAAGAGGCTAGCAAATTTGCCAATAAGATAGCTTAATGACTGAAAGTGAAAGTGAAAGTGAAAGTCACTCAGTTGTGTCTGACTCTTTGTGACCCCATGGACTCTCCATGGGATTCTCCAGGCCAGAATACTGAAGTGGGTAGCCTTTTCCTTCTCCAGGGGATCTTCCCAATCCAGGGATCAAGCCCAAGTCTCCTGCATTGCAAGCAGATTCTTTACCAGCTGAGCTATCAGGAAAGCCCAGCTTAATGATTGAGCTACATTTTATTAATAGTTATGACTTCTCATTTCTTATTCTAGTCTATAAGTACTGTAACTGAGCATAACAGGTTATAACATATAGGGAGATGAATACAAGGTCACCTGGTATGTTACCTTGGCCTAGACTCTCAAATGTAGTGTTTCAGTTCTATCTTCTGAGCTTTGCTTCTTTCCTACTTGATGATAACTTTTTAGATCTATACCAGCTTCATGCATAACAAATATTCGATATGTTAACTCTTAATTTAAGAGGTGTTGTGGTAACTAATATCTCATAAGAATTGGCCAAAGTTTTTGCTGAATAATGAAATTAGGAAAACAAAACCTAAAGACACTTTCCCAAGGACAAAGTTGTTGGCATTAATATTGTTGAATGAATTAAAATTCTTGTTATTTTTAGCATATTATCCTAGCTCTTATTAACTCCAAGTACCCATAAGAAAATGAATCTGGAAAGAGAAAAGGGAAATAAGAATAAAGTGGTTGAATATTTATAAGAACAAGAGAAGTTTTCAACTCAATAATTCTCAGACTCTTTCTAGACTTACTAAGCTGGATGGGCTTATTACCTGATCTGCTCCACACAGGTCCTTTCTCATATAAGACTGAAACGGGCAAGGAAAGATAAAAACAAAACAGTAAACTTTTTAAAATTATCAGAAAGTTTGAATTGTCCCTTACAAGCAATTAGAGTGGGGCTGTCGTAGTGACTCAAGCTGTGACAAATCCATCTGCAATTAAGGAGACATAGGTTTGATCCTTAGGTTGTGAAGATCTCTTGGAGGAGGAAATGGCAACCTACTCCAATATTCTCGCCTAGAGAATCTGATAGACAGAGGAGCCTGGTGGGCTACACAGGCCATGGGTCACAAAGAGTCAGAAACAGCTGAAGTGATGTAGCATGCAAGCAATTAGTGTTTAATAAATGTGTGTGAAAATATATTGATGGGACTGAATTTTAGACTGCTACAGGTGGCTATTTTAACCATATTTGTTGTTGTTGTTCAGTTACTAATTTGTGTCACACTCTTTGCAACCCTCTGCACCATATGTCAGTATGAAAATCGGTCATTCACAGATAAGAAATATATATTGAGAGCCTTCTATGTGTAATGTAGAGGATGTGATTATTATTTTCAGACTTTTGCTAATGTGTTTGTGTCTTTTGTCTTCTTCGACAGCAATGACAGTCACCATCATTTTGTTATTTACTATCTCTGCTAAATTTTCATGAGAATTACTATCTCTGCTAAATTGTCATGAGGAATTCAAAGGTCAAAGTAAGATATTTAAGTTTCCACCAGAATCCTCTCACTAGATGCCACATAGGACAAACTTCATGCTGGGAGCCCAGCTAGTCTTAGGAATCATAAGAAGATCATATAAAATGATACATGTGAAATACTTTGGAGCAAAGGATTATATGTGTTAGATATTGGTATTATCACTTGTACTTGTTAATAACATAATGAGAAATGACTTGACAGCTGATCCTGAAATCATGATCACTTTTTTTTTTCCAGGAAAATTCATTGATGTTTTATTTCACAGTAGCAAAAATTCATGGGTAGCTTTATTATTTTCTATTTTACTTTATACTTACCATTTAAAGCAGTACTTAAGTTTCTAATGATTCTTATTTAATTTATTTTTATGGAAAAATTTTAGGACATGCAAAAGTAGAAGAGTATTACAAACTTTCATGAACCTATGGATCAATTTTGGTAATTTCCAACAGGAGACAAAGTTTTTTTTAATGCCTACACGTTTTCCTCTAGTGCACACGGTGCATTTTTAAAGCAAACACTTTTAACAGCTTACCACTTCATCCTTAAACATTTCAATATGTCTCAAAAATATAAGGACTCTTTCATTATGTGTTTATTTTTAACACAACTATAATGGATGATCACATTTAAAAGAAGCCTTCAGGAGACAATTTCCTATTAGGGAAGGATATTGTGCCATGTGTCTTATTTGAGAATATTCTGTGAGTCTACAGTGCCCCAGGATGAAATCTCAACCCCAAGATCACCTTCTAATCAAAATCTTCTCACTGCCCCGCCCCCACCATTGTCTGGGCATATTAGTTCACTCTATTCAATCCATCCTATGCCAGGCCTTCAGTTGCCCTTCTATCTTGACCTATCCGTTTGTCAAGAACTTGTCCAATGAAACCTCTTGATTTCCATACAGTATTGCAACCTCTAGTGAAGCCACTCAGTTGTGTCCAATTCTTCACGACCTCTAGCAATTATTTTTTTCTTTAAACTCTTGATGCATTTACTATACCATAGAACGTGGTATTACAGGAATTAAAAACATGTGCCCTGGAGTCTGACCCAGTTATCACCTTTGGGAAATTCAGTTCAGTTCAGTTGCTCAGTCGTGTCTGACTCTTTTTGACCCCATGAATTGCAGCATGCCAATCCTCCCTGTCCATCATCAACTCCTGGAGTTCACCCAAACTCATGTCCATCGAGTCAGTGATGCCATCCAGCCATCTTATCCTCTGTCGTCCCCTTCTCCTCCTACCTCCAATCCCTCCCATCATCAGAGTCTTTTCCAGTGAGTCAGTTCTTCGCATGAGGTGACCAAAGTACTGGAGTTTCAGCTTTAGCATCAGAGCATCAGTCCTTCCAAAGGACACCCAGGACTGATCTCCTTTAAAATGGACTGGTTGGATCTCCTTGCAGTCCAAGGGACTCTCAAGAGTCTTCTCCAACACCACAGTTCAAAAGCATCAATTCTTTAGAGCTCAGCTTTCTTCACAGTCCAACTCTCACATCCATACATGACCACTGGAAAAACCATAGCCTTGACTAGACGAACCTTTGTTGGCAAAGTAATATCTCTGCTTTTGAATATGCTGTCTAGGTTGGTCATAACTTTCCTTCCAAGGAGTAAACGTCTTTTAATTTTATGGCTGCAATCACCATCTACAGTGATTTTGGAGCCCAGAAAATTAAAGTCTGACACTGTTTCCACTGTTTCCCCATCTATTTCCCATGAAGTGATGGGACCAGATGCCATGATCTTTGTTTTCTGAATGTTGAGTTTTAAGCCAACTTTTTCTCTCTCCTCTTTCACTTTCATCAGGAGGCTTTCTAGTTCCTCTTCACTTTCTGCCATAAGAGTGGTATTATCTGCATATTGAGGTGATTGGTATTTCTTCTGGCCATCTTGATTCCAGCTTGTGCTTCTTCCAGCCCAGCGTTTAGCCCCACCCCTCAATGTTCATGTCCTCAGGTGTTGATAAGAAACAATATTGTGTTAAGGAGATTAAGTATGAAATTATTATCTATTTATGCAACACAGTTACATATATGTATAAACCATATGCATATTCCACATATACACAGTACACACTCCCACTCATACATTATTTACCAGATATTAATAGAATAATCAAGGTAGTATTATTATTGCTATTACTTTATCTATATTCAATATTCTATTCTACCTGACTCCTGTATTGCTGGCTATTTTTCTTTATGTTTACTTCTAGGAGTTAGAGACTTTACTTCTTGAGATCAGGGACACCTTGGTTTCACAAAGGAGATTCTCAATGATGTTTCTGGAAGACAGCCAGTCGGTATGAAGAAGAAGATCCAGGGTTCCATCTCCTCCCTGAACCCCTCCAGAATATTGTGACTAGAAGAACATCTCCCCTTCTTCTCAGGCTCCCTGCCAGTCTTGCTCTGCGTGTGTGGTACAGGGCACTTTAAAATGAATCTGTAGATTTCTCCAAAAAGGAAAAATATTTTATGCAGAAAAACAGGTGATGGGGCAACTGGAGAAACAGTCATTTCTAATGAAAGTGAATTTCTAGTCAGCTGATCTCACCACGGAGCTGGCCGTCTTTATCCCTAAAATGTCACGCTTCTTTAGTCTGTAAACACCATTACTATAGAGAACATCTTAGCACTGGCTTTCGAAGGAGACAGAGGCAATGTTGTATGGCAGTTTACTATCAACCAAAGGACAATGCTTCTCTCTTGGATTTAATAAAATGGGAAGGGAGCTGGGCTGCTCCAGAGAAAGGACATGCAATCTGCCATCACTGTGTGGCTTCTTTAATAAAATGATGAGAGTTGTAGTTCTTCAAACACCAGTGTTACCTGGGCACATTCACTCTTTCACTTTCAAATGTGTGAATTCTTCGAATACATACGGCTGTGGCTTCCCTTTAAACAGTTATCTGGAGGATTCTGTGAAAGGCTCTGTAGGGCCTTTTACCTCAGAATATCTCCCTAATCCAGGCCAAATCCTCCATTTCCCCATTTCATAGTCTAACACTCTTCTAAGTAAAGATGCAGTTCAGTTAACCAAAGCTTTTTTAGAAAACAAATTTCTCCAGAAATGTAAAGATTATCTTTCTATTATGAAGAATTCCTTGCTGTGACTTACATAGTCAGATATCTCTGCATTCATTACCTGGCTAAGAACAGAAAATGACAATTTCTTTGTGGAGCAGGAAGTAATTTTCAGCATATAGATCAATTTTTTAAGAGCTGGTCTGAGAAGGGGGTTGATATGATAGAGTTTGTGTGGCTATAGGACACTGCTAAAGACTGATGGTGGGTGTGGGTGCAGGTGGAATTGGAGAGGGAATGGAAAGCAAAGGAGATGATGAGAAGGAATCAGAAAGAAGGAGCAAGTATGAAGGATAAGCTTCTTCTATTTGGAAATTGAGCATGTGCTGCACATACACAAGAAGTTAGGGGCTGGCTTAGAAAGCAGGGCCTGGATACAGATGACCTGTGAACTAATCCCTGACCAGCTCTGCTCACCAGTTCTGTGACTCTGGGCAATTTACTTAGCTTCTCTAAGCTTCTGTTTCCTTATCTGTAAAATGAAGATGAAAGAGTGTTCACAGGTCGTGGGATGGTGTTGAGGATTAAGGGGAGTAATGCATGTGAGATATTTAGCACAGTGTCTGGCACATGTTATGTAGCCTTTAAATGCGAAATGACTACATTTTTCTTAAAAAATTTGGAAATAATGATTATATCAGAAATTTTTATTTAGAATGTATTCAATATGTATGATTTTATTCTCTAGCATTTTCCTCTAAGAGTCAGTGTTAAAACATCTATGACTAATTTAAACTTTTCACTTACCTGATTAATTTCCTCAATTAATACTTCATGCCAAAGAATGCTCAAACTACTGCACAATTGCACTCATTTCACATGCTAGCAAAATAATCTCAACATTCTCCAAGCCAGGCTTAAACAGTTGATGAACCTTGAGCATCCAGATGTACAAGGTGGATTTAGAAAAGGGGGAGGAATGAGAGATCAAATTGCTAAATTCCACTGGATCATCAAAAGAGCAAGAGAGCTACAGAAAAATATCTACTTCTGCTTTATTGACTATGCCAAAGACTTTGACTGTGTGGATAACAACAAACTGTGGAAAATTCTTCAAGAGATGGGAATACCAGACCACCTGACCTGCCTCATGAGAAATCTGTATACAGGTCAAGAAGCAACAGTTAGAACTGAACAT
Source organism: Capra hircus (assembly GCF_001704415.2). Taxonomy (NCBI): domain Eukaryota; kingdom Metazoa; phylum Chordata; class Mammalia; order Artiodactyla; family Bovidae; genus Capra; species Capra hircus. Next base: position 19,009,554 of record NC_030831.1, on the reverse strand, counting down.
GGAACAACAAGCTGGTTCCAAATTGAAAGGATTACGTCAAGGCTATATATTGTCACTCTGCTTATTTAACTTCTATGCAGAGTACATCATGCGAAATGCTGGACTGGATGAAGCACAAGCTAGAATCAAAGTTACTAGGAAAAATATCAATAACCTCAGATATGCAGATAACACCACCCTCATGGCAGAAAGCAAAGAGGAACTAAAGAGCCTCTTGATGAAAGTGAAAGAGGAGAGTGAAAAATTTGACTTAAAACTCAACATTCAGAAAACTAAAATCATGGCATCCAGTCCCATCACTTCATGGCAAACAGATGGGGAAACAATGGAAACAGTGAGAGATTTCATTTTGGTTGGCTCCAAAATCACTGCAGATGGTGACTTCAGCCATGAACTTAAAAGACACCCAATCCTTAGAAGAAAAGCTATGACCAACATAGACAGCTATTAAAAAGCAGAAACATTACATTACCAACAAAGGTCCATCTAGTCAAAGCTATGGTTTTGCCAGTAGTCATGTATGATATGAGAGTTGGACTATAAAGAAAGCTGAGTGCCAAAGAACTGATGCTTTTGAACTGTGGTGTTGGAGAATATGCTTGAGAGTCCCTTGGACAGCAAGGATATACAACCAGTGAATCCTAAAGGATATCAGTCCTGAATATTCATTGGAAGGACTGATGCTGAAGCTGACACTCCAATATTTTGACCACCGGATGCGAAGAACTGACTCATTGGAAAAGACTGCGAGGCTGGGAAAGATTCAAGGCAGGAGGAGAAGGGGACGACAGAGGATGAGATGGTCGAATGGCATCACCAACTCGATGGACATGAGTTTGCATAAGCTTCAGGAGTTGGTGATGGACAGGGAAGCCCGGGGTGCTGCAGTCTATGGGGTCGCAAAGAGTCGCACACAACTAAACAAATGAACTGGACTGAATACTTAATGAGATATTCAGTACTTCATAGGAACAGTTCTAGTGTTCTCCCTCTCCCTTCCCCCAATCCCTTTCTTCCTTTCTCTCTCCATATGTATATATATAGCTCTCTCTGTGTGTGTATGTGTGTATATATATACATATATATATATATGTATATAACATATATCTGCACATTTAATGTTCACAATAACCTATTGTTCAGGTGAGATATTTAAGGCACAGGAAAATTAAGTAACTAGTCTATGGTATCTCAACTATTGTGGTAGAACCAGTGTTTGGCCAAGGGTGATGTGAGTCTAGAGCCTACGTTCATTAACAGTGTAAGGCTTGGAAAGATAAGATGAGTTGTTAAAGATCATGTAGCAAGTGAGAAGCATGACTAGAGTCTATTCAGTTTTCTTTATTTCTTCGCAAATAGGATTCTTTTCATACTGGCTTCATCTTTCCTTGATTAAGGCTACCAGCTTCTCTGAATAGGAAGGACTAGGCTAGCTATATAGAGGCCTGGGGTACAGCCCAGCATTGTCAGTTAATACCCTTGTGACTTAGGGTAAGGCCTGAATAGGGATTTAGTGCCTTGAGCTGCAGTGTTATCATATGCTGCTGCTGCTAAGTCGCTTCAGTCGTGTCCGACTCTGTGCAACCCCACAGATGGCAGCCCACCAGGCTCCCCTGTCCCTGGGATTCTCCAGGCAAGAACACTGGAGTGGGTTGCCATTTCCTTCTTCAGTGCATGAAAGTGAAAAGTGAAAGTGAAGTTTCTCAGTCGTGTCTGACTCTTCAAGACTCCATGGACTGCAGCCCACCAGGCTCCCCTGTCCATGGGATTTTCCAGGCATGAGTACTGGAGTGGGGTGCCATTGCCTTCTCCATATCATATACTACTTGACTCTAATCTATAAAACAACATTTTGGTTAATTACAAAGTCCAAATGAAAAAGTTGGAAATTACTTTGAAAACTGAAAAACACTAAATAGAAGTAAGATATCAATCTTCTTATTACCAACGTTAGTATCCTTTGTTTGAATTTGTATTCTGCCAATAGTCTATAGTTACAAATCTGACTGATAATAAGTATCTGAAACTCTTTTTTAACTACCAAGTCCCAGAATATGATCCAACTGGGCTGGGATGGGCTTGTGGAATGCAATTTTTAAGCCTCTTAAGTACTTCTTGTTAAACAGGTATACAAATCCCCAGTCTATGCCATAAAGCGTCACCCTGATTCATGGACCATCTTGAGAATTTTCCATTAATAATTTCTCGAGCCTTATCTTCTGTAAGACCTATTTCCCTAACAAAAGTTTTATATATATATGTGTGTGTGTGTGTACATATATATATATATATATATATATATACACAATTTTTTCCTTGTAAAACTTGTAGAACGCAGATCAGGATTGGGCAGAACAGTTGATTGCTGTGTATGTATTGACTTTATTGAAACCCATTGTTAGCAGATTCACTTCAAACTTGCGTAAAAGAGTTTTGAAAAGAAGCAGTTAAAGTTTCAAAGAGAATGCTTTATTGACATTGAGGAATTACCTTCCTGAATGGCACCCCCAAGGCATGGGTATAGATTAAATGACCTTTTAAGGTAATGACCCTTTAGAAAGGTTAGCCTTGTTTCAAAGGCCAAATCTAGACAAGCAAATCATTTTGGAGAGAGTAAAATAGCTTAATGCAGCCAGCAAACTGAATATTTAATGAACGATTATTTAAATGAAGTAGTATTCTTAGTGTTTCTTTAGTGGTTTAAAATGTGATCTAGTGTTTTACTGAGTTGAAGTATTATGGATAACAGACTCTGGAACCAAACCTGGGAGTGAATCCCTACATCAAGATTTAACACTGTGTCTATGCAGGCCTGCTAAGTCTCTTCAGTCATGTCTGACTCTGGGACCACATGGACTAGAGCCTGTCAGTCCCCTCTGTCCATCTTCAGGCATGGATACTGGAGTGGGTTGCCATGCCCTTCTCCAGGGGATCTTCCTGACCCTAGGATTGAACCCGCATCTCCTGTGGCTCCTGAATTGCAGGTGTATTCTTTACCACTTAGCCATGGGGAAGCCACCTAACACTGTATATATATCCACAAAGTTCTTACTTTCTCTCGGCCTAGGTTTTCTCACCCGTGCACCTGAAAAAAGACAGGATCATATGAGGTAATAACTACATGCAAAGCACGCATGGTGGCACATGGTGAACACTGGATAAATGGCAGCTACTATTATTTTTAGACATGACTGATCCACCCATAACTGTCTGTTTTATCCCTTTTCCCTGATGGTTGGAGAAATTAATGCAGTTGCTGAAGGAGTGGAGAAGAGCATAAAGCACTAGGAAAGGTTGACTTAATACGTGTGATTTAATTCCAGAATGTGTTTCTGAAAATCCCCTGACTTCTTTGTGAATATCTGTTATCTCTCTGTTTGAAAACAAGGTGCACAACACTTCTGGTAGCATTTTGGCTGCTTGTTTTAGAAGGAGACATTGATAAATTGGAGAGGATCCAAAAACGATAAAAAGGATTAGAGGATATGACCTACAGAGAAAGATTATTCAAAGAACTTCATATATCCAGCCTACAGCAATGATGACAGTGGGTGGGGGTAGGATAACTGAGCATAAATGCTAGAAATATGTAAGGAGTAAGGAAAGGAATTATTTCAAGTGATCAGAGTGTGCGCAAATTAGGATCGATGGCCTTAAACCAGAAAAACAGGCACTTGTGTGAAGTATTCTTAGAAGAAACAAGTTCAACAGAGAGGTCAATTAAGACCTTGATTGTTTTGTCTGAGAGGTGATTTTATGCAGCTCTTTAAATGGTACCTCCACAGGCTGATTCTTCCAATAGAGTCGAACCTGAAGGATGAGAAAGCAAAGTGTGTCCTGGTGGCCTGTGTTTTGGGAGTCTAACTCTCCTTTAGGCTATGTACAAATCTCCCCTGGGGCAGACATACATCCATTTATTCTCCATTTTTTTCTCCTCTCTCTAGTACAATGAATAGATTAGTGACTTTCAAAATGATACATCCTTTTCCTAAATCCCAGAGCCTGTGAATGTGAACTTAATTAGAAAAGGTTATTTGCCTGTGTAATTAAATTAAGGAGTTTGAGATGAGGAGGTTATTCCGGGTAAGTTGCATGTGTCTTAAGTACATTAAAAGGTGCCTTTACGAGATACGTAAGGTAAAGAAGACATGGAGACACACAAACAGGAGGGAGCAATGTGACCAGGGTTGCAGATAAGAGTGAAGTAACCAAGGAAGTTAAGAGTTTCTGGGAGAAACTAGAAGATTGAAGAGACGAGGAAGGAGCGTCCTCTAGAAACTTCAGGGGCAGCATGGCCCTGCCAACACCTTGACTTCAGACTTCTGGTTTCCAAAACAATAAAATCATAAATCTATGTTGTTTTGAGCCACCAAGCTCATGTGACTTTGTTTCCTAGTAGCCCTAGGAAACTAATAGGACCTGCAGGAAGATTAATTATTTATTTATATGTAGAACTTTCATGACCTCTCAACAACAACCACCAAGAAAAGCTGATAATTAATGCATAGAAAAGAGTCTTGTGTGATTCCTTGTGGTTCAAATATGAGGATTCAGTGAGCTATGCCTTTAAGTTACTAGTTTACCATGGGAGATGGAGCTAGAAAAATACTGGGGCAGGATGAAGACTGAAAATGATGACCTAGTCCAGGGCTGTCCATGCTCAGTAGAACAGCAATCACAGCTTCCAGATTAAAGTTGTAGTCCAAATGTGAAGAATATATATACTCAAGATATGCTTAAGAAGATGGAAAAGGAATAAAGCTGACATGACATTCGCTTGGTGTTGGGTTACATAAAGTTAATCAGTAAAAGCTATCATTTATCAAACAATCAGAGCATGTTAGCTACTTTACATGTATGATATTTCTATTTGGTCCCATGGTATAATTAACGCCAGTAGTATTATCCCCATTTGAAAGGGAAGAAAGTGAGGTTTAGATACATCATTTCCCCAAGACTCTACAACAAAGGAGAAGATCTGAGATTTGAATTGGATCTCTCTGATTCCATAGTGTATGATATTCTACAGTTGATGGGTAGTAAGAGTCAGAAGTGCAATTCACCCATATTCCTGCCATTTGCAAAGGCTGTGTTCTTTCCTCAGCAACTTCTTTTCAAATTACAAAACAGTGGTGGGGGAGGGCAGAAATGCTGTGCATGGTGACATAAATTTATACACTCTAATCAAGGCTACAGAGGGAAATAAGAAGCTCTAAACCAGAAGGGGAACTACAAGTATGATAAGAACATTCAGCTGTGGACATGAAAGAATGGACCCTGCTTGTGGATCTTTGAACACTTGGAGGCAGCGTTAGAGAAGATCATAGGGCTCACTGAGTTTAGGGTCTTTGGTTCTTAAGCACAATACTGTTTCCAACACACAGTGAGACTTGTCAGGTAATAGAGTCTCACTTATGTAGGCTTTAAGAATTGTAGCCTTCATTGAGCATCTCTTTTATCCTAGGATGATGCTAAACCAGTACCTACCTTGTCATTGACCACCAGGCAGATGATTTTAGGATTGTCCCAGAATGAAATCTAACTAGTAAGATAAATCTACTGACATAGAAAGAAAAGGCACAGAATTCACACAGAAGAGGAACAGAATTGGTTTGTGATTGTTATTCCACTCTCACTTTTGGACACACAGTAATAGAATGTGCAGTATAGATTCACTTCTCTGAATTGAAACTATAGGCTATGTGACTGTACAATAAATGACATTTGCCAAATTAGATGCATTTCATATCTGCTAAATGTAAATTTTTAAAAAGTCATCTGATCTATAAAAACATTGGGAAGATTAAGATAATGTACATAGGAAATTAGCACCACACCCTGCAGATGGCAGCTGTACAATTGATGATGGTAGTAGATGAAGCTGTTGTTAGATGGGTGAAACCATCTACCGTTATTGTAGAGCCTACCTCCAAGACTCACTATTACAAAACACAAAGTCCCAACTTCACAACATCTTCTAAAAGTTTCTGAAATATTTAAACACCATTTTGGACTCATATTCACAAGCAATTGTATTTTGGATCCATCATCAGAGGACTAAAAAGATCAAATTTATTTTCATATCATGATGAAGGGATTATAATCGACTATATAAATACACTGCCAGATTTGAGCAGAGCATTGAGGCTCATCTGGTCCTTATCCACATACAGCATTACTCTTGCAAGATCATCAGGCCTGCTTGTGAAAACCTCGCCATATGGAAAGGCATGGCAGGGAATGGAACAGTTCTGGTAGTGACTTAAAGTGACACAATGCCATCCCTTCACAGTGCAGCACACAGATTCTGGCCCTCCTCCTTTCACCTCTCTTGTCTTCACACATTTGAAACTATCCATTCATGTCCCTTTTCATACTGTACATCATGTGAAATGTCAGGCTGGATGAATCACCAGCTGGATTCAAGGTTGCTGGAAGAAATATCAATAACCTCATATATGCAGATGATACCATTCTGATGGTGGAAAGCAAAGAGAAACTAAAGAGGAACTAACTTTCACCCTCTTGATGAGGGTGAAAGAGGAGAGTGAAAAAGTTGGCTTAAAACTCAACATTCAAGAAGCTAAGACCATGGCATCTGGTCCCAACATTTCACGGCAAATAGATGGGGAAAAAACTGGAAACAGTGACAGGCTTTGCTTTCTTGGGCTCCAAAATCACAGCATTGACTATAGCCATGAAATTAAAAGACACTTGCTCCTTGGAAGAAAAGCTATGGCAAATCTAGACAGTGTATTAAAAAGCAGAGACATCACTTTACTGACAAAGGTCTGTATAGTCAAAGCTATGGTTTTTCCAGTAGTCATGTACAGATGATGGAGTTGGGTGGACTATAAAGAAGTCTGAGCACCAAAGAATTGATGCTTTCAAACAGTGGTGCTGGAAACTCTTGAGAGTCCCTTGGACAGTAAGGAGATCAAACCAGTCAGTCCTAAAGGAAATCAACCCTGAATTTTTCTGTACGTCCTGATGATGAAGCTGGAGCTCCAGTATTTTGGTCACCTGATGCAAAGGGCTGACTCATTAGAAAAGACTCTGAAGCTGGGAAAGAATGAAGGCAGGAGGAGAAGGGGATAACAGAAGATGAGATGATTGAATGGCATCACTGACTCAAGGGACATGAATATGAACATCTCGGAGATGGTGAAGGACAGGAAAGCCTGGCATGCCACAGTCAATGGGGTCGCAAAGAGCTGGACAGGACTTAGCGACTGAACAGGACTTAGCGACTGAACAGGACAGAATTCATTTCCCTCCTGGGGCTTCCTGGATCTTTCTTTGTGTCATTGCAATAAAAGTTGTTTAGTTTCCTGGCATCTTGGGCTCCCCAATCAATCTGAACATGTTTTGGTTACTCTTCTGAGTGTGGCATGAGGGAGTTAGCTCCGTATATCCAGGGGCATTCAGATCAGGGCATATTCCTTCCCTCCCCCACACCCTTGCCCCTTTCTAGACATTCCACTCCTGCTAATGCTCACATAATTACAAATTTGGACGAATTTATTTACTCATATTCTAGTAATAATTAACTACTCATCTTGCCTCATTCATCTTCCACAAATGGATCTCAACTGGTAATCCTACAACTCAAGGCAGCCTTTATTTGGTCCAGTCTTACACTACTGTTGTCTCTGTGTTGATGCCTTATAATAAGACCCATTACTAGATTCTAAGCCTTTAGAGCTGAGATGATCAGATCAGATCAGATTCAGAAATACTTATAGAACATAAATCATGCATGTCCTAGCCACATTCATGTTGATGTCCTTCTATTAACTTCATAAGAAAAAGAAAATTGGGCCTCAGTCATGTTAGATGTCTTACATCATTGTGAGAAAGAGACAAAGCCAGAAAATGAAGGCATGTCTTCCACTTCAATCTCAGTGTCTTCATTTATTTTTAATTTTATTTAATTTTAAATCTTCCAAATAAAATTACAGAATAACATAACACATTCCTGTGTTCCAAAACACTGAATTTATCAAATTACATAGTTTCTTGTTAAATTTGCTATACAATATCTGGAGTTGTTAACTTTGGGGGTAAATCATATTGTTATACTTAAATTCAATAATTATTACTAATCTATCAAGACTTTCTATTTCTTCTTCATTTGATTTGGCTTATTCATGTGTTTTCAGAGTATCTTTCATTCCATTAAGTTTTTAAATTCAGGTGTGTGTTTCTCATAATCTCTAATATTTTAAGACGTTCTGTGTTCTGTGTAATTATGAAATCATATCCCATTTATTTATATCAATATTGTGTATGTATACCTTTGCTGTCCTTTTCTCCCACTTTATTATTCTTATTTAAGGTTTGGCGTTTTTATTTGTTTTGGAATTTTATAATTTATTTTAGTTGTTTTTATTTTTATACAAGGTGTATTGATTACTCTCCATTTACAGTCACTACAAAATATTAGCTGTATGCCCCCAAAATTCCAAAGTAAGAGCTTCAGATTTAACTGATACCCTCTCTTGGTTCTCAGATTTCTATTTAGTTGTCTAGCTAACTTTGTTTTGCTCTAGCTTACTTTGGTTTGCCCTCTTACTATTCTTGTTAAATGTTTAAGGGATTTTCTTACACTCACTCATTTTAGAAGATATATTGAGCTTACATTGTCCTTCATTTTTAAGCATTTTGTAATTTTTCATTTTCTTTTTATTCCATAAAGTAAAAGGAGTTAATTTCCAAATATCCAAAAACATGATTTGTCCAAAGTGAACTTTTTGTTTATTTTGACTTAAGTTTCCTTTTGGAGAGGGGATGCAACTTGCATAGTATTGATTCTTTATAATTTAGCTTTGCTTTTTGACTAGTAGGTGGTTCCAAGGGTTCTATATATATGCTTTTATATGCTTTGCCTACCACTTGCAGAAACATGCAACATACATATCTGTTACATTGTTTGCTGATTTTTTGAACTTAATTTTTCAAATTAACATAGTTTTGATTATTTTTGGTTTTTAATTCTGTGATTTTATATGGTGTATAGATTCATGTTCATATACCATATATCACAATCAGGACACATAATAGTTATACAATGTCCTAAAATTCTTCATGCTATTATACCTTTATAGTCACGTCTTCTCTAAATCTTTAATTCCAGGTTGCCATTTCTCTGTTCTCTGTCACTAAAGTCTTTCCTCTCTCAGAATGTTGTACAAATGAAAATATATAGTATGCAATCTTTTGAGACTGACATTTAATATGATGTCTTTGAGATGTGTCCAAGCTGTTAAATACATCAATAGTTTGTGTAATAGATTGACAATAATTTTTAGTGACATACTACAGTTGACTCATCCCTTAACTTACTGAAGAAAACTTGAGTTGTTTCCGTGTTTTTGATGATTATGCATAATGCTGTTATAAACATTCATGCCTTGTTTTCTTGTATCTCTAGGTTAAATACTCTGGAGTGGATAGCCGGATCATATGGTAAAGGTATCTTTAAAGACACTGCTGAATGATTTTCTAGAGTCATGTTCTATTGTACATTCCCACCAGCAGCATATGATGGCTGCTAGTTTCTTAACATCCTCTCTAGCTCTTGTTATTAGTAATTTTTGTTTAAGCTTTCCTAATTGATGTACAGTATCTCATGATGGTGTTAATTTGCTTGTCTCTTGATGAGCTGTTGATGTTGACATCTTTCCCTGTCAATACGGAAAGATATCAACCTTTTGTATATAACTTTTGAATATACTCACCTTTTGTATATACTCCATGGTGAAGTGTATGCTCAAGGCTTTTGGCCAGTTTCTGTTTGGGTTGTTTGTGTTCTGCCTATAAAGTTTTGAGAGTTCTCCGTATAATATATTCCATTTTCAAGTCCTTTCTGCATATGAGATTTGCAGGTATTTTCTCCTAGTCTTTAATTTGCTTTTTCATTATCTTATTTGTCTCAAAGCAAAAGTTTTAAATGCAATGAAATTCACTAAATCTATTTTTGTACATTTAGTTATGGAACATGATTTTGGTATCACATTGAAGAAACTGCCTACCTTGAGATCATGAATATTTTCTTTTTAACACTTTCATATAATTTATGAAATTATCTCTCCTATATGGTGAATGTTGGCCTTTAGGCTATTTTTCAAACTACTGACTTTTTCTACTAAGTCTAGTTTACAGTCATCATATCAGTTGCATTTTTATTTAAAATACTATATATTTTTTACTTCCAAACTTCCAAACTGTTTTTTCCTATACCTCTGATCTTATTTTCATTTTCTGTGTGTTTCCATAAGTTTTTCAAATAAATGGCATGTTGTCATTATCTTTTGATCATCCTTAGCATACTAAATGAAGACTAACAGCAGACTAAAAAACTCAAGTATCTGTCAAATAGTAAAATACATTTAATCTGTAATGAATATTTTGAAATATTAATTGTGCTACCTGGCAAATTTACTCTTTGAGTTTATTTTTTTTTTAATTTTGATTTGCATGCTCATTTGGAGTGAAAGTTTTGGTTTGTTTTGATTTTTCTCCACATCAATTTTGCTCATCTTGCTGATTAACTCAAAGATCAGCTCAATTCAGTTTGGTGTCATATGGCTCTTTCTACCATTTTCCTCGTCCTATGTTGCTGTTGTTCAGTGCCCAGTCATGTCCAACTCTTCCTGACCCCATGGACTGTAGGATGCCAGGCCTCCCTGTCCCTCATCATCTCCCAGAGTTTGCCCAAGTTCATGACCATTGCACTGGTGATGCTGTCCAGCCATCTTATCCTCTGAAGTCCTCTTTTCCTTCTGCCTTCAATCTTTCCCAGCATCAGGGACTTTTCTAATGAATCATCTGTTTGCATCAGATGACCAAAATACTCCCCAGGGAATCTTTCCAACTCAGGAATCAAACTAGGGTCTCCTGCATTGCAGGCCAATTCTTTACCAGGTGAGGCACCAGGGAAGCCCTCCTAGTCATACAGCTTTCAGCAAAAGAATAATTCCATGAAGTAATCTAGGAGTTAATTTTTTAATTTCCCTGCAAGGACAAAAATGCCACTGCAGCACTAAGGAAAGACCCACGCCCAATCCTGACTGAAGCCCTCTACTTCCTTTTATGCCATATAGCCAATTCCCTGGATTCCACAGCTTGTTTCTGTCTCCATAAACAACAGGTCTGAAAGGACTTTGGCTAATAGCTTTTTATTCCCATGGGTTCTCTTTCTATAGGCTCTTTACCATTTCTGTGTTTATGGAGTTGAGAAGGACTAATAGAGTGAACTTGAACAGTGGTCATGAATGGAAATACATTGTTCCCTCCACACATTGCTACCAGGGTTTGGAATGAAAGCTTGGTTTGAGAAAATGTTTCATCCATGACTGCTCATGAGCCATGCAGTTCAACCATTGTGGAACAACATCCTCTGGCCACCACACAAAATATTCAACTGTCTTGACTATTGCTGGTTATCAGTTCCAACATTGCTTCCTTTGTTGGAAAATAAAGCCTTTTGCTTTTCTTCCTGAGACCTTCTGTTCCTCACTCAAATAATTTAATTATGTTGCATTTGGAAAGAGACTTTTTTTTTTTCTTTCTTCTCATTCCTGTGCAACATTCCTTTGCTGACAGAGAGGCTGACAAGGCAGCTGATACAATGGCTATTACTTTGAGAAGTTTCTAATTTTCTCAAATTAGAATATTTTTGCTGCCCTTCATTTTGCTCATTTTGCTGCCCTTCCACTTGTAGTAAAAATTATAGGGTGCTTGTTCTTTGTGGAACAGTGGGACTCAGCTCCCATGCCAGGGGTCCTGAACCAGTTCCATACTAAGTCCTAAGTCTCAGCAGTAATGCAGTTATTATTGAACATGTCAGTTCACTTGCAGCTTCACTATAATATTAGTACACGTGAGCATGCCAGAAAAATGAGGAGTAGAGCTATAAACCTTGGTCTCAATATGTATTATATGTGTGTGTATAAAATATGCATATTTGTGTACATATATATGCAGGTATATAAATATGTGCATAAAATATGTATATAATATTCTGCTAATTGTAAATGCATCCAGGATAAGTAAGAACAATATTTACAGAAATGTGTGTGACAGATTAGTTGTGAATCTGAACTGGGGGTTGATAAATTCTCATTACCTTTGCCTACCTGATAAATGAAATGACCTGTAAAGCAGCTGCTGAAAATTCAATCAGATACCTGCAAATAGCAAGCATCCCATGTTAAAAAAAATGGATAGGTTCCTGGGAACATCTTGGACTGGAATCACACAGAATGAAAAATAAAGGAGACAGCTTCTCTGTCCGCAGAATCTGCTAGTTTACTTGAGATGGGGGCATGTTTAGTTGCTGTCATCACTCTGTGCCAACCACTTTATGCCAAAATCATTCAAACCACTCTAATTTTCTTCCCATTGCCAGTCCACAGAGAAAACAATCTCTGAATTTTTCTAATCTTGATATTGCCATTAACCCCCCTCCTAAGACCCTACCTATGCACAGGATTGTGTCTGCATAGAGAGCAGAAATCATCAGTACGGAAAACACACACCCATGGTGGAACAATGTGACAATCTATCAATGAGTGGGAGAAAAGTACAAAAATGGCCCTTAATATTTTTTCATATTCCTTTTTCCTTAATTTTTTAAATTTTTGCTTGAAAGATAATTGCTTTATGATATTATATTGGTTTCTCCATACATCAACATGAATCAGCCATAGGTATACGCATTTCCCCTCCCTCTTGGGAGGAAGGGGCCTTATTCTTTTAATTCTCTGTATTTTTGAATACTTTTTTAATGTTTATGACACATTAGTCTAATTGTACACAATATTATTATAAATGATAAATATTGTATAGTTTTATATTATCACATATAAAATACATATAATAAACAATAAAAATGTTATATTGCTCTACAGAATATAAATATTAGAGGTACATGCTCATTTATTAAATTATAAGAATGTGTTATTCTAAAAATTTCAAGATTACTGTTCTAGAGCAGTTCTTTTCAAACTTGAATATATACACAAAGTATCTGGGGATTTTACACAGTGCACACTGCAGCTCCATAGGTCTGGGATGGGGTTAGGAAGTCCGTGTTTCTGACAATCTCCAAGATGACACTGATGCTGTTTAGATTACACTTAGAAGAGCAAAGCGTAAGTATGATTTAATGATCTCCTAAAAGTAATCCTTTCCCCCAATATGTCTCCCTCTGAGAAAGTGGAGATACTTGGAAACACTTTCTCTGTTAAAACTTCTCTCTGGAGGGCAAAAATATTACGTTCTGTTTGTTTGCTTTGGTTTTACTTCAACTTTCCCTGGATAGGTAGAGATTTATAGACATGCTGAAGTTGGGATCCTCTGGGAATAAACTCTGAGACAATGATTGGCAAGCATCAAATTTATTGGGGTGTGTTCTCAGAAGATACAAGTTGTGGGATATATATCAATCAGTCACTAGATAACTCTCTGAGAAAGAAAAAAAAAGTACTCTTGCATGTGATGATGCTCTTCAGCAGTGGGGAATTTTAGGAGAGCTACTAAGCTGAGAATTGTCAACAACCAAGACTCCCAGAAGCTGGAAGAGTGAGGGTCTCTGTGTTAAAGGATAGGGATCTGGGCAGCACACCACAGCATCCACTATAGTTTCTGCTAATTAATACCTTGTTCCACTCAGATACACCTTGTATAATGGGCCCCTCTAGGATTCCAATGGGACTCTTTTCCTGAAGAAATGTAAAATATAGTTGAGTGGGAAGAGCTAGATCTCCCATGATTGATGGTCTTGAATTGCTATGGATAAGCATCAAAGTTGAGCCAAGTGACATCAAGAAGTTTCTAACTGAATAACCTGTGTATCCAACACATTCTTTTCTGCATAGTGTAACAGCAGCCCTGTCTCTTTCTCACAATCAGAATCCCTACCCCTGACTTGCTTTCCTGATGGCCTTGTGAAACAATGAAGCTGAAAGGATGGGGTGGGAACTGTAGCCTAAACTTGAGCAGCAGTCATGCTTTTTTCCTCTGTTAGAAGACTCCTCCTTTTTGGGAACTAGGATCTCTAATCTTGCAGAGCCCCAATTTTTGAAGACGAGGAGCACACGTTTCTCAAGGCACTGAAACTGATAGTAAGTGGTTCCCTCCCAGCTCTTCATCTTGAATTCCAGACTCATGATATAAACTACTGGAATCCTTGATGTATCCTAGAAGATGGAAACATCTTCCCCACAGGGCATATCACCAACCTGGTGCCCTAGTGGTGGCTTGTTTTAGCAGTGTGGCATCATCTGGAGGGCATGGAAATGATAGGCCCAGGCAATCTCATCCCCGGTTATGTACATGTTGCCATACCTTCTTTGTTCTAATCGCTAATAGAGAGATCAGTGCAATTGAGAGAAGAAAATGTTAAAGTGCTGAAGACTCCAGTAGCTAGTTCCCAATTTGCCACCCATGTGATGTCACTTCTTCCAAATTCCTGGAAGGCTAAGTAGAGTGCATTCATCAGCAGATTGAGAACATCATGCCCTACTGCAGAAGAATGCCAAGACAGAGAGATACCAAGTATTACACAATCTAATGTCTACTCTAGTGTGTTGGACTTGTACAGTCTAGTGGATTGGAGTTCACTAAAAAAGAAAATAATGAAAATGTGTAGTCTCAGAGCAGAGGCTTCAGTGCCCTGTGGTGATTGGGAACACTGCCTATATTAGCCCAGTTCCCTGCCCACGCCTGCCCAGTCTCTCACTGGCTGTCAATTAACCTTCACTGAGATACTGATGACAGCTTACGTGCCCTTCTTAGGAATTTCTGAAAAATACTATTTACCTTTTCTATTTACCTTTCCATAACTCTGTATTATACATCTACACATGAACTCAAAGCAATTTCATGTAGTAGATAATATATTTTTCATTTTCAGACAGATGGATTAGGACGCTATATATACAGAAGTTACATTTTGTCTTTTCAACCTTCTCTGTGACCTTATTTACATGATATAGCTTCTCAGAATCCTAGTTTTCTCATCCATAATGTGGCCAAAAGAATGATCCAACTAATGAAAATAAAGGTTTAACAACAATAATGTCCGTCCTATAATTTTCAACTATTATTTGAAGTCATTTCTGGCTTTAATTAAAAAAAAATATATTTGGAGGCAAAGTGTGCAATGTTGTTAAAATTGTGTGTCAGCTGACAATAAATTAATCTAGCACAATTCTGTGAGTAAAGTGCACAGGTGCTTCTAAGTACACATTTTTATAATTACTTTGGCTGTTCATAAATGTTATGTTCACTTTTTCCTTTTCTTTTCCTATAGTTCAAAAACTAAAGTTTTCAGGGAACTGAATGCCAGATAAGTGGGTCCTTTCTCTCACTTATTCTCAGCACTGTCACTGCATAGAAAACATTTAACATTTCATGTTTCAATTTCTTTATCCACAAACTAGAGGCCATCATCCTGACCTGCATCATCAAAAAGCAATTTCTATTAGCAAATTAATGACTGTCGAGGCAGCTATCAATGCTGAGCATCCTTCACATTAGATCAGCCTTCAATTGCCAAACAGAAAGTGAGTCATTCCAGGAAGCCCCACTGGGAACAGGAGCTTAAGTTTTTCTCCTTTCTGGCTGTGAAGGAAAAGTACTGGTCAAACAGAAGAGGAAAAGCAGAGGGGGAGGAGAAGGGCAGGGAGGAGAGGAGATAAACCAGTTCAAGGTTATATTTCCTGACTTCATTCCTGCAATGCTAGCCTCGCCCTTTATGACAAGGTCTGGGGAAGATGTAGTTTATGATGTGCTTCAAGTGTGATAAAGAAGCTGAGAGGTGAGCTCGGGAAGGGTTAGGTGTCCTTGAGGACCGGATGGGCTTGAGTACTCTTTGAGGATGGATGTTATTAAATTGAATTATTATTATTAGCACTTAGACAATGTGGAGAGGAAAAGAGGAGAAAGGAAAGAGAATTAAATTAAAACTGCGGATGGAACACGTTGTGAGAGAATGTGGACAGCCACAGATGACATGTAAATACGGCACAGACAACCCGAGGAGGGCTGGCTACTCAGTAAGCACTCTTTAATCCCACGAGAAATGAGTTTTACCAGGAGTTTTCTTCTGAAAGTTTGGAGGCAAACCCATGCCTCTTGTGTGGTTTCACTGGGAATTGAAAATGTAACTAAATGAGATTGCTAGTTGGCTCTTCGAAGAAGCTCTGTTTGATTCAAAAGAGATTCTTCTATCCTGTTGCCCTGTTTGCCCACAGCATTCCCCCTTCCACAGAATCTTCCTGCTTCTCTTGTCCGGTTTCTGTTCTCTTCTTTCATGAATCAGTTTTGAAATCGCAGCCATAATTTTTATTGGGAGTACTTGACATTTATGAAGTGCTCACCATGTGCCAGGCACTGTGCTAAGCATTTACCATTTATGATCTTGTTTTATCTTCACATGTGCCCTAGGAAGTAGGTTTCCTTGACCTTACTTCACAGTTAAGATTCTTATCTTAGAGAGGTATGGTAGTTTGACCCCAAGGCTCATAATAGTAGGTGTCAGAAATAAGACTCGATTCCAATTCTGACTCCAAATCTTGTGATCTCTATGAGGCCTAAGCAGATACTTATAATCTCTACTGATTTGTCAATCCTACCAGCTGCTCTTCATTGTTGACTTGCCTAGGAGCACAAATCAGAAAAAAAGAAAAAAAAAAAAAAAAAAAGAAGAGAAACTGGGAAGAGTCTTTACTACCCTGAGCAGAATTACTGTCCTGAGGATTATCTTGTACCTGATTTTTATGAACAAGGGGGAAAAAAAAAATTATTAAACCACCAATGGAAGAGAGCTAGAGTCCTGAAAAAAAATTATTTACTATAGATGAGCAAATATTAAACAGTTTTACCATAAAGATATTAGTTTATTTAAACATGTCCCATGGGGCATGTGCTGATGTATATTATTTGTCTATCAGTAAGGATCTACTATTAAAAGATCTCTCCTCTTTAAAATATCATCTTCTCATTCAGCTTTCACAATGGTGACACATTATCCTTTTATTAGGGTTTTCTTTTCCCTCCTTAGTACCTATTTCTCCATGATTCTGTGCCTCTTTTTGATATTTTAAGGTTGGTAAACTCTAGGATCTATCCCTGACACGTCCTTCATCTCCATTCACTCTTTCAGCATATCTGCTTGATCTTCCTTATTCTCATAGCTCTAGTTTGCTTCCATATAGCAATCTGCAAATACCTAATTTCTATCCTAGACTTTCCCTAAACATCAGTTAAGATTATCCAACTAATATTTTAAAATTCTATGTGAATGGCTAGCAGCTATCCCAAAATTTATCTGGCCAAAACAGAAAAAGGCAATTACTAATTTTTTATGGGGAAAAAAAAAAAAAAGATTTTTTAGGAAAAAAAAAAAAGAGAGAGAGAGAAAAGAAAAACTCTCCATCAGCTCAGTTGTTCAAGTAGAGAACCTGAGTATCATCCTTGTTGCTTCTCTTTTACTCAGCCTACCATGCCCTCTCTAGCAAGTCTCATCAATTGCTCCTTCAAAGTGTTTCTCGAGTTGGTTCACTCCTCTAAACATCCATTGTCATTTTAATTGAAGGATTAATATCTTTTACCAAAACTCTCAGAATAAATATCTACTGACCTCCAGCTTCTTCACATGTCCATATTCAATTCATCTTCCAAAAGACCACTGCATGGACTTTTAAAAAGTATAATCCAGATTATACCATTTGCCTGCTCGCACTGTTCCCAGGATGTACCATTTCATTTGAGCAAATACCCCTGACCCTGGCCCACAAAGCTCTCAGTGTGCTGACTCTCATTTCTATTCTCTCTTCCTCTTCCCATCAGGATTCAGTCATTTTGGCTCTTTTTTTCCTTCCTTACACAATCCAAACTCATTCTTGCCTTAGGCCAATCTCCTCTGTCTGGAATGCTATCCCTCCTGACCTTCACAAGGTTTTATACGGCCTCTTATTCCATTATCATCTTAAATGTCACCTCCCTGGAAAGCTAAAGTAGCTTTCAAGTCACAGTGATATCAACCTATTTTACTCATCTGAATAGCATGTATCTCCATCCACTCTTTCCATGCTTATTTTCCATCTCTTCCTTTCTGATTAGGATGCTGATGAATGAAAAGAAACCTTGGCCATTTTCATAATGCTAGTTACTAGATAATATTTAGTACACAGAAAACATTAAATTTTGTTGAAAGAAAGAAAAAATAAACTAATAGGAAATGGAATAAAAAAGAAATAAAAAAAAGAGAGGTCATCTATACCAACACACTGAATTCTTACTGTCTATAGAATGCATTTGAAATATGACGTAAGCATGATGTAACTGCAGTCATGAAGCTGTCACTGAAATTTGCTGAGGCCCGGCAAATGATTAGAAGATAACAAATGAAGACTATGTCTTAAGGAAAAAAAAAAGGTGTTTAAATAAAGGACATGAGGAAATAATGCAATCAGAGAAACTGTTAATAGTTCTAAACAGAAATCCTCAAATTTGCCTGATATAGTGTGGTGAAAAGCAATTTAGTGATTAAATAAGAAAAAAAAATGCAAAGTGAAATCATTGTGAGAAGGTACTATATTCAAAATCACTAGACAAAACACATAGTTACAGTTATTCTAATACAGATCACAAAAATAACACACAAGGAAATTAAAATGTAGGAGTGAGAGACAGAGAGAAAGCTTTTCAAATATTTTCTTTTTTTTCTCAGCAAAAGATAATTATTTAAGAAAACTGAGTATTAGCCCTGATGATTGACTGTTGCTCAAAATTCAAATCAAATCAGTCAGTCTTCTCTGTAACCTGAAGAAAACTGAGTTGCCTAAACAGTTTAGATTAAATTTTATTTAAAAAATCTAATCAACTTGTCTTTATTAAAATTGTTCAAAACCCCACCAAAAAACATGAAAACATATTTTTAAAATCTTTGTTTTTGCTCATAGAATATGCTATGTGCATGCATGAGAGAGAGAGGGAGAGAGAGAGGGGGTGAGAGAAAGGAAGAGAGAGATTTGTGAGTATGTGTGCCACACACATGGTACGTACTTGCCTCATCATCTTTCTATCATCTCTCTGTTTATGCATTCTTAAAATTTCTCTTCTCTTTTGCATAATTTATGTTCTCTGCTCAACCACACTTTTTGTTCTATTTATTCTCTTTTCTTCTACCAGAAGCCCTTTAGTTGATCCAATGTAAATAAAATTAAGCAGTAGTAAGATTTTCTCACTTCTCCTTCTTAGTCACATTCCAATAATAAATAGGCTATCCATCAGCACTGCAATCCCACAGTCAAAATAGAAATAATTCCCTTCCTACTACCATACTATCTACATTCTAGCATTCCATTTCCTCTAGCTTCTTGCAATTGCTTCTTAGTTAATCTCTCTCACATTTGTGCAGAGCAGCAAATAAAATATTTCTGAAATAAATCCATTCAAGACACCTTCTTGTTTAAATTCTTAAATAACTTCCAATTTCTATTAAACTCCAAACACTTTCACATAAGCTGAAAGACCTTCAATCATATGAGAACTTCTGAGTCTTGGAGACTTTCTCAAGTCTTGTTAGACAATTTCATCCTTGTTCTAGAACAGCATGAATTCTATCAGTCCTAAAATATTCTGTGTCCCCTCCTGCTTCTGCACCTCATTATGACTATTCTTTCTTATTATAGTGTCTCCCTTCCCTTTTCTCAGCTAATTCTATTCATTCATCCAATGGGTCAGCTAAAATTTCGCTCAAATAAGCTTGAATCCTCTTATCAGATGTACTAATAGAATAATTACCCTTTCCTCAAATGCTTATCACAATTGTAATTGTGTAATATCTTTTTCCTTCTTAGACTGTAAGCTAACTGAGGGCAATGATATTTCATTTCTGTAACTAAAGGAATTTAACACATAGATGCCATTGCTGAATACTTGAATGAATACATAAATAAATACATAAATAAATCTATAAAAAGTCCATATCTGCAAAAAAGCAGTGGGTGGCATTTTCATGCCTCTCTTTGCTGATAAACTTGCCTTTCACAAGGATGAGAAAACAATAAGCCTCCATAAGTGACTGTAATAAGCAGGAGACCTTGATTAGTAGAGTTGCAGTGACCAGAGACTTGGAGAAAGATGACCACATCATCTTGGAACACATAGCTTCTAGAAAGAAACACGCAGTCTTTAGTAGTTAACCCAGTCCCCCTGATCTGTCTGGTGAGGGTACCAGTAAGCAAGCAACATGAGCACTACAGCTTATTGTGTAGATTTTGCTGCACTCCATCAATATTCAGACTCTTGCCTCTTTCCCTGTGCTTCCTGTCCATTATCAATTATGTTTCCAGAAGCCTTCATAGGGGGAGCAATGATTTAAAAAAATTTTACTTTTATTTTTCTCAGTTCCATACTGATCCCATATTCTTTATGGCAGCTATCATTGGGTAATTTGTATATGTTTTTTTTTTTTTTTTCTGATGCTTGATATGTGTATTCATTCTCTGAAAGAGAAAAATACTAGCTGATTACATATATTCTTACTTCCCCTCTATATTTTCAACTCTCCTCTATGGGAGTGGAGTGACTAAAATGGAAATTAAGTGATGAAGTCATGTTCTAAAGGACATGTGCCGAAGATAGGAAGAGGAACATGCAAACGAGCAAGGATGCTGAAAAGAGCCCTTGTACTTTTAAGAAATTTACTTGGAAAGCAAAAAACCAGAAGGAGGTGAAAAGAAAGAACAAATATGGGATCCAGGTAAATAGTGATTTTACTCCGTACAGAAGAGGAAGAAGAACATGGCTTAGGGTAGATAAGGTACTGTTAAAAATGACAGCAAAGGCAGAATAATTCATTCATCTCTTATTTAACTCCCATTTTATCTATCAAGGAGAATGATCTCCAAACTGTAAAGCATAAAACAAAATGCATAAAGAGTAGATCGTGAAGGAAGATAGAAACCAAGATCTTCAAATGGCATCTGACTGCTTTAAATAAGCTTAATCCTTAGCATATTCACAACCCATGCTGTCTTTTCCATCTGATATTGCAAATACTTGATAATTCTACTTTAGTATCCTAATACCATTTCTGCAACTCTGTTCTGGAATGGTATGCCAAAATACTATCCAGTGGAGCTTTTCTATGAGCCAAAACTTAAGAGACTGAATCTCTAATCCAATAATTAGTCCTTGATTGCTCTTCTTCATAATTTGGATCTTCTACCATTTCTGTGCTCTATCCACTGATGAGAATCTCCTTTACTTCAGCCTGGACTGTGTCCATTACTTGTTTAAATTGTGACTGAAGGTTGGAACCTTTCCTTCTAGGACATTTATATTTTTCCTGCTCTGTTGAATGACTGCAATTGACTTAACCCACCTCAACTATTTAGCATGTGCCCTGTTATGTTCCTTCCCCTGTTTGTAATGATCGAATTTCTTTGCTTTAACAGTCAATCTATATAACAACCCTGTGCTTAGTCGCTCAGTCATGTCTGACTCTTTGTGACCACATGGACTTTAACCTGTTAGGCTCCACTGTCCATGGGGATACTCCAGGCAAGAATGCTGGAGTGGGTTGCCATGCCCTCCTCCAGGGAATCTTCCCAACCCAGGGATCAAACCCAGATTTCCCACAGTGCAGGCAGATTCTTTATCATCTGAGCAATCAGTGAAGCCCAATAATACTGGAGTTACTATCCCTTTGCCAGGAGATCTTCCCCACCCAGGAATCTGACTGGGGTCTCCTAAAAATCAGGCAAGTTCTTTACCAGCTGAGCTACAGGGAAGCCCTTTGTGCTTATTCAAATGCCAAGTCCTAGGTCCAAGAACTAGCACCTTTGTGATAGTTGTGTCACTGTTAGTGACACAAACAGGAAACTTAACTTTTCCTAACAGGTTATCAAATGTGAGGGATCTCTCTGCTTTGTGGTAACGAAGTCTGGGTCTACTTTAACATCTATGAGTTTCATTTTGGCTTTAGAGTCTCTATCTAGTCAAGGCTATGGTTTTCCCTGTGGTCATGTATGGATGTGAGAGTTGGACTGTGAAGAAGGCTGAGCACCAAAGAATTGATGATTTTGAACTGTGATGTTGGAGAAGACTCTTGAGAGTCCCTTGGACTGCAAGGACATCCAACCAGTCCATTCTGAAGGAGATCAGCCCTGGGATTTCTTTGGAAGGAATGATGCTAAAGCTGAAGCTCCAGTACTTTGGCTACCTCATGCAAAGAGTA
This sequence comes from Capra hircus, assembly GCF_001704415.2. Lineage (NCBI taxonomy): Eukaryota > Metazoa > Chordata > Mammalia > Artiodactyla > Bovidae > Capra > Capra hircus. Next base: position 18,987,296 of record NC_030831.1, on the reverse strand, counting down.
GACTCATTGGAAAAGACTCTGCTGCTGGGAGGGATTGGGGGCAGGAGGAGAAGGGGACAACAGAGGATAAGATGGCTGGATGGCATCCCTGACTCGATGGATGTGAGTCTGAGTGAACTCCGTGAGTTGGTGATGGACAGGGAGGCCTGGCGTGCTGTGATTCATAGGGTCGCAAAGAGTCAGACACGACTGAGCATCTGAACTGAACTGAAGAGGAATCATCTTGAATACTGCCCCCCATTTCAGCATAGGCTTCCTCAACATTTTATATTTCCTTGCTTGTTTGATTTTGTAGTGTCCTTGACAGGCAAGATTCCTCCCTTTCAAGATTTGTTTTTGAAGTCCACTCATGCTCAGCCTGGTCACCTCTGAGTACAGGGTCTAACATACCTGGATATCAAGAGGGTAATTGCCTGCATGTGTCACTTGTAGAGAACAGGGAAAAAACTTTCTTACTCTCCACCAAAGCATCACTCACTCTAGTTTGTCACACATCATTGAAATGACATATTTTATTCATAAAAAATAACATTAAATTTATAAAAGATAAGAAACTACTACTCTATTTTCTTTTAGAAAAAAATAGTAACAGGTATCACATGGTGTTTTACTGACAGAAATCAAATTAAAATCCTGGTTTTATCATTCTCAGTAGGGATTTTTTTAACTATATTACAATATTTTCTTGTTTTTTAGAGAGAAGCAGAGAGAAAGAGAGAGAGACAGTGAGACAGAAAGAAGGACAGAGAAAGAGGGAAAGGAAGGGAGCAAGGGAGAGAGAAAAACAGAGAGATAAAGAGAATGAGGGAGAAAAAGAGAGAGAAATGGAGAAAGGGAAGGAGGCAGGGAACTGGAGAAAGAGAGAGGTATGGAGGGAGAAAAGAGGAAGACAGAGATAGAGGGGGAAGAGAGAGAGACAGAGAGAAGGGGAGGAAAGGAGGGAGAAAGGGAGGGAGAGAATGAGAGAGAGGAAGAGTGAGGGAGGGAAGAGGAGGAAAAGAGAGAGGGAGAAAGGGAGCAAGGCAGAGAGAAAAGGAGGGAAAGAGAGACAGAAAGAGGGAGAAAGGGAGGAAGAGAGAAGGGGGAGAGAGAGACTGAAAGAGGGAAAAAGGGAGGGAAGGTGGGAGAAAGAGACAGGAAGGGAAGGGGAAAGAAGGAGAAAAGCTACAATATTTGGCTTAACAAGGCATTACCTTTTAAAAAATTACATCGTGTATTTAGAAGTAAAATCCAATATCCAATAGTTAGGGCTTCTGTGGTAGGTCAGATGGTAAAGAATCTACCTGCAATGCAGGAGACCCGGGTTCAATTCCGGGTCAGGAAGATCCCCTAGGGGAGGAAATGGCAACTCACTCAGTATTTTTGCTCAGAGAATTCCCTGGACAGAGGAACCTGGTGAGCTGCAGTTCATGAGGTTGCAAAAGACCAGTAGTTTAGGGGAAATATAAAATAATTTTTCATGAAATATTTTACATAGACTCTGATATACCTATATAAATTATGTATCTCCAAGAGTGAGAGATATAGTATGCAATGCTTCTCAAATTCATAAGGGAGCACAATCCCTTTTTTTTGTTAAAGAACATCTTCATGTATATCTCATTTTGGGAAAGAATGCCTGAATTAATTTCATGACATTAAGAATGTCTGAATTGTTTTTCTTAGTGAATTCCTCAGTACTATTTTCCTGTTTATGAATGTTTTTCTTTGACTTTATTCAGTCTATAATTTATCTCATTTTTGTAACATTTTATTTAATTTCAGTTTCCCATATTCTATTTCCAAAATTTCTCAGTAAAGTTTTTTTTTTTTTTTTGAGACACGACTTAGTGACTAAACAACAAAAAATTGTGAGTTTTGTTGTTTCATTTTCTTTCTCTCTTTCCCTCCCTTTCCAGTTATCTTCACCAATGTAGAGGTTCCACGAGTGCATCTAATTAGTCCAAGAGCTCTAGTTAAGTATGAAGGGTTAGGAGGGCAGTCTTGATTTCTCATCCCACCGAGAAGAGATATCACCTACCTATGCAGAGTCAGCTAAAATATTTATTAAGTTCCTGGTCATGAGGCAAAGCTATAAACTTAGAAATACTTGGCAGAACTTCTCTCAATTTATTTCTTTCATAAGTGAAGGAGTCCATTAAAGGTACTATATTTGGGCCCAGCTCTCCCAACTCACATGGAAGCTTATGCTATTATTTCTATTGGAAGATTCTATTTTCTAATTGTTACTATTAACATGCTTCACAGTTAACTCTTTTTAGAGACCAACAGGTCACTAAATACATAAATACAACTCAATGGAAAATTTTTAAAAAAGATAGTTATCTGATGGAGGCAGATAATGTATGAAACAAACAAAAATTAAATAAATACTCTCCTCATAATTATTTTCAACTATAACAAGAGTAAAATCCACATATAAGATAAAGAATGTTATTTAAAATTTAATATTTCTTTTAAAAATAAAAAAGCTTGTGAAAAGTAAAATATTATTTTTTAGGAAGCAAGTATAATTAGAACATAAAGTCAAACTTTACCATGAAGTATTAAGCAAAAACAGTGGAAATTAAAACTATATAAAAAAAGATAAAAGACAAACATAATAAACACAAGACCTAAACTGCTGATGTAGAGTCCAGAGCAAACATAAGAAATATCGATGTTGGAGAGACAATAACAGTTTTTTCTTTTTAAATTTAAGGATGTGGAACTCTGCATTGAAAAGACAAATGTTCATCTAGTGCCTAGCATCGTGAAATATAATATATCCATATAAGAAAAATTACCGTGATATTTCAGGACAGAGAGTGTTGATGGAATTAATACTCACATGAAAAGTAATGGTTTTATTTATTTTCAAAACAGCAAAATAGAAATGCTAGAAATGAATACTTTTAAAACTCTGAGTAAACATTATTTTCAACCTAGAATTCAGAGAAAATTCAAACTATCAACTGAATTTGAGGACAAAAGAAAGATAAGAAAAGTTCAGAAAAATTTACCTACCAGTCACTCTTTTTAGAGAAGCAACATAATGGTCTGTTCTAGAAATATGCAGTTAGTCAACCAAGATAGATGAATATTTTATAGGCAGGGAAGACTGTAATCACACTGAGAGAAGTTAAGAGAATTCCTTAAGCATAATGAAAAAAAAAATCTTAGAGGTGAGAGTTCAAGTTAGACTGTAGTAAGAAGAAAAGTCTGGTAGGAAAGTCCTCAGAGAATAGAAGGAGATAAGAGAATATATGATATGGTAGAACATTCAGGAAAAATGTGAGGTCTGTGCTTTTTGGATAGAACAAGCAAGAAAAAGAAAGAAAATAAAAAACTGATGGTAAGCAAACTGCTGTAAAGAAAGGGAACTCAGTAATGATATATTATTGGTCTCAGAAGTGAACAGTATTTGTATACTTATAATGTTAACATAACTATTATCTTAGCTAATTGAGTGACTTACTATTTTGGATATATGTGATAGATGAGAGCAGATGTTGTATAAGGAATACTGTCTGAAATCAATTAAAATATTTGCATAGTATTTAGAAATGTGGTGATTACGATAAGACACAAAGAGTGACTCTATAAGAAGTATATTGGGATATAGGATTATCATTAAGAACTCTTTGTATTTTCAAACTATGTGTATGTATTATGTAGACAGACATAAAACTTAAACCTAAATTAGAAAAACAGTGCTTGTTTTCTCTTTCTCTCTTTTTTCCATGAAACTTTCCATGACCACCTCAGTATTCTCCTCTAGAGTCAATAGCAAAACACAGAAAATGATGAGTTACCATTTTCTCACTTCTCCCAAGAATGGTACCTGACTAGCGCCATCATAGATACATGGAAAAGAAGTCAATTCATTATAGTCAAGAGATAGTTTAGGCTGGGCTGTTAAGACAATACTTTTGCTGAATAGGTGGTGAAAGTCTGTACTTGGGCTTTGTTAACCCTAAAATTGCTTTGATTATATTTTGAAGAGTATTTCTTCCCACTACATCCACAATATCTTTATCATCCTGCCTATACTAACTTTCTGCTTTCTAATTTTCTACTCCAAGCCTCTTTCTCAAATTTCCTTACAGGCAGACCTCTAATCTATTTATTATTGTTTTATCATTGCCAAAACATTGCGTGATATTACTTATATGATCCATAGATCTTGATTTAGTTTTGCTAATGAATCCATCAATCTGTGGCCATAGGACTGGAAAAGGTCAGTTTTCATTCCAATCCCCAAAAAAGGCAATGTCAAAGAATGCTCAAACTACCACACAATTGCACTCATCTCACATGCTAGTAAAGTAATGCTCAAAATTCTCCAAGCCAGGCTTCAGCAATATGTGAACCACGAACTTCCTGATGTTCAAGCTGGTTTTAGAAAAGGCAGAGGAACCAGAGATCAAATTGCCAACATCCACTGGATCATGGAAAAAGCAAGAGAGTTCCAAAAAAACATCTATTTCTGCTTTATTGACTATGCCAAAGCCTTTGACTGTGTGGATCACAATAAACTGTGGAAAATTCTGAAAGAGATGGGAATACCAGACCACCAGACCTGCCTCTTGAGAAATCTGTATGCAGGCCAGGAAGCAACAGTTAGAACTGGACATGGAACAACAGACTGGTTCCAAGTAAGAAAAGGAGTACGTCAAGGCTGTATATTGTCACCCTGCTAATTTAACTTCTATGCAGAGTACATCATGAGAAACTCTGGACTGGAAGAAACACAAGCTGGAATCAAGATTGCTGGGAGAAATATGAATAACCTCAGATATGCAGATGACACTATCCTTATGGCAGAAAGTGAAGAGGAAATAAAAAGCCTCTTGATGAAAGTGAAAGAGGAGAGTGAAAAAGTTGGACTAAAGCTCAACATTCAGAAAACGAAGATCATGGCATCTGGTCCCATCACTTCATGGGAAATAGATGGGGAAACAGTGGAAACGGTGTCAGACTTTAATTTTTTGGGCTCCAAAATCACTGCAGATGGTGACTGCAGCCATGAAATTAAAAGACGCTTACTCCTTGGAAGAAAAGTTATGACCAAACTAGATAGCATATTGAAAAGCAGAGACATTACTTTGCCGACTAAGGTCCGTCTAGTCAAGGCTATGGTTTTTCCTGTGGTCATATATGGATGTGAGAGTTGGACTGTGAAGAAGGCTGAGCGCCGAAGAATTGATGCTTTTGAACTGTGGTGTTGGAGAAGAGTCCTGAGAGTCCCTTGGACTGAAAGGAGATCCAACCAGTCCATTCTGAAGGAGATCAGCCCTGGGATTTCTTTGGAAGGAATGATGCTTAAGCTGAAACTCCAGTACTTTGGCCACCTCATGTGAAGAGCTGACTCATTGGAAAAGACTCTGATGCTGGGATTGGGGGCAGGAAGAGAAGGGGACGACAGAGGATGAGATGGCTGGATGGCATCACTGACTCGATGGACGTGAGTCTGAGTGAACTCCAGGAGTTGGTGATGGACAGGGAGGCGTGGAGTGCTGCGATTCATGGGGTCGTAAAGAGTCGAACACGACTGAGTGAACTGAACTGAACTGAACTGAATCAATCCATGAATGTGTAGTCTTGAAGACTGAAGTGTCTCCACAGAAAATGATGGACAATTTAAAAAGTCAAGTCAGAGCTCCAGGTTACCACTCACCAGCTGAATGCACTTGGAAAAAGTTTACACTCTTTGAGGCTTATTTCCTTACTTAGTGATGTTGACAGATTATAGTTAAGCACCTCCTGGAGCTTCCCAGGTAGCTCAAGTGGTAAAGAACCCACCCACCAATGCAGCCAGACACAAGTTCAATCCTGGGTAAGGACGATTCCCCTGGAGAAGGACATGGCAACCCACTCCAGTATTCTTGCCTGGAGAATTCCATGGACAGAAGAGCCTGGCAGGGTAGAGTACATAGCATCACAAAGAGTCGGGAGGACTAAAGTGACTAAGCAGGCATGCAAGCATCTCATGGGGCTGTTGCTAATATCTGGAGAGAAGAGGAAGGAGGTGGTTTTGAGTACTTATCTATACAGAGGTAAAGAGATCTTACAAGTCTTATAGTCCTTCTTGAATGGTGAGGTTGGTCTTCCAAACCCAGTGAAGTATTTAAATTTCCAAAGATGTTCAGAGTTAGCCAGAACCCCCAGCATGGAAGACTCAGTAAGGTGAGGGTGGAGTTTAAATAAAGCAATTCTGAGTACAAGAGTGAGTTTAAATGATGCCCCACATTAGGAAAAAAAAAAAATAGAAGAAAAACGTTTTATGTCCCTCCATATGCTGATTACATACTGAAGTCTTTGAATTTATTGACAAGTTATCAAAAAAAGGTGAGCTGTAGACAGATCTGATAAAAGTTGGATAGCCCTGTGCACAAATAGCTCCCACTGAAGGCCAGCAAAATGAATAATATCTCTGTGTGTGTGTGTGTGTGTGTGTGTGTGTGTTGGATAAACAAACTTTGCCCAAAATAATTCTCCAAAATCTGTTCATCTACTGACTTTCCCCCTCACCATAGGGAAATGAGAATTGAAAATATTTAAATACTGGCAGAGGGATGGGATCTGGGCGGCAAACCAATATTCTCCATTAAAGTCCGAGATTTAAAGATCCATTTATCAAAACCTTTGGTGTGTGCCCAAGTCTTCCTGAATTAATGCATGCATGCATATGAAAATCAATGTTTCCTGCCCATATAAACACTGCAGCTCCGAATCAATCTCTCAAAGCCGAAGAGGGTTAAATATTTAAACAAGCTATGTATTGAAATACATTTTTAATGCCGTGAAGTCATTCTGATGAAAGATTACTCAGGAGCCTTCATTACTGAGTGTAGAGAGTAATGTGGTATTATCGGAACAGATGGCCCAGCTGTCTGTGGGCTCCGGCCCCCCTCAGGGTAGATTCAAATACTACTCCTAGAGTCAGCTGTTGGTAGCCAGTGGCCTGAATGGATGGCTGCCTGCAAGCCACACATCCCTGCATGACAGCCATGCTGGCTGCTGTCTCGGGGAACATTTCCTTAAGGAGTCAAATGCTGATTTGATTTGATTTGATTTCTTTGTGAGCACTTCACACTTCTGTCGCTTGTTTTGAGCAGAAGCTGTTGTTCAGAAATCCAGAATGGACAAGCTGACCATTCTGCTGCTTGCTGTCGGATTACGGCTGGGATACTCTCAAAAGTCTGCATGGGATGTGATTTAAGGCTCCCTATTTTGTTTCCTGTTTCTGATTGAGGCATTATATTGAGTAAAAAGGCCTCTTCATTGTGCTTAAATTTGAAAGTCCTGAGATAAATTTCTTTTGCCTTGATTAGCAGTTATGTGGCTTTGGCAAACTTGCATAATTGCTCTGAGCCCAGCTATATTTATACATGATCACTGATATTCCTTGCTTTTAGAGCTTTCTCTGACCAGATTTTCAGTCCTGTGATTATAGAAAAGAGCCAGAGAGAGAATATTTGTGATAGAGGACTAGATTCAGAGTGAGGTGGAGGGATCTGGTCCCCAAACACCTCTCAAACTCCTTTGCCTTACAGAATCGCAGGTATGTCATCTGTAAAATAAGATGAAATTCCCTCTTCTGTTTACCTCTACTGAACACTTTGAGGCATTTGTTAAAATACTGAAAAATATGTTAAAAGGATACATTTCCAAATGTGAGAACTAGAGGTGAGAAAATAGGGAAGATTCTGACACTGAGGAAAAGGGGTCTGAGGTGGCCAGTGCAGTTTGTATATTTCAGAGCATATGACAAATTTGCAAGTTAAACTCTATGCTGTCCTAAGTCGGATTACTGCAGATGGTGACTGCAGCCATGAAATTAAAAGATGCTTACTCTTTGAAAGAAAAGTTATGACCAACCTAGATAGCATATTCAAAAGCAGAGACATTACTTTGCCAACAAAGGTCCATCTAGTCAAGGCTATGGTTTTTCCAGTGGTCATATATGGATGTGAGAGTTGGACTGTGAAGAAAGCTGAGCGCCGAAGAATTGATGCTTTTGAACTGTGGTGTTGGAGAAGACTCCTGAGAGTCCCTTGGACTGCAAGGAGATCCAACCAGTCCTTTCTGAAGGAGATAAGCCCTGGGATTTCTTTGAAAGAAATGATGCTGAAGCTGAAACTCCAGTACTTTGGCCACCTCATGCGAAGAGTTGACTCACTGGATAAGACTCTGATACTGGGAGGGATTGGGGGCAGGAGGAGAAGGGGACAACCGAGGATGAGATGGCTGGATGGCATCACTGACTCGATGGATGTGAGTGTGTGTGAACTCCGGGAGCTGGTGATGGACAGGGAGGCCTGGCATGCTGCGATTCATGGGGTCGCAAAGAGTCGGACACGACTGAGCGACTGAACTGTACTGAAGTCAGATTAACTAAGTGACTCTGTTCATCGTTGCTCTCCAAACCTTGTTGTAAGTGAGAATATGTCACCAAAAGCCATGTTGAGGGTGAGAATATGTTATCAAAAGCAACCATCTGAGTTTTATTTGTTTGAGTATCAATCAAGTCAAGATTAGAAGCTGTGTGGGCTACCAATAGCCCGTAAATGATGAGTACATATTATGGCTTTGCATTTGGATGATGAGCAAAATTTATAAAGGTAAGTGTGATCATTGGTGAAAATAATTACATTCTTGAGCCAAATGTTTACCCAATTAAACATTTTTGAGGTTTTCTAATCTGCTATCAATCTGCTATTGGTGGCAGGTATTCAGGAAAGAATACTTTACTTTCTCTCTTCTGGGAGAGAAAATAACACACATTCTTCTAAGCAGCCGCAGCTTTCTGTGGGAAGCATGAAAAAGGAAAATTTGGAGAGGATTTAAAAGAACACTTGGCAGCTTTCACATACAGCCTCCTTGTTACAACCCCACTAATTCGACAAGGATCAAGTCATCAACTGTAAGAGGAATTGGAGCCAGACCTTTCGAGTCACAGACTGATAGCTGCCATTTCCATTAGGTAAAGCCTGTCATTCCCTCTGCTTGCTTATTAGCTGTGAAGCTGATGGCTATATATGTACAGCAGGGGCAGGCAGGTGCCAAGCCCTGCAGCCCTGCATTAGTTTGGCATGTTCAGGGTCTCTAGTTTCATTATTTTTTTTCCTACCGACTAACTAGTTTTTACATCCCATCTATTAATTCCACTTCCACCCAGAGGCATTGTAGCTATACCATAGACATCCAACAATGTGTCCCTAGTGGCGATGTCACCGATTCATCCTTGCCCCTTGTGACCCAAGATTGAACCATCTGCTTCCTGGTCAAGTCATATGATTCCTTCTGAACTTATGCTAGTTAAGGTACATGCTTGAATTTGATCTATGTAGGTCAAACCATGAAGCTAATCATGAATCCTCTGGAATATTCCACATAATTTCTCACTTCTATCATTTTGTTTTCTTGATTCCTTCCACCTAGAATATCTATATGCCACTTACTAGGGATGTTTATATTTTTCCCACCCTCTCTGTTCCTATGTAACCTGCATGATTTCCATGAAGTGTATCCTAGCGAACTTTTTGATATGTTCTTTTACTCATCTGAACTATGACACCCTTTGAAAAGCTCTTTTGTCACATTAAGTACAGTATCACACTAGCTAGGTGTTGGGGACGCATTAGCTAGGTGTGGGGACGCACTGGTGAATTGTCCACAGTCCCTATCTCTGTCACATAACTAGCCTGTGTGACTTTGAGAAAATGATGAATCTCTCTCATCTACCATAGGAATGACACCTCCTTCACAAATTGTTATCAGGACAAAATAAGAAAGTGTGAAATTCTTTTGTAAATTTTAAAGTGCTATATTAACACAAGGTATTGATTTTATTATGCCTACTTCCAATAGTATTAGCTCTCAATCATTTGTCTTGATGTATAAAGATCAAGATATTTTTTGTTGGTTTTAGCAGAGTGATTTGCACATAAAGATTGAATTGATTGATTCATTTTTGCCTTCAGATTTATGATCCTAGGTCTAACAATATTTCAAAATCTTGGCAGTCCATGACTGAGGTTTTGAGTTTCCTTTCTCCTTAGTCCTTGCAAGTTCAAATGGAGTTGGTTCCCATCTATATGAGATTGTGATCACTCAAACATGGAAACTCTGTGGGGCTGGAGTGAGGGGCTGTGTTCTACCTATAATCTCATTATACTTTCCTCATAACTTTACAGTTTAGCAAAGGCACCTTCGCCAGCTGTTCTTCACTAACTTTTTTATTTGATTTAACTGATTTTAAAGTCTGCTGACCTCATTTTGGTGTTAGAACTTTTAGCAAAAATACCTTCAGACACAAATAATAAAGAAAAATAAAGAAAGTGAGCAGTAAATTTTGAATGAATTTTTTTTCTCTTTTTAAAGGTATATTCATGTGTATTATTCTATATACTCTTTTGGGCATACTCATGAATAAAAATATTCTAAAACTTATTTTACAGATGAGAAATCCAAGGAAATCAGCTCCAAAATTATAAAGTCTATTTTTTTTCCTCTTTATATCAATGATAAGTTTAAATTTAATTTATTTGAAGAAGTGATTGTAAAATCAGTTTCGCTTCTTATCTATCCAAATTGCCCTACCCTGGGACAGAAAATTGATCTAATTAGATATCTGTGTGAGGAAAAAAAAAAAAATTGGACTCTGACTCTTTTACCCCAGACCACAGATGTCACTGCCATCAGATTTGTAGGCAGATTCAAAGCTTGAGAAGGCACTCAGGCAGGTGCTAGAGCAGGAAATCTGAATGATTTGCTAGTGGAAGACATCATACTTTTGTGTCACCTTGAAGGACATTTATTGTAAGATATAAAAGAAAAATTATTTATGAATGAAAAATAGAGAAGAAACAATAATTGGATATGGTTTTCTTATTTTCAATTTATTTTAATTGAAAAAATTCTTTTAGATGACTTTAAACATAGATTTTTATGAAAAACTCTTTTGTGAAAACCTAAATAAGATACGCTGGTTTTGGAGGTCCTCAGTCTTTTCTAACTCTGACTTTTCTCAGTTACTTCTCTACTTGGATATCAATGTTCATGTATTTGCAAACCATATGCTCTTCTGAACCATGAAGAGAATTGTGGAATCCTCATTCCTTAAAAGGGTGCTCTACTATTGCCTCCAGGAGGTTTTTTTTTTTTTTTTTTAAACAAACAAACAAACTACTGTTATTCACTCTGCAAGCTATGATAGGTGAGCTAATAGCCACCTGACTGATAATAAGTGATGCTACTTTCTGATCTCAGAGGTGTAAAACGTGATGAGACAAATTCATTTTGGTTGTCTGTGAATATATGGAATTATGAATTGCATCTGTAGGCAGGGATTATAAAATGACATGAAAGCAGGAATCCAGCAAATACAGCAAACAAGTGGAGGTCACTCTTGGGTGAGTTGTGGGACTCTCTGTGCTCTATGGGGCTGATACAGCGGTGGAAATGGGAGGATAACCTGAAAATGACTAGCTGCATCCAATAACCCAGGACCAGGTCTACCAAGTCTATCCCATCATTTAGACACTGGACCTGCACAATTCCAATGTTACTTACAAAGCCATCAGCCCAATACTGTTAAGAGGTGGCAGCAGTAAGTTAGGCATGAGGCATCCTAAGTGCCAATCATGCTTCTGTCATTAATTCTCAGAACTGACTTCACTGATCATTATTTTCCTCATCTGAAAATGGAAAGAATCCTGCTTGCCTGCTATTCCTCTGTTTAGGGATCACTATTGGCTTCCATAGACAGTTCTTTAATGACATCTATATACAAGGTAACCAGGTGGACTTAAACTCATTAGTCTTTAACCATGACCCTGTAGCAGAGGGTCCTCATATTACACATGGGGAATCTGAGACTTAAGTCTGCCGAATCATCGCTTTGCTAGTAAACAACAGAGATGGAATTACAATACAGACCTTTTGAATCAAGTCCAGTTTTCTTTTGTTATTGTGTAAGAATAACTGGGAGAACTTAAGACAAAATGAAGGGCCATAGGGGAATATGTGCTAACGATACAGTCACTTTGGATATGGAAAATTTTCTATCTCAAATATTTTAATTAAAGTCTTGTTTCTTTTCTGAATGAGGATATGCACCAATTCTGCTTACTGAAGAATCTTATTCTGTGTCCTTAAGAGTCTTTTTCATGTGTCTCCATTTCCTCTACCATCATCACTACCAAACTGGGATGCTGATTGTTTTCTAAGAAACTTGGACTAAATAAGAATCAGATTGCAAGTCAGTCCCAATAACACCCACAAGATAAAAGATAAATATACAAAATAATCCAGAGTGTGTAAATAGGCATTCACAGAGCTCTTATCATAAACTTGGCATTGTGTTCTATGATTTTATATTTGTCAGTTCAAAAAATGATAAAATTCTTATCTTTCTGATAAGAAACCTGAAGCTTTGACAGTGTTACCCAATTTATCCAAATTCACACAGATAGGTCTTTTAATTTGCTTTAATTTGCTTAGGCCATTCTTTCTATGTGATTCTTTCCAAGTGAGGTGGAAACCAGGGATAATCAAATTCAAATTCCTATAGTTACAGTACAAGACTTATGGTTCTATTGCCAGGGAATTTTCCAGAAAAGGGAATGTGTAGGAATTTCAAGATGGCAGATAGGGGAGCAGACTTTCTTTGACTGTGCCCCATGGCATGGGAATCTTATTTCTCCAGCCCAGTATAGAAACTGTGTCCCATGCAATAGAAGCATGGAGTCTTCACTATTGGACTGCCAGGGGAAGCCCCAGAGACTTTTTACTTTCCATTATGATTTATCACAGGATATCACTGTGCCACACAGTGAGACCTTGTTGTTTATCCATTCTGTGTATGTGTTGTGCTTAGCTGCTCGGTTGTGTCCGACTCTGTGACACTTTGAACTGTAGCCCACTAGGCTCCTCTGTCCATGGGATTTCCCAGGCAAGAATTTTGGAGTGGGTTTCCATTTCCTTCTCCAGGGGATCTTCCTGACCAAGGGATCGAACCAGCATCTCCTGTGTCTCCTGCATTAAAGGCAGATTCCTTACCCCCTGAGCCATCAAGGAAGCCTGAGACTTCTTAGTCTACTGACTACTTTACTTATAAAGGATGCTAGCTTTTTTTTTATGATTTAAAGATCATCTTTCCATAGGAGAGAGGCTTCTGAATAATTATTTTAAAACAAAACAAATAACAAGAAACATACGTGAACAGACACAAATTTGTAAAAATTGTGGGGGAAGCATCTGTGGTGCCAAGGCTAGTCTCCTTTGAAATTATTTTTTGATAACTGGCTAGACAGTCCTTATCCTATTTACATAAAAAGAGCCCTTTTCCATTTTGCATGGATTCCTCAGTCTCAGAGAAAGCTGTGCAGTACACCCAAAGCTACCCTACTTAAACAAGCCTCTGAATGTTGCTGAAATCACCCACCCCTTCTCCCAGATGATAAATGGATGCTTGGGTGAAAAGTCAACACCCTGCCTATTTTATTAAGCCTGACTATATTGAAAGCACTGATCTAGGTCATTTGAAAAGTACAATGACTACCTGCATTAGGTAGTCCCTAAACTTTGACATGGAATAGTTTTATATTTGTGCAGGGAGGAAAGATAAAGCACATGAAACCTAATGCAATACAGGTGTAGGCTCGATTGTTGGCTTGGAAGCTGAAGAGTGAGCAAAGATTAAATGACCATGAACCAAAAGAGAAAAATGGGTTCCTAAAAGAAGTGAGAATTGATCTGGATTCTCAAATTCTTGTTTTCAATTGTCATTTCCATTGGAAAACTTATTTAGTGAAAGAGGCCTCGAAGTTATACGACCAGCATCTAGTAACCTCCCAATCATATTAGGAAAGCCTCTCTCCTCTGAGTTTTCTGCATTTTCCCCTTCTCCTTTCCTTCCTACTGTATGCCTTCTCTCTCTCTCCTTCTACTGCTCTCTGTCTCTTTATACTTCTTTCCCACATAATTTTCCTTATCTTCAAGGCCTTTGACATATTATATCTCCTATGTCTTGTCTTCCTCATGATTGTTTTGCCTTCCTTTCATTATATTTCTCTTCTTCTCTGATATTGCAAAGCCAGTTATAAAGCAAAGAATGCACCAGTGAATTCAGTAGGAAAAGTCCTGGGAATCCTATGTTTGGGTTGCCAAGTATCAAAGAACTTTATGGATCCTCTGCCCAAATTGTGTAAGGGAAACCTCTGACATAGAAAGGTAATGCCTACAGAATTGAAGTGTAAAAGAGGAGGTCCTAGCACAAAGGAGTAAATTGATGTTAGCTAATCTCAACTTTCACCTTGGGCTCATGCTCAGTTATTTTAAAGAAGGAAGAAAAGAATCCCCTACATATTGATTACCTACTATGTGCCAAGACTTGTCCTGGGCACTTTCAAATATTTAATTCTCCCAAGAGCCATCAAGGTGGATATTAGTATCACCCAATTATAGATGGGGAAACTGAAGCTCAGAGAGTTTATCAGCCAAGGTCATGCAGTTGACAACAGCAGAGACTAGCTTCTGTCTCTCTGCCACTGTTTCTAATATGAACTTGATTTCTACTTCCTTTCTCATAAGGACCACTACCACCAGACTATCGACAAAGACAGCAGTTCTAACAGTTGTCTCAGCCTGGTACTGAAGCTTTGATATCCCTTTGTTGTTTAAGGCAGGACCCTGAGGGCCATGCTGAGGAGAGGACAGCAATGTTCTCAGGCAAACCAGGAGGAGGCAGGGCTGAGGGCTTGATCAAACAAGTGTGGGCTGGAAGATACAGAAAGTTGGCAGGTCAGAGGCTACTTTCCAGGGAAGTCAGCTAGGCTAATAGATATCAAAAGCCAAAACAGTCAGGGTCCATAAACTCAGTGATCACAGAAACAGGGACAATGGTTCTATTGAATAGGAGACACGAAGACAAGAAAAGATCCTAGGACAGGCACTTCTTTTATTGCCTGCTGAGTGTGAGCAGCTTTGGATCCTAGGCATTAAAGAAAGTTAGAAGGATCTCAGATACCCACAGGAAAATGGTGCCTCTTCTGGAGCCTAAGACAGAGATGTGGAAATGACTGTGGTCAGTGCTGCAAAGGAATTAACTTTTATATTGATTGGTGCATCCAAGACTTGAGCTTAAGACATGAATAGATGTACTTTTGGCATTGCTTGCATTTCATACGCAGGAATCTCTAGAAACAGTGATGTTTTATGGCCTCCAGTCTCATCATTTCATGGCCATTCCTCCACCTAGAGCCTGACATTAAGTATTATCTATTTATCTTATACCCTTTTCCAATCCCAATCAAAATCTTTTCTCTGATTACATTAGTGGAGAGTAGTTATAGGAGGATAGGACATATTTCTTTGATAGAGGCACTGACTTTGCTCAGATGGAAACCCTGATGAAGTTCACTTAGAAAGACTCTGAGCAAAGACTGAGGTGAGGCAGGGCCCTCTGGATCTCCTGAATTACCAAGAAGTGAGCAAGCAGGTGGCTATTCCACCTACACATAAGGTCAGCTCTGACAGCAGTCAGTTTTTGTTTTTTTTTTTTAATGTGTCCTGGAACCATTTTCTCAGAGTGACATTGACATATGTCCCCATAAATAAATTAGCAACCCTGTCTCAGCTGACACGTTTGGCAGAAACAAGAAGTTCATGTGCCAGTGTGTGGGTTAATTCCCATGCCCATTCCACTGGGAAAGATCAAGTGTATCAGTGCGTGCTCATATCACTGGGAAGCAAAAAGCTTTTCTTTTTCTTGATTTTCATGGAAATACATTTTGACTTCTCTATATAAAAGGTATATGTAGAAGTTATTAAACAGAAAATTAATAGAAAGACACGAGGATGGGTAAAGCAGATATAACATTTTACAATTTATAAAATAGAAATGAAGACTTCACACAGTTTACTCCCCAATATCTCACTGCGCAATGTGGATATTTATGTTTTTTATATTGTAACACTACCTCTGCTAAACCTCCATGGAGAATAAAAACATGAAAAAACGGTAAAGAATTTCTGGTCCCTTTCACACTGTTCCCTCCGAAAGAGTAGTGACTGCTCAAAAATGCCTTTATGCCTTTCTAGACAATCCAGTCAAAAAAGTTTGACAAGTCTTGAATGTGCTGGTTCCAGTGTTAGGTATTCCATGAGGTAAGGAAAAAAAAGAATAAGTGGACAAAATTCCTGTTCCAAATAGTTACCTGGGAGAAGAAATTATTGAAATAAACACAGCATGTTTATCCAATAATTATTGATTGACATGTGAAATGGGTAAGACCCCATGCTAGAATCAGCCTAATTTATACTTATCCTACAAATAGACAATGCTCCTTATCTAGATAGCAGAATTTTACCACAAATGCTAGCTTAGTCCACCCAGTTAAGATATTTACAATACTGTTTGTGCATTCATTTACATATTTTCCCATCACTTACTATGTGTCATTTACTCTTCTAAATGTTGGGATTATGAAAGTGAAGGATATCGATGAAGTCCTTGACCTCATGGAACACACAGTCTAGAGACTCTCAGTCTTTTTTCTTTTTCTTTATATTTTATTTGAAGTATAGTTCATTTATACTCGTATCAATTTCAGGTATACATCAGAGTGATTCAGTCACACACATATATAAGTTTATTCTTTTTCAGATTCTTTTCCATTATAGGTTATTGCAAGTTATTAAGTATAGTTTTCTGTGCTATACATTAGATGTATCTGTTATATATAGTATAATTATACACAGTAGTTTGTATATGTTAATTCAAAACTCCTAATTTATGCCTCTCACTCATCTTTCCCCTTTGGTAATTGTAAATTTGTCTTTTATGTCTGTGAGTTTCTTTCTGTTTTGTAAATGAACTCATTTGTATCATTTTCTTAGATTCTGCATATTAGCGATGTCATATGATATCTGTCTTTCTCTGACTTCACTTAGTATGGTAATCTCTAAGTCCATCCATGTTGTTGCAAATCACATTGCTTCATTCCTTTTTATGGTTGAGTAATATATATTTATTTGTATAAAATGTTCTTTTTCCATTCAGAGACCCTCAGTTTCTTCTGAAGGCAGCACAAAATTAATTTGAGAGTGACCGAACCTATCCAGTGTAATGAGAATAGTACTTTTCTTCCTGATGAGAGTCGACATAAGCTCAAGAAACTCCTGGGCTAGGAATTAGAACAGTTTTTAAATAATTTATCCTTTGAGCATGGTCGATGCAACATCTCTGTGCCTATGTTTTGTGTGCACAATGAGTCATAGATATTCAAGAACTATTTTGAATAATGTGAAAGTCACTAACCTCATATAGCTATTAAAAGTAAATCAAATTACACTAATATTATAATTTAAAATTGGGAACACTTGTACACCCATGGCAGATTCATGTTGATGTATGGCAAAACCAATACAATATTGTAAAGTAATTAGCCTCCAATTAAAATAAATAAATTTAAATTTAAAAAATTTTTAAAGAAAAAGAAAAAAAAATAAAATTTTCATTCTCAATCACATTAGCCCACTTCAAGTGCTTATAGCCACCTGTGACTAATGGCTATCATGTTGAACAGTTCAAAACAAAATATTTTCATCACCACAGAAAGTTCTGTTGGACAGTATTGCTTTAGAAAATAACTTCTGGTGTTAATACCAATGATGGTTGTTTGTCTTTGGGATGTTTGGCTACAGAATTCAATATGTAGCTCTCTACTATGAAGGTCTACATCCTCTTCCTGTACATGAATTACTTGGCATTACTAGGCAAACTCATATAAATATTTATGTTTACTTTAACATTACTCCTCACTTATTCGTGGTTTTGCTGTGTGTGATTTCATTTACTCATGGTCAACTGCGGTCTGAAAATGTTAAATAAAAATTTCAGAAATAAACAATTTGTAAGTTTTAAATTACATGCTGTTCTATGTAGTGTGACGAAATCGCACATGATCCTACTCTGTTTCCTCCTGGACATGAACTGTCCATTGTCCAACATGTCCTCCCATTGGTCACTAGTAGCCCTTTTGATAGTCAGATTGGCGGTCATGGTATTGTAGTGCTTGTGACCAACTAATTCTAATTTTATTCAATGGACCCAATCTGCAGAAGAAGTAATCTGCCAAAGAAAGCTGCCAGAGAGATGCCTTAAAGTGCTCCAAGTGAAAAGTGAAAGTTTTCTGAATTAACATGAAAAGGAAAGAAAATCACACACTAAGTTTGCTAAGATCTATGGTAAGAACAAATCTTCTGCCTATGAAACTGTAAAGAAAGAAAAAGAAATTTTCACTAACTTTGCTGTGGAACTCAAACTGCAAATGTGGCCACAATGGGTGATAACTGCTTAGTTAGAATGGAAAAGGCATTAAATTTAAATAATAGTATATTTTGGGAGTGCAAATTTCTGTGGTAGTTTGAACATTCTTTGGCATTGTCTGTCTTTGGGATTGAAATGAAAACTGACCTTTTCCAGTCCTGTGGCTACTGCTGAGTTTTCCAAATTTGCTGGCATATTGAGTGCAGCACTTTCACAGCATCTTCTTTTAGTATTTGAAATAGCTCACCCTGTCTATCTGCTATGAAGTGATAGGACCAGATGCCATGATATTCATTTCTTGAATGCTGAGTTTTAAACTGACTTTTTCACTCTCCTGTTTCACTTTCATCAAGAGGCTTTTTAGTTCGTCTTTGCTTTGCCATAAGTGTGGAGTCATCTGCATATCTGATTATTGATAATTCTCCCTGCAATCTTGATTCTGACTTGTGTTCCATCCAGTTGGCATTTCGCATGTTGTACTCTGCATATAAGTTAAATAAGCAAGGTGACAATATACAGCCTCGAGCATTATTTTGCTAGCAGGTAAGACGAGCGCAATTGTGTGGTAGTTTGATCATTCTTTGGCACTGCCTTTCTTTGGGACTGAAATGAAAACTGACCTCATTCACTGGAAGTAATGCTCAAAATTCTCCAAACCAGGCTTCAACAGTATGTGAACCAAGAACTTCCAGATGTTCAAGCTGGATTTAGAAAAGGCAGAGGAACCAGAGATCAAATTGCCAACACCCATTGGACTATAAAAAAAGCAAAATAATTAGAAAAAAGCATCGACTTCTGCTTCATTGACTACACTAAAGCCTTTGACTGTGTGGATCACCACAAACTGTGGAAAATTCTTCAAGAGACGGGAACACCAGACCACCTTACCTGCCTCCTGAGAAACCTGTTTGTACGTCAAGAAGCAACAGTTAGAACCAAACATGGAACAATGGACTGGTTCCATATTGGGAAGGGAGTACATCATGGCATCAGCTCCAGTACTTTGTCCACTTGATGAAAAGAACTTATTCATTGGAAAAGACCTTGATGCTGCAAAAGATTGAAGGCAGGAGGGGAAGGGGATGACAGAGGATGAGATGCTTGGATGGTATCGCTGACTCAAGGACATAAGTTTGAGCAAGCTCTAGAAGATGGTGAAGTTCAGGGAAGCCTGACCTGCTGCAGTCCATGGGGTTGCAAAGAGTCAGACATGACTGAACTGAACTGAACTGATATTTTGGGAGAGAGAGAGAGACTACATTCATATATCTCTTATGATAGTATATTTTTATATTTGTTCTATTTTTTTATTAGCTATTACTAGTAATATCATACTGTGCCTAATTTACAAAATAAACTTTTATCATAGGTATACAGGAAAGTAATAGTATATGTGGGGTTTGGTACTATCTGTGCTTTCAGGAATCCACCAGAATTCTTGAAATATATCCCCCACTGATAAGAAGGGACTTCTGTATGTCTTCACCCCCTACTAGTGGAAGCTCTTGAGGGGCAGGGCCACAGACTATTCCTCTATATCCTAAATGCTCAGTACAGTAAGACCTCAATCAATATTTGTGCTCTTGGTGCGGAGGATAATTTCTATATTCAATTGCACCTTAACAAACTGTGAGCTCTGCCTCTAAGCAGCAGAAGGCATTTGTACTACAGAAAAGTCCCGAGGGACAGATCACGAGTTTGGACTTTTGCACATTGAGTTTGATCTCAAAGGCTATTTCTGCACATCAAGCCATCTGGAGATGGAGTGGGTGCCAGGCGCCATGCCTGCGCAGTGATGTATCTCTTCCCTTGGTATTTGAATGCTGTCTTGGCATGGGGCACTGGTGTCCACAATCAGCCGTGGGCACAAAATAAAGTTCTGACTCCTAGTCATGGGGTGCAAACTTGATTTCTTCAGTTCAACTTAGCTATCTCCTGGGACCAGCCACACATCCACTTCTTCAGCTGTGAGTGTTCTCACTCTGGGTCTCCAAAAGTAAAAACACCAAAGTTTATAATAGCAAGAAGAAATTGAGGTTCTAGCGGATGGGTCATATCCAAATTCAATCCATAACAAACTGAAAAATGACGTATGCTCTGGATGATCACATCTGCTCTGGAGGATGAATTATTTTAAGTTAAGTAGACTTCAGCATTATTCAGTTGCGTCAAGGTCCAACTGCCAAGAGAAACAATATTGGAGTCACTTAATGTTTCATGTGATAAAATTGTCTTCTTCTTGCCATTGCTTCCTCCCTTATTGAGGTCCATTTTCTCAGTCCTCTTGTCTGCTTGAATTTCCATCAAAAGAACCTGTGCCATTTTGCCTACAGTGATAGCTTTGGACATTTGAAAGATAAAATCTTTAAAAATAGGTCAGTGTTTGCAGCACATAAGTTTTATTTTTGAGTCTTCTTCCTTGACATAAACTGAGTAAGGTAATTCTTATTTACTATTGAAAATAAAGACTCTGGAGACCTGAAAGCATAAGTGATTATTGAAAGTCACACTGTGAAACTGTGGTGAACCCCAAACCAATGTGGTACTTGAAACAATGTTAGAAGAGAAATTTCATGGTAAGATTTCAGAGATACTGGAAAGGATATCTACCTTTCATACGTCCCTTTGCTTACTAATTATCATGACTATTTGCTTACTAATTACCATGACTATTTGCTAAACACTAAAGCATCATTATGAACAAAGCTAGTGGAGGTGATGGAATTTCAGTAGAGCTATTTCAAATCCTGAAAGATGATGCTGTGAAAGTGCTGCACTCAATATGCCAGCAAACTTGGAAAACTCAGCAGTGGCCACAGGACTGGAAAAGGTCAGTTTTCATTCCAGTCCCAAAGAAAGGCAATGCCAAAGAATGCTCAAACTACCACACAATTGCACTCATCTCACACGCTAGTAAAGTAATGCTCAAAATTCTCTAAGCCAGGCTTCAGCAATACATGAACCATGAACTTCCTGGTGTTCAAGCTTGTTTTAGAAAAGGCAGAGGAACCAGAGATCAAATTGCCAACATCCGCTGGATCATGGAAAAAGCAAGAGAATTCCAGAAAAAACATCTATTTCTGCTTTATTGACTATGCCGAAGCCTTTGACTGTGGATCACAATAAACTGTGGAAAATTCTGAAAGAGATGGGAATATCAGACCACCTGACTTGCCTCTTGAGAAACCTATATACAGGTCAGGAAGCAACAGTTAGAACTGGCCATGGAACAACAGACTGGTTCCAAATAGGAAAAGGAGTATGTTAAGGCTATATATTGTCACCCTGCTTATTAACATATGCAGAGTACATCATGAGAAACGCTGGGCTGTGAGAAGCACAAGCTGGAGTAAAGATTGCCGGGAGAAATATCAATAACCTCAGATATGCAGATGACACCACCCTTAGGGCAGAAAGTGAAGAGGAACTCAAAAGCCTCTTGATGAAAGTGAAAGTGGAGAGTGAAAAAGTTGGACTAAAGCTCAACATTCAGAAAACGAAGATCATGGCATCTCGTCCCATCACTTCATGGGAAATAGATGGGGAAACAGTGTCAGACTTTATTTTTTTGGGCTCCAAAATCACTGCAGGTGGTGATCGCAGCCATGAAATTAAAAGATGGTCACTCCTTGGAAGAGAAGTTGTGACCAACCTAGATAGCATATTGAAAAGCAGAGACATTACTTTGCCGACTAAGGTCCGTCTAGTCAAGGGTATGGTTTTTCCAGTGGTCATGTATGGATGTGAGAGTTGGGCTGTGAAGAAGGATGAGTGCTGAAGAATTGATGCTTTTGAACTGTGGTATTGGGGAAGACTCTTGAGAGTCCCTTGGACTGCAAGGAGATCCAACCAGTCCATTCTGAAGGAGATCAACCCTGGGATTTCTTTGGAAGGAATGATGTTAAAGCTGAAACTCCAGTACTGTGGCCACCTCATGAGAAGAGTTGACTCATTGGAAAAGACTCTAATGCTGGGAGGGATTGGGGGCAGGAGAAGAAGGGGATGACAGAGGATGAGATGGCTGAATGGCATCACTGACTCGATGGACATGAGTCTGAGTGAACTCCCCGGGAGTTGGTGATGGACAGGGAGGCCTGGCGTGCTGTGATTCATGGGGTCGCGAAGAGTCAGACACGACTGAGCGACTGAACTGAACTGAACTGAACAATACTAGAAATATGTGGGCAAATATGGAGAGTATTAAAAGAAGCTCATTGGCCTCTGTATGTTTACAATTCCAGTTTGGAGTGGTTTTGAAAAAATAAAATATCAGAGTAATGTGGATAATAAGAAAAATCAATATATAGGTGATAAATGATTACTAAGCTCAGAGGAGGACAAGTGTTATCACAGGTGAATTATTATTGATTGGGAGGAATGAAATAAAAAGTAGAGATGCATTTTCCATTTGAAGAGTAAGAAAGCAAAAGTAAGAAAATTACATAGATACTGGAAGTCCTATGCTGACTTAGGGGTCTTCCCATGTGGTGCTAGTGGTAAAGAACTCGCCTGCCAGTGCAGGAAAAATAGTAGACTTGGGTTCGATCTCTAGGTCAGGAAGATCCCCTGGAGTAGGGCATGGTAACTCTCTCCAGTATTCTTGCTTAGAGAATCCCTTGGACAGAGGAGGCTGGCAGGCTACCGTCCATAGGGTTGCAAAGACTCGACATGACTGAAGCGACTTAGCACACGCGCTTGCATGCGCACTTAGTCATTGCGGAACATAAGAAATAAAACATGAAAGGCAGACTGGATCTAGATTTTGAAGTTATTTGAATTCCCGGCTAAGAACTTTTGTCTTTATCCTGTGCAATTAAGAGGTACTTTTTCAAAGAATGCTTCAATTCCAACCTGCCCTTCTGACCTTATAATATCAGGCTTATTTGCAATTCCTGCCTTTGTTTTGTGATGCTATTCATACCTTCATTTTAATTGTTTTTCATATCAATTCTAATGGGTTTCAAAGTTTGGCTCACATTCCACCTATTCCAGGAAAGCTGCTTCAACTTATGCAGCAATTATACATAAATTCCAAAACCTTCCACTTACATGTTTGATTATGTATGTTTTCATAATGTTATCTGTTATGCCTAACCACATAACTGTATTGCAGTACGTTATAAGCACTGTTAAAATGTAAACTCCTTAGGGTCAATCTTTGTTTGTATCTCTGTTCTTTTAATGTACAGGTTGAAGTTCATAATAGAATTGTGTTGACCTAAACCGAGGAAAGGCAATTTTTAAGAAGGAGGCATTGTATTTATCCTGGTAAACTTACCGAGGTATAACTCTAGTAACTCCAAAAAAACAAGCTCTAAAGTAATCATTGTATAGTTTCTATTATTCAATTTATGCTTTAGGAATGATGGAAGCAATAGAATACATGATAGACTATAATACGCTTTATTCCTAAAACTACTTCTACAAAGAAAGCTGAATATTTCTTGAGACATTTCAAAGACATTCTCTTAAGACACAGAATCTAATTTTGTGAATACAGAGTTTGTAAAATCATTATTAGCTTTGGCAAAAAGTGCCTAAACTTTTGAAAAATTATTTGTTCAACATTGAAATCCTGATACGTGGGGATGTTGGACTAGTGTGAAGATATACCACAAAGACTTTAGAAAGTCTCTAGAACCTGCAGAGTTTAGGCTCTTGTTCCAACTGCCCCTTGTACATCATTAATTTTAACCAGTTATTGCAATATATGAAATTTCCTTCCTTAAAGACTACAGATCATCAATGAGGTTAGTGCCCTTTTCATTTTTTCTGAAGTCCGGCATGCAAGAAGTTCGTAACCAACGCACGTTTGTTGAACTCAACTGTCAAGTTCCAGGCATTTTACTTCACATCCTTTCAATTAATAACAGATAAGACAATTCAAACTTCATGCCATATATAAATTCTAGGTTCTCCAAGACAAATTAATTGCCCAAGACATTCATGCAGATACATTATAAAGATGGAAAGACCTGGGTACTAAAGAGCCAAGTATTCACACAGCATTCTTTCTATAGATTAGATAGATTCGACATTGTTAACCAAACTGAGAACTTTTCAAAGCATTACTATTTGGAAGTGAGACTTTGGACAGTCTTTACTTTGCTCAGTAAGAGAAAACAGCTTTTGGAATACCATTGTGTGAAAACAAGGAAACTAACACCCCCTAAATTGAATGATTGATCCTACGTATCTGCTCATAATACAGAGGAGAGACAGGAGTTTTTTAGTCCTTTTATTATTGTGAGAAATCAAGCCTCAGGGGACCCAGAGGTGAGGTCCACCCCTCACTAAGGTGAGGTGTTAAAACTCAGTGACCAAATGAAGTCAGTATATGTCCCGACGATATAATTTTTAGAAAACTTCTTCCTCAGCTCATCCAACTGCAGGCTGAAGGTTTTTATTATCCCTCCAACATTTGCTTCCACTCCCTGACATTTTTCTTGTTGCCTGTGATTTTACAAAGCATCCACTTTTCACAAGTGAAAACTGATTTTGTCCAAACAGATGCTTGTTTCTATATTTTGCATTCTGGAAAAAAAATATGGATATGATTTAGTTGGGGAGAGGGCTAGAGAGAGATGGGGAATGAAATCACTGGTGGAGACACAGCTTGGGCTGAAATTAGAAGCCAAGTGAGAGCTGTAAGTAGGAGGAAGGGGGTCTCCAAAGAAAATTTGTTGTATAATAAAATGCTCATTGAAAATATTCTGAAAAAGATCCATAACAAAATTCACACATATCTTTGGCTAGATAATAAAACAGCTTCTCTCTTAAGTTTCTGTGAGAATCTGTCGTAAGCTAGATTTGGACAAGTTATTCCAAATGAGTCAATCAAGTCCTCAATCAGCTCCCCAATCAGCAATCATCTACTGAGCATCCTTTTTCAACCTGATCACTTGTTAGGCATGAATCAGGGGAATCAAGAGAAAAGCAAACAAACAAACAGAACAAATAAACACATCTTAGATGATATCCAGGAGATGCTCATTGTAGAGGTGGGAAACAGGGATAGTAAGCATATCAAAGGCATGAGCCAGAGCAAACAGAATGGAGAGATCCCAGCTACTATTTCTCTGGAGGCACAACTGGCCTGTTGTTCCATAGCTCAATCTTAACACTTCTCAGGACTGGAGAGAAAGCATAGTACCTGATGTCCCACCTGCCCTGCAGGCATCAGAGGTGGTGAGGCAGTGTCCATTCCCCCTAGGTGACCTTGCTGGTCTGAGAGGTACCTCACTGTCCTTTGTGCTGAGCCAGCACATGGGAACTGTGTGTACTCCATCCCCAGCACCCTGAATTTTGAAGGTAGATTTCATCTCCCCAACTAGGGTTGCTGGTACAAATTTTAGGGGCAAAATAGCTTCTTAGAGGAAAGTTCAATCTACTCAATCAAGTACTACAGGAATAAGAGCATCTCACCTTGTGAATGTGGTAAGAGCATCCCTTGGATAGCATCTCAACATTTTACTCCACCTACCACCCCCGTCCCCAGGCCAGGGTGCTGACTAAGAGATTCCAGCTTTCTGCCCAGACACAGGTTATTCACAGCAATGAGTTCTCATGTTCACCCCATTTTTCTGCAGCATCTGAGGAAAATATCATTACATGTGCAAAAGGCACTCCATGACTGGTGCACACTCAACACCACCCAGATGTAGTTGGAATGGCTTCTTTCTAATCCGATTTGGCCTCTGATAACTGCTTCCACTTATACGACCAGAGTTCACTACTGAGGACTTTGCATTCTACATCAAAGTTCATTATTACTTCTACAGTTCAATTAGCAAAAAGATGGCACCAACAAATTTAACAATAGCATACTTATTTCAAAGCTACCAAGGGACAAAGACTTATGATATTGTAGCACTTTTCCCCCTGTTTGTGTTTTCAGCCCTCTTTTATTAAGCAGGCAGATCATTTTTAATTTTAAAATGAAAATGCTTCAAATTATGAGTGTTAGATCTATGGAAAGCCTACCAAACTAATTTTCCAACTTGGAATGAAGATACTGAGGCCCCAAATCTGTACTTTGCTTAAATGATACCAATATGTAAAAGAACCAGCTTTCTAACTAATATCTTTAGGGTCTAGTACTAATGTTTCCGCTTCTTTTTAAGTTCTGGATGCAGAAAAGAGAAGTTAACAAATTCAGAACTGAAGTTACTAGGACTAACTCCTGAGTGCAAGGCATTTTATGCAATTTAATATCTCACACTGGCAACCAAGGCCCTGATCTCTCTTCTGACACCAACTATCTATGCGACATTTGGCCCTGGCTCTCCATGAACTTTTTTTCCCCTTAATTAATTAATTTATTTTAATTGGAGGCTAATTACGTTACAATATTGTAGTGGTTTTTGCCATACATTGACATGAATCAACCATGGGTGTTCATGTGTCCCCCATCCTGAACCCCCCTCCAACTTCCCTCCCCATCCCATCCCTCAGGGTCATCCCAGTGCACCAGCCCTGAGCACCCTGTCTCATGCATTGAACCTGGACTGGCAATCTGTTTCACAAATGATAATATACATGTTTCAATGCTATTCTCTCAAATCATCCCACCCTCACCTTCTTCCACAGAGTCCAAAAGTCTGTTCTTTACATCTGTGTCTCTTTTGCTGTCTCACATATAGGGTCATTGTTATCATCTTTCTAAATTATATATATATGCTTTAGTATATTGTATTGGTCTTTCTTTCTGACTTGCTTCACTGTGTATAATAGGCTCCATTTTCATCCACCTTATTAGAACTGATTCAAATGCATTCTTTTTAATGGCTGAGTAATATTCCACCTGACCTGCCTCTTGAGAAACCTATATGCAGGTCAGGAAGCAACAGTTAGAACTGGGCATGGAACAACAGACTGGTTCCAAATAGGAAAAGGAGTATGTCAAGGCTGTATATTATCACCCTGCTTATTTAACTTATATGCAGAGTACATCATGAGAAACGCTGGGCTGGAAGAAGCACAAGCTGGCATCAAGATTGCTGGGAGAAATATGCAGATGTTTAACTTAGATATTGGTAAATCAAGTTTGTTGTTTGTCAGTCACTAAGTTGTGTCCAACTCGTTGCTACCCTATGGACTGGAGCATACCAGGCTTCCCTGTCTTTCACTATCTCTTGGAGTTTTCTAAAACTCATGTCCATTGAGTTGGTGATGCCAAACAACCATCTCATGCTCTGTCACCCCCTTCTCCTCCTGCCCTCAATCTTTTGGAGAACTGGGTCTTTTTCAATGAGTAGGCTCTTTGCATCAGGTGGCCAAAGTATTGGAGCTTCAGCATCAGTATTTCCAATGACTAGTCAGGATTGATTTCCTTTAGGATTGACTGCTATGATCTCCTTGCTGTCCAAAGGACTCTCAAGAGTCTTCTCCAGCACAACAACTTGAAAGCATTAGTTCTTCTGTGCTCAGCCTTCTTTGTTTAACTTGGGTTTGGAAGGTTTTACAGGTGGCACTGGTGGTAAAGAATCTGCCTGCCAATACAGGAGATGAAAGAGACACTGTTTCAACCCCTGGGCCTGGAAGATCTCCTGGAGTAGGGAAAAGCAACCCACTCAGGTATTCTTGCCCAGAAAATACCATGGACAGAGGAAACTTGCAGGTTACTGTCCATGGGAATACAAAGAGTCAGACATGACTGAATAACTGAGCGCACATAACTTGGTTGTATCACAGAAATAAATGTTTAACTTAATAGTAAACTGTTTGTTAAAGTAGCACATTACATAATCAAATTATAAAAAAAAACAGGCATAAGAATATCTCAACAAACACATTAAAATATTTAGTAGAATTTGATATCTGTATCTATCTATCTATCTCTATACATCTCTAAAAAACCCTATTAAACAATAAACAGAATGAAACTTTCTGATTCTGATCAACAAATCTAATGCGTGGGTTCTTTCTGCACATCAAGCAATTCTCAGACACCATCTGTGTGTCCTATAATTCCAGTCAATTCTGATACAATTAACCTGTGATGCCACCAGATTTCACAGGTTAAGAGTTCGGTCATACAAGACTGCTCCCCCTAACTCCCACCGCCACAAAGTCCAGGTTGTCATTTGTGATTTTGACCAACCAGCTATGGACTGAAAGTTTCCACAACTCTCCCACCTCAGTTCAGTTCAGTTGCTCAGTCATGTCTGAGGCTTTGCGACCCCATGGACTGCAGCATGCTAATATTCTCTGTCCATCACCAACTTCTGGAACTCGCTAAAACTCATGTCCATAGAGTCAGTGATACTGTTCCAATAATCTCATCCTCTGTCATCCCCCTCTCTTCCTGTCTTCAATCTTTCCCAGCATCAGTGTCTTTTCCAATGAGTCCATTGTTCGCATCAGGTGGCCAAAGTACTAGAGTTTCAGCATCAGTCTTTCCAATGAATATTCAGGACTGATTTCCTTTAAGATTCACTGGTTTGATCTCCTTGTTGTCCAAAGGACTCTCAAGAGCCTTCTCCAACACCACAATTAAAAAGCATCAATTCTTTGTCACTAAACTTTCTTTATGGTCTAACTTTCACAGCCATACATGACTGCTGGAAAACCACAGCTTTGACTAGATGGACCTTTGTTGGCAAAGTAATGTCTTTGCTCTTTAATATGTTGTCTAGGCTGGTCATAGCTTTTATTCAAGGAATGAGTGTCTTTTGGTTTCATGACTACAGTCACCATCTGTTGTGATTTTGGAGCCCAAGAAAATAAAGTCTGTCACTGTTTCCATTGTTTCTCTATTTGCCAGGAAGTGATGGGACCAGATGCCATGATCTTCATTTTTGAATGTTGAATTTTAAGCCAGCTTTTTTGCCCTCCTCTTTCACTTTCATCAAAAAGTTCTTTAGTTCCTCTTCGTTTTCTGACATAAGGGTGGTGCCATCTGGATATCAAAGATTATTGATATATCCCCCACTGCAATCTTAATTCCAGCTTGTGCTTCATCCAGCCCAGTGTTTCACAAAATATAATCTGCTTAGAAGTTAAATAACCACGTGCCATGTCCAGTTCTAACTGTGCTTCTTGACCTGCATACAGGTTTCTTAGGAGGCAAGTAAGGTGGTCTGGTTTTCCCAACACTTTAAGAATTTTCCACAGATTGTTGTGATCCACACAGTCAAAGGCTTTAGTGTAGTCAATGAAGCAGAAGTAGATGTTTTTCCAAAATGCTCTTGCTTTCTTGATTATCCAGCTGATGTTGGCAATTTGATCTCTTGTTCCTCTGCCTTTTCTAATCCAGCTTGAACATGGTTCACCTTGTGGTTCACTCTCTTGGTTCACCTACTATTGAAGCCTATCTTGGAGAATTTAGAGCATTACTTTGCTAGCATGTGAGATGAGTGCAATTGAGTACTTTGAACATTCTTTGACATTGTCTTCCTTTGAGATTGGAATGAAAATTGACCTTTTCTGGTCCTTGGCCACTACTGCATTTTCCAGATTTGCTGGCATATTGAGTGCAGCACAGCGCAGCTGGAATTCCATCACCTCCACTAGCTTTGTTTCATAGAAATGCTTCCTAAGGCCCACTTGACTTTGCATTCTAGGATATTTGGTTCTAGGTGAGTAATCACACCATTGTGATTATCTGGGTCATTAAGATATTTTTCATATAGTTCTTCCATGTATTCTTGCCACCTCTTCTTAATATCTTATGCTTCTGTTAGGTCCATACAATTTCTGTCTTTTATTGTGCCCATCTTTGTATGAAATATTCCCTTGGTATCTCTAAGGAGATAACAGATAGGGAACACAGTCCCACCCATCAACAGAAAATTGGAGGAACCAGAGATCAAATTGCCAACATCCGCTGGATCATGGAAAGAGCAAGAGGGTTCCAGAAAAACATCTATTTCTGCTTTATTGACTATGCCAAACCCTTTGACTGTGTGGATCACAATAAACTGTGGAAAATTCTGAAAGAGATGGGAATATCAGACTACCTGACCTGCCTCTTGAGAAACCTATCTGCAGGTCGGGAAACAACAGTTAAACTGGCCATGGAACAACAGACTGGTTCCAAATAGGAAAAGGAGTATGTCAAGGCTGTGTATTGTCACCCTGCTTATTAGCATATGCAGAGTACATCATGAGAAACGCTGGGCTGTGAGAAGCACAAGCTGGAATCAAGATTGCTGAGAGAAATATGAATAACCTCAGATATGCAGATGACACCACCCTTATGGCAGAAAGTGAAGAGGAACTAAAAAGCCTCTTGATGAAAGTGAAAGAGAAGAGTGAAAAAGTTGGCTTAAAGCTCAACATTCAGAAAATGAAGATCATGGCATCTCGTCCCATCACTTCATGGGAAATAGATGGGGAAACAGTGGAAACAGTGTCAGACTTCATTTTTTGGGGCTCCAAAATCACTGCAGATGGTGATTGTAGCCATGAAATTAAAAGACGCTTACTCCTTGAAAGAAAAGTTATGACCAAACTAGATAGCATATTGAAAAGCAGAGACATTACTTTGCTGACTAAGGTCCGTCTAGTCAAGGCTATGGTTTTTCCTGTGGTCATGTATGGATGTGAGAGTTGGACTGTGAAGAAGGCTGAGCACCAAAGAATTGATGCTTTTGAACTGTGGTGTTGGAGAAAACTCCTGAGAGTCCCTTGGACTGCAAGGAGATCCAACCAGTCCATTCTGAAGGAGATCAGCCCTGGGATTTCTTTGGAAGGACTGATGCTAAAGCTGAAACTCCAGTACTTTGGCCTCCTCACACAAAGAGTTGACTCATTGGAGAAGATTCTGATGCTGGGAGGGATTGGGGGCAGGAAGAGAAGGGGATGACAGAGGATGAGATGGCTGGATGGCATCACTGACTTGATGGACGCGAGTCTGAGTGAACTCTGGGGGTTGGTGTGGACAGCGAGGCCTGGCATGCTGTGATTCATGGGATCACAAAGTGTCGGACACGACTGAGTAACTGAACTGACTGAACTGAGCCTGGCCTTGCCAGACAAGTCCAGACACAAATTCTCCCAAAGCCAGTCCCTCCCTTCAAGAAGCTTCCACAAGTCTCTTGTCCTTATTGATCATAGGGCAGACAGAATGAAAATAGAATCACAGAAAACTAATCAAACTGATCATGTGCATCACAGCCTTGTATAACTCAAAGAAACTATGAGCCATATCATGTGGAGCCTCCCAGGAAGGACAGGTCATGGTGGAGAGTTCTGACAAAACATGGTCCACAGGAGAGGAAAATGCAAACCACTTCAGTATTTTTGCCTTGAGAACCCCATGAACAGTATGAAAAGGTAAAAAGATATGACACTGAAAGATGAACTCCCTGGGTGGGTAGGTGCCCAATATGCTACTGGAAGAGAGTGGAAGAATATATCTGCAAAGAATGAAGAGGTAGAGCCAAAGCAAAAACAACACTCACTTGTGAATGTGACTGGTGGTGGAAGTAAGTCTGATGCTGTAAAGAACAATATTACATAGGAACCTGGAATGTTAGGTCCATTAATCAAAGTAAAGTGGAAGTGGTCAAACAGGCAATGGCAAGAGTGAACATCAACATTTTAGGAATCAGTGAACTAAAATAAACCTGAATGGGCAAATTTAATTCAGATGACCCTTATATCTGCCACTGTGGGCAAGAATCCCTTAGAAGAAATGGAGTAGCTCTCAAAGTTAGCAAAAAAGTCCAAAATGCAGTACTTGGGTACAATCTCAAGAAAACAGAATGATCTCTATTCACTTCAAAGACAAATCACTCAATATAACAGTAATCCAAGTCTATGCCCCAACTGCTAATGCTGAAGAAGCTGAAGTTGAATAATGCTATGAAGACCTACAAGACCTTCTAGAACTAACATCAAAAAAAAAAAAGAAGATATTCTTTTATCATAGAGGACTTGAACGCAATTGTAAAAAGTCAAGAGATACCTGGAATAACAGGCAAGTTTGGCCTTGAAGTACAAAATGAAGTAGGGCAAAGGTTAACAGAGTTTTCCCAAGGGAATGCACTGGTCATAGCAAACACTCTCTTCCAACAACACAAGAGATGACTCTATACCTCTATACATAGACATTACCAGATAGATGGTCAATACCAACATTAGACTGATTATATTATTTGCAGCCAAAGATGGAGATCGATACAGTCAGCAAAAAGAAAAGACCTGTTGCTGACTGTACCTCAGATTATGAATTCCTTTTTGCAAAATTCAGACTTAAATTGAAGAAAGTAGGCAAAACCAGTAGACTGTTCAGGTATGACCTACATCAAACCCCTTACAGTGAAAGCTGCAAATAGATTCAAGGGATTAGATCAGATAGACAGAGTGCCTGAAGAACCATGGACAGAGGTTGTAACATTGTACAGGAGGCTATGATCAAAACCATCCCTAAGAAAACTAAACGTAAAAAGGCAAAATGGTTGTCTGAGGAGGCCTTGCAGATAGCTGAGAAAGAAGATAAGCAAAAGATAAAGGTGAAAAAAAATGATATATCCATGTGAATGCACATTTCTCAAGTATAACAAGGAGAGATAAGAAAGCCTTCCTAAGTGACCAATGCAAAGAAATAGAGGAAAAGGATAGAATGGGAAAGACTAGAGATCCCCCACTTTAAAGTGAAACTGAAGTCGTTCAGTTGTGTCTGACTCTTTATGACTCATGGACTGTAGTTGGCCAGGCTCCTCCATCCATGGGATTTTCCAAGTAAGAATACTGGACTGGGTTGCCATTTCCTTCTCCAGGGGATCTTCTTGACTCAGGGATCAAACCTGGGTCTCCTTCATTACAGGCAGACTCTTTACCATCTGAGCCCCCAGGAAGTTTAGATTAATTTGCTAGAGGGGCTTACTGAAGTCAGTAAACAGTTTACTTATTAGGTTATCAGTTTATTCTAAAATAATATACTTTATTATTATTGAAAGAAAGTGAAGTCACTCAGTAGTGTCTGACTCTTTACGATCCCATGGACTATAGCCTACCAAGCTCCTCTGTCCATGGGATTTTCCAGGCAAGAATACTGGAGTGGGTTGCCATTTCCTTCTCCAGGAGATCTTCCCCACCCTGGTATCTAACCGGGGTCTCCCGCATTATAGACAGATGCTTTACCATCTGAGCCACAATAGAAGTCTGAGCCACCAGGGAAGAATATATTATAATTAATATATTCTCAAATAATATAACTCAGGAACAGCTAGATGGAAATGAGTCATAAGCCAATATATTAGGAAAGAGTGTGGAGCTTCCATTTCTTCTACAAGCCATCAGTCTTCTCAAATATGTATGTGATCATCACTCAGAAGCTATATGAGCCCCATCCTTTGGAGTTTTTATGGAGGTTTTTGTTATATAAATATGATTGATTAAATTATTGGCCATTGATTGTTTAACACAATTTCTAGCTCCTCATACCTCTTGAAGGTCAAGGAGATGGGTCTGAAAGGTCCACATATTTAATCATATAGTTGGTTCTCCTGGCAACCAGCTCCCATCCTTAGGTGTTTTCCAAAATCTCCTCATTAACATAAGTTTTAGTGGGCAAATTTAATTCAGATGACCCTTATATCTGCCACTGTGGGCAAGAATCCCTTAGAAGAAATGGAGTAGCTCTTATCACAGAATGTTTCATTGCTTAGTATCTCTGTGCCAGGTATAGGATGAAGACCAAATATATCTTTCTTTCGATAAATCACAATATCACATACTTTATTATTCTGTTAAAAAGAAGCAATCATTTCAGTTCAATCACTCAGTTGTGTCTGACTCTTTACGACCCCAGGGACTGCAGCACGCCAGATTTCCGTGTCCATCACTGACTCCTGGAGCTTGCTCAAACTTGTGTCCATTGAGCTGGTGATGTCATCCAACCATCTCATCCTCTGAAGGGAAACAAAAACCAGAGATGATAATCTACCTAAACTATCACATGGATAAATATTTTAAAGCACTTTCTTTAAAATCAAGAATAAGACAACATGCCAATCATCATCATTTGCAGTAAGGGGTCAGCAACGTGTTAGACATCCCAGGACAGCAAAGTAAGATAAGAAAGGAGAAATTAAAGACATAGAATCAGAAAGATATAAACAAAACAACTTATTTTCAGATGTTATGATTGTTTACATAGAATTCAGAAGGCATTTACAGGAAAATTATTAGTAATAATAAGAGAGTTCAGCAATGCAGCTGTGTATTCTAAGATCAATATACACAATCAATTGCATTTCTATATACCAGCATATTTCAGAAAAATATAATAAAAGAAAATGTTTCCTTTTACAATAACATCCAAAAATATAAAGTATCTGAGAATGAATAAAATAAATGATGTGCTAGACTTCTCAAGAAAATTATAAAATAAAGCCCAACTAAAAGAAGAGATAAATAATGTTTATTGACAGTCATAAAAATGTGACTATTCTCATGTATTGATCTGTGCATCGATTCAATTACAATCAAGACACCAGTAGAATTTTAGTGGAATAGTTAGGCTGATTTCAAAATTTATGGAAAAGCAAATGACAAAAATCACAAGGCTTTTCTCAAGAAAAAGTTGAGACAATTTCACATTCCAGATGCCAAGACATAGTTCACAACTGAGCTAACTAGAAGAGTATAGAATTTGATTAAAGAATTAATTTGTTAACAAACAGGGCTATATTATAAACTGTTTATGCTCCCTAAATGAATATATCAAAGCCCTAAGATGGACAGGTCATGGTGGAGAGTTCTGACAAAACATGGTCCCCTAGAGAAGGGAATGACAAACCACTTAAGTATTCTTGCCTTGAGAACCCCATGAACAGTATGAAAAGGCAAAAAGATAGGACACTGAAAGATGAACTCCCCAGATCGGTAGGTGCCCAATATGCTGCTGGAGATCAGTGGAAAAATAACTCCAGAAAGGATGAAGAGACGGAGCCAAAGCAAAAACAATACCCAATTGTGGATGTGACTGGTGATAGAAGCAAGGTCCAATGCTGTAGAGAGCAATATTGTAAAGGAACCTGGAATGTTTGGTCCATGAATCAAGGCAAATTGGAAGTGGTCAAGCAGAAGATGGCAAGAGTGAACATTGACATATTGGGAATCAGCGAACTAAAATTAACTGGAATGGGTGAATTTAACTCAGATGACCATTATATCTACTACCACGGCAAGAATTCCTTAGAAGAAATTGAGTAGCCCTCATAGTGGACAAAAGAGTCTGAAATGCAATACTTGAATGCAATCTCAAAAATGACAGAATGATCTCTGTTCATCTCCAAGGCAAACCATTCAGTATCACAGTAATCCAAGTCTATGCCCCGACCAGTAACACTGAAGAAGCTGAAATTGAACGGTTATATAAAGACCTACAAGACCTTTAGAACTAACCCCCAAAAAATGTCCTTTTCATTATAAGGGACTGGAATGCAAAAGTAGGAAGTCAAAAAACACGTGGAGTATCAGGCAAATTTGGCCTTGGAATGCAGAACGAAGCAGGGCAAAGACTAATAGAGTTTTCAAAGAAAATGCACTGGTCATAGCAAACACCGTCTTCCAATAACACAAGAGAAGACTTTACACATGGACATCACCAGATGGTCAACAGTGAAATTAGACTGATTATATTCTTTTCAGCCAAAGATGAGGAAGATCTATACAGTCAGCAAAAATAAGACCAGGAGCTGACTGTGGCTCAGATCATGACCTCCTTATTGCCAAATTCAGACATAAATTGAAGAAAGTAGGGAAAACCGCTAGATCATTCAGGTATGACCTAAATCAAATCCCTTATGATTATACAGTGGAAGTGACAAACAGATTTAAGGGACTAGATCTGATAGACAGAGTGCCTGATGAACTATGCATGGAGGTTTGTGACATTGTACAGGAGACAGGAATCCAGATAATCCCTAAGAAAAAGACATTCATAAAAGCAAAGTGGCTGTCTGAGGAGGCCTTACACATAGCTGTGAAAAGAAAAGAAGTGAAAAGCACAGAAGAAAAGGAAAGATATAAGCATCTGACTGCAGAGTTCCAAAGAATAGCAAGGAAATATAAGAAAGCCTTTTTCAGTGATCAAGGCAAAGAAATAGAGGAAAACAATAGAATAGGAAAGATTAGAGATCTCTTCAAGAAAATTAGAGATGCCAAGGGAACATTTCATGGAAAGATGGGCTCAATAAGGGACAGAAGTGGTATGAAACTAAGAGAAGCAGAAGCAGAAGATATTAAGAAGAGGTGGCAAGAATACACAGAAGAACTGTACAAAAAAGATGGTCATGACCCAGATAATCATGATGGTGTGATCACTCACCTAGAGCCAGACATCCTGGAATGTGAAGTCAAGTGGGCCTTGGGAAGCATCACTATGAACAAAGCTAGTGGAGTTGATGGAATTCCAGTGGAGCTATTTCAAACCCTAAAAGATGATATTGTGAAAGTGCTGCACTCAATAAGCCAGCAAATTTGGAAAACTGGCCACAGGACTGGAAAAGATCAGTTTTCATTCCAATCCCAAAGAAAGGCAATGCCAAAGAATGCTGAAACTACCACACAATTGCACTCATCTCACACACTAGTAAAGTAATGCTCAAAATTCTGCAAACCAGGCTTCAGCAATACAAATACATGAACGCTGAACTTCCAGATGGTCACACTGGTTTTAGAAAAGGCAGAGGAACCAGAGATCAAATTGTCAACATCTGCTGGATCATGGAATAAACAAAAGAGTTCCATAACAGCATCTCTTTCTGCTTTTTGACTATGCCAAAGCCTTTGACTGTGTGCTGCTGCTGCTGCTGTTGCTGCTGCTTGTGCTGCTAACTCGTGTCAGCTGTCTCCGACTCTGTGCGACCCCATAGACAGCAGCCCACCAGGCTCCCCCGTCCCTGGGATTCTCCAGGCAAGAACACTGGAGTGGGTTGCCATTTCCTTCTCCAATGCATGAAAGTGAAAAGTGAAAGTGAAGTCGCTCAGTCATGTTCGACTCTTTGTAGCCTCATGGATTGTAGCTTACCAGGCTCCTCCATCCATGGGATTTCCCAGGCAAGAGTACTGGAGTGGGGTGCCATTGCCTTCTCCGTTTGACTGTGTGGATGACAACAAACTTTGGAAAATTCTTCAAGAATTGTGAATACCAGACCATCTGAACTGCCTCTTGAGAAATCTGTATGCAGGTCAGGAAGCAACAGTTAGAACTGTACATGGAACATCAGACTGGTTCCAAATAGGAAAAGGAGTACATCAAGGCTGTATATTGTCACCCTACTTATTTAATTTACATGCAGAGTACATCATGAGAAACGGTGGTCTGGATAAACCACAAGCTGGAATCAAGATTATCTGGAGAAATATCAGTAACCTCAGATATGCAAATGACATCACCCCTATGGCAGAAAGTGAAGAAGAACTAAAGAGCTTCTTGGTGAAAGTGAAAGAGGAGAGTGTAAAAGTTGGCTTAAACCTCAAGATTCAGAAAATTAAGATCATGGCATCTGGTCCTATCACTTCATGACAAATAGATGGGGAAACAGTGGCTGGCTTTATTTTTGGCAGCTCCAGAATCATTGCAGATGGTGATTGCAGCCATGAAATTAAAAGATACTTACTCCTTGGGAGAAAAGTTGTGACCAACCTAGACAGCATATTAAAAAGAACATTACTTTATCAACAAATGTGAAAGTGAAGTCGCTCAGTCGTGTCCGACTCTTTGAGACCCCTTGGATGTAGCCTACGAGGCTCCTCCGTTCATGAGATTCTCCAGGCAAGAATACTGAAGTGGGTTGCCATTTCCTTCTCCAGGAGATCTTCCCCACCCAGGGATCGAATCAGGGTCTCCTGCATTGTAGACAGAGGCTTTACCTCTGAGCCACCAGGGAAGTCTAAAGGTCTGTCTATTCAAGGCTATGGTTTTTCCATTAGTCAGGTATAGATGTGAGAGTTGGACTATAAAAAAAAGCTGAGTGCCAAAGAATTGATGCTTTGGAACTGTGGTGTTGGAGACGACTTGAGAGTCCCTTGGACAGCAAGGAGATCCAACCAGTCAATCTTAAAGCAGATCAGTCCTGGGTGTTCTTTGAAAGGACTGATGCTAAAGCTGAAACTCCAGTACTTCGGCCACTTGATGCAAAGAGCTGACTCATTTGAAAAGATCCTGATGCTGGGCAAGATTGAAGGCAGGAGGAAAAGGGGCCGACAGAAGATGAGATGGTTGGATGGCATCACCTACTCAACGGACATTAGCATGGGTAAACTCTGGGAGTTGCTGATGGACAGGGAGGCCTGGCGTGCTGTGGTCCATGGGGTCACAAGGAGTCGGACACGACTGAGTGACTGAACTGAACTGACCTGAACCCCCAGTGTGATAATATTTGGAAGTGGGACCTTCCACTAATTAGGTTTAGGTAAGGTGATGAGAGATGGGGTTTCTATGATGGAATTAGTGTCCTTATAAGAGGAAGAGACTCGAGAGAGCTATGTCTCTTCACCATGTGTGGATATGGCAAGGTGGACTATCTGCAAACAAGGAAGGGGGATCTCACCAGGAACTAAATATGCTGGCACCTTGATCTTGAACTTCCTAACCTCCGGAACTGTGTGAAATAAATGTCTGTTGTTTAAGTCACCCAGTCTATGGTATATTATTATAGCAGCCTGAGTTAAGACGGACTGGGGCAATTAGTCATTCATACTAAATGCATATGTATATAATAAAATATATATAACAATAGATATACATTTTAAATAACACACTACATGTAGTTTTACATTTTTATAATATTATCTAATATAATGTCACTATCACACATCATATAAGTTACAAGTCTGGGGGGAATAAATCCTTACACATTAAAGATAAAATTTAAATTGTTTAAAATAAAATATAGTACATATGTCTATGAGATAGAGAAAAAAACACAGACTATTAATATAAAAAATTCATTGATGAATTTGACAATATTAAATTAAAAAATGTTCATCTAGTTTACTTGGGCTACCATAATAAGATATCACAGACTGGTGGCCTAAACAACTGAAATTTATTTTTTCATGCTTCTGGAGGCTAGAAGTCCATGATCAAGGTACAAATGGTTTCTGAGATAATTTCTCTCCTTGACTTGAAGATGACGCCTTAGCTTGTCTTTTCTCTGTCTGTATGAGCAGGGAGAAAGCAAACTCTCTTCCTGTTTTTATAAGGACACTAGGAGTCTTGGACTAGATATCCTTTTATATCCTCATTTAACTTTAATTACCTCCTTAATGGTGCTATCTCAAAGTATAGTCACATGGGGGATTAGAAATTCAACATATGAAGTTTGGATGAACAAAATTCAGTCCATAACAGACATCATAGAGATATCAATTTCAAAAGTAAACAGAAGACATAAAGTTAAAAAAGAAACATGCAAGACAAAGAAACCAAATTTAGAACACTTAGACAACTTACAAATTGGTGAGAAGAGACACACAAGACAATAGAAACCGGGCAAGATACTTGAAAGGGTCTTCACAAAATAAGAAATACAAATGGTCCATTGATTTATTAACACATACTCAACCTCATTAGAAACCACAAAACTATAAATTAAACCAGAAGGAGAAATCATTTCACAGCACATGATTTATAAACATTAAAATGTTCACTGGCACTGATTTTGACACAGATGTGGAGCAGTAGCAAGGTACTTTGGTAAACAGCCGGACAGCATGATGCACACATTCTTTGCCCAGCAATTGGAGTCCTAGAT
The DNA here is from genome assembly GCF_001704415.2 of Capra hircus. Classification (NCBI taxonomy): domain Eukaryota; kingdom Metazoa; phylum Chordata; class Mammalia; order Artiodactyla; family Bovidae; genus Capra; species Capra hircus. Next base: position 18,947,261 of record NC_030831.1, on the reverse strand, counting down.
ACATGTCTAGAGGCAATATGCCACTTGAGAATCAGCAAGTGTGAGCTCCAATATTTGTAACAAAATGAAAAAGGAAATGGCTTGCATATTAATGTTTCTTTTCCGAATGTAAGATCGGATTTTTCTTTCCCCACATGCACACAAGCCAAATTAAAGAGTCATAATGGCTTTCTAAGGGTTTTAGGGTTAAAGACCAAAATCTTCATTATGGTATCAATGCTTATGAACACTGTGGCTTTAGTCGATTTTGTGACATTATCATGAATCTTTTCCTCCTTTCATAAAGATTTCTGGGTCTGTCTACCTCAGAGCCAGTTACCTCTCACCTCAACAGTTACACTTGTTATTACTTTGCCTGGGACACTTTTCCCTCATATTATTATGGTGCTCATTCTTCATAACATTTGTGGTTAGTTAAAATATCTCCTTACATAGAGCTTTCCTGGCCAGACTAAACTTGTTTTCACTCCACCAGTGTCTGTTCTTTATTCTGCTTAACTTTTCTCCATAGCATTTATCATTAGCTTAAATTAAATAATTCTTTAGACTATTTACTAATTTTTCTCACATGAAACAGTCCCCTCCTAGCCATATGGTCTGTTCCTACTAGTACACTTTCATAATGCAATGGGGCGTCTTTGAAAACATTATCCACCTTTGAAATATTTACATGTATTGATAATCATCAAGCAACTGTTTCATCAACAACATGTAAGTTATATAAGAGGGAGACTGTGATTTGTTGTTGTTGTTGTTCATAAATATATGACTAGAGTGTGGCTGAGCCACACTGAGTCCATTTCACCAACTTCATCTTAGCCCCACAGTTCCTCCCACTCTCCTTTCTGCGTAACTGAGCATTACCCTGCTCACAGAAAAGTGTACAGGGAAGTTCCCTATCAACTTTTACCCTTGCCTTCATATGATTTGAAAACTGGAAGAGTGCCTTTTGCTGGTACAAACGGTTAAAGATCATGAGATCCCTGTGCGTGCGTGTGTGCTAAGTCACGTCAATCTTGTCTGACTCTTTGCAACTCTATGGACTGCAGCCTGGTTGGCTCCTCTGGCCATGGGATTTTCCAGGCAATAATACTGGAGTGGGTTGCCATGCTCTCCTCCAGGGCATCCTCACGATCTAGGGATCGAACCCACATTGCTTATGTCTCCTGCATTGGCTGGCAGATTCTTACTACTAGCGTCATCTGATAAGCCCCATGAGACCCCTACAGGAAGGATAAGCTGCCAGTTCCCATTGGCATAAACAATTCTATCCATAGTAGTCAGATTCTATTTTTAACATTGGCCCCTTTAAATTCCCTTACACCCCTTTCTGTTGCACTGAATTACAGCTGCAAATGCCTCTGGGTCACTGTCCACCAGATTCTTTCTGTCTGTATGTAAGATCCCCACAATAAACTTTGTGGATTTGCTGGCTTCATTTTTCCATCTCAAAGCTCCTTCTCAGTTCAAAGATTATTATTCAATATCTTCACCTCACAAGAGTGAGCATGTTACAGAGTGCATTGTGGTAGAGACTTAGTAATTATTCTTTGAATTTGTTCAACTGTGAATGCATGCACATTATTCAATTTCTTCCTTTTGTCCTTTCTCACTGACCTCAGGTTCAAAGACAACTTCAAAGACTGGGCCATCTTCATTCTTCCTTTTCCTGTCATCTTTTGCCCATGGTAGAGCAAGACTGAAAGATAATGATTAATATGTATATACAGTACAGGGTATAAGATACACTGAGTCTGAGATAATATGGCAACTGAAAATCAGGAAAAACATATCAGGAAGTAACATGAAAAAAGGAAAATATAAAGAGAGGAATACATTTGATTTAAGGGAAAAGCTGAGATCCCTAGTAAGTTCAGCTAGGAGACTGTTCTATGTACCATGTTCAAAGTTTTGAGACCACGACATCTTGAAAGTCTTGAAAGAGGTGTGATGGTTTGTCTCTGGCTTCAGATAGGGCAAGATCTTGGCAGCAGTCACATGCTCAGTGTGACAAGGTATGGGGTAGAGAACTGGGAATGCACAGCTGAAGAAGTCTACGTAAAAAAGATAAGGCACAGCACCTGGCACTTGGTAATTAGAATGTGGTGTCCAGGCATGGCTCATGTGCCGGTCACTATCAACATTTGATGGTGAGGTGGGTATTTCAGTATGATAGTCAAAGAAAGACAGTGGCATATGAAAGGTGGGTCTATGGCAGCCAGAGTTCCAGGTGCCAGAATTATTTCCACAGGCTTTTGACAAGAAAATGTAAAAAGAGCAATCTGGATACATAAGAAGCTTTGGTATGGAGGTAAAATGTCTAGCTGGAACCAACACTTTGATACAAAATCTTAATTATTTTATTCATGGTATCACAGGGACTCTTCACTGAATCTTGACTACTCAGTTCCAATTAATAGAATGGAGCAAAAAAAAAGAAAAATAAGTAAAGGAAAGGAAGCTAATAGATATTGGGCCCTTCCTGTGTCTAGGGGTTTTCCCCAGTGGCTTAGCAGTAAAATAATTTGCCTGCCATGCAGGAGTCACTGGAGACATGGGTTTGATTCCTGAGTTGGGAAGATCCCGTTGAGGAGGGCATGGCAACCCACTCCAGTATTCATGTCGGGAAAATTCCATGGACAGAGGAGCCTGGCAGGCTACAGTCCATGAGGCTACAAAGAATCAGACACACCTGAAAAGCATGCATGCACTATGTAAAGCTGTTTTTGTAAATTATCTCTCTTAATCTTCAGAGCTATTCTTCAAGATGGATAAGCATTTAGTGAAGAGTGGTGTTATTGACATCACTTGGGGAACACTTTATCAACAAGAAATCTTTCTGGATGTTTTAATCACCAGTTCCCTCCATCCTTTGAGCATCATTGAGGTGAGTTAATTCTGGAAGATATACCATAATCTCAGATGTTCATTATACAGAAGAGGAGAATGAGGTTCAGAATGGACAAAATATTTCCTGAAAGTGAGTTAGCTAGTGTGGTAGGCATGATAATGTCCTCCCTCAAATCTCTACTTTTTAATTCTTGGGAATACGTTATGATACATGGAAAATGGGAATTAAGGTAGTAGATGAAATTAAGGTTACTAATCAGCTGACTGGATTACCTAACTTGGATCAGTGTAATCACAAAAATCCTTAAAGAGGACAAAGGCAGAAGAGTCATTATCTGAGTGATGGGGTGTGAGAAAAAGACTTGATTGGTCACTGCTGCCTTTGAAGATTGACGTGGTCCATGAGCTATGGCATGGGGACAGCCTCTAGCGTCTGGAAAAGGCAAGAAAGTACATTTCCCTTGAGAGCCTCCATAAAGAATACAGGCCTCTTGATACTGATTTTAAATGTGAGACCCAATCTGAAATTCTGATCTCTAGAAATGTAAGAATTGTGTTGTTTTAAACCATTAAGTTTGCAGTAATTTTCCACAGCAGCAGTAGGAAATGAATAAGTAATTGCAGAGTTCTATCCCAGCTCTCTGACTCCAAAGCCAATGCCATTACCATTTATGCGCTGCCTCAGTGACTATAACCCTCAAAGACAAGAGTACATTTAATCAAGTTCAGATACAAAAGTCCAAGGGTCAGGTTTGTGAAGGGTCAGATCTGTAGGGTGCAAAACCCCATCCTCCATGGAATGAGTTAGGCCATTGATTTGTAATTACACTGCTTCAAGATTGGGTGCAGGTCAGTAGTTCTTAGTGAAAAAAAGTAAAAATGTTAGTTGCTCAGTCATGTCTGACTCTTTGTGACCCCATGGACTATAGCTTACCTGGTTCCTTTGTCCATGGAATTCTCCAGTCAAGAATACTGGAGTGGGTTGTCATTCCTGTCCCAGGGATCAAGCCTGGGTCTCCTACATTGCAGGCAGACTCTTTACTGTTTGAGCCACCAGGGAAGCCCTCAATAGTTCTTAACTTCCAGATGAATATTGGAATCACATCTATGTTTGTAAAAATTCTTTATTCCCAAGCCACCTCTTCCCTTAAATCCTCATATTCCAGAATCAAGAGGGTCAGCAATTAGCTACACTGGGAAGTGGCCGAATTTTTCTCCAGTGCCCCTGTTTCTCCTTCTTATTACACATATACTTCTGTCGTTTAGTCACCCACTCACTTTAATGCTTGTTTTCTCAGTTGAAAGCTACACTTCATAACTTCCCTATATGAGTCAAACTCCAGAAATAATAGGGGAGGAAAATGGATACAAATGAATATATATATATATATAATATAATATAGTGTGTATACACATATACACATACACACATATACACAGAGTTTAGTGAAAACCTGTAATTTAAAGCTTGAATTGGAAGGACTTCCTTGGTGGTCCTTGGTTAAGAATCTGCCTTGCAGTGCAGCGGACAAGGTTTGATCACTGGTGGGGGAACCAAGGGCCCACATGTTGAGCCACCACAGCTACTGAGCCTGCGCATCACAACGAATGATGCAGTGGAGATCTCAATACAGCAGCCCGCTTCCTCCAGAAGTTTGAACTTGAAATGTTAGTGTGCATATGGGTTTTTAAAACAGTATTTCCCATGTATTTAAAAGAACTGGAAATAACAACAAAACCACTAGCTATGAGCATATCTATAAGTCACATAATATTCTCAAAATAACCAATGCCACTGAAAGATAATAGGGTTCTTAGATTTCATATCTGTGACAGAAAATATTTACTATGAACTGGGATATGTTTTCATACCAGGAAACAAAGAAGCTATCAAAAACCTCTGAAGTTGCATCAGAGAGACAATGTGAATAACAAAGATAATAGTTAAATGAATTGGATACATATAGCTTTTATATATCCATGACTTGGCAATGATACTAAAAATTATTAATCACTGTTGGAAGACCCCAGGGAATCAGTCGGTTCTCAAGACTAGGAAATAAAGAAAGAAAAACATTTATAACACTCTGATGCATGGAAGTATGGACCTGATTCTTCACCCTTCCTCCATTTGTGGTGTAACTGCAGATTTCCCCAATTAGAGGCAAAATGTGCCCCCTACCCTCTGACTTTGTCTTAAGCAAGATAATGAATGGATCTAGGGGAAGGGCAACAAAGTACAAGTTTTGATGTCCCCCTGCACTTCTACATGGCCATGAGTAAAACATGCTCCAGCTAGCCTGGTCCAAGGAAGTTGAAATACACATGGAACACACCCAGAGCTAACACGTCAGGTATAAAATCAACAAAGCCACCTCAACTAACTAGCTTTCCACTTAGTGTTCTGTGAGCCATTGTTGATTACTACCTACATACCGAATTTTACTGGGCTTCCTTGATAGCTCAGCAGGTAAAGAATCCACCAGCATGCAGGAGACACAGGAGTCATGAGTTCAATTCCTGGGTTGGGAAGGTACTCTGGAGAAGTAAATGGTAACCCACTCCAGTATTGTTGCTTGAGAAATCCCATGGACAGAGAAGCCTTGGTCCAATGGGATCACAAAGAGTAGGACATGACTGAGTGACTAATCACACAAGCACACACACAATTTTATTATGGATCCTCAAATTGTAGATATATAACATTCATTTTCATTTATTTGTTTGAACACTTTTATAAAGAAAAAAATGTTCCTTAATCAATTATTCGGTTACCTTTACGTACTGTTATAACAAAGGAGTCAATATATCCTCAGTTTTGTCACAAATAGCCACAAAGTCCCAGTTACATTAAAAACTAATCAGGTATTTCTCATATGTTTGTAAAGTTTATAATTAACTTGTAGGGTTGTCAGCACAAGAATCTCTGGTCAATTTTAACATCAAAATCTTAAGAAGAAAGAAAAGAAAAGTAAGCCAAACTTTAGATGCCTCCTGATACAACTGCACACTACTCTTATGAAGAATCCCTGTCCAAGTACCCTGCCTGAATTTGACAAAGGTTCTGCCTTGGCCACGAGTTTATGGAGACAGTGGAAGTAAGAGCATGTCAAAAACCACAGGAGTGTAGTCCTCAAAAGCCAGAACAGAATAATGCTAAGAGGCAGATATCCTGGTTTCTTTACAAGACAGATTATAAGGATTTTTAAAAAAAGAGGAAGAAATTTCTATGAAAAGGAGAGAGTCAAGAAATTTAAGAGATCTATTTTGGATTCTTATTCAAATAAACCAGATATGAAGAAACACAAATATACAGAATTTGGCACTTGTTGGTATTTGATGATGTTAGGGGATACAAACTAGGTATGGAAATTATTTCTATATATGCATAGGTATATGATTCTATACTAAAATGTTTATGGGAAAACATGTTACAATGATGCAGGGAAGGGAAAATGATGGAGAAAGTATGTGTATTCAGTTGCTCATTCGTGTCTGATTCTTTGCAACCCTGTGGACTGTAACCTGTCAGACTCCTCTGTCCATGGAATTTTCCAGGCAAGAATACTGGAGTGGCTTACTATTTCCTACTCCCGGGGATCTTCCTGACTCAGGGATTGAATATTTCTTGCACCTCCTGTATTGGCAAGCAGATACTTTACCGCTAAAATTAGCCATGAGTTAATATTAATAATGAAGCTGTGTGTTGAGTCTGCAGGTATTATTATATTATTTCTCCTTGTATATATGTTTGAATGTTTTCATAATAAAAATTTTATGATTAAAATCAAATATAGTATATCCATACATTGGAATACTTGACAAAAAAAAAAAAGGAATGAAGTACTGATACAGCTATACCACGGATGTAGCTCGAAAACATTATGCTCGGTGAAAGAAGCCACCTAATGTATAATACCATTCGTTGAATAGCCCAGACTAGACAAATCCTATTCTTATGATGAAGCTCTCATACTTTGGCCAGCTGATATGAAGAGATGACTCATTGGAAAAGACCCTGATGCTGGGAAAGGAGAAGGGGGAGGCAGAGGATGAGAAGGTTAGATAGCATCACTGACTCAATGGACATGAATTTAATCAAGCTCTGGGAGATAGTGGAGGGGGCAGAGCAGTCTGGCATGATACACTCCATGGCATTGCAAAGAGTTGGGCACAACTTAGCAACTGAACAGCAACAGGCAAAACCATGGAGACTGAAAGTATATTAGGGGTTGCCTCAGACTGGGGATTAAGAGGACTGAGGTGATGGCTAAAGGACAATAGGTTTCTTTCTCCGTGCTGTGAAAATGTTCTAAAATTAAAGGTGATGGTAGTTGTACTACTCTCTGAATATAGTAGAAACCATTGACCTGTTTAAATGGGTAAATAGTGTAGCATGTTAATTTATCTCAATAAAGCTGTTATTTTTTTTAAAAAAAGTGTTTTTGATTTTTTTTTTCTTTTCTTTTAAAAGTAAAGAAAGGTCCTGGCATCAGCCTTATAAGCCGGCTCTGCAGCTTCGACCTCAGTACTGTTCTCTGCCTTTAACCCCCTGATCTCTACTTACACTCTGACCAATTGCGTGGGTCTCCTACCTACCTCTCACCTTGTGCGTGCTAAGTCATTCCAGTCGTGTCTGACTCTGGGCAGCCTTATGGACTGTAGCCCACCAGGCTCCTCAGTCCCTGGGATTCTATAGGCAAGAATACTGGAGTGGGTTGCCATGCCCTTCTCCAGGGAAATCTTCCCAACCCAGAGACTGAATCCATGCCTCTTATGTCTCCTGCACTGGAAGCCATGTTCTTTACCAGTGGTGCCACCTGAGAAGTCCGCATGACGTTACTTGTTATCATAACGAAACCTGTCCCATGCATCAAGCAGTTTGAATCTGTTTAGGCTTTACGTTGCTATTTCTCTGTTCTGCAATCTTCTCTAGATGGCTCTGTGTGCATATTCTGACCATTATCACTCAAGTCCTGACTAATGAGAATTATGATCTTAGGGTAGGAACTGGAGTAGAAGGTAAACTTTTGCATTGTCACACTATATTACACACCAGGTTGGTAAGTACCTGTATATTATCCTGTCTCCATAATTCTCAGTTACCCTAGTCCATTTTTTCCCATTTCATGTTTTAGGAAATAGAATACTTCAGCAAATATAAAGAAAACAGACCTTGTATTTTTCTGATACACATATTAGTAAGAAAGAACACTTGAAAGTAAAAGCCCTGCTTTTGAAAACAAAACTCAAACTTTTTACCTAATAATTAATATATTTAATGAGAAGTTACAGTGGCCTGAGAGTTAGTTTTGCTTGCTGTGGAACTGATGATGAGCCCATTGACTGGAAAGAGTATATGAGTTGGAAAAAAAGAGTTTAAGTTGCATGTTCTTGATATACACATGATCCTGTTTGCAGTCCAGGAATAAATGTGAATGTTGTGTTCCTGGATCTGTGAGCAGAGGGCACCCAGCATCTGCTTTCTGGCCTAAATTCTGGGAGGCTGGAGTCACATCATATTCCCTGTGCCACTGTGACATTGAGCTGTGGTATTGACTGGAACCAAGAATGTGTCAAAAGGTATCTGGTTCCTGTGGACCCCCAAAAGGAGACAAGGAAAGGGATAAACCTTTTTCATATCTCTGAGAGTATCATGCAAGACCACAATCGTGATGGAGAAAAAAACACAGTGGAAAGGAACAAGGAGGTTGGTCCAAAAATCAGGTAGGAAGTGGAAGTCTCCAGGAATGCCAACTGAAGGGAGATGGCATTCAAGACCCAGAAGAAATGATGGCTCCCAGTGGATATGAACAGGATAAGCACTGATAACTTTGGGCCACGCAACTGCTTCTGAAGGTGTGTGACAGTTTAGGGGACACCTCAGTGACTAAGAAGAAGAAAAGAAATCCCTGAACTGACTGAGTTTAAACCTGGAAAGATAATTTGGACAATGAAATAAATATGACTATATCTTCTGTGATCAAGTGGATTAGAAGACTTAGAGCAGAGATTAAACTGAATTATTAAAAATAAATAAAATTGAAGTTCCAGCACATCTGAGAGAATGATTGAGAAACTGCCAGTCAGATTTTGGTTTACAGATTGGAAACTCTTGGGAGCTGTCACATTCTTGTTTAGAAAGTATGCATAAGATCCTTGTGTTCTGTGAGCAAGTGGATGGGGTTGTTGCAGGTATAGTATTCTCTTCCGTTTACTATCTCGTCTCTTCTCCTTCACTGTTTGCTATCTTCTTCCCAGATAACTTCTTGGGAAACATATTGAAAGTTCTGAAATTTAGAGAAAATAAATAGTTTTCTCCTTGTAAATAGAAATAAGCCAAGTGCTCTTTGGTTGCACAAAAGACTTGGCTTTGCCCATATGTAGAGCAAAAAATAGCACAGACTTATTTATTAGCATTAGTGTTTTTGTGGTTTAATTTGAAAGTGCGGTCTACTTTAGTAAAAAGACTGGCCTAATTAGATCTTTTCTAACTATAAAAGAGTTAAATGCAAAAACACTGGAGTAGAAACCCAAAGTAACTGACACCTTATTCCTGGATTAACATAGTGGCTTTTGATGATTCTCATTGATGATGCTTTGGCAAGTGCCCAAGGATTTGCTTTATGATCCAGCCCTACTGTCAGTGGAGAATCTTGGCCATTCTCAAGTCCTACTTCATATAGCTGGATCCAGTGCCTCCTCTCTCAAACCAGATGAGAAACTCTTTTCATTTCCCACTATGAATCAATCACAGTTGCCATAGCTTCTTGACATAAGTTGCCTTAGGTCCACACAGCACATTCCACTTCATCAATCTGATTTTCTCTTTTCATTAGGATGGCCAACGACCCTCTTCTTTCTCCCATTTCTCCCTTCAGGGTGTCATCTTCCTCTTGATCTGTTTCTACCACTAGCAACTAACTCATTTCCACCTACCAGCAGCCATCAAATTCAAATGTCACAAAAATAAAGTTAGAGGAAAAAAAAGTTTGGTTTACTGTTTCTTATTAGTCTTACTGTTTTTCTCATTACTAGTATTTTTAAAGTACAGGATTATACACTAAGGGCCCTGAAATTAATCCCAGTTCTGTTTTTCTCTAGTTCTATAACCCTGGCAAATTAAAAAACTTGGCTTGCATGTTAGAATCACTAGAGGATCTTTTTTTTTTTTTTGGTTCTTTTTTTAAAAAATATAAATTTATTTGTTTTAATTGGAGGTTAATTACTTTACAATTTGTGTTGATTTTGACATACATCAACATGAATCTGCCACAGGCATACACATGTTCCCCATCCTGAACCCCCTTCCCTCCTCCCTCCCAATACCATCCCTCTGGGTCATCCCTGTGCACTAGCCCCAAGCATCCAGTATCATGCATCGAACCTGGACTGGCGATTCATTTCATATATGATATTATACATGTTTCAATGCCATTTTCCCAAATCATCCCACCCTCTCCCTCTCCCACAGAGTCCCAAAGACTGTTCTATACACCTGTGTCTCTTTTGCTGTCTCGCATACAGTTATTGTTACCATCTTTCTAAATTCCATATATATGCGTTAGTATACTGTATTGGTGTTTTTCTTTCTGGCTTACTTCACTCTGTATAATAGGCTCCAGTTTCATCTACCTCATTAGAACTGATTCAAATTTTTTTTTTTTTTTTAGGGTATAAGGAATTTTTTTTTTTTTTACTTTATTTTACTTTACAATACTGTATTGGTTTGACCATACATCAACATGAATCCGCCATGGGTGTACATGAGTCCCTATCCTGAACCCCCCTCCCACCTCTTTCTCCATACCATCTCTCTGGGTATTCCCAGTGCACCAGCCCCAAGCATCCTGTATCCTGCATTGAACCTAGACTGGCGATTCGTTTCTTACATGATACTAAACATGTTTCAGTGCCATTCTCCCAAATCATCCCACCCTCTCCCTCTCTCAGAGTCCAAAAGTCTGTTCTATACATCTGGGTCTCTTTTGCTGTCTTGCATACAGGGTTATCATTACCATCTTTCTAAATTCCATATATATGTGTTAGTATACGGGCATACACACCGAGGAAACCAGAATTGAAAGAGATGCGTGTACCCCAATGTTCATCACAGCAGTTTATAATAGCCAGGACATGGAAGCAACCTAGATGTCTATCAGCAGATGAATGGATAAGAAAGCTGTGGTACATATACACAATGGAGTATTACTCAGCCATTAAAGAGAATACATTTAAATCAGTTCTAATGAGGTGGATGAAACTGGAGCCGATTATACAGAGTGAAGTAAGCCAGAAAGAAAAACATCAAATATATTCTTTTTAATGGCTGAGTAATACTCCATTGTGTATATGTACCACAGCTTTCTTATCCATTCATCTGCTGATGGACATCTAGGTTGCTTTCATGTCCTGGCTATTATAAACAGTGCTGTGATGAACATTGGGGTACATGTGTCTCTTTCAATTCTGATTTCCTCGGTGTGTGTGCCCAGCAGTGGGATTGCTGGGTCATAAGGCAGTTCTATTTCCAGTTTTTTAAGGAATCTCCACTGTTCTCCATAGTGGCTGTACTAGTTTGCATTCCCACCAACAGTGTAAGAAGGTTCCTTTTTCTCCACACCCTCTCCAGCATTTATTGCTTGTAGACTTTTAGATTGCAGCCATTCTTACTGGCGTGAAATGGTACCTCATTGTGGTTTTGATGTGCATTTCTCTGATAATGAGTGATGTTGAGCATCTTTTCATGTGTTTATTAGCCATCTGTATGTCTTCTTTGGAGAAATGTCTATTTAGTTCTTTGACCCATTTTTTGATTGGGTCGTTTATTTTTCTGGAATTGAGCTGCAGGAGTTACTTGTATATTTTTGAGATTAGTTGTTTGTCAGTTGCTTCATTTGCTATTATTTTCTCCCATTCTGAAGGCTACATGTGATGTCTCATTGGTATTGTTTAGTCACTAAGTTGTGCCTGACTCTTTTATGACCTCATGAATTGTAGTCTGCCAGCTCCTCTGTCCATGGGATTTTCCAAGCAAGAATACTGGAACAGGTAGCCATTTCCTTCTCCACAGGATCTTCCTGACCCATGGGTAAAACCAGCATCTCCTGCGCCTCTTGCATTTGCAGGCAGATGCTTTGCCATTGATTCATCACGAAAACCCCAACATGTGACATCCCAGAACAATTAAAGCACAGTTTCTGGGCTGTAACATAGGCATCCATGCATTTTGACACTCTCCAGATGATTCTAATGTGCAGAATTTGGGAACCATTGTACTGACTTCTTTAAACCGTAGAATGCTAATCAATTTAATATTTATAATTTCACCTCAGATCTTGACTTTGTAGGATTTCATTGATTCTATACATACTAAAGTTCTTTGTAATTTATAAATTAAGTATTTATTAGTATTTTTCATAAAGGACTATATTCTGATAATTAGAAGTAAAATAAATAAAGTTCCTGAGTCTTACAGTAGAGAGGCTTGCATCAACAGGTGATGAAGTTCACTGTACTTGAGTGTCATTAGTTTTAAACCTTCTTAAAGTATAAGCTTCCCTAGTGACTCAGTTTTCAAGACTCTGCCTGCCTATGTAGGAGATGCAGAAGATGAAGTTTCAATCCCTGGGTTGTGAAGATCCCCTGGAGAAGGAAATGGCAACCCATCCTAGTATTCTTGCCTGTGAAATCTCATGGATAGAGGAGCCTGGAAGATTACAGTCCATGGGATCTCAAAGAGTCAGACATGACTTAGTGGCTGAGCACACACAAAGCATAGGATTTCATGAATAGGTAAAGGTGTTCACTGTACTGGAGCATTATTAGCTCTAAGCCCTCTTAAAGTACAGAGCATAGAAATATATATTTCTCTGGCTATTTATATTTGCATTGAAAAACCAATATTTCATACCTCATATATCTAATACCAACCCAGAGAATTCATTCTCATTCTCTCTCTATTTATTTGTAATTCCTTTTTCAACTGTGAAAAAGCTCTCTCTCAACATCCACATAAATATGTTTACTGTTTTCCCAATCCTTTGATGCACATAAAGTACTTTCAAATGTTTTGGCCCATAGCACTGTGAAAAACAAATTTTCTAACGAGAGAATAATGTTTGTGTACAGCTTTTTAGTCTGAGGCATTATATTATATATCAAAATATATTAAAAAATCATTTTGGTTAGTTCTTTATCCCCTTCAGTATGGTCAGGTTATTTGGATTAAAATTATATTTTTTGGTTCTATTTTCAATTCTCTCAAATTTTGCTTGATCATTTTATTATTTATTTTTTGACTATGTGAAAATCAACATTGTTTACAATGTCAAAATGATACAAAGGAATACACAGGAAGGAGTTACTAACTGCCCTTCTATACTAATCCCATTTATTCTTATGCCAACTCTGTTCCTCCACATATTCTATAAGAAATGAAACTCTTTAATCTCTGGTTTATAACTTCTGTATTTTACTTTTGCATAAAGGACTACTGGGAATAAAGAGGTCACAGATACATGTTTCTTCCACTTTCTTTCTTTCTTTTTTTTTTCACTTAAAATTATAGCCTGAAGATGTTCCTAGCAGTCTAATGCTCAGACTATGCACTTCCAATGTGGGGGACATGAGTTTGATCCCTGGTTGGGGAACCAGGAAGCTGCATGCCACACAGTGCAGTCAAAAAGTAAAACCTAAAAAAAAAAAACACACACACTCTCTCTCTCTCTCTCTCCAAATATATATATATATATATATATATATATGTATATATATATATATATATATAGCTTGTATGTGGACTCTAAAAATTAAAATGAATGAAAATTGAATGAATACAACAAAATAGAAAATTCACAAAACAAATTCATAGTTACAATACAAAGAGGGAAGAGGGAGGAGCATGATAAGGTAGATTAACAGACACAAACTACTATGAAGTACTTTAGGCAAAATGAATAAGCTAAAGGATATGTGGGCTTCCCTGGTGGCGCTAGTGGTTCAGTTGAGTTAATCAGTTAGGTCTCACACATTGCGACCCCATGGACTGCAGCACTCTGGCTTCCCAGTCCATCACCAACTCCTGGACTTTGCTCAAATTCATGCTCATCAAGTCAGTGATGCCACCCAACCATCTCATCCTCTGCCATCCCCTTCCCCTCTTGCTTTCAATCTTTCCCAGCCTCGGGGTCTTTTCAAATGAGTCCGTTCTTTGCATCAGGTGGCCAAAGTCTTGGAGCTTCAGCTTTAGCATCAGTTCTTCCAAAGAATATTCAGGACTGATGTCCTTTAGGATGAACTGGTTAGATCTCTTTGCAGTCCAAGGGACTCTCAAGAGTCTTCTCCAACACCATAGTTCAAAAGCATCAATTTTTCAGCACTCAGCTTTCTTTATATTCCAACTCACACATTCATACATGACTACTGGGAGAACCATAGCTTTGACTAGACAGAACTTTGTTGGCAAAGTAATGTCTCTGCTTTTTAATATACTGTCTAGGTTGGTCATGACTTTTCTTCCAACGAGCAAGCATCATTTAATTTCATGGCTGCAGCCACCATCTCACCATCTGCAGTGATTTTGGAGCCCAGGGAATAATTTGTCACTGTTTTCATTATTTCCCCATCTATTTGCCATGAAGTGATGGGACCAGACACTGTGATCTTAGATATTTGGATGTTGAGTTTTAAGCCAGCTTTTTCACTCTCCTCTTTCACTTTCATCAAGAGGCTCTTTACTTTTTCTTTGCTTTCTGCCATAAGGGTGGTGTCATCTGCATATCTGAGGTTATTGATATTTCTCCAGGCAATCTTGATTCCAGCTTGTGCTTCATCCAGTCCAGCATTTTGCATGATGTACTCTGCCTATAAGTTAAATAAGCAAGATGATAATATACAGGTTTGATGTACTCCTTTCCTGATTTGGATCCAGCCTTTTCCATGTACGGTTCTAACTGTTGCTTCCTGACCTGCATACAGATTTCTTAGGAGGCAGGTAAGGTAGTCCGCCATTCCCTTCTCTTTAAGAATTTTCCACAGTTTTTTGTGGTCCACACAATTAAAGGCTTTGGCATAGTCAATAAAGCAGCAGTAGATGTTTTTCTGGAACGCTCTTGTTTTTCCGATGATCCAGCGGATGTTGGCAATTTGATCTCTGGTTCTTCTGCCTTTTCTAAATCCAGCTTGAACATTTGGAAGTTCTTGGTTCATATATTGCTGAAGGCTGGCTTGGAGAATTTTGAGCATTACTTTACTAGTGTGTGAGATGAGTGCAATTGTGTGGTAGGTAGTCTGAGCATTCTTTGGCATTGCCTTTCTTTGGGATTGGAATGAAAACTGACCTTTTCCAGTTCTGTGGCCACTGCTGAGTTTTCCAAATTTGCTGGCATATTTAATGTAACACTTTTACAGCATCATCTTTTAAGATTTGAAATAGCTCAACTGAAATTCCATCACCTCCACTAGCTTTGTTCGTAGGGGTGCTTTCTAAAGCCCACTTGACTTCACACTCCTGGGTGTCTGGCTCTAGGTGAATGATCACACCATTGTGGCTATCTGGGTCCATTAAGATTTTTTTTTTTTATAGTTCTGTGTATTCTTGCCATCTCTTCTTAATATCTTCTGCTTCTGTTAGGTCCATACAATTTCTGTCCTTTATTGTGCCCATCTTTGCATGAAATGTTCCCTTGGCATCTTGAAGATATCTCCAGTCTTTCCCATTCTATTGTTTTTCTCTATTGCTTTTCACTGAATATAACAAAACAGAAACAAATTCACAGATTAAACTCATAGTTACAGTAGGAAGAGGGACGAGGGAGTGGCATGATAGGGTAGGAGATTAACAGATAAATGAATTAGCTGTAAGGATATATGGGCTTCCCAGATGATGCTAGTGGTACAGAACCCAAATACCAATGCAGGAGACAGAAGAAAGGAGGGTTGGATCCCTGACCCCTGGCTTGGGAAGCTCCTCTGGAGTAGGGAATGGCTAAACAGTTAAGTATATCTGACTGGAGAATCCCATAGACAGAGGAGACTGGTGGGCTATAGTCCATAGTGTGATAAAGAGTCAGACATGACTGAGTGACTTTAAACACACATAAGGATATATTGTCTAGCACAGGAAATTACAGCCATTATTTTATAAGAACTTTAAAAGGAATATAATCTATAAAAATATTGAATATTTTATACACCTGAAACTAACATAAAATTGTGAAACAACTATACTTCAATTTAAAAAGTACATGACCTGGATTCACTCCATATCAGTTCATAATAATCATCTTCATTCTTTTTATAATAACTGAATAATACTTCACAGTATAGGTGCTCCAGAGTTCTTCTTTCCAGGCTACTTTTTAAATATACCCGTGGGCCCTTTCAATGTATAGATTCAGGTCTTTCATTTTGACAACTTTCCTTGGGTTATACATTATGATATTGTTCTGCTTTATTTTGTTTTCTTTAGGGACTTCAAATATGTCACCATCATCCTTCTTTGCCTGTCCTTAATTTTTACCACTTTTTTTAAACCACTTTAAAAAATTTCTTTCCCTTATTTTTTTAGATCCATTTCATTCTTCTTTTTCTTCTTCTTCTTTTTTTTTACTTTCTTCAATGACTTGTGATTATTTTAAAATATTCTTTTGGCTATATTAGTCTTTGGGAATTTTTTAAGTTAGTCTCTTTGTGGTTTAAATTTTTCCTTCCATTTCTTTCCTGAGTTCAAACAACCATTTTTGTTTGTTTGTTTGCTTGTCCTTTCTTTCTCCTCAGCTTTTTTTGTTGGCTGATATCTATTCCTCTGTGTGAATTTCTAATTCAAAGCAGTTTCTCTGTCCCAAAATTTTGCTTGGGCACATTTAACTTGAGTTTTGTCTGGTGGTTTCTCGTGGCATATAACTTAATGGAGACTTTGATCACTTGAGGTGTTATTGAATCTCCTTTTCTGATTTTTAAATAATAATTCTACATGGCTTTATCAGTTTTTTCCTGTTCATTTTTTAGTACTAAAATAGTTTAAAGGATTGCTTTTTGTTGTTGTTGTTGTTGTTTGTTTGTTTTAACTATATCAAAGTTCATATATTTACTGGATTTGTGTGAGTGTGTGTATGCATGTGTGTGTGTGGTGGGGATGACATATGTGTCCTCAGATTTTTTTCATGCTGTTGTTCCCTTCGTCTTCAGTTCAGTTCAGTTCAGTTGCTCAGTCGTGTCCGACTCTTTGCGACCCCATGAATCGCAGCATGCCAGGCCTCCCTGTCCATCACCATCTCCCGGAGTTCACTCAGACTCATGTCCATCGAGTCAGTGATGCCATCCAGCCATCTCATCCTCTGTCGTCCCCTTCTCCTCCTGCCCCCAATCCCTCCCAGCATCAGAGTCTCTTCCAATGAGTCAACTCTTTGCATGAGGTGGCCAAAGTACTGGAGTTTCAGCTTTAGCATCATTCCTTCCAAAGAAATCCCAGGGCTGATCTCCTTCAGAATTACATGACTATTAATTTCTCTTTTTTGCATCTTTTAATCTTCACCACTCACTTTGTAAAGTTCCTCTCTCTTTCTGTTTGTTTTCATTCTCCCAGGAAGTATTTTGAAGACTATAACATAGTCTGCACGTTTCTAAGTCCCTTTCCCGTAGACTGTTAGACTGTGTTCTGACCTATCACAATTCTTTTTAATGCTCAATATTTTTACACATAGCATGGACTTACGCAATCTTGCTTTGCTTTTATGTCTACATTATCCCCATGATTAGTTCTGTTCTCCTTTCCCCACAGTTTTTTTCTGGCTTGTATTCACCTGCCACAAGACCTTGCAGTAGGACGTGAAAGCTTGAGATTCTTTGCTGAGAT
Organism: Capra hircus; assembly: GCF_001704415.2. Taxonomy (NCBI): domain Eukaryota; kingdom Metazoa; phylum Chordata; class Mammalia; order Artiodactyla; family Bovidae; genus Capra; species Capra hircus. The sequence continues at coordinate 18,929,554 of NC_030831.1, read as the reverse complement.
TTATTGCTTTAAAAAAATACAATTGTTTTGAAGCTGAGGTACTTCACATCTTCAAATTACTCTGAAGGTGTGATTTTTTTCTGTATTGTTTCCAGTTATCCAGAATGCTCAAGTTATTAACTGGAAGGAAATTTTGTCTTTGTCTTTGTCAAGGGTTCGGAAACACTACATTCCTTTGAGGCAGACTTCTGTTGTTGCTTCCTTTGTGACTGTCATATCTCTATGCAGTCCTCTAAGTGCCCCTGTTGCCTTTCATGGGTGCCAGAGCAATCAATTTACGATGGAAGAGAGGCCTCTGTCCCTAGAGACAGAGCGCGGCTTGATCTGCTCTTCCCTTTCCCCATGGCTTGTTTAAAAAGGTTTCATTGAATTTCTTGTATGTTGTGCTGCTTGGGTGTACAAAATATTGGCAATGCTTTATAATAAGTAGCAAATCATTATTATGTGCTTTGGTGTTCATCGTATTACCATTAATCATCGTAAATTCACTGAATGTATTCTCACAAATAAGGAAGGTAATTCCAAAGACAGTTTTATTCATGAAACTTTCAATTTATTAATGTATTTTCACCTTTGAAGATACAACACAAGAAGTTAAATCATGTTTTTCAATATCATCAGCATCAAAAGGACTTTTTGGTGTCTGTCAGTACACAGTTCTGCAAAGACCAACCTTTAGCAATTATAGAGGATGGGAAATTCACCTTTTGTGCTCCCTTATTTCCTGATTTTGGAATCACTGGCAAACCCTATATTTTCAGGCTGAACCACACCTGGTTATCCAGATTCACTGACCATCTTTGTCAGTCATTATGGGTACACTCTGTATTTCTCCCTTTTTATTAAACTCTAACATCAAACAAAAAGCATTGATGTCCCTTGGAGACTTCTGTATGTTCTTAGGGAATATTTTGTCTTAACCCAAATCTAGTGCTAACAATGAAAATGTGGGCTTTATAGTGAAAATAACTGAGGAAATTTTATTAACAGACTTCAGTTCATTTCACTTGAAAAACACTCTTTTACTGTTTCAGAAACATGCTTTCAGAAACATGTTTTCAGAAACTGGGTACCTTCAAAGCCTGGCTTCATTGTGTAACATCTGTGTGTCTCTGGCAAGAAATTAACTTTTGAGCTCATTGCCACTTCTATAAAATGAGAAAAAATCATAGCTTCTTGATGGATCATGTTGAGGTTAGGGCAAAGAGAATGTGACATTTTAAATACTGATCCTCACCTTTAAAATAAAGATAAGATAAATGATTATTTGATGATTCAGTGAAAATTCATATGTAAAGAGCCCTAACTTGGCACAAATGTTAGTTCTCCTTCCTTACTGACAGACTAGCCAACCAAATATTTTGAAACCAAGAAGGCAACCTTAACTGGGAAAGCATAAATTTGATGATTTAGGTATGTTTTTACTGTCATATGTGTTTACCAGAAAGGGAGAAGAGAAATCAGCATAGACAGTAGCTTCTAATGGGAATTTGCTATTCTCTATTCCTAAATGAAGTCTCAGAGAGGAGATGGAATGCTGGAAGTGGAACATGTAGAACTGGACGATGCAGCTTTGACAGTGCTGCAAAGCCTGGATGATATCTATTGCATGTGGCGAGGAAGTGACAGGAATAGGATAAAATATCGCTTGCGTCATTCTGCCTAAGCTTTCCTCAGTTGCTGAGCTGACTGAAGATCATCCAGTGCTCTCCTTCCACTGGCATCTCACCATGTAGATCATTCGAGTTTTCAGATTCTCTTTTGATAGTTGAGCCTTCTATTGTGCTAATGCATGCTTCGCTATATATTTTAACACTTGGTATGAGTTTTGCCTTTGGGAACCAAAAACAATCAATCTATCAATCATATAACATCATTCAGATGTTTTAGGGCAGCCATGTTGAAGCTCCAGTACACCACGTTCTACACACAGGAGTCCATCTCTTCCTCACATCATATCATGATACCATTCTGTTTGTCCCTCTGTCTTGTCAGCTCTTCATTCTGCCTGGACAATGGAACTGTCAGTTGAATATCATGCTCCAAATATGCTCTGCCCAACAGAATAAGCAGTGATTGGACTAATCAGGTCCCTTAACTCTTAAGCAAGTATTACCTGAAAACACTATTGCTTTCTGGCAAATAGAATAAGCATCAGTCAAGGAAATCCCCAGAATCTATTTCATGGAAATTGTTGTTTTCTCAAACCCAAGCTTGCTATCCAGACTGTCATTTTTACTTGATAAATATCACCTTATTAATTTGACCCAGTGCTTTCAATCTTCATTTAATCATCTACCAATTGACTATCCTTTTTGCTTCAAATTAAATATAAACATTTTTAAAAAGATTCACTGATTTATTAAAAATGTGTTGAACCACTAATCTTAATACATATCATAGTTGATAATATGTTCATGGATTCTACTTTCAAATAGGGTGGAAACTTATAGGTTAATAAGCTAGATTTTTTAAAAAATCTCTTAAGTGCTATATAAGGGGATTTATATATTTGCTGTTCAAGTAGGAAAGAAAGACACTTAAGGAGAGAGGGGGTACTAAACATTAGTCTTTTACAAATGTTAATTTCTTGATTAAGAAGTGTGTAGCATCATTTGTTGGAAAGTACCTTTTATATAGAAAACATATGCTTAAGTATTTAGGAGTAATGGATCATCATACCTGCAACATATATTCACTTGGTTCAAAAACAACAATAATGCATACAGATATGTATGTATGAAGAGAACGATTAGAAAAAATACCAATTGGGGAAACTGGGTGAAGAGTAGTTTTCTTTCAGCATCTTTGGTATGTTCTTGTTAAGTTTGAAATTTTTCCAAAATAGTTAAACACCAGATGAATACCTGTTGGTCTGAGATGGGGAATTATACCTGCGGTAGAGTTGACAGAGTTGAATGTTGCGCTACCACCCTTTTCATTGGATATTGATTTATATGACATATATATTACAATGTTCAAATAAAGGGAACCCTATTCCTGTGAGAATGTTGAAGGAGTACACTTGATTTTTTTTTTTTTTTAGATAAAATGAGCCAGTAACAGCTAGTATTTGTGTAGATAGAGAGACTGGTAAAGATCTAAAGCCAGTATTTTGGAATTTAGCTTTAAAGAAAAGGGTGATTTTTCCTCTAATATTGCATTAAAAAAAAGAAATCTCTCCTTCTCCTACTAACAACTTAAATCCATTCCTCATTGGAGTTGCAGAATGCTCAGTCAGATCATTGAGTGAATTGACATGTTTCATTAGGTGAAATAATTTGCAGGTCCACTTTTACAAACTGGAACCTTTAAAAAGGTATTTGAGAGTTTCTTGTCCTTCCAGGTTCTGATCCATTCTAACAGATAGACATTTGCCCAGAGTACAAGCTCTTGAGAGGATGAAGTGGTCTATACTATTCTTTTAGTTTCTAATCTAACACCTATGATCTCATGAAGCCACAATGAATTCACAGTCAGAAGACTTGGAACCTAGAATTGATGCCATCAATGACTGTTTGGGTGACTATGTAAATCACTTCTCCTCTCAAAAGCTTTAGTTTCCCATTTGTAAAAGGAGGGTGTGGAATTTGATTTTCCGTCTCTGACATTTTATGGTTCTATGAGCATTTAGTGTTGCTGAATCCTTTCTGCTATGACAGTAATTAGTGGTTCCTTTCTGGATTACTTGGAGTTTTTTGAAAGGTTTATAGCTTATTCTTGATGTAGATAAATGTTTTTAGAATATTTGGTTTTGCCTTTCATGAATAAAAAGGTGATTGAACAAAGCATGCATTTATCATTTCGTTTATTGCCCTGAAACAACAAGTGTAATTTATAAACCAATAGTACTTTAGGGAGTGTTATACACATGTATGAAAAGAACACTTTAGATTAATGTGAGGCCAAGAAGACACCAGTACAGCATCCCCTGGAGGAAGAGATAGGAACTCAACCAGAGAAGAAGCTTAGATACATTTTATTAGATGATATAGGTGATGCTATATTACTTTTACTGGGGCACTAATAAAAGGAGAGAAAAGATCAATGACTCTGGGTTGGTCTCCTCCCTGTTTTCAAAGATGAATGAGAATGAGAGGGTTAGGCTATCAGAACAGCTTCCAACTGGACCTGGCAAATGCTGGAATGTGCGCTAAACGGCACGTCTAAAAGTTACCAAAAAAAAAAAAAACAAACAAACAAAAAAACAAACAACAAAACAAAACAGTCTTTATAAACCATTCAGAGACCTGATTGACTTTTTTGTTGTTATTGTTAAATTTAAGAAATTGCTGGCAAAGCTGTAGGAATTAGAGAAAATCAGAGGTGTTCCACTTTAGTATGACCATGATCAACAAGGAAGAATATCTTTTTAGAAAAAATAGAATTAATGAGAACTTGATAACTATTGGCTGTGATTATTAAATGGCTCACTTTATGAACTTGTTATTTAGTGTGCAGCATCATAAAAGTGATTTCTTACTCAGAATGCCCTTCATTCTCGCATTGCAAAAGCAAATCTCCAATATCTCATTTGAATGTGATTTATACTCTAACTTCCTTGCATTCTTAGTCTCAGTCACATAATTTTCCATGTTTATGGTCACAGCTAGAACTCAACTGTCTCTGAATATCTTACTTCTTTTATTTATATAAAGTATAGCTAAAAATATAGGTGGATGCAAAAATTAACTTTTTGAAGAATTAAAATAAATAAATGTCAGTAAGTTCATACACTAAAGCTTATAAAAATGGTACAAAAGAAGGCCATGTTATGATGTTTTGTAGGACCAATTTACTTTTAATTTACAAAGCATATTAATGAGTTCATAAAGATTAAATGAGTTAATGTACGCAAGGCACTTAGAAAGTGCCTGGTACTTTGTAAGCATTAAATAATGATAATTATTATTTAATTCCATGCCAATAAAATACCAATGATAACAAACAGAAAGGGAGAGAGGAGATGCTATGCATGGGTATACTCAAAATTGAGATAGGTGACATTATAAAGTAAAGGAAAGAGCTAGCCACACAATCAAAATCCGACATAAGAACTCAAAACAAATGCATCATAATTCATTTGGTACAGATCCAAACACATTTCAGCAGTAAGAGGCATCTCTGTTATAGTACATTCCAGCCATAATAGCTGTTAATAACAATAACTTTGAGTCATCAGGAACAGTTGAAATAATATTCAGTATCATCTGTCTAAGGAAGCATGCGAATCTGTAATAAAATTTATAGACTCCTATCCAAATTGATTATGATTTTAATGTTAATGCTTCATATATAAACTCTCTGTACTCTGGAAACCCTATTTTTTAGACCCTTTGAATAATACACATCTAGAGAGAACAGGCTTATGTTAATTTTGTTAATTAAACTTAGTTACTTCTGGCCATAGGTTTAGCTACTCAAAGAGAAGTCCTCTTTCTCAGGGACCAAAATATTTTTCTCAAAGTGCATGACACAAGAATGGATATTTAATTACCCATTCTTATAATATGCACTTCGAGAAAAATACTTTTATATGTATGCAATTTGGGAAAAATACTTTTGTATGTACGCACTTTGAGAAAAATCTTTTTGTATGTAACAAATGATGGATTCCTCTTACATGTTCGGTGGTTGGAGAACAAAATCATTTAGGTTAAGAGAGTTGTCATCATTCAATTTCTGTCTTTGGGTTTGTTTCAGTAAATGTATCTCTTCACAAGAAGCAATGCCCGGATGAGAATTCTAGTGAAAGAGGCTTAAGAAGAGGGCTACAAGACAAAGGATAGAGGAAGGGAAGAAACCTAAGCAGGCATGTCCTGTTTAGTGGAGATTGACTCCAGCCTGACTAATGGCAAACCCTGGAAGATTACTGGCAACATGGGGTTGGTCCAAGAGAACTGGTTTATTCTGCTCCCATGTCAATCACTGCTGATGAATGCAGCCTGGTGAGGATGGAGGTGCGGTGGAGGTTACATCCCAGACAAGGCTCCCAGGTGACAAGTGACTCCTGATCAGTAGAGGGGCAGGTATAAAGAAAATGTGGAAGCCATACTATCTGTTGATACCATGGTTTCTGGGGGATGAACATGGGTGTGCTGTCAGATAAAGACAGTATTGGTGGAGAAAAAAAAAAAAGGGGGAAACACTAAAGCCTACCTTATGAACTACTCATATTCACTTACTTCTCACACTGAGTTCACATTATCCAGGAATAGCTAATCCAAGATTTTGATTGGTCACGATTTCAGAGAAAGAGTTGCTTCTGCAGTTGGTCCTGAACACTAACAATGTCATCATGTCTTCCCATCTAGACTTCCCACATCCACATCCCCAGTCAGCTATTCTAATGGGCCAGCTGGGTTGTCAGGTAGGATGAGCCCTCATGCTAGAGGGATGTGACCCCCTGATACCTTGCCTTTCTCATAATGCCATCATGTTCCCATCCACTTATAGTGATAGGCACAAGAGCACTAAAATACACTCCAGTGAACCACTTGCATGCCAGGCCTTCTTCTCTTGCTCCTAGTACGTATCAGCAGCCCACTTCCTTTCTATGCCTTCTGCTCTATTGACAGGAGAACAGTGAGCTTGACACAGCCACTGCTTTAAAGTTAATAAGTTCTTAGTGAATTCCCTGATGGAAACATCTTGTCCCCGGACCCCAGGATCCACAGTGACAGGGTTGAAAGCCCAAATTCCCAAAGCGGGTCACTGAAGGTCAGAGTAAGAAGCAGCACCTACTCTCACCCCTTGGCTTCCAAACTAGTGCATTCCTCTATCCAGGATACAGCTCCAATGGCCATTGATTTAACGTGTATCTTGTTTTATTTTTTTAAATATAAAAAAAAGAAAGGAAAAAAAATAAAGTGTACCTTGGAATATAATCCAATTAAACAATGGACAGAGAACCTATATAGAAATGTTTCCAAAGAAGACATACAGTTGGGCAACATGGACATGAAAAGATACTCAAACATGACTAATCATCAAGAAAATGCACATCAAAATCACAATAAGATATCACCTCACACCCGTTTTGACAAAAATACAAGAAATAGCAAGTGTTGGCGAGGATGTGGCAACTCTTATGGACTGTTGATGGGAATGTAAATTGGTACAGCCACTACACATCTATCCTCAAAAAATTAAGGACAGAACTCTATATAACCCAAGAATTTCACTTCTGGATGTTTTTTCAAAGAAGACAAAACTTGAAAAGATATATATACCTCAGTGTTCATCACATTATTATTTATACTAACAAAAATATGGAAGCAACCTATATATTCATAAATGAATATATAAATAAGATATATATCTTACATATATATAATATTCATCATAAAAAGAATGAAATCTTTCCATTTGTGACAACATGGATGTGTCTAAAGTATATTATGTTAAGTGAAATAAGTCAGACAGAGAAAGAGAAATACTATACATTTTCACTTATATGTGGAATCTAAAAAATCAAAGAAAATAGACAAATATGACAAAACAGGAACAGATTCACATATAAGAGAACAAATTATCAGTTGCCAAGGGAGGATGGAGATGAAGGAGATGAAGAAGTTCATACTGCCAGTTATGAAGTAAAGTAAGTTACAGGGATGTAAGGTACAACATAGGGAATACATTTAATAATATTATAATAACTTTGTATCATGCATAATCGGTAAAACTTGTTAAATCACTGTGTGAAACTACATCTGAAATGTACAATATTGTAAGGCAACAATATATTGATAAAAATAAATAAATGAATACATGGTCAGTTTCTACCATGGCATAGCTGTACACTAAGAACTCTTTTTCCAATGGTGTATAGTTCTCTGCTGCTGATGGCATGGCTTGCTCCAGAATCCAAAGAGCCTGTCGAGGGCTTTTGTTTTGGAGCTTGCCAGAGGCTTAACCAGGAACACCTACCAACTGTGCATACCTCTAGTCATGTAGGGCTTCCAAGTTTGCGCTAGTGGTAAAGAACCCACCTGTCAATGCAGGACAAATAAGAGATGTGGGTTTGGAAGATCGCTGGGTCAGGAAGATCCCAGGGAGGAACAAATAGCAACCCATTCCAGTATACTTTCCTGAGGAATCCTATAGACAGAGTAGCCTGGAAGGCTATTATCCACGGGGTCGCAAAGAGTCAGACACAACTGAAGCAACTTAGCACGCATGCATGCATTAGTCATATAGGTTCTTCTGGCTTATGGGTCACATGGCTCAAGTGACAAATCTTTACAAAGTCTGGATCTACTACACAATTCTCTCTCGCTCTCTACTCAAGAGCAAGATCAGAGCAGGATCCCAAGTGAGAAATAAGAAGTGAAAGTTCTGCTTCCAGAACTTAAAGAGGCCTGCCAAATATTCTTTCTGGGCACTTCTTTCTTGGTGGTAGAAGTTGCAAATTGAAAGATGCCAATACTTTGAAATGGATGCTACAAGATGTCCAATATTACTGTGCCCCAAAATATGTTATTGATACATCAGGTCTCTTGGTAGGTTGTATATCAAACCATATGGAAAACATCTGCCTTTTCAAAAAAAGAAAAAAAAAAACTAGCCTATTTCTTGGTTCATACTTTTCTGGTTTGATGAACATGATGTCATCAATATAGGGGACTATTTCAATGGTCTCCAGAAGGTCCAGACAGTCAAGTCTGCTCAGACTGTAAAAGAAAATCAGATAAACTACATAGCTTTGGGCCAAAGTACACCTGAATACAACCTGCTTCTGATCCTTTTCTGATGAGTACTAAAAGGAGTAAAGTCATTATTTTCTATTAATTGTCTTTGTAGAGAGAAAGGCAAGGGCCAAATTTTGTTGTTCCAATCACTTCGCCATTGACTGCTGAGTGTCCAAAGAGGAGTACGTGTAACCTCTGGGACCAGGTGGCTCCCCATTTAGACAAGGGCAATTTCTCAGAGAAGGAGTAGCCGTGTGTTACTAACAGGGGATCTGGCAGGGGTACTAACAAACTTACTACAGTATATGATACAGAAGTAGAAACATGTGCCTTCCATAGAATTTTAGGGGAATTCCTCCAAAGTTGAGTTGGCGTATGCTCAAAGAAAGATTAAATTAATATTATAACCTGATAAACATCTTATTCACTTTAGACTAATACTTGCAGATTAATATGAAGCAGATAAATATGATTTATAAAGTATGTACTACTTGGATCAATCTTACTAATAATTCATTTATTTTCTAGTTTTAATAAATATTTGTGTTTTTTCATATATAAAAATTATGCTAATGTGCTTCCCTGGTGGCTCAGACATTAAAGAGCCTGCCTGCAATGCAGGAGACTCCAGTTCGATCCCTGGGTCAGGAAGATCCCCTGGAGAAGGAAATGGCAACTCACCCAACTACTCTTGCCTGGAAAATCCCATGAATGGAGGAGCCTGGCGGCCTACAGTCCACAGGGTCACAAAGAGTCAGGCACAAATGAGCAACTTCACTCATTCATTCACTGATACCAAAAATTATTCAGTCAACAAAAGTGTATTGAGTACTCATTATTTGACAAACACTACTTAAGAGCTGGATTCTTAATCATTTAGAAAATATGTTGACATCTATATTTATTTCTATGCATCATAAAAGGTTATTTCAAAAATAATGTCTCATTTTTTTTAATTTTTACTTTATTTTGAAAATTTTATCTTTCAATATACAGTGAGCTCTTTTAGGTATATCAGAGTACAGATAGGTATCAAACCCACAGGTATAAGTAATTTCATCTCTCTTAAAGCACTTTGCACCTAAGTTCTCCAAACATGAATTTGGTGCTTATTAGATGAAACTCATGTTTTCAGCATTATGGGGAAAAATTAGTAATAATTCAGTCTTTTTCTCAAACAGGGGTTATGATCTTATGGAAATTTTACATAATCTATGCAAAAGAGAATTAGGAAAAAATAAGCACTTTCTGGGAAAGGTGGGTTTGTGTATGCACGTTAAAACTCAAAACAGAGTGCCATGAGTAAGATGTCTCATATACGCCTTAGTCCACAATGGGCTCATTGTTTAGGGATAGAGTATAGAAATATTTGATAAAACATCACCAAATTACTTGAAGACTATAAAATTTAACTATCTGCTTTTGGATTGAGAAAAACAGTATACAATTCTCTCTTTGTTCTTTTCCCCAGAAGCTTGCATGATGTAGTTCCATTTTCAAACAATGTACATAGGTTAGACCATGAAGAAAGTAGCCCTCACTTGAAAGGGAAGCTGAATAAATAAGTAGCTATAATTATACAAGTTGGCTGAAGCCAGGCTGCAAAAAAAGGCTGTGCAGTAAATATGTGTTTTAATTACATGACCCAATACACTAACCATACACTCAATTTTATATATTTTGAATTAAGTATGTTGGTGAATGGGTTTCTATAGTGTTCTATAGTGTGGGGAGGGGTGAGGGCATGTCTCAGGAAAGTTGATGCAGAATGCCAAAGAGAAATGGGCTGTGAAAAATTAAAAGAGCCTTTAATTAGGTATCAAGGTCTAAATGGCATCAGTACTGACAGAATCTTGTCATAGAAAGGTGGCAGCGGGACTGACAGCATGGCAAGAAGTGATGGCTTAAGCACGTTTTGGTCTTTGGTGAAGCTGCTATTATAGTGGGGTTTTATTATTTTATTGGGTGTTTGATCATCTCATTTCTATTATATATTTCCTCTTAACCAGATCATGTATTTATCTATTCATGTATTATGCATATTCTAATTCTTATGTTTAAATATATGTTAGAGAGGACAAATAGTTAGAATTTATATAGCCATATTTCATATATAAATAGTCTATCATTGCTTTTATTTGCTGGGAAAAAAATAAGCCTCATCTATGTACTTCTAGCTCTCCAAGTTCTAGGCCACTCAGCACCATGTATCGGGACTCCAGGAATTTGATCTGACACTGCGGCAGTAGGGATGCCGAGGAACTGATGATACCCTTTGGATCACTACACAGAACTACTGTGGCAACATTACAAGTAAGGCCTGATGAGCTCTACAAGCAAAGAGTTTTGGGATTCAAGGTCCAAAGCCAGCTCCATTCAGTGAGCGATCACTGTGTAGAGCAAGCAGACTGTGTGGTTCAGGCCACCTGGGAGGAAATGCCAGGCACGCGGGCAGGAGGGGGATACAGGAGGAAAGCTCAGCTCCCTCCCACTCTAACAAGGCTGGTCCAACTACAGAATCTACCTGTGTGTGCTCTCAGCCCCTGCTTGCTGGAGGGGGCGGCCTTTAGACAGAGGTCCGCCACCCTCCCCATCCCCTCACTTGCCAGCATCTGAAATAAAGCAAACCTTCCTTTCCATCAACCTGGCCTGTTTACTGACTTTTGAGCAGCGATCAGTCGGAGCCCCCACACGTGCCATTTGGTAACAGAAGGAAGAGGGTTTTGGTTCTAGTTCGGAATCAGAGAAGACTCCATAGACAGGGTAGCAGGAGAGAGGGATATTCCTTCCAGAGTTTCCACAAAGTGGTGTGGAAACTATTTAGCAAAGAGTTCCTCAAGCTTCATCCCAGGGGTTCTCATCTTGTAGGTCAGAACCAACATTTTAAACAAAGATTTGGGTGCTAGTGGCTAAGCTAAGTACCATACCTTGAAGCCAACTTATGATTTTATCCTCTATATCAACAGCAGTATTCAATGTACAAAGTTAAGGACATGCAATGAAATGTTACAAAGTCCTGTTGAAGTTCTTCCTTAAAACTTTATTATTTTTGGCATAATCTTGGATTTGTAAACAAATCTTCATATCGGAACATATTTTCTATTTGACTCAAGTGCATGAGGGAACCACTGCATTTAAATTTCATCACACAGAAATGCCCAACCACATACACTGAGGGATACAGGAAGAAAGGGCCTGGGTGCTGCTCAGTTTTCTATAAACATAGCTGCCCTCCCCCCTCCCCCCCAAAGAAAAACCCTCTGAAATGACTTTCTGATGGAAGAATAGAGCTTTGTTGCATTTCTCCAATGTCAAAGAAAACAAATCAACATGAATTTCTGTCTTGACTGCTTTTCTCACATTTAGGAAGAATAATAAAGCTAAAACCAGGAAATATAACTAATACACTGTCTTCCTACTCTCCATGCTACCACACGAATAAAAAAAATTTCTTCAGCTGATGAAGAAGTTAATTACAGAGCCAGGAATCCAGACTGAGTCTATATTTGGGTAAAAAAACAAAAACAAAAACAAAAAAAAAAACTTAGGATTATATTTTTTAGAGCAGCGGTTCTCCAAGAGTGATCTAAACCAGAAACGTTGGTATTGCCTGGAGTATAGTCAGAAACTCTGGGTGAAGTCCAGAAATCTGCCTTAAAAATCTCCAATAAGTTTATAACCCAGTAAATCCAATGCTATTACTACTCATAGAGTCCATAAAGGAGGCAAGGTGGAGATACTTCAAACAAAGAAGCAGGGGTGAAAATTAAATGTTTACTTTTGAAGGCATGAAATGAAAGATACAAAAGTAAATAAATAAATGCTAATTACAGAAAACAAGATCAATACAAAATTGTTGTCTATATACTTTCTTCAAAGTTTGTTTTCAAAGAGCTTCTAGCCTAATTAATGTTGGTATTCTGTTAGTATTTTAATGAAAATGAAGTCAATCTATATTACAAAATTTAAAAAGTATGCCCTATACCTCAAATACATGATAGAGAACCACATTTTCTGGTAATCCCTCAGAGTTCCTTCTTTTCTTATTTTCAAAACTGGATTTATACTTACTTACCAAATTAGCATGGTCAGAAATGAAACAGTCTCTATTGCTCTTACTTAGGGATCCTTCCCCTTCCCCCTCCCCTACACTTCCTTGTCTCACAATTAGCATCCACTGTACTCTTGCCTGGAAAATCCCATGGATGGAGGAGCCTGGTAGGCTGCAGTCCATGGGGTTGCTCAGAGTCGGACACGACTGAGCGACTTCACTTTTACTTTTCCCTTTCATGCATTGGACAAGGAAATGGCAACCCACTCCAGTGTTCTTGCCTGGGGAATCGCAGGGATGGAGGAGCCTGGTGGGCTGCTATCTATGGGGTCACACAAAGTCGGACATGACTGAAGTGACTTAGGAGCAGCAGCAGCAGCAATTTTTTCCACCAATTATTGTATCAAAATGGTTGTTTTTCACATTAGTATCTTTCCCCTATAGTTATAACGCTTGAATTTCATGCTAGTTACTTAGATGTAAATCTGTGATTAGATTGTTTCAGTTCCTCCTGCTGGTCTCTCTCAAATAACATCTTCAATAGTTTTTCATGTTGAGCAATTGCTTGTGACTAAAGTGTATTTCTTCTCTCTATCTCTCTCTCTCTCTTTTTGAGGGGATGGTAAGGGGAATAAGAGTTTATTAAGAAGTGAGACTGTGATATGCTTCCAGATACATTTTAGTCTGAGTGTATGTGTTGCTTTCAAGCTAATATTTAAAATTTTAGACTTTGTTTCTTTCTATTTACATATATGTATGTATGAAAATATCTATGTATCATTTATCATCTCTCTATCCACGTACACAAAAGATCTTCATAACCAAGATAATCACAATGGTGTGATCACTCACCTACAGCCAGACATCCTGGAATGTGAAGTCAAGTGGGCTTTAGAAAGCATCACTATGAACAAAGCTAGCGGAGGTGATGGAATTCCAGTTAAGCTATTTCAAATCCTAAAAGATGATGCTGTGAAAGTGCTACACTCAATATGTCAGCAAATTTGGAAAACTCAGCAGTGGCCACAGGACTGGAAAAGGTCAGTTTTCATCCCAATCCCAAAGAAAGGCAATGCCAAAGAATGCTCAAACTACCACAAAATTGCACTCATCTCACATGCTAGTAAAGTAATGTTCAAAATTCTCCAAGCCAGGCTTCAGCAATACGTGAACTGTGAACTTCCAGATGTTCAAGCTGGTTTTAGAAAAGGCAGAGGAACCAGAGATCAAATTGCCAACATCCGCTGGATCATGGAAAAAGGAAGAGAGTTGCAGAAAAACATCTATTTCTGCCTTATTAACTATGCCAAAGCCTTTGGTTGTGTGGATCATAATAAACTGTGGAAAATTCTGAAAGAGATGGGAATACCAGACCACCTCACCTGCCTCTTGAGAAACCTATATTCAGGTCAGGAAGCAACAGTTAGAATGGGACATGGAACAACAGACTGGTTCCAAATAGGAAAAGGAGTATGTCAAGGCTGTATATTGTCACCCTGCTTATTTAACTTTTATGCAGAGTACATCATGAGAAACACTGGACTGGAAGAAGCACAAGTTGGAATCAAGATTGCCAAGAGAAATATCAATAACCTCAGATATGCAGATGACACCACCCTTATGGCAGAAAGTGAAGAAGAATTAAAGAGCCTCTTGGAGAAAGTGAAAAAGGGGAGTGAAAAAGTTGGCTTAAAGCTCAACATTCAGAAAACGAAGATCATGACATCCGGTCCCATCACTTCCTGGGAAATAGATGGGGAAACAGTTGAAACAGTGTCAGACTTTATTTTTTTGGGCTCCAAAACCACTGCAGATGGTGATTGCAGCCATGAAATTAAAAGATGCTCACTCCTTAGAAGGAAAGTTATGAGCAACCTAGATAGTATATTCAAAAGCAGAGACATTACTTTGCCGACTAAGGTCCATCTAGTGAAGGCTATGGTTTTCCCAGTGGTCATGTATGGATGTGAGATTTTGACTGTGAAGATAGCTGAGCGCTGAAGAATTGATGCTTTTGAACTGCGGTGTTGGAGAAGACTCTTGAGAGTCCCTTGGACTGCAAGGAGATCCAACCAGTCCATTCTGAAGGAAATGAGCTCTGGGATTTCTTTGGAAGGAATGATGCTAAAGCTGAAGCTCCACTCCAGTACTTTGGCCATTTCATGCAAAGAATTGACTCACTGGGAAAGACTCTGATGCTGAGAGGGATTGGGGGCAGGAGGAGAAGGGGACGACAGAGGATGAGATGGCTGGATGGCATCACCGACTTGATGGACATGAGTTTGGGTGAACTCAAGGGGTTGGTGATGGACAGGGAGGCCTGATGTGGTGCAATTCATGGGGTTACAAAGAGCTGGACATGACTAAGCAACTGAACTGAAACTGAACTGACTCACATACAGATAATTAGCAAATCAAACTATTCTTGGTTTTGCTGTTCAGTCATTCAGTTGTGTCTGACTTTTTGCAACCCCATGGACTGCAGCACACCAGGCTTCCCTGTCCTTTACCATCTCCTGGAGTTTGATCAAACTCATGTCCATTGATCTGGTGATGCAGTCTAACCATCTCATCCTCTGTCATCCCCTTCTCCTCCTACCTTCAATCTCTCTCAGCATTAGGGTCTTTTCCAGTGAATCTGCTCTTTGTATCGGGTAGCCAAAGTATTGGATCTTTAGCTTCAGCATCAGTCCTCCCAATGAATATTCAGGGTTGATTTCCTTGGGATTGACTAGTTTGATTTCCTTACAGTCCAAGGGACTCTCAAGAGTCTTCTATAGCACCACAATTTGAAGGCATCAATTCTTTTGTTCTCAGCCTTTTTAATTGTCCAGCTCTCACATCCATACATGACTACTGGAAAAACTATAGTTTTGACTATTTAGACCTTTCTATTGTTTTCCAAGTGCAAATTCATATACCCTATGCACAGTGAGGCCAAACAACCAAAACATTGGATTTTAGAGCAGATAAAGCTTTATTGCAGAGCTAAGCAAGGAAAACAGGTGGCTTGTGCTCCAAAAATTCCCAAAAATGTTTCAACAAAACATTTTAAACCAAGGTGAAGGATGATGTTATAGGTATGTGATCAGCTCATGCACAGATCTCTGATTAACTGATGCTGTGGTAACAGGAAGCTAATGTTATCAATCCTTAGGTGCAAAAGGTCTGGGAGTTACTGATCATAATCATCAAGTAGTTAATTCAATGATGGTTTAGCATCTTAAAAATTCAGAAAATGTGCATGAAATACTATTATCTGAATATTTTAGGAAAGAGCTCCAGCAGAGGGTACAGGTGAAGGGAGTCTGTCCCAGGAAGGTCCCATATGGTCCTGCTAGGCTATACTATGTCCTCATTATTAAAGTGGACCTTTCTCCTGCTAAACTTTGAAAACTATGACATCAGATAATGAGCCAGTTTTCACAGAAGCTGCTCAAAGATTTCATCAACAAAAAGGAACAAAGACATTGACAGCAGGAAGGGGACATGCAGCTCAGGGAGATGAAAGATATATCTTATGTTTCATTACAGGAGGGATTTAAAAGAAGTGAGACACAGGATATAAGGGAGGATTGGAGAAGCAAAGTCATTGAGTAGCCAGGAAGGTATGAGAAGAATTCTAGAGAGATTTTCTGAAGAATGGAACCAGTTCATCTATTGTATCAAGAAAAGAAGGTGGGACTTATTGAGACAGGTAAGGGCAGGATGGTAGTATTGGGGCTAGGAAGATAAAATAGTTTTCTTTTGATTACTTCTATTTTATCAGTAAAATAAGAGGTAACCAGACAATCAGCTGAGTGATTCAAGGCAGGGGTATTGAAAATGAATAGGAAAAAATGTGAATTACCTGTGGGGGAATATAGTACTGTTTTCTGGTAACAATGAGACCTGTCATCACTGATTGACCTCAGACCGACTCTGAGGTCATACTACTGCTCCCCTGGAGGGAAGAGGAGTTGAATTAAACCAGAGTTGGGGTTGGGACAGGAGAGTAAGAAGGGACAAGGAAGTCAGGAATATGCAAGGCATGATTATAGCAATGTGCCATGGAATCAAGCTATAGAAAATAGGAAGTGAAATTAACAGAAGCCCGATAGAGAAAAAGTAGTAAACACAAAAAGAAAAAAGTATCATTGGTTTTGAGTTATTTATAGTTACATGGAGAGTACTTGTGAAATGTGGAGAGATATAAGTTGGTAGTCAGAGGCATACAACACGAGAGTAAAGCTGTGGATGAGGGCTGAGGAGGTAAGGAGGAAGCTACTGTGGGAGTGGAGAACTCAAGTAACAGAGAGGGTGGAGCCCATTCTCACAGCTTCATCTGTTGCTCTAGAGACTTAACACATTTTTTTTCCAAATGAAACCTCTTCTCTGTTCTTCTAGTATTGTGGTCCTCTGAGACCTAACTGTGAGCCTCACTCATTGTCTGGCTTTGGCTGCCAGCCCTGAACATCTCAGTGGAATGTTCCTGTTGGTGGTCTTTTTTGACAAGCACCCTAAATCCTCAGCTAACTCCAGGATCATTCTCTGGGTCATTCAGTAACTTCTGAATCCTGTTAGAATAGCCTTGGAATCTGCCATTGCTCACTAATTTCAAATGATCCCTCTGCAAAAGTGCCAGGCCATACAGGAGCCTCAAGATCAACTGAGCTCTAGATATCCTGCAGAGGAAACTCTTCTATCTTGAGCATTTTCTCCTCCTCCCATCTAACACAGCTTCATGAGAATTCTCCAGGACCTGGGTCTCTAGGCCTACTTCTTGGGATATTAATGAAGAAGAAAACAAACTTAGATAATCTTTAGTTTTTATATAAAATTGTGCTTTGAAGATCATCTTTTATAAACAAAGGTAAAAAAGTCATATTTGAGAGAAAGCTGATTTATTGGATTCTTTGTCATCTGAGAAATCATTCCCACATTTTCCTACTTCCATTAACCTTGAAGCTAAGTCTTAGAGATAAAGAAGTAAATAGAAATTAAGGGATAAATTAAAACCCATTGGAGAACATTTTCAAAACACTACCCTGTTTTATTAATTTTGAGACACCTTGCCGTATTGGAAAGTGAACCAATGTCAAAATACATGAGTATTAGCTGGACTCGGAGAGTGACTTTCTATGTGACCTCGAGTAACTCACTTCATTTCTCCCAGGTGCAGGTTCCTCATCTGGAAAATGAGAGTGTTGGCTTAGGTGAACTCTGAGGGACCTTCTAGCTGCTGCAATACAGACCCTTAAATGAGGCTCAAAGGCAAAAGTAATATCATGATCTATTGATAAGTCAGTTTTTAAAAATATTTTCACTAATCTTAACTTTTCTGTTATTCAAGGTCATTGGACAAAGATCACGGCGTGCATGAGAGTCTGATGTTTCAGTTACTCCAAAAAGGAGTCATAGATACATATCTAATTGATATTACTGATTCTGGAATAATACAGGCAAATGGAAAATATGGCTTGAAGTTTTCAATGAAAGATTGATAAACTAACCTTTATTTATGCCCCCTTGTTAATGGACACTAAGTTGAATGAATAAAACAAGATGAGCAGAAAAAAAGTAAAAGATTTGGAGGGATCTTCTTACTAGTTCTTAGTTTTTCTCCTTCATTACTGCATGATGCCAGAGTGGAAACTAGCTTTTTTTTTTAAAATTCTTTGCAAAACAGTGAAATGAACTTCCTCCATGCATCTAATTGTGCACTGACCCCATTTGTTGCATTAACAAAATCTTCAAATAAGGCACTTATCTGTATGTCTGTATACTGCAGCACATGGAAAATAACTGTCCATGATCAGTGATACAAAGGAGAAACTGAGATCCTAAAATACAATACCTGAGTTTCAGTAACCTCTGCCAATAGTAACTGTGTATTTAGGCAAGTCACTATTAATTCTAGACCTTGAGTTCCTCCTGTGAGATCAACAAAGTTCTGGCTAGAGTTCTTTCCCACATGATTTTGTTGTAGCAGCTCTAGCAGACTAATACAACACCAAAGTCCTAGGTGGATGTAGCTGGTATACCTTTTCTCAGGTCACTAAGGGTTTGCATTCTCTTATTATTCAGCAAAGTTTATTTTGCTTCTACCTGAATCAGTAATTTAACTTCAGGAAAAGGGAGATGGTGATTTAAGGTTATCTTTAAGAAGAATTTGACCTGAAAGAAGAAAAACAGCCCATTCCTTTCCTGACCAAAAAAACTCTTGGTGGAACAAGAGTTAAGGAAGGAGATAACAATTAAGATGAGGAAGGAAGAACAATTAAGAATGGGTGTGGTCAGATATAAACTCAAACTTTCTGCTTAGAAGTTTTGAGATGAAAAGTGGAAAGAGAGGTATTCCTGTTGAAGGAAAAACCCTAAGACTGAAGAAATTATAACTAAATTATTTTAGGAACTCTAAGAGGAAACACCAGATAGTATATCCAGAGCCAACATGAGACATTTCTAACAACATCATGAGGATGAAATTGTGTGGACAGGGAGTAATCAACTAATACACAACCTTGTTCTGCCCAGTTCCCACGTGGCATGGACACTGAATTGTAACACAGTGGGACCATTTTTAGGGGTGAGGTGGTGAGGAGAATGCTCAGGGAGACGAGATGGGAACAGGGGTGGTTTTCTCTGCTGCCGCTGAGTGATCTGGGTTCTGGCATCAAGAAATATTATAGAATGTTTGAGGACCAGTCAAAGGCTAAATTAGCTGGAAACAATTGCTAATCCCTATTGGAACAAGAATGACAGAGCCAAAATTTGTCATGTTTTGGTGTTTCCAAAGCAAAAGGACACATAGAAGTTGAGGTTCTCCCCACTAAGGCTATGTGGCTTTATACACATCTTCCCAGACTCTACCAGGAAAAGGATTGTGGCAATGTAGAAGCCATCCAGAAGTTGCTTTGCCTAATGGGACTGCTAAAATCATAGGGTGGTGTTAAAATATGCAGATTCAAATAAACATTATCCCCTGCTCCAATTCACCATATGAATGGGCTAAGGAGGAATTCCATTGCAGTTTTAGAGAAATTAAGGTGATGTATAGTCCTTTGCTCTTCAGAGCTGTAGTGTGTTGCTTGCAGACATGTACCTATGTCATCACAGTACATCCATCCATCCCTCCAGGCTGCTTCATCATCCAGGCTGCTACTAATAGCACTTGGGGTCTGCTCTGCTTACACCTCTATTACATGTTAAGGAAAGAGAAAAGAAAAGTTGTAGTATGATGCCCATTTTTCAAGTAGGAGAACAGAAACTTGGTGAGTTTCTACAATCTACTCATGGTAGTAAGTAGTAAATTTGCAATGTATGTCCATATGGTAAGAATATCTATGGCAAAACTGAACACAGTTCCTAGTTCAGGAAAAGCCCTCAATACATGTGAGTTTCATCCAACTTCACCCTTCCAGTTTGAACAATGCTGTTTTGGTGAAAATTTAATACAATTGTAATAAGGAAAAGCCTCCCAGACCTGGTAGTGGGCACAGGTTAAGACCCTGGCATAAGAAAAGGGCTTCCCTGGTGGCTCAGATAGTAGAGAATTTGCCTGCAATGCAGGAGACCCAGATTTGATCCCTGGGTTGGAAAATTCCCTGGAGAAGAGAATGGCAACCCACTCCAGTATTCTTGTCTAGAGAATTCCATGGATAGAGGAGCCTGACAGGCTATAGTTCGTGGAGTCTCAAACAGTCAAACACGGCTGAGCAACTAACAGACAGACACATATGTAAGAAAAATAGTCATACTCCACCTTTCCACTTTATGGAGATGCTATAGAAACAAAAGGATAAGATCAATAATGTTAAAGTATTTAAATAGAAAACATTACATAAATTATTATTAATTATCAATCACTAATCATTTTACTTAGTTTTATTACATCATGCATAAAACTTGATTTTGATATGTTGTTGTTTGCTTAACGTAGAGCACACTGGCAGTTTGGATAAGATTCTTCCCTTCGTTCATATTTTGGCCAAGGTAAAGTCTATACTTGCATATATCGAATAGAAGGTTATGTGTCCATCTAATTTTAAGGCCGCATAGAATGTTCTGCTTCTCCCCAAAGGTTTATATCCACTGATGACTGATGCGCCTACTATTAAAATTTTTTCTTTTGTGACAAATTCTTATGTGAGATACCTTGATGTTACTGTTGCTCAGTCATTAATTTTGTGTCAAACTCTTTGCAACCCCATGGACTGCAGCATGCCAGGCTCCTCTGTCCTCCACTATCTCCTGGAGTTTGCTCAAATTCATGTCCATTGAGTGAGATACCTAGAGTAGTCAAATTTATAGACAGAAAATAGATGCTTGCTAGAGGCTGAAAAGGAAGAGAAAACAGGAAGTTACAGTTTAATGTGTACTGAATTTCAGTTTTGAAAAAGGAAAAGACTTCTAGAGGTGGACAGTAATAATGTTTGTACAACAATATGGATGTACTTAAAACCACTGAGCTATACACTTGAAAACACTCAAGATAGCAAGAAAAAAAAAAAAAAGCATCCAAATTGCCAAGATCGTAAAACTGTCACAATTTGAGTATAACACAGTATTATACACAGAAAACCTAGACTCCAAAAAAACAGAACAAATAAACAAATTCAGTAATGCTGTAGAATACAAAATCAATACACAAAAAATAAATTAATAATGAGCTATCAGAAATAGAAATTAGCAAAATAATCCCATTTACGATTGCATCAAAATGAATAAAACATCTTGGAATAAATTTAATCAAGGATGTGAAAGACCTGTGCACAGAAGACTAGAAGATATTGATTAATGAAATTGAAGAAGACTCAAACAAATGGAAAGACATCCAGTGCTCATGGATTGGAGGAATTGAGACTGTTAAATGTCCAGACTACCTAAAGCAATCCACAGATTCAATGTAATCCATATTAAAAATGTAACAGGCATTTTGAAATATAAGTAGAACAAATGTTTATTTCACATGTTTCAAACAAATAGAATAAATAATCCTAAAGTTTGTATGGAACAAGAGAAGACCCCAAATAACTAATGTAATCTTGAGGAAAAAGAAAGCTGGAGGCATCATGTGCCCTGATTTCAAACTATATTACAAAATTATAGTAATTAAAGCAGTACCACACTGGCATAAGAAAGATATATATGGAACAAATAGAGAACCCTGAAATATTTCCATGTATATATGGTAAATTAATTTCTGACAAAGGAGCCAAGAAGATAAAACAGGTAGAGAACATTCTCTTCAATAAATGGTGTTTGGAAAACTGGACAGCCACACACAAAGGAAGGAACTGGACCACTATCTTACGTATTACAAAAATAAATAAATAAATAACAAAAAATGGATTAAAGACTTGAACATAAGACCTAAAACCATAAAAGTCCTAGACGAAAACATAGGGAGTACTTTCCTTGACATAGGTCTTGGTAACAATATTTTTAAATCTGACTCTGACAGCAAAAGCAGAAAAGCACAAATAAATAAGTGGGACTATATCATACTAAAAAGTTCTACACAGCAAAGGAAATTATCGACAAAATTTAAATACAATCTACTGAATGGGAGAAAATATTTTCAAATCATATGTCTGGTAAGGAGCTTATAAACAAAATAAACAAAGCTCTATAACTCAATAGCAAAAAAGAAAAAAAGCAAAGACAAGCATCGACAACAAAAAATCTGATGGGCAGAAGATCTGAATATACCTTTTTCCAAAGAAGCCATGCAGGTGGCAATAGGTACATAAAAAGATGTTCAGTGTTACTAATCATCAGGGAAATGGAGATCAAAACCATGATGTGATATCACCTCTCACCTGTCATTATGATTATTATCAAAATGACAGCAAATAACAACTGTTGGTGAGGATGTGGTGAAAAGGAAACCATTGTGAACTGTTGGTGGGAATGTAAATTGGTTCAGGCACTATGGAAAACAGTATGGAAATTCCTCAAAAAATTAAAAATAAAATCACCATATGATCTATCAATCCTACTTCTGGGCATATATTCAGAGAAAATGAAAGCACTAACTCAAAAAGACATATAAACTACAGTGTTTATTGCAACATTATTTATAAGAGTCAAGATATGGAAACAACCTAAGTATAATTAATGGATAAATAAAAATTAGTGATATATATATGTGTGTGTGTGTGAGTATGTGTGTGTATATATATAGATGTGTCTATACATATACAATTATATAATTCAGCCATGAAGAGTGAAATCTTGCCATTTGTGATAATGTTGACGGATGTCAAGGAAATTATACTAAATGAAATAATTCATATAGTGAAACACAAATACTGTATAATCTTTCTTAGTGAGGAATCTTTAAAATAAAAAAACAAACAACACGAAAAACCAAAATCTCATAGATAGTGAGAAGAGATTGGTGGTTGCCAGAGGCAGGAGAATGGGGGACTGGGTGAGAGAAATGGGTGAGGAGATCATATACAAGAACCAACTCTCCATAACCACTCTATTTGAGTATATTTTATTTTCTCTGGTACCATGAGACTTTAATAGTGTTCCAAAATGCTCTAATAAAAATATTTTTAATATTGACAGTATTATAAAAGAAATACTTGATTACTATAGAAAAAACAAAAAATGAGCAAAAGTAAAATCAGTTAATCAGTTATGAATTATATACCCAATTAGAACCCTATCAGTATTTTAAAATACATGTTATTTATTAAAAGTGTGTTACATCTATAGAAAAGGAGAACAAGGAATAATTGCAAATTCATATATCCATAATCAAGAGAAAGATAAGTGGTTGCCAGGGGCTGGGCGGTTGGGGAAATGGGAAGAGATTGGTAAAAGGGTAAAATCTTTCAGCTGTAAGACATATAAGGATTGAGGACTTAAGGTTAAACATGATGAATATAGTTGACAACACTCACTGAGTAATTGAAATTTGCTAAATTTCATAGAGACTCAAAAGAGACTCATAGAGTCTTGAAAGAGACTAAAATTTAAACGTTCTCACTAAAATTTATTTATACACACATGCACACGTGTGTGTAGGTTTGACAAGTAGGGTTGTGAGGCATTTAAGGTGTGTACCATGTATGTGCTGCATGTATGCAGTATGAAAGGATTCCTCACAGATGTGTTAATTAAGCAGATGAAAGGAATCCTTTCACAATGAATTGACATATGCATTGGGTCATTGCAAAGTACACTTTGAATGTCTTGCAATTTTATTTGTCAGTTACAAAAATGCTTAAGACAGTAACTTTTATGTTATGCATATTTTACCACAAATAAACATTTTTAAAAATTTCCTTTCGCTTTTTTCCCCTTGGAATCTTGCAGCAGTGACTTCTCACTCATTCACAATCCACATGACTGAATGATTAAAACCTTGCACTGGGGCGGAAGAACCCAGGGGGTGATTATTATATGATGAGGGTGGGGGTGGAGAGAGAGGTAAATGGGAAAAACTTGAGGAGGGAGGAGAAAGAAGACTGGAGATGGTCACACAGAGGGAGAGAGGACACAGGTGTGGAAAGCTCATGGATGCTCTGATATTGTTACATTCACTCAGCAAATACTTTTTACACATTTTACATGCGCTGGGCGCTTTTCTAGGTGCTAGAAAAACACAAGTCAATCAAAAGTAAATTCTTGCCTTGAGGAGCTTAGGTTCTACTGAGAGGAGACTGACAGAAGCAAATGAGCAAGGTAGTGTGTTGGGGGTGATGTGAGAAGAAAAAGAGAAAGATAAGAAATGTAGGTAGTGAGCCCAGATTGTGATCAATGCAATTCCAGATAGAGTGGTCAGAGTAAGCCTCCTGAGAAGGCAACACCTAGGTGAAGAACTGAGGAGAGTTTTTCTTATATTAGGTAAGTTACTAAAATTAAGAGAATTGTCTATGGATGAGGTTTATCTTTTTTGTGTCAGAGACTAACCCTGTTATCTATTTAAAACAGCAGTAATCTTACTACTCATTATTTACCCTGGGGAACCAGCAAGATTTTTCACAAAGGGATGTCAGTACGTCAGATGTGTTCACCTAGAGCCCACGAGCAGGGATGAGGTATTGGACTTCCAGGTTTTTCCCTCTAGAGCTGAAACACTAAGTCAGCCAAGGAAAAAAGGCTGACCAGCCACACTGTCCCTGCTTTGTGCAATGTGTTTTTGTCTGATTTTTTTCTTTTAATTAAGAAAAAAATAAAAAAGCAGAGACGAATAATTGGGTGTCTGGCTGGCTAGGGTTCTGACATGCTTGTCTGAGGCAGTTCTTTTCCTGCAGACATACACTACGTGCAATTTTGTCCAGCCAAAACTGCCATGGGAGCCCAGCTGGGGAGAACTGCAGTTTCAGGGCCCCAGCAAAGGGCAGAACAGTTTTGGAGGGTGGCAGCAGGTGCTGGCGAGTTCTGCTGCAGGCACAGGAGTCCATCATGGTGTCTGTCATCAGCCCCAAGCCTGGCAGACTGCAGGGAAGACACAGGACAAGGAAGGGGACCCAGCATTGGCAGCAGCAGAGGTGGGCCGCCTCCTGGCCAGCACCTTCCAGAAGAGGCACTCTCTCCACCGGCTTGTGCCCACACTGGGTGCCTCATTATTAGCCACTAACAAACGAGAAATCAATATCCACATCAGCTTCATGCCACTGGAGTTCTGGAAAGCAATTTAGTTCCAGGAAATCTAAGTGGTTTTGTGGCTGTGGATGCCAGTTACAGAGTCATTGTGCAAAAAACTGAGAGTGCAGGGGGAGTATACTGATCAAATAAAGTCCAGGGGAATGAGAGTACCCTCTAAAGCAAATGTCAGCTTTATGTTAGCGTGGAAATGCGGGTCCTGAGCCTGCTCAGTGGTGAGAACTCAAGAGGGCTGCACTGAGATTTGGATTTAGACGGGGAGTTAGGCTAGGACCCAGAACAAGAGGGGTGTCTATGCTCACTGAGGTGTAGTGACAACAGTGAGGATTCTAGAAAAGGATAGGGAACAGAGGTTGAGAGGGCAGAAATGAGAGAGTAGAGAGAGTGAGAGAGAGATTTTTACACCTTCAAAATTAGGAAGAAGTCATAAATGGCACTCCCCAAATTGTTAATAATGGTGTATTTCAATGCAGGGGAGATTAAATGGACTGAAGGAAATTTTTCTTACTTTATACAATTTTAAAGGTAGCAGGAATATGGGTAATTTTTTGTTCAGTGTTTTTCAAAGAAAGCAATATATATATACAGACACATAGTAATAGTAGTGTTAATTGCTCAGTCATGTCCGACTCTTTGCGACCCTATGGACTGTAGCTCACCAAGCTCTTCTGTCCATAGGATTCTCCAGGCAAGAGTACTGGAGCGGGTAGCTATTCCCTTCTGTAGGGGATCTTCCTGACCCAGGGATTGAACTCAGGTCTCCCAAATTGCAGGCAGATTCTTTAATGTCTGAGCCACCAGGGAACCCTGTATAAACACATAGAAACATATATACATAGCTATGTCTTCCTGATCATTGAGTAGTGTGTGAATTATATTCGTAAAATTTTAGCTAAAGGAAACCTCATGTGAGAGCCTAATGGAGTTACCCAGTGGACGCACTGCTCCATAAACACACCTAGTGTGTGCTTATTTCAGTGCAAGGCCCTTCCTGAAGCAAAGACAATAAAGAAGGAACTCCTTGCTCTTGTAGTTTCTATATAAAAGGCATCCATATAACATAACCAGCGTCATGTTAGTAACTTGAAATTGGTCATAATGGGGATGTTTATACCATGGAAACTGGCAAAAGTTACAAGCCAGGACTTCAGCTATTTTGTTGATTGCGGAGACACAAGAAAGTTACAGAAAGTGTTAATAAAACAGAATCAACTTAAAAGTGTGTCACATCTGTAGCCATCACACTATGAACAGCAAAAATAAATAAATAAGTAAATAATTGAGGAAACACTTCCAATATCTGAAAACAATTATCTGAGTGAAGATCACTCACAACTCACTGAAAAACACATGCACATACCACATGCATCTCAGTTGTTTCACAACTGTCCACCTCAGTTGTGACTATAAAACAAAGATGGCAAACTACAACCTCTAGGCCAAATCCAGGTTGCCACACTTTTTCGTACAGCATGAGAATAATAATGGTTTCTATATTTTAAGTGGTTAAAAATAAAGAAAAAAGAATATTCCATGATACATGAAAATTATAGGAAGTTGGAAATATCCTTACATGAGGTCTTATTGGAACATCACTGTGTTCATTCATTTAAGTATTGTCTATGACTGCTTTTGGAGAAGGCAATGGCACCCCACTCCAGTACTCTTGCCTGGAAAATCCCATGGATGGAGGTGCCTGGTAGGCTGCGGTCCATGAGGTCGCTAGGAGTCGGACACGACTGAGCTGCTTCCCTTTCACTTTTCACTTTCCTGCATTGGAGAAGGAAATGGCAACCCACTCCAGTGTTCTTGCCTGGAGAATCCCAGGGATGGGGGAGCCTGGTGGGCTGCCGTCTATGGGGTTGCACAGAGTTGGACACGACTGAAACAACTTAGCAGCAGCAGCATGACTACTTTCACATTCCAGTTGCAGACTTCAACAATTGTGACAGGAATTGTGCTCTGCACAGCTTTACATACTTACTGTCTAGTCCTTCACAGTGAAAGTTTTCCAACCACCACTATAAAATGAAAAATCAACCAAAATTGATGCAAGAACTATATTTAGAGTCAGTTCTTAAACATTTACTGGGACACCACTGGGCCAGATGGTCAATAAACTGAGGATGGTAATGTAACTGAAAGTGGGATCTGGCTTCTTTTTGTTCAAAAACCAATAAAGAGGCCAGGCTGGTGGAAAGGAACGTTTCCTTTATGTTGGATGCTGGCAACCGGGGAGTTGGAGGGGACAGACTCCTTTCCAAAGGCTGCCTCCCCACCACTGACAATCACTGGGCAAGAGTTTTGAAGGCTGAGGGAGGGGGCTACATACAGAAACAACACAGTCAGCTCTGACAGCTATGTTGAAATTGGTCATCGGTGGTCTGAACCCCATCATGTTGACAGTTAGCACAGTTAGTCTTCGGTTCCAGGGTCGTTTGTTCCCATTTCCTTGAGGCCAGTTCTCAGAATTGTGCCAGGTTATGTCATGGCTACAATGTGGTCATCATGTGGTTAACTTCTTACACCTGGTGGAGGTTTCAGAAACTACAGGACAGCTCGCAGGATATGGAAGGCAGCTATGCTCACCACTGCACCAACAACATTGCATGTTCACAGCATGTTGTCTATAGCTCTTGAGAAGAAACTAAGATGTCTTGACTATGCTTAATGGCTAAATGATTATTATATTTAATTTTGTTAGACTGTTTTCCTTTGTTTATACATTTTTTAAACGTCTCTGATTAAACTTATTCCTTGGCTAAAGTTTTTCCAAAAGCAAAAGTCAGGCAGAAGGCATGGGGGACAAGGACCACAGGGTCTTGGTCCACTTCAGGAATACAGATCTTAAGGGGAGCAGGGTGGAGAGAAGCATGCATGCTGATGGTAGGGCTAATGGCCTCCTGGCCTTTGGTCCTGTCTGATAACAGTTGGCGGTATCACCTTCTCACCACCCTGTGCAGCTCTATTTACCTTATTCCCAAAGCAGCACATGAGGCCCATAAGGTTCAGAGGCTGAGGTGTTCACTTAATTACTCAGTATCTGGGGCAAAGAGGCCTCAGTCACAGACACTAAGCTCTTCTATCATGACTGGTAAGCACATTTGGATGGAAAGATTTGCTCCCACTTTTGTTCCATATTCCAAACAAAGGTGCTTTTTAGCTAGTGGAGGGTTTAACATCTTGCTTCCCAATGTAATGATTTTCATCACTTATACTTCTATTGTTCTTGGATTAATACTGACCATTTTTGAACAGGCAAATGGGTAACCAATTAGCTTGAATCCTTTACAGTCAGGATTTTCTCTGTGTCTCGATACGCCTTTCTTAATCTTCCTTTTGAAACATGTTTTCTCATTTAGGCCAGAAGTAAATAGCACAAGTAACAGGGTGGTTCCTCCCCCTTCTTCTTTTCTCTCTCCTTGAAAAATAATGCTGAAGGAATTGTTTTGCAGTTGAAAATTAATGTAACCTATTATGTCCAGGAAATTTCTTCAATATATTACTTGCCAAGCCCCTCGGCCATTGTGAAGAAAATAATTTTAATTTACCTCATTTTTCACCGCTGAGTCAATGATTGTTTAACCTAAAATGCCATTGTGACTAAGTGCTCAAACCCCATGGTCCTTGGCTATTTTACGGGGACTCAGCTATTACAACCACAAACCTGGGCTTTTGAAGCACCAAAATTGTCATATTAAAAGGGTCGCTGTCAACTTGCTTTTGTTTTTATTGCTTTTAATTTCTGCTTTTCTTTTTTCTCTGCTATTTATAATATTCTCTTTAAAAGTTCAAAAATAACATCTCTCTCTTTAGCCTCTTGGTTGTTTTCTACTAGTGAGTGTTTCTTTTCCAGCTTTTAGCATGTTTCCAAGGGACAGAGCAATGTCATCAGCTTGGGTGAATTTGACTGTTCACCCAAATGAACCTTTGGGTATGATCCCCATGTGATTCCTTTTAGTTTTACCCAATAGGACCAGGCCAGCCCAGTATCCCAAAGGACTACAGAATCATGGTGATCAAAAGTCCTTTGAATCATCTATAAGTGTTCTAGAAGATTCCACCTCAAATTAAGTTCACTGTCATTTTCAAATCTTAAGGTGCTATTACCATATACATATCTTTTCCATATGCACCTTCCTAGAGAAAACCAAAATTGCTACCACCTTACATTTTGCATCAAGAATATTTCCTTTGTGTTTTCCTGCCCATGTTATATCAGCAAGGTTAAGACTCAGTCTAGGCTCTCCAGAAAGCAGAGCCTGAGAACAAGGCATGCATGTGATGATGCTTTGTGGGGAGTATAGACCCAAGGAATAGAAATAAGGGGTTTGGGGCTAATAGAAGTAAGTCACAGATAGAAAGAGTCAAATATTAGGGCACATTACCAGCTGGCCATGGATGTCTGTAACTTTTGGTTCAGTTCTAGGAAGGTGTATTTCAGGATCTACTCTCTAAAGTCAAAGATGAGGAAGAATTTTCTACAAGTACCTGACCTTGGTTGGTCATGGTTCACCCCATGGATTGCTAACCTAACTGTCCTAAACAACTGGGATGTGCATGCCTAGATTGCAAGCTGAGTGGTTTCTTGGAGTTTCTGACACCATGTCGCAGGCCTGAGGTACTGGTCCAAAGTTGGGTGATTGGACTAAACCAGCAAGAAGCTTCATGGAACCAGAGGAACTGGTCACTGCAGTAGTAGATGGGTAAAAGAGATGAATGAGACTGAGAGATTCTGAAATGGTGAATTAGAGGCATCTGATAAAAATACTTAACTTCAGGGCAGGTGTTTTAATCCACATTTTACAACGGAAAGACAGGGTTACAGAGGATTGAAACTGCTTGCCTGGCTATGTGGCTATTGAGGGCTTCCTGGTTCCAGCCTATTCACGTCCCATTAGGTTGTAATCCATGTGTCAGCATCAGTGCTCCGTGATGCCAGATCCCAAGCTTTCCCCTCCATCCTACAAAACATTGCAGAACCTGGAGGAAGATCTCCCTTTTTCACTCTGAAGGCCAAGAGGAACTTTGTCTTCAAGTTATCCAAAACCTACATGTGTTGGCCACAGCCTAGACAGGAATACATCTATGCATGTATTATTCAAGATTCTTATTAAACAATAGGAAGTGACAAAGTTTCTATGGTTAGTTTGGAAAGGTCATTTACTCATTGAAGTCATTGATGAGGTTATTGATAAACTGCTACTTGATCTCTGTACAATGTTTCTTCATGACAATTATGTTTATAAGGTTTGGAAATGGTTATTTTATTCACTGGATATGAATATTCAATTAATCAACTTTTCATCAAGTACATTCTGTAGTGAAGGTATGAAGATGGGTGCTCTAGAAAATAAAATGGTACTAAAGCACAATCTTTCCCTTGGAAGGTTTCTAATCTAATGAGAAAACATAAAACATAAAACTGTTACTGTCTGTAGGAGGTAAACTCAGTTGAGGTACAGAACTTGAATAGAAAGTAACTGAGTCAGATTCAGAGTTTAGAAGAAGTTTGTGAAGAAGGCTATATGTCAGTTTGACCTTGAAGGATGAACAGGGTTTTACCAGTAAAAGGATGATGAGGGATTAATAACACCCAAAACAAGGAACTCTGAAACTGCACAAAAATGCAAATGTATGGCTAATGACAGATGAGAATGTGGAATGGCTTCAGAGGTTAAAAAATATTGATAAAGGGAAAGAAATAGCAAAAAAATTGAATTGGAAGGTTTTTCTGGTATCAGTCCAAGGAAAGCTTAAACGCCTGCTTGTTTTTTGTTTTTGTTGTTGTTTGCTTGTTTGTTTTCTTTTATTGCTCTCTGAAGCAAAACTTGGATTTTATATCATTGAAAATGGGACAGGAATTATTCATGGCATTTTAGAATGGAAGTGGGGGAGGGTGTGAAAGATATCACCTCGGTTCTTTTTGTCTGATGCTTTTTGACCAACAGGGATGCTGAAAAGTAAAGCACATGGGGGCGCCCCTAACAGCCTCCCAATCACTGGAAACAACTTACTTTGGGCTCTGGGCTCACTGTCCCTAAGCCAGCACAATGCCCCAGCTCCTTCTGTAGGGGTGACTTGTTGGCCCTTTCCAGGGCATTAGGAATCCAAGGACCACCATTCTTCTTAGCCATTCATGAAAAGAACCCAACTCAAGTGTAGATTTCCATGTCTGCTACAGTCCTTTCCATTCCATTATGAGAACTTTTGAGCTGCTACACCTCTTCCCACTGCTAGGATTTCATCCCAAGTCAACCAGGTAAGTAGGTTGACCTTTCCTTACACATAATGTGCTATGTATAGACCACAGCGGGGTGGGGGAAAGGTCTTGCAAAATTTTATCCTACTCTCCAGCAAATACTGTAATCTTTTAACCTCATAAAAATGACTACACTTCTAGGAATCTCAGCCGGTACTAGTTGGGTATCCAGAGAAAAATCAAGTCTACTCTTCATATTGCTAAGATAGAGTTCCTCTCTGTTCATGTTATTGGCATTGTCACCTCTCTTTGTGTATCTTTCAACCTTTCCACTTTCTGTGGTTCTTCCTTTCACCTTTTGTCCACTTCACTCTCTTGAAATCTCCTTGCTTTGTAAGGAAACCATTCTGTGTTCTCAGAATCACCACAGAACACTGCTTCCTTATACTTCTTAATTGTGATGAGATCGTCCCAATACCTTAACCTCCAAAAGTTCCTAGAAGCTCTGTTTCATTTGTTCAAAGTAAGGGAAATGTTACTCTGGAGAGGTCAAATCCCGAGCAGAGACTGTTTATTTACTTCTCCATCTCAAGCGCCGCAAGGCCCCAGGGCCATGTCTGGACTATACTCTTTTATTATTATGTAACACGATTCCTCTTTTGAGCCTCCAGCTAAGTGACTCAAATGTCTTCTGTGAAACTCAGGTATTCACCCATATTTTGTGAAGACTTTGGAAACTGGTTCCAGTCTTTTCTGATATCGTATCTTTTATTAGAGTAAATGATTTAAACACCCAAATGGTAGATCCAGTGGAGACCTTTGACTTCCTAGCCCTTTGTATGTCATGAACTCCGGGGCCCATCACCTGAGATACCTGTCTGCCGAATCACTCTTTATAGATGAGCAAGTGTGGGTCATGCCTTGTGGGTAGTAGCAACATATCAGTGAGAGTCAGAATTTTGGGAAGAAGTTGATCAAAAAGATTAGCAATACTTATAGTTTCAAAAAATATATATGGTAAAGTATAGATAGGGAAACAGTAGAAACAGTGTCAGACTTTATTTTTTTGGCTCCAAAATCACTGCGGATGGTGACTGCAGCCATGAAATTAAAGATGCTTACTCCTTGGAAGAAAAGTTATGACAAACCTAGATAGTATATTCAAAAGCAGAGACATTACTTTGCCGACTAAGGTCCGTCTAGTCAAGGTTATGGTTTTTCCTGTGGTCATGTATGGATGTGAGAGTTGGACTGTGAAGAAGGCTGAGCGCCGAAGAATTGATGCTATTGAACTGTGGTGTTGGAGAAGACTCCTGAGAGTCCCTTGGACTGCAAGGAGATCCAACCAGTCCATTCTGAAGGAGATCAGCCCTGGGATTTCTTTGGAAGGAATAATGCTAAAGCTGAAACTCCAGTACTTCGGACACCTCGTGCAAAGAGTTGACTCATTGGAAAAGACTGTGATGCTGGGAGGGATTGGGGGCAGGAGGAGAAGGGGATGACCGAGGATGAGATGGCTGGATGGCATCACGGACTCGATGGACGTGAGTCTGAGTGAACTCCGGGAGATGATAATGGAAAAAGAGGCCTGGCGTGCTGCGATTCATGGGGTTGCAAAGAGTCGGACACGACTGAGCGACTGAACTGAACTGAACTGAACTGAACTGAAGAGAGACTCTTCATCTCCTGAAAGTGACAGGTAGACAAAACTAAAAATTCCAGGTGAAAGAAGAGAGGAAAAGGCACAAGCTGAAAGAACTGCTAGAACTCATTAGTGAAAGGATGCTGATCCTGTGTCTTGGGCTAGACTTGCCTTTACAGTGTGAAAAGGAAGATGGCAGGAACCACTTTAGAAATGTACTCCCAGAACTACACCTGGAACATTAGAATAGCTCTGCCCCTGAGTTCTCACAGCCTAAAACTCCAAGTGCTGGTCACAATCCGCCAGCTTCCTCTTTTACCACTTAACTCTCACTTTAACAGTGCTTCATCTGAATGAACCCAACCCAACCCAAAATCTCTCCCCCATCCCCATTTCCCCCATTCCCCTTGGCTTTGTTTTTTATTTCTTGCTAAACCCACAACCAACTGAGGAGAAATTTTAACCCATATATTGCCAGATGTTCAAGGGTTTCCTTTTCCTTCTGCAAAGCAAAATCTTGGGTCAATTCAACCGTCTGCCCACATTGGGACTATTGAGAGTTTCTGAAGGAAATCATGTTATTGTACAAAGATTTTAAGACTGTAACAAAGGCCATTTGGAAGTGTGGGTGGGGGTTATAAACAAATTGACTGCAGGTTACTCCAAGTATTTTCTGTCTCAAGAATCCAAGTTAGCCTCTCTGGGAATAAATGCAGTGGAAGCTGGAAGGCAGGAGGCAGGACCTGGAAAGTGGGAGAGAAGAGTTAAGAGTCAATAATCAACGACTCTGAGTCATAAAACCAGAAAGGCATTGAACATTTAGAAGGAGCTCTGGCCCCATAAAGAAAACAATGCCTCTTAGTAAGCATATTATCTGCAACAAAGCAAAACAAATTTTCAAGCATTTTACTGAAACTGCTGGGGAGGGAATTCATGAAAAGTTTCTATTTAGCAAAGGATAGAGAAAGGAAATTAATAATACAGTGCCCATTATTGCTAATTTAAGATGTATAGAATGTCACTGATGTGATCTTTTATACTGCAATGATGTTTTTCCTTTGTTTTCGGGAAGCACAGCAAGGCTGGGAAACAGAAGAGCAGGCTGATTGAAGGTCTAGGTTTTGCAGTCAAAATGCTTGGATTTAATTCTCAGCTCAGCCACTCATTAACTGTACGAACACTGGCAGATTCCTACATTCCTCTATACCTGTTAGGGTAACTTCCTTTTCTCACTTGAGAAAAAGAAATTCTATTATTATTTCTGAACATTTATATATAGAGAGTTGACTATAAGTCATGTATGGTCTAAAGATTTCATTAACACATAGAATTCTCAGAGTGACCCTATTAATTTTATTAATAGTTTCATTATTTCAAAGATGAGGAAACCGAGACATGAAAGATGAAATAACTTGCTCAAAATCACGCAGCTAGAGAGTACCAGTGTCAAATTCCAAACGCTGGCAGTGTGACTCCACTCTGCCTTCTGGTCTACCTGCATTCTTGGAGGGCAGCATGTTAAATGAGTTTACTACTCATTCCAACAATTGGGCAGCAAAGTACCTGCCCCTCCTTTGTCCTCTTAACACCTTCAAGAAGGCCAGCGAGAAAGAGTAAGCTGTGTTTGCCACAGACTGGGCTGGGACTCTAAGTGGAACCATCCTGTGATACTCTTTGGAGAAGTTTATTGGGGATATGTATGAGTGAGGGGAGGCAAGGTGGCGAAAGATGTGGTATTATTTCATTATGATAAATATTGAACATAGTTTTCTTTGAGAAAAAGTAGCAAATAGAGACTGAAGTACTTAACCAAGAGGCTAAAGGAGTAATTAGTGAGGAAAGGTCTGGAGGAGGCAGAAAATATCAATGTAAGAATATTAAAAAAGTAGGGTTCATCTGTGGAGATCTGAGAGCACCAAGGATTTGCAAAAATATAGATAAGTTTGGAGAAGAATGGAAGGTAAATGGAATTATTTCACTCTTATAGATCTTCATTACTCAGTAAATATTTGTCGAACCAATGAATAACTTGTATGTACCTGAAAGGAAAGCCTATGCCTTTTAACTTTTCAAGGATCCTGAACATAAATTTGACACTTAATTAAGGCCGCTGCTGCTTCCATAAATGTTCTCAGACTAAACAATTAATTTTGTTGATTCTTCTCAAACCATACTGACCCATAAACTTTAAACACAAAATAATAGAGCTGGAAGGATCCCTAGAGACCTCCTAACAAGGTCAGCACAAAAAAAGCCATTGAAGTGAGGTATATTGTCTGCAGTCAGTTGTGTTTGCTCTGTAGCCCCTTGTGTTACAAGGTTTTGAAAGAGTTTCCATATTTAAGAAATGAGAGATTTCCTATGAAAAAATGTACTCCCAGCATTGTTGAGATGTTGATTTTTCTTTTTCCCTGGGGAAGGTGGATCTGCATTTCTGCATGTCAGCAATTAGCTGGAGCTGAGGGACCCCTGCCCTTCTAGACAGGATGGTTAGTCAGTTCTCAGAACTCCTTTCAAGTCCTGTGTGCTGCTGCCTGATCATTTCCACCTTCGTCCCAGCCCTGCAGGATGTGAGTTTGTGTCAGGAACCAGGAAACTGAGCCCCAGGCAAGTAAAGGGCTATACCATGTAATGAACACAGTAGCCCCCTTACCTGATTTCCTTCTGGAATAATATCCCAGTGAGGCAATTCTGCTGGGTCTCATTGTGACATGGGGCAAGCTACGGAATGTAAACAAATCACAATCTAAACGGAAATCTTTGATTATACAATGCATTAGTGAGATCCACACTTAGATTACCATGATCAGTTCTGGTCATCACATTATAAAATAAAATATTGAAACACTTGACAATGCAAAGAGAAAGAGATGAGCTTGATCTTCTGCTGTGATTATATTGTATTAATGACTTCCTATCATATTACTGGTTTCTGTAGTCTATTAGAGAAAATAACATGTAATAATATGATGGCAAGAAAGCTAAGAGAGGAGCCATGTTGCTTTTCTAGAGATTTTGAAAAACAATAAAAAAGTATTTTTTTCCCCCCTTGAAAGTAAATAGTGCTTTCCTAATCAGGGTGAAATTATTTATTAATCATTAAGATTGTAAATTAGGGAATTATTTATTCAACAGATGATAAAGTTGTATCACTCAAAAATTATGCTGAAAAAAAACACAATGAATAAAGAAGCTGGTATACTTTACCAATCAGACATTGTATCCAGGGTATAATTTCACATAATGACATAGTGTAGGGAGTAACATAGTTATCAAAGACAGTAATTCTTTTCACAAGGAAGTATGTTACTGAACTATTACAAGGATTCTTGGTAGCTCTCAAAATTTGCTGCTTTTCCAAGCTCATTGACTGTTGATTGGGATGGTGAAGTTAAAACAGGATTCATCCTCTTTAACCTTAGGTATTTTGGCACAAAAATGACAAAATGAAGAGCTTCAAGCAACACTGGCCATTTGGCAGCTCTGATATAATTATATCCAATTTATTTGCTATTCCAATACCATATTTGAGTTCAGATCTTTGTAGCTGCCAACTATTGATATCGTTAACTCCTCTCAGAGAAAGATGGAAGCCATCCCACTCACTTTTGTGATTCATTCCTGTCCTATCCCTTCCCTATAGGTGAGGATATTAATGATTTCTGACCCTTAGATTAGGTGATAGGTTTATAAATGTTAATGTCATACAAAAAAAAAAACACAGAAAGTTGCATAAATACTTTTTATATATCAGATAATACTAATGAAACTTGGGAGCTTTCAGTTTCAGCTTGGAGAAGTAGAAGATGAGAAAGAGCATCTCTCACACATGAAAAAAGAAAAGAGTTGGATGGACTGCAAATTAATGACTTTTCGTAAACTCACCAGAGAACTGACTTCACACACCACATGAATGTGTGTGTGTATATTTATCATTAAAAAGGAAGAATACATAAAGATTAACACTACTTGCTTTTACAACTTCTTCACAACTCTAAAAATCAAAGGAATATGATATTGGTACAATGATAGAAAAATAGATCAGTGAACAGTTCCAAAATAGACCAATATAGAGAAAATTGAATTTCAATAAAAGTGCAAAGGAAATTCACAGAGAAGGAACGGTCTTTTCACAAATCAGTCTTCAGCTGAGAATCAATATGCAAGGAAAATGAACTTTAATCCATACCTGGAACAAGATATAAAATTTTTAACTAGAAATAGATCATTGAAATCAATGTAGAATTTAAATTGCACAATGTCTAGATAAAAATTGAGGACCTTGGTTTACACAATTTTTAAAAAATTTGACACCTAAATCAAGACCTTTTAAAATAGAAAGATAGAATTTTTAAATAAAAACATATCTTAATCCTCTCTTCAAATTTAGTAAAAAGAAAATGAAAATATAAGTGCAGATTAGAAAATATTTGAAAGTCATTTACATGAGAAATAAATTTTATCCAGAAAGTATAAAGAAAACCAAAATTCTTAAATATATGTACAATAAACTAAGGAAAAAACACTCAACATCACTGAAAATTTAGCTGCAGTAAGATATCACTATATATGTGTTACAAGGGCTAAAATGTTGCAAGGACATGAAGAAATTAGAATTTACCTGCACTAATCATGGTGAGATAAGTTGGCACAACCATTTGGAGAGCAGTTAGACAATTTCTTTAAAAAGTCATGCAGTATCCTTTGATCCAGGCATTCTATTTCTAGATATTTATGAAAAAGTAATGAAAACATTTGACCACACAAAGTCTTGTGACAAGAACGTTCAAAATAGTTTTATTTGAAATACCCCTAAACTGGAAGCGACTCCAATATCTATCAATAATTGAATGCAAAAATGAATTTTACTATATCTATAAAATAGAATGCTACTCAAGAATGAAGAGAGTAAACTATTGATAGGTGCAACAAGACTGATAGTTTTCCAAATGATTATGCAAGAGTAAAAGAAGTCAGACAAAAAAAAGAGAGAGAGCATACAATATAGTTCAATTTATACAAATTACATAAAACTCTAATTAATCTACAGTAGCAAAAAACAGATAAGTAGTCGCCCGGGAATGATAATTTGGACCAGGGAGGAGTGAAAGAGACAGATTATTAAGGGAAGAAGGAAGTTTTGAAAGTGATGAGTGTGTTCATTTTCTTGATTTTAGTGATGGACTCATAAATGTATATGTATTTCAAAACATTACATTATATAATTTATATCTATATAGTTTATTATATATAAATTATACCTCAATAGTTTATTTTTAAAATTTAATAATGCCTTTCCATCTCTGAGGATAGCCAAAGAAACAGGAGAAAAATATATTACACTATGTAATATATTTATAAATATATATCTACACATATATGTATACATACTATATTCATTAATGATAGTTATACGACTGATAAAGATAGTCTGTGCTAGGACCATTTGAGATTTGTTATTTGTTCTTGTTTCATTTCAATTCTGCCCTAGTGGTGCATAGTTTTGATGCCCATTTTCTTGAAAAAAGTACTCAGATTTTTTTTGTTTCCTAAAGATTGCCTCAAAGTGGATGATATTGAAAGTGCTACCAAATATAAGAACTCATTTTAAAAATGTCTGGGAAGACTATTATCCTAAAGGATTATTTTCCTCAGGCATGATGGTGAAAATGTAGGGCAAGGATTCTTACCAATAACACTGATCATCAATAATACTAAAGTTAATGAGGGTGCTGCTAAAAATATTAATTGCGCTTAAAATGGCAATGATAATAGTTTTAATTTATTGGAAAGTCAGAGACTATTTCTAAGCCCTTCAAATATGCCATCTGATTTTTATCTTCATAAAGGCTTATGTGATAATCACCATCCCCATTTTCAGATGAACAACCCATAGCACTGAGAGATTAGCATCTTGTTGAGGGGCACATGGTGAGTTTATTTTCTGTCCTCAATGCCTGATACATAGTAATTGTGTGTCAGTCAGGATACTGGCAGGAAGGAGATAACATATCCAAAGTGTTTAATTGAAGAGGAATTATTTATAGCTTTGTGGAAACTCCCAGAGACTAGAAAATGTGGGAACTGCTAGCCATCAAAAACCTTGAAGGGGTAAACAGTCTTCCTAAGGTCTGGAGAAAGCTTGGTGCCATTAGTGAGGGACATTTTTTTTTCTCAGTCAAGAGATTGAAAACCCAATTTTCTGAAAATTGAGCTTGTACTTCCAATGGAGATGTGAACAAGATGACCTAATATTGATTCGATCTTCATTGTCATGAACTTCCAGTGATTCCTTAGAAGTGTTCGTGACTTTTAAAGAGGCACAACAAGGTCATTTTTATAACTGATATTTAAAATTATTTATGATCCTGAATAAAGCATTTTAATAAAAATTTAAGCAAGGTTATTTGAATATAGATTTAAAGAGTTGAACAGAGAATCAAACTTATTCTGTGCATTGCAAAAAGTGGATGGAATATAAAAACACTTAATTGTGTCTTTGTGCATTTTTGAAAACCTTATTTAAATGTCTGTTTGGAAAATAAAATGTCAAGAATATATTGCAACCCCTCTCTTGCAGACAGACTGCTTGTCCCTTGACTGACTGGAAATGTAGTAATTAAAACCTCAGCCATCACGAATATCATATGACACTTCATGGACATAACACTAAATTATTGCAATGCCATCAGGAATATTTATCTTTTGTCTGTAGGATAATTTTAGTAAGTTTTATGTCTAGTTGGCTGAAATGTCTGAGTTTCATTTATAACAATATTTCCATCTCTGGTCGTGGTCTTCCAGAGACCCGGGATCATGTCAGTTCTCAATCCACACCGTACTCTTCTGTACAGAGAATCCTATGGCAGCTTTGATCACAGTGATGCTATCCTCAGCGACCTCACTTCACTAGCAATGCCAAGTTGCTAATGAGAACAAATCCAGGGCTTTTATAATCATCTCATCTGCCCTCTGGACTTTGCCCATCTTTTTAGTCAAAGAGAACACTTGGTAATAAGGATTACCATGGTGTATGTACCATTCATCAGTGAATTTGTTTAACAACCATTTACTGAATTATCTGTTATCTTCAGGAAGAATTATAACACAGGGTATTCACAATGGTGACTGTGGCATTTTGTTTTGGAGGACATTAATGGTAGCAACAGTTGGAGCAACAATGGCTATTGTTATGTGATGGTGGTTTGGTCACTAAGTCGTGTCCAAATCTTCTGACCACAAGGACTGTAGCCCTCCAGGCTCCTGTGTCCTTGGGAGTTCCATGGCAAGAATCCTGGAATGGGTTGCCATTTCCTTCTCCAAGGGATCACTCCGACCCAGGGATCAAACTCACGTCTCCTAACTTGGCAGGCAGTCTTCTGCATTGCAGGTGGATTCCTCACCAACTAAGTTGCCAGGGAAGCCTACTGTTGTGTAGGCTAACTTTTGTACGAATAGAAATTATTGTAATCTCTGGCACAACTACTACTTTATGTTTATAATTCAGTTCCGTTCAGTTGCTGAGTCATGTCTGACTCTTTGCAACCCCATGAATCACAGCACGCCAGGCCTCCCTGTCCATCACCAACTCCCGGAGTTCACTCACACTCATGTCCATCGAGTCAGTGATGCCATCCAGCCATCTCATCGTCGTCCCCTCCTCCTCCTGCCCCCAATCCCTCCCAGCATCAGAGTCTTTTCCAATGAGTCAACTCTTCGCATGAGGTGGCCAAAGTACTGGAGTTTCAGCTTTAGCATCATTCCTTCTAAAGAAATCCCAGGGCTGATCTCCTTCAGAAGGACTGGTTGGATCTCCTTGTAGTCCAAGGGATATTCAAGAGTCTTCTCCAACACCACAGTTCAAAAGCATCTATTCTTCGGTGCTCAGCTTTCTTCACAGTCCAACTCTCAAATCCATACATGACCACTGGGAAAACCATAGCCTTGACTAGATGGACGTTAGTCGGCAAAGTAATGTCTCTGGTTTTGAATATGCTATCTAGGTTGGTCATAACTTTTCTTCCAAGGAGTGAGGATCTTTTAAGTTCATGGCTGCAATCACCATCTGCAGTGATTTTGGAGCCCCCCAAAATAAATTCTGACACTGTTTCCACTGTTTCACCATCTATTTCCCATGAAGTGATGGGACCAGATGCCATGATCTTCGTTTTCTGAATGTTGAGCTTTAAGCCAACTTTTTCACTCTCCTCTTTCACTTTCATCAAGAGGCTTTTTAGTTTCTCTTCACTTTCTGCCATAAGGGTGGTGTCATCTGCATATCTGAGGTTATTGATATTTCTCCCAGCAATCTTGATTCCAGCTTGTGTTTCTTCCAGTCCAGCGTTTCTCATGATGTACTCTACATAGAAGTTAAATAAGCAAGGTGACAATATACAGCCTTGACATACTCCTTTTCCTATTTGGAATCAGTCTGTTGTTCCATGTTCAGTTCTAACTGTTGCTTCCTGGCCTGCATACAGATTTCTCAAGAGGCAGGTTAGGTGGTCTGGTATTCCCATCTCTCTCAGAATTTTCCACAGTTTATTGTGATCCATACAGTCAAAGGCTTTGGCATAGTCAATAAAGCAGAAATAGATGTTTTCCTGGAACTTTCTTGCTTTTTCCATGATCCAGCAGAGGTTGGCAATTTGATCTCTGGTTCCTCTGCCTTTTCTAAAAGCAGCTTGAACATCAGGAAGTTCACGGTTCACGTATTGCTGATGCCTAGCTTGGAGAATTTTGAGCATTACTTTACTAGCATGTGAGATGAGTGCAATTGTGCGGTAGTTTGAGCATTCTTTGGCATTGCCTTTCTTTGAGATTGGAATGAAAATGGACCTTTCCCAGTCCTGTGGCCACTGCTGAGTTTTCCTAATTTGCTGACATATTGAGTGCAACGCTTTCACAGCATCATCTTTCAAGATTTGAAATAGCTCAACTGGAATTCCATCACCTCCACTAGCTTTGTTTCTGGTGATGCTTTCTAAGGCCCACTTGACTTCATATTCCAGGATGTCTGGCTCTAGATGAGTGATCACACCATCGTGATTATCCAGGTTGTGAAGACCTTTTTTGTACAGTTCTTCTGTGTATTCTTGCCACCTCTTCTTAATATCTTCTGCTTCTGTTAGGTCCATACCGTTTCTGTCCTTTAT
Source organism: Capra hircus (assembly GCF_001704415.2). NCBI lineage: Eukaryota > Metazoa > Chordata > Mammalia > Artiodactyla > Bovidae > Capra > Capra hircus. The sequence continues at coordinate 18,887,208 of NC_030831.1, read as the reverse complement.
CAAGCCCATCTTTGCATGAAATGTTCCCTTTGTATCTCTAATTTTCTTGAAGAGATCTCTAGTCCTTCCCATTCTGTTGTTTTCCTCTATTGCTTTGCATTGATTGCTCAGGAAGGCTTTCTTATCTCTTCTTGCTATTCTTTGGAACTCTGCATTCAGATGCTTATATCTTTCCTTTTCTCCTTTGTTTTTCGCTTCTCTTCTTTTCACAGCTATTTGTAAGGCCTCCCCAGATAGCCATTTTGCTTTTTTGCATTTTTTTCCATAGGGATGGTCTTGATCCCTATCTCCTCTCCAATGTCACGAACCTCATTCCATAGTTCATCAGACACTCTATCTATCAGATCTAGTCCCTTAAATCTATTTCTCAGTTCCACTGTATAATCAGAAGGGATTTGGTTTAGGTCATACCCAAAAGGTCTAGAGGTTTTCCCTACTTTCTTCAATTTAAGTCTGAATTTGGCAATAAGGAGTTCATGATCTGAGCCACAGTCAACTCCTGGTCTTGTTTTTGTTGACTGTATAGAGCTTCTCCACCTTTGACTGCAAAGAATATAATCTGATTTCAGTGTTGACCGTCTCGTGATGTCCATGTGTAGAGTCTTCTCTTGTGTTGTTGGAAGAGGGTGTTTGCTATGACCAGTGCATTTTCTTGGCAAAACTCTATTAGTCTTTGCCCTGCTTCATTCCGCATTCCAAGGCCAAATTTGCCTGTTACTCCAGGTGTTTCTTGGCTTCCTACTTTTGCATTCCAGTCCCCTATAATGAAAAGGACATCTTTTATATTTATATATATTTATATTTATAATTAGTGGCACATCAATTAAGATGAACTTTCTTTCCACTGTGGCTTTGTCAATAATAGGTTGTGTAATAAATACATAAAATTTAAAAATAATAAAGCAGCCTGTTAGCTATTTGATCTTGGACTGCAAGGAGATCCAACCAGTCCATCTTAAAGGAAATCAGTCCTAAATGTTCATTGGAAGGACTGATGCTGAAGCTGAAGCTCTGATACATTGGCTGCCTGATGCAAAGAACTGACTCATTGGAAAAGATCCTGATGCTGGGAAGGATTGAAGGCAGGAGGAGAAGGGGACAACAGAGGATGAGATGGTTGGATGGCAACACTGACTCGATGGACGTGAGTTTGAGCAAGCTCTGTGGTTGGTGATGGACAGGGAAGTGTGGCATGCTCCAGTCCATAGGGTTGCAAAATGTCAGACATGACTGAGCAACTGAACTGAACTGAATTGAAGGCAGTCTGTATTTCCTAGAGTTCAAGCTTTCCTCAAAGTTCAGTTAAGTCAATCATACATCCTGATGTACCTGGATTTTCTGTAAACATACATTTTGTGGGATTACAGTTCTCTTAAAATATTCTCTGTGTGGAAAATTTTCCAGTATATGAGTTTAATTTCTAGTGCAATTTGGAGGGCAACATTTTTCTTCATGAAAATTTTGTTTGCCATTTTTTTACTTTTCTTGTCAAAATTGAAATATTGAAAAAATTACCATTTCTGGATACCTCATATTCATCAATATAAATATCAATTTCCTGCCATGACGCAGTAGATTAATACTCTCAGTAAGTATGTGTTTCCCAAAGAAAAGTTCTAAACTATGTTTTACCTGCCTCTGTTGTTTTATCCCTTGCCGTTAGTTCTACTTTTCACCTTTTGTGTGTATGTGTGTCTTTATATGGGCATCCTAGGGGCTTCCCAGGTCATGCTAGTGGTAAAGAATCCATCTGCCAACGCAGGAGATATAAGCAACAAAGTTTCCATCTCTGGGTCGGGAAGATTCTCAGGAGGAGGGCATGGCAACCCACTTCAGTATTCTTGCCTGGAAAATCCCATGGACAGAGGCGCCTGGCAGGCTATAGTCCATAGTGTCACAAAGAGTAGGACACGATTGAAGTGACTTAGCATGCACGCACAATGGGCATCTGCCTGGAGCCAGTAGCTCTTAATACATTCTCAATTTTTGGTGAAATAGCAGCAGCATGAGTTTTGGCATTGAACAGCATGACTGGTAAGAGAATAGCCTTGAACAATTTGCTCAAATTCACTGAATTTTAATTTCCTCATTTTCTCTCAAATTTCTTAACCTCTTTCAAAATGAGTTTATTCATCAGTTAGAGAAAATTATAGAATAAAAAGATATCACAGGACATTTTTAAGGTTAAGATGAGGTAATAAATATAAAGTATTTTGCACATGCTTGTGACATAGTAAAAACTCTGTAAATGGTACATGATATTGACATGATCACTAAGTGAGGCAATGGACATGAACTTCTTGGTGTGTAGTATGTGCTTGATAACTATTAGTTTATTTAGTTTCCTCTAAAAATGTATGAGCTCCCATCTGTGTATGTGGATTAAAGTGCATGGGCTTTGTCATTCTCTTTTCTTTATTGCTATGGGGCCATCCTCACTTATTTCTGGGTTCAAAGTTATGTCTCAATAGTTTATATGGCTGGATGTCTTCCTGTAAGGCAATTGTGCTACATATTTTATGCCTAGGGAAACCAAAGAATATAATTATCTGCCTCACTTTTCACTGTACGTCAAGATTTAGTTAATTGACTCCAGTTCATTTTGCCCAGAGCATCTCCTCTGAGACAGATACCATGGTCACTGGTATTAGCTGATAGGAACTGTGGTCCTATAGAGAGAAAAGAGGGATGAGGCTCTCCCAGTCATAGAATTCCCAGTGACCACGAAACAGCCAGTGGCTGGTAATAACTTCCTCTCCCCTCTGACTTGGAATGGATTGCAGGCACTGACCTAGAGGGGAAAGGCTTCATCTCCAAACATCAGCCAATCTCATCTCATTGCAAGGGAAAGGCCCCTGGAGATGTGCTCCTATCCATCATGTGGACAGCTTTGGCCAAAGTGCCCACTACATCACTGGGTTTAATAAAAAGTTGCTGGAGGCTGCAGTACTAGTGACAGATGTAAACCGCTGCATGGCCAGAGCCTACGAGTTCTCCAAAGGTGGAGGTATACTTGAGGAGGAAGAGGAGGAAAGGAAAGAGAAGACAAAAAGAGGAGTGAAAAATGATAAGGCAAACACTTCACAAGAACCATTAATAGTGAATTTAATAAACTGAAATACACCTCTAAAGGAGAAGCCTTTACTCTGAAAAGAAAAAATCTGAGAAGATAAATGACAAAAGAGTACAAAAGATACAACCAAAGAAGTAAATCAGGAAATCATGAAACTTTTCTATTAAATCCAAGCATGCCAGAATTAAGAGAGCAATAGATTACCCTAGAAATTTGAAAGAAATAAATCAAGAAAAATTGTTGAAAAGCATTAACTTTATGGCAATTGTTATCACACAATCTTATCACATAACATGTAAATATCCCTTAATGTATATATAGAACTTCAAGGCTGAGCACATATTAGGCATTTAAAAAAGTTGTGTCAAGTGACTAATGACTTACCAATTAGCCAAATGTCCATACAAAAGACAATCATTACTATTTACACACTTGGTCAAATCACAAGGGTTCAGTTTATATTTTGCATCTCAATATTCTAATTTTTTTCTAACTGGTTATGACCAACCTACATAGCATATTAAAAAGCAGAGACATTACTTTGCCAACAAAGGTCTGTCTAGTCAAGGCTATGGTTTTTCCAGTGGTCATGTATGGATGTGAGAGTTGGACTGTGAAGAACGCTGAGCGCTGAAGAATTGATGCTTTTGAACTGTGGTGTTGGAGAAGACTCTTGAGAGTCCCTTGGACTTCAAGGATACCTCACCAGTCCATTCTAAAGGAGATCAGTCCTGGGTGTCCTTTGGAAGGACTGATACGGAAGCTGAAACTCCAATACTTTGGTCACCTCATGTGAAGAGTTGACTCATTGGAAAAGACTCTGATGCTGGGAGGGATTGGGGGCAGGAGGTGAAGGGGACGACAGAGGATGAGATGGCTGGATGGTATCACCGACTCTATGGACATGAGTTTGGGTAAACTCTGGGAGTTGGTGATGGACAGGGAGGCCTGGTGTGCTGCGATTCATGGGGTCGTAAAGGGTCGGACACGACTGAGTGACTGAACTGAACTGAACTGAATGTCACTATATTCAATAATATGAATGACCCAGCAGTTTTCACATGAAATAGACAATTTTGAAAACTAAGGATTCTTCCTAAGATGTATCATGCATATGCATATACAGGTATGTTCATATGCTCAATTGCTAAGTTGTGTCTGACTCTGCAACTGCATGGACTATTGCCTGGCAGGCTCCTCTGTCCATGCGATTTTCCAAGCAGGAATGCTGAAGTGGGGTGCAATTTCCTCTTCCAAGGGATCTGCCCAACCCAAAGATTGAAATCGTGTCTCTTGCATCTCCTGCATTGGCAGGCAAGTTCTTTTACCACTGAGCCTGCACATAGATAGGCAGGCTATGATGTATTCATACTAAACACAAAGATTCATTCGATGTTGAAAAAAATGGGTCAAATATGGCCCAGGATTTCACAATACTTAAAATCCGTTCTTTCCTGGCATATCATAGGAAAGTGGATCAAAATGCGTATCAGAGAAGACATGGAAGACTTCAGATCCTGGACCTGCAGAGGTCCTTATGTAAAATGTTCTTATAGACTCATGGTGAAGACTTCCTCACCCACATACCTCATTGCCTTGAACAATAATTCCAGAGACTCTCTAGGGCAAGAATCATTACTTCTGTTTTTTTCCCCCCAAATATTTTATATATATATAGCATGTAGAAGGCAAGAGTAAATATAAAACTGCTCACAGTTGTATTCTTAACACTAGAATAGTGCCTGGCTTATCATGGATGTTTAAAAATAGGCATTAAATTAATAAATACACCCTGATTTCAAATACTATAAAATAATGTGGAATCTGGTTTAATTATAGTTGGTACAATGATGTAACAAATATGCAAAACATTTTTTTTTCTCTAAGCTTTATACTAAAGCTGTACCTGTCAGATAGGCCAAAGAATAACTATTAATAACAACTAACTATCTCAGTCACATCTAGTGTAACCAGTCTCTTTCAGCTAAGGATGTTCCAAGAGGTACTGGCCTTTTGTCTGTTTCCTGTTGCAGAGAATGTGAACTATTATATTGTGGATTCTTGATGCATGTTTCTTGAATGAATGAATTCATCAGTGAACAAATCAATAAATGAATATTGGAAAAACTCAGTTTCTTTTGAAATTTAGCTAATTTTTTAAACATTTTTCCCATCCTCCCCTAGATGGGATCCAGATGTATGTGACAGGGGAGCAAATTTGTGTCACAAAGAAGTCAGTGCCCCAAACCAAGTCTGTTCACTTAGTTGAATAAGGACTTCCTGATCTTATTGCATTACTTTCATGCAGTCTCAGCTGCAAACCACTCTTAATTCCCAGATTAACTTTCACTCATATCTCAGTTCTGGCTGCATATTTCTCGTTTGATGCTGCTAATGAATCACTCAATTCCAATTCTTCCACCCCATGGACTGTAGCCCACCAGGCTCCCCTGTCCAATGGACTTTTCAGGCAAGAATACTGGAGTGGGTTACTATTTCCTTCTCTAGGGGATATTCCTGACTCAGGATTTGAACCCGAGTCTTCTGTGTTCCCTGCATTGCAGACAGATTCTTTACTTACTGAGCCATTGGGGAAGGCACATCTCTCTCAGTAGGTCTATTTTACTTCTTGTATCAACGTCTTTTAATTGTTAAGAATCTTTGACACCCCATCACCAAACCCTAAGTTTTTTAACTGAATTATGTTCAACTTTAAAATTTTGATCTGTTTGCTTAGTTGATTTAAATATGACTTAATGTTAACATTTAAATTCAAATTTATAAGAATAAGATGTTAAAATTGAATTAAATTTAAAATAATTTTTCAAATTAAAATGGTGATCTGTTTTTTTTTGTTCATCATAATAACAGCAGATGAATTTATAATTATATAAATCTATACATAGATGATATGAGAGGAGATAATAACAGATGAGAGGCATCATCAGTGAAATTTAGAAAGCTAGAGTTTGGAGTCTGGGTTGATAATCAAACAAGGTGCTAAAGACACAGACATTAAGAGCAAATCTACTTTTTGAATGATGACATCTTCCTGTTTCCTTCTTTCAGCTGACTTCAGAGTACTGGCAACCATCGTTGTCACCTAATCAACAATAGGTATCAAGCTTCCCTCTTTGGAGAAGTATGCATAGATACTGCCACTTGTGGATTTCCAGTAAAATGGCCAAGTTTCTAAGAGCCTTAGAATACAGTTCAATATAAACAAAATTTTACCATCACTCCCACATATAGCTTTCATGCTTTTTGTTATCACGCTCTTAAGTATAAATCTCTATGTAAATATTATTAGAATTTTTTTAAAAGCTCTCCAACAAAAAGGAAAAAGAATATGAATTTAAGTAAAAATGAAAAACACTGAGGGGAAATCAGAGAGTGGAAGAAATATCCCAAATATAAGTTAATACATCATGTGTTCAAGTAAATATCAAACACACAAGGAAAAAAAAAGATTTTGGGAGAGGGAAACTTTCAAAAAATACCTCATAGAATGAGGTTACTAGACAGTGTTCTCTTGCCAACAAAGGTCCATCTAGTCAAAGCTATGGTTTTTCAGTAGTCTTGTATGGATGTGAGAGTTGGACCATAAAGAAGGCTGAGCACCGAAGGATCAATTCTTTTGAACTGTGGTGCTGCAGAAGACTCTTGAGAGTCCCTTGGACAGCAAGGAGATCCAACCAGTCAATCCTAAAGGAAGTCAATCCTGAATATTCATTGGAAAGATTGTTGCTGAAGCTGAAGCTCCAATACTTTGGCTACCTGATGCGAAGAGCTGACTCATTAGAAAAGACCCTGATGCTGGGAAAGATGGAAGGCAGGAGGAGAAGGGGACAACAGAAGAGAAGATGGTTAGATGGCATCACGGACTCAATGAACATGAGTTTGAGCAAGCTCTGGGAGCTGGTGAAAGACAGGGAAGCCTGGGGTGCAGCAGTCCATGGAGTTGCAAAGTCGGTCACAACTGAGCAACTGAACAACAAGTCCTAGTATTCATTATCCTTTTGGATAACTATCCTAAACCCACACTTTAACTAAATTTCAGAGTACTTTTTTTGTCATAACTCACAAATTCAAAAACTTAAATGGAATAAGCAGATGAAGCAAGATTAAGTAGAAAAAATTTTGTATCAAGACCTGATAGATAACACATTAGCCCTTCTGTCATGAGCAAATATAAAACAGGACATAATTTATGTCAATGTTTGTCTGTATTTGGTCACACAGTTATGTCTGACTCTTTGTAACCCCATTGACTGTAGCCCATTAGGCTCCTCTGTCCATGGAATTCTCCAGGCAAGAACACTGGTGTGGGTTGTCATTTCCTACTCTAGATGGTCTTCCAGACTCAGAGATCAAAGCTGCATCTCTTGTATCTTCTGCATTAGCAGGCAGATTCTTTAGCACGGCACCACCTAATTTATGTCTACAGTTTTCAGGAATTATACACGAGACAGTACAACTTTATAATTTCTGAAGGGAGGAAAAAATCCCTAGGTTAGCTCTGTAATCACTCCAGGTTTCTATTTTGTGAAAATTTCCTGATTGTGATACAGAGACCTGCACAAGGATCATAGGGAGCTAAAGAAGCAAAGGCCACAATTTAAAATTGCTGCAGTAGCTCAGTGAGGGGCCATAGCAAGGGAAAGAAGATAGATGCATGAGGGAGGGCAGGCAACTAAGTGGAAGGTCTCCATAAATGTTTGACTGAGAGCTGGGATGTGACTCTATAGGGAAGACTACATGAGAAATTCCAGAGACTGCTCTGGGTTTAACTGTGAACACAGGTATTTGAAATCATGAAATGCTGTAAGATTTAATTCTAGACTTTCTAGAATAGAGAAACATTTTAAATATCACAGGCCTCCAGCTGAGAATTGCAAATTCATACCTTTGGAGTAAATTCCACACACCATGGTTGAGCCTATTCTAGACTGTTCTACAGCTTAAAATCAAACATTAATATAATCCACAGAAGAGGTTATTTGAAGGTAATGAACCAGTAACTTAACTGCCTGCTAGAAAAGAACACACTTAGGATTGTTGTTGTTGTTCATTTGCTAAATTGTGTCTGGCTCTTTGCAACCTCGTGGACTGCAGCATGCCAACTTCCCTGTCCTTCACTATTTTTTGGAGTTTCCACAAACTCATGTCCATTGAGTCAGTGATGCCATCCAACGGTCTTCATCCTCTGTCCCCCCCTTGTCCTGCCCTCAATCTTTCCCAGCATCAGGGTCCTTTCTAACGAGTCAGCTCTTCACATCAGGTGGCCAAAGTATTGGAACTTCAGCTTCAGCATCAGTCCTTCCAGTGAATATTCAGGGTTGATTTCCTTTAGGATTGACTGGTTTCTTCTCCTTGATGTCCAAGTAGATTCTTGTCATTTCTGACTTTTATCATTCCCGTCTTGCCAGAAATGTTCCCTTGGTATCTTGAGTTTTCTTGAAGAGATCTCTACTCTCTGCATTGTTCACTTAAGAAAGCTTTCTTACTGCTCCTTGCTATTCTTTGGAACTCTACATTCAGTTGGGTATATTTTTCATTTTCTCTTTTGCCTTTTGCTTCTCTTCTTTTCTCAGATATTTGTAAGGTCTCCTCAGACAACGATATTACCTTCTTTAATTTCTCTTTCTTTGGGATGGTTTTGGTCACTGCTTTCTGTACAATGTTATGAACCTCTGTCCAGAGTCTCTAAATTTTATAAGTCATGATATTCAGTATTGTGGTGATGTTACTTTCTCAGTTGTGTCTGATTCTTTCTGATCACATGGTCTGTAACTTGTCAGGCTCCTCTGTTCATGGAATTCTTCAGGCAAGAATATTGGAATGAATAGCGATTCCCTTCTCCAGGGCATCCTCCTGATTCAGGGATAGAACCTGGGTCTCCAGCACTGAAGGCAGATTCTTTACCATTTGAGCCACCAGGGAATTCTGATATTTCGTATAGGTCAAAATCATTAATATGAAAGAAATGACTATGTAGGCTGGAATTGAGAAAAAAAATATATATCAGTGGATACCAATCTCAAGCTATCAACTCTCTCAGATGCTGTATGTCTTGGCCAAGACTTTAAAGAATTCTTTAAAGACTTTAAAGAATTATTAGAATGATTATCTAGGACTTGAAGGCAAATTTAGTGATAATAAGTGGATAGACAAAAAGTCTTGCAAGAGAAATGCAAATTTAAAAAGAACTACATGACAAGGCACAAAAGTTAAAATAAAGAATTCAATCTATGGTATAATAATTTGAAGATAAAAATCAGCAAACTTAAAGCAGATCAATAGAAATTATTCATTCTAAAAATAAATAAAAAGAATTAAAAGGTGAACAAAACTTTCTGAATGTTTAGCATAATATTAAACAATCTAACAAGTAATTGTAATCACAAAAGGAAAAAGAGAAAAAAAAAACTTAACAAATTAATAGCTGAAAATTTTCCAAATTTGATGAAGCATATTGACTTCCACAACCAAGAGATGGTGAGAAACCCAAAAAGGATAAATGCAAAGAAAATCACACCTAAGCCTATTAGGGTCAAACTGCTGGAAATCAACAATAAAGAAAAAATCTTGACAGCAGGTATAAGGTAGAAAAAACTCATTACACAGAGGGAAAATAGAAAGAAGTTAGATTTTATTTTTTTATCAGAAAGATACAAGCTAGAATCAAATAAAATTATATTTTAAATAGATAAAGAAAAGATTACTGTTCATCCAGCATTCTTCATCAGAAAAAAAATGCTTTTAAAACAAGAGTAAATATATAGTTTCAAGTAAACAAAAGCTGGTGGATTTGTTGCCAACTGTCCATGCACTTTGGAAAAGGTAATAGGTATTCTTTAGGCTGAAGGGAAATGATACCAAATGGAATCTCTCACCTATAGGAAAAAAGAAGAGCACCAGAAATAGGAGGTATGAAAATAGACACAGCACTTTTTATTTCTTATAATTTCTTAAAGAGACTAGTATGCAAACTAAGAATAATAATATTGGGTTGGCAAAATGTTTATTCAGGTTTTTTCCAGAAAATGGTATGGAAAAAACTGATGAACTTTTTGGCCAACCCAATCTTATTAGTTTTATATGAAATGACTTCAAGAGCATAAAGAGCTATCTGTAAAGTAGGGGAGTGGGCAAATTGGAAACATTATTGCAAAATGATTACATTTGTGACATGAGATGTGCCAACTGGAAAGTGTAAATTGGGAACTGTAAAGTATAACATGATAAAATATTGACTGTAAATAGTTTTTATAAAATTACAATGCATATTTTACCACTAGAATTTGCTTAAACTGTTGCCCACATTCCAAGTCTAGCCTGCTTCTGTATAGTCCATGATAAGAATGTTATTTTCAAATTTTATATATTGTCAGAAAACAAACCTACAAACAAATGAAAGAAATGCACAATGGGACTCAAATGTAATTCCCCAAATAATAAAAATATTTTCTATCTGACCCTTTGAAAAAAAACAGTGTGCTCAATTCTGATATAGAGCAACCAACTAAAAATTCAATAGAGGGAAAAAAATGGATATCAATTCAAAATCAGTAAATGTAAAGGATGAACTAAAAATAAATTAACCAAAAAGAAGTTGATATATGAGGAACAGATAGACAATAACAACAGCAACAACAAAAACCTGGAAGGGACAAATTGGCACAAAATCAAACCTATTAACAAGAACATGAAATGTAACTGTATTGAACACTCTAATGAAAAGGCAGATATGGTCACAGTAAATAAAAATGCAAAACTTAAGTATGTATTATCTATAAGAAACCTACTTTAAACGTAAAGACTATATGTTAAAAAAGAAAAGTTAAAAAATATATATATACAATGCAAATAGTAATCACTATAAAGATGATATGGCTAAATTAATATCAGACAAAATAAAAGACAGATTATTAGCAGAGAGAAGAGGATTTTATGATAATAAATAGGAAAATTCATTAACATATATAGCAATCAGAAATGTACATGTACTAAAGAACAAAGCTTTAAAATGAATGAAGCAAAAACAGGGAAATAACAGGAGAGTCACAATATTGAACATTTTAACTCTTCTCCACCAGAAATTGGTAGAAAACACAGATAAAATATCAGTAAGAGTATAGAAGATATTCACAATGCTTTCAAACACATTGTGCTGTTTGATATTCATAAAACATCACATACAACTACTGCAAATTCACATACTTTTCAAATGTACAGAAAATTTTCCCCATAGTAAATCATAGGTCTGGCCATTAAGTTAGTGTCTATAAATTTCAGAAAAGAAACTTGAAAATTTATGTCTATATTTTCTGATCAGAAAGTAATTAAATTAGAATTCAGTAAAATTAAAAGATTTAGAAAGTCCCAAATATGTGGAAACTTGTGTGTTAGTCGTTCAGTCAAGTTCCACTCTTTGTGACCTCATGGGCTACAGCCCATCAAGCTCCTTTGAAAACTAAATATTTCCAAATAATATAAATTTTTTCTAATTATAAGGGGAATTAGAAAAAATACACAAAAGACCTTATAATGTATGACTTTATTTACATGAAATTCTCAAACAGGTGAAACTAATCTCTGATAATAGAAATCAGATCAGTATCAGCACCGTCCTTGGTCATAGCATAGTGTGAGGGTTAATTGCCAAGTGGCACACAAGGGCTTTTGAAGTGATGATGGAAATGTTTTTTGTCTTGACTGGAGAGCTGGCCACAAGATTTATACATTTGTCAAACCTCATCAAACTATACACATAAATATGTGAACTTTATTGTATGTGAAGTTGATTTTTAAAGATAGTGTAGACATAAAGTGCTACAGCCTGGAGTGAAGCCATTTGGAGACAAAAATTTTATGGACACTAAGCATACCAAAGAAACCATACTTGCGGGCCCTTTGGGGCCACTACTAGCTTCTGAGTTCTGATTACGCTGGCATCAGCATTGTTTTTCCAAGTGATTGTTTACTCCACTTTCTTGGCCCTTTTGCTGTTGCTGAATAACCATCTCCACTTTACTTGAAATCTTATTCATGTTTCTAAGTCCAGAGAATGTCCAAGTATTCTTTAGGCTTTTTAAAGCACACCCAAGAGATTGCCATTTCTTTGAGTACCTAAGATATTGTCCATATATTATTTAGCTTCAAATACAGATGGAGATATAGATCTAGCAAGCCACTTCTGTGCATAGCTCTCAGAGAGCTAGTTTTTGTTTGTTTCATTTTATTATTATTATTTTTTGAAAGAATCCCTTTTTTGGAATACCAAAAAGGACGATTCATATTTAGCTGGTGTCAATCAAAATTCTAAAGATGCAATAAGAGAATAAATAATTCAGCGATGTGACTCTTTCCCCCAACTCATTTGGTGGATATTTTCAAATATAGATAAGTAGAAAGAACAGTATAATGGACCTACATATTTATACATTTTGATCCTAGTTATTAAAATTTGGCCAAATTTGTGCTTTTCTGTTTATAAACAATGTTTAGGAAACCAGAAATCTAAACATTGTTATCAATGTGTATTTCAACATTCCTCCCCAGAAACTAAGGATATTCTCTTGCTGCTGCAAATAACTGTAATACCACAAGCACCTAATAAAACTGACAGCATTATTCCCATGTGGTATAATATCCAGTTTATATTCAAATTTCTCCTACTGACCCCCAAATCTTGTTTGTCAGCCATCTTTTTGAAAAACCAGAATGAATCAAAAGCCATTTGATCAACCAGATTTTGAAAATAGAACATGGTTTACATATATTTAAACCATTTAACATTTACACATCTAACATTGCACACATTATGTATTACACATATAACACACAACATATTACAATGTCATACAATTACATTATATTACACATAATAGCAAGAAGAGATAATAAAGCCTTTCTCAGCAATCAATGCAAAGAAATAGAGGAAAAAAACAGAATGGGAAAGACTAGTGATCTCTTCAAGAAAATTAGAGATACCAAGGGAATATTTCATGCAAAGATGGGCTTGATAAAGGACAGAAATGGTATGGATCTAATAGAAGCAGAAGATATTAAGAAGAGGTGGCAAGAATATACAGAAGAACTGTACAAAAAAGATCTTCATGACCCAGATAATCACAATGATGTGATCACTCACCTAGAGCCAGACATCCTGAAATGTGAAGTCAAGTGGGCCTTAGAAAACATCACTACAAACAAAGCTAGTGGAGGTGATGGAATTCCGGTTGAGCTATTTCAAATCCTGAAAGATGATGCTGTGAAAGCGTTGCACTCAATATGTCAGCAAATTAGGAAAACTCAGCAGTGGCCACAGGGCTGGAAAAGGTCCGTTCTCATCCCAATCCCAAAGAAAGGCAATGCAAAAGAATGCTCAAACTACAGCAAAATTGCACTCATCTCACATGCTAGTAAAGTGATGCTCAAAATTCTCCAAGCCAGGCTTCAGCAATATGTGAAGTATGAACTTCCCAGATGTTCAAGCGGCAGAGGAACCAGAGATCAAATTGTCAACATCCACTGGATCATGGAAAAAGCAAGAGAGTTCCAAAAAATCATCTATTTCTGCTTTATTGACTATGCCAAAACCTTTGACTGTGTGGATCACAATAAACTGTGGAAAATTCTGAAAGAGATGGCAATACCAGACCACCCGACCTGCCTCTTGAGAAACCTATATGCAGGTCAGGAAGCAACAGTTCGAACTGAACATGGAACAACAGACTGGCTCCAAATAGGAAAAGGAGTACGTCAAGGCTGTATATTGCCTCCCTGCTTATTTAACTTCTATGCAGAGTACATCATGAGAAACGCTGGGCTGGAAGAAGCACAAGCTGGAATCAAGATTGCTGGGAGCAATATCAATAACCTCAGATGTGCAGATGATACCACCCTTATGGCAGAAAGTGAAGAGGAACTCAAAAGCCTCTTGATGAAAGTGAAAGAGGAGAGTGGAAAAGTTGGCTTAAAGCTCAACATTCATAAAATGAAGATCATGGCATCTGGTTCCATCACTTCACGGGAAATAGATGCGGAAACAGTGGAAACAGTGTTAAGACTTTATTTTTCTGGGCTCCAAAATCACTGCAGATGGGGATTGCAGCCTTGAAATTAAAAGAGACTTACTCCTTGGAAGGAAAGTTAAGACAAAACTAGATAGTGTATTCAAAAGCACAGATATTACTTTGCCAACAAAGGCCCATATAGTCGAGGTATGGTTTTTCCTGTGGTCATGTATGGATGAGAGAGTTGGACTGTGAAGAAAGCTGAGCACTGAAGAACTGATGCTTTTGAACTGTGGTGTTGGAGAAGACTCTTAAGTGTCCCTTGGACTTCAAGGAGATCCAACCAGTCCATTCTGAAAGAGATAAGCCCTGGGATTTCTTTGGAAGGATGATGCTAAATGAAGCTCCAGTACTTTGGCCACCTCATGCAAAGAGTTGACTCATTGGAAAAGACTCCGATGCTGGGAATGATTGGGAGCAGGAGGAAAAGGGGACAGCAGGGGATGAGATGGCTGAATGGCATCACCAACTCGATAGACGTGAGTTTGAGTGAACTCCGGTGATGGACAGGGAGGCCTGGTGTGCTGCAATTCATGGGGTTACAGAGTCGGACATGACTGAGCAACTCAACTGAACAGAACACAATATATTACAATTCAAAGTAAGTCAAAAGGAGACTTGAACCAGAGCAAAAACAAGATTGATAGGTGAGACAGGACCTAAATAAGTGTTAAAGAAATATAAGCTGCTGCAGGAAGATTTCGGGGAGGGTATGGAAAAGCACTTCAGTAAGAGACTCAGCCCAGCACAGGAAATTTCACTTTCACTTTCAAAGGAAGATGCTTCCCAGGGAGCTCAGGGCTAAAAACCTGACTGCCAATGCAGGAGACACAGGAGATGCAGGTTTGATTTCCAGGTCAAGAAGATCCCCTGGAGTAGGAAATAGCTACCAACTCCAGTATTCTTGCCAGGGCAGTTCTATGGACAGAGGAGCCTGACTAGCCACAGTTGGACATGACCGAGTACACACACACTTCACACAGGAAGATGAGGCTACCACAGCCCTAGAACTGGAAATAATTCAACCACAAAACTGAGCTAAGAATAGAATCATGGGCAAATAAATATTCCATGAAAGTACCACCAAGGTTACATGTATAACAGTTTTTCACTTTGTTGTCTAGCATTTGAATCTCTCCGAATGAGGACAGACACTTTTATAGCACTTTCTGCTTAGCATTGGACATTTGAAGTGGCATGCAATACAAAAAAGAACACTTTTGGCTATAAATTGTGTTTTGCAAAACGAAAGCTGCATAATAATGAATACCAAGGTTTCTCCATTCCCCCCGCCCCCACACACATTTTCATTTTTCTTCTTTGCTCATGAAAAAACCAAATCATTCTGGGAAGGCGTTAGAAGTCAATGACAAAGTAATAGAAAATGCTGACATGTGGAAATCCCTTCAGAGCAAATGAATATAATTTTTAGTGTTATGAGCAAGTTTAACTTTAAGTCAGGTCTGGACAAGAGAGCTTCTAAGAACCCATTCTACCTGCAAGAACTTTTAGGGTGGAGAAGGTACATGGGTGTTTCATGGTCAGGTCACTCAAGATGGCTATTTTCTTCCTCTCTGCACATCCCCTACCTGACCGCTGTCTGCTTCACCTGGATCCTATGATCTTCCTATGTACTTGCCCCCAGGCCCCAGCTAGTGGTTGTTCTTATCAAAGGGGCAGTGAGGGACGGGCTCCTCTACTGGTTTCCTTGGTAACTAATGAGGCCACCTGATGCGAATTCTTCTATAACTGGTAATCTCTCCTTCCCTCTTACACCCAGTCCCAGAGCAAATACTGCCGCCATGTCCTGCCTGCTGTCTGCTGCACACAGTGGACTGTATCTCCAGAACTTTGCTTCAGACATGTAAACTTTCCCATCCATGAAACAACTGATGTCTCTGTTGGTAACTCTAGACTCTTTCTTAGGTCTTGATGCTGGGCAAGTACAGGTCTTGTAAGGCCTGATGGGTATAGCCCAACAGGTTTCGTGAAGTCAGTTACCATGACAATAACGTCATTCAGTTTCCTCATTGGAAATCTTGCCTCAGAGAAGTAAAATGCGGATCACATCAACCCTTGGGATAGAGTATAAATTAATGATTTGCTGACTTATTATGCAGGGCTGCTTTTTGAAAGCAAGAATTGGACTCTAGAGTTGGAGAAAGGGGTTGTTAAGCAAGTTCAGACCCAGGGCACTCTACACAAAAAATACCTGTCAGGAACAGACTAGCCAGCCAACAATCCCAAAGAGCACATATGTACCTCGTGAAATCAGAGTCACAATAGTGCCACTTCAGTACTGATAAGTGGGGAAATAGAAAACAAAGAATCTGTTCCAAACTTCTCTGTGTAACCTCAGAGACTCTCAACACAAAAGTCTCCTTCTAGGTAGAGAATACAACCACTTAAATACATTGAGAAAGATGAGAATATGTATCCAGCCATATCTGATGGTAACTTCAAGAGTAAGCATAAACTTTCCCAATTGAATTCAAGGGAGTTGAGAATTGAGCACAAACAGTATTGACATAAAAGAGACTAGAAAATGGTGTGGAAAGTATCTAATGGATTAAAAAAAATAAAATCTATCAGTCTGCTAAACATTTTCAAGCATCTTAGACACACAACACTCTGCTTTATGTATGCTGTTTTTGTTAAACAAAACATATATTTCATATGTGCTCTTTGGCAGTTGTGTATTGATTCTCTCGCCTGTCTTATTAGGCAATCATACTTTTCAGGATACAATAAAGTATCTATATATTAGCAAATAAGAACTGTAATTCTCTAAATACATACTAAAAATCATTCATTTATTAAATCCATTCATTTTACACACAAGAAAGCCACTCAGAGCCTGAAACTCATTCACCTAAATTCCCATGCCTGTTTCTGTTTCCCACTCCATCACAGATCAATAATAACAAATTAAAATATAGGACAGTGCATTAATATCAATAAAAAGTTACAAGTGAGAGCAGACAGCATTATATATCTGAGTAATTCCTGTGGGCATCACATTACTGCAACATAATATGTAGTACATGTTCTTTTTTACAAATATTTTTATTGAGGTAAATTTTTTTATACTACCAGGAACAGACTTAAAGTATGAAACTCAATGAATTTTGACAAATGTATAAATCCATGCAGCCACCACCACAATCAAGATAATAGAATATTTCCATCACAGGAGAATCTTGCTTTGATTCCTAACACAGCACATTAGTTTAGTCTATTCTTGCTCTTTACATGAATAAAATCACACATATTCATTCTGTTTTGTCTAG
Source organism: Capra hircus (assembly GCF_001704415.2). NCBI lineage: Eukaryota > Metazoa > Chordata > Mammalia > Artiodactyla > Bovidae > Capra > Capra hircus. The sequence continues at coordinate 18,869,764 of NC_030831.1, read as the reverse complement.
CTTTCTAATTTAGCATAATTTATTTGAGATTCATCCATGTGGCAGTTATCAATCTTTTTTCTTTTTTCTGCTGATTTAATTTTGTAAATATATTGGATATACTTATTGAATCACCTACTTATGGGCATTTTGTTTCTCGTGTTTGGTTATAGTGAGTAAAACCTCAAATTCACTCATGAAACAGAAAAAATGTAAATTAATGAGCTAAATGTCCATTTCAAAAATTGGAAAAAGAATGAGGAAACATCTTAAATGTGATCAAAGTAGATAATGAAACTGACATATTTATGAAATAGAAAGAAATCATAAAAAGATTGAATTAACAAAGCAAAAGTTGATCCTTTGCAAAGATGTTATTGCTGAACGTCAAAGGGAAAAAAAGGCATAAAAATAGAGATCAGGACTGAAGATGTCACCACACATCCTGCTGATTATTAAACAATTAGGAGATTTTGTAAAAGAGAACACAGAAACAACTCCCCTTCCCCCCAACAAACAAACAAACAAAAACTATGCCAAAATTCTTAGAAATCCAGTTAAAATGGGACAAATTTCTAAAAACATAAAGAGTATATCTGAGGAAAAGATAGTTATATGAATAATCCTATGACCATTAAAATAATTAACCCAATAATTAAAAACATTCTCCCAAAGGAAACTGTTGTCTAGATGATTCAAGTAGTTTCTAACAAACATTTAAGAAATGAATAATTCTAATTTTATCAGTATTCTTCAGAATATAGAAAAAAACACATCCCAACAAATTTTGTGGGTCTAGAACTGATAGCAAAACAAACAGGAACAGTATAAAAGAAGAAAATAATATGAACATAGATCTAGCAAACTGAGTGTAGCAAGACAAAAATTGATTTTTATGATCACCAAGCTAGTTTTAACCAGGAACATAAGCTTGGTTTAACATTAAATAAATTATCAAAGTTATTCCCTATATTAGCAATTTGCTGGAGAAAAATAAAACAGCTACTTAAATAGATTTTAAAAGTTTTAAATAAATTTCAAAATTCAGTCGTGCTTAAAATGCATAGAAATCTAGGAATAGAAAGGATGGAGAAGAACAAACATAATCTAACAAATTGTATCTCAGAAAAGGAAAGGGCAACTTCATAGTTTCTGGTAAAACGTAGAAAGCTTTTCTCCTGAGTTTGAGGGTTAAAGTAGCATGTCTCTTTCTACTACTTTAATTCAACACAAGTATAGGGATGCCCTAGCCAATACATATGGTAATACATTGATAGATAGATTAAATAGATTATAAGGGGGAAAAAGAGAGAGAGATGGTACAAAAACTGCATTCTGGGGTAAGAGGAAAATTGCCATTATCCGCAAGGGATATTTAGTTATAGATGATATTATATGTAGAAAATTCAAAGGACCTAGGGATGAACTATTAGGAATAATACAATAATATGACATGGTTACTACATACAAACTCATACACAAAAATCAATTTTATTTCTGAACATCACTGAAAATATTCAGACAATAAAATTAAATAATCATATTTATCTATATCTATACATGCCATTTTTATAGATCAAAAAATTAAATTGCTTAGGAATAAGTCTAACAAAATGTGTGTAAAACCCTTCTTGAGACTACCTAAAACTGAAAGACATTAGCAAAATTCTAAATAGATGAAGAAATATAATATGACTATGGATTAGAAGTGTAATGCTATGCAACTGGCTGATTTTTCTTCAAATTCAATACAATTCTGAATCAAATTCCAATATGACTTTTTTTGGAACAGAAAGGATTGATTTTGAAATTCATATGAAAAATGTGAAGGGCCAAGACATGCTGGGAGAATAATGTAGGAAGTCTTGTTGAATAATAATTAAGACAGCATGATATTAGTATAGAGATATATAATACAGTATGTCCAGAAAAGACCCGGGCACATATAAATTTTTTATTTTTGCCAGAGTGACATGTGAGAGCAAGAGAAAGAATAGTATTTTTTATAAAACTTGATAGAAAAATTGAATCTTTATATATAAAAAACTCAGAATTTCTATTTCAATTTCACATCAATTAAAAAAATCACTTTCTTATGGATTATAGACCCAACCACGCAAGATATAACAATGAAGCTTTTAAAAAATGTCATAAGAAATAAAATAAGAAAATAAATCCTTTAGAAAGTAACATAAGACATTTTCATGAATTCAGGATGAAAAAATTGTGTAAACAAAATACCTAAAGTACTGAACATATATAACATCATTAACCAATTTTACAACATTAAAGTTAAGAACTGTAGTTTTCTAGAAGACAATTTCAGAAAGGTCAAGCCATGTAAAGTAAAAGGATTTTGCAATTCATATGGCTTACAAAAGTCTCACTCAAATATAAGAAGAAGAAATGGACAAATTCTTAGAAAAGTATAACTTTACAAAACTGAACCAGGAAGAAACAGAAAATCTTAACAAACCCATCACAAGCATGGAAATTGAAACTGTAATACAAAATTTTCCAACAAACAAAAGACCAGGACCAGATGGGTTCACTGGTGAATTCTACCAAAAATTTAGAGAAGAGCTGACACCTATCCTACTCAAACTCCTCCAGAAAATTGTAGAGGAAGGTAAAGTGCCAAACTCATTCTATGAGGCCACAATCATCCTAATACCAAAATCATACAAAGATGCAAAGAAAAAAAAAAAAAGAAGAGAGAGAGAGAGAGAAAACAACAGGCCAATATCACTGATGAACATAGATGCAAAAATCCTCAACAAAATTCTAGCTACAGAATCCAACAACATATTAAAAAGATCATACATCATGACTAAGTGGGCTTTATCCTAGGGATGCAAGGATTCTTCAGTATTTGCAAATCAATCAATGTCATGCACCACATTAATAAATTGAAAGATAAAAGCCACATGATTATCTCAATAGATTCAGAGAAAGCCTTTGACAAAATTCAACATCCATTTTGATAAAAACCCTCCAGAAAGCAGGCATAGAAGGAACATACCTCAACATAATAAAAGCCAGATATGATAAACCCACAGCAAACATTATCCTCAATGGTGAAAATTAAAGCATTTCCTCTAAAGTCAGGAACAAGACAAAGGCGCCCACTCTCACCACCACTATTCAACATAGCTTTGGAAGTTTTAGCCACAGCAATCAGAGAAGAAAAAGAAATAAAGGAATCCAGATTGGAAAAGAAGAAGTAAAACTCTCACTGTTTGCAGGTGACATGATCCTCTATATAGAAAACCCTAAAGACACCACCCCAAAATTACTAGAGCTAATCAATGAATATAGTAAAGTTGAAGGATATAAAATTAGCATACAGAAATGCCTTGCATTCCTATACACTAACAACAAGAAAACAGAAAGATAAATTAAGGGAACAATTCCATTCACCCTTGCAGTTAAAAGAATAAAATATTTAGAAATAAATCTACCTAAAGAAACAAAACCTATATATAGAAAACTAGAAAACACTGGTGAAAGAAATCAAAGATGACACAAATAGATGGAGAAATATACCATGTTCATGGATCAGAAGAATCAATATAGTGAAAATGAGTAAACTACCCAAAGCAATATATAGACTCACTGCAATCCCAATCAAGCTACCAATGGTATTTTTCAGAGAACTAGAATAAATAATTTCACAATTTGCATGGAAATACAAAAAACCTCGAATAGCCAAAACAATCTTGAGAAAGAAGAATGGAACTGGAAGAATCAACCTGCCTGACTTCAGACTATACTACAAAGCCACAGTCATCAAGACAGTATGGTACTGGCACAAAGACAGAAATGGAGATCAATGGAACAAAATAGAAAGGTCAGAGATAAATCCATGCACCTATGAACACCTTATCTTTGACAAAGGAGTCAAGAATATACAATGGAGAAAAGACAATCTCTTTAACAAGTGGCGCAGGGAAAACTGGTCAACAGCTTGTAAAAGAATGAAACTTGAACACTTTCTAAAACCATCCACAAAATTAAACTCAAAATGGATTAAAGATCTAAATGTAAGAACAGAAACTATAAATCTCCTAGAGGAAACATATGCAAAACACTCTCTGACATAAATCACAATAGGATCCTCTATGACCCACCTCCCAGAGGAATGGAAATATAAGCAAAAATAAACAAATGGGACCTAATTAAAAGCTTTTACACAATGAAGGAAACTATAAGCAAGGCGAAAAGACAGCCTTCAGAGTGGGAGAAAATAATAGCAAATAAAGCAACTGACAAAGAATTAATTTCAAAAATATACAAATAGCTCATGCAGCTCAATATGAGAAAAATAAACAACCCAATCAAAAAATGGGCCAAAGAACTAAGCAGACATTTCTCCAATGAAGACATACAGGTGGCTAACAAACACATGAAAAGATGCTCAACATCACTCATTATCAGAGAAATGCACATCAAAACCACAATGAGGTACCACCTCACAATAGTCAGAATGGTTGTTATCAAAAAATCTACAAACAATAAATGCTGCGGAGGGTGCAGAGAAAAGGGAACCATCTTACACTGTTGGTGGGAATGCAAACTAGTACAGCCACTATAGAGAACAGTGTGGAACTTCCTTAAAAAACTGGAAATAGAACTGCCTTATGACCCAGCAATCCCACTGCTGGGCATACACACCGAGGAAACCAGAATTGAAAGACAGACACGTACCCCAATGTTCACCACAGGACTGTTTGCAATAGCTAGGACATGGAAGCAACCTAGATGTCCATCAGCAGACGAATGGATAAGAAAGCTGTGGTACATATACATAATGGAGTATTAGTCAGCTATCAAAAAGAATGCATTTGAATCAGTTCTAATGAGGTGGGTGAAACTGGAGCCTATTATACACAGTGAAGTAAGTCAGAAAGTAAAACACCAATACAGTATAATAATGCATATATATATAATTTAGAAAGATGGTATGTGAGACAGTAAAAGATAGACAGATGTAAAGAACAGACTTTTGGACTCTAGGAGAAAGAGAGGGTGGAATGATTTGAAAGAATAACACTGAAACATGTATATTACCATATGTGAAATAGATTGCCAGTCCAGGTTCGATGTGTGAGACAGGGCACTCAGGGCGGTGCACTGGGACAACCCTGAGGGATGGGATGGGGAGGGAGGTTGGAGGGGGCTTCAGAATGGGGACAAATGTACACCCATGGCTGATTCATGTCAATGTATGGTAGAAACCACTACAATATTGAAAAGTAATTAGCTTCCAATTAAAATAAATAAACAAATTTACAAAAAAGAAAAAAAAAAAGAGGATTTCCCCTTAGGATAAAAAAAGAGATGGCCAAACTAACACAAAAATGGGAAAAAGAACTGAATAGACACTCTACCAAAGAAAAAGTCTGACTGATCAATAAATATTTTAAAATCTGTTTCAACATAATAATAAGGGAGTTCAATTTAAGTCACAGTGACATACCACTCTCTACCCTCTAAATTGACTAAAACAAAGAAGTGTGAAATTGCCAAATGTTGACTAGAATATATTATGATGAGAATGTCAAACTTTGTTGGTTGAAGTGCAAATTACTATAACTCCTTTGGAAAATCTTTAGTCAATATCTAGCCTTTGAAGAAACAGTTCTCATAGGTATATACACTAAAATAAATCTATGCATACACACAAGGGTACATGAAAAAAATGTTCATAAGAAACAGTATTTTTAACTAGGAAACAATAAATGTGTCCATTAGCAGTATTGTGAATTAATTTAAATCATGATATTTCCATATAATGGATCACTATATTTGCAATAAAAAAGAATAAAGTACAGTTATATATAAGGATGAATTCTAAAATTATAATGCTGATTGACAGAAATTAGACACAAAGGAATATTTAATCTCTGAATACATTTATAAAATACTAAAGAAATTGGAAAACTAGACCATGCCTTTATTTATTTATTTTTTTAATGCATGACCTAGTGGTTAAACAACAGCAAGGATGAGATTACAGTAAAAGTCAGAATAGTCATTGTTTCAAGAGTTTTGCTGGCATTGTATTCTGTCCTGAATGGCAAGGGAAAGGGTTGTTAGAGAAGAATATGCTTATAAAGTGCATTTGTGCTGTATACATTATGTTTAATTTCACAACAGAAGCAAATGAATAAAAATACAGAAATCATATGGTATGCTATAGTATGGCCTATTCCTATTCCAATAATTAAGTGAAACAAAGGCTGTTTTTTTTTTTTTTTTCTGAGACTATTTTTCTTATATCATTATCTTCCTTAATGACCTCAGATAAATGAGGCTCCTCTCTGTTATGTTTTCATATACACAATATACCATCAAAAATGTTGGAGAAAGATAAGGGTTTTCATTATTCCTTGGATTTTATTTGAAAATTAAGTTGCATATAACATAGCCAAGAGCCATTTGCAAACTGATTTCAAAAGGTAGGTCATGATTCAGCCCCTCGCAGCCTTGATGGTGTGTCTTTAATTAACAAAGCAGAGGCTCTAATGGAGAGGCCTCTGAGTGCCACTGCAGTTAATGGCCTGTTAGTGTTTCATTTTAAAGGCCTGGGGATAGAGGGCTTAATGCAGGAAAGAGGACTTGGAAAACAAATTAAAAAACACCAAGTGATTAAGCTCCTTAAAAACAGTTCCATGTAAACCAAAAAAAAAAAAAAAAAAAAAAAAAAAAGAAGAAGAAGAAGAAGAACGAAAAAGAAAAAATACTGGAAAATACAGCATCTTCTCTAATATCATGTTTCCTCCTGCCTAATATAGTCAGTTCTTCTTAAAAATAAAATCTCTAAAACAAATCAATTTTGGTAATGCATAGTCATTTCAACACCTGATAGTAATAAACCCCTTAGGATGAATGACGTTTAATTTCTTTTGAAGATTGTTATCTTTTTGATCAAATAACATTTCATTACAACTGTAGTTCAGTTTGCCCTTCTTTTTCAATTTTAAAGCATTATTTTAGTAGGTGCAAAAAATTAAATACCAGAAAGCCACGATTTCAATGTAGAATAGCCAATAGCTAAGCAACTTTCTCCAATGGAATATAATGAATCCATGAAGAATAAGACCTCTCCAAAACAAAGAATGTGTGTTTGTTTCCTAGACAAATAGATCTCTTACAGGTATACATGTACATATATGTTTGAGGATGAAATAGCAATATATTCTGTAAAATAAAAGCAGAGGAAAGGGTGGTGCTTTCCTTGAAAAAGACAGGTACAAATTTTCCTTCTATTAAACATAGCTATCCTCTAGCAACTACATATACCAGAATGTGTCTTTAGTGGTATTCCATTACGCTTTAGCCTTCTCTCCCTTCTTTAATCTCAACTGAGATTTAGATCCAGCCAACAAGGCTGAAAAGACTGCCTTACAAGTCATTTTAACTCTTAAGAATTAGATATTTTTCTGGCAATGTGGGTAATGGACCAGACTTTGCAGCCATTATTAGTAATTTTTCTATACTAAGATCTCAAGTCTCAACTTTGAATCTCTGGGTATAAGCATTTTTTACTCCCCATATTTGCTTTCCATATGATATTCTTTAGTAGTTGGTAATCTTTTTGAATGTCATAATTTGTCTCAAGGGTGACCCAAGGGAAATTTTGCTTTTTTACGTTGACTTGCATATGTTGATGTGGTGATCATGGAATTATTTTAGGTGAGTATATAGTAAATACTGGGCTTCCCTGGTGGCTCAAACGGTAAAGGATCCGTCTGCAATGTGGGAGACCTCAGTTCAGTCCCTGAGTTGGGAAGATCCCCTGGAGAAGGAAACGGTTACCCACTCCAGTATTCTGGGATGGAGAATCCCGTGGACTCTATAGTCCGTGGAGTCACACAGAGACAGACATGACTGAGGGAATAAGACAGCATAAGGTGATAAGGTTAAGTCGTTCAGTCGTGTCCGACTCTTTGCGACCCAGTGGACTGTAACCTACTAGGCTTCGTCCATGGGATTCTCTAGGCAAGAATACTGGAGCGGATTGCCATTTCCTTCTCCACGGGATCTTTCCGACCCAGGGATAGAACACGGGTCTCCTGCATTGGAGGCAGAAGCTTTAACCTCTGAGCCACCAGGGAAGCCCAAGACAGCATAGCACATAGTAAACACACTCTCACCCTATTGCCTACCCACTACATTAATATCCTCTCTCTAATGCCTGCTTTATTGACTGTGCCAAAGCCTTTGACTGTGTGGATCACAATAAACTGTGGAAAATTCTGAAAGAGATGGCAATACCAGACCACCTGACCTGCCTCTTGAGAAATCTGTATGCAGATCAGCAAGCAACAGTTAGAACTGGACATGGAACAACAGACTGGTTCCAAATAGGAAAAAAGTACGTCAAGGCTGTATATTGTCACCCTGCTTATTTAACTTCTATGCAGTGTACATCATGAGAAACGCTGGGCTGGATGAAGCACAATCTGGAATCATGACTGCTGGGAGAAATATCAATAACCTCAGATATGCAGATGACACCACCCTTATGGCAGAAAGTAAATAGGAACTAAAAAGCCTCTTGATGAAAGTGAAAGAGGAGAGTGGAAAAGTTGTCTTAAAGCTCAACATTCAGAAAACTAAGATCATGGCATCCGGTCCCATCACTTCATAGGAAATAGATGGGGAAACATTGGAAACAGTGTCAGACTATTTTTTTGGGCTCCAAAATCACTGCAGATGGTGATTTCAGCCATGAAATTAAAAGATGCTTACTCCTTGGAAGAAAAGTTACGACCAACCTAGATAGCATATTCAGAAGCAGAGACATTACTTTGCCTACTAAGGTCCGTCTAGTCAAGGCTATGGTTTTTCCTGTGGTCATGTATGGATGTGAGAGTTGGACTGTGAAGAAAGCTGAGCGCCGACGAATTGGCGCTTTTGAACTGTGGCATTGGAGAAGACTCTTGAGAGTCTCTTGGACTGCAAGGAGATCCAACCAGTCCATTCTGAAGGAGATCAACCCTGGGATTTCACTGGAAGAAATGATGCTAAAGCTGAAACTCCAGTACTTTGGCAACCTCATGCGAAGAGTTGACTCATTGGAAAAGACTTTGATGCTGTGAGGGATTTGGGGCAGGAGAAGAAGGGGACGACAGAGGATGAGATGGCTGGATGGCATCACTGACTCGATGGTTGTGAATCTGAGTGAACTCTGGGAGTTGGTGATGGACAGGGAGGCCTGGCGTGCTGCGATTCATGGGGTTGCAAAGAGTCGGACATGACTGAGCGAATGAACTGAACTGAACTGAATGCCAAACCAGCCTATTCTGAACTTTGCTTTGATAAGAAATATGAATTCATTTAGTGGAATTTTTTTAGTTGTATGTTTCATGCTTTGCAAATGCATACACGGTGCCTTTTGTGCAGCAGACATTTGTTGTCCATAGGTTTGGGTTTGGTGTCATTAGATCTTTTTTAAAAAAACACAATCCTATCTAAATAATCTAAAATGCCAGTTCTTTGTTTTTTTGCTTGTTTGTTTTTCATGTTTTTTTTTTTTTCCCTTGGATGTGCTGTTTAGACATTTTTTGATCCATTGTCTTCTTTTATCAATAATGTCCTAAGAAATACTAAGTTCTGGAAACTGAAGACTGAAGTACACAAGGTCAGGAAGAGAGAGTAAACCATTAACCTTTGAGGTTGATGTGGAATTTGTTCACTGAGTAGCTAGGGCAGAGGAGTCCATGTTGGGGTGGGGTGTGGGGGAATACTCTCTAGGGCTGAGGTATAAATCTCTATCTTGCCTGTAATTTAAAATCTTTGATGAACACTTTATCATGAAGCATCATCACAACACTAGGAGAAAAAAACAATATTAAGAAAAAATTCACAACAAGAGATGCATATTTACATATTTTAATGAAAACAAATTATCTCTCCTGAAGGCAATTAATTATCAAATTATTTAATTATGTGACAGTAGTGAGGGGGAAAAAGTGTTTGAGGTTTTTCAGTAAATTCCAGTTTTAAATAAATGGTTATTTGGGGGAGGGAAAGATGGCGGAGGAATAGGACGGGAAGACCACTTTCTCCCTCACAAATTCCTCAAAAGAACATTTCAACGCTGAGCAAACTCCACAAAACAACTTCTGTAGGCTGGCAGAGGACATCAGGCAACCAGAAAAGCAGACCATTGTCTTCAAAAACAGGTAGGAAAAAATATAAAAGACGAAAAAGGAGACAAAGGAGGTGGGGAGGGAACTCCGTCCCAAGAAGGGAAGCCCGTCCCGGGAAGGGAATTTTAAGAAGAGAGGTTTCCAAACACCAGGAAACACTCTCCCTGCCGAGTCTGTGGCGAGCCTTGGAAACACAGAGGGCAACATAACAGGAAGGAAAAATAGATACATAATTAAAACCAACAGATTACAAGCCCACCAGTAACTGCCCCAGCGGAAAAGCAGCACAGATGCCTGCAGCCGCCATTGGGAAGTGGGGGCAGGGCAGGGACGCGCGGGAGGCACGGGCTGCAGTGCTTTGTAAGAATCGGGCAGGAACGCCCCACGCACAACCAGGACGATCTAACTTGGGCTAGCAAACCAGACTGTGGGATAGCTACCACGCAAAAAGCTCAAACATAAGACACCGCCAGGACCGAGCACAGAACAAAGGACAGAACGGTAAAAGCCGGCTGCAGACCATCCCTCACCGGGGACAGGCAGCCAGAGCCGTAAGGACTGGAAAGGGGCAATTGCAGACCCAGAGAGACTTTACTTACCTAACTGCAAGCAGGCTTCTTTGCTAAGACTTCTGGGGGTGCTGGACAGTCACAATCTGCCTCACGGGGTGCGCCAGCGGTCCACCCAGAAAGCTGAGTAGCAGTGGCAGAAAAGGTGACAAGCCGCGGTGATTGCGCTCACCAAACTCCTGAGCTACTCGGACCTGGGAAGGGCACAAAGCGCAGTCCCAGCCGAATTTGTGCATCTGAGGGCTGCCTGAGCACCGAACCTGAGCGGCTTGGACCGGGGAAGTGCACGCAGCCTAGGGCCGGCCCCAGACGGTTCCCGGCTGAGCATCGTAGAGCCGAGCGGTTTGTGCGCCGCGAGAAAGGACAGGTCAAGCGGGGCAGAGATACTGTGTGCACACGACAGTGCTATTTGTTTGCAGCATCCCCCCTCCCCACAGCGCGACTGAACTAGTGAGCCCAAAAAACCAGCAAACAGAAGAAGTTAAACAGAGGGAACCACCTTGGAAGTGATCCCACACGGCCCAAAACATCAGAGAAGGGCCAGGTATATTTTTACTATTTTTAAAATCATTCCTTTTTTTTTCTTTTTTGTTTTTTGTTTTTTCTTTTTTTCTCTAACTTTTTTTTAATTGTTAAGTCTTCTATTTCTCCTCTAATTTTTATTTCTATAACCTATTATTACTATTTAAAAAAAAAGACTATTTTTTTTTTAAGGCAAACACCATATATAGTCCTTGGATGGTTGTTGGTGGTTTTTTTTTTTTGTTTGTTTTGTTTGTTTGTTTGTTTTTTAATAATTCTTTTTTTTCTTTCTTCCTTTTTCCTTCTGCTTTTCTTTAATATTGTATCTTTGAAAATCCAACCTCTGCTCTAGATTTTTAATCTTTGCTCTTAAGTTTTTGTTGTCAATTTTGTACATTTAAAAACCCAAACTTCACTACCCAAGTTTACCTGAGAGCGAGATTACTGGCTTGACCACTCTCTCCTCCTCTGGACTCTCCTTTTTCTCCACCAGGTGTCCTCTGTCTCTTTCCTCCCCTATCTCTTCTCTATCCAACTCTGTGAATCTCTGTGTGTTCCAGACGGTGGAGAACACCTAAGGAACAGGTTACTGGCAGGATTTGTCTCTCTCCTACTCATTCCTCTCTCTTATCCTCCTGGTCACCTCTGTCTACTTCCTCCCTCTCCTCTTCCCCGTATAACTCTGTAAATACCTCTGAGCGGTCCAGACTATAGAGCGCACATAAGGAAGTGACTACTGGCTAGCTTGCTCTCTCCTCTTTTGATCTCACCGCATCTCATTCCAGTTACCTCTAACTACCCCCTCCATATTCTCTTCTCCTTGTAACTCAGTGAACCTCTCTGAGTGTCCCTCAATGTGGAGAAACTTTTCATCTTTAACCTAGATGTTTTATCATCAGTGCTGTATAGATGGAGAAGTCTAGAGGCTACTGTAAAAATAAAACTGAAAACCAGAAGCAGGAGGCTTAAATCCAAAGCCTGAAAACATTAGAGAACTCTTGAATTCAGGGAACATTAAGCAGTAGGAGCTCATCAAATGCCTTCATACCTACACCGAAACCAAACTCCACCCAAGGGCCAACAAGTTCCAAAACAAGACATACCACGCAAATTCTCCAGCAACACAGGAACACTCCCCTGAGCTTCAATATACGGGCAGCTCAAAATTATCCCAAAACCTTTGATGTCTCATAACTCATTACGGGTCACTCCACTGCACTCCAGAGAGAAGAAACCCAGCTCCACCCACCAAAACTCCAACACAAGCCTCCCTAACCAGGAAACCTTGACAAGCCACTGATAGAACACCACCCAAAGTGAGGAAGCTCCATAATAAAGAGAACTCCAGAAATTACCAGAATATAAAAAGGCCACCCCAAACGCAGCAATATAACCAAGATGAAGAGACAGAGGAATACTCAGCAGGTAAAGGAACAGGAGAGTTGTCCACCAAACCAAACAAAAGAGGAAGAAGTAGGGAATCTATCTGAGAAGGAATTCCGAATATTGATAGTGAAAATGATCCAAAATCTTGAAATCAAAATGGAATCACAGATAAACAGCCTAGAGACAAGGATTGAGAAGATGCAAGAAAGGTTTAACAAGGACCTAGAAGAAATAAAAAAGAGTCAAAATATAATGAATAACGCAATAAATGAGATCAGAAACACTCTGGAGGCAACAAATAGTAGAATAACGGAGGCAGAAGATAGGATTAGTGAAATAGAAGATAGAATGGTAGAAATAAATGAATCAGAGAGGAAACAAGAAAAATGAATTAAAAGAAACGAGGACAATCTCAGAGACCTCCAGGACAATATGAAATGCTCCAACATTCGAATTATAGGAGTCCCAGAAGAAGAAGACAGAAAGAAAGATCATGAGAAAATCCTTGAGGAGATAATAGTTGAAAACTTCCCTAAAATGGGGAAGGAAATAATCACCCAAGTCCAAGAAACACAGAGAGTTCCAAATAGGATAAACCCAAGGCAAAACACCCCAAGACACATATTAATCAAATTAACAAAGATCAACCACAAAGAACAAATACTAAAAGCAGCAAGGGAAAAACAACAAATAACACACAAGGGGATTCCCATAAGGATAACAGCTGATCTTTCAATAGAAACTCTTCAGGCCAGGAGGGAATGGCAAGACATACTTAAAGTGATGAAAGACAATAACCTACAGCCCAGATTACTGTACCCAGCAAGGATCTCATTCAAATACGAAGGAGAAATCAAAAGCTTTACAGACAAGCAAAAGCTGAGAGAATTCAGCACCACCAAACCAGCTCTCCAACAAATTCTAAAGGATATTCTCTAGACAGGAAACATGAGAAGGGTGTATAAACGCGAACCCAAAACAATAAAGTAAATGGTAACGGGATCATACTTATCAATAATTACCTTAAACGTAAATGGGTTGAACGCCCCAACCAAAAGACAAAGACTGGCCGAATAGATACAAAAACAAGACCCCTCTATATGCTGCTTACAAGAGACCCACCTCAAAACAAGGGACACATACAGACTGAAAGTGAAGGGCTGGAAAAAGATATACCATGCAAATAGAGACCAAAAGAAAGCAGGAATGGCAATACTCATATCCGATAAAATAGACTTTAAAACAAAGGCTGTGAAAAGAGACAAAGAAGGCCACTACATAAAGATCAAAGGCACAATCCAAGAAGAAGATATAACAATTATAAATATATATGCACCCAATATAGGAGCACCGCAATATGTAAGACAAATGCTAACAAGTATGAAAGGGGAAATCAACAATAACACAATAATAGTGGGAGACTTTAATACCCCACTCACACCTATGGACAGATCAACTAAACAGAAAATTAACAAAGAAACACAAACTTGAAATGATACATTAGATCAGTTAGACCTAATTGATATCTATAGGACATTTCACCCCAAAACAATGAATTTCACCTTTTTTTCAAGTGCTCATGGAACCTTCTCCAGGATAGATCACATCCTGGGCCATAAATCTAAACTTGATAAATTCAAAAAAATCGAAATCATTCCAAGCATCTTTTCTGACCATAATGCATTAAGATTAGATCTCAATTACAGGAGAAAAACTATTAAAAATTCCAACATATGGAGGTTGAACAACACACTTCTGAATAACCAACAAATCACAGAAGAAATCAAAAAAGAAATCAAAATATGCATAGAAACGAATGAAAATGAAAACACAACAACCCAAAACCTGTGGGACACTATAAAAGCAGTGCTAAGAGGAAAGTTCATAGCAATACAGGCATACCTCAAGAAACAAGAAAAAAGTCAAATAAATAACCTAACTCTACAACTAAAGCAACTAGAAAAGGAAGAACTGGAGAACCCCAGAGTTAGTAGAAGGAAAGAAATCTTAAAAATTAGGGCAGAAATAAATGCAAAAGAAACAAAAGAGACCATAGCAAAAATCAACAAAGCTAAAAGCTGGTTCTTTGAAAGGATAAATAAAATTGACAAACCATTAGCCAGACTCATCAAGAAGCAAAGAGAGAAAAATCAAATCAATAAAATTAGAAATGAAAATGGAGAGATCACAACAGACAACACAGAAATACAAAAGATCATAAGAGACTACTATCAGCAGTTGTATGCCAATAAAATGGACAACGTGGAAGAAATGGACAAATTCTTAGATAAGTACAATTTTCCAAAACTGAACCAGGCAGAAATAGAAAATATTAACAGACCCATCACAAGCATGGAAATTGAAACTGTAATCAGAAATCTTCCAGCAAACAAAAGCCCAGGTCCAGAGGGCTTCACAGCTGAATTCTACCAAAAATTTCGAGAAGAGCTAACACCTATCCTCCTCAAACTCTTCCAGAAAATTGCAGAGGAAGGTAAACTTCCAAACTCATTCTATGAGGCCACCATCACCCTAATACCAAAACCTGACAAAGACGTCACAAAAAAAGAAAACTACAGGCCAATATCACTGATGAACATAGATGCAAAAATCCTCAACAAAATTCTAGCAATCAGAATCCAACAACACATTAAAAAGATCATACACCATGACCAAGTGGGCTTTATCCCAGGGATGCAAGGATTCTTCAATATCCGCAAATCAATCAATGTAATTCACCACATTAACAAATTGAAAAATAAAAACCATATGATTATCTCAATAGATGCAGAGAAGGCCTTTGACAAAATTCAACATCCATTTATGATAAAAACTGTCCAGAAAGCAGGAATAGAAGGAACATATCTCAACATAATAAAAGCTATATATGACAAACCCACAGCAAACATTATCCTCAATGGTGAAAAATTGAAAGCATTTCCCCTAAAGTCAGGAACAAGACAAGGGTGTCCACTTTCACCGCTACTATTCAACATAGTTCTGGAAGTTTTGGCCACAGCAATCAGAGCAGAAAAAGAAATAAAAGGAAAAAAAGAAGAAAAGAAGAAGTAAAACTCTCACTGTTTGCAGATGACATGATCCTCTACATGGAAAACCCTAAAGACTCCACCAGAAAAATACTAGAGCTAATCAATGAATATAGTAAAGTTGCAGGATATAAAATCAACATACAGAAATCCCTTGCATTCCTATACACGAATAATGAGAAAGTAGAAAAAGAAATTAAGGAAACAATTCCATTCACCATTGCAACGAAAAGAATAAAATACTTAGGAATATATCTACCTAAAGAAACTAAAGACCTATATATAGAAAACTATAAAACACTGATGAAAGAAATCAAAGAGGACACTAATAGATGGAGAAATATACCATGTTCATGGATCGGAAGAATCAATATAGTGAAAATGAGTATACTACCGAAAGCAATTTACAAATTCAATGCAATCCCTGTCAAGCTACCAGCCACATTTTTCACAGAACTAGAACAAATAATTTCAAGATTTGTATGGAAATACAAAAAACCTCGAATAGCCAAAGCAATCTTGAGAAAGAAGAATGGAACTGGAGGAATCAACTTGCCTGACTTCAGGCTCTACTACAAAGCCACAGTCATCAAGACAGTATGGTACTGGCACAAAGACAGACATATAGATCAATGGAACAAAATAGAAAGCCCAGAGATAAATCCACACACATATGGACACCTTATCTTTGACAAAGGAGGCAACAATATATAATGGAGTAAAGACAATCTCTTTCACAAGTGGTGCTGGGAAAACTGGTCAACCACTTGTAAAAGAATGAAACTAGATCACTTTCTAACACAACACACAAAAATAAACTCAAAATGGATTAAAGATCTAAATGTAAGATCAGAAACTATAAAACTCCTAGAGGAGAACATAGGCAAAACACTCTCAGACATAAATCACAGCAGGATCCTCTATGATCCACCTCCAAGAATTCTGGAAATAAAAGCAAAAATAAACAAATGGGATCTAATTAAAATTAAAAGCTTCTGCACAACAAAGGAAAATATAAGCAAGGTGAAAAGACAGCCTTCTGAATGGGAGAAAATAATAGCAAATGAAGCAACTGACAAACAAATAATCTCAAAAATATACAAGCAACTTATGCAGCTCAATTCCAGAAAAATAAACAACCCAATCAAAAAAATGGGCCAAAGAACTAAATAGACATTTCTGCAAAGAAGACATACGGATGGCTAACAAACACATGAAAAGATGCTCAACATCACTCATTATTAGGGAAATGCAAATCAAAACCACAATGAGGTACCACCTCACAATAGTCAGAATGGCTGCGATCCAAAAATCTGCAAGCAATAAATGCTGGAGAGGGTGTGGAGAAAAGGGAACCCTCCTACACTGTTGGTGGGAATGCAAACTAGTACAGCCACTATGGAGAACAGTGTGGAGATTCCTTAAAAAATTGCAAATAGAACTACCTTATGACCCAGCAATCCCACTTCTGGGCATACACACCGAGGAAACCAGAATTGAAAGAGACACATGTACCCCAATGTTCATTGCAGCACTGTTTATAATAGCCAGGACATGGAAACAACCTAGATGTCCACCAGCAGATGAATGGATAAGAAAGTTTTGGTACATATACACAATGGAGTATTACTCAGCCATTAAAAAGAATTCATTTGAATCAGTTCTGATGAGATGGATGAAACTGGAGCCGATTATACAGAGTGAAGTAAGCCAGAAAGAAAAACACCAATACAGTATACTAACACATATATATGGAATTTAGAAAGATGGCAATGACGACCCTGTATGCAAGACAGGAAAAAAGACACAGATGTGTATAACGGACTTTTGGACTCAGAGAGAGAGGGAGAGGGTGGGATGATTTGGGAGAATGGCATTCTAACATGTATACTATCATGTAAGAATTGAATCGCCAGTCTATGTCTGACGCAGGGTGCAGCATGCTTGGGGCTGGTGCATGGGGATGACCCAGAGAGATGTTGTGGGCTGGCAGGTGGGAGGGGGGTTCATGTTTGGGAACACATGTAAGAATTAAAGATTTTAAAATTTAAAAAATAAAAAAATAAAAAAATAAGCATTATAAAAAAAAATAAAGTATTACTCAGTCAACAAACAAACAAAAAAAGATTACTTTGCCAGAAATGCATTATAATATACTTATTATGTAAGCAATAGACACTGAAATGTTGGTAAATGCTTGTTTCAAGGGTAAATTTAATGGTTTATTTAAAATTTTGTTTTTGCTATTCATTTTCTTTTTCTCAGCATTTTGAGGTTAATCTCAATAATCCAGCAAATGAAAAATCCAGAAGTTAGAATACATTAAGATAGTAATGGTAGGAATTCATTATATCCGAAAGGAAATGAGTGGACCATATTTGTCTTCATAAATTTATTTTCTAATTTGGTTACTCTGATTTATTACAGCAATTAATCAACTGTTTTGTTAATTGTACATTTGCTGTTTAGTCATTCAATTTCTGTTTTCATTTTAAAAAACTGAAAACTCAGAAAATAAAAAATAATTCTTGAAAAAAAAAAAACAGTTATTTGAGTCTGGATTCTTTATTAAGTAAGTCTTTACTATAATCTCAGGATATCAAGCCATTTTTTTCTACTAGCACTACACCCAAATGCAGCAATTATGCAATTAGACAGAGATTGCTCTTGTGGATTTCTTTCAATTTTGAATAGACATTTAGAAAGTGGTAGGAAAAGTATATACAATAGAATTCTTGAGAAACATAGGATGACTTTGAAAAATTTATTCAAGTAAAACCTCTCATTGATTGTCATGTCAATTTCTCAGCTTGCCTGTGGAAAGATAAACATAGGAAAACAGAATTTAATATTTGAAACGAAACCTACAGATTATCTAATCCAGCTCTGCACATAAGCACTACAATCTGTCAGCGGGTCATCAATTTTTACTAGCATGAAATGTGTGGTGTAGAATTCACCATCTTAGAGTTGTTGTGGAAGAACTCAAAATTCTTAAAATTTTGCCTATCAGATTAATTTCTGCTTTTTCACAGCACAAGATGTGTCTAATTACTACTCCACCTTTAGTCCATCAAATATTTATTATATTGGTTTTTTTTTTGTGTGTGTATGTGCCTTTGTATGCCTTTTTCGATTCAGATTCAACCTCCCCTTACTCTCAAGAACCCAAGACATAGCATGATTTACCTATTAGCCACTGTTATGGATCCTCTCATTTGAGGAGCTTGAGCAGGTGAATATCTTCCATGAAGTTTATTTTCCCAGACTTGGCAAGATATTTATAGTGGAATTGGCACCATCATCACAACAGATCAGCCCATCAAGTGCTGAAAAGCCAAGAATTCTCTTTCCTGTGTTCCTAAAATAAATTTAGAGTTAACAAAGGATACTGATTAACCACAAAGATGCCACAGCCAGACCACTCACATCATCGTGTTAGTCATGTGACCACAGACAAATTATTTGACCTCTCTCTGTCATTTTCCTTATCAGAGTAATTAAAGTACCTACCTTGTAAATTTACCATGAAGATTAAATAAGTTAGCAATTGTAAAGTGCTTAGAAATATGTCTCAGTTCAGTTCAGTCACTCAGTCGTGTCCAATTCTTTGCGACCCCATGAATTGTAGCACGCCTGGCCTCCCTGTCCATCACCAACTCCTGGAGTTCACTCAAACTCTTCCATCAAGTCAATGATGCCATCCAGCCCATCTCATCCTCTGTCATCCCCTTCTCCTCCTGCCTCCAATCCCTCCCAGCATCAGAGTCTTTTCCAATGAGTCAACTCTTCGCATGAGGTGGCCAAAGTACTGGAGCTTTAGCATCATTCCTTCCAAAGAACACCCAGGGCTGATCTCCTTTAGAATGGACTGGTTGGATCTCCTTGCAGTCCAAGGGGCTCTCAAGAGTCTTCTCCAACACCACAGTTCAAAAGCATCAATTCTTCAGTGCTCAGCTTTCTTCACAGTCCAACTCTCACATCCATACATGAACACTGGAAAAACCATAGCCTTGACTAGACAGACCTCTTTTGGCAAAGTAATATCTAGAAGTATGTCTAGAAGATAATAAATGTTTTGCAAGTGTTTATTGGTTCCCAAATTGTCCCCTGTACATGGAGGGTAAGGAGAAACCAATGAAAGAGTTAGACCACATGAGATGGGTAGGTGGCAGGTTAGTTACACAAGGGACCTTGCATGTGAAGCTGATCTTGAGCATCACAAGATGAACAGATCCTAGCACCTGCCCATCAGATTCTTAAGATTTTATATAGAAGACTGAACTGAGTCCAGATGTTTGCAAAGTCACATTACTCTTACAAGTCATCCTTTAAAATGATTCCTGCTGTGGGCAGAAGTTATGTTTTAAGCACAAGACAGGAGGTGGGGATGGTGAAGAACTTCCTATTACCTGGGTTTAGTTTGCATTTCAGTTGGTGGTCATGTCTTCTCATGACTTCCTCCTACCATATTTGTTAAGTAAATGGCTGAATACAGGTCTTTATGGATATTAAATTCTTAAGTTTGCTTGGGGTCAATTATAGGCTTCAATTTTTCACATGTATTTGTTTAGTAGAGTGAGTCTTTTGTTATTTTTATTTGTATTTTGCTTCTGATATGGCCAGATATTCAGCTCATTTCTCATAGCTCCTGACGCTTTCAGAAAATTCAAAATAAATTTGTTCTCCCCCAAAAAAGAAATACTATATGGCACTAATACATAATATTATAAATAAAGGATAAGCTATTCTGCATGGCTGGGGTAAAAGTCCAAATGCCTATCTGTAGCTGGAGTGAACCTCAGCAAATATATACTGAGGCAGCCTGGAAGTATCTCCATAGATGCTGGGTTTTGAAAAAATGATGGGGATAAACTCTTTTACCCTATTGAGTTAAAACTATTTTTTGGTCCTGAAATGTATTTCAATATGTGTAGCAATTGTTCCATTCTCTATACATTTCATAAACAGAAAAGTTTCAATCTACCCTTAGTTACAAAAGTATGGTAAAAAATGTCTGAGTTCGACATATAAGACAGTGATATTTCTGAAATATCTGTTCTCACTTGCTGTTATTTAACATTTTCATCTGTGTGAATCACATAATCACTCAGTTCACCTCCTTGCATTTTTCTCGAAACAATGCCTGCCCCAATCAAGGTTTGTCCTATCTACAGCAACCCCCATGACCTGAATGCTTATTAATTCTGTCAAGAAAAAAAACAATAAAGTTTATAAATACTTTATTTACACTTTATGCTGCCTCCTAGGAATCCCTTCTTTTCTTTGTGCTGAGAATCCTTCTGCTCTTTTACCCTTTTAAGAGATTTATCAATGAAGCATGTTCAAATACAGATAAAGATTAGTAAATCTGACATCATTACTTAGTAAAAATTGGCTTTGTATCCTGAATATCAAGAACATTTTTGATCCTTGATTTAACTGGCACATTACCTGATCATCAAAAATTCATACTGAAAATCAAAAGTGATTATTTAATAACGTTTTAAATTTTTTACCCCCTATATTTTAGATATCAAGGTCTGTTGTACCTCCCTAGGACCGCCACAACAAGTTATCTGAAACTTGATGGTTTAAAATAGCAGATATTTATCTTTTCACAACTTCAGGGCCCAGAGCTTGGAAATCAAGATGCTGGGGAATGGAGCTTTCTCAGAAAGCCCCAGGGAAGTGTCTGTTCACTG
The DNA here is from genome assembly GCF_001704415.2 of Capra hircus. Lineage (NCBI taxonomy): Eukaryota > Metazoa > Chordata > Mammalia > Artiodactyla > Bovidae > Capra > Capra hircus. The sequence goes on along the minus strand of NC_030831.1, from coordinate 18,848,396 downwards.
CTTTTTCCAGCCTCTGGTGGCTCCAGTTCATTCTCGGCTTGCTGATGCGTCAGTCACTCCAGCTTCTGCCTCCATCTTCACATGCACTTCTCTTATGTGTCCCTTGTAAAGACACATATGGATGAATTTAGAGCCTACCCAGGCCTAATCCAGGATGATCTTATCTTAGGACCCTTACACTTAATTACACCTGCAAAGACCCGTTTTCCAAATAAGGTAACATTCAGGGATTCTGAGAATTAGAAAGTCACATATGTTTTTAGAGACCACATTCAATCCAAGATAAGGCCCAAAGGCTTAAATTCAAACATACTTATTAATTCCCTTTATTACTTTTTTCTCTGCTATGCAAAAAGGGTGATGTGTTCAGAAAACGAAGTTAGAAGTTTAGAGAATGAAGATGAGAGTGATGGTGAGGACATTTGAAACCATAACGGAAATGATAAACGGAATAAAGCTGTTTGTTTTGGGAAAAAAAAAAAAAATTTAAGCAGGGAAGTGGTGATGTTTTAATAGCTCCCTGTGTATATTGGTATATTTAAGTATGTTTTTATTAAAGATGAAAGGTGGAATTGACATCTATGTAGTTCCTAAGGGGTAGAATTTAAACTGATGGTCAGTAGTTACCAGAAGATAGATTATAGGTTCAATCTGAGACAAACGTTTCTAAAATGACTGTCCACAGTTACAATGGATGTCTTAAAAGATAGCAAATTACCTATTGCTGAGGGTATCCATATATAGTCACATATAAAAGTTGTAAGATTAATTAAAACCTCTAAATGGTTTTTAAACTGATTCTTCTGTGATTTTAAATCACAATACATATTACAGCTGTTGAAACCCTTTGAAATTTCACATGTTCTCTAAGTAAGAGTAGGGTTTTTGAAATTTCACATGTCTCTGAGTAAGAGTAGGGTCTGAGTGCGTGTATTTAAGAAGCTTCCCAGGTAATTCCCCTTATAACTGTTGGTTTAGATTGACTGATTCCAAAGTGTGATCCCAAACCAGATTGAGAGGCACTGGTTTAGAAGATCTTTAAAGTCCCTTCCAACCCTGAGATTTTTATTTCAAGAGATGGAAGAAAAGGACAATTTATTTAATCAACAACAAATCTAAAATTGAATTGAAAATGTGAACAGAGATTCATTGGCAGGACTGCCAGCAAACTCCACAGAGGCCATATTGTTCTGTGTATTGTTCCTCTAAGCCTGGATAATCATGCTCAATGATGTATATTCACTTTAAGAGGATTTTTCAAGTGGAAAATGTCCCTGAAAGGTTTAAATACCATGAATGAGCCCAAACTCATCATCGTGTCACGGGAGCAGGGGCCACTGAGAATACAATTACAGAGGGAAAATTTAAAAAAAAAAAAAGGAGAGATAAAGCCTTGGCAATTTGATGTAGATGAGACTGAGGTTATTATAGCAGGGTTAACTACCTAGTATGGAGGGAAAACGGGCATTTTGTTATGTACCAATCTAATTGGCTAACATTTGAGAAGTGAACTCTAAAAAACAAACTTTAAGCTTTAAGTAATTATGAAAAGGGGGAAAAGAAGATCACAGACTTAAGAATCAGATTCTAGAAGAATAGCAGGTGCAAACATTATCCTTTCAGTGAACATTTGGATATAGTTGTAGCATCTCTATCATGTGGATCAACATGGGTCTGCTCTTATGCTGCATGTAGAATAGCATGTGTACTTTGGATGTAGAAAGTTTTGTAACCACTAAACCAGCACATATTTATTGCATAGATCTTGGGTGAGCAATAATACCTTAAGATTCTTCTGCTTGCAAGGAATGAGAAGATTAAAACCTCAAATTGATTTTAAAACAAAGAAAACAATTTATTGATTGATATATTGAGAAGCAAAGTTTTTAAGGTTTCAAAAAAAAGTTGATCTGACAGCTAATTGATGATCTACCTAAGAAATAAGGTTTTTAAATTGTTTAATTGGAGGATAATTACTTTAAAATATTGTGATGGTTTTTGCCACACATCATCATGAATTGGTCACAGCTATACATGTCTTCCCCCATCCTGAAACCCCCTCACACCTCCCTCCCCAAACATCCTTCTGGATTGTCCCAGAATATCAGCTTTGAGTGCCCCGCTTCATGCATAAAACTCGCACTGGTCATCTATTTTACATATGGTAATGTACATGTTTCAATGCTATTATCTCAAATCATCCCATCCTCACCTTCTCCCACTGTGTCCAAAAGTCTGTTTTTCACACCTGTATCTCCTTTGCTGCCCTGCATGTAGGATCATCAGTACTGTATTTCTAAATGACATACATGTGTGTTAATATACAGTATATGTCTTTCTCTTTCTGACTTACTTCACTCTGCATGATAAGAAACTCCAGTTTCATCCACCTCATTAGAACTGAGACAAATGGTTTCCTTTTGCTTTTGTTTGGTTGTTTTTGTTTTGTTTTGTTTTTAGTTTCTCTGCTCTGATATCCTGGGTGCTGACTTTAGTTCAACGTCGACTCTACCTGTGGTTGTGTCAGAATTTCATCTACCAAATGAAACTACTTCCCTTTCTGTTCAGGTTGGTGGGAGAAAGGATTTCTCTTTCCCTTCCTCATCGTAGGTCATATGTTCTTCCCTGAACTGATCACCACGTCAAGGGCCTGGGATTGGCTTAGGCTAATTAGCGCTGATGTTTGCACTGCAGAGATAATATCAATGCCTCTTGAACTAACAGAAAGATTCCTTTTTAAAAGGAGAATAATGTGGATGCCAAGCAGGCAATGGGTGATAGAAAGGTCAGATGAGACCTTGCTATAAGTATGGAATTTTTTCTGGAGATAATACTACTGATAAGTTTTTGCTTAAGCCTTATGAACATAAAGTTGTAAGTGATATGTCTATCCATAAAATATTTTTATATTTGTCACCTTATCTTCATTTTTTACTTTCAAAATAAAAACTCAATAGACAAGCCAGAAAACCATTTTATTTTTATCCACATGTGAAGTCTCAGGGCATACGTTTTGCAATAAACCCAGACACTACAGTCTAAATTGAGTATATGTGTAAAACAGAAGGCAGTTTCTTTATGGTTAAAAATAAGGATGGACACCTCAGAGAAGGTAGCATGATAGGATATCAGAAGAGCAAGTAGGTTCAGACTCCTTGTCTGCACAAATCTGAAGCAAATGTACAGACTTCCTTGGTCCTTAATTCACTTACTCACTTAAAATATGAACTTAAGAAAGCAGAACCATTCTTATTGCCTTAAGAGTTGACACCATAAGGTTCTTTCAAGTACACACATTTTTTTCTTATTATCTTACTTTGGACTTGAAACCAGTGGCTGAGAACAACCACAGAATAGGAACTAGAGGGTTCTGAAAAACAAGAGATAATTGTTGGGTCAGTCTCAGGACATTCAGTAATACAAGGAATTTCCCCTGAATTGCCAATTTCTTACTTTAGTAGGAAGACATATCTATCTAAAGATCACCATGTAGTTAGCCAAGCAAGGTGGTACATTGGTCTTCTTTCAAGAGAGTCTTTATATACTGGTTTATTGTTTGTGTGAAGTGGAAGTTGAATGGTACACAAAACAAAGCAATCAAGGGGTAGTTGCTGGCAGGCCCTGTACCACTGATGCATCAGCACAGCAGATAATCAGAAGCAGTCACTTTGGAAGGCAGCCTGCTTCTGCTGCTAAGTCACTTCAATCGTGTCAGACTGTGCGACCCATAGATGGCAGTCCATCAGGCTCCCCCATCCCTGAGACTCTCCAGGCAAGAATACTGGAGTGAGTTGCCGTTTCCTTCTCCAATGCATGAAAGTGAAAAGTGAAAGTGAAGTCGCTCAGTCATGTCGGACTCTTAGAGACCCCATGGATCACAGCCTACCAGGCTCCTTCATCCATGGGATTTTCCAGGCAAGGGTACTGGAGTGGGTTGCCACTGCCTTCTTCTGGAAGGCAGTCTAGACACCTGTAAATATGAGAGCCTGCTACACAAGGGTCTCGCCTTCATCTGTACACTCTTAGGCGGCTTATCAAAGTATTTGGGGGATTGCATTCAATCTTTCCCTGGTAAATATAATTTTCTCCATTGGTCACATTTATAGTGTTGATTTAGAGCCCTTATAGACAGGCACTTGGGGCAAATGGCTCAATGACGGGCTCCTTAATCATCTTCTGCAGCTTGCAGTTTTTACTGTGCCTGCCTTGGCTTCCTGCCTTGGCTCAAAAGCACAGCCCTACTAACGTGAGCATGATTTATAGGTGATCTCTTGTTAATAGGAGAGAGAATGTGATGTAATTGAGAAGACCCTGGACTGAGGGTCAAAAGAGGTCGATTTGCTTCCAAACCTGCTACAAATTAGCTTTGTGGCTGTCAGATTAGGTGCATCATCTACTCTTGGCCTCAGTTTCCTTCTCTGGAAGGTGAGGGGTTTGGATGATGGTTTGTCACCCATGAGTTCTTTTTTTATCTTCCCATTATTTATGCTTCCTCTGCTTACGCACTGTGATACCCCCACCTGCATCTGGAGGGCATTCTTTCTTTCCTATTAAAAGAGATAAAGAAAGACTATGAATGCTTCTCATATTCTTACCTAACTCACAGATATTTTGTAAAAGTAAATGGCATATTTTAAAAATGTATATGCTGAGTGCTGAGTATGTGCATGCATTTTTCTGATTATTTTTTTCCTGCTATTATTTCTACCTATTGGTTGTAAACTTGGAAAAAGAGGCTTTTGTTTTGTTTCAGCAAGTGGCTGTTCTAAGCAGGCACATCTCTGTGGCTGTAAAGTCTTTTGGCAACAGGAGCTGAGTATTTTGGGCAGAGTATCTGATATGACAATACCAATATGATAGCAATAATCCTCTGTTGGTCTCAGTTATCAAGGGAAAGCATTCATGTAAAAGTGTTTCTTTAATACTGCATTGTTTCAAGAGACAATCGTGAAGTAGTATTATGAATTTATCTTCATGTGCATTATAATGAATATTCCTTAAAAACAGGAACTGTTATCTGATCTATTGACTGTTGTATCCTCAGCCCCTGGAACAGTCAGTCCTTGGCTCATAGAGAGAGTTCCACAAATATTGCTGAATTAGGATGTCGTTCAACCTAGTTTAGGTAAGAGAATGAAGAGAGGGGTAGGTGGTTGGTAAGTCCGCCCATCTTGACCTCAGATTCCTCGCTCAACTAAGAGTAGCCCAGCTGAAGCTTCCCTAACTACACCTAACACCTTCAATCAGAGTATACCCTCTGCTCTCCATTCACGTCCTGCATATCTGCTTCCTCCCTAATGTACCACCATGAGCTTTTCTCCCCATTGTTGCCTGATATGCTCTCTGATAATTCTGATATAGCAGAGATTTTCTCCATTACCAGCTGTTTACTTAGCAAAAGTGCCCTTTAATAAGAGTTATCAACTTGTGGAAACATTAGAAGAATAGTTGACTATTATACCCCATCAAATTGACACGGAGTATGTAAGAAATGAAATTGACTATGGCAAGGTCTAAAGAGAAGATGTGGTCATAAAAGTTATTTTTACTGTGTGCGTGTGTGTGTGTGTATTAGTCACTCAGGTGTGTCAGACTCTTTGTAATGCCATGGACTGTTGCCCTCCAGGCTCCTCTGTCCATGGAATTCTCTAGGCAAGAATACTGGAGTGGATCACCATTTCTGTCTCCAGGGGCTCCCCCTGACCCAGGGATTGAACCCAGGTCTCCTGCATTGCACGCAGATTCTTTGTCATCTAAGCCACCAGGAAATCCCAAATACTCTGTAAATATTAGTAATAAAACATTTCAAGAATGAAGAGCTATCTTGTCTGATGCTAGCAGCAGAAGGGAGACTTGTATGATACTCAAGGAGTATAAGCTAGTTAAGGGATGATAAGTGATGCATTATTTATTAGAGAGAAAGGCCCTCACATTCTATCTTCTCAATTGCTATTTACTGAGATTGCAATTAACATTCTGCTTAATAGAGATTGTCTGTAAGTAGACGGGAGAGCTAGTGTTTTAAATGACACATAAAAAATAAATTTGAGCAATTAAAATCTCCTGAGCATGCTTTAAACCTTTGATGGTTCTGCAATCACTACCTGATGTCCAAGTTACTTTGGGGTTATTTTATGAACATTTCTCCCAGCACTTTCTTTTACAGATGACATATGCTCAATAAGTATTTGTTGGAAGAGTGGCTAGATATGAATGGACATCAATAATCTTTGCATTATTGTAGATGGGTAAAGTGAGAGTAGAGAGATATTCAGATATTTCACTGCCAGAATATTGTCATTAAAAGCTTTTCAATCTCAAAGACTATCGTTTCTTTAGAGATGGTGAAGTGATTGCTTGGCATTACATGGCAGGGCAAGGATACAATCCCTAGTGTATTAAACTGCAAAGTAGGATTGTCAGATAAAATAGAGATGCCCACTTAAATTGGAATTTCAGGTAAGTGAATAATTTTCCAATCCAGTTCAGATGCTGTCGTGTCTGACTCTTTGCAACCCCATGGACTGTAGCATGCCAGGCTTCCCTGTCCGTCACCAACTCCCAGAGCTTGCTCAAACTCTTGTTCATCAAGTCAGTAATACCATCCAACCATCTCATCCTCTGTTTCCCCTTCTCCTCCTGTCTTCAGTCTTTCCCAGCATCAGGGTCTTTTCCAACAAGTCAGGTCTTCACATCAGGTGCTCAAAGTATTGGAGCTTCAACTTCAACATCAGTCCTTCCAATGAATATTCAGGGTTGATTTCCCTTAGGATTGACTGGTTTGAACTCCATGATGTCAAAGGGACTATTAAGAGTCTTCTCCAACACCACAGTTGAAATAATCAATTCTTCAGTGCTTAGCTTTCTTTATGATCCAGCTCTTTCATCATTATATGACTACTGGAAAAACCATGGCTTTGGCTAGATGGACCTTTGTGGGTAAGATAATGTCTCTGCTTTTTAATATGCAGTCTAGGTTTGTCATAGTCTTTCTTTCAAGGAGCAAGTGTCTTTTAATTTCATGACTGAAGTTACCATCTGCAGTGATTTTGGAGCCCCCCAAAATAAATTTTGTCACTGTTTCCATTGTTTCCCCATCTATTTGCCATGAAGTAATGAGACCAGATAACATGATCTTCATTTTTCAAATGTTGAATTTTAAACCAGTTTTATAACTCTCCTCTTTTACTTTCATCAAGAGGCTCTTTGGTTCCTCTTTGCTTTCTGCCATAAGTGTGGGATCATTTGCATATCTGAGATTATTTCTATTTCTCCCTGGAATCTTGATTCTAGCTTGTGCTCTATCCAGTCAGGCATTTCACATGACTACTCTTCATGTAAGTTAAATAAACAGGTGACAATACACAGCCTTGAAGTATTCCTTTTCCTATTTGGAACCAGTCCATTGTTCTATGTCGAGTTCTAACTGTTGCTCTTTGACATGCATACAGATTTCTCAGAAGGCAGTTAAGGTGGCCCTGTATTCTCATCTCTTTAAGAATTTTCCAGAGTTTGTTGTGATCCACACAGTAAAAGCTTTGGCGTAGTCAACGAAGCAGAAGTAGATGTTTTTCTAGAATTCTCTTGCTTTTTCAATGATCCAATGAATGTTGGCAATTTGATCTCTGGTTCTTCTGCCTTTTCTAAATCCAACTTGAACATCTGGAAGTTCTTGGTTCACATACTGCTGAAGCCTGGCTTGGAGAATTTTGAGCATGACTTTGCTAGCGTGTAAGATGAGTGCAGTTGTAGTCTGAACATTCTTTTGCATTGCCTTTCTTTGGGATCAGAATGAAAACTGACTTTTTGAGTCTTGTGGCCACTGCTGAGTTCTCCAAATTTGCTAGCATATTGAGTGAAGCACATTCACAACATCATCTTTAAGGGTTTGAAATAGTTCAGCTGGAATTCCATCACCTCCAATAGCTTTGTTCATAGTGATGCTTCCTAAGGCCCAGTTGACTTCGTACTCCAGAGTGTCTGGCTCTAGGTGAGATATCACACGATTGTGGTTATCTTTGTCATGAAGATCTTTTTTGTACAGTTCTGTGTATGCTTGCCACCTCTTCTTAATATCCTCTGTTTCTGTTAGGTCCACACTGATTCTGTCCTTTATTGTGCTCATTTCAAGTCATTGTATATCTAATGTTGAATATTTTAGGATAGATATGTCCCAAGTATTGAATATATTAAATATGAGTGTGTCCCAGATATTGAATGGGACATACTTATCCTAAAATGTTATTCAATTATTTATCTAAAATTCAAAGTTAACTGAGCAACCTGTATTTTTATTTGCTTAGTCTGGCAAACCAGTTCCAAAGTCTTACTGTTCTACACACAATTTCTGTGTGGTCTCCTCTTTAATCTGATATGATTTGGGTCTTTAGGCATATTTGGAAGCCAATTCTCTGAGATTTCATGTCTCCTTCTGCTCCCCATGACTGAGAAAAACAAAATCTCTGCCATGTTTGTCTCTTGCCTTAGTCTTTTTCACAGAGCTCTTCCATTTGCTTTAAAATCTCTGATCATTCTCCCAAATTCTACTCCTACAAATTCAATTGCCATCAGGATGACTTATTATTACCTCAAACTCATCTCATGTGTAAGCCAGACTCTTCTTTCCTGCCACTCTTTCTCCTCCTCTGAGTTCCCTGGTTTTTTAATGTAATAGCCAATTTCCAAACTGTCAGACTTGCAAAACCACAAAATGTCTGTGATCTCTTCCCACCCTTCCTCACTGCAGCCACATCCAGTCAATTTCTTGGTCTGTCATTCCTTTTTCAAAACATTTCCTCAGCTCTTTCTTTGCACTGCTGAGGACCTGAGCCTTAGAAGAGGCTCATATCACCTCATTTTCAGACCAAAGTGGTGGTTTCCTGATAGCTTCATCTCTCCCTCCTCCAGGCAATAGTGCCAAACTCCTGCCAAGGTTAATATCTCTAAATTATAAGATTTTCAACAACAGAAAGACAAATATCCCAATAAAAATGAATAATGTATATGCGCAAACGATTGGCAGTAGAGAAATTACAAATGACTAAGAAATAGATGAAAAGATATTCAAATTCACCAATGATTCAAGGAAATCCATATTAAACTAATAACAAGATATCATTATATGACCAGAAAAAAGAAATGAAAAGAAAAATAACAGCCAATGCTGAGAAGAATGTAGAGAAAAAGTGTCCTTTCATATATAGCACTAGAAATGTGAATGAAGCAATCTAGCATTATTCATCAAAATTAAAAATACATACCCTGGAGTAGGAAATGGCAACCACTCCAGTATTCTTGCCTGGAAAATTTCATGGGCAGAGAAGCCTGATGGGCTATAGTCCCAGTTGCTGCAAAGTCAGACACAGCTGAAGCAACTGAACACCGTATACAAAAATGTATATGTTTTTTGACTAGCAATGCTACTCATAGGAATCTATCCAGTATAAGGAAACCCACCAGTACTTAAACACATATGCACAAAGGTATTTGCTGCAGAGGGCTTTGAAATAGAAAAGCAATTCAAGAAACAAACAAAAAATCCTTGAGGAGAAAATGAATACCAAGGAATTAGAAATGGTTGAATAACTTACGGTCTAATCACACCATAGACTATTATGCAGCCATTAGAAGAATAAATTAGTGTGTTAGCACAATAGAAGTTGATTAAGAGGGCTTTCCATGAGTGAGAAAGGATGTAGAAATGTTTATAGATGATCCCATTTTTAATAGTGACCCGACCCATTTATGGACTTGTATCTTTATAATGCGTCTGAACACACACACACACACATATACTCATATGTTTATATGAACATGAAAAACATTGAAAGATACATTCACAAAGTTGTTAACCTGAGTTACTCTGAGCAGGCAGTCATGGGGTTAGATGTGAATTGGCAGGGGCAGGAGAAAATGCCAAATATTAAATATTAGTTTTGCATCCCTTACCACAGCTTCTATTGGTCCCCCATTGCCTATAAAATAATAATAAAGATTTAGTTTTTACTAGCTGACCTCAATCTATCTCCCTTACTTTGCATAGCACTGTATCCTATAAGAGCTTTCCATCTCAACCAAAATTATCATTTTTACTGATCTCTCCATTTTTCTTGAGTTTTCTCTTGGCCCTTTGTTTTGCCGAAGACCCATAATCACACAGATGTGTGATTTTTCAACCATCCCTTTAAGAAATCACTCAAATTTCACTTGCTTTATGAAGTTTCCTCTTCACTCTGGCCTTCTTTTTGTATTCTTTCTGTAACTGTGCTGTTTCAAACTTTCACAGTGACTCTTCCTTCCAGACCTTCCTGATCATCCCACCAACTCAATTGTGCAGGACAATTTCCACCGACCACAGAGCCTAACGGACCTGCTCTGAGACACCCCACCACTGATCAGCAGAATCATCAGCCCTGCTCTTCCAACTCATATTTAAACCCAGCTTTCTGTGTCCAACACTGCATTTTCTTCATTAAACCTGCTTGCTATACTGTCTTCTTTTTTTTTTTTAATTTTTTTATTTTTACTTTATTTTACTTTACAATATTGTATTGGTTTTGTCATACATTGACATGAATCCACCATGGTATGTACATGAGTTCCCAATCTTGAACGCCCCCTCCTCTTCTTCTGAATGTGAAAGAATGTCATCTCTTGCCTGTCTTTCAAAGACTGATATTATCTTATTTCTGGACCTTACCTTCTGTCTCTGGTTTCCTGGACTCTTGACCTTGCCTTTCTTCAGGCATGCAGTGGAGGCAGTTTGTCATAGCTCCTGTGAATTCTGGCCTACACCCCCACATACATTTAAGGGTTAAACATCCTATTGCCGTTAGTGAAGCCCTGCCTTTGGTTAGGCATCAAGATTAGAACTTTGTAGGCAGTAACCATACAAGTAGTGTTTCATGATTAGCCCTTTTACAGATGATATATAAAATGAGGCAAATTGTCCTGGGTGTGACACATGATTGGCAGAGCCAGAACTCATCTTGTGAAACCTGTGTTCCCTTCCACCACCTTCTACTAGGCAGGTCTATCTTCAGCTTCAGAATCAGGAAAGGGAACACCAACAGGCTAGCATGGTAGGAAGAGCCATATCCTACCAGAAAGAACACAGAACTCTTGGCAAATGCAGTTGCAACTGGCAGGAGTCCACACGCAGGCTAAGATGGGAGCCAGGCGACTGGGACTCATTATGGGAGGCCTTTCTTTGGCCTCACAGGTGATGTACTCTGCAATTGGCTCAACACCTACTTTAAAATCCCTGTCTGCACTTGCCTTGTATGCGTTTACCTCTTATCTCTAATGTATCTTAGTCAATGGTAAGGAATCCACCTGGCAATGCAGGAGCCACAGGAGATGTTTGATCCCTGAGTCAGGCAGATCCCCTGGAGAAGGAAATGGCAACCCACTCCAGTATTCATGCCTGGGAAATCCCATAGACAGGAGCCTGGTGGACTGCAGTCCATGGCGTCACTAAGAGTCGGACACAACTGAACGACGGAGCATACGTGCACGCGCATTGACTGTTAACACAATCAAATCACTTTCTGGATGTTACCTATCCAGTTGTGTCCCAAGTCTAGTTGCTGCCTCCCTGAGTAACAGCAAACTCATCCTGGGAACTATGTATTAGTTCATGTCTGTCTGGTGCTTCAGGTGTGTGCAAGGCTGTCAGCACATCCTTCAGGCAAATGAGTGAAACATAAGGCCCTCAGCCAGAAGGGGTACATCTCAACCTATGTAGAGTGTGCGCCTGACTTAACTCCCTGGGAATTTTAGAGAAGCGATCCCATGGCTGAGGGGCCCAGGTTTCCTCTCCCTGTCCCATCAGCACAGTCTCCATGAGCTGCGGTATTCGCACATGCCCAGCATGCTGCCGGCAGGGATCAAAGACAGTGTCCAAAGAGGCAGAAATAGCAGAAATCCAATTCTGATGCCTTCGCAGCTCGCAGTCATTTAGCATTTCATCTCCATGAATTTCCCAGGGTGCATGCCGGGGTTATGCGTATTTAAGTTTTGACTCTTTGCTGCCCATCATCCCATGCCCTGAGTATTCAGATTCCCACCATTAGTCAAAGAAGAGGCACATGGGGTAATAAAAAGACAATCAACTCTGTAACCTGATCACATTGTTTTAAATAATTCCTAACTCAGAATGACCATATCTCTACCCTTTAGCTGCCACTCCACGGCACCCTTTACCTCTCAGGAATTCTCACTTCCATTCTGGCCTGATGAGGTCAAAATATATCAAAAACCACCCATTTTTAACATGATTCTTATCCATTTCTTTCTCTCAAAACATCAAAGCAGTCAGGGTGTGCTCAGAAACACTGTATATCAAGAGACTGGGTTCTCTGGTTCTCATTTGAACTTTCTTAGGTTCTTGCAACACTAGCTAAAGTTCAGTCAGTTTGATGTTATGACTTTGAGTTTGACGTTTAAGGCGCTATGAAATAAACATCAATACAATGCTGGCTCTTGTTTCATTTGAACTATTTAGCCCTCTAGGGCAGACTCAGGCAAATCCAGAAATTTGAGTTTCACCGATTACTAAACTTTAAAGAAGGACTGAAGTTATGGATTAAGGGAGTCTAACTTTCAAAAAAACTGCTTCTAATTTAAAGTAAACAGCTCAGGCTCCTCATCAGCATTTCCTGAGCCATCTCTGGTTAAAAGTTGGCCCCATTGGAAGTCAGTGTACAGCCTGTCTCTATTCTTCCAGAATTACAGGTTGCCATGGTTACAGTGGCTTCTGGAAATGAACTTCATAATTGCTGCATATTGCATATAAACAGCTGGATTCCCTCTTTCAATTTCACTCTGAAACAATGAAGGCCCAAGAAAATGTCCTTGTATTTGAATCGTTGACATGCTAAAGATCATTATACTGGGAGTAAACCATCATGGCATAGAGAATCTTGAGGAAATGATGAAGTCAAATTCCCCAGGCTCTATATATGTAGATGAATGTAAAATGCATATGTGTGATTCCACAGACACAGAATCAGAACACCTGAAAAGCTGAAAAAATCCTCCCTTTCAAAAACACATTAATCCAATTCCTGTTATACAGGATGTGAAACAGAAACTCAGAGATTGAGAATTTACTGTGTAAATCTCATGGCAAGGCAGGTATAGAATGGGATTTAGAGAACAACCTGGTGCTGTGAATATGTCTTTAGTTTGAGACTCAAAACCTGGGCTTGAGTTCTGGCTACCAGTTGGCCATCTGGTCTCCAAGTGTCATTTAATCTGGCATTTCATCTATGTCTGTAAATTAAGAGAGCTATTTTGAAAGTTTTCAGTGCATATAACTGCCAGTGTTGTCTTTGCTTATCAATACTGGAGACTGAGAAGCCATGATTAAGGGCTGTCTCTACTCTAAATGCCTTCTCTACTGTCCCTCCACGGGCTCCTAAGAGTTTCACACTATATTTTCTTTAAGAGAAGCACATTGATGTGATTGTTAAAATAATATTGCTGTGCAAGTGGTGCAGCCTTTAGTTAATCACATAGCAGTATTGAGGATGTGATGAACATGTGTGTGTGCTAAGTCACTTCAATCATGTCTGACTCTTTGCAACCCTATGGACTGTAGCCCGCCAGGCCCCTCTGTCCATGGGATTCTCCAGGCTAGAATACTGGACTGGGTGGCCATACTCTCCTCCAGGGGATCTTTCTGACCCAGGGATGGAACCCACATCTCCTGCAGCTCCTGCATTGCAAGTGGATTCTTTACTGCTGAGCCTGCATGGAAGCCCATGTGATGCCTGGATGAACAATAAGAAAGGGGCTCTTTTTAGAGAGGATGGCTGGTTGAAAGGGACATATGTCCTGGAGGTTTGTGGGAAACCCAGCTTAACAGTGAGTATTCACCTGGTGGATAGAATAAAAGGAGGATGCAAAGGGGATGCCACACAGAAAATGAGGACAACTGTTTCACAAAATGAGAATTTCTTTTCTGTGCCTTTAAATCCATTCATGAAGTTGTCCTTCTCTGTGAGAAAATCTCAGAAGGCTGCCAAGGAAAGTTACACATAGACAAGCAATGCTATAAGATAGTAATTAAAAAAAAAAAAAAGTTAAGAGCAATTGACCACACACAACTCTTGATAGAGGATCATTTCTTTTTCCTACCTAGAGCTAGCACTGGTAACATCCTAGCTCTGCACGTAAAATCTCTGAGGCCAGCCTTCTTGCTCCCCAGGACTATGTAGCCTTTGTCCTGTGAAGGACTGATGTTCCACAAGTTGAGCTCACTGCGGATTACAGCCTGTAATAAAGAGAGGATGTTCGGCCTCCTCCTTAGAACTCAACTTACTTTTCAGGCAAGGAACTGACCAGCGTATTTTAGGAGTTTTGAAAAGAGAAATATGCAATGCTGTGCAGCAAGTGCTCTAGTTGCCTTTGTTCCCCATATAGAGGTCACAAACTACCTATTTTAAGAAAAAAAGCAAATAATAAACAAACAACAAAACAAACACAAAAAACAATTTTGAAAAACAGTTCTGTAACTCCCAGGGCTACAACTAGGGCTGAGGAAGACCACTCGCAGCCCTTCTATCACTCCTCAGCTGAAAGCAATCTTCCTGGTAATCTGTGGACACGGGTAGAGCCTGATCCATCTTCCATCCCCTCAAAAATGTTGTGTGTCCACTGAGGTTCTTTCTAGATACTTTCATGATTTAGATCTTGTCCCCCGACTTTTGTTTTCCACTTTCCTCATCTATGTTCCCTGTTGTCCCAGTCACTAATGACATCTTTTCAGCATTAAGTCCCCCACTCCATGAAATCCTTACCTTTCCCCTTGGGTACATATCTCCCCCAAAACATTAGATGTTCTTTGAGGAGAACAATTAGGCCCTTCATATTCTGGATTTCTTTCAAAGGACATAGCTCTGAAAAGCTATTTGTTGATTTTTTTTTTTTCTTGAAAAGTTGATATGCCCTAGAAGTTTTATACTCCATATAATCAAAACTATGATTTTTCCAATAGTCATATATGGATGTCAGAGGTGGACCATAAAGAAGGCTGAACATCAAAGAATTTATGTTTTTGAATTCTTTTGCTGCGGAAGACTCCTGAGAGTCCTTTGGACAGCAAGGAGATCAAACGGCCAATCCTACAGGAAATCAACACTGAATATTCATTGTCAAGACTGCTGATGAAGTTAAAGCTCTGATATTTTGGCCACTTGATATGAAGAACCAGCTCATTGTAAAAGACTCTGATACTGGGAAAGACTGAGGGCAGGATGAGAAGGGGGCGACAGAGGATGAGATGGATGGATAGTATCACCAACTCAATGAACATGAGTCTGAGCAAACTCTGGGAGATAGTGAAGGACAGGGACGCCTGGTGTGCTGCAGTCCATGGAGTCACAGGGAGTCGGATGCAGTTTAGTGACTAAACAACAGCAAACAACCACAAAAAGTTTGAAGGCCAGGAAGAATGAATAGAAATCACTCACTTATCAACTTTTTGAGTGTCTACTATCTGTGTGAAATTTTGATAAATGATACATTATTTCTTCAAACTTTTATTTAGGAACAAAGATAAAGTAAACTAAAAATGAGACATAGAGAGAAGTTGGAAGTTTCTGCTAAGAGAGGGACTTTGAGTTTTTACCATTACTGTTTAGAACCCCAGGCTTACAAGTTCTCTCTCTATTTTTATTTCTGTTCATGTGTGGGGAAAGCCAGAGGGATATTTCTGGGTTTGTTGAGGAAAAGATGGAGGTGTAGGAGACATTAAAATAAGTTTTTCTGGCCTCTACTTCCAAGGCTGTACTGAAGACCAGAAAGATATATGGATACAGAGCCTCTGGCTAAAAAACTGTTTTGCAGAGTTCATTTTAGGAAAATAAAGCTTGCCTCTGTTCACAGACAAGTCAGAAGATTACTGAGTGGGGGTAGAAGTGGAGAGGAGTAGTATTAGCAGATAGAACTTTCTGTGGCAGAACTCTGTACTTCCTTGTCTTATGTAATCCTTATCCACTCACCCAGGGCTGTCATTCCTGCCTCCGTGCCCTCAAGAACAAACGCAGCCAGTATAGTGACATTTTAATAATAATACTTTGTACTTATACAGCACCTGTCAGCCAGTGATCTCAAAGTACTTCCCCTGAGATTAACTCATTAATCCTCACAAGGATAAGTGACTTTCCCAAGGTCACAGAAAAGTGAACATCAGGGATGGGTGGAAGCCTGAACTTCCCTGCTCACATCGAAACTCAGAGGCTGTCCACTTGCCTGCCTATCTGCCATGAAACTGCCTCTCACATAGCCCATACTTGCAAAGCCACCATGCCTTTGTAACTGCACGCTTGGGTTTTCCATGGAAATTGTTTTGTTCAATCAATCTAGTAATAATCAAACCAGCTTTGTTTAGAAAATCCCCCATCCATAGCTGGAAATGTAAACATTCTTGAAAGGGGGCAGAAATGATTAGAATGTACTACCCTGTAGAATGTATCACCTTATGTTTTAGATTTGGGGGTTAGCTGCACACATTTTGCTCATCCCAGCAGACTAAAGTATGTGGGGGAAGGCATTTTAACTAGATCTGCTTAACAAACTGCTTCATGAGCAGGCTGACTAAGAGGAAGATTCAGCACTCAAATGTGGCTACATCCTCTCTTTCCCATGGAAGTAAATAATATCCAGTTTCAGGGGTTTAAGCTGGCACAGAAAGGATGCCCAGGGCAATAAGAACACAAAGTCTATGTGCTTGACAAGGTAATTAAGACAAAGAAGTGAGTGCCAAGTAAGTATCTTATACATACACTAAAATATTTTAGAAGAGAGAAAAATTAACCAGAGTTAGTGCTATCAAAAAAATTTCATGTGAGTAAAATTTAAACAAGGCCCTTGGGACAGGTTGGCTGGAATTGAGGGGGTATGGAAGAGTAAAATCATCATAATAATTGCTATGTATGAATCCCCTACTATATGCCAGATACTTAAATATGCATATGCTTCTGAATACAACAACCTCATATGAATGATTATACACAACTTGAAGTTGAGGAAGAAGGATCAGAAAAATATTCAATAATTAAGTAAAGGGGACAGAGCAAGGAAGGGGCAGAAATAGTATTTAAATTCCCCTGTGCAACGCCTATCTGGTGATCATGTCCCTATACCATACCTTTGTCTCTTTTACTCTTCAGGTCAGTTCAGTTGCTCAGTCATGTCCAACTCTTTGCGACCCCATGCACTGCAGCACACCAGGCCTCCCTGTCCATCACCAGCTCCCAGAGTTTCCTCAAACTCATGTCCATTGAGTCAGTGATGCCATCCAACCATCTCATCCTCTGTTATCCCCTTTTCTTCCTACCTTCAATCTTTCCCAGCATTAGGGTCTTTTCAAATAAGTCAGTTCTTTGTATCAGGGAGACAATGTATTGGAATTTCAGCTTCAGCATCAGTCCTTCCAATAAATATTCAAGTCCAATTTCCTTTAGGATGGACTGTTTGGATCTCCTTGCAGTCCAAGGGAGTCTCAAGAGTCTTCTCCACAGTTCAAAAGCGTCAATTCTTCGGTGCTCAGATTTCTTTATAGTTCAACTCTAACACCCATACATGACTACTGGAAAAACCACAGCTTTGATTAGATGGAACTTTGTTGGCAAGTTAATGTCTCTGCTTTTTAATATGCTATGTAGGTTGGTTATAACTTTTCTTCCAAAGAGCAAGCATATTTTAATTTCATGGCTGCAGTCACCATCTGCAGTGATTTGGGAGCACAAAAAAATAAATTTTGTCACTGTCTCCATTGCCTTCCCATCTATTTACCATGAAGTGATGGGATCAGATGCCATGATCTTAGTTCTCTGAATGTTGAATTTTAAGACAACTTTTTCATTCTCCTCTTTCACTTTCATCAAGAGACTCTTTAGTTCTTCACTTTCTGCCATAAGGGTGGTGTGATCTGCATATCTGAGGTTATTGATATTTCTCCCAGCAATCTCGATTCCAGCTTGTGCTTCATTCAGCGCAGAATTTCTCATAATGTACACTGCATACAAGTTAATTAAGCAGGGTGACAATATATAGCCATGACATACTCCTTTCCTGATTTAGAACCAGTCTGTTTTTCCATGTCCAGTTCTAACTGCTGCTTCCTGACTTGCATACAGATTTATCAGGAGGTGGGTCAGGTGGTTTGGTACTCCCATCTCTTGAAGAATTTTTCACAGTTTTTTGTGACCTACACAGTTAAAGGCTTTGGCATAGTCAATAAAGCAGCAGTAGACGTTTTTCTGAAACACTCTTGCTTTTTTGATGATCCAATGGATGTTGGCAATTTGATTTCTGGTTCCTTACTTTTCAATGATGTATAAAAGCAGGAGGAAGGCCTGGGCCATGGCATGAGGTGGGATCCCTGCAGTGCTGTCTTATCAGGGATATATGGGAGCATAGACGGAAGAAGTCTGCAGGTGGGAGTTGAGTCTATAGAGTTCCATGGCCTTGAGTGCCTAACTCAGGAATTTGGATTCCCTCCAACAGAGGTGAAGATTCTGAAAGCGTTATAAAGCAGGATGTCTCCAGAGGGCTATGGTAGGAATATTGTACAGGAGCATCACGGACAGGGCCAGGGAAGGGGAGAATCCTGTGAAGAGCCTCTGGTAACTGTTCAGACATGGGATGGCTCTTTCAGACCTTCAAGTACCCTTGGTGAGAAAAGATGGATGTAAGAACTAATTTTAAAAGAATACTCAAGGGGATGTTGTAGCTGTCAGAGTCATCCACTTGGACCAACTGAGGACCAGGATCATGAAAGCCTCAAGATGCCTGACTTGGCCCTTTAAGAGAACACGTCAGGTTGAACACACTATGCTCAGTTTTCCTCTGGAGGAAGACTGAGAGCAAAGACCCCCCACCCTTCCTTCCTTGTCTTTCTCAGATCAGACCCTCTGTGGTCAGAAATGTCTACCCTTATGCAACTGTAAACTCTCCTGCTTTTATTTAAACAGTAATTTCCTATAGCTAGAAGTTGGTCAATTAGGGCCCTTTAATATTGTATTAAGGAGTGATTTGTAATCCAGCAGTCGGTGACTTCTCATAAAGAAGAGACTGTAAGACTCCACGGCCTCGAGGAATCCACATGTGTTTTGGAGAACAGATTCAGATCTGAATTGACTGCAGGAGAGAAGGTAGATTTTAGGCAAAGAATTTGGGGTAGAATACAGTTATATGACATTTTCTCACAAAGGGGCCTGCATATATCAATTGTCCTAATTCCTTCTGCAATTGACAACCCATTCTTCCCCCCCCCCCCCATGTACTGTTAACCTGCTTATTTCTGTCCACTTCCTCTCTAGAGAGAGGGCAATATCACATAGAGGGGAAATGCAACTTGCCTACATTTCAGCTCTGTTTTCTCTGGGCTCTTATAAAATAGAGACAATAAGAGTTGACAAGCTCAAAGTGTGGATATGTGCTGAGTTCAGTTCACTCCCCTCCAGAGACCCATTTGTCACAGGTTTAAACAAAGAACTACTTGACCATCAGTTGCAAGCATGGGCTTCATGGTGACTCTATGCCAGAGAAGACTGAGGTGCAGGATCCATGGCAGCTGGTGGCAGTGATAGGGCCAAAGGGCCCAGTGGAGAGAGTCCACTGAGTCCATGGTGGCCATAGAGTTTATGTTGGTGCCCAGTATGGGGCCAAGAGGAACTTGAACTCTGGGTGTTGAAGTCCTGCAACACCAGGCATTGGAATAACCCAGGAGCCCCACTGGCAATATAATAGTGTTGTATTGAAAAACTCTCCAGCAGCCAAAAGGTAACACATTCTTTTTTCCATAATCACTGTTCCACCCTCTTCTTTAAGGATTGGCAAGCAGGTACAGCAGTGTAAATCTTTAATTGAATCACCCTTTATATTTTTAATGAGGAATTTCTAGGAATAATGCCCCCCTCAATATAAACTGTCTAACTTCTGATAAATGCAAAGTTAGTATTTCAAGCATTTTCAGGGTAGTGAAAGTTTAAAAAAGTAAAACCAGGAAACCCTCGCCAGATCATAGGATGCACGAGGTCGACCTCTGCCCTCTCCTTTCATGGAGATTGCAGCTGCCATTGAGGATGCGGCGCTGTCACCAAAGTGTGCAATTGCCTCATTACAAGAGCGAGGAGCTGCATCCTGGGAACTTTCCCACCCCCCTGAGGCACAGAGACCCAGGATCACAGCGGGAGATGCACCCCCTGCCAGCTTTTATTGTATGCTAATGCAATGGGGCCATCAGTCTGAAGGCTGTCTATGCATAGAAACGGGATTTCTTTGTGTCTAGTTGGAAGTCATTTGAAATTCCAGCCAGTAGAAATGAGTATGAGTGTTGCAGGAGGGAGGGAAAAAAGAGGAGGACATAAAGTAGAAAGGGAGGGTGAATGGGAGAGGGCAAAATAAGGATTAGTGAGGGAAAATGAGGAAAATTCAGAGCGCTTTCTGCTTTAATGAAGTATAACTTGAACAAAATGCAGAGTAAGCGGTGATACATTTCACATCACCGAAATGTATCCACGAGGCTGGGGTTGCACACAGCAGGGGAGCCCAAGGTCACCCAACTTCTGAAGGATGAGAACTGAGCCCAGGCATGTCTCAAGAGAGTGTTTTTCCTTGGGGAAGAACTGCCACTTACTGTGCCCCTTTCCTTCTTTCCAAAAGGGACAGAATCCTCCTAATGTAATGAGAAAGGCTTCCACGCTCCCTTCGGGATACCTTGCTTTCATAGCTGCATCTATTACCGCAAGTGACTTTGCAGACACTGTTATCAAGTTAGCAGGAAGAACTGAACAAAGGAGGGAGGGTATGAAGAAGGGGAACCTATATATGCTACCATGTGTAAAACAGATGGCTGATGGGAAGCTGCTGTATAGCACAGGGACCTCAGCTTGGAGCTCTCTGATAACTTGGAGGGGTAGGATGGGGGTGGGAGGGAGGGAGGCTTAAGAGGGAGGGGATATATGTATACATATTCTGATTCACTTTGTTGTACAGGAGAAACTAACACACTGTTGTAAAGCAATTGTTCTTCAATTAAAAAAGAAAGAAAAACAGAGGTAGGGAAGAGAAGATAAGGGAAGTAAGAAGGAAGACAGGGATGGAGGGAGAGCAGTAAGGAAGGAAGGAAGGGAAGGAAGAAAGGAAAGAGAAATGTTTCCCTAACTGGTCTCAGCTGTATATTAGATCAGGCACTGGTCTTAACTCATGGCAGTTGTATATATTCTTACTTCATTTCCCCTGATGGATAAGGATAAGGGGCTTGTGGAAGCTTCCTCATGAGAGAGACTGACTGTGGGGGAATCTGGGTCTTGTTCTGATGGGCAGGGCCAAGCTTAGTAAATCTTTAATCCAATTTTCTGTTAATGGTCTGGCTATGTTCCCTCCCTAATGGTTGGCCTGAGGCCAAACTATGGTAGGGGTAATAGTGGTGATGGTGACCTCCTTCAGAAGAACTAATGCCCTTATTGCTGTATCCAGTGCCACTGATCACACAGCAAGCCACTTTTTACCAATCCCTCCCCGAGAGACTCCTGGACACACGCAGGCAAGTCCGGCTCAGTCTCTTGTGGGGACACCGTTCCTTTTTCCTGGGTCCTGGTGTGCACAAGGTTTTGTTTGTGTCCTCCAAGAGTCTGTTTCCCCAGTCCAGTGGAAGTTCTGTAATCAAATCCCATTGGTCTCCAAAGTCCAATTCTCTGGGGGTTCTCAGTCCCTTTGCTAGATCCCCACATTGAGAAATCTGTTCTGCATCCTAGAACTTTCTTAACAGTGTGAAAATTTCTTTGGTATAATTATTCTATAGTTTGTGGGTCCTCTACTCAGTGGCTCTATAGTGGGGCTAATGGTGATCTCCTCCAAGAGCGTTAATGCTACACACCAACAGACCAGGCCACCTCTGGTCTGCAGCAACCAGAGCCCCTGTCCCTACAGCAGGTCACTACTGGTCTGAGCCTCTACAGGAGACATTCAAGATTTATACAGGATTAAAGATTCACTTAAAGTCAAAGATGAAGAAGTTGTATATAGTCAGCAAAAACAAGACCAGCAGCTGACTGGCTCAGATCATGAACTCCTTATGCCAAATTCAGACTTAAATTGAAGAAAGTAAGGAAAACAACTAGACCTTTCAGGTATGACCTAAATTTAATCCCTTACAATTATACAGTGGAAATGCCAAATAGATTCAAGGGACTAGATATGATAGACAGAGTAACTGATGAACTATGGATGGAGGTTCATGACATTGTATAGGAGGTAGGGATCAAGACCATCCCCAAGAAAAAGAAATGCAGAAAGGCAAAATGTTTGTCTGAGGAGGCCTTAAAAATAGCTGAGAAAAGAAGAGAAGCTAAAGGCAAAGGAGAAAAGGAAAGAGACACCCATTTGAATGAAGAGTTCCAAAGAAAAGCAAGGAGAGATAAGAAAGCCTTCCTCAGTGACCAATGCAAAGTAATAGAGGAAAACTATAGAATGTGAAATACTAAGGATCTCTTCAAGAAAACAAGAGATGCCATGGGAACATTTCATGCAAAGAAGGGCATAACAAAGGACAGAAATGGTATGGACCTAACAGAAGCAGAAGATATTAAGAAGAAGTGGTAAAAATATACAGAAGGACTGTACAAAAAAGATCTTTGTGAGCCAGATAAACATGATGGCACTCACCTAGAGCCAGATATCCTGGAATGTGAAGTCAAGTGGGCCTTAGGAAGCATTACTGTGAGCAGAGCTAGTGGAGGTGATGGAATTCCAACTGAGCCATTTCAAATTCTAAAAGATGATGCTGTGAAAGGGCTGCACTCAGTATGCCAATTGAAGAAATTGGCATTCTTCAAATTTGGAAAACTCAGCAGTGACCATAACACTGGAAAAGGTTAGTTTTCATTCCAATCACAAAGAAAGGCAATGCCAAAGAATGTTCAAGCTACCCCACAATTGCACTCATCCCAAATGCTAACAAAGTAATGCCCCAAATTCCCAAGTGAGGCTTCAACATAATGTGAACTGGGAACTTCCAGATGTACAACCTAGATTTAGAAAAGGCAGAGGATACGAAGATCAAATTGCAAGAATTCTAGAAAAACATCTACTGCTGCTTCATTGACTACACCAAAGCCTTTGACTGTGTGGATCACAACAAACTGAAAGGTCACAACAAAGGTTGGACATGCAACAACAGACTGGTTCCAATTGGGAAAGGAGTAAGTCAAGGCTGTGTATTATTACTCTGCTTATTTAACTTATATCCAGAGTACATCATTCAAAATGTCAGGCTGGATTAATCACAAGCTGGAATTAAGATAGCCAGGAGAAATATCAATAACCTCATATATGCAGACGACACCAATGAAGAAAAATTAAAGAGCCTGTTGATGAAAGCAGAAGAGGAGAATGAAAAGCTGGCTTAACACCCGTGGTGGATTCATGTTGATGTGTGGCAAAACCAATACAATATTGTAAAGTAAATAATAATAATAATAATAATAATATTTTTAAAAACCTCAACATTAAGAAAACTAAGGCATCAGGTTCCATCAGTTCAGTTCAGTTCAGTTCAGTGGCTCAGTCGTGTCCGACTCTTTGTGACCCCATGAATCGCAACACGCCAGGCCTCCCTGTCCATCACCAAATTCTGGAGTTCACTCAGACTCGCGTCCATCGAGTCAGTGATGCCATCCAGCCATTTCATCTTCTGTCATTCCCTTCTCCTCCTGCTCCCTATTCCTCCCAGAATCGGAGTCTTTTCCAATGAGTCAACTCTTCGCATGAGGTGGCCAAAGTACTGGAGTTTCAGCTTTAGCATCATTCCTTCCAAAGAAATCCCAGGGCTGATCTCCTTCTGAATGGACTGGTTGGATCTCCTTGCAGTCCAAGGGACTCTCAAGAGTCTTCTCCAATGCCACAGTTCAAAAGCATCAATTCTTCAGTGCTCAGCTTTCTTCACAGTCCAACTCTCACACCCATACATGACTGGATGGAAAAACCATAGTCTTGACTAGATGGACCTTTGTTGGCAAAGTGATGTCTCTGCTTTTCAATATACTATCTAGGTTGGTAATAACCTTTCCGGTTCCATCACTTCATGGCAAATAGATAGGGAAACAGTAGAAACAATGACAGACTTTACTTTTTGTGCATGGTGACTGCAGCCATGAAATTAAAAGATGCTTGCTCCTAGGAAGAAAAGCTATGACTACCCTACACAGCATATTAAAAAGCAGAGCCACTATTTGCCAACAAAGGTCTGTCTATTCAAAGCTCTACTTTTTCCAGTAGTCATGTATGGATGTGAGATTTGGATCATAAAGAAAGGTGAACATCAAAGAATTGATGCTTTTGAACTGTGATGTTAGAGAATACTCTTGAGAGTCCCTCGGACTGCAAGGAGATTAAACCAATCAGTCCTAAAGGAAATCACTTCTGAATATTCATTGGAAGGACTGATGCTGAAGCTGAGGCTTCAGTTCTTTGGCCACCCAGTGTGAAGAACTGACTCCTTGGAAAAAACCCTGATCCTGGGAAAGAATGAATGCAGGAGGAGAAGGGGATGACAGAGGATGAGATGGTTGGATGGCATCACCGACTGAAGGGCATGAGTTTGAGCAAGCTCCAGAAATTGATGATGGACAGGGATGCCTGGCAAGCCTCAGTCCATAGAGTCACAAAGAGTTGGACACGACTGAGTAACTGAACTGAACTGCATCTTATTCCCATATCATCCTTCAACAGTGGCTATAATGGGAGCTACATAACATGGTCCATGGGGTGAGGAGGCTCTACAGTCACTCTGTTCATCATTTTCTTCTTGCACATCTTCTCCACCTCCCAGCCCTTGAGACACACAGCTTCACCCCACGGCTGGGTCCTTCATCTCCTCCTCCAGTTGAGATTGGGGCCTTTAAACAGGAAGCTGAAGCTACCTTACCTCTGTTTTGTTACCTCATGAATAATATAATGAAGAGTTGAGAAAACATCTAGTTTTCAATATACCTTTGTGGAGTCATTTTGTCTGATGTAGATTAAAAAAAAAAAAAAAAAACACAAATCCTTGCAGTATCTAAATTTTAGCTCTATCAGAAAAAGAAGTGTCTCATTGCATAATCTTTGGAAGGAAAGAAAAGTGTTCAGTAGCTTTTCATGTTGACACATCCCTCATATCAAATAGGATTGAAACCATTTGCTATTGGAGGTACAGGTCTCTGGGATGACCTTATGGCATTGTCGGGGCAAGAGGCTACCAACAAGCCCCTTTCTCTTTATCAAAATCCAAGTGCATCTCCTGTGAATTCACATAATCATTTTGCTCTATTTAAAATTCTAAACTCTTTCCAGCACTCACCTGGACCATCCACCTTGACTCATGGGCCACAGGAATGTGTGTGCTTAGTCTCTCAGATGTGTCTAAATCTTGTGATCCCATTGACTGTAGCCCACCTTCTCCTCTGTTCATGGGGATTCCCCAGGCAAGAATACTGAAGTGGGCTGACATGCCCTTCTCCAGGAGATCTTGCCAACCAAGGGATCAAACCCAGATCTCCCGTGTTGCAAGTGGATTCTTTACCATCTGAGCCACCACGGAAGCCCACATAACTCTTACATTCATAAGAAGGTGGGATATTAAAGAGTTAGTGAGGTTGATTTGGAACAGCTCTGGGACATAAGTTCTGCTACTAGTGTGCTGTATAATAGTAGACAAGTGTCATCCCTTATCGTGCCTCAGTTTCTGTCTGCAAAGCGAAGTTAAATTGCAATGAGGTAAAAACTACTATCTCACAGACGTCATACCCCAGGTTTAAGTCTCCAGCCCCACAGCAGGAATTCTGCAAAAACTTCAATCCTGGACACTTCCAATGACTTTCTGCTTTAGAATCCATGGTTTTTCTGACTCTCTTAAAGCTGCCTTGTCTTACACAAGATTTTAATCCTAATGTCCAACAAGGTCAAAGAGAGTCAGCTTCTCAAATGAAAAGATTAATGTTGCTATGGATGGGAGAGAAACCAGAGGGAGATTGCTGCCCAAGCATGAGAATTCTATCTTGTAGGATTTTTTTTCTTCTTTCCACAGCAAATAAGGTTTATGGATTGCAATGAGGAGTCTGTCACATTAAAATAAGTCTTTTTACAGTATTTCCCCATTTAAGCCTCACATGGGCAGCATGCTGGATTGGGCCTGGAAAGGCAGACTCACTAGTTTTTCAATTTAGTTTGTTAATAGCCTGCCTTTCATAAAAGCATCAGGCACAATCACACCCATCCCTAAATCAATAAGATGATGCAGCAATGCCTCACAGAAATGATATTTTTGAAATAAATATATACCATTTCAGCCAGGCCCGTTTGACATCAAATTTATATACTCAATAAGAAAGCACAATTAATGGTCCCGAACTGTATTTTCCTTCACCTATTTCACATTTCAAGAAGCACAGGATTTCTTAAGAAAAAAAAAAAAAAAATAGAAGAAGGAAAGAAAAAAAAAAAAAGCATTCCATTCATAAATGGAATGAAGGTATTAAAAACAACAATGCTGGGTTCTTGCTGCCTCCCTTCAGCCCGTCTATCTTGCCTCTAATCTCATTTCTCACTTGGTTCTGATCTTTCCACAGATATTACCTTTTAAGAGAAAAAGTCTGTGAAACCCCATGTAAAACAGAATCCTTTTCTGTCCCTTTCTTCTGCTCTTCATAACACTTCTTGCATTATACCTTTATCGTCACCCCGCCTCTCAAGATGTAAGCTCCTGGGTCAGGGGACTTTGTCTTCCTGTTCAAGATTGTAGCCCCAGTCTCCAGAAACATGCTTGGCTTCTGGTAAGTATTCAAAAGAATTTTGTGAATAAATGAATGGATAGATGAATGAATAACTACCCCACTTCCTCTCCAAGTTGTATTGATCATGAAGCTGTGCAATCACATTCATATAGTAAAGTAGCTATATGTAGAATATGAACACCTTCCTCTTATTCACTAATCCAATCAATCAGTAAGGTGTGTTATTTTTATGACACGTCCCTCTGATGTGCGTGTGTGTGTGTGTATTTGTATATGTGTAGTATGAACATGTGGTAGGAAAATATTCTATTATAAATGATATAATATTATAACAAAGCTCCGCTAATTAAGGAATACTACCAATACTATTGGGCTTATCTATATCCCTCCACGGTGTCCTAACTTGCTTTATCCTTACCTTCACAGGTTTTCTGTTTTCCTAACTCTTCACTTAACACTTGCATCCATTTATGCCAGCCTAAATTGTAGCAAAAGTGGAGGGAAAAGAATGCTGTGAAATATTACTATGAGTCACTAGAGAAAAACTATTTATGGTCTTCAAAAAATTTAATGAAGACAAGAACCTACATTTTAACTTCTTTAAAATTACACTGGGTTGCTGAGTTGTGTTTTATTTAGTCCAACACATGTTAAAGCTAGACTGCAAGGGACCAAAGATCATGCTTGGGTTTTGTTTGATTTTGTTTGATTATCTCTGCATGAGACTTGTGAAGGTACCTCTCCAGCTATAACTCAAGCAGAATCACTTTCCTAAACTAGCGCCAAGAGTACATTTTCAGAGAGTGCCTAGGTCTATTGCAACTCAAGAAGCTTGAGTTGACCCAACAAAAGCCATCATTGTCGTTGGACTGCAAACACTAAGGAAGATTATAAAGATTTCAGTCAGTTCAGTTGCTCAGTCAAGTCTGACTCTTTGCAACCCCATGGACGATAGCACTCCAGACTTCTCTGTCCATCACCAACTCCCAGAGCTTGCTCAAAATCATGTCCATCGAGTCAGTGATGCACCATCTCATCCTCTATTGTCCCCTTCTCCTGCTGCCTTCAGTCTTTCTCAGTATCAGGGTATCTTCTAATTAGTCAGTTCTTTGCATCAAGTGGCCAAAGTACTGGAGCTTGAGCTTCAGCATCAGTCCTTCCAATGAATATGTAGGGTTGATTTCCTTTAGGATTGACTAGTTTGATCTTGCAGTCCAAGGGACTCTCAAGAGTATTCTCCAACACCACAGTTCAAAAGCATCAGTGTTTTGACACTCAGCCTTCTTTATGGTCTAACTCTCACATCCATATGTGACTACTGGAAAAACCATAGCTTTGACTAGACAGAACTTTGTTGGCAAAGTGTGACTCTGCTTTTTAATATGCTATCTAGGTTGGTCATAAATTTTCTTCCAAGGAGAAAATGTCTTTTATTTTCATGGCTTCAGTCACCATCTGCAGTGATTTTGAAGCACAAGAAAATGGGGAAACATTGTTTCCCCATCTATTTGCCATGAAGTGATGGGACTGAATGCCATGATCTAAGTTTTCTTAATGTTGAGTTTTAGGCCAGATTTTTCATCTTCCTCTTTCACTTTCATCAAGAGACTCTTTAGTTCCTCTTCGCTTTCTGCCATAAAGGTGGTGTGATCTGCATATCTGATGTTATTGATATTTCTCCCAGGAGTCTTGACCCCAGCTTGTGTTTCATACAGCCCGGCGTTTCTCATGATGTACTCTGCATAAAAGTTAAATAAACAATGTGACAATATATAACCTTGACATACTCCTTTCCTAATTTGGAACCAGTCTGTTGTTTCATGTCCAGTAGACTACATTAATGACTGAATTTCAAATTTGAGGGAAAATATGGACAGAAATAAATACTTTAAGAATCAGCCTCACGTGATCATAATCAATTAAAGTTGAAAATTTGCCTCAGCAGTATTTGATATTAGGTATTTTGTCCTAATTTATACAGACATCCATTTTCTGAAGAAATCAGTCATTTGGAGGCAAGGAGAAAGAAACAATGTCAAGTCAAATCAGATCCACGAGGAGCTTCACTGATAAACACAGGCCTTAGGAACTCGTCTCTGTCCTGAGACTAAAATGGCTTTGGAACTTCTGGTTCAAGCTATTTGATTAAAAAAAAAAAAAAGCTTGAGGTGTCTGAAGGCTGTCTTTCTCATGTGCCCTTTCCATGTACCACTGAGAAGTTACTGAGCTCGTAACTGAAGGAAGAGGACTGTTAATCATGTTTAGAGCATGCCACTGAAACAGTAGTGGAATAAACAGCTACAGAGGAAGAAAATTGATGGCCTCTATGGGAGAATTTAAAGAACCAGTATCTATCTACCATGTTGTGGGACATTCTGCCAAATTGTGGGGCAAATAAAGGGAAAAAAAAAAAGGTATATATAATGGTCTCTTCCTTTCAGGAGAAATAAACTATATGCAAACCAATGCACCATAAGTTTCACAAGCAGGATTATGGAAAACTGCTGTTTGGTCAAGCAGGCTATAGATAAGGATACATTTGAGCCAGAATTTGAAGTGTGTCATTATATCAGGTCTTTATGAAAATAATCACATAAATAAAATAATACTGATCATTCTAAATGCTGATTTTGGATTCACCGTGAAACGTCAGTCTAATTCATTAGGAATCAGTAGTTACTCTCAGTTATGGATATACGATGTGCTAAGCAATGCATTTCATCTAATCATCACAACTTCCCTATAGAAGTAGTGGGCATAATTATTGCTGCTCTTTTACAGATGAGAAAACTGAGGCATAGGGAGATTAATAACTTGATCAGTGTCCCAGAGATGAAGGATCCAAAGCTCCAATCATAGTCTACCTGATGCCAAAAGCATTTAACTTAATCCTGCATTGATAATAAAAGCTAAATCTCATTGCATATTTGCCATGAACTGTTCCAAGCACTGTGTGAGTGCTATTCACTTAACATTTAACAACAACACTGTCCAGTAAATGCAAAAGTTTCTCTTTTTACATATAAAGAAATAAGCAAAGAGAGATCAAGCAATTTGTACAAGGTCACACAGATAGAAAGTTACAGAGCTGAGATAAAACCCTGGAAGTTGATTGGAAAGTCAAGTTCATCAGCCCTGCACCCTAATGCCTCACAAGTGAAAATGAAAGTCACTCAGTCATGTCCAATTCTTTGCAACCTCATTGACTATACAGTCCATGGAATTCTCTAGGCCAGAATACTGGAGTGGGTAGCCTTTCCCTTCTCCAGGGGATTTTCTCACCCCAGGGATCAAACCCAGATCTCCCACATTGCAGGCAGATTCTTTACCAGCTGAGCCACCAGGGAAGCAAGATACACATTACCCAAATTGTTCTCCATGTACCTAGTGCCCATTCTGCCCCTTAGGGTGATTTTTAAGGGGTAGCAATGTGTTAACATTTATGCGCTGATTAGTTTTCACTATTCGTCTGATTAATTACCTAATTTTTAAAAATTTTATGTATAACCAGAACAGCTATCTTGACAATGAAAAAGTATATAGAGAATGATCAGAGAGATGTGAAAGTTCCTATTGGCTCAAAATTTCTCTACAGATCCTAGTCAAGATTTGAAATTTCCAATGTGTTGGTGGTAAGAGAGACCTTTGTTCGAAATAAAACCAAGTTGTTGTTAGATTGACTGACCTTCCTTGAAAGAATGAACCAGTGAACTCAACAATTAGGACAGATAAGGAGAATGAGGGGCACTACAGGCAGAATTTATGGAAGGCTGTCTTGGTACTCAGTAGCAACACTCTGGACACTGGATACTTTGGATGGAAAGAGCATCTGATGAAAGAGAAGAGAATCTGTGATGGAAAGGGATACACACCCTCAATGATCTCTGCATCATTTCCTGTGGCCTGATCTTTGTGTCAGGAACCAGGGCCAAGACCCACAGAGCAACAGAGGAATACCAGCTGCAGTGCGGCCACATCCCCACATCTACAGTGGGTACAGACTTTAAGAGAGACCTGTACTGTGTACAACATGAGGTTCAAAACGTGAATGATAATGGCTAGTGTCAATGACTTCCTATTCAGCATGAAGGCAAATCTCCCCTTTCTCTACGTGGGGGCTTATCTGTTGTAACTGCCTCTGTTGCATGTATACTCCTCATTCAGGCACTATGATTATGAGGTCAGTTCAGTTCAGCTCAGTTCAGTCACTCAGTCATATCCGACTCTTTGCAACCCCATGGACTGCAGCATCCCAGGTCTCCCTGTCCATCACCAGCTCCTGGAGTTTTCTCAGACTCATGTCCATTGAGGCAGTGATGCCATCCAACCATCTCATCCTCTGTCATCCCCTTCTCCTCCTGCCTTCAATCTTTCCCAGCATCAGGGTCTTTTCAAATGAGTCAGTTCTTCATATCAGGTGGCCAAAGTATTGGGATTTTAGCTTCAGCATCAGTCCTTCCAATGAATATTCAGGACTGATTTCCTTTACAATGGACTGGTTTAATCTCCTTGCAGTCCAAGGGACTCTCAAGAGTCTTCTCCAACACCACAGTTCAGAAGCATCAGCTCTTTGGGGCTCAGCATTCTTTATGGTCCAACTCTCACATCCATACGTGACTACTGGAAAAAAAACATAGCTTTGACTAGACAGACCTTTGTTGGCAAGGTAAGTCTCTGCTTTTTAATATGCTGTCTAGGTTGGTCATAACTTTTCTTCCAAGGAGCAAGTGTCTTTGAATTTCATGGCTGGAGTCACCATCTGCAGTGATTTTGGAGCACAAGAAAATAAAGTCTATCACTGTTTCCATTGTTACCCCAGCTATTTGCCATGAAGTGATGGGACCAGATGTCGTGATCTTAGTTTTCTGAATGTTGAGTTTTAAGCCAACTTTTTCTCTCTCTTCTTCCATTTTCATCAGGAGCCTCTTTAGTTCTTCACTTTCTGTCATAAAGGTGGATCATCTGCATATCTGAAATTATTGATATTTCTCCTGGCTATCTTGTTTACAGCTTGTGTAACCCAGTGTTTCTCATGATGTACTCTGCATATAAGTTAAATAAAAAGGGTGCCAATATACAATCTTGACAAATTCCATTCTTGATTTGGAAACAGTCTGTTGTTCCATGTCCTGTTCTAACTGTTCCTTCCTGACCTACATACAGATTTCACAAGAAGCAGGACAGGAGGTCTGGTTTTCCCATCTCTTTCAGAATTTTTCATAGTTTGGTGTGGTCCACACAATCAAAGACTTTGGCATAGTCAATAAACAGAAGTAGATAATTTTCTGGAACTCTCTTGCTTTTTCGATGATCCAATGGATGTTGGCAATTTGGTCTCTGGTTCTTCTGCCTTTTCTAAATCCAGCTTGAACATCTGGAAGTTCACAGTACATGTGCTGTTGAAGCCTGGCTTGGAGAACTTTGAGCATTACTTTACTAGAGTGTGAGATGAGTGCAATTGTGTGGTCGTTTTAGTATTCTTTGGAATTGTCTTTCTCTGGGACTGGAATGAAAACTGATCTTTTCCAGTCCTGGGCCACTACTGAGTTTTCCAAATTTTCTGGCATATTGAGTTTAGCACTTTCACAGCATCATCTTTTAGGATTTGAAATAGCTCTACTGGAATTCCATCATCTCCACTAGCTTTGTTCCTAGTGATGCTGCCTAATGCTCACTTGACTTCACATTCCAGAATGTCTGGCTCTAGGTTGGTGATCTCACCACCATGACTATATGGGTCATGAAGATCTTTTTTGTATAGTTATTCTGTGTATTCTTGCACCTCTTCTTAATATCTTCTTCTGTTAGGTCCATACCATTTCTGTCCTTCATTGTGCCCATCTTTGCATGAAATGTTCCCTTAGCATCTCTAATTTTCTTGAAGTGATCTCTAGACTTTCCCTTTCTATTGTTTTCCTCTATTTCTTTGCATTGATCACTGAGGAAGGCTTTCTTATCTCTCCTTGCTATTGTTTGGAACTTTACATTCAAATGAGTGTATCTTTCCTTTTCTCCTTTGCCTTTCACATGTCTTCTTTACACAGCTATTTGTAAGGCCTCTTCACACAACCATTTTGCCTTTTTGTGTTTCTTTTTCTTGGGAATGGTCTTAATCTCTGCCTTCTGTACAATGTCACAAACCTCTGCCCATAGCTCTTCAGGCACTCTGTCAGATCTAATCCCTTGAATCTATTTGTCAATTCCACTGTATAATCATAAGGGATTAGATTTAGGTCATACCTGAAAGGTCTAGTGGTTTCCCCTACTTTCTTCAATGTAAGTCTGAATTTGGCAATAAGGAGTTCATGATCTGAGCCACAGTCAGCTCTCAGTCTTGTTTTTGCTGACTCTATAGAGCTTCTCCATCTTTGGCTGCAAAGAATATAATCAATCTGATTTCAGTATTGACCATCTGGTGATGTCCCTGTGTAGAGTCTTCTCTTGTGATGTTGGAAGAGGGTGTTTGCTATGACCAGTGCGTTCTCTTGGCAAAACTCTATTAGTCTTTGCCCTGCTTCATTCTGTATTCCAAGGCCAAATTTGCCTGTTACTCCAGGTGTTTCTTGACTTCCTACTTTTTCATTCCAGTCCCCTATAATGAAAAGGACATCTTTTGGGGGTGTTAGTTCCAAAAGATCTTGTAAGTTTTCATAGAACTGCTCAATTTCAGCTTCTTCAGCATTACTCGTTGGGGCCATAGACTTGGATTGCTGTGATATTGAATGGTTTGTCTTGGAAATGAACAGAGAGGGAGTTCTGTCATTTTTGAGATTGCATCCAAGTGCTGCATTTTGGACTCTTGTTGACTATGATGGGTACTCCATTTCTTCTAAGGGAGTCTTGCCCACAGTAGTAGATATAATGGTCATGTGAATTAAATTCACCCATTCCAGTCCACTTTAGTTCACTGATTCCTAAAGTGTTGATGTTCAATCTTTCCTTCTCCTGTTTGACCACTTCCAATATGCCTTGATTCATGGACCTAACATGTCTGAGTGTTTAGAGGAACACACTTTACCTCCTGGGCCATCATATGTTCAGTTACTTACTCTTGTGATAGCCTCCGTTTGTCAAATATACATTATAGGTGCTGTTTGTAAAGACAATGTTCCCTACTCTGCCTCAGATGACATCCTAAGCAATACTATGAAGTTAATATTCTTTTTGTAATATAAATTTTTAATGAAGTATAGTTGATTTGTAGTATTATATTAGTTGCAGGTATAAAACATGGTGATTCAGGATATTTGTAGATTATATTTCATTTAAAGTTATTATAAAATATTGACTATATTTCCTGTTCTGTACAATATATCCTTGGGGCTTATTTATTTTATGCGTAAGAGTTCATACTTCTTAACTTCGTCCTCCTTTTCCTCTCCCCATTGGTAACCACTAGTCTGTTTTCTATATTTGTGAATCTGTTTCTGTTTTTCTACACTCATTTTTTTTTTATTTTTCAGATTTCACATATGATAAATAATAATGACAAATGGCAAATACAATGATAATGACAAATATATTTGTCTTTTCCTGCTTAACATTTCATTAAGTGTAATACTCACAAGTCTATTCATGTTGCAAATGGCAAGCTTTCATTCTTTTCTATTATTGAGTAGTATTCCATTGTGTAAATACATATATACAACATATGTTTTTTATCTGTTCATCTATTACTGGTCACTTGGGTTGCTTCCATATCCTGGCTGTTGTAAATAATGCTGCTGTGAACATATGGGCTCATGTATCTTTTCAAATAAGGGTTTTCACTTTTTAAGATATATGACCAGGCATAGAATTATTGAAGCATATGATAGTTTTAGTTTTCAGTGTTTTGAGGAATCTCCATAATATTTCCATAAACTGGCTGCACCAATTTACATTCTTATCAAGAGTATACAAGGGTTCCTTTTTTCCCACAGCCTCACTGAAATTTGTTACTTGTATCATTTTGATGGCAGCCATTTTCACAGGTGTGAGGCGATATCTCACTATAATTTTGATTTGCATTTCCCTGATAATGAATGATGTTGAGCATCTTTTCATGCGCCTGCCAGCCATCTGTATGTCTTCTTGGAAAAATGTTTTTTCAGGTCTTCTACCCATTTTAACTTGGATTCTTTGTTTTCAGATACTGAATTGTATGAACTGTTAATATATTTTTTACATTAAACCCTTGTATGGCTGATAAAGTACAGAAATGTTATAGACCTAACAGAAGGAGAAGATATTAAGAAGAGGTGGCAAGAATTCACAGAAGAACTGTACAAAAAAGATCTTCACCACCAAGATAATCACGATGGTGTGATCACTTACCTAGAGCCAGACATCATGGAATGTGAAGTTAAGTGGGCCTTAGAAAGCATCATTACAAACAAAGCTAGTGGAGGTGATGGAATTCCAATTGAGCTACTTCAAGTCCTGAAAGATGACGCTGTGAAAGTGCTGCATTCAATATGCCAGCAAATTTGGAAAACTCAGCAGTGGCCACAGGATTGGAAAAGGTCAGTTTTCAGTCCAATCCCAAAGAAAGGCAATGCCAAAGAATGCTCAAAATACCGCACAATTGCACTCATCTCACATGCTAGTAAAGTAATGCTCAAAATTCTCCAAGCCAGGATTCAGCAATATGTGAAACATGAAATTCCAGATGTTCAAGCTGCTTTTAGAAAAGGCTGAGGAACCAGAGATCAAATTGCCAACATCCGCTGGATCATCGAAAAGTCAAGAGAGTTCCAGAAAAACATCTATTTCTGCTCTATTGACTATGCCAAAGCCTTTGACTGTGTGGATCACAGTAAACTGTGGAAAATTCTGAAAGAGATGGGAATACCAGACCACCTGACATGCCTCTTGAGAAACCTATATGCAGGTTAGGAAGCAACAGTTAGAACTGGACATGGAAAAACAGACTGGTTCCAAATAGGAAAAGGAGTACGTCAAGGCTGTATATTGTCACCCTGCTTATTTAACTTACATGCAGAGTACATCATGAGAAATGCTGGGCTGGAAGAAGCACAAGCTGGAATCAAGATTGCTGGGAGAAATAGCAATAACTTCAGATATGCAGATGACACCAGCCTTGTGGCAGAAAGTGAAGAGGAACTAAAAACCTCTTGATGAAAGTGAAAGTGGAGAGTGAAAAATTTGGCTTAAAGCTCAACATTGAGAAAACGAAGATCATGGTCTCATCCCTTCATGGGAAATAAATGGGCAAACAGTGGAGACAGTGTCAGACTGTATTTTGGGGGCTCCAAAATCACTGCAGATGGTGACTGCAGCCATGAAATTAAAAGACGCTTACTCCTTGGAAGGAAAGCTATGACCAACCTAGATAGCATATTGCCAACAAAGGTCTGTCTAGTGAAGGCTATGGTTTTTCCAGTGGTCATGTATGGATGTGAGAGTTGGACTGTGAAGAAAGCTGAGCACTGAAAAATTGATGCTTTTGAACTGTGGTGTTGGAGAAGACTCTTGAGAGTCCCTTGGACTGCAAAGAGATCCAACCAGTCCATTCTAAAGGAGATCAGTCTTGGGTGTTCATTGGAAGGAATGATGCTAAAGCTGAATCTCCAGTACTTTGGCCACCTCATGTGAATAATTGACTCATTGGAAAAGACTCTGATGCTGGGAGGGATTGGAGGCAGGTGGAGAAGGGGATGACAGAGGATGAGATTGCTGGATGGCATCACTGACTCGATGGACATGAGTTTGGGTGAACTCTGGGAGTTGGTGATGGACAGGGAGTCCCAGCATGCTGCAATTCATGGGGTCAGAGTCCGACACGACTGAGTGACTGAACTGAACTGAACTGAATGGCCATATCATTTGCAATTTTCCTTTCCCATTCAGTAGGTTATCTTTCATTTTTTTGATGATGTTCTTTGCTGTGCAAACCTTTTAAGTTTAATTAGGTTCTATTTGTTTATTTATTGTTTTTGTTTACTTTTCTTTAGAAGAAAGATGGAAAAAATATAGCTAGTATTTACATCAAAGAGTTTTATGCCTATGTTCTCTTTAGGAGTTTTATAGTTTCTAGTTTTACATTTAAGTCTTGAATCATGTTTCAGTTTATTTCTGTGTATGATGTGAGAAATTTTTCTAATTTCATTCTTTCACAAGGAGCTGTTCAGTTTTTCCAACACTACTGATTGAAGAGACTGTTTTTTTCTCCATTGTATACTCTTCGTTCCTTTGTTGTAGATTAAATGTTCATAGGTGTGTGGATTTATTTTTGGACTCTCTATTCTTTTCCACTGATGTGTATGTCAACACCAGTACCATACTCTTTTGATTATTGTACGTTTGTAGTGTACTCTGAAGTCAGAGATCATGATACTTCTAACCTGTATTGTTTCTCAAGATTGTTTTGTCTTTTCACAGTCTTTTAAGTTTCCACACAAATTTTTTATTTATTTTAGTTTTGTGGAAAATGCCATTGATATTTTGATAGATAAGGTTAATGTTCTCAATCCCATCAATGCATGAAAAAATGGACAGTCAGGCACCCCGTAATTTACTCATAGTTAAAAAACTTGTGGGGACCAAGCCAGGATTTATTCTCATTTCTGTTTGATTCCAGAGATGATGCATTTTACCACTGCTGCCTTTCTGTTTTCTTATACTGTGCCTAATCTTTTGTTGTAAAATGAAAAACTAAATAAACAATTAAATAATTAAACTGTATTCCTTTTCAAAGATATATTTCAGGTATCAGTATGCTGGAGGCCTCAGGTTTTGATGCAAGTGGGGAGGCTGAAAGTTACTGCAGATTCTATCTATTAAAAAGATTAGAACAGTCTCTACGCCATGTTCCAATATGCTTGAGTATTCTCAACACTTGAAATCTTGATTGTATCTCTAGTTTTATTTACTGTTATTTCAAGTGTGACTGATTTCTTATTTGGAGATATACATGCAGGGATAGTGGGGGGGGTCAGGAATTTGTGGAGAAGAATATAATTTAATTTAAATTGTGTTTTTAAACATAGCAGACACTTGGATATCATTCTTTATGCACTAGAATATTTCACTCAGTATATTTATCTGTGCACACTTAAACCTAAAATACCCCACCTCCTGAGTCTGCACTTGTAGTCAGTAGCACTACAATTTGGACAGAGGATGCAAATCTGAGACTTGTGAATCCTGGGTGTTTATTGAGAGACAACAGAGGCCATAGGTCAATCTAACATGAACAGCATGTTCTTCACATGGTAATGACTATGAACTAGAGAAAACAATCAAGAGGTAAGCTCATCCACTGGCTACAGAAGCCTAACTGCCAACTCATTGCAGCAGATCTAGAAAATAAAGAAGAATCTATAACAAAAAGGAAATATAAAGTAATGTTTAAAAAACATGAATGTCTGTCACAATTTATTCATAAAAGATTGGTTGTGTCCATTAAGTGGAAGAGATGATGAAAATTCAGTCATTTAGACTCACATCTCTTTCATCTATGGAGATAGACATTATCAATGGTTGTAGATGTTAAGTCAAAGTCAGCATCTGGCTTATCTATATAAGCTTTCCTGATTCCTTACTCAATCTAGCCAACTTAACCATCTGTCTTGGTGGACAAGAAGATTCTTTGCAGTGAAGATCATTGATCTGAAATCATTTATTCCAAACAGCCATCACTTGAATCTGGTGTTTAGTGCAATCACCTTAAAGATTAAGGTGCTTTTTAATGAACGATTAGCACACAGGCCACCGATGCTACAAAGCTTTCAGGAATTGGACATCATGTGTTCATTGGCCCTGCACTGATTTCCTGCAGGCTACTAATTTGTGATTTGTTGGAGTTCACATCAGCATGGAAAAGTTAATCTACAAGCTGTCCAGAATGGGATTTTTCAGGTTACCAGTTTAGGAGGCTGCAGCTTATCTCATCAAGACTGAGAACTCACTGAAGTCTTAAACTCACCACTTTCCTGCTGGTCTTCATCATTCAAGAATTCTTGTCAACATCTATACAGAACTTTACCCTCCCCAAATGACTTCCACACAGAGCATCTAATTTCATCCACAAAATAACTTCCACCCCACCCTTCCATTACTATTTTTCTCACTTTAGAGTTGAAGAAACAGATTTAGATAATCAGGATGTGGCTCAGACAGAAAGACACAGCAGAGCTAACAACTAATCCAAGACTTCATGGCAGTAAGCTCTGTGTTCCATCCCCCCTTTCCCCTGCCTGGGTCCCTGACCTAAATCTGACCCTCCAGAATTTCCTTCAGTTCTGTCACTCCTCCCAGTGATGCTGCTTCCACAATTCATTATGCAGACACTCCCTGCCCCTCCCCCAGTCTTATAAGCTTCCCTCTTAGAGCTCTGTTTAAGTATTAATATGTCAACCAATTGCTTTCTTTTGGTTTCTACTTCTCAGTGGAAAAAAGCTTTTCAACTAACTTTCAGAGCCAATAAACAGTAATCTCATTCATAGTGCAGTGTAACTGATAATATCTAAAAGTACATGACCTTTCAGAATATTTGGATCCTGAGATAAAATTAATTGAAGAGGCCAAGAAATTAATTTCCAATAATTGAATTTTAGACATGATAACTGGGTTGGGATTGTTTATCATTTGACTCTGTGCACACTTACATCTACTAAACCTTTTTTTTTTTCAAGGTCTGCTTTTGCTTTAGGGTAATTTTAACTAAAATTGGTGTTGGGAAACTGATTATGGAATAATGTGGTGGAGAATGAATGAAAAAGAATGACTTCTAGAAGCATCTTTGACCCTCAAATCTTTCTTTCACTACCTATTATAAGGCTTAAAATTCCAGTCATTTATTCCTTTAGGTTACACATTTCTCTACCCATATATCTCTTTAAAAGTGGAAAACGGTCTGAGAGCAGACTTCATTAAGCTATTTTCGATGTCTAATACTTCATGGTAAATGAGATAATTAGATACTTTTCTCAATCAGAAGAATAGCCATAGCACATGCCTGAAAAATGATAAGCGCTCAGTGACTGTAACTATCATCATTTTATTATCATGAAAATGGGGGCAGAGTATTACATCTACATTTAGGGCCACTGTTAATACGGAGATGTCAATGGATGTGTTTCCTTAACCACTGGTGCTTTTTTTTTTTTTTAAACTGTAATCAAGAACAAAATATTTAACAACTCTGAGTCTCAATTTCTCTATTTAAAAATGACATAATTCTACCTCATAAGTGATTGTATAGATTAAGTGACATAAAAATCAGTGGAGGTAGTGAAATATACTTGGATTTGAAATATAAGGAATTGATTTAAAATAAAGGCATCTTCCATGGGTGCCCAAGTGACAGGGATGACATAAACCCAGCTGCCCCATAAACTCCTCAGGTTTCTGGTCTTATTCAGCCCAGAGGCTCGTGGCAAGATCACTGTGCCCAAGAGATTGTCCTGCATGGAGACAGTCTCCAAACTATGGGTTCTATCAGAGACAGCTAACTTGCAAGCTTCTAGATTTTTCACGGTCAATATTTCAAAAACACTTTTTGGAAATAATTGGGGAACGTTCTCTGAGAGCTCTATGGATTAAGGAGACTGAGATCTTGGAGTTTAAAAAAAATTGTACATCCTGCCCACCACCATTTATAGAATTGCTCTGAATGGTGCCTCTGAGCAATTCAGGCTGGCAGATCCAAGGAAGTATGCCCCATAGACTCATTCATCCACACCTTGGGTGAATTGATGTCACTCAATCTCATCTTCATGAGTCTGGTGGGCATAATCATGATCAGATTCTAGGCAGCCATACCTAGAGTCCTTGGTGAACCCCCCATAAGCATGTAAACCCCATCAGGAGAGAGGTCCCTCAATAAGTCTAGTTACACTGTTTCAGTGTCATTCTGTAGTTGTTGTTGATCTTATATAATTTTTAACAAAGTTATTTATATTTAAAGTTGAAATCACAATTTCACAAACATACACATACTGAAATAATTTCTATAGTCAAACTATTTAATATAATCTATCTTTCCTTGTACGGAGGAACCTAGTAGGCTACAGTCCATGGGGTTGCAAAGAGTCGGACGCGATTCATTTTGTGTTTGTGTGTGTGTGTGTGGGGGGGGAGACGTGAAACATCTGAAATCTGATCTCTTAACAAGTTTGCAGGATTCAGTAACATATTAATAACTCTGTACATTAGATCTCTAGACTTTTTATCTTATAAAACTGCAACTTTGTGATCTGTTTCCCCAACCTTCCTTCCCCTGGTAACCACTGTTCTATTCTCTGCTTCTCTATTTTCATCCCTATGGTGGTATAGTGTGAGAGGCAGCCATCTAGTCATTCTTGAACACTAGAAGTAAACAAAAATACCATCATTTAGCATTTCTTTGGCCATTGAACTGGATAGTCTTGATCTATATGCATGGTGTCTCCACATAATTCCTTGAACTAACTTTCTGGGATATTTTACACTGTTGGCTACAACAGTAGCACCTTTTGGCCACCTCTGTAAAATACACATTGAGAGTGAACTCCTGAGATAGAATTTCTGATTCATGTACTTTCCATCAATGGTGTCCATATAATGCTGAATATGGTATCAGCAATTCTACAGCAAGAACCCCCGTTGTCTGTCAACTATACTATAATTTGGGGCAGGGGGAGGTTAAGTGCTTGATTACTGTGGGCTTTATCATGTTTCAATATTTCATTTTGCCCTAATACATTTCTTCAGAATGAAACCACAAAGCACTGATGAA
This sequence comes from Capra hircus, assembly GCF_001704415.2. NCBI lineage: Eukaryota > Metazoa > Chordata > Mammalia > Artiodactyla > Bovidae > Capra > Capra hircus. The sequence continues at coordinate 18,806,888 of NC_030831.1, read as the reverse complement.
AACAAAATAAAACTTGAAATAAACTTATTTGGACCTTAGACACCTGTGTTATGGGGTTTATCTGGTTTAGGGGACTAAACCAGATTCTTACAACACTAGCTCTGTGTGTCACAATTGAAGCCTCTTTCACTATTCTGAGAGATATCATGGGAGAAGACCAACTCCAGAGACTTTCCAAAATTGACTCCAGTGAAAGTCTACTGTTTCAGTTGGAGATGGAAAAAAAAAAAAATCCTTACTTTGTTGTTGAGTGTTACAATACACAGAAAGAGTGAGGGTGCCTAGTGGTAATGTGTCCAGAACAAACTTCCCTCTTCAGAATGTGCCTCAGATGTTTAGGCAAATATGAGGAACCCTGGTCCCCTCAGAGAATGTTTGAGTGTCAGAGAGGGTATCTTGAATGTTCTTGACTCTAATAAACCTTCCTTACCAAGCCCAGAAGGGCCTGGGATGAGCAGTTTTAGCCACAAATGGACAAAAAAGTGCAGCCACATTTTGTGCTTGTGGACTTTTTCATTTCTAAGGATTCCAAACTTCTTGCTCTCGTATGACACTCCCTGTCTCCATCCACATTCTTCAAATTTGGTTTCTGCCTTTTTGCCTCACCGCTTGAAAGGACATTTATTCCAGATTTTCCCCTTAATCTTTTAAAAATGTTCTGTCTGCTTTGAATGTATTAGATATTATTATTATTATTATTATTATTTACCATGCTGCATGGCATGCAGGGATCTAGTTCCCTGAGCAGGAATCAAACACATGCCCCTTGCTTGCAGTGTTAATCACTGGACTGCCAGGGAATTCTTGCTTGGATTTCTTGTTTGGCTTCAGATAGCGTTACTACCCTAGCCTGCTGTCACATGGGACACTGTCCTCCCTGGCCATAAACCAGGTTTACTGGCCATCCAAACCTCCAGCAACCCTCCCAAAGCCTCAGCCTGGACCAGCTCTCAAGCAGGAGTACTTGGATAATTACTTCTTGGATAAGTACAATGTAACCATAAAACTCCTTCTCAAAATCTCAAACTGTTACCCACCATATTTTTAAATTTCTGCTTTTATATTCCCAAGGCTTTGCCTAAAGTTTCTGATTCTGTTGGAAATATACACACACTTGGAGAAGGTAAATTTTGCATATTATCAAACATGTTTACCTCCATATAAATTAAACATTCATATCTTTTTAAAATGTAAAAGGTAGGGTAAAAGATTGTGCATCCTAACCTCCAGACTGCAGGTGGGGTAGAAAAGTGTGACTCTGAGGAAGAAATAATGTTTTCACTCCTAAAGATGAAACTTTCCACCTTCTCAATATTGTGAGGTGCTGGCTTCTGTGTATCACTTTTCTCCATGAACTACAGCCACCTGCCACAAAAGTTTTTGATAGGCACTCACCCCTGTTTGGATTTAAGCTGTAAATATTTGCCCAGACCCTAAAACTGATGCCTGAACTTTACAATGCGCATATTGCATAAATATATGTTGATAAATAAACTTGCAAGCTGGTGTATGCGTTGCATGTAAACTCTTTTTTAAGCAAAGATTTGAATTTTATAGACTGTAAAATATGGATATTGCTCTATTTATCTTGATGTACCTCTATGAAAAGGTGACTGCTGTGATTGGAAAGTCATGCCATATAACTAAAATAAGGTACTTTATTTGGAATTTTAAGATATCTCCTGCCCAATATGTATAACCATAACTACCTTGAAAAATTAGTTGTTTATTGCATAAATATTTTCAAGTGCTCTGGCTATAATCCTGAAGTGGTTTATAAGCATTGTGAGAAAGGAGGATCTGGCCACTGATATAAAAAAAGGCTTCAAGAATTCGAGTTGGCCAGCGTAGATCAAGGAGGCTAATAAGGAGAGGCTACATGGTATGGAAGAACAATGTCACCAAACATCAACCACAGTGGCAAACTCTGGCCAAACTATTGGGGAAAGGATTAAAAAAAAAAAAAAAAAAAACTACTCTTATTTTTTAAGTATTTATACTGGAAAAATGTATTCTTAAAAAGACCAGATTGTAAATGTTTAAGGCTTTGTAGGGGGTCAAGCCTGGCCTTTGTTGCAAATATTTCTTCTTTTATTTTTCTTGTCCTTTAAAATAATAATAATAATAATAAAAAACCTATGCTTTAAGAAGAAAAGTAAATGCCATTCCTAACTCATGGGCCATAGTCACTTACTTCAGCTCTAGAGCAAAGCTTTCAAGACCCATTTGAACAGTAGAAAACTTCTGTTCAAGAGAGACCTTATGTCAACTGCAGTTATCAAAATCAACCCTAGTGAGATGGCTGGGATGCTATTGGTGGTCCCAGGACACTGGCTACAGTGCTGTTTCTTCTAGATCCTAGATATCTGTGGGGCAACTATACAGAGTGCAAGAGCTCTTGGGAATACAGTATAAATAGTTAGGTATTGGTGCCCCAGAGAATGTGAAGGACCTTCAGCAAAGTAACAAACCATATGCAGTTATAAAAACAAAAACAAAGTCAGACCTTACATCAACAAGAAAGGAAAGACTTAACAGGCTGACAGTGATGGTCTGTGATTTTTCCTGTGCTAACTACCATGTTCAGTAACCTAAGCAAAAACTTCATTCTTTATCTCTTACCTGCACCATGCCTTGGATAGAAATGCGTTTACAATTTACTCATTTCCTTCCTGTCCCAGTTCTTCCAGAGAGAGTGTACTTTTATCTCTTTTCACCAGAATCACTGTGCAAGTCTCTTAACTGGTTTCCCTGCAGTCTCCTTTTAGACTCTCCATTCTCAGGCTTCAACCAGCCCAACTCAGAGAGGATAAATTTTGTAATTCCATTACTTTGATTTTGTCTCCTCATTTTCTCAATGACCTGAATCCAATTCATCCCATTCAATCATTGATCAGATATTATAATGCCCAGTATTCATTGTGCTGGTGACTGCAGAATCCACAGATATACATTATAATCTCTGCCTTCTCTTAGAAGAGATAAGACAGTGACAAAATGCCTGTGATAGAAGGTAAAATGAGACAAGAGTCATTTGAGTAGCACAACCAAGTTCAATCAGGTAGCTATAGAAACTTTCTGGCTGGTGAGATTGGGAAATACTTGAGAAAGCATTGAAATTTACTAGGAAGTCACTACAAGAGGAAGAAGCTTGCAGGGCATTGTGATAGAGAGAAGGGCAACAGCAGAGGCAGCGAGGTAGGAAGGGAAGCACATGAATGATTCAGGAAATTATGGGCATAAACTTTTAGTAGCTGAATGATGGAATACCCCTGGAGAATGAGTTAAGCCAAGTTTGTGGCAGTGCTGGAATACCTAGCCATGTTGTTTGAACTGCATTCAGTAGACTTAGGAGGAAAGTCAGTATTTTTTGAAGTCCATAAGCCTTATGCCCTATTATTAGGTGAATGCATGTTTGGTTTACTCAGCCATGATGTAATGAAAGGGCTTTACGTTGAGATTAGGGAACTCATAGATTTAAATGTCTATTATAGCTACTTCTATTTCATCTTTCTAGGTTATCAATAAATCAAAGGAAAATGAACAAAATAATCTTCTCCATGTTTATTTTGAATGTGTGTATGAATGATAAAGTGCTGATGTCACACACAAAGTTAAGAAAGAGTTTGAAACTGTGGAAATAAAGGTTGGCTGTGGAATTTCCAACAGCCAGTGGGTTTGTGTTTGGTAAAACGGTAAAATAAAAAAAAAATTTGTCCTTAACCTTTCAACCTATTATGGCAGATCAAGTCTCTCTGCCAGCCTCACATTAGATCATGAAATCCTTGGGGAGAGAAGCATATTTTCTTTGATTCTTGTTTGTATTCCAAGCACATAGTAGAAAGCCTGGCTCATAACAACCACTCAGGAAATGTTTGAATGAATGATCCCTATAAACTTTATCAAAGCCTCCACACTGGAGGAAAATCTGTAACTAAATGCATGTTAACAAATAAATGATTATCCTTAAGTTAAAATTAATTTCCTTTATAAGAGATGAATATGGAATAGACCATTGCCAAGTAAGTCTAATTTTAAAGGCAGCACACACAGAAGAGGAAGCATAGAAGGGCATCAAGGTCTATGCAGCTGAGTTCCCAATTGACTGCTGCCTGCTTTTCCTCCACCAGGGTCCCTAGATTTCCTATTTGAAAGCCTAACTTTTTCAAGTACAACTGTCTTTAAGTTGTCCTATGGCAAGAAAAGGGCCTACAGAGAACCTTGAGTGAGTCAGACCCTCCAGATAACCCTTTTTTTGTTTGTTTGTTTGTTTTCAGATTGTGAGGAACACTTTGTGATTCCATCCTCTGCTGAATATCACCAAACTCTAAGTCAGTGCCCTGATTACTTACCCCCCCTGTCTGGAAAAAAATTATTTATTCTTTCACATGGAAATACTTGCAGAGTTGGACCTTCATTCTGCTGTATTGAGCTGTATTTGTGTTAAATTCCTTTCCTTCAGCACTCAGGAGTTTTGACATGTCTTGGGTTTCTCTGATGACAAGCCTACTGCATAAAGCCTAGACAAATGAATGTCATTGGTCAAGGTGGTCATGTGTCTATTTAGAGTGGGAAGATGCTATGATGATGTAATTTCAGGCACCTAAGGTATCTAAAATGTCTGTACCCAGATACATCTTTTGCATTCATGTTAAATGTGCTATTTTTACTTTCATTTGAGATGATACCCATTCTCCCCGCTATTTTCTGTAACATTCAGAACAGTTTTGGAGAGAATATAGCAAGAATACAAAAATTGCAATAGATACAAATACCATTGTGGATTTAATCCAAATATATAACTTATATATGGCGGCAAAATATTACCACAACGCTAAGAACTAGTAGAAAACCTTGTTTAGGTTGTATATTTCATTTGCAGTAAACATATCGAAAAAATAGACTAACCAGCTCTTTTTTTTTTTTTTTTCTAGATACAGAAATTCAGCTCAAAGAACCACAAATTGGGGATTTGGCAAAGAAGGCTTTGTCTCAATAACTTCTTTCCACATATGGACATGATGGTTTTCAGAACAAGATCGCAGCTGAGAGATAGCATTTCCTGGATAGGTGTATTTTTTTCCTATTGTTGCTATAACAAATTACCATGAACTTGATGACTTAAGATAAATTTATTATCTTACAGTTCTGAAGGTCAAATATCTGAAATAGGTTTCCTGGGGCTAAAATCAAGTTGTCTGCACAGCTGCATTCCTTTTGGGAGACTCTGACAATTCATTGTCTTGCCTTCTCTTGCTTCTAGAGACCACCTGCATTCTTTGGTTTGTGGATCCTCATTTCATCTTCAGAGGGAGCTATCACATCACTCTGAGTGAGCTTTCAGTGTCACAATTTTAACTCTCCTGCCTCTCTCTTTCACTTATAAGAATGCTTGTGATTACATGAGACCTGCTCATATAATCCAGGTTAATCTTCCCATCCCCAGATCTTCAGCCTAGTTCTATCTGCAGAGTCCCTTTTGCCAAGTAAGGTAGACTATTCACAGGTTCTGGAGATTGGGACGTGGAGATGCTTGAGGGAGTCATATTCTGCATGGTATAACAAGCTTGGCAAAAAACAAAAACAAAAACCCTTGGAGAAGAGACAGCAAAAAGAGTAGAGGGGATCAACTGTATGGTGACAGATGGAAACAGAACTTTTGGTGGTGAACATCCTGTAGCATATACAGAAGTCAAAATATAATGTAGTACCTGTCATATGATATAGTGTTATAAAACAACTATGCTTCGATGAATAAATGTTTTAAAAAGTTCCAGGGGGAGAACTTTGGGTAATCTTGCTTCTGTGATATGCTTGTGTCAAATCAATCTATGTGGCTAGGAGGACTGTATACTCTGATGGGTTGACCTGGGTCATATGAGGCGAAGTTCCTTGTGGGTACAGAGATGATGGTTTCATCAGTGTGCATGCAATGGTTTCACTGTAGGAAAAAAAAAGATAATTTCTTATTAAAGTAAGGCAAAGGGATGCTGGGAAAGGAAAACAATCACTGGCATTCACTGCATAGACAGATAAATGGGGATATTTGCCTAGTTCCCAACCCTTGTGAGAAGGACACCAAAATTTAAGCATTAGCATAACTTTTAACATTTAAGAATTCTCCTTTAAAATATAAATATCAAAGTTTGAAGTGAAGTGAAGTGAAAGACTCTCAGTTGTGTCTGACTCTTTGTGAACCCATGGACTATACAGTCCATGGAATACTGCAAGTCAAAATACTGGAGTGGGTAGCCGTTCCCTTCTCCAGGGGATCTTCCCAACCCAGGGATTGAACTGAGGTATCCCACACTTCAGGTGAATTCCTTACCAGCTGAGCCACCAGGAAAGCCCAAGATTTGGTCTCAGCTGGAGTCTGTGCTGTACTTAGTGAGTCAGTCATCTGACTCTTGTGACCCCGTGGGCTGTAGCCTGCCAGGCTCCTCTGTCCATGGGGATTCTCCAGGCAAGAATACTGGCGTGGGTTGCCATGCCCTCCTCCAGGGATCTTCCCAATTCAGGGGAATCAAACTTTGGGCAGGGATAAATATTCATGTTGAATCGTATATCTATATAAAACTGTTTATCAAAACCTTATTCTTTGTGTTAGAATTGGCTGAAGTAATAGAGTAATTTGGGGGATAAAGTTAGAGGGCCTCAAAATGAAGGGTCTCAAAAAGGCTGCAAGAGAAGGTGAAAAATATGAGGTGTGTACCTAGCTTCTCACAGTGTGATTGTGGACCAGTTCTCACTCTTCTCATGCCAACATAAATGGACCCTTTTCATAAATGGGGTCTTTAGTTCCCCATTTATCCACTCTCCTATCACCTTCCTTAGCATCTTCCCAATCTGGAAACTATTCAGAACTTTTTGCTCAGAATTCCCAGCACTTATGCCTGCAAAATGGCAAGATGTGCTCTGCCCCGGAGCCCCAGAGGAAAGGCAATTGTTCATAGGCAGGGCCATCCCTCCACTGGCAGCAGCTTTTCTGCATTTGGGCATTAATTCATAATCAAACATTGATGAATCATGCTATTTTACTGAAAAGTACAGTCCTTAAGTCAACCACCTAATCTAAGGGAAGAAATTAAACTCTAAACCAACATAAACACATTACAAGTCATTAGTGTAATTAAAAAGGAATGTATAATTAAAACATTTGTGTATTTTAGCTCAAATTCATCTGCGGTCGGAAATTTTAATGAACTGTTCATCAAAGAAGTCTCGGGAGTCTGGGGATAAGTTTAGCATAACAAGAAACTGAATGTTTTCTTCCCTCTGCTTCAGGAGCCCCATTCCCTCTGGTTTCTAAAAAGCAACCTGTCATTGGTTCCACCAAACTAATAATGATTCTAAGTGGTTATGATTGCTTCCGTGTTTTAAACTGATGTTATCTTTTTATCCCTTAAGAATCATGTTTTTCATAATTACTTCTCTTTTGTCCTTTCCTTAAGACAAATGATTTTGTAATTAGCGATGAAGGAAGGAGTCATCATTCCAAGACATCTGTCAAGTTGTCAGGAAGGATGTCTCCCTGTAGCTATATTTAAACTTTCTGTTTAATAGCCTCTTGCTTTATTTCACAAGAACATCTCTGCGGAATCATGCCCAAGATCCCCTAATGATCAGGTTCTATAAAACATCCAGCAATTAGACTGTAAGAAATATAGCTCCCCAGAATGTCCTTTCTATTCCTAATGTGCACCTCTCCCTCCTAACACTCCCTTCCTGCATCTCTCCACCCACCCGGACCTTCCCTCTCCAAGCTCTGTGATCTCTAGGGTTAGGCTTTCACTTGTGACATAGTGGAGTGTATCAACGATTCCTCAGATTTTAGTTGTAACAACGCTCTGTCTCCAAATGAATGAATGGCAAGGTATTGTGAGTAACACAATACCCAACCCCCCACCCTGCTTGGAGGGAGCAAGCCATATCAGTGCTGTGTATTTTTCATGCTTCCTACAGAAACATGTGCATGCTTACTTCCATCTTTGCTGTTCATCTATGGCTTATATAGCAAGGAAAAGCCTCCCAGTGACTACTAAAGCCTCATTCCTTAGGAACAGAATCCAGACTGACAGAAACATGCTGAGGGCTATGGAGAGCCCATCTTATCACATTCTCAAGATTACTGCTGATCTCCAATGCCAGTGCCATTCTGTCAACAGCCAGCACCCTAAATCTCACAGAAATCTCAAGCTGCTCTAATCACTCACTCTTTATTCTTCCATAGCCTGTTTAACCCATGACTCTGGTTCTTCATAAGAGAAAGATAGATAAAGGGAGTGCAGAGATTTTCCAAGAGTCATAGAGAAGTTTCTGACAAATCCAGGGACAGCAAAATTTGGGGAACTACTGTCTGATTCTAACTTTTCATCTGGTCTTAGCAGAGACACAAAGACAACTGAGGGCTTTGAGTTCCTTCCATGTGTTAGATAAGTCTCAGTTTACTTCTCCTTCCTTCTGAGCATCCTCCCAATTTCTCCCTTCAAAATGCCCATACTCTAGCTTGGGTCCTAGGGACCTGCCAAACTTTTAACTGCCCTAAAAATTAAGATCAAACTATTGCTTAGTATAGTTTTCCTCACAGGGTTAGTTACATTTAACAGCAGACTCTTGAAGATCAAAAAGACAATATAGAGAGATCAGGGTGTTGAGGCTTCTATTTTCTGATATGGTAGGGAGATTGGTGCTGATTTTCTTCTCAGCACATCCCATGGTGGTTTCTTACTCTTCCTGCCTGAGTTCTGTGCAGTAGCAGAGTGCAAGATATAGGCAGAAGTATGACACACTTAATGGCTAGGATGCTTAGGACAATAATTAAATCAGTCTGTTTACTTTCCTGGTTTGTTTCCCAATGGGTTCCTCATGGAGTTCACAGATCATGATTATAGTTAAAATGAAATAAACTCACAAAACGCCATCAAGCTTGCAATTCTCTTTTTCTATTCCAAATGGCACTCCTCTTGTAAGGCTATTTGAAAAAGTCCCTTCACTCCTATTTCATCGTTTTAAAACCATTGTTCACATCAGTGTCAGACCTAAAATACTGGTTGCAGCTCTGCCTTGTCTTTCTGCTGTCAAGAGGCTGAAAGGGCTCCTGAACACCTGTGGGTTAATGCAGAGCTTCATGTCACCTGCCCTCACCCTATCCATCCCGGATGCTCATCATTTCGAAGCAGTGGACTTTCTAAGCTCATTAAATCAGGCACTGCCCTTTGCTCCACCCACTTACCTGAATTCCTATTGATTCAAGTTTGTGGGCACTATTTCAGAAAGTAGAAATACCAAGAAGATCTGAAAATACCATGGAGCCACCATGCCAGCCCTCATCTCTCCACTTCTGGAGTTCTTTCACATGAAGGAAAAACAACAACAACAGCCTATCTTGTTTAAGCCACTGCCATGTCCATTGCTGATTGCCAGCAACTGAATGCAGTTCTTGGGAATGATTATTTTCACCTATATCACCTGCTACTTACCCCCATTGAAGATTAGATGATACTTGTCTCCCAATAATTGTTGCTTTTTTGGTGTGTTTATTCATTTGTTTTACATGTTGCCATGAATATTCTGAAATTCTGAAAATATGTGCACTCACTTGGAAGGCACTGCCCACCCAACACCTCCAAGGTTCACCCTTGGGCTCTCCTCTGCTGTACTAGCAGTGCCCTGCCTGCCAAGGGGAAAACCATACAAGCCTGCAACCATACCTCCTTCCCGTTACTTCACTTGCCTCTAGTTGCTAACTAATAAGACTTTGGTTGATTACCAACTCTTTATGTGAACTTGCAAAACTATAGAGGTACAGCTTGAATGCAGAAAGGTACTTCCCTGGCGACTCAGATGGTAAAGAGTCTGCCTGCAATGCGGGAGACCCAGGTTCAATTCCTCAGTCAGGAAGATCCCCTGGAGAAGGAAATGGCTATAGACTCCAGCATTCTTGCCTGGGAAATACCATGGACAGAGAAGCCTGGCAGGCTACAGCCCATGGGGTCACAAGAGAAACTGACACACAACCCCCAAAACGCTTTTTCTGAAATGCTTTTCAAACTATAGAGGCTTAAATGTTGTGGGTGGGATTAATGAATGAATAATGGAATATAGGTGGCAAAATTTTTGTATTTAAAAAATAGAACAGGGACAGTTAAGACATTGTAAGAGTATGACTGGTGAAAACATTTGACCTAAAGAAGCTCCAAAGTTTCACATGCATTTCCATGATATGAACTAAGGAATATTTTTTAATGTTATGATGAAATTTAATGATTCTTGTTTGGAAATATTATAGTGTCACCTTTGGTCTTTCTCTTCTTAAAGCAATATATATTGATATGTTAGGGATCTACTAGTGCTTGCATTTAAAATGTTTATGTTTTAAGGGAAAAGAGAAGACTTTGAGCATAGATGGAATTGGGGCGTGGGATGGGAAATACCACAAAATAGAGAACAGATTTTGGCCTCCAAGAAAGGGAAATGGTGAGAACAAAGACATCTTGATTATATGGAATCTGCACCCTAGGAAGAAACCTGAGAGTTAGAAAACGCCATGAGTTTGAAAGATGTAAGAGAAGATATAGACATTCCTCAAAAAATTAAAAATAGATCTACACACAAACCAACAATTCCACTTCTAGGTGTATACTCAAAAGATATGAAGACAGAAATTCAATGAGATTTACGTACTCCCATGTTTATTGCAACTTTGCACACAATACCAAACATAAGGCAACAACCTGAATGCCTATCAATGGGTGAATGAATAACAAAGATATATACATAATGGGATATTATCCATCCAAGAGGAAGGAGGCTATCCTGACATTTGCAACAACATGGACAGACCTTGAACGTATTATCCTAAACAAGGTAAATGAGACAGAAAATCTAAAATAGTCAAACCTGTAAAAAAAAAAGAGAGAGTAAAACAGTGGTCACCATGGGTAGAAAAATAAGACTGACTGTGTCTCAAGGTCCAAACTTGTAATGAGTACTAAATAAGCCATAGAGATCTAACATATGGTATATGGGATATAGAAGATACTGTTGTACTAAGTACATAATGTGATAAATATCATTAGAGCAGCAACCATATTACAATATATATACATACAATACTATATGCATTGTTACGTGCCAAATGTATCCAATTGGAGAGAGAGAGAAAGAGACACTGAGAGAGAGGGAGAAAAAGAGTAGAAAAGAACCATACCTCATTTTCCTGTTAGATTCTCAAGAAATAGCCATATCAACCTCACTGTAATATTGAAGCCAAAGAAAACCTTTCATGACCAAAATGTATGATGTTGATGTACTTATGTGCCATGTGTTTGCAGAAAGAATCATTGAACACAAAGGAAAGACAAGCCAAGGAGAAACATGAAGTACAAGGCTACAGAGTTCACTTGACAGAGGCCAAAAAGATAATTTTGAGTCATGCATCAAGCACTATTGTGCAAAACCCCATCATGATTGAGCCTTTAGGTTGGGAATGATCTTTACAGGGCTTTTCACCTCAGTGTGAACCCCTCTATGGAAAGTAAAACATTGGGTACAACATTTTAATATGAAGATGTTTATGAGGTCACCATTTAGGGAGGCTGATAAGATTTTAGAAAAATGAGAATTTGAGGACATCAAGAAAACATAAATAGGTAAAGAGACTGAAGCCCTGTTCCAAGATAACAGTGGAGTCAGTCGTACAGGTTGCTTCTTGTTTGCAAGTCCAGAATCAAGTTTAGAAATGCTCTCACATATATTTTGTTTACATGGTTGTCCACAGGTCCTGCTTACACCCTGAGTTCAGTTCAGTCGCTCAGTTGTGTCCACCTCTTTGTGACTCCATGGACTGCAGCACTCCAGGCTTTCCTGACCATCACCAACTCTCAGAGCTTACTCAAATTCACGTCCATTGTGTCGGTGATGTCATCCAACCATTTCATCCTCTGTCGTCCCCTTTTCCTCCTGCCTTAAATCTTTCCCAGCATCAAGGTCTTTTCCAACGAGTTGGTTCTTGCATCAGGTGGCCAAAGTATTGGAGCTTCAGTTTCAGCATCAGTCCTTCCAATGAATATTCAGTACTGATTTCCTTTAGGATGGACTGGTTGGATCTCCTTGCAGTCCAAGGGACTCTCAAGAGTCTTTTCCAACACCACAGTTCAAAAGCGTCAATTCTTCAGCACAGCTTTCTTTATAGTCCCACTCTCACATCCATACATGACTACTGGAAAATCATAACCTTGACTAGAGAGACCTTTGTTGGCAAAGTAATGTCTCTGCTTTTTAACATGCTGTCTAGATTGGTCATAGATTTTCTTCCAAGGAGAAAACATCTTTTAATTTCACGGCCGCAGTCACCATCTGGAGTGATTTTGGAGGTCCCCCAAAGTAAAGTCTCTCACTATTTCCATTGTTTTCCCATCTATCTGCCATGAAGTGATGGGGCTGGATGGAATGATCTTAGTTTTCTGAAGGTTGAATTTTAAGCCAATTTTTTCACTCTCCTCTTTCACTTTCATCAAGAGGCTCTTTAGTTCTTCTTTGCTTTCTGCCATAAGGGTGGTGTCATCTGCATATCTGAGGTTATTGATATTCCTTCCTATTGATATTCCTTCCCAAAAACTTGAATCCAGCTTGTGCTTCATCCAGCCCGGCATTTAGGATGATGTGCTCTGCACTCTACATATAAGTTAAATAAGCAGGGTGACAATATACAGCCTTGACATACTCCTTTCCCAATTTGGAATGAGTCAGTTGTTCCATGTCCAGTTCTAACTGTTGCTTCTTGACCTGTGTACGGATTTCTCACGAGGCAGGTCAGGTGGTCTGGTATTCCCATCTCTTTAAGAATTTCTCACAATTTGTTGTGATCCACACAGTCAAAGGCTTTGACTTTAGTTTCTACTAATTTTTTCTGCAACAAAATGAAACCAGTTGATTACATAATCACCCATTCATTCACACATTCACATACATATGCCCCTTCACACATGCACACTACATTTTTTGGTTTATACTGGGATTATTAAATGTTAAAGGAAATCTCAATGATATAAGTATCCTAAAGGTGCTAGGTCCATGGGCCTTTCCTGCTAATCTTAATTTTTTGTTTTGTTTTGCTGATAATGCTATCATTGATCTATTAGAGATATGTGTTTGTTCATGGTCAGAACAATGACTTTTTAAATATGAGTATAAAAAGGAAAGAGATAAAATAAATAGTAAAAAATGAAAAGAAATCTAAAGGTGATGAATGAGACTGTTTTCATATTAAATACAATAAAAAAATGTTTCCAACCATTTCTGTTGTTCAACAGAAGATTCATCTCTCAAATGAGTCAATTTCCTATCATTCTATGAACACTGGTAACAAAGAAAGGGTGTCAAAAGAGATCTTGTTAAATATCCTCAGCTAGATACAAAAACCATGAACTTCTTGAAACTTTGTCTAGCTTTTTGACTTGATTCTTCTACTATCCCATGTGAAGGATCCTTTCTGATGGAAAGTATACATTACCAGCTCTGCTGTGTCCATGAAATTTACATCTTCTCCAGACATGCATGTTTCAAGGTGCACAATTCACACTGAGGCTTTTGAAAATTGTTGATGTTAGCAAGATGGGTGTTTAGGTGAACTGGATCTGTCAGAGTAAATATTTTCAAGATGTCTCTGGTGATTATGTTTTTCATTAGGGTTTCCAGTTACACTTGGTATAATTAATCCTAACATATTTTTCTGTAATCTTATTCAGAAAAATGAAATATCAGAGGATTCTGGTAAGTAAATTTCCTGGCTATGGAGATACTACTCCAGAGATGAAGAAGCAAACATGATGGCTACTATTGTCTTTGCAATGATTCTTGAAAATATGTTAATGAATATCAGGTTTCACAGCCCTTAGGCAAATAAATATTTAATTATAATGATGAGTGTTCATCTTAAAATTTTAGGTTACATCTAACATATTACGACTTGAGAAATTATACATAAAATGTTTTAACCCTACATCATCTCCTGCAATACATTGCCTTAGGGTCTGGAATGCAGCCATTTAAATCTTATCCTGATTTTCAGTTAGACATGATGAGTTAAGCACACTTGTTTATTTCTTATTCACTCTTGAAACTCCTCCACAGAGGGACATCAAAAGAGGCAAATTACACACACACACACACACACAGAAAAGCCAATAAAAATGCCAACAAAATTCGAGAAATTAGAATGAAATCAACAGAAGACTACTGTCTAAGCATTTCAGAGGAACCAGAAATCTGAATACCTGCAAGTAACAGCCAAATATTGGCCAAATTATTAATGGCAGAGACCTGGAAATGCTAGATTTAGAGACACGAGCATCTTGGCTAAAAGTGCTAGGTTGATTGCAGCCATGAAATCAAAAGACGCTTACTCCTTGGAAGAAAAGTTATGACCAACCTAGACAGCATATTCAAAAGCAGAGACATTACTTTGCCGACTAAGGTCCGTCTAGTCAAGGCTATGGTTTTTCTAGTGGTCATGTATGGATGTAAGAGTTGGACTGTGAAGAAGGCTGAGTGCTGAAGAATTGATGCTTTTGAATTGTGATGTTGGAGAAGACTCTTGAGAGTCCCTTGGACTACAAGGAGATCCAACCAGTCCATTTTGAAGGAGATCAGCCCTGGGATTTCTTTGGAAGGAATGATGCTAAAGCTGAAACTCCAGTCCTTTGGCCACCTCATGCGAAGAGTTGACTCATTGGAAAAGATGCTGCTGCTGGGCGGGATTGGGGGCAGGAGGAGAAGGGGACGACAGAGGATGAAATTGCTGGATGACATCACTGACTCAATGAACGTGAGTCTGAGTGAACTCCGGGAGTTGGTGATGGACAGGGAGGTCTGGTGTGCTGCGATTCATGGGGTCGCAAAGAGTCAGACACGACTGAGCGACTGAACTGAACTGAACTGAGCAGTTAAAACTGGAGGGTAGGATGGAAGTCATTATAGGAGCAAGTAATAACCTGGGTACCAGTCCTTGTGCTTCCCAGGTGGCACTAGTGGTAAAGAACTTGTCTGCTAATGCAGGAGACATAAGAGACATGGGTTTGATCCTTGAGTTGGGAAAATCCCCTGGAGGAGAACATGGCAACCAACTCCAATATTCTTGCCTGGAGAAATTCATGGACAGAGGAGCCTGGTGGGCTACAGTTCATAGGGTCGCAAAGAGTAGGATAAGCCTGAAGCAACTTAGCACGCCCACACACATGCACTAGTCCTTACCTTGCACAGCCAGGAGACTCAGTGAACCAATGGGGTGAAAGACTGGAGGCTTGCTTTCTGGAACAATGAGACCATAGACATAGTAACCTTAGCTAAAAGTCAAGGTGAAAGTGGTGTATCAAAAATGGATTATTAACACATATAGGTGGAATCTAGAAAAATGGTATAGATGAACCTATTTTCAGGGAAGGAAAGGAGATACAGAGAATGAATGGACTTGGGAACACCATGAGGGAAGAAGTGAATTGGACAAACGGAGAAAGTAGAAGCAACATATATACTCTATCGTATGTAAAATGGACAGTTGTGAGAGGTTGCTGTATGACACAGGGAGCCCAGTCTGTAGTTCTGAGATGACCTAGAAAGGTGGGAAGGGGGGAATGGAGGGAGGCTCTAGAAAGATGGAATACATGTATATTTATAGCTGATTCACATTGTTGTTTAGCAGAAACCAACACAATATTATAAAAATAAAAAATTAATAATAACATAAAAGAGAAGAAACAGATTACTCATGAAAGTGTAGCTGTTATTAAACTAATCAGATCCTAGCCTACTCTTCCTTATCTTCTTAAAGAATGCCAGGAAATTGAGCTTTTGCTTCTCAAATCAGTATTTGTGACTCAAGAGACAGTCTGGCCAAGGTGGAAGAGCTGTCACCCCCTGATTAACCTAGAGTGACACCCACAATCTGACAGTCCTTGCTCGTGAGCACAGAAATACAGATCAGTTTTTAGTGCCTCACTCTTAATAATGAATATATCACAAGTCATCACCAGAGGGTTGCAGAAGGCCTGAAAAACAAGAAGAAAAAACACATTGAAGCAAAGGGATAAAATAAGACCAGAAAAAACAATGTAATGAGAAAAAGAAAAATTTCTGAAAGTCTAAAATTCAAAGAAAAGAGTGAAGACATTGCATTTTTGAAGTGAAATTGAGCACTTCACAAAAGGAACACATTCAAAAAAAGAAAGGGATATTGAAAATTAAACATGTACAGCAAAATTTTAATAGTTCAACCCAAGCAATAAAAGATAAAGAAAACTTTCAAAAAGCCAAACAAGAACACAGCAGGACATAAAAGAGTGTAGGTAAAATAAAGCTGGGGCATCTGTACAAGATTATAGGACAAAAATAATAAGAGTTAGAGAAATGGAGAATGGATGAAACACAGTTATTATTTTTATCATAGAAATAATGCAAGGGAACTCCCCAGATCTAAAGGATATATTTCCATATTTTATAAACAGAGGTCACCAAATATCATGCAAAGTATCAGCAAAAGATGCCACTGTGAGATTCCAGAATTTGGGGGCTAAACAGAACAACTTAATTTTCTATAGACAAAAAAGGAAGGGTATTTGAAACAGAATCATATCTCATTTTTCAAGGGAGGTATCTGAGACTAAAAGGAATGGAGAAAATGTTTCAAATTCTCAAATTCACCTTAGAATTTAATATCCAGCCAAACAATCAGCTGTTGTACAGCTGAAACCTACAAAACATTGTAAAGCAATTCAGTTCAGTTCAGTTCAGTCGCTCAGTCGTGTCTGACTCTTTGCGACCCCATGAATCGCAGCACGCCAGGCCTCCCTTTCCATCAACAACTCCTGGAGTTCACTCAGATTCATGTCCATCGAGTCCGTGATGCCATCCAGCCATCTCATCCTCTGTCATCCCCTTCTCCTCCTGCCCCCAATCCCTCCCAGCAGCAGAGTCTTTTCCAATGAGTCAACTCTTTGCATGAGGTGGACAAAGTACTGGAGTCTCAGCTTTAGCATCATTCCTTCCAAAGAAATCCCAGGGCTGATCTCCTTCAGAATGGACTAGTTGGATCTCCTTGCAGCCCCCTTGCAGTCCAAGGGACTCTCAAGTCTTCTCCAACACCACAGTTCAAAAGCATCAATTCTTCGGCGCTCAGCTTTCTTCATAGTCCAACTCTCACATGCATACATGGCTACTGGAAAAACCATAGCCTTGACTAGATGGACCTTAGTCGGCAAAGTAATGTCTCTGCTTTTGAATATGCTATTTAGGTTACTCTCCAATTAATTTTTTTAATATAAAGGAAAAATAAAGATGAGCTCAGACATTGAGTTCTTAAGAATGTATCTCTAAATCACTCCTTTTCAGAAACCTGTTATAAACAGTTTTATTTAAATAAGAAAGATGAAGACATGTTATTGAGGAAATTGGGCTTATTAAATTCTCTGAATGATGGTGATGGGTAATCTTAACACTATAGATGTGTCTAGAGTGTACTCAGCCTAGACTGAAGCAAGGGGAAGGCAGATGCAGGATCAGTTCAGTTCAGTCACTTAGTAGTGTCTGACTATTTGTGACCTCATGACTGCAGCATGCCAGGCTTCCCTGTCCATCACCAACTCCTGGAGCTTGCTCAGACTCATGTCCATCGAGTCAGTGATATCATCCACCATCTCATCCTCTGTTGGCTTCTTCTCCTCCTGCCTGCCATCTTTCCCAGCATCAGGGTCTTTTCTAGTGAGTCAGTTCTTTGCATCAGGTGGCCAAAGTATTGGAGTTTCAGCTTCAGCATCAGTCCTTCCCATGAATATTCAGAACTGATTTCCTTTAGGATGGACTGGTTGGATCTCCTTGCAGTCCAAGGGACTCTCAAGAGTCTTCTCCAACACCACAGTTGATAGATAAATCCAAAGAAAAATGAAAAAAGTGAAACTGATGACACAAGTAACTATATGACACTAGTGACTTAAATCACACTAGTGATTTAAAGACAAAAATATACTCTCAGAAAAATTTGTGGTAGTTAGGAAACTAAACCAAAAAAAAAAAAACAAAAAACAATTATTAGCTTCAGAGAAAACAAAACGTTGGGCAACAATTACGTTGTAATCATAGTTCATGATGACATTGTAGTGTTAACAGATTAGTTATATATAGTTGGGTTTTCATCATCTTGCTGCACAGAATTGAAAACACTCTTTTTAATCACATTCTGTGTGTACTGTGCCCTGTCATCACATACCACATGAATGTGTGTGTGTGTGTGCACATGCACGCGCATGTGCGTGCTGCTCGTCTTTCCATCTAAACTAGAAGCTCTTTCGAAAGAAGCAGTGCCTTTTGTTTCTCTACTCCCCCCACAGTAGTGGGCTGATATCTCAGTAAAAAAATGCAAAGCAGAGAGCAAACCTTTAAATAACTAACATCTAGGTCTAAGGAAAAACAAACAAACAAACAAACAAAAAACTAGAATTCACTCGAGGTGGATGAAACTAGAGCCTATTATACAGAGTGAAGTAAGCCAGAAAGAAAAACACCAATACAGTATACTAATGCATATATATGGAATTTAGAAAGATGGTAACAATAACCCTATATGCGAGACAGCAAAAGAGACACAGATGTATAGAAGTCTTTTGGACTCTGTGGGAGAGGGAGAGGGTGGGATGATTTGGGAGAATGGCATTGAAACATGCATAATATCATATAAGAAATGAATCGCCAATCTAGGTTCAATGCAGGATACAGGATGCTTGGGGCTAGGGCACTGGGATGACCCAGAGGGATGGCACAAAGAGGGAGGTGGGAGGGGGTTTCAGGATGGGGAACACATGTACACCCATGGCAGATTCATGTTGATGTATGGCAAAACCAATACAATATTGTAAAGTAAAAATAATAATAATAATAAAGATAAATTTAAAAAAAGACAGAAAAAATATTTATTTTAATTGGAAGCTAATTACCTTATAATATTGTGGTGATTTTTGCCATACATTGACATAAATCAGCCATGGGTATACATGTGTCCCCCATCCTAAACCCCCCTCCCTCATCCCTTCTCATCCCATCCCTCCTCATTCTTCCCATCCCTCCTCATTCTTCCCATCCCAGTTGGCCCAGTGTACAGCTCTGAGTGTCCTGTTTCATGCATCAAACTTGGACTGATGATGTATTTTTTATATGGTAATATACAAGTTTCAATGCTATTCTCTCAAATCATCCCACCCTTGTCTTTTCCCACAGAGGTCAAAAGTCTGTTCTTTATACCTATGTCTCTTTTACTGTCTCACACATAGGGTCATCATTACCATCTTTCTAAATTCCAAATACATGTGTTAATATGTTGTCTTGGTGCTTTTCTTTCAGACTTACTTTACTCTGTATAATAGGCTTCAGTTTTCATCCACCTCATTAGAACTGATTAAAATCTGTTATTTTATTAGCTGAGCAATATTCCATTGTGTATATGTACCAGACTTACCTATTTGCCTGCCGATGGACATGTATGTTGCTTCCATATCTTAGCTATTGTAAACAGTGCTGCAAAGAACATTGGGGTACATGTGTCCCTTTCAATTCTGGTTTCCTAGGTGTGTATGCCCAGCAGTGGGGTTGCTGGGTCAGTTCAGTTCAGTTCAATTGCTCAGTTGTGTTTGACTCTTTGTGACCCCATGGACTGCAGCATGCCAGGCCTCCTTGTCCATCATCAACTCCCGGAGTTTACTCAAATTCATGACCATTGAGTCGGTGATGCCATCCAACCATCTCATCCTCTGTTGTCCCCTTCTCCCCCTGCCTTCAATCTTTCCCAGCATCAGTGTCTTCACATCAGGTAGCCAAAGTATTAGAATTTCAACTTCAATATCAGTCCTTCCAATGAACACTTCAGACTGATTTTCTTTAGGATGGACTGGTTGGATCTCCTTGCAGTCCAAGGAACTCTCAGAGTCTTCTCCAACACAGTTTAAAAGCATCAATTCTTCAGCACTCAGCTTTCTTCATAGTCCAGCTCTCACATCCATACATGACTACTGGAAAAACCATAGCCTTGACTAGATGGACCTTTGTTTGCAAAGTAATGACTTTGCTTTTTAATATGCTGTCTAGGTTGGTCATAACTTTCCTTCCAAGGAGTAAATGTCTTTTAATTTCATGGCTACAGTCACTAACTCCAGTGATTTTGTAGCCTCCCAAAATAAAATCTGCCGCTGTTTTCACTGTTTCCCCATCTATTTGCCATGAGGTGATGGGACCAGATGCCGTGATCTTAGTTTTCTGAACTGCTGGGTCATATGGCAGATTTTCAGTTTTTTAAGGAACCTCCAAACTGTTCTCCATAGTGGCTGTACTTGTTTTCATTCCCATCGACAGTAAGAGGGTTCCCTTTTCTCCACAACGTCTCCAGCATTTATTGTTTGTAAACTTTAGGATAGCTGTCATTCTGACTGGCGTGAGAAGATACCTCATTGTGGTTTTGATTTTCATTTCTCTGATAATGACTGATGTTGAACATTTTTTCATGTGTTTGTTAGCCATCTGTATGTCTTCTTTGGAGAAATGTCTTTTTAGTTCTTTGGACCATTTTTTGATTGGGTCATTTATTTTTCTGGTATTGAGCTGCGTGAGCTGTTTGTATAGTTTTGAGATTATTTCTTTGTCAGTTGCTTCATTTTCTATTATTTTCTTCCACTCTGAAGGCTGTCTTTTCACCTTGCTTATAGTTTCCTTCTTTGTGTGAAAGCTTTTAAGTTTAAGTAGGTGCTGTTTGTTTATTTTTTCTTTTATTTCCATTACTCTTGGAGGTGGATCATAGAGGATCCTGCTGTGATTTATGTCAGAGAGTGTTTTGCATGTTTTCCTCTAGGAGTTTTATAGTTTCTGGTCTTATATTTAAATCTTTAATCCATTTTGAGTTTATTTTTGTGTATGGTGTTAGAAAGTGTTTTGTTTTCATTCTTTAACAGATGGTTGACCAGTTTTCCCAGCACCAATTGTTAAAAAGATTGTCTTTTCTCCATAGTATATTTTTGCCTCCTTCGTCAAAGATAAGGAGCCAACAGGTCCATGGATTTATCTCTGGGTTTTCTATTTTGTTCCATTGATCTATATTTCTGTCTTTGTGCCAGTACCATACTGTCTTGATGACTGTGGCTTTGTAATATAGTCTGAAGTCAGGCAGGTTGATTCCTCCAGTTCCATTCTTCTTTCTCAAGATTGTTTTGGCTATTCAAGGTTTTTTGTATTTCCATAAAAGTGTGAAATTATTTATTCTAGTTGTCTGAAAAATGCCATTGGTAGCTTGTTAGGGATTGCATTGGGTCTATAGATTGCTTCTGGTAGTATACTTATTTTCACAATATTGATTCTTCTGATCCATGAACATGGTATATTTCTCCATCTATTTGTGTTATCTTTGATTTCTTTCAGAAGTGTTAAATAGTTTTCTATATATAGGACTTTTGTTTCTTTAAGTAGATTTATTCCTAAGTATTTTATTCTTTTCATTGCAATGGTGAATGTGATTGTTTCCTTAATTTCTTTTCCTATTTTCTCATTGTTAGGAATGTGAGGAATTTCTCTGTGTTAATTTTATATCCTTCAACTTTATTGTATTCACTGATTAGCTCTAGTAAATTTCTGTTGGTGTCTTTAGGGTTTTCTATGTAGAGGATCAAGTCATCTGCAAACAGTGGGAGTTTTACTTCTTCTTCTTCTCCAAATTTGATTCCTTTTTTTCCTTTCTTTTCCTTCTCTGATTGTTGTGACTAAAACTCTCAAAACTATGTTGAATAGTAGTGGTGAGAGTGGTCACCCTTGTCTTGTTCCTGACTTTAGGGGAAATGCTTTCAATTTTTAGCCATTGAGGATAATGTTTGCTGTGTATTTATCATATACGGCTTTTATTATGTTGAGGCATGTTCCTTCTATGTCTGCTTTTTGGAGAGTTTTTATCATAAATGGATGTTGAATTTTGTCAAAGACTTTCTCTGCATCTATTGAGATAATCATATGGTTTTTAATCCTTCAGTTTTTTATGTGGTGTATCACATTAATTGATTTGCAAATATTGAAGAATCCTTGCACTCTCTTGGTCATGATGTATGATCTTTTTTGATATGTTGTTGGATTTCATTTGCTACAATTTTTTTGAGGATTTTTGCATCTATGTTCATCAGTGACAGTGCTCTGTAGTTTTATTTTTTATGTGGCACCTTTGCGTGCTTTTGATATTAGCATGATGGTGGCCTCATAGAATGAGTTTGGGAGTTTACCTCCCTCTGCAATTTTCTGGAGGAGTTTGAGTAGAATAGGTGTTAGCTCTTCTCCAAATTTTTGGTAGAATTCACCTGTGAAGCCATCTGGTCTTGGGCTATTGTTTGTTGGAAGATTTTTGATTACAGTTTCAATTTCCACGCTTGTGATGGGTCTGTTAAGATTTCCTATTTCTTCCTGGTTTATTTTTGGAAGGTTATACTTTTCTAAGAATTTGTCCATTTCTTCCAAGTTGTCCATTTTATTGGTATATAGTTGCTGATAGTAGTGTCTTATGCTCCTTTGTACTTCTGTGATGTCTGTTGTGATTTCTCCATTTTCGTTTCTAGTTTTGTTGATTTGATCCTTCTCCCTTTTTCTCTTGATGAGTCTGACTAATGGTTTGTCTATTTTATTTATCTTCTCAAAGAACCAGCTTTTAGTTTTGTTGATTTTAGCTATGGTCTCCTTTGCTTCTTTTTCATTTATTTCTGCCCTAATTTTTATGATGTCTTTTCTTCTCCTAGAGTTTCCCTGGTCGCTGAGATGGTAAAGCATCTACCTGCAAAGTGGGAGACCCAGGTTCAATGCCTGGGTCAGGATGATCCTCTGGAGAAGGAAATGGCAAGCTACTCCAGTACTCTTGCCTGGAAAATTCCATGGACAGAGGAACCTGGTAGGCTAGAGTCCATGGGGTTGCAAAGAGTTGGAAATGACTGAGTGACTTCCCTTTCTGGAGTCGTAATCACCTCCCCGGTCCCAGCTGCTTGGTTTGCTGGGTGTGCCGTGAAAGCATTGCCTCAGGTGTGCTCTGTGTCTCCTCTGGGGAGCTGACCTCAGGCTGCAGCCCTTCTGGCAGATGTCAACTGTCCAAGATCCCAGGAAGAAATGGCTAGCAACTGGGAGCCTGCTCACAGTTTGGTAGAGGGTGCCAGTCCCTGGGGTCAAGATTGGAGGAGCTCTTACCTTCTGGGTCTGGCTGTTGCACGCCTGCCTCTCTGCCTCTGGCAGGGGGAGAGGGGCCTATATGCAGCCAGCTAGCTCTCCTTTGGTATTCGCTCAATCCCTTGTTCTGTGAGAGGGCCAGGCTGCGAGTTAGAGCCTTTCTCAACAAAGTTTTCCCTCTTTCTATTTTTTTTTTTTTTTTCCTCTCTGACAATCCCACAGTTTGGGTTTCTATCTCACATTATCTCCCTCAGATTGGCCTCAGGACGTTTAGGCCAGGTCCTTACCCTAAGGACTGATGATGCCACCTACGCCTCCCTGTCCAGCCCCCACTCACTGGTGGCGGATGCAGGCTTCTGGGCTACATCTCCACTGGCAGTTGCAGTTAGGCAAACATTCTGTGGGTTTTTTTGTTTTCCTCCTGGTTATGTTGCCTTCTGAGATTCCAAAACTCTGCACAGACCTACCTGTGAGAGGGTTTTCTACTGTTTGGAAACTTCTCCTCCTTCACAACTCCTTCCCCAGGACAGGTCTCTATCCCTAACTCTTTTGTCTCTCTTTTGGTCTTTTATATTTTGTCCTACCTCTTTTTGAAGAGAATGGGCTGCCTTTCTGGATTCCTGGTGTCCTCCACCAGCATTCAGAAATTTTTCCATGTAAGTTGCTCAGCATTCAAATGATCTTTTGATGAATCTGTAGGGGAGAAAGTAGTCACTCCATCCTGTTCCTCCACCATGTTGGGACTGCCCCCTAGAGTTCATTCCTAAGAGGACTACATAGTAATCACCACAGACAAGATATGTGGAATAATGCAAGTATGATAGTTGTTTGTTTCCTGGATGCTAAAAAAGGGCTGATCGCTGTTCTTAGCTGCTTTATTTGCCTTAACTCATTTAAGCATCAAATCAAATCTACAAGTTGAATACCATCATAATTCTCATTTTACAGAAGAGAAAACTGAGTCAGTGTTGAATGTGAGGGGACCAAATGAAAGAATGTATGCTTCTACTTGCCCAGCCAGATCATGTGTCTTTAATTTCACTGGCAATACTCTCCAGAATTTTCTTACTTATCTTCATGTCTGGTTCCCCTCCAGAACCTAGGCTCTGAGGACAGGTAGACACTTCTTTCACACTTTCCTGCAACTCAGGCACTTCTAAGTGGAGCAGTTTGTGAGAGTGAGCACTCAGCACTTAGGCATGAGCTGAATACAAGAGAACACTGTGGTGGATGAGAGGCCTGCTGCACAACTGCTGACAGAATGTGGACCAGCATGGCAGGGTGAGATTGGAGCAGACTGGGATCTTTGACGATTAAATGATCACTGACCACAAATGATTCTAAAAAACTGTTTCAAAATGCAAAAGCTAGGCAAAATGTTTTATGTGATGTAAAAGGAAATGTATCTGGGGTGATTTTAAAACGTCTCCAAAAACAAATCAGAACAATATTTATACAATTTTTGTTGTTGTTGTTGTTAATTTGTATTGCTAGTATGTTATCTTTGGGAGATTTGAATCAGTGCAGCTTAAAATGGCTTTAACATGTATTTTCACTCGTCTTGATGCAGTAGTAAATGGGATTGTTTCCTTAAATCTTATTTCTGCTATTTGAAGTGAGTCAGACAGAGAAACACAAATGTTATATGATATTGTTTTTATGTGGAATCTAAAAAATTGTACGAATGAACTTATTTACAAAACAGACTCAGAGACATAGAAAACAAACTTATGCTGTCAAAGGCAAAGTGGGGGAGTGACAAATTAGGGAGTTTGGAATTAAAATATTCATACTACTATATATGCAATAGATAATCAACAAGGATCTACTATATAGCACTGGGAACTATATTCACTATTTTATAATAATCTATAATGGAAAAACTCTAGTAAAATAATATCTATGAGTATATATGTATAACTGGATCACCTAGCTGTACACCTGAAACTAATACATTTTAAATCAACTCTATTTCAATAAAAATTTTAAAAGGCATGTATTTTCAAAATAGGTACAACAAGTAAGATGCTTTCCTGATGGCTTAGTGATAAAGAATCCTCTGATGGAGGAGATGTGAGCTCAACCCCTGGGTCAGGAAGACCCCTTGGAGAAGTAAATGACAACCCACTCCAGTATTCTTTCCTGGGAAATCACATGGACAGAGGAGCCTGGTGGGCTGCAGTCCATGAGGTCACAAAGAGTTGGGCATGGCTTAGGGACAACACACATGCATCCACAAGTGAAATGATTTTGACTAAGTTTCAAAAGAGTATACATAGAAGAAAACTGGCTCTGCTTTATCATTTCACATGATTTTGTTACTTTCTCACTTTGCCATGTATGTAAAAAGTTGAAGAAAGAGATTTCTTAAAGAGATGAGAGAGGCACTAGTTTTCTTAATCGAAGGGAACAAAGTGATGCTGCAAAGCCAAAAGCTCTGCTTTGTTAAATTCTGATTAAATGAAGTTTCTGTTTTTGCTGTTTTGTTTGTTTTTCTGTAGAACATCACAAACTTATCCTACAATCAATATATGCTTTTATTTATGTCTTTACCAAGCTAGGGGACTTTGAATAATTGTCTGAATTTTAGTCCCTCCAGTGCAAGGCATTTCAGTCTGAAAGGATTTCTGAGCCCTTTGCTGTGTGTGCGTTAATTAGAGTTGGTTTCCTGATCTTTGCTGTCAGTTTTCTCTGCTTCACAATTTGAGAGACAGCAAGGCTTAACCAATCCTCAAAGGTCTCTGGAGACCATTTCCAGTAGCATTACTGATTTATTTTTGTCTTGACCAGATGGCTCCAGGTTCCTGGGACTGTACAGGAGTCCTTTTGATTACCCTATTTATCTCTCCCAGTGCTCAATTTAAGGGTCAAATCTCATGTAACACATTTGCTAGCAGGATAAACCATTCAAGCCCACTACTGCTTGGGCACCACTCCTCTGACATATGCTCTGTGTTTCATTACACACCAAATTATAAGATTTAGTGCATGATTTTATAAATTTCAAAGCAAAAGCAGGCAGTTTTTTGAGGGGTGTTGTTTGCTGATCTTTGGAACATGCAGCCAACAGAAGGTCATGAACCAGGAAGACTTTTCAGAAAAGAGGGGTCTCTGTGTGTCCCCCAGGGCTCTCTCACAGAAGCCTTACTTGCTTTATGGAGGTGGCCATGAAAAAGATGAACAGAACATTTTTAATGAAACCAATAAAAATGCAAAGGAAGATTTAATGTTTAAAGAAACAATAAATCAAAACTGACAACTGAAATGCAATATTTCACCATGAGATTGAGGAAATCAATTCATCCAAAGGGCACACTTGGCTTCTGTTAAAAAAAAAAAAAAAATCCCACATACTCACACAATAAAAGCTATCATATCAGGCAAAGCTAAATAAGCTCTGGTTAATGGATTTTGAAACCTTGAAAAACATGCATGAAGCCAGACAATACAAAGTCTCATGGTATTTGGATACACACACATGCACACATACACCACAACATCTATAATCTAAGAATCATAAATTACCATGATTAGGACCTTCTTTAAGATAGGGCATCAGAAAAATCGTCTATTTTTCAAGATGCTCTATGGGCTCAAGACTGTCTAAGTGTCAGATTATTTATTTTGATTACTAAATCATTTCCCTACTTCTCATGTAATGAAAAATATAAGTGCATCCTAAAAACAGAAATAATAACCTTGACTTCTATCTTCAAGAAGAAAACAAAGAGAATTGGATGCTTTAGGCACATGTCATCAAGCTTATGTAGAGTGACCCTGGGGAAAATTAAATTTAACAAAAAGTATTCCTGCCTCATAAGTGCTCACAAGTCAATGAGAAATTGTCATCTGCACTACAAATTATATTCAATACAGTTTATAGCAAGGGCTATAGTGGAGATTAAAACGTGCGCTAAAAATGGGCCCATGCATCTTAGGATGGTTTTAAGAGAAGTTATGACTTGATGTAGAGCTTGAAGGATGATATGGAAGATAGGAAGCTGATGTAAGTGGAGAAACAGAGAAAAGATTGAAGCGTAGAGACTAATTTTAACAGTGCATTTAGGGAGTTTTGGTTCAAGATGGCAACACCTGACGACTAAGTTCCTAACCTCACCTCCTTCCTTGGAGATACTGAACTTATAGCTATGCATGGGAAAATTTTCTTTGAAACAAACAAAACTAAGCTAAAAACTGGCAGAGGAACTCATTTATATAGGGCAACTAAAGAATGTAGGAAAGAGTGTAGGAAAGGCTGAGAAAAAATCTTGCCATAAATTTTGCCTCCCAGCACAGTGACCCACAGTTGAGAGGTAACTCAAAACTTAGAGCTTCTCCCAGGGGAGAGGAGTGTTTGGACACCAGACATTCCATCTTTTAAAACTTATACCTGAGATACATCCGAGTTCCCAAAATATCTAGCTTTGAAATCAATGGGACTCATGCTGGAGACCAGAGGGCCATGGCAAACTGAGGAATTGCTTCTAAAGGACTGGCACACAGGCTCATTTTCTCCAGGGCTCAGTGAAGAAGCAGCTCATTGGAAACTGTCCAGATTTTATGTGAATGTGAGACTTATTTCCTAATCTTAAAGCATTAAGGAGGAGGAGGAGTGGTCTACTGAGATATTCTCTGTGGACAGATGCTGAAGGGTGCCACCTTTCTTCTCTCCCTCTGTCTTGCTGAAGCCAGCTAATATCATGTTTGTTTTTTTCCTCCTCTTTCCCTTTCTCGTAGTTTATTTTCTTTCTTTTTCTCTTTATTTTCTGTTCTCCTTTTCTTTATCTCTCCCTCTATTTTTCCTTTTCATGGCTCTATGTATGTATTCCTGGAAAAGTAAATGGGAAACCACTCCAGTATTCTTGCTAAGAAAATCCCATGGACAGATTAATCTGGCAGGCTACTATCCATCCATAGGGTCACAAAGAGTCAGACAAAACTGAGTGACTGAACAATTGCTTAGCACCTATATGTACCACCTCCTGCTTCATTATAAAGCATCTGGTGGAGGGAAGCATGTAATACATCTGGTGCCTGTTTTTTAATGTACAGTGACCTGCTTTTCTTAAAACTCAACATTCAAAACACAAAGATCATGGCACCTGGTCCCATCATTTCATGGCAAATAGATGGGGAAACAATGGAAACAGTGAGAGACTTTATTTGGGGGAGGGGCTCCAAAATCACAGACTGCTACTCTCAGAGCAATTCACAGATAGCAAACTGAAACAAACCCAGTCTTTCCCCAGAAACATTAGTCTGAGGATTGGCACATACTAACAGGGGTCTGCAGAGATACTCTCAGGGAATGGAGGACAGTGAATGCAATCTTTGCATTCTCCCATTGCCTCTTTCCAGCTTGCCAGCATCTTCCAGAAAGAAGCTTATAAACTTCTTTGTTGCCCAGATGGCCATGCCTGCTTCCAGGGGACACCTCTACAACACCTGACTTTGATGGCTAGAGGGGCTTATGCTCAAGGGGTCCATAGGACTGTAACCAATGGATAAAGTGTTTTTAAACAACTATCACCCTGAAGGTACAACAAAAGGCAACAGACCCAGAAGCTCAATCTTTCTATGAAAGAGGTCTAGTAGTTTATAATTATAGCTGCAGCCTGAGGGGCTAGTTTCTGATTAAACACACATCTAAGGGCTGACTGTAAGCCTTTTCTAAGACTGGGAGGGTGGGCCCTATATTTGCACTCTGTTTTCACTGTGCTTCAGAACATCAGTTTATCTTGGAGGGGAGCTCCCATGTGTGTCTGATGCCCTATTTTTTATATCTGCTACCATAGTTTTTGTTGTTGCCACCCAGAGGATACCCCTTGATTACCTAGCTCTAATGGCCAGGGGCCCTATCTACAGGACTGTAATAAATGGAGACACAATTCTTGGCAGATCACCTGACTCAGGGCATTGCACAAACAGAAGATTCAAGCACACAGCCAGTCTTTCTGTGAAAAAAAGCTAACAAGTTAGTCTTGGAATTTTGGCCTTTGGGGCAGGCATCAGGTTTGGTACCCATCTAGAGGCCACAGAGGTGTTCTCGGGGAACACAGGCCAGGGAGGCAATCTTTGCACTCTCCCTCTGCCTCTCTACATCTAGCCAGGATCATTCAGCAAGAAGTTTATACACTTATCTGGAGTCCTGATTTCTGTGACTGCTGCCCAAAGGGCACTTCCAGATCCCCTGACTATGGGGGTCAGTGGGGCTTATACTAGCAGTCCCACAGGACTGTATATATTTGCATTCTTAAAAGCTTTTACCTGAGAGTCTGGTTGATGAAGATTTTTCCAGACAAGCAAAAGCTAAAGAAACATGGCACTAATTAGTAATTGGAAAACATATGAAAGTATAAATCTCATGGTAAATATACAGTAAAAGTAGTGGATGAAAGAAAAATTAAGACCCATCTATATGTGGCTTATGGAAGACACACTTCAGACAGAAAAAAATATACAAACTGAAGGTGTGGTAGTAGAGAAAGTTATTATATGCAAAAGGAAACCAAAAGAAAGTTGGGTAACTATACTTAGACAAAATATGCTTGATAACAAGGGATTATAGTAAGAGACAAAGAAAGGCATTGCATGATAAAAGGGTCCCTCTGGTAAGATGACATAACATTTGTAAATGTTTATACTCACAACATGTGTGTGCATGGTCAGTCATTCAATCATGTCTGACTCTTTGTTACCCCATGGACTATAGCTTGCCAGCCTCCTCTGTCATTAGGATTATCCAGGCAAGAATACTGGAGAGGGCTGCCATTGTTTCCTCCAAAAGATCTTCCTGACCTAGGGATTGAACCCATGACTCTGGCATCTCTGCATTGGCAAGCAGATTTTTTATCACTGAGCCACCTAAGAGGCCCTGTGAACCCAACATGCTGCTGCTAAGTCGCTTCAGTCGTGTCCGACTCTGTGTGATGCCATAGACAGCAGCCCACCAGAATCCTCTCACCAGAATCCTCTCATTTCCTTCTCTGGAACCCAACATATGAGTGTCTAAATATAAAAAGCAGATAGTAACAGATCTAAGGAGAAGGTGATGGCACCCCACTCCAGTACTCTTGCCTGGAAAATCCCATGGAAGAAGGACCCTGGTGGGCTACAGTCCATGGGGTTGTGAAGACTTCGACATGACTGAGTGACTTCACTTTCACTTTACACTTTCGTGCACTGGAGAAGGAAATGGCAACCCACTCCAGTGTTCTTGCCTGGAGAATCCCAGAGACAGGGGAGCCTGGTGGGCTGCTGTCAATGGGGTCACACAGAGTTGGACACGACTGAAGTGACTTAGCAGCAGCAGCAGCAGCAGCAACAGATCTAAAAGGAAAGAGACAGCACTATAGTAATAACATGGGACTTTGATACCCTACTTACATCTATGGCTAGATCATCCAGTCAGATATGCAATAAGGAAACAAATTAAATGATATAGTGATTAAATGGGCTTAACCGTATTCATTCCAATTCCAAAGAAAGGCAATACCAAAGAATGCTCAAACTGCCACACAATTGCACTCATTTCACACATTAGTGAAGTAATGCTCAAAATTCTCCAAGCCAGGCTTCAGCAATACGTGAACCATGAACTTCTGGATGTTCAAGCTGGTTTTAGAAAAGGCAGAGGAACCAGAGATCAAATTGCCAACATCCACTGGATCATGGAAAAAGCAAGAGAGTTCCAGAAAAAAAAAAAAACATCTATTTCTGCTTTATTGACTATGCCAAAGCCTTTGACTGTGTGGATCACAATAAACTGTGGAAAATTCTGAAAGAGATGGGAATACCAGACCACCTGACCTGCCTCTTGAGAAACCTGTATGCAGGTCAGCAAGCAACAGTTAGAACTGGACATGCAACAACAGACTGGTTCCAAATGGGAAAAGGAGTATGTCAAGGCTGTATATTGTCACCCTGCTTATTTAACTTATATGCAGAGTACATCATGATAAACGCTGGGCTGGAAGAAGCACAAGCTGGAATCAAGATTGTCAGGAGAAATGTCCATAACCTCAGATATGCAGATGACACCAGCCTTGTGGCAGAAAGTGAAGAGGAACTAAAAAGCTTCTTCATGAAAGTGAAAGAGGAGAGTGGAAAAGATGGCTTAAAGCTCAACATTCAGAAAACAAAGATCATGGCATCTGGTTCCATCACTTCATGTGAAATAGATAAGGAAACAGTGGAAACAGTGTCAGACTTTATATTTTGGGGCTCCAAAATCACTGCAGATGGTGATTGCAGCCATGAAATTAAAAGACGCTTATTCCTTGGAAGGAAAATTATGACCAACCTAGATAGCATATTCAGAAGCAGAGATATTACCTTGCCAACAAAGTTCCATCTAGTCAAGGCTATGGTTTTTCCAGTGGTCATGTATGGATGTGAGAGTTGGACTGTGAAGAAGCTGAGTGCTGAAGAATTGATGATTTTGAACTGTGGTGTTGGAGAAGACTCTTGAGAATCCCTTGGACTGCAAGGAGGTCCAACCAGTCCATCATAAAGGAGATCAGTCCTGGGTGTTCATTGGAAGGAATGATGCTTAAGCTGAAACTCCAATACTTTGGCCACATCATGCAAAGGGTTGACTCATTGGAAAAGATCCTGAGAGGCATTAGGGGTAGGAGGAGAAAGGGATGACAGAGGATGAGATGGCTGGATGGCATCACCGACTCAAGGGACATGAGTTTGAGTGAACTCTGGGAGTTGGTGATGGACAGGGAGGCCTGGCGTGCTGTGATTCATGGGGTGGCAAAGAGTTGGACACCACTGAGTGACTGAACTGAAGAGATATATATAAAACATTTCATCAAACAGCAACAAAATACAAATTCTTCTCAAGAGTGCATGGAACACTCTCTAGGATGGATCAAATGGTAAGCCACAGACCACATCTTAATACATTTTAGAGTGAAGTCATATTAAGCATCATTTGTAACAATAACAGTGTGAGACTAGAAATAATTTCAGAATAAATCTGGAAAATTAAAAAAAGTATGTGGAAATAAAACAGCATGCCACTGAACACCAATGAGTCAACAAAGAAATCAAAGGCAAAATAAAAATTAAAATCTTGATAGAAATGAAAATGAAAACTTATGGAATACAGTGAAAGCAGTTCTATGAGGGAGGTTTCTAGAAATAAATGCCTACTTAAAGAAAGAAGAAAAATATTGAATAAACAACCTAACTTTACACCTCATGGAGCTATAAAAAGTAGACAAAGGAAAACCCAAAGTTCGTAGAAGGAAAGAAATATCAAAGATGAGGGAAAAATAAAAAGGCAACAAAAAACTAGAGACTAAAAGAGCAATAGAAAAGACCAACAAAAGCAAGAGCTGATTATTTGACAAGATAAATAAAATTTGCAAAACTTTAGTAGACTCACAAAGAGATAAAGAATTCAACCATTGATAAATTAAATCAGAAATTAAATAGTAGATATTACTTTTCATACCACCAAATACAAAGGATCATAAGAGATTCTTTTAAATTATTATGTATCAGTTGATTGGACAACCTGAAAAATGTATATCTTTCTAGAAATATATCTAAAAAGTGAGTGAGTGAAGTTGCTCAGTCATGTCTGACTCTTTGCAACCCCATGGACTGTAGCCTACCAGGCTCCTCCGCCCATGGGATTCTCCAGGCAAGAGTACTGGAGTGGGTTGCCATTTCCTTCTCCAGGGGATCTTCCCGACCCAGGGATCGAACCCTGGTCTCCTGCATTCCAGGCAGACACTTTAACTGCTGAGCCACCAGGGAAGTCCTGAAATATATCTAAGACTGAATCATAAAGGACTAGAAAATCTGTACCAGTAAGGATATTGAATGAGCAATTTAAAACCTCATGACAAACAAACATCCAGGACCATAACTTCACTGTTGAATTCTATGAACAATTCAAAAACAAATTCATAAGAATACATACCAATTCTTTTCAAACTCTTACAAAAAAATAGAAGAAAAGGGAATACTTCTAAACTCATTTTATGAGGCCAGCATTACAGTGATGCCAAAACAGGATAAGGGCATCACAAGAAAGGAAAATTACAGACCAATATCCCAGGTGGACATAGATGCGAAAATAATTAACAAAACATTAGCAAGCAGAATTCAAGAATAAATTAAAAGGATCATACATCATGATCAAGTGAAATTTATTCCAGGGATGTAAGAATGATCCAGCATTCACAAATCAATCTACATAATGAGCTACCTTAACAAAATAAAGGATAAAAATTATACAGTGAAATCAGCAGATGCAGAAAAACATTTGATAAAATTAAACATCTATTTTTTATAATTTCAACAAAGTAAATATAGAGGGAATATTTATCAACATAATAAATACCATATACATAAGTCTATAGGTACTTCATAATCTGTGGTAAAATCTGAAAGCTTCTCATCTCAGACTACGAATAAGAAAAGGATGCTCACTCTTACCACTTTTATGTAACATAATATTGGGAGTGTTGGCTAGAACAAATTAGGCAAGAAAAAGAAGCAAAGGATATTTAAATTGGAAAGAAAGATTCAAAACCATACTATTTGTAGATGACATGATATTAAGTACAGAAAAACCTAGACTCTATCAAAAAACTGTTTGAATAATTTAATAAATTTAAATAAATAAATAAATTTAATAAATTTGCAGGATAAAAATTTATTGTACTTATACACACTAATAGCAAGCTATCAGAGACAGAAATTTTTTTAAAAAAATCTAATTTAAAACTGTATTATAAAAAAAATCCTAGTTAAAAATTTAACCAAGAAGATAAAAGACCTATACACTGAAGACTATAAGAAATTTTTGAACAAAACTGAAGAAATATAAATAAATATTAATAGAAAGAGAGCAAATGCTCATGGACTGGAGAAATTAATACTGTTAAAATAACCTTAAAACCCAAAGCAATCTACAGATTCAATGCAATTAACTCCTATCAAAGATCAATGCCTTTTTAAAAACAAAAATAAAAAAGGAAACTTAAAATCTATATTGGATCATCAAAGATTCCAAATAGCCCAAACAATAATAAGTTGGAATAACAAAGCTAGATGGGCTTCCCTGTTAGCTCAGTTAGTAAAGAATCTGCCTTCAATGCAGGAGACCCAGGTTTGTTTCCTGGATTCAGAAGATACCCAGGAGAAAGAAATGGCAACTCATTCCAGTATTCTTGCCTGGAGAATCCCATTGACAGAGGAGCCTGGCAGCTACTTGCATCCATGGGGTTGCAAGATTCAGACACAACTTAGTGACTAAACCACCATTACCAACAAAGCTAGCTATCTCATGCTCCCTGATTTCAAATTATATTACAAAGCTATAGCAATCAAAACAGTATGGTTTTTGCACACAAAAAAATAGACACATAGATCAATGGAACAGAATAGAGAGCCCAGGTGTACAAATCCAGATGTATATGGTCATTTAATTCATGATGAAGGAATCAGAAAATTAAAAGGAGAGGAAAGTCTTTCGAATAAATGGTGTTGAGAAAACTAGATCACCAAAAGAATGTAAAAAATTTTCATGCAAAATAATGAAACTGGACCACTATCTTATACCATAGCCAAAATTACATTAAAATGGATTAAAGATATGCATGTAACACCTAAAGCCAGAAAACTCAAAGAAAACATAGGTGGTAATCTTCTTGACATAGGTTTTAGTAATCATTTATGTTGTTGTTTTTTTTAATTTCGCAGCAATAGCAACAAAAACAAAAACAAACAACTAAGACTATATCAAACTAAAAAGCTTTGCACAGTAAAGAAAAAACTAACAAAATGAAAAGGCAACATCCTGAATGAGAGAAAATATGTGTATCTTATATGACAGATAAGGAGTAAATATCCAAAATAGATAAAGAGCTCACATGTGTCAACTGCAAAAAAGGAAATTAAAAGAAAAAGGCAGGTGTTCTAAACAGATATTTCTTTCCAAAGGAAAAGGCCAATCAGTACATGCAAAGATGCTCTACATCTCTAATCATTCAGTTCAGTTAAGTTCAGTTCAGTCGCTCAGTCGTGTCCAACTCTGTGAACTCCGTGAATTGCAGCACGCCAGGCCTCCCTGTCCATCACCAACTCCTGGAGTTCTCTCAGACTCATGGCCTTTGAGTCAGTGAGGCCATCCTGCCATCTCATCCTCTGTCATCCCCTTCTCCTCCTGCCCCCAATTCCTCCCAGTATCAGAGTCTTTCCTAATGAGTCAACTCTTTGCATGAGGTGGCCAAAGTACTGGAGTTTCAGCTTTAACATAATTTCTTCCAAAGAAATCTCAGGGCTGATCTCCTTCAGAATGGACTGGTTGGATCTCCTTGTAGTCCAAGGGACTCTCAAGTGTCTTCTCCAACACCAAAGTTCAAAAGCATCAATTCTTCGGTGCTCAGCTTTCTTCCCAGTCCAACTCACATCCATACATGACCACTGGAAAAACCATAGCCTTGATTAGACGGACCTTTGCTGGGAAATGCAAATCAAAACCATGAGATGTCACATCATACCTCTTAAAATTGCTATTATCAAAAAGACAAGAAATCAAAGTATTAGTAAGAATGTGGAGAAAATGGAACCCTGTGAACTACTGGTGGGAATGTAAATTGGTATAGTCACTATGGAAAGCAGTATGTGCATGCATGCACAGTTGCTCAGTCGTGTTCAACTCTTTACAACTCCACGGACTATAGCCCACCAGGCTCCTTTGTCCATGGGATAATCCAGGAAAGAGAATATTGCAGTGGGTTTCAATTTCCTCCTCCAAGGGATCTTCCTGACCCAGAGATTGAACCAGTGTCTCCTGTGGCTTCTGCATTGGCAGGTGGATTCTTTACCACTGAGTCACATGTCAGTTCAGTCACTCTGCCGTGCCCTAGTCTTTGCAACCCCATGGACTGCAGCACTTCAGGCTTCCCTGTCCTTCACCAACTTCGGGAGCCTGCTCAAACTCATGTCCATCGAATAGGTGATGCCACTCAACCATCTCATCCTCTGTTGTCCCCTTCTCCTCCTGCCTCAGTCTTTCCCAGCATCAGGATCTCTTCCTATGAATCAGTTCTTCACGTCAGGTGGCCGAAGTATTGGAGCTTCAGCTTCAGCATCAGTCTTTCCAATGAATATTCAGGACTGATTTCCTTTAGGATTGACTCGTTGGATCTCCTTGCAGTTCAAGGGACTCTCAAGAGTCTTCTCCAATACAACAGTTCAAAAGCATCAGTTCTTTGGCACTTAGCTTTCTTTATAGCTACACGAGAAGCCTGGAAAACAGTATGAATGTTCCTCAAAAAATTAAAAAGAGAACTTCTCTAAAATCCTTCAATTCTACTTCTGATTATTGTTCAAAGAGAATAAAAATACTGAGTTGAAAGATGCATGTTTATTGAAGCATCATTTACAATAGCCAATAAATGGAAAATGCCTGTGTCCATTGGTGATGAATGAATAAATTGTGGTATGCATATACAATGAAATATTACTCAGCCATACAAAAGAATGAAATCTTGTAACAACATTGGTGGACTTTGAGGACATTATGCAAAGTAAAATAATTCAGATAGAGGAAGATATAAATATTGTATATTCTCACTTACATGTCTAAATTAAAACAAAACAAAACAAAAACAAGCTCTTAGATACAGAGAACAGATCAGTGGTTGCTAGAGATGGAGAGTGGGGTTAGGTAAAATAATGAAGGTAGTCAAAAGATATAAATTTCAAATTATAAATGTTATGAGTATGCAGTACACAACATGATGGCTACAGTTAATAATACTGTATTGCATATTCAAAAGTTGCTAAGAGAATGAATCAATTTTTTTATTACAAAAAAATATGTTTCTAACTGTGGATGGTGACTGATGATAACTAGACTCATGTGACATTTGTTTTTCAATATATACCAATGTAGAATCATTACTTTGTATACCTGAAACTAATGTAATATGCTAATTATATCTCAATTTAAAAATAAAATTAAAAAATTTTGTGACTAGATAAAGATAGAAGAAAATTAGGACAAGCAATATATGAGAGACAGGTAGCATCTATGCTGCAGGTGAGGTGAAAAAATACAGGATAGAAGGATACGATACACAGTAGGTAACAATTGAACTAACTTAATACAATATTGTAAAGTAATTAACCTCCAATTAAAATAAATAAATATATATTAAAAAAAAACAGAATTAACATGTCCAAATCAGGGAAAAAAATAAAATAAAAAGAAGATATTCAGGAAAGTTAAAAAAAAAATGGCTATATACGGGCTGCTCATTCTTGGCACTATGCCAAGTGGTTATTATGCATTTTCACATTTAATCTTTTTTGCAGCTCTTCATGGCAGATATTAACCTACTTTTAGAGATGAGTATGGTGTGGCTCTGCAATGTTATATTAGTTGCACAATGTCTCAGAGTTTATAAGTGGCAAAGTGAAGATTTCAAGCCTCTGTGTGACATAGCAACTTAGGGATGCTGCAAAACCATGTATTGGTGCCAGATAGGAAGCAGCAGGAGGCTCTGACTGATTGGCCAGGCAGCTTACCAGTGCTTACTGTGCTACTCCCCACTCATGCGTTTTCTCTTCCTCACTCCCACTTGCATTGCCCCTTGTACTCATCCCTAAACCATCCAGTCCCACAGTTGCCAAAACACCTCCGTGGCAGGTCCAACCCTCAGTAACTGACTTAACTTAATAACTTCATTTCCAGCTCAATACTCCATCATCTCCTTGCATTGTTCTGGAAATTTTGGTTCATACATATGTCTTTTTTCCTAAAGAAACAGCTATTTATTTAAGGAATGCAACAATTTTCTACCTCCCTTTTGTTAATCTTCCAGAGAATTAACTCCATACGCAAATCAATGTATCAATTATGCTTTTCCTTAAGATTCTGCTCAGCCCCACCCCAAATGCTTGTTCAAGTCTGTGTTGAGTGCTTCCCTAGACAGCCAATTCCTAGAACACAAGTTTTCTGTATGTGAGCCTGATGTGGGTCCTAGAACATATAAAATTTCACCTATTTCTCACAGGTGTGACCTAGCAGGTGTTGGAGAATCAGGCCAGAGTAACACAATGCCAGAGCTGAGAAAGAAGGGTTAGGATTTGCACATGAGTTATCATTCTCTGGGACAAAGTTCCTCTTCTGTGTGGTCCTGCCTTACTCTGTATCTAAATATTTCCACCAGATCACTACTCAATTAGGCATTTCTTGAACCTCGTGAACTTTTGTTAATGTTTATACATGGCTTCGGAGAAGGCAATGGCACCCCACTCCAGTACTCTTGCCTGGAAAATCTCATGGATGGAGGAGCCTGGTAGGCTGCAGTCCATGGGGTCGCTAAGAGTCTGACACTACTGAAGTGACTTAGCAGCAGCAGCAGCATCAAATATGGCTTAATCACAACAAGAGTATTTCTTTTAATGGTCTTTAAATGAATAAAGAGGCACTGATTTTAAACTAATGCAAACTGAACATTCAATTCTACCTGAAATACTTAAAATGAGTGGTGGTTGGGGGGTCAGTACACATAAATGTTGTAAATGCCTGATGCATTTCACTTTTATAAAAAGAAATTTTAATCATTCTGTAGTACACTTTTCAATAATACATGTATTTTGCATATTAAAAGCAATTGTTGAATAGCTTTGAAAATAAATTTTTATAGAAACCAGTTTTTACAATGTGAATCAATATGCTTGTTCATCGTTTTTGCCTTTTTTTTTTTTTTGGTTTGTTTCTTCCTTCAGTTATATGTCAACTGTCACATACCCTTCTGTCATCAGACATATATCTAAGAGCCCACTTCTAGGTCACTGCTTCTAATTCCTGTGGGAAGAGACGTTAGAAAAGCAAGCTTGTTAATGAAATCACAATGTCTGAATGAGGCCCGACGGGAATAAAATGCATAGGCTTAATGCCTGGGCTTTGTCACAGCTGTTTTAGGAGCTTAAAGCCCTTTCATGACATCTTTCTTGTCCACATCCTTGGTTGAGCTGGCTGCATCCAATACCTTGGACAGATATTATGGCAAATATAAATTTTGTGTAGAATCTCTTGCATGGTCTTTGTTTAGAGACAGTAACAAAGGGACACACAATGCTCTTGATTCTTAAATCTATAAACTAATTTTGGAGAGAAAAATCACATCACAGATATGTTACCCATGAAGCAGATAAGCGTCAAAAAAGATATAGCGACATGAGTATGGAGCCAATGTTCCTTTGAAGAAGTTTGACAAGCATGGTCTGGAATAGACACTTCTGGCTGGGCAAAACCATAAGAAAGCCACATGGGGGGGGTGGTTAATAACTCAGGAGGGCTTGCTATCTAACTAACGGGAGATGCAATGATTTATTTCCAAGCAAGGGAGAAGGTGAGGTTTTAGATTCACTGGATCTTCAGTACACAGTTCCCTTGTGTTCGTGTGTACTCAGAATGTCTTTGGGATTCTTATCGGCTGCTTCTAATTTAGACCTTTGACTGCCCGCTTTTTCATAGAACCAGGCCCTCTCTGAAGTCACTCCTTATGAAGCTTTGTGAAAAAATTGGACAGCTTAGGACACACACAAGTAGAGGGAGGAATACAGAGAAGCAGAGAGACAAGAAAGTGGGTAGATTTTATTTTTCTGCAGTTAGCCTTTATTTTTTAAATAACCTTGTACTCCTTTTCAATTTCCTCTCAGAACCGTTTTTCCTCTGCTCGCTCCCTTTTTCTTCATTATTTTAATGGCTACATCTTTGCTCTGATGTGTCAATGGGAGTGGAAAATCCTGTGAAGCCTGGGCTTAATGAAACGCCAGCTGGAACAGAGGGATAAAGTTTCTTTGGAGCAGCTTCAAAGGGATGCGGGCTAGGCAAGCTCTGGGACAATGGTGCCGGGCCTGAGGACAGGGACAGCCTGGCCAGCTGGCCCAGCCTGGCCCTAACGAGGCGTGAAGGGATGAGGACCCACGTCACTTAACAGTGGGGGGTACAGGATGGGGGATTTAAAACGCACACTATACACAGGCTGCATCCTTAGATTTTCACAACAAATGGTATTCTCAGGAAATGAGGGGCCAAAATGTGACTCCTAGGGGAAGAAGCATGAGCTAATTTTGCTCAAAAGCCTTGGCTTCCTGAATGCTGCCAGGCATCGCCTCTCTCCACCTCCCCCCGCCCCCCCCCCCATTTTGGCATAAATTTTACATTTCTTTTTATAAGAGAATTACCACAGAAACCTTAGTTTTGATAGGAACTGAGAGAGATTTATGAACACTCATTGGTCATTTTTGGTCAGGTGGCAT
This sequence comes from Capra hircus, assembly GCF_001704415.2. Classification (NCBI taxonomy): domain Eukaryota; kingdom Metazoa; phylum Chordata; class Mammalia; order Artiodactyla; family Bovidae; genus Capra; species Capra hircus. Next base: position 18,766,364 of record NC_030831.1, on the reverse strand, counting down.
TTCTCTTTTCTTTTTTGTGAATACAGCAGGCAAAGTGACTTGGAAATAGGCTATAAATCTACAGCCTTTCAAACACCATGTCTGGTTGTCGGCTCCATTCAGACCTCCGCTTCCGCAGGCCCTTGTACTTTGAATGACATCAAACATTACCAGCTCCAGCTTTCACTTTGCAAGGGATGTTTACGAAACTGCAAGGAACATAAGCCTCTACCTAGTTAATTTTGTGTGTTAATATGCTTTGTATAAAACCTACTGTCTCACCTTTAGTATTTTGCTATTGAGTATATTTGATCAATGATATTGACTGTCTCATTTTATTAAGTTAACTCTCAGAATTCTTTAAAAAAAAAACATGGAGATGAGTGGTTAGGTCTTTACAAACTGAGTCCTTCAAAAGCTAAGATGCTTCATGTCCAGAAAAATCATCAGAAAGATCATTTTCACTCATTTCTCTTGCTTATGAGAACTGACAAAAAAGGATTTGAGATGGTTTATGTTCCAAACAACAGATATTGAGATATCAAGCTTGATATAGTCCCTGCTCCTCATAGCCCAGAAAACATAAAATATGGGCTTTCTTTCACTTCAGTTGCATATGCCGAAGCAAATCACCCACCAACTGCAGCTATTGAGCTACCTGACAAGGAATAAACCCTCTTAGGAGATTGTCCTGCCTTTAGGAGACTTTCCTATGATCAAGAGAGATAGGACTCTTCATTTTGTTATTCAGTCACTGAGTTGTGTCCCACCCTTTGTGACCCCATCCTCCACTATCCTCTGGAGTTTGCTCAGATTCATGTCCGCTGAGTCAGTGTTGTCACCCAGCCATCTCATCCTCTACCATCCTCTTCTCCTTTTACCTTCAGCATCAAGCTCTTTTCTAGAGTTGGCTCTTTGTATCGAGTGGCCACAATATTGGACCTTCAGCTTTAGTATCAGTCCTTCCAATGAGTATTCAGGATTGATTTCCTTTAGGATGGACTGGTTTGATCTCCTTGCAGTCCAAAGGACTTTCAAGAGTCTTCTTCAGCACCACAATTCAAAAGCATTGTGATCCCTTCATGGGTCACAGCCTTGTCATGGCCAAGGGGCTTGTGTAACTCAATGGAGCTATGAGTCATGCCATGCAGGGCCAACTGAGATGACAGATCATAGTGAAGCATTCTCACAAAGTGTGGTCAATGGGAGTAGGACATGGCAACCCACTTCAGTATTCTTGCCATGAGAACACCATAAACAGTATGAGAGGGACTCTAAATATCAGCTTCCTTTTTCATTAGTCAAAAACAGAAGATTAGCAGAAATTTCATATAGTCCAATCTAAGTATAGGGTAAATTCTAAAGAAGAATTACAGCTCATTCTTAAATGATGCAACTTTGAACCATGCAGACACACTAATGCCTGGATTTTTTTTACAGTAGTAAATACTACAGTCCAGTCCAGCACCATCCACAGTTAGTTGACTTGGAGGATGTAGAACCTCCGATATAGAGGAACCATGGATACAGAGGGCAGACTGTAGAGTTAGATTCTAGACTGTGTGGGGATTAGTTTCTCTCACCTTCACATTATTCAAAGGTCAGCTTCATGTATAGGATTATATAGCTTTGGCCAAGACTTTCAAAAGGAGATAACACTTAAGGTTGTTTGGTATATAGAGAGGAAATGATATTCCAGAGAAAATTCCATAAACAAAAGTCTAAAGGCAAGGAGTGACCTTGTCAGTGAGGAGAATTACAAAAATCCAATATAATGGTTTAAAATAATTCAAGGAGTCAGAGTGTCTGGGGATGGTCTCAGAGAGGTCAGCAAGACAAGAACAAACAGGATTTTGAGTATCAGGCTTGGGCTTGATTCTGTAGGTGAGAAGGGGAGGAAAGGGAGCGTTTTGTTGACTGTAGGGATCAGCTAAGTAGAGCACGTTGGAGATGTGATTCTGGTTCATCTATGGAGGATGGGTTTGCAGAGGTTGGTCCTCCTTGATTTGCTCCCTTCCACACACAAACCTTCTCTGCGCTTCTCTGTCTTGAACTGACCACCATTTCCAGGCACTTTGTCCTCTCACTGCTGGTAGGGAATCAACAATGGATGGCATTGGCATAAAGCTGAGAACAGAGAGAGGAATAGTTTGCTATGTTTATACTTCCCAGCCTCCCCACACATTTATCAGTGTTTGCACTCTCCTATGGTCATACAACTTTCAGGCAGTCCCTCTTTTTGGATACAGCCTTTTGGCATGAGACTCCATCAAGGGTAGTCCTGGCTTTCTGCTCTTGCTAGTACGGGTCCTTCATTGAATCCTTTGGCTTCATTAGCCAACCACTCACCTCTGAGAATGTTTTTTTTTTTTTTTTTTTTTTTTTAATTAACCTCCTTTCAGTTTAACCCCCTTGAGCTTAGCATCTCAATTATTGGCAGGACTTTGATAGAGAATGCTATGATAGCTCAATGTAGAGAAATGGGGGGGGTAATGGTACCAGATATATTCTAGAAGAATTCGGGGCGTAAGGGTTAGCAACTGATTAGACTAGGCACTCTAAGACCTATCAATATGAGGTCATTCTTTAGAAGGCCAGTCAAAAGAGATCTCAAGGGGCAGAGGTTTGTGTTCAAGGAGTCACAGGCAGGGCTATAGGTACCGAGGTGAGTGTTGATCCTAAGGCAGGAAGAGTTTGTGTCCAGTCCTGTCTTCTTCAAAAACACAGTGTGGAGTATTACAAAGCACTAAACCTGGGTGAAGTACAACATATTGTCATAATGATTGCTAGACTTTCTTTGGGTATTTTTATTCCTAGATTAATCTGTTTGGGTCATATATAGCAGCAAATCAGAGGCTTGCAAGTGGACAAAAGATGATAGAACTCTGAACTCTAGTCTAACTAGGGCCGTCTTTCATTTAAGTCTTATTTCTCTTCAAAATACTTAGTCATGTGTCTGTCTATCCACTTCCAAAACTAATTGTTATTGAATATTAGGAGTAGAAAATAACACAAAGTCACCTATAGCATTTTGTCATTGTCCCTGAAGCAGCTTTGCCTTTCAGCGGTTTCCATGGGGTTAATGTTTCTCCTGAGTGATGGGGATGAGGCCATTTGGCAGTGCACCCAGGAGGGAACAAAGGTTGGTGCAAGATAAAATCAAAGAGAAAGCTTAGAGACAAATATTGCAATATAGCTGTCACCCATCTCTTCTTGAATCTAGTACATTTAAATTGCAGAGCTGGTAATACTTGTATAATCAACCAGGTATTGACTGGACCTTAATACTTTTGGTGAAGATACCACCATCCTACTGAAGCAATGCTCAAAAAATAAGCAGATAACTAAAGGGTCTCTACTCAAAAATGTGTTCTTTTCGTACCTTAACTGTGGGTGTTTTGTAGGAGTCTGTGGACTGATGCAGTGTGCTAAGGTTGTTCTCTGCCTTTATCCAAGCCTAGGAGGGTTTGCTGAAGGCCAGAGTGCCCATGAGCAATTTTCCTCCAGTTGTCACTATAGCAACAGCCACTCACCCTTGGTCAAAGGTGCCATAACCTGACACATTCTGCCTCAAAGCAGTAAAAGCCAATTTCACAACCCTCAATCCTACCTGGCTTCATATAGGTTTTTTCAAAATTCAAGAGCAAAGATGACCTGCACACCCATTCAAACCTGAGTCCCAAAGTTCTACCTCTCACCTAACCAGAATTTTCAGCAGGTACATGATTATTTGCTCTATCAGATCCATCTCGCATTCCTCAATGTTTCCAGAAAATGCTCAAAGATGTTGAGATCCTGAACTTACATCACTGAAAGTGCAGCAACACCTGTCTTCCTGCAGCCTTAGCTAGTAAATCCAACATATTAGATGTTTCCTGCTGTTTTCTGTACATCTCTACCACTGTGCTTGGCATCATTTGTTTGTGATTCCATAGAGATTATTGTTGCTACAATAAAACAAGAAGACCATAGTAAGGATGTTAGGAAAACCTAAGTTTCTGCTACAAGGAGAAGTCTCATGCATGCTTCCATTTATCAGTACACGTTTAGTGAATTCCACTGGTAAAACTGCTGGTGATAAGACAATGCTCATCTCTCAGATGGAGAAGGAAATGGCACCCCACTCCAGTACTCTTGCCTGGAAAATCCCATGGACTGAGGAGCCTGGTGGGCTACAGTCCATGGGGTCGCAAAGAGTCAGACACGACTGAGCGACTTCACTTTCACTTTTCACTTTCATGCATTGGAGAAGGAAATGGGAACCCACTCCAGTGTTCTTGCCAGGTGAATCCCAGGGACAGGGGAGCCTGGTGGGCTGCCATTTATGGGGTTGCACAGAGTCATACATGACTGAAGCGACTTAGTAGCAGCAGCAGCAGCATCTCTCAGAAGGGCTGAAGATCCATCAGAAATCTCTAATAATACTGCTTACATCTTGCTGAGATACATTTATATAAAAGCGATTGTGTAACTGCTGGAATTAAAACTGAATGAATTTCAGAATCAGTTTTCAGTCTCTATTTCTGGGTTAATTTTTATAGACTGAGGTGTTTATGACTGTGGTTTTACCATGCTTGACGGACGTTCATTTCTTCCTCATGGAGGAGGGAGGGGCACCACTTACAGTTTTCGAAGGACATGGCCAATTCACCTTTCCATCTCCTCCTTTACTTCTGATGTAAGTGGATGCCTCTTCCCTGAAAAATTCACACTACCTATTTTATTTTCATAATTTCTGGCTGTAGGAAATGGATGGTCAGGATAGCCTTATATTTCTTCCTAGATAAAAAGGAAGGTATGGAGATATTTTTAAGGTCTGCTATCTTAGTAGCCTCAACTACTTGGGAAGTCTTTAAGAAAGGGTTATTGAAACTGAATTCATCACATTGAAACCTCACAAGCACTTGAAGATGTATTTGAACATTAAAGATATTCAACCATATAGCAGAAGAGATTAATCTCAATGAAATAATAAGTGTAGTGTTTTCACATGAGTTAGGAAAAAAGCTATTTTAGCTGGATGTGTTACTTGATGAATTCATATGTATTTTTATTTGCACAGTCACTCTTAAGTGCCTAAAGTCTGAGTGGAACTGGGGCACCTGCACAAGAAAGCCAGGGGAACAGTTTACATTTTTAAAATGTGGTAAATGCACACACACACACACACACACACACACACACACACACACACACTTGAAACACTATGACACAAAATTAAATATCATTAATTATGAATTGTCCCCAAATGCCATAACAATATGCCATTAAGTGATTCCTTATGGAACAAAGCTGCTATGTACTTGGCCTTTCAGGACATTGGTCAGGATCTCTTTGGCTGTCTCATGTTATATACCACCTTAGGCATCCAATAGAACGCTAAGCCCAAACATGAGAACCACACTTGCATAACTCATATTAGGGAAGGGTGCCATGAATTCCCTAGACCACATCTATAAATCTTTCCCTGCCTGGGAATCTGTTGAACCTAGATTAAGATATTTAACACTGCTAGGATTCTTCATGGCTCCAAATACTGGGAGGCTTTGGTTTTTCTATTCCATATTATTCTCAGTTTTGGCTGCAAGTTGCTTTCAAAGTTAACACCCCCCAAACTTCCTGGTGAACTTTGCTCTGTCAGGAAGATACCCTAGCTTGTTCCACTACAGTGACTCATTTTCACCTGCAAATCACTGATCCGTTCACACATATTCATGGTGCCTCAACCAAGTAGCTGGCTGTGGACCACATCAATGAACAAGACAGAACAACAGCCCCATCCTCATGGAGCTTATAGTCTGCTTTACAGAAATGATGACTCCTTCTTCTTGCCCTTCTCTGTGCTACCAATTTGTCAGACCCGTTTTTCTATGAAAACTAAATTTCTTCCCTCTGAAGCTTTGCATTTTCTAAGATGTGCACTATGTATTAGTCTTTAATGAGCAACACTTTGATTGAGTGTAAGCTTGCCCATATATAGTTATCACACCTATTTAGCTTGAAGCACCCACTTAAATTCTCATGATTCTGCCATATTTCTTTGCCCTCTCTATAGAACCTACTAGGTAGATACTCATGACTTTTTCATTCATTGATGATTGCATATGCTCTCTTTTTCTATAATAGTCATCAGAGTAACCTGTTAAGAAACATTTTGCTCTTGTAAGACATTTTAACCTTTGTATTGGTATTTATTATTTCTAGTACATACACACATGGTCTTTTCACTTCTAAGGAAAGCAGCAAAAAGGAGTATTATTCTAGTTTCAATTGAAGGAAAGTTAAGGGAAATTTAGGGATTTGCTCAAAGTCACAGAGCAAATTTGTCCTTAAACTATTAAGAGTAGCTTCAAAGTATCTTAGGTCCTATCTTGTACTTAGTTCCTTCCACATTCCAAAGGGCTCCAGTATTATGACACAACTGGCCATGAAGTTCAATCACACTTGAGGCAGAACAAAATGTGTTGTACAAGGGCTTTCAATTACTTGTGAGAGGGTGGGAGACACACAACTATGATTGAATTCTACAGGTAATTCAAAGACTTGCGTTAGTTCAGCATTCTCCTCACAAAATGGAAACAAGTAGCTTAATATAACACACTTCATCTCCTTTATGAAATTATGTTTATATTTGAAGAGTACAATTCCAATTCTACTGCCCATAGTTACAAATCCTATCTTTAAAAAATAGCTTGTTATATGATCTTGAGCATGATTTTGAACTTACCTATATGGATTTCAAATTACCTAAAGGAAAAATAGGACTAATAACCTGTTCCCTGATGGTTCATGAAATATGAGGTTATAGGAGGTTATATACTGAGAATGTACAGCGTTATATTTGTTAGTATAAAAGAGGACCATATTAAGTGAAAACTCCAATCCAAGACCCAGTCTCAACACAAGGGTTATTTTCAACTACCAATGCGGATATGAATTTCTCCTTCTTGAGATTCACAGAGTTCATAACATTCATTCCATGGAGCTGGTGCTTAAATACAGCCTGTACTAATCACAGTCTTGTCTTCTTCCCTTAATAGAAAGATTATAGTAATTCATTCATAGAGTTCCTCAACATTTTCAGTCATTTCATTTATATGATCTCACTGGTTTCTAAATAAAACCCATTAGTGTTAGCCAAACGGGATATTACAGTTTCCTTTCCTCATGGGCAGTGGTGGATTTGCCCAGTTGGTGTAAAACCAGGATGGGAATCCTAGTCCTTTATACTCTTGGTATTGATCTTTCTCCACATGGCTTCCCCTCATTCATTCTTATGAGAAGCACACTTCAATGGGAGCCTGAGATATGACTGTCTTTCTATGGCACAGAACCATGCTCATAGAAGGAGCTTTAAATCACTTAATTGAATGAATGAATTCACAACTCACAATAGTGTCATTGATCATTTGATTTAAAAAAAAAAAAGAAAAAAAGCTTTAGCCTCCTTAATTTGTTTGTTTCCCAACCATCTATTGTCTGCTTTACCTAAGTGCAAGAATTAGTTTATGACAGGAGAATATGTGACATTTAGGTAATGGACAAAATAAAAATTCTTCATATGTAATCACTTCATTATTATACTAACTTCAGACTATGATTTTCTATACCCAAAGGAAAGAAATGTGTGATTATAAAGGTTATTATTTCTATTTAAAGTATAAATGTGTTTAAGCAGCTATAATCATTTTCTGCAATGGGTTGAGAGAAGGGGTAGCCTGGAGAATTGGAGGCTGGCTCTCAGCCTCAGGACTGAGGGCTGTGTGACATTTGTCAAACCAATTAACCTCTCTGTGTTTGAGAGCTTCCATGTTTTGAGGAGGTTAAAATAATACTTGCTTCCTATAGCTGTCTACACCCACAAAATGAAAGGAATGTCTTCAGGGAGTTAACACAGTTATTCAGATGATTCAGGCCAAAATCAATCCTGCCATGAAATAAAAACAAAAAAGTGTGCATTTGGACCTCAGCTGTCCAGATTGCCTGTCGACATCAATCAAATTCACAGAATAAACCGTTCAACCCTCTGCTTTCCTTTGCTTGTGTTACGAAAGTACCTTTAACGGCATATTAGTTTAAGACCAATGGGTGAATCATTAATGGCTTCAGGTCACTTAACTTACAGCCAAGAATACTTGAAGCACAAGGAGGCTTTGGATTATTGGAAGGCTTGGGTGTTAAAGGATAAACTCAATGTCACTCAGTCGTGTCCAGATCTTTGTGACCCCATGGTCTATGCAGTCCATGGAATTCTCCAGGCCAGAATACTGAAACAGGTAGCCATTCCCTCCTCAAGGGGATCTTCCCAAGGATCAAACTCAGGTCTCCATCATTGCAGGCAGATTTTTTACCAGCTGAGCTACCAGGGAAGCCCATTAAAGGATATGTATGTCTCAAAGTCAACTTAAAAATCAGTATTTGAAGGGAAAGGGGAGAGAAAAAAGAAACCCAGGTTCAGCTTTGTGTCAGTATGTGTTAGACATTGTGGCAGGAGGGGTGGAGGGTGTGGTTCATTAATATTCTTACTTCATTCAGTCTTTGCAATGACAGAATTTGGTAGAAAGTTACAGAAGAGGAAAATGAGTCTCAGGAGAGTGAAAATCCCTCAATCATACAAACAAAAGCTGGCGCTCTGGAGTCTGGACCCTCATTCTAAGTCCATGAGCTGCCCACTGCATCATACTTGCCCTTAGTGACTCTAGATTTGATTAAATAAAAATAAGTAAATATCAATGAGTCCCTACAGAGTGCCAAGCATAAATGCTAGGACCATGTATAAACATGGTCCTACTATCATAGAATTTTGCCTTCACAAGTGAGAGTGACACACACTATTATTGTTCTTCAGTCATTAAGTCAGGTCCAGCTCTTTGTGACCCCATGGACTGGAGCACGTCAGGTTTCCCTGTCCTTCACTATGTCCCAGAGTTTTCTCAAACTCACGTCCATTGAGTTGGTGATGCCATGCAACCATCTCATCCTCTGTCGACCCCTTCTCCTCCTGCCTTCAATCGCTTCCAGCATCAGTGTCTTTTCCAATGAGTCGGCTCTTTACATCAGGTGGCCAAAGTATTGGAGCTTCAGTATCAGCCCTTCCAATGAATAGTCAGGGTTGATTTTCTTTAGGATTGACTGGTTTTGTCCCTTTGAAGTCCAAAGAACTTTCAAGTCTTCTCCAGTACTACAATTTGAAAGGATCAATTCTTTGGTACTCAGCCTTTTTATGGTCCAAATCTCATATTCATACATGACACACATTAGCCTGACAGTAATGGACCATGAGCCATCTGTGTGGAAGAACAGAGAAGGGGCTGCCACAAACTCTTAGAAGCACCTCTAAGGGACGCAGTAGGAGAATATTGCCCCATGAGCCCAAAATCACCATCAAGTTGTCTGTTCAGTTCAGTTCATTTCAGTCGCTCAGTCATGTCCAGCTCTTTGCGACCCCATGAATCGCAGCACACCAGGCCTCCCTGTCCATCACCAACTCATGGAGTTCACTCAGACTCACGTCCATTGAGTCAGTGATGCCATCCAGCCATCTCATCCTCGGTCGTCCCCTCCTCCTCCTGCCCTCAATCCGTCCCAGCATCAGAGTCTTTTCCAATGAGTCAACTCTTCTCGCGGGTGGCCAAAGTACTGGAGTTTCAGCTTTAGCATCATTCCTTCCAAAGGAATCCCAGGGTTGATCTCCTTCACAATGGACTGGTTGGATCTCCTTGCAGTCCAAGGGACCCTCAAGAGTCTTCTCCAACACCACAGTTCAAAAGCATCAATTCTTCGGGGCTCAGCCTTCTTCACAGTCCAACTCTCACATCCATACATGACCATAGGAAAAACCATAGCCTTGACTAGATGGACCTTAGTCGGCAAAGTAATGTCTGCTTTTGAATATACTATCTAGGTTGATCATAACTTTTCTTCCAAGGAGTAAGCGTCTTTTATTTCATGGCTGCAGTCACCATCTGCAGTGATTTTGGAGCCCCAAAATTTAAAGTCTGACATAGTTTCCACTGTTTCCCCATCTATTTCCCATGAACTGATGGGACCAGATGCCATGATCTTCGTTTTCTGAATGTTAAGATTTAAGCCAACTTTTTCACTCTCTTCTTTCACTTTCATCAAGAGGCCTTTTAGCTCCTCTTCCCTTTTTGCCATAAGGGTGGTATCATCTGCATATCTGATGTTATTGATATTTCTCCCAGCAATCTTGATTCCAGCTTGTGTTTATTCCAGTCCAGCGTTTCTCATGATGTACTCTGCATATAAGTTAAATACGCAGGGTGACAATATACAGCCTTGATGTACTCCTTTTCCTATTTGGAAACAGTCTGTTGTTCCATGTCCAGTTCTAACTGTTGCTTGCTGATCTGCATACAGTTTTCTCAAGAGGCAGGTCAGGTGGTCTGGTATTCCCATCTCTTGAAAAATTTTCCACAGTTTATTGTGGTCCACACAGTCAAAGGCTTTGGCATAGTCAATAAAGCAGAAGTAGATGTTTTTCTGGAACTCTCTTCCTTTTTCCATGATCCAGTGGATGTTGGCAATTTGATCCCTAGTTCCTCTGCCTTTTCTAAAACCAGCTTGAACATCAGGGAGTTCATGGTTCACGTTTTGCTGAAACCTGGCTTGGAGAATTTTGAGCATTACTTTACTAGCACGTGAGATGAGTGCAATTGTGCAGTAGTTTGAGCATTCTTTGGCATTGCCTTTCTTTGGGATTGGAATGAAAACTGACCTTTTCCAGTCCTGTGGCCACTGCTGAGTTTTCCAAATTTGCTGGCATATTGAGTGCAGCACTTTCACAGCATCATCTTTCAGGATTTGAAACAGCTCAACTGGAATTCCATCACCTCCACTAGCTTTGTTCATAGTGATGCTTTCTAAGGCCCACTTGACTTCACTTTCCAAGATGTCTGGCTCTAGATTAGTGATCATATCATCATGATTATCTGGGTCATGAAGATCATTTTTGTACAGTTCTTCTGTATATTCTTGCCACCTCTTCTTAATATCTTCTGCTTCTGTTAGGTCCATACCATTTCTGTCCTTTATCGAGCCCATCTTTGCATGAAATGTTCCCTTGGTATCTCTAATTTTCTTGAAGAGATCTCTAGTCTTCCCCATTCTGTTGTTTTCCTCTATTTCTTTTCATTGATTGCTCAAGAGGGCTTTCTTATCTCTTCTTGCTATTCTTTGGAACTCTGCATTCAGATTCTTATATCTTTCCTTTTCTCCTTTGCTTTTCACCTCTCTTCTTTTCACAGCTATTTCTAAGGCCTCCCCAGACAGCCATTTTGCTTTTTTGCATTTCTTTTTCATGGGGATGGTGTTGATCCCTATCTCCTGTACAATGTCACAAACCTCATTCCATAGTTCATCAGGCATTCTATCTATCAGATCTAGGCCCTTAAATCTATTTCTCACTTCCACTGTAGTGCTTGTTAGATTAGAATAAATATCTTTGTAGAATTGTTAGAGGACAATGGGTATGATTTTCCTTTCTTTAAAATTCTTGATGGTGGTAGAGTTTGCAGTTAAGAAGGTGTACTTAGTTATCAGATTCTCCCCCAAAATATTAACCAGCCTCATTAGTAGTATCCGTGTTGGCATGTTATTATACCAACTAACTCAATTGTAGAATGTTAATATTTACAAGATTTGGGTTGTTTAACTAGCAAACTGGAGATTTAGATTACCTGGTCCTATGCAAATCAAATCAGTGGAAAGCAAAGCTAAGTATTCTCAGGAACCTGATTTTAAATAAGATTCCTGACATAGGAAGCAGAATGGCAAAGGATGGTGAAATAAACCAGAAAAAAAGATCTGCACAGTATCTTGGCCAGGATAAGAATAAAACCCTCAGTGGTCTGTTAGGTGAATGTAAATAGAAAGGAAACTGTATTGGACAATGATAAAAAGTGCCTGCAGATGAACAGAAACTGATTGGTGATGTTCCAGTTGGACAGACAAGCAAAAAAGTTTGAAAAGTTCCCCCCTCCTTATTGAAAACTAGAGTTGTAACAAGGCATTTAGACTAGAGGCATGCTCCCCAAAGGCCCCAAGCAAAGAACTGCAATCAAAGGAGACAGATGCTTAACATGCAATGCTGCAGCCAGAAAATAGGCTAATGAGATTCCAGGCTGCTTGTCCACAAGGCCAGCCATCACAGTGTCACAAGGCAGGGAGGCTGCTGTCCCTCTTATAACCACTCTTCTGAAACTGCATGTGTGACATGGCCTCTGATCCTCCACAGCTTAATAGTGATGCTCTCTACTTAGTCCAGCCAGACTGCAGAGGGGGAGCAGGGTGCTGATTAACTGGCTGGAAGGAGGTGCCTTCCTGGAAGTCTGCAGTGGGTTTGTGTGTGAGGCAAACCAAGGTCACATGAGCCATGGGGATGAGGAAACACATATTCAGAACTCTGTCACATTTTTGGTTGGGTTGATTAGGATAAGGGGGCTATCTGAATCATGCCATGCACATGCTGGCCAAGTTTCACGAAGTGAGCCCACCTTAAAAAAGAGCAAAATATAGATCTAATCTTCCTTCTTTACTGGAGAAGTGAATTTGTTTGGCATTTGCTTTAATGTTTTAACAAAGAATAAACAAAAAAAAGAGTTTACATGCCTGTTTCTACTTGGCTGAAGAAGGGAATGCATGGTTTTGTCAGGGCCAAGAAATGCTGAAAGGAAAACATAACAGATGAGGTCCAAGCAAATGTGGGGCATTGTCACAGCCCTTGTACTGCTTGTGTAAATCAAAGACAAGTTTCTTAGCCCTCCAAACTCTTAGTCCTATGATCTATCTCAAGAAGAACATTCACTCTGCAGTGAAGGGTCAAAAAATAATGTGTGTTGAATTAATAAAGAAGTTACAAGTATTACGTGTAAATGAGGCATCTATGATTAAAACGTTTTTATTCACTGTTTTCCTGGTCAATAGTGTTCAGGAGAAAAAATCAAGAACATTGGAAAAAGTCAGTGATAATAATAAATACACAGTCCTCACAGACAGAATGCCAGTTGTATTCTTGAAAGGATGATTTGAAAACTTCCATATTTATTAAAAATCAGGGTGAAATCATGAAAAGTAGGAGAGGGCCTATTGATACGCCCAGTGTTCACTGGCTATTTAAGAAGCCTACTTAACTAGCCATCTGCACTTGTTAAAATCATTCTCTTTCAAAATTGCCTAGAGGTCCCATTTATGCGCATAGAGATATAGATGGTGCTGCCGTGTACAGCTGCACAGGCTTAAACAACTTTGCTGCCACATTCACACAGACTGCAGTGAGAATAGAATCTCTCGAGTTGTGTAACACAGAGACCCTAAATCTGGGAATAACTCTAGAATAATTGTTCTAGAAGTGTTTTAGTCTGTATACAACCCAAGTTTCATTGAAAATAAATTTCTCATATGTCAGATGATTTTTTATTTCTTCCACATCCAACAAATGTGAAAAGTGTGTGCATGCTAAGTAGCTTCAGTCTTGTCTGACTGAATCTATGGACTTTAGCCCACCAGGCTCCTCTGCCCAGGAGATTCTCCAGGCAACATACTGGAGTGAGTTGCCATACCCTCCACCAGGGATCTTTCCAACCCAGGGATTGAACTCACTTCTTTTTTGTCTCCTGCATTGGCAGGCGGGTTCTTTACCACTTTACCACTTTCACCTGGGAAGCCCAATGTGAAAGACGGTTTAATGCAAATGTTGCTTTTGAGGAGAGTTATGTGCATCCTCACACGAAATTTCTTTCTGAGCCTGTCTGTCTAAAATGGGGTTGGAAAAATTGACTCTAATGTGTAGAAATTTAAGCATATGGCAAATAGGTAAGGGGTTACTTTGAAGAGATAGCTTAAACACTATTCATGAAAACCTTCCCTTCCCACAGAGCTGCCTGGCAATATAAAGGAAACTGTTCCTAATTTTCAACTTTAAAAAAAAAAAAAGTTTCCAAGGAAATGAGAGTGTTTCATTTTCCTTCTATGGCCTAACTTTCATCACTATCAATAGTTATGAGCTGATGACTCTGACATTATGATGGCAAACTGAAGGTTGATGGTGTACATTTTCACATTGCATACATTATTCTTAGGGGATAAAGTGCTTCCCCAAATGCAAACAAACATACATTTATTTACAAAGTTATGGTTACCAAAGAGGAAATGGGGGGATAAATTAGGAATGTGGAATTAAAATATACACTCTGCTATAGATAAAATAGCTAACCAACAAGGACCTACTGTAAATCACAGGGAGTTATGTGCAATATGTTATAATAACCTATAATGGAAAAGAATATAAAAACAAGACTATAAATATATATATACACACACACACATATATATGTATGCATATATATGTATCACTGAACCACTGAATCACTTTGCTCTATACCTGAAACTAACGCAGTATTGTAAACCAATTATATATTAATAAAAATTAAATAGCTATTTTAAAAAATTTATTTCTTGTAAATACCTGCCAGGACATATTCTTAGTGGAGACTTATTATATTAACACTTTATACAGTGTTTATTTTTATTTATTTATTTATTATTATTTTTTTACTTTACACTATTGTATTGGTTTTGCCACACATCAACATCAATCCGCCATGGGTGTACACATGTTCCCAATCCTGAATCTCCCTCCCACCTCCCCCTCGACACCATCCCTCCGGGTCATCCCAGTACACCAGCCCAAAGCATCCTGTACACTGCATCGAACCTAGACTGGTGATTCGTTTCTTATATGATATTATACATGTTTCAATGGCATTCTCCCAAACCATCACACCCTCTCCCTCTCCCACAGAATCCAAAAGACTGTTCTATACATCTGTGTCTCTTTGCTGTCTCACATACAGGGTTATCGTCGCCATCTTTTTAAATTATATATATGCATTAGTATACTGTATTGGAGTTTTTCTTTCTGGCTTACTTCACTCTGTATAATCAGCTCCAGTTTCATCCACCCCATTAGAACTGATTCAAATATATTCTTTTTAATGGCCGAGTAATACTCCATTGTGTATATGTACCACAGCTTTCTTATCCATTTGCCTGCTGATGGACATCTAGGTTGCTTCCATGTCCTGGCTATTATAAACAGTGCTGCGATGAACATTGGGGTACACGTGTCTCTTTCAATTCTGGTTTCCTCGGTGTGTATTCCCAGCAATGGGATTGCTGGGTCATAAGGCAGTTCTATTTCCAGGTTTTTAAGGAATCTCCACACTGTTCTCCTAGTGGCTGTACTAGTTTGCATTCCCAGCAACAGTGTAAGAGGGTTCCCTTTTTTCCACACTCTCTCCAGAATTTAGACTTTTTCTCCAGCATGTAGACTTTTGGATCACAGCCATTCTGACCTGCATGAGATAGTACCTTATTGTGGTTTTGATTTGCATTTCTCTGATAATAAGTGATGTTGAGCATCTTTTCATGTGTTTGTTAGCCATCTGTATGTCTTCTTTGGAGAAATGTCTATTTAATTCTTTGTCTCATTTTTTGACCAGAAGCTCTAAAACTCCTAGAGGAGAACATAGGCAAAACACTCTCCAACATAAATCACAGTAGGATCCTCTATGACCCACCTCCCAGAATACTGGAAATAAAAGCAAAAATAAACAAATGGGACCTAAATAAAGTTGAAAGCTTCTGCACAACAAAGGAAACTATAAGCAAGGTGAAAAGACAGCCTTTGGAATGGGATAAAATAATAGCAAACTGACAAACAACTGATCTCAAAAATATACAAGCAACTCCTGCAGCTCAATTCCCGAAATATAAACAGTGTTTTATACACTGTTTACGTCAGCCATCCTGATCCCTCTCTGCCTCCAGTGTCCCCTTTTTTTGAGGCCAGTTGAGAAGAGAATGACTGAATGCTATCTGATGATTTTCACCTATGCTCTCCAAGCCTCACTCCTCTGGCCATTGCCAGTCATTTATCTGCAGGGAGCTAACTTGGCCATTTTGTTCTTTAAGTTTGATTGGAACCTTGGGAAGCAACAACAATGGTGGCCATTAATTTTCTCTACAAAAAATGTGTTTTCAGGGTTGATATTCCCTGTGTAGTTTGCAAAAAAAAAAAAAAAAAGTTTCATCTGTGATATGTAAAGAGCTAACAATATTTTAAAAACTTCTTGGGCATATATTTTTAAAAATAAGCTCATTCCCAAAGGATTTTATATTTTATGTTGGCTGTGTTGTTTAATCATTGTTATATTCTTACTTGATCTTTGCACAAATTTGAAGTTGTTATTTTCTCTCCTATTTTCGGATCTTCTCTGTTCCTCAGTTTGTATCATCCTGGTAATTTGTAAAATTCCTTTGTGTCCCTGTAGAACTAGCAAGTGGGCTATAGGAAAACAACAAAGGTCAAGTCTCTTTCTCCATGGGGGCCACTGAGAATTGGAGCTGCTAGAAGCCTGGGAACTTGAGAAATGCTCTCTTCACTTGAACTATGGTTATGTCCTTCACTACAAAATTTATGCTGTCAAATGGGAAAAAATAACTTGAATTCATCTAGTGAGACTTCAGTTGATTATTAAACTATTATTAGTATTATTGATTATTAAACTATTATTATTGATTATTATTATTATAAATTAGTATTGACTTTAGTTGGTAATAATCCTTTATTAAATGTTTACTTCCCATCAGGTGCCATTTTGAGCAGATTTGTACATTTTTCTGGGACTAGTAGCTCAGTGGAAGGGAAGGTCAACTCAATATATTAAAAAAAATGAACATAAAATCAGCAGCTTAGTCATGTAACTGAGGGCCAATATGGTACACTCTACAGGAATTTACTTTGTAAACAGTTTTGAGGAAACTTCTAACTCTGCCTAGAAACTTCAATCTTCTACTTGTTTTTCTTCTCTCTTCTCATCCTCATTTGAGGCTATTTCCCTAGGTCTTCTGTCTATTGACTATACAGCTAAGGCCATCCTTAATTGAGGATATTAAAATTGGAACCTGTGAGACACCTTCTTCATTTTCTATCTTCATCTCCATTTCTACTGTCATCCCTTCATGTGGGACAGTGAGACAGATGTGTATCTATTATTTTGCTCTATATAGAGATCATAAATTTTCCTCCTTTCCTGCTCGAACTGCTTATAATTTATGTCTCTGTGATCACAATGGGGATGAGCAAACAAGGATAGCTGAATCAGCATAGATGTCTTAGCTTATATCTGCATTTAAAACAAGTAAGCTTGATAAACTCATGCAGCAAAGGGTGTGGATTTTACTGTAGGTAAGTTATAGCTCAACTCAGTAAGTACATTTTTTTATTTACTAAGATCTGGATTTGATCGTCATGGAAAGAGTTACCAGCTTTGCTCTTCTGTGCTTTAATACTTTATCTCTATTGAATATATTTTTCTGAAAACAATCACTGAAACAGTGACAGAAATAATATCATTTTCCAATATTCATAAGCATGAACTTGAGGCCATAATATTTTCAGATCTACCTTCCCTCTGATTTCTACCAATAAGCCTTCCCTGACCAGATCTTCTAACCAGTTCTTCAAAGAGGAGGAGATGGTTTATATTTGGGAAGCACCTCCTAGTTAGAAGAGTGATTTCTCACATGTTAGCATCACTTGATTATCTTTACTTTTCAGATGAGGAATGTCACGTCTGGAATGGTTAAAGAGCTTGTTGCACTGCACACAGTTAGGGAGTAACTCAAAGTAACCCAAGCCCAGGGCTGCTGACTTGACCATTGTTTCTGTCACGTTATATCACCTCCTGGATGCCCTTTCTTAGTTTGATTTAATCTGAGGCACTTGGGGCTTCCCTGGTGACTCAGATAGTAAAGAATCTGCCTGCAACATAGGAGACCCAGGTTCAGTCCCTGGGTCATGAAGATCCCCTGGAAAAGGGAATGGCAACCTACTCCAGTATTCTTGCCTGGAGAATTCCATGGACAGAGGAGACTGGCCAGCTACAGTCCATGCTGTCACAAAGAGTCAGACATGACTGAAGAACTAACACACACTGAGGCACTTGAAGACAGTGGTGCCTCTTTTTCAATCGTAAGTGGACCCTTGTGTCTGCAAGCACTCAAAATAGTAACTTCTTCCTAACTTACAGTTTGATTTGAATATGATATGATGATATGGACCCAATCATGGTAAGGAACAATGATTATGAATATGAGCATCTCCACACAAAGGATATGTGAATACAAATGTCTCCACATACTTTATCAATTTATCCTGCACTTTCTATCTTTCTCAACTTCTTCAAATCAAACTTTCTCTCTAGAATATCTTTACTATTTTTTATGAAATTTTCCTCCTTTAAGACCCTTTTCTGAAAGTCTTCCATTCTACTCAAACACTCATTCCCCATTAACAAAAATCCCTTTCTCTGAGAAATTGTCTTTAAGGAAATCAGATTATTGTATCCTGCTTTCCTTTTGATGCTTCATTTATCTTTTAGTCATTCATTGGTTTCTATTTAAAGCACAGGTTTCTGCTACTGTTAATATCAAGGGTGACATATTTTTCTGCTCTTTATACACAATTGCCACATGCTCAAATACTTTTTCATAACCTGGTTGATTATAGCTCACTTAGATTCCTCTTTGGGATTATTCTTGGAAACTTAAAGCTAAATATTTATTTTTAAAGAAATTCTGCTCAACTTGTAAACAACTCTGTCTTAAATATCTATTTTCTTGTTCATAAAACCTACTGAATCCCACTGGGTGGGCCATAAGGGGCATGCACTGAATGTTTTCCAACATATCTAGAGTCAGATATTAATCCATTGATTCCACAAATCCATATTGACCTCCAAGTCTGTGAAGACCCTGTGCTGAGCCCTGTTGTTATGAAAGATTCAATTATGCAGAAAGACGAGATCTGGCTTAAAAACAGTTGGGATGAATTTTTACCAAATCATGTGTAAGCTTTCTCACCAAAACCTTCACCTCTATATGCAGTATTTGTATGTACAAAGACTAGGAATGTAATACTCCATTTTCCTTTCTTTTCTTAAATGCACTGAAAGTAAATTAAAGTGTGCTGGAATAATGATAAAATCAAAAGCAAAACCACATTAAGTTTCATTTTAAAAGCATGGGGTGTCCCTCTGCTCTGTTTCACTAACCGGCTTTCACTGCAAACCAGCATAGTCTGATTGTCCTTAAATATAAATACTTACATCCCTAAGGAACAGGAGGAAGCAGAGAGGCATCAGAAGGGGAAGTATGCTAAGAAAGGCATTGATACCCTAAGGGACAATTTTTATCTCAAGAGAACTGACCTTTTAGAGAAAGCAAATTGAATTATCTTTCTCATCCTTTATTTTTGCTGTGACATCATTAAAATGCATGTTGCATACCAATACTCATTGTTTTGTATTCACAACCTTAAACTAAAATTAATCAGTTGTCACACGGACTTAATACATGTGTTAATGGTTCCTGGCCAAAAATTCTGTATCGTTATAAGAAAAGCAGTTTTATATATACACCCTTGAGAAAAACAACAGAGGAGAATTAAGTGGTGGACACTGAACATTCTTTCCTCTGTTCAGAAGATAGCAATCTCTTCATTCTCTTCTCTGTTTGTTGAACTAGCACTTCTGATTTGATGTTTGACATGACATTTATTGCCGCAAAAGGAGGAAACACTATTTTGCCTAAGTCTAATTAATATAAATTAGATCCTACAAAGTTTAATAAATACATGAATTTAGATAAGAAGCACTTATTAAGCTCTGATTTGGAACCCAGATTCTTACCATGGGTTTTTTATTCAATGCATATTCATTGAGAACTTGAAGAACTGTGAAAAATTTTTTATGAATAGCTCAAAGTTGTCTTTAAAAGATAAGTAAATGTAACAGACATCACTGTGTTTCAAGTGCTCTACAAAGGATAAACATATTCTCAAAAAAGAGGGTTAGGAGACAAAGGGAGGGCTTCTCAAGGGGGTCATCAAAACTGAATGTTGCATAGATTTAAGGAAAAAAATTAAAGAGGAGCAAGATCAAAGGAAAAAACAAAAACATAATTAGCTCATCCTTTTAGCACTCTACATGAAAGATAAGGCAATGTGGTCCGTGTGAAGATAGTGATATTGAGGATAATAAGAAGGTGTTGAATTCAACCCATGTTAAGGAGGGAAAAGAGTCAAAGTGATCCATTGGATGATCGGATGCAGAAGGCATTCAGGTGCAAGAAAGGCATAGCCTCCACCTTCCAGGACTTAATATTCTATTTGAGGAGATACAAGTTGGAAATATAAACTCTGATATTTTAAAGCAATTGAATGTTGCAGAAGTAGCTGAACTTTGTGATGAGCAAATATCCTGCAATGTTATTTGTTAACCATAGGGCTGGCAATAGTGACTTTCTACGTTATGACCACTAATATATGGAAAAGATGTGGCACTAAGAGATAATCTAAAAAAACCAGTACATATTGTTGTAAAATAACTAGTACCACATTAGGAAAATAGCACTGATTATATGTTAAACGGCTGAAGCAAAATGTTTAATTAATTTAAGACTTTTTTTTTCTTTTATATGTCTCTGAGGAAGAAAAGAATCATTTGCTTGTACAATTAGGGAATTGAACAGACATATTTGTTTCAGAATATCTTTAGGCAATGGATTACTCACCTCCCTAGGTCAATATTTGATCCCTTTCCATCAATAAGCTCTTTCTGCTATCTGACCATGATCCCTCCAATTTAGTTAAGGCCTTTCACTTTTATTGGGTCTGCTCAGATTCCTTTTTGCTCTAAGAAATGGAAATGTAGTTATTCCCTCAGTAGGGAGTGGCTTATCAGTACAATCTCATGTGTTCTTGCTATGCTGAGACTATGGTTATTTTCCTTTGTTTCCTTGGCTCATTTTGAAGAATATGTTAGCATATTTCCTTGATACTTGCATACGTTTCCTAAATCTGCATCAGATAGTCACTGTTATATACAAGAGGAAAAATAGCAACATATCTTTATTTTTCTGAAATTTTTATTTCTCCTTTGAAGTTTTCTCTCAGAGAAATGGTTATGAAAGTTTTTTCCATGCAACACATAAACATGAAGCATATCCAGTGAAGTCGCTGAATCCCTTTAGTATACAGAAACATTCTGTATGGGACCTGGAGCAAAGGAAGGTCCTGACCTACTGACATCATATGGCACATAGATGTCCATATTCAATCATCAAATACTCAGAAAATGTCTGGCCTAAAAAATTGTATGTTTATATATATATATACACATATACACAAAGTTAGAATATTCCAGTCATTTCTTTCAGGGGAGACTTCCAGCCAGTCCACATTTTTCCTATATTTGTTATTCTCTGCTCAAATGTACTCCCAGGAAGGGATCTCATCTAATTGAGGCATGTATTACAGACTGCGTATTACAATTTTCTGGAAGGCTTTATTTTAAGCCTTCTTCACTTCTGTGAGATAGAAGGTGTTGTTCCCTGCTAAGGAATGCAGGCGCTAAGAAGCAGGTGGTGGAGTCTGTCAGGGGAATAGTAGGGGTCCTCCCCAGAGCCCTTTAAATGCTGCCATAGACCCAGTCTATTCTGAGTCTATATGAAGCAACTGTGCATCTGAATAATGACTCAGTTCTTTCTTCCAGCTGTTAATGTTGGCGACCCACAGAGTCTGAATTTAGAATCCAATGCAAACTCTGAGGTTCCGTCCTTCACAGAAGATAACATGAATACAGTATCTGAGACTGCTTGGTCAGATCTGTACTGAAAATCTTGATTTGGACCCACTAATTGCTGGGACGCCTTGGTAAGCTACTCAGAGCTTCAGTACTCTTTTCTGTAGTGTGGACAGTGAAGACTGTTCCACATGGTTGCTATAAGGATCAAATACGTATATGTGTAAAATCCTCAGCCTAACAAATTGTCCAGATCATATGGTCTAAGTATCCTTTCCACTCAACTTCTTTCTAAATCTAAATCTGGGAGCTTTGCTCATGCCGTTCTACTTCCGTTCCAAATTCTTATTCTCTGAAGCATGGAACAATACAGGGTGGGGTAAGGAGGGTATGTAAAATAAATTTATTATGGGTGACTGAACTATATGAAGAATTCAACATACCACAGACTTTCTAGTAACCTGTAATTTATATTCAACTGTAATCATTTCCTGGGTTGGCTAAAGGAAAGACACATATTCAGATACTTACATGTATGAAGCATCCAGTATAAATGTTTACTAGTGTATTCATGGTTGTATCTCTATAAAGCTTTAGTGTTTGCCAGGACTCCCTAAGTTCATCTGGTCTACCTCCCTGGTGCTAAGCAAAGTAGTGTGTGCTGTGTCCAATCTCCAGTCTGGATTAAACATGACAGAGGATGGACTAGGATGCATTGCATCTGTGAATCTGTATACCTTTACACATAGAGATATAAATAAACTTAGCTCTATAAATATAATCTCAGAAAGATAAATCCAAAAGCCAAATTGGAAGTACAGAAATTGCACTCACTCAGTTACAAAACCGCCAGCTATCAATGCTAAACAACAGCTAAGGACTTTCCCCTTAGGCCAGAAGTTTCCTTGAAATGACTTAGGATAAACTATTATCAACACTAACTTTTTTTCCATATATTAAAAGTATAAAATTAAATGGAAATTAAAAAGTCATCATGAGGCTTTCATTTCGATTTTATACACATAAGGGTGTATTTTGTATAGGATTCGCAAATGCAAAGATTCACTAGTAAAAAGGAATGGTTGAATTACCAAATGCAAATTGCACATATATCAAAGGTGCTCTTTCACTTTCTGAGTTCTATGTCTGTCTGCAAGGCTGTGTGTGTGTGTTTGTATGCACAAGTATGTGCCACAGTAGCCATCTATTCACAACCACCATCCTGTAAACATTTGCTTTTTAAGTTCACCCACCTCATTCGAATAGAATTACTTAAATTATTTAGCATCTAAAAGCACTAAAATGCACAAGGGCCCAGTTGGCAGTTATTTTATGCCTATTAGGCCCTGCAGCCCACAATAAAGAAGGAAGGAGCTGGGCTTCTTCCAGCATCACAATGACACACTGTTCACACATTAAAAGCTATACAACAGAGGCAGTTGATGTTTATGGGATCCTGTTTGCATGATGCCACTTTGGTAGCTCAGCTCTAAGGTTTCCTTTGAAGAGAGAGGGGATGGAATGTATAGAAATGTTGATAGTGAATTCCACCCTTCCTCTTCAGCTGAGGTAAAGGGTATAATTTCCAAAATGACTTCATCTGGAATTCAGATAACATTTGACTCTTCCCATCCCTTTGTGAGACCTCTGTCCAAATGAAGGGGAATAGTCACAGAATCTCTTATTTTATTTCCTGCATGGGGCTCTGAATACACTGGACCTGAGCATGCTAGTGTTTAATGCCTTTTTATGGAAGCAAATTTGCATTGGTAATAACTAGGATATAGATCTGTTATGTAGTGTGCTATTCTCTCTCACCCAATGACAGATTTCCAAAAT
Source organism: Capra hircus (assembly GCF_001704415.2). NCBI lineage: Eukaryota > Metazoa > Chordata > Mammalia > Artiodactyla > Bovidae > Capra > Capra hircus. The sequence goes on along the minus strand of NC_030831.1, from coordinate 18,742,881 downwards.
CTCACCCAGAAAAAAGTCTGAAAGGATTGGGGCTGGGGCTGGGCAATCCAGATTTCTCTGCAATTCTCCTTGTGTAAAACAAAAAGTACTTGGATTTCTTTAGAGTTATTAACCTTGGGCGTTGAATATATTAAGGTCCAGTGTGTGTTTGCAGTGTGTGCACAAACCATGGATATGTTGAATGTTTGAGTATTTATTATCATGTAGTCATTGACGTGTTGCAGAGTCAAATTCATCATTTATACAAATAACACATTTATACAATGTGGATAAAATACAGAGCCACAAAAATGATCAAGGAGATGAAAGCCTTAACATATGAAGTGGGATTCAATGGATATAGGGTGTGTAGTTGCTGCCAAGGAACTATGGTATCACAGCCTCTGCCTGAGGGTTGTAAACCCCTGAAGAGGAATTTGCAGGCTAGTAAAAGGGGCATTACTGAGAAGGAAATGAGCAGAGAGGAGTTGTCTGCATATTAGGGAAAAAAGTTTGTTGGAGTAGAAGCTATTAGGCAGCAGAATTACCTCCCCAGAGAGACAATGGAGTCTGTGACCCCATTACAGGAGAGTTAGAGCCTAGAGGATGGGCCATTTGCCCAGTATACTCTAGTGAGGACTCCTTCCTAGCCTCTGGAGACTCAAAGGGACTGGAGGATGAAATGTGATTCTCCACTTCTTATCATTAATGGTTCCAGTTTGGTGCTGATATGAATACGGAAGGCAGAATGCCCAAGCTACCTGCATCTGATGCTAAGGTTAGGTTTTATAATTCTCTGATGCATATTTAGGTATTATCATCAGACTCTCTTTTCCTAAACCTTTGATATGTTTAAATGAAATAAAACCTCTAGGTTGCTTTGGAAACAGCATCAGTTGATGCATTCTTTAATCTAGAGGCATTCCCCCAAATATTTTTTAAAATGTGCATGTATGTCCTGTGGGGAGTTGGGTAGAAAATGAACCTGTTTGAACTGCAATTCATCTCAAAGTTAACTGTTTTATGCAGCCTATATTCTGTGTGTGCATGCCAAATCGGCAGCCATGCTAATGGAATATTAATATATTCTTACTAGGCGGATAGATCGAGGTTTGAAAGGAAACAAAATAAAAAGAAAAGAACAAACGAAAGAAATTGGAGTCAGTTGGACTGTGGGGTCACAGCCACAACCCCCGGGGGAAGGACAGGGGGAAAGAGAGGTAGTGCTTTCTCTTTATCTTGTGGGCAATTACTGACAATTTGTTCTGGCCAGTAAAACTTCTGATATTATCATGGTTGCTGAGTAATTTATCATCAAAGTTTAATGTGAAAACAGGTGACTGTGTAATCACCAATCTAGGAACAGAAATAGAATCGTTATTATTTCTGCCTGAAGAGAGAGATTTTTTTTTTTTCTGTCAATTGACTTAACGGCCAAAAGGCTGTTCATCATATCACCATGAATTATAAAACCTCTATTAAATATTCATAAAAGTTTTGAAATGAATGTGTGATAGAGATGAAAGCTGGGCTAATTTAAATACCTACCAGACCTGTCTTAATTACAGAGGTAAAATGAGATATAAAAATTATAGCAGCAAGGAAAAAAAAAAAAACTTGAAACAGTTCATTCCGCACATTATAGGAAATGCCTTTGTAAACCACCAAACACAATGCCCAGAGCTCACACGGCAGCACAGATTTCCGTCTCCCTTAAAGCATTCCTGAAGAGGAGTTGGTGATATCTTTCTTCCACAGGAAATAGAAAGGAAACATCTTTGGGACTTTAGCCCAAATGATTTGTGCTGGCTATTCACAATATAAGTAAAAATGCCTGCTGTAAGAACACAGCCATTTGCACCTGTTCAAGTCCTGAGGAAAATTTGCATGAGGCTGAATAAATGTCAGGATGTGACCAAGAGAAATCCAATGAAAACTTCCTCTAATTTTTCTTACTATTACTGTATGGATTTCTTGGACTGGTGAAAATACCATATGATCTCTTTGGTTTGGTTTTGGTTTAAAGCTATTGTAACCTCTTCTACCTTTTTAAGAGGGACAGTTTCCACAGGAGGTAGACTGGTCCTAGAAGAATCAATAAGAAGCCAGGATATATTCACCTTCCCAAATAGCCTCAAACATAATTTGCTAAGTAAAGAATTTCCTATTCCTCCCCAAATAAGGATAATAGAAATGCAGTTATAACTCTGATCTTCCATCTTTAGACAAATATTAAACCTGACATTAAGAGTTACAGTATTTGTGAATTGGTCATTAGTACATAATTGGCATATATCTCAAGGTGATCCTGCGCTCTCAAATAGGTTTTAACTGAACACAGATGTTTTTATGGGCGTACAGAAAAAAAAAAAAAGAAAAGGATACTTTTCAGGGGTATAGGTCTGTGTTATATCATGATGGACTTTTAGGCTAAAAGGCTTGGCCAGCTGGCTTGACCTTGAGTGAGGTACTTTACCTTGCTGAGTCCCAGCACCAACATCTGTAAAACGAGGGATTAATTTTGTGGTGGCTAAAAACCCATCCAAGTCAAAAATTCTGTGAGTCTACAATTATAAATAGGATGATAAGATGTTCTCTCTTAGGTTGCCACCCAGGTGAATGAACTCCAGTTTTAATTTCCTTTTTGGTGATAGGAAATCTGAAGACAGGCAAGGTTAAATGACCCACCTGGAGGCCCAGTGCAATCAGTGATGGAATCATAGCCTTGTTCACAGCCCTGGTTCCTGGCCTCCAGTTTCGCCAACTTATTAAAACCAAGACTTTCAGGATGTTTGCTAGGATCTTATTGCCTTATTCATATTCACATCCTGATGACACCATTGATTCAGTGTAAATGTTCTATTTCTTAAATATTTCTTAAATACATTATCTTTTCAATGAAATTGTAGACTCCTTAGCATACCTGTATAAGATGTATATGAATCTTTGTATTTATTTAATGCTATTCAATGTCCTTTAAGATAATGTGTTGTATAGTTCTTCTGTGCATTCTTGTAGAGTCTTCTTAATATCTTCTTAGTATATGCTTCTATTAGGTCCATACCATTTCTGTCCTTTATTGTACCCATCTTTGCATGAAATGTTCTATTTGTAGCTCTAATTTTCTGGAAGAGATCTCTAGTCACTCCCATTCAAGAATACACTGAAGAACTATACAAAAAAGTTCTTAATGACCCAGATATCCATGATGGTGCGATCACTCACCTAGAGATAGACATCCTAGAGTGCAAAGTCAGGTGGGCCTTAGGAAGCATCACTATGAACAAAGCTAGAGGAGGTGACAGAATTTCAGCTGAGCTATTTCAAATCCTACAATATGATGCTGTGAAAGTGCTGCACTCATAATGCCAGCAAATCTGGAAAACCCAGCAATGGCCACAGGACTGGAAAAGGTCGGTTTTCATTCTAATCTCAAGAAAGGCAATGGCAAAGAGTGTTCACACTACCACACAATTACAATCATCACACACGCTAGGAAAATAATGCTTAAAATTCTCCAGGTCAGGCTTCAACAGTAAGTGAACCAAGAACTTCCAGATGTTCTTAGAATCCTTAGTTCTAGGATTTAGAAAAGGCAGATCAAATTGTTAACATCATTGGATCATAGAAAAAGCATGAGAATTCCAGAAAAACATCTACTTTTTCTCATTGACTAGGCTAAAGCCTTTGACTGTGTGGGTCACAGCAAACTAAGGAAAATTCTTAAGGTGATGGGAATACCAGACAACCTTACCTGCCTCCTGAGAAATATGTATGCAGGTCAAGAAGCAACAGTTAGAACAGGACAGGGAACAATGGGCTGGTTCCAGATTGGGACAGGAGTATGTCAAGGATGTATATTGTTGCCCTGTTTATTTAATTTGTATGCAGAGTACATCATGCAAAATGCCAGGCTGGATGAAGCACAAGCTGGAATCACGATTGTAGTGAGAAATATCAGTAACCTCAGATGTGCAGATGAGACCACCCTTATGGCAGAAAGTGAAGAGGAAACAAATAGCCTCTTGATGAAAGTGAAAAAGCTGGCTTAAAACTCAGCATTCAAAAAATGAAGACCATGGCATCCAGTCCCATCCCTTCATGGCAAATAGCCTGGAAACAATGGAAACAGTGACAGATTTTATTTACTTGGTCTCCAAAACCACTCAGATGGTGACTGCAGCCATGAATTTTTTTAAAATAAATAAATTAAAACAACTTACTTTTTGGACGAAAAGCTATAAACCAATTTAGACAGCTTTAAAAAAAAAAAAAAAAAACAGAGACATTACTTTGCCAACAAAGGTCTGTCTAGTCAAAGCTATGTTTTTTCCAGTAGTCCTATATGGTTGTGAGAGTTGGACCATAAAGAAAGTTGAGCACCAAAGAACTGACAATTTTGAACTGTGATGTTGGAGAAGACTCTTGAGAGTGCCCTGGACTGCAAGGAGATCAAACCAGTCAATCCTAAAGGAAATCAGTCCTGAATATTCATTGAAAGGACTGATGTTGAAGGTGAAGCACCAATATTTTGGCCACCTGATGCAAAGAAGTGACTCATTAGAAAAGACTCTGTTGCTGGGAAAGACTGAAGACAGGAGGAGAAGGGGATGACAGAGGATGAGATGGTTGGATGGTGTCACCAACTTAGTGGACATGAGTTTGCACATGGGCCAAGGGTTGGTGATGGACAGGGAGGCCCGGAGTGCTGCAGTCCATGGGTCACAAGAGTCAGACACAACTGAGCGACTGAACTGAACTGAAAAAGGATGAGTTTTACTAGTGATATATAACAAATATTCAATGCCTCTGTGATAAACATAAAAAAGACTAGGGAAATTGGAAGAGAAGAAAATGTAAAAATAAAAGAAAGCTCTAAAAGTTCTTTGAATTTGTACATGTGATATGTATTTTTCAAAATAAAGGGAATATCTCTCTAATAAGAAAAATATAAGTAGATGAGGAAGAAAACATACATTCCAGTCAACCAGCTTGATACTTTGGCTTCATGAAACCAAATAATCATCCTGGGTGGACTGTCATGTAAATTTTCATAATAAATTGATGTATATTTCCTATTTGAAATTTTCTCTCAACTGGGTGCCCTGCCAGTGGTAGGGATATACAATGGGTTTCTCTCTCCAGATTATAGAAGGGAATCTGGGAACAACTTTTTGAGCAAGTCACTTCTAGGCAAGATACCCACCAGAATGCATGTCCCATTTTTATAGCACTCTAGATCAGTTAAGAGACTACTCTCCATGAACATGTTGCATTTAACCAGAAGAACTTTTAACCGGCCATTTATTGTTATTCTTTCCTCTGTGGAGATGAAAAAGCCAGGTTAATGCCTTTCTTGTAATAATTCTTTCTGTATTTAAAAACATAGGCTATGCCTATAGGTATATTTGGTTTAGAAAAATATAGTTTAAAAAAATGTATTTAGCCATAGGTTCCTAATTAAAAAAAAAAAAATGACCACTTTGCTATATTTTTCTTTCTGCAAAACTCAACTTTTGAGAAAGCAATCTCTGATCATGTAAAGATTTGACTTGTTATTTAAATAACTTCTTCAGAGTGTGTATTTAAAATTATTCAGTAATGTAAGTTTGTCATCTCTGGCTCAATCTTTTACTTTATCCACAAATTTCTAAAACACGTATAAGCAGTGTTTTAAACTGCCCTCTCCCTGCAAAAAGCAGTTCCAGGGTCTACTTTGAAACACTATCTTGGGTCATTTTATCACAGAAATGACGACATTTTGCTGAGGGCTCAGAACAGTAGAATGTCAGAATTTATGAGCACTCATTTTAACTACCTGTTCTATCCTTTGAGGCCTTTTATCAGCACACCTGAGGGTTTATAGCTCAGCCTCAGCTGAGATGACATCCACCTGTTCCAGGGAGGAAAGGCAGACGTTGGGAGGCTTGCTGTGAACCCACACTATGCTATTTGCTTGGATATGATGGCTTAAGCCGTACATACAACCACCATATTGGTACATCGTGTGCAATGTGAGGAAGCAGAGATGTGAGAGCTCTAGTGACTTGTCCAAGATCACACAGGCACTAAAGAAGATCGTTGTTTTTAGACTATTATTTCGTCCTAACACTAAACCCAGATTAGTCTTGCTATGATTTTCCCCCATTATTCTTAATTCTACCATTTAGAGAGAGATTTTATTTTTTCACCTTACTACCTCCAATAACCATCCATTCTTATCTTATGATATTGCCTTGTGTTTCATGAAGAAATTAAAAGTTTTTCAGGCAGGAATTTTCAGCTGTCAAAGCCACCACTTAGGTGCAATTATGTAAACTCCTGCTGATTGACTGCTATGCCAGATGACTGGTGCTACTTTGAACCCATGACAATCCAGAAATTGCCTCATTTTTCTGTTCCCCTTAAAGTAAAACCACTCATCTTTTCTATATCCATTGTAACAGATTCTTCACTTCTCAATATATCTTAAGTCACTGCAGCTGAACTTCATCTTTCTTCTCACCCAAAGTCAGCTAGCCAATGTCAGTAATCCACTCCATTGTGCCAAATTCAAGAACCACAGTCATGTTTGACTCTCTGCAACCCTACAGACCTGGTGTGCCAGGCTCTGTCTGTCCATGGGATTTTCCAGGCAAGAATACTGGAGTGGGTTGTCATGCCTTTCTTCAGGGAATCTTCCTGACCCAGGGATCTAATCCATGTCTCTTATGTCTCCTACATTGGCAGGTGAGTTCTTTATCAGTAGTATGAGCTGGAAAGACTTTAGTTATGTTATGAAGAGGACCAAGAAGTATGATGATATTTGAGAGGATTTATTGTTATCTTTATAACCTGTTATTATTTTCTGAATAATTTTAATATATACATATAAATCAAAGTTTTCTGGGAACACTACTTCGTGTTATTATATATTTATATGAACTATAAATTACATAGCTCATTAGAAGCTATTTATAAAATGTAAATATATATAAGCAATGCCCTTCACCTAATAATCAGTTTTGCATGGTTCCCCTGTATCTGTGACCTGACTTAAGCAGAACCAAGCAGAGCTGCTGTAATGTGAGAGATCTATTTTATAAAGAGCTGGGAATAGTCCATGACAACTAGAATTCATTACCCAGAAGGCTGGGAAGAGGATGGACTATTCAAGCACTGGTTTCTAAACTCCCCACCCATCTCCCTCTAATGCTACCTCTTGATATGACCAGCTTTATTGCTTTTTGGTTTAAAGGAGACTACTCTTTTGTCTCCAGTGTGGTTTGAACAAAGAGTAAAGGGATTCCTGGCTGTCATAACTTGACAACAAACAAAAGAGATAAACTCTGCAAAAGAACATTATGCTCAGACATGGTCACGGTGGATTGTAATCCACTGTGATAACTTGAAATTCACCAAACACACATGAGTATTTATGTCAAATTCTCTGTGCTAGAGTGTGGATTGAAGAAGGAGAGGTGCTGAATACTGTGGAAAGAGTTAAAAGGGAGCCAGAATATCACAGCCCCAATGCATTCCCATAAAATTAATGAGAAATGACAAACACTCATGAAATTGCAGGGAAAACCATGTCAGTTTATATTATCAAGTGCTGAATGAATGATCTCCAAAAATTGAGATGATGAGGGGTCAGCTGAGTTGAGCGTCAAGAAAAGGAAGAAAAGAATGATTTGTAAGAGAAGGAATGATCGTAGCTGGGTCTTGTGGATGGAGGGGTGGGCGAGAAGCACTCTAGCCAGAGCAATCTAGAAATAAAAACTTAAGCAGAGAAAAGGAGCTATAATTGGTGTAGAAACGAAAGGAGAGTTTAAATGCAATGGAAAAGGCAACAGGCAGTAAGGAGGAATCCGATGGAGTCCAATTAAACGGCATGTCAAAGTTTGGATTTTAGTTCATAGGTGCTAGCAAGTCACCAGGAGAAGGTTACCGGACGGGCTCTACCCAGCTTGTGTCTGTCAAGGGTCCATGGGAAGTGACCTGTCCTCTGTGATCACCATACCTACACCTCACCCTATACCTCTGCCCTTGACCTGCAGTACATGGACCCATGGACAATGGGAGTGGAAAGGATTGAGGGTGTCAGAGGACAAAATAAATGTGGAGTGAGCATGTCTGCTTTTCTGAGAGAATAGAAGCAGTATTTATATTACATGGATGTAGATGGAGAAAACATTCGCGCTAGTTTTGGGGAGTCTGTGAAAACTTTCTTTTTAATTTACAATGATATTTTGTTGACTGTCTAAACTTAACTTTTTCTCTGTTCATAAATTTTCTTAAGAGCAAAAATAATCCTTTGATGAAGAGTTGGCAGTGCCAAAGTTCTTTTTGTAAGGAAAAAAAAAAACCCACTGAAAATCCTCTCTTGTTGTGGGTTTGTTTTGTGTTTGTTTTGTGTTGCTGTCCTTTCATTCTTTAAAAAATGATGCAAGGTAAAAGGCTTCCCTTTACTTTGTCCACTTGGTCATTTATAGCAATCAGCCAGCTATTGTTCAGTGAGTAGTCATTAACTGCATTGCATTAGGTCAGGAACTTTGAAAGAACGTGTACAAACTCTAACTTCCAGCACGTTATGAATTCTTGGAAAACTGAGACTATCAATTTATATTATTAACTTTGTGCCATCATTTGAAAAGTATATATTAGAGAAAGTGCTATCAGAATCCATAGAAAGAAGAGACTCCTTTCCACTTGAAGAAGTCAGAAAAAGAATCATAGAGATGATTTTGAAGATGGATACCAAAGGCTGTGTGATGTGGTAAGCTCAACAGGGTTGGATTCCAGGTATCAGATATAGCAGGTTTGAAGAGACGTGGTGGGAAACAGCAGTGAATATGCTGGTCCAGATAGAGTGGGTGGGTACACTGATTAGGGATGGGGACTTATTATATGGTAGTAGTTTCTTTTTTTTTTTTTTAAATTTTAAAATCTTTAATTCTTACATGCGTTCCCAAACACGAACCCCCCTCCCACCTCCCTCCCCACAACATCTCTCTGGGTCATCCCCATGCACCAGCCCCAAGCAAGCTGCACCCTACGTCAGACATGGACTGGCGATTCAATTCTTACATGACAGTATACATGTTAGAATTCCCATTCTCCCAAATCATCCCACCCTCTCCCTCTCCCTCTGAGTCCAAAAGTCTGGTATACACATCTGTGTCTTTTTTCCTGTCTTGCATACAGGGTCGTCATTGCCATCTTCCTAAATTCCATATATATGTGTTAGTATACTGTATTGGTGTTTTTCTTTCTGGCTTACTTCACTCTGTATAATTGGCTCCAGTTTCACCCATCTCATCAGAACTGATTCAAATGAATTCTTTTTAATGGCTGAGTAATACTCCATTGTGTATATGTACCACAGCTTTCTTATCCATTCATCTGCTGCTGTAGTAGTTTCCATTTTTTAAGTACTTAGTATTTCCGAGCCCTATGCTTCATGCTTTTAATACACTGTCAATTAATTTCCCAATAAATATATTAGTTAAAAATAATAATGTTTTTTAATACTCATCACATCTTTAGGTACTCCAGTTCCAGTCCTAAGTGGTCCCTTACTTGTAGTGGATGTAGACTCCTGCCCAGATGAGTAGCCTAAAGTGATTGAAATATACACATCCTCTATTTTTTGAAAGTTCACCATTTCATTTTTGCAAAATAACTACATAAGTGCTTGTTTTCATTAATTGATAGAAATCCAAATAGAATTTTCACTTAAAAAAAAAAAAGACACAAAGTGAAAATAGCATTCAGCTTTGGTTTGCAGTGAGCCATTATAGAGGCAGGGGGCAACTCTAGCAGAGACAGTGGTACCACCAAACCCCTTCCCTGGAACTACACCCAGCATCTCAGCATCAACCTGCCATAACTTTGAACTACATCTGTGAGCATCTGTGCTCGATTTATTTTGTGCCTCCATTAGCAAGATGTGTCCTAAAGTAATTGCTTGTTCGCTTTACGCCATTTCAGCTTATGAAAGGCTTCATAGAACACTCTACTTTCAGAAAGCAAGGGAAGCCTGTACTCCCTTTTCATACTTCTCAGTAATTGGCTTGACAATGCAAAGGCCTTGGCTAATTTGAACCAGTAATAAGGAGGAGGCCACATTTGGAAGCTTCCAGCAGTAAAATGTTTTGCGGTCAGAGGAAAACAAAAGAGGGTTGTCTCTCTTCTCTAGAGGACATGAATGAGAATCTATGCTGCTTGGGTGATGCTAAGAGCATTTGGGGATGAGAGAAAAACCAGTGTGCGGTTAAAGCCCATACGTATCAAAGGGATTCCCTGGTGACTCAGATGGTAACAACTCTGCCTGCAATGCAGGATACCCAGGATGGATCCCTGAGTCAAGAAGATCCCCTGGCGGAGGTCATAGCAACCCACTCCAGTATTCTTGCCTGGAGAATCGCATGGACAGAGGAGCCTGACGGGCTACAGTTCATGGGGTAGCAAAGATTTGGATATGATGGAATGACTAACACAGAGACACATCAGAAAGACACAGCAGAATAACAACAACAACAACAACAAAAAACTAGCGGGGTGGGGCAGGAACTGAGCTCCAGTTACAGCAGGCATGAAACATACACTCAACTACCTTTCAGGGAACAATATATTCATGGTTTAAGGCTGTTGGATCCAGATCCCTGAAACCAGAAGCTAAAAGCATCCTAATACATAATTTAATACTCATGGCAACACCATGAGATGTATACTAGCATAATACCCCACTTAACCCATAAAGAAACTGAGGCATAAAGAGACTGAAAAACTCACCTAAAAGCATATACCCAATAAATGTTGGAGCCAGGGTTTTAACCAAGAACATGTAAATCCCTCTTATTCCGTGCACTGTCCTGCCTCAGGAGGTACATATATAATGTGCTTCCAGAAAGGAGAAAGTGGAGGTCTAACTTTTGTCCAGTTGTGTCAAAACTGAAGATCTCGGACTGGATTTATAGAATGCCTCTGACAAAGAGGGTCGCCACTCTGATCTCAGAAATTATGATAGTTGACATTTTAGAGATTTTACAGTGTGTCAGGCATTGATCTAACCACTCTTTAAGGGTTGACTTAGTCTTCCCTAAAACCTTAGAAGGTATTTCCTATTATTATCTCTATTTTAGCAATATTAATACACTAAGTCATAGCAAAATTAATTCTTACATTCATCGGTATTCAGAAAGCATATATCCTGAACACTGTACCCAGAGTTTGTCAGGCATTATATTAAATTGTTTCCAGTCTAATGTCAATGAAAAAAAAATGTTATTAGTATTTTACAGACAAAACACCAAGTTTAGTAACTTGCCGGAGAAATAAAATTGGCCAATGGGAGAGTTATATTTAGTATCATTTATATGTTATCCATCCTTACAGCAAGTTTCCATTCAGATGGAGCATAAAGTATGGGGATCTTGCAAGCATGGGCTTAGGATGTCTGAATTCTATGCTTGGAGAAAATCCCACTTTTCCTGGTTTACCCAGAGCAGCAAGCACTCTGAGGTTCAGGGAGTGCCTCTGCCGCAACCCAGCTGGTCCTTCCTTGTCTGGAGATCCCTGAAGGCCTGGCTCTCAGAGGGAGAGCCCTGGACCTGAGCCTCAGTTTTAATCAAGTTGGACATGTGGTGAAAGGAGCTTTCCTGGCGGTATTGCTATATTTCTTTGTCTGGCCCCAGGTTACACACAGAATCACAATGGAGCAAGGCAACATTTCTATAGATGGAAGAAAAAGAGGTCAGTGGAATTTCCTCTGCATTTCCGAAGGTCTATGGCTTGGCAAGTTTTTTATTCTGGTGCTCATCTCATCTGTGTCAGCTCACCTTCTCAGTAGATGTGCTCTGGCAGGTTGGTGGCCGATATTTGCTTTGACAAGAGTAGGTTTCCCAGTGAGCGCAGTGGTTTAGTGCAGCAAAAGAAATCTGTGCTGCTAAGCCCATGCTGACACTGTTTCCCACCCATAAAGCTTTCCAGCCTGGCAAGATCTGGGGGATGAGCCTCAAAAGTTATCTGATGTGACTGATGAAACTGGAGTGTGCATCATTCTGTGATCTTAATTATTCTTCGATGGGTTTGGAGGATTTCACATAAAAAGGAAGAGTATATCTCAAAGAGTGGATTCCTTGAATATTAGCGCTGGAAGGAACCTTAGAGATGATTCAGTCTTTCACCCTAGATGCAGACAAAGTGAACCTCAGAGAAGTCAAGTATCTTGTTTGAAGTCACACAGGCAATTTTAATCACAATCCAGGGAAGACTCAATGTTTAACCACGGGTCATCCTCCTTTTAGTGACATTTTTGTACTTATTTCTGCTTCACAAATGATTATGTGTTTAAGCCAAGTATCTACTTGTCTGTTCAATGTACAACATGATGAGCTCAGGGAGCATGTGAAACATAATGCACTGCAGGAGGGAACTGAGGTAGAAAAAAGGGCAAACGGGGGAATAACAGGGCATCCACAAGGGAAATATAGCCAAATGCAAGTTTTTCTCCTTCCTGTTTACAAGAATAATCTCAGTTATTTGTAAATGACTTACTCTGAAATTTTAACAATAAAAACATAATCAAATATTTAGAAAGACTACCAATGATCCTAAATGCTATATATTAATAATCAAACTTTCACTTAGGTTTATTTGTTAAACGAATAAGGTAACGCTCTTGGGAATCTCATCTGCTTATCAAAGGCTGTTAGACATCAATGTTTAGCCAAAAGGCTGAGGAGGTACAGGATGGTCTAAACTATTTGCCAGAAAAAAAAAAAAAAAATTGAAGTAGTAGTGGGAAGCCTAACATTTGCAAAGGAGTCCAACACAGTACTAAATTAGCCTAAAATAAAACAGTTTATCTCATGGGATATGTGGAGACAGCCAGTCCTTTATGAATAACAGACACAAAGGTTTTTTATTATTACCCAAAAACTCATGCTTGTAATATCAAGTATGCATCACCAAGAGTCAAATAGTGATGTTTGGGTTTTACAAAAAAGAAGAAGAAGAAAAGAAATGAGGAATATTTAAAGGCACTAGTGCATTAATTTTAAAGTGCTCATTTTCTTTCTTTTTTTTTTTGGTTTCAGATCACTGAACTTTTGGTTACTGTTGCACAGAACACTGTTGAGCTCTCAGAGAAATCAGAAGACTGGAAAAGAGGATGTCTGGTGGGAATATTTGTTTCCTGTATGTGGGGGACAATGTGACTTAAGGCTCTTTATTGGTTAAATTTAAGGAAGAACATAGTTCACTTTCTTTGACTTTTTACCTTTTCCTTCAGTGCCTCTGACCCCATCCTGTCCCTACCTTAAATGCCTTTCTCTGCTGATTATGTCAACAGGCTCTGACTTGCCAAAGCAGGTGGTAGGGATTTGTGAACACTGATTTAGAAAAGATTCTGAAAAAGTAAAACAAAACCAAAAATCTCTGATCTCAGGGAGAGATTTCCATTCTCCTACTGAAAAATCCTAAAGAAATATCACATTCCTTATTTTGAAAAAGTTTGAGCACTTAGCTCAAGTGAATGTAAATTAAATGTTCATCATTTTATAACTTACTGTATGAAATACAATGATGTCTTATTGATAAAATATTAAACCTGTAATTTTTCATTGGATTCCCTTGGATTTTCTTGAAGTTGCTGCCCCTATAGAACTGTGCAATTTTCTTAACCTCAGTCTTAAGTTTTGAGAGCAGAAAGACAACAACCTTCAGTTTTCTAAAGTTCCTACTGAGGACATAAGCTCATGAAGACATTCTGTTGCTCCAATTCAGGCCAGTGTCTAAAGTTTAACAATTCTTCTGATAAGAGCTTAAGGCTTTAAGAAGATTCTCAGAAGATGGTGCAATAGGAAGCATCAGAAATCTGTTTCACCATCGACACAATTGCATAGGCAACATCTGTCTAATGTAATTACTTTGGAAATCTGGAATCTATTGAAGCCTTTCAACTTCCATGGGAAGCCTCTAGTGGTTAATTGTGGTTATTTTCAATCAATTTCAGCTGTTAGTTCAGAAGAACCTACCCTTTCCCCACCCTCAGCCCCTTGGCAGGTAGCTATGCATATGTCCCTGGAGCAGCTTGCACACAGGAGCCAGGGTGGTCAGTATGAACATTGTCCAGCAAATATCAGGGACTTGTGTTCTAACCGATGAGTGCTGATTCTGACCACAGAGGTACAGGCCTTGAAACAAGCCACCACTGTTGCACTCATGCCCACTGTTGCAATCTCCTTCTCTTTGGTCTGAAGAAATTTCAAGGGAATTTAAACAGATGGCATGTTTTATCCGCCAGCAGTTTTTTTTTTTTTCTTTTCCCCTTTTTGGGAGCTAGACATTGAGGGATGGGGCATTCAAAAGCAACCACATATATGAAGAAAATTAGATAATATTTCACATATGCATGGGAAGCTGTAGGCTCAGAAAGGATATGAGAAGACCTTGAATTTACACCCCAGGCTGACCCTCTACATGGAGACAGCCTATAACCATAAAAACAAGACAAACGAAACAAAACAACAAACACTGGGGGAGGAATTACCATATATTATAAATCTCAATTTTCAACAGAAAAAAAGTACAAGACATAGAAAAAAACAGGGAGTTATGACCCAGCTGAAAGACAAAAAAAAAGAAAGAAAATGTTTCTGAGAAAGACCAAATGGCAGACTTATCAAACACTGTCTTTAAAACATCTTTAGATGCTCAAAGAACTAAAGTAAGATATGCAAAAGTCAAGAAAATAATGTATAAATGAAGTAGAAATATTAATGAAGAGACAGAATACCTTAAAAGCAACCAAAAAGAAATTCTTGTTCTAAAATATACAATAAAAAAAAAAAAAAAACTAAATCACTAGAGGGAAGAAGATGAAGGTGAATTTGAGCAGGCAGAAGAGGATATCAGTGAACTTAAAGATATGACATTTGAAACTGAGTCTTAGAAACTGAAAAAAAAAAAAAAAAAAAGAACACAGAAAATGAGACCTGTGAGATACCATCAAATGGGTCAATATACTAATGGGACACCATAAGGAGAATAGAGAGAGAAAGGGGCAGAGAGATTTTCTTGAAGAAATAATTGCTGAAAGTTTCCTAAGTTGGAATGACAGATACAAATTCTAAATAGTTCATTGAACTCTATGTAGGATGAACTCAAAGAGATTCACACTGAGACATATTATAATCAAACTTTGGAAAGCCAAAGACTAAGAGAGAATCTTGAAAACAGCAAGGGAGACACGACTCATTACATGCAAGGCATTGTCAAGATTATCAGCAGATTTCTTGTTAGAAACATTGAAGGCCAAAAGAGAGTGGATTTATATATTTAAAATTTAAAAGAAATACATTGTCAATCCTACATCTAATAAAATCATCCTTCACTGTGAGGAATAAATTAAGACATTTCCAGATAAACAAAAGCTAAGGGAGTTCATTACCACTAGTCTTGTACTATACAAAAAGCTAATGGACATCTAGGAGGTTAAGATGAAAGGATATCAGAGAGCAACTCAAAGTCATGTGAAAAATTTTTTGAATAGATAAAAAATCATAAAAGCCAGTATTATTGTAATGATGGTTTATAAGTCCACTTTTTCTTTTCTATGTGATCTAAGAGACTAATATATTCTTTTAAAAATGCAATTAGTCTAAAAGTTCCTATTATTGTAACTGGTTCTGTAATTTGCACTTTGTTTCCTACATAATTTAAAAGATTATGCTAAACAAAAATTGCTAGATAATGCTCTTTGGGCACACAATGCATAAAAATGCAATTTTGTAATGCTAATAACTAAAATGGTTGCAGACAGAATTTTAAAGGAATGGAGTCTTTGCATGCTATTAAACTGGTATAAATTCAAGTCACATTATTTTAACTTTAGCATGTTAAATGCAACCCTTATGGCAACTACAAAGAAAATATAGAATATCCACAAAGGAAAAGAAAAGGGAATTTTAACATGCCACTACAAAAAAAAAAAAAAAAATATCCAAGCACAAATGGAGATAGTAATGCAGGAAATGATAGACAAAAAACTAAAAGGCATATATAAAACAAATAATAAAGTACCATAAGTGAATTTCTTCTTATTAGTATTACTTTAAATGTAAATGATTTCAAGTATTCAATCTGACAGAGATTTAAAAAAATAAAGATTCAACTCTATGTTGTTTACATGAGACTCAATTTAGATTGAATGAGGCAAATAAGTTGGAAATTAAAGGATAGAAAAAGTAATCCTAAATAAATAGTAACCAAAGCAGATCTGGGGTTGGCTTTAATAATTTAACAATAGACTTTAAATCAAAAGGAATTGTGAGGACTCAGTTTTGCAGTGGAATGGAGTCCTCCTGCCAATGCAGGGGACATGAGTTCTATTCCAGGAAGACTCCCCATGCCATGGAATAACTAAGCCTGAGCACCACAAATACCAAACCTGTACTCTAGAGCTTGTGAGCTGCAACTACTGATCCTGCATGCCACAGCTACTGAAGCCTGCACCCCTAGACCCTGTGCTCTGCAACAAGAGAAGCCACCACAATGAGAAGCCAGCTCACTACAAGGAAGAGTAACTTGCGTGAAACAACGTAGACTCAGTACAACAACAACAACAAAAATTGATTAACTGAAAAAGAGATTGTAAAAAAAACAAATAACCTGATATATTAATAAAATGTTTAATATATCGAGCATATGGCAATTATAAATGCTTATGTACCTAAACTCAAAATATATGAAGCACCCAGATGTAAGGCCATCAAAATACATGAAACAAATACTGACATAGTTTAAGGAGAAATATAGTACCACAATAGTTATTGGGGAATTCAATACCACCCTCTCAATAACAAATGTAACAATCAGAAGATAAGCAAGGAAACAAAGGATTCAATCAGTACAAAAAATTTAACTTGATCTAATAGATATATATATAGAACACTTTACCTAATAACTAAATATACTTTCTTAAGATACCATGGGGCATTTCCCAGAATACACAATAAAGTGTGTTACAGATTAAATAAAACTTCTAGAAGATCACATACTGTAAAAGTTTAATGACATTGGATTTTACGATGATTTCTTGGATATGACAACAAAGACGCAGACGACAACAACAACAACACAGACAAAGCTGAATTTCATGAAAATTAAAAGCTTTGTGCAAAAATTAAAAGCTCAATGTCATTATATTGAAGAAGCAGCCCTTGTAATGGAGAATGCATTTCCAAATTATATAGCTAATAAATATACAGAATATATATAGAACTTCTAAGTCTCAATAACAACAAAAAACACAATATGAATTAAAAAATGGACAAAAGTCTTAAGTAGATATTTCTCCAAATAAGATGGAAAGTGGTCGATAAACATTTGAAAGGATGCCATCACTGATGAGGTAATGCCATATCTCATTAAGAGAATAAAGATAAATGTTACAATTAGTTTCTACTTCATACCCATTAAGATGACTACTATTTAAAAAATTAAATAAGAAGTGTTGGTGAGATTATTCAGCCTTAAAAAGGAAGGAAATTTTGACACTTGTCCCTACATGAATGAACCTTGAGGACATTATACTGACTTAAATAAGCCAGTCACAAAAATGCAAATGCTATATGATTCCACTTACATGCTTTTGTGAAAAAGTTTTGCTGAAACACAAATACACCCATGCATTTATATATTGTCTATGGTTGCTTTTGTACTAAAACAAGAGTTGAGTAACTGCCACAGAGGCATTTTCCCTTACTCTTAAAATATTTACTATGTGTCCATTTACAGGAAAAGTTTTTGCAACTCTACTTTAGAGAATGTCAGTAAAGACTTTCTTTAGAGAAGAGATGAAACCTAAAATCCACTGTTTCAAGACTGACAGTACAGAGAGGGAAAAGGAATAAAAAGAGAGAAGCAATTGCTAAAGAAGGAAGCAATTTGAATGAAGGCATGGGATGAAAAATAAGTGTGGATGAAGATTTCTGGAGGGAAAGGGCTTATTTCTATTGGATGGGAGAGATACAGGAATGGACAAATGTCATGAAGCCAGATCAAGGAGAACCCTTGAAGAAAAGAGGAGACAGGAAGAAAAATACCAAATATACAGGTGATAAATAAAAGCTGTGGAAGGATTTGGGGCATGAGATTGGTATGAGCAAAGTCATATTCAAGAAGTTTATGATTTCCTCACCGACTCAACTGATAGGAGTTTGAGCAAATTCCTCCAGGAGATAGTGAAGGACAGGGAAGCCTCCGTGCTGCAATCCATAGGATAGCAAAGAGTTGGACACGACTTGGCGACTGAATGACAGCAATAAATATGCCTTAGACAGAAAGTGGATATGTAGCTGGAAGATACTCTGATGCCTCAAAATGGTGATCACTGCAGGCTAGGAAGGCTTTTCCAGGTAAATTTTACATCTTTTCTGAATCTCTCTGGTGCAACACTAGTGTACTTGATGGCTAAGGAAAATAGGAAATCAGGCAGAAATGTAAAACTCTGCTATATGACAAGAGGCAATCTCTGTCCTCTACCTTTTAATTTTTCAGAGTATTAGCTACCATTAATTGAGTATTTATAGTGAGCTAGGAATTTTCTTCTGCATTGGTCTTACAATATTTTTTTTCTTCTTATTTGAGAAAAACAAGGCTTAGAACTAAAGATCTTCCCAACTTCCCAAAGGTCACAGGCCAGCAGAGTGGAAGCTTCTAAATAGATGGGTCATATCTGTTAACCACCATGCTGCCTTGACAGCCTATCCATGGCCACATGTCCCTTCTGTACTAGAACTGGAGGGTCTTGCGATGTCTATTCAAAGCCCTCAACTTAATGATGAGAAGACAGGAACACAGAGAAGGGGAAAGGCAAGCTAATTTGCTATCATTTGCTCTTTTGCAATTTCTTGGCAGCTATTTTTCTTGCAGGTTTGTGTTTCATGATCTGGATTTGGGGTGGTTGGACCTGAACTAAAAGGCCATTTCTGTGACCTTGTGGGAACTCACCCTATAATTTATGGTTAATTGTCTTCAGGGAGAGTCATTTGCAGGAGATAAAATCATCAACATTTGACCATGTCTGATGTGAAATTCCTTTTAGATCTGATTAGTGAAGGAGAGGGAGGGGGAATGAAGAATAAAAGAAAACAGTTTGCTGTAGCTGTGGCAAGAGAGAAGCTGTCTCTCAAACGATGACGTTGCCCTCAAGCCAGCTCTTCAGGGAATGGAGAGAATAAATTACTGGGATATGATTTTAGATATGATATCCCAGTTGAGCCAGGAAGTGTTTGCAATTAGAAGGTCATTTGTGTGGTTAACAATGTTGCCACAGCCCCAATACTGCTTTCTTCTGAGCCACAGTAAGAAAAAATCATCCAAATAAGCGTGGGTTATTATTTTTTTAAAGGAAAGCTGAAGAGCATTTACTTAGTCCTTAGTGTGTAGCAGGCAATGGGGAATATCTTTCATCTAAATGAAAAATTGGAAACATAACTTTTATGCCTAGATACTATCAGGGAAATCAAGATATTAATATACAGGCTGAGAGGAAATGAAGCTGAAATGAATTCTCTCCTTTTATTTAATGGCTGAAGTTAGGATTTTTTTTTCCAGTGGAAAAGTAAACCAAATGCCATTTATTTTAGCTAATTGTAAGCTTTGTGGCCAGATTGTTCATGTTTCTATTGCATTTCAGAGCACCTAGCTTTGTGCTGTGATATAAGAAGTGCTTTGAAATGCCAGCATTTTGTTAGATGGCTTATAATCTAGACTCTGTAATACTTTTGGTTAGACCAAGAGACTTTTATGAAATTCTCCTTATGGAAAAGTGTCTGCCCCACACGTTATTTATTAAGGAAATTCAAATGTATATTAAACAAATATGAGCTGTGTTGCAGTGGAAAGATGTTGGACCACATTCTCAGGCCTCCAAATTCTTTACTGCCCATCTGAAGCCAGTGTATGTTTTACAGTGTGAGAAGCTGGGCAAATTTAATTGTTGTTTACTTTGATATGGCTCTGTACCCACAGCCTACTAGACTCTCCTTGGCTCCTCAAGCTATGTAACTTTTGGCGCAGAAGAAAAGCAAAAACGGAAAACCACTCCAAGAGGAAAAGGTAGGGCAGAGTTAGCATGCCACACTGGCTATTGAGTGATGCGTCTCAGAGGGAGGGCTACTCCAGAACATTGTGACAAGGTTCACAGTTCATCGAAGGATCCAGAATCAGGTTTGTGGAAGCATCCAGACACGCACAATCCTGAGGGAAAAATGCTTACTTAAATGAAAGAAATGCCTTCAGTATTTTACTTTGTCATACAGAAAGTGCAACCCAACATCCAACATACACCAGGAATATCAGCATAATATCACTTCTTTTCGGTGACTAAGAGAGACAGATTCGCAAGTGGGAGGATGATACTGTATTTAGAGATGACTTGCAGAAAATTCTTGATGTGATGGGACATATATCTGTTTATCAGCTTCAGTGACCTTTACATATCAGTGTCTTCACATAGCCCATACTGAGCACTGGGGCAGCACTGCCTTAACCACTTGGACTTTCTCACTTGGCAATGGATTTGACTAAGGAAGTATACTAGTGTGCAATGAGGTGAGACTAAGTAATGTATATGAGTACAGAAAAAAAAAAAAAAAAAAAAGAGGACTCAACAGTGTCCTGGAAGAGCATACAGGTAAATGCTTCAAAACTTCAAAAGTAGAGGCACACAGGGTCAAACCTGAAAGAAAAAGAAAATTAATATACACATTCATTTACACAGTTACATGACTGAATAGCTCATTCAATTCAGAACCACTACAAAATTCAGCGTCTCCTCTACCCAGCAATGATTAGGAAGAAGCATTTTTGTAGGAAAAGGACATGATTCCACATGATTGCACATCTCTTCTACTCAGGAGTGGGATATAAGCAGTGTAGATGGGGAAAGATACTCTCCCACCACCAAATCACACACTTCTTAGCATTTCTACTGAGTGTCTTCTGGTGGTGGTGGTGGTTTTTTCACTAAGTGTGTCTGACTCTTGAGGCACTGTGAGCTATAGCCCAACAAGCTCTTCTGTCTATGGGATTTCCCAGGTAAGAATGCTGGAGTGGGTTGCCATTTCCTTTTCCAGAGTGTCTTCAAGAGTATCTTAAAGCCTGGCCTGTTGTATTTTGTTATTTCTATGGTAAATGGGCTTGGAAATTTTGTTTTTTTTCCAGGAATATCTGGGTTTAAACCCAATTTTGCTGCTTCACCAGTGAATGACTTTGGGCCAATGTCTTATCCTTTCTGAACTTAAGTATTCTTATGTGTCAAGAGAGTCTATTATAATACTTAATATTAGGGCTGTGGGTGTGAAAATGAAATAGGTTTAGTTAAGTAGATAAAGATGGCATTTAGTGTATGTTAATTATTTCCCTTTAATACCTTGGTAGGATAAAAGCAAATGGTAGAGTGGCAAAATCTTTTGATTTGGTGTCAGAAGACCTTGATGTTACAGACAGCATCTCACTTGGGTGTGGCCTTGCAAAAAGCAGGGAGCCTGTCTGTGCCTCAGTCTCCTGGCTAAAAAAAGAGAGGATTCATTTTAAACTGAACATGCGGATGTCTTCAGGAAAGTACATGTCACACAAAGCTGCGAGGGAGGCAGCATAGAAATTTTAAAAGTTGCTGAGAAGGGGGAAAGAATCTTTCAAAATCTATTTGAAATTTTTGTGAATGCCAGGTCTTTATCTTACTGGTTTTGGGAAAAGAATATATATATATATATATATATATATATATATATATATATATATATATATATATACACACACATATTTTTTCATGGAGAACATAGCCTAATAATAATGTGACTACAAGCTCTAAATAATCTGGACACATGTTTCTTAATATCAAGGATACTGGTAATGCCTACCATTTATGAGTGCACATCATGAACAAAACTAAGTTGGTGCTTCATACAAAACATTTCTTTTCTCTCCCAAAGAGCCTGGATTAAGGTGAGGAAATCAATTGCAGATTGGTTAAGTTTAAGATCCCACAAATCAGAAATAGTGTAAATGGAAGTTCAACCCATGTCTCTTTGGCTTTAATTGGAGTCTCCCCTAAACCAAAGCATTTATTGTACCCAGATTGATACTGGATTTTCAATTTGATACGATCAAGAATCAATACCTATTCAATTCCTTCAGCCAGAATTTAAATCTTTCTTGATATTTCTCTTCAGTTTGCTCCCAGAAGCACGCCTCTCATTCCCTTTTTCCTAAATTTTGATTTCATACCATTGTTTTAATTGTGAAGAATCAAACCTTGCTCAAAGGACACACTTCAATAATGACTGAGAGTAACTGAAAGAATATACTTTGGAGTTTGAAGCCACTTCCCAAAAGTGGTTCTAGAAATGGCTCAGATGACTAAAATATTAGTATGAACTCCTAGGCTGACTGTTTTGACTCTGAAAGGATCTTTTTAAAATGAATTTTAAAAATTTAGCCTTAGTACCTCATTAAATTCCTGGCCATCCTCACTCCCAATAACTAAAGTGTAGGAGCTCTATATTGATGAGAAAGAAACCCCAACAGAGAAGGAAAGAACATATGGAGCCTGTCCCATCTCTTATGTGACTTTTGTGAGTTACTTGCCTAGGAAGTAACTATAGCAATCATCAGTCTGTTTTCCTTCTAGGGAATCTGATCGCAAACTACTATGTTTACAACAGATAAATCTATTGCTGAATATGTTTATGTGTAACTGAGGGACCCAGGATTTGACCTGTTAGTCTTTTTCTAGTTGTAAAAGGCAAACCAAAGAGAATATTCATGGTAACCAGAAGGCTTTGTGTATACAGTTTTAAAACACTGTTGAAATCATTCTTGGATTTGTTTGAACAAAGATTCTTCATATACCATATGGTTTGGTGATGTCTCAGCCTATTGAGCACCAGTGTTCTGGCTGGACTGGACCTTGTGGCTCTTATGATGATTGCAAGGAAAACTTCCATTGTAACCCCATTTGAAAACTTAAAACATAAAGATTTACTACTTATAATGCTTGGAATTACATAGTACACCTGGGGACCAAACAGCGAGGTGACTGGTAGAGAGAGAGAGAGCACATGGGCTGGGGTTCTTCTTTTATCAGGGTCCAGGGTGGGGGCCTAGGGTTACATAGGCTTACTCTTTATCGTTAATTTAAAACATAAGAGCAGAAATTTAAATCAAAGGAAAAGAAAAAGTAAGTGACTGAAATGAGCAATTATTGAAATCTACTAAGATCTTTACAACAAAGGAAACTCAACTGGGGATGTTCTACTCTTTGTCTCCTCTAGTGGCTGGCAATGTATTGATTGAGATTGCTTTCTTTTACATGAATGCCAGCCTCCTTGGCAATCAAAGCTTATGTTAGGAACTTGCATTTCAAAAAGAAAAACAATGGCAGAACAAATGTGAGGGCTCACATAAGTGAAAGTGAAAGTTGCTCAGTCATATCCGACTCTTTGCGACCTCAGACCCCATAGACTGTAGCCCACTAGGCTCCGCTGTCCATTGACTTCTCTAGGGAAGAACGCAGGAATGGGTAGCCATTCCCTTGTCCATGCGATCTTCCCAACCCAGGGATCAAACCCAGGTCTCCCGCATTGCAGGGAGATTGTACACCATCTGAGCTACCAGGGAAGCCCGAGGGCTTACTTTACACATATCCTAAACTGTTAGGCTTCAGTTCCTCAATCAAAATGAAGTGACAGCACCAAATGACTTATCTCTAAGATCTCTTCTAATTCTACTAAATTGGATCCCAGATTTCACTGATGACCACAAATAGAAAGTGCGGTGAAAATTTTTAGTAATGAGCTTTATTTCATTGGGAATGTGCTGATGGACATATTATGTATAAGGTGGGATTCAAGTAACATCTTTTTTTCCCCTGCATTTTCTCCATACTATCTTCTTCAAATGATGAATTGCTCTAATGTTCTTATGAAAAATCTGTCATTATGTTTTACTGATATTGAATGTTTCAATGTATGTACACATTTCCTATCTTGGCTAATTCCATCAAACACTGCAATTCCTACCAGGTGAAAAGTTGCATCCAAACATGAGGTCAATAATACAATTTATTCAACAAATATTTCTTGAGCAAACTGCATGTTAAAGAGCTAAAAGAAATGATTCTGTTAATATCTTGACCTTTAACCTTCTCTATGACCTGGAGCACTCTCTTGCATCAGTATTTTATTTTAGATTAACTGATTTGGAGAGACAAATCTTAAGGTCTTTTGCTGGCTCTAAAATTTTATTATTTTCTTCACTGTGCTAAGCAAAGTATATACAGAATAACTTAGAGCATCCCACAAAGAGATGCGGAAAAGGAGTACATCAAGGCTGTATATTGTCACCCTGCTTATTTAGCTTCTATGCAGAGTACATCATGAGAAATGCTGGGCTGGAAGAAGCACAAGCTGGAATCAAGATTGCCAGGAGAAATATCAATAATCTCAGATATGCAGATGACACCACCATTATGGCAGAAAGTGAAGAGGAACTAAAAAGCCTGTTGATGAAAATGAAAGAGGAGAGTGAAAAAGTTGGCTTAAAGCTCAACATTCAGAAAATAAAGATCATGGCATCTGGTTCTATCACTTCATGGCAAATAGATGGGAAATAGTGGAAACTGTCAGACTTTATTCTTTTGGGCTCCAAAATCACTGCAGCTGGTGACTTCAGCCATGAAATTAAAAGACACTGACTCCTTGGAAGAAAAGTTATGACCAACCTAGATAGCATATTGAAAAGCAGAGACATTACTTTGTCGACAAAGGTCCGTCTAGTCAAGGCTATGGTTTTTCCAGTGGTCATGTATGGATGTGAGAGTTGGACTGTGAAGAAGGCTGAGTGCTGAAGAATTGATGCTTTTAAACTGTGGTGTTGGAGAAAACTCTTGAGGGTCCCTTGGACTGCAAGGAGATCCAACCAGTCCATTCTGAAGGAGATCAGCCCTGGGATTTCTTTGGAAGGACTGACACTAAAGCTAAAACTCCAGTACTTTGGCCACCTCATGCAAAGAGTTGACTCATTGGAAAAGACTCTGATGCTGGGAGGGATTTAAGGGCAGGAGGAGAAGGGGATGACAGAGGAAGAGATGGCTGGATGGCATCACTGACTCGATGGACATGAGTCTGAGTGAACTCTGGGAGTTGGTGATGGACAGGGAGGCCTGGTGTGCTGCGATTCATGGGGTTGCAAAGAGTCAGACAAAACTGAGCGACTGAACTGAACTAAACTGAACTGATTGCTAGCGGGGAGTCCACGAAGGTGTTTGAATAAGGCAATACTACTGATAGATATTTTAGATGGAATAAGATAAAATTCTGAGGCAGGCTGAGTAATGGAATTATACTATGGTACTTAGCAGGGAATTCTTTATGGTAGAGAGAAAAATTGGGCAAACTTATGGAAAAAAGATGAACTAACCTATTATGTTACACCTTTCCACTGTTTAAACAGATTGATTTGTTCTTATTGTGTCAATATTTTAGCAGTGAATATTACTATTTGCAAATACATATTTGAAAGCAGAAAACACTAAGAAAGAGGTATATTTTTGTTTTCTATTTATATTTTTAAAATATTTATTACTTAGACATCATCTAAAATAAGACAATGTCATTAGGATACCCATACCTGCCTTGCTTTCATAAACGGAAATGGAACACTTAAAGATAAAATTCTCTTAGCCCCTGTGGGAATCAATAAAGCTTGAAAGATAAAACTCTGGTTAGAATTTTTATGAATCGGAGTGAAATTTTATTGAGGACTTCTAAATACATAATATAGTTTTACTTTTTATTGCGTATTCTCTTGCCATGTCGTTCCCTCCATTGATGAAGACTCTACCTGCAATGCAGAAGACCCCAGTTCAATTCCTGGGTCAGGAAGATATGCTGGAGAAGGGATAGGCTACCCACTCCAGTATTCTTGGGCTTCCCTTGTGGCTCAGCTGGTAACGAATCTGTCTGCAATAAGGAGGAGCTGGGTTCACTCCCTGGGTTGGGAAGATCCCCTGGAGAAGCGAAAGGTTACCCACTCCAGTATTCTGGCCTGGAGAACTCCATGGACTGTATAGTCCATGGCATCGCAAAGAGTTGGACACAATTGAGCGACTTTCACTTTCACTATCAAAGTTGCAATAATGATAGTAGTACTGAGTTCATTGATTCATGAAGCTTAAATAAAATAAACATTCAAAGTTAGAAAAAACTGAATTTAAGAGAACATATATTTTCTAAAGTTGTGGTTGCTTGAATTCATTTTAGCGTTCAGTTCACTTCAGTTCAGTCACTCAGTCACGTCTGACTCTTTGTGACCCCATGAATCGCAGCACACCAGGCTTCCCTGTCCATCACCAACTCTCAGAGTTCACTCAGACTCACGTCCATCGAGCCAGTGATGCCATCCGGTCATCTCATCCTCTGTCGTCCCTTCCTCCTCCTGCCCCCAATCCCTCCCAGCAGCAGAGTCTTTTCCAATGAGTCAACTCTTCGCATGAGGTGGCCAAAGTACTGGAGTTTCAGCTTTAGCGTCAGTCCTTCGAAAAAACACCCAGGACTGATCTCGTTTAGAATGGACTGGTTGGATCTCCTTGCAGTCTGAGGGACTCTCAAGAGTCTTCTCCAACACCACAGTTTAAAAGCGTCAATTCTTCAGCACTCAGCTTTCTTCACAGTCCAACCCTCACATCCATACATGACCATTGGAAAAACCATAGCCTTGACTAAATGGATCTTTGTTGGCAAAGTAATGTCTCTGCTTTTCAATATGCTATCTAGGTTGGCCATAACTTTCCTTCCAAGGAGTAAGCATCTTTTAATTTCATGGCTGCAATCACCATCTGCAGTGATTTTGGAGCCCCCAGAATAAAGTCTGACACTGTTTCCACTGTTTCCCCATCTATTTGCCATGAAGTTATTGGGACCAGATGCCATGATCTTTGTTTCCTGAATGTTGAGCTTTAAGCCAACTTTTTCACTCTCCTCTTTTACTTTTGTCAAGAGGCTTTTTAGTTCTTCTTCACTTTCTGCCGTAATGGTGGTGTCATCTGCATATATGAGGTTATTGATATTTCCCCCAGCAATCTTGATTCCAGCTTGTGCTTCTTCCAGCCCAGCGTTTCTCATGATGTACTCTGCATAGAAGTTAAATAAGCAGGGTGACAATATACAGCCTTGACGTACTCCTTTTCCTATTTGGAACCAGTCTGTTGTTGCATGTCCAGTTCTAACTGTTGCTTCCTGACCTGCATATAGGTTTCTCAAGAGGCAGGTCAGGTGGTCTAGTACCACTGCTTAAATCTGTTACCTATTTAATAGTCAAGCCTCAGTTTCCTTAGCTATAAAAAAACAACATCAATACCAACTCTTCCTTGGGTTAATTGGGAGGAGTAACAAAATGATATCATAAGCATAAAAAGGAAACAATGGCTGACACCTTATTAACACCCTCCATAGCTCATAGTAGTTTGTTGTATCTATAACTTAGGCACATTAAAATTTAGGATGGTTACAGGGAACAGGGAACAGCCAAGCTTTGATTCATTTTAGATGACCTTGAGTTGTAGAAAAAGAAATACAATTACTGACAACAAAATGACCTTAGTGCTGGATTAAAATGTACAGAGGTAACAGAGTTTAAAAAGACACTTTACGTATATCACCAGTTCTTTTTCAGAAAGAAAATACATTTAGATAGATAGATGGATATACTGATCAATTGAGTGATTGGTCAATAGATGCTCATACAGCATTTGAGTGACTGTTCCAAATCATTTTACTAAATTCCCTAGCATACTTTGTCTTCTGTTTTTAGGAATGAAAAAAAAAATCCTGTAATAATCAAAGTAACACATGTTAAGGAAGATAATTTGGAGAACAGAATAAACTATAAATGATGAATGTGAAAATTGCGTAGAAACTTTCTATCAAGAGGTAAAAAGACTATTATTATATTAGCATATTTCCTTTCAGTCTTTTTGTGGTTTCATTAGTTGAATTCATACTTCCTATGAGATGTTATATCCCTGCTTTTACTTAAAAGCATATTATGAGCACAGTCTGACTTTATGAAAATTTAAAAAAATATATTAAATAACTATAAAGTCCCCTCATGTTACCCCGGGAGAAGGCAATGGCACCCCACTCCAGTGCTCTTGCCTGGAAAATCCCATAGACGGAGGAGCCTGGTGGGCTGCAGTCCATGGGGTCGCAAAGAGTCGGACACAGCTGAGCGACTTCACTTTCACTTTTCACTTTCATGCACTGGAGAAGGAAATGGCAACCCACTCCAGTGTTCTTGCCTGGAGAATCCCAGGGACGGGGGAGCCTGTTGGGCTGCTGTCTCTGGGGTCGCACAGAGTTAGAAACGACTGAACTGACTTAGCAGTAGCAGCATGTTACCCCAAAATTTCCAAGAATCTAGGTAATACATACCTTTTTCACACGACTTTTGTTTTCCAAGTGGTGAAGGAGTTGGGGAGTTAACCAAATAAGAATTTGTTGAGGACCAGTTGAGGTTCCTTGTATTTTGCTAGCCTTATGGGATGGAAAAATATAGAGTATTTGGAGAAAATACAAATTCAGCTAAATACAAAGAATCAGAGCTTGGAATTTATAGTTGAGATGCTTAAATGAAAGGAAGAAAGGAGGAAAGAAGGGCCATGAGCAGCAGGGAAAAGGAAAAGCAAAGGGCCATAAAACAGTGATTTTCAAGTTGTGGGTCTTGAGCCATTCGCAGTCATGATTAGCATTTATAAAGAAAATGAAAACTGATAGACTAGAAAACATCAATGAGCATTGCACATAGTTCTTGTAAATACTGTTTATAAAATGTAATTCAGTCTGTCATAATAGAAAATTTATTCTGACTATGGATCTTGGGAAGAAACTATTTAAACAGCATTATATTAGACTATTAAAACTTTAGTCATTGTATAGTTACTTTAGTCCATTAAACCTATTCCTTAGTTTTATAGAAGCTCAAGATCCAGAGTAGAAAAAATGATTTGTTCAAGGACACACAGAGTCAAAATCTGATTCCTCTCTGCTGCCCTTTTCACACAACACAACAACAAATATTAAGTTATGGATTTTTTTTATCCTGTCAAACTCACAATGTATTCCATATCCAGTACCCCCTTGTTTCCCTTTCAGATTGTTCTTAGTTTTAGTGCAAGCCTGATGACTAATTGGAGCCATCTATGTCTTTTTTGTCACTCTGAATGGGGGACTTGGACAAAGCAATGGTTTGGAGACAGAACTAAAATTACAGTTCTTGATTCAATGGCATTTGCATTTCTAGCCCTACAGTGTTTTATAATCATGCTGTAAATGTAGTCAATGCCAAATTTTATAGTGATTATACAAATAAACACTATGTGTCAACAGAACATTCTATGGTATTATGCCTTTAAGTTAAAATTTATCAAAATAAAATGAGCAGGGGGTGGATATAGAAGTACAATGTAGTATACATTCTTCAGAAGACTTGCTCAATAAGTACTGAGTTTTGATCGATTGATACAGTGTCATATTTGACTAAAGAGGTGGGGAAGTTGCTACTGTCGCTTTGTGCTGCATGGCAGCAGAATGCACTATTGATTTTATATGTTGGATGGGTTGTCAGAGTATAGTGCATTGTTGATTTTGACTTTTATAGCCAACATGTTTCCTTTAATTGGATCATTTGTAAAAGAGAGGAGGGGACCTGTTCTCCTTTGACAGTGACTGATTACAATCATTTCATGTTTGTCAATATTTGATAAACCCACCCTTACCCAACAACATGGCTGCCTTTGTTCATTCTGGTTCCACTTCTCTATTTACCTTAGTATCACTGCAACTGATATGCCCCAACTTTCACTAACAATCCATGACTATATTTACTCGTTCAGTAACAGACAGTCAATATTTCCTTAAGTTTGCCAAACAAGTCCCTTCTGAAAATAACAACCAGTGCATTCCCAGCATTCTATTTGGTCTCCAGCCCCTACTGATACAGTGTTACAAATTGTCAAATTATGCAGGGTGTTATAGATATTCACTAGGAATCTTTAGTTGTTGTACATTGTGAACTATCAGATCTCAATGTGGAAATGAGAAGATAGAATAATCCATTGCCATTAATAATCTTTACCTTCTCATTTTAGTATTTTTCCACACCTGTGGACTGTAGCCTGACTCATGGAGATCATGATTCTTAGAACTTTTCAGTCATTCCCAGAAAGTGAAAGTTTTATATATAAATTAAGGGGAATTGTTGACCCATGTCTTGCCTTTGTTGGAGAAGGCAATGGCACCCCACTCCAGGACCCTTGCCTGGAAAATCCCATGGATGGAGGAGCCTGGTAGGCTGCAGTCCATGAGGTCGCTAAGAGTAGGACACTACTGAGTGGCTTCACTTTCACTTTTCACTTTCATTCATTGGAGAAGGAAATGGCAACCCACTCCAAGGTTCTTGCCTGGAGAATCCCAGGGATGGGGGAGCCTGGTAGGAGGTTGTCTATGGGGTCGCACAGAGTCAGATATGACTGAATTGACAGCAGCAGCAGCAGTTTTGCTTTGTTCTAGATGTCCATTTATTTGGCTGTTGCTGATTTTATCTTTTGTTCTCTACAATCCTCTAATTTCTTCCCAAAAGGAGAGAAAGTTTACTGATTTGGCTGTTGCTTTTGTTTTTCTATACAATAACTAAAATCCTCCTAGCCCCCTTTTTCACCTGAGTTCTTTATACTCAGAATTGGAAGTGTTTCTGAGGTAGATTAACAAATGTCTTTAGGAATAGGAATCTTAGTGGGGGAAAAAAAAACAAAAAAAAACAAAAAAACAAAAACAAACTGCAGTTCAGTTTAGTTCAGTTCAGTCAGTCAGTCGTGTCCCACTCTTTCCGACCCCATGAATTGCAGCACACCAGGCCTCCCTGTCCATCACTAGCTCCCGGAATTCACTCAGACTCACGTCCATTGAGTCAGTGATGCCATCCAGCCATCAAATCCTCTGTCGTCCCCTTCTCCTCTTGTCCCCAATTCCTCCCAGCATCAGTGTGTTTTCCAATGAGTCAACTCTTTGCATGAGTTGGCCAAAGTATTGGAGATTCAGCTTTAGCATCATTCTTTCCAAATAAATCCCAGGGCTGATCTTCAGAATGGACTAGTTGGATTTCCTTGCCATCCAAGGAGCTCTCAAGAGTCTTTTCCAACACCACAGTTCAAAAGCATCAATTCTTCAGTGCTCAGCTTTCTTCACAGTCCAACTCTCACATCCATACATGACCACTGGAAAAATGATAGCCTTGACTAGATGGATCTTTGTTGGCAAAGTAATGTCTCTGCTTTTCAATATGCTATCTAGGTTGGTCATAACTTTTCTTCCAAGAAGTAAGCATCTTTTAATTTCATGGCTGCAGCCACCATCTGCAGTGATTTTGGAGCCCCCCAAAATAAATTCTGACACTGTTTCCACTGTTTCCCCATCTATTTCCCATGAAGTGATGGGAGAAGATGCCATGATCTTCATTTTCTGAATGTTGAGCTTTAAGCCAGCTTTTTCACTCTCCTCTTTCACTTTCATCAAGAGGCTTTTTAGCTCCTCTTCACTTTCTGCAATAAGGGTGGTGTCATCTGCATATCTGAGATTATTGATATTTCTCCCGACAATCTAGATTCCAGCTTGTGCTTCTTCCAGCCCAGCGTTTCTCATGATGTACTTTGCATATAAGTTAAATAAGCAGGGTGACAATATACAGCCTTGATGTTCTCCTTTTCCTAGTTGGAACCAGTCTGTTGTTCCCTGTTCAGTTCTAACTGTTGCTTCCTGACCTGCATATAGGTTTCTCAAGAGGCAGGTCAGGTGGTCTGGTATTCCCATCTCTCTCAGAATTTTCCACAGTTTATTGTGATCCACACAGTCAAAGGCTTTGGCATAGTCAATGAAGCAGAAATAGATGTCTTTCTCCCCAGGTCCATAGGTGCCCAATATGCTACTGGAGATCAGTGGAGAAATAACTCCAGAAAGAATGAAGGGATGGAGCCAAAGCTAAAACAATACCCAGCTGTGGATGTGACTGGTGATAGAAGCAAGGTCCAATGCTGTAAAGAGCAATATTGCATAGGAACCTGGAATATCAGGTCCATGAATCAAGGCAAATTGGAAGTGGTCAAACACGAGATGGCAAGGGTGAACATCGACATTCTAGGAATCAGCGAACTAAAATGGACTGGAATGGGTGAATTTAACTCAGGTGAACATTATATCTACTACTGCAGGCAGGAGTCCCTTAGAAGAAATGGAGTAGCCATCATGGTCAACAAACGAGTCTGAAATGAAGTACTTGGATGAAATCTCAAAAATAACAGAATGATCTCTGTTCGTCTCTAAGGCAAAACATTCAATATCACAGTAATCCAAGTCTATGCCCCAAGTAATGCTGAAGAAGATGAAGTTGAATGGTTCTATGAAGACCTACAAGACCTTTTAGAACACCCCCAAAAGATGTCCTTTTCATTATAGGGGACTGGAATGCAAAAGTAGGAAGTTAAGAAATACCTGGAGTGACAGGCAAATTTGGCCTTGGAGTACAGAATGAAGCAGGGCAAAGACTAATAGAGTTTTGCCAAGAGAATGCACGGGTCATAGCAAACACCCTCTTCCAACAACACAAGAGAAGACTCTACACATGGACATCACCAGATGGTCAACACCGAAATCAGATTGATTATATTCTTTGCAGCCAAAGATGGAGAAGCTCTATACAGTCAGCAAAAACAAGACCAGGATCAGACTGTGACTCAGACCATGAACTCCTTATTGCCAAATTCAGACTTAAATTGAAAAAAGTAAGGAAAACCACTAGACCATTCAGGTATGACCTAAATCAAATCCCTTCTGATTATACAGTGGAAGTGAGAAATACATTTAAGGGACTAAATCTGATAGATAGAGTGCCTGATGAACTATGGACTGAGGTTTGTAACATTATACAGAAGACAGGGATCAAGACCATCCCCATGGAAAAGAAATGCAAAAAAGCAAACTGGCTGTCTGGAGAGGCCTTACAAATTGCTGTGAAAAGAAGTGAAAAGCAAAGGAGAAAAGGAAAGACATAAGCACCTGAATGCAGAGTTCCAAAGAATAGCAAGAAGAGATAAGAAAGCCTTCCTGAGCAATCAATGCAAAGAAATAGAGGGAAACAACAGAATGGGAAAGGCTAGAGATCTCTTCAAGAAAATTAGAGATACCAAGGGAACATTTCATGCAAATATAGGCTTGATAAAGGACAGAAATGGTATGGACATAGCCAAATAGAAGATATTAAGAAGAGGTGGCAAGAATACACAGAAGAACTGTACAAAAAAAGATCTTCAAGACCAAGATAATCCCAATGGTGTGATCACTCACCGAGAGCCAGACACCCTGGAATGTGAAGTCAAGTGGGCCTTAGAAAGCATCACTATGAACAAAGCTAGTGGAGGTGATGGAATTCCAGTGGAGCTATTTCAAATCCTAAAGATGATGCTGTGAAAGTGCTGCACTCAATATGCCAGCAAATTTGGAAAACTCAGCAGTGGACACAAGATTGGAAAGGGTCCGTTTTCATTCCAATCCCAAAGAAAGGCAATGCCAAAGAATGCTCAAACTACCGCACAATTGCACTCATCTCACATGCTAGTAAAGTAATGCTCAAAATTCTCCAAGCCAGGCTTCAGCAATACGTGAACTGTGAACTTTCTGATGTTCAGGCTGGCTTTAGAAAAGGCAGAGGAACCAGAGATCAAATTGCCAACATCTGCTGGTCATTGAAAAAGGAAGAGAGTTCCAGAAAGACATCTATTCCTGCTTTATTGACTATGCAAATGCCTTTGACTGGATCACAAACAGCAGTTAGGAGATCTGAATAATGTTCCTCTGGTTAGGTTTGTCATTCAAGTTATCTCTTCTAGAATTTATTCACCTATGGATTATGAAGGTTAGAATGCTTTGGAGATATCTTCTACAATTCTTTATAATTCCATGGTTCTCATCTCTCAGTCTTCTGTGCTCTAAGGCAGAAGCTTAAAAGGCAACCTGTCTTTTTCAGAAAGAGGCCACCTAAAATAGGTAGATGATTCAGAGGGACTGAGGAATCCTACTGTTCACTCTCTGAACAAAAGTTGCCAGACTGCTTTCTAGATGTTCTGCAAGTAATGATGGATGATGATACTGTTACTCTTTTTTTCCCTTGTATTCTACAAATCATATGCTTTGTTGACAGGTTTTTCTATTTGTGCCAAGAATGAGCATTTTTGAAACCAATTCTTTTTAATTAGAGGATGCTGACAGCACATAGTCAAATATAGCACATTGGCTATTTGCAGGTACAAACATTCACTGTAACCTCATTGACTTGAAAAAAAAAATTGGAATTAGTGAGATTCAGAGAAAGATATTATTGGCTGTATGAAAAACAATAAATATCAAAATGCTGCTCTGTATGCATTTCTCACTTAACATATACAATGAGACATTGTCATTTATTTAGAATATTTGAAATCCTGATGTAATAATATTTAAAACAAGTTATGTGAATTTCAGATTTGTGACACACTGTAAGCACTTTTAAGTTTAATTGCTAAACCAACTTTACTAAAGATAGATTGAAGTATGAACTGAGTGTAGCACAAATTTTAAATAGTTTTATTTGTGTTATCTAACCGTTACTTTCAATGGTGCACTGTCTTACAGACTACTTCCTGGAGTTAACAGGTCACTTTTTGGTAAATAAAACTCAACCCTCATCTTTAGAGACCTTTGTGATGGTGAATGGGGCCTGCTGTTCAACACCTCACCCACTTCTGCCTCCTATTTCTCTCCTCTGGTGAGTTGATTCTTGAGAAATTGGTGGAAGAGATCAAGTATTTCACAATTAATTGCAAAACTATAGATATCCTCTACATGATGTGCATTCAAATCGTAGCTTAGAGGGACGCATGGTATATCCTATAAGAGACAAATTTTCTCATATAGAGAATATCCTCTGTGGTTGAGCTTCTCATCATTTCCTCTTAGTCTGAATCCTTTGTCATATACAAGATATTTTAGCACTGTGAGAACCTCCAGTATCATATGCACCTTTTGAGTGAGATGTATGCAAATCATTTCAAGCCTGCCTGTGCCTGATACGTTCCATTTTCCCAAGATAAATTCATTTTTTTAATATCTTTACTACTTCAATGATATGAGTGCATGGATTTCCCCCTGTCTTTGTTCACAGATTCTCTCTATTTTTTTTTTCTCTTGCTCAAAAAGGCCTAAGGTCAGATCAATAAGATTCCCTAGCAAGTGTTTAACCAGTACATGAGAATCAGTTTTATGGTAGACATCACCAAACTCTAAAAAGAACTGGATACTGAACTCCCAACCCAAGGAAGAAAGAAAATAAAAAGTAATATAGTTAGCTCTCAAGGTTGACATGTCACAGTTAAGTAAATTTCATTGAATTCTTCATCTTTCCTTTAGATAAGCTGAAGTTCTAAAGAAGAAAACTAGATCCTTCAAAAATATGCATAACATGTACTTACCCTTTAGAATTGTGTATACTTGGGACTTGTTTTCAGCCTTGTGACTTTGATTTTAATCAAATATTAATGGAAATTTCCATTCAATATAATTCTACAATTATATTGTAAAGTACCATCTGGATTTGTACTCTATCAAGAGAATATGAATATATTAAATACTTGTGTTTGTTCTTGATATGGCCAAACCAATGAATAATATGATTCTTGAGCTATTTGATAACATGAAGATATCACCCATTATTTGCTAAAATGTTGGCAGTTTCACTCACTATTACTTTAGATTAGTGCAAATGTCAAGGTAGTGAAAAATGCAAATGATACCTTAATATTATAATAAAAATAGGAGTCTCCACACACTTTGCAGACTGCCTGGACAGAGAATCCTGTGGACAGAGGAGCCTGGGGGGCTGCTGTCTATGGGGTCACACAGAGTTGGACGCGACTGAAGTGATTTAGCATGCATGCATGCATGCATTAGATATTGTCCTGACTACAATTGGCCAGGTCAGGTAAACCTAAAGATTAGCAACCAGAGCATCTAATTATTCAAAATTATATTTAACATTCTAGTTATGATTGGATTGGTTAAAGAAAGCAAGATCAGATGTTAAGACAATGTCCAGCACTCTATGGTGCCCATAATATGCTGCAGACTTCTAGAGAGAGAGCAGTAAAGGAAATTCAAGACAAGTACAAGAAATAGTTTCAACTTTTCAGAGGGCAGAGGCCTATCAAAATATTCCCAGTACCACATATGACAAAGCTCAGAAAGGAGTATTACAGAAGGTACGCATCATACTCATTTAAGCTAAGGAGAGAGTGTGTAAACAAGTATAAGTCATGAAGTCCAGTGAATGGGTAAAACAGTACCAATCAAAGAGATAGAAAATCATCCCCAAGCACGATGGTTTCTACACCTGGGCTGCTCCTAGTACTATTAGATCTGTGAAGGACACATTAGCCAAAGCCTGGTCCTCAAAACACGAGTCAGGTCGGGAGTTCTCTCCAGCCTTATTGTGCTGTATTGTTGGCTTTATTTTCCCCCTTCCTCTTTTTTTCTGCTTTTAAGGGTTTCAGTCATTTTTATTCATTTCAACAGCAGGTGTGAAATAGTAAGCTGTCATCTGCCTTTTTGTAGTACTGCAGGCCAAAATTATAAATGAGTTGACATTAATGGCAGTCCAGAATTTAGTGCTGCATTCGTAGATGGTATTGAAAATGTTTTGATATGACAGATGAAATGCTTGCCGCTGAAACTTCAGTTAGACTTTAGTTGGCTACATCTGGCAGGATTATTTTTTTATGCTCTGCTGTTGGTATCTGGTTTTTCAGGCATTTCTTCACCTTTATACTCCATTCTTCTTTCTCTCTTTTTTCTGATGTTGAATTTCCTTATCTCTTTTTCCTTGCCTTCTGTCTTTGGCATGATTAAGAGCTAATGAAAATTTAAAATAGTCTCACTAAACTAGAAAGATAAGGGCTTGAGTAAAAACTCAAGCTGCTTATCTTTTATCAGACCTCCTCAGGAAGAATACACACACACACACACACACACACACACACACTCACACAATCTAGTTAAAGTAAACATCAGGTCAGCCTTGGCAGGCAGAACACTAAACTTAGCTGTATAGGTTACTTTATAGAAAAATAACAGTGTTCTATGTTTAAATAAGTTTTTAAAATATTGTTTAAGCAAAGATGAATGAATTTCTTTTCCAAACAACTCTACAGAGTCTTTGAAGAGTGATCTTGAATGTATGTTTTCTCTTGGTCACTGTGGTCCCCAAGGTTGTCACTTCTTAGGGTCCCTTAACTAATTTTGTTTATATATGGTTAGACCAGACAAATGTTGACCTTAACTACTTTATGGGCAAGCTTTTCCCTATATAACTTTTCTCAAGAGTCAGAGATAAAAACTATTGCTTTTTAAAAATTTTTATTTCCTTATGATCTCTGTTCTTATTCACCACATTTGTCTCAATTGTATCAGGTGGGTTCGAGTGCAAATTTCCTATTACCTACGTTTTTGGAAACTTCAATTTGGAAGAGTCACAGTATTGATCTCATTTCTGAAAACTGAAGAAGACAGTCCATCTCATCCTTAAAAATAAGAAATACCTTTTGGTTTAGCTTTTCAAATTTCTCTTTGAAAATTCACTCTATTGTTCTCTTGAAAGTGTGCTTACCTTTCATTGGATTGTCATCAGGAAATATCTTTACATGTAAAATTTATCAATCCTTTAAATATTTCTAAATTTCAGTATATGAAATATTTGGACATTGTTCAGAAAATCTCAGTGTTTATATTCAATATTGGTAGGTCACACGAAACTGAAAGAGCCTTTATTTTACAGGGATAGAAAATATAATGTGGAAGTTAGGAAATAAATTTAGCCCTTACCACCTGATTGAGACTGGGATCGATAAATGAGGAGAGCAGGAAGAAGCCTCTGTGAAAATATCAGGTAGTACATCACATGATAAAATTAAAGAACAAAGATCTATGTGTACTGCTGTCACCGAATACTATAATATGGATGAAGAGTTGGGTTATTTTGCCTGTG
Organism: Capra hircus; assembly: GCF_001704415.2. NCBI lineage: Eukaryota > Metazoa > Chordata > Mammalia > Artiodactyla > Bovidae > Capra > Capra hircus. The sequence goes on along the minus strand of NC_030831.1, from coordinate 18,704,730 downwards.
AAGGCAGTGAAGAATTCATGAGGATGGAATTTGGATTGGGTCCTGAGAACGAACAGATATGATCCCAGTGTAGGAGGGCATTTCAGACAGCAGAAACAGCTGAAATAAAATGAAACTCAGAAGCATGAAGATATGTATGTTTCAAGAAGTTTAAGGAGTCCAGTTAGAGTAAAATATGTGTATAGGTAGATTTGTGTTGAGTTAAGGAGTCTCAATCCTAAAAGCTGGATTCAGAGCACAATGTGAAGGCAATGGGTTGTTAAGGGGATTGGGCCTTATTCTGCAGGTGAAGTTAAAAAAAAAATAAAAGTGTGGAAACACACGGATTTCATGTCCATGTACATGTCTGACTGAGGGTCCTCATATGGCAGCAATAAAAAGAGAACTGAGAAAACTTATTAGAGCAAGAGCAGGAGGATGAAGTTTTGGGGGTGACTATACCAGCTGAATTGACTTACTTGTGGTTAGGATTGCTATGTTAATTGTATCATATTCTCTATTGTCTTGAGACATTTTCCTGTAATATCTCTATATTTAATACGTAGGTTTCATACAGTTTTAGTTCTAATACGATATATGAATAGGAAAGGTTGCATGAATTTAAGCAACATATTGGAGTCCAGGGTATCAGTAACATGTACATCTCAGAATTTTCCAGGGCAGACAGTTTATGTCCTAGGTAACTTACTTGATAATTGTTTCTTAGTAAGTGATGGTATGTTGTTATTGGCACTTATTGGAGCTTTGCATGATTGGAATTTGTATGAAATTATAACACAGTGTGGGGAGTATATATTGAGTGCCTATTCAGAGTGCTATGGAAAATAATGGAAATAACTGCATTGTTCTCAAGCTTTCACAGAAAATATGACTTTGGTACTCAGTTTTAGGGTTCAATCCCTGGGTTGGGAAGATCCCCTGGAGAAGGGAAAGGCTGCCCACTCCAGTATTCTGGCCTGGAGAATTCCAAGGACTGTATAGCCCATGGGGTCACAAGAGTTGGACATGACTGAGTGACTTTCACTTCACTGAGTTTTAAAATAAGAATTGAGTTTTCTAGGTGAGCAAAGGAAGGGAATGGTGCATTTCTTGAAGGTTTAATGTGATATGTTTTAAGAAGGAGGCATGATGATGGTGGGATAGCCAAGCAAGGAAAACTATGTAGGGGATGCCATGACTAGTATGTCTGCCAATACAGAGACGTAGAATGTTTCTCTGGAAGCTGTAGAATGGCACTGTAGGTTTCAACCACTGATATAACATGGAAGTAAGTTTTGTATGGAAGGTGGAAGAGCTATGCATGTTTATAGGAACACAGCTGTTTGACAGACACAGCTGTAAATGTAGCCCCATCATTTACCTGGTAGAAACTTCTCTAATTTCAGACCTGCTGTTTGATGAAATAGTAAGATATTAACAGAGCAAATAAATATGTATGACAATTTTAATAGTCTATGGGATCTTGATAGGAAAATCATTATTTAGAATATTTATCTAAAATCTACATTATTATCTTCCCCTACATTATTTTATTAAATTCACCATTTTTAAAAAACTGAATGTGTAACCATATGATGGGCATTGTGCTGCAAACACACAACACACAAGTTGTCCCACCAACAAGCTCCATTTTACTGGGCAACCAAGTTAGTGGCCAAGATATCTTCAACCTAGTATATTAGGAGCTGCCATGAGGGTAAATAAAGGGAACTCCAGGAACAACTGCTTATCCCTGTTTTTCTTTATTTTTTGTGGGGAAAGGGGGCTGACATAGTGAGACTTGCTAAAGGAAGTTCCACACAGGTTGATAACACTACTATATTGAAAAGAAACTGAAAATGTCCATTAGCGTTAGTTGCTTCGTTGTGTCCGTCTCTTTGTGACCCAGTGAACTATAACCTGCCAGGCTCCTCTGTCTATGGAATTCTCCAAGCAAGAATGCTAGAATGGGTTTGCCATTTCCTACTCTAGGGGATCTTCATGACCCAGAGATTGAACCTGGGTTTCCTGCATTGCAGGCAGATTCTTACCAGCTAAACCACCAGGGAATTTCACTTTAGTTTGCTAGGGTAGCCAAAACAAAATACCACTGGGTTGCTTAAACAATAGAAATGTATTTTCAGTTATAGAGTCTGGAAGCCCCCAATCAAGATGTCAATAGTTTGAATAAGTTCTCCTAAGTCCTTTTTCTTCAACTTGCAGTTAACTGCTTTCTCATTGTGTCCTCATATGGGCTTTCCTCTGCATGCTCCTGGTGTCTCATTTTCCTCCCATAAGGACATCAGTCATATTGGGGTAGAGACCAAATTTATGACCTATTTAATCTTGATTAATTCTTTAATAGTTGTATCTCCAAATATAATCATGTTGATTATTAGGACTTCAACAGATAAATTCCAGGGGAGCACACTGTAGACCATAATAAAGGGAATCAGATTTTTTGTTTGTTTGTTTGTTTCTAGATCCCACTTCACTGACTACATAGTTAAGTTGATAAACTCACTCAAGACAAAATTATAAGAAAATAAAAAAAATTTAACCTAACTTTTTCTGAAAATATTTTCTTAATAATGGAGTTCTACAAAAACTGATGTCTAATGTGCAAGGCCTCAGTTTTAGGACAAACTGAGGCAGGAGGCAATTTCAGGCAATGGATAGATTCTGAGAGTGCCCTAATCACATCCACCATATGAGCAATCACTTTCATAGTCTGTTCAAAGGACCAGTCCTACAATACTGTGCTGTTCTGGTACAAAAGAAAGTTATGGTTCAAGGGCTCCGTGCTTTCCTTGTTATGTGGTGCTATTACTGTCTGTGCACTATTTATTCAGTCTTGAATTGGAGAAACACATACATGCAAAGTACATAAACTGCACCAACAGCAAGAGCTGAAGGCAAATTCTCTGTGCTTCCTCTCAGGTGTTGGATTATTCCATGCTCACAGAAAATGGTCCTTGGTGAAGGACTGCTTAGGCATGGCTGCAAAGTTGTGTGTAAGGAGAAGAGTGGAGAGAGAGAACAGGGTTTCTCGTCTGCCTGTGGTGGTAGTGGTCCCTGGACTCCCTTAGGCAGCCCTTGAAACCCCAGGAATCTGCTCAGGGTGCCTCATAGAGGCCCCCTAGTTTGTTTCAGTCAGAACAGCCTTGCTTCCATTGACCTACCAGCTGGGTTTTGGGTTGTGATTTTATTTCAGTAAAGACCAATGTCTTTGCAATCATAGGTTATAAAGCCAGGTTCTCAGGAACTGTGACTTAATGGAGGTAGGCAAATTCACAGGTGTTGGAGATATGTTCAGAGGTAAGGGAACAAATGGAAAGAAGAGAGTCCAGGGATGGTCCTTCTGTCCTCGTGATTTAAACCTATCCATCAACCAGGATCAGTTAGGACCCATTCATTGACATCACATCCTCATCTCCAGAACTTCAGAGTCGTGGTATAACTCTTAAACTCTTTTCACTTACAGACTGCTTAGTCTCCAGGAAATATCTTGCCTCCTTCATGAGACATAATTTTCTGTGGGGCAGGAGTTATATATTTCATTTGTTAGCATGCCCATTGGGCATAATATTGTACCAGACACACAGCAATCCATTTATATATCTAGGCATTTAGCACATACCTATCAGGTATCTACTATTTGCCAGGGACTCTTTCAGATGCTTCGTTTACAAGGTTGATTAAAATGTCCAAAATTCCCCACTCTCTCGACACTTAACAGAAATTCTTGACTAACTGATATATGAGATTTCCTGCAGGATAGCTCAGTGATGCACTCTATAAAATCTAAAATTTTCTATTTACAGCTAAGAAATGAAAGGATAGCAACAAACTCACTTTCTGATGTTTGTACAAGCCAATTCCTGCTTTCTTTCCATTAACAGTTGACAAAACTACAGGGCCTCCCAGGGGTAGAAAAAAATCCATCACAAGGGACCTGGAGTTATGTTGGAAAGAATTCCGACCCAGGAGATTTATGAGGCAGTATAGTCACTGCTCAGGTGAAGGGAAGGTAGTGTTATAGCTTTAGATGTTTAAAACCTGGCTGCAAGAGAAGCAGGAAAATGCACCATGGGGAACAATCCCTTGCCAGATTCTGAGAGATGGAAAAATGACTTAATGGCACTTTCAGTGTCTTAACTTAGGTGATTTTTAATAGACTCATAAGATATAGATGCACCTTTCTCTAACGTGACTGACACAAACCACTGTTGTTGTTGGTTCCTAAGGGTGGGGAATTCATGATTAAGTGATAAAACAGATTTGATAGGCTAACCTGAAAATCATTTCTTTATTGAAGTCCTGGGTCAAATCATGCTCAACTCCAGAAGCCAAGAGACATTATGGGGCTTTAGATACTCAAAGGTTCATAGGGTCAAAAACTGGAAGGGAGACTGCAAGTGATCTATTTGAACCTTTGGCATTAGATATTAATAGGCTGGCAGTTTTCATTAAAACACCTGTGGATGAAAATAGATTGTTGGAAGAATTGTACTTATTGCAATTTCCCTGGCCATCTGACTCTAATCTTTCCTTCTAACATTATATTCCTAATGTGCTTTCTCATTTTTGCCAGCATGCTCACCAGTACTTCTAGTACAGAAGTCAATATCCTAAGTAGCAGTTCATACTTAGAGCTAAGGTGCTCTCAGAACTTCTCAGCTAGGCTATCCTGAGATTAAGACTAAATCCCTCTTCATTCAGAGAAAAACAAAATGAAAAAAAAAAAAAACTACACAAGGAATGACAGAAAACTTTCTAAACCAAGGAGAGCAAGACTATTATTATTTGTTCTTTTTTTTTTTTTTAATTCCAATGAAATGCATAGTATGCTCCACATTTTGAGGCTTGGAAGTAATTGCTTTGTATTGTAGACCATCTTTTTGTTGTGGACCTTCTCTAACCACTTCCAATGTCTCCCCCCTGCACCTAGCATAGTGGTGACTTGATAAATTCTTAGTGGACTATAGGGAGAAAGTTACTTTTAATGCTGGAATAACTGACACATGTAACACAATATGGGTGATTGTGGGCTGATCTAGCAAATCTTCCAGGGATACTACATTTGCATGCAATCTAAATTGTTCCAGATCATAGAAAAAGATAAGGTGTGTTTTTTTTTAGCACATTTTCTGTAGCTGGCATGAACTTGACACCATAATTAGTAAAAGACGTTCATGATACAAACACATATGCATATGCACACATTACAGAATAACCACATTTATAAATACAACTGCAAAAATGCCAAGTAAAATTTTAACAAATCAAAGTCTGTAATATATCAAAAGAATGATACAGCATGGCCAAATAAAGTTTACTCCAGGTGCGCAAAATGGGCTCACCATTACAAAAGCAATAAATATAATGTGTCCCATCAAAAGATCAAAAGAGAAGGGAAAAAAGAATTATAGATGCTAATATGCGTCTCATAAAGCTCAAATGTGTTTGTTATTAAAATAAACAGACTAAAGTGAAAATAAACTTTGGAATGAAATAGGATTATGGATAACATCTTGTTTTCCATGCTTACTATGCTACCTTGAATGACTACACAACTCCAGAGGCATACCTGATAAATTCTGGGAAAAAATAGATATTGGCTACGACTGCTATTATTCAGCAAGTTTCTGAAGTTCTAACTGATGAAATAGGATAATGAAAACTTAGAGATATAAATTTTATAAAGAAAGTGACAAAATACTATTGCTTACAGATTATAAGATTTCATCTAAAAACTCAGTGAATCAAAGGAAAAATTAGTTTGAGCTAACAGTGAAATGTGGTAAGGCTTAGAGCTATAAAGTAAATAGGAAACTAAAAGGCTTTCCTATACAGTAGCAATAGCTTCCCAGGTGGTTCTGCGCTGAAGAAACTGTCTGCCAATGCAGGAGATGTAGGTTCTGTCCCTGGGATGAGGAGATCACCTGGAGAAGGAAAATGGCAACCAATTCTGGTATTCCTGCCTGGAAAGTCCCATGGGCAGAGTAGCCTGGCAGGCTACCGTCCATGTGGTCACAAAAGAAAAGGACATGACTTACTGGAATTGGAGACTAAACAACAACAGTAGCCACAGAGCAACAATAACCACTTGGAACATGTAAACAAACAGAAGATTATATATTTGCCATAGCAGCCAAAATTTTAAAAATATATATCAAGAAGTAAGCAAAAATGTGTTAGTGGAAAAAGTCTCTAAAACTCTACTTGGATATATCTGCTTACACATCTACATCTGTTCATGTGTTTGTGTGTAGGTATACGTGTGGGGGAATTGGTAATGCTGTTCAGTTGCCCAGTCAAGTCTGACTCTTTGTGATCCCGTGGCCTGCAGCATGCCAGGCCTCCCTGTTCCTAACCATCTCCTGGAATTTGCCCAAGTTCATGTCCATTGCATCAGTGATGGGAATATGTGCATACTAATAAATAAACAGATATTAGGGCAATGTCCTATGACCCTGGATGGGAAGATAAAATATTGTGAAAATATTTATTCTTCAGAATTAAACTAACTTTAGTACAATCTCAATAAGTTGTCCAAATATTTAATTAATAAAAACTATGCTATATTTCTTCTAAGAAAACTAAATTAGTGAGCAGCTCAACTTTGAAAAAGAAGAAAGGATCCATCAGGTGTTCCTTGTCAAGTTTTACAGATTTAAAAATTAAAATAGTGTGATGTTGGTATAGAATAAACAGATACATCAGTGAAAAGCAGAAAGTCTAGAAACTAGACACATGTCATGCAGATTTAATATAAGATGTAAGAAAAACATGGGAATCTATTATTTAATAAATATGGATTAAAATGCAAAATGTTGAATTATACTTCACATATTATACTGAAATGAATAAAATAATTTAAATATAGATTTTTTAAACTTCTAGTAATAGAAGAAATATTAGTGAAGATTCATATAAGTTTGAGGTTTGGGAATGCTTTTAATATGATGCTAACATTGAAAAGAAAATCAAATGAATATTGATAGATTTTCATGAAATAAAACTTTTACATCTGCAGAGAAAAGAAGACAACTCTGGAAGGATATAAACAGACTAGCACAAATATTTTCAATATACACAATGATCACAGGATTAATGTTTTTGTTATAGAAAGCATGTTTTCAAAGCAAGAGAAAAAATAAGAGAAAAATAGGATATGGATGTGAATACATAGTTTATTAAAGAAGATAACAAAACAGTCAACAATCTGAAGTATATAAGAATTTATTCCGGAACATCCACTTCTAGGAGTTTTTTCTGAGAGAATACAGATGTAGCAAGCTGTGCTCATAGGTGATGTAAATTTAGGATTTAGCATAGTTTGTATCAATATTAGCAAGCAGCTAGAGAAAACGAATTCTATAGGCAAAAACAATGAAACAAATGATGAGTCATTCTGCAGTGGATTAATAATTATATTTTAGGTTAAGAATTTATGATATGGATGTTGTCAATGAGATATTTTTGAGTAAAATTGCAGGCAACAACCATCTGTGTGATATAATCATATACATTATCTGTGTAATTATATATATATAGAGAGAATATATACAACTGCTTCTTAAAGATTATTGTTAGTAATATTAACAGTGGCTAGATCTCTGTGGAATTACTGGAACTATGGATGAGTTTCGTTTATTTTCATTATAAACTTGTTATAGTGCTTGAGGGGCTTCCCTCATAGCTCAGTTGGTAAAGAAACTGCCTGCAATGCAGGAGACGTGGGTTGGGAAGAGCCCTTGGAGAAGGGAAAGGCTACCCTCTCCAGTATTCTGGCCTGGAGATTTCCATGGACTGTATAGTCCATGATGTCGCAAAGAGTCAGACATGACTGAGTGACCTTAACTTTCACTTTCACGTTCGTAGTGTTTGAAATCATAGATTACCTGTATAAAGTATATTTCTCCTTTAGAAAAGTAGTCCTGGATGAAGTGTTGAAAACAAAGAATATTCTATTTCTTGTCACATCTCTAAATCACCGCTTTCTTCTTCCAATCTAATTCCTTGTAAGATCCCTAAGGCTTAACCCTTAGCAACAGCAACTGCTGTTGTTCAGTCACTCAGTTGTGTGTGGCTCTTTATGACCCCATGGACTGCAGCATTCAAGGGCTTCCCTGTCCTGTACCATCTCCTGGAGCTTGCTCAAACTTATGGCTATTCAGTCGGTGATGCCATTCAACTATCTCATTGTCTGTCTATCCCTTCTTCTCCTGCCTTCAATCTTTCCGAGCATCAAGGTCTTTTCCAATGGGTTGGCTCTTTGCATCAGGTGGCCAAAGTATTGGAACTTCAGCTTTAGCAACAGTCCTTCTAATGAATATTCAGGGTTGATTTTCTTTAGGATCAACTGGTTAGATCTTGCAGTCTAAGGAACTCTCAGAAGTCTTTTCCAACACCACAGTTTGAAAGCATCAGTTCTTTGGTGCTCAGCCTTCTTTAAGGTCCAACTCTCACATCCATACATGACTACTGGAAAAACCATAGCTTTAACTAGATGGACCTTTGTTGGCAAAGCAATGTCTCTGTTTGGCTATAGTCACCATCTGCAGTGATTTTAGATCCCAAGAAAATAAAGTCTGTCACTGTTTCCTCATCTATTTGACATGAAGAGATGGGACCAATGCCTTTATCTTTGCTTTTTGAATGCTGAGTTTCAAACCAGCTTTTTCACTCTCCTCTTTCACCTTCATCAAAAGGCTCTTCAGTTCCTCTTCTCATTCTGTCATAAGTGTGGTGTCATCTGCATATATGAGTTTATCTATATTTCTCCCAACAATCTCAATTCCAGTTTATCCTTAAGTAGGGTGACAATATACAGCCTTGATGTATTCCTTTTCCACTTATTAACCAGTCCATTGTTCATGTCTGGTTCTAACTGTTGCTTCTTGACCTGCATACAGGTTTCTCAAGAGGCAGATAAGGTGGTCTGGCATTCTCATCTCCTTAAGAATTTTCCACAGTTTGTTGTGGTCCACGCAGTCAAAGGGCTTAACCCTGACTCTGTGCATATACTGGTCCCCAACTCAGTCTCAAATGGTTCTGCTATCCACAGCCACTATGGTATCTTTAAAATATAACCTACCACAAAATGTGTGCTATTAGCCAAAAAGTAGATGTAGGCATGCAAGCTAATCTCTGTTATTCTAGAGATTGTTTAAAACATGGTTTTTACTCATTAAAAAAAGGGTCATTTCTTTTACCTTTAAATTACAAAGTTTATTTTGTATTAAAATTGAGGGATTCTAGACAAACTATATTTTTCTAGCTGATAGGCATAGTTCCTGGGGCCTATAACACATTTAGAAGTTCACAAAATATTGGAGGAGGTCATGGAGAGATAGTGACCACCAGCTGACCCATGAGTTGGACAAGGCGGCAAAAGTTTCCCCACCCACTCCATTGTCTTTGGAATGTACGTTCCACCTACCATCATTCCCCCATTAGGAGCTGTTTCAAAGATACAGCCTTGAGAGAGTAAGGTTTTGCTGAGACCACCTAGATTGAATATCTGAATGAACCTTTTAAAGGCCTCTCTATAAGCTTTTCAGGTTCTCCATGTGGGTTCTGAGACCCCAAGATAAGCCTCCTACATAATTTCTCTTGCTTATTATCAACACCCATATGGAATGGCTGCCTCTTTCTTCATTCTTCTCTTGACCATCATGTCAGGTGCCAAATTTTGAACAAACGCGAACATGTTTCCATAGTGATTTGTTTTAAAATCAGAAGAAGTAAAGCCAATTATAATTATGATGAATAGCAGTATTCCATTATAAATCCAGTACGGATTATATTTGTCTTTACACCAGTGCAGTCATAAAATAGTTTATTTTATTGAGAGATAGGCCTATGAAGAAAACTACCTAGGTCCCTCAATATTAAAATGCAGCCCTGAATGATTCGTAGTCTGAAAAAAACTCAGAGCTTCCAGAGGACTTCAGAGCTAGGTGAAGCCCAATGGATGCCAATCCTTCTGCAAGGCTCAGTAGCTGCTCCTTTGGCAGACCTGAGTAACGGACTCCTGTACGCTTTCCAGTGGAGAGCAGCCTTGGAAGCCGTCCTGGCACGCACTGTTGCAGCCAGTAACAACCTCAGCTTTTATGATACGAAGCAGCATTTTCATTTAGCCTGTTTGAAGCCATTAGTTGTGAATTTAATTCATTATCTCTGAAATAAATTAAAAATATTAGAATTCGACTCTAACAAGACCAAAGAGTGTTTAATTTTATCTTCTTTCATTGTTATTTCTATTTTTGCGGTGCTTGCTTATGGTTTTTGAGAACTCAGAGGCAAAAATCCTGTTCTGAGTTGAATAGAAAGAGTTGAAAAATCAGAAAGAATAAATCCTTATCTAAGGAAGTATATATACAGTATGACTCCATGCAAAATATTGTCTTTGCTTGCTAACAGGCAAATAAAGTTAATATTTTGGAAGTGGGAGATGTCCAAAAGGAAAAAAAAAAAATGTCTGGTAAAGGTGCAAACTTCTGTCAAAAGAAGAGTTTATGTGTGTGTTTCTTTGTGTTTACACACTGGGTCTCATGTAAAACGTATTTCACGGCCATGGTCAAACAAAGTCCCAAGCCATAGCCAAAGTACTATGAAAGGAAGAAGTCATTCAATCTCAGCTCTTTGTCCTGCCCAGAAAAAGGAAAGGCAGACGAGGGGCGTGGGGGAGAAGAGGAGAGAGGAAAAGATAAATGGTAAATGTTAGGGCTTCTTCTGTGCAAAACATCCTGTTTACAAAAAAAAGAAAAAAAAATTAATCCAATGCCATTTTTCTTGAGAACAAAACCAAAGCAGACCCTGAAATGGCACTGACTTTGGTGGCCCAAGTGTCCCCTACTGCTTTCTATTAAGTCTGAAAGAAGAGGAATAAAAGCTCCATGAGAGACTTCAGTTTCATTATGTTCCCTGCAGACTAAAAAGCAATGGTAAATGGCGTCAAGGTCTTTAAAGAAATCTGAACAATCACAACAGCTTCCCGAATGTTTACTTTGAAGGAAGGAACATGTATTTTTCTCCACATGAAAACAACAACAAAAAGAGACTTCATTCCTAAATCTGAGTGCATAGATGACAAAGTGTGGGAAGTGGGCTTGGGAGGTCTTGATTCTTGTCTAGGGCCCCTTGGGAGGGTTGTGCCATTGGTACAACAGGTACACCTTCACCTTCTCTGCAAACACCTGCCTTGTTTCACACCAGCTCCTGCATCACACATAAGTGCTTAAAAATGTGTGTGTGAATGTGTTTAATTCACCTATTTGAAATACATCCATGACAATCTGTTTGGAATTCCTGTTCATGTTTTATAGTTTTGTTTATAAGACATTATAGTTACCAGATTATAAACTCTCAGAAAGATGAAGCTATTTATGGCTAACTCTCTTCAGTGAATGATACTATAATGTGAGGGCCCAAGAAATTGGGGAGTCCATTGAAAACCACCATGATAATTCTTATTGACCCTAATGATTTATGTGGGTTAATTCCAGTTAAACTCTAGAGAGAGTCTTACCTTCCTGATTAAAATGGGAAGTGATATTTGATCATTTCTAGCCTCTCCATCCTATAGAATGTGATGAGTCTCACTTCATAACCCATGAAAACATTTGAGATCCCTATATGATTGAAGTAGAGTAATCCCTAATACATTTGAACCTGACTGTCTTTTATTTCTCAAAGCCTGCTCCATGGACAGATTTTATCAATATCACCTGGAACATTACTGCAATGAAAACAGAGATCTGAATTTGGCAGCCTGGAAGACTGTTAAACAAAATGGCTAATGAATGATCAGGGCACATATTTAGGAAAAACCTAGGCAGCACTGGATATGGCGGGGTGGGAATGGCAGGACGAGACTTTTAGTCTGGTTCTCTGAGGTGCAATTAATTTATTCTCATACACTAAAGGAATGAAGAAACGGGCCCATGGTAGGACTGAGAGTGTGTTGTTTCTGTATCTAGTTTAATAAATTCGGTTATTTAGGACAAGCCAAGGAATAAATTCCTGAGTGTTCAAGAAAAATCATAAGCTTTGGAGTCAGACTGAATGCATGTATCTAACTTGTCCAGCCTCATCTACACAATAAGTATTTCAATACAAGACTTACAAGGTGATAGTGAGAATTCTGTTAAACATTCTATGAAAAATGTCTGACAGATGGTTGATGCTACAGATTTAGTATCTACCTCCATGAACTACTAACTTCATTCATTTATTTCAGTACTTAAATACTTATGGATACATTATCAAAACATTAAAATTTAAAATCTCATAAATTATAGTTGAAACTTAGAGCACTACAGAATTGTATAAACATGATCTTCATAACGCCCTGGGAGAGAGAGATATCATCATACTCATTTTATGGACATGGGGTTTGGAACACTGATAGGTAACATAACTTTCCCAACATTATCTGGATGTATATCTCACCACTTAACGATGACCTGATTTCAGGCAGGACATGAAGATACAGAAACAAGGCTTCAACTTTAAGATTCTTTTAGGCCAGATGCAAGGTATACACATATAAGTAATTCAAAGTAATATTAATAAGTTCTGAGGGTTACAAATCAAAAGTTATAAAAATTTTGAGAAGGAAGAGGTCATTTTCAAGTACAGTAACAGGAAAGATTTCAAGAAGAAGCTTTTAAATTTAGCCTTGAAAAATATGAGGGTCTGGTAGGTAAAGAAGCAGGAAAATCTATATAAGGGAAGGGCACAGAAAGAATAAGGTGGTGTAAATGGAAAAGTACAGAATATGATGGAAGAGTAATAAAATAAACCCAAAGTAGGAAATGCGTAGGCAACAAGGTGACTGACATTTAGTAGATAACCAGTAAATTTTTATGAAAGGAATACAGAGTTAGTTTAAGGCCAGTTAAGAAAGCCTTGAATATCAGGCCAGGGTTTGGACTGTCCTGACAGGCACTACGTAACTATTTCAGATTTTAGGATCAGGAATAACAGGCTGAGCGCACTCTGCAGCTCTGAAAGCAGTTTCACAACATCCCCAAAAGCAGAGAGACAAGAGCAATGATAAATCAGAAAGCAACTGCAGTATCACAGGCAAAGGGAAGGCTCAGAAACACAATGGTACCATAGATCCCCAGGAGGAAAGAATAGAAGGTGACGAAAGATTTTTCTCACATTTGGCACATAGCCTTCTTCACATACAATGACAAAGACAAACACACACCTCGTCTTAGCCTCTTATTATCAAACCATATGTATTCACCCAAAAAGGCAAATATATTCTCCTCCAGGGAATAAGGACCAAGGCACACCATTTATTTTTTATTTTCCCCTCAATTTTAATTATAGAAATGGAGTATATTATGCTATCTTGAAAGCTGCATATCATGAATGCATTCTGAGAGTGCTTTCAAGCTGCATTTCAAACAATTCAATTTCTAAGGTCTTAAAGTAGATACAAAGAAAGCGACAGAATAGTTGACATCACTGAATTTTAATATGAGTTTTCTTGAAGCTCTACCCTCTAACAAATGATATCTTTTTATTCCTTTAAACAAATTTTTTTGGGGATTTGCATCGTAGGGGGAACTTTGTGTAGCTAGAAAGACAATAGACTGAAAGTACCAGGCCTTACTGTTAGCTTTCCAGTCTTCCCCACTGTTTATAAAGTGTTGGGCCATTCCTCAACCAATATTTTAGTGGGTCCGGTTGTCATAAGCTGGGAAATGTGTTGTTCACCTTCCCTTTCCTGTTCCTGAACACCTTGTCCTGCAGCACAGATTTCTTCAGTACCGACAGAAAATACAAAATGCATAAGTCTTGGTAATCATACAGAGGAAGGGCTTCATTTGCATACCCTTCATAATTCAATTTAATTTTTTTTTGTCAAGAGTTCTGAATGCTTTGTGTTTGCTTTAATCAGAATGTTGACATTTACACTGAAGCCAATTTCTCTTTTTCTCCTCCGTGTTTTGTTTAACCACGACAAGTGACAGCAAACTGGAAAGAACAGACTTTTTAAATTGGCTCCTTGCCCGGAATGCATCATTTCTCTTGCAGCTTTTCCCCCCTTCCTATGCATCGCAAGAGGAAATGTGAAAACATAGTCTGCGAACACAAGAGTGAGGTGTTAGTGCTTTTAGATAAAGATTTGTGTTGTATTTTAAAACTAGATTGCTATGCAGTTTCAAGCTATTAGCAGGAGCCTATTACACTGTGACTCTGGTCCTTGGAGAGATATGCTTAGTATATTTCAGTAATTCAAGGCAAATAGAAAACTGTATATGAAAATATTTAATGGTGAAGCATCAACTGCTGAAAGCTGCCAGAAAACAATAAGCAAGCATGGCACCTGCCATTAACTCTTTCCAACAATATTTTCTCTGAGCTTTCCCTGTCATGCCCCAAATGGTGGAGGGGGGCACCAGTGTGGAAACAAACCTGCAGATATCAGGAATTCAGAAAAGCCTCAGCACAGCAAACACTGTGCCCTCTTTAGCAGAACACGCTATTGTTGGGTTTCACGCTTGATGTCAAGCAATTCTATGAGGATGTAGCTTATATTTGAATTAGAATTTGTCTTTATATTCGATTCAATGGTAGAAACCAAAAATAAGTTCACAAATGGCTTTTATCAAACAGAAGAAAAATGCAGCACCAAAGAACCACCTGGTGGAAATAAAATGTGTCCCTTCATGGAATTTAATTCTACCTCAACAAAGGGAGAGTAAATAGGAAAAGATTGGGTTTCAAATAAACCAGATGCTGAAATAACAGATTCCTCTGTTAGAACATAATTTGAGGGGTCTTTGTCCCCCCACACTCCCCACCTACCTTCAGGCAAAGATGCCTTCAATAAAACCTTAAAAATATGTCTTCTTTCTGTGTATCAGGAATATGGACTAAACAAATACATTTCAGAGAATTATATGAAGGTAATCAGAAGAAAGATCTAATGAGACAGTGATGCATTCTTCCTGATCTTTCTTTAGCTTCACTAACGTGGGACCCCACATAGTGATCATGAGAAAGTACAGTCAGGCAAAAATCAGTCACCTCCCCAGTGATTTTCAAAGTCTGGATCATGATTTGTTGTTGTGAATTCATTTTTAGTTGTCCATGAATTGGATTTTGTTAACTATAAAAGCACAAAATTGAGCAGAAAACAGATTTTTATCTTAGTAAGCTAAGGATTGTTGCATGCAAAATTTTTTTCAATTACATCTGTGTGTGAATGTGTGTGTGATTTTAAACATTCTGTAAAAATATTTCATACTGTTGGTCAGCAGACAAAAAATTTTCAAAAACATTTAAAATGTAAATGTACCCTATTACACCTGATCTGTTCACATCCTATGATGTCCCATTTCCTTCTCCAGGGGATCTTCCCAACTCAGGGGTCAAATCAGCATCTTTGGTGTCTAATCTGATTGGCAGATGGGTACTTTTTAGCACTAGCACCATCTGGGAAGCTCCCCTTAGCACACACCCTATTATACCTGATGTGTTTACATCTTATTGTGTCTCACAATTTACTATTGCAGTATGTTGAAAACGCAAGTATGCCTGAGAGAGGGAGTCTATTCCTGAAAACTAAAGATAAGTTTACCAATTGCTTCTCTTGTTGACCGAAGCCCCTGAAAAAAACATAATAATCCCTGATACTTTAGCAAAGAGCTGAAACAGTCTCTGAAGAAGTACAGTTGTATTAAAGAATAAAAAGAATAAATGAAGAACGTAAACATGGGGAACAGACCAGAAAGGAAAGGAAACAGAAAGGAAAAGATAATCCCAAATGTCACCAGTTGCAGACAAGGAATTTGTTAATATGGATAAAAGGACTGTGAGAACAGAATGACTGAAAAGAGACCACAGTCAATTTAGAAATGTAGAATTCTGAGAAATTATTGGGGTGAAGAGTGGGGTATATTAATTTCCTAGGGCTGTCATAACAAAGTATGGCAACCTGGGTATCATAAGACAACTGAAATTTATTCTTTTAAAATTTTGGAGAAGTGAAAATCAAGGTGTCAGCAGGATTATGTTTTCTCTGAAGCTGATAGCAGAGAATCTACTCCATGCCTTTCTCTTAGCTCCTGGTATTCATGGCAACTCTTGGCTTATAGGTGCATCACTCCAACCTCTCTCTGCCTTTATTGGTCATTTGACATTCTCCCTGTGTCTCTCTTTGTCTTTGTCTATTTTCCTTTTCTCATCAAGACATTAGTCTTATTGGAGTATGGCCCATCCTAATGGTTTTATCTTCATTTTATTACAGCTGCAAATATACTTTTTCCAAATAAAGTAACATTCAAAAGTATCAAATTAAGATTTCAACATATCTTTTCAAACCATAACAGAAGGTTAGAGGGTTAAATCAAATGTTTCAGACCAAAACATTCTCTGAAATAATAATGAAGAAGAGAGAGAGGAGGAGATGAAGGACAGGTAGAGTGAGCTGTGCATTTGTTATGAAAATTATTTGTCAACACAAAAGCCTATGAAACAACAACTTAAGCCTATGAAAAACATAACATATACTAGGAGTGGAAGTCTAGATAATGCCAACTTAAAACATATAAAGCTGGATGAACTATTTTAAATACAATACTTGAAATCATCTGACTATTTATAAGGAAATGAAGAGTTATAGGGACAAGATCTTAAAGAAGAGAAAAATCCAGAGAGGTAAGCTTGATATTTGATGCCATTTTCCCCCTCAGCATAATCTGTCAGTTCTAGAAGAGAAGTTGGGAAGCTGAGAGGATTAAAAGTTGAAGTTGGTTTATGATAGAGGCACAGAAGTAAGGAAAATAAAAATTCAAAGCCTGTCATTGGAAGCACTGGTAAGTTAAAGGGACCAAGAATTTCATTGTGTTCTCAAGATACTACCTAGGAATAGAAAGCAAATAGAATAGCATATGTGAGTATCAGATCTCTTGAGGTCTGATTATATTAAGGTACTCTAGTGTCATTCTACTACCAACAGCCAGAAGCAAATAAAGCACTCGATGGGAAAAAAACAAACAAACAAAGAAACAAACAAAAAACCATAATCCATGGTTTCACTTATCTTTCAATTTTATGGACATAACATCCAACACTCAGTGAAAAATAACCAGGTATGAAAGAGTACAATAAAATGCAACTGAAAATAAGAGATGTGATATACAATAGAAAAGCCATAAATGTTTAATGAAAGTGAAATTTAAAGTTGTTCAGTAGGGTCCTACTCTTTGTGAGCCCACGGACTATACAGTCCATGGAATTCTCCAGGCCAGAATACTGGAGTGGGTAGCCTTTCCCTTCTCCAGGGGATCGTCCCAACCCAGGGCTTGAACCCAGGTTTCCCACATTGCAGGCAGATTCTTTGCCGCTGAGCCACAAGCGAAGCCTAAATGTTCAATACAATGGAGGTATGACCCCTAAACTTTAAAATAGTTAAAGATAGCAGGTACAAATAAATAAAAGATGAAAAATTTAGATAGACAATAAGAAACCATAAAGGAAACAAACATTTTAGTTAAAAGAAATAAAAGCTAAAATTAATTTTCTTTAGTTAAAAGAAAATTAAGTACTCTGTAGATGGAAGATAGAAAAGAGAACTGGAAAAGACAAAATGAAAATATTCAGAGACACAACAGTATGAAATGTTTTCAGAAAGAGGTTAAAAAAAAAGCTAAAGATACATGTTAAACAGCAAAATTTTCTACCAAAAGTAAAATTTGAAACCCAGAGAAAAAAAGGTAGAAAAGTAAAACAAAAACAAGTTAAGAAAGATAATGATACAGAACGTTTTATCACACATGTTCCAAAAGTGCAACAGTAAGGTGTAATAAATAAAATCATA
Source organism: Capra hircus (assembly GCF_001704415.2). NCBI lineage: Eukaryota > Metazoa > Chordata > Mammalia > Artiodactyla > Bovidae > Capra > Capra hircus. The sequence continues at coordinate 18,686,897 of NC_030831.1, read as the reverse complement.
ATTATATACATTATAGTAAAGTGGCTTAAAACCAAGCATAAAAAGAGATTCTCAAAAGCACAAGGATGGAAGAAAGGATAGATTTTCATGAGAAGAGCAGTGACAAACAATAGGGGTCTTTCTTTCTTCTTCTTTGATGTTCCTGTTATACATATGTTGCACCTTTTGTAATCACCCTAGAGTTCTTGATATTCTGTCCCACATTATTTTCCTATTTGTTTTTAGTTCGGGATGTTTCAGTCCACATACCATCAGGTATCCTGATTATTTATTTGATTACATCCAGTTCACCAATAAGCTTATAAGAGGCAATTTTTGCTTCTGTTAGATATACTGTTTTAATTTAAAACATTTCATTTTAATTCTTTCTTAATTTCTAACTCTATACTAGCATTACCCATCTATTTTTCTATATTGTCTACTTATTCCATCAGACTCTTTACCACATGAACCATAGTTATTTTGAATTCTCAGTTTGATAATTCCAATATCTCCGCTATATATATCTCTGGCTCTGATGCTTGCTTTAGCTCTTCAGATTGCATGTTTGTGTATTTCTTGTCTTTTGAAAGTGAAAGTGAAAGTCGCTCAGTCATGTCTGACTCTTTGCAACCTCATGGACTATACAGTCCATGAAATTCTCCAGGCCAGAATACTGGAGTGGGTAACCTTTCCCTTCTTAGGTGATCTTCCCAACCCAGGGATCAAACCCTAGTCTCCCACATTGCAGGCGGATTCTTTACCAGCTGAGCCATTTTCAGTTCAGTTCAGTCGCTCAGTCGTGTCTGAATCTTTGCGACCCCGTGAATTGTAGCACTCCAGGCCTCCCTGTCCATCACAAACTCCCAGAATTCACACAAACTTATGTCCATCGAGTCCGTGATGCCATCCAGCCATCTCATCCTCTGTCGTCCCCTTCTCCTCCTGCCCCCAATCCCTCCCAGCATCAGAGTCGTTTCCAATGAGTCAACTCTTCACATGAGGTGGCCAAAGTACTGGAGTTTCAGCTTTAGCATCAGTCCTTCCAAAGAACACCCATATTATAAATTGTATTGTTGTTCAAAGCGGAAAATGATGTGTTGGATAATAGGCACTAAAATACATAAGCTTTAGTTTGAGGTGTTTTGTTAATCTGGGTAGGAGATACCCTGTTTATTTTGTGTTATAGATGTATGTGTTAAGAGGCTTCAATTTCCTCTATGCTCATGTTTATATTCCCCCTGTTGTTTTAGGGTTTCCTTAACAACAGCTTCTTAAGCTCAAAGTTCTTTAAGCTTAGTCCACTGTTGTATAGTAAAAAGACCCTGATTCTTGGAAAGACTGAAGGTGAGAGGAAAAGGGGATGACAGAGGATGGGGTAGTTGGATGGCATCACTGACTCGATGGACATGAGTTTGAGTAAGCTCCAGGAGATGGTGATGGACAGGGAGACCTGGTGTGCTGCAATCCATGGGGTTGCAGAGTTGAACACGACTGAGCAACTGAACTGAAGTGAACTGAACTGTTGTATAGAGGTCCTACTGATGTGGTGGTGGATAAAAGAGTAAAGGGAGAGGAAGCATTTTATAGTAATAGGATTAGGTCCTTTAATGAGCTTGTGCACCTGAACTGTGATTCTCACATCTTTTTTCTTTTTCTTTCCTCCTTAAGTGAGACAGAAAGGCTAAAAGTGCCTGGAATTGTGTTATTTCCCTTCTTTCACTGCATGTAAGGTTGATGAATATTGCTGTGTAAGTCTTTGCTATATAGAATTATCTGGGCTTAATTAAAAAATGATTGTTATCATTGGGTAGATTTCAAAATTTTTCCCTTCCACTAGTGTATTTCCCTTGTGGCTCAGGGGTAAAAAAATCTGCCTGCCAATGCAGGAGACACTGGTTCTGTCCCTAGGTCAAGAAGATCCCCTGGAGGAGGAGATCGCAACCTACACCAGTATTTTTGCCTGGGAATTCACATGGACAGAGGAGGCTAGTGGGCTACAGTCCATGGGGTCGCAAAGAGTGGGACATGACTTAGCAATGAAAACAGCAACAACAAAGCAAACCAGGTGGAGATTTTTCTCTAGTCTTCACCCTGAGAAACTGATGGGGCTCCCCGGAGGTAAAGCCAATGAATTTATGGAGGCTTTCCAACAGACTGAGTCCCTAGGAGCTTTTAACTCTCAAGCTACTATACACTGGACCTCTGGCATTTTATTGAAATTGACATTTAGATGTTCCCACCATTACTGGCTCTGGCAGCTTCTGCTACAGCAGTGGTGATCTATATCTCCATATTTGCCTGTCTCTTCGCTTTTCAGGGTGTCTGTTGGTTCTATGACTTCAGTTCTCTGAAGAATCTCTAAAATGTCATTATTTCTCGGTTTCCCCAGCTTTTTATTCTTGTTGTGAGAGTTGAAATGATGACTTGCAGCTTTGTACATGTTGAACCAAAAACTGGGAGCCCGTATAACTTTTTAATAATTATTGTTGATATTTTATATGTATATATATATATATATTTAAACTTTTATTTTGTATTGGGATATAGCCAATTAACAATGTTTTAATGGTTTCAGGTGAACAGCTAAGAGACTCAATCATACATATACATATACATATAAATGTATTAACCGTACATATACATATACATATGCATATAAATGTATTAACAGTTCAACTTCAGTTTCTTCAGCGTTACTGGTTGGGGCATAGACTTGGATAACTGTGATATTGAATGGTTTGCCTTGGAGATGAACAGAGATCATTCTGTCGTTTTTGAGACTGCATCCAAGTACTGTATTTCAGACTCTTGTTGACCATGATGGCTACTCCATTTCTTCTGAGGGATTCCTGCCTGCAGTAGTAGATATAATGGTCATCTGAGTTAAATTCACCCATTCCAGTCCATTTTAGTTCGCTGATTCCTAGAATGTCGATGTTCACCCTTGCCATCTCTTGTTTGACCACTTCCAATTTGCCTTGATTCATGGACCTGACATTCCAGATTCCTATGCAATATTGCTCTTTAAAACATCAGATCTTGCTTCTATCACCAGTCACATCCACAACTGGGTATTGTTTTTGCTTTGGCTCCATCCCCTCATTCTTTCTGGAGTTATTTCTCCACTGATCTGCAGTAGCATATTGGGCATCTAATGACTGGGGGAGTTCCTCTTTTGGTGTCTTATTATTTTGCCTTTTCATACTGTTCATGGGCTTCTCAAGGCAAGAATACTGAAGTGGCTTGCCATTCCTTTCTCCAGTGGACCACATTCTGTCAGATCTCTTCACCATGACCCGCCCATCTTGGGTTGCCCCGCAGGCATGACTTGCTTTCATTGAGTTAGACAAGGCTGTGGTCCTAGTGTGATTAGATTGACTAGTTTTCTGTGAGTATGGTTTCAGTGTGTCTGCCCTCTGATGCCCTCTTGGAGCACCTACCATCTTACTTGGGTTTCTCTTACCTTGGGTGTGGGGTATCTCTTGACGGCTGCTCCAGCAGAGAGCAGCTGCTGCTCCTTGCCTTGGACGAGGGGTATCACCTTACCGCCGCCATTCCTGACCTTCAATGTGGGATAGCTCCTCTAGGCCCTCCTGTGCCTGCTGAGCCACCGCTCCTCAGGTTGCTCCTCCCAGCCACTGGCCCTGGCCTCGGGTGTGGGTGGCTCCTCAGGGTCACAGCCCCTGGTCTTGGGAGCGAGGTGTCTCCTCCCAGCCGCCACTGACCTCAGACATGGGGTAGCTCCTATCGGCCGCGGCTCCTGACCTCGGATGCAGGGTGGCTCCTCCCAGCCAAAAGTAGGAAGTCAAGAAATACCTGGAGTAACAGGCAAATTTGGCCTTGGAATGCAGAATGAAGCAGGGCAAAGACTAATAGAGTTTTGCCAAGAAAATGCACTGGTCATAGCAAACATCCTCTCTCAACAAGACAAGAGAAGACTCTACACATGGACATCACCAGATGGTCAACACCAAAATCAGATTGATTATATTCCCTGCAGCCAAAGATGGAGAAGCTCTATACAGTCAACAAAAAGAAGACCAGGAGCTGACTGTGGCTCAGATCATGAACTCCTTATTACCAAATTCAGACTCAAATTGAAGAAAGTAGGGAAAACTGCTAGACCATTCAGGTATGACCTAAATCAAATCCCTTATGATTATACAGTGCAAGTGAGAAATAGATTTAAGGGCCTAGATCTGATAGATAGAGTGCCTGATGAACTATGGAATGAGGTTCGTGACATTGTGCAGGAGACAGGGATCAAGACCATCCCCATGGAAAAGAAATGCAAAAAAGCAAAATGGCTGTCTGGGGAGGCCTTACAAATAGCTGTGAAAAGAAGAGAGGTGAAAAGCAAAGGAGAAAAGGAAAGATATAAGCATCTGAATGCAGAGTTCCAAAGAACAGCAAGAAAAGATAAGAAAGCTTTTGTCAGCGATCAATGTAAAGAAATAGAGGAAAACAACAGAATGGGAAAGACTAGAAATCTCTTTAAGAAAATGAAAGCTACCAAGAGAATATTTCATGCAAAGATGGGCTCAATAAAGGACAGAAATGGGCTGGACCTAACAGAAGCAGAAGATATTAAGAAGAGGTGGCAAGATACACAGAAGAACTGTACAGAAAAGATCTTCACGACCCAGATAATCATGATGACATGATGACTAATCTACAGCCAGACATCTCGGCATGTGAAGTTAAGTGGGCCTTAGAAAGCATCACTACGAACAAAGCTAGTGGAGTGATGGAATTCCAGTTGAGCTGTTTCAAATCCTGAAAGATGATGCTGTGAAAGTGCTGCACTCAATATGCCAGCATATTTGGAAAACTCAGCAGTGGCCACAGGACTGGAAAAGGTCAGTTTTCATTCAATCCCAAAGAAAGGCAATGCCAAAGAATGCTCAAACTACCGCACAATTGCACTCATCTCACACGCTAGTAAAGTAATGATCAAAATTCTCCAAGTCAGGCTTCAGCAATATGTGAACCGTGAACTCCCTGATGTTCAAGCTGGTTTTCGAAAAGGCAGAGGAACCAGAGATCAAATTGCCAACATCCACTGGATCATGGAAAAAGCAAGAGAGTTCCAGAAAAACATTTATTTCTGCTTTATTGACTATGCCAAAGCCTTTGACTGTGTGGATCACAATAAACTGTGGAAAATTCTGAAAGAGATGGGAATACCAGAACACCTGACCAGCCTCTTGAGAAGTCTGTATGCAGGTCAGGAAGCAACAGATAGAACTGGACATGGAACAGCAGAGTGTTTCCAAATAGGAAAAGGAGTACGTCAAGGCTGTGTATTGTCACCCTGCTTATTCAACTTATATGCAGAGTACATCATGAGAAACGCTGGACTGGAAGAAACACAAGCTGGAATCAAGGTTTCAGGGAGAAATATCAATAACCTCAGCTATGCAGATGACACCACCCTTATGGCAGAAAGTGAAGAGGAGCTAAAATGCCTCTTGATGAAAGTGAAAGTGGAGAGTGAAAAAGTTGGCTTAAACTCAACATTCAGAAAACGAAGATCATGGCATCTGGTCCCATCACTTCATGGAAAATAGATGGGGAAACAGTGGAAATAGTGTCAGACTGTATTTTCTTGGGCTCCAAAATCACTGCAGATGGTGACTGCAGCCATGAAATTAAAAGACGCTTACTCCTTGGAAGAAAAGTTATGAACAACCTAGATAGTATATTCAAAAGCAGAGACATTACTTTGCTGACTAAGGTCCATTTAGTCAAGGGTATGGTTTTTCCTGTGGTCATGTATGGATGTGAGAGTTGGACTGTGAAGAAGACTGAGCGCCAAAGAATTGATGCTTTTGAACTGTGGTGTTGGAGAAGACTCTTGAGGGTCCCTGGATTGCAAGGAGATCCAACCAGTCCATTCTGAAGGAGATCAGCCCTGGGATTTCTTTGGAAGGACTGATGGTAAAGCTGAAGCTCCAGTACTGTGGCCACCTCATGCGAAAAGTTGACTCATTGGAAAAGACTTTGATGCTGGGAGGGATTGGGGGCAGAAGAAGAAGGGGACGACCGAGGATGAGATGGCTGGATGGCATCACGGACTCGATGGACATGAGTCTGAGTGAACTCCGGGAGATGGTGAGGGACAGGGAGGCCTGGCGTGCTGCGATTCATGGGGTCGCAAAGAGTCGCACATGACTGAGCGACTGAACTGAACTCAACTGATACATGTATTCCTTCTCCTCCAAATCCCCCTCCCATTCAGGCTGCCACATAACGTTGAGCAGTGTTTCTTGTGCTATACAATAGGTTTTTTTTGGTTATCTATTTTAAACATATCAGTATGTACCACCCAGGAACCGCAAGTTTGTTCTCTAAGTCTGTGAGTCCCTTTCTGTTTTGTACGTAAGTTCATTTCTATTATTTTTATTTAGAGTCCATCTATAATGGATGTCATACAATACTTCTCTTTTTTTATCTGTCTTACTTACTCACTAAGATTATCTACATGTCCATCCATGTTGCTGTAAATGGTATTATTGCATTCTTTTTATTGGCTGAGTAGTATTCCATTGCATATATGTCTACATCTTCTTAATACATTCCTCTAGGGTGCTTCCATGCCTTGGCTATTGCAAACAGTGCTACAATGAATACTGAGGTGCATGTATAACTTTTGGATCTTGTTTTCCTCTGGATATATGCTCAAGCATGGGATAATAGAGTCATAGCTCTATTTTTAGTATTTTAGGGAACCTCAATGCAGTTTTCCATAATGGCTGTATCAGTTAACATTCCCACCAATAGTGTAGAAAGGCTTCCTTGTCTCCACATCCTGTTCAACATTTATCAATGGTGAATTTTTTGATAATATCCATTATGGCTGGTGTGAGATGGCAGCTCATAGTTTAATTTACATTTCTTACCTTTGTGTAATTAGCAATGGTGAACATAATTTCTTGTGCCTCTTGAATATCTGTATGCCTTTTTTAGAGAATGTCTATTTAGGTCATCTGTCCCTTTTTTTGATTGGGTTGTTTGATCTGGTGCTATTAAACATCATGCTGCTGCTGCTGCTAAGTCACTTTAGTCGTGTCTGACTCTGTGCGTCCCCATAAATGGCAGCCCACCAGGCTACCCCGACCCTGGGATTCTCCAGGCAAGAACACTGGAGTGGATTGCCATTGCCTTCTCCAATGCATGAAAGTGAAGCAGTTGGAAAATTTTGAAAACGAATCTTTTGTTGGTCACATCATTTTCAAATATTTTCTCCCAATTTGTGGGTTGTCTTTTTTGTTTTGTTTATTGTTTCCTTTGTTGTGCAAAGCTTTTGAGTTTGAGTATGTCCCATTTTTAAATTTTTGTTCTTAGGAAGTTGGATTAAAAAAAAATTACTGCTGCATTTTATGTCAGAGAGTGCTTTGATCTTTTTTTTTCTAGGAGTTTTGTAGTGTCTAGTCTCATTTAGGTCTCTAATCCACTTTGAGTTTCTTTTTGTGTACGTCATTAAAGAATCATCTAATATCATTGTTTTACATGTAGTGGTCCAATTTCCCAGTGTCATTTACTGAAGAGACTGTCTTTCCAACATTGTTTAATCTTTCCTCCTTTGTCATAGATTAATTGATTGTAGGTATATGGGTTTATTTCTGGACTTTTTATCCTGTTTCTTTGATTTATATTTCTATTTTTTGTCAATACCATACTGTTTTAGTGACTGTAGTCTTGTAGTATAGTCTGAAGTCTGGGAGCCTAATTCCTCCAGCTCCATTTTTCTTTCTCAAGATTGCTTTGACTCTTCAGGGTTTTCTGTGTCTCCATATAAGTTTTAAGATTTTTGTTCTAGTTCTGTGAAAAATGTCATTGTTAATTTGATAGATACTGCATTGAGTCTGTAGATTGCTTGAGTAGTATAGTCAAATTTCTAGAAAGTTACAGTCTCATATAACTGAACCAGGAAGGAATAGAAAATATGAATAGACCTAATATAAGCAGTGAAATTGAAGCTGATTTAAAAACTTCTAACAAAAAAATGTCCAGGACCTAATGGCTTCATAGGCAAATTCTATCAAACATTTGAGAAGAGTTAACACCTATCCTTCTAAGTTTGTTCCAAAAAATTTTCAGAGGAAGGAAAACTTCCAAATTCATTCTATGAATCCACTATCACCCTGATACCAAAACCAGATAAAGATAACCCCAGAAAGAAAATTACAGGCCACTATCACTGATAAACATAGATGCAAAAAATCAACAAAATACTAGCAATTGGAATCCAGTAATACATTAAAAGATCATACAACATGTTCAAGTGGGATTTATCCTAGAGATGAGAGGATTTTTCAATATCCACAAATCAATCTATGTGATACATCACATCAGTAAATAGAAAAATACAACTATTGATCAGATCACTTCAATAGATGCAGAAAAATCTTTTGACAAAATTCAGGACCTGATTATGATAAAAAAAAAAGAAGAAAAAAAAAGTGGGCATAGAGGGAACATTCCTCAATAAAGGCTGTGCATGACAAACCTACAGCTAACATTATATTCAATATTGAAAATTTGAAAGAATTTCCTCTAAGATCAGGAACAAGACAAGGACGTCTACTCTTACCACTTTTATTCAACATAATTTAGAAGTCTTAGCCACAGAAATCAGCAAAAAAAAAAAGAAAGAAAGAAAGAAAGAAAGAAAGAAAGAAAGAAAGAAAGAAAGAAAGAAAGAAAGAAATTGAATCCAAATTGGAATAGAAAAAGTTTAGCTGTCACTTTTGCAGATGACATGATACTATGCAAAGATCCTAAAGATTCTACCAGAAAACTACTAGAACTCATTAGTGAATTTAGCAAAGTTGGAGGTCAAAAAATAAATACACAGAATTCTGTTGGATTTCTATACATTAACAATGAAAGATCAGAAAGAGAAATTCAAGAAATCATTTATCATCACAACAAATAAAGTAAAATACCTAGGAATAAACCTACCTGCGAGACAAAAGACCTGTGCCCCCAAAAGTGTAAGACACTGATGAAACAAATCAGAGAGGACACAAATCAAAGAAATGGAAAGATACATTGGAAGACATATTAGATTCTATTATATATTATAGTATACCACAGGTTGTATCATATTAGTATAAACCTTATCAGATTTTACTGGTGCTATTTTACAAATTAGAGTGAAGTATATAAACCCTTGGAGAAGGAAATGGCAACCCACTCCAGTGTTCTTGCCTGGAGAATCCCATGGACAGGGGACCTGGTGGGCTGCCATCTATGGGGTCGCACAGAGTCGGACATGACTGAAGTGACTTAGCAGTAGCAGCATATAAACCCTAACTTTCTTCATGTTCTTTTGTGCACCTCCACTTATGAAAGTGTTAGTTGCTCAGTCGTGTCTGACTCTTTTGGACCCCATGGACTGTAGCCCACCAGATTCCTCTCTCCATGGAATTCTCCAGAAAAGAATACTGGAGTGGATTGCCATTTTGTTCGTCAGAGGATCTTCCCAATCAAGAAACAGAACCCAGGTCTCCTGAATTGCAGGCAGATTCTTTACCATCAGAGCCACCAGAGAAGCCCACATCCACTTATAATTGTCTTAAATATGTTCTCTACATACATTTACAATCACACTGGACAGTGTTATGAGATGGCTGGATGGCATCACTGACTCGATGGACGTGAGTCTGAGTGAACTCCGGGAGATGGTGATGGACAGGGAGGCCTGACATGCTGTAGTTCATGGGGTCGCAAAGAATTGGACACGACTGAGTGACTGAACTGAACTGAACTGAACTGACTGACTTTAACTGTTAAAGTTTAGAAGATTCCAAATGAGTTCAGTTCAGTTCAGTCGCTCAGTCATGTCCAACTCTTTGCGACCCAATGAATCACAGCATGCCAGGCCTCCCTGTCCATCACCATCTCCTGGAGTTCACTCAGACTCATGTCCACTGAGTCCGTGATGCCATCCAGCCATCTCATCTTCTGTCATCCCCTTCTCCTCCTGCCCCCAAATCCCTCACAGCATCAGAGTCTTTTCCAATGAGTCAACTCTTCGCATGAGGTGGCCAAAGTAATGGAGTTTCAGCTTTAGCATCATTCCTTCCAAAGAAATCCCAGGGCTGATCTCCTTCAGAATGGACTGGGTGGATTTCCTTGCAGTCCAAGAGACTCTCAAGAGTCTTCTCCAATACCACAGTTCAAAAGCATAAATTCTTCGGTGCTCAGGCTTCTTCACAGTCCAACTCTCACATCCATACATGACCACTGGAAAAACCATAGCCTTGACTAGAAGGACCTTTGTTGGAAAATATGCTCTCTAGGTTGGTCATAACTTTCCTTCCAAGGAGTAAGCGTCTTTTAATTTTCTGGCTGCAGTCACCATCTGCAGTGATTTTGGAGCCCCTCAAAATAGATTCTGACACTGTTTCCACTGTTTCCCCACATATTTCCCATGAAGTGATGGGACCAGATGCCATGATCTTCGTTATCTGAATGTTGAGCTTTAAGCCAACTTTTTCACTCTCCACTTTCATTTTCATCAAGAGGCTTTTTAGTTCCTCTTCACGTTCTGCCATAAGGGTGGTGTTGTTTGCATATTTGAGGTTATTGTTATTTCTCCTGGCAATCTTAGTTCCAGCTTGTGCTTCTTCCAGCCCAGAAAGCTTATTATATTTACCCATTATATTGCTTATCTTCTTTTTGTTCTGATATTCTAAATTTTCCTCTTTTATTATATCCTCTCATTTTGAGAAGTTCCTTTTTGTGTTCCATTAGAAAAGGTCTTCTTGTGTTCAGCTGTTTAAATTTTAATATATCTGAGAATATTTTTCTTTTTTCTTAATTTCTAAGGGATATTTCAATGGATATAGGACTTAAGGTTTACAAATCTTTTCTTCTGGCACTTGAAAAATGTTACATGAGTTAATTTGGTTATCTATCATATCTTATGAAAAATTCACTTTCGTATGTATCAACTTTCTCAGTTAACATGTCATTTATCCCTAGATAATTTAATGATTTTTAAAATATTTTTTCTCTTTAACTTCAAAAGTTTGCTTATGATGTATATTATGTCTTCATTATTTGGGATTATCCACTGAGGAGAGTGAAAAATTTGGCTTAAAGCTCAACATTCAGAAAACGAAGATCATGGAATCTGGTCCCATCACTACATGGGAAATAGATGGGAAACAGTGGAAACAGTGTCAGATTATTTTGGGGGGCTCCAAAATCACTGCAGATGGTGACTACAGCCATGAAATTAAAAGACGCTTGCTTACTCCTTGGAAGGAAAGTTATGACCAACCTAGATAGCATATTCAAAAGCAAAGACATTACTTTGCCAGCAAAGGTCCGTCTAGTCAAGGCTATGGTTTTTCCTATGGTCATGTATGAATGTGAGCGTTGGACTGTGAAGAAAGCTGAGCACTGAAGAATTGATGCTTTTGAACTGTGGTATTGGAGAAGACTCCTGAGGTCCCTTGGACTTCAAGGATATCCAACCAGTCCATTCTAAAGGAGATCAGCCCTGGGATTTCTTTGGAAGGAATGATGCTAAAGCTGAAACTCCATTACTTTGGCCACCTCATGCGAAGAGTTGACTCATTGGAAAAGACTCTGATGCTGGGAGGGATTGGGGGCAGGAGGAGAAGGGGATGACTGAGGATGAAATGGCTGGATGGCATCACGGACTCAATGGACATGAGTCTGAGTGAACTCCGGGAGATGGTGATGGACAGGGAGTCCTGGCATGCTGCAATTCATGGGGTCGCAAAGAGCTGGACACGACTCAGCGACTGCATTGAACTGAACTGAACTGAGGTTCACTAAACTGTTCAATTTGTAAGTCTATGTGTCCTGCCAAATTTGTGAAAATTCCAATAATTATTGGTTGTAAAACTTTTTCAGCCATACTCTATTCTCCTCAGCTTCCAGAACTTTGATGAAGTGAATATTAAAACATTGTAATACCACAGATTTTGGAATCTCTGTTCATTTTTCTTCTAGCATATTTTATTTCTGTTTTCCAATTAAGTAATTTTATTGTTCTATTACCTATTTAATTATTTCCTCTCTCTCCTGCATTCACTATAAATTCCACTGACTGAGCTTATTTAGTCTTTATAGTTATCAGTTCTAAAATTTCCGCTTGTTTCTTCATTTTATCTCCTGTTTATTTGCAGACAATTTCTATTTCTTTATGAGATTTCTATCATTTGTTTCAAGTGTGTATGTAATTGTAAAAGTTTTTAAATAATAGCTGCTATAAAATCTTACTTGCATTATTCCTTTTTATTTTTCAAAAATTTTATTTTATGTTAGAGTACACTTTATTTGACAAACGTACACAGTGTATTACAAAGCAAAGACATCACTTTGCTGAGAAAGGTTCATATAGTCAAGGCTATGTTCTTTCCAGTATTCATGTGCAAATATGAGAACTGGATTACAAAGAAGGCAGAGCACTGAATAATTGATGCTTTTTAACTGTGGTGCTGGAGAAGATTCTTGAGAGCTCCTTGGACAGCAATGAGATCAAGCCAGTTAATCCTAAAGGAAATCAATCCTGAATATTCATTGAAAGGATTGATGCTGAGGCTGAAGCTCCAATATTTTTGCCACCTGATGTGAAGAGCCTACTCACTGGAAAAGACCCAGATTTGGCAAAGATTGAAGGCAAAAGGAAAAGGGGGCAGCAGAGGATGAGATTGTTAGATAGCATAGCCAATTCAATGGACATGAATTTGAGCAAATTCAGGGAGATAGTGGAGGACAGAGGAGTCTGACGTTCTACAGACTATCAGGTCACAGAGAGCAGGGCATGACTTAGCAGCTTAACAACGACAATATCAGTTGTATCTTTTGCAAATATATTCTTCCAGCCTGTGGCTTGTCTTTGGATTCTCTTGATATTGTGTTTGGACCCGCTGGAGCTGGGAAGGCTGGTGCTGCATTGTTACTGCCAGTTGGAGGTTAAATCCAGATTCCCCCCAAGCCTACACTGGCAACTGATGGAAAGAACTCCTCATAACTGCCTGCTGGGCAGGCTGGGATTTCCATTCTCCATGTGCTCTCAACTGATAATGCATGTAGAGGTGGATGTGGCCTTGTTATTGCTCAGTAATGGTGAATATCTGCTCTCCCCACCAGACCTCCTTGACCTCATCCACTCATGGAAAGAAAGAGGCACATTATTAATGCTGAGTGGAAGTGAAGTCCAGCCTTCTCTTGTGGTTTCCACTGACTCTTTTTGGCAATGGTGTCACTTACTAACAAGTTAGAATAAAAATCCAAACTCCTTACTTATCTCCTCCAACGACTCAATAGGAAGTTTGGTTTGACTCATCAGATTGGAAATGTAGTTTCCCATTCAGCCTTTGTTGATCTGGGTGAAGGTTCAGGAACAGTTGTATCTGTGGTCCTTGGCTTGAGTAGAGAAGTGCTGTGTAGAAGTTTTCTTCCTTATAAACAATCTCTTTTTCTCACCTTTTGTCTACAGAGGGCATGCATTTGTCAGGAATTTTGTTTCATTTTGTTTGTCCTTTTTTATGCTTCTGATTTATTAGCTTCTATTCAGCTCCAAGTCTGTGATGTATGAGGCAAAACGGAAAAATTAAGGAATTCATCGTTTTATTGTTACTCAAGTCCCGAGGTCCTTAATTTGTCTGTCTTATTCTATCCACACTTCAGAGCCATCTTATGTTCACTGTTCTTAAAAGGCCTGCAGTTATTAGTCATACTTAGCAGGAATATGATGATTAACTGTGCTTACTCTATCTACTCAATATTTTGAAGTTAGAAATTTTACTAGTCATTTTTTTCATTTTCTTTCTTCTGTTTTTGGTTCTTCAAATAAACCAAATATGTTCCTATCTCATGGATTTCTATTTGATCTCTCCTCTGCCTGAAACTTTCTTTTTCACATCATTATGGGAATGGACTTGTATCTCAGCTTAAATGTTACCTTTCTGGATGACCATATCAGACAAGCAGTCTAATTTCCTCTTCTTCAATGTAATTTTCTACTACATTGCATTGTTTAGTTTTTTGTTTGTTTGTTTGTTTGTTTTTTTAATAATGACTGACCTGATACTCTCTTGTTAGATTTCTTTTTTGTTATTCTGTGCCTATTTCTTGTTACTGGAATATAATGAAGCAGAAACTTGTTTTATCTTTGTAACCATTGTCTCTACATATTTCTAGAAGAGTCCCTGATACCAGACTAAGTATTCAAAAAAAAAAGAATAAGAACCATTGTATTTGAATAAATAATACACTTGTGTTCATCTTATGTTTCCCTAGTTTAGTCCATCATTACCTAGAATAAGAAATGTATTACATCATATTGATAATAGGAGCTTTACTTTGCCTTTCTTGATCTTCAAAGCTACTGGCAAGCAGGAGCAAATGCCTGAGTGACAGCCTTATGGCTTTGTGGTTACATCCTGAGGATAATTAACTCTCCTAGGCCAGCTGTGACCCCTGCTGGGAGTCAGCCTGTGCCCAACATGATGAGAGAATTGGCCCCAAATGAGGCCAGTACACTGGAGGCTCTCTAGTGACTTCTGATATTTTAATGAACCTAAGTCTCTGCCAAATATGAAAACCAAGGCAGAATTTAGGGACCAATTGATTTCTAGACAGCCTTACAAAAGACATGAGAATCTTAGAAAGCAGGTTTGGTGGTCCCTTTTGCCAGTTTGGATAATTCCCCAAAGTGAAAATACAGCACTTTCTGATTTCCTTGCTTTTTTTTCCTCCATATTTCTTCATGTCTGGGTTTAACAAATAGAAGCTTAGTGTGTCAGTTTAAGGTTTTTCTCACCCTTCAGAGCACAAATACTTCAGGGAAGGGGAACAGCTGGTCAGCCATTTTGATCTTAATGTAATGAGTTTATTAGAGACAGCCTGGAAAGGGGATTCTGACACTGTGCCTACTGTCCCCCAAACATGTCTGTCTTTCAAAGCTTGCCAGTACTGGAGAGTCTTCCCAAAGGAGAACTTCTCATACATGCAGCAATGCAGTGAATCTAGTACATGCAGATGGAAGACACAGCATGGAAAATGAGAAATTGGATCTCAGAGGAAACTGCCACTATGGGAAATTAAGTTATTTAGGGGGAGATATAAGAATCTCAAATTTTATTTTGTTTTATTTTTAGTGTGTCAGGGCAATTTAATCTATTTTTTATTAATTTTTATTGGCATATAGTTGCTTTAAGTTGGAGAGGATGTGGAGAAAAGGGAACCTTTTTACACTGTTGAAGGGAATGTAAATTGGTGCAGCCACTATGGCATACAGTATGGATGTTTCTTAATGAAAAATAGAGTTACCATGTGATTCATCAATCCCACTCCTGGGTATATATTTTGAAGAACAACAACAACAACAACAACAACAACAACTTGAAAAGATACATGCACTCCAGTATTCATAGTGGCACTATTTACAATATCCAAAGATATGGAAGTAACCTAAATGTCTATTCTAAAGAAGATGATTTACCATGTTATGTTAGTTTCTGCTGTACAGCAAAGTAAATAACCTATACATATACATATATCCTCCCTTTTGGACTTCATTCCCAATTAGGTCACCAGAGGGCATTGAGTATTTCTCTATAATTTTTATATATTTGTTGTTCAGTCACTAAATTTTGTTGGACTCTGCAACCCCACGGACTGCAGCAAACAAGGCTTCTCTGTCCTTCACTATCTCCCAGAGTTTGCTCCGATTCATGTCCATTAAGTAGGTGATGCTATCTAACCATCTCATCCTCTGCCACCCCTTCTCCTTTTGCCTTTGATCTTTCCCAGCATTAGGGTCTTCTCCAATGAGTTGGCTCTTTATATCAGGTGGCCAAAATACTGGAGCTTCAGTCCTTCCAATGAATATTCAGGATTGATTTTCTTTAGAATTGACAAGTTTGATCTCCTTGTAACCCAAGGGACTTTCAAGAGTCTTCTCTAGCACCACAATTCTAAAGCATCAATTCTTTGGTGCTCAGCCTTCTTTGTATACATATTTTATTTTATCAGTCTCCCAATGCATCCCATCCTCCCCTCACTTCCAAGTATAAATATGTCTGTTTTCTGTCTGTGTCTCTATTTCTGCTTTGCAAATAAGTTTATCTGTATCTTTTTTTAGATTTCACATGTAAGCAATATTATACTATATTTGCTTTTCTCTAATTTAATTCACTCTGTATGACAGCCTCTAGGTTCATCCATGTCTCTGCAAATTGTACAATTTTGTTCCTTTTTATGGCTGACTAATAAGAATCCCCAATTTTAATCTTAGGCTTCCCTTATATCTCAGTCTGTAAAGAATCTGGCTGCAATGCAGGAGACCCAGGTTCAATTCCTGGGTTGGGAAGATTCCCTGGAGGAGGAAATGGCAACCCACTCCAGTATTCTTGCCTGGAGAATCCCATGGACAGAGGAGCTTGGCAGGTTACAGTCCATGGGGTCAGAAAAGTCAAACATGACTTAGTGACTTAACCACCAATTTTAATCTTATTGTATTTCACAAAATAAATGATCAATATGTCCAATGAAAATCCTGCTTAAAGTCTTATTATTTTAGATAGGATAATCACATTATATAAATATTACATTAAATGTTATAAATAAAGGAAAACTGAACAATGCAACTGAGAATGACACAGTAAGAGAAGAAATTAAATTGCTTATACTAGAATGGCCACCCAAAATGGTAACATTTGAGCTGTGATTCAGGGCCATTCCTACCAAGCTGTGGACCATGGAGATTGAAATGGCAACCCACTCTAGTATTCTTGCCTCGAAAGCTGCATGGACAGAGGAGGCTGGCAGGCTACAGCCCATGGAGTCTCAAAGAGTAGGATATGACTGAATAACTGAGAACAGGCTATGGAAAGGAGTTACAGACAGAGAAAAATTCTTTAATGCAATAACTTGTTTAGTTTATTTAAGGCATAAAAAGAAAGACACAATTTTGAATATAACGTGTTTTTTTAGAGTTGTATGATCTTTAAACTATATTTTTCAAAAATAATAAGTACAAATAAATATTTGGAGTGATAACAGAATAGAAATAGCTCAGGAATGAAATCACCATTATAAGATCTTCAACTTGGGGTTTTGTAAATGACATTTTTGATATGAATATTATAAATGTTGTTCTTAAAATTAACTATTTATTAAATAACTCATAAAAAATCTAGAATGATAGCTGAATTCAAGAACCATATCTCAAACTTAAGGTACAGTATAGATATCAGTTTAATCAGTAAAAATAAGCAAATCCAATTTTTGTTGGGAAGAAATTACTGGTAAAAATAACCTTGATTTAAATTTAATCCCTTTCTTCTTACCTTTAAGTGTTATTTTCCTGATAGCAGAACAGCTAAATGCTTTTCACCATACTGTTAACCTGGAGTTCTAGCACAGTTATGAACCACAGATAACTTTCATTATACAGCAGTATTGAAAGACGCCTTCCTCCAAGGCTTTTGATGGGGCACCAACATGTAACTATGTGATACTTGAGTTTATGGAGAAGCAGATAAGATAACAATGTGAAAATTTCTTGGTAATTAGCCTGACCAATTGAAAGATGGCTACTGAAAGATTTAAGCATCCTTTTCCATTTGCTTAATATGGAAGAGGACACGAGCAGGTAGAATCTCCAGTTCAGTTCAGTTCAGTCGCTAGGTCATGTCCGACTCTTTGCGACCCCATGAATCACAGCACGCCAGGCCTCCCTGTCCATCACCAGCTCCCGGAGTTCACTCAGACTCATGTCCATTGAGTTCGTGATGCCATCCAGCCATCTCTTCCTCGGTCGTCCCCTTCTCCTCCTGCCCCCAATCCCTCCCAGCATCAGAGTCTTTTCCAATGACTCAGCTCTTTGCATGAGGTGGCCAAAGTACTGGAGCTTCAGCTTTAGCATCATTCCTTCCAAAGAAATCCCAGGGCTGATCCCCTTCAGAATGGACTGGTTGCAGTCCAAGGGACCCTCAAGAATCTTCTCCAACACCACAGTTCAAAAGCATCAATTCTTCGGGGCTCAGTCTTCTTCATAGTCCAACTCTCACACACATACATGACCACAGGAAAAACCATATCCTTAACTAGATGGACCTTAGTCGGCAAAGTAATGTCTCTGCTTTTGAATATACTATCTAGGTTGTTCATAACTTTTCTTCCAAGGAGTAAGTGTCTTTTAATTTCATGGCTGCAGTCACCATCTGCAGTGATTTTGGAGCCCAAGAAAATAAAGTCTGACACTGTTTCCACTGTTTCCCCATCTATTTCCCATGAAGGGATGGGACTGGATGCCATCATCTTCATTTTCTGAATGATGAGCTTTAAGACAACTTTTTCACTCTCCTCTTTCGCTTCCATCAAGAGGCTTCTTAGCTTCTCTTCACTTTCTGCCATAAGGGTGGTGTCATCTGCATATCTGAGGTTATTGATATTTCTCCCGGCAATCTTGATTCCAGCTGTGTGTCTTCCAGCCCAGCATTTCTCATGATTTACTCTGCATAGAAGTTAAATCAGCAGGGTGACATTATACAGACTTGACGTACTCCTTTTCCTATTTGGAAACAGTCTGTTTTTACATGTCCAGTTCTAACTGTTGCTTCCTGACCTGCGTACAAATTTTTCAAGAGGCAGGTTAGGTGGTCTGGTATTCCCATCTCTCTCAGAATTTTCCACAGTTTATTGTGATCCACACAGTCAATGGCTTTGGCATAGTCAATGAAGAAGTAATAGATGTTTTTTTTTGGAACTCTCTTGCTTTTTCCATGATCCAGCAGATGTTGGCAATTTGATCTCTGATTCCTCTGCCTTTTATAAAACCAGCTTGAACATCAGAGAGTTCACGGTTCATGTATTGCTGAAGCCTGGCTTGGAGAATTTTGAACATTACCTTACTAGCATGTGAGATGAGTGCAATTGTGCAGTAGTTTGAGCATTCTTTGGCATTGCCTTCCTTTGGGATTGGGATGAAAACTGACTTTTTCCAGTCCTGTGGCCACTGCTGAGTTTTCCAAATTTGCTGGCATATTGAGTGCAGCACTTTCACAGCATCATCTTTCAGGATTTGAAGTAGCTCAACTGGAATTCCATCACCTCCACTAGCTTTGTTCACAGTGATGCTTTCCAAGGCCCACTTGACTTCACATTCCAGGATGTCTGGCTCTAGGTGAGTGATCACACCATCGTGATTATCTGGGTCATGAAGATCTTTTTTGTACAGTTCTTCTGTGTATTCTTGCCACCTCTTCTTAATATCTTTTGCTTCTGTTAGTTCTATACCATTTCTGTCCTTTATCAAGCCTATATTTGCATGAAATGTTCCCTTGGTATCTCTAATTTTCTTGAAGAGATATCTTTCCTTTTCTTCTTTGCTTTGGTCCTTTAACCTCATGGAAAATAGATAGGGAAACAATGGAAACAGTGGCAGACTTTATTTTCTTGGGCTCCAAAATCACTGCAGATGGTGACTGTAACCATGAAATTAAAAGACACTTGCTTGGAAGAAAAACTATGACAAACCTAGAAAGCATATTAAAAAGCAGAGACATATGCTGACCAAGGTCCATCTTGTCAAAGCTATGGTTTTTCCAGTAGTCATGTATAGATGTGAGAGTTGGACCATAAAGAAAGTTGAGCACTGAAGAATTTATGCTTTTGAACTGTGGTGTTGGAGAAGATTCTTGAGAGTTCCTTAAACTGCAAGGACATCAAACCAGTTAATCCTAAAGGAAACCAATCCTGAATACTCATTGGAAGGACTGTTGATGAAACTGAAGCTCTAATGCTTTGGCCACCTGATGCGAAGAGCTGACTCATTAGAAAAAAATCCTGATGCTGGGAAAGACTGAAGACAGAAGGAGAAGGAGATGGCAGAGGGCGAGATGGTTGGATGGCATCACTGACTCAATGGACATGAGTTTGAGCAAGCTCTGGCAGATCATGAAGGACAGGGAAATATGGTCTGCTGTAGTCCATGGGGGTCACAAAAAGTCAGATACAACTGATTGAAAAGCAACAAACCGATTTTGGTTTTATCAAGAAGTTAGAGATAAAAATTAGTTGTTTATAGAATTTAGTTTGGTGCATTTTCCCCTTTTGGGTCCCATGTATTTGAATTTGCAAACTTATACCTCCATCCCCATTGCACTGGAGTTATTTGAATAACACTCTATTATTTGCATGACTTCCTTTTTATTACCATTGTGTTCTCAAATTTTGTAAATGTTTCTTTATGTTTTCACAATCTTCTACAAAGTTAATGGAGTAGTGTACATAAATAATTTTTTGTGTTATGTATGTTGTATAAAATCTCATGAGGGGTGAATGATAAATTTGTACCATACATTATTAAAAGTTCAGGCTTCAGATTTCACCCCAATTACATGATATCAGCTCAAATTTAAATAGCCTTTCTGTACCCTGTTCTCACATCTTTTTCAAGGAGGGGGAAGTTTCCCGCTCTATTTCTCTTGGGTTCTTATAGTGGCTGTATTGATAATAAAATTGGCACAAAGACTAATTAACAGGAGAAAAATAAATATATTTAATTTGTTCACACAAAGGTGTTACAGAAATGGAACCTAGGAGGTGGCCAAAGTGGGTAGCTTTTATGTTGTTTAGGCAAAGAAGCAGTAAATTTATGGGAAATTGACAGGAAAAAGAAACTTAGGCTTTGGGTACTTAATTAGTGAAGAATCTAAATGGATTTTAGGTTTGAGGTAATAAAGTAGTAGCAAGATGTGTTTATATAAGCTTCTCAACCCCAGATTCTCTATGTTTAGTAATAAGGGTGTCCTGCTTCCAGATACACAAAGTGAAACTTTCATAGGAGATTCATTTCCTGCTTTCAGAAGGTCAGAATGTCCTTCTTGCATTGGCCATTTCTTAAGTAACTTTAATTCAAAATGATCAGTATAACATAAAGCATTTTGGGGCAGCCTGCCCTAGGCCCCAGTGTCTTCAAAATGCGATACAATAATGTACCCAACCTTTCTTAATCTGCTATGAAGACTTCTGTGATACTTTGGCAAATACATCAAACATTTCACACAGGAATTGGCACAGAATAAACCTTAAAGAAGCACTGCAAATTAGCTAAAGATACTGATATTTAATAAAATCCATGGCAACTGATATCTGAACATCTTTCCCATTGTATCCCACTGCCAATAAAAGAAAAAGGAAATTGATTCTATTATTGAAAAATTACTGGGCTGAAAAGTTCTGGTTATTTTCTCTCTTTAAAAGATATAGAAATGTGAATATTCTTTTTAATCCTACAATTTCTCTACCTTGAGGCACTGTGTCAGAGAAAAGAATCAGCAAATAAGTGTTTTTTTTGTTTGTTTGTTTGTTTTTTCCTCAGACACCAGAATTGATGAATGAGACAACTCAAAAACATCTCAGATAAGCTGCACATTAAATCTTCATTTTGAAACTTCTTGAGTCTTCTAATTTTCAGTTTATGCTATCTCATCACAGGAACTAATTCCAAATTCCTATGAGCTATAATAAAGTCCAACAGCCTTATGTTTTTTTCTTCCTGCTTTAAGTTCTTGATATACTTGAGATATTTTGAGATCTGGCCACTCAAATCTTTGGATTTTCTCTCTTAAGGATCTTTTAAGCTTTTTGTTTTGTACCCTGCTAGCCATAAAAATATTTTTTTGATATTGCTTAACTTTTTATCTCTTTCAAATATCTTTGAGGAGGTGCTTGGTCTGAATCCAGTATATGCAAATTCTTTGAAATAATTGTCAAATATATCAAATATCTATGAACAAGGTAATTCTTATCATAGAGGCATGAAAAACTACATTAAGTATATGAGAAGAAAACATAGCTGAATTATTTTTTACTTGAGTGAAAAAATTGTTATCTTGACATACAATGTAAAACTCCATAAAGTACCAACAAATTTGAAGATATGTAAGTTAGAAAAAAAAAAAAAGTATCATAACAGGCATCATTAGCAAACTAAAGATAAGAAAAAGTACAAAGTATAATACTCTAATCACAAAAAGTAATTTCTTAATAAGGAAAAATGGACCATATATATATATATATTTAGAAAATAAATGTAAATGGTTATAAATTTAAATTATGTAAAATGATAGACATGGCTTCTAATAGAGCAAGGCAGAGTAACAGCTTCGAGATACCATGCCAAAAAGGAAAAAATCATGACAGCCTACATTGGTGAAGATGTGAATGTGATTTTTTTGTAAGAGTACAAGTTGGTACAATGTGTATGGAGATAAATTTGGCTATTACTATCAAAATTACAAATACCCTTGCATTTTGAAGCACCAAATTCACTGACAAGATTGTATCCTACAGATTTTTTTTAAGAAAATATTTGCAGTTTACTTGCAATTTTAATTAGTTGCAACAACTTTAATGTACATCAATAGGAAACAAATATTTTTTAAAATATGGTAGAGCTATACAGAAGAATATTATATAGCAGTCAAAAAGAATTAGAAAGTCTTTCTGTACTGACGGAAATTGTCTCTAAACTACCTTGTTAAATTAAGAAAGGAAGATGCAGAAGTGTGTATAAAATAGCTCTCTCTATGTAATAAGGTAGGAAATAGAAAATGTACATACATATATTTATATAAATTGCTTGAATTCTCATGATATATCTCTGGAAGGAAGGCCAAGAACTTAATATTACAGGGTTTTGTGGGGAAGGGAACCAACCAGTGTTTTAGTACAGGAGTACACATGGAGACTCTTCAGTTCAGTTCAGTTCAGTCCAGTTACTAAGCAGTGTTCAACTCTTTGCAACCTCATGGACTATGGCACACCAGGCTTCCCTGTCCTCACCATCTCCTGGAGTTTGTTCAAACTTATGTCCATTGAGTTGGTGATACCATCCAACCATTTCATCCTCTGTTGTCCCCTTCTCCTCCTGCCTTCAATCTTTCCCAATATCAGAGTTTTTTCGAATGAGTCAGGTGTTCACATCAATTGGCCAAAATATTGGAGCTTGAGCTTCAGCATCAGTCCTTCCAAAGAGTATTCTGGATTGATTTATTTTAGGATTGACTAATTCGATCACCTTGCTGCCCAAGGGACTCTTAAGAGCCTTCTCCAACATCACAGTTTAAAAGCACCCATTCTTTCACCCTCAGCCTTCTTATGGTCCAACTCTCACATTCATACATAACTACTGGAAAAACCATAGCTTTGACTATAAGGACCTTTGTCAGCAAAATGATGTCTCTGCTTTTTAATACATTGTCTAGGTTTGTTATAGCTTTTCTTCCAAGGAACAAGCATCTTTTAATTTCACGGCTATAGTCACCATCTGCAGTGATTTCGGAGCCCAAGAAGATAAAGTCTGTCATTGTTTCCATTGTTTCCCCGTCTATTTGCCATGAAGTGATGGGGCCAGATGCCATGATCTTAGTTTTATGAATGTTGAGTTTTAAGCCAATTTTTTTCACTCTTCCCTTTTACCCTCATCGAGAGGCCCTTTAGTTCTTCACTTTCTGCCATTAGAGTGGTATCATCTGTATATCTGAGGTTATTGATATTTCTCCCAGCAATCTTGTTTCCAGCTTTTGAGTCATCTGGCCTGGAATTTCACATGATGTTCTTGGCAGGAAAGCTATGACAAACCTAGACAGTGTGCTGAAAAGCAGAGACATTACTCTGCCAACAAAAGTCTATATAATCAAGGCTATGGTCTTCCCAGTGGTCATGTATGGTTGTGAGAGCTGGGGATTGTAAAGAAGGCAGAGCACCAAAGAACTGATGCCTTCAAACTGTGGTACTGGAGAAGACTTCTGAAAACCCCTTGGAGAGCAAGGAGATCAAACCAGTCAGTCTTAAGGTAAATCAACCCTGAATACTCATTGTTACATCTGATGCAGAAGCTCTGGTATTTTGGTCACCTCATGAGAAATGCAGCTGACTCATTAGAAAAGCCTCTGAGGCTGGGAAAGATTGAGGGCAGAAGGAGAGGAAGGTGTCAGAGGATGAGTGGCTGGATGGCATCTCTAATGCAATGGACATGAACTTGCACAAACTTTAGGAGATGCTTAGGGATAGGGAGTCCTGGTGTGCTGCAGTCCATGGGGTCACAAAGAGTCAACTGCACAACCAAAAAACAACCAACTCTGCATAAGTTAAATAAGCAGGGTAACAATATACAGCTTTGATGTACTCCTTTATCAATTTTGAACCAGTCTGTTGTTCAATGACTGGTTGTAACTGTTGCTTCTTGACCTGCACACAGATTTCACAGGAGACAGGTAAAGGAGTCTGGTATTCCCAACTCTTTAAGAATTCTCCACACTTTGTTGTGATCCACACACTCAAATGACATCAAAACAGTCAATAAATCAGAAGTAGTTTGTTTTGTTTCCTGAAATTGTCTTGCTTTTTCTATGATCCAATGGATATTGGCAATTTGACTTTTGGTTTCTCTGCCTTTTTAAAATCCAGCTTGAACATTTGGAATTTCTCAGTTCATGTACTGTTGAAGCCTAGCTTGAAGGATTTTGATTATTGCCTTGCTCGCGTGGAGTTGAGCATGATGGTACAAATCTATGGTAGTTTATATATGCAGATGACACCACCCTTATGGCAGAAAGTGAAGAGGAACTAAAAAGCCTCTTGATGAAAGTGAAAGTGGAGAGTGAAAAAGTTGGCTTAAAGCTCAACATTCAGAAAACAGATGATGGCATCCGGTCCCATCCCTTCATGGGAAATAGATGGGGAAACAGTGGAAACAGTGCCAGACTTTATTTTTTGGGGGCTCCAAAATCACTGCAGATAGTGATTGCAGCCATGATATTAAAGGATGCTTACTCCTTGGAAGAAAAGTTATGACCAACCTAGACAGCATATTCAAAAGCAGAGACATTACTTTGCTGACTAAAGTCTGTCTAGTCAAGGCTATGGTTTTTCTGTGGTCATGTATGGATGTGACAGTTGGACTGTGAAGAAGGCTGAGCACCAAAGAATTGATGCTTTTGAACTGTGGTGTTGGAGAAGACTCTTTTATTTTATTTTATTGCATTTTTGCATTTTATTTTTTTACTTTACAACACTGTATTGGTTTTGTCATACATGACATGAATCCACCACAGGTGTACATGAGTTCCCAACCCTGAATCCCCCTCCCACCACCCTCCCCATATCATCTCTCTTGGTCATCCCAGTGCACAGCCCCAAGCATCCTGTATCCTGCATTGAACCTAGACTGGCAATTCGTTTCTTACATGATAATATGCATCTTTCAATGACATTCTCCCTAATCATCCCACCCTCTCCCTCTCCCACAGAGTCCAAAAGTCTGTTCTTTACATCTGTATCTCTTTTGCTGTCCTGCATATAGGGTTATCATTACCATCATTCTAAATTCCATATATATGTGTTACTATACAGTATTGGTGTTTTTCTTTCTGGCTTACTTCACTCTGTATAATCGGCTCCAGTTTCATCCACCTCATTAGAACTGATTCAAATGTATTCTTTATAATGTCTGAGTAATACTCCATAGTGTATAAGTACCACGGCTTCCTTATCCATTCGTCTGCTGATGGACATCTAGGTTGCTTCCATGTCCTGGCTATTATAAACAGTGCTGTGATGAACATTGGGGTACACGTGTCTCTTTCACTTCTGGTTTCCTCAGTGTGTATGCCCAGCAGTGGGATTGCTGGGTCATAAGGCAGTTCTATTTGTAGTTTTTAAAGGAATCTCCACACTGTTCTCCATAGTGGCTGTACTAGTTTGCATTCCCACCAACAGTTTAAGAGGGTTCCCTTTTCTCCATGCCCACTCCAGCGTTTATTGCTTGTGGACTTTTGGATTGCAGCCATTCTGACTGGCATGAAATGGTACCTCATTGTAGTCTTGATTTGCATTACCTAAATCCTGAAAGATGATGCTGTGAAAGTGCTGCACTTAATATGCCAGCAAATTTAGAAAACTCAGCAGTGGCCACAGGACTGGAAAAGGTCAGTTTTCATTCCAATCCCAAAGAAACCAATGCCAAAGAATGCTCAAACTGCCACACAATGTCACTCATCTCACATGCTAGTAAAGTAATGTTCAAAATTCTCTAAGCCAGGCTTCAGCAATACGTGAACCATGAACTCCCTGATGTTCAAGCTGGTTTTAGAAAAGGCAGAGGAGACAGAGATCAAAATTGCCAACATCCACTGGATCATGGAAAAAGCAAGAGAGTTCCAGAAAAAAACATCTATTTCTGCTTCATTGACTATCCCAAAATCTTTGATTGTGTGGATCACAATAAACTGTGGAAAACTGTGAAAGAGATGGGAATACCAGACCACCTAACCTGCCTCTTGAGAAACCTATATGCAGGTCAGGAAGCAACAGTTAGAACTGGACATGGAACAACAGACTGGTTCCAAATAGGAAAAGGAGTATGTCAAGGCTGTATATTGTCACCCTGCTTATTTAACTTATATGCAGAGTACATCATGAGAAATGCTGGGCTGGAAGAAACACAAGCTGGAATCAAGGTTGCCGGGAGAAATATCAATAACCTCAGATATACAGATGACACCACCCTTATTGCAGAAAGTGAAGAGGAACTGAAAAGCCTCTTGATGAAAGTGAAAGAGAAGAGCGAAAATGTTGGCTTAAAGCTCAATATTGAGAAAAGGAAGATCATGGCATCTGGTCCCATCACTCCATGGGAAATAGATGTGGAAACAGTGTCAGATTTTATTTTTGGGGGCTACAAAATCACTGCAGATGGTGACTGCAGCCATGAAATTAAAAGACACTTACTCCTTGGAAGAAAAGTTCTGACCAACCTAGATAGCATATTCAAAAGCAAAGACATTACTTAGCTGAATAAGGTCCGTCTAGTCAAGGCTATGGTTTTTCCAGTAGTCATGTAAGGATGTGAGAGTTGGACTGTGAAGAAGGCTGAACACTGAAGAATTGATGCTTTTGAACTGTGGTGTTGGAGAAGACTCTTGAGAGTCCCTTGGAACTGTGGTGTTGGAGAAGACTCTTGAGAGTCCCTTGGACTGCAAGGAGATCCAACCAGTCCATTCTAAAGGAGATCAACCCAGGGATTTCTTTGGAGGGAATGGTGCTGAAGCTGAAACTCCAGTACTTTGGCCACCTCATGCGAAGAGTTGACTTATTGGAAATGACTTTGATGCTGGGAGGGGTTGGGGGCAGGAGGAGAAGGGATCGACCGAGGTTGAGATGGCTGGATGGCATCACTGACTCAATGGACGCGACTCTGAGAGAACTCCACGAGTTGGTGATGGACAGGGAGGCCTGGCGTGCTGCGATTCATGTGGTCGCAAAGAGCTGGACATGACTGAGCAACTGAACTGAATTGAACTGAACTGAAATGGAAGACCAGAAACTATAAAACCCCCTAGAGGAAAACATAAGCAAAACACTCTCTGACATAAATCACAGCAGGATCCTCTATTATCCACTTCCCAGAATACTGGAAATAAAAGCAAAAATAAACAAGTGGGATCTAATTAAAATTAAGAGCTTCTGCACAACAAAGGAAAGTATAAGCAAGGTGAAAAGACAGCCTTCGGAACGGGAGAAAATAATAGCAAATGAAGCAACTGACAAACAACTAATCTCAAAAATATACAAGCAACTTATGCAGCTCAATTCCAGAAAAATAAATGACCCAATCAAAAAATGGGCTGAAGAACTAAACAGACATTTCTCCAAAGAAGACATACAGAAGGCTAACAAACACATGAAAAAGATGCTCAACATTACTTATTATCAGAGAAATGGAGAAGACTCTTGAGAATCCCTTGGACTGCAAGGAGATCCAACCAGTCCATTCTAAAGGAGATCAGCCCTGGGATTTCTTTGGAACAAATGATGCTAAAGCTGAAATTCCAGTACTTTGGCCACCTCATGCAAAGAGTTGACTCATTGGAAAAGACTCTGTTGCTGGGAGGGATTGGGGGCAGGAGGAGAAGGGGGCGACAGAGGATGAGATGGCTGGATGGCATCACGGACTCGATGGACGTGAGTCTGAGTGAACTCCAGGTGTTGGTGATGGACAAGGAGGCCTGGCGTGCTGTGATTCATGGGATCACAAAGAGTCAGACACGACTGATCATCTGAAATGAACTGAACTGAACTGATGTTTGTTTGAACATTCTTTGGCACTGCCCTCTTTGGGGTTGGTGTGTAAACTGACCATTTCCAGTCCTATGCTCACAGCTAAGTTTTCCAAACTTGCTAGCATATTGACTGCAACACTGTAACAGCATCACCTCTTGGGATTTGAAATAGCTCAGCTTGAATTCTATCACCGCCACTAGCTTTGCTTGTAGTAATACTTCTTAAGGCCCACTTGACTTCACATTCCAACATGTCTGGCTCTAGGTTAATGACCACATCATCATGGTTATCTTAGCCATTAAAACATTTTTTGTGCAGTTCTTTTGTGTTTTCTTGCCACCTCTTCTTCATCTCTTCTGCTTCTGTTAGGTCCTTACTATTTTTGTCCTTTATTGTGCCCATCTTTGCATGCAATGTTTCCATGGTATGTCTAATTTTCTTGAAAAGATCTCTAGTCTTACCCATTCAATTATTTTTGCCTATCTCTTTGAACTGTTCACTTAAGAAGCCTGTTTTCTCTATCCTTGCTATTCTTTGGAATTCTACATTCAGTTGGGTATATCTTTCCCTTTCTCCTTTGCTTTTTGCTTCTCTTCTATTCCCGCCTATTTGGGAGGCCTCCTCAGACAACAAGTTTGCCTTCTTGCATTTTTTTTGGGGGGATGGTTTTGTTCACTGCATCCTGTCAATGTTAAGAACCTCTGTCCATTAGATATAATCCCTTGAATCTATTTGTGACTTTTACTGTATAATCATAAGGGATTTAATAAGGTCATATCTGAATGGCCTATTGGTTTTCATAACTTTCTTCAGTTTAAGTCTGAATTTTGCAATAAGGAGCTTAAGATCTGAGCCATAGTCAGCTACAGGTCTTATTTTTGCTGACTGTATAGAGCTTTTCCATCTTTTGCTTCAAAGAATATAAACAATCTGAAATCAGTATTGACCATCTAGTGATGTCCTTGTATAGAGTCATCTCTTGTGTTGCTGGAAAATGGTGTTTGCTATGACCAGTGCATTCTCTTGGCAAACTCTGTTACCCTTTGCCCTGCTTCATTTTGTACTTCAAGGCCAAACTTGCCTGTTAATTCAGGTATCTCTGGACTTTCTACTTTTGCCTTATGACAAAAAGGACACCATACTTTTATTTGTGCCTTTTTGTTTTTGAGCCATTTGTGTCTCTTGCTTGTCCAAAGTATTAACTTTAATTAAATATTATAATAAACTATAAAAATATGTATAGCTTTTTAAATATTTATTCAGTTAAAAATAATTTACTGCATGATTCTGATGATTATTCTTATGAAAGAATAAAACACTAGACATGTGGCGGATTCATGTCAATGTATGCCAAAACCAATACAGTATTGTAAAGTATAATAAAATAAAAATTAAAATTAAGAAAAAAAAACACTAGACTCAGAGAGACATGGGGGGGGCGGTAAAGAATACATAAATCAGCCTTAAAAGACAATCATTATAGTGTTGGTGGAAACAGATATTTATCAAAGGATGATCTAAATTAAAGTGAGAATTCCCTTGACCCATCTTCTGCGAAGCGCATCCTCACTGCACACTGAAGGCTCAGGTGCGCTACTCCAGCGCACCCAAGGAGGCAGACTCGGGGCTAGCTAGGAGCTGGTGCCCAGATAGCTCTCTGGCAACCAGGTTGACTTTGAGCACTTTAGATAATTTTCCTAATTTTTCACTTTATATTTCTAATGGGTTTCTTTAATATGGGAAATTTCTTCAGAAAAAAAAAAAAAATCCCACACTATTTGAGGAAAGACCTTTTTGTCACTTCACTGTTTGTTAAGGGAAGTGGGGTTCGTCCTTTAGAAGAATAGGCTAGAACTCCTGTAATACTTCATTCATTCACTTGCTCTTTATTTGTCCATTTCAGGCATCTCCTTCCTTCCTGGGCTTTTGAGGGTTAGGGAAATAATGCATGCAAATCCTGACACAGGTTTTCAGAGAGCTAGAGCTTTCTCTCTTCTTCTCTTTGCGAACAGCACAGCAATGCCAATGATAGTGTCCCTCTCCTAGGACACTTCATTTCTCAGGTACCACAGGCAGGAGAATCAGTTCAGTCTCCTAGGTCTTCACTTATTGCATCTAAATAACCAATTAAATGTTTTCCTTTTTTTTTAACTTCATGGAGCAATAATTGGGAATAATTAGCATAATTTTTATATATTCAAATACACCTTCTATTGTATTATGTAAGAAAGAAGACAAAGAAGATGCAACTGAGAGCAGTGTTTTGGAAGCTCCCTGGAGCAAACTGCTTTCTAAACATGGAAGAGTGAGTGATGGCACAGAGGAATAGGACAGTAGAGTTACAAGGTGGCTGCCTGATTCATCTAGAGAAGTGAAATGTGTTGGCAGTTGTACAGCTCATGAGGTGAGTAAAGGGCCAGTGTGAAAAGATGAAAATCCAGACCTCTTTTTCTGGAGATGGTGCTCAGGATTTAATTAAACAATAGGCGGGAAAATGTTTTGCTGATTTTGCAGAATATGTCTTAGCATTTTAGAAGCATCTGGAATGATGGGTATTACCGGTAAAATTTCCTCAAAATGCTACCTCTGAGACAGGACAGGCACAGAGTCCACTGGAGAGTGCTCTAACAAGCAACACCTTGTTAAGGAAACACAGGATACAGGACCAGGTAGGAGGAAAAGCAGAGTTGCAAAGCAGTAGAAGCAGAGCCCTAAACTGATTCTATGGGGGTCTGGAATTGGCACTGAAGAGCTCTCCCAAATTAGGGCAAAGGGCCCAAATCTTTACCCACCTCAGCATTTTAATGACCCCCTAAAAAGGGGTGTGATTTTGGACACAGCTGTTTTCTTCAGCCAAAAACCAATTTTGGAAGAGTGGGGTGGGTGGCAGGGCTGAGAGCTGTCCACACTAGTACTTCCAACATCTGGAAAAATTAATGCTTCAATCCTGATTGTGGGCATCTGGTCAATTATCATAGCATCCAGCACAAATGAGGATGATCATGTTAAGGATGGAATTTTACTCATAAATTGCCACATATACCAAAAATTCAGTTCACACTAATCTTTTTCGAAGAATGGTATGGATAAACCCATTGAATCTTTTCTTGGGTGGGGGAAAAAAACACCAGGTGCCTGCTTTCAGGTATTCAAACAGTCACTTCCAGGATTTCTCCAAAACCTGAAAGAGGAGGATTTCTGTTTGGCACTGGCATTAACCTATATTCCTGGCACAGGTCTTTATCCCCTCAAACACACACCTGAGAACTCAAATAGCTCACAGTTGGAACTGCCTGCAATCTAACTTGTGATGACAAAATGGAAAGGTTCAAGCCAAGAAAATTTAAAAAGACATAAGGCATGACAGATGATGCCTCACGTGAAGAAAGCCAAGGGCAAGCTAATCCACCCTTACCTGAGGGCATTCAGATATGAAAAAAATTGTGTACAAATCACAGCTGAGTGCTTCTCAGTCAGCAGGAACAGAAGCAGGGCTGTGTCATGTGTGTAGGTGAAGGAAGTGGCTGTACACACAGTGTGATTATGAGTAGTGGAAAAAGCCCTTAGTTTTCAGTCCTGCCTCCAGAAGTAGTTTATTTCCTGATATTCCACTGTTCCTTACTTACTGGCTCTGAGTCTTGTTAAAGATGCAACAAGAATAGAGTAACCTACTCTATTTAGAAGTAGGTTTATCCTGATCATGCCAGGGACTAGCTGGTGAACTTGGATAGACAGTTCTTTGGGACTTAAATTCTTGACTTGACAGAATGTTTGCAATTCTGATACCTTTTGCTTTTTTCTAATGCATTTATGATGCAGTATTGGTGGCATAATGGTGAACATAGCTGATTTCCTAGCACTTGATCCACGTCGGATTCCCAGCCAACACACAGTGTTCTGGGCCTCTCTGGTGGCTAGACAGTAAAGAATCCGCTTGCAATGCAGGAGACCTGGGTTCAGTCTCTGGTTTGGGAAGATCTCCTGAGAAGGGAGTGGCTTCCCACTCCAGTACTCTTGACTGAAGAATTCCACGAACAGAAATGGGCTAATCAATGGGGTCATAAAGTGTTGGACATGACTGAGCGATTAACACTTTCACTTTCAATGCATTTATGCCTTTTGATTATTGTTATTTCTAGATCTTCATAATTATCATCACCTACTTTAAAAGTTCTGGTTTGGTTCCATTGCTGCTATTGGATATTCAGCAACATCTGTGTTTAAATACAGCACAAATTTTAAATCATGGATCCAATATGCTCAGTTCTAAAATAAGTTCTGTGGCTTTTCCATTTTATTTGGTGTGAATGTGAGTGTGTGTGTGTGTGTGTGTGTGTGTGTGTGTGTGTGTGTGTGTTGGAAGAAAGGGAGTAGAATAGGTAGATCACACTTCTGAATATGGACTCTAGCCCATTCTCTGAACTCTCTCTAAATATTCCTTTATACTCCACCAAAGCAACTGATCAAGAAACCCTTATGCAAACTAGAGGACAGGTAGTCTCTTTGGATATTTTATAGTTCCACAGTAGGGTGCAGGGGCTTCTGGGGTAGCTCAAATGGTAAAGAAGCTGCGTGCAGTGCAGAGACCCAGGTTCAATCCCTGGGTTGGTAAGATCATTGGAGAAGCGCATGACAACCCACCCCAGTGTTGTTGCCTGGAGAATCCTGTGGACAGAGGAGCCTGGTGGTCTACAGTCCATGGGGTTGCAAAGAGTCAGACACAACTGAGCAACTAACACACACACACAGTAGGTTGCAGACTTGGCCCTACCTGTTACAATCCTTTTCATGAACCTTTCTCACTGCAGCTCAGTATCTCACCATAGTGACTAATTTTAATTTTTGTGTTTTAATTTGAGCGGGTGGTTGAATGAATGGATAAATGGGTGAAAATAATGACCAAAAATAAAAAATAAAAGAAATAGCCAGCTTCCCAGCAGAAACCAATAGGGATGAGATTCTAAAGAAAATTATTTACTGAACTATACTACAGAAGTCAACAAAGGGTACTGATGCTCCTGGAAACTAATAATACAAGATGTCATTGTTACCCCTCAGGCTGAAGGGCAAGAAAGAAAGCCACCTAGAAAGACAGAGGTACCCTTGCCAGACCATGGTGACAAAAGAGGGAGAAAACAGAGAAGACACATTCTGGAGTCTCTCCTTTCCTTTCATCTGTTGTTGGTGGCTCCCACTCTTCAAACTCAAATGGAAGCCAGAGGTCAAGGGTCATCCCAGGATTTAATCATTAAAGGTCAGTACCCAGAGTTCTAATAGCCAGAAAGGGATTTTGTAGATGAGGAATACAAATGGAGAACACCGGCACAAAGGATATGAGAGCAGTTTTTTCGGGAGGGGAAAAATGCATGCAAATATAAGATCCTAGAAAGAAAAGGATGATTCATTAAAAGAAGAGTGAGGAAAAGTTCATAGGAAGTGACTTGGGACAATGATGACTAATCCCAGTTATGCAACGTTTGACAATGCCTTTAAAGAGTTTTGATTCTCCCTCAATCCAAGATTCTCTTAAGTATTACTCTTTTTTTTTTCGCTTTTTTACTTTCTAACATGAGTATTACTTTATTTTTTTTATTTTTTAATTTTTAGTTTTTTATTTTTTTAATTTTAAAATCTTTAATTCTTACATGTGTTCCCAAACATGAACCCCCCTCCCACCTCCCTCCACATAACATCTCTGTGGGTCATCCCCATGCACCAGCCCCAAGCATGCTGTATCCTGCGTCAGACATAGACTGGCGATTCAATTCTTACATGATAGTATACATATTAGAATGCCATTCTCCCAAATCATCCTACCCTCTCCCTCTCCCTCTGAGTCCAAAAGTCCGTTATACACATCTGTGTCTTTTTTCCTGTCTTGCATACAGGGTCGTCATTGCCATCTTTCTAAATTCCATATATATGTGTTAGTATACTGTATTGGTGTTTTTCTTTCTGGCTTACTTAGCAATCCCACTGCTGGGCATACACACCGAGGAAACCAGAATTGAAAGAGACACATGTACCCCAATGTTCATCGCAGCACTGTTTATAATAGCCAAGACATGGAAACAACCTAGATGTCCATCAGCAGATGAATGGATAAGAAAGCTGTGGTACATATACACAATGGAGTATTACTCAGTCGTTAAAAAGAATTCATTTGAACCAGTTCTGATGAGATGGATGAAACTGGAGCCGATTATACAGAGTATTACTCTTGAGTGTCTGATTTATTCTCAAAATGGACAAGCTTAGACAGTACACTTTGTAGAATAAAACAATTAAAATAATTATAGCTATTTCCAGATTATCAGACTACTTTGTCGGTAGCAGGCACTGTGTTAAAGTTATTCACAACTGATTTAATTTTATTCTCACAAAATCTATGAGAGAGATGTTATAATTTCTATTTCACAGTTGAAGAAATAGAAGATAATAGTGGTGGAGTGACTTATCCAAAATTGTACAGCTATGGAGTAAGAGAAACAGACTTGTATGACTTCATAGACCACTCTCCTAAGTACTAGCTGATTACTTTGATGTTCTGTTTTGTATGCTTCCCCGATGGCATTAGTGGTAAAGAACCTGCCTGCCAATGCAAGAGGTATAAGAGACACAATTTCAATCTCTGGGTCAGGAACATCCCCTGGAGAAGGGCAGGGCAACCCACTCCTGTATTCTTGCCTAGAGAATACCATGAACAGAGGAACCTAGTGAGTTACAGTCCATAGCATAACAAACAGTTGGAGACAACTGAAGTGACTTACCATGCACACACACTGGTTTTTGCAGATCATGTGTGTAGAGTTTTCGCAAACTTGCATTTGATCTGGAAGATTCAATAAGGGTTTTTTTTTTATTTTTTATTTTTTTTTGGCTACTATAAACAATGAAAAAGTGGCGTTGGTAAAGAATTAACAAGTGGTGTTGTTAGCTCCCTCAGAGTGCCAAGGGGGAAATGTAAGTGATTCAAATAATTGTTGAGAAGATCAATTTGATCAATTAATTGGAAAACTAAATTTGTTTTTTTCCATTAGTTTAAGACTATGCAGAGGCAGTGGTACACCAAGGAAATGCACCATATACTTTAGGACCCTATGTTGTATGTGAAATTAATTAGAACCCAAAGTATGCTAGCTGATTCCTGGATTGGGAAGATCCCCTGGAAAAGGGAAAGGCTACCCACTCCAGCATTCTGGCCTGGAGAATTCCATAGACAGTTTAGTCCGTGGGGTTGCAAAGAGTTGGACGTGCCTGAGCGACTTTCACTCACTCACTCAGAACAAAGCAGTGTGTTAGTGCCCAGACTGCAGCAAGGGGAAGACACCGCCAAGGAAACTGAGGAGGGTAAGTGTCAGGGTATGCTTATGTCATCCTGAAAGATATCTTTTTCTCCATTCAACTTGCTCACTGCCCACATGTTACCTCCTTTGTTCTTCCTCTGTATTTCTCTATGCCTTTTTGAGAGGTGTTAAAAGATTAACTGAGGTATATTAAAAATTTTAAGAGTTTATTTGGGCAAAAATTGATTTGAATCAGGCAGCAGCCAATCCAGGAAACAGATAGGAACTCCTAGGAGTTGTACAAAATGAAAGCATTTTGCAGTCACAAGGCATAGAGGAAAGGAAGTTATACCAGGCAAAAATTGGGTTGATTATTGCAGAGTTGCTTTCCTTTAGGGGATGGCAGAGGTCTATCAGGCAGATTACTTAACTAGTGCTGATCAGGCAATTTCTGAATGACTGGTTTAAGATTTCATTTCTGGAAGAGTTGGAAAGGTAATTAAGTTAAGTTTTGATTTGGTGATGTGAGGCTTAGCTTAAGCAACTATGTTTTGGGATTGCTTATTTTCTTTTAAATATTTTTCTTGATCAAGATTCTTAGCTTGAGAGACGTAATTAAGAAAAAGAGAAGAAGAAGAAGAAGAATTGGGCATGATGGCTACTTCCAGCCACTACTCTGACACTGTTACAAATTTGTTTTTGTTTTTGTTTTTGTTTTCTGAATCTCTGTGTGGCATTCACAGGTCACATTGCTTTATTCACATTCTTTGAGTCGGTCATTCTCTTTGTGTATTTTCCCAAGATTACATTCTTAGGGAAATCATTTGCGAGGTGGCTAGTGAGTGCAAACATCACTTAAATCTTTCTGTGTCAGAATGACTTAGCATATGTCCCAAGGTCTGGAGTGTCAATGCAGTGCGGCGAGTAGCAGTGATCATAGTGCAAACACCTCACTGCTCAGCTAAAAGATAATCAAGGACTAACTTACTAAGAGAAATAACCAGAGTGTAGGGATATTTGGGAGCAGCTATTGCTTTAGCAGCAGATTTCACAGTATCTTCAAGAGCTAAGAAGAGATTCCTGATCATAGGCTCATTTGCACTTACCCCTAGGCGGGGGAGTAGAGATATATGAAAGGAAACAAATTTTGAACCATTAGTGTCTCCTTGTATTTCCATTCGAATCCGTGGCTTAGGACTGGAAAAGTAACTGCCATGGAGGGCAGTAAAATTTAAGGTGTGTAGACTGCATAGGTAGTTATATTTTGGTTACCTTGCTCTGTGTCCCTTTCTTTGTAGAGTCTGAATGAAAGAGTCTATGTTTGGAACTGTTAAACAGACACTGAGGACTAGAGAACCTGACACACTAGAGAAGGGGGCTGAGTTTATGCCAGAGAAACCAAGGTATTGAAAATAAGAATTTTGTGAAGGGCAGAGCCATGATCTCCGGAATTGTGACAACACCAACAGTTGTTTGAAGGTTGAATTACCCCCTTTTGCAATGGCCTGAGATATATGAACACCAGCATTATTTTTCTAATAATTCCAGAACATGGTCAGTAGATGGGGAAGTAAGAATGTAAAGAAACATTCTCAATCTGACCCCTCGGGAGGAAGCAGCTTACCTTGATATTGACTATTATCTCTTACTAGTCAATTTGATTTTGAGGTCTCTAGCATTTGCTCAGGACCAGATGTCAGGGAAAGCCTTCTGCAGTTATGAAATATGCACCCAAGATTTGATAGCTTGTAATCTGGCAAGGGTACAGGGAGTCAAGTGTACCTGGTGGAATCTTTCTATGAATTTCACTCTTAAGAAAACAACGGAGTAAAACAATAACTGTCTGTAAATGACAGAAGACTTTAAAGTGCATGGGGATGACCCAGAGAGATGTTGTGGGGAGGGAGGTGGGAGGGGGGTTCATGTTTGGGGACGCATGTAAGAATTAAAGATTTTAAAATTTAAAAAATAAAAAAAATTTAAAAAATTAAAAAAATAATAAATAAAATGCCCATGATTAAATATTTGATGAGAGTTTATTACAATAGAATTGGCAACGATATTTGTTTATTTTCTGTGACATATGACATTCTTACATAAAACTCGAATTATAGCTGATAACATTATACCACAAGACATATTTTGAAGAATCTCATACAATTTCTAGAACACATATTGCTACTTGTATTTACACAAATGTAACCAAATAAGTTTATGATCACTATTTGGCAATGCTTCCCATATAATTGCATGTATGCATGCTCAGTCATGTCCTATTCTTTGCAACCCCATATACTATAGCCCACCTGGTTCCTCCATCCGTGGGATTTTCTAGGCAAGAATACTGGAATGGTTGCCATTTCCTCCTCCAGGAGATTTTCCAGATCCAGGGATCATACTCCTGTCTCCTGAGTTTTCTGCTTTGCAGGCAGATGTTTTAATGCTGAGCCACCAGGGAAGCCCCTTCCCATATAATTAACATACCAAATAGACTCAATTAGTTTACATCTCCCTTCTACAAGGAAACAGACAAAATCTTTAAGAAGATGTTCCAGGGGAACTCTGGAAAATCTCCAACTTAGTTTCAGATCAGAAAGATTCCATTTAGAATTTGATTTGGGGGATTTTTCAAATGTTTTGAATATTTGACTAAATGAGATAGAAAGAAATGAAGTCACTCAGTCGTTTCCGACTCTTTGTGACCCCATGGACTCTAGCCTACCAGGCTCCTTCGTCCATGGGATTCTCCAGGCAAGAATACTGGAGTGGGTTTCGTCCATGGGATTCTCCAGGCAAGAATACTGGAGTGGGTTGCCATTTCCTTCTCCAGGGGATCTTCCCAACCCAGGGATTGAACCCAGGTCTCCCACATTGGAGGCAGATGCTTTAACCTCTGAGCCACCAAGGAAGCCCACACTAAAACATGCTTAGCTATCTATTTAACCAAAGTGACAATAGAAGATCTTAAAGGCAAATAGAGAAACATTAATAGTTGTGAATAAAACTTTGCCTTTTTAATGTATAGAGAACTGAGTTTTCATAAGAAATGAAAGATCTGATAAAGACACTGTGAAACAGGAAATTATTTTGGTATGTCACAAAATTGTTGCTTTCCAGGTAGTTTACCCAAAATGTGAAAACAAACCAACAAAAGCTTGGAATAATTGCCAAAGCAATCTTGAGAAAGAAGAATGGAACTGGAGGAATCAACTTGCCTGACTTCAGGCTCTACTACAAAGCCACAGTCATCAAGACAGTATGGTACTGGCACAAAGACAGACATATAGATCAATGGAACAAAATAGAAAGCCCAGAGATAAATCCACACACATATGGACACCTTATCTTTGACAAAGGAGGCAACAATATACAATGGAGTAAAAACAATCTCTTTCACAAGTGGTGCTGGGAAAACTGGTCAACCACTTGTAAAAGAATGAAACTAGATCACTTTCTAACACCCCACACAAAAATAAACTCAAAATGGATTAAAGATCTAAATGTAAGACCAGAAACTATAAAACTCCTAGAGGAGAACATAGGCAAAACACTCTCAGACATAAATCACAGCAGGATCCTCTATGATCCACCTCCCAGAATTCTGGAAATAAAAGCAAAAATAAACAAATGGGATCTAATTAAAATTAAAAGCTTCTGCACAACAAAGGAAAATATAAGCAAGGTGAAAAGACAGCCTTCTGAATGGGAGAAAATAATAGCAAATGAAGCAACTGACAAACAACTAATCTCAAAAATATACAAGCAACTTCTGCAGCTCAATTCCAGAAAAATAAACGACCCAATCAAAAAATGGGCCAAAGAACTAAATAGACATTTCTGCAAAGAAGACATACGGATGGCTAACAAACACATGAAAAGATGCTCAACATCACTCATTATTAGAGAAATGCAAATCAAAACCACAATGAGGTACCACTTCACACCAGTCAGAATGGCTGCGATCCAAAAATCTGCAAGCAATAAATGCTGGAGAGGGTGTGGAGAAAAGGGAACCCTCCTACACTGTTGGTGGGAATGCAAACTAGTACAGCCACTATGGAGAACAGTGTGGAGATTCCTTAAAAAATTGAAAATAGAACTACCTTATGACCCAGCAATCCCACTGCTGGGCATACCCACTGAGGAAACCAGAATTGAAAGAGACACATGTACCCCAATGTTCATCGCAGCACTGTTTATAATAGCTAAGACATGGAAACAACCTAGATGCCCATCAGCAGATGAATGGATAAGAAAGCTGTGGTACATATACACAATGGAGTATTACTCAGCCATTGAAAAGAATTCATTTGAATCAGTTCTGATGAGATGGATGAAACTGGAGCCGATTATACAGAGTGAAGTAAGCCAGAAAGAAAAACACCAATACAGTATACTAACACATATATATGGAATTTAGGAAGATGGCAATGACGACCCTGTATGCAAGACAGGGAAAGAGACACAGATGTGTATAATGGACTTTTGGACTCAGAGGGAGAGGGAGAGGGTGGGATGATTTGGGAGAATGACATTCTAACATGTATACTATCATGTAAGAATTGAATCGCCAGTCTATGTCTGATGCAGGATACAGCATGCTTGGGGCTGGTGCATGGGGATGACCCAGAGAGATGTTATGGGGATGGAGGTGGGAGGGGGGTTCATGTTTGGGAATGCATGTAAGAATTAAAGATTTTAAAATTAAAAAAATATAAAAATAAAAAATAAAACATTTAAAAAAAAAAAAAACCAACAAAAGCAAACAACAACAAAAATAGTTTCACAATGTCCTATCAGGAAAAGACCTATAGTTCAAGAAAACATTTTCTCATTTTATCAGAGAAAAGACCAGATTTTGTACCAGTGTATTTAAACTCATATTAAATATTAAAACTCATATTAAATATTAAAACTCATTCATTAAATATGGAAACAAACCCAGTCAAATATTAGCCACCTTGACCACACTTAAAATTCCTTTCCCAGGATTCCTTTTCCCCATTTACAACTACCTCTGTCAGATTTTGTCCTATGTTTTTTGTCTTTTTCATTCTAGAACAATAAGTTGTTGTTTTTTTTTCTTTAACTTTCCTTATCTACTTTATATACACATTTATTTTACCATTATCATTTCTAAGTAGTAATAGTTATATATATATTGATTAAAACTCTTAACCTTTAGAATCCTTTACTCATAGTGAAAATTGAGAAGTAGGCTATTGTGAATTGTTTATAACAACAGTGCATTGGCAATTCTGTGCATTGGTAAATATAAAAATACATTTCAAAATTTCTATAAGTATATTTTTGCTTGTAGCAAATATTTAAATGTCATAAAACATATGAACTAATGAACTCAAATATCTTGAGTTCCTCTAGTAAAGGAAACAAAAAGTGAATAAATTTATGTTCAGTAATTAATGTTTCACTTGTCCATTGTATTTAAAAATGACCTAGATCTTCAATGAATTGTTGTTGTTTTTCAGTTGCTAAATTGTGTCCGACTGTTGTTGACCACACTGACTGTAACATGCCAGGCTCCTCTGTCCTCCACTATACCTCAGAGTTTGCTCAAGTTTATGTTCATTAAAAGTCAGTTATGCCATCTAACTATTTCATCCTCTGCCACCCTCTTTTACTTTGCCTACAATCTCTGCCAACATTGGGTATTTTCCATTGAGTCAGCTCTTCCAATCAGGTGGTCAAAGTATTGAAGCTCCAATACTAGGGATGTTATCTGCAGGCTCTGGTGTGAGTGGGGTGTCTGGTCAGCAGAAACTGTGCATGAGAAAATTACTTTATTCTCTGCCCTTGATCGTGAGTGCTTGACTGAGACCTCTTTGTCTCTAGAGCACCTTAGAAATGGGCAAGCACATCTAGGCTAAAAGTTTTCCACTGTGGCCACTGTAATTTGAAATTAACTTTAGTAAGCTTAGCTAGTTTGTTCAGCTTTAAAACAGCATTGTATTCACCTGGCCTCACTGGATCTAGTATCTAGTTGAAGTCTGACCTAGCCCCACCCGAGATTCAGTTCACTTCCTATGTTGGACCCAGTCCAATCCTAGACTGCGTTCAGTTTCTAAGTCAGACATCGTCTGACCCTGAAAGCAGTTCATCCAATGTCCCCTTTCTAAGTCAAACCCCGTTCAACTCCAGCTGGCTTTCAGACTCAGTCCAAAATAATTGCTCAATGTAGTAACTCCCAAATGGTAGGTCTAGAATCTGAGAGGGACCTGCTCACTCCCTCCAGAAGCAATGAGAAAGCAGGAACTAAGGGGCTCCAAAGGCATCCACATCTGGTTTATAGCTGCTCCCTATGGCCATTGGGGGTCTCCTTTGGTTCCCTCTTCTGATCCCAGAACTGCCAAAAGACAAACTGGGGCATATTAAAATGGTGAGCTTATTTGAACAGAAATAGATTTTAGTTACGCAGCCTCTAACCCTGAAGATAAAAAGGAGACCCAACAATCTATACACAATGAAAGACTTTTAGAAACAGAAGGGAAAGGGAACAAGGAAGGTGTAACAATCAAGAAAGTGGGTTAGTTATTGAAAAATCACATTTTTAATGGGCATGACAGGGATCTATCAGGCAGATTATCAAATAGTGCTGATCAGGCAATTCCTGAATGACTGATTTAAGATTCTGTTTGTGGAACAACTGAAACCATACTTCAATTTTTGTTTGGTGAAGTGACTTCATTTTGGACCTGCTGTATTTTTAATAGGGGACATATCACACTATGTTCTAAATATTTAACTGGCTCTCTCTGTCATTAGAACATAAGCTTCTTGAAAGCACAGTCTGTGTCTTATTATCTTTGATTCCCTAACCTAAGCACCCTGTTTTATCTTTAGAGGGTAATCATTTCTTTAATTACAGTGATTGATAACAAGACTTTGAAAATAGAAATTATTATTTCCATGTAACTTATTTTCCTTGTCATTTACACATATAATTGAACTCTCTCAACTCTCTTATGGACTGGATTTTTGTATGCCATATTATTATCTAAATGCAGAGGAGGTAGTAGCTATTTCCTGGAAACATTTTGGTGAATACTCTTGTAAAGGAAAGAATCACCTTGGAGTTTAAGAGAGTTCTGATTTCCATACATCAAGTTTGCTTCAAGCAGTGAGGATCTGTATGTGGTCAAATGGAGAAAAGCCAGGAAGCATAGCTTTGGGGGCTGGAATGAAGTTTTATATGTATTTTAAAATACAAATTGCATCTTCACATGGTGAGGTCCATGTTGTGATGATGGAAAGCAAATCTGTATTTTTGTGGGCAGGTTTCAGTACAATAATCTTAAAATCACTATAAAATGGAGGTGCAGGTAACCATTTGGAAATAATAGGCAGAAAATAAATCACACATAGCTTCTCATTTTCTTAATAATGATATCCTTATTTTTCTGAGTTTATTCCACCTAAATTTGGCTTGAATAATAATAGAATATGAATGCTTTAGGGATGAGGTGTGTGTGTGTGTGTGTGTTTTCTTTTTCTCTCCACTATCCCTCACCAGACAAAAGAAGTGAGGTGATGGAAGGTGAGAGCTAATTAGTAAGGGCAAGGGAGTCAGAAATGGGGGAAGACAGACCAACACAAGAACAAGAAAAACAGCATTGAAGTCTAATGGAACAGATGTGTAATGCTGCTAGAAGATGTCCACATCATTTGTTTTTTTAGATGGAGGAATTTGAAGTTTGATAGGTAAGATAGTCAGTCAGTCATTTCAGCCACTCAGTCATGCCTGACTCTTTGCGATCCCATGGACTGCAGCATGCCAGGCCTCCCTGTCCACCACCAACTCCCAGAGTTTACTCAAACTTATGTCCACTGAGTCGGTGATGCCATCCAACCATCTCATCCTCTGCCATTCCCTTCTTCTGTCATCAATCTTTCCCAGCATCAGGGTCTTTTCTAATGAGTCAGTTCTTCGCATCAGGTGGCCAAAGTATTGGAGTTTCAGCTTTAGCATCAGTCCTTCCAATGAATATTCAGCACTGATTTCCTTTAGGATGGACTGGTTGGATCTCCTTGCTGTCCAATAGGTAAGATAACTATTTTCTAATTCATTCATTGGACAATCAGTCACCTAATAATCAGTTGTTTGGGGCTCATGAGATAGAGCAGTCGACAATGCTCAGTCATGACCTTGTAGTGTTTACTCTCAGCTTATAAAGGGAAACTCCTTCTCTCTGGTCGGTGCTGGATTTTAATTCTACAACATTGTCTAAAGAATGGATTCAGTAACTTTATCTGTGAGTCCACATACATATCTCATGAAGCGTGATGTGGGGTCACTTTATTAATTAAATTATAATTTATATTTATAATAGATGAGAGGCCACTAATAAAAATTCTGAAAGAGAGGGAGCCTGCACCTGGTCAGCTACCATAGCCAGAGTCCTTAAATCCAAGAAAAGACACACGGATATTTTGGGAAACACACATCCTGACTGATGTTTTAGTTTACTCTCCTTAATCCATCTTCTCATATTTGATGTGTGGGGAAAAACAGAGTCAGCATTTTATTATATGACGGAGTCTTTTTGCTGATGTCGTAGAATTCTTTTTGAGTATTATGGATTGGTGTATTACATTTGCTTCCCTTTGATTACAGAAGTTCTCGAACACCTCATCACTGTTCCGTAAAAACTGTTAAAATATCTAGGAGAACCACAACATTTCTTTATTCTGTTTTCTCTTGTGGTTAGACCTGTGGTCTCAATCAAATGAGAATGTTCCATTAAGGCATGCCTGGAAGTCTTGAGACTGTCTGATGGGCTCAGAGTGACAGGCTTTGGTTTGTGCTTTGCATCCTGGGCTAAGCCCACTGCTCTCTTCTGATGCCTACCCCTGGGACATCCTCTGAACACCTCCCTTCTCCCACTCACAGTACTCACCCTCCTCTTTATCAGGCTCACTGAAGAGTGGCTCAGATATCAGGCTGCCCCTTTGCTGCCTTTCACGTCCTTTTCTCAAGATTCTCCAAATCAATTTGAGCACAAACTGAGCCAGTACGTCGCCAGCCAGCATTTCCTTAGCAGCTATAAGAGGTTCCAGCCCTGTTTTCTCTCCAGCTAGTGACAAGTGCCATCATGAGAAGACCCCTTCTGTTTACTATGTTGGATTTGCCTTGGCTCTTAAAATATCCATCAAGTATTGCTCTATTTTTTCCTAATGAGAGTGACTTGATGTCCCATTGTTCTTAAGGGCGAATGTTTCCTGAGCCTGTGGGAGCTGTAATGGAGGGGAGGAGAGGGTAGTGTCATCCCTCAGTGAAATTATCATGCAATGGGAAATTTGCTTTTTTCTGAGAATGATTGGATATCTCCAGTTGACAAGGAGTTAGGGCAGGGTTCCTTTCCTTGCTGTTTTTTCCCTGGCTGTTCCTAGTCTCCTGAAACTTTTGCAATAAAATATATATAATTCCAAAGTCGTTTTGTTTGATCATGTTTGTTCCCATCATATCCAATTCTTAAATATGGATAATTTTAACCTCTAACC
Source organism: Capra hircus (assembly GCF_001704415.2). NCBI lineage: Eukaryota > Metazoa > Chordata > Mammalia > Artiodactyla > Bovidae > Capra > Capra hircus. Next base: position 18,641,982 of record NC_030831.1, on the reverse strand, counting down.
AAATTCCCCATTGCTCTCAAATCAATGCTGGTGGTTGCCAAACAAGTAGGATTTTTCTAGTGGAGTGAAACACTCCCAGATTATATTCTAAAGGAGATCATAAGAATCATATAATAAGAAAACTAACGGCTAGAGATGTTGACATATCAAACCAAGATCATGCAGCTCCTTAGTGGTATCCCCAAGAAAGCAAACCCCCAAACCCCCAAACCAGGACTTGTCCTATAGCTCTAACTCTATTTCTAGGCATTTTCTTTCATAACACTTTCAATTCAAACTGTCGCATTCACCCATGATGACAGCAGCGGGCGTGTGTGCTAAGTTGCTTCAGTCCTGTCTTACTCTCTGCAACCCTATGGACTGTAACCCTCCAGGTTCCTCTGTTTATGGGTTTCTCTAGACAAGAATACTGCAGTGGGTTGCCATGCCTTCCTCCAGGGGATCTTCCGAGCCCAGGAACTGAACCTCACATCCCTTACATCTCCTGCACTGGCAGTGTGTTCTTTATCACTAGAGCCAGCTGGAAAGCCCAGTGACAGCAGAGGGAAGGGCAAAACACACATTGAGGATTCAATTGAGAAATACTAACTTATGTCTCTTTTGATTCACATATGAAAATATTATTTCATTATATGCTTATGTGCTCAGTCACTCTGTCATGTCTGACTGTAACCCCATGAACTGTAGTCATCCAGGCTGCTTTGTCCATGGGATTTCCCAGGCAAGAATACTGGAATGGGCTGCCATTTCCTACTCCAGGGCATCTTCTTGACCCAGGGATCGTAATGAGGTTTCCTGCATTACATACCTAGGGCATTGTAATTAGGACCACAGGCTTTGCAGTGAGCTGCCTGGGATTGTGGTCCAGATCCCCCAGTTACTAGCTATATAACCTTGGGCTAGGTGCTCACCTTTGCTGTTCCCTCATATGTAAAAGGGGGATAATAATCATACTTTCCTCATAGGCTATAACCAGGACTGATGTTAAGGTATGTAAATTGAAAATAATATTTGGCGTATGGTAAGAGATAGGTAAGAATTAATTTTTATTATTATCTGATAAATGCTTACATATAGCACAGTCATTCTGCAGGCTACTTTAAAAATAAACTGTGCTAAGGATTTTGCCAGCAGCATCCCATTTAATGACATGCCCTACACGGTAGATTGTTTTTTCCAAGATGAAAATTGCGGTATGTAGAGGCTTGTAGTAGGATCAGGGATTCACATTGAGAGATGACTATCTCCACATTCTATATTCTTAACCAAGAGTTCTTTCTGACTCCTACATTCTTTTAAACCACAGTCAATCATGGCCCTGGAAGAACTTTTACTTTCCGTCTTGCAGCAATCTCCAACTTTGTTCCCTTAGCATGTTGAATTAGAGAAGGTTGGCAATGTTTACCCCATGCACACACTAACCTGGGGCAAATGTGTATGGAAACCAGATGTCAAGTCTCCAGGCATCTGTGTTGGCCTGACAAACTAATGTAAGCTACATGAATTGATATAGGCTATGCTGATATTTATCCCAAAGATAATACAGATCAATATTTCAAGGACAGGCTAAGACAAACTGAGGGCTTAGGGGCATATAAGTTTATCTTCCCCAGAGAGGACATCTCCATTTTAGATATATATTTTTCTTTAAAATTAACTATTTGCTTAGAATTCAGAGAGGATCCCATAGAAAACATACTGAGTACTTGGTTGGGCATAGACAGTCTAACTTACCATGTGCTGTAACAACCTTTACCTTGACTTTTTGAGACAAATTCTGCCTTCATTCCAAAACTGGTCTATTGTCAAGTAGATAATTTTTCTCCTAAATATTCATTATTGAAGTATATTTTCTACTTTGTTTTTCTCCTATCTCTAATAGATACTAATTCCCTATCTGTAGGTGTTATTATTCTTATCTATGTTTTTTAAAAATTAATTTTTTCTTTCAATATCTTCTCACTTTAATGATTCTTCTTAATAGGTACATTACTATAATAGATGATCATCCATTGGCAACAGGATTAAGTACGAAGCCAGTACTAACATTCTAACCTATGCTTTCAGGCTTATTGTCTAGTCCTCTCTATATTCCTTTCAAATTTAACCATTCATTTTCTCCCTGATGAAAACTACTGTTCATTTTTCAGCCTCTAAGCAGTCTGACTCTTTGTGACCCCATGGACGCGAGACTTCGCTGTCCTCCACTATCTCCCCTAGTTTGCTCAAATTCACATCCATTGAGTTGGTGCCACTATATAACCATGTCATTCTCTACTGCCCCATTCTCCTTTTGCCTTTTATCTTTCCCAGAATCAGGGTCTTTGCCAATGAGTTGGCTCTTTGCATCAGGTGGACAAACTATTGGAGATTCAGCTTCAGCATCAGTCCTTCCAATGAATATTGAGGGCTGATTTCCTTTAGGATGGACTAGTTTGTTCTCCTTGCTGTCCAAGGGACTCTCAAAACAGTGTCACAATTCAAAAACATCAATTCTTTGATGTTCAACCTTCTTTATGGTCCAATTCTCACACTCATACATGACTACTGGAAAAATCATAGCTTTGACTCTATGGACTTTTTTTGGCAAAGTTATGTCTCTTTCTCTTTTTATTTTCTCCATTTCTTTGGAGAAGGACATTAAAACCCACTTCAGTATTCTTGCCTGAAAAATCCCATGGATGGAGGAGCCTGGCAAGCTATAGTCCATGGGGTCTCAAAGAGTTGGACATGACTGAGTGACTTCACTTCACTTCAGTATTCTTGACTGAAAAAAAAATTCCATGGATGGTATAAAATGAAAACTACATTTTTCTACTTTTATGATTTTGCCTATGTTTTTTTTTCTACTTCTACTATCCACTATCAAAATTATTTTATAAACCTCACAACACCTCTTCTGTTGTTAAGTCACAATAGGCTTGTACTTCAGATGAAATATTTAATGGCTTAACACAATGATTTACTCACTCATGAAACGTTTCTGTGGGTCTAGGCAACTGTATGGAGCACTGTTCTTGTGATGGCATAGTGTTCAGGGAAGAACATGTTGAAATAACACTTCCATATCAATAATCAATTTCACCCACAGCCCACTGACCACAGATAGCCACATGGCTCCACCAAATAATAAGATGACCTGGTCTCAGAAATGAGCTCTGTTGTGTATTTAGGAGAAAAGACCAGATATGACCGAATAGTAGAAGTTTCTATTTCATCCATGGAGTCTTTCCATGTCTCCTTAAATGATAGATAATAAGGTTATTCGTGAATATATATTAATAGGAAGTAAATATGTAAGTGCATCTAAATGAATCTCAAGGAGGCACATCCAGGGTCATTAGGAAGGGCCCACTTTTTCTCTTACTTGACCAGAGATGCAGTAATAGTCTGAGATTTGGCAGTCTCTGCTTCTAAAATCTGTTCTTACACCTGTTACCTGGAAAGGCTCATGACCTTAGAAACTGAAAAAGGAAATCTGATTAATGCTGGGTCATCCAGGGATTCTCAAAGATATTTGGTATTCAGAGAGATTGCTTATAGACTTTCAAATGAAAATAAGAATATACCTTTCACTGATTTTTACCTTGATTGTGATTTGTGAAAGAGCCCACCTCTCTATAATATGGTGGAGAAACAGCCTTTCCTAAATTAGAACCCCAAATATTCACAGAAATAAAAGAAAATAAGAAATTTACCATATATAATACCTTGGGAGATAACATCTCAAATTCCAGAATCCTTCTCTCTATGAAAAGCAGTGAGAGAATGATAACTTTCCTCTCACTGTTCCAGAAGGTACACATTCAACGTGGTGATTTTTGCAACTGTTGTGCTGAGATTGTTTCTGACAAAGTGGGTTTTTTAATATGAGAGAACAGTGAGACAATATTGTGCCCAGGTATCCCAGGCAAAATTTTAAATTGAAGCATGGGAGGATCCTTGTCCTCATAGCATATTGAACAGAACTCCAGATAAGGTCATCTGAATCCCAGAGCATAAAATGTTTGAGTTTGTATTGGGTTTGTGTCATTAGGCCTAAGTTATAACTACCTGATGCAAGCTTCTTCCCAATTAACCAAAAACTATGGATCCTGAGGTCAATTTTACCTGTTGAGAGAAATTTTCAGGCAAAATAGCAATAACATATACATAGCAAGTACTTACTCAAGAAGGATTCTTCAATGTATTCTAGAAGCAGTAAAGATGGGGTGTGGGTCTATCCTGCTTCCACCTTACCCGATCTATTAAAGAAAAGTACAATGGCTAGGGAAGAAAAATATGTGATCATAGACTCTTCATTTAATACTAATACCTATATCTTTACTTGACACAAACTCTCTTGTGTTTCATAAGAAGTGGTAGGTATTACCTTTGGAAAGAAAATATGAATTTCTGTGTCTGTACCAGTGGATTTTAAATATTCAGAATTATGAAATTTAAAGAAATGATAAGATCTTCGTGGATATTATGGATCTCCTGATAAGATCTTATGGGTCTTTTACCTAGAAATTTGCATACAATTTGAATATATTCTTAACAGGTTCGTAACCATCTGAATCACCAAATAATATCCATGGAACTGAGGCTAAAGATATTGATATCAAGCAATAAACAGTCCTGCAATCACTTTTCTGTTAATGTAAACAGATACAGATCTATACTGCAAATAATTTTGCTGAGGAAAATGAGCTGATCATCTTCCTAGGCTCTTAAGATCCCAGAGGACTGTGCAATGTCATCCCCAAATTAACTGTTTCCCCAGCTTCTTACATCTAACACCCACAACCTGAGGGCTCAGACCCTTTATTTAAGATTCACTCAATCAGGAAATCCTCCAACAGAATTTAGTTAAGTTCTTTTGCTCTAGTTATGACTACTGATGTCTTATATCTTTTTCAAAATCGGTTTCTCTGCAATCCATTCTTGGACTTGTCCTCTGAGGACTTGAAATTATTTCTCATATTTCCCTAAGCCATTGTTTTATTCTGACTCAGTTCATAAGACTGGGCTTTTGCTTTGGCTTAAACTTATTCTATCTTGTACCATAAATTGAGCTTCAGATTTTCTCCAGATGCACAGTCAGTGGTAAGATCCACCTAACTGCACCTCCAATAAGGAGATGTCGCCCCAGATTTAATAAGAACAAACTGCTTATTGTGCCTGAAACCCATCTCTCTGCCTTTGCCTATATTGTCTAGAACTCTTTGTTGAATGTCTTTCTCGGCAATTATACACTTTTTCCCCTTAATCACAGTCAGGATTTAAGTCACAGAACCATAAATTCATGAATAAACTCAACAAATATTAAAAAAAAAATCCTGAGATTACCTCCTCCAAACCAGGTTGAATCTAATTCTCCATTCTTATAACTTCTATACAGCTTGTCATAGCATTTGCAATGCTATATTTAAATGACCTCTTTATGTGCCTGTCGTATCGCTAGAGGATGACCTCCAATATTTAGAAATATTGATTTCTTCTTTTTGTCCCCTGCATTTATAATACTGGACACTTTTAGGTACCAACAGGTCTGGATACTTACAGGCATCTGCTCCTACAGCCCCAGTCTTAGTCCCTATCTACTTATATATGCTCCTGGATGATGGTAGCTCAGTTGGTAATGGAGATACTGTGATTCTTTTTATACCATGCCTTTTGTGGCCAGAACTCTCTACAGAGAGTACCTCAACTATAAATAATCAAAAGTGGCTGCTCTGAGGAAATAATGGAAATGGATCAAGGGTAAGGAGATTGTGATTGGTTAACAATATCACCTGGGGCCTCTAAAGTATAAACCAACAAGCCACATATCAACATTCATCTTCCCACAAGTGAAAGGGTTTTATGATAATCTCAATGCTGCTTCTCTATTCATCTGTGCTTTTCTGCTATGAGTAACCCAAACTATCCTATGTGAGAATTAGCTTCAGTCAGCCTGTCAGAAAGACAAAGTCAGAGCTGGCAGAACTAAAGCAGAATGTGGTGATGCCACATGGGTGACAAGAAAGCTCTACAGAGTTCTACTGTTCTGTTATCTTCTCACAAGAATGAAGCTTAGAGCAACTTAAACTCTGGCCATCATCATGGAAGATTGGCAGCAGGCAGGGCCATCTCTGCCAGGTCTAGGAGGTATCATTGAAAATGTGATAGTTAGAAATTAACAAGATATAATAAAGTATCTGCTTTATTGTAAGGCCTATAAGATAGAGGGTTGTTAGGCAGGAGCTTTCCAAATTTCATAGATAAGAAAATATCATGGGGCCTGTGTCCCTTTCTTCTTTTTCTCCCCAATTCTCTTTGAGAAAGCTATCTCATCACATCATATCTAACCAATACTGAGAAAGTCAACAAGGATTCTCTAAATATTTGCTATTATGAATATATAGTCCAGTATTTTTTTTTAGTTTTTAATTTTTTTAATTTTAAAATCTTTAATTCTTACATGTGTTCCCAAACATGAACCCCCCTCCCACCTCCCTCCCCATAACATCTCTGTGAGTCATAAAGACAAGGCCTGTAGTTCTTTGCTTAAAACAGCCTATAGTCTCATAAAGTTGTTAAGTACAAGTAAAATCATTGCTATAACACAGTGGCAATATACAGTGACATTGTAATTTTTGTTAGAGATTCTATTTGCAATGGGAATTCCAAGGAAGAAGGAAAACTGTGTTATAGAGAAGGTTCCAGAAAAGTAGGTGAGGCTTGAATTGCAACTGGAATACACGAGACTATTGGCCTGACATGGAGCACTGCACTCTGTGCTGAGATTTCAAAGGTATATGGGCTATAAAACTGGGTTCCAACACTGAATCTGCTCTGAAACATTAAACAAAGAACAAAAAGGATAAAGATATAGGTAGACATGTTGCGCAAGTATAAAAGTTAGCCTATGTAAGGTTTATAACCCATTTTCAGACAAGTCACATTAGTATACTCTCATCATGTCAATTTTTTTTAAACATATGATAAAATGTCTCTCTGGCACAATCATTATGGAAAGCACTATGGCATGTGTGTGCTCACTAGTGTCTAACTCTTTGTGACCCCATGAGCTATAAACTGTCAGTTTCCTCTGTCCATGGAAGAAAGAGCAAGAAAACTGCGTAGGTTGCTATTTCCTCCACCAGGAGATCTTCCTGAATCAAGGATCAAACCTGCTTCTCCTGCAACTCCTGCTGAGCCACCTGGGAAGCCTGAACTGTATGGAGTTTCTCTAAGAAAATAAAGAGAGCTACCATATAATCCAGCAATCTGATCTCCTGGCCATATAACCAATTGTTGTTCATTTGCTAAATCATGTCCAACTCTCTGTGACCTTGTGAACTATAGCATGCCAGGCTCCTCTGTTCTCCACTATCTACTGGAGTTTGCTCAAATTCATGTTCATTAAGTTGGTGATACTATCTACCCATCTCATTCTCTGCACCCCTCTTCTCCTTTTGCCTTCAATCTTTCCCAACATCAGAGTCTTTTTCAATAAGTCAGCTCTTCACATCATGTAGCCAAACTATTGGAGCTTCAGCATCAGCAACAGGCCTTTCTAATGAATATTCAGGGTTTATTTCCTTTAGGATTGACTGGTTTGATCTCTTTGCAGTCCAAAGCACTTTCAAGAGTCTTCTTCAGCACCACAATTTGAAAACTTCAATTCTGCCATCAGCTTTCTTTTTTGGTCACATCTGTACATGACCACTGGATAAACTATAGCTTTGAGTGTATGAACTCTGTCAGTAAAGTGATATCTCTGCATCCTAATACAAAGTCTAGGTTTGTTATAGCATTGCTTCCAAGAGGCAAAAGTTTTGTAATTTCATGGCTGCAGTATTTTGGAGCTCAGAAAAGTAAAATCTGTCACTGCTTCCACTTTTTCTCCTTCTATTTGACATGAAGTGACAGGACTGGATGCTATGATCTCAGTTTTCTTATGCTGAGTTTCAGGCCAGTATTTTCACTGTCTTCTTTCACCCTCGTCAAGAGGATCTTTAGTCCCTCTTCATTTTCTGCCATTAGTGGTATCATTTGCATATCTGAGATTATTGATATTTCTTCTGGCAATCTTGATTCCAGTTTGTGATTCAGTCAGCCTAGCATTTTGCATGATTTACTCCATATATAAGTTAAATACAGTCAATAAAGACAAGACTTGGAGCTGAGTGTGGCTCAAATCGTCAGCTCCTTATTACATAATTCAGGCTTAAATTGAAGAAAGTAGGAAAAACCACTAGGCCATTCAAGTATGACCTAATTCAAATCCCTTATGATTATATAGTGAAGATGACAAATAGATTCAAGGGATTCAGTCTGGTAGAGAGAACCCTGAAGAATTATGAACAGAGGTTTCTAGCACTGTACAGGAGACAGTGAAAAAAACCATTCCAAAGAAAAAGAAATGCAGGAAGGGAAACAGTTGTCTGAGGAGGCTTTACAAATAGCTGTGGAAAGAAGCAAAAAGCAAGGGAGAAAGGGAAAGATATACTGAACTGAATGCGGAGTTCCAAAGAATAGCAGGGAGACATAAGTTGACCTTCTTAAATGAACAATTCAAAGAAATAGAGGAAAACAAAAGAATGGGAAAGACTAGAGAGCTCTTCAAGAAAACTGTATATATCAAGGGAATATTTTATGTAAGGATGGGCATGACAAAGGACAGAAATGACTAAGAAAAGAGAAGAGATTAAGAAGAGGTGGCAAGAACACAGAGGAACTATACAGAAAATGTCTTAATGACTCAGATAAACATGATAGTGTGGTCACTCACCTACAGAAGGACACCCTGGAGTGTAAAGTCAAGTGGTTCTTAGCAAGCATTGATATGAACAAAGCTAGTGGAGGTGGTGGAATTCCAGCTGGGCTATTTAAAATCCTAAAAGATGATACTGTTAAGGTGCTGCACTCAATATGTCAGTAAATTTGGAAAGCAGAAGTGGCCACAGGCCTGGAAAAGGTCAGTTTCCATTCCAACCCCAAAGAGAAGCAATAGCAAAGAATGTTCACACTGCCATAAAATTGTGCTCATTTCACATGCTAACAATATTATACTGAAAATTCTTCAAGCCAGGCTTCAGTAGTACATGAACCAAGAACTTTCAGATATACAATTTGAGTTTCAAAAGGGCAGAAGAACCAGAGATCAAGTTGCCAGCATTTGTTGGATCATGGTATAAGCAATAGAGTTCCAGGGAAACATCTACTTCTGCTTAATTTTCCTGTCATACATTGAACTCCCACTGGCTATCTATTTTACACATGGCAATGTACATTCTTAAAGTGAAAAGCCACTGGTTAGAACCCAAGGGATGAAGGGTGGGGTAGTTTGAATAAGGAAATTTAAAATCCCACTGGAAGACTGAGTAGTTTTTCTAATATATTTACAAAGTCAGGTCATGCAATGGTCATCTGAAATTATGGTCTAAAACTCCAAAAAGCCCATATCAGAAAACTCAAATAGAGAATCAGAGTCCTTGAAAGGGAAAAAGAGAAACAAATAATAAAAAGGAAAAGAAAGAAAGAAAGAGAGAGAGAAAAAGAAGAAGGGAAAGTGAAAAGAAAGGAAAGGGAAGAGAGAGAGAGGTTTTTCAGGTGCTGTAACTTGCCAACAAGGCTGTAACTATTTCTCTTGAGAAAGCCGAATTAGTAAGTCTAGAAAGCTTTCCTTCTCCAGTATCTGAATGTTGTGTGCCAGCCAATAAGCATCTCCCATCATGGAAAGAATTCTTGCCTTCATTCTTACAGAGTCACAGACTGACTTGATAGACAGCTGGGAACACAAACAAGGAGACAGCATCCCCATAGCTGCAGCCTGTCCAGTCCTCAGTGCTCTAGCAGTTGCTGTGGATACTGATGATAAGGTCACAAGGGAACGTCCTGCCACTGCTGAGCTATTGAACACAATGATGTAGGACAAGCAAGTAAGGATCATCTCTTGTTAGAAGACTGTACATGAACTAAACCATTGAGCAAGTGTTAGAATATAGCATTTCTCTCAGGCTCTGGCAATAGTGGAATTTCTCAATCAGAACATGGCAGTTGTACAGAGGCTGCGTGGGAGATTATATTGAGTGTCATGCCCATTGACAACACAAACAATGGCTCAAAAGAGGCCAAAGGCACATGTCTGGTCAGCCTGGACATGCAGGTATGACAGATGCTAATAAAATGGGATGGAACAGGGACTTTCTGAACCTTACATGAACCATACTCTGACTGTGAGGAAGAGAGAAGAGGCCATTGGTCTTGTTAGTCTGCCATTTTAGATTCTCTGTCTTTGGCCTTTCCAGAAGATTCCTCAATTGCAAGATGTTCTGTGAGTGCCTATTCTGTGATAAGCATGATGTGAGGTTTTAGGATAATTTATGACTATATCATTCTCATAGTTTGGTTTATTTTTGCTTGCAAATTTTGGACTATAAGCAACTACACTTTCTGAAATGTTTTATGTTCTAAAAATTAATTTTATTCCTGATGCTTTTCTCCATACTACTTTCCACATTTTGAATTAAATAGTCAGGGAAGTGTCTATAAATGAACTACCTAAGTTGCTGGTCTATGTTTTGCATCCTCAAGCCGAGACAAAACAAATTTGCTTTCTTAATTACATAAAAGGAAAATTTGATTGATTGCGTCTTTAGCTAAAACTCAGCTATTCCCCAAACAGAATCCATTGCAGCTATGGTTAAGACCACAGTGTATGGCAGCAAGAGTGTTTGGATTTGAATTCTGAACCACTTGGAGCATCTCCCACACCTCCCTGTACCTCAGTGTTCTCATCTATGAAACAGGAATAAAAGCAGTGTCTACTTTTAAGCTGTTCTCAACATACATTGCATATATAAAAATTAGAAGAATGGATGGCACCTAGACAATCCCACCTGAATGTTTGTTATTAGTGTTATTTTTATTAGTAGCATGACAACCTCTCTTTTACACAAGCTTATATAGACACAACTTGAGGCCCATGTTATCTCTACATTTAATTTTCTAAGAGAAGTTTGTTTCAAATAACTTGATCTTTTATCTCCATATATATATATATATAATTTAACATACACAGAAGAAATGTACAGAAAGATCTTCACAACCCAGATAATCATGATGGTGTGATCACTCACCTAGAGCCAGACATCCTGGAATGAAAAGTCAAGTGGGCCTTAGAAAGCATCACTGTGAACAAAGCTAGTGGAGGTGATGGCATTCCAGTTGAGCTATTTCAAATCCTGAAAGATGATGCTGTGAAAGTGCTGCACTCAATATGTCAGCAAATTTGGAAAACTCAGCAGTGGCCACAGGACTGGAAAAGGTCAGTTTTCATTCCAATCCCAAAGAAAGGCAATGCCAAAGAATGCTCAAACTACTGCACAATTACACTCATCTCACACACTAGTAAAGTAATGCTCAAAATTCTGCAAGCCAGGCTTCAGCAATACGTGAACCGTGAACTTCTAGATATTCAAGCTGGTTTTTGAAAAGGCAGAGGAACCAGAGATCAAATTGCCAACATCTGCTGGATCATGGAAAAAGCAAGAGAGTTCCAGAAAAAAACATCTATTTCTGCTTCATTGACTATCCCAAAGCCTTTGCCTGTGTGGATCACAATAAACTGTGGAAAATTCTGAAAGATGGGAATACCAGACCACCAGACCTGCCTCTTGACAAACCTATATGCAGGTCAGGAAGCAACCGTTCGAACTGGACATGGAACAACAGACTGGTTCCAAAAAGGAAAAGGAATAATTCAAGGCTGTATATTGTCACTCTGCTGATTTAACTTCATGCAGAGTACATCATGAGAAACGCCGGGCTGGAAGCACAAGCTGGAATCAAGGTTGCCGGGAGAAATATCAATAACCTCAGATATGCAGATGACACCACCCCGTGCTTGCAAACGAGACTCTCAACCAGGGCTGAACATTCTTGCAAACGAGATGTTCAGCCAGGAATCCTCTGTTTGTTCTCATGGGAAAAGAACATTTCTTGCACACAAGGATGTTTCTTTGATTCCTCAAAAGGAACAGACCCAGGGACAAAACGGATTCTAAGTTGATAAGGAAGTTCTCAAAACAAAGTCTTAGCTTCAGTAAATAAGTTAAGGTAAAGGTTATCTCGCCCCACGCTTGCGCACTGTATAGTCGTTGAATCATAGTGCTTGGCAACTTGCCCTGTAGATTGTTGTGCAAAAGATATAAAATAAAGCAACTGTAAGAAGCAAGGAGTTAAAAGTAAAAAGATTCAAATCACTCTGCAGTGTTGGTGTTTCATTACGTCACTAGCAGAAGAGGAACTAAAAAGCCTCTTGATGAAAGTGAAAGTGGAGAGTGAAAAAGTTGGCTTAAAGCTCAACATTCAGAAAACGAAGATCATGGCATCTTTTCCCATCACTTCATGGGAAATAGATGGGGAAACAGTAGAAACAGTGGCAGACTTTATTTTCTGGAGCTCCAAAATCACTGCAGATGGTGATTGCAGCCATGAAATTAAAAGATGCTTATTCCTTGGAAGAAAAGTTATGACCAACCTAGATAGCATATTCAAAAGCAGAGACATTACTTTGCCAACAAAGGTCCATCTAGTCAAGGCTATGGTTTTTACAGTGATCATGTATGGATGTGAGAGTTGGACTGTTAATAAAGCTGAGTGCCGAAGAATTGATGCTTTTGAACTGTGGTGTTGGAGAAGACTCTTGAGAGTCCCTTGGACTGCAAGGAGATCCAACCAGTCCATTCTGAAGGAGATCAGCCCTGGGATTTCTTTGGAAGGAATGATGCTAAAGCTGAAACTCCAGTACTTTGTCCACCTCATGCAAAGAGTTGACTCATTGGAAAATAGTCTGATGCTGGGAGAGATTGGGGGCAGGAGGAGAAGGGGACAACAGAGGATGATATGGCTGGATGGCATCACGGACTCGATGGACATGAGTCTGAGTGAAGTCCGGGAGTTGGTGATGGACAGGGAGGCCTGGTGTGCTGCGATTCATGGGGTCACAAAGAGTCGGACACGACTGAGGGACTGAACTGAACTGAACTGAACATGTTTGACTATATGGTTGAAGGTGTGTGATCATGGTAACTATGTGACATAGGAACAGTGCCTTCTTCTAGACTGCATTGCCTTTTCCGTATGAATATTGACCAGCATATAACTACATGAATATCTCCAAACCGTATTTTGGGAAACTAGAAGAGGAATTATAGCAAACATGACAAATGATTGAATGGAAATTTTACATGTATAATTAAATAGTTGGGAATTTACCATTGCTCTGGAGTTACCATAACTTTAAGCAAAACAATTATTTTCATTTCATGGATGGAAACTTGAGGCATCCAAAGGCCATAAAGGGAATAAGTTCTAAAATTCTATTTTTTATGCAACATCAAAAGGTGTCTATTCTTCCTTTTTAAAAGTCCTAACTGCAGAGAATTAAAAACATGGCCATAGGACAAAACTGATTATTACTATGGTGTTGATCCAAATCACATCAAAATAAATTTAATTCCAGTCTCCAACAATCAGATTTCATTTGGCCCAGAAGTGGTCCTGCCACTTTTATGATTTAAACAGATACTAATTACAAGTCGGTAGATAGTGAATGATAATGAAAAGTTATATGTATGTTTAAAACTCTAGCTCTGTCTCTTCAATCTTTGAAAATAAATCAGATTTTGTATTTCAACTCTCCATCCAACAATAATAATAGAACACATTTGGGGCCAATAAGTACCTAAAGAAATGTGATTATAGCTCAGATATAGGTGTTTCAGGCCATTTTCTATCTGAGTCTTTCTAATGTATACTAATATTTCAAGATCATTCACCTACTTAAAACATATTAATACTTATCCTTATGTTGAATTTATTATGTGCTGGATGATATTCTGAGAACTGTTTAACCCATTTAGCCATGCGATCTTCATAATGACCCTATGAAGTAGATATTGGCACTATCAGTATTTTGGGGGATGAGGAGAGACTCAGAACAGTTTAGCAACATTTCCAAAGTCACACAGCTCCTAAGTGGAGAGCTCAGAAGCAAACTCTGGTCATCTGTTTCTGGATTCTGCTCTTTACAACTGTGCTTTATTACTTCTCAAAATGAAAATCTATTTAATCATTAGCTATTGCATTTTCTAACAATTGTTTTCAATGTATTTTAGTCTGGAAAAGTAGTTTTAAAGATTAAATTGGATTCCTGGGTTGATAAGTTTACTTTTTGGGACAGCTGAGTTAAATTTAGTTTACTGCCCTTTATTGTATTTTACCAATCTGAATAATCTCTCTTTTTTTCTTAAAATATTGACTTAATTTCCCCTCAAGAGTTTCTTAGGCTTCTTGCCTTCATGAATGTCCACAGGTGTAGATTCCAGAGCTGTGGGTTAATTTCAACATTTGCTTACACAAACCATAGCATAAATGGTAAACAAATCCAAGAGTATATATGATTAAGCTCCAAAGTTACCAGCAGAATCAGAAACTTCACTTTTCAGAAACAGGAGAGATGGCATAATCTAGCATGCTTTGGGAATGCTTCCTGAAGGAATACAAACTCACAATGAATTCTAAAAGTGGATAGGTTCTAGATTCTGGAAGAGTAAGAAAAGGTACTCTTTCTATAGAGAGGGCAAATCCAAGGTTTGTAGACTTTGCTTTCCAGACACATTTATGACAACTGGACTGCTAAAGCCAATTGCTACTGATGTAAAACACTGGGTAACTCTAGTCTTTAATTTTTTTCTCTAATCTACTTTTTTCTCTTCACAATACAACCCAGAATTACACAGTCCATGTTCTCTATATCTACAATGTTCTTGCATTTTAGTGTCAATAATGCTTTAACTTAGGCCAATGTCTTGATTTCAAAATTAAACAATAAATTCATAAATTCTGGGTCACAGGAATTAGAAAACAAGAATGCAGTATACATTCAAATTTGCTATGGGCATGAGCATTACTAATCAATTCAGCCTTGGCTCATACTGGCAATCAAAACTCACACCTCTAAATTCCAGAATAAATGATGGCTGCAGTAGGAAAAGGCTGACAAAATGTAGAATGCATGCAGAGAAATTCTGTTTTTCCCTGTTATAGAGAGACTTTGAGTCATCTTGAAGATGGATCCACATGCCAGATGGTTTTCTGAAATATTCCCATAAAATGTTGGGGTGTTCTGGTGGCCCATTCTTCTCCATATCCTCCCTGGATTTGGATCAGGATTCTTTAGGATACTCTGGGTATAAAGAGTAAAGGAAGTTGGCAGCCTAATTTATTACAATAATTTATGTGTTTAATCTTTCTTTATAAATGAACCCTGTGGTTCTATACCTAGTACATATGGTAATTATAAATACAATTAATATAGTGTCCACTTTCTGGAGTGGGATCAAATAAAATAAGAAAAATAACATTAAGTCAATGAAAAGCAGCTGGCCAGAGTCTCCAGTGAACTGTCTATGAACGACTGGAGCTCTGGTGCCCTTGTTCAATACTTGTATAGAATTAGAAAACCATGAGACCTTCATATCTCAACTGACCCACGTCTGCATTTTGAGATAAGTGAATGTCTATTCAAGCAGCATATCCAGGTGTTCCAGTCACACAGATATGATAAATAAATTCAGATAAAGCTGACTTTCAGACATCCAAGAAATTGTTTTTTACTCTATACATCTATGGGATTGAGTAGCACTATGGTGGGTACTACTATAATGAGTACTACAGTTAGAATCAGACATGGAATAACTGAATGGTTCAAAATTTGGAAAGAAGTGTGACAAGGCTGTATGTTGTCACCCTCTCTATGTAGCTTTTATGCAGAATACATCATGCAGAATATCAGGCAGGATGAATCACAAGCTGCAATCAAGCTTGCTATGAAAAATATCAACAATCTCACACATGCTGGCTCATATGGCAAAGAATCCATGAGCAATGTGGGAGACATGGGTTTGATTCCTGGGTTGGGAAGATGCACTGGAGAAGGGCATAGCAACTCACTCTAGTATTCTTGCCTGGAGAATCCCCACGGACAGAGGAGCCTGGCGGGCTTGATTCCATGGAGTGGCAAGGAGTTGGACACAACTGAGTGTCTAAGCATAGCACAGCACACATATGAAGATGATACCACTCTAATATCAGAGTGAAGAAGGACTAAAGAGCTTCTTGATGAGGATGAAAGAGGAGAGTAAAAAAGCTGGCTTGAAACTCAACATTCAAAAACTAAGATTATGGCATACAGTCCCATCACTTCATGGCAAATAAAAGGGGGAAAGGAAATAGCAACAGATTTTATTTTCTTGGGCTCCTAAATCACTGCAGATGCTGACTGCAGTGACACTTGCTCCTTGGAAAGAAAGCTATCGCCAACCTAGACAGAGTATGCTAAGGCAGAGACAAAGGTTGGCATAGTCAAAATTATGGTTTTTCCAGAAGAAGGTTGAGCTCCAAAGAATTGATGCTTTTGAATTGTGGTTCTGGAAAAGACTTTTGAGAGTCCTTTGGACTGCAAGGAGATCAAACCTGTCAGACCTAAAGGAAATCAACTCTGAATATTCATTGGAAAGACTGATGCTGAAGCCAAAGCTCCAATACTTGGGCCACCTGATGCAAAGAGCCGACTCACTGGAAAAGACCCTAATGCTGGAAAAGACTGAAGGTAACAGAAGAGGGTGGCAGAAGATGAGATGGTTAGATAGCGACACTGACTCAATGGACATGAATTTGAACACATTCTGGGAGATAGTGAAGGACAAGGCAGCTTAAGATGCTACAGTCCATGGGGTCACAAAGAGTCAGACACAATTTAGGGACTAAAAAACAATAATTCATTGAATATCTGGGTCATTTTAAAATACAATGAAGGAGTGAAACAATAAAGACTGAGCATATGTTTATATGCTTTTGGCTTTCTTTCCTAGAGGTTATCAAGACATTTGAGTCTATTAGCACACATGTTTTGTGGCACATTTAAAGATTTACTATGATGAAGAACAACAACAAATTGTGGGAGAATGAGATTTTACATATATCATCATCCTTTCTTTTGAGATACTTGAAACTCAGGGTGTAAAGTGTGGTGCAAACAGAATGTACAATTCCCTATTCCACCCAAAGCCAACAGAATGAAGCAACAATATGGCTTGTTCTCAGAATGACTAATAACATTACTTTTGCATATATGGAAAGGACTGTAGGTGCTTATCTGGAGAAGGAGACAAACAGCAGGTGAGGGAGAGTTTTCATCAACTCTGGTGCAGTACAAATAAATCTCCAGACTCTACCCTGAATGCTTTCCAAACAAGGATAGGTATCCTTTGGCCTGAACTAGAAATATCTATTTTAAAATTACCTAGGTCAACACAACTGAGTTTTAAGCACCATAAGTACAGGGATTATTGTAGGACAATATAGGTGTAAAAAGAGCAGAAGGAGGAGGAGAGGTGGGTAGTGTTGAGAGCTCGGCAAATCACATTCTTCATCTCTATCAGTCTGATTTCCTCCAACATCTGGTCATCTTCAAGGGAAAAAAAGAGAAAAACTTCATAAAGAACCTTGAAGTATGTGTAATCAAATGTCAACATATAGCTGATGTTTCACAAGGTATACTTAGATAAAAAAGAAAGCTTTGAATGCCATCACTGATGACCATGAAAAATGCATCAATAGTCTTCCTAAAATATAAGTAAAGTAAATAAATGGAATTTTGTGAACAAGCTCCACTGATTAATTTTGAAGCAGCTAGGCATAAATGTAAGCATTTTAATTTGATAACTGCCATTTCCGAAACAAGGAGACATCTATACCTGAATGTTGAATCCTCTAGAAATAAGATGCAGATTAAGTAGCCACCTATAAATGTAAATCTTGGAGGGACACACTGAATATCCAAATTCCAATACTTTAGTTATATGACAAGTAACACTCTTTTTTTTTTTTTTTTCCTTGACAAATGAGCTTTCCACTATCTCACAGTGATGAACTAAGAAGATCAACAGGGGGAATTTAATGAAGCAAGAGTACTTTAATTTGGAAATTGAGAAGGAGTGGCCAGAATTCTTAAGGGATATCAACTTACTTTCTTTAAAATCATAAAGAAATGGCCATTTATTGAGGATAAGAAAATCTTGACCAGATAGAAGGAAATGGTATAACTGGTTCTCCAGTCATCTGTCTGGAGCAGTTAAACTTAATCTTGCTTTTAAAAAGGTGAAAAACTGGTAGAACCATCAAGATACTACCCAGTTCTTCGAAACTGTGAGCTGGAAATAATGTGACCACATCGCTTTCATGAAAATCTGTTTCCTTTCCCACTTTTCATTGACAATAGGACCCTGGGGGACCAGATTTCATGTTTTCCAACAGAGGTCATATGGATGACATTTCTATAGGATGTTTTCTCCCTCTCAAAGAGTCAGATACAATTACTAGAGAAGGCCTACTGCTCCTTTTCTCTGTTTCCCCAAGGCCTTATAGAATTGCTTCCAAAGTTTTTTGCTATGTCCAGTCAAGTTTCAAATAAACCAAGAAAATATATATCCTTCAGGCCTTCGGAAAACTCTTCTGTAATCTAATAGATCTTTTGTTTAGAATATGCTCATCAAAGCAAACCCATGGCAAAATAAAATTATCCCATTCCTCTTACAATTCTGTAAGAGAGGAAAGCTTTTCTAGAATTATTCAGTAACTTCTTCCTCTATGTCCTTGGTCACTGCTATCGAAGAAGCTTAATCATGTTGATGGTGTTGTCAATCAGCTGGTTCACAAATGGAGTTTGGTCCCTTCTGAATTTTCAACCGTGCTGTTCAGGTGGCTTTTTTGTCACCATTTCTCTGAGGTGTCTGGTTTCCCATAACTTAACAAGTACCCCAAAAGGTAACTCTGGGCTGCAAACTGGATGGATTATGAGAAGAGTCAGAGGAGAGCTGCTATACTTGACATTAACTCACGTTTCAGTTTTCAGGTAGAAGACATACAGAGGACTCTACCTTGGCCCCATCTACAGGGACTGGAGCTGCTGCTGGAAATACGTCCTTCTTTAAATAAATATTTTGTAATGAAGAGAGAAAAATAAGTCTTATTAATCTCTTTGTGCTCAGATGAACCTGGCTGATCATTACAGCCTGTGTGAGTGTGTATGTGTCCATATGTGTGTGTGTGTGTGTGTGTGTGTGTGTGTGTGTGTGTGTGTGTATTGTTTCTTACTAAAGGGACGGTTGGATAGAACTATCTGGTTTAAAGGATGAGCCTGAATGATTACTGTAATTCATAGGGCCTTAATTAGCTGCACAAACCATTAGCTACAATTAGACTATTATAAAACACTTGATGCGCTATGTCAACCATGGGGCCTCATTTATTCTGTGGCAGGGATCAGGAGGGGGGAGGGCAGGCACACTATACTGCCAAGCATGCTAATAAAGAATGATTTTTGATTTAAGATGTTGCCGATAGTGCCTCAAAATTAATCTCAATAGCTGTCTAATTTGTGTCGGTGGATGGTATATTTATTGTAAAATGACACCAAAGCTAAATGAGTTACCTGAAGCAGGAGTGTTAATGTCAGTGTCTGGAGATTCAACTCCATATGCTGGGCTACTGCGCACGCTGGTGCCGAGTGCTCCCGGCGGACTGCTTGGTCTCATCTGTCTCCGAAAGCTCAGCAATCTGACTTCCACTTCATGATACTTAAATCGTAATAATACAAGAGAAAGAGGGTGAAATGGACAGACACTATCTAGGACAGGAAGAGACAAAAGAGAGGTGAGAAAAGGGGAGAAAGCTGGAAAGAGGAACCTGCAGAGAGGTATCCTCACAATAGGAGTTGCCTAGGGTAAAGCTTAGCTCAAGACTGTTATGGAAATGAAGATGATAGCAGAGCCCAAGGTGTCCTTCAGGAGGTTTTCCATTAAAGAAGAAATGAAAGAGACATGATAGTCAGTAATATTCTCCCAGGGGGCAGGAGAGCAGGAAATATCCTCTTCCTCTCAAAGACCATTTGATAGTCATATTTCACATTTATAGGAGCTTTGAAGCTACAAATTTCATTCAGGTTCATTAGAGCTTCCAAATAAAAGTGGGAGTCACCAGTCACTGTGAGGAAATTTGATTCAGAGGACAGAGGAGAATCCTGTATACAGAGTCATGTGATCAGTTATGAACAGTGGCAGGGCTAGAGTTCATTTCCTAAATTAGCATTTATATTTTCAGAAAATATTTTCAAATTGGTTCCCAAGTCTGGCCAGGAATAAAGGAAAAGATAAATTAAAAGAAAGAAAGAAAGGTTGTTATCAGCCTTCCCCGGACTTTCTGTATTAGAAAGTGGAGATGGTAGTGAAGCTGAGGAATTTCTATTTTCAGAGTTCTCCCCAAGATACCTATGATGATCAATCAGATTTGGAAACTAGTACCTAGACCAGCGGTTCTTAAACTGGTCATGTCTTGTATTCAGTCTCCATTGGCTGAAGCCCTCCCCAAGCATTTGCAATTTAGTGCCTCAGGGTCTGGTCTGAGAAGCTGCATTTCTAATACATTTTTAGGTAATGCTCAAACTGCTCTACTAAGAATCACATTTTGCGAGGCTCTAAACACTACACAGTAGAATTCTATAGGAATCTTTTAAAAGTCTGATGCCTAGACTGTGTCTCCACTGAATTAAGCCTAAAACTGGAATGTACTAATCAAAAATGCAATGTAATAATTCCATCTAAAAAAGAAATGGGATTTCTTTTAAAAAAAACTAGGAAAGTACCTTGAGAAAACCGTAATTGAAAAAGACGGGTACCCCAGTGTTCATAGCAGCACTGTTTACAATAGTTAAGATGGACCTAGATGTCCATCGACAGATGAATGGGTGAAAAAGCTATGGTACATGAGTACAATATCACTCAGCCATAAAAAGAATGAATTTGAGTCAATTCTAGTGAAATAGATGAACCTAGAGCTTGTTATAAAGCCAGAAAAAGAAAATAATATTGTATATTAATGTATATATGTCAAATCTAGAAAAATAGTATTGATGAATCTATTTGCAGGAGAAACAGAGATGCAGATATAGAGACTGTACTTGTGAACACAGTTGGGGAGGGAGAGATCGGAACAAATGGAGCAAGTAGCCTTGACATATATACACTACAATGTGCATAATAGATAGCTGATGAGAAATTGTTGCATAACACAAGGAGCCCAGCCAGGCACTCTGTGATGATCTAGAGGTATGGGATGTCGAGAGGGGAGGGAGGTAATATATATATATATATATATATATATATATATATATATATATATATATATAATTATAGCTGATTTATGTTGTTGTACATCAGAAAGCATTACAGCATTGTAAAGTAATTTTCTTCAAATTAAAAAGTAAATTTGAAAAAAGAAAGAAAATGGAAAATTGTATTCAAGCTATGTTGAAGACATAACCCAGGAAGAACATCTCAGAAAGCTCTGAGAACTATCCTGCATATTAGAAGTGAAGGTGCAGTTGCATAAGTTTTTCAGAGACAAAGAGCTATACATTACAGTCACTGATAGTTTACACAATCCAGATCTAAGGTTCATTATGTGTCTTACAAGATCAAGAAGGAATGTTATCATTTAAGAAGTAATCTTGCTGATGCTATGAGAATGTAGCTCGTTATGGCTGAGCAGGTATTTCTGCTGATGAAGGAGGTTTCAGTCAGTTCAGTCACTCAGTCTTGTCCAATTCTATGCGACCCCGGGGACTGAAAGCGTGCCAGGCTTCCCTGTCCATCATCAACTCCTGGAGCTTGCTCAAATTCATGTCCATAGAGTCAGTGATGCCGTCCAACCATCTCATTTTCTGCCATCGCCTTCTGCCTTGTCTTTCCCAGCATCAGGGTCTTTTCTGATGAATCACTTCTTCACATCAGGAGGGCAAAGTATTGGAGCTTCAGCTTCAGCATCAGTCCTTCCAATGAATATTCAGGACTTATTTCCTTTAGGATTGACTGATTTGATCTCCTTGCAGTCCAAGGGACTCTCAAGAGTTTTCTCCAACACCACAGTTCAAAAGCATCAATTCTTCAGCACTCAGCTTTCTTTTCTGGTCCAACTCTCACATCCATATATGACTACTGGAAAAACCATAGTTTTGACTAGATAGAACTTTGTCTGCAATTTCCCTGCTTTTTTAATACACAGTCTAGGTTTGGCGTAGCTTTTCTTCCAAGGAGCAAGCATCTTTTAATTTCATGGCTGCAGTCACCATCTGCAGTGACTTTGGAGCCCAGAAAATAAAGTCTGTCACTGTTTCTATTGTTTCCCCTTCTATTTGCCATGAAGTGATGGGACCAGATGTCATGAATTTTTGTTTTTTCGAATGTTGAGTTTTAAACCAGTTTTTCACTCTCCTCTTTCACTTTCATCAAGAAGCCTTCGGATATTCTTTGCTTTTTGCCATAACGGTGGTGTCATCTGCATGTCTGAGGTTGATATTTCTCCCAGCAATCTTAATTCCAGCTTGTGTTTCATCCAGCCCAGTATTTTGCATGATGTACTTTGCATGTAAGTTAAGTAAAAAGGGTGACAATATACAACCTTGACGTACTCCTTTCCTGATTTGGAACCAGTCTGTTGTTTCATGTCTAATTCTAATTGTTGCTTTTTGGATTGATCCGTGTCTGCATATGGATTTCTCAAGAGCCAGGTCAGGTAGTCTGGTATTGCCATCTCTTTAAGAATTTTTCAGTTTGTTGTGATCCACACAGTCAAAGACTTTGACATAGTCAATAAAGCAGAAATAGATGTTTTTCTGGAACTTTCTTGCTTTCTCACTGATGCAACAGATGTTGGCAATTTGATCTCTGGTTCTTCTACCTTTTCCAAATCCAGCTTGAATGTCTGGAAGTTCTCAGTTCATGTACTGTTGAAGCCTGGTTTGGAGAATTTTGAGCATTACTATGCTAGCGTATAAGATGAGTGCAGTTGTACGGTAGTTTGAACATTCTTTGGCATTGCCTTTATTTGGGATTGGAATGAAAACTGACCTTTTCCAGTCCTGTGGCCACTGCTGAGTTTTCCAAATTTACTGGTATGAGTGCATCACTTTAATGGCATCATCTTTTAGGATCTGAAATAGCTCAGCTGGAATTCCATCACCTCCACTAGCTTTGTTCACCGTGATGCTAACTAAGGCAAACTTTACTTCACATTCCAGGATGTCTGGCTCTCAGTAAGTGATCACACCATTGTGGTTATCTGGGTCATGCAAATATTTTTGTTTAGTTCTTCTGTGTATTCTTGCCACCTCTTCTTAATATCTTCTATTTCTATTAGATCCATACCATTTCTGTCTTTTATTGTGGTCATTTTTGCCTGAAATGTTCCCTTGGCATCTTTAATTTTCTTGAAGACATCTCTAGTCTTTCCCATTCTATTGTTTTCCTCTACTTCTTTGCATTGATCACTGAGGAAGGCATTCTTATCTCTCCTTGCTCCCCTTTGGAACTCTGCATTCAAACGGGTATATCTTTTCTTTTCTTATTTGCCTTTCACTTCTCTTCTTTTCTCAGCTATTTATAAGGCCTCCTCAGACAACCATCTTGCCTTTTTGCAATTCTTTTTCTTGGGGATGGTCTTGATCCCTGCCTCTGGTACAGTGTTACAAATCTCCATCCGTAGTTTTTCAGGCACTCTATCTAATAGATCTAATCCCTTAAATCAATTTGTCACTTCTACTGTATAATTGTAAGGGATTTGATATAGGTCTTACCTGAATGGTCTAGTGGTTTTCCCTACTTATTTCAATTTAAGTCTGAATTTGGCAATAAGGACTTCATGATCTGAGCCACAGCCAGCTCCCTGTCTTGTTTTTGCTGACTATACCAAGCTTCTCCATCTTCAGCTGCAAAGAATATAATCAATCTTATTTTGGTATTGACCATCTGGTGACATCCATGTGCAGTGTCTTCTCCTGTGTTGTTGGAAAAGAGTGTTTGCTATGACCGGTTTTTTCTCTTTGCATAACTCTGGGGGAGGTTTGGTTGATGCATAATACACATACACAAGGCACAGTGGAGGGGAAAGAAGGGGTCAAAGGGCGGATAAAATTTTATATTTAAATGTCTATCTTGCCATAAAATATGAATTTTATTTGACATTGGACCTCAAGAATCTGCAGTTTATAAATCTTCCCAGTTGATTTCTGTGAGCAGCCAGGGTTGATAACTGCCTTTGTACCAAACCATCTTTAATTAGTACAATTTAATTAGCATCTGTTATGGACAAGAAAGGACTTCTCAGGTGGGACTAGTGGTAAAGAACCCATCTGCTAATGCAGGAGACATTCGGAATGCGAGTTTGTTCCCTGTATTGGGACAATCTCCTGGAGAAGGAGTATTCTTTCTTGCCTGGAGAATTCCATGGATAGAGGAGCCTAGCAGGCTACAGCTCATGGGATCACACAGAGTCAGACATGACTGAAGCAACTTAGCACATGTGCACACATGGACAAGATATGTTTTGTATCTTCTAGGCAATGATCAATATTTTAATTTTTGCTTAAGTTTAGCTAGGGATTTTATTTTAATTTTATTTTTTATGTATCTTTTCCCTATTAATAATAAATATTATTTCTTTCAACAGAAAATAAAACTCATAGAACTCAATGCCAGCCCCAGATCCTGAATCAGTCTTTTTAATCAAAATAATTAGCTTTTTTGTTTGTTTGTTTTTTTCTCATACTTTGGTCAGTGGAACACTTGGCTCAGACTCTGGCTCAGACTCTCCTCTGACAATTTCCAAATGCAGATTCCTAGGCTTTGCATCAAACCAAGTGAATCAGAAACTATGACATGTGGCCTAAGAGTCTGCATTTGAAGCAGGTTCCTGAACCACACTATTAGTTTAAATGTCAAATGATATATTTGATAACCTCAGAATCTGAAAACATCATTTTTTGTATCTTTCAGATGTTTTTGAACAAATTTATCTTTAAAATACTTTGGTAATTAGTGTCTAAGCTAGCAGCACAGATATTGTTTTTATGAATCATGGACCTGATGAGTAAGGTGTTTCATATTGCCATATGTTACAGAGTAATCACTACAATCAGGACAGCTGATATAACAAAGTCACCCCAAAATACATAATACTTTGAAAATGATTTCTTAGTATCTTGATAGTTCAAGCAGGCATTGCTAGTCAGCATGATGTTTCCCCATTGATGATTAAGTAACTGAGATTCCTTTGCTCTTACAGTATCACCAGCCCCCTTGGGTTTCTGTATTATCTTCCTTCAGAAGAAAGGGAGGCAAGAGAGCAAGCCTTGGTCTCTTGTACCATTTACAAGTCTTGGCCCATAAATGGTATCAAAACTTCTGTTAATGTTCCACAGGCCAGAATTCAATCACATACCACACTCATCTACAGTAGGAGCAGAAAATGCCATAACACACTGTCCAAGAGGGTGAGACAGAGTTTTGATGAAAAACTTTCAGTGATGGCTCCGATCAGTTGCTCAGAAGATATCATTTGCACTTGGAAGGAAATGAGGTGAATGCACTGAAAGAAACTGAGAAGCAAGTAGGAAAGAAGGAGAAATAGCTCAGACACAACTTTAAACTTCTACAGTCATCCTGGGGCTAGATCTACCACAAACATCACAGTCACAAGGACCATATTCCTTTGTTTAAGTAAGTTAGGTGGCCTTACATTTTCATCACCAAAATGAAAACCAATGAAGTAGGAGAAATAAACATTCAAGAATAAGGCATAGAATTGGAGTCAACAATATAAAATAATAGTAAATTATTTACAGTTTCTTTTTATGTCATTCACTGCTAATTATGATTAATGCTCATTATGAAAAAACTGCTGGATAAATAGTAAAATTTCTTAGAAACCTGTGTCAATATTAAGTCAAAATTTCTTCCACATCTCTTGAGGTCAGGAGGATATAACCCAAAGCCAAGATGAAGAACCCCATGAAGAGTATGAAAAAGCAAAAAGATATGACACTGAAAGATGAACTCCGCAGGTCAGTAGGTACCCAATATGCTATTGGATAAGAGTGGAGAAAAAACTCCAGAAAGAATGAAGAGACAGACCCAAAGTAAAAACAATGCCCATTTGTAGATGTGACTGGTGATAGAAGTAAAGTCCGTTGCTGTAAAGAACAATATTGCATAGAAACCTGGAAACCATAGGTCCATGAATCAAGGGAAATTGGGAGTGGTCACACAGGATATGGCAAGAGTGAACATTGATATCTTAGGAATCAGTGAACTAAAATGGACTGGAATGGGCAAATTTAACTCAGATTAACACTACATCTATAAATGTGGGCAAGAATCCCTTAGAAGAAATGGAGTGGCCCTCATAGTCAACAGAAGAGTCCAAAATGTTGTACTCGGGTGTAGTCTCAAAAAGAACAAAATGATCTCTTTTCATTTCCAAGGCAAGTCATTCAATACCACAGTAATCCAAGTCTATGCCCCAATCACTAATGGCAGGGAAGCTGAAGTTGAATGGCTCTGTGAAGATATATAAAACGTTCTAGAACTAACTCTCCCGAAAGATGCCCTTTTCATTTTAGGGGACTGGAATGCAAAAGTAGGAAGTCAAGAGGTACCTGGAGTAAGAGGCAAATTGGGCCTTGCAGTACAAAATGAAGCTGGTCAAAGACTAACAGAGTTTTTCCAAGAGAACACACTGGTCATGGCAAACACCCTCTTCCAAAAACATCAGAGAAGACTCTACACATGGACATCACCAGATGGTTAATATCGAAATCATATTGGTTACATTCTTTGAAGCCAAAGATAGAGAAGCTCTATACAATAAGCAAAAACAAGGCAGGGACCTGACTGTGGCTCAGACCATGAATATCTTATTGCCAAATTCATATATAAATTGAATAAATTAGGGAAAACCACTAGATCATTCAGTTCAGTTCAGTTCAGTTCATTTCGGTCACTCAGCTGTGTACCACTATTTGTGACCCTGTGAATGACAGCATGCCAGGCTTCCCTGTCCATCACCAGTCCCAGAGTTCACTCAGATTCATGTTCATCGAGTTGGTGATGCCATTCAGCCATTTCATCCCCTGTTGTCCCCTTCTCCTCCTGTCCCCCAAACGTCCCAGCATCAGAGTTTTTTCCAATGAGTCAATTCGTTTCATGAGGTGGCCAAAGTATTGGAGTTTCAGCTTCAGCATCAATCCTTCCAATGAACACCCAGGACTGATCTCCTTTCGGATGGACTGGTTGGATCTTCTTGCAGTCCAAGGGACTCTCAAGAATCTTCTCTAACACCACAGTTCAAAAGCATCAATTTTTCAGTGCACAGCTTTCTTCACAGTCCAATTCTCACATCCATATATGACCACTGGAAAAACCATAGCCTTGACTAAATGGACTTTAGTCGGCAAAGTAATGTCTCTGCTTTTGAATATAGTATCTAGATTGGTCATAACTTTCCTTCCAAGGAGTAAACATCTTTTAATTTCATGGCTGCAATCACCATCTGCAGTGATTTGGGAGCCCCAAAAAATAAAATCTGACACTGTTCCCACTGTTTCCCCATCTATGTTCCATGAAGTGATGGGAC
The DNA here is from genome assembly GCF_001704415.2 of Capra hircus. Classification (NCBI taxonomy): domain Eukaryota; kingdom Metazoa; phylum Chordata; class Mammalia; order Artiodactyla; family Bovidae; genus Capra; species Capra hircus. Next base: position 18,614,418 of record NC_030831.1, on the reverse strand, counting down.
CAGATGCCATGATCTTCTTTCCTGAATGTTGAGCTTTAACCCAACTTTTTCACTCTCTACTTTCACTTTCATCAAGAGGTGTTTTAGTTCCTCTTCACTTTCTGCCGTAAAGGTGGTGTCATCTGCATATCTGAGGTTATTGATATTTCTCCTGGCAGTCTTGATTTCAGCTTGTGCTTCTTCCAGCCCAGCATTCCTTATGATGTACTCTGATGCACTCTGCCTCAGTTAAATAAGCAGGGTGACAATATACAGCCTTGATGTACCTCTTTTCCTTTTTGGAACCAGTCTGTTGTTCCATGTCCAGTTCTAACTGTTGCGTCCTGACCTGCATATAGGTTTCTCAAGAGGCGGGTCTGGTGGTCTGGTATTCCCATCTCTCTCAGAATTTTCCACAGTTTATTGTGATCCACACAGGCAAAGGCTTTGGCAGTCAATAAAGCAGAAATCAATGTTTTTCTGGAACTCTCTTGCTTTTCTGATGATCCAGCAGATGTTGGCAATTTGATCTCTGGTTCCTCTGCCTTTCCTAAAACTAGCTTGAACATCTGGAAGTTCACGGTTCACATACTGCTGAAGCCTGGCTTGGAGAATTTTGAGCATTACTTTACTAGCGTGTGAGATGAGTGCAATTGTGCAGTAGTTTGAGCATTCTTTGGCATTGCCTTTCTTTGGGATTGGAATGAAAACTAATCTTTTCCAGTCCTGTGGGCCATGACCTAAATCAAATCACTAATGATTATACAGTGAAAGTGATAAACTAGATTTAAGGGATTAGATCTGATAGAAAAAGTGCCTGAAGAACTGTAGACAGAGGTTTGTGACATTGTACAGGAGGCAGAGATCAAGACCATCCCCAAGAGAAAGAAATGCAAAAAGGCAAAATGGTTGTTTGAGGAGGCCTTACAAATAGCTGAGAAAAGAAGAGAAGTAAAAGCCAAACGGGAAAAGGAAAGATATACCCATTTGAATGGAGAGTTCCAAAGAATAGCAAGAAGAGATAAGAAAACCTTCTTCAGTGATCAGAGCAAAGAAGTAGAGGAAATCAATACAGTAGAAAAGACTAGAAATCACTTCAAGAAAATTAGAGATACCAAGGGAATATTTCAGGCAAACATGGGCACAATAAAGGACAAAAATGATATGGACCTAACAGAAATAAAAGATACTAAGAAGAGGTTGCAAGTATACACAGAAAAACTACACAAAAAAGTTTTTCATGACCCAGATAACCATGACGGTGTGATTACTCACCTAGAACTAGACATCCTGGAATATGAGGTCACGTGGGCCTTAGGAATTACTACTACCAACAAAGCTAGTGGAGGTGATGGAATTCCAGCTGAGCTATCTCAAATTGTAAAATATGATGCTCTGAAAGTGATGCACTCAATATACCAGCAAATTTGGATAACTCAGCAGTGGCCAAAGGACTGGAAAAAGTCAGTTTTCAATCCAATCCCAAAGAAAGTCTATACCAAAGAATGTTCAAACTACCACACAATTGTATTCATCTCACACATTAACAAAGTAATGCTCAAAATTTTCCAAGCCAGGCTTCAACAGTATGTGAACTGAGAACTTCAAAATATTCCAGCTGGATTTAGAAAAAGCAGAGGAAGCAGAGATCAAATTGCCAGTATCTGATGGATCATTGAAAAAGCAAAAGAGTTCCAAAAAGAAGTCTACTTCTGTTTTATTAACTATGCCAAAGCCTTTTACTCTGTGGATCACAAGAAACTGTGGAAAATTCTTAAAAAGATGGGAATACCAGACCACCTTACCTGACTCCTGAGAAATCCATATGCATGTCAAGAAGCAACAGTTAGAACTGGATATGGAACAACAGACTGGTTCCAAATTAGGAAAATACTATGTCAAGGCTGTGTATTGTCACCCAGCTTATTTACCTTATACACAGAATGCATCTTGTAAAATGCCAGGCTGGATGAATCACAAACTGGAAACAAGATTGCTAGAAGAAATATCAATAGCCTAAGATATACAGATGACACCACCCTTCTGCCCGAAAGCAAAGAACTAAAGAGTCTCTTGATGAAAGTGAAAGAAGAGAGTGAAAAAAGTTGGCTTAAAACTCAACATTCAAGAAAACAAGATCATGGCATCTCGTCCCATCACTTCTTGGCAAATAGTTGGGGAAACAATGATTTGGGGCTCCAAAATCACTGCAGAATGTAACTGCATCCATGAAATTAAAAGATGCTTGCTCCTTGGAAGAAAAACTATGACCAACCTACAGAGCATATTTAAAAGCAGAGACATTACTTTGCCAATAATGGTCTGTCTGGTCAAAACTATGGTTTTTCCAGTATTCGGGTATTGATGTGAAAGTTGGGCTATAAATAAAGCTGAGTGCTGAAGATTTGATACTTTTGAACTGTGATGTTGAAGAAGACTCTTGAGAGTCCCTTGGACTGCAAGGAGATCAAACCAGTCCATCCTAAAGGATATCAGTCCTGAATATTCATTGGAAGGATTGATGCTGAAGCTGAAGCTCCAATACTTTGGCCAACTGATGTGAAGAATGGACTCATTGGAAAAGTTCCTGTTGTTGGTAAAGATTGAAAGCATGTGGAGAAGGGGACATCAGAGTATGAGATGGTTGGATAATATCACCAATTCAAAAGACATGAGTCTGAGCAAGCTCCATAGTTGGTGAGGAACAGAGAAGCTTGGCATGCTGCAGTTCATGGGGTTGCAAAGAATCAAACACAAATGAGTGACTGAATTGAACTGAAGATGATATCCTGAATATCCTGGGATCCCACACACATTCTGGTCACTATACTAAAGATAAGCATAACCAAACAAGAGAGATTTCCAAAAAATGACATGAAGATGGCTAATAAAAGTTTGAGGGAATTGTTACTTGATGATGACTGAGATCTGTAAGGAACAGCTATATAGAAAAAAGAAAGACAAATGGAAAAGAGCAACACGTTTGGAAGCCATAGTCATGAAAGGAATGCCCTGTAGCTCACCTACAATTTTAAAGTACTTACTGAACAACACTAGCTGCCAGGACCAGGCCAGGCACTGTAGGATACACTGATGACTTCACCATGGGCCCTGGCCTCAGACCCTCCCATTTCCCTGGGAACATATCAGAGCACAGATCTTTGATGATTTTTCAAACATTCAGGCTACAATTTGAAATCTAACTCTACCCCCTGCTGGTTACCAAACTTAAGAAAGTTATTACCAAGAGGAGACTTATTTTTTCATTTGCAATATGGGAACAAAAGCAAGCTTGTCAAATGGAACGTACCTCAAATAGTGTTATAAATGTTGATCCTTACAATAGGATTAATTCTTTTATAAGGATGACAGTAACCCTTGAAGCTCAAGATTTGTTTGATATAAAAGAACCTCATTAAACAAAGGTAGAGATAAATGGAAGATAGGTGGTGTTCAAAATGATAAGAAGGCAGACAAAATATCACTTTTTACATTATATAAATGGATGGATTCTTAAAAAAACGGTTTGTCTTGTCCAATCATAGCACTTTAATGATGAGCCTGATAAAAGAGAAATTTGGGGAAAATAGTCATAGGACCTAGAAAAAGAAATTTAGGTTTTAATAATGTGTTGATAAAGCATAGTCATTTATAAACTTCATTAAATTATATTCAGGTCCCCTTTCCTCTTATTATTTAAAAAAAAAAAAAAAACTGTGATAAAGGTAAAAGTGGACTGAGCCCTCTGATGCCTGTTGACCTCAGCAAGATCAATGAAGACCCATGTGATCCTTCCATAGGGAACTATTTCCTCTAATTCAATTCACTTGGCAGATTCATTAGATATAATCTGTCTCTTTCTCTCTGAACATATATTTTGTTACATCATAAGTAGCATGTATTTGCATACATAATAAATGCAATATATGTTTACATGCAATGCATACAATGAATATATGTGAAATGTGTATTATATTTTAGACTTTGTTTAATCAGACAGTGGTAAAACCCATCCTTGGAAATGTGGTTATGGGATTGGCACATTGGCCTGGTTTTGGAAGATTTCTGTACTATGAAATAGTGGGAGAGTTCCATTGGTATGCATGGTGTAAAGACAGTTTTCATGAAAAGACCCCAAAGAGGGAGTTAGGTGAATAAATTGAATTGACAGAAATAAAATATATATGATCATTTTGATCATTATATATGGGGATGTGTATGAGTTTAAAACACAGACTTTTGCTAGAATGGAATTGGAAAGTACCCTTGAAGAAATAAGCCAAAGAAATCAAAACTGGAAAGGAATTAAGAGGTTATCCAGTTGGCTACTGAATTTCAAAACTGAGAAAATAGAGATAGAACACTGAGCTGCTCTAAGGCTTGTTTTCTCAGAGAGTCAAGTAACATAGTAAATTAACACTGCAATTAGTGAGGATTAGAATAAAGAGTGACTTAGACATATATATATATAGTGGAAGAAATTTCCTGACCTCCTAACCCTTATACCAGCCAGTTTTTATATGCATCACAGAAGCTTAGTAGTTCTTATTGATCTGAAATATTATTTATAAACCATAAGCTATAAAAACGGAGAAAAGAGCAATCATTTGTTTTACAAATTGACACATGACATACTTTCTTTAGATAGCAGTCACCTCATGTATGTAGAACATTAGTTTACACAAATACTTTCAGAAATGTAGCAATTCTGTAAAATTTAGTCTCAGGGATGTGGGAAGCAATTTATATTCTGTGAGGCAAGCAAGAAGGAATTCATGATACAAAATCATCACTCTCTTGCTAATCTTTTAAGTATGAAAGCCACCACACTTCAAAAAAAATCCCAATTCTGTAATATTTCCTTTCTCCTCTGACCACCCCAAATGAAGAAAAAAGAAAGAAAGAAAGAAAGAAAACACTAGACGAGATAATAGAATGTGTCAAATAAGCCTTAATTTTTGACCTCTGCTCGGGAATGATGGCAGCATTCTATAATTATGGCTAAGAACATAAGCTCAACTTCAAGAGATAACATTTAAAAATAATACTCCACTCGAAGAGGCCATCTCTGCTGTTAATCCAGGTTTATCGAAGGCCACCCTACAACCATCACACAATGTGGGAGCCTCTGTCGATATCTACAGAGATATTGCCAAAGAAGGGAAATTATCGGGTTTCTTATGTATAGAGACAGTCAGTCTGCTACTTTTAAGCTCTAATACCTGCAGCCTCTGAGCAAAGAAAGGGCAAGTAAAAAGACTATGGGAGGAAAATACTGACATTCTTTGTGAGACTGGGCTCAAAAATTCTCCTAAGTTCCTTTAATGCAATAGTTTCACTCCCTCTTTTTCTGAAAAAAAAAAAAAATCCCTCAGATCCAAATTTATCACAATTGAAATAAAAAATGTAAAAGATCAGTATAAAACATTTAACAGTAACAGTTAATAATGTATATGATAACATATTGCACTAATATATTGACAAATGTGGCAATAAAGTATTAATGTGATTATGTATCATCAAATATATCAGCCATTCATCCTCTCTTCTGCTCCAGTTTAAAAACAAAGCAAATCCTAAGACTATAAAGCAGAGATAAAATCTCCAAGAGCGATTTCAATTAAGCACATCTCTGAGAAACTCTTCCCACAAGCTTCTAAGGGAGCAGGTTGTCAGTTTGATTATGACAAAGTGCCTTTAGGAATGGTGACAAAAGCCACAAGCAAATGACTTCTATATTTCAATCCAAATCTAGAAATCAGATCTGGTCAGATGTCAGTAAAGTTTGTTTTTCACAGCCCTGTTATCTCCATTTAGGGTCTGTTTTCTCTACCCTTACGGTCACAGTGTGCCATGATCAGTTTAGCTGGACTATAGCCCCATTACATAATCAAACGCTAATCTAGATGTTACTGTGAAAGTATTTTGAAGATATGATTAAGTTCATCCTCAGCTGACTTTTAAGTAAGAAAGATTGGCCTAGATAACCTGGGTGGGACTGATACTATCAGTTGTAAATCCTTAACTGCAGAAATGAATTTCCCTGGAAACGAAGGAGAAATTTTGCCAGTGGTCTGCAGATTTAGTTCACACTTAAGAATTCTAGCTTGCCCTTCCTGACCCCCTGCTCTACTAATCCGAAGCTTGCCTAGCCAGTGCCCATAACCACATAAACCAATTCCTTGTAATAAGTCTCTAATGTATATCTCCTATTCATTCTTACTCTGGTTGAACTTTCTGGATACAGTGTTTCAAAGCCCCTTTGTTATCCCTGAGAGTGTGTGTTAGTTGCTCAGTTATATCTGACTCTGCTACCCATGGATTGTAGCTCACCAAGCTTCTCTGTCCATGGAATTCTCCAGGCAAGAATATTGGAGTGGGTAGCCATTCCTTTCTCCAGGGGATGTTCCTAACCCAGGGGTTGAATCCAGTTGTCCTGTATTACAGACAGATTCTTTATCATCTGAACCACCAGGAAGCCCACTTAATGGCCCCCAAAACTTCAATTATCAGGAAATAATTTATTCTCAGTTACTTTGATATCTGGGCATTTATGAAATCAAAACTTTGGCCTGTACAGTGCAAAATATAATTGCAAGAATTCATCATTCTTCATGGTAGAAGTAAGAAGGTGCAAAGCTTTACATCATTCTACCTCCAATTTATGTCACATAAGCAGTACTGTAATTTTTTTATAGGTCAGGCTAGACCTAAAATCATACTTTAAAGAAGTCACCATTTTTTTTTTTTTCTTTTTCTCCCTTCTGGGATTTTCTTCTTGCAGAAGTACATCATTGAGGACTCTGAGACATATAATGCTAACAGAATTATTTTATTATATATTCCTTTAGATTATAGTCAGAATGGCAATGCACTGATGTCCCTTAACCCATTTAAAAATATCTATGTTGAATCATATAAACTATAAACATAATAAAGCAGTGAATATTATATAGTCTGTTTTTAAGATACAGGAGAAAAGAATTTCCAGGCTTACTATCTGGGTTGTTTCAAATTCTTCAATTCCTGTTTTAGAATTAAATATCTACATACTTTGCCATGTGACTTTGTTGTACCTTCTACCAGGTGGGGACTTCCCGGTGGCTCAGCTGGTAAAGAATCTGCCTGCGATGTGGGAGACCTGGGTTCACTTCCTGGGTTGGGAAGATCCCCTGGAGAAAGGAATGGCTACCCGCTCTAGTATTCTGGACTAGAGAATTCCATGAACTGTATAGTCCATGGGGTCGCAAAGAGTTGGACACAACTGAGTGATTTTTACTTTCATCAGGTGAGCAGAGTATATTTTTCCAGTAGTTGTTGATGAGTTAGATACTGTGAATTACTTTGGTCTATGGCCTATGGGCTGTTAGCAGATTTGACAGGAACAGAGATACTAAATGGGTTTCTATGATTTACTTTGATCTCTGTGCTTCTCTGAAGCTCACTCTGAGGTTACGTCCCGAGTCACTACTCGGTTCAATTCAGTCGTTCAGTCCTGTGCGACTCTTTGTGACCCCAAGGACTGTAGCATGCCAGGCTTCCCTGTCCATTACTGGATCCTGGAGCTTGAAGTCACTACTGGTACAAGGAAAAGGAAACATATGTAGGTGTCTTTATATGGGAGTTGTTTAGCAGAATGAATTAATGATTCTGTTGTTGTTATATTTGCTTAAATTTTTATGTTTTATTAAAACATGAACACATAACATAAATACAAAGGCCCCAATCTTGAAAACTTGTTTCAAGTTACTCATTCTGTGTGGAAACTCACCTAATAACCTGAAGCAATAGGTCCTTCTTTCATGTTATCGCTACCATTACCTCTTGTCATGGATGGCCATATATATCATTACTACTATTCACTGGTAAATGGTATACTGGGGACAATAGAACATTATTTATAGGATTTGAAAAACACTTATTTTCAAGTTATTAATTAAATGAAAAACAACTATTTGATATGAAACTGCTTTTTTTTTCCCCCTACCTCTCAGAGCTTTAACATCATCATTTTTTGAGGAAACATTTGCAACAGTGGTAAGAAAAGCTTTAACAGGATAGTGAATTGAAAGTCCCTCAGTCCGACTCATTGCAACTCCATGGACAGTCCATGGAATTCTCCAGGCCAAAATCCTGGAGTAGGTAGCCGTTTCCTTCTCTAAGGTGTTTTCCCAACCCAAGGATTGAACCCAGGACTCCTGCACCACAGGGAAGACCAACTAAACAAAAGGGATGTAGTGAGTGTGTCTACTGTATGTCAGTTACTTCCATATATGTGAATTAATTTAATGTCTGTAATAAACTGTCATCTGCTATTTGTAGATAAGCAAATTGAAGCTTGTGTGCATGTGTGTGTACTCAGTTGCTATGTCATGTCTGATTCTTTGTCCAATTCTTGATGCCATATACTGTAGCCCACCAGGCTCCTCTGTTCATGGGATTTTTCAGGCAAAGATACTGGAGTGAGTTGCCGCTTTATCCTCTAGGGGATTTTCCCAACACAGGGATTGAACCTGTGTCTCCTGCATTGGCAAACAGATTCTTTGCCACTGAGCCAACTGTAAAGTCCTCAGATTGAAGGTCAGTAACTGTTAAAAGACAATCATGAAGCAAGAGCCTGGGCCAGAGTTCAACCATACATCTGATGGAACCTTGTGAGCATGTTTTTCTATGATAACATTTTCATTATAATATAATAATAAGCTTTACTCTCAATGTAATTCAAGGTATGAGTAAGCATGTGGGCAGAATTGGAATAAGAGTGGGAATCCTGAAGTTACTGAACATTAGGGAATCAGTAGTCACCTTAGCTGCTTCCTGAGAAATTTGTATATGTAGGTCAAGAAGCAACAGTTAGAACTGAGCATGGAACAACAGACTGGTTCCAAATCAGGAAAGGAGTATGCCAAGGCTCTAGATTGTCACTCTGCTTATTTAATTTATATGCAGAGCACATCATGTGAAATGCTAGGCTGGATAAAGCACAACTGGAATCAAGACTGCCAGGAGAAGTATCAATAACCTCAGATATGCAGATGACACCACCCTTATGGCAGAAAGTGAAGAAGAACTAAAGAGCCTCTTGACGAAAGTGAAAGAGGAGAGTGAAAAAGTTGACTTAAAACTCAACATTCAGAAAATGAAGATCATGGCATCTGGTCCCATCACTTCAAGGCAGATAGGGAAATATGGAAAGAGTGAGAGACCTTATTTTTGGGGGCTCCAAAATGAATACAGATGGTGACTGCAGCCATGAAATTAAAAGATGCCTACTCCTTGGAAGAAAAGTTATGACCAACCTAGATACCGTATTAAAAAGCAGAGACATTACTTTTCTAACAAAGGTCCATCTAGTCAAAGGTATGGATTTTTCAGTAGTCATTTACAGATGTGAGAGTTGGACCATAAATAAGGCTGACTGGTGAAGAATTGATGCTTTTGAACTGTGGTGTTGGAGAAGACTCTTGAGAGTCCCTTGGACTGCAAGGAGATCCAACCAGTCACTCCTAAAGGAAATCAGTCCTGAATATTCATGGGAAGGACTGATGCTAAAGCTGAAACTCCAATAATTTGGCCAGCTGATGAGAAAAACTGACTCACTGGAAAAGACCCTGATGCTGGGGAAGATCGAAGGTGGGAGGAGAAGGGGATAACAGAGGATGAGATGGTTGGATGGGATCACCCACTCAATGGATATAAGTTTGAGTAAGCTCTGAGAGTTGGTGATGGACAGGGAAGGCTGGTGTGCTGCAGTCCATGGGGTTGCAAAGAATCACACATGCCTGAGCAACTGAACGGAACTCGGAGTCCTTTGGCCACTTGATTTTAATATCTATTGTGAGTGACAGTTTCCAATGAGATACTCAATAACCTACAACTTTGAAGTATGTCATGTGTCTCAAGGACAGCATCTGGCTAATTCACCATCATTCAAATGAGAAGCAAAAACAACAACATAAAAGCTTTATCACCAATACATCCTTAGGCTGACCATACTTTTCCATGTACATGTTTATGTATTCTTCTCTGTGGACAATCTGATGGTTAAATTGCCTCCAAAATTGAGGCAAGGCATGTTTAACTGCTCTGGAAGGTTATCCATTAACTCTCACTTAAACTAAAAGTCCTGTCATCTAGAAAATTGAAAGCATATCCCAGCAATTTTGAGCTGAACTTAAAGAGTTTAAGGGCTTGAAGAGGAGTAGCCTCATATCTCTGTAGCTACTAACTGTTTCTTTTTATTGGAAGATCTGAAATGTCAACAACTTTCAAATCTTTATTGAACCCAGAAATCAATAAAGTATAACTCATCAAAGGGAGTATGGTTTATAGAAAGACTAATTAATGGCATTTTTTTTTTTTTAGTTCTAGCAGTATCCATCTTTTCAGAATGTCCATCAATATTGTGAAGACTGTCATAATATGAGAACAAGAGAACTGAACTCAGTGTTAGAAATCAATTTTTTTTAAAGATCTTATCTCTTATTTTTCTACAAGATATTGGAAAAATCTTACCCTGTCTCATTCCCAATCTGGGAATAATGACAGCTTCTTATTTTTCTCAAGAACATTACATGGAGAACAAATCATAAAAACACTTAATATCTGGATTGTCTATGGAAAGGGCAATCATTAGCAATGTTCCTAAAACAGCTCCATTTTTTTTTTTGGGGTTCTGTTTCAGGAGAAATGTGACTCATAGAGATTCAAAAGTTTGCCCTAAACCTTACCCCAAAACAGTAATGTAGGCAGACCTAAATTCTAGACCAGTTTGCCGCCAACTTGGTGCTTGTTCCATACCCCATTCTCTTTCTTACCCAACACACATTATTTCTTTCCTCCGCCTATGTTCCTAGTAGATTTAGTTCCTTACTGAATTATTCAATCAAAAATGATTGGGGGAGGGCTTCATCCAACTGTTTCATAGTATTAATTGGTGCATATTTTTTAATCTACTAGTTTGCTCTTTGTCAGACTATTAAGATCATCAAATTGAAAGACACAAAATGAAATTAAAAGACTCTTCCTCCTTGGAAGGAAAGTTATGACCAACCTAGACACCATATTAAAAAGCAGAGACATTACTTTGTCAACAAAAGTCCATCTAGTCAAAGCTGTGGCTTTTCCAGTGGTCATGTATGGATGTGAGAGTTGGACTGTGAAGAAAGCTGAGTGCCGAAGAATGGATGCTTTTGAATTGTGGTGTTGGAGAAGACTTTTGAGAGTCCCTTGGACTGCAAGGAGATCCAACCAGTCCATTCTGAAGGAGATCAGTCCTGGGTGTTCTTTGGAAGGACTGATGCTAAAGCTGAAACTCCAATACTTTGCCCAGCTGATGCAAAGAGCTGACTCATTTGAAAAGATCCTGATGCTGGGAAAGATTGAGAGCAGGAGGAGAAGGGGACGACAAAGAATGAGATTGTTGATGGCATCATCAACTCAATGGACATGAGTTTGTGTGAACTCTGCGAGTGGGTGATGGACAGGGAGGCCTGGTGTGCTGTGGTTCATGGGGTCGCAAAGAGGTGGATACGACTGAGCTACTGAACTGAACTGAACTGAAAATCTTCAAGGGTAATTTAACTCATATATTATGAAGTAACTCTCTCCGTCATGAACCCATGATCTTGATTATTCATTTTGTCCTTCTGACATGATGTCTCCATGAAAAGATACTAAACCAATAGTTTATAGTTTAAAGACATTTGACTGGTTCTCTTTTTCACATTTGAAATAATCTGCAGATTACTGCTTTTTCCAAAGAGCCAACCAGATATCTCCTCCAACATAAGGATGACTTGAATAATTTGTGGTCTCTTTTCTCTGTGTTGAGAAGATAAATAGAGTTTGTCAAGAGTTAAAAGAGAAAAAAAAAGGCCAGGCAATAACAATTTTTTATTATTTTTTTAATTTGGTAAATAGAGAGAAAAGGAGTAACTTATATAAGCATTTAAAATATGTTCAGTGCAGTTCAGTTCAGTCACTCGGCCATGTCCGACTCTTGTGACCCTATGAATTGCAGCACGCCAGGGCTACCTGTCCATCACCAACTCCCGGAGTTCACTCAAACTCATGTCCATCGAGTCAGTGATGCCATCCAGCCATCTCATCCTCTGTTGTCCCCTTCTCCTCCTGCCCTCAAAACTTCCCAGCATCAGGGTCTTTTCCAATGAGTCAACTCTTTGCATGAGGTGGCCAAAGTATTGGCGTTTCAGCTTCAGCATCAGTACTTCCAATGAACACCTAGGACTGATATCCTTTAGGATGGACTGGTTGGATCTCCTTGCAGTACAAAGGACTCTCAAGAGTCTTCTCCAACACCACAGTTCAAAAGCATCAATTCTTCAGTGCTCAACCTTCTTCACAGTCCAACTGTCACATCCATACATGACCATTGGAAATACCATAGCCTTGACTAGATGAAACTTTGTTGACAAAGTAATATCTCTGCTTTTGAATATGCTATCTAGGTTGGTCATAACTTTCCTTCCAAGGAGTAAGTGTCTTTTAATTTCATGGCTGCAATCACCATCTGCAGTGATTTTGGAGCCCCCAAAAATAAAGTCTGACACTGTTTCCCAATCTATTTCCTATGAAGTGATAGGACCAGATGCCATGATCATCATTTTCTGAATGTTGAGCTTTAAGCCAACTTTTTCACTCTCCATTGTCACTTTCATCAAGAAACTTTTTAGTTCCTCTTCACTTTCTTGCCATATGGGTGGTGTCATCTGCATCTCTGAGGTTACTGATATTTCTCCCAGCAATCTTGATTCCAGCTTGTGTTTCTTCCAGTCCAGCGTTTCTCATGATGTACTCTGCATAGAAGTTAAATAAGCAGGGTGACAATATATACCCTTGATGTACTCCTTTTCCTGTTTGGAACTGATTTTCTCTTCCATGTCCAGTACTAACTGTTGCTTCCTGACCTGCATACAGGTTTCTCAAGGGGCAGGTCAGGTGGTCTGGTATTCCCATCTCATTCAGAATTTTCCATAGTTTATTGTGATCCACACAGTCAAAGGCTTTGACATAGTCAATAAAGTAGAAATAGATGTGTTTCTGGACTGTCTTGCTTTTTCGATGATCCATCGGATGTTGGAATTTGATGTCGGTTCCTCTGTCTTTTCTTTTCTTTTCTTTTTTTTTAAATTATTTTTTATTTTTAATTATTATTATTATTATTTTACTTTATTTTACTTTACAATACTGTATTGGTTTTGCCATACATCAACATGAATCCACCAAGGGTGTACATGAGTTCCCAATCCTGAAACCCCCTTCCGCCTCCCTCCCCATACCATCTCTCTGGGTCATTCCAGTGCACCAGCCCCAAGCATCCTGCATCCTGCATCGAACCTAAACTGGCGATTTGTTTCTTACATGATATTATACGTTTCAATGCCATTCTCCCAAATCATCCCACCCTCTCCCTCTCCCACAGAGTCCAAACGTCTGTTCTATACATCTGTGTCTCTTTTGTTGTCTTGCATACAGGGTTATCATTTCCATCATTCTAATGGTTTCCTCAGTGTGTATGCCCAGCAGTGGGATTGCTGGGTCATAAGGCAGTTCTATTTCCAGTTTGTTAAGGAATCTCCACACTGTTCTCCATAGTGGCTGTACCAGTTTGCATTCCCACCAACAGTGTACTCATTTCAGTTCAGTTCAGTCGCTCAGTCGTGTCAGACTCTTTGCGATCCCATGAATCGCAGCACGCCAGGCCTCCCTTTCCATCACCATCTCCCGAAGTTCACTCAGACTTATGTCCATCGAGTCCGTGATGCCATCCAGCCAGCCCATCCTTGGTCGTCCCCTTCTCCTACTGCCCCCAATCCCTCCCAGCATCAGAGTCTTTTCCAATAAGTCAACTCTTCGCATGAGGTGGCCAAAGTACTGGAGTTTCAGCTTCAGCATCATTCCCTCGAAAGAAATCCTAGGGTTGATCTCCTTCAGAATGGATTGGTTGGATCTCCTTGCAGTCCAAGTGACTCTCAAGAGTCTTCTCCAACACCACAGTTCAAAAGCATCAATTCTTAGGCACTCAGCCTTCTTCACAGTCCAACTCTCACATCCATACATGACCACAGGAAAAACCATAGCCTTGACTAGACGGACCTTAGTCGGCAAAGTAATGTTCCTGCTTTTGAATATGCTATCTAGGTTGGTCATAACTTTTCTTCCAAGGAGTAAGCCTCTTTTAATTTCATGGCTGCAGTCCACCATCTGCAGTGATTTTGGAGCCCAAAAAAAGAAAGTCTGACACTGTTTCCACTGTTTCCCCATCTATTTCCCATGAAGGGATGGGACCGGATGCCATCATCTGTTTTCTGAATGTTGAGCTTTAAGCCAACTTTTTCACTCTCCTCTTTCACTTTCATCAAGAGGCTTTTTAGTTCCTCTTCACTTTCTGCCATAAGGGTGGTGTCATCTGCATCTCTGAGGTTACTGATATTTCTCCCAGCAATCTTGATTCCAGCTTGTGTTTCTTCCAGTCCAGCGTTTCTCATGATGTACTCTGCATAGAAGTTAAATAAGCAGGGTGACAATATATACCCTTGATGTACTCCTTTTCCTGTTTGGAACTGATTTTCTCTTCCATGTCCAGTACTAACTGTTGCTTCCTGACCTGCATACAGGTTTCTCAAGGGGCAGGTCAGGTGGTCTGGTATTCCCATCTCATTCAGAATTTTCCATAGTTTATTGTGATCCACACAGTCAAAGGCTTTGACATAGTCAATAAAGTAGAAATAGATGTGTTTCTGGACTGTCTTGCTTTTTCGATGATCCATCGGATGTTGGAATTTGATGTCGGTTCCTCTGTCTTTTCTTTTCTTTTCTTTTTTTTTAAATTATTTTTTATTTTTAATTATTATTATTATTATTTTACTTTATTTTACTTTACAATACTGTATTGGTTTTGCCATACATCAACATGAATCCACCAAGGGTGTACATGAGTTCCCAATCCTGAAACCCCCTTCCGCCTCCCTCCCCATACCATCTCTCTGGGTCATTCCAGTGCACCAGCCCCAAGCATCCTGCATCCTGCATCGAACCTAAACTGGCGATTTGTTTCTTACATGATATTATACGTTTCAATGCCATTCTCCCAAATCATCCCACCCTCTCCCTCTCCCACAGAGTCCAAACGTCTGTTCTATACATCTGTGTCTCTTTTGTTGTCTTGCATACAGGGTTATCATTTCCATCATTCTAATGGTTTCCTCAGTGTGTATGCCCAGCAGTGGGATTGCTGGGTCATAAGGCAGTTCTATTTCCAGTTTGTTAAGGAATCTCCACACTGTTCTCCATAGTGGCTGTACCAGTTTGCATTCCCACCAACAGTGTACTCATTTCAGTTCAGTTCAGTCGCTCAGTCGTGTCAGACTCTTTGCGATCCCATGAATCGCAGCACGCCAGGCCTCCCTTTCCATCACCATCTCCCGAAGTTCACTCAGACTTATGTCCATCGAGTCCGTGATGCCATCCAGCCAGCCCATCCTTGGTCGTCCCCTTCTCCTACTGCCCCCAATCCCTCCCAGCATCAGAGTCTTTTCCAATAAGTCAACTCTTCGCATGAGGTGGCCAAAGTACTGGAGTTTCAGCTTCAGCATCATTCCCTCGAAAGAAATCCTAGGGTTGATCTCCTTCAGAATGGATTGGTTGGATCTCCTTGCAGTCCAAGTGACTCTCAAGAGTCTTCTCCAACACCACAGTTCAAAAGCATCAATTCTTAGGCACTCAGCCTTCTTCACAGTCCAACTCTCACATCCATACATGACCACAGGAAAAACCATAGCCTTGACTAGACGGACCTTAGTCGGCAAAGTAATGTTCCTGCTTTTGAATATGCTATCTAGGTTGGTCATAACTTTTCTTCCAAGGAGTAAGCCTCTTTTAATTTCATGGCTGCAGTCCACCATCTGCAGTGATTTTGGAGCCCAAAAAAAGAAAGTCTGACACTGTTTCCACTGTTTCCCCATCTATTTCCCATGAAGGGATGGGACCGGATGCCATGATCTTCGTTTTCTGAATGTTGAGCTTTAAGCCAACTTTTTCACTCTCCTCTTTCACTTTCATCAAGAGGCTTTTTAGCTCCTCTTCACTTTCTGCCACAAGGATGGTGTCATCTGCATATCTGAGGTTATTGATATTTCTCCCGGCAATCTTGATTCCACCTTGTGTTTCTTCCAGTCCAGCATTTCTCATGACGTATTCTACATAGAAGTTAAATAAGCAGGGTGACAATATACCGTCTTGATGTACACCTTTTCCTATTTGGAACCAGTCTGTTGTTCCATGTCCAGTTCTAACTGTTGTTCCTGACCTGCATACAGTGTACTAGGGTTCTCTTTTCTCCACACCCTCTCCAGCATTTATTGCTTGTACACTTTTGGATCACGGCCATTCTGACTGGTGTGAAATGGTACCTCATTGTTGTCTTGATTTGCATTTCTCTGATAATGAGTGATGTTGAGCATCTTTTCATGTATTTGTTAGCCATTTGTATGTCTTCTTGGAGAAATATCTATTTATTTCTTTGGCCCATTTTTTGATTGGGTTGTTTATTTTTCTGGAATTGAGCTGCAGGAGTTGCTTGTATATTTTTGAGATTAGTTGTTTGTCAGTTGCTTCATTTGCTATTATTTTCTCCCATTCCAAAGGCTGTCTTTTCACCTTGCTTATAGTTTCCATTGCTGTGCAGAAGCTTTTAATTTTAATTAGATATCATTTGTTCATTTTTGCTTTTATTTCCAATATACAGGAAGGCAGGTCATAGAGGATCCTGCTGTGATTTATGTCAGAGAGTGCTTTGCCTATATTCTCCTCTAGGAGTTTTATAGTTTCTGGTCTTATGTTTAGATCTTTAATCCATTTTGAATTTATTTTTGTATATGGTGTTAGAAAGTGATCTAGTTTCATTCTTTTACAAGTGGTTCACCAGTTTTCCCAGCACCACTTGTTAAAAAGATAGTCTTTTATCCATTATATATTCTTGTCTCTTTTGTTGAAGATAAGGTGTCCATAGGTGTGTGGATTTATCTCTGGGCTTTCTATTTTGTTCCATTGATCTGTATTTCTGTCTTTGTGCCAGTACCATACTCTCTTGATGACTGTGGCTTTGTAGTAGAGCCTGAAGTCAGGCAGGTTGATTCCTCCAGTTCATTCTTCTTTCTCAAGATTGCTTTGGCTATTCGAGGTTTTTTGTATTTCCAGACAAATTGTGAAATTATTTGTTCTATCTCTGTGAAAAATACTTCTGATAGCTTGATAGGAATTGCATTGAATCTGTAGATTGCTTTGGGTAGTATATTCATTTTCACTATATTGATTCTTCTGATCCATGAATATGGTATATTTCTCCATCTATTAGTGTCCTCTTTGATTTCTATCACCAGTGTTTTATAGTTTTCTATCTATAGGTCTTTAGTTTCTTTAGGTAGGTATATTCGTAACTATTTTATTCTTTTCATTGCAATGGTGAATTGAATTGTTTCCTTAATTTCTTTTTCTACTTTCTCATTATTATTGTAAAGAATGCAAGGGATTTCTGTGTGTTGATTTTATATCCTGCAACTTTACTATATTCATTGATTAGCTCTAGTAATTTTCTGGTGGAGTCTTTAGGGTTTTCTGTGTAGAGGATCATGTCATCTGCAAACAGTGAGAGTTTTACTTCTTTCCCAAATTGGATTCCTTTTATTTCTTTTTCTGCTCTGATTGCTGTGGCCAAAACTTCCAGAACTATGTTGAATAGTAGTGGTGAAAGTGGGCACCTCTGTCTTGTTCCTGACTTTAGGGGAAATGCTTTCAATTTTTCACCATTGAGGATACTGTTTGCTGTGGGTTTGTCATATATAGCTTTTATTATGTTGCGGTATGTTCTTCTATTCTGCTTTCTGGAGAGTTTTTATCATAAATGGATGTTGAATTTTGTCAAAGGCCCAGGATGTGATCTATCCTGGAAAAGGTTCTGTGAGCACTTGAGAAAAAGGTGAAATTCATTGTTTTGGGGTGAAATGTTCTGTAGATTTCAATTAGGTCTAATTGGTCTATTGTATCATTTAAAGTTTGTGTTTCTTTGTTAATTTTGTGTTTAGTTGATCTATCCATAGGTGTGAGTGGGGTATTAAAGTCTCCCACTATTATTGTGCTGTTGTTAATTTCCTCTCTCATACTTGTTAGCATTTGTCTTACAAGTTGAGGTGCTCCTATGTTGTGTGCATATATTTATAATTGTTATATCTTCTTGGATTGATCATTTGATCATTATGTAGTGGCCTTCTTTGTCTCTTTTCACAGCCTTTGTTTTAAAGTCTATTTCATCTGATATGAGTATTGCTACTCCTGCTTTCTTTTGTTCTTTATGTGCGTAGAATATCTTTTTCCAGGCCTTCACTTTCAGTCTGTATGTGTCCCTTGTTTTGAGGTGGGTCTCTTGTAGACAACATATATAGGGGTATTGTTTTTATATCCATTCAGCGAGTTTTTGTCTTTTGGTTGGGACATTCAACTCATTTACATTTAAGGTAATTATTGGTAAGTATGGTCCCGTTGCCATTTACTTTATTGTTTTGAGTTCGGGTTAATACACCTTTTTTTTGTGTTTCTTGTCTAGAGAAGATCCTTTAGCATTTGTTGGAGAGCAGGTTTGGTGGTGCTGAATTCTCTCAGATTTTGCTTGTCTGTAAAGGCTTTGATTTCTCCTTCATATTTGAATGAGATCGTTGCTGGGTACAGTAATCTGGGCTGTAGATTATTTTTCTTTCATCATTTTAAGTATGTCTTGCCATTCCCCCCTGGCCTGCAGAGTTTCTACTGAAAGATCAGCTGCTATCCTTATGGGAATCCCCTTGTGCGTTATTTGTTGTTTTTCCCTTGCTGCTTTTAATATTTGTTCTTTGTGTTTGATCCTTGTTAATTTGATTAATATGTGTCTTGGGGTGTTTCGCCTTGGATTTATCTTGTTTGGGACTCTCTGGGTTTCTTGGACTTGGGTGATTATTTCCTTCCACTTTTTAGGGAAGTTTTCAACTATTATCTCCTCAAGTATTTTCTCATGGTCTTTCTTTTTGTCTTCTTCTTCTGGGACTCCTATAATTCGAATGTTGAAGCATTTCATATTATCCTGTAGGTTTCTGAGATTATCCTCATATCTTTTAATTTGTTTTTCTTTTTTCCTCTCTGATTCATTTATTTCTACCATTCTATCTTCTATTTCACTAATCCTATCTTCTGCCTCCATTATTCTACTATTTGTTGCCTCCAGAGTGTTTCTGATCTCATTTATTGGATTATTCATTATACAATGACTCTTTTTAATTTCTTCTAGGTCCTTGTTAAACATTTCTTGCAATTCTCAATCCTTGTCTCCAGGCTATTTATCTGTGATTCCATTTTGAGTTCAAGATTTTGGATCATTTTCACTATCATTATTCGGAATTCTTTATCAGATAGATTCCCTATCTCTTCCTCTTTTGTTTGGTTTGGTGGGCATTTATCCTGTTCCTTTACCTGCTGGGTCTTCCTCTGTCTCTCATCCTATTTATATTGCTGTGTTTGGGGTTCAGTTCAGTTCAGTTCATTCACTCAGTCATGTCCGACTCTTTGCGGCCCCATGAATCACAGCACGCCAGGCCTCCCTGTCCATCACCAACTCCTGGAGTTCACTCAGACTCACGTCCATCAAGTCAGTGATGCCATCCAGCCATCTCATCCTCTGTCGTCCCCTTCTCCTCCTGCCCCCAATCCCTCCCAGCATCAGAGTCTTTTCCAATGAGTCAACACTTCGCATGAGGTGGCCAAAGTACTGGAGCTTCAGCTTTAGCATCATACCTTCCAAAGAAATCCCAGGGCTGATCTCCTTCAGAAAGGACTGGTTGGATCTCCTTGCAGTCCAAGGGACTCTCAAGAGTCTTCTCCAACACCACAGTTCAAAAGCATCAATTCTTCAGCGCTCAGCCTTCTTCACAGTCCAACTCTAACATCCATACATGACTACTGGAAAAAACATAGCCTTGGAGAAGGAAATGGCAACCCACTCCAGTACTCTTGCCTTGAAAATCCCATGGACAGAGGAGCTTGGTGCAGACTACTATCCATGGGGTTGCAAAGAGTCAGGCATGACTGAACAACTTCACTTGCTTGCTTGCTTGGCAAAGTAATGTCTCTGCTTTTGAATATGCTCTCTAGGTTGGTCATAACTTTTTTTCCAAGGAGTAAGCATCTTTTAATTTCATGGCTGCCCCAGTCACCATTTGCAGTGATTTTGGAGCCCCCCCCCAAAAAAAAAAAAATAGTCTGCCACTATTTTCACTGTTTCTCCATCTATTTGCCATGAAGTGACAAGGATCACACATAAGGGTTGACATATCGTGATGGTTTTTTGGGTGGTAGCACTTGAGATTTATCTTTGTTTCTCTGATGCCCAGGTCAACTCAGATGTTTCTAACTTATCATTGCATCTAGCACATACAACCATCTTATTGGCTACCCTTTCATTATGTTAGTGTCTTTGTACTCAGTACCTTCCAGGTGTTCACTGAAGGCAGGGTCCACCTTTTTTGTTGTTTGTGTGCTAAAAAAATAGTGCAGTTCTAGGGTTGGATGTGTGAATGTAACATTGAGACAAAGAATGCCTTTTCAGTGAATGACTCTCAATTTCAGATACATAGTAGAAGCTTGATGTAAAATTAATATTTTTGTATATAAACCAAATATTTGAAAGTGATGTGTTTGTCACTTAGTCCATCCAAGTGTGTTATTCTCTCAATCATGTCCAACTCTTTGTGACCCCATGGACTATAGCCCCCCAGGCTCCTCTATCCAGAGGATTCTCCAGGCAAGCATAATGGAGTGGGTTGCCATTCTCTTCTCCAGGGTATGTTCCCCACCCAGGGATTGAACTCAGGTCTCCCATATTGCAGGCAGATTCTTTACTTTCTGAGCCATGAGCGAAGCCCACTTAGCCCATAATAGTAATCTAATTTTATGTTATGTCTTTGTACCTCACAAAGTTGGCACATAGTAGGGCCTTCATTAATGTTGACTGAAACATACATGAATAAACTAATTAATGCATTGCATGCACAGGCACCTCTCATAACTATCTTTAGAAAAAACATGCTAGACAGTAAATATTCTTAAGTAGAGAGAAAACTCAAGAAATAAATCATACAACACATTCTGTTTCAATACTGACTTTACAGAACTTCAGGAAATGGGTAGTACATGAAGAATGAGTCAAAACAATTAGATAAATCTTTGTTTTAAAAACTCAGTTGAATCGAGTGTTATTGTAACTATGGTTCTCAATCAGTGTATCTAATGGAAAAAATTCCAGTGTCCAAAATTTCCCCATGGGAAACATTTCTGAAAGGTTTGAAACATTTCAGAGGGCTCTGGGTTTTCAGTGCCATAGAATATTTCATGCTGATGAATGGATGTGTTAGAAATATTATTTAAAATTATTTAATCCTGTTTTACTCATTATTGATGACATTACCACACAGAGCCACAAAAGGCCTTAACTTAGCATAGCAAATGTGTATAGATACAGACATTGAAAGCATCTTTTCTCTTTTATTTATGATCCTTGATGTACCCTCTCTTCTTTGCTACCACAATTTTGCCACTATGGCCAGCAGTTTATTACAACAAGCACATTGCTTCTCCATAGTAATGGATTGAACCCCAATTCCTTACATTTTGACTGTTTTTTTTGTTTGTTTGTTTGCATGCAATATCAAAACCATTTATATTCAGAACAAGTAGAAGACTAGTAATAGAATTCAAAGGAGCTGAGTATATCTATGAACATGTCATTACTGCCAAATACACCAACTGGTTTTACAACTTTAGACAAAGTCACTAATTTTCAAAGACTTCCCAGATACTTTTGTTGAGAGGTGGCTACTCTGAGGTAGGTTAACATCTCAAGACATTTTAAAGCATTGTCACCCCAGCCAAAACAATTTTAGCTAGTGCTTTCCACTGTAAGCACTTCCGGAGAAGAACAAAGCCCTGCAGGAGAGCAAGGCAGAATAAATACCATGGTTACTTCGCATCAGTAGCTGGGCATAGGTTTTCTGAAGACTTTCTGTCTGGTTTGCAGTTATGCTGGGAGCTGCTTAGATGGTCAAGACTGTCCTTGGCCTCTCAGAAGGAGGGTATATGAGTCATATCTTAAGTACAAGTTTTAAAAACACAAAGTCTTCTGTTTTCTAGACTTATCCTTTCTAGGTTTCTAAATAAGAACTTAGATTTCATCTCCCCAAGAGGAAAGGAAAAAAAAAAAAAAATGGAGAGCTGAGGCAATCACACAGGTGAATAGAGGTCTACATTGCCTTAATGAAGGGGAGAATAAAATTAACTAAACCAAGGAAAACTGGCCAAATAACATTTTGGTTTAATTGGTGTAAAATATTACTTAGCCTGAATTATCTGGACAATCACTTCTCTGTTTTTCACTTAATTTGCCAATGCATACAAGGCCCGAGGATGGGTACATTTAGAGTCTCGATGATCCAATTTGGATGTCTTCCTTGATCAAATTCTCTGTGTAATTACTCAACTGTCCAACTCTTTTTGGCTTGAACATACTGCCTTTGCATTCCTCTGGGGCACAGTTATCACACTGGAAATCTCTTTTGTAAGTTCTGGTCTCACTGAGAGAGAGTAAAAGGCACAATGTATCTATTAGACTATAAAGACTTGCTCAGAGACCTTTAGAACAAAGCTAACTATTTTTAAAGCTAGCATTAATTCTCCAAATCAACATTAATTTTTCACTTAGTGATAGCCTGAGTTCTGTGTTTCAGAGTGGAGACCAACCTCCTTTGACAAATAACTTTTCTCTTCTTGTTTGGTTGCGTGAGACAAGCAAACTAAGGGCAGATACTAGACAGAATAGTTTCTCCCCACCATAGAGGGACATTTTTAGAGGGGATAGTTTCAAGAGAAAGTCACATTGTTGGAGTAATTGAGTAATCGAGAACAGAGACATTGAAAGATTGTATGAAATATTTGTTGCTTTCCTACCAGACCTTAGGTAAAGGCCTTCATTTCTCCTGAATTTCCACAGTCTTGGAACCATCAAGTGTTTAAGCACTGGACCTTGGTGTAGTGTGACCCCCTTATAGAGTAGAAGCTGCCATCTTGAGAGGTTGTGATAAGTGGGTTGCGTATAGAACTGATTTAGCTCTGCTCTGGGTCCTTGTATCCTCTTTCATATGCCTCACTTAAAAGCATATATGTTATCTGTTTTTATAACTTCACTTTGCTTGGCACACTTTTTTGCAAAATTGTAAATATACAATTTTTTTTCTTTTTTTTTTACACAAACGAATGTCTTAACAAAAACATTCTCTGGATATCAAAGCTTCAGTTATATGGAGATAATGGGACTTTATTTCTAGGTAGATTTCTACATGCAGTAAGGGCTCAATAAAAGTGATTTTTAAAAAGTTTCCCTATTTATAGGTCTTTGATTACCTGTAAGAGGCTTCAACATCTGTCTCCTTTGCCAGTGTCACTGTGAAAGCCACATAGACCACATCCTGCTCATTTCCAGGTGGCATCATTCTCAAAGACCATGGAGTCACCATTCACTCTATAACATGCTATCCCTATACTCCAGGAAGTAAATGATAGTGGAAAGTCTTTGAAAAGTAATAGCCTTAATCTCCCATTTTCTGAATTTAAAGCATTCTTGGCATTCCCTTGCAGCTTCATCAATGTGTAGGGCTTTCCATTCCTTTCTAAAATGTTTTATCTATGCCCAGAATCCTAGAACAGTGGTTTATGAAGCAAAGCACTTGCTGGGCAGTAGATATACATGACTATCTAGCTGGGTACAGTAAATAGAACATCTCATTGTAAGCATTTCAGAGGACAAAAAGAAGCTTTTCAAATATTTACCACACAAATTGCCACTTGCTCTCCGAGTCTGTCCATATGGAAGATGGCCACACATCAAGAGGGGTGTCCCAAGGGGAAGATGGAACTTTTGTAGTTTAGCAGAGATGATGGAGACCACCTCAGTGCCTCACCACCATCGATCATACTATGATGGAGTGCAGTTTACATCTATCTGGCTATGTGTATTTAGGATTTTACTTTTGATATTAAACTATGTTTCACAGAATAGATGAAAGGCCTGAGATGATTCCAGAAAAATAGCTTCAGCTATACCACTAATGAAGTACAAATGGAAATCTCCATGCCAAGTGTCTGGTCTTCTTGCTGCTGCTGCTGCTGTCACTTCAGTTGTATCAGACTCCGTGTGACCCCATAAATGGCAGCCCACCAGGGTCCCCCATCCCTGGGATTCTCCAGGCAAGAACACTGGAATGGGTTGCCATTTACTTCTCCAGTGCATGAAAGTGAAAAGTGAAAGTGAAGTCACTCAGTCGTGTCTGACTCTTAGCGACCCCATGGACTGTAGCCCACCAGGCTCCTCCATCCATCGGATTTTCCAGGCAAGAGTACTGGAGTGGGGTGCCATTGCCTTCTCCACTGGTCTTCTTGAGGTAGGTACAAAGGCATGGCAGGAAGAGGCCAACCAAATATGATTAAGCAAATTCAAACATTAAAATTGCCAGTGACTATTTAAAATAAGGGCTTATTTCTAATTCCATGAACAAAGAACCTATTCTAGCTTATCTTGTTCCTTGAGAGACTAACAACTGATCAAAAACATGAGAAAATAAGTCATCTATAACATGAAATCAGACTTCTATGATTCTCAGAAACATTTTAAAGACACTGCTTCACAAAATTTGTTTTGAAGTATTTGTAAATAACAAATACATAAATGAATAAATATATGCAAATAAATCTGCAAATATTGGAACTGTGTGCTCAAAAACATCTTAAAATACTCTATTTTGCTTTTGAACCAATTTCTCAAGTTCTCTTTCCCTGATGTGTGATAAGGCATGTTTAACAAACATTACCCAAACTACTTTTAATCCAGGTTGTCCTCTCTGTAATAATGTTCCATTATGACTTTTTAATCTTGCACATTAAGGACTTTCATTAAAGTGAGTTCAGGTTAGCATTTTTTAACCTGCTCTAAAATGTTAACATGAACAACAGTGGGCTACCAGCTCAATAATCTTCCAATTGTCCCAAGCTCCAAATAGCCCATTGAGGTTCTATTTGTTCCAGTCTATTGATTAAATATGTATTTGTGTGTTTTTTAAAAACATTTAGTTATTTACCTAAGAGGCCTGAACAGCTGGTCTACTAGGTAAAAGGCATTAGGAGATAGTTAAATGTTAGACCCATTCAATTTAAATACATTTTTTTATAATGAAAAAAATTTAAATAAAAAATCTCTTACCTTCGATTCTATTCTTCTCTATCATGTAACCATAGATAGTAAGCACATGACCTGCATATTAAAGCCTGTTGTAAGAGATACCTGTAGAAAATCAGATTTGCTCATGCTGTGGGGCAGTGGCTATATCCAAGAGATAAGATTTCAATGGTGTTTCATTATTTCTTCTTCTTTTCTTTTAATATCACAGGTAGTTTGACCACACTATTGAGTCATTTCAAAATTATAGACCTTACTTTTTTGAGTTCAGTAGATTTAATTACTTTTTAAAATATATACTGATAAACTAGGACAATCTAATAACAGATATGTACTTTTTATATTTAATATGCTTCGCCAAGATATTCACTGCAGATATTTATTCCCTGCCCCCTCCCCACCAGCCACCCCTTTTCAAATTCCTGAAATAACTTAGATTTCTATGTTAATACATACACACACCTACGCACAAACTTAACGCTGCATATTCTAAAGACATTATGTTGAACTAATCCTGGAATACTCTCAAAAGTAAACCAGGAGGAACTGGTCTTATGAACAAAATATTCTTTCAGTACCTAAGAAATTTACAACAAAGCTAATAATTCTTTGGAATCATACATGATAAGTTGCTTAGTCATGTCCAACTCTTTGCGACCCTATGGACTGTAGCCCTCCAGGCTCCTCTGTCCATGGGATTCTGCAGGCAAGAATATTGGAGTAGGTCACCATGCCCTCCTCCAGGGGAACTTCCTAACCCAGGAACCAAACCCGTATCTCTTATGTTTCCTGCAATGGCAGGGGGGTTCTTTACCACTAGGGCCACCTGGGAAGCCCAAATAATTATTTACCTATGCTGAGAAAATAAGACTAAGTGGTATGTAATTATCTAGGTTTAAAGAGTCCTGATTTTATGCTCTTTTATATGCATAATGAATACTTTATATGTTTTATTTCATCTCCTTAAATGTAAACTTCTTGCAGACAATGACAATGCATTTAGCTCATCCTGCCCATTTTATTGATCAAGAACAAGTTCCACAGACCTAATATCTTCTATCCTTTTGTTTGTGGTCAGTTGCTAAGTTGTGTCTGACTCTTTTGACCCCATGGACTGCAGCACATCAGTTTTCTCTGTCCTCCACTATCTCTCAGAGTTTGCTCAAATTCATATCTGTTGAGTTGTTGATGCTATCTAACCATTTCATCCTCTGACACCACCTTCTCCTTCTGTCTTCAATGTTTCCCAGCATCAGGGTCTTTTCTAGTGAGTCCACTCTTCATATTAGATGGCCAAAGTATTGGAGCTTCAGCTTCAGCATCAGTCCTTCCAATGAATATTCAGGGTTAATTTCTTTATACTTATAAGTTATAAATTAAAAATTAATTTTTATGTGTTACCTAGGCAAGTGTATCTTCATGACAACCCGGAAGGCTAAGTTGAATTTAAAATTCTCAGACTCCTTAAAGCTCTTTTTGATCATGAAGATATCGAAAACGTAGCTTTTCACATGGGATCTCACTACACCTGCCTTTCTTGCCATCCTTGTATAGTTGCACTGTAAAGGAGTTCTCAGGCGTGTGTGCCTCACCTCTTAGAAACTTTCCCCTTAAATGTCCCTTGACTTCCCTTCATGTATAAGGTTTGTACTCCCAATATACTATTCAACCTCTGAAAACAAATAGGTGGAAAAGCCCATGCAGTTGCTAAGAGTACACTAAGTACCATTTATAAAGGGAATTCCAAGGTCTCTAGTATACAGAGCAGAATCTGGAAGTGACAGCCAACTCCTTGTTGGCGTATCCCTTTAGCTCAAGGAATACCCTCTCCTGGCCCAGTTGTAAGGTTACTGTTGTTTTTTGTTTGTTTGTTTATTTTTTTATGTGGCCCATTTTTAAATAGAAATTGTTAAAATATCATTTCTGTTTTATATTTTGTCTTTTTTCCATGAGGCTTGTGGGATCTTAGCTCTCTGACCAGAGATCAAACCCACAGTCCAAGCATTGGCAGGTAAAATCTTAACCACTAGACTGCTAGGGAATCCCCCATGTCAAAGGTGTTTACTGTATATTTGTATCTCTCCTGGTCTTGCAAAGTGCTGCTTGGTAAATGTTGACTGATTGAAGGTTATTTGATTAATGTTAAGTGAACTTTACAGTTTGCTCACTCACCATAACCACTACTCTGGAAAATGAAATCCATGAGATAAATATTGTATTGATTAACCTCTCTGCAACCACAATCATCATATAAAATGAATAATTCACTCGCTCTTATTTTCACATGCTAGCCTGAAATCTTGGTTTCCTTTTAGAACAGACTTGAAATTCTCATGCAGTAAATATAGGAAGTAACTCAAAATCTCCTAAATTTCGAATTTATAGACTGCTTGAGAGCATTCAAATATTGTTAATACTGCCTGGTTCTTTAGATAGCCAGAAGACTCAGAAGGGCCTCCATCACTAATGTCTCATGGTTTATTTGAATTAGCTGGTATCATATTGATTGTAATACCATTGCTTCTATGTTTCGTTAGAAACATGACTTCTAAGAGAATAAAAGTATCCTTTAATTTTAAAAGTTACTGAATTTCATCATGTTTTTCTAAAAAGAAATGGAAAAAAACAAAAATTTCCAACTCTATCATCTCTTCTCTCTGTTTGGTCTAGCAGCTGCCTTGGACATTTTGCAAAAACATTTTTGAAAATATGATCTGCAATTTTAGACACTCGATTTTTCTTGTAAGAATTATAAACACTTTTTGAGTCCGGTTTTCTGTGCTTCAGTTTTTACTCAAACTTGATCAAAACCCAGGATGAGAGATATGTGTGAAAACCTCAAACTCAAGTTCCTCTACTAAAAAGTTAAAATGGATAATTCAAACAGCAAAAGTCTGTCTATTTGAATGTAATGTCTTTAAATCAATGGTTGCATTTTAATATTTCATACGATTAGCACATTATTGATATGTCATGGATAAATAAATAAAACATTCATATCTATTTCTAGGAATTTCAAACAATTATTAACTTCATGCACGGTAATTTCTAATTTTGTTTGCATTTATATTACTAAGCCTGGTACTAAGGTATGGGGCAAATCAATAAACCTCTAGCACAGAGGTAGCATACTCAAAAGATATCATACAGGGAACGGCACCACTACCATGAGTGATTGACACAAAATAGGAACTTGCAAACTGGATGGAAATAAAACATGGATACACAACATGAGCAGAAAATATTATTTAATTGTTGCTGCAAATCAATTAAATTATATTAGTTTTTCACTATAATAAGATGGTAAGCTTCAAGTAGAACCATGGCATATTTTGATTTCACAAAGAGACCCAATGTAACAACATTTAAGGAAAAATTCAAATCTTAATGATGTATGAATCGGTATTCTGCCTGAGTCTTATATCTGTGTAAATTAGAAAACTTGTATGAATTTGAAATTATTTAAATATTCTAACGGATGCATTACTGTTGTAATGTCTTTCTTCCATGTAGTTTTTGTTTTGTTTTGTTTTTAGGATTTTGAAAATAAGAACATGTATAAAAGTGTGATGCATTTGTTATCTATTTTACTCCAGTAAAAATTATGAACAACGTTCATAATTTCACACAAAGCATTGTTTGAGTCCCTAATGATGTGCAAGGTATTCATAAAGTACCTAAGGTTAAAAAAAGAAAAAGGTAATCTCTCCTACATCTTTAAAAAATGTCTGAGTGCTATTGGTTTTAGATTTCCTGTTGGCACGTGTTAACCCTCTCCTGGTTAATGTGGCTTTTTATGCATCTTACTTCCCTCAACTTCCTGTGCAACATTTATAATAGCCAAACAGCTTCTCACAATCGTTGGCATCTGAAAGAGGCACTTCTTTCTTTCTTTTCGCCATCAGGTCAAGAAGCTCAGACATTTGACCATCTTCACACATTTCCCCCAGGGATGCTGCAAGAAACAGGAGGAGGCGATGGTTTTCTCTTTGTTGCCTGCAAGTGTGGCAAATCTCTTTCTGGCAAAGAAAATGAATGGAAAGGTAAATGAAATGTCAGGATAACTCATGGCTTAACTCAGGTCATCTGTTGAAAGAGAGAGAGGGAGAGAGAAACACACACAAAGCTCTTTCCTGAGGTTTATATAAATCCTTATATAATTATTCCAATGCTTAATTAAAGCTGTTAGTGATATGCTTTTCCTGCAAATGAATGAAACAACTCGCACTCATATTTGGCTTCTGTAGGGAATATATTTTACATTTTTCCAGGTCGTAGAGGGTTTACTTGATGATGCTCAAAGTGCAATTTGCTTGACCTGGAATCAAGAATATCTGTTTGTCTGCCTTTTGACCCACCCACAAATAAGTCAGTGATCCCTCCCTAGATATTGTGATATGGATTCATCAGAGGGCAGTCCATGCAGCTGTGTACTCCAACTCATGTCCGTTATTATGAATCTTTTCTTTGCAATCAAAAGACTTCAAGTTAAAAGGTTATCTGCTGAGATGCTTCTCAAGGTAGCCTTTGCTCAACGCTCATTCCAGCAAATGCTAATTTACCAGAGGTCCTAAATAATTTGGTTATTTTCTGTACAGAATTACTCTTATGTTTGTAAGGTTCTAAGAAAATTAAGGACTCAGTGTTATGTTTTACATATAAAATTTTAAAATGGAGTGTCATTTGTGGTCCTGGGCATCAATAAATTAGTTGGAGAGCCTGAGATGGGATTCCTGGCTTATCAAAGTTCTTAGTGACAAAAATGTCTCCATCCACTGATATTGAAGTTACATATGATTAAACTTTTGATTATGGCACTATTTGAGGAAGACAACTCCTGTTAAAACGTAATCCTGTTACTTAGCAATTAACTTGTCACTGCCTTTAACACTCACGAAGAAATTAAAATGGATATGTTAAAGATACGGATATTCATCTAGAAAGTCCAATAAAAGGAAAGAAGTTGAATCTGCCTCACCCAGACTGGATCTACAGAGAGATTCACAATATGCCAACCAGACAGCAGGAGAAAATGTTCAGGTGGATAGAAATGGTAGGAAGTGGGGAGAGAAAAGAAAGAAAAGCAGCTCAGAGCAGAAGGGAACAATCCTGCCCTTTCTAGTGATGGGTATTCAGCATTTCAGGAGTTCTGGCCTTGGGCAAAGTGACTTCAGTGCAGGTCCCAAAGCTGTGGTGAGTCACTGGGACAGGATTGCTCTGTGGGACCTGCCTTTCCTAAGAGTAAGTACCTTGGTGGCACTGACTACAGCAGAAGAAGTACCAAGAGACCAATGAAAATGACATCACAACCCAAAACTCATGGGGCTGAGGTACTCAGTGAAGTATATGTAAAAGGTAAAGAAGGCTGGGAGAAAAGTTCTGAGCATCCCCCACAGTCAATATTCTCTTGCAGAACAAATGGAATCTAGATTGGAGTCCTTGGAGGAAAAGCTATGACCAATCTAGACACCGTATTAAAAAACAGAGACATCTCTTTGCTAGTGAATGTTCATAGAGTCAAAGCTAGAAGTAGTCTTGTAGAGATGTGAGAGTTGGATCATGAAGAAGGAGGAGCACCAAAGAATTGATATTTTCTTTTTTTTTTAATTTCTTTTTTTATTTTTTAAATTTTAAAATCTTCAGTTCTTACATGCGTTCCCAAACATGAACCCCCCTCCCACCTCCCTCCCCATAACATCTCTCTGGGTCATCCCCATGCACCAGCTCCAAGCATGCTGTATTCTGCATCAGACATAGACTGGCGATTCAATTTTCAAACTGTGATGCTGGAAAAGACTGTTGAGAGTTGCTTGGACTGCAAGGAGATTAAAGCAATCAGTCTTAAAAAAAAAATCAACCTTGAATATTCATTGGAAGGACTGATGCTGTAGCTGAACCTTCAGTACCTGGGCACCTGAAGCAAATAACTGACTACGTGGAAAACATTCTGACATTGGGAAAGATTGAGGGAAGGAGAACAAGTGGATGATAGAGTTTGAATGTTTGGATGGCATCACCAACTCAAGAGGCATGAGTTTGAGCAAACTCCAGGAGATGGTGAAGGACGGGAAGCCTGACTTGCTGCCAGTCCATGAGTTCACAAAGAGTCAGACATGGCTGAGCGACTGAACAACAAGACTTCAGCAGTACTGCCAAGGTCATTTCAGTTCAGTTGCTCAATTGTGTCTGACTCTTTGTGACCACACGGACTACACCATGCCAGGCTTCCTTGTTCATCACACCACAGTTCAAAAGCATCAATTCTTCAGTGCTCAGCTTTCTTTATAGTACAGCTCTCACATCCATATATGACCACTGGAAAAACCATAGCTTTGACTACCTGGACCTTTGTTGGAAAAGTAATGTCTCTGCTTTTTAATATGCTGTCTAGGTTGGTCATAGCTTTTCTTCCAAGGAGCACATGTCTTTTAATTTCATGGCTACAGTCACCATCTGAAGTGATTTTGGAGTCCCCAAAAATAAAGTCTGCCACTGTTTCCACTGTCTCTATTTGCCATGAAATGATGGGACTGGATGCCATGATCTTCATTTTCTGAATGTTGAGTTTTAAGCCAACTTTTTCGCTCTCATCTTTCGCTTTCATCAAGAGGCTCTATAGTTCTTCTTCACTTTCAGCCATAAGGGTGGTGTATCTGAGGTTATTGATATTTCTCCCAGATATCTTGATTCCAGCTTGTACTTCATCCAACCCAGCATTTTACAAGATGCACTCTGCATATAAGTTAAATAAGCAGGGTAACGATATACAGCCTTGATATAGTCCTTTTCTGATTTGGATCCAATCTGTTTTTCCATGTCCTGTCTAACTGTTGCTTCTTGACCTGCATACAGATTTTTCAGGAGGCAGGTAAAGTAGTCTGGTATTCCCATATCTTGAAGAATTTTTCACAGTTTGTTGTGATCCACACAGTCAAAGGCTTTGGCATAGTCAATAAAGCCGAAGTAGATGCTTTTCTGGAGCATTTTAGCTTTTTCGATGATCCAGTGGATGTTAGCAATTTGATCTCTGGTTCCTCTGCCTTTTCTAAATCCAGTTTGAACATCTGGACGTTCACGGTTCATAAACTGTTGAAGCCTGGCTTGCAGAATTTTGAGCATTACTTTGCTAGTGTGTGAGATGAGTGCAATTGTGTGGTAGTTTGAGCATTCTTTGGCAATGCCTTTCTTGGGGGTTGGAATGAAAAGTGACCTAATCCCATTCCTGTGGTCACTGCTGAGTTTTCCAAATTTTCTGGCATATTGAGTGCAACACTTTCATAGCAACATCTTTTAGGATTTGAAATAGCTCAACTGGAATTCCATCACCTCCACTAGCTTTGTTTGTAGTGATGCTTCCTAAGGCCCACTTGACTTCACACTCCAGGATGTCTGGCTCTAGGTGAGTGATCACACCATTGTGCTTATCTGGGTCATGAAGCATGTGTCAAGGTGGTTCTCTCCATGTAGCAAATAGCTTCAAAAAGAGCATTGTATCCATAAACATATAAGGAAAATCGAACAGAATCCCTCTCCTGTTAAAGCTCCCATTCTGGTGGATGAGACAGTCAAAAACCAAAGCAAATCAACCATTAAATAGTGAGAAAGGACTGCAGGTTGTAGAAAAATGTAAACAATAATTAGATGGGATTGTCCAGAAAGTCTTCTCTGAGGAGGTGACAGTTATGAACCAAAGAATAGCAAACACAGGGAAAGATCTTCTGAGTCCCTGAGTTAGGAAACAGATTGACATAGGCAGGGATAGAAAATGAAAAATATTAAAAGGGTATCCAGGAAGGGGGGCAATGCTTCTAGCAGAATTGGTAGGAGATATAGGATCATAACACTGGGAAGAAGTTTGGAGTCACCCTAAATACAAAGTCTGCAGGTATGAAAGGGGCGTGGCAAGATAAAATATATAGCTACAAATGAACACTTTTGTGAGGATCCAGGGTAGAGCAAGGAAGGCACTGATGAATTAGAGCTGTTGTTGTTATTCAATGGAGATATCCAGAACCAAAGTGGGGGAAGCATGGAAATAATCCGTACACTTTGATGAAGCATTTGCATCAGCAGGCAAATTCTTCACCACTGAGTCAAACAAGGAGATTAGTTGCTGTAATTCTGAAAGCAAAATTAAAGCATTAAAGCACCTGAATGGTTGGCTTTATTGATTAAGGCATTCCACAGCAGGACAGTGTTCAAACTGAGCTTGAATGATATTTAAGTAAAGGTGGAGGGTCAACTACTCATATAAGGAGAGGTTGAAAATGATGACTTCTTGGTTCTTTTACTTCCTAGTGCTACTGCTAGGAAGGAGTTCATAATCTGCTAGAATATTTAAGATGTGTAAGAGAAGTAAGTAAGATGGTAGGTGTTGCAAGAGGGCATCAGGGGGCAGACACACTGAAACCATACTCACAGAAAACTAGCCAATCTAATCACACTAGGACCACAGCCTTGTCTAACTCAATGAAACCAAGCCATGTCTGCAGGGCAAACCAAGATGGGCGGGTCATGGTGGAGAGGTCTGACAGAGTCTGGTCCACTGGAGAAGGGAATGGCAAGCCACTTCAGTATTCTTGCCTTGAGAACCCCATGAACAGTATGAAAAGGCAAAATGATAGGATACTGAAAGAGGGACTCCCCAGGTCATTAGGTGCCCAACATGCTACTGGAGATTGGTGGAGAAATAACTCCAGAAAGAATGAAGGGATGGAGCCAAAGAAAAAACAATACCCAGTGGTGGATGTGACTGGTGATAGAAGCAAGGTCCGATGCTGTAAAGAGCAATATTGCATAGGAACCTGAAATGTCAGATCCATGAATCAAGGCAAATTGGAAGTGGTCAAACAAGAGATGGCAAGGGTGAACGTCAACATTCTAGGAATCAGCGAACTAAAATGGACTGGAATGAGTGAATTTAACTCAGATGACCATTATATCTACTACTGCAGGCAGGAATCCCTCAGAAGAAATGGAGTAGCCATCATGGTCAGCAAAAGAGTCTGAAATGCAGTACTTGGATGCAATCTCAAAAATGACAGAACAATCTCTGTTCGTTTCCAAGGCAAAACATTCAATATCACTGTAATCCAAGCCTATGCCCCAACCAGTAATGCTGAAGAAGCTGAAATTGAACGGTTTTATGAAGACCTACAAGACCTTTTAGAACTAACATCCAAAAAAGATGTCCTTTTCATTATAGGGGACTGGAATACAAAAGCAGGAAGTCAAGAAACACCTGAATTAACAGGCAAATTTGGCCTTTGAATGTGGAATGAAGCAGGCCAAAGACTAATAGAGTTTTGCCAAGAAAATGCACTGGTCATAGCAAACACCCTCTTCCAACAAGACAAGAGAAGACTCTACACATGGACATCACCAGATGGTCAACACCGAAATCAGATTGATTATATTCCCTGCAGCCAAAGATGGAGAAGCTCTATACAGTCAACAAAAACAAGACCAGGAGGTGACTGTGGCTCAGATCATGAACTCCTTATTGCCAAATTTCAGACTTAAACTGAAAAAAGTAGGGGAAACCGCTAGACCATTCAGGTATGACCTAAATCAAATCCCTTATGATTATACAGTGAAAGTGAGAAATAGATTTAAGGGCCTAGATCTGATAGATAGAGTGCCTGATGAACTATGGAATGAGGTTTGTGACATTGTACAGGAGACAGGGATCAAGACCATCCCCATGGAAAAGAAATGCAAAAAAGCAAAATGGCTGTCTGGGGAGGCCTTACAAATAGCTGTGGAAAGAAGAGAGGTGAAAAGCAAAGGAGAAAAGGAAAGATATAAGCATCTGAATGCAGAGTTCCAAAGAATAGCAAGAATAGATAAGAAAGCCTTCTTCAGCAATCAATCCAAAGAAATAGAGGAAAAGAACAGAATGGGAAAGACTAGAGATCTCTTCAAGAAAATTAGAGATACCAAGGGAACATTTCAGGCAAAGATGGGCTCGATAAAGGACAGAAATGGTATGGACCTAACAGAAGCAGAAGATATTAAGAAGAGGTGGCAAGAATATACGGAAGAACTGTACAAAAAAGATCTTCACAACCCAGATAATCATGATAATGTGATCACTAATCTAGAGCCAGACATCTTGGAAAGTGAAGTCAAGCGGGCCTTAGAAAGCATCACTGTGAACAAAGCTAGTGGAGTGATGGAATTCCAGTTGAGCTATTTCAAATCCTGAAAGATGATGCTGTGAAAGTGCTGCACCCAATATGCCAGCAAATTCGGAAAACTCAGCAGTGGCCACAGGACTGGAAAAGGTCAGTTTTCAGTTCTGTCCCAAAGGAAGGCAATGCCAAATGCTCAAACTACTGCACAATTGCACTCATCTCACATGCTAGTAAAGTAATGCTCAAAATGCTCCAGCCAGGTTTCAGCAATACGTGAACCTGATATTCAAGCTGGTTTTAAAGGCAGAGGAACCAGAGATCAAATTGCCAACATCCGCTGGATCCTGGGAAAAGCAAGAGAGTTCCAGAAAAACATCTAATTCTGCTATATTGACTATGCCAAAGCCTTTGACTGTGTGGATCACAATAAACTGTGGAAAATTCTGAAAGAGATGGGATACCAGACCACCTAACCTGCCTCTTGAGAAATCTGTATGCAGGTCAGGAAGCAACAGTTAGAACTGAATATGGAACAAAAGACTGGTTCCAAATAAGAAAAGGCGTACGTCAAGGCTGTATATTGTCACCCTGCTTATTTAACTTATATGCAGAGCACATCATGAGAAACGCTGGACTGGAAGAAACACAAGCTGGAATCAAGATTGCCGGGAGAAATATCAATAACCTCAGATATGCAGATGACACCACCCTTATGGCAGAAAGTGAGGAGGAACTAAAAAGCCTCTTGATGACAGTGAAAGAGGAGAGTGAAAAAGTTGGCTTAAAGCTCAACATTCAGAAAATGAAGATCATGGCATCCGGTCCCATCACTTCATGGGAAATAGATGGGGAAACAGTAGAAACAGTGTCAGACTTTATTTTTCTGGGCTCCAAAATCACTGCAGATGGTGATTGCAGCCATGAAATTAAAAGACGCTTACTCCTTGGAAGAAAAGTTATGATCAACCTGGATAGCATATTCAAAAGCAGAGACATTACTTTGCTGACTATGGTCCGTCTACTCAAGGCTATGGTTTTTCCTGTGGTCGTGTATGGATGTGAGAGTTGGACTGTGAAGAGGGCTGAGCGCCGAAGAATTAATGCTTTTGAACTGTGGTGTTGGAGAAGACTCTTGAGAGTCTCTTGGACTACAAGGAGATGCAACCAGTCCATTCTGAAGGAGATCAACCCTGGGTTTTCTTTGGAAGGAATGATGCTAAAGCTGAAAATCCAGTACTATGGCCACCTCATATGAAGAGTTGACTCATTGGAAAAGACTGATGATGGGAGGGATTGGGGTCAGGATGAGAAGGGGACGACCGAGGTTGAGATGGCTGGATGGCATCACAAACTCGATGGACATGAGTCTGAGAGAACTCCTGGAGATGGTGATGAACAGGGAGGCATGGCGTGCTGCGATTCATGGGGTAGCAAAGAGTCGGACACGACTGAGCCACTGAACTGAACTGAAGAGAAGTAAACCTTCTTGCAGTGCGGTAAGTGGTACAGTGTTATAGAAATTTTCTTTCTAATGCAGCAAAAGTCGTTTTGTTTTTTTTTTTTTTTCTTCCCAAGGAATTCCTTCAAAAATTCAATGTGCTAGATCTGAGCCCATTTGATAAAGTCTGGCCCATTCCAGATGTTTCTGGTCTGGTCTGGTTTAGTCACTAAGCCATGTCCAACACTTGCAACCACATGGACTGTAGCCTACCAGGCTCCTCTCTCCATGGGACTCTCCAGGCAAGAATACTGGAGTGGGTTGCCATTTCCAGATGTTCAGTCAGGTCTAAATTGTGATTTAAATTTCAAAACCTTAGTATTGTTTCCCTTACTCAACTTTTATATTCAAGAAGGTTTAAATGATGGAAATAATTTAACCAGTTAATTTCTTTGAATTTAATATTTGGACACATGACCTGGTAAATGGTTTCTGTCCCTCCAGAGGCTAAAGGGGACTCTTGAAAGTGCATTATCATAATTAAATTGATAGAACATACCATAATTTACAAAGTTAATAGGAAATAACATTGACATTGAGATAACTCAGGATATATGTCTTTCACTTTATGTTCAGTCACAGACAGACCGGCTACATGAACGAGTCAAGCTGGAGTGTGTTTCCAATCTGGATAACATGCTATGAAATAAACTCCATGTCAATTTTGTAGAAGGTTTTCCCATTTCCATGCTGCAGCAACTTACAAGAGGACCAACTTATAATGAAGTCCCAGTGCTGCTTTTTCGTGTCCTCTAGGAATTCAGATCCTGGGCAGAGGTCATTATCTTTCTGAACTATCACCCAACATTCAGAATGGAAGGTTCAGGGGACATGAATAACGCCACACTTAGCGGGGAGTGTCTGTGTTCGCAAGCTTACCAATTCCCACATGCCTTCCTGTCTGCCTGTTGTGGCAGGGCTGCAGCAAGAAACCAATTATTTCAGAAAGCTTTTGTTTTGGAGTAAGACAGGTTCCCTGACTGCTTGCACATTAATTCCTGGCTGTAGACATAATGACCACCTGGTTGCTTTTGCCTGCAAATGTCAGCTCACAGCAAAACAGCTCTTATCCACAAACTTG
This sequence comes from Capra hircus, assembly GCF_001704415.2. Classification (NCBI taxonomy): domain Eukaryota; kingdom Metazoa; phylum Chordata; class Mammalia; order Artiodactyla; family Bovidae; genus Capra; species Capra hircus. Next base: position 18,576,400 of record NC_030831.1, on the reverse strand, counting down.
ACCACTAGTAAGCAGAAAAGAGATTAAACCTCATGTGGGAGTGATTATGATTTGGGGGATTTGAGAGTGGGATTTGAGAGTGATTATGATTTAACCTACCAGAGGGCTTCAAAATAAGACTGTCTGACTTGCTTCTATGGTGCAGATAGATGAATCATCTTGCATTGCAAGAATGCAAACAACAGACATCAAAGCCAAAGATCCAAGGAGAATCTCGATGATAGAAGAGAAAGGACTTCTGTTCAAATAACAGAAAGAATAACCATGGTGAAGGAGATGGGATCTCAGAATCCCAGGAAAGAAGAAGTATGGCTAGTTTGGAAAGACTCTTAATATTATAAATGCTCCAGTTTGTTCTGCCACTGAATTTATCAGGCTTCAATTAGGAGAGTCAAATGTTCACACCAGTTGTTTCAACTGTAGAATGTAATACTGGAAGTTAGTTAAATAAATACTGGAGGACTTAAAAGATAAAATCAACCACTGAGGTAACATGAAGTAGACACTAAAGAAGCAGCTTCCACTCTTCAGCCCCAGAAAAAGAGTTTGGAGTTGTTAGAACGTCAGCAATTGGAGGAACTGACAGCTGGAACCAGACATCTAAGGAGGGAATACCACCAAGCTGATGCCTCAAGAGATGCAAAGAGGGCTCCTGTACAACTGGGGCATGGTCTTCTGAGGAACTAAAAAACCTCTCAGGAGGAATAGTGGGACTGGTCTGGGTAGTGGAGTGAACATTTTTCAAGTTGGAGTTAAGTGCTACCGAAATCAAACATTGCTGCCAGAGTAAGAAGCATCTACAAACAAAAATATAAGCAAAAGTCTCTTCCTCTTCCAGCCTTTATATCCCTCTCTAGGTACCACCTCAGAGTAGGAACATGCTTTGATATTTGGGAGACAGTAGCTTAATGACCAGCACACTCACTATGTTAAATTTACTCTGAAACTTCATATAATAGTAGCTGGGATATCTTCCAACATGGCTTACCACTTTACCATGTGGAAAACAAAGCAGGGGAAGCTACAGTGACTGGTTCAAACATCCAAAACTTGAGACGACAGTTCCTAACTCCAGCTGACAGCTCTCTCCTCATGTCCAAACGTCTTTTCAGAACCTGGTTTTTCAGTGGGAATTCATGTGAGAAGATTCAGGAAAAAATAGTTCATCTTGCATTTTGCAAGCAGTTGTCAAGTCCCCAAATCTTCAACTTCTTTTGCAGGTCTGCTACGCTCCTTGAATTAGCACCTTCCATCTAGCAAATGGTCAGTAAAAACTTGCTATCTCTTGAGAATTTTATTTTTTTTTAATATTCCAGAATCATCATCATCATCACTGTGCTTTCTTACCTGTCGCCATCGGAACCTATGAGGCAAGAGGGTTGATTCCATTCTATTTGATAAGCAGGGAACTTGGGTCTCTAACACTCTAGCCACTTACATGAATCACTTAACAAGTATATGAGTGGGAGATGGAAAGTAAATAGCCTATCAGAGGATCAATCCATACATTTAGTTCTCATGCCATTGTACTAAAATTATTCTTTTGTTTCTGACATTCTATTTAAAAAGTCTATTAAATCATAATGCTCATAGTAGAGAAAAATATCCCTCTGTGCTATCGTGTAAAGCACTGTAAAGTCCAAAATGTGTTTGAGATATTGGACTAGATTTTTTTCCCATTTTTGGGAAGGAAACTGTGTTTAAAAAGTTGAGAATTATTGAAAAGAATTTAGCAGGAAAAAAAAATGTGACACTTTGGAAAAGGAGTATGTGAATTCAATAACAAGGACAGCTTTTTTCTTTTCTTTTCTTTTTTCTTTAAATCTGTCCTTTCTTTCAGGTTACAACTATTTATATATTCACTGATTTTACAATGGAGACCTTTTAAATGTATCAATAGATCAATAAATCCATGACTTTAATGGGGTGATGCGTCACTCAGTCTTTATGCAAGGGTTTCCTTGGATGGTCTATTATCTTGCTGCAAATGCTGCTACTGAAGAGATTTTTACCTGTTGATCAGAACTGTTAGCAGCTGGTTTATCTGCAAAGCAAATGATGAGATTTTGTAGACTTGGGTATGGTTTTTATCTATTCAAAGTAACAAATTAAATTAGATGAGCTTTCTTATTTCTTGAAATTCAAACCACATTTCTTGCTATTTGCCATCCCTTTCCACATTTTCTGAGGTACCGGTTCCCATCTCTGGGCCCTTTCTTTCTTTTTCTTCCACCTGGATCACCTCCACGGACATTTTCTACCTACAAAAAGTGCACCTTTTTTCTGAAATTCCACCTTATACCTCAGTCCCTTTTCAATGTCCTTCCATACAATCAACTTCTCATTATTCTCTCCCTTCTTAGAAATCTTAGAAAGGTTTTCATCACATCTCTACCATCCACCCCTTCTATACCAGCTGACCAGATAATAAGCACTATTGTATTCTGAATGCCCCCTTGCTGAAATCATCAATGTGCATATTCATAACTAGAAGGCTCTCCTGCTTTTGTACAGCAATTTACAAATGCCCAAGCAGTTCAACAAACATTATTTCTCTGAGTCATATGGGAACTATTAAAGCGAGATACTGTCATTTTCCTATAATTAAAGAAACTGAGAATCTGATTGGTTAAGAGAATATCTCACAGTACCCTTCAGGAAAGGAACAGTTAGGACTAGATACTAGAGTCTGAAAATAAATCCGAAGATCTTTTGGTTAGAAGGTTTGAGATTTCCTTCTCTATATTTTATCTAAGGAGAAATTACTGAATCAACTCTAAGTGAAAGCAGGATAGAAGAAACTATTTAAATATGCTGTGATTATACTCAAAGTGCATGTCTTATAGATATCTTTCATCAGAGTATCCTAAATAATTTTGTTCAAAATTCAGATAACCAGGAGCCCACTGAAACCTGATAAATCAGATTGTTTGGTGCAACTCCTTAGAATTAACATTCTATTTCAAAATTTACTGATAGAGATCATTCAACAATTGAGGCAAAGTGTCTGGGTGGTTATGTTTTGTTACCTTATGAGTCCAAAGAGTGAAAGAACACTCTCCTTTACAACTTTGTCACTTGAAGCAAACTTTCTGAACATTTAGTTTCTTAATACTCTCTTTCATCACTTGCAAGTGTCATTTTCATGGACTAGATATAAAGTAGGTATAAAAACTGGCTAACACATTCGTCAATACATTTAACTGTAGCTGTCAACCCCTGGGGTATGTTTAAAGGTGAGAGGTTGGGGCAGGAAGCCATAGGTGACAAAATACAATATTTTTCCAACACTGTAGACAGGCAAAGAGCATTTCATTTTCAGGGCACATACTCATTTTTAGTGGCCAATGTTCTTGATTTTCCTTGGAATAAATGAATGCAAAGGTAATTTGGAACAAAACTAGCACTGTTACTAGAAATATAGTTTCTGAGATGTAGGTAGTCTTCTCTTTGAGAATGAGTTTGGAGAGAATTTTCTGCCCCCATCATGGATGTTGGACGTGCCTCCATTTGACTGGAAGTAGCTCAGAGGGTGCATGGGATGGAGCACATGTACAATGGAGAGTGCTGGGCAGCCACTGAAGAGCGAAGGAAAGACAATACCAGGAGAGAGAAGAACTCAGACTATTTCACAGGAGTCTTTGGACATCCTGGCCATCTCAGTGCAGGGCAGTTCATCAATAACACAAACTGTCAATATGAATGCATTTGTAATATCTCTTATATGCCATTTTCCTGCATATCTGTATACATGTATGTATATACTTGTGTGAATGCAATCTTACAATTACTCCAAAAGTTATAATTCATTCAAAAACTATTAACTGAGTGCCTCTAAACAGCTAACAGATATACAATTTCCTTCATGTTTAGCCCATTCCCTTTCATTTATTTCCCTTTTCCTGTTTTGTTTCTGAGTCGTATGACATGCTGTATGGACTAAAGCCGGTTGTATTGGACTAAATAACTCATTCTAGTTCCAATCATGTGCACAATGCTTATTATTTGGGAAGGTTCCACCCACTAACAACTCTGGCTTCAGAATATATTGTTTTCAGAGCTCTCCTGACATCACTCAGGCATGCTGATTGTACACAAACAAATATGTCTGGGCTTGATAAGGCTAAATTGCGTATAAGCTCAAGTTCTTCTTTGCTATTATGTTTAAACAAAAATAACCATGTTATTTCCAGATCCAGTCAGACCACAAGAAAAGCTACCAGTTCCTGCCAAATAACAAAGGACAGCTTGGTAAGAACAGAGGGGAAAAAGACAAAACTTATTTTCCTTCTTAGAACAAATGAAGCGAAGAGTCCAATTGGAAGGCTGGAGGCATTGTTTGATGGACTGGGCTGGGGCTAAAGCCAGCTTCCCCATGCCTTGATCCCCTCTTGTCAGAGAGCAGCACTTTATAAAACAGACAACGCTGATTCTATTATTCAGAGTTGCCCAGAGAAAAAGAATCAGTGGGATCTCTCACTCTCTCTGTTTCTATCTCTGTCTCTGTGTGTGTGTATATATATATATATACACACACACAGAGACAGAGAGAGAGAGATAGATAAAAATATAGGTAGATAGATAGATACATACATATATGCACACATGCGTGCCAAGTCACTTCAGTCCTGTCTGACTCTTTGTGACCCCATGGACTGTAGCATACCAGGCTTGTTCTGTCCAGGGAATTCTCCAGGCAAGAATGCTGGAGTGGGTTGCCCTACCCTCCTCCAGGGGATCTTCCCCACCCAGGAATTGAACCCTTGTTTCTTAGGTCTCCTCACTGGCAGGTGGGTTCTTTACCACTAGTGCCACCTGAGAAACCCCATATACATATATCTACGCACTCATATATACACACAAACATACATATGGAGAGAGTTTATTTTAAGGAATTGGTTCATATGATTATAGGGGCAGACAAGTCCTCAAGGTTGGTAGTCAGTAAGCTGAAGATCCAGGAAAGCCAGTGGTATAGCACTACTGGCTCAAGTCTGAAGGCCTGAGAACCAGGAGAGCTGATGATAGACATTCTAGTGTAAAGGCCTGCAAGTTGGAGACCCAGGAAATGCCAGTGTTTCAATCTGAGTTCAAAGGCCAGAAAGGGCCAGTCTCCCAGTTGACGAGTCAGGCAGGAAAAACTCCTCCGAATTCAGTCTTTTTGTTCTATTCCAGTCTTTCTTTGACTGGATGAGACTCACCCAAATTAAGGAGGGCAATAGGCTTCAGTCAGTCTACCTATTAAAATGTTAATCTCATCCAGAAACCTCATCATAGACACACCCAGAAAAATCTTTGGCCAAATGCTTGGGCTCCATGGTCCAGTCCTGTTGATAGATAAAATTAATCATCACAATGGCACCCCACTCCAGTACTCTTGCCTGGGAAATCCCACGGACAGGGGAGCCTGGTAGGCTGCAGTCCATGGGGTCGTGAACAGTTGGACACGACTAAGCGATTTCACTTTCACTTTTCACTTTCATGCATTGGAGAAGGAAATGACAACCCACTCCAGTGTTCTTGCCTGGAGAATCCCAGGGACGGGGGAGCCTGGTGGGCTCCCGTCTCTGGGGTAGCACAGAGTCGGACACGACTGAAGTGACTTAGCAGCAGCAGCAGCAGACCTTAAAATCAAGGTCTCCAACAGACTGTAGACTTGAAAGGTCAGGCAGTCTGAACCCCCACTCAGGACTGGTATTCTTTCTCCACCTTTTCAAATGAGTTTCATCCTGATTGTTCATGTGCATCTTAAAGAGTTACTTTCCCCCGATGGACCACTCTGTTGTTGGAAACGCAGATTGAAATCATTATTAGTTTCTGACTTAGTCATGTTCATATTTCTACATCTTGAGCAAGTCTCCCCTCAACTTGGAAGGCTTCCTCAAGCAGGTCTTTCCTTTTGAATCTTCTCTTACATTGTGAGACAGATACCAAGGCCTCTGCATTCAGGAAGCCCACTCTAGTAAAAAAAAGTCTAGCAGTCAGCACAGGGGAAAAGCTGTTAAATGTACAAAATTGCAAACAGCTGATGGAGGAAGATGGGGGTGGGGGGCAGGACATCGTGATCAGGGTGCCTATTCCTGGTTTTTACCATAAGCAGATTGACTAGAAGTAATCAATCATGCTCTTGTGTTGTGGGAAGAGGGTATTTGCTATGACCAGTGTGTTCTCTTGGCAAAACTCTATTAGCCTTTGCCCTGCTTCATTCCGTATTCCAAGGCCAAATTTGCCTGTTACCCTAGGTGTTTCTTGACTTCCTACTTTTGCATTCCAGTCCCCTATAATGAAAAGGACATCTTTTTTGGGTGTTACTTCTAAAAGGTCCTGTAGGTCTTTATAGAACCGTTCAACTTCAGCTTCTTCATCATTAATGGTTGGGGCACAGGCTTGAATTACCGTGATATTGAATGGTTTGCCTTGGAAACGAACAGAGATCATTCTGTCATTTTTGAGATTGCATCCAAATACTGCATTTCAGACTCTTTTGCTGACCATGATGGCTACTCCATTTCTTCTGAGGGATTCCTGCCCGCAGTAGTAAATATAATGGTCATCTGAGTTAAATTCACTCATTCCAGTCCATTTTAGTTCGCCGATTCCTAGAATGTCAACGTTCACTCTTGCCATCTCTTATTTGACCACTTCCAATTTGCCTTGATTCATGGACCTAACATTCCAGGTTCCTATGCAATATTGCTCTTTACAGCATCGAACCTTGCTCCTATCACCAGTCACATCCACAGCTGGGTATTGTTTTTGCTTTAACTCCATCCCTTCATTCTTTCTGGAGTTATTTCTCCACCAATCTCCAGTAGCATGTTGGGCACCTAATGACCTGGGGAGTTCCTCCTTCAGTATCCTATCATTTTTCCTTTTCATACTGTTCATGGGGTTCTCAAGGCAAGAATACTGAAGTGGTTTGCCACTCCTTTCTCATGTGGACCACATTCTGTCAGACCTCTCACCATGACCCACCCATCTTGGGTGGCCCCACATGGCATGGCTTAGTTTCATTGAGTTAGACAAGGCTGTGGTCCATGTGATCAGATTGACTAGTTTTCTGTGATTATGGTTTCAGCATGTCTGCCCTCTGATGCCCTCTCGCAACACCCATCATCTTACTTGGGTTTCTTTTACCTTGGACGTGGGGTATCTCTTCACGGCTGCTCCAGTAAAGCACAGCCACTCTTCCTAACCTTGGATGAGGGGTATCTCCTCACAGCTGCCCCTCCTGACCTTGAACGTGGAGTTGCTCCTCTCAATCCTCCTGTGCCCTCCTAGCCGCTGCTCCCTGGACGTGGGGTTGCTCCTCTTGGCTGCTGCCCCTGACCTTGGGCAAGGGGTAGCTCCTCTTGGCCACTCTTCTGCGTGGTCCATCACAGCCAGTGTGCTTCTGTGCCATCCGTCACAGCTGGATCAATGCAAAGAAATAGAGGAAAACAACAGAATGGGAAAGACTAGAGATATCTTCAAGAAAATTAGAGATACCAAGGGAACATTTCATGCAAAGATGGGCTCAATAAAGGACAGAAATGGTATGGACCTAACAGAAGCAGAAGATATTAAGAAGAGGCAGCAAGAATACATGGAAGAACTGATCTTCATTCCTCACTGATCACTGAGGAAGGCTTTCTTATCTCTCCTTGCTATTCTTTGGAACTCTGCATTCAGATGCTTATATGTTTCCTTTTCTGCTTTTCTTTTTGCTTCTCTTCTTTTGACAGCTATTTGTAAGGCCTCCCCAGACAGCCATTTTGCTTTTTTGCATTTATTTTCCATGGGGATGATCTTGATCCCTGTTTCCTGTACAATGTTACTTTGCCAACAAAGGTCCATCTAGTCAAGGCTATGGTTTTTCCTGTAGTCATGTATGGATGTGAGAATTGGACTGTGAAGAAGGGTGAGTGCTGAAGAATTGATGCTTTTGAACTGTGGTGTTGGAGAAGACTCTTGAGAGTCCCTTGGACTGCAAGGAGATGCAACCAGTCCATTCTGAAGGAGATCAGTCTTGGGTGTTCATTGGAAGGACTGATGCTAAAGCTGAAACTCCAATACTTTGGCCACCTCATGCAAAGAATTGACTGATTGGAAAAGACTCTGATGCTGGGAGGGATTGGGGGCAGGAGGAGAAGGGGACAACAGAGGATGAGATGGCTGTATGGCATCACTGACTCGATGGACTTAAGTTTGAGTGAACCCCAGGAGTTGGTGATGGACAGGAAGGCCTGGTGTGCTGCGATTCATGGGATCACAAAGAGTCACACACGACTGAGTGACTGAACTGAACTGAACTGAATCAGTCATGCTATCCACTGGGACCCTCAGTGTATCTAATATTGCACTAGACATGCTACAGAAGCATGAATTCTGAACTGGAAGAACATAGTGCAGACTGGGAAACAGAAAGGACATTTTCCAAGTCCAGTGGAAAGTACTAAGAGATATATGAGAAGAAGAATCTCAGAGGAAGAAGTCCTTAGTGGAAGCAGGTGGTTGAAAGAGCTTTGTGCTTTGATTCTTACAGGATGGATATTATTTATCTTCTCCTAAAGGGAAAGTGAGGGTTCCTAGGAAGCGGTAGGAGTTCCTGCAAAGGGACTAAGGAGGAAATGAGCCAATTCTCTTCCAGAATCCTTGAGTGGTCACACTCCCTGAGATGCAGGCTCCTGAGCTTCCAAAGGTAAATTACTCACAATTAGAAAATGCTTTAGGCCCAGACACAATCAGGCTCCATGAGATTAGGAGAAAATCCTGAAGAAGTTTGCTGGCTCTAGGGATTTAAGGTATTTATTTACCCAGACTGCAGGAGCTGTTCAGACAGATATGAAACTTGCCTGCACACAACTGTCCCCCTAATGGCTGCATCGGGTCCCCAGCGGCTACCTCTTGGGATGAACAGAAATTTAAGTCTCTTTCACCATACCAATTTTCACACCCTGGCTGCCAAGAAGGGGGGCAATTAATGCTGCTGCTGACAGTTATTACAGTTCGGGTCCAGGCCCCTGGGTTGGAAAAAATCTCACTGGGATACCCTAAGAGTTGTATCTGGATTTGTTGCAGAAAGATCTGTTTAAAAAAAAAAAAAGGAAAAAGAAAGCCAGAAAAGAAAAAAATAAAAGGCTTCTGCGCAGTAGTGTATTAGAAAACCATCATGATCAAACAAACAAACAAACAAACAAACCCACCTCTCTCTTTATTCTTTAATTTTTTGAATAATTATTGGATGTGTATCATGTACCCAGGCAGGTGCTTGTTATGTAGGAAAACACACACACACACACACACACACACACACAAATAAATAACAAAGAAGGCAGTATAGAATCTGGTTCTGGAGAATTAAGAGTCCAGTGTGAAGAATAAGTTACTAATGAAGTCAAACCAGGTAATTGCTCTAAAATCCTTTGTTGATTCAGTCATTGGGTAGAATACAAAGAAGCAAAGGAGTATGGTATGGAGCTACTTAAAGGACAAAGAAGTTCCACAACAATTTAGTTAATGCCAAAATGCTAACATTTCGCACTGTCATATTTTTTCTTTTACTGTTTCTCTTTCATTCTGTGAACCCTTAAGAGAACAAGACAGCATGAACATCCTTTTCCTTCCTGCTGCCGAAGCTCCATGCTCACAGTTTCACTATGAGAAGTAGAGAACTAGATAAGTACAATTAGTTTGTGCCTCACGTCTAGTTATCACTCAACTGGGCTGGCTGCTGAAGCTTTACATTTCCACGTAGCACTCCTGTGCATATCTCCTTTTTTAATTATTTCTACAGGTTTTAATTTGTAAACTGTCATGTGAGATTTGGGGTTGCATTTTTCCAAAGTAACTGATATGATTGCAGAAGCAAATTACAGCTTTACCTGAAGCTTTTTTTTTTTTTTTTTTTTTCAGAAAAAAAAATTGTTACATATTTCTAGTGTTGGGGTAGGGGGGAGTCTCTGGAACAAGCTTCTAAGCAAACACAACAATTCTGGTCTCCTGAAAATTGATATATTCAATTAAATGCTCACAGTCTGGTTAGCTTTCAATAAATACCATTGAAAACCAAAAGCCTCACTGCTATAAGCATGACACCAGATAATGAAGCTTGTATCACTGTTGTTCTCAAGATTTTCAGCCAGTAACACACAGCTTCAAAACTCTCATCATTGAGCTCAAAAAGAAATTTGGCTTAGATTAGAGATCTCTTGCACCAAATATCATCTCTATTTTAACTTGATACTCCATGTAGTAAAATCTTTTAATTCAGATCCCACTGAATTGAGAAGAGATACGACTAAAATTTGATTTTTAAAAAAATCCCATTTCTTTATCAAGAGATAGGGGAGTGAGAGTTATAAAGCACATGCTTAAAAGCACAAAGGAACAAAGTATTTTAATAGTTAATCAGCTGTAAGATGTTAACAGTTAATAAGTTCTGAAAATCCAAACTAGTCACAAACACACATATATTTAAAAACTACTTCAACCAATAATGATAAGTATAGACTTACTATAAACACAATGCATATATATACTTATATGCATTTATATATATGTGTATGTATACATATATATTTTGCTAACTTACAAATGACTTTTTAGCTGATCAATATCATATGTGCTAAATGAAACTAATGATCTCTATGTCAGAAAGATTAAGATCTAGTTATCATAAGTACTTGAAAGTAATATAATTGAATCAAACTGCCCACAAATCTGACTTCATTAATTCACAATGTCTTGCCCTCTAACAAGAGTGAATTGATGTTTTCATTCTAGTGTATTTAATCAAATAGTGGAGGAGCAAGAAAGAGGAAAGGGTGGAGGAGAAAGGCATAAAGCAACTTTTACTTAATATTTTAAGTGAGAAGTCACAGTTGTCAATTCTCATTGACATTTTCCCATACTCTGCTTAATTAATGCCTTTATTGCCATAAACTGAGTCTGTTCCTGCTTGCTAAGTAAAACCTGGGAAAGGAAGCTATTTAATCTGAAGTTTTCCCTCACCAAGGAAGATGTTGGGCTTCACCATCGGCTCAGCTGTAAAGAATCCACCCACAATGCAGGAGACTCAGTTATATCCCCAGGTCAGAAAGATTCCCTGGAGAAGGGAGTGGCAACCCATTCCAGTATTCTTGCCTGGATAATCCCATGGACAGAGAAATCCGGTGGACTACAGTCTATGTGGTCTCAGAGTCGAACACATCTGAGCAACTGACACAAGGAAGATGTTATATTGCAAGGTTAGTTATCTGTCTTTTTTGATCTCGATCTGGTAAGCATTTGGGAATGCATATTCTGGGTAAGGTGTCATAAAAGACCTTGAATTTCATGCTGTGGAATTGGCACCAAAGAAGAGCCATTTGTAGTTTCAAGCAGGCCTTTGGATAAATTTCATTGTCATTTCAACAAGGCATCTGTGGCTTCAACATGGTAGGAAGAGCATATTACCTGGAAAAGAACTGATGATTTGAACCAGGAGAAGATATTAGCTATGGTGATGAGGAAGCATAGTGTAGGGAAAGAGCAGGTTAGCCAAGACAGAATATTCAGGCTCTCTCAGTCCATGTTTTCTAAATAATGACTATGTAATAACTGAGGTCATTTGAGTCCCTGTGCATGTGCGTCTACTCTGTGGGGTATTCCTGTAAGAGGTTCACCATGAAAGCCCTGGCATTGGGTGTACATTAGAGTGGCATCATGGTTATGATATATGAGGTTACATCATGGCTATGTTATAGCTACATTATAGTGAGGTTGTGGCTGCTGCTACAGTTGCTGCGTCAGCCAGGAGAGAGGCTGTGCTATGGCTGCCATGCCACACAGGAGAGAACAAACTTGTCTGCAGTTCCTATGGCTCCTGGAGTCTCCTTCCAGCCTCTCAACTCACGCCTTGCTACCCTGGGTTAAACAAACTGTTTGAACAGCAAGACAATTGGTGCTATGACCAGAATGAAGAGTGATACACATAATCACTATAGATTTAGGATATTTAACCAACAAGATGGTGTCTCAGTGTGTACTAAGCATGAGATATGTGAAATTATTTGTGATGTTTCTGGGTGTTCTAGCTTGAGACATTGCGCAGACATCAATGCATTACTCATGTGAAGATTAAAGAGCAAGACCCTACTCAAATTTGTCAGGAAAATGACCTAAGCCCTCTTAGGAAGACTTCCGTGTAACCCTGCAAGGAAGTTCAAGTAGGGATTTCAATCACTGAGTACTTGCAATTTGCTAGGGGCTGTATTATGTAATTACTTATAAAGCAACAGTGACCAGAAAATATAGATATTTAATTAGGTACTAAATTGTATGGCAGAAATGAAAAGAATTGGGGAAATTTGTTAGAGAATGTGCTTGAATCAGGAGGAGCTACACTCAAGAGCTGAGACTTGAGTCCTCAGGATGCTTAGAAACAAAGAGTAGCTGCCTCCTGGAGCCCACAAGCCCAGGCGAGTGAGGGTCAGAGGAGGAAGCAGAACCTTAGAACAGGGAGCCCCTGCTCTTGCAATCTCACCTTTCCCCTCTGGGTGACCGTGCCCTCGGGCCTGCTGTGAATAGCAGCTCTCTAAATGGCTGTGTACAGCACAGCTGTTACTGTGGTTGTCACACAGAACACCCAGTCCAGATGGAGAAAAAGGTAGGCTGGCCCTTCCGACAGACAGAGTGGTAACTCCATGAGCACAGAGAAAAATGGCATGAGGATGGATAATTATGATATATGCACTTTGGGGTATGTAGATTATCTTTCAATAGAAAGATGAAAAAAGTATCCCCGTGAGGATGATGAATTACATGGTCTCTATGGAAAGCAGAGACTGACATATAGTTTAGTACATAATGGAATAGGCTAATTCTCCTACTGAATGAGTGCATTTTCCCATCGTTTCTGGTCTTTTCAAATGCCTTTTAATGTCCACTATGGTTCAAACCACATTCTATGACCAGAACCAGTAAATGTTTGTTAAATTGAATTACTACTAGTTTAAAGAAGAAAAAAAGAAAAAAATAATAAGATAAAAATACACTAAAAGGAAATTAGTTTGCACATTAATCCATGGAGTTATTTTTTTAAGCACTGAATTCTGCAATTTTGCTAAAATGCCCATGGGGTAATGGTTTGCTTCTTATTCTATCCGTGTTCCTCTGCCTATATCAACAGTGTTAGAAATGTCTCCAGAAAAGAGCATTTTGTGAGTTTCCAATGACTTACTTGCTCACTCATCTCATTATCTGGCAGGCCGTTTGTCTTTCTTTCTTTTCTTTTTTTTTTTCCTTCTGTCTAACAAATGTAAAACCTCCAGGGTTTTCTATACATATCCTTTTTGAAAATGTTTGTTTGTTTGTATGTGGGTGTGTGTTTCTCTAAAATATAGCCAGAACCCATTAGAATATGCTGTCAGAGTCAGTGGTAGGATTTTGTGTCATTTCCTTTTCGACTTGAAAAATAGCATTTTGAAAAAAATATTTTTCATACACGACATTTTTCTCCCTATTCACTTTGATAGCACCACCTGCTTCGGGAAATATATATTTTCCACAAACCACTCAAATGAACTAATCCATTTTCACTATGTGTCCTTTTTGGCAAAATATCTACAGAATTTGCTTTCATAAAGATAAATTCGGTTGCTTTGCTTCTGTCTTTCTCTCTCTCTCTTTATGAAAGGAAAATGATTCCTTGTTTTCTTCTTTGTGGGGAAATGCATATAGAAATGAAATTCTAGAAACAATTAAAACCAATGAGTGAAACTCTGATTTTGGACAAATTTATTTAAATCTTTCTGATTTTTCACTTTTCTCATTTGTAAAATGACAATTTTCGAGGGAAAAGTCCCCTGAATTTAATTTACTAAAGATTTCCTGATTCTTGTCCATGATACTTCACCTGGGATTTGATGTACATGTAATGTGGGCTTCCTGGTGTGCTGATGCTAGTGCAGTCAGGTCTCACATGATCCGTGGAATTAGTGACACTATCAAACCTGATAGTAATTTTTCATGTGGGAAAAGAGGAAGTTGGAATCACCTTTGGCATTGCATGTGCTCAATCAAGGGCAAGGAGAGAAATTACTCTGCCAACGAAAGTCCGTATAGTCAAGGCTATGATCTCCCTAGTGGTCATGTATGATTGGGAGAGGTGGACCATAAAGAAGGTGGAAAGTGAAAGTGATGTCGCTCAGTCGTGTCCGACTCTTTGCAACCCCATGGAATGTAGCCTACCAGTCTCCTCTGTCCATGGGATTTTCCAGACAAGAATACTGGAGTGGGTTGCTATTTCCTTCTCCAGGGGATCTTCCCAACCCAGGGATTGAACTCTGGTCTCCTGCATTGCAAGCAGACTCTTTACCATCTGAGCCACCAGGGAAGCCCCCAAAGAAGGTGGAGCACCGAAGAATCAATGTCTTTGAACTGTGGTGCTGGAGAAGACTACTGACAGTCCCTTGGACAACAGAAGATCAAATCAGTCAATCCTAAGGGGAATCAACCCTGAATACTTGTTGGAACGACTGATGCTGAAGCTGAAATTACAGCATTTTGGTCATGTGCTGTGAACAGCTGACTCATTGGAAAAGTCTGTGATGCTGGGAAAGATTGAGGGCAGAAAGAGAAGAGGGCATCAGAGGATGAGAGATGGCTGGATGGCATCACCGATGCGATGGACATGAACTTGGGCAAACTTCAGGAGATGGTGAGGAACAGAGGGGCCTGGTGTGCTGCTGTCCATGGGGTTGCAAAGAGTCAGACATGACTGGGTGACTGAACAACAACAACGATCAAGGGCAAAGGGCCAAGAGAAGAAAGGAAGTGGCTCAAGTTGTTGTTGTTAACTAAACAACAACAACAGCTCTCTGCTTATAAGCCAAATAAGCGAGGTAACAGTATACAGCCTTGATGTACTCCTTTCCCAATTTCGAACCAGCTATAAAACATCAGACCCAATCTTTAATCACAGGCAGCTTGACTGCCAAACCTGGGGTTTTAACCACATCTCTAAACAGCTTCGTTTTTCTCTATTTCCTGAGACAAATTCAGTGCAAGGGAGAGTGATTTCTAATCAGGATTTTAAAGCTACTTTTGACAGGAGTGCATTAATCCTTTCATTGGACAACTTCAAGACCACCTACTCAATGTTCTTGACAGTCAGGGAAGTTGGGGCCCCAGTTGGGGTACAATGCAATGATCGGTGGTGGGGCTTTCTTTGACCATGAAGACTGGCATATTTGAGAGGGTGCTGGCCCCAGCATCAGATGGCCAGAGATCAAGGCGCAGTGCCACCAATGACTTCCACAAGAATAAACAATTCATCTCATCTCTCTCAGGTGTAGTCTTCTCACTTAAGGAATGAGGATAATACTATCAGCCCCATTGCTGTTTTTAAACAAGATACTGCAAAGTAACCTAAGAGAATGTGCGTAATTGAAGATACAAATTACTATTAGTTATGATCTCTATTTTACCAAGTGGAGAACACATGGCTAGCAAGATAACATACAAATAACAAAGCTAAAGAACGGAGCAATCATAAGGAGGAAAGGTAGCGAGGACTGACAAAGATGAAGTCTTTCACTCCTGTGCTTTGCCACCACATCATACTATTCCTACTCCACTACTCTCGCCTGGGAAATCCCATGGACGGAGGAGCCTGGTAGGCTATAGTCCATGGGGTCGTGAAGAGTCGGACACGACTGAGTGACTTCACTTTCACTTTTTATTTTCATGCACTGGAGGAGGAAATGGCAACCCACTCCAGTGTTCTTGCTTGGAGAATCCCAGAGACGGGAGCCTAGTGGGCTGCTGTCTATGGGGTTGCACAGAGTTAGACACGACTGATGTGACTTAGCAGCAGCAGCAGCATACTATTCCCTGAAGCATGTTTTATTTCTGTGGGTTTAAACAAGAAAAATCACAAAACCTCTACACGCTAATCAATTATTATCCACTCCCTTCTCAAAACAGTTTCCAGATATTAAGAGATGTAATCCTGTGTGTCTATCCAAAAAAAAAAAAAAAAAAAGCATGATTTAAATTCCTGTATGTGGCAAGGCCACACACAGAATTTCTCCTGAACCACTTCTTGCTATTCATACTGTTTTGTTGAGGGTGGACTGAGGTTAGTTTCTTTCTGAGATGAAGAAGCCATTACTACTTGCTGTTCTTGAATGTCCTTCTAAGCGGAATATTCCCAAGAGATTTCTCTTCAAGAAGAATAGAGGGCCAGTTTTAGAAGCAACAGCCACCCGGGAGATCACAGCCTCTGGGGAAAGGTCTCACCACAGGCTGTTATTAGCACTGAGCTCTGAGAATACATTAATACAGGCCTGCATACTGGTAGGTTCCCTGGGTGCCAGTGAGGGAAAGGACTCCCAGCCGCCTCCCCAGACAGCATCTGTCTTCCCGCATTCCCTAGGAAGGTGTGCAGCCACACTCTTCTCAGTGCCAAGCTTGAGGAGGAAACTGTCTGAGCAGGCAGATGTCATGCCAAAGTTAGATGGGAGCAGCAGCACCTCCAAGGGTGAATTTCCACTACAGGGAAGCAGAAGAGGGAGGATCTGGCAAGAGCACTGAAGGGGCAGCAGGACAACTGGATTTTTGTTTTGGGGACCATGGCCATCCAACTAAGCCCCTGGGTCTGTAAATTCATCCAGATAATGAACAAAGTGGACTCACAGAACTCTTAAAAACCTTTTAGGGCTAAAATGATAAATGCAAAGACCCCCTCTCCACATGTTAGCATCTTTATACCCCTACCTAGCTGGTACCTACCAGTGGTTACCTGAGTAAGCCTCAGTAACCCAAATTTCTCACTGTCTGAACACATATCTTTTCAATGACTGGGAAAGTCCCTTCCAAATTTATTGTTCTAAGATTCTTTAAACAACAATTGATCCACTGTGTATATATTCCATTTCAAGACACAGTTAACTTTTTCTCCCTCCATATTCCTTAATTCATAACAGTTGATCCCCTGGGTTTCTTCAACCACAGGTTCAAACATGTTTCCCTGAGCACCCTATCTCCCTATAACACCCTTCAACTTCATTCCCATTAACAGTCTCTTTTGTAATAATTTAAATTATATCAAAAAATCACAGAGTATAAAATGCTTCTTAAGGTCTAAGAATTAATTACCACAAATCCAACAGTAATAATAATAGACATAATAATCTACATTTTTCAAATATTCCAAAATCTATTAAACTTGTTTGAATATTATCTCTGCTATGTATTAACTATATGACCTTAGATAACTTATTTAGCCTCTCTAGACTTGTTTCCTTTTTCATAATATAGCAATCATGAAAGACTGTGTACATACACACACACACAATCTTCACATCTGAATGCCTCTCTTTTTTAAAATCATTTCTACACCTGTGAGCATGTCTATTTTCCTGGACACATCTGGGAGATAGAAAACTCTGTTATCATAAATGTGAAGCATAGGGTAATCCAAAAGCTCTATCAGTTCAGTTCAGTTGAGTTGAGTTGCTCAGTCGTGTCCAACTCTTTGCGACCCCATGAATTGCAGCACGCCAGGCCTCCCTGTCCATCACCATCTCCCGGAGTTCACTCAGACTCATGTCCATCGGGTCAGTGATGCCATCCAGCCATCTCATCCTCTGTCGTCCCCTTCTCCTCCTGCCCCCAATCCCTCCCAGCAGCAGAGTCTTTTCCAATGAGTCAACTCTTTGCATGAGGTGGCCAAAGTACTGGAGCTTCAGCTTTAGCATCATTCCTTCCAAAGAACACCCAAGGCTGATCTCCTTCAGAATGGACTGGTTGGATCTCCTTGCAGTCCAAAGGACTCTCAAGAGTCTTCTCCAACACCACAGTTCAAAAGCGTCAATTCGTTGGTGCTCAGCCTTCTTCACAGTCCAACTCTCTCATCCATAATGACCACTGGAAAAACCATAGCCTTGATGACTAGACAGACCTTATTCGGCAAAGTAATGTCTCTGCTTTTGAATATGCTATCTAGGTTGGTCATAACTTGTCTTCCAAGGAGTAAGCATCTTTTAATTTCATGGCTGCAGTCACCATCTGCAATGATTTTGGAGCCAAAAAAATAAAGTCTAACTCTGTTTCCACTGTTTCCCCATCTATTTCCCATGAAGTCATGGAACTGGATGCCATGATCTTTGTTTTCTGAATGTTGAGCTGTAAGCCAACTTTTTCACTCTCCACTTTCACTTTCATCAAGAGGCTTTTTAGTTCCTCTTCACTTTCTATCATCAGGGTGATGTCATCTGCATATCTGAGGTTATTGATATTTCTCCCGGCAATCTTGATTCACCTTGTGTTTCTTCCAGTCCAGCGTTCCTCATGTTTAGTACCTCTAAATATTTGGGGACCTAGCAGGCTGCTGTTCATGAGGTTGCAAAGAGTTGGGCAATGACTTAACGACTGAATAAAAGCAGCTTGTATAAAAATGGTCTCTGAACTGTTCTATAATCCAAAAGAAAGAGTTGCTCAGAATCACTCTCTCCTGAAAAAAAAAAAAAAATTTACCTAAGTTCTCCAGATTTATCTCTAAAATGACTGTTTCTTAAAAAATAAAACCGTCCAATTGGATGAAGCTTTATTAGCATAGAAGATATTCCAGCAAATGTGACACATTTTTCTAGAGAGAAGTTTCTCTAAATGATTTTGCACAGGAGCAGCATCTTGGGAAACTGCGTATAAATTTCCACAACAATTTTGTTCAAATTCACTTTCATCTATGTATAAGTAGTTTTATAATTTTTAGATATTAGTCTTACCTTCTATCTCAATAAAGTAATTTGATAGTTTCTATTTTAGCAACTATAGTTTGAGTTTTCTCATGGAAGGGTTGAATATTATATGCCTCCTACAGTATCTACTATAGTATATAACATAAACAGAAACATTAAGTATGTCTCATTTGGCTACTTGATAACCCAGTTCCTCTAAACTACTGGTTGTTTTCATGGGATACAAACTATTGGAGTCACCTAGATTCTGATTTAGTCAGTTTTAAGTGGAATCTCAGCATCAGTATTTTTTAAGAACTTCTCAAAGATGTTAATATGCAACCAGGGTTGAAAAATTTCTATACCTTAGCCTTCAAAGGATTCCTCCTTAAATCTCTCAAGGATCTCAAGGGCTTTTAAAAATCTAGAGACCAAAATGATAACAACCACTCATCATTATTTTAAACATAAGAATACAGAAAGATAGAGTTTTATTGGACCTCTTAATCATTTCAAAACAGGTATTCAATAAATACTTTAAAGATGTTGAATAAGCATGCAGGTAAATTGGGGCCAAAAGAAGGTGAAGCAACAGAAAAAGTTATATTAACAGAGGTGGAAAAAGATAGTAACAAAAGCAATACAAAAGTACAACTTTGGATTCTCTAGATAATATGCTATAACATAGTACTTACATATATACTTATATATACAAGTTATAAAAAATATTTATTACCTGAACATTTTTCCTGAGCTTCAGTCTCACACTTTCATCTACTTTGCTGCTGCTGCTAAGTCACTTCAGTCGTGTCTGATTCTGTGCGACCCCATAGACGGCAGCCCACCAGGCTCCCCCGTCCCAGGGATTCTCCAGGCAAGAACACTGGAGTGGGTTGCCATTTCCTTCTCCAATGCATGAAAGTGAAAAGTGAAAGTGAAGCCCCTCAGTCGTATCCAACTCTTAGCGACCCCATGGACTGCAGCCTACCAGGCTCTCCCATCCATGGGATTTTCCAGGCAAGAGTACTGGAGTGGGGTGCCATTGCCTTTATATACGTGTCTAAAAGACATTTCAGCCTTAATGTGTCCTTAGCCACACTATTGATTTAACTCTGTCTTCAATAAGATCTTCCCAATGTCTTCTACTATTCATTCAGTTGTTTTAATCATAAAGACAAATGATAACCCTTCCCTTCCCTACATCCAACACATGAACAAATAAGCACTCTCAACTCTTAGAACATACACTGAATCAGACCATAGTTCAGCACACTTGTCCCTATCTCATCTCCATCACATCTAGCCAGACTAACAAAGAAGTTCTATAACTCATCTCCCTGCTTCTGTTCATGGTCATCTCTCTCTTTTCCTCACATAGTGACCATATTAGGACCTACATCATTTCACCCTGCCCCCTTGCTTAAACATTACTGTGCTTCCTATTGCACTTGGAATGACCCCACTCTGTCCCCTGCCTATCTCTGTGATTCGTGCTACACTCTCACTCTGTAAATCCATTATACTACTCTTTATTTGTTGCTATTCTGTGGATAGGACAGCTGCCTCCTAGGGGGAAACTCTTACACTTTCTGTTGCCTCTTCCTAGGACAGCCTCCTCCAGATGGCTTCATGGCCTCCTTTCCTAAGCTCTAAGGTCACCTCTTTGGACAGTGTGCACTGAAATAGTTCTCTGAGCTCTGCTCCTTTCTCTATGTGCACCCTAAGTCTCTTCAGTGGTGTCCAACTCTTTGCAACCCCTGGGACTATAGCCTGGTAGGCTTCTCTGTCCATGGGATTCTTCAGGCAAGAATACTGGGAGTGGGTTGCCATGCCCTCCTCCAGGGATCTTCCCAATCCAGGGATTGGACCCACAGTTCCTGCGTTGTAGGCATATTTTTTTACTGCTGAACCACCAGGGAAGCCCCCTTCTCTCTATATATCTTACTCTATTTGTTTTCTTCTTGGCACACATTATCACCTAAAACTTACCTGGTTGTTTGCTTATGTTTGTCCATTTCCTCCCAATTCTTCTCTTGAGTAAAGTGTTGAGGGCAGAGATTCTCTGAAGTGCTCTCACTGAACACCCCCTGCCCAGCACCAGCCTAGCGCTTGGTAAGGCCTGAAGGATGCTCACTGAAATAAATAACAAAAGAAAGGATGAACACATTTATTGTTTTAGAACTCAGATTCTGAAGTCAGTATCTCCTGATACTCAGGAAGAAGTCTCCTGTCTTCCTTGAATACAGATCACCCTTAGAAGCTCTTCAGCCAAAACTAAAGAGAGATGAATATAAAAGATGCCCCAGGGATATAACCTAGGTTCCAGCCTGGTCTTTTTTGCCAGGTTCCTATCTAGAACTGTTTCTTTCTTGTTTACATCTCTGCAACAACAACAACAACAACAACAACAAAATATCTTCTTTTACTCTTTGGCATTTGCATTGGTATTCAGTCTCCCAGCTTTGGTTTTTAGTTTCTCCACATGGATTTAGCTCATTGACAATGTATTCTTGGTTAGAATACAAGTCTCAATTACAGCTTGAAACTAAAATCAACAGGGCCTCCCTGTTTTACCATTATGAGGATATACTGACATTCAAATTTTGGAAAATAGAGCAAGTTTTCTTAACTGAATCTTTAATCTTCATAAGAATAGCATATCTCTAGTACATTCCAGGACTAGAAGCTTCAGGGAAACTACTTGGGTAATTCCAGCAACTCAGAACTGTCAAATTATCTCTCTGATATTGCCTTAGATTTAGTCATTTCCTTCCATATGAAATTTCTTTAGTTAAAAACAGAACAGAAGGAAAATGCATATTAGATGAACAGGAAGAATTTAGACTATGCCTGGACCAACCAACCCAGGATATAATTATTTTTAATAAATACTTGTGAGATTAATCTCACTTCCCATCACATTAAGAGTATTCTTCTATGTAAATTTATTTTGGCAATCTGGTTATTCTGGGATTCTAATTAATTCACATATAGGTTTTGTTTTTCTTTACTGGATATATCCAGGGTATTAAGGCAGTATGCACAGGTATAACTTTATGGAATATTTATGACCAACTTCTATTTTGATTGGTTGAACATCCCTTATGACTGCTAAGTATTTTGACTCTTATCCCCAGAAATACCAATCATCA
Source organism: Capra hircus (assembly GCF_001704415.2). Lineage (NCBI taxonomy): Eukaryota > Metazoa > Chordata > Mammalia > Artiodactyla > Bovidae > Capra > Capra hircus. The sequence goes on along the minus strand of NC_030831.1, from coordinate 18,554,544 downwards.
GGCATCTATTAAATATTATCATGTGTAGAATACTGGGATGGTCTCAGAATTGAATGAAAAAATAGTTTAAAATCTGATGGCTGTACTTGATGAGATTACAAATTAGAACTAGACAATGGATACAACATCAGCAGACAGTGCTTACTGTATTAATTGGAGCATCTAAATACATTCCTCAACCTCCAGTGCTTAATCTCTCTCATTCAGTGGGATTCCTCAGTGAAGCAGTGGTAAGGAATCCAGGTGGCAGAGCGGTAAAGAATCTGCCTGCCAATACACGACACGCAGGAAATGTGGGTTAGATCCTTGGGTCAGGAAGATCACTTGGGGGAGGAAATGGCGACTCCCTCCAGCATTCTTGCCTAGAAAATCCTGTGAACAGGAGAGCCTGGTGAGCTATAGTCCACGGGGTCCCAAAGAGTCAGACACGATGGAGTGACTGAGCATGCATGCATGCAACAGACATAAATGCTTGTGAATATATCACGTGTGTGTGAGTGTGTACAACACACGCAATGCAGTGAAAGACACAAAGTAAAGAGACGTATCATCTAAATGGATGTGAAGACAAGATCAATTTAATGTTCTTCCAATCTAGAAATACTCTGTGAGTGCCCACTAAGTGCAAGGCACTCAGGATAGCGTTCCGAGGACTCCTGGATGCTAAGACCCAGTCCCTCTTGTCAGGAGCTCAGATTGCAATAAGGCATTAAGAAGACAGAGACTGCAGAATGAGCACAGGCCAGAGTGTCAAGGACAGCTGAATGAATGACAAGAAACTTTTCCATGGAAAAGACAGTTATGCCCAAAGACGGTCAGGCAAAGAATCGCTTAGGAGTTAAATCAAAGGTGTTAAAATTTAAAAGTATGAAGTTTCATTGGATAAAGTGCTATTATTAGAGAAGAGCAGGTTATGCTTTTGATATCAGGTTGGATATGGGAGGGAGGCCAGGGTATGAGTTATAGAGGATCCTAAAATTAAGCTGAGTGAGTACCTGCAAAGGGAAACCTCCAAAAGTTAGGGAAGTAAGAGATAGAGTCAGACCTGAGATCAAAAGCAAAGGTATTGCCAAATGGAAACAACTTCAACATCCATTAGTGGCAGGTTGGTTTAATAACTGATGGTGCAAGCATAAAATATATTATGAAGTTATAGAAAAGCTATAAAAAGAATGAAAAAGCTGGGATATTAAGGGATGAAATATAATCATTAAAAAATCTCTTACAATAAATTTTAAGTGAACAAAAGCAAACTTCAGAAATTGGCATTTATATAAAAAGACCATTTCAAAAAGGTTGTACAAAAGTTAGTTTTAGCATCTTCTTTCACTAAATAGAGCCCTAGAACTCCTCACAGAATGATCACTGGAGTCGGCATGATGAGCTCCAGATGGCAAAAGTAGAGAGATAGCAGTAAATGCTGTGAGACTTTCAAGTCTGGTTTTAGGATATTTGGCACATCACTGAATGTGCTAATGTATAACTCAATGTTTAAATTGTCATTTGCTATCCTTAATTTTTAAGGACAAAATGGGGATCTGAAGCGGGAAGATTTTAGAAGTAATATGTGGAGTTGACAGACAAAGAAAGAGAACATTAGCCTGGCATGGATAACTTATGTATCACAAGTTACATATTTTAAGTAAATGTTCACTGGATCATTTAACTTGGCATTTATATCTTGTGTCAAAAATAGAAACTTTGTTCAGTGTGTAAGGTACAAGACTTATCATCTTCTGCAGAGAGATAGAGAAAAACCTCATCTAGGCAAGAGCAGAAATCTGCCAAACTTCTTTGACTTTGAGAAGGTTATAGACAAGGTTGACAGTGTCAATGCATGCAGCATGATTTATCATGAGCTTCAGAAGGCTCTCAATAAAGTTCCACATGACAGCCGTCCATTGAAGGCAAGAGCTAAGGAGATCCAGGGAAGAGCATGGAGTGAATAAAGAACTAGGGGGAAAAAAAGAAAGAGGGGAAAAAAAAAAAAAAAAGTCTGCGGACAGAGATGCTGCCGACATGATGAGCTACATTTCCTTCCAGATAAGTTTGATAATGGCTAAGCTTTTTATATAATTGTGTTAGTTTTTGGAGTTGATAACAGCATCTCAAAATGTTTATTGTGATAGAATTGCAGAACCAGAGAAACTAGGTGCTTAATAGCCTAGATAAGATTAATTTCAAGTTAAACTGCCCCTAGCCTGGTTATGTTTTTACAGATTGCTGCAGTATTTGATCAGGGAGGAGGCAGAAAATAAACACTCCCAGTGAACCAGCAAGTTGGCTTTTTAAACAGTAGAAATAGCTTCAACAGCTAAGATGGAGCTAATGAACCTCAAGATATGGTGAGACATATACTCAGCTAGGAAGCAGGACACTTGAGTTCCATCCACCTGTGAGCATTTAAACAAATCACTTCACTATTGAAGGTCAACTTTTAATCTATAAATGAAAAAATTGGAACAAAAACTTTCTAAGATTTCTTGTAAAAATAACCTTATATGATACTGTGAAGGTAACTGTGACATAAAAGGTTGAGAATTTACCTTGAGTGATATAGAAATGACTAGATAACTTAGCTTCACACTTGAAGCAGAAAGAGATCCCCTCTCATCCCGAATCCATATGAATTGCATATAATAGAAGTAATAACGAAAGAAATGCCAAGCATTTTCTATAAATTAAAGTTGTTTTTGTTGAATTATTGAGCCATATTTTTTGGATGTGTGCTCTCAAACAAATTAATACTGCTTGCAAGGAGAAAAAAAAGAGATGCAAGTGTCTCAAATATATTGGATACATAAAAGCTGGAGTATGCATAATCGTCTTGCAAGAGTTCTTAAATCTCTGTATATAAACTGTTTAAAAGTAAATTAAAATTATTCCTTAATGAAATACAAATCTGAAGTCACTTGAATAACTAATCGTTTTATGACCCATGCAGTGAATTTTTAATGCCTACTTCTACCTGATTATTTTAGATATGTCTGTGTTGTAAATTAAAAGCTACATAAATCATTAATGTGTTGATACAGATCAGTGAACTGCTTAGACTATATGTGATTCCTTAGGACATACAATGTCTGATTCACCTCCCTCCCTTTCAATTATATAGCTGCCAGGCTCCTTTCCTCTGTTCATCTTCTGCAAGGTCTTATTTGGTAGAACTGCATGCCAAAGCTTTTATTACCTTTCCAATACAGTCTGATGCTTCCAGTCAAAGGGATCTCAGTACAAAAATGAATAGCCCCCAAATTCAAGAGCATGGAGACAGAATATATGAGAGTTGAACTTTTTTATTTCAGTCTATGCTTCCAGGAAACTGTAGCAACAAGACATAATCCCTGGCATTTTTCTTAGGTCAATGTACCTCTCCGCCTTCCTTAAAAATGCCATGCTCTTTCTGTGCCTTGAGTTACAGGGTTCCTGTTGCCTAGTAGGAAGGCAGTTATTTTCTGCCTCCATCAGTCCAATATTTATACTTTCTTAGGAGGCCAGATTAAGATCTATGATGCTAATAAAACCTATCCATCATTAAAAGAATTGTAATCCACGTTGGAATAACTCTATTGTATTAAGTTTATGAAATCTTTGCTTTGAGATATTCTTTCTTTGAGATGCTGGAGATATGGAAAGATAAGCAAGACACGGCTGCCGGAGTATAATGGTGAATAGCACAATGCACACACAAACAAAAATAGTCAAAAAGTAGTCTATGCCATAAGAGAGCATCAAAGAAATATCTATAGGTATTTAAGCAAGTCATAAGTAACACAGAATTAGAATGGTGAGTAAGAAATTGCACAGAGATAGGGAGAGTGAAATACAAACCAAAAAGAAAACATGTTCAAGATAGGTAGCCAAAAGGTCAAATGTGATTCTAGTGCAGGGTATAAATCAGAACAGAGAGGGTTTATATGTTTTACAGTTGAGCTGAAATATACTGAAAAATCATAGTTATTAGATTTACAAGTTTTCCTAATCTAAAATGTAAAATAGTCATTCAAATTTTTTGAACAGAGAAGAAATTTGAATAACTGTGGCTGATAGGTGAAATGGATTAGATTACAGACTTGATGTGACAAGACCGTTTAGGCTTAGAAAAACATAATCTATTCTATTTCTATTCAACAGTTGTACATAGGTACCATATTCTAGACTCAGTGCTGAATAGCTTTTTTTTTCATTCCCTTTCATTCAATGAAGAAGTTTTAGCAAATAAAACTTTATAGAAGATGAACAAAACAGTTCAGTTCAGTTTACTTCAGTTGCTCTATCCTGCCCGACTCTTTGCGGCCCCATGAATTGCAGCATGCCAAGCCTCCCTGTCTATCACCAACTCCCGGAGTTCACTCACACTCATGTTAATTGAGTCAGTGATGCCATCCAGCCATCTCATCCTCGGTCGTCCCCTTCTCCTCTTGCCCCCAATCCCTCCTAGCATCAGAGTCTTTTCCAATGAGTCAACTCTTTGCATGAGGTGGCCAAAGTACTGGAGTTTCAGCTTTAGCATCATTTCTTCCAAAGAAATTCCAGGTCTCATCTCCTTCAGAATGGATTGGTTGGATCTCCTTGCAGTCCAAGGGACTCTCAAGAGTCTTCTCCAACACCACAGTTCAAAAGCATCAATTCTTTGGCACACAGCTTTCTTCACAGTCCAATTCTCACATCCATACATGACCACAGGAAAAAACATAGCCTTGACTAGATGGACATTCGTTGGCAAAGTAATGTCTCTGCTTTTAAATATACTAACTAGGTTGGTCATAACTTTTCTTCCAAAGAGTAAACGCCTTTTAATTTCATGGCTGCAGTCACCATCTGCAGTGATTTTGGAGCTCAGAAAAATAAAGTCTGGCACTGTTTCCACTGTTTGCCCATCTTTTCCCATGAAGGGATGACACCAGATGCCATGATCTTCGTTTTCTGAATGTTGAGCTTTAAGCCAAGTTTTTCACTCTTCACTTTCACTTTCATCAAGAGGCTTTTTAGTCCCTCTTCACTTTCTGCCTAAAGGGTGGAGTCATCTGCATATCTGAGGTTATTGTTATTTCTCCTGGCAATCTTGAATCCAGCTTGTGCTTCTTCCAACCCAGCATTTCTCATGATGTACACTCCATAAGTTAAATAAGTAAGAGACAATATACAGTCTTGACATACTCCTTTTCCTATTTGGAACCAGTCTGTTGTTCCATGTCTAGTTCTAACTGGTGCTTCCTGACCTGCATATAGATTTCTCAAGAGGCAGGCCAGGTGGTCTGGTATTCCCGTTTCTTTCAGATTTTCCACAGTTTATTGTGATCCACACAGTCAAAGGCTTTGGCATAGTCAATAAAGCAGAAATAGATGTTTTTCTAGAACTCTCTTGCTTTTTCCATGATCCAGCGGATGTTGGCAATTTGATCTCTGGTTCCTCTGCCTTTTATAATACTAGTTTGAAGATCTGGAAGTTCACAGTTCACATATTGCTGAAGCCTGGCTTGGAGAATTTTGAGCATTACTTTACTAGCATGTGAGATGAGTGCAATTGTGTGGTAGTTTGAACATTCTTTGGCATTGCCTTTCTTTGAGATTGGAATGAAAACTGACCTTTTCCAGTCCTGTGGCCACTGCTGAGTTTTCCAAATTTGCTGGCATATTGAGCGCAACATTTTCACAGCATCATCTTTCCAGATTTGAAATAGCTCAACCGGGATGCCATCACCTCCACTAGCTTTGTTCATAGTGATGCTTTCTAAGGCCCACTTGACTTCACATCCAGGATATCTGGCTCTAGGTGAGTGATCACACCATCTTGATTATCTTGGTCTTGAAGATCTTTTTTGTACAGTTCTTCTGTGTATTCTTGCCACCTCTTCTTAATATCTTCTGCTTCTGTTAGGTTCATACCACTTCTGTCCTTTATTGAGCCAATCTTGGCATGAAATGTCCCCTTGGTATCTCTAATTTTCTTGAAGAGATCTCTAGTCTTTCCCATTCTGTTGTTTTCCTCTATTTCTTTGCACTGATCACTGAAGAAGGCTTTCTTATCTCTTCTTGCTATTCTTTGGAACTCTGCATTCAGATGCTTATATCTTTCCTTTTCTCCTTTGCTTTTTGCTTCTCTTCTTTTCACAGCTATTTGTTAGGCCTCCCCAGGCAGCCATTTTTCTTTTTTTCACTTCTTTTCCATGGGGATGGTCTTGATCCTTTCTCCTGTGCAAAGTCACGGACCTCTGTCCATAGTTCATCAGGCACTCTATCTATCAGATCTAAGCCCTTAAATCTATTTCTCACTTCCACTGTATAATCATAAGGAATTTGATTTAGGTCGTACCTGAATGGTCGAGTGGTTTCCCCTACTTTATTCAATTTGAGTCTGAATTTGGCAATAAGGGGTTCATGATCTGAGTCACAGTCAGCTCCTGGTGTTGTTTTCATTAACTATATAGAGCTTCTCCATCTTTGGCTGCAAAGAATATAATCAATCTGATTTTGGTGTTGACCGTCTAGTGATGTCCATGTATAGAGTCTTCTCTTGTGTTGTTGGAAGAGGGTGTTTGCTATGACCAGTGCATTTTCTTGGCAAAACTCTATTAGTCTTCGTCCTGCTTCATTCTGTATTCCAAGATCAAATTTGCCGGTTACTTCAGGTGTTTCTTGACTTCCTACTTTTGTATTCCAGTCCCCTATAATGAAAAGGACATCTTTTTTGGGTGTTAGTTCTAAAAGATCTTGTAGGTCTTTATAGAACCGTTCAGCTTCTTCAGCATTACTGGTTGGGGCATAGGCTTGGATTACTGCTATTGAATGGTTTGCCTTGGAAATGAACAAAGATTGTTCTGTCGTTTCTGAGATTGCATCCAAGTACTGCATTTCGGACTCTTCTGTTGACCATGATGTCTACTCCATTTCTTCTAAGGGATTCCTGCCCACAGTAGTAGATATAATGGTTATTTGAGTTAAATTCACCCATTCCAGTCCATTTTAGTTCGCTGATTCCTAGAATGTCGACGTTCACTCTTCCCATCTCCTGTTTGACCACTTCCAATTTGCCTTGATTCATGGACCTGACATTCCAGGTTCCTATGCAATATTGGTCTTTACAACATCAGACCTTGCTTCTATCACCAGTCACATCCACAGCTGGGTATTGTTTTTGCTTTGGCTCCATCTCTTCATTCTTTCTAGAGTTATTCCTCCACTGATGTCCAGTAGCATATTGGGCACCTGCTGACCTGGGGGGTTCCCCTTTCAGTATCCTATCATTTTGCCTTTTCATACTGTTCATGGGTTTCTCAAGGCAAGAATACTGAAGTGGTTTGCCATTCCCTTCTCCAGTGGACCACATTCTGTCAGACCTCTTCACCATGATCCAAATGAACAAATAGCTGGAAACAAACATTGTAAAGAAGCAATAAATAGATAATCATCTAGTCATAGCAAGAAGGAAAATATAGAATGAAGGCAAAATATTGCCCTGGGTTTTCAATTTTAGTTAGGCTGGCCAGAAGGTGTCCCTGAAATAATTTCATCTGAGCAAAGACATAATTAAGTGTGGAACTAAGTCACATAGATACTTAAAAACTTGTGGTCTTTGTTTAAGAGGTGTTCTTCCCTAGTACACTTCTAATTTTTTGAGACAGCATCCTGTGTTCCTTTACCCTCCGTGTGTGTGTGTGTGTGTGTGTATGTGTGTGTGTGTGTGTGTGTTTGGGTGGGGGATAGGAAATGTTAAACAGAGTGATTAGCTCTCTTTTTGTCGTGTAACAGGAAGCATACAGTTACAGTTACAGTTCAGTCACTCAGTCATGTCCAACTCTTTGCGGTCCCATGAATTGCAGCATGCCAGGCCTCCCTGTCCATCACCATCTCCCGGAGTTCACTCAAACTCACGTCCATTGAATCGGTGATGCCATCCAGCCATCTCATCCTCTGTCATCCCTTTCCCTTCTGCCCCAATCCTTCCCAGCATCAGAGTCTTTTCCAATGAGTCAACTCTTCTCATGAGGTGGCCAATGTACTGGAGTTTCAGCTTTAGCATCATTCCTTCCAAAGAGCACCCAGGGCTGATCTCCTTTTGAATAGACTGGTTGGATCTCCTTGCAGTCCAAAGGACTCTCAAGAGTCTTCTCCAACACCACAGTTCAAAAGCATCAATTCTTCAGTGCTCAACAGGAAGCATATATTATGGTAAATAGAAAAAACATTCCACCACAAATTCAAAATCTTTGCTGTAAAAAGGGAGTTCCCCATATCCCCCTATAACCCTTCCATTCAGAATTGTAGAACTTTAGCTATTGTGGAGAGCTGACTGATACCTTGAATAAAGGAAGTTAATGGCAAATAACTTTTCAATAAAGTGTGAAAAGGTATAACCTCATTAATGAACAAAATGCAAAAGAAATATATCTTTTAAATGAAAAAATGAGAAAGAAAGAAAAGTAAATTAGAAAAAAAAAAGCAGAAGCAGGAAACAAAGTGTAGAAAATGCATGGAATCAGGTGGAGAAAGAGAAAATTATAAGAGGAGCAATGGCAATGTAAAGGATGAGTAAATGGAAAGAAAGCCATGGGAAAGTAGAGTTTAATTATTCTTTGTAGATACTGAAAGTGGTTTAAATAAGCAGTCTTGTTCATCTGAATACTGAACTTCAAGGAATACTGATGTGAAAATGCGAAAAATATAGGCATTGTAGTTTGATAATACTGGAACTTTAACAGTAAATACTTTTACTAGGAATATTGTGCCTCAAATTCAAATATTAGAGATGTTTAGCACAAGGAGAGAAGATCAAAGGAAATTAGCATCAAACTGCTGCCACAGAACAGAGTTCTGAATTTCCAGAATAGCTAGAGAGTGGAAAAGAAATTCCAGAAAGGAGGAAGCCTCATAGATGAGAGTCAAAAAGGTTTCATATAAACTTTACTCAATAAATCATTTGATTTTTGTACTATTATAGGCAAAGTATATTTCAGGTGGCCTAGCTAGCAGAAAGCAAAATCAAGAATACTGAAAGAGGGAAGAAAAAGAGGGGGAAAAAAAGTGCAAAATGCTTCTGACATGAATTACTAAGAGACAGACTTTGGAGTTTTAGCAAACAAAGTTTACTCTTATAAGAGCAAAAAAATTCCATTCAGAAAAAGTAATACAAAATGGAAAAGCCTCCACAATTTATCAACCATAATGTCTACTATAAAACAAAAAAATTACTAGACATAATAAAGAGAAAAAATAATCAATAACAACCTAATATAAGATGATTCAGATGTTATTGTTAGCAGATACAAATTTTAAAGCACTTATTATAAATATGTTAAAATCTTAAACAAAATTATTTTCCTTTCAAACCTTCAAAGAAAAGGAAAATGATGAATAAAGAGATGGGGAAATATTGACAAAGAAATAAAAATAGTAAAAACAATCATCAAAATTCTAGAAAGGAAAAGCGTATTGTCTAAAATAAAAATTTTACTCATAGACTTAACAGAATATTGGAAAGAATAAAGACACCCAAAATTAAAAATATAATAAAGTTAACACTGTCTCAGTGACCCATGGGAAAACTGCCACACAGTTTAATACAGAGAGATTATACCAGGAAGTTAGAGGCAGACAAGAAGAGCAGACAGTTGCATCATTTTGAAATGCCTGACTTTGAGGACAAATTTAATTAAAATAAGTGGTAGTATAGCATTTGAAGATAGGATCAAAGACCACTGCATGGAACAGAAAAGGGAAAGGAGAGTTTTGGTCAAATTTTCTTTTGAGCCATGCAAGCTGATAAATAAATTTCCAGACTGGAAAAAATCTACTCCTTCAAAAGAGGTTTTTTTTTTTTTTTTTTTCCTTCTCTCTCTCTCTCTCATGGCTTCTTTCCCAGAGAGAAGCTAATCCCAAAACCTACACTGCTGTCTTATTCCTCTTCCCTCTGCCATTCATCATGGAGCATTGCCCTTCAAATTCTACCTTGTACTGAGAAGAAAGTAGACAGCATTGTTTGGAGATATGGTTTTCACAGCTTTTCCTTGAGTCATGGCATTTATTTTAGATTATATTACACATTATTTCACATTATATATTATTCCATATTACACATTGTTGTTGTCCAGTCTCTAATTCAAGTCCAACTCTTTTCAACTCCATGAACTATAAATGCCAGACTCTGTCCTCCACAATTTCCTGGAATTTGCTCAAGTTCATGTCCATTGAGTTAATGATGCTATATAATCAATCATACTCTTCTCCTTTTGCCTGGAAAGCTAGTATCATTTAACTTGTTAAAGGAAAGAAATGTAAGAATATATTGCTTTTCCTCCCTCCTTGCAGCCAGTTAGTGATGGCAAAACACTTGAATAGTACTGTTTGTCTCCAAAGACAACAAAAGAAAACCCTTATAACATAATTTCAAAAGAGAATGGGAAAATATTAATAAGAAAAATGCATCAAGAACTTTTACGTGTCTGTTTTACACCCAACCACTCTCAAAGGCAGAGTGAAGGACAATCTTGAGTGAGGCCACGCTAATTTGTCGGAACAGTGATGTGACAGGTGTACACACACACATATAATTGATAAGGGGAATGAAAAAGCTAAATAACAATAATGTCACAATTAGTCAGTTTGCTGAAGACATTTTTTACAGAAAAAAAAATCTTTATCTCTATTGTCTAGCCTAGTGAAAACCTCTTTAAACTCACATGTGTTCCTAGGTACAGAGTTGATAGTTGAAGAAGAAAAATAAAAGAAGCCCTGAGAGCATTTTCTTTATGATATTATTTCATCTATTGCCCAGTCATGGTTACCTACCCATAGTCAAAAGGTGAAATATGAAGCTCACAATGTCTGGTATTCAACAACCAAGAGACAGAAATAGATGGAGAAAGAAAAGAAAGAAGGAAGGGAAAATTGGAAGGAAATAATAGAAGGAAAAAGAGATGAAGGAAGATGGAAAAGAAAAAAGGAGAGGAAGACAGGCAGAACAAAGATCCAAAGAAGCAAGAAATCAACAGGGAAAGAACAGAGACAAAAATATAAATCCAGGTGTATTCAAAGAACACTTCTGGGTTATTTTATTCCATCCATTTTGCAAGATAAGCAAGTTGTGAAGTACAGTGTTTGCCCAAGTTTCATTGTAATCAAGAACAAACAGGCTGGAAACAGATACAAGAAATCTAAGTCAAAGTAAAGCTAGAAAGTGAGTAACAGGGTGCTGAGCTTTTGTTTGTTAGAAGTCAAGGTTGATCTTTTACTTTGTTTGAGAACCACCTTGGATTCTACTTCTATTGTCCTGGGAAGGTCTGTGATATTTCTAGAAGGCCCTGGCTCATGGTATTAGAGGGAGTGTTGAGTGTGGTTGACAGTGGCCAATTACAGTCCTCCCTTACCCTTCACCTGGGGTTCTGCAGGTACCCCCTCCCCTCCTCCCCTTCCTCTTCCCACCTCACACCATCTCTCTGTTACTCCACCGCAGCCTCCTGTAATCCCTGAAGCCTATCTGTATTGGCACCCTGGTGGGCACTTGCCTTAAACCCCAGATGGGTGAGGCTTATGATGGCCTCCTGGATGTGAGAATGGTGTCCTGGATGTGCTTCCCCAGGAGGAAGGGTTATAGTGGCAACAACCAACACTGGAGGGAATCTGTTCTCCCCCAGCTGTAACTCTGTGACCTGATCAAGGATGCATTTCTTCAACTCACAGGTACTGTTTGCATTTTCCAAGAGAATGGAAGCGTTTCTCCCCCTTGAGTGTGTGGATGGTGAATAGTGAAGGGTAGTGGAGTGCAAGGCCATCACTTTTATGGAGGAATACTGGGCTTTTTCCTCACTACTGAGAAACAGTGACTTGCTGGCCTAGTTTTCTGAGTACTGAACCCCAGGATAGATATGAGGGCTTCATGCGGAAAGGAATCAAGGAGGCCTGGATAGAAGGAAGAGCCCTTGCCCTGATTTGGCTACTAACCTAGGTTGTGGGCCTTGGTGGTGGCCAGAATTGCCCTCCTCCATGTCTTAGTCTCATTTATGCTCAATGAATTAACTTATGCTCCTAAAATAGGAGCCCTTGCGACCTCTTCCTGAACAAGTTCTGCAGCTAGGATACACCTGTGTGATTGTTTGTTTCCTAAAAGCTTCAATAGGAACTGCGGAAAATGAGTTCCAACTCTGATAGAAGTAAATCAAATATTGCCAATTTTCCTCTTTCTTGGTTTCCCATTCTCTTCTATATTCACTTTTGTTGAATCAATCAGTTGTGTTTCTGTGGTTGTCTTTACAAACTGAAAGCTGACCTAGACAATATACTAGAAACTGAATATTGAAAATTTTTTTTAAATTTTAAAATCTTTAATTCTTACATGCGTTCCCAAACATGAACCCCCCTCCCACCTCACTCCCCACAACATCTCTCTGAAATTTTAAAGATATGAGTTTCTCTTAGTCTAAAATGAAGGGGTGACATCAAACAGCATAAACAAAAATTAAGCATAATTTGAGGGCAAACCTAGGAGCCCTCAGCAGACTGGGCAACTAGAATATGAGTAACTATAAAATATGATGTTACTCTCCTGCTCCTTTATCTCTGCCTCAGTCTTCTGAGTTCTTAGTCTACCAAATAAATTGTGTTTATGCTACATAATGTCCCATGATTGATGTTGACTTTTCTCTTTCTTTGAATTAAAAAGCATGTATAAATCTGTAGAAACACACCAAGCATAATGGAATTTCAGCCAGGATGAAAAGACACACCTGGTTCTTATTAGAAGGTAGGTCTAATAGAATAGTCCTCGATGCATTTGTTTTTTTTTCCTACAAAAATGTGATTCCAAAGTCTTTACAAATTATAGTGATGTACAAGTATTTCCATTCACAGTGGATCCTGATACTAATATCTATAAAATATTTTCTTAAATAGGCATGTTCATATCATGGAAGACAGAGCACAATAGCCCTGAAACTGATGAGTGTATTCCAGACTTCACAAACCAGATATGACGATTTTGTGGAGGGTGGAGGTATATTGGCTTCGGGTATCCTAAATAAAGGAGTAGACTGTTAAACAGTTTCAATGGGACAGAAGTTTTATGTGATGGAGGAAAACAAAATAATTTCTTTAAAATGGGTATAGTTGGGAATCAGAATATATAACATACCTCCAAACTTAAGAATTAAATTGACATGAAACAGATTAATGAGAGAACGGCAAACAAGGTTTGCTGCTGTTGCTGCTGCTGCTAAGTCACTTCAGTTGTGGTTTAGTAACATGTATACCTGGGGAAATTTGGAAAACTCAGCAGTGGACACAGGACTGGAAAAGGCCAGTTTTCATTCCAATCCCAAAGAAAGGCAATGCCAAAGAATGCTCAAACTACCACACAATTGCACTTATCTCACACACTAGTAAAGCAATTCTCAAAATTCTCCAAGCCAGGCTTCAGCAATACGTGAACCGTGAACTTCCTGATGTTCAAGCTGCTTTTAGAAAAGGCAGAGGAGCCAGAGATCAAATTGCCAACATCTGCTGGATCATGGAAAAAGCAAGAGAGTTCCAGAAAAACATCTATTTCTGCTTTATCAACTATGCCAAAGCCTTTGACTGTGTGGATCACAATAAACTGTGGAAAATTCTGAGAGAGACAGAAATACCAGACCACCTGGCCTGCCTCTTGAGAAAGCTGTATGCAGGTCAGGAAGCAACAGTTCGAACTGGACATGGAACAACAGACTGGTTCCAAATAGGAAAAGGAGTACGTCAAGGCTGTATATTGTCACCCTGCTTATTTAACTTATACGCAGAGTACATCATGAGAAACGCTGGACTGGAAGAAACACAAGCTGGAATTAAGATTGCCTTAAAAAATATCAGTAACCTCAGATATGCAGATGACACCATCCTTATGGCAGAAAGTGAAGAAGAACTAAAAAGCCTCTTGATGAAAGTGAAAGAGGAGAGTGAAAAAGTTGGCTTAAAGCTCAACATTCAGAAAACGAAGATCATGGCATCTTCTCCCATCACTTCATGGGAAATAGATGGGGAAACAGTGGAAACAGTGTCAGACTTTATTTTTTTGGCTCCAAAATCACTGCAGATGGTGACTGCAGCCATGAAATTAAAAGACGCTTACCCCTTGGCAGAAAAGTTATGACCAACCTAGATAGCATATTCAAAAGCAGAGACATTACTTTGCCGAATAAGGTCCAGCTAGTCAAGGCTATGGTTTTTCCAGTAGTCATGTATGGATGAGAGAGCTGGACTGTGAAGAAGGCTGAGCGCCGAAGAATTGATGCTTTTGAACTGTGGTGTTGGAGAAGACTCTTGAGAGTCCTTTGGACTGCAAGGAGATCCAACCAGTCTATTCAAAAGGAGATCAGCCCTGGGTGCTCTTTGGAAGGAATGATGCTAAAGCTGAAACTCCAGTACTTTGGCCACCTCATGCGAAGAGTTGACTCATTGGAAAAGACTCTGATGCTGGGAGGGATTGGGGGCAGGAGGAGAAGGGGATGACAGAGGATGAAATGGCTGGAAGGCAACATTAACTCAATGAATGTGAGTCTGAGTGAACTCCGGGAGTTGGTGATGGACAGGGAGGCCTGGCATTCTGCGATTCAAGGGGTTGCAAAGAGTCAGTCACGACTGAGAGACTAAAATGAACTGAACTGAACTGATACCTGGGGAAGACCCTGTCTACATATCTAGTTTGCACTATAATTACCTGTGGACTTCCCTGGTGGGTCAGAGGGTAAAGAATCTATCTGCAATGTGGGAGGCCTGGGTTCAATCCCTAGGTTGGGAAGATCCCCTGGGGGAGGGTCTGGCAACCTACTCCAATATTCTTGCCTGGATAATCCTATGGACAGAGGAGCCTGGAGGGCTACAATCCATGGGCCACAAAGAGTTGTACATGACTGAGCAACTAAGCACAGCACATAACTATCTGTGGTGACAGATCCCTTCCTGGAAAAGTTCTTCTATCTACATCTTTAGGCTGTTAGGGCTATGGGCAAATGTTCCTGGGTCTTTTGGGCCTTGATCATTTCAGCTCAAAGCAACCTGGATTCCAAAGGGATATTTTGGGTTGGCATGTTTTTCTTCCCTACATCTGTGTGGCATGTTTTGCTTCCCTACATCTGTGTTTCAGTAATGTGAGGAGTATGGATGTGCCCAACATTCTGTCCAGAAAATAAGTGTCAGTGAATGCTGTTGTGTCAATGAATATTGAGTCAATGAGTTAGCCATTCAAAGAATGTAGATAGAGGGCCTATTCTAGGAACAGAGTGCTCACTGTGAAGTGGCTATAACATGAGTTAAGTGTTTAGATAGGGAGGAGCATAGAAGAGTCTTTTTGTTAGAATTTCTCTGTGTTTCCCATTATCTCTGCTTAGTCCAGCAAATACTTAGTTACCAAATGTTCAGTCAGTTCAGTTCAGTCGCTCAGTTGTGTATGACTCTTTGTGACCCCATGGACTGCAACACTCCAGGCCTCCCTGTCCATCACCAACTCCCAGGGCTTACTCAAACTCATGTCCATTGTGTCGGTGATACCATCCAACCATCTCATCCTCTGTTCAAATGTCAAGCCAATGCAAAAAGAAAGAGTGGCCACAATATGTGTTCCTCTCCATGTCCTACACTTGATCTTCTCTTGCTAGGCTCTCTTAAAGGATATCTGCATGACTAGCAAGAGGAATCAAGTAGTGCTGTCTTTTCAGAGTAAACATTTTCCACAGAAAATGAAGCACAAAACAAAGGTAACATTCTGATGTTGTAGGTCAAAGTGCTTATACCTGAAGGACTGTAGGATTTTGCTTTACTTTGTACAGATTGTTGTTAGTTGCTGTCATGTCCAACTCTTTGCCACCCCATGAACAGTAGCCCACCAGGCTTCTCTGTCCATGAGATTCTCCAGGCAAGAATACTGGAGTGGATAACCATTTCCTTCTCCAGGGGACCTTCCCAGGCTTGATCCCTGGCTCTCTTGCATTGCAGGCAGATTCTTTACTGTCTGAACCACCAGGGAAGCCCCACATGGTTATGCACCTTGCAATAACTATTTGAGAGCTTATATGTGCACCTGTGTATACAGAGTTTACACAAAATACTGTAAGTCAATTAGTTGACAACAGATGGAAATTAGAAGTGTTCTAAGTTATTGGTATTAGTGATAGAACACTATATATTCTTCATTATAGATTTAAAATCTTCTCTGATTTTTCCATTTCCAGTCTTTTAAAATTCAAAATTGTATCATATTTTATGCTTACAGGACATTTTCTTCAATAAATTCAGTCTTTCACTTTGGTTTCTTATTCTGTTACTTCACATATGGTTTGTTATATTCCCAATTAAATCGTATTCCGATTTTTCTTGTAATAGTAATAATAATACAACTTTTTCAGATCAAATAAAGCCTCCCCAAGGAGTTGTTTCCCTTACATCCTGGCTAAAGTGCAGCTTTTTCTGAACAGTCAATAATGATTTGGATCTACTATATTGTATTCACAAGGCCTAAAGCTCAGCTTTAAAAAAAGGAAAAAAAAAAATAAAAGAAGAAAAAAAAAAAAAACTCTGACATTAAAAAATGTTCTCTATTAAGATATTGACAAAAATATCATTTCCAAGTAGCATTTTTTTTTAATTTTTTACTCATTCGTTGAGCAAGCACTAAAATACCTTCTGTGCATGAAAACTTTTTTGCTATACTATACAGAATAGTAGTAGTTTGGATCATATGATAATGGACTTTTTTGGTATAGTTGATTTTGTTGTTTTTAATGAATACAGGAGAACTTTTATATCCATGTGAATATTTTCCCTTTTAATCAGTCTTCACTTAAGCAGGCTCATATTTTCCAACTCCCCCTCCCACCTTTTTTATTCTGGAAACACTCAACTCTCAAGATTCACTTGATACCAAGCAGAGAAATAATGAACTTTAGATCTGCAAGAGATCTTAGAAATGGTGTTGGTAAAATACTCGTTCATATTGTGGATAAATCCAAGATTTTGTCAGAAATCCAAATGAATATGAACTGTATGAAAGAAGGAAGAAACAAAGTCTGGAGGGCTATTTAAAAAAGAGTAGATTTGGCTGCAATTTGAAATTTGCCTGAGGAATAGACAGAGACTAAGTGAACAGGACTTTGTGAGTGAGGGAGCAGCAAAGGGAAGAGGAAATATAACCAAAGAATGAAGAGACTTGGAGGCTCTTCCTGTGAATTCTATTTTAAGTTTTGGGTTGGCTTTACTCATATTCTAGCAAGTACCAATATTAGTGGAAATGAATAGAAGAAGTAACAGACACATGAGCACACACTTGTCTAGGAAATGGGTTGAGAAAACAGGAGTGATCTGTGCAGGTCATGCTTCACTTATTAAACATAGCCCCTTATCGCTCCCTTAGCCTTTACCACATCTGTAATGGTTAATTTAGGGCTTCCCAGGTGGGTCAAATGGTAAAGAATCTGCCTGTAATAATGGAGATCCAGGGTTGATCCCTGGGTCAGGGAGGTCCCCTGGAGAAAGAAATGACAACCCACTCTAGTATTCTTGCCTGGAGAATTCCATAGACAGAGGAGCCCTGGTGGGCTACAGTCCATGGGGTTACAAAGAGTCAGACATGACTGAGGACCAACATTTTCACTTTCAATGGTTAATTTTATGTGTCAACATGCCTGGGCTATGGTGCTCAATTGTTTGGCCAAATCACAGTTTATATGTTTCTGTGAGATTTTTTTAAAATGTGATTAACATTTAAATCAGTAAAATTTTAATAAAGTGATTTACCCTCCATAATATGCATGGGCCTCAACCAAAGAGTTGAAGCCCTTGAAGCAAAAGCTGAGATCCCCCAAGGATGAAAGAATTTTGTCATTCTCTTTCTCTCTTTCCATACACACACACACACACACACACACACACACACACACACGATACATACATACATACATAGATTTATTCATACATACGTACCTTGGCTAATACAGTATCCTAACAGAAACATTTTCCAACAGGTAAAGAGGCAGAGGGTCAATACAGAGAATGACTGCTAATGAGAAATGGGGTTTCTTAATGGAATGGTTGAACTTCTCTGAAATTGAAACTGAGCAGGGGCCTGTGGGGTCCTCCTGGGTACAAAAGCTTTTGTGTCCCTTATTTCTTGTTTGTGGGAAAAAGGCTTTCAGTCTCCTAGACCTTCCCTGAGTTCCAAAGGGTAGATCCAAGCACTTATTAAATGGGAGGAAAAGGGATCCCAGAAACAAAGGAATGGCATCAAGTAACAATGGTGCAGGCATGGGACAGTGTCCAGGTTCCTCCTCAAGGAGGAGATATGCACAGAACCATCTGATACGTATCTCTGAGTTCTTCTACAGGAACTAAGCCCCCACCCACGTGGAGGATGGTAACTTCAGGCTGAGCACAAGTATGTGTACCCCAAAGGGAATGGAACCAAAAAGTTGATTGAGATTCCTGAAACACCATCCTATTACCTCACCACCAACCAATCAAAAGAGAGTCACACACTCTCCCCATAAATTTGCCTGAAACCCAATTAAGGAGCTTAGGTATTTTGAGCATGAGCCACTGGTTCTCCTCACCTGGTCCTTGCAGCAGACCTTTCTCTGCTCCATACTCCAGTGTTCCAGCTTGCTTGTCACTGTGTCTGGAGCACGTAAACTTGGGTTTGGCAACCCCATCCCATCCTTTTAAGGGAAACTGACTTCTGAGGAGAAAGTGGAGCCTAGGTGCCTGTCCCTCCTACCCCTCCTAATGGAGCCAAGACCTGCCCTCTGGAGCCAGCAGTCTTCAGCGAGAAGCATCCCAGGAGCGACTTGAGAGCAGAGCACTAGCCCAGATCTCTCTGTCCCTCCCCCGCTCAGCTTTCTCTGAGCAGAGTCTTAGCTGATTAACTCCCTTGTATAAACCATTTTCTCCTCAGTTATTATCCCTTTTCTGACCTCCTCCTTATTGAACTGAAAACGTATTTCTGAGTAAGCTGTTGGTTTTGGTTGTTAGAGAGGGAAGTGCTGACGGAAAAAATAGAGAAAACAGAAGAAGGAGAATGCAAAGGGATGGGTGAATCTGGGACAATACAAGGGGTTTAAGCAGCAGAAGCCTCTCACCAGGAGGAATAATCAGGGTTAACGTGGAGGTGGAGGCCATCCCTTGAAGAACCTTCTGCATGTGATAAGCTGACCCACTTCTGTGTGAGCCATCAGTGGACTTCCTCACCTAGGATCTTAGACATCAGTGGTTTCAGGTCAGTGGGCTGGAGAATTGAGCTGAAAATTGTGGAGGAAAGGAAGAAATTTGGGATGTTTTGTCTGATTATGTCTGAGGGGTGGAAAATGAAAAGAAAGGGCTATAAAGCTGGCTTTTGTTACAGTGGTAGTAATAGAGGAACAGTGTAAAGCTTAGGATAAAAGAATGAACAAAGATACCCAAGGTAATGGCCTGGATACTTTAGGTTCAGCATCAAACTAAGCAGCTGGGAGAACCTCAAAATTGGTTTGCTGATTGTAGAACAACAAACTTTGTTGATAACTGTTTTTTTTCCTTTTCACATTTCGAGTACTGATTTGTTTTCAAACAAGAATTGGTGATGATGTATAATCAACATGGACCAATGTGGTGACCATAGTTAATAATATTGTATTTCATATTTCAAAGTTGCTAAGACAGTAGATCTTACAAGTTATCATCACAAGAAAAGCAATTTTTTTAACTGTGTATGGAGGTGGATATTAGCTAGACTTAATGTGATCATTTTGCAATATTCACAAATATCAAGTCATTATGTCATACACCTCAAACTAATATAGTGTTATATGTCAGTTCAGTTCAGTTCAATCACTAAGTTGTGTCCGACTCTTTGCAACCCCATGGACTGCAGTACGCCAGGCCTCCCTGTCAGTCACCAGCTCCTGGAGTTTATTTAAACTCATGTCCTTTGAGTTGGTGATGCCATCCAACAATCTCATCCTCCATCGTCCCCTTCTCCTCCCAACTTCAATTTTTCCCAGCATCAGGGTCTTTTCCGATGAGTCAGTTCTTCACATCAGGTTACCAAAGTATTTGAGCTTCAGCTTCAGCATCAGTCCTTCCAACGAATATTCAGGATCAATTTCCTTTAGGATAGATGGGTTGGATCTCCTTGCAGACCGAGGGACTCTCAAGAGTCTTTTCCAACAACATAGTTCAGAAGCATCAATTATTCAGTGCTCAGCTTTCTTTATAGTCCAACTCTTACATCCATACATTATTACTAGAAAAACCATAGCTTTGACTAGATGGACCTTTGTTGGAAAAGTAAAGTCCCTGCTTTTTAATATGCTGTTTAGATTGGTTATACTTCCAAGGAGCAAGCTTTTTTAAATTTCATGGCAACAGTCATCATTGCAGTGATTTTGGAGCCCCTCCACCAAAATAAAGTCTCTCACTGTTTCCATTGTTTCCCCGTCTATTTGCCATAAGTGATGGGACCAGATGCCATGATCTTAGTTTTCTGAATGTTGAGTTTTAAGCCAACCTTTTCACTCACTTCTTTCAACTTTCATCAAGAGGCTCTTTAGTTCTTCTTTGCTTTCTGCCATAAGGGTGGTGTCATCTGCATATCTGAGGTTATTGATATTTCTCCCAGCAATCTTGATTCCAGCTTTGCTTCATCCAGTACAGCATTTCTCATGATGTAGTCTGCATATAAGTTAAATAAGCAGGGTGACAATATACAGCCTTGAAGTACTCCTTTATTGATTTGGAAATAGTCTGTTGTTCCATGCTTCTTGACCTGCATACTGATTTCTCAGGAGAGAAGTAAGGTGATCTAGTATTCCCATCTCTTTAAGAATTTTCCACAGTTTATTGTGATCCACACAGTCAAAGGCTTTGGCATAGTCAATAAAGTATAAGTAGATGATTTCCTGGAACTCTCTTGCTTTATCAATGATTTAATGGATGTTGGCAATTTGATCTCTGGTTCCTTTCTAAATCCACCTTGAACATCTGGAAGTTCATGGTTCACGTACAGTTAAAGTCTTGCTTGGAGTATTTTGAGCATTGCTTTGTAGCGTGTGAGATGAGTGCAACTGCGCAGTTATTTGAACATTCTTAGGCATTGCCCTTCTTTGGGATTGGTGTGAAAGCTGACCTTTCCCAGTCCTGTGGTCATTGCTGAGTTTTCCAAATTTGCTGACATATTGAGTGCACCACTTTCACAACTTTATCTTTTAGGATTTGAAACAGCTCAACTGCAATTCCTCACCTCCACTAGCTTTGTTCATAGTGATGCTTCCTAAGGCCCACTTGACTTCACATTCCAGGATGTCTGGCTCTAGGTGAGTGATCACACCATCATGATTATCTGGGTTATGCATATCTTTTTTGTATAGTTCTTCTGTGGATTCCCTGGTGGCTCAGACGGTAAAGCGTCTGCCTGCAATGCAGGAAACCCGGGTTAGATCTCTGGGTCAGGAATATCCCCTGGAGAAGGAAATGGCAATCCATTCCAGTACTCTTGCCTGGAGAATTCCATGGACAAAGGAGCCTGGTGGGCTACAGTTCATGGGGTCACAAAGAGGCGGACACAACTGAGTGACTTCACACATCATCTGTGTTTTCTTGCCACCTCTCCTTAATATCTTCTGCTTCTGTTAGGTCTTACTATTTCTTTCCTTTATTATGCCCATCTTTGCCTGAAATATTCCCTTGGTATCTCTAATTTTCTTGAAGAGCTCTCTAGTCTTTCTCATTCTTGTTTTCCTATATTTCTTTGCATTGATCACTGAAGAAGGCTTTCTTATCTCTCCTTGCTATTCTTTGGAACTCTGCATTCAATCGGTATATCTTTCCTTTTCTCCTTTGCCTTTTGTATCTCTTCTTCTCATAGCTATTTGTTAGGGCTCCTTAGACAACCATTTTGCCTTTTTGCCTTTATTTTTCTTGGGGATGGTTTTGATTCCTGCCTCCTGTACAATGTCATGAATCTCCATCCATAGTTCTTCAGGCACTCTGTAACAGTTCTAATCCATTAAATCCTTTTGTCATTTCTACTGTATAATCATAAGGGATTTGATTTAGGTCATACCTGAATGGTCTAATGGTTTTCCCTACTTTCTTCAATTTAAGTCTGAATTTGGCAATAAGGACTTCATGATCTGAGCCACAGACACCTCCATGTCTTGTTTTTGCTGACTATATAGAGCTTCTCCATCTTTGGCTGCAAAGAATATAATCAATCTGATTTCAGTATTGACCATCTGATGATGTCCATGTGTAGAGTCTTCTCTTGTGTTGTTGGAAGAGGGTGTTTACTATGACCAGTACATTCTCTTAACAAAACTCTATTTGCTTTTGCCCTGCTTCATTCTGTACTCCAAGGCCCAATGTGCCTGTTACTCCAGGTATTTTTTGACTTCCTACTTTTGCATTCCAGTCCCTTATAATGAAAAGGGCATCTTTTTTGGGTGTTAGTTCTAAAAGGTCTTGTAGGTCTTCATAGAAACGTTCCACTTCAGTGTCTTCAGCATTACTGGTTAGGGCATAGACTTGAATTACTGTGATATTGAATGGTTTGCCTTGGAAACAAACAGATTATTCTGTCATTTTTGAGATTGCATCCAAGTACTGCATTTCTGACTCTCTTATTGACTATGATGGCTACTCCATTTCTTCTAAGGTATTTTTGCCCACAATAGTAGATATAATGGTCATCAGAGTTAAATTCACCCATTCCAGTCCATTTTAGTTCGCTAATTCCTAAAATACCGATGTTCACTCTTGCCATCTCCTGTTTGATCCACAACTGCGTGTTGTCTTTGCTTTGGCTGCATCTCTTCATTTTTTCTGGAGTTATTTCTCCACCAATTTCCAGTAGTATAGTGGGCACCTACCTACCTGGGGAGTTCATCTTTCAGTTTCCTATCTATCTGCCTTTTCATACTGTTCATGGGGTTCTCAAGACAAGAATACTGAAATGGTTTGCCATTTCCTTCTCCAGTGGACCTCGTTTTGTCAGAACTCTCCACCATGACCCACCCAACTTAAGTCCATTATATGTCAACTATACCTCAATTTTTAAAAAGAGATTTTAAAAAACATTTAAAACATTAAAAAATATTATAATTAAAATTTAAAAAAAAATTAAAACAATTAATTAAAAATTAAAAAAATTAGAAAAGAGACTCATCAAAAATAAAAACAAGCCAAATAATTGATCATGGAAATGTGCCTATTATCTTAGTTCTTTAGGTTGTTCATGTATTTAGACACTCAATAATGAGAATCCACTCTAAGGTATGATTTATTTGAAAATTCTAAAAGAAAGTTCCTTCCTAGTCTACCCTTCTGTTTGAAGACTTTATTGAATACACAGAAGACTTTTAATGGATGCCTTCTGGCTTGAGCTCACTGGTTATATAAAATTCATTACTTTATTCATTCATTCGTTTATCTATCAAATATTTACATATTGGTTGCTCTACGCTCCAAACACTGTCCTGCTGCTGCTACTGCTGTTAAGTCTCTTCAGTCGTGTCCGACTCTGTGCGACCCCATAGACAGCAGCCCACCAGCCTCCCCCGTCCCTGGGATTCTCCAGGCAAGAACACTGGAGTGGGTTGCCATTTCCTTCTCCAATGCATGAAAGTGAAAAGTGAAAGTGAAGTCGCTCAGTCGTGTCCGCCTCTTAGCGACCCAATGGACTGCAGATCACCAGGCTCCTCCACCCATGGGTTTTACCAGGCAAGAGTACTGGAGTGGGGTGCCATTGTCTTCTCCAAAACATTGTCCTAGCTTCTGTGAATTTATGTGTAGCTGGGTACATGACATTATGTGGGTATTCCCATCTTTCCTTAATGAATATGTTTCTGAAAATTGATGTGCAGATCGAGTCATTTTTAGAAGAACTAAAGGAGCCTGATATTTATGAGAATTTCTGAGGAAAATCATTTTGTTATGTGGAAGACCTTTTTATAAGGAAAGTTGTCATATTCTAACGTGTCTGCTCTATAAACCTGTATTTCCATATGTTAGCTTTTCCTCAGCAGGAATACCACCTGTATTTTAATCCTAGGTTGTTGGGGTAGTAACATTTCAATTGGCTGCAGAATCTTAAACTAATCATTTTCTTTCTCGACATTAAAAAATGTTGAATGGCCAAACACTCATCAAAAATGTCAAAAATGTTTTCACTTTTGAAAAACTACTCTAAATGCTGAAGTGGCTTGATTAGGTTAGAGTGGTTTTTATATCATTTTTTATAACCACTTAACTTAAGGGTAACTTTTAATGACATCCTACCAAGAGCTTATGGAATTTTAAAGCAATCAGGATTTTCTCCTTCCAATATAGCAAGAAGAAAATTAAACCAATTTATGCTACCTATAAGGCCTGTTCTGTGTTCTGTATTTATGTTATTAAGTTAAGAATATGCAATATGATTTTCTTTAGCCATATGATGCTAACTTTTATTTGTGAATCACTTTAATGTTTTTTTCAGAGTGTTTTAATGTGTTTCTATTTTGAACCATGTCTAGCAACATTATGGACTATAATTTAATTCCCTTTTCTTGAAAATTTAAATATGAAGTTACCCAAAGCCATTGAATTAGAACTCATTTTGATTTTCGTTTTGTGTTTGTGCCTTTGTTCTCTTTACTTGTAGGAAGAATTAGAACTAGAAGGGAGCAGAAAGATATCATCATTTAATTATTTGATATTTTCTAATTCAAGGAGTAAATTAAATTGACCACTTCTTCATAATATAATGCATATGATAGGTTCTATATGATACTTTTTTTCAGGAGGGGATAAATCGTAAACAAACCACTCTCAGTAGGAGATAATGGCATAATAACATATAAGGGTTCCTGTTTCTCCATATCCTCACCAATGTTTTTACTGTTATTTTTTGATTATAGCTATTCTCATAACCATAAAATGGTATCTCATTGTGGTTTTAATATGCATTTCCCTAATGACTAATAATGTTAAGCATCTTTTCATTTGCATATTTGCATTTATATATCTCCCACGGTAATCTGATAGAACTTTCTCTGAAATCCTCATCAATTGTATAAATTATTTTTCATAATAAAAAACTATCTGATCTAAGAAAGTCATCATTCTTGAGGAAGTTATGAAGCCTCAGTTTATCTACCTGTTAAACCATAAAAAACAGGTGAGAGCAATTGCAGATCTGTTAGAGTGGAGACACAAGTGTTTCTTTTTTAACCTAAAATTATCTGTAAATATTTTATCATAAAGGTAAGATAGAAACTGTGACCTGCCCTGAGAAGACTCATCACTTCAGTTCAGTCCCTCAGTCGTGTCAGACTCTTTGTGACCCCATGAATCGCAGCACGCCAGGCGTCCCTCTCCATCACCAACTCCCAGAGTTCACTCAGACTTACGTCCATCAAGTCAGTGATGCCATCCAGCCATCTCATCCTCTGTCGTCCCCTTCACCTCCTGCCTGCAATCCCTCCCAGCATCAGAGTCTTTTGCAATGAGTCAACTCTTCGCATGAGGTGGCCAAAGTAATGGAGTTTCAGCTTTAGCATCATTCCTTCCAAAGAAATCCCAGGGCTGAACTCCTTTAGAATGGACTGGTTGGATCTCCTTGCAGTCCAAGGGACTCTCAAGAGTCTTCTCCAACACCACAGTTCAAAAGCATCAATTCTTTGGTGCTTAGCCTTCTTCACAGTCCAACTCTCACATCCATACATGACTACTGGAAAAACCATAGCCTTGACTAGACGGTTAGAACTGGACATGGAACAACAGATTGGCTCCAAATAGGAAAAGGAGTACGTCAAGGCTGTATATTGTCACCCTGCTTATTTAACTTCTATGCAGAGTACATCATGAGAAACTCTGGACTGGAAGAAATATAAGCTGGAATCAAGATTGCCGGGAGAAATATCAATCCCCTCAGATATGCAGATGACACCACCCTTATGGCAGAAAGTGAAGAGGAACTAAAAAGTCTCTTGAGGAAATTGAAAGAGGACAGTGAAAAAGTTGGCTTAAAGCTCCATTCAGAAAATGAAGATCATGGCATCTGGTCCCATCCCTTCATGGGAAATAGATGGGGAAACAGTGGAAACAGTGTCAGACTTTATATTTTTGGGCTCCAAAATCACTGCAGATGGTGACTGCAGCCATGAAATTAAAAGAGGCTTACTCCTTGGAAGAAAAGTTATGACCAACCTAGATAGCATATTCAAAAGCAGAGACATTACTTTGCCGACTAAGCCCCGTCTAGTCAAGGCTATGGTTTTTCCTGTCGTCATGTACGGATGTGAGAGTTGGACTGTGAGGAAGGCAGAGTGCTGAAGAATTGATGCTTTTGAATTGTGGTGTTGGAGAAGACTCTTGAGAATCCCGTGGACTGCAAGGATATCCAACCAGTCCATTCTGAAGGAGATCAGCCCTGGGATTTCTTTGGAAGGAATGATGCTAAAGCTGAAGCTCCAGTACTTTGGCCACCTCATGCGAAGAGTTGACTCATTGGAAAAGACTCTGATGCTGGGAAGGATTGGGGGCAGGAGGAGAAGGGGACGACCGAGGATGAGATGGCTGGATGGCATCACTGACTTGATGGACGTAAGTCTGAGTGAACTCTGGGAGTTGGTGATGGAGAGGGACGCCTGGCGTGCTGCGATTCATTGGATCACAAAGAGTCGGACATGACTGAGTGACTGGACTGAACTGAACTGAACTGATCAGACGGACCTTAGTCAGCAAAGTAATGTCTCTGGTATTGAATATGCTATCTAGGTTGGTTATAACTTTCCTTCCAAGAAGTAAGCATCTTTTAATTTCATGGCTGTAGCCACCATCTGCAGTGACTTTCGAGCCCCCAAAAATAAAGTCTGACACTGTTTCCACTGTTTCCCCATCTATTTCCCATGAAGGGATGGGACCGGATGCCATGATCTTCATTTTCTGAATGTTGAGCTTTAAGCCAACTTTTTCGTTCTCCTCTTTCACGTTCATCAAGAGGCTTTTTACTTACTCTTCACTTTCTGCCATAAGGGTGGTGTCATCTGCATATCTGAGGTTATTGATATTTCTCCCGGCAATCTTGATTCCAGCTTGTGCTTCTTCCAGCCCAGCGTTTCTCATGATGTACTCTGCATAGCATTTAAATAAGCAGGGTGACAATATACAGCCTTGACCTACTCCTTTTCCTACTTGGAACCAGTCTGTTGTTCCATGTCCAGTTCTAACTGTTGCTTCCTGACCTGCATACAGATACCTCAAGAGGCAGGTCTGGTGGTCTGGTATTCCCATCTCTCTCAGAATCTTCCACAGTTTATTGTGATCCACACAGTCAAAGGCTTTGGCATAATCAATAAAGCAGAAATAGATGTTTTTCTGGAACTCTCTTGCTTTTTCCATTATCCAGCGGATGTTGGCAATTTGATCTCTGGTTCCTCTGCCTCTTCTAAAACCAGCTTGAACATCAGGAAGTTCATGGTTCACGTATTGCTGAAGCCTGGCTTGGAAAATTTTGAGCATTACTTTACTAGCATGTGAGATGAGTGCAATTGTGTGGTAGTTTGAGCATTCTTTGGCATTGCCTTTCTTTGGGATTGGAATGAAAAGTGACATTTTCCAGTCCTGTGGCTACTGCTGAGTTTTCCAAATTTGCTGGCATATAGAGTACAGCACTTTCACAGCATCATCTTTCAGGATTTGAAATAGCTCAACTGGAATGCCATCACCTCCACGAGCTTTGTTCATAGTTTTGCTTTCTTAGGCCCACTTGACTTCACATTCCAGGATGTCTGGCTCTAGGTGAGTGATCATACCATTGTGCTTATCCGCGTCATGAAGATCTTTTTTTGTACAGTTCTTCTCTGTATTCTTGCCACCTCTTCTTAATATCTTCTGCTTCTGTTAGGTCCAGACCATTTCTGTCCTTTATCAAGCGCATCTTTGCATGAAAAGTTCCCTTGGTATCTCTAATTTTCTTGAAGAGATCTCTAGTCTTTCCCATTCTGTTCTTTTCCTCTATTTCTTTGCATTAATCGCTGACGAAGGCTTTCTTGTCTCTTCTTGCTATTCTTTGGAACTCTGCATTCAGATGCTTATATCTTTCCTTTTCTCCTTTGCTTTTCACTTCTCTTCTTTTCTCAGCTATTAGTAAGGCCTCCCCAGACAGTCATTTTGCTTTTTTGCATTTCTTTTCCATGGGGATGTTCTTGATCCCTGTCTCCTTTACAATGTCACGAACTTCATTCCATAGTTCATCACACACTCTATCTGCCAGATCTAGGCCCTTAAATCTATTTCTCACTTCCACTGAATAATCATAAGGGATTTGATTTAGGTCATATCTGAATGGTCTAGTGGTTTTCCCTACTTTCTTCAATTTAAATCTGAATTTGGTAATAAGGAGTTCATGATCTGAGCCACAGTCAGCTCCTGGTCTTGTTTTAGCTGACTGTATAGAGCTTCTCCATCTTTTGCTGCAGAGAATATAATTAATCTGATTTCGATGTTGACCATCTGGTGATGTCCATGTGTAGAGTCTTCTCTTGTGTTGTTGGAAGAGGGTGTTTGCTATGACCAGTGCATTTTCTTGGCGAAACTCTATTAGTCTTTGCCCTGCTTCATTCTGCATTCCAAGGCCAAATTTGCCTGTTACTCCAGGTGTTTCTTGACTTCCTACTTTTGCATTCCAGTCCTCTATAATGAAAAGGACATCTTTTTTGGGTGTTAGTTTTAAAAGTCTTATAAGTCTTAATAGAAATCTTCAACATCAGCTTCTTCAGCGTTACTCTTTGGGGCACAGACTTGGATTACTGTGATATAGAATGGTTTGCCTTGGAGAGGAATAGAGATCATTCTGTTGTTTTTGAGACTGCATCCAAATACTGCATTTCGGTCTCTTTTGTTGACCATCATGGCAACTCCATTTCTTCTAAGCGATTCCTGCCCACAGTAGTAGATATAGCGGTCATCTGAGTTAAATTCATCCATTCCAGTCCATTTAATTCACTGATTCCTAGAATGTCAACGTTCACTCTTGCCATCTCCTCTTTGACCACTTCCAATTTGCCTTGATTCATGGACCTGACATTCCAGGTCCCTATGCAATATTGCTCTTGACAGCTTTGGACCTTGCTTCTATCACCAGTCACACCCACAGCTGGGTACTGTTTTTGCTTTGGCTCCACAGACACATTAAAACCTGTAAATTCCTGTCTGAGTGTGCATGGAATACCTCCATTTCATAGCCTTTTTCTGGCTTCCTCTGCAGGCTGTGGAGAGGACCAAGGTGGATAAAAGGCCTAAGCCTTGAATTCCATGTGTCATCATTTTTTCTCCATGAAGCGCCCACAGATTGATATGCACACTAGAGTGAGAATGCCTTAAGCACCCATCTCTGAATATTCCACCTTATTATTCTTACCTGTTGGGCAGAACAGAATATAATCCTCCGTGTTAAGAAGATAATGTTCATACTCATTTAGGGAGAGGTCTCATCTCATACAAAACTGAGACCCAAGATTCCCTGGAGCACTTTCTATGAAGAGATAGAAAAACCAACATATCAACTCTTTGATTTTATAGGACCCACCTTGATCCTGGCCCAATCCTTTTTATTGATTATTAAAGCCACAGTATTTGCAGAGAACCACTCCATGGGCTCCTCCAAGAGTCAGTGCCATCCCCCAAAATCTGGCAAATCTTGAGATAACCAGGGCTTTCCCAATAAACTTTGCTTTAAAAATTGCCTAGTCCACTTTAAAAATCTAACTCCCCAAAGATACCACTTTCATCTTAATCAGTTCAAGGCAAACAGTGTGATTGGAAGCACATTCATAATCCAACAAGGTTAAATGCCAAGGGCTTAAGAGTTAGCACCTACTCGCTACTGTGGAATGGGATGCTATTTGTGGTTGATTCAGCTCCTTGCAGCAAGCTCTGTAATTGGAGAAACTGGGGAAGTGATCCCAGCTTCGTGTTCTGCTGGTTTCCAAATTCATTCTCATCTGTCTGACAAGTGGCCAGTTTGGAGAGTTCTTTTAAAACAAAGTAAAGGTGATGTCATCATTTTCAAGATTTCTCAAGATATTAAATCTTAAGTCAAAATGAAAGAGTGGACTAGGAGACAAATATTTTTTGTCTATAATAACTATAAACATAACTAGCATCTTTTTACAGTTTACAAATTTTTTTTTCCTCTGTAAAATTGCGTTTGAGTCCTATAGTATGTGAGGTAGAAGTGGTTACACGCATTTTCAGATGAGGAACTGAATCGAGTAACATTTTAGCGACTACTTCCATCTGGTGATTTGAAACAGTGTTTGGCGTCAGACCTGTTAGATGTGTGTCCCAAAGTAGGAATGAACTGTGACAAATTGTCTAATGTCTCAGTTTTCCCATCTGTAAAATATTGATTACAATAGTCACTGCCATCAGGTTGTGTGGGGATTAAATAAAATGCTGCCTATAATCCATTCATTTCAGTGCACAACACAGAATAAGCGCTCAGTACATTTCAGCCTCTTTAACCAACTGTTATGGTCATTCAAGCCAAAGGCAAACTTAAAATAGGACCCACCTACAATAAGGAACCCACATTTACTGACTCTATGTTTCAGTCTCCTCTCTATCTCTTTCTGCCTACTATGTCAGATAGTACTCCTTATTTGAATAGTGAATATTCAACCAAGAAATACAATGATTCTCTGGTATAACTGCAGAATTATGAAGGAAACTTGAAAGATTTCAGATGTCTAGTATTTATTCTACAAAACCTTGGAATGCTGTATGGAGATAGGCCATACACATATGACACAGGTGCTTTCATAAAGCATGCTGAAGCCTCAGGTGAATCAAATTGAAAATAGATCTCAAGATTCAAGAAAAGGAGACCTGTGGACTGAAATAAGGAAGAGCAGTTTTTGTCATAGTTATTTTTATTGTTGTTCTTATTGATTTTTAAGGACGTGGATAGACTGAAGCTAAGCCTTGAAGTTGACAAGTGAGGAAGACAGGAATGGCAGAATGAGTAGCATGAGAAAAGGAATAAACCAGAAATGAACATGGGAAAAAAGTTACAGAAAGAATTTAGTGGAGTTACCAGAGGCAATTTCATATTGTTGGGTTTTACAAGGCAGAGATCAGTGGATCAAAGGTGTTGATGCTAGCGGTGGGTGCTCTCCCCATGTGTCCCTTGGTGGGAATGGACTGGCTCTAGGGTGAGTGATTTCTATGGGCCTGGAAGAAGCTTTAACTTGTTCACTATTAACCAGCATGTAAGACAAAATCCATGGCCATGCCCAGCTAAATATCATACTCTGATTTGATCCTTAGCTAAAGATAAAACTTTTTCTTTATGTGTGTATGTATGTGTCTGTGTGTCTATGTGTGCATGTCTCCTTCCAGGAACAGTTTCCACACTGATCCTCCCATTTCCTGCTATGCATTGTTTATAGAGCTGGCCCCGCTTTAAGGAACAGCTGGAAAGCTGGCTCCTTAGCCTTCAGGCCACTATAGACTACAAGTCTTCCAGCAGAACCAGATTAATGGGATTGGGTACAACTATAGTAGGTTGCACTAATTAATCAATTTTATTTTACTTTATATACTTGTAGTTGAAGCCTTTACATTTAGTATGCAAATTTATGTAAATTAAAATTCAAATACATGCAAACAGATATGCAAATGTGTGTCCCTAGATTTGCTAGGGAAAAAAATCTGGTAGCCCTACTGTAAATTCCTAAAATGCAGTTGGGGGAAGGGAGAGAGAGCTTGAACTACTCTTGCAGCTCTGTCTGCTTTTAATTTGTTAATATATGCAAGTTGAAAATGAAAATAAAAACATGTTTTACTTAGCTGCTCCTTATGTTATAAAATAGAAAGCTGAAAATCTGCAACAATAACACGAACAAAATCTGTGAGTCTCCTCATTGAGATAAGAATTCCAAAGTTTTATTTATTCCAGAATCATCTGCCTTTAGGCAGCAAGTCCCAGAAGTGTGGATTTCTTACTTTTAATTGATTGAATTGAAGCTATAACCAAACCCAGAGCAAGTGTTCTTAGAGCCCTAAAACATAAGACTTTTTAACAGAAGCTCTGAGCTGTATATAAACTGCTTGGGAATCCACAATGGAAACCGAACAAAAGTCGGACAAAAATTAAATAATGAAAAAAATACAATTTTGATTAAATAATGTTGAACAAATATTTTATTTAAAATACTATTACTTCCAAGTGAGCTCAAGCTAAGGAATAGGAGCATTTTCTATGCAGATCCAAATGGAAACTTCCCAGAAAGAAAAGTATAGGCCAGCAGCCTACTTGAAAACATTGTATAATGCAGTAGAGGTGATAGGTACCTGATCCTTACAATGTTTTATGTTGCAGTTACTTGCAAGCAGGTCTAATCATTGGGAAAATAGTAAATGAAGAGCAATAAATATTAGAATGAACCCTGGCCCAAGCATTTGAAGAACTGGATTTAGTGCTGGCTCTACCGTGTCAGTACTATGACATTTTGTCACAAAAGAATTCTAGGCTTCAATTTTATCATTGATAAAATAAGATAATAATAATTGCCTGGCCTTCTCAAAAGCTTTCTATGCCTTTCAAATGAGAAACTGTACAGTACTAAACAGATGTTAATTACTTTTTCAAAAGTTTATCTCTGGTCATTGCCAAGTTTTCCTTTCTGGAAGGCCTTTAAGCACTCACGACTTGGTTACAGATTAAATCTGATCAATTAAAGATTAGAAAACATACATAAGGAACTTAATGTCTCAAGACAAAAAATCTTAAAGTAAACACAACTAGGAGTTATGTCAGTAAGGAGACACAGTGTAATGGAAAAGTGAAAAGAGGCTATTTCTTAAATTTGTGAGCATGATCACAAATCATGATCTCCCCTGTACAATGGGACTCCACAGTATATGGATTAAACTGTGTGAAATGAAAATATCTCGTGCCATATTATTAAAAAGGAAATGTCACAGCCATCAACGATTTTTGGCCTCCAAATGTGAATGAAGAAGTGACATGAAAGTTCTTCAGTTGGTGACTCTTTGAGACCCATGGACTAAACAGTCCACGGAATTGTCCAGGTCAGAATACTGAAGCGGGTAGCTGTTCCCTTCTCCAGGGGATCTTCCCAACCCAGGGATCAAACACAGATCTCCTGCATTGCAGGCGGCTTCTTTACCAGCCGAGCTGCCAGGGGAGTCCAAATGTAAATGGGGGCTCCCAAAAGTTGTCCTGCAGATGCTTCCTGCCACCCACCCCACAGTGATTGCTGAGGAGCTGGGGGAATGCCCGAAGAAAGGTTAACAAGGAAACAGGGATGGCCCCAGATAACTGAGGTGCGTATAAAATTGTTGCAGGAAGAGGGACCCCTTCCAGGGCCTGAAACTGGGCTTTTGTCTAACACTCGGAAATGAATTGCCCGAGGAGACACATGTGCTGACAAAGCAAGAGATTTTATTGGGAAAGGGTACCCGGACGGAGAGCAGCAGGGTAGGGAACTCGGGAGAACAGCTCTGCCACATGGCTCGCAGTCTTGGGTTTTATGGTGATGCGATTAGTTTCTGGGTCATCTTTGGTCAATCATTCTAATCCAGAGTCTTTCCTGGTGGTGCACACATCGCTCAGCCAAGATGGATGCTAGCGAGAGGGATTCTGGGAAGTGGATGGACATGCGGTGTCTCCTTTAGACCTTTCCCAAACTCTTCTGGTTGGTGGTGGCTTGCTGCTGCTGCTGCTGCTGCTGCTAAGTCGCTTCAGTCGTGTCCGACTCTGCATGACACCATAGACGACAGCCAACCAGGCTCCCCCGTCCCTGGGATTCTCCAGGCAAGAACACTGGAGTGGGTTGCCATTTCCTTCTCCAACGCATGAAAGTGAAAAGTGAAAGGGAAGTTGCTCAGTCGTGTCTGACTCTTAGCGACCCCATGGACTGCGGCCCACCAGGCTCCTCCGTCCATGGGATTTTCCAGGCAAGAGTGCTGGAGTGGGGGGGCCATGGTGGCTTATTAGTTCCATGTTCCTTATCAGGATCTCCTGTCATAAAACAACTCATGCAAATGGTTACTATGGTGCCTGGCCAGGTTGGGCGGTTTCAATCAGTGTGTTTCCCCTAACACCTACAGAATCTAAAGTTCTCACCTACTGGGTGAAGATAAAAAAGTATTCTGAGATTAGAAAGGAAATGTCTCCAATGAGAATATTTAATTTGATTGGCAAGCACTAACACTAATGTTTCCTGGGGGCAGACATTCAGGATCAGGGGACTGCTTTAAGGAATTCAATCTTGCAGCTCTCGCTTCCAGACCATGTGGGCCTGTGATGTGTGGGCACCTTTGTTATGCCTTAAGTGAGAAACAGTTAAAGAGTGACAGTGACAATATCACACTTAGGAATGTCACTCACGAGGAGTCTTGGCAAGTGCTTTGTTATGGCAGACAAAGGAAAAATAAGAGACATGTATGAATTCAAAACTTTCAGCTCATGTTCATTGGTAGCATGGGGCTATATGTAGTTAACAGAGCAAAGTCCAGGGGATTCTGTAATGCAGAAGTACTAAACCAGAGAAAATGGACACAGTTTAGTATCTATTTTGCTGCAGAGGTAATTGGCAGACATATTTTCTAGAAAATAGGCAAAGCTAAACTAGGATCTGGAGGAGAGGGAATGGCTTCGTTGACATGGAGGAGCAGCTGAAATCCTGGATGACAAGAAGTCCAGAGATGAGAGAAGAGGTAGTCATTTAATGGCCTAAGAAAGAGGCAAGCACTTAGCAATCTGGGAGTAAATAAGCCTCAGGAAGCCAAGGTGCTGAGGAAAGAGAAGTTCAATAAAGAAGAGCTGATGGGCAGCAGACAGCATTTTCATGAGAATCTAATACAACAGAAAAATCAAAGGCAAGTCAATGGGTCCAGCAGTGAACTGATGTTACTGATCCATCCTTGATTGACTATTATATGTCCGCTAAAGTGATGTCATGAAAACTATGGACCAGCATGATAAATGTGCCTATGGTGTAAGCAAAAAAGGTAAACATACCTGTGTTAAAGAAGGCTAGTTGGGAGAGAGGATGAGTAGGGGGATATAAGGTAGACATGTATGTGAAGATGTCTAACATTAATTGTATGCAATTAGTAGCAATATGAGAAATTCAGCATCCACATTAGCACTTTATATTTTTGACCACATTGGCTCTTCAACTCATTAACACTCATGCAAAGTATGATGTTTTCATTTTTATTAATGAGAAGAGAACAGAAGTTTCAAATGAGGCACCTGTTTCAGGAAAAGACTACAAGAAACCCAGGCATGTCCCTGTGGGAAGGAAGATTTGTAGTGGGTCAAACCTAAAACCTTCACTTTATGATTTTGTTGTTGTGGTTTAGTAGCTAAGTCGTGGCCAATTCTTTGTGACCCCATGGACTGTAGTCTGTCAGGCTCCTCTGTCCATAGGATTTCCCAGGCAAGAATGTTGGAGTGGGTTGCCATTTCCTTCTCCAGGGGATTACCTGACCCAGGGATCAAATCAGCTTCTGCTGCATTGGCAAGCAGATTCTTAACCAACTAAGCCCACCAGGAAAGCCCATTATTTGGGATACATTGGTTAAATTATATACATATATACTATATACATATAGTATATTACTAAATTTGGTTTCATGTCTTTCTTTCTTTTTTTTCTTTGTAAGTATGGCTACCAAAATATTTAGCAGCCCATGTGTGGCCTTCATGACTCTCCCACAGGATCGCGTTGGTCTGTAGTGTGCACCACCTGGTATCTGGGTCTGCTTGTCACCTATAACCATTCTGTGCCTGCTCCCTGATGCTGCCTCTGTTTACTTGAGCCCCAGAGACCATGGCGGGAAGGGGCCCTCGTGCTGAGATGTAGATGTGTGAGTGTCTTATGTACCCCTCTGGCCACTGTCTCTCAGAAAGCACCCTGTGAACAGATCCATTGAGGTTAATTTCGTAGTACACAAAGTTCCCCTCAGCCAGGAAAGTAATATGACAGTTATTTCTGAATAACAGATGCAGAATATTATCTCAAACGTTCATCATATGTGTTGGGACAACATAGGGAAGATATCAGACTCTTTACAAAACACTTCTGGGAGTGTCTATCCCCTTTCCATATTCAGATTATTGGTTATTCCTCAACTGAACTTGACCAGTCCTCTAAGTGATATCCAGTCTCATATTGCCCTGGAAAGCTTCCCTCTCTAAGAGTTCCACACAATTCAGACTCAGTTGTCCTCTGCACCAGCAAGCCAGGCCTTGTATTTTATTTAAACACTGAGCGTGTTAACTTCCTCATCAGCTCCTCTACCCCGTGGCTGTGTGTCTGGTGCTTGAATCTTCCAGTCCAGGGTTGCTTCTATGTCTGTGATAGCCATTCAACAATTGAACTGTTTCAAAGTATAATCTTTAAACCATGAGAATTAATGCACACACACTCACACACACACATACTCAGAGGCACAAACTTCACAAGGGAAAATATATGTGCATATGTAATATCAGTTGATATGCAAATGCCTATTAAGATAATCTACTTGAGAAACAGAAACATTTAACTCTACTTTTAATCACTCAGATTAATTCCTCCACAGGCATTAATAAATATTCTACTTCTTATAGGATATAACAAATGCTAGTAAAACAAATTATCTTATCTAGGTCTTCCTTGGATGGGTGGAAGGTGGTTACTCACAGTGTATGACTTCCTTAGTTTTAGCATCCAGGGTCACCACAGTTTACTCCAGTGAAAAATTTGATTTTAGACTAAAGCCAAGAGTAATCCAAAAAAAAAAGAAAAAAGCAATATAAAGTACAAACACAGTAGCAAAATTTAAAAACAGCAAAACACAGTATTAGAATCTGTTAATCTTCTCAAATATATTTGATTATATATTTGCTTTGCAAATGGCATACCACCTTGTATACTTTTTTCATAAAATTGATTAGAAGCACTTTCTCCAGGAAAGCTGATATTAAATGATATAATTCTAAAAATGTCTTTGTAGATAAATGTCTCATGTTTTTTATGCACTCTAGAAGGAAAAGGCATACTTTGTGTCTTGTCTACTAGGGTCCTTACAAAATCCCAATGCCTCGGTCGTTTAAACAATAGAAATTTATTTTCTCACAGTTCTGGAAGCACAGTTTCCAGAAGGTGACAGCCAGTTCAGTTCCTGGTGAAAGTTTTCTTCCTGGTTTGCAGATAGCCACCTTCTGACTATGTCCTCCCAATACAGAGGCAGAGTTCTCAAAAGGGCACCAGCCATATCAGACTATGGAACTCCCTTATGACTTCCTTTAACCTTCATAACCTCTTCAGAGACTTTATTTTCCAATGTCACACTGACGGTTAGGGCTTTAACATATGATTTTTGCGAGAACGCAAGCTATCAGTGTATAACACCACACTGTGTTTTATGAAAATCCTACCTACAAACATTCCAATTTAAAGAACAGATAGATGGGCAATCATTTGTGCTGTTAGAGACAACTGGGGCTGTTGTTTGAGTACTGTGTTCACAGAAGATGGCATGATATAGAAATATTGACATTCAGCTCTGGCTGATTGGGCTTTACTCATGGCTTTGCTACCATTCTCTTTGTGAGCCTAGGAAAGTCCTTAAATTTTCTAGGTCTTAGTTCCCATTTCAGTAACTTAAACAATTTTTTGCTCTTCAATTGGCAAGCATAGTAAAGGAGAAGAGGCATAGAATGAAGGAAAAGGGGATCTCTCTTTTATTCTGTGTCAGTTTATATATGCAACCCAAATTTTAGTGGAGAAATTTCTAAATCATGCCAATGTCCCCAATATTTACATAATACTGGAGTGGGTTGCCATTTCCCTCTCCAGGGTATCTTCCTGACTCACAGATGGAACCCAGGTCTCCTGCATCGCAGGCACATTCTTTACAACATCTGAGCCACTGGGGAAACCTAGTCTATTAGCAGAAAATATGGTGTTCCTTAATTTTGTTGCCCTTCCACAGTGACCAAATCAGTCTTCACTTGATTTTTGTCTTTCTAATCTCTCTTTTTGGAGAAGGCAATGGCACCCCACTCCAGTACTCTTGCCTGGAAAATCCCATGGACTGAGGAGCCTGGTGGGCCACAGTCCATGGGGTCGCTAAGAGTCAGACACTACTGAGTGACTTCACTTTCACTTTTCACTTTCATGCATTGAAGAAGGAAATGGCAACCCACTCCAGTGTTCTTGCCTGGAGAATCCCAGGGACGGGGGAGCTTGGTGGGCTGCTGTCTATGGGGTCGCACAGAGTCGGACACGACTGAAGCGACTTAGCAGCAGCAGCAGCAGCAGTCTCTCTTTTTATCCGCTGAACTTGGAAAGACGATACAAGATTTAACTCAGTATT
Organism: Capra hircus; assembly: GCF_001704415.2. Classification (NCBI taxonomy): domain Eukaryota; kingdom Metazoa; phylum Chordata; class Mammalia; order Artiodactyla; family Bovidae; genus Capra; species Capra hircus. The sequence continues at coordinate 18,516,171 of NC_030831.1, read as the reverse complement.
TACTAATGGGTTGTCGTCTAATTTATGTTGGTAAACCTGGTTGACAACAGTGGAGAGAAAAGAGGGAAAAAAATGGAAACGAAAGATTAAAATGTTAATAATAAAAGAGTTACTAACTGGGGCTGACTTTATGGACATCAACATTTCCAATCTTTTTTTTTTTTTTTTTTTTAGTTTACTTGAGGAAATACCAATGGAAGAAGATCTTTAAGATATGCTCCAAAACAACCTGATTTTCTTTGGCCATAAAGAAGACAACTGGTTCACGTGCTTATACGTAATACATTTTAAAAACAAAATACCCTCCCTAGAGTTTTCCTGCTTTTTATAGGAAGAAATTGCACTGAATGTTTCCACGGAATTAAAGATGGATAATATACTCTCTATTCCCTCGACATGTATTTAGTTTCCTAGTGAAATGATCAAAGAGTTTGGACTTCCCTGGGTGTGTTGACAATGATCTAGGCAAAGTCTAGTGAGTATGGCAAGAGTGGGTAGTCTCACTCAAAGAGAAAGTAACTGGGTCATCCATGAAATCATATTTGAGACTCAGTACTACACGTGTCCCCAGCTCATTCTTTAGAAAGAGGAGTTTCATGTCATGAAAAGGATAACAAATAAGATCATAAAAATAGTGTTGTTCTGCCTAGTACTATCCAGTGGAAGGAAGGGATTTTCAGGCCATTTCTAACCAATGAGAAGCACCAAACTGTCTATCACAGTCTATCAATTTAACCCCATGGATGAGTGTATCACATGTACCTTCTTAATACTGATCTCCAGAGCATAGCATAATGATTGGTGCACACATTTCTTTGGAGTCTAACTTTGCTCAATTTCTTTACAAAGGTACACTAGCCACATTGGGTTTTATAAAGTACATTGAGTGCTATCTTGTGGTTAATATGGTATTCAGCATCCATTCGTTCCTTTTTCTTTTGTACTTTTCTGTAGTACAGGTTCCAAAAACCTAGGGACAATATAGCCCACATTTTCCTGAAGCTAAAGTTCTGGCTAGGGAAAACTAATACCTTCTAATGAGATGCACTTGAGCAAGATTGGAAGTCAGAAGTGAGATGACACTTTGACTCTTTCTTTTAGTTAGCAAGGCTGGAAAAGGGGATCTTATCTGACTCAGCATTTGAGGAGTTAGTCTTTAATGTCATCTGATGTTGAGACAGCTGGACTAGTGGTGTGGCAGTCTTAAATCATCAGCCTCAGCCTTAGTGAGGTACATTTGTGGATGCATTGGCTTCTTTTTTTGGCTGATTCCTTGATTTCCCTGTCTGTGGAGAATGTTCTTGAACTCAGTACTGCCAATAGTACTCCATTATTGTCTTTCTTGCTGCTTTGTTTATTCAAATTCAATCCTACCTCCTGGCCAAGATTCACAAGCTAGTAAAGATAAATCCTTTCTTGGCCCCATACTGGGAGTCTCCCAAAATAGTGACTTGTGTTCATAGATAATGCTGCTCAGCTAAGCTCTAGTTATACAGATTTATTTTCAGCACAAATTCATTCAGTGACACATTTTTCTGGGATGTCATTGAGATGGTTTTGAATAAGATGGGTAAGACCCTTGTTTTCATGCAGTTGCAGTGAGGAAAACAAAAATGTATTTATAAACAAAGAGGATAAAATTAGAGACAAACATAAAAATGAAAATTAGGCACCATAATATAAGAGGGAGAAGGATTATTTAAATTGTGGGTGATTGAGCTGAATTCTGAAGGATGAGCAAAAGTTAGGTAAAGTACTAAGCAGAAAGCCTGTCACTTGAAGAAGCAGTACATATGGACACCGTAAGATTCAAACAGACTTGGCATGTTTGTACAAACAGAGCAGTCAATAAGGCTGGAAAGTGGTAAGTGAGGGAGAGAGTTTTACAAAGTGAAGCTGGAAAAATAGGTAAGGCCAGATACCAGAAGGAGAAACATTATTTCAAGATGGAAAGCTGTCCATTTCTCAGTAAAGGAAGTAATATAATGACATTTAATTTTTAGTGAGATTTTAGGCTACTAAATGAAAATGGACTGTGAATCTGTTCAGTAGTGGAAGAAGGGGTACAAGCATTTAATAATGATCTTGCAGGAGTCTAGGCCATTTGTGACAGTGACCGAGGCCAGAGGTATGCCTGTGGACATATATATATATATATATATATATATAAAGAGTTATAGGTTACTTTACTTTAATCTAAGTAATTGGATGAATGTGGTGTGGTTTGTTGAGATATAAAGGATTCAAGAAGTAAAAGATTTGGGGAGACAAAGGAAACAAGACACTTAAGAGGGGGAAAAATAGACCAAAGAGCAAGCAGTAAAATGATGTAATTATTGTGTCAATGTCCCACTCTCTACAATTATTAGAGACGTGAACTTGGGAGCTAAGCAGGTATGAGTTCAAATCCTAAAACACCAATTGTTCTCTTACCCTAGACAATTTACTTGTCTCTTCTAACTTTGATCCCTTCCTCTGGAAACTATGATAAGAATACTTACTGCACTGCATATAGATTCTTTAAGGATTTGATAACATAACAAATGCAAATCACATAGCAAATGTTACGGAAAGTTCAATTCAGTTCAGTTCAGCCGCTCAGTCGTGTCCGACTCTTTGCGACCTCATGAATCGCAGCACGCCAGGCCTCTCTGTCCATCACCAACACCCAGAGTTCACTCACACTCGCCTCCATCAAGTCAGCGATGCCATCCAGCCATCTCATCCTTGGTCGTCCCTTCTTCTCCTGCCCCCAATCCCTCCCAGCATCAGAGTCTTTTCCAATGAGTCAACTCTTTGCATGAGGTGACCAAAGTACTGGAGTTTCAGCTTTAGAATCATTCCTTCCAAAGAAATCCCAGGGCTGATCTCCTTCAGAATGGATTGGTTGGATCTCCTTGCAGTCCAAGGTATTCTCAAGAGTCTTCTCCAACACCACAGTTCAAAAGCATCAATTCTTCGGCGCTCAGCCTTCTTCACAGTCCAACTCTCACATCCATGCATGACCACTGGAAAAAAAGTAGCGTTGACTAGATGGACCTTAATTGGTAAAGTAATGTCTCTGCTTTTGAATATGCTATCTAGGTTGGTCATAACTTTTCTTCCAAGGGTAAGCGTCTTTTAATTTCATGGCTGCAGTCACCATCTGCAGTGGTTTTGGAGCCCCCAAAAATAAAGTCTGACAGTGTTTCCACTGTTTCCCCATCTATTTCCCATGAAGTGATGGGACCAGATGACATGATCTTCATTTTCTGAATGTTGAGCTTTAAGCCAGCTTTTTCACTCTCCTCTTTCATTTTCATCAAGAGGCTTTTTAGGTCCTCTTCACTTTCTGCCATAAGGGCAGTATTATCTGCATATCTGAGGTTATTGATATTTCTCCCAGCAATCTTGATTCCAGCTTATGTTTCTTCCAGTCCAGAGTTTCTCATGATGTACTCTGCATAGAAGTTAAATAAGCAGGGTGACAATATACAGCCTTGATGCACTTCTTTTCCTATTTGGAACCAGTCGGTTTTTCCATGTCCAGTTCTATCTGTTGCTTCCTGATCTGCATACATATTTCTCAAGAGGCAGGTTAGGTGGTCTGGTATTCCCATCTCTTTCAGAATTTTCCACAGTTTGTTGTGATCTACACAGTCAAAGGCTTTGGCATAGTCAATAAAGCAGAAGTAGATGTTTTTCTGAAACTCTCTTGCTTTTTCCATGATCCAGCGGATGTTGGCAATTTGATCTCTGGTTCCTCTGCCTTTTCTAAAACCAGCTTGAACTTCAGGATGTAGATACTCTGAAAAGGTATATTAACTAAAGCAAATAAGATTTCTAAATAAAATATATATTCTTCTCAAGTGCATTTCTCAAGTGTGTTACTAAATTGACAAGTAGCTAGGACACATACAGAAGCCAAAACCTGAAATAAAAGCTGGACTCCAGTGAAATAAATTTGCTCCCAGATGGATTTTTTGGGGACCTTAGTGATTTTGCTTTGCTGAGAAGGGCAACAGAAAGGAGACATTACATATAGCCCATGAGACAGGGGTGATCTATGCCTTTTGCATAAAACCAGACCCCAAAGAGTTAAGAGTTGACCCATTCTATGGGAATGTGCAGCAAGGAAACACTCTCAGTTTCACTTTGATGCTGGATTGAAGAGGAAAAAATAACACTCCCCTGAGGTTTGTGATGCTAAACGAAGTTTCCTATTTCTGGATCATGATCGAATTTCACCTGCCTGTCACCTAAAATACCTCAGGTTAGACTTTATATTACAATGGTGTGCCATGTTGATTAAGTTAACCAGCAAAAACAAACAGGAATCCTCTGTGAGAGCATGGGCATTTAGCCAACTTCAGGATGTCTATAGGTAAACATTCAATAAACAGGAGCCCCAAGTCAAAAATTTTATTAGACTGGTAGTTATTATCATTATGACATCATGACAACAAAGAAGGATCTTGTCAAGTTTGGCTACACGGTTCCAACCCATATATAGAAATACTTTCTTAACCTCATTTTTATTTTTTTTTTAAATTTTTATGGAAATGTAGTTGATTTACAATGTTGTGTTAGTTTCAGGTATATAGCAAAAAACACTCACCTTCAAAGGGGAAAATGGGGGAAGATAATTTAGAAATTTAGAATTAAAATATATACTCTATTATATATAAAATAGATATGCAACAAGGACATACTATATACCACAGGGAACTGTATTCAATGTCTTGTAATAACTTATGAGAAAAAATGTAGAAAAAGTATATATTTATATAAGTGTATATATTTGTTGTGCTTAGTTGCTCAGTCATGTCTGACTTTGTGACCCAGTGACCTGTTGCCTACCAGGCTCCTCTGTCCTTAGGAATTCTCCAGGGAAGAATATTGAAGTAGGTAGCCATTCCCTTCTCTGGGGATCTTGCTGACTCAGGGATCAAGCCCAGGTCTCCTGCATTTCAGGAAGATTCTTTACTATCTGAGCCACCAAATTTATTTTCTTTGTCTGAGTCTGAGTCTATTTCTAAGTTCGTTTGTAACTTTTTTTTAAGTTCACATATAAGTGGTACCATGTCATGCTTGATTGTCTCTATTTACTTACTTCACTCAGTATGATAATCTCTAGGTATATTCATGTTGCTACAAATGGCATTATTGCCTTTTTATTCCTGAGTAATATTCCATTATGTATATAGACCATATCTTCTTTATTTATTCCTCAGTTGATGGACATTTAGTTTGCTTTTAGATATGTCTTCATTACTGCAAATGCAAAATGATTAAAACGTAATCCATGAATCTTCCTTCCAGCCTGGTCTTCTGCTTGCTTGGCCTTTGAGTGAGTTCTACCTGCAATCACTGAGTCACACAGTTCAGAAAGCTCATCCTCAGAGCTCATGCAGCACCCACCACTACCTTCCTCTTTCTCCAGGGGATGTTATGAAATTCTCTCCAAAACTTTACTCCTTCACACTTGCTCTATTTGCCTTTGTATGCTCATCATGTATTGTGTGCTTCATAACAAATTTTTAAGAAATATTTTCCAAAGATATGAAAAAATTCCTGAAGTCAGCAAGCTGAAAAGCTAAATAAAATACAAATTAAGAATTTGTTTGTGACTATTCAGTGACTAAAATAGGTTTAATTAAAGACCAAGTTTTCTTTGTAAAACTATGGTAGTCCCAGTATTCATGAGACACTACCCTAAGGGAAGAACTTCATTTTGTGCCTCTAAATATTAATAAAACCTGAGTCAATGACTGAATTGATCCCTTACTTAGATTCTCTAGAGCACTACATTTTAATTTTTGATGAGAATTTGCCATGGATATTCTCTTATTTTGGAAGTAGCATCTTCTGACAACTACACCTTGAGTTATGATCTGTATTTTACTGACATGTTTATGGAAGGAAAGCTTTTTGGGGCAAGAACTTTGTTTTATTCAGCACTATTCAAGCTAAACTCTTTTGTGCTGGGTATACTAGTGGCACCTGACAAAGAACAACAAAAATAGTATCGGCTCACCTTAGCTAATTCATCTATTCCATTAATAATTAATTTTAATTTTGTTTAATTAAAGTTATGAGGTGGGCTGAGCTGAAGACACAACGTGATTGTTTTAAACCAAAGGCGCTTAGAGTACTGCAGATTCCTACAGTGCCCACACCTGGAATCCCCAAATGTGTTCTTTCTTTATTAATTTCTCTGGCAATAATATTAAGCTATGTTTAATTCTATGACCGAAGTTGCAGAATTTCAAGGATTTTTGAACTTCAAGGAGTTCACAAAATAAGATATTGATCTGACTGAAAGATGAAAAAATTCTACCAGACACAGATGTCGAACTTTATCAATATTTTTTAGTGTCTGTGTCCAATTAGAAACAGGGTTACTCCAAAATCAAACTGGGCAAGGTAAGCAGTGGGCAGAACATGTGTCTGAATATGATGGAGAGTTCGCATTTTAAATGAAGTATGTAGGCCTCTGTTTATTTTCTTTTTCCCATTGAGAAGTCTGTCTCTGCAAATGGTTTATTTTCAGACCAAACTGTACCAGTCTTTGTCATGGAGAACCAACATTACATGGAGAAACACATTTATAAACACATTGTCCTTGCAGTCCAAATAATAGGTGACCTCTATTTAATTATCCCTTTATACTTTCAAAGGATTTTTCCTGTCTTACATCAACTGTTTCAAGAGCATCGTCATGTTGCCAGTTCCATTTTGTGTGCATACGTGGGCAAAGAAGCAGAAAGAAGGTAAATGCAACCCAGAAGGCAGTTACGTTACTAATATGACTTCTCATTGTGTGAAACCCAGCCATCACTGCAGAGCTGCCCATTCCTCTTCCCCAGGGGACCCTCAGGCCAGGACACTACTTTCCAAGGAGGCTTCTGTGCCCTTCCCTCAATCGGAGAGTCCTCATTTGTCTTCTTTCTCTTCTGTCAAGGGCCCTGTAGCCACGGGATACCAGGTAAATATGTTGTTTTCTTAGTTAAATGCCCAACCAAGTTAATTACCTTTTCCTTTACCAGTCTTATGCAAACAAATGGAGATACACACACACTCACACACATACAATCCTGGATTACACATATGGGAGTTTAAGTATAAGCTCCATATTTACCCTTCACTCTCCAGATACTCAAACAGAATAAAGTAGTCCGGGAACTTCTGTTCCTGCAAAGCTGATATAGAAAAAAATCAAATGGTTAGACATAAAATTAGGTAGCATTTTGCCTTTGTGAGACCACTAATTTATTTAACTAACTACCTGGATAGGTCCCTTTAACACACAGGTGTGAACTTTTGCAGAAACCAACACCAGCAGTGGGTCTGAGGTGTGGCAGAGAATGAAGTTAGTGAAAATTGGTTGTGTGATTTCTCTTTCTTCCCCTTGGTTTCTTCTCTAAGAGAAAAAACAAAGAAAAAACAAAAGGAAAAGCAAAATAAAATACATTTAAACTAGATGACTTCTAATGATCATTCTAGTCCCAATATTCTCTGATCCAGTGAGGAAAAACTTTTACTTCCCCACAGAATGGAGACACAATTATTTGAGAGGCCCTTAATGCATCTGAAAGTGGTTCTTGGAAACAGAGTCAGTATATTTGCAGTCTCGCCCGAGGGCAAGATAAATCCTTTACATCTGGAAGAAGGCAATTTTGGACTAAGGGGTCCTTGAAGTTGGCACAGCTACCATGCACCCAGGATGCTATGCAGTGGACAACTCACCTTGTTTCAAGAGAAAATGATTCCTAGAGTGTTCTTTTTGTCCTGAAAGTCTTTTTTATAAATTTCCAGATTTTTCAAACCTTACCCTTTAAAGGAAGCAAAAATAAAACAATAGAACCATAACAGCTGTTTGCCAGAGTTGCATACCTTGGACAGCAAGGTCCTTTTCAAACGCTAGGCAACTCTGCTCATTTCTCGGTAGACTTAATCTTAATCACAAGCTTGATTTGACACAGTGGGTCCTGGATAAAGAGCAAATCTAATGCAATGTATGAAAAGAAGAAGCACCATGTACATCTGCACAATCTCAACCTCTTCACTCTGAACCCATTTCAGCACAATCCTCTTCCTTCAGTTTTATGTTCTTCTAATGAAATTAATCCAGATTTGTTTAGCAATTTATTATTACTATGTGCAGAGGCCCTTGGGATACAAGGAAAATACAACCTCTACCTTCAAGAAGTGCTTAGTCTATTTGAGAGAAACGGCTTTATTACAATAACCAGAGTGTAAGGTGCTCTCTGCAGTAGTAGAACAATCTATGTGTGTGCTTAGTTGCTCAGCCATGTCTGACTCTTTGTGACCCCTTGGACTATAGCCCTCCAAGCTCCTGTGTCCATGAGGATTCTCCAGGCAACAATAATGGAGTCGGTTGCCATGCCATTCTCCAGGGGATCTTCCCAATCCAGGGATCGAACCTTGGTCTCCCACATGTCAGGCAGATTCTTAACTATCTGAGCCACCAGGGAAGCAATCTATAAATCACATGATTATGGGACTACAGAGGAGAAATTGCTTTTCCCTGAGGGTAGTAAAAATTGGATTCTGGTGTACGAAACCACAGAAAAGAGATGATATTTGATCTCAGCCATGGTATGTTTGATGAATCAATCAATTACATAGAAGGTATTCCAAACCTTTTAAACATCAGCCTAGTTTCAGAAATGTACCCTAACTAAATTCCTCAAAGAATGATTCCTAGTAGTTTATAGTTATAGAACAGTCAAATTCTACATACTGTGATGCCAACTGTGGCATGAGTTTAAGCAGGAGGAGGAATTCCAGGCTGGGAAAGTTAGGGAACCATTTTCAGTAGAGCTGAGAAGAAGCAATAAGAAGAATTAAGAGAAGCTGATATTTACTACGTGTTTACCATTCTTTCTACTATTGTGTACTTGTGCACGTGTGAGTGTGTGTGTCTGTGCACATGTGCCTCTGTGTGTGTGTGTGTGTGTGTGTGTGTGTATGCATATAGTGAGGAGCATATCTACCTAAAGGCATTAGGAAGATGTGAGACATGAGTGTGGCCAGGCTCAGGGGACAGTGATGAGATTTGTCTGACCAAGGGACAGGAATATGTTGGGAGGTTTGGGGAGGGCAAAGTGAAGCACAGGGGTTTAAAATTGGACCGAGTTGAAAGGAAGGGATTCATTGGAAGCTCTTGGTGGGGAGGAAGGTAATATATTATCCAAAGGCTCTTCTGGCAACCTGGTGCAGAAAGAGCTTAAAGTAACAGAGAACATGGAAAGGCAGGGTGAGTGGCAACAGTCCAAGACTGGGGGTCTGGCTAGGCTGTTAGACAGAGACGGGGTTGGAATAGAAGTGAGGTATTTTTCTTTTTTCCTATTTGCCTCAAGTGAGATGTAGGTGACTTTTGGCTAGAGATATGAATACTAACGTATTTTTATCCTCACCACCTGCTCCTCTTTGTGAGTTTATAGCAATGAAAGATGACATACAAACGACAGTTCTGAAAAAGATGAACACTCAATTTTTATCAAGGCCTTTTCTCAGGCTTTAACATGGTGAAAGAGAGAGTTGTAAAAGTTGAAGTTATCACAGTGAAAAGAGAGTAATAACTAAAACAATATGCTTAAAATTAATAGTGAAAGCTAAACCATTAACCTCCAGGAAGCTGATTCTTGATGAACAATTCCTTCTTTCATCTAAGACCTGAATATCCTGTTCTGTGCACAATGCTCCTGGCCTGGATACTCAGAGGAACAAGGGCCTCAGCAGGGTGTTGTGGTTAGGAATTCAGTCCCCAAACCAGCTACCTGCATGCAAACACTGCCTCTGAGAAGCTGATTGACCTTTGACAAAACCCTTCTGTTAATAAATGATGGTAATAATATCTAACTCACAGGAGCGTTGCAAGAGCTAAGGTATGAAAAGATCTGGGGAATAGTACCTGGCACATAAAGAGCTATTACATGATGGCTGTTATTTTTTCTTCTGTATCAGAGGTATTATTAGATAGTGTTATGAATCGCCTCAAACCTTTTCCTACCTTCACATGCTCCCAACTCCTCTACTCCTAGTAAGATCAACTCTTGTTAAAATCAACCACTATTATCGATCCCCAAGTACATGCCATTTGTATATCATTTAATTGTCTTCATACAGTCCTCTAGAATTCTTTGTCTCCATGAGTAGACTGGGTACTAGGAATTTAAAATAATTTTCTCAAGGTTGCACCACTATTATGAGCTGGAGACCTATTAAGATTTTGAGACCTTTTCTAGAACATTATAAAACATTTTGTTCTATTATTTTCTGAGGAGGACACTTGCACCTGGAGAAGACATACAATAGCTTACTTCATTGTTGTAGAGAAGTGACAAGGATACACCAGCCTCTAGTAAAGTATATTGTATACCCTGTGGGGGAAAGACTGAAGGGCAAAGTCCATAAAGAGAGACTGTATCCATATGTTCTATGTCATATGTAACTGGAAGTACAATCTATCCAAATCACTGGACATTAAAGTGACTGACCAAATATATCTCCAACAAAATCTGACAAGGAACATCAAATTCCAGCATTCTTTGCTTGATTGTAGACAGTGCACCTCTTCCCTGGGAGAGATGATACAATTAGCCCATAATACCCCAGGTTGAACTGTGTGATTAAATGAAATGACCAGGCATTTTCACAGGAAAAAAAAAAATTATGTGCTATTCTATCTTAATGTATATATTCAACAGCTGATGAATGGAAAAACAACATGTGGCATATCCATACAATAGAATATTATTCAGCTATAAAAGGGAACAATGTAGTGCTTCATGCCATACCATGGATGAACCTTGAAAGCATTATGCTAATTTAAAAAAGTTGGTCACAAAGAACCACATATTGTACATTCTATTTATATGAAATATCCAGGACTAGGAAAATCTATAGAGTTAGAAATTAAGCCAGTGTTTTTGCTAGGGCTGGAGAAGGGGGAAACTTGGAGTTACAAATTTTTCACTCTGTGTGACGGAAGTTGTGAGGCATTAAAAGATGGAGGAAAAATCAATTTACCCATAATTATAAGCCACCTCTCGGATCTCAGTCAAAGTAATGATTGTATGATCAAGACTTTAGTAGAGTCTTTTCATTTTTTACTGGACTTTGACAATACCTATTAATGTGTGGAGCTAAACACATTGCTGTGAGGATTTGGGGATGATAGCTAAGGGTGTGTGGTTCCTTTTTTTGGTGAAACAAAAATATTCAAAATTGATTATGTTAAAAGTGGGCCGTAGACATGTTCTTAGTAATTATGCTCCCAATAAGGGAGAGAATAGGAAAGATAATCTTTGTTTCTTATGCCTCTTGTCCCAGGCCAGGTCAGCTTCTTTTCACATTCTTCATTTTTATATCTTTTAAATCTATGATTGGTCTTACAGCTGATGCTGTAAAATGCTCTTATTTTAAATCAACATTCTCTTAAGAAATGTTGACGACAACTAGACTCTAGTTTTCATCCTTATTTACTTCACTTTCCCAAGCCTCAGTGTTTCCTCTGGCTCCCATGCCACTAATTCCTTGTGTGGACTTGTCAACACTTCAAATTATATCCAACTCTGCTGCCTCCAATATATTGCCTAGCCAATGTATACACACTTAGCTCTTTTAATCTCCCTCATAAGTAAATTCCTCAGCCCCTTGATCACCCCCGCTACTCTTCTCTGAATCCTTTCCAATGTGTTGACATCTTTTTGGCACAATGGTGCCCACAGCCATATGCCTTTGGCACCCGCTCCCCTTGGCCTCCCACCAGAAATGGAACTTGGCTGATGTCAGAACAGAGAGTAAGACATATTTATTTGATTTAGCTTTTGATTATGTTCACTTCTTGGGATGATGGTTGATTACTAGTGATGAGGTTAGCCAGCTGTTGGAATTCAGGTCACGTCGATGACAAAGAGGGGTTATGTGTGAAGAGCAACAGCATGTAACTTGTGTTTCTTCCAGGAGTATTTTCTTTCTAAAACAGATAAAATCAGGAGCTTTGGGAAATTGTCATATTTTAAATTAACATCCTAAAGACGGTTTCTATTTCTATAGCTTGAATTTCAAAATTCAATTTTCAATAATTCTAGAATTTTGAGATTAGAGAAATTTGAGATTTCTGTAGGGAGAAGACTGTCATAGCAAAATTAGCTGGGGCAGATGCTTTCAACATTAAATTTTTATGAATCATTTCTAGGTTAAAAATTCTTCATTCCATATAATGGAAGTTGTGAGGAATTCAAAGTTCTGGGGAAATCAGCTTATCTGTATTTTAAAACAACCTTCTGTATCCCTTTCTGCAATACTGATTCTATGACATCATGATATTGATCATATGACCTTCACTTTAGGAAATATTTTTCATTTTTAGGTTCTTTGACAATATCTATAAGTTTGTAGAGTGCGTGCATAGTCACTCAGTTGTGTCCAACTCAGTTGTGACCTTTTGGACTTGCCAGGCTTCTCTGCCCATGAGAATTTTCAGGCAAGAATATTGGAGTGGGTTGCCATTTTCCTCCTCTAGGGGATCTTCCCAATCCAGGGATCGAGCCCACATCTCCTGTGTATCCTGCATTACAGGCAAATTCTTTACCCACTGAGCTGTCAGGGAAGCTCTAAGTTTGTAGAGTCAGTCTTACATCTTTGTACCTAGTAGCATGATTTCTCTAATGATAAATCATATGATATTCTATGTTCTTTGAGGACAAAAATACATATGCAAATGAGATGTGTATTACTAAATGTATAATACTTATGCATTTAAGATGTCTGTGACGAAGTTCACTTATTCATTCAATCTATATCCACTGAGGGCCTACAAGATCCTTGGCACTGTCTTAGATACTGGGGCCACAACGTACACAAGATATGGTTTGACAACAGGAATCAAATACAAAAATAATCACTGATAGATTATAAGGGGAATAAAAATGGCAAAATTCCCTGTGTCACAGGAAGACAAATATGAATAGTTTCCTTCTTAGGCTTAGGAGAAAGCCATCTATGTTGCTCCCAGAGTATCTCACGGAGGGCATTGAGATACATTCACGGAGGGCATTGAGATACGTGAATCTCATTCATGTAAAGGTTGCACATTACACAGAGCATTATGAAAAATGCATATTCCTTTGGTATAATATGGTACAGTTATCACAATTGGCAAGCCAAGTCCTGTCTCTGAGAGTGACACCAAAAGACCATATTGCATTTGCTCAAGTGGGATATATTAATCTTGCCAATGTACAAGGCAGATGTTCAGCCTGAGATTGGGAAAAATAAGAAAAAAGAAACTTGCTATTAGAGACAAATGGTGTCAAATCCAGCTGGAAGTGATGGAGTGCAGGCAGATGGGCATTCCCATGGGTAGGAAGCATGGAGAGACCTTTCAGCGGTCATCAGGAAAAAAAACTAACCTGAGACTAAAGCTATAAAAGAAAATAAATGAAGTTACTCAGCTGCTATTGTTTCTTTTCTCCTTTTCAAACAGAAGATGGATACTCAAGAGTCAACAGAAAACCTGCAGAAAACTGCTCAGAGTAACCTCTTGGGCTGTTGGAGTGTAAGTTCTGTATTCTAGATCCTACCAAAGGGGATCCTTAACTAACCTAGAAGCTTGGTTTTACTTTCTTTGTTATGGGCCATCTCCTGTATTTCCAAGTTTTGGATTTTTCTATGGATGTGGAAAGTCTTCTTGGGAACCCTTTAGAGGTCTGCCAGGAATTCAGTATTACCTTATTTCCTGGAAATTGGATCAGACCAACCCAGTGCTCCTTTGCCCATGTTGTCCCTTTAGCTTCTATCAGTCCAGCCTATCAGAATGTAAGACCTGTCTTTTCTAAGGTCTCAGCATGCTCTCAGAGAGGATGACAACATATGAACGGACGGAGAAAATCTAGTTAACGTAGACATTTCCTTACTAATAGTCCAGGAAGTTATTTTAAGGGTTAGCCTTTCAGAATGTGGGTGAATTTTGTGTGATCCCTTCACTCCTGATCTAATTATCAATCTCTCATCTCATAGACCAGCTTATACGAAACATGCCACTAGTCAGCATCTCTGTCAGAGGAAACTCGACCCTCCCTGCACCTGTCAACATCAGAAACATTCACAAACTCTACAGGATCATATCATCATCTGGTTTCTTCCTCCACAAGTCCTAGAATAAAATAGTAGAATGTGGTGCTATAAATTGTAGCTATTATATTATTCCAAGCAGTTCTCTGACATTCACTTTTGTCAGCTAGATTCTAAGGGAAAACCAAAGGTAAATATGGAAATGACTTCTCAGATTTTAGTTCCCAAATAGATATATGGACACAGTGCTTTTCTTATAGGATGGCTTGTTAAGATAACATCACCCAAACGTTCAGTTCAGTTCAGTTACTCAGTCGTGTCCGACTCTTTGCGACCTCATGAATCGCAGCACACCAGGCCTCTCTGTCCATCACCAACTCCCAGAGTTCACTCAGACTTGCCTCCATTGAGTCAGTGATGCCATCCAGCCATATCATTCTCAGTCGTCCCCTTCTTTTCCTGCCCCCAGTGCCTTCCAGCATCAAAGTCTTTTCCAATGAGTCAACTCTTCGCATGAGGTGGCCAAAGTACCAGAGTTTCAGCTTAAGCATCATTCCTTCCAAAGAAATCCCAGGGTTGATCTCCTTCAGAATGGACTGGTTGGATCTCCTTGCAGTCCAAGGGACTGTCAAGAGTCTTCTCCAACACCACAGTTCAAAAGCATCAATTCTTCGGTGCTCAGGTTTCTTCACAGTCCAACTCTCACATCCATACATGACCACTGGAAAAACCATAGCCTTGACTAGACAGACCTCAGTCGGCAAAGTAATGTCTCTGCTTTTGAATATGCTATCTAGGTTGGTCATAACTTTTCTTCCAAGGAGTAAGTGTCTTTTAATTTCATAGCTATAATCACCATCTGCAGTGATTTTGGAGCCCCAAAAATGAAGTCTGACACTGGTTCCACTTTTTCCCCATCTATTTCCAATGTTTCCCCATCTATTTCCCCTGTTTCCCCATCTATTTCCCATGAAGTGATGGAACTGGATGCCATGATCTTCATTTTCTGAATGTTGAGCTTTAAGACAACTTTTTCACTCTCCTCTTTTACTTTCATCAAGAGGCTTTTTAGTTCCTCTTCATTTTCTGCCATAAGGGTGGTATCATCTGCATATCTGAGGTTATTGATATTTCTCCCGGCAATCTTGATTCCAGCTTGTGTTTCTTCCAGTCCAGCGTTTCTCATGATGTACTCTGCATATAAGCTAAATAAGCAGAGTGACAATATACAGCCTTGATGTACTCCTTCTCCTATTTGGAAACAGTCTGTTGTTCCATGTCCAGTTCTAACTGTTGCTTCCTCTTCTAACTGTTGCTTCACGGCCTGCATACAGATTTCTCAAGAAGCAAGTCAGGTGGTCTAGTATTCACATCTCTTTCAGAATTTTCCAAGGTTTGTTGTGATCCACACAGTCAAAGGCTTTGGCATAATGAATAAAGCAGAAACAGTTGTTTTTCTGGAACTCTCTTGCTTTTTCCATGATCCAGCAGATGTTGGCAATTTGATTTCTGGTTCCTCTGCCTCTTCTAAAATCAGCTTGAACATCAGGAAGTTCACGGTTCACGTATTACTGAGGCCTGGCTTGGAGAATTTTGAGCATTAGTTTACTAGTATGTGAGATGAGTGCAATTGTGCGGTAGTTTGAGCATTCTTTGGCATTGCCTTTCTTTGGGATTGGAATGAAAACTGACCTATTCCAGTCCTGTGGCCACTGTTGAGTTTTCCAAATTTGCTGGCATATTGAGTACAGCACTTTCACAGTATCATCTTTCAGGATTTGAAATAGCTCTACTGGAATGCCATCTCCTCCACTAGCTTTGTTCATAGTGATGCTTTCTAAGGCCCACTTGATTTCACATTCCAGGATGTCTGGCTCTAGATGAGTGATCACACCATCGTGATTTTCCGGGTCATGAAGATCTTTTTTGTACAGTTCTTCTGTGTATTCTTGCCACCTCTTCTTAATATCTTCTGCTTCTGTTAGGTCCATACAATTTCTGTCCTTTATTGAGCCCATCTTTGCATGAAATGTTCCCTTGGTATCTCTAATTCTCTTGAAGAGATCTCTAGTCTTTCCCATTCTGTTCTTTTCCTCTATTTCTTTGCATTAATCACTGAAGAAGGCTTTCTTATCTCTCCTTGCTATTCTTTGGAACTCTGCATTCAGATGCTTATATCTTTCCTTTTTTCCTTGGCTTTTCACTTCTCTTCTTTTCCCAGCTATTTGTAAGGCTTCCCCAGATAGCCATTTTGCTTTTTCTGCATTTCTTTTCCATGGGGATGGTCTTGATCCCTTTCTCCTGTACAATGTCACGACCTCAGTCCATAGTTCATCAGGCACTCTATCAGTTCCAGGCCCTTAAATCTATTTCTCACTTCCACTGTATAATCATAAGGGATTTGATTTAGGTCATACCTGAGTGGTCTAGCGGTTTTCCCTACTTTCTTCAATTTGAGTCTGAATTTGGTAATAAGGAGTTCATGATCTGAGCCACAGTCAGCTCCTGGTCTTGTTTTTGTTGACTGTACAGAGCTTCTCCATCTTTTGCTGCAGAGAATATAATTAATCTGATTTTGGTGTTGACCATCTGGTGATGTCCATGTGTAGAGTCTTCTCTTGTGTTGTTGGAAGAGGGTGTTTGCTATGACCAGTACATTTTCTTGGCAAAACTCTATTAGTCTTTGCCCTGCTTCATTCCGCATTCCAAGGCCAAATTTGCCTTCACTCCAGGTGTTTCTTGACTCCCTACTTTTGCATTCCAGTCCCCTATAATGAAAAGGACATCTTTTTTGGGTGTTAGTTCTAAAAGTTCTTGTATGTCTTCATAGAACTGTTCAACTTCAGCTTCTTTAGCGTTACTGGTTGGGGCATAGACTTGGATAACTGTGATACTGAATGGTTTGCCTTGGAAACGAACAGAGATCATCGTGTCATTTTTGAGATTGCATCCAAGTACTGCATTTCGGACTTTTCTGTTGACCATGATGGCTACTCCATTTCTTCTGAGGGATTCCTGCCCACAGTAGTAGATAGAATGGTCATCTGAGTTAAATTCACCCATTCCAGTCCATTTTAGTTCGCTGATTCCTAGAATGTTGACATTTGCTCTTGCCATCTCCTGTTTGACCACTTCCAATTTGCCTTGATTCATGGACCTGACATTCCAGGTTCCTATGCAATTCCTCTAATACTTTCCAAGGAATGTCATATTAGAGCAAAGAACTTTCCTACCCTTGTCCTGGAGGAGCAATGAACTTTTTGTGTGTCCTTCTGCTTAAGCTGAGGGGTGACTCAACAACATCAATACACAAACATGGAAATGGTCCACACACACCACCAGAACACCACTTGAACACTGAATGGCCTTGCCTCTTTTCCAATGTATGGTTCTGACTCTCACCAACTTTTGATTCTGGGCAATCTTGTGATGACAGGGAATGTGAGGAGATGACATTTCTGGGTTTGCCCTTCCTATCTTGCCAGTGTTAAGGTGTGCACTCTCCATCTCATTCTCCAGTCTTGAAGTCTTCATGATCTTTACTTCATCTATCACCCTCACATGTTTCCACTAAACTCAAAGCCTGACTTAACTTTCAGATTATGCCTCTACAACCTCCTATACCAGCCTCCATGTTCTTACATGGGCCATTAAACTTCTGGCTACCTCTTAGGGATGATGTTTTCTTCCTTATGCATGAAGCCAATTTGGATCCCCTGTACCTGAACCATGGGATGGCTCTAGTCCCAATCTAGACCTGTCAGATAGCAGAGCATTTTCCACACTCAGACTGACCCACAGTTGGGTCTGGGCATGCCTCTCTGGTAGTTCAGCTGGCAAAGGATCCACCTGCAATGCAGCAGACCCTGGTTCAATTCCTGGGTTGGGAAGATCCACTGGAGAAGGGATAGCGTACCCACTCCACTCCAGTATTCTTGGGCTTCCCCTGTGCTTCAGCTGGTAATGAATCCACCCACAATAAGGGAGACCTAGGTTCAATCCTTGGGATGGGAAGATCCCCTGGAGAAGGGAAAGGCTACCCACTCCAGTATTCTGGCCTGGAAAATTCCATGGACTGTGTAGTTCATGGGGTCACAAAGAGTCGGACACTACTGAGCAACTTTCACTTTCATATTGATAAAACAGAACCAGGAAGGGAACATAAGGGTGACTGACTGTGGTAAATCAGACACAGTGTAACCTGATGAGTTTTGCTGATGGATTTGTTACTGTGTTCACCAGTGGAGGTTCTTCTTGTTTAAGCACCTAATAAACACAAATAATGACAAGGATTTTTCCAAAGTTCTGTGCTACTATCATTTATTACAGAGCTCATCACATCACTCTGAATGAAAGTGAAATCCATGTGCTTGTATGTGTAGAGGTCAGTTTTGAGTTATCTGATGGGTAAAGTCACATTAGAATTCCAATGATCTTTCATTTCTATCCCCTTCACAGGACTCCCAATAATATTAATTGGAAATGAGAAATATCTACAAATTTATAAATTCTCTATATGTGCAGAGTAGTTCATGGTTTACAAACTGCTTTCATGCACAATACCTCATTTGAGCCACGCAAAACTCCCTATATGAGGGTTTTAATGTCCCCATTTTTCAGGTGAAGACAGTTTCAAATTGGTTTTTGTGATTTACCCAAGATCATTCAGAAATGCAGCTGTGAGTCCATCACTTTTGATTATATATCTCCTACTTACAGTGGATTTTTAACTAAGAAAATTGAAATGTAGTTTCTTCTTTTAGTAAAAAGTAGAATCAATTAAAATATTTAATCAATGGTATCAGTTTCTCCTTTCTTACATGTTAGTACCACATATTTTGTTTATTATTAGTTGATTTCTTCTTCATTATTACATACTTGTGAGGTTGTGGAGTATTCTCATTAGTATCTTATCTAAGACCAATGATTTGTGAAAATTGAACTTTAAAAAAATATCCCCTTACCTGACTTTAAATCAATAACAGCTCTGTCTCACTTTTTTCATTATCTCCCAAGTGTCCAAATTCTATCTATTTTTTTTTCTAGTTAAAAACCAATTTAAAAAGCATTTCAGTAGCTCTACCATTGTAGAATTCTTGTTGTAATAAAATTAATAATTTAAATTTGTTGGCATCGAATGCTGGAAGTCCTCAGGGCACCTTAATGAAAATACAAAATGATACCAATACTGCATCGTGCCCTGATTACTACCCCAGAGCGAGATCGGGCAAACCTGCCAAATGACTGCAAAAAGAATGATTCCAAATTAAAATTAAAAACAACAATCACACAGGAAAGGCATTAGCTTTACTCTGAAGAGTAATGGATTTCAGGTCTCTAGCTACAGATGATGGATTCAGGGAAGGAAAAACAGCATCCAAGATGCTAAGATTTTCTGCTGTCAAAATGTTAGTCCTTCACCGGGTGTTAGAAAGTATCTAACTCAGTTCTTTCAAATTTGTCACCAAGAAACTGACGCATGGAGAGGTGAAATGACTTTCTTAAGGTCCTGTGGCTAATTAGAGCATGTCTTAACTGGTACCTGTGCTGACACTGACATCAGGTTTGGCATTTTTCCACTGTTCTGTGCTATCTGTAGTCTGTTTGTAACATTTTGAAGATCTACTAATTTCAGACTACTAGATACTGGCCTTAAGCCACACACACACACACACACACACACACATAAAGTAGGAAGTGGGAAAAGTATGAGAGAAGGGGGTCAGGGAAGGTATAAGCAAACAAGGTGAGTGAGGAATTTGCTTTGGGTGCAAAATTTAAGGGGAGTAAAACAATTCAGTTTTCAACATACAGAATATTATAATACAATATTTCTTAAAAATCAAAATTAATGCAAAGCAACTATTTTATATTAATTTTGCACCCCTAATTTGTACCTGAAGCAAGTGTTTCATTAGTCTCTGGCCCCTCACTTGCCTCACCTCAGTGCTGGGCCTAAGAATGACTATTCTTTCTCTTTACAGCCGGCAGTTCACTCCCCCAACTGGCAAGGCTTCATTGTTGACACTAGCATTTTTATTTTTGGAAGTTCTACAGGGTAAGCCCCTCTTTCCATTTGCAAAAGTCAGAAACACGGAGAAGATAGGGTCTTTCACTGTGTGTTGGTTTTAAAATATGTCAAAAAATGCTTTGACACTCTTTTCTTCAAAAAAATGGAAGCTGATCTCTCTCTCCCAGAGTGTAGGCTGTACTTAGGGACTAGCTTCTAATGACTAGGATGTGGCAGGAGTAACCATGTGTGGTTTCTGATTCAAGGCTTCAGGAAGCAGATAGCTTCATCCTTGCTTTCTCTGGGATCACCTGACCAGGGGAAGCCTACTGCCTTGTCATGGGGACACTTAAGCAGCATGGTTGAGAGGTTCACGTGGTAAGGCACAGAGGCCTTCCACCAACAGCTATGTGAACGAACAGTCACAGAAGCAAATTCATCTAAAATTTATGTAACACTATTATTTTTTATTCCTTTGAAAGATTTTTAAAATAGCTTAGTTTTGTTTCTATTAAGTAGCTTTAGCATGTTTAAATTATTTTGTATTCTCTGTTTAATTACATGTGTTCAGTCACTCAGTTGTGTCTGACTCTTTGAACCATGCCAGACCTGTAGCATGCCAGGCTTCTCTGTCCCTGGAATTTTCCAGGCAAGAATACTGGAGTGGATAGCCATGCCCTCCTCCAGGAAATCTTCCAAACCCAGGGGTCAAATCTGCACCTCTTTTTTCTCTTGCACTGGGAACAGATTCTTTTCCACTGCACTACCTGGGAAGCCCAATCACATAAATAATGATAGCTAATTTCCCTAATGAATAATAACAATATTTTTAATGTTTAGATTTTTGTCTTATAGATTCCATATTATTTACATGATGAGCAGATAACTTAATAAGTAGATATAGTTTATACATAGTAAAATGTAGATGGTTTCTGTATACAGTTAGATGAGATTGCAAATAAATTGATCTGTGCAAACAACACCCCTATGAAGATAAAGAACACTTATATCACTGTAGAAAATTCCCTCCTGCCTCTTATCTTGCTTACACAACTTCACCCTGAAGCAACAACTATTCTACTTTTTATCAGCATCAATTAAGTATGCCTATTTTATAACTTCATGTAAATGAAAACATGTACAACATGTACTGTGCACTTTTTAATGTTTGATTTGTTTTGAGATGTATCTATGTGTATATTAGTAGTTCACTTTCTATAATTAAGAATTATTGAATACTGCCTCATATGTTTATTTAAGTTTTGCTTTTGTGGATGTATGGGTTGCTTGCAATTTAGTGACACTGTGAATAAATCTGCTATGAACATGTTAACACAGTTCTTTGGGTGTGCATATGTTTTCATCTATCTTTGGCATATATATAGCTAGGAATAGACCTGATGGGTCTTAGGGTAGATAAAACAAATCTGCCAAATATTATTTCAAAGTAATTCCACTCCAACCATTGACAAAAAGGGCTCCAGTTGCTCTGCATCACAGAAAAGTTTGTTTGACATTTAAATTGGAGTTTTCATATTTATTCCAGCAGTTTGGGAAACGAAGATAAGAGAAGGAAAAATACAGATAGAGTTTTTGAGAGGCTATGCACTTTGTTGAGGAAATTGCTTTACTAATTTAAAGGAACTGAAGAGGTGAAGAAAACAGTATCAAACAATTGGTTAATTGTGCTCTGTAAAAGAGATTATTATCAAGAAAGGACTTATCCTATTGGTTTGAAAATCTCCCAGAAAGTCAATACATAATGTTCTCTTTCTTGGAAACTTATGGAAAATACACACAAGTCAAATTTCCTATTGACTAGATCAATCAATATTCTAAAATGTATTTCAAAATTATGAAAATTTTCGAGAAAGAAGGGAGGTGAGACACCAGAGTTTTGAAGAAAATAGAACTTGCAAACCATAATACTTTTTCTAAAAACTCCATGAAATAAGTTAATCAACCAACCACTCGATCAAATCCTGTAGCTACTTTTATCATGTATTTTGTTTATTTTTTAATTGGAGGATAACTGCTTTACAATACTGTATTATTTTCTGCTGTACAAAAACATGAATCAGCCTATGTGTGCATGCTAAGTCGCCTCAGTCATGTCAGATTCTTGTGATCCTATGGACTGTAGCCCTCCAGGCTCCTCTGTCCATGGGGATACTCCAAGCAAGAATACTGGAGAGGAAACCAGAATTGAAAGAGACACATGTACCCCAATGTTCATTGCAGCACTGTTTATAATAGCCAGGACACGGAAACAACCTAGATGTCCATTAGCAGATGAATGGATAAGAAAGCAGTGGTACATATACACAATGGAGTATTACTCAGCCGTTAAAAAGAATTCATTTGAATCAGTTCTGATGAGATGGATGAAACTGGAGCCGATTATACAGAGTGAAGTAAGCCAGAAAGAAAAACACCAATACAGTATACTAACACATATATATGGAATTTAGAAAGACGGCAATGACGACCCTGTATGCAAGACAGGAAAAAAAGACACAGCATGTGTATAATGGACTTTTGGACTCAGAGGGAGAGGGAGAGGGTGGGATGATTTGGGAGAATGACATTCTAACATGTATACTATCATGTAAGAATTGAATCGCCAGTCTATGTCTGATGCAGGATACAGCATGCTTGGGGCTGGTGCATGGGGATGACCCACAGAGATGTTATGGGGAGGGGGGTGGGAGGCGGGTTCATGTTTGGGAACACATGTAAGAATTAAAGATTTTAAAATTAAAAAAATAAAAAAAAATCAGAAAAAAAGAAAAAAAATAAAATAAATAAAAAAATAAAAAACAGAGATGTAAAAAAATAAAAAAAAAACGATGTAGGTCAGATAAATGTATTGATATATTCAGCTCAACAGATATTAATTCCTAAAAACAACACAATCATTAAAAAAAATAAAATAAAGGTTTTAAAAAAGATTGCTCTCTGGGAGTAAAAATAATAAAAAAAGAATACTGGAGTAGGTTGCCATTTCCTCCTCCAGGGGATCTTCCTGATCTAAAGATTGAACCCATGTTTCATGTCTGCTGCATGGGCAGGCGGGTTCTTTACCACGAGCACCACCTGGGAAGCCTATATACATATACATGTGTGACCTGGCTGTTTATAGAGAAACAAGTGTGAAAGAGTTGCTCAGTTGTGTCTAATTCTTTATGCCCTCATGGACTATCGCCCATCTGGTTCTTCTGTCCACGGAATCCTCCATGCAAAAATAGTGGAGTGGGTAGCCATTCCCACTGGGTCGGATGTTCCCAACCCAGGGATAGAACCTGGGTCTCTCACATTTCAGGCAGGTTCTTTACCATCTGAGCCACAAGGGAAGTCCATAGGGAAAGAGGCCTTATACAAATAATTGTTAAATACTGAAAGGTAGATGTTAAAGTATTATATCAGTTTTTCACTTGCTCTTGCAATATAAGACACTAACTAATGGTTTAAAATGAGACAGAGGGGAAATTGAAAATAAATATAGAAAGTGACAGAGACCTTTTAGTCACAAGAGTTTCTAAGATAAAAATATTCTTATGTTTGTTGATCAAGTAGCAGAAAGAAGAAAAATCAAGAAGTAATGGGAATGATGGAGATTAAGGTAGATTAAACTAACTGAGACATCCACTCTATTTAACAAAAGGTGTCAGGATAAAGAGGTGGGGAGCAACTGTATTTATCCTCGAAAAGGTATATTAGAAACATATAGGGTTATTGGGGCCCACTGATAATTTGGGGCAAACATGTGGCAAGCCTGAGAAGTGACCTCTGCACTGTGTTTCTTCAACTCTGATTCCCAGAGGTCATAGAAACATACCACAGGTGTGCATATCACACTTTCCATAGTAATTTTCCTGAAATAGGGATATTAAAAGCAAATAGATGGTAAGGAAGGAAGGATGCAAGATGGATTGCCGTTATATAAGCATTTTATCACAGGCACAAGAGAAGACAGACCCATTCGATCTTTTGTAGTGACAGAGACGAAGAGGTGAAAGTATGAAACACAGAAGTTTAAACATCCAGCTTATTTATGGTCTTGCACATTCAAAGATAACCACAATTTTTAGAAAGCCGCACTAGATTTTATGGGTGTCATCTTTGAAGAGTCGATATGCAATAAAAACAAAATAAACTAAAGTGCATATTGGGAATAAGAAATTTAAATAGTAGTAGTGTGGTGTGGAGTTCATTTCAAGGGAAAGTTCCTGCCCTGGGACCAGAAAAGGAGCTGAGGTAGTCACAAGACTGAAGTTATTCAGAAGTGTGTTCATCCTTGATCTTTCCCTCTCCTATATCAAGCAAATCTCCTTTCTCTGAAGCCAAATATTAATATGCCTAATCAGAAAAAAAATAGTATAAACACTACTAAAAAAAATAAATTCCTGGGGTCTACAAGTAGGCAGTGAAAGTTGGTTACTAATGTGAGGAATACAGCACTCTGGGACTATGTGGGAAAGGATCAAAAGTAAGAGTGGGCAGGGACATGTGGGTGGCCCTCGTCCTTGGTATGAGCCTCCTTTGATTCACAGGTAAAAATATACTGGGCAAACAATGCTACCCATTAATCCTCATCCAGAACACAAATCTAAATAAATTGGTCCCATCAGAGACAAGCAGTTTAACATTCATTTATAGAGAACATACAGTTGAACATAGGAGTATAGATATCACTTGGAGATCCTGATTTCAATTTTTCATAACTATACTCAAAAGTAAGATTGCTGGATCATATAGTGGTTCTATTTTAAATGTTTTGGGGAAATTCCATGCTTTTTTCCCATAGAGGCTGCACTGTTTTTCATTCTCACCAACACTATGCAAGTGTTCCAATTTCTCCATATTCTTTCCAACACTATTGTTTTGTTTTGTTTTTAACAATAGCCATTCTGACAAGTGTGAAATGACAATTCATTGAGATTTATATTTGCATTTCCCTGAATTATTGGTGACCTTGAACATTTCTTTTTGTTGTTGTTGTTTTTTATTTCTTTAATTTTAAAATCTTTAATTCTTACATGTGTTCCCAAACATGAACCTCCCTCCCACCTCCCTCCCCATAACATCTCTGTGGGTCATCCCCATGCACCAGCCCCAAGCATGCTGTATCCTGCATCAGACATAGACTGGCGATTCAATTCTTACATGATAGTATACATGTTAGAATGTCATTCTCCCAAATCATCCCACCCTCTCCCTCTCCCTCTGAGTCCAAAAGTCCGTTATACACATCTGTGTCTTTTTTCCTGTCTTGCATACAGGGTCGTCATTGCCATCTTTCTAAATTCCATATATATGTGTTAGTATACTGTATTGGTGTTTTTCTTTCTGGCTTACTTCACTCTGTATAATCGGCTCCAGTTTCATCCATCTCATCAGAACTAATTCAAATGAATTCTTTTTAATGGCTGAGTAATACTCCATTGTGTATATGTACCACTGCTTTCTTATCCATTCATCTGCTGATGGACATCTAGGTTGTTTCCGTGTCCTGGCTATTATAAACAGTGCTGCGATGAACATTGGGGTACATGTGTCTCTTTGAATTCTGGTTTCCTCAGTGTGTATGCCCAGAAGTGGGATTGCTGGGTCATAAGGTAGTTCTATTTGCAATTTTTTAAGGAATCTCCACACTGTTCTCCATAGTGGCTGTACTAGTTTGCATTCCCACCAACAGTGTAGGAGGGTTCCCTTTTCTCCACATCCTCTCCAGCATTTATTGCTTGCAGATTTTGGGATCGCAGCCATTCTGACTGGTGTGAAGTGGTACCTCATTGTGGTTTTGATTTGCATTTCTCTAATAATGAGTGATGTCGAGCATCTTTTCATGTGTTTGTTAGCCATCCGTATGTCTTCTTTGGAGAAATGTCTATTTAGTTCTTTGGCCCATTTTTTGATTGGGTCATTTATTTTTCTGGAATTGAACTGCATAAGTTGCTTGTATATTTTTGAGATTAGTTGTTTGTCAGTTG
Source organism: Capra hircus (assembly GCF_001704415.2). Lineage (NCBI taxonomy): Eukaryota > Metazoa > Chordata > Mammalia > Artiodactyla > Bovidae > Capra > Capra hircus. Next base: position 18,490,083 of record NC_030831.1, on the reverse strand, counting down.
CTTCATTTGCTATTATTTTCTCCCATTCAGAAAGCTGTCTTTTCACCTTGCTTATATTTTCTTTTGTTGTGCAGAAGCTTTTAAGTTTAATTAGATCCCATTTGTTTATTTTTGCTTTTATTTCCAGAATTCTACACTAATAATGAGAAAGTAGAAAAAGAAATTAAGGAAACAATTCCATTCACCATTGCAATGAAAAGAATAAAATACTTAGGAATATATCTACCTAAAGAAACTAAAGACCTATATATAGAAAATTATAAAACACTGATGAAAGAAATCAAAGAGGACACTAATAGATGGAGAAATATACCATGTTCATGGATCGGAAGAATCAATATAGTGAAAATGAGTATACTACCCAAAGCAATTTACAAATTCAATGCAATCCTTATCAAGCTACCAGCCATATTTTTCACAGAACTAGAACAAATAATTTCAAGATTTGTATGGAAATACAAAAAACCTCGAATTGCCAAAGCAATCTTGAGAAATAAGAATGGAACTGGAGGAATCAACTTTCCTGACTTCAGGCTCTACTACAAAGCCACAGTCATCAAAACAGTATGGTACTGGCACAAAGACAGACATATAAATCAGTGGAACAGAATAGAAAGCCCAGAGATAAATCCACACACATATGGACACCTTATCTTTGACAAAGGAGGCAAGACTATACAATGGAGTAAAGACAATCTCTTTAACAAGTGGTGCTGGGAAAACTGGTCAACCACTTGTAAAAGAATGAAACTAGATCACTTTCTAACACCGCACACAAAAATAAACTCAAAATGGATTAAAGATCTAAATGTAAGACCAGAAACTATAAAAATCCTAGAGGAGAACACAGGCAAAACACTCTCTGACATACATCACAGCAGGATCCTCTATGACCTTGAACATTTCTATGATGAATCTGTCATCATGTGTATGTCTTCTTTGGAGAAATATCCATCCAAGTCCTTGTTATTGTTGTTCAGTTGCTAAGTCATGTCAGACTCTGCAACCCCATATGGTTGCAGAATGCCAGGTTCCTCTATTCACCACTATATCCCAGAGTTTGATCAAATTCCCATCCACTGAATTGGTGATGCTATCTAACCATCTCATCCTCTGCCTCCCCCTTGTCCTTTTTCCCTCAATCTTTCCCAACATCAGTGAAGTGAAAGTCACTCAGTCGTGTCTGACTCTTTGCAAACCCATGGATTCTTTAGTCCATGGAATTCTCCAGGCCAGAATACTGGAGTGGGTAGCCTTTCCCTTCTCCAGGCTATCTTCCCAACCTAGGGATCGAACCCATGTCTCCCACACTGCAGGCAGATTCTTTACCAGCTGAGCCACAAGGGAAGCCCTCCCAACTTTATCAATGATTTGGCTCTTCGCATCAGAGGGCCAAAGTATTAGAGTTTCAGCTTCGGTATCAGTCCTTCCAGTGAACATTCAGGAATGATTTCCTTTAGGATTTGCTGATTTACTCTCCTTGTTGCCCAAGGGACTCTCAAGAGTCTTCCCTAGCATCACAATTCAAAGCATCAATTCTTTATCGCTCAGTCTTCTTTATGGAACAACTCTTAACATCTGTTGGAAAAACCATAGCTTTGCCTATATGGACTTTTGTCAGCAAAGTGATGTCTCTGCTTTTTAATATACTGTCCAGGTTTGTCATAATTTTCCTAACAAAGAGCAAGTGTCTGTTAATTTCATGGCTGTAGTCACCAACTGCAATGATTTTGGGGACCAGGAAAATAAAATTTGTAATTGCTTCTACTTTTTCCTCTTCTATTTGCCATGAAGTAATGGGACCAGATGTCATGATCTTAGATTTTTGAATGTTGAGTTTCAAGCCAGCTTTTTCACTCTCCTCTTTCACCCTCATCAAGAAGTTCTTTTGTTCCTCTTCACGTTCTGTCATTAGAGTGGTATCATCTACATATCTGAAGTTGTTGATATTTCTTCCAACAATGCTGATTAAAGCTTGTGATTCATCCAACCTGGCATTTCTCACTGTGTACTCTGCAGAGAGTTAAATAAACTGGTTGATAATATACAGCTTTTTTATACTCCTTTTTCAGTTTTAAACCAGTTAGTTGTTTTGTATCTGGTTTCAACAGTTATTTCCTGACTCACATACAAGTGTCTCAGGAGACAGGTATGGTGGTCAGGTATTCCCATCTCTTTAAGAATTCTCCATAGTTTGCTGTGATCTACACAGTCAAAGGCTTTAGTGTACTCAATGAAGCAGAAGTAGCTGTTTTTCTGGAACTTATTTGCTTTCTCCATAATCCAATAAACGTTAGCAATTTGATTGCTGCTTCCTCTGCCTCTTTGAAATCTAGATAATATATCTGGATGTTCTATGTTCACATACTGAAGCCTACCTTTAAATATTTTGAGCATAAACTTGCTAGCATGTGAAATGAGTGCAAATTTATGGCAATATGAACATTCTTCGGCATTGCCCTTCTTTGTGTTTGGAGTGATAACTGAGCTTTTCCTGTACTGAGGCCACTATTGGGTTTTCCAAATTTCCAGTCCTGTGCCACTGTTGAGTTTTCCAAATTTGCTGTGTGCAGCACTTTAACAGCATCATCTTTTAGAATTTTAACTAGCTCAGCTTGAATTCCATCACCTCCACTAGCCTAATTTGTAGAATTGCTTCCTAGGTCCACTTTACTTCACACTGCAGGCAGGCGACCAAACCATTATTGCTATCTGGGTCATTAAGACCTTTTACTGGAACTCTGCATTCAGTTGGTTTTATCTTTCTCTTTCTCCCTGCCTTTCACTTATCTTCTTTCCTCAGCTATTTGTAAAGCCTCCTGAGACATTTTGTCTCCTTGCATTTTTTTTCCTTTGGGGTGGTTTTGGTCTCTGCCTCCTGTAGAACATTTCAAACCTCTGTCCATAGTTCTTTAGGCATTCTGTTTTCCAGACCTGATCTCTTGAATTTATTGGTCACCTCCACTATCTAATCATAAGAGATTTGATTTAGGTCATACATAAATGACATAGTGGTTTTCCCTACTTTATGCAATGTAAGCCTGAATTTTGCAATATGGAGCTTATGATATGAGCCACAGTCAGCTCCAGGTCTTGATTTTACTGACTGTATAGAGTTTCTCCATCTTTGGCTGCAAAGAACACAATCAACCTGACTTCAGTACTGATCATCTAGTGATATCTATCTGTAGAGATGTCTCTTAAGTTGTTTGAAAACATACTATGACCAGCATGTTCTCTTGACAAAACTCTGTTAGCCTTTGTCCCACTTCATTTTGTACTGCAAGGCCAAACTTGCCCATTACTCCAGATATCTCTTGACTTCCCACTTTTACATTCCAAATCCCTGTGATGAAAAGGGTATTTTCTTTTCTTTTAGTGTTAATTCTAGAAGATGCTGTGTTTTCAAAGAACTGGTGAACTTCACCTTCAGCATCAGTAGTAGGGGCATAGGCTTGGATTACAATGACATTGAATGATTTGCCTTTGAAATGAACTGAGATTGTTCTGTTGTTTTTCAGGTTTCACCCAAGTGCTACATTTCAGGGGCTTTCCTGGTAGCTCAGTTGGTCAAGAATCCACCTGCCATGCAGGTGACCATCTATAACGCAGGAGACTCACGTTTGATCCCTGGGTCAGGAAGATCCTCTGGAGAAGGCAATGGCAACCCATTCCAATATTCTTGCCTGGAAAATCCCATGGACAGAGAATCCTGGTGAGCTACCTTCCATGGGGTCACAAGAGTTGCATATGACTTAGCTACTAAACCACCACCACCACCACTGCATTTTGAATTCTTGTTGACTACAAGGGCTGCTCCATTTCTCCTAAGGGACTCTTGCCCACAGTATTAGATATGTGAAGTGTGAAAGTGTTAGTCACTCAGTTGTGTTTGACTCTTTGTGATCCTATGGGCTAGGATCAAACCTAGGTCTCTTACATCTCCTGCATTGGCAGAGAGGTTCTTTACCGCTAGTGCCGCCTAGAAAGTAGTAGTAGACGTAATGGTCATCTGAATTAAATTCACCCATTCCTGCCCATTTTTATTCACTGATTCTTAAGATGTTGATTTCCATCTTGCCATCTCCTGCTGGACCATGTCCAATTTATGTTGATTCATGGACCTAACATTGCAGGTTCCTATGAAATATTGTTCTTTACAGCATCAGACTTTACTTTTGCCACCAAACACATCCACAACTGACAGTCAAAAGTTTTCACTTTGGCCCAACCGCTTCATCCTTTCTGGAGCTATTAGTAATTCCCTTTCATTCTTCCCCAGTAGCATGTTGGACATCTTCTGACCTGGGGGATCATTTTCTGGTGTCGTATCTTTTTGCCTTTTCATACTGTCTATGGGGTTCTCCAGGCAAGAAGACTGATGCGGCTTGACATTTCCTTTTCCAGTGGGCCACATTTTGTCAGAACTCTCCACTATGACCTGTCTGTCTTGGGTGGTCCTGCATGGCATGTCTCATAGCTTCATTGACTTATGTAACCCCCTTCACCATAATAAGGCTGTGATCCATGAGTATGTTCAAGTCCTTAGTTAATTTTAAATTTATTACTATTTTGTTTGTTTGTCTTGCTACTGATTTGTAGGCGTTCCTTATATATTTTGTAGATTAACCCTTATTAGATATATGAATTTCATATGCTTTTCTCGCATCCCATTGGTTATCTTTTCACTCCTTTGATTATTGTCTTTGCTGTGTAGAAATTTTTTCAGCTTTAAGTATTCCCACTTTGTGTGTGTGTGTGTATGCGCACGCATGTGTGTGCCACACATGTGCTTTTGGTGTCATATCCATAAAATCACTACCAAAACCAAAGTCATGAAGATTTTCCCTTGTTTTCTTCTAAGCATTTTATAATTTCAGGTCTTATGTTTGTCTTTTATCCATTTTGAACTGATCTTTTGCTTACTGTATAAAATATAGCACCAGTTTTTTTCTTTTGCATGTGAATATCTAGTTTACCCAATGTCATTTGTTGAAGAGACTTTCAGATGTACCTTTTGCTCATACTTGGATGAAGAAGAAAGGGGAACTGAGTAATATGTAACTAGGTAGTGAGGCTCCCAGACAGGAAGCGGGTTACTTGAAAGCACTGTGTGATATGTAATGGCAGGCAGAAGCTGTCAGAATCTCAGAGAGCTCTGTCCAAGCTGTGGGTGAAATTCAGAACCTTTCTCTCTGCAACAGTGGCTGACCTATTTAGATTTTTATTTACATGACATATTTACGTGTAGAATTTTGCCCAGTGGCTGGGATAAGTGAGTAGAAGAATTAGAGGGTATATAATAGAGAGGCAGGAGGTTTATGGGTCACCCCTCAGTGTAAAGCAGTGAGAGATTCATTCTCTATGGACCAAAACTTCAAGACAAGAATAACGGGACAATTAAGGGATAGGCTGAGCCCTGCCCAAACCATATATTTCTTGTTTTCAAAGTCAGGAGACCTCTTCAACCACACATGCACAGAAAAGGCTTTTGGAAGTTAAGGGGGGGAGTTATGTCAAGGGATGTTCTCTACCTATATGCCTTTTTGATAAAATCCATCTTGACTAAGAGATGCTTACACACATGTGGAAGGATCCTGAGCTATATCAAATAAGGACTATGAACCAGACAAACCAAAATGATTGGCCAAAATAAACCTGAAGAAAATACTGCTGTTGCTGCTAAGTCACTTCAGTCATGTCCGACTCTGTGTGACCCCATAGACAGCAGCCCACCAGGCTACCCTGTCCCTGGGATTCTCCAGGAAAGAACACTGGAGTGGGTTGCCATTTCCTTCTCCAGCGCATGAAAGCGAAGAGTGAAAGTGAAGTCGGTCAGTTGTGTCCGACCCTCAGGGACCCCATGGACTGCAGCCTTCCAGGCTCCTCCATCCATGGGATTTTCCAGGCAGGAGTACTGGAGTGGGTTGCCATTGCACCATAAAAGAAAATCACACTGCTACAAGGATACGACTCAGAGACTCTCCCTCTGAGTCTGCCAGGGTGCCTATCCACATGAAATATACTATTTTTCCTCTCAGTAAATACTTTACTTGCTTCACTACTTTCTATCTTTGTGGAAATTCTTTTCTGCAAATCTGAAAACTGGAGCCATTGTTGCTCACCTCTGGTCTAATGGCTAGGATCTGGTGTTCTCACTACCACAACCCAACCTCAATCTCTGACAGCGAACCCGCACCCTACTCGAAGTCATTGCAGGCTGAGACCACCAAAGATCAATCATATCTGCCCCGATCCAGCCTCTGGACTGGGAGATGGTGAGATGTCTGATATGGAAATAGTGGTAAGAGGTAAAGAAACCCTGAGCTATTCTCAGCTTTGAGATTCATTGGGAGAGTCCTAGGCTGGGAGTAGCAGCAGCAGAGCAGCGAAACAAGTCTCTATAATTCTAGAAGGAAGGAATGGCTCCCCTCAAATCCTCAGCCTACCTTTTGTCTGTTAAAAAACTTTAGTCAAAGAATAAATTTAACCAGAGAAGTGATAAAATGCAGAAGCAACGGAAAACAGTCAAATAAGACCAAATAATAATAGTTTAATCTTTAAATGAAGTCAAGGACATGTAATTCTTCTTCAAAAGTGAAAGTGAAGTCATTCAGTTGTGTCCAACTCTTTGCGACCCCATGGACTGTAGCCTTCTAGGCTCCTCCATCTATGGGATTTTCCAGGCAAGAATACTGGAGTGAGTTGCCATTTCCTTCTCCAGGAGATCTTCCCAACCCAGAGATTGAACCCGGGTCTCCCACATTGTGGACAGATACTTTACCCTCTGAGGCACCAGGGAAGTCAATTCTTCTTCAAAGATTATGGATAATAAGCTGAGCTACGTCCTTTGAGCTGCTGTGTAGATACTGAAACCCCCACTAGGGGTGGAAGAAGTTAACCATATGATGACCAGACTGAAGCTATACAATTTCAATAACTGGCCTCAACAAGTTTAAAACAAATGGACCCTGGAACTGAAGATTAACTCTACTTAAAGTAATCAAGATGATGCTGATCAAATCACCACAAGACTAACTTCAAGCTGACTATCAGACCTGACTGTGCTCTTTCTGCATGTAGCCTCCTCCCTCTGCCTGTACACCCCTGAAACTCCCCTTTAAAAGCTCTTACCCTCTGATTGTCTGTAGGAGAGTTGACCTTTGAACATGGTCTATCTTATTCCCCTGGCTACTGGCCTCTGGAATAAAGCAAACTTTCCTTCCCACCAATCTGGCCTCTTGTGTATTGGCTTTTGAGTGGTGAGCAGCTAGACCAGAGTTTCAGTAACAGCAAAAACAGGTAGGTAGAATACCAACAAGAAAGTACCAAGGTCTAGAAAATCAGGACTTATTTCAGGGACCTGCCATTCCCAGAGGGAGAAAGCCAATTCTGGACCATAGTTACGATTCCCTTGACATCTTGAGAAATGCTTTAGAAAAGAGAGAGACATGAATGTTAAGGTTCTATACTTATGCAGATGGGAGCACAAGGGCAGCACCCTCTGTCAGTTAATGATGATCTGTTTCATGTGATCAGTCATAGTCTCACGAATGGGGTATTTTCAAATTAAGTTATGGATAGTTATGGTTTGTAAAATTTATACAACTCTTAAACAAGAGGCAGACATCTGGATTTTAGACATAAACAGGAACTGTTGACTCTGAGACAGTTTCCTTTCTCTGGACATCATATTTCTTATCTATCAGCCAGTCAGTTAAAATAGAGAAACTCTAAGCTTCTCTTTATTTTTACATTCATCTAAGTTTATTCTCTCAATTTAGTGCACGTGTGCAAAATTCAACACTATCAGTTAATGGGGCATTTTCCTAGTGATTATTTGTTTCTGTTCCTCTCCATACATGCCATATATCATACTGACACATATTCACTCACACATATATCTTTAAAAATATACTGAGTTCAGTTACATATTGCTGGCCACTTTTCTCTAGGGTCTCAAGTTACAATATCCTTCCAGATACCATTTAGAGTCATTGCTGAAAATGGAGGTGGCAGGCATGACTGTCTCCTCATCCAGCAGCTTCAGCTTTTAATTTGAGAATAGACAGGGTCCTACTCCCTTTGCTAATATCTTAGCATCACCCTGACTCCTGGAAAACCTGAAACCTTCCTACAGGTTTATTTTTATTTTTTTTTTCATAACTTAAAGGCATTATTAGCTGAATTATCATGGATCAGATATCTGCACAATGTAAGATGAGGTTTCGTTTAACATAGATATTTACATTAAACATATCCAGAATAATTAATTTTGCTGGAGCATTGATGGATCAACCAGTGGAAATTTAATAAGAATATTGTCTGTCCTTGTAAGAAATATTCCCTCTCTGCTGCAAAGGTGGGGCCAGAGCTCACTGTATCACTCAGTCTTGTCAGAGAAGATGTTCTGTCACTGATTAAAGAGCTGCACGTCCTCTTTAGTCACAAAAACATTTCATGGGGTAACCTTGTTTCTGTCTTAATGGATTCAGGCAATGTAATGAGAGCTACCAAAGTGGACATGAAGAAACCCTTTGAGAGACAGAGCATGTCACTTCTCACTTACTCACTAATGGCAGTCCCTCCGGGGCTGAGCGAGCCCTTCTGGGCAGAGCTGGAAGAATCATTATAATGCACCTGTGCTCCTTCCTTTCTTCAAATGCAGCAGAAAGGCACCAGAAGAGATTTTGTATTGTTGTAAGAAACATCAAATACAACTCGCAGGCATCTTAGTCTCATCAGAACTGTCCGATAATACAGTATCAGAGAGAAAAATAACACCCCTGAAATGTGCAATACATACTTTACCTTTCCAAAGTACATTTCTACTACTATATATAAAATAGATAACCAACAAGGACCTACTGTATAACACAAGGGACTACACTCAATATTTTGTACTAACCTCCCCCTACAGGGGAAAAAAATCTGAAAAAAAAAATATATGTTTGTATAGCTGAACCACTTTGCTGTACAAACTGAAGCTAACAAAATCCTGTGAGCCCAAATCAACTATACTTCAATGAAAAAATTAAAATATATATATATATATATATATATATATTTCTATCTCTGAGTTCCCCAGATAGGTAAATATAGAGATATTTGACATTGTATATATCAAGCATTTTTGTTATATATACACATATAAATGTTTTATATGTACATACATGCTAATTGTTTTATATGCACATGTACAAAACAATTTAATACCTGAGATGATCAAGCTGTGATGGATGCAGAACAAATAATTTTATTTCTCAGGAGGAGGGCGGGTCAAGAAAAAAAAGACTGATTTACTGAGAGTGCAGTTTTATTCTATGGCTTTTACCAATTTGAAGAAGCAACTAATTCTTAAACTATATGGTGAGCACATTTAACTGTTCTAGGATTTTTCTCATGCTTCATGAAAACAGAGATCATAACTGGGAAACCAACTGTAAAATTAAAAGAACTAGATGTTGCCAATAAAGACCATCATTTCAGGAAAATAAATTTGTTTCTTGGAAGCTGTTCTTGAATATATGCTTGAGGTGCCCACAAGAAAATTAATTCAACTGAGAAACAAATTGATCTTGCTTCACTGGTTTATATGAACAGAGTAAAATACACACCAACAAGTTATACCACTTAATAACTTCTTGTTTCCTATAATGAATCAATGACAAGATCACCTTGAATTACTGTATTTTGAAATTGTATGTACAAAGTACCCTAGAACTATAGTTCACAAACCAGATTATGGATTTCATTAAGGACATCTTCAAAGCTAATAGAATCAAGGTATTCAGTGTTTGTGTAGTATCCTTATCCATCTTATTTGAGAATTTTGGCTTTTGATGGTATATTAGTATCATTTGTATGGAGATGAAATAAAATTGCACAGTATGATATTGTTGTTGGTATCTGGAAATGTATTATTTTGTTCTCTGAAGACATTTTATTGGATCTTTATAGAGTAAAAAGCAGCTCATCTTTGCAGGCCTTGAATTCTTCCTGATTATGGTTTCAAAAGTTGTTTGTAACATTTTTACTAAAATTATATTTATATTATATATAATATACACATATTATTATATATATTTTGTGAGGCAACTTGTATTCTTCATTCTCTCAATTTGTAAAAGCTAACATTTAGTGCATTTCTGTCACATAAGCTTGGGTCCATCATAGGAGGTGACAAAATAAAGCTTAAGCAATCTTCCTGTTAAGGGTTTCTCTAAAGTTCTTTTTCCTTTGTTTTAGGGTAGCAAAGCAAATCTCCCTTGACCATGGCCAATGCAGAAGTGGTCCTCCTTAAATAGAGATGTTACTTCCAAATAGTGAATGAAGTTGGGCGAGAGGCATAGATTAATCCTCAACATGTGAATCCAATAAATATATAATAAAAAGGGGAAATATATGCACTATGTTAATAAATACATGCATGTTGAGTATTATCCTTCCAGACTCCATTACTGGGAAATCGTAATGATTTAAAAAGTCTGCACTTTAATATAAAAGATATTCTGAGCAAATCAGTAATACAAATTCAATCCAAGAGAAATGTTTAGGTATCAAGGAATGACAATTTACAAACTCTCCAAAACAATAATTTCATTATTCAAAATATTAATGATTAATTATATTTTCATTAGCTTCCTCTAAATAAGTTATTTGAAAAAAAATCTTTGCTATTTTGCTACTCTAGACTCTTTTCCTATAAGAAATATATTTTGAACTTATATTACAGATTTAAATTTCATAAATTCAAACTGGAATTTATGTTTGGCTTAATTACATTTTTACAGTTATAACTGCATTTTCTAATTGTGTTAAATAAATCCCACTAAAGATGGTACTCTTTATGTCATATTTTTTTAAATAATGGAATTACAAGTCTTCTATAAGCATAAAATTATAGAAATCAGAAGAGACCCCAAAGTTCATTTGTCAAAAGTTTTTTTTTTTAAATATTTTATTACAAAGTGAAAAGTGTGTTCTTTATATACTCTAAAGATCCTTTATTTGAAATAGTTTGCATATTCCATATTTAGGAATTAGCTATCTAATTTACTATGCTCAAAGATTAATATCACATGCATAATTAATTTAATGCATTAAATGATATTATATAATATTTTTATTAGCTATGCAGTCCCATTCCAATATTTCCTTCTGTTGGTGATGGTGCTCTAGTCACTAATCATGCTGGATTCTTGTGACCCCATGGACTGTGACCCACCAGGGTCCTCTGTCCATGGGATTTCCCAGGCAAGAATACTAGAGTAGGTTGCCATTTCTTTTCCAGGGTAACTTCCCAACCCAGGGACCGAAACCTGGTTTTCTGGTTTGCAGAAAGTCTTCTGCATTGCAGACAGTCTTCTGCATTGTAAGCAGATTCTTTACCAACTGAGCTTGTCAGGTGAAAATGTTGCAGAGAATAAGCCAATTGTGACCTCACTCCAATTGTTCAGTCATTCAGTCATGTTTAACTCTTTGGGACCCCATGGAGTGCAACACACCACGCTTCCAGGCTTCCCTGCACTTCACTATCTCCAGGAGTTTCCCCAAACTCATGACCATTGAGTTGGGGATGGCATCCAACCATTTGTCATCCTCCTCTCCTCCTGTCTGGAATCTTTTACAGCATCAGGATATTTTTCAGTGAGTCAGCTCTTTGCATTTCGGATTGTTATATTGACTATGATGGCTACTGCATTTCTTTTAAGAGATTCTTGCCCACAGTAGTTAAATTTACCCATTCCAGTCCATTTTAGTTCATTGATTCCTAAAATGTCTATGTTCACTTTTGCCATCTCCTGTTTGACCACTTCAAATTTGCCGTTATCCATGGACCTAACATTCCAGGTTCTTATGCAATATTGCTCTTTACAGCATTGCACTTACTATCACCAGCAGTCACATCCACAACTGGGTATTGTTTTGGTTTTGGCTCCGTCTCTTCATTCTTTCTGGAGTTATTTCACCAGATCTTCAGTAGCATGTTGGTTACCTACCGAACTGGGGAGTTCATCTTTCAGTGTCCTATCTTTTTGCCTTTCCGTACTGTTCATGGAGTTCTTAAGGCAAGAATACTGAAGTGGTTTGCCATTGCCTTCTTCAGTGGACCATGTCTTGTCAGAACTCTCCACCATGATCTGTCTGTCTTTGGTGGCCCTATAGGGCTTGGCTCATTGTTTCATTGAGTTAGACCAAGAGGTGGTCCATGTGATCAAATTGGTTAGTTTTCTGTGATTCTGGTTTTCAGTCTGTCTGCCCTTTGATGGAGAAGGATAAGAGGCTTATGGAAGCTTCCTTATGGGAGAGACTGATGGAGGGGAAAACTGGGTTTTGTTCTAGTGGGTGGGACCATGCTTGGCAAATCTTTAATCCAATTTTTTGTTGATGGGCAGAGCTATGTTCCCTCCCTGTTATTCGATCTGAGGCCAAACTATGATTATGAAGATAATGGAGACCTGCTTCAAAAGGTCCCACATATGCACTTCTACTCTCAATGCTTCCAGCACTGCAGCAGGCCACTGCCAACCCACACCTCTGCTGGAGACTCCTGAAAACTCTGGTTCAGTCTCTTGTGGGGTCACTGCTCCTTTCTACTGGGTCCTGGTACAAGCAAGGTTTTGTCTGTGCCGTCCAAGAGTCTGTTTCTTCAGTCCTGTGTATGTTCTGGCAGCTCTGTGGTGGGATTAATGGTGACCTCTTCCAAGAGGGCTTATTTCATCTCCCAGTCTACTGCCCCCAGAGCCCCTGCCCCTGCATCAGTCCACTGCTGACCTGTACCTCCAAAGAAGACACTGAAACACAGTTCTGCCTCAGTCTCCATGGGGTCTCTGGGTCCTGGTACACACAAGGTATGGTTGAGCCCTCTCAGCGTCTCTGGTGGGTATGGGGTTTGATTCTAAATGCAATTTTGCCCTTCCTACCATCTTGCTGGGGCTTCTTCTTTACTCTTGGACGTAGGATATCTCCTTAAAGTCCCTCCAGCTGCACAACTGCCCCTTGAACATAGCCCAAGGACACAACATAAACTGATTAGCATCAAATGGGACCAAGATGGCAGACAAAACTAGACCTTGATCCTCAGTCAGCAAGCGAAATGACACACGTAGAGGTGCCTTGACAGTTCCATAGCACTGTTAAAATACCAAGGAGTGGGTAGTGGCCCAAATCTTGGAAATCTCCAACCCTTCCCAAAAATAGTTGGAATAATCCTCTCTCTCATTAGCATATGAAATAACCCAGCTTATAAAAACTAACTTTGCCAAATTTGGGGGCTGCAATCTGTGACGGCCCACAGTCTGCCTGTGGAGTGTGCTTCTCTCTGAATCTGAATAAATATACTTTTTACCTATCATTTTGTCTCTTACTGAGTTCTTTTTGAGGTGAGGCATCAAGAGCCTGAGCTTAATTAAGTTCTGAAACCAGGTACCTTGGGTTTTGACTGGGTTTGAGTCCCAGCCACGTGGGTTCAAGTCTCAAGCAGAGTTTGGCTACGTTAGAGTCCCAAGCCAGGTTTTGGCTGGGTTCGATTCCAAGCCACATGGGTTTGAGTCCCAAACTCGGTTTTGGCTGGATTTGAGTCCCAGCACATTGTTTCAAGTCCCAATCTGTGGTAAATGTTTTCAACTTCATTACAAATAGATGGAGAAACAATGGAAATAATGACAGGCTTTATTTTCTTGGGCTTCAAAATCACTGCAGATGGTGACTGCAGCCATGAAATTAATAGATGCTCGCTCTTTGGAAGAAAAGCTATGACTAACCTAGACAGCAGAGTAAAAAGCAGAGACTTTTCTTTACCAACAAAGGTCTATATAGTCAAAGCTATGGTTTTTTCCAGTAGTCATGTATGGATGTGAGTGTTGGACCATAAAGTAGTCTAAGCACTGAAGAATTGATGCTTTTGAATTGTGATGTTGGAGAAGACTATTGTGAGTCCCTTGAACAGCAAGGAGAACAAAAATTTCAATCCTATGCAAAGACCCAACTCTTTAGAAAAGACCCTGATGCAGGGAAAGATTGAAGGCAGGAGAAGAAGGGGACAACAGAGGATGAGATGGTGGATGGCATCACTAACTCAATGGACATGAGTTTGAGCAAGCTATGGAAGATGGTGAAAGACAGGGAAGCCTGGAGTGCTTTAGTCCATGGGGTAACAAAAAGTTGGACACAACTGAGCAACTGAGCAGCAACAAGGTTTATCATAGGTTTTCTTTCAAGGAGCATGTATCTTTTAATTTCATGGCTGCAGTAACCATCCTCAGTGATTTTGGAGCCAGCAGAGCAGAAGCCAATTCTGACTCCACCTTGGAAACTATTTCCTGAGTTGCTTTTCATTTCTTTTGTAATTACAACAATATATATTGGCCTGTCTCAGAAGACCCAGCCCCTCTGCTTGACTCTAAACCCTCTCCCTTGTCTCATATAGAGATAATCTGACCCCGCCCATAGTGAATAGCAAGATTAACACACCCCTTACCAATGCTGACCCTTCTTGGAGATGTTTTGCAAGATAGAAGACACTTTTTACTTTGTTTCCTCACTGCCTCTCCTTCTGTATTCTGTCTTTTGACTTTAGTTCCTCATTACTTCTCTCTCTCTCTCTGCCTCTATGAAAGAAACTGGCATCCAGGCCCTGACAAGATGGTTACTTTGAGACATTAGTTTGCCATCTTTTCAAGCTTTTCAAATAAAGTCATATCCCCTGCCTCAACACCTCATCTTTCAGATTCATAGGCCTGTTGTGTGGCAAGCAGAGTGAGACTGGAGTTATAATTAATGACATTCTCACAATTTTTATAAAGTCTAAATTCAAACTACAGATATTCATATTCATTATAAATTTTAAAAAATTAGGATTAAAAGAAGAAAATACTTAAGTAATACATTTTATAAGTAAAAGTCTGAAGGACTTTCTTAACACAACATTGTTATTAACATGGCAGTGCAAATCCACTTACTTCCCTGGGGCTTTCTGAAATCTTTCCCTGCACACTATTTCCTTAGGAAAGATGAAGGGACCTAATGAGGATGACTTCAGTTCAACTTTAATTTTGAGACCTGATGCTGTGTTCTGCTTCGGAGGAATTACAGGGATAGGTGATTTTGAACAGGTCAGCTCTAGACTTCTGGGGCCCTTATTTCTTTTGCCACTGAGAAGCTGAATATGTAAAAACCAGAAGCCTGGTTTTTACACCAGACCAAATGTAAAAACAGAAGTCTGACCCTCAAATTGCAGCAGCCAGCCCAGGAAACCAACCCATTATCTACAGTGGGTTGGTTTCCCCGGCTGATTGCTGCAGGTTAGGGGTCAGACTTCTGTTTTTACCAACCCAAGAAACCAGCCTGCTTTCTACCTTATAAGTCAGACTTTCAGGAAGGCACACCACTCTCTAATTCTAGTAACAATCCAGGAAGCCAAAAAATAATCTTTATCCAATTGCCTCAGAATGACAAGGACTTGATTAATAGCTGACAACTTCCATAATTTTTATCCTTACTTCCAGTTGGGAACCAACCAGATCAACTAGATAAAACAAACACATGCCCCCAACCAATCATACAGGATGCCCCACTTCTAATGCTATACCATGCCAACAGCTTCCAATCAGGGCATCATCTGAAAGCTCCCCTTTATTCTACAATAATGTTTTCCCACTCATATTCTTTTATTTAAGTCTTTGCTAAACATGTTGTGGAGCCTGATTCCCTTGTTATTATTCTAAGTAGACTTTGCTTGTTCTCATTTGATTAGTCTTCATTTACATCCATACCTTTGACCCACAGTGTAAAGTCACAATATAGTTAGATCAGAATCAGGAAAGGAAGGTAAGTTATCCAAGATGCAAAAGTAATTACTTCTTTCTGGTTAACATTAGGGAAGGCTTCACGTGGGATAAAGCAGTAAATTTAAACTAGAGGCCAAATAACATTTTTGTTGTTGCTGTATGTTATTGTTGCTGCTGCTTTTCCATCATTATCTAATTAATGTCATTTAAAATCCCATTATCCTAAGATTGTAATTGATCAACATTTTAATTGATCTGACTCTAAACTGGTTTCTGATTTTAGAATTTGTCCCACATTTATTTAAATAGTTTTGCATATCTTTATATGTGGATCTTTGTAAGTGGTTCTTGTGTTGAATGGCCTTCTTTGGAAAATAGAATTGCTTGGGTAGTAAGCATCCTCATTGAAACTAATTTTTCAAACATTCATGGGTTCTCATAACGTGAGAGCTATTTTAAGCTTTGTTTTCTTTCCCTTCCTATATTGTCAAAGTACATCAAAGCCAAGACCTCATACTATTGGAAGGAATTTGAAAAACCAAGTCTAAGAAAATTGACCTGAAGAGAATGATAAAACATTCAAACCTGTTCTTTCAAAAGTAAACATTCAGCATAGTTGAATGTGCATATACCTTTAAGTAATGTTTCTGGTGGAAAGAAGTAGGAATTTCCATTCAATTAGTTAAAGTAAAAGCACATTCTCAGGGGCTTCAGATTTCAGCATAAAGATGTAAAGAGCTGTGAATAACACCTTTCCCACCTTAGCAACCAAGGAAAAAACTGGAAGAATAGCAAATTAGTGACTTTTATGAAAGCCTTCAGAGAACTAAGGTTGTAGGGCAAGCAACTGACATAAAGTATAGAGAGAAATGGACACCTGAGGGAAGCAGGGACACTTGAGCATTTGTATACCTGGGTCAAATTTCACCTAACAAAATACAAGCCTGTAAATCAATTTAAGTAGATATTTTGAAAAAAATAGCTAACAGTAGAGTGCGAGCTATTATAAGAGTGTGGAGCTCTGAAAGAACACAAACATAGATTCACACATTCTTGCAGGGTTTTCCTCCAAGAACCCCAACCAGGTACCTAAAGGAAAGATTTAAAAGAATTCTGAGATATGGCTAAAGAAGATGAAGTGTAATATATATATACAATGGAACACTACTCATCCATAAAAAACAATGAAATTTTCCCATTTGTGAAAACATGATGGCCCTTAAGGGTATTACATTGAATGAAATGTTAGAAAAAGACAAATACTGTGTGATATAATGTATATGTGGAATCTAAAAATACACAACAAACTAGTGAATATAACAAAAAAGAAGCAGACTCACCAATATATATTAGAGAACAACTAGTAGTTACCAGTAGAAACAGGAACACAGGGAGGGCAACATAGGGGTAGGTGACTAAAAGGTACAAACTATTAGTATAAAAGAAACTATAAGAATGGGCTTCCCTGGTAGCTCAGCCGATAAAAAATCCACCTGCAATGCAGGAGACCCTGGTTTGATTCCTGGGATGGGAAGATCTCCTGGAGAAAGGATAGGCTACCTACTGCAGTATTCATTGGCTTCCCTGGTAGCTCAGACTGTAAAGAATCTGCCTGCAATGCAGGAGACCTGGGTTCAATCCCGAGGTGGGGAATATCCCCTGGATGACAGCATGACAACCCTCTCCAGTATTCTTGCCTGGAGAATCTCCATGGACAGAGGTTCCTGGCAGGCTATAGTCCACTGGGTTACAAACAGTTGGATATGACTGAGTGACTAAGCACAACACAACAAGCTACAAGAATATAACACACAACACAAGGGACAGAGTGAATATTTGTAATTACTATAAATGGAGTGCACGTGTGCACAGTCTCTGTCATTTCCAATTCTTTGCGACCCCATCCCATGGACTGTAGCCTGACAGGGTCCTCTGTCTGTGGAATTTTTCAGGCAAGAATGCGAGAGTCGGTTGCCATTTCCTACTCCAGAGGATCTTCCCCACCCAGGGGTCAAACCACGTCTCCTGTGTCTCTTGAGTTGGCAGGAGGATTCTTTATCACTGTGCCACCTGGTAAGCCATAAATGGAGTACATTCTTTAGAAATTGTGAATCACTATACTATACATTTGTAAATCATATAATATTGTACAGTAACTATAGTTTTAAACTATAGTTTTACTGTAGGAGTACAGTAACTTCAGTTTAAAAAAAAAAATGAAAGAGAATCCCAGAAAGTTTCCTCTTGATGCCAGTAGTGAAAAAGAAGAGCAGATACCAGCAAACTCCGCCAAGAACCAGCTTGCCATTTTTTCCTATGGAATAAAATCACCTGGAAAGGGAGCAGCAACCAAAGCATCCAGAGACATGTATGGGACTTTATATCAATTGGAGAAGGGAATGGAAGCTAGCATGAAAATTTTGCACTCTATTTCCTCTTTCTTCCCTAGGGAACAAAAGCCTTCATCTGCAAGGGAATAAGGATGTGGTATCAAAATATACAGTGTGAAAGCCCTGGTGGGGTCCAATAGAAGTGTTGGATAGCAATGAAAGCAAATTCTAAGCAAAATAACAACACAGGAAAATGTTTTCATCTTGACAAAGAATAAAATTTATCTTTAAAAATAACTTACAAAATTATGAAACAATGTCCCTGAAGACAGCAAGTGAAAAAGGTGCTGACTTAGGAAACTTTGGAAACTAGTGGGATCTGTAGGAGTAAAAGCAAAAGAAATTGTTCATAACCACAATATTCTAGTTGATAAATTTATGTTCCCCAGGGGTAAATGTTACCAATTGTAAAACCACTGTACACGTATATTGGAATGGAACAATTAAACAGATGGATGACAGATGGTAGGATCTAGATTTCTTACTGATAGAATGGAAAGTTACAGATAAGCAAGGAAAGATTGCTAGAATGAACCATCTGGTAAAGGACAAGAGTTACATTTACAGATATCAGTATGATGATGAACTACTGTTCATCATGAACTAATGTTTCACTTAATAGAAATAGATAGAAATAGATGGTAACATATAGAAATATATACTTGTTTGCATATATATATATACATATTCATTACAATGTGTGTGTGTGTATATATATATACAGTAAGGTTATGCTCAAAATCTTCATCATTATATGAACTGATAATTTCTTGATGTCCTAGCTAGATTTGGAAAAGGCAGAGGAACCAAAGATCAAATTGCCAAAATTAGCTGGATCATGGAGAAAGCAAGGGCATTTCAGAAAAACATCTACCTGTTTCATTGACTATGATAAAGACTTTGACTGTGCTGTGGAAAACTCTTTCAGTTCAGTTCAGTCACTCAGTCGTGTCCGACTCTTTGCGACCCCATGAATTGCAGCACGCCAGGCCTCCCTGTCCATCACCAACTCCCGGAGTTCACTCAGACTCACATCCATTGAGTCAGTGATGCCATCCAGCCATCTCATCCTCGGTCGTCCCCTTCTCCTCCTGCCCCCAATCTCTCCCAACATCAGAGTCTTTTCCAATGAGTCAACTCTTCGCATGAGGTGGCCAAAGTACTGGAGTTTCAGCTTTAGCATCATTCCTTCCAAAGAGATACAAATAAAGGACCATCTTACCTGTGTTCTGAGAAGCCTATATGCCAGTTAAGAAGCAATGGTTAGAACCTTGTATGGAACAGTTATTGGTTCAGGATTGAGAAAAGAGTAAGACAAGGCTGTTTATTGTCACTCTGTTTATTTAACTTATATTCAGAGCACACCATAAGAAATGCCAGGCTGGATGAATTACAAACTGGAATCAAGACTCCTGGGAGAAATATCAACCACCTCAGATATGCAGATGGTACCACTCTAATGGTAGAAGGTCAAGAGGAACTAAAGAACCTCTTGATGAGGGTGAAAGAGGAGAGTGAAAAGATGACCTGAAATTCAACATTAAAAAATCTAAGGTCATGGCATCTGGCCCCATCACTTCATGGCACATAGAAGGGGGAAAAGGGTAAGCAGGGACAGATTTCCTCTTCTAGGGCTCTAAAATCACTGTGGATGGTGACTGCAGCCATGGAATGAGAAGACGAGTGCTTTTTTGGAAGGAAAGCTATGACAAACCTAGACAATGTGTTAAAGAGCAAAGACATCATTTTGATGACAAAGATCCACATAGTAAAGGCTATGTTCTTTCCAGCAGTCGTGTAGGGTTGTGAGAGCTGTACCATAAGGAGGGCAGAACACTCAAGAACTGATGCTGGAGAAGACTCTTGAGAGTCCTTTGGACAGCAAGGAGATCAAACCAGTAAATCTTAGGGAAATCACCCTGAATACTCATTGGAAGGACTAAAGGTGAAGCTGAAGCTCCAATACTTTGGCCACTTGATGGGAACAGCTGACTTATTGGAAAAGACCTGATGCTAGGGAAAGATTGAAGGCAGAGGATAAGAGGGCAATAGAAAATGACATGGTTGGATGGCATCACCAATACAATGGACATGAACTTGGGCAAACTCTAGGAGATGGTAAGGGACAGGGAAGCCTGGCATGCTACAGTCCATGTAGCTGCAGAGTCAGGCAAGACTTGGTGACTGAACAATGGAAACAAATATAATATGCACATAAATGTGTGTATATTTCCTTGCTACATCAGGTAAGGGGGCTTAGGAGTAAAGAGAGTCCAGTAGCAGTGTGACAGTCAGCATTCAGATCTTAGTTTCCAAAATAATTCTTTAATAAAAGGAACCAAGATTTCTAAAAAAAAAAAAAAAAAAAAAAAAAAAAAAAAAAAAAAATTCTGATACTAGCACTTGGGTAAGAAGTATTCAGGATATACTTGGACCATCTTATAGTACCAAGAAAGAAGAAAGTGAGAGGTGAGAATATATCAAAAGAACATTTGAAAAATCTCCCAATTGTCAAAGCTGAAAATAATATATTTCTACATAAAGCCACCTTTAATACAAAGAAATAGATAATCTAAAAGTTAAAAGATAAAGAAAGATATACCACAGAAACATTCATCAAAAGAAATTAAAGAGGACACTAATAGATGGAGAAATATACCAGTTCATGGATCAGAAGAATCAATATAGTGAAAATGAGGACACTACCCAAAGCAATCTACAGATTCAATGCAATCCCTATCAAGCTACCAGCAGTATTTTTCACAGAGCTAGAACAAATCATTTCACAATTTGTCTGGAAATACAAAAAACCTCGAATAGCCAAAGTAATCTTGAGAAAGAAGAATGAAACTGGAGGAATCAACCTGCCTGATTTCAGGCTCTACTACAAAGCCACAGTCATCAAGACATATCAAGACATATGGTACTGGCACAAAGACAGAAATATAGATCAATGGAACAAAACAGAAAGCCCAGAGATAAATCCACACACCTATGGACACCTTATCTTCAACAAGGGAGGCAAGAATATACAATGGATTAAAGACAATCTCTTTAACAAGTGGTGCTGGGAAAAATGGTCAACCACTTGTAAAAGAATGAAACTAGAACACTTTCTAACACCATTCACAAAAATAAACTCAAATTGGATTAAAGATCTAAATGTCAGACAAGAAACTATAAAACTCCTAGAGGAGAACATAGGCAAAACACTCTCTGACATAACTCACAGCAGGATCCTCTATGACCCACCTCCCAGAATACTGGAAATAAAAGCAAGAATAAACAAATGGGACTGAATTAAAATTAAAAGCTTCTGCACAACAAAGGAAACTATAAGCAAGGTGAAAAGACAGCCTTTGGAATGGGAGAAAATAATAGCAAATGAAGCAACTGACAAACAACTAATTTCAAAAATATGCAAGTAATTCCTGCAGCTCAATTCCAGAAAAATAAACGACCCAATCAAAAAATGGGCCGAATAACTAAATAGACATTTCTCCAAAGAAGACATATGGATGGCTGACAAACACATGAAAAGATGCTCAACATTACTCATTATCAGAGAAATGCAAATCAAGACCACAATGAGAAAAAAAAAAAAAAAAGACCACAATGAGGTACCATTTCACACCAGTCAGAATGGCTTTGATCCAAAAGTCTACAGGCAATAAATGCTGGAGAGGGTGTGGAGAAAAGGGAACCCTAGTACACTGTTTGTGGGAATGCAAACTAGTACAGCCACTATGGAGAACAATGTGGAGATTCCTTAAAAAACTGGAAATAGAACTGCCTTATGACCCAGCAATCCCACTGCTGGGCATACACACCGAGGAAACCAGAATTGAAAGAGACACATGTACCCCAATGTTCATCGCAACACTGTTTATGATAGTTAGGACATGGAAGCAACCTAGATGTCCATCAGCAGATGAATGGATAAGAAAGCTGTGGTACATATACACAATGGAGTATTACTCAGCCATTAAAAAGAATACATTTGAATCAGTTCTAATGAGGGTGGATGAAACTGGAGCTGATTATGCAGAGTGAAGTAAGCCAGAAAGAAAAACATCGATACAGTATACTAACACATATATATGGAACTTAGAAAGATGGTAATGATAACCCTGTATGTGAGACAGCAAAAGAGACACAGATGTAAAGAACAGACTTTTGGACTCTGTGGGAGACGGAGGTGGGATGACTTGAGAGAATGGCATTAAAACCTGTATACTATCATGTAAGAAATGAATCGCTAGTCTAGGTTCGATACAGGATATAGGATGCTTGGGGCTGGTGCACTGGGATGTCCCAGAGAGATTATATGGGGAGGGTGGTGGGAGGGGAATTCAGGGTTGGGAACTCATGTACACCTGAGGTGGATTCATGTCAATATATGACAAAACCAATACAGTATTGTAAAGTAAAAAAAAAAAAAAAAAAAAGATAGAGGGATGAATGTTGTTTCCAGTTCCATGTATAAGAAGCCTGGAAGTCATTTCCTCTTCTTGTTGTTTAGTCCCTTAGTTGGGTCCAATGTTTTGCAACCCCCTGGACTGTATGTAGCATGCCAGGCTTACCTGTCCTTCACCAACTCCCTGAATTTGCTCAAATTCATGTCAATTGACTGGTGATGCTATCTAACCACATCATTCTTTGCCACCCATTTCTCCTTTTACTTTTGATCTTTCCCTGCATCAGGGTCTTTTCCAAGGAGTTGGCACTTTGAATTAGATGGCCAAAATGTTGGAGCTTCACTTTCATCTTCAGTCCTTCTGCTGAATATACAGGGTTGATTTCTCTTAGGATTGACTACTTTGATCCCCTTGCTGTCCAAAGTACTCTTAAAGGTCTTCTCCAGCTTCACAATTTAAAAGTATAAATTCTTCCATGCTCATCCTTTTTTATGGCCCAACTCTTACATCTATACATGCCTACTGGAAAAACCATAGCTTTGACTATATGAACCTTGTTAGAAAAGCAAGAGTCTTTTAATTTCATAGCTGCATTCACAGTCCACAGTGATTTTGGAGACTAAGAAAGTAAAGTCTGTCACTGCTTCCACTTTTTTACACTTTTATTTGCCATGCATGATGGGACCAGATGATATAACTTTAGGTTTTTTGGAGTTTTTTGTTAATATTGAATTTCAAGTCAGCTTTTTCACTCTCCTCTTTCACCCTCATTGAGAGACTCTTTAGTTCCTCTTCACTTTCTGCCATCTGCATATCTGAGGTTGTTGATATTTCTCCCAGCAATCTTGATCCAGGCTTGTAATTTGTCCAGTCTGGCATTTCTCACGAGGTACTTTGCATATAAGCTAAATAAGCAGGCTGACAATATACAACCTTGACATACTCCTTTCCCAATTTGGAAACAGTCCATTGTTCCATGTCTGATTCTAACTGTTGCTTCTTGACTTGCATACAGGTCTCGCAGGAGGTAGGTAAGGTGGTCTGGTATTCCCATCTCTAAGAATTTTCCACAGTTCGTTGTGATCCACGCAGTTGAAGTCTTTAGCATAGTCAATGAGGCAGAAATGTTTGATTTTCTATAATTCTCTTACTTTTTCCATGATCCAACGAATTTTTGCAATTTGATCTCTGGTACTTCTGCATTTTCTAAATCCATCTTGAAAGTCTGGAAGTTCTCAGTTAATGTACTGTTGAAACCTAGCTTAGAGATTTTTGAGCATTAACTAGCAGCATGTGAAATGAGTGCACTTGTGCAGTAGTTTGACATTCTTTGGCATTGCCCTTCATTGGGACTGAAGTGAAAACTGACTTTCCCCAGTACTGTGGCTACTGCTGAGTTTTCCAAGTTTGCTGGCATATTGAGTGCAGCACTTTCATAGCATCGTCTTTTAGGATTTGAAATAGCTCAGCTGGAATTCCATCACCTCTGCTCCCTTTAGTTTTTCTTGTAGTTATGTTTCCTAAGTCCCACTGGTTTCGTGCTCCAAGATGTCTAGCTCTAGGTGAGTGATCACACCATCACAGTTATTTTGGTCATTAACATCTTTTTTGTATAGTTTTTCTATGTGTTCTTGCTACCTTTTCTTAATATCTTCTGCTTCTATTCGGTCCATAAAGTTTCTGTCCTTTTTTGTGCCCCTCTTTGCATGAAATGTGCCCTTGTTATCTCCAACTACTTGAAGAGACCTCTAGTCTTTCCTATTCTATTGTTTTCTTCAATTTCTTTGTACTGTTCACATAGGAATGCTTTCTTATCTCTCCTAGTTGCTATTCTTTGGAATTCTGCATTCAGATGGGTATAGCCTTCCTTTTCTCCTTTACCTTTTGCTTTTCTTCTATTCTCAGCTATTTGTAAGGTCTCGTGAGACAACCATTTTGTTTTTTGCATACCTTTTTCTTGGGGATGGTTTTGATCATCACCTCCTTTACAATGTTACAACCTCCATCCATAATTCTTCAGGCACTCTCTCTCTCTCAGATCTATTCCCTTGAATCTATTTGTCACCTCCACTGTATAATCACAAGGAATTTCAGTTTAATTCAGTGCAGTTCAATTCAGTTGCTCAGTCATGTCCAATTCTTTGTGACCCCACGGACTGCAGCATGATAGTCTTCGCTGTCCATCACCAACTCCCGGAGTTTGCTCTAACTTATGTCCATCGATTTGGTGATGCCATCCAACCATCTCATCCTCTGTCATTCCCTTCTCCTGCCTTCAATCTTTCCCAGCATCAGGGTCTTTTCAAATGAGTTATCTCTTCACATCAAGTGGCCAAAATATTGGAGTTTCAGCTTCTGATGAATACTCAGGACTGATATCCTTTAGGATGGACTGGTTGGATCTCCTTGCAGTCCAAGGGACTCTCAAGAGTCTTCTCCAACACCACAGTTCAAAAGCATCCATTCTTCGGTGCTTAGCTTTCTTTATAGTCCAACTCTCACATCCATACCTGAATACTGGAAAAACCATAGCTTTGACCAGATGGACCTTTGTTGGCAAAGTAATGTCTCTGCTTTTTCATATGCTGTCTAGTTTGGTCATAGATTTTCTTCCAAGGAGCAAACATCTTTTAATTTCATCACTGCAGTTACACATCTGCAGTGATTTTGGAGCCCCTCAAAATAAAGTCTCCCACTGTTTCCATTGTTTCCCTATCTATTTGCTATGAAGTGATGGGACCCAATGCCATGATATTATTTTTGTGAATGTTGAGCTTTAAGCCAATTTTTTCACTCTTCTCTTTCAACTTTAATCAAGAGGCTCTTTACTTTCTCTTTGCTTTCTGCTATAAGGGTGGTGTCATGTGCGTACCTGAGATTATTGGTGTTTCTCCTGGCAGTCTTGATTCCAACTTGTGCATCATCCAGTCCAGCATTTCTCATGATGTGCTCTGCATATAAGTTAAATAAGCTGGGTGACATATGCTCCTTTCCTGATTTGCAAGAAGTCTGTTGTTCTATGTCCAGTTCTTACTATTTGTTGCTTCTTGACCTGCATAGAAACATCTCAAGAGGCAAATAAGATGGTCTGGCATTCCCATTAAGAATTTTCCATAGTTTGTTTTGGTCCACATAGTGAAAGGCTTTGATGTAGTCAATAAAGCTGAAGGAGATGTTTTCTGGAATTCTCTTGGTCTTTTGATGATCCAGCAGATGTTGGCAGTTTGATCTAGTTCCTCTGCCTTTTCTAAATCCAGATTGAACATCTGGAAATTCACAATTCATGCACTGTTTAAGCCTGACTTGGAGAATTTTGAGCGTTACTTTGCTAGTGTGTGAGATGAGTGCAATTGTGTAGCAGTTTGAACATTCTTTTGCATTGTCTTTCTTTGGGATTGGAATGAAAACTGACCTTTACCAGTCCTGTGGCCACTGCTGAGTTTTCCAAATTTTGCTGGCATATCGAGTGCACTCCATTTCTTCTCAGGGATACTTTCCCACAGTACTAGATATAATGGTCATCTGAATTAAATTCACCCATTCCAATCCATTTTATTTCACTGATTCCTAAAATGCCAGTTTTCACTTTTGCCATTTCCTGTTTGACCATTTGCAATTTACCTTGATTAATGGACCTAACTTTCTAGGTTCCTATGCAACACTGTTCTTTATAGCACTGGAATTTACTTCCATCAGCAGTCACATCCACAACTGTGCTTTGTTTTTGTTTTGGGCCCATCTCTTCATTCTTTCTGGAGTTCTTTCTCCACTGATCTTCAGTAGCATATTGGGCACCTACTGACCTGGGGAGTTCATCTTTTGGTGTCATATCTTTTTGCCTTTTCATACTATTCATGGGGTTCTCAAGGCAAGAATACTGAAATGGTTTTCCATTGCCTTCCATTGCCAGCGGACCACATTTTTTCAGAATTCTCTACCATGACTCATGCGTGTTGGGTGGCCCTACACTACATGGCTCATAGTTTTATTAAGTAAAATAAGGCTGTGGTCCATGTGATCAGTTTAATTAGTTTTCTGTGACTGTGGTTTTCATTCTGTCTACGCTCTGAGGGATAATGATTAGAGTATTATGGAAGTTTCCTGATGGGAGAGACTGGCTGTGGGGGAAATTGGTTCTTATTCTGATGGGCAGGGCCATGCTCAGTAAATCTTTAATCCAATTTTCTGTTGATGGGCAAGGCTGTGTTCCCCCCACTCCCCTGTTGTTTCACCTGAGACCAAACTATGGTGGAGGTAATGAAGATAATGGTGACCTCCTTCAAAAGATCCTATGCAGACACTGCTGCACTTAGTGCCCCGACCCTGCAGCAGGTGACTGCAGACCCACACCTCCACCGGAGACTCCTGGATACTCACGGCAACGCTGGGTCAGTTTCTTTTGGGGTCACTGGTCCTTTCTCCTGGGTCCTGGTGCACAGAAGATTTTCTTTGTGTCTTCCAAGAGTCTGTTTCCCCAGTCCTGTGTAAGTTCTGTCAGCTCCATGGTGGGGTTAATGGTGACCTCCAATAGGGCTTATGCCACAGCCAGGTCTGCTGCATCCAGAGCCCCTGCCCCTGCAGCAGGCCACTGCTGACCCATACTTCCATAGGAGACACTCAGACACTCAAAGGCAGGTCTGGTTCAGTCCCTGTGGGGTCTCATGGTGTGCAAACGGTTTTGTTTGAGCCCTCTGAGCGTCTCTGGTGGGTATGGGGTTTGATTCTAAATGTGATTTTGTCCCTCCTTCCATCTTGCTTGGGCTTCTCCCTTGCCCTTGGATTAGGAGTATCTTTTTATGGTGGGATCCAACATTCTCCTGTTGATGATTGTTCAGAAGCGGGTTGTAATTTTGCAGTTCTTACAGGAGAAGATGAGTGCATATCTTTCTACTCTGCCATCTTGATCCAGGGAAACCATAATGGATTTAACCTAGGTCAAATAAGGAGATACACACACACACACACACACACACACACATACACACACACACACACACACACACACACACATATATATATATGTATGTATATATATATATATATATATATATATATATATACATACATACATACTAGAACACACTGCTGAAGTCTAGCTTAATGGATTTTGAGCATAACCATGCCAGCATGTGAAATGAGCACATTGTATGGTAGTTTGGGCATTCTTTGGCATTGTGCTTCTTTGGGATTGGAGTGAAAACTGACTTTTTCTAATCCTGTAGCTACTGCTGAGTTTTCCAAATTTGCTGGCATATTGACTGCAGCACTTTAACAGTATCATCTTTTAGGATTTGAAATAGCTCATCAAGAATTCCATCACCTCCACTAACTTTCCTTAGGAATGCTTCATGCTCCAGAATGTCTGACCCTAGGTGAGTGATCATACCATCATGGTTATCTAGACCATTAAGACCTTTTTCATATAGTTCTTCTGTATATCCTTGCCCCCTTTTCTTAATCTCTTCTGCTTCTGTTAGGTCCCTACCATTTTTTTTTCCTTTATCAGGCCATCTTTGCATGAAATATTCCCTTGATATCACCAGTTTTCTTGAAAAGATCTCTTGTCTTTCCTAGTCCCTTATTTTCCTCTATTTCTTTGCATTGTTCATTTAAGCAGACCCTTCTTATCTCTCCTTGCTATTCTCTGGAAGTCTGCATTCAGTTGGTTATATCTTTCCCTTTCACTTCTCTTCTTTCCTCAGTTATTTATAAAGCCTTCTCTGACAGCCACTTTGCTGTCTTGCCTTTCTTTTTCTTTGTGATGGGTTTAGTCACTGCTTCCTGTCCAAGGTTACAAACATCTTTCCATAGTTCTTCAGCGACTTTTTCTCTTAGATCTAATCCCTTGAATCTATTAATCACTTTCACTGTATAATCATATGGGATTTGATTTAAATCATACCTGCCTGGCCTAGTGATTTTCCCTACTTTCTTCAATTTAAGTCTCAGTTTTGCAATAAGAAACTCATGATTTCAGGAGCAGTCAGCTCCTGGTCTTGTTTTTGCTCACTGAGAGAGTTCTTCTTCTTAACAACATGCAAAAATAAGGGTGGGATGATTTGGGAGAATGGCATTGAAACATGCATACTATCATATAAGAAACGAATCGCCAGTCTATGTTCAATGCAGGATACAGGATGCTTAGGGCTGGTGCACAGGGATGATCCAGAGAGATGATATGGGGTGGGAGGTGGGAGGGGGGTTCATGTTTGGGAACTCATGTACACCCGTGGTGGATTCGTGTTAATGTATGGCAAAACCAATACAGTATTGTAAAGTAAAATAAAGTAAAAATAAAAATTTTTAAAAAAAGAAAGAAAAAAATTTGAAAAGACTGAAAAATCAACAATTTTCCTTGAATATTTAAGAGAGAGAAGGACACAGAGTAAACCTTGCCTCCAAAATAAAAAGACAGAAAAGTTAATATGGGAGTCACTGCTTACCAGAGAACAGATCAGAAACAGAAAGCACTGTAGAAACTAGTGTCAGAGTAGGAAAACCTTAGCTGTAATTGAAGAATTGCTGGAGTCTCCATCTGAATGAGTCTGAGACTTAAAAACCCAAGGGAAATGGAGTCATGGAAGGCCCACACAATATTTTGAAATTTATTTTCATGAATTTGACCAGTTGCCTATAGTGAACCTTGGAGAAAAATTTCTTCATGCTTCCAGCAGTCAAAAAGGAATCATTTTGAAACACACCAGAGCACTTCTGGCTTCTCTGGTAGCTCAGCTGGTAAAGAATCTGCCTGTGATGCAGGAGACCACAGATATTCCTGGGTCAAGAAGATCTCCTGGAGAAGGGATAGGCTAACCACTCCAGATTCTTGGGTTTCTCTGGTGGCTCAGATGGTATGTAATCTGCCTGCACTGTGGAAGACCTAGGTTCAAACCCTGGGTTGGGAAGATCCCCTGGAGAAGGGAACCCACTCCAGTATTCTTGCCTGGAGAATTACACCCATGGGGTCACAAAGAGTCTAAAAGTACTGAGCAACTTTCACTTCAAGAAAAGAGTGCTTCTTTCTTCTTAACAAGGAAGAAGGCCTACCTTCAGGGAAAAACTAGTTAACTAGAGCCTAACCTCTTGGAGTACTCTCAGATCCCAACTGTGCTGGGGGAAGGGAAATATTCAATGCCAGTCAACAATAGCCTCCCATGTTGGAAAATGGAAATACCCAATCTCAGGTATTAACCACTCTAAGGTAAATAACCACTCTAATCATCTGTGCCACTTAATAAAAAGAAAACTGAGAAACACCTGTGAAATTTACAATCTTGAGGCATAGCATCACTGAACAACTGAGAGATAATTATAGGACTGTAGAATATTTCTTTCCCTCTTACACTTCACCAGTACATTACTAAAGACATATTTATAGCAGTTCTTTTACCCGGTATATCATGTATAACTATCAAGAAAATGTTATAAGATATAACAAAAGGTAAATATATATATATAATTTGAAGATCAGAATCAGACACAACAAACATGTTGGAAAGATCAGACTGACAACTTAGGTCAACTGTGATTGGACAGTTGGTTGTCCTATAGCTGGACAAGATGGTTGGATGGTATCACTGACTCAAGGGACATGAATTTCAAATTAGTTAATCCTAAAGGAAATCAACCCTGATTGTTCATTGGAAGGACTGATGCTGAAGCTGAAGCTCCAATACTTTGGCCACCTGATACGAAGGGCTGACTCACAAGAAAAAAAAAACCCTGATGCTGGAAAAGATTGAAGGCAGGAGGAGAAGGGGATGACAGAGGATGAAATGGTTGGATGGCATCAATGACTCAATGAACATGAGTTTGAGCAAGCTCCTGGAGATAGTGAAGGACAGAGAAGCCTGGCATGATGCTTTCTGCGGAGTCACAAACAGTTGGGCATGATTGAGTGACTGACCAACAATAGCAAATTCATAGAATGGACACAGTCGAGGAAAGAAACTGTGAGCCTGAAGAATATAAATAAAATCCTCAAAAAACAAAAAGCAAAGAGAACAAAACCTAAAAAGAACAGATAGAATATCCAATTACTGTGGGACAACTGTAATTGTCTGCAATGGGAATATCAAAAGAAGAAGCAAGAGAGAAAGGAACAGAATAAACATTTGAAAAAATAATGACTGAAATTTTACCCAAATCAAAGTCAAACAAAAAACCACTGATCCAGGAAGCTCAGAAAACACCAACAGGATAAATGCCAAACAATTGCAGAAAGAAAAACTATACCTAGGAATATCATTTTCAAGAAGCAAAGACAAAGGAAATCAAAGATAAAGGGGGAAAAAAAAAATCCTGAAAGAAGCCAGAGGGAAAGGTGTTTATCTTACCTACTGAGGAACAAAGATAATAATTATATCCAATGTTTTCAGGAACATACAAGCAAGAAGAAAATGGAGAGAAATATTTAGTGTTTAGAGAAAAGCCCCATCAATACAGATTTCTGTACCATGTAATATTATTCTTTAAAAGCGAAGGAGAAATAGGCTCTAGAGGAAACAATAATTGTAGGAATCTGTTGCCACTAGACCTGCACTGCAAATAATGTTCAAAGAAGTATATTACAGAGAAAAAAAGTAATATACCTCAGAAATTCACATTAAAAAATTAAGGAAAAATTATGGAACAGCATCGAAGAAAGAATAAATGAAAGTAAAATTAAAACTTTTATTTTTTGTATTCTAAAAACAAGCAAAAAATAAATAAATAAAGGGAATATTTATTCTGGAAAATTTGACATCAAGAGAAGAAAGAGTATCACAGGCAGAGAAAGATTTATGTAATTATAATGGGATATTCTTCAAGATGGCATAATAATGCTAAATACCCATCAAACAAGCAGAGCTTCAAAGTACATAAGGCAAAAACAGATAGGCCTGAAAAAAGAAATAGACAATTTCACAATTACAGTTGAAGTTTTCAACATTTCTTTCTCTATAATTGACAGAATAGGCAGAAAATTCATAAAGGATGTATATGTAACCTAAAAAACTCAACTAATTTGATCTAGTTGTACTTACAGAACACTTAAAAAACAGAAGAATACCCATTCTTCTCAAGTGACCATGGAATATCCATCAAAATAGAACTGAAACCATGCAACTCATATTTGGACTTGAACCCATGATCTTTTAATTGAGATCACACAGATGGTCTCAGGACTTAATGAGGTTCAGGTTCTTGATGTCTCATCATAGTAAGAATCCAGTGAGAAACATTGATGGGTAAGAAGTGGATTTATAATATTGAGAGAGAAACACAATCCACAGATAGAGTGTGGACTATCTCTGAAGGCTATGCTGTGCTCAGTTGTGTCCAACTCTTTATGATCCCATGGACTGCAGCCCACCAGGTTCCTCTGTCCACGGGTATTCTCCAGGCAAGAATACTGTAGTGGGCTGCCATGCCCTCCTCCAGGGGATCTTCACAACCCAATGATCGAACCCAGGACTCCCACACTGCAGGCGGATTCTTTACTGTCTAGTTAGTTTTTATGTACTGGGTAATCATATAGGCTATTAAGTGGGAAGATTATTTCAACTATTTCAGAGAAGGGACATGGATTTCCATAAACTGGGCCACTGCTCACTTTTTGACCTCTAATGGTTGGGCTCAGAACTGTCAAGGTTCTGGTGGATATGTCATTTAGTTTACACATTACAGTGAGCATATAATAAGGCTTAAGGCTACTGGAAGCTGAATTTTCCAACACCTTGGACCTAGTTGGTACTAATCAGTTTTTTTCATGTCCTATGGCTATGTCATTCTCTTAAAAATTGTGCGCTACTCCTTTCCCTCTTGTTTCAGAACAAATAGAATTTAAAAGCAGAAGTAATGTAAAGTATCTTCTCAGATCATAACATAATTAAATTAGTTGATAACAAAAATTTCTATAAAATCTCCAAATATCTGTAAATTAAATAATGTAGTAGTAAATAGCCAGAGCACAAAGAGGAACTTTAAAAAAAAAATTGTAAAACAAACAAAAAAAATGAATTAAATATAAACTAAAATACAAATCATTGAAATTCATTTAGCAGCAAAATTATAGCCTTAAGAGCAAATAGTAGCAAGGAAGAAATTAAAGAATAGCCAATTAAACCTAAAGAAAGCAGAAAGGATGGAATACTGTAATAGGAGTAGAAATAACTGAACTTGCAAATACAAAAACAAAAGGGAAAATCATTTTTTTAAAGTAAATAATTTGAAAATAATAAAATTGATTAATTTTTAGTTAGTATAATCTTTTAAAAAGTAAAGATGCATTTTGCTAATATAGTTGAATGCACAACTAAAAAGTTTGCATGTTGTAACTAAAAATTCTGCATGTCTCAAAAAAATTGAAGATTCTAAGCATCACAACTAAGACCCTGTGCAGACATATAGATAAATATAAATAATAAAAGGGTAGTAAGAGAATATTATGAGCAATTTTATGTTCATAAATTGAACAACTTAGGTGAAATGGCCACTTCATTGAAAGTCACAACTATCCAAATTCACTCAAAAACAAAAATATTACTTGAGTGTCTTCTATCCATTAAAGCAATTGAATTTGTAACTAAAATCATTTAAAAATACACCTTAGATCCTAATAATTTTCCTGGCGAAATGGAATGGGGGAAAGCTTTCCCAAGGACCCAACTGAAGGAGTTCAGGTAAGGACCCTGAGCAACTTTAAACTTGCAATGTAGGCAAGACACGGAAGAGCTTGCTCCTGGCCTGATTATACTTTCAATTACCCCGGGGCTAAGTATTTCTCAAGTGTGGAGCCTAGGGAGATTTGGAATCTCAAACCTATCCTCTGCAATATCATTTCTCAGGAATCCTCTAAAGAGAAAGTGACATTGCCAGGATAATTTTGAAGAACATTTTATTTAGCTACAATTCTGCTGTCATTTTCTATATGTTTGGTATTTCACTCCCCTTTTGATTAATAGAGACATTCTCATAAATAAAAGATCTTGGTCTCTTGAAACTGTCTGTCTTGCTCTCTTATTTCTCCTGTGAAGTCATAATCCCCCATTTGTGACATCACTGTCTTCACTGCAATCAACAGTGATGCTTCAAGCTGGGGATTAAATGCTCCAGAAGAGGAAGGCTTTATAAGAGCAGAGGGACTCTCAAGGAAAAAAGGTTCAATTAGCATGGAAATGCCTCTTTAAAAAAAAAAAAAAAAAAGATTGTGGGAGTAGAGGGGCGGGAGCAAGGGATGAGTAGACAGTCCCAGTGACTGGAATGGTTTACTTTGAAATAATGACTTTGGTCTTCCTCTTAACTCTAGCTAAAATAGAAATCATCACCCTGTTGAATGAATAAATATTCGGTATTAAGGAAACACTAAAGATTATAACCAACTAAAGGCTGTGGGTTATAAATATGGACATTGTTCCTCTGTCATAATTTCCATAATGGGCCTGTTAACTTGACCATGGGCAAAGAAACATTAGAGAATGGGGTGGTGCAAGAATCAGTTGTGTTTCTAAATATACACAATTTGTCCTGTCCTCCCACTTCAGTATCACTTTGTAGCAACCTTCATCCCCATCTTTAATTCCACTAGGGTTTATTAGCCTTCCTTTAGTTTGTTAAAATCTCTAAGCTCTTTTCCACTTCAGTGTTTCACTCTCTGTTGTCCTTCATCCAGGAATACTCTTCCTCCACCCTCATTCCAAGCCTGTTCTGTTAATCATTCAAGTCCAAACAATAATGATACTTCCCCTGAGAGTTCTGCACTGAACCCTTGTCACTCTCATCTACATTTGTTGTTGTTGGGTCACTCAGTTATGTCCAACTCTTTGCGACCCTGTGGACTGCAACACAACAGGCTTCCCTGTCTTTCACCATCTCCTGGAGCTTGATCAAACTCATGTCCATTGGATAAGTGAATCCATCCAACCACCTCATCCTCTATCATCCCCTTTTCCTGCCTTCAGTCTTTCCCAGTGTCAGGGTCTTTTTCTAATGATTCAGCCCTTCTCATCAGGTAGCCAAAGTATTGAAGTTTCAGCTTCAGCATCAGTCCTGCCAATAAATATTCAGGATTGATTTCCTTTAGGATTGACTGTTTGATCTCCTTGCAGTCCATCTCAAGAGTCTTCTCCAACACCACAGTTCAAAAGCATCAATTCTTTGACCCTCACCCTTCTTTATAGTCCATTTCTCACATCCATAGGTGACTACTGGAAAAAAACCTAGGTTTGACTATATGGACCTTTGTTTGATCTCAATGAACCTTTATATTTCCTAGTAACCATCATGATTCTAATATATGTTGATGTTTCTGTGTACTATCTCCTTTAAATAAGTTCTATTTTTCATGAATGCAAGCAACATATCTGCTCTAGCAGTGCTACAATTCAGTACTTAGGACAAAACCTGGTAGACACATATAGTTGCATCACATTCATAAAGAAACCAAGATTGTATGGCTTTCTTCAGGGATTCTGCAGAAAAAATCTCTTCACTGAATGAAGATTAGATGGCTTCCAAATTCACATCAAGCTATACATCTATGTGGGACATCCCAGGTGGCACTAATGGTAAAAAACCTACTTGCCAATGCAGGAGACATAAGAGACATGGCTTTGATCCCTGGGTTAGGAAGATCGCCTGGTGGAGAGCATGACAACTCACTCCAGTATTCTCGCCTGGAGAAACCTGTGGACAGAGGAGACTGGTGGGCTACAAGTCCTTAGGGTTGCAAAGAGTCGGACATGACTGAAGGGACTTACTACGTAGCATACATACATCTTTATAGTTCCTGAAGTAATTCTCCTAGTTGCTCTCATCACATGTCTTCTGTTCTCTAGTGTTCCACAATGAAAATGAGCACAGATATAAAACCCAATAAAAGGAGAGGGTTCCATTCTGGGAATTATTTATATGAATATTTATAGGGAATATATACGTATAAGTAAGTAGACCAAATAATCTGTCAACTAATAAGAACTCTGTCATGTAAAGGGGAGTGCTAGCTATAATTATGATACAACAATAAACCAGAATTTTCTTACGCTAATTGGACATATGGTCACCTTATGTATCAGGTATTTTGGTAAACCTTAGAGAAGATATATACAGAAGATAAAATGTTTATCTTTAAATGTCACATAGTATATTGGAAAGGTGGTATACATAAACTCATAACTATAAAGTGACACATTTATCTTCTCAAGAGGGTTATAGAAAAAGTGCTGTAGATATGCAGAGTAAATATCTCTGAAGAGATCAATGACTGTTTCCAAAGAGTGCAAATTTTGTTAATCATGTACTAACAGACTAATTCTTCGAATAATCCCATATAACATGATACAAAAATATTAGACTATTCCACATCAATGCCTTAAACTGATTTAACTTATGGCTAGAAGATACACTTGCAATGTAAAGAAAGAGAAGAGAGTTCTAGACTATATATATATTCATATATTTGAGGCTTATCTCTCAAACGGGATACCCTATAGGAAAAGACTTTCTTCTTTTCTTGTCACCTTTACACACTATCAAAAATGTGTTGGTTCCCTGAACACCCTCAGTCACATTGTGTTGCTTAATTAGTTGTTTAACTGGGCTACACAAAAGATTGTTTGTCATGTCTAGTGATATAGAATTAGGCCAGTAAGATAATATATCCTCCCTCCTTGTTTTTTATAAAATATGATTATCACAGAATTTATAATTCTAAGCATGACGTTGATGAAACAAGAACATTGTTCCATTACTGGAAGCATCAACGGTCCGAAGCAGCACAAAGTTGGCCCATACTGGGTCTGAAATGAGGCTGTTAAATCTTACCCAATGATATTACTTTTTTCAGAATTTTAAACTTAAACTAAGTCAAGTTGGACTCAAGAAGATCACAGATAAAGAAGCTTCAGCTTGGAAACAAGAAATAACTTGTCTTTCAGATATCAAGTAATA
This sequence comes from Capra hircus, assembly GCF_001704415.2. Lineage (NCBI taxonomy): Eukaryota > Metazoa > Chordata > Mammalia > Artiodactyla > Bovidae > Capra > Capra hircus. Next base: position 18,453,555 of record NC_030831.1, on the reverse strand, counting down.
GAATGTGACAAAATTCTAATACCCTGAGTCCCAGCTGAGAATATCTTTCATGCCGCCTTTTATTAGTGAGTCCCCCCATTGTAACAAGATACATGACTTGTGGCTGCTAATTTAGCATGTAAGTTTCCAGCAGCTCTAGACATAAAGATATTTCTGTTACCATTGTCTAATGAAAAAGAAAGCATGTATCCCACCCCTCACAATTTCTCCCCGCCTTATCTATGCATGCAGAAGTCTTTAAAATTTATGGGGATCAAATACTTAAAAAAAAAAAAAAAAAGATCTAGAAATGTCACCAATCTTCAACTTTCATTACCTTTGAATCAAAGGTATAAGAAATTGGAACCCTAAGGCAAAGCAATGAAAGCTTAATTGCTCTAGAAATATACATCCTATTGTATTTTCAATTTGGCTCTAAGAAATTCAGGCAATCTCAAGTACTCAGGGAATTGAGAAATAGAATTCTCTTTAAAGAAGGATGAAGAAACACTTAGCTTAATTATTTCTTTACTTTTCAGCTTGTCGTTATTAGAAGTGGTGTTTGGGAATTTGGTCAGTCCTTCTCCAGAAGACAATGTTTTGCTTCCCCAAAGCATCATTGTCATCCTCATCAACAACAAATAATAATATAACAATTACCAAGATGGATATAGATATCACTGCATGTCAAAAGCTGGTCTAAGTTGATATGTATGTATAACGTCTAATCTTCATAAACGTCTTATGAAATAGGTGATACTATTATTCTCCTTTTACATATCAGGAAATTATGGCTGAATGCAGAGTTCTAGCTGCTGAGAACACAAAGAAGTAGGAGTGAGGCAAGTTCCCCTCGACAGCTTGTATTATTCATTGATTTTGTCAGTGGATGGCTTAAGTGATAGAGCTATTAGACAAAGTGCAGTCCTGAAGGAGAAGGTACTATGTTTGCAAGGGCAGTCAGGGAAAACTAGAGAGACAAGGATGCCCTTGGTTTGCTCATGACGCTGCTAGGTAGACATTATAGAGATTTCTAAAATAGTAGCCATTTGTGGAGAAATAAATTAAAAGTGTGATGTTGGTGGGTGGAGTAGGAATGAGTGAACTGAATTTATAGGAGTGAAAGATTTGTACAAAGCAAAAGTGATGATGGCAACAATGTGTAAAGTGCATAGGTCAGTCATTAGGAAAGTTGGATTCTCATTAAAAATGTTCTACCAACCAACTGTGTGACCTGTAACTTTCTCATCTGTAAAATGAAATACATTAACTAAATGACTTCTAAAATTCCTTAAGTATTAACAAATTCTATGACTTTATGTTACTACAAAAATATTTTCTCACTTTACTAATAGAAAAAATAAGCTCTTCTAGAAATTGACTTTTAAAGTTTAACACAAACCAATAAGCAACAGAATTATGTCTAGAACTCAGAGCTTCTGATATCTAACTCTCAAATAGAGAAAAAGCAAGGCACAGTTTGGGATACATTATTTACCATATTCATTTATTTTAAAAGGTAGTCAATAAATAAATTTTCAGTAAATATTTAGTTAAATTTAATAAATAATAATTTTATGTAAAACCACTCATTTAAAAGTGGTTTATTGTTTTTTGCTCATTTTTTAGTAAGTGTAATACATTCCCTGGCAGCTCAGTGGTATAGAATCCTCCTGCCAATGAAGGAGACTTGAGTTCTATCCCTGGGTTGGGAACATTCCCTGGAGAAGGAAATGGAGACCCACTGCAGTATTCTTGCCTGGGAAAGCCCATGGACAGAGGACCCTGGCAAGCTACAGTCCATGGATTTGCTAAAGAGTCAGACAAGACTTAACACTAAACAACAACAACATATCAACAGCTATTTTTAGACTGTTTGTCCCTTGGTTTTTTGTTTTGATTTTTTTTTTTTTCTTTAAGACAAAATTTGAGACTGGCTAGAAAGATTGGAAAACTAAGGCTCAGAATTCATTATTTATCCTAAATAGCACTTTTCTTTCTTACTGTTTCTTTCATACTATTTGAAAGAAGATCATATCCCCCAAAGTTGATGTGGCTTTGGATGTGTTTGAAAAAAGAAAAACAAAAGGAAGGGGGAAAAAAGATCCCAACACTGAGCCTGCAGTTGTTCTCACAGTGCGATTCACCCATCAGAGCTGAAAATAACCTATATTTTATTTCCCTTATTTTTAGAAAACTGCCATGGACACAGGGGTGGCCGAGTGGCCAGCTGTGTCCTGAAATGCCTGAAGCCATCACAATCAGCGCTCCACTGTCTGAGGCTCTCAAAATGAAACACTTTGAACACTCATTCAAAGGTGTGAAAGCATGAAATTGGCACAATGGTCAGCTACTGCAGCACTGCCCATATTTTTGCACTGCGCTGCTTCCCTTGTCTGCCCTTTCCACTCTCTGTCCCTTGATTCTGACAGTTCTTCAAATATCTGCTTAAACAGCTGTGGCAGCCTAGGAGAGAGAACTGGAACATTCTTAGAGAGTCTCTGTCTTGAAGAATACTGAGGGGGAAAAATACTGCACTCAAATTCTCCCAAAATGTTGTCTTAGACAATGGGTGGAATAGATCTGAGAAAGGCACTACATACACATAAATACATTAGTGTACAGGTCACTTATTGGTTCAAAGAACCTCCACCTTAACCCACCTTCTTGAGCGCTGAGTTGCTTCAGTCGTGTCTGAGTCTTTAAGGCCCTATGGATTCAATCCATGGCATTTTCCAGGCAAAAATACTGGAATGGTTTGTCATGCTCTTCTCCAGGGGATCTTCCCAACACAAGAATATAAACAGTGAGTCTTATGTTTCCTGCATTGGTGGGTGGGTTCTTTTCCACTAGGGTCACCTGAAAAGCAATCTTCTCATTATCTTTCCAACCCCATTACTCATGCCCTACCTTTCAACTTGATTCAATTAGGACATTCTGTCTAGGGCTTAGGGATGATCTCACCTATCTTGTTTCTGTAGTAGAATCTAGCCCAGTCCATGCCATGTTGTCTCTTCATTATGTTTACCTCAGTGTATTGTTGCGTAAGTTGAAGTCCGGTATTTCACTCAGAAACTATTTTTGAAAAAGTTGCTCCAAATGAGCCTGTACATCAGTGACTCTCCAGAGATTGTCACAGGAAATGCACCCTCAGCTTGCCTTTACCCATTATTCCAAGAATATACTCTGTCTTCTTTTATATCAGCCTTCATTTCAGAATTTACTAAACGCCATTCCTGCAGGATGCTTCTATCACTAGTTCAATATTCTTTAGTGCATTTTCATGTGGATATACATGTTTTTTTTTAATTGTCATGTTTTTCATTCTCACAAAATTCTTTTTTCTTCATAATCCATTTTCATGCATGCATGCTTAGTCACTCAGTCATGTCCAACTCTCTGCATTTTCATTCCACTTCAATTTCTTGCAGTAACCAAGACCATCTAGGTTTTCTTCCTCAGGCACGGGTGGTCACTGGAAAACACTGGAAGACAAAGAGTCAATTCTCAGCTTCTAAATTAAAAAAAAAAAAAAATCCCCAAGATTCAATGTGGAAAAAGAGGGTTTTGAATATCAAAACACCATTTACACAGTAAACAGCAGTTATAGGAAGAAATATTTGGAGGTAAAAGGCAATATATTTTTTTCTGGACTTGATAAATATTAAATGAGCTGCAGGAAAAATGAACCTCAGAGGGGAAATAAGAACTAGATGTTGAAAACTGGCAACATTTTGAAAAGAAAAGAGGCAACATTTCTATTAGAGAAAATCTATTAATTATTTGTTGTTTAGTCCCTAAGTCATGTCTGACTTTTTTGACTCTATGGACTATTACCTTCCAGGCTTCTCAGTTCATGAGATTTCCCAGGTAATTATAATCCAAATAAATAGAACATCGATGCACATTATTTAAAATACAAATGAATCCTTCCACTGTCAGAGAGCTATACTTTACCTCTTGTGTTCTCTCCTTTTTTAACTTTTGGTGTTATTTAGCCACTAAGTTTTGTCCAACTTTTTGAAATCCCATGGACTTCATCACATCAGGCTCCCTTTCCCTTCACTATCTCCCAGAGTTTGCTTAAATTTATATCCACTGAGTTGGTGACGCCATCTAACCATCTCATCCTCTGCTGCTCCTTTCTTCTTTTCCCTTCTATCTTTCCCAGCATTAGGGTTTTTTCTAATGAGTCAGCCCTTCACATCAGGTGGCCAAAGTATTTGAGCTTCAGTTTCAGAATCAGTCCTTCCAATGAATATTCAGAGTTTATTTTCTTTAGGATTAACTGGTTTGATCTCCTTGCAGTCCAAGGCATTTTCAAGAGTATTCTCCAGCATTACATTTCAAAAGCATCAGTTCTTCCATACTCAGCTTTCTATATGGTCCAATTCTCACATCTGTACCTGACTACTGGAAAAACCATAGTTTTGATTATATGGATCTTTGTGGGCAAAGTGATGTCTCTGCTTTTTAATACACTAAGTTTGTCAAAACTTTCCTTCCAAGGAGCAAGCATCTTTTAATTTCATGGCTGCAGTCACAATCTGCAGTGATTTTGGAGCCCAAGAAAATAAAATCTGCCTTTGCTCCCATTTTTTCTCCCTTCTAATTGCCATGAAGTGCTGGAACCAGGTGACATGATCTTAGTTTTTTTTTTTTTTTTTTTTAAATATTGAGTTTTATACCAGCTTTTTCACTTTCTTCTTTCACTTTCATCAATAAGTTTTTTATTTCCTTTTCATTTAATGCCATTAGAGTGATATCAACTGCATATCTGGAGTTGTTGATCATTTTCCCAGCAATCTTGATTCAAGCTTATGCTTCATCCAGTCTGGCATTTTACATGATGTGCTCTGAATATATGATAAATAAGCAGGGTGATGATGTATGGTCTTGTTGTATTCCTTTTCCAATTTGGAACCAGTCCATTATTCCATGTTGAAGTCTAACTATTGCTTCTTGACCCACATATAGATTTCTTAAAAGACATATAAGGTGGTCTGGTATTCCTATTTCTTTAAGAATTTTCCATAGTTTGTTGTGATCCACACAGGCAGAGGCTTTAGTGTAATTAATGAAGCAGAGGTAGATTTTTCTTTTTTCTTTTCTTTTTTTTTCTAACAATTCCCTTGCTTTCTCTATGATCCAGCCAATGATGGCAACTTGATCTCTGGTTCCTCTGCCTTTTCTAAACCCAACTTTTAAATCTGGAAGTTACTGCTGAAGCCTAGCTTGAAGAATTTTGTCACCACCTTACTAGCATGTGAAAATAAGACAAGTGCTACACCCAGCCTTGGATGATAGTTGGTTATGTATTTATTACCTGTGCTTGATTATAATTCAGTTGGAAATAATAGGGTGTCTTATTCATCTTTGTACAATCCATAATCATTTACCATAGCAGGCTCCAAGTCAATCACTCACAAATAAATTGAATTTGTCTTCAATACTCTGATCACTCACTAAGCTCAGATATGTGAATAGCCTTTGTGTATGTCACCTTTGTTTTTCATATATCTGTCTATGTATGTATGTATGTGTATATACACACAAATATGACTCTGTGTGTGTAAGTATGTGTGTGTGTATGTGTGTGTGTTTATGTGGCAAAGGGATAGGACCAGGAGAATAAAATAAAAAATAAAGTTGTTTAATAATGTGCCATTTGAGATGCTTAAGGGTTCAGGGAGCAGAAAATATGCTTTAAATTAGAATTTGAAATAAAGAAAATTAAAAATAAAGAAACTCAGTAAGTATTTAGTAAGTAAATACTTACTGAAAGCAGTTTAGTTTCTGTTAATTCAGTGGCTCCATATTGACATATGAATCACATTCCTTCTGTCTTTTACATGTTTCTGTTTTTACATATTTCTTTCTCTATATGTTGCCTTTGTCTTTGTCCTATGTCATTCATTGTTGCATATGAGAATCATACTCCCTGGTGTCACAGACAGCAGGACAACATGCAAGAGAAGAGGAAATATTTCTTCCTCATATGCCTTTGTAGGAGTAAAAGAAACTTTCAAAGACATTCCCCAGTAAGACCTCCCCTCACTCTTTCACTGATAATAGGCAAATTTTATACTAGTCTCTGACAAAGTCACTGGGACCAACACAAATTGCTTCAATTATGAGGATTTATGCAAGTCTCCCTGAGGAGGGTTGAAGGGTTGAAGTCTCCGGGAAAATGGGGTTTCGCCTTCAAGGAAGAAAGTGCAACAGCAACAGTGTCTAATAAAAGTACCGACAACAGCAACAATAGAGACACTAATGGTAACTAACATTCTCTGAGTTGTTACTCTATTGGAGACTATGTGCCAAACAGTTAAGTATATTGCTGTATTCAATAAACACGGCGACCTTGTAACAGATAAGTATACTGAAACTCAAAGTACTGAATAGATATGTCCAAGGTTACAGAGATAATAAATGACAAGGGAGAGAGTGGAGATTTAAAGCCAAGGCTGTCTGTCTCCAAAGCGATCACTGTTTCTGGTGTTCTACAGTGAAGACTGTGAAAAAGCATATACTTTTGAAGCCTCGTTAGAGATGTGCTTCACAAATTCTGTCAACTATTTGCTGGAGCCACCACAGCCTCTTTTTAAAGCATGTAATAGGCTTATCTAAACATAGTACTTGCTGATTGTAAACTTTCTTCTAATAGAAATATAAAAGCTGCTTTCAAGTCTCTCTCCAAGCCTGCCCATTAATGATCTGTTTTAGGGTCACTCGAAATCTGGATGTCTTTGTCAATTAAACTGAGTTAGAGAAGGCTAGAAAGTGGACATAGAGGACGGTTCAATCTAATGCATGAACTTGTGAAATCTGACCATGACTCATTTCTTCTCCTTAAAGACAAACATTACCATTAGGGTATAGCAACACTGTATCCTCACACAGTTCTTTGCAAATTGCTGAAGGCAGCTTCCACTAAATTATCCATCCCTGGAACTTCAAACCACTGCTCAGATCTCATTTGAAGAGGAAACAATCATTATATGTGGGTGTTATCTTTTTAATGACCAAACTCACATGGCTTCATGAAGTGTTTGAGACTTTCAAGCTATCTTTCCTCCATACCCCTCCCTCCAGATCCAAATGCTTATCTTTCTACTTATCCATGCTTTCTGTTTAGTAGCTGAGAGCTACTGAGTTTCCTGAATGTTTCTTTCCTGACCTCTTATATCTCAAAGTCATCTTTCAATTCCGGAATTTTGTGTAAAGACACAAGTCAGTTCTTAGCTCTATACTGATAAGTTATTCTATGACTGTTTAAGGTGAGGAAGCTAATGCTTATGTAAATCCCAAGAACACTGAGGAGAGGGGCCAGATGGTAATTCCCTTCCATTATTACCAACTATATCCTGGTAAATGACCTGGCCAACGATAGATGTTCTGTAGATAATATTTTCTCATTTGTATTAATTTACCTCTTACTTAATTCAATAGTCTCTATCTTTATCTTGGAATAAATTTTGAGGTGGGCTATATAGCAGTCCATGGGGTCGCTAAGAGTCGGACACGACTGAATGAATTCACTTTCACTTTTCACTTTCATGCATTGGAGAAGGAAATGGCAACCCACTCCAGTGTTCTTGCCTGGAGAATCCCAGGGACGGCAGAGCCTGGTAGGCTGCCGTCTACGGGGTCGCACAGAGTCAGACAGGACTGAAGCGACTTAGCAGCAGTAGCAGCATACAGCAGTTTAGGAAGGGGTTGGGGGGGGGCAAGTGTGAGAGGTGAGTTGGAAACATTCACTACTTCTAGATAATCAATAGCCTAGAAGCGGCAATAATGAAACATTTACCAATCATGTAGAATAAAATTTTGCCCACTATTTTCACTTGTCTGATTTTCTGACTCTTTTTCCTCCCTTTTCTTGACTTTTTAAATTTTAGCCAAATGATAGACATTGTCCCCTATTCAAAAGAAAAACTAATAAAGATTTTTAAATGCAAGGAAAACTATCAAAATGTCCACATTATTTTACTGAACTAAAATACTAAAAGATGCAAGTGATGAATATATCCATCAGCCACTGGATGCACTGATGAGATAAAAAATTCAACATATTCACTTGCTTGCATTTACTCTTTTCTCTGGTACTGTGGCCTCAAGCTGCTTACTGCAAATTAGATTTTGCCTTAATATGCTAATGTTGAATAAGGGAATTGGGCTCTAAATAATTAAGTTGTGAAAAGTACAAAACTAAAGCAATCTATTAATGCAATATGAACATCCCTTGATTATATTTGCAGAATGAATTTACCTGGTTTAAATGGTGAATTAAAATTGAAAGATAAATTGAAATTTCGAAGAAAATATAATAAACCACCACTGTCCTTGTTTTCTTTTTCTTTCTTTCCCCCTACCCCCACCCCCTTTGGCTGTTTTGAATATCAGAGGATACACTGTGTCACACTACTCACAGAAGAAAGCATACTACTCACAGGCTGCAAGTGGTGCCTCTTGTTTGGTTTTTACCATCATTACCCATTCTTGCTCCTTTATATACCGCCACCAGAGAAGAAATGCAACAATTCTGTTGCAGCTAATGAGGATTGCTTTGTTTGTAACTGTTCTGGTATAATTGTAGACTGATGTTTTATTAAATGAATTTTTATGTCATAGAAATGGTATTGCGTAATATTTAGATATTTATCCTTGAGGTGTTCATGCAGTGGCCAAACAAAACTGGAAGGAGTCTGTCTCTTCCTTTCACAATTCTTTGATGGAAATTAACCGGGATATACAATGTTTCATTCATTGTCCCAATAAGGAGTTTTATGTGAAATGTTCTGCTCCCTAGGAAAATAATTTAGAAAAAATAAAGAACACTATCCTTTGTTAGAATAGGACCCCTTGGTATAAACTGAAGCAAAAGGTCAACCCAAGCATGAAGACCATGGAGGGCATCCGACTTGGGCTCTTAGGATCAGGAATTCCGTTCTCAGATCCAGGACACTGCAGGGTAAGGTTTAACAGAACCTGAGAAATAGTAGGGGAACTCATGGGTTAGGTCTTTGTCTACTAATTCCCAGGTTTACCTCATGGTAATGATGGTTCTGTCTGGAAGATTACCGAACAGGGTCCCCTAAGCCTCCTGATTCTTATTCTCTATGGGTTGAGACTGCGGGTGGGAAGATTGACAGGCACGTGGTGAGTGGAGCTAGGGGAAGGAGGGACCTTAAAGAAAAGTTAAGCGTAGACAGAAAAGCACGCAATGCAGTGGCGTCAGAGACCAGCTCTTGGGAAGGCAAGGTAGTCCTCCTCTGGTCGGCATATGAATATATATACCCTGAACAACCCTGACTGTGAGAAGGTTAAGGGAGGGGACAGCAAAGTGAAAAACAACCAAATAAATAAAAGTCAACCAAATAAAGAGTCATAAATATTTTCTGAGTTTCTCATAGTCTCCACACTATCTATTCTGTTTCCTTGAAAAATTGAATTATGATTCTTGAAAATCACAGTCTTATTGTATTTTTCCATGGCCTTGTCTTAATGGGTGATGAATCATTAAGTAGCACCTGTCACAGCCAAAACTCCAGAGCTGGCACAGCCCATTTTCACCCTGCTCACTGCAATTAAGCCCCTATTTTTGCTTCCCTATCTATCTCATTAGCACAGATTCAAAACATAACTAAGACACAAAGTTTCATATTTGCATATAAAGACTTAATAAATGTACCTTTCCTGACTTGAAAATTGAAATTGTGAGTGCGAAGGATTTGATTCATGAAATCTGAATCCTTGGGTTTGAGGGCCACTCTTGCAACTGTTTGCTTTGCTTTCATTTCTTTAAGTTGAGCAACAGGATGGCCTTATCCATGTCTGCAAAATGGAGTTAGTGTTGCACATTTCACAGAGTTAAAAGAGTAAAATAAAATACACGAAAGGCTTCCTAATATCTGAAAGACACATACATGCACATCAATGTTTACATATACCCTTCATGTCACGTTTTGAAGAGTCTTCTAATGACAGATACTCAAAATGCCTTGTGCATCTTTTTGGAGTGCTCACCCTCAGTTCTCAGTTGGTACTATGCTTTATGGTTTCAGACTCAGCTGGTCTTATAATCTAAGAGGATATCACACATCCTTGTTCTTAAGAAGCCAGCCTTCCAGAAATCTCCATAATGTCCCTTCTCCTCCTGGGAACTCAAACTCAACTCCAAATTACTCTCACTGAATTACCGTTTCTAACATATTCCTCTACTGAACAACTTTTATTACTTACCAGGTGGCGCTAGTGGTAAAGAACCTGACTGCCAATATAGGAGATGTTAAGAGACTTGGGTTTTATCCCTGGGTTGGGAAGATCCCCTGGAATAGGAAATGCAACCCAGTCCAGCATTCTTGCCTAGAGTATCCTATGGACAGAGGAGACTGGTGGGCTACGGTTCATGGGGTCACAGAGAGTCAGACACGGACTGAAGTGACGTAGCACAGCACAGCACTAGACGACTTCTATTACTTCCCAGTTTCTGCAGCATAAAGTCTGGACAGGGATCTCACTCATTCCATGAAATCATCAGATATCCCAAATGTTATTTTTTTCTACTATAAATTCATATTTGTACAACTCCAATGATGCCATCATGCTTTCTTCTTCTCTAGTGATGTTTTCCTATGTGTTTCCTTCAGGAGCTGGAGGACAAGCTGCAGATATTGTGTTTCACTCATGCATTTCAACGGCACCTACCTTACTGCCTGCAAACAAAAGTTACACTCCCATTTTTACTGATACTAATATTAATGATAATTCTGTGTGAGTCTGAAGCTATACCTAGTTATGTGCACCTATCTCAGATGCTTAATTAATCCTATTATATCACTGAATGCTGAATGAGTCATTTAGGTAAATTGTCCATAGAGCAAACACAAATCATTTTCTTTTCCAAACATAGATACGTAGGTTCATGACATTTATTTCAGAAATATATCAGAGAGAGATAGAGACAGAAAAAGATATATATGTATGTATAAAGACACACATATGTGTATATATGCACATATACACAGAGACAGAGAGACTGATATAGACAGACAAACACAGAGACAGAGACAGAGACAGAGACAGAGAGATACAGCCAAATAGACAGAGGGTGGTGGGAAGAGATTATACCTTAACAAAGGTTCCTGCAGTGCTGGCCTTATCATCTTTAAAATGAAGGGATGCCATTTCAGCTAATAAAGGTTTTTCTTTTATAATTTAATGTCATTGTTACCAGCTTATGCTCTGTTAAGACTTTCTTATTCACAAGTAAATGAGGGAAACAAGTATCCAATAATCTCAAACCCACATACATTGATGCCTAATATTTTCTACCCTGGAATCAGTGAAATGGTCTGAATATGCAACCCGAAAAGGTCAGATTGTCCACGAATATAATTGGACCCACCATCACACTGTAATTAAAGTCGCAGAAGGTTCTTACATGCCACCTTTCTGTCTCTCAAATGCAGAGGGAAACATGGGCTTCACAGACCACAGGAAAATGCACTGATTAATTACACGGTGATGTGATATTATTCCTGCCAGGATAGTCCCTCTGAAATGTCAGAAGGATTAGAAGTGCCACATCTTCCTCCCAGACTCTAATCTTAAAGGGCCCTAGGATGAAAACACAGCAATTACGTTCATAGACTGTGTCAATTTTACAATAGAAAAAAGAGTGTTCCCAACAGCAAATAATTATAGCACTGCTTAATGATTGATTTAACATAGAAAACCCATCTAATTCCTTTTGTCATTACAATCTACAGTACTAACAATCTAACAATGCTGCCTTCGTGGATAGACATTACATTAGCATTAAGAATAATGCTAATACAACACGCAGTTTAACTTGTTATATTGTGAGTAGGCACTGCTCCCTCATACACAGTTATTAGTGTAGCACACATTCTGAGTGAGACCAACCAGCTGAGATTTTGCTTTTCAGCATCTGCGCTAATGCAGAAGAGCATTGTAACCTAAAGCCATCTCCTGCATATTTCATACAGCAGGAGTGAATGTGTTCTCTGTTTTCCTAGGATATAATTCCAAAGTCTAAAAAAAAAAAAAAATAATAAGCTCTAGCAAATAGATTCATGATGACTCTAAAGGGATCCCTATGTGGATGACATGCACACGCAACTCTTGCAAAAGATTACCTATGGACATTTAGGTAGTCGGGGAGTCAATAAGCACACTGCAGTCTAAAGAAAAACACAAGAAAACAAAACAGTCCTGGGAGCTCTGAGGCTTTCTTGTGCTGAGTGATACGGGGACAATAAGGTCATTCCAGAACATTTAGAAAAGCATTAGGAAAAATAAAGAGAAGAGTTCGCTTTATTTACAGTATTTTTCAGGAAATTGTATGGGTGATTAAGGATTTTCCAAATGCTTTTTCTGTCACTACTTCAGGAAATACCTTCATGTGTACTCAGCTGCTTAAAGATCTGATTCAATCAGTGGCATTACTGATTCATCTACTCCAGAAACTACAAATATCTCCTGAAGGCCTACCTGGGTGAAGTGATGGGTAAAAAAAATAAAATAAAAAAAAAAAAAAAACAGACACAAGAGGCAGGCTTCTTGTTTGACATGATAGAGACTGTGGATGGACACATGTCCCGTGGATATTGATACACATGCACATCATTGTGTTGGCTCCATAGGAAATAAGTTAACCTGGGAACTTTGTGAAGGTGTGAAGTTCCAGGTTTCATTTTGTCCAGTAGAGGCTCAGTTTTTCCATTGGTACAAAGATGAGAGTGCTTCTAGAATGCTTAGGTAGTCAGACTATCTACTTTAAATCCAGGCTTGTGCACTTAATAGATGTGTCTCCTTCTGCAAGCGAGCTAATCTCTCTATACCTCATTTACTCATGTGTAAAATGAGGATAAATTCCGGGCCCCCCAGATAGGCTGTTAATGAAAGATAAGTGAGTTAATTCATGGAAAGACCTTAGACACTTGGTACTCACTACTATTCCTATCACCTGTGGTAAGTCTAATCTTGTAGTGCTTTAGTGTATTTAAATCTCTTTATTTTGACTTTATTTAGCAAGAGTGTTCTGACTTTCAGTACATCAATCCTTTATGTTTTCATTTGAGAACAAAAGGAGTAGATATATAAATACATTTATTAATTCCATTAGACTGCTATCTTTTATTGAAAGTATGTAATTCAGAATTTTGTTTTCCATTTTGTGCTTCAGTGAAAATAATTGATGATACACAGCTTGTTCCTGATAAATCAATAGTCTCTGGATGTATCCAGATTTGGGATCTCTTGAATATGGAACATGAATACAGACTATAAAGTTATGACCACTGAAAAAGCATGACTGAGTCTCCAGACAAATCTCCTAGTACTACATTCAAATTTCAAATTCACCTTTAGCATTGTTAATATCAATAGAAATAATAACTTATATTGCGGTAGATCCCTCCTCTCATGTCTCAGAAGGAGCTACTTGGTAGTAACTTGGGGAGGGATCACTGATGGAATCAGAAAATCAAACCTTCCTAAGGCTGCCTTATGCTAAGCAGTTATTTCTCACTGCAAAAATCCACATGGATTCTTCCACATAGAAATCCACATAAATTCTTCTTCGTTTTATCTGCATGTCACTTTCTCCCCTTCAATTCCCTTCTTTTTCTTTTGCACTTGAACTTAAAAACAAAATCTGCTCAGTCTCCTCTGAGAAATTTCACATGGTCTCACAGTAGGGAGGGAAGCTTGTCCACAGGTACCTCCCTGTATGTTAAAAACTTGGTCTCAAATTTTTGCCAAAATCTAATGGAGCAATTTGGAAGATGGTAGAATTAGGTTCTGTATCTTGGAAATTCTTATTCAGGAAGGTAGTGTAGGCGTTACAATTTCAGTGCTACTTCTACATCAGAAAAATCAATGGGTGACTTAATTTACTCAAGATTGTTTTTTTCTCAGAATATAACAATTTGATGTAAATATAGTCCCCTATTAGCACAACTTTTCTATTGTCACTTTCAATAAATTGAGAAAGATGAGAGGGGAAAAAACTCCATCCTATGGAGAATTTGATTCTTTGTGTCTTTCCAACTAGTTTTATTTTCACTCTGAGTGGTGATGCTGCTTTGATTATATTATATTATTTAGACACTCACATTCTCTCAATTCCTTGAAGAGACATAGAAGTATGGATTCCCACTTCATGCTACCATGCTCTGTACATTGAAAGTAATAATTTCACAAATATAATTATGTTACAATCCTTATCACAATCCTATATATAACAGAGTTGGACAGGGCTAGTTAGTCATTATATGGACCCTACCTCCCATTCCCATCTTTACCATCTTAGTTGAATTATTTTGAAAAACATTGTTTTAGATTCTAGAATAGACAGAACTAGAATAGGGACCAAGGGATTTTTATGTTAGGTAACCTTTTCTCCACTCTACACACATATACTGTGTCAATTCAGTGAAGTAGAGCTATCAACTAAAGATGGGAACTGTGGTATTAGGTGGGGGTTTTCAGAATGAACAATGAAAGTGCCCATTTCTGGACTAGAATAGTGTTGCTGCTGGGTTTGGGAGTGATGCTCTGACTTCCCAGTGCATAGAAATTACATATAGAGTAGCGACAATGAAAAATATATATAATGAAGGTTTTACACTTGAACTTTGAAATTTGTTTTTCTCTTTTATAAATCAGTGATGGTTATGAAAGTATAAGCTTCTGTTGACATGCATTCCTTATCACATGGGTTTTGTCTTCCTCTCTGAATATTAGATTCTGAGTTTGGTCATGTGCATTTGGTCCCAAGTCTGTGTAAATAATGATTCTCTTTTTTCTCTCCCCTCACCCAAATAAGTTATTTTCCCAAGGCTTATTTAGATGACAGGGTGAGATAATGTACTGAAAATCCTTTGAGAGAGTAAAGATGCTCCATGTATTATTAGCAACAATAACTGTTAATAATATCATTATGTCGCTTCAAATCACTCATGTAAAGGTAAAGTGGGTACAAAGTTGACTTCAGAGAAGATTCTGATAAGGTAAATGCAGGATATTACTGGGACAAGCATCCAGGATAAAAAGATCTTCCACAATACTATTCTGACTTCTTATAAATGTGCCTCTTGGTCATATCAGCCATTTCTTTTCCAGTCAGGTCATTCTCCAAGTCCATTTTGCTGATCATTTCCAACATGTACAATCTATGTCCATGGCTCTGTTCACCTGGAAAGCTCTCCTCACTCTCTTACCAGCTAACCAAGTGATATGCATCTTTCAAGACCCACTCTACAGACCCACCTTCATTCTTGAGGACTTACACAGCATCTCTTTTTATTGCTACCACTACAGTGCCAAACACACAGCCTGGAGCACAGAATTGGGACATTATTCAAATAAATAAACAGACACCCAGTTTCCCAGACTCTTGGTATCTTGGAGTATCTAAAAAACTTATTTTTCCTACTTTGGATTTAGTGGTTAATTTAGTTATTTTATTATGTTTGAGTCTTCTTTCTCAGATGACAGTATGTCCATGAATTCATCAAGATATGAAAATCTGTATGTTCACCTGACACTTTCCAGGCACTTTTACTTACAACCTTTGCCTAAAATGTTCAAGGATGGAATTTCACATATTACTAGTTTTCTTTATAATTCCTTTCTTCAATTTAAAGTTGGTATACATTAAAGATTAAGTATTTTCAGAAGAATAAAGGAATAGGTGTGTGTGTGTACGTTTATGCATGACTTGAAGACTAGTCCCTTAGACACCATCTCTAATGAATCCAAGTTGCTCATTTCTTCAATTTATTTTTCTGATAGGAAATGTCTAAGCAACATTCATTCTTTCTGTATTTTAGCCAATCATTCCATTTCACATATAAAATGGCCACAGCTTTAAAGAGAGTTAGGCTGTGCTTATAGTTGTATTCAGACTTGATTATTTGAAAAACTTGAATTTACTTGAAGCATACTTTAGCTGTATTTCTCAGACATAGCACCCTGCAGACAGGCTAAGCACAGAGGTGCAAAATCATGAGGTTTTATGTCTCAGTATGGCCAGAAGGCTTGGACTGAATTTTTTCCTGAAGTTGCTACTACTTCCTGTTTCACACATCAACTTGTGTTTTTAGCTCTTGCCAGCACAACTGGATTTTTGCTGAATATATACTTCAAGGGACACTAAGTAATACATATTCCTTTGGACTGAACCCCTCTACAGACTCAAATTTAATGGAAAGTTTAGGAACATGGAAAACCCACGCCAATACTTGTAATCAGTTCTACTTTGTCAGTACATAGGTACACATTGTGAAAATGAATTATTCTTAAAACTTGCTAATATGAACAAAGAATTTTTGTGATGAGCAACACAAAGTCATTTCAATGAACGAGACAGAGAAAGAATAGGAGAAGAGGAGAGGGAAGAAATGGGTAAGTCTTCAACCAGAACCACACCCAGCTATGGGGAAAATGAATCATTTCCTAAGAGGCTTGAATACCAGGGTGAGAAATGTTATGGGGAGGGAGGTGGGAGGGGGGTTCATGTTTGGGAACGCATGTAAGAATTAAAGATTTTTAAATTTAAAAAATAAAAAAAATAAATAAAATTTTAAAAAAAATAAAAAAGAAAAAAAAAAAGAAAAGCATCAGATCACAGGTCAAATACAACCCACAGACATACTTCAGCTAACAAAGTGCTACTTTGATTTGTCTTCTGTTTCTAATGGATTGTGTGCACTAAATTGTGAGGCTCTCACTCTTCAGTTCACCATAGGTCCCTCAATTCCCTGCCTTTAATCCTTTGAGAAGCACATTACATCACTTGGTGGGCCCTGTGGACTAAGGCTTGTGCTGCATTAACTTGTTAGGATTGGAACTGAATTGTGAAATCTGAAGGTGGTTCAGTGCAGAGATTCTAAACATCATCTCTAAGTTCTTGTCCCAGGTTGCTATTAATTCAGTCAGTATGGGTGAAAATCCTTGAGTTTTACTTTCTTCTTCTGATACACAGTGTGTATTTGATACACACCTAGGATTGAGCTAAGATCTCACATGGCAAAGTGGAAATCTGGGATCCATCTGACCTACATGGATTTGTCTTCATTCATGAATACGCATGGGCTTTCTAGGTTAGATGCAGTTATGTTACCTCTTAGCCGACAACATTTTTCTGTGAGTCAATAGGAGAAAGGATTAAGAGTTTTGTTTGAGGTCATTGCTGTGGGGCTAACTTGAATGGTGCCTGCATGCTTCAATTAGAGACAGTCATTGAATTCAGGGTGACTAAGCTTTTAAAAATTTAATTGTCTTAGCCAATGGAAATAGATGAAAAGTACTCATTACTTTCATCAAAGGCCAGGTAAGAACAATTTTCTCTTATTTTTAATGTCTCAATGTGCTTTAAATACAGCAAATTTTGCATGAGGAAAAAAAAAAAAAGAACAGTTAACATGAAAGTTGTAACTGGGAAAAGTGCTATGAAACCATCCGATCTATTCATCTCCACAGCGATCTCTTTCAAAAGTGCTTATCTCTGCTGCTATTATTACAATCGCAGAACATGACAGCAAGCTGCCTATCAGAGATAAAGCCCAAGGCTTCAGAGGCAGCTGGAAATAACACAGCTTACAGTGTCGCGGTATCTATGCACCTTCCCCTCGCCTTGTCTCAGCTAGCTCTAGAAAACACTGTGAGCAGAGAAAATGATGTTTGCTTTTGGTTTCTCTTTCCATTCTTTCATACTCCTTCTCAGTGCCCATTTCCAGCCCTCGCTCCCTTCTTCCCAGTGATCCTAGATTATCTTTCATCAGACTCCATCAGACTCTCCATGTCCTTCCTGGTACATACAGGATAACATCTGCATTGTAAATATCAGGGGTGATATTTTAAAGGCCACATGCTTTGCTGCTTGTTTGTACAGAGTATTTTCTGTTTATCCTTTTATCTACTCTCTTTCACTTCTCTCTGTCCAGGGCTCCCCTGCCTACTTGTTTTTACTTAGGTTAGACCAATGAGAGGCAACGGAAAAAGATCAGAATATAAGAGAAAGAAGAGGATTGGATGTCTATTTGTTCCCTTGATCCCTTCCTGCTGAGCCACCAGTTGGCAGCAGTTCCACCCCTCTAATTAGAGGCCACAGCCTCTAATCCATCAGTCTCCCTTCTTTCCCAGTTTTAATAACTCTTTCCCTTCCCAAACTCTGCAGACCAGAGGGTGGTGTGGCTCCTACTGTTACTGATCCTGTGATAGTCAATGCCTGGTTGGCTGTCCTGAATGTATTCTACATGTTCATTCATTCAGTTCAGTTCAGTCGCCCAGTCGTGTCCAGCTCTTTGCAACCCCATGAATGGCAGCACGCCAGGCCTCCCTGTCCATCACCAACTCCCGGAGTTCACTCACACTCACGTCCATCGAGTCAGTGATGCCATCCAGCCATCTCATTCTCTGTCGTCCCCTTCTCCTCCTGCCCTCAATTACTCCCAGCATCAGAGTCTTTTCCAATGAGTCAATTCTTCGCATGAGGTGGCCAAAGTACTGGAATTTCAGCTTTAGCATCATTCCTTCCAAAGAAATCCCAGGGTTGATCTCCTTCAGAATGGGCTGGTTGGATCTCCTTGCAGTCCAAGGGACTCTCAGGAGTCTTCTCCAACACCACACTTCAAAAGCATCAATTCTTCGGCACTCAGCCTTCTTCCCAGTCCAACTCTCACATCCATACATGACCACAGGAAACATCATACCCTTGACTAGCCGGACCTTGGTCAGCACAGTAATGTCTCTGCTTTTGAATATGCTATCTAGGTTGGTCATAACTTTTCTTCCAAGGAGTAAACATCTTTTAATTTCATGGCTGCAATCACCATCTGCAGTGATTTTGGAGCCCAAAAAAATAAAGTCTGACACTGTTTCCACTGTTTCCCCATCTATTTCCCAGGAAGTGATGGGACCAAATGCCATGATCTTCATTTTCTGAATGTTGAGCTTTAGGCCAACTTTTTCACTCTCCTCTTTCACTTTCATCAGGAGGCTTTTTAGTTCCTCTTCACTTTCTGCCATAAGGGTAGTGTCATCTGCATATCTGAGGTTATTGATATTTCTCCCAGCAATCTCATTCCAGCTTGTGTTTCTTCCAGTCCAGCGTTTCTCATGATGTACTCTGCATATAAGTTAAATAATCAGTGTGACGATATACAGCCTTGACATACTCCTTTTCCTATTTGGAACCAGTCTGTTGTTCCATGTCCAGTTCTAACTGTTGCTTTCTGACCTGCATACAGATTTCTCAAGAGGCAGGTCAGATGGTCTGGTATTCCCATCTCTTTCAGAATTTTCCACAGTTTATTGTGTCCACACAGTCAAAGGCTTTGGCATCATCAATAAAGCAGAAATAGATGTTTTTCTGGAACTCACTTGCTTTTTCCATGATCCAGCGGATGTTGGCAATTTGATCTCTGGTTCCTCTGCCTTTTCTAAAACCAGCTTGAACATCAGGAAGTTCACGGTTCACGTATTGCTGAAGTTTGGCTTGGAGAATTTTGAGCATTACTTTACTAGCCTGTGAGATGAGTGCAATTCTGTGGTAGTTTGAGCATTCTTTGGCATTGCCTTTCTTTGAGATAGGAATGAAAACTGACCTTTTCCAGTCCTGTGGCCACTGCTGAGTTTTCCAAATTTGCTGACATATTGAGTGCAGTGCTTTCAGGATTTGAAATAGCTCAACTGGAATTCCATGACCTAAATCAAATCCCTTATTATTATACAGTGGAAGTGAGAAATAGATTTAAGGGCCTAGATCTGATAGATAGAGTGCCTGATGAACTATCAAATGAGGTTCATGACATTGTACAAGAGACAGGGATCAAGACCATCCCCATGGAAAAGAAATGCAAAAAAGCAAAATGGCTGTCTGGGGAGGCCTTACAATTAGCTGTGAAAAGAAGAGAAGTGAAAAGCAAAGGAGAAAAGGAAAGATATAAACATCTGAATGCAGAGTTCCAGAGAATAGCAAGAAGAGATAAGAAAGCCTTCTTCAGCAATCAATGCAAAGAAATAGAGGAAAAGAACAGAATGGGAAAGACTAGAGATCTCTTTAAGAAAATTAGAGATACCAAGGGAACATTTCATGCAAAGATAGGCTCGATAAAGGACAGAAATCGTCTGGACCTAACAGAAGCAGAAGATATTAAGAAGAGGTAGCAAGAATACACAGAAGAACTGTTCAAAAAGGATCTTCATTACACAGATAATCATGATGGTGTGATCACTAATCTAGAGCCAGACATCCTGGAATGTGAAGTCAAGTGGCGCTTGGAAAGCATCGCTATGAACAAAGCTAGTGGAGTTGATGGAATTCCAGTTCATCAGTGGCCCCTTCATTAAATGAGCTTTCAGTACACATTTAAAGGTGCCATATTTTTGGATCGCAGCCATTCTGACTGGTGTGAAGTGGTACCTCATTGTGGTTTTGATTTGCATTTCTCTAATAATGAGTGATGTTGAGCATCTTTTCATGTGTTTGTTAGCCATCTGTATGTCTTCTTTGGAGAAATGTCTATTTAGTTCTTTGGCCCATTTTTTGATTGGGTCGTTTATTTTTCTGGAATTGAGCTGCATAAGTTGCTTTATATTTTTGAGATTAGTTGTTTGTCAGTTGGAGAGGGTGTGGAGAAAAGGGAACCCTCTTACACTGTTGGTGGGAATGCAAACTAGTACAGCCACTATGGAGAACAGTGTGGAGATTCCTTAAAAAATTGCAAATAGAACTACCTTATGACCCAGCAATCCCACTGCTGGGCATACACACTGAGGAAACCAGAATTGAAAGAGACACATGTACCCCAATGTTCATCGCAGCACTTTTTATAATAGCCAGGACATGGAAACAACCTAGATGTCCATCAGCACATGAATGGATAAGAAAGCTGTGGTACATATACACAATGGAGTATTACTCAGCCGTTAAAAAGAATTCATTTGAATCAGTTCTGATGAGATGGATGAAACTGGAGCCAATTATACAGAGTGAAGTAAGCCAGAAAGAAAAACACCAATACAGTATACTAACACATATATATGGAATTTAGGAAGATGGCAATGACGACCCTGTATGCAAGACAGGAAAAAAGACACAGATGTATATAACAGGACTTTTGGACTCAGAGGGAGAGGGAGAGGGTGGGATGATTTGGGAGAATGGGAATTCTAACATGTATACTATCATGTAAGAATTGAATCGCCAGTCCATGTCTGACGTAGGGTGCAGCTTGCTTGGGGCTGGTGCATGGGGATGACCCAGAGAGATGTTGTGGGGAGGGAGGTGGGAGGGGGGTTCATGTTTGGGAACGCATGTAAGAATTAAAGATTTTAAAATTAAAAAAAAAAAGATTAAAAAAGAAAAGATTAAAAAAAGCAAACTTTAGACTTTGAATACAAAAAAAAAATTAAAAAAAAAATATAAATAAATAAAGGTGCCATATACTTCCTGCCAGGCTAATGACACATGGAACTGCATATCGCTTGATTGGTTCTGGATTTGGGTAGGTAAGAAGTTCTGGCTCTCTTGAACACCAGAAGTTAGTGCCCCAGTTTTGTTCAGCCCTCACATAAAGGTCACTTCCTCTGATGAGCCTTCCCTGACCACCCTCACCAGTTATAATTGCTCATCCTGCTGTGATTTCTTCACAACACTTATCATCAACAGCCCCTCCCACTAGTGTATCTGCCATAAGAGGGCAAATCCATGTCCACTTGTTGCTTCATGAAAGCTCGTCTTCAGTATCTAAGACAAGATCAAGACTGCAGTAAGCATTTAATTAAGAACTTCTGGTGCTTCTTCTTTCCACAAGCATTATTTACTCCCTTGAAAATGGCCCTTTTCAAGAGAAGCTCCACTTAGGCAATGCTTGCTGAAAATCATAACCCAACATGGGGCTGTGCCATGCTTCTGGTTATGTTGGGTGAAGGCCAGCTTCATGTATATGGCTCCGACGTGGGCAAGTAAGGCCAGAACTGCTACCGCCACTCCCTATAAATGCTAAAACCTTAATCTCCACAATCCTGAAGAAAGTCAGTTTTCCATTAATTCACCTTCAATTGACTCTCTTCAAAATGAATGTGAGTGTAATATGGGAAAAGAAAAACAATGCTAATGTATTTTAGAGAGTAAGGTGAAAAGTGGTTGTGTTTCACATGTAGTCACTTGCACTAAGATTGGTTCACTCTCCCCTCTTCCCAAATCCTTTAACGTTTTTACCAATTGTCTCAGCAGCGCTGACGTTCAGCTTCATTGTCTCCTCCTCTGACTCTGCTTCCTCCTCCACGTTGCCCTTCCTGGCTCACCTCCAACTCTCCACAATTGTGATTTTCCCTCTGCTTGTCTTAAACTGTAAACTAAACAGTTTAGTGTAAGGCTACAATCAGTCTCATACTTTTCATTTCCTTCTTCCTTTTCCTCACAATCCCTGCGCAGTCAGAGAAAGGAGAGTACAGTCTGTTATCTGAGAACAACGTCTTCAAGGCAAGGCAGGCGCATGTCTGGATAATAGCCCTGTGAGTGACCAGAGGCAGGGTCTGTGTATTTGTAAGAGTCTCGTGTATTTTTAACCAGCAGTCATCAAGGTCTATAACCACATTTTTCTAGGGGCTGTATTCAGCCCCGTGCCGGCCACACTAAAAAGCTCATAAATAACTTGGATCAGAGGAAATTGGAAAATGATAACTGCACAAATACAAAGAGAATTTTTATGTTTTCCAAACCCCAAATGGCATTCACAGTTAGTTTATCCTTGGCCATAAGTCACCATTGCTCAGACACTTATTAAAACTTTCTGATGGGGGTAAGAGCAGTCAGATTTGGGAAAGGCAAGGCTTACAGCCCAGATCGAAGTGGTGCTCCTTTATTTAATTTTTAATAATCCTCTTATAAACCAACATTTTTTCCCCCACCTTCAGTCCCTCGATGCTAACTTCTGCTGGCCTGCAGAAAGCCTCCCTCCAGGAACTGAAGTGACTAGGTGGTATCCAGAAGGGTTGCAATCTTCAAAGTAAAGTCTCCTTCTCAATTCCACCAACAATGCACTAATTGCCTGGTATTTAGCAAACAGGTGATCAAATGAGTTCCTAGTATAACTAGTGACTAATGGATGTACTGCATCGACTAGAATGGTTAATTATATAAAAGGGAGACTGGTAAAAGCAAATACATCTCTAATTCACACTTTCACGAAGATACAAGGAAAGAAATGTATATTTTGGGAGAAAGAAACTTTCCCACAAGAGCATGTATTTGACATCATGAGGGCAGGTGACTCCTTGCCTCTGCATGAAGCCTGCATTGGTACTGGGTGGAGTGATGTTACATTACCCATGTAAGAATGATAAACAGTCTCAATGTATGGAATTCTTGATTTGGTGGGGATGGAAGAAATAAGGAATATTTTCCTTAAAATGTAAAAGTCAGCAATTTTGAACACAAATCAATAGATATGGGCTCTGGAAACCTTAGAAGGATCATGATTCCCCCAACCCCCTCACCTCACTCCACACTAACTTTGTAACTGATAATCTCCTGGCCAGTGGCTACAAAAAACAGAATCATCTTATCATGTGGGTGAAGAAATTCTGAAAACAATATTAGGGCATTTCTTTGAATGAAAGTGTTAGTCTCTCAGTTGTGTCTGACTCTTTGCTACCTGATGGACTGTAGCCTGCCAGACTCCTCTGTTCATGGAATTTTCCAAGCAAGAATACTGAAGCATGCAGTCATTCCCTTCTCCAAGGGATCTTCCGAACTCAGGGATTGAGCTTGGGTCCCCTGCATTGCAGGCAGAGTCTTTACCATCTGAGCCACCCGGGAAGCCGATAGAGATTCTTTTTTGTTGTTGTTCTCATAGGTTTATAGGGGCTCCATATTATTTATTTAACACATTAACCTATTGGTTATCTACATTTTTCCTACACTGTTATTTGTGTTTTGGTATCATTTACGGCATCTTGAAATACACACAATTTTAGTTGTTACATAGTCCAATATGTTTTACTTCTTTATAGTTTCTGGGTTCACTTTTTAGGTCAGTTCAATTCAGTTCAGTTCATTTCAGTTGCTCAGTTGTCTCTGACTCTTTGTCACCCCATGGACTGCAGCACGCCAGGCTTCCCTGTCCACCACCAACTCCTGGGGCCTACTCAAACTCATTTCCATTGAGTCGCTTATGGCAGCCAACCATCTCATCCTCTGTCACCCCCTTTTCCTCCTGCCTTCAATCTTTTCCAGCATCAGGGTCTTTTTCTAATAATTCAGTTCTTCGCATCAGGTGGCCAAAGTATTAGAGTTTAAGCTTCAGCATCAGTCCTTCCAATGAATATTCAGGATTGATTTCATTTAGGATAGACTGGTTTGATCTCCTTGCAGTCCAAGGGATGCTCAAGAGTCTTCTCCATCACCACAGTCCAAATGCATCAATTCTTCAGCTCTCAGCTTTCTTTATAGTTCAACTCTCACATCTATACATGACTACTGGAAAAGTCATAGCTTTGACTCAGTTCAGTTCAGTTGCTCAGTTGTGTCCAACTCTTTGCAACCCCATGGAATGCAGCAGGCCAGGCCTCCCTGTCCATCACCAAATCCTGGAGTTTACTCAAACTCATGTCCATTGAGTCGGTGATGCCATCCAACCATCTCATCCTCTGTCATCCCCTTCTCCTCCTATCTTCAATCTTTCCCAGCATCAGGGTCTGTTTTCGAATGAGTCAATTCTTCGCATCAAGTGGCCAAAGTATTGGAGTTTCAGCGTCAACATCAGTCCTTCCAATGAATATTTAGGACTGATTTTCTTTAGAATGGACTAGTTGGATCTCCTTGCTGTCCAAGGGACTCTCAAGAGTCTTCTCCAACACCACAGTTCAAAAGCATCAATTCTTCAGGGCTCAGCTTTCTTTATAGTCCAACCCTCACATCCATACCTGACTACTGGAAAAAACAGCTTTGACTAGACAGATCTTTGTTGGCAAAGTGACGTCTCTGCCTTTTAATGTGGCTGTCTAGATTGGTCATAACTTTTCTTCCAAGGGGCAAGTGTCTTAATTTTATGGCTGCAGTCACCATATGCAGTGGTTTTAGACCCCCCCAAAATAAAGTCTATCACTGTTTCCACTGTTTCCCCATCTATTTGCCATGAAGTAATGGGACCAATTGCCATGATCTTAGGTTTCTTAACATTGAGTTTTAAGCCATTTTTTTTTTACTCTCTTTTTTCACTTTCATCAAGAGTGGATACTTGGGGCTGGTGCACTGGGATGACCCAGAGGGATGGTGCAGGGAGGAAGGAGGAAGGGAGGTTCAGGATGGGGAACACATGTATACCTGTGGTGGATTCATGTAGATGTATGGCAAAACTAATACAATATTGTAAAGTAATGAACCTCCAATGAAAATAAATAAATTTATATTTTAAAAAAGTCTCTTTAGTTCTTCTTTGCTTTCTGCCATAAGTAGTGTCATCTGCATATCTGAAGTTATTGTTATTTCTCTTATTTCTCTGGCAATCTTTTATGTCAAAGAGAGCTTTAATCCATCTGAATATTACTTTTATAATGATCTTGTATTAAAATTTGAAATCATTTAAGTATTTTTTTGAGACTTTCTTATTCTTATTTGTAGTGTTTACCTCTTTTAGTAGCTGTTACTAGATCCAGTGTGTACTGAGAATGAGTGACTTAGTGAAGGAAGGGTGAAGGCCTTAATAAGAGCACAGCTGGGAATCAGTATAGATATATGGACTGAAACCTGGACCTTGGCATTTATCTGTGATCATTTTAAAGATATATGGTGAAAAGTTTGATAGCTGTTTCTGTTAAGAATACTATACTTTCTTTGTTCCAGGAAAAATAAAAAATAAAAAGCAAGGATTAACCTGAATCAAAATGATTTCTTTAAATTTTGAAACAAAATGGGTGCAGTCATGTGTGACAAAGTCTGTGTGATATTCTCAGGATTAAAAATATTCATTAATAATGGGAAAAAAGACTTCCTTGCATAGGAATGAATTAGTGCCCCTTCATGAGATACAGAGCCTGCCTTCTATAATATGCCTTTTTTATAGTCTAGTGCTGCTCAGGGCTGGGGCAAGGCTATGCTTTCTGAACCCCCACATTGTCAAATCACTTTGATTACTTAAAAATGGTTTTTTAAGTAGGGATTAAAAAGAAATCAATCTTAGACACTGAATTCGTTAGCAAACTTAAATACCAACAGAGCATTTTATAACTTGGGTACCCCTCTACCGAGAAAAATAAACAATAAGACCTCAGAAAACCACAACCTTGATCTCCACCCCTCTAGGATTTTTAAGGTGTTTGGAATTCCACTATTAAAATCCAATATGTGGGGGGTTAAGAATTGAAATCCTTTCAAACTCCCCTGAGAGATGCCAAATTTTACACCAGAATCATTTAATAAAAATGATAATGATAGCGAACACTTATTGAGGGCTTAAGATGTGCACGAAACTCTACTAAGCATTAGTATTATCTCCTTTAATCCTTACAATAGCCCAATGAGGTAGGTATTATTATCATCTTATTTTAGAGATAAGGAAATTGGAATTTTCTTCTTGTGGTTCAATGACTGCCCAGTGTCACAGCTGGAGTGTGATAGAGCAAGGACTCCATCCTGACATTTTACTCACTTAAATGTCTATGTTGGTATAATCAAGAGTTCACACCATGGGCACATTATAGTATGCACTCTTATCTTGCTCATTATGGGCCAGTTGAGGAAGCAGGGTATTGAAGAGCTAAGGGTAGAGCCTGGATGAAAGTTTCTGGGCAGTTTCAGGTCCCAAAATGGCAGAGACAGGTATACAAAGCATGGTTTCTACCATCCGGTTGGTTTTATTCCAACATAGTCTTAGTAGGCCCAGTAGAATTTCAGAAAGTGCATCTCATCTGTAGCTGTCTCTTGCACATGTTGTCTCCTTAAATACTTGTCTCCTTAAATACTCAGGATTCTGTCTGTAGCTTGTTGCTATGCCCACAGAAGACATGGGTGTTTATTGGTGGGAAACTGCATTTTTTTTCTTCCCCCTGTTTTCCCTTTTTAATTTGGCTGATGATGAGTTTGGTCATTTGGTCATCGTGTCTTTCCAGCTTGGAAAGCATTGTAGGGTGTGCAAGTAACTTTTTCTTGTCAAGCAAGAAGATGGCACTTGCTGCTGCTGCTAAGTCACTTCAGTCGTGTCTGACTCTGTGTGACCCCATAGACGGCAGCCCACCAGGCTCCCCTGTCCCTGGGATTCTCCAGGCAAGAACACTGGAGTGGGTTGCCATTTCCTTCTCCAATGCATGAAAGTGAAAAGTGAAAGGGAAGTTGCTCAGTCGTGTCCGACTCTCTGCGAACCCATGGACCGCAGCTTACCAGGCTCCTCTGTCCATGGGATTTTCCAAGCAAGAGTACTGGAGTGGGGTGCCATTGCCTTCTCCGAAGATGGCACTTACTAGATATCAAAGTGTCAGTGACTTCAGACCTCAAGAGCCACAAGGAAATTAGAAGGTAGCCAAGTGGGTTTAGTTGATTTGTTCTCAGAAGCTTAAGAAAAAATAGCTAAAAGTTAATTTTTGGAAAAATTAGTTAATGAACTTTTTCATAGCATTTTCTCTCCTTGTCTCTGCAGATAAAGAGAATCACATGGTTTATTTTCTCCATCATTGCAAAATGAAGTAGAGGTGAGTGTTCTACAGGGTGGAGGCTTGTGTTTCTTCCCAGGTTGGACTTGAACAAAACCCATAGACCTGTCCCTGCTCCCTGTGCAGCTGTGTAGCTATTATTTCCTGAGAGGACACGGTGCCTGGTCAAGCCCAGCCGACCAAGACTTCAAGACTTACAATAAATGCCAATTATTTTGGTTGTAGTAGTAATTTTCCATGGAGAAAATTTATAGAAGGAGATATCAGCAAGGAGTTGGAGGTCATCCTAAGAAATTCCCTGATAGAGCAAAAGCAATCCTTCATAACTGATTGTTGGAGAGAGAGAAGAAGGAGGCATTGCATCAAAGGAAAGCTATGACCTCACAGGGATGGGGGGAGATATATAAGTTGAATACAAGGGAGTCCTGGGCACTCTCAAACTTCCACACTGAAGGGTCAATCCAGAGTTTAGATATGACTGGGGCTGGGTGCTGAAAGCCAAGTTGTGTCACTCTCTACCACTTCATAGAGTAGGTGGAAGTGGTGTCTTACTGCTTTTTTTTCAGTATGGAGCAATATGGAAAAACAAAGAGTATGTCTATGGCTTGATTTATGTGCTCTGTACATCCAAAACATGGCCTGTCTGCATTAGTTGACTGTTAACAGCATATACTATAGTCAAATATATCCTTTTGTTCCACAGATAAATGGAAGCTTGAAATGGCTTGTTAAAATACCTCAGAGCTTCAGGGGCCCTAAACAGCTCCCACCAAACAACAATTTGATGGGTTAAGGGTAAATGAATCTGGAACAAATAGATTATATTGCCCCTAATGAAGATGCAAGTTTACAGAAGTTCACTGGGCAGTGATGTTTTGATGCATCCCCAGGCCAGGCACACTTGCAAAATTAATCCGGATATTTAGAAATAAAAAGCCTATCTGGGTGTTTGCAGCAGCCATGCAAAGCACTTCTTTTGTTTGGAGAGCCTTTGATGTAAAGACTGGAGTCTGTTTATTATATTTTGCTATTTGCCATGTCTATCCAATGACCCAAATGCTCCATTTCATGCAGTTTAATCTCGGACCAAATGCTGTTAACTATCTGAGAATGACTTCTGATTTTTCCACAGTTTCCAATTGAAGCTGTAATAGCTCCTTATTCTAAGTCTCTGACCAGGTACTGTGAGAAATCACCATGCTTCACTGTGGGAGACAGAATTGAGGGAAGGGCAGATGCAGTGACTTTAGAAGCTTCCATCAATGAAAAGAGATGATAAAAACGGGCAGTGATGGGAAGCAGCATAAAGTGCATTAAAAAAGGAACAGTGGTCATTGCAATTCAATAGCCAAACCCACAGAAAAAAAGGAGAATAACAAAAAGCTTATCCTCAGTGTTCAGCGAGTTTGTTTATAGCTTTGTAGATGACCACTCCCTTGGAGCATTTCAACACACAGCAAAGCCCACATTCAGGAATATGTGTGTGCTGGGCTTTACAGTAAAGAGACTGACTTTTATTTTAGGGAAATGAAGTTACTGCTCCTAAAATTTTAAAATTTCTATTTGCATTGAGTGAGTTTAAAACTGCATCAAGAAATTAAACAAACAAAATGACAGAGGGTCAGCAGGCCTTTTCTTCTTCTTCTTCTTATTTTTTTTAATTTGAAGAGGAATTTATGGTTTTACACACAATACTAAGGTCATAGGTCCCAAGGAATTGGAAACCAAGGATGTGGTTTTCAGAAAGTAATATATAATATCAACCTCTTAGTATGGTCCTCTGTACAAAAGTCGAGATGGGGGGTGCTACTGACTAGTGACTCCTGCACATGGGTGCATTCAAATCAGCATCCACCCACACAGGGATAAACAGGGTTGAGCGATGAGCTGACCTTCCTTGCTCATAACTTGTTCTAAATAGACAAACAGTTGCTTGATACTCAGGATCAGCTACAGAATCTTACTTGTCCAAAGCTTCCAAAACCCCTCTTTTTGTGATCTGTGGCTTAGATGCAGGAGGACAGTGAATCAAAGGTAAGACCTGGCTGTCCCTTCTCCTCTTCCCTCTGCTGAGTCAGCCTAGTAGTCCCCCAGTGGTTAGCTTCACCTCTTACACTTTGAGATTCTACTCACAAAAGGACTGACTGACTGCATAGAGATACAATTGTCTTCTTACCCCAACTTTTGGTGGCCATAGGACACACAATATGGGTAGCTGAAGAGATTCCTTTGTTTACTCACAGCTTCCTTGGTCACCTCAGGCAGAGAAGTGTCCAGCCAGGTCCAGCCATGTATGTAGGTTTTACACCTCATATGCTAGAGACCTCAGCCATTGCAACTCTTCTTTGCCATGGAACCCCCAGTAGTTCTGAAGTTCCCAAGGTGTTCACAATAGAATTAAATTTTGAAAGCAACAGATTTCCTTGGTAATTCTCTTCAGTTATTTCAGGCATTTTGAGGCATTATTTCAAGATGAGGTTACAGACTGCCAGAGGGTGAATGTTGAGACTCAACATGGGCCTTCCTGGTTTGGGGCCCACATGACCAGCTTTTCCATGGAAGCTGTTGCATGATGCCATGGGGTGCAGGGCATAGGGATGTTACTCCTGCCCCCGTGAAGCTGGTGAATCCCAGTGTTAGAAATACCCTGGTGGCAGGGCTATGAGGTGGGTTGTGCAAGGCATTCAGGAATCAGCAGTAATTCTTATTATTTTATTTTTCTTTTGTTAATTTTTAAAGACTTATTTATTTATGGCTTGTTGGGTCTTTGTTGCTTTGTGGGCTCTCGTTAGTTGTAGAGAGTGGGAGCTACTATCCAGTTGTGGTATTGTTATTTAGTTGCTAACTTTTTTTTTTAATATAAATTTATTTATTTTAATTGGAGGCTAATTACTTTATAATATTGTATTAATTTTGCCATACATCAACATGAATCCACCACGGGTGTACATGTCTTCCCCATTCTGAACATCCCTCCCACCTCCCTCCCCATACCTTCCCTCTGGGTCATCCCAGTGCACCAGTCCCGAGCATTCTGCATCATGCATCGAACCTGGACTGGCAATTCATTTCACATATGATATTATACATGTTTCAATGCCATTCTCCAAAATCATCACACCCTCACCCTCTCCCACAGAGTCCATAAGACTGTTCTATACATCTGTGTCTCTTTTGCTATCTCACATACAGGGTTATTGTTACCATCTTTCTAAATTCCATATATATGCGTTAGTATACTGTATTGGTATTTTTCTTTCTGGCTTACTTCACTCTGCATAATCAGCTCCAGTTTCATCCGCCTCATTAGAACTGATTCAAATGTATTCTTTTTAATGGCTGAGTAATACTCCATTGTGTATATGTACCACAGCTTTCTTATCCATTCATCTGCTGATGGACATCTAGGTTGCTTCTATGTCCTGACTATTATAAACAGTGCTGCGATGAACATTGGGGTGCACGTGTCTCTTTCAATTCTGGTTTCCTCAGTGTGTATGCCCAGCAGTGGCATTGCTGGGTCGTATGGCAGTTCTATTTGCAGTTTTTTAAGGAATCTCCACACTGTTCTCCATAGTGGATGAACTAGTTTGCATTCCACCAACAGTATAAGAGGGTTCCCTTTTCTCCACACCCTCTCCAGTATTTATTGCTTGTAGATTCTTGGATAGCAGCCATTTTGACTGATGTGAAATGGTACCACACTGTGGTCTGATTTGCATTTCTCTGATAATGAGTGATGTTGAGCATCTTTTCATGTGTTTGTTAGCCATCTGTATGTCTTCTTTGGAGAAATGTCTATTTAGTTCTTTGGCCCATGTTTTGATTGGGTTGTTTATTTTTCTGGAATTCAGCTGCAGGAGTTGCTTGCATATTTTTGAGATTAGTTGTTTGTCAGTTGCTTCATTTGCTATTATTTTCTTCCATTCCAAAGGCTGTCTTTTCACCTTGCTTATAATTTCCTTTGTTGTGCAGAAGCTTTTGATTTTAATTCAGTCCCATTTGTTTATACTTGCTTTTATTTCCAATATTCTGAGAGGTGGGTCATAGAGGATCCTGCTGTGATTTATGTCGGATAGTGTTTTGCCTATGTTCTCCTCTAGGAGTTTTATAGTTTCTGGTCTTACATTTAGATCTTTAATCCATTTTGAGTTTATTTTTCTGTATGGTGTTAGAAAGCGTTCTAGTTTCATTCTTTTACAAGTGGTTGACCAGTTTTCCCAGCACCACTTGTTAAAGAGATTGTCTTTTTTCTATTGTATATTCTTGCCTCCTTTGTCAAAGATAAGGTGTCCATAGGTGTGTGGATTTACCTCTGGGCTTTCTATTTTGTTCCATTGATCTATATTTCTGTCTTTGTGCCAGTACCATACTGTATTGATGACTGTGTCTTTATAGTAGAGCCTGAAGTCAGGCAGGTTGATTCCTCTAGTTCCATCCTTCTTTCTCAAGATTGGTTTGGCTATTCGAGGTTTTTTGCATTTCCATACAAATTGTGAAATTATATGTTCTAGCTCTGTGAAAAATTCTGTTGGTAGCTTGATAGGGGTTGCACTGAATCTATAGATTGCTTTGGGTAGTATACTCATTTCCACTGTATTGATTCTTCTGATCCATGAACATGGTATATTTCTCCATCTATTAGTGTCCTCTTTAATTTCTTTCACCAGTGTTTTATAGTTTTCTATATATAGGTCTTTTGTTTCTTTATGTAGATATATTCTTGAGTATTTTATTCTTTTCATTGCAATGGTGAATGGAATTGTTTCCTTAATTTCTCTTTCTATTTTCCCATTATTAGTGTATAGGAAGGCAAGGGATTTCTGTGTGTTGATTTTATATCCTGCAACTTTACTATATTCATTGATTAACTCTAGTAATTTTTTGGTGGAGTCTTTAGGGTTTTCTAGGTAGAGGGTCATTTCATCTGCAAACAGTGAGAGTTTTACTTCTTCTTTTCCAATTTGGATTCCTTTTATTTATTTTTCTGCTCTGATTGCTGTGGCCAAAACTTCCAAAACTGTGTTAAATAGTGGTGAAAGTGGGCACCCTTGTCTTGTTCCTGACTTTAAAGGAAATGCTTTCAGTTTTTCACCATTGAGGATAATGTTTGCCATGGGTTTGTCATATATAGCTTTCATTATGTTGAGGTATGTTCCTTCTATTCCTGCTTTCTGGAGAGGTTTTTTTTTAAAAATCATGAATGGATGTTGAATTTTGTCAAAGGCTTTATCTGCATCTATTGAGATAATCATATGGTTTTTATTTTTCAATTTGTTAATGTGATGTATTACATTGATTTATTTGCAGATATTGAGGAATCCTTGCATCCCTGGGATAAAGCCCACTTGGTCATGATGTATGATCTTAGTTGCTAACTTGTGTTTGACTCTTTGCGACTCCAGGGACTGTAGCCTGCCAGGCTCCTCTGTCCATGGGATTTCCTAGGATAGAAAATGGGAGTGGGCTGCCATTTCTTCCTCCAAGGGATATTTCTGACTCAGGAAATAAACCCACTTCTACGTTGCAGTGTGGATTTCTCATTGCTGTGGTTTCTCTTGTGGTAGAGCATGGATTCAAGGGCATGTGGGCTTCAGTAGTTGAAGGTCAAAGGCTCCAGAGTGCTGGTTCAGTAATTGTGGCTGTGTAAAGGCTTAGTTGGATATGACTGAGCGACTGAACTGAACTGAACTGAAAGGCTTAGTTGATCTGTTGCGTGTGGGATCTTCCTGCAGCATGGACCAAATCTATGTCTCTTGAATTGGCAGACAGACTCTCAACTACTGGGCCACCAGAGAAGTCCTGGAATTCCGATTTTTAAGGGGCCTTCTCAGAAGTAAAATGGTGTCTTGTCATTGCTTGACCCCTCTGATCTCAAGAGACTGGGACTTTTACTTCCTCTTGAGAGTAGACTCCTCTCTGAACTGTGGGCCCCAGTCTCATCATATAACTTCATTTGTGAAGGGAAACTGGGTGGGTGTCAAGTTCACCTATCTTTCAGGAGCCAGAAGAGCAGGTCCAAGGTAAGATGAGTGTTTATAGCATCAAACCCTCTTCCTGGTCTCTGCTAGCATCCTTTAACCCTGAGTGCTAGTGTTCTAACATCACCTCTTTAGGCTTTTCTCTTTTCTTGTTCTTTGAATATTCAAGATGTTGCAGTCTAAACAGTTCAAAAGTTGTTGGCCTCATGGGCTGCCTGTATTGTTTTGCATTCTCCTCAGCCCCAAGTGCTACACTGGGGTTACAAGTGCTACAAGCAAATAATAACCAGAGTGAAAAAAAAAGCTCCACTTGGTGTTTCTTACAGTGGTATGAACTCCCAAACTTCATCACCTCTGAGATGTGAGGGGCTCACACTAACCTTTAATTGGGTTGAGAGCTCAAAATCCCTTATATAATTTCCTGTTTACAAACATTTTTGTAAATCTCAGAAGCAAGAAAAATACATGTTAGATTTTTAATTGAACTACAAGCCTCTATTTTACTTGTATTATAACAGAACCTTAATGTCAAGGCTGGCCCACCCAAACAAGGATGGTCCTTGTAGACACTCCATCGTGCTGTGATTCTGAAACCAGTTGACCAGGATGGATGAGTTATCAGAAACTTACTCTGAGCTTCCTCAAACTTTATTTCTTTCCCCAATTTTGTTATTTCTGCCTATTCATGGTAGAAAATACATTTGTAAGGCATTGAGAAGTTCTTTTTTTTTAATTAATTAATTTATTTTAATTGGAGGCTAATTACTTCACAATATTGTGGTGGTTTTTGTCATACATTGACATGAATCAGCCATGGGTGTACATGTGTTCCCCATCCTGAATCCCCCTCCCACCTCCCTCCTCATCCCATCCCTCAGGGTCATCCCAGTGCACCAGCCCTGAGCACCCTTTCTCATGCATCAAACCTGGACAGGCGATCTGTTTCACATATGATAATATATATGTTTCAATGCTATTCTCTCAAATCATCCCATCCTCGCCTTCTCCCATGAGAAGGCCTGTTTACCAGAACAGGTGGTCAGTGTAGTGCAGGTGAAAGTAAGAGAGATTGAGAGTGACATTCAGGTGTCTGGGAAGCAATATGAAAGATAATGCCAGTGACCGAGATGTGGAAAGCTGAGGAGGAAGCCAGCTCTAGGGCGCACATATGAAAGGGTTTGGTAATGTCCACCTGAAAAATATTCCAGCTCATCTGCCTGCTGGGCAGTCTGTTTACTTTCTTATGTCTGAGCTGATATACTCAGCAGGGACAGTCTCATTCAGTTAGTAATCACAGAAATTTCCATTTCTTGATTCAGAAAATGTGCTCCTGGTACCATTTCTACTCCTAACTGATACTATATAACTCCAAGCAATACTGGCACTGCAGGCTATGACCTTTTTGAAACACACTTCAAATAACAATTCAATCTGCAAATTATAAAGTGATGAGGATGTTGAACAGGTCAAGGCCAAGGGCAGAACTCATTGTCAGGCCACTAGAGATCTATCTTCGGGTTAATGCTGATCTGTTGATTAGCTGCCCTTGTATGTGGTCATCTAGCTGGCTACAAGCCAGTTCACATTTATACAAAATAATCTAAGATGTCTAGCCAAGTCTGGATTGAAATCCAGACACTGTGTGTTTAGGGCATCCCCTTTTTGACACACCTATCTGGTATCTATGTCCAAACCATGTCACAGGGCAATACTGGAAGCTAGAATAGGATTCTCATGGCAAAGGTACAATCACAGGAAAGTCAGAGAGGCATGGTATGTGAAGTTGAAATCAAGCATGATGTACATATCTCTATAGCCTTGAGACTATGAGAGGTGGGAAGTTCCTTGAAACAACCTTCTAGGAACTGAATACAGACACATTGGGTTGGAAGAGGGACCAGCAGTGACCAGGGGAAATGTTGCTGAGTCCACTGGAAGGTAACTGGCAAGAGGAAGTCTCATTTCCCCAGACTCCTAATCAGTGTCAGTCAAAGCACACTGGGACTGAACTTTCCTATGTGAGGAGTACTGTGAGCACTGCTGTGGAGAAAAGAAGCTTGTTCTCAACACTTCTGTCCAGCAAGGGGAGGAGAGGGAAGGCCACTATTCCCTGACATGTGGGGAGTCTAGCAAGAGTGCCTGGGGAAAATTATATTTGAGTCCCTCTCATAGGGAAGGGGTTCATGGAAAGGCCAGCCAAGGGAGGGGACACTTCTGATGGGCAGTTAAGATTCACTTAATAGACAGGGCAGATGCAATGAACTGTGCTTTCTTCAGTTTATTGACTAATTAAAATCCTATTAAGTTTCTATGTCCTTCTCCACCCACAAATATTTCATAGATGGTTGGAAAGATGCCGTATAAAAAACTGAAAGACTGGAAACAAGGTCCCCAGGGAGCTTCTAGTTCACTTAGTCCCTTGAGTCAGTGGCTAAAGTTCCTTGAATTCAAGTTCCCTCATTTGTCAATAGGTGTTCTGGGTCCCACTATGCTCATATAAAAAGAATGTCAGTGGGATCCAGCTGCTCATTTAATTGGCAGCACTGCACAAAGCTGAAAGTATCTATGATTACAAAGTATTTGATCATCCCTCTTAGCTGCCTGAAATTCCCCAGTTCCCAATGAATATGCAGCTCCTGTTTTCAGATCCATAAACACTGAATGTTATTATCTATTTTCTCACCAAGGATCTGGGAAAAAATTCTGTCCCCCAGTGGACGATCTAAAAACATCTGAGTAACTTCCTTTCTTATTATGACTTCCTGTCTGCACAAGGCCCTGCATGTAGCAGCATTCAAAACCCTTTATTGAGACCTCATGAACTGAGAGAACTCTAAGGATCTGGTAGTAATTTTAAACTTCTGTGCCATTTGTGGGAGAATCAGAGGGGTGTGTGTGTGTGTGAGAGAGAGAGAGAAGCACATAGAGAGAGAGGTTTATTGTTCAGTATAGTAGAAGATCCTTTGTCCTTTGCTTTTCTTCTATTTTGGAAACATTTGGTATCTGTTATTGTTCAGAATCCTTGGTTAAAGTGGGGATGTGAAAAATTATAAAAGAGACAGTTATAGAGCTATTCACAGTAAAGGAAAAATGACTACAACCAGTGATGAGTTGATGAAGTCTCAGAATTGGTACAATATGTAAAACAAGCAGATTCAGTTCAGTTCAGTTCAGTTTAGTTCAGTTGCTCAGTCATGTCTGACTCTTTGTGACCCCATGAATCATAGCACACCAGGCCTCCCTGTCCATCACCAACTCCTGGAGTTCACTCAAACTCAGGTCCCTCGAGTCAGTGATGCCATCTAGCCATCTCATCCTCTGTCGTCCCCTTCTCCTCCTGCCCCTAATTCCCTCCCAGCATCAGAGTCTTTTCCAATGAGTCAACTCTTTGCATGAGGTGGCTAAAGTACTGGAGTTTCAGCTTTAGCATCATTCCTTCCGAAGAAATCCCAGGGCTGATCTCCTTCAGAATGGACTGGTTGGATCTCCTTGCAGTCCAAGGGACTCTCAAGAGTCTTGTCCAACACCACAGTTCAAAAGCATCAATTCTTCAGTGCTCAGCCTTCTTCCCAGTCCAACTCTCACATCCATACATGACCACTGGGAAAACCTATAGCCTCAACTAGACAGACCTTTGTTGGCAAAGGAATGTCTCTGCTTTTGAATATGCTATCTAGGTTGGTCATAACTTTCTTTCAAGGAGTAAGCACCTTTAATTTCATGGCTGCAATCCACAGTCAGCAAAAACAAGACCGGGAGCTGACTGTGTCTCAGATCATGAACTCCTTATTGCCAAATTTAGACTTAAATTGAAGAAAGTAGGGAAAACCACTATACCATTCAGGTATGACCTAAATCAAATTCCTTATGATTATACACTGGAAGTGAGAAATAGTTTTAAGGGACTAGATCTGACAGACAGAGTGCCTGATGAACTATGGATGGAGGTTTGTGACATTGTACAGGAGACAGGGATCAAGACCATCCTTGAAAATGATGGAAAAGAAATGCAAAAAAGCAAAATGGCTGTCTGGGGAGGCCTTACAAAAAGCTGTGGAAAGAAGAGAAGTGAAAAGCAAAGGAGAAAAGGAAAGATATAAGCATCTGAATGGAGAGTTCCAAAGAATAGCAAGAAGCAATAAGAAAACGAGCAGGTTAAACAAAATAAATTAAAAAATACAACAAAAAAACAAATCAGACTCCAGCATGTCTTCCATTACAAGCTATTATCTGAAAATTGTGCTGTCCAGCAGAGTAAAATTTGGCCCCAAGAGGATGTGGACAACACAGAACATAGATGGTCCTAACCTGACCTTGCTATAAGTGTAAAAAAGGACTGGATTTTGAAGGTTTTGCATTAAAAAAGAACATAATATGTTTTATTGTTTCCCTAATTGCACGCTGATATTAAAATATTTTGCATAAACTAGACTAAAAAGTATTTATTAAAATTGATTTTACCTTTTTTAATTTTAAAATGTGACTATGAGAAAATATAAAATTAAAAATAAAGCTGACTTTATATTACTACAGAGCAGAACTAATTTAAAACATCCCAACTATGACCTTCATAGCTCTAGTAGTACAAATGTCCTTCTTATTACAAGGGAGATACAAAGGTCAGAGATGCAACCTCAGGTCACCAGCTGCTTTAAAAACATTGTAGACAGAGCTGTGGGCTTGAACATTAAGGGTAGTTTAGTAGCAAAAAAAAAGTGAAAAACTACCAAACAGTTTGAAAAACCATTTAAAAAAGTCACTTTGTCATGATGTATGACATGGGACACTTTTACATATTGGGAGAAATTTTAAATTTTATACAAAAAAAATGTGTGCTTGCCTTAGAGAATTGAAATGCTTGTTGTTTTTTTTTTTAATAATAGAAGCTAAAATTATATTTTAAGTTGCATCATTATTTTTTCTGTATAAAATAGAACTGGTAAGATGAACAGCTATTTTAATTGTATTCTGCTCCAGTGAAATCCAGAATTTAAATATGTATATATATATGTATATATTAAAGTCATAGCTCTAGCATTTTTATTGGTCTGACTAGTGAAAAATGATGTTTTTTGCTTTTTGCAGGAATATCTTGAGCAGAGCAATAATGATCAATCCCTGATGAATGTAACAATGGCTCCAGGCCATCACTGAGGAATGGCAAGAACCTCATTTTTATAACTTTGTTTAAACACAATAGAATGGATTTTGTTTGTTGGCTTTTCATAAAAAATAACTCCAGTAAGCCTAATGAAAAATTGAGGCAGATTCATCAAATGTGTTTTTCTGACTGAGAGTCAGGATTTTATAGCTCTTATTTTCTTTGCAACTTCCTCATCCTCTAATTTAACAAAAAATTCTCGTGCACCTCTTGCACACCTTGGTTTGTACTAGATAGGGAAGACACCAAGGTGGAGAAATTATGGACTGTAAATTTTAGGAAGAGTGAATTATTATTCCTAAACCACTTCAAGGACCTTAAAAACATGTCTAATTTTATTACCTTACTTTACATGTGGAAGAACAGAGATCCAGAGTGTGAAGTGACTTGCTCAGTGTCACAGAGACTGTTTTGGGGAAACCCAGTGCTAGAAGACATGTATTTTGATCCCCAATCTCTCTTCTATTAAAATGTGTTGTTTCAGTTTAGAGGGTAACTTATACAAAGACCAGTCCTCTTTCTTTTTCTTTTTTTTTTTCCTATCTCATGCTCTTTTGATGCATATCACTTACTTTTTTCCAAGAAATGCCTCTTCACAGTGAAGGCAATAATTGTGTTTGGAGGATTACTCTAAACAGAACAAATCCAAGCAGAGAGCAGCCCTGGGCCCTCTCCATAGATCACAGCTTATGGCAGCTCCCCCAGGGAACACAGAAGCGCTTGGACCGGCTTTAAGTTTAAGTGCATGTCACCATGATGTACGGTGTCTTTGGTGTTCGTATATCATGGCGTGGAAGGGGTGTCGCCCATGGACGGAGAGCATCCATTCTCCTCTCCTGACACTGTGCCTTTTCCCCAAACAAGACATATCTGTGCGATTATAATCTTATCCAGCCTGGCTTGCTCCCTCCAGAGCTCATCTGCAGTTAGGGGCAGAGTCAGTCAGCATTTTGTGGAGATAAGCTTTAGGGGGCATGCTTTGGGAAGCAATGAAAGAGATGTAGCACTGAGAATATAGAAGGGTCTCCTGTGTGCACTGCTTTCAGCTTCTTGTTTCTATCCCAAATGGCTTAATTTTTATTTGCAAAGAAATGTAGCAATTAAGAACAAGTCCTCAAAATCATTCTTTTCTAGGTTCGAATCCCTCATCAACCACTTCCTAGAAGTGTCACTTAGGTAAGTTACTGAACACTTCTTTGCTTTAGTTTCCATACTGCAAAATGAAGACTAATGAAAACATCATTTACTTCACGCAATTACTGAGAAGAATAAGTGAATATATACAAATGAAACCCGAGTCAAGAACACAAAACTTGCATTGGCTCCATAGGTGTTGTCATTATCATCCTTTCTTACGTAGGACTTGGCCAAGATATCCTCAGTACAGGCATAAAATTGAAGAATCATCTTTTTAGTAAAGAGCTGGTACTTCAGAACTCATCTTTCCATATTAACTGGAGAAGAGAGAATAAATTTCTGAAAGAGATAATCCAGGAAAAAATTAATCCATTCAGTCCTTTCCTCATTCATTCAGTCATCTAGCCAGCCAGCCAGTCATCTCCCAATTGTCTTATTGCCTTGGAGTTTTACCAAATTGAATGTGCTTTAGGACTTACTGTTTGTTGGCCTAATAATAGATCTCTTGTTTCCTAATGTGCTTAGTTACTCAGTCTTGTTCAACGATTTGTGACCCCATGGACTGTAACCCACCAAGCTCCTCTATGGGGATTCTCCAGGCAAGAATACTGGAGTGTGTTGCCGTACCCTTCTCCAGGGCATCTTCCTGATGCAGGGATCCATCCCAGGTCTCATGCATTGCAGGCAGATTCTTTATCATCTGAGCTAATAGGGAAGCCCATGGTCAAGGTTTAAGGGCAAAGGCAAGACTGGCTTCTTCCCAAAGGCATAACCTGTGAAGAGACAGCCTAAGTGCTGATGGACATCTGGTCAGAACTTGTGTTTCATCTGACCTTTTCTATATTATATATTATAAATAATATTGCAGCCTCTATGGGTCTTGATTTTACCCAGGAAGAATATGATTATGTGGTTATCAAGGGGTTTGAGTGGGTATTTCATCACAGAAGGGCAACTCTTCTCTAGCCATGCTGGGTTTCAAAAAGAACACCTTGAACACTACTCTAAGTTTAGTTTACTACAAAGAGCAAAAAAGTTTGACATCGTCTTCTCTTCACTGTCTCTTTGTCAAATAAACCCTTTGACAATATAACTGTTGCCGGAAATAACCCTGAAAGACTTTTAAGGGGTCTCTAGGTGAGCAAAGCCCTTGAGTCCTCTCTCTTCTCTGGTTTGCCACCATACGAGACTTTCCAAAGATGAGGTATTACCCTCTTTCATCAGTGGAACAGAAACATCTTAGATGACCCTTGTCCTTCTTTCTTTATACAATGTTCTAAATCATAATATCCATGGTTTCTATACCACAAAGTTCTGGCTTGGGGGCTTCCCTGGTGGCCCAGTCTGTAAAGAATCCTCTTGCAATGCAGGAGACCCAGGTTCAATCCTTGGGTCTGGAAGATCCCCTGTAGAAGGAAAGGGCAACCTACTCCAGTATTCTTGTCTGGAGAATCCCATGGGCAGAGGAGCCTGGTGGCTACAGTCCATGGAGTTGCAAGAGTTGGATACAACTTAGGGAACAAACCACAACCACCTACCACACCAAGGTTTCCTTGGTGTCTCAGATGGCGAAGAAAACGCCTGCAGTGCAGGAGACCCAGGTTCAATCCATGGGTCAGGAAGATCCCTTGAGAAGGGAATGGCTCCTCACTCCAATACTCTGACCTGGAGAATTCCATGCACAGGAATCTGGCAGGCTATAGTCAATGCAGTCTCAAAGATTCAGATACGACTGAGTGACTAACACACACACTTAGATACCACCCTAAATTGAACAGTATACTTCAGGTGTAGTGGTCTTCTCTGCCAGCCAGAACTGTAAGTCCCAAAGTTGGAATACTACTTCTTCCTAATTTATATGTTTAATCCAGTGACTAGCACAGACTAAGTATACAATAAAGATTTACTCAATGGTAGAAGAATAGATTGTTAAAATCAGAAATTTAAAAAATCAAAATAATTACCTAATCTTTATCATAGGTCCAATTTGTATTATGATTCTCATTACCAAAATAATTGCTAGAATAGCCTCTCTTCCTAGCACGTGGAAATAGTGCTTTGTGTGGAATCTACCAGTGCCTTTCCTTGAGATTTCTATATCACTTCCTAGTGACTCCATCCCCCTGCAAACATTCTGAATAACAAATACAGCACATAAACTAAGCTACCACACATAGTAAAATGCCAACTGTTCTCTGCAGGATAGACTTAAGGGAGTGAACCAACAACTACTGACGCTATAGAGTCACCCAAACAATCTTTCACCTACTTTATTCCTTTTGTAAGAGAGAGAGAGAAAAAAGATGGCTCATCTAAACATGCTGATGCTGAAAAGAGCACTGACGTTTGTTTTCCGAATGATGTTTGAGTGTGAGTGCTCAATAATTAGAAATATTTAATGCAGTCAAATATCAGCAAGTTAAAATTGTTTCCTGCTTAAGTCTTGTCATTTGCCAGAAAAGAAATGATATGTTAGACATGTTGCACTCGTTCTCAGTATGATAGCAACTAAAGTGGCTTAAAATTGGATTCATTTATAAAGCTGGACACTATTAATATCGTTCCCTGCATGATGGTAATTCATTTTACTCTGCTTTGTCTCAGAAGCAGTAGGGGCTCCATTCCTTATATTCAGTTTGCAGTCCTAATTAAGTATTCATTATAGAATACATATTTTTTCGTTTAGGACTGAATATCAAACATTTATGTGCTGTTTTATACTTGTTTACTATTAGGTCAAGGTAGTGAGGTGCTGCACATCTAGCAGTTATGTGTCTTCAACCTGTAAGATTAAGGCTCAGAAGGAACTCAGAGCAACAATGTGTCTCTTTCACGGTTCTTATTTCACTGGTATTTCACTAATAGGCTGAAAATCTCACTGAATGTTACTACACTGGTTCCTTCACTGAAAACCAGAAGATGATCCATGGGTTCAGTGAAAAGTTGCATGATACGCGCAGAAGTTGAATGTGAGATTCTATAGGTACCTGCTTCTGAAAACTTTCACTATTGGCTGTTGAAGTGGTTAAGCATCAAAAAAGAAAAAAAGTAGTATGAAGAGGTTTAATTGAATAAAATTAAGCCAATAAAATGTAACTAGAATGTCTAGGACACTGCCATCTGATGAGATGTTAAATTATGATGGCATGCTGTAGCAGGAAGAGTTTACAATCATCATAATCTAATCCTTGACTTGATAAGCAATGGAATACGTATACATAATAATAGTACAAATTTGGTATTTACATTATGCTTTCTCTTTGGGAGCTCAAATGACCCTAGATAATTTGGTCTATTCAAGATCACATTCTCATCATCATCAGTAAGGGAAAGCCAACATTTTCAAAGGCTGAGCTTAAAATGTCCATATAATCAAAGACAACCACAGCCAAAAAGAAACTGAGATCACTCGAAAACTGATTCTCCTTCAATTCATA
The DNA here is from genome assembly GCF_001704415.2 of Capra hircus. Taxonomy (NCBI): domain Eukaryota; kingdom Metazoa; phylum Chordata; class Mammalia; order Artiodactyla; family Bovidae; genus Capra; species Capra hircus. Next base: position 18,410,173 of record NC_030831.1, on the reverse strand, counting down.
TGGCAATGGCCCAAATGAAATCGTAATGGAAACTTGATCCCATAACACTTCTTAAACAATTGTCAGATATTTCCTGAGAGTCCATTATGTACAAAGGTCTTTGTAATTGTGAAAGAAGAAGGACGAGGGGAAAGAGGAAAGGGAGAAGTCATTCTTGGTTGTAAGTTAATCACAATCCTATTGAAGGGATAAGTTACAAACATAGAGTTAGTTAAATAATAATAGAAGATATCCGTATATGATGCCACAAGGCAAGATATGTTCTGTTGGTAAGGACAATGATTCTTATAGTTGTAAAGGTGGAAGAGACTACAGTTATCAAGAGGGAACTGAGAGGGCTGCTTAGAAAAGGGAGTTCCTTGTCTGGGACTTAAAGATTGTTAGAAATGAGAGCAAATGCCCTTAGGCCAGAAGGTAAGTATGAAGAAACGAAGGGCTACAATATTGTTGGGGCACCAAATCTAGATTGGCTTACTAACTGCAAAGGGCACAAGATAAGTAAAATGGAAGATGGATTGGTAGGATTGTCAAAAGTCTGAATAACGTGCTAAGAATTTAAGAGTTTATCTTCTAGGAAATGAAAAGAAATTGATAGTTTTGCAGACAGAATTAAAGTGTTATATTCAAAAGACTTAGCTTGCTGCAGATGTAATTAATTTGATAAGGAAGAGACAGAAAGAAAGAAGATGTGAGATTGTTGCTGGTGCACTGAATGGGATGGTAAGAGCCCAGGGTGAATCTGCGGCAATGTCAAAAGGAAGAACCACTGCCTTACACAGAAGGAAGAACCTGCTGGGCTCAGAGACTCAAGGATTTTTATAGGTCAAGGCACCAAAAGTCCAAAATCGATACTCAAAGGAAAATAACTGGGTAATATTCATTTATTTACTTCTTTGCTAATTACTGGTTTATTGACATAGTTTTTCCAATTAATATCCTGGTGCCAATCTGTGAGGCTGATATATGAATATTTCCACATGAAATCTTTAGAGTTTTCCCATCACTGAAAATTCCTGGTATACATACATTACAAAGTAATTCATGCAGTGGAGCAAGGTTTCTATATCTGAAAACACTACCTATAGTTGGGGTCATCTACTTTAGGACTTCTAATATTCCATTTCTTCATTCCAGAATGGAGTCAATGTATGTATCTTTCAAAGGTTTGCAATATCTTCCAATTGACCTTTTAATTATTTTAGTTTGTTTGTTTCAATGTTTCTGATTTTCTTCTAGTTTTAAATTTTTTTGAAATTGCAAATGAGTAAATATGGGCCATTACAGAAGTATCTCATCTGAGCAACTGCTTGGCATTATATAAGCAGTTCTCTTACAGAGCCTCCTCCTTTCTTGGTCATGGAAGAAATGCTCCTGTTTAATTCATGGAAGATTCCTGAACACTGCCTAGAAAGTCCCTCTGGCACCAGTGACTGTCCTGCCCCATTTTTTACCTTTGGAGGTCTTTACACACATCAGCTAAATTCATTCTCTGGGGCCTCTGTGAAGATGGTGACTTTACAAATTCCTCCTTTGACAAATTCCTCCCTGGGGAGACATTATGGATGTTGATGGGGAAAATGCATCTTGCCAAGATTATAGCCCACTCAGAATGTGGAGCCTAAGAGTTTGGAAGCTCAGCAGTGCCTTTTAGTGTAGAAATTTACTTAAGATTCAACAGCAAATGGTTAGCTAATGTTTACCACAGGTATACACAATTAATAAATGCAAAAATTGTGTGTTTCACTTCTATTTCCAAAGTCAATAGCATGTTTGTCAAAGCGAGAAACTTTGCTTTGATTATAAGCTACAGGTAATGAAAATCTGTTTGTGTTTCACAAATACATTTGATTCTAGTGGATTGTATTTCCCATCAGGGAATCAGGTTCGGCAAATATTTTCACATGCTAGCTCTTCAAATCAGGCAGAAGGTTATAGTGGCCTAGAAATACAATAAGCTTAGAGAATAGAGGTTTGAACAGACACAAACTAGTAGACTTCATAATTGTTCTTCACTGGAATTTATAAGGACCCAACATTAGATTGCTAACTGTAGAACATGCATATTGCTTACATTTGGGGGAGAGTAATTTCATGAAAATATCTCTACATCCTTTTAACCTTCTTCAAATATCATAGTAATAGCTCTAAAGTTATCATAGCCTTTATGTTGAACATGAAGGATCCATTTTGAAATATTTTGACCCCACCCCCCCAAAAAATGGAATTGCAAATAGAATATAGTAGGGAGGGTTTGGAACATGTTTTCAGGAACACAGGCTCTGCAAAGGAATTGTAGCTAGGAATCCAGGCACAGAGGAGTTAAAAGCTTGTTATTCAGCCCCTTGAAGCATATCTTTCTACAGAGTCAAGAAGAAATTGGCTACCAGAACTAGCAAGATATATTTTACCCTTGATCAGGGGAGTGAGATGAATTTTCCAGGGTTAGATTCTAGAATGAGCTAAAATATCCTACTTATATAAACCAAAGAGAAAGAGGGTCTGCTTGAAAGAAGGCTGAATAAGAATGAGGGCTACTTTTCCAGTGAAGGCAAAATGTATTAGAGGCAAAGCTTAGTATTAATGGTCATAGTCTTAATTCATGAGGATCTGATACTGAATATTCTCACATTGTGAGGGTTGTAATTAAAACAGAGAAAGTAGAAACATTTGTATATTTTGGCTACCACATTTTAAAAAATCTTTCCTTGAGCTGATTCATTAAAAAAGAAAGAATAATCTAGAAACCAAAACCCCTAGCAGCATGCCCTCTCAACAAAGAAAGGGTTGAGGGGGTGATGAAGGATGATAAACAGGGCTGGTTGATAAACACTGATCTTAACTCATTTGTCTTCTGGTTTGTTTGGTGTTGCTTGTTTGTTCTACTTGGCCTGTTAAACAGAAGCGTAAAAGAGTTCACCTTGTCTTATAAAATTTCAACTCAACTTTATACTTTGACCAGGGAAACTTGTCTCACATTTTAATTTAAGAAATCTCACAAAAACAAAACACAAAGAAATAAGCTGTTTGTCCACTTACACCTTAAGATCACACCTCATAACTGACACAAAAACACTTCTTTTCCTTTACAACTAGCAGTCTGAGATCTTGAGTAAGTCCTGTTTTTATTGATATGTTGGGACAAAGGAGGAAAAATTTCTGTTAATCTATGACTCTCCCCTGATACTCCCAGATTCACAGGCTGTTTGTTTATAAGCCCTCATTGTTATTATTCATATCATTTGATAAACTATAGCCTGAAAGATATGATATTCTTTAATTTTTATTTCTTACCCCAAAGGTATTTTCCCTAAATCTCTTTCTCTTCTTCTATTGTTCTGCCAATATTAATGTATTATTTATTCCTACAGATTCTTTCAACTTTTTATCTAGAGTTCCATAGTCCATGATTGGATGCAATCATTTCTTGAATTTCATTCCCATGATTATTTTAAGATCCTTCCCAAATTCTCTAAGAGTGTTATTATTTTAAACCAGCAGGAAATGTAGTGCATGGTTCATTGCAGTTTCCTCTCTAATACATGTTGCCAAAGATAATCTTCCCAGAACTCCTCTCAGCTCTAAAGAAGTAGATCATGATGCCTGCCATTCAGGAAGCCTGAGAGCACTTAGTCCAGAAGCTTTCCTAGAACTTGCTGTTAATAATCTAATTTCTTCTCCATTCACCAGGCAAAGTGGAATTTTGAAAATATTTGTCAAAAAAAGATGTGAAAAGGACAGTTTCATAGAGTCTCTCTCACTCAGTGAACTGGAAGTGTGAACTCTGAAACATTGGAATTGCATGCTTCTCAGAGTTTGTATTCAGTGAGAAACAACCCAGGTGGGCATCCAGACTGACACTTACCTATAAAGTAAGTGAGAAATAAACTTTTACTGTGTTAAGCTTGTGTCAATTTGTTATCACAGCGAAGCCTAGCCCAGCCTCACTAACACAGATTTTAAATATTTGGTTGGAAATTGGGAAATGTTTCTAAAACATGAGATGTTGTCTATATATAGATGAATAGATGTGAGTCTATGCATGTGTATCTGTGCTTACACACCACTGACCTACTCTTTAACCCCTTCCCACAGCCTCAGTACCTTCATTTCTAAGATAAGGGTGGAGTTAGAAGTTTCTTTAGCTTTAAATTTCTTTGAAGATTGCCTGATGCTTATCCAAAACAATCTTGCGTTTATTCAAGTCTTAACATTTTCTGAAGTCTTTTTAACCCAAGAACAAAGCTTAGGGCTTGGAAGACTCTGATTTTAAGTTCATCCAAACCATCTCTTTGTTGCCTTTGCCCCCTTTAAGAAAATTCCAGATGAAAGCACAAATCTGCCACATGAACTGATTTGCTGCACAGCAAGATAATTCTTTTAAGTAGTTTCTATTATAGGAAAATTAATTTCAAGGCACTTCATACAGTTCTGGTAAAATCCTTCTGCTCCGTGGGGGTCCATGAGCAACATTAACTGTGCAGCATTTGCTGGGTATGCCTCGTTATGACTTGGTGCAGTGAAGGATGTTTTTAAATTTTTTTTTAAGTTGAGCTCTTTGAAAATGCATTATTTTTGTTCTTATCCCTGCATGAACATTTAAGGAAAACTAGAATTTGAGATATTTTTAACAAGGACAAAATATTTTTCCTACTTCATGTAAAGGAACAGGAAATAATTTCTCTTGATAAAACTTTGTAGCTTACTATTTTTACATAGGCATGGTTATAGCACTGATTCACTTGAGGAGGTTATGAAAAACAAATACAAAATCCCATGTGCTAAAGAACACAAAATTTGAATGGTTGATAACGAAGAACACCACCTTCATCCAGCTCTCACTTGTCCAGCTTCCTTCATTCTCTCAGAGATGTTCTCAAGAGAACTACACACAGAGTCTGCACACAAGTTTTTATCTAGAGGCTGTTTCATGGAGAATCAGACGTAGGAGCTATAACATACAAAGTGATCTGGCAGGCAAAATGTTTAGTGGATTGACCCCATTAGATATATTCTCTGTCTAAGCGTCTTTCCTAATGTACTCTCGCCCAAATGCTTTTGGCTTCTCCTGTACATCTTGCTTTTTTCACAATATTTGCTTTGCTTACAGCATACTTCTTTGCCTTTCTTCTAGCTCACAGGAAGAACTGTGAACTCCATCTCCATATTTCAAGGATCAGTAATATCCCATATGTTATGTATCAACTCTGAATGTTATTGAAACTGATATTAGCATTATTTTACTTTATCATAAGCTGCTTTTGGGTACAGACTATAAGCTCCTTGGGGCAGAGACTCTGAACTTTTTCTTGCTTTTCTCCCTTACAGCCACTTTCACAGTGCTGATATATAGTGGTTTTTCAATATGCAGTTTTTCTTGTTTGTTTCCATTGGGCTTATCAAATTCTGCTATATCTCATGAGGTGCTGTACTCTCATTACATGACCAGAGTTGGATATAGTTTTCAGGGAGAGGTAATTATGATGGGCATATGTGAATAGAAGATACACTCCCATATTGTGCATTATTTATATTAACAAGCCATGCATTTATGTTCTACAAACCAATTAATACACTGTAGATACAGCAGTCATTTTTACCCAGTCCATGATATTAGACATTCAATAATAGTCATCTCTTGCAAGAAATCTCCCAGTGAAGTTTTGTAATCTCTGGTGGCCTTCCACATGCTATGGCACTTGGTATGCCCCCTGACTTGTTTAATATCAAATCCAAATTTCTATGGGATACATTGATTTTACTTTCTGATGAAATATGAAGTAATAGTAAATATTTTATTAAAAATTTAACGTTTAAAAAGTACTCCTACAATCTTTTATTCCGATGATTCAGTTTGGCAGAAACCAGAAAATATCCTTGGCATTCCATTGAAAAACCAAAGTAAAGGCAAGGGAGCATCATTGTTTTTGGAAGAACCCCTATTGTTTCAAATACACCCCATCTACCATCCCGTCTGGAACCTAGAAAGTATCAGCTAGTTTGAGCCAATGACTGTTCTTTTCTTAATGGCCAAGATTTTCCCATCTCACTCAATATTGCTTTCACTGCCAGTATCTCCCTCTCAATGACCAGTGGCAGAGAAGATATTTAGAGTTAAAACAACAAAAACAACAACAACAAAAAACTTGTTTTATTTGGAGGTGCTGCCTTTGACTCTCAGGTCCTTCTGACACGGGAAACATTTCAAACAGCTCTGGCTGCTGCAGTATCATGAAAATCTTTACAAAACAAATTGTTGTTAGAATTAAATGATTGATATAAGAAGTTGGGAACCTAGATTTTATGAACTTAATCACAAATACCAACCTTCAGCCTACCTGGAAATATTTACAAATAGCCTGTCTTTGTTTCTGCTCAAAGTGGAGCCAATTATTATAACTTGGAGATCAAGCTTCATTTGCTCCAAAGCAGATTCAGAGGGGCCTAAAGTTGTCTTTTTTTCCATGGATTTGAGTTCAGATTGGCTTATTGAGGCAACACTATTGCTATGTATCAACTGGATGTGTAATGTTGACCAGATAGCTTGGCCCACTTGACTAGTCTTCTGATTTATATGTTAAGCAAAAGAGTGATTTACACTTTTTATTAAGAACTCTTTCAATTTTATGCTTCATTTTTCTATATCTGAGGGCTCAAGAAGAGTGAAATCATATGACCCAAGTGGGATATTGGTCTTAATCTATTAATCTGCACTGATATATTATCCCCACTCCAATGTCACACTTATCTTTTTCATCCCAAGTAAGTAAGTTAGACAAAAGAAATGTCTCCTCCTGTTTGTAGAATTTATTTCTGATTAGGTTTTTCAGTTAATTCTACCACATGCAAATGTATGTGTTCTGATGTTCTCTGTAGGTCATCTAGGAACAGGTCATACTTTTAAGCTTCCTCCTCTTGTCTGTTCATCCTTCTTAAGAAAAAGAAAATGAATTCTTTAAAGGGTTAACTTACATAAATAGCCAGTCTCTGTACTAGAAAGAGGCATCCCAGGTGGCACTGGTGGTAAAAAAAAAAAAAAAAAAAAAAAGACCCACTTGCCAATGCAGGAGACATAAGAGGTTCAGGTTTGATCCCTGGGTCAGGAAGATCCCCTGGAGTAGGGCATGGCAACCTGTTCCAGTATTCTTGCCTGGAGAATCCCATGAGCAGAGGAGCATGACAGGCTAAAGTCCATAGAGTTGCACAGAGTTGGACATGACTGAAGTGACTTAGCAAGCACACACATGCTAGAAAGGCAGGAAATCTTCCAAACCAGGAAACATGACCCAGAAACAAGAAAAACCATAAGAAAGACAAATGGAAACTTCTCTTAGTTAGGTGAACTTACAGGACTTTTACATTTTTTTCTCCTTCCTATGGGCCATGAACTAAAACTTGCTTGAAAACAAGCCAAACTGTAATTTCATGAAGTATATGTTTGTTTTTTCCCTTAACTTTTAAATGAGGAAAACAATAATAAAATTGTCAGAACCTTTATTTTCATCACCAGAAGTTCAAGCAAAGATCACAAGTACTTTTAAGGAAACAATCATGATTAAAGCAAAGAGCAATGGACTAGAAGTCAAAGACAAGAAATCTAGTTTCAAGGGTCACTAATCAGGTATGGCCAGGGCAAGCCATTCCCCATTTCTTCTCTTGACCTCAAATTCCTTAACTGCATAAAGAAGGGCTTTGGGGCTGAAACACTTTCTAACTTTTACTGGGCTGTAATTGTGGTCTTATTCCAGTTCTTCAGACTGGTAAATCATCAGAAGCATTTCTGAGTTTGTGGTGCTCAGTCTTGACTTTCCCAGCCTCTGGTTTCTCACTGAATTCCTTCCTCAGGAGTATGTCTTTTTCCAAGGCTGGAATACAGGGCCCTGACAACAATTTTTGGATTTAGGGAGGTACGTGACATAAATAATTTCACCTGAGATGAATCTTGGGTAACCTGTTCCTTCCCACTGGGTTCTCTGCCTTTTAAACTCTCAGTGTAATAAGAAAGAAAAATAGATGAATATAACTTTGCCATAATTCCATGTAAAAGGCATCACCAACTCGATGGATATGAGTTTTAGCAAGCTCTGGGAGATGGTGAAAGACAGCAAAGTCTGACATGCTGTATGCAGTCCATGGGGTAGCAAAGAGTTGGACATGGCTGAGTGACTGAAGAACAAAGAGACTCTCATATAAGGGTGTATTTCTGTGCTTTGGGTTAGGTCCTTCTCTCTAGGCTTCTGACAACACTCTATGCTTACCTGCTCATAGGTTGCCTCTGATGTGTGGAATTCTATCAATAGCCCAGATTTCTTGCAGTTATATACATCCTACACCCTAAATCTGAAAAAAAAGTTTAATAATCAACCAGGAATTACATTCTTAAAATCCTTGATGTTTGCAGTTGTGCCTATCAAAACAATGGGTCATTCACCAATTGTGATATTTCTCTCCTTTCTCCTAAGTCTCATACTGTTTCTGAATTTGATGATTCTCATTCCATTTTAAGTTAGATGTAGAATTTAGAGAAAGCAAGGGATACAGGAATAGAGGATCACACTGCACACCTTTGGGAGGTCCTTACACCACTGTGGAGGAGAAGAGTCATCCACTACTACAGCCCCACTTTTGAATGACCCCTATTTTTCATATTTATAAATGACCACTCCCATTCAGGCTATCATTTTTTTATTCAGGAGCATTCTTTCAAACAATGTGCTGTATTTAGGGTTTCTCTCTTCACCTTCCTGTACATCAGAATCAGACCCATTCTCTGGCATATTTTGGAAATGTTCATTTGCCTGACTCCTGTACTCATGCACAATGGCAGGAGATAAATGAATTTTTGTGTGTGCAAGATTCCATCCTCCTTACTTCTCTTGTTTTCCTCCTTCACCCCACTCTCCTTCTCTTTTTAAAATTTTCCTTCTTGTTTTCTTTCCTTTGCCTTTATTTGTTTCCTCTTCGCCACAATCATAATTTGCCCATCTACTTTGAACAAGATGCTATGGGAATGCTCCCTGTAGCAGCAACATGACTCGATCCTGAGCTTCTTCCTTGGGGAAATGGCTGTGCAGTGGAGATGTGGATGTGGCACAGGGCATCAGGCTGTAGGATGGTACCAGGTGTTAGAGCTGTAGTGGCAGCCAGGAGGAAGCAGATCTATAGGTGGGAAACCAGGAAAAGATTCCCAGAAGTGACACTTGAACCGACTCCTGAACAGCAGAACTTTGGTAGATGAACAAATTGAGGAGAGTATTCCCAAAGGAGGGAATGCCTGGTATAGAGAAGCAAGAGGGAAAATATCATGATCTAGCAGAACAGGTGCTTTTGCATTGCTAGAGCAACACTGTCGTAGGTAGAGCAGAGAAAATGAGATTGAGACTCAGGGCACACATTTGTTTTTGAATAGGTGCTTCCAAAGGGATGAACAGAAAAGCCTTACAGAAAAGAATTCAAATTAGGGTCCCTATTGCTTTTCTATTCACCCCACAGAAATGACTATAAGTCCAAACAAAAGGCCAACTGTGATAAAAGGACACTCTCAGTCATCTTATTTATGACAGAATCCTTGTCTCTATTTGACACAAACTAAACCCAAGCTGATCATTATATGCCAATTCATTTCTGTTTTATGAAATATAGAATCTGTGTATGTTCATGTTTACAAAATATATCATTTATATAAAAGATTCTGTGCATGCTTTGTTGCTCAGAAGTGTCTGATTCTTTATGACCCCATGACTGCAGCCCACCAGGCTCTTCTGCCCATTGAATTTTCCAGGCAAAAATACTGGAATGGGTTACCAATTCCTCCTCCAGAGGATCTTCCTGACTCAGGGGTGGAACCCACAACTTCTGCAACTCCTGCATTGCAGGTGGATTCTTTACCACTGAGCCACTGGGGAAGCCCACAATGGGCTTCTGTTGTGAGAAAGATTCCAATCTTCCATTCCAAGATTTTACACAATAAAATATATGTTTCAAAAAAAATTGATACAAAGAACATCCATCTAACCATTGTCAATTTGGTTTAATATTATATTATTATTATGATTAATATTTAGTGGAAGCTGTTTTTAAACCATATTTAGCAAAGAGGTCACTAATGAGAACAGAGGTCCAGATGAGAAAATAGTCACATAGGAGACTCTCTGTATATCCACAGAGCACCTCATTAGGACACAAAATCAGTAACTTAGAAATAATCATCTGTCCACCAACACATATATAAGGAATATGTGTTAAATGTCCAGACATGACTGAAGTGACTTAGCAGCAGTAGTAGCAGCAGCAGCAGCATGTATAGTGTTGAGCTCACAAAGGTGGTTAAGACATTTAGAAACCCATACTATTAGCATCCATGGGTAGAATTCATGTGATAAGGTGCTCTTACAGAAACCACTCAAGTCTTGTGCTTCTCCAAGATTTTTTTAAATTAATCTCAGTCAAATAATATTCTGTTATGATTGAGGATGTATAGACAACATTAGCAAACATCTTTGAAACAATGAAACTCCACCTCACTTCTCTCCTTGCCAAGATGTTGAACAAGCAAAAAGTTTATTTTATAATGTGAGTTTCATTGGAGAAGGGGTGAAATAATTGGGTTCATAGAATAGTTCTGCCCTGGAAAGAGTTCAACCTTATTTGACATGAATGATAACAAAATTGAAGCAACAAATAAAAACCCCAATACACTGAGTTTACTCTAGTAACAACTACAAAAAATCACTAGATAATTAAACATTTCCCTCATGAGGACATAACACTATAGAAAGCAGTAGGAAAAGTTTTATTTTTTTTTTCTCCTAAACAGTATTTAGCACTAGAATCACTTCATTAAGTGAAAATGTAGATAGATGTCAAGTTTCTAAGACAAAATCATGGTTATTCCATTTGAGGTGGAAAAATAAATCAGGAGCTTCAGCAGGTGACCCAACATTTCTATCTCCAGTAGCCTAAGACATATCTTGGGGAAACCTCTATGTGTGTGTATTAGCCACTCAGTCATGTACAACTCTTTGCGATCCTATGGACTATAGCCAACAAGGCTCTTCTGTCCATGGAATTCTCCAGGCAAGAATACTGGAGTGGATAGTCATTCCCTTCTCCAGGGGATATTCCTGACACTGTTATTAAACCTGGGTGTTCCACAAGGCAGGCAGATTCTTCACCATCTGAGTCACCAGGGAAGCCCTCGGTTCAGTTCAGTTCATTTCAGTCGCTCAGTCATGTCCGACTCTTTGCGACCCCATGAATTGCAGCATGCCAGGCCTCCCTGTCCATCACCAACTCCTGGAGTTCACTCAGACTCACATCCATCGAGTCAATGATGACATCCAGCCATCCCATACTCTGTCATCCCCTTCTCCTCCTGCCCCCAATCCCTCTCAGCATCAGAGTCTTTTCCAATGAGTCAACTCTTTGCATGAGGTGGCCAAAGTACTAGAGTTTCAGCTTTAGCATCATTCCTTTCAAAGAAATCCCAGGGCTGATCTCCTTTAGAATGGACTGGTTGGATCTCCTTGCAGTCCAAGGGACTCTCAGGAGTCTTCTCCAATACCACAGTTCAAAAGCATCAATTCTTCGGCACTCAGCTTTCTTCACAGTTCAAATCTCACATCCATACATGACCACTGGAAAAACCATAGCTTGACTAAACGGACTTTTACTGGCAAAGTAATGTCTCTACTTTCCAATATGCTATCTAGGTTGGTCATAACTTTTCTTCCAAGGAGTAAGCATCTTTTAATTTCATGGCTGCAGTCACCATCTCCCTAGGGCTCCACTAAATCTAAATTTAAAATTCTGTATTAGACAATTAACCATTCCATATAGTTAACTGTGCTGCTAAGTCACTTCAATTGTGTCCGACTCTGTGCGACCCCATAGATGGCAGCCCACCAGGTTCCTCTGTCCATGGGATTTTCTAGGCAAGAGTACTGGAGTGTGTTGCCGTTGCCTTCTCTTATAGTTAACTGTAGCTATAGGCAAATCTTGCATTTATTTAATCAAATTTGCTGTTCTTAACTTCTCATGAATCTTTACAGTTTTGTTTGATTTTGTTTGTTGTTATGTCTTCTCTTGGAAGTAAATGAATCTCAAAGGTTTCTGAGGGAGAAAACAAGTTTCTGGACTGGACACAGCACATGGAAGAGAGGTTGCCTAGTGCTATAAAGTCACATCATATGGACAGCTACATTTTCTGCCTCATGTAACCCTAACCATAAATTAGAAAACAAGGGAATATTATGAGAAGCCAAATATGATTTAAAGAAAGAGAAGTTGAGCAAGAAGGGTTACTTAATGAAAGGAGGATAAAATTGGAATTTAAGGTTGTGATTCTTGTATCTCAGCTTTTTTCCAACACCTGGACACAGAGGAGTCTCCTCATTGATTTTTTTCCAGTCTGATTGCCTCCGCAAGGGGGCTGGAGAAGCAGCTTCTGACCAATTAAAGGTGAGAGGCTCATTCCCCAGTTTACCAACTAGCCATTCAGATCCCTAGCCACCAGCTTCTGGAACCGACAGCACACTGTGCATAAGGAACAGAGAATATGCTCCTTAATTACCCCTTATCAAACTGCAACCCAGCTTATTGGCAGGTCTATGAGGGGTTTAACTCAACATTCAGAAAACTAAGATAATGGAATCTGGGCCAATTGCTTCATGGTAAATAGATGGGGAAACAATGGAAACAGTGACAGACTTTATTTCTTGCAGCTCCAAAATCACTGCAGTGGTGACTGCTGTCATAAAATTAAAAGATGCCGGATCCTTGGAAGAAAAGCTATGGACAGCCTAGACAGCATCTTAAAAAGCAGAGGCATTACTTCGAAGACAAAGATTCATCTAGTCAAAGTTATGATTTTTCCAGTAGTCACGTATGGATATGGGAATTGGACCATAAAGAAAGCTGAGCACCGAAGAATTGATGCTTTTGAACTGTGGTGTTGGAGAAGACTCTTGAAGTCCCTTGGGCTGTAAGGCGAACAAACCAGTCAATCCTAAAGGAAATCAGTCCTGAATATTCACTGAAAAGACTGATGCTGAAGCTGAAACTCCAATAGTTTGGCCACCTGATGTGAAGAACCGACTCACTGGAAAATACCCTGGTTCTGGGAAAGATTGAAGGCAGGAGGAGAAGGGGACGACAGAGGATGAGATGGTTGGATGGCATCACTGACTTGGTGGGCAAGAGTTTGAGCAAGCTCCAGGAGTTGGTGATGGACAGGGAAGCCTGGTGTGCTGCATGCAGTCCATGGGGTCGCAAAGAGTCAGACATGACTGAGCGACTGAAGCGAACTGAACCAGGGGCGATTTGGTAACCTGTCCTACCCCTTGGAATGATGAGTCAACAACATCAACCTCCTTGTGTACTTTATGGGAGCTGAATGTGGCAGCAATGACACTAGTGAGGTAAAGTTCCAAATGTGACCCTTAAGACAGCCCTTCAGTTAATACACTGATGTCAAAAGTACTAATTCTCCTTGGCTTGAGGAAGAGATACGCCAATTATATTCCATGAAGTGTGTCAGCTTGACGTCCACTCTCCGTTTCTTAATTCTGGTTCTTGGTGGGAAACCCATCATAAATACCTTCCAAAGGGAAGGGGGCTTGGGAACCTAGATGGATATAGAAAGTGAAGTTGAAAGTGTTAGTCTGCTCACGAGTGTTCCACTCTTTGCCGCCCCAGGGACTGTAGCCCACCAGGATCTTCTCTCCATGGAATTCTCCAGGAAAGAATACTGGAGTGGGTTGCCATTCCCTTCTCCAGGGGATCTTCCCAACTGAACCAGGGGTGATTTGGTAACCTGTCTTACTCCTTGGAATGCTGATCAAACCCACGTCTCATGCCTTGAGATGTGTTCTTTACAGTCTGAGCCACCAGGGAAGTTTGAGCCACTAGGGAAGCCCATCATGGAAGAAAATTTTAAATATTTCATCTTACTGTGGAATGGCTACTTTATTGCGCTTGATTTTTTCAACCTGCTGATAGTCAGCTGGATCCAATTCATTTATTCAAAAGTCTGCTGTCCAAGAGTCTCAGGTCCTCTCTGTGGCCTTGGCTAGAACCTCCCTGGAAAAGCTGCCATTTCCCCCTTGATCCTGTTTTCTACTAGTAATGCCAAGCTGTTGTTGGTATTTGGAAGGTTATAGCCGACAGACCCCTGTTTGCTGGCCTTTCTGGCTAAGCATTGGGTGAGGCCTGCGGACATCCTGCAGGCTGTGTCTCCGAGGAGGGCAGTAGGCATGCGGACAGGGTCGTAGCCAGTGCACGTGGCACAGCGAGGTTGCGCAGATGCAGCATGGCCCTCACCCGCAGGAAGACAAGTCGACAGGAGCAGAATCTTTAGATATAAAGAGCATGGTTCCCCAACCCCTAGGTCTCTGTGTTAAAAGGCATGTGTGTGAATCCTGTAAAGGTGCTAAGTCCTTACATTCCTCTGTGGGCATGCATGATGTTCCCCACATGGGTGTCTTACAACAGAATCTGTGATGATGGGAACTGTGGCAGCAAGAGTGCAGGTGTTAGCTTATGACTATCAGTGCTAAGGAGCCAGCAGGATGGACCCCAGTGTTAGATCAGAGCAGAAAAGTCTGACATGTAGTATCAACCAGTCATCAGAGTAGGCTGACCGCAAAAACAGAAGTTTGTTTCTGTAGCCTATTTGCTTAAAGGGTTAACATAGATACAGCTATAGAAAATTTCACTTCAGTTCCCAGGAACAGAAAAAAAAATGATAAATTTCCCCATAAAAAGAAGCCTCATATGAATATTCCTGAGTCTAAATATGGAGTGCTGTCCATGCACAAATCCTCATGAGAATGACTGGAGGAGGGGAAATGTTAGCTACAAACTTTCCTATTTTCAATGAGCAGCTTCCCTTGGAACTAGATTGCTGTTATTAATGGTGATGATTTTCATTTACAACACAATGTTGGACTGTAATTATTTCCTGGTATGAATTGCTTACTCACTTCATCCCCCCAATTAGTTGACCTTTTGCTTCCTACATATTTTTGTTGTTACTTCAATATTCTGGATAAATAGCTTGCTTGTGGATAGAACTGTTCTTCAGCAATTCTGATAGATTTTTTTTCTTTCTCTTATAAATTGCTCAATAAAATTCAGGAACATAAAAAGGGCACCAGAAGTTATTAAGTGTGATATTTTCTCAAACTATATTTGATTGCCTACTGGTTCATATTAAGATAAAAGCGTTTGTACTAGCTTAACTAACAGCAAGCTTGATTGCTTGCTGTTTTGAGAGACTGGTTGCGGCATGCTCAGAGGCTCAATATGGAATTTGTTGAGAAGAGAGTAAGGGTACCTATCCTGTATTTTCCCTAGGTGACTATTGATGATTTTCTCAGAGTTAAGGAAATATGTTTTCAAAGTTCCCTTCTGTAGTTTCTACAAGTACGCCTGCAGGCAGAATGGGTAGAGTGAGAGATGCTAAAACAATAAGGCCACAAATGTTCATGTTCAATCAGCCAAGCCATAAAACATTAATTAAACATTGTTAATTAAAACATTAATTAACTTGGTGTGTGCCCCATTTTTGCCAGTCATGGTGTAAACAATTGAAGAAAAACAGAAAATCCAACCAAAGAAGAGAGGTCATAGTATATGGCAGGATGCAATAAAACAAAAATATTATTTAGTCATTAAGTCATGTCCAATTTTTTGCAACCCCATGGACTGTAGCCTGCCATGCTCCTTTGTCCATGGGATTTTCCAGGTAAGAATTCTAGAGTGGGTTGCCATTTTCTTGTCCAGATAAATCAATATAGGGTATTGTAATTTAGAACCAGGGTATTTCAGGTTTAAAGTGCTAAGTAGGTTTACACGAGCACAAAGGAAGAAAAAAAGAAGTCTTCCTGGAGGAGAGGGTCCATGAAAGACAGGTGGAATTTAGTCACACAAAAGAGGAAAGGATAGTCAACTCAAACTGACTGGAAAGCATGAGCAAACTTGTACCACCTACTTCTGACTGATGGCACTGCCATAGTTAAATCATATCTCCATTACTTTCTCCTTGTTCTTACTTCAAGTCCTCCTTGTGCTGGGTGAGTGAACAGGTTTCTATTTGCTGAATTTGTTCTACGTAATAATAAAATAATCTTGATCCTTAATGTGAATTTAAAAAAAAAAAGAAATTGATTTTTAGCTTCAGAAATCTCGATTAATTGAGATCACTTACAACTGCCTGGCAGTTTGAGATTTAAAAAGCCCTCAGGCAAAAATGTGCAGGGACATTAGAAGGTGGTATTGCGTCCATTCTTCCATCTCAGGACATAATCTTTCTCCTTGACCCACCCACCCAATTCTACCACTTGTCAAAATCAATCAATGCTTCCCTGAATTGTGCATTAACAGAGAAGGAGAAAATAAAAACTCAAAGGGCAGGAAATAAGTCAGGGTACCACTGAAGTCCTGAGCTAAGAATAAACCAACAAATCATAAAAACAAACAATAAAGAATTGAAACCATGGAGTAGACTGTGAAATTAGGATCCTCCTAACTATTGTTTTTTAGGTTTTGATCATAGTTACAGGTGGAAATAAAACCCATAATGGAAAGAAGATGGAGTATGGTTTTGTGTCTGACAGATTGCAGTGCATACAAACTCACACACTTGCTACTATTTACTTATGCATATGTGCTATCATTCATTCAAGAAAATATTATTGAATATTTACTATGCATCAGATAATGTTCCAGATATATTTGGAATATAAAAATAAATCTGGCAGAGACACTGTGTAACAAGGAGGCTATAACTGCAATTCATTTTTTAAGATCTATGAAAATCATGGGTATGGGGATACAGAAAGAGCATAAAGAAATGCGTCTTAATACAGCTTACAGAAGGTTAATGACAGAGCAGGTCCAAGAAACTTTAGGGTGGTCAAATGAGTAGACTTTCAACCTAACGGGAGAAGGTAGAAGAAAAGGACTACAGAATAAATCTCCCATAAGGATGTATCATGAACAGAGGCAAAGAAGTCTGAAACAGAAAAATATGCAGGGAACACTGCAAGTGGTCAGGATGGCTGACCTCTGTGATATGCTCCAGCTTGCAAAATCGAGTTAAAGCAGGTAATTAAAGGAAGTTAATATCACATTTAAGAAGCCAGTTATTCTCAAACCTCTTCAAAGTATTTGGTGAGATCCAATGAATAAAAGAGATAATGATAGGATTTAGGCTGGAGGAGTATTAGAAGACCTTCCTCTACTTATCCCCTTGTTCACTGTCTCATGGCTGCCTTAGAAGTATAAGCATGTTTTTAAAATAATAGATTTGTACTCATTTATGTACTGGCCCATCTATCTACTCACCTATTACTATTATATCTGAAAGGTCTTTATATTTTTAAATAATAATAACTTTCTGATAATAATGCTTAACCTTGGGAACTCCTTCTGTGCAGCTGCAGAAACAAGGAGTAGATTTAGCCTAATAGATAAAATAATCCCCCTACAAAAGACAGAAAAATTATATGCAACAACAGCATTTGAGTCACTGGACATTAGAAAACGAAAAAGAGTGATCCCTGAACACTGGAAACAAAGAGGTGAGTACTATAATCATCCTAGATAACTGACTTAGGAGAGTTTTCAGGCCGTGACTGTAGGGAAAGAGAAACGAGCTTATCCTAGAAACAAGTCTGAAATATGCAGAGAGAATTGAGAATTGAATTTGGGAGGCCAATGCAGCTAAAATGCAGAGAAGAGAATAGTGGTAAGGACATAGCAATACAGAGAGAATCCTGGCAATCTGTAAGGAGTTGGCCTCGAATAGCCAGCTGAGTATTGACAAGTAAATGAATGTGGGAAAATGGCTTGAAACAAGAGAAACAAGCATCAATAAATAAATAAATAAATAAATCAGAGACCAGTATTGACAAGCAAATGAATGTGGGAAAACTGCTTGAAACAAGAGAAACAAGCATCCAAAAATAAATAAATAAATCAGAGACCATAATACTCATCCAGGACAGAGAATAGTCTGTCTACACCAGTTAAATGGAAAATCTTATAATTAACTGAATATTGAGGACAACATCCAGAAGGGCATGGCTCTGTAGTAAGCAATAGCACCTTGATATTGAACATTACTCTTAACTCACATAAAAAAAAACATAGAAAGAACTGAGAGGCTCCAAGTATTTTGAGTAATATAATTTAATCTCAGATCAAAGTACATTTATAAAATTACATTATGTCCAGCACCTAACAAGATGAAATTCACAATGTCTGGTAGCCAACCCAAAATGCCCAGGCATGCAAAAGAGCATGAGCATAGGACACATGATGAGAAAAATCAATCAATTAAAATCAACCCAGAACTGACATAAATGATAATAATTAGCAAAAGACACGGATAATATTACAAAATGTCTCAAATCAAACCTTGTTTTGTGAGATGGAAACTGTCTTGGGTGGGTTTTATGGCCTAATATACATAAGAGAGGAAAAAAAAAAGTGAACCTGAAGAAAACAATTTTCAAATGAACCATAAAACATAATTTTAAAAATGCAGACACTTTGTTATAAAACTCAACATTCAAAAAACTAAGATCATGGCATCTGGTCCCATCACTTCACAGCAAAGAGATGAGGAAACAATGGCAAGAGTGACAGACTTTATTTTTTTGGCTCCAAAATCACTGCAGATGGTGACTGCAGCCATGAAATTAAAAGACACTTGCTCCTTGGAAGGAAAGTTATGACCAACCCAGACAGCATATTAAAAAGCAGAGACATTACTTTGCCAACTAAGGTCTGTCTAGTCAAAGCTATAGTTATCCAGAGGTCATGTATCGATTTGAATGGTGGACTATAAAAAATCTGAAAAGAACTGATGCTTTTGAACTGTGGTGTTGGAGAAGACTCTTGAGCGCCTCTTGGACTGCAAGGAGATCCAACCAGTCCATCCTAAAGGAAATTAGTCCTAAATATTCATTGGAAAGACTGATGCTGAATCTGAAACTCCAATACTTTGGCCACCTGATGCAAAGAACTGACCCATTTGAAAAGACCCTGATGCTGGGAAAGATTGAGGGCAGGAGAAGGGATGACAAAGGATGAGATGGTTGGATAGCATCACCAACTCAATGGATATGAGTTTGAGTAGGTTGTGGGTGTTGGTGATAGACAGGGAAGCCTGTTGTGCTGCAGTCCATGGGGTCACAAAGAGTCAGACATGACTGTGTGACTGAACTGAACTGAACTGAACTATTATAGGTCTAATGGAAGTCTTCAAAGAAGAGGAAAAACAGAGGGAATAGAAAAGCAGATTTTGAAAAACGATGGTAAATAATTTCTGGAGTTGATAAAAAGTATAAACCCACAGAATCAAAAAGCTCAATAAATTACAATCAAAAGAAACATGAAGAAAATGACACCAAACCACATTATAATTAAACTGTTCAAAATCAGGAATGAAGATTAAATCCTTAGCTGGAAGAAGAAGACATGATACATATAAAATAGCAAATATGAGGGTGGCAGATATCTCATCAAAGCCAATACAATGGAGGAGTCTTTGGAGAAAAACATTAGATCATTAAAAGGAAAAAAAATCAACTTACCATATAATTCACTTGAATTCTATACCAAGTGAAAAATATTTTCTAAAACTGAAGGTGGAGTAAATAATTTTTAAGATTGCAAATGCTTAAGCAATTCATCAGTACTAGACCCATATTACAAAACATGTAAAAGGAAGTCATTTAAGAAGACAGAAAGTAATATTACAAGGAAGTACAGATCTGCACAAAAAAAAGGGCCCCTGAAATGATAACTATGAATTAATCATAATTTTCCTCTTATACCTCTTTAAAAATAATTGTTTTTTTGTGAATATAAATGGCATTATTTTTTTAGAAAGCAGTTTAGCAGCTTCTTAAAAACTTCACATATATCTATTACATGACCCTACCATTCCACTCCTACGTATTTACCCAAGAGAAAATAATGCTTATATGCTAACTTGTACACAAATATCTGTACACTAGCATTCAGAACATTTTCCTCTGTAATATCTAAAACTTGGAAATTACCCAAATGACTGTTAAGAAATGAATGGATAAACTGATTGTGGAGTATTAATACACTGTTAGATTAATAGATTGTTAGATTAATCTATTAATTAATAGATTAATTAATAGATTGTTGTTGTTTAGTCGCTAAGTCGTGTCTGACTCTTTGGCGTGGACTGTAGCCCACTGGGCTTTTTTGCCCATGGGATTTCCCAGACAAGAAAACTGGAGTGGGTTCCCGTTTCCTTCTCCAGGAGCTCTTCCCGACCCAGGGATCGAATCCGTGTCTCCTGTGTCTCCTGCAATGGCAAGTGGATTCTTTACCACTAGTGCCACCTGGGAAGCCCACATATAATACTACTTAACAATAAAAATGAGTGAACTGAAAATTACTGAATACACAATAAACTGGAAGAATCTTAAAATAATTACTCTGAGTAAAATAAGTTAGACAAAAAAAAGAAAGAGTACATGTTGTGTGAGCTTCCATTTACAGAAAGCTCTGGAAAATACAAACTAATCCTTAGTGACGGGAGTCATAGCGGTTGCTTGGGGAGGTGTGTGGAGGAAAGACAAGAAAGACAAATTACAAAGGGGTACAAGGAGACCTTGTGATGTGATAAACATGTTCACTGCATTGATGGGGTTGATGGATTCATGGGTGTATATATCAAAATGTATCAAGTTGTACTTATAAAATATATATAGTTGATTTTATGTAAATTATAACTATATAAGCTGTTAAAAATAGTACCTGAATGTTGTCTTTTACTTGTTGTTTAGTCGCTGAAGTCATGTCCGACTCTGTGGCCCCATGAACTGCAGCACGCCAGGCTTCCCTGTCCTTCACCATCTCCCAGAGTTTGCTCAAATTCCTGTCCACTGAACCACAGTATCTCATCTAATCATTTCATGGACTTTGATAGCATTTAAAGAAGTTACTATTATTTTGGCTCTTCAGAAAAGGAAAGAAAAAGTCAGAATAGTATTAGCTGATAAAGCCACACAACTCGCAAGTATCAGGCAGAGGCAGATCCTCACATTCTGAACTCCAGTGTTCACCGCTATGTTTTTACTCCAGATTGAAGTGCCTCCAGAAAGCCTTGGCAGTGATCTGGTGATACTGGTCATTTCTCACATCCATCTTTCCATACAGTTTGTGAAGATTAGCAAGCTAAATCAAATGATTTCCAAATTGCATATGCTACCTAACTTTAAGAGAATTTGTCTTATTTGCTGCTGTACATTTTCATGATGTTTGCAGCAAGTCAGAGATCTAGGATTTGTTAAGAGATGGCATCTGGCCTGAGTTTCCTCAGATCTCCCCAGGCCTCTAAACTCATAGCTCTTGTCACTGCTCTTCATTTAACAGGTAATTATCTATTTCCCCAGATGTATCTCATATTGCCACTCTTATGATTATCTAACTCCTTTTGTTTGTTTGGCTTTTTAATCCCTACATCATCAACTCAGTTTTACATTTCTTTAAAATAGAGATAGTGGATATACTGGTTTGCTTCCCTGCAAAATATGCCAATGGGCCTCTGTGCAGTCTTTAACTTTTAATGTATGAGCAAATAATTTGTTGATGTGGACACTGATTTTTTACTTTTCTGTGCAGATATTTCATGAACACTTCATTTAGTCTTCAGCTTTTCCTTGCTTCACTCCTGCCCTATGAAATCCCAAGCTGCTACTTACACTTTCCACAAAATAATTAACATTTTCAGCTATAAGTTTAATTTTTATCTCACCCTCCAGTTTTTAAAAGGTAGAAACTTCAAGCAAACTCATTAAAATAAGAGCCAAGTGAAATAATTTTGTGGAATAAGGCTAAACTGATATCTGTCAGAAAGGGATAAGAAGAGAATAAATACATGGAGCAATTCTTCTAATCAAAACAAGGATTGGAAATTAATTTTATAGAGGTTATTATGAAAAAAAAAACCTGGAAATTTTTGTCCACCCAGGTTTTGTCCTTTAATTTTTATTTTTATTTGATTTTTTACTTTTATCTGGAATTTAGGAAACTGTTCCAAAATATTTACCATGAAGAAATTGAAGCCTTGTTTAAGCTTTCAAATTGGATAGTTGGTAGCATTCACAATAGCACAAGCAAGTCAGAATGATTGGGTTCACTAGTCAAGATGATCAGCTGGGGGTCAGGGTTAGGAAGGATGAACCAAACCCTTTTTCACACCATTAAATCCTGGGAAGCAGTGGGGAGGTGCCCTGTCAGTCTCCCTCTGCCTTCATTAACCCTTGCACACTTAGAAACTGTGCTCTGTTGCTCAAGTCTCTTAGCTCAAGTCCTTTAGAGAAAACTCCATGAAGGAACAACACAGATTTATCATTTATGAATTATTCATCATTATCATTATTAGCTCTCATAATTCCAGCCACACTGCTCATGTGGCTCTGTCTTTTTGCTTAAGTCATATAAAACTCAGCTGACAAAACATTAACAGCCATACCGTGGGGAATTGTTGGGGCCTGGTTCAGCTGATTAGAGATGCCTCCAATTCTACTTCCAGTGATTTTGTGTACATATAACTTTGTCTGCAACTTTAAAGCACAAAGTTTACAAAACAGTGAAGAGGATCAAGGAGGTAACTTGAAGACAAGGAGTGTTCTCACTCAAAAACCATAACATTCGGGCAGGATCAGCTTCATGAGCGGCAACAACACCCACCATTCACCTTCGGCCTGTGGTGCAATGGGGACAGGGAGGGTGGCCAATGTGTAGTAGGATGGTAGGCCATTTCCTTTTTCTCATGACCTCTCAAGCAGTCAAAGATTTATGGTGTGAAATCCTCAACTCCTTTGATATCCTAAATGTCATTGACACTGATCCATTGGTTCAATTAGTTCTAGCCTCATAAAATTTCAAATATTTATGTTAAAGATTCTATCCCAGCCTATAGCCCCTTATTACAAGTGATCATCAAATTATTTTCTCCAAATCAACTGGAAAGGGAATGGACTGAGAGTGTACATTGGAAAGAGAGGAGCTGTCAAACCCAGGGATCCAAAGAGGTATCCTGCTTGCAACCCACTGCTCCATGTTCCTACCTCCAGGAGCCCCACCGGGATTCTTACAGATTTTGGAACTGATGTGTCAGGCTTCAGTGAGGAGCAAGTTTCTGCACTATAGTGTAAGCTAAACCTTATGGCTATTTCTTTTTCTACCAGTACATGCCAAAAATCTAGGAAGAACTGTTTCCAGGGGTACTATTAAATGGGAAAACATTTTTCCTCAGGCCTTTTGTTTTAGAAGATGAAGAAAGAAGGTAGTGCCTATTTATAGACCTTCAAGTTTGCTTTATCCTATTTAACTACACAACAACCTTGTAAAGGGAATATTATTGAACTCTTTTTTTACATGTGAGTGAACAGGAGGAAAAAGTTGTTTGTACTCTCTTAGGGTCCCTGGCTGAGTCTGAAAATGAAACTGGCAAAAATAGTTTTACAGGAGAAAAGATACAATTATATTTAATGTAAATTTTACATAAGAGAGCAGGGTTTATAAGGAAATGATGACCCCAATAAACAGTTAGACCTGAATATTTTATGAGGAGTTGGCAGTCATGGAGGGACATAACAGGTTAAGGCGTATGAAGCGATTGTAATAAACTGGGGGAAACTTTGCAGCGCTTGTCTGAATTCTCCTTGCTATCCTTTTGTTTCCAGAGATTAGGGCTCTTTCTTCTTGGTTTAGGGAAGACGCCTCTCACAAGAAGATTCTAGGACCTGTTCCAAGGAAGACAGCAATAGGGTGGGGAAGAGAACAGGGACAAAGTCAGAGTGACCTTTCGGCATCTGCTGTTCCCTCACTTTTTTGGTTTCAATATGCCAGGAACCGTGTACTGAGGTAACGTATCCTGAACTCCGAGAATAAACAGAGACTCAGTTTGGTGGTCCATTCATTCATTTGACAAATATTTACTGTGTCCTTACTAAGTGCCAGGCACTGTTACATGTGGTATACACCAGTGGAGGAAGGGGTGGGGGAGACTAAATTCTCTTTTGTAAGGGTCTTGCATTGTCATGGAGAAAGTCACCAATTATAGTCAGCGGCAGAGAGAGGTTTTGAACCGTTTTGTCCCCCATGTTTGCTCATTGTTAACAGTTACCAATCAGTGATGCAAAGTCAGGAAGTTAATTTAGCATAAAGCCAAGGTTTTTCTACAAAAATGGCCCAAAGGTCAGTGATTCTGGTAATGTAGGATGGAGGAGGAACCACATACATCCTTTTCCCTTGCTCTGTAGGTCTATTTCCTTATGACTGGGTTTCCTCTGGAATCTGGTAATTTGCAAACGAAAGAGAAGGGGACTGCCAGGTCAACACGCACGTGCTAATGGTCCAAGTCCTACAGTGTCTGGGCTGATGGGAGGACTCTGCTTCGGAAAGGTCTGGTTTCCCCCACTCAAAGGATGCCTCAGCTTTGAACTTCATTGTAACTGATGTGCTGCAGGGACTGTATTTTCTTCTGCTTCTGAGCGGCAGCACTATGTGCCCTCCGGCATGGTTGCCATGCCAGGGCAAGGGAAAACTGTGTCCTGCCCCATTGTAAGGCTTTTGTGCAGAACTTCCAAATGCTGAATTTCCTCTGAATTGAGGTGAAGCAGAATGGAGATTATTAGTAAATCCAGGAGGGATTGGAGTCTTGGAGCTGAATATTGGTGAGCCTGCTGGTGGGTTTTACAGACACAGGTATGCCCAAACTCACTCACACCTATACACACACACATACACACACACACACACACACACACAACCCTGGGTGGAGTGGGGAATTAGTCAGCGGAGGCCTGACAAAGTGCTTCCTACACATGCTGTTCTGTCAGGCGGCACAGCTTCTTGGGCTTCAGAGGTAATTACATGGATTTTCTGTCTTGTACTTGCAAAAACACAGCCCAGCACCGCACTGCCGCTGCTGGCTTGTCACTGACGAGGCCTTCGGCGGCGCTGGCAGGCAGCAGGCTGCAGGAGAATGTTTACATGCTCTCTTTTATGAATTGAAACCCTGAGAAAACACATCAGGTACCAGTGGAAGGAAGAGGGCAAGAGTCAACACAGTGGGGGAAGGATGTGAAGTTTCTTTTGGATAACCCAGAAAGACACTCCAGATTAGGTGGGGGTGTACAAAAACGGGGAGATTGCTAGAGAGAAGGCTGTGGTCATGAGTGTATTGATGAGTTTTCTTTTCTTTCCCTTCATCCATCAGCATAATTAGTTGGCCAGTAATATCCATTTTGCTTTCAATGGATAGACTCATCAATCTAATACTTATTAGTCCTGCATGTCCCAAATTCCATGCTGGGCAATCTGTGTTTTCCTGGGGTGGGGATCAGGCATAAACCACAGCCGCTACTCATAAGGACCTTACATGGGACATGGGAAGACAGTCACTCATTTCAGGAAAACCGAAGAGAAAGTGGTCAGGGATTTGTATGGAACTGGAAATGAAGTGCAAACCTGATATCAAGTCTCTACCTACTATAAGAAGATGTTCGCTCTACTAGTCTTTATCTTTACACAGATTATAACTAAGAAATGGAATGCAGAATCAGGGATAAATAGGAGGTAAAAGTACTAGAGTATTTCACCTTATCATGAGCAAAAAGGAACAAGGTATAGATGACAGTAAGTAGAAAAACATCTTGAAGATCTCTTGTGCGTCTGAGAGATGGCCAGCATGATGCCATGAGGAGCGTCAGAAGCAGCAGGTGGTCTTCACGTCCACCTTCATTGCATGGGAGCTGACACATAAGCTGAGTGAATGGAAAATCCCAGATCTGAAGCAGACCCATCTTCTGCCTGCAGAGATAACTCTGACTATTATATTAGGACAAGGTCCTAGCTACCAATGTTGACCACTCATGGGTTTCTGAATTTCCTCTTCCTATTGAGTTAAGTTTGGGGGCTTCTATGTATCCCTGCTTATCCTTGGAATGCTGACCCAATTCCTGTGGAAACCTTGATATCATCCACAGCATAAAAAGTTAGAGGCTTAGACTTAAGGATGAGTTTATGACTTTGCTAGTAATTGGGTCTGTGATTCTGAACACGACACTTCACTCTCTGAACTTCTTTTATAGTCTCAAATCATTTAGGCATTCTTAGGCCCACTTCACATGTTTGCCATGACTGGTAGTTTCCTCTGACTTAAACAACTTGTCAGTCTCTTGAATTTCCAAGTTCATATCCCTCTCTGGGTCTTCTCTTAAACCGTTCTCCTCAAATGCTTCCCACTTTTGCTTAGTCTATCAAAGCCTGGACATGTTTCTGGGCTTGACTTATGGCCACTCCCTACCTGCAGCTTCACCATCCCTTCTAGTCTGCACTTCCCTTCCTCCTCTGAACCCCTAAAGTGATGCCTTAGTCCAAGTACAGGAAGTCTCCTGCATACGAACCTTCAAGTTAGGAACTTTCAAAGCTGCGAATGTGCATCTGCATGTCCAACTGGTCCAACTGTGTAAGTTATTTTACATATTTCATGAGCAATGTCACGTGTGTACATCCTCTACAAGTCACTGTGCTTTTATGTACCTTACTCTACAGAACTATATAGAATACAGTACAGTATCTTTATTTCAAACCCAGGATATTCGGAAGCAAACATGAAAGCTAGTGGTGATGTAGCTGGTATTGTACCATACCTTTCAAGGTACTATACTGTAAGAGTAAAACTGTTTTCTTTATTTTTTGTTATGTGTTATTTATATGAAGCATATTATAAACCTATTACAGTACAGTGCTAAAAGCTGATTGTTCTGATTGTGCTAGTTGGGTACCTAGGCTAACTTTGTTGGATTTACAAACAAATTGGACTTTCAAACACAGTCCTGAAATGGAACACGTTCATATGTAGGTGATGTACTGTAGTTAAGCCCTGGAGGCCACATGATATTATACTGTTATACTTTAATAGTTATATTTGTGCTTTTTTAGCCATGCTTCTAAGAGTACATGGTATATTAAGGCACTGGATAGAGACTGAGAAAATTGTTATTGATGTTTTTTATTGCCTCTCTCAGGGGACTGGATATAATTAGGAATAGCAACCAGATTTAGATTAGGAGATATTTGTACTGAACCGGGGGAAAAAAATAAAAATGAAACAATGACAGGAGTCAATATGAATGCTTGTTAAATGATTCTTCCCCAACCAGTCTAACAAATTCAGACTTATTCATTCTGTTTCTCTGCTGATTATCTTGTCTTTTTCCTTAGAGATTTCTCAGCTTTATCAGTAACATAATTTAAAAAAATTGACCCTCAGAGTTCATCAAAAGATAAATGTTTTACCTTTTGAGAATTCATCTATCTATCTTTGCAAATTGAGTCCTGAAAAACAGATTACTGTTTCAACTTATCAAACTCTATGGATCATAATTACTTAATGAAATAGTTGCTATTTTACTCCCATTTTAAGGATTGTACAACTGAGGCACAGGAAGCTTAGGTAAAAGCTTCAAGTTTATGTGGTTAATAGGGTTTGTTTAACTAACATCTAGGTCTGTCTGATTTAAGTCTCTTTTCATCACTCAAAGTTCATCAGTTAATAAATGTAAAAAGCAGAATTAAGTATACCCTGAAATATTAAAAAAAAAAAAATCAGAGATACCATGGGAACATTTTATGCAAAGATGGGCACATTAAAGGACAGAAATGGCAAAGACCTACCAGAAGCAGGAGACATCATTCAAGATGCTCCTACTGTTACTTTTTCTGCCCTTGATAAAATATTCTCAGAGAAATGTTAATATATCTCACTATGATTATATATTTATTTTCCTTTATGCTTCTTCTGATTTTCACCTTACATATCTTTGTTTCTTGGTTGTTAGTTGTCTAATGATTTACAATATTTATCTTCTTTGTGAATTGTACCTTAAATCATTAAAATATTCATCTTTGTTTCATTTAAAGATAAATGCTTTTTTTAAAAAAAATAGGATACCAAAAAAAGAGAAGAAAAAGAAGACATGGCAAAAATACAAAGAACTATACAAAAAAAGCTTAATGACATGGATAAATCATAATGGTGCAGTCACTCATCAAGTGACCTAGTGACTAAGGCAAAGAGATGGGAAACAAAGAAAACAGTGACAGACTTTATTTGTGGGGGTTCCAAAATCACTGCAGATGGTGACTGCAGTCATGAAATTAAGACACTTGCTCCTTGGAAGAAAAGCTATGACCAACCTAGACATCATATTAAAAGGCAAACTTTTTTTTTTTTTTTTAAAGAGAACTCTTTTGCCAACAAAGTCCATCTATTAAAAGCTGTGGTTTTTCCAGTAGTCATGTATGGATGTGAGAGTTGGACCATAAAGCAAACTGGCTCTGAAGAATCGATGCTTTTGAACTGTGGTCTTGGAGAAGACTCTCGAGAGTCCCTTGTACTGCAAGGAGACCAAACCAGTCAATTCTAAAGGAAATCAGTCCTGAATACTCATTGGAAGGACTAATACTGAAACTGAAGCTCCAATACGTTGGCCACCTGATGTGAAGAAATGATTCACTGGAAAGTCCTAATGCTAGGAAAGATTGAAGACAGGAGGAGAAGTGAATGACAGAGGATGAGATGGTTGGATGGCATTGCCAAATCAATGGACATGAATTTGAGCAAGCTCTGGGAGTTAGTGGTGGACAGGGAAGCCTGGTTTGCTGCAGTCCATTGGGTTCCAAAGAGTTGGACATGACTGAGTGACTGAACTAAACTGAACACTCACCTAGAACCAGACATGCTGAAGTATGAAGCCAGGTGGGTTGTAGGAAGCATCACTACAAACAAAGCTAGTGGAGTAATGGAATTCCAGTTGAATTACTTCAAATCCTAAAAGATGGTGCTCTTAGTGCTGCACTCAATATGCCAGCAAAGTTGGAAAATTCAGTAGTGGCCACAGAACTGGAAAAGATCAGTTTCATTCCAATCCCAAAGAAGGGCAATGCCAAAGAATGTTCAAACCAGTATAAAATTGCACTTATTTCTCATGCTAACAAGGTAATGCTCAAAATCCTTCTAGCTACCTTTTAGCAATATGTGAACCAAGAATTTCTAGATGTACAACTTGGATTTAGAAAAGATAGAGGAACCAGATATCAAATTGCCAACCACTATTGGATCATAGAAAAAGCAAAAAAAAAATTCCAAGAAACATATACTTCTGCTTCATTAACTACATTGAAATTTTTGTCTGTGTGGATCACAATAAACTGTGGAAAATTCTTAAAGGGATGGCAATACCAGACCACCTTACCTGTCTCCTGAGAAAGCTGATGCATGTAAGAAGCAACAGTTAGAACCAAGCATGGAACAATGGACTGGCTTAAAATTGGGAAAGGAGTCCATCAGGATTGTATATGGTCACGCTACTTATTTAATCTCTATGCAGAGTACATCATATGAAATGCTAGGCTGGATGAATCCCAAACTGGAACCTTGATTGCCAGGAGAAATATCAACAACCTTAGATATGCAGATGATGCCACTCTAATGGTAGAAAGTGAAGAGAAAATAAAGAGCCTCTTGATGAAGGTGAAAGAGGAGAGTAGAAAAAGCTGGCTTAAAACTCAACACTCAAAAAATGAAAATCTGGTCCCATCTTTTCATGGCAAATAGACAGGAAAAAAGTGGAAACAATGGCAGATTTTATTTTCTTGGGTTACAAAATCACTGTGGATGCTGATTGCAGTCATGAAATTAAAAGACATTTGCTCTTTGAGAGAAAAGCTATGACAAACCTAGACAGCATATTAAAGAGTAGAGACATTACTTTGCTTACAGAGGTCCCTATAATTAAAGAGCCTGTTGGGCTTTGGTACATGGGATTGCAAAGTCTGACACGACTCAGTGACTAAGCCAACACCACCATGGTTCATACAGTAGTAATGTACGGGTGTGAAAGTTGGATCATAAAGAAGGCTGAGCACTGAAGAATTGATGCTTTTGAACTGTGGTGCTGGAGAAAACTCTTGAGAGCCCCTTGGATATTGAGGAGATTAAACAAGTCAATCCTAAAGAAAGTCAACCCTGAGTATTCATTGGAAGGACTGATGCTGAAGTTGAAACTGGAATATTTTGGCTACCTGGTAGAAAGAGCCGACTCATTGGAAAAGACTCTAATGCTGGGAAATATTAAGGGCAAGAGGAGAAGGGAGTGGTTGAGGATGAGATGGTTGAATAACATCACTGAGTCAATTGACATGAATTTGAACAAATGCCAGGAGATAGCGAAGGACAGGGAACCTTGGTGTGCTGCATTCCATGGGGTCACAAAGAGTCAGAAATGACTTAGCAACTGAACAACAACAACGGTAAGCAGAATTAAATAATTTATTAAATGTACAAAAACTTGAGTAGAGGAATTAGTGGTTTAGAGTTCAGAAAATGAATTGAACTAGACACAATGATTTGAGTGCTTTGGGAAGAATTTTGCAGAAGTGAGAAGTAGGTTTCTATACTACCTAAACAACTGTATAAACAGTACATTTTTGTAGTATAAAGACGTTTAATATATTTCAGGTACAAAAGAAAGTTCCTCAAGTTTAAAATAACAACGAAATAGAAACTGCAGAAAGTTTCAAGTGGACACAGAGAATGTAAAGTTTTACAAAGAGAAAAGATTCCCTTTGGGTGCTGTGATCACTCTTTGTACTCACTAGAGTCCCATTTGTAGTACTAAAGAAGTAACCTGACATAGACTGCAATAGTAAATGACTCTGCTACAGAGCAATAAATTACGGGTATGTTCATTGCTTGCAATAGCAGTGTTTGAAGCAATTGTGTTTCAGATTGTCTCTCCCTCCCTCTCCTCCCCTCTCCCTCTTTCTCGCCCTCTCCTTCCCTTCCCTCTCTATCTCTCCCTTTTCTTTCCTCTCAGTCTTTCTGTTTAAAATAGTTTTCCTGTAAAGGTGGTAGCTAAAACACAAACATTTATTTCTTCTCTTCATTCAAAGTCCCTTAAAGTGACAATTCAGGAATAAGTCCATAAAACCAAAGAAAAGTAGGCAGGATGAAACACCAGACTAGAACTGTCAACAAGATTTTTTGAATAAACAGATTGGAAGATAAGAGTACATTCAATAGGTTTATAGAATAAGTCTGATTACTCGTATGTATTGTGCAATGCTTAGTCACTCACTTGTGTCCAACTCTTTGTGACCCCGTGGACTGTAGCCCACCAGGCCTCTCTGTCCATAAGGATTCTCCAGGTGAGAATACTGAAGTGGGTTGCCATGCTCTCCTCCAGGGGATCTTCCCAAACCAGAGATCGAACCCAGGTCTCCCATATTGTTGTTGGGTTCTTTACCAGTAGAGCCACCAGGGACGCCCATGAATATTGGAATGGGTGGCTTATCTGTTCTCTAGGGGATATTCCCAACCCAGCAATCAAACCAGGGCCTCCTGCATTGCAGGAAGATTCTTTACCAACGGAGATACCAGGAAAGCCCAGTTACTAGTATGGGGGGAAAAGACATAGAAAGAAATTTGATTCACCTGCAAAGCCGAGTTTGTAACTAGAGTCACCAGATACTTTTGAGGTTGAAGATTTCAGGCTGGATTTGAAAATTGAGTGGATTTTTTTGGATTTTATAAAGTGAGTAGTTAGAAACCAAGGTTACATGTCAAAATGCATTCTCTCAGGAGAATCTGCCTCCACTAGCCAGAAGAATAAAGGAAGTTTACTCTTGATAGAAAATGCATAACAGGACACTTGACTCAGAGATAACAGGCAAAGTTGAAGGATAAGGTAATAGTCTGTCCTGAAAAAGAAAAAAAAAATCTTTTTAATCTGAGATATACTGGGGTGTTTCCAATGTCTACAGTTCTCAATGCAATCCTAAAGAAATATTATTAGAAAGAGGCTCTCCAGCCCAAGAGAAAAGGTTTATAGATATTGACCAAGACAATGGGACAGAAAGCTCCCCATCATATCACATAGTGGTGATAGCCACATCCAACAAGCCTTGACCAGGTCATTGATAGTTTGATCAGGTGATTTTGAGTATAGATAATATCCAAGTTTCACCATATACTTGTTTTCTTTTGGTTTTAAGTAAAACATCTTACATGAAAGACAAAGAGAGAAAACAAACATCAAGACAAACTAAGTGAAATAGAGACAAAGCAGGAATCAGCAGAAAACTTCACTGAACTCTAATTGAGTCTTCCAGGAAGCATAATTTATTTATTCATTCAACAAATATTCATTAAATGAGAGCATGAATAGTCTATGCTGGTCAGTGTTCTCAGTACTTGGAATATGTAGGTGAATAGTTTTTGCTCTTTTGTACCTTATATCTGGTAGGTGAGAGACAATATGAAAACCCATGAAAACATGAATTAGATGTTATAAATAGAATTATTTAGAAAATAGTTGCATATGTTTGAAAATGCCTATATTACATAAGAACAATAAATAGAAGAGTTGGAATCAAAGTTAAAAAAATCACTTAGACACTTACAATTATAATGAGACAGAAAATATAGAAAGATGAAAGATAATGAAACACTCAAACCAGAAGGTGAAACATTCAATGAGAATACAGAAAGAGAGAAAAGAGAAACTAAAATATGGATGGGAAAGAGGAGTTATCAAAATGATAATAAATTAAATTTTCCTATAATGGATGGACATGCTTCCAGATTGGAAGGAGTCATTACATCCAAGATGGGGCATATCTTAAAGAATTTTCTGAATACTGAGCATGGATTTACTGAATACAGATCCTGTAAGCTATCAGCAAGTAACAGTTGGTCCCATACAAATGACTGGGAGTTAGAAAGTATGAGATTTTGCAAATGCAGCATCAGAACTGGAAAGGCAAGAGCCATGCTTTCAAAAGTCTGAGGGAATACTGTGTATAACTGGAATTTATTCCTGGCTAAGCAATACATCAAAACTGAGAATGGAATGAAGATTCAAATGTGATAAAACTCAAGTAATTTATTTCCCATATACCCTTTCCTAACAGGAAACTGAAGTATGTGCTCATCTAATCTAAAGAAATGAAAACAGAGAGAAGAAGATATGAAGGCTGTTAAAAAGTAGGCAATTAACAATTTTAAAATATTTTAAACTATTCAATTATAAAATAGTGGAATATGGCTCAGATGGTAAAGAATCTGCCTACAAAACAGGAGACTGGGATTCAATCTCCTGATTGAAGAAGATCCTGGGGAAGGAAATGGCAATCCATACCAATATTCTTGCTTGGTAAGTCCTACGGACAAAGGAGGCTGGCAGGCTACAGTCCATGGGGTTGCAAAGAGTAGGGCATGACTGAGTAACTAACACACACGCATGTATCCTGTAAGACATGGCTCAGATCAAACCACAGTTTTAATATTGTATATATTTTTCTGTCAAATTAATCTTTCAAAGAAAATATCCTACACAAAATCCTTATTGGTGTACTGTTTGAGCACGAACCTAGACTCATCAAGGTGATTTTATAAAGTTTATAATTATAAAAATTTATGGTTCACCTCTCTTTCCTTCACATCGCCCAGTGACTACCTTTTGTTTAGTTGCTAAGTCATGTCAGACTTTTTGCAACCCTGTGGACTGTAGCCTGCCAGGCTTTTCTGTCCATGGGGTTTCCCAGGCAAGAATACTGGAATATGGAATTATTAATACTTGTGGTTCCTGAAAATCAGTGTGCTCCCTTCCTCGCAGTTGCTGGTTCCTCTGCCTGGAGCAACTGCTCTCCTTCCTGAGTGGCATCTTCATATCTGTTAGGTTCAAGACAAACTCTTTCTCTCCCCGAAGCCCTCTCTTACCCTCAGCCTTACTTAGCCCTGACACTGGCAGGTTGACACATGTGTTTCTTTTATCGAGACATGCACTCACTTGATGTTAGTTTATTTTTCTTCCTCTTCCAAAAGAATGTGATCTTCTTAAAGGTGAGACCCATGTTGTATTAGTTGATAAATTCTCTTTTCTTAGCTTATTATCTAAGCTCCTAATAGTTTCTTATTTAATCCTCAAAATGATCTTGAGAAGGAGGAATCCTTTACCACTCAAGGAGCCTGAAGCTCAGAGAGAATTAGTGCCCTGCATGATATCAAACTCTAATAAGTGATAGGATCAGATTTAAATGCAGCTCAGGACCCTATAGTTTTTCCTTCACCTTGCTAGGACATACTGGATGCCTGAGTAATGAATCTTTACAAAAGAGCCCTGGGGTGGAATACCTCGGGCCTAGTTTTGATTTGACAACAGCTGACTATATCATATTCAGCAGATCATTTTGTTTTCCTTTCACAGACTCCCCACCGGGACTGAGGGCCATATTTCTCCAGCTTAGATACCCATTTCTTGTCAGTGGTATGCTACTCGACACAATGATTGTGAAAGCTCTGTGAAGTGTCCAAAGTACACAATATGAGGTGGTGGGTTTTAATTGCAACCTGATCTATATTTGGATGCTTGAAAAGGAATTATCTTTAATATGGGCCTTCATGTTTATATTCTTCCAAACAATTCATACTTTCTCTTTTTGACATCTTCCTTCTGAAACATACTTCATTTTCACAAAGATAATGTTATGTTTCTATGTTATTACTTCTTGACAGTTTGGATGAAAATAAAGGAAGACTACTATTAATATTATTAAAGCCATTTAAATTACATCTCCATCTTAAACACCACACAGAGTTAGTAGAGACAATCAATATTAGAAGATGGCAAGAAGCAGGCAAGATGTTTTATTTGAAAACTTTTAACAAAGAATCTTTAATAGGTGGGAACTGAAAAAAATTAAATCATGTTTTGACAGTATTCATTTAATACAAAGAAATATGTTGGAGTATATAGAAAAGTCATCTTTAAAGACAAAAGAAATTTGACACAATATAGTTTAAAAAGATTTATTTTTGTTGAAAAATGGAATTCTCTCTCTATTATAGCTCTACATGCTATTACTTCCATTTGATACTGAAAAATGGAAAAAGATAACTCATATCTAAAGAAACATTGATTCCAATGCATTTACCATTTAAACAAACAGTCTTCTCTCAACAATGAAATTCATATAAAAAAGTGCATTTTTTTTTCTCTTTTCCTCCTTTTATTTATATATCCACAATTGGACAAGCCATAACACCATCTAAACAACTGTATGCATTAACAAACAAACATAGATCAATAGCCATAATTTGACACACATGCACCGTTCTCTATAAAAACATCAATAGTCTAAAAGCTGAGTGGGCATAGCTGGAAAAAATATGCTTCACAGACACAACGTTGGCAGAAGATTAAATAACCAGATGTCAGGGAGAAAAAAAAAATTCAATGAAACTAAATGCATATTGGAAATGTACAGGTATTCTGTAGAGCTAAACTGTTCAGGATTAATAATAAGAAAATTATCTTCTACTTGCAGTCATTCAATTACTGTGTGTGCAAATATTTTGGATTGGATGTTTCCTATTCAAATATATTATTATCTACCTAAGGAGCCCTGTTGGGAGTCAAGGCGGAACGAGGATATGAGTTGCACAATGCAGTCCAATCTGAAAACAATATCTTAAGTTGCTATAGAGCCTTTCATAAGCAAAACCACAGATGACTTGTGTCATTCAAATCTATAGCACTGTGATGAAGCAATGAAAAGGGAATATATAACTTAGTAATGGGCTCAGGCAGCTGAGAGAAGCCAAGTTTATGCAGAGCATTTGATTGAAAATAGATGAAATTCAAGAGTGTGTCAACTCAGTCAGCACCTACACAAACCAAAAAAACAAACAAGCCATTTGCCATTTTATTATAAGGCGGTATGGATGTGGATAGGGCAGTGGACCAGGAACAGGAGCCATACAACATTTTTATCATTTTCCAATGTTATTATATGGAATAATTCATTGTAATTCCCTATGACAGAAGACAGTGTAACTCCTATGACAATTTTATTTTAAGGGTTGACTCTTAGCTTTCCAGAATGCTCAAATTGTCAGAAGTGACCATAGCAGGTGAAAATACCTATTTATCTTAGAAAACTTTTAACACACTCTTAAACAATTGCTGTATTGTAGGTCTACAAGCATTTGCTTCATGCACATCTATAGTTCTATGATTCCTGAAGTTGTTTAAAAAATGCAATCTCATTGTTTTAATAAACTTCCTACATATAAGGAGGGAAAACAATACATTAAATTAATCCACTTGCTTATGTACATGCTAGATGTCAGAGTCTGTCTAGAAAATCAGAGAATGAGGGGAGGAAATGGACTGTGGGATGGGGTTTAATATTGGATGAAATTACATAGGTAGAAGAGGACATGAATAGAGAGGTTATCTTCCCAGAGAAAAACAACTGAGAGAAATACAAAACCATCATTTAGGATAGAGACTTTAAGACAGATAGGAGGGATTCTGACAGAACATAGAAACAAGGGTAGATCTCAAGGAATGCATCAGAAAATCAAGGTTTCATACTGATAATATAGATTTAAGAGTGGATACCAAGATAGAAAAATGGAAGGCAAAGACCATTCAGTTCAGTTCAGGTCACCTACTCGGTCATGTGTGAGACTATTTGCGACCCCAAGGACTGCAGCACATTAGGCCTCCCTGCCCATCACCAATTCCCAGAGCTTGCTCAAACTCACGTCCATTGAGTCTGTAATGCCATCTAATCATCTCATCGTCTGTTGTCCCCTTCTCCTCCTGCCCTCAGTCTTTCCCAGCATCAAGGTCTTTTTCAGTGAGTCAGTTCTTCTCATCAGGTGGCCAAATTACTGGAGTTTCAACTTCAGCATCAATCCTTCCAATGAATATTGAGGATTGATTTCCTTTAGGGTGGACTGGTTTGATCTCCATGCAGCCCAAGGGATTCTGAAGAGTCTTGTCCAATACCACAGTTCAAAAGCATCAGTTCATTAGTGCTCAGCTTTCTCTGTATTCCAACTCCCACATCCACACAGACTCCTGGAAAAACCATAGCTTTGACTAGACGGATCTTTGTTGGCAAAGTAATGTCTCTGCTTTTTAACATGCTGTCTAAGTTGGTTGCAGCTTTTCTTCCAAGGAGCAAGCATCTTTTAATTTCTTGGCTGCAGTCACCACCTGCAGTGATTTTGGAGACCAAGAAAATAAAGCCTGACACTGTTTCTATTGCTGCCCCAAATATTTGCCATGAAATGATGGGACTGGATGCCATGATCTTAGTTTTTTGAAAGTTGAGTTTTAGGCAAACTTTTTCACTCTCCTCTTTCGCTTTTATCAAGAGGCTCTTCAGTTCAAACTACCGCACAATTGCACTCATCTCACATGCTAGCAAAGTAACGCCAAGAGCATTAGGACTGGCATAATGTAAAAGGGGAATACAAGGACTAGAGTATATTTAAAAAGTTACCCAAATGTGTGATTCCCCTTGCCTAAAAGATATCATAAGCAAAGACTTCCCTGAGTATCCAGTGGTTAGAATCCGCCTTGTAGCGCAGGGGACATGGGGTTGATCCCTTAGTTGGGCACTAAGACCCTACATGCCTCAACTACTGAGGTCCACAAGCTCTGGAGCCTTTGTGCCACAGCTGAAGAGTCTCTGCACCACAGTGAAAGATCCTGCATGATATAATGAAGATCCCACATGCTGTAATAAATATCAGCAAAAGATTGGTAGATTTAGGTAGATAGAGGATGACGGTGGTGGTGGTTGTGGTGATGTAGAAGAAGAAAGACAAATAAAAAATTTTAACATAAATCAGTAAGAAAACATGCCAATAAAATTAATTAACAAAGGACAGGTACAGAATGCAACTATACAATAACCACGCTCAACAGTATTCAACCTCACTAGTAGTAAACAAAGAAATCCTAAATAAGGTAAGCTAATTTGTTATCCATCATTTTGGGTAATGCTCTCTAAAGATACACCTGCACTCTTCCTATTAGTATATATATTAGGACATTTACAGAGGAAAATAACTTAGAATTCTGCATCCTTATTAACTATTTCGAGAAATTCATTCTATGTAAATAATTGTGGGCTTATGCAAAAATTTAACTATATATTTTAATTTTACAATACACACGAGGCACACCTCTCAACTGTTTGTATATATTTAGCAAGGTGTTTCAGGGAATTAATCTGACATTTAGGTTTCTTTTCAGAGAATTGGTGAAGTGACATTTGCTCCCAGCCCTCTTCATCTTCTTCACAAGTTTTAAGTACATGGACAGATAGAGAATTAGATGTAGATGCCACAGACCTGGCCTGAGTGTAGGGAGAAAGCAGGCTGTAAAAAAATATCAAGACATTGATCTAAAGAAGAAGATTGTGTGAGACCCTAACTAAGCTGCACTTCTGGGGTTTCTGGAGACAAAGTTCAATTAGTAAAACTGGCTATAGCATAGTGATACTTTTACGCAGCTTGAGGTTTTAGAAATGTTGAGGAACTTAGGAGAAAAGCAGTCCCCAGGAAAGGGGGGCCATGTTGACAAGGGAAGGCTGGAAACAGTGGCAGCAGTAAGACATTATCCCATGAAGCTTTCAAGAAACAAGCATCACCTGAAACTGGAATGATGAACACATGAAAAACCTTTTTGTGTGGACACAAGTGACACATCTGGGAATCCAGATAGCCTTTGGGATTGAGGATACTCTTGTAGGTAATAGTGACAAAGGAAAGAAAAAAAAAAGCATTGACTGAAAACATTGTCAAAATCAGTAAAGGACTTTTCTCATAGCAACCCCAAATAGAGGGCATAGCCTAATGCCATGCAATTCCAAAGTTGAGGTCAAAGAAAGAAATAGTATTTCTGGAATAGTGAAAAGCAGTAACTTTGAGATTTCTCATGAATATCCTCCAATAGGGACTTAACTGACTATATGGCATCTTTTCCCCCTGTTTTTAAACGGCATGTTGTAGAAAATAGGGAATATGAATGTGTCTCTAATGGAGATGAAAGCTCTGGCTCTAAACATTCAGTGGGACAAACAACTCAGTTTGCAGAAAGGGTGAATACCCACTTAGTAGGTTAAGTGAACCCACCTAGAGAAACTATAATATCCCAAAGGCAGAGGAGGAGATGGATGAGGGAATCGTGATAAACCTACTGGGCTGAGCAGACTGGAGTGGAGCCATGGCTACAGTAAGAACACATATGGTTTTTTAGTGGCTCACTCCTACTGATATTGATAATCATTTTTTCCCCACATATGGGAACCAGAACTTGGTCCCTTATAGAGCATAATAAACCTCACTCTGTATGAACTCATGCCTGTCCCCGGATATGTACTCAAGGTATAATAAACAAAGTTAGTTAAGAAAATAGATACTCAAATTTCAAGTTCTAGCTCAAAGGAGAAACCAATGAGTTCTCCAATCTTTGGGGAAGCAGTACATTTCTCTCTCTCTTATACTCACACACACACACACACACACACACACTCACACACACACACACACTCACAGAAACACACACTATATGAGAGAAAATGGAAAGTATTGACAACCTGCCCAAGTAAGAAGCTGCAAAAGATTAGACAGAAAAGAAAGGGGAGATTGCGGGGTTAAGAAACAATAGAAAAGCAGCAAGGAGATGAAAACACATTTTAAAAGTTCAGATTACAGACATGGAAAGAAATCTTGAGAAATTTCCAGGGATGACAAATGAGAAAAGCAAAATACAAGATTATAGCAGAAGGAGAGCTGATATCTGATTTATTGGTGAGAGAGGTGAAGACACTGTGTATCCTTGAAGCATATCCTTAACAAACATAACAAAGGAACACTCAAAAATATAGAAGAATTAGTTCCTTAACCTGAAGTAAATGACTCTTTAAATCAAAACATGCATAATTAGGGATAATTTAAATGGAATATTCAATAATGTGAAATATCTTAGATCAGTAATTCTTAAAATTCAAGCATACAGGTAAAAGTGTCTTGACTATCCAGAGAGGATAAGCAAATTATAGACAAAAAAAGCAATACTGGCCTGGCCTCATGCACCTTGACTGTCAAACATTGTGATGAGAAGCCAGGGGAACAATGCTGCCAAATTTTGAAGGAAAAGAAGTAATATTATACACTGAGATTTAATTCAGGAAGGAAAGAAACAGGCAGTCTTTCAGGGAGTTTAACACACATGATCTCTTCTTGAAAACACAAACAATGACAGTCACAAAAAGAAAATGTCCTAAATATTGATTTCAGCAAGTTGAAAGATGAATCAAAGATTTCAGTAATTATAGAAGGCATACTTTCTAAATATCTTATGGTTTCAGTAAAGCTATTTAAATATAGAAATAATAGTGGGAGCTTCTTGAATTAAAAAAAATATTCAAAATGACAAAAAGAAATTACTCTAAATCTCAGTAAATATAATCAAAATTAATACATCACATTACCATGTAGAAGCTGGCAAGGAAGGTGTGATAAGTGAGACTGTTACTGCCCTTTTCTTTCTTGGCATGGAGGAAATCAATAAAACAATAAATTGAAATATGAAATTTTATTTTATATTTTTAAAATTTATTTATTTTAATTGAAGGCTAATTACTTTACAATATTGTGGCGGTTTTTGCCATACATTGACATGAATCTGCCATGGATGTACATGTGTTCCACATCCTGAACTCCCCTCTACCTCCCTCCCCATCCCATCCCTCTGGGTCATCCCAGTGCACTAGCCCTGAGCAGCCTGTCTCATGCATCAAACCTGGAATGGTGATCTATTTCACATATGGTAATATACATGTTTCGATGCTATTCTCTCAAATCATCCCACCCTTGCCTTCTCCCACAGAGTCCAAAAGTCTGTTCTTTACCTCTGTGTCTCTTTTGCTGTCTCGCATATAGGGTCATCGTTACCATCTTTCTAAATTCCATATATATGCATTAATATACTGTATTGGTGTTTTTCTTTCTGACTTACTCCGCTCTGTATAATAGGCTTCAGTTTCATCCACCTCATTAGAACTGATTCAAATGTATTCTTTTAAATAGCTGAGTAATATTCCACTGTGTATATGTACCACAGCTTTCTTATCAATTCATCTGCCGATGGACATCTAGGCTGCTTCCGTGTCCTGGCTATTGTAAATAGTGCTGTGATGAACATTGGGGTACACGTGTCTCTTTCAATTCTGATTTCCTTGGTGTGTATGCCCAGCTGTGGGATTGATGGGTAGTATGGCAGTTATGTCTTCCCTGGTGGCTCACAGGTTAAAGCGTCTGCCTCCAATGCGAGAGACCTGAGTTCGATCCCTGGGCAGGAAGATCCCCTGGAGAAGGAAATGGTAACCCACTCCAGTATTCTTGCCTGGAGAATCCCATGGACAGAGAAGCCTTGTAGGCTACAGTCCAGGGGTCGCAAAGAGTCGGACACAACTGAGCGGCCTCACTCACTTCACTTATGGCAGTTCTATTTCCAGTTACTTAAGGAATCTCCACACTGTTCTCCATAGTGGCTGTACTAGTTTGTACTCCCACCAACAGTGTAAGAGGGTTCCCTTTTCCCCACACCTTCTCCAGCATTTATTGCTTGTAGACTTTTTGATAGCAGCCATTCTGAATGGCATGAGATGGTACCTTCTTGTGGGTTTGATTTGCATTTCTCTGATAATGAGTGATGTTGAACATCTTTTCATGTGTTTGTTAGCCATCTGTATGTCTTCTTTGGAGAAATGTCTATTTAGTTCTTTTGCCCATGTTTTGATTGGGCCATTTATTTTTCTGGAATTAAGCTGCAGGAATTGCTTGTATATTTTTGAGATTAATTCTTTGTCAGTTGCTTCATTTGCTATTATTTTCTTCCATTCTGAAGGCTATCTTTTCACCTTGCTTATAGTTTCCTCCATTGTGCAAAAGCTTTTAAGTTTAATTAGATCCCATTTGTTTATTTTTGCTTTTATTTTCATTACTCTGGGAGGTGGGTCACAGTGGATCCTGCTATGATTTACGTCAGAGAGTGTTTCGCGTATGTTTTCCTCTAGGAGTTTTATAGTTTCTGGTCTTACATTTAGATCTTCAAACTATTTTGAGTTTATTTTTCTGCATGGTGTTAGAAGGGTTCTGCTGCTGCTGCTAAGTCACTTCAGTCGTGTCCGACTCTGTGCGACCCCATAGATGACAGACCACCAGGCTCCCCCATCCTTGGGATTCTCCAAGCAAGAACACTGGAGTGGGTTGCCATTTCCTTCTCCAGTGCATGAAAGTGAAAAGTGAAAGTGAAGTCGCTCAGTCGTGTCCAACCCTCAGCGATCCCATGGACTATAGCTTTCCAGGCTCCTCCATCCATGGGATTTTCCAGGCAAGAGCACTGGAGTGGGGTGCCAGTTCTAGCTTCATTCTTTTACACGTGGTTGACCAGTTGTCCCAGCACCACTTGTTAAAGAGTTTATCTTTTCT
Organism: Capra hircus; assembly: GCF_001704415.2. Taxonomy (NCBI): domain Eukaryota; kingdom Metazoa; phylum Chordata; class Mammalia; order Artiodactyla; family Bovidae; genus Capra; species Capra hircus. The sequence goes on along the minus strand of NC_030831.1, from coordinate 18,367,749 downwards.
CTGTTGTATGTTCTTGCCTCCTTTGTCAAAGATAAGGAGTCCATAGGTGTGAAAGCTTATCTCTAGGCTTTCTATTTTGTTCCATTGATCTGTATTTCTGTCTTTGTATCAGTACCATACCATTTTGACAACTGTAGCTTTGCAGTATAGCCTGAAGTCAGGCAGGTTGATTCCTCCAGTTCCATTCTTCTCTCTCAAGATTGCTTTGGCTATTTGAGGTTTTATATTTCCATACAAATTATGAAATTATTTGTTCAATTTCTCAAAATTTATGTTTTTCTTAAACTTATATTGTTGTACAGTTGCTCAGTTGAGTCTGACTCATTGTGACCCCATGGACTGTAGCATGCCAGGCCTCCCTGTCCTTGACAATTTCCCAGAGTTTTCTCAGACCCATGGCCTTTGAGTTGATGATGCCATCCAACCATCTCATACTCTGTTGCCCTTTCTCCTCCTGCCCTGTCTGTCCCAGCATCAAGTCTTTTCCAAAAAACCAGCTCCACATTGGAGCTTCAGCTTCAGCATCAGTCCTTCAAATGAATATTCAGGGTTGATTTCAAGGAGACAGGTTTGATCTCCTTGCTGTCCAAGGGACTGTCAAGAGTCTTCTCCAGTACCACAGTTCAGAAGCATCAATTCTTAAGTGCTCAGTTTTCTTTACGGTCCAGCTCTCACAGCTGTACATGACTATGGATGGGAAAAGATGCTATGATCTTAGTTTTCTGAATGTTGAGTTTTAAGCCAGCTTTTTCACTCTCCTCTTTCACCTTCATCAAGAGGATCTTTAGTTCTGTTTCAATTTTTGCCATTAGGGTGGTGTCATCGGCATATCTGAGGCTAATGATATTTCTTCTGACAATCTTGATTCCAGCTTGAACTAATCCAGCCTGGCATTTCATATGATGTACTCTGCATAGAAGCTAAATCATCAGAGTGACAATATACAGCCTTGACATAAATTCAGTTCAGTTTCTCAGTCATGTCTGACTCTTTGCGACCCCATGGACTGTAACATGCTAGGCTTCACTGTCTATCACCAACACCTAGAGGCTACACAAATCCATGTCCATTGAGTCAGTGATGCCACCCAACGGTCTCATCCTCTGTCATCCCCTTCTCCTTTCTCCTTCAATCTTTGCCATCATCAGGATCTTGGAGTACAAAATGAAGCAGGTCAAAGACTAACAGAGTTTTCCCAAGATAACACACTGGTCATAGCAAACACCCTCTTCCAACAACACAAAAGAAGACTCTAAACATGGACATAATCAGATGGCCAATACTGAAATCAGATTGATTATATTCTTTGCAGCCAAAGATTGAGAAGCTCTATACAGTCAGCAAAAACCAGACTGGGAGCCAACTATGGCTCAGATCATGAACTCCTTATGGCCAAATTCGGACTTAAATTGAAGAAAGCAGGGAAAACCACTAGACCATTCAGTTATGACCTAAATCAAACCCCTCACAATTATACAGTGTAAGTGACAAATAGATTCAAGGGATTATATCTGATAGACAGAGTGCCTGATGAACTATGGATGGAGGTTCATGACACTGTACAGAAGGTAATGATCAAGATCATACCCAAGAAAAGTAATGCAAAAAGGTAAACTGGTTCTCTGATGAGGCCTTACAAATAGCTGAGAAAGAAGAGAAGCTAAAGGCAAAGGAGAAAAGGAAAGATATACCCATTTGAATGCAGAGTTCCAAAGAATGGCAAGGAGAGATAAGAAAGCCTTCCTTAGTGATCAATGCAAAGAAATAGAGTGAAACAATAGAATGGGAAAGACTAGAGATCTCTTCAAGAAAATTAGAGATACCAAGGGAACATTTCATGCAAAGTTAGGCACAATAAAGGACAGAAATAGTATGGACCTAACAGAAGCATAAGATGTTAAGAAGAGGTGGCAAGAATACACAGAAGAACTATACAAAAAAGATTGTCATGACCCAGATAACCATGATGGTGTGATCACTCACATAGAGCAAGACATCCTGGAATGTGAAGTCAAGTGAGTCTTAGGAAGCATCACTAGGAACAAAGCTAGTGGAGGTGATGGAATTCCAGTTGAGCTACAAGATGATGCTATGAAAGTGCTGCACTCAATATGCCAGCAAATTTGGAAAACTCAGCAGTAGCCACAGGATTGGAGGAGGTCAGCTTTTATTCCAATCCCAAAGAAAGGCAATATCAAAGAATGTTCAAACTACAGCATATTTGCAGTCATCTCACACACTAGCAAAGTAATGCTCAAAATTCTCCAAGCCAGGCTTCGACAGCACATGAAGCATGAATTTCCAGTTGTTCAAACTGGATTTAGAAAAGGTAGAGGATCCAGAGATGAAATTGCCAACATCCGCTGGATCATTGAAAAAGCAAGAGAGTTCCAGAAAAACATCTATTTTTGCTTTATTGATTATGCCAAAACCTTGACATACTTTTTTCCAAATTTTGAACCAGTCTGTTCTTCTGTATGTGGCTCTAACTATTGCAGGTTCTTGACCTACATACAGGTTTCTCAGAAGACAAGGTGATCTGGTATTCCTATTTCTTTAAGAATTTTCCAGTTTGTTGTGATCCATACAGCCAAAGGTCTTAGAATAATTAATGAAGCAGAAGTAGATGCTTTCCTGGAATTTCTTTGCTTTTTCTATAATTCAGTGGATGTTGGCAATTTGATCTCTGGTTGCTCTGCCTTTTCTAAATCTAGCTTGTACATCTGGAAGTTCTTGGTTCATGTACTATTGGAGCCTAGCTTAAAAGATTTTGAGCATTACCTTGCTAGAGTGTGAAATGAGTACAATTGTGTGGTAGTTTAAACATTCTTCAGCATTGTCTTTTTGGGGGGCTGGAATGAAAACTGACCTTTTCAAGTCCTGGGCCACTGTTGAGGTTTCCAAATTTGCTGGATATTGAGTGCAGCACTTTAACATCACCTTAACAGCATTGTTTTGATGTATGGCAAAACCAATACAATATTGTAAAGTAATTAACCTCCAATTAAAATAAATAAATTTATATTAAAAAATAAAAAAAGTAGTATCTCTTTCATCAACTTTTAAACTTAATCATCATTGCAGTTTCAATTGCATATTTTGTTTCTGCTAAATTCATATGAAAGGAGATTAAATATTTTTTTTTGTTTTAAAAAATCATGCATTTATAAGGTCTCAGATTAATGAAACCACAGAACTCCCTTATCCATTCTGTCCCTGTCTTTCTCTCTGTCTTTGTCTCTTATCTCCTCCTTTCCCATATTTGGTGATTACTTTTAGGACGTTTACTGTTTTTTTTTTTTTAATTATTTTATCTTTTTTTATTATTTGACTTTTACAGTATGTATGTATATCCATGTACATGTATGCTTGTCATGTGTGTATATGGTTATAACAATCAAACTTGAATCTCTTAAGGAGCGACTTCATTGGGAAAGCTTATGGGAGAAGGACCTTGTCACAGAGGATGGAGGCTATTACAATGGGAAGAGTTCTGACCATGAGATCTGACATTGCCCCAATTGTTTACCAAGAAATGCTTCTCTTTTTCAAATGGGTGCAAACAAAGGAAGAAGGAACTGGATGTGGGGAAGCGTAAAACAGGGTGAAGTGAAATTGGACACTAGATCAGAGCACAGTTTGCCCTGAGGCTAGCCCATCTCTGGAGGGGCTGGCTGTATTTGCTGCCAGCTTTGAGAGTGGCTTAAATTCAGGAATGTTGGAAAGAGAAAATCTTAACCAGAGTTTGGTTAACAAACTTTAGTTAGCAAGTTGGTTAACGAGCTTGTGGGGCAAGCAGTTCAGTTAATCTTTTATGAAGCAAACAGTGGCAGTTTGGAAGATCTCTACCTGGCCTTGACATAGGTAAATGAGGAGACATCCATTAGTTTTATCAGCTCACATGAGGAAGAGTGGTATGTTGCCATTTTTCTGAAACACAAAGTGATGGGGGTATTTCTTAACCTTCTTTATTTTTCAGTATCACAAGGTTCATGTAAAATGTAACACTGTCCATATGTGGTGAGTATGTGTGTCTGTGTTTGTGTTATGTGTGTGTATGTGTGTGTGTGTGTATTCAGTTCAGTTCAGTCTCTCAGTCAGGTCATTCTGTGATCCCTTGGACTACAGCAAGCAAGGCCTCCCTGTTCATCGCCAACTCCCAGAGTGTACTCAAACTCATGTCCATTGGGTTGGTGATACCATCCAACCATCTCATCCTCTGTCTTCCCCTTCTCCTCCTGCCTTAAATCTTTCCCAGTAACAGGGTCTTTTCTAATGAGTCAGTTCCTCACTTTAGATTGTCAAAGTATTGGAGTTTCAGCTTCAGCATCAGTTCTTCCAATGAATATTCAGGACTGATTTCCTTTAGGATGGACTGATTGGATCTCCTTGCAGTCTAAGGGATTCTAAAGACTCTTCCCCAACACCACAGTTCAAAAGCATCAATTCTTCGGTGCTCAGCTTTCTTTATAGTCCACTTCTCACATCCATTCATGACTATTGGAAAAATCATATGTTTGACTAGATGGACCTTTGTTGACAAAATAATGTCTCTGCTTTTTAATATGCTGTCTAGGTTGGTGTGTGTGTACACATATTTGTTATGTGTATACACATACATGTATGTTTGACTAGATGGACCTTTGTTGACAAAATAATGTCTCTGCTTTTTAATATGCTGTCTAGGTTGGTGTGTGTGTATACATATTTGTATGTGTATACACATACATGTATGTGTATATAATCTTACTAGATTATATAAATATAAAACAAAACTTACACAATAAAAACTACTTTAAAAGAATGTGAAAATTAAGTCACATAAACAGTTACAGAGTCAATAAAATCAAAGCAGACTTCTGTTTCTGGGTAGTTTTGAACATATAATACCCAAAAGTCAATCTCACAGGTGAAATTCAGCTAAAGAGTTGATATGGATATTGTTTAAGTATTTCTATTAATAACTTAAAAAAAAAAGGTATAACTAAAAATGCTACATCATGAAGCTCTCAGTGTCAGGAAACATGGCCTCTGGCAGCAACCCATCTTAGGAGTTAACCACGCCTAGATATTTATGGCACTGCCATAGTATAAAAAAATAAAATATTGACACATTTATTTTTTCATTCATGCTTCTACTCTTTGAAGAGATATTTATAAAATATCCCTTTCTCTTGTGTCCAGTAGAGAGTATAGGAATGAACATGATATATGCTATTCTCTCTAGGGGTCTCTGACCTCCTCTTTGATTATAAGCTCCTGATGTGTTAATGATTTAAAAAAGAATACAAGAAGATAACATAAAAATGCCACAGGAGAAACAAGTGTAGAGGACAAACTAAGTGTAAAGAAATTATTTACTATTAGGTTGGGGTAATAAAAAGAATAGTGCAATGTGAGGCAAGCCAGTATGGATTCTGCTTCCGCTATTGAAATGCATGTGGAGATTCAGTTGAGAGAAGAAATGCACGTCTAATATCTAATTGGTGGCAGGTAGAATAAAAAAAAAAATGAGGGAGGAGTAGAAAATATAATAGGTAAGGGATCCAGTTGTCTCCTATAATAGAAGGGATCTCAGACTATGGCCCATGTTGGAGCATACCTTTACGACCCCAGTGTGTCATTTCCTTCCAGTGATTCAGACGTGCCGCCATGACTGTCTATGACTGGAGGCAATTGCATGCCCATTAATCTCAGCCAGTATTTTCCTTTCTTCTCTCTCACAAGGTCCAGATAGACTCATTATCAGTAGGGATCCACAGAAATTTTATCACAATGTGGCCCTGCCAACTGCTGCCTGCATCAAATTCATTGTGTAACTGTATCTATTTCAAATGAAGTTTGAACTGTTATTCTTTACTTTGTCATTTGGCTGAGCCTTGATGCCTTTTACCTTGGCTTTCCAGCTAATCCATTCTTCATTGTCTTGGTAAGACCTCTTACTTGTATTACTGCTACAACTATATGTATGTTCGCATGGCAGATTGGAGTCAACCACAAATAAAAATGCACAGCTTCTACAGATAAACCTCTAAAACAATCAATATCTGGTTAAACATATCTCCTGATACTAGTTAATCATTTACACATAATTTTATATTAAGCAAATTGATTATAATCATATTTTTTCCTTCTTCCAGCCTAGCCTCATAGATAATTAACCCAAAGCACAGAGACATTTGATGACTGACATTTAGCTTCACACAGGAAAGAAAATTATCTCTATGTCATCCATTTCTCTCTCCTTCTACACGTTTACATTTATACTATTCCTGTCTTTACTGCAGAATATCCCTTCCCTGCCACACTACTAACATATTTAAGTTTCCTCAATTTTAAAGCATCATTGACCTTTAAATGCTGAATCAATTGAAATATAGTTTTTAGATGCTAATGGAAGATATAAATATACTTACTACTTTTTTTTTCTTTTAATTATAGTTGCTTTACAATGTTGTGTTGTTTTCTACTTTACAACAAAATGAATCAGACATACATATACATCTATTCCCTCCTTTTTGGATTTCCTTCCCATTCAGATCATCATAGTACATAGATTAGAGTTTTCAGTATTATCCAGTACATTCTCAGTAGTTATCTATCTTATATGTAGTGCCAATAGTGTGTATGTGCCAATTTCTTAAATATACACATTTGATAGTCATACATATGTTCAGTTCAGTTCAGTCGCTCAGTCATGTCCGACTCTTTGTGACCCCGTGAATTGCAGCACGCCAGACCTCCCTGTCCATCACCAACTCCCAGAGCTCACTCAAACTCACGTCCATCTAGTCAGTGATGCCATCCAGCCATCTCATCCTCTGTTGTTTCCTTTTCCTCCTGCCCCCAATTCCTCCCAGCATCAGAGTCTTTTCCAATGAGTCAACTCTTCCATGAGGTGGCCAGAGTACTGGAGTTTCAGCTTTAGCATCATTCCTTCCAAAGAACACCCAGGACTGATCTCCTTTAGAATGTAGATTCAGATAATGTTAAGTGTCAAAACTCAGTAGTTTGTAATGTTACAATTGCAAAACAGTATATCCTCATCCTCATAACTACCAGTCTTTCTAGGCCGAATTCAAATGTCTGCATATCCAGGAAGCATTTCCTCTTAGCCTCACCTGGAAATGATTTCTCTCTCCTTAAAAATGCAATCACACTTGTTTATTTATTCCTTACATGACATTTAAGTGCACTGCTTATCTAACCAGGCTGTGCTCTTTTCATAGGAACATTAGCATAGAAAATAGAATAGCTTACATCCCCAAGCATTCTTACACGAATGCAATAGATACTCAATAAATATCTCTTGCCTGTCTAAATAGAACCACAATGGCAAATTGATTTCTGCCAGTTAAGTAAACAAATGTTTGCTTACACAATGTCATAGGTCTTTTCTACTGATGTGACTCTTTGGGTGTTGTAAATATTTGGTCATACCAAAGTCTTTTTTTTTTTTTTTTAAATCAGTTACTGTTCATTATGTTCTCACAATACATTTGGGTTCTCACAAGTAAGCAGTAATTATAAACTTAGAGTTAGCTCTAATCAGAATCCTTTCCATCAGAAGGTACCATATGTCTTCCTTTCAGAGGGCTTCCAAGACCAAGACCAAGACCAAATGAAGTCACTCAGTCGTGTCAACTCTGCAACCCTATGGACTGTAGCCTACCACACTCTTCCATCCATGGGATTTTCCAGGCAAGAGTACTGGAGTGGGTTGCCATTTCCTTCTCCAGAGGATCTTCCCAACCCAGGTATCGCATCTGGGTCTCCTGCATTGTAGGCAGATGCTTTACCATCTGAGCTACAGAGGGCTTGACTTTACTCTAATCCCAGGGGAGTAGTGAGCAGAGGGAAAGCTTTGATCTTCTACTGCAGCCTCAGAAGGAAAGTGGAAACAGAAAAAAAGATTTGTAGTCCTAGTTCACAGAACTATATTTAGGTGGGGAAAAATTGTCTGGTACATCCTTAAGGTGACTGATCTCCCTTTGGCCCCACAAATGGACTCGATCACTTGACTTTCTAAGTCTCTGCATCTGGTTTTAGCAGTTTGATGTCATATTCTTTTAGAATCTCTACTAGTAACTACTTTGTGACGTTGTTATTGTAACTTTCCCTAGTATCATCCTTTCACTTAGGCAGTTTAAATGGAAACAAGATAACTGAGTGTTTTTAATGGCAAAAGAAAAAAAGAAAGAGTAAATGAAACTTATAAAACCTGAATTAAAAGATACATGAAACTTTCCTCTGAGTTTAGTGGGTGCATTTAGCTCATGATTTGTGTCATGTGGTATTTACTTTCCTCTTTCTTTGTGATACCCTCTGTTCCACACCAACCCTATCCTGACAGCCCCCAATGCTACTGCTGTAACTGATGTTCTCACTACCTCTGGTGGCCTTGTTGTTTAGTAGCTAAAAGAGCATTCACCAGTAAGTATCTAAGAGTCAGAAGATGTTTCTCCATTTTTTCACTATTCATTAAGTCTGTTCCCTGTGTCCCAGACTATCTGCACCCCTGGCCAGCTGACATAATAAACACATTCTTGTAAATGATACTGATGGTTAGTGAAATGGCAAACAGTGCATTGTAGGAGTCTTCAGTGTATTCACATGAGGATGGACTCATCTTGGGTAAAGAGTTAATTCTCTTTGCTTTCAGGTTCCACTTCATCCAGCAGTCCATGGATCCATCCTGTTACAAATAGAGTAGAAGGGGAAATGCAGCTCAGACCTAGTCTTTAGAGATGTTATTTATAAAGTTACAATTTTTTCACCTTCTCAGTTAGTCATTGCCCTGCCCCTCACCAAGTACCATAGTTGTCCACTCTGCATTCCTTGGTGCAAACTGATAAAAATACATTCCTAATTTACTATTTTCTTAAAAATAAATCATAATTTCTAATTTTTGTCTTTTTAGTGTTTTGTGTCTCTTACTTCCATTCATATTCATTGACTCATGGAATTTTACAGCTGGAAGGGACCTATAGATCACTTGGTTCAACTTCTTTCTTTCATAAGCTAAAAAAAAAAAAACAAAAACAGACATATTAAGTGGTTTATTTTGAGATCACCTGCTAATCGAATAAACAAATCCAATAAAACATAGTGAATAGAATGCTGGGTCCAATAGAATTATTTGAGATCATTTTCTTTTGAAGTATGTCTTCTTTAAGAAGTTGCCTTTAATGATTCCATATATAATATTACTGCAAATATTTGAATAACTTTCTGCTTCTTAGCCTTCTAAAATTTACAGGTTATTGCAAATATTAATGGAAAAGAATTCCAAACTTGGGCACCAGCTTATTTGAAGGCAAAACGATCTACATATTCATGCTGGCTTTGATAGTCTGGCATGTCTCCAGCACACAGTAAACAGATGATACCGAAGACCTTTATTCCAGATGCTGCATTTAGCAGGGTGGTATCTAATACATTAGAGATGTTTTCCCAAGTTTCTCCCTGTTAAAATAATTCATAATGATATCAAGGTCAGTGCAAGCTGAGGCTATTTGTTCTGAAGATACCAGACATGCAAGGTAAACCTCCTAGGAGACTATTACAAGCCATCAACAAAACGCCCGCTAAGGATGTAAATTTTCATTCTCTCTGTAAATCTTCTGCTTACATCTCTCATGGTAACCTCTGTCCATTCATACCCAGTGCTTCCTGACTCAGTCCTTGCATGGACTTCAAGACAGAACATTTACTGTATAATTTACAAAGCTGTTTAGGAGTAGGAATTTCTATAAAGCTAGAAAATAAATATTTCTTCCATTATCCAAATATGAGATGCCAGACTCAAGGCATCAGACCTTTTCACTCAGAAGTGTCAAAGCAAAGGATGTGAAATAATTGGAGTATGTGTACTAAAAGCTGTTATCCAATCTCCTTGAGGAAATTAATTTTTATGTCCTTCTAAGTTGAAGAAAATTAAATCCATTTGATAAACTTCATGGGATATGCCCTTGTTCCAGGGTCAGATTCTCCAGGGTTGTATTTATTATAAAACTTTAAAAATCAACTATAACCACTGGAAATGTGATAAGCATCTGACATTGCATGTGGCAATATAATTCTTATGAGAATAAAATATATATGTACTTCTTCTAAAAATATCATATATATGTAGTTTAGATATGAGTATATGTGTATTATGCATATGTGATGGAGTTGTCTATTCAGTTATCTCTGTAGATGAGACCATATACAAGGCACTGAGTTATCTGTGAGCTTCTGAGAGGGTGGTCAGGGAGGTGTGAATAGTGGTGAGGGTAGCTTGGTATCTATTCTATTACCACCCTTATGTAGAGAACAGGCCACCTATAATGAACAGTAAATAGTGGGTAGAAGAACTGTTTTCATGATGGCTTCATAAGGCCAAGGAGAGTTCATGACAAAGTATAGTGTACTTGGATTCTAGAAGGCTTTGCTGCCCTGACGCTCTTCCTTATGTGAATGATGAGTGAATTTTTGCAGTGTTGACTTACCTCAGTCACCTTGCAGTTTGTGAGGGCAGAGATGCACCCCAAGGAGGAGCAGGATGGGCAGAGGCAGCCCAGCTGAGGCTCCACCCCCAACTGTGGGCAAGCAGACATATGCGTAAGAGGCAAGGGCAGGTATTTAAGAGAGAAGCTTGTGAATGTACTTGAGACACATCTGTGGAGTCCCCAAAATGACTGGAGAACATTTTGACTGTGTTGGGCCATGTATCCTTGACCTGACTGATAATATGCTGGCACTGCAAAGAGGCTGGATAGATTGTTTCCAATAATTCCCGTCCTTATTTTTCCTTTCCTTGACTAGTGCCTAGAAACTATATGAGTAATGGTGTTTAGCATGCTCTCTGAGACCCCTCTCCAACTGTTTTCTGCCTATAAAACTTCACCCCCAAATTGTCTTTAAATTTTAACTTTTAGTTTTATTTTCAGTGGATAAATCAAGCACATTCCACAAGTCCAAATATTAACAAAAGGGAAAGGGTGAAAAGTAAATCACTTCTTCCCCTTAACCTTCTCAGAAGTACCTATTATTATCAGTTTCGTACATGTCCTTCTAGAGAAATTCCATCACTATCACAGACTTTAAAACATCTCTTGAGTGTACTGTGTAACATATTGCTTAGAAATGACCCCAGCACATATACAGTGATCAAAATATACATATTGATTAATTGAAAAGAGAGATTATTTCTGTGTTTATCAGGATCATAGAATCCCAAGGACAGTTAAAACTGCAGAGGTGACAACACTGACCACAGACTCTCAGGGAATCTAAATAGCTATGCACAATAACACACAGCTTCTCTGCTCCTAAAGGTAAAGAGTTAACTGTTGGGAATTCAAGATAAATTATGCTATGGAGAGTAACAGACCCTGAAAAAGGAAGCTGAGCTCTGGCATTTTACACCTTGCAGAGACAAATGCTTTGCAATGTGTATTAAAAGCACTCTTTGCGATCAAGATTTGGCAAGTCACCCAGAATCCTTAACTTGCCCACCATGGCAGAAATCTCATTATGTATAACCTTTTAAATGGGACCAGAGAAACATTTTCAACTTGATTCTCATTGAGCACAACCTCTACCTGGAAGTTCAGTCCAAATGGAGACAAAGTGTATATTATTTTTGCATTGGGCATGTAGTGCCAAGAACACTGTTTCCACTGTTCCTTGTTTTTTAAGAGCCAAGTAGCTAGCACACACTCTCTCTTTCTCTATCCCTCCCTCCCTTACACACACACACACACACACACACACACACACACATATCTTAGAGGCTTTTTATACACTAACTGGGCAATGATTTTTGCAAGCATGACCCCAATATGAAGGTCTGCCACTCAGTTTGACCACAGTGGATATGGTAAATTTTAGTTCTTGTCTCCTAGAGGCCTTGTTTGGCAGGTATGCTTAAGAACATGCAGAGACAACTTCAGGATATTTTGTGGTGATAATTTTCATGGTTGTTTGTGAATTTATCTTGTCTACCACCCCAGATTATCTCATTGCTCATGCTCACTTATTGATAGATCAAGCTTTCTGTTCTAATGCTTGAACCTGTATTGCACTCTTTCACTTAAAACAGTCTTACAAACCACTGCTAGCTATTTGTCCAGGCTTAGTACTAGGTGTTGTGAATTAATATTCTAGTCATCAACACAAAAGTTCCATAAGAAGCCTTTATGACCATTTTACAAACAAAGAAATGAAGAAACAAATAAAGCCATTTGATAAGATGTTGTACATAAGTTGAAATCTGTATTCAATCCTTGCATCTCCAAGAAGGAAATTTCAGTCCAGTTCAGTTGCTCAGTCATGTCCAACTCTTTGCAACCCCATGGACTGCAGCATGCCGGGCCTCCCTGTCCATCATCAACTCCTGGAGCCTATTCAAACTCATGTCCATTGAGTTGGTGATGCCATCCAACCATCTCACCCTCTGTCTTCCTCTTCTCCTCCTGTCTGGAATCTTTCCCAGCATCAGGGTCTTTTCCAATGAGTCAGTTCTTCACATCAGGTCACCAAAGTATTGGAGTTTCAATTTCAGCATCAGTCCTTCCAATGAATATTCAAGACTGATTTCCTTTAGGATAGACTAGTTGGATCTCCTTTCAGTCCAAAGGACTCTCAAAAGTATTCTCTAACAACACAGTTCAAAGGTATCAATTTTTTGTCGCTCAGCTTTCTTTATAGTGCAACTCTCACATCCATACATGACTACTGGAGAAACCAAAGTTTTGACTAGACAGACCTTACTCTGCAAGGTAATGCCTCTGCTTTTTAATATGCTATCTAGGTTGGCCATAACTTTTCTTCCAAGGAACAAGTGTCTTTTAATTTCATGGCTTCAGTCACCATCTGCAGTGACTTTGGAGCCCCCCAAAATAAGGCCTCTGACCTTTTCCACTGTGTTTCCCCATCTATTTGTCAGGAAGTTATGGGACCAGATGTGATGATCTTAGTTTTCTGAATGTTGAGTTTTAAGCCAACTTTTTCACTGTCCTCTTTCACGTTCATCAAGAGGCTCTTTAGCTCTTCTTCACTTTCTGCCATCTGTATATCTGAGGTTACTGATATTTCTCCTGGCAATCTTAATTCCAACTTGTACTTTATACAACATTTCTCATGATGTTCTCAGCATAGAAGTTAAATAAGCACAGTGACAATATACAGCCTTGAGTTACCCCATTCCTGATTTGGAAATAGTCTGTTGTTCCATGCTTCTTGACCTGCATACAGATTTGTCAGGTAAGATGGTCTGGTATTCCCATCTCTTTAAGAATTTTCCACAGTTTGTCATGATCCACACAGTCAAAGACTTTGGCATATTCAATAAAGCAAAAGTAGATGCTTTTCTGGAACTCGCTTGCTTTTTTGATGATCTAATGGATGTTGCCAATTTGATCTCTGGTTCCTCTGCCTTTTCTAAATCCACCTTGAACATCTGGAAGTTCACGGTTCACATACTGTTGACAAGGAAAAGGACCTGATAAAACTAAATCCCTATTATGTGTGAACCAGTGATTGTATGAATACATCTCTTCATATGCAGACATGCATGTACAGATATGCTTTCTTTTAATGTATGTAATGTTAGTCATCTTTGCACCTTAAACTTTTCTACTGATTTAATATAGAGAGATAATTATAGGTTTTCATTTGTTTCCATAAATAACCATTTGCATTAGTAGGTAAACAAAGGATGAAAGAACTCTTGGATTTGTTGACTTCAGGATTATGTAATCAATACATTCTACAGCAAATTCTTATTTAGTTTGCACCAAGCTCAACATTCAGAAAACTAAGATCATGACATCTGGTCCCATCACTTAATGGGAAAGAGATGGGGAAACAGTGGAAAGAGTGTCAGACTTTATTTTTCTGGGCTCCAAAATCACTGCAAATGGTGATTGCAGCCATGAAATTAAAAGATGCTTACTCCTTGGAAGGAAAGTTATGACCAACCTAGATAGTATATTCCAAAGCAGAGATATTAGTTTGCCAACAAAGATATGCCTAGTCAAGGCTATGATTTTTCCAGTGGTCATGTATGGATGTGAAAGTTGGACTGTGAAGAAAGCTGAGTGCCAAAGAATCGATGCTTTAGACCTGTGGTGTTGGAGAAGACTCTTTACAGTCCCTTGGACTGCAGGACATCCAACCAGTTCATTCTAAAGGAGATCAGTCTTGGGTGTTCTTTGGAAGGACTGATGCTAAAGCTGAAACTCCAATACTTTGGCCACCTGATGTGAAGAGTTGACTCATTGGAAAAGACTCTGATGCTGAGAGGGATTGGGGACACGAGGAGAAGGGGACAATAGAGGATGAGATGGCTGGATGGCATCACCGACTCTATGGACATGAGTTTGAGTGAACTCCAGGAGTTGGTGATGGACAGGGAGGCCTGGCATGCTGTGATTCATGGGGTCTGCAAACAGTCAGACACGACTGAGCAACTGAACTGGACTGATGCTGCTATAATAGTGGGGAATGCTGAAGATTCAGGGATGAAATAAAAGAAAACAAAAATCTGTCCTTATGGAGCTTCTTGTCTTGAAGGGCTGAACCAGGAGTTGGCAAATGTTTTTTTTGTAAAAAGCTAGATAACAAATATTTTTGGATTTGTGGATCATATGAATTTTATTGCAGTTAACTCTGCCCTTGTAGTGCAAAAACAGTCTTAGAAAGTGTGGAAAAGAATGGGTGTGGCTGGGTTGCAATAAATAGATAGTTATGAACATTGCATCTTAGTTTCATGCAGTCTTCATGGGGTACAAAACATGATTTTTCTTTTTATTTTTTCAAGCATTTTAAAATATAAAATGCAAACGCACTTTTCCAACATGATGAAATCCACTTATGAAAAACTCCATACATGTACAATGTATGTAATGTTAGTCATAATGATGTGAGCTAATATCATTCTCAATGGTGAAAGATGGAAAGATTCCCCCCTAATATCTGAGAGGGATAACCATTTCATTACTGCTATTCAGCAATGTACTGAAATTCCACTCAGAGCAATTAGACAACATAAAGAAATCAAAAAGTATCCAAATTTGAAAAAAGAAGTAAAACTGTATCTCTTCTCAGATGCCATGATTCCATGTATAGAAAAACCCAAATAATGCATACATTAAAATCTGCTAAAATTAATACACAAATTCAGTAAAGTTTCAGAGTACAAGATCAACATAATAAAACTAATTATGTTTTCATATATCAGTAATGAACAATCCTAAAGAGAACTTATGAAAACAATTACATGTATGCTGATGCTGCTGTTAAGTCACTTCAGTCATGTCCGATGCTGTGTGATCCCATAGATGGCAGCCCACCAGGCTCCCCCATCCCTGGGATTCTCCAAGCAAGAACACTGGAGTGGGCTGCCATTTTCTTCTCCAATGCATGAAAGTGAAAAGCGAAAGTATAACAACATTTTAAAGAATAAAATACCTAAGAAAAAATTTAACCAAGGAGGTAAAAGATTTACACAGTGAAAAAAAACCCACAAAATTGATAGTATAGCAAAAACTGCTGGCAGTAATAGAAGATCCCTGGAAAGATATCCCATGCTCATGGATTGAAAGGTCTAGTATTAAGAAGTCAAAACTACCAAAATTTATCTACAGATTCAAAACAGTTTCTATGGAAATTCCAATGGCCCTTTTCTGCAGAATTAGAAAATTCCAATTCATTTTAGAATTTTAAGTTGTCCTAAATAGCCAACAAATTTGAAAAGAAGAACAAAAATCACCCTTTTTGATTTCAAAAAAATCACAAAATGACAGTAACCTGTGTATGGTACTGGCATTAGAATAGATATAAAACCAGACCAGTTTAATAAAATGAGGGTCCAGAAATAATTCCATATGTCTATGGCAGATCACATCAATAACTCAATAACAAAATGATAAGCAACCCAACTAAAAATGGGAAAAGAACTTGAAGGGCCAAAGGAATTCTTATCCAAAAATGATATACAATGGACCAATAAGCACATGATAAAATGCCAACATCATCAGTCATTCGGGTTCTCAAGGCAAGAATGCTGAAGTGGTTTGCCATTCCCTTCTCCAGTGGACCAGTGGAGTTTTGTCACAACTCTCCACTATAACCCACCATGTGGGTGGCCCTACATGACACGGTTCATATGACCCATCCATCTTGGGTGGCTCTACAGACCATGGCTCATATAGTTTCATTGAGTCAGACAAGTCTGTGATCCTTGTGATCAATTTGATTAATTTCCTATGATTGTGGTTTTCATTCTGTCTTCCCTGTGATGGATTAGGATAAAACTTTTCTAAATCTGGATTTCTAAAAGGCAGAGGAATGAGAGATCAATTTGCCAACACCTGTTGAATCATAGAAAAAGCAAGAGAGTTCCAGAAAAACCATCTACTCTGCTTCGTTGACTACACTGAAGCCTTTGACTGTGCAGATCACAACAAATTTTGGAAAATTCTTCAAGAGATGGGAATACTAGACCACCTTACCTGCCTCCTGAAAAACCTGTATGCAGGTCAAGGAGCAACAGTTAGAGTTGGACATGGAACAACAGACTGGTTCCAAATTGGGAATTGAGTATGTCAAGGCTGTATATTGTTACCCTGCTTATTTAACTAATATGCAGTGTACGTCATGAGAAACACCAGGCTGGATAAAGATTGATAAAGCTAGAATCAAGATTGCCAGGAGAAATATCAATAATATCAGATATGCAGATGACACCACCCTTATGGCATAAAGTGAAGAAGAACTAAAGAGCCTCTTGATGAAGCTGAAAGAGGAGAGTGAAAAAGTTGGCTTAAAACTCAACATTCAGAAAACTAAGATCATAGCATCTGGTCCCATCATTTCATGGCAAATAGATGAGGAAATAATGAAAACAATGAAAGACTTTATTTCCCTTAGCTCCAGAATCACTGCAGATGGTGATGGCAGCCATGAAATTAAAAGATGCTTGCTCCTTGGAAGAAAAACGATGACAAACCTAGGCAGTGTTTTAAAAAGCAGACATTATTTTGCCAAAAAGTCTGTCTAGTCAAAGCTATGGTTCTTCCAGCAGTCCAAGAGTTGGACTATAAAGAAGGCTGAACACCGGAGAATTGATGCTTTAGAACTGTGGTGTTGGAGAAGACTTTTGAGAGGTCCGTGGAGTGCCAGGAGATCAAACCAGTCAATCCCAAAGCAGACAAAGCTGAATATTCACTGGAAGAACTGATGCTGAAGCTGAAGCTCCAATATTTTGGCCACCTGATGCAAAGATCTAACTCATTAGAAAAGACCCTAATGCTGGGAAAGATTGAAGGCAGGAGGAGAAAGGGTTGATGGAAGATAAGATGATTGAATGGCATCATTGACTCAATGGACATGAGTTTAAGCAACCTCCAGGAGATAGTGAAGGACATGGAAGCCTGGCATTTTGCAATTCATAGGATCACAAAGAGTCGGACATGACTGAGTGACTGAACAACATCAGTCATTTAGGTAGTGCAAAACAAAATCTCAGTGAACTTCACACTCACTTAAATGGCTGTAATATACATATATATACATATAAATATACATGTAAAATAACAAATATTTGAGAGTATATGGTGAAATTGTAATTGTTGTATATTACTGAATAAAACATAAAATTATTCAGCTGTTATCAAAAACAGTTCGGCAGTTCCTCTAATAGTAAAATATAATTTGCCATATGACCACATAATCTTAGAATTAAAAATAAATATTCAACTATATGTATATTCATGTTCACAGTAGCACTATTCATGATAGCCAAAAGGTGGAAACAGCTAAAATATCCATGACTGAATGAATAGGTAAATAAATTATAAATATACATTTAATAATGAAATAATTTAATAATGTGTGTGCATAAGTCCCTTCAGTCATATCAGACTCTTTGCAGCTCTATGGACCATAGGCTTCCAGGTTCCTCTGTCCATGGGATTCTTCAGGCAAGAATACTGGAGTGGATTGCCATGCCCTCCTCCTGTGGATCTTCCTGACTCGTAGATTGAACCCATATCGGTTGTGTCTCCTGCCTTGGCAAGCAGGTCCTTTACCACTAGTGCTAACTGGGAAGTCATATATAAATATCAAAGTGATATGATTTAATAATAATATATAATATTTAGATGTACATTTATATTAATGTGATATATATTGAAAGTGAAATCACTCAGTCATGTTCGACTCTTTGAGACCCCCATGAACTGTAGCCCACCAGACTCATCCATCCATGGAATTTTCTAGGCAAGAGTTCTGGAGTGAGTTGTCATTTCCTTCTCCAGGGGATCTTCCCAACCTTGGGATCGAACCTGGGTCTCCCGCATTGCAGGCAGACAGTTTACCGTCTGAGCCACCAGTGAATCCCTCTGATATATATTAAAATAAAATAATAAAATTTTCTCTATATATTATTTCATAATAAAAAGGAAAGAAGTCCTGCTACACTACAATCTGGATGAAATTTCAAAGTAATATGCTAAGTGAAATGAGTCAGACATAACAGGTAGCACAAAATATAGCTCCTTTTTATGAAATATCCAGGATAGATCATCTATAGAGACAGATTGTAGATCAGTGGTTACCAGGGGCCAGAGAGAGAGGAGAACAAGGTCAAACAACTTAATAGGTAGTACTTTGGAATGCTGGAAATGTTTGAGGACTAGATGGAGGTGGTGGTTACACAGCTCTGTATATTTATTAAATACTACCAAGTTGTCCATTCATGTTATGTGAATTTCACCTTAATTAATCATTTTTTTAAGTGTGCTGACCTCTGACTATACCAATGGTTCCTAATTCCACTGCATATTAAAATTACCAGGAGAGGTTTTAAAAATGCCAATGAAAAGGCTATCTGAAACCAATTATGTCAGAATCTCTAGATTTGGGACACAGAGATCAACATTTCTCTTTTTAAGATTCCTGCATTACTGCAGTGTGTGATCAAGTTTGGAAACACATGGTCTAGACCTGTGATTCTGAAATATGGTTCTGGGACCAGTTACATTAGCATAAACTGGTAACATGTTAGAAATTCAGACTCAGAGCCCATTCCAGAGCCACTGAATCAAGAACTCTGAGGAAAGAGCCAAGCAAATTGACGTTTTTACAAGATCTCCAGATAATTCTGATGCAAGGTCAAGTTTGAGAACTCCTAGTCATGCTAGAGTCTGTCTTACCTTGGCCTTTGATGTGTATAGAAATCATCTAGGGATCTTTTAAAAGTGGAACCGAGATTCAGTTATTGTAACAGGACCTGAGATTCTGCGCTTCAAGTGAAGTTTCAGTTAATAGAATATTTTTTTTTATGACTCTCTAATTGCTTCCAATATCCACCCAAGGTTGGAAACCACTAGTCTAGAAAAAGAAACGGCCATTAAACAAAAACAGCACAATTCATCAGTTAATCATAATGGTGCAGTACTTTTCACTTATTTCTCTATTTTGTAATCAGCAATTGAATCAGAGTTCCTAAGTGCCTATTTAAAGCATGTACCAGCTTTTGGGAGTAACATTTTGGGAGTAGCTCATATTGCCCTCAAGGGTTTACAGTCTCCTCAGCGAGACTGCAAAGTGAGCACAGAGTGACGACTGCAAAGGTATAGGAATGCGCCAGATAAGCTCACTCTCAGGTAGCATTTTGTCATAGTATTTTTTAATGAGCTTTTATGTTACAGTAATCCCTGGTGGCTCAGTGGTTAAGAATCTGCCTGCAATGAAGGAGATGCAAAAGATGAAGATTCAATCCCTGGGTCAGGAAGATCCCTTGGAGGAGGGCATGGCAGCCCACTCCAGTGTTCTTGCCTGGAGAATCCCTTGGACAGAGGAGCCTGGTGAGCCACAGTCCACGGGGCCGCAAGGAGTCGGACACGACTGAAGTGACTGAGCACATGCACACACAGTCATATGCAGATGTGTGAGTACGCCACAGTCAGAGTCAAGACACATTTTATGGACTATTGGATTTAAACCTGTATTCTATGGTATCTTCGGGTAGGATTAGAGGGACTTGTTGTGCTTCAGTGGCTGTTAGAGAGGAAGAAAAGAGGTAGACCAAAAAAAAAAAAAAAGTGCAGAGCAAAAGAAAAGAGATAAGACGTGAGACTCTGGGTCCTTTACACCAATTTGCATAACTCTCTTTTGCCCTAGGTAATGTAGGGGATCCTTGCTGAGATCTGCTTTCTTTATATATATATATATATATATATATATATATCTGCTTTCTTATATATATATATTTATGAGTGTGTATATGTGTACATCATAAATATATATTTATACATTATTACAATTATCTCAACTTATACATGGGTACAAAGATTTAGTATGAAACAATGGATTTCAGTACATTCTCAGTCATTTTGCTCAGAGTTGGTACATTTGAAATATATTGGAAAATAATATTCTAGCCCAACCTATTTGGTCTGTGTTGGCCTAAGCATCATTGGGTACATTTCTCATGTGATTCTCATGTGCACTCTTGGGTAGAGACTCCTAGCAGAAGCTATGACATTCTCTAGGGTATGAATGGACATTGTTGTGGGATGCATTCCTGGACCCCCAGGACACCAAGAGGCCTCGAGTAAGCAGTTTTGCAGACAGACTAGGAAAGAAAGAAGAGGGAGCAGGGACAGAGCCTTTTAAACAAAGGAACAGATCTGGCAACACAAAAGATTTATTTGAAGAATCAAGCCAGGGATTTTGACCAAAGGAGAGCAATAGCACAAGGGAGAAATACCGATTTGAATAATAGATAGGGGTGGTATTTTCTAAACAGCATTTTAAAATTATATCCATAACACTACTCTCTTCAAAAGCCTGTGCCATGAAATTCTCATGGAGTAACTTTTCTGCCATTGGAACCTCTGATTTCCATTTTCTTCCAATGTTTTTGACAGAACCAAGTGCCTGTGGATGACTTTCCTCGAGTCCCATGGTGATTTAGGGACTTAGAATAAACACAGGACTTTAGTTTCCTGTCTGGCACTTTTCGTAGACATGACATCCATTTTGAGATCTAAAAAGAAAAGCAAAACAATAAGAACTATAAATTAAACTCTTTCAGAAAACTTTCTTGAAAGAAGCATATAGCTGATAAATATGTCAAGAAATAAACATTATTACTTTGCCTTCAAATGAAGCAAAAATTATAGAATTTCTGCAGTAATTTCTAAACTTAGAGTAAATATATATTTTTTGCTATGACTTTTAGTACTCTAAAGGAGCTTTC
This sequence comes from Capra hircus, assembly GCF_001704415.2. Lineage (NCBI taxonomy): Eukaryota > Metazoa > Chordata > Mammalia > Artiodactyla > Bovidae > Capra > Capra hircus. The sequence goes on along the minus strand of NC_030831.1, from coordinate 18,346,493 downwards.
AAATTAATAATTCACTCATACTGTTCAATGCACCTATAGATTTTCTTCCTAACCTAGAGCTGCTGGACCCTTCAAGATAATTCCCTCTTAATGGATAGGAAGAGGATCTTTTTCATGGATTACTTCTGATAAATCTAGTTTTTAATAGTATAACAGAAATCATAATTCCTTAGAAGTCTTCATTTTCAGAAACTTGAGTATGTAAATTCTTAGATTTATGTGCTGGTCTTACAGTAACAAATTGTAAGAAATTCACCATAGGAGATAACTATGGACACCAAAGGAACCAGAGGAAATACCTAGCACAAAACTCCTCTAGACCATAGTCAATCATTGATCTACTCATTCATTCTGAACACCCTTCAGCCCCTTCCAGTTCAGTTATTTTTCTAGCTCTCTATGGGCAAAGATTGTGAGACACATCGTCTCTCCTTGAGTTCACAGCCTCTAGAAAGTCTGATATTGCTCATTTAGCTCACATATCACATTCTTCAAATTTTGTTGACATGAGTTACTAGAGCTTAAGGATGGCAAGTTTCACTAGAGTAAAGAAGAATTTTAATCTTAAAGGAAATGGGAGACTAGAAAACCAGTTGGAGTAGAAACTCATACATGGATTGCAAAAGATTCATCAGAAAGAATGAAGCAAGAATTTCCAGATCAGAAAACTCACGTCCTATTTGTCTTTGACTAGGCAGCATCTCTGACAGTACTTAGATTTTGAATTTTGATTTGTTGTACCAAAACTCTTTAGTATTAATATTGTGTACAGCATTTTAGATCCATCCAGTCCATTCTAAAGGAGATCAGTCCTGGGTGTTCTTTGGAAGGAGTGATGCTAAAGCTGAAACTCCAGTACTTTGGCTACCTCATGTGAAGAGTTGACTCATTGGAAAAGACTGATGCTGGGAGGAATTGGGGGCAGGAGGAAAAGGGGACGACAGAGGATGAGATGGCTGGATGGCATCACCAGCTTGATGGATGTGAGTTTGAGTGAACTGTGGGAGTTAGTGATGGACAGGGAGGCCTGGGTGCTGCTATTCATGGGGTCGCAAAGAGTCGGACATGACTGAGCGACTGAACTGAACAGCATTTTTCTAGAGCCTGGAATGGAACTATAATGAAAATTATTCACTAAACAAAAAACACACCATGAAAAGTTAGATATGGCACACGGAACACCAGGGTAATGTGATAGAAGAGAGGTCTACAGCATTAGGTTTTTGCCATGGTTTAGCAACTTCACCCTGCATGGCCTGAGCTGAAAAGCCTGAACTTTAGTTTAACTGAATGTTCTCTAAAATTGCATGTACTTTATCCTGTGAAGGTAGAAACAGTAGAAAAGATTGACTGATTATTCCAAATGCAAATCTGATCACAAGATAGGTGTTCAATAAATGTGAATTATTATTACTTAGTTGTGAGTATGTAGAGGAATTAATTATGTAAGATGCACAAATAAAATGTTTCACTTCTAGATCCTGAATCTAGTAAAAGTGTTGTCAGCTCCTTGAACAGTAAAATAATATTCCATTTGTCTACTAAATTTTACTACTTTCAGGAAAATGGCCTTAAATACTTTAGAAAACTTGCAAGAGCAAACAAACAAACAAATTCTGGTTTGAGATATATTTATATTTGACTATTAAACCAGCCAGAAGTTTCATTCCTGGGGTATTCTAATCATGTGAGTTTTAGTTCATTTGGGTAACTTATGCTTAACTCTGCTCTGATGAAAATAGAACATTTTGTTATTGTGTGAGAAGGTAAACTAATTGATAGAGACCTGACTCTATGAACTAATTGTGGAAGCAAATTCTTCAGTAGAGAGTTCAATGTATTTCCTATTTGCCAAGACGGATGAAGCGTATGGATAAGTTACCAATTACTAACCATTCAATAACCAATTAATTAATTAATAACCAATTAATAATCTCTCTCACCATTTAATAAAACTAGGAACATTTTTCATTCATAGCTCTGTGACAATTTTTATGAATGTTTGCATTGTTGGGAATGCATTTCCAGAGACCACTCCTATGTACCTTTCTTGATTCAGTAGAAGTCTACTCTGTTTCAGGGCTGGAGTTAAATTACTTCTTGGGGTGGGGCTTCTAGGTATCAGGGCAGACATATAGACCAGGCCCATTACCTTGCAGTCAGACCAGATGTGGAGCCAGCACCCTGTCATCTTTCACTTTGATAGGGTGGAAGGCTCTTTTGCACTTGATCTTTGGAGAGAATTCAGTTGGTGCCACTACCCTCTATTTCTCTCTAGTGCTCTGCTCAAAACCTTTAAAACCCCACTGTTTGAAGAAACAGGAAGTGTAAAGGAATAGAGTTTATCTAACATCTAATGAAAGAGAAATGTAAACAAACAAACCTTGTGTCACCATTTCAGATGAGGAAAACAAGTACAAGCGTATCCTCCAGTGGCAAGAGGAAAGCCAGGTGAAGGTCCCACCCCAGATCTTACTTTTGCTTTAAAAGCTGTGTTTAATTGTTAGTCACGATGCACTGTGGGCAGAACAATTAGTTGTATCTATATTAGATCTAAGCTGTAATTATTTGTTACATTAATCATGGCTAGAGTGAGAATTTAATTAGTCACGAACATTAAGAGAATTTTTCTGAAGTGAAGGAAAAATGTTTTATTTTGTTTGGCGATCTGATTAGAGGGCACCGTAGCCAGCTGGTAGAGCTGGAAGGGCCAGGACCTTCAAGGTTTGCTATCTATTTACTAAGAAATCTGAATCCAGCTGACCTCCTGTCATTTTGTGTTATGCATCCAAGTGGCAAATCCCTGTGCAGTTTCCTCAGTACAAGTAAGGGACATTGGATGTCATCTAGCATTTCAGATGGGCTATCAGATGTCAATTTTACTCAGTTCTTTTACTCACTTCTTATTGGTCTCCTTTATTTACTGTATACCTCTGTTTTCATGATGATGAAGATGTTAGCAGAGAAATTCCAGGAAATGGGGAAGGAAATGCCCAGAGGCAAGTCCACATGGATTTAGATTAGTATTTATCTCTGTGTAGTATTCTGAAAGGAGTAACTGGACTTTTGGCATTCATCTAATCATATGTAGCTGACATCCAATGTCTCAAAGCTCTGCAATCTGTCCGTGCTTTTCAAATTAGAAATATAAAGACTTTGGTGGGGGGTCCTTGGGGGAGGAAACAAAGTGTAAATGTGGTGGCTCTGATAGTGTGGGCCACGATGTTTGATAATGTGGCACATTTAATGAGTCACAAAAGTAGAGCTGTTATCGCCCCAAACAGCTCTACCCTGCTGATTCCAGTGAAAACTTTTAGACAAACTCAGCGTTCTTTTGCTCATTACACTGACCTGTCAGAAATGACAACTTGGCCCAGTCTGGTTATTCCATGCTGACAAGGTACCATTCAGGCTTCACGGCAATAATGTCAGCTTTTAAAGGTGCAATGTACTTAAGGAAGCTCATTTCTATGATTTGGCCAAAAAGAGCCATTTTCCTTGTCAGTGGTGAGGAATGCCTTAGTTTTCTTTAAATTAGGAGTCGTTTTCATGGAGATTGTTCCTGGGAAAACCTGCAGAAAGGAGAAAAGCTATTTTTTGAAAGGTTTAAAATAATTTAGCCTACTGAGCAATGGTGTGATTACCTGGTGGTGTGTTGAAGATAGCTAGGGATGCTCTGCTCTGTCTAAAGCATGCTTCAAAACTACCAATAATGCAAAAAATAAAACTTCAATTTGGACTTGAAGAGTATGCACTGTTCCCTGCAAGCAAAGAGTGGTGAGTTGGAAACTTTTTTCTATGCAGTTTGGGGCATATGCAGATTCTATTCAGAACCTGGAGCAAGGCCAAAGTGACAGTATGACAAAGTGCTATACTTCTGGTCTGGAAGCATATTTCTCCTTAGCTTTCCCCAGGAAGAAGGGACAGAAAGAATATTAAAGTTAGTATTGAGCTTTATTTTTACAACAGATCCAGAATAAATGTAAAGAAAATTGGCGATGAGCTACCAAATTGGAATAGGAGACAGGAAAACAAATAAACTGACAATGCCTTCTTTGATTTTTCCCATCAGCACAATGTTATATTTGAGTCCACTCATATGCCAGGTCCTTGGCAGAACTGAAATTATATTTTGACATTTAAATTTGAATTGTCTTTATTAGTTTAACATAAGTAGATAGGTAGATAGATGGAAAGAATTGCCTTTGCTTCAAGGGTGCCTAAGCCTTCACCAACACTAGTGGATTCAAATTCAACTCTACTGCCTCATGTTTTGTTTTTGATTTTGCTCCCTGTTTCAGGTTCCATGATACATTCTAGGACTGATTGATGTCAGTGTCTAACCAACTCTTGTGGTGAGCTACACTGAGGGTTCAAAGAAAACTCCAGAAACAATATTTTGATTTTGGTTAGGATTTTTGTTTGTTCGTATCTTTTTAAATATCCACTCTCTATTTTAATATAAGAAAATTTGGGATGGTCTTTGCATTCACGTCATACTCAGACTCTAAGTTTCTGAGTATGGCTACCCAACTATTTTCATGTGAGGAAACATGGAATGACCCAAAACACCTTTCCAATCCCCATGCTTTCTTCTATTTTTCAGTTCAGAAACTAGAGGTTTCCCAAATATTCATGACCAAAGTATATGAGTCAAAACTTCTACAAATACACATGGTAAGATTGCATTCATTACCTGGATAATGGAAGGTATACTGGATCTGTAGAATTAGGTTCTGTAATTGTACTTTTTATTATTTGCACCTAGTAATCAGTCAACCAATATATTTATATTAAGAAGTCAATACTCCTGTGCTCTAGAAAAGAGTATATTATCCTCAAAATCTTATTACATAGGGGAGGCTATACTGAAACATAACAAATACAAGAGGAAAACACTATTTGATGAACAGGTGCCTATGACTGTTAAGTATAGGAGGTTAAGAAAATGTGGAGGAAGATAATGGTGTTAGTGACTGCCTTAACAACTCAAACAAATTTGCAAATGTGGACTCAGAAGACATTCCAGGAAAGTGCTACTGTGAGTAAAAGTTCATATGACTTGTATCTGAGCTTCCTTTGTGGCTCAGTTGGTAAAGAATCCACCTGCAATGAGGGAGACCTGGGTTTTATCCCTGGTTTGGAAAGATTCCCTAGGGAAGGGAAAGGCTACCCACTCCAGTATCCTGGCCTAGAGAATTCCATGGACTGTATAGTCCATGGGGTCACAAAGAGTCAGACACGACTGAGGGATTTTCACACATGTATCTGGGGAGAGGGAATTTTGGTTGAATGGGCTATTTCAGCTTTGAAATAGATAACATTGAAAGGAAAATGTGGAGCTTCCATGGAGGCAGCATTGAATGATAGAAAAAAGATTTCCTTGGGAAGTATGGCGATTTTTAACAATATTAATTTTTCAACCAATAAATACGATATATATTTCTATTTGTTTGTCATCTTCACGTTCTTTCCTCAATGTCTTATAGTTTTCCAACTATAAGTCTTGTACTCCTTGGCTGCATTTTTTCCTAGGTGTTGTATTCTTTTTGATGCACTGGTAAGTAGAATTGTTTATTTAGTTTATCTTTCTGACAGTTTCTTATTGGTATATAAAAATAAAGTAGACTTCAGTATATTAATGGAGAAGGCAATGGCATCCCACTCCAGTACTCTGGAAAACCCCATGGACGGAGGAGCCTGGTGGGCTGCAGTCCATGAGGTGGCTAAGAGTCGGACACGACTGAGCAACTTCACTGTCACTTTTCACTTTCATGCATTGGAGAAGGAAATGGCAACCCACTCCAGTGTTCTTGCCTTGAGAATCCCAGGGACGGGGGAGCCCAGTGGGCTGCCATCTATGGGGTTGCACAGAGTTGGACATGATTGAAGCGACTTAGCTGCAGCAGCAGCAGTATATTAATATGAGATCCTTCAATTTTACTGGACTCTTATTCTAATAAGTTTTGGTGGCACATTTAGGATTTTCTATATGTACAGCATCATGTCTTCTGCAAACCATGACAGTTATACTTCTTCCTTCCCAGTTTAGTCCTTATAGTACTTTTTTTAGTCTGTTGCTACTACTAGGATTTTTAATACTATATTGAATGAAAGTGATGAGAATGGGCATCCCTGTCTTATTCCTGATCTTAGAGCAAAAGCTTTCAGGTTTTCACTATTGAGGACAATGTTTTCTCTAGTTTTCTCATACATGGTCTTTATTAAATGAGACATGACCCTCTATAACCATAGAGAGTTGAGAGTTTTATCATAAATGAAAGTTGAATTTTTTCAACATTTTTCCTATAACTTTTGAGATATTCTTATAATTTTATTTTTCAATTTGTTAATGTGGCATATCAAATTCTGTTGATTTGTGGAAATTAAACCATCTGCAGCTCTAGGATAAATCCAATTTGATCATTGTGGATGTTCCTTCTAGTGTATTGTTGCTTTGTTAATATTGTCTTTCATATTTTCACATCTACGTTTATCAGTGATACTTGACATTTACCTATTATGTGGTATCTTTGTCTGGTTTTGATAACAAACTAATCCTGGCCTCATATAATGAGGTTGGAAGTGTTCCTTCCTCTTCAGTTTTGTTGGAATATTTTGGAAAAACAAGTGTTAACTGTTACTTAATTATTATTATTATTATTATTTTTTTTTTCAGAATTCACATATGAAGCCATCCAATCCTGAACTCTGGTCTGCTGGGAGATTTTTATTTTTAGCTGATTCAATTTTTACTGATAATTGGCCTGTTCATATCTTCTATTTCTCCTGGTTCAGTCTTTAGACATTTCACATTTCTGGGATTTTGTTCATTTCTTCTAGGTTGTACATTTTATTAGCATACAGTTATTCATAGTAATGAGCTTCCAGGCTGCACTAGTGGTAAAGAAACTGCCTGGAGAGGTAAGAGATGCAGGTTTGATCCCTAGGTCAGGAAGATCCCATGAAGGAGAGCATGGGAACCCACTCCAGTATTCTTGCTTTGAGAATCCCATGGACAGAAGAGCCTAGAGTTCTATGGTCCATAGTGTTGCAGAGTCAGACACAACGGAAGTGACTTAGCACACATGCATTTATAGTAATATCTTATGATCTTTTGTGTTTTTGTGATGTAGGTTGTAGCATCTTTTTCATTTCTGATTTAGGTTTTCTCTCTTTTTTTCTTGATGAATCTGGCTAAAGGTTTATCAATTTTGTTTATCATTTTAAACAATCATCCTTTATTTTTATTGATCTTTTCTATTGTTTTATAGTCTCTATTTCATGAATTTCTGTTCTGATTTTATTATTTATTCCTTCTACTAACTTTGAATTTTCTTCTTCTTTTCTCTTCTTTTTATATTTCCTTTATGTGTAAAATTAAATTACTTGACGTTCCTCTTATTTTCTGAGGTAGGTTTGTATAGCTATAAACTCTGCCTTTAAAACTACTTTGTCCTATAGATTTTTAGGCATTTTGCTTCTGTTTTCATTTGTTTCCAGCTATTATTAATTTTCTTTTTTATTTCTTCAGTTCACTATTAATTGTTGAGTAGCATATTTTATTGGAGAAGGCAATGGCAACCCACTCCAATATTCTTGCCTGGAAAATCCCATGGACGGAGGAGCCTGGTGGGCTGCAGTCCATGGGGTTGCAAAAAGTCGGACACGACTGAGCAACTTCACTTCACTTTTCACTTTCCTGCATTGGAGACGGAAATGGCGACCCACTCCAGTGTCCCTGCCTTGAGAATCCCAGGGATGGCAGAGCCTGGTGGGCTGCTGTCTATGGGGTTGTAGAGAGTTGGACACGACTGAAGTGACTTAGCAGCAGCAGCAGCAGCATATTTTATAACCTCTATATATTTGTATATTTTGAAGGGTTTTTTTGTTTTAATATTTTATTTCTAGTCCAAACTTTTCTGGTCAGAGAAGGTGCTTCATTATTGTTTTAGTTTTTTAACTTTATTGAAACTTAGTTTGTAGCCCAGCTGTGATCTATCCTGTAAAATATTCCATGTGCTCTTGCAAAGAATGTGCATACTGCTTCTTTTGAATAGAATGCTCTTTTTATCAATAGATAAATAGATACATAAATTCTGCCTATCTAATGTATCATTTAAGGACAATTTTCTGATTACTTTTTGTCTGGATTACTTGTCAACTGATCTGAGTGAGAATTAAAGTCTCCTGAAAGTGAAAATCACTCAGTTGTGTCTGACTCTTCAAAACCCAATGAACTAAACTGTCCATGGAATTCTCTAGGCCAGAATACTGGATTGGTTAGCCTTTCCCTTGTCCAGGGGATCCTCCCAACCCAGGGATTGAACCCAGATCTCCATATTGCAGGGAGATTCTTCAGCTGAGCCACAAGGGAAGCATAAGAATACTAGAGTGGGTTGCCTATTCCTTCTTCAGTGGATCTTCCCAACCCAGGAATTGAACCGGGGTCTCCTGCATTGCAGGCAGATTCTTTACCAACTGAGCTATTAGGGAAGCACTAAATTCTCCTACTATTGTGTAATGGGCTTCTCTGATGGCTCAGTGGTTAAGAATCTGCCTGCCAATGCAGGAGCTGCAGGAGATGCCGGTTTGATCCTTGGGTCTGGAAGATTCCTGTGAGGAGCAAATGGCAATCAACTCCAGCTGATAAATGCCAGGATAATCCCATGGACAAAGGAACTTGTTGGGCTAGAGGCCATGGGATCGTGAAGAGTCAGACATCACTGAAAGATTGAGCATGCACATATGATCATGTAGTCAATTTTTCCCTTTATGTTTTTGTTAATATTTGCTTTATGTCAATAAATGCTTGAGAGAATTTGGAGACAAGGGAAAGTACCCACATTATGGGAATGTGAATTGGTACAGCCACTAAGGGGGAACAATATGGAAGTTCCTTAAAAAGTAAAAATAGAGCTACCACATAACCCTGCAATCCCACACCTGAGTGTATATCCAGAGAAAACATGGTCTGAAAGGATTCATGCATCCCAGTGTTCACTGCAGCACTGTTTACAATAGCCAAGACATGGAAGCAACCTAAATGTCCATGGACGTAGTAATACATAAAGAAGATGTGGTACATATATATAATGAAGTATTACTCAGCTATTAAAAAATAATTAGATAATGCCATTTACAGCAACATGAATGGACCTAGAGATTGTCATCCTGAGTGAACTAAGCCAGAGAGAGAAAGATAAATACTCTATGGTACCCCTTATAAGTGGAATCTAAAAAGAAATGTTACAAATGAACTTGTTTACAAAGTAGAAAGAGATTCAGAGACTTAGAGGATGAACTTATGGTTTCTGGGGGGAAGGAATTTTTTTAAAGACTTTGGGATGATCATGTACACACTGCTACATTTAAAATGTATAATGGACAAGGACCTAATGCGTAGTATGTAGAACTCTGCACAATGTTATGTGGCAGCTGGATGGCAGGGGAGTTTGGGAGAGAATGGATACGTGTATACGTATGGCTGAGTCCCTTCGCTGTTCACTTGAAACTATCACAACATTGTTAATTGGTTTATGTTCTGTGTTCTCCATTTGTTGTCTATATATCCTACAGACAAGAAATGGAGAACACAGAACAGATCTCTACTCCAGAGCCCCACAGAGTTTGGCTCAGTTTTAATAGGAAACTAGGCGCGGGCAGCTGCGACTTGGCACACTAAGTGCAGGCGGCTGCGACCTGGCTCACTAAGCGCGGCCGGCCGAGAGGTGTTACCCCACGTCTGAGGTCAGGGGCAGCGGCTGAGAGTGCCAGGCTTGGATGGCACAGGAACAGCTGAGAGGAGCTACCCAAGTCTGAGGTCAGGGGCAGCGGCCCAGAGGAGCTACTCCGCATTCGAGGTCAGGGGCAGTGGCTGAGAGGAGCAACCCTGTGTCCAAGGCCAGGGATGGCGGCCAAGAGGAGCTACCCTACCTCTGAGGTCAGTGGCGGCTAGGAGAAGACACCCCACATCCGAGGTAAGGGCAGCAGCCGAGAGGAGCTACCCTGCATCCTAGGCCAGGGGCGGCGGCTGGGAGGAGCAACCCCAGGAGGGGTGGCTGCATTGGTGCAGGAGGGCCTAGAGGAGCTATCCCACATTGAAGGTCAGGAAGGGCTGTGGTAAGGAGATACCCATCGTCCAAGGTAGGAGATACCCATGGTCCAAGGTAAGGAGCAGCGGCTGTGCTTTGCTGGAGCAGCCGTGAAGAGATACTCCACACACAAGGTAAGAGAAACCCAAGTAAGATGGTAGGTGTTGCAAGAGAGCATCAGACAGCAGACACACTGAAACCATACTCACAGAAAACTAGTCAATCTAATCACACTAGGACCATAGCCTTGTCTAACTCAATGAAACCAAGCCACACCTGCAGGGCAACCCAAGATGGGCGGGTCATGGTGGAGAGGTCTGACAGAATGTAGTCCACTGGAGAAGGGAATGGAAAACCACTTCAGTATTCTTGCCTTGAGAACCCCATGAACAGTATGAAAAGGTAAAATGATAGGATACTGAAAGAGGAACTCCCCAGGTCATTAGGTGCCCAATATGCTCCTGGAGATCAGTGGAGAAATAACTTCAGAAAGAATGAAGGGATGGAGCCAAAGCAAAAACAATACCCAGTTGTAGATGTGACTGGTGATAGAAGCAAGGTCCGATGCTGTAAAGAGCAATATTGCATAGGAACCTGGAATGTCAGGTCCATGAATCAAGGCAAATTGGAAGTGGTCAAACAAGAGATGGCAAGGGTGAACGTCAACATTCTAGGAACCAGTGAACTAAAATGGACTGGAATGGATGAATTTAGCTCAGATGACCATTATATCTACTACTGCGGGCAGGAATCCCTCAGAAGAAATGGAGTAGCCATCATGGTCAACAAAAGAGTCCGAAATGCAGTACTTGGATACAATCTCAAAAATGACAGAATGATCTCTGTTTGTCTCCAAGGCAAACCATTCAATATCAGAGTTATCCAAGTCTATGCCCCAACCAGTAATGTTGAAGAAGGTGAAGGTGAATGTTTTTACGAAGACCTACAAGGCCTTTTAGAACTAACACCCAAAAAAGGTGTCCTTCTCATTATAGGGGACTGGAATGCAAAAGTAGGAAGTCAAGAAACACCTGGAGTGACAGGCAAATTTGGCCTTGGAATGCGGAATGAAGCAGGGCAAAGACTAATAGAGTTTTGCCAAGAAAATGCACTGGTCATAGCAAACACCCTCTTCCAACAACACAAGAGAAGACTCTACACATGGACATCACCAGATGGTCAACACCGAAATCAGATTGATTCTATTCTTTGCAGCCAAATTTGGAGAGGCTCTAAACAGTTAACAAAAACAAGACCAGGAGCTGACTGTGGCTCAGATCATGAACTCCTTATTACCAAATTCAGACTCAAATTGAAGAAAATAGGGAAAACCGCTAGACCATTCAGGTATGACCTAAATCAAATCCCTTATGATTATACAGTGGAAGTGAGAAATAGATTTAACGGCCTAGATCTGACAGATAGAGTGCCTGATGAACTATGGAATGAGGTTTGTGACATTGGACAGGACACAGGGATCAAGACCATCCCCATGAAAAAGAAATGCAAAAAAGCAAAATGGCTGTCTGGGAAGGCCTTAAAAACAGCTGTAAAAAGGAGAGGTGAAAAGCAAAGGAGAAAAAGAAAGATATAAACATTTGGATGCAGAGTTCCAGAGAATAGCAAGAAGAGATAAGAAAGCCTTCTTCAGTGATCAATGCAAAGAAATAGAGGAAAAGAACAGAATGGGAAAGACTAGAGATCTCTTCAAGAAAATTAGAGATATCAAGGGAACATTTCATGCAAAGATGGGCTCGATAAAGGACAGAAATGGTATGGACCTAACAGAAGCAGAAGATATTAAGAAGAGGTGGCAAGAATACACAGAAGAACTGTACAAAAAAGATCTTCACGACCTAGATAATCATGATGATATGATCACTAATCTAGAGCCAGACATCTTGGAAAGTGAAGTCAAGTGGGCCTTAGAAAGCATCACTATGAACAAAGCTAGTGGAAGTGATGGCATTCCAGTTGAGCTGTTTCAAATCCTGAAGGATGATGTTGTGAAAGTGCTGCACTCAATATGCCAGCAAATTTGGAAAACTCAGTAGTGGCCACAGGACTGGAAAAGGTCAGTTTTCATTCCAATTCCAAAGAAAGGCAGTGCCAAAGAATGGTCAAACTACCACACAATTGCACTCATCTCACATGCTAGTAAAGTAATGCTCAAAATTCTCCAAGCCAGACCTCAGCAATACGGGAACCGTGAACTCCTTGATGTTCAAGCTGGTTTAAGAAAAGGCAGAGGAACCAGAGATCAAATTGCCAACATCTGCTGGATCATGGAAAAAGCAAGAGAATTCCAGAAATACATCTACTTCTGCTTTATTGACTATGCCAAAGTCTTTGACTGTGTGGATCACAATAAACTGTGGAAAATTCTGAAAGAGATGGGAATACCCGGCCACCTAACCTGCCTCTTGAGAAATCTGTATGCAGGTCAGGAAGCAGCAGTTAGAACAGGACATGGAACAACAGACTGGTTCCAAATAGGAAAAGGAGTACGTCAAGGCTGTATATTGTCACCCTGCTTATTTAACTTATATGCAGAGTACATCGTGAGAAACGCTGGACTGGAAGAAACACAAGCTGGAATCAAGATTGCCAGGAGAAATATCAATAGCCTTAGATATGCTTAGAGGACAGCACCCTTATGGCAGAATTTGAAGAGGGAATAAAAAGCTTGTTGATGAAAGTGAAAGAGGACAGTGAAAAAGTTGGCCTAAATCTCAACATTCAGAAAACGAAGATCATGGCATCTGGTCCCATCACTTCATGGGAAATAGATGGAGAAACAGTGGGAACATTGTCAGACTTCATTTTTTTAGGCTCTAAAATCACTGCAGATGGTGATTGCAGCCATGAAATTAAAAGACGCTTACTCCTCAGAAGAAAAGTTATGACCAATGTAGATAGCATATTCAAAAGCAGAGACATTACTTTTCCAACTAAGGTCTATCTAGTCAAGGCTATGGTTTTTCCTGTGGTCATGTGTGGATGTGAGAGTTTTACTGTGAAGAAGGCTGAATGCTGAAGAATTGATGCTTTTGAACTGTGGTGTTGGAGAAGACTCTTGAGAGTCCCTTGGACTGCAAGGAGATCCAACCAGTCCATTCTGAAGGAGATCAACCTTGGGATTTCTTTGGAAGGAATGATGCCAAAGCTTAAACACCAGTACTTTGGCCACCTCAATGGAAGACTTGACTCATTGGAAAAGACTCTGATGCTGGGAGGGATTGGGGGCAGGAGGAGAAGGGGAATATAGAGGATGAGACGGCTGGATGGCATCACTGACTCGGTGGACGTGTCTGAGTGAACTCCAGGAGTTGGTGATGGACAGGGAGGCTTGGCATGCTGTGATCATGGGGTCGCAAAGAGTCAGACACGAGTGAGCAACTGAACTGACTGAACTGAATACAAAATAAATTCTGGGAGGGATTGGGGGCAGGAGGAAAAGGGGACAACAGAGGATGTGATGGCTGGATGGCATCACCAATTTGATGGACGTGAGTCTGAGTGAACTCCGGGAGTTGTTGATGGACTGGGAGGCCTGGCATTGTGCAATTCATGGGGTTGCAAAGATTTGGACATGACTGAGTGGCTGAACTGAACTGAACTGAATACAAAATAAAAAGTTTTAGAAAATATTTGCTTTATATATTTAGGCTCCTATATTGGGTTCATGTGTATTTACAATTATTATATCTACCTGTTGGACTGATGCAGTTATCATTATACAGTGTCATTCTTCGTCTCTTTTTACAGTCTTTGCTTTAAAGTCAATTTTTTTTCTGTCAATTTTTCCATTTACATGAGATATGGTTTTTTTTGTAATTTTTCACTTCTAGACTATGGGTGTCTTTAGATCTGTATTTAGTCATTTATAGGCAGCCTATATATAGAATTTGTTTTATTTTATCCAGTCAGCCACTCTGTCTTTTGATTGAAGCATTTACTGTACATTTAAAGCAATTATTGATAAGTGTGCATTCATTGCCATTCTGTTGATTGTTCTCTGTTTCATAGCTCTTTTTCATTCCTTTCTTCTTCTTTTACTCTTTTCCTTTCTGATTGATTACTACCTTTAGCGTTATGTTTGGATTCCTTTAGACTGTGTTTTTGTAGTCATTATAGGTTTTTGCTTTATGGTTAATATGACATTCATACATATTTTACTTATGATTATTTTGAGATGATGATCTCTTAAGTCCGAACACAGTCTAACAGCCCTGCATACTTTTTTCCCTCCCTCTAAGTTCAATGCTTTTGCCATCATATTTTATATTTTGGTTTTGTGTATCCCTTAACTACTTACTGCAGATATGGATAATTTTACTCTTTTCGTCTTTTGACCTTCATACTGATTTTATAAGTGGTTGCTTGGCTCACCTTTACTGTATATTTGTCTTTATCAATGACATTTTCCTTTTGTAATTTTTTTTATATCTCTAGTTGTAGTGTTTTCTTTTCCATTTAGAGAAGTTGCTTTGCATTTCTTATAAAGCTGGTTTAGTAGTGATACATTATTTTAACCTTTGCTTATCTATAGTTCATTTCAGTTCAGTAACTCAGTCATGTTCAACTCTTTGTACTACCTTGGACTGCTGCACGCCAGGCCTCCCTGCTGCTGCTGCTGCTGCTGCTAAGTTGCCTAGTCATGTCTCACTCTGTGCGACCCCATAGACGGCAGCCCACCAGGCTCCCCATCCCTGGGATTCTCCAGGCAAGAACACTGGAGTGGGTGCCCATCGCCAACTCTTGGAGTTTATTCAAATTCATGTCCATATCTATAAGACTGTTTATATTTCTGCTTCCAATCCTAGTGAAATCCTTGCCAGGTAGATTATTCATAGTTGCTTTTTTCCCCCCTCCTTTTATCACTTTGGATATATTGTCTCACTCCCTCCTGGCCTGTAGTTTTAATAAAAAGTCAACTGATGGTCCAATGGCAGTTCCTTGTGTGATGTTGTTCAGTCGCTAAGTTGTGTCTGACTCTTTTGCCACCCCATGAAGTGCAGCATGCCAAGTTTCCCTGTCCTTCACTATCTCTTGGAGTTTGCTCAGACTCATGTCCGTTGAGTTCATGGTGCCATCCAACCATCTCATTCCCTGATGCCACCTTCTCCTCCTGCCCTCAAACTTTAACAGCTTCAGGATCTTTTCCATTGAGTTAGCTCTTTGCATTATGCAGCCAAAATACTGGAGCATCAATTTCAACATCAGTCTTCCCAAAGAATACTCAGGATTAATTTCCTTTAGTATTGGCAGGTTTGATCTCCTTGCAGTCCAAGAGACTCTCAAGAGTCTTCTCCAACACTACAGTTCTAAAGCATAAATTCTTTGGCGCTCAGCCTTCTTTATGGTCCAACTCTCACATCTGTTTATGACTCCTGGAAAAACTGTAGATTTGACTATACGGACCTTTATCAGCAAAATGATGCCTCTGCTTTTTAATGTGCTATCTAGGTTTGTCATAGCTTTTCTTCCAAAGAGTAAGCTTTTTTTTTTTTTTTTTTTTAATTTTATGGCTGCAGTCACTGTCTGCAGTGATTTTGGAGGACAAGAAAATAAAATCTGTTACTGTTTCCATTTTTTCACCATCAATAGAATATGCCATGAAGTGATGGGACCAGATGCCATGATCTTAGTTTTATGAATGTTGCTTTAACCCAGCTTTTACACTCTCCTCTTTCATCTTTATCAAGGTACTCTTTAGTTCCTCTTTTCTTTCTGCCATAAGGATGGTGATATCTGCATACCTGTGTTGTTGATACTTCTCTAGGCAATCTTGGTTCCAGCTTGTGATTCATCTAGCCTAGAATTCATATACCCTTTGTATGTAACTAGCTGTTTTTCCCTTGTTGCTTTTAAAATTATCTATCTTGAATTTTTCCATTTTAAATATAATTTGTCTTGGTATGGTACACATGCTCAGTTGCTCCAAGACATGCGGGATCTTCCCAGACCAGGGATCAACTTCATGTCTCCTGCATGGCAGGTGGATTCTTAATGACTGAGCCACCAGGGAAGCCCCCCTGTGCATTTTTGGCTTCCCTGGTGGTTTTAGGTGGTAAGGAGTCCACCTTTGATGTGGGGGACCCAAGTTCCATCACAGGGTTGGGAAGATCCACTCAAGAAGGGAATGGCAACCCACTCCAGTATTCTTGCCTGGAGAATTCCTGGACAGAAGAGACTGGTAGGCTACAGACCATGGGGTTGCAAAAAGTCAGACAAAACTGAGTGACTAACACTTTCTTTCTTTCTTCTCTATCTTGAGTTTTTCCATTTTAATTATAAGTTGTCTTTGTGTGGACCTCTTTATATTTATCTGTTTGAGGATCTTTGTGGACCTGAAAGTCTATTTTCTTCCTGAGGTCAGAGACGTTTTAAACTATTATTTCTTCAAATAAATTTTCTGCCCTTTTCTCTCTTCTTCCTTCTGGAACCCCTATAATGTGAGTGTTAGTATGCTGAATGCTGCCCCAGTGATCCCTTAAAATCTCCTCATTTTTCAAAAATATTCTTTCTTTTATTCTGTTTAGTTTAGATTATTTTTACTACTCTTCCTTATCTTCCAGTTTGTCGATCCATTCCTTAGACAGTATCATCTAATCTACTGTCAATTCATTCTAGTGTGTGTGTGTGTGTGTTAATTTCAGTTATTTTATTCTTCAGTTCTATTTGTTTTTTCCTTATATTTTCTAACTTTTCAATGTGCTGAACCATTCCTATCCAGTTTTTATAATTATTATATTGAACTCTTTTAAATAGATTGTTTACATCCACTTTGTTTAGTTTTATTGGTGGGGGTTTGTCTCCCCCCCCCTCCCATTAGGAACATACTCTTCTGTCTCTTCATTTTGCCTAATTCTCTGTGTATTTCTGCTTTTTTAGGTAGCTCAGTTACATTTCCTGACTGTGGAGAAGTGGCCTTATATAGGAAATGTCCTGTGATGCACAGAAGCTCATTCCCCTCTGGTCATCAGAGCCTTAGGGGTACTCCTTATATAAGCTGCATGGGCCCTGATGTTGTAGTGAGGCCAACTACTTTTTGTGTTCTGGTAAGTGGGTCTGACTTCTGACTTCTCATTGGCTTCTAAGTCGTGCTCATGAGGTGGTTACTGACCCACCAGGGGCAGAGCGTATCTGACTGCACTGCTCAAGGGTTTCTGGGGCTCAGGCTGGGTCACTATGGGTAGCAAGTCCTCAACATTAATTGGCTAGAAGAAGCACTCCAAAATGATTCTTGTCAGGAGGACATTTGTTTTCTTGTAGATAAATGGCTGCCCCAAACATTTATGTCCTCAGGGAAGTTCCACTGACATTTTGTTCTTCCAGAGGCTCTCCAAGATCTGTAAGTGGGTCTGCCCCAGGCTTATTTCAAATTATTGCCTTTGTGCTGGGATTTGGAGTGTGTGAGATTCTGTGCACACCCTTTAAAATTGGAATTTTTCTTTCCTACAACCCTCCAGCTCTAGCTTATTCAAGCCTCACTGGCCTTCAAAGTCAGAGCTTCTGGTAACTTGTCTTCCCCCTGCAGTAACCTGTGGTGTTGCTCAGACGCTTTGTTCCTTGGGGAGAACCTTTACTATTATGATTACTGTCTTATTTTTAGGTCACCTACCTGGGAATGTGGATCTTGACTATGCTGTGTCTCTGCCTCCAGTACATCTCCTTGGAGTTCCTTCTTTATATCTTTTATTGTGGATAGCCTTTTCTGCGAGTCTTCAGGTCATACTCACAGAGAGTTGTTCTGTGAATAGTTGCAATTTTCTGTTCCTATGGAAGGAAGTGAGCTCCGGGTTTTTCTACTCTACAGGCTTGGCCACACCTCTCTAGCACTGCTATTTTACTATACTGTCTGTTTACTTTCCCTTACATTGTTGAGAATATTGAGAGTTTATGTTTAATTATTTTTAATACAAACACAATTCTGTGGCTCAACACAGTTTCAACCTTCATTAATGTGTCTTTGTTTCTCATCTTTTTAAAGCCATTTATTTCTATTCAATCTTTTAATTTTTTATTTTTAATATAAATTTATTTATTTTAATTGGAGGCTAATTACTTTGCAATATTGTATTGGTTTTGCCATACATCAACATGATTCCTCCACGGATGTATATGTGTTCCCCATCCTGAACCCCTCTCCCACCTCCTTCCTCATACCATCCCTCTGGGTCATCCCAGCACACCAGCCCCAAGCATCCTGTATCATGCATCAAACCTGGACTGGCGATCCATTTCACATACGATATTATACATGTTTCAATGCCATATTCAATCTTTTTATTCAAAACCACTGAACAGCTGTGTCGTTGCAAGATGCAATAGTGATGCTGAAATAAAATGGTTGATTTCTGTTCACTGGGCACTTATAATCTAGGTGACTTGCAAAAGTCTGTCTTTATTAGTGTTTGCTTAGAGCTGCCATCAGATACACAAGTCAAGATAGCAGAGTCAGTTGATCAATTTGTAATCTCCAGAAGGTGTTCCATCTCTTTTGTTTAAGATCATGAAGTTAATACTACTTGTTAGTACTATCATTAATAATAACATTGCTCCTTTATTGCATATAGGGATTCACAGATAAGAAAACATTTTCACATATTTTACTTCATTGAGTGGCCTATTTAAAAGAGTCACTAGACATCTCTAGGGCTTGACTGTCCCAGTCTTCATCTTGGGACACCTGAATGCATCATGTATGACCCATGGCTGTGGAAAGAGTGTTCAAAAATTTTAAAGAAAGAGTTAGGGTTTCAGATCACAGTATATTCCCTTTTTAAATCATATATTTAACTTTTTCAGCATCCTTCCATGTATTTTCTCCCATTTGATCCTCATAAGTTTATTTTTGTCATGAAGTATATTTACATATTATTCATATTTCCAGTTCTTCTCTCATCAAATGAAACCAACAAAACTTCCACAGGCATTGCATATCAATTTCTTATAACCCAATACTGTCAAAATCATTGCTCCACCTAACCTACTTCACCTACAGTTCTGTAATAATAGTTCACCATTCCAGATCCTTCCCTGGATTCTTACTCATGGATGTGCATCAGTAATTCTCAAATAATCTGTCTCAAAGATGGTGCTTTTCCCTTTTCTCTTTTAGTGAGAAATATAGTTTTTTCCCCTACTTATATCTTGACAGCTTCCTATTTTTTTTAATAATTTTTGCTAGTTAATTTTAAGCCTAAAAAATATGCCATGTGGAGACTAACTATGGATTTATTTTCCAGTGAACAGGTACAATCCTTCCTTACATGGAAACTTCTTTAGCTAGTTATGGTATCTCTACTGTGTTTGATTTATTTTGCTTCCTTCATTCTTAAATAAATTTATGTTTTTAAACATCTTTTCTTGAGATGGGTCTAGTGACTAGGAATCTTCCCTGCAGTGTGGAAGACACTGGTTTGATCCCTGGTCCAGTAAGATCGTACATGCCATAGAGTAGCTAAACCCATGTGTCACAACTACAGAGCCTGTGCTCTAGAGCCCTCAGGCCACAACTACTGAAGCTCATGGGCCTAGGGCTCATGCGTCATAACAAGAGAAGCCACTGCGACAGGAAGTCCACACACCACAATGAAGACCCAACACAGTCAAAAATAAATTTAATAAATTTAGAGAAAAGGTTCACTAAACTGACATAAAGAAACCTCTTCTCCTGGAGAGAACATGATCATTCCATCAAGGATAGAAGAGCTCCTAGGTATTACACTCTTCCATCTTCAGTTAAAACACAAAATATTAAATAACTCTTAATACTATGCTTTGTTCTTTTCCTCCCGTATGTGATTCATATGATGCTTTCTAAATGTATCCCTGTGTTCCATGGAGCCTTACATATTGGATGAACTCTTTTATGAACTACACTAAAACCAGTGGAGTCATGATATGCATTTTCAAAAATAATTCCATTGACACCACATATAATTATCATTTTTTTCTTTATAATTTTATATTTGAAACTATATTCAAGAAGCTCTGATTTACCTTACATATTCTTTTTTTCCCTTAAGTCCTAGGCATATATTCTGTTTTATTCTTTCCTTTCTTTCTTCTTCCTGTCCCTCTTCGTTCTCCTCTTTGTTTATTCCTCTTTTTATTTGTTGTTATTTTTTATTATTATGAGATTCTGCCTTTATTCCCTCTTATTACTTCTTTATCACTTTATCATGGTTTCATGGTGATTTATTTTCCTCTACCCCAGTGATACTCAACAGCTTTGACCTCAAATGGCATTTGGTGGTGTCTAGTGACTTTTTGAGCTTCCCAGGTGGTGCTAGTAGAGAAGAACCCTCCTGCCAATACAGGAGACAAAAGAGACACAGGTTTGATCCCTGGGTTGGGAAGATCCCCTGGAAAATCCCATGAATAAAGAAACCTGGTTGGCTACATAGTCCATAAGGTCACAAAGATTTGGATCATAACTGAAGTGACCTAGCACTTATGCTGTGATTTAGGATTCCTCTGGTGGCTTAGAAGTAAAGAATCTGTCTGTAGTGCAGGAGACCTGATTTTGATCCCTGGGTCAGAAAGATCTCCTGGAGAAGGGAATGGCTAACCAATCCAGTATTCCTTCCTGGAGAATTCCATGAACAGAGGAGCCTGGTGGTTTGCAGTCTATGGGCTCACAAAGAGTTGGACATGATCATGTCATCTGCAAACAGTGAGAGTTTTACTTCTTCTTTTCCAATTTGGATTCCTTTTATTTCTTTTTCTGCTCTAATTGCTGTGGCCAAAACTTCCAGAACTATGTTGAATAGTAGCGGTGAAAGTGGACACCCTTGTCTTGTTCCTGACTTTAGCGGAAATGCTTTCAATTTTTCACCATTGAGGATAATGTTTGCTGTGGGTTTGTCATAGATAGCTTTTATTATGTTGAGGTATGTTCCTTCTATTCCTGCTTTCTGGAGAGTTTTTATCATAAATGGATGTTGAATTTTGTCAAAGGCCTTCTCTGCATCTATTGAGATAATCATATGGTTTTTATTTTTCAGTTTGTTAATGTGGTGAATTACATTGATTGATTTGCGGATATTGAAGAATCCTTGCATCCCTGGGATAAAGCCCACTTGGTCATGGTGTATGATCTTTTTAATGTGTTGTTGGATTCTGATTGCTAGAATTTTGTTGAGGATTT
The DNA here is from genome assembly GCF_001704415.2 of Capra hircus. NCBI lineage: Eukaryota > Metazoa > Chordata > Mammalia > Artiodactyla > Bovidae > Capra > Capra hircus. The sequence continues at coordinate 18,325,238 of NC_030831.1, read as the reverse complement.
TTGCATCTATGTTCATCAGTGATATTGGCCTGTAGCTTTCTTTTTTTGTGACATCTTTGTCAGGTTTTGGTATTAGGGTGATGGTGGCCTCATAGAATGAGTTTGGAAGTTTACCTTCCTCTGCAATTTTCTGGAAGAGTTTGAGGAGGATAGGTGTTAGCTCTTCTCGAAATTTTTGGTAGAATTCAGCTGTGAAGCCGTCTGGACCTGGGCTTTTGTTTGCTGGAAGATTTCTGATTACCGTTTCAATTTCCGTGCTTGTGATGGGTCTGTTAAGATTTTCTATTTCTTCCTGGTTCAGTTTTGGAAAATTGTACTTTTCTAAGAATTTGTCCATTTCTTCCATGTTGTCCATTTTATTGGCATACAATTGCTGATAGTAGTCTCTTATGATCCTTTGTATTTCTGTGTTGTCTGTTGTGATCTCTCCATTTTCATTTCTAATTTTATTGATTTGATTTTTCTCTCTTTGCTTCTTGATGAGTCTGGCTAACGGTTTGTCAATTTTATTTATCCTTTCAAAGAACCAGCTTTTGGCTTTGTTGATTTTTGCTATGGTCTCTTTTGTTTCTTTTGCATTTATTTCTGCCCTAATTTTTAAGATTTCTTTCCTTCTACTAACTCTGGGGTTCTCCAACTCTTCCTTTTCTAGTTGCTTTAGTTGTAGAGTTAGGTTATTTATTTGACTTTTTTCTTGTTCCTTGAGGTATGCCTGTATTGCTATGAACTTTCCTCTTAGCACTGCTTTTATAGTGTCCCACAGGTTTTGGGTTGTTGTGTTTTCATTTTCATTAGTTTCTATGCATTTTTTGATTTCTTCTGTGATTTGTTGGTTATTCAGAAGTGTGTTGTTCAACCTCCATATGTTGGAATTTTTAATAGTTTTTCTCCTGTAATTGAGATCTAATCTTAATGCATTATGGTCAGAAAAGATGCTTGGAATGATTTCGATTTTTTTGAATTTATCAAGTTTAGATTTATGGCCCAGGATGTGATCTATCCTGGAGAAGGTTCCATGAGCACTTGAAAAAAAGGTGAAATTCATTGTTTTGGGGTGAAATGTCCTATGTAGAGGATCATGTCATCAAACATCTGCAAGCAATAAATGCTGGAGAGGGTGTGGAGAAAAGGGAACCCTCCTACACTGTTGGTGGGAATGCAAACTAGTACAGCCACTATGGAGAACAGTGTGGAGATTCCTTAAAAAATTGCAAATAGAACTACCTTATGACCCAGCAATCCCACTGCTGGGCATACACACCGAGGAAACCAAAATTGAAAGAGACATATGTACCCCAATGTTCATCGCAGCACTGTTTATAATAGCTAGGACATGGAAACAACCTAGATGTCCATCAGCAGATGAATGGATAAGAAAGCTGTGGTACATATACACAATGGAGTATTACTCAGCCATTAAAAAGAATTCATTTGAATCAGTTCTGATGAGATGGATGAAACTGGAGCCGATTATACAGAGTGAAGTAAGCCAGAAAGAAAAACACCAATACAGTATACTAACACATATATATGGAATTTAGGAAGATGGCAATGACGACCCTGTATGCAAGACAGGGAAAGAGACACAGATGTGTATAATGGACTTTTGGACTCAGAGGGAGAGGGAGAGGGTGGGATGATTTGGGAGAATGACATTCTAACATGTATACTATCATGTAAGAATTGAATCGCCAGTCTATGTCTGATGCAGGATACAGCATGCTTGGAGCTGGTGCATGGGGATGACCCAGAGAGATATTATGGGGAGGGAGGTGGGAGGGGGGTTCATGTTTGGGAACGCATGTAAGAATTAAAGATTTTAAAATGTAAAAAAATAATAATAATAAATAAAACATTTAAAAAAAAAAAAGAAAAAAGAGTTGGACATGACCGATTGACTAACACACACACACACAGTCACATTTTTGCTTGTCACGATTAGAAGAGGGGTACTACTGGCAGCTAATGTATAAAGACAAGGGAAACACCAGAACAAAGGATTATCCAGTTCAAAATGTCAGTAAAGTCAAAATTGAGAAATACATCTTAATCTTCTTACCATTCTAGTGTCCTATCCACAAACCACAGCTGCTTCTAGCTAATACTCTACTACTCCTTTTAAAACATTTTCAGTGTAGTTTTCTCGAAGGTAGCATCCATTTGATGAGTGTTTCTATACATAACACATAAAATGAAAGCTTCCATAAAACATTCAGTTTGGCATAAAGTTTTATTTTTATATATCATATCTGCTGTCCTGAATCTATCCAGGTACTGATTTTAATGTGGTCAAGCCACTGATTATTGGTATAGGACATAAAAGAAGACTGTTACACCATAAAATAAATATGCAAAAGTAAAATGAGAGTTTAGAAAATTCATGCTTAGCCTCTGATTCACCCCCTTTGCCCCTGAGTTATAAAAACTCTCATGCTGGTATTTTGGGAGAATAAACCTGTCTGTCTCCCTATCCATAAGACTGCCTTTGAGCCTTAGATCTCATTTATGTTTTCATCCTCTGGCTGAGTAGGACTTTATAGTAATAATTCTGAATAAACATGTTTTCAAATAACATACTGTGATAATCTCTGACTTATTATTCTTGTGACTTAATCCCTTTCCCAGTCAACTACTGATTATGGTGGTTTAGTTGTGAAGTCATGTCCAACTTTTACAACCCCATGGACTACCCTTCCAGGCTCCTCTGTCCATGGGATTCTCCAGGCAAGAATACTTGAGTGGGTTGCCATTTCCTTCTTCAAGGAATCATTCTGACCCATTTATCAAACCTGAGTCTCCTGCACTGCAGGCAGATTCTTTACTGACTGAGCTATGAGGGAAGCCCTGAGACATTTTACATGAACTTGCCTGACATATCACATAATTACAAGGTCTTCATGGGAAAATTACCTAGACAAATAAAAGTTTGTCTTTTTTTTTTTTTCTAATAAACATCCACATCACTTCTCTCTTTTATCATCTTCCATTATTTATCTTGGGACCAATAGAAATTTTCCATGTCTTTTTGACTTACAGCTGGGTCTTCTCAGTATTTCCAGAATTTTTATTAGTATTTGTTGTCTCCAATCTCTAACACTTTCTTCACTGTAAAATATAATTATTAAGTCTACTTATTTTAATGTTCTAGTCATTTCATTTTTTTCCCATGCACAGCTGCAAAGAAGCATTCACTTCTTTTCTCTATGTTCTTTCAAAAATGTCTCAAATCACCAACACTTTCCCTTAATCAACTATATAATACTTGAATTTTAGTGATGATTTTTGAAATTTCTCAGATAGGTTTTCCAGTGTGAATCCATAATTTTATACTTTTCCATAATTGTTTTTCTTCCTTCTACAAATATACCATTTCAGCAATGTTTTAACCTAGACTTTTTTTATTCCCAAACCAACAATCCTTTGTTCTATTATGACTGCATTCTCTAAATGTTTAGTGGCTTTGTTTTTTCTATTCTTTTGTTGACTTTTTCTTCTTTTTAAATCTTGACACTACCTACATAAATTTTTCTTATACTTTCTTATTTTATCCCCCACATCTATGTTTTATCTATGTGCTCTGTGCAATATTTCTATACTTTAGAACATTTATTTTTTTCAGTAAAAACTGTTTTAATCTCTCATGTTTGCAAGTTACTTCCATGTTCAACACGAACTTATTTAAGTATCTTCTCAATTCCTTAAAAAAGAATAGCTATTATAAAATACCATAGCTTTCATTTTATATTATAAAATATTATAGACTTGCTGCTTGTCAATTCAAAAATTATTTCCATTTTCTTCCCCCTTAATGACAGAATTTGTCTTCCAAAATGGTACAGAAAATGCCAAATGCTAGCCGTTCCAATCTTCAGATCTTCATTACAGCTAAGGATGCTTCATAAGTCATTTCTAGCCAGAGATGGATATGAGGGAGTCAGCTGAGAAAATTCTTGAAAAGGCCACCTTTCATAAAAATAGCAGAGAGATTTTGAGGAACCCCTTCTCACTGTCACTCTTCTAATCTTGGATATTATCTTATGAAGAAATGATGCTTGGCACTAATGCTCCTTTGGCCACAAGGAGATTTTGTACTCCAGAGCAGCAGAGTACAGTGTTGTGAGGAAAAAAAAAAAAAAAGCTTGGTTCTTACTGACATTGTTGTGCCTCAGAACAAATAATTTATGATGATACTTATGATGCTGATAATAATGGCTGACAATTTTTGGAGGGTTGACTAAATGTCAAGCATTTTATACTCTTTACACATATTATCTAATTCTCTACATAACCCTAAGTGCTTTTAAAATCTATTTTACATCAGAGGAAAATGAAGAACAGAGGGGTTAAGTAGCTTGTCCGTGGTCACAGACCTGGTCAGTGGCACAGCTGGAATTTGAGCCCTGACAGGCTGGCTCCATAGTTTATATTCATACCATTAAGTTGCACTTTCTCATCAACCCAGGGGTCATCTGTTCCAGACTTTGTAGTACGTGAGATAATTGTGTCTAGGCTGTATAAGCCACTGTCATCTAACACTCTTCTTTTAAGTGAAAGCTCCTTAACACAATGGTTCTTCAGTCTATTGCAGATGTCAGTTTTCCTATTCTACACCCCTTAACTAATTAGTTCATTGGAAATCATATTCCCTAACACAGCTTGTATAAATGAGCCATCTTAAAGTCTGTCTTTCTACCTCTTTCTGTTACATATACTGTCTGTTCCTTACCCATTCTTCTACTATTCCTCCTTCTGTTACCCAGTTCCACCTACTTTTGTACAATTGTTTTTGTTTTCTTTTTCTCTACAACATGTTACTTTCTGACTTTTTCCCTTATTTTCTCATTCTTAAAATTCAGACCAACTATCTCCTTGGGAGGATATCTGGAGGAGCTCTCTCTTCATTGCCGGCTCTTTTCAGGTTCTTACATTTGTTTGTCTCTGAATACTCTGCCTTTCCCCCATCTTTCACTTCACAACTTCATCCTCGTTACCCTTCATTCTATTTTCTGAAACTCTCATGAATTGTTTTCAGTAGCATGCTATTAATAACCGGTGATGTCCTTAAATGCAGGGACTATCTTATGTACTTACTTATTTGTTATTTAGGGGGGAGGGTTTGCATCCCTAGAGAAGCCAACATCGGCTAGGAGCTCAGTGATGCCCATGGAGAAGGCGATGGCACCCCACTCCAGTACTCTTGCCTGGAAAATCCCATGGACAGAGGAGCCTAGTATTCTGCAGTCCATGGGGTCGCGAAGAGTTGGACACTACTGGGCGACTTCATTTTCACTTTCACTTTTCACTTTCATGCATTAGAGAAGGAAATGGCAACCCACTCCAGTGTTCTTGTCTGGAGAATCCCAGGGATGGTGGAGCCTGGTGAGCTGTGGTCTATGGGGTCACACAGAGTTGGACACAACTGAAGTGACTTAGCAGCAGCAGCAGCAGTGATGCCCATTAAAAAAGAAAAAAAAATGAGTCGACAAATTAATGAGACAAAGAAATTTTCCTGAATTAATTTTAGCAGATGCTACCAACTCAGACTTTTTCTCTCCCACTAAGAGTCCTACCGTCCATCCATTGTCCTTAGTTCTTTCTTATTATTTTATTTTCTTGTGCAGTTTTGATAGAAGTGTTCTTTTCATCCCCAGAAGCTATCCAGAGTTACCTTTACAAATGATACTTATTCTCTGAACCTAAAACATTTTACTTGATTGTACCTTTTACTTAAATGATTTCCTGAGCTTCATCAGTAGCTGATCGTTAGATGTCCTCAGTGCAGCTATAATTCATCTCGGTTCTTAAATGAAAAGTGCCCATAGGCACTGCTACATCCTCAAGCCAGTGAACAGGGTCTTTAGCCTTGGCCTATTGAGCGGAATCATCACCAAGTTCTCTGAACAGTATTGGTCCTTTTACTTCTGATGCTGTCTCTATAAGAAATTCAATTTATCTTCTCATCTAAGGCTCATATCAAATTTCTTGTGTCCTAGATTTTGAATTATAGCAAATATGACCTTTGGTATATCTAATAGAATTAGTAATCAGAGTCCCCACCAAGTGATCTCTTGCCAGGCCTCTGCTCTCATCTCTGTGTCACTATTTTTCACAAATCTTCCCACAAAATGATTCCTCTCCATTCTAGAGATATTTTTGTATGTTGATCTTCTCTTCTTCCTCTTCCTCTTTTAAAGGACATTTATAAAGCCTGTTTTCTTTCTTTCACTATCATCTTTTCCTTTTTTGTTTTTTTACTTCTTCTCCACTTTTATTTCTATCACAATTGTTTGATTTTTCTTAGTTTGTATTTTTTCTAATATTTTCAATAGTTTTATTATGTAATAGTGATAACTAATGTTGTTACTGTTATTTATGAAAAGCCAATAGTAAGCCAAGGTTTTTTTTTTTAATGTGTATATTTGTATGGGTGTTTGTGTATTTTAAACTTAGAATGGCTAAATAAAATTTTAAAATGAGAAAACTGAGACTTAATATTTAAGTAACTGACTTCAGACCATATCTTACAATAAATACATGTGAATGTGTATATTTCACTTAGTTCTCGTATTTAATGTACCTCATAACTGATCAATGAGATGTGTTATTTTTTTAATGAGAAAACTGAGATTTGGTGAGACTGACCTGTAGACAGAATACTGAACACTGCTCGCTCAGTTCTGCTCGATTCTGCAATCCCATGGACTGTAGCCCTCGGGGCTCCTCTGTCCATGGGGATTCTCCAGGCAGGGAAACTGGAGTGAGTTACCATTTCCTTCTCCAAGGGATCTTCCTAACCCAGGGATAGAACCCAAGTGTCCTGCATTACAGGTGGGTTCTTTACCATATGAGGCACCAGGGAAGACCGTACTTAACACTGGATAAATGTAAGCATGTGGACACATGGAGTTCAGAAATGGTTTCTGGCTGAAGCTTGAGGCTACAGATAACAGACATCCTCTCCCATCTTGCATTTCTCTACCCACTATGAACCTGAAAGTCAAATATGTAAACTTTTTATTTGGTACTACCTGCAGTTCTGAAAAGTGAAGAAATCCTGCTCAGCTCTTTAGGTGAACTTTGAACTGATAGAGTGTGAGCATCAGCATAATTATACATTAGTGTTCATTTTCTAAGAAGAGATTCCAAGAGTGTCTTTTCCAAGGGTGTCACTTGCTCTGGGGTTTGGGGGAGTGGTGGTTAGATGGTAATTTAGGGGATTTAGGTGCTTCTTCACAAAATGCAACAGTGAAATTATAAATAGTGACTTACTGAAGAGGCCATATGTATTGCTGATCTTGTTCATGACACCAATTGTCTTGCTGTATCTCACTGTGAACACTGTTAACTGAATCCATGATAAGCAAGGCTTGAGCTAAGAGGCTGGAAGAAGACTCAAGGGACGACAGGAACTGAAGATGCATGCATTCTCTCCTGGATGGCGCAGCAGCTATAGCAGCAGACATAACACAGCACAACATAAGTGCACACAACTCTTCAGGGCTTTTCCAGATGAAGCTTGTACAGGCGTACCACACAAGTAACCTGCAACCAAGTGAGTACCTCTTGATGCACATGTGCAGAGCCACAAGTGATCTCGGCTATGACACAATGTGACGTCATTGTTTACAGAACATGGAGCAAGAGGCTATGACAGTATGGGGTGAGAGAGCCTAACTGGCATCATCTTGGTAATTTCCCCACATTCCACCCTTTCAGGGTCCCTTGCCTCACAGTCTGCACACAGTCCATCTTCCATGATATATCCTCAGTGAGTAACACTAACACTTGAAATTATATCTTGCAACAGCAGTAGATGCTATAACAACAGCTCCATCCCCATCACTTAGCAAAACCAACCCAGTGCCAGGTATCACCTGGAACTCATGTTGCAGTACCAGCCTCACAGGGCTAGAAGAGACACCCACTGCATGAGGAATGCCTTTATCTTTCATGGCCAAGTCCAGTCCACTGTCTGTTCTTGTGAAACTGCAGGAAAGCCTCCACAGGGGCAACTCCAACCCTAATGGTTTATTATTATTATTATTATTATTATTATTATTAAGGACCTGAAAAGCCCCCCAGAGGTGCTGGGTCCACCCCTTCAAGGAGGGGATTTTGTGGCATTCACAGCCCACCCGCATGATCCCAGATGCTTTCACACTGTTCTAAATCTGCAAGAGAATCAGAGGTTAGAAGCACATCATAGGATACAGACTTCATATACTATTCTACCCAGTCTACATGACAGGACACAGCCTAAATCTACATTATTTGGCCACCCTAGCCATCAATGTATGCACTAGGCCTGGGGAACTGCTCTGGCTTGCCATAATCAAAGCTGCATTCAGCACCAATGTCAACCAAGGCCATTACTCTCTGTACATTAGCTAGTGACCAGCGAATTGCAAGTTCTACATGGGGCCTCCAGTGCCTGCTTGGGCTTTTCAGAAGGGCATCTTGTTCTGAGCCCAAGATGCAGAAAAGGGAATCATCTAAAGGAATATCTTGGGCACCATGTAATCTTTTAGTTGAATCATCCATATCTCTTGCTGTGGGTGCTTCCCAAACCTGTTAAACTGCTGCTCCAGCCTCAGTTGCCTCCATAGCTCTAGGAGCAGAGCAGTGGGCTATTTATAAATTTTATTTTTGTTAACTCTCACTGCCAGCAAACCAGCCTACATTTGTACTCTCGTTACCTGGATGGGGCCATTACCAGCTGGGGCCCTCTTCAGGGTCTTCACACTTTGAATCTGTTTACCTGCTGCCATCCCTCTATTTCTTCCAAGCTAGCCACCATCAAGGTCACCTCATAGATGGGGTGCCCCACATGGGATGCAAGAAGAGCAATCAAGGATCCAAAAGTGGTAGATGGGACATTGTTCAAAATGGCATCTTGAATGCCTCCAGTAAAACGCTTGTCATCTCCGCCTCAGGTACCTGGGTTATATAGCAACTGCTTGAGGCCCAGTTCTCTCACCACTTGGATCAACTCAACATAAGTATGCAATTTAATCACAGTATCAGAGAACTCTCCATTGTTTGACCACATATTGCAGATGGCAGTGTTAATCCATTCCACTGGGGTGTATCTTGGGTTGGCAGCCCGTGCATGGGTCACCCAGCATTATGCAAACTTTGTCTCAATGTGGGGTGAGTGGTTATAAATGCCAACCATTCTATTTCATCCGTAGAATATAGGGTACTGTCCACCCCTGTGTCCCAAAGTCTCAAGAGCCATGCTGCCAAGGTTCCCTTTCCTTTTTCTGAAATTGCACACCCAAGTTGACCAACTTCACCTGAGTATATGGTTGATGTGTCACGAACTCAGTAACGTTGGTGGCCCCTTGAGGATGTCCCCCCTGGACCATAGGCTGCTCATACTTCACTTTCTGCTGCACAATGGGCCTCGCTGCCAAGCGGGGACCTGCAGTCTGATAACATCCCCCACCAATGTTCTATTAATAACCACCTCACTGTCAGATTTACTGGGTTCTTCAGGGCCACGGGGTTCTTGCTCTAATGCCACTATACATTGCTCTAGTTCTTTCAAGCACCTCTGCACATTGTGCAACAGTGTCGCATCACAAAGAGCAAGATCCATATTCACCTTTAGGGCGGTCAGGAAAATCCACCCCACAGTGCCAGTGGCAGTCCGTGCCACCTTGTTTGGCAAATGGGAACTCACCATCTGTAACATCTTTTCAATGCTATCTGTTGACCATTGCTTCCTAGTCTTCCAATGGAGCCCATGCCAAGAGAATCATGGCCAGATGGTACCCATGCTATATGGTGGCCACTGGCTTCCTCCATCCAGTGGAGCCTCAGGCTCCTCTGCCTGCCTGGTATCCTGAGGACTATGCCAATTGTATTTCTGATCCTGTTTGTGACACCAATTGTCTGTTGTATCTCCCTGTGCACACTGTTGGCTGAACCCATGGTACACAAGGCATGAGCTAAGATGCTGAGGAAGTCTTGAGGAACAGTAGGAACTACAGGCATTTTTATTCTCTCCTGGTAGGTGTATAGCCAGAGCAGCAGACATAACATAACACAACATATCCCTTCAGGACTTTTCCAGGTGAAGAGTATGCAGGTGACTGCACAAAATAGTCTGAGACCAAGCGAGCACCTTGTGACACACATGCACAGCACCATAAATGGTTACACAATCATGCAAAGTCATCATTTACAAAACATGGGGCAAGAGGGCAAGAAAGTGTGTGGTGAGAGAGCCAGCCTGGTGCCAGCTTGTTGATTTTCCCACACCACAGTATAAAATTTGACCCTTTCAGCAGTTAAAACTGCAGAAAAAAAAGTTGATAGGAACAAAAGGTTGTAGAAGGAAAATTAAGCCTGAAGTCAGCACGAAAGTTTCGTATGGTTTATATTCTCATTAACAGGAGAGATGAGTGTCTGGGATCATGAATGGATTTATAATCTATATGGCATCTGACCTCCACTTAATACAAACTAGCACTCTATTATCCCCTCATAACCATTTTTGAGATGATTTTAACCCTATATTACAAATCATTAAAAACTGTTGCTAACTGACATCTGTTACTATATTTCTGAGACAGGAAAAATCTTATTGTGGAATACATACTGCAGTATATATATGTGTGTGTGTGTGTGTGTGTGTGTGTGTGTGTGTGTGTGTGTACATTTTGTTATGCATACCAGATTTCTCTAGTTATGGAGAGTGGGGACTACTTTGTGTTATGGTGCCAAGTCTCTAAGGTGTGAAGCCTTCAGTAATTGCAGCACACAGGCTCAGTAGTTGCAGCTTGCAGGCCCTAGAATGCTTACTTCTTAGCTGTGGTACATGGGATTAGTTGCTCCATGGCATGTGGGATCTTCCCTGACTAGAGATCAAACCCATATCCCCTGCATTGGCAGGTGGATTCTTAACCATTGAACCATCATAAAAGCCCCCAAAATAAAAATTTTGAGTCTAGAATTTCATCTGAAACAACATACAGTATGAAACCGTTCATCTGAATATTTGGCACAATGTACGTCCAGTGACTTTTGTACTATAATGTGGTTTTCCTGGATTTAGAAATATCTAGATGCAACACTGGAGAAGACAATGGCAACCAACTCCCGTGTTCTTGCCTGGAGAATCCCAGGGATGGGGGAGCCTGGTGGGCTGCCGTCTATGGGGTCGCACAGAGTTGGACACGACTGAAGTGACTTAGCAGCAACAGCAGATGCAACATTGACCCTGATACAGAGCCTGGAACACTTGGTTTGGCATTCAAAAATTAGACCAGTAGCTTGTGATTGAACATCAATATTACCCTGTCACATGGGCTGCTCTGAAGTTGTCCTCTAAAGTTATGTTTCTTCACATGACATTTTTAATAGAAGAGTATCTCCTAAGTGTGGTTAAATGTGTGTTGTGTCTCTAAAGACTATCTTCAGTTCAGTTCAGTTCAGTTGCTCAGTTGTGTCCGACTCTTTGCGACCCCATGAATTGCAGCACGCCAGACCTCCCTGTCCATCACCAACTCCCAGAGTTCACTCAAACTCATGTCCATTGAGTCTGTGATGCTATCCAGACATCTCATCCTCTGTCTTCCCCTTTTCCCTCTTGCCCCCAATCCCTCCCAGCATCAGAGTCTTTTCCAATGAGTCAACTCTTCGCATGAGGTGGCTAAAGTGCCGGAGTTTCAGCTTTAACATCATTCCTTCCAAAGAACACCCAGGACTGATCTCCTTTAGGATGGACTGGTTGGATCTTCTTGCAGTCCAAGGGACTCTCAACAGTCTTCTCCAACATCACAGTTCAAAAGCATCAATTCTCTGGCACTCAGCTTTCTTCACAGTCCAACTCTCACATCCATACATGACCACTGGAAAAACCACAGCCTTGACTAGACGGACCTTATTTGGCAAAGCAATGTCTCTGCTTTTTAATATGCTATTTAGTTTGGTCATAACTTTAGTCCCAAGGAGTGAGTGTCTTTTAATTTCATGGCTGCAATCACAATCTGCAGTGATTTTGGAGCCCAAATAAATAAAGTCTGACACTGTTTTCACTGTTTCCCCATCTATTTCCCATGAAGTGATGGAACTAGATGCCATGATCTTAGTTTTCTGAATGTTGAACTTTAAGTCAACTTTTTCACTCTCCTCCTCCACTTTCATCAAGAGGCTTTTTAGTTCCTCTTCACTTTCTGCCGTAAGGGTGGTATCATCTGCATATCTGAGGTTATTAATATTTCTCCCAGCAATCTTGATTCCAGCTTGTGCTTCTTCCAGCCCAGTGTTTCCCATGATGTACTCTGCAATAGTTAGGATTCACATAATTGAAAAGCATGGTGAAGGATGAATGATTTTTTGCCCATTCCCACTGTAACATATATAGGAAATGAAAAATTCAAGGAGACATTATGTACTAAAAGACATATAAAATGTTGGTGGAAGTCTTCTCAACAGGGTTGAAGGAGTTCTTTCAGTCTTCAACCAGTAAATTTACCCTCATTTATTTAACAGTTGGATAAGTTCAGTTTTCCTCTTAAAGAGAAGCTACTATTATTGATTTCTCCAAAAGCTGAGTTGTTTCCTGTCAGAGAGACAAAAGGAAAACGTGAAAAAATGAACAGAGTTCAAAAGATAATCACAGCAATCATAATTATCTGTTTACCAGAAATTCTTGGTTATAACATGGGATGGCAATGATCATAGTATTCAGCTTGGACATAGAGGAGAACAGCTTCAAAGTTTATAGAAATAAGGTAGCTAGCCAAAACAACTAAAACTCTGGGGATTGATCTACATATATATCTCTCTATCATCTATCTATCTATCCATCCATCTATGTTTGTATCTATTGACCTACTAATGCCTATCTATATTCTTAACACATTTATGAACTAACAAGCAAGAAAGTCTTCAGAATATGAAAGATATCAACCCACAAATTAAAGACATCAAAAGAACATCAAGCAGTATATATATGAGAAGAAATCTCCTAATCGCTTCCTTATTAAACTACAAAACACAAAAAAGAAGAGAAAATCAAGGATTAAGCATAAAGGAGAGAGAGTATGACTACTTTCAAAGAAACAAGAATGGCAGGTGACTTATCACCACCAAAGAAAAGCAAAAAAAGGAGAGAATGAGGTACTGGGGGAATATAACTCTTACATATCTGATAAACGCAATGACTGAAAAGAGGAAGTCTTGAGTTCAACGTCCTTGAATTAAGCCACGGTGCTATTATGCCTTTATTTCAGCCCAAGTCAACTAAATATGGAATTTACTGATGAAGGATAATGACTTTCATCATTATCTGTAAGACTGTAACACTGCATTTATTCTCTTCCCCTCAGGATTAACACTTCTCCCACTTTCATTATTTTTGCCTGTACCAAATTTCTTTTCAATTTCCCTTAGTTTGGATTTTGAGTAATCATTCATTTAGTTCTATTTGTCATCATCTTCTTCCTTTGTTTCAATAACTTATTAGCAATTATCTCTCATAATGTCAATAAGAGGTGATCTGCTCTTCAACAGTGATTAACACATGCCAATGTCACTATTTGTCATCTCATCACTATAAAAATAAATTCCACTTATTATATTTCATATTTCCTAGAATCTCACTACAGATTCTTTAAAAAAAAAACAACCTAAAATTATTCTTTTAACCTGCAAAAGAAAAATATAAATTAATAAACAAAACAGCTTTTGTTAGGAACATTACCTAATTTGACCCTCATAATGATCTATCTTGTGAACCAGATATTTTCTTTATTCTCACTTTATCAGTTAAAACATTGACTTCAGAGAGTTACATAATTATCCCAAGTCACACAATAATTGAATTAAACCTAAAATGTAAACCATTTGAGTAAAAATCTCATATGCATTTTAACCTACCAGTGAAACTCCTCCTATCATACCTGATTTATGTTCAAGGAGTTGGTTTTCTAAGGAACAGTCAACATATAAAAGCTACAAGCTTCTGTAGTTTTTTCCAGAAACTTAGAAATGGAACTTGTAAAGGTATTAATATTATACCTCTCCCCCTCCTACTTATAAATGCAACAAGCTAATTATTATGATGATACTTCATTCCACTAAGAACTGAAATAGGACAATGAAATCATGATACTTAGCACTTATATAGCACTATTCATCTGTTGAGCTCTTTACAAACAGTAATTAATTAAATCAGGGCAACAGAGAGTTCACTGTTCAGGTGATGCACACTTTAAAAAAAAAAAAAAAAAAAAAAACAAAAACTTCAGAATTAAGATGCAGAAGGAAAGTGACTACTTGATATCCAGACGGAAATTGTACAAGGGGTGGTAGTGAGGGATGAGAAGACATTTTAGGAAATCAAAACCTCTTCTCCTTCTGAGTTGTCAATATAATCAGCCTTTGAATACAAGCTGCCGTCTTGTGAATTATAAGGGAATTTCAAATAGGGCAAGAAATGGAAGCTAGTGGAGTGAAAAGAAAGATCAGATAAGAAAACTAAACTCTATGTTGAATTCCACTGCTAGTAGATAATCCTTAAGATGGGAAAAATAATGATTTGACTATCAAAGAAGGAGAAAATGCAGCTCATTTGCTTTTGTGTTACCTAAAGTTTCTCCCTTGAATCTATCGTTCAGTAAAATGTGTCCTGGTGGCTGAATAGGGCTGCTGATTACTCTCTTGTTAGGAAGACATGTTAGGGCAGGTACGGACAATGGGAAAAAAAAACAAAAAAAATCAGCCTCAGACTCATATGATTTTTTTCCTTTCCTTTGATTCAGACTACTCCGAAAAGTAGCCATGAGGCCAGGTTCTGTGTCTTCAGAATTACTAAATGATAGTCATTCCTCATCACGCTCTATAACAACAACATAGAAGGCTCATCATGATTGGCATTTATAAAAAGATATACATTTTTTTTCCCTTCTCAACTAGTTGATTCTAGTTTTATGCATTTATCTTCTTGGTTCAATACCAGAGGCATCATAAAAATACAGAAACACAATCAAAATTCTCACCTCTAGTACAGAATTTGTCAGTAATTAGTAGGAATTCCAATAGTGATAGCGTTTTTGTCTCCACAACAATTGTTATAGAAAAATGGGATTTTGGTATTGGAACTTCTGTCTCTCTGCCCAGGTCTGAGCAACTAAGACTCATAATATAGTTCAAATTCTAGCTCTGTAATTTATTAACTGAATGATGATAGTAGGCAACTATCCTGATTTTTCTGATATTCAATTTCTTCATAAGCAAACTGGAGACCAGGTTTCATTTAGTCATGAGATTTATTTAAAGCTCTGCATTACATGTGACAGTACAAACATGGAAGACAATTTCTCCTCTTCCAGTTCACTTCAGTTCAGTCACTCAGTCGTGTCCAACTCTTTGTGACCCCATGAATTGTAGCACACCAACTATCACCAACTCCCGGAGTTCACTCAAACTCGGGGCTCACAATTTGATGGAAATGACAAATAAACAAACAGATCAAAATATGGTGCATTAAACTGTTACTGGGTTCTACAAAGCCCAGGGGAGGTAACTCTGAACTGAAGTAGAAGGTGAGCTAAATGTATGTGAACAGAAATTTAACAATCAGCTCATGCTTTATATACATTTTTGCTTTTATTATGATTCTTACTGATACAAAAGTTATACAGTTAATCATAAGAAAAAAAAATTTATCAAAAATTCCTTAAAGTTCTTTGATTCTAGGAGGAGAACCTACCACCCGAAAGTGAACCTCTTTGGCATTAGGATTACCTTGTCTGTTAACTGCAAGTTTAAAACAAGAGTAAAAGAATGAATGATAGAATAATAAGACTAAAAGAAGAATGGCAGAGTCCTGTATAACCAAGATTCTAAGAAAGATACAAAAGTGATAGCATAGGAAGAGAAGAGAAACAAGAGACATGTGCCTGCGGAAGGGAACTCAGAGGGAAAAGGAGATTGTAAGAACAGACATCTATCTGCTCTGGGGAGTATGCAGTTAGAAGCATAATAGGTTGTTTCAGCCCTGGGGTACTATGTGGGGCAAATGAGTACACCTGGCTGTCAGAGTACTATTTGGACAATCTGAATGCCGTGGGAAACCTGAATTCCACACATGAGGAACTCATGCACATGCTTGGCCTTAAGGCAGGGCGGAAAGAGGTATACTCTAGCAGCTGCCAAGTGAATCCAAAAAGACCCACATCAAGACATACCATAATCAAAATGAAAAGGTTAAAGAGGAAATTCAAAAATCAGAAAGATAAAAATAAAGTCATGTTGATGTACGGCAAAACCAATACAATATTGTAAAGTAATTAAGCTCCAATTTAAATAAATAAATTTACATTTTTTAATAGATAAATAAATGTAATCCAAAAAGGGGGGGAAAAAAGTTACACAAGGGAACCCCTAGGAGGCTATCAGTTGATTTCTCTGGAGAAACTTAGCAGAACAGAAAGGAGTGTCATGATATATGCAACGTCTTGAAAGGGGAAAAAAATCTGCAACGTTGGGTATTCTAACTAGAACAATTATTATTTAGAATAGAAAGAGAGACAAGGAACTTCCCAGGCAACAAAAATTAAAGCAGTTCATCAATAATAGATAAATGATAAATGGTCTTCTCTAGTTGGAAAAGAAGTAAGAATCTATAGGAAAGGAGACTTCCACCAGCAAAGGCAAATGTATAGCAAGGAATGAAGATCAACCACTTATATAAGTCATTACCAAGATTAAAAGACAAAACAAATGTAAAAAGCAATCATAACTACAATAAATACTTAGGTTTAACCATAAGCATGTAAAATATGACATTAAAAGCACAAAATATAGAGGAGGTTTAAAGAACTATCCACATAAAATGAGTAGATAGGGTAATATATATATATATATATGTATATATATAATATATATAAACCCCATAGTAATGAGAAATAAAAAACCTACAATAAATACACACACACACACACACACACACACACACACACACAAGAAACAGAAAAAAAGGAAAAGCATCAAACTTCAAAGAAAGAATTTAAAAAAAGTGAATAAAGAATTACTAAAATAAGGAAAACAAGTAAGAAAATGGCATCAAGTGCATACCTATTAGGGCTTCCCTGTTGGCTCAGTGATAAAGAATCTACCTGCCAATGCAGGAGACACAAATTTGATCCCCGGGTCAGAAAGATTCCCTGGAGAAGGAAATGGCAACCCACTCCAGTATTCTTGCCTGAGAAATCCAATGCACAGAGGAGCCTAGAGGATTATAGTCCATGGGGTTTCAAAAGAGTCAGACATGATGTAGTGACTAAACAACAATAACGTACCTACTAAATGTTACTTTAAATGTCAACAGGCTAGAGGCTCAAGTCAAAATCAAAATGGGTGGCTGATTAGATAAAATGAAAGCAAAACCAAAACAAAAAACAAGAAAAATTGTACTGCTCTATACTGCTTAGAAGAAACTCACTTCAGAGATAAAGACACACATAGACTGAGAGTGTTGATAAAGATGTCTGATTGAAATGACAATGAAGTGAGGGTAGTGATACTCATATTAGGCAAAACAGACTTTAAAACAAAAGTAACAACAACAAAAAAGAGATTTTATAATAATAAAGGGGTTGTTATAAAAACAAGCTATCACTCTCACTAATGCATATGCCCCCAATTCAGAGACACATAATATATAAAACAAATACTAACAGACAAAAAAGGGAAAAAAATGAAAATAATACTATAGTAATAAGGGAATTTAATACCTTACTTACATAGATAGACAGATCACTCAGATAGAAAATCAATAAGGCAACAGTGGTTTTAAATGGCACAATAGACCAATTAGACTTAATAGATATCTGCAGGATATTTCACCCAAAACCAGTAGAAAATATATCTTTTAAAGAGTAAATAGAACTTTCTCCAATAAATTTAAAAGAATTGCATCAAGCATGTTTTTCTCAACCACAACTGTATGAAACAGTAAATCAGTTTAAAAAATAAGACTGGGAAAATAATATATGGAGATCAAAATACATGCTACAAAAGCAAACAAAACCAAACAACAAACAAATAGGTCAATGAAGAAAGCAAAGAGAAAATCAGAACAGCAGTTCAGTTCAGCTCAATTGCTTAGTCATGTCTGACTGTTTGAGACCCCATGGACTGCAGAACGTGATGGCTCCCTTGTTCATCACCAACTCTTGGAGCTTCCTCAAACTAAGGTCCATTGAGATGGTGATGCCATCCAACCATCTCATGCTTTGTCGTCCCCTTCTCCTCCTGCCTTCAATCTTTTTTTTTTTTTTTTTTAATTTTAAAATCTTTAATTCTTACATGTGTTCCCAAACATGAACCCCCCTACCACCCCCCTCCCCATAACATCTCTGTGGGTCATCCCCATGCACCAGCCCCAAGCATGCTGTATCCTGCGTCAGACATAGACTGGCGATTCAATTCTTATATGATAGTATACATGTAAGAATGCCATTCTCCCAAATCATCCCACCCTCTCCCTCTCCCTCTGAGTCCAAAAGTCCATTATACACAGCTGTGTCTTTTTTGCTGTCTTGCATACAGGGTCGTCATTGCCATCTCTCTAAATTCCATATATATGTGTTAGTATACTGTATTGGTGTTTTTCTTTCTGGCTTATTTCACTGTGTATAATCGGCTCCAGTTTCATCCATCTCATCAGAACTGATTCAACTGAATTCTTTTTAACAGCTGAGTAATACTCCATTGTGTATATGTACCACAGCTTTCTTATCCATTCATCTGCTGATGGACATCTAGGTTGTTTTCATGTCCTGGCTATTATAAACAGTGCTGTGATGAACATTGGGGTACATGTGTCTCTTTCAATTCTGGTTTCCTCGGTGTGTATGCCCAGCAGTGGGATTGCTGGGTCATAAGGTAGTTCTATTTGCAATCTTTCCCAGCATCAGGGTCTCTTCAAATGAGTCAGTTCTTTGCATCTGGTAGCCAAAGTATTGGAGTTTCAGCTTCAGCACCAGTCCTTTCAGTGTAAAGATTGACTGGTTTGATCTCCATACAGACCAAGAGGTTCCTAAGAGTCTTCTCCAACACCACAGTTCAAAAGCATCAATTCTTCGGCACTTAGCTTCCTTTATAGTCCAACTCTTACATCCATACATGACTACTGGAAAAAACACAGCTTTGACTAGATGGATCTTTGTTGGTAAAGTAATGTCTCTGCTTTTTAATATGCTGTCTAGGTTAGTTATAGCTTTTCTTCCAAGGAGCAAGTGTCTTTTAATTTCATGGCTGCAGTCACCATATGCAGTGATTTTGGAGCCCAAGAAAATAAAGTCCACCTCTCTTTCCATTGTTTCCCCATCTATTTGCCATGAAGTGATGGGACCAGATGGCATGATCTTAGTTTTTTGAATGTTGATGACCTGCATACAGATTACTCAGGAGGCAGGTAAGGTGGTCTAATATTCCCATCTCTTGAAGGATTTTCCACAGTTTGTTGTAATTTACACAGTCAAAGGCTTTGGCATAATCAATAGAGCAGAAGTATATATTTTTTGGAATTTTCTTTTTTTTTTAATGATCCAATGGATGTTGACAATTTGATCTCTTATTCCTCTGCCTCTTCTAAATCCAGCTTGAATATCTGGAAATTCTCAATTCACATACTGTTGAAGCCTGGCTTGGAGAACTTTGAGCATTAGTTTGCTAGTGTGTGAGATGAGTGCAATTGTGCAGTAGTTTGAACACTGTTTGGCATTACCCTTTTTTGGGATTGGAATGAAAGCTGACATTTTCCAGGCCTGTAGCCACTGCACAATTTTTCAAATTTGCTGGCATACTGAGTACAGCACTTTAACAGTATCATCTTTTAGGATTTGAAATAGTTCAGCTGGAGTTCCATCACCTCCACTATCTTTGTAGTGATGCTTCCCAAGGCCCACTTGACTCCACATTGATGTTGTTTTCTTTTTTCTTTTTTCAATCAGTATGAAAACTCAGAATGTACTCACAAATAAATGACAGTGGAAACACAAGATTCAGAAGTTCATGGAATGAAACAAAAGCAAGTAAAGGAAAGAAGTTTGTAGAGATACAGGCCTTCTTCTTCCTTAAGAAACAAGGAAAATTTCAACTAAACCACATACCACATACAGGAATTAGAAAGATAGCAATTAAATTTAAGAGTCCATAAAAGGAAGGGAACATTAAATATGAGATAAATTAAATAGAGATAAAAACTGTAGAAAAGATCAATGAAAATACAATCTGGTTTTTGAAAAATATAAACAAATTTGATAAGGCTGTAGTCCAGATCAGCAAGAAAAAAGAGAAGACCCCAAATTAAAAAGTGAAAGAAGAAAAATAGCAATCAATGCTATAAAAATACAAAAAATCATGACAATATTATGAACATTTATCCTGACAACAAACTGGACAACTTAGAAGAAATAGGCAAGTTCTGGAAACATACAAAGTGCCAAGACTTAAGAAACAGAAAATTTTACTACAAGTGAAATTGCATTTATAATAAAAACAACTCTCAGGAAACAAAAGTCTATGACAGATGCCTTCATAAGGAATTCTACCAAACATATAAGGAAGAACTAGTAACTAACTTTCTCAGGGTATTTCAAAAAATTGAAGACAATGGAACACTCCATAATCCATTCTAGGAGGCCACCATTACCCTCATACCAAAACCAGAAAAAACATACTAAAAAATAAAAAAGAAAATTCCAAGCCAATATCTCTGATGAATATAGATGCAAAAATCTTCAACAAAATATTATCAGCTTAAATCCAATAACATATAAGAAGGATCATACACAATAATCAAATTGTGTTTATACCAAGGAATGTAACAATGGTTCACAATTCACAAGTCAAACAATGTGGTACACTACATCAATAAAAACAAGGATAAAAATCACATGATCAATTCAATAGATTAGAAAAAGCTTTTGAAAAATTTAGCATCCATTTAGGATAAATACTCTCATCAAATTTGGTACAGAGAAAACATATCTCCACTCACTTGCATGCATTGTCAGTTCAGTTCAGTTCGGTCACTCAGTCGTATCCGACTCTTTGAGACCCCATGAATTGCAGCACGCCAGGCCTCCCTGTCCATCACCAACTCCCAGAGTTCACTCAAATTCACGTCCATCGAGCTGGTGATGCCATCCAGCCATCTCATACTCTGTTGTCCCCTTTTCTTCCTGCCCCCAATCCCTCCCAGCATCAGAGTCTTTTCCAATGAGTCAACTCTTCGCATGAGGTGGCCAAAGTACTGGAGTTTCAGCTTTAGCATCAGTCCTTCCAAAGAACACCCAGGACTGATCTCCTTTAGAATGGACTGGTTGGATCTCCTTGCAGTCCAGGGGACTCTCAAGAGTCTTCTCCAACACCACAGTGCATGCATTATAAGACACTTCAATTGTGTCTGACTCTTTGAGACCTTATGGACTGTGGACCTTATGGACTTCTCTGCCCATGGGGATTATCTAGTCAAGAATATTGGAGTGGGTTGCTATGCTCTCATGCAGGGATCTTCCCAATGAACGCACATCTCTTATTTCTCCTGCACTGGCCGGCAGGTTCTTTACCACAAGAGCCACCTGTTATCTGAACATAATGAAGACCACTTATGAAAAATCCAACTCTTATGTCATTTATTGTTGTTATTTAGTTGATAAGTCTTCTCTGACTCTTTTGCAGTGCCATGGACTGGAGGCTGCCAGGCTCCACTCTCCATGGGATTCCCAGGCAAGAATACTGAAGTGAGTTGCATTTCCTTCTCCAGGATCTCTTTTTAACCCAGGGATAGAGCTCATGGCTTCTGCATTGGCAGGCAGATTCTCTATCAATGAGCCACCACAGAACATCACATTCAATGGTAAAAAACTGGAGGGCTTCCCTATAAATTCAGGAACAAGACAAGGATGCCCACTTTCAATATTTCTATTTAACATTGTATTGGAAGTCATAACCATGGTGATTGGATAAGGAAAAAAGTAATAAAAGGAATTCAAATTAGAAAGGAGGAATGAAAACTGTCACTATTTGAGATGACCTGATTATATATATATATATATATATATATATATATATATATATATACACACACACATATATATATAAAACCCTAAAATTTACTTTATATATAAAACCCTTAAAGTTTAGTCTTAGAACTAAAAATGAATTCATCAAAGTTGCAGGATAAAAGATTAATATAGAGAAATTAGTTGTTTTTCTATAAAATAAATATGAAACATCAGAAAAAGCAGTTTTTAAAAAAATCTTGTTTACAATCACATCAAGGGTAAACTACCTAGAAATAAACTTAACTCACTGATGATAAAAAGGCCTGTAGTCTGAAATCTGAAAATATTGATGGATGATATTGATAATCATACTTAAATGGAAAATTATTTCATGTTCATGAGTAGGAAGAATTAACAGATTTAATGCAATATTTATCGAAATACCCATATCACTCTTCACCAAACTAGAACAAATAATCCTTAAATTCATAGAGAACTACAAAATACTGCAAATTGTGAATCCAGAGAAAGTAGAACAAAACTGGTGATATCACCCTCTCGAGCTTCAGAATGTACTGCAAAGCCACAGTAAACAAAACAGCATGGTGTTGGCAGAAATAAAGGCAAATAAATCCATCAAACAGAAGAACAAGCCCAGAAATAAGTCCCTATATCTGTATTCTGTTAATCTACAACAAAGAAGGCAAGAATATACAATGTAGAATAGATAGTCTGTTGAATACGTGGTGCTGAGAATTCTAGACAGTTATAGGGAAAACAATAGATTAGAATATTTCCCTTCACTGTATACAAGCTAAACTCAATGTGGATTAAAGACCTAAATGTAGGACCTGAAACTCTAGAATTCCTATAATAGAATACAAGTAGAATACTCTTTGTCATAAATTGCATCCATATGGGTAAATTCAGACTGACACTGGAAAAATTAGGAATATCTTATTTATAGCAGTAGTTAAATATGAATATGTATTCATGAAACAAATTATTAAATAAGCTGACTAATTTCAATGATAGTTGTGACCTTATAAATAAATATTTCAAAAATATGACTCAGTGAGAAGTATAAATTTGAGTACTGGTATTAGAGCACTGTCAAAAATGTTGGGTCTTAGTTTAGACTGAACTGGAGAAATAAACTAAAAATGAGATGCCTTTTTAAAAAAAATCCTAATTAGAATGGTCAGTATTTGTAATCTTTTAAAAATAATGCTAATTTATAAATCCCTGCATGTAACAAAATGGGTATTTTAAGGATCAAGTTTTCTCTGTCCTGAGCTGCAAAAAGAAATGAGTGGGCTACTGAACAACACAGCCTAGGGTGCTGTCCCTTCAGTGAGGGTAGAGTCACACAATGTTCAGTGAGCATAGTAGGTACAGTTCCGGAGATTACAGAGCACTCAAGCACCTCAGATCACCATCTATGCATGGTAAACCTTTGTACTTTACTCTGAAATAAACTGGTAAACTAAAAAAAAAGGAAAGAAAAAAGAAGAAGAGAGAAAGAGAAGCAAAAGAAACAAAAAAATAGGATCTAATTAAATCTATAAGATTTTGCACAATGAATGCAAACAAGCAAAGTGAAAAGACAACCTATAGAATGGGAGAAAACAGTCACAAGTGATACGACTTTTAACAAGGAGTTAAAATCTAAAATATATAAACAGATCACACAATTCAATATAAAAAAATCAAACAAACAATCCAATGAAAAAATTGGCCAAAGACTTGGATGGACATTTTTCCAAAGAAGATATACAGATTGCTAACAAGCACATGAAAAAATGCTCAGCATCACTAATCTCAACAAATAAATTCAAATCAAAGCAACACTGAGATATTACCTCATACCTTTTGTATTAGCTATCATTAAAAAGACCACAAATAACAATTGCTACTGAGACTCTTGAGAAAAGGGAACAATTATAAACTGTTGGTGGAAATGAAAATTGGTGCATGCACGGTGAAAAAAAATATGTATTTTTTGAGATTTCTCAAACCATTAAAAATAGAAAGCCATATGATCAAGTAATTATACTTGTGGTTATATATCCAGAAAAAGGGAAAGCACTAAGTCAAAAAGATACATATACAAAAATAACTATAATAGCACTAATTGCAACAGCCAAACTTATATACAGAGTATACCATGAGAAAAGCTGGGCTGGAGAAAGCAGAAGCTGGAATCAAGATTGCTGGGAGAAATGTCAATAACCTCAGATATGCAGATGACACCATTCTTATGGCAGAAAGTGAAGAAGAACTAAAGAGCCACTTGACGAAAGTGAAAGAGGAGAGTTTAAAAGTTGGCTTAAAGCTCAACATTCGGAAAACTAAGATCATGGCATCCAGTTCCATCACTTCATGACAATTAGATGGGGAAACAGTGGAAATAGTGGCTGACTTTATTTTTCTGGGCCCCAAAATCATTGCACATGGTGATTGCAGCCATGAAATTAAAAGGCACTTACTCCTTGGAAGGAAAGTTATGACCAACCTAGATAGCATATTAAAATGCAGAGACACTACTTTGTCAACAAAGATCCGTCTAGTTAAGGCTATGGCTTATCCAGTGGTCATGTATGCATATGAGAGTTGGACTATAAAGAAATCTGAGCACAGAAGAATTGATGCTTTTGAACTGTGGTGTTGGAGAAGACTCTTGAGAGTCCCTTGGACTGTGAGGAGATCCAGCCAATCCATCCTAAAGGAGATCAGACCTGGGTATTCTTTGGAAGGACTGATGTTGAAGCTGAAACTCCAATACTTTGGCCAACTGATGCAAAGAGCTGACTCATTTGAAAAGTCCCTGATGCTGGGAAAGATTGAGGGCAGGAGGAGAAGGGGATGACAGAGGATGAGATGGCATCACTGACTCGATGGACATGGGTTTGGGTGGACTCCAGGAGTTGGTGATGGATAGTAGGCCTGGAGTGCTGCGGTTCATGGTGTTGCAAAGAGTCGGACATGACTGAGTGACTGAACTGAACTGAATTGAAACCATAGAAGCAATCCAAGTGTCCATTAATAGATGGATGATTTAAAAGATGTAGTGTATATGCAAAATGGAATGTTGCTGCTAAGTCGCTTCAGTCGTGTCCGACTCTGTGCGACCCCATAGATGGGGGCCCACTGTCTCTGGGATTCTCCAGGCAAGAACACTGGAGTGGGTTGCCATTTCTTTCTCCAATGCATGAAAGTGAAAGTGAAGTAGCTCAGTCATGTCAGACTCTTAGTGACCCCATGGACTGCAGCCTACCAGGCTCCTCCATCTATGGGATTTTCCAGGCAAGAGTACTGGAGTGGGGTGCCATTGCCTTCTCTGAAATGGAATGTTACTCTGCCATAAAAGGACAGAATTTCTGTTATTTGCAGCAATGTGACTGCATCTAGGGAATATAATACTTATTGAAATGTCAGACAGAGAGAGACACTGTACAATATCACTTATATGTAAAATCTATATGTTATCATTAAAGTGTTGCACTCAATCATGTCAGCAAATTTGGAAACCTCAGCAGTGGTCACAGGACTGAAAGAAGTCAATTTTCCTTCCAATCCCAAAGAAAGGCAATGTCAGAGAATGTTCAAACTACTGTACAATTGTGCTCATTTCATATGTTAGTAAGGTAATGTTCAAAATCCTTCAAGCTAGGCTTCACCAGTATGCGAAACTGAGAAGTTTCAGATGTACAAACTGGGTTTCAAAGAGGCAGTAGAAGCAGAGATCAAACTGCCAATATATTCTGGATCATGGAGAAAGCAAGGGAGTTCCAGAAAAATATCTGCTGCTACACTGACTATACTAAAACCTTTGACTGTGTGAATCACAACAAACTGGAAAATTCTTAGAGAGATGGGAGTACCTTATGAAACCTCTATGTGGGCCAAGAAGCAACACTTAGAATCAAACATGAAACAACAGACTTGTTCAAAATTGGGAAAAGAATACAACAAGGCTGTATATTGTCACCCTGCTTATTTAACTTATATGCAGAATACATCGTGTGAAATACCAGGCTGGATGAATCACAAGCTGGAATCGTTTGCCTGCAGAAATATCAACAACTTCAGATATGCAAATGAAATCACTCTAATGGCGGAAAGTAAAGAGGAACTTAAGAGCCTCTTGAGAATGAAAGAGTAGAGTGAGAAAGTTTGCTTGAAACTCAACATTCAAAAAATAAAGATCATGGCATCTGGTGCCATCACTTCATGACAAAAATAAGGGGAAAAAGTGAAAGCAGTGACAGATTTTCTTGCCCTAAAATCACTGCAGACAGCGACTGCAGCCTGAAATTTAAAAAGTAATATTAATAAATAAAACACTTGCTCCTTGGAAGGAAAGCTATAATAAACCTAGAAAGCATATTGAAAACCAGAGATGTCACTTTGCCAACAAAGGGTCATGCAGTCAAAGCTATGGTTTCTCCAGCTGGCTGAGACAGTAAAGAATCTGCCTGCAGTGCAGGAGACCCAGGTTCAATCCCTGGGTCGTGAATATCCCCCAGAAGGTAGTGGCAGCCCATTCCAGTATTCTTGCCTGGAGAATCCCATGGGCAGTAGAACCTGACAGGCTATAGTTCATGGGGTCGCACAGTTGGACATGACTGAATGACTAATGCACGTGGTTTTTCCAATAGTCATGTACGGATGTGAGAGTTGAACCCATAAAGAAGGCTGAGTACGGTAGAATTGATGCTTTTGAACCAGTACATGGGATAGCAAAGAGTTGAACATGGCTTAGTGACTGAGCAACAATTCCTTCTCTGTACTAAAGTAAGAGTGGCCAAGTCAAAAGAATCTCTTATAAATGGAGAAATCAAGGACTTAAATCTGCACAATGACCTTAACTTTGTTTACTGTGGTTTTCCTTTTTATCTCCAGCAACAGACCTCCAAACACACTCCTCCCCTAACCTTAAGAACCTAGATAATTGTATAATGTCAAGTATTTTAAAAGTTATGAGTTCATATATTTATTCCTGTGGTTTAAGTATAGTTTCGACTTCCCTTTGGCTCAGCTGTAAAGAATCTGCCTGCAATGCATGAGGTGCAGGACACACAGGTTAAATCCCTGGAGGAGGGTATGGTAACCGATCCCAGGGTGCTTGTTTGGAGAATCCCATGGACAGAGGACTTTGGCAGTCTACAATCCATAGGGTCACAAACAGTCAGACATGACTGAAGCAACTGAGTAGACAGTATGTTTTTGATTTCATTTTTTTAAAACAATAGTTGTGCTGAACAATGGATTTATAGACTTACAAATTTCTAAAGATGTAACAGTTGGCTATAACAAACTAGTGTGGACTGACTAACTGACTTCATTATACCGTTGAGGATGAGAACAATTTTTGCATCCACGAGGTAGCTGCTGAGCAGCCCACATGAAGATGATGGTGAAGAGCATTTCTCCAATAGAAAACAAATATATGCAAAGAATGAGAGGTGAAAGATAGCATGAAACCTATGGATAATGACAAACAAGATAGGGCTTACTATGCTATCGGTCAATCCTCACAAGGATCAGTGATATGAAGTATGTGAAAGTGACTCTTCCACAATAAGTATTTGGAGTTTAATAATAATATTTTTAACTACACCTATAATAC
The DNA here is from genome assembly GCF_001704415.2 of Capra hircus. Lineage (NCBI taxonomy): Eukaryota > Metazoa > Chordata > Mammalia > Artiodactyla > Bovidae > Capra > Capra hircus. The sequence continues at coordinate 18,297,575 of NC_030831.1, read as the reverse complement.
ACAAAATACTTCATCACAAAAACACTATTAATACTATACATGACTCAAATGTATTTAATTTTTTAAGAAAAAGTAGCAAGGCCACTTCATCTACCTGACTCATTTTAGCATAATTTGAAATGGACACTATCTTCTATTTCTCTGAAGAGTGTATGGGTTTTGGGTTTGTTGATATTTTCAATGCTAGTGAGAGTGAAATAAATAGAGAGACTGAGAGAATCAGAAATTACTCAGTTGCAAGGCATAGTGACTGGGACCCTACATCTGCTTGAGAGAGGGTTAGTAGTGCTCTTCAGGCAAGGACTCAAGCTGGAAATTAAAAAAAAAAAAATTCTTCCTAGATAAATCGTAACTTGAGAGAGCAGCAGAGATTATAGGGTGGGGAAAAGGACAGGAGAAAACACAATGTATGCCAGAAATTTGATCCCTTGTGATCTCATTAGGTGTTAGAATTTTTTGATAATTGAAATTTTTGCAATAGTTGGAAACATACACACAAGCACATGTTTAAATATTTATGTTATTTATATGTCCACAGTGCATTAAAATTTAGATTAAGAAAATATCGATTAGCTACCTAAAATCTATTCCTAATATTGTTCTACTTCTTTTTCCTCCCACTATAGATATTAAAATGTTTTACAGACTCTTGAAGATAGCAATGACTCTGTGAGCCGTATGGCCCATAGAGCATAGGCAGATATCTGTTAGAGTGGGGGAAAGACATCTGGAAAGGGTTTATTTTCCCGATTAAAGAAGGGACGAATAGAACTTGTATGGATGTTTTTATTTATCCTCATTCTCCCTTCAGTACGAATGTGATATCTGACACTGAGGGCAACCATACTGCAATGCTGACATAGTAAAACATAAGGGAAATGCAAAACAAACTCACTTTGATCATGAGCTACCAAACCAGAACCAACAGCCACCTCCCCTCAACTTCCTATAATGTGAGAAATAGAGGACCATGCCTTCAACTAACAAGATTTAGGGTTAACCATATGGTAAGGTGCAGATTAAACAGGTACTGGAGGTTCATGGCATATATCAGTGTTAACTTCTTTTCCACCTCTACTCTCAGTGGATTTCTTAACCCAGATTATTGGTTGTGAGTACAAAAACCAAAACCAACCAAACAAAAAGCTTTAACTTTCTTGGTAAGAAGATTTCCTGAGTTAATCAGTGATCAGTCATTGGAACTCAGGAGAAGGAAATTTGGCCAGAATTCAAAAAGATTTGGAACAAAGGAACTTCTTTTCATATGCCATATGACTTGATCTTTCATTTCTGCTTCTTCCTAAACACCTGCTTCATTTCTTTCTCCTCTCTCTCTCTCTTCCCAAAGTCCATTTTCACCTGCTTCTTGATTCTTATCATTTTGAACACAATAAATCAAATAGATGACAAGGGTTGCCCCTGGATATCTTATGTGCCACTTTGGTATCAAAACCAACGTTTATCACTTTATCTCAGAAAATAGATTCTCTAATGTCTGAGCCTATGGCTATGGCTGCCATAAAAGAAAAACACACACACACACACACACACACTGGATGGATTAACTAACAGAAATTAATTATCTTACAGTTTTGAAGGTCCATGATCAAAGTGTCAGCAGAATTGGTTTCTTCTGAAGCCTCCCTCTTTGGCTTGTAGGTGGCTACCTTCTTGCTGTATGCTCACTGGTCTTTCTTCTGTGGGACTACTATTCCTGGTATCTATTTTTATGTCCAAATTTCCTCCTTTTATATGAACATCAGTCAGGTGGGATTAGGATGCATCCTAACAGTCTTTTTCTAACTTAGTCACAACTTTAAAGAACTTATCTCCAAATATAGTCACATTCTGAAGCACAGGGATTAGGGCTTCAACATTTGGATTCTGGGGGAATACAATTCAGCTTATAAAAAACAATATTAACTATTTTCACTTTTGGCTGAAAGGCCCATCCTGTGACTTAAGCTGGAAGGAATGTGGCACATAGGCAGCAAAGAAAATAAAGCAAAAAAACATTTGGGACAAAATGAAGGAAGGGATCAGCAACGACTTCATTTGCTTCTTGCTTGCTTACTTCTTTCTTGTAAAAATTGCTACCCTCAGCAGAGAGATAAATCAAATTATTAATTAGCTTATTAGATGGATAAAATGGATAAATTTAACTTTAGGGATATATTATAAAGTTAGATCCTATGATGAGGTTGACTTGGAAAGAATGATTATTAATTTAGCAAATGGCTAGAGGAGAGGGTGCTTTAGTGGTCTGGAACAACATCAGTGAGGTCAAGAGGCAGAAAGAAAGAATGACTTTTTCCAAGAAAAGCAAGTATATTATTTTGACACAAAGGAATTTGTGCAGAGAGGAATGACAATCAAAGTTGGAAGGATAGCTTGGGATAGGATTGTCAAGACTTTAGATATCATTGTAATGTATATGTGTTCATGCAGTCTTGCAAGAGTTAAGCTGAACACTTTTTTGTTGGAATTTTCTGATGTCTCTGAGTTGGCCGTCTAAGCTCTCCTCCTGAATTAATACCGGGTTTGGGGTGACCTGGAAGGTCAACGCTTAAGATAATTAGTACCAAAGAGCTGCACTCTTGCCATGCTGCCATTTCAGCCTTCTCACAATCTAGCAATTTTTCATGATAAATTGAATCTAATAACATATTTTTGCAGCCAAGATACATGGTGGATCATTGTCTTGTCACTTTGATAAAATGTTTGTGTGTGTGTGTGTGTGTTTTTTTTTTTTCTCCCTCTGGTCCGGACTTCACGATAGAGCAGGTGAAAAATCTTCAGTTATGTCAAATCAAACACAAATATAACAGTTTTCTGAAACATGGACTTGAAAAAAATATCATTAATTCTCTGAGAAAAATATTCCATGGATATCACCTGTGCTTCATGGTTTAAAATTTATTTATTTGTGTATTTCAATTTTTAGGGTTCTTTTAGAGATAAATAGCTGTGGCTGTGAAATATGTAGATGAGAAGCAACACTGACTATGCATGGTACCAAAAATTTATTCAAGTGTATTGAAAGTATACTTAGGGTATGCTTAGCATAAACTTATTCCTTATATAAGTATAGGTCTTCTGTGATTCCAAAGAGAATTTTGTATAGTGAAATGGATCACAGCACAGAGTGTACAATCCAACAAATGGGAGCAGTCTTGGCTCTGTCAATTAACTAATGTGATCAGGGTCCAGTCATCTAGCCTCTCTACACCCAATTTTTGTCTCTGTATGTGTGCTATAGTGCTGAAACTAAAAGTGAACATAAAACATAAATGAGCTTAGCACAGTGTCTGACGCATAGCAAGTGCCCAACACATAGCAAGTGCCCATAAATTTACGTATTTATAAAATATCTTTTCTCTCTACATTCGAGATATCCAGTTTAAAATGGGCGATGACTTTAGCTTTTGTTTTTAATGAATAGAATGAGACATTTTCATTTTTCTCTGTGAAGATAAACACTATACAATTTAAAATCAGTTAAAAAAATGTTTTCTTGGTCATAGGCACTACTGTTGCAGAATTTAGGTATGCAGAAGAGCTAGCAGGGAATGGCAGGAGTTATCTGAGATGTGCCTGGGGCCTTGGGCATCACCACTGCCATCTTTGAGCCAGCTGTCTTTGCAGCTCACACTCCAACTCTAGCTGTTGCCTGGTATTGAGATGTTCTCTCCTACCAATAAGGCCACATGCTTGTTACATTGCAATTTTTAAATCAGCACCTTCCTCATTGAGGCTCCCTCCTGCTGTGTATGTGTGTATGTTAGTTACTCAGTTGTGTTTGCCTCTTTGCGACCCGACAGACTGTAATCCACCAGGCTCCCCTGTCTATGGAATTCTCCAAGCAAGAATACTGGAGTGGGTTGCCATTCTCTTCTCCAGGGGATCTTCCCAACCTAGGTTTTGAAGCTAGGTCTCCTCTACAGGTAGAGGAGCAAGCAAGAAACTTGTAGCAAGTAAGAATCTACAGGTAGATTCTTAACCATTTGAGCCACTAGGGAAGCCCTGTTGGTGGATTGTATTAGCAAAAGAGGGATAGACAAGGCTAAGCTGTTCATATGTTGACCATTAGCTTCCTAGAGTGTCTGTAGGGTTTCTTCTCTTTGCCATCTCCTGCTCCAATGCATGTTGCTGACTGTGCATCCAAAAGCTGCTGGAATTATTCTTATGATGAAATTTCAGATTTGATGTCTAACTCCCAGCTCAAACCTGATGAAGAGTCAAAGCTAGGATTGAGTTCAGCTTAAACACTGAACAGAAACTATAGCTAAAAACTAAGGAATTCTGCAGTTTGCAAATGTTTAACAGAACAATGGAAAACAATGTTCATTTTATGGGAAATTGGGAGGTCATTCTATAATATAAAATGCTACTGCCACCACCCTTTCTTAGTGTCAAGTGTATCTTCTATAAAGTCATCAATGTCAATATGTTCTTTTGGCAAATGGAAACATAGAATTTCAAATTTCTCATTACTAATTTATTTTTATATCTAGTATCTTATGCCTACATTCGTCTCTAACTTTTGTTCTTGTGGAAGAACTTAGCAAAATGATGTATCACTTTGGGTAGATTTGCATTATTTTTTATTTCATTTCTTATTAACAGATTGAAAAATCTATACTATTTGAAATTCTAAACTATGAAATCAGTATTTTATGTAAATATAGAACTATTCAGGTAACCCTGGATGATTATTGGTAGTCTATGTCTCTTAAATGATTCATCTACTTTATCTATATTGTCAAATTTATGGATAACTTTTTCATAGTCCTTCCTATTATCTCTTGAATATATGTGATGTGATGATATTCTATTTATGATATTGGTAAATGTCATGGGTAATTTGATGAAGATCACATTAAATCCCTATAAGACTGCTTTGTTAAAATGGCCATTTTAACAGTATTAATTCTTCCAATTCAAGAGCATTTCTCTGAATTATCTTCAATTTCTTTTATCAGAGCTTTGTAGTTCTTAGGACATAATTCTGTCACCTCTTTGGTAGGTTTATTCCTAGGGTTTTGTGTTTTTTATGTGATTTTAAGTAGGACTTTATTTTTGCTTTTCTTTTTTTTTTAATATTTCATTGTTAGTGTAAAGAAATGCAACAGATATCTGTTTATTAATCTTGCACACTAGTACCTTGTTGAATTCATTTGTTAAATTCTAATAGTGTTTGTAAGGAATCCTTAGGGTTTTCTATATAGAGTATTATATGATTTGCATATAATGACAGTTTTACCACTTCCTTTCTGATTTGGATATTTTGTATTTCTTTTTACTATCTGATTGTTATAGCTAGGACTTCCAATATTATGTTGAACAGAAGCGGTGAGACTGGGCATTCTTGTCTTGTTCCAGAATTTAGAGGAGGGTTTTCAGCTTTTCACCATTTAGTATTATTATGCTATGCGGTTGTCGTAAATAGCTTTTTATAATCTATTTATAGCTTATTTCTCTTCTCTATTTATTTTAACATTTCTTGCAAATCACGTCTACCAGCTATGGGTCCCTCTAATTTTTTTTTTTTTCCAAGAAAGTCTTCATTTCTCCTTCATTCTTAAATGAGTTATAAGAAGAGAAAAATAATATAGATTAGAAAACTGAATGTATACACAAAAGGAAGAACATCAGAGAAGTACTTTAAGAAGTTAAAATATCTTTTATTTTCTTACTTTTAATTTGTGGAAATAATTAATGCTTGCCTAAAGTAACAATAGTAAAAATGTACTGAGTGATTGTAGCTATGGGTAGGTGAAATTGGTAACAGAAACATCATAGTGAAAGTTGCTGAGTCGTGTCTGACTCTTTGCAAGCCCATGGACTATACAGTTCATGGAATTCTCCAGGCCAGAATACTGGAGTGGGTAGCCTTTCCCTTCTCCAGGGGATCTTCAAAGCCCAGGGATTCAACCCAGGTCTCCTGAATTGCAGGCGGTTTCTTCAACAGCTGAGCCACAAGGACAACCTGAAACATAACTTGGGAACATAGAATGCTCTGTTCTAAAATATTTGCATTCCCTCATGAAGCAGTAATTATTTGAAGACAATGTGGATTAGTTAAAACTATATACTCCAAACTCTAGGTAAAAAACAAAATAATTTAAAAATATGTATATTGATATCCTTAGAGTGGATATAATCTAGAATCATATTTAATAATTAATTAAACCAGAGAAGGAAGAAATATGGAAGAAGAAAATAGAAAGAACAAGTTCAAGACATTAAAAATAAAGCAGCTACAAATATGATAGATATTATAATAGCTTTATGAATAATCACTTTCCACGGAAGTGGTCTAAATACTCCCCCTTCAAAATAAAATAAAATAAAACAGAGATTATCAGAAAGGATATAAAAACAACAGATGCCTATTTGTTATCTATAAAAGTAAAAACAACACCTCTTTTATAGGGTGGATGAAGATTTGCCATGCTAAAACCGATCAATATAACATTGGTATCAGTTCAGTTCAGTTCAGTTGCTCAGTCGTGTCTGAATTTTTGTGACCCCATGAACCACAGCATGCCAGGTCTTCCTGTCCATCACCAACTCCTGGAGTTTATCCAAATTCATGTCCATCGAGTTGATGATGCCATCCAACCATCTCATCCTCTGTTGTCCCCTTCTCCTCCTGCCTTCAATCTTTGCCTACAACATTGGTATAGCTATTAATTTTAGACAAAGCAAACCAGATCAAGGAAACTAGTTAGAGATTTTAAAAACACAAACATTGCATAATGAAAGGTTCAGTTCACTGAGAAAATATAGAAAATGCTACACATGTATGTACCCCACAACAGTGTTGGAATACCATAACATAGACAAAATTGATAGCAGAGTAAAGGGAAATTTTTATAAAGTTAAAATAAAACTGAAAATTTCAACCTCTTTCAGTTATTGATGGGTCAAACAGATAATGTCTATCCTTTGTTCCACCTCTTAGTCATGTCCAACTCTTTGCAACACAATGGACTGCAGCATACAAGGCATCCCTGTCCTTCATTTTCTCCCAGAATTTACTCAAACTCATGTCCATTGAGTCAGTGATGCCATCCAACTCTCTCATCCTCTGTCGCTCCCTTCTCCTCCTGCCCTCAATCTTCTCTAGCGTCAGAGTCTTTTCCAATGAGTCAGCGCTTCATGTCAGGTGCCAAAGTATTGGAGCTTCAGCATCAGTCCTTCAGATGAATATTCAGGGTTAATTTCCTTTGGGATTGACTGGTTTGACCTCCTTGCTGTTCAAGGGGCTCTCGGGATTCTTGGCTAACACCACATTTCGAATCATCAATTCTTTTTCACTCAGCCTTCTTTATGGTCCAGTTCTTACATCCATTCATGACTACTGGAAAAACCATAGTTTTGACTATATAGATCTTTGTCAGCAAAGTGATATTTCTGCTTTTTAGTATGCTGTCTAGGTTTGTCATAGCATTTATTACAAAGATAACATGTCTTTGAATTTCATGGCTGTAGTCATCATCTCCAGTGATTTTGGAGCTCAAGGAAAGAAAATCTGTCACTACTTCCATTTTTTGTGCTTCTTTTTGTCATGAACTTATGGGACTCAATGCCATGAGGCAGAAACATTTGACAAAATTCAACATCCATTCATCAGAAACATAAAACAAAACAAAAACGTTATTTATATACATATCCCAAAGGTTAATATTAAATGGGATAGGAAATAAGGGGATGGCACTGAATGACTTTTCTAGATGTCTCAAGAAGTTAATGGCAAATTCAGCAATTGGTGAACAGATGATTATGAAAGACAGGATTGTGATGGATTTGGGGAATGAACCCCAAGTAAATTCTAACCCTTTCCTTGGAATTCTTTAGATCAAGGGCCAAATTTGTCAAGGATTTAAAAAGTTATGGTTCATCTGTGTCTCCATTGCTGCCCTTCAAATAAGTTCATCAGCAGCTTCTTTGTAGATTCTGCCAATATGTGTTACTATACAATGTTTATTTTTCTCTTTTTGACCTACTTCACTCTGTATAACAAGCTCTAGGTTCATCCACCTCATTATGACTGATTCAAATATGTTCTTTTTATGGCTGAGTAATGTTCCATTGTATATATATGTACCACAACTTCTTTATCCGTTTATCCTTTCATCGACATCTAGGTCGCTTCCTTGTCCTAGCTATTGTAAATAGTGCTGCAATGAATATTTTGGTTCCTGTGTCTTTTTCAATTATGGTTCCTTCAGGGTATATTCCCAGTCTATGACAGTCTAGAGTGGTGGAATGGGCTGAGAGGTCGGGGGGAGAGTCAAGATGGGGGTGGGATGCATATACCTATTGCTGATTCATATTGATGTATGACAGGAATCGACACAACATTGTAAAGCAATTATCCTCCAATTAAAAATTAATAAATTTTTTAAAAAGTAAAAGACAAAAAAAAATTATGGTACAAAACAAATGACAAAGATAAATGCAAAATCAATGATGTTTGCACAGAATCACTCATTTTACTAATAAGGAAGTGTAAAGATAAGAGAATTAACTAACAACTGGTTTAATGAACACTGTGTTTGGCCAAGGCTGAATTACACTCTCCTAGACTCACTTCATCAAGTGTCCACTCACTTCTTCAGATCACTGCATCATAAGTCTTGACTCATCTCTTTGGTTGAAAGCAATTTACAGGGTAATTTCAAGTTATCAGGGGCAATACAACAAACACTAAATAGAAAATCAAATAAACTTTCTTATTTTCTGCATGTGTTTCAAGAATATTTAAAGAAACAGTGTGAGGAAACCATTGAAAAGCCCCATAAGTGTACTGTTCATCCTGCTAATTATGGAGCTTATCATACTTCCCAGTAAACATGTAATTATAGCAATCATTATTTATTAAAATACTCCCCTCTCTCTCTCATGTTTTGCTACAGCTAGAGATTCTGGAAAAAGTATACAGTTCATCCTAATTATTTATAGAGTAGAAAGCAAAAACTCTGTATTTTTAAAGTGCTTCAGTGCTTTTGAGTAGAGACTAACCATGACATAGGAAAAATGGTCAATAGAATAGGGTTTCATTCTCTCTGTAATTTTTTCACTCTGATCAAGTCATTTCATTTGACCCTCAGTTTTATATTCTGTCAAATAGAGATAAAAATTCATGCCAAAATCTATCTGGTAGCATAAAATGATGAATATAATTAGCTATTTGGACAAGTATAAAAGTTGCATGGAATTTACAAGGAAATGATTAAGGATTAAGCTACAATAGTTGTTAACACTATTATAGCTCCCCCAAAAAGTAACTTCAGTTACACTGCTTTTATGCATGCCTAGACTCTTCAGATCAATGTCCCATAACTTATAGTATTATTTGCTAGTTTGGATTGGTTGTTCGAATTGGTGGAATTCTTTATATCCAACCAATATTGAAAACACTTAACTTTCTCATATCTTGGTGATTTTACACAAGATTCTCTGCCTGGTTTGAAATGCTCTTGGTCTATATATTTACTTGAAAATTTTCTATTTATGCCTTAAGTCTCAGTTCTGTGAATCCTCCACAGACTCATCCAAACCAACTCTGTGACTTTACCCTTCAGCCATTAAAAGTACTCCTCAACTATATGTTCCTTCAGCTCAGGAAATATGCCTTTTCATCATTATATGCTTGTGAAACTCATTGTAAATCTCATGTAACATAACAGGTAATCTATATATAGATTTAATTTTTTATTGAGGAATAATTGATACATGATAAATTGCATGTGTTTAAATAGTAGGTGTTGCGAGAGGGCATCAGAGGGCAGATACAATGAAACCATAATCACAGAAAACTAGTCAATCTGATCACAGGGACCACAGACTTGTCTAACTCAATGAAATTAAGCCATGCCATCTGGGGCCACCCAAGACAGATGGGTCATGGTGGAGAGATCTGACAGAATGTGGTTCACTGGAGAAGGGAATGGCAAACCACTTCAGTATTCTTGCCTTGAGAACCCCATGAGCAGTATGAAAAGGTAAAATGATAGAATAGTGAAAGAGGAACTCCCCAGGTTGGTAGGTGCCCAATATACTACAGGAAATCAGTGGAGAAATAACTCCAGAAAGAATGAAGGGATGGAGCCAAAGCAAAAACAATGCACAGCTGTGGATGTGACTGGTGGTAGAAGCAAGGTCCGATGCTGTAAAGAGAAATATTGCATAGGAACCTGGAATGTTAGGTCCATGAATCAAGGCAAATTGGACGTGGTCAAACAGGAGATGGCAGGAGTGAACGTTGACATTCTAGGAATCAGCAAACTAAAATGGACTGGAATGGGTGAATTTAACTCAGATGACCATTATATCTACTACTGTGGGCAGGAATTCCTTAGGAGAAATGGAGTAGCCATCATGGTCAACAAAAGAGTCCAAAATGCAGTACTTGGATGCAATCTCAAAACCGACAGTATGATTTCTGTTCATTCCCAAGGCAAACCATTCAATATAATGGTGATCCAAACGTATGCCCCAACCAGTAATGCTGAAGAAGCTGAAGTTGAATGGTTCTATGAAGACCTACAAGACCTTTTAGAACTAACACCCAAAAAAGATATCCTTTTCCTTAGAGGGGACTAGAATGCAAAAGTAGGAAGTCAAGAAACACTTGGAGTAACAGGCAAATTTAGCCTTGGATTATGGAATGAAGCAGGGCAAAGGCTAATAGAAGTTTTCCAAGAGAACACATTGGTCATAGCAAACACCCACAAGAGAAGACTCTACAAATGTACATCACCAGATAGTCAACATCGAAATCAGATTGATTATATTCTTTGCAGCCAAAGATGGAGAAGCTCTATACAGTCAGCAAAAACAAGACTTGGAGCTGACTGTGGCTCAGATCATGAACACTTTTTTGCCAAATTCAGACTTAAATTGGAGAAAGTAGGGAAAACCACTAGACCATTCAGTTCAGTTCAGTTGAGTTCAGGTGCTCAGTCGTGTCAGACACTTTGCGACCCCATGAATCGCAACACACCAGGCCTCCTTGTTCATCACCAACTCCTGGAGTTCACTCAGACTCACGTCCATCGAGTCAGTGATGCCATCCAGCCATCTCATCATCGACTGTCCCCTTCTCCTCTTGCCCCCAATCCCTCCCAGCATCAGAGTCTTTTCCAATGAGTCAACTCTTCTCATGAGGTGGCCAAAGTACTGGAGTTTCAGCTTTAGCATCATTCCTTCTAAAGAAATCCCAGGGCTCATCTCCTTCAGAATCTACTGGTTGGATCTCCTTGCAGTCCAAGGGACTCTCAAGAGTCTTCTCCAACACCACAATTCAAAAGCATCAATTCTTCAGCACTCAGCCTTCTTCACAGTTCAACTCTCACATTCATACATGACCACAGGAAAAACAATAACCTTGACTAGACAGACCTTAGTCAGCAAAGTAATGTCTCTGTTTTTGAATATGCTATCTAGGTTGGTCATAACTTTTCTTCCAAGAAGTAAGCGTCTTTTAATTTCATGGTTGCAGTCACCATCTACAGTGATTTTGGGGCCCCCCCGCCAAAAAAAAAAAAAGTCTGACACTGTTTCCACTGTTTTCCCATCCAATTCACATGAAGTGATGGGACCAGATGCCATGACCTTCATTTTCTGAATGTTGAGCTTTAAGGCAACTTTTTCACTCTCCTCTTTCACGTTCATCAAGAGGCTTTTTAGTTCCTCTTCACTTACTGCCATAAGGGTGGTGTCATCTGCATATCTGAGGTTATTGATAATTCTCCCAGCGATCTTGATTCCTGCTTGTATTTCTTCCAGTCCAGCATTTCTCATGATGTACTTTGTATATAAGTTAAATAAGCAGGGTGACAATATATAGCCTTGATGTACTCCTTTTCCTATTTGGAACCAGTCTGTTGTTCCATGTCTAGTTCTAACTGTTGCTTCCTGACCTGCATACAGATTTCTCAAGAGGCAGGTTAGGTGATCTGGTATTCCCATCTCTTTCAGAATTTTCCACAGTTGATTGTGATCCACACAGTCAAAGGCTTTGGCATAGTCAATAAAGCAGAAATAGATGTTTTTCTGGAACTCTCTTACTTTTTCCATGATCCAGTGGATGTTTGGAATTTGATTTCTGGTTCCTCTGCCTTTTCTAAAACGAGCTTGAACATCAGGAAGTTCACGGTTCACATATTGCCATTCAGGTATGACTTAAATCAAATCCTTTATGATTATACAGTGGAAGTGAGAAATAGATTTAATGGACTAGATCTAATAGAGAGTCTGATGAACTATGGACACAGGTTCATGACACTGTACAGGAAACAAATATCAAGACCATCCCCATGGAAAAGAAATGCAAAAAAGCAAAATGTCTGACTGAGGAGGCCTTACAAATAGCTGTGAAAAGAAGAGAAGTGAAAAGCAAAGTGGAAAAAGGAAAGATAAACATCTGAATGCAGAGTTCCAAAGAATATCAAGGAGAGATAAGAAAGTATTCCTCAGTGATCAATGCAAAAAAATAGAGGAAAACAGCAGAATGGGACAGACTAGTGTTCTCTTCAAAAAATTTAGAGATACCAAGGGAAGATTTTATGGAAAGATGGGTTCAATGAAAGACAGAAATGGTATGGACCTAACAGAAGCAGAAGATATTAAGAAGAGGTGGAAGGATACACAGAAGAACTACAGAAAAAATATCTTAATAACCCACATAACCACGATGGTGTGATCACTCATCTAGAGCCAGACATCCTGGAATGTGAAGTCAAGTGGGCCTTAGAAAGCATTACTGCAAACAAAGCTAGTGGAGGTGATGGAATTCCAGTTGAGCTATTTCAAATCCTGAAAGATTATGCTGTGAAAGTGCTGCACTTAATATGCCAGCAAATTTGGAAAACTCAGCAGTGGCCACAGTACTGGAAAAGGTCAGTTTATATTCAAATTCCAAAGAAAAGCAAAGCCAAAGAATGTTCAAACTACCACACAATTGCACTCATCTCACATGCTAGTAAAGCAATGCTCAAGATTCTCCAAGTTAGGCTTCAGCAATATGTGAACTGTGAAATTCCAGATGTTCAAGCTGGTTTTAGAAAAGGCAGAGGAACCAGAGGTCAAATTGCCAATATCCGCTGGATCATCGAAAAAGCAAGAGAGTTTCAGAAAGACATCTATTTCTGCTTTACTGACTATGCCAAAGCCTTTGACTGTGTGGATCACAATAAACTGTGGAAAATTCTGAAAGAGATGGGAATACCATACCACCAGACCTGCCTCTTAAGAAACCTATATGCCGATCAGGAAGAAATTGTTAGAACTGGACATTGAACAACAGACTGGTTCCAAGTAGGAAAAGCAGTACGTCAAGTCTGTATATTGTCACCCTACTTATTCAACTTATATACAGAGTACATCATGAGAAACGCTGGGCTGGAAGAAGGACAAGTTGAAATCAAGATTTCCAGGAGAAGTATCAACAACCTCAGCTATGCAGATGACACCACCCTTATGGCAGAAAGTCAGGAGGAACTAAAAAGTCTCTTGATGAAAGTGCAAGAGGAGAGTGAAAAAGTTGGCTTAAAGCTCAACATTCAGAAAACTAAGATCATGACCACTAGTCCCATCATTTCATGGGAAATAGATGGGGAAACAGGGGAAACAGTGTCAGACTTCATTTCTTTGGGCTCCAAAATCACTGCAGATGGTGACTGCAGCCATTAAATTAAAAGATGCTTACTCCTTGGAAGGAAAGTTATGACCAACCTGGACAGTATATTAAAAAGCAGAGATATTACTTTGCCAACAAAGGTCTGTGTAGTCAAGGCTATGGTTTTTCCAGTGATCATGTATGAATGTGAGAGTTGGACTGTGAAGAAAGCTGAGTGCCGAAGAATTGATGCTTTTGAACTGTGGTGTTGGAGAAGACTCTTGAGAGTCCCCTGGACTGCAAGGAGTTTCAACCAGTTCATCCTAAAGGAAATCAGTCCTGGCTGTTCATTGGAAGGACTGATGCTGAGGCTGAAACTCCAATACTTTGGCCACGTCATGCGAAGAGTTGACTTCTTGGAAAAGACCCTGATGCTAAGGGGGATTGGGGGGAGGAGGAGAAGGGGATGACAGAGGTTGAGTTGGCTTGATGGCATCACCGACTCAATGCACAAGAGTTTTGGTGGATTCCAGGAGTTGACGATTGACAGGGAGGCCTGTCGTGCTGCGATTCATGGGGTCGCAAAGAGTTGGACACGACTGAGCGACTGAACTGACTGAATTGAAACTGCATATTTAAATGAATTCTGGTGTATGTGTATGTAACTGTGAAGTCATCACCACACTTAAAATTGTGAACATATTCATTATGTAAGCTTAGTTCTGAAATATATGTGTTGAGTATGTATACTATGCCTGTGATTGCAGACTGTGTGTGTACAAAGATGGACAAGATGCAATCCCTATTCTTAAGAAGCTTGTTCTCTGGTCCTGATTCTAGAATAGAGATGACTTTTCATATTCATCAAATATTGTCTATTGTATGTCAAATTGTCACTTCAGTTCATTTGAGTTCATATGCTCAGTTGTTTCTGACTCTTTGAGACCCTAACGATGGCAGTATGCCAGGCCTCCCTGTTCATCACCAACTCCTGGAGCTCACTCAAACTCATGTCCTTTGAGTTAGTGATGCCATCCAACCATCTCATCCTCTGTCGTCTTCTTCCCCACTGCCTTCAATCTTTCCCAGCATCAGGGGTTTTTCCAGCGAGCCGGTTCTTCACATCAAATGGCCAAATATTTGAGCTTCAGCTTCAACATTAGTCCTTCCAATGAACATTCAGGACTGATTTCCTTTAGGATGGACTGGTTGAATCTCCTTGCTGTCCAAGGGACTCAAGAGTTTTCTCGAACACCACAGTTCAAAAACATCAGTTATTTGGTGCTCAGCTTTCTTTATAGTCCAACTCTCCCATCCATACAAGACTATTGGAAAAACATCAGCTTTGACTAGATGGACCTCTGTCAACAAAGTAATGTCTCTGCTTTTTAATATGCTGTCTAAGTTGGTGATAGCTTTTCTTCCAAGGAGCAAGCATCTTTTAATTTCATGACTGCTGTCACCATCTACAGTGATTTTTAAGCCCAAGAAAATAATGTTTGTTACTGTTTCCATTGTTTCTCCATGTATTTGCCCTGGGGTGATAGGACAGGATGCCATGATCTTAGTTTTTTAAATGTTGAGTTTTAAGCCAGCTTTTTCACAATCCTCTTGCACTTTTATCAAGAGGCTCTTTAGTTCCTCGTGACTTTCTGCCATAAGGGTGTTGTCATCTGCATATCTGAGGTTGTTGATATTTCTTCCAGCAATCTTGATTCCAGCTTGTACTTTATCCAAATGCCATATGATGTACTCTGCATATAAGTTAAATAAGCAGGGTGACAATATATAGCCTGGACATACTTGTTTCCCAATTTGGAACCAGTCTGTTGTTCCCTGTCTGGTTCTAATTATTGTTTCTTGACCTGCATACAGATTTCTCAGGAGGCTGGTCAGGTGATCTGGTATTCCCATCTATTGAAAATTTTACTCTACCCACTCCAGTATTCTTGGCTTCCCTTGTGGCTCAGCTGGTAAAGAATCCTCCTGCCATGCAGGAGACCTGGGTTCTATCCCTGGGTTGGGAAGATCTCCTTGAGAAGGGAAAGGCTGCCCACTCTAGTATTCTGGCTTGGAGAATTGCATGGACTGTATAGTCCATGGGGTCTCAAAGAGTTGGGTGCAACTGAGTGACTTTCACTTACACAATCGAAGGCTTTGGTGTAATCTATAAAGTAGAAGCAGATGTTTTTCTGGAACTCTCTTGCTTTTTCTGTGATCCAAGGGATCCAAGAAAAATCCTGTCTGTGTATATATTTCTAGATAAATTGGAGGCTATCCTCAGAAGCACTTCATACAATGAGGAGCAGGAGATCTCAGAAACCCATAAGAGTCCAGATGAAGAGCTGCTTGAGGTTTGTACATTAAGGTAACCAACCATCAGGTGACAGAAATGAGGCCAGGGGAAGAATTAAGGTTATCATGCAAATCATGATGAAGTATTGTTGAAATGGATTAACAATGGAGATTTTAGGCTATTAGTCAGAATGAAAAGAATAAAGATGCAACAAATGGAACTGATTGAAAACCTCATAAAATCAAATCCAGAAATACTGCTAAAAAGATAGTATGCACTTTTACATGTAGACTTCTATACACTTCTGGGCCAAGCCTTGGGTAGAAAAGTTTTCATGGGGCTTCATAATAGCATCTGAATGATTTCTCTGCCTAATATCTATATCTATCTGATTTTGACTTCAACCTACAATTTTGTGCAACTGAAAAATATATGTAACTTTTACTCTGTGCCTCTATTCAACTGATTATCTTCTTCTATTTTCTTTACCTACTGAAGCTCATAATATTTTAATTGCATTCTCAAATTGCTCTCTCATAATGTTCTTTCCATTCTGATTACATTCACCACTGTTTGTTTCTTTTCAGTATCTTAGCTATCATTCAAAGAATAACATTGATCTGAGCTGTCCGTTGATCCCTTCTACACTCTAATCACCATTTCCCCCTGTTTTCTTTCTTCCCAAACATATTTTGAGTATTTGGACTACCCAATTTGTCTCTTTGTTATTGTCAGTTTCTTCCAAAGGCTGTTCATTTCAAACCATCTTGCTTTGGTTTCAGTTAAATTCTTGTATATAAGTTTTTCTCTACAACAGGATTTATGAGCACCTAAAGTACAGAAAATGTATCTCAACAGTGTCTTACAGAACAGTTAATTAGATGCTTACACTATCCCTGTTGATTACGGATATTTACAATCTCATATCATTTCTCATATGTATTAAGAGTAGTTTAGCGACAGGCCTCAAGCATTCTCATGGCTTCCAAACAAGGAGTTGTCTCCCTCCTGAGACAGGTGAATCATTGAAAGCAATGGGCAAGGAATACAAGTTAAAGCAATGTGGATGGACCTTGAGTGAAAACAGGAAGATTTAGGATACCTGTAGAAAGACAAGTCAGCATTATATAGAGACGAATTAATACTTTGGGATTAAACTGTCTGTGAAGGATAGAAGCATGGCAGACTAAAAATAGGCACGGAGTAATTCAGAGGCTAATCAGGCTCTGTCACAGATAAAATTAATAAGTAAAAAAAGTTTTAACAAGACATTAGCCGTCTGAGCAGCCCAGAAGGCCTGGGGAGGGAGATGGGAGCATTATGGCTGCAGCATTAACATCACTGTTATTAGCTTGCTGATGATTAACAGGATGTGGCCCCAGAGGGAGCAAGGTGAGCCTTCATAGGACAGCACTATGTCAGAGGATGATGGTCTCAAATTAGATAGCAAAGGTGAACTGTCTGTCAGGAGGGACATCAGGCCCAAGGACACAAAAATGGAACTGGATGAGCCGGAACTGGATGAGCCAGAGCAGGAATTAGAGTTATATCAGAGAAAAATACAGGTGATATAAAATTAAAGCAAAACATAAAATTAGTGATAGCCACACATGTTAGTCTTTGCTTTCCATTCCATTTCACTTTGAGACTATCGGTCCAATATTTCTTTTAGGTCCACCTTATTCATATTTTATAATAATGAGTGAATTGAATCTATAAAAAAGAAATCCTAAGAACTTCATAATTGATTCCTCTAGGTAACAAGAGGAATGTTTGATATCATCTATCATCAGGAGAAATTGGTTAAAAATCTTTGAGCTTCGAGAATGGTGCTAGGTGCCATGGGAAATGAAAAGGAAATCTCAAGCCTAACTTTTCACAGTAGCTTACAGTGTAGTGGAAGCAGAAACACCAACACAGATTAAAAACACTGTTAAGTAAATACATAACTGCTGACAGTTCTGTGAAATTTGAAAATACAGTCTTTTGGAATATGAGTACATTCTGGTATATTTAGAATACCCAAAGTGGGATTAATTGGTATGGAAATTTTTATCACAAACGAAGATTTATAAGTATTAAGGAGAAGGGACGTGATTTGATGGGAAGGAAATAGTAAACTGTCAAAGGCTGGTGAAAGACTTAAAATTCAGAGATATTATGTGGATTGATTAAATGTGTCTGCACTTAATGAAACTTCGCTTTGTGCTTTGTAATGTTGGAAATAAATTCTTAGAAACAAAATACTGTATTATTATATCAGGCTTCTGTAACCAGTATAAAAAAAAAAAAACTTTCTAATAAAATACACATTTTATCAACCAGCATAATTTCTCTGAAACTCCAGAAACATTTTTGAACACAAGTTATAGAAACCTGTTTAAAATGGGCTTCAGTTCAGTTCAGTCATTCAGTTGTGTCTGACTCTTTGCGACTTCCATGGACTGCAGCATGCCAGGCTTCCCTCTCCAATACCAACTCCTGGAGCTTACTCAAACTCATATCCATTGAATCAGTGATGCCATCCAACCAGCTCATCTTCTGTAATCTGCTTCTCCTCCTGCTTTCAATCTTTCCCAGCATCAAGGTATTTTCCAATGAGCCAGTTCTTCACATCAAGTGGCTAAAGTAACAGAGTTTCAGCTTCAACATCAGTCTTTCCAATGAATATTAAGGACTGATTTCCTTTACGATGGACTGGTTGGATCTCTTTGCAGTCCAAGGGACTCTCAAGAGTCTGCTCTAACACCAGAGTTCAAAAGCATCAATTCTTCAGTGCTCAACTTTCTTTGTAGTCCAAGCCTCACATCCATACATGACTACAGGAAAAACCATAGCCTTGACTAGATGGACCTTTGTTGGCAAAGTAATGTCTCTGCTTTTTGACATGTTATCTAGGTTGGTCAATAATTTTCCTTCCCATGAGTAAATGTCTTTTAATTTCATGGCTGCAGTCACCATCTGCAGTGATTTTGAAGCCCCAGAAAATAAAGTCTCTCAGTGTTTCTATTGTTTCCCCATCTATTTGCCATGAAATAATGGGACCAGATGCCATGATCTCAGTTTTCTGAATGTTGAGCTTAAAGTCAACTTTTTCACTATCCTCTGGGACTTTCATCAAGATGCTCTTTAGTTCTTCTTTGCTTTTTGCTATAAGGGTGATGTCATCTGCATATCTGAGGTTATTGATATTTCTCCCAGCAATCTTGATTCCAGCTTGTGCTTCATCCAGCCCCACATTTTGCACAATGCACCCTGCATATAAGTTAATGGGCTTAGAGTATGAACTAAAATGGGCTTAGGGTACGGGAAATAGTATAATATATAGTTACATAACACATCTAGAAATGGAGAATCTTCAGATCTCACACAGGATTCTAACTCTGTGAATCTGTCTCAGCAATGCCTCATTCTATGTATTCATTTAGTCTTCTATCATGCTTTTAAGATCACTGCCAAAAGCACATATTGTAAGAAAGCAAGAACCTCACTTCCCAAGTATGGTTCCTAAGAGAAAGAAAATATAATTTACTTTTGAACAAAGTGGGTTTGTACTGTACAGGTCCATTTATACAGATTCTTCTCAATATACATACTACTGGGGAAGTGGAAGAATTGTGACATAGTGGAGTCCCACATCCCCACTTGGAGGACCCAATAGCAGGGGAATAATTTTAATTCCAGAGATTCTGTCAAAAAAGTGAGAAATCTGAGACCCACATCAGACTCCCCAGTCCAAGAGTTCCTGCACCAGGAATTAAGCCCCTAGAATCTTTGTCTTTCAAGGTCAATGGTACTTACTTTCAAGAGTTCCAGAGGGCTGGGGAAATTAGAAACTCCCAACTCTTAAAGGACACATAAACACTAGGTGTGCATGCTCAGTCATGTCCAACTCTTTGTGACCCCATGGACTCTAGCCTGCCAAGCTCTCTGTCCATGGGATTTTCAGGCAAGAATACTGGAGTGGGTTGCCATTTAATCCTCTAGGGGATCTTCCAGACCCAGGGACTGAACCTGCTTCTCATATGTCTCATATATTAGCAGGTAGATTATTTGCCACAAGCCACCAGGAAAGTCCTAAAGGATACATGCTGTGTCACTTCAGTTGTGTCTGACTCTTTGAGATCCATGTACTGTAGCCCACCAGGCTGCTCTGTCCATGGGATTCTCCAGGCAAGAGTACTGGAGTGAATTATCATTTCCTTCTCTAGGGATCTTCCTAACCTCAGGATAGAACCCATGTCTCTTATGTCTCCTGCATTGGCAGGTGAGTTTTTTACCACTGCCACCACCTGTGAAGCACCCCTCACCTCCCACACATACACAAAGGATACCTACAAAATCTCAAATGCTTCAGGATCCAGGGCCAAAGCAGAAGTTTGAAGAGAGTTTGGGTTGGACCTACCTGCTATTCTAGAGTCTGGAGAGGCAGGAGGCAACTGCCAGGTCACCCTGGGGACACAGACACTGGCAGCAGTCACTTTGGGAGATCATTCTACCATATGAGACTGCTGCTGACAAGTATATTGTGGAATGCACGTTCTAGCTTATTAGACTTAGGACCCAGCTCTGCCCCTATCCAGTATCCCATAGACACCAGCAAGGGGACATCTCAGGCCAAACAACCAACTTGGAGAGGAAATAGCCCCACTCACCAGCAGAGAGACTGCCTTAAGAACCCCCTGAGTCCCTTGGACATGGCCTTGCCTGTAAGAGGGCATATAACCTGATCCCATAAACTAGTGCAAGGCACTAGACCCAGGACCCTTAGATGCCTGTAGCTAGAGACACCTGGTCTCAGTTTCACCCACCAGTGGGAAGTACCAGGCCCAGAATCCCTGCCCCTGTCCACCAAGAAGACTGCCCTAGTCTGGGGACCATCTTGACCCACCAGAAGATGGACATCAGTCACAGGACAGTCACAGTCCCATAGTCAGTGTAATGAGCCCACTTACCAGCGGGCCAGCACTTGCCCTGGGACTGGCTGGATCCTGACCCCCACCTATTAAAGAGCCTGCTCTCACCTAGGACCAGCCTCGTCTACCAGCAGGGCAACCACAGTCCCACAATCAGTGGCCCCAAGTCACCCACTAGCAGGCTGATAGCTTCTCTGAGACTGGTTTGACACTGCCCTACCCACTAGGAGGCCAACAAAAGCTTTAGGAAACCTTGGACACTTCAGCCAGCTGTGTCAGTTGGGACCAGTTGCATTCACTAGTGTCTGACACCAGTATTCTTGCCTGGAGAATTATGTGGATGGGGGAGCCTGGTGGGCTGCCTTCTATGGGGTCACCCAGAGTCAGACATGACTGAGGTGACTTAGCATGTATGCATTCATTGGAGAAGGAAATGGTAACCCACTCCAGTGTTCTCGCCTGGAGAATCCCAGGGACAAGGAGCCTGGTGGGCTGCTCTCTATGGGGTCGCACAGAGTCGGACACGGCTGAAGCAACTTAGCAGCAGCAACACCAGACACCAGTTCTGAGACCCCTGAGGCCTGTAGCCAAATCCCAGGACCCAAAACTACTTACCAGTCATCTGGCACTAGCCCCAGTAACCGACTTCACCCACCAGTGGGTAGGCATTCACCAAAGAGTCTCCTGGACTCTGAGTCTGCCCAAAAGTGAGCCAGTCTGAACCCCAACAAACCACTATCTTCCTCCAACCCCACCACAGGGTTCTATAGTCAGTTTCTTCCATGGCCTGGCTGCCTCAACCAGAAACTGGAAGCATCTGCACAATTCAGGGCCTGGCAACCAACTGGGCTAGGGTCCAATCAAGCCCTGCCCAGAGTAGTCAGCTACCATAATAGTAAGATCCATGTGAGAACAGTGAGCTAGAAGTAGAATAATGAAAATCACTGATGCTGAAATTAAAAAAAAAGAAAAAGAGCGGAAGAAAAAAAAATAGTTTGATACCTCTGGGACAACACTGAGTGTGAGAATATTTGCATTTTATGGGTCCCAGGAAGATAAAAGAGACAGAGAGGGGCTGAGAAGATATTTGGAGGGATAATTGTTGAAAACCTCCCTAAATCTAGAGGCCTTCCTCTTTCAGCTGGTAAAGAATTTGCCAGCAATGTGGGAGACCTGGGTTCAATCTCTGGGTTGGGAAAATCCCCTGGAGAAGGGAAAGGTTATCCACTCCAGTATTCTGGATTGGAGAATATATGAACTGTATAATCCAGGGAGTTGCAAAGAGTTGGACATAACTGAGTGACTTTCACTTGCCCTAAATCTGAGAAAAGAAATTTACATCCAAGCCCAAGAAGCACAGAGCATTGCAAACAGGATTAATCCAAAGATCACACAAAGATACACTGTAATTAAAATGTCAAAAAATTAAAGCTAAAGAGACATATTAAAAGCAGTAAGGAAAAAGCAACAGGTTACATACTAAGGAATTCCCATAAAACAGTCAGCTGATGTTTTAGCAGAAACTGCAGCGCTAGGAGTTGGACACAACTGAGGTGACTTCATTTTCACTTTTCATTTTCATGCATTGGAGAAGGAAATGGCAACCCACTTCAGTGTTCTTGCCTGGAGAATCCCAGGGACAGGGGAGCCTCGTGAGCTGCCATCTGTGGGGTCGGGCAGAGTTGGACACAACTGAAGTGACTTAGCAGCAGCAGCAGCAGCCAAGAACACTCTACCTTGCAAAGCTCTCATTAAGATTTGATGAAAATATAAAAAGCATTACAGATAAGCCAAAGCTAAAAGGGTTCGGTACTACTAAACTGACTTTATAAGAAATGCAAAAGGAACTTATCAAAGTGAAAAATGAAACTCTACAATTAAAAGTATGAAAGCTGTAAAAGGAAAAACTCATCAGTAAATGAAAACATATAGTAAAGGCAATAAATTATCCTTGTACAAATCTAGTAGAAAAGCTAAAAAGATAAAAGCAGTATAATTATCTGCACCAACAATAAGCAGTTAAGAGATACATAAAAATTTAGATATATACTATGATTGCAAAAAAAGTAATCATGGGGGTCAGAGAGAACAAATCCAGCACTGTTAAAATACATTTGAAATTAAGGTATCAGCAAGCTAAAGCAATCAGATAGATAGGTAGGTAGATAGACAGAGAGATAGAAACTTTATGATAACCACAAACCAGAAATCTATAATAGTTACCGTACAGAGAGAAAGGGGTCTAGATATAACATTAAAGATGGTCATCAAATCACAAGAGAGCAAAAGAAGGAATAAAAAGAATCACAAAAGAAACTGAAAACAAATTACAGAAAGGCAATGATAACATAAATATGAGCAATCTGTTTATATGTAAAGAGGCTAAATGTTCCAATCAAAAGAGTGAACAGCTGAAAGGATACCAAAAAATGACCTGTTTACATGCTGTCTATAAGACAGTTACTTCAGACCTAAAGACACACACAGACTGAAATGGAGAAAATGGAAAAAGATATTCTATGGAAATGGAAATAAAAAGAAAGCTGAGGTAACAATACTTGTATCACACAAAATAGGTTTCAAAAAATAAAGAAGACATGGCAATTGTAAATATGTATGTAACCAGCATTCTATGTGTGCCATGCTTAGTCACTCAGTTGTGTCTGACTCTTTACAACCCCATGGACTGTAGTCTGTCAGGTTCCTCTGTCCATGAGGATTCTCCAGGGATTCTCCATACTGGAGTGAGCTGTCATGCCCTGCTCCAGGGGATCTTATCAACCCAGGAATAGAACCCAGGTCTCCCACATTGCAGGAGGATTCTTTACTATCTGAGGCACCACGGAAGCCCAAGAATACTGGAGTGGGTAGCCTATTCTTTCTCCAGGGGATCTTTCTGACCCAGGAATCAAACTGGGGTCTCCTGTATTGCAGGCAGATTCCTTACCAGCTGTGCTACCAGGGAAACCCATGTGCCCATCATAGGAACACTTAAATACATAAAGTAAATATTGGCAGAAATAAAGGGTGAAACTTACAGTAACACAGTGATAGTAGGGGACTGCAATACCCTACTTAAATAAATGGACAGATCTGCCATACAAAAAATCAGTAAAGAAACACTGGTCATATATGACACATTAAAATGTGTATATTAATATTTTTAAATTAATCAATGTGATATACCACATTAACAAATTTAAGAATAGAAAGCACATGATCATCTCAGTAGATATAGAAAAAGCTTTTGACAAAATTCAGCATCAATTTGTTATTAAAAACACTCCAGAATATGTCTATAGAGGAGAGATTCCTCAAAATAATAAAAACCATATATAATAAGGCCACAACTAACATCATTCTCATTGGTAAAAAGTTAAAAGTATTTCCTCTAAAATCATTAGCAAGACAAAGATTTCCACTTTTGCCACTTTTATTCAACATTGTTTTGGAAGTCGTAGCCATCAGACAAGAACAAGAAATAAAAAGAATCCAAATTTTAAAAAGGAAAAAGTTAAGCAGTCATTATTTGCAAATGATGTGATCCTATACATAGAAAATCTGAAAGAGACCATAAAAAAAAAAAAAAAAAAAAACCTACAGATAATAATGAACTTGGTAAAGTTACAGGATACTGAAGAAATCTGTTGCATTTCTCTACAGTGTAAACAACCTATAAGAAAGAGAAATGAAGGAAACAGTTTCATTCGCCATTGCATTAAAAAGAATAAAATACCTAGAAATAAATCTATCTAATGATGCAAAAAATCGAATTGGAGATGTTGCAAACAGATGGAAAGATAGACCACATTTCTTGACTGGAAGAATTAATACTGTTAAAATAACCGTATGAGCCAAGGCAATCTACAGATTTAACTCAATCCCTTCAAAACACCAATGACATTTTTCACAGAAATAGAACAAGTAATTTTAAGATTTATATGGAAACAAAAAAGACCCAAAAAAGCCTAAATAATCTTGAGAAAGAAGAATTGAGCTTGAGGTATCAGACTCCCTGACTTCAGACTATACTACTAAGCTACAACAATCA
Organism: Capra hircus; assembly: GCF_001704415.2. NCBI lineage: Eukaryota > Metazoa > Chordata > Mammalia > Artiodactyla > Bovidae > Capra > Capra hircus. The sequence continues at coordinate 18,272,682 of NC_030831.1, read as the reverse complement.
AGTCAGTACAGTGTAAAGTGCTGGCACAGAACAGATATATAAATCAATGAAACAAAATATAGAGAGCCCAGAAATAAACCCATGCTCTTCTGGTCAATTAATCTACTACAAAGGTAACAATAATATACAATGAAGAAAAGATGGTCTCCTCAATAAGTGGTGCTGGGAATACCAGATAGCTACATGTTAAAAAAAAAAAAATTAAATTAGAACACTTCTTACATCTACAAAAATAGACTCTAAATGTATTATAAACCTAAATGTAAGACCAGAAGCTATAAAACTTATGGCAGCAAACATAGGTAGAACACTCTTTGACATATGTTGTAGCAATATTTATTTTTTATCTGTCAAAGCAAAAATATACAAAAGCAAATATAAGCAAATGAGATCTAATGTAACTTCAAGTTATGTATAGCAAAGAACACCATTGACAAAATGAAAAGAAAGACTATTGAATGGGATAAACTATTTGCAAATGATTTTGCATATAAAAATTTAATATCCAACATATATATGAAGATCATATAACTCAATAACAAAAAGCAAACAACCTGATTGACACAAATGAGGAGACCTGAATAGACATTTTTTAAAGAAGACATACAGATTGTTAACATGAAGATGCTCACCATTGCTTATCATCAGAGAAATGCAAATCAAAACCATACAGAAGTATCATCTCACACTTGTCAGGTTGGTTATCATTAAAAAGACCAAAAATAACAAGTGTTGTCAAGAATGCAGAGAAAATTGAATTCTACTACACTTTTGGAGAAGGAAACGACAACCCACTTCAGTATTCTTGCCTGGAGAATTCCATGAACAGAAGAGTCTGGCAGGCTACAGTCCATGGGATCGCAAAGAGTCAGACATGACTAAGCGACTAAAGCACCACCACACTTTTGATGGGAATTTCAATCGCTGCAGCTACCATTGGAAACATTATGGAGATTCTTTAAAAACCTACAAATATATAACTATCATATGATCCAGTTATTCCTCTCCTGGGTATGTATCCAAAGAAAACAAAAACATTAATTAAAAAAGATATATGTACTTTAATGTTCATTGTAGCATTATTTAATATAGCCAAGATATGGAAACAATCTAAGCGTCCATCAATAGAGGAATAGATAAGGAAATGAGCTTTATGTATATATAGAATGAAATAATTACTCAGTCATAAAAAATGATTGAATTTTACTATTTGCATCAATGTGGTTGACCTTGAAGGGTATTACACTTAGTGAAATAATAATAATAATAATTCAGAGAGAGAAAGACAAATTTTCAGTGAAAACTTCTGAAAGAGATGGGAATACCAGACCACCTGACTTGCCTCTTCAGAAATCTGTATGCAGGTAAGGAAGCAACAGTTAGAACTGGACATGGAACAACAGACTGGTTCCAAATAGGAAAAGGAGTATGTCAAGGCTATATATTTTCAACCTGCTTATTTAACTTAAATGCAGAGTACATCATGAGAAATGCTGGGCTAGAAGAAGCACAAGCTGGAATCAAGGTTGCCAGGAGAATATCAATAACCTCAGATATGCAGATGACACCACCCTTATGGCAGAAAGTGAAGAGGAACTAAAAAGCCTCTTGATGAAGGTGAAAGAGGAGAATGAAAAAGTTGGTTTAAAGCTCAATATTCAGAAAATGAAGGTCATGGCATCTGGTCCCATCACTTCATGGGAAATAGATAGGGAAACAGTGGAAACAGTGTCAGATTTTATTTTGGGGGGCTCCAAAATCACTGCAGATGGTGACTGCAGCCATGAAATTAAAAGACACTTACTCCTTGGAAGAAAAGTTATGACCAACCTAGATAGCATATTCAAAAGCAGAGACATTACTTTTCCAACAAAGATCCATCTAGTCAAGGCCATTGTTTTTTCCACTGGTCATGTATGGATGTGAGAGTTGGACTGTGAAGAAGGCTGAGCACCGAAGAATTGATGCTTTTGAACTGTGGTGCTGGAAAAGACTCTTGAGAGTCCAAGGGACTGCAAGAATATCCAACCAGTCCATTCTGAAGGAGATCAGCCCTGGGATTTCTTTAGAAGGAATGATGCTAAAGCTGAAACTCCAGTACTTTAGCCACCTCATGTGAAGAGTGGACTCGTTGGGAAAGACTCTGATGCTGGGAGGGATTGGGGGCAGGAGGAGAAGGGGATGACAGAAGATGAGATGGTTGGATGTCATCACTGACTCGATGGATGTGAGTCTGTGTGAACTCTGGGAGTTGGTGATGGACAGGGAGGCCTGGTGTGCTGCAATTCATGGGGTCGCAAAGAGTCGGCATGACTGAGTGACTGAACTGAGCTGAACTGAAGATATCATAAGAGATAATAATACTCACCAAATATTGTATTTATTATGGTTTCTAATATTCTTTTTAGTTAGGTGAGTCCACATGATTTGTTTTGGCCAATGAACTTAGAAGGAAAGTGACATGTCTCTTGGCTGAGATAGTATAAAGTCCAACTCTCTGATTGCATTCCTATGACAGCAAATAAGGATGGTGCAATAAGAGGATAGGTTTCTGAATAACTCTGGAGCAAACATGGCACCTTCTCCCAATCCCTGAAATATGAATGAAAAATTTATTTTATTAGGTTAAGCTAATTAATTTGTTACTGCAGTATGACTTGCTGCTAAGTCACTTCAGTCATGTCCGACTGTGTGACCCCATAGATGGCAGCCCACCAGGCTGAATGCTTCAAAGTATTTTCAGTTTGCAAGGCCCTATTCTTCCCATTTTGCTGTGCTCCTTCACTCCTGTGTACTGTTAGGATACATAGATGGCCTTTTAGACAATGGGGAGTTGATTGCAATTATACATGCATGCCTTTGTCCTTTACTTGTTACATTTTTATATAAAATGTAGGGGCCCAAATCACTCCATCTTCATTGGGTCATTTTTCCAGGCCAAATCTATGTTATTTCTGAAAAACTGCAATAAGTGTAATGTATAAGATAGCTGCTGTATCTGGGTAATATCTCGCCCATGAGACATGTACAACTGTTTACATGTGTTACTCTGTCAAAGCAACCAAAGTAGATACTGATGATGAAAGAAATAGATACCAAGAACTCTCACAATTTACTTGTGTCTTGGAGAATTTGCCATTAAAAGATTTGCAAGTAGAGTGCTGTCAATGTGCTTCTAAAGTGTCTGATTTTCTAAACCCTGTTAGAAGAAAAACCAGGCAACTCAGCAGCTTCAAAGAAAAAATGACTTATTTAGATATTTACAGGATTGACTGAGGTATCCCACGCTGAGGTAGAGCAGGTACTTGTCCTACAGGATGTTTGCATAACGGGTTTTAAATTTCCAGCTTGAAATTTTATTAATAGAATAATTATTATTTTAAAAATCTTAGCTTAATACTATCTTTTGTTTATATCTATATAAGCATATTTAATTTCTATTAACAAAGTCAAGCTAAGTTCAGTTCCGTTCAGTCGCTCAGTCATGTCCGACTCTAATCGCAGCACGCAAGGCCTCCCTGTCCATCACATCTCCCGGAGTTCACTCAGACTCACGTCCATCGAGTCGGTGATGCCATCCAGCCATCTCATCCTGGGTCGTCCCCTTCTCCTTCTGCCCCCAGTCTCTCCCAGCATCAGAGTCTTTTCCAATGAGTCAACTCCTTGCATGAGGTGTTCAAAGTACTGGAGCTTCAGCTTTAGCATCATTCCTTCCAAAGACATCCCAGGGCTGATCTCCTTCAGAATGGACTGGTTGGATCTCCTTGCAGTCCAAGGGACTCTCAAGAGTCTTCTCCAACATCACAGTTCAAAAACATCAATTCTTCGGCGCTCAGCCTTCATCACAGTCCAACTTTCACATCCATACATGACCACAGGAAAAACCATAGCCTTGACTAGACGGACCTTAGTCAGCAAAGTAATGTCTCTGCTTTAATACTTGAAAATGTGAACTAATGATAGAATTTTCTACATGATGGAGAAAGGAATTGGATTGTGTGGCCTTCCTGTGACAATTCTACTATTGGGTTTATTTGTTTTGAGTTTTGTCATAGTTTGAAAAAATTTGATGTTTCTAAAAGAGTATTTTGGAAGAATTTCATTCAATTTCTTTTTATTTCAATCTGTCAAACTCACTTTTCAAGAAAGATGAATACTACCCTCTATAAAATATAGCTAAAGTGATGCAGTGCAAGACTGGACTTTACAAAGATTTTGGAACGATATAATGCAAAGGGGGAGTGTATAATAAGTTGCCCATAACTTTTGATCTTTGATGTGATTCCCTGGTAGTTCAGCTGGTAGAGAATCTACCTGCAATGCAGGAGACCCCTATTTGATCTGCTGGAGAAGGGATGGATAGGCTACCCAATCCAGTATTGTTGGGCTTTCCTTGTGGCTCAGCTGGTAAAGAATCTGCCTGCAGTGCAGGAGACTTGAGTCTGATCCCTGGGTTGGGAATATCCCCTGGAGAAGGGAATGGCTACTCAATCCATTATTCTGGCCTGGAGAATTCCAAGGACTGGGGTCGCAAAGAGTTGGACACAACTGGCCGACTTTCACTTTCTGATCTTTGATGAAAGATGAAACACGAATAGTTTGTGTCTTTTAGGGTACAGTAGCTATTTTGCATCAGTATATTCAGTTCAGTTCAGTTCAGTCATTCAGTCATGTCTGACTCTGCAACTCCATGGATTGTAGCTCACCAGGCTTTCCTGTCCATTACCAACGTCAGGCGTTTGCTCAAATTCATGGCCATTGAGTCAGTGATGCCATCCAATGACCCCATTCCCTGTCATTCCCTTCTCCTCCTGCCTTCAATCTTTCCCAGCATCAGTGTCTTTTCCAACGAGTCAGTTCTTCACATCAGGTGGCCAAAGTATTGGAGCTTCAGCTTCAGCATCAGCAACAGTCCTTCCAATGAATATTCAGGACTTATTTCCTTGAGGATTGACTGGTTTGATCTCCTTGCAGCCCAAGGGACTCTCAAGAGTCTTTCCCAACACCACAGTTCAAAAGCATCAATTCCATGGAGCTCAGCTTTCCTTATGTTTCAACTCTCACATCTATATATGACTATTGGAAAAACCATAGCTTTCAGTATAATGACTTTGTCAACAAAGTAATCTCTTGGATTTTTAATATGCTGTCTAGGTTCGTCATAGCTTTTCTTCCAAGCAGCAAGTGTCTTTTAATTTCATGGCTGCAATCACCATCTGCAGTGACTTTGGAGCCCAAGAAAACAAAGTCTGTCACTCTTTCCATCGTTTCCCCATCTATTTGCCATGAAGTCATGGGATCTGATGCAATGATCTTAGTTTTTTGAATGTTGAGTTTTAAGTCAACTTTTTCACTCTCCAGTTTCACAAAAAGGCTCTTTAGTTTCCCTTAGCTTTCTGCCATAAGGGTGGTGTCATCTGTTTATCTGAGGTTTTTGATATTTCTCCTGGCAATCTTGATTCCAGCTGGTGCTTCATCCAGCCTGGCCTTTTTCATGATGTACTCTGCATGCAAGTTAAATAAGCAGGGTGATGACATACAGCCTTCACTTACTACTTTTCCAATTTGAACCAGTCTATTGTTCCATGTTCGGTTCTAACTGTTGCTTCTTGACCTGCATACAGTTTTCTCAAGAGGCAGGTAAGGTGGTCTGGTATTTCCACAGTTTGTTGTGATCCACACAGTTAAAGGCTTTGGCATAGTCAATAAAGCAGAAGTATCAGAAAAGCCAGTGTATTAGAAGAATACTTGAACATGTGTATACCTGTGGCAGATTCATGTTGATGTATGGCAAAAGCAATGCAATATTGTAAAGTAATTAATCTCCAATTAAATACAGCATGCTTGGGGCTGATGCATGGGGATGACCCAGAGAGATGTTATGGGGAGGGAGGTGGGAGGGGGGTTCATGTTTGGGAACGCATGTAAGAATTAAAGATTTTAAAATTTAAAAATAAAAAAAATAAAAATAAATAAATAAAATAAATAAATGTATACTAAAAAAAGGAAGAATATTTGAGATTTTAATAAAAGCAAGCAATTATTAATTTTAGGCTATTTAAAGTATCAGAAGGCATTTTTTTAATACGGCAGCCAAGTAACTGTTGCTTTCAACAGCACTGCTGATGCCTAAAGGAAAAAAATGTAAAATCAGTATCTAAAAGAGCTACTTGCGACTAAATGTAAACTGACAAAGAGTACAAACTCTTTACTTCACAAGTGATTTTGTTTTCATCCCATGAACAGAGGAAGCTTTACATATAAAGGAAACCTCTCTATTCAATTAATCAGATCAGTCTTTCTGGGGATCCAGTACTTTGGCCACCTCATGCGAAGAGTTGACTCATTGGAAAAGACTCTGATGTTGGGAGGGATTGGGGGCAGGAGAAGAAGGGGACGACCGAGGATGAGATGGCTGGATGGCATCACTAACTCGATGAACACGAGTCTGAGTGAACTCTGGGAGTCGGTGATGGGCAGGGAGGCCTGGCGTGCTGCAATTCGTGGGATTGCAAAGAGTTGGACACAACTGAGCGACTGAACTGAACTGAACTGAATATTCATTTCAATGATTCTAGATCCTTAAATTCATTTCTGGAACTTATATATTTCCACTAGAGTCAATTTATAAATTATAAAGAAATCAACATGGGTATCATAAAGTCATACCTACACTCCCCATACATATTTTGTCAAATATTTGAAAATCTTTTATCTTTCTCTGAAGTTTTACATTAGATTTGGAGTAGACTTAACTCTAAAAGTCTTTTCCATAAAAATGTATCCTCAATTTAAAGATTATCCTGAAACTTGATTTATCTGAGACTGAAGAATATTTACACTAAATTGCTAGTCATGCTAAATTCTATTATGATAAAAGTCAATAATGATGTTTAAAAAAAATTTGTGTCTGTATCTGTTTCATTTTCTTAAGAACCATTGTTAATTTGGAATATTTATTTAGTCCACATTATTGTGAAGCAATCGTTCTAGCTTATAATTATATTTTGCTAAAAAGTTACTTTGCCGACTAAGGTCCGTCTAGTCAAGGCTATGGTTTTCCCTGTGGTCATGTATGGATGTGAGAGTTTTACTGTGAAGAAGGCTGAGTGCTGAAGAATTGTTGCTTTTGAACTGTGGTGTTGGAAAAGACTCTTGAGAGTCTCTTGGACTGCAAGGAGATCCAACCAGTCCATTCTGAAGGAGATCAGCCCTGGGATTTCTTTGGAAGGAATGATGCTATAGCTGAAACTCCAGTACTTTGGCCACCTCAATGGAAGACTTGACTCATTGGAAAATACTCTGATGCTGGGAGGGATTGGAGGCTGGAGGAGAAGGGGACAACAGAGGATGAGATGGCTGGATGACATCCCTGACTCGATGGACATGAGTCTGAGTGAACTCTGGGAGTTGGTGATGGACAGGGAGGCCTGACATGCTGCGATTCATGGGGTTACAAAGAGTTGGACAAGACTGAGTGACTGAACTGAACTGAAGATTGAAACTATGTGTATTATTTCAGCTCTCACATAAAATGAGCTTGAAAGTAACCCTTACCACACACAAAGAGACACACCAAAAGAAAAACAGCTAAATTAACCCAAAACCAGTGATACTTCTTGGATCCATGAGAGATTTGAGGTTGCAAGGCCAATTGCCACAGCTAAACTTGAAGAGACAGGTGAATAAAGACAGATAGTTGAAATCAACTTATCTAAATGCAGAAACCAGTGGAAACACAAACTGGTAGAAATGCTTTGAAAGCAATTTTGAGAAATTATTTATGGCTCAGTGCATATAAGCTTAAGAATGAAAAACTCTTGGTGACAGCAGATACAGAGGACTTCCCAGGTAGCACTAGTGGTAAAGAAACAACCTCAAATGCAGGAGACATAAGAGACATGGCTTCAATCTCTGGATTGGGAGGATCCACTTGAATAGGAATTGACAACCTATTCCAGGATTCTTGCCTGGAGAATCCCTTGGACAGAAGAACTGATGAACTGTATGGTTGCAAAGAGTCAGACATGACTGAGGGACTTAGCACACACACAGGTATAGAAGGGTCACACACTTTTGTGGATTTTACTCCCAAGTATCTCATAAGGCTAACATGGTGAAGAGTCAAGGGAAAATCCTGTATTTATTTGGTAGAGGGCCTCCAGGGGAGAGGAAAAGTAATCATTTTGAAATACACCCAATATAGTCTTCATAATAAATACATATTTTCTAGTCAGAAACACTTTACCAGAGACTTATCTAAGACAGATGGGAAGTCCAAGTACCTAAGTACAGTCCATATAAACTTTCTGTCTTATCTAAGGAAGGTAGAAAGAAACGTTTGTGGCAATCCAAGCAATATAGGTTCACTAAAGATTAATCATAAGATTATAGAATGCCTCCCTCCACCATTTCTTATTACAATATTAACATGACTTCAGTAAGAGTGAATTACAACTAATATGGTGGTAAGGCTCAGACTCGAAGAAGATGATATTTTTATGAATATGTAAAGACAAAGGCTAGAGTACTAAGTGTATTTAAGATCCCTGACACTTACAACTATAGTTAACATTAAACACAGCTCAATTTCTAGCCAGATTAACATAAAACTCCACACTAAAGGCCTATTTCACTTCAATCAGTTCAGTTCAACTCAGTCATGTCTGACTCTTTGTGACCCCATGGACAGCAGCATGACAGTCTTTCCTGTCCATCACCAACTCCCGTAGCTTACTTATGTCCATTGAGTCATTGATGCCATCAAACCATCTCATTATCTGTCATCCCTTTCTCCTCCTGCCTGCAATCTTTCTCAGCATTAAGGTCTCTGCTAATGAGTTGGCTCTTGGCATCAGGTGGCCAAAGTATTAGAGTTTCAGCTTCAGCATCAGTCCTTCCAATGAATACTCCGGACTGATTTCCTTTAGGATTCACTGATTCGATCTCCTTATAACCTAAGGGAGTCTCAAGAGTCTTCTCCAACACTACAGTTCAAAAGCATCAATTCTCCAGCCCTCAGCTTGCTTTATGGTCCCACTCTCACATCCATACATGACTACTGGAAAAACCATAGTTTTGACTAGATGGATGAACCTAGACAGCATATTAAACAGCAGAGACATTACTTTGCTGACAAAGGTCTGCTATCTAGGTTATTCATAACTTTTCTTCCAAGGACCAAGCGTCTTTTAATTTAATGGCTGCAGTCACCATCTGCAGTGATTTTGGAGCTCCAAAAAATAATGTCTGTCACTGTTTCTATTGTTTCCCCTATTTAAATAGCTAAATAAAAACTATTTAATTTAGTTCCTATCATTCAATATATCACATCTATCTTTCAACGAAAATTTAGCAGACATGTTATAGGTAGTAAAGAAATACCATCTGAAAGGACAAAGGTTAGAACTAATCTCAGAAATGATAAAGATGTTGGGATTATCAGACAGATAATTTTAAATGTCTCTCGTGGATCTATTGAGTGCACTAATTGGAAAAGTAAATAACAGATGAAACATGGGTACTATACCAGAAAGATGAAAATTCTAAAAAAAGAATTGAAAGGAAATGCTAAAAACACTGCAAGAAAAATAAAGAATACTCTTACTCTTGATGAGATTATAAATGACCTTAGTATGACTAAGTAAAGAATCAAAGAACATGAAGATATGTCATAAGAAACTTCCCAAATTTAAACAAAACTTTTTAAAAAGATTAAAAAAAAAACCAGAATAGAACATACAAGAACTGTGAGACAGTTTCCAAAAGAATAAAATAATTTTAATTGGTATACTGCTGCTAAGTCGCTTCAGTCATGTCCGACTCTATGCGACCCCATAGATGGCAGCCCAGCAGGCTCCCCCGTCCCTGGGATTCTCCAGGCAAGAACACTGGAGCAGGTTGCCATTCTAGAAGGAGAATAAAGAAGAAACGAAGCAGATGAACTTATTGTTCAGAACTTTGTAAAGTTAAGAATAAAGTTCAGCAAATAATTTAGAAGATGTACAGAACATCAAGCAAAATAAGTAGCAAGTAAAGGGCTCCTAGGCATTTAATACTCAAACTGCAAAGTAAAAACGGAAAGAAAATATTGAAAGAGGCCAGACGGAAAAATCTCCTAACCCACAGATAAAATGGATATACAATACAGAGGGATTTTCTCACAAATCTTGAAAACAAGAAGTGAGTTGAGCGAAATATTTGAAGTTTTAAGAATGTCAATGTACCATTCTATAACCAGAAATGCAAAAGTAGAAAATCAAGGGATACCTGGAGTAATAGGCAGGTTTGGCCTTGGAGTACAAAATGAAGCAGGGCAAAGGCTAATGGAGTTTTGCCAAAAGAATGCACTGGTCATAGCAAACACTCTCTTCCAACAACATAAGAGACGACTCTACACATGGACATCATCAGATGGTCAATAACGAAATCAGATTGATTATATTCTTGGCAGTTGAAGATGGAGAAGCTCTATACAGTCAGCAAAAACAAGACCAGGAGCCACAGTTGACTGTGGCTCAGATCATGAACTTCTTCTTGTAAAATTCAGACTTAAACTGAAGAAAGTAGGGAAAACCATTAGGCCATTAAGGTATGATCAATTATACAGTGGAAGTGACAATTAGATTCAAGGGATTAGGCCTGTTAGACAGAGTGTCTAAAGAACTATGGACAGAGGTTTGTAATACTGTACAGGAGTCAGTGATCAAAACCATCCACAAGAAAAAGAAATGCAAAAAGACAAATTGGCTGTCTGAGCAGACTTTACAAAAAGCTGCAAAAAGAAGAGAAGCTAAAGGCAAAGGAGAAAAGGAAAACTATACCCATCTGAATGCAGAGTTCCAAAGAATATCAAGGACAGATAAGACAACCTTCCTAAATGATCAGTGTAAAGAAACAGAGGAAAACAATAGAATGGGAAAAGCTAGAGATCACTTCAAGAAAATTATAGATACCAAGGGAACATTTCATGCAAAATGGACACAATAAAGGACAGAAAAGGTATGGACCTAACAGAAGAAGAAGATATTAAGAAGAGATGACAGGATACACAGAAGAACTACAGAAAAAAATCTTAATAACCCAGATAACCACAATGGTGTGATCAGTCACCTAGAGCCAGATATCCTGAAATGTGAAGTCAAGTGGGCAGTATTGCTTCCTAAGGTCCTGGAAAATCCCATGGACAGAGGAGCCTGGTAGGCTGCAGCCCATGGGATCTCAAAGAGTTGGACAGGACTGAACGACTTCACTTCACTTTATGACAGAAAGCGAAGAGGAACTAAAGAGCCTTTTCATGAAAGTGAAAGAGGGGAGTGAAAAAGTTGCTTAAAACTCAACATTCAAAAAACTAAGGTCATAACATCAGATCCTATCACTTTATGGCAAATAGATGGGGATACAATAGAAACAGTGACAGAGTTTATTTTTCTGGGCTCCAAAATCACTGCAGATGATGAATGCAGCCATGAAATTAATAGATGCTTGCTCCTTGGAAGAAAAGCTATGGCCAAACTAGATAGCATATCCAAAAGCAGAAACAATACTTTACTCATTAAGGTCTGTCTAGTCAAAGCTATGGTTTTTCCAGTAGCCATGTATGAATGGGAGAGATGGACTATAAAGAAAGCTGAGCTCTGAAGAATTGATGCTTTTGAACTGTGGTGTTGGAAAAGACTCTTGAGAGTCCCTTGGACTGAAAGGAGATCCAACCAGTCCATCCTAAAGGAAATCAGTTGTGAATATTCATTGGGAGGACTGATGCTGAAGCTGAAGCTCCAATACTTCGGCCACATGATCTGAAGAGCCAACTTATTAGAAAAGACATTGATGCTGGGAAACACTGAAGGCAGGAGGAGAAGGGAATGACAAAGGATGAAATGGTTTAGTGGCATGAGTTTGAGCAAGTTGCAGGAGTTGTTGATGGACAGGGAAGCCTGGTGTGCTGAAGTCTATACGTTTGCAGAGGTGAACATCAATAGTCAGAGAAGTATCTTTCAAAAGTGAATAAGAAATAAAGAATTTTTTCAGACAAGCAAAAGTTGAGGAAATTAATTGCCAGCAGATCTGCCCTGTAAGAAGGATTAAAATGTAGACATTCAGAGATAAGGAAATTCCATAGATTAGACAGCTGGATTTGCATATAAAAGAAAAACTTTGGAAAAGGAATTGTTGTTCAGTGGCTAAGCTGTATCCAACTCTTTGCGGCCCCATAAACTGCAACACATCAGGCTTCCCTGTCCCTCACTGGAGGCAAAATAAAAAAATATTATTTTTGACTCTCTGTGATCTAATAGGAAAATAATGCTAGCTTAACAGTTAACACATCCATCATTTCACATATTTGTATCTGTGTGTGTGTGAACATTTAAGTTATCTTCTTCGCCAAAAAAGCTTATTTAAAGTAGTAAAAGTATTAACGTATTTTATTACTATAGCATAAGAGGAAATGAAATGAATAACAATGATTTTATATGTACTAGAAATTATCTATCTTAATGTATTAGCACTATCCTGAATAGCATAGTATTATTAGAGAATAAACTTAAATTGATTGCAAATGTACATTTCAAACTTCAGGGAATCAGCTAAAAAAGTTATATAAAACAAGCACAACAGATATGCTACAGGGGGGAGGAAAAGAAAATATATATATATATATATTTATCAGTTAAAACCAGAAAAGGGGAGAAAAGGAAAAGGAAAATAAAAGAACAAGTGCAATGAAGAAAAACAGTTATCAAAGTTAAACAGTTATAACAGTTAAAATATAAAGTTATAAAAGTTATAACAGTTAAAAACATGGTAGATTTAAATCCATCTATATCAATAATTACTTTCATTTCGAATAGTCTAAATTCACCAGTTAAAAAAAAATGGATGGGGGGAAGGTATAGTTAGGAAGTTTGGGATAGACATGTGCACACTGCTATATTTAAAATGAGTAACCAACAAGGGCCTACTGGAACTCTGCTCAATGTTTTGTGGTAGTCTGAATGGTAGGGGAGTTTGGGAGAGAATGGATATAAGTATATGCCTGAGTCCCTTTGTTGTTTGCCTAAATTATCACAACACTGTTTTTTAATCAAGTATATCCCAATACAAGAAGAAAAATTAAAAAAAAAAAAAAAAAGACCCAATCATTTCATGGTGAAAGTGAAAGCGAAGTCGCTCAGTCGTGTCCAACTCTTTGTGACCCGTAGACTGTAGCCCACCAAGCTCCTCCGTCCATGGGATTCTCCAGGCAAGAATACTGGAGTGGGTTGCCATTTCCTTCTCCAGGGGATCTTCCCGACCCAGGGATCGAACCCAGGTCTCCCACATTGCAGGCAGATGCTTTAACCTCTGCACCACCAGGGAAGCATCATTTCATGGTAACAGTATCTATATCTATATCATCTATATCTAATGTGTATGTTACTTCATTATCTCATTAAAGACTATTTGCTGTGTGCTAAGTCACTTCAGTCGTGTCCAACTCTTTGCGACCCCATGGAGTATAGCCTGCCAGCCTCCTCTGTCCATGGAATTCCTCAGGCAAGACGATTGGAATGGGTTGCCGTTTCCTCCTCCAGGGGATGTTCCAGTGCAGGGACTGGACCCATGTCTTGCATTGGCAGGTGTTTTCTTTACCACTAGCATCACCTGGGGAAAAGGCAATGGCACCCCACTCAGTACTTTGCCTGGAGAATCCCATGGACGGAGGAGCCTGGTAGGCTACAGTCCATGGGGTCGCTAAGAGTCTGGCAGGATTAACCGACTTCACTTTCACTTTTCACTTTCATGCATTGGAAAAGGAATTGGCAACTTACTCCAGTATTCTTGCCTGGAGAATCCCAGGGACAGAGGAGCCTAGTGGGCGGCTGTCTACGGGGTCGCACAGAGTTGGACACGACTAAAGTGACTTAGCTGCAGCAGCAGCAGCAGCAGCAGCGCCTGGGAAGTGCCAGTAAAGAGTAAGAATGCTTAATGAAACAAATTCATGTATTCACTAATGAAATGCTTCTTTATAGCTTTGTTATCCTTTTTTTCTCTTTTAGGTAAAAAAGTACAACCACTAAAATAAATCAAAATATTAATGTTAAAAAAGTGAAAACTGACAGAGTGGACAAAAAAAAAAAAAAAAAACAAGATCCAACTACATATTGTCTGTGAAGAGACCTGCTTTAAATGTAAAGACTCAGATTACTATCTAAATAAAAGAAAGCTAGAATGCTTCAGAAATCAGACAAAGCAAACTTGAGAAAAAGAAATTATCAAGGATAAAGATGGACACTGCAAATTGATAAAGGTGTCAGGTACCTAAGAAAATATACCAATCCTTAATGTGTATACATGTAATGAAATATCTTCAAAATACTTGAGGCAAAAAAAAAAAATGTATTACTGGAAAGAAAAATGAATAAACCTATCATTTTAGCTGGACATTTCTATACTTTTCTTTCAGTGACTGATAAATCAGTCAGGAAGAAAATCAGTAAGGATGTAATTTATCTAAATGACTTAATCAACTTATTGATATTTATAGAATACTCCAAACAACAACAGCAGAACATTCCTATTAAACTCACATAGAACATTCACCAATAGAGAGCACTTCCTGTTCTGTAAAACACATCCAAACCTTAAAAAAATAGATCATACAAAGTATGTTCTCATACCATGATGGAAACAAACTAGAATTTAATGACAGAAATATCGCTGGGAAGTCTCCAAATATTTGAAAGTTGATCAACACTCCTAAACAACACACATGAATAAGGAGTCTTTAGAAAAATTAGAAGTTATTTTAACTAAATGAAAATAAAGATAAAACTTACCAAAATTTAAGGAATTCAGAGATGGCAGTCTTAAGAAGGAAATTTATCACAATAATTGAACAAATCAGAAAATAAAAAAGACCTCAGTTATGTAAGCTTCCACCTTAGGAATCCAGAGAGAGAGAAATAATTTAGGCAAATGGCATACACAGAAAAAAATAATACGAAGTAGAGCAGAAAGGAATGAAATAGAAATTAGGAAAACAATACAGGAAATTAATGTAACCAAAAGTTGATTCTTTGGAAAGATAAAACATTTAGTAAATCTCTAGCCAGGCTAGCAAATTTAACAGAAAAATCAGAGATTTTTAATGGAAGAAATGAATGAGGTATTGTCACTACTGAGGTCATGGCAAAAAGGCTAATAAAATAATATTTAGAACAATTCTAAGCCCACAGATTTGATAATATATGTAAAATAGACCAATTCTTTGTAAGGGAGAGCTATCAAAACTAAAACAAAGTCCCATGGACTATTAAAATTATATCTATATTAAAGATATTGAATCAATAATATGTTATCATTCAGATAAAAAAGCACCGTGCCTAGATTGTTTCACTAGTGAATTCTTACAATTATTTAGGGGAGAAACGTATTATTTAGGGGAGAAACATATTATTAATAATATTCTTCAGAACATAGAAACAGAGGGAAGGCTTCTTATTTTATAAGGTCAGCATTACCTTAACACCAAAACTAGACAAAGATATTATAAGAAAGGAAACTATAGACGATTATGTCTCAAGAATCTAAATTAAAAATCTTCAGAATATTGGAAGTTGAATTCAGTAATTTATTTAAAATTATATAGCTCAACTAAGTTGGATTTATTCTAGGAATGGCACTATTTGAACATAAATTTGTATTATCCACCATAACAACAGACTGAAGCAGAAAACCATATGATCATTCCAATTAATATCAAAGCAGCTTCTGGTAATGGATTAGACTTGAAGATATCAGTATGAACTCATGTTTATATAGGTGGTTACATATATAGAAATTCTTATAAATATGAGCTTATATAAACACATATATTTTCTTCCTTTGTCAGATTAGAGGGCCTGGATGCAAAGGCAGTCTGATATCAACAAGCTCACCAAGGGCTCAGATCTTGGTTTCTAATACCAATTTCCATTAAAAGGAACCAGGGCTCCTTAGAGAAATGACTTATTCTAGGATTAAGGCAATAAATACATAAGATGAGCCTGGAACATCCTGCATTACCAGGAAGTAAGAAATAGCTATTAAAAATGAAGAATGATAGCATTATCTCTAAAGAATATAGGACCAAATTGAGAGGGTTCCCAATAGTCAAAACTGGAAAAATATGAGAAGCAAAGTCAAATAGTAGTATTGGATTATAACTCACAGTATAAAATAAATACCCACAAAACATAATTATATACATATATGATTGAATGAATAAACCATTAATATTAATGGGGGAGAAGATCTGAATCTCCCTTGCTGAAGAATACCAAATAACTTATGTAGATACTATGTCCAGAAAAGGCAACGGCACCCCACTCCAGTACTCTTGCCTGGAAAATCCCATGGACGGAGGAGCCTGGTAGGCTGCAGTACATGGGGTTGCTAAGAGTCGGAAATGACTGAAGTGACTCAGCAGCAGCAGTAGCAGATACTATGTCTTTAATGAAGGGAACATAAATCCTAATGCCTTTAGTGTGGACTCTGCATGGTAACTTATTCTCAAAGAATAAAGCATGGAAAGGCCTGAAAATAAAAAAAAAGTTTACAGTGGAGAAATTTCATAAACCACTTCATCTTTCATGCAATTAGAATCAGTATTGACCATGGTAACTAATGTTGATAAGTATGTATTTTGTTATTATGTGATGAAAATGGCTGTTCGTCTCCAAGGCAAACCATTCAGTATCACAGTTATCCAAGTCTATGCCCAACCAGTAACACTGAAGAAACTGAAGTTGAATTGTTTTATGAAGACCTACAAGATCTTCTAGAACTAACACCAAAAAAAAGATGTCCTTTTCATTATAGGGGACTGGATGGCAAAAGTAGGAAGTCAAGAAACACCTGGAGTAACAGGCAAATTTGGCCTTGGAATGTGGAATGAAGCAGGGCAAAGACTAATAGAGTTTTCCCAAGAAAATGCACTGGTCATAGCAAACACCCTCTTCCAACAACTCAAGAGAAGACTCTACACATGGAAATCACCAGATGGTCAACACTGAAATCAGATTGATAATATTCTTTGCAGCCAAAGATGGAGAAGCTCTATACAGTCAACAAAAACAAGACCGGGAGCTGACTGTGGCTCAGATCATGAACTCCTTATTGCCAAATTTGGACTCAAATTGAAGACAGTAGGGAAAACCGCTAGACCATTCAGGTATGACCTATCAAATCCCTTATGATTATACAGTGGAAGTGAGAAATAGATTTAAGGGTCTAGATTTGATAGATAGAGTGCCTGATGAACTCTGGAATGAGGCTTGTGACATTGTACAGGAGACAGGGTCAAGACCATTCCCATGGGAAAAAAATTCAGAAAAGCCAAATGGCTGTCTGGGGAGGCCTTACAAATAGCTGTGAAGAGAAGAGAGGTGAAAAGCAAAGGAGAAAAGGAAAGATATAAGCATCTGAATGCAGAGTTCCAAAGAATAGCAAGAAGAGATAAAAAAGCCTTCTTCAGCGATCAATGCAAAGAAATAGAGGAAAACAATAGAATGGGAAAGACTAGAGATCTCTTCAAGAAAATTAGAGCTACCAAGGGAATATTTCATGCAAAGATGGGCTCAATAAAGGACAGAAATGGTCTGGACCTAACAGAATCAGAAGATATTAAGAAGAGGTGGCAAGAATACATGGAAGAACTGTGCAAAAAATATCTTCATGACCCAGATAATCATGATGATGTGATCACTAATCTAGAGCCAGACATCTTGGAATGTGAAGTCAAGTGAGCCTTAGAAAGCATCGCTATGAATAAAGTTAGTGGAACTGATGGAATTCCAGTTGAGCTATTTCAAATCCTGAAAGATGATGCTGTGAAAGTGCTGCACTCAATATGCCAGCAAGTTTGGAAAACTCAGCAGTGGCCACAGGACTGAAAAAGGTCAGTTTTCATTCCACTTCCAAAGGAAGGCAATGTAACGGAATGCTCAAACTACCACACAATTGCACTCATCTCACATGCTAGTAAAGTAATGCTCAAAATTCTCCAAGCCAGGCTTCAGCAATACGTGAACCGTAAACTCCCTGATGTTCATGCCGGTTTTCTAAAAGGCAAATGAACCAGAGATCAAATTGCCAACATCCGCTGGATCATGGAAAAAGCAAGAGAGTTCCAGAAAAACATCTCTTTCTGCTTTATTGACTATGCCAAAGCCTTTGACTGTGTGGATCACAATCAACTGTGGAAAATTCTGAAAGAGATGGGAATACCAGACCACCTGAACTGCTTCTTGAGAAATCTGTGTGCAGGTCAAGAAGCAACAGTTAGAACTGGACATGGAACAACAGACTGGTTCCAAATAGGAAAAGGAGTACGTCAAGGCTGTATATTGTCACCCTGCTTTTTTTTTTTTTTTTTTTTAGTTTTTTATTTTTTTAATTTTAAAATCTTTAATTCTTACATGCGTTCCCAAACATGAACCCCTCTCCCACCTCCCTCCCCATAACATCTCTG
This sequence comes from Capra hircus, assembly GCF_001704415.2. Lineage (NCBI taxonomy): Eukaryota > Metazoa > Chordata > Mammalia > Artiodactyla > Bovidae > Capra > Capra hircus. The sequence goes on along the minus strand of NC_030831.1, from coordinate 18,254,189 downwards.
TGTGTCATCCCCATGCACCAGCCCCAAGCATGCTGTATCCTGCGTCAGACATAGACTGGCGATTCAATTCTTACATGATAGTATACATGTTAGAATGCCATTCTCCCAAATCATCCCACCCTCTCCCTCTCCCTCTGAGTCCAAAAGTCCGTTATACACATCTGTGTCTTTTTTCCTGTCTTGCATACAGGGTCGTCATTGCCATCTTCCTAAATTCCATATATATGTGTTAGTATACTGTATTGGTGTTTTTCTTTCTGGCTTACTTCACTCTGTATAATCGGCTCCAGTTTCATCCATCTCATCAGAACTGATTCAAATGAATTCTTTTTAATGGCTGAGTAATACTCCATTGTGTATATGTACCACAGCTTTCTTATCCATTCATCTGCTGATGGACATCTAGGTTGTTTCCATGTCCTGGCTATTATAAACAGTGCTGCGATGAACATTGGGGTACATGTGTCTCTTTCAATTCTGGTTTTCTTGGTATGTATGCCCAGCAGTGGGATTGCTGGGTCATGAGGTAGTTCTATTTGCAATTTTTTAAGGAATATCCACACTATTCTCCATAGTGGCTGTACTAGTTTGCATTCCCACCAACAGTGTAGGAGGGTTCCCTTTTCTCCACACCCTCTCCAGCATTTATTGCTTGCAGATTTTTGGATTGCAGCCATTCTGACTGGTGTGAAGTGGTACTGCTTTTTTAACTTATATGCAGAGTACATCATGAGAAATGCTGGGCTGGGAGAAACACAGGCTGGAATCCAGATTGCCGGAAGAAATATCAATAACCTCAAATGTGCAGATGACACCACCCTTATGGCAGAAAGTGAAGAGGAACTAAAAAGCCTCTTGATGAGAGTGAAAGAGGAGAGTGAAAAAGTTGGCTTAAAGCTCAACATTTAGAAAACGAAGATCATGGCATCTGGTCTCATCACTTCATGTGGAATAGATGGGGAAACAGTAGAAACAGTGTCAGACTTTTTTGGGGGGCTCCAAAATCACTGCAGATGGTGACTGCAGCCATGAAGTTAAAAGATGCTTACTCCTTGGAAGAAAAGGACCAACCTAGATAGTATTTTCAAAAGCAGAGACATTACTTTGCCGACTAAATTCCGTCTAGTCAAGGCTATGGTTTTTCCTGTGGTCATGTATGGATGTGAGAGTTGTACTGTGAAGAAGGCTGAGTGCCGAAGAATTGATACTTTTGAACTGTGGTGTTGGAGAAGACTCTTGAGAGTTCCTTGGACTGCAAGGAGATTCAACCAGTCCATTCTGAAGGAGATCAACCCTGAGATTTCATTGGAAGAAATGATGCTAAAGCTGAAGCTCCAGTACTTTGGCCACTTCATGCGAAGGGTTGACTCATTGGAAAAGACTCTGATGCTGGGAGGGATTGGGGGCAGGAGGCGAAGGGGATGACCCAGGATGAGATTGATGGATGGTATCACTGACCCGATGGATGTGAGTCTGGGTGAACTCCGGGAGATGGTCATGGACAGGGAGGCGAGGTGTGCTGAGATTCATGGGGTCGCAAAGAGTTGGACACGACTGAGCGACTGAACTGAACTGATGCCCTTTAAGAAAAAAATTCAAAATCTCAGTTTAGTCATGAGAAAAACATTAAAAAAATGCCAAATGAATGCCATGCATGGTAGAAAATACCTAGCTAGTACCTTTGAAAACTGTCTCGAAAATATGGAAATTTTTAGAAATTATCTCCAGCCAAGAGGAGCCTAAGAAGCCATGACAAGTAAATGGAATGTGATATCCTGGACGGGATCCTGGAAAAGGAAGAGATATTAGGTAAAAACTAAGAAACTCTGAAAAGAAGTATGGACCTTAGATAATAATGCATCAATCTTGGGTGATTATTTGTGACAAATATAACTTGCCAGTGTATTATATCAATAATTCTTCCTGCTATTACAGTTTCACCCCTTTGTTTCTATGGGGTTCTGCTGGCCCTGAAAAAGTTATCCATATTTGTTTGTTGCTTATTAAATATTATAAAGGGACGTCTATTATTCACCAGGCCCTAGATAGGAGGATATCCAACTTTATCTACCTGTGATGGTTAATGATTATGTTCAGCATGAGATGTAAGGAGAGATGCAATGCCCTATCAATTGTTATTTATTTCAACTTACCTACATTACAGCAAACAGCCCAAATACAGGGTCACACTCAGCTGGGCACTTTTAGGATAACTTCCTGTCTCGTTTGCTGCCACCTTTATGTGTCTGAAAACATTCTATTCCCGAACACTATCTTATCTACAGGTGTGACTCAAGACTGTCCCGACATAATGTGATTATAGATTTCTCATGTCAATGACTGTTATTCTGTCATTGTCATCTTTCTAAATCAGTTCAAATCTTCCAGGGAAACGGAACCATTGACCAAAAGACATGTTAACAATGATTTAATGAAATTGCCTGGTTTCTTCTCAGCTCACCATTCCCCAGTGCCAGCGCCCAGCCTTTCCCCAACCTTCTTTTCTTCAGAATACCTTCCTGTGTATGCTCAATATTGTGCTCAATGGGTTCAGTGCTGGAATTTTAGTCTATGCTTTTAATTATACTTAAATATTCACAACACCTAGATTGCTATAGCAATACCAGCCAGGGAAATATTATAGTAATTTAGTGCATAGTTCACAAATCTTACATCACTTCTCCATTCCCTTCCTGCTGAAGGTTGAAAGTTCATCATATAATGTTGCTTTGAGTGAATGAGCTAAGATCCTCTGTTTTCTAAATATGGGGCTTTATGTGGTAGGAAGGTCAAAGATTTATCTCAAGCTTATGAGATTAGGAGGAGAAGAGGAAACTACCCCATTCCTCTTATTTATGAGTGTCTTTGAACCTAAGAAAGGTCTCATTTGTATACATCTAGATAATCTATCTATATATTTAAGGAGTTTCCAAAGCAAGGCAGGGGAATGTAACCTTGAAAATAATATAAAATAGCTGTATTGCAAAATGTTGTAAATATTTGTTGAACACAATGAGACATTTGCTAGCGGCTGAGGAACCAGAAAATTGCAAGCATTTAAGAGAAATATCTCTTACTTTAAATTCACTTGCAGTTCTTGGTGACTGAAAGCTGCTAAAGGAAAAGAGAAAACAATAACGGCAGCAACAAAATCCCTCATAAGTTTAATAGCCACCCACTGATTGTAAATGTGAAGAGAGAGGACCTCTCCAAGCACAAAGCTGAAATGTAGAAGGATCCACCTTTATTAAAGTCCCTGACCTCCTGCCCACTAATGGACAGGCTCTAAAAATCACACACAGCAACACTTTGCAATGTTGTTTTTAGAACTTAATTTTCACTTCCTGGAATCAAGCCTTTGTCCTAGCCTCCAAAATGTTTTCATTGTGTTTTTCCTAATCCTGATTTCCTTCAGGCAAAATTATGTTATTATTCAAAAACAAGAAATCAAAAAAGCTCATAAGAAATTTTTGATAATCCAAGATTGAGTATCCTGGCCAATCTGACCCTAGAAATACTTGTTGTCCATTTCCCTTCCTTTCTAGAAAGCCTGATTTTTCAGGTGTTAAAAAATAAAGTATTTTGCAATGACATGAAGCAGAAGTCAGAATTTGTTTTTGAAATGACTTTGCAACTGCCGCTGCATTTATAAAGGAACCTAGTAGAGTATGCAGAGAAGATGGAGGAGCATGTCATACAATAAATTTGGAAATTAAGTCCTCTTGGCACCGGTTTCAAGAGATATACACTTGTAGTTGTTTACTCATGTGTATATAGGCTCTGTCTTACTAAGACATATTATATATGTTGAAAAGGAGGATAAAAGCAGAATTGAGTTGGTTTATCAACTGCTGATGCCATGATCCTGGACTTCAGCTTATAGGACTGTGGGAAAACAAATATTTGTTGTTTAAGCCATCCAACCTGTTGTATTTTGTTAGAGAATCCCTAAAAAACTAGCATAATACCTAAAATATAGTTAACAGATAAAAATGCATTATGTCCAACTAAATCTTCATATTAAACAATGCATTTTGTTTGTTTCTTTAAGTATTAGGATGTCTCACACAATATTTAGGACATTCTTATACCCCAAAAAGTTGGAGAAGGAAATGGCAACCCACTCCAGCATTCTTGCCTGGAGAATTCCATGAACAGAGGAGCCTGGCAGGCTCCATGAAGTTGCAAAGAATCACGCATAACTGAATGACTAATACTACTAACACTGCAACACAAAAGGTAACTGTTTACATATATCCAAATTTAACTGGGTATACAATATTTTATTTGTTGAGTCGGGCAATCAAAATCCATGGGGAAGGCTTCATAGAGGAGATGCCATTGAAACTAGAAAACAAAAGATAAAATATACATATGTGTATATATATATGTGTGTGTGTGTGTGTGTGTGTGTGGGAGTATAAGTGCACTGAGGCCAGAGAAATCAATATGAGCAGATCCCCAGAAATTTTTCAATAACTTTTTCAATAACTTTCTCCACTGTGTTTATATTATTGAAAGTGTTTATACTATTGCAATCTTTTTAAGTATTTAAAAGTGACAATGTAATTAGATATGGAAGACCTAGCTACCATCTATCATTTAATGATTTCTAAACCTGGGAGCTTTAAAAAGTGCATCAGTTTTGGGGAGCTTACCTAGAGTGATGAATCGCTAATTTAATGTGACTAAAAACAGGTAATTAGCTCAATTGAAACACATCTTACCCCCATAAACCAAACTGAACGGACCAAGATCTGTTCCCTGGATGGTCTCTTTATATGAAACTGAAACCTTAATAAACCCTCTGCTGAAGAGAAGGCCATGTTATAATGGCCCCCTAGGAATAATATCTAATAATATTAATAATTTTTTTAAATAAAACTGCATCAGAACCATTTTAACATTTTCTTAATAGGCTGAATTTAAATAAGGATGTATATAAATATAACAATTTTTCCCTTAGCCAAATTTTAGAATAATCTCATAATGCTCTATCCATTTTGTTAGGGAGGTAAACATAAATAGAAAAGCATGAATTTTTGCTTACAAGTTTAAAACTATTGTTCCTTCATAAGAGAGGAACCCTTTAATCTTGATAAAGCCACATGCTACAGATGGGACACTATTCAAAATGAATGTTATACAACTCAGTGTCTGTTCGACTATTGCTTGCAGAATTTACTCTGTCTGAAAGATATTTTATAGCTTATATATTAAAATTCAGAGGAGGTCAGCTGGTAGGAAGGGAAATGTGAATAACTGTTCTGTTGGAAGATAAAGAAATTGGCCGACAGTAATGAACATCTATGTCTATTTTTCAAAGACACTAGGCTGAGAGGGGAATATTACAATTCACCATCGTAGAGGATAAGTTAGAGCAGAAATGACAAGTTGAGACCAGGAATACAGTATGTAAGAGAAAATCCACGTCAAGTATAAGAGTTAAAGGGATCTACATAGTCAGACACACACATTAAGGCTGGATACACTGGGGCCATTCACATTACCCTGGCACTATCACTTAGAAGTCTCCCTTCCTTTAGTAAATAAATTTATTATCTTTGAAGGAGACTTCTTGGCTCAAATGAGGCTGCTGGGACTTCTAATCTCAATGGTTCCTCCTTTAGTCCTAAGAAGGGGTGTGAGAAACAAGCAAGCCAATCAGAATAATGCATGTTTGTGGCCAGTTTGGCTCAAAGATGGTAAAGGATATATGCCAGGTCAATCAAACATCTTCTGGGAATTTTTTATATGGTCCCTCCGATAAAGAAGGCATTTCCCCCTTGAATAGCGAAGTGCAAGGCTGTGACCTCAGAGCTGTCAGTAACTATGCTCCTTGCAATGTGCAGGGGCCCCATAATTGAAAGCCAACACACATTCAGAATATGGGCAAAGAAAGGCATATCAGTTCGGTTCAGTTCAGTCATTCAGTCGTTTCCAACTCTTTATGACCCCATGAATCGCAGCACGCCAGGCCTCCCTGTCCACCAATTCCCGGAGTTCACTCAGACTCACTTCCAACGAGTCAGTGATGTCATCCAGCCATCTTATCCTCAGTCGTCCCCTTCTCCTCCTGCCCCCAATCCCTCCCAGCATCAGAGTCTTTTCCAATGAGTCAACTCTTCGCATCAGGTGACCAAAGTACTGGAGTTTCAACTTTAGCATCATTCCTTCCAAAGAAATCTCAGGGTTGATCTCCTTCAGAATGGACTGGTTGGATCTCCTTGCAGTCCAAGGGACTCTCAAGAGTCTTCTCCAACACCACAGTTCAAAAGCATCAATTATTCGATGCTCAGCCTTCTTCCCAGTCCAACTCTCACATCCATACATAACTACTGAAGAAATTATAGCCTTGGCTAGATGGACCTTAGTCAGCAAAGTAATGTCTCTGCTTTTGAATATGCTATCTAGGTTGGTCATAACTTTTCTTCCAAGGAGTAAGCATCTTTTAATTTCATGGCTGCAGTCACCATCTGCAGTGATTTTGAAGCCCCCAAAAAATAAAGTCTGACTCTGTTTCCACTGTTTCCCATCTATTCCCATGAAGTGATGGGACCAGATGCCATGATCTTCGTTTTCTAAATGTTGAGCTTTAAGCCAACTTTTTCTCTCTCCTCTTTCACTCTCATCAAGAGGCTTTTTAGTTCCTCTTCACTTTCTGCCATTGGGGTGGTGTCATCTGCATATCTGAGGTTATTGATATTTCTCCCAGCAATCTTGATTCCTGCTTGTGTTTCTCCCAGCCCAGCATTCCTCATGATGTACTCTGCATAGAAGTTAAATAAGCAGGGTGACAATATACAGCCTTGACGTACTTTCCTATTTGGAAACAGTCTGTTGTTCCATGTCCAGTTCTAACTGTTGCTTCCTTACCTGCATACAGATTTCTGAAGAGGCAAGTCAGGTGGTAGGTTTTGCAAGAGGGCATCAGAGGGCAGACACACTGAAACCATACTCACAGAAAACTACTCAATCTAATCACACTAGGACCACAGCCTTGTCTAACTCAATGAAATTAAGCCATGCCTTTGGGGCAACCTCAAATGGGCGGGTCATGGTGGAGATATCTGACAGAATGTGGTCCACTGGAGAAGGGAATGGCAAACCACTTCAATATTCTTGCCTTAAGAACTCCATGAAGAGTATGAAAAGGCAAAAGGATGGAATACTGAAAGAGGAACTCCCCAGGTCAGTAGGTGCCCAATATGCTACTGGAGATCAGTGGAGAAATAACTCCAGAAAAAATGAAGTGATGGAGCCAACGCAAAAACAATACCCAGCTGTGGATGTGACTGGTGATAGAAGCAAGGTCCAGTGCTGTAAAGAAAGGCATATAGTCTATGCCATGTATCTTTTTCTCCTTCTCTCTGTCCCTGTATCTTCTTATGCACGTACTCACACACAGACACACACACACACACACACACACACACATACACACACACATAAACACACCTGCACATGCACAACTGGTGAATCTTATTTGGTTGACCTTCTTGAGGGCTCCCTTGCAGCTCAGTTGGTAAAGAATCTGCCTGCAATGCAGGAGACCCCGGTTTGCTTCCTGAGTTGGGAAGATCTGCTATAGAAGGAATAGGCTACCCACTCCAGTATTCCTGGGCTTCCCATGTCGCTTAGCTGGTAAAGAATCTGCCTGCAATGTGGGAGACCTGGGTTCAATCCTGGGTTGAGAAGATCTGAGAAGGGGAAGGCAACCCAATCCAGTAGTCTGGTCTGGAGAATTCCATGGATAGTATAGTCCATGGGGTTGCAAAGAGTCAGACAGGACTGAGAAAATTTCACTTTCACTTTTCTTGAGGGCTCTCCTTGTGACTGGGTGTGTGTGTGTGTAAACATGCTTGCTCATATGTGGTCCAGTTAAATGGGCCAACTGATTATCCTTTTTGCTTGAATGGGTTTGTATTTACTTCTGACACTAACAACCAAGAAAAGTCTTGACTGATTCTGAAGACTGGCTTTACTTTAAAGTGGTCATAAATTTATTAGAATCCTGCCACATGACATTCTAGTTATCTTCCAGTTATTACAAGGAAGGAAAGGTTTATCTCAATAGCTTTCCTTCTGTATATGGAGTCATTTTTCCTTGAGTTTCTACCTTTAGCTCTAGTAAAACAGAACGTAATGTTGCAAGGATTGGATGAGGAATGGATATTCAATGAACTGCAGATTGTTCTTTCTAAAACATTATCATGCACGACTGAGCCTGCCTGTTTGTGGTCTGTTAAGGATGCTTGGAATATTACCATATTTGGATCATTGCTCAAGCTTCAGTTACTACCTTGAAATTTACTCTTTCCTCCTCCACTCTTGACTGAATTCTTTCTAGTCTACAATACTTTTCCTAGGGCTTCTCAAAATAAGAAATTCTTTTCAATCAATCTATATTCAGTTGCTTATCTTTGAAGGATATTGTATTCTTATATTCAGTTGCTTATCTTTGAAGGATATTGTATTCTTTTACATCTTCTTCAATTAAGTATGTACCAATTTTCATAAATCAAGGAAAGGATAAATTGTCTTTTAAAACTAGCCTCTAATTTTTTCCCCATAGGGAATTATTGTGAATTTGAAATTTAATTGAAAATTTCATGTGGGAAGAATAGTAACATAGATCATAAAAGACAACAATCCAGCAGGATCAGAAGCTCTAACATCTTGATATTCTTTTGGAGAGAGAAGCCATTGAAGTAGAAGGTGAGATGAAGTAGAGAAGACTGCACGTTTATTTATAAACATTCCCTAGATTCTACATGACTTACAGAATTCCATACTTCCTTTACTCTTCACTCTGCATGAGCTTGGTTTTTGACTGAAACATTGCCTTTTTTATTTTAATTTAACTTAATTTTTTAAAGGATTTCTGCCTTTCAGAAATGCAATTAGATTTTTCCAGGACATCTGTTGGTCAAGAAGGAAAACAGCATTTCCGGTGCACGTTCATGGAACAGGAATCTTAATCTAAGGCCTTGGAACCTTGGGGGGTTCCACAGAAACAACACATCATGTTCATCTGGGCTTGGTAATTCAAGAGAACTGGTCATTCAGCTGCAGTTAGAAGCAATTTCTCACCCAGATATCAGCAGTTATCCTCTCAGCCCAAGTGACAGATGGTAAGAATGCAGTCTTCTCAGCCCAGGATCTTGGCTTCTACATTTATGAAGATACTTCCCATCAGGCTTCTTGGAGTATTCATAGTACTGCAGGCTTCAATGTTATTGAGAGGATTGGACCCTGTTTGCCTCTGTCAGGCCTTGCTCCTTTCTTATTCAATGCATCTTTAATCTCCTTTCACCAAGCTCTGTTCAATTAAACAAGTAGAATATAGAGTCAAATAAAAAGGATATATGCATTCCATTGTTTGAGATACACACACATATTTAGACTCTTGCTAGGCTCTGAGGGAATAAAGTAGTGCAGAAAATCCTGTAAACTTAGGAAAACAGAAACAAACAAACCTTGCTTATAATTAAGGCATAAAAACTCTTTAACCAAGCTGGCCTCTAGAGTACTATTTTCATGTTGGTCTTTCTCACTAAACTCTAAGTTCCTTGAGGTCAGGAGCTTTGTTTTATTCACATGGTCATTCTAAACAGACTTGTAATACATGCTTGCCAAATGAATGAATAAATTAACCAATTACTGGAATAATTGGCTGAGAAAATATTACTGACATACTCTAAAGCTACAGCCTCATGGTTGAAAGAAGAGAGAACGTCAAAAAAATTTATTTATTTTAACTGGAGGATTATTACGTTACAGTATTGTGATGGCTTTTGCCATATATCAGCATGAATCAGCCATAGGGATACATGTCCCCCCCTCTCCTGAACTGCCCTGCACCTCCCTCCAAACTGCATCCCTCCAGGTTGTCACAGAGCACTGGCTCTGGGTGTCCTGCTTCATGCTTCAAACTTGCACTGGTCATCCATTCTATATATGGTAATGTCCATGTTTTAATGCTATTCTCTCAAATCATCTTGCCCTCTCCTTCTCCTATAGAGTCCAGAAGTCTGTTCTTTATGTCTGTGCCTCCTTTGCTGCCCCATACGTAGGATCATTGGTGCCATCCTTCCAGATTCCATATATACACATTATTATACAGTATTGGTCTTTCTCTTTCTGACTTAACTCTGTAGGATAGGCTCTAGGTTCATCCACTTCATTAGAACGGATTCAAATGTGTTTCTTTTTGTAGCTGAGAAATATTCCACCGCTTATATGTACCACAACTTCCTTATTTTTTCAGTTGTCAATGGCCGTCTAGGTTGCTTCCATGTCCTAGCTATTATAAATAGTGCTGCAGTGAACATTAGGGTACATGTGTCTCTTTCAATTCTGGTTTCCTCGGTGTATATGCTGAGCAGTGGAATTATTGGGTCATATGGAGAAGGCAATGGCACCCCACTCCAGTAACTCTTGCCTGGAAAATCCCATGGATGGAGGAGCCTGGTAGGCTGCAGTCCATGGGGTCGCTAAGAGTCAGACACGACTGAGCTACTTCACTTTCACTTTTCACTTTCATGAATTGGAGAAGGAAATGGCAACCCACTCCAGTATTCTTGCCTGGAGAATCCCAGGGATGGGGGAGCCTGGTGGGCTGCCGTCTATGGGGTCGCACAGAGTCTGACACGACTGAAGCGACTTAGCAGCAACAGCAGCAGTAGCAGCAGCGTGGCAGTTCTATTCCCAGTTTTTAAAGGAATCTCTGTACTGTTCTCCATAGTGACTCTACCAATTTGAATTCCCACCAACAGCGTAAGAGGGTTCCCTTTTCTCTGCACCCTGAAAGAAGAGGGAACTTTTAATTGATGAGGACCCTCTGGATTCTCAAAGGCATAAAATAGTGTTGAGGGAAATTCTGGGCTATTTCAATGTAAAGAATGTGTTAGAGGCATAGCTACCAACCCAGACTAAACAGTTTGCCTGGATTTCAGGTTCTGTTGTGACCCAAGGCCTGGGGGATTTTTTTTTTCCCCCACAAAGTCTCCATAAGCACCTCTCCCCATGCAACTCTTTGTAAGACCCTAATCCCAGAGCATTTTTTATCCTGGCTGTTATTGTGCTAAGTGTTAACTTCAAGGTTTTTACTGCTGAGTTGGAGCTCTGTTGACATTATACAGACTTAGCCTTCATAGGAAGGAGGCATTCTTATCTTGCTTGTATTACATGCCTGACCATACACTGCAAAGACCTCAGCTGTACGGAAGAACTCCTACAGTTTGTGACAGTTGCATGTAACATGAACAAGAATCCTGCAAACACACACACACACGCACATGCACACTCACTATATTTCATCAAAATTGAAAATTTGTAATTTTATAAGTTGCATAAAAGTAAAATAAATTTAAATTTTAAATATACATTTCCCATCCTTTTAAATAAGCTGTAGTATAAATTTATCCATAAAATAACATTTGAGTTCTATGTGACAATCTACATTTTAGTAGAAACCTCTTGACATCCAAAGACTAAAGTGTCTTGGGAAGTTGACATTTATGGGCAGCATCACAGGGACACACGGTTTCTCATAACCCACAAGATTCGTGTTTGACAGCTTTATGATGGACATAATTTTGAAGCACATAGAACACCAGTGCTTTATTTGCATTTCTTTTTTGGTTAAACTTGTAGTTATCTTTTTCCCTCAATAATTGAAATACCTACCAATGAAAGTATAAAGAAAAATATCTGAAATATTAAACAAAATCTCATAATACATTTAGTGTATAACCCTCCACAAAGTATTGTTTAGGCATAATATCCCCTATGGCCTATTGGAAATATGATATATTCCTGAGATTTGTCAGTTTCTATCCCCCGAAATGTTTGGAAAGATTGTGAGAGTTTGTGTTCTGTTCTATTACATACTAACATAATAAATTTTTGTCTCAATGCTATAACCACTAAGTGTCTTCTGAAGACAGTAGGGATATAAGCATTTAACTTTAAGTAGCTACTTTCAAGTAGCAACCTTGCAATAAATGGGTGGATGTGTTCAAGCAAATATAAGTTGGTAAATTCCCAGGCAATGATGAATTTATCTGAACTCATTCCGCATCCAACAGTTGGCATGTGTGTTGTGATGTGGATTGTAAAAAGCATCTTTGTTTTTTTTTTTAAGTTTCAGTATTAAAAAAAAAAAAAAAACAACAGAAATATGTGTCATAGAATTAAAGAAATGATAGATCAAAGAAATGCTTGTGTAATTAATATTAACCTAAGTATCCCCAAATCCTCCTAGTCTATAACTATCAACTGGGGGACTTAGGGATGTATAACTAGGGAATGTCTATGGGATTAAGACGGTCAGCAAAAGCAAAGGCACAGGTGAGAAAGTGACCTGCCTGCAGAAAATCATGAACTGAGTGGGAGCCATTGAAGTGAAAGTGAAAGTTGCTCAGTCCTGTCCGACTCTTAGTGACCCCGTGGACTATACAGTCCCTGGAATTCTCCAGGCCAGAATACTGGAGTGGGAAGCCGTTCCCTTCACCAAGGGATCTTCCCAACCCAGGGATCAAACCCAGGTCTCCCACATTGCAAGTGGATTCTTTTCCAGGAGAGCCACAGGGAAGCCCCGAGTAGGAGTCAAGCAGTGTATATTCTAGGCAGAGAATCATCAGGGTAAAGGTTATGGAGTGGAAGTGAATGTGGCATTTTCCAGAAATGAAAGAAAGACCCTGTGGTGGAGACTCTCTGGAGCAAAGATGAGAGAGACACTGATTTAAGTTATAAAGAAGGAATTATGAGTTTGAAGGCCATATTCTACATATTCTAATCTCCATAAGGAATCATTGAGCATACTCAACTTGATCAGATTTATTAAAAGGAACAATAATCCTCAAGAAAGTTGGCAAGGTCAATATCAAGATTTATTGCTGTGTGTGTTTTCTTTACATCAGTACTCATGTCCCAGGAAGATTACTTTTGTGAATTAGACCCAGACGTCACAAAAGGATGATCTAGAGTAAGCTCACCTTGAGAACCCAGGCTAATTCATGTAATCTTTGACTAGAAACTTCTTAAGTGCATTCATACTCATGTTTCATTTAGTTTCAGGTCTTTCCTTTGAAATTGTGATTGTGTTATTGCTAAGTCTGAGCATGCCCTCTAAAGGAGGGCAACATGGAGAAATACAACATCAGTACTTGAGGAGTAAGGGACCAGTATCATTACTGGATGAATTATTTCAGGATGGCCTCAAGTGATACTTTCTGGAATAACATGTCTTTGGTGGCAAATACTGCACAGCTGATCAATTAATCCCATGGTCAAAATTCAACTGAGTTTCTTGCTTTCAGAAGGCACATTTCCAACTTCTGGGAAAATACATTAGGATTTCCTGACTTCGGTATGTTGAGGCTAATCATGCACTTACTCTGAAAAGAACGTGTGCTATGGTGGCATCTAAGCCTCCAAGCATATTATGCCAAAAGTGAGGTGCCAATGCTTCAGTGTTCAACCTCCAGTGACCCTACCTGTGAACTCAAGTGTCTTCATTTTCTCTGGTGATATAAAATTCCAAGCCAAAGACCACATGCATATCTTGAATCCTATTTTTTTAATTAAAATTTACTTCTTCCCTAACATTATGTCATAAATCTGACTGCTTAGTAGTTATTAGCCATTACTAGCATGTTTTTTAAAAGAAATCTCACCTTGAGTCAAGACGTAAAGAAATACAAATATCTAAATGCGATATAGTGTTTTCTCATTAAACTTAAATGGTTTTAAATAACTTTTTGACTTAATCTTGATTTTCTTTCCAATGCTGGGGAGCAAAACACCTTCAACTACTTTTTCATGAGGACAATTATTCAGGATCTCATAGCACATGCTGCTGTAAGAACATGAAGTGAGTTAAATAGGCACTCACACTGACCTTGAGTAGTTTATGATCTAAGTAGAACATTATGATGCAGAAATATATCTTCAGGGAATGCATTAGAGACCTTACATTACTTATGTGTTTAAATTATGTGTGAGCAAAAAGGTAAGGGAATTTAATTCAGTGATGAAGAAGGGAAGAACTTCAGTTTGAGGGAAAGCATCAAAGATTAGCAATGAGCTTGGGAAGACTATTTGAAGGATAAGGTGTTTTAGAAGTACCTTTCTAGAAAGAAAATAGTTTCAGTGAATTGAATTTAGAAATTTCAAGCATGAACATTTATCTTAGGACAAATCTTGGTGGCAGACAGCAGATAGCTGAAGGATGTTGTTCGTGAATATATTGGCCAAGAAAACAATGTGATGGAACTGTATGAGTCTGGGTCAGCTATGGACATATTTACCAGGGAGGCTAGACTCAAATTACATGTTAAAGGATATACAGAAAATGGACCACTGTAGAAAATAAAGAAGGGTCATTAAACAAGATAATTAAAGAGCAGATATATTTAGAGAGACTTAGTGAAATGTATAACTTAAAACTGGGTGATTGAGATTCATAAAGGCTACAGATAGGTCTGTGTAATTTTAAAGTAAAAATTCTGGTAAGAAGCTAGGAAGTGTGCCACTGGAACGTGCTTCTTCTGGTCTGGGTGCCTATTGCCTGTAAGCCCATATTATTGCCAACTTCCTTTCTGTCCCTCTCATCCCTTCTTCCATGTAGTGTGTCTTCTTCAAGATGGATGTAACACTCCCATGTTCTGAAATTACAGAATGTGCTCTGGTTTGTACCTTGTTTTCAAAACACTGTCATACACAAATTCAACCAGTGACAGTCATCAGCTAGTACCCTAGATGCATGTCTGCTAAGTTGCTTCAGCTGTGTCTGACTCTTCGTGACCCTATGGACTGTAGCCCGCCGTGCTCCTCTGTCCATGGGATTCTTCAGGCAAGAATACTTGAGTGGGTTGCCATTTCCTCCTCCAGGGGATCTTCCCTACCCAGGGATTGAACTGTTTCTCTTATGTTCCCTGCATTGGCAGATGGCTTTTTTACCACAAACACCACCTGGGAAGCCCCTGAGAACCTAAGATTCACCCCAAAAAAAACTAGGTGAACAGGCTGAGGTCAAAATTTCTGTTTTCACAATGATTGGTCTTGCTCTACCTAAAGATAAATACATTTTGATTTGTAGCTGGAATTCTTACAGCCTACTCAGATCATCTAAACTTAAAGAACAAACAAATTCAAATGCTGTTTCTAATGCTTTACATTTAAGAAATCATCTTTCTGTTTTAAAGCCCAACTCACCCTTTCATACAGAGCCCCCACTGAATATTTTATTTGACAATTACAAATCCCTCCTCTGAAAACCCCTCCTCTGGCTGCCTGAGTCTGTTCTGCTCAAAACTTTGAATTACATTCTGCTCAACAAATAGTTCACATGAAACTTTAGAGAGGTATCTGAGCCTTAATCTTTACTATCTCTTCCCTAGCAGTAGTCTGAACATAGGAAGGGGCTTGTTCATGTTTAATCAGTTAGATCCATTCAGATATGTGAGCTGTCTGTCTCAGATTTTACTAATTTGAATTATCTTGGCATGAGCTCTGAGCCAAATCAGTCCATGGCTAAAGTGCAATGAACATCTTCCTCCAACTCACTGCCATTGGGAAAATGGCATCACATTTTCTGTCTTACGAATGAAGATGACAACTTTTTGCTTTTTTCCTCTTTCGTTCATTTCAGGAAAAAAAAATGAGGCTAAGAAATGAAACTCTTTGAACTGCGTGGAAGAAAAATCTTACTTAAATCCTCCATGTTATTAACGAAACTATTAACTTGAAAAGCTTAGTTGTGCTTTGAAACTTCAAATCCACCACATTGATGAGTAGTTTCAGCTTCACAAATCATATCTTCCTCCATCTCTCATTCTCAAAATCTGAGGTTGTGGGGAGTATCACAAGAACAGAGTTGAGGAAGGAGATGAGATGAGTGCCATGGGAGAATGTTCAAATTCCTCAAATATTCTAGAACTTCAGTTACATCTTAGAAAATGAATGAGCATTGGAACAGAGAAAATGATTCGTGTACTCTATCAAGAATAAAATTATTAATAATACCTTATCAACTTGTCCTCAACTGGTGTTGCTATTGTTCAGGTGCTAAATCAAGTCTGATTCTTTGAAACCCCATGGACTGTAGCACATCAGGCTCCCCTGTCCTTCACTCTCTCCTGGAGTTTGCTCAGATTCATGTCCATTGAATCGGTAATGCTCTCTAACCATCTGATCCTCTGCCATCCCCTTCTTCTTTTGCCTTCAATCTTTCCCAGTATCAGTGTCTTCTATTGGAGCTATTTTATTCCTCTTGTGAAACATCAGAAAATGAATACCAAACCAGTTTCCACCTCTAAATGTTATGTTTTTGTCTCTTTCCCCGGCACTCTGTTTTTTCTAATCCAAATTAATCGTACATATTATTTAAACCTAATGAAGGGATCAAATGAATGTGCAATCAGAAATTTAAAAAAAAATCCTGGAGAAATAAAAGTAAAGTTGTATTATTCTATATATGAAATGATTGATGCTGTTGATCTCAACAATTAAACACAAATTCAGTTTTATTAAAAAGCGTTTGCTTGTGCTATAACATTAACTTCCTACCTCTACCATCTCCTCTCAGAGTTTTAAAGAAGAGCAAAGGTGCCATTTACAAAACTGACAATGAACATTATGTCCATTTCCCCTTCAGCTTACACATGGAGAAATAGGCAGAATCACTCTGAAGGTTTACTCACTACAGGAGAAGAGACATAAAAGTTTGATGACAAAGTAATTTCAAGAAATTAACTTTGGTTAATTTATTTGACCTTGCTTTAAGAGGTGCAGCTATGCTGAGTCCACAGAGAGCTGCAGCCAAGCAATGCCTTGACTAAGTGATGCTTTACCAAGTGCAGTGGTTTACTATGATTGTTCTTTCCTTTCTCTACATAGATAGTGCATCTCCTTTTCTTACATTTCCTTTCTCAGAGTGTAAGTCTGCTATTTTCCTGGAAATATTGATGTTTACTCTCTTTCTGATAGGAAAATTAACATGATAAGAGTCAGTTCAACCACAGATTTTGCCACCATCTGAAATCATTTTATCAATCCAGCTGTCATGCATGCGTGTGAGTACATTAAGGAATACATACTCAAATATTAAAAGTGGAATGACCTTCTATTATATCACAGTGACCTCTGATAAGAATAGCTACATCATGTTGCTGAGCAAATATTTTCCTATTCTAACATGCTCTCAGGAAATAATTTTTTAATCTAACTGTACAGTTCAGTTCAGTCACGCAGTCATGTCTGACTTTTGTGACCCCATGAACTGCAGCACCCCAGGGTTCCCTGTCCATCACCAACTCCTGGAGTTCACTCAAACCCATGTCCATTGAATTGGTGATGTCATCCAACCATCTTATCCTCTGTCATCCCCTTCTCCTCCCACCTACAATCTTTCCCAACATAAGAGTCTTATCTAAAAAGTTGGCTCTTTACATCAGGTGGCCTAAGTATTGGAGCTTCAGCTTCATCATCAGTCCTTCCAATGAATATTCAGGACTGATTTCCTTTAGGATTTACTGGTTTGATCGCCTTGCAGTCCAAGGGGTTTTCAAGAGTTTTCTCCAACACTACAGTTCAGAAGCGTCAGTTCTTTGGTGCTCAGCTTTCTTTATGATCCAAATCTCACATCCATACATGACTACTGGAAAAAACATAGCTTTGACTAGACAGTTTTGTTGACAAAGTAATGTCTTTTCTTTTTAATATGCTGTCCAGGTTTGTCCTAGTTTTTCTTCCAAGGAGCAGTGCCTTTTAATTTCATGGCTGCTGTCACCATCTGCAGTGATTTTGGAGCCCCCAAAATTGAAGTCTCTCACTGTTTCCATAATTTCCCAATCTATTTCCCAGGAAATTATGGGACTGGATGCCATGATCTTAGTTGATTGAATGTTGAGTTTTAAGCCAACATTTTCACTCTCCTCTTTCACTTTCATCAGGAGGCTCTTTAGTTCTTCTTCAGTTTCTGCCATAAAGGTGGTGTCATCTGCATATCTAAGGTTATTGATATTTCTCCTGGCAATCTTCATCTCAGCATGTGCTTCATCAAGCCCAGCATTTCACATGATGCAATCTGCATATGCAGATGACACCACCCTTATGGCAGAAAGTGAAGAAGAACTAAAGAGCCTCAATGAAAATGAAAGAGGAGAGTAAAAAAATCAGCTTAAAGCTCAACATTTAGAAAACTAAGATCATGGCATCTGGTCCCATCACTTCATGGCAAATATATGGGGAAACAATGGAAAGAGTGGCTGACTTTATTTTGGGGGGGCTCCAAAATCACTGCAGATGGTGACTGCAGCCATGAAATTAAAAGACACCTACTCCTTGGAAGGAAAGTCATGGCCAACCTAGATAGCATATTCAAAAGCAGAGACGTTCCTTTGCCAACAAAGGTCCGTCTAGTCAAGGCTATGGTTTTTCCAGTAATCGTGTATGGATGTGAGAGTTGGCCTATTAAGAAAGCTGAGAACCAAAGAATTGATGCTTTTGAACTGTGGTGTTGGAGAAGACTCTTGAGAGTCCCTTGGACTGCAAGGAGATCCAACCAGTCCATCCTAAAGGAAATCAGTCCTGGGTGTTCATTGGAAGGAATGATGGTGAAGCTGAAACTCCAATACTTTGGCAACCTGATACAAAGAGCTGACTCATTTGAAAAGACCCTTATCCTGGGAAAGATTGAAGTCAGAAGGAGAAGGGAACGACAGAGGATGAGATGGTTTGATGGCATCACCAACTCAATGGACATGAGTTTGGGTGAACTCCAGGAGTTGGTGATGGACAGGGTGGCCTGACATGCTGCGGTTCATGGGGTTGCACAGAGTTGGACATGACTGAGAGACTGAACTGAACTGAATCTGCATATAAGTTAAATAAGCAGGGTGACAACATACAACCTTGATATATTCCATTCCAATTTGGAACCAGTCCACTTTTCTATGTCCAGTTCTAACTGTTACTTCCTGACCTGCATACAGGTTTCTCAGGAAGCAGGTAAGGAGGTCTGGTACTCCCATCTCTTTAAGAATTTTCCAAGTTTGTTGTGATGCACACAAAGACTTTTAGCATAGTCAATGAAGCATAAATAGATGTTTTTCTGGAATTCTCTTGCTTTTTCTATGATCCAAATGATGTAGACAATTTGAGCTCTGGTTCTTCTGCCTTTCCTAAACCAAATTGAACATCTGGAAGTTCTCCGTTTATGCACTGTTGAAGCCTTCCTTGGAGAATTTTGATCATTACTTTGCTAGCATATGAGGTGAGTGCAATTGTGTGGTAGTTTGAGCATTCTTTCTTTGGGATTGGAATGAAAACTGACCTTTTCCGGTTCTGTGGCCACTGCTATATTTCTCAAATTTGCTGATGTATTTCGTGGAGCATTTTAATATCATCACCTTTTGTAATTGAAATAGCTCAGCTGGAATTCCATCACCTCCACTAACTTTGTAGTGATGCTTCCTAAGGCCCACTTGACTTTACACTCCAGGATGTCTGACTCTAGTTGAGTGATCACACCACCATGGTTATCTATAGTCACTTTCTGACATTCCCAATAACTCTATTTTCCTTAATATTCTAAATGAGCTTTGTTGATATTTATTATTATTAACATTTAATTGCTCAAAGAATAATGTAATGAGTTCCTTGAGCTTACTTATCTCTTGCACACAGTTTTTAGTTCTGAAGAGCACAGAAACCTGGAAATGCCAATAGCCTATTCTGTCTACCCCAAAAACCAGGAAAGGGACTGGCTAGGAAGTGAAAAGCATTTAGATAATAACTGCTCTATTGCAGCCATAGAAAAATGTGCTGTCCTACTCATCTAGTCTAGGGGCTTCCCTTGTGGCTCAGATGATAAAGAGTCTGCCTGCGGTGTGGGAGACCAGGGTTCGATCCCTGGGTCGGGAAGATCCCCTGGAGAAGGAAATGGCAACCCAGTATCCTTGCCTGGGAAATCCCATGGGTGGAAGAGCCTGGCAGGCTACAGTCCATGGGATTGCAAAAGGTCACACACGACTGAGTGACTACTCTTTCACTTTCACTCATCTAGTCAGAAAAGGCTGACTAAGGAGTCTAGACATCTTTTTTTTTTAATATAAATTATTTATTCTAATTGGAGGCTAATTACTTTACAATATTGTATTGGTTTTTCCATACATTAACATGAATCTGCCATGGGTGTACAGTAGACTTCTTCACTTCTATTTTTTTTTTAGCAAGTTTAAGAACATTTTATTTGAGTATAACTGATTTGCAATCCTGTATTAGTTTCAGCTGTACAACAAAGAGAGTCAATTATATGTATACATGTATATCCACTGTTTTTTTTAGATTCTTTTCCCATACAGGCAATTACAGAGAATTGAGTAGAGTTCCCATGCTATGTAATAGGTCCTTATTCAGTTCAGTTCAGTTCAGTCACTCAGTCGTGTTCCATTCTTTGTGACCCCATGAATTGCAGCACACCAGGCCTCCCTGTCCATCACCAACTCCTGGAGTTCACTCAAACTCATGTCCATTGAGTAGGTAATGCCATCCAGCCATCTCATCCTCTGTCGTCCCCTTCTCCTCCTGCCCTCAATCCCTCCCAGCATCAGAGTCTTTTCCAATGAGTCAACTCTTCGCGTGAGGTGGCCAAAGTTTTGGAGTTTCAGCTTCACCATCAGTTCTTTCAAAGAACACCCAGGACTGATCTCCTTTGGAATGGACTGATTGGATCTCCAAGGGACTCTCAAGAGTCTTCTCCAACACCACAGTTCAAAAGCATCAATTCTTTGGTGCTCAGCCTTCTTCACAGTCCAACTCTCACATCCACACATGACCACTGGAAAACCCATAGCCTTGACTAGACAGACCTTTGTTGGCAAAGGAATGTCTCTGCTTTTGAATATACTATCTAGGTTGGTCATAACTTTCCTTCCAAGGAGTAAGCGTCTTTTAATTTCATGGCTGCAGTCACCATCTGCAGTGACTTTGGAGCCCCCCAAAATAAAGTCTGACACTGTTTCCACTGTTTTCCCATCTATTTGCCATGAAGTGATGGGACAAGATGCCATGATCTTATTAGTTATCTATTTTATATATCACAGTGTATATGGCAATATCAAACTTGCAGTGTATCCCTTTCCATCTCTTACAAACTCCAGAAGATGGTAAGGGACAGGGAAGCCTGGTGTGCTACAGTCCATGGGGTCACAAATTTCAGACATGGTGAATGAACAAAAAATACAACAACACCCCTTGCATCCTGGTAACGATGTTTGTTTTTTATATCTGTAACTCTGTTTCTGTTTTGTATATAAGTTTACATGTACCCTTTTTTAAGATTCAACATAAAAGTGATATGTGATGTTTGTCTTTCCCTGTCTGGCTTACTTCACTCACTATGACAATCTCTAGGTTTATTCATGTTGCTGCAAATGGTGTTAATTTGTTCTTGTTATGGCTGGGTCATATTCCATCATTTATATGTACCACATTTTTTTATCCTTCCTCTGTTGATGGATGTTTAGGTTGCTTCCATGTCCTATCTATTGTAAACAATGTTGCAATGAACATTGGGGTGCATGTATCTTTTTTTGAATTACAGTTTTCTCCAGATACACACCAGGAGTGGGATTCTGGAACACATCGTAACTCTGTTTTTTATATTTTTAAGCAATTTCCATACTATTCTCCTTAATGGCTGTACAAATTTGCATTCCTACCCACAGTATATAAGGGTCCCCTTATCTCTACACCCTGTCCAGTATTTATTGTTTGTAGAATTTTGATGATGGCCATTCTAACTTATGTGAGGTGATACCTCATTATAGTTCTGCTTGGCATTTCTCTGATATTTGGTGATACTGAGCATATCCTCACTTGTCTCCTGGCCATCTGTATGTATTCTTTGGAAAAATGTTTACTTAGGTTTGTCATCCATTTTTTAATTCTATTTTTTTATTTTTTAATTGAGCTGTATTAGCTGTTTTTATATTTGTTGGTTTCTACATATGCAAATATTTTATTATAAGAGCTGTCTTTTCATCTGGTTTATGATTTCCTCTGCTATGCAAAAGCTTTTTAAGTTTAATTATGTCTCATCTATTTATCTCTGTTCTTACTTTTTTTTTACTCTAGGAGGCGGGTCAAGAAGATATTGCTGCAATTTGTGTCAAAGAGTGTTATGCCTATATTTTCCACCAAGAGTTTTGTAGTTTTGGGCCTTACATTCAGGTCTTTAATCCATTTTTTAATTTTTTTGTGTGTATGTTATTAAAGTTTTTTTTTTTTTTTTCATTTACCTTTAGTTGTCCAGGCGTCCAAGTACCACTTTTTAAAGAGGTCGTCTTTTTTTCCATTGTATATTCTTGCCTCCTTTGTCATAAATAAGATGACCATAGGTGTGTGGGTTTATCCTTAGACTTTCTATCCTGTTACATTGATCTACATTTCTGTTTTCTGTGCTAGTATCATATTGTTTTGATTATTGTAGCTTTGTAGCAGAGTCTGAAGTAAGGGAACCTGATTCCTCCAGCTCCATTTTCCTTTTGCAATATTGCTTTGACTATTTGTAGTCTTTTATGTTTTCATACAAACTGCAATTTTTTTATTCTAATTCTATGAAAAATGCCATTTTCAATTTGAGTGGATTTCATTGAACCTGTAGATTGCTATGGATTTATAGTCATTTTCACAATATTGATTCTTCCAATTCAATACAAGAACATGTTATAGTTTTCCATGTTTGTATCCTCTGATGTCTTTCATCAGGTTCTTACAGTTTTCTAAGTACAGGTCTTTTGCCTCCCTATGCATCTTTATTCCTAGATATTTTCTTATTTTTGTTGTGATGGCAAATAAGATTGCTTCTTTGATTTTTCTTCCAGGCCTTTCATTATTAGTGTATAGGAATGCAAGAGATTCTTGTATATTAATTTTATAACTTACAACTGTACCAAATACACTGATGAGCTCTAGTAGTTTTCTGATTGCATCTTTAGGGTTTTATATGAAAAGTATTATGTCATTTGCAAGCAGCAACAGTTTTACTTATTATTTCAAATTTGGATTTCTTCTTTTTCTTCCCTGACTGCTATGTCTAGGACGTTCAAAACTATGCTGAATAATAGTCGTAAGAGTGGACATCCCTGTCTTCTTCCTGACCTTAGATGAAATGCTTTCAGGTTTTCACCTGAAACATTGAGAATAATGTTTGCTGTGAGTTTGTCATATATTATTTTTATTACGTTAAAGTAGGTTCCCTCTATGCCCACTTCCTGGAAAGTTTTTTCTTTTTAATCATAAATGGGTCTTGAATTTTGTCAAAGGCTCTTTCTTCATCTATTGAGTGGATCATATGGTTTTTATTCTTCAATTTTTGATGTGATGTATCACAGTGATTACTTTGTGGATATTGAACAATCCTTGAATCAGTAGGATCAATCCCATTTGAAAATGGTTTATAATCCTTTGTTTTGTTGGATTCAGCTTGTTAGTATTTTGGTGAGGATTTTTACATCTATGATAATCAGTGATGTTGGCTATAATTTTCTTTTTTGTCATATCTTTGTCTGGTTTTGGTATCAGGGTGATGGTGGCCTCATAAAATGAACTTCAAATTTTTCCTTCCTCTACAATTTTTTTGAAGAATTTGAGAAGGGTAGGTATTAATTTTAATCATTTTAAATTTTTATTACTGTTTTTTAATTGAAGGATAAATGCTTTACAGACTTTTGTTAGTTTCTTCCAAATATCAACATGAATCTGTAATAGGTATACATATATCTCCTCCCTCTTGAACTTCCCTCTCATCTCCCTTCCTATTCTGCCCTCTTAAGTTGTTACAGAGCCTGAGTCATACAGCGAATTCCTATTTGCTATCTATTTTACATAAGGCAATGCAAGTTTCCATGTTACTCTCTCCATGCATCTCAGCTGCTGCTTCCTCCCCTCACATCCACCATGTCCATAATTCTGTTCTCTATGTCTGTTTCTCCATTGCTGCCCTGCAAATAAATTCATCGTTACCATCTTTCTATATTCCATATATATGTGCTAGTATATGATATTTGTCTTTTTCTTTCTGATTTACTTCACTTCGTATAATAAGCTCCAGGTTCATCTACCTCATTATAACTGACTAAAATAAACACCTTTTCATGGTTGAACAATAATCCATGGTGTATATGTACCACAGATTCTTTAACCATTCATCTGTGTACAGTTGCTTCCATGTTCTAGCTATTGTAGATAGTGCTGCAGTGAACATTGGAGTACATGAGCCTTTTTCAATTTTGGTTTCCTCAGGGTATATGCCTAGTAGTGGGATTACTGGGTCATGTGGTGGTTTTACTCCTAGTTGTTTAAGGAATCTTCATACCATCTGTATCAATTCATATTCCCACCAATGGCGCAAGAGGATTCCCTTTGCCCCACACCATCTCCAGCATTTATTGTTTGTAGACATTTTGATGATGGCCATTCTGACTGGTGTGAGGTGATATTTTATTTAGTTTTGATTTGCCTTTGCCTCTTAATAAGCGATGTTGAGCATCTTTTCATGTGTTTGTTAGCCACTCATATGTTTTCTTTGGAGAAATGTCTGTTTAGGTCTTTTGCCTACATTTTGATTGGGTTGTTTGTTTTTCTGGTACTGACATGCATGAACTGTTTAATATATTTTGGAAATTAATCCTTTGTTAGTTGTTTCATTTGATATTATTCTCCCATTCTGAGGGTTGTCTTTTCACCTAGTTTATAGTTTCTTTTTCTGTGCAAAAGCTTTTAGGTTTAATTAGGTCCCACTTGTTTATTTTTGTTCCTATGTCCATTACTCTAGGAGATGTGTCATAGAGGATGTTGCTTTGATTTATGTCACTGAGTGGTCTAAGTTTATTGAAGAGGCTATCTTTGCTGCATTGTATATTATTGGGGTCCTTTAATGGGCCAGGACTTGGTGGTCCAGAGTTGACAATAAGAAAGTGAAAGAGAGAAAGAGGCTGATATTCCTTGGTTTATGCAAAAAAAACACAATAAAGTCCTTGACATAGGGCTTGCATCGCTCACAAAGGCACCAGACGCCCTCTTGGGGGTGGGGGGGGCAGCGTGGTGAAGGCACAGAGTGCCTTCTGGAGTGGGTCTTAGAAGCCCAGGCAGGAGAGTGAGCACAATGGGATTCTATGCTCTAGAGAGAGAGAGAGAGAGAGAGAGAGAGAGAGAGAGAGAGAGACGACATGGGGACCTAAGCTCTGATAGAGCAAAGGTGCTTTAATAATTTTTCTGTGAGTATATATAGGCTGTAGTACAAGAAATTTCTTTCAACAATGATAAAGTTCAGAAAACCAAATGTACAGCAACCGTTACCAAGGGACAAAAGATAATAATGGTCACAAGGTCAGGAGACTATCCGTATCTCAAGAAAGGGGGGAGAGACTAAGCAGTTTTGTCGTAAAGAGAATGTTTACTAAAGGAGACCCAAGCTTGTCTCACACAATGACCTCAGTCCTGAGAGCTGCCTGCAGTTCTACTCACTTCTGGTAGAAGCTGATAAGGAACAGAGGATTTATGAGAAATAGCACGTGGGAATCCTCCCATTAAACATTCCCTGACAGTATATACTTGCCTCTTTTGGCAAATAAAGGTACCCACAGGTGAATGGGTTTATCTCTGGGCTCTCTATCTTGATCCATTGGTCTATATTTCTGTCTTTGTGCTAGTACCATACTGCCTTTTGTCAGTAACTTTGGAGTATAGTCTGAAGTCAGGAAGATTGATTCCTCCAGCTCCATTCTTTCTCAAGACTGCTTTGCTGTTTGCAGTCTTTTGTGTTTCCATATGAATTGTGGAATTTTTTGTTCCAGTTATTTGACAAATGCCATTGGTAATTTCATAGGGATTGCATTGAACCTATAGATTGCATTTGATAGTATAGTCATTTTCACAATATTGATTCTTCCATTCCAGGAACATGGAATATCTCTTCATTTATTTATGTCATCTTTGATTTCTTTCATCAGTGTCTTATATAATTTTCTCTATACAGTTCTTTTGTCTCCTTAGGTAGGTTTATTCCTAGACAGTTTCTTATTTTTGTTGCAAAGGTGAAAGGGATTGATTTCTTAATTTCTCTTTCTGATTTTTCATTTCTAGTGTATAGGAATGCAAGATATCTGTGCATTGATTTTAAATCCTGTGACTTTGCTAAATTCACTGATTAGTTCTAGTAATTTTCTGATAGTATCTCTAGGGTTTTCTATGTATAAAGTGAAAATCGCTCAGTTGTGTCTGACTCTTTGCGACCCTATGGACTATATAGTCCACAGAATTCTCCAAGCGAGAATACTGGAGTGGGTAGCCTTTCCATTCTCCAGGGTATTTTCCCAACCCAGGGATCAAACCCAGGTCTTGTACATTGCGGGTGGATTCTTTATCAGCTGAGCCACAAGGGAAGCCCACGAATACTGGACCCAGGAGTTGAACCAGGGTCTCCTGCATTGTAGGTGGATTCTTTTCCAACTGAAATATTAGGGAAGCCCTTTATATGTATAGCATGTCATCTGCAAACAGTGAGAGTTGTACTTATTTTCTGATCTGGATTACTTTTTATTTTTTTTTTCTCTCTCTCTCTTTCTCTTATTGCCATAGCTAGGACTTTCAAAACTATATCAAATAATGGTGGTGACAGTGGATGCCCTTGTCTTGCTCCTGATCTTAGAGGGAATGTTTTCAGTTTTTCACCATCGAGAATAATGTTTGCTGTGGGTTTATCATATATGGCCTTTACTATATTGAAATAGATTTCTTCTATGCCCATTTTTTGAAGAGTTTTTATCATGAATGTGTGCTGAATTTTGTCAAAGGCTTTTTCTACATCTATTGAGATTATCATATGATTATCATATGATCTTTCAATTTGTTAATATTGTGTATTGCATTGATTGATTTGTATATATTGAAGAATCCCTGCACCTCTGGAATAAACCTGAGTTGATCGTGGTGTATGAGCTTTTTAAAGTATTGTTGAATTCTTTTCACTGGAATTTTGAGGATATTTGCATCTATGTTCATCAGTGATATTGCCCTATAATTGTTGTTGTTGTTGTTGTTGTTGTCTTTGCCTGGTTTGGGCATCAAAGTGATGGTGGCCTTGTAGAATGAGTTTGGAAGTGTTCCTTGCTCTGCAATTTTTTGAAAGTTTTAAAAGGATAGTCATTAGATCTTCTCTAAATGTTTGAGAGATTTCACCTGTGAAACCATCTGGCTTTGGGTGCTGCTCTGGAGGACTTGGGCCTACCCTAGTGAGGGCCAAGTGTGAAGGTGGAACAGTTCCTTGGGTTGCAGGGGCCCTGGCAGTGCCAGGTACTCAGAGGGGTTGGCTTAGAGCAGCAGCAGGAAATATGGTGCTCTACAAGGGCATGGCAACCCATTCCAACATTCTTTCCTGGAGAATCCTCTGGACAGACAACCCTGGCATGCCACAGTCCACAGGATCACAAAGATTTGGATAATGCTGAAGTGACTCTGTGTACACAGACCTGGGTCTTTTTCTAGCCTCTGGCAGTTCTGTCCCAGTGGGGATCATGCATGGAGGTGACACTGTTGCTTGGATCCTCGGGACCCTGGCAATGCCAGCTACATAGGATCGCCTGTGCTATTGTCACAGGAGATGTGGTGCTATTAGGGGTTTTTCTAACCTGTAACAGTTCTGCTCCAGTGAGGATTGAGCATGAAGGTGGCTCAGCTGCTTAGGTTGCGAGACCCTGGAGGTACAAAGTGTGCAGGGACACTGACTGCCTCAGCTACAGGAGCTATGGCCTTATCAGAGTCTTTTTCTAGACTCTGGTAACTGACAACAAGAAGGTCTCTTTGGCTGGTCCATCTCCATTGCTTTGCCTGTTCATGCACTTAAAGGGCTCCCCTGACTGGGGTCCTTCTCTGTTGCCTTGCCCATCAGACCCTTAAAGGGGCCCACTGACTGGAGTCCCACTCTGTTTTTCCACATCAGATGCTTGAAGGGCCAGCCTCTCTATTCTTCAGCTGCCAGTGCTGGCATGTGAGGAGAGAGAGGCTATGGTGATGACTACACCTCCTACACATAACTCAGAAGTATCACCTTGCCTCTACGACTGCCTGATTTTCCTCCACGGGCATTTCTCACCACAATTTCCTCCTTCACATCCCCTCGGGTCATTTCCTCACAGTCAGCAGCAGACTTCACAGTCCGCAGTCCCTACTTGAGCTCCCAGCTGCTGTGCCTTCCAGGGGACTTAGATCACTGTTTGAGGTACATATGACTATGGAAAATGTTGTCTGATTCTCATTCCATTTAGCCTGTCACAGATTAGCTGCTTCACTCTCAGCCTCAAATATTTCTCCTCTGTTCCAAACAATTGCCCCCATGTGATGAACAAACCCCTGCTTCAGTCCCCCCACCCTCCAAGGGCAGACCCAGTCCTACTAATTCTCTTCTTTTACCCCCTACTTCCTTCATCCTACCAAGTTATGCATGGTTCTATGTATTCTTTGCTTGTGGTCAGTAAATTCTGCCCACTCTCAGCTGGTGTTCTGCAAGCACTTCTGTCGGAATGTGTATCCTGATGCATCTGTGGAGAGAGATGCACTCCACATCCACCTATTCCTCTGCCATCTCCTAGGTAGGTATTGTGTGAGTGAGTGAAAGTCACCCAGTCATGTCTGACTCTTTGTGACCCCATGGACTGTATAGTCTATGGAATTCTCCAGGCCAGAATACTGGAGTGGGTAGCCTTTCCCTTCTCCAGGGAATCTTCCCAACCCAGGGATAGAACCCAGGTGTCTCACATTGCAGGCGGATTGTTTACCAGATGGGCCACAAGGGAAGCCTGAGAATACTGGAGTGGGTAGCCTATCCCTTCTCCAGCAGATCTTCCCAATCCAGGAATTGAACCAGGATCTCCTGCATTGCAGGTGGATTCTTTACCAGCTGAGCTATGAGGGAAGCAGGTAGGTATTAATTCTTCACTAAATATTTGATCTGATCTGCCTGTGAAGCAATCTGGTTTGTGAGTTTTCTTTGATGGAAGAATTTTAATCATAGTTTCAGTTTCATTGCTCGTATTTTCTTACTCATTCATTTCTTTTAGGTTATCCATTTTATTGGCATTTAGTTGCTTGTAGTAGTCTAGTAATCCTTTGCATGTTTGTGATGTCATAACTTTTCCTTTTTCATTTTCAGTTTCATTGATTTGAGTCCTCTCTCTTTTTCTTGATAAGTCTGACTAAGTGTTTTTTAATTTTGTTTATCTTCTCAAAGAACCAGCATTTAGTCTAATTGATCTTTGCTATTGTTTGTTCCTATTTCATTTATTTTTGTTCTGATCTTTGTTATTTCTTTTTACTACTAACTTTAGGTTTTGTTTGTTC
The DNA here is from genome assembly GCF_001704415.2 of Capra hircus. Lineage (NCBI taxonomy): Eukaryota > Metazoa > Chordata > Mammalia > Artiodactyla > Bovidae > Capra > Capra hircus. The sequence goes on along the minus strand of NC_030831.1, from coordinate 18,224,780 downwards.
TTTTTTCTCTTGTTTTAGGTATAAGGTTAAATTTTTTATTTGAGACTTTTCTTGTTTCTTGAGGCAAGATTATATTACTGTAAACTTCCTTCTTATAATTGCTTTTGCTGCATCCCATATGTTTTGATCACTGCATTTCCATTATCATTTGTGTCTATGTATGTTTTGATTTCTCTATTTATCCATTGATTATTTAGCATCATAATGTATAGCCTCTGTGTGTGTTTTTTTTTTTTTTTAGTTTTTTTTTTTTTTTTCTTCCTGTAATTGATTTCTAATTTCATAATGTGGTCAGAAAAGATGCTTGGTATTTCAATTTATTTATTTTTTTTTAATTTTACTGAGACTTGATTTGTGACACAAAATGTGATCTTATTGAAAGTTTTGTGTGCACTTGAGAAGGAAGTTTATTCTGATGCTTTTGGATGAAATATCCTTGTCTCTCTGTATAATGGGTCACTTAAGGCTTTTCTTTCCTTGCTAATCCTCTGTCTGGATGGTCTGTCTCTTGGTGTAAGCTACAGTATTCCACTATTATTGTGTTACTGTTGAAATCCCCTTTAATGGCTGTTTGCATTTGCCTTACATATTGAGGTGCTCCTGTGTTGGATACATGTGTTATATATTTTTCCTGAAATGATCCCTTTATTAATGTAGTAACCTCCCTTGTCTCTTTATTTTAAACTCTATTTTAAGTCTCTATTTTAAAAGTAATTTTGCCTGATATGAGTATTGCTATCCCAGCTTTGCTTTGACATCTATATACATAGAATATCTTTCTCCATCCTCTCACTTTCAGTCTGTGTGTGTCCCTATGGCTGAAATGGGTCTCTTTAAGACAGCATTTATATGGGCCTTCTTTTTGTATACATTTAGTCAGTCTGTGTCTTTGGTTAGAGCATTTATTCCATTTACACTTAAGGTAATTATCCATATGTATGTTCCTATTACCATTTTCTTTATTATTTTGGATTTGTTTTTGTAGGTATGTTTTCTTCCTTTCCTTTTTGTTCTCTTCTCTTGTGTTTCCTGCATAGAGAAGTTGCATTAGCACTTGTTGTAAAGCTGGTTTGGTGGTGCTGAATTCTTACCTTTTACTTTTGCTTATCTATAAAGCTTTTGATTGGGGCTTTTCTCCTCCCCCAATCTTTTCTTCCCAGGTAAAGAACCTCCCTGCAATGTAGGAGACCCAGGTTCAATTGCTGGGTTGGGAAGATCCCCTTGAGAAGGAAATGGCTACTGACTCTGATATTCTTCCCTGGAGAATTCCATGGACAGAGGAATCTGGTGGGCTATAGTCTATGGGGTCTCAAAGATTCAGACACAACTGAGCAATTTTCACACACATACGCATAGCTTTTGATTACTCTGTCAAATGTAAATGAGAGCCTTGGGTAGAGAATTCTTAGTTATTGATTTTTTTTTTTTCTTTCATTGCTTTAAATATATCATTCCACTCCCTTCTGGCCTGCAGAGTTTCTGCTGAAAAATAAGCTGATAACCTTATGGGAATTGCTTTGTATATTATTTGTTGCTTTTCTGTTGTTGGTTTTAATTTTTTTGTATTTAATTTTTTAATGTGACTAATATTTGTCTTAGCATGTTTCTCCTTGAGTTTATCTTGAATGTGACTCTCTGTATTTCCTGGACTTGGGTGATTATTTCTGTATTAGGGAAGTTTTCAACTATAATCTCTTCAAATATTTTCTCAGGCCATTTCTCTTTTTCTTTTTCTGGACCCCTATAATTTCAATGTTGGTACATTTAATATTGCCCCATGTCTCTGAGACGGTCCTCTTTTCTTTTCATTCTTTTTTGTTTATTCTGTTCTGCAGCAGAGGCTTCTACCATTCTGTCTTGTAGGTCACATATCCATTCTTCTACCTCAATTATTCTACTACCAATTTCTTCTAGTGCACTTTTTGTTTCCTTTACTGTGTTTTCCATCTTTGTTTGCTGTTTAGTTCTTCACAGATTTTGTTAGACACTTTTTGCATCTGCTTGATCCATGCCTCCATTCTCTTTCCAAGATCTTAGATATTTACTGTCATTACTCTGATTTCTTTTTAAAGTAGATTGACTATGTCATCTTCATTTAGTTGTTCTTGCAGGTTTTTAACTTGCTCCTTCATCTGAAAGATGTTTGTCTTCTCGTTTTTTTTTTTTTTTTTTTCAGACTTACTGTGTTTATGGACTTCTTTATGCAGGCTTCAGGGTCATAGTTTCTATTGCGTTTGGTGTCTTCCCCCAATAGGTGGGTTTGGCCCAGAGACTTGTGCCATCATCTCCTTTGTAGGGGGTTTGGTTGGTGTTGTGGCAACCAGAACCTGTCTTGGATACTGACTGGGGCTTCCTCTTTGCTTTGTGGTTCTCACTGCCCTGCAGGGGCAGGGTCTGCTCCCTACTTATTAGAACATAGTCCTCCCCCCCCCAATCTGTTTCTTAGCTTATTTTCTGATTTGTGATGTGAGGTAGGTGGTACTAAAGCAATCCCACTGGGAAAGAAGTCACTGAGTAGTCCTCCTCTGGAGCTGTTCACAATGGATGTGCTGTTTTGTCCATCTTTACCCATTGTGCAGGCTCACAAAGTACACTATAGTTGGCACTGCTCTCAGTCCTGACTTAGCTATGCGTATGCAGGCAAGTGGCCCTGGTGACTTTCAGGAGTTGTTTTCACCAGGCTACTGGCATGGACCCACTAAGGTCAGGTCCCAAGAATAATTCTCTTGGACCCACTTTAAGAGCTATGGAGAAAGTTCAGACTGTTGCCTGTCCCAATCCTCACATGTATGTGTCCACAAAGTCCACAGCTGGTAGGGTAGTGATTCGCAAACTTTTTGCACCAGGGACCAGTTTCATGGAAGACAATTTTTCCAAAGACTGGGAGGTTGGGGGAGAATTTCCAGGTGGTGCTAGTGGTAAAGAACCCACCTGTCAAAGCAGGAGACTTAAGAGACACAGGTTCAATCCCTGAGTAAGAAGATTTCCTGGAGATGGAAATATACAACCCACTCCAGTATTCTTACCTGGAGAATCCCATGAACAGAGGAGCTTGGCTGGCTATGCATGGGGTTGCAAAGAGTTGGACACAACTGAAGCAATTGAGAACGGGAGGATGGGGGATGATTTTAGGATGATTTTAGGATAATTCAAGAATGGTAAGGTCTGTGTTCCTATGATAATCTAATGTTGCTGCTGTTTTGACAGGAGGTGGAGCTCAAGTGGTAATATGAGCATTAGGGAGCAGCTGTAAACACAGTAATACAGATGAAACTTCTCTAACTTACCTGCCTCTCACTTCCTGTGGTGTGATCTAGTTTCTAACAGGCCATGGACTGATATTGATCTGTGGCCTGGGGGTTGGGGACCCCTGTGCTAAAAAGAGGACACAAATTCCCAATGTCAGGGGTGAACTGCTCTATCATTGCAGATACTTCAGTCATCAACAATATAATAAAGGATAACTATAAAAGATTTTATACACACATATTTTATAACAAATAGATCTTTACTTTGAAGACACAAACTACCACAATTCACTCAATATGAAATAGATCATTCGATTAATCCTACTAATCAAATTGATCTCAAAACTTTGCAACTCCCCAAGGAGAAATCTCCTGACTTACATGATTTCTTTGGAGAATTATACCAAATGATTAATGAGGAAATGATATGAACATTTTACTAAGTAGAGACATCACTTTGCCAACAAAGGTCCATATAGTCAAAGGTCCATACAGTTTTTTCAGTAGTCTGGTACAAGTATGAGAATTGAATCATAAAGAAGGCTGAGCACCAAAGAATTGATGCTTTTGAATGGTGATGCTGGAGAAGATTCCAGAGAGGCTCTTAGACAGCAAGGAGATGAAACCAGTCAATCTTAAAGGAAAACAACACAGAATATTCATTGGAAGGACTGATGCTGAAGTTAATGCTCTAATACTTTGGCCACATGATGTGAAGAGCTGACTCATTGGAAAAGACTCTGAATCTGGGAAAGACTGAGGGCAGGAGGAGAAGAGGGCAACAGAGGATGAGATGGTTGGATGGCATCATTGACTCAATGGACATAAGTTTGAACAAACTCTAAGAGAGAGTGAAGGACAAAGAAGCATGGCTTGCTGCAGGCCATGTGGTAGCAAAGAGTCAGACACAACTTAGCCACTGAACAACAAAAAATAGATGCTGAAGGAATGCTTTCAACCTAAGTCTATGAGACTAGCATTGCTCTGATATAAAAACCAGACAATGAGATTAGAGAAAGGGAAAACTATAAATTAGTATCTCTCATGAATATTGATGCAAACAAAAATCTTCAGAAAAAGTAGCAAATTAGATTCAACACAGTATAAAATAATTATCAATCATGAGGAAGTGAAGTTTATTCCATGGATATAAGGCTGATTGGGTGTTCAAAAATATGTGTAATCTACCATACTGGTAGGCTGAAGATGAATTATTCATAATCATATCAACTGATGCATGAAAAGCTTTTGACAAAATTCAGCATCCATTTATGATAAAAACTTTCAGAAATGTAGGAATAAAGGAAACTTTTCATAACTTGATAAAGAAAACCCATGGAATAGGTGTAGCTAACATTATATGTATAGTAAAAGACTAAATACTTTCTCCGTAAGATCAGGAACAAACAGGGATATTCAGTCTCACTACTTTTATTCCACATAATTCTGGAAGTTATAGGCAGAGCAATGAGGCAAATACACAGATATATAAATAAAGGTAAAAAAGAAGACACAAAATGTCCTTGTTTACAGAGAGCATGATTATTTATGTGGAAAATGATGAGTTCTACAAAAAAGCAAAAAAGAGAAGGAAACATGAAAAAAGTAGAAGAAATGAATCCTAGAACTATTAAGGGATTCAACAATGTCACAAGATGCAAGATAAGTTTAAAATAAGTGCTGCACTCAATATGCCAGCAAATTTGGAAAACTCAGCAGTGGCCATAGAACTGGAAAAGGTCAGTCTTCATTCCAATCCCAAAGAAAGGCAATGACAAAGAATGCTCAAACTACCGCACAATTGCACTCATCTCACATGCTAGTAAAGCAATGCTCAAAATTCTCCAAGCCAGGCTTCAGCAATACGTGAATCATGAACTCCCTGATGTTCAAGCTGGTTTTAGAAAAGGCAGAGGAACCAGAGATCAAATTGCCAACATCTGCTGGATCATCGAAAAAGCAAGAGAGTTCCAGAAAAACATCTATTTCTACTTTATTGACTATGCCAAAGCCTTTGTCTGTGTGGAGCACAATCAACTGTGGAAAATTCTGAAAGAGATGGGAATACCAGACCACCTGACCTGCCTCTTGAGAAACCTATATGCAGGTCAGGAAGCAACAGTTAGAACTGGACATGGAACAACAGACTGGTTCCAAATAGGAAAAGGAGTACGTCAAGGCTGTATATTGTCACCCTGCTTATTTAACTTCTATGCAGAGTACATCATGAGAAACGATGGGCTGGAAGAAGCACAAGCTGGAATCAAGATTGCCAGGAAAAATATCAATAACCTCAGATATGCAGATGACACCACCCTTATGGCAGAAAGTGAAGAGGAGCTAAAAAGCCTCTTGATGAAAGTGAAAGAGGAGAGTGAAAAAGTTGGCGTAAAGTTCAATTTAGAAAACAAGGATCATGGCATCTGGTCCCATTACTTCATGGGAAATAGATGGGGAAACAGTGGAAACAGTGTCAGACTTTATTTTGGGGGCTCCAAAATCATTGCAGGTGGTGATTGCAGCCATGAAATTGAAAGATGCTTACTTCTTGGAAGAAATGTTATGACCAACCTAGATGGCATATTGAAAAGCAGAGACATTACTTTGCAACAAAGGTCCATCTAGTCAAGGCTATGGTTTTTCCAGTGGTCATATATGGATGTGAGAGTTGGACTGTGAAGAAAGCTGAGCATCAGAGAATTGATGTTTTAGAACTGTGATGTTGGAGAAGACTCCTGAGAGTCCCTTGGACTGCAAGGAGATCCAACCAGTCCATTCTAAAGGAGATCAGTCCTGGGTGTTCTTTGGAAGGAATGATGCTAAAGCTGAAGCTCCAGTGCCTTTGCTACCGCATGCAAAGAGTTGACTCATTGGAAAAGACCCTGATGCTGGGAGGGATTGGGGGCAAGAGAAGAAGGGGAAAGCAGAGGATGAGATGGCTGGATGGCATCATTGACTCAATGGACGTGAGTTTGAGTGAGCTCTGGGAGTTGGTGATGGATAGGGAGGCCTGGCGTGCTGCGATTCATGGGGTTGCAAAGAGTTGGACATGACTGAGCAACTGAACTGAACTGGACTGAACTGATGCTTACATGTTTACCATAAGAGATAGTCATTTGTCTGAAATTTCAGGTTTATCTGGGTCTTCTGTATTTTAATCTGGCATCCTTCGGCAGAAGACATCTCCTATGCAATGTTTCTGTGGCATGGAGCCCATGGTACATTGAGGAGTAAAAATGTGGGCATATACAAGGCCCAGCAAACAAAATAAGGTGTATCTATCCCAGTTGTTTAGACTCACAAACAGAACCTCTGCTTTGAGACTGGTGTATGTGAGCCCACGCACATTATTATTGTTCTTTCCATGACAATTCTTCACAGAGAAGGAAGAGATACATGTGTGTTTAAGCAAAAGCAGCATTTCTTTCAATGCATTATTTGGCATACAGATTTCTTACTCTTCCTTTTTCTTTCCCTCTCATTTTTGCTCTTATTTTCTCTTTTTATAGTTCTATAAGGCAATATTCTATGTGCTAGTGGAACTTAGAATTGAAGTAAAATCTGGGTTTCAAAAAGTAATAATTTCTATTTATTCTAGAGTATGCTTTATAAATTATTTATTTCTGCTATAGTATTACAAGAGTTCTTTCTTCCCCCAGTTATTCATAAACACCCCTTTCAGAGCTTTAGCTTGACCCCAAGCATACTGGAAGATGAGTCATCTGAACTCCCTCTCAAACTTGTTTGCACAAATCTGTCCCTCCATTCCATGAATTCTAGAGATCGTATACTCAAGGGTTGCTGGTCTTTGAAATCCCTACAGAAAATAGATATTATTTAGAGTTTTTTTTTTTTTTCTCTAAGAAATGGAACAGGCTTTGCATACCAGAGGACATTGTAAAGCACATATTGGAATCTGCAGAGGCATCTTCAGACGCTGTTCTTGTTGGAGGTAGCTGAACTATTCCTGCCCTCCCAGTGGTGTAAGGCACAAAATGTCATGTAGACATCATCAAGAATGAGACTTTGGCTTATCAGTCATCTTTGCCACTCTTGAGTCTGCGCTGGGTATTGTGTGCATCAGGTATCTCTCCTATCAATTCATCTGGGTCTTTCTTTTGTAAGAGTGACTTTCTTTTCTCTGAGCTATTGCTCGCCTAGAATTTTCATAATAAACTTGAATCAAAATGAACAATCTTCAAAATAATATAGAATGACAATGCATTGTCCCCTCTCATCTTGGCATCACGAAAATAATAAAGATGAATGATAACATAGTCTGTGCAGTACTAGGCACTGCCTTGTTACAGACTCATACAAAGGAGCCCCACAGAACTTGTGAAGCAGGAGGCCAGTGGGAGCTGTGAACATTTTGTGTTGCTTGACACCATAACCATTCTTTAAAGTTTAGAGCAGGGTGACCAGAAGTCTATGCCTATTGTATATGCTCACAAACAAAACTAGAGGCTAGACTGAAACATCTTCCTTTTTTCATCTTGCCAGCTGGTGACAAAGACGAAATTGTCTGTCCTTGTTGTCTCTTGATATGAACCTTATGGTGTATATTTTTAATCAGAGTGGAAAGGAGTTTACCAGAGAATAGCTACTTTTATGAAACTAAAACCTTCACATTCATTTATGTAGGAGACAGGAGGCATTGGTCATAAAAAAAAAAAAAAAAGAAAGAAAAATAGGTACAATTTTGAAACTTACTCAAGAGAGCCACTGCTTTGCCAAAAATAATGACAGCAGTGCCTGGTGCTGGAATTGGCACGTGGTATGGACACTCAATAAACATTTATTGAGTGAACAGGCTAGAAAGTAAGTGGAAAGCTCTCAAAACAAGCTTCCCCCACTTTATGATTTTACCAACACGAAGCATTCATGAACTCATGAATACTTTCAGCTGAAGATGATGTTTTACAGTGTCAGTAAGTTCTGCTTTTTGACATCTGTGTTCCCTTTTCCAGTGCTCTGAGCTATCCACGGCACCTCATTATTTTATATCTGGATGGCTTGATAATGTATGAGAAATTTCCCCTACTCAATTGCTTCCTCTTTTCAGACTATCCGCTCTGAAGTTGGCCTTCACAAAACCCAGCTTCTTACTTCTAGTACAATTTCCCATAAACATCAAGGACTCTTTATTGTCTATAGGATATTGTCCAAACTCTTTAGGAGAGTTTTTGACCCAAACTATAATATTAACTATGCACTTTGTCCACACATTGCTTCTAATGCAATATTACTAGTCTGTTCATTGTGCTCAAATGTATCCTTTCTCACAATTTTGTCCTAAACTTTCTTTAAATTTCATCATTAGCTCATCACTCTTCTCCATTAGATCTCTACTTCCAGTTTTCAGTGCTTTGTGATCTCTTTCCCTTAGAAAACCTATAGGATTTATATTTGCACTGCTGATGTGAGATGTTTCACACCTTATCTTTCACAGCCTTGTATCTAGATTGCAAGCACCAGCTTTGGGACTCTGCTCTATAATTTAAAAAAAAGTATATTTCAACTCTCAAAATAATTTTGTTCATTTAATGGGGTCTCCAGAAAATGTTTGTTTTTCACTCCCCACTCCCACACTCTTACATCTCATGATTCAGTGAGACATATTTCCAGATCATTATTGCAAATTCATGGCCCACTCTTGGCAAAGAAATGATTTCATCTTTGGATGTGCTGATAGATGGTCAGCTCTCAGGACTTGTCGTGTCTATTACCAACTGATAGTCACAAATCTTATTTCTTGTGCCTGCATGCACTTTAGGCACATGGAAGAAGAGGCACCAGCTCAGAAGGCCTAAGTTTCCATATGCCAAATTATATCTTGAGTGTTGCAGTTAGCAACAGGGCTCAGCAGGGGGATTTTGCTCCCATCTGAAAGCTTCACAGCAAAGAAATCCTACATGCTTGTGCATGTGATACAGACCAGTGAAGCTTTAGCTGAGGTATTTATTTTCCTCTTGGAAGCCACTGTGGTTAGACTGAATAATGTAAAAGTGTCTTGGTGGCCTCCATACTGATAAAAACTATGTTATTATTTGTATTCTATATTGAAAATAAAAAGAGTTCCAAAAAGAGACGGCAAAAACACTAGACTTCTTTTCCTTTCTGTTAGTATATTTTTAACTTATATGTGAATTACCTAATTTTTTAAAAATTTTGATATTGATTTATTCAGTAAACCAACATATGCCCCAGATACTCTCTATATAAAACTATATGCTAGACAGTAAAGGATGGAGGAGGATTCAGAGGAGAAAAATGTTTCCCATATTTCAAAAAAGCTGTCAATACAAATACATAATTATGAGACAAATTTCACAGATAACTGAATTGAGAACCCCAAGATCTATGCTCTAGAATCAAGAGTCTAAATCATGTTGTGATTTGAACTTAAGGGGAGGCATTGGGAAAACCATTAATTTTCTTGAGTCTCAGATTTCTCAGTTTTAAAACAACATGATATTAGCATTTTTGACAAATACATAGGATAGTTATATACTATTTGGTAGGTGAATACTTTATAAATTATTAAATGTAATATGAAAATAAAATGCCTTTCTTGTGCCTGTTTTAACAGATACTGAGGACCAAAACTGGGGGTTGACCAAGCCAAGAAGTGTTAGTAAGAAAGGATTTTTATTTATTTATTTATTGTTAATATATAATGTTGTTGTTTATTTTTTTTTACTTTATTTTACTTTACAATATTGTATTGGTTTTGCCATACATCAAGGATTTTTAGAAATAACATTATTTAGAAAGAGTTACTGAAGATGCAAATGGTTGTTACTGCAATAAAGTGGAAGAAGAAAGATATTTTAAGTTGTAATGTATATCACAGAATTGTCCTAAAATTATATATTTAAGCAAAATAGTGGTGATGCATCTTAGGTATCAGAAAAAGTTAAAATATCTTTATTTGGCTCAGTTTAGTGTTATGTGCTAAGGATATGCTTATGATAAACCAAGCACCATTTTGCCTCTAGTTTTCAGAGTGAGAGAGATCATTACATTAAATAAGAGTTTGACCAGAGGGGTGAAAACTTGAGGATGTGCACATTTTAACTGGTTTTTCCCTGTCTCTAATCAGATATCTCTCTTTCCCTTTTAACTTCACTTAAATTCCAACTATATTTTTCTGTCTCCTTTCCTCCTTGTTTACCAGAAGATTTTGCACTGAAAATTATCCAGTCTATGCGAATCATTATAATAAAAATAAAAATAAAAAATTTAAACAAGCCTTATTTAAAACCTAAAATCTTAAGCACAGTTTTGAGTTTTATAAAACGTGCTAACAAATATTACTGCCAGGCCTTGGGTCATTCCATAGAATGAACTCCAGCATTATGGTGTGGAAAGGGAAAGATCATGCTCTGAAATAAATGTGTGTCAGATGTAAAGGCTGCTGCTGCTAAGTCGCTTCAGTCGTGTCCTACCCTGTGCGACCCCAGAGACAGAGACTGCAGCCCACCAGGCTCCCCCTTCCCTGGGATTCTCCAGGCAAGAACACTGGAGTGGGTTGCCATTTCCTTCCCCAATGTATGAAAGTGAAAAGTGAAACTGAAGTCGCCCAGTCGTGTTCGACTCCTAGCGACCCCATGGACTGCAGTCTACCAGGCTCCTCAATCCATGGGACTTTCCAGGTAAGAGTACAGGAGTGGGGTGCCATTGCCTTCTCCGAGATGTAAAGGAGACTTTGTCAAAATAGGGTGTTCTATATTCAGCACCTGCAAGATCAATTAGAGGAGGTGGGCATGTCTAAATAGGTCAGCTGAGCACCACAGTGGACAACCTGGCAGATTTATCTCAATATTTAGAGTCAAATAGGATAGTAGCCTGGTACAGTGGGGATAGCACGTCTATCGTTAGGAAGTTCAGTAAAGTCAGAGCTTAATTGCTAGAAGAACCAAGGTGCCTGTCTGTTCCTATGGATCCAAGCCAAGCACATGATATAGTGAATTACTAAACACTCAAGTTCATTTCGGAGAAGACAATGGTACCCCACTCCAGTACTCTTGCCTAGAAAATCCCATGGATGGGGGACCCTGGTGGGCTGCAGTCCATGGGGTCGCTAAAGAGTCAGACACGACTGAGCAACTTCACTTTCACTTTTCACTTTCATGCATTGGAGAAGGAAATGGCAACCCACTCCAGTGTTCTTGCCTGGAGAATCCCAGGGACGGGGGAGCCTGGTGGGCTGTCATCTATGGTGTCATGCACAGTTGGACACGATTGAAGTGACTTAGCAGCAGCAGCAGCAGCAGCACGTTCATTTCCTTCTGTGCCTTTTTTATGCTCTTTTCTCTGTCTCTCATGCTGATGCTCACCTCCCACTGCTACCTTGTCTAACACATTGTTCGAAAAGCCTCTCAGAACATCTGCCAGGATAATTCAGTGCTTCTAGTTCTGTGACCTCATAGCATCTTTTAAACATACCATTTTTATATCGCCTTTCTCACTAGGCTGCGTCTCCTTCCTCCATATCTCAGGACCTGGCACTATGTCTTGCACACCATAATATCATTCAATGTTTGAAGAATAAGATGCATGGATATATGGATGGAAGGGTGGATGGATGGATAGAGAGACTGATGGATAGAGACAACTCTAACTTGTGGGTGGGAATAAAAGCTGGGCATAACATGCCATTAGAGGATGACATTAGAATTGGAATTTAGGTTAAGCTCAGGAAGTTTGCTTGAAACTCAGCATTAAAAATCTAAGATCATGGCATCCAGTCCCATCATTCCATGGCAAGTAGAAGAGGAAAAATTGAAGCAGTGACGGATTTTCTTTTCCTGGGCTCCAAAATCACTGTGGACAGTAACTGAAGCCATGAAATTAAAAGACACTGGCTCATTGGAAGAAAAGCTATTGCAAGCCTACATAACATATTAAAAAGCAGAGACATCACTTTGCCAACAAATATCTGTATTGTCAAAGTTATGGTTTTTTTTCAGTACCCATGTATGGGTGTGAGAGTTAGAACATAGAGAAGGCTGAGGGCTGCAGAACTGATGTTTTCAAACTGTAGGGCTGGATAACACTCTTATGAGTCCCTTGGACTGCAAGGAGACCAAACCAGTAAATCCTCAAGGAAATCAATATTCACTGGAAATGCTGATACTGAAGCTGAAGCTCCAATACTTTGGTCATCTGATGAGAAGAGCCAATGTATTGGAAAAGACTGGGATGCTGGGAAAGATTGAAGGCAAAAAGAGAAGGAGCAGCAGAGGATGAGATGTTTAGATAGCATGGCTGACTCAGTGGACTTGAATTGGAAGAAACTCCAAAGATAGTAGAGGACAGAGGAGACTGGCGGGCTGCAGTCCATGGTGTTGCAAAGACTTGGGCATGAATTAGCGACTGAAAAACAAACAGGAAACATCAAAAATGGTGTTATGATGACTTTCGAAATGTAGTAAGTCTCAGTATGTTTATGGTTCCTGGATCAAGATTGGTTCAAAGGCACAGCTGAGAAGGTTAAATGACTTTTCAAAGCCCCAGAGCTAGTAGACGGCAGAGATGAATTAAAATACAAGTCAATCTGATTCTACATATGCATGACTATTATTTATCATGCATGTCATTTCCCTAGGACAGAGGAAGTATAGCACATTCACAATTAAGTTAAAAAACCTCAAAGTATACAAACTTGTAACTGATGATAAGAAATCATAATTTTAAGAAACATTCCTTTCTGAAAATAATAAACAAGCATAATATTAACCACCAACTCAATAGACATGAGTTTGAGCAACCTCTGCGAGATAGTGAAGGGCAAGGAATCCCAGTATGATGTAATTCATGGGATCACAAAGAGTTGGACACAACTTAGTGACTGAACAACAATAACAAAACAACCAAGGTGTCCATCAGTAGATGAATGATAAACAAACTGTAGTACATACAGACAATGAATACTATTCAATGTGATGGAACATGGTTTGGTCAAATAAATACAATGGGACAAATGGAAGCTGAATTTCCTACTGTTGGAGAAATTTGAATAATGAAAATGGAAAAAAAAATTGTATGAATTCATTGTTAGACTTGGAGGTATCAGTGCAAATTAATGAAGAATGGACAGATAGATAGGTTGATAGATAGATAATGTGTGTGCACATGTGTTGAGGAGCTAAATTCTCTAGCTCTGTCCATTGAAAAGGTCTGTGGAAAGCAATAATGTAGTAGCATTGAGAACACCAACAGCCAAGATTTTGACTTCTATTATTCTCCTACTAGAAGAACCAGGGATCTTCATAGAAATTCCTGATTCTAGGATTGGGGTAAGAACAGTGTCAAAGGTGGCTTCTGTCACAATGAAAAGATGTGCTCAAAGATGGATGGGAACTGGTCATAATATCAACTCCTGTGATCTGCTGTTAGGCAATCAGCAGCAATTTGAATGTCTAATTAAGTGATTTTTGTCATTCAGTCTCTAAGTTGTGTCTGACTTTTTGTGACCCCATGAACTGCAGCTGATGAGATGGCTGGATGGTGTCACCAACTCAATGGACATGAGTTTGAGTAAGTGACAGGAGTTGGTGATGGACAGGGAGGCCTGGTGTACTGCAGTCCATGGGTTTGCAAAGAGTTGGACGCGACTGAGTGAACTGAACTGAACTGAACTGCAGGATGCCAGGCTTCCCTGTCCTTCACTATCTCCTGGAGTTTGCTCAGACTCATGTCTATTGAGTCAATGATTTCATCCAACTATCTCCTCTATTGCCCCCTTCTCCTGCCCTGAATCTTTCCAATCACTAGGGTCTTTTCCAATGAGGCAGCTCTTCACATCAGGTGGCCAAAGTATTGATAGTATAAGATTAACTCTTAAAGAGGTAAGCATGAGTTCATAGTGATATAAACAAATTAATCAATAGAAAGTTTACTGTGAGATAAAATATTAGCAGAGTTTCAAATAACCTTTCCTCAAAATCATTTTTATTTACAAAGGGGAAATAATATACTCATAGTGGAGAAGCTTGGCAGACACTCTAATTAATGGGTCAACATGAGTAAAATCATTAATGGTGCAAATTAAAATGGTATGTTATACCTGATGTGATGTAATGAAAGTCTGGTCTGATAGTGACAAACTTCAAATATAATCTGGAGAATATTCTACAAAATATCTGTCCTAAAGTGCAATGTATGATTCAGAACTAGACCTTTTTGCTATAAAAGACTATTAAGACAACTGATGAAAGTTGAATGAGGTTTGAGTATGAGAAGCATTGTATCCATTTTAAGTCTCTCTTTTTTTTTCCTTTTAGCTCAAAGCAGCAAGATGAGAGTACTTTAATAAGGTTTCCTGACCTAACTCTGACTTTACTTTCTTCTTATTTATTTTTAATTAATTAATTAATTTTAATTGGAGCATAATTACTTTATAAAATTGGAATGGCTTTTCCCATACATAAACATGAATCAATGTCAGTCCACATGTGTCCCCCCATCCTGAGCCCCTTCCCGCCTCCCTCCTTACTCCATCCCTCTGGGTTATCCCAGAGCACCAGCTCTGAGTGCCCTGCTTCATGCATCGAACTTGCACTGGTTGTCTACTTTACATATGGTAATATACATGTTTCAATGCTGTTTTCTCAAATCATCCCACTCTCACTTTCTCCCACATAGTCCAGTTCTCTGGTTTTTATTGCTGTATTGGTTTGTATAGGTGAATTTCCTTGTAAGAAATAAATAATAACATATCCAGGGCTGAAGTATCATCTGTTTGGCAATTCATTACAAGAAAATCTTCTCAGTAATCCACTTGCAAATTTCTGTAAATTTGAAATTATTAATATTTTATTTTTATAATTTTTTTTAAGCAAAAGCTAATTTCCTTTAGTCTCCAAACCCAGAGTCATTTAAAATCTTGACAGTTTTGAGCAGTTCATTATCCATTTAACTGGCTCTGGTCTACATTTGTAAAGTTTATATTTCATTTTGGAACTTCTCATTTGTACCTGATATCTTAAGATCTTGAAAGGAATTACATTTTAACATGCATTTTTGAAATTTAATAATGAATCAAAAACAATAAATCCTGACATAAATTAAAACCATTAAAATCACCAAGGATCTTAAAAGATCTTCTTCTCAATCAGTCAATTACTGGACTTTTGCTTGGCAACTATGTATTCAATTGTGAGTTACTGGTACACAGTAAAGAATGTGTACACAGTTCTTGGAATGTAACACTTGATGAGTAGATCTAACCAACAAGATTATCTCAAAACTTTATGGTAGTTTTCAACTTTCTCTGCTACCAGTGAAAGTGACGGATAGCAGAGAAAGTTGGAAACTATTAATTACATAAATTTGTTTAACTTGAAGCCATTCAATGTTTTCTACCTTTTCACATAAATATGATAAAAAATGGAAATTGGAACACTATTTCTAGGAAAAGGGAGTTCCATTTTTCCTAGAAATAAGTATATTTCAGCCATTTGAGTTTTAGACCAAAGAAATACTATTACACTTACATTTGGCTATTTTTGTTCCAGAAATTCAAACCTTCTGCTTAGATAAAGAAACCATGTTTAGGTCAATGTATCTCCTTGATATTTTTCTCCTAAGGGTACATAAGCTACTTTTCATATTGAGACTATAAATGTGATAAAATTAAAAAAAAAAAAAAAAAAACGCTTTCCCACTGAATCCTGCTGTTTAGTACTAAAACATTCTGGTTTCAGTTTAAAATTGTCAACTTTCATAAATAAATGGCCAAAACCTCTGTACTTATAAAAGAGAAGGAAAATAAAGACCTGAATTCAATCCTTGGTTTGAAAAGATTCCATGGGGAAGGGAATGGCTACCCACTCCAGTATTCTTGCCTGGAGAATTCCATGGACAGCGGATCCTGGAAGGCTTCGTCCATGAAGTCCTAAAGAATTGGATGTGACTAAGCAACTAACACTTTCAAAGGAATGAAATGGGTATGAAGATACTAAGAAAAAGTGAAGTATAAAGAATATTTTCTCTGATTGCGGTAAGTTTATAAATATCACAAATTCATAAATATAAAACAAGTTTATATAACTGAATCTTAGCCATTTCATCAAATTTCCAAAAGTCAAAAATCAGGGTAATTGCCTATTAATGGTCAGAAAATTCTCTATATCCAAATACAAATTTTTCCTTGAACTTCAGTCCTATATTCCAAATTAATGGCCACATTCTTCTATTCAAATGAGGCACAGAAAATTCAAGGTTATCATAACTAGAGGAATATAAATTAAAACCACAATGAAATAGCACTACAGACCCATTAAATGCATAATATTAAGCAAATAATAAAAACAGACAACAAAGTCAACTATTGTCATATTGGCAACTATGTGGAGATACTGGAAATTTTATGTTGAATTGCAAAAGAATATAAAATTGCACATTTTCTATTTTTTTTTTTTGTCTAAGAGAAAACAAAGCATAAGTCCATACAAAGATTTTTATACAGATGGCCACAGAAATCATATTTTTTAGTAGCCACTACTAGAGAAAACACATTGTCCATCTGCTGGTAAATAAACAATTTATGATGTATACATGCAATGGAATACTACTTAGTAATGAAAATTAAATAAAATTACATAAATTAAATTATACAAAATTCTAAAAGAATACAAAATGTATCCATGGGCTTCTGTATAAGGAAAAAGAGGTTGAGAAGTGGGAGGGGTATAAGGAAAGGATTACAAATGAGGAGATTTTAGGGATGATGGCTGCTTATTATCTTGATTGTGGTGTTATTTCATAAGTATGTACATATATCAAAATTCAGCAGATTGTGCATTATAAATGTAAATTTTATTTAAGGTAAATAAAGTAAAATAAATACATAATACTACAGAAACACAATGAACAAAGCTTAACCTCAGCTTCTCCCACTCATAAGGCATTTATGCTTATATCTCCTTTCAGTTCAGTTCAGTTGCTCACTTGTGTCCTACTCTTTGAGACCCCATTGACTGAAACATGCCAAGCCTCCCTGTCCATCACCAACTCCCTAAGTTTACTCAGACTCATGTCCATCGAGTCAGTGATACCATCCAACCATCTCACCCTCTGTCATCCCCTTCTCCTCCCACCTTCAAACTTTCCCAGTATCGGGTCTTTTCCAACAATTCAGTTCTCCACATCAGGTGGCCAAAGTATTGGAGTTTCAGCTTCAGCATCAGTCCTTCCAATGAATATTCAGGGTTGATTTCTTTAGGATTGACTGGTATAATCTCTTTGCTATCCAAGGGGCTGTCAAGAGTCTTCTCCAGCACTACAGTTCAAAGCATCAATTCTTTGGTGTTCAGCCTTCTTTATGGTCCAACTCTCACATCCATACATAACTACTGATAAAACATAGTTTTGATTATATGGATCTTTTTCAACAATGATATGACTCTGCTTTTTAACATGCCATCTAGATTGGTCATAGCTTTTCTTCCAAGGAGCAAGCATATTTTAATTTCATGGCTGCAGTCACCATCTGCAATGACTTTGGAGCCCCCCCCCCAAAAAAAAAAATAAAGTCTTTCACTGTTTCCATTGTTTTCCCATCTATTTGCCATGAAGCGATGGGACCATATGCCACAATTTTAGTTTTCTGAATGTTGAGTTTTAAGCCTGTCTCCTTAATATATGATTATATAAGGCTTCAAGGGTGCAAAGTATGGTTTTTATTTGGGAGACCATGACCTGAGCACAAAAATTGTGATGGTGTAAATGTATAAAAATTGGGAGATAAAACTTGGGAAACAATAGAAGTTAGTGGGTAGAAACAGCAGTAGTTTTCTTGGTTTGAGTGTACTGATTTCAAATTAATTTTGCCTCAGTTTTGGAGGGTGTAAAGATCCATCTTAATTCTTAAATCTAAATTTCAAGCTCCAAACCAGTTTTCTTCCATAGAGACCAGTGCTTGGGATGGTATTGCTATTTCCTTTCTTCTGACCTTTGTTTGTTCTGCCTCAGGAAACCCTATTGGAAGAATTATGACTGAAAAATTAAGATATAGGCATTTATGAGTTGCAAGTAATAATATCATCAGAATGGCCATAAAAGTTATATTCTAATTCCTAGTATGTGCTACCTCATTGGAGATCCAAATGATCGCTAAAGCAGAATTCACTGCTTTGGCTTTTGAGTTTTCATTTAGGCTCATAAGACTTCTGTATATTCAACTCATAAGACTTCAGTATATTATAGTTTATCAATCAGCTGATAAACTATAAAAATTACTTAAAACACATACTATTATAAAGTGATGTTTTTTTTTTTCTTTTTAAACAAAAGGGTGCCTGGTATCATTGAAAAATGTGATCCTTGAATATGTAAATAATATGATGTATATGTTCTAAGAGGTCCTTGGTAAAGGAGGATACAACTTTAAATCAAATAAATAAATGTAGCTGCTTGCTGAGATGTCTGGAAGGAAATAGCCTGAGAGTTACTTTGCTCAGAAATCTGCTGTGGAGTTTGAACATGTGGAGTTGGCACAGAACTGCCTTCATGTTTGAAATGGTTTGTGTTCTGTTATTTCTGGTCTAGTCTAGCACAGATGGAAATTGGGGAAACCCAGAATATCATAACAGATACCACAGTGCCCCAAACTGATATATTGTGATATTGGCAGAAGAATTAATAAATTATTTTATTGTTTACTGCCATCTAGTTAAATTTAAGTATATGTCACAAACTGTACTCCCCTTCTCCCAATTCTTATCAAGATTACTTTATCTTGGAAAGCTGTCAATATTTAAATTCATAGCTTTACTATCACATGAAAACTTAGTGGCTGTTAAGCCCTAATTATTCATTTTATAGATGCTTTTTGCTTTGCTTTATGTACATGAAATACAGTTGTTTGTTTGCCCCTTTCTCATTCAAAGATAACAAGTTTAAAAAGTAAACAGCCAGAACAGAACTTGAAATTCATGATGCTTCCATAAATGTATCCCATAGAAGATTGAAATGACCTCAATAAGTCTTAGCAACATGCCTGAGAAGGTTGTAGAGAGGGTTCTTGGCAAAATTCATCTTACATTTGGTAAGCTTTGCTTTATCCTCTCCCTATTCTTGTGTTGACATAGTTTCAAATCCTTTCACATTCCCCACTATGCAATTTGGAAGGTACTTTAATCCATGTTTATCTTTCAAAATATTGTGTCAAAGACTGAGTACAGTATACTGGGCATAGTTGGATCTAAAAGGAAGAGATGGGTTCTGTGCTTGGCTCTCAAAAGAAAATATGAAGTCCCCATTTAGTCTTCTGCCTCAAAATCATATTATTTGAATGATATTGATTCATTTCCAATGAATTAAACAACTCAGCACAGACTCACATCTGCCTGAAAATGATATCTTATGTGTGGTGTGATTCCAAAGGTCCAGAATGATGATGGTTAGAGGATTTTAAATTGAATTTTAAAGCTAACATAGCTAGGGGAATGTTACAGAGGTTGTATTTTTCAGGGACACATGTTTCCTAGCTGGTCTGTTTCATCCCATGGATTTGTTTCAGTAGTATAAGAGGGGGTTGTCAACTCTGATATAAAATTTAACAATGCAAGACAAAGTCTTCCAGAGTCATTCTCATGTTCAATCTAACACAGAATTTGTTTATAAATGGATGCAATTGGCTTTTGTAACTTTGTCCTTCTAGATATCAACATAAACTGACTAGGGCCAAATCCTCCAAAGGAGCATCATTTATTATCAACATAGAGTGGGCAAAATGACTGCATTTGTGTGATTCTTTCTAGAAACTAAATGTATTTTCCTTTGCCTCCCCATCCCCAGGGTAAAAGTTTAGTGTCTGCTGAGTTTTTAACATAGATCTTCCCCTGATTTAACAAAAAACTACCTCTTTCACATTTCAACAGGTTCCTCTGAGACCCAGCATTGGAGATTTGTTGAGAAAGCCTGTGTTTAATCTTCTGTCCAATTCCTGATATTTTAGATTTTAATTTTAGATTCTATTCCTTTTCTACTTTTGATTTCCACCCTTTCTCTCTCTCTCTCTCTCTCTCTTTTTTTTTTTTTTTTTTTGACCCCTCTTTGTCTCTTTTCCATTTCATCCAAAGGGCACTGCACACAATATTACAGGGACAAACACACAAATTTTAATGCAGTGCATACACCTGCCTGTTTGAAGATTTAAAGCATCCCCTGGGCCTCAACTGTGTCAAGCTGTGCAGGCTCCCCCAGACCACCAGAGCTAAGGCATTTGTTTTACTGTTTCCTGATTCAGGACCACGGAGAGTTCCCAACCTCTCAGCCTCCTGTCCTGGGTTAAATGAAATTACTTCAAGGCTTGACAACTTCTTCACCTATGACCGAATATAAACTGTGATATTAAAAAGCAAGCAGATAATTTGAAAAATAAAAAAAAAGCTATGACAGTTTTCTTCTTTGTCCTTGTGGTTATTTGCAACCTTTAAGACTTGTGAATGTATCAGATGGATCTATTTTCTTGTTTTCTAATAAGTGTACTCTGAGGTCTTCCCCTATCTTATATATACATATATATTATCAGCAGCTACTCCTCAAGCATGCTTAATTCACACTCTAAAGAATACTGTCTGTCTTTCTCTGTATCATCACACCAGGTTAGAGGGCATGTTTCAGAGCTGCGGAGGTATGCATTTTGAAAAATATTTTTCCTCATCCTCTAATACCAGAGGTTCTGATATTCCCGTGAATACATGAACACACTTATCTTGAAACTTCATTGGTTTTGGTTAAGAATTAATATTTTAAAACCACAAAATACTAAGATGTTAGAGAGCAATAGAGGACCTCTCTCTTTTTCTTTTTTCTTTTTTTCCTGTACATTGCTGTAATGAAATAAGAAGTGGTTTTAAATTTTGCAGTTTACAACTCCTTAACTATTTTTAATCTCAGTTTATGAATTAGAGACTATTATAAATGAATTCTTTGCATTAGTGTAGAAATTTAGAGAGACTTTCAGGAGGCTGAGGAACAAAAATTTTTTCATTTCTGTTAAGTAGTGATTAATAAGCACTTAGGATTGATTTTATCATAATTAGGGAGATGTTTTTGAGGAATATTTATTTATTTTTGTACCTTTTATCTGGCCTCAGCTAAAATAATTCTTCAGACTTTATTCCTAGAAGAAGAGAATTATCACACTAGAAGGAGCCTTAAAGTTAATTTCACCAGTAATGAGCCCTAGACACCAAAGATCTTCCCAGGTCACATGGCACTATAACCTTCTTCTTATTCCAGACTCTTGGGCATCCATTCTGCACCATCACCTTACTCCTCTGAAGAAAGTGGCCTAGAGACATAGGGGGGTGTCACTTTCACTGTGAATTCATCTAATTCCCTGATTTTAGGCTACCTTCATTTTGTAAAGGAAGGTAGAGCAAGTAAGCAAAGAGTTATCTCAGTATTTCAGAAGCTTATACAAAGTTTAGGGTTAAGTATAGTTATAAAAATGGATTAACATTTGAGAGCTTTCTTATGCAAACCTTTCCTGTTTTTGCAACACTTGCCTGCTGACAGTGGCAGAAAAAATGAGTTTTGCTTTGTGGAGGTGTTGTTCCACCTAGCAAAAGGTCTTATGCCTCAAAAGTGCACAGACTCGACCTGTACTTGGCATTTTTCACTGCCAGCAAAACCAGCAAAACAGCAGATTGTGCTTGGGAGATGTCACTTGAGAAAGAAAAGGCACAATGGGTTTCATTTTTCCATCAAAATTTCCTTGGAAATGAAAGGCAAGTTTCCAGAGGCAGAGATTCTCAGTTTGTATAGCCATGAGGCTGCTTAGGGTAAAGTTACCAAAGGATAAGACTTGGTACTTATTGGACATTTGGTTATTTCTCTTTAAGCCCTTTTGCTTTATAATCATCTCTTCCCAGCACTAATCTACCCCATTCCACTCTGACCAGGCACACACACAGTGAGGGGCTTCAAAAGGAGGGCAGGAAGGCAGGATGAAAAGTGTGGCTTTAGGGCATGGGCAGAAAGAAGGAAGAATCTTATCAAGGCAGGGACTGAGGAGGTCACATATGTGCCTGGTCAGAGCAGGCAGCTAAGGTGTCGGCCAACAGCAGCATCCCAGTACCCTGTTGGAGATAAAACTGATGAGGGCTTCTGCTATGTTTTACACCAGAGAGCCGCAGGTCTGAGTGACCGATGGAGGCATGGGGTGGGCCTGTGAACCACAATTAAATGGTGCAGGGTTGATTCAAATGCTTGCATCCATGTGAGCTTTCACCTAGACTACAAGATGCTTTCTTCATTAAATTGTTTTTATACATTTAAATGCTATCTGATACTTAAGAAAACAGCTTTTGCAAAGAAAGGACTTTATTTTTTTTAGTGTACAATATGAAGGGTGTTGTGCTATGCAAAGAAATGGGCAAATGTTTATAATCCTTATGTAGGCACAATTGGATAGGAACAAACAAAAACTCGATTAAAAATACACATGTCTAAGCAATTTTTACATAAAAGAAAAAAAGACCATTTGTTTTGGATTACCTCACAATTATAATATCTGGGTAATTAGAGAGACTTCTTATAAACTGAGAATAGAAAAAATAAAGGAGACACAGCCAAGGAAAATAGAGATAAATAACAGTTTATAGAACTTATGCACCATGGGCCAGGAACATTGACATCATGTGGGAATTCTTTAGACTCTCTGGCCCCATCTCAGACCCACTAAATAAGAGTCTGCATTTGAAAAAGATCCAAGATGATTCATACACCCATTAAAACTTGAGAAACAGTTGTTTAAATAACCAAATGAATCAAAGAAATGCTGAAATTATAAAGTCACTTTATCTTTTTAATAAGATGATTTTATCATGGCTCAATTCTAACTGGATTATGCACCCGACATCAGAGAGCTATATACAGATCTACCTTGAAGTCCCATGGGGAATGAGATAGTGACCACTTGGGGAGGAATTGTTTGCAAGGCTGTTTATAACATCATGATTCACAATCACAGTATCAAAAAAATGGATTCTAGACTTGTGGCCAGTAGTACTAAGCAAGGCACAGGCTCAGATAGAGGGTCCAAAACTGAAGTAGGTATAATTGTTGAAAAGTTGATAAATCAGAAGGGTCATAGAAATGGCTTGGAGTCAGTCTAATTCACTGTACACAGCTTTGAAATTCAGACACATGATGAGATCTTCATGGTGAAAGTAGTGATCCTTGAACAAGGCCTAGCAGAACCAAAGTCACCAGACAGTTGCCTAACTCTCAACTATGAAAGCTGTGCTGAAGTTGATGGGATAATAAGCAATATTTGTGATTTGGGGGAAAAATGATATTGTCTAGCTTTGAGAATCAGAATTGACTCTAAAGTTCATGCTGCAAAATCTGTGGTAGAAAATAGACGCCAAATTGCTTATTCCAGGACTAGGATTTTGAGATAGAATTTATTACATTAGAAGTTCACAAAGCAAACCACAGGTGGGTCTCAGAATCTATACCCAAAACAGTAACAACAACAACAACAAACAAACAAAGAAGAATGTCAAGGTTGTAGGAAATAGAAAAGTAAAAAGGAGTTGAGAACTCTTCTTGGATGCAATAGTAGAAATTGATGAGACTGAAAGAGGAAACTTTGTGCAACTATGCTGGACCATTCTGTGGAGAGAAAGACAGACAGAGATTATAGGATTTGGCTTATGTGTTATTGTTATTGGTTGGTTCATTTGGATCATGCTGTTCAATCACTCAACTGTGTCCAACTCTGCAATCCCACAGACTGCAGCATGTTAGGCTTTCCTGTCCTTCACTATCTCCTGGAGTTTGCTCAAATTTATGTCTATTGAGTCAGTGATGACATCCAACCATTTCATTCTCCATCACCTTCTTCTCCTGATTTCAGTCTTTCCTAGCATCAGGGTCTTTTCCAATGAGTTGACTCTTTGCATCAGGTGTCCAAAGCACTGGAGTTTCAGCTTCAGTATTAGTACTTCCAATGAATATGCAGGACTAATTTCCTGTAGAATGGACTGGTTTGATCTCCTTATAGTCCAAGGAACTCTCAAGAGTCTTCTCCAGCACCACAATTCAAAAGCAGCAATTCTTCAGTGCTCAGCCCTTCTTTACAGTCCAGCACTCACATCCATAAATAACTACTGGAAAGACCATAGCTTTGACTATATGGACCTTTGTCAGCAAAGTGGTCTCTGCTTTTTAATAGGCTGTCCAGATTTGTCCTAGCTTTTCTTCCAAGGAGCAAGTGTCTTTTAATTTTATGGCTGCAGTCATCATCCACAGTGATTTTGGAACCCAAGAAAATAAAATCTGGCAGTTTTTTTTTCATTTTTTCCCCATCAATGTTGTATGAAGGCTTATAAATCCCATAATTTGCAAACTGGGGAACAGGGAAGTCCAATGGCATAATTCTGTCTAGTTCAGAGGCCTAAGAACCAAGAGCTCCAATGTCTCTAGGAAGGAAAAATGAATATTCCAGCTCAAGAAGACGGAGAAAATTTCTTCCTCTGCCATTTTGTTCCATTTGGGTTCTTGACAGATTGGATGATGCATGCCTACACTGATGAAGGTGATCTCTCTACTCAGTCTGCTAAATCAAATGCTAATCTCTTCCAGAAACACCCTCCTCACAGACACTACTTCATTTTTTATTTTTTTTTACCAGCTATCTGGGCATCCTTTAGCCTAATCAGGTTGACACATAAAATTGACCATCACAGACCCCTTGAACATCATGTGCATCTTTGTTTTTTTCAGATGACGTTCACAGATATCTAGCTCCATAAAGTGACTGCCATGAACAGACGGGTAGACCAAGCAGGTGGGTTGCTGCTTAATCTTCCTTCCTCTTGATCTTATAATAATCCATTTCCCTAGTGCCAGAAAACCTCAAATCTTCTCATATTACCACCTTGTTTGTGTGTGGCTCATGTCTGACAGCTCCTTAGTGTCAGAGGTAAGCCTGATAGCTGTGTTTCTTCCCCTCATCCAATGCTTTATATGCTTCATTGTATAGTCTGCTGGAATTGGCACCTACTGGGACAGCATCACTGAGAGTTATTTTTGAGACTCTTATATCTTCATGCAGATAACTCCAAGTTTTGCAAACTGACTGTTTCTTATGCTGACCTTGTCCTCTGACCCACAGCACCACCACTCTGGGGGCATGACTGCTGGGTCAGCATCCTCAGCCCAGGATCTAAACACCAGTTCTCACTGGAATATAAGCTCACTTGGAAATTAATTTTCAGGATCTCTACCCACCAAAAAGTATCTAATGACAAGTCAAAAATAGAGCTTGGTATCACTGAACTGAATGTGTCCACAGAATTTAAAATTCTGTCATCTTTTACTCCTCAAGACCTTAGGTCTCTATGGGGTCTGCAAAGACAATAGGTCTCTATTCCATGGTGACTAGAATGACTTAGAGGTTAGAACACAATTGTAAAGGAGTGGAAGTGGTATGTGCAGAGAATGAGTAAAAGAAAGAGCAAGATGAAGTTGAAGTCATGGGAATTAATTTCACAGGAAGGTTGTTATTGCCCCCTTTAGCAGCTAAAATTCACATACAGGCACATCTTAAGTAATGTGTCGAGCTGTCCGGGAGATAATTTGAATCCTGTCAAGGCAAACAAGAATATGCTCACAAATTCAAGAGCAATATATGTGCAATTTGCACAACATCAATTTCTTTGGTTGTTTTTGGATGGAGCCATCACCATCAATTAAGTTAGTGACTCTTTGATTCAAATTACTTTTTGACATGTAGTCAACTAAATGGCTCACACAAGCATTATTTTCTGCAGGGTTCCCTAGGCAGCCATATAGTAAATGTAAACAGGTGGGAAGGCAGAACAGCACTGCTGTAGAAGCAGCCTTCTCCCTGCTGCAGCAGAGAGAATAATAACATGAAGAAATATGGAGGCATTATTAGATGGCTTGGAATAAGGCTTCTGAAAGGAGAGATTTGCATATTTATTACATATTGCTACTGATTCAATATTTCTCCACTTGAGGTTGTCTCTTAACCCCACATCAGGCTGTTATAATCAGGTATCAGAGGTGAAGCAAAGGTAAGGCTGCCTCTCCAGTCATAGAAGGAGAGTATGCCACAGTAAAAGCTTGACTTGGTGGAAGGGTGATGGAGAGGAGTAATATTACTAACAATATCAGTGAAACAAAGCTTCAGGGAGTCAACATGTATTTAGAGTCCTGGAGGTGAGAGAGGATTATTTCAGAGGATAAAGACAGTGCTCAATAAAGAAATGCATGAAATGAGAGATTGGCTTCCAGCATCATTTTCATTCAGGATCAACATCACTATTACAATCAAGGCCAGTGTCATCCATATTCAACACAGGCTGGCCAAGGGTTTCAAAAGACTGAACAAATTCTCAGATATTAGGAATTACTCAGTCCCATGCTTAGATGAGCCCATCTTGAGATTAAGCAGGGACTCCATATATTTTTGTTCATAGCACATTCCCAGAGGCTACACATATCTGATACACGGTGGGTAAAAAGTATATAACAAAACAAGGCTCTAATGGATAATGTCTGAAAGAATCAAAGAATGAATTAACTCTCTATCTGGTTGTCAGCACAAAGGAAACCTAAATTCTGATCATTCTGATTTTGCATTAATCAGCTATATGACCTTTCAGCACCTCTTGAGTTCTGTGAGGCTCTCTTGTACCTCTCTTTAAAATGGCGTGGTAACACAAAGCTTGACCACCTTGGGCCATTGGAAGGGTAACATCACAGAATCCAGGTGAGAATAGCTTGACAATCTGGGAATACTGAACAAAATAATTCGCTGTTTTTGTTTTATCATCACTTTCCACAGACACTGGTTCTTAAAAAAAGAACATTTCTAAAGGGAGGAAGCAGTGCAAATCCCTTAGCTGCCTACACCACAGTCCAATTTGATATTCCTTATGCACAAGATAAAATGCTTCATGCTAAGATATACAATTCCAATACCTTTGTGTTTACTGGTTTATAAAATTAAAGAGCATAAAATTCCAAGTTTCCCTGGGTTTTTGCCAAGCACAGAATACAGATGGAAAGCTGAACATTAAGCCTGTTATGCCAAACTTAAATTTGACCATAAATTGCCGGATGGTTTCAGTTCAAAGAAACATGGCAGTATTATCTTTAAAGCAAATTACAACTGAAAACCAGAAACCAGGGCAGAGGGAAAAAAAAAAAAAGAAAGAAAAGAGAACTAACAGGAAGGAAAGTGTTTGCAAAAGAAACAAGGACAAGGCATTGTCCATTTTCAGCTCAATCCAACTGTTCGTTTATGTTATCTCATCTTTTCTCTTACATTAAAATAACTTCTACTTACTCACTCATTAAATAAACATTTACACAATGCCCCCTAGGCCCAAGGCCTATGGAGGTCATAATTAAAAAGGCAGACTTATTGCTCTGTATTAGTTAGAGTTCTTAAACAGAGAGAAAGTAAACTCAGCTAACTTATGCAGAAAGAAAACTTGCTGTTAGGTTAAAGGAAAGCTCTGGAATTTTCTAAAACGCTATGAGGAAGCTCAAGATTTTGCAGCAGATACACACAGTGTACTCAGAACAGATGGGATCCTGGACGTCTGGCAGTTGAAATTCTCTCCATTTGCACCAAATCCTACTGTTGGATTGACTACATCAAAATCACAGCCTCCGTTTGTGTGACATGATGCTTAAAATCTGCAATCATGAGAGAGTCAGACTGAAAGCTTCAGTGTCTTCATCCCTTGTCTGAACCTGGGTAGTGAGCAGAGGAGTCTGGTAGAAAGGGCCAGAAAGAATCCAGCTTTTATGCAGAAAGACAGCCTTTGGATGGACAGATGTGCTGAGCACTCATGCAAAAGCAGGAGGGTAATTCCTAAGGAGACCAATGTGCTGTCGGGATCAGGGCGGTGCCCAAGCAGTGAACACAACTGCTCATCTTCACATTTCCTGTACCTTACTCAAACACGAGTGTACCATATGAGCAGGGACAGGCATGAGTAAGCAGTGCCAGAAATCTGAAGTGTAGAGAGAGAATGGAGATCAGAGAAAAGAGCAATGAAGCAAAGTGTTACATGAAGGATGATATTTAACATCAGAAATAATTTAGCCTCGACACTGAAAATCATCCTTGTTTACTGTTCTCATTTTGCTGGTTCCCTGAGTTGTGATGGTCTGTGAATATCATTTTGCTCACAATCAGGAGTGACTCACTTTTACCAGTCAAACAGGAAACAAGATCCTTCTGGGGCTCTGTCCTCCACAGTTCTCCCCTCATTCATTCCCTTTAGTGGGGTCTAACATGTAACCAGGTGGTTGCAGAACAGAAGCATAATGGTTGATGAGGAACACTCATTTCAGTAGAATTTTGCTTTATCTTTCCCTAAAATTTAGAACAAATGTTAAGCTCCAGAGAATTTTAAAATTCAGAATGCTGGACCAATAAAATGCTGGACCAGAATGCTGGTCCAATTCATGTTGAACCAATAAAATTTGACAAGAGAAGTAGAAAAATAGACTGGAAATGATGCCTTTTAAAACCAGTGGAGTCAAATAATACAGCTAAGGAGTAAGAAGAATCCCTAATATAAATTCTGATACCATCCACAATGAACCTAAAGTCTTTGAATGTGAAGATTCATTTATTCCACAAATGTGTAGTGGATATCTGCTAAGTGCAAAGCCCTTTGGGAAAAAAGTGAAGAGAGAGACAGTTGATACCACCTAAGGCCTCTCCACCTACAGGTGGGGGATCACATATTGAAGGTATTCATGAAAGTAGCAGTGTTTTCTAGAGCTTACTTATATCAACGCAGAACACTGGGGATGGGAGAAATTCTAAGGCAAGTTCTTGAGTTTTGTGATTTTGTTTTTCAGCTTCATTTCAGAGTTCCTGATAAGCTGACTGAACCACCTTTGTTTGAGGAAATGAGGCAAAGATCAATTCAATTGTAAAATGGTTCAAGTGAAAACTGCCCAGTCTTGTCTGACTCCTTGCAACTCCATGGACTGTAGCCCACCAGTCTCCTCTGACCATGGAATTTTCCAGAATCCCATGGAATTTTGCCAGAATAATGGAGTGGGTAGCTGTTCCCTTCTCCAGTGTATCTTCCCAACCCAGGGATCGAACCCAGGTCTCCCACATTGCAGGCAGATTCTTTAACATCTGAGCCACCAGGAAAGCCCAAATGGTTCAGGGAAGAGGCATTATTAGGAGTAAGTCAGGTAGAAGGAGGTATAAAGAAGGTAGCAAGGATGTAGAAAGAAAAATCCACAAGAAGAAATTATAAATGAGCAGGTAAGGTGTAGATATGGGAGATGGAAGAGATTTGGAGGAGTGGAGAAAATGGTGCATCTGAGAAGCGACAGCAGGGAGAGGATGATGCCAGATACTGTACGTCCATTACATCATTTAGTTCTCACAACAAGCATATCAAGTAGAACGTGTAATTTTTGCATTTTACACATGAGAAAACCAAGACCCATATGTTTATTAACATATCAATTCTCTTAAAGTGAAAAAATAGTAGTATTTCTTCATTTAGGGCTACATAGCATTTTTCTTCATCCCAATATCATATTGCATTAAAATCATTGATTTATGTTTCTCTCCTAATGCATATGATCTCCTGGTGGGGGGACCTGCTTGTGTGTATTTGTATAAATGAAATAAATGAAACTGCTATTCATTTATTTAGAATATAGTATAGCATTATTTTTCCCGAAAAAAACAAGTTTCAGTAGTGATCTAAGAGACGTCTGAGTTTTCTTCCAAATTTATCCTTATTCTAAAACTTTTGCCCTGCAGTCTCTTCTTAACCATTTAGAGTTGCCCTTACTCTCCTCAGTGTTATATACCACACCCAACCCACTATGGCCTTTGGGACCTTCTGATGCAAGTTAGCACCATCCTTCTTCTGATTACTGGCTAGATTTTCTAAACTGGTTTCCCTTCTTTCGGGTGAGTCTTAGCTCAACATCAAGAATGATACAAATGAAACTGATCAAATCATGCCTCCCCCCGCCTGCTCAAAACACTGCAGTGACTCCTCAGGGCCCTCAAGGTGAAAGTCTGTACATTTGCTAAGAAGGTAAATGGTACATCATTTACCCTCTTCCCAGCCTCTCTGTTCTCCCCTAGTCTGCTCCAGGCACAGTCCTGCTCCATTGTACTGCCTCTTCCACCTACCTGGACTTCTCACTCTATGTATCCATGAATCTAATTCCTTGCCTCCTTTGGGCTTGCCACCTTACCTTCGCAATGAAGCCTACCCTGAAGATGATTTAAAATTATATCACACACTCTGTCCCTCCAGTAATCCTGAACCTTCCTTCCCTGACTTTGAATATTTCTCCTCTGTACTTGCCATTTTCTCAAATACTATACAATTTACTTATTAGTTACCACTTTTATTATCATTAGATGTTAAAAGGTGAGTGCCTCCTGGGAGGGAATTTCCTTTTTTTTTCCTGATATAATTCAAGTGCTTAGATCACTTCTTGGTACATGTTCAGTGATTATAACTTTCAGGTGAATGAATGAATGGAGTCTCCCTTTGAAATAAAATAAAATTTTACTCTTCTCTAAATGACAGCCTCGAAGATTCTGAAGAAGACTTCATAGACTCCTTATTCTGTCTAAGCCCTCTGTCTCAACCGCTCTTCATATGATATGGTTTTCACGTCCTCTTATCTGAAGATTCACTCTAGATTTCTCACGTCCCTCTCAAAACGTGACTTGTCACCTTGAATACTTCATCTGTGAGATAACCATTCCCAAACTCATCAGATCTTGGCTGACTGATTAAACCAGTCATAAACCATACTAAGATCACTAAGACTGACAATCACATTTGTTAATTAATTTTGAATCCATTGTGCAGTAGTTCCACAAAATTATGATTTTCTGAAGTAGTTTAGTTGTCAGTCAGATACTGACTGGAGCCTATATGCTATAAATTAAAATATATAATATATATAATTTTGTTTATTGATTTTTGACTGTGCTGGGTCTTGTTTGCGGCACAGGTTTTTCTCTCATGGCGGCAAGCAGGGGACACTTTGTTGCAGTGCACGGACTTCTAATTGTGGCGGCTTCTCTTGTTGTGGAGCCCCAGGCTCTCAGGCATACGAGCTTCAGTAGCTGTGGCATGTGGGCTCAACAGTTGCAGTTCTCAGGCTCTAGAGCACATGTTTAATAATTGTGGCACACAGACTTGTCATGCTTGTCATGCGGTATCTTCCTGGACCAGGGATCAGATCCCTGTGCATATGCTTTACCACCGAGCCACCAGAGAAACCCTGCTTAAAATGTTTTACTTCTTTATGGGGAAGAAAACCTTGTTGTACAGATACCAATTCATGTATGCGTACTGACTCTTTCTGTTCCTTGTTGCGGCATGCTGCAGTCATGCCTAGTGTGTTACAATAAAGTAGTATCAACATAAGACTGCAGGTCAGGCCTGGCAGGGCTAGGGTAGATATTTTAAGACTTCTGAGGAGTGAAGGCCCTTAGGGAAACCTAGCCACTGTCAAAGGAGCCACTCATCAGCCAGACCCTTGGAGGCTGATGGCCAGTTTGCTTATGACAAGTGACTGACAGGCTGTGAAACTACAGGGAAGATATACACAGTACACACATGGACGCTGATTGATTAAATCAAATGGACGAGAAAGGGCATGATGGTTGAAAAGGCAGTGTATGCAGTTCTCCTCCTCCACAAAGATGGCCTAGATTAAAATAAATGATAGATGTGTAAATGATGAGTGATCTCACACCACTGGCATGAGGCTATGTGCACAAGAAGTAGATGAGATGAAAAGCTGTTTAATTTTTTTCCCCAGCTATGATGAACTAATCAAAGGAGAGAGCATTAATTAAAAAAGAAATGTAAATTGCCTTTATAAGGGCAGGGCACCAAATCTGGAGTCACTGAAGCATAGTATACGCGTGTTGTGAGAGAATAGTTTCCTTTATATCTTGCCCTTAGCAACCAAGGAAGACAGAAGTTATTCCAGAGCTTGTTAAGGATAGAGCCAAGTCCTCCCTGTAAAAAAGAAATCAACAAACATCTAGGATTGATTTATCATAATATATTCAGATAAAAAATGTTCCTCAGGGTATATGTGGGGAAATAGCATCTCAAGAAGCTAATATTCTTCTTAAAAAGTCTAGTTTTAATAATGCAAATTATGCAATAAATTGAAGCTTCTAAAATGTTATCAATAATAATCATAAAACCCTACTACTATGAAAAATCAGAGGATACTGTATTTAATTGAAAGATGTAAGGAATGAATGCTGACTATAGTCATCCTGATAGAAGTCTGGGATTCAAAACCAGACAAAGATTGGAAGTGATGGAGTGACAATATTAAGGTGTACGCTCAAGTATTTGAAAAGTTCAGAGGACATGCTAGCTGGGTAGCTAGAAATATAAGAAGGAGAGCTAACATTTGCAGAAATAAATGAAATAAAATTACATAAAAGTTAAAAATTCTTCCATCCATCAAAATTCTTGATGTCTTTACGCAGTTGAAGATCATGTGATGATGAAGTTGACTATGAAGAGAATGATTTCAATGGTAACACAAGTAGATGATGGCCATTCACTAAATATTTTTCCCTTTGTTAGAAATTTGGTTACTTCTGGAGGAATCACAGCATGGAAACATGGAATCACTAAATCTCTTTAGAGGAAAAGAAAGAAAAGGACGTTAAACCTCATGTTCAATAGGAAATTCATTATCTTGTTCTTTATACAAATTGTAATTCAAGGTACACACTAAAAGCCCTACCTTCTCTCAAAAGCCTTTCCAATATTAAGTAATATGGCACATGTTCATAAAATCAGCTCACACACATGTACACACACAATGCATCCACACACTAATCCACACATTAATGAGCATGCATATGCCTACTCCTTATATCTTCTTACCCCCGTCATTATCTTTCCATTTATTTCTCATGTTCCACATTGCATATTCTTATGGGAGTTTCTGTTGACAGTACTAAAACATAATTCTTCTTGCACAAACCCTCCAGTGGTTCTCATTTCACTCTGAGGAAGGCTCTTCCAGTGACCCATAAGACTCGATTCAACCTCTGCATTTGCCACTCTGCATCCCTTCTCTCCTGTTCTTTTCCTGTCTCTTATTCTGGCCTTTTTTGTATTTCTCAAACACCCTAGACTTGTCCTTGTTTCAGAGTCTGTGCTTTGAACACTGTTTTAAAAGTTTTCTTCTCTGTTTTAGGTATTTGCTCAAACATCACCTTCTTGGTGAAAATGTCCCAGGCAAACTAATTAAATATAATCTGACTCCCAACCTTCTAAACCCTACTTTTTTACTTCATCTCTCTCCATAGCACTTCCTAACATTTCAGATTAAATATATATATATATATATATATAGAGAGAGAGAGAGAGAGAGATAGATAGATAGCACAAAGAAAATTGAAAATAAACAGAAAATAAAGAATGATTATATATATATTCATTTTTAATTTTCTGTTTTTTCTCTTTTCTTATCTTCTTCTACCTGTTCCTGCTTCTTTGTGCTACTAGAATTCAGCTTCATATTGACATACACTTATCTACTATGCAGACAGCTGCATGCCCAGTGCCTAGATGGATGTACATTCATTGAGTTGATAAGGTGCAGCCCCCTCCCACACACATAGTCTTACACAAACACACACACACACACACAGATACACAACCTTATGAGAAGGTGGTATAGCCTGTCTTTTTATGGATTTGGAAAGATGAGCTAGAAGAGATAAGCAACTGGTCTCAGATGAAAAAGGGGTGTTGAGAATAAATCTAGGGGAATCCAGCTTTGAAAATGAACCTGTAGGTTTGCCAACATACATGTTCTAGAATGTTTGAAGTGACAGTATTTGTAATAACACTCAAATGTCTATCAACAGTAGGGTGGAAATATTCACACAATGGGATGCTATGCAGTAATGAGCTTATTTTGAGGAAAAGAAACCAGAGCTCAAAAGTCCATATTGTATGATTCAGTTTATGCATAAGTGTACCTGTGCAAACAAGCAAAGAGCAAAGGACAAAGTTGATTCATTTTGTTAGGGTCAGGATGGTGCTCACTCTCCCTGAGGATGGTGGTAATGGTAGGGAGCAAAATGGAACAGAGATGAGCCTTTGGGTACTGTTAATATTCTCTTTTTGATCTGGATAGAGGTACATATGTTTAGTTTGTAAAACTTTATTGATTTTTACCCTTATGATATGTGCATAATACCATGTGTGTGTGTTAGTGACAAAAAGGCTCTTGTTACACATACTGTTTATAATTATCTCCAAACGAATGCAGGTGAGACTTATGGACAAGGTGAGATCAGCCTACCTAATCATTGGACAAAAGTGATGGGGCAGTTACTCCTATGATTATGCTTCCTTTTGTAAGACTGTGTTACAGGTTACAGCAGATTGGAGATTCTCCTGCTGACTCTGAAGAAGTAGTTGCCCCCCTGGAAGAGAGCTGTGTGCCGAGTTCTGAGGATGATCTAGAAGCTGAGAGCGACCCTGGCCAATTGCCAGTGTGAAAACGGGACTTCAGTCCTACAGCTGTGAGTAATTTAATCCTGAAATAACCAGTGTGAGTGATAATTCAAGAAAGTCAAGCCTATAAGAGTCAGGTATTAACAATGAGAAAGAAGCATCACTGTCTTATCTCTCCCACACTGAAATTTTTGTATAAGATCCTTGCAATTTGGATAGAGTGAGTCATTGAATATAGGAAGACGAACTTGGCTTTGGGAGGAAAAAAGCGGTAATTTTTAATAAGCAAAATTAGTATTTGATTTTATTATTCAATATTTAAGACTTACTAAAAATGTGACTTTATTCTGTACTCCAAATTACTGAATGCAAGCACATCAGTTATATATATATATATGTTTTATAACTCAATGTAAACACATCAGTTTTATATATATATATGTGTGTGTGTGTATGTATACACATATATATATGTCTCATGAGACACATATATATGTCTTCATGAATATAACACTTCCACAACCCAATAAAATAGTTTAAGAATTCTATGTAGTTAATGAGAATCAGAGTTAAATTTTGTATTCAGAAATGGTATCATTGTCCATTACAAGTATTATGATTCTAGTGAGAAATATATAAACTTAAACCATTAACATGAGCAAGCTGGACTTCAACATTTTGTTCATAATCACAAAAACTCAGACTAGACCTGACATGAGCCCCTCCAAGAGCATGTGCCTGGGTAAGGAGACAGCCCTGCTCACTTCTGACTGCTCAGACTGAAGTTTTGGGCCTTTCTATTGTGTGTTGTCCTATATTAATTCTCTGCCTATAAATTAATATTATTCCATGCCTCGTCCCTTCTCTTGCTTCTCTTTTCTCTTTGCTTCTTTTTTCCTGCTCTTTGTCCTCTGTGTCATCCCTCGTAGAATGAGGTGCTTCAGGGGAAGCTTCAAAACATGGGGCCCTTTTCTGTGTCATCCTCTATAGTGGGAATAGTACCGATGGGACCTGACAAATTACTCTCTGTGGAATGGACGAAGGAAAGGATGAGCAAACAAATGAGGGAATGACCTATGTCCTCTGCTAACAAGACTTGGGCCTGTTCTGAGGGGCAGTGGCTCCATCCAATGCCGCCCATCTGTTCAGAGTCCAGGTAGCTGCCAGGTCTCCCCTCCTCGTTGCTTTACCCCAGACCCCAGGTGACAGTGATGGAGCTGACAAGATGTCAGCCGACCCTTATTGATTATGCATGATCTCATTAGTAAAACCTTGGCCCAGTGTGACCTAATCCATGCTGGGAAAGACTGTGATATACGAGGACCAGCACTTTGTCACTTGAGGTTAGGCAAACAAGAAGACTGCTTAGTATCTGTGGTGCTGAAAGACACAACCCCTCCTACTCTGGGAAGGCGGCGAGGAGCATAAAGCACACAGGCCCTATGTGGGTCAGACAAGTCACTGAGAGCCCATCCTGGCTGCGAAGCTAGTTATTTATTTATGTTTGTTTGCTAAAAATGCATCTGCTCTGGCAGCCTAGGGACACTTGTCCTAGTAAATAGCTAAATCAGAAATGGGGCAGAGAGAAGTGTGGTTGGACCAAACGTGCTGAGATCCTTGAGGTCTGAGGCTGTTATTCCCTTTGGTACAAGGGACGTGTTCTAATGAGTCCCTTCCCCCACCCCTGCTCTCTATCCCTCAAAAAGGCAGCCTACCACCATAGGCTGGAGAGATGAAGCACTTCGTATGTGAGAACACTGAGCCCTAAGAAACAGAAGCTGAATGGAGCTCTGCAACTGACCAGATCAGGGCCACTACCAGCACCAATGGCTCCACTGTGTGAATTACATAAAAAAAATAAAGTAAAATAAAAAATTAATATATAACTCTTCTTCCACGAGGAAGATCTGTCAAAAGGTACCAGCTTTGTGTATTACATGAACTGTACAACCTTGTTCCTGAGTTCTGATCACAGTGGGACTGACCCAGTCTTATTCTGGGGAACTTCAGTCATAAACAGGCCATCCAAATGAACAGCCTGGGCTCGCTGAACCATTGTGCACAGTGACTATGAGGCATAATAGTATTTTGAAACTGTGGAATATTTGTTTCATCTGGAAGCAAGCATGTGGTTCTATTCCTGCTGAGTGAGGGACAGAGTCTTAGAGATAACTAGTGCTATAATCACCCCATTTAAGTTCCTGAAAGAAGAGTAGGGTGACCTGAAGGAATTCACCCCAAAGTGTTTGTCTACACTAAAGAGAAACTATAATTTGTGTCTAGAAATAGGTGGCTATCCCACTTGAAGCACAATCACTTACTCTTAGCAGGAATAAAAAAGAAAAGTCCCTCCCTTGTTTCAATCACCCTCTTTATTAGTACTTTCCCTTGACTGAGCCAGTCAGGGAAGAATCATCAGTAAATATTGCTTATTAAATGCTTGGGTCAGGTTATCTGCCTGTCAAGCAGAGGGGGTGGGTGTGCACTGGGGCCATGGCTGCTGAGTGAGCGTTCTTGGACTCCCCACACACGCCTCAGCAGAACCCAGTCTTTAATAAGCATTGTGTGTTGATGCCCTTTTTAAAATGATTGAATTATGACTTTTTATGGCTCTATAAAAGCCTTTATTAATTTGGGGAAGCTTCTGCATCTTCCAATCCTGTCCAGTCTCTGCCGGGAGGTTAAATTACTCATGCAGCTTCCAATTGCTATGTTGATTGTGTTCTTTAAAGAACAACAAACAGGACTCTGTTTTCCATGAACTTTGTGGGGGGAGGTTATAGGGGGAGGGGCAAGAAGGGTATGGATATCTTGAAAAGTGTCACCTCAAAGGCCTCATGGGGAGACAAGGGAGGAGACCTCATGATGGTCAGTGGAATTGTTGAGACAACATCTCAGCTCAGGCGGAAGGGACAACGAACTTTAACAGTATCCTCTCTTGAGACATGTCCACATGCGTCTTCATGCACAAGTGTGTGTGTGTTAGTTCTTCCACCGTGGTTTTCTGCTGATGCTTCTTAATAGAAGAATAAAATATGGTTTGTATAGAGCTCATTCTACCTATGGTGTGCTTTCAAACATACTATCTCATTTTTATTTTTACCCCCCATCATTGTACCTGCTGCTGAAGCAGCTATTTTAACATGTTCATTTCCTGAGTCACAAGGCTCAGAATGGTAGTGTCATCAAGTACTGCATTGCTCCTACCTGACGTCTCTAAAAAGCAACCAGACCTTTTGGTGCCAAGTCTGGCTCTGTTTCCATGATAGCTCTGTTCTTCTAGTTGTTGGCAGCTGAAGGGACCCTTCTCCCTGCTATCACTCACCAAACTCTCTCCCACCTTGCACACATGTACATGCACACACGTGCATAAACACACACACAGGCACACAAGCATTTATAGGACAAATTTATCCATCCTCCTATCTTACCGCTGCTGCTGCTGCTAAGTCGCTTCAGTCGTGTCCGACTCTGTGCGACCTCATAGACGGCAGCCTACCAGGCTCCCCCGTCCCTGGGATTCTCCAGGCAAGAACACTGGAGTGGGTTGCCATTTCCTTCTCCAATGCATGAAAGTGAAAAGTGAAAGTGAAGTCGCTCAGTCATGTCCAACTCTTAGTGACCCCATGGACTGCAGCCCACCAGGCTCCTTGGTTCATGGAATTTTCCAGGCAAGAGTACTGGAGTGGGGTGCCATTGCCTTCTGCCCAATTATCCCAAGTTCCTGAAGCCTGCTGCCCATCCCCCCACACACACACCTGTTGTTTTCAGACAAGAAAGCCTGCTGATTATTCCCTTTCCTTAGTCTACCCAGTTCTTTTGCCCAGGCTGATCTACTGATTTCTTCAAGGCCTGGCTTAAAAGCTACCTCTCCCAGGATCCTGCCCTAGATAACCCCACCCTATGCTGCCACCTTTTCTGAATCAGAAGGGATAGAGTAGAGGAGAACATGGGTGCAACCCAAGGTCAGAAAACCCACTTGTGAAAGCTAATCAAGTCACTTCCCCACAAGGAGCCTCTAATCCATGAACGGGACACCAGCCTTGACCCATCCATCTCACAAGTATGATCTTAGGGACAAATGAGAGAGTCCATCAAGAAAGGACTATAGGACCTCCAGACCATTATGCATGTTTTATACACTTGTGACCCTTGCTGTGAGAAATAGAAAAGAAAAAACAGAGAGATCAAGAAAGGCTGAGTTTGTCAAAGAAGGCTCTAACAGTCCTGTTAGCTTTGAACTGGTGAAGGGCTGTGGGGAAAGAGTCTAAGAGGGGCCGTGAGTGAGGAAGCAGAGACAGGGGGCAGCGTGACTTTTTACCGAGAGACTGGCTGTAACAGAGGCAGCTGATGAGAGTAACAGCTAGTCTGACTCTTTCTTCAAAAGAAGAAACTTCTGAGAACAAGCTTTGAGTGATGAACAGTAAAACAAGGGACCAGGAGGGATAAACTGAACAGCCCATGTGCTGGGGACTAAGAGAAATCTTATTACTAAGATTGTCTGCATAAAAGCAGCAAGGCTGGCTTGATGCTGACTATTGAGATGCTTTATATAAGAATACGTAGGTTTCCCTAGATATTGTGACAAC
The DNA here is from genome assembly GCF_001704415.2 of Capra hircus. Classification (NCBI taxonomy): domain Eukaryota; kingdom Metazoa; phylum Chordata; class Mammalia; order Artiodactyla; family Bovidae; genus Capra; species Capra hircus. The sequence goes on along the minus strand of NC_030831.1, from coordinate 18,185,411 downwards.
CTGAGAGGAGGACTGGGTTTAGAAAGCTGTACAATTCAGTTCAGTTCAGTCACTCAGTCGTGTCCAACTCTTTGCGACCCCATGAATCGCAGCACACCAGGCCTCCCTGTCCATCACCAACTCCCAGAGTTCACTCAGACTCACGCCCATCCAGTCAGTGATGCCATCCAGCCATCTCATCCTCGGTCATCCCCTTCTCCTCCTGCCCCCAATCCCTCCCAGCATCAGAGTCTTTTCCAATGAGTCAACTCTTCACATGAGGTGGCCAAAGTACTAGAGTTTCAGCTTTAGCATCATTCCTTCCAAAGAAATCCCAGGGCTGATCTCCTTCAGAATGGAATGGTTGGATCTCCTTGCAGTCCAAGGGACTCTTAAAAGTATTCTCCAACACCACAGTTCAAAAGCATCAATTCTTCAGCCTTCTTCACAGTCCAACTCTTACATCCATACATGACCACAGGAAAAACCATAGCCTTGAGTAGACGGACCTTAATTGGCCAAGTAATGCCTCTGCTTTTGAATATGCTATCTAGGTTTGTCATAACTTTTCTTCCAAGGAATAAGCGTCTTTTAATTTCATGGCTGCAGTCACCATCTGTAGTGATTTTGGAGCCCCCCAAAATAAAGTCTGACACTGTTTCCACTGTTTCCCCATCTATTTCCTGTGAAGTGATGGGACCGGATGCCATGATCTTCGTTTTCTGAATGTTGAGCTTTAAGCCAACTTTTTTCATTCTCCTCTTTAACTTTCATCAAGATGCTTTTTATTTCCTCTTCACTTTTTGCCATAAGGGTGGTGTCATCTTCATATCTGAGGTTATTGATATTTCTCCCTGCAATCTTGATTCCAGCTTGTGCTTCTTCCAGTCCAGCGTTTCTCATGATGTACTCTGCGTAGAAGTTAAATAAGCAGGATGACAATATACAGCCTTGACGTACTCCTTTTCCTATTTGGAATCAGAAAGATGTACAGATGGGGCCAATTTATAGTGAATGGGCTGAGGAATGACCATAGGGGCAGCACCAGGCCCTCTATTACTGCAGTTCCAAAAAGATCATGTCACAAAGAAAGCCCCTTTACCTGAGTGTGTTCTCCTTAACCCTAAAAACACACACAAACACACACACACAGACACACATTCTCTCTCTCTCTCTCTTTCTCTCTCACTTCCTCTCTCTCTTTCTCTTTCATCAGGACCAGCTCCACAGAGTCAAAGAAAATCTGTATACATAAAGGCATTGAAGAACACAGGGTCAATTTAAATATACAGGACATTTTCAATTCTCACTAAGGTGATAATTTTACATGTTTTCAGCCTTCTTAAATTTCACTGAAACTGTATAATACTCTATTATACAGCCACTCAGAGGGACTAATTTCTATTAACAGTCGAGTCCTGTATTTTCTCCTTTTGTTTCCATTCAACTCCTCTCCATCTTTCCCACCTTAGTTCATGGTTACACTTTATCTGTTATTTCGCATGTATAGCATTTCAATTTGTCAACCTGCTTTTTAACCTCTTCCTTTATATGACTTGGACTTCCCTGGTGGCTCAGACTGTAAAAGCATCTAGCTACAATGTGGAGACCTGGGTTCGATCCTGGGTCGGGAAGATCCCCTGGAGAAGGAAATGGCAACCCACTCCAGTAGTCTTGCCTGGAAAATCCCATGGACGGAGGAGCCTGGTGGGCTGCAGTCCATGGAGTCACAAAGAGTCGGACACGACTGAGCAACTTCACTTCACTTTCATATGACTTGAATATCACTCAGAAGCTCCTGCCTTCCTCAGTGGCCCTGTCTCTGCCATCTGCCACTAGCTGTGACCTGTAACCCCTTCCCAGATTTCTGCTCCATCCTGTGGCAGCAGCCCAGGTCTCACCTGCAGCGATGAAAGGTATAGAACCAACCTCTTCACACCAGAATATTTGATACAAAGAGATATTATTCAGGGATAATTATTGTATGAAAAACTCTTCATATTCCCCTCCTATTTATTCAAATCTAAATTATGTGAGGCGCCAGAGACACAGAAACAGCACAGAGCTAACATTTTCACATGTTTAGATTCTAGTGTGAGAAGACAGACACTAAAATGACACATCCATCAAATCTCGAGTGATGGCATTTCTGATGTCAGGGCAGAAATCAAGCATTTTTAGCTTGGGTAGAGATTCTTTTTTATGTGCTTAATGGTATTCTTCATACTGTCAAAGTTGAGTGAGGACGTGAAGGGATTATTGGGCCAAAGACTTTACTAAGATTGAGAACAGAAGCTACCCCCATCATCTTCCTGTCCCTCAGATGTTTCTGCTGGTTATTCATTTGTGGATGTGTTTTATGTCAAATTGAGCCCTGAGAGGAAGGCAAAGCTTCAGCTGAAAGCATGTGTGTAGAATCACAGTAATAATGTTTCAAGTTTGTGAACTCCAGAATGATTGTATGTACAACTGGCCAGGTAAGTGGTGAAATTTATATAGCCACGACCACTTGGAGATTTCTCTTTATGTCCTTCTCATGTTCCTGAGATTTGGAAAGAAACAGGAAGCTTGGCAAATCAGGACTTGGCAAATTTTTCCAGTCTGTTTACCAAAATCTTGTTCTAGGTCCTTTTGTGAAGCAGTCATGCAGGGGACCATGTGGCTATGAATGTGAAGGTAGGATCTGAGAGACATGTGGTCTGTGTTGACTTTACATGAGCACTGAGCAACGGCTAACAGAAACCAAAAGAAAATATTTTTTTGTAAAAATGATATGTCATTCCATTCAAAACACTCAGTTTTAAAATTAATAGACATTTTGAGAGAAGACTCCTCAGATAGTTACTGTCTCCATCCTTCAGAAAGTCTCTGTTTAGACACAGAAAGGCTACTGAGAGCTGGTCTACAAGACAAGAGTCCAGAGCTGAACAAGGTATGTTGGCAACACATTTCAGAGGAGATACCAGAAGGAAAGGCACATTGAGAAAAAGCAAAGGACACAACCCCTTCCTCTTTACGCATGGCAAATCAATTCAGTGTCTTTCATTACTACCTGAAAACTGAATGCACATGTGAACAATAAACTTTAATCTGGTTGACAACAGTTTTTTAAAAAATGCACTGAAAGCAAGTTTCAGCAGCCTGACATACTTTATGACACTTATTAAAAAGACACACTTGTAAGTCAATTAACCTGGCCAATGGTATCTTTTAACTTGTTTTCTAAGAGGAAAGGCAACAGCAAAAGGGCAAAGTTTCCATCCAGAATGTTCTAAGTTGATTTCTTTTCCCTTACAATAAAGGTCACTGACCTGAGTTCCAACTAATATTTCTGAGCCCACAGTTCACCTGCTTGCAACAACTGTAAAGTTCGAAAGAGGCACTTATAGGTGTCCTTTCTTGAATTTTACATTTTATTCAAAGAAGAATTGAGGCTTAACCTAGAAAGAAATCAGTTTATGACAAAATAGGTACAATATGGGAGTTAAAATAGAAGTATGATGTATAATATTTAGTTAGCAAACATTTCCGTAGTTCATACTAGAAATGTTTGTATTGAGGGGAAAAAAAAAAAAAATCTATGTACTTAAAAAAAAAAAAAATTGTTTCTAAGGATATGATACACCCACCCCAGCCAAAGAACTCCCTGCTGCTGCTAAGTCACTTCAGTGGTGTTTGACTCTGTGTGACCCCATAGACGGCAGCCCACCAGGCTCCCCATGTCCGGGATTCTCCAGGCAAGAACACTGGAGTGGGTTGCCATTTCCTTCTCCAGTGCATGAAAGTAAAAAGTGAAAGGGAAGTCGCTCAGTCGTGTCTGACTCTTTGTTACCCCATGGACTGCAGCCCTCCAGGCTCTTCCATACATGGGACTTTCCAGACAAGAGTACTCCCAAGCACCAGTAAATAAGTGAATTAGTAATTAAATAAATAAGACTTTTTTTTTATTCTTTGTATTTGTGTTTTGCTTTGCATTTCCCTAAATTTTGTAACGGATAAAATATTGCAAACTTACAATGTAGTCTTTGCTGCTGCTGCTAAGTTGCTCCAGTCGTGTCCGACTCTGTGTTACCCCAGAGACGGCAGCCCACCAGGCTCTCCCATTCCTGGGATTCTCCAGGCAAGAACACTGGAGTGAGTTGCCATTTCTTTCTCCAATGCCATGAAAGTGAAAAGTGAAAAGTGAAAGTGAAAGTGAAGTCATGTCCGCTTCTTCACGACCCAGTGGACTGCAGCCCACCAGGCTCCTCCATCCATGGGATTTTCCAGGCAAGAGTACTGGAGTGGGGTGCCATTGCCTTCTCCAAACTTAGTCTTTACTCTCTGAAAATTGTATTATAAGTGTAATTATCTTAGAAATCAATTCATTATAATTATTTAAATTCCATAAATCTAGCACAACAAAAATAGTAGCTGCCCCAAAATGCTTGCTAAGAGTATTTTAGTTTCATATAGTTCTTTACTGCAAAGTCAAGTACAGTTGGCCTTCAGGGAGCACTGTAATGTTATTTTTATTTATTTTTTTTTTTTGTACACAGATGAGAACAAGTGTTTTAGTACTTTCTTTCCTAGTGAGCTTCCTGCTCTTGACTGTTGATATATTCCAGTCCTTCCGGCTAAGCCTTAAAGCCTTGGGATTGGAAAGGCTCAGGAAGGGAAAACAGCTTATTCATATAGAGATTAAAAACAAGGGGAGTATTGACCTATTTACTTAATAGTCCAGGCCTAAAACTGAATAAGAACAAATTTCAAAAATTTAGAATTTGAAGAGAAATTGGATCCCAACTCCTCATGGCCCTTTGAGATTGAGATTCACAAATATAGACGTTGAAATGCACACTTCCTGGGTGTAAGGTCATTGCACTCCCTACTACGTTTACATTTATCTGAATTGAGACTATGGAAATAACATAGCTGGGTTCATTTTTTTTTTTTTCACATAAACTTTGCAAGCTATAATTGAATTCCTACTAAGGTAGGATTTTGTGACAAAATCAGTTGCCTGCAGGGATGCAGATCTATGCACAGTTAACCCTGAGGGGAGGAAGACACCAAACGCCTTAAATGCCTTCATCCTGTAGCCTAATTTTTGTATTCAAGTCAGTCACTAAATGATATCTCTCCTTCTACCCCACCTCCCAATCAGTAAAATAAACAATCTATTGCTAGAGTCAAGCAAGCTTTCAGTTACCAACTATTTTCAATTTTTAGTGAATAGAAATACATTCTTGTAGACTTCAAATAATTGTGAAAGAAAGAAACAGTTTTGTAATTGTTTCTCAAAATGTGTATTTTAATAAGTTACTAGGATTATCTTTACTTGTACATTTTCTGCAGAAGTTATAAGGAAAAAGTTTGACAAATTCAAATAGGCACTTCAGACTGGCAATGTTTAAAAACAATTCAAGAACAAATGACATATTTGGAGAAAATGTATGCAATAGTTTTAATAGGCAAATGATGAATATCCATAATACACAAAGAGCTTACTCAAATAATCTACAGAAAGAAAAGCTCAAGGAATAACAACAAATAATATGAAGTTGGTATTTCAAAGAAAAAATTAATACAAATGTGCATTAAATATATGGCTACTGCTATTTAGTTCCTAAGTCATATCCAACTCTTCGAAAGCCCGTGGGCTATAGCCCATCAATCTTATCTGTCTATGGGATTTCCCAGGCAAGAATACTGCAGTGGGTTGCCATTTTCTCCTCCAGGGTATCTTCCTGACCCAGAGATAGAAGCCACATCTCCTGTGTCTCCTAATTGGCAGGCAAATTCTTTACCACTGAGCCACCTGGGAAGCTGATACTCACAAAACTTAGTAACACTTTAAATCTATTAGACTGCCAAAAATTAAAAGAACAATATGGAACTTTATCAAACACATATCTTCTTCATTATTGGCAGGACAGTAAATTATCAAGCTTGTTTTGAAAATCATTGGTAGCCTATGCGTGCTCAGTCACTTCAGTCATGTCCAGCTCTGTGATCCCATGGATTGTAGCCCACCAGGCTCCTCTGTGCTTGGGATTCTCCAGGCAAGAATACTGGACTGGGTTGCCATTTCCTTCTCCAGGGGATCTTCCTGATCCGTTAATTGAACCCACATTTTTTACGTCTCTTGCATTGGCAGGAGATTCTTTACCTCTAGTGCGACCTGGGAAGGCTGTCTATGAAAATCTTAAATTTAAATGTGAAAATCGGTCACATTATGCTACTTTCAGACATCTACCTTATGTAAATATCTATGCAAATGAGCAAGAGTGATCGACTCTTCATTCTTTTAGAAAGCACAATTGGAGACCCTCTATGTGTCCATCAACAATAAAAAGGAAAACTGAGTTATAGAATATCCAGTAGGTGTTAGGGTCTGGAGTCATTTACCAAAAGGACAGTTTCGTGTGTGGAAGTGAAAGACTGTCATTACATTCCAACAATTCTGAAAATTGAAAAGAAAAGTTTTTCAGCACTGTGAATAATATGAACTATTCTCTTTAGAAAAACATTAGTGAATAAATGTGCCTGAAAAACCATAGACGATACCCCTAATACTTGTCAGGGCTTCCCTGGTAGCTCAGTGGTAAAGAATCCACTCACAAAGCAGGAGATGCAGGAAATGTGGGCTTGATCCCTGGATTGGGAAGATCCCTTAGAGGAGGGCATGGCAACCCATTCCATTATTCTTGCCTGAGAATTCTGTGGATAGAAGAGCCTGAAGGGCTAAAGTCCATGGGGTCACAAAGAGTTAGAAATGACTGAAGCAGCTGAGTACAATACTTGTCACTGCAAATAAAGTGTCAGTGGGGATTTCTGCATTTCTGTATTGTTTGACTGCATTATTGAGTCGAGGGCTTCCTGGTGGCTCAGCAGTAAAGAATCTGCCTGCAATGCAGGAGACATGGTTCAATCCCTGGGTCAGGAAGATTCCCTGGAGAAGGAAACTACAATCCACTCCAGTATTCTTGTCTGGGAAATCCCATGGACAGAGGAGGGCTATAGTCTATGGGATCACAAAAGAGTTGGACACGACTTAGAGACTGAACAAATATTGAGCCTATCCTGTATTTATAATTCAAAACTACTGTTAAACTTTTCTTTATTCAAGCATGCACAAACTACTGTGGAAAATATCTTAGTAACTAATTCTCCTGTACTTAAATCCAAATGCCTCCTTCTAGAGCTGCTTCTGTTATTGTTGCAGTCCAAATATCCATCTCATCAAGCTCTTCAGTGCTCAAATGTTATCCATTCTGCAGCTGGAGGAGCTCTCATTATTTTTGCATGTAGAAAATCTGACACCTGAAGATGAAAAGGAAAAAACAATCTCATTCAGCTTTTGCAGCATTATAGGTTTTGGAACATCGTTATCAATAACTGTAATATAAACTAAGCAGATGTTGCTACAACTCTACAAACTTTCTTATCATTTTCCAGCAGACATTCTGCAGGTCATGCATTTTAGATACAAAATGTGAATTGATAAAGGAATCTGGCCAAAGAAAGTCAATGAAACGCTATGTCCTACACTCTTTAAATATGGATGGACAAATACGCAGACAAAAGAAATAAAAACTGCTATAAACACCTCACAAAGTTGCAACAGAAAAATTGGCTCAGGAGAGTACAAACATTACATAATTTTTAAATTAATTTTATTTGATCATAGTTTCTTAACAATGTTGCTAGTTTCTGCTATACAGTAAAATGAATCAGTTATACGTAATGCTTTAATATAATTGTATTCAAATCTCTGATGTATTTTTGCAAAACATGTTTTGTTGCCTAGTGATGGTGATGTCATTTGTTTTTTGACTAGCTCAGTGAAAGAAGCATGACAGAACTCTTCTAGACAGTAATAGATAAATATCTCTATGCTATTCCCCCAAAAAATGTTTACATATATTTCCTCATGATACCATTAGATACTTTTTCAAAGAATTGAAGAAAAGTTAAAAAGAAAAGTACCCTGTATTGAAGCTGATGTTTTAAAGAAGAAGACAGAAAATAAAAAAATATAGCACAGGATAGTGAGGTTGAAACTACAGAATTATTGGCTAGGATAGAGTGATATCTTTTGAACATTTATTTTTTTTTTAAATCTACAGAATTGATTGCTAACAGAAGTATGAAGAAATGAAAAATGTCTAGAGTTGTAGGTAACATTATACATACCCTCCAGAAATCCCTGAATAATCAGAAGCCAAGTTCTGAATCAGACAATGTATATACACTCTTTTTCCTTCCTCAGAATGTTTACTTACAACTACAGAAGAAAATAAATTGGAAATCTTTACTTTCAAATGGAAAGAATTTTGTTGTCAGTCAGTTCATGCTGCTGCACATATCCAGATCAGAAGGCAAAAAAGTCTGCGAGCTGGGAGCACTATTACAGTATTTGACTAAACTGAAAAATAAAGTGCTCAATTAGAATTTGATGTAAGGACAGGTTGTAGAAATGCTGAAGCCTACAGAGTATTATTAGTACTCCGTCCAGTCTGTCACTATTTTAAGCATCCCTGTGCAACTTCAATAAGAAGGCGTCTTTACTAACATACTTTGTTTTTCTTGTCACAAAGTTTGGTTCCTCTAAATTCTATGGCATGTAAGTTTTTGGCTATTTTGAAATATATACAAATCATACACAAATACATCCTTATAAATAGTTGCAATATATTGGGGTTTCCCTGATAGCTCAGTTGGTAAAAAATCTGCCTGCAATACAGGAGACCCTGGTTTGATTCCTGGGTCAGGAAGATCCACTGGAGAAGAGATAGGCTACCCATGGCAGTATTCTTGTGCTTCTCTTGTGGCTCAGCTGGAAAAGAATCTGCTTGCAATGGGAGAGACTTGGGTTCAATCCCTGGGTTGGGAAGATCCCCTGGAGAAGGGAAAGGCTACCCACTCCAGTATTCTGGCCTGGAGAATTCCATGGATTCTATAGTCCATGGGGTCACAAAGAGTTGGACATGACTGTGCAACTTTCACTTTTATACTTTAATTTTTTTCTAAATAAGGATTTTCTACATCTCCTTGGTTGTATGAAATATCAGAAGCCCCTATAATGTGGATTTGTTTTTTTTTTTTTTTTTAACTATACTGATGAGACTTGAATTGGGAGCCCTTTCCTGATTCTGAGGCTTTTGTCCCCCAATGCCTGGTGGCTTTCACTGCCCACTCTGATGCTGATGGGCCACCATGTCTTCCTGCCAAAGATGCTGAAACAGGATATTTTCTGAGATCATCTAATGAGCCAGAGCCAACTGTCGGCTGTGAACCACTTTGAAAGGGTGGAGGTGATTCACTAGGACAGTCTCAATGAGTAGCCCTGGAAAATGCCTAAAGGTATGAATTTGCACACATATTTAGATAGTTTTCTGTGATGCTCAATATGACCAACTTGCCAGATGTTCATAAGCTTGCAGTGATCTGAACCTCTGAACTTTAGGAACAGGTAAATTGTAGTCAACTACATTTATTGCTGGACAAATTAAGTGATGATGTCATTTGAAAGCAGAGCCCTTAAAGATGAATGGTTGTATCAGGACTGGAGCAGGTGTGAAGAAAAATGACAGGCCTGATTTCTAACTTCTCCTAAGCTTAGAAAGCCTTTCTTCCCTTAGAAAGAAGAAACAGCTCGCCAGGTGGATTTGCTAAGCCTTAGTTTAAGGGGAAATAACCACAAACAAACAGCACCAAACATTTCTGACAAATGGATGGCTTTGGCACCTGAGGTGCATAAGAAGGGAAGGGAAGGATAAAAATGGACACAAAGGTAGAAAGGGACCCAAAATGAATAATGAAGAATGAAAGCAATCTGAAAAGAACACCTGCTAGACTGACAACAGAAGAGGAACAGGAGAGCAAAGTAAGATAAATGCTCATCTTGGAGATATGCAAGATGGAAGGAAGGGGAGAAAAGGCAGGTGATATAAATGAATTACACAGGAGCAGGCTTGTTTCAACACATACTTGAATCAATGCTATGCAAAGATCTATGATAACCATCCCACCGTTTTGTTGATGCTCAAAATAAGCCAGAGTAATCAGGAGGAGTGATGGTAAGGCCTAGGAGTTGAGTCCATCTGTCTTTTCCTTTGCTGGCACAGTGGTTATTATTATTACAGTAAACCTGTCACTATTCCATGTCCACAGAAGTAAGTCATTCTGTATAGTTAAGTTTCCTGATAAATGAAGCTTTGCCAATTTAAGGACTGAGAATTTATGTTAATTTTTTAAACGAATCTTTTGTTTTAATAGATTACAATTTACTTCATTTTTATTAATATTAGTCACTTTTCCTTGGGCCCTGGCCAAATTAGACCACAACAGCTAAAATGTAGCTTTGTGTTAGACATCTATTTACTAAATCACTACAGCTTTTTTGCCTTTCTATTTTAGTTTTCATTCAAAGATGACTCAAGATTCGTAGGTCCTTAATTTTATTTTTCTAATAACTCCACTTAGATTTCTTTGTAGGTTTAATTTTACAAGCTTTTTATCAGCCCTTAGTTACAAAACATACTGTTATTGTTGTTTTTCCTAAACCTTACCTATCTTTGCAGATCGTTACATGTTTGAGGCAAGATATTAATTTATAGGATTTCATGAAAGAAGGGAATTCAGCAATCATATTATAGAAACAGAGTGGTTTACAAATGAGGAGAATGGGCTCACTGAGTTATTCTCTTTGCTGAATGCCACAGAGCTAGCAAGGGACAGATAGGAAACTAGTACACAGGCACCCCAAAATCTTCCCTAGTGGCTTCTTTTTAATGCAAAATATTACTTCATATTCAGAACCTTTTCTACTTTACTTTAGAAGGAATGTAGTATGAAGTATAGACGTGATCTTAAGGTATGGAGAAATGTTCGGAGCCTTCATTATTCCTGACTATAAGATGCATGTGAGATGAATGCAATTGTGTGGTAGTTTGAGCATTCTTTGGCACTGCCTTTCTTTGGAATTGGAATGAAAACTGACCTTTTCCAGTCCTGTGGCCACTGCTGAGTTTTCCACATTTGCTGGCATATTGAGTGCAGCACTTTCACAGCATCATCTTTCAGGATTTGAAACAGCTCAAGTGGAATTCCATCACCTCCACTAGCTTTGTTCATTGTGATGCTTTCTAAGGCCCACTTGACTTCACTTTCCAAGATGTCTGGCTCTAAATTAGTGATCACATCATCATGATTATCTGGGTCATGAAGATCTTTTTTGTACAGTTCTTCCGCTTATTCTTGCCACCTCTTCTTAATATCTTCTGATTCTGTTAGGTCCAGACCATTTCTGTCCTTTATCGAGCCCATCTTTGCATGAAATGTTCCCTTGGTATCTCTAATTTTCTTGAAGAGATCTCTAGTCTTTCCCATTTTGTTGTTTTCCTCTGTTTCTTTTCATTGATTGCTGAGGAAGGCTTTCTTATCTCTTCTTGCTATTCTTTGGAACTCTGCATTCAGACGCTTATATCTTTCCTTTTCTCCTTGGCTTTTTGCCTCTCTTCTTTTCACAGCTATTTGTAAGGCCTCCCCAGACAGCCATTTTGCTTTTTTGCATTTCTTTTCCATGGGGATGTTCTTGATCCCTGTCTCCTGTCCAATGTCAAGAACCTCATTCCATAGTTCATCAGGCACTCTATCTATCAGATCTAGGCCCTTAAATCTACTTCTCACGTCCACTGTATAATCATAAGGGATTTGATTTAGGTCATACCTGAATGGTCTAGCAGTTTTCCCTACTTTCTTCAATTTCAGTCTGAATTTGGTAATAAGGAGTTCATGATCTGAGACACAGTCAGCTCCTTGTCTTCTTTTTGTTGACTGTATAGAGCTTCTCCATCTTTGGCTGCATAGAATATAATCAATCTGATTTCAGTGTTGACCATCTGGTGATGTCCATCTGTAGAGTCTTCTCTTGAGTTGTTGGAAGAGGGTGTTTGCTATGACCAGTGCATTTTCTTGGCAAAACTCTATTAGTCTTTGCCCTGCTTCATTCCGCATTCCAAGGCCAAAGTTGCCTGTTACTCCAGGTGTTTCTTGACTTCCTACTTTTGTATTCCAGTCCCCTATAATGAAAAGGATATCTTTTTTGGGTGATGCTAAAGCTGAAACTCCAGTACTTTGGCCACCTTATGAGAAGAGTTGACTCATTGGAAAAGACTCTGATGCTGGGAGGGATTGGGGGCAGGAGGAGAAGGGGATGACCGAGGATGAGGTGGCTGGATGGCATCACGGACTTGATGGACATGAGTCTGAGTGAACTCCGGGAGACGATGATGAATAGGGAGGTCTGGTGTGCTGCGATTCATGGGATCTCAAAGAGTCGGACACGACTGAGTGACTGAACTGAACTGAACTGAACTGAACTGATAAGATGCATACTGTAGTACATGATTCATAAAATCTGTAATGTATTTACCACAAGCTTAGTTTGAACAAATCTGTGTTCACCCTTAGATTCCCCTACAGGATTAGCAAGGGACATAGTTGGTTTAAAAAAGAATGAGAATTTATTTCATTTCAGACCTGGCATTATCCTAGTAAACACTCACTTTAGGAAAACAACCATAGGGTCTTCAAAAGAGATACAAGTGTCACTAGAAGGAGAAATGATCTTCAAGTTAATAATTTTACTTCTGCCAGTCTGCTATTCTCTATTCCAGGTTCTACTGGCTTATGTCTGATTTATAAGGAGATGGGCAAACAGGGGGATAAAACATAAAAGTTCTATTTCAAGGCTTCTGAGGAGGGTCCTCATGTAGCAGACAACATGAACAGATTTCCAGCTCAGTGTCCACTGCAATGGTTGAGGAACCATCTGCTTTGCAGATGTTTCACAATCAACCCTGGGTATTTATATCCCCAGTGCGGACATCAGTGACATAATTGTCCTCCAGGGAGCATCACTGACATTGGCAGCAGTATTGGCAGCCTGGGAAGTAAATATCATCACTTTTCATTGTTCACCTATACTTCTGATATTAACTAAGCATCTTTCATGGCCCAGGCATTTGAAAGATATTGCTGATAACTCATCCTCATTATTTCACTATATTGCGGTAGTGGAGGAAAAACCCAAATAAACAGTTGAGAACGGTGCTGTGTAGATAATGGTAATGGATGTACAGGGTGCTGTGGGTGTATACAGGAAGCACATCTCATGCCAGTTTGGGGGTGTACAGTGGGAGCGGGACACTTTCTTGAATAACACAGCTTAAGGTGTAACCTAAGGATGATAGCTGACATTCTACAGGGAAGGTTATTCTAGAATGAGGAAGAAACTGCACATTGGTATGGGATGAACAGAGAACACAACATCTGTAGGCAACATAAGAAAATTTAATTGGCTAACAAGTGATTTGCCTGATAAGGATGTGATCATAAGGCTGGAAGGAAAGGAAGAGACAAAATATTGGATCTCTATCCTCAGAAAAGGGCTTCCCTGATGGCTCAGAGGTTAAAGTGTCTGCCTGCAATGCAGGAGACCTGGGTTCGATCTCTGGGTCAGGAAGATCCCGTGGAGAAGGAAATGGCAACCCACTCCAGTATTCTTGCCTGGAGAATTCCATGGGCGGAGGAGCCTGGTGCGCTACAGTCCACGGGGTCGCAAAGAATTGGACACGATTGAGCGACTTCACTTTCACTTTCATCCTCAGAAAAACAGGGCATCACTAAAAGGCTTTAAGAAAAAGTATGGCATGATCATATTTGCTTCTTAAAAATCAGTGTTGATGCCATGTAGATAAAATAGATTGGAAAACTATCTATTGGGGGACGTTTCAGTCATTAAATTGAAAGATGTCTGTTTAGGAGGCTGTTATCATGGTTGGAAACAGAAAATTTTGACTTGGGGCAGAATTATGGTGAAGATGGTTTGGGGAAATAGTTGTGATAATAGGTAGATTTACAGTTATAGTTGGTAAGATTGGCTGACTAGTTGGATATAGGGTATGAGAGAAAGCTAGGAGTCAAAGAAGAGGCTGAAAATTGAAATCAATCTCTTCGATAAGGCAATTGAGATGCGGGGTGGGATGATGGAATAACAAGATCAGGATGGAAAGTAATGACGAGAGGCATATTGCAGGCCTGGTGGGTGTAATGGGCTTATTTAGAATAGTCAGAAGTCTTGTTGTGAAGAGGTTGTCAGAGGTACAGGAGGAAACTGAGAAGACAGAAGTAGAGTGGGATGATGGGCCATTGGCAAAGTGCCCGCCCAGAAGATGGGGCAGGTCAGCACATGTTGATCACTCATCAGAAATTCTCAAAAGTAACTGGAGTGGATTAAGGGAGGAGATTTGAAGTTCTTCTAATTGTGCATTGAGGCAGAGCCATAGAAAACTTATTCTTGTTATTATGGCCTTATTACAACCCTCTTCTAGAATGGCCCATGGAGCACAGTGATCCATAAGTCAATGTTCTGGAATAGGTGATCAATAATTGTTAGCTTCTTCATTCTCACTCTTTACCTCACAAAACAAAGTTCAAGCCTAAGAATTCAATAGGCAGTCAACAGAGCATTTTGATATAAAATTGATTGGTTGATTTAGAGACAGAAATTAATCTGTATTTCTACAGCTTGAAAAAATGACAAGCTTTCTCAGTCCACTGTTTTCTTTGGTTGTTTAGTATCAAAGTAGTTTGATTGCTTCTTTTAGTCCTTTTAGGAAATTGCGCTTTGGGGACTGGTAAAAAATATAGACTTGGTAAGATAAGCAAAACGGAATAAATCTTGATTTTTCATTTGGAGATTTCCATGTTAAACATGTATCTGTCTTCAGACTGAATGACAAAGCCACTGAAACAGAAACCAACTCAGATTTGCTGCCATTACATCTTGAGTAGCACAGAATGATTCAAAACACCATTCAAAAAAAAAAAAAAAACAAAAAGAGAGAAAAGCCTCTAAGACATTTTTAAAGGTTTTAGGAAGGAAAAGAAATGCTAAGTGCATGTGAATACATACAGACAACATAGACATACACATCTTTTATAAAACACATACAAAAAACTTTAAAAAGAATCTCCCATTTCTAACACTTAGGGAAAGTTCAGTGAAAAGGACGATCCATTGTTGTCTCCACCTTTAGCCAGATTCACCAAGAGAGAGAACTGACTCCAGGTTTAGATTCTGAGGCCATGTTCAGCACTGCTTTGAAAGTTTCGTTTTGTTTTCTGTGTCTGGCATATTCACTCCTGGGTCCTCCAGCAAATCCCACCTTGTTACTTCACGATATTTACATAGAACAGTTAATAAACAATAGATGATAACCAACTATTAAATCCCTCCATTGCAGAAGTTAGATGATAGTCTCCAATGTCCAGAAAATAATGACGATGATTAATATTTTGATTACTTACTTGTTAGGCACAATTCTAGGTGCCTGACACAGATTTTCTCATTTAATCCTCACAGCGACATAAACACCTATTCTTATCGTTGTTGTTCAATCACTCAGTCATGTCTGACTTGTTGCGACCTCATGGACTGCAGTGTGCCGGGCTTCCCTTTCCTTCACCAACTCCTTGCTCAAACTCTTGTCCATTGAGTCAGTGATGCCATCCATCTACCTCATCCTCTGTCATCCCCTTCTCCTGCCTTCAATCTTTCCCAACATCAGGGTTTTTTCCAATGAATTGGTTCTTCACATCAGGTGGCAAGAGTATTGTAGCTTCAGCCTCAACATTTGTCCTTCCAATGAATATTCAGGACTGATTTTCTTTTGGGATTGACTGATTGGATCTCCTTGCAGTCCAAGTGATTCTCAGGAGTCTTCTCCAAGACCACAGTTCAAAAGAACCAGTTCTTCGATGTTCACCCTTCTTCATGATCCAAATCTCACATCCATACATGACTCTTGGAAAAATAATAGTTTTGACTGTATGGACTTTTATTAGCAAAGTAATCTCTCTGTTTTTTAATACACTGTCTAGATTTGTCATCGCTTTTCTTTCAAGGAGCAAGCATCTTTTAATTTCAAGTCTGTAGACACTGCCTGCAATGATTTTGGAGATTTTGGAGAAAATGAACTCTGTCACTGTTTCCACTATTTCCCTATCTATTTGCCATCAAGTGATGGGACCAGATGCCATGATTTTAGTTTTTTGAATGTTGAGTTTTAAGCCAGCTTTTTCACTCTCTTCTTTTACCTTCATCAAAAGGCTCCTTAGTTTCTCTTCACTTTCTGCCATAAGGGTGGTGTCATCTGCGTATCTGAGGATATTGATATTTCTCCCAGCAATCTTGATTCCAGCTTGTGCTTCATCCAGCCTGGCATTTCACATGACATACTCTGCATATAAGTTAATAAGCAGGGTGACAATATATAGCCTTGACATACCCCTTTCCTGTTCTGAACCAGTCCATTGTTCCATGTCTGGTTCTAACTGTTGCTTCTTGACCTGCATACAGGTTTCTCAGGAGACAGGTAAGGTGGTCTGGTAGTTCCATCTCTTTAAGACTTTCCCACAATCAGCGGTATTATTATCTCCTTCATTGTACAGATGAAAACCTAAGACATGGAGCATATAAATACCTTCCCGAAAGTCTCTTAAGAAGGATGGCTTAGAATCAGGGTCAGTACCCAAGTTGTCAGTTTCTAGAACCAGAAAATTCGAATTCACTCTGCTAAAAGAACATCTAATTTGAGAAGCCAGTAATTGAACTCAGGTATCCTTGAAGTGTGATTTCTTAAAATCTCAATTATTTCTTGGTGGACTAATGATGATAGAGTTACTCAGGTTCAAACCCAGTCTCTCTGAGGCTTACCAGAACACAGAGGCATTGCGTCTGCCGTCCAGAATTTCTCTTCTCGTTCTAGAACTCCAGAGCTCAGTGGTTAAGGCTGAAAAAATCAGTGTCAGTGTCACAGACTTTGGCATAATACACACTTAGTGGCATAACACATGCTTTGACTTCATGGATCTATTATCAGCAAGCTATGTTACGCCATTTCTTTTTAGAATTAAGCCAAAATTCCTCACACAGTTGAATAAGATTTAGAAATTCTAACTACCAAATATTGACACAAAAATTGAAAAAAAAAAAAGATGATGTATATAGAACACTTTGCATTACACTTGGCTTTTTTAAACTGTAGCTATTATTATCACCATTATTATGTTATTTGGGCTTCCCTGATAGTTTAGTTGGTAAAGAATCTGCCTGCAATGCAGGTGACCCCTGTTTAATTCCAGCAGGAAGATTCACTGGACGAGGTATAGGCTACCCACTCCAGTATTCTCGGGCTTCCCTTGTGGCTCAGCTGGTAAGGAATCTGCCTGTAATGCGGGACATCCAGGTTGGATTCCTGGGTTGGGAAGATCCCCTGGAGAAGAGAAAGGCTACCCACTCCAGTATTTTGGCCTAGAGAATTCCATGGGCTGTATAGTCCATGGGATCACAAAGAGTAGGATGCGACTGAGCAACTTTTAATTATTGTATTATTTACACTTCTAAAAACATAAGCAGTAGTTCAAGACATTCTATAATAAATTCTAAGCTAGTGACATGTACAGTACATGTTCCAGGAAGTTGGTCACTAACCTTCTGTCTTCACAAAATTCTCCTCAAGCGAGAATTTCAGAGGGATACAATTTTAAGAGACAGTCACAAAGTGAGGACAAACTGAACACTCTCCATCTGAAATGATTTTTCCCACCTCTGAACTTATATCTGTTTAATGCCCATAGTATCCTTTTCTTTAAGACTTAGATTCAAATTGTACTTAATAACATTTCTTATATAATTATTTAATCTCTTAATACTGTTTAACTGTTCACCTGTTTAGGTGTTGGCTACCAAATGATTGATTAGTTCCCAAGGGAAGGGACTGTATTATTTTTATATCTGTATGTTTTGCACTGTCTGGTGCATGACACTGCACATTGAAGGCACTAGAAAATGTATTTGTTACTTTTGAATCTATTTAATAATTTACCTAGATTTGATTTTATAATAAGTACTGGAGAATTTTCATAGGCAGTTAATACCTTCCATTCTTCTGTAATTACATGATTCCATTACATTTTTTATACTGAAAACTTAGAGAAAATGAGTTGTTTAGCACTGAGCTAGTTGGCCTTTAGAAAAGAAAGACACTACTTAATATAGATAATATTACTAACAAAAAAAAAAAACAGAAAAATCTAACATTTTACTGTTTATCTAAAATAGTCTAAGATAATGTTAAGAATATATAATTTTGAGGCCTTTTAAAAATTTCTCATATAAAGTTGATGGTAGAAATAAGTATCTTATATTTTGTTCACAGCTTCACATTTGAAGTCAACTATTCTGGAGGAAAAAGCATATCACTGTGTTCATGTATCAAATGGGAAAGCCTTGAGGCATCATCTACATGAAGAAGAAAAACAGAAAAATAACTTATCCAGCAGAATAAAAGCGATGACTACTCATCTCTGTTGGTTAAGTCCAAATAAGCTTAATTTTATTTGATTATTTTTACTACTGGCATTGTTTTGGCATTAAGCAACCATTTTAAAAATATTTCACTCTGTCAATATCTATAATAATTCTATTAAAGACAGTGAAGTGGAGGTGGGCAGAGAGTAGATGCAAGAGGCATGGAACCTGGAGCTGCCCTCAGAGCTTTCAGTCAAACTGCGGAAGGGATTTTGGGGACAGAGCTATGTATGCCCATGACTGACGAAGAGACAGCTCTGGTGTGGATTATGCTTGCGGTGATTGTTGGGAATATCTACAAACTGTTAAGACATTAAACGAGTTTCATTTAAATAGTCTGTCAACTTATCTAACTAAGTATCTTACTTAACTTGTCAAAAGAGACTGAAATCATATAGACCAGAAATATTACTTCTACATGGTCTAGGAGCCTAGCTTTTACCATTTCTTTGCCATGAAAATCATTTACAACAAATTGAATAGAAGGAAGGTTTTAATTCTTTACCCAATTTATCCAAACCACTTAGCTTTTCAGAGTAATAATTTCTTAATCTATTTCATTAGTTCCAAAGGGTACTGAGCTGTTTCAGAACAATCTTGGGGGGCAGTAATGTTGCTTAGGGGAATTTTCTATAAACAAGGAGCACAAAAATGACCAGACCTCACTGGTGATTGGTGACATTACAGATATCCACATGTTCATGCAATCCGAGGTGCTCAGTGTCAACAGCTCAAGTGTCTTTGCAATGCAGAATCATACGGGGAAGAGTTTAGACAGCCCCACTGTATGGAAAGTTTTCCAAGAATTAGATTTTTGAAAAAGAACAAAGTATTCAGTGTAGAATACACACACGAACACAGAAAAAAGACATTTATTTGAAATGACTGTATGTATTTTTAAAGGAGTTGGCAAAGACATCTATGCCTTAATGAGCGTTTATCCTATCCAACCCCAAGATACTAACTTGTTTTAAGCACTGAGGCAAGGAGGATAGTGGCTTGCTTGAGGCTCCTTTGCTAGTTTGTGCTGGAGCTGAGATTTGTACCTAAATGATCGTACTCTTCCTATGTGTCTCAGATTACTTACAATTAAAGTGAGGAGGCTAAAATGCAACAAAAATACAAATTACAATAGCTCGTGGAACTGCTTATAGTCTTTCAAAAAGCAAGAGGAAGATATGTGATTTGATACTGAAGATCTTGAAAAAGTGTAAGCTGAAGGCTTGGATTGTGAAACTCAAATCTCAAAACAGGCCAGCACATCAGAAAATATAATTATCTTTCCTTTTTCTCACCTTTTCTGGGGCACTATTAGCAGTTATGTAATTTATTATACATACCATAAGTGATTTGCCATCAAATGGTTTACTCATGGAAAAGACAAATATAAATATACAGTAGGATGAGAGAAGCTGATAGGAATTTGGACAATGGAATCAGCATTTTATCCTTTCTCCATTGAGATCATATAAAAATGAGTAAGCACATCCTGCTTTCCTCTTTCTCTGCATCTTGTCTTAGCAACATAAATACTAATTGGTTACTATGGTGATCTCAAGCTTATAACTAAAACTGAGGTATCTAGGTAACAGTGTCTAAAGGTGAGAATGATTAATGCTTCAACTCTGAGGTTTTGTAAGGAGATAGTGCTGGCATATAAAAACTGGCAAATGTAGCCTCAGCTCCAAAAGACTGGTAAATTTGTTAATTTTATTCTCATAATTTCTGACTACATCGATTCATCTACCTACAGAGGCTGGATTACCTTCATATAAGTTAGTCTCTGAAGTTGACAACTTCCATAAACTTGCAGTCAATGTGAAATACCAGTTATGGGCAGAATTTAGCACTTAATACACTTTTTATTTTATTGCTGAAAAGGGTTCAGCAGCACTAAGATGATTTAAGCCATCAATGAGATGCAGTGGAAACAGCCTAGTAAAATCATAGTCAGTCTGTGCCTCCTCTCTATGACTCACAGGTTTATTAAGAAATTTCATTTTTTTAGGGCCCAAAGGATGAACAACATCTCTCCAAGTCAAGACCTTTGTGCTTTAATCGGTGGTGGCCACCAATCCGCTGCATAATGTGTCACCAACCTTTCCAGGTCTCTGCTTCCTCATTTATAAGGGGATGATAACTGGGCCTCCCTCCCAGGACTGTTATGAGGATTAAGGATTGAATTCTTCTAAAGTACTATTCTAATACAAGTGCTATATAAATGCTAAATACTAACCTATGCTTTTAATTTTATTCACTCTTCACATTTGAAAATTATAAAGAGAGTTCTGTGGTTACAAGGGTTCAAAAGAGAATGCTTTTCCATAGGAAATAAATGTATATATGTGACCCCATGGACTGTACAGTCCATGGAATTCTCCAGGCCAGAATACTGGAATGGGCAGCCTTTCCCTTCTCCAGGGAATCTTCCTAACCCAGGGATCAAACCCAGGTCTCCCGTATTGCAGGCAAATTCTTTACCAGCTGAGCCACAAGGGTTGCCCATATATATTTATATACACATATAAACAGGTATACTTATATATGTCTATTGATACATTGAAAGTTATATCTGCTTGTTTATTTAATTAGTTATGAAGATAAAGAGTGGGACTTTTTTCTCGGCTAGTGGCTTTAAAAGTACTGACAGAATTATCATGTAACAATTAGGAAATTGGAAAGTTTCCTATATCTTATTTAGAAATTGAACAAGGTCAATTAACCCTATCACACTTTCTGCTCTCTCGTCCTCAGCCTATGAGCAAAAGATAACATGTGGATCATCTGCTATGTGAGTAAGGAGAGTGCAGTGATCTTTCTGTCTTTATCTTGTCAAGACAAAGGGGAGGGCACACATGTGCCCCACTGAAACTAATATGGTGCTCGAAGCATCAAAGGAAATCACTTAAAACAGCACATAAACAGGGAAAGGATGCTTATTTTTCTTTTTGCTTTGTTGGATGTATGTGTAAGCTGAGTCTTTTGACTATTTAAACAATAAAAAATTGGAAAGGACAGAGTGGAGAGAAGGAACCTCACTGAATAACCTTTACTCCTACTGTTTGGCTTGGCAAAAGCATATGAGTTTTTCTTAGCTAAAGCAGTTATATGGAATCATGTTTTAGCCATCTTGCCAGTATGTGACTCCAAACAGCTGACTATTGGCCAAGGGAATCTGAACAGCAAAATGCTAGCAGGCAGACCCGCAGGGCAAGGGAATAAGGAAGTCTAGTGGGGTTACATCACATGGGCTCATCTCTATCAGGGAACTACATAGTGAAGAATTCTGGCAGAATATCCTAAAGATTAAAAAAAAAAAAAAAAAAAAAACCTTCAAATAAGAGTTTAATCCCAGTAACTACACTCCAATAAAAAATAACCAAAATAATAATAATAATATGCTTGGGCTTATTTTTAAAATCAAAACACATACTACAGAACTCAATAAACAAAATGTATATATAATCTAAAAACTAGCTGTGGTGTATTAGACAGCTGGGTTTATTAGGTAAAGTAGGGGATGGTCAAAGCAATGTCACTATAGAGCTGGAGTGAATTACAAAATGGAAACTTAAAAGACTGAACAGAGTTCTGTAAGAAAATAAATATCACAGTAAATCAGATATGTATTTTTTAAATTTCAAATACAAATATTTTGAACATGATTCTAACCAATTATTTAGACTGACACTTTCATATCTTAGTATTTAACTAATTTGATAACCTTCATATCACTGATAAATAAAATGACCAGTGATATGCCTGTAAATAATTTCAGTGGTAATAATGTGACAGATTTTACATGAAGACCTTGTCACAGATTATGCTATTTAATGCTCACAAAAATTTTATGGGATGTACACTATTATTCCTGTCATACCTGGGGAAACTGAATTCCTGAAACCTTAAGTCACTTATTGAAATTAGAACCAAGTGAAAGTGAAGTCGCTCAGTCGTGTCCGACTCTTTGCGACCCTGTCGACTGTAGCAGGTTTAGTTGTTTTGCTGTCTAACTGAATAGACCTTTTTGAATTCCATTGTCTATGTGTGCCTAGTCCCTCAGTCATGTCTGACTCTTTGTGACTCCTTGGACTGTAGTCTGTCAGGTTGCTCTGTCCATAGGGATTCTCCAGGCAAGAATATTGAAGTGGGTTGCCACGCCCTCCTCCAGGATATCTCTCCAACTCAGGTATCGAATCCAGGTATCCCACATTGCAGGGGGATTCTCTACCATCTGAGCCACCAGGAAAGCCCAAACTTTCTTCTAAGGCAGGGTCCATAGGTAACCCAGGGATCAAACCCAGGTCTCACCCTGCAGGTAGATTCTTTACCAGCTGAGCCACCAGGGAAGCCCTGGAGGAAGCCCTCTAAGAATACTGGAGTGGGTAGCCTATCCCTTCTCCAGTGTCTAAGAGCAGATCGTTAAGACAGAAATATTGTTTTGCTTTCTCATAAGATTATATCTTTTGATCTTGCTCACAATGAATATGTTTGTTGTTGTTCAGTTGCTGCAGCTCTTTGAGATCCCATGAATTGCAGAAGAAAGCCTTCCTCAGTGATCAGTACAAAGAAATAGAGGACAACAACAGAGTGGGAAAACTAGAGATCTCTTCAAGAAAATTAGAGATACCAAGGGAATATTTCATGCAAAGATGGACACAATTAAGAACAAAAATTATATGGACCTGACAGAAGCAAAATCTGTTAAGAAGAGGTGGCAATAATACTCAGAAGAACTACACAAAAAAGATCTTCATGACCCAGATAATAATGATAGTATGATCACTCACCTAGAGCCAGACATCCTGGAATGCTAAGTCAAGTGGGCCTTAGGAAGCATCACTACAAACAAAGCTAGTGGAGGTGATGGAATTCCAGTTGAGCAGTTTCAAATACTGAAAGATGATGCTGTGAAAGTGCTGCACTCAATATGCCAGCAAATTTGGAAAACTCAGCAGTGGCCACAGGACTGGAAAAGGTCACTTTTCCTTCCAATCCCAAAGAAAGGCAATGCAAAAGAATGCTCAAACTACTGCACGATTGCACTCATCTCACATGCAAGTAATGCCTAAAATTCTCCAAGCCAGGCTTCAGCAATACGTGAACCGTGAACTTCCAGATGTTCAAGCTGGTTTTAGAAAAGGCAGAGGAACCAGAGATCAAATTGCCAACATCCACTGGATCATGGAAAAAGCAAGAGAGTTCCAGAAAAAACATCTCTTTCTGCTTTATTGACCATGCCAAAGCCTTTGACTATGTGGATCACAACAAACTGGAAAATTCTTCATGAGATGGGAATACTAGACCACCTGACCTGCCTGTTGAGAAATCTATGCAGGTCAGGAAGCAACAGTTAGAAATAGACATGGAACAACAGACTGGTTCAAACCAGGGAAAGGATTATGTCAAGGCTGTAATTTGTCACCCTGTTTATTTAACTTAAATGCAGAATCCATCATGCGAAATGACAGGGTGGATGAAGCACAGGTTGGAATCAAGATTGCTGGGAGAAATATCAATAACCTCAGATATGCAGACAACACCATACTTATGGCAGAAAGCGAAGAGGAACTAAAGAGCCTCTTGATGAAAGTGAGATAGGAGATGAAAAAGTTGGGTTAAAGCTCAACATTCAGAAAACTAAGATCATGGCATCTTGTCCTATCACCTCATGGCAAACAGATGGGGAAACAGGGAAACAGTGGAAACAGTGACAGATTTTATTTTGGGGGGCTCCAAAATCACTGCAGATGGTGACTGCAGCCATGAAATTAAAAGACACTTGCTCCTTTGGAGAAATTTATGACCAACATAGACAGCATATTAAAAAAACAAAGACATTACTTTGCCAACAAAAGTCCGTCTATCAAGGCTATGGTTTCTCCAGTAGTCATATATGTATGTAAGAGTTGGACTTTAAAGAAAGCTGAGCACTGAAGAATTAATGCTGTTAAACAGTGGTGTTGGAGAAGACTCTTGAGAGTCCCTTGGACTGCAAGGAGATCCAACCAGTCCATCCTAAAGGAATTCAGTCCTGAATATTCATTGGAGGGAATGATGCTGAAGTAGAAACTCCAATAATTTGGCCACCTGATGCAAAGAACTGACTCACTGGAAAAGACCCTGATGGTGGGAAAGTTTTAAGGCAGGAGGAGAAGGGGAAGACAGAGGATGAGATGGTTGGATGGCATCACCAACTCAACGGACATGAGTTTGAGTGAACTCCGGAAGTTGGTGATGGACAGGGAGGCTGGGCCTACTGTGGTCCATGGGTTGCAAAGAGTTGGATATGACTGAGCAACTGAACTGAACTGACTGAAGTACAGACCTGCAGGCTTCCCTGTCCTTCACTATCTCCTGGAGTTTGCTCATACTCATGTCCATCAAGTCCGTGATGCCATGCAAGCATCTCATCCTCTGTTGTCCCCTTTTCCTCCTTCCCTCAATCTTTCCAGCATCAGGGTCTTTTTCAATGAGTCTACTCATTGCATCAGTTGGCCAAAGTATTGGCGTTTCAGCTTGAGCATCAGTGTTTCCAATGAATATTCAGGATTGATTTCCTTTAGGATTGACAGGTTTGATCTCTTTGCTGTCCAAGGGGCTCACAAGAGCACCACAGTTTGAAAGCATTAATTCCTCGGCACTCAGGCTTTTCCTTAATCCTGAAGCAGAGATGTGGCTGAATAAAATTGACATCACTCGTCAAAACAGTTTGAGACCACTACAAATGTATGATTATAGAACCTCATCTAGGCCCTGAATGCTGCTAGAAAGACTTAGTAAGGCATTTAAAATAATTTAAGTCCTTTTGTAAAATAGCACTTTTTAAAATTGACACATGGTTTTTAAAGTTCTTCAACACATTTTCCTCTCAAACTTGAGAAGATGCAACTAGTCTTTTTGCTGAAGGAACTATCAGTTGGAAAATGTGTTTTCTCTCAATGATATGGATTTTGAGCAGAGTATTTCAGGAAAGATAAATGAAAGAGCAGGAAAATATTTGTAGCATCTTCCTTGTACAATGGAGTCATTCTGTCTTCTCTTGTACTGTATAATATGTATGGGTTGGGCAACACTAAATCTATAGCTTTAATTTATTGTATAGAGATATATAACAGTTATTTCTTTTTAAATGATTTAAATCAGTGCATACTAATTGTGGAGCACAGAGCAAAAACATGTAAAAGAAAATAAGTGTGCCATCACAAACCAGATGTGCAGTGACAGTCCTTATTAGGAGCTACAGGCAGCACGATGGATAAGGTACCTACTTTCAATTACAGAAGCCTGGGTCTGATACAAAAGCTACATGAACAAACACGGATGAGTAGAATAGACAATTTGACTTTTTGGCTGATAAAAGCATTGCATTTCAAGTGATTGTAAGATAAGTGAGCTTCCTTTTCCTTTCTGTTTGCATCCAAAGACAACTGATTGCAATGCACTTCTTTAGGAAACTAAAATAGCAATATCATACCACAATTGGAAATATCGTCTTGGTATTTTGTAACATGCTTCCCTGAATTATAACCAATAAACAGTAGGAAACAATCATTTGATGATACCAACTTTACATAAACTAAGTAGGCTTCTTTTACTGCAGGC
Organism: Capra hircus; assembly: GCF_001704415.2. NCBI lineage: Eukaryota > Metazoa > Chordata > Mammalia > Artiodactyla > Bovidae > Capra > Capra hircus. The sequence goes on along the minus strand of NC_030831.1, from coordinate 18,159,403 downwards.
CTTCTCAGGGCATTTAAAAGGCTGATGTGAATTTCACATCTGTTAGATAGGATATAATGCTTCTCAGTGTGCTTCTTGTTCAGTTATTATTCATTCAGCCAATATTGTTAAGTGCCTATGTTAGGTAACACACTGTGTTTGGGAGTATAGAGAAAAGGGGACAGACCGACAGACAGCCTCATAAACCTGGCAAGATGCTCAACCTTCAGGGAAAAGAACAAGACAACTGCTATCTTTCTGTATTGTTTCAAGGTAAGGAAAATGTTAACTAGAGAAACATTTATGAGATGAAGAGCGGGATTATCAGGAGGAAGCCAGACATCTGCCTACCTTTCTATTTTCTGATAATTAGCCATCATCTACACACTTTCTCATCTTCTCTGTATTGATCTTTCATCATATAATGGCCACAAATAGCAAAAGGAAGGCTTAATAACAAACATTAAAATGAATAAATAATTACAGACACTAATCTTCCTCAACCAACTGATTATTTGTTCAGTGACACTATTACATAAACGAGGTTTACATAATTTAAAAGGACATTGTCATGCCATTTTTATAGCTATTTTTCTATTTGTCCTTGCTTCTGATACCCTTTAAAAGGAATATAAAGATATAATTATTTCTGCATATGTACGGACAGAGGCAATGGCTTTATAAAGATAGAGGAGGAGTAATTTAAGCCCAAAATACACATCAATTTGGAATTTCAGATGCAATTTTTACTTTATATTCCAATGTTTTAACCCATTTTATAATGAGTGTGATATTACCTCCTTAACAAGTCTGATGTTATCACAAAATATCCCATTTCTGTCTTCATTTGATGCTGTTTTATAATCTATCTTTAGTCACCATATGGGTATTTTTGATACTCATTGCCTACACATATACTTCATTTTTAAAGTCTATTTTTTGGTATTTTGAGAATAAATTTTTATGATGTTCTTGCAGTATACTTTAGATAAAATAATTTCTAATGACTGGCCTTCAAGAATTGTTTGCTTGTCCTCTGAAGCAGAGCCTGGGTGGACAGAAACAACAGCCTGCAGCTCCCACACTCAGCCTGTTCTGGCCATGGTTATGCGAGCAGGATCAGGAAGAAATCTTGTTAATCCAGAGACCACCTTTAGAAATATTGGCTAAAGCAAAGAAGGAACCACAGTTTTGAAAAAACTGTCTTAGGACCCCAGAGTTCATTTTTACAATATACGTGAAATACACTGTGAAGAAGATATAAACAACTGGCATATACTATTAAATACTAACATACTTGTTGAGTACCTACTATGTGCCAGGAAAATTCTCTCTTATGTTTCTCTTCCTGTGAATTAGTGCTGCCATTTCTCTTTCCTCCTCATCTGACCTGTCATCATTAACTTTTTGATTAACTTTTTATTTTGAGAGTTTTTATTTATTTGTTGACTTATTTATTTATTTTTGGCTGTGCTGGGTCATCGTTGCTGCGTGAGCTTTTCTGGTTGTGGCAAGTGGTGGCTGTTTTCTAGTTGCAGTGTGCAGGTGTCTCATTGCAGTGGCTGTTGTGAAGCACAGTCTTTAAGGCACCCAGTCTTCAGTAGCTGAGGCTCTTCGACTCTAGAGCACAGACTCAGTAATTGTGGCCCATGGCTTCGTTGCTCCATGGCACATGGGATCCTCCTGAATCAGGGACCAAACTCCCATCTCCTTCGTCAACAGGCGGATTCTTTACCACTGAGCCATCAAAGAATCCCCATCTTTGATTTTTCTAGCCTGCGATTTCACATAACTCGAATATGAACAAGGGCAGTCTATCTTGGATCTCTTAGCCCCAAATTTTCATAACATTTCAGAAGAATCTTGGAACTGAACATGCTGATTTTCCAAATTCTAAATTCCTATCAGGGAATTTTATTGGAAGAGTGCAATTTTTTTTTTTTTTCTGTTCGTCGGCCCCAAGTATGGTGATATACATATAAAAATATAGATATTGACACTGATTGGATAGATAGAGACAGAAATAGAGAGATGAACATACATATCAACTACTGATCATGGCAGGAGAACTCTGAACAGGAATTCTCCCTGAAGAGTCGAAGAGTTAATACCACTAAATTAGGGTACTTGGACTGAAAGTTAGAGAAAGACTAGAGGCAGATTCCTGTGCCTTCAGGCCAAGTAGCACAATGATTTTTTCCAAGCTTTACATCTAAAACCAGCAACCAGCAGAGAAATCATCACTTTCAAGTCACTTTTTTTTAGGGACAAGGACAGCTTTGCCAAAAACAACCTGTATTTCTTCTCGTGTGTCATTGGCCAAGGGTGGTTCAGAAATGCATTTTTAACCAGACCATAGATACGAAAGTAACAGTTCCTGTGACAAATACCATGGTTGGCTGATAAGTCAAAATATGTTTCTGGGTGGAGAAAGAAGTTTCATTCCCCTTCATCATTCAATGAATACAGATAACATTGGAGGTCTGTCAGAATATGCAGCTTAAAATCTAGTACTCCTTATCATGTTATTCTGCCATTAACTTTTCTCCTGCTTGGACTTAACAAAAAAGTAATACTTGGTGAATTCCTTAGGTGGACTGAGAGCCATGGAAAGCTAGCCCAGTCAGTGATCAGCCCAAGATTCATGATGTTATGGTGGGTGTCTGGGTTTCACTGTAAATAGCACTTACTGTGAGTGTGTGTGATTTGCATATACATAACTTTATGTACAAATATAGGGCATTTTCAAGCCCCTTTCTCATGAGCACTCTAAAATGCCTCATGCAGCTACAAAATATCCACAGGAAAAGTATTTTCATACAAATAAATAAAAATATGTAAAAGGATGGTTTGAATAAAAATCCCTTCATGGCTTGAGATTTGGTCTTATTTTGAAATGAGGTCAGCCTGGTTGGGTTTCGAATTTCAATAGAGACATTTTGCATGGCTCTCTGAGTTACACAAAGACATTTTAAATGTTGGGAAGAAGAAAGCCCCTCACAGATAGCAGCAGGAATCACACTGGCAGAGTTGAAGGAAGTTGAGAAACAAATGCAAAATGAGGAGAACAAATACGTATTTTCTCTGAGGGTGTTCAAAGAACAGGAGAATAAAAGAAACACAGGGAGATGGTCACAGAGGGAGCTAATACTGCACCTCCAGAGACATTGGGGCTCCTGGCGAAACATAGGAAACATAAGGCGCTGGGTATAGAAGGGTGCTCGGGTATTCATTGGCCCAGTGTGGAACAGTGGCAAGGACACCGCGCTGATAACTTGATCTCCTGGGGTTTCATCCTATCTCTGCTGGTATTGAATCTTTTGACTTTGGGCATGTCATGGCATACATCTAGGAGCCAAGTTTTCTCAACTATGAAATGAGAGTTCAGGGTGAGGATAAGATGCATCTCATGGGCTTCCCAGGTGGTGCTAACGGTAAAGAACCAAACTGCAATGCAGGACACATGAGACATGGGTTCAAACCCTCGGTTGGGAAGATCCCCTGGAGGAGGGCATGGCAACCCACTCCATAATTTTTGCCTGGAGAGTCCCATGGACAGAGGATCCTGGCAGGTTACGGTTCGTAGGGTTGCACAGAGTCAGACATGACTGAAGTGACTTAGCACCCACACATGCAAGGTGCCTCTCAGAGCAAACTCAGTTCATGAAAGAGATTGGGTCAGGGAACATGTGTGCCTTCCTTTCCATTCATACCACCTTTGCTGCATTAAGAGAATGGCACTGAGGCTGTGTCATACACATAATGGGTTCATGGACACCAAGTTGTTTTATTGAAAGGGGTGCCAGCAAAATTGTTGAAGACCAAGGCCTTTGATAAACAAACAAACAAATAACTAGAACATCACAACTCTAAGGCACGGCAGTTGGGCAAAAACATATCCTGGTGGCTCAGATTGCGAAGAATTTGCCTGCAATGCCAGAGACCCAAGTTTGACCCATAGGTCAGAAAGATCCCCTTAAGAAAAGAATATCAACCCACTCCAGTATTCTTGCCTGGAGAATCTCATGAACAGGGGAGACTGGCAGACTACAGACTGTGAGGTCGCAAAGAGTTGGACATGAGTAGCGACTAATGCATTTTCACTTTATTGAAGTGACGATTTCCAAAAACTTCCAGAAATACACTTGAAATTACTTATGAAAGTATGTATGTGTGTATGTGTGTGTGTGTGTGCACACGCACGTGTGTGTTAGTTGCTCAGTCGTGTCTGAATCTTTGCTACTCCACAGACTGTAGCCAGCCAGGCTCTTCAGTCCATGGGATTCTTCAAGGCAAGAATACTGGAGTGGGTTGCTGTTCCCTTCTTCAGGGGATCTTCCTGACCCAGGGATGAAATCTGGGTCTCTTACATTGCAGGCAGTCATTAGGGACACATATGATCCTTTCAAAAGATTGTGATTCAATAAGATCTAGATTGGAGCCTGAAATCTGTATGTAAAGATCTCCCCATGCAATTCTTTGAGCTCCCCAAATGATAATTCAAATCCTAAACAAAAGACTTTTAATGAAAAATCTATTGTATTTCTCTTTTACACATATCCACATTCTTTTCCATTATGGTTTATCACAAGACATTGAATATAGTTCCCTGTGATATACAATAGGATCTTGTTGTTTATCCATTCTAAATGTAGTGGTTTGCATCTACCAGCCCCAAAATCCAAGTCCATTCCTTTCCCTCCCGACTCTCCCATACCAATCACAAATCTGTTCTCTATGTCTATGAATCTGTTTCTATTTGTTCAGTTCAGTTCAGTTCAGTCACTCACTCATTTCCAACTCTTTGGGACTCCATGAACTGCAGCACATCACGCCTCCCTGTCCATCACCAATTGCCAGAGTCTACCCAAACCCATGTCCATTGAGTAGGTGATGCCATTCCAACCATCTCATCCTCTGTTGTCCCCTTCTCCTCCTGCCCTCAATCTTTCCCAGCATCAGGGTCTTTTCAAATGAGTCAGCTCTTCATATCAGGTGGCCAAAGTATTGGAGTTTCAGCTTCAACATCAGTCCTTCCAACGAGCATCCGGGACTGATCTCCTTTAGAATGGACTGTTTGGATCTCCTTCCAGTCCAAGGTACTCTCAAGGGTCTTCTCCAACACCACTTTTCAAAAGCATCAATTCTTCGGTGCTCAGCTTTCTTTATAGTCCAACTCTCAGATCCATACATGACTACTGGAAAAACCATAGCCTTGACTAGATGGACCTTTGTGGAAAAAGTAATGTCTCTGCTTTTTAACATGCTGTCTAGGTTGGTCATAACCTTCCTTCCAAGGACTAAGCATCTTTTAATTTCATGGCTGCAGTCACCATCTGCAGTGATCTTAGAGCCCCTCAAAATAAAGTCAGCCACTGTTTCCACTGTTTCCCCATCTATTTGCCAAGAAGTAATGGGACTGGAAGCCATGATCTTAGTTTTCTGAATGTTGAGCTTCATGTCAACTTTTTCACTCTCCTCTTTCACTTTCATCAAGGTCTATAGTTCTTCTTCACTTTCTGCTATAAAGGTGGTGTCATCTGCATATCTGAGGTTAGTGATATTTCTCCTGGTAATCTTCATTCCAGCTTGTGCTTCCTTCAGCCCAGCATTTCTCATGATGCACTCTGCATAGAAGTTAAATAAGCAAGGTGACAATATACAGACTTGACCTACTCCTTTTCCTATTTCAAACCAGTCTGTTGTTCCATGTCCAGTTCTAACTGTTGCTTCCTGAGACCTGCATACAGGTTTCTCAAGAGGCAGGTCAGGTGGTCTGATATCCCCATATCTTTCAGAATGTTCCAGTTTATTGTGATCCACACAGTCAAAGACTTTGGCATAGTCAATAAAGCAGAAAGATATGTTTTTCTGGAACTCTCTTGCTTTTTTGATGATCCAGCGGATGTTGGCAATTTGATCTCTGGTTCCTCTGCCTTTTCTAAAACCAGCTTGAACATCTGGAAGTTCACGGTTCACGTATTGCTGAAGCCTGGCTTGGAGAATTTTGAGCATTACTTTACTAGCCTGTGAGATGAGTGCAATTGTGTGGTAGTTTGACCATTCTTTGCATTGCCTTTCTTTGGAATTGGAATGAAAACTGACTTTTTCCAGTCCTTTGGCCACTGCTGAGTTTTCCAAATTTGCTGGCATATTGAGTGCAGCACTCTCAGAGCACTATCTTTTAGGATTTGAAATAGCTCAGCTGGAATTCCGTCACCTCCATTAGCTTTGTTTGTAGTGATGCTTCCTAAGACCCGCTTGACTTCACATTCCAGGATGTCTGGCTCTAGGTGAATGTGAGTGATCACACCATCATAATTATCTGGGTTGTGAAAATATTTTTGTACAGTTCTTCTGTGTATTCTTGCCACCTCTTCTTAATATTTTGCTTCTATTAGGTCCATGCCATTTCTGTCCTTTATCGAGCCCATCTTTGCATGAAATGTACCCTTGCTATCTCTAATTATCTTGACAAAATCTGTAGTCTTTCCCATTCTATTGTTTCCCTCTAGATAGGTTCATTTGTGCTGTATTTTAGATTCCACATATAAGTGATATCATATGATAATTGTCTTTCTTTTTCTGACTTGCTTCTCTTAGTACGATAATCTCTAGTTGCAGCCATGTTGCTGCAGATGACATTATTTTGTTCCTTTTTAATGACTGAGTAGTTTTCCGTATAGATATACCACATCTTCTTTATCCATTCATTTGTTGATGGACATTTGTGTTGTTTGCATGTTTTGATTACTGTGAACAGTGCTGTTTTGAACATAGGGACACATGTATCTTTCTGAATTATAGTTTTGTCTAAGTATATGTCCAGGAATGGGATCACTGGATCATATGGTAATTCTATTTTTAGTTTCTGAGGAACTTCCATACTGCTTTCAATAGAGACTGTACCAAGTTATATATCCACCAACAATATAGGAGAGTTCCCTTTTCTTCACACACTCTCCAGAATTTGTTATATGTAGACTTTTTACTGATGGTCATTCTGACTGATACAAGGTGGTACTTCATTGTAGTTTTGATTTGGATTTCTCTTAAATAGTCATGTTGAACATTTTTCCATGTTTCTACTGGTCACCCTTGGGTCTTCTTTGGAGACAAATGTCTATTAAGGTCTGCCGCCCATTTTTTTGATTGGGTTGTTTTTGTTGTTGTTGTTGAGTTGTATGAGCTATTTGTATATTTTGGAGATTGAGTTCTTGTCTGTTGCATATGCAGATATTTTCTCCCTTTCCATATGTTGTTTTTTAATTTGTTTATGGTTTCCTTCACTATGCAAATGCTTGTAAGTTTGATTAGGTCTTATTTGTTTTTTTTTTTAATTATTCTTTATTTCTATTGTCTAGGGAGACAGACCCCAAAACATTGGTACAATTCATGTCAGAGAATATTTTGCCTTTGCTCTCTCCTAGGAGTGTTATGATGCCATGATTTATGCTTAATATCTTAAGCCATTTTGAATTTATTTTTGCATATGGTGTGACATTTTATTCTAACTTCATTGATTTACATGCAGCTGTCCAACTTTCCCAACACCACTTGATGAAGAGGCTATCTTTTTCCCATTTTATATTACTGCCTTCCTTATCAAAGATTAATTGACCATAGGTGTGGGTGTATTTCTGGTCTCTCTATTCTGTTCCATTGATCCTTATGTCTATTTTTGTACCAACACTCCACTGTTTTCGCTGCTGTAGCTTTGTAGTATTATCTAAATTCTGGTAGAGTTATACCTCCTGCTTTGTTGTTTTTGTTGTTGTTGCTGTTGTTGTTGTTCCTTTGTCCACCCCCCTGTCCAGGATGGTTTTAGCAATTCTGGGTCTTATATGGTCCCATAAAGAAAAGATGACTAACATGATTCAAAATTAAAAAAAAAATCATGCCTTTGATATTATCTTTTTGTTCCATAAAGCCACAGTGAAAATTTTGTATAATTCAAGGCTATGTTACAATACATTATATATTTTGTTATTATTCAGTTGCTCTTTGCAACCCCATGGGCTGCAGCACACCAGGATTCCCTGTCCTTCACCATCTCCCAGAGATTTCTCAAATTCCTATCCATTGAGACAGTGATATCATCCAACCATCTCATCCTCTGTCATCTCCTTCTCCTCCTGCCTTCTATCTTTCACAGCAACAGGGTCTTTCTTTTCCAATAAGCCAGGTCTTTGAAACAGGTGGCCGAAGTGATAGAAGCTTCAGCATCAGTCCTTCCAATGAATATTCAGGGTGGATTTTCCTTAGGATTGACTGGTTTGGTCTCCTTGCTGTACAAGGGATTCTCAACATTCTTCTCCACCACCACTGTTCAAAAGCATCAATTCCTTGGTGTTCACCCTCATTTACAGTCCAACTCTCACATACATACAGGACTACTGGAAAAACCATAGCTTTAACTATATGGATCTTTGCCAGCAAAGTAATGCCTCTGCTTTTTAATATACTGTTTAGGTTTGTCATAGCTTTTCTTCCAAGGAGCAAGCATCTTTTAATTTCATGGCTGTAGTCACTGCCAGCTGTGATTTTGGAGTCCAGAAAGTAAAGTCTGTCACTGTTTCCTTTGTTTCCACATCTATTTGCCATGAAGTGATGGGGCCAGATGACCCAGTTTAGTTTTTTGAATGTTGAGTTTTAAGCCAGCTTTTCACTCTCCTCTTTCACCTTCATCAAGAGGCTCTTGTCATCTGCATATCTGAGGTTGTTGATCTTGTCATCTGCCTATCTGAGGTTGTTGATATTTCTCTGGGCAATCTCGATTCCAGTTCCTGCTTCATCTAGGCTGGCATTTCACATGATGTGCTCCACATATAAGTTAAATAAGCAGGGTGACAATATACAGCCTTGACCTACTCCTTTCCCAATTTGGAACCAGTCTTTTGTTCCATGTTTGGTTCTAAATGTTGCTTCTTGACCTGCATACAGGTTTTTCATGAGACAGGTGAGGTGATCTGATATTTCCATCTCTTGAAGAATTTTTCAGTTTGTTGTGAAAAGGTGGCTTCCCTTGTACCTCAGTTGGTAAAGAATCCGCCTGCAAAGCAAGAGACCCAGGTCTGAATCCTAGGTTGGGAAGATCCCCTGGAGAAGGAAATGGCAACCCACTCTAATATTCTTGCCTGGAGAATCCTATGGACAGAGGAACCTGGAAGGCTACAGTCCATGGTGTCACAAGAGTCGGACATAACTTAGCAGCTAAACCACCACCACCACACAGTCAAAGGCTTTAGCATAGTCAATGAAGCAGAAGTAATTTTTTTTTTCCTGGAATTTTCTTGCTTTCTCTATGATCCAATGGATGTTGGCAATTTGATCTCTGGTTCCTCTGCCTTTTCTAAATCCAGCTTTATATCTGTAAGTTCTCGGTTCATATGCTGTTGAAGCCTAGCTTGGTGGATTTTGAGCATTACTTTGCTGTTATTTGGAATGAGTGCAATTGGATGATAGTTTGAACATTCTTTGGCATTGCATTGCCCTTCTTTGGTATTCAAATGAAAACTGACCTTTTCCAGTCCTTCGGCCACTGTTGAGTTTTCCAAATTTGCTGGTATATTGAGTGCAGCACTTTAAAGCATCAGCTTTAGAATTTGAAATAGCTTAGCTGAAATTCTATCACATCCACTAGCTTTGTTTATAGTAATGCTTCCTAAGGCTCACTTGACTTCACACTGCATGATATCTGGCTCTAGGTGTGTGACCACACCATGATGGTTATCCGAGTCATTAAGATATTTTTTGTATAGTTCTTTTGTGTATTCTTGCCACCTCTTTTTAGTATCTTCTGCTTCTGTTAGTTGCATACTGTTTCTGTCCTTTATTGGGCTTATCTTTGCATGAAACTGTATATACATATATTATGTATAGCTTTTGTATTATACTATCTACCATACATAGCTAAACATTATAAACTCAAGCAACATAGACCAATATATATATAAATGAGTTTCACTGATCTTAAGATGATGAGTGATTTTAACATTATTTCTTCACATTTACCTTTGTTCTAAAATATCTCAAAGGCCAATCTGACTTAGGTCATGGCAACTAAGTAGATAAGTTTGGCTTCATATTTTGTCTTTTCTCTTTCCTATGGGCTAGTTTTATTAGTAGTAATATAGTATATTGCTATTTCAAATGTACATTTTACTGAATACTTCTTTATTGCCTTAGTGGAAATCACAGGAGGAAAAAGGATTAAGTGAAAAGTGTTAAGCAATGAATGAAGAGGAGACAAAACAAGATGCATTAAAAAGGGGAGAACGAAAAAGAGAAAAGCAAGACAGAAAAGCTAGAAGTCAAGAAGTCAAAAAGAAATAGACTCATTTGAAGAAGAACTCTGCTGATCCTGGTGCAACAATGCATTTGGAAACACATCTGTCTGGGAAAGGAAAATAATATGTCATTTTGGTCCAAAGTTTGTCGTGGATGGCCATCAGAATATAGCGTCAGAGGACACTTTATGTTCTAAGTTGTGAAGTTGTCACATGCTAAGTTGTCTCCATAGAAACACTCCAACCAAGAAACACATTATCTTCTAAATCTAGATAAGGCAGAGTTTAAGAAACACACAAGTTGCTGTGATGACACAATTGTATCCCAGAAACATGTCTTCCATTTGGTGAAATGATTTTGAATTAGTCCTGGTAGCTGCTCATCAACAAAATCTCCTGAAGCTCAACATCAATATTGCTTTACTTAAAAAAAAAAAATTTTTTTGCAGAGAGAGAAATGTTAAAAATCAGATTCTTTAATATCACGCAAGTAATGACCCCAAAATGGCTTGATTTGCAGGAGACCAGACTGTAGAAATGTTCATAACACCTCCCAGCCGTATAGTTTCCCCAAATCAGTTTTACATAAATATAAAAATTTGCAATCTGCCTGTTAATATTAATGTGCTCATTTGTGGATGAGTTTGAAATAACATGACACATCTGGGACTGGCCTCATTGACCTCTTTCATAGTGGTGATTCATTAAGTGGTCATTCCTTGAGACAGCAATATCTGCTTGAACAGCTATTAACATTTTGAGACCTTACCTAATTATTTATTGCTTTTGAGTAGAAATATGCATCATGGTTAAGTAAAGGCAGATTTTTCCTGTGTTTTTCTGTGTCTTTATGAGTGTAAAGCATAGACAGAGAGGCCAGGTGGGCTGCCCTCTATGGGGTCGCACAGAGTCGGACATGACTGAAGTGACTTAGCAGCAGCAGCAGCAAAGCATAAACATGGAGTGACTTGAGCTGAATTAGATAAATCTGGAATAATCCATCTGATGTAATAATGTAAAAGAGTTGGAATGGATGGGTTTTCAAATGAATTGTTAATAGAGATCTTGTGCAGAACTTGAATCCACTCAATATTCATCCATTCAATACATTTTGGGGGACATGTGCCACATTCTATTACTTTAGGCATTGACGCCATCATCCAGATGACAAAAGAGAAAAATCCTTGTTTTCTTAAAGACAGAAAGTAAACAGTTGAGCAAATAACTGCAGAAAGTATCTGGTGATTAGAAGGTGATGGGTCAAGGGAGAGAGGGGTGAGACAAAGATGACTCAAGTACTTTCAACCGAGTTCTCAGGGTAGCCATCTTGAATAAGGAGAAATTTGAGTAAAGACCTAAGTAAGTGAAGGATATTATGTGATACAGATATTTGAGAAAGAAAGTCCATTGAATCCTTGATGTATTTTAGAGATAATGCCAAAGGGTTTTTTGATAGATTGGATGTGGGATGTGAAATAAAGAATAAAGATAAGGATAATTGGATAACTCCAAATTTTTGCCTCTTTTTGATGACCCAATGGCTAAACAGTAAAGATACTGGATGAAAGCTTTGTCCTTTTTAGGCTACTTTATTAGAATTGAGATGCAAATAACCATTCATGTTTCATGCAAGCATTTTTTCCTTGTGAAATATTTTGATAATCATTTGGATATATTTTTACTCAACATAGGTATCCTCACTCATACACTCTTGATAGACATTCATCCAAACATGTGCTTTACTGAATTAACCAGATTTTAAAGCATAACAAACAAAATCTAGATCTTATCAATGTTTAGGCATGTAATTTAATTCATCTCTTTTCCCTTTTAACTTTAACAAATGTGAAGAATTCTCATGTTTATGAAAGACCTACTTTTTTAAACAGTTGAGTGTTTAGTCCATGTTGAGTAATTATCTCACTCACATGTTCTAGAAGCTTTGAGTAGTAAACCTTCTGATCACTTTATTATATATGAAGAATCCAAGGCTTATGGAGTCTTCCACCATATAAAAACTAAAATATATATATATTTGATTTAAATGTTTGTGCATGTGTGAATTATAATGCACACAGAAACTGGATAGTTTGCAAAACATGGATAGTTTTATGACAATTTGATAGATGTATCACAATATAAACACCAATGTAACCACTACCAAGATCAAATGAACAGTACTCATCCCCTAAAAGTGCCACATCCCTTTCAGGTGGTGCACTTTGCTTCTTCCAGGATTGTCAGTAGTTGAGAAAAATTATTTTTATTCATCATTTTATCACGAAGCATAGATTAGCAAAGACTACAGTTAAGATCTATACACTTTGACATTTACACAGATGATATCTTGCAATATGAACTATTTTCTATTTGGTATCTTTCCTTAATATCATGTTTTTGAGGGGGTTCATTGATGTTGTTAGACATAGTTGTATTGTAGTTCATTTATTTTCTGTGCTTCCTGTTACTGCATTGTGTGACTTCAGTCACAAGGTATTATTTCATTCTACCATTAAAGGATGCTTGGATGTTTTCCTGTTTTCAACTACTGTGAAAATGCTGCGCCAAACATTTTTGGTACTTGTGTTTTGATGCAAATTGCAGTGATTTCTGCTGTATGTATGCTTAGCAGTAGAGTTGCCAAGATAAAATGAATGTGTATTTACAATTTTGCTGGGTGATGCCAAAGAGTTCGATAAAAGATTTTCACTAATTTTTGCTCCCACTAGCACTGCAGGAGATTTCCTTGTGCAACAAATCCTTCCTAATATCTTATATTGATATTATTTTCAATTTTAGGTACTGACATACGATCATAGCAGTAATTTTTATTTTAACTCTCATTTCCCTGATAGTAGTAAGGTTGAATATTTTTTCCTACCTTCTACATTCTCTTATCTGAAATACCAATTTAAATCTTTAGCTAACCTTTCTTTTAGATGGTTAGTATTGTTCCTATTGATTTGTAGAATACACTCTGGATTTTTATGTTTTTAATTTTTAATTTTTTAAAAATATAAATCTACTTATTTTAATTGGAGGTTAATTACTTTACAATAATGTATTGGTTTTGCCATACATCAACATGAATCCACCACAGGTATACATGTGTTCTCCACCCTGAACTCCCCTCCCTCTTCCCTCCCCGTACCATCTCAGTATCTGGGTCATCTCAGTGCACCAGCCCCAAGCACCCAGTATCATACATCGAACCTGGACTGGCATTTCATTTCATATATGATATTATACATGTTTCAATGCCATTCTCCCAAATCATCCCACCCTCTCCCTCTCCCAGAGTCCTAAAGACTGTTCTATATATCTGTGTCTCTTTTGCTGTCTCACATACAGGGTTATCATTACCATCTTTCTAAATATGTTCTAAAATCAAGATCTCCTTCATGTGTCATTTTCCATGCAGTGAATTGCCTTTTTAAATATTTGAATACTTCTTTCTAATAAAATTTATCCATTTTTTCTTCTAGGGTATCATTTTTTGACTCCCATTAAGAATTCAGACATTATTTCTTCATTAAGGTTTTAGGTAGAAATAAGTAATGAAAACATCTGGGTTTTGAATTTTCTTAAAATATTGCATGTGTCCATTTGGATGAGTTGTGCTTTTCTATTTTTTTTAATTTTTATTTTATCTAAATTCTAAAATGTATTGACAATAATGTATTTGGAATATCTTCATATGATTATTTTAATGTTTCTGGAGTCTATTGATGTTCTGTGCCTTATTCCTGATATTGATTATTGGTGTCCTCTCTTTCTCTTGATCAGATTCTCAAGGTATTTATTGATTGTTCTGTTTTGTCTCTCACACACACACACAGAGCTTTGTGCTGTCTTGAGGGGCTGTCAAAAGTTTAGCTCTACCTCCCAAATTTTTGGTCATTCCTTGCTGCTGCTGCTGCTGCTGCGTCGCTTCAGTTGTGTCCGACTCTGTGCGACCCCATAGATGGCAGCCCGCCAGGCTCCCCCATCCCTGGGATTCTCCAGGCAAGAACACCGGAGTGGGTTACCATTTCCTTCTCCAATGCATGAAAGTGAAAAGTGAAAGTGAAGTCGCTCTTTCAGTTCAGTTCAGTCGCCCAGTCAGGTCCGACTCTTTGCGACCCCATGAATCGCAGCACGCCAGGCCTCCCTATCCATCACCAGCTCCCGGAGTTCACTCAGACTCATGTCCATCGAGTCCGTGATGCCATCCAGCCGTCTCATCCTCTGTCGTCCCCTACTCCTCCAGCCCCCAATCCCTCCCAGTATCAGTATCTTTTCCAATAAGTCAACTCTTCTCATGAGGTGGCCAAAATACTGGCGTTTCAGCTTCAGCATCAGTCCTTCCAAGGAAATCCCAGGGCTAATCTCCTTCAGAATGGACTGGTTGTATCTCCTTGCAGTCCAAGGGACTCTCAAGAGTCTTCTCCAACACCACAGTTCAAAAGCATCAATTCTTTGGCTCTCAGCCTTCTTCACAGTCCAACTCTCACATCCATACATGACCACAGGAAAAACCATAGCCTGGACTAGACAGACCTTAGTCGGCCAAGTAATGTCTCTGCTTAGGGACCTGATAAATGCCTTTAATGAAAGAGGGACTCTAAATGCCAAGTTCAGCCCTCCTCTAGATTTTCCTTGGTGATTCTGCAATTTCTTATTATTACCTCACTACTTCTGAGTGCACTAAAAATTTTGTTAAGGCAACCTAGCCTTCTCAGTGGAAGCACAATTGTTGAAAACTAATAATTAATCCTAAATCAGTTCACTCCAAAATTTGTTCACTTTTACCCTATACCAACACCAAGATAAAATCAATACCAAAATCAAATGTCTATCATATTCTGGCTGGTATCTTTTCTCATTATTTTATATCTATTTATCTTATCTCTCAATATATTCCTTGTGGTTCTACGGGTGATGTAAGCCTTATTCTCTTGGACCATGTCCAAACTCCTTCACACACACACAGAGCACCAAGCTGTGCAGAGAGTATTCAGTAACCCTTATTGAATAAAAATGGGTCAAACCTAATAAAGAGGGGAATTTTTAAAGGTTATTTCTGGCTATACAAGCCAATCAACTGCTCCACAACCTAATTCTCCAACAGTCAACTGATTTTTGCATGGTGTGAACAATGCTTGAAAATCCAGCCCAAGAAAATAGTACATATTGACAATTTGAAAATTGCTTCCAACCTTAATCCGCAAGCACCCCTCAAAACCACCAGCCCAAACAACCCCAAATGAATGGAGAATGTGGATTGAGGAGAAAGCACTGTTCTCCTCTGTGATGTTCTTTGCAGAACTCGTGTGAATATTATCAGTAAAGAGCAGTCCTAAATGTCCTCCTTTTAATAGACAGCTTCTTCTTTTTGCCATGTTGCATCCTTTCTGACTAGGTTTCTAAGCTACAGCATTGGTTTCTGATGATTATTCATATCATCATTATTCCAGACTAAAAGCCTTTAAGTAAATAACCACAACTTGAAACATTGTAGAGGATAATTCTTACATAACACAAACTTCATTATATGGATCTGTCATTCTCCCCTCCCTTCTCCAATTCCTTTCACTCTAATTTTTTTGTCTACTTAGTAACATTATTTCTTGTATACTTTTACACCATGTTCAGTATAAATGGTATAATTAGCAGTGGAAAATATTTTGTTGTCTTCCTACATTTATTTATGTTCAAAGGATCATGTAAAGTTCTGCTACATTAAAATTTAATTTGAAGGAAAATGAGTTTTGTTCATTTCTCAATGTAAAGCCCATTTCTGTTCAGCTTGTATGAATGATAAAATATTATCAGCCCATGTTTTTTCTATTTGGTTTCTAGGCATTTGTGTAAAGTAGTTAGGAAAAGCAAGTGTTGCTTTGTTAGGCATGTGTTCAAAGAAGTATTGTAGAGACATATTTTATTCTGGGCGCCCTGTCACCATGTCGACAGGGCCCAATCCATTATTTAGCAGTTAATTTGTTAATCGATTGACCAATTGGTTCAGGGATTTTTTGTTTTTTTTTTTTTTTTTACTCTTAGGTTACAAAAAATAAAAAATAAAAAACGAAAGAGAGTAAACAACAACAGCAAAAAAGCCTCTTCTGTAGGGCAAATTTAAGGAAATTGCATCAGAATCGAAAATGTACTTGTGTTTACAGATCTAGATTAAATCTGACACAGATTGGCAAACAATGAAAAAGGTTCTCTCGCTTGGAGCATAAACATTTTGAATCTCACCAGCCTGTTGTTAAATCTCAGAAATAAAGTAAACCAAATTGCCCTTCTGGGGTGGATGTGAGGGCACAAGGAGAGAGGGGTGAAAGTAACCCTGCATTTTCTATAAATCCAAATTTTTCTCTCCAAGGTCAGAGAAAGGGCAGGATGTTTTCTATTCTTCCAGGTCCTCTTACAGGTACCACTTTCCCCTTCTTTCTTTCAGTCTTTAGCTGAAAGTGGTAAAGAGTGAAGAAATGCCCTGTGAGTACATATACACTGATACCAAGGGTGCTTGTAGCATCTCAAGAAGAGAAGGATTGTGAAATTCACAATTTAAATTCATTTATATGGGTGATCAGATGATTGTGTGTGCAAAACAATAAATCAATTGGTTGCGATTGCTATTAATGATTTTAATAAAAAATGCAAATTGAGTCAATTAAATTTTATGTAGTAAATTCGTTTTTCTCTCTAGGTTCATTTGCATTTATTTTTAACTATATACTTTCAAGTACTATGAGGGGTGTGTGTGTATATAAAAGAGGAAAGTTCTTTCTTTCCTCCCCTAATTTTTCCCCTCAGTTCTTACTGATACCCTGTATCTTTTCCATGCCATTCCTTCTTTGTCCACTTTGCTAGTTTGAGGGAATCTAATTTGTGAGATATTCTGTAACTTTTCCTCAAGATCTGGTATTATGCCAAACATAAAACTGGAAACCAGCTACTTGAAAATACACACACACACACACACACACACACACACACACACACATGTTCTTTTAGCCCTTGGTGATGGTCCAGATTTTTACCCCTGTTCCTTATCTGTTCTTCACTCATCTCTCTATAAAGACAAAGTTAAGATTGCCTTGAGTTCACCTCCACTTTTAGGCTCCATCCAGACTACGTCCCCCACTGCCTATAGGGGATCTCCAGAGAAAGCATTTCCAGAATTACAGAAGATAAAGTTCAGCACTTGCTTAGTGTCCCTTAAATCAAAATTCACCCAAGGGAACAAAGTTACTGAGCTGATGCTAAGTAGAAGAATTCATTTCACTCTGCAACTACATTGCATTTTAAGACCCCAAAGACCCTCAGGGCCAAGAATAGCCCATCCCCTATAGTTGCACAGCTAATCTCTGATAAGGGTAGTGTTGAACTTTAGGAAGTATAACCAGGATAAGAGTGTGAACAGTAGGGCATCCTGTTGAAAAGTAAAAAGTGTGTTTAGTGTAATTTTCAAGAAAGATGGTAAAGGCCTTTGTCATTTGAGCCCATCAAATACCATTTAAAAATTATATTCCTCTGCTCACCCTGTTCTTGCTTTCTAGAATGAGGCCCAATTCCTGAAGTCAGTTTGACCTCCACTCACTGCTCTGTGCTTCACAGATGTCAGCTCTTCTGGGAAGCCTCTCTGAACTGTCCCCCACAGTCCTATATACACATTTCTATTATCAATGGCATTATTCTGTAATTTAACTCTTACCATGTATGTTTATTATCCCCTTTCTGCAGCATTTGTCTCAGCAGCAAGTTAAAGTGCTATTTGAAGCGGCTACTAAGTTGCTTCAGTTGTGTCCGACTCTGTGCGACCCCATAGACAGCAGCCCACCAGGCTCCCCTGTCCCTGGGATTCTCCAGGCAAGAACTCTGGAGTGGGTTGCCATTTCCTTCTCCAATGCATGAAAGTGAAATGTGAAAATGAAGTCGCTCAGTCGTGTCCGACTCCTGGCGACCCCATGGACTGCAGCCTACCAGGTTCCTCCGTCCACGGGATTTTCCAGGCAAGAGTACTGGAGTGGGATGCCATCGCGTTCTCTGTATTTGAAGCTAGGGCTCAACATTTCATCTCTATAGTTTTAACCACCTTGAGCTCCCAGTGTACAGTAGAGCCAAATTTTTCAGAGAGAAATGACAAAATTCAGTAGTTGAATTACCTTACATCAGTAAAGAGTAATATTTGCAAATTCAAGTTACACTCATTCATCAAGTTCAGGACATCCACTTAATCCTATTCTTTTCTTGATAATGCTCAAATTTCCTTAGTTGACTTGAATTTCAGGACCAAACAACAGCCTCTTGGTTCTAGAATCTAGAAGAATGGTGAACAAAGTTTGACATGCATTCAAGTCTTCTGAGGCCTTGTTAAAGCACAGGTTGCTGGGCTAAGCCCCAGAAGTTCTCATGCAGTAATTTGAGGTTGTTGTGTGTGTGTGTGTGTGTGTGTGTGTGTGTGTGTGTGTGTGTGCGTGTGTGTGTATGTTAGTTGCTCAGTCATGTCTGACTCTTTGTAAACCCATGGTCTGTAGCCCTTCAGATTCCTCTGTCTGTGGAATTCTCCAGGCAAGAATACTGGAGTGGGTAGCCATTCCCTTCTCTAGGGGGTCTTCTTGACTGAGGGATCTAACCTAGATCAATGCAGGAGCATTGAAGGCAGATTCAAGAAGGTCCAACTTAAAATTAGGGTTTGAGAATTTACATTGCAGATGGTGTAAGATGACTCAGGTTCAGAATCACTGTTCTAGAAAGCAATTAGCTGCAGCTTCTAGCTATGGCAGGCATTAGAGTTAGCCTCAGTCCTTAGAGCCTGGAGGTTTTAATTCACTCCTCACACTCTGGCTTCACGATGGTCCCAATCATTATGTTATTTTGCTAGAAAGCAGGAGTGGTGAGATAGTCAAATAGCAGTAGGGAAGGGTCTTTGTTTTGTTGGTCTTATGTAAGTTAAATGCATAAGAGAATATTTGTTTTCTTAGGCATTCTTCTCTTGGGACTTATCTATCAACCCTCATCCATATAGTTAAAGCAGAAGGACTCTTTGTGGCTTTATATATATATATATATATATATATATATATATATATATGTGTGTGTGTGTGTATATTTATATATATATGAGACATGATTCCCAGGGATGTGATTATTGGTCCAGGGATGAACATCTGGATACAGCTAATGCAATCACTCTCTTCTGAGAGAATATGAAATTGTCCTATGAGGCTCATCTTCTTGTGGCTCTATTTTGAACAAAGAAGATAAAACAGTACAGCATTTACCAGCCATTTTCTATTTGGTGAACTGAGATACAATCCAGACTACTGGAGAGAGAAAGGTGAGGAAGGTTAATTAGAGCAGAGCAGATATAAGAGGAGACCAGAGGGTAGTGAAGAAATCTCAGACCCAAACCCCTGCCTGCCCTTGTGCCCCATGGCGCATTCTGACCAATTATGATGAACTCTGCTTTTCACTTAATTGATCTTAATTTATTTTTCAATGAACAAACTAAATAATTTACCATACCAGGACATGCTTCTGTCATAAGCCAGAATACACAAGAAAATCCTTTGTTAACTTTCATATTTAGCAACATTTGTACAAAGTATCCATTTATTTCATTTTTAAAATATAATTGGTTACTTTGTGATAGGAGAGCTCTGTGATATTTGTGAGTTTTCTCTAGAATTTCTTAGGCCATTCTCATGATTCTATTCTGTTGGGAATTTTACTTTATAACAATGCATTACTTAGATATGTTCAATTAAACAAATGTCTTATTCTTCATGACTTACTCTGAGAAAGATTATTTTGACATACAGTCTGGATTTAACTATGGTAACAAAAAACCATGAATAGATCAGACACAGTGTAACTCAGAGTAAGAAGGAGAAAGAGAATAAAAGGTTAAGGAGACAAGAGAATTTACCCAATGGCATTTGAGGAAAGTGGGAGCATAGGCTTACTGGAGAAGTGTGTGGATATCAACCTGAGTCAGCAGCTCAATGATAAGCAGATGACACAGTCCATCTCTCAAAATTGCCCTGGAATGGATTAGCGTAACTAAAAGACACTGAATGCATGTCTTATGCCTAGGACCACTCATTCCATTTGATCTCCAAGACCTAGTTTCCATCTCACATCCTCTGAGAAGTGTTCCTTCATTTCCCCAGTTCAGGCTGATTACTAGCCCAAATATCTGCATTACTTATTGCATGTAACTGCTGTTAGGTTGGGAGTTCTAGTCATCTCATAACATTTTCACGATTTTTTTCAGCTGATATTTTGTGTTTTTATTTTAGGTTCACTTGTTTTTGTGTGCTCAATAAGTTAGCAAACACATAAAAATCAAAGTACCGGTACTTTACTATGTCTATCATTGCAAACTTCACAGATATCACCAACCCAGAAGAATAAATGTTTGAATTATGGAAGAATTAAAATGATGGAATCTTAGAATTTAATGTTGAAAGCTAGACGTTATCTACTGTAGCATTTCACCTCCAAACTCTTTATTGAATATTTATGTGCTCTTTATTATATCCAGTTTGGCTGAATTGATTAAGGGGATTAGTTACAAATTTGTTCAGGATAATTTTACAGTTGGCTAGCTGTTTTGAAAATATGTCAACATTTTTTAAACACCCAGATTAGCAACTAGTAGTTCTCTTGGGCATTCTGAATTTCACTCATATGACTAATAGAATAGCAACTTCTAGCCTGGTGGGCTACAGTCCATAGGGTCACAAAGAGTCAGACATGACTGAAGTGACGGAGCTCACACAAACACACTCATAGTTACTTGTAGGGCTTGCCAGATGGTTCTAGTCCTACAGAATTTATCTGCCAATGCAGGAGATGCAAGAGACACAGATCGATTCCTGGGTCAGTAAGATCCGTTGCAGGGGAAAATGGCAACCCACTCCATGTATTCTTGCTTGAAAAATTCCATGGACAAAGGAGCCCAACAAGCTACAGTCAATGGGGTCACAAAGAGTCAGACACAACTGAGCACACATGCAGGCAAGCCATAGAACTTACAATATATAAGGACATAATTCTATCCTTATAGATACAAACACACACCCACTTCTTCTGTGAAGGAATATATAAACAAGGGACACACATATACTATGACAGTTTAGAGCATTATTTTCACATAAAATATATATATACATATACATATATATGGGTGTATACGTGTGTGTTTGTATATATGAGCACATATATATGCATACATATATATATGAAAGAGTAGAGTGAAAAAGCTGGCTTAAAACTCAACATTCAAAAAAACTAAGATCATGGCATTCAGTGCCATCACTTAATGGCAAATAGCTGGGGAAAAAAATGGAAACAGTGACAGATGTTATTTTCCTGGGCTCCACAATCACTGTGGACAGTGACTGCAGCCTTGAAATTAAGACACTTGTTTCTTGGAAGCAAAGCTATATCAAACCTAGACAGTGTATTAAAAAACAGAGACGTCACTTTGCCAACAAAGGTCCATGTAGTCAAAGCTATGGTTTCTCCAGTAGTCACATATGGATCAACATATGGATTTGAACCATAAAAAAGGCTGAGAGCTGAAGAATTGATGTTTTTGAACTGTGATGCTGGAGAAGACTCTTGAGAGTCTCTTGGACAGCAAGGTTTTGTCCCTTGGACAAACCAGTCAATCCTGAAGGAAATTAGTCGTGAATATTCATTGGAAGGACTGATGCTGAAGCTCCAATACTTTGGCCACCTGATGTGAAAAGCTGACTCATTGGAAAAAAGCCCCTGATGTTAGGAAAGATTAAAGGCAAGAGGAGAAGAGGGAGACAGAGGATGAGGTGATTGGATGTTATCAGTGACTCAATGGACACAAGTTTGAGCAAACTTCATGGGATAGTGAAGAAAAAGTAAGCTTGGCGTACTGTAGTCCATGGGGTCACAAAGAGTAAAACGTAACTGAGACTGAACAACAAAAGAGATGAATTACTTAGAGGTGTTGAAGTCAGATATGCACACAATATCATACATACACCCACACAGACTCATCTTTCACTCATTATTTTCAAGATCTTGGATCACATAGTTTCACTTGTCCCCATATATAGATAATGCAGCAAAACAAATACAACTATAATAACCTGAAAACACTACAACCCATTCCAAACAGTGAATGAAATCTATGAAAAATGGTTATTTTAGACTCATTATTACAGAGACACAAAATCTCCAGTAAAGAAACATTTATCCCAACAACTTGTTTCTTACCATAGAGGAAACTTGAACTGAGTTTCACAAACTTTGCATCAAAGTTGAGTCTCTCTTCTAAAGTGAATAGAAAACAGTAGTCAATCCTTATCTATCCTCAGCTCCTGGGAAGTCAGAAATTACAATATCCATTTTCAGCAGTGCAAATTGAGTGCACTCATGACCTGAATGTCATACTGAGCCAAGAATTGACCTCTTTCTTGACCTGGGCCTTTGTGTTTTCCTTCAGGCAAAAAGAGAATCTGCCAGACATCATTAAGCATGATTTCTTCCTCCAACAGGCTTTCAATCTAAGCTGTATTTTACTTAGAATCCACACACAGGGGAAAGCAACAGCTCAGAGCCCCGCTAGAAATGAGCAATAACATTCAAACGAAAATTGGAAGCTGAAGATCTAATCATTAACAACAGATGGTTCAACTTGAATCCAATAAACAAGTTTTGTTGTTTGCTTTCCTTTCCCTCCATATCCCCTTGAACTTCGTGTGAGCGTGTGTGCATGTAAAAGTGCTGGGCCCTACGTCAGCAGCATGGATGACTCACCTGATGGAAGGAAAGCTTTTATGGCCCAGCTGGAATCTTTTCAACTTGAAACACACTTGATAGTCTGATGTAGAAAGCAAGTCCAAGTCTGTAGCACGTCTGCTCTATTTGTTTTCTTTATGAGAGTTTAGTGACTGTAGTGTCCCTTAATGTGCTTTGACAAAGCCTCTTTATCTGGTCATATTGCTGTTCTTTGTTTGGTCTCCAGCCAGGGCACTTGCTTTCCTGAAATCACAAACCCAGAGGGCATTTGTCATGCCTGCCTTGTCTTTATATTCTATTTTAAAGAAGAACTTGAGGATACTATATGAAGAATACCATACTAAAGAATATGATGAACATTGGGATTCTATATTAGAAAACATCATAATCAAAATAGGTGAATGTGGTGCCCAAAGTGTAGCTTCTGGTAAGCAGATAATCAAGTTTTAGCTTTTTTTTTTTTTTTTTTTTTTTTGTCACTAGGCATGGTTCGGTTTAGTTCAGTTCAGTTACTCAGTCATGTCTGAATCTTTGTAACACCGTGGACTGCAGCACACCAGATTTCCCTCTTCTTCACCAACTCCTGGAGCTAGCTCAAACTCATATCTATTGAGTCAATGATGGCACCCAACCATCACATGCTCTGTCATCCCCTTCTCCTCCTACCTTCAATCTTTCACAGCATTAGGGTCTTTTCCAATGACTCATTTCTTTGCATCAGGTGGCCAAAATATTGGAGTTTCAGCTTCAGCATCAGTCCTTCCAATAAATATTCAGTATTGATTTCCTTTAGTATTCACTGGTTGGATTTCTTTGTTGTCCAAAGAACTCTAAAGAGATTTCTCAAATACCACAGTTCAAACACATCAGTTCTTTGGCACTCAGCATTCTTTATAGAACAACTCTCACATCCATACATGACTACTGGAAAAATCATAGCTTTGACTACACAGATCTTTGTTGGCAAAGTAATGTCCCTGCTTTTAAAAATGCTGTTGGTCATAGCTTTTCTTCCAAGGAGCAAGCATCTTTTAATTTCATGGCTGCAGTCACCTTGTGCAGTGATTTTGGACCCCCCAAAATAAAGTATCTCACTGTTTCCATTATTTTCCCATCTATTTGCCATGAAGCTATGGGACCGGATGCCCTGATCTTAGTTTTCAAACGTTGAGTTTTAAGCCAACTTTTTCATTCTCCTCTTTCACTTTCATCAAGAGGCTGTTCAGTTCTTCAGTTTCTGCCTTAATGGTTGTGTCATCTGAGTATCTAAGGCTATTGATATTTCTCCCAGCAATCTTAATTCCAGCCTGGCATTTCAAATGATGTACTCTGAATATAAGTTAAATAAGCAGGGTGACAATATACAGCCTCGGTGGACTCCTTTCCAAATTTGGAACCAGTCTGTGATTCAATGTCCTGGACTAACTATTGCTTTTTTACCTGCATATAAATTTCTCAGGAGGCAGGTCAGATGGTCTGGTATTCCCACCTCTTTAAGAATTTTCCAAGTTTGTTGTGATCCATACAGTCAAAGGCTTTGGTGTGTTTAATAAAAAAGTAGATGTTTTTCTGGAACTCTCTTGCTTTTCAGATGATCCAACAGCCATTGGCAGTTTGATCTCTGGTTCCTCTGCCTTTTCTAAATTCAGCTTGAACACCTGGAAGTTCAAGGTTCACGTACTATTGAAGCCTGGCTTGGAAAATTTTGAAGAAAACCTTGTGTGCAACAGGACCCAGGAGAGAGGATCAGTGACCCCATAACACTGACCCAGACTTGCCTGTGAGTGTCCAGGGGCCTTTGGCAGAGGCACGGATCAGCAGTTGACTACTACAGGTTCAGGGGCACTGAGTGCTGCAGTGTGTACATGGGACCCTCTGAAGGAGGCCACCATTATCTTCACTAACTCCACCATAGTTTGGCCTCAGGCCAAACAACAGGGAAGAAACACAACCCCCCCCCCCCCAATCAACAGAAAATTGGATTAAAGATTTATTGAGCATGGCCCTGCCCATCAGAACAAGACCCAGTTTCCCCCACAGTCAAGTCTCTCCCATCAGGAAGATTCCATAACAATCAGATAAAACTAATCAAATTGATCACATGGACTACGTCCTTGTCTAACTCAATGAAACTATGAGCCATGCCCTGTAGGGCCACAAAAATTGGACGGCTCATGGTGAAGAGTTATGACCAAATGTGGTCCACTGGAGAAGGGAATGGCAAACCACTTCAGTATTTTTGCCTTGAGAACCCCATGAACAGTAGGAAAGGGCAAAAAGATATGACACTGAAAGATAAACTCCCCAGATCGGGAGGAGTCCAATATGAGGATAGTTGAGAAATAACTAAGGAAGAATGAAGAGACTGAGTCAAAGCAAAGACAATGCCCAATTGTGGATGTGACTGATACTGGAAGTAAAGTCCGATGCTGTAAAGAACAATATTGTGTAGGAACCTGGGATGTTAGGTCCATGAATCAAGGTAAATTGGAAGTGGTCAAACAGATGATGACAAGAGTGAACATTGATATTTAAGGAATCGGTGAACTAAATGGACTGGAATGTGCAAAATTAACTCGGATGATCGTTATATCTACTACTGTGGGCAAGAATCTCTTAGAAGAGGTGGGGTAGCCCTCATTGTCAACAAAAGAGTCTGAAATGCAGTTCTTGGGTGCAATCTCAAAAACGACAGAATAGTCGCTGTTTGTTTCCAAGGCAAACCATTTAATATCACAGTAATCCAAGTCTATGCTCCAACCAGTAATGCTGAAGAAGCTGAATTTGAACAGTTCTATGAAGACCTATAATACATTCTAGAACTAACAGCCAAAATAGATGTCCTTTTCATCATAGGGGACTGGAATGGAAAAGTAGAAAGTCAAGAGATAACCTGGAATAACAGGTAAATTTGGCCTTGGAGTACAAAATGAACCAGGGCAAAGGCTAGCATAGTTTTTCCAAGAAAATGCACTGGTCATAGCAAACACCCTCTTCCAACAACACAAGAGATGATTCTATACATGGACATCACCAGATGGTCAATACCAACATCAGATTGATTATATTCTTTAGAGCCAAAGATGGAGAAACTCTATACAGTCAGCAAAAACAAGACTGGGAGCTGACTGTTGTGCAGATCATGAACTCCTTATTTCAAAATTCAGGCTTAAATTGAAGAAAGTAGGGAAAACCACTAGACCATTTAGGTTTGACCTATATCAAATCCCTTACAATTATACAATGGAAGTGATAAATAGATTCAAGGGATTAAATCTGAAAGAGTACCTGAAGAACTTTGGACAGAGGTTCATGACATTGTACAGGAGATAGTTATCAAGACCATCCCCAAGAAAAAGAAATGTAAAAAGGCAAAATGGTTGTCTTAGGATGTCTTACAAATAGCTGAGTAAAGAATAGAAGCTAAAGGCAAAGGAGAAAAGGAAAGATATACCCATTTGAATGCAGTTCCAAAGAATAGCAAGGAGAGATAAGAAGAAAGCCTTCCTCAGTGATCAGTGCTAATAAAGAGAGAAAAACAAAAGACTAGAGATCTCTTCAAGAAAATTAGAGATGCCAAGGGAACATTTCATGCGCATTTCTGCTTCTGCTGGATTCCCAGCAGAAGAAGAAGATATTAAGAAAAGGTGGGCAAGAATACACAGAAGAACTGTACAAAAAAGATCTTCACAACCCAGATAACCTTGATGGTGTCATCACCCACCTAGAGTGAGACATCTTGGAATGAGAAGTCAAGTGATCCTTAGGAAGAATCTCTATGAACAAAACTAGTGGAGATGATGGAATTGCAGCTGAGCTATTTCAAATCCCAAAAGATGATGCTGTAAACGAGCTGTACTCAATGAGCCAGCAAATTTGGAATACTCAGCAGTGGCCACAGGATTAGAAAAGGTCACTTTTCATTCCAATCTCAAAACAAGGAAATGTCAAAGAATGTTCCAATTACCTCACAATGCACTCATCTCACTCATCTCACTTTTCTAGCAAAGTAATGTACAGTGGGTATATCTTTAATATTTGTAGAATGACTTATCCTTTGAATCATGTATATAAAATAGTTCCAATGTTATTTTATGTTTAGTCTATTACTATATCCTTAATATCCAAATTAGTGACAGCAAGTGGAGTGCAGTCCAGTTAACAGCGCAGTTTATTTAAAAAATAAATCATCATTAATTAATTATTTCCACAAAAGTATAGAAAACGATGAGGTACAATTCCTTTCTAAACCCTGTTGTTACTCTCTACAGCTCTTTTATGTGAGAAATCAGCTGAGGGAACTTTTGCTGTATTTGTGCGTGCATGCGCAATTGCTTCAGTCATATCCAACTCTTTGCAACCCTGTGGACTGTAGCCCATCAGTCTCTGCTCTCCGTGGGATTCTCCAGATAAGAATACTGGAGTGAGTTTCCTTGCCCTCCTCCAGGGGATCTTCCCAACCCAGGGATCAAACCCATGTCTCCTGCATTGCAGGCTGATTCTTTACCTACTGAGAAACCTGGGAAATCCTTGCTTTATTTAGATGAACCCAAATCTTAGTCTACTTAGCTTAAAAAGTGTTACCTGAGCCTCAGTCCAAATCTTCTATTTTCCCAGTGGTCATATATCCAGAGACCATGAGAGTCCTTTCACATTATGGAATCTTCCTCTAGTCATTATTTATCCACAGGATATGGAGGATTTTTCAAATTCCTCTTTCGGCTATTTTTTAGCCTTTATGGATTTCATCCCTGATTGCTAGGCATTTATTAACACAAGGAGTTTCTCCCTCTAAATCATAAAGGTGCATGAGGCCAAAGAAACATGAAAACTGAAGCTTTCTATGTCTAAACTCATTACCATAACAAATAAGAAATAACATAATTTACATCGCCCAATTTAGTTAATGTTTGTTTAATGTTTATGCTGTATTTTTCAGAAAATGTGTTGTTTCCTTTTTACTTAAATCATATTGCAAAAGTTAAATTCAGTAAGTCACAGACAAGGAGGAAATCCTCACAATACATACACCCAATAAGAGATGTATATTTCTAATACATGTAGAAATCTTCAAATTAGCAAGAAAAAGGCAACCCAATTAAAATAGATAAAAGACATAAGCAATCATTTGACCAAAATAACTTAATTAATTAATGCATGCATGCATACATAATCCAACAAGTATGTGACAAAAGTCATGAGGAAAATCCACTCTAAATTTATCAAATGGCTAAAATGAAAAGACCAGCAACATCAAAGATTGGCAAGAATGTGAAGCAAGTGGAAATGTTTTATATTGGTAATGTGAGTGTCAAACATGTTAGATGGCTGGTGATTATCTAAACTTATGATTTCCTTACCACTGAACAATACGATTTATAGGTGTATTTTGACAAATTATAATTTATGATGCCTTTCTTCCAGTCACTTCACTTATGAAATTGTTTGCATGAAAGTCAAGTGTCAATGACTTCACAATCCTGGACTGAGATATTCTTGGAACTCTAGTTTTAAAAAAGAAGTAATGTATGGTCATTGAGGTAAAAAGGAAAAGAGAAGAATAGAAATAATTCAGAAAGAGGCTGCTTCCTTTCCAAATGATTAATTAGGATTTAGGATTTGATGGGGGGAGGCAGAAAATAGGAGTCATTCTGGTCTTCTCTCAAAAGTTGAGGGGACCAGTATCTGGAGAAAGTGGGAAGCACAGACTAGAATTTTTGGGAAGTTCTCAATATCAAAAAAGACTTAATCCCATTGCAGAGAAGTAGAATTAACAGAGAAGACCAGAATTAACATCCAGCCGCAAAGAGAAGAAAGTAAGAGAAGTGACACATGCTATTTCAAGATCCAGGACATGCCACCTTGCCTTCAAGGCCAATCTCTGACAGTAGTGAATTGCTAACTAATAAGTTCATGGTAGTCACAGGTAGATGCTCCTGAGAAGGCAGAATGTGAAGATAACTCAGATAACTCAGGCATCTTTTGGAAGGAGTTTACCCCAGACTCTTCAGAACTTAGGAATGGAAACAGCAGACCATCATTTCTTCTCTCACAAATGTGTAAGAAGAGTTCTTGACTTCAGGAGACAAACTAAAACTTTTGCGTCAGAAGAACTCAATGATTGGAAATGTTTACATTCTACGTATATTTCTGCTGATTATTAATCTCAGTAAATTTCTTTCCTGGGGATGCTAAGGTTAGCTGCCATATGTTTTAAAACATAAAGTTTTGAAAATCTCTGCCTCAATAATGAAGTTTGGTTATTGTCAATCACTTGTAGATCAATGATACTAGTCATCAATGATTAAAAATGAGGAGGCTTGATTGGGAGAAAATTCAAAGGGTTTCTTGGTTTTACTGTTTTATTTATTTTTTCTTTCATTTCTTCCTAATAGCAATCAAGGTATCACACTTCAATTTAAATAATGACATAATTATGAGCAATAATCAAGTATTGCAAACCTATCATGCTGCTGTTGCTGCTAAGTCACTTCAGTTGTGTCCAACTCTGTGTGACCCCATAGACGGCAGCCCACCAGGCTCCCCCGTCCCTGGGATTCTCCAGGCAAGAACACTGGAGTGGGTTGCTATTTCCTTCTCCACAAACCTATCATATTGGTGGCTAATTTCCAATGGCTCATTAAAATCATTTTTTTCCCGCATAGATAGTTGGATGATCATAATGCTAATGTTGAGTCCCTTGTGGAAAGGAGGCAAGTTTTACACATGGATTTACTTGCAACCCTAACATGTTGACTGAAGGAAGCATCACTGGCTCTCAGCAATAATGAAAAGAATAAACGACTACTTAAAGCTGACTGTGTTGCTGTTTCTGACTCTTTCTGTTGTTTTTAAGCAAGAAGATTAATCATTCCTGCTTTCAGTACTTTGAATGAACTTGTAATGCTCATATTGGACATAAATCTAGCTTTGACCCATAAAATGTAGAGAGACATGATACTGAGCAGAATCTCTGCCAGACACTGTGTGACTTCAGTGACCTGGTTCCTGGGAAGGAAGCACTCAGAACCCAACACGATCCCAAGCAACATGCACCAAGAGATCTGCTGCTGGTATAACTTGAGCAGCAACTAGATCTTTACTGTTGAAGCAGCTATGATTCTATAGGGCTGATGAATATATTCCATTTATCAGTTGAGTAGGCAGGGAAAGTGTGTCACCAGTTGAATGAATGCCTGACTTAACTCAAAGCTGTGTTTATCGCTGATAGATTTTATGAAACTGTCTAAGCAGTTCAATAGCCTTCCCCCACTTACAGCAAATTTAGGATAGGGTCTTTTGTACCCAAGCAAGCCAAAAAATATGACTGAACATCCAAATTCAGGTCAATCATCAAGGCATAGAACAGAGTAGATTTTCACACAAAAGGTAAGAAAAAGCATCAGGCCTAAGACAGTTGTGCTAACCAGAAATTCTGGTTAGAGTTTTGTTATTATAGAGGAATACAACTGTGTAATATGTTATGAAAATTTATCACTGTTCGTTTCTTATTGCCTAGTTGATTTCCTTATTGACTTAATTTGTATTTTTTCATAGCTTCTTAACAAAGTGACTGTAGGAAAGTGTTGTATACACTCCTCCCAGTTTGATTGAACTACAGGGATAAGAAGCTTTTCATTCTGACCTGATTTACTGCTGACAGTGGTAGTTATGATTTTTATTGGAAATTTTTTTCTGAAGAATTTTATTCCTAAAAAAGACACTTGTCCACAAATAACTTTTGCTCAACTCAGACAGCATAAGGTGGTATATAAGCTTATGTGACTGAAAAACTAAAGGTCAACTAGGGTCCACATTTCATTTTTATTTTATACCTTCAGTTATCTTACATTTTATCTGTATTTTGGGGGTTGAAACTTTCAACTATTTTTTAAAAAATGGGACAAAACAAGGACTAGAACAATATCCTTTGTAATAAATTGAAAAGGAAAAAAGATACTACCCTTAAATTTTAGAATAGAATCTCTCCCTCAATCTGATTGGTATAATTTTGGTAAACTATCTTCTCAGGATGATCATGTGTGGAAACATCATGACTTGATTGGGTCAAACCTGCATGCCTGAGCCCATCACTAATAAGAGGGACGGGATTTTGGTCAGCTTTCTCTGAACTGATGAACCATGAGGGTGATTTGTCATTACTGGGGGTTTGTTGGTCTAGGAGAAGGGGCCATGTATGCTGAGTAGGTAACCTTAATAGGGGTCATTTTACTGATGGTGGTTGTGGTTTAATTACTAAGTTGTGTCTGATTCTTACTGACACCATGGACTGTAGCCCATCAGGCTCCTCTGTCCATGGGATTTCCCAGGCAAGAATACTGGAGTGGTAGCCATTTTCTTCTCTAGGGGTTCTTCATGACCCAAGGATCCAAACCACATCCCCTGCATTGCAGGCAGTCTCCTGCATTGCAGGCAGTCTCCTGCATTGCAGGCAGATTCTTTACTGACTGAGCCACCAGGGAACTTTATTGATATGGAGCCTAAATGCTGAGGAATACAAAGTCAAATGAGTGTGGTAATAGTTTTTTTTTTTTTTTTTTTTTCTTCCAAAGTTTTTCTACTTGTCTTCATAATAAATTGCACATTCACGAAATACTTGTCTCTTTACTATCCCTCTTGAGTATGTCTGCTTTTTAATATTTATATGTGTATATTTTTCCCTCTGCCAAAGATATGGTTTTATAACAGATCTGCTTACTAAAGTGAAAGTCATTCATTTGTGTCTGGCTCTTTGTAAACCCATGGACTTTCACCCGCCAGACTCCTCTGTCCATGGAATTCTCCAGGCAAGAATACTGGGGTGGGTTGCCATTTCTTTTTTCCAAGGGATATTCCCAAACCAGGGATTGAACCCAGGTCTCCTGAATTGCATGCAGACTTTTTACCATCTGAGCCACCAGGGAAGTCCAAAAAAATGACACAGGGCCAGCGGGTTATGGGAATGGGGTAGCAGTAGTAGTAGTCGCTCAGTCCTGTCTGACTCTCTGTGACCCCATGGACTGTAACCTGCCAGGCTCCTCTGTCCATGGGATTCTCCAGGCAAGAATACAAGAGTGGATTGCCATTCCCTTCTCCAGAGATTAAAGTTCTAAATATCCTTCAAGTCCCAGTTAAATTATCTTCTCCTTGGAATCTGTCCTGATCATTTCAGCCCACAGTGATCTCATCTTCCAATGACCTGTATAGTACTTGTTGTCAAAACTATGAGTTTATTAATTAATTATTTACTGTCTTATGACATAATCAGTACCTGACATTGCTATGGCTTACCATTTCATTAACCTTTATGTGTGTTCTAGTCTTGCATTCCATATTTTCCTACAATATTTGACTTCCAAAGGAAAAAAAAAAAGACCATTTTTTCATTTAAGATCATTTTTGTAATTCTCCACTAAAGAGATTGCAAAGTAATATGCATAATTTGTTTTTTCAATAAATAGAATGATAGAATTGCTACCTAAAGAGGTGGCAAAACACTACTTCAAAATTCTAATACTACTAGAACTTCTATAAGTACAAATTACACACACACACACACACACACACACACATATATGCAAAGCTTTTTTTATGTCAGCCTGCACAAACAAAATTTGAAAATGAAATGATTATCCTTCATCTCCGAAGATGGTTTGAACAAGCAATGCCCATTAATAGAAAGGGTCTATCCTTGTAATAAAGGGTTCATTTCAACATTCACTCAGGTTTGGTTATTTCTACAACTCAGGTTCATTCTAATCATATATAATAGATCAGGTTTTGGGGACTGATATTAAAAAACACTACAGTTTCCTTCACTGAGATTTTTCTTCTGGCCCTGTTTGCAAGAATCACAGTTGAGTCGTAGAAATGCTTACTAGAGAACAGTGAATAAAATAACAATAACAAGAAAATGAGATTGCATTTGTTTTCCATACATGAAGAAGAGATAAATTGAACTTCATTAATTCATCAAATATTTCTTGAATACTTACCATTTTCTAGGCTTCCCTGGCAGCTAAGTTGCTATAAGAGTCAACCTGCAATGCAAGAGACCCAGGTTTCATCCTTAGGTCCAGAAGATCCCCTGGAGAAAGGAATGGCTACCCACTCCAGTATTCTTGCCTGGAGAACTCCATGGACAGAGGAGCTTAGCAGGTTATAGTCCATGGAGTCACAAAGAGTCAGACACAACTGAACATCGAGTACTACCATTTTCCCTATTTGAAAATTAAACAAGTAACATTCTAAGTTTATAGTCAGCTTTAAATTAGTCACTTTCCCAAGATTACACAAAGAAGCAATATCAAGGAAAAGCCTGAATTTCAGATTTTTATTGTCTTTATGCACACTACCTCCAGAGAGTCCCCTTGGCCCCCAACACATTTTCCCATATTTTCTGATGACCTTAGATGTGAATGCTGATGATGGCTGGTGGAGAAATTGGGTTGTCTGTGGTCATGAACTGCAGCAAGGGTATCTGCTCCACCTGCCTTGTCTCCCTCCTGTATACATTCATTGGATGGAAACGCATACCCGACTTCCTTAGCTGAGGGTCTCCAGCCAGTCCTCATCCTACTAACTTATACAACTCCTTGACCTGCCGATCAGTATAGCCCACCCTCCACCCAAAGTTTCTTCTAGGTACTGTTTGAATCCAGTGACCCATTCTGGGAGGGCTCTGGAGTTTATTTCCAGTCTGTTTCCAGTGTTAATTTCATATAATTGATCTTAGAAAATGCAATTAGGCAACATAAATTATTCTTTTTCGATTAAATATTTAACCACAACAGAAACAATGAATATCCTAAATACATTAATTTAAAATCTTTCTCTAAGAAATGTGAGATGATTGTTTTTTTCCCAGAAGTGAAAAATTATCTGTAAAGAATACAATAAAAATAAGAAATATTTTAAGTTAATTTGTGAACAAAATAATAAAAATGGCTGTATTACTGTGTTACAAATCAATTATATTAATAATGAAACCTTATACAAGTTTACTTTTATTTAATTAGTTGCATCAGTATGTGCTGTAATTGTTAATGCATCACACTATAAAAGATGAAATAAGGTTAAATGGCAGTTCCCAAAACATGTATATTTTACAATGTGAGGAAAAATCACAGCAAAATATCATAAATAATGTAAAAGGACTTCTAAATTGTTATGTTTGTTAGAAATCATTTGTGGGTGAGGAGGGTGAAAATAATAATAATTATAATAGTTTCCAGAAATAATTTCTCCTCCTCCTCCCGGTTAATATTTAGATCATAAACTATCAGAACTGAAAGTTCTCATGCAATAACTAATTTACCTCCTCCATTTTTAAAAATAGAAAATGAAAATTCTGATGCTTTCAAGGAGTGAAGAGATTTGCTCAAGGCCAGCCCAGTACTTAGTTTATTAAAGAATAGAGTTAGAACCCTGATTTTATGAACTCTCAGACAACACAGGGTTCTTCAACTTCATAATGCTTTATTCCATTCTCCAGTAATGATTATGAAACATACATTTCTCTTTGATTCTCAGAAATTTCCCCCTATGGCTAACATAATTTACTTGAAATGTGAGAACATAGCACAAAATAAAAGTTGCATTGAGTCACAGGGAAATAAAAATCGTACCCTATTTTGTGCTGCTAAGTACAGCTGATACTTTGGATGCTGACGGGCAATAATTTAAACAAAACTGACACTGTGCTGTTTTTATGGATTTCTTTTTTTTTTTTTTCCTGGGAACTGATCCCATTTCTTTATTTTTGGGTTTGCTTATATACCTTTTGTTACACATAGGGATGAATACAGAGTCACACGGGGGTCAGCAGTCCTGGCCTTTATCAAAATCAGGTCCTTTACATAAAAAAATCATATGGGTTTTACATCAACTTCTGGCCATGAGGCCTGCTGATATTTTACGACCCTTTCTTTCTTTTTTTTTTTTTCAGGGATGACAAGTTTAACAGTTATAATTTTATTTTATTTTTTAAATTTTATTTATTTTTTTATTTTTAAAATTTTAAAATCTTTAATTCTTACATGCATTCCCAAACATGAACCCCCCACCCACCTCCCTCCCCATAACATCTCTCTGGGTCATCCCCATGCACCAGCTCCAAGCATGCTGTATCCTGAATCAGACATAGACTGGCGATTCAATTCTTACATGATAGTATACATGTTAGAATGTCATTCTCCCAAATCATCCCACCCTCTACCTCCCTCTGAGTCCAAAAGTCCATTATACACATCTGTGTCTCTTTCCCTGTCTTGCATACAGGGTCATCATTGCCATCTTCCTAAATTCCATATATATGTGTTAGTATACTGTATTGGTGTTTTTCTTTCTGGCTTACTTCACTCTGTATAATCGGCTCCAGTTTCATCCATCTCATCAGAACTGATTCAAATGAATTCTTTTTTACGGCTGATAATGCATTTCATCTTGGGTACACTGGACGTATTGTTGTCTTGGCTTATGCTGCATCTAATACTGAGGTTTGGAAATTTACACAACTTGAGAACTGCAGACTTCCTTCTTCAAACGGCAGACAGCACAAAAATGGTTATTTTCCTCCCATATTCTGTTAGCTTGTTTATTAAAATTTTCATATTTAAGGAAACAGAGAGCAATAGTTGATTAAGATTAACAATACTCTTTTACTCTTTATAGATAGTTTATTGACTGATTTATTTTCTTAACTTTTTGACATTTTGATTAAATAATTTTCTCTATATTTGCAAACTTTATCAAATGGGCCTGTATTCTACTGGAACTTAAGACCACATTCTGTGGAAAGTTACACACACACAAGCTCACAATCAAAGAACAACAAAACAAAACTTATAATCACTAAACAAAGATGAAAAGAATAAAAACCCCATAAGCACAATATGAATAAAATTAAAGGGTAACATTGGACTTTCTTCAAGTTTTCTTGGATCATCCTATTATCCTGCCCACTGTATTTTGTGCTCATATTTTCTTTTAAGTAGGAAAAAAAGAAAAAGACCCTATTATTCTTTTGCCGGTTGGGTATAGAGGAGGTAAGTATTTGTGTATCCCTCCATTTCTGTCCCTATCTCTGTTTTCTGTCTTTCTCTGCTATTGTTTTTATCTTCTAGAAAACTATATTTTCTCCAGAATAGCCAGGGTAAAAATGTGTCTCTCTTTGGGATTTTATGAATGATGAAGATGGCAATGTTCTTAGGATCGCAATATGTGTGATCTGGGTACTGATTTGTTTTTCATAATTTGTTAATCTATTCAATGAAAATTCCCCCAAACATATAAACACTGAGATCTAGAGTTATAGTGACTTGCATATATTGGAAGAAATTAAAAATAACTCTCCTGTCTCCTGTATAGGTAAGTGGTTTCACAGGTATTCTCTGGATGGAGCAGACATGTTTAGGCTCTGCCTCTTTCACGGCAGGAGAATCCCAAAATGCACATAAAAGGACTTCAGATCCAGCACCAGGTAGGAAGGCTTCTGCTTGCAATGAACGTGCACATTGCACTCTCACAAGGTCTCAGTTTTATGAAAACGTCAGATCTTGGTTTTGGACTCTAATTAATTCTATGTCTTTTGTGACTTTTGATATATAGAAACTAATGTAAATTTTAACATGTACTGTCATGATTCAGTTAATTATTTATAAAATAGTGGCCTACCATATATATTTACCTTGTAAAAGAAAGTGGGGTGGAATATTTTACTGAGATTGGTCCAGGAAAACCTGAGTCACTAATTTTATATACAAAAAAAAAAAAAAAAGATATCAACCTAGTTATACTAAGGATCTGAGGCAGCTAACAAAATTTGAGATGCTTAAATAAATAAAAATAAATAAGATAGTTGAAATAAGTGGGAAATACATATGCACAATGTCCTAGTAATATTTGTGTAGAAGATTGTCAGGTTTGGTTGTAAGCATCCTTGCAGTTCAAGCAAAGAGACTATAGGCACAGTGTGCATAATGCACATTCAGGTATTTGTTGACTTGATAGTATGGCTGTTTTGCAAATTATTAGCAGGTTTGTAACAAAAGTTAATAAATCACATCAAATACTTTTACATGATGTTTGAACATCTCAAAGGGGGAGCATCTCAAAATGGTTCATTCTATGATCTGTCCCTCAGTATGTATTGAATGCAATATTGAATGTAAGAAACTAGCACTGTCTTTACAAAAGTTATTTTTCTCATTAAAATATGAGACCTGTAGCCTAAAATTAATGGCTTCTCAAAACCAAGGATTTATCTAAGTTCCTAAAAGTCCATCTTTAAAAATAATTTTAAAATAAAAATAAAATATATAAAGCTAAATACAAACCAATTATAAGTTACAAGTAAATTTCCTGTTTCCTTTTCATACTGTTCATGGGGTTCTTGAGGGAAGAATACTGAAGTGGTTTGACAGTCCCTTCTCCAGTGGCTCATGTTTGTCAGAACTCTCCAGCATAACCTGTCCATCTTGGGTGGCACTACAAGGCATGGCTCATAGTTGCATTGAGTTAGACAAGGCCGTGATCCATGTGATAAGTTTGGTTAGTTTTCTGTAATTTTGGTTTTCATTCTGTCTGCCTTCTGATGGATAAGGATAAGAGGCTTGTGTAAACTTCTTAATGGGAGGGACTGGCTGTGGGGGAGTTTGGGTCATGCCCTGATGGACAGGGCCATGCTCAGTCAATCTTTAATTCAATTTCCTGTTGATGGGTGGAGCTGTGTTCCTTTCCTGTAATTTGGCCAAACTATGGTAGGGGTAACAGCTGTATGGTATGGGTAATGGTGGTAAAGGCAAACTCCTTCAAAAAGACTTATGCCAGCATACCACATCATAATTGGGAAAGGAGTACGTCAAGGCTGTATATTGTAACCCTGCTTATTTAACTTATATGCAGAGTGCCTCATGCAAAATGCTGGGCTGGATGAAGGACAAGCTGGAATCAAGATTGCCAGAGAAAATATCAACAAACTTAGATATGCAGATGACACTACCATTATGGCAGAAAGTGAAGAGGAATGAAAGAACCACAGATGAAGGTGAGAGAGGAGAGTGAAAAAGCTGGCTTAAAACTCAACATTCGAAAAACTAAGATCATGGCTTCAGTCCTATCACTTCATGACAAATAGATGGGGAAACAATGGAAACAGTGACAAACTTTATTTTGGGGGCTCCAAAATCACTGCAGATGGTGACTGCAGTCATGAAATTAAAAGATGCTTGCTCTTGGAAGGAAAGCTATGAAAAACCTAAACAACATATTAAACAGCATAGACAAGAATCAAATGGAACCAAGATGGCAGACAAGACTAGACCTTGATCCTCAACCAGCAAGCAAAAATGATACACCCAGATATGCCATGCAAATTCCAAGGCACTGTCAAAAGGCCAAGGAGTGGTCAGTAGCCCAAATCCTGGAAATCACTCCTTCCCCAAAATAATTGGAATAATTCTCCCACTCATTAGCATATGAAATTACCCAGCCTATAAAAACTAACTGTGCCACATTTTGCAACCACACTTGTGCTCTGAAATGGCCCAAACTCTGTCTGTGGAGTGTGCTTCTCTCTGAATCTGAATAAATCCATTTCATATGCATCACTTTGTCTCTCACTGAATTCTTTCTGCAATGAGACATCAAAAATCTGAGCTTTAATAGGCCCTGACCAGGTACCATGGGTTTTGGCAGGGTTTGAGTCCGAGTCACGTGTGCTTGATTCCCAGGAGGCAGGGTTTTGGCTGGGTCTGAGCCCCAGGCATGTGGGTTCAAGTACCAGACAGGGTTTTCAATGAGTTCAAGTTCCAGCACATGGTTTCAATTCCCAATATGAGGTAAACAGTTTCAAAACCAGTCAATCTTAAAGGAAATTAATCCTCAATATTCAACAGAAGGACTGATGCTGAAGTTGAAGCTCCAGTGCTCTGACCACCTGATGCAAAGAACTGACTCATTAGAAAAGACCCTGATTCTGGAAAGTATTGAAGGCAGGAGGAGAAGGGGATGACAGAGGATGAGATGGTTGGATGGCATCACTGACTCTGTAGATATGAGTTTGAGCAATCTCTGGGAACTGGTGACGAACAAGGAGGCCTGGCGTGCTGCAGTCTGCCGGGTCACAAAGAGTCAGACATGACTAAGCAACTGAACTGAGATTTTCTTTTGCTGATTGTCTCCTTATTCTAAAATGGATTGAATATTTTGACTGAATCAAAATATTCAATAATACCAGGATATTAGAAAGACCTGATATTTCTCTGTGGTTAGGCAAAGCTTACTTGAAGTCGACAAACTAATTTTTATATGTATTGGCATGCAGTCTTCCTTTCATGAAATATTGCAATTTTTTTATCTGGGTGACCTAAACTATCAGATAAAAGTGGAAAAGAAGGAAACAAGAGAGGACTTGAGGAAAATGAAAAGCTGTCAGCGATGATGTCTCAAAAGTATTCTCTACTTTCTGATCTCATTTGCTCTTAAAAAATTAAAGTGACTGGAACAATACCATGTGCCTTAGAACTCAGAAACTGATTAGCTCCTATAAAGTTCTGTTTTGGTTTCAACCTATCCATTAACCAACTTTACACATGTAGGTAATCAACAATTATCAGTCTTTCTCTGAGAAATACTCTCATTATCTCACAATTTTTATTTCCATTTTTGTAAATGTGAGATTTAGTGAAGAAGCTAAAATTTCTTCCAAGTACAGTACCCACATCATTCAGTAGAAGAATGCCCTTGTAGAAGTGGAATCACCAATATGTATTACAGACTGCTTGGAGAGGTTTGTATTCTAGAAATTGGGAACTCGTTTTTAAAGAATTTGTGATATTTAAGAACACCTCATCACAAGCACAGAAATTGAAACTGTAATCCGAAATCTTCCAGCAAACAAAAGTCCAGGTCCAGATAGCTTCACAGCTGAATTCTACCAAAAATTTAGAAATGAGCTAACACCTATCCTACTCAAACTCTTCTAGAAAGTTGCAGAGGAAGGTAAACTTCCAAACTCGTTCTATGAGTCCACATCACCCTAATACCAAAGCCTGACAAAGATGCCACCGAAAAAAGAAAACTACAGGCCAATATCACTGACGAACATGAATGCAAAAATCCTTAACAAAAATCTAGCAATCAGAATCCAACAACACATTAAAAAGACCATTCACCATGACCAAGTGGGTTTATCCCAGTGATGCAAGGATTCTTCAATATCCACAAATCAATCAATGTTATATACCACATTAACAAATTAAAAAATAAAAGCCATATAATTATCTCAATAGATGTAGAGAAAGCCTTTGACAAAATTCAACATCCATTTATGATAAAAACTCACCAGAAAGCAGGAATAGAAGGGACGTATCTCAACATAATAAAAGCTATATATGACAAACCCACAGCAAACATTATCCTCAATGGTGAAAAATTGAAAGCATTTCCTCTAAAGTCAGGAACAAGACAAGGGTGCCCACCTTCACCACTACTATTCAAAGTAGTTTTGGAAGTTTTGGCCACAGTAATCAGAGCAGAAAAAGAAATAAAAGGAATCCAAACATGAAAAGAAGAAGTAAAACTCACTGTTTGCAGATGACATGATCCTCTACACAGAAAACCCTAAAGACTCCACTAGAAAATTACCAGAGCTAATCAATGAATATAGTAAAGTTGCAGGATATAAAATCAACACACAGAAATCCCTTGCATTCCTATACACTAATAATGAGAAAATAGAAAGAGAAATTAAGGAAACAATTCCATTCACCATTGCAATGAAAAGAATAAAATACTTAGGAATATATCTACCTAAATAAAATAAAGACCTGTATATAGAAAACTATAAAACACTGATGAAAGAAATCAAAGAGGACACCAATAGACGGAGAAATATATCTTGTTCATGGATGAGAAGAATCAATGTAGTGAAAATGAGTATACTACCCAAGGCATTCTATAGATTCAATGCAATCCCTATCAAGCTACCAACGGTATTTTTCACAGAGCTAGAACATATAATTTCACAATTTGTATGGAAATCCAAAAAATCTTGAATAGCCAAACTAATCTTGAGAAAGAAGAATGGAAATGGAGGAATCAACCTACCTGACTTCAGGCTCTACTACAAAGGCACAGTCATCAAGAGAGTATGGTACTGGCACAAAGACAGAAACATAGATCAATGGAACAAAATAGAAAGCCCAGAGATAAATCCACACCCGTATGGACACCTTATCTTTGACAAAGGAGGAAAGAACATAAAATGGAGAAAAGACAATCTCTTTAACAAGTGGTGCTGGGAAAGCTGGTCAACCACTTGTAAAAGAACGAAACTAGAACACTTTCTAACACCATACAGAAAAATAAACTCAAAATGGATTAAAGATCTAAATGTAAGACCAGAAACTATAAAACTCCTAGAGGAGAACATAGGCAAAACACTCCGACATACATCACAGCAGGATCCTCTATGACCCACCTCCCAGAATACTGGAAATACAAGCAAAAATAAATGAATGGGACCTAATTAAAGTTAAAAGCTTCTGCAAAACAAAGGAAACTATAAGCAAGGTGAAAAGACAGCCTTCAGAATGGGAGAAAATAATAACAAATGAAGCAACTGACCAAGAACTAATCTCAAAAATATATAAGCAACTCCTCCAATTCAATTCCAGAAAAATAAACGACCCAATCAAAAAATGGGACAAAGAACTAAACAGACATTTCTCCAAAGAAAACATACAGATAACTAACTAACACATGAAAAGATGCTCAACATCACTCATTATCAGAGAAATGCAAATCAAAACCACAATGAGGTACCATTTCATGCCAGTCAGAATAGCTGTGATCCAAAAGTCTACAGGCAATAAATGCTGGAGAGGGTGTGGAGAAAAGGGAACCCTCTTACACTGTTGGTGGAAATGCAAACTAGTACAGCCACTATGGAGAACAGTGTGAAGATTCCTTAAAAAAACTGGAAATAGAACTGCCTTATGACCCAGCAATCCCACTACTGGGCATACACACCAAGGAAACCAGAATTGAAAGAGACATGTGTACCTCAATGTTCATCACAGCACTGTTTGTAATAGCCAGGACATGGAATCAACCTAGATGTCCATCAGCAGATGAGTGGATAAGAAAGCTGTGGTATGGAGTATACTCAGCCATTAAAAAGAATACATTTGAATCAGTTCTAATGAGGTGGATGAATCTGGAGCCTATTATACAGAGTGAAGTAAGCCAGAAGGAAAAACACCAATACAGTATACTAAGGCATATATATGGAATTTAGAAAGATGGTAATGATAACCCTGTATGCGAGACAGCAAAAGAGACACAGATGCATAGAACAGTCTTTTGGACTCTGTGGGAGAGGGAGAGAGTGGGATGATTTGGGAGAATGGCATTGAAACATGTATAATATCATATAAGAAATGAATCGCCAGTCCAGGTTTGATGCAGGATACAGGATGCTTGGGGCTGGTGCACTGGGATGACCCAAAGGGATGGTACACGGAGGGAGGTGGGAGGGGGGTTCAGGATGGGGAACACGTGTACACGTGTGGCAGATTCGTGTTGATGTATGGCAAAACCAATACAATATTGTAAAGTAATTAACCTCCAATTAAAATTAATAAATTTATATTAAAAAATTAAAAATATAAAAAAAGAATAAAAGAAAAGAAAAAAAAAGAAAAAAAGAACATCCCACTTGTGAGTTAGTTTACTTTTTCCTAATGCTAGTTCAGTTGACTCCAAAAACATTGAATGGTGACACATTTTATAGGGCATTTCAGAATGACTTTATCAAAAATTGGTAAACTGATTATATACAGATCCCGTTTAGTTTTTCTATTTAATTAGTGCTTGCAGAGGAAGAACTATATCAGAGCACTCTGCTTAGTGCTAGGAACAGGGGAGTGAAGTAAATGAACTTGTATGGCACATGGCCACATAGGCTTTTAACAAATAATTAGTTTATTGATTATTTAATTACAGTTGGTATCATAAAGAGAAAATGCAGGGTGTTATTAAAATGAATACTAGAGTACTATGATAAAGTCTTGGGTCCAAGAGAGTTTTTTAAGACATAGTATTAAAGCAGAATAGTAGAACTCAAAGCTTCATCAAAGGAGGTCCTGGCAAGAGTGTCCTTTTCTTCTGCCACTGTGAGAGGCACTTTGCTACTTTGTTGTAGTTGG
This sequence comes from Capra hircus, assembly GCF_001704415.2. NCBI lineage: Eukaryota > Metazoa > Chordata > Mammalia > Artiodactyla > Bovidae > Capra > Capra hircus. The sequence continues at coordinate 18,116,148 of NC_030831.1, read as the reverse complement.
TGGGGTGGGGGTGGAGGGAAGTGGGGCAAGAGTGCATACCAACCTACTTTCCCAGGTTTTCTTCCAGATTCTTTCCTTTCAGCCTAGCAAGGAAAGAAAAAAAATCATATTTCTGTATATTTCATAAATTTCCAGAATTTCAGCTCCCCCCAAATAGAATGGCATTCAACACATCAGGTACTACCCCAAAGTATTTCTTTCAAAGACTTTGCCTTAACAGGTGCTCATTCAATGATTATTGACTGAATGAGTTTTCCTACAAAATTGTGGATAATCCTGTCTACCAAATCATACAAGACAAGGCTATCAGATCCAAAGAAATTAAAGGATAGGAAGTTTTATTGATGCTGTTTAAACATTAGTATTGGAGAATGAGCAATGTGGCAAATCTTTGGAAGATGATTACGATCTCATCATCTAATTTTCCTAATTTATATCTATCCATAACTTGTTTGGTATGTATTAATTCACGTGCATTTGATCTCTCTAACTAGATTAACTAAATATATTTTAAACTCAGGGATCATATCTACCATTATTGTATCTAACGTGGAACCAACTATATATTGATATACAGGCTCGGGAAGACTGGGAATGTGACTTGAATGATCCTTGACAGTTGAGACTTCTTTTTCCCTGGTTTTTGTACTACTTTCTTTTTCTTAATTACATGAGATCAGAAATGAATTATCAGTAGGTTGCTATGTCTTTGTAAAAATCCTGAAAATGATGGAGCTGTGTGTGTCCTAGATGTTCATTTGCTAGTTCAAAATCATGACACTCTCAGTTGCAAATGTCATCAATATGTATGAGTGGCCCAACTGTTGTTCCTACCTCATATGTCCCTTCCTTCCTGGTGGGTGTCTTCTTCTGAGGGTGCCTTTTGAACCCTTCTGGAGTAGATGAGGTGGGGGAAAAATAAAGATGTGTGCTGTTGTTTTGCATTGTCAGATTGCAGGATTTGTGTGAGTGTGTGTGTGTGTGTGTGTGTGAATCTTAGGAAAATACCAGTTTCCCTTTTTCTGTCTGCCTGTTTCTCTCTCAGTTCTTTCACCTCTTTTCCCCACCACCATGTAAGTACACACTGCCTTTCTTTTTTTTTAAAGTGAACAAATATGAGAATGAGAGGCAGGAATTTACTGTGGCAGATTTTTGAAAGAATACATTTCTCCACTTTCTTACTTGCTACACTCCAAAGACAGCCCACATACACAGATGTGACAACTTTTTTGTAAAGCTAATTTGAGCGAATGCCTGTCTGGCAACTTACTCTGGGAATAGTTAAAATTGCCCAAACTGAAATTCTGCCTTTGTAGAGGTGACACTGACGGTGTGTTATTACTGGATACCCAGAAAAGAGAGATTAGGAAAAGAAAAAAAAAATAAATAAAAATCAAATAAGACATGAAAGTGAAGTACACGTGGTTTTGTTTTTGAGGATCTTTGTTAATGGGACTAGAATAGAGGTGCTTGCCCAAATGTGACTCTGCTCTTATAAAAATAGCTGTCTGGGAGGCATCTGGCATTGACTGGATTAATTTGTGAGCTTCTTCGTTTTTCGTGATAAAGACCTTCCACACATACAGCAAAAAAAAAAAAAAAAAAAAAAGGTAGATATAAGAGTCTCCACTAAAGATATGAGTGAGGGGGAAAGAAAAGAGGTGCCTCTCATTGACAAATTCATTTCCCCCTTTGTGTATAATTATTTTTATCTAATTTGTCATATTGGTCATTCAAAATAGAGGGTGTGCAACCAAACTCATAATATATTGGGTGAAAGATAAGGCTATTGCCAAACTATTTGATAAGGGAAGGTGGGGCATTTGCAGAGGGAGAAGAAAGAACCCTTTCTCTGTCCTAACTGTACATTCTAATTGGACACCATTCACTAGACAACTGCACTCCTTTCTTCCCTTTCATCCCTTCTCTGCATTTTCTCTTCCTTTCTTTCCTTTATCTCCTTGTGCTTGTTCTTTAATCAATGCAGCTTATATTTATATTTCTGCTTATTTAATGCATTAGGGGATGTGGGGAATGCATAATGCATTTGTGGAGAACATAAAGAATATTATATGCTGCTCTTGCCCTCAGGAGTTTGCTGCTATTTGGGAAGACATGATATATATGCATGAAAAGTTGAATAAAGATTCAAGATTTGAATGGCAATAAAGAATATAAATCAGATGAGCAATAGGTACTATCAGCTTTTAGTTAAGAGATCAGTGGAGACTGGATGGTCAGAATAAGCTTTGTTAACTTCATCCCCTTTTCTGGAACAGTCACTGCTAGTATATACACTTCGAGGTTTTATCTGTTTAACTTATAATTCTTTGCCAATTTATCTTTCCAAATGTTTCCCAAATATTCCTCAGCCTTCAAATTTTGAATAACTTTATCTTCTGTGAAGAATCCTGTAATCTTTTCAGCCCCCCAGCATATCCTGCTTCCCTGAATTACTTTACATCAGAACTTCTCGACCACATACTAAGCAATGGACAGCACATCATCTACCCTTACTTTGTTTTTTATTATATATTTAGTTCCAACTTTTCCCTCAAATTTTCTATTGTTTTGAGAGTAGGGATCCATTTTGTACTTCCTGGCCACCTCACGAGACGAGTTGATTCATCGGAAAAGACTCTGATGCTAGGAGGGATTGGGAGCAGGAGGAGAAGGGGACAACAGAGGATGAGATGGCTGGATGGCATCACCGACTTGATGGACATGAGTCTGAGTGAACTCCAGGAGTTGGTGATGGACAGGGAAGCCTGGCGTGCTGCGATTCATGGGGTCTCAAAGAGGCAGACATGACTGAGCAACTGAAATGAACTGAACTGAACTGATACAGCTCATAGCACAAAGTATATCATCTGGTCTACTCTGTTTTCAATAGGTATTTACTCGGTTGATTTTTAGCCTGGAAAATTTGAACAAACTCCCCTCTTTGAGGGTATCCCATATCCTTTCCAGATCTAATATCCAGTATGGTTTTGTTTCTATTCCTTGAAGCCAAATCATTCTTACAGGTATTTAAGGAATGCTTCTTATTTGTAATGATCACATGAGGCATAAAAGCAGTCTGGGGAGATGAGTGAAGTTCTCATGAAGTTTAATGACCCCGAAAGGTTACCACTTGCTGACAGCAGCAGGATTGCTACGTAGGATACATTTTCAGGAGGGTTAACTTCTTTTACAGCTTTTAAGACCACCTCAGCTTTCTGAATCAGATGGAGCCTTTAATATTCATTTTTCGCTATTTTATTTAAAGCCATTCTAAAAGCTATTCAATAGAGGGCATGACAAAATGATCTCAATGCTCCACCAGACACTGTCATTCTAGAATTCCAAATATCAACACTCACATATATACGTACAACACATATACTCACATATACACAAACACACTGGATTCAGTGGAAGGTGACTAAGTTCAACATTTTCTCACAGGCACCCTACCTCTCAGATCAGCACCCCAATTTTATCCTTCTCTGTGCCTCATAGGCTCAATTCTGTTTGGCAAAAGAACCGGAACAATTGTGATTCCTGGGAGAGTATATCTAAAACGACAGTTGCTGAAAGGTTACAGCAAAATCTATTAGAAAAGAAAAGTTGAGGGAAATCAGGTGAGCTCATAGAAGAAAATAAGGAAAGATTGGCTCCCTTTTGGGATTAGGTCTAATTAAGGTGAGCAAGCAGCTGGGCCTGTTTGGAATAACAATTGTGCTAGCATGTCACTTTTTTCTGCTTAGTTGAAATTTATATAGTTTGGGAATGGTGGATATAAGAAAATTAGAGCTCATTTAGAATCTGTTGAAAGGACAGTGTGCCTTCATTATTAGTTTTGCATCTGAATTTTCCTGGGGCAGTCCTCTCTCTGTTATAGGTAATGGATTTTTCCCCAGATGTAATTGGATGAGTTTAATTTTTTCTTTCATTACCTGTCGAGGAGGCCTATGCCCCTACTTCCCTTTGTGTTTTATTAGGACTATAACCCCTATTTAAATAAAGGCTTTGATTGCGCTTATATACGTTCAATCAGCACTTTCTGATTGAATAGTTCTGGTCACACAATGCTCTCGCCTAGCATTTTTTACTAATTACATTTTCGCCCTGGCTGGGTATGGAAAAACCTCTGATGGTATTTGTTTGCTGCTTTTGATTATGCTGATGATTTGGTCTGTCCAGAGTGCCGCAAGACTGAGAAAACAGATCTTCAGACTACGGTCCTACTGGTCTTGAATGGTGACTTGATCTGATCTTGCCTTTTATTGAAGGGATAGAAAGCTAATTAATATGCTGATAAATGCTTAACGAGCAGTTCTAAATTAATAAAGAAGACAAATCTCTATCATAGCTTCCACTGATTTCCATGGTGTAAATAGTCCCACCATGGCTGATTTCAACATGACATAATCGAACGTGGAGCTGAGAAGAGAACCACACAATCTGATATCCAGGTCTGGTGTGTGCAGCTCCAGCACATGATGAAAAGCTTCAGTTACATACCTGTCATTGAGGCCATGTACCTCATCATCTTCATATCACAATTAAGATGGACACTAGTTGTTAAGCCGATTTAATTGGAGTATAATTTCAATGATTTGTATATTTTGTCACTAAAGGCATTTTAAGGTGATTCTTCTACCTATGCTGAAAAGTCAGAAATATAATGGTTAAATTGTATCATCTTAAATCAAATGTACATGTTTCCTGAGAAATTTTTATTTATTTATATATTTCATTCTTTTCTAATTTATTAGCAAGCATCTTAGTAGATGTATTGTACCAGGAGTTTGAAGACCTTAAATTTAGCTCAAGCCATGATTAAAATTATTAAAATCATCTGTATCCTTGAGAAGGAACTCATTTAATATCAGAGCATCACCAATTTACTCATCATTTTAGGAAAGAGAACAATAGTTCAATTATAACCTCTCATAGAAAGCTGCTCATTTTCACCTGGATAGCATTATAAATTCTTTTGAATAGTTGCATGATATTTTGTCTTTATCTGTCCTAAAGCAAACTTTTAGCCAGAAACCCAAGTGATAACATGTTTATATATATATTATATCTGTAATATAACATGTTGATATATTTTACTGGAAGGAAGAAATCAAGCTTTGTTCATCTTATATATCCCTCAAAATTAAGCCCAGGAAACTGAACATAGTGAGTACTCAGTTAGCATGAGTGGAATGGCTTAGTAACTGATTCCTTTCCAGTTAGACAAAAATTGGTGTGGAAACAGTAAATAATTCAAACTAAAATCTTAAAAAAATTAAAAGTGCACCACCAATGATAAACATTTGACTCTTGACAGTACATATTTTCTAATGCTAGCTAAGGACTAGAATAGAAAAAAAAAAGTTTTTAATAGGTTTAAAAACAGGATTAAACTTTATGTTATCTCTATATACCTTACAGATACATTTTCTCTGAAAATCTCCCAAAGCTAAAATCACATCAATTAAGTTTAATTAATATTCATCTTTAATTATGCTATAAATGCAATGACTTTTCTTCAGAGTGGGAGGGATATCCCAATGAACTGAGATTTTTCTTTTTTGCTTCCAGGTAAGTCCCTCAACCCTTTGGATCAGGGCCTCCAGGCCTTGTGGAATAGACAGACTTATGGTTCAATTTTAAATGAAATGGAGTGTACTATGTTGGCCAAGCTGTGGTGATGCTATCTATGGCTAAGAATTTCGAAACTAGGCCTTTCCTTTTGAATCTTGTCAGTCCACCTTTTTGTTTCCTTACTTTCTTTCATAAAATAGAACAGATAATAACTACTTTGCCAGTATTAAGTAGAGTATGGATAAGAAAAAAGGCTTTAAAATATAAAAAATGCTGGAACATAAATAGCCTTAAATATATTATACATAAAAATATAATATGAGATAAAATATTATCATTAATGCAATGACTAATCTTCAGGCAACAAATCTAATTACAGATGGTCAGTATAATTTAACAGATTATTGTGTTCAATTGCTAAGTCCTGTCCAACTCTTTGTGACCCCATGGTCTGTAGCATGCCAGGCTTCCCTGTCCTTCACTACTATCTGGAATTTGTTCAAACTCATGTCCATTGAGTTGGTGTTGCTATCTAGCTATCTCTTCCTCTGCTGCCCCCTTCTCCTTTTGCTTTCAACCTTTCCCAGCATCAGGGTCTTTTCCAATTAGTTGGCTCTTCACACCAGGTAGCCAAAGTTCTGGAGCTTCAGTTTCAGCATAACTCCTTCCAATGAATATTCAGAGTTGATTTCCTTTAAGATTGACTGATTTGATCTTGAGTCTCCAAGGGACTCTCAAGAGTTTTCTCCAGTACCACAGTTCAAAAGCATCAATTCTTCAGTGCTCAGCCTTCTTTATGCTCCAAGTCTCATGTCTGTATAAGACTACTAGAGAAACCTTACTTTGACTGTACAGACCTTTGTCAGCAAATTGATGTCTTTGCTTTTTAATATGCTGTCTGGTTTTTCATAGCTTTTCTTCCAAGAAGCAAGTGTCTTTAATTTCCTGACTGCACTCATAGTCCACAGTGATTGTAGAGTCCAAGAAACTAAAATCTGCACTGTTTCCTTTTTTTCCCCCATCTATTTGCTGTGAAGTGATGGACCAGATGCCATAATCTTAGGCTTTTGAATGTCGAGTTTTAAGCCAGGTTTTAAAAGGCAATGAATGATTTCAAAATGGATCTGGGTCTGGAGTTGTCAGTTTCTAGCAAATGGTGGACTAAAATAGTGCTGACATCCTCCCACTACATGCATGTCAATAAAATGAAATGAAATAAAATATGACCATAAGATACTCAACAAATGGCTGAGTTTGTAAGAAAGAGAAATAATCACTTCCCCAAAGCAAAGAGACAAAGGTGAAGATAAGAAGGACTGTAGCAGCACAGATCCTGAATTTTAATCTATCTACAGAAAGATGAGACAACATCATGGGCCTGAGATAAGTGAGAAATAAAAACTGAGATTTTCTAAGTTGAAACTAGAGCCTGCCTGCCACAACCCAGGGAAGAATGTTCTTTGTGCTGTTTATATAGTAAAGTGAAAGTTGTTCAGTCATGTTTGATTCTTTGCGACCTCATGGACTGTAGCCTGCCAGCTTATTCTGTCCATGGAATTCCCCAGGCCAAATACTGGAGTGGGTAACCATTCCTTTCTCAAGGGGATTTTTCCAGCCCAGGGATTGAAACCAGGTCTCGTGCATTGCAGGCGGATTCTTTACCATCTGACCCACCAGGAAATCCCATGCTATTTATACAAGTGAAATGTAAAACATAAGTGTGCAAGAAACAGTTTTGAATTAAAATAATCCAGAAATATAAACTGGTAAATAGTAGCCAAAGTAAATCTCATGTAACTTTCTTAATATTAATTGAAATATTTTGTGGTAAAATAAAAGAAAACAACATTGTTGGGTTAAAAAAGGTTATTAATTTTATGACTTTCAGGTCATAAGAAATGTATTACAATCCTGAACAACATAGCTTCAAAATATGTTGATCAAAGACTGACAGAAATATAAGGAAAATCCAAAATTAAATTTGAAGATATTAAACATAATTCTCTGAGGAATTAGTAGGTCATAAGACTAAAAATAGATAAAGATTATTTGTATTAAGAAGTTTTTGAGTTGATGGAAATAACTGAAACATGCCATGTTTCTATTTATTTAAATAGATCACTTAGCCAGTACAAGCGAGTTATTTGTTATTTGTAAAACAAAAGTTTTAAGTAATTGATGACAAAACAACATATTTGTTATTTATAGATGCTATCATTGTTAGCATAAAATAATTAAGGGATGAGAATATACAAATAATTTACTATAACTAATAAGAGATTTCAGCATGATTATGCAAACTAAATGACAGGAATATACAAAAATTGGTGGTGTTTCTATATGTTAGTGGTGATTAGATACTCTAGTTTCTAAAAAGATATAGTCTATAATGGATTCTATAAAGTACTCAGAATTAAATCAAATAAGAGATACATAAAAATTAAAAAAAAAATTAACGGGTAATAAAGAAAATAAATTATAAGAGAGATATACTAAGTTCAATATTGGAAAATTTTAATAAGACAAAGATGGAGATTTTCCATAAATTAATCCATAAGCGGCATCCAGTTTCTAACAACACTGTGAAATATTTTTCCAGTGATATCAGACAAGCTGATCATAGACTGTATTTATAAATGGAAAGGACAAACAACAATTGAAACAACTGAAAAATTAAAAACAAAATAGTGGGAGCTTAATCCACAAAAATGTATGCTAAAGCAATAGTTACTATGAGTTTGATTGACAATTAGTAGAAAATAATAGAGTGCCAAAGTATAACCACCTATAGATTGGAAACTTGTTATACCACAAAGGAGGCATTACAAGTCAGTGGGGAAATGTTAAACAGTTGGGAAATAGTGGATAAGTTATTAACTGGGATGTAAACACTGACTTTCCTATTGAAAACTTCAGTTCAGATGGGTTAAAACACAAAATGTAAAAACTAAATAAAAAGAAAATCTAGATCTTTATGATATCAATATATGATCATATTTAAAATAAAATGAAAATTATACATTGGAAAGGAACATATTGATACTTTGTCCCATTAAAATAATAACAGATTATTCCTATGACTATCCAATGAATTGATATGATGTGACACTGTAATGGAGGTGATGGAATTCCAGTTAAGCTATTTCAAATCCTTAACGATGATGCTGTGAAAGTGCTGCACTCAGTATGTCAGCAAATTTGGAAAACTCAGCAGTGGCCAAAGGACTGGAAAAGCTAAGTTTTCATTCCAATTACAAAGAAAGGCAATGCAAAAGATTGCTCAAACTACTGCACAATTGCACTCATCTCACATGCTAGTAAAGTAATGCTCAAAATTCTCCAAGCCAGGCTTCAGCAATACATGAACCTTGAACTCTCTGATGTTCAAGCTGGTTTCAGAAAAGGCAGAGGAACCAGAGATCAAATTGCCAACATCTGCTGGATCATGGAAAAAGCAAGAGAGTTCCAGAAAAACATCTCTTTCTGCTTTATTGACTATGCCAAAGCCTTTGACTGTGTGGATCACAATCAACTGTGGAAAATTCTGAAAGAGATGGGAATACCAGACCATCTAACCTGCCTCTTGAGAAACCTGTATGCAGGTCAGGAAGCAGCAGTTAGAACAGGATATGGAACAACAGACTGGTTCCAAATAGGAAAAGGAGTACGTCAAGGCTGTATGTTGTCACCCTGCTTATTTAACTTATATGCAGAGTATATCATGAGAAACACTGGGCTGGAAGAAGCACAAACTGAAAGCACGATTGCTGGGAGAAATATCAATAACCTCAGATATGCAGATGACACCACCCTTATGGCAGAAAGTGAAGAAGAACAAAAAAGCCTCTTGATGAAAGTGAAAGAGGAGAGTGAAAAAATTGGCTTAAAGCTCAACATTCAGAAAACAAAGATCATGGCATCTCGTCCCATCACTTCATGGGAAATAGATGGGGAAACAGTGGAAATAGTGTCAGACTTTACATTTTTGGGCTCCAAAATCACTGCAGATGGTGACTGCAGCAATGAAATTAAAAGGCGCTTACTCCTTGGGAGAAAAGTTAAGATCAACCTAGATGATATATTGAAAAGCAGACATTAATTTGCCATCAAAGGTCTATCTAGTCAAGGCTATGGTTTTTCCTGTGGTCATGTATGGATGTGAGAGTTGGACTGTGAAGAAGGCTGAGTGCCAAAGAATTGATGCTTTTGAACTGTGGTGTTGGAGAAGACTCTTGAGAGTCCCTTGGACTGTTAGGAGATCCAACCAGTCGATTTGAAGATCTGCCCTGGGATTTCTTTGGAAGGAATGATGCTAAAGCTGAAACTCCAGTACTTTGGCCACCTCATACAAAGAGTTGACTCATTGGAAAAGACTCTGATGCTGGGAGAGATTGGGGGTAGGAGGAGAAGGGGACAACAGAGGATGAGATGGCTGGGTGGTATCATTGCCTCGATGGATGTGAGTCTGCGTGAACTCTGGGAGATGGTGATGGACAGGGAGGCCTGGCGTGCTGCGATTTACAGGGTCACAAAGAGTGGGACACGACTGAGAAACTGAACTGAACTGAACTAAACTGACGCTGTCTATACCTAGAACACAGAAACATGTTCCAAACTCTTAATAAAGTGTTCTATAAATGAATAAAATTTGAACAAATTATTTGAAGAAAAACACTATCTACAAACAACAACAACAAAAAAGATACTTTACTACTTAGAAAGTTAAAGTTGCTCAGTCGTGTCCAACTCTTTGCGACCTCAAGGACTGTATAATCCATGGAATTCTCTAGGCCACAATGCTGGAGTGAGTAGCCTTTCCCTTCTCCAGGGGTCTTCCCAACACAGGGATCAAACCCAGGCCTCCCGCATTGCAGGCAAAGTTAAAATTTTTGACCTTCCAGATTAACAAAATTAGACAAATATATGTTGGTGAACATAAATTAGGAATATAAATTACTACGAATTGCAAGTCCAGCCATGTAAATTTTAAGTGCAGGCATGTCTGTGCAGTATAATTTGATACCATCATTTTGAAGAGTACGTGGATAAAATCCAAAACAGTCAAAACTACCTATACTTTATGGTATATCCATTCCACTTCCTAGTATCTTATCCTAGAAAACATCTGTCTGGTCTTGTACTAAAGGAGATTCATGGAAAAATATTTGCTGTGACACTATGTAAGACTGGGAAGAAGGATGTTATTTTGCTTATCAGTCTTATAAGAGCAGAATATTAAACATTATTCTTACAATGAAGTAGTATGTGGGAAACTTGTATCAATTTGTTTCAACATGAATAAGCATTAAAAACATAATAATGAGTAACTTCAGTTGAAAGTTTAAATACATTTTTTAACCAAATGAAACAATAATCTATATTGTTTATGGAAATACACATAAGAAGGAAAAATATAAAAGCATGCATGATTATACATAGATAGCAGTAGTGTTAGAGAGATTTTCTGAATAGTGATTCCTTTCAGAGAATGAAGAAGAGGAAATTGATGGGGTAGTGGTTGGATTTACATTTTTTTTTAATTAAAACTGAAGAGGGAAATTCTATTTTGGACCTTAAAACTTAAGTTCTTTCATGTGTAGCACCATGCAAAGTTTAGCAATGACTAAATTTGCTTTTGTTTTCCCTTTCATGAAGAATGGTCTTCAGAATGTCCAGTGATGATGGACAACACTGGCATCCTTCAGAGACATTACATTGCATTACAAAATGCTTGACTGTGGGCTTCGTTATTGGAAGAAAGGATCATTCTATAGCTTATATGTCAAGAGATCATATCTGGGAGACATTTGAATACTGAATATTTCAAATAACAGAGGACTTAGCATTCAGATAACATCCTCTCAGGTTTTTTTTTTTTTTTTTTGAAAGCAGAGACATATTTAATTGCCATAACTCAGAGTTTTTTGGAGACTGGTGTGGAGTAAAATGTCAGGCATCCCTCCAAGTCATCACCAGGGGTAGCTAACATAGACCTACAGAACTAGTCAAAAGAGCATTTCCGATCACTATCCAGTTGATGTCTAACACTGAACAAAACACTTTCATTTATACAAACAAGGACAGGAAGTACACATGTACGAGATACTATGAAAAAATCAATTCCCCAGGCGAAAAGAGACCCCTCTAAGAGTCCATGTGGCTTGTAGAACATACATTTCATAGGGAACTTCTAAAATATTGTAAGACATACTGTTTTCAGAATTTGCTTTTTAATATTTAACCATATACTGAACACCCACTCAGTCTTAAATAGTCTGTTAGAAATATATTTTGCTGACAGAATATCTGACTTGTATTCTCCATTTTGAGCTTCTCTACATGCTTTCTGGAAAAACAAGGTTAAATATTATATGTGGCAGCTTTTCTGATATCTGAAGTTCTCCACTTAGTGTTTTCTTCAACCTGCTTTTCAGCAGAATCAAACCTCTACTTGCGCATCCCTCATGGCCCTCTGCCCTCTACTTATGCTATTTGTTACAAGCACTTTCTTGAATAAGGAAGAATCCCTGTGTAGAGGGGTGTCTGACACTAGACTTTGTAAGTCAGTCCCTTCCTATACTTTACCATTTAAAGCAATGTCCTGGGAGATCAAGTCGGTATTTTGGCTGTTATATTTTCACCGGTTATGTTATTACAAGATGACGCAGCAGTAGGTGGTTATGGCAGATCTCTAGGAGGAAAGCTCTAGCCATGGCTGTCCTATTGTACTTACAAACAGCCTACATCCCTCCATACATATGTATATAGGCAGGAGACACGGGCAATTTTTTTTCTCATATCATGAATAATTTTAACAGTACAGACGTCTGACTTTGAGTCAACAACCAGTTTCAGACGAACGCAATTGCAGCCAAAGAAAGTTTCTAACTAAAATTAGCCACTTTTCATATTTAACAAACTACTGCCTGCTGTATTTCCTGTGATCTCAGCTTTCCTCTTCCTCTCATATGGTCACATGTAACATTGACTCCTTCACTTCCGTCTCTATTTTCTTCTTGGCTTCTCTAAGTGTAAAACTTGCAGTTCCTCCTGCCAAATGACTTTCCAAGTCTGCGTCTAGGATATGCCAAGCCAACTCAGGTTCAGATTCCTTCCCATATTATCCTCAGATTTCAGTGACCATAAGTCCCTTTGCCCTTAACACGTATCCAAGAAACTGGAATAGGAGCCTTACATAAAAACAAACAAACAAATAAAAACACATTGAGGGCAAGAATTCAAAAAATTTCTCTGGGCACAGCCTCAAGCAGATGATAAATTGAATGTTTTTAAGAACTATATCTCATTTAATCTTTATAAAACGTTCTGTGATATCTGTAATTATTTATATATTACAGATGAGGAGCTTAAGTAATTTTTTCATGACATCAATAAACCCTCAAGTATGTTTATTTTGTTTGACTCCTTGGAAATTAGACCATTGTCTTATTCAGCTTGACTGGTGTTAAAAATACCATACACTGAATGGCTTAACTGACATATGTTTAATGTTCAAAGTTCTGGAGGCTGACAAGTCAAAGATCAAGGTGGCAGTAGATCTGGCTCTTGATTAGGACCTTCTTTCCTTCTAATGATGCTCACCGTCTTGCTGTATCTTCACAGAGTGAAGAGAGGAAGCTCTGATATTGCTTCTTCTTATGAGTGCTAATCTCGTTATGGTGGCTTCAACCTCAAAGTGAAAGAAAGTGAAGTCAGTCAGTCATGCCGGACTCTTTGCAACCCCATGGACTGTAGCCTACCAGGTTCCTCCATCCATGGAATTTTCCAAGCAAGAGTACTGGAGTGGGTTGCCATTCCATTGCCATCCGAAGGACCCACATCCTAATATCACACTGGGAGTTAAAGTTTCAACATATGAATTTGGAGGAGTCACATTCAGTCCATGGCAACTGTGCTCTGCTTATTTTAAGTTCAGTCGTGGCTGTGCTTCTTTGACTAACCCTGTTCTTGTGCAGTTTGCTTCCCCTTATCAGGAATTGTCCTAGTTTACATGAATCATCTATCACTGAAAATATAGAGTAAGCCCTGGACTAATTAAACTGATGGCATCCTGCTCTATAGATAAGCTTTTCCATGACTGTGGTTGATGGATGAGAGAGAGAGACTTTGGGAATTTAATGTTAAATAATTTAATTAATAATAATTTATAATTTAATCATTATAACTTAATAAATAATTAAAATAATAATTTAATAAAATTTAATAATTTGCCTTATTTAATAAATAAGGAAACATTTATTTTGGATTGTAGACCTCCACCTTCTATCTTATTATCCAGTCTCAGAACTCTTGGATTCTCAGCATCAGATGGCCCTCAGTCAAGAATTTTCATTCAAGTTTTTAACTGATTTTGGAGGCTATGTGGTACTTGGGTGTAAAGTAGTTTCTGGGATCTAAGAGTCTGGCTTCAAGCTCCATTTCTACGATCTATTAGATCCATGAGTTTACATAGTACCTCATCTCAGGCCATTGTTTCCTCATCTATTAACTGAAGATACTAATAGCATCTGCTCCACAAAGTTGTGGGGAGGATAAAAGGTATAAAACTCATAATTTAGTTTGAAATAATAATTTGCTCTGAATAGAGGCTACAGTTCCTCAAAGTTTTCACAAGACCATACATTTTGGCATTTGATGAATCTTATTTTATTTGAACATTAAGCAGTAGACAAGTTTCCCATACAGTTGCGTGCTATTGAAATGCTTCTTTTATCTCTAAAAAGCAATTCTAATTATGGTAAATTTATAGACTACATGGGAATTATAATCAGAAATGCTTAAATGCTTAGCTGGTCTGGTATGTTCTGCCTTGTTTCCTCCTCCAATCTGCAAAACTGTATCCTATAAAGCTTCAGTTCAGTTCAGTCACTCAGTCGTGTCCGACTCTTTGCGACCCCATGAATCGCAGCATGCCAGGCCTCCCTGTCCATCACCATCTCCCGGAGTTCACTCAGACTCACGTCCATCGAGTCCGTGATGCCATCCAGCCATCTCATCCTCTGTTGTCCCCTTCTCCTCCTGTCCCCAATCTCTCCCCGCATCACAGTCTTTTCCAATGAGTCAACTCTTCTCATGAGGTGGACAAAGTACTGGAGCTTCAGCTTTAGCATCATTCCTTCCAAAAAAATCCCAGGGCTGATCTCCTTCAGAATGGACTGGTTGTATCTCCTTGCAGTCCAAGGGACTCTCAAGAGTCTTCTCCCAACACCACAGTTCAAAAGCATCAATTCTTCGACACTCAGCCTTCTTCACAGTCCAACTCTCACATCCATACATGACCACGGGAGAAACCATAGCCTTGACTAGACGGACCTTAGTCGGCAAAGTAATGTCTCTGCTTTTGAATATACTATCTAGATTGGTCATAACTTTTCTTCCAAGGAGTAAGCGTCTTTTAATTTCATGGCTGCAGTCACCATCTGCAGTGATTTTGGAGCCCCCCAAAATAAAGTCTGACCCTGTTTCTACTGTTTCCCCATCTATTTCACATGAAGTGATGGGACCAGATGCCATGCTTTTCGTTTTCTGAATGTTGAGCTTTAAGCCAACTTTTTCACTCTCCTCTTTCACTTTCATCAAGAGGCTTTTTAGCTCCTTTTCACTTTCTGCCATAAAAGTGGTGTCATCTGCATATCGGAGGTTATTGATATTTCTCCTGGCAATCTTGATTCCAGCTTGTGTTTCTTCCAACCCAGCATTTCTCATGATGTACTCTGCATATAAGTTAAATAAGCAGGGTGACAATATACAGCCTTGACGTACTCCTTTTTCTATTTGGAACCAGTCTGTTGTTCCATGTCCATTTCTAACTGTTGCTTCCTGAGACCTGCATACAGGTTTCTCAAGAGGCAGGTTAGGTGATCTGGTATTCCCATCTCTCTCAGAATTTTCCACAGTTGATTGTGATCCACACAGTCAAAGGCTTTGGCATAGTCAATAAAGCAGAAAGAGATGTTTTTCTGGAACTCTCTTGCTTTTTCCATGATTCAGCGGACGTTGGCAATTTGATCTCTGGTTCCTCTGCTTTTTCTGAAACCAGCTTGAACATCAGAAAGTTCACTATTCACGTATTGCTGAAGCCTGACTTGGAGAATTTTGAGCATTACTTTACTAGCATGTGAGATGAGCGCAATTGTGCGGTAGTTTGAGCAATCTTTGGCATTGCCTGTCTTTGTAATTGGAATGAAAACTTAGCTTTTCCAGTCCTTTGGCCACTGCTGAGTTTTCCAAATTTGCTGGCATATTGAGTGCAGCACTTTCACAGCATCATCATTCAGGATTTGAAACAGCTCAACTGGAATTCCATCACCTCCACTAGCTTTGTTCGTAGTGATGCTTTCTAAGGCCCACTTGACTTCACATTCCAAGATGTCTGGCTCTAGATTAGTGATCACATCATCATCATGATCTTGAGTAGGCAAACAAACAAACTGACAAATACCCTGTTACTTTCCAGACCCCAATATTCTCATTTGTGTCTGAGGGACTTGAACTAGAACCTTAGTAGAATATAACAAATGTAGCTTCTGCTTTAAAATTCTTACATATCTATGACAATGATTATGTTTCCAATTGTGTTCATATTTAACAAACATATCTTTATATACTTGTTATTACTTTATAAAAAATAATTCTAAAATGGGTATATAGTTAATTGGGCTTAATTTTTAAAGTGCTTTCAAAGACAAAAGTTAAAAATTGTTTCACTTTAGGCTTGAGTCATTTTACATTGTAAATCATAGTTTCTGGTGAATTTAACTTTGGTGCCAAGACCATGTCTTTGGATCAGTTTCACAGAAGCATGTGAGAAGGCTGATGTGTGGGAGTGACTGAAGTTTTTGCACATAGAAGAAACTGATTCCTGGGTGTGCTGAGAGATGTTGCAAAGTGTCTATTGTGCAGTGGGGCTTGCTGAGAAAGAGTACAAAGGCTCCTACCATTCTTGGGGCCATAAGCCTTTACGCACTGCGGCAGACATTGGGTCTTATTCTCTCAAGGAGTCTTAAATTCTCTCTTTTAAATCTAAATATTTGCATGGCTCCTCAATTGTGCCATTTTTCTTAATTTATTGGCCTGCCTATTTCTAACATATGATAAAAAATATTTTAAAAAATGTATCCTATTCTGTTACAACCACAAGCTACTGTACTCTCTCTTTCTCTCACCATCAAAGCTCTTGCATGCACTGTAGCACTAGAGTTCACTGCTGAAGAGGCAACATGTTCTCCCAAACTTTCATTCTTACAGCTTACAGGCTAGGAAATTTCTTCCCACCATAAGTATTGAGAAGACAACTTCTGCTTCCATCCTTTCACTCACCTTTCCTTAGCAGAGTAACAGTTAGAACTCCAGAAATCTATTGGGTAGAATTAATGCATCAGCTGATTGATGCTCACCTTAACCCTTCACCTTGCATGGGCAGGAGTAGAGTAGAGGTGTGGAGGAGGGGGTCAATATTAGATCCACAGGTTCACTGTTCTCATTAAAAGGATCCCGAGATTTAGCCTGGAAACTTCCCAGAGACTGGACAAGCAGTACTCAGACCTATATTTCAGAATCTGCATGAAATGGTCCTGAACTGCGTTAAAATCTAGCACACTGTGTTGTTTAAAGAGTTCTGTGTTTGAATAAGTAAACTCTTGTGCTTCAAAGACACCCAATGCTTTCCTTGCATTTTTCCTTTATTTAAGATATTTCTTCTCAACAAGTTTCACTTCTAAAAGTTATTTAGACATTAAATTTCTGTATTTTCTAAACTATAGTGGTATAAACTCTTTCTCAATCAGAATTATTACCTTTATTCTATATTTTAATTCACATAACTGTTTTTTGCCTACAAAACTAAAAGCTTCTTTTGGTTATGTGTTTGTTTTATAAGCTTCTTGAATACACAGGACCTATAATTTGTTCATTGTATCCTTAAACGTGCTTGACTTAGTGCCTTGATGACAGTAAAAACTCATCATTCAGTACTTAATTGTTATCTGGGAATTAAATTTTAATGCCTGAGAGTTCATTCAATTCTAGCTGAGAAAGATGTGGATCAGGAAATACCACCTTTCTTTAGACCAGACAGTCCAAGTTTTGATTATTTATCTCATTTTTTCCTGACCAGTCTTTCTGCTAATGAATAACCAATATTTATCAATCTCCATATCCTCAGACTGGAACATCACTTTCATATGAAGTGAAATTGTGAATAAATCTACAAAAACTCAAAGATTTAGCCATGTTGCCATATTAACTTTTTTTTTTTTTTTTTACATTCAGGGACAATAAAGGGCTTTCGTCAGAAAAATTACTACTAGTCTAAGTTCCCTGCCTTCTCCATTCTCCCTTTCCCCTCAGTGTTTTCTTTCCATTCCCTGAGGCTTTAATTCCACTCATTGGCCCTTGCTTTTCAGAGTCTCTCACTGTATTATTATTTAATACAGAAAGAGAAACACCAATACAGTATATTAACACATATATATGGAGTTTAGAAAGACAGTAACAACAAGCCTATATCAGTTCAGTTCAGTCGCTCAGTCGTGTCCAACTCTTTGCGACCCCATGAGTAGCAGCACGCCAGGCCTCCCTGTCCATCACCAACTCCTGGAGTTCACTCAAACTCATGTCCATCGAGTCGGTGATGTCATCCAGCCATCTCAACCTCTGTCATCCCCTTCTACTCCTGACCCCAATCCCTCCCAGCATCAGGGTCTTTTCCAATGAGTCAATTCTTCACATAAGGTGGCCAAAGTATTGGAGTTTCAGCTTTAACATCAGTCCTTCCAAAGAACACCCAGGGCTGATCTCCTTTAGAATGGACTGGTTGGATCTCCTTGCAGTACAAGGGACTTTCAAGAGTCTTGTCCAACACCACAGTTCAAAAGCATCAATTCTTTGGCACTCAGCTTTCTTCACAGTCCAACCCTCACATCCATACATACCCTATATACAAAACAGCAAAAGAGACACAGATGTAAAGAACAAAATTTTCAACTATGTAGGAAAAAGCGAGGGTAGGATGATATGAGAGAATAACATTGAAACATGTATATTACCATATGTAAAACAGATGACCATTGCAAGTTTGATGCATGAAGCAGGACACTCAAAGCTGGTGCTCTGGGACAACCCAGAGGGATGAGGTGGGGAGGAAAGTAGGAAGGGGGTTCAGGATGGGGGACACATGTACAACCAAGGCTGATGCATCTCGATGTATGGCAAAAACCATGACAACATTTTAAAGTAATTAGCCTCCAATTAAAATGAATAAAATAATAAAAAAAGAAAAAACAACTCTCAAGGGCCATGCTTCCTAGGTGTGCTCCCTTATTATTGTCACCTATTGAAATCATTCTAGCCCGGGGAGAATTTTTTGTTTTTGTTACATAAATTAATCCATTTATTATAGGCTAGCAACATTATCAAATGATGACACTTCTACTGGTCCTTCAGTTCCTTTAGTCTTCTGATGGCATGCTTCAGTGTGCCTACAGAAGTGGTGTTGTAGGTCCAGGCACCTGCGGCTACTGTTTTCATGCAGGAACCACAGTGCCAAATGCCCATACCTCATCTCTTCATCTTTGTTTTGCCACAGAAGAAGCAAATGTACTTGGTGTGCTAGCTGATTTCAATTTTCTTCACAATTTTCCCAAGAGAGGTATAATAATAAGTCTTGTATTTGCCCATAATCCAACCTTCTTGATTCATTTGCCAGGTCTGAGCCCACAGAATTGGAGAGCATTTTCATTTCAATATATCATGCTGTTTATCCTGCAGAATCTTTTCCCCATGCTTCACCTGTAGAAATAGTTGAAGAGATCAATAAAAATAAAAATAAATCCAGAACATATTAAAATTAGTGTAATATTCTTAGAGAAGTGGAAACTGTGTGAGATCTTTTCTGAAAGGAGGAAAGCAGAGGATAGAACTAAAGGGAAAGCCACAGCCTTGGATCAGTGGTGGAGGAGTCTCCACAGGAAATATGGAGTGAGCTCTTTCCTGAGTGGCGGGATTTGGAGAAGGGGAAGGACAAGAGCAGACAGCCATGTCATGAGTTGTGGTGCGAGAGTAGAAGATGTCACACATCGGTCACTGATCTGTTCCATTGCCATGGTTCTGTGATAGCAATGTGGCTGGTTGCCTGAAGGAGACAGTATACACTCTAAGATATCTAACTGATAACAGAGCAGCTCACCAGGTGCTGGTGATGTTTGTGAGAAATAAAAGGGCAACAAAATCAAATCTTTATTATTAAGTTTAACCTGTTCTTCCCTTTTTTGACTATATTATAGAATGTAAGGCAAATCAGAACCTCTGGATCATTTTCCCAAGAAAGCAGCCTGATCCAAAGATGTAGTAAATAGATGTACAGGATATTTCAACTACAAAAGTGGTGACAAAATCAAGGCTCACTGCAATTTGTGAGAGAAGGACAATGCACTTCCACAAATAAAATAGATTATAACCAAGGTAAAAAAGTCAACAACTAATAGACACAACATCTGGGAGGTATCAGAGATAATGTTTCATCTAAAAAACTGGGATCAAGAAAATACATCTAAGTAAAGAACCTGGATATAAAATATAATTGATAAAAAAAAATATTCAGTGAGTGTCATGATATAAAAAATGAGCACAGCAGACAAAAAAGTTAATGATATGGAAGGCCTTAACTAGTAATTGTTAAAGAAAGTTTCACGTAATGTTAAAGAGATTATGATTGTGTAAAGAAGAGTAACAAGAGCTAGGAAGGAGCCATTATCATTAAGGTAGGTCATTACTCACATTTAGGAAAAATAAAAGTCGGGAAATAATACACACATATTTAGTGATTCTTCATTCTCATTATTTAAATATATATTTAAATAAATTATGTATTTTAGCATATATTTAAATAAAAGGTAGCAGAGCATCACTGGGGCTTCCCTGACAGCTCAGCAGGTAAAGAATCTGCCTTATAATGCAGGAGACACAGGAGATACAGTTTCCATCTCTGGGTTGGGAAGATCCCCTGGAAGAGGAAATAGCAATACATTCCAGTACTCTTGCCTGAAAAATCCCATGGACAGAGGAGCAGATCAAGAACCAAAAGAAGAAAATTATTCAGGGACATGGACTTCCATCTTCCACTGGTGAAAATTTTGCCAGTTTTGAAATCACCAGCAGAGTTTGAGAAGTTGTTTTGACATTCATGGGAGGCTATATGATCAAAATATTAATGGTTGGCATGCAAAGCTTACCATGGGTAAAATTTTTGGTAAAATTCCAGTATATTAAGTTATCCATAGAACAAATCTCAAGAAATTCTAAAGGACTGAAATCATAAACAATATGCTCTCTATCATAATAAAATTAAGCTAGAAACCAACATCAAATAAATAAATAGATACTCTTCAAATTAAGGTACATACACTGAAGTATCAAAAAATCATGGAATAACTCAAAATGAATGCCAGAAAACACTTTGAGCTGAATGATAATAAAAATGTTACATTCCATAACTTGCTCAGTGATTACAGAAAATTTTATATAATCAATTGTGTACATATTTTTAATATTCTCATTTCCCCCTAGTTTTATTGAGATATAATTGACATATAGTATTTAGTAAGTTTAATGTTATGCAATGCATTTATCATACATTTATATATTATGAAATGATTGACACTATAATATTAGCTATCACCTTCATCATGTTATTAAAATTTTTGTGGTGACAATATTTAAGATTTGCTCTCTTAACAAATTTCAAATACATACTACAATACTGTTGAGTACATTAGATCCTCAAAGTATTTCTCTTATAATTGACAGTTTATACCCTTTCACCAGCATATCTCATTTCCCCATTTCTCAGCCTCTGATAATCACCATTCTACTGTCTATTTGAACTTAATTATTTTAGATTCATAAGTTATATCATACACTATTTGTCTTTCTCTGACAGACTTATGAAGGTCCATCCATATAGTCAAAAATGGCAGTGTGTGTGTGTGTGGGTATACATGACATCTTCTTTATCCATTCATCGGATGATGGACACTTGTATTGTTTCCATATCCTGACAATGGCTATTGGGGACAATGCTGCAGTGGACACAAAGATACCTATAGCTCTTTGACATCTAGATTTCATTTTCTGTGAGTGTATACTCACACGTAGGACTGCAGGTTTACATAGTAGTTCTATGTTTTAACATTTTGTGGTGTCTCCATACTGGGGATGACATTTCATTGTGGTTTACATTTACATTTTTATGATGATTAGCAATTTGAGCAACATTTATATTCGTTTAAAAAAATCAGGGAAAGCTATAGTTCATCTATTACAATTAATACATAAGTTTAGAAGAGTTGCTGGATACAAGACTAATATACAAAACATAATTGTATTTCTATAATTGCAAAAGAGTTATAGAATCAAATTAACAGTAAATATTGAGAAATAGTAAAGACTGGAAATAAATCTAACAAAACATAGGTAAAGTTTTCACCCAGAAAGTAAAACATCACTAAGACAAATTAGATACCTTACTTAAATAAATGCAGAAATCACCCATCTTTATGGACTAGAAACTCTAAATATTGTAGAAATGTTGAATTTGTCCCAATTAATCTTAACACTCAAGATAATCTTAATGAAAATTTCTTAGATTTTGAAAAGAACTTGAGAATCTGATTTTTTATTAATTTTAACATTTTTACTTTGTATTAGGTATAGCTGATAAACAATATTGTGAGTTTCAGGTGAAAAGTGAAGGGACTCAGCCATATGTATAATATAATATAATATAACATAATATAATATAATATTATATATATATATATACACACACACACACACACACACACACATATATCCATTCTCCCCAAACTTCCCTCCCATCCACATAACAGTAAGCAGAGCTCCATGTGCTATATATTAGGTCTTTGTTTATTATCTATTTTAAATATAACAATGTGTACATGTCTATCCCAAATTCCCTAACTATCCCTTCCCCCTGGCAACTATAACTTTCCATTTTTCAGACTAAACTTTGTTAGTCACATCATTTGCAAACATTTTCTCCCAATTTGTGGGTTGCCTTTATGTTTTGTTTATTGTTTCCTTTTATGATCAAAGGCTTTTGAGTTTAAGTAAATCCCATTTGTTTATTTTTGTTTTTATTTCCATTATTTTGGGAGATGAAATTTATGTCAGAGAGTGTTCTGCCTACATTTTCTGCTAAGAATTTTACAGCGTTCGGTGTCACATTTAGGTTTTTAATCCATTTTGAGCTTATTGTGAGCTTGTATCTGACACAAGATGGTGGAGTAGAAGCATATGTGCTCATCTTCTCCTGTGAGAATTCCAAATTTGCAATTAACTGTTGAACAGCCATCGACAGGATAATTCTGGATCCCACCAAAAAAAGGTACCCCTCACCCAAGGGCAAAGGAGAAGTCACAACAGGATAACAGGAGGGGGAAAACTGAGTTTAGAATCAAACCCCATACCCACCAGTGATGCTTGAAGGGCTCAAACAAAACCTTGTGCACACCAGGACCAGAATCCAGAGACCCCACAAGAGACTGAGTCAGACATGCTTTGAGTATTTGAGTATCTTCTGTGGAGGCATGAGTCAGCAGTGGTCTGCCATGGAGACAAGGACTCTTGCTACAGCAGATCTGGGAGGCATGGTGTGAGTCCCACCAGAGAACCAATGAGCAGAAAACCTACAATCTGAAGGTTGCAAAAGTTCTAGGGCCCACAATAGATTTCCCTACCTGGGGATCCAGCAAAGGAACTGAGAACCCCCAGGGAATTTGACTTTGAAGGCCAATGGGATTTGATTATAGAACTTCCACAGAACTGGGGAAACAGACTCTTGGAGGGCACAAACAAAACCTTGTGCATAGCAGGACCCAGGAGAAAGGAGCAGCGACCCCATAAGAGACTAAGTTAGACTTGCCTGTGAGTGTCCAGGAGCCTCTGGCAGAGGGGTGGTTTGAAAGTGGCCTGCCATGAAGTCAGTGTCACTGGTTACAACAGTCCTGGCATAAGTCCTTTTGAAGAAGTTTGGCCTCAGGCCAAACTACAGGAGGGAAACACAGCCCCACCCATCAACAAAAAATTGGAATAAAGATTTACTGAGCATGGTCCTCCCCATCAGAGCAAGACCCAGATTCCCCCACAGCCAGTCCCTCCCACCAGGAAGCTTCCACAAGCCTCATCCTTATCCATCAGAGGGGAGACAGAATGGAAACCACAATTACAGAAAACTAACCAAACTGATCACATGGATCACAGTCTTGTCTAACTCAATGAAACTATGAACCATGCCTTTAAGGGCCACCCAAGATGGACAGGTCATGGTGGAGAGTTCTAACAAACCGTGGTCCACTGGAAAAGGAAATGGCAAACCACTTCAGTATTCTTGCCTTGAGAACCTCATGAACAATATGAAAAGGCAAAAAAATATGACACTGAAAGATGAGCTCACCAGGTTAGTAGGTGCCCAATATGCTACTGGAGAAGAGTAGAGAAAATGCTCCAGAAAGAATGAAGAGACTGAGTCAAAGCAAAAACAATGCCCAGTGGTGGATGGGACTGGTGTTGGAAGTAAAGCCCAATGCTGTAAAAAACAATGTTGCATGGGAACTGGGAATGCTAGGTCTATGAATCAAGGTAAACTGGAAGTGGTCAGAGAGGAAATGGCAAGAGTGAACATTGACATTTTAGAAATAGGAGAACTAAAATGGGCTGGAATGGGCAAATTAAATCAAATGAGTATTATATCTATTGCTGTGGTCAAGAATCCCTTAGACGAAATGAAATAGCCCTCATAGTCAACAAAAGAGTCCAAATGCAGTACTTGCATGCAATCTCAAAAAAGAATGATCTCTGTTTGTTTTAGAGGCAAATCATTCAATATTACAGTATTCCAAGTCTTTGCCCCAACCACTAGTGACAAACAGCTGAAGCTGAATGGTTCTGTGGAGACCTAAAAGAACGTCTAGAACTAACAGCAAAAAAAGAAAACAATGTCCTTTTCATCATAGGGGACTGGAATGCAAAATAAGGAAGTCGAGAGATACCTGGAATAACAGGAAGTTTGGCCTTGGAGTTCAAAATGAAGCAAAGTAAAGGCTAACAGAGTTTTACCAAGAGAATGTACGGGTCATAGCAAACACCCCATTTGAACAAGACAAGAGACAGCTCTACACATGGACATCACCAGATGGTCAATATCAGAATCAGATTGATTCTTTGCAGCCAAGATGGAGATGCTCTACACAGCCATTAAAAACAAGACCAGGAGTTGACTGTGGCTCAGACCTTAAACTCCTTATGGCAAAATTCAGACTTAAGTGGAAGAAAATAGGGAAAACCACTAGATCATTCAAGTATGACATAAATCAAATCCCTTACAATTAAGCAGTGGAAGTGACAAGTAAATTCAAGGGATTAGATTTGATAAATAGAGTCGCTGAAGCTCTATGGACAGAGGTTCCTAATATCGTACAGGAGACAGTGATCAAAACCATCCCCAAGAAGAAGAAATGAAAAGAGGTAAAATGTTGCCTGAGAAGGTCTTACAAATAGCAAGGAAAACAAGAGAAGCTAAAGACAAAGGAGAAAAGGAAAGATATATCCATCTGAACTCAGTTGCAAATAATAGCATGAAAGATAAGACAGCCTTCCTAAGTGATCAATGTAAAGAAATAGCAGAAATCAATAGGATTTGAAAGACTAGAGATCTCTTCAAGAAAATTAAAGGTACCAAGGAAACATTTCATGCAAACATGTGCAAAATAAAGGACAGAAATGATATGGACATAACAGAAGCAGAATATATTAAGGTAAGGCGGCAAGAATGCACAGAACAATTCAAAAAAGATCTTAATGTCCCAAACAACCATGAAGGTGTGATCACTCACTGAAAGCCAGATATATTGGAGTACAAAGTTAAGTGGGCCTTAGGAAGCATTACTCAAAACAAAGCTAGTGGAAGTGATGGAATTCCAGATGAGCTATTACAAATCCTAAAAGATGAGGCTGTAAAAGTGAAAGATGATTCTGGCACTCAATATTCCAACTAATTTGGAAAACTCGGAAGTGGTCACGGGACTGGAAAAGGTCAGTTTTCATTGCAATCCCAAAGAAAGACAATGCCAAAAAATGTTCAAACTACCACACAGTTGACACGCCTCACATGTTAGCAAAGTAACACTCAAAATTCTCCAAGCCAGGCTTCAACAGAAACAGATTTAGAAAAGGCAGAGGAACCAGAGGTCAAATGTTCAACATCTGTTGGATCACAGTAAAAGGAAGAAAATTCCAGAAAAATATCTGCTTCATTGACTATGCTAAAGCCATTGACTGTGCGGATCACAACAAACTGTGGAAAATTCTTAAAGAGATGGGAATACCAGAGCACATTACCTGCTTCCTGAGAAAACTGTATGCAGGTCAAGAAGCAACAGTTGGAACCAGACATGGAACAATGGATTGTTCCAAATTGAAAAGAAGTGCACCAAGGCTGTATATTGTTACTTTGTTTGTTTAACTTCTATGCAGACTACATCTTGTGAAATCCTGGACTGGAAGAGGCATAAGATGGAATCAAGATTGCCAGGAGAAATATCAATAATCTCAGATATGCAGATGACACCACCCTTATGGCAGAAAGTGAAGAGGGACTAAACAGTCTCTTGATGAAAGTGCAAGAGGAGAGTGAAAAAAACCGGCTTAAAACTCAACATTCAAAAAACAAAGACCAAGTCATCCAGGCCCATCACTTCATGGCAAATAGATAGGGAAACAGTGACAGACTTTATTTTCTTGGGCTCCAAAATCACTGCAGATGGTGACTGCAGCCATGAAATTAAAAGACACTTGCTCATTGGAAGGAAAGCTATGACCAATCTACACAGCATATTAAAAAGCCAAGACATTACCAACAAAGCTCCATCTAGTCAAAGCTATGGTTTTTCCAGTAGTCATGTATGGATGTGAGAGTTGGACCATAAAGGAAGCTGAGCACAGAAGAATTGATGCTTTTAAACTGTGGTGTTGGAGAAGATCCCTAGAGTCCCTTGGACTGCAAGGAGATCAAGCCCATCAATCCTAATATCCTGAATATTCATTGGAAAGACTATTGCTAAGCTGAGGCTTCAATACTTTGGCCACTAGATGCGAAGAACTGGCTCATTGGAAAAACCCTTGGAAAGATGCTGGGAAAGATCGAATGCAGGAGGATTAGGGGATGCCAAAGGATGAGATAGCTGAATGGCATCCCAGATTTGATGGACGTGAGTTTGAGCAAGCTCCGGGAGTTAGTGATGGACAAGGAAGCCTGGTGTGCTGCAGTCCATTGGTTTTCAAAGAGTTGGACATAACTGAGTGACTGAACTGACCGGAACTAAGGTTTTTGTTTTTTGTGTTTTTTTTTGGTATGGTGTTAAAGAATTAACTAATTTTGTTTTATTTTTATTTTTTGAAATGTAGCTGTGCAGTTTTCCCAGCAGCATGTGTTGAGGAGAGTATCTTTTCAGCATTGTGTGGTTTTCCCTAATTTGTCACAGGGTAATTGACCATAGGTGTATGGGTTTATTTCTGTTTTTTCAATCTTGTTCCATTGACTTTAAAATATATATGGAAATCCAAAGACCAAGAAGTTTCAATTGTAAAAATATAAGGTAACTTGGGAGGTTTAAGTTAAGCTAAATATAAATATAAAATAATTAAGACAGCATGATGTGGTTCAAGAATAAACAGTCTAATGGAACAATTGAGAAGGAAATGGCAACCCACTCCAGTATTCTGGCATGGAGAATCCCAAGGACAGAGGAGCCTAGTGGGCTGCCATCTATGGGGTTGCACAGAGTCAGACATGACTGACGTGACTTAGCAGCAGCAGCTAATGGAACAAAATAAAGAGCTTAGAATGTGTACCACGCATTTACAAATATTTCTTTAGTGGCAAAGTTGGCACTACAGAACAGTACAAAATAAAGAGCAATTTCAATAAATAAAATAAGTAAGTAGAATATAGAGTCAATTGAATATTTACATAGAAACTAAATGTAAATTTGAGTATAAGCTTATGCCATACACAATAAACTGCGGATCAGTAAGACATCAAAATGTCTGGAAGACATCAAAATTACCTTTGTTACCTTGGAATAGCAAAAGAAAGTAAAATGATTTAAAGAGCATAGATGTAAATGAAAAAATTTGCTTTTTTTATTGCAATAACATCTATTTATGAAAGGCATCAATAAATGGGTTGAATTCGTTTATACTGTGGGAAAAGAGATACTGGAACAACAAAAAACTGACAAAAATTCTATAGCCAAAGTATGTGTATATGCATATATTCTTCAAAAACTAACAGAATTGATAGAGAGTCAAAAGAAAAATAGCAAAATACTTGAATAGCTACTTTTCAAGACAATGTCAAAATGGAAAGCAAATACATGAAATAATGCTCAAATTCATTAGTAATAAGAAAAATGCAATGAAAACCATAATATGATACCATTAAATAACACCACAATATCCAAAACTAAAAATGTAAAATATATAATGTTTTTTCCTTTTTTTATTCTCTAAAATTTAAGTGTTAACATTAAATTTTTTCAGGATATTTGTCTGGTTTTGGTTTTGGTTTATTGACATTCCCTAGAATAGGGACAATTTTTGGAGGTTCACTGGAAAAACAAGAGAATTCTAGAAAAACATTTATTTCAGCTTTATTGATTATGCCAAAGCCTTTGACTCTGTGGATCACAATAAACTGGGGAAATTCTGAAAGAGATGGGAATACTAGACCACCTGACCTGCCTCTTGAGAAACCTATATGCAGGTCAGGAAGCAACAGTTAGAACTGGACATGGAACAACAGACTGGTTCCAAAGAGGAAAAGGAGTACGTCAAGGCTGTATATTGTCACCCTGCTTATTTAGCTTATATGCAGAGTACATCATGAGAAACGCTGGGCAGGATGAAGCACAGGCTGGAATCAAGATTGCTGGGAGAAAAATCAATTACCTCAGATATGCAGATGACACCACCCTTATGGCTGAAAGTGAAGAAGAACTAAAGAGCCTCTTGGTAAAAGTGGAAGAGGAGAATGAAAAAGTTGGCTTAAAGCTCAACATTCAGAAAATGAAGATCATGGCATCTGGTCCCATCACTTCATGGCAACAGATGGAGAAACAGTGGCAGACTTTTATTTTTCTGGGCTCCAAAACCACTGCAGATGGTGACTGCAGCCAAGAAATTAAAAGACACTTACTCCTTGGAAGGAAAGTTATGACCAACGTAGACAGCATATTAAAAAGCAAAGACATTACTTGCCAACAAAGGTTTGTCTAGTCAAGGCTATAGTTTTTCCAGTGGTCATGTATGGATGTGAGAGTTGGACTATAAAGAAAGCTGAGTGCAGAAAAATTGATACTTTTGAACGGTAGTGTTGTAAAAGACTCTTGAAAGTCCCTTGGAATGCAAGGAGACCCAATCAGTCCATCCTAAAGAAAATCAGTCCTAGGTGTTCATTGGAAGGACTGATGCTGAAACTGAAACTCCAGTACTTTGGCCACCTGATTCAAAGAGCTGACTCATTTGAAAAGATCTGATGCTGGGAAAGATTGAAGGTAGCAGGAGAAGGGGATGACAGAGGATGTGATGGTTGGTGGCATCACTGACTCAATGGACATAAGTTTCGGTAAATTCCAGGAGTTGGTGATGGACAGGGAGGCCTGATGTGCTGCAGTCCATGGAGTTGCAAAGAGTCGGACACGACTGAGTGACTGAATTGAACCCACGTTAGCAATCGTGTGTTCTGCTTAGCCCACGATTTTAAAGGTAATAGCAAGAGATTTGTCCAATTTTTGGCTGGGAAGATTTCTATAAAATAAAATTTCATTTTCATCTTAAAAAATAGTTAGGTTTTTGTTGAGAGATTTTATAGTCCAAGTTCAACTTGATATTAACATTTTGCTGTTGATAACTGTCTTAGTAATATAATATATTAAGAGTTGATATGGTAGAATTTCCTATGTCCTCTTAGTGCTAAGCAGTCTGAAATTGATAAACCAAGGTAATAATGAATAACATGATCAGCTCATTCAGTCCAATTAATCACTTAACCCTTTTTTCCAATTAAAATTATTTAGATTTTTTTCCCTATCATTACTGTCTTTTTCTATTGCCCAATGCCACTGTAGTTATTACTGGAGGAGAGCATGGCACCCCATTCCAGTATTCTTGCCTGGAGAAACTCAATGGACAGATGAGCTTAATGGCCTACTGTTCATGGGGTCACAAAGAGTCAGACATGACTGAGCAACTAAGCACAACACCTATATCCTTGCAGGTGAAACAGGAATGAGAAGGAAGCATTTGTTACCTAACCCTGGAGGTCTAAATATCTTTGATATGGAGATAGAGAAGACTTCAAGCAGTGTCAACAATAAATATCACTATCAACCAGGAGGTTTAATTTATTATCAGACCACTCACATTTTGGGACTTAGACCTTACCTTACATTATGCATTACTCATTAAGGCACATCTGTAACATTTCAATACACCTCTTATGTACCAATCTTCTCCTTCCCAGTCCTCTATATGGTTTTCACATTCCTATGAATCTATTTTTTATTGCAAATTTTAAGTAATACAAACTAATTTAGACATGGAGATGATAGTTATCAGCTACCCTAAATTGTGAAATTTCATATAGACTTGGATTGACAAAATTGTACACAATTTATTGGCTGTTAGACATTATATAAAGAGAATTCAGCTCACTGTTTGTATATTTACAATTGCTAACATTAATGTGCATTTTAATTTACTAAATCTCTAAAGATAAGATCTATGGTCAAGTTTGCCAGAAGACTAATTCCAGAAGACTAAGACATAGTGGACTTTTGGCCACTCTCTGGATATCCATTTTCAGCCTTCATATCCTGACATTTGTCATCATAAGCTTTGAAACATGTTGTTAGTAGCACAGTTAAAACACTAAAACTTGTCAAAATTTAGAGCAAAATAAAGCTTATTCATATATCCTGATTTACCATGACATTTTCACTAAATTGTCACTGAATCTTTTATGGATTGGGTATTGTAGAATAGATATAAGCCAAGAATTGTACCTATTTAGAAGGGAATACAAAAAGATTTAAAATGGTAGGATAACACAATGGAAATATTTGAATGAATAACAAGTGAATGACTGTTCGGTGTGTACAGAGATTATCGGAGCCCATGGCTTCCCATTTTTCCTTATCTTCTCCTCCCAGAGTATAGATAAGTGTATTTTGATGTCTTACCTGTTGTCTAGCTTTTATATTATGTAATTTATGTAGTGCAATCATTAGATACAAACACTGGGGATAACAATAATGCTGTCAGGATTGTTCACCACATTCACCAACATGTCTTAACTTGGAACATCAAAATAATCTGAAATTTCATTTTGTCTGTGACTCAAAAAAAGAATGATTTATTTCTAAAATCTAGACAAAAGCCTATCTTGGAACATGGTGGCTGCAGTTCCAGAGAATTATGGCGAGGTAATATTAATTTTTTCAATCAAGATCCTCATCTCTTGTTAGTAATATCTCTCCACATTAACATATTAGGATCCCATTGCATTGTATTAATATTCATATCATATCAGAATTTATTGTTGCTTATACAGTGTTAAAGTCATATTGCATTAGTGACTTTCATATCAGATTAGTGAAAGTGGATCCTAATAAGACTTTCATATTCAATTACTAAGGTAACAGTTTTGTCTTTCCAAGTCACTTCTAACTTGAGCCCAGAGTACAAATTGATAAATGTGGTAATAAAGCAATCTTTCTAGCTGAAGATGGATGGCCCCTGGGACCAGTGGAGCTGTGAAAATAAGACTTGAATCAAGGGGCCACATTTCTGACTGGAAAGAAGTTCAACCCTTTGCCTACATAGCAGCACTTCTGAACTAAAGACTGTATGAACACAAGAAGCTAGAAACACAGACCTTGTCCTTGGTAATTTGCTTTCCACTCTTGTTATCTTGTTCCAGTCTGATAATTTGAGCTATAGAAAAAAAAAAAAGGAGCATAAATGAAAACTTCTTATGAAAGTGATTAGTGGCTTCTTTTGTCCCCAAAATCATTCAAATTTAGAGAACTTTTACCTAACATATGGATTGGTAGGTGAGATATTTGGGGACATACAAATGATTGCAAGGACTCAAATACTGCTATGTTGTTATTCAAATTACTAGGTTAAACTTAATCATGACACCTATAGCAGGATATGCAAGAAATAGAAACTATGAACATATCTGTATATTGATCTGACTTTGCTGATGGCATGAACTGTGTTTTTCTCACCTTTTAATTCTAACACCTCTTGAGCACCTGCTACATTACATGCATTCCACATTCACTCTTTGGCAAGGTAAATTAGCAGAGCTCATTTGGGTGCTGAGACCAGAGGTCAAACCAGTCATAAGTATCATTTGGTAGGAAAAGGCAGGATTTCTCCATCAACTAGGAAAATATTCATACATAATTTGTGCATGCATATATGTGTGTGTGTATCAATTGTTTTGTGTCTCTTTCTGTAATCCTTTGACAAATAGTGTATTAGATAAACTTTCTAAAATTTCTTCTGCATTACCTCTCTTTTTAAACCATGCAGGAGGGCCTAGAGGAACTATCCAATGTTGAAGGTCAGGAAGGGCGGTAATGAGGAGATACCCCTCACCCAAAGTAAGGAGCAGTGGCTGTGCTTTGCTGGAACAGCCATGAAGAGATACCCCATGCCCAAGGTAAGAATAACCCAAGTAAGAAGGTAGGTGTTGCAAGAGGGCATCAGAGGGCAGACACACTGAAACCATACTCAAAGAAAACTAGTCAATCTAATCACACTATGACCACAGCCATGTCTAACTCAATGAAACTAAGCCATGCCTGCGGGGCAACCCAAGACAGGTGGGTCATGGTGGAGAGGTCTGACAGAATGTGGGCCACTGGAGAAGGGAATGACAAACCACTTCAGTATTCTTGCCTTGAGAACCCCATGGACAGTATGAAAAGGCAAAATGATAGGATACTGAAAGAGGAACTCCCCTGGTCAGTAGGTGCCTAATATGCTACTGGAGATCAGTAGAGAAATAACTCCAGAAAGAATGAAGGGATGGATCCAAAGCAAAAACAATACCCAGCTGTGGATGTGACTGGTGATAGAAGCAAGGTCCAATGATGTAAAGAACAATATTGCATAGGAACCTGGAATGTAAGGTTCATGAATCAAGGCTAATTGGAAGTGGTTAAACAAGAAATGGCAAGAGTGAATGTTAACATTCTAGGAATCAGTGAAATAAAATGGACTGGAATGGGTGAATTTAAGTCAGAGGACCATTATATCTACTACTGAGGGCAGAAATCCCTCAGAAGAAATGGAGTAGCCATCATGGTCAACAAGAAAGACCGAAATGCAGTACTTGGATGCAATATCAAAAGCGACAGAATGATCTCTGTTCATTTCCAAGGCAAACCATTCAATATCACGGTAATCCAAGTCTATGCCCCAACCAGTAACACTGAAGAAGCTGAAGTTGAAGACCTACAAGACCTTTTAGAACTAACACCCAAAAAAGATGTCCTTTTCATTATAGGGGACTGGAATGCAAAAGTAGGAAGTCAAGAAACACCTGGAGGAACTGGCAAATTTGGCCTTGGAATGCGGAATGAAGCAGGGCAAAGACTAATAGAGTTTTGCCAAGAATGGTCATAGCAAACACCCCTTTCCAACAACACAGGAGAAGACACTACACATGAACATCACTAGATGGTCAACACCAAAATCAGATTGATTATATTCTTTGCAGCCAAAGATGGAGAAGCTCTATACAGTCAACAAAAACAAAGCCAGGAGCAGACTGTGGCTCAGACCATGAACTCCTTATTGCCAAATTCAGACTTAAATTTAAGAAAGGAGGGAAAACCTCTAGACCATTCAGGTATGACCTAAATCAAATCCCTTATGATTATACAGTGGAAGTGAGAAATAGATTTAAGGGCCTAGATCGGATAGACAGAGTACCTGATGAACTATGAAATGAGGTTGGTGACATTGTGCAGGAGTCAGGGATCAGGACCATCTCCATGGAAAAGAAATGCAAAAAGGCAAAATGGCTGTGTGAAGAGGCATTACAAACAGCTGTGAAAAGAAGAGAAGCAAAAGGCAAAGGAGAAAAGGAAAGATATAAGCACCTGAATGCAGAGTTCCAAAGAATAGCAAGAAGAGATAAGAAAGAATTCCTCAGCAGTCAATGCAAAGAAATAGAGGAAAACAACAGAATGGCCAAGACTAGAGATCTCTTCAAGAAACTTAGAGATACTGAGGGAACATTTCATCCAAAGATGGGCTCGATAAAGGACAGAAATGGTATGGACCTAACAGAAGCAGAAGATATTAAGAAGAGGTGGCAAGAATACACAGAAGAACTGTACGAAAATGATCTTCAAGACCAAGATAATCACGATGGTATGATCACTCACCTAGAGCCAGACATCCTGGAATGTGAAGTCAAGTGGGCCTCAGAAAACATCACTACAAACAAAGCTAGTGGAGGTGATGGAATTCCAGTTGAGCTATTTCAAATCCTGAATGATGATGCTGTGAAAGTGCTGCACTCAATGTGCCAGCAAATTTGGAAAACTCAGCAGTGGCCAAAGGACTGGAAAAGCTAAGTTTTCATTCCAATTACAAAGAAAGGCAATGCCAAAGAATGCTCAAACTACCGCACAATTGCACTCGTCTCACACACTAGTAAAGTAATGCTCAAAATTCTCCAAGTCAGGCTTTATCAATAAGTGAACTGCGAACTTCCAGATGTTCAAGCTGGTTTTAGAAAAGGCAGAGGAACCAGAGATCAAATTGCCAACATAGCTGGATCATTAAAAAAGCAAGAGAGTTCCAGAAAAACATCTCTTTCTGCTTTATTGACTATGCCAAAGCCTTTGACTGTGTGGATCACAATAAAGTGGAAAATTCTGAAAGAGATGGGAATACCAGAGCACCTGACCTGCCTCTTGAGGAACCTATATGTATGTCAGGAAGCAACAGTTAGAACCGGACATGGAAAAACAGACTGGTTCCAAATAGGAAAAGGAGTACGTCAAGGCTGTGTATTGTCACCCTGCTTATTTAACTTATATGCAGAGTACATCATGAGGAACACTGGACTGGAAGAAGCACAAGCTGGACTCAAGATTGCCAGGAGAAACATCAATAACCTCAGATATGCAGATGACACCACCCTTATAGCAGAAAGTGAAGAGGAAACAAAAAGCATCTTGATGAAAGTGAAAGAGGAGAGCGAAAAAGTTGGCTTAGAGCTTAACATTCAGAAAACGAAGAGCATGGCATCCTGTCCCATCACTTCATGGGAAATAGATGGGGAAACAGTGGAAACAGTGTCAGACTTTATTTTTGGGGGCTCCAAAATCACTGCAGATGGTGACTGCAGCCATGAAATTAAAAGACACTTACTCCTTGGAAGAAAAGTTATGACCACCCTAGATAGCATATTCAAAAGCAGAGACATTACTTTGCCAACTAAGGTCTGTCTAGTCAAGGCTATGGTTTTTCCTGTGGTCATATATGGTTGTGAGAGTTGGACTGTGAAGAAGGCTGAGTGCTCAAGAATACTCTTGAGAGTCCCTTGGACTGCAAGGAGATCCAACCAGTCCATTCTGAAGGAGATTAGCCCTGGGATTTCTTTGGAGGGAATGATGCTGAAGCTGAAACTCCAGTACTTTGGCCACCTCATGTGAAGATTTGACTCATTGGAAAAGACTCTGATGCTGGGAGGAATTGGGGCAGGAGGAGAAGCGGACGACAGAGGGTGAAATGGCTGGATGGCATCACTGACTCGATGGATGTTAGTCTGAGTGAACTCCGGTAGATGGTGATGGACAGGGAGTCCTTGCGTGCTGCGATTCATGGGGTCACAAAGAGTGGGACACGACTGAGCGACTGAAATGAACTGAATCTTTCTTGGAGTCTTAATCCCTTCTTTTCTCAATTTCCTTTCTCGGTATACTACCATATTCAAATTCTTTCTAGTTTAAGAGGAAAAAGAAAACCCTCTCTTCCCTTGACTCAGGTCTTCACTCGCATTATCATTCTCCTACCTCTTTGTACAGCTGTTATATTTAAATATCTAGAGATTTATGGTCTCATTGTCATCACTCATCAGCCTATCGCGGTTTGTATTGTATTCACACTCCATTGAATGCTTCCTTTTGTGATCAACAGCGGCCCCCAGAGAGCTAAAGCAATAGGACGTCTTTCCAGTCTATAAATTCTGACATCTCATTCCATTTGATGCTTTTTTCAAATTCACACTCCTTGTTTGATCTTAGGTCTTTTAGATCTTATGGTATCATTTTACTCTGGCTTCTTGTCTCTCGCTCTCTCTCTCTGTATGTGTGTGTGTGTATATATATATATACATATATATAAGTTCTCATTCTGCTTCGGGGTCACAGCTTCAAGTTCTCTTCTCTGCACAGTCAACCTAATTGATTAGATACTGTTCCTTTTGTTTGATGGTTTCTAGCTTTAGCGTGCATGAAAATCACCTGGAGAGCCTGATAAAATCCCAAACACTGGACCCTACCTTAGTAATTTGAACTGGAAACCCAGGGGATATTTTGTCCATCTCCTCCGACATTGTGCCTTCCTTTCCCTCCACTAAACTCAATCCATTATAAAGTCCTAATGCCTTTAACTTATAACTGAGGAAGTCTTCTCTCTTCTAATAATAGTTGCCTGGGCCACTGCTTGTCTGGATTAAGCAACAGCTCCTTTAATTGTTCTTTTATGTCTAGAAAATTAGCAGTTAACATTCTAGCTAGTCTTTGTTTTTAATTTACAAATATTTTTACAAACTGTTTTTTAATTGTGTCATTTTAAAAGAAAATGATAGAGAATAGATAATTAATATTTTACAAATAAGAGGGTACATGATTTTCCAGGACCACAGAAAAATTTAGCTAGATCATCTCTCCTATGAATTATCCTGGATTTCATACGGAAAGAATGAAAAATAATAAAATGGTATTTTTTTTAAAAAAAGCTGCAACTACTCTTATTGCATATTACATATTAGGAACTGAGGTTTAGAAGATTCAATAACTTCAAGGATTTCACAATAAGAAGAGGTAAGATTGAGATTAAAATGAAGGTATGTCTAACTCCAGAATCTGTGTTCTTAATCTCCTTACTTCTGAATAGTCCTTGGTAATGGCAGTTCCTTTCTTGAAAGCTGGCAGTTCTCAATTATAGCACTGAATTATGAATTCTCACTTAGAGCCTTAAAATGCCATTCATACTAGCAATAAGTATTAATTCTGGCTCTTGCTCATATAGTTTACATACTATAAACCCCTCTCTACATCTGTGTCTCTTTTGCTGCTTTGCATATAGGGTCATCGTTACTGTCTTTCTAAATTCTCTATATATGCATTAATATGCTATATTGGTGTTTCTCTTCCTGACTTAAAGTAATTAACCTCCAGTTAAAAAATAAAACAAAACTCTCTCTAAATGGGCCAATCCTATGCTCAGAAAAAAGCTATCCTACCTTGGGCTCCATCATCCATGGGGTTATTCCCCTGTTCTTCATGCAGGATCAAGGCACTCTCCAACATTTTTTTTTTTTTTCAATTAAACCCTCCTTCACAGCTTCCTGATTTATAATGATTTCCTTCCCATTGTCCCCTAAGTTTTGTTTCTCTGGGCACTCATTTGTTTTGTAAGGCATTAGTAGCTACATTTTTAATAGTTCATAGTTTTACCTGTAGCTGTATAATAAGCAATGTGAGAATAATAGTTGCTTCTTTCTGTTCTTGGTGCTGTCATGCAATGCCTAGGTCAGGAGGAACCACAGCTAGGTGCTCAGCAAGGCCAAGCTGGTTAGATAGGTTTCCTCTTGGTACAGGAATCATTATACATTTATATTTTCCTTAAAATACTGTCAATTAAATAGCATTTCTAAAATCTCCAAATCACTAAAGGACCCAGGTGGTGGTTTAAATAATAAATAAATCTATTTGCTTATGCAACTGAAATTTATGACTTCATTTGATTGAGCAGCTTCCTTATAACTCATATGTCTCTTCTTAGCAGGCATTGTGAGAAATTCTGGAGTGTCTCTCTCATCTGTTGGATACTTTTCTTTGATAGAAAAAGCAAGAAACATTTGAGTCTTGGATGAAGGGTTAATTGCTTCACTAGCAGAAATCTCTTAAAGATTTGAATTGCTCCCTAGCTTAATGAGGTCTCTCTCTCCTAACACAAACTTGGACATATTGCTTTCTGTGAGGTGGTAGATCTGGTAAACTGGTCATGCTGCTGCTAAGTCACTTCAGTCGTGTCCGACTCTGTGCGACCCCATAGAAGGCAGCCCATCAGGCTCCCCCATCCCTGGGATTCTCCATGCAAGAACTCTGGAGTGGGTTGCCATTTCCTTCTCCAATGCATGAAAGTGAAAAGTGAAAGTGAAGTCACTCAGTCGTGTCCGACTCTTAGCACCCCAGGGACTGCAGCCTACCAGGCTCCTCCACCCATGGGATTTTCCAGGCAAGAGTACTGGAGTGGTATGGAATCAAAATCCCATCTAGTGTAGAACACAATGGAGATTAAGAGGCTTTGTCTTTAGGGCCCAAAAAAGATGTGGGAATCTTGTTTGGTAACATTATCTTCTTCCTTTTCATTTCTTTCCAGAACACTTTCTGAAAATTGAAATCCTTTCTCTAAGAGCCAGAGATCTTACCTTTGACCCAGTTGCCCTTTAATATGAATAAAAGCTGGTGTCTAATGCTATCTGTCTTATATTTACCTGGTCTACTTGACTGCATACTATTTTGTGGTGCTTTTCTTGAAAGACAGCTTTCTTCTCTTATCCTCAGTGAATAATTTTCTTTGCAGCCTACGGGACTTTAGAGACATATTTTCCTTTTTTTTTTTTTTTTTTTCATCTTACTGGTTAGGTTGAAGTTATAAAGGTTATCATAATTATAATTTGAATTCATTTCATGTCTTTGGTTAGAATAGCATTATTTGAATTATCAACTGTTGTTTCAAAAAATAAGACTTTACATTTTAGTTTCATTCCCCTGTAGTATTTAATCAAGGACTCCTCTTGTCAATCAATTACTTTATTTGAATTTATATTACACTGTTCAGGAAGGGGTGTGTAATTGTGTAACAAACACACACATAAACATTTTCCACTTCTTCCACTCCCTATTTTCCCATCAAATGGTAAAAGTGCAGAGCAGAGCTAGAAACTGACAAACAGCCAGGTGTCCAACTTTAAAAAATTGGCAATATCAAGCAATAAAGACTTTTATTTCATGTGAGATAGGGTTAGGAGCTAAAAGGCAATTACAAGATAGGGTTGGAGTTAAAAGGCAGATAGAATTTGGGGAGACAGAAAGCCTTGCAAAAAGATAAGATGATGGAAAATATAAAACTTTGATAATAGCTGTGAAACTGATTTATTCAAATAAATTTTTTATTTATCAGAAAAACACAAATAATAATTGTTTTGTTATGTCCAAATCTTTTGTGACCCCATGGACTGTAGCCCTCTAGGCTCTCCTGTCCATGGAATTTTCCAGGCAAGAATATGGGAGTGGGTTGCCATTTTCTTCTCCAGGGGATCTTCCCAACTCAGGGATCAAACCCACATCTCCTGCACTGACAGGTGGGTTTGTTTTTTTTTTTTTTTAACCACTGAGCCACCTGGGAAGCTCATAAGTAATAATAGAGGACATTGAATGAATGAACATAGGTCATGTCTCTCCACTTGACATCTTGATGATAGAAAAGAAACTGGAGAGAGAAGAAAAAAGAAAAAAAAAAAAAAACAATGAAAGCTGGGTTACACTCTGAGGTCAGCAGGTTATACATAGACAGTTAGGTTAACTGTTATTATATCCCCAGATTTGTGACAGTAAGGGGCTGTGAGATCTAATCCAAGTAAGGTTTGAAGCAAAAAAAAAAAAAAAAAAAAATTTGCTGGATTAGCTATATAGTAACTCTCAGTTCTTGGGTTAGTTTTTTATGCTCTCTGGAATCAAGACTCCTCATCTAAAAAAAAAATCTTGTCAGGTTATCTTGATAATTACATAAGCTTAGATACAAACTAACAAAATACAATGGTAATTATTGCTGTTTAGTCACTAAATCTGACTGTGGCTCAGATCAAGAACACCTTATTGCCAAATTCAGACTTAAATTGAAGAAAGTAGGGAAAACCACTAGACCATTCAGGTATGACCTAAATCAAATCCCTTATGATTATACAGTGGAAGTGAGAAATAGATTTAAGGATCTATATCTGATAGATAGAGTGCCTGATGAACTGTGGAATGAGGTTCGTGACATTGTACAGGAGACAGGGATCAAGACCATACCCATGGAAAAGAAATCCAAAATGGCAAAATGGCTGTCGGAGGAGGCCTTACAAACAGCCGTGAAAAGAAGAGAAGCGAAAAGCAAAGGAGAAAAGGATAGATATAAGCATCTGAATGCATAGTTCCAAAGAATAGCAAGAAGAGATAAGAAAGAATTCCTCAGCGATAAATGCAAGGAAATAGAGGAAAACAACAGAATGGGAAAGACTAGAGATCTCTTCAAGAAACTTAGAAATACCGAGGGAACATTTCATCCAAAGATGGGCTTGATAAAGGACAGAAATGGTCTGGAATTAACAGAAGGAGAAGATATTAAGAAGAGGTGGCAAGAATACACAGAACTGTACAAAAATGATCTTCAAGACCAAGATAATCACGATGGTATGATCACTCACCTAGAGCCAGACATCCTGGAATGTGAACTCAAGTGGGCCTTAGGAAACATCACTACGAACAAAGCTAGTGCAGGTGATGGAATTCCAGTTGAGCTATTTCAAATCCTGAACGATGATGCTGTGAAAGTGCTGCACTCAGTATGCCAGCAAATTTGGAAAACTCAGCAGTGGCCAAAGGACTGGAAAAGCTAAGTTTTCATTCCAATTACAAAGAAAGGCAATACCAAAGAATGCTCAAACTACCACACAATTGCACTCATCTCACCCACTAGTAAAGTAATGCTCAAAATTCTCCAAATCAGGCTTCAGCAATAAGCGAACTGCAAACTTCCAGATGTGCAAGCTGGTTTTAGAAAAGGCAGAGGAACCAGAGATCAAATTGCCAACATCCGCTGGATCATCGAAAAAGCAAGAGAGTTCCAGAAAAACATCTCTTTCTGCTTTATTGGCTATGTCAAAGCCTTTGACTGTGTGTATCACAAAGTGGAAAATTCTGAAAGAGATGGGAATACCAGACCACCTGACCTGCCTCTTGAGAAACCTCTATGCAGGTCAGGGAGCAAAAGTTAGAACTGGACATGGAACAACAGATTGGTTCCAAATAGGAAAAGGAGTATGTCAAGGCTATATATTGCCATCCTGCTTATTTAACTTCTATGCAGAGTACATCATGAGAAACGCTGGACTGGAAGAAGCACAAGCTGGACTCAAGATTGCCAGGAGAAATATCAATAACCTCAGATATGCAGCTGACACCACCCTTATGGCAGAAAGTGAAGAGGAAACAAAAAGCATCTTGATGAAAGTAAAAGAGGAGAGTGAAAAAGTTGGCTTAAAGCTCAACATTCAGAAAACGAAGAGCATGGCATCCTGTCCCATCACTTCATGGGAAATAGATGGGGAAACAGTGTCAGACATTATTTGGGGGGGCTCCAAAATCATTGCAGATGGTGATTGCAGCCATGAAATTAAAAGATGCTTACTCCTTGGAAGGAAAGTTATAGCCACCCTAGATGGCATATTGAAAAGCAGAGACATTACTTTGCCAACAAAGGTCCATCTAGTCAAGGCTATGGTTTTCCCAGGGGTCATCTATGGATGTGAGAGTTGGACTGTGAAGAAACCTGAGCACTGAAGAATTGATGCTTTTGAACTGTGGTGTTAGAGAAGACTCTTGAGAGTCCCTTGGACTACAAGGACGTC
Source organism: Capra hircus (assembly GCF_001704415.2). Taxonomy (NCBI): domain Eukaryota; kingdom Metazoa; phylum Chordata; class Mammalia; order Artiodactyla; family Bovidae; genus Capra; species Capra hircus. Next base: position 18,074,474 of record NC_030831.1, on the reverse strand, counting down.
CAACCAGTCCAGTCTGAAGCAGATCAGCCCTGGGATTTCTTTGGAGGGAATGATACTGAAGCTGAAACTCCAGTACTTTGGCCACTTCATGCAGAGAGTTGACTCATTGGAAAAGACCCTGATGCTGGGAGGGATTGGGGTCAGGAGGAGAAGGGGGCGACCGAGGACGAGATGGCTGGATGGCATCAGTGACTCGTTGGACGTGAGTCTGAGTGAACTCCGGGAGTTGGTGATGGACAGGAAGGCCTGGTGTGCTACGATTCACAGGGTCACAAAGAGTGGGACACGACTGAGCGACTGAACTGAACTGAACTGAGTCACTAAATTGTGTCCAACTCTTTGTGACTCCATAGACTGCAGCACAGAGGCCTTCCCTGTCCTTTGTTATCTTTGGAGTTTACTCAAACTCATGTTCATTTAGTTGGTAGTGCCATTCAACCATCTCATCCTCTGTCTCCCCCTTCTCTTCCTACACTCAATCTTTCCCAGCATCAGAGTCTTTTCCAGCGAGTCGACTCTTTTCATCAGGTGGACAAATATTGTAGCTTCAACTTCGACGTCAGTCCTTCCAATGAAAAATCAGGCTTAATTTCCTTTAGGATTCACTGGTTTGATTCGTTGCAGTCCAAGGGACTCTCAAGAGTCTTTTCCAGAACCACAGTTCAGAGCATCATTTCTTAGGTGCTCAGCCTTCTTTATGGTCCAGCTCTCATATCTGTACATGACTCCTGGAAAAACCATAGTTTTGACTCTTTGGACCTTGGCCGGCAAAACGATGTCTGCTTTTTAATGCACTGTCAGATTTGTCAAACCTTTCCTTCCAAGGAGCAAGCGTCTTTTAATTTTGTGGCTACAGTCACCGTCTGCAGTGATTTTGGAGTCCAAGAAAATAAAAGCTGTTTCCACTCCTTCCCCATCTATTGCCATGAAGCAGTGGGACTAGATACCATGATCTTAGCTTTTTGGATGTTTAGATTTAAGCCAGCTTTTCACTCTCTTCTTTCACCCTCATGATAGATATTTCACAAATTTGAGGGTTTTTTAAAAATTCTTCTTCCAACTACAATGAGGTATCCTCACATTGATCAGAATGGCCATCATCAAAATGTCTACAAACAATAAATGCTGGAGAGAGTGTAGAGAAAAAGGGAACTCTCTTACACTGTTGGTGAGAATGCAAACTGGTACAGCCACTGTGAACAACAGTGTGGAGATTCCTTAAAAAACCAAGAACAGACCTGCCATACCACTCAGTAATCTGAATGTTGGGCATACATCCCAAAGAAACCAGAATTGAAAGATACACATGTACACCAATGTTATTGCAGCACTATTTATTGTAGCTATCACACAGAAGCAACTTAGATGTCCATTGGCAGATGAATGGATAAGGAAGTGTGGTACACTTATACAAGGGAATATTACTCAGCCATAAAAAGGAGCACATTTGTGCCAGTCCTAAGGAGGTGGATGAACCTGGAGCCTATTAAACAAAGTGAAGTATGTCAGAAAGAGAAAGAAAAATACAGTATATTAATGAATATGTAGGGAATTTAGAAAGATGGTACTGATGATCCCACCTGCAGAGCAGCAAAGGAGACACAGATGTAAAGAACAGACTTTTGGATTCAGTGGGGGAAAGTGAGGGTGGGATGATTTGAACAAATAGCACTGAAACACGTACTTTACCATATGTGAAATAGATGGCAGTGTAAGTTCAATGTATGAAGCAGGGCACCCAAAGCTGGTGCTCTGGGACAACCCAGAGGATGGGGCAGAGAGGGAGGTGGGAAGGGAATTCAGGAAGTGGGGGAACACATGTATACCTGTGGCTGATTTATGTTGGTGTATGGCAAAAAAACAAGAAAATACTGTAATTATCCTCCAATTAAAATTAATTAATTAAAAAATTCTTCTCCCTTTCACCTTCACTTTGGTTTATGTGTGGTGATGGATCCCCACCTTATGGAGTAAGCTAGATTTATTTTAGGTTATCTTTCCAACAAAAATACAATTCTTCCACAACACCTTCCTAAATGGCTAAGTATACTTTGTTATAAACATGAAATCATTTTTAGGCATTAAGATGAAAATATAAATTACATATAATGAAATGTATAATAAGTATTTTTATAAAAATTGATTTTGATAAATATAAATTGCCTCAAAATGTCAAGTCTCATGATTTAATTATTTTACCAACATAGTTTCTTCTGGGAATACGACTGTTAAAATCAATAGTAGTGCATATAAATGCAATGTTGCTATTAATATCCATTTTTAGAGGTGTCAATGATCCCTAATAGTCCTATGTCTCTTTATGAAAAGCATCTACATAAGATACAAATTTTCAAGGCCTCGTCTTCCAGCTTTGTGAGTATTCCCCCATGTCCCACTTTGTAAATGTTCATTTGCTTGTAATGGCAATTTATGTCACTGTGCATTATACGGATGGCCTAATTCAAGGCCAATCATCCAGTGGAGATGTCTTCACTTCAAGAGAAGTTGGTTAATGGTTGGAACCAGGATGTTTTATTGTACCATTTCATTGAACTGTATTTTCTACAATATCTTTTTACTGACTGTACCTAAAAACATTTTATTATATTTAATCATATACACTCATTCTCATTAGAAGGTTATCATTCCCCTTGTAGTTCTACCTTCCTAGTGCCAGCAATGCTTTGGGTTTCTTAATGCTGCAGTAAGAGAAGCATTGGTTTATAAATTAAAATCCTTATTACTCATTATGTGTCCTGTGATTTAAATAAATGAAATGTATCATCTTTCACTGAAAGAGATAGAGCCCCTGATCAGGGCCTAACTTATGTGGAAGTAGACAGGACAAGCCATAGAATTTTAGAGGTTCCAATAGCCTCTCCCATGTTTCTCCCAAGCTAGTTTCTCCAGCTCCACCTGCAACTGCTTTTTACATATTAGTTGATCCTAGCATAAAATTGCCAGAGAAGGCAATGGCACCCCACTCCAGTACTCTTGCCTGGAAATCCCATGGATGTAGCCTGGTAGGCTGCAGTCCATGGGGTCACTAAGAGTCAGACACGACTGAGCGACTTCACTTTCACTTTTCACTTTCATGCATTGGAGAAGGAAATGGCAACCCACTCCAGTTCTTGCTGAGAATCCAAAAAGAAAAAAAAAAAAAAAAAAAAAAAAAAAAAAAAAAAAAAAAAAAAAAAAAACAAAAAGAAATGGCAACCCACTCCAGTATTCTTGCCTGGAGAATCCCAGGGACAGAGGAACCATGTGGGCTTCTATCTATGGGGTTGCACAGAGTCAGACACAACTGAAGTGACTTAGCAGCAGCAGCAGCAGCATGCCTTCAAAAAACCTTACTGACTTTCAGTCCATTCACTTGCTTATTTACTCATTCATTTTTATAAAGGCCTTGGTCTATTATTTTTATAAAGGCCTTGGCTTCCCTGGTAGCTCAGACAGTAAAGCATCTGCCTACAGTGGGGGAGACCCAGGTTTGATCCCTGGGTTGGGAAGATCCCCTGGAGAAGGAAATGGTAACCCACTCCAGTATTCTCGCCTGAAAAATCCTATGGACTGAGGGGCCTGGTAGGCTACAGTCCATGGGGTCACAAAGAGTCAGACATGACTGAGTGACTTCACTTTTTTTCTTTCTTTCTTCTTTGGAACACCAATCAGATGTTATAACTTCTGTTTGTGTTTTCAGATTCAAAGATGAGTTATTCAATGTATTAACATTAAAGAGAATTATATACAGTGCAGTCACAGTATAAAAACAATGACAAAACATAACTAGGAGTTTTAATAGCTGTATGAGCAAAATGTTTCTGGAATACAAGGAAATGTCAGGGGCTTCACTGAGAAAGTCATAGGTATACAGGTTAGCAAGAGTGGCCAACTTGACTAAAGAGAAGTATAAGAATAACATGTAAAGAAGAGGTGTGAGAGATCCTGGCATGTTCAAATGAGAGCGAACTGGATTGAATAGATTTAGCGCTTTGTGAAATTGGAAAGCAAAAGCTATATGGTAAGCTGTTGGGTGGGATCAAAGTGGGTTAAAGTTCAGGAATGGAGAGTGAGTCAGAGTCAGATATAGGCTTATATTGTGATTACTGTTACTAATGATAATAGTAAATACTGATGTATTTTGGAGCAATGGTATTGTTATAAAAATCAACATTCTTTGTGTCAAAACAGCTTCTTTAAATGGAATATCTGATGCGTAATGTTTCTAGCATGCATGCATCCTAGCATCTACCTCCTGTCCCTTTAGTGACCTATGCAAAGCATTTACTTAAATCATTCTCGTCAAATTTGGTGATATTGTGTTACTGTCATTAACTCAAAATCATCTGAAAGAATGAATGAAAGAAAAAGTGAAAGTGGAAGTCACTCAGTCGTGTCCGACACTTTGCGACCCCATGGACTATACGGACCATGGAATTCTCCAGACTAGACTACTGGAGTGGGCAGCCTTTCCTTTTTCTAGCAGATCTTCCTGACTCAGGAATCAAACAGGGGTCTCCTGCATTGCAGGTGGATTCTTTATCAACTAAACTATATTTATAATATTAAATTCCTCTCATGAAAGAACAAGTGAGACTAAAACCTGAAAGAAGAAACTCAAACTTTCGTCAAATTCCCTCCAAAATTTATTTTATATCATAGCATAGAATAACATTGATTTAATTATGGAGGGGTAAAGTTTATATGAAATTTCAAAGCAAAGATTCATCAAGAATTAATTTATTAAAAAGTACAGAGTTTATGGGTTTAAGATTTTTCTAAGGCAAAAATGTTACACTGAAAATTTTCATATTAAAATTTTAATCACTTACTATTACTTTTAATTTTAGGGTCTATATCATATTTCATTTTTTTTTAAATGTGTTTTAGCCAGCACAGTTAATGTCTTGTGAGGAAATCACAATCTTTCCTCCAAGTTATTTATAGGTTCTCCAAAGGTGGACTAACCATCTTACTTCATTTTGAATTGTATGTCCAATAGAAGATTCACTCCTCTTTACATGTTCTGTTTTTCTATTAGTAGCCCAGAGATACATTTGTCACTTCTAGAAGTTTTGCAAATTTTCATTATGTACATATCTTAAAATATTAATACCAATTTTACACATTGTGCCTTGTTATTCTTTTCCATTTGTTATTTTTCACATTGAATTATTTCTATGCTTATTTTTATTTTATCATCCTTCAGTTTAATATGTATTGCATCATATATTCTACAGGCAACCTAAAATCTATTTTGTAACTAAATGAGATAACACAAAGAGTGCTATTCTTCATATAACATTAACCATAAGAAAACATGGCAGTGTGCTTTTCTATTTTATAGATGAGTTTTGAAATTAAATGAGATAACATGATTGGGGATGCAGCCTAACAAGAAGGGAAAGTGTTAGTCGCTCAGTCATTTCTGATTCTTTGTGACCTCATGGACTGTAACCCAACAGGCTTCTCTATCCATGGAAATCTCCAGGCAAGAGTACTGAAGTGGGTTGCCATTCCCTTAATTAAATACTAAGGGGTAACAGATGGGCGTGTGCTTATCAGCTGTTAATTTGGCCACAAAGCCCTGTGTTCTATGTATGAACAGTGCTGCACAATTTAATAAGCAATGGCAATAACCATGACAGGCAGGAGAAGAAAATTATAACCAATCAAGGAAGAAAAAATGACACCCGTATTCCACAAAATCAGGACAGGGAATCTTGCTTGCCATCAACGAGAGAATGCTGGGAGTTTGACAATTAAAGGCAGTTTCTCTAGAGACTGGGGGCTGTGTCTTTCTGCACTTTGCTAATGAAGTATAATTCATTTTACCTCACCTCCACCTTTAGAAATCAAAGTTCAAGCGTCTGTATCAGACACATTTGAAAGGCGAGGTCTCCTCTCTCATTTCAGTACTGTGTCTCCTCTTCAGGGAGCATTCTCCTGTTCTATTAATTATTGTGCTTGGATGACATTACTATTCATGGACTAGCATCTCAAAATACTCGACTTAGCACTGGGTCTGGAACTAATACTAATAAGTACAAGGTTGAATAGTGGTTGAAGTTTTATTTATTCTTTTCTCTCTCTCTTCTACACACAAAGAAAGAAGATATTTTTATTCATAATTCAGTTGCCTTATACTTCTAGGAGAATTTAGTCTGTTGATTCATTAGTGACAGCGTCATACAAAAATGCATCTCTGAGACATTCCTAAGAAATGGAAAAACCCAATTCCAAATTCCCATAGTCAATCCAAAGAGGAGGTATAAAAATGAAGACTTTTTAATTTGTTATAATATTAATATGACTTTCAATAATATGTATTTTGGAGGCAGAAAAACCTTTGTTAACTGGTCTGGAGCTGGTGATTTCAAATGTGCTGTATTGGTAAAAGGGATATTGGTACTTGAGGTAAGATTAGAATGTGATGAGATTAATCTTTTTAAGCAAACATAGCAGGCTATATCCACTCAAGGAAGACACATGTTCTTTAAAGTAGCCAACATGAAAAGTTATTGTATCATAATAACCAAAGAAAACCCAACTACTAATGTTGTCAAGAAATAGGTTTACTTTTCCTTTGCAACAGAAAATGTGCTGGCATTAGGTCACCTGTTGTAATAAAAACAAAGTTATGTGCTATTTCTTGCTTCACTATGCAGATCACATTGGCTTTTGACTACTATTTATTGTCCCTTGGTCACATGATAGTTGACTCATCTAAAGGTATCACTTTATATTCAAGGCAGAGAAAGGGAAATTCAGGTGGGGCCAGAATGGATCCTCTTGTTTCTTTTCTTCTAATTGGGAATTTAACAGACCCTAAGATATTTATACTTTTACCTTCGGTAACTGGTTTTCATGCCTCTCTCAATTGTTAGACTGGACCTATGACTTTATACACCCTACTGTGGGAGTTGAACAAGGGAGAAGGAATTGAGATTGGAAATGATTCTGTAACCAAGAAGGTGCCTATGGGCTCCCAGGACAGACCCCCACCCTTTGTCCTCCACCTGCCTATTGTTTATAGAAAAAAATTAGGCTCCTAGGCCTTCCTGAGTTTTCAAAGAATAACTTTAAAGAGAGAAGTATGGAAATGTGAAAACAAAAGAACAGTCAAGAAAGACGAAATAATAATAGTTTAATAATTAAAGTCAAAGAACTTTAGTTTCTCTTCATGGACCATAGATAATATTCTGAGCCATATCTATCCTTTGAACAGCTTTGCAGACACTGAAACCCACGCTAAAGGAAGAAGTTAATTATATGCTGACCACAAGCATGTAGACCCCAGGCCTGTTGAAAGCAGAAGGTTGATGATGCTGATTCATAATTAGTTTACCACCAACCAATCTGAAGGTCATCTACTAACTGAGCACTGTATCCTGCAAGCCTCTACCTCACCCTATCTTTAAAATTCTGCCCCTGAAAGCCCCTGGGGAAGTGCAGGGTTTTTGAGCATTGGCTACCAGCCTCATTTGGCACCTGCAATAAATGCTTCATTCTCCATCACTATAATCTGCTGTCAGTAAGTTATCTACACTGCATACAGGTGAGCAAACCTAAGTTGGGTTCAATAACAGTGCTGACCAAAGAAAAGTGCCACCATGAACATGGAGTTAGTCCAATAAGGTTTTATTATTTCAAATTCTTCATTGTTTACTAACTGCATTTTCAAACACATTTTCCTTGGAGCAGAGAATCAGGTCTGCCTTCATTTAGTATCATTTAGCAATAGCATAATGCCTCTCAATACATGTCTTGAGTAAATGAATTAATAAGTGAAAAAATGAACCAATGCAATTTTTCCACTATGCACCTATTGATTATTCTATGTGACTCTCGAACAAAGAGGAGTGGATGGTGGGCAAATGGAAAACTAGCAGCTAAAAGTGTGAAGCAGATGGAACATACTTTTTCTTTCTAGTGGATGAGGTGGTGCAAGCTATTGTTGAAGAAGGAACAGAGACAGACTGAAGAAACTATATATACTTGTCCAGTCCAAGTCCTCCCTCTGCTCAAACAATCCAGAGACTGGGTTGCTTCTCACAAATACGGTGGCTTGAATTTGGTGCCAAGAGCCCAGTCCTTTCCCTGACTGATCTTTCTTCTGCTCAAATCTGCAATTTCTTCCTGACAGCCTAGTCTGTTCATACTGTTTTGTCTCCAATTCTGATAACTGTCAGTTCCAGCTACGGGAAAGTTTGCTATAAAACATAATTAGTTTTCCGTTAGTTATTTTGCTTAATAAAGTTTTTTTTATTCCTTTCACCTAATATTTATAACCTATATGTCAATCTCCAAACCAATACCTCCATCACTCACTGAAATTGTAAGCCATCTGTGATCATATCAAAACTTCCAGATTTCAGGAATTTTCAGTGATTTGATTTTTGAGAAGCAGAGTATAAGGGTTGCCTTATGTATTTTATGTCTGGGAAGTAAGTGATACGATTGTGTTTCTTATATCTATTGCCTAACTGAACATCTGTGGAATGACAGGGAAAGACATCGGGTGTGAATAAAGTAAGAAATATGACAAAAATTTTCCTGAATTAGTAATTCCGTCACTAACAGTTGAGAAAAGAGTAGATGGGCTAGCTTCACTCTGTCCTCATATTTGTACTTATTTTCTGCTCTATAACTTGCACTTTCTCTAATCTCATGCTAGCATCACCCACCTCATTTCCTGACTTACTTATTTTCTTAGGTTCACCAGTGTTTTTCTCCCCACTATCCAAACAAATTATTTAAATTACTGTCACATGTTATACATTCAGAGCTGTCATAATCATTATTGAGGTTAATCAGTTGAGTGATACTGTGAATACTATGAATATGATTGCTTCTCTTTTATGGAGTTAAACTAACATACTATGAGGTTAAGTGGGATCAAACCAAGAGTGGGATCAAAACTTAGACCTGGGTTTTCTCAGTCATAAACAATGCTTTTTTAAATTTTTTTCCTTTTACTTACATAAAATGTTTTATATACATAAAAAGTCACATGAAATAAAAGACACCTCATTAAGCTATCACTTGAGATTGGAGCTCACCATCCCTTTAAAAAATACATTAAATGCCAACTCAGTCTCAGTTTGAGTTAAGCTATATTTGCTTTTTCAGGGGTTAGACTTTTCTAGACATGTCTGGTAGACCGGCAAAATAGATTAAAGAAAATATTTGGGGGCTTCCTAAAGTATAAGGATTCTCCTAGGAAGCATTTCCCCTTAAGGAAGTTTTCTTTTTTTTTTAAATGAAGTCTAAAGAGACCCGGGATTTCTTTGGAAGGAATGATGCTAAAGCTGAAACTCCACTACTTTAGCCACCTCATGAGAAGAGTTGACTCATTGGAAAAGACTCTGATGCTGGGAGGGATTGGGGGCAGGAGGAGAAGGGGATGACAGAGGATGAGATGGCTGGATGGCATCACTGAATCGATGGATATGAGTCTGAGTGAACTCTGGGAGTTGGTGATGGACAGAAGGCCTGGCATGCTGTGATTCATGAGGTCTCAAAGAGTTGGACATGACTGAGTGACTGAACTGAACTTAGCTGAAAGAGACCTTTATTTTTAAAGACTCCTGGTAGGAAATTATAAAATTGTCACAATTCAATTCAGTTGCTCAGTTGTGTCCAACTCTTTGATACCCCATGGATTGCAGAATGCCAGGCCTCTCTGTCCATCACCAACTCCTGGAGCTTGCTCAAACTCATGTCCATTGAGTCCATGATGTCATCCAATGATCTCATCATCTGTTGTCCCCTTCTCTACCTGCCTTCAATCTTTCCCAGCATCAGGGTCTTTTCCAATGAGTCAGCTCTTCTCATCAAGTGGCCAAAGTATTGGAGTTTCAGGTTCAGCATCAGTCCTTCCAATGAATATTCAGGATTGATTTCCTTCAGAATTGAATGGTTTGGCTTACTTCACTCTGTATAATCGGCTCCAGTTTCATCCATCTCATCACAACTGATTCAAATGAATTCTTTTTAACGGCTAAGTAATACTCCATTGTGTATATGTACCAAAACTTTCTTATCCATTCATCTGCTGATGGACATCTAGGTTGTTTCCATGTCCTGGCTATTATAAACAGTGCTGCAATGAACATTGGGGTACATGTGTCTCTTTCAATTCTGGTTTCCTCAGTGTGTATGCCCAGCAATGGGATTGCTGGGTCATAAGGTAGTTCTATTTGCAATTTTTTAAGGAATCTCCACACTGTTCTCCATAGTGGCTGTACTAGTTTGCATTCCCACCAACAGTGTAGGAGGGTTCCCTTTTCTCCATACCCTCTCCAGCATTTATTGCTTGCAGATTTTTGGATTGCAGACATTCTGACTGGTGTGAAGTGGTACCTCATTGTGGTTTTGATTTGCATTTCTCTAATAATGAGTGATGTTGAGCATCTTTTCATGTGTTTGTTAGCCATCCGCATGTCTTCTTTGGAGAAATGTCTATTTAGTTCTTTGGCCGATTTTTAGAATGGCATTCTAACAGGTATACTATCATGTAAGAATTGAATCGCCAGTCTATGTCTGACGCAGGATACAGCATGCTTGGGGCTGGTGCATGGGGATGACCCACAGAGATGTTATGGAGAGGGAGGTGGGAGGGGGGTTCATGTTTGGGAACGCATGTAAGAATTAAAGATTTTAAAATTAAAAAAAAATAAAAAAAATAAAAAGAAAAAAGAAAACAAACTTACAGTTGTTGGGAGAAGGATGGGGAGAAGAGATAGTTAGGGAATAAAAAAAAAAAAAAAAAAAAGAATTGAATGGTTTGACCTCCTTGCAGTCTAAGAGACTCTCAAGATCTTCTCCAACACCACAGTCTCAAAAGCATCACTTCTTCGGCACTCAACTTCTTTATGGTCCAACTCTCACATCCATACATGGCTGCTGGAAACACCATAGCTTTGACTGGACAGACATTTGTCAGCAAATTAATATCTCTGCTTTTTAATATGCTGTTTTGGTTGGGCATAGATTTTCTTGCAAGGAGCAAGCATCGTTTAATTTCATGGCTGCAGCCAGCATCTTCAGTGATTTGGGAGTCCAAGAAAATAAAGGCTGTCACTGTTTCCATTGCTTCCATATTTATTTGCCATGAAGTGATGATTGGAAAAGACCCTGATGCTGGGAGGGATTGGGGGCAGGAGGAGAAGGGGATGACAGTGGATGCAATGGCTGGATGGCATCACTGACTCGATGGACATGAGTTTGAGTAAACTCTGGGAGTTGGTGATGGACAGGGAGGCCTGGCGTGCTGTGATTCTTCGGGTCACAAAGAGTCGGACATGACTGAGTGAATGAACTGAAATGAACTGAACTGATCAGACCAGATGCCATGATCTTAGTTTTTAGGGTCTGAATATTGAGGGTTTTTTTTTTTTTAATTTTTTTAATTTTTTAAATTTTAAAATCTTTAATTCTTACATGCATTCCCAAACATGAACCCCCCTCCCTCCTCCCTCCCCACAACATCTCTCTGGGTCATCCCCATGCACCAGCCCCAAGCACGCTGCACCCTACATCAGACATGGACTGGCGATTCAATTCTTACATGACAGTATACATGTTAGAATTCCCATTCTCCCAAATCATCCCACCCTCTCCCTCTCCCTCTGAGTCCAAAAGTCCGTTATACACATCTGTGTCTTTTTTCCTGTCTTGCATACAGGGTCGTCATTGCCATCTTCCTAAATTCCATATATATGTGTTAGTATACTGTATTGGTGTTTTTCTTTCTGGCTTACTTCACTCTGTATAATTGGCTCCAGTTTCATCCATCTCATCAGAACTGATTCAAATGAATTCTTTTTAATGGCTAAGTAATACTCCATTCTGTATATGTACCAAAACTTTCTTATCCATTCATCTGCTGATGGACATCTAGGTTGTTTCCATGTCCTGGATATTATAAACAGTGCTGCGATGAACATTGGGGTACATCTGTCTCTTTCAATTCTGGTTTCCTCAGTGTGTATGCCCAGCAATGGGATTGCTGGGTCATAAGGTAGTTCTACTTGCAATTTTTTAAGGAATCTCCACACTGTTCTCCATAGTGGCTGTACTAGTTTGCATTCCCACCAACAGTGTAGGAGGGTTCCCTTTTCTCCACACCCTCTCCAGCATTTATTGCTTGCAGATTTTTGGATCGCAGCCATTCTGACTGGTGTGAAGTGGTACCTCATTGTGGTTTTGATTTGCATTTCTCTAATAATGAGTGATGTTGAGCATCTTTTCATGTGTTTGTTAGCCATCCGTATGTCTTCTTTGGAGAAACGTCTATTTAGTTCTTTGGCCCATTTTTTAATTGGGTCGTTTATTTTTCTGGAATTGAGCTGCATAAGTTGCTTGTATATTTTTGAGATTAGTTGTTTGTCAGTTGCTTCATATGCTATTATTTTCTCCCATTCAGAAGGCTGTCTTTTCACCTTGCTTATATTTTCCTTTGTTGTGCAGAAGCTTTTAATTTTAATTAGATCCCATTTGTTTATTTTTGCTTTTATTTCCAGAATTCTGGGAGGTGGATCATAGAGGATCCTGCTGTGATTTATGTCTGAGAGTGTTTTGCCTATGTTCTCCTCTAGGAGTTTTATAGTTTCTGATCTTACATTTAGATCTTTAATCCATTTTGAGTTTATTTTTGTGTGTGGTGTTAGAAAGTGATCTAGTTTCATTCTTTTACAAGTGGTTGACCAGTTTTCCCAGCACACACATATGGACACCTTATCTTTGACAAAGGAGGCAAGAATATACAATGAATATTGAGTTTTAAGCCAGCTTTTTCACTCTCCTCTTTCACTTTCATCAAGAGGCTTTTGAGTTCCTCTTCACTTTCTGCCATAAGGGTGGTGTCATTTGCATATCAGAGGTTATTGATATTTCTCCCTGCAATCTTGATTCCAGCTTGCGCTTTATCCAGCCTGGCATTTTATATGATTTGCTTCGCATATAAGTTAAATAAACAGGTGACAGTATACAGCCTTGACATATTCCTTTCCCAATTTGGAATCAGTCCTGTGTTCCATGTCCTGTTGTAACTGTTGCTTCTTGACCTGCATATAGATTTCTCATGAGTCAGGTAAGATGATCTGGTATTCCCATCTCTTTAAAGATTTTCCACAGTTTGTCATGATCCACATAGTCAAAAGCTTTGGCATAGTCAATAAAGCAGAAGTAGATGATTTTCTGGAACTCTCTTGCTTTTTCTATGATCTAAGATCTTGGCAATTTGATCTCTATTCCTCTGCATTTTTAAAATACAGCTTGAACATCTGGAAGTTTTCAGTTCATGTACTTTTGAAGCCTGGTTTGAAGAATTTTGAGCATTACTTTGATAGCATGTGAGGTAAATGCAATTGTGTGGTAGTTTGAGCATTCTTTGGCATTGCCTTTCTTTGGGAATGGAATGAAAACTGAACTTTTCCAGTCTTGTGGCCACTGCGAGCTTTCCAAATTTGCTGGCATATTGAGTGCAGCACTTTCATGGCATCATCTTTTAGGATTTGAAATAGCTCCACTGGAATTCAATTACCTCCACTAGCTTTGTTCATAGTAATGCTTCCTAAGACCCACTTGACTTTGTACTCCAGGGTGGCTGGCTCTAGGTGAGTGATCACACTATCATGGTCATCTGGACCATTAAGATCTTTTTGTATAGTTCTTCTGTGTAGTTCTCTTCTTAAAACCTTCTTCTTCTCTTAGGTTCATGCCATTTCGCTCCTTTATGTTGCCCATCTTTGCAAGAAATGCTCCCTTGGTATCTATAATTTTCTTGAAGACATCTCTAGTCTTTCCTATTCTATTGCTTTCCTCTATTTCTTTGCATTAATAACTTAGGAAGGCTTTCTTTTCTCTCCTTGCTATTCTTTGGAATTCTGCATTCAGATGTGTAAATCTTTCCTTTTCTCCCTTGCCTTTCACTTCTCTTCTTTTCTCAGCTATTTGTAAGGCCTCTTCAGACAACCATTTTGCCTTTTTGCATGTCTTTTCTTGGGGATAATCTTGATCACTGTCTCCTGTACAAAGTCATGAACCTCTGTCCATAGTTCTTCAGGTTCTTTGTCTATCAAATTTAATCCCTTGAATTTACTTGTCATTTCCACTGTATAATTGTAAGGAATTTTATTTAAGTAATATTGAATGGTCTAGTGGTTTTCCCTAATTTCTTCAATTTAATTCTGAATTTTGCAATTAGGTGTTCAAGATCTGAGCCAAGTCAGTTCCTGGTCTTGTTTTTGCTGGCTGTGTAGAGCTTCTTGATCTTCAGCCACAAAGAACATAATCAATCTGATTTTGGTTGACCGTCTGGTGATGTCCATGTGTAGAGTCATCTCTTGTGTTGTTGGAAGAAGGTGTTTGCCATGACCAGTGCCTTCTCTTGACAAAATTCTGTTAGCCTTTGCCCTACTTTATTTTGTACTCCAAGGCCAAACTTGCCTGTTATTCCAGGTATCTCTTGACTTCCTACTTCTGCCTTCCAGTCCCCTATGATGAAAAGGATATCTTTTTCTGGAGTTAGTTCTAGAAGGTCTTGTAGGTCTTCATAGAGCTGTTCTACTTCAGCTTCTTCGGCATTAGTGGCTGGGATACAGACTTGGATTACTGTGATACTGGATGGTTTGCCTTGGAAACAAACAGAGATCATTCTGTAACTTGGGGGATTGTATCTAAGTATTGTATTTTGATCTCTTCTCTTGACTCTGAGGACCAGTGTGTTTCTTCTAAGGGATTCTTGCACACAATAGTAGATATGAATGAAGTCATATGAATTAAGTTCACTCATTTCAGTCCATTTCTGCCCTTTCCCATCCATTGAATTAAATTTTCCCATTTGTCCATTCTATCTTGGAATTTATGTAGGCTGTTAATATTGGAAGTATCTAGTTGAAGCATATATAAGCAATGTTTTTAGTATTTTTACAGCTTCTCTATAAGTCTAAAATTAGTTTAATGTGAAAAGTTTATTGCTTTCACATCTGAGTCACATTTTTTATTTACCAACTTAAGATTTTTTGCTTTAACTCCTCACTCAGAAAATTTGTTCTTTACCTTGTCATTTATAGTGCTTTGCTTTAATTATTAGTTAAATACTTAGAGAAATATGAAACACAAAATACATGAATTAAAATGAAGACGTGTTCTATAACTTTTCAGAGCTCCTATGTGAAAGCAAAATTGTCTTTTGAAGTATGTTTTTATTCTGCTTATGGGCCATTCATTCTAGAGCATATAAAATATGTCTTCATGGTGTTTTATTATTAACTAAAACAGTATGATTAGCTTGCTTTGGTAGTGTGAATTATTTGTGAGCAATTAAGGTAGAAAAACATCTTGACACGTATCAAATACCTAGAATTGTTCCATTTCAATATATAATTATTAAAGTTTAATTTAGTCCTGCCTGATTACTTTTTGACATTTATCTATGTGCCATTTAATCTTGAATAAGTTCGACTGTTGTAGTTTTCAATTTACCTTCCAAGAGAACAGGTAAAGTCTCACCTGTCTTTTAGCTCTAAATTGTTGCAATTCTACCATGAATGCTTAACAATCTAATTTCAAATAATGAGAAAGACGAGTGGAGGACATACTCTTCTGGAGGATCATTTATCATGCTCTGAGATCATGTTTCTGGTTAATCCTATGCTTATTTTTTACATTTAAATTTTCTGGTATATTTTCCCAGTTTCCAAACATAACAGATTGGTTAAGATAACGGACTCCAGAGCCACAGCTTTTGTATTCAGGTGAGACTCTGAGGAATACCAGACCACCTGACTTGCCTCTTGAGAAACCTATATGCAGGTCAGGAAGCAACAGTTAGAACTGGATATGGAACAACAGACTGGTTCCAAATAGCAAAAGGAGTACGTTAAGGCTATATATTGTCATCCTGCTTATTTAACTTATATGCAGAGTACATCATGAGAAACGCTGGACTGGAAGAAGCACAAGCTGGAATCAAGATTGCTGGGAGAAAAATCAATCACCTCAGATATGCAGCTGACACCACCCTTATGGCAGAAAGTGAAGAGGAACTAAAAAGCCTCTTCATGAAAGTGAAAGAGGAGAGTGAAAAAGTTGGCTTAAAGCTCACCATTCAGAAAACGAAAAGCATGGCATCTGGGCCCATCACTTCATGGGAAATAGATGGGGAAACAGTGTCAGACTTTATTTATCTGGGCTCCAAAGTCACTGCAGATGGTGATTGCAGCCATGAAATTAAAAGACACTTACTCCTTGGAAGGAAACTTATGACCAACCTAGACAGCATATGCAAGAGCAGAGATATTACTTTGCCAACATAGGTTTGTCTAGTCAAGGCTATGGTTTTTCCAGTAGTCATATATGGATGTGAGAGTTGGACTGTGAAGAAAGCTGAGCGCCAAAGTATTGATGCTTTGAACTGTGGTGTTGGAGAAGACTCTTGAGAGTTCCTTGGACTGCAATGAGATCCAACCAGTCCATTCTAAAGGAGATCAGTCCTGGATTTTCTTTGGAAGGAATGATGCTAAAGCTGAAACTCTAGTACTTTGGCCACCTCATGTGAAGAGTTGACTCATTGGAAAAGACTCTGATGCTGGGAGGGATTGAGGGCACGAGGAAAAGGAGATAACAGAGGATGAGATGGCTGGATAGCATCACCGACTCAATGGACGTGAGTTTGAGTGAACTCCGGGAGTTGGTGATGGACAGGGAGGCCTGGCATGCTGCAATTCATGGGGTCACAAAGAGTCGGACATGACTGAGCAACTGAATTGAACTGAGACTCTGAGATTTCCTACCTATGTGATCTTATGCAAGTTACCTAAGCCCTCTGCACCTCAGTTTCCTCACACAATAAATAACAGTCAAACAGTCATATTTCCCCCATAGTGACATTATGAAAATCAAATGACTTATAGTTGGTAAAGACTTGAAACAGAGTGCCTGGTATCCCAAAATTATGATACCAGGTTTGCTAACTAAAATGCCTAATTCATTCTTGATTTGGTGTAATTATATGACATTCATATATTAATGCAAGAATGTCATTGTTAATTTTTCTCTAGGGGTGGTGTGGGGAGGGAGGACAGAGAAATCAGATTTTCTTGAGTAAGGATTTGATTAAGAGTAAGTTACTTTCAGAAAATTAGTCAAGTTTCTAGAGAATTATAGAAAGCTAGAAAATTTATTCTAGATTCCCCCAAAGACCAAGCTCTATTCCAAGATGAAGTGGCATACTTCAGGGAGGATTTTGTTTGCATCCGTGTGTCTGTGAGTATGCATACATGTATATATACACATTTTTTTGATGTGCTGATGTTCTGGTCACAGACTGTCAGTGGCCATTTGAGAACTGGCAGCTCTTTCCTTCTCCTTGTTCTCCATTGTCATTGTTATTGACATTGTTATAATTTATATTCATCTGATTATCAGACTGTGGAGGCTGACATGTCCAGGAGAACTGGGTTGAGCACAAGAGCTGCTTCTGGAGTGAGATAAACAAACAACAAACAAAAAGACTTTTTGATTCAGCAGTTCCCCAAAGTGTATGATTCATATATGAGTCATTCTCATGAAGTGGATAAAATTCCCATTTACAAAGACAGAAATTAAAATAAAATTGTTTTTAATTTAGCAGACAGAAGAATGGGATGAAATATCGAGCTCAAGAGGATTCTTCTGAAAATGGATTTCTAGCAAAAAAGTTTCACCCCTCTAAGCATAGAGATGCAAATTTTGCCTTCCATAAGCTAATCAAGACTTTTTCTTTTTTTTTTTTTTTTTGGCAAAAATACAAAGAAAAACCAGTCTAATCCTGAGTAAACCTGGCTTTTTCTTACTTATTGGGTCTCACAGGAAAAGCAGATTGCAATGTTTAACTCTCTAATATATGCAATAAAAGATTTCAGCGATACATCAAGCTGACTACTTAGCCATTCAACTCCTTTCATATTATACATATTGCTATGCACTGTCGCTTGAGATTACTTTGTGAGAGAAAGCTTTGTTAGGACAGGGTAATTTGATGAATGTCAAAGCCAAATGTATATATGGAGATAGAGATATAAGGGATGAGGCCAACCTGATTTCTATTTGACTCCCACACAAATCACATTTTCAATACATTTCAATGAATCACTGTTAGATGCTAGGCTGGTGGACATGACACATTCTGGACATGGTTAGGAAGAGAGATTAGGGATATTTCAAACATGGCCCCTTGAAGGGCATATTTTGAAAAAAAAATCAGAGAGTGTAATACTGCATTATTTCTGTAGTATATTTTAATCAAAATATTTAAATGAAAATTTCTCTGTATCTAGTGTTTCCATGAAAACATTGCTCTCTTTGTGGAAAGAGGCCATCTTTCATGACTTTTTTCTTTTTTTTTTCATATTTCTAGGATAGAGTTTAGCTAAGTGCATAGAGAGATGGTTTCTGCTTCATGAAATATTCATTCATGACTGGTTTGGGGAGCAACCATAGGCAAACTCCCCTTCAGCTCTGCCACGTGGAGAAGGGCTCTTGGAGAACACACATCGCGCCTGTTTAGTCTGCTTTGCATGCAAAGGAGAAGAGGACCTGCAAGTAGTATGACACTACTGGATTCTTGGGATGAACTGTTGGCCTGGGTCTCTAATTTATATATCTTTGGATGTCCCATTTCTAATACTAGGACTATCTTTCTGGAACAGGTGTTGGCAGATGAGGCCAGGTACTGGGATGCTGAGAGAGCTGTAAGAGTCCTCAACTTAAGATTAATTATTGCTACCTTATGCATCTCTTATGCCTAATTCCAAGGTTTTGAAAAATAGAAATATTTTTGCATTAAATTATTTTATATATACTCTTTGAATTAATCTAACATCATCACTCTTCCTTACTGATTCTATATTCTTTTTTTGCTTATTGGCTTTCCTAACTGAGGGTACTATCAACTATCATATGGAAATCCTATGTAGGAACGTTAATATGAAAAAGGCATTGTAGTATTACAGTATGGAATGGTCTGTTTGGAAAGTCCTTAGCATCTATTATGCTAAATCCTTTAATTTACAAGTGAGGAAACTGAAAAATGATTTTTCCCTCAGTCACAAAGCTACTGAAGAAATTGTCTACACTAGGGTTTCACATGGGCTTCCCCTATGGCTCAGTGGTTCAGAATCCACCTGTAATGCAAGAAATGCAGGAGATGCTGGCTTAATCCCTGGGTGAGGAAGATCCCCTGGAGGAGGGTATGGCAATCCACTCCAATATTCTTGCCTGGAGAATCTCATGGAGAGAAGAGCCTGGCGGGCTACAGTCCATACGGTTTCAAAGTGTCAGACATGACTGAAACATTTGAGCATGCATGCACACAGGATTCCACATTCTTCTCCTGACTAAATTCACATAACACATAATTGTTTTGAGTGAGAATTATTATAAATATGTCATTATGAATTTATAACTATGCCTTTCCAAACTATACACTTTGTCTCTAACTCTCAAAACTGGATATCCAGGAAATTCTAAGCCCTTTTGTAATCACCTAAAAGGAGGTCAATACTACTCAGTAAAAAAAGGGAAGAGACAAGATTATATATCTTAGTTGATCTGTTTAAATGTGTAGACAGTGTAGAATTTTAAAGCCTGGATTCCATATTAGAATTCCTGGTTAAAATCATAGCTCCAGCAAGTTATATAACACACCTATTCCTGAGTTTTCTCATCTGTAAAACTGAAGTAATAATAGCACCTAATTTAGTAGGGTTATTGTGAAGTTTAAATGAATTAATATAGACAATGAACACCTGTGTAAAACACATAAAACAGTACATGGTCTATAGTTACTGTTATAAAATATCAGTTGTCATTATTATCAGCTAGTTGCTTGGATCTGTAGGAGGAGAGACAATGACTCCTTTTGTCATATAGGTGACTGCTGCTGCTGCTGCTAAGTCACTTCAGTCCTGTCTGACTCTGTGCGACCCCATAAATGGCAGCCCATCAGGCTCCCCTGTCCCTGGGATTCTCCAGGCAAGAACACTGGAGTGGGTTGCCATTTACTTCTCCAATGCATGAAAGTGAAAAGGGAAAGTGAAGTCACTCAGTTGTGTCCGACTCTTAGCAACCCCATGGACTGCAGCCTACCAGGCTCTTCCGTCCATAGGATTTTCCAGGCAAAAGTACTGGAGTGGGGTACTATTGCCTTCTCCGGATATAGGTGACTAGATAGAACCAAATCTCCCATTATCCAGTCCTCTGTTGATGGGCATTTAAGTTGTGTCCATGTCTTGGATATTGTAAACAGTGCTACAATGAATACTGAAGTGCATCTATCCTTTCAAATCATATTCTCTCTGGATACATGCTGAAGAACTGGACTGATGATAAAGAAGATATGGTACATATATACAGTGAAATAATATTTAGCCATTAAAAAGAAAGAATCAATGACATTTTCAGCAACTTTGATGAACCTGGAGACTATCATATTAAGTGAAGTAATTCAGGCAGAGAAAGACAAATATCACTGATATCACTTATAGGCAGAATCTAAAAAGAAACAAGATACAAATAAAATCATTTATAAAAGACAACAGACTCATGGATTTAGAGAATAAACTTTTGTTTACCAGGGTGGGAAAAATGGTGGAGAAGGATAGATTGGGAATTTTGGATTGACATGTATGTACTGGTACGTTTAAAATAAATACTCAGCAAAGACCTACTGCATAGCACAGGAAACTGTTCAATATTCTGTAGTAATCTAAATGGAAAAAAAAAAATTGAAAAAGATGTATGTATATGTATAACTGAATCACTTTCTTTACACCTTAAACTAACACAACATTGCCAATCAACCATACTCCAATATAATATAAAAAAATTAAAAAGTTAAAGGGAGCAACCAATCAATACATAAACATATAAACACAGTGTCACCAGGAATGTGTCCATTTGAGAGAGGTGAGGAGGGCTGGATCAATATCTAGAAGTATCTAGCAGTACTTGATATAAAAATATTTAAGAGGATATTTATAGTTGATGCAATGGAATAACTTGATATTTGGTGATTTATGATTGTTGGTGGTGGTTTAGTTGCTAAGTCATGTCTGACCCTTGCAATCCGCAGGACTATAGCCTGTCAGGATCCTCTGTCCATGGGATTTTCCAGGTTAGAATACAGAAGTGGGTTGTCATTTCCTTCTCCAGAGGATCTTCCTGACCCAGCAATTGAACCCAGGTCTCCTGCATTGCAGGCAGATTCCTTAACAACTGAACTATGAGAGAAGCCCTAATCTGTGGTTAGCAAATATGAAAGTAGGGGTAGTGGTAAATTAAAAAGTTGGGATTATATATAACACTACTATACATAAAATAGGTAACCAACAAGGGCCTAGTATATGGAACTATACCTAATATTTTTTAAGTAATCTCTAAAGGAAAATAATCTAAAAAAGTATAGATATATATGCATAGATGAATCATTGTGCTGCACATCTGAAAATAACATAATATTGTAAGTAAAGTACACTTCAATAATAATAATAATAAAAGTAAAATATACATATATCTATGGTTGATATAATGGATTATAAGAAATTATAATTTATTCATATTTCATGGTTGGTATTCATTTATTCATCCACTTCATAAAGATTTAGTTGTTGTCCACTAGATCCCAATTGTCATTCTCTGTATTACATAAACTCATATCAACATTTGGAAAGGTCTTTGTTAAAAACTGCTCTCAGGCAAGTCAAAGCCAAAAACATAGGGAAAATAATCTTTTATACCTGGGCAGTGTAACCTGATCCCAAGCCTGTTCTTTCTTTGATATTCCCAGCTATTTTAGATATTCTTTTTGTAAATGCATAAATGAACATCTGTTTGTGCATTTCCATGGGGAAAAAGAAGCATTAATATTTCAGATCCCTATCACAACTCTGTTAATAGCCAGACATGCTATAGATAGAAGTTTATATGCACTAGTAGTTGGTTGGCTTTCAGAAAAATACACAGCAAGTATACATACAAATATAACTAATGCACACTGACTCAGGGTTCCTGCTCTCCACAAGTCATGAATTAGAACAGCAGTGGTAGAGTCTATGGGTTAGATACTTAGAAGAAGGCAAATGGAGAAGGCGGTGGCAGAGGATGAGATGGTTAGATAGCGTCACTGACTCAATGAGCTTGAATTTGAGCAAACTCCTGGAGATAGGGGCGGACAGAGGAGCCTAGCATACTGCAGCCCATGACATGGAAGAGAGTCAGACATGACTTTACAACTGAACAACAAGCTTAGAAACTTGAGAATATCATTCATGACCTATCCTTGAGTCCACACTATCTTTGTTAGACACTTCTTACTTCATGGGTTTATGCCTTTCTTAATCAAATGACTTTGTAATATCTTGAAAATAAAGCCATTTCTTTGGCTTTTCTTGACTCACATGGAGTAGGTTTAGGCATAAAGTACATATACTTTTTATGGATTGAATAGCGATTAAAGCTGCTTCTGCAGCAAGAAGTATACATAAAAGAGAGAGATGGAAAAGTTTGTAAAATCCAGAGAAACAGGGCTACACACAGAGTTATACGGAGGAAGAATATTACTGAAGTGTTCAAGACCTAAATCGGGTGGGTATAGCTTTATCTACAGATCTCCTGCTTTTACTTCAGTGATTATAAGCGATCACCTTCCCATGGTCTGTTATGGAATCTTCTTCAAGTTCATCCAGGATTGTGCTCTTTGGTCTCCTTTGGCAGTGTGCACTGACCCTAGACTCTAGTTGATGTCCATTAATTTTTTCATTAAGGACACTTCCCAACTTGCTGATTTTCTGGAAGACTCATCTTAGTACAGGACAAATGAAACATAACCCTGAACACTTGCAGAAAGCTGTGCAGTAGAAGAAAGGGGAACCCCTAAAATAATGTCTGGGTTTAAATAAGCTGGATAGTAGCTCAGTATATCTCCATTGCACAAGTATCTGGTGAGCATAAAGGCATAAAGTGGTAACATGGAAATAACACATTACTAGAATATTTGGGCTCTATCAGTTATTACTTAACTATCCTCAGCTTCTCTTTCAGGAGGAAAAAAAAATGTAGCAGTAAATTTTAAGAAAATTAGAATGATTTTTAAAATAAAATCAGTAAAATTTCTAGTGTCTGCATAGTACTTGGCACTCAGTAGATGCTCAAAAGTACGTAGTCCTTTCTCTCCTGCATTCTCCATACCATGTCTTAAAGGGTTGATAAGACAGGAATATGTCAAAGTAAATAATTCAGTACTACCCAGTAAACTGGCTTATTTATGCAACTTTATGTTAAACTCTTGGAGAAGGAAATGGCAATCCATTCCAGCATTCTTGCCTGGAGAATTTCATGGACAGAGAAGCCTTGTGGGTTACAGTCCATGGGGTTGCAAAGAGTCAGACAACTGAATGCCTAGCATATACACACCTGTCACACTCTAGTCCGCTACCAAGGCAGGTGGGGGCTTCAAGCAGGGGCTGGGATGGGAGTGGGAAGGAGAAGCATGTGAGGAGCAATGACTACATACTGCAGAGGCATCAGAGATGGAGGGGCAAAATAAAGTCCTGGGATAGCAGGCAGAATAGTTTAAGTCATCATCAATCTATAAAATAAGCTTCATTCTTGTTTTCACTGCAACCTACAGGTACAGATCTCATTCCTTTGTCTTTCAGCTTTATAACTAGCAGAAAGTAGTGGTTGGTTGCTATGTCCTACAAATGACAGCCCCTGTCCCTTCTTTTATTTTTCTTTATTTTATTTTTTTATTATAAATTTTTATATACCTTTCTTGGGTTGCTATTTAACTTTTCATCAGTCAGGAATATTATATATTAGCATATAATTTAAAGGGTGAGCTTGACAAGCTGAGTAAACCTTGGACCAACAGGTAAGACTAGGAAGCTCATCTCAGTGGTTCTGACCCACCACTGCTCCTCGTGCTCCCAGGAGCACAGCATCCCCTATGCATCCTTCTAAAGATTTATTTCCTTGCACATACTTGTGAGTATAGTGAAAGATGGAAAGGTATCCTGCATAAGTGCTGTAGTTGCAACTTATGCCTGTCAATCAGGAGCAATGTAGGCAATGGCTGAAATTATAGAAATTAATGCCTGAGGCAGGTGATTATTATAGTAGTATCTTTCCAGCTCCCTGTACAACCTTCACTAGGTATCTTCATGGGAAATGAGACTGAATACCTTTCATGACAGAAGGCCTTAAGAGTCTAAGTATTCTTAGTCATTCTGTGAACGTTTCTAACTTTTTTCCCTCATGTAGTCAAATACTCCTAGTATTGCTTTACATCACACTTTCCTTTATTAAAAGACTAATGAAAGGTAATCAAGGATACCAAGGAGCACCACACAATCCTTCACTTTATAAATGAGAATTCAGACCAGAAGGGGGGCATCTGGCATCAAGCACTGGTTGAAGACAAGGTAAAATCCAGTTTTATTCCTACTTGTAGCAATATTTTTAATTGTCCCTTTGTTCTTAGTTTTATCAACCTACATGGAAACTAGCTGTGGTCAGTGGCCATCTCTTCTCCTTTTGGGGAAGAACTTCAGTGTGAAACTGTTTCTGTGATGTTAAAGCAGATCATTCAAGGATTCCTTTCTCTCCACCACTATTAAACTAGGGAAAGCATAGATTTTCACAAATACAAGTCAGTTGTCATCTACTGGCTAGAGAAACTTCCACAACTGCTTTGCCTGGACCTTCTGAGGTTTTCAACATGACGGGATGTCCTAGCTTTGTGAACGAACTTGCTGCCGGCTGTGTCCTTTAAACAATGGAGATCTAGTCTAAAGAATGTAGGCTTTGGTGCCACAGTGCAAAGAAGGGGCTCCCCAGCAGCAGAACTAGAACCACATAGATAAACTCCATTCCAGTTCACACAGCTCTGTGAACCATGAGCACACAGAGATGCTTAGGTCCCTGCTGAGCTGAGACTACAGCAGTTCTCCACCTGAACTCACCCCTAATTTATCTTCCACTTTTCTAAATCAGTCAAGTGCCCACTAAAAAATGATATTCTTTTATCTTCTGTTGTTACTTTTTATTTCTTTATTTATTACTTGATATGACCTAATCCCCTGCATAGACTGTGAGCTTACTAGTGATAGAAAACATACTATTTATGTTTGTCTCCCTTAAACCTCACCTCATATTATATCTTGTATAATAATGTCAATGCATGAGTGCTGACTCTATGGACTGTCGCCCGCCAGAGTACTTTGTCCGTGGGGTTCTCCAGGCTAGAATACAAGAGTGGGTTGCCATTTCCTCCTCCAGGGGATCTTCCCAACCCAGGGAGCAAACCTGTGTCTTCTGCATTGGCAGGCAGATTCTTTACCACTGAGCCACCTGAGAAGCCCAATACTACATACCCATTAATTAAGAATCAGTGAAACTGTTTTGCATCTGATTTGAACAGGTGGTGCCTCCTTTAATATATCTTGAGTTACATGTTATTTTCTTAGCACAAAAAGAAGGAATGATTGTTTATCTCCTAAATACACAGTTAATATTTGCCTATTGTATTAGGAAATATTAAACAAGTAAATTAAATTAATAGCTAGTATTTATTAAGCACTTGTGTATCACATACTATAAGAAGAATTGTATGAGCATTACCATATCAATTTAAAAATGAGCAGATTATTAATACCAGCCTTCACAGGCTGATTTTAAGGGTTCAGTGAGAGAATATCCTATAAACAATAAAACATGAGATATAGATTGTGATGACAATGAGCATTTTATCATAATGGTTAAATTTCACTTTGGAATGCTAAAAAACCTATGAAGTGAGACACCTAAAGAGTAAGTTTCAATGAGGGAATATCTGCCATAGGAAAAAAGTCTAGGATCCCAAGGATAAGGCACAGATTTTAGCCAGAGAGGGAAGAACAGAACAAATGGAGGTCCCCCAAATATATTTGAAATTGCTAGCAAATGCTAACCACTTTCTATTTCTGCCTAGAGTCACTCCTGTTCTTTCTTTAAAATTGTGAACAATATACCTTTGATCTTGCATATTTTTCTTGATCCAATCATTGTTTTCTTTTAAATCTAGTTCCACTTATCCTGAGGGCTGCTGATTCAACAATAGGTCTGAATACTCAAGTTTAAATGATATATATTTTAACTTGTTTTCAAAGGAAAGCTTTGTAATTCCTATAAGAAATGAATCATTAATTCTGTCATGACATTATATATGAAATCTACCCAGGAGCTCCCAAATGCTCTCCAATTCACAGGAGACTAAAGTTCAGCAAACCAAGCTGATGTAGTATTATATTTGCCCTTTAAAAAAGGTCAGAATATTGTTCAATTGATGCCAACATCCATGAACTAAATGAAAGGGGGCTTGAGAAGATTGGAAGTGGTTAAGAGTTTTACAGAATTCATGAGGCTCCTTAGTCACTGTAAAATAAAACTCCTTAAAAAAAAACCTTATTGAGAGTAATCCTGGGAGTATTTTGACATTGGATATGGGCAATCAACAGAACAATTTTTATTGGGTTTGGATGGGTAAAACCATCTTTAGTTTTCAAAATTCATAGCATGTTATCCTTCCCCCAAAGGTCATCATTTTTATTTTCATAAGGAGCTAAGAAAACAATGAGACTTGGGTCATATTTAAGCCTATGGGAGACTTAGAGTTAATAATACTCAGGATCTGGAGATGTAATTTGACATTGAGACAATTATATGAATGTTTAAATGGTTTTTGGCTTCATCCTTTCATTTTTTCTGGAGTTATTTCTCCACTAATCTCCAGTAGCATATTGAGCACCTACTGACCTGGGGAGTTCCTCTTTCAGTGTCCTATCATTTTGCCTTTTCATACTGTTCATGGGGTTCTCAAGGCAAGAATACTGAAGTGGTTTGCGATTCCCTTCTCCAGTGGACCACATTCTGTCAGACCTCTCCATCATGACCCTCCTGTCTTGGGTTGCCCTGCGGGCATGGCTTGGTTTCATTGAATTAGACAAGGCTGTGGTCCTAGTGTGATTAGATTGACTAGTTTTCTGTGAGTATGGTTTCAGCGTGTCTGCCCTCTGATGCCCTTTTGCAACACCTACCATCTTACTTGAGTTTCTCTTACCTTGGGTGTGGAGTTTTTCTTCACGGCAGCTCCAGCAAAGCACAGCCACTGCTCCCTACCTTGGATGAGGGGTATCACCTTACCACTGCCCTTCCTGACCTTCAACATGGGATAGCTCCTCTAGGCCCTCCTACACCTGCACAGCCACCGCTCCTCGGGTTGCTCCTCCTGGCCACTGCCCCTGGCCTCGGGCGCTGCCCGTGGCCTCCAGCGCGGGGTGACTCCTCACGGCCGTCCCTGTCCTCAGACACATGGTAGCTCCTTTCGGCCTCCACCCCTGACTTCAGACGTGGGGTGTCTCCTCTCAGCTGAAACTGACCTGGGACGCGGGGTGTCTCCTCCCGGCCCCCACTGATCTTGGATGCAGGGTAGCTCCTCCCAGCCGCTGCCCCTGACCTCGGACTTGGGTAGCTCCTCTCGGCCATTCCTGCGCCATTACAACCTGGCATTCTCAGCCACTGCCCCTGTCCCCGGATGTGGGGTAACTCCTCTCGGCTGCACTTAGTGCGCCGGGTCACAGCCACCCACATGATAGAAGCAAGGTCTGATGCTGTAAAGAGCAATATTGCATAAGAACCTGGAATGTCAAGTCCATGAATCAAGGCAAATTGGAAGTGGTCAAACAACAGATGGCAAGAGTGAACGTGGACATTCTAGGAATCAGTCAACTAAAATGGACCTGAATGGGTGAATTTAAGTCAGATGACCATTATATCTACCACTGCAGGCAGGAATCCCTCAGAATAAATGGAGTAGCCATCATGGTCAACAAAAGAGTCTGAAATGCAGTACTTGGATACAATCTCAAAAATGAAAGAATGATCTCTGTTCATCTCCAAGGCAAACCATTCAACATCATGGTAATCCAAGTCTATGTCCCAACAAGTAATGCTGAAGAAGCTGAAGTTGAACGGTTCTATGAAGACCTACAAGACCTTTTAGAACTAACACCCAAAAAAGATGTCCTTTTCATTATAGGGGACTGCAATGCAAAAGTAGGAAGTCAAGAAACACCTGGAGGAACAGGCAAATTTGGCCTTGGAATGCGGAATTAAGCAGGGCAAAGACTAATAGAGTTTTGCCGAGAACATGCACTGGTCATAGCAAACACCCTCTTCCAACAACACAAGAGAAGACTACACACGGACATCACCAGATGGTCAACACCAAAATCAGACTGATTATATTGTTTGCAGCCAAAGATGGAGAAGCTCTATACAGTCAACAAAAACAAGACCAGGAGCTGACTGTGGCTCAGATCATGAATTCCTTATTACCAAATTCAGACTCAAATCGAAGAAAGTAGGGAAAACCGCTAGACCATTCAGGTATGACCTAAATAAAATCCCTTATGATTATACAGCGGAAGTGAGAAATAGATTTAAGGGCCTAGATCTGACAGATAGAGTGCCTGATGCACTATGGAATGAGGTTTGTGACATTGTACAGGAGACAGGGTCAAGACCATCTCCATGGAAAAGAAATGCAAAAAAGCAAAATGGCTGTCTGGGGAGGCCTTACAAATAGCTGTGAAAAGAAGAGAGGCAAAAAGCAAAGGAGAAAAGGAAAGATATAAGCATCTGAATGCAGAGTTCCAGAGAATAGCAAGAAGATATAAGAAAGCCTTCTTCAGCAATCAATGCAAAGAAATAGAGGAAAACAACAGAATGGGAAAAATTAGAGATCTCTTCAAGAAAATTAGAGATACCAAGGGAACATTTCATGCAAAGATGGGCTCGATAAAGGACAGAAATGGTATATGGACCTAACAGAAGCAGAAGATATTAAGAAGGGGTGGCAAGAATACACAGAAGAACCGTACAAAAATGATCTACACAACTCAGATAATCATAATGGTGTGATCCCTAATCTAGAGCCACACATCCTGGAATGTGAAGTAAAGTGGGCCTTGAAAAGCATCGCTATGAACAAAGCTAGTGGAGGTGATGGAATTCCAGTTGAGCTCTTTCAAATCCTGGAAGATGATGCTGTGAAAGTGCTGCACTCAATATGCCAGCAAATTTGGAAAACTCAGCAATGGCCACAAGATTGGAAAAGGTCAGTTTTCATTCCAAATCCAAACAAAGGCAATGCCAAAGAATGCTCAAACTACCACACAATTGCACTCAGCTCACATGCTGATAACGTCATGCTCAAAATTCTCCAATCCAGGCCTCAGCAATACATGAACCATGAACTTCCTGATGTTCAAGCTGGTTTTAGAAAAGGCAGAGGAACCAGAGATCAAATTGCCAACATCTGCTGGATCATGGAAAAAGCAAAAGAGTTTCAGAAAAACATCTCTTTCTGCTTTATTGGCTATGCCAAAGCCTTTGACTGTGTGGATCACAATCAACTGTGGAAAATTCTGAAAGAGATGGGAATACCAGACCACCTGACCAGCGTCGTGAGAAGTCTGTATGCAGGTCAGGAAGGAACAGTTAGAACTGGATATGGAACAACAGACTGGTTCCAAATAGGAAAAGGAGTACGTCAAGGCTGTATATTGTCACCCTGCTTATTTAACTTATACGCAGAGTACATCATGAGAAACGCTGGACTGGAAGAAACACAAGCTGGAATCAAGATTGCCAGGAGAAATATAAATAACTTCAGATATGAAGATGACACCACCCTTATGGCAGAAAGTGAAGAGAAACTCAAAAGCCTCTTGATGAAAGTGAAAGAGGAGAGTGAAAAAGTTGGCTTAAAGCTCAACATTCAGAAAACGAAGATCATGGCATCCGGTCCCATCACTTCATGGGAAATAGATGGGGAAACAGTGTTAGACTTTATTTTGGGGGGCTCCAAAATCACTGCA
This sequence comes from Capra hircus, assembly GCF_001704415.2. Lineage (NCBI taxonomy): Eukaryota > Metazoa > Chordata > Mammalia > Artiodactyla > Bovidae > Capra > Capra hircus. The sequence goes on along the minus strand of NC_030831.1, from coordinate 18,044,508 downwards.
GATGTTGACTGCAGCCATGAAATTAAAAGACACTTACTTCTTGGAAGAAAAGTTATGACCAACCTAGATATCATATTCAAAAACAGAGCTATTACATTGCAGACTAAGGTCCATCTAGTCAAGGCTATGGTTTTTCCTGTGGTCGTGTATGGATGTGAGAGTTGGACTGTGAAGAAGGCTGAGCGCTGAAGAATTGATGCTTTTGAACTGTGGTGTTGGAGAAGACTCTTGAGAGTCCCTTGGACTGCAAGGAGATCCAACCAGTCCATTCTAAAGGAGATCAGCCCTGGGATTTCTTTGGAAGGAATGATGCTAAAGCCGAAACTCCAGTACTTTGTCCACCTCATGCGAAGAGCTGACTCATTGGAAAAGCCTCTGATGCTGGGAGGGATTGGGGGCAGGAGTAGAGGGGACGACCGAGGATGAGATGGCTGGATGGCATCACGGACTCAATGCATGTGAGTCTGAGTGAACTCTGGGAGTTGGTGATGGACAGGGAGGCCTGGTGTGCTGCGATTCATGTGGTCGCAACGAGTCGGATACGACTGAGCAACTGAAGTGAAGTGAAGTTAAATGGTTTAGCTTCCTACTTTTGACAAGGCCAAAATATATCTTATAGACTTTAAGGTACACTATCAGCTGCAGTGCTTTAGTTTTTTTCTGCTTTAATATTTTTCTGCATCTATGTTGCCTTTCTTTAAAATAATGTTTTCAACTTTTAATGCATTTTTATATATATATATATATATTTAGTTGACAAATTGTAGTATAAAATTAATAATGAGAAATGTTAAGACCATGATTCTAGTTTCTACTCCCTGGTCAACAGATTCCTCTCCTTTTAGTCTCATTTTTCTTAACTTACATATTTCAAAATATTCTGTGTTTATTGTGCTTTTTTTCCTGTACCACACAGCATGTGGGATCTTAGTTCCCCAACCAAGGTTTGAATTAGTGCCCCCTGCATTGGAAGCATGGAGTTTTAACCACTGGACTGACAGAAAAGTCCCTACTACTATATTTTGATGGCAATTTTTGCTGTGATAAGTGGTTTTCTGTCACTGGAGATAGGGACTGAATACTGTTATGGGCCTCCTGTTTGTACTCCCACTTTCCTCTACCTCCCAGTATGATCATGCCACAATCAAAGATCACAGTTATCCTCACATGTATATTATTCTCTAAGAATTTTTATGACTGAGCCATGAATGCATTGTGAGTACGTTTTCTTTCTTCTTCAATATTTTGTCATGGCAAGAGCTAGTTACCAATTCAGATGATAACTTCATTCCTAATAGGAAAGATTTTTTTCAGCATTTAGCCTGGAATTGATGCATATCAACTTTACCCTTATTCTATAAGCCAGAATTCAAGAACATAAACATATCTAACTGGAAGACTAGACAGTAGAATCTCAGAGGAGTCAGGAAATACCAAAAAAGGGATTTGTTGAAAGCTTTCAGCAGTTTTTGTCATATCTTCTTTCCACTTTCCCCTTGTTCTTGTTTCAATTATTTAACTGAGTTTGGAAGAAAGAAGAAATACACTGAAACAATGAGATACTTAATGGACTAAGTAAGTAAGTATGTGTTAGCTGCCCAGACCTGCCCGACTCTTTGCGACTCCATGGACTGCAGCCCACCAGGTTCTTCTGTTCATGAGATTTTCCAGGCAAGGATATTGGAGTGGGTTGCCATTTCTTTCTCCAGGGGATCTTCCCGACCCCAGGATGAAACCCTGGTCTCCTGCACTGCAGGTGGATTCTTTACTGAATGAGCTATAAGGGAAGCCTTATGGACTTAATGGACTATGTTCAATTAAAAGTTTCATATTGTATTTCCTTCCTTGCTTCTTTTTGTCTTGCTTCCATCCTCCATTTCTTTCTTTTTTTATTTGTAACTTTCATATATCTTCCAGGAAAAAGTTTAATTGTATCCTCTCAATAACGTGTTATCTTAGTAGGGAGATGTTGATTACTAACAGAATATGTTACATCAGAGGCTTCCAAGGTGGCTCAGATGGTAAAGAATCTGCCTGTAATGTGGGAGACATGGGTTAGATCCCTGGGTTGGGAAGATTCCCTGGAGGAGGGCATGGCAACCCACTCCAGTATTCTTGCCTGGAGAATCCCCATGGACAGAGGAGCTTGGAAGGCTACAGTGCATGGGGTTGCAAACAGTCAGACACAAGCGACTAAGTACAGCACAATACTGTAATTCAAAACGGTTAAGTAATTTTCCTTCAGTTCACAAAGAAAAAAAAAGTTTAAGTTCATGGAAAAACAAAAACAAAACTTTGAAACTTGCCTACCTGATTGTGACCCCTGATCTGATCTCTTCCAACAGCATAGATCAATATGCATTTTTTTCTAAATAAAAGCCATATAAAAATCTAGAGAGACTGATGTCAAAATGTAATTTATTGAGTATAAATGACCCTATTATTTTCATTAAATATCTTGACAGCACTATACCTCTTCAATCTCATTTAATTACTCTCACCATCACCAACTAGGTGAGATTTCATGTCAGATTCAGAGGAGAAGCTGGCTTCTGTCTTAAGATTCTTGCTTAAGAAAGTTCTCATCCTCAATATAATTGGATAAAGTAAAATTAAAGAAGAAAAGCTCTCAAGATGGCCCATTAAACATGAATCAATATAGCAGAAACTGAGACCTTCCTTGTTAAGGGAACATGTAAGCAAGTACGGATAGGAGTTCCATGCCCTATTTTTAAAAAATCAGAGCCAAACAACAAATAAAGTCTGGCAACAAATGTGCTAGAAAAATGACTTGAAATAAAATATAATCTACTTCTCTCTTACTATGTTAACTGTATGTCAGCATAATAGACTCTCTAATAACCCCATTACTCCACTTAAACATAGCATTTAAAGAAGCATATAAAAGAACAAATGGGAGAGAAAGATGGCGGAGGAATAGGATGGGAAGACCACTTTCTCCCTCACAAATTCCTCAAAAGAACATTTCAACGCCGAGCAAACTCCACAAAACAACTTCTGTAGGCTGACAGAGGACATCAGGCAACCAGAAAAGCAGACCATTGTCTTCAAAAACAGGTAGGAAAAAATATAAAAGACAAGAAAGGAGACAAAGGAGGTGTGGAGGGAGCTCTGTCCCGGGAAGGGAAGCCCGTCCCGAGAAGGGAATTTTAAGAAGAGAGGTTTCCAAACACCAGGAAACACTCTCCCTGCCGAGTCTGTGGCGAGCCTTGGAAACACAGAGGGCAACATAACAGGAAGGAAAAATAGATAAATAATTAAAACCAACAGAATACAAGCCCAACAGTAACTCCCCCAGCGGAAAAGCAGCACAGACGCCTGCATCCGCCACTGGGAAGTGGGGGCAGGGCAGGGACGCGCGGGAGGCACGGGCTGCAGAGCTTTGTAAGAATCAGGCAGGAACGCCCCACGCGCAACCAGAACGATCTAACTTGGGCTAGCAAACCAGACTGTGGGATAGCTACCACGTGAAAAGCTCGAACATAAGACACCGCCAGGACCGAGCACAGAACAAAGGACGGAACGGAAAAAGCCGGCTGCAGACCATCCCCCACCGGGGACAGGCAGCCAGAGCCGTAAGGACTGGAAAGGGGCAATTGCAGACCTGGAGAGACTTTACTTACCTAACTGCAAGCAGACTCCTTTGCTAAGACTTCTGGGGGTGCTGGACAGTCACCATCTGCCTCACGGGGTGCGCCAGCGGTCCACCCAGAAAGCTGAGCAGCAGCAGCAGAAAAGGTGACAAGCCGCGGCGATCGCGCTCACCAAACTCCTGAGCTACTCGGACCTGGGAAGGGCACAAAGCGCAGTCCCAGCCGAATGTGTGCCTCTGAGGGCTGCCTGAGCGCCGAACCTGAGCGGCTTGGACCAGGGAAGTGCACGCAGCCTAGGGCCGGCCCCAGACGGTTCCCAGCTGAGCATCGTAGAGCCGGAGCGGTTTGTGCGCCGAGAGAAAGGACAGGTCAAGTGGGGCTGAGATACTGTGTGCACACGACAGTGCTATTTCTTTGCAGCATCCCCCCTCCCCACAGCGCGACTGAACAAGTGAGCCTAAAAACCAGCAAACAGAAGAAGTTAAACAGAGGGAACCACCTTGGAAGTGATCCCACACAGCCCATAACATCAGAGAAGGGCCAGGTATATTTTTACTATTTTTAAAATCATTCCCTATTTTTTTTTTTTGCTTTTTTGTTTTTTTTTTCTTTTTTTTCTAACTTTTTTTTAATTGTTAAGTCTTCTATTTCTTCTCTAATTTTTATTTCTATAACCTATTATTACTATCTAAAAAAAAAAAGACTTTTTTTTTTTTTTTAAGGCAAACACCATACATAGTCTTTGGATGGTTGTTGGTGGGTTTTGTTTGTTTGTTTGTTTGTTTGTTTTTTAATAATTATTTTTAATAATTATTTTTAATAATTATTTTTTTTCTTTCTTCCTTTTTCCTTCTGCTCTTCTTTAATATTGTATGTTTGAAAATCCAACCTCTACTCTAGATTTTTAATCTTTGCTCTTAGGTTTTTGTGGTCAATTTTGTACATTTAAAAACCCAAACTTCACTACCCAAGTTTACCTGAGAGCGAGATTACTGGCTTGACCACTCTCTCCTCCTCTGGACTCTCCTTTTTCTCCACCAGGTGGCCTCTGTCTCTTTTCTCCCCCATCTCTTCTCTATCCAACTCTGTGAATCTCTGTGTGTTCCAGACGGTGGAGAACACCTAAGGAACTGGTTACTGGCAGGATTTGTCTCTCTCCTACTCATTCCTCTCTCTTATCCTCCTGGTCACCTCTGTCTACTTCCTCCCTCTCCTCTTCCCCGTATAACTCCGTAAATACCTGTGAGCAGTCCAGACTATAGAGCGCACATAAGGAAGTGACTACTGGCTAGCTTGCTCTCTCCTCTTTTGATCTCACCACATCTCATTCCAGTTACCTCTAACTACCCCCTCCATCTTCTCTTCTCCTTGTAACTCAGTGAACCTCTCTGAGTGTCCCTCAATGTGGAGAAACTTTTCATCTTTAACCTAGATGTTTTATCATCAGTGCTGTATAGATGGAGAAGTCTAGAGGCTACTGTAAAAATAAAACTGAAAACCTGAAGCAGGAGGCTTAAATCCAAAGCCTGAAATATTAGAGAACTCTTGAATTCAGGGAACATTAAGCAATAGGAGTTCATCAAATGCCTTCATACCTACACTGAAACCAAGCTCCACCCAAAGGCCAACAAGTTCCAAAACAAGACATACCATGCAAATTCTCCAGCAACACAGGAACACTCCCCTGAGCTTCAATATACAGGCAGCTCAAAATTATCCCAAAACCTTTGATGTCTCATAACCCATTACAGGTCACTCCACTGCACTCCAGAGAGAAGAAACCCAGCTGCACCCACCAAAACTCCAACACAAGCCTCCCTAACCAGGAAACCTTGACAAGCCACTGATAGAACCCCACCCAAAGTGAGGAAGCTCCATAATAAAGAGAACTCCACAAATTACCAGAATATAAAAAGGCCACCCCAAACACAGCAATATAACCAAGATGAAGAGACAGAGGAATACTCAGCAGGTAAAGGAACAGGAGAGTTGCCCACCAAACCAAACAAAAGAGGAAGAAGTAGGGAATCTACCAGAGAAGGTATTCTGAATATTGATAGTGAAAATGATCCAAAATCTTGAAATCAAAATGGAATCACAGATAAATAGCCTAGAGACAAGGATTGAGAAGATGCAAGAAAGGTTTAACAAGGACCTAGAAGAAATAAAAAAGAGTCAAAATATAATGAATAATGCAATAAATGAGATCAGAAACACTCTGGAGGCAACAAATAGTAGAATAACGGAGGCAGAAGATAGGATTAGTGAAATAGAAGATAGAATGGTAGAAATAAATGAATCAGAGAGGAAACAAGAAAAATGAATTAAAAGAAACGAGGACAATCTCAGAGACCTCCAGGACAATATGAAACACTCCAACATTCGAATTATAGGAGTCCTAGAAGAAGAAGACAGAAAGAAAGATCATGAGAAAATCCTTGAGGAGATAATAGTTGAAAACTTCCCTAAAATGGGGAAGGAAATAATCACCCAAGTCCAAGAAACACAGAGAGTTCCAAATAGGATAAACCCAAGGCGAAACACCCCAAGACACATATTAATCAAATTAACAAAGATCAAACACAAAGAACAAATATTAAAAGCAGCAAGGGAAAACCAACAAATAACACACAAGGGGATTCCCATAAGGATAACAGCTGATCTTTCAATAGAAACTCTTCAGGCCAGGAGGGAATGGCAAGACATACTTAAAGTGATGAAAGACAATAACCTACAGCCCAGATTACTGTACCCAGCAAGGATCTCATTCAAATACGAAGGAGAAATCAAAAGCTTTACAGACAAGCAAAAGCTGAGAGAATTCAGCACCACCAAACCAGCTCTCCAACAAATTCTAAAGGATATTCTCTAGACAGGAAACACAAAAAGGGTCTATAAACCCGAACCCAAAACAATAAAGTAAATGGTAACGGGATCATACTTATCAATAATTACCTTAAATGTAAATGGGTTGAACGCCCCAACCAAAAGACAAAGACTGGCCGAATGGATACAAAAACAAGACCCCTCTATATGCTGCTTACAAGAGACCCACCTCAAAACAAGGGACACATACAGACTGAAAGTGAAGGGCTGGAAAAAGATATACCACGCAAATAGAGACCAAAAGAAAGCAGGAGTGGCAATACTCATATCCGATAAAATAGACATTAAAACAAATGCTGTGAAAAGAGACAAAGAAGGCCACTACATAATGATCAAAGGAACAATCCAAGAAGAAGATATAACAATTATAAATATATATGCACCCAATATAGGAGCACCGCAATATGTAAGACAAATGCTAACAAGTATGAAAGGGGAAATCAACAATAACACAATAATAGTGGGAGACTTTAATACCCCACTCACACCTATGGACAGATCAACTAAACAGAAAATTAACAAAGAAACACAAACTTTAAATGATACATTAGATCAGTTAGACCTAATTGATATCTATAGAACATTTCACCCCAAAACAATGAATTTCACCTTTTTTTCCAAGTGCTCATGGAAGCTTCTCCAGGATAGATCACATCCTGGGCCATAAATCTAAACTTGATAAATTCAAAAAAATCGAAATCATTCCAAGCATCTTTTCTGACCATAATGCATTAAGATTAGATCTCAATTACAGGAGAAAAACTATTAAAAATTCCAACATATGGAGGTTGAACAACACACTTCTGAATAACCAACAAATCACAGAAGAAACCAAAAAAGAAATCAAAAGATGCATAGAAACGAATGAAAATGAAAACACAACAACCCAAAACCTGTGGGACACTATAAAAGCAGTGCTAAGAGGAAAGTTCATAGCAATACAGGCATACCTCAAGAAACAAGAAAAAAGTCAAATAAATAACCTAACTCTACAACTAAAGCAACTAGAAAAGGAAGAATTGGAGAACCCCAGAGTTAGTAGAAGGAAAGAAATCTTAAAAATTTGGGCAGAAATAAATGCAAAAGAAACAAAAGAGACCATAGCAAAAATCAACAAAGCCAAAAGCTGGTTCTTTGAAAGGATAAATAAAATTGACAAACCATTAGCCAGACTCATCAAGAAGCAAAGAGAGAAAAATCAAATCAATAAAATTAGAAATGAAAATGGAGAGATCACAACAGACAACACAGAAATACAAAGGATCATAAGAGACTACTATCAGCAGTTGTATGCCAATAAAATGGACAACGTGGAAGAAATGGACAAATTCTTAGAAAAGTACAATTTTCCAAAACTGAACCAGGAAGAAATAGAAAATCTTAACAGACCCATCACAAGCACGGAAATTGAAACGGTAATCAGAAATCTTCCAGCAAACAAAAGCCCAGGTCCAGACGGCTTCACAGCTGAATTCTACCAAAAATTTCGAGAAGAGCTAACACTTATCCTCCTCAAACTCTTCCAGAAAATTGCAGAGGAAGGTAAACTTCCAAACTCATTCTATGAGGCCACCATCACCCTAATACCAAAACCTGACAAAGATGTCACAAAAAAGGAAAACTACAGGCCAATATCACTGATGAACATAGATGCAAAAATCCTCAACAAAATTCTAGCAATCAGAATCCAACAACACATTAAAAAGATCATACACCATGACCAAGTGGGCTTTATCCCAGGGATGCAAGGATTCTTCAATATCCGACAAATCAATCAATGTAATTCACCACATTAACAAATTGAAAAATAAAAACCATATGATTATCTCAATAGATGCAGAGAAGGCCTTTGACAAAATTCAACATCCATTTATGATAAAAACTCTCCAGAAAGCAGGAATAGAAGGAACATACCTCAACATAATAAAAGCTATATATGACAAACCCACAGCAAACATTATCCTCAATGGTGAAAAATTGAAAGCATTTCCCCTAAAGTCAGGAACAAGACAAGGGTGTCCACTTTCACCGCTACTATTCAACATAGTTCTGGAAGTTTTGGCCACAGCAATCAGAGCAGAAAAAGAAATAAAAAGAATCCAAATTGGAAAAGAAGAAGCAAAACTCTCACTGTTTGCAGATGACATGATCCTCTACATGGAAAACCCTAAAGACTCCACCAGAAAATTACTAGAGCTAATCAATGAATATAGTAAAGTTGCAGGATATAAAATCAACACACAGAAATCCCTTGCATTCCTATACACGAATAATGAGAAAGTAGAAAAAGAAATTAAGGAAACAATTCCATTCACCATTGCAACGAAAAGAATAAAATACTTAGGAATATATCTACCTAAAGAAACTAAAGACCTATATATAGAAAACTATAAAACACTGATGAAAGAAATCAAAGAGGACACTAATAGATGGAGAAATATACCATGTTCATGGATCGGAAGAATCAATATAGTGAAAATGAGTATACTACCCAAAGCAATTTACAAATTCAATGCAATCCCTACCAAGCTACCAGCCACATTTTTCACAGAACTAGAACAAATAATTTCAAGATTTGTATGGAAATACAAAAAACCTCGAATAGCCAAAGCAATCTTGAGAAAGAAGAATGGAACTGGAGGAATCAACTTGCCTGACTTCAGGCTCTACTACAAAGCAACAGTCATCAAGACAGTATGGTACTGGCACAAAGACAGACATATAGATCAATGGAACAAAATAGAAAGCCCAGAGATAAATCCACACACATATGGACACCTTATCTTTGACAAAGGAGGCAAGAATATACAATGGAGTAAAGACAATCTCTTTAACAAGTGGTGCTGGGAAAACTGGTCAACCACTTGTAAAAGAATGAAACTAAATCCCTTTCTAACACCGCACACAAAAATAAACTCAAAATGGATTAAAGATCTAAATGAAAGATCAGAAACAATAAAACTCCTAGAGGAGAACATAGGCAAAACACTCTCAGACATAAATCACAGCAGGATCCTCTATGATCCACCTTCCAGAATTCCTGGAAATAAAAGCAAAAATAAACAAATGGGATCTAATTAAAATTAAAAGCTTCTGCACAACAAAGGAAAATATAAGCAAGGTGAAAAGACAGCCTTCTGAATGGGAGAAAATAATAGCATATGAAGCAACTGACAAACAACTAATCTCAAAAATATACAAGCAACTTATGCAGCTCAATTCCAGAAAAATAAATGACCCAATCAAAAAATGGGCCAAAGAACTAAATAGACATTTCTCCAAAGAAGACATACGGATGGCTAACAAACACATGAAAAGATGCTCAACATCACTCATTATTAGAGAAATGCAAATCAAAACCACAATGAGGTACCACTTCACACCAGTCAGAATGGCTGCGATCCAAAAATCTGCAAGCAATAAATGCTGTAGAGGGTGTGGAGAAAAGGGAACCCTCCTACACTGTTGGTGGGAATGCAAACTAGTACAGCCACTATGGAGAACAGTGTGGAGATTCCTTAAAAAATTGCAAATAGAACTACCTTATGACCCAGCAATCCCACTTCTGGGCATACACACCGAGGAAACCAGAATTGAAAGAGACACATGTACCCCAATGTTCATTGCAGCACTGTTTATAATAGCCAGGACATGGAAACAACCTAGATGTCCATCAGCAGATGAATGGATAAGAAAGCTGTGGTACATATACACAATGGAGTATTACTCAGCCGTTAAAAAGAATTCATTTGAATCAGTTGTGATGAGATGGATGAAACTGGAGCCGATTATACAGAGTGAAGTAAGCCAGAAAGAAAAACACCAATACAGTATACTAACACATATATATGGAATTTAGGAAGATGGCAATGACAACCCTGTATGCAAGACAGGAAAAAAGACACAGATGTGTATAACGGACTTTTGGACTCAGAGGGAGAGGGAGAGGGTGGGATGATTTGGGAGAATGGCATTCTAACATGTATACTATCATGTAAGAATTGAATCACCAGTCTATGTCTGACATAGGGTGCAGCGTGCTTGGGGCTGGTGCATGGGGATGACCCAGAGAGATGTTATGGGGAGGGAGGTGGGAGAGGGTTCATGTTTGGGAACGCATGTAAGAATTAAAGATTTTAAAATTTAAAAAATAAAAAACTAAAAAAAAAAAAAAAAAAAAAAACAAAGGAAAAGTAAATTTGTTAAGCCCGGAACTAGGCACTAAGCCTATCTCATTCAACGTTCATAACTCTCTGTATGGGTACATATATTCTTATTTTAAAACTGACAAAAATAAAGATGGAAAAGATTAGAGTAACCTTACATTGTCTTTTTGAGAGAGTCATGGAACAAGGCCCAGTGAAAAAAGAGATCAGGAATAAGAGACTGCGAAAAGAAAAGCCCTGTGCCAAAGACAGCAGGGAGAATAGATGCTTAAGAGAGACAGATGTTTAAGGGGAAAATAAAATATGATTAGTGAAGAAGAGCTGAGCTATAATTGTAGCTCTTGGTAAAAACCATGGGTGACTAAACTGAAGAGGTGGTATCTGAAACAAACAGAGTTTGCAATGGAGATCTTTTCTAATCAGCATTCAGGAATCTATTAAGGTCTTGACCTGAGGCTTGGTCTACACAGTGCTCATATCTCCTAGTAAACAGAGAAATAAAGTCAGTTGTTTGGATGTTTGTCCAAGCCTCGGAATGTAGACACCTCTCAGTACCTGGATACTGGGGTTGCATTAAGAAGAACCCATAGTTCTGATGTTGACAGAGAAGACTCATTGCATTTCTTCATTCTCCCTTCATTCATTTTTAATGGGAAAATATTCTTTTCTGTTTCCAATTGTGCCTATATTCATAGCAAAATTTTCCATGACTACTCCTTCTATCTGCACTTTTTGAAACTTTCTGCCCTCCTATCTGAATGTTCTGCTTTTATTGAAACTGGCTGCTTTAAAAGATGCCCTTTTCTTAATGAAACCTACCCAAATAGTCTTTATTGCCCTATTTCTTCCATTTTCTTCCCTCTCTGGCACATATTTTACCTGGTATCCATAATTGCCATTTTCCCTTGCTGTCATTTAACCCATGGTTCATTATTCGCTCTTCTTTTAAATGCATCCATGTTAATTTCCTTAGAATGTCCTTATTGCCAGCTGGCCTCTTCCCTGCAGATTTTCTGTGGCCAAATGTCACACCTAAGCGCCTGCACCTTTGGTGATTTCTCCCAGCATTTGTTTAGACCCTATCCATCATTATCTCACAATAAACAACAGCTTTGCAAATGGAGAGCAAGGCTTGCCCAGTGATTGATGTTTCTGTATGCCTGTCTTTTCTCCTTGTGAGAATCACATGGGTCCCCTCCCTTTATTTTGAGGACTCTGGCTGTACCTGCCATAGCTTATGGGAAAACAAGGCTAAACTGCCAATACCAGGGCCCCTCTTCTTTTTTCCTTACTGCATTTCCTTATCGGTTGTGACAATATGCCACAATTAATGATAGCAGAAATACCCATGTTTGATACCGCATGCATCACACTTAGCCATGATGGATTAGCAATCAAGGAAATTAATTCTGCCATTACAAAGTAACATCTGAACTTTGAAGTTAGGCAATTGCATTGTATAAGGTTGAGTTATGAATTCAGCCATAAATATAATATTAGGCAAGCTTATTTAGGAACAGAATAGTTTCAATATTTTAGTTTTTCAGTTTCTCAAGAAATGGTTTATAATTCTTTTCCACCGAGCTACTTCAGTTTGGAGAGATACAGGATTATCAGAATTCAAGGTCAAAAAAAAAAAAAAAGGGACCAGTTAATTATTTTGTGTATTTTTGACCAAGTAAATAATATTTCTAATAGATTATTCACTACCACAGGTTCTTAAAAAGCCAGTCCTTTCTGGCATGGGTCATTTTGCTTTTACAGAAGGCATCAGGTTTATTATAGCATGCTTTTTATTAACTTGAGAAGCCCTGGAACAAAGCAAGTCAACGTGATTATCTACATTTCTTGTAATATTTCACCTTTGAGGCTATTTTATACACTTTTGCACCCAAAATGCAGCTTTTGAAGATTGCTTCCACCTTTCTCAAAGACTGGATTCTCATGTCTAGAGCTGAAGTTCAGTTCGAACCAGTCTATACCAACTGTGAGATTGCTGGAGCTGCCTGGTCATGCAAAATAAAATATCTAAACCAACAATGCTTAAGCACTGTAAAATATGGAAAAGAATTAAAACACATAAAAATCTTCTACTAAGTGCATTGATACATGGCATGAAATGAAGTGAAGCTCTCAGTCATGTCCAACTCTTTCTGACCTTATGGACTCTAGCCCACTGAGCTTCTCTGTCCATGGGATTCTTGAGGCAAGAATACTGGAATGAGCAGCTATTTCCTTCTTCAGGGCATCTTCCTGACCCAGAAATCAAACCCAGATTTCCTACATTGCAGGCAGACTCTTTACTATCTGAGCCACCAGGGAAGACCAAAACATGTCATAGGGAGGTAATTTTATGTTAATCCTCAGTTTACATGGACAAACTCATTCCTCTGTAGATATCGTGGGCAAAGACTCAACTAACATGGGTGAATCAATCGTTCTCGCTATTTATGTTAGCTAAAGTCATTTTTGATGGGGCTGAAGAAGTAAACAGCCTTTCACAGCTGTCTACTGATCTGATTTGGACCATAGGTAGATTGTAGATTTGAGTCTTCAGAGAGCACAGGAAAAAAAAAAAAAAAGACACAAGATCAGAAAGGGTGTTAACTTTGACTCTACCCCACATTATCCACAAAAGGGACTTGATTTGCTGATTTTCTTCAGTATTTTCTCCTTAGAGTAGAAGAAGTCCCCAGGGTTGAACAGTCGTCCCCAACATCTTTGGCACCAGGGACCAGTTTTGTGGAAGACAATATTTCCATGGACTGGGGAGGGGTGGTTTGAGAATGATTCTCATAAAGATCAGGCAACCTATATCCCTTGCATGTGCAGTTCACAGTAGGGTTCATGCTCCTATAGTGTCTAATGCCACCACTGATCTGACAGCAGCTGAGCATAGGTGGTAATGTGATTGATAGGGAGTGGCTGTAAATACAGATGAAGCTTCATTGACTCATCTGCCACTCATCTCCTGGTTGTGGCCAAGTTCCTAACAGGTGATCGACCAACCAGTACCGTCCATGGCCTAAGAGTTGGGGACAGGCACCACAATTCTAATGAAAATACCAAATGAGCAAAACTCTATGAAATCTGACAAATATCTCACTCATCAATCCCTCCCTTATTTTGGAAGTAACATAGTAATATTCTGAATCAGGGGTGGTGAAACTAAAACACATGTTTTAAAAAAGTACTGGATCAATATATTCTGTGTATAAATTCTCACAATAATGTCTGGAAAACTTCAGAATCATTTCCCAATGTTGGTGACACATCAAATTTCATTGCATTTGTTTGATTTACTAATTATGAAATATTATTTATCCTTAATATAGTTTCCTTGGAATCTATGCATGGCGATACATTATTAAATCCATCACAGAATGCATCAGAAATACTGTATTTCTTTAAAAACATTCTGATAATCATACTTTACAATTTAAACTGTCATTTAACCAAAATAATTTAAGTTAATGAGTAGTCTTCTTGTTTGCATTTTTGTTATCTACACAGTTTCATTCCACTCAGTTCTGTGGGTTACTAGGAATTAAGGATAATAGCAATTAGAAGTTATTTTTATCACGGCTGATACTGCTGCTACTGCTAAGCCCCTTTAGTCGTGTCTGACTCTGTGCAACCCCATAGACGGCAGCCCACCAGGCTCCCCAGTCTCTGGGATTCTCCAGGCAAGAACACTGGAGTGGGTTGCCATTTGCTTCTCCAATGCATGAAAGTGAAAAGTGAAAGTGAAGTCGCTCAGTCATGTCCGACTCTTAGCGACCCCATGGACTGTAGCCTACCAGTCTCCTCCGCCCATGGGATTCTCCAGGCAAGAGTACTGGAGTGGGTTGCCATTGAGTTATCACAAAATTAATCCATGAATGTCAGCAGACCCTTGCTCATTAGTTCAGTTCAGTTGCTCAGTCATGTCCAACTATTTGTTGGACACCTTTGAGGATATTTTATACACTTTTACACCCAAAATGCAGCTTCTGAAGATTGCTTCCACCTTTCTCATGGACTGGATTCTCACGTCTAGAGCTGATGTTCAGTTGGAACCAGTCTACACCAACTGTGAGACTGCTGGGGCTGCCTGGTCATGCGAAATAAAATATCTAAACCAACAATGCTTAAACTCTTTAAAATATGGAAAAGAATCAAAACACATAAAAATCTTCTACTAAGTGCATTAATATATGTCATGAAATGACATGGACTGAGGTCTCATGGACTGAGGCACACCAGGCTTCCCTGTCCATGACTACTGTAAAAACCATAGCTTTGACTAGATGGGCCTTTGTCAGAAAAGTAATGCCTCCACTTTTCAATATGCTATCTAGGTTGGTCATAGCTTTTCTTCCAAAGGGCAAGCATCTTTCAATTTTATGGTTGCAGTCACCATCTGCAGTGATTTTAGAGCCCGAGAAAATAAAGCCTGTCACTGTTTCTATTGTTTCCCCATCTATTTGCCATGAAGTGACGGGACTGAATGCTGTGATCTTAGGATTTTGAATGTTGGGTTTTAAGACAGTTTTTTCCCTGGCCTCTTTTGCTTTCATCAAGAGGTGCTATAGTTCCTCTTTGCTTTCTGTGAAGGGAGGTGTCATCTGAATATCTGAGGTTAATGATATTTCTCCTGGCAATCTTGATTCCAGCTTGTGCTTCATCCAACCCGGCATTTTGCATGATATGTACTCTTCATATAAGTTAAATAAGCAGGGTGACAATATACAGCCTTGTTGCATTCCTTTCCCAATTTGCAACCAGTCCATTGTCCCGTGTCTGGTTCTAACTTTTGCCTCTAGACCTGCATACAGATTCCTCAGGAGGCAGGTTAAGTGGTCTGGTAGTCCCATCTCTTGAAGAATTTTCCACAGTTTGTTGTGATCCACACAGTCAAAGGTTTTCGCATAGTCTGTAAAACAGTAGATGTTTTTTCTGGAACTTTTTTTCCTTTTTCTGTGATTCAGTGGATGTTGGCAATTTGACCTCTGGTTCCTCTTCCTTTTCTAAATCCAGCTTGAACTTCTCAGTTCATGTACTCTTGAAGCCTTACTTGGAAAAATTTGAGCATTACTTTAATAGTGTGTGAGATGAGTGCAATTGTGCAGTAGTTTGAACATTCTTTGGCATTGCTTTCCTTTGGGACTGGAATGAAAACTGACTTTTTCCAGTCCTGTGGCCACTGCTGAGTTTTCCAAATTTGCTGGCATATTGAGTGCAGCACTTTCACAGCATTATATTTTAGGATTTGAAATAGCTCACCTGGAATTCCATCACCTCCATTAACTTTATAGTGATGCTTCCTAAGGCCCACTTGACTTCACACTCTAGCATGTCTGGCTCTAGGTGAATGATCACACCATCACGGTTATCTGGGTCATTAAGATCTTTTCTGTATAACTCTTCTATGTATTCTTGCCACCTCTTCTTAATATCCTCTGCTTCTATTAGGGCACAATGGACATTTATTGTGCCCATCTTTGCACGAAATGTTCCTTTGATACCTAACTTTGTTGATGAGATCTCTAGTCTTTCCCATTCTATTGTTTCTCCCCTATTTCTTTGCATTGATCACCGAGGAAGGCTTTATCTCCCTTGATATTTTTTAGAACTCTGTAAGCAGATGAGTAATCTTTCCTTTTCTTCTTTGCCTGTAGCTTCTTTTCTTTTCTCAGCTACTTGTAAGTCCTCATCAGACAATCATTTTGCCTTTTTGCATTTCTTTTTCTTGGGGATGGTCTTGATCACTGTCTTCTGTGCAGTGTCATAAACCTCTGTCCAAAGTTCTTCAGGCACTCTGTCAATCAAATCTAATCCCTTGAGTCTATTTTTCACTTCCACTGTATAATTGTCAGGGTTTTGATTTAGGTCATACTTGAATGGTCTGGTGATTTTCCCTACTTACTTCAAAGATCTGAGCCACAGTCAGTCGGCTGCTGGTCTTGTTTTCGCTGACTGTATAAAGCTTCTCCATCTTCGACTACAAAGAATATAGTCAATCTGATTCCAGTATTGATCATCTGGTGATGTCCATGTGTAGAGTTATCTCTTCTGTTGTCAGAAGACTGTGTTTGCTATGACCAGTGCATTTTCTAGGCAATACTCTGTTAGCCTTGCCCTGTTTCATTTTGTCTCCTAAGGCCAAATTTGCCTGTTCGGGGTATCTCTTGACTATTTACTTTTGCATTCTAGTCCCCTATGATGAAAAGGACATCTTTTTTGTGTGTTAGTTATTGAAGGTCTTGTAGGTTTTCATAGAACCGTTCAACTTCAGCTTCTTCAGCATTAGTGGCTGGGGTATAGACTTGGATTACTGTGATTGAATGGTTTGCCTTGGAAATGAACAGAGATCATTCTGTCATTTTTGAGTTTGTACCCAAGTAGTGCATTTTGGACTCTTTTGCTGATTGTTAGGGCTACTCCATTTCTTGTAAGGGATTATTGCCCTCAGTAGTAGATATAATGATCATCTGAATTAAATTCACCCATTTTCATTCACTGACCCCTAAAATGTCAATGTTTACTCTTGCTGTCTCCTTTTTGACTACTTCCAATTTATCTGGATCCACGGACCTAACATCCCAGCTTATTATGCAGTATTGTTTTATTCAGTCTCAGACTTTAATTCTATCACCAGTCACATCCACAACTTGGTGTCAGTCTTATAGCAGCTCATAAGTTGATCATTGTCAGAGAGATCAAGGTTATCAACATTTGATACTTAAACAGACTGCAGTCAGATGCCAAGTACATTTGTAGTAAATCTAAGTCTAGAGCTCAGGATCCTCTACATTATGCCCAAAGTACTTTTTAATTAAGCTTTTATATTTTCACTCTTATCATTTGTTTTAAGAACCTCAAATAGAATGGATGACCCACATAAATGAGCCATTGAAATCACATCAGCAACAGAGAATTTCCTGACTGTCCAGTGGTTAGGACTTGGCACTTTCACTGGCAAGGGCCTAAGTTCAGTCCCTAGTATGCGAACTAAGATCCACAAACTGTGCAGTCAGCCAACAAATAAATAAAAAATATGTCAACAGGAAAGGAAGATCTATAGCATATGTAAAAAACTTAAGAGTATTTTTCAGAAACAAAACATCACCTTGAATAGAACTAAGCAATTACTTTCTTGACCCATTTTCTGTGAACTTGATATTTTAAAAATACTTAAAATTATATTTTAAATGAGAGTAACCAAGAGTTTCACCTCTTTAAGACACAGCTACTCCAGAATTTAGACATATACCTTTTTCCAACCTAGACATCATATTAAAAAGCAGAGACATTACTTTGCCAACAAAGGTCCATCTAGTTAAAGCTATGGCTTTTCCAGTAGTCATGTATGGTTGTGAGAGCTGGACTATAAAGAAAAGTAAAGGCCAAAGAATTGATGCTTTTGAATAGTGATGTTGAAGAAGGCTCTTGAGAGTCCCTTGGATAGCAAAGAGATCCAACCTACCAATCCTAAAGGAAATCAGTCCTGAATATTCATTGGAAGGACTGATGCTGAAGCTGAAACTAATACTTTGGCCACCTGATGTGAAGAACTGACTCATTGGAAAAGATCCTGATGCTAGGAAAGATTGAAGGTGGGAGGAGAAGGGGATGACATAGGATGAGATGGTTCAGTGTCATCACCGACTCAATGAACACGAGTTTGAGTAAACTCTGGGAGTTGGTGACGGATAGGGAAGCCTGGTATGCTGCAGCCTATGGGGTTACAAAGGGTTGGAATGACTGAATGACTGAACTGAATTGAACTGATTGTTCCAAGGTGAGCGCCTTATTTTTGTGTCCATTTATTCTTGACCACTTGAAGTCTCACTGTAAATGGAAAACCAATCATGAAATAGACAAGATTTGAAGACAAACATAAGGTGAAGAACTGAAAAATATATGTAAATATTGTTTCCTGATCAATCAGTTATGGTCAATCATGTGGCCATGATTATGCTTCTTCATAGTTATTTGATCAAGATGGGGATGAAGAGGGAAGGAGCAGGTTTCACTGCACTTACAAAATGTAATTTTTATTCCCCAGATTGACAACAGCATGATTTATGCCCAGGGAGTCAGGTTATGTTCTAAATGTTAGTTTCACAAAGTGATATACTTCCTTAAAAGCACGCATGGAATCCCTCTACACATAAAGAAGTGTATTGCCCAGAACACATAAGAGGATGATATCGCTGTGTTATTACCAACATTGCAGCATTATTTATATTTCTAAAAAGCATATTCTTCCAGATTACTTTATTTTGACTTATAATTGCATAATATGAGTAAGGTTAGTGTGTATATTTGTGTATATTTTTACACATAAGCTTAAGAGGAGACTTTTAAAGTTTTCATTATACTCAGACTTGTTCCTCTAAAATCAAATTTAAGTTGAATGCAAATATACTGTGCAATTTTTTTCAAAGCACAAGCTAGATGTTGCTTATATTAGCAGCTATCAGTGACAAGTAGAATTAGATGTCTGTGAAGCAGCAAGTTTGTCGATTGTCCATTGTGCCACAACAGGTGGAGAAGAGAAGCATCCTAAAGGTCAACTTATTGTTGTTTAGTCGCTAAGTCGTGTCTGACTCTTTGTGACCCCATGAACTGTTGTTCACCAGGTTTCTCTGTCCACAGGTTTCTTTTATGCAAAAATACTGGAGTGGGTTGTCATTTCTTTCTCTAGGGGATCTTTCCAACCCAGGGATCAAACCTGCATCTCCTGCATTGCAGGCATATTCTTTGCCACTGAGTCACCAGGGAAGCCCAAAGGTCAATTTAGGATGAACAAGATCATAGGAAGGCAAAAATGGCTAATGGGAAACTTTAAATTTCCTGCAATTCTCTTCCTGTCCCTTTGCACAAACGATAAGCTCACTTCCCTCCCTGTCTAAGGGTCTCTGCTATCCAAGGGTCCAGAGTCTCTGCTCCCTTTCCATAAGTTGTCTTCAGATTGTAAACCTACTATTTATTTTTCTTTCTTTCTTCCTGCCTGCCTTCCACTTTCCTCTGTTCCTCACAACAAGTTATCCAATGCTAGTCCAGGAATCTTTTTAGATGATGTTCAATCCCTTTTAACTAGAGTCTTAGCCCTTCAAAGAGATGGTTAATTAGTATGACAAAACTTTCAGCAGGCCATAAAAGAGTGTGAAAGTCATACGATAGAGG
Source organism: Capra hircus (assembly GCF_001704415.2). Taxonomy (NCBI): domain Eukaryota; kingdom Metazoa; phylum Chordata; class Mammalia; order Artiodactyla; family Bovidae; genus Capra; species Capra hircus. The sequence continues at coordinate 18,024,668 of NC_030831.1, read as the reverse complement.
AAAAACTTCCTTTCCTCATTAGGTAACATAACATTACACATTAAAAAAAAATTTACTCAACCTTCTAATTACATACATTATTGAAGGGTAGTTAAAAGTATAGCTACCAGAATTATAATAGTTGTGTTCAAATCTTCACTTCTCCAATTGCTAGCTAAATGGTCCTAGATAAGTTATTTAACTTCTGTGCCTTGATTCTTCCAGCTGCGAAATGCAAAGGCCAGCAGTACCAACTTTAGAGAGCCATTATAGAAATCCCAAGAACAGAGGAACCTGGAGGGCTACAGTTCAAGGAATCACAAAGAGTCAGAGCCTGACTTAAGTGACTAAACACCGACAACAACAAAACAATAATAGAACTCAATTTCTCAATATATAAAAAGTACTTGAAATAATGCCTGACATAGAGTACAGCACATATAGGGTTTACCGAGATTATTGTACGAAATCATTTATTTCATCCTCAAGCAATGCTAATGATGGGTATTAAATTTCTTGTAAGTGATCAAAAGCTGGGCAGTGTTTCAGCCAGCATTTGAAATCAGACTGATTCCAGAAATTCCCATATTTCCATGATGATTTTAACCATTTAAAGGCAATGCTTCCCTTTACGGAAGAAAGCCTAAAGTTACACCTAACAAAATTAGGTTATTTTGAAATCATCTTTCATGATCAAAAGAAGTACAAGGTATGCAGGGGCCAGGTGTGATCATGCCAGCAACCCTCCAGTCACATTCTTCAGAGAACTGTGCTTGTTAACATGGACTCAATTTATTTTTGTAAAATGTTGGTGTATGTCTTGTGTAACATCAGTTTCCTAAATGTGATTCCCATAACTGATGGATGTTAAATACAGATGTACAGAGACCACCCTTACAGTGACCCTGTCTCATGAGAATATGAACCCATTCCTAGAAATAAGCAGAAAAAATCCCCTGATAATACAATAAATTATCATAAAGATCCCAATATAAAAGGTACATGGGCTCTCCTTTCAATTCTTACTAACTTTGATTTAGCATATCACACTTGATTATTTACTTATTCGAAACAAAGCATATTTTAAGCTTCAAATTAGAGAAGAGATGGAGGCTTTGTTTGAATCAGCAACCGACATTTGCAGTAAATTATAGTTCGTAACAATAAGTTAAGGTGTTAGTTGCTCAGTCATATCCAGCTCTTGGTGACCCCATGGACTATAGGCCCACTGGGCTCCTTTGTCCATGGGATTCTCCAGAAAAGAACCCTGGAGTGGGTTGCCATTCGCTTTTCTAGGGGATCTTCCCAACCCAGGGATTGAACCTGGATTTCCTGCACTACAGGCAGATTCTTTACTGTCTGAGTCACCAGTAATAAAGTTACACAAAAAAATCAGACCGAAGAGAAAGTATTTCCTGAGAGCAGGGAAATAGTTGTAGTGCTGTTGTTTATCAAGCAATGGTTAAATAATATTTAACATTTTCTGGGATCAGACAGCTTAGGAAGATCTTGATCATACATACTATATTGAAATAAGCTGATTTTTGATTTGTGAAACTAGATTCTAGTTATGCAGAAAATTCCTGTGCTCTTAAAACTCCAGATAAATTAAATGATAATTTAATATGTTCTGTGTAGAACCCAGCTGTTCTATGGTGATGGTTAAGCATATATATTTTCTTGTTAAACTGAACACTCATTCAAATAGAGATTGAAATTTCACAAAGAGGTTATTCACAAGAAACATTGGCCACTCTTGATAATATGCCTCATAATTAGTTTTATAGCTATTACATTTAATGTTCAAAGTAGAGACAGGATATACCAGAAATCTAGAGGCCAGTAGATAGTGTATGCAATACAGGAAATAACTTCTGAAATTGTATTCCTTTATTCTGCTTCCTTAGCTCATAATTTGGTTCTGATTGAGAGACAGAGGAAAAAAAAAATCAGAAGATTCAGAGGTTCAAACTATATTAGCATTCAAAAGTTTGGATTTGTTTTCAAATATCCTGGGCCTGAAAATGTTGGCTGGAAATGCCAAGAAAAACACTGTTTCCTCACAGTGTTTCTGGCAGTTCGACTCCTGCTCCTGGCTGGAAGTTCAAGTGCAGAGACGCATGAAATTGAACAACGATAATAATAAAAACTTTCTGAAACCATTTTGAGGCAGCAAAAACGTAGGATTTTAGGTCTATCTAATCTGGAGAAATGGCTCAGGTACAATTTTATAGTCAAACGGGTTCATCTTCTTTCCTTCTTTCTCATTTGGTTCCCTTCACGTGATAATTTTACTCTTGTATTACGAATCCAAACTTCAGCACCAGTGAGCTGATACCTGCTAATTATTTGGACTCTGATTAGTTCATTTGTTGGCTAGCAAGACCCCTTTGTTCTGTCCTTTTTTTGTGTGAGCAAAAGGAATTTCAACTCAATGAATCTTACCCTTTGCTCACATGTGTACTTTGAATATTCTGTGAGGGGAGTGGTGAAAGTTATTGGACGAAGGGCAATGAAGTTGGAAGATTATCTCCACATGTCATTACTTCTAGACCTTCTCCTTTGTCTTATTAGTGAAGAATACAATGTTAGAATTTATATCCAAGCATTCCCTGGGGCCATTGTCTTTTCTAGAGAAAGAATCTCTACATAAAAAGGGTAGATACATTAATCATAAAATTTTCCAGTGAATATTAAAATTCTGTCTTGCAAAAGGGAAAACTAATGAAACTTTATTTGTCCTTCATTCAGTCTGGTTCCTTTCTTTCTGAAGACCTCTAAGCATTATTTCTATGCTTAGAAATAGTTATGAATAGGTTATGAAATAAGTTATGAATAGAGATAGGTTATGAAAAGAAAGTTTTCTTGGATAGAATAGTAAAGGTGAATGAATGAGTTATTAGAAATCATAATCTTACAAGAGATTGATACTACATTTATGTAAACAGATGTTAAACATTACCTATCTGTTACTATTAAAAACAAGGAAGGTACCCTCCTCTGAAGCAAATCCTACTATGCTAACATCACTGAGAGAGTCTCTGGGGACATTTTGGTACAAAGGTTTCCAATTACGTGTAGTACATGATTTAAGATGGCACAGATGAGAAGTGATAAACAAAGGACACGTTTATTCAATTAAATATCCATGATTTCATGAAGAATTACCTCCATTTCTAACATTATTTTCCAAAGTCAATCATATATGGTCAAGATCTACAAAACTTCCTGTTTTTTGAAGCTGCAAAATATAGATGACCCTTTAATAATTTGCACATGGCATTCTGTGTGGTCACATAACTGCTCTGTTCATTTTCCTTCCGGACATATTTATTTAGTCAGGGATTATTTTTATATAGCCGGATTATGGTGATTATAAGTTTCCAAAGGAGTTTGCATTTACAACAAATACTGATGATTTTAGCCTACTGAGAAGTTGTTTATAGCAGTTTATTTTCCTAGCTCGAGTCCATAAGTCTAGTTTTAGAAGCAGCAGGGCCAATAAACCACAAAAGAACTATTTTATGGGTGACCCAGTAACTTGAATTGCTAGAAAAAAGGAGAAAGTAAAGAATTTCAAGAAATGACCACTATTGACCAGTTCATATGGTGTGTGGTATTTGCCTTCATTGGTGGGATAATTGAACCAGGGGACATCAAATCCATAGCAATACAAGGCTTTCCTTACAAGACAGTTAATGCACCGTCAATCAACTAGTAGGAATAGTTTCTGTGTTGCAGTCTAAGTATGTTTTCATTCAGCTCATTTGCACTTCAAAGCTGAAGTCGATAATTCAGGCCCAAGTAGGTGCAATTTGGGCTATTTCCCTTTTGTAGCATATGAACACAAGCTGAGAAAATCTCTAAATTCATTTGCACAGGGCATTACTGGCCAGAGTTGGCAAAGCAGAGAAGCTGCTCATTTTCTGTAGGTAAGTATTATTGCTATGAATAAGTCCTTTGAGAACTCAGGGCCCCAAATAAACATGGTTTGCTCTCTTGGTGATCAGTGATTTTATTACATAAAACACAAGGATACTCTTTGTTTTACAACATATCTTAGAATCTTATCTTAAGCAAAACACTCATGGGCTGAACTAACAAGCCCAGCCAATCATCTTCATAGATTAAGAAATGCTTAGTGAATACAAGGAAGGAAACCATGACGGGAAAGGTGAGCTCTGTCTAGGTCGGAGACAAAGTGGTTAGATTATTATCAGGAAGTAAAAGCAGCAGCAAAGTGGTGGGAAAAGGCAATTGCAGTCCTCTTTGTTCAAATAGCATTTAATGAAAACTATCACAACCACTGCAGTACGGTGTAACACCTATGGAATGTTTTGTCTCTGGTACTTTGCTCTCTGTTCCTTTATTAAATTTGAGATTCAAAAAAAAAAAAAAAAAAGGTTGTGTGTATGAGACCTCATATCCCCAGTTTTGCAGGGCAATCCTGCAAGGTTGGTCCAACATCACACTCTGTCTATACACACTTGCTATAATCAACAGTTACTTATTGTTCACCATGTTAGAGGATTTCACCAGCCTTATTATTTTGAGCTACTTATGAAGTTCTATGAGAGATGATCCCATTTAAAGGAATTGGCCAACCCATTGAGTTAGGGTTTTTTGTTTGCTTGAGTTATTTTTAAACTAACACTTACTGTGTGCCCTTTTTGTGCCCCAAACACTTTGGATGCATGATATGAGCTCATTAAATCATTTCAAGATCCTTGTAGACTAATACTGTGTACATTTTACATATGAAAATATTAGAGAGATTAGATAATTTCTCCAAAGTTAAGTCTTTTATAATATGCATACTGCCTCCCATGCCAGTGACACAGGATAATACACTTGTAATATTTGGGATACATACCGATGTCGTCTTTACCAAGAATATGAGCATTTTCAAAAGGGATAACAAAACTTGTGATGATCCTGCCTGGTTTCTCACATTCTTCCTATCTTGGCCTTTCCCCATGTAGCCCAAATTTGTGTGTACTCATTCTCCAATACTCATCTCTATTCAAGTCAAATAATTTCTAAATGTCTTCTTTAATACCCCATGCTCAGCTAAAGCTCCATGTGCTTCTTTGCCTGGAATTCCATTTCGTTTATCTTCCCATCATTGAATACCAAGACTGATACTTTTCTGGTGAACCATCCCTCCTCTCCCACATCACTTTGCTCCAAAACAAGCTTCCTTTTCTCAGTTTCATGCAATTCATAATAAATTTCATTCGGTGTGCTATTGCTTTCTTTTAGTTCATTTTGAAACATTTTCAATAAATCTTTTCCAAAATCTCGCACCTATATCTATAATAACCTTATTCACATCAAAGCAGAATGATTATTTATAATCTTTATTGAGTGCTAGACTTCTCTCTTTTTTAAAAAAAGATTTACTTATTTATCATTGAATGTGCTGGTTCTTTGTTGCTATATGTGGACTTTCTCTGGTTGCAGCGATAAGTGGGTACTCTTTATTGCAGTGTATAGGCTTCTCATTGTAGAGGCTTCTCCTGTTGAGGAGCCTAGACTCTAGGTATGAGGGCTTCAGCTGAAGCAGTGCATGGGCTCAGTAACTGTGACTCATGGGCTCTAGAGCACAGTCTCAATAGTTGCGGCACAGGTTTTAGTTGCTCCACAGCGTGTAGAATCTTCCCAGACGAGGGGTCAAACCAGTGTTCCTGTATTGTAAGGCAGATTCTTAACTAGTGAACCTATAGGGAAGCCCTAGACTTCTGCTTATACTATATTAGAGACATCTCGGAAATGGCCATGGAGATAATCTGTGAAGTATAAATTATTATGATCATTTTACAAGATGAAATGGAGGTTTGAGGCTTGAGTTAATTGTCTAAGACAATACTAGGACAGTCAGGACCCATGCATAAATCATTGTCCCCAAAGTTCATTTTAATCTCATATTATACTAGCTGTTTTCCCTCCAACATATATATATGTGTGCATATATACACACATATATATACATGCATATATAGTCATCCTCTCATGTTCATGTAACATCCTCTTCATGTAGAAACATTAAAAAATTTAAATATTTTAGTAAAAAAGCAAACAGAAAGTATAGAAAGGTCTAGAATGAGTTTGTGCAGATACTGTCAGGCACAGTGGCCTGATTTGAGAGGGCAGATGACTTTCCTTTCGCTCTCTCTAATCAGAGCCTCAATAGAAATATGCACATCAGGGCAAGGTGTGTTCCCAGATTCCCCTCTAGCCAACACATTGGAAAAGACCCTGATGCTGGGAAGATTGAGGGGAGGAGGAGAAGGGAACGACAGAGGACAAAATGATTGGATGACTTCACCAACTCAATGCACGTGAGTTTGAGCAAACTCAGGGAAATAGTGAAGGCCAGGGAAGCCTGACGTTCTGCAGTCCACAGAGTCACTAAGAGTCGGAAAGGGCTGAGCCTCTGAGCAACAACCACCACTCTAGAGGATGTTTAAAGAGTAATTATTCTATTTGCAATTTTTTAAGGAATCTCCACACTGTTCTCCATAGTGGCTGTACTAGTTTGCATTCCCACCAACAGTGTAGGAGGGTTCCCTTTTCTCCACACCCTCTCCAGCATTTATTGCTTGCAGATTTTTGGATCGCAGCCATTCTGACTGGTGTGAAGTGGTACCTCATTGTGGTTTTGATTTGCATTTCTCTAATAATGAGTGATGTTGAGCATCTTTTCATGTGTTTGTTAGCCATCCGTATGTCTTCTTTGGAGAAATGTCTATTTAGTTCTTTGGCCCATTTTTTGATTGGGTCATTTATTTTTCTGGAATTGAGCTGCATAAGTTGCTTGTATATTTTTGAGATTAGTTGTTTGTCAGCTGCTTCATTTGCTATTATTTTCTCCCATTCAGAAGGCTGTCTTTTCACCTTGTTTATATTTTCCTTTGTTGTGCAGAAGCTTTTAATTTTAATTAGATCCCATTTGTTTATTTTTGCTTTTATTTCCAGAATTCTGGGAGGTGGCTCATAGAGGATCCTGATGTGATTTATGTCTGAGAGTGTTTTGCCTATGTTCTCCTCTAGGAGTTTTATAGTTTCTGATCTTACATTTAGATCTTTAATCCATTTTGAGTTTATTTTTGTGTGGGGTGATAGAAAGTGATCTAGTTTCATTCTTTTACAAGTAGTTGACCAGTTTTCCCAGCACCACTTGTTAAAGAGATTGTCTTTACTTCATTGTATATTCTTGCCTCCTTTGTCAAAGATAAGGTGTCCATATGTGTGTGGATTTATCTCTGGGCTTTCTATTTTGTTCCATTGATCTATATGTCTGTCTTTGTGCCAGTACCATACTGTCTTGATGACTGTGGCTTTGTAGTAGAGCCTGAAGTCAGGCAAGTTGATTCCTCCAGTTCCATTCTTCTTTCTCAAGATTGCTTTGGCTATTCGAGGTTTTTTGTATTTCCATACAAATCTTGAAATTATTTGTTCTAGTTCTGTGAAAAATGTTGCTGGTAGCTTGATAGGGATTGCATTGAATTTGTAAATTGCTTTGGGTAGTATACTCATTTTCACTATATTGATTCTTCCGATCCATGAACATGGTATATTTCTCCATCTATTAGTGTCCTCTTTGATTTCTTTCATCAGTGTTTTATAGTTTTCTATATATAGGTCTTTAGTTTGACCCAGCAATCCCACTGCTGGGCATACACACCGAGGAAACCAGAATTGAAAGAGACACATGTACCCCAATGTTCATCGCAGCACTGTTTATAATAACTAGGACATGGAAACAACCTAGATGTCCATCAGCAGATGAATGGATAAGAAAGTTGTGGTACATATACACAATGGAGTATTACTCAGCCGTTAAAAAGAATTCATTTGAATCAGTTGTGATGAGATGGATGAAACTGGAGCCGATTATACAGAGTGAAGTAAGCCAGAAAGAAAAACACCAATACAGTATACTAACACATATATATGGAATTTAGGAAGATGGCAATGACGACCCTGTATGCAAGACAGGGAAAGAGACACAGATGTGTATAATGGACTTTTGGACTCAAAGGGAGAGGGAGAGGGTGGGATGATTTGGGAGAATGACATTCTAACATGTATACTATCATGTAAGAATTGAATCGCCAGTCTATGTCTGATGTAGGATACAGCATGCTTGGAGCTGGTGCATGGGGATGACCCAGAGAGATGTTAGGGGGAGGGAGGTGGGAGGGGGGTTCATGTTTGGGAACGCATGTAAGAATTAAAGATTTAAAATTTTAAAAAAAAGAGTAATTATTACCTACAGTGCTGCAAGAATAAGATATTTTTAAGTAGACATTTCCACAATGACTCTTTTTAAATTTGAATGCTTTCCTTTGTTTCAAAATTACTGCCATCATCTAATGAGGAGAAACAGGTTAAATTAATCAAAGTAAAATTTTAGACTGAATATCAAAATAATCTGCCAATAGTGAGATCCATTAAACTCTATTAGAAGCCCCTTTGATTAAGTCTTTTAAAAGACTGAGTTCCCCTAGGACGATTCTAAGAAAACCCCAGGCCAGGGGAGAGAAGCAGATGGAGCCCACAAGCCCTCCAGTCTCTAATGCGGGTGATTTTTATTCTGAATTCCCTCATTTTGCCTTCTTGTCAACAAATCCTGCCATCATTTCACTCACATCTTTGCAGCATTTTTCCAGAGCTGTTAACAGAAATCATTTCACAGAGAGTGGGAAAGAATGTCATTTTGTCATTTTCTTGGGGGAGTGGAAGGGAAGAACAGGTAGTCTTTGCTTCCTGAGGCATTCATGAAGAAAAAAGAAGAGGAAAGTGAGGCCTGCCAGCTCATGGGGTACAAGAAAGAACTTTCCTCGACAGCGCTATGCAAAAATAGTAACTGGAAACTCCTCAGCCAGCCTCTCTCCTTATTAAATAGAAGGAAGGACAATTTGGGACCATATTAACACCCCCAAACTTACTAGCACTAATGAGCTGCATGAACTTAATCATTACATTATATCTGAAGAGTAAGAGGAACTTTAATGATCATCAGGTATAATCTGCTTCTTAATTCAGGAACTCCTTTTAATTACAGAATTCCTATGAGATGGCCATTGGAAGCTCATTATTTCATTGAATTTTCCATCCCATGGTTAGTTGTTTCATTTGTTAAAAAAAAGTCACCCTTTTATTGATCTAGGACATTCATTCCTTAGTACTTGCTTTCTCCTTTGGAATAATAATCATGTATGAAGAAAAGAGTGATAATGATGATGACAAATTGCAGCATTTTTTTCTATATATTAGGCATGTAATACAATTTTACATAATTTTATATTCTTTTATAATCAGAAAAATCTAAGATTATAGGCATTTTTATTAGTCTCTATTCTACACAAGGAGGGATTGAGACATAATTCTACAGTGACCTCGTTGAGGTCATATAACTAATAAATGGAGAATTAGAATTCGTGCCCAATTCTATTTGATTACAGAGCTCAAGCTCTTATGTGAGGTGCATACTGGACACACAGATACACACACACACAAAGCCTCTAGCTCCTTATACACATTCAAAATACACTGTCTGTTCATTTCTTTTTTTTCCCCCCTAGATTGCATATCCCAGCCTCTCTAAGGATTCCTTAATTAATATGACTTTCCGCCACATGATCATAGTTGATTTTATTGTAGAAGTTTCTAATTTTCCTTCCTAGAGTGTGGAACCTTAAATTGGAAATAATACTGAAAAGTGTGGTTTAAGTGCAGAACATAGAAGATGTTATCACCATCCTTCATCACTTTTCCAAATCAAATTCCTGCATCTGTAAAAGTTATTAATAGCAGAGATGATAATTGACATTAGAAGAACACCAAAGTACAAAGATGTAGGAGATAAAAAATTCTTACAATTGAGAAGATACTATTTGCAGGTCAGAAATTCTTGTTATTTACAGGAAGCATCACCATTTTTTATGTAAAACTGAACCTACACTTCTTTTATATTGTTTCCTATTCTATTTGAGGACATGGAGCTCCCTGCATCTGCTGAAATTTGGTGTGAATGTGCTTTCAGCTCAGCTGCCCAAGGTGCAACCACACAGCAGGGGTTCCATTCTTATATATTTAAGAGCCTCACTGTAAACTTCTGGAAAAAGCAATGTGCTAAGAAGAGCTCAGCCTTTCAGATTAGTTAGAAAGTGAAATAAAAACTAGGTGTGACTGTCTTCAAGTGACCAAGGTAAGTCAAAAAGTAGGAGATGCCTAAGTGTTACTCCCACAGCCATAGTGGGAGACTGGGTTGCCACAGAAGTCATTAGCTGCTGAAGCCTTTGTCTGGAACTTTCAGGAAAACTCTGATTCTGATGTGGAAATTGTTCAAAGACTGAATAAGTTCTTTGAGAAAGCTCCGGGGGTAGTTAGGGGAACTATGATAGTATGCTTTCAAGGAACTGATGCACAATCCAAGAAAATAGCAAGGCCAGTGCCAAAAGAAGCAGACAGACTTTGTTAAAAGAGGAAACTAGTAGTAAAGGTGGTAATTATAGTAACAAAATGATTTAATGTATAATGGAATAATATCAATCAAACATGGAGATAAGTAAAAAGTGGGGGGCTTTGGAGTTAGGGTATTATTATGCTTTCCTGCATCATTTTCCATGTGACTTGATGCATATGACAATAAGGATCCTCAAGAAACTGCCTTGGGCAAGGTATCGATTGAAAGGAAAAGTAGACACTATTCAATGTCAGAAGTTCTGGGCTACAGCTTTGATCATTAAGTATCACTGTGGTTGGAGGCACTTTTATAAGTAGAATAATAAGTATATACAAACAAACAAACAAAAAAGTATAGTGAAGAATGTATTAAACTTACTCTCCCTTGTTTCTCCTCTTCCCTCTCCAATTAGCTAGACCTTGTTCTTCTTACTTTCTAAACTTTTGCATCTTGTAGAAGTTACATGCATGACTCTAAGCAACCTACTGATATGCCTTTCTTTTTTCTGACTTATGAAATTTAAGCATTATTTTTCCTATCTATTGAAAATGAAGATTTAGCTCATCTATATGACCCCAACTTCCACTTCTCCACTTAACTTTTAGCTACTTTTTCAGTTTTTCAATTGACTAAATCTTTAATCTTTAATGTTTTTTCAGGACTTCCCTGGTGGCTCAGATGGTAAAGCATCTGCCTGCAATACAGGAGACCCAGGTTTGATCCCTGGGTTGGGAAGATCTCCTGGAGAAGGAAATGGCAACACACTCCAGTATTCCTGCCTGGAGAATCCCAGGGACAGAGGAGCCTGGTAGGTTACCGTCTATGGGGTCGCAAAGAGTCGGACACGACTGAGCGACTTCACTTCACTTCACTTCACTTCACTTAATGTTGTTTTAGCAGTATATACAATAAAATTGGAATGTTTCAGAAACTGGCATGGCTCAAGGATGACATGTGACTTTGTGAAACATCCATATTTTTATGGAATATTATTCAGCCTTAACAATAATGAAATTCTATCACAAGCTACAGCATGAAAAAATTTTGAAAATATAGTGCTGAGTGAAATAAGCCACACAAGGAAGGACATATGTTGTATGATTCTATTTATATGAGCTACTTAGAGTAGTCAGCCACCTAGCTAGGGGTTACAAGGGGCTGGGAGAGGGGGCTGTAAGGAACTGTTGGTTAATGGGTAGAGAGCTTTAGTGTGGGAAGCTAACAAAGTTCTGGAGATGACTGGTGCAACACAGTAATGCAACTGAACTGTACACTTAAAAGTATTTCATGTGTTAGTCTCTCAGTCATGTCTGACTCTGCGACCTCATGGACTGTAGCCCAGCAGGCTCCTCTGCCCATGGAATTCTCCAGGCAAGAATAAGGGAGTGGGTTTCTATGCCCTTCTCCAGGGGATCTTTCCCAGCCAGGGATCGAGCCCAGGTCTCCTGCATTGCAGGCAGATTCTTTACTGTTTGGGCTACCCAGGCATTAAATTGGTGAATTCTGTTAAGTATATAGTACAAGTATATGGTATATAGGTATAGTATATAGTATACTTATATACAAGTAGTATATAAGTATATATAATATATAAGTATATAAGTATAGTATATAAGTATACAAGTATATAGTGCCTACACATATATATGTATATGTATGTTAGTCGCTCAGTTGTGTCCAACTCTTCGCAATGGACTGTAGCCCACCAGGCCCCTCTGTCCATGAAGTTTTCCAGGCAACAATACTGGAGTGGGCAACCCAGTGTTGCCAGGAAAATCACACGAATAGAAGAGCCTGGTGGACTACAGAACGTGGAGTTGCAAAGAGTCGGAAAGGACTGAGAGATTGACCACTCAGGCATACATTTGTGTATATATATATATATAATATATATATATATATATATATATATATATTCATTGTTTAACTTCTCTTATCCTTTGACTTCTTCCACATAAAACTAACGTTTATGCACATCTTTTCAGTCTTTATCCTTTATCCCCCGCCACAACCCCCTGCTTTTCTATTTACTATGCATTGGGGTTATTGTGTTCAGAGCCATTGCAGCTGATGGAAGCCAAGTGACCAGCATCACTTATCAGTGAGTTGAGTGGCAAGGAAGTGAGCCATTCTCAGATGTGGACATTTAACCAAAAAGACCTTGGTTCTTTGCCACCACAATGGTAAAGTTTGAGATGGCTGTTTTTTTTCCTTTTTATGTTCTTAAGTTTTCCTGAGGTTACTTTTTAAGACTAGAGACTTTTCACCTATTCCTTTATGTAATCAGCATACCCTTCAAATATAACTATTAATGTCTTTTTCCAGATATGTATGATTTTCCTGTGTTTTATTTTGCTTGTTCCTTCCCTTTTATATTCTATTTTCCCATTTCAGACTTCATATTTATCAGATTTTATATATCCTTGATTGTTATATCTCATCTATATCTTATTACATACTTCCCCACTCTGTCCATTTTGTTCTATATATAGAGTTTCTTGACTTTGATCTCTTTTTCTTTTTTTTTTTATTACCCTTCAAGTCCTTATGAAAGTACTAATTAGATTTTTTTTTTCCAAGTTTCTTCTTTTCAGTGGTTTTTTTTTTTTTTTTTTTTTTTTCCTGTTTCCACTGGGACTGCTTTATCTATTTATTTTGCCAGTTGAATGCTGCTAATTTTCTTTATATGCTTGAGTGATCATAAGTTACCTGTGTATATTTAAAACAGGAGGTATTGAACTGACATTTCCAGGTAGTGGATTGGGTTTTCTCTGCTGTTCTATTATGTAAGCTTGTTTTCTCTGAAAAATATTTTCTTTAGTCATGGGGGCTGATCAGATCAAGTAGGCACTCAAATCACAGGGATACCTTCTTTTGATAAGGGATTACCAAAATGAGAAGAGCTTTTACTTTGTGGTACCAGTATCTAGCTAGTGGTCCTAATTCTCCCCAAGCAATGCATTACATTTCTTTAATGTAGGGACTGTTTTGCTGTTTTCTCGTTCCTTGGGTTACTGTGAGTTTTCCTGTTCTCTTCTTACATCCAGGAATGTGGGAGAGAGAGAAGAGGGGTATGGACATGACTGGTTCCTTATTCTAGAAGTATTTTGGGAGCTCTCTATTCCTCCCACTCATCAATTTTGGCTCACTTTCATGATGTCATCCTCCATACTTACGAATTTTACTCCAAAAGGCTTTGGGATTCTGCCTGAAAGATTAGCTTTTCCTGCCATCCCTTCTTATGTTAATTTTGGACTACAGATTCCTTAGTCCTCTTTGTTCAATTACATGTTTTTCATCCATTTCCATCTCTCAGGAAAGCTTTAAACCTAATGTTGAATGATGGCCCTTCTCCCATTCTCTTTCCTCTTAGGGTTTATAGGTTTAATTCTGTTTTTATTCTTCTCTATTTGAATGAGAACTGGAGGAAAATGCAAACATTCGATCACCATATTGAATCAGAGATCACTCTGTTCACTTGAAGTGAACAGAGGAATGCACTGAATTTTGTGTATCTATGATGGATCAACTATGTTCTCACTGAAGGTGATACATGATGAGTTTAGGTTCCTAAAACACAGGTAGATATTTTCAGTGTTTTCTGGACACGTCAACACCTTTTCATGGTTTTTAAGTTGTTTGAAATGAACATGTAGGAAAATAGAAAGTGGGTGAAAACCAGCATTTGAATCAATAGCTCTTCTTCTTACCGCACCTTTATATTTTATTTATTCATTTTTTTTTTTTGGAAAAAGTTGGATATAACCAATACAAAATTCCATTATTAAGCTAGCAGTTCTGTTTTTGAATGGTTCTAATTGCAATGACTTGTTGAAAGGAAACTAAAAAATAATAAGAGTAATATGAGAAAAACTAAAACATTTTAATAGATTTCCTCTTTGCATTTCAGAAGATATTGCATCTCAAAGAATCTTGAATTCAAGTTTTATTCTTGTAGTTTCCTGCCTCTAAAATTATTTCTCAAGTCGTTTTCCTCAGCTCTTACAAGAATACATCTGTGCTTCTGAGAAATATTCTCACAAGTGCTTGTGGGTGATTTATTGGTGCTTATAGCCATCCTATTTTAAGTGTATAAAATCGTGACTGCTCCAAATGTCCAGAGTCAACAACAGTGTGGTTTTCATAATTGGCCCAGACCTTCCTTCTGTCCCCCTGCTTTTATTAACTCACCCTGGTTTTGCCCTCCTAAACTTATAGGCTTTTCATGATGTAGTCTGCCTCCTGATGTATCTCAGCAGAACTTTCTCTGTGCTATCTCATTTGGATCTTTTCTTAATACCAACCTTGTCTCTCTTATACAAAATTTCATGTCCAAACTTCTTTTGTGTTTATTTTATAATTATTTATTTCTTTTTTAAGATTGGACTGATGGGTAGAGTCCCTTGTGAGGGCGGAGGAGGAGCAAAAGTGTTTTCTCCAATACAAACTTTATAGATCAAGTCAGAGTCAAGTACTGGACTGCATCCAGGAAGAAAGACTGCATCACAGACAAAGTAGGTGTGATGAAATGTGTGAAGTGCTGTAGCAGGGACAAATCGCTGCAAAATGTCAACTGAAAGTGGCCTAGGTCATTATCAGAGACAATTCAAGTTTAAGTCGCCTACTACATATTATCTATTGAGAGAAAATACAGATGATTTAAATGTTTACCAAACAGCCAATGCATACATACTATGGAGCCCATTATAGTACAAATTATATAAATTCAATAATGACTATAAGGAACTATCCTCAAAGCAACTTGATTATCTGGTAGAACAAAGATGTCATGGAGTGATGGAAGAGAGGAAAGGGATGACTATACTTTGTAAGTGCAGTAGGATTTTTTTTTTTTTTTAAGAACTGAAAGTAAACAATATGTTTATGGCCATAGTGTTTTGTTTTGTTTTTTTTTTTTTAAGTATTCTGTACCCTAACCCTGGATCCATAAAATTAAGTCAAATGTTACCTACACTAGGGAGCTCAGAGGAGAAATTACACGGCCAGCTTACTAGACAACTCTGTCATGGCTCAAGGAATGGCATAACATAGCATACAGTTTCCAATTGTTAAAGTGTACTTCTGGGTGGTCAGAGAAGTTCCCGCTAATCACCCTTTATGCTTATGAAATGAGAATACTTTCTTAATAAGAATACTTCAAGTTAGACCATCTGGCAAGTTGTCTTGCTTAATTACAAGTCCAAATCTTTTGACTGACTTTTCTCATGAGAGAATTTGAAGTTAACTTTTCTCCTTGGTCAACCCTTTTTGAACTCTAACAAGAAACATAAATTGCCAGTGATTCTTACAGCCAATTCTGTCTATTTCTTTAGACAACTATGTGTTTCAAAGTAATCTGTTCACTAATGTGTTTATTTATACACCTACAGTATATTTTGTTTACAATAAAGTCTCCTATTTAGCCATTTGCCAAAGGAAAGGTCATGCTGCGGTTCTGTCACTCAGTTGTGTCCGACTTTTTGCAACCCCATGGGCTGCAGCATGCCAGGCTTCCCTGTCCATCACCAACTCCTGGAGCTTACTCAAACTCATGTCTGTAGAATTGATACATTCTGTGGTTAATGTCACTCATATTATTAGAGTGAATATCCCAAACACCTTTATATACAGTTCAGTTATTTTATTCAGCAGAGCTGTTTCTTTGCTCATAATTAGAATACATCAATTGTAGCCTTTTTGAGTGAAGGCTAAGCTGCTTCAGTTGTATCCAACTCTTTGTGACCCTATTTACTGTAGCCCACAGGCTCCCCTGTACATGGAATTTTCCAGGCAAGAATACTGGAGTGGATTGCCATTTCTTTCTCAAGGAGATCTTCCTGATCTAGGGATTGAATCCACATATTTTATGTCTCCTGCATTGGCAGATATGTTCTTTACCACTAGCACCACCTGGGAAGCCTGTTTAATTTTTGAATTTTGAGACTGAATGAAGTGTGACGAAGGGTAGGACATTAAGGCCAGTGCTGTTAACATGAGCACTGCAAAATTTTTAAGAGGTGGCATTCACACTGCAAGACTGCAGGGAATGGGACTCTGAAATCCTATAGAGAAGCTTTACACCATCTCTGTTCTTAAGTCAAATACAGCAAAACACCGAGTTTCTTTAGGGAAAGCTAGCATATCATTGCTATCTAGAACAGGAAGTTGCATCAAATATTCAGGGTATACCATATTAGTAACATTAGTATGTCTATAGGAAAAAAAGAAAATAATGTTTAAAATTGAAATTTCAGTCTCCTTCACCATGGAAATCAAACATTAATGATTCATTAAATTATCAAAGATACAATAAGTATATATTATGCACAACTCATTCTGTTAATACTATCAGTTCAGTTTAGTTCTGTCAGTCAGTCATGTCAAACTCTTTGCACCCCCATGGACAGCAGTACAACATACTTCCCTGTCAATCACCAACTCCTGGAGTTTGCTCAAATTCATATCCATCGAGTTGGTGATGCCATCAAATCATTTCATCCTCTGTCATCCCTTTCTCCTCCTGCCCTCAATCTTTCCCAGCATCAGGGTCTTTTCTAATGAGTCAGCCCTTCACATCAGGTGGCCAAGGTATTAGAGCTTCAGCTTCAGCATCAGCCCTTCCAAAGAATATTCAGGATTGATGTCCTTTAGGATTGACTGGTTTGATCTCTTCGTTCATGCCATGGAAAATTCGATAATGAATAAGAAAGTGATCTCAAAGGAACCAAGGATCTGGCAGAAGAAAGAAACAGGTGCACATTTAATGGAGTGACAAAATAGAAGAGGGGTGGTATGAGTTCATCTTAACAATATCTAACCTTAGGATTAAAACAGAAAATGTTGTTATTATATAGACTAAAGATTATATAGACGAGAAGCATGACTTATGATAAATATCTTTGCATTCACAGAGCTTTCAGATGTCATTGTATAGAGAAGTCTTTGTGTCTTTATATATGATATTCTGTGGCTTTAGATAGATAATAGACAAGAATATATTTTTAAAACATAAATATGAATGGCGAATACAGTGCAAGGTTAGAAATATTGACAGGTTATAATAAAATAAATAAATGATAGATAATGACATAGATAGAGAGATAGATCAAAGGAGAGCCAGGAAGATTAATAAAGTATCCATTGTAATCTTAGGGTTATACCCACAACTATGAAGCAGAATTGATTAATTACACTTCTGGTTCAGGAAGGAAAAGTAGAATGATGTATGCTCATCTCCTCCTCTGAAAGCATCAAAATTGCAACTATCTGTTGAACAATCATTGACAGGAGGATGCTGAAATCCACCAAAAAAGGATACCCCACACCCAAGACAAAGAAGTCATACCAAAGTGGTAGGGGCACAATCAAAACTAAATCAAATCCTATACCTGCTTGGTGGGTGACCCACAGACTCAGTTCAGTTCAGTTCATTTCAGTCACTCAGTCGTGTCTGACTCTTTGCAACCCCATGGACTGCAGCATGCCAGGCTTCTCTGTCCATCACCAGCTCCCAAAGCCTACTCAAACTCATGTCCATTGCATCGGTGATGACATCCAACCATCTCATCCGCTGTCATTCCCTTCTCCTCCCACCTTCAATCTTTCCCAGCATCAGGGTCTTTTTCAATGAATCAGTTCTTCACATCAGGTGGCCAAAGTATTGGAGTTTCAGTTTCAGCATCAGTCCTTCCAATGAATATTCAGGACTGACTTTGAGATTGGTAGGTTGGATCTCCTTGCAGTCCAAGGGGCTCTCAAGAGTCTTCTCCAACACCACAGTTCAAAAGCATCAAGTCTTCAGGGCTCAGCTGTCTTTATAGTCCAACTCTCCCATCCATACATCACTACTGGAAAAATAATAGTTTTGAGTAGATGGACCATTGGTAAAGTTCTGACAAAATGTGGTTCACTGGAGAAGGGAATGGCAAACCACTTCAGTATTCTTGCCTTGAGAACCCCATGAACAGTATGAAAAGACCCACTGACTGGAGAACAATAATACCAAAGGAGTTCTCACACTATTATGAAGGTTCTGAACATCATGTTATGCTTTCCAGCCTGGGGATCTGACAAAGAGACTGGGAATCACCAGGAAATATGGTCTTCAGGGCCAGAGGGGTTTGATTATAGGCCTTCCAGAAAACTGAGGGAAACAGAGACTCCAGACTTGGAAGGCACAAACAACACTTTGCATGCACCAAGACCCAGAAAAGAGGAGCAGTGACCCCACAGAAGACTAAACCAAAATTACCTGCTAGTGTTAGAGGGCCTCCTATGGAGATGTGTGTTGACAGGACTTCACCACAGGAATGAGGGCACTGGAAATTCTCCCTTGGATATACCCCCTTGGAGTTTGCCATTAATCCTACAATAGAGCCCAAAGACCCCAAGGCTGGGTCACCTCAGGCCAAAGAACTACCAAGGAGGGAGTGAAGCCCCTGCCCACCAGCAGATAATTAGATTAAAGCTTTACTGTGCAGGGTTCTGCTCACCAGAGCAAGACCCAGTTTTTTCCCACTGCCAGTTCCTCCCTTCAGGAAGTTTACACAAGCCTCTTAACTTCATCCATCAGAGGGCAGACAGAAGAAGCAAAAAGAAGCATAGTTTCACAGTGGCTAATATAAAAACCATACTACATAGAGTTAATCATGATGAAAAAAGCAGAAAGTTGTGTCCCAGATGAAGGGGCAAGATAAAATCCCAGAAAAAACAACTAAATAAAGTAGAGGTAAACAATTTTTCAGAAAAAGAATTTTGAATAATGATAGTGAAGATAATCCAGGTTCTCAAGAAAAGAATGGAGGCAAAGATTAAGAATATGCAAGAAATGTTTAGCAAAGACCTACAGGAGCCAAAGAACAAACAGAGATGAATAAGACACTAGAAGGAATCAACAGCAGAATAACTGAGGTAGAAAAATGGATAAATGACCTGGAGGACAGAATGGTGGAAATCAGTGCCATAGAACAGAATACAGAAAAAATAATGTAGATAAATGAAGACATCCTAAGAGACCTCTGGAGCAACATTCAGTTCAGTTCAGTCGCTCTCTAACTCTGTGACCCCATGAATCGCAGCACATCAGGCCTCCCTATCCATCACCAACTCCCGGAGTTCACCCAAACCCATGTCCATTGAGTTGGTGATGCCATCCAGCTATCTCATCCTCTGTTGTCATCTTCTCCTCCTGCCCTCAATCCTTCCCAGCATCAAAGTCTTTTCCAATGAGTCAACTCTTCTCATGAGGTGGCCAAAGTATTGGAGTTTCAGCTTTAGCATCAGTCCTTCCAATGAACACTCAGGACTGATCGTCTTTAGAATGGACTGGTTGGATCTCCTTGCAGTCCAAGGGACTCTCAAGAGTCTTCTCCAACACATCAGTTCTTTGGTGCTCAGCTTTCTTCACAGTCCAACTCTCACATGCATACATGATCACTGGAAAAACCATAGCCTTGACTAGATGCACCTTTGTTGGCAAAGTAATGTCTCTGCTTCTGAATATGCTATCTAGGTTGGTCATAACTTTCCTTCCAAGGAGTAAGCATCTTTTAATTTCATGGCTGCAATCAACATCTGCAGTGATTTTGGAGCCCAGACAAATAAAGTCTGACACTGTTTCCACTGTTTCCCCATCTATTTCCCATGAAGTGATGGGACCAGATGTCATGATCTTCGATTTCTGAATGTTGAGCTTTAAGCCAATTTTTTCACTCTCCTCTTTCACTTTCATTAAGAGGCTTTTGAGTTCCTCTTCACTTTCTGTCATAAGGGTGGTGTCATCTGCATATCTGAGGTTATTGATATTTCTCCTGGCAATCTTGATTCCAGCTTGTGCTTCTTCCAGTCCAGCGTTTCTCATGATGTACTCTGCATATATGTTAAAGAGCAGGGTGACAATATGAAGCCTTGATGTACTCCCTTTCCTATTTAGAACCAGTCTGTTGTTCCATGTCTAGTTCTAACTGTTGCTTCCTGACATGCATATAGGTTTAAACAAACGAAAATTCACATTTTAAGGGTCCCAGAAGGAGAAGAGAGAGAGAAAGAACCTGAGAAAATATTTTAAGAGTTAATAGCTGAAAACTTGCCTAACATGGGAAAGGAAATGCTCACCACATCAAGGAAGCCCATAGAGTACCGGACAGGATAAACCCAAGGAGGAACACACTGAGACACATAATAATCAAACTGACAAAAATTAAAGACAGAAATAAAGTATTAAAAGCAACAAGGCAAAACATACAAAGGAATTCCCATCAGGCTATCAGCTCATTTCTCAACTTTGCAGACCAGAAGGGACTGTCATAATATATTTAAAGTGATGAAAGGGAAGAACTTTCAACCAAGAATATTCTACCCAGCAAGACTCTCCTTCAGATTTGATGAAGAAATAAAAATCTTTCCAGACAAGCAAACGTTAAGAGAATTCAGCACTACCAAACCAGTTTTACAGTGAATGCTGAAGGAAATTCTCTAGGCATGAAACAAAAGAGAAGGGAAAAAAAACTACAGAAAATCCAAAACAATTAAGAAAATGGCTATAGGATCATATATATCAATCATTTCCTTAAATGTAAATGGCTTAAATCCATCAACTAAAAGACAAGCACTGGCTGGGAAGATGAAAATATGTGCATGTATGCACTTCCACTTACCACATCACCCTGCCTGATCCCCTCAAATTCTATATAATTATTTTATATTCTTAAAGTTAATAATGTTCCTATTATGACTTACAGTTATAATTATCATTTATTTTTTGCCTGGCTATTGATTGTGAAAACTAATAAATGTCATTTACTATTTTGATTATGTAACTATTATTCACTTAATACCATTGTGCCATGATTGGTTAAGAGAAAAATAATAGAACTGAATTTCACCAAAACTATGATCTAATAGAAAAACATGTAATCACTTTTTAAAATCCAGTAGCATATCAGAGTTATCTTGATTAAAAAAAAAAATCAGATGCTCAGGTATTGCTTTTTTGCTCCAGAGCTCCAGATATGTTTCTAATGAACCGTCATGTTTAAAAACAACTGGACTATATGATGATCTTTTACCTTTAGTTTGTTTCACTTTTTCTATTTCATATTCAGTGCTCCCATTTCATTTAGTTTGTTGTTGTTGTTCAGTTACTCAGTCATGTCCGACACTTTGGAACCACATGGACTGAAGAAAGCCAGGCTTTGATGTCCTTCCCCATCTCCTGGAGCTTGCTCAAACTCATCTCCATTGAATCGGTGATGCAATTCAACCATCTTGTCCTCTGTCATCCCCTTCTCCTCCCGCCTTCAATCTTTCCCAGCATCAGGGTCTTTTCCAATGAGTCAGTTTTTCTCATCAGGTGGCCAAATATTGGAGCTTTAGCTTCAGCATCAGTCCCTCTAATGAATATTCAGTATTAATTTCCTTTAGGATGGACTGGGACTCTCAAGAGTCTTCTCCAACTCCGCAGTTCAAAAACATCAGTTCTTTTTGCTCAGCTTTCTTTATGGTCCAACTGTCATGTCCCTACATGATTACTAGAAAAACCATAGCTTTGACTGGATGGACCTTTGTCAGCAAAATAATGTCTTTGCTTTTTAATAGGCTCTCTAGGTTTATCATAGCTTTTCTTTCAAGGAGCAAGCCTCTTTTAGTTCCATGGCTGCAGTCATCATCTGCAGTCATTTTGGAGCCCCAAAAAATAAAGTCTCTCACTATTTCCATTGTTTCCCCATCTTTTTGCCATGAAGTGATGGGACCTGATGCCATGATCTCAGGTTTTTGGATGTTGAGTTTTAATTCAGCTTTTTATCTCTCCTCTTTCACCTTCATCAAGAGGCTCTTTAGTTCCTTTTCACCTTCTGCTTTTAAAGTGGTATCATCTGCATATTTGAGGTTATTAATATTTTCCCCAGCAACCTTAATTTCAGTCTGTGATTCATCCAACCTGGCATTACGCATGATGTACTCTGCATATAAGCTAAATAAGCAGGGTGACAATTTACAGCCTTGACATACTCCATTCCCAATTTAAAACCAGTCCATTGTTCCATGTCCAGTTCTAACTGTTGCTTCTTGAGCTGCATACAGGTTTCACATTAGGCAGGTAAGGTGGTCTGTTATTCCCATCTCTTTAAAACTTTTCAAGTTTGATATGATCCATACAGTCAAAGGCTTTAGCAAGTCAGTGAGGCAGATGTTTTTCCTGGAATTCTCTTGTTTTTTCTATAATCCAGTGAATGTTGGCAATATGATCTCTGATTTGTCTGCCCTTTCTAAATTCAATTTGAACATCCAGAAGTTCTATGTTCACCATTTTTTCCAATCTTCCTTTTTCTTTTTCCTTGCTGTTCTTTCTCAAAACTTTGCCAAGTGTAGTAGAAAAAAAAAAAAAATATATATATATATATATATGTATGCATATATGGAGAAAGCAATGGCACCCCACTCCAGTACTCTTGCCTGGAAAATCCCATGGATGGAGGAGCCTGGTGGGCTACGGTCCATGAGGTCTCTAAGAGTCAGACACGACTGAGCGACTTCACTTTCACTTTTCACTTTCATGCATTGGAGAAGGAAACGGCAACCCACTCCAGTGTTCTTGCCTGGAGAATCCCAGGGATGGGGGAGCCTGGTGGGCTGCCGTCTATGGGGTTGCACAGAGTCAGACACGACCGAAGCGACTTAGCAGCAGCAGCATACTATATGTGTGTGTGTATAATATATATATTTTAGAAAACTTACAGATTTTTGCCTAAAAAATTGACATTTTGATTCTGCTTGTTTGACTTAATTAAAAATCGATATGCAATAAACAACACAAGATTACTGTATAACATAGGAAACTATAGCCAAGATCTTGTAATAATGTATGATGGAAAATAATTAAAAAAAATAATATATGTGTATTTGTGTAACTGAGTCACCTTGCTGTACTCTGGAAAAAGTGCTAGCCAATTACATTTCAATAAAATACATACATTAAAAAAAAGAATTGATTCAATACATATAATTTTATTTCCATTTTGAACATTAAATACAATGGTATTAGTTTGGACCAAAAGCTAATTTCAATCTCTGATTTTCCAATGATGTGTTTAAATTTCACAAGATGTAATTTTCAGTGTAGAATTTCTTTATACCTGAAAAATGTCTTGGTGACAATTTTATCAAAGTCTTCAGGAAGCTTTTTTTTTGAAAATTAAAGAAACAATAAGAAAATAGAATCCTGACTAATTTATGTGCTTATTGTTCTTCCAATTAATCTTCCCTTGTTCTACTTCATAATGTGCAACAAATAAAGGCCAAGCTTTCTTCAATATGTTCATAATGACATTTGTATACCAGGCAAAAATAAACATTGATAAAATAAAGCTACAAATCATTTTTTTAATTGGCATATAACCTTGTTTCCCTGTCCCCCCCCCTTCTTTAGTCTTCTCTTCAGGAGAGCTCGAGAATTTGATTCAATCTGGAGTTGTGTTCCGCTACACTAGCTCCCCGAGCTAGCCAATTATCTATGAAGGTTTCTTCTTGGATGCCCTCAGTTAGCTCTGTTCATTCAATGGAAAACTTGTGGTACTGAATTCATTCTAAATGACAGGCAGAAAAATCTGTACTACTTGAATGGCAACTTAAATATACAATGCAAGGTATTTGATTTAACTTAAATTAAATTAATTTAGTTGTCAAAGCCCCAACAAAGATGCTTAGTGTTTCATGTGGTATCTCTTTGATATATAGATGAGTGTGTGTGTGTCTACGAGAGAGAGAGAAATACTGTACAACTTCCCTACGCCTTTGCAATGAAAGCCACTTTTGCGGTTTTCTTTTATAAAAATAAAAAAAATTGCATATTAACTTATATGAAGTTGCAAAATATGATAGATACTATATCATTATGAGTTACATTACCTAACTTCCAATACTGTTTCTTAGAATTGTTTCCCTCTATTTAGAATTCTATTGTGATCATCCTTAGACTATGTATCTACCAAGCACAGCACACTGAAAGAACACTTGTCTCTGGTGTTTCCTCTATCATAGAGATTCAACCATTCAATAAATCTGTCAATCAGATGTCAAACCAAATCTGATGATTTCTAATCTACCTAGTTTTATGCCAAATATGATAGAAGATATGAAAGCATAAGACATAGTTCTTGTCCTCAAGTAAGAACTCCAAGAGTGGCATTTACCTTCTTGGAAAATCCAACCCCTTTTTCTTTGGCACATAACTTTAAAAATGACAATTTGAGAATGACTAAGAATGCTTTAGGAATTTTTAAAAGAGAGTATAACTGAGGAGACTACACAAGAGATGTGAGAAATGAAATATCTTGCAGTTTAATATAGTTGATTTCCCTTGGGAAGAAGTGTCCTCGCCACAAAACTGCAAAATGGATGGCAGACAATGGACAAGAGATCTTATTAGTAAGAAATACAAATGTGGTGATAAACAGTTGAGGAAGGGGAGAGAAAACAAAGGACAAAGTGTGTTGGACATTCATACAATTAAAAAAAAAAAAATTACCTCAAACTAGAATGCTGTATTCCTAAAAATGAAAACTCCAGAGAATCCCTAAGAACTTTATTCCAACATAATTTATTAGCAGCAGTGAACCATAAATATATTGTTCAAAGGTAACTTATTTGATGATATTTTAGTGCAGCTTTCCCCATTCTCCTCTCCACCTGCACCTCTTTATCCCACAGAGGGATACTAGAGGTGCAGGAATATGGTGTCAGGACCTGTAGAGTATATAGGGGATCACTGAAAATAGCATGTGAATATGTGGTGGAAGAAGGTTTCTGAAAAGTTATATCATAAAACTGAAAGTGACTCAGTTGTGTCTGACTGTTTGCGACCCCATAAACTATACAGTACATGGACTTCTCTAGGCCCAAATACTGGAGTGGGTAGTCTTTCCCTTCTCCAGGGGATCTTCCTTACCCAGAAATTGAACTGGTGTCTCCTGCATTGCAAGCGGATTCTTAAAAATCATATCATAGGGAGACACCAAACCAAAACGAAATGAGTATTTTGTAAAATGTCTTTGGTACAGCAATTCACTTTTTAATCAACAGGATGAATATATGAGAAACCAGAGAAAAGCAAGAAAATTTGAAGCAGAAGCGGTAGACAGTAAAGAGATGCCAAGCATTCCCTAAAGGATATTTGCAATGAATGTTTCCAGGATGCCTCTGCTGTGAGTGGGAAGGTAGCTCTGGAAACCACCCAGCTCATATGAGGAAGCTGCACTGAACATTCCAACAGGATAGGCAAAGACAAGAAAATAAGTGCAAGAGTATCATCTTCACTGTGTACAATTTGAATTAGCTTCAAGACTCAAGTTTCTTATAAATTAACTTTATTCCATAATTCCGAATATTGGGACTAAATATTGGGACATTAAGACCTTTCAAATTACTAAAATCAGAAATCCAGTTAATACTTCTTACTTCACATGAATCTGTAGCACTGATTTTAGAATTTAGCTGTAGACTGGCTCATATTGCTTTCTGTGTGCTTTGTATTAATCAGTCAACTTCAGTCCATCCTGAGTGTGTATCTGTCAATGTGTGCAAGTATAAAGCAAGAATTGGCCCCTGTCTTTTAAGGAATTAATTATCTGGTGGGTGAGATAACATTTACAAGTATGAAAAAATAAATGATCATCTCATTACTGTTGTTTGTTCAACATGTAGAACTTACATTTCCTTGTCACATGGAAACACATGAATGGTGTCTTAGAACACAAAATATGGCTAATCACAAGGTACATATGCTTAGCTCTTAGAAAATTCTCTAATTTTTTAATATATATGTGAATGTATGAATTTCTCGCTTCTTCCAGATCAATTCTCTATCAAGGCATACACTCTGTATATATACAACTATCTTTAACATTTTCACAACACTTTTTCTCTTACCTGTGAAAGTTACATATATATGTATACATACATATATACATATATATGTGGATGTGAGAGTTGGACCATGAAGAAGGCTGAGCACTGAAGAACTGATGCTTTTGAACTATGGTGTGGGAGAAGACTCTTCAGAGTCCCTTGGACTGACTGCAAGGAGATTGCACCAGTCAATTCTAAAAGAAATCAATCCTGAATCTTCATAGGAAGGACTGATACTAAGGATGAAGCTCCAATACTTTGGATACCTGATGCGAAGAGCTGACTCATTAGAAAAGACCCTGATGCTGGGAAAGATTGAAGGCAGGAGAAGAAGGTGATGGAGGATGAGATGGTTGGATGGCATCACCAACTCAATGACCATGAATTTGAACAAGATGGTGAAGGACAGGGAAACCTGGCATGCAGCCGCCCATGGGGTCACAGAGTTGGACACAACTGAGCAACTATATATATATATATATATATATATATATATATATATATATATATATAGCTTCCTGGGTGGCATGGTGGTTAAAAATCTCCTGCCAGTGCAAGGGATGAAGGAAATATGGGTTCAATCCCTGGGTCAGGAAGGACCCCTGGAGCAAGAAATGGCAACTCACTCCCATATTCTTGCCTGGAAAATTCCATGGACAGAGGAGCCTGGTGGGCTACCATCCATGGGGTACAAAGATTCAGACAGGACCAAGTAAAAGAACACACACACACACACACACACACACACACACACACACAATTTTCTCCTAAAAGTAATTAAGTATGTGATGAAGAGCTGAGCAGAGCCCCACAGAGCTGGCAAGGCCCAACAAATGCTGGAGTTGTCACTTACTTACAGAGTGACAATCCAAATATTATTTGCGGAGTTTCCTTAAGAACAATCAGTATTTTAAATTAAAGGGTTGCATAAGTGTATCTGCTATAATGTTAAATTTAAGGCTTTGAGTACCTGTTGTTTAAATATATATGTATTTAGTTATTAAAGGGGCCATAGTACTCAGCCTTCCATGTGAGAGAATACAAAATGCACCATATTTATTTTGTTTCTTCTCTGATGGTCTACATGGTCCCCTTCCTAATCTTCCCACTCTTCATTTATATGAGCCTTGGTTTTAAAGACCACAACTTGAGATTGTATGTGAATTGTTAGTGAGTATCCACTCTTACTTTGCCAGCTGTATCCTCCTTGTTTCTACATCTAGTTGACTAAAGAAATGTTCTGTTCCTAAGAAGAGACAGTCATTTTTGACTGATAATAAACATTGGTCCAAATGAGTATAGCTCATTCCAAAGTCCTAACTCCCTGCAGTTTGCAGCAGATAAGAGACTACAAGAGAGAAAATGAACCATAGATCCAAGCCGGACCAGCATTCTTGCAAACAATGTCCACTGTGGACAATGCAAAACAGCTAATCCAAAGTAAAAACCAAAACCAAACCAACGCAAAAAACCTCTTGAGGTTATAGATCACAATAGTGCCATCTATTTGGGTGTTTTAAATATTCTAATCATTTGCTGATTTTTAAAATTTCTATTGGCATACTTTCAAATGTAATTGGAAATGACACAACCTACATATGGATTGTTTTATATATATATATATATATATATATATATATATATACACATATATATATATTCCAAATACATGACCTGCTTCTTGAGAAACCTGTATGCAGGTCAGAAAGCAACAGTTAGAACTGGACATGGAACAACAGACTGGTTCCAAATAGGAAAAGGAGTACGTCAAGGCTGTATATTGTCACCCTGCTTATTTAACTTATATGCAGAGTACATCATGAGAAATGCTGGGCTGGATGAACTACAAGCTGGAATCAAGATTGCCATGAGAAATAGCAATAACTTCAGATATGTAGATGACACCACCCTTATGGTAGAAAGTGAAGAAGAACTAAAGAGCCTCTTGATGAAAGTGAAAGAGGAGAGTGAAAAAGTTGGCTTAAAGCTCAACATTCAGAAAACGAAGATCATGGCATCCGGTCCCATCACTTCATGGCAAATAGATGGGGAAACAGTGGAAACAGTGAGAGATTTTATTTTTTGGGCTCCAAAATCACTGCAGATGGTGACTGCAGCCATGAAATTAAAAGATGCTTGCTCTTTGGAAGAAAAGCTATGACCACCCTAGATAGCATATTGAAAAGCAGAGACATTACTTTTCTGACAAAGCTTCTAGTCAAAGCTGTGGTTTTTCCATTAGGCATGTATGGATGTGACAGTTGGGCTATAAAGAAAGCCGAGCATGAAAGAATTAAAGCTGTTGAACTGTGGTGTTGGAGAAGACTCTTGAGAGTCCCTTGGACTATAAGGAAAAATCCAACCACTCCATCCTAAAGGAAATCAGTCATAGATATTCATTGGAAGGACTGATGCTGAAGCTGAAACTCCAATAATTTGGCCACCTGATGCAAAGAACTGACTCATTTGAAAAGACCCTGATGCTGAGAAAGATTGAAGGCAGGAGGAGATGGGGACAACAGTGGATGAGACGGTTGGATGGTATCACTGACTCAATGGACATGAGTCTGAGTAAACTCTTGGAGTTGGTGATGGACAGGGAGGCCTAGCGTGCTGCAGTCCATGGGGTTGCAAAGAGTCAGACATGACTGAGTGACTGAACTGACTGATTGACTGTTGTAT
Source organism: Capra hircus (assembly GCF_001704415.2). Taxonomy (NCBI): domain Eukaryota; kingdom Metazoa; phylum Chordata; class Mammalia; order Artiodactyla; family Bovidae; genus Capra; species Capra hircus. The sequence continues at coordinate 17,995,630 of NC_030831.1, read as the reverse complement.
GCAAATATATATATATATATATATATATATATATATATATGGAAGTGAAGATTGTAACCTAATGTTCAAGATATGAAAAAAAAATAGCGTCTTTTAGGTACCAAAATGAGTGAAATATACAAACTAGTTTTCTAAATAACAGAAATAGGTCTGATATAAGGGTAAAGGCAACATTTACATTTTGTAAGAAATGAATAGGTTAATTTGTTTTTTATTCATTCATTCATTCAAAACTCTGTTACTTAGCTCTATGATGAATATTTTGCTTAGCTGTAACCATTAAATGCAGCTTGTTTTAAAGCAAGGTCTGAATTTGCATTGTAATGCACAGATTTGCTGCATGCAAAGTACAGAAATTCCTTCCCATAATGTATGTGAACTGGTGATATCTTTAAATAATAAAATGCTAAACACAAGCATGAAGTCTGGAATTCCCACATGGCAGTGGTGGCTAGGGAAGGCAATTAAGAAGGTGAAATCATGGTAGTAGTCGGCACTTGATTGTAGAAGAGGCAACTTCAAGATGGCAGCATCACCTCATTTGATTATTAATAAATAAATATTGATGTTAATTTAGCACTTTCCATCTTCAAAGCACTTTACAAATATTAATTAGTCCTCTTAGGACTATTTGAAATATAATTTCTGAAGTTTGCATTTTAATAGGATATTCATGATGGTGTTTTTTGACTTCAAGTACAACAGCTTTTTTTTTTTTTCCAATTCTCAGAATTTGTTTTTTTCTGGAATTAAAGGTAGTAGAATGAAGGTCGCTAAAGAGCCATTCTGGAAAAGGTTATCTCGGGACACTGAGTTTGGAGTCAGGAGGAACTGCATTTGCATGTTCCCACAGTAATGGACCAAGATCAGGGTTCAGTTTTCCTAAAGACCTTTGACCAGGGGGAGGTACTTTTAGGTCATCACGTGAACCCGTTTTTGCACTCAAACCTTTGTACAGGGTGTCATCCTTACTTGGAACTGCTACTCAAATGGCTAGCAGCTTTCATTCTCCTTTTGCTTACTGATTCCTAGGCATCTAGGTTTTATATTTTACAACAGAAAAGCATTCTCTAAATTCTAGCTTTCTTTTTATCATCCAGCAAATATTCATTGTTACCAAATCAAAGTAAAATCATAGATGCTTATCTTATAGCTCATAAAATAAAAGATTCAAGATTATATGAGTAACCACAGAATGTGTTATTCAAAAAATACTTTTTTAAAAGTTTTTCATTTACAAAATGAAAAATGTTACAGATAGTTTTCATATACTCCCTCAACACCTCCCCTAGCTCTTCCTATAATGAACATTAGCCCGGTACATTTGTTAGAATTGATGAGTCAATAGTGATGATGATGATGGTGGTGGTTTAGTCACTAAGTCCTGTCAGACTCTCGACCCCATGGACTGTAGCCTGCCAGTCTCCTCTGTCCATGAGATTTCCTAGATAAGAACACTGGAGTGGGTTGCCATTTCCTTCTCTAGGGGAACTTCCCAACCCAAGGATTGAACCCGGGTTCCCTGCACTGCATGTGGTCTCCTGCACTGCAGGTGGATTGTTTACTGAGGGAAGCCCATCAGTGCTGATACATTATTAGTAACTGAAGTCCATAGCTTCCATTAGAGTTCACTCTTTATGCTGTACATTCTATATTTTGACAAATGTGCAATGACATATATCCACCATTACTGTATCACACAGAATAGTTTCTCTTGCATGTCCTTGTCAGTTAATAAGAGTTCGACTTCTCTGTGACCACTTACCTTTGTTCCAGGCATACCAGTACTTCAAGGAGGTTGTGTCCCTTTGGTGACTGCTTGTAGAAGCACTACACCATCAGTCTTCTCAGCTCCACTGAGCAGGGAATTTTTCTGTCCCTGTAGAAATGCATTTCATTCAGCCTTACTTGAAGATAAGACCTGGGTCTAAGGGTTGGTGATGAAAGGGAGACATTTGCAATTTAATGCCATTTGACTTATAAGAGGACTTCCCAAATAGATGTGCCTGTCATGCATCTTGTCCAATTAGGGAACATCCTGTCACCTTCTTTTTGTTTGCCATACCTATCACTTCCCTCACTTCTGCAATGTCCAGGGTCCTCCAGGGTCATCACAGTTTCCACTATAACATCCACTCTGTCTGTGCAGCTACAAATGATTCTACTAATCATCGATAAGAGATTCACCTCTATATTTTGGATAAGCAGCTTGTCTAACCAAAATAGATATACTGGCTTATGTCCAATTTTTTAAGATCCACAAACCTTTGCAGGACCATAATCCCCCACTTAGTACACAGGAGCAATCTTTCCGTCTCAACATAGGCATCTAATTGCTTTGTGATTATTTGTCTATGTCTGCTCCCCTTCTATACTGTAAGCTACATAGTGGAAAAAAATTATTGTTCTTATTTACTTTACTTACTCTTGAATTCCTCAACAATTTAAACTTTGCCTGCTGCATGATAGAGACTCAATTTGGGAATGGGTTTAAAACAAAAAAAAAAACAAACAAATTTTTGAAAAGTAGATACAAGGAGAATAAATAAACCAGAAAATCAACTTTATGTAATGGTTCAAGGAGATGATTTTTTAAAAACGTCTAACTTTACCATCCAATCCTCATCCCTAATGAATGTGTAATAGCATAGAGAAGATGAAAAGAAGGTGAGGGTACGTTCATGGCTTGCAATATCATCACATAAAACCTTGATCAAAATATTGTACGTACCTCAAATTCAGTCCCCTTTTGTCCTTGCAGATTGCCTCTAAATGCCACTTTCAATCACTGAGGATAAAGACACTGATGACAACAATGGCAATTTTTCATTCCCCCAATGAGAGGACCCGTTCTATTCACCAGTGGAGGAAATTTCAGGCACTCTTTAAAGAACCTCAGAAATATGCAGAGATTCACGGCTTTTAGACGATCATTGTAAACACTTCCTGTTTACCTTTGGGCATCGTCTGGAAACCTCTCTCTGTTACCCTCCTATGTCTGAAGCAGGAACCGCACCTAGGGACTTGTTAGTATGGTGTAGCCGCTCTCATTTTTGTCTTACTCTAGATTGTAGTTGCCTGGATATTTGTCCATTTTCTCCACCAGGCTTCAGGCAACGTTAGGACAAAAAGTCAGTTTGCTTTCCTTACTATATCATATGCTGAACTCAATGTCTGGAATATAATATGGGGAGGAAGGGAGTGAGGGGAGGTAGGAAACAAGGCGAGAATAAAAGCCAAAAAATTTTTTTTAAAGAAAGAATGCAGGAAGGCAAATCTCACATCTAGAAATAATGAACTTTCTCTAACAAGCCCTGGAACATTACAGTTTAACTGCTTCTCCTAGAATCTTGATTGCACAGAGCTTTTCAGGAAAAACAAAATGCCAACCTAGCAAGGGAAACTAGCTGGCCCACACCTCCTCCAGAACCATCCTTGACACTATGATTAGCCTTGATTTTGCTTTCCCATCTGTTTGATTTATATTAGATGACAGTGGATTAACTGACCTCAGCTATACTTTACTGCTGTGTTCCATGGGATAGTTAATCACTATAGCCAGATACAGAGATGTCCCCAGCACTAACAACAATGTGGTCCTGTGTTGTGTGTATTGTTTTACCTTGGGTGCATTTCCTTTGTTGCTTCTGGACTATATTTGATTGTTTTTATCTTTTCTATCATCTGAGATGAGTTTAACTCACTTGTACCCTGTTGGCTTTATTATTCATACAAGGTAGACTGTCTCTTTCCACTTAACACTTATTTTCTTATTTTATACCTGGCATATGAGTATAATATTACTCAAATTAATTGAAGACAGGACCATGCCTTGTATTATAGCTTTACCATTTCCTTTAGTGGCTAAGTTATCATGTTGAACACAAAAGTTCCTTGATTTCTTTTTTATAAAGATAAAATCTATAAAAAGTAAAAAGAATTTTCTTATCACAAACAGAAATATTTATAATTCAACTCATATATACTCCTTGAAAACCTCCAAAATCCTGAGATTTAAATGAAGAGTAAAGGATATTCAAGAAGCGTTTTCAAAAATCAGTGGCTATATTTGCATGCGTACCATTTGTGTTTTCATTGGGTCAAAAAGTGCTTGCTTGTTTAGTTTTGCTTGTTTTTTGTTTGTTTGCTTTATGTCAGATACCGAACTCAAGAGTTAAAAGATGTTATTACAAAGCTTGAACTCTCCTTCTCTGTCACCACCCGTGCAGACCTACTAGGCTCCGACCTCACTGACGTCCTAAATGGCATCTTAGCAGCAGAAAGGTCAGAAACAAAAAGCTCCAAGTTCACAAGATTTAAAGGCAAGTTATCAGGAGTTGGACTAGAGCCCCAAACCATACAGGCTATAAGGTCAGAGCTTAACTGTTTTTCCATTTTATTGCTCAAGGACAAGAGAGCTTGATGCATGAGACTCCAGCATCATAAACTGTCTACCGAGGTGGCCATTTTATCACGTATGGTTGCAAGTTGAGTACTGACCACACAATTTAAATCGACAGCAACCGGGCCCTGGTGGAGATGTGAGAAGCAATGTCACACACAACATCCTTTTCCTAATTATTGGGACCCAGACAGGTGGCAGGAAGGGAATGAGGGGTGAGGTGTGGGGAGAAGGAGGGGCGGGGAGGCGCAGTGACATTTCCCATCTCAGGAGTACAAGATTCATTACCTCTGATGAAAAGTCACCAGGCTGCGGTGAGTCCTGACATACTCCGTGACAGGAGAAAGTGACATGGCCGTTTGACATTCAGGGCTAGAAGGTTGCCGGTCTGTAATCACTAGTTAAAATTGAATCTTGTACATTGCACCCTGCCAGCACAGCTCAACTCTTGATAATTATTTGGATGCTACTGTATTTGGATTTTATTTCCCCAGCAGAGAAGGAAGTTGGATTTATAGTGTACTGCTGGGTTAAGATTGGAACAAACTAGATCTTTTTTATGGTTAATATGGCAGAGCCAAATAAATCTAGAGGTGCTTTTTGTCCCCATTTTAATTTTAAACCCCTTGGGGATGGGGGTGGGGAGTCACAAAAGAATCAGAAAATGAGTTTTCTAATTTTCCATGAACAAGCTACAATTCTGTCTGTGCTAATGTTTTTCTCTTTTTTCCTTTCAATTCATGATGCTTTAAACCAGCCATCTGGACACGAATGGGGCTGGGAAACACCATTTTGAAACAGCTATAGCCTGAGTAGCCACATGGATGAGGACATAGATGGTCAATGCCACTTAACAACCACTTCTTCTTTATCTGGGGGTCAGGAAAAGGACAAGAGAAATGTTTTACAGAGGGTCATTTTAGTATAATTACAGAGTGGCCTTGAACTGTTGATTTGCATACAGGCATGCTGTGATTCCAACAAGAATATTCTTTCCTCTCATCCCTATTCCAAGGCATGAAAGCTTCCATTCTTTGCAGGAGCACAGCCTGTATATTCACCCCATTAAGCCCAGAGGGATCCCGGATGTTAGCTTGACAGGCTCAGTCTAACATTTTGAGGGGTTAAGAACAAGCCACATGTTCTTAAAAGGGAAAAGTGATCACAAGAGGTAACTTTATGTACTGACAGAATATGCATTGCCTGTGCACAAGGGTTTAACTGTACTTTGGGAAGTAGGCAAACTGGCCCCATCTAAGATATCTTTGCCAGTGTCTAAAAGCCCATTATTAGAAAAGCATCAATTTAAATAAAAGCATTGTGTTTCCAAGGGATCCAAAGTAAGTCACTATTTCTTGGAGAAAAAAAAAAAAAATATATATATATATATATATACATACTTATATTTATATACTCAAATACTGGCATAGATAAAACATGGTGGGAATTTTGCTGGGAAAGTCTGATAGGCTCTGATCTAAGAGGGCTCAAGAACTGACATTCGTTGTTCTAGGGGATTCACTCTAAAACTTGCTCCAGCTGCAACCTAATTTCTGGCAGTGAACTGTGATCTTATTACTTACAAGAAGTCTCGTCACTTGCTCATCACTAAGTTTTAGGATTGATATGAAAGTGAAAGTGAAAGTCGATCAGTCATTTCTGACTCTTCTTTAAGACCCCATGAACTATATAGTCCATGGAATTCTTCAGGCCAGAATACTGGAGTGGGTAGTCTTTCCTTCCTCTGGGGGATCTTCCTAATCCAGGGATCAAACCCAGGTCTCCTGCATTGCAGGCAGATTCTTTACCAGCTGAGCCACAAGGGAAGCCCATGAATACTGGAGTGGGTAGCCTATCCCTTCTCCAGTGGATTTTTCCAACCCAGGAATCCAACCAGGGTCTCCTGCATTGCAGGTGGATTTTTTTACCAACTGGCCTATCAGGGAAGCCCTATAGAATTGATATATGGAACCAGAATTCTAATTAATCTAATTCACAGTGAGAGACAACAATGCAACAGGATTTACATGTGAAAGTCACATGACTAGTGCAGACATAACAGATAAACTGGCCAAATTCCAAACAGAAGGTGTCTGTGTGACCAAGTAATCACCAGGGAAGTAGAAATGAATCCGGCTCTTCACCTTCTTACTGAGAGAGCAGGTATAGTCAAGGTTGTCTTGACCAAATGTTTTTATGCCTGCTAAGTCACTTCAGTTGTGTCCAGTTCTTTGTGACCCTATGGACTACAGCCTGCCAGGCTCCTCTGTCTACAGAATCCTCCAGGCAAGAATACTGGAGTGGGTTGCATGCTCTTCTCCAGTGGATCTTACAAGACAGGGACTGAACCCACGTCTCTTATGTCTCCTTCATTGGCAAGCCGGTTCATTATGACTTAAGGAGGTGAGATATTCAGCATCCTCAGTGTAAGGTTCCCTTTCTTCTGATAGTGCTGAGATGGGCTCTGCCAATCCTTGTTTTCTCTCTTCTCCTTTGGTCAGTCTTCAACAGTAAACATCACCCACTGTATCCCTCTTCCATTTTGTACCAGAGAGATTCTATTGATATCAGAGCTCACTCTCAGAAAGTTGTCCTATTTTTCTGTTTTCCTAGTCACTTGCAGACATAATTTAGGATGAATATATTAATTGCTTACGTTCATTCCACTAGAAAATTCAATGATAGAAAATATACTGATAAAAACTTAAGGAGAGGGTTTTTTATTTTATTTTTTGTAAAAAGAAAGAATTTCTGAACAGGGAAAATCTAGGAAAGTAACTGAGTCTTGAGAAACTTGGCAGTCGAATGATAAGGCTATTTGGTGAAAGGACATGAACAACTTAAGGAGGTTAATATAAAACAAAGAAGAGAGACAGGAAAAAAAAAAAGGGAAAAAAACCCAGATATAGCAAGAAGGCTGAAATTATGCCTATAATCTCCTAATGGAAACAGAGAAAGGAGTGTCTTGGACACCACGGTTGCTGAAATGACAGGAGTAGTAAAACTGGGGTACCTGTGTTGGTTCATGAGTGTGGTTAAAGGAATAAACCAACTTGTCAGTCATATCATATTTGAGCTATTCCTAAACGTAAAGATTGGATCAAGGGCAATTTCTTTTTTTATGGGCTTCATTTACCTTCGCTTAGGAAGAATAACTTCAATTAAGCCATAAAGCAAAACAACAAAGCTGCAGCTAATAATGGATTTCATCAATAGTATTGCCGATGGCAAAATGAAGAGCAGTTTCCATATTCCCAGGGTTGGGAAAGGACCTCCTCTTCTTCTCCCCCAGCCAGAATCTCCCATATCATATATGGTTCACTTCAAGGCCTCCTCTTCCATGAATCTCTCTATTTAACCCTTAGTGTCGATCTTTCCTTCCCTTAATTTCTATAGAATTTTATCTTCTTATATAAACATGTCACATGTTTTAGATTGTAAAGTTTTTTCTGTATTTATACATCTTGCTTGAATGAGCAACTATAGCCTGAAGGTAAGAAGTTTCTGATGCCTAAAGTTAAACTTCTGACCTCCTGGAAACTCAATATTCTTAACTATTAAGATGAGGAAATGAGAATATGGACCTCAGAGGTCACTTTGAGCTCTAACATTCAACTGAAACTGTTGTGTGCTTCTCGAACTTTTCCGAGAAGAGAAATGTATTTTTCTTTGTTTAATTTGTGCAATGCTCTGTTTGTTCAGCCCAATGTGAGCAGAACCCTGTAAGAGCAATGCTTGATACTAGACTCCAGACACACCACAGATACAGCCCAACAACAAACCAGCAAAATTGTCTTCTGAAGTGACTGCTGGTTCTGCAGCTAGGACATAGGAACTCTGGGCTTTGTGGAGTCAAAGTTTGTGTGTGTGTGTGTTTGACCTTTCATTTTAGGATATTGTGCTGCCAGACTCTTTCTAGCCTCATCTTGTTTATATGTATTTCTGAGGAGATCAAGCTGTCTGAAGCCTTCTACTCCTACAGCTCCCAATTGTGAGCTTTTCCCACAGCTTTTGATGCAATTAGCATCCTGGAATATTGAACAGAAGCAATTTCATCCTGCAATCAAGAATACTTCAGCTATGGTTAGATGTGAGTTATTGCTGCACACAGAAAGAAAGCTAGCCTATGAGAGGGAGCATTGCTCACAGGTGAAAAGAACACAAGCCCGCCAACACCTAGAAGAGAATGGCTTGCCTTTTGATAGTGTGATTATTTTAATATGCATGCTAGTGTTCTTTTGAAGAATATTGATTATGTTCATTGGCATCACACAATTGGGGATAAAATCATCAATATTCCATTGAACAGGGGAGATGGGGATAGAATTTGTGGCAGCCTCCAGTGAAGCCTAAAGATTACACCACTAGATTTGCATAGATTTTCTTTACTTTCCTTCAAATTTGTATGTTACCCAAAAAGGAAGATTTTTGTTGCTAAGTGGGGTTAGAATTTAGTACCCACTTTAGGAATACAAGGAATAGGAATCTTCTTTTTCCCATACATCCCCTGGCTATGCTATCTGATCATTTAGCAGGAAACACTTTCTCTCTGCCTTCCTGGGGGCTGTTAATTCAAATGCAGAGGGAAAACATGGGTATGCCTTTTGTGCCACTCTCTTAATCAAAGTGATTTTCTAAAATGCAACTGTAGAAAATAGACTCTTTTATTTTAGGATCAGCAGCAGTTTTTACAATGTTAGGCAAACCTGAGCCCCTCCTTAAAATGTCAGAAAAACAAAAACCATCCCCACCTGAAAGCCCTCTTGTCTTGAAAGGATTTTTTCAGCTGTTTCCCTTAAGCTGCTTTCTCCTTCTGTGCAACTTCCCAATCCCATTCATAAACTGTTGCCATGGTAAATAATTATATCACAGATGAATTGTGTACACTTCCTTTTCATAGCTGGAAGAGAAATTGTAGAGGAAAGGGGAAAAAATCAAAATCCTTTAAAATTACAGGGGAGATAGCTGAGGAAAGATTGCCTCCTCGTTAACATAATTAGCTCCATGAATTATAAATTGGTATTAGAACTTGCTCTTCATGACAAAAGGAGTAATTATATTTACTCATGTAAAATTAAACAATACCAAAAAAAATTAATGGGACTCACCAGAAGCTCTCTTGACATTATCATAAAATTCAGAGATCTGAATACCTCACAAACTGAAGTGATTTAAGCAGCATAAACTTTAATACTGCTCAGATGTACTATGTAAAAATATATCTCTTGGCTAGTTTATAATTGTAGTACTCCATGTTTAGAACACACAAACATACATACAACAGTAGTAACAACAACAACAGCAATAACAGCAAGCTCTTAAACATTTTCTTTCCATAGACTGATGCACAGAAAAGTCCAGATGTGGAAGCAATTTCCACAGAAAATATTTTTTTGTATTGACTATTCTAAAGTCAAAGCTTCCAGAATAGAAGCTAACCTGTTAAACAACTCACAAATATCTCTAAAAGAGGGGCTTATTGAGAAAAGGCTAATTTGTCAAACTAGCTTTGCACACCCAGAAAGATTTCCTATAGGACAAGGGGCTCCAACCTGCAGAATCTAGTACCTGATGATCTGAGGTGGAGCTGATGTAATAATAATAGAAATAAAGTGCACAATAAATGTAATGCACTTGAATCATCCTTAAACCAGCACCCCCCCCAACCCTGCCCAGAGTCTGTAAAAAATTTGTTTTCTACAAGACCAATGATTACCAACATTCAACTATATGAACTGTATGATACAAAACAAAGAGAATACTTACTTGTTTCCAAGCAGAGGAACCTGGGGTGAATTCAGGTGTCTTTGGAGAAAACCTTGACTCATACACTAATTCGGCCATCAAGTTCATTTGGGGGGATCCACAATTGTACACGGCTTATTAGGAATGGGAGGAGGAGAACAGCAAATAAAACTGCAAGATGTTTTCTATACTTCCAGAATTTATAAATCCTAGAAACCCAGCCTTGGATTTAGAATAATATGCAGCCAAAATGAAGCTTAAAGAATATGACAAAGTGATTAAATCATATGTTAAGTGAAAAGGCAAGTTATAAAATTGCTATTCTAATGATGCCTGGTGTGTGCATATGGGATGACAATCTGTCACCGCTTTTCTTCCTGACCATCCTTCCTACTCCAGGACTTCTGGAGTCTAGCTTGATTCGCTTTGCATTTAGAAGTACCATTGAATCTGTCCTTCACTTTGTACCTGAGAATGTTAATCTAGGCCACTCAATAGGACAACTAGGATGGTAGGGGGTAGGGAGGAAGCCACACCTAAGGGGAGAATCAGGATCTTCCATTTCAAGGTACCACCCAGAGAAACATTAGGAAACAGATGGTGCACTGAAATTGAGTAATCAAGGAGAGATTAATAAAGGGGGGTATTCAGAAAAATGCAGGCAGGTTTAAAGAAAACAACAAGGGATAATGCAGTATTCCAGGATTAGTGCCAGTAAAGTGTCCTCACAAACCCTGAAGGAATAAAAGGAGTATGTGCTTACCAGAACTTTTAGGGAAGCTGTAGGCTAGAAATACCAAGCAGGAGTTGTGTGGCCTTTGGTAGTAGGACACATCCAACCTGTAGCAACTTGGCTAGACAGGAGTGAGAAGAATGAATATTCCAATTTGACACTCCTGCCCTTTAGTCTTGTGCAGGTACCTTCCACTGGCCAAGCTCAATGCAAAACCAGAGGCAGGGCTTTTGTTTTTGCTTTAATTTATTTGCTTTGGCTTATAAATATTATTCTTTTTGGGCACAAGGCATGATGGAAAAGGATGAAGGGTAGATCTAGAGAGATCAATAAGAAACTGCTAACACAAATAAGTAAGAGACTGGGAGACAACTTTTTGAAAGATTAGCAAATTTTTCACTCTAAAAAAACTGTCTATTTATTTCCAAATAAAAAATTTTGTCATTAAATTAAAAATTATAATGTTGAAAATCTGGCATAAATATTTACTATGGACTATATTACTTTAAAGTTAAATGGTTTTGAACCCAATGAATCATTCAGCTTAGTAAAATATATTTAAATTAATTTTTGAGGCCTCAGTTGCCTCACCAATAAGACATTTTCAACAGCAATTTTGTTATATGAATAAATGAATGTAAGAATGAACAATGGTACTCCCTAGGAAAATTCCCCCTCTCAGTGGTAACATCCTTGATTAGATTTTGCTAGTTTTTTATTCATGATCTTGCTTTCCTCACCACAGTAGTCTCCACCACTTTTCATATCCCAAGAGATTAGTTTTGTTTTCCTCCAAATAATGTGCCTTGAGGCTCATGGTAAGTTTTACAGTAAGGCCATTGGGGAAAAATAGTATTTTCTAATGATGTGGCATAGTTGATTTTTATTTAGAATTACTATGTTATCATTTGTAAATAACTCATTAAATACATGTGCCATGATTATTTACTGCAAGGAAAATTGATACTCTCTTTTTCCAGGCTAACAAACTGGTATTAAATATACAATAGCAAAACAATTTTTTGTGTAGTAGGTCATATTAAATTCTGTCCTTTTAAAAATGACTCTGCATTTGCTTCCGAGACTGTGTATCTAATGTATTCTATAAATCTCTCTTTTTTAGCATATGGCTCTGATTTTATTAATACCACATAACCACATAAAGGTTTTTAATAATGAAAATTATCTTTGTCACTTAGAGAGACTAATGTTCTCAATGTTGTAGATATTAAAAACCACCAGAAAAGAGGAACTAGAGTTAAAGAAAGAACAAAGTAAGAAACCATAATTTATTTTTAGATAGTGTGTGTGGTAAAGTGTAATGATACACAGACAAAACAAGGTCAAACCAGTAATGGGAAAGGCATGACATCCATACTGTCACAAATGTCCCTTTCCCATGGGAGACACCACAGACAGATCATAGCACCGCTTGTCCTCACGCATTGTCCTTGATGTGGTTTTACCATCTTGCTTCTTCTGGTGCTATCAGCTTTCCAGTCCCGATGGATCAGAGCCAACCATGACTTCTGCAAGTGCCCAAAATATCAGGCATATTCATCCAATATCTCATTTTCCAAAGAAAATAACCTTTAGAATTTATATGTTAATTCTCTGTAATAAATGAACATGCTTTCTTTTCTATTATGTTTACACTGAAAATGTAGTGCATGAATATGATTTACAATTCTAGAACTTATATAACCTCATTCAGGGGTACTCACATTCACTGAGAATCATCAAGCAAGAGAGTTAGAGAAACCAAGTGCAATTTTATAATAATTACTGTAAAAACTTTTGTGACTGTGGTAAACACTTACTTAATTTCATCCTTTTCAAATATGTGAGGTGTTATTATTCTAACTTTACAGTTGAGGAAACTGAGCTTCAGAGGATTATGTAAATTACCCAAGAATACTCAGCTAGTACCCAGTATGAACTCCACAGTCATGATAAATATCCATTTTTGAGGACATAAATTTCATAATAGTGGTTAAAATAAATATCATATTAATCAATAAATTGGATTCAGAGAAGATAAGTGAATTTCCCAGGCCATGTAGGTGCCAACGTTTCAGCAGAGGATTGAATACTAGTCCACCAGATTTCTGAGTTAGGGTATGCTTTATCTCCACCTCCACCAAATATCTGCCTAATAAAGTCATGAATTTAACAATTCTGTTTGGACTAACTTCTGAATGAAAACCTAGGAAAAATTTGACTATATACTTCTTTGAGTCAGAAACTTCCTCCTCTTCCATACCTTTGAGATGGGTCGCAGTCTGGTCAGTAAAAGTACATGATGTAAAACTGGAGTGAAAATCACGTCATACTATAAATAGGCAAATAGTATAGAGCAACGTTTGAAACAATATCCACATTCACATCTCAGTATACTGTGTAAGGAACTACTTCCCAAACAAATGTTGCTGGAGGTCTGCATAGCACTCAGAGTGTCTCCTTGCCTCCTGGTTGAAATCCTCATCAGAGCAAGTTCCAAAAAGAAGTTATCCACCTAAAGGCTGTCGACTTCTATTAGATCACACTGGGAAATAATTTCAATTTTCATGTTTCTGCACCTTAAAAAAAGGGGGGGAAAAAAAAACTTCATATGTGTCAAAGCTTAGCTGCCAACTGTTGGGGAAAAAAAAAATTTGATTTCTATTGAATATTGCACTTTGGAATGAAAGAAAACATTGTCTAAATGAAGCTGAGGCTCTCAGTCACCTATGCCTATAGTACTGTGAAATCAATTATGTGGGCTCTTTCGAAAGTTACTGATTGTAGCAAATTGAATGGCCTTCATTTCAGCATAATTTGGAGAGGTTGATGTAATCAGAGACCTTACACCACGGTGAAATACAAGATTCGTGATATTCAGATGGCTTATAAAAAAAAAAGCTACAGTGGTTAAGCTTGTTCTGTACCTTCCGCTTACCGGCTGTAATGTGTTCCTAAGTACAAATGAAATTGTTTTGATGAAGGTGGTGATGGTTCTGAAGGGATGTGTGAAGGGGTAAGGGACTGGAAATAAGGTTGCTGGAAATCACACTCTTGTCCTCATGTGCAAGGAGGCTGCAGAATCTAATCCTAGACCTAATTGGCTACAAATGAAACACTTTAATATCAAATCTTGAGTTATGCCCCAGAGCTGAGGTTCAAGCATAGATGTGAGGAGAGGTGAAATGCTTGATTTTTCTGGCTATGATGTTTGTCCCACTTCATTCTTTTGGAAGTCTAAAGGCCTAAATAATTGCTCTCCAAATTATAAATTGATTCTCTCTAACCTCAGGACAGTGCTTGACTTGAGAAAATTTGTAGTAGGTTTGGTTTCATTGCATTTACCTAAATGAAAATTGTTGTGTGCACTTACACATGAGAAGCAGCATGTTTGTAATCAAGTGTTCTATTTTGTAATAGGTCAGTTATTGCCAGTGCTGAGACTTGTTTTGCTTTAAATCAATGGCAAAGTGATCATACTCCATCAAGGGTCTAAGAGTTATGTGAGTATGGGTTGGCCTTTGGGAGAATGAAGATGCTAAACAGAAACTTACTTCTTACAAGGTGTTTGGGACATTTTCTAGCTTTGAGAATTAGCGTGGCTTTCAGCTTCGGAGCCAGGCAGCAGAGTCATATCCCTTTGTATTCAGAAAGCTTAGCATTTGTTCTTTCTTCAACGATTTCAAAAAGCCCAACTTAAGAACAAAAAAAATGATGACAATTTTTCTGTAATACTGAAAATAGATCTGTCATTTGAACATAGTTCTTACCAAGAGTTAAGAGAGCTTGATATAGTGAGGAAAAGAATCTAGGTTCAATCTTGAGTCCTTTGCCTTGAATCCATGGTTGGTTGACCCGGCTGAACTTCAGTGTTTTCACTTGCATATGGGATCAACTGTGTAGGTAAAGTGAAGGATTAAATTCCAAAATGAAGGTATTTCAGTGCATTTTCTCATAAAGATGAGAAAATATTAGTTATTATCCATTCAACTAATTTGTGAGACCTCTAAATGCAACAGTCGTTTTCTCTTTGCAGAGAACATTTAATACATATTAGGATTTTCAATTATTTCTTACTTGAGATAAAATATCTTAAAAGGAAAATGGATTGGAGTTCAAAAACTCTTACATCAATCCCAGATCTAACAATACAATCTTAAAAAAGATGTGTTTTTTTTTTTTTCTGGGTCTATGAATGAAAAGGTATATTTAAAAACATTTATAAAGCTTTCTTTTAGAACTAAATTCTGTGATAACAAAATTTTATTTTTTGAAATATAAAGTGAAATTCACCATTGTTTTAAAATAAAGCTTCCCTGATGGTTCAGAGGTTAAAGCGTCTGCCTCCAATGCGGGAGACCCGGGTTCGATCCCTGGGTCGGGAAGATCCCCTGGAGAAGGAAATGGCAATCCACTCCAGTATTCTTTCCTGGAGAATCCCATGGACAGAGAAGCCTAGTAGGTTACAGTCCACAGGGTCTCAAAGAATCAGACACAACTGAGCGACTTCACCACCACCATGCATTTATCTATTAATGCATGCATGCATATCATATTTTTGTATGCATGTACATGTGTGCTAAGTTGCTTCAATCATGTCTGACTCTTTGTGACCCTATTCACTATAGACCGCCAGGGTCCCCTGTACATGAGATTTCCAAGCAAGAATATTTGGGTGGGTTTTCACGCCCTCCTCTTGGGGATCTTCCCAACCCAGCGATCAAACTCACATCTCTTATGTCTCCTGCATTGGCAGGTGGGTTCTTTACCACTAGCACCAAATGGGAAGCCCGTATTTTAGATACCTGGTATCAATCGAACAGCTTCCATGTATGAGGTCTAACAAACATATACATACTCACTTGTAAACTTTCTATATTTCTAATAGCTTCCTTTTTAAAAATAATATTGAGTTGTATGGGCTGTTTGTATGGTTTGGATATTAACCCCTTTACACTCACATTGCTTGCAAATATTTTCTCCCATTCTGTAAGTTGTCTTTTCATTTGTTGATTGTTTCATTTATTGGGCAAAAGCTTTTAAATTTGATTAGGTCCCATCTATTTCTGCTTTATTGACTATGCCAAAGCCTGTGACTGTGTGGATCACAATCAACTGTGGAAAATTCTGAGAGAGATGGGAATACCAGACCACCTGATCTGCCTCTTGAGAAATCTGTATGCAAGTCCGGAAGCAACAGTTAGAATGGGACATGGAACAACAGACTGGTTCCAAATAGGAAAAGGAGTAGGTCAAGGCTGTATATTGTCACCCTGCTTATTTAACTTATACACAGAGTACATCATGAGAAACGCTGGACTGGAAGAAGCACAAGCTGGAGTCAAGATTGCTGGGAGAAATATCAATAACTTCAGATATGCAGATGACACCACCCTTATGGCAGAAAGTGAAGAGGAACTCAAAAGCCTCTTGATGAAAGTGAAAGAGGAGAGTGAAAAAATTGACTTAAAGTTCAACAATCAGAAAACAAAGATCATGGCATCCGGTCCCATCACTTCATGGGAAATAGATGGGGAAACAGTGGAAACAGTGTCAGACTTTATTTTTGGGGGCTCCAAAATCACTGCAGATGGTGACTGTAGCCATGAAATTAAAAGACACTTACTCCTTGGAAGGAAAGCTATGATCAACCTAGATAGCATATTCAAAAGCAGAGACGTTACTTTGCCAACTAAGACCTGTAAAGGCTATGGTTTTTCCAATAGTCATGTATGGATGTGAGAGTTGGACTGTGAAGAAGGCTGAGAGCCAAAGAATTGATGCTTTTGAACTGTGGTGTTGGAGAAGAATCTTGAAAGTCCCTTGGACTGCAAGGAGATCCAACCTGTCCACTCTGAAGGAGATCAGCCCTGGGATTTCTTTGGAAGGAATGATGCTGAAGCTGAAACTCCAGTACTTTAGCCACCTCATGCAAAGAGTTGGCTCATTGGAAAAGACTCTGATGCTGGGAGGGATTGGGGCCAGGAGGAGAAAGGGACAACAGAGGATGAGATGGCTGGATGGCATCACAGACTCGATGGATGTGAATCTGAGTGAACTCTGGGAGTTGGTGATGGACAGAGAGGCCTGGCGTGCTGCGAATCATGGGGTCGCAAAGAGTCGGACAAGACTGAGCGACTGAACTGAACTGTACTGAAGGTCCAACTTTATTTCTTTTTTCTTGGGAGACTGATCTAAGGAAATATTAATGTACTTTATGTTTGAGAATGGTTTGTCTATCTTTTCTTCTAGGAGTTTTATAGTGTCATGCCTTATATTTAGATCTTGGTTATGGTGTGAGGGAGAGTTGTAATTTCATTGATCTATATGTAGCTTTCCCAACACCACTTGCTGAAGAGACTTTTTCTCCATTGTATATATTGCTGTTGTTGTCATAGATTAATTGACAGTGGATGTGTGGGCTTATTTTTGGGCTCTCTATTGCGTTTCATTAATCCATATGTTTGTTTTTGTGCCAATACTATATATTCTGCTGTTTTGGTTACTGTAGCTCTGTAGTCTTGTCTGACATCTAGAAGGATTATGCCTCCAGTTTTGTTATTTTTCCTCTGATTACTTTGGCAATTCTGGGTTTTTGATGGTCCCATATACATTGTTGAATTATTTGTTCTAGTTTTATGAAAAATGTCATGGGTATTTTGTCAGGGATAACATTAAATCTGTAGATTGCTTTTAGTAGTATGGATACTTTATGGATATTATTTTTTGTCAGTTCAGGAGCATTGGATATCTTTTTATTTATTCGAATCACTTTCAATTTACTTTATCAAAGATTTATAGTTTTCAGCATAGAGGTCTTTCACCTCCTTGGTTAAGTTTATTCTTATATACATTTTTTTTCTTTTATGAAATTTAAACTGGAATTTTTTTGTTTGTTTTTTACTTTCTATTCATGGTATTTTATTAATAGTGTAAAGAAATACAATGGATTTATGTGTAATGATCTTGTATGCTGCTACCTTACTAGATTCATTTATTAGCTCCAAGGTTTTGTGTGGAGTCTTAAGGTACTCCAACTTCGATACTTTTAAATTACTAGAAGCAAGATAGTACTATCACAATATACCCTAATTTTAAAATGTAATATATTTTATTGACAAAAATATTATATTATCAACTAAGGAAACAATGGAAATTAAAAAGCAGTTAAGAGGTAAAGCACAGAGGAGAATTTTTTTAAATATTTAGTGTATAGTGTTAGAAAATAATTTATTCTTCTGACAGAAGTTTTACTAAGGTGACAGAAGAGCTTACTGGGGAATACTTTCTTGATCTTGGATCGAGATACATCTGCTGGTATGTACCAGATCCTAGTACAGAGAACTGAGGATGAAGTTATTCAGTTTTAGTAGGAATCAGTATGTGCTAGATATTACTAAACAGTCTAGCTTCTTGAAGAAATAGAATCAATAGGAGATATCTATATCTATGTTGATGCTGCTTAGTAACTTCTGTCATGTCCAACTCTATGTGACCCGATGAACTGCTGCCCACCAGGCTCCTCTGTCTGTGGGATTTTCTAGGCAAGAGTACTAGAGTGGATTGTCATTCCCTCTTCCAGTGGATCTTCCTGACCCAGGGATTGAACTCTAGTCTCCTGCATTGCAGGCAGAGTCTCCATGTCTGAGCCACCAGGGAAGTCCCATCTATATCTATAACTAACTGATATCTATAACTAACTGATATCTATACTGACATCTATAGCTCTATATATAGATATATCTAATGTTATTCCTATGGGAAAAAAGTTTAAAAACAAAGAAATATTAATAAATTAAACTACAGGGGAATTTTTAATTTTCTCAAAACAAAATTATTTGAAAAAAAGAAGCCTAGCAATTTCTGCATCTTTACACAGTCTGTACTAACTTTATCTCTATATTGTAATAGGTTCGAGTGGATTTCTACTTTGCTCTGTATATTTTTACTTTACATACAGAGAAGTTACACACATAAACAAAAGTGTATGGCATAACTTTTGCTTGAGATTATTTTATAATCATCTAGGGAAGAAAATCAAACACATACAAGTATTGGAGAAAGAGTAGACTCTATTTAATTCACTGCTAGATTTTCTGGGGTAACCAGAAAGAATCATAAAAAGCAGAGTCAGATAAAGCTTAAAATATTTAACCAAGGAGAGATTGGGACATGAAATGAACCTTAAGAGATACCTTGAAGCAAAAGGGCAGGAAAACATCCCTGCCATTAGCAAAACGCACATTTAAGTTGAATGATGAGAGTGGGATAGTGTATCCTGCATCAATGCTATTTTAAAATTCTGTCTGAAGCAACTGATGTCTTGAATTAAAATGCAATCTAACCACATTCTCAAAAAAGTTCTTGAAGACTCAGACAACTACAATGGTGTGGTCAGTCACCTAAAGCCAGACATGCTGGAGTGTGAAGCCAAGGGTGCCTTAGGAAGCATTGTTACTAACCAAGCTAGTGGCGGTGATGGAATTCCAGCTGAGCTATTTCAAATCCTTAAAGTTGATTCTGTTAAAGTGCTGCACTCGATATGCCTAACTCTGTACACTCTCTTAATACATTCATTCCATCTGATAATTAAAGATATGAAGCATTTCAGCAAATTTCTTTATGTAAACTCAAACATTACCAGTCTACCTTTTTCTCACCTGCTTCATTAGGCTATGATTATTGTCCTTGAAAATAAATGTATTGGCTGCATTTATTTCCACCCAGTATCTGTGTTAATTCAAAAATAAATGCTATCTATATTATCCAGATCAATGTATCTCACTTTAAAAATGCAAAGATATATTGCTCATATGAGTCATATGATAGGATCTACCAATCTAGTCACAATGATTCACCTCTGAACTGTCAGGTTTTGATTTTTTTTTTCAACACAATATTGAAAAGATCAGAGAAAAACCTACAACAATTATAGGAACATTATTTCTAAAGATAGTATTTTAAAAACACAGAATTCTCCATCTCACGGCTGCCCTGTTAATGAAGACATCCAAAGAGAGACGGGATGACTTTCTTGTTCCTTCCAGGCTACTGGAAGAGAAGCTGTGATTTAGACCAGGGTTTTGACTCCAGGAATTTTGTTTCTAGCTATTCTGCTCTAACTTCTCACTACTCCCCTTGACTTTTAAACTTTTAAACTCAGTTTCCTGATCATTTAAATTAAGATAAAAAACCTATCTCATTTTGTTTCCCTTAAGGATTCAATTACATAGTACCTTAACTCTTCCAGCTTAGTTCAGCCTCTGGAAATGTAATCCCCACCCTATGTCACCCTCTCTATTAGCTTTGCCAAAAAATGCATTTTCAAATGCAAAAATATAGCTAAATGCTAATATCACCAAGATCTTTTTTTTTTCTGACTCCTATAGTCAAAAGTACTTTCCAACTCCAATAATAATTTTATTTGTACATCTTCATTAACATTTATCACTATCTAAACATGTATTTAATGTCCTCCACTTCACTGTCATCTTCTTGAGATGAAGAACCACAGTGCAATTCACTTGGGTATCTTCAGGAAATGAATAGTATAACATCAATAATGCATATTTATTGAGGATAAATATATGTCAGGTGCTCTTCTTGGCTATTTTACTCTTCTCAATAATCCTATATCAAAAAGTAGTGTTATTCCTAGTTTATAGAATAAAACAAAACACAAAACGCTGATATTTAAGAGAGTTCAGCAACTTGCTGAAATCACATAACTACCCAAGAATTTGAGTGTAATTTTGAAACAAGACTGATCCCAGAAGTCATCTCTTAATCTCTGTTATAAGTGTGGTGGTCTTGGCCTGAATATAGCCTTTGGTAGTGAAGATTCATTCTGTAATTTCTGCCATTAATAAGCCTGTTTATTTTAAATAGGCAATAGAGAGATTCCTAGATGGAAATTGTCATAGCATTTTCATATAGGGGTGGGTGGGTAGTAACTAAAGAGCTAACCAGAATATAGTGGTGTCAACTAGGAAAGGCTAGATCCAGACATAACAGTTGGGAAGTCCCATGGAGAAGATAGGCTAGGAAGGAAGACTGAACACTGAGTCCAGAGAGAAGAAATTCAGACAGTGTGTCCAGAAAAGTAGCCACTATCACACAGATCCAATAGAGATAAAGGGGTGCATCTTAAAAGGCAGATGGAGCATGGACATGTTTCAGGGATAGAACTGTATGCAGAAATCCAATAAGGTAGCATATGAGGTTCAGTTCTATGCCTCATCAGTCTCTCAGAGGAAATGATTAGAGGAAGGTACACTCTGGTCCTAGAGGAAATATGTATTGAGACAGTGACAGAGTTTGAGACTTTCAGGCAGGGGTCTAGTAACTGACCAAAAAGAAAAAGAACACACTAATTGCGTCACAAAATCAAAATAGACATCTTGTGTGCTAGAAAAATGTAGAAGGCCAGAGACAAACTACAACCATTGTTGACATAATGCTCAGACAAATGAAATAGTTACATATTAAAGCCAAACTTTTGGTGGAATGAAATATGTTCATTACAGTTAGATAAATAGATGGTTGTACATCTATCTATAGACTTTTTCTTAATTTATTTATTTTAAATTGAAGGATAGTTACAATATTGTGTTGGTTTCTACCTTATGTCAACGTGGATCAATCATAGGTATACATATGTTCCTTGCATCTTGAGCCTCCCTTCCGCCTTCCATTATCTATAGACTTTTGAGGGAAAAGCACTAGGCAGATTCTGATAAGCAAATTTCACTGGGAGAGACAAACTGACTTACTGAATCCTAATGAAATTAAGGCAACATCATATTTTAATATAAACACCTAAAATAATTCTCTAATAGGCCTATAACCAAGATGCTTTCTCTGATAGCAAGAGACAGATTGTACAGAAATAATGGCATAATTTCTTCTTCAATTATAACTTTGCCTTTCAAGTTTTATCATTCTCAAAAGAACTCAGATTTCTTGGCTAAAGCACAGTTTGTGGGTCTCAACTTCAGAGTATCTGATTCAGTATGTTTGTGGTGAGTTCTAACACTTCACATTTCAACAACTTTTCAGGAGATACTGCTGATCTCAGAAAGAGATCACAAGTTAAGAACCCCTGAATTCAGGTAAAACATCTAAGTTCTTAAGTAGTACTAATAAGAATGGATCCAAAATGTCACCAACACCAAAAAGGGAGTAGAAAACACTGGCAGAAAACAAAGAAACAAAAGCATACTTGCCCAAAGATGATTTTTTTTTTTTCATGGAATTTGAAGTGTCTGAAATGTGACCATATTCATGATTCCTGGATTCTGATACTTGCTTGTTCATATCTAGGACACAGGCCACAGCTCTCAGTCTTAGTGGTCTAGATTTTTGATTGAAACTATAATAACTTCCAAATATATTCTTAGATAGACTTCTACTCCAGAGTGATTTTATTTCCACCAACACATTACTGTGACATTTTAAAATTGTCTTTCCATGAAATTGGGTTTCTTCCCAAATATCCCTGTTTTTATAATTGTGCATCTGAATTTACTTTAAAAAAAATTACCTTTAATGTGAGAAAAAAGTATTGACAGATGAGGGCTTCCCAGGTGGTGCTGGTGGTAAAGAACTCATCTGCTATCACAGGAGGCATGAGACTTGGGTTCAATACCTGCATAGGGAATATCCCCTGAGGAGGGCATGACAACCCACTCCAGTATTCTTGCCTGGAGAATCCCATGGACAGAGGAGCCTGGTGGGCTGCAGTCTAAAGTGTCATAAAGAGTCAGAAACAACTGAAGTGACTTAGCATACATTGGCAAATGAAATGGTCCTGAACAGAAGTATTAAGAAGGGGAGTGAGGCACAATCATATTTCTATAAAGATTAAGATAAGTCAGGACCCATAGTTACCAGCAATGTCAGAGTTGAGAAGCAGGTGTCCAGCATTAATCCACATAGACTCATGACATTAATGGGAGTCTTGCGGCTTTATTCCCAAGCACTTCTTTGAACATTTATCCCAAGATATGAATTAATACAATGTAGTTCCTGTACTGCTGGGTCTTATTGCTTAATTAATGTGATCATAATGACAGTGGGGAACTCTAAATTTTCCATGTCACTTCATGTCCTATAAAGTTTCAGTAGAGTAATGAGCTTCATAAGAAGATGAGTCATTTGCATTCGAAGGTTTAAGTGACAGGCTTAAAGGCATTGTCCACCATTAAAAAGAAGCTATGCAAAGATATTGGTTGAGCGAGGCATATGATGTGTACCATATTCTAATATTTATGGTTAAGCATCTTGGAGCAAATTCTGAGAATTAACATATTCATTTGTACCATATTTCCATAGTACCCCTAAGAAAGAAATGATGTGTTAACTTGATGTACCAATAACTATTAATTTTTCCTTTCAACAGGAAAGGAAAGGTGGTTATAAACTATCCCTATAAGCAGGCCATTACCCTTTAGCATTCTGTGTGTGGTGGAGTCAAGGCAGAGGTGGAGTAAGTCAAGTAAATATGCATACCTTCACACAATTTTGTACAGAAACATTTTCCTCCAAGTTCTTAGATTTACTGTTGTTTACCTGTATTTGTTCTGTGTCTATTTGTCCTATTCAGTACAAGATGTCTCCCTAGGTTATGCTCTTGACCTTCCTCTCTGCTTCTTCTTTAATATTTCTTTGTGTTATCTCATGTATTTGCACAAACTTAAACTGTCACCTACAAGAAGGTAAGACCCCAAAAAGTGTATCAGAGGATCATAAAGTAAAATGCGCAACTAAAACACACAAGACATGCAATATTCCATCCAAGTCCCATGCTGTATTAAGGAAAACCACCTCTGCACTAGTGTTTATCAAGGTAATAAAAGAGATTTTTCACAGTAAAGCTAATACAGAGAAGCTGAAATAATTCCTTCCTTTCATACTATCTTGCAGCATGGTCTATCACATTACACTTATCAGTTAGAGGAACATCAAGATACTTAGAAGGGTATCCCTTAGGTTTCCGTACTAGAATTATGCATACCTGATGGTATAGGAAATCATTTATCTGACTTATTATACACTCTGCAGTCTAAAAGGCTTTATATGGCCTCTATTTCAAAATCTAATATGATTCAAAGAAGGAATGATACTTTCTCCAATATACATGTTTATATCATAGTGAAAGCAATATGCTGCTTTAATTCATGTGCTGTCAAGAAATGATCATCACAGGATCCCAAGTTTTTGGAGTTTAAGATTCACCAGGAGCTTGAAAATAAAAACTGGAATGATCTCTGTAGACAACAATATGAAAGTTCTTGAAAAAATTAAGAATAGAACTACCATATGATCTAGCTATTTCACTCCTGTGAAAATATATTAAAAAAAAAAAACACATTAATTCTAAAAGTACATGCACCACAATGTCACAGCAGCATTATTTAACAGAGCCACAATATGTAAGGAAACTAAGTGTCTATTAACAGAAAAGTAAAGAAGATGAGATATGGAGTACTGAGTCAATCTCTCAGTCGTATCTGACTCATTGAGATCCCATGGGCTGTAGCTTGCTAGGCACCTATGTCCATGATATTCTCCAGGCAAGAATACTAGAGTGCATTGTGATTTCCTTCTCCAGGGGATATGGAATATTAGTCAGCAATAAAAATAACAAAATACCATTCAAAACTATAAAGTTCTATGTTGTTGCATTTGCTACAACATGGGCAGAACTAGAGGGTATTATGCTTCAAGGAATGTCAGAGAAAGACAAATAATGTATATTAATTATATGTAGAATATAAAATATAAAACAAATAAATAAATATCAGTTCAGTTCAGTTCAGTCACTCAATCGTGTCCAACTCTGCAACCCCATGAATCGCAGCATGCCAGGCCTCCCTGTCCATCACCATCTCCCGGAGTTCACTCAAACTCACGTCCATCGAGTCAGTGATGCCATCCAGCCATCTCATCCTGGGTTGTCCCCTTCTCCTCCTGCTCCCAATCTCTCCTAGCATCAGAGTCTTTTCCAATGAGTCAGCTCTTCGCATGAGGTGACCAAAGTACTGGAGTTTCAGCTTTAGCATCATTCCTTCCAAAGAAATCCCAAGGCTGATCTCTTCAGAATGGACTGGGTGGATCCCCTTGCTGTCCAAGAGACTCTCAAGAGTCTTCTCCAACACCACACTTCAAAAGTATCAATTCTTCAGCGTTCAGCTAACAAAACATAGACAGACTCCCAGGTATAGAGAACAAACTAGTGACTGCCACTGGAGAGGGAAAATGGGGAGGAAGCCCAGAGAGTGTATGAGTTTAAGTGTTACAAACTAAAAGTATGTCAAAAATGAATAAGCTACAAGGATACACTGTACAGCAAAGGGAAAATAGTCATTATTTTTAATGTGGCTTCCATGGTGGCTCAGAGGATTTTATAAATAGTTCATTATTTTATAATAACTTTCAATGAAGTATAATTATCAAAATACTGAATCACTAAGCTGTATATCTGAAATTAATATATTATAAACCAACTATCACATCAGTTTAGTCAATCAGGCATGTCTGACTCTTTGTGACACCATGGACTGCAACACTCCAGGCTTCCATGTCTGTCACCAATCCCCGGACCCTACTCAAACTCATGTCCATTGAGTTGGTATTGCCATCCAACCATCTCATCCTCAGTCGTCCCCTTCTCCTACCTTCAATCTTTCCCAGCATCAGGTTCTTTTAAAACGAGTCAGTTCTTTGCATCAGGTGGCCAAAGTATTGGATTTTCAGCTTCAGCATCAGTCCTTCCAATGAATATCCAGGACTGATTTCCTTTAGGATGGACTGGTTGGATTTTTCCTTGCAAGAGTCTTCTCCAACACCATATTTTTAAAGCATCAGTTCTTTGGTGCTCAACTTTCTTTACAGTCCAACTCTCACATCCATACATGACCCCTGGTAAAACCATACCTTTGACTAGATGGACCTTTGTTGTCAAAGTAATGGCTCTGCTTTTTAATATGCTGTCTAGATTGGTCATAACTTTTCTTCCAAGGAGCAAGCATCTTTTCATGGCTGCAGTCACCATCTGCAGTGATTTTGGAGCCCCCAAAATAAAATCACTGTCACTATTTTCATTGTTTCCCATCTATTTGCCATTAGTGATGTGGCAAATGGAAGTGATGGGACCGGATAACATGATCTTAGTTTTCTGAATGTTGAATTCTAAGCCAACTTTTTCAATCTCCTCTTGCACTTTCATCAAAAAGCTCTTCAGTTCTTCACTTTCTGCCATAAGGGTGGTATCATCTGCATATCTGAGCTTACTGATATTTCTCCTGGAAATCTTGATTCCAGCTTGTTCTTCATCCAGTCTAGCACTTCTCATCATGTATTCTGCATATAAGTTAAATAAGCAGGGTGACAATATATAGCCTTGATCTACCCCTTTCCCAATTTGGAACTAGTCTGTTGTTCCATGTCCAGTTCTAACTGTTGCTTCTCGACCTGCACACAAATTTCTCAGGAGACAGCTAAGGTGGCCTGGTACTTACATCTATTTAAGGTTTTTCCACAGTTTGCTGAGATCCCATATAATCAAAGGCTTTGACATAGTCAATAAAGCAGAAGTAAATGTTCTTCTGGAACTCTCGCTTTTTTGATGTTCCAATAGATGTTGGTAATTTGATCTCTGGTTCCTCTGCTTTTTCTAAATCCAGCTTGAATATCTGGAAGTTCACAGTTCACATACTGTTGAAACCTGGCTTGGAGAATTTTGAGCACTACTTTACTAGCGTGTGAGATGAGTGCAATTGTGCGGTAAATTGAGCCTTCTTCGGCATTGCCTTTCTTTGGGACAAGAATGAAAACTGACCTTTTCCTTTACTTTAACTTAAAATACTTAAACTTAAAAAATATGGTCAGTATATCATCCTTCTAATATCTGGAAAATAAAATATTAAAATGCACAAGAAGAAACAATGTAATTTCTTTTCCTCTCTGGCTATGATTTTGATGCCACGAGCTATTGAAAACACAGATTCAGACATTCTTTAAACAAGTCATATACAAAGCACAAAAATGTACCTCATCCTTGAGACCTGGGTGCCAAAAATTGTCTAGTCTCTTATGTTTATCAGATACTAGGAATGGAGTGCATAAAAATCTAAAAGACTTATATGTACACCATGAAGTGAAGGAAAACCTGGGTCTTACTACAGCTTCATAAAATTAAAAGCAAAACTAGAAGAAATAAGAACAATACTTATAAAAGATGATTCAATTATAAAGCCACTTATATAAGCAATGGCAGGCCAAATAGACTATAAATATACAATACAAAGGATAACATAATCAAGGATATTTTACTGTTCTGAAAAGTTTTGTTCCTAAACTTTTATGCATTCTAAATGAGTCCAAAATCAGCTCTAATAGAGAGAACAGAACTAATTCTCAGACAATAGATGGTAATAAAAATGCTAGAGACCTCTGAAATTGCCAGGCTCAATAATCTTCCTTTGAGTCATGGAGAACCTAAGGGCTAGACAGTGAAATCGCCTACACTGAAAAACATAGATTATTAAAATCACACTTGGAACAAAAGCACACCACCTAATTTCCAACTCAGTTCTCTAAACTGTCAGCTGAGACTAGTGCTAATAAAATCTGAAGAGTTAATATTAAATGTGCAAATATGTATAAAAAGGAGATTTATACTATTTACCCTTTTCAAAGCCTTGGCTGTACAAAGGGCATTAAATCACAGACCTTAGATATACAAGAACAGGAACAATATTATCAGGTCATAGACCACATTTTTTACTTACTCATTTCTGCCTTATGATTCACTTAACCTAACATTCATCCTTCACCCAATATATTATATATTTCTAAAGGTTCTTCTATTTTCTGAGCAAGGCTACCACTGAAATCTTGGCCCCAAATGAAAACAAATGATCATTTGATGAGACATTCACCTTGAAGAAATTTTGCTCTGGACTACTTGAATTAAGATCACCACTTATACCACTGACAATCAATAACAGTTTGGTTGCTTAAATCTCTGGCCAATGTACTTCTTTTTGTAGTAAAATATCTAACTCAAAAATGGAATATATTTTATTTAATAAGGTAATGTACAATTTCAAAAATTAATTGCTATTATTTCATGTAGCTGTCTAGCCATTTAAAATCCCATGCACTTTTTTGGTAACTATTCTCAAACCAAACACTAATCTGTAGGCCAGGCTCTGAAGCTGTTTTGTAATCTTATGAGTCACTTGGAAGTGCCCAAAGGGGTCCCATGTGGATTCTTTATGTTGCAACAATTCATATATTAAAAACATGATGTAAGACGGTTTCAGTTAGCAAAATATAAGTCCAGCAGAAAAACAGATGATATATGTTATTGTCTTGTGTTCCCTGTGAGATACAAACTTTTGTATATCATCTCAAGCCTACATGTTAATCCCTGCTGCTAGGCCTAAGGTTTGATTACATAAGAAGACATAAGAGGCTTGGATTTGATCCATGGGTTGAAAAGATTTCCTGGAGGAGGGCATGGCAACCCACTCCATATTCCTGCCTGGAGAATCCCATGGAGAGAGGAGCCTGATAAGCTATAGTTCATGAGATCACATAGAGTTCGACATAATTGAAGCAACTTAGCATGCGTGCACACACAAGACCTGTTATAAGATTTCACAGAAAATATTTCTATAAAGAAATGGGAAAACCCTCCTGTTTGGAACCCATCCGAAGGGAAGTCCAACCTGATTAGCTAACCCAACAACAAAGATTTGATTTAAAAAAAAAAAAAAAAAAAAAAAAACAACTGATCACCCTGAAACCAAAGACTTAAAGTCTGAGGCCTCAAGAGGAGTCAGGTACCATAAGTAACACATAGAGGAGCTTCACTGAAAGTTTTTGGGGATCTTGTAATATAAGTATTACATTCTTAAGACTCCTCTAAACAGGTATAATACAAAGTGGTGAGAGATTGACTACACTTCACCTTGGAAACAGGAGAATTTTGAACACCGTAGGCATCTATGAATTTGGATTCTCACCAGCAGTGTACATTAAAGCAGTCCAAGAGATGGTTTCTAGGAGGGATGTGCCTAAGATCACATTGTTCTCGACCCCTATATCACTTCTAGTAATGACAGCTCTTTTGTACTCACAAATTGCAACTCAGTGTTGCAGCACGTACATTCAAAATTAGATTATGTAAACTGGGAAGAGAGTCAGTTCAGTTCAGTTACTCAGCGGTATGTGAGTCTTTGCAACCCCATGGAATGCAGCATGCCAGCCTTCCCTGTCCATAACCAACTCCCGGAGTTTGCTCAAACTAATGGCCATCGAATTGGTGACACCATCCAACCATCTCATATTCTGTCATCTCCTTATCCTCATGCCTTCAATCTTTCCCAGCATCAGGGTCCTTTCTAAGGAGGCAGTTCTTCGCATCAGGTGGCCAAAGTATTGGAGCTTCAGCTTCAGCTGAAAGAAGAAGAGTAGCAACACTTGAAGAAAAGGCAACTCTGTTTTGGGGAACTTCTGTAATGCCTGACAGAGAGGTGATTATAGACATAGGTGTGATACCCCCTATTAATTCTTAGATGTTCTCTAGGAAAATTTGCAGAGAATTCCAACTAAATTAGGCAGAGGACAGAAACCCATTATATAACCCATTGATCACTTTATACAACCCATATGTGTGTGTGTATATATATATCATTTCTAGTAATGAGAGCTCTTTTGTACTCACAAATTGGTAGGACCAAAGAAACTTCAGTTGACATAATCTCTGTCTCCTAGCCAGCTATGGGCATTTATACACCTTGTAGCGTCTGTTTGAGTACTTTTAATCAAAATCCCAGTTTTTACATCCCAAAAAGTCAAAGCCAATATTCTGAAGTAAACTGTTACTTGTCTACCTGAGTCCACTATGATCTGACTTTTCTCTGAATTTGCATGTCAGTTATCACCTCTACTATCCATTTAGTAAGCATTATTATAAACTCATTTCTGCCATTACTTATATTACAATTCTCCAATGCCTAAAACTGCAGAGTTAGGTTTCACAAAGGTAGGTTGATCTCTCTTGTGTATGTGTGCTGAGTCATGTCTGACTCTTTGTAACCCCATGGACTGTAGCCTGCCAGGCTCTTCTGTCCATGGGATTATTCAGACAAGAATACTGAAGTTGCCATTTCCTCCTCCAGGGAATATTCCTGACCCAGGGATTAAACCCACATCTCAAGTGGCTCCTGCATTGGCAGGCAGATCCTTTACCACTGAGCCACTTGGGAAGCCCCTGATTTCCCTCAGTACGCTGCAAATGCTGAGATTGTTGGCACTTGTCTTTAGCTTAGAGTAGTTTCCAACATGTATGACAACGTAGAGACTTAAAAACTCTCAAATGGATGCATGAATGGAATATTTAATTTTCTACCACTGAGGCTATTATGGTCTTACCAAAGGACATGCCCAATGCTGTAACATGGTTTGGTTCATCTATTTATTCTGCATTATAGAACCATAATAAATAAATTGCCAAATTCTTCCTCTCAGTAGAATGTGGTGATTCTCTGGGACAATTATTCATTTGTCAGAATTGTATTTTGATAAAAGTACAAAGAGAAAGGTGAAAAAATGGGCAAAAATCTGCTGATAAATTTAAATTTTTTTACTAAAATCACAGCAGTAAAACAGCTGAAGCTCAAATGTAGAGAATCATGTCTCCTGAAAATAAATATCCCCCAAGCTCATAAACACCAAGGCTAGTGGTCAGGAATGAACAGATGTTTATTGCCTCATGCACCCTCTGCTACTCTGGGATAATCTCTTAAATATCCCAAATCCAGTTTGAATTTAAATTAGATTCATATTTTCTTTCACGATTATTCCATTAAAAATATCATATGATTAGCCAATTAAATGGAGGAAAAAATCAGTAGGAGAGCAATCCCCTTTAATATTTTCAATTAAGATGTAGTGTGGCCAATAAAAACGGCTTACATTTTCATTTTATGGGTACCTATGGAGAGCATTATGACACAAATGACTCAGAAGAAGGTAATCGTTTCAAAATATATTGTAGTGGAAGACTGTAAACAGTGCAGTGTGTTAGCTTACAGGGGATGTGATGAAAATATAAAGTTTTTTTCAAAGGGGATTCATGTTTATTTTATGGTCTTTTAGGGTGCTTGTGCCTGCCAATTTGCAGCACATATTTCTAAAATGTCATGGACTGTTTTCTCCCAGGAAAGGGTGGGAAGGTGAGAATATACCCATTAGGGGATAATATGATTTCAAGAAGAGAGTCGTGTAGCAACTCCATCCTGTCTGCTGCCTAGATTTGAAATGGCACTTCACCGGGGCATAGTATAAAGTCTTATTTTCTTATAGGACCATAAGGAGAAGACTGAAAGGCTGGAACTACGTGATGTCAAATGCAGCAAGGAATATGGAAAATTGCTAATGTTCAGCATAGCCTCATGCACTTTGAAATTTGGACTGAATCATTTCATCTCTGACTTCTTGTGACTTTGTGACTCCAATTAATATCAATATCAGTAGTTCTTAATGGTCATAGTATGTCATAGAACACTTTTACAAGCTCTCCTGTACATGCGATTTTATTGAATTAGAATAGCAATGATAAAATTCTCATGGGCAGGGGAAGGTCCTCAGTTCTCTCATATTAAAAGGGTTTAACATAGTTTGATTTAGAATGTGTATACTTGATTTTGACTGAGAGTCTAGCAAGAACTTATTGGCTAAAGATCTATCCTTGTACATAGAAGTTTCATATTTAGTCCTCTGTGTAAAAGCAAACCAATAGTTGAGAATGCTTCTCAACAAACTAAAGGAGTAATACAAAAAATAATCAAAGTAACTAGAATTAAACATATATACAACTAATAACAGAATTTTTTTAGTTTTAAAAAAGTTTTAAAATGTGCTTATCATGTGTTAGGTACTGTACAAAATTTTTAATTTGCATCTTTTTCACATTTCAGTGAGACTGGTGTTGTCATTAGACTCAACAAAGACCACATAGCTAGCACATAGCAGCAAGTTGGAGCTAGAGACATATTTGTATGTAGTTTATCCTGTGCGTATATGTGCTCAACACTGCACAGGAAGGACTGGAATAAACAAAGGTGAGCAAATAGGTCAAAATCCCTTCCCTCATGGAGTTTGCATTCTATTTTATTTTGGTTATAAATTGGGTATAATTAAAACTTGTTCCCCAAGCTATTTCACAAGATTTCTCCTATTTTCAATGAATTTGATGAATAATTAAAAGTCTGAGGGAGAACACTGAACTGAAACCTTTTCTTTCCCTATATCTCATGCCTATTCAAAATGGGCCAATGCTTCC
The DNA here is from genome assembly GCF_001704415.2 of Capra hircus. Taxonomy (NCBI): domain Eukaryota; kingdom Metazoa; phylum Chordata; class Mammalia; order Artiodactyla; family Bovidae; genus Capra; species Capra hircus. The sequence continues at coordinate 17,963,392 of NC_030831.1, read as the reverse complement.
TATTTTCATGTTTTCTCAGTAATATATAAACTACATCAACATTTGATTCAAATCCCAGGCTTCAGGGATGAGTTAGATTTATTTTTTGCATATGGAAAATATCAGGAGAATACTACAATCATTTTCGGCCACAGGCAAAAATAAAATTTAGAAGTTTGTTGTGTTCATTACTCTACCCCTACACATCTAATTCATATTTCTCTAATGATTGTGTTATTTATTTTCAGAATTGTCATATAGAAAGTATCTTAACTCTATTCACTTAAAGAGTTGAAACATCACTCCTCAGAGGAAGACTTTAGTGTTCATAATGATCCAGTATTTAAATGGGAGTATGTGGCACTCTGAAAGGGAAATTTCAGGTATGACACTGGGTAGGAAAGACATTTACAAGTATGGAAACCTTCAGTGCTATCCTTAACATAATGTTGCATAAATAATAAATGACATGATCTGCACACACAACTTAAGCAATCTTGTGTTTTCCTTACCTTTCTTTATCTCTGCCCACAATATCTTGTGTGTATTTCCCAATTAAGATGAACTTGCTAAAGTTTTCATATGTTTGTTCTGCTTATCCTACAGTGTTTATTTGCAACTAATCATACTATTGTAATATTATAAGGATGGCAATAGCAACATGTACTTTTTAAATACATTTCTAAGTTTTCTATGTGTTTATATGTCTATATATACACGCATGCTAAGTTGCTTCAGTCATGTCTGACTCTTTGCGACCCTATGGACTGTATAACCCGCCAGGCTCCTCCATCCATGGGATTCTCCAGGAAAGAATACTGGAGTGAGTCGCCATTCCATTCTCTAGGAGATCTTCCTGACACAGAGATTAAACCCATGTCTCTTATGTCTCCCACATTGGCAGGAGGGGTCTTTACCACTAGCATCACCTGGGAACCCATATGTATTGGTGTATAATGGTCTTAGATAAAATGCATCTTGAGTGGCAAAATTTTGAGTAGGTAGAGTATGATATAAACTGAGGACTTGTACTGTGAATGTATAAGGCAACTTACGGTCATGTACAAAGGCGCCTGGCAGGCTGGAGTCCATGGAGTCATAAAGGGTCAAACACAACTAAGTGACTTATTTGGCTTTTAATATTGGATTTTTTACATACAAGTTACAGTAACATAACCTTGGTCTCAGTTTACGGACCTGGAATACAAATATATACCTATTTGAATTCTTTTTTTTTTAAATGATACATTTTATATAAAAATTTTAAGCATAGTTTCTGGTACATAGAACAGAGTCTGTGTGTGTGCATGCTAAGTCACTTCAGTCTTGTCTGACTATTTGCAACCTCATGGACTGTAGGCCACCAGGCTCCCCTGTCTATGGGATTCTCCAGGCAAGAATACTGGAGTGTTGCCTTGTCCTCCTCCAGGGGATCTTCCCAACCTAGGGATTGAATCCGCCTCTCTTAGGTCTCCAGCACTGACAGGTGGGTTCTTTACCATTAGTGCCACCTGGGAAGCCCAATGCCAACATTAGCTTTGTCATCATGCAGTTGTCTTACATGTTAAAGCATAGACAGAATTTTGGTTATTTGACAATAAAAGTTTTACTGTTATCCATTCTTATGTCACTTAAAACTTTCATAACGTTGAAAAACGTCCATAAAATGGACAGCTGTATGATCAACATGATTTGAAGACCCTTCAGCTAAAAATAAAACAAAACATATTCCTCACACTAAGCTTGACATTCTTTCTTTCAGGTCATTTATTCACATTATCATGATTCTAAAATGTTAATTGGCTATGGTTTCTGATAAGGAAGTTACTTTGTGTTAAAATGACTCTGTATGCAGAAAAATCTCTCTAGCCTATGTTATAGTCATTTCCCTAGTGCAGGTTATTTGGCAGATCAATCCAAGTTCTTCTGTTTTTAAGGTATGTTTCTTACCTCTGCCTTGTGTGTCAAAAAAAAAGATTGACAAGATTGCTGAATTAAATCTGAATTTAGTCCTAAATCTAGTCAACATTATAAGGAAGCAGGGCACAAAGGTCACCATTCTAATTTATATATTTTCTAATTAATTTCCATAGTTTGGGTATTCAACCGTTGGCCCAATGTCAGAATCTGAATGTGAAGACTTTAAAAGAGCTTCCTATAAGATTAGCTCTTTACTTCTGACCCTGTTTAATTGTCAACTGCATCTTATTTTACTGTTAATTAACTTTATTTCACAGCTTTACCACAATCAAAGAAATTACTCCTTCTTTAGATTCTTCCTCCTGAAAGAATAGATCATTTTAGTGCGATCTCAAAATGGAGACAAGCCAAACATTACGCTTACTCAACTATTATTGACCTGGATTTAGGCTCTGTTTTTTAAAATTAGTATGATGACTTGACAACAGAAGGATCAAAATTGAGGTAGAAATAAGCTTTTTAAAGAGAAATTTTATGCTATTCTTTAAATTCTAAATACCTGATATAGAACATGTTCTTAAAATAATCTAAAGAATAGATGACTGAATGACTCAATAAATGTAGCAGGCATCTTATAATCTGTTCATGCATCTATTTTTCACTATTTGCATGAACTTTAACATTAATAAATCAAAAGATCCTGAGCCTTAGTTTACATATCTGCAGTTTAGAAAAATAGTATTTCCTAAACAGTCAATATTTTCAAGATCAAATGAAACAATATAATTAAATTGCTTTGAAAATTGTAAAAGTAAGGTATAGTATATTTTGACAGTTATTTTTAAAAAAGACCACACCGTACAAAGATGCTCAGTTCAGTTCCATTCAGTCTCTCAGTTGTGTCTGACTCTTTGCAACTCCATGGACTGCAGCAAGCCAGGCGTCCCTGTCCATCACCAATTCCTGGAGTTTACTCAAATCCATGTCCATTGAGTCAGTGATAACTGTCTAACCATGTCATCGTCTATCATCCCCTTCTCCTCCCACCTTCAATCTTTCCCAGCATCAGGGTCTTTTCCAATCAGTCAGTTCTTTTCGTTAGGTGGCTAAAATATTGGAGCTTCAGCTTCATCATCAGACCTTCCAATGAATATTCAGGACTGACTTCCTTTAGAATGGACTGATTGGATCTCCTTGCAGTCCAAGGGACTTTTAAGAGTCTTCTCCAACACCACAGTTCAAAAGCATCAATTCTTTGCTGCTCATCTTTCTTTATAGTCCAACTCTCACATCCATGCATGACTACTGGAAAAACCATAGCTTTGACTAGATGAACCTTTGTTGGCAAAGTAATGTCTCTGTTTTTTAATATGCTGTCTAGGTTGGTCATAACTTTTCTTCCAAGCAGCAAGCATCTTTTAATTTCATGGCTGCAGTCACCATCTGCAGTGATTTTGGAGCCCCCCAAAAATAAAGCCTGTCACTGTTTCCATTGTTTCCCCATCTATTTGCCGTGAAGTGGTGGGACCAGATGCCATGATCTTAGATTTCTGAATGTTGAGTTTGAAGCCTTAAGAAAGTGTCCATTGTGGTGCAGGCAAAGTGGAGGCGAGCAATTGCAGGGCAGGAAGAGCAAAAAATTAGTTTCTCATGGACCTATGTCCTCTCTTCATAGAATCAAATCCTTAATCTATTATTCATATATTAATACTATCTTTATAATCATAGACTGGGAGAAAATATTTGCAAATCACATATTTGGTACAAAACGTGTACGCAGAGTATATAAAGTGCCTCTAAACTCAACTAAGCAAGCAACTCAATTATAAATGGGTCAATATGTGAGAATAAAAATTTTAAAATATACATGCCAACTAAGAATACTTTTAGCATTTTAAAAATATTCAAAATATTCAACAAGATTTGTTATCAGAGAAAGCAAGCTAAAATTTACAAAAATAAATTTGAAAGATTGTCAATTTTTCAAAATGGGCCGAAGATCTTAACAGACACATCACCAAAAAATATATACAAATCGCAAAAAAGGGTATGAAGACACTCTACATTGTACTATCATCAGTGACATGAAAATTAAAACAATAGTGAGATTGCACTACACACCTATTAGAATGACCAAAATTCAGAATGCTGAGAAGGATGTTGAACAACAGAGATCCTCATACATTGCTAATGGAAATGCAAAATGAAATAGTCACTTCAGAAGACAGTTTGCTTCTTACAAAACTAAGTTTACTCTTATCATACAGTTCAATAACTGTACTCCATGGTGTTTACTAAAAGGGGTTGAAGACTTATGTCCACAAATAATATGACATTATTATGACATGTCATTTTACATTTGTCCAAACCTATAGACTGTGTAATACCAAGATTGAACCCTACAGTAAACTATGGACTTTGGGTGGTTATGATATGTCAGTGTAGGTTCATTTAGTTGTAATTAATGTGACACTTTAGTAGGGGATGTTGATAATGGAGGAAGATATACATGTTTGAGGGAAGGCTTTTATGAAACTTCTACTATCCTCTCAATTTTGCTGTGAGCCTAAAACTGCTCTAAAATATAAATTATTAAAAAAAATGACAGAGCAAATCTAACTCTCATATCCTACTGATTAGAGTAAATCACAGATCAGTTCAGTTCAGTTCATTTCAGTCGCCCAGTCATGTCCGACTCTTTGTGATCCCACAAACCCCAGCTCGCCAGGCCTCCCTGTCCATCACCAACTCCCAGAATCCACCCAAACTGATGTCCATTGGGTCGGTGATGCCATCCAACCATCTCATCTTCTGTCATCCCCTTCCCCTTCTGCCCTCAATCTTTCCCATCATCAGACTCTTTTCAAATGAGTCAGCTCTTTGCATCAGGTGATCAAAGTATTGGAGTTTCAGCTTCATCAGTCCTTCCAGTGAACACCCAGGACTGATCTCCTTTAGGATGGACTGGTTGGATCTCCTTGCAGTCCAAGGGACTCTCAAGAGTCTTCTCCAACACCACAGTTCAAAAGCATCAATTCTTCAGTGCTCAGCTTTCTTTATAGTCCGACTCTCACATCCATACATGACTGCTGGAAAAATCACAGTAGTAGTGGAGTAAACTATTTTGCATCCCCATTATAAATCAGCTTATCAGCTTCTTATAAAATTGAATATGCATTTATCATGCAACTCAAAAATCCCACTCAGGTATTTATCTCAGTGAATTATAAAAGTATGTTTACTAAAGTTTACAGAACTTTTATTTATTAATCACCCCAAATTGGAAACACCTCAAATGACCTTCAACATGTAAATGCATAAATGTTTTCTGTACATTTATGCAATGGACCACCACTCAGTTATAAAAAAGGAATGTACTAGTAATTCAGATAATATAAAGATCCTTAGGAGAAGGCAATGGCAATCCACTCCAGTACTCTCGCCTGGAAAATCCCATGGATGGAGGAACCTGGTAGGCTGCAGTCCATGGGGTCACACAGAGTTGGACACGACTGAAGAGACTTAGCAGCAGCAGCACACAGTTACAAGCATAATGTAGATGGATCCTAAACTACATATCATGTGTAATTCATAAATGAGATTGTGCTTACATAAAGAAATGATCCTCTTAAGTGTAGAATTAATGGACTTTTAGATATGCAGATGATACCACCCTTATGGCAGAAAGTGAAGAGGAACTAGAAAGCCTCTTGATGAAAGTGGAAGAGGAGAGTGAAAAAGTTGGCTTAAAGCTCACCATTCATAAAACTAAGATCATGGCATCTGGTTCCATCACTTCATGGGAAATAGATGGGGAAACAGTGTCAGAATTTATTTTTGGGGGCTCCAAAATCACTGCAGATTGTGATTGTCGCCATGAAATTAAAAGACGCTTACTCCTTGGAAGGAAAGTTATGACCAACCTAGATAGAGTATTAAAAAGCAGAGACACTATTTTGCCAACAAAGGTCCATCTAGTCAAGGCTATGGTTTTTCCAGTAGTCATGTATGGATATGAAAGTTGGACTATGAAGAAAGCTGAGCACCGAAGAATTGATGCTTTTGAACTGTGGTGTTGGAGAAGACTTTTGAGAGTCCCTTGGACTATAAGGAGATGAAACCAGTCCATTCTAAAGGAGATCAGTCCTGGGTGTTCATTGGAAGGACTGATGCTAAAGCTGAAACTCCAATACTTTGCCCACCTCAAGTGAAGGGTTGACTCATTGGAAAAGACTCTGATGCTGGGAGGGATTGGGGGCAGGAAGAGAAGGGGACAACAGAGGATGAGATGGCTCGATGGCATCACTGACTTGATGGACATGAGTTTGGGTGAACTCCAAGAGTTGGTGATGGACAGGGGGGCCTGGCGTGCTGCAATTAATGAGGTCACAAAGAGTTGGACACAACTGAGCAACTGAACTGAACTGAACTGACACAATATCCGTTCTGTGTTGGTGCTTGTATTTAAGACTGTAAATCTCATCAGCTTTTGCACAGTTAATGTCTCTGTTAGACTCATTAAAAAAAAAGTATCTTCTATGGTTAATAAAATGTCAAGACTGCACCTGCTATTATGCTAGCTTTCATTCTTGCATATTTTCACAGGGAACTTGCTTTAATGAATTTATTTTGAGAAGTTTTAAATCAAATTCTATGTCAGGATTTTACATTAATGTCCAATAGGTGGTTAGATTTGTTCAATGTTAAAACAGGTATTATGGTAACTTCCTCATCAGTTAAATTACTAATTTAAAGTACAATAGGTTTTTTATTGAGAGAAACTAACTTATAGAGAAATTTCACTGAGAGTAGACAACTGTTAAGGCCCTTTGTTGTACAGAATGCTGTGCTTTAATAAATCATGATGTTGTAATAGGAAAAAAAAAAAAAAAGATCCTTAAGTGCATTTTGCTAACTGAAATAAGTGGGAAGAAAAAAGCCACAAATTGTATACTTTTAATTTTTTAAATGGTGTATAATTCTGTAAAACATGAAACTAAACTACCAGTGTATCAGTAGTTGCCAACATTTAGAGCACCATAATAGTTTCTCTGCAAAGGACAATAAGTGTACATTACAGAGGGAGCAGTAAAGGAGTTGAACTCTATGGCACTATGATGATGTATACGTGAGTGTGTGTATTTGTATATGTTGGAAGGATTCAAGATGAAATCAGATTGTGACAAATAATTCTAACAGTATTACAAATTAGTAACATTACTGAAGGAAGTATGTAAGAATGGAGCTGATTTAATAAACTTTAGGATAGCTTTTATTTTATTCAAAATATTTTCTAATATTTAAACAAAATTAAAAGTTAAAAAGGAAAATACATACTTATACTCTTCATAATTTTAAAAGATAAATGTAATATACATTTACTCTAAATTTATATATAGATAAAATATTTTATTTTTTTGAGTCATAGAAATTTTAGAATCAGATTGATTATATTTTGAGTAGTAAATCAATGCCTAGTTATCTTTTTGTTATTCCTTTGTTTCTTAAATCCATTGTAGTAAGATATCAAATGATGAATATATTCAATTAAAAAAAATTGATCTTTGCTTTGCAATATAATATATGATACATTTTATGAATACTTCATGTGTCCTTGGGGTGAAGATGCATCCTGTGATTGTTTGGTACAGTATTTATATATACCATTTGGGTCAAGCTTGTTATTTGTATTGTTCAAATCTTCTATATAATTTTACTGATTTTGTTTTTTTCTAATGTATATAGAAAGAAATATCTTAAAATGGCCCATTATAATAATAAATTTGTTTCTTTTAATCCTTTGTTTTGTATATTTTAATTTGCTATTACTTTTTGTGTTTTGCTTTGGAGGACTTGAAGACTTAGAGTTGTAATATATTCCTAATAGACTGGCCCTTTAGTCGTTATACACTGTCTCCTAACCAGTGCTTTGGAAGCATGTCACAAATATTTGTATCTTGTGTTTTCATTTTCAATCAGGTCTAACTGTTTTCAATTTTTCTTCATTTTTTTTTTAAATTTTACCCATGTGTTGTCAAAAAGAATATTATTTAGTTTCCAAATATTTATAAACCTTCTAGAAATATTTTTAGGTATATTTATTTTTATTGTCCCAGTATATGCCCTATCTTGGAAAATGGTCTTCATGAACTTAAAAAGGATATGTATATTCTGATGTTAATGGTTGGAATGTTCCATAAATGTCAATTAAAATTTATTGATCAATATTGCTGTTCATGTTTCTGTATCTTTACAGATTTTCTAATCTTTCAATTATTGAAAGAGGGATGTTAAAATATATCAATGCAATTGTAGATGTGTCTATTTCTTCTCAATGTTCTTTGAACTTTGTCTTTAATTTTATTTAAACTTTGAATTTCTGTTACTAGTTATGTAAGCCTTAATGATTGTTGTGTTCTCCTGATATAGAGCCTCTTTGTTTTTGCACAATTTTTTATATCTGATATATTGAGGCACCCCAGTTTTATTTTGAATGTTGCCAGCTTGTCATATTTTCCCCATCCTTTACTTTTATTTTAATGTGGTAGTATCATATCTAAAAAGTGCATTTCTAACAGGCAACCCATAGCTAGATTCTCACTTTTTAATGCCTTTAAATTATTATAATTAATGTGATAATTTATATTGCTTTAACTTTTCAATTTTGTTATTGGATGTTTATCCTATATATAATATTTTCCCTTTTTAAAACATTTTCCTTCCGTTTTTGAATTAGATTTCTTTTTGTTTTCCATTATATCGCATTTGTCAGCTTATTAAGTATGCCATTTTTTTCAGTTCTGGAGATTATTTTAATCAGTTTTTATTAATTTATTTTAATTGGAGGCTAATTACTTCACATTATTTAAAAATTTTTACTATATATAAAATTCTAGATATTTACTAGATATGAAATTCTAGAATGGTGATTATTTTGCTTTGGTCAGTTTCATTGGTCTTTTGCTTTTCATTGCATCAATGTTTTATACTCTAATATCCTACATTTTATTTCTCTGTATATAATGGGGATTTTTTTCCATCTAGATTTTTTTAAGATTTTATTTATTTTGAGAAATGTGTTTATCATGTGCCTTGGTGTATATTTTAAAATCATTTTATGGTTGGATTTATAATTTCTAAACTCCAGGTTTGCAATTTTTATTACATCTGGATAAACTTTGGCCCTATTTATTCAATTATGTTTCTCTTCCTTCCCAGTTTCCTCTTCTCTGTGGATTCCCATTACACTTGAAGTTCTTTCCCAGCTCACTGTTTATTTTGCTTATTATTTTTTCCCTTTACTTTCATCTTCAATAATGCCACTTGCAATGTCTTCAGGTTCACTTTTCCTTTTATCTACTGTATCTAATCTGTCATTAATCTCTTCCAATATATTTTCAACACAGTCATTATATTTTTTTTTATCTAGAGCAGTTTGATTTGCATCTTTAAAAATATCTTACTCATTTCTACTTAACTGTTAAACTAATGTAATACAAATATATTATCTATTTCAATATCTCTGCTAATTTCAGTTTTGGTCAGTGCTAATTAACTGATTCTTATTTTCACCATGGGTCATAATTTTCTTTTACTCTGTATGCCTGATAATTTTTGATCATATGAAAGCTATATTAATTTGTCTTTTTTGAGTGGTGAATATTTTTGAATCCTTATACTTTTGAGCTTTCTTTCAGCACATAGTTACTTATAGACCACTCAAATACTTCAGACCATACTTCTGAAATGTTAGATGGGGGCCAGAGCTGTGTTTAATTCATGGCTAATTATTTCCCACTACTGAGGCAAAATCATTCTGATTACCCTAGTGTCATAAGAATTCATCCAGTGTCACATGAATTATTAATTTTTCCAGTCAGACAGGTAAAACCAGGCTCTATATCCGGCTCTCTGTTAGAGTCACTTTATTATCTATCTGTTCTTTTTGGTAGTTCTTTCCCTGAACTCAGATAATTAACTCATGTGCATACATTGACCTCTGTCACACTGAGTACTCATATCTGCAGATGTCGGAATTCTCTCACTTTTTGCAGTCTCAACTCTGAGGTGCTCTGTCCTGCAAGCTCTACTGCTTTGATTTTCCTGGGCTGTCACTCATAATGTCTGTTCAGGTTTGTCTGAACTACAAGTCCTTGTACAGCAGCCTAGAAATTCTCCCAAAGTCAGTAACCTGGGGTAATCAAAGGGCTCACTTTGCTTTACTTTTCTTCTTTCAGGAATCACTGTTACCTATTTTTTGATATCTAGTGTCTTAAAAAATTATTTATTTCCCCATATTTTTGTTGTTGTTTTTTCCTTAGGAGAGGTGAGGAAGGGTTCAGGTGATAGGGTAGTCATTACCATTTGTTTCTTGGCCAGAAAGAGAAGTAAAGGTTGACTGGGCTATTTTAAAAGTTTCTAACTGACATCATTTCTTCTAGAGCATCAATATAATATTTAACTTATCTGAGGATACTTCTAAAGTCACCTTTTATGAAACTGGTTTTGTTTTTAGATCTGTAGGATGCATGCCTTATCACTTAGAGTTCTTTATATATATTTCCATTTTCAACCCTTTCAGTTCATTTCAATTCACTTCAGTTCAGTCACTCAGTTGTGTCTGACTCTTTGCGACCCCATGAACCAGAGCATGCCAGGCCTCCCTGTCCATTACCAACTCCCAGAATCCACCCAAACCCATGTCCATTGTGTCGGTGATGCCATCCAACCATCTCATCCTCTGTCGTCCCCTTCTCCTCTGGCCCTCAATCTTTCCCAGCATCAGAGTCTTTTCAAATGAGTCAGCTCACCATATCAGGTGGCTGAAGTAGTAAGTCCTATAATTGTTAAAGGCATACCTGAAACTGTCTTTGGATATATGCTGGTTTTGATTGGAATCCTGTTACTTTACACAATTAAATTTAATTTCATAATCTTAAAATTTCTTTAATTTTGAGACTGTGTTGTACTTCTTTTCCACCATTCATAGCACCAGCAAACTTTATGAGTACATAGTATATACTTTGTAAATAAACAGTTTTATTGCCAATAAAAAACATTTAGATTTAATATAGAACAAATGACATTAAATGATACCTGCCTTGCTTTAATTTTCAATTCCATGAAATTATAAGATTTACCATGCTGATAAAATATATACAGTACTTTAAAAATTGCAGCCTTAAATAATAGTTGAGAATTGTGTAAATGAAAAGTACCTCCTGGGGATTTCACAGCAGAATAGGCTGTCTTATACCATGTGACAGGCATACTTTATAATCTTGTCTTTCTCAAAGGAGAACATGAAACTAATTCTGAGCATCTCAAGAGAAAAAAATATTGGCATTTAATTAACACCATAAGGCAGACAAACATAGCTCAAGTGATCTTTATCTCTGATGTTTGCCTTGGATGCTTGCAGGAATAGAAAGCTTTCAACAATTTTATGCTTTTTGTAATACCCCTTTAAGGTACCTTCAGGCATCATGCACATAAGCTACATGCATAATATGGCTTTATTTATGGAGACACTTGCTGGGGCTTGTAAGAAGCTGTTTCTATATTATTATTCAAATATCAAAATGATTATACTGTGTTATTTATGTAAGTACCTCTGGGAGAATACACTTTTCTTCTATAAAAAATAAAGTTTAAGTCATCCCTATGAAAAGTACTATAGTAATTCATTCAAAAGCCTTGATACAATTCAACAGAATTTTCAGAAGCTAGTTGAACTGACTTTGTAGGTAATTATTGACCTTTTAATGTAATGTATATTTTATTTTGGTACCATAGAAATAGAATCACAAAATTAGATTATTCAATACAAAATGAGAAAATGGTAATTGCTCTTTGATAAATATTCTAGGAAATAATTGTTTATCATTTTCTATGTCTCAAGTTATAATGAAAATATACCAAAATTTCTATGGATAAATCATCAAACTACATTTGAGGTCATTTTATGGCAGTAATGGGAGAGCAAGCAGATAATTAAACAAATGAACCAAAAAATATCAGACAGTGACACATAGATAATTTTTTAAAAGGTGACATTATGTTGGGTACCTGATAGATAGGTTTGATTTGGATTGTGTTATCACAGTCAGGAATTTCTGATGAGATACTATTTAAACTAAAATCTAAATGATCAGAAGTGAATTATAGGATAATAAGTGGAAAGAATTCTTTAGGTAAATAAATTAATTAACTCAAAGACTTTAAGGTTATTTACTAGCCAGGAAATTATTAATTTACCATTATTTAACATATAAAAATTACCTCGAGGTGCTTGTTTAACAGGATTGACAAGTTTTCTGCTTCATCAAGTCTGTTAAGATCTCAAGCTTAGACTTCACTTGATTGAGATTCCACAATATTTTGGCTGTATCATGTGTAGCACAAGGCTCTTATGAATGGTAAGTTCAAGAAAGACATTCTAGAGAATCACACATAGGTTTTTCACTTACTTAGCCTAGAAGTGATATATCACTCCCGCTTGCATTTCATTGGCCAGATCTTGTCAAACATCCCATTCAATTGTCAAGGGAGGTTAGGAGTGAAACTTCACCTGCTTAGAGTCAGAAAAAAACTAGATATTGGTGAATCTTTATAATATCTATCCTAGATAGGAAACATCTTGAACAATTTGCAGAACACAAAAAAATGGAGGGTGTTAAAGTGTAGAGATGAGGAGAAAGTCCTATAAGGTGATGTTAGAAATAGAGATCAGAATCTCATAACGATTTTGTAAGCCAGTAGTTAGTTGCTTGGATTATCACAAGTGCAATGGGAAGCTACTGTATGCTTTAAAATGGTCCTCTGATCATAGCTGTATCTTTAAAAGATCAACCTGGATGGTAAGTGGAATATGGATATTGGGCATAATAAAAAGGGTGACCAGTAAGAGGTCATTGACCAGTAGGAGATAGATGGATATGAAATTTAATAGCAAAGATCTAGAAAAGTAGAATCATTTATAAAGTTTTATAGTTAAAATTGATCTCCCAATGGATTGCATGTGGCAGGAAGGAAAATATTTATATTTCTTTCTTGAGAAATTACATGATACCTATTGGTATCTGAGATGGGGAAGACATGTAGGGAACCTGTTTGCAGTATAAATCCACATTTTTTTAAATGTATGTATGATAGGTATATCAGCAGTTATTAAAGATTTGTTGAATAGATTCTGTCACTAGTTATTCAGGAAGTCACTGAGGATGGAAATACAGATTTTTTCTGTCTTCAGCATGCAGGTGGTAGTTCCAGCCACAGATAGGAATTTACCTATGAAGACCTGATGGGTGTTATACAATTGGTTTACTGTTTTTTTTTTTTTTTATTTATTTTTTATTTTTTTATTTTTTTAAATTTTAAAATCTTTAATTCTTACATGCGTTCCCAAACATGAACCCCCCTCCCACCTCCCTCCCCATAACATCTCTCTGGGTCATCCCCATGCACCAGCTCCAAGCATGCTGTATCCTGCATCAGACATAGACTGGCGATTCAATTCTTACATGATAGTATACATGTTAGAATGTCATTCTCCCAAGTCATCCCACCCTCTCCCTCTCCCTCTGAGTCCAAAAGTCCATTATACTGTTGATATGGGACTAGAAAGAGTATCTAGGTTCTCAATCTTAACATTTCTTTCATTGTTCAATGCATTTTTCTGGAACAAACTACACACACATTTTCATTGTTGCAAACAGCATGATAAAATTTCTAGGGAATGTGCCTTAAAAATGGCCTGCCTTACTCTCAAATCAATAAGAAACTGTTTTTAAGACAGCTGCTTTTTTCTGGTGCAGAATGCATCTCAACATTTCCTGGGTGAATGGCTCTGGAGGCTGCTTCATGATTACATTTTATGTTACTTATTGAAGGACCCACAATTACTATGCCATATTTCACAGAAAAAGATGATTCTGTTGACTCTCCATTGACAAAGCTTCTGAACTAGACAATTGGTTTTATTTAAATGTCCATATTATCGTGCCTAGTTTCTTAAGGAAATAACTGAATATGTAAGATAAGAAGTCTCTGTAATCTCTACTTACTCAAATCCTATTTAACAGGATTCAAGTCTGAAGCTCAGTAAAACCTCTCTATGATACTCTGTGTGTCTCATTTTGATGTGAAAATATTCAAATTCAAATTATTAATCTGATGTTTTTCATATATATGTATATATATATATATGTACATGTATTGGTGTTGTTTGCCCAGTTGTATCTGACTCTTTGCAATCCCATGGGCTGCAGAATGCCAGGCCTCCCTGTCCCTCATCATCTCCTGAAATTTGCCCAAGTTCACGTTCATTGCATCATTGATGACATTCAGCCATCTCATCCTCCGATGCCCTCTTCTCCTATCCTTTATGCATATGTATGTATATATACATATGTATAAAAATTCAGATTAATATTTTGAATTTTGCATATTTTCACAAACCCCTGTGTTATTCCTTAGTAGATTATTAGTGTGTGATTTCTATTTTAAGTATCCCTTCAAATTTCCTAGCCTGTCTTAGATCACATTATAAGTAGGCAATAAACTCAATATCCTGAATATGTTGTTTGTACATGCAGGTGCATATTTTTGTGTATGGGTGTATAAGGGGCAGAGAAAAGAGAGGACAGGTGTCAAAATGCTAATGAGTCCATTAAAAAAAGGCATTCATTTTATTTTGGAGGGCTTCAAAATCACTGCAGATGGTGACTAGAGCCATGAAATTAAAAGATGCTTGCTTCTTGGAAGAAAAACTATGACAACCTAGACAGCATATTAAAAAGCAGTCATTACTTTACCAAGAAAGACCTGTCTAGTCAAAGCCATGGTTTTTCCAGTAGTCACATATGGATGTGAGAGTTGGACTGTAAAGAAAGCTGAGTGCCAAAGAATTGATGCTTTTGAACTGTGGTGTTGGAGAAGACTCTTGAGAGTCCCTTGGACTGGAAGGAGATCCAACCAGTCAATCCTAAATGCAACCAGTCCTGAATATTAATTGGAAGGACTGATGTTGAAGCTGATACTTCAGTACTTTGGCCATCTGATGTGAAGAGCTGACTCATCTGAAAAGAGCATGATGCTAGGAAAGATTGAAGGCAGGAGGAAAAGGGTATGACAGAGGATTAGATGATTGGATGGCATCACCGATATGATGGACATGAGTTTGAAAAGGCCCCAGGAGTTGGTGACAGAGAGGGAAGCCTGGCATGCTGCAGTCCATGGGGTTGCAAAGAGTCGGACACAAATGAGCTACTGAGATGAACTGATATATTTTAATTTTTATAATATATAAATAATAAATGCATTTTTGAGCATTTTGAAATTCTAAAAATATCCACAGAATTGCATTTTAAATAGCTCAGGGCTTCCCAGGTGGTGCTAGTGGTAAAGAATCAGCCTCCCAATGCAAGGTACATAAAAGGCTCAGTTCAATCCCTGGGCCAGGAAGATCCCCTGGAGAAGGAAATGGCAATCTACTCCAGTATTCTTCCTGGAGCATCCCAAGGACAGAAGAGCCTTATGGGATGCAGTCCAAGGGATAGCAAAGAGTCAGACACAACTGAGCAGCTGAGCACATACAAATAGTTTGGAATTTTTACAAGATCTATAAATCATACTATTATGAAATTGAACCTTATATTACTTTTTTTAGATCAAAAATCAGCCAAAGATTAGCAATTTCAAATGGTTTAAACTAATCTAGTTATATTTTTATATGTTGATGTCCCATAATACGTGATGAACATATTTTCTGCAGGGAAATGATTCTCAAATGTATGACTATAATTGGTTGTTCAGCACTCCTGATTAACATTGATTTATTTAGCAACTTAAATATTGTTAATCATTTATTTCTTTTGTATTTTTAATAAATATGATTTGCTATTTTTCTAAATAAATCCTAGTGTCTATGGATTATCATTATATTTATATAATCCTAACCAAGAATCACTAAAGTATATTGTCATTTCTAAGTTCCTTGATTCAATTTGACAAATATATATCTTGAAATGTGAATTAATTTATCATTCTATTTGAAGAAGAAAAAAATGTGTTTTAATGTACCTACTGAGTACCTTTCCTAATGCAGTGAAACCAGATTATATAATATAATTTACTTATCTTTAATAATGATGGCAAACATTTTTCATATTTTATTAGGTATTTTCTGGAATGAATTTATAATTTACTATTTTCTCTTTTGTAAACTTAGAATTTTCTCACTTTTAAAAATCTTTCACTGTATACAAGGTAATTAACTTTATCTGAATGATTTAAAAATATTTCCAAATTTTTTATTTATCTTAAATTGCTTTGTTAAATTTTAAAATACAGAAAAATAAAAACTTGAGGTGGCAAAACATATTAATATTTTCCCATATATTTTTTTAAAAATCAGCATTTACCTGATTATTCAAATGCTTATTGTTCATATAGGCTTGTTATTTATTCAAATAAACTGACACAAATTTGTTTTCAGCCAGATATAAAATTGCCAACATCAGCTGGATCATAGAAAGAACAGGAGAGTTCCAGGAAAACAACTACTTCTGCTTTATTGACTACACCAAAGCCTTTGACTGTGTGGATCACAACAAACTGTAGAAAGTTCTTAAAGAGATCAGAATACCGACCACCTTACCTGCCTCCTGAGAAATCTATATGCAGGACAAGAAGCAACAGTTAGAACTGGACATGGAACAACAGACTGGTTCCAAATAGGAAAAGGAGTACATCAAGGCTGTATATTGTCACCCTGCTTATTTAACTTATATGCAGAGTACATCATGTGAAATGCTGGGCTGGATGAAACACAAACTGGAATCAAGACTGCCGGCAGAAATATCAATAACTTCAGATACACAGATGACATCACCCTTAAAGCAGAAAGTGAAGAGGAACTTGATGAAAGAGCCTCTTGATGAAAGTGAAAGGGGAGAATGAAAAAGCTGGCTTAAAACAACATTCAAAAAACAAAGGTCATGGCATCTGGGCCCATCACTTTGTGGCAAATAGATGAGGAAACAATGGAAACAGTGACAGACTTTATCTTGAGGGACTCCAAAATCACTGCAGATGGTGATTGCAGCCATGAAATTAAAAGATGTTTGTTCCTTGGAAGGAAACTATGACCAACCTAGGCAGCATATTAAAAAGCAGAGACATTACTTTGCCAACAAAGGTCCATCTAGTCAAAGCTATGGTTTTTCCAGTAGTCATGAATGGATGTGAAAGTTGGACCATAAACAAAGCTTGCACAGAAGGATTAATGCTTTCGAACTGTGGTGTTACAGAAGACTCTTGAGAGTCCTTTGGACTGCAAGGAAATCCAACCAGTCAATCCTCAAGGAAATCAGTCCTGAATGTTCATTGGAAGGACTGATGCTAAAGTGAAACTCCAATATTTTGGTCACCTGATGCGAAGAACTGACTCACTGGAAAAGAGCCTGATACTGGGTTAGATTGAAGGAAGAAGGAGAAGGGGATGACAGAGGATGAGATGGTAGGATGGCATCACCAACTTACTGGACATGAGTTTGAGCAAGCTTCAGGAGTTGGTGATGGAGTTGGTGATGGCCTGGCATGCTGCAGGCCATGCGTCACAAAGAGTCAGACATGACTGAGTGACTGCACTGAACTGAATGTGCATTGACTCTAACTTTACGTTTTTAATCAAACATTTTCTTTTCATTTTAAAATTATATTTCTCAGTTATATGAGAGTTTAGCTTTATAGTATATTATTCCTCACATAAATATACACATGACAGTTGTGGGTAAATTATTTTATTCTCCATTAATTTTGGAAAATTATTTTCATTTCATGTACTGTGTCGAAAGAAAATTCATATCTAGTAATCTCAGTATGAATATTTTATTGAGTGAGATAGAAACTGCAAATAGGAATACTTTAAACTTGAAGTACTAAAACTGGTAAGAGGCTCAGAGGCATAATGTCATAAGAAGTCTTATAAAATGAAAATGAGGAAGCTATTTAACTATTACAATTGTTTCTTATTGCAACAGGAGTGTCCTGACAGCAGAGGATACATTAAAAGTGATTTTTTTATACCATTTTAGAAAGAACAGTTAAATTTATTTTTTACTATCCAAGGTATTTGAAAGAAATAAACTAAGTTTTGCTTACATAAATTAATTGATTTTGTATATATACTCAAGGAGTCTTCAAGCTTCATCTCCATTTTCTTTTATTTTGACAATTATAACCCATTTGTTATCTCAAGTATTGAGAGAAGCAAGACTTTCTAACATTATTTGTCTCTGAAAATAATTATTATGGCCTTTATTTTCAGAAAGTTTTAAAAATCAATTCTTCAAGGTCAACATTGTATTTACCAGGCCATTTTTGCACCATTGCCTAAGTAACTGAATAAATCATGTCGATACTATAATTATTGTGATTATTTATTGATAATTACAATATATATTACATAAAACATTTTGAAAAAAGTTTTCTTTATCGTGTTGTTAAGTGTTTTATCTATTTATGTTACACAGACATGCCGACTGTTTGAGACAACAGGTATTATTAATTCTTGAGTTTAATTCTGAATAATATATTTGATTTTCTACATACAAAATTAAGAAATGCTATATGCAGTGATAATTTTTCTCCCCTTTTCCATCCAGTTGCTACTTTTAATATTTTATGTCTTATTGACTTGGTTAGAACTTCCTGAAAAATACTTATCAGTAATAGTGATTACACTTATTGAGAAATCTAACATTGCAGGATTGTATTTAAGCTTGTAATTATTTATACATCTTTAATTGGATGGTGAAACACACCTATATTTTTAGTTATTTACAAGTAATTTAATACTATTTCAAAGAATAAATTTTTGAAATTATTATAAGTAACATACATCTCCCTACTGACATTTTTGTGCAATAGCTTATTGATTTTTAAATGATTAAATTATACATTTTTAAATATTCAATTGCAATTCTGGGATAAGATTTCTTTTCTTAGAATTATTCATCTGATACATAGAATTATTCAATAAATATTTTATTAAGATTTTACCACACACATATATACAAAAAAATTGAAGATTGAAATGATTATTATCTGTGTAGTATTAGCTTCAAAAATTATTTGGAAAATTTTGAGATTTTTTTCATTTTCTCAAACAAATTATAACTTGTAGAAACTTTTTCTTACCTGAGAATTTGAAGCAACTCAATGGTAAAACTCTTTCCTTGTGGGAAGTTAAATCTATCACAAGTTTGTCAATATCTTTCATAATTTTTTCATTATTCACCTAATGTATTACTATGATAATCATATTTTCACAAGAAATTATGAATATCAAAAAGCTTATCAATTTTGTCATGTGTTATATGCATACAATTCTATAGAATCTTTTTAAACTTTGTCTTAGATTATATTGTTTATTCTCTCTTTCAGTCAGTTGAGTTGCTCAGTCATGTCCAATTATTTGTGACCCCATGGACTGTGGCATGCCAGGCTTCCCTGTCCATCACCAGTTCCCAGAATTTGCTCAAACTCATGTCCAGTGAGTCAGTGATGCGATCAATCATCTCATCTTCTATTGTCCCCTTCTCTTCCTGCCTTCCATCTTTCCCAGCATCAGGGTCTTTTCAAATGAGTCAGTTCTTTGCATCATGTGGCCAAAGTATTGGAGGTTCAGATTCAGCATCAGTCCTTCCAATGAATATTCCAGACCAATTTCCTTTAGGACTGACTGCTTTGATCTCCTTGCAATCCAATGGATTATCAAGTCTTCTCCAGCACCACAGTTCAAAGGCATCAATTCTTCAGCACTCAGCTTTCTTTATAGTCCAACTCTCACATCCATACATCTCTTTAAAATTTCATAATTTTGTGCATTTTTATCTTGCTTTAAATAAGCAGTTTTGAATTTGACATACATGCCTCATGGTTTTTTTTAACACATTTATTAATTGTTTTATTTTGCTTTTTCTGTGAAAAGGGTTGTCCTATTTGAAAAGGAATTTAGCTATTCCTTTCCAAAATGTGTGACAAAATATATATTTCAGTACTTTTTCTGTTTTTAGTAATGAAATAATGTGAAGCTATAAATGTAGTTTGGAAAAACTCTATGAATCTTGATCTCTATCTATTTTGAGTTTTGTTTTAGAAATAATTTTAAAAATTAAAGAAACTTACTATGTATTTTGTTTGGACTGCACTCTAAATTTTATTCTATATGCTTGACATATTTTAATCAGTTGTCCTATTATGGAGATGACAAGAAAATATAGGTGAAGAACAGTTGAACAACAGTAGTTCTTCTTTGGGATTTCCTGGTGACTCAGACAGTAAAGAATCCACTTGAATAATATATATGTATATATTTAAAAGTTTATATAAAATATTATATATATTTTTATACACATACCTAAAATGAAGTTTAATTTGTAAACTAGGCACAGTAATATTAAAAACAACAATAATAAAATACAATAGTTATACAAATATACTGTATAAAAGTTATATGAATGTGGTCTCTGTCAAAATATCTTATTGTATTATACTCTCCTTTCTTGTGATGATGTAAGATGATAAAATCCTTATGTGCTGAAATGAAGTGAGGTTAGTGATACTAGGGCACTACTGATCTTCTGACAATATGCTGGAAAGAGGATCATGTAATTCACGTGATCCTGGATCATTGAGTTAAGGCAATACCAATGGATGGAGTGAGGAGCTATGAGATTTCACCATGTTAATTTGAATAGTGTGTAATTTAAAAGTATGAATTGCTTATTTCTAGAATTTTCCATTTAATGTTTTTAGACCAAAGTTGACCATGGGTAAATGAAGTCACAGAGAGACTGTAGATAACATGGCCCTATTTCAATATGTCCAAGGTTATAAATTGAAGTGATGTGCTGAGAATATTAAGTTAAGCAATTTGCATGAACTTGCCTAGAATGTTGTTTTGGAAGGGGACAGTTATCCCAGAGTAATTGTTGTTTTGTTTATGTCTTTATTTGTTCATGTGTTTATATGTTTGATTACCTATTATAAATTAGATAGAGCTTAAAATGAATGGATTTTAAGCATTCTGTCTGATGAATTTTAATAAATACATAAACAAGTATAACCACCATCTCATCCAACCATGATGGAAATATGGAAATTTTCACTAACCTAGATTCCCTTGAATATTTTTCAGATTTTTCCTGTTCCCCCAACCACTGTTCTGATTCATATTGACATAAAATTTTATCTGTCCTAAGACTGTTAGGAAATGAAAAATTTTTGTGCCTGGTTTAGCGGCTCAGCTGGTAAAGAATCCCCTTGCAATGCAGACTTGGTTTCAATCCCTGGGTTGGGAAGATCCCCTGGAGACAGGAACAGCCACCCACTCAAGTATTGTGGCTTGGAGAATTCCATGGACTTTATAGTTCATGGATTCACAAAAAAGTTGGACATGACTGAACAACCTTCACTTTTCTTTATTTAAACATAAAAGTTGATATTCCTTTATTTAGTTTTATTAATCTTCAGTTCATCATTTTAACTTCTGAGGAATATTGTATGTCTGTATATGTCATAATTTTGTTTTATCCATTCTCTTGTTGATGGACATTGAAGTTATCTCCAGTTTAGAACTCTTAGGAATAAAGTCTCTCTCAGAATACATCATCTTTTTATTTCTTTTAGTAACACCCTAAAAGAACTGATGCATTACAAGGCAGATCTATTTTAATTAAAAATAAATGATTTTTAAAATGATTCCTGCATTTGTGAAAGTCAAGTCTCTCAGTTGTGTCCAACTCTTTGCGACCCTATGGACTGTAGCCTACCAGGCTCCTCTGTCCATTGGATTTCCAGGCAAGAGTACTGGAGTGGGCTGCCATTTCCTTCTCCAGGGGATCTTTCCAACCCAGTCCTGAATTGTAGACAGACCCAACTGGGTCTCCTGCATTGCAGACAGACGTTTTAACATCTGATCCTACCAGGGAAGCTACATTTCTAATTCCCCCTAAAATTTATGAGATCCCTGTTGTTCTATTTCCTCAAGAACATTTGGTAATGATATTTCAGAATTTATTGGTACTAATAGATATGAATTGGTAATTCATAGTCTAAACTTTCTATTTTCCTATATCTATAACATCAAATTATTGTATTGTTTTTCTTTAACCTTTTATTTTATGTTGGAGTATAGTTGATTGACAGTGTTGTGTTAGTTTCAGGTGTACATCAAATTATATATAGAGAGATATTTATAGATTTATAAATACATAGATTTATATATATATATGCATATCAGAGAAGGCAATGGCACCCCACTCTAGTGCTCTTGCCTGGAAAATCCCATGGATGGAGGAGCCTGGTAGGCTGCAGTCCATGGGGTTGTGAAGAGTCAGACACGACTGAGCGACTTCACTTTCACTTTTCACTTTCATGCATTGGAGAAGGAAATGGCAACCCACTCCAGTGTTCTTGCCTGGAGAATCCCAGGGACAGGGAAGCCTGATGGGCTGCCATCTATGGGGTCACACAGAGTTGGACACAACTGAAGCGACTTAGCAGCATATATGTATGTATGTATATATATATATATATATATATATATAATTTTTCAAAATTTTTTCCCAATTAGGTTGTTACATAATATTGAGAAGAGTTCCCTGTGCTACACATTAGGTCCTTGTTTGTTATCCACTTTAACTATAGCATTGTGAACATGTCAATCCTAACCTCCCTAACTCTCCCATCCTCCCCTGATAACCATACATTTGTTCTCTAAGGCTGTGAGTCTATTTCTGTCTTGTAAATAAATTCATTTGTACCATTTTTTTAGATTCTCTATATAAGCAATATCACATGATATCTCTTTCTCTGTTTGACTTATTTCACTGAATATGATATTCTCTAGTCCCATCCATGGTGCTGCAAATGGTGTATTTCATTTTTTAATGCTTGAGTAACATTCCATTGCATATTTGTAACTCTTTATCCATTTCTCTGTTGGTAGACACTAAGTGTGCTTCCATATTTTGGCTAATGTAAACAGTGCTGCAATGGAACTTGTCCAAAATATTGCAGAAGAAGGAAAACTGCTAAACTCATTCTATGAGGCCATCATCACCTTATACCAAAAACAGGCGAAGATACCACATTAAAAAAAAAAGAAAAGAAAAGAAAATTACAGGCAGGCCAATATCACTGATAAACATAGATGTAAAAATCCTCAACAAAATACTAGCAAATGTAATCCAACAATACATGAAAAGGATCATATACCATGATCAAGTGGCATTTACCCCAGGGATGCAAAGATTTGTTTTTAATGTCTGCAAATCACTATGGTACACCACATCAGCAATTGAAGAATAAAAAGCATAAAATCATCTCAATAGATGCAGGAAAAACTGTTGACAAAATTCAACACCTATTTATAATAAAAGCTCCAGACAGTGGGCATAGAGGGAACATACCTCAACATAATAAAGGCCATATAGGACAAACCTACAGCTAACATACTCAACTGTGGAAAGACAAAAGCATTTCCTCTAAGATCAGAAATAAGACAAGACCACTTTTATTAAAACTTTTAAATGTGTTTCTTATCTATTATTTTAATATTATTATTTTATGAAGTTCACAAATGTTTTGCATTTGGTATTTTGTCTTTTTAATGAATTGTCACTCTGCTTATTTAACTTATATGCAGAGTACATCATGAGAAACGCTGGGCTGGAAGAAGCACAAGCTGGAATCAAGACTGCCGGGAGAAATATCAATAAACTCAGATATGCAGCTGACACCACCTTTATGGCAGAAAATGAAGAGGAACTAAAAAGCCTCTTGATGAAAGTGAAAGTTCAGTTCAGTCGCTCAGTCGTGTCCGACTCTTTGCGACCCCATGAATCTCAGCACGCCAGGCCTCCCTGTCCATCACCAACTCCTGGAGTTCACTCAGATTCAAGTCCATCGAGTCAGTGATGCCATCCAGCCATCTCATCCTCTGTCATCCCCCTCTCCTCCTGACCCCAATCCCTCCCAGCATCAAAGTCTTTTCCAATGAATCAACTCTTCACATGAGGTGGCCAAAGTACTGGAGTTTCAGCTTCAGCATCATTCCTTCCAAAGAAATCCCAAGGCTGATCTCCTTTACAATGGACTGGTTAGATGTCCTTGCAGTCCAAGGGACTCTCAAGAGTCTTCTCCAACACCACAGTTCCAAAGCATCAGTCCTTCAGTGCTCAGCCTTCTTCACAGTCCAACTCTCATATCCATACATGACTACTGGAAAAACCATAGCCTTGACTAGATGGACCTTAGGTCGGCAAAGTAATATCTCTGCTTTTGAATATGCTATCCAAGTTGGTCATAACTTTTCTTCCAAGAAGTAAGCGTCTTTTAATTTCATGGCTGCAGTCACCATCTGCAGTGATTTGGGAGCCCCCAAAAAATAAAGTCTGCCACTGTTTCCACTGTTTCCCCATCTATTTCCCATGAAGTGATGGGACCGGATGCCGTGATTTTCATTTTTTGAATGTTGAGCTTTAAGCCAACTTTTTCACTCTCCTCTTTCACTTTCAGCAAGAGGCTTTTTAGTTCCTCTTCACTTTCTGCCATAAGGGTGGTGTCAGCTGCACAAGTGAAAGTGAAAGAGGAGAGTGAAAAAGTTGGCTTAAAGCTCAACATTCAGAAAACTAAGATCATAGCATCTGGTCCCATCACTTCATGGGAAATAGATGGGGAAACGGTGGAAACAATGTTAGGCTTTATTTTGGGGGGCTCCAAAAATCACTGCAGATGGTGATTGCAGCCATGAAATTAAAAGACTCTTACTTCTTGAAAGGAAAGTTATGACCAACTTAGATGGCATATTCAAAAAGAGAGACATTACTTGACAACAAAGGTCCGTCTAGTCAAGGCTATGGTTTTTCCAGTAGTCATGTATGGATGTGAGATTTGGACTGTGAAGAAAGCTGGGTGCTGAAGAATTGATGCTTTTGAACTGTGGTGTTGAAGACTCTTGAGAGTCCCTTGGACTGCAAGGAAATCCAACCAGTCCATTCTAAAGGAGATCAGTCTGGGTGTTCTTTGGAAGGAATGATGCTGAAGCTGAAACTCCAGTACTTTGGCTACCTCATGTGAAGAGTTGACTCATTTTAAAAGACTCTGAATCTGGGAGGGATTGGGGGCAGGAGGAGAAGGGGACAACACAGGATGAGATGCCTGGATGGTTGGATGGCATCACTGACTCGATGGATATGAGTGAACTCTGGGAGTTGGTGATGGACAGGGAGGCCTGGCGTGCTGCAGTTCATGGTGTGGCAAATAGTCGGACACGACTGAGTGACTGAACTGAACTGAATTGAACTGGGAGTTGTCAAAGTATTCTGATACAAGTCCATCAGATATATTCATTGAAAATATTTTCCCTCAATCTGTGGCTTATAGTTTCATTTTTTAATGATTTATTTGGAAAAGAAGATATATTTTGATATAATCCATTTTGTTGCTTTTTTTCTTTTTTTCTTAGCTTTTTGTCTTATCTAAAATCTAACCCGAGGTTACATAATATTTTCCTTTGCTTTGTTGGAAAGCTTTATACCGCAGCTGTTATGTTTCAGTTTACCTATGATCGTTTCAAATAATGTTTGTGTATGATGTCAAGGAGAGGATTGAGGTTCACTTCTTTTTTTCTTTCTTTCATACAGAAACCTATTTTTCTAGGATCCTGTGTTGAAAGGATTTGTTTTATTCTTTTTTTGTATTTTTTTTCTCCCTGTAACTTGATACCTGTACTAAAAAATAAATAAACTTTGGTCAAATAAAGAAGTGAAATAGTTTGCAAATATTTTGTTGAGTTTCATTGTACTTTTTAGGCTTATTGGTCTTAAATATAATTTTCTTACAGTATTCTTGCTAGTTTTGTAATAATGCTCCTACTCTCATTTCTAATACTATAAGTTGTAATATTAACTTTTCTTTATCATTCTTCCAGGTTTTCTCAATTTCCTTAACATATATAAAATCGTTTTGTCTTTTGTTGATTTTTCTATATTGCTTTTCCATTTCCTATAACACTGATATTTTTCCTCTTTTTACAAATCTTCTGTTTACTTTCGATTTATTTGCACAAATTTTTTCTAGATTTTCAAGTTGGGAACTTAGATTGTTAGTTGTAAAGAATTATTTTGTTCTAATGTGAACATTTTAAAATACACATTTCTAATTGTTTTAGCTACATCCTTCTAATGGTATTTTGCCCTGGTTTATTATCATTCATACTGAACTATTCTCTTATTTTTATTGTAATTTCTTCTCTGACATATTAGTTATTTAAAACAGTGTCATTAAGAACTTCCCTGGTGGTCCAGTGGTTCAGACTTGCCACTTCCACTTCAGGGAGCAGAGTTTAGATGCCATGATTGGAGAACAAAAACCCCACATGCTGCATGGCAGGGAAGAAAAATAAAAATTAAAAATAATAGTGTTGCTATATTTTCAAATAAAGAGTGCATGATATAATTTCACTAGTTTGAATTTGTTGAGTTTTTTTTTTTTTTTTTTTTTTTTTTTTGAGATGGAGGGCACATAGTACATTGTCTATCTTGGTGACCCAGTGCACTTGAAGAAAATGTGTATTTTGCACTGTTGAATTTAGGATTGTATATATATCAATTTGATAATTTTTTTTCTTTGCATTTTTATTCTTGCCTCATGCTGCAAATAGTCGTGCAGTACAATGTTGAATAGAAGTTAGGACATACATCCTTGTCTTATTCAGTCTTAAGATAGTGTACATTCTTTCATCAAGCATACTATCCCGTGGACATTATCTGACCAGGTTTGTGGAGTTTTTCTTTATTTAGTCATGTCCTCATACTTAGTAATTACTCAAGTGGATTCCATAATGATTTGGGGAAGTCTTTCTTTAAGTAGTCTATCCATTTTGTGTTTCTGCTCCACAATTTCCAGCTGCCTCGGTCTCCTGAACTCCTACTCACAACTCAGTGCAACAGAATCACTAAGTTTGGAGTGATTTCTTCCTCTTGTTGGAAGTGTTATGGTTTTCCCAATGATTTTGAAATCTCCTCAACAGAGAAAGCTAGGGTTACAGTAAAGTTCATCTCATTTGTTTTCCTCTATACATAATCTTAGTGCTAAGTTGTCTATTGTTAAAGAGCTAAAATTATTTTTACACATTTTGTTCAGTTCTCCAGTTGTTTATATTGGGTGTCAAGTCCAGTACTTTTTACTTCATCTTGCCTAAAAATAGTTTTATTCTTTTTTACATACTAAATATTTCCACACTGAGTATTTGCTGCATTAACTGTCTATATTTAATACTAATAGATACACAGTAGAATATTCATAAGAAATATGTTTCTGGGTATCTTAAAATATGTATAATTTTCTGATAAATGATTTGATGCATGAAATTGTGTGATCATTATGTATAAAAGCTACACATATTTTGAAGAGAGTCTTTTCATTAAAACCTAAGGAAACTGCTTTAGATTTCATATTGTCCAGAAAATAAAATTTCCAATGCATGCTTGCATTTCTTAATACTATCCATGCTGTTTCCTCAAAGAATATTTTCTTTTGGCCTTAATTTCCCCTTGATTTTGAGAATTAGTACTTTGGTATGTAGATTTAAATTAATTTATACTGATTTTACTAATAAGTTTGTATTTTATTTTATATGTTATACTTTTAACTATTCTTTGTATTTATAATATATTAATCTTTTGTAGTATTTGGTCACTATATAAATATGCATTAATTTTATCTATCATTTAAAATTATAAAATATATTGAATTTATATGTTAATGTGTTGAAGTTTTGTGAAGTTAAATAACACAAAAGCCTGGAACTGAAGTAAGGATTGTTAAACCCAAAGTCCATTCTTTTAAACAGTATACAAAACTTGCTTACATCAGTGATCTCCTTTATTATTTTTATTAACCATATTTTCTTTTCATATCCAGTTATTCTGTCTTACTCCATTCTGCTCTTGAGTTTGTTCATTATTTAAAATATTATCATGACATTTTGTACTGTTATGAAGACATATGGATGTCTAAAATTTTATTTGATAATTTTAGTAAATTAGAAATATGCTCTTATTTCAAGATTTCTGAATGCATATCTTTCTCTTTAACAAAGAATTTACAGGGTAGTTTAAAGAGTAAGTCATTTATATACCTTCTATAAGTTCTCTTACTTATAGTCAGTAAACCTTGTTTGTTAGTGTCTTTTCAAATTCTTGTACTCAAAACCTAAAAAGCAGAAAATGCCACAGTAATGAATAAGTATCAATAAATTCTTTTTTGCATGAATTTGCAAAATCTGCAAAAATAATACAGAATTTTTGTGCCTGTCAATAAATGAGGTTGTTTAATCATTAAGTTGTGTCTGAATCTTTGCAACTTCAGGGAATGCAGCATGCTAGGCTTCCCTGTCCTTCACTATTTCTCAGAATTTACTCTAAAAGATGCTTACTCCTTGGAAGGAAAGTTATGACCAACCTAGATAGTATATTAAAAATCAGAGACATTACTTTGCCAACAAATGTCTGTCTAGTCAAGGGTATGGTTTCTCATGCGGTCATGTATGGATGTGAGAGTTGGACTATGAAGAAAGCTGAGCACTGAAAAATTGATGCTTTTGAACTGTGGTGTTGGAGAAGACTCTTGAGAGTCCTTTGGACTGCAAGGAGATCCAACCAGTCCATCCTAAAGGAGGTCAGTCCTGGGTGTTCATTGGAAGGACTGATGTTGAAGCTGAAACTCCAATACTTTGGCCATTTCATGCAAAGAGTTGACTCATTGGAAAAGACCCTGATGCTGGAAGGGATGGGGGTAGGAGGAGAAGGGGACGACAGAGGATGAGATGGCTGGATGGCATCACTGACTCAATGGATGTGAGTTTGGGTAAACTCCAGGAGTTGGTGAGGGACAGGGAGCCTGGCGTGCTGCGATTCATGGGGTCGCAAAGAGTCGGACACGACTGAGCAACGCAACTGAACTGAACATGTATATTCATTTACCAGAGAACAGTCTGGTATTCCCATCTCTTCAAGAATTTTCCAGTTTGTTGTGATCCACACAGTCAAAAGTTTTAGGGTAGTTAATGAAGCAGAAGTATGTGTTTTTCTAGCTTTGCTTTATCTATGATTCAATAAATGTTGGCAATTTGGTCTTTGTTTTCTCTGCCTTATCTAAACCCAGCTTGTACATCTGGAGGTTCTCAGTTCACGTTACTGCTAAAGCGTAGCTTGAAGGATTTTTAACATTACCTTGCTAAGATATGAAATGAGTGCAATTGTGGGGTAGTTTGAACATTCATCGGCATTGTTCTTCTTTGAGATTGGAATGAAAACTGACCTTTTCTAATCCAGTGGCCACTGCTGTGTTTTTCAAATTTACTGACTTATTGAGGGCAGCACTTTAGCAGCATCATGTTTTAGGATTTTAAATCACACAGCTGAAATTCCATTCCTTCTACTAGCTTTATTCATAGCAATGCTTCCTAAGACCCACTTGATTCCAGAATGTCGGACTCTAGATGAGTGGCCACACCGTAGTGGTTATCTGAGTCATTAAGATATTGTTGGTATAGTTCTTCTATGTTTTC
The DNA here is from genome assembly GCF_001704415.2 of Capra hircus. Taxonomy (NCBI): domain Eukaryota; kingdom Metazoa; phylum Chordata; class Mammalia; order Artiodactyla; family Bovidae; genus Capra; species Capra hircus. The sequence continues at coordinate 17,933,850 of NC_030831.1, read as the reverse complement.
TTGCCCTTGCCACCTCGTCTTAATCACTTATGCTTCTGTTGGATTCTTAGAATATTTATCCTTTATTACGCCCATCCTTGCATGAAATATTCCCTTGAATTTCCAATTTTCTTAAAGAGAGCTGTAGTCTTTTCTATTGTTTTCCTCTATTTCTTTGCACTGTTCATTTAAGAAGTCTTTCTTATCTCTCCTTGCTATTTTCTCGAACTTTGCATACATTTGGGTATATCTTTCCTTCTCTCCCTTCCCTTTCACAGCTAATTGTAAAGCCTACTGAGACAACCACTTTGACTTCTTTCATTTCTTTTCCTTTGGGATGGCTTTGATCACTGCCTTTCGTACAATATTACACAACTCTGTCCATAGTTCTTCAGCAATCTATCAGATCTAATCCCTTGAATATATTCATCACTTCTATTCTATAATCATAAAGGATTTGATTTAGATTACACCTGAAAGGCCTAGTGGTTTTCCCTACTTTCTTCAATTTTAATCTAAATTTTCCAATAAGGAGTTCATGATCTGAGCTACAGTCAGCTCCAGATCTTGTTTTTGCTGATTGTATAGAGTTTCTCCATCTTTGGATCCACAGAATATAATCCTTCTGATTTTGATATTGACCATCTGATGATGTCCATGTGTAGAGTCTTCTCTTCTGTTGTTGGAGAATGTTTGCTTTGACCAGTATGTTCTTTTGACAAAGCTCTGGTAGTCTATGACTTTCTTCATTTTTTACCCCAAAACCAAACTTGGCTCTTATTCCAGATATCTCTTGACTTCCTACTTTTTCATCCCAATCCCCTATGATGAAAAGGACATTTGCTTTTGGTGTTAGTTCTAGGAAGCTTTTCAGATCTTCATAGAACCATTCAACTTCATCTTCTTTGGCATTAGTGCTTGGGGCATAGACTCAAATTACTTTGATGTTGAATGGTTCACCTTATAAATGAACTGAGATCACTCTGTCATTTTTTTTTAGATCAATAAATAGAATGTGTGAACCATTTTTTTGTTTTAATCTAAAATTTCTGATTTTGATTCTGGTTTAAACTCTCTCTTAGAGCAATAGCAAGTCCAGTTGTTAGAATCAAATGTCCTTTCAACTACAGTGATGGTTTTAGGGATTTGAATACAGAGCCTAGTATTTAAATCCCTTGAATAACAAGTAAAAACTACAAACTTGAGCAAGCTGGGCTATCTGCATATTTATTTTTCTCACCACTGCCATTAACCTGGAGGTGTTTTACAAGGGTCTTATTTCTCCTTAATCTATCACTCTCCACAAGTCAGATATAGTCATGCTTATTACCAGAGTTTGAATTAGCCTCATCCTGCCCATGCCTGTATAAAAGAACATGTAACACAGGCCTACTCAGTTTCCCTGCTCCATCTCATTGGTCCCCGTAAACAGTTTTAAGGATGAGAACATTAGCCATGTTAGGCCTGAAACCTCCATGGGCTTGCATACAACATATTTGAAAAATGTGTTTCTTTCTCAAGTGTTACTACTGTGATAACATAAATCTGAAATCACCTGTGATATTCTTTGTAACCATTCAGGGCAAGCCTACATGGGAATGAACCTAACATTGGATGATAGTGCTAAAAGATGGAAGTGAGACAGAGTTATTACGTCCTCAACAGAGTCATAAGTCATAAACAGAGTCCATAAGTCATAAACACCCCTGATTCTAGAACCATCTAGAGATACTTACATAATTATATAAATGGGGAGGGAGGTTTGACAAAAGGTTTTCTATAAATGATCAAATAGTAAATATTTTAGTTTTGAAGGCCAGGTGGTCTCTGTCTTGATTATTTAATTCAGCTCGTATAGTGTGAGAAGTCGAAGATAATACATAAAGGAATGATTGTGCCTTTGTTCCAACAAAAATTTGTTTATAAAAAAGAGAGAGTGGCTGCTGGCCATAGTTTTTCTGACCCTGGTATAAAATAATACATTCTTTTTTTTTTTTTTTTTTTAACCTTTAGTTAAAATTAAGTATATATCACTCGCTGTCATAAGATGTTGACTTAGAGAAAAACTTTCAGTGTTGTATTTGTGGAAAGTGTATCTTACATGAATATCTTCTGTAGTCACTCAACTGCCTTTCCTGCCCCATTTCCTGCTCTTTTTTGAGTAAATGCAGCATTATAATGGGAGTAAGATAAAAGTGAGATTGTGGCTCAAGGAGGGGACTAGTAATCTCTCCATTTAGAAAGCATTGCCCTTGTAGTAGGAGGAAAAAAAAAAAAAACTGCTTTGTTCTCTGACTTAATTTTCTGTGTCTCTGAGGGGGATGCTTTCTCCCCGTTTTATTTCCAGGGGACCAGGCTGCTCCACTGAAGAAAGTGAACCACAGGAGAGCTGCCTATTATTTTCTCAGCCCAGCTCAATTGTCTTTGTACTTAATGCCAAATCTTTTCAGATAACAGCAAAAGATTTTCTGTCAGTTGAATTTTGGGGTGTGGTGAGTTTTCACCACAAAAAAGCTATGTTTTTCTGTCTTCTTTTTTTGCAAGCATTTCACCAGAAAATGTAGAGTAACTGCATTTTGAGCTGCCAGTCCAATACTGTTTTGGACTGGGGCATTGTTCAATATAATAAAATAAACACACCAAACAGCTTTGGGATATTTTTCTTTTTAGTCTGAAGTTAAGGAAAATAAGAGCTTCCTTGGTGGCTCAGTAGGTAGAGAATACGCCTGCAATGCAAGAGACCTGGGTTTGATCCCTGTGTCGAGAAGATCCTCTGGAGAAGGGAATGGCAACCCACTCCATTATTCTTGCCTGGAAAGTCACAGACAGAGGAACCTGGCAGGTTGCAAAGAGTCGGACATGACTAAACACACATACCATCAAATGGAAAATAAAACAGAGATGGAAGGGCAGACTCTGGAAGTAATTACACTTTCCCAGAAGCCCCTGCGTCCCTCCAAAATCTCAGCAAATATACTAGAAAGAGTCTGATCCAGAAATAAGTGCTGGGATGAGTAATTCAGGCATATATGTATGTATATGAGGTATTAATCTCAACCTGGGGAGTGGAAATAAAAGAAGAGGCATTAATCAGAACTCTAATCAGTGAATTCTACAATAAGGTGGATCTCACCTTATTTAGTTAGAAAAGCTCACATAGAGGCAATATCCAGGTAGTCACCATTTTCATACTGATTATATCAGGAAAAATGAGGGTAATGATTCAGATTTGGCAGCAGTGGTGTTCTCTTGTAAGAGAAACTAATAAAGGAACACTAAATCTTGATATACTTATCACATTTGGGCTGCCAGGAGTATATAATCTTCTCCAAAGTTTCTTGGATTAGTTCAGCGTAGCATATTTCATCAGGAAGTAAAGCCCCCCTCACCCTGCCTTTTGGAGTATTGCCTAAAGGAACAAACCTACATCTTCCCCAATCATTGCATTTATTAAGTGCTTTAAAAAAAAATTCAAACATACATACATGCATATCAATGTACTTGGGGACAAAGCAAATTCCACATTTGTGGCAATGTTTGCAAGACATTTACTTATATGTAAAAGTATATGTTTTTAACCAATTACACATTGCCAACATTCTTTCTGATCTCAGATTGAGAGAAGAAAACAAGTGAACAGGCAAAGAAAACTTTGCATCTAAAGTGCAATGTAGGAAAAAAAGGTACAGAACAGATAAATAGAGGTAAACATGTACACGTGTGTTTGCAGTTTGCATACACACACACATGTGTTCAGATAATTCCTACCTAAAGCTGAAACTGATGCAGACTATTATGGTCAGTTTTACGTTCTACTGTGAGCTAGCTCAGTTTACCAAGGACTGGGCAAGACAGACCATTATAAGGAAGTATAGATACTATTGTCACTGTGGGTGGACTTGTGGTGTGATTGATGGGGCTACAAAAGGTATATCTTCTAACAACATACAAAGAATGGAGTAAGGAGTACTTTTTATTTCAGTGCTCTTTCCCGTTTCAGGTCATCTGGATGCAGAGCTTCTCAAGAGTCCTCACATCACTCTGAACGTGCTCTCTCTGCCGTAAACTAGAGGCCCCGGGACATTTTACAATGCCCTCACCCTCAGGTGTCCAGTGGTGTTCCGCTGTCCAGCCCCTCAAGCTTCCTTGGTGGGGTTTTTTGTTTTACAGTGTTTGATTTCAGAAATAAATAATCTGAAGGTTCAGTTTAGTTCAGTTCAGTTCAATCGCTCAGTCGTGTCCGATTCTTTGCAACCCCATGAATCTCAGCACGCCAGGCCTCCCTGTCCATCACCAACTCCCAGAGTTCACTCAAACTCACATCCATCGAGTTGGTGATGCCATCCAGCCATCTCATCCTCTGTCGTCCCCTTCTCCTCCTGCCCTCAATCCCTCTCAGCATCAGAGTCTTTTCCAATGAGTCAACTCTTCTCATGAGGTGGCCAAAGTACTTGAGTTTCAGCTTTAGCATCATTCCTTCCAAGGTATTTCTTCTTAAAAATATTATGGTTTTGGGCTGGGCAGGGCATGACCATGATGAAATTAGCACAGTGGCTGTGGGGCTGGCGCTCCTGGGCTCCACCTGGTGGCTGTGGGGCTGCCACTGCCCTCCTCTTGCCGGGAGGTCTTGTGGAACTGCCCAACTGACACCATCTACTTGCTGGTGTCCTCTGACTCCTATGCCCTGGGCACCGCAGGCTATCGCGTGGCCATTTTTCACGGCTGAGGACGCTGCCTTTGAGCTGCAGAACCAAGTCCAGGACCCTGGAAATTACTTGACCTGCGAGGGATGTACTCTTAACACCCTAACTCCATTCCCAGCTGGACATCCTGCTCTTCCCTCCGCCAATTAAAGCTCCAGTATATTTTCTGGTGTTTCCATTAGGGTCTATGTGCTCTTTGAATTCTTCCCAATCAATATTGTTTTCTATAACAACCGTACTTTTGAGGAATAAAATTTCAATATCTTTGGATTAATGTAAGACTATTAGCATGAATATGTATGTATTTTATGCACACATTTGGAAACAAATTCTTAAAGATGTTGACTTCTGTGTAGAGTCGGAAGAAATCTACCAAATATTAGTATGACTTTCTGAACAGAGAGTGTGAGCTTCAAATGAATAAGCTCAGTTTTGAGGTTAACTATTTCTCCACCAAAAGCTTGGACAGTAGAAGTGAATACCTGAATCCAGTTTATCATTATTATTCCTCAATCTGTGTTTATTTGGTTGCATCGGGTTTTAGTTGCATGCATGGGCTCTTCATTGTGGCAGGAGCTTCTGCAGTGGCAGTGTGGGCTTCTGTCAGTAGTTGCAGTGTGTTGCCCAGCTAGAGATCAAAGCCATGTGTCCTGTGCTGGTCGATGGATTCTTAACCACTGGACCACCAGAGAAGTTCCTCGTTATTCTTTAAGTCTGAAAATGAAAGCCAGTATATGTGCTATGTACCACACTGGGTTATCATAAACAAAATCAGATAATGAGATACTTCCTCATTATGTATTGGGCTACAAGAATTTTCACTGAAATAATATATATATTTTTTCTCATGGAGCTCACTTCATTGACCATCTTTCTATTTCACAAAAGTCACAAGAACAATGTTTGAGTCCTAAAGAGGTTTAATTTTTCTTTCCCTACAGAACACTCTTCTCACAGATCTATGCTTACCTTTTCCATCTTTCTACACAAATTTGTTCCTGATCAACATCTAAAATTGCTTCATTGTTCTTATCTTCATTCCAGTAAATTTCCTTGCCATGTTTTATTTTCATTGCTAACACATATCATCATATGATTGTATATATTTTTTCTACATATATTTTATCTCCCTTACTTGAGTTTCTTGTAATAACTGCTATAACACCTATTTTAAAATAATGAAGCCCATTAATCTGTAAAATAATCATAATCTAAAAGGTTAACTCATATAAAAATAATAAAATTTTAGTCTTTATTACTGTAGGAGAAAAATCTAGATTTATGCCCAGTGGTGCCTACAAACATTCTTTACATCAAAGTGCTTAACCAGCAACATGTAAGATTGGCCTTAACTTCAGAGATGCTTTATCTCTTTCCTTTAGCTGGGATTCATCCCTGCTAAATACATAGTTTGAAAAAGACCTGTCAAATGTCTAAGGAAATATTTACCATATATGGTCTTGATGTTAACAGTTTCAGTCCAGATCCTTAAATTATATATTTATTTGTTTTAACCGGAAGATATAGGCATCAGTAGAAATGTTTTTGAGTTTTTAGAGCTCTAAGTGTGTAAGCCATTTTCATGATATCAATGCTTGTATTTTTGTCAGTGGTATGCCTCTCACCAGTGACAAGAAAGTGAATTCAATCCACTGCTCTTAGAATGAAATGACATTAATTAATTAATCTCGATACTCTGTAACTATTGTTCCTTTGTCTACTTTAGCATTATAACTGGAAACTTTTATGGAAAAACATCACTGTATACTTTTTCATTCCTTAATTAAATAATTTTATTGCTTCTTCTTTGAAAGCTTGCAATAGAAGAAAAATAGGAAAGTCAAATATTGGTTATAATTTAGAGAATAAAGAAATGCTGTGATTACTATCCCCATTGTTGAATTTAATGGCATAACAAAGTATTTGAGTAGATTTTATCTGAGAGTAGATAGTGAATAGCCAAAGAACAAACAAAAATTGGAGAACAGCACATCTCCATCAATTGTTCTTGATCTTATTCTTAATGCATAGTCTGTCTTATTTTTATTGAATTATTCTCCTAATACATTTTGCGATAAGGATAAGGACCAACAGTGTACCCTCTTTCCAAAGAAATGAGAATGAGATCTTGGCATACAGAGCAGGCAGAGTAGCAAATGCTATGAGTGTATTTGTGTATATAAATGTCTGCTAAGTGTTTGAAACAAACTTTGTGAATAATACAATAAAAAATAGTCCTCTGGAATTTCACTTAGAAATTAAAGCTTAAAAGCAAATAAGATTGTTGTTCTCCTTAGGAGATAAATTCATCTAGGAGAGTTTTATTGAATATTCTTGGTAGAAAAGCAGTGGTACTGACATGTGTTCGTGGCTTTTGAAGTCTTAACATAAAATTGGCATCATTTAATCTCTACTGTTTCAATAAATGGTGTTGGAGGAGACTCTTAAGAGTCCCTTGGACTGCAAGGAGATCCAACCAGTCCATCCTAAAGGAAATCAGTCCTGAATGTTCATTGGAAGGACTGACATTGAAGCTGAATCTCCAATACTTTGGCCACCTGATGAGAAGAGCTGACTCGTTTGAAAACACCCTGTTGCTGGAAAAGATTGAAGGCAAGAGGAGAAGGGGACGACAGAGGATGAGATGGTTGGATGGCATTACCAACTCAATGGACATGAGTTTGAGTAAACTCTGGGAGTTAGTGATGGACAGGGAGGCCTGGAGTGCTGCAGTCCATGGGGTTGCAAAGAGTCGGACATGACTGAGTGACTAAACTGAACTGTTTCATTAAAGAACTTTAGATATGTGCCTAGTAAGGTTTGCAATGTATCATAGAATGTAGGGTCACTTTACTTCTGTGGCAGTGTCACCAGCTATAAGTATTAAAAATAATAAAACTATAACCATTTGTTTACCATATCCATAATTATATATGATACCTAAAACTTGAGTTTATCAATAAAAATGGAGATTTTGTTATAAGATTATGGATGTAGTTAGGGATTAAATATTTCAAAAATGTTAGAATGATAGCAATGTTAGGAGCAACTAATATTTGTACTGGTCCACCTTTTAAGTCATTTGATATATTTTATTTCATTCCTCCTCACAAAATCCCTGAAGGGTTATGATAAACCATATCCTTCCCATTTGACTTCTAGAGAAACAAAGGCACACAGAGGGGAAAGCGAATTATACTGAGAATACCCAAAAACTGAGTTAAATAGTCAAATGAAAGTTATGTTGTATTCTATAGCCCAGGTTGTTGTGTATAGTTACAATTCATTCGCTTTTTTCCCTACATTCTAAGCTGGCCTGCTACATTTTAAGGGTAGATTTGAGGAAGCTGTTGTTTTTAATACAATTTTGTTTTGTTTGATACTTATGTGTTTAATCATTATTGCTGCTGGCTATTGTTCCTTTTCATGTATTTTAATACTTTAATCAATTGGAATTTTATTGGTACTTGTACCCTGAGGCTATTGAAAGTGGAGGGTATATTTATTTTATAAATATACAATGGAAATAAGAAAAAGTAAAGCAAGTGGACATGGAGACCATGTAGGTAATAAAGTGATAACGTCCTTCAAGAGCTAAGTGAAGAGGTAGGGTTCTTCCCTAATGAGAGTTCGCACAAAACTCCCTGAATTAAAGAAGCTGGTTCAACGTCTGTGTACTGTTTTCCCACTTAAAAGTTTCTTTTTCTCTCCTACTTCTTCAAAAACATTTCAAATTCAAATTTCCTATCAGACATTAATCGAAATCACAGTAATTTCTTAAATATCTTGACTATATATTGTTAGCATAAGCTTTATACTTGATTGTTTATTTTTTACTTTATATTAAATGTAGTACCTACATTTATGCTGACTTGATGCTTTTGAACTGTGGTGTTGGAGAAGACTCTTGAGAGTCCCTTGGACTGTAAGGAGATCCAACCAGTCCAGTCTAAAGGAGATTAGCCCTGGGATTTCTGTGGAAGGAATGATACTAAAGCTGAAACTCCAGTACTTTGGCCACCTCATGCGAAGAGTTGACTCATTGGAAAAGACTCTGATGCTGGGAGGGATTGAGGGCAGGAGGAGAAGGGGACGACAGAGGATGAGATGGCTGGATGGCATCACTGACTCAATGGACGTGAGTCTGAGTGAACTCCGGGAGTTGGTGATGGATAGGGAGGCCTGGCGTGCTGTGATTCATGTGGTCGCAAAAAGTCGGACACGACTGAGCAACTGAACTGAACTGAACTGATAGTTGTCTCTGTTTGTTTCATGTCTAATTCTACATTTAATTTTTTAAACATATACTTATCTCCTTTTACTCAAATAGATTTCAGAATCTAGAGAACAGCTGTCATTCCAGATAACTTCTTTGAAACATCTCCCAAGAAGTGACATATCCTGTAACTTCTTGATAAGTACCTGTGGGATTAACTGGAGACAGTGTATAAATCTAATATTTTAAACGAAAGACTAAATTGTTCATTTATCATTGAAATAGTTTTCTTGTTTTTCAGTAATATGTTCAATAAACATAGAAACTGGGCAATTATCCCATCCTTATTTCAACCTCTTTGCCACATTTTGCAAAAGTGTCAATTCTTATATTCTGGTTCTAATAAAGACAATCCGAAACTGACAATTTTCTGCCGTCTACTCTATGACCATACGACAGAGGGCTGGGGGTGCTGAAGAAATCTAACCCTGATATTTAACATATCAAATGCCTAAATATGTTCTGGGGTCATCTTACGTAAATCTAAACATGTGTAGGAATAACCATTAATGTTCTAAATTTTAGTTTATTTGTCCCAACTCTCCCCTCCCTGTCCCCATCAATTGCTGAGAGGAAAAAAAAAAAAAAGAGAGAGATGCAATTATTTCTTAGGACTTTTTAAAGATAAGGATTATCTGATTTCTTCCTAATGATTAAATTGATGGAAGTAGAAAGGTTAAATGTTTGGTGGAGCTGACCTTCAAATGAAGAAGGAAGTTACCACCCTTTCTCAATTGTGCTGAAAGTTGCATTTCTTTTAATGACTCCACTTAGAGCGGCAGGAAGCAAAGTGATCATCACAAGCAGGTACTTAGACAAGAATGAGAGGTTGGATGTGGACTGCTCTATTAAAACATCCACATCTAAACAGGGCTTCCTGGAGCTTAAGTGCCCATTGCTGCAGAAGCTAGGATGCCATCTGTGAGTGCACAACAAAGCTCACAGTCTATCTAATGAGAGGAACTGCATCAAGGAGACACTCTTAAATAGATGAAAGATCCAAGGCATCTAATGGACAATTAGTTAACTTCATTCTTCAGAGTTTTTAAGCATCTGATAAATGGAGAAATAAAGAAAAAATGCTCCAAGGGAAACACCAAAGGGAATTAAAAGCAGTCTTAGAGGAAATGACTTTCAGGTTTTCTAAATTCACAATATCAGTCTGAGTTTGAAAATAAAACACTTAGTGATTATAGTCATTTTTTCCCTTTGTTCAAAATCGTGAGGTCTATGGTCAATACCATTGTATGTGGTTAGAACATATGCTGGACCATTGTTTGGAAATAAGTATATTACAGTTAGTGAGTACATTCCAAGCACTGCCAAATTTCATGAAATAAGAATCAATAATGCTTTATCTGCAGTGGATCTTAAGTTTACTTGCTAAATTTTGTTATTCAGCAGATGGTAAAACTAAAGTTCAAGAGTTTAACATTAACTTTAACTTCAAAAAAAAGAGTTTCTTTTTTTTTCCCCTAAAAGTCAGTTTTAAATATTTGTGTAATATTTTGTCTCTCCATCTCATTGTTAACTTTAAGAGTTTAGGAAGACAAATAGAATGATGGTATTCTAAATTTAGTCTATGTAAATTAATTTATATTATTTTAAGGTAAGCTATCATCAATGAGTTCTAATTTTCTGCTTCACACTAGACTAGGCTGCTGCAGTTCAGTTCAGTTCAGTCACTCAGTCGTGTCCGACTCTTTGTAATCCCATGAACTGCAGCACGCCAAGCCTCCCTTTCCATCACCAACTCCCGGAGTCTACCCAAACCCATGTCCATTGAGTCGGTGATGCCATCCAACCATCTCATCCTCTGTCGTCCCCTTTTTTTCCTGCCTTCAATCTTTTCCAGCATCAGGCTCTTTCAAATGAGTCAGCTCTTCTCATCAGGTGGCCAAAGTATTGGAGTTTCAGCTTCAGCATCAGTCTTTCCATTGAACATGCAGGACTGATTTCATTTAGAATTGACAGGTTGGATCTCCTTGCAGTACAAGGAACTCTCAAGAGTCTTCTCCAGCACCACAGTTCAAAAGCATCAATTCTTCGGTGCTCAGCTTTCTTTATAGTCCAACTCTCACATCCATACACGACTACTGGAAAAACCATAGCTTCTACTAGACAAACCTTATTTGTAAAATAACGACTTTGCTTTTTAATAGACTGTCTTGGTTGGTCATAATTTTCAAAGAAAATATGTAGCATATACTTGTCCTCAAGGAATGTATATCTACTTGGTAAAGAAAGACTCAGATACAAAATGATAGAATGCAGTATATGAAGAAGGACCCACATGTGTGACATGGATAATAGGTGCTCTCAGTGGCCCAGAAAGGAGAGGTAGCCATGAGCCAGCATAACAGGAGAGACTCTAGAAATGAGGGCAAGTTCTCTCTAAATGGCCCATTAGCACTTAATGGTACAGAAGATGGTAGACTTTAGCCACTGGTTGCAGAACTGGGATATATGTGTGTGTGGTATTAGTTAGATTGTCTTAAATATAGGATAGTTAAGCATTGTTTCTGCATTGGAGATGGAAATGGCAACCCACTCTAGTGTTCTTGCCTGGAGAATCCCAGGGACGGTGGAGCCTGGTGGGCTGCCATCTATGGGGTCGCACAGAGTTGCACACAACTGAAGCGACTTAGCAGCAGCAGCAGCAGTAGCAGCAGCAAGCATTGTTTCCATTTGTTTAGGGGTCAGCTAAAATTACTTTTCTTATTTAGAAACTTGAGATTTGAGTCACTGGATCCAACATCAAATGAGGGTTAATACTAGTATTTAATACTGATATCAATAGCAATCACAGAATTGTTATTTTATTTCATCTCTTTTTAGATCCTTAACACAATCCCATGAATTAGGAACACTACTTTTTCTCATAAATAAGAGAATTGAGATACAGAGAAAAGCAGATTGATTCTACAAACGTGTGGCTGAAAACCACAGGATCTTAATTGTTAAATTTTATTCAGAAAATAATTTTAAGCTTCAAGAATCCATCATAGTTTATGAAGCTAAAATTAAATATTAAAACACAAGTTAGTCTCATTATCATGAGTTATTTTTCCACTGTGAACAGGACAGATACCTCCCCTTCAAACTTAAAATTTTCCTAAGAGTTTAACATATTATTACAAATATAGGCGTATGCTCTATTAATGTCTCCTTTCAGCCTAGCCCTAGAGATTGGTATTGATGGTGGCTGCTCCTGAATCTGGAGACAGGAATAAGCCCTAGAGAACTGTGTCTGTCATTTAAAAAGTTGCCATCTGTCTTTTTTTGATATCTGCTGTGCTGTAGTAAGTCACAGTATTTCCCTATCCTTTCAATGACAGCTCATGGTAAGATAAACTTACCATGATAAGATAAATGGCAACTTTTTAATGAAAACCACTATGTGTGAGCTGCTTGGTTAGGTTACAGTTCTTCAAAGTGCATCTCATACCTTATCCTCTAATATCAAAACCAATGACCTATTCTTCAAAGGATTTTCTTTTCAGTTCTGTAACTTACATAATTTACTAAGTCCCCCTACCCTTTTTTTATATCCTCTCAGAATGAGACCTTGAATGACCCTGTAACCTTAACTTCTTATACCAATTTTTTAGGAAGTGTTTGTTGAGAAGATAAAGGCATATTTTTTACACTGTTTTGAAAATTACATTTGAGTAAGGTGGGTGAAGTAAGCAGAATGAATCATTTTTATTTATTTGAATCACTTGTCTCCACATAAATATAAAAGTACTTTAAATGGTGTCAAGACCTGGATCTAGAACTGGTTCTAATTCATCATAGCCATCTTACAGCCAGCTGGACCACAGTTTCTCTGTCTCTGACTGCCGACCTGTCAGATAGGGATGTTCAGCACAACTTAGTCTAAAACTGATATGGATTCCAAATCAATGAGAGGCGCTAAATGGCCACAGAGACACCTCTTTCATGTCCAGACTTATAGCTGTGGGTTTTCTGGACATTTTTTAGTGTAGAAGAGAAAAAATGACTTCATACAATATAAATCCTTATACAATGATCAGGGCTTCCCAAGTGGTGTTAGTGGTAAAGAACCCGCCTGCCAATGCAGGTGACATAAGAGACAAGGGTTCAATCCCTGGGACAGGAAGATGTCCTGGAAGAGGACATGGCACTCTACTCCAGTATTCTTACCTGGAGAATATCATGGACAGAGGAACCTGGTGGTAGAGAGAGTGCTGGATAGATGTTTATAATATTGAATAGGAGGCAGTGACTAAAACTATCCCAAAGGGGGAAAAATTACAAAAATGCAAAGTAGTTGTCACAGTGTCAGAAGAGGCTTTACAAATAGCTGCAGAAAGAAGAAACTGAAAAGCAAGGAAGAAAAGGAAAGATATACCCAGCTGAATGTAGAGTTCCTGAGACTAGGAAGGAGAGATAAGAAGGCCTTCATTAAAATGGGCAATGAAAAGAAATAGAGGAAAACAAAAAATTGGGAAAGTCTAGAGATTTCTTCAAGAAAACTGGAGGTATCAAGGGAACATTTCACACAAAGATGGATAAGGTAAAGGGTGATAAAGAACAGAAAAAATAAGTATCTAACAGAAGCAGAAGAGATTAAAAAGAGGTGGCAAGAATACACAGAAGAACGATACAAAAAACATCTTAATGACTTGGATAAACACTATAACTCACCAGGTGTGATAACTCACCAGGAGCCATATATCCTGGAGTGCGAAGTCAAGTGGGCCTTAGCAAACATTACTACCAACAAAGCTGGTGGAGGTGATAGAATTCCGGCTGAGCTATTTTAAAATCCTAAACGGAGATGATGGTAAAGTACTGCACTCAATATGTTAGCAAATTTGGAAAACTCAGCAGTAGCCAAAGCACTGGAAAATGTCAGTTTTCATTCCAATTCCAAATAAGGATAATTCCAAAGGATGTTGAAACTGCTGTACAACTATGCTCATTTCAGATGGAAGTTAGATGGTACTCAAAATCCTTCAACCCAGGCTTCCGTAGTACATGAACTAAGAAACTCTAGTATTACATGCTGTATTTAAAAAAGTCAGATGAACCAGAGATCAAATTACCAACATTCATCGAATCATGGAAAAAGCAAAGGAACTCCAGGAAAACATCCATTTCTGTTTCATTGACTACACTAAAGCCCTTGACTGTGTGGATCACAACAAACTGGAACATTCTTTTCTTTTTTTTTTTGAACTGAACTTGATTGTTTTTATTATTTCTTTTTGTCTATTTTTTTTAAATTTATTTATTTATTTATTTATTACTTTACAATATTGAATTGCTTTTGTCATACGTCAACATGAATCCACCATGGGTATACATAAGTTTCAGGACTGGAACATTCTTAAAGAGACAAAAATACCACACCACCATGTCTGTCTCCTGAGAAACCTGTATGTTTGTCAAGAAGCAATAGAGCCAGACATGGAGCAATGCACTGTTTCAAAATTGGGAAAGGAGTACATCAAGGGTATTTATTTTCACCAGATTACTTAACTTAAATTCAGAGTATTTAATGTGAAATGCCAGGCAGAATGAATCACAAGCTAGAATCAAGATTGCTGGGAGAAGTATCAACAACCTCAGATATGTAAATGATATGAATCGAATGACATAAAGTGAAGAGAATCTAAAGAGCCTCTTCATGAGGGTAAAAAGGAGAGTGAAAAAGTTGGCTCAAAGTCAACATTCAAAAAACAAAGATCATAGCATTCAATACCATCACTTCATAGCAAATAGATGGGGAAAAAGTGGAAACAGTGGCTGACTTTATTTTATTAGGCTCCAAAATCACTGTGGACAGTGACTGGGTCATGAAATTAAAAGGTGCTTGATCCTTAGCAATGTGGCGGCGGGGGTTGGTGGGGGGAGGCTATGACAAACCAAGATAGCAGATCAAAAAGTAGAGACGTCACTTTGCCAATAAAAGTCCTTATAGTCAAAGCCAGTTGAGCTATTTCAAACCCTAAAATGTAATGCTGTTAAAATATTTCAATCAATATGCCAGCAAATTTGGAAAACTCAGTAGTGGCCACAGGACTTGAAAAGTTTTCATTTCAATCCCAAAGAAAGGCAGTGGCAAAGAATCTTCAAACTACTGCACAATTGCACTCATCTCATATGCTAGCAAAGTAATGCTCAAAATTCTCCAGGTGAGGCTTCAATAGTAGTGAACTGAACAAATCCAGATGTTCAAGTTGGATATAGAAATGGCAGAGGAACCAGAGATCAAATTGCCAACATCCGTTGGATCATAGAAAAAGCAAGAGAGTTTTAGAAAAACAACTACTTCTGCTTTACTAACTATGCCAAAACATTTGACTGTGTGGATCACAACAAACTGTGAAATTTCTTCAAGAGCTGGGAATACCAGACCATCTTATCTGCCTCCTGATAAATCTGTATACAAGTCAAGAAGCTACAGTTAGAACCGGACATGGAATGGCAGACTAGTTCCAAATTGGGAAAGGAGTATGTCAAGGCTGTATATTGTCACTCTGCTTATTTAACTTATATGTAGAATACATCATGAGAAATGCTGGGCTGGAAGAAGCACAAGCCAGAATCAAGATTGCCGGGAGAAATATCAATAACCTCAGATATGCAGATGACACCACCCTTATGGAAGAAAGCAAAGAGGAACTAAAGAGCCTCTTGAAAGTGAAAGAGGAGAGTGAAAAAGCTGACTTAAAATTCAACATTCAAAAAACAAAGATTATGGCATTTGGTCCCATCACCTTATGACAAATAGATGGGGAAACAATGGGAACAGTGGCAGACTTTATTTTTGTGGGCTCCAAAATCACTACAGATCATGAGTGTGGCCATGAAATTAAAAGACGTTTGCTCCTTGGAAGAAAAGTAATGACAAACATAGACAGTGCATTAAAAACCAGAGACATTACATTCTGACAAAGGTCCATCTAGTCAAGGCTATGGTTTTTCCAGTAGTCATGTATCGATGTGAGAGCTGGATTATAAAGAAAGCTGAGCACCAAAGCATTGATGCTTTTGAAATGTGGTGTTGAAGAAGACTCTTGAGAGTCCTTTGGACTGCAAGGAGATGAAACCCCTCAATTCTAAAGGAAATCAGTCCTGTATATTCTGAAGCTCCAATCTTTTGGACATCTGGAAAAGATCCTGACACTGGGAAAGTTTGAAGGTAGGAAGAGAAGGGGATGACAAAGGATGAGATGACTGGATGGAATCACTGACTCAATGGACATGAGTTTGAGCAAGCTCTGGGAGTTAAGTTGGGTGATGGACAGGACAGCCTGGCCTGCTGCAGTCCATGGGGTTGCAAAGAGTTGGACACGACTGAACAACTGAAATGAACTGAAATGAACTGATAGTTTTTCTGGTAGTCATGTACAGAAGTGAGAGTTGGACCACACAGAAGGCTGAGCTCCAAAGAACCAATGTTTTTGAGTTGTGGTGGTTGACATGACCCTTGAGAGTCCCTTGTACTGCAAGGAGATTCAATCCTAAAGGAAATATACTCTGAACGTTAATTGAAAGGACTGACACTGAAGCTGAACCTCCAATACTTCGGCCCTCCAATGCAATGAGCTATCCCATTGGAAAATACTCTGATGCTAGGAATGGTTGAAGGCAGGAGGAGAAGGGGTGACAGAGAATGAGATGGCTAGATAGTATCACCAACTCAGTAGACATGAATCTGAACAAACTCCTGGAGATAGTGTAGGACAGGGAAGCCTGGTGTGCTGCAGTCCACAGGGTCATAAAGAGTTGGACACAACTGAGGGATTGAACAGTAACAAAGATCTTTTATTATTAAGATAATTGTCAATAATAGTGTGGGCTTTCCTGATGGCTCAGGGTAACAGAAGCCGCCTGAAGTGCAGGAGACCAGAATCCATGGGTTCAGTCCCTGGGTCAGGGAAGATTTCCTTTCCTGGAGAAGGAAATGGCAACCCATCCCAGTATTCTTGCTTGGGAAATCCCATAGACAGAGGGAGCCTGGTGGGCTATAGTCCATACAGTCTTAAGAATAGGACATGACTTAGTGACTAAACTACCATCCTCACCTTAATAATAGAAGATAGAGGCTTTTGAACATTTGGAAGCATTTTGTTTTCAGTATTTCTCTCTAACTCTTCCTCTGTTCTTCTTTCACTTTTTTCATCTTTCCCTTTATTACCCTCTTTTAATTTTTTTGTGGGATACCAATGGCATGGTACCAAATATAGGCCAGTCCTCTTGTAGAAGTAGCAGCTATGTGAGTGACTGAAGGCTTGGGTTGTAGTTTTTCACCTCTGCCTGTTATCAGAAGTGGATATTTAACTGTATGAGTTGAGTCCTATGTTTCTCCTCTTCCTTTGTGATACAAGAGCACTGGATTAAAGAAGTTTTGGGGAGGATTGTGAGAATGGAGTGAAATTTATGGATCCTCTGGAGAGAGAAAAAAAGCATAATCACAAATTTACGATTATTTTGTATGTCATCTCAGGTGTATAAGAATTTCTGGACCTTAAGGCAGCCAAGTTTAAGTCTATGACTTTGGATGCTACAAGAAGGAGCACAGGGGCACAGGGAGGGAAAGAGATGTTTGTTCACATCATGTGAAAATCTGCTTTCTTATACTAATAGGTAGCACGAAAAGCTAGCTTCCATAAACCATAAAAGCTGCCCACAAGCCATGCTAGTGTGCTGGAAGAACAGAGACCCAGCTCACATTGATTTATAGATCTTGTTGTATCTCTGCTCAGTCAAGTGTGAATTTGTTCTTCTTCCTGAAATACTACAATAGGTGTCTCTGCCTGTATTTAGTAGTCATTCCTGGAGCATGGCAGGGATTAGTTTCAATCGATAGGGACTATGCTCTTCTCTTGGCCATTGTAGGCATCTGTGGCATTTGGGGCATTGCTATCTAAAAGCAAGTTCTTAGGAGGTCTTCGTTTCACCTTTGCGTAATTAAGCATGCTTCAACATCAGAATCCAAAGTCTGATCATCTTATACACCAGTATCTCAAATCTCATCATAAGCATTGAACTTTATCTTTGCAATTAGAATTCACTAAATGATAAAAGTTCTTAATCTTTAGAACACAATCATGTTAGGAGATTAATATCTGACAACAAATTCATGTTTTTAGCTTTTTTTTTTCCAATCAGATATATGAGAAAATTAGCTCTTTTACCACAAATTTTTAAAATTAACTTACCCTCAGTCAAAAGCTTATGTAAATCACATATTGAAGACAACATTTAGGACCATTTTGCATAACTGGATATCATAACAGGAGTGACAATTACATGATGGATTTTGACAAACCAGTAGATTCTCTTGCATAGAGTGGTGATATACTATTTTTTTTTAATGATAAATAGCTGTTTCAAGTAAGGGCAGCAGTAGCTTCCAAGTAACCAAGTAAAATCTAAGGTGCTAGTTTATGGTAAGAACAATGGGAACATAATTTTTCAAATTCCAGGAAATTATGTTTTTGGAAGATTGATAATTGTGACTGAATAAATGAAAGTATGGATATTTGGGGTAACTGGATACTACTTTATGAAATGTTCATGAAGTTAAGGTTAGTTTTACGGTCTTATGGGTTACAGGGGCATTTTTAATTCCAACAGAGTTTTTTGAAAGTGCGTTTTACTAGTTCACAGGAGCACTGGAAAAGAAGCGATGGATAACTGAGAAAATCATTTTCTCATTAGCAAAGTAGTGACAATAACAGTCCCAGGCAAAAACTAAAACAAAATACAAACACTGAGGCATTTTTTTTTTTTTTTTGTGGAAGTGGTACCTTTAAGGGAAAATAGATGCATTCATATTTAGTCCTATTGAAACTGTTATTCACAGAGAAATGTGAAGCCTGGATGCCCTGTCCTCAGGAGAAGCAGCTCCTTTCTCTCAGTCACAGAATTGTGCCCACAGCCTCCTCATTCATGCCACATCTTTCTGTTACCAAGTAAATGCAGCATCATTTCAGAGGGAACGGATGTTAATAAAATTAGTCGGTCACACATTGGAGCATTTATTGAGATCCTCTGGTTGTACATTTCCAGATCACAGTCGAGAAAGAAAACAACCTGTAGACCAATGAGAAAGTGCATCAAAAGCTGCAAGGGCAGCACATTTTTTTCTAATATCATCTCTTCTGGGAAACATTACCCTCCTGTGCTCTTCCAGACCATTGATTCCATTCTGAACCCATAAAAAAGACATTATAAATCAAGGAAGGAGGTGCTGGTAGAATACTATGAATGGTTTATAAGTTATTTTGTGAACAAAATTGAGACCATTAGAGCTGCTGAGCAGCCTTCTACCTCTAATCATTTTTTCCATTAACTAAGTTTTTTGCCCACTCTAGAGAGAGTGGCATGATTTTTATAGCAGTATTCTATAGTAGAATTCTAAAGCATCAAACAGGCAGTGCTTATCAATTGCTCCCCACTTCATATATCTTGTACAATTGTCAATACCTAATGTGAATACCCCTTCCTTCTGACATTCTCCAGGATATAAACTACTGATTAGATCTCTCTAATATAATGATGTGATATAATGAAAGTGATACAAGATTAAAAAATAGTAGACATTAGTTCCAATCTTAATTCTGCTTAAAGATATTTATATAGCCTTAGGAAAAACTACTTAATGAAACTGAGCCTCAGTTTCCTTCAAGTATAAATGTACAAAGGAAGCCCTGTATATCACACAGTTTTCTAAACAGAAAAAAAAAATGAGAATTCATATATGGAAAGCAAAATTGAAAAACACTTTTGACTATAAAAGCAAAATATAGTAATCATCATTTATTATTTTATTGCTTTATTATCATTTCTGTAGGATTCTAAATTTCTATTGTATTTGTAATGAATTCCATGCATATGATCAGATCATTAGCATATTTCTAGTTTGTAATGGACACCGATTGTTTCTGTAGCCTAGCAGAAACATCCTCTGGGTAATAGTTCCATCCTCTTCTGGGTAATAGTTCTGTAATTTCTGTCTAGGACCGTGTGTTTCCTCTCATGCGTCCATAACAGTTTAAGTGTTTTCAAAGGTCTTGACTTTTACATCAGAGAGATGATATGAATTAGGTATAAGCTTATCAGTGTTGCATTTATATGGCTTCAATAATCTTTTCAAGAATAGACATACAATAACACTTTAACTGGAAATGGTAGAATATCAGTTGGAAAGGATGTAGCCCTGAAAACTACTAGCATCATCCTGTGTCTATATTAAACACATATCTGAGAGCACAATCTTCACAGAGTTTCCAAAACTAAACATGAAAGACAAAAGCAGATTTTTATGAGATAGTTTAAAACCCAATGTCAAGCTGTGACTCAATCCATTTTTACCCTGTGCTATTCATTTATATGACCCAGTAAATATCTTTCCTTTTCCTGAGTCAGTTTTGATTATGTTTTCTGTCATCTTCAAGTGAAACAGCTCGAATACAAAAAGTAAAAATAACGTTTAAATTTTATTTTTGAAAATGTAATTGTTGAATATTTCTCTGTGTTTTCAGGCATTCCATGAGAACTTTCTACCTTTATACACTTACCTCTCACACAGCTCTCTGAGATAGATATTCCATTCCCAGGTTAAAGATGAGGGAGTGGAGAGGCAATTGCTCAAGGTCACACAACTAGTAAGGGGAAGAGCCAGTATTCAATTACAGCCTACCAATAGAAACTGTGCTTTTTGTCATGTAATAAGGGTTCCATTTTTTTTTTTATGGAAAAATTATTCACAACACATAATCAAGAGGCAAGAATACTGTGTATATAATTGAAATTCTTGGACAGAGAAGCTTTAATTTAATGTCAACTCAGCCCTGGATTAAACCTCTTTCAAGGGAATCTGGGGAAACCAGGGAAAGAGATTCAGTGAAGAGTGGAAAGTTGACCGTAGATCAAAGATCAGAGATTAGGTGGTTATTGTTCAGTCACTAAATCACGTCCAACTCTTTGTAACTCCATGGGAGGCAGCATGCCCGTCTTCCCTGTCCCTCACTATATCCCAGAGTTTGCTCAAATGCAGATCCATTGAATTGATGATGGCATCAAAGCATCTGGTCCACTGCCATCCCCTTCTCCTCTCGTTCTCAAATTTTCCCAGAAACAGGGTCTTTCCAATGAGTTGGGTCCTAGCATCAGGTGGTCAAATATTGGAGCTTCAGCTTTAGCATCAGTCCTTCCAGTGAATAATCAGAGTTCATTTCCTTTAGGATTGACTGGTTTGAACTCTTTGCATTCCAAGGGACTCACAAGAATCTTCTCCAGCACAACAATTCAAAAGCATCAATTCTTTGATACTCAGCCTTCTGTATGGTTCAGCTTTCCCATATGTACATGATCACCGGACATTTGTCAGCAAATTGATCTCTCTATCTTTACATATGCTGTCTAGGTTTTAGATAGCTTTCCTTCCAAGGAGGAAGTGTCTTAATTTCATGACTGTAGTCACTATCTGCAGTGATTTTGGAGCCCAAGAAAATAAAATTTGTCACTGTATCCGCTTTCCTCCTTGTATTTGCCGTGAAATAATGAAACCAGATGCCAGGATCTTAGTTTTTTAAATGTTGAGTTTCAAGCCAACTTTTTCACTCTCCCCTTTCACCCTCATCAAGTGTCTTTTTAGTTCCTCTTCACATTTCTTCCATTAGAAAAGTATCAATTGCATATCTAAGGTTGTTGATACTTCTCTCAGCAATCTTGATTACAGCTTGTGATTCATCCACTTCAGCTTTGTGGATACTAAACCCAAGTTGAAGAATTGCAGTGTGGCAAAAGGAGAGAAAATTTTTCTTCTGATTATGCTCAGGAATTCCACTAAAACATAGTTTGCCTCCGAATATAATAGGAAAATTTAGAAGTTAATAGTTTGAGTGTTGGGCTTCGGAGGTGGCTTAATGGTAAAGAATCTACTTGCCAATGCAGGAGACTCAGAAGACATGGGTTTGATTCCTGGATCAGGAAGATCCCCTGGATAAGGAAATGGTAACCCAGTCCAGTAATCTTGCCTGGAAATTTCCATAGACAGAAGAGCCTGGTGGGCTACAGTCCATGGGGTCTCAAAGAGTTGAGTGCAACTGAGCATGCACACAGCACAGTTTGAGTGTTTACTGCCATAGCATCAAACCAAACACTATGACTGTCAGTAAATCTCTGTTCAGACAGGCTGACTCAGGAGATTTGGTAGAGAACCCAAAAAAGGGAATAGAAGGGGAACTGTATGCTACTAGGCCTTCACAATTCTATCTGGTGGAAAATTAGAAATCTAAGAGAGAATGGAAGAACTGATGCTGAAGCTGAAGTTCCAATACTTTGGCCCACCTGATTCGAAGAACTGACTCATTGGAAAAGACCTGATTCTGGGAAAGATTCAAGGCAGGAGGAAAAGGGGATGGCAGAGAATGAGATGGTTGGATGATGTCATTGACTCAATGGACATGAGTTTGAGCAAGCTCCTGGAGCTGGTGATTGACAGGGAAGCCTGGACATGCTGCAGTCCATGGGGTCACAAAGCACTGCACATGACTGAATGACTGAACTGAATAGACTGGAGAGAGAATGGATTATAATCAAGAGGCAATGATTCCTATAATTCTGATTCCTTAGAAATTTTAAAAACTACCTTGAACTTTACATTGCTGCATTAGGCTACTTTCAGAAAAGTTTGGGGACTTATTTTATGCAGGGCACACACTATGCAATCATGGCTCAGTTCTCCCAGTAGTTATAAATGTTCAGCATAGTCCGATAGGGTTCACTTCTTTCTTCCCAGGTGGTTACATATCATCACTCAAAGGAATCACTTAAGATAACATTGGTATATGAATTATTTTCCCTGACCAAAAGGAAACTCTTTCCAGTCAATTGATACTCAGTCTTGAGTGTTGAATGTCTCATAGTTAAATTATTAGAAAATGACATTGAAAGTAGGAAAGGATTTTTTTTTTTTCTTTTACTCATCTGGGTGATTTTAGTATACAGATGAATGCATTTTCAGCAACTAGAAAAACTTAAAATAAATACTTAACAGGGGTTTTCATTAAAAATTTAGAATAATTTTCAATGTCAAATTCTAATTCCAATTGTCATTGTTATTCCATTTTAATTAATAATGGTAATTATAATCCCTTTCCTTCCTGGAGCACAAAACCAATGCTGCTTTCAAGGGAGAATGTCCCCATTACATCTTGGCTGGATTGCTGAAGTTCATTATAGTCTTTCTTGACTGTTTACTTAGGCAATAAATCTTGTCATTACATATACTGCAACTGTCACATTTAAGACAACTTCCCAAAGACCCTATTGCTATTATAAACCTTTAATTTAAAAATCTATAATTAAAGAAGGCAAATATGTTATTTCAGGCCTGAAGTATCGGTGATTTGGAGACACTCCAACATTTAACTTGAACTTGCTCAAAGTAATATTTTCGGAGGTGAGATATGTAGGTTGATGACCCCATAGATCCAAAAGGAACAAAATTCCCCAAGAGATATTGCCCCATATTCAGGCCCTCATACCTTTGCTTCCATCTAATCACACTGGTAGGATTTTTATCTCTAAGAACAAAGGCTAGAACAATCAGGTAGAAATGGCTTAAGAGATAGGAAGAACTTGATCAGGCCAATGTTTCGAAGAGCCCTGATTGCTGATCCTGATTCCCTTGGAATTCTTCATATTAACCTCCTATAAATTTATCATAAAAATTAATCAAGAGCAGTTTTCAAGGAAATCAAACTATAAATTCTTTCACTTTTTCTAGATTTCTGTCTTTAAAAATAAACATTAAAAATGGTTACCATTTGATTCAGTGCCTATTTAGCACTAGAACTCTGCTAAGTACTTTATTCATCATATACCTGGCAAGAGTCTCTTCAAATATAAAAATAAGTACTTTATATTAATACAAGTGAATAAAGTATGAGAGCTTGTTATTACTTTGAATCTTAAACTGAGATCAACTTTGGATAATGGGGTTACAGTCTTTGAAACTACACCATGATCATTAATGTTCTCAAATACACAGGTAGAGTTTTTTGGAATTTCTAGTTACTAAAATCTGAAGCAGACTTAAATATTCCAGAATGGCAATGTTCCATGGTTGCCAAAACCATGCTTACTCCCTCCAAGTGATCTAATTTCTCCTTCTCCAAGCTTCAACTTCTATCTCTTCAAATGCAACTCCTAAGTTTATCACTGTAACTCTATTACTTTCCTGTCTCCCAGAAATATGTTGCCAACTTTATTTTTATTTTTTAAATTTTGAAATAATTTTAAACTTATTGAGGAGTTTCAAAGATAGTACAGAGAGGCCCTAGATATCCTTTACCTTGTTCCCCCTAATGTTAGGCATCTTCTAAAACAGTACTTCAATGGTCACAACTGAGAAGTTAGCATTCATATAATGTTATTCACCAGTCTTCTACTAATGTCTTTTCTCCCCACAAGAATCTAATCTAGGATCTGACATTGTTTTTAGTCATTCTGTCTTATTTTCTTCTCATGGATGATGGTTTCTCAATTTTTATCTGTTATCATGACCTTCTTACTTTTGTTTAGTTACTCAGTAGAGTACTACTCAGTTTTTTGTTCTGGTGTTTTCTCGTGGTGAGACTGAGTTTAAGGATATTTATAAAGGATTAAACAGAAAGGAAGAGCTTTTCTCATTTCAACTTATTTGTGTCTTATTATTCATGAGATTAAACTTGGTCACTTGCTGAAGGGGGTGTGTTTTGGTTTCTCCACTGTAGGGTTATTATTTTCCCTCTTTCCATGCCTTGTTTTCTGGACTCCTTAAATCCAGTCTTCACTCAAATAAAGGAGAATGAAGCTTCACTTCATGAACAGAGAAGTGAAAAAAATTTTGAATACAATCAATCCTTGAACAACCTTAAGTGTGTTAAGGGTGACTGCACACCTGCATAGTAAAAAATCTGTGTACTGCTAACTCTGCCTCAGAAAAGATTTACCCAATGAAAGGAAGCTGAAAAAATCTGCAGAGAATCAAGACTCAAGCCCTTGCTGTTGTTATGGTTCAGTTACTAAGTCATGTCCAACTATTTGTGACCCCATGAACTGCAGCATGCCAGGCTTTCCTGTCCTTCACTATCTTCTGGAGTTTGCTCAAACTCATGTTCATTGAGTCAGTGATACCATCAAATCATCTCATCCTCTGTCGTCCCTTTTGTCCTTGCCCCGTCTTTCACAGCATCAATGTCTGTTCCAATGAGTCAGCTCTTCACATCAAGTGGCCAAAAGTATTGGAGCTTCAGCATCAGCATAAGTCCTTCTGATGAATATTCAGTGTTGATTTCCTTTAGAAATGAATGGTTTGTGATCTCCTTGCTGTCCCAAGGGACTCTCGAGAGTCTTCTCCAGCACTTACAGTTTGAAAGCATCAATTCTTTGGTGCTCACCCTTCCTTATGGTCCAATTCTCACATTCATACATGACTACTGGAAAAAAAAAAAAAAAACACACAAACATAGCTTTGACTACATGGACTTTTGTCAGCAATGATGTCTCTGCTTTTTAGCACACTATCTAGGTTTGCCATAGCTATTCTTCCAAGAAACAAACATCTTTCAATTTCATGGCTGCAGTCGTCACCCACATTGATTTTGGAGCCCAAGAAAAGGAAATCTGACACTGTTTACATTTGTTCCCCATCTATTTGCCATGAAGTGATAGAACTGGATGTCATGATCTTTGTGTTTTGAATGTTGAGCTCTAAGCCATTTTTTTCACTCTCCTTTTTCACCTTCATCAAGAGGCTCATTAGTTCCTCTTCACTTTCTGCCATTAAAATGGTATTATCTGCATATCTGAGGTTGTTGATATCTCTCCCTGCAATCTTGATTCCAGCTGTGTTTCATTTAGCCCTACTTCCTTTTTAGGGGGAGGGGAGAGGTGCCCTAGTTCTTTCATTCTACATTGTTGTTGTTGTTGTTTAACCACTAAGTCTTTGGTCTGAGTCTTTGAGGCATCATGGACTGCACCTTGCCAGCCTTCCTGTCCTTCACTATCTCCCAGAGTTTGCTTAAACTCACATCCCTTGAGTCAGTGAAGCCATCCAACCATCTCATCTTCTGTTGCCCCATTCTCCTCCTGACCTCAATATTTCCCAACATCATGGTTTTTTTCCAGTGAGTCAGCTCTTCACATCAGATGGCCAGAATACTGGAACTTCAACTTCAGCATCTGTCCTACTAATGAATATTCAGGATTGATTTCCTTTGGGATTAACTGGTTTGATTTCCTTGCAGACCAAGGGATTCTTAAGAGTCTTCTCCAGCACCACAATTCAAAATCAGCAATTCTTTGGCACTCAGCCTTCTTTATGGTCCAAATTTCATAATCATTCATGAATACAGGGAAAAAAAATACAGCTTTTACTATACAAAATTTTGCCAGCAAAGTGATGTCTCTGCTTTTTAATATGCTGTCTAGATCTGTAATAGTTTTTCTTCCAAGGAGCAAGTGTCTTTTAATTTTGTGGCTGCAGTTACTGTCTGCAGTAATTTTGAAGCCCAAAAAATGAAATCTGACACTGTTTCCATTGTTTCCCCACCTTTTTGCCATGAACTGATATGGCTGTATACCATGATGTTTGTTTTTTCACTGTTGAGTTTTAAGTCAGCTTTGTCACTCTCCTCTTTCACCCTCATCAAGAGGCTTTTTAGTTCCTCTTCACTTTCTTCCATTAGGGTGGTGTTATCTACATATCCAAGGTTATTGATATTTATCCTGGCAATCTTGATTCCAGGTTGTGATTCATCCGCTTCCATTTCACATGATGTACTCTGCATATAGACAAGGCTGTGATCCATATGATTAGATTGGTTAATTTTCTGTGATTGTGGTTTTCAGTCTGTCTGCCCTCTGATGGAGAAGGATAAGAGGCTTATGAACGCTTCCTGATGGGATAGACTGACTGAGGGAGGATACTGGGTCTTGTTCTGATGGACTGGACCATGATCAGTAAATCTTTAATCCAATTTTCTATTGATGGGTGGAGCTGTGTTCCCTCCCTGCTGTTTATCTGGGGCCAAACTAAGGACTCCTCTGGTGGCTCAGACAGTAAAGCCTCTGTCTACAATGAGAGAGACCTGGGTTCGATCCCTGGTTTGGGAAGATTCCCTGGAGAAGGAAAGGCAACCCACTCCAGTATTCTTGCCATTGGAAATCCTATGGATGGAGGAGCTTGGTGCAGGCTACTATCCATGGGGTCGCAAAGAGTCGGGCATGACTGAGCAACTTCATTTTCTTTCACTTTCAAACTATGGTAGGGTAGCTCCTCCAGGTCACTGCCCCTGACCTCGGAAGCAGGGTAGGTCCTCTCGGCCACACTTCTGTGAGGTCTGTCACAGTCGGCATGCTTCTGCCTCTTCTGCTTCTGCAGATCAGGAAGCAACAGTTAGAACTGGACATGGAACAACAGACTGGTTCCAAATGGGAAAAGGAGTACGTCAAGGCTGTATATTGTCACCCTGCTTATTTAACTTATATGCAGAGTACATCATGAGAAACGCTAGGCTGGAAGAAGCACAAGCTGGAATCAAGATTGCGGGGAGAAATATCAATAACCTCAGATATGCAGATGACACCACCCTTATGGCAGAAAGTGAAGAAGAACTAAAAAGCCTTTTGATGAAAGTGAAAGAGGAGAGTGAAAAAGTTGGCTTAAAGCTCAACATTCAGAAAACAAAGATCATGGCATCTGGTCCTATTACCTCATGATAGATGGAGAAACATGGCAGATAGATGGAGAAACAATGGAAACAGTGACAGATTTAATTTTGGGGGGCTCCAAAATCACAGCAAATGGTGACTGCAGCCATGAAAGAAAAAGAAGCTTACTCCTTGGAAGAAACGTTATGACTAACCTAGACAGCATATTTAAAAAAGAGACATTTCTTTGCCAACAAAGGTCTGTCTAGTCAAGGTTATGGTTTTTCCAATAGTCATGTATGGATGTGAGAGTTGGACTATAAAGAAAGCTGAGTGCCAATGAATTGATGCCTTTGAACTATGGTGTTGAAGAAGACTCTTGAGAGTCCCTTGCACTGCAATATTCATTGGAAGGACTAATGTTGAAGCTGAAACTCCAACACTTTGGCCGCCTGATGCAAAGAGCTGACTCATTTGAGAAGACCCTGATACTGGGAAAGATTGAAGGCAGGAGAAGGGAATGACAGAGTATGAGATGGTTGTATGGTATCATTGACTCAATGTACATGAATTTGAATAAACTCTGGGAGTTGATGATGGACAGGGAGGCCTGGCATGGTGCAGTCCATGGGGTCACAAAGAGTCAGAAACAACTGGGTGGCTGAACTGAACTGAACTGAACTCTGCATATAAGTTAAATAAGCAAGGTGACAATATACCACCTTGACATACATCATTCCCAATTCTGAACCAGTACGTTGTTCCATGTCTGGTTGTAACCATTGCTTCTTGACCTGCTTACAGATTTCTCAGGAGGCTGGTGAGGTTATTAGTTGCTTAAATTGCTTCAGTTTTTGCTCTTGGGAGTTTTTTATGTTGGTTCCTGTATCCTTTGAACATGCATCTCTCCTTTGCATTTTTTTTTTTTTAGCACTTTATTTTTAACCCCACTAGACTCTCCAGGGCCTTCTGGCATTCTCATGCCCTTGTTCAAGATTGACACTTCTTTAAGGAGCCCAAGATTAGATCCTTTTTGGAAAACCATGTTTTAGAGATCAAGAAGTATGCTCATTGCTAGTGAATTTTCTCTGATTTTAGCCCTTTGTAGTAAACTTGGTAGGGAATGTATGTGTTTATACTAATCAGGTAGACATATATATTTATAACTACTTTATTTATTCCTTATCTATCAATTTAATCTATCAGTCTATCAATCAAAATAAATATGCATTCATTCTGCTATTTCTCATTCTCATGTATTACCTAGAGGTTCATATCACTCTTTCCTGCTTTGTTCATTTTTTAAACTTCTTTCTTTTGCAAAAAGAAATGCTTACTATCTCTAATATATTTGTGTAAAACTTTGTGTACATACAAAGTAGTCACAATCATTTACCTGGACTCCTATGTAAAACAAATCTACCAATCAGTGTAAACTGTACAGTTATTGTTGTTTTGTTATACTTGTCTTTAGTCTAACAGTGTTTGGTAAAAATACTATTTTACAAAATTATTTAGGTTAGCTCCTTCCTTCTCCATCCTCTTCAGTGGGCCTCTGTCCTATAACTGTAATATGGTTAGATTCCTCCTACCATCCTTCTTTTATCCTTGCCATTTTTTGTTTCTAAATTTATGTTCAGCAGATTTACATAAAATTTATAAACTTTAAGTACATTCCAATGTACACATGGGTATTATTTCCATGCTGTTCAAGATATAAAATATCATTGGCACACACAGCTCCCGTTTGCACCCTCCCAGACATTATTTCACAAAGATTAATTTTTTAATGTTCATAACAATGCATTAACTTATTTATTTTTGATCATACTGTAAAAAAGTTATTTTTGTTTTACTCAATATTATGTTTGTGTGATTCGTCCATGTTGTAATGTCTAGGAGTGCCTTGTCCTTTTGAATTGTCCTATAGAATTTAATAAACATTATTGAAGAATAGTAAACAAACAAAATACACATATTTTTAAACATATGTTTGAGCTTTGATATACATGTGCTCTCTTCAAGATATAGAACACTTCCATAATCACCAAGATGTTCTCTTACACTACTTTACACTCTAGACCATCTTCCCCCTCCACTCCATGCCTCATTGATCTTCAGTTCAGTTCAGTTGCTCAGTCGTATCCGACTCTTTGCGACCCCATGAATTGCAGCACACCAGGCCTCCCTGTCCATCACCAACTCCCGGATTTCACTCAGACTCACGCCCATCGAGTCAGTGATGCCATCCAGCCATCTCATCCTTTGTCATCCCCTTCTCCTCCTGCCCCCAATCCCTCCCAGCATCAGAGTCTTTTCCAATGAGTCAACTCTTCACATGAGGTGGCCAAAGTACTGGAGTTTTAGCTTTAGCATCATTCCTTCCAAAGAAATCCCAGGGCTGATCTCCTTCAGAATGGACTGGTTGGATCTTCTTGCAGTCCAAGGGACTCTCAAGAGTAAATTCTTCGGTGCTCAGCCTTCTTCATAGTCCAACTCTCACCTCCATACATGACCACAGGAAAAGCCATAGCCTTGACTAGGTGGACCTTAGTTGGCAAAGTAATGTCTCTGCTTCCGAATATGCTATCTAGGTCGGTCATAACTTTTCTTCCAAGAAGTAAGCGTCTTTTAATTTCATGGCTGCAATCACCATCTGCAGTGATTTTGGAGCCCCCCAAAATAAAGTCTGACACTGTTTCCACTGTTTTCCCATCTATCTCCCCTGAAGTGATGGGACCGGATGCCATGATCTTCATTTTCGGAATGTTGAGCTTTAAGCCAACTTTTTCACTCTCCTCTTTCACTTTCATCAAGAGGCTTTTGAGTTCCTCTTCACTTTCTGCCATAAGGGTGGTGTCATCTGCATATCTGAAGTTATTGATATTTCTCCCGGCAATCTTGATTCCAGCTTGTGTTTCTTCCAGTCCAGCACTTCTCATGATATACTCTGCAAGTTAAATAAGCAGGGTGACAATATACAGCCTTGATGTCCTCCTTTTCCTATTTGGAACCAGTCTGTTGTTCCATGTCCAGTTCTAACTGTTGCTTCCTGACCTGCATACAGATTTCTCAAGAGGCATGTCAGGTGGTCTGGTATTCCCATCTCTTTCAGAATTGATCTTACTTCTTACCATTTTGGTCATTTTGAAACATTAATCTCTCCGTGTTCCTCCCTGCTTTTAAATCTATCAATCCTTCTCCCTTACTTTCAGGATAAAATGACATTTTATGTTCTTCATGAGTTGACCTCTGTTTATTGTCAGTTATTGCTCTCCTGATGCTGGGAAAGATTGAAGGTGAGAGGAGAAGGGGATGACAAAGAATGAGATGGTTGGGTGGCATCACCTACTCGATGGACATGAGTTTGAGTAAACTCTGTGAGTTAGTGGTGGACAGGGAGGTGTGGCATGCTGCAGTCCATCGGGTCACAAAAAGTCGAACACGACTGAGCGACTGAACTGAACTGATTGCTCTCCTATTCATGCTACTGCCCCTCTAAACAGGACCACGTACAATTGCATGAATGTCCTGAGATTTTCCTTCGTACCTTCACACAAGTATGACTTTCTCTGAGTTTAGAGCAACCTTGCATTCCCTTTACACTCCTGTTGGTTACTTTTGAGTTGGGTACTTTTGATTTACCCCTTAGAACTAAACTCTGTTACCTTTTCCTCCACTTGTATGAGGTATGAGATGTTGACTCTCAGATGTGCATCCATAACAACTTAAGCTCATCTCTGCCATAATGTTTATCATATGATATTTTTGTCAATTTAAATTCTATTTTCTAAATTATTATTCTGTAAAATTTACTTTGCAGGATGTTTTTCTGTGAATATTTATACATGTATAGATTCATGTAATTATGGGCATAATTAAGATGCAAAACTGTTTAATCCCATCAAAATTCTCCCTCACACTAAGACTTTATAGTCACCTTCTCTCTTTCCCTAACCTCTAGCCGTGATTGATCTCACCTCCAATAGTATTGTTTGTCTTTTTGAGAATGTTACATAAATGGGTCATAGACTATGTGTCACCTTTTAATATTGGCTTTGAAATTAATTGGAGTTAGTTTATATATTCATTAAATCACTACATAATTCTTATAAAACATAAAATATTTTATAGAAATCCTTTTAAATCATTTAAAAGAAGAAAATTGAAAAGATATATCTGTGTTTCCTTTATAATTTGCTAAACTTTAATATTATTAATGTCATGTTTTAATACTTTATATTAATTTAGTATATTTCTATTATTTTTTTTTCATCAGGACCCTATTATCTGTGAACAGCCAATATGTATTACCCTTTTCACAGATAGTGAAATTGAGCTCCCTCAAATTAAGCTATGGTCCTCAGTTCACAGTATGTTACTATGGATTTAGGATCTGAAAGAGAATTGGATTCCTTAATAGATTTCCTTCCTACCAAATCAGGTATAATTTTCTCTTAGTGGACATTCAGCTCAGTTCAGTCACTCAGTCGCGCCCGAGTCTTTGCGACCACATGAATCGCAGTACGCCAGGCCTCCCTGTCCATCACCAACTCCCGGAGTTCACTCAAACTCATGTCAATCGAGTCCATGATGCCATCCAGCCATCTCATCCTCTGTCATCCCCTTCTCCTCCTGCCCCAAATACCTCCCAGCATCAGGGTCTTTTCCAATGAGTCAACTCTTCGCATCAGGTGGCCAAAGTATTGGAGTTTCAGCTTCAGCATCAGTCCTTCCAATCAACACTCAGGACTGATCTCCTTTAGAATGGACTGGCTGGATCTCCTTGCAGTCCAAGGGACTCTCAAGAGTCTTCTCCAACACCATAGTCCAAAAGCATCAATTTTTCAGTGCTCAGCTTTCTTTATAGTCCAACTCTTACATCCATACATGACCACTGGAAAAACCATAGCCTTGACTAGATGGACCTTTGTTGGCAAAGTAATGTCTCTACTTTGAATATGCCATGTAGGTTGGTCATAACTTTCCTTCCAAGGAGTAAGTGTCTTTTAATTTCATGGCTGCAGTTACCATCTGCAGTGATTTTGGAGCCCCCCAAAATAAAGTCTGACTAGAGGTACTATATAAGCCTAAATCAAAGACTTTTTTAAAAATTGAATTTCAAGGCAATTATAAGTGAAAGTTCAGAAAAAAAGAAGCAATAATGCTTCATATAGTTGAAAATATGATGCTTTCTTCCTAATTTGACCCCTTTGCTCCTTGACCTTTTTTTCAAACAGGGTCAATTGAAATCTTTACACCCTATTAAGGCACTCAACAGCCTCCTATAATCCATAACTATTGACTCTGAGACAATTATTGACCCATGCTCATAGAATTGGCAAAAATGCAAGAATGAATTCTGATAATATTTAATAAAACCCTCACTCTAAATAAGACAATGTGCTCATGTCTTAGATTATTTACCGCATTTTGTAAACTTGGAAGTCAAGTGTCAGCCTAGATTTCAACACTAGTCTGTATGTAATGATAGACTGGGCTGTTTAAAGGAGACAGTCTGCACTTCACTAGAATAATAGAAACAGAGAAACAAAAAATACACCTTATAGATTTTTAAGACATAATTGTTTCATTAATAATTATTATTACAAAATTAATTGTAAATAACCAAGTTATTATCAGATTAAAGTGAAAATGAAAGTCGCCCAGTCATGTTGGACCCTTTGTGACCCCATGGACTATAGAGTCCATGAAATTCTCCAGGCCAGAATATTGGAGTGGGGAGCCTTTCCCTTCTCCAGGGGATCTTCTCAATCCAGGGATAAAACCCAGGTCTCTTGCATTAGCAGATTAAATAAAAATGTAAATCTAATATTTTATAAACTCTTTCTAGGCAGTTTCATCTACTCTTAGAATTTCCCAAGCCGGACAAGGAAATGACCACTCTCCAGCCCCTCCCTCTCTAATACAATAGGTCACTGTATCTTTTTGTTCCTCCTTTCAAGTCAGTTGAATCTGTCCTCTTTATTCAACTTCCTTGCTCTTTCCTTGGTTCAACTTCTTATAATTTTGTACTGGATAACTGAAATTATCTTCTAACTGCTTCTCATGCCTCAAGGCTTGCTGTTTTTTTCAATCTATTGTCCAATATCATTATCATGTTTATTTCTCTTAAATGTTTACCTGATTCTGTCACTGCCCTTGATTAAAATTGTCACTGAGTATTATGAAAGAAATCTAAGCTATTAGCAGGACACATGAGTTCTCTGAATATGCTCCCCTTGAACATCATCCCTTGAACTCCATTATGTACTTGCCCATCATACCATAGGCATTTTGAAACACACCAATTTGTTTACAGAAATGATAGACTCAAAATTCAGTGCATTTAGCAACAGTTGATGCATTTTCAAAATCTGCTTTGAAACCTATCATCAAGCATAATATTCATATTTTATGTATAATACATTTTTTCTCCACATATTCAATGCAGCCAAATTTTTCTCAATAATTGAAAGAAATCTTTGTATCTTTGTCTGGTGCTGCACATTTTTATACATATATGATATGTTCTTTTTATATGACTCTCATGTGCTGTTTTTCTCCAAATACACAAACATTCTCTTTTTGTTTTTCTGATAAATGTTTACTTCACTTTCAAGATGCAACCTTGCAGTTGGCTCATGCAGACTTCTTCAACCATCTTTTCTATGAACTGTGAGTTCATCTATCTTCTTTTGCAATAACATAGCATTCAGGTAATCATCATATATCTAATTATTTGCTTAATTGTGACACTTTTCTTCTGTAACATTATATTTGTTCTTACTTTTACAGGATATAAAGTATACCATTGTCAAAGGTCTTATTTTATGCCTCATAATTTGTACTTAGGATGTTGCCTGATCACAATAGGGAATCAACAAATGTTTATTTCATAAATGATTAAATAGTAAATATTATTATGTATAAATTTTGCCATGAAGCACAATCATGAAGGATCAAATGTTCAGATGAGAATTTAAATGGGCATATTTGTAATGCCTAATTTGTAAGAAGAAATTAGATTAAAAATTTTCTAACCTTGCTAGAAAACAGTTAATATGAGGTAGAAGCTCCTTGGAGTTATTTATATTTGAAACCTAAGTTTGAAGAAGAGAATCTCTTCTTTTTGAGTGTGCAGATGTCTCTTTTTTCAGGAGAGAACAAATAGGAAACCTTCTGTAACATTTCTCAAGATCAGTCATTAGATCCATTTAGCTAATTTTGTTCGGCCAGCATATCATAGAAAAATTGAGGTGTAAATATTGCTCTTGATATTGAGTGTAAATAATGCCTTGTCTAGTCTTCCAGTCCACCACCTTCACAGATAAACATGTGTACAGATCTATGTTCTGCTCCCATGTTTCTTTTGGCAAAAGGTTTCATACCTGAATTGGGAGAATTTGATGTCAATTTTGTCTTGCTGTAGCTATCTTCAATCTAATACTTTTGTGTCTACTGTGGCTATAATTCTTTCCTTCTGTTCAATGCTCTTAAAAAAATTATATCCTTTTCTGTTTTTGTTTCCATCACCTAATCCCAATAATTCAATATTCAGTTCAGTGATCCTTCAGTGATAAAATTAACAAAATGTATGACAATGTCAACTCAGTATTAAAAAGTGCCTGCAACTTTACATCTAATAGATGTCTTTGCACCATAACTCTCTGTACATGTCTGATAAACAGCTTTTCTTTAAAAAATGGTTTTATTTTATTTTTTCTTAATATATATATTTTATTGAAGTATAGTTGATACAATATTTCAGGTACACAGCAAGGTGACTCAGTTATACATATACATATATATTATTTTTGAAATTATTTTCCATTATAGGTTATTATAAGATACTGGCTATAGTTCCTTCTGCTATACAGTAAACTTTGTTGCATATCTATTTTTTAAAATTAGAAATCCAGCATTCTATTCATACTAAGCTAAACAAGTGGAATCAAATTGTCATAAATGTTTTAGATAAGCAAAAATCATACATTTTCTATAAAATATATTATACATATCATTAATATACATGTATCCAAAAGATTTTCTACTATGCTTGATAAAGTCTGGAGAAAGAACATAAAAAAAAAGATGGAGAAATTAAAAACATAAACTAAATGAAATGGGAGCATTGAATATGAAATACAAAGTGAAACAAACTAGATAAAATAAGAGATAATCATATAGTTCAGCTGTTTGTAAACATGACGACTTAGAGCCGAAGAACTGATGCTTTTGAATTGTGGTGTTGGAGAAGACTCTTGAGAGTCCCTTGGACTGCAAGGAGATCCAAACAGTCCATTCTGAAGGAGATCAGCCCTGGGATTTCTTTGGAGGGAATGATGCTGAATCTGAAACTCCAGTACTTTGGCCACCTCATGCGAAGAGTTGACTCACTAGAAAAGACTCTGATGCTGGGAGGGATTGGGGGCAGGAGGAGAAGGGGACGACAGAGAATGAGATGGCTGGATGGCATCACTGACTCGATGGACGTGAGTCTGAGTGTATTCTGGGAGTTGGTGATAGACAGGGAGGCCTGGCGTGCTGTGATTCATGGGGTTGCAAAGAATCAGACACAACTGAGTGACTGAACTGACTGAACTGACTGACTTATTAGAAACATACATGGAAATCTGGATAAAGAAAAGTAATACCTGGGCATTTGCATTTTGAAACATGTATATTATCATATGTGAAATGGATCGCCAGTCCAGGTTCAATGCATGAGACAGGGTGCTCAGGGCTGGTGCATTAGGATGACCCTGAGGGATGGGGTGGGGAAGGAGGTGGGAGGGGGGTTCAGAATGGGGAATACATGTACACCAGTGAAGGATTCATGTGAATGTATGGCAAAACCACAACAATATTGTAAAGTAGTTAGCCTCCAATTACAATAAATCAATTTATGTTTTAAAAATTCAAGATAATTCTGCTATGCCTCTGGACTTTAAAAAATATTACAGGCTCTTCTATTAAATCCTAGTTTTGGT
This sequence comes from Capra hircus, assembly GCF_001704415.2. NCBI lineage: Eukaryota > Metazoa > Chordata > Mammalia > Artiodactyla > Bovidae > Capra > Capra hircus. The sequence continues at coordinate 17,897,215 of NC_030831.1, read as the reverse complement.
GATATAGAGTTCTATTATTTTTCTGTTGACCAATCATGAAACAATGGTGTTAAGTGAGTAACAGTTACATAATCCCAATAGTAAAAGGTGTTTATTAGCTTTCACAATAGCCAAAAATATAAAAGTAACTACAATTGCAAGCCATAATGGTTACACTATTAACTTAACAATATAAAATAATTACATAGAATTTGAGGAGGACAGTAGAGTGATGTGGTAAGTGGAAGTTCATACATACACATTTTCACCCACCAAGCCAGTCTCTGTCTTTTGATTGGTACATTTAACCCATTTACATTTAGGATGATTATTGATATGTATGATCTTATTGCCATTTTATTAATTGTTTGGGGGCTTATTTTCTATAAGAAGGTGTTTTTCTTGTTGAGAGTTTCCCTTAGCAGTCATTGTAAAGCTGCTTTGGTGGTGCTGAATTCTTTTAACTATTGCTTGTCTGGAAAGCTTTTGATTTCTCTGTCAAATCTGAATGTGAGTCTTGCTAAACAGAATATTATTGGCTATAGATTCTTCCCTACAGTTCAGTTCAGTTCAGTTCAGTTCAGTCACTCAGTCGTGTCTCACTCTTTGCAACCCCATGAATGCCAGGCCTCCCTGTCCATCACCAACTGCCAGAGTCCAGCCAAACACATGTCCATTGAGTCGGTGATGCGATCCAACCATCTCATCCTCTGTCGTCCTCTTCTCCTCCTGACCTCAATCTTTCCCAGCATCAGGGTCTTTTCCAATGAGTCAGTTCTCTGCATCAGATGGCCAAAGTATTGGAGTTTCAGCTTCAACATCAGTTCTTCCAATGAACACCCAGGACTGATTTCCTTTAGCATGGACTGGTTGGATCTTCTTGCAGTCCAAGGGACTCTCAAGAGTTTTCTACAACACCACAGTTCAAAAGTATCATTTTTCAGTGCTCAGCTTTCTTCAACTTCCAACTCTCACATCTGTACATGACTACTGGAAAAACCATAGCCTTAACTGGATGGACATTTGTTGGCAAAGTAATGTCTCTGCTTTTTAATATGCTATCTAGGTTGGTCATAGTTTTCCTTCCAAGGAGTAAGCGTCTTTTAATTTCATGGCTGCAGTTACCATCTGCAGTGATTTTGGAGCCCAGAAAAATAAAGTCAGCCACTGTGTCTACTGTTTCCTCATCTATTTGCCATGAAGTGATGGGACCAGATGCCATGATCTTAGTTTTCTGAATGTTTAGTTTTAAGCCAACGTTTTCACTCTCCTCTTTCACTTTCATCTAGAGGCTTTTTAGTTCCTCTTCTCTGTCTGCCATAACAGTGGTGTCATCTGCATATCTGAGGTTATTGGTATTTCTCCCGGCAATCTTGATTTCAGCTTGTGCTTCTTCCAGCCCAGCGTTTCTCATGATGTACTCTGTATATAAGTTAAATACACAGGGTGACAATATACAGAACTGACATACGCATTTTCCTATTTGGAACTAGTCTCTTGTTCCATGTCCAGTTCTAACTGTTGCTTCCTGACCTGCATACAGGTTTCTCAGAAGGTAGGTCAGGTGGTCTGGGATTCCCATCACTTTCAGAATTTTCCACAGTTTATTGTGATCCACACAGTCAAAGGCTTTGGCATGGTCAATAAAGCAGAAATAGATGTCTTTCTGGAACTCTTTTGCTTTTTCGATGATCTACTGGATGTTGGAAATTTGATCTCTGATTCCTTTGCCTTTTCTAAAACCACCTTGAACATCTGGAAGTTCATGTTTCATGTATTGCTGAAGCCTGGCTTGGAGAATTTTGAGTATTACTTTTCTAGTGTGTGAGATGAGGGCAATTGTGCAGTAGTTTGTGCTTTCTTTGGCATTACTATTCTTTGGGATTGGAATGAAAACTGACCTTTTCCAGTCCTGTGGCCACTGATGAGTTTTCTAAATTTGCTGCCATATTAAATACAGCACTTTCACAGCATCATCTTTTAGGATTTGAAATAGCTCAACTGGAATTCCATCACCTCCACTAGCTTTGTTCGCAGTGATGCTACCTAAGGCCCACCTTGATTTCACATTCCAGGATGTCTGGCTCTAGGTGAGTGTGAGTGATCACACCTTGTGATTATCTGGGTCATGAAGATTTTTTGTGTGTAGTTCTTCTGTGTATTCTTGCCACCTCTTCTTAATATCTTCTGCTTCTGTTAGGTCCCTACCATTTCTGTCCTTTATTGAGCCCATCTTTGCATGAAATGTTCCCCTGGTATCTCTAATTTTCTTGATATGTATGCTTAATTTATAAACAATTTATTGAGCCATGTAAATATAATTTTATCTATTACTCTTTTTCATGTAACATTTTTCAAATTCTATCTAGACTACAAATACACCTCTAGGATTTTAATTTTCAATGTTTTTAATCTATAATAATATGGGCAGAATTGTGTTCTTCCAAAATTCACATTTTTAAGTCTCAGCCCCTCAATGGGAATTTTGAAATCTAATTGTGAAATATGAATAACCCATACTAAGAGAAACATGATCATGCTAAAATGAGACCCTTAGGGCAATGACCTAATCTAGTATGACTGGTGGCCTTATAAGAAGATGAGGAGATGCAAGCAAAGACACAGCATAGAAACAGAGGAAAAGGTCATGTAAAGAAGCACCATAATGGTGGTCATCTTTAATGCAAGGAGAGGATCCTTAGGAAAAACCAAATCTAGGTGTACTTTGGGCCCCAGCATTAACTGAAAAAATAAAATTCTGTTATTTAAATCATCCAATCTGTGGCATCTTATTATGGCAAACTAACACATAATGGAGTTTATTAGATAGATAGATAGAGAGAGAGAGAGAGGGAGATACCTAGATAGATAGGTGAATAGATAGATTATACACACACGTGCACACACACACGTATCTATTGTCACTCACATCTCCTGCTTTAATAATAGTATCTTCAGTTGTAATCAACCCTCATCAACTACAAAGAGTGCTTTAACAAACAAATTATATATAGATCCTGTGCAAGGGATTCTCTAGAACACATATCCATGAAGTGGAAAGCAGAACAATAGGGCATACACAGTCCTCATTTCACTAAGTTCCACTGGTTTGCTCGTTGAACTGAAAGCATCATGTTACCCTCCTACCAGGAGCACATGAGAATTTCCTTTCTCTCCATAATTTAGCTAAATTAGTATCATTTGGGAGCCCAGTTTAGCAAAATCAGAAGGTTGTCAAACTGGATCTTACTGTTTTACAATGTGTATCTCTCTGATTAGGAGTGGGATGGCTTATATTCTTCACTACTTTTGACCTCTCTGTTGGTAATTACCTATTCAAATAATTTGTAATTTTTGTTTTGTTTTGTGATCTGTTTGTAGCTACTCATGTGTTTTTAAAAATATGACTTTTTTTTTTGCTAATTTTCATCACTAGAAGTATCTTCTTTCAGCCAATCAGTTTTCTGTTGACTCAGTATTTTATCCACTAAATCCATTATATATAATCCAGTTAAATACACTGAATGTTTCCTTCATGGTTCATAATTGATTTATGTTCTTATCTATCTCCAAATCATGAAGATACTCTGCATTTTCTTTTTCTGTTGTAATTTGAATTTTAACTTTTACCTCTAGGACTTAATTAAACTGGATTTTACCTTGAAAAATAAAAAAGCAGAAATCTACATTTATCTTTCTGCATACACTAAGGCAACTATTTCCAGCAACATCAACTAAGCAGTCAACTTACACACACTCACACTCACACTCACACACACACACACACACACCCCACACACACATTTTCCTTTCATTTCCATTGCCTAAGAATCATTTCTATACTGTGTTTGTTAATATAGATTTGTATTATTATCTTAAAAGGATAGAACGAAGTCTATATTTTTTCTGTTCTATTTCAAAATTGACTTAGCTATTCATAGACTTTTATTCTTTCACATAAAATTTACTATGTGTTTCTCAAATTCTTCAAAAAGGCAATTGCAATTTCTTTTGAGAAGCATTAAATTTATGCATTAATATCTTTATGATTTTAAATCATTTAGTGAACATCTTATATATCTGCATTTATTCATGGCCTTTACATCTTTCAATATATTTTAATATGTTTTCCATAAAGTCTATGCATTATTTGTTAACTTAATTTTCAGAAACTTTCTTTTTTATTATATTATCTAGTTGGCTATTCATATAGAAATGTCTTGTAGACTTGCAAATTGATCTTGTAGGCAACTACCTTAATAAAAATCTTGGTTTAGCTCTAATAGACTTCTCAATAAATGCATATATATATATATATTCACCATTTAAAGGGTTTGAAATTTATCCATTTCATATATTCATATATACATATATGAATATGTGTGTGCATGTGTGTGTGTGACTCAGTCACATTTGACACTTTGTGATTCCATGGACTGTATCCCTCCAGGCTTCTCTCTCCATGGGATTTTCCAAGCAGAAATACTGGAATGGGTTGCCATTTCCTACACCAGGAGATCTTCCCAACCCAGGGATCAAACCCATGTCTCTGTGTCTCATGCATTGCTAGGCTGATTCTTTCCCAATGTACCACCTATATATCTACACAGAAATATATACATAGATAACTATATATATCTATATCTATTATAATGAGAAAGAAGAAATACATATAGATCATGGCATATGGTCTCATCACTTCATGGGAAATAGATGGGTAAACAGTGGAAACAGTGTCAGACTTTTTTTGGGGGGGGCTCCAAAATCGCTGCAGATGGTAACTACAGCCATGAAATTAAAAGACACTTACTCCTTGGAAGAGAAGCTATGACAAACCTAGACAGCATATTTAAAAGCAGAGACATTACTTTGCCAACAAAGGTCCGTCTAGTCAAGGCTATGGTTTTTCCAGTAGTCAGTATGGGTGTGAGAGTTGGACGGTGAAGAAAGCTGAACACTGAAGAATTGATGCTTTTGAACTGTGGTGTTGGAGAAGACTCTTTAGAGTCCCTTGGACTGCATGGAGGTCCAACCAGTCCAGTCTGAAGGAGATGAGCCCTGGGATTTCTTTGGAGGGAATGATACTGAAGCTGAAACTCCAGTACTTTAGCCACCTCATGCAAAGAGTTGATTCATTGGAAAAGACCCTGATGCTGGGAGGGATTGGGGGCAGGAGGAGAAGGGGACGACAGAGGATGAGATGGCTGAATGGCATCACTGACTCGATGGACGTGGGTTTGGGTAGACTCCGGGAGTTTGTGATGGACAGGGAGGCCTGGCATGCTGCGATTCATGGGGTCGCAAAGAGTAGGACACGACTGAGCAACTGAACTGAACTGAACTGACATATGGGTACATGTAGAAGGAAATGGCAACCTGCTCCAGTATTCTTGCCTGGAGAATTCATGGACAGAGGATCCTGGTGGGCTGCAGTCCATGAGGTTGCAAAGAGTCAGACACGACTGAGCAGTTAACACACACACACACATATAATTATATAGATATTTGTATGTGCAGAGATATATTTAAATATATATGTAAATATATATAAATAAATTAAATACATATCTATTATGCATCTATTGATAGAGATAAACAGAATTAGATATATTGTCTTTTGAGTGCCATCTTGATTTCTGTCGATTTTTTTCACAACTATGAGTTTTCTTTGACCTTCTAGCACATGCCTACTAAACAAAAGTAAAGAAAAAGGTCATCATTCATAGTTTTACTCTTTCCAATAAGAATGGAGAGAGCTTCTACAATCCCTGCCTTCTTATAAAGGCACAAATAAAGTTTCAAGTACATATTTAAGTCTGTCTTGAACTATGTTATGTGAACATTCTATTAATAAAGTTACTGAAGAAGACTGACCATGAAATAGATACATCAAGTCAATAGCATAAGGTTCACCATAGTGTGATTCTTCACTTCCTGCCTGATGTAACAATAAATTGTAGAGATATTGTAAGTAGGTATCATCATTTTAATTTTATTTGCTTAATTTTAAAAATCACCTTAGGATCCTCCAAATGTTTTGAAAGAAGGTAAACTATGAATCTATTTTGTTTTAAGATATAGAAGCTTTGTATAAAATTGCAATAACATTCCATATATTATATACTTTGAAAATTTTTATTGCCAAGTTTGAACAGTTTTATTGCCAAATACTTGACATATAACTTGAGAAAATAACATATCAACAAATACACTCAAAATGTCTCTATCTGAGAGTTTTCAGCATATTACTTTCATTCTATGTCATGCCAGTGTGTTTGAGTCTAGTTGAAAATCAGTTTGTACTAATGCAAGAAAATGTGTCGACAAAATTTCACCTTTTAACCTAAGCATTGGTCTAGATTACAAACAAGAAGCAAACAACAAACACAAATTGTACTTTACTAATTGTGTGTATGTGAGTTAGAAAAGAAATAACTGAAGACAGCTGATTCTAGATGGAAGGCTAACTCTATATGGGGTCAAGGAGGTAAGAGAGGGAGAAAAAAAAAATGGTGGGTTAATGTGGAAGAGCCCAGGAATTGATAGCCAGTGAGGGAAGTGAAAGTCGCTGAGTCGTGTCTGACTCTGCGACCTTGGACTATATATTCCATGGAATTCTCCAGGCCAGAATACTGGAGTGGGTAGCATTTCCCTTCTCCAGAGGATCTTCCCAACCCAGGGGTCAAACCCAGGTCTCCTGCACTGCAGGCAGATGCCTTACCAGCTGAGCCACAAGGGAAACCCAGTGACTACTCCCTAAATAAGTGTTTTACCTTAACTGACCGCTTTGTGAGAAGGGATTGCACAGAACACGAATAAAGGGAGGAATTGGAATTAAAAGAACTGCAGGAGCAGAGAGAATGAAGAAAGAGCTTTGCACTTTGGCACAAGTAGCCTGTGAAAGAAAACAAGAACGTAAGTTTTGGTGGCAGAATATATTGTGAGTCAGATTAGATCCTGGGGCAAAGGAGTCAATAGCAGATATAGAGGCCACGTTACCAAGAAACTGGCTGTCTCAGTATTTATAGGACTACAACCTTAAAAGGAGAAATCTTGACTAGAATCTGGCCTCTCATTCTTTACATAGGTACCATCTCTATTTAGTTCTGGAGAAAGTTAAATTTCATTTACATATTAGTATTAATAAAAAATAAGTAAATGTAGTAACAATTAAAAGAAGATACTTTTACACACTTCCCAGGTGGCGCTAGTGGTAAAAAAAAAAAACCCACCTGCCAATGCAAGAGATACAGGAGACACAGATTTGATCCGCTCCTGGGTTGGGAAGATCCCCTGGAGGAGGGCATGGCAATCCTCTCCATTATCCTTGCCTGGATAATCTCATGAATAGAGGCGCCTGGTGGCCTGCAGTGAACAGAGTCACAAAGAGTCAGACATGACTGAAGTGACTTAGCACATGTGTACATATAGTAAGACAAGAAAAATGCAGGAAAATTTAGTAGAAAATAGAGTCCCTATGTGTCTGTAAGCTATAGAAGATAGATGTAGGAAATGAAAACACAGTAAAAAGAGACTGTAAAGAGAGTAAAAGAAAATGAGAGATGTTTAGGGTAGCAAACACTATCCATAATGCACCCATAGAACAATATGTGCATAAGAATACCTAAGTGAAACCAAAACAATAAAATACAATATAATACTTAAGCATTTTTATTCAAGAAATTGTTCAAGAAAGGAAAGAAGCCTTACATCTATAAATAGAAAGTTTATATATATATATATGTAAAACATATACATATATATAATTATTAGACTTTAAAGATAAATAACACATTCTTTGGGAGGCAAGACATAAAAAAGAAAAAGATCAGGGGCCTCCCAAGGAAAATAATTATAATTGTGCCTAACATCTCTCCAGTGACAGTCAGGACAGAAAGCACTAAATAGTGTCTATAAGTTACTCTGAGGGGCAAAGTGAAGTTCAAAATCGTTATAGCCCAATAAGCTCTTTTTCAATAATAAAGACTTACAGTAGTTTTATACATGAAAAACCTGAGCTATAGATAGTGCTCAGATGAGTTTCAGAAACTTTTGGAAAGTGAAAGCAAAAGGACTGGCAGATTAAAACAAAAACTTACATGGGAAACATGGTTACAGAATGGAATATAAATGTCAATGATCTGCAAGTGTAGAAATGAAACAACTAAAAAAATGGGTAAAGTTTGGAAGATGAAAATAGAATAAAATTTCTGTTGCCCTATTTATAATAGCTGGCAATTAAAGTGAAAGTGAAAGTCGCTGTCATGTCCAAGTATTTGCAACCCTATCTAGGCCAGAATAGTGGAGTGGGTAGCCTATCCCTTCTCTAGCGAATCTTCCTGACCCAGGAATCCATCCAGGGTCTCCTGTATTGCAGGCAGATTCTTTAACAACTGAGCTATCAGGGAATGTAACACCAGACTTCCCTGTCCATCACTAACTCCCAGAGCCTGCTCAAACTCAGATCCATCAAGTTGGTGATGCCATCCAAAAATCTCATCCTCTGTTGTCCCCTTTTCCTCCTGCCTTCAATCTTTCCCAGCATCAGGGTCTTTTCAAATGAGTCAGTTCTTCACATTAGGTGGCCAAAATATTGGAGTTTCAGCTTCAACATCAGTCCTTCCAATGAATATTCAGGACTGGTTTCCTTTAGGATGGACTAGTTGGATCTCCTTGCAGTCCAAGGGACTCTCGAGAGTCTTCTCCAACACCACAGGTCAAAAGCATCAATTCTTCAGTGCTCAGCTTTCTTTATAGTCGAACTCTCACATCCATATACGACTACTGGAAAAACCATAGCTTTGACAAGATGAACCTTTATTGGCAAAGTAATGTCTCTGCTTTTTAATATGCTGTCTACTTTGGTTGACAATTAAAGAGACCACCAAAAACTGATACCACTAAATAGTGTACTTTTAAGCATATTTCAAAATGTAAAGATAAAAAGTAAGAAAACTATTTTATTCCATAAAATTAAGTAGAGGAGAGAGTGGGAGGTGGGAAAAAAGGATAAAACACACAATAGTGAAATTTTCATATGCTAATATCAGTAACTTTTAAAAAAGAGAAATAAACGACCACTTTTAGTATACATGTAACTTTTTTAACTTCGTGTTTTACATGAAGCACCAGAACTCAATGCTGCCTGCATATTAGAATCAAGTGGGAGGGCTTTAAAGAACATTAATGCCTGGTTTCCAATGCTACAGAGGTTTTGATTAAGGTAATACAACATCATGATAAAATAAAGCCCAGATAGAATAAATTCTTGTATTTTAAAAATATAATTTTATTTCTTTTAGAAAAAACTTTTAGGAAAATGTTGCAGTTATCTCAAGATAGAGTATATTTTAAACAATATAAGATATATAGGGCAATCCAAAAAGAGATTGATCATTTTACTAATATATAAGATTTTAAAAGTTTTTGTTTAATAGATGGTAATAAAAATTAATAAAATATCTAAAAATAAAAAATGCAGACTTTATCTATGTTATAATCCAATTGTTTAAAATATATACACATATGTCTATACACATAATGGAAGGAATCCATACCTAAATTACTTCAGTGTTGAATTTCAGGTGATAATCTTTCTATTTTTCTTGGCTATTCTTTTTATTTTCTATTTTTTAACTATTATCTTTTTCTGCAAATTTCTATATAATGATTCTGTGTTCAAACAATTCTCATAAAACTATAGACTTTCAAAAATGTGAGTAATCCAGATGCAGTGAAGCAATTCCCCTTGGCTCCATCCACTCAAAGTCATGTCATATGATTATGTAAACCCAGATTCTGCCTTGATACAACAGATATCCATGAATTTAAGCCTGTGTTCTGCTAAGTGGGCAGTAAATTGTTATGTAGAAGACAGCCTGAAAGGAAGTGTGTTCCACTAGATGGAATTAAAGACTATAATGACAGGAACATGAATTATGTTCATAATGTAGTAACTTACTTTCTGTTCAACTTTGAAAAAGTAATTTAACTTATGTGTTTCAGTTCCCATTAAATTGATGGTAATAATCTTTCTTTGTTAACAAAGTGCTTTGAAATCACTGTGTGACAAGTAATATATTACCAGAAAGTATTCTTATTTCATTCTGCATTGTAACCTCTCAGGAAAAGGATCTATGCATCATTGTGAGTATTTCAATGTACAATGTTGAGGGAAAAAAATGAGGATATGATTGAGAATGATATGGAAAATACTGTAATGCTCTTCTGTAAGTCAGTGTTATGAACTCACCTTAAATGTTGAATTGACTGATAGTATATTTATATCAATGGAATGACAAATGTCGGGAAGTTTCAGAGAAAGCACAGTGGCACCCTATTTGTGAAGGAGGCAGGGGAAAAATAGAGGTTAATAGAACTTACTATACAAAAATAGGACTACATTTCAAAATATGTAAAAGAATTTCAGGACAATCATACAAGTAAAAGAAAGAAGACATTTCTATCTTATAAGGATGTGAAATATAGTTGAAGAAATTTTCAGTATAAATAAATGGGGTTTTACCAAACTAGTTCCCAGCTTATGGAACATGTTCAAGAGGTAGCAGAGAGAAAACACAATTTGTAAAGAAAAGTTAAAACATAGCATGTATGTACATTTGTTTGTATGCATATATGAATTGCTAGTGATATAAGCTTTCCCCTTTGCCATGAATATCAATGAAGCAAAGTCACTTTTTTTTTTTATCAAGTCATTAATTGTGTTGGTGTCTTCCTGGTAGAAATCTCCCCTGAACCAGAAAAACCACAAAGCTGATTAGAAACACATTCCTGAATTAATCACACACTTTTATTGCTTCCCTGGGGATTTAAATTTTATAAGGAATACAATATGTTAGTAAATATTTACTTATCATACATGATAACAGGACCAACAATACAAGACAACTTATCCAAAAGTATTTGTAAGATCTAAAATGCTACAAGTATTTTTATGCTCACATATAGTCTCATTTGGAAATCTGAAGATTTACTTTTTTCTTCACTTGGTAAGGAAGTTGCAATTATGACTACAAATCTAAAACATCTATCCTACCATACCTCTAAAAAAATCAAGAAATAGTATTTCATTTTTGTTGGATTGTAGGTGATGTATAGAGTGACATAATGTCACAGTGAATTCTGATAGATTTTGTTTAGAACTCAACCCATCACTTGCTATTCTGATAAAATTTCTGATCAATTTTCAGAAGTTTTATAAGACTCTGTTACTTCTAACATAAGACACCAAATTTAAAATCTGGCTGGAGAAGTAGATGAGGCAATGTGTATATAAATGGATGGCAAAGTTTGAGGCATTTATGATCTGTTAATAAGTATCAACTTATCAGCATATCAGAGATTTAACAATCCACCCTTATTTGAGCAATATTTAGCTAACCAGAAAAGTCTTTAAGTGTCAGATTCTTCATATGTTATCATCAGGCTACAAATATCAAATTCATACATTGCCGAAATTATCGCATGCACCTCAAGAATCAATAATCTTCATTTCCACCTTTCTTCCCACCCACATTCTTCACTATTTGTACCATTAAAGATAACTGCACCACACTGAACATTTACAGACTGAATTAGTCACCAAGTGTTTAAATGCTCAATCTGCTTTCTTTATTTTAATACCTGAAATAATAAGGCTTGGCAATTTTATACAAGTAAATTACATGAACCATTTAATGCTGATATAGTCTTTTGTGATCAACTTCTATATAGTAATAAGATATACTGAGCTCTCTGATATGGCTGCCTAACATTACTTTTTTAAGAACAATTTTTTACCTTTCTATGGTTGCAAGAACTAAAAATAACATTTTCGAGAGATTTTCTGTTTCCAGTTCTGCCTGTAAGGAGTTTGAAAATTGCCACTCTGTCCTAAGAGCAAGTAAAAAGCTAAATAGATGGAAAATTCACAACTTTTTCAGTATGCAAAAGAAGAGTAGAGAAAAGGACAAACTGCTACACTAAGACTGAAGAGACAGACAGGCAGATTCAGGCTATCATGACTTACTAGGGCAGAAATTCACAGGGGGAACTGCCACAGGCACCAGTGCCAGAGTTGGAAAGCCTGACCTGCAACTGATGAGTTCAGAGATTCACTCTGGGCACAAATAAGAGTTAACAAATTCAGAAGAACTCATTCATGGGGGGAGACCCCCACAATATTTCAAGATTTACCTCTAGGATCTCAATCTTGTTTCTATAGTAAATAATAGAGAAAATTCCTCAAATGCTTCTGGCAGGGAGAAGGGGAAAGGAACCATTTTTAAATGCTCTAGAGCATTTCATTCTTCTTAAAAGGCCTGCTCTCAGAGGAAAGAAACCATCCAGGACCTAAGATGCTGGGACATTATCAGAGCCTAAATGACGTGAGAGAATTCAAATACTCAACTCCAGTCAGCTCTGGCCTCCCACATGAGAGAAAAGAAATACTAAACTTGATCCACTCTGTTCTATCTCGGGGTGTGGGGCAGAGGGGAGCGGGGAGAAAAAAAATACTGGGAAACAGTTGTGAAACTTTTAGCCAATGAGCAGCTTTGGCTCATTAAAGAATTGAGACCTAACTGTAACAATATAGAATGCTGCTCCTCCTTCCAGACCTCACTATCTCCTTACCATTTATACCTTAACATTTTACCAGGGACAGAATGTTAGACTATAAAGAAGACATCATGCAAACTAAAAGTTACAATGTACAGTTTGAAGAGGCAGAACAAGCATCAGAACCAGATATGGCAGGAATGATGGAACTATCTCATAGGGATGTATGTAAGGGTTATACCAGATAGAGCAGAGAGCAAGGAAGAATATATGGGTAATGAAAACAGAGAGAAAAAAATCCTCAAAAGGACCAAAAATAAATGCTACAGATAAGATAAAAAATAAAACAAGCAATGACAAAAAATATAACAAAACTGATGGGCTTGTTAGCCAGAACACAGCTGAAAAAAGAATCTTTGAACTTGAGGAGATCTCAATGGAACCCTTAAAAACTGAAAAGCAAAAATAACAGGGCCTGAAAGAAAAAAAGAAAAAAGAAAAGAATATCCAAGGAACATGGACAAATGTAAAAGGTGCAACATATAAATCAGAAAACCAAAGGTGGGGGTGGGGGGAAGAAGAAGAAGAAGCAGAAAAGAAAAAAAAAAAATTAAAATTGAAGCAACAGTGATTGATAATTTCTCCAAATTAATGTCAGACACCAAATCACAGATCCAAGAAACTCAGAGACAGAGAATCCTAAGCAGGGCAAATCCCATGGAAATTATATCCAAGCATATCACTTTCAAATCATACAAATAAAAAGATAAAGAAAAAATCCTGAAAGAAACTGGGGTGGGGGAAGAAAATCCTAATTACAGAGAAACTAAGGTAAGAATTACATTTGACTTCTCCTCTGAAATTGTGTAAGAAAGAAGAGATTGAAATGAAATATTAAAGGTGTTGGGAGAAAAAAAAAACAATCTAGAATTCTGACTCCTTTGAAATTATCTTTTAAAAATCAAAGAGAAGCAGACTTTCTCAAAAAAAACTTAGGGCTTTGTTGTCAATAGACGTGACTTCCAAGAAATGTTAAGAGAAATTCTTTACAGAGAAGGAAAGTAATGTTAACTTAAAAAAAAAAAAAAAAAAAAGGATACATAACTTGAGAGTTGTGAGTTAGGTTTAATTGGGGGCTAAATGAGGACTGCAGTCCAGGGATAGCACCCCAGATAGCTCTGAGAAACTGCTCCAAAGAGGCAATAGGAGGAAAGTCAATATATAAGGTTTTGGTGGAGGCAAAGTTCAATATCTTTAAGCACTCATTTTACAAAAGGTTTCCTGCTAGTTGCAAGCAGCTGATGTCACCATGAAGGGAGTTAGTACTTTTCTAGATATGAGATGTGAGGATTGAGATTATAAAATCCGTTCCTAAAAACATCCAACTATCTAAAGACCTGCCCCACCAGACTCCTTATTACACAAAATGCCTCACTCCATCCTGAATGTTTTCACATTTGCCCCATCTATTTGCCATGAATCCCCTCAGGGATGTTGAAGGTCAACTGCTGCAGAATACAAGGTTCAATCTCCACAGAGTAGATGGCAAATGCCCTTGTTCATTCACTGGCAATGCTCTTGGCAACTGCCAATCTGTAGTTGACAGCAATAAGGGTCAAAAACAAGAATTTGCATAAAATAAGAAATTATGTGGAAGAAGAAAGATGATTTCAAAAAATTCATTTTTTATTATTTTTAACAGATTATTTATTCAAAATAATAATTCCAGCAATCTTATATATGTATGACATACATATATAAGATTATTTTGTCTTCATAAAATATCCACTCTGCTCATGAGGTATTATAATGCTATTTGGAAGTAGATTGGTCCACTATCCCTCTCCATCCATTCTTCTCATTTGACACCACACACAGAGACAGACAGACAGGCACACACATACAGACAACTAGATTTAATTATAAAAGCAGATGGCAAACTCTGAGGTAACCACTAAAAAGAAGTAAAGAAAGATATATAAACAAAATGCTAAAGAAGGAGAGAAAATGAATCAAAAATGATTAAAACCATAAAAGAAACAAAGAGTGTTAAAATAAAGAAAGAACAATAGACACAAATAGAAAACAATAAAAATTATGGTACATATTAATCTAAATATACCAATAATTACTATGAATGTCATTGGCCTAAATACTCCAAGCAAAGGTAGATGTTGTAAGAATGGATCATAAAATAAAGCACACCTTAACAAATTTTAAATAATAGAAAACATAGAATGTCTGCTTTCAGACCACAATGGAATTAGATTAAAAATCAATAACAGAAAGATAAGAGGGATTTTAAAATTAAAAGAAATAATAATAATAATACTAAATAACTTATGGGAAAAATAAAAAAAAATTCCAAAGGATAATTTGAAACAAATGAAAATGAAATATAAACATAAAAATTTATGGGATACAGTGAAAGCAATGTTTAAAAGATAAATGTACAGCATTGACTGCATATGTTATAAAAGAAGAAAGATCTAAAGTTAATAATCTGTTTCCCCTTTAGAAAACTAGAAAAAGAAGAGCAAGTTAAATCTAAACTAAGCAGAATAAAATAAATAATTATAAATCAATGAAAATTGAAGAAAGGAAATCAGTAGAGAAAAATCAATGAAACTAAAATATGATTCTTTGAAAAGTCAGTAAAAACAAAAAGCTGGGCTAAGATAAAAGAAAAAAAAAGGAAATAAATTTCTCATATCCAAAATTAAAATGGAGCTATACAGATCCTATGGACATTTAGAATAGAATAACGGAGTGCTAGGAGCAACTATGCCCAGAAATTTGATAGCCTAGATGAAATGGAAAAATTCCTCAAAAGACACAATTTGCTAACATGTAGACTAAGAGAACTTGATATTCTGAATAGATTTATCTTATTAAAGAAACAATAAAAAGTAAATGACCTGTGAAAGAGAAATCGTCAGCCCCAAATGGGTTCTCTGGTGAATTCTATCATACATGTTACTGTTGCTTTTCATTTGCCAAGTCATGTCTGACTCTTTGCACCCCCATGAGCTACAGCACTCCAGGCTCCCCTGTCCTTCACTATCTCCTGGAGTTTGTTCAAACTTATGTCTATTGAGTCAGTGATGCCATCCAACTGTCTCATCCTCTGTCATCCCCTTCTCTTCTTGCCCTCAATCTTTCCCAGCATCAGGGTCTCTTTGAATGAATTATCTCTTTGCATCAGGTGGCCAAAGTTTTGGAGCTTCAGCCTCAGCGTCAGTCCTTCTAAAGATATTCAGGACTCATTTCCTTTAGGATTGACTGGCTTGATCTTCCTGCTGTCCAAGGGACTTTCAAGAGTCTTCTCTAACACCAAAGTTCAAAGCATCAATTCTTAGGTGCTTAGCCTACTTTATGATCCAACTCTCACATCCATACATTACAATTGGAAAAATCATAGATTTGACTATGAGGACCTTTGTTGGCAAAGTGATGTCTCTGCTTTTTGATATACTTTCTAGGTTTGTCATGGCTGTTCTTCCAAGGAGCAAGTGTCTTTTAATTTTTTGGCTGCAATCACCGTCCACAGTGATTTTGGAGCCCAAGAAAGTGAAATCTGACCCTGTTTCCACATTTTCCCAATCTATTTGCCATGAAGTGATAAAACCGGATACCATGATCTTCATTTTTTGAATGCTGAGTTTTAAGCCAGCTTTTTCATTTTTCCCTTTTACTTTCATCAAGAGGCTCTCTAGTTCCTCTTCAATTTCTGCCATTAAGTGGTATCATCTGCATAACTGAGGTTGCTGCATATCTCGGCAATCTTGATTCCAGCTTGTGATTCATCCATTTCAGGATTTCACATAAAGTACTCTGCATATAAGTTGAATAAGCAGGGTGACAGTATATAGACTTGACGTACTCCTTTCTCAATTTTGAACCAGTCAGTTGTTCCATGTCCAGTTCTAATCATTGCTTCTTGTCCTGCATACAGGTTTTTAGGAAGCAAATAATGTGGTCTAGTATTCCCATTGCATTAAGAATATTCCATGGTTTGTTGTAAGCCACACATCCAAAGGCTTTAGCATAGTCAATGAAGCAGAAGTAGATATTTTTACTGGAATGCCTTTCTTTTTCTATGATCCAGCATATGTTGCCAATTCGATTTCTGGTTCCTCTGCCCTTTTCAAATCCAGCTTGTACATCTGGAAGATCTCAGTTTATGTACTGCTAAAGTCTAGCTTGAAGGATTTTGAGCATAATATTGTTAGCATGTGGAATGAGTGCAACTGTATGGTAATTTGAACATTATTTAGCATTGTCCTTCTTTGAGATTGAAATGGAAAGTGACAGTTTCCAGTCCTGTGGCCACTGCTGAGTTTTCCAGATTTGCTGGCATAGTGAGAACAGCACTTTAACAGCATCATCTTTTAGGATTTGAAGTAGCTCAACTGGAATTAAATCACCTTCACTAGCTGTGTTTGTAGTGATGATTCTTAAGGCCCACTTAGCTTCACACTCCAGAATGTCTGCCTGCAGATAAGTGACCACACCACTGTGGTTATCTGGGTTATTAAGAGCTTTTTTGTACAGTTCTTCTGTGTATTCTTGCCACCTTTTCTTAATCTCTTCTGCTTCTGTTATGTCCTTGCTTTTTTTACCTTTATTGTGCCTATCTTTGCAAGAAATATTCACTTGGTATCTCCAATTATCTTAAAGAGATCTTTAGTCTTTCCCATTCTGTTGAGTCCCTCTATTTTTCTGCATTATTCATATAAGAAGACTTTCTTATCTCTCCTTGTCAGTCTTTGGAATGCTGCATTCAGTTGAGTATATCTTTCCCTTTCTCCTTTGCCTTTCACTTCTCTTCTTTTCTCAGCTATTTGTAAGGCCTCCTAAGACAACCACTTTGACTTTTTACATTTCACGCTCTTGGGGATGGTTTTGGTCAAATGTTGTGAATCTCCATCCATAGTTCTTCAGGTACTCTGTCTTCCAGATCTAGTCCCTTGAATCTGTTTGTCACCTCCACTCATATAATCATAAGGAATTTGACTGAGGTCATACCTGAATGGCTTAGCAGCTTTCCCTGCTTTCTTCAATTTGAGCTTGAATTTTGCAAGAAGGAATTCATGATCTGAGCCACATTCAGCTCCCAGTCTTATTTTTCTTGACTGTATAGAGCTTCTCCATCTTCTGCTGCGAAGAATATAATCAATCTGATTTCAGTATTGACCATCTGGTGATGTCCATGTGTAGAGTCATCTCTTGTGTTGTTGGCAGAGGGTGTTTATTATGACTAGTGCATTTTCTTGGCAGAACTCTGTTAGGCTTTGCCCTGCTCATTTTTAACTCCAGGGCCAAATTTCCTGTTATTCCAGGTATTGCTTGACTTTCTACTTTTGCATTCCAGTCCCCTATGATGAGAAGGACATCTTTTTTAGGAGGTCTTGAATGTCTTCATAGAATTGCTCAACTTCAGCTTCTTCAGCATTAGTAGTTGGGTCATTGACTTGGATTATGATGATATTGAATGGTTTTCTTTGGAAATGAACCGAGATCATTCTGTCATTTTTGAGACTGCAGCCAAGTACTGCATTTCAGACTCTTTTGTTAAATATGAGAGCTACTCCAATTCTCCTAAGGGATTTCATTCCCGCAGTAGTAGATATAATGGTCATCTGAATTAAATTCACTCATATCCATCCATTTTAGTTCACTGATTCCTAAAATGTTAATGCTCACTCTGGCCATCTGCTGTCTGACCACATCCAATTTATCTTGATTCATGGACCTAACATTCCAGGGTCTTATGCAATATTGTTCTTTCAGTTCAGTTCAGTTCAGTCACTCAGTCATGTCTGACTCTTTGCAACCCCATGAATCGCAGCACATCAGGCCTCCCTGTCCATCACCATCTCCTGGAGTTCACTCACACTCATGTCCATCGAGTCAGTGATGCCATCCAGCCATCTCATCCTCTGTCATCCCCTCTTCCTCCTGCCCCCAATCCCTCCCAGCACTACAATTTACTTTCACTGCCAGATGCAATCACAACTAGATGTTTCCACTTTGGCTCAGCCTCTTCATTCTTTCTGTAGCCATTTCTTGGCTCTTCCCCAGTAGTATATTATGGACACCTGCCGACCTGGGGGTTGAGAGGTTCATCTTTCAGTGTCATATCCTTTTTTCTTTTCATACTGTTCATGGGGTTCTCAAGGCAAGAAAACTGAAGTGGTTTGCCATTCCCTTCTCCAGGGGACAATGTTTTGTCAGGCCCTAACTAGCAGGGACATACTCTTCAACTATTCAACATAGCTGGATGACGTACCTAGTGCCCTGGCTGTCCCACTGCTCATCCTCATTGAGCATTTAAATCTTCACTGTTCATTAGGTGTCCATCAATGTGCTGCGAGGAGTTGAGGCAAGGACCCTGCTGGGGTGTCTGGGAAGTGGGTCCAGGAAGGCTGGAGTCAATGTTGGGGGATGCCCAGGAATGGAGGGCACCCTGGCCTTAACGCTGCTGCTGCCCTTCCTGAAGCTGATCTGCTGCCTAGGAGTCTCTGGCTGTTCCAAGAGTTGCTGTCCACAGTGGCTCTTCCAAGAGACATCAATCTGCCATCTAAGAGTCTCAGGCAGCCCTTTAGCTGATTCATCCCCTAGGAGCAAATGGTACCCCAGCCTCTCCAGTGTCCCTGGTTGCCCTGAGAATCTGCCACCATTGCTGGCTCCATGCTTTGGGAACTGAAGGCTTTGGTCACTACTCTGCTGCTGCCTCCTTTGTCCCATGTCTGGTTCTGTTTCTTCTTGTCCTGCATACAGGTTTTTCAGGAGACAGGTAAGGTGATCTGGTACTACCATCTCTTGAAGAATTTTCCGCAGTTTGTTGTGATCCACACAGTCAAAGACTTTAGCATGGTCAATGAAACCGAAGTAAAAAAGCATACCATTACTTATTTGAGTGGCTAAGTTATTGTATTATCTAGAAAAAATAACCATTTGCTTAGTATATTTACAGAAACAAGTTTCTCTCTTTTTAGATAGAGTGTAATGTGGAAGAGAATGAAAAGATCTGAGAAGGGATTCAGGAAGATATCAATAGGTGAAGGGGGGCGGTGGAGAGAGATATTTGGCAATTCAGATTGTATGAAGGCATTAGAGTTACTGAAAGAAAACTGTGAACCCATTTCTGGCTCTAAAAGGCAAACAGAAATGATTTAAGCAAATGTGATTACATTTCATTGCATTCAGACACAATAGTTATTAAGAAATAACAACCTTGCTTCATGGCTACAGTTATTTTTGATCTATCACATTACTCTTTCTCTCAAAGAACTTAAAATTTAACTGAATTCACAAGCATATAAAGAGTTAAGATTAATGAAAGAGTTAAAAATGTAAGAGATTTTTACATGTCATAATTAACAACAAATGAACAGTGCAGGATACATGTGCTCTGACTTCATTACTTGATGGCAAAAGTCAGGGCAGGCTTCAGGGATGTGACATTTTTTTTGGCTTCCCTTAGAAAGTCAGCAACTGTAGCAGCTAAAAATAAAAGAAGAATAAACAGAAGAAATGTATTTTAAATTAATATTCAAATGATTTTGAAATATTCAAGTGGAGCTACTGTGAGCATCAGTAATTACACCAAAAAAATGAGTAAATGTTATAATTATAACTGCAGTAAAAATTATCCAGCAGTTTCAGGAAGAGTCTCTGCACAGCATATTGATCAGCAGTTATAGGGCTTTTCTTAAGGATGGAAGCAACCTGAAGAGAACATAAATTCAGTTTGTTCACATTGTAGATGTTCCAGTGACTGAGTCCCAAGACTATACAGATAGATAGCTTCAGGAATACTGGCCCCTACTGTTTATATCAGATGTAATAATCATATATTAATATATTTCCTGGATTACGCCATTGGGAGAAAAACTATTCCCCATAGCTCTTTAAATTTCTCGATTCAATCCGGTTAGCTAAGGATGTTTGGGTTAGAATCACTATTCTCCATTTATTAGCCCCAATACAATTTTAAAATCATGTTAATCACATTGCAAATATTACATCTAGGATTATAAATTTAGGTTTATAGTAGTGATTGGTAGGAAGAAGAATACAACTGTCTGTTACTCTGCCTCTGATACCTCCACTTTCTGCAATTTGACTCCTCCTGAATTCTGACACTCACTCCAATCTTAAGACCCTGGTCTTAAACACACCTGATCTTAAACACACCTTGGCTACTGGTTGTTTCTGCCTATTCTCCCCATCGGAGTTCTGTCTTTGACAGCTTCCTTTAGAAAGATGGTATGGTTTCCATCAGGTTATATCAAAGTCTTCAGCACTGTATTCTGGGTTTGCCCCCATTAGTCACTACAAATGCTATTGGTATCCTTGTAGAGGACTTCAAATCGTATTAAAATCCCCAATTTACTTACACATCCTCTGTTATTGCACCCAATACATTCAACTCTCAGTGGCCTCCATAAACTCTACACCTCTGTGACTGCTTCCCTGAGAACCACATACCAGACCAACTCAGTCTTCTGAAGATACTGGAACCTGTAAATACAACTTCCTTCTCTAATTTATGCTTGCTTCTCAACTAATTTATTGCATTTCAAACCTGTCTGTCCAGTTCAGATTTTATGTTCTTTAGAAAAAGCTGTTTCTTAAGTATGTTTGCAATCCCTATCCTCCCTACCATACTGCAATGTGTATGAATTTGAATACATATTTATTGAGTAAATAAATGGGGAAATAAGCAATTGAAATATTGAGTCTCAGGACAGCAAAGAACTCAGAGATCCTTGGAAATTTAAATGTCTTATAATAAATGTTGATGGATTGAGAATATTTGCTTTTTATATTTTACAATTGTTAGGCTGATTTAATGCAGCATAACTATAAAATTCACTTATTTTTGCTGAGATTTTAATGGAGCTTATAATCTAGTATAAGGAGAGAGAAAATAAACAAGTAAACACTCAAATAAACAAGATGATTTATCATTAATTTTTGCTACATATTTATTATACATGTTATATATCATCAGTTTACTGATGACTCTAAATTATGCAGTAGGATATAAATATGAATCGTTTTTCCAACCACTGGTTTGAATGCTGCTCAGCTAAATCTCCTTTTCCTGTCCTCTAATGACATATTGGGAAGAAACCATAACTTTTCAGTTGATCTTGCTATAATAACTCAAACCATTTAAAAACTTTAATTTTTTTAAAGTTTTTATTTATTTTTAATATAAATTTATTTATTTTAATTGGAGGCTAATTACTTTACAATATTGTATTGGTTTTACCATACATTGACCTGAATCTGCCACGGGTGTATATGTGTTCCCCATCCTGAATCCCCCCTCCCATCTCCCTCCCC
Organism: Capra hircus; assembly: GCF_001704415.2. Lineage (NCBI taxonomy): Eukaryota > Metazoa > Chordata > Mammalia > Artiodactyla > Bovidae > Capra > Capra hircus. The sequence continues at coordinate 17,875,318 of NC_030831.1, read as the reverse complement.
ATCCCATCCCTCTTTAATCTTAAACTGAATTTGCATCCCATTTCCTTTCCTCTCTCCAGTAGAGTGTTCAGGTGAGGACCTGGCTGAAAGAGTAAAGGAGATAAATGTATAGTATAGTTTGGCTCTTATAGTTCTCAGCCTATTCTGCCACTGAGGTCCATTCAACAAGGGAGCAGTCTCCTTAGATGGGATTTACTTGAAACCTGAATACCTTTCCAAGAATACATTAGCCTCAATGAAAATTTCTCATTCTTGAGGCCCACTCTCTCACCTGGTTCTGCATTTTTTTCCATTTCTTCCCTCTGTTCAGTTAGGGACAGGGACAATTCTTAAGTCTGTTGCTGAAGGATGCTTTCACAAAATAAACAGCATGACTACTATTATTTAGGAGTGCCTTGCAGTCTCCTTGGTTTCTGGGAGGAAAAAGAAATAAACCAGGCCAATCTTCCACTTTGAACATGCCACTTTTCTTAAGACAGAACATTTTCAATATATTCCTTCAAATCTGCCCTTTCTCTAATATATCACCTCTCTTCTCAGTTTCAATCTCATCTACTCATGGTATGCAGGGAAAAACAGAATCTTGCTATGTGAGCATGTTAAATATTTCCATCTTGTATTCTATAGTCTTTCCAAGCTGGAACATCCATGGTCTGCTTGAAAATGCTTTTTTTTTTTTAGCTTTGGACTCTTGTTCTCGATGGTTAAACACCAGGAAATGTCCAAGTTATCACATCTATTTTTCTTTCTCCATCTTCTTTCCTTGTGAAGTTAGCAGCATTTACATTTCTTTCCAGTGTTCTATTTGCATAGTTGTCACCATAGTAACAATAATCTAAGACAAAATGATACCAATACATGCAGACAAGGGATAGAGAATGATCCAAGATTATGACAGCACAAAGATATCTCTAGGAGGATTCTCATCCCTACCTCCCACTAACCTGTAGTCCCATGGAAGCTTGGTTCTCTGAATAAGCAGCCTGATTGGGAGTAAGGATCCTGCTGGGTCTTTTTTTTTTTTTTTTCCTGCTGGGTCTTTAGAGAAACTTTCTATTTTATCAGATACTTGTAGCTTTGGAGATGATGGCTATCCAACATCCTACCTCATAGCAGATCCAAGTAACTGATAAGATAGTGAGTCATCACCAGGAAGTTGAATACGTTGAATCCTGTCATAGACAGATTGTCTGGCTTTGATCCAACCTCTGCTTGTGGGCTGCTTCGCATAATTTCATGTACCTGAACCAGTTGCTTGTATCAGATTCATGATTGGTTTAGCAAATACTCTGTTCCTGGCACATGAGTAAAAAAACGATGAACTTTTCAATAGTGGCAACAGAGCAATTTTCAGTGCTCAACTAATACTACTTCAGCCAAAGAAGGGATGACTTCTTTTGCTGTTTGCTAGAAGTACGGAGGAGCCTGGAAGGCTGCAGTCCATGGGGTCGCTAGGAGTTGGACACGACTGAGCGACTTCCCTTTCACTTTTCACTTTCACACACTGGAGAAGGAAGTGGCAACCCACTCCAGTGTTGTTGCCTGGAGAATCCCAGGACGCGGGAGCCTGGTGGGCTGCAGTCTCTGGGGTCGCACAGAGTCAGACATAACTGAAGCGACTTAGCAGCAGCAGCAGCAGCAGCAGCAGCAGAAGTAAACCAGGCAATGAAACAGGTTTGCTTCTCTTACATGTTTCCCAATCCCCCACCCCAATCTTGTTTTTACAAGACCATTTTTGAGATATGTGACATAATATCTACCAATAGAGGAAGTAAAAATGAAATGTTAGTTACCTATATGTTAGTTATGTGTCAGAATTATCCAAGGCGTAAAAATTATTTCTCCTCACCTGCATGAGCAGTTAAAGTAAACACGTGTTTGTCTAACTTTCAAGATAATAGCAATTTTGTAGACAAGCACTGAATATTTTGCATTTTGGGAAGCTATTAAGTAACCTATGCAACTAAAGTCAAAGTTGACCTGCAAAAAACAACGGAAGGACGCAATAGAATGGTGGATTACTTTCCTATGGGCATTTGAAAGAAAGATATCTGAATGAAAGAAGTACTTCCAAGCAATGTTTTCAAAAGCAGTTTCCATAACCAGTACACATTTAAAATTGTATTTTATTTAATGTGCATCTATATGCTTCTGCCTATGTGTCCACAATTACTTGGAGTAAAGATTTATAAATTTGAAATCATTCAATCTTTATATCACACACATGAATTAGTTGTTTTATCATCATCTTCATTTTACAATATAGGAAACTGAGGCAATGAGCGGTAGATAGCTGCAAGGGTGTACCCAATGTGGAAAGCATGGAGGCTGTACTTGAACACAGACATGCCAGCTCACAAATGCAGGTTCTGAGATGCTCCATCAGGCTACGAAGAGAGCACACAGTCTGCCCTTGCTCCCTATCAAAGTGTGAGGTGAGCTTGTAGACTCTGATGCCAGACTTGAGTTTCAGTCCTGGTTCTGTGCCAATCACCATTACCAGTACAGTAGAAGCATTCATGTCCTTGCCTAGATTGATGCTCTTGACTTTGAGTCTGACTCCCCACCTCCAACCAGCCCTGTGACCCAAATAAGATCCTTTTAAACTGAAAATCTGATTTTGTAATCTCTCTTAGATAATACTTTTATGACCAATTCTCTCTCTTGCTCTGATTTTACCAGATATCCAGGCTGTTTTGTCTGACTCAATTTTTTAATCTTTCTTAGCAGACTTTGTAATAAAGGTTAATATTTTGGGGTTACTTACCTTTCTCCCCTGGAACCAGTATATCAGGTAGCTCAACTGGGCCCAGTGTACCAGTGGAGCTGTGTAAATTTCTTCATGGCTACCTTAGCAAACTTGGAGAGATGGTGAGGGGAAGGGAAGTCTGGCATGCTGCAGTCCATGGGGTCATCAAGAGTCGGACATGACTTGGCAACTGGCCAGAAACAACATTAGCAATATGGGAAGAGAGAGTTCCTGTCACAGAGTATTAACACATGATAAATATTGTTTGAATAACTAGATTAACATAGAGGAATTGATGTTTTGGTTATATCTTGAAAAAAATTGAAGCTACATTGAGATAATTTTGATTTGTAGAAGGGGATCAAGCCTTTTCTTGATAGTGCATTGGTGACTACCAGTATGTGGTATAACTTGGAAGGGTAAAATAAAATACAAATAAAAATTTTATACATATTTACCTAAAACAAAAACTATTAGGAAATAGCCAAAATACTTTAGTGAAGATCACATTGTACCAGAAAAATTTAATTTCTGCAGATAAAGATTTGAGGTACTGCATTGGAGTCATTCACTCATATTCTAGAATGTAACAATCCAACGTAGAACAATTTATATCTTTAGGGAACTGCTTAAAGAGTCTCACTTTTCCACTAGAAAGTGATCATTTTACTATGTATTAATAATTATTATAACATATAATTCAAATAGCAATTATTAGCATATGTGGAATATGTTATAGTTTACATAGTATTTTCAATCCCATTGTCTCATTTCCAATCTCATTTCCTGATTATATTTTTTGCCAAGAAGAATATGTTCTCACTCCAGCACTTTGAAATACACATTTTTATATAGATGTACTTGCCTGTTAAACAACACTCGTGTACATAACTACACCTCAACACAACCACAAAGATATACACAACCTTAAAGATCATCTTTTAATATCAATAGCCAGGATAGTGGTAGGCTAGTATTGTAGTCTACATGAATATTGCTTTCACTTATTGATGTTTCTTGTCCCCATTAAAACTCTTGCAGTCATCTCTTTTGATTTCTCTGATATACACACAAATATAATTTTTTGATCCCTGGCAAAATGTTTAAACATTGCTTGTACTTACATTTTCATTTATCAAACATTTTTAATTGTTGCAATATACTTACTTTTATTAAACAAGTTAGTTGACTATTCTTATAGAAACATTTAAGCACACAGCAATGAATTCTTTAATGAATTCTTTATATAAAATATAATCGGAAAATAGAAGTCCGTATGCCTTATGCCACAGAGATACTGATGGGTATTAGCCAGTTAATGCACATCAACCATCATATAACTGCAAACTAAAAGCACAGAATCACAATTTCCTCTAACATTAGACTGAAGAATGTCTTCTCCCAGAGTCTCAGCATCACCACAGGCCAATTTAGAATGCTTAGAGGTTTCTATATTGAGTAGAAGTGATGGATCATTCTGCTTGCTTAGTCAAGGGGATGAAGTTGTTCTCAGAGTGCAGCCTTTAGCTCTGGGTAATGCAATGATGATAACTGAGTCCCCAGTTACCCTCCTGTTAGGTGAGCAGGGGCCCCCAAGGCCAGTGGACAAACTGCTGCACTGGAACGCGTATCTCAGGACACAGAGATCCATGAAAAGGAACAGCTTGCTTCAAGTTTTATGATTGAGAGTTGAGTTCTTTTTAAGTATATGGGGAGAAAGTTGAAATTACAATTCTTCAATCTCTTCTCTCATTTACCATTATATGTGGGTGAGTGGGGGATAGAGAACAATAAATTGCACTATTTAGAGATATAGGCTAAGCCATTTTTTTTTGGCAGCTGTGTCAATAAAGTCCACACATAACATCAGTTTCCCATTACACACATCATTCAGAGTCATATATTACTCAGTAAAATGGAAAAAAAGGGAGACCAAAATCTAAAATGAAAAGAGAAATTGAAGTACAACCAGAGCAAGTAGCAGCTGAGCTAACAGCAGCCAGCACAGTGAAACATTTAGTCAGTTCTCCTGGAAAACAAGTGCTTCTGGCATTAATGACCCTCGATGTCATGTCCCAGAAAACTGACGACCAGCTGGGGTGCAAGAATATTGGAAGCAAATTTTTCTTGCTATTCTCAGGTAATTGGAAATGAATAGATGACTGCCCCACACATCGCCCGGCAGATGGTAATTTAGTTCAAGAGTTTTGAAGGTGAATGTTTCTGTCTGTTTGCACTGATTTTGATGTGGATTTTTCAAAGTGGGTGTGATAAGACAGTCACCATGTGGGTATATCAGGAGTACAAAAAAATGAGTGTTTTTTGAGGCTCAGATGGGGGAGAGGTCATTTACTCATCCTTCTACTTCCCTCCATGTCCAAATCTGACCACACTTTTGCCCAATTGTTGGCAGAGATTCCAAAATAGCTACACAATCAGCCCTAAAACTGAAAACCCAAGAATGGCAAGGGTTCATTTTGTTTCATCCAATAGGGAGATGTCTATATAGTCACAAATACCTAGTTATTTTCTAACTGTAAACAGAATCCAATTTTTTTTTTTTTTTTTTTGCCCTGAGAAGGCTGGCAAAGAAAAGCATCTTTCCTCAGAAAAAGATTTATTTTTGACATGTAAAATATGCACACAGTGTACTAATTTTAGGAAATTTTCTAAAATTTGCATTTATAAATATCTTTGTAAAATCCCTTGTGATCCTGGTCAGGGATTATTTTGCCAGATCCATAATCATATAAATTTTTGAAGAGCTCAACTATTATTGTTTTGAAAACTTAGATTTTTATAATTAGATTGAAAGAAGGGTCTTAAACTAAATACTTTTTTTCTAAAAGAATTCCTGATTAAATATATATTCAGTTTTCAGTGTTTCTTGATACATAAATATCACTGTAACATATGTTTTCTCTTGATTGTTTGATATTTGTATATTTTCAGTTCATTTTATTTCTTACCACTTACAACTTTAATACCTCTTCCCCCAAGTAGGGTTAATTAGCATTGCAACATGAATGACAATGAATTACTAAATTTCCACTTATCTGCACATTCTACTTTTAACCTTACAAAATTAGTATTATCTTAAATTGTATACAATTTAATGAATTTAGATGAAAAGAATCTAAAAGTATGCCTTTAGAAAATATTCTTCTGTCTCTATCTTGCTTTTCAAGCTTTATCAATAACTACTGCAACCCTCCATCATGAAAGAGAAGAAAATGAACTGTCTTTTTAATCTTTGTTGTTCAGCCACTCAGTCATGTTCAACTCTTTGTGACACCGCAGACTGCAGCACACCAGGCCTCCCCTTCCTCCCTCACCATCTCCTGGAGCTTGCTCAAACTCATGTCCGCTGAGTCAGTAATGCTGTTCAGTCATCTTATCCTCTGTTGTCCCCTTCTCCTCCTGCCCTCAATCTCTCCCAGAATCAGGGTCTTTTAGTCTTTAGAGGTTTTTATTTTCATCTCTCATCTAATATTGTGGTTATTTATTTTCTTAGATAATTTAGTTATTATATTTATATAAGAAACCTCTGCTACTTGAGTACCATTATGGTTAAAAAAAAAAGTCTCTATTTCTCTCAATTATCACAAACAACAAGAGAATCAACCTACTAACACACAGTCTAACCGCGTTGCATCTTTCTGTTTTTTCATTAATTATATTTTTATTTTCACTTTTTCATGATTTATATTATATATATTTATATATATATATATATATTCTAACTCAAGAGTATATCTGGGTTTGGTGGATTCCAGAACATAAATAACTTTGGCCTCTTGAATTAAATAATAAAAAATTATAACTAAAAAGTACATAAGAAAGATTATTATTTCTTTTGACTGAGAAATCACAACAATTTAAGAATGCAAAAAATCAAATAAAAAACAAGCTTTCCAAAATCTCAGAAAATTGCATAGTTTTATTAACAGGTACATATTTATAATAAATTTGTTTCTCTATTTTACTTCACACTGTCATATGACCAATTATTTTTTTTAAATCACTAAAGTATGGATAAAAAATCATAATTCTTTCTTTTTCTAGAACAGTCAGTTGACCTTTATACAGCTGGGAAATTTTCTTGCAGTTCTGTAATACTTTGGTAATTGCTTTTGCTCAGTTGCTAAATCATGTCCAACTCTTTGTGACCTGATGGACTGCAACACCCTAGTCCTTCCTCATCCTTCACTATCTTCCAGGCTTTGCTCAAACTCGTTTCTATTGAATCAGTAATGTCATCCAACCATCTCATCCTCTGCTGCCCCCTTCTTCTATTGCCCTCAATCTTTCCCAGCATCAGGGCCTTTTACAATGATTCAGCTCTTAGCATCAGATGGTCAAAGGATTGGAGCTTTTGTGTCAGCATCAGTCCTTCCAATGAATACTAGAAAGATTGATTTCCTTTAGGACAGACTAGTCCAATCTCCCTGTTGCTCAAAGGATTTACAAAAGTCTTTTCAAGCTCCACAATTCAAAAGCGTCATTCTTTAGTGCTCAGCCTTCTGTATGGTCCAATACTCACATCAGTACATGACTATTGGAGAAACCATAGCTTTGACTATATGGACTTTTGTCAGAAAAGTGATGTCTCTACTTTTTAATATGCTCTCTAGGTTTCATATAGCTTTTCTTCCAAGGAGCAAGCAGCTTTTAATTTCATGGCTGTGTTCACTATCCACAGTAATTTCAGAGCTCAAGAAAATAAAATATGCCAATTTTTCCACTTTTTGTCCTTCTATTTTCCAGGAAATGAGGGCACTGGAGGTCATTATCTTAGTTTTTTGAATATTGAGTTTTAAGCCAACTTTTTCACTCTCTTCTTTAATCCTCATAAAAGGCTCTTTTCTCTTGTGCCAGTACCATACTGTCGTGATGACTGAAGATTTGTAGTATAGTCTGAAGTCAGTTAGTTTGATTCCTCCAGTTCCATTCATCTTTCTTGAGATGTTATTCAAGGTTTTCTGTGTTTCCATACAAATTGTGAAATTATTTGTTCTAGTTTTGTGAAAAATACCATTGGTAGCTTGATAGGGATTACATTGAATCTATACATTGCTTTGGGTAGTATACTCATCTTCACTATATTGATTCTTCCAATCCATGAACATGTTATATTTCTCCATCTATTTGTGTCATCTTTGATTTCTTTCATCAGTGTTTTATAGTTTTCTATATAGAGATATTTGTTTCTCTAGGTAAATTCATTCCTAAGCATTTTATTCTTTTTGTTGCAAAGGTGAATAGGATTGTTCCTTAATTTCTCTTCATGTTTTCTCATTGCTAGTGTTTAGGCATGTAAGGGACTTCTGTGTATTAATTTTATATCCTGCAACTTTACTATATTCATTGATTAGCTCTAGTAATTTTCTGATGATGTCTTTAGGGTTTTCTATGTAGAGGATCATTTCATCTGCAAACAGTGAGAGTTTAACTTATTTTCCAATCTGAATTTCTTTATTTCTTTTTCTTTTCTAATTGCTGTGGCTAGGAATTCCAAACCTATCTTGAATAGTAGTGGTGAGAGTGGGCACCCTTGTCTTGTTCCTGATTTTAGAGGAAATGCTTTTAGTTTTTTGCCACTGAAGATGTTTGATTTAGGTTTGTCATATATGGCTTTTATTATGTTAAGGTATAGAAAATAGCAACCCATTCCAGTATTCTTCCCTGGAGAATCCCATAGACAGAGAAATCTGGCAGGCTACAGTCCATGGGGTTGCAAAGAGTTGGACACGACTGAATGACTTAGCACATGTTCCTTCTATGCCTGATTCCTGGAGCATTTTTATCATAAATAAGTGTTGAAATATATCAAAGGCTTTCTCTGCATCTATTGAGATAATCACAAGGTTTTCACCTTTCTATTTATTAATATGGTGTATCAAATTGATTAATTTGTGAATATTGAATAATCTTTGCATCCCTGGGAAAAAGTTCACTTGGTCATGATGTATGATTTTTTTTTTATATATGTTGTTGGACTCTGTTTGCTAGAATTTTAGTGAGGATTTTTGCATCTATGTTCTTCAGTGATATTGGCCTATAGTTATCTTTGTCTGGTTTTGTATTAGGGTGATGGTGGCCTCATATAATGAGCTTAGGAGTTTGCCTTCTGCAATTTCCTGGAAGAGTTTTAGTAGAATTTTAGTAGAGTTTTAGTTAGCTCTTCTTTAAATTTTTGGTAGAATTCACCTGTAAAGCCATCTGATACTGGGTTTTTGTTTGTTGGAAGATTTTTGATTACAGATTTGATTTCCATGCTTTTAATGGGTCTGGTACTGGCACAAAGACAGAAATATAGACCAGTGGAACAAAATAGAAAGCCCAGAGGTAAATCCACACACTTATGGACACCTTATCTTTGACAAAGGAGGAAAGAATATACAATAACAAGTGGTGCTGGGAAAACTGGTCAACCACCTATAAAAGAATGAAACTAGAACAATTTCTAACACCATACACAAAAATAAACTCAAAATGGATTAAAGATCAAAATGGCAGAAACTATAAAACTCTTAGAGGAAAACATAGGCAGAACACTCTCTAACATAAATCACAGCAAGGTCCTCTATGACACAGCTCCAACAGTAATGAAAATAAAAACAAAAATAAAAATAATGTGACCTAATTAAACTTAAAAGCTTTTACACAATGAAGGAAACTATAAGGAAGGCAGCCTTCAGAATAAGAGAAAATAATAGCAAATGAAACAACTGACAAGGAATTGACCTCTGAAATATACAAGCAGATCATGCAGCTCAATACCAGAAAAATAAACAATCTAATCAAAAAATGGGCCAAGGAACTAAACAGACATTTCCCCAAAGAAGACATAGAGATGGCTATCAAACACATGAAAAGATGCTCCACATTACTCATTATCAGAGAAATGCAAATCAAAACCACAATGAGGTATCATCTCATGCCGGATGGTGGCTGTCAAAAAGTCTACAAACAATAACTGCTGCAGGGAGTGTGGAGAAAAGGGACTCCTCTTACACTGTCGGTGGGAATGCAAAATAGTACAGCCACTATGGAGAACAGTGTGGGGATACCTTAAAAACCTGGAAATAGAACTGCCATACAACCCAGCAATCCCACAGCTGGGCATACACAGAGAAAACCAGAACTGAAGGAGATACATGCACCACAATGTTCATTGCAGCACTGTTTACAATAGCTAGGACATGGAAGCAACCTAGATGTCCATTGGCAAACATATGGATAAAGAAGTTGTTGTACATACACTCAATGAAATGTTACTCAGCTATAAAAGAGAATGCATTTGAGTCAGTTCTAATGAGGTGGATGAAACTGGAGCCTATTATACAGAATGATGTAAGCCAGAAAGAGAAACACCAATAAAGTATATTAATGCACATATATGGAATTTAGGAAGATGATAACGACGACCTATATGCAAGACAGCAAAAGAGACACAGAACGAACTTTGGACTATGTGGGAAAAGGTGAGGGTGGACAGTATAAGAGAATAGCATTGAAACATATATATACAGTATGTAAAATGAATGACTGGTGCAGGTTTGATGCATGAAGTGGTGCAATCAAAGCTGGTGCTCTGGGACAATCCAGAGGAATGGGGTCGGGAGGGAGGTGGGAGGGTTTTCAGGATGGTGAGACACATGTGCACCCATGGCTGATTCATGTCGATATATGGAAAACAAAACAAAACAAAACAAAACATCACAATATTGTAAGGTAATTATCCTCCAATTAAAATAAATAATCAAAAATAAAAAAGAGGTTCTTTTGTTCCTCTTACTTTCTACCATTAGAGTGGTATCATGTGGATATCTGAGGTTGTTTTTTTCATAATAGTATACAAGTTTATATCATGCTTATCAAATTTAGGATAATCTTTAGCAGGATTTTTTTCATAACAAGCTATATGCTTTCAAAACAGTTCAATTTTCTTACACCTGATAAGCACTCTTTTAAATAATAAAATCACTTATTAATTTATTTGTTTTCTGTATTTTACTTGTAGCAGTGGCTGTTTTTCTTTTAATTTCTTCTGGACCCCTTAGATATCAGGGCAAGATAAGTCACTGTATACAGTAAGACACAGTCCAAGGTATGATTTCCCACACATATAGATTTACTAATTTTAACACTGATACATATTAATGCTCTACATGCTGTTTGAATATGAGAAATCACATACTTTTGACTAGGTGATGATGACAAAATGTTAATAATCAAAATTTTTTCCAGGAACCAATTGTGGCTCCATCCTTTTCAAACCTTGTTCTCTCTTGCAACCCACACATTTCTAGTGCTATGTACTTAGAGTGACAGAATATTTTTGAATTTACATTGTCACTCAACAGTGGCCACACTGGGTGTTGGGAGCGTTCTATTCTAATCCATGGAAATGACAATGAATCACACCAATACATGACATTAAATTCCATCTAAAAATAGTCTTATGTAAGTTTCTGTTAGCTAATTTCACAAAACCCCTGAGTATTTTCCAACAGAAGAGTACTGATAATAGAAACGGAAACTAAAGTAGAAGCAGATGTCATAATACATAGTGTTAAAGTATCTTTTTTTTTCTTTTTGCAAATTTAAAAATCTATAACCATATATGAAGGTAATATTGGAAAGACCTGAATCCAAAATACATACACCCAGCTTTGGAAAGACCACATACATATGAGGGAGCCTGAATCTGAGGATCACAGCTTCAGAGAATTGGTTCAGTGTTCCTGTTACTTTTAAATGGATTCTGTGCTCATCATCTAGGCTTCTACATATTTCTTTATTTACTTCTTGGTTGGATAAACACTACTTTTTACTTGCTATTTAGTAAGATTTCATTGACTAACCTCTTTATAGTTTAAAAATATCTATCAATTGACTGTGAATCTACATGACAGTTTAGGCTGCAAAAAAATATATATAAGCAATGTATTTTCTGGGAAGAAACTCAAAATAATATTGTTTCTAATTTTGACTATGTCTTTGAAGAGGTTTGAAGTCAGTCTGCCATTTCTGTCTTTCTGTCTTCTGTGAATTGATTTTTAAAGAAAAAATGGCTTATTTACCCTAAGGTTTTTTCTTTATCTCTGAAATCCAATATTACCAGGGTGTATCTCCAAAGAGACATATATTGGTTTTCTTTACAATATAATTTTTCTTATCTATCTGTCTCTTTTAGTTCCCCAACCAGGGATCAAACCTATATCCCCTGTAGTGGAAGCACAGAGCCCTAACCACTGGACCACCAGAGAATTCAGCTTCTGTATTTAAGTCTTTACTAGAAATTTTCTTGAATTATATCTTTTTTTTCCTCATTCATTGGTTGTCCTTCTATTAGAATACCAATTATGCTTATGTTCCTTTTCTTTGCCTATTTTCATAACTAGCTTTATATCATCAATCCTTTTCAACAATTTTTTAAATTTAATTTTAATTTCCTTTTCAGACTTATTATTATGTTCCTGGCTGTGTTTTCAGCAGTAGTAATTCTCCTATTGTGTAGCTTCTTATATATCCTTCACTTTATTTTTTCCATATCTTTTTAAGTTATTACGTTTATGTTGTCTTAGTATTTTGTCCCTAGTGAGAAAGTCACTCAGTCATGTCCAACTCTTTGTGACCCCATGGACAGTCCATATAATTCTCCAGGCCAGAATTCTGGCCGGGTTTCTTCTCAACCCAGGTCCATATAATTCTCCAGGCCAGAATTCTCCAGGTTTCTTCTCAACCCAGGTCTCCCACATTGCATACAGATTCTTTACCAGCTGAGCCACAAAGGAAGCCCGTTTTGCCTTTAAAATATTTATATTTTCTTTGAGAATTTGTTTCATAATGTTCATGCTGAGTCATGTCTGACTCTTTGTGACCCTATGGACTCTATCTGTCCGTGGCATTTTTTAGGCAAGAATACTGAAGTGGGTTACCATGACCTCTTAAAGGGGATCTTACTGACACAAGAAACAATCCCACATCTTCTGTGTCCTGGATTACAGGTAGATACTTTACCACAGAGCCACTGGGGAAGTCTTTGTTTCATAGAAGTATTTATTTTAGAAAAATCTTTGGATTTGTCAAAAATATGTCTTAAAAGTATCTACATCATGGCAAATGTTTTTATTTCTTGTTCTTATCTGTTTCCAATGGGTAGGTAGGTTTCCTGTCCTTCTTTATATTCATGGAAACAATTTGAATGTTAAGAATCTTGGTGTGAAGTTTAATCTTCTTGGACCAGGTATCCACAGAGAAAACAGTGAGCCTCTGACTCAGGTCTCTCTGTACACAAATGTTTGACTGCAAATTTATGCTTGGAAAGAGACTGAAACCTGAGGAGAGTGATTGAGACAGAGAGAGGCAGAAAGAGAGAGCTGATTTTCCACTTTTACTCAATAACAAAGTGTGGCAGCTGGGAGGGTACTCACAAAGCCCAGGCTCTCTTAAGCCCTGTTGAAAAAAATGGCCACAGTTCCAGCAATATCAAACCTGTACACTGTGTCTTATTTCCTCAGCTATTCCACAATACCGAGTGAGTCCCCAAGAAACTTCAACAGTCAACCTATGTACTCCAAAATTTCTTATTTCAAATATGAAACTTTTCTCCAAGTCACTGCATTGTGCAGTTTTTGCAGTGACTGTCCTGCTATTCAGGTCTCTCTGTGATCTTTTCCCACCTTAATCCAGCTGTCACTAAGCTAATTATGGCCATTTCTCCTACACTGATTTGTATTTACAAATCACTCCTAGATGATTTACAAAAATGTTTGTTCTTTTCTGTCGCTTTCATTTGGTTTGGGGAGGGAGAAGATACATTCTTACTCTGACCACATCAATTCAGATATCTAAATAAAATGATAGCCAGAAAATTCTCCTCTGGACCAACATTTGTAAGTAAACCTATTTTCTCCTGCATTCATTTTTATCTGAGAGCATAAAGCCCTTCACTTGAGCTTCCCATTCATTTTTCAGTAGCTGATGAGAAATCAGTAGAGTATTTTAGATTTTTAAAAATCTTTTTAAGTTATTGTATGTCTAAAACTACTTAGAATGTTTTTTTCTCTCATATTCTGTCATTTTTTTTTTTTTACAGATTCTTATTTTCACTATTAAGATTAAAAAAAAAAAAAAAAAAACCACACACACACATACACAGAAAAACCAACCTGGTTTTGTACATTAGACAAGTAAGTTCCATTTTAGTTGAATGTGAAAAAGGCTTTTGTTTTCAGGGTAAAGTTTCAGCAATAAGTTAAGAGAACCTCAAAACTGTTATATTCAAATTCAATGATTTCTGAACAAGAACAATGCCTACTTCAAGTATTTGTGAGGAAACTCTGATACTCAGTTTAAAAATAAATGGTTAGACTAGATGTGATGTTTGAGAAATTCAGTTAATATTTGTTAAGTTATTATATATTAAAAGTACCTAGATCAGTGTCTAATTTACAGTATTTGACCAAGATATGTTAGTTTCCTTCTCTACTCAACAAAGCTTGAGCCAACTATGCCCTTGTAGGGGGAAATGAAAAATGCAAAACTTGGGTGATACTATCATAGAATAGACTTCAATTTGATTAAAGAATTCTGCAATAGCAGCAAGAACAAGGAGCACAAAAATGTGTTTCTGGTTTCTTCTCTCATACTTAGTACTACAGTAATGTCTGTTGCCATCTTCTGAGCTCACACTTTTGTATGTCAATTGCCAATTCAGAGGCACCGTGAGGGCCGATGCTGAGGAGACATGACAGCACAGAGCAGAAAGGCATCAGAATAATACTATGCCCTTGAGTTGCCTTGTGGACATAGACACTATAAGATGTAGAAATGAGGCCACAGAATGAGGCAGCATTAGTGTCCTGGAGCCCATAGGAGTAAAAATAAAATGACTGTCAGAACCATAGTTTCTCCTGTCAGCTTATAGATGATGGCATGGCCATTTTGATAATAATTTTACGCTATTTCAAAATTGCAAGAAAAAAGTGTTATTTTAGTGCATATAGATGCACTACTCTTTAATCTGACACTCTCCTATCCTTCTACTATAACCCTGGTCCCTTATAGAAGATACTTTTGGAGTTACAATCATTCTCTTGAATTTGTTTTACCCAGGTGACGTCTGGGTGAGAAGAATCAGTAGATAGATGGGAGAAGAAGAAATGTAAGTCCCCTCTTATGCTTGATGACACCAAATGGGTTTAAGGCCTTTATCTTTCAAGTAGGGTTTCCATTAAGGAAATGCATATAATAATCAGCAAATCATCTAACACATATTCTGTGCTTGTTAAGTATATGGAATAGCACCAGATGTTTCATGATAAAAAGACAAATATTTAAACAATTTTTAAAAGTTTTAAAATGCTAAGTCATAACTCTTTTCAATATGTTTGAAACCCGTCAAAATACTCAAGATTAAAATTCACAAAACTGATTACAAACAATATTGGGTAATTAAATAGAATCATTTTGCTCTCAATTACACAGATATAAATGAAATTACTACTCATGTGAACTTGACATTAACATACACATTTTCTGACAGCTTTAAATAATTACTGTTATATACTCAGAAAACTCAATGTTTCTAAATGGTCCAGAAATGTGGATCCTGTAACCACAATAACAAGATTATGGAATATTCTTTGAAAAGCAACAAGTTATTTAGATGCCACAGATTTTGCTCAGTCGAGTCTAATGACTTTGATGAAAAGTTAAAAAAATGACCTTTACATTAATAGATTTTAATTCTGCCAGTCCAATCAATCCAGTGTTTGTTTTTACCTAAATAATTTCTTAAAGTTCTCATATTTTCTTCAGATAATTTTTAACATGATATCAATATTCTTAGAGTTGATATATAACATGTGTGCTCACTAGCAAATGGTAAATATTTAAATTTAAAGTGTGTCCCCAGGGACACCATTGTAGTGTACCTCAACATTTGCTGTGGGGCCTGTAAAAGAAGCAAGTGTCTTTTTATTTAAAAATCTATTCATGACCCAACAAGATACAAACACCAAGTAAAAATGTGTTTTCAGATTACAGAGATCTGTATCCAGTGAACTAGGTTGATTAGACACATAAGCTTTGTGTGATGCATGCCACCCTTAAGGGTTCTGCATTCTTCAGGGGTAGAGGAGTGAGTCGGGGGAGAGGAGGAGTGCAAATTGAATTCTATTTCTACGCTAATTGTAATATAAACTGGGCTGCATCACCCTTGATTTTATAAATACTTGGGAATAAAGTGCAGTGTGATTGCATAATAGTCCATCAAAGGGGTGGTTGATTAGTTCAGTCAGTTTCACATGCAGTTTAGCTGTTATTTTCTACTAGAATGGAAGAAACTGAGCAAAACTGTCACCCTCTAGGTGATGCCTGGCAGATGGGAACCAAGAATCAGTCCTGGTTGTAATATGCAAAGTCTGAAGAAAGTAATAATTAATTCTTCCATCTGATGCCCTACTCTCAAGTAAATATCATTCCAAATCATGTTTCCTTAAGCATTACAAGTCTGATTCATTGGGACCTCTGGTGATTCCACCTGCCCCTCCCACTTTGATTTATTGTGTCATGCGAGTTAGTTTCTTTTTTAACACATGAGCTAACTTGAATGTTATGTTTTACCTTAGCATCTTGTTCTGGAAATTTTCTTTAAGTGCAATTTGTTATTTCCCTCAGATTTTAGTGTTTCTAGAAAATGGTCCTCTCTCATTCCAACACACACTCAAAATTATCATTCTAAGTAAAAGCCTCTAAGGTTCACGTTGTTAGTATCTGCTGCTTGCTTCTGGTGGACAAGGGACAGAGAAAGTAGTGACTAATATCAGAATCATGAGTGAAGATATGTTTTATTCATAAACTTTGCACCTCTAGTGAAATTAAAAGCAAAGTAAAGGGTCGAAGCTGTGAACCCTTTTTCCTAGAGCCTGTAAACCAATAAAGGTTTTATATTAGCTATCGATATCTATCTCTGAGTTGCCTTAATAACATCTTATTCCCTGTTTTCACCAGCCATCAATAATATTTCTGCCTGCCCGCTCAGGCCCCTATCTCTGCGTGCAATTGCATTATAAGGGTCTATAAGCCCAATTTGCTTCACATTCTTATTTTTGGAAAAGGCTGGCTGGCTTTTGTAATGAGAGCAGCTGCCAAGAAGCCTTGACAGAATTTGTGGCCCATCTGGCTTATAATCTTCACTCAATATCTCAGAGGCCTAAACTCTGAGACCTGCTGATAAGCCCAGGCGCCCAGGCAAGCGATGGCAGCCTTCTCTGTGATTTCTCATTAAGGGCAGGGACATCTCTCTGGGAATCTCTCATATCCTGGATATCACATAAATCCTTTTTTCATTTTCTAATAAGTACAAGGGAGTTGTATTTTTTACACTACAGTGTCTTTATGTACCCAGGTATGAGTGAATAGTCATTTGGAAATTTTTGATATTTGAATGTTTGGGTTTCCTAAAATAGTTGTTCCTCCAACAGGGGGAAAATAAAACTAAAGAAATGCCATTAAATAGGTCAGAATATGTTAAATAACCACGTGTACATTTTAGTTTTTAGAGGCGATTCTTTTCCCCACTAATATGTTTATATACCTTTCCATCACAGTGCTATCATGTGGCACCAGTGGTTTATGGCAAACAAAAATAGAATCAATAGAATAGCCACTGATTTACTCAGCATTGATTGGCCTGTTTTCTTGGTGACTGAATAAAAGGAGAGAAAGATAAAGAACATTTTGTTGAGGATGGAGGGATATGTGGAAATTGCATTTAAAGCGTCCTCCTTCCTCCCTAAATTGCCTGCTAAAAATAAATTTTAGAAATCATGTATAATAAATTATATATTAATAATTTTCTCTGTCCTGCATTTCTAGTCCTTTTGATGTTGTTTAGTCATTCAGTTGTGTCCGACTCTTTGCGACCCCATGGACAGCAGCACGTCAGGCTCCTCTGTCCATGGGATTCTCCAGGCAAGAGTCTGGAGTGGATTGCCATTTCCTTCTCCAAAACTTAAGCATTTTTTGTTGAAAGTGAGTCATTCAGTCATGTCCAACTCTTTGCAATGCCATGGACTATACAGTCCAGAGAATTCTCCAGGTCAGAATACTGGAGTGGGCAGCCTTCCCCTTCTCCAGGGGATCTTCCCAACCCAGGGATTGAACCCCGGTCTCCTGCATTGCAGGATGATTCTATACAAGCTGAGCCACAAGGGAAGCCCTTCTACTCCTTTATGTTATGTTTGTTATCCTCGTAATGCACACCTAAGAATGTCAGAAGGAAAGCTGGTATAAGCCTTGCCTCTGTGTGCATGCTAAGTTGCTTCAGTCATGTCTGATTCTTTGCGACCCTATGGACTATAGACTGACAGGCTCCGCTATCCATGGGATTTTCCAGGCAAGAATAATGGAATAGGTTGCCATGCCCTCCTCCAAGGGATCTTGTGTCTCTTATGTCTACCTGCATTGGTAGGTGGGTTATTTACCTCTAGTGCCACCTGGGAAGCCTCAACCCTCACCCAAGAACTGTAGAAATAGAGGGTCTGAATTCAATACTTATAAATTATAGTTGGAAAAGCTACTGTCTCCTTCAGCAGGGCTGCAGAAAGGGGTTCTGTACTCTGGTGGATCTGCCTTTACCAAAGCAATTTACTTTGGAAAATTGGCAAGGCTTTATTTACTATGCTATTTATCTCCTCTCGCTTGTAGAAACTGCTTTTGCTATATTTCCTATATTTTACATGTATTTTTGATAAATTTGAAATGGTAGTTGACAATAGTCTGAATAAAAATGCTCCCATGGGAAGAATCTGAATAATAACTCATCAAGACAAAATTTAAACAAGGAGCAGTCTTGTTATTTGTAGAACAGAAGACTGGATCATTCCTGGAGTCAAGACATATCAGTCAATTTTTTTTCTTATCAATAATTCACCAAAAATTGATTATACACAGACTCTGCATCAGGTGCTGTAAATGCCCTTAAGGATTAAGATTTGCATGAGTTAGAGAAACAACATCTTATTTTTCCAAAAGGAGAGAAAAAGACAGATGGAGGTTTAGAAGCTCTAGTGAAGAGGAATGATGACCCTTAACAACATGCCAACTGAAACACATAAAACAAACAACCCCTGAAAAGCATATCTGAGACATTCATGTTGAGGGCGACTGGGAGTCCAGGCAACAAACTGTGTCCTGAGTTCAATAATGGACCAATGTATGTCAGAAAGAACCAAAATGCAGACCAAAATGGAACCTAAAAACAAGAAGAATGATTCACATCTTGCGCCAGAGTCTAAACAACTTCCAGAAAGAACTAAGGATTCTGGCATCTGGCAGTGGAACCAACTTACATGAACCCAGCTCAGTATTTTAGCATAAACACAGAGGAAGAAGGCCTTATTCTTGAATGGCAGAGCTTGCAGGGGTTTCTATTAGATATTCCTGGAACCTAAAGCCAGAAATCTTTGTCATTGATGACTGCTTTCTAGAGTCTTATATTACTTTTATTTCACTCACCCCTTTAACTGACTTAGTAAAAGTAATTTCTAAAAATTCATTTGACTTAGCTGAACTAAAGCAAAATCCCAATGCTGCCTTAGGGAGAACTAATTGAAGCTATTATGGTTATTGACATCTTTCTTAGGACAATCTCTCACATTTCTTTCCTAGTTCACAGGTCATTAACTCCTTTTGGTGATCAAACCACTAACTGCTCCCCTAGTTCTCTGAATGGTATAGCTTATATTGTTGGAAATGTGAATTTCCCTGTCACTTGAAAATATACCATTATTTAAGAATTTTTGTTATTTGAAAAATGCATTATTAATTTTTTCTTTATGTATCCTTTTTATGATTTCAATGAGACAGTCTTCTATGTTTTTAGCTCAATATTTGGTACTTACTGGGTGTTCTGGAAACAATAATTAACTCATTGGTTAATTCATTGATTGTTTAGCAAATGCAGAATATTCAATTTTTAGAGTTTTAGACCTATTAATTGAAATTTTCAACCACAAAGAGTCCTGAATTGTCTATTGTAGAATGACTTTCTAATAATAACCACTTGCAAAGTTACCAAATGCAATTAGAATGAGTCAGACTTTTAAATAAATAGGCTGTGTAAACAGTAGGCATGTGGCAACATCTTTCTACATACAGTATCATTTTTATCATGCTCATACTATGTTTCACCCTCTTCAAATATAAACATGGATGACACAGAAACTTTTATTCAAACATGAACTGAGAAGATCCTGGATGAAGGCATATGTGAAAGACAGTGTCTTCTCTAGTGTGTGTGAGTATTTGGTTGCTCAACCTCATGCCCAAGCATTAATTTCACACTTTATTTCCCAGAAATTGAAGACAGTTAATTGACTTTTTACAACTGGTATTGAAACTTTTTTCTACTTCATGCCTCATAGGATGGGAAAATTATGCTGTTAGTGAGGCTCAATGGCTTGTCCATGAAGAGGTGACAAGTCAGTAAATAGAAGACCAAGATTATACTGGGCTTTATAATGTCATGTTTTCACTTCTATAGTGAATCACTGCAGTTGAAAGGACATCAACAAAGATCACACTTTAGCTCTTTCTCTTAGCTAATTTTCTTTCTTAAAATTCTGCAAATTGTCTTAAATACATAAAAATGTTAGAGCAAGAAGGGCCTTTAGAAAGTGAAGGTCAGAGAAGATAAACTGTTCACATAGAAGTCATCAAATCAGAATTCCAGAAAAGTTATCATTCTTTAATTCTGTTCAAAATATAGCATAGCAAGAAAAAAGAAGATTGGAAGTAGAGATATATTTTTATATTTACCATTGTGCCTATTGTGTCTCAGACCTCACATTAACAATTCTTATGTTTCTTAGATGATTTTTATTCTCATCTTTCAGCTAAGCAATGTCCTCAGTTCAGTTCAGCCACTCAGTCGTGTCCAACTCTTTGCGACCCCATGAATTGCAGCACATCAGGCCTCTCTGTCCATCACCAACTCCTGGAGTTCACTCAAACTCATGTCCATTGAGTCAGTGATGCCATCCAGCCATCTCATCCTCTGTTGTCCCCTTCTTCTCCTGCCCTCAATCCCTCCCAGCATCAGAGCCTTTTCCAATGAGTCAACTCTTTGCACGAGGTGACCAAAGTACTGGAGTTTTAGCTTTAGTATCATTCCTTCCAAAGACCAGCCAGGCTTGATCTCCTTTAGAATGGACTGGTTGGATCTCCTTAAAGTCCAAGGGATTTTCAAGAGTCTTCTCCAACACCACAGTGCAAAAGTATCAATTTTTCAGCACTCAGCTTTCTTCACAGTCCAACTCTCACATCCATACATGACTACTGAAAAAACCATAGCTTTGACCAGACGGACCTTTGTTGGCAAAGTAATGTCTCTGCTTTTGAATATACTGTCTATGTTGGTCATAACTTTCCTTCCAACGAGTAAGCGTCTTTTAATTTCATGGCTGCAGTCACCATCAGCAATGTCCTAGGGTGACCATTATTCAAATGAGGAATTTGGTACTGCTGTATATATTAAAAGATAGGGCCCAACACCAACTAACATAGAAATTTAAATCGAATCTCTACTGTTCTATTTAGTCTGAAAAAATTTCCTAAATGGAATAAACATTAGGAACTTACTGAATAAGATAAATGAACCTTTAGGCAACTCTTGTGAGAGTTTCAGAAACAAGTCCTATTTTGATAAAACTGTTAAATCATGGTAGATATTTAAGGGTTTTAAAAGAAATACTCTAACTCCCCTCTGTCTCCAGGCCTATGTCAGATTACAAGTCCTCATGCTCCTGAAGATAGGGGTAGTTATGGGACTTGATTCAACCAATCAAATGTAGTAAAATGAGGCTCATCTAGGCAGCAACTTTCAGAAGTAGTGCGTATCTTGCCAGCTCTTTCTTCCACATGTAAGGAGCCTCTGTCAGTCTTCATCTTTGAGTGACTATGACAAGTGGAGCCTCAATTGTCCTGACTCACCTGGTGATCATTCAAAAATCTTTCCTGATGAAGCAGGCTTTCCTGTCTGAAATGATGCAAAATATGAAAAAACACAATTCAAGAGAGATTTGGCTTTGATGCCTGTTTCTGCCACTTATTGACTAGATGATCATAGGTAACAATAACTGATTCTTTCTAACCTTTAGTTTCTCCACCAGTAATATTGTCACAATAACATCAATTTCATTAGGTTATCATAAATTAAGTGTGGTAATATTTGTAAATAGTTGAGTGCCTGCTACACACTACTAAAGTATTAGAAACATCATCATTATTGTCATCATCCAGGGAAATAAGAAATTACTTTTCACAATATTTTCATAAGGAATTTGGAAACAAAGGGAACAAGCTATTTGGTCTATTGGAGACTAAGAAGGATCCACAATCATAGTCTCAGAATGAAAGGACAAGGAGAATGACATGTGAAGGACACACATTCCATGTGCAGGACAGATTCTGTGTACTCTCCAGACAAGAGATGAACACAGTTCAACTGAGGCCAAGGAAGGAAACTACTGCTTTCAGAAAAACATGTGAAAAGCAAACTAACTTCTGACTATTATTTAAATTGTAATCTCTTGAGAAGAAGAATACTTTTCCCTTAAAATGGTAGAGCAGAATGAAAATGCCCATACATCTTTTGTGTTTTATTCCTAAGCAGTTTCAGCATCTTGGGAATGACTTGAAGCAGCCTCAGTTAGACTGAGTTGAAGGTACAAGCGTCTGGATATGAATCCTTGTTTGACTTTATGAAACACTAATGGAGGAAGATGTTACTAAAACAGAAAACAATAACAACACCATCAAAGAACAAGTGCCTTGCAGTTGAATGTCAGAAATTTTTCGAAGAGTTCTCAGCAGGAAACCTCCTACTGAGAAGCACAGTCTGAAATCACTTCCCAGGAGAGTGACTCTTAAAACCTGGATGTGCGCTGAACAGGTGTTCCAGCAACTGCTGCCAACTGCATCCTTCAAGTCAGGAGAAAACTTCAGCAACTACTCAGAAATCTTTAAAAATAACTTGTTCAATTGGGAACTGGGAGAAAGACAACATATACAGAGGGAGAAAAAAAAACAGCTTTCTAAAATTAATAGACTATGTATAGAGAGATAAAATGGATGCATGTGTGCTCAATCACTCAGTTGTGGCTGACTCTTTGTGACCCTATGGACCACAGTCCACCAGGCTTCTTTGTTCATGGGATTCTCCAGGCAAGAATGATGGAATAGGTTCCTTCTCCAGGTCATCTTCCCAACCCAGGGATCAAACCCTTGATTCTTTGGCAGGTGGATTCTTTACCACTGAGTCACCTGAGAACTCCATGCACACAGTGTGTGTGTGTGTATGTGTGTGAGAGTGTGTGTGTGTGTGAGAGTGTGTGTGTGTGTGTGTGTGTGTGCTGCGTATAGCTTCCCATAAATATATGGGCTTCCCAGGTAGCACTAGTGGTAAAGAACCTACCTTCCAATGCAGGAGACATAAGAAACGTGGGTCCAGTCACTGGATTTGGGTTGGATCCATGGGTTGAGAAGATCCTCTGGAAGAGGCCACAAAAACCCACTTCCAGATTCTTGCCTGAAAAATCCCAGAGGAGCCTGGCAGGCTACAGTCCATAGGATCACAAAGAGTCAGACATGACTAAAGTGACTTAGTGAATATATATATATATATATATATACACACATATACATACACATTCATGTTCTTCATGTAATTAATATTACCATCATTTTACTCCTTAATGTTTTTTTTATTTTTATTCCTTTTAATCAATTGACTGGAAAAGGTCATGGACAAGAAAAAGTCAGTTCTCATTCCAATCCCAAGGAAGGACAATGCAAAGAATGTTGAAACTATTGCACAATTTCACTTGATTCACACTCTAGCAAAGTAATGCTCAAAATACTCCAAGCCACGCTTCAACAGTATGTGAACTGTGAACTTGCAGACGTTCAAACTGGATTTAGAAAAGGCAGAGGAACCAGAGGTCAAATGGCCAATATCCATTGGATCATCCAAAAAGCAAGAGAATTCCAGAACCTATTTTGCTTCATTGACTCTATTAAAGCCTTTGACTGTATAGATCACAACAAACTGTGGAAAATTCTTAAAAAGATGGGAATACCAGACCACCTTACCTGCCTCCTGAGAAATCTGTATGTAGGTCAAGAAGCAACAGTTAGAACCAGACATGGATCAATAGACTGGTTTCAAATTGGGAAAGGAATACATCAAGACTTTATATTGTCACCTTGCTTAGTTAAGTTAAATGCAGAGTACATCATGTGAAATGCTGAGCTGGATGAAGTACAAGCTGGAATCAAGATTGCTGGGAGAAATATCGATAACCTCAGTTGTGTAGATGACACCATGATTATGGCAGAAAGTAAAGAGGAACTAAAAAGCCTCTAGCTGAATGTGAAAGAGTATAGTGAAAAAACGGGCTTAAAACTCAACATTCAAACAACTAAGATTATGGCATCTGGTCCCATCACTTCATGGCAAATGGGGAAACAATGGAAACAGTGAGAGACTTTAATTTTGGGAGCTTCAAAACCATGGCAGATGGTGACTGAAGCCATGAAACTAAAGAACACTTGTTCCTTGGAAGAAAAACTATGATCAACCTAGACAGCATATCAAAAAGCAGAGACATTACTTTCCCAACAAAGGTCTGTCTAGTTAAAGCTATGGCTTTTTCAGTAGCCATATATGGATGTAAGGGTTGGACGATGAAGAAAGCTGAGTGCCGAAGAATTGATGCTTTTGAATTGCAGTGATGGAGAAGACTCTTGAGAGTCCCTTGGACTGCAAGGAGATCAAACCAATCAATCCTCAAGGAAATCAATCCTGAATACTCATTGGAAGTACTGATGTTGAAGTTGAAACTCCATTACTTTGGCCACCTGACTTGAAGAACTGACTCATTGGAAAAGACCCTGATGCTGGGAAAGATTGAAGGCAGGAAGAGAAGGGGATGACCGAGGATGAGATGGTTGGATGGCATCACCAACTCAATGGACATGAGTTTTAGCAAGCTCCAGGAGTTGGTGATGGACAGCGAAGTTTGGTATGCTGCAGTCCATGGGGTCGCAAAGAGTCAGACATGATTGAGCAACTGAATTGAATGGTTCTGTAGCTTTGAATAATTAGCATGTGATTCTCAAAAGAAACAGATCTCTAAAGTTGCAGAATTATTTAATCCAAAAAATACTCTCATAAAGAAAATTCCATATCTAGATATAAAGCATCAAAGCTAACTCTTCTCACTGATGGAAAAATGTGAGCCAGTCAGAATGAGTTGGTCACTTTCAGTTAGATTACAAGGAACAATAGCAGGAATAAACAGGACCTAGTTTATCAAGAGGAAGGACTTTTATTCCAATTGTAACCTTAGTTACTCATATACCTGATAGAGATTTCCAAACTGTCCTGAGAATCAATGTCTTCATTGATCAAATAAATGAAGAAACAAAATATAGAAACTGTTGTACCTACATTACAGTTTAGTTAAAAGAATCAAGTAGAATGATGTGTAAAAAAGCTTTTAAAAATCACTAAATCCTAGCTACTGGACCATCGAGATGAAAAAACAACCCTCAGAATGGGAGAAAAGAATCACAAATGAAACAGCTGACAAAGGATTATTCTCCAGAATATCCAAGCTGCTCATTCAGCTCAATACCAAAACAACAACCCAATCAAAAAGTGGGCAGAAGAACTAAACAGACATTTCTCCAAACCCATATAGATGTGGCTAATAAAAACATGAAAAGATGCTCAGCATCTCTCATTATTAGAGAAATAAAATAAAAACTACAATGAGATGTCATCTGACACCAGTCAGAATGGCCATTATCAAAAAATCTACAAACAGTAAGTGCTGGAGAGGATGTGGAGACAGGGGAACTCTTGCACTGTTGGTGGAAATGTAAATTGATTTTGCCACTATGGAGAACAGTATGGAGATTCCTTACAAAACCAGGAATAAAACTACCATGTGATCCAACAGTCCCACTACTGGTCATATTCTCTGAAGAAACCATAACTGAAAAAGATACATGTATCCCATTGGGCATTGCAGTACTATTTACAACACCTAGGCCATGGAAGTAACATAGATGTCCATCAACAGATGAATGAATTAAGAACTAGTGGTGCATATACATAATGGAATATTAGCCATAAAAAAAACCACATTTGATTCAGTTCTAACTAGGTAGATGAAACTAGAATCTGTTATACAGAGTGAAGTATGTCAGCAAAGAGAAACAAATATCACATATTAAGGCATATATCAGAGAAGGAAATGGCAACCCACTCCAATACTCTTGTCTGGAAAATCCCATGGACGGAGGAACCTGGTAAGCTGCAGTCTGTGGGGTCGCTAAGAGTCGGACACAACTGAGCGACTTCACTTTCACTTTTCTCTTTCATGCATTGGATAAGGAAATGGTAACCCACTCCAGTGTTCTTGCCTGGAGAATCCCAGGGACAGGGGAGCCTGGTGGGCTGCAGTCTATGGGGTTGCACAGAGTCGGACACGACTGAAGCAACTTAGCAGCAGCAGCAAGACATATGTATGGAATCTAGAGAGATGGTACGGATAAACCTATCTGCAGGGCAGCAATGGAGATACAGACAGAGACCAGACTTGTGGACACAGAGCAGGGAGGAGAGGGTGGGACAAATGGAGAGAGTAGCATTGAAACATATACCTAACCATATGTAAAATTAGATAGCCACTGGGAATTTGCTGTATGACTCAGGGAGCTCCAATCAGGTGCTCTGTGACAACCTAGAGCAGTGGGAGGGGTGGGAAGTGGGAAGGAGATTCAAGAGTGAGGGGACATACCTATTTCTATGACTGATTCATGCTGATATGTGGCAGAAACCAACACAATATTGTATAGCAATTATTCTCCAATTAAAAATACATTTAAATAAAGGGAAAAAATTAAAATGCTAAAACACTGTAAAGACGCAAGGAACTATTATTTGCTACTACAGTCAATTTTGGAATGAATGAAATCACACTGAACCTGCAGCATCCCAATACTGAATCTATTCCTTCACTCCCCGTTACTTGTATAGTCTTCACTACACAGTTATCAACCTTTTGCCGCATAGGGCAATGGTAAATTGTACTTTATTCTCTTCCCTAATAATTTTATATATGTACATGTGTGTAAATGTATATATGTGTGTATATATCTCTCTCTATATATATAGAGAGATATAGATATATCTCCTTTTCTACCTCTGTGGGGGCCACATTTTTTTCACTTCTCCATTTATGTGGCTCCTGTTGCATTCAAAATACAGAGATCAGAGGGTACTCATCATTAAGTATTTTAAGCTGGAAACTGAGAATATTTAACAGTTAAAAGAGGTATAATAGAAAATAGTTCCACACTTGATTGGATAAGGTAAGTTGAAATAGAAGCTACTCCCTCAAAAAAATCTATTCTGTATTTCTAACTGCCCTCCTATACGGGGTAGCTTCATAGTAAATTCAGGAAAACATGACAATTTATAGTCAAGAGTCTTAACTGATTGTTTGCAGTTGTCAAAATCATGGGGTCAGTTGGAGAAAAATATAACGTATGCATCAACAGAAAAACTTGAAAGTCTTGGAAGACTTCTTGGAAGACATAATAGGTGTGACAAATACTGATTCACTATTCCTGATTTGCTGTTGTCTTCCTATCCAGAAACAGAGAATTAGAATAAATAAATAAGAAACACCCCTTTGTCCTCTCTCTTTCATATACACATACACATTCACTTACACTCCCACACAAAGAAATACTGTTCGAGTTCTTTACTTTAATGCCTAAATTCTACATCAAACAACTTTCTTTCTAGAATCCTTCAAAAACACAAATCTGTAGCCCTGTAACACTAATATATAATATCTACAAGAGTGAATGTTCTCTGTGCAACTCTGTTTCACATTCTGAGATTTATTACTACTGGGTATTTTATCTGTTATGAAATATGGAATAATAGAAATGATGACCTTGACTGAATGTTAAAGGTAGAACAAGCAGCCTGACTTTTAGCCGTTTAATGAGAGGCCAGCCCACATCAAATTGTAGCGTACCACTGGCATTCAAATCTTGACTGGGCATGATAGTGGTAACTTCTCAGGGAATAGTTCCAGTTGGGTTGGTTCATGAAGACTTTTGAGATCCATGCTATTTCTTACTTACCTAAAACCTGTAGGAAGTGAGATGCTACATTTTCTGATTATATGTCTCTGCCATCAAAGGAGAGCTTCTAATAATACATATTTTGAAAAGGGTTTTGAAAGATATTATGTGTGCAGGTCCTCTTTTAAGGGTAGAAACTTGCTTGAAAGAAGAGCCTTAATTTGAGGGCCATCAACTGCAAACAGACTCCATTAGAACTGCCACTGCTGCTGCTAAGTCGCTTCAGTCATGCCTGACTCTGTGCGACCCCATAGATGGCAGACCACCAGGCTCCCTTATCCCTGGGATTCTCAAGGCAAGAACACTGGTGCGGGTTGCCATTTCCTTCTCCAATGCATGAAAGTGAAAAGTGAAAGTGAAGTCACTCAGTCGTGTCTGACTCTTCGCGACCCCATGGACTGTAGCCCACCAGGCTCCTCCATCCATGGGATTTTCCAGGCAAGAGTACTGGAGTGGGGTGCCATTGCCTTCTCCGAGAACAAGACTCCCTATTAATAGACCTAATGATAATAATAGTCACAGTTTAAACCATTTATGTAAATGGAACTAACATACACTATCTATGCTAATGTTACTGTGATGCTATCCAAGGCATATATTCTTAAAAATAGTCATATCATCGTGATCATAAAATGTAACGGGTTAAGATATAAATTAAATTTATAGGTTAAGGTATATATTTTGGGTTTACATGTTTATAAACTTCTGTTTAAAAACAGCTTGGTGCAATTGTAAGCCATGAACGGACTTGATTTACCCAGTGTTTGCAGATGAAAAATGACTTCAAATGCAGGCACTTCTATGAAGAGCAGCTAAGTTAGAAATATCCATCAATACAGACTAATACTCTATTATAATATAAATGAATACAAAGTGATTGTGTAAGAATCTTTGGTTGCTCTAATTTAAAATGCTATTTTCAGTGACAAAATACTTGTGATAGTCACCTCAGGGTGCCATAACGAAATGCCACAGACTCAGGGGCTTAACCAACATACATTCTAGAATCTGGAAGTCCAAGAATGGGGGACCAGCATGGTTGGGTTCTGATGAAAGCCCTCTCCCTGACTTGCAGAAAATGACCTTCTTACTATGTTCTCCATGGCAGGGAGAGAAAGGACTCTCTGGCATTATAAGGTCACTAATCTCATTAGGACTCTATACTCATGGCTTCATTTAACCCTAATTACTTCCGAAAGATTCATTTCCAAATAGCATCACATTGTATTCTTGGGCTTCATCACATTTATCTTAGGGGGACATAAACATTTAGTCCATAACAATTACTGTAGACTTTTTTTTTTTTTTAATAGCAATACGATTGTTTTAAAGTGCCAGTGAGATCCACCCAACTAAAGTATTTCAATGTTAAATATATATTTGAAACAGTTTTCTTAACTATAAGCTTTAATTAATTAAGAAAAGCTAAATTTGACTATGAGATGGAAAAATGTTTCACTCAGTAAAAATTTTTTAAAACTTGTGTATGTCCAATACTATATAGCTTTTTTCTTACAGTGGGATCTTACAGGATGCTATCAACCAACACCTCTTCAGGGAACCCTTATAGTAAGCAGGACTCATTTGTTATCTCAGTGCTAGTTAGTACCTGACTGTGCTTTTCTCAGTCTTTTGCCACATTGCTGCCTCCCAGAACCACACATGGTACTAATGTATCCCACTGGGAAAGGCTGCTGGGTGTTGTCAATTTCTCTGACTGCAACACTCAAAGCTTAATCCCGGTAGAAAAATGTGTTTAGTCAGGGTTCTCCAGAGAAACTATGCATAGATATAAATACTTGTGAAGAATTTTAAGAAGTTAAGACATTGGCTCACCTCACTGTGGAGGCATGGTGAGTCCCATGTCATGGCCTGGTGAGGCCCTCAAGATGGAGACTCAGGAAAAGTTGCAGTTTGGGGCCCAAGGCTGTGTATCAGCAGAAGTCCTTCTTGCTCTGAAAAGGGTCCCTTTTCACTCTATTAAGGCTTTCATCTGATTGGATGAGGCCCATTCCCATTATCGAGAGTAATCTGATCCGAGAAAGACTTTCACTGAAACACCCAGCTTAATGTTTGATTAATTATTCTGAGCACTACAATCCAGCTAAGTTGACATGTAAAGTTAACCATGACAATACTTCATGTTAGGATCTAATCTTAAATATTTTTTTTAGTCCAACTCCAAATAGACTTGGATGAAAAAAAATTTATTTTTTTTTTGAGTGCTTAGCATAAATCCAAGCACTGTGGCAATGGGTACTCTTACACTCATGACTTTATTGATGCACAAGACACTCTTGTGGGAAAAAAATTAATATTGTCTTCATTTTACAATAAGAAAATTGAAACTCAGTTGGTTTAATTGATTATGTGCAAATCAATATCCAGGTTACATCTCTCCTGGGAGATTCAGTCTTTTTCCACATTTCTGTGAATAAAATGCTATATTATTACACAGGGTTTATACACCTTTACTTGAGAGACATCACTTTGCTGAAAAATGTCCATATAGTCCAAATTATGATTTTTCCTGTAGTCATGTATGGATATGAGAGTTGGATTCTACAGAAGGCTGAGTGCTGAAGAATTGATGCATTTGAATTGTGGTGTTAGAGAAGACTCTTGAGAGTCCCTTGGACAGCAAGGAGTTCAAACCAGTCAATCTTAAAGAAAGTCAACCCTGAATATTCATTGGAAGGACTAATGCTGAAGCTGAAGCTCCAATACTTTGGGCACCTGATACAAAGAGCTGACTCATTGGAAAAGACCCTGACGCTGGGAAAGATTGAAGGAGAAGGGGATGATAGAGATGGTTGGACGGTATCATCAGTTCAACGGACATGAGTTTGAACAAACTTCAGGAGATATGAAGGACAAGGAAGCCTGGCCTGCTGCAGTCCATGGGGTCACAAAGAGTTGGACATGACTGAGTAACTGAACAACAATAACACTTGCCCAGAGAGGAAATTGAGATTGTGTGAGTCTGGAAGCTCCCATCCTTCTTTTTCTTTCCTCCCTTATACATCTCCCGTCTTTTTTTATCATCCACTGCTTCAAGCTAATCCTGTTATACTCTGATTGTGTTTCTATTGTTATTAATTATTACAACTAAAATGGGATAAGAATGGCTGCCACTTCTAGTGTTCCCACATGTGTGACATACTCATACAGTTTACCTATGAAGTGGGAATGCTGTGCATCTGACAATTAGCAAGGAATGAAAATGAAATCTAGCTACTGCTGGAATCCATTTGTGAAACCACTACCCTGTGCTGCCCTTCCTTTATCACACAGAAAACCAGGGTCCTTAAACCTTTATTTCAGTTCATCTTCTTAACTAGAAAATGCTTACCAGAATGAGAGATGCGTTCTCAGCAGGAGTTAGGATGTAGAAGTAACCTGACTTCCTAGACCCAGCTTGGGACCTAAATACCGACATTGCTGCGATGTTCCCCACCTCCACAGATATACCTGCCCAGTAGGTCTCAGGGTCATGCTGCATGGGTTCTTTTAGAGTATTCCAGTTCCCCACAGTGCAGTCTGAACTCTAGCGTCTTCTTTTCCTAGAGGACATGACTCTATACATGATGACCCCTATATTGACCTTAGTTCAGTTTCAAACTAAGAAAAAACTCCTTGGAGCCTCATTGACTGTCCATGAGGATCATTTTACAAGCTCAGATCCATTTGTCCAGAAAATAGGCTCCATGAGCACAAAGACTTACTTCTTTCTGATTCTCTCTTTCTGTTTCTCAGTCTCTCTCATTTTTAACCTCTAGATCTTTAATGCCTATAACAGTGACTGATACATAGAAAAAACCCAATAAGTAATTTTGGAATTAATGAATCCATGCAGAACAAGTTAAGTAGATATTTACTGGTTTCCCAGAATATTATAATTTAAATAGTTGGCCTTTATCCTTCATGGGTCAGTGTCTTAGTTAGTCTGTTCAGGTTGCTATAGCAAAAATACCATAAACTTAATAAACACTTATTTCTAATAGTCTGACAAGTCAAAGATCAAAGTGCTAGCCCATTCAATATCTGGTGAAGGCAGACTTCCCAGTCTGTAGACACCCATCTTCTTTCTGTAGGAAGAAGCACTTGGTAAAAGTGGCAAGGGAACTCTCTGCAGTCTTTTATTTGGGTATGAATCCCATTCATGAAGGATCTATCAACTTGATATAATTGCCTCCCAAAGGCCCCACTGCCACCTATCAGCACATTGGACAATAGGATTTAACATATGAATTTGGGAGTGGGGTGAACATTAAGTCAATGACAGTCAGTTTCACATCCAGTCTAAGCTCTCTAGACTCTTATCCGCATAATTCTAGCTAATGTATGCCTACATGTTAAGTTGTGGTTCTAGCTGCCCTTTAGAGAGCAGAGTGCATTCAGGGTTTTCATCTACAACACCATGTGCACTAACTAGCTGCAGACTATTTTGAGCCCTATAGAATCATCATCTAAGCTTTTTTTGCAATCCATTTTCTTTGATACCATCTTGAATGACAACTGATTTGCTTCCTTGAAGGTGCTCAGTTTCATTTAGCTTCAGTATGATGTTTTATGAATCTATTTTGAAATATAAGAAGGTGGAAAGTATAAAAGAATAAAGATTCAATCCTCTTCAGTGTAGCATTCAAAAATCACACACAATCTGATCCAGAACTATCTTTCTAGCAAAGCTCTCCCCGGGCATTCTGCAGGCACCCTCCACTTTCACAGCTCAGAGTTTCTGTTTCTTTCCCCAATAATTGTGTTTCCCTCTTTTCCTCAATCACCCAAAGCCTGTCTCATCTTTCTACTTCACTCTAATTCCTTCTTCCTTTACAATGACTTCCCTGACCAGTCATTTTACTATTTTATTTTTGTTAATAAATAACCACTTTGAAGGTGCCGAGCTAAGCTTTCCAAAGTAATGGTGGTAAAGCAGGCACAATCTCTGTCTTAAAAAAGCTTAGAGCACAGAAGAGGAAATACAAAGAGTGACAGGAAATACAAAGAGTGACAGGAAACACATAGACTCACAACTGTGCAGAATTCAGAGGAACTGAAAGTTGCTCTATCCTTGCCAGTAAAAATCCATCCTTGAGCAGAGTTGGGAAGAATGAAGATATTCTTGATTGTAGAAATATCTGAAGGGTGTCTCAGTGGAGTATACTTCAAGAAAAAAAAAAAAAAGCAGCATAAGAACTACTACTGGTCATTTGATTTGACCAGTCCTCAAAAGATCATGAGAATATCAAAAACAGGTTGATTGGACCTAGCTAATGGAAGAATATTAATGCCATTTTAAATAGCTTGAATTTTACTCTGTAGACAAGAAGATGAGGGAACACTGCTTTGTTAATACACAGAATAATATAGAGGAGCTGTGCTTTGCAGCAAGGGGGTGGAGTGTGGGGCAAACAGGAATAACAGCAAAATGAAATAGAGTGGTGATCTAGCTTCAAGTTAGAAAGAATATCTAAGTACCTTTTACTGCCCCTCGTAAGATTACCCAGACACAGTGAAGACATCCATAGCCTATGGCATCTTGCAACCTCCATAAGGGTTTAGATCACAAATTCTCCCTCTTCTTCTATCTCTTTGATGGAGTATAACTCCAGGACCACCATCATCACACAGACTCCCAGTTTGTTTGATCTTTTGAATTCTTTACCATTAACACTTTTCTCTAAGTTCCATTTCTTTCTGACCCATCAGATCTAATGTACATTCTAATATACTCTTTGGACAGTTTATACTGTCTGGTATCAGATTTTGCCTGGTTGCAGTTTACTTAACTTCTCTGAGCCTCAATTTCCATATCTATGAGAAAGAAAAAAATAAACATACATCGTAATACAGTTGCTGTGAGAATTCAAATTGTGAATAAATATGAAACATTTGGAACAACAACAAAATAAAATTATAAAAACTCTCCTTGTAGAGTGCTTAAGGCTTCCCTGGTGGCTCAGTCAGTAAAGAATCTGCCTGCAGTGTGGGAGACCTGGGTTCGGTCCCTGGGTTGGGAAGATCCCCCGGAGGATGGCATGGCAACCCACTCTAGTATTCTTGCCAGAG
Organism: Capra hircus; assembly: GCF_001704415.2. NCBI lineage: Eukaryota > Metazoa > Chordata > Mammalia > Artiodactyla > Bovidae > Capra > Capra hircus. The sequence goes on along the minus strand of NC_030831.1, from coordinate 17,841,252 downwards.
AATCCCCAAGGACAGAGGAGCCTGGCGGGCTGCAATCCATGAGGTTGCAAAGAGTTAGGCACACCTGAGCAACCAAGAACAGCACAGCATAGAGTGCTTAATAAATAGTGCACAGTATTATTAGTATCTTTGGCAAAATTTCCTATTGAGTACACATCATACTTTTTTTGACCTGAGTACATTTGTATTCTGAGACTATTGCTAATACTGTTGGAATCTGAAGTAGTGGTTTCATGCTTTATTTCTTTCTCACGCTTCACATATGTCTGGTGTCTTTTTTTCTCTTCATTGATAGATTCATATCATTTTTGTTTTCTACACTGGTATCACAATCCTGAATTCCTTCGAGAATTTATTCCCTCATTCAGTCGTGCTGGGCTCTTTGAGACCTGATGCAGCACACCAGGCATCCCTGTCTTTTAGCATCTCAAAAGCTTGCTCAAATTCATGTCCATTGAGTCGGTGATGCCATTCAACCATTTCACCCTCGGTTGTCCCCTTCTCCTCCTGCCATCAATTTTTCCCAGTGTCAGGGCCTTTTCCAATGAGTCAGCTCTTTGCATCAGGTGGCCAAAATACTGGAAGTTCAGTTTTAGCATCAGTCCTTCTAATGAATATTCAGGACTTATTTCCTTTAGGATTAACTGGTGTGATCTCCTTGCATTCCAAGGAACTCCCAACAGTCTTCTCCAACACCACAGTTCAAAAGCATCAGTTCTTTGGTGCTCAGCCTTCTTTATGATCCAACTCTCACATCAATACATGACTACTAGAAACAACAGCTTTGACTAGATGGACCTTTTGGCAAAGTAATGTCTCTGCTTTTTAATATGCTGTCTAGATTGGTCATATTTTTTCTTCCAAGGAGCAGGCATCTTTTAGTTTTGTGGCTACAGTCACCCTCTGCCATGACTTTGGAGCTCAAGAAAATAAAGTCTGTCTATGTTTTCATTGTTTCCCCATCTATTTGCTATGAAGTGATGGGACCAGATGCTATGATCTTTGCTTTTGGAATGTTGAGTTTTAAGCCAGCTTTTTCAGTCTCCTCTTTCACTTTCATCAAGAGGCTCTTTAGTTCTTCCTTACTGTGGGCCATAAAGGTGGTGTTACCTGCATAACTGAGGTTATTGATATTTCTCCCAGCAATCCTGACTCCAGCTTGTGCTTTGTCCAGCCTGGCATTTCACATGATGTACTTTGTATATAAGTTAAATGAGCAGGGTGACAATATACAGCCTTGAAATACTACTTTCCCAATTTGGAACCAGTCTGTTATTCCATGTTCATTTCTAACTGTTGCCTCTTGACCTACATATATGTTTCAGGAGAGGCAGGTAAGGTGGTCTGGTATTCCTATCTCTTTAAAAATGTTCCACAGTTTGTTGTGATCCAGAGAGTGAAAGGCTTTAGCACAGTCAATCAAGCAGATGTAGATGTTTTTCTGGAGTTCTCTGGCTTTTTCTATGCTTCAATGAATGTTGGCAATTTGATCTCTGGTTCCTCTGCCTTTTCTAAATCCAGCTTGAACATCAGGAAGCTCTCCATTCACATACTTTTGAAGCCTCACTTATAGAATTTTGATCATTACCTTGTTAGTATGTATGAGTATGAGATGAGTGCAATTTTGTGGTAGTTTGAAACTTCTTTAACATTGCCTTTTTTGGGGACTGGAATGAAAACTGACCTTTTCCAGTCCTGTGGCCACTGCTGAGATTTCCAAACTTGCTGACATATTGAGGGTAGCACTTTAATAACATCATATTTTAGGATTTGAAATCATTCAGCTGGAATTCCATCACCTCCACTAGCTTTGTTTGTAGTGATGCTTACTGAGGCCCACTTGACTTTGCATTTATGATGTCTGGCTCTAGATGAGTGATGGGTGATCACATCACCATGGTTATCTGGATCATTAAGATTTTTTTTTTTTTTTTGCATAGCTCTTCTGTGTATTATTTCCACCTCTTCTTAAATCTTCTGCATCTGTTATTTCCATACCATTTCTGTTTTTTATTGTGCCCATTTTTGCATGAAATATTCCTTTATTAAGTTTCTTGAGGAGATCTCAAGTCTTTCCCATTTTATTGTTTTCCTGTATCTCTTTGTGTTGATTACTTAGGGAGGCTTTCTTATCTCTCCTTGCTATTTTTTGGAACTCTGCATTCAGATGGATGTATCTTTCCTTTTCTCATTTGCCTTTCACTTCTTTTCTCAGCTATCACAATTTACAACGCCTTTTGAAGTACAGACTATCACACTTTACAACTCTGTCTTATTAGTTTCTTCTACAGATCTTGCAGTTTAGCACTATCTCTCACCTTTTAATCAATCAATCTGTCTCCTTGTCTTTGCCATCATCCTTGGCAATTCTATATCTTTCTTGGATGCATTCCTATCAACTACTTCTTCACTTCCTACTACCACTTGCTAGCCTTGCATTCCTATGTTTACATCTTAGATTTTTGTCATTTACAACTCAACTGCTCCAGAATCTGATTTTGAGCAAAGTTCTTTCTGACCCTCACCTTCTCTTGACTCCTTGACTCGGCATCTTCATCCCAATAGCTCATGCAATATATAGCACCTTTTGTTTTCAGTTAACACATCTAAAAAAACCTTTAAAGAACCCACCCCCCATATCACCATCCAAGAGATCTACTCTTCCCCATGCTCTTTCATCTTAGAAATCTTTAGGATTTAACCCATTTTATACACAGATCGGCAAATTTGGCCTTGGAGTACAGAATGAAGCAGGGCAAAGGCTAATAGAGTTTTACCAAGAGAACACACTGGTCATAGCAAACACCCTCCTCCAACAGCACAAGAGAAGACACTACACATGGACATCACCAGATGATCAACACTGAAATCAGATTGATTATATTCTTTGCAGCCAAAGATGGAGAAGCTCTATACAGTCAGCAAAAACAAGACTGGGAGCTGACTGTGGCTCAGATCATAAATTTCTTATTGCCAAATTCAGACTTAAATTAAAGAAAGTAGGAAAAACGACTAGACCATTCAGGTATGACCTAAATCAAATCCCTTATGATTATACAGTGGAAGTGAGAAATAGATTTAAGGCACTAGATCTGATAGACAGAGTGCCTGATGATCTATGGACAGAGGTCAGTGACATTGTGTAAGAGACAGGGATCAAGACCACCCCGTGGAAAAGAAATGCAAAAAAGCAAAATGGCTGTCCGAGGAAGCCTTACAAATAGCTGTAAAAAGAAGAGAAGCAAAAAGCAAAGGAGAAAAGGAAAGATATAAGCATCTGAATGCAGAGTTCCAAAGAATAGCAAGGAAAGATAAGAAAGCCTTCCTCAGCGATCAATGCAAAGAAATGGAGGAAAACAACAGAATGGGAAAGACTAGCGATCTCTTCATGAAAATTACAGATACTAAGAAAACATTTCATGCAAAGAATGGGCTCGTAAAGGACAGAAATGGTATGGACCTAATAGAAGCAGAAGATATTAAGAAGAGGTGGCAAGCATAAACAGAACTGTACAAAAAAGATCTTCATGACCAAGATAATCATGATGGTGTGATCACTCACCTAGAGCCAGACATCCTGGAATGTGAAGTGAAGTGGGCCTTAGAAAGCATCACTACCAACAAAGCTAATGGGGGTGATGGAATTCCAGTGGAGCTATTTAAAATCCTGAAAGATGATGCTGTGAAAGTGCTGCACTCAATATGCCAGCAAGTTTGGAAAACTCAGCAGTGGCCACAGGACTGGAAAAATTCAGTTTCATTCCAATCCCAAAGAAAGGTAATGCCAAAGAATGCTCAGACTACTGCACAATTGCACTTATTTCACACGCTAGTAAAGTAAGGTGCAAAATTCTCCAAGCCAGGCTTCAGCAATACGTGAACCGTGAACCCCCTGATGTTCAAGCTGGTTTTAGAAAAGGCAGAGGAACCAGAGATCAAATTGCCAACATCCACTGGATCATCAATAAAGCAAGAGAGTTCCAGAAAAACATCTATTTCTGCTTTATTGACTATGCCAAAGCCTTTGACTGTGTGGATCACAATAAACTGTGGAAAATTCTGAAAGAGATGGGAATACCAGACCACCTGACCTGCCCCTTGAGAAATCTGTGTGCAGGTCAGGAAGCAACAGTTAGAACTGGACATGGAACAACAGACTGGTTTCAAATAGGAAAAGGATTATGTCAAGGTTGCATATTGTCACCCTGCTTATTTAACTTCTATGCAGAGTACATCATGAGAAATGCTGGGTTGGAAGAAGCACAAGCTGGGATCAAGATTGCCAGGAGAAATATCAATAACCTTCCATATGCAGATGACACCACCCTTATGGCAGAAAGTGAAGAAGAACTAAAAAGCCTCTTGATGAAAGTGAAAGAGGAAAGTGAAAAAGTTGGCTTAAAGCTCAACATTCAGAAAACGAAGATCATGGCATCCGGTCCCATCACTTCATGGAAAATAGATGGGGAAACAGTGGAAACAGTGGCAGACTTTATTTTGGGGGGCTCCAAAATCACTGCTGATGATGACTGCAGCCATGAAATTAAAAGATGCTTACTCCTTGAAAGGAGAGTTATGACCAACCTAGATAGCATATTCAAAAGCAGAGACATTACTTTGCCAACAAAGGTCCATCTAGTCAAGGCTATAGTTTTTCTAGTAGTCTTGTATGGATGTGAGAGTTAGACTGTGAAGAAAGCTGAGCGCCAAAGAATGATGCTTTTGAACTGTGGTGTTGGAGAAGACTCTTGAGAGTCCCTTGGACAGTCCATTCTAAGGGAGATCAGTCCTGGGTGTTCATTGGAAGGACTGATGTTGAAGTTGAAACTCCAATACTTTGGCCACCTCATGCAAAGAGTTGACCCATTGGATAAGACCCTGATGCTGGGAGGGATTGAGGGCAGGTGGAGAAGGGCACAACAGAGGATGAGATGGCTGGATGGCATCACCGACTCAATGGACATGAGTGTCAGTAAACTCCAGGAGTTGGTGATGGACAGGGAGTCCTTGTGCTGCGATTCATGGGGTTGCAAAGGTTTGGACACATCTGAGTGACTGAACTAAACTAAACTGATATACAGATCACCTGAAATAAATGTCCTAAAATGAAAATTGTTGAAAGACACTCCTCTATTTAAAAATCATTCAATAACTGGCCATCACATTTTTAGTGGAACGCACTCTCCTTTCTTTGACCTGTAGTGTCCTTCCATGTGAGTTCTGCTCACTCATTCTCTATCCCTCACTCACTAAGACTCACTCATCCTGGTCATCTTGCTATCAGTAAACTGTTCAAACCTGTCTTTACCCTTTCTAAAATTTTACACTGGATAGCTTTACCTGGAACCATTTTCACTGAGATTGTTTGAAATCTTCATTTTTTTCCCCACTCAGGTCTTTGCTCAAATGTCACCCCCTTAGTGAGATCTTCTCTGATTCATCTTTCTATGAAAACTTGCCCTCTACCCAATTTCATCTTCTTTCCTCTCATTCTTCTTTGTTTTTGACCTAGAAATTACTAAAAGAAATAGTTCCTTTGTGGGGTTTGTTGTTTCCCACCACACCCAGTTAAGGTTAGCTCCATGATGGCAGCCACTTCCATGGTCGTCATTCTATTTTTGGTGCCAAGAACAATCATTGCTACAGGATAAGCTCAATTAACACTCTTCTTTTTAAATGAATGAATAAGAGACATGAGAAAATGGAAAAACTATTTAGGAGTCTCATAATAATCAATAACTGTTACATCTAAAAGTAATAGCTTATTATTCATTAATTACATAGATGAATAGCATCTTGTGATTCTTTTTCTACATTGCCAGTTTGCATTAGTAACTGACTGTTGTTATTTTATATTTGAGATAGCCCACTGATCTCAGGAGTAGGGGAGAAAGTTACAGAGCAGAGTTATCTGTAGAGTAATGGCTTAGATTAACTGATTTTCTAGTGAAATTTGACATCTTTTCATACTCATAGTAGGATGCCTCAACCCTACCTAAGTTGGTCAGCTGTCCCATGGGTTCCTGTGAGCTCCAGATTTTCCAGTAACTCTGCACACTGGACTCAGCTGTAGGGAGCAAGGAGTACTTCACATCTAACTGATGCACCCTTGGACTTGGAGTAAGTGTGGCATAACTGGTTAATTTTGACTCAGGCCACCTATCTCTAGAATATATCTTTTAAGTCATGACCTCGGTCTCAAGGCCGACACTTGAGATGAATAAAGCACAAACTCCCTGACCATGCAGACCCATTCTGTATCCTCACTCTCTGAATTCCTAGTAACAGTCATTACTGATTCTTAATACTTATTTTCTCTATTTCTTTAACTATCCTACTGATCTCCTCCCCATTATATTGCCAGTTCTTGAGGGACTGACACTAGTTTTTAAATTTTGTTTTCCTCCACATCATTAGTACTTTATTTGTTAATTTGTACAAAATAGGTACCCAGTAGGTAATCTTTACTAGTTTTATGTAAGTAACTATAATATTTATTAAAAATATAATCTGTTGGAGTGGCCACTAGCCTAAGTTAACAAAGTTAAGTTACTTCACTTCAAGGTCACAACAGTGGCTCATACACTTAAGACTGAAGATATCTCTGAATTCTTTTTAGATTGAGATGTTCAGGGAGCGGTCAAAGCTTAGCTCTATCATTGTGGACATCTGCTAAGAGTGCTAAAGGTAAACAATCACCTGAAAGATATATTTGCTGCATGTAGTGGGAAACAGCAGCTCATTAGCTCTCTGCTTAGCTCGTTAACTCACCAGCTCGTTAGCCCTCTGCTCGTTAACTACTTAGCTCTGATTAGCTCTGCTCACTTCCTCCTCCTATCATTCACAGTGTGAATGAACTGTAAATCTGCCAGAGCAACAGATGGCCATTCCAGGTCCAGGGAGGGAGTTCAGGAAGTAGGGGACAGAGCCTTCCTAGACTTTGCTGACCTTGAAAATATTCCATTTCATTTAAGTTTGAAGGTTATGGCTTAACTACATCATGAAAGAAACTGGCACCGTTTTATTTTAAGCTGTAGAAGGGTTTCCTTAAATTGATTCCTGGGGATCAGCAAATGTGCTATTACAGGACCATGTTAGGCTGTTGGCACTGGTTTACGTAACACTCAGGAACTTTAAAACACAAGAGAACTTCAAGAGTATTTATAACAAGTCCATATTAATGTTTTGTCATGTGCTTAGTCTGTGCTTGACACTTGTGGGGAATTCAAAAGATGCTATTTCAGAGATCATGTAGAAAAGACAATATTTCCATGCATAAACTAGCAGAGAGCAGTAAATCTCAGTCATTCATCAGGAATTAAATTGATGGCAGAGGATATTTGTACTCTGGGAGTTTAGAAAAGAAAGCATATTGGTTATCAATATCCAAAAAAAAAAAAAAAAAAAAACAGAAGAAGAAGAAGAGTTCCTCATTATTTAAGTTTTGCAAAATCACAAGTGTGGTTTTCATTGTCTAAGCAACCAAACTGCCTTCACGGCAGCATGCTGAAGCCATGCTTTTAAGAATATTTATTTGCACAGATGTTACCCCACATCTACTTCCTAAGAGCTGCAAAATACAACATTGGTGATTCATTTATTATAGCCTAAATATTGTGCCTCCAGGTAGCTAAAACTTGAAGGGCATATATTGTCTGGAAACAATGACAGGTGATGTTTTGGCATCTTCTTTTTCATCCACTTATCTATGCACACATCCATTGTATTTATATGTAATAATCCACAGAGTAGTTGAGATAGCATCTATTCCTAATGACTTGTCCTAAGTCTGTTGATTTCATTGCCAATCAAGACCCTGAATAGAGATAGTAGAGAGGTTGGGCAAGTTTCGATATGATAGAAGATCCAAGAAGTACATAGCTAGGACTGGTACAATGAGAGATGGAGGGAAGCTGGGAAAATGCCAGAGCACTGAGTTGCTATTGGAAACTGGATACCTGGGTAAAAGGGTCTTGTCAGGGGTGGGGGACAGAGAGTGGAAGAAGGGAGGGCTCTGATAGCCAATTTTATCTGGTCTACACTATAGTAGATGGATGATCCTATCTGCAGGGAGGGGCTGCTGCCACCTTCGCCTGCAAGGCAATGCCTCACTGATTTTAGGCCATGCAGATACAGTCTGCTTTATTGCTACCTTATTGTCTAAAAAAAAGTTTGTTTGTTTGTTTTTTTTTTTTTAAGTGAAAAGGAAATAGCAAAAAAAGGAGACCTTTCTTAGATGCCTGGGGCTCTCTTACTTCTGCTGTAAGAACTTTTGAAAAAGAAAACATAAACAAAATATATTTCCTGTCTGCCCATAACAAACAGAGACTAAAAATACTGTTACAACTGTACAATGGTTTAAGGTCAATGTATTCCCTCTTCATGGCTATGAAAACCTGACCTGCATAAGGCATTAAAATTCATAACACATGAAAATTAGGGAGTCCTAGAAGCACTTTCTTCTATATAAGTACAAATTTTCTCTGCCTACATCTAGCATTTAAAGGAAACCATCCAGATAATTAAAATGCCTATAAATGAAATGTCAAAGTTAAATGTTTTTTTTTAAGTCTTAATGCTTAGGCAAAGTGAAACCTTTATTCTAAAATAATACACTTTAAATACTAGCAGTATCTTTGAGGAAGTAGAATAATTAAGGTTTGCCACATAAAATGGGTCTATGGGTCCACGTGCTGCTCTACTCAGTAAGTAACCTTTATGAAGGGGAATGCCATAATCAGTGTGTATTTTTTGTCCTTAAATACTGCCATTATTTTAAACATGAATCCAGCTACTGTGGCAAAGCTAAGTGCACAATGTATACAAAGTAATTTAATCACACAACAGAAAACAGAGTTGTAGTGTTAGACAGATTTTGATTTGATTTTTTTTGTATTTGGTTCATTGTTTTTTTCTTCCACTTGTATTAGAGTGATAAATGTTACTTGTTTTCTATATTATCCCCCTATGTAAATCACGTGGGAAAAACATTTGGGACAAGCATGATACATCTGTGCTATGAGACAGTTTGAGTACAATTCAGTCTCTTAGTCATGATGTGGATCAATCAAGATCATGCAATGGGCTGCTTTTCTAAAGCTTGTATTGTTATCCATAAGATTTAAACCAAATATTTCACACACCACACTTGTACAAAACCTTACACACAAACATTATGGCCAGCTCCTTTGAATGCTAGAGTGATTGAACTTCCTATCCTTTGTTACAATTGAGGAAGGTCAGTCACCAACAAAAATGACCTCATTCTCACCAAAGAGACAACAGCATAGGTCCATGGTAAGGTCTGAGCACAAGATAAAGAAGAGATAATACATATCATCTCAATCACCTGTATTCACTCCTAGCTCTTGTGATGCTAAAAAGGCAAGACTATAATTCACCTGAAAAACTAAAGAAGAAGAAGAACTAAAAAGCCTCTTGATGAAAGTGAAAGAGGAAAGTGAAAAAGTTGGCTTAAAGCTCAACATTCAGAAAACTAAGATCATGGCATCCGGTCCCATCACTTCATGCAAATAGATGGGGAAACAGTGGAAACAGTGGCAGACTTTATTTTGGGGGGCTCCAAAATCACTGCAGATGGTGACTGCAGACATGAAATTAAAAAAATGCTTATTCCTTGGAAAAAAAGTTATGACCAACCTAGAGAGCATATTAAAAAGCAGAGACATTACTTTGCCAACAAAGATCCATCTAGTCAAGGCTATGGTTTCTCCTGCAGTCGTATATGGATGTGAGAGTTGGACTATAAAGAAAGCTGAGTGCCGAAGAATTGATGCTTTTGAACTGTGGTGTTGGAGAAGACTCTTGAGAGTCCCTTGGACTGCAAGGAGATCCAACCAGTCCATCCTAAAGGAAATCAGTCCTGGGTGTTCATTGGGAGGACTGATGCTGAAGCTGAAACTCCAATACTTTGGCCACCTGATGTGAAGAACTGACTTATTGGAAAAGACCCTGATGCTGGGAAAGATTGAAGGCAGGAGGAGAAGGGTTACAGAGGATGAGATGGTTGGATGGAATCAATGACTCAATGGACATGAGTTTGAGTAAACTCCAAAAGTTGGTGATGGGCAGAGAGGCCTGACGTGCTGGAGTCCATGGGGTCACAAAGAGTCGGACACGACTGAGCGACCGAACTAAACTGACCCAAAGGTCAGCAACAATTGACTTCTCTACTCTTCTCCTTTTGCTGGCTGGTGGCAGACTTCCCATTGGGGAGTACATTGGGGAACAGTCCTTAGGTTTTCAGAAGACAGTCCTGACTGGAGTTGTTTGTTTCCTCATCAAGGGCATCCTCCAGTCTCCCTTTGATGACAGCATTCTGAAGAACAGGTGTGAGACTGGCATCACCAGTCATCCGTGAGGGGCTCCTGCCTCTGGTTCATGCGTGCTGTACTCTTGCAATCACATTTTACTTGTATGCTTAAATCCCCCTTGTGTTTGAGTGACAGATAGCCAGTTGGTAAAGATAGTCAATTCCCTTCCTGAGCAATATGTGAAAAATAAAATCAAGCCACATAATTTAGGAGGGGAGATGAAAGGTCAAATACAAAAGCTAACCTTTAACTATCTGGTGTACGTAGCAAAGAGATTGATGCTAATAGATAGAGACTCCTCTCCATGGTTTCCCAGACACACTTGGACACCACTCAGCTTGAGGGACAGGAAGTGGGACTGCATATCACTGAATTAAAAGTGTGCATGTTTCAGATGTAATGAACAGACTTGTGGACTCAGCGGGAGAAGGCGAGGGTGAGAATGACTTGAAATGATAGTATTAAAACATATACATTACCATATGTAAAACAGATGACCAGTGTGAGTTCCATGCATGAATCAGGGCCCCCCAAAGCTGGTGCTCTGGGACAACCAAGAGGGGTAGGGTGGGGAGGGAGGCGGGAGGCAGTTCAGGATGAGGGTAACACATGGATAACTGTGGCCGATTCATGTTGATGTATGAAGAAACCATCACAACGTTGTAAAGTAGTTATCCTCCAGTTAAATTAATTAAACAATAAATAAAATTGTGCATGTTTAAGGGATGGGCATAGGGATAATGAAACCTTGGCTTCTGACCTGTTTCTCTGTCATAGTCATACTTTGGTTTTGGCAAGAAAGGACCTGAAATAAAGGTTCTAAAGAGGGCAGAGTTATGGCCCCTGATTTGTGTGGAGACCACAGAACATCTCATTTCTCATGTCTATGCCGCACTTTTTCTCCAACAGAGAGACCATGTGTCCACTTACCATCTACTTCCCAAGACTTCTTATAAAACCACAAATATGAAAAAGAGATATATATATATATCAAAGGTTCTAGAAGGATCAATTTCCTCTTGAGGCCTTCTGAGGAGGCTCCAACATCCTTGGTCCCATCCATTCTCTTGCCCCTTGATAATAGTCAGGAATGGCATTTATTTTTTGCCCCTTCCAGAAAAGATACAACTACGTTACAGTAAGATAACTTGATGGATGATGGGAAATTGAATCTTTATGAATCTTGTTCAACATGGGGAAGCATGGCTAACAATCCATAAAGGTCAAAATTTAAACAATTCTCATGATTTTAAAAACAATCAAGAAGAAAAAATATGCAGGAAAGTAGAGCAAATCTGCCTATTTATTCTCCTTTCTAAGGACAATTGATATGGTTGGAAAAATGAGATTTTCTACTATTTTTATTTGCTTTTTTCTTTGTTTTGATGAAGGAGGGAGCAGATAATATATTTTTACTCATAGCTTTAAATTGTTATTTACTCACTTTTTAAAACTCAATTGGCAATTTAGTATTTTATGAAAGCTGTCCTTCATGCTACTCTCTATGACATGAGGTTCAGTAATCACCAGCTCTTCTGGAACGCGCCAGAAGAAGTTCACTCATGTTTGGATCTTGACTTCTGCCAATAATTAGTAAATGAAACTCTAGGCAAGTTGGCATGCTGATGGCAGCTTGGGTGTCACATCCAAGTTATCACTCTCCATGACGTGCTCCTACTTCTGTTCCTTGATTGTACAGCTATTACGACTGGTTCCTTAATTGCAGCCTTTTATCCACCCACTTTTACCAGAAATCACAATACTATTTATCATTTTTTATCTCTCAACAACTCACATCTAGTCTGTTACCAAGTCCTGTCAATTCTAACTGCTGAAAGTCTTTTCACTTTGTGTCATCCTAAAGACTACCATCCAGTTCAGTACCAGTGCATCTCCAGTATCATCACCAATGCTTGAATTTTACAAGGACTTTAACTGATTGCCTTACCTTCCAACTACCCATTCCAGTCTTGTTCTCCTCACTGAAACCACAGAAGTCTCTCCACAATCTTTCTAAAATATGTCAGTGGTTTCCAAAATCTAAGGACAAAAGCAAACAAACAAAAAACCCAGAAAACAAACACACGTGCACAAAACCTCACAGAAACTCTTATATACATATACATACTAGCTTTGTATAATGCCACATTTTTGTGTCTCCAAACTTATTATTTGTTACTACTCACCTCAGACTACCTGGTAACATACTAAAGGGCTTCCTATTCCTCCAATGAACCATGTTCTTTTTTCTCTAGACATTTATTTCTCTGGTACTCTCTGCTCCTCTACTTTGCCTATTTCAGGTTTCAAATTAAAATTTTTTTTTTCCCCCTCCAAAAAGAAAGTTTCCTTGTTCTCCCAATTGGCTTCATTTCTAAATAGCTCTTTCATTTGCTTATGGAGTCCAGGTGTTTCTCTTTCCATATTCATATTATTAACTCTAATACACCTTTGAGTGGAGTCTGTATAAAGACCTTATTGTCTCATTTACTCATATGCACCAAGTGCTCACCCCAGAATACACATTCACCTAATCCATGTCGTGTAAATAAACAACAGTCTCACCACAACCTCAGTCTCCACTGCATGCAGATGTGCTAAGTCACTTTAGTTGTGTCTGACTCTTTGAGACCGTATAGACTGTAGCCTGCCAGGTTCCTCTGTCCATGGGATCCTCCAGGCAAGAATATTGGAATGGGTTGCTCTCCTACAGGGGATCTTTCCCACCGGGGGGTCAAACCTTGTCTCTTAAGTCTCCTGCATTGGCAGGCAGCAGGCTCTTTACCACTAGTGCCAGCTGGGAAGCCCTTCTCTCCTCTAAACACTTTCTTTTCACCATTTTCTTAGGTTCTGAGAAAACAGATACTTTTCAAACCCACAAGCTATTCTTCCACTTCTATTTACCTGGACAATCAGTTCCATTAAAATAGATAAGTGTGTTTTAGCTCTATAATGAAAAAAGAAGAAAAGTATTAGTAAGCCCATGTCAAGAATTTAACAAGACATTCTCCATTGTCCTTTCCCATGCCTGGTACAATGAGTGTGCTCCCCACTTCACCTTCAGGTGTTTGGAGAAGTTCTACTTTGGAGTTAAAAATCCAAAGTTGAAGGATGACTGATTCTGAAACTTAGGCTTTTAATATTCTCCTTGCTGGGCATCAGCCTAAGTCCCCCTTCTTTGAGTACTACTGATAAAGAGAACAAAAGGCAACCGTAAATTAGTCCAAACAGACAGGGCTCAGCGTTAGAAGACCTGGTCTCTAATCCTGCTTGTGAACTTAGGCAAACCATTCCATCCCTTTGGCTATGAGAACTGAAACACAGTGGTTCTTAAAATATGTCACTGCAAATATTATTCTACATATGCAATCCAAATGAGACCACTGAAAATGATCCTTGTTCCAAACTCAGCTGGTTTCTTTGCTGTAGGTTCCAGTTTGGGAGACAGGCAATGTATATCCATCCTGGGCTGCACTCCCACATCATGCCTTTACTGGACCAACTTCATTGCTCTAGTTTTTGAAAACAGTATTAGGTATACCTGTTGACCCACATGATTAAGGGAGGCAAATATTATTATGTTTATTTGTTGTTGTTGTTTAGTTGCTAAGTCATATCTGACTCTGTGGCCACATGAACTGTAGGCTGCCGGGCTCCCCTGTCCATAGCAAGAATTTCCCAGATGAGAATATTGAACTGGGTTGCCATTTCCTTCTCTAGAGGATCTTCCCGACCCAGGAATCAAACTCTCATCTCATGCATTAGCAGGTGGATTCTTTACCTCAGAGCCACAGGGAGGTGCCTCCTTAACACCTTGTTGATCCACATAATTCTAGAAGGCAAATATTCTTATGTTTATGCATTCCCTCTAATATCCTGCGAAGAGCTCTGCACAGAAGAAGGGTTTATAAATATTTATTGAGATACTGCTTTATTAGCAACAATTCTTTGAGTGCTAATATGGATTGAGAAAAAAAGACCATCAGAATACTCTTTGAGCTCTCATTCTAGTAGAGAATCAGAGTAAGAAAGCAGGACTTAAATAGTTTTTGAATTACGTATATGAAAATGCCCTCAGCAGTGATCAGATTTCTTGGTTTTCTGAAAGCTCCTCAGATCTTGTCACTTTGCATTTGGAGGCATTTTGCTAGGGAGGATTTACCTTGTTTTACTGAGATAAGCCAAGAAAGAGAAACCATTTTGCTAGCACAATAAAACTCCTAGCATAAACATACTTTAAAAAGTTTTCCGTTTGATTGTAGAGAAATTATTTCAGTATTAAAATAAATTTTTTCCAATAAAAGTGCTATAAAACTTCAAAAGTTCTGTGCTTTTTTTCTGAAAGTAATTCCCTTAGATATTCCATTTTGATGGATCATAAAATAATTCTATTCTTTGTTTCTAATGTTGGTACAGTGAAGGGAGGCACTTAACTGGGCTACACTCTTTATCTAAACTTTGCATGGCCCTCTGCCAATGGAGATGTCTTCTCAAAGCTTCAGCTTGCATCTTCATTGCACAAGACTTCTGGAAAAGGAAAGAGGAGAAGCAGGCAACCTTTCATTTGATGAAAACATCTTTGTCTCAAACCTGTTCCTGATTTATAGGAATAATTAGCTGAACAATTGCAGTTTCAAAAGGGTGCATCATTTTTAAAGTCATAGGAGTGATTTGAAGCAGCATTTCAGGAAATTCAGAGGAAAAAAAAGTGAAACATGCCAGCAGAAAGTGAAGGAACATTGGTAAGAAAGAGCAAAGTAGTTGCTATATCAACCATATTAACCCAAGTTTTTATGTGGAATAGATGGGTATTCATTGAACTTGTGTCTTTGGAAATAAATATTGTGATTCAGCGAAAAGGTGTTACTGTGAAAATGACCAGGAAAAAAGGTAATTTGATATATATAAAAAGTCACACTATTTAAAAGATGTGAAAGACGTAAAATAAGTCGTTGTGTTTTCATTGGTTCTTCTTTTTCTCCTTGTTGTTTATTTTTAGCTTATGTCGATGCTGAATTCCAAAAACTGAGCAACATCTGACAGAATAGAATTAATTTTTCACATTTCATAAAATGTTTGGAGAAAGGAAACATTGTTGTTTCTTCTCTACAGAGCACATTTATACCAAGAAAAACTGGATTAATAAAAAGGCTTGCATTTTGGAGTTAGTTAGATGTTGCTTTGAAGCCTGATATTTTAGTTATTTCAAGTAGGTCACTTCTTATTTGAACCTCAGCTTTCTTGTTTGTAAAAGAGGATTAATAAATCCTAACCCTATACTAATACATATATACCAGTACTTAATATATAAGCGCTAATATAGAAGAGAAGAGGTCCACCACCCATGAATTGATTGAGAGGACCCTGCTGTCTTTATTTTTCTTTTCTTTTTTATTTTTTTCTCTTCTCTGGCTTTATTTTTTTTAATTTATTTTTACTTTATTTTGCTTTACAATACTGTATTGGTTTTGCCATGCATTGACATGAATCCACCATGGGTGCACATGAGTTAATGACAGTATGTGACACAATGCAGGTTGAACAACAAATGCAAGATGCAGATGCTCCTGCAAGGTTTTGAAATTGACTGGTGGCAAACTTTCAATTGAGAAGTCACTGGGAGAGACAAGTTTGAGAATGGTGGGACACAACACTGGGAGGAAAACAAAAGGCAACGGATTCTAGAAAATTGTATCTAGTTCTTAATGCACCACCCAAATTTCTCCCCATGGGCCCAAACCTTGACTGAATCGCTGTGTTCTGCACTGGCCATGCTCCCTGCAGTTCTATTAATAAATACGGGCTTGTCATGGGTGCACAAGTCACTCCAGAGCAGAGCCAACTGTGTCTCTTTCACACTGCTCTGTACCACAGCAGTCTGTTTTGATGTTTAAATTCCTTCTCAACCAAATTATGAATGCTCTATTTCTCTCCATTGCTATTGTAATGAACTTAGCGGCAATTATACACAAGACTCCTTAGACTAGATTTTTTTTGTCTCTTTTGGTTCTCATACTCTTCTGGCAGTCACAGTCCTGGAGAAAATGTGACAATAGAGCTGGGTGCAAACACAAAACAAAGTCTCATTGACTAGTAAACACGGTGAGGACGGAAGCTAGTTAATGGTGAGAGGGAAGAGTGTATTCTTTTAATGAATGCAATATTTGAAAAAATTGAAATATAAATCCTCGTTGCATATTCTTAAGTTTTTGAAATGTAAAATTCAGGCAGCAGGCTCATGCATGATAACTAGGACTGGATACCATCAGTATAGCAAATCCGCAGCAGTCTCTGTGAAATCTGTTTTGCTATGTCTTTTGTCTATATAGTGTCTTAACATGTTTTCAAAACACTTTTATATGTTACACACAGATCCCCCAATGTAATGCATTAGTGATAAAAACACAGTACCCCAATTGTTCATCCAAACATTTTTCTCATTACATCCCACTAGAGGGAGGGGAGGGAAAGCACAACGTAAGCAATGACTTGATTTTGATATGCTTTATTTTGATTCTATTTATTAATGTTTAAGAACAACTTAAAATGTATTAAAAAATAAAACAAGAATTCAGCTTCCATTGTCTCATTCAAATTCTGTCATTTACTAGAAGTGTAATTTTTGATAAGCTAATCCCCAGCATTTACATCTTTTAAATGGAGATATTATTACCTACTTCAAAGAAGAATAAGATTTGAAAGTATTGAACACAGTATCTTCTGGCCTTTAGTAAGAGCCCCAAAATTGTTTCCTACATTATCACATACCTCAACTTACTAGATCTTACCACTGTCTTTATTTTCTTATTTTTTCCTTTTTACCTATTCTTTATTCTTTTCGCCAATAAAATTTCAATAAATGGTAATTAGTGGCAGACACTTTATTTTTATATATTATCTAATTTAATCCTGACAGCAATCATATAAATTAGTAATATTATTATTACAACTTTAACCATCACTGATTTACATTCAGGAAGAACTACGAAGCTCTTATTAGCACTATACCATACTGCTTCTCACCTTAATATTTTTAACATCAGAGCAAGATTTTAAGTTATAATGCAACATTTAAGCCCCAATGGAAATGAGATTTAGAGCTTTAATTTTCTAATAGATTGTGACAGAAAGAAGAAATCATACATATCTGAGCTTCATGGACCCGGCAATGATAATTAAGAAAAAAGATGTGGGAGGCTATAATAATTGTCCCTATCCTGATGTAAATAGCTAGCACCTTCTCTATATGTAAAGACAGTGCTTTCTCCCTCCCCAAATAAACTCCCTTCATTCAAGGTTATAAAGGTAAAACAGGGCTCCACACACAGGAAATGACTCTAAATGTTTTCTTTTTGTTCCAGTCAACCACTGCCAACCTCACTCCTGAGAGCACAATTGTAGCACTTGCTTTAGTCGCAGGAAGCTGTCTCTCTGAGCTCTGCCTCTCACAGATTGTTGCATCTTCATGGATGTCCATATAAGTCCCAGAGACTTCTCAATGGTCTCTTTCTATAAGATACAGTTATATTTTTGTCAACTGAATGGTACATAAGTTTGCTCACTTTCAAAGAAGTTGCCTAAAAGAAAGCTTCAGATGCTGGAGAACCGAGATGCTGATGTCAACAGATGACAAATTAGATACCTAACAATGCAAGAATCCTTACGGTATAGATTTTAACATAATTATCAATACGTTCCTTTCAGCTATTTCCCCATTTTAATTGCACACAGTTTATGTCTTTGTTTTATGTAGCTATTTCTATGAGAAGAGAATGGAAGCAGCAAGATGAAAATGAAAGAATTATGCAAAGGAATCGAAGGCTTGCCAAATACAGAATTTGTGGTTTCTACTTTGTGCATGATTTATGCATGATTACATTTTCAGTATTATCCCGCAAGCTACTTCATTGTATAGTCCCAGTTTGTCTTTCTGGTGTCTGTATTTGGATTGAGACAAATATGCTTATTTTATTTTCATTCTTGAAGTCAAAAACTTTTGGGGAGAAATATGGAATTTACTTTAAAAAAAAAAAAAAAGAAAAAGCACCTAAGCACTAGACACGATGCTTTGTGTCACTCTGATTTGAGCTGATGCTGAGCGATCTCACCATCCTGGTTGGTCACTTCCTAACCTAGGCAAACGATAAAAGCGGATTCACTTCAGAAGCTGATTCCGCTTGCTTCTCAGGATTAAAATCCAGAATTGATCTGGTATCTGACAGCTGTGTCAATAAAGAGGAGGGGCCACAGCTTCTTCATATTATACCTAGGATGTGTGTTCAGTTGCTCAGTTGTGTTCAACCCTTTCAACCCGTTAGACTGTAGCCCGCGAGGCTCCTCTGTCCATGGGATTTTTCAGGCAAGAATACTGGAGTAGGTTTCCATTTTCCTCCTTCATGGGATCTTCCTGATCAAGGGATGAAATCCATGTCTGCTGTGTCTCCTGTGTTTCCTGCACTGCAGACAGATTCCTTACCCTGTGAGCCACTGAGGAAGCCCCATAGGGTGTGCCATAGGGTAAAATAAGAGGCACGGATAGGGGAAAAACAAAACCAAAGCTGATGACATTTTAAGATATAAACAGAGAAGATCCTAACAGCATGTTTCACCACACAGACTTAAAAACGACTGGGCTAAGGGGGACAGGCACAAAACAAAAGGAGAAGAAAAAGTGAGAAAATCACATAAACGGGGAAACAAATACAAGCAAGCAGGCACTCAGAACTAGGGGAGATTCACCAACAAAAAACAGGATACTACCATCAAGATGGGCTTTAGGGATTGTAAAAGGGCTTGAGTACACTCTGCCTCATGTCAGTATATAAGTCTCAGTGCTGAGAAGAGGATAAATACAAAAGTTAGGATCTAGTGTGGTTCAATGGGATTGGTTTAATAAATCCAATGTCTGTCCCTTTTTTTAACATTATCTGTGTTCATGTGCTTCAAATATACTTACTTCCCATGTCATGAATATCCATGCTTATCTACATCTTCTTGACCCACATTACTAACTCTCTTCCTTTAACAATCATGTTTTTCTTAAAAGTAATGTACCTGTATTTTGATGTATGGTCTATCTAAGATTCATGTTCTAAAGTCTTGCTTCTCTGATATTTTTCCCATTGAAAAATCCCTGGAAAAGTCCCATGTTATTTTATATTCTTATTATTATTTGTATGGCTTTTGTTGCTGTTGTTTAGACCTCTGAGCATCAAGCTTACCTGTGTGAAAACAAATTCTTCCTTGCAATACAACATAATTCAGGGCCTTGACTTAGACAGGGGAAGCCGAGAACTGCCCTAAGTTAGCAGCAGGACCGAAAAATCAGGACTTACAGTTTATAGTTTGAATGGCATATGCTCATGTCTACATCTCATATCTAGCTGTGGGATCCAGATAATACTAAGTTTTCAAAATCACCAGATTATTCTAATGCTAATTAACTGTACTTAGGCTAATTCCCATTCTTAATTTTTTCAAAAATACATTTAGGCTCAAAGGAAGAGCTTATATGGCTATAAAGGATCAACTGACTAAAGCAAAAGAAAGGGAGGACCATTATATCCGATTGCTTATATTGGAAAATGTCATGTGACATATATGCATGTATGTGTAGATGTCTACCTATGTGTGGATATCAGGGTTAAGTTTTTCAAACCAGCCTTACAAACTACTATACAAACAACATTTGTTTTGGAAAGGTTAGTCATGAGTAGGCAAGGGCTATGCTTTGAGATATACTAAGCATCAAGGTGTTGCTATGAGGTCAAGTTCCCCCATCTCACACTATAGTAATTAAGCTGATTATTTACACCTGATCTAATTGTTGCCCTTAATCCTAGACGTTATGTCTGTTGGAGTAAATAACAACTATCCTGATATCCAAGTACTGACATACAGCAACTCCAGAAGCAAGATGGGACATCTCCCTTATCATCCCTAAATGATGTATAGTAGGTTATGAAAAGTCCCTTAAGAGTCCCTTGGACAGCAAGATCAGATCAGTCTGGAAGGAAATAAACCCTGAATATTCATTAGAAGGACTGATGCTGCAGCTGAAGATCCAATATATTGCAACCTGATGCTAGGATCCGACTCATTGGAAAAGACCCTGATGCTAGGAAAGATTGAAGGCAGGAGGAGAAGGGGATGACAGAGGGTGAGATGGTTGGATGGCATCACCAAGACAATGGAAATGAGTTCGAGCAAATTCAGGGAGATAGTGAAGGACAGGGAAGCCTGGTATGCTGCAGTCCATGGGGTTGTAAAAAGTTGGACATGACTAAGCAACTAAACAGAACAGAAGGCTATGAAAAAAAATAAAATAAACCTGACTTACCCTATCTCCTTCTTACTTAATTTCTCAAGACTTTCCTTAGCACCTTGTCTGCTGTGGGGAAAATGTTTTCTCTTTAAGGAACATGCATGAAATAGACCAGATACCACCTCATGCACACTAAGAACCCATAAACAAAAATAGTACTCAGGAAATGAATGATATCTCTGGCTGCAAGATATTCATGGCCATCTTCTGATAATAGCTCAGGTCTCAGAATGGGGGCCATTTGTTAGCAAATTTTCAATTCAATAAAATATTATCTAACTTGTCCATATTTATGTTAGCATTGCAAGAGAGCAAACAAAATAGTAGAAGAGGAAAAAAAAATAGGCACAAATAATTGCAATGCACAGTGAAAAGAGCAACAATAGCACACACCACACACAAAGTTAAAAAAAAAAAATAGAAGACATTGACATAGGAAATTTCAGAAAACAAAGAATAATATTAATGTCTTCATTTTAAAAAGAAACGTTTATTTTGCAATGTTTATTCAAAATGAGCAAACAAACTACTGAAAATGAAATTATCCAGAGAAAATCAAAACTAAAATTTTAGTACCTATCATTATCAGTCAATGATAGGATTCAACCAGAGGAACAGAAGGATATAGGATATAAGATATAGGATATGATATATAGGATATAGAATATAACCAGTAGGATATATATATATTAAAATATTCATTATGAGAATTTGGATTATGCAAATATGAGCCTGGATCAGTTCAGTTCAGTTGCTCAGTTGTGTCCGACTCTTTGTGACCCCATGAATCGCAGCACGCCAGGCCTCCCTGTCCATCACCAACTCCCGGAGTTCATTCAGACTCACATCTATCGAGTTAGTGATGCCATCCAGCCATCTCATCCTCTGTTGTCCCCTTCTCCTCCTGCCCCCAATCCCTCCCAGCATCAGAGTCTTTTCCAATGAGTCTTTTCACATGAGGTGGCCAGAGTACTGGAGTTTCAGCTTCAGCATCATTCCTTCCAAAGAAATCCCAGGACTGATCTCCTTCAGAATGGACTGGTTGGATCTCCTTGCAGTCCAAGGGAATCTCAAGAGCCTTCTCTAATACCATAGTTCAAAAGCATCAATTCTTTGGCGTTCAGCTTTCTTCACAGTCCAACTCTCACATCCATATATGACCACAGGAAAAACCATAGCCTTGACTAGATGGACCTTAGTAGGCAAAGTAAGGTCTCTGCTTTTGAATATGGTATCTAGGTTGGTCATAACTTTTCTTCCAAGGAGTAAGTCTCTTTCAATTTCATGGCTTCAGTCACCATCTGCAGTGATTTTGGAGCCCCCAAAATAGGCAGGTTCAAAATCCGTATGATAGGTCATTAGAAAGGGTAGGTTTGAACTCTTGAGCCTGAGCTGAAGCTGTATGTCACAGATGGAATTTCTTCTTTAGAGAAACTTCATTTCTGCACATAAGGCTCATCCAGGTTTTCTAAGTTAACCTCCTTTAAAGTCAACTGATTATAAATGCGAATCATACCTACAGGATAATGTCACAGTATACCTAGTTTAGTTTTTGATTGCTTTAGCTGAGAACTAAAGCTTAGCCAAGTTGATACATAAATCTAACCATCATAGTCCACTTCTTGTCAACTTGTTACTGATGTATATCTTACACCTTCACTCCTGAAAGATCTGAGTCATTAGAAACCCTGCCTTAACTTAGTTATCATAGTTGTCCAATACCTTTAATACTAGGATATCATAGCATTAAAAGACACTTTAAGGAATCTTCTATGTTCCAGACACACTCTTCCTTACGTTTATTTTGTAGTGGCAACCCAATTTTCTCCATTTATCAGGATCAAGTGTTCCAGCTAGTATAGTAACACACTTCTTTGCCTATTGATTTAGAAGCATGAGAAGCCCAAAACAACTAGCTGGCAGTTACAGCTATCAGTTCAACAGAAGCTTTGTTATGTGAACTGATGAAAGCATTCTCCCCTTTGGTACTAGGACCTCTAGACCAGTGGAGCATAATGTCAATGAGGCAAGCCTTTTATTTTTATTAAAAATAAAAATAAATTTTTATAAACTATATATTTACAAAGTATAAATAAAATATAAAATATTAATATAGCCTCTCCAGATTCCTTTTAGTTATTTCTATCATGATACACCTACTTCTATTCTAGGTATTGGGGAACTGAATCTATAATTTGTTACCACAATCTGAGCCATTTAATTTAGATGTTTAAGCCATTTATATTTAATGTTTTTATTGATATTGTTGTTGTTGTTGTTTAGTTGCTAAGTTGTGTCTGACTCTTTTGCAACCCCATGGACTGTAGCCCACCAAGCTCCTCTGTCCTTAGGATTTCCAAGGCAAGATTGCTGGAATTGCCATTTCCATCTCCAGGGGATCTTCCTGACCCAGGAATCAAACCCATATCTCCTGTATTGCAGGCAGTTCCTTTATCATTGAGCCACCAGGGAAACCCTATTACTGATATAGATGCTTTTAAGACAGTATTCTTACCACAAGCATTTGTTGTAGGCTATTTCTTCTTTGCTTCTTTTTTCTGCCTTCTTTTGGATTGAGAAATTTCAGAATTCCATGCTATATATATCCTATGCTAGCTCATACATTGTAAATTTTTGTAGTTGTCTAGGGTTTATAGTTCATATTTTTAACTCATCACAATCTATCTTATTCAAGTAACGTTATTACTGTTGTTCAGTCTCTAAGTCATGCCCGACTCTTTGCAATCCCATGGACTGCAACATGCCAGCATTCCGTCTTTCACTATTTCCCAAAGATTGCTCAAACTCATGTCCATTTAGTCAGTGATGCCATCTAGCCATCTCATCCTCTGTCATCCCCATCTCCCCTTGCCCTCAGTCTTTCCCAGAATCAGGGTCATTTCCAACGAGTTGGCTGCTTCCATCAGGTGGCCAAAGTATTGGAGCTTCAGCTTCAGCATCAGTTCTTCCAATCAATAGTCAAGTTTGATTTCCTTTAGGATAACTGGTTTGATCTCTTTGCTGTCCAAGGGATTCCCAAGAATCTTCTCCATCACCACAGTTCGAAAGCATCAATTCTTTGGTGCCCAACCTTCTTTATGTTCCAAATCTCACATCCATGCATGACTACTGGAAAAACCTTTGACTAGATGGACTTTTATCAGCAAAGTGATATCTCTGCTTTTTAATATGCTGTCTAGATTAGTCATAGCTTTTCTTCCAAGGAACAAGTGTCTTTCAATTTCACAGCTCTTCACCATTCACATTAATTTTGGAGCCCAAGCAAATAAAGTCTGTCACTGTTTCCACTTTTTCTCCATCTATTTTCCATGAAGTGATGGAACTGGATGCCATGTTCTTCGTTTTTTGAATGTTGAGTTTTAAGCCAGCTTTTTCATTCTCATCTTTCACTTTCATCAAGAGTCTCTTCAGTTCATCTTCACTTTCTGCCATAAAGGTGGTATCATGTGCATATCTGAGGTTATTGATATTTCCCCCAGCAATCTTGATTCCAGCTTGTGCTTCATCTAGCTGGGCATTTTGGATGATGCACTCTGAATATAAGTTAAATAAGTAGTGTTGCAATATACAACTTTGACATACTCCTTTCCCAATTTTGAACCAGCTCATTTTTTCATGTCCAGTCCTAATTGTGACTGCTTGTCCTGCATACAAGTTTCTCAGGAAACAGGTAATCTGTTCTGGTATTCCAATCTCTAAGAATTTTCCAGTTTATTGTGATCCACACGGTCAAAGAATTTAGTGTAGTCAATGAAACAGAAGTATATGTATTTTGGAATTCCCTTGCTTTTCTTGTGATCCAATGGATGTTGGCAATTTCACCTCTTACCTCTTCACATGTATAGTTTAAGAAATTTAAAACAGTATATATCAATTTCTCCTTTTCCAGTCTTTGGATTCTTATTGTTAAACATTCTATTTCTACTTAAATTATAGCTTACACAATTCATTTTTAAATTTTGTTTTAGATAGTCAAATTTTTTGGAAGATAATTGCTTTACAATATTGTGCTGGTTTCTGCCATACATGAACATGGATCAGCCACAGTACTCTAATATTTTTGATATACCCAGATTTCTTCCTAGTACTATTTTTTTCTGTCTGAGGGAGGGAATTTCTTTAATATTTTTTGAAGTGCAGGTCTGCTGATGATGAATTCTCTAACATTTGTATGTCTGAAATTGCCTCTCTTTCACTATCATTTTTGGAAAACATTTCAATAGTATAGAATTCTAAGCTAATAGTTTTTCATTCAGTACTCTTGAAGTGTTGCTCTCCTGTTTTTTTGACTCCAGTTGCTTCCAAAGAGAAGTTTGCTGACTTTGTTTTCTTTATTATTATTATTATTATTATTATTATTATTTTGGTATATAATGTGCCATTTCTTCTGGCTGCTTTTAAGATTTTCTCTTTATCACTGAAAGTGAAAGTGTTAGTAATTCAGTCATGTCCCACTCTTTGTGACCATGTGGACTATAGCCCACCGGGCTCCTCTCTCCGTGGAATTCTCCAAACAAGAGCACTGGAGTGGGTAGCAATTTCCTTCTCCAGGGCATCTTTCCAACCCAGGGATTGAAGACAAGTCTCTGGCATTGCAAGCAGACTGTTTACTGACTGAGTCACCAGGGAAGCCTCTTTATCACTGGTTTTAAACGATTCAATTGATTCTTCAAGTTTCACTTTAAAGTTTCTAGATTTTATTTTCTCTCCACTATTGATCCCAATACCTTCTCTTACACCACTATTGTCCCATGGATTATGAGGTTTTTCTATTTGGCTAGCTGTGATAAGAACTATTTCTAGTCCTTTGAAATTTCTGAGCATTGTTTGCTAAATTATTTTTGTGTATCTCTTTCCTCAATCTTCATTACTTCCTTTATATGTAAGAGGTGTTCAGTATTCAGCTGAAACACGATAAAGATCCTCTGCAGAACTCCAAATTGTTCTTCTTCTGTGTAGTGCCCTATGCTGTAAAAATCTACCTCTCTTGGCTTCCCCACACTCCCAGCTTTGTATCATCTACCTTAGGAAGACTTCAAGGCTCCATTGTGTTTTACTTACTTTAGGTCTAAACTTCGAAAATTTATAGAGGCTGCAAGCTGGGACAGTTGTAGAGCTCACTTCATTTGCTTCCTGTTTCGCCTGGATCGCTGTCCTTTCATATCTAACATTTTAAGAATCATAATTTCATATCCCTTGTCTAAATTTTTAGTTTTTTCAGGTAAGAGGGTATGTTCCTTGTTTCTCCATCTTGGCCAGAGCTGAATTTTCTATAATCATATTTTTTAGATTAAAGATATATTTGTGATTTTATTTGTGAAAAAAACATAATTGTTAAGAATATTTAGTGATTTTTACTATATTGCATTATATGGAGTTTTCACACATTATTTAGCAGCATTATTTGAGAGTAATTTTTGATATCTTTTAATGATAATTTGGTTTATGTTTTCCTATGTACAGAATTGTTAACTTGTTTATTTTTTCCTAATGGAATGTTTCTAAAAGCATAATTGCTAAAACAAATTTTAAGGCTTTTAACACATATTGCTAAATTGCTCAGTTTGGTCAAGCTTCAGGTGATTTGTGAAGAATGGATAAAATGACTGTATCTATGTTTGAGAAAGTAGAAACTCACAATTGTGTGAAGAGTTGTTGATGATTGAGAGGAGGAGAGACTAGAGATAAGAATTCCAGTTAGAAAACCAAGCAGGATGATGATGATGAGAGTCTAAATTACAGTATTGCTATGAGAATCAAGAAAGGAGGGAAGAATTTCAGAAATATTTCTGAAGCACTATCCACAGGTTCTGAAATTACTTGGATGTTGATAATCTTTGCATAATTTGACCATGGACTGAAACAGGAAGTTGTTAAGGCAAGCAAGTTTTATATATGTGGAGGGTCAATTTGTTGCTCAATCAATTTATTTGTATTAGAGTTAAATTGCATAGAAACCATCTATAGAGCATTTGAGTAATGACATTTAATATGAAGTCAGTTTAGTTAACAGTTCTGAGCTTGAGACATTGGTTTGAGTATTTTCATATTTAGACAAATACACAGTAGTGGCAACTTATCATGGATATTCAACCTATAAATTTAATTTCCGAGGTAAAAATGTCTAGTGTGAGAAGATGAAAAGGCCAAGGAAAGAATTAAACTTGTGTGTACATTGTGAGTATGAGTAGAATAAAATAATTCTAAGAGAATACATGAAAGGGCTGTTAGAAAGGTAAAAGGAGACTGGCATGCAAAATCCAGGAGACTGGGGAAAAAAACACCAAAAAAGGAGAAATGTCCACAATATCAAATATTGTCATAGTGGCCCAGAGCAGTAAGTATTAAAAAATATCTTGAAATTGTGCAGTTGTTTTAGTAAAAGTAGCGTTAGATCATTTGGGAAGTCATCTGGCTATAGAAGTGAATGGGAAGGAAGTTAAGACTCAGAATTTATTAAGTGCATGGAAAAAAAGTGAAAAATATGGAGTCTCCATGTCCAGTATGCTAGTCTTCATCATGGGGTGAACTAGAATAAAATTTGTCCTGATCAGGCAGGCTGGTAACATTAAGGGCCAATACTTGAATTAGATTTAGGGTTGAATCTTCAATGTAAAAATTAATTTGATTGCAGCAGACAGATTGCTAACATGTATTTGTTGACTTTAATTGGGAAGAAACTGCAGTATAGACACAGAGGTAAATGTGTCATCATAAAGCTGCAGAGTCTGGATTACCTAATACTAGATTCAATTCAGATAGTATTCACTGAATACTTAGTTAACATCATGAAAAACAGCAACAACAAAAGCTAGGGACTGAGGAGGCAGAGTGAAGAAAGATGAAAAACAAAACCAAAAAATGGTCCTGATAATTCTAAATACTTATTTCCTATAATCAATGTAAGGAAAGAAATGTGTTATAATTATTGAACTTATATAATGTTTTCCCTTTTTTGGCATAATGTTGTTTAGTCACTAAAATGTGTCTAACTCTTTGTGACACCCCAAGGCCTGTAGCCCACCAGGGTCCTCTATCCATAGGATTCTCAGGCAGGAATACTGCAGTTGGTAGCCATTCCCTTCTCCAGGAATCTTCCCAGATCAAGGACTGAACCAGCATCTCCCGCATAGGAAAGTGATATCAAGTAAAGAAATGGATAGCTAGCAGGTAAGCAAATATCAGAGAGGTTTTCATTAGTTAGAGAATTAGATAAGCTTTCAGGAGGAGGAAGCAGACAGTTGCCAGATTCTTGTTATCAGTTCTGCAGATGATGTTCTAAAATGTCTAGTTAATTTTTGTCACTATTTTAGACATGTCACCATAAAATATGGATTCTAGTAGAGTTACATGCCACACCCCAAACGTGTTTGTATAATAAGAATTCCCTAATGATTAATGTCATTTCCAAGATTGCCCACAGAACTAATAATAATTAGCCGCCTATAGCCTGAAATGCAGATAAACTATCAGCTTTCCCCTTCCCAATTCATTTCTTTCCTTTGTTTAATAACACAATGAAATAATTGTCTTCTGCATGTGACATCACAGTCCCTCCCATAGCAACAGGCATTTCTTCCTATCAGACAGCAGATAGGAATTCTTGAAGGAGAAAGAACATATTTATATATAAATACACTAACAACCAGCAATTTCTAGGAGACAGAAATAGAGAGGAATAGGAATATCTCATAGATAAGAGTTTCTTTTTAAATGTTAATTTTTGTCTGACTGCAAACTTTATCTTTTAAACCCTTTCTCCCATTATTATCATCATACCTTGAGTGCTTACAGCTGAACACCAGTTCACTGTGACCTTTCTGAAATCACAAGCCATCCTTTCTCTTTGTCACTGTGATAATGGAATGGATCAGATTCTTCCTGCAGACATTATAATGGAGTTCAACTGTCTATGGCATACACTAATGAAAAATGTTAAACCTTTCTCGTCTCTGCCACGTGCCGCCAGAGCACACAGCAGATGCGCTGCCTGGAGAAGCCCATATGGCGGGCTGGTATCGGTGATATTTCCTCTAATGTCAAGGGAGCCTGCTGTACGGAAAGGATGCTGTGGGTGCCATTTGGAGGCTTAGGTACAAGTGCATCAAGTAAGAGCCACTTTATCTGTCTGCTGTCCCCTTCACAGTGCCAGCTAGACTCTCATGGGCAGCCAAGTAGTCCTTTCTGCTGTGCGATTTTAGGGTCACCGGAAGCACTTTCGTTACCCTCCACACCCCTCCCCTCCACCCACACGATATCTATCCATGCCCTCACAGTTTTCTGATGTTCCTTTAACAGTCTGCAAAATTTTTACTGAACCCGAAACACAACATATAAAATGCAAATATTGCAGACAGGGTAAAACTGACTTAAATTCTCATTGTACAGGTATCAATATAATTCATGGGGATTACTTCTACTTCTCAAAGAAAAATGCAGCATTGTCTATGTGCCATTACAGGAATGGAGCAGCTAAAGTGAGGTGAGGCAGGGAGAGTCAAAAATACTCTTAAATTCCATACCTAACAGCCACTAAGTAACAGTTTCATTGGTCACCAGCACATATTATTTCCTTTTTTTTGATGTTTTGTTTTTTATTTTATTTTTTATTTATTTTTATTGGAAGCTAATTACTTTACAATATTGTGGCAGTTTTTGCCATACATGCACATGAATCAGCCATGGGTGTATGCGTGTTTCCCATCCTGAACCCCCCTCCCACCTCCTTCCCCATCCCATCCCTCAGGGTTGTTCCAGTGCACCAGCCCTGAGCGCCCTGTCTCATGCATCAAACCTGGACTAGCAATCTATTTCACATATGATAATATAAGTTTCAATGCTATTCTCTCAAATCATCCCACCCTCACCTTCTCCCACAGAGTCCAAAAGTGTGTTCTTCACATCTGTGTCTCTTTTGCTGTCTCACATATAGGGTCATCATTACCATCTTTCTAAATTCAATTTATATGCATTAATATACTGTATTGATGTTTTTCTTTCTGACTTACTTCTCTCTGTATAATAGGCTCCAGTTTCATCCACCTCATTAGAACTAATTCAAATGCATTCTTTTTAGTAGGTGAGTAATATTCCATTGTGTATATGTACCACAGCTATCTTATCCATTCATCTGATGATGGACATCTAGGTTGCTTCCATGTCCTGGCTATTGTAAGCAGTGCTGCGATGAACAATGAGGGTTCACATGACTCTTCAACATTATTTCTCATTGTCTATATTATTTCAGTTCAGTTCAGTCACTCAGTCGTGTCCAACTCTCTGCGACCCTGTGGACTGCAGCACGCCAGGATTCTCTGGGTTTCCTTTACCAATGCCCAGAGCTGGCTCAAACACATGTCCATTGAGTCGGTGATGGCAAAAACCATCTCATCCTCTGTCATCTCCTTCTCCTTCTGAATTCAATCTTTCCCAGCATCAGGGTCTTTTCCAATGAGTCAGTTCTTTGCATTAGGTGGCCAAATTATTGGAATTTCAGCTTCAGCATCAGTCCTTCCAATGAATATTCTGGACTGATTTCCTTTAGGATTGACCGGTTTGATCTCCTTGAAGTTCAAGGGACTCTCAACAGTCTTCTCCAAGACCACAGTTCAAAAGCATCAATTCTTTGGTGCTCAGCTTTCTTTATAGTCCAACTCTCACATCCATACATGACTACTGGAAAAGCCATAGTTTTGACTACAAGGACTTTTGTCAGCAAAGTAATGTCTCTGCTTTTTAATATGCTGTCCAGGATGGTCATAGCTTTTCTTCCAAGGAGGAAGCATCTTTTAATTTCATGGTTGCAGTCACCATCTTCTGTGATTTTAGAGCCCAAGAAAATAGTCTCTCACTGTTTCCATTGTTTCCCATCTATTTGCCATGAAGTGATGGGACCAGATGCCATGATCTTAGTTTTCTGAAAGTTGAATTTTAAGCCAACTATTTCACTCTCCTCTTTCATTTTTATCAAGAGGCTTTTTAGTTCCTCTTCACTTTTTGCCATAAGGGTGGTGTCATCTGCATATCTAAGCTCATTGATATTTCTCCCGGCAATCTTGATTCCAGATTGTGTTTCTTCCAGTCCAGCGTTTCTCATGATGTACTCTGCATATAAGTTAAATAAGCAGGGTGACAATATACAGCCTTGACGTACTCCTTTTCCTCTTTTAAACCAGTCTGTTGTTCCATGTCCAGTTCTAACTGTTGCTTCCTGACCTGCATACAGATTTCTCAAAAGGCAGGTCAGATGGTCTGGTATTCCCATCTCTTTCAGAATTTTCCACAGTTTATTGTGATCCACACAGTCAAAGGCTTTGGCATAGTCAATAAAGCAGAAATAGATGTTTTTCTGGAACTCTGGAAATGAATACCATTAGTTAAAAGGACCAAAAAATATAAACAGACTCTGGTAGGCATGAAATCAAGCCCTATAGATATTATATCTTACAGATTGCTTACATGAGCCAAGGGAATACATATTTAGGAAAAAGTAATAAATTACATAGATCAGGGAAATGATGATGATAATGATTAGGTGAATATGCTCTTCTAGCTCCTCAGTGGAGACCCTACATGAGGCTGGTGGCAATAAGCTGATCTAGATTTTGGTACATAATCCTGTTCCACAGAAGTTACAACAACTTTATTAGGTCTTCCAAACTTCTCAGGATGAAAAGCATATATCCAGAGTCTATATATAAAATTGTATATAATTTCTTTATTATATATAGGTTTATAACAATGACCAGCATCTGGTCCAATCCCATCATAACTATGCCTTCAGGTGACCAGAATATGGGCACATGCTGCCTTTTTCTTCCAAATCACAGAAACCCAAGAGGGATTAACCTGACATTCCTGGTCATGGCTTATCAACTATGCTGCACTTTAGTTTCTTCTTCAGGGACAGACTCAAACTGAATGTATGTTTGCCAACTCAAAGGGCCAAGTGACAATTATAAGGCTTCACTATTTGCAAAATAGTATGAATAGCTAAGGTGCTTTTTTTTTTCTTTTTTAATCCGTATTTCTGGAAATTGGCATAGACAAATCACATAAAACTCAAATGTTTAGCCTCCTTCTTCTCTCAGGTCATGTCATTAAATTAATACATCATGACACTGATGCTTTATTATATTTATTGAATGTTCAATTAAACAAATTGTTCAGCTTATATTTACAGTTGGCAAAGAGATTGGAAGCTAAACCCCACAGTGATTAACACATAGGTTTTACAGTAACATGGCCTGTGTTCAATCCCCATCTCAGACATATTTTTCAGTCTACCTATGTCTTGGTTTCCTAATCTTCTCAAAGAGATAGTAACAAAAATCCGTAGCATGAATTAGGCAAGAAAGTTAAATTAAGTAGGGCACATGAGATATTTCCAATAATGCATGGGGCAGAGTAAGCCCTTTATAGATTTATTAGTCAACTTCTGGTTACAGAGGGAAGGTGAGATTGTTGAATGCTAAACTAAAATAAGTTCATTGAAGACAAAGACTTCAGTGACCCCTTCAGACAAAGACTTCAATGACGCCTTCAAACACACATGCACCCTCCACCGCTGACACACACATTCATGCACACAAGCACCCCAGAACATAATTCAGTGCCTAACACAAAACTGAAACTTGAGGAGAGTTCTGTGTTATCTGTGATCTATAGTCTTCAATCCATGATTGGCTTATCTATCTCAAGACTGACAACTGAGCCTTTCATTTGGAACTCCTGTTAAATAATCTTTCTAGGACAATAAGTAGATGAAGTACCACACACCTAAAGTTGATAAAACTAAAACACTGCGTAACAATATACAAATTGGCTCTGATTTCTTGCCAGGGCTTTTTCTGGTACATTGGAAGATTTGACTGCTGGCTGGCAAGTACACTGACTTGATGTGTGATCCCTGAGGTTTTAATAGCTTTGATCACATTCTTTTCTCACTGAAAAGTGTAGTTGTTGGCAATCACCCCTTTCCTCATTACTGCCAACTGGCTCTAGCCTGTTGTACATCTTTTTTTTTAATTTCTCATCACTCTAAGTTTTCATAAAAGCTTAAAAACAGTCCTAGCACCTTGGCATACCAACCTTGACCATTAAGAAGATCTTTCACTGGTATAATGCATGCCATTGAAGTTTACTGTAAACGAAACTCAATAATTAACAACATTTCTGTACTATTATCATTTATATTGAGTCAACTTTATCATATTTCTGCTGAGAACAAAAAGATATATTTATATTGATTTGGGCTATCATGTATCTTTTGATTCATTGATTGATACATGTATCCACCTATCAAATCTTTATTGAATGCTTAATATGTGTGAGGTATAGTCCAAGATCCTGAGAATACAATGATAAAGTAAAGTAAATGAGTTCCTTGATATCACTAAACACATTCTAATAAAAGAGACAAACATTATCAACTACACAAACCAATGCAAAACTATAACAGTTATAATGTTCTAAAGTTGAAGTACATAGTACCATAAGTGGTAGAATTTTATCCAGCTACAGAGGCTTGGGACCTCTCACTGAGGAAATGACTGTTGAACAATGAAAGTAATGACTGATGATAAGGCAAAATTATTTTAAGCTGGAGACAGAGAAAATTCCAAGCTACTGAAATGCAAGGGAGGTTTGATCACAGAATCTAAAAGGAACAAACAGAAGATTGGGGTGAATGCAACAGAAAATGTGAGGTAGATTAAGTGATAAAATAAGTTGAAGAAGTAGTAGGTAGGAATTAGACCATGTCAAATTTTTAAGACTGAGTTTTTAGAAATTTAAGAACAATGAAATTTGAATGATTTTAAGCTGAAAAAAGGCATGATTCTAATCTGTATTTTGAAAATAACACTAACTAGAATATGGGAAAGAGACACATGGAGAAGAGAAGAGATAAAGATGGACAAGTACAGGAGTTAATATAAAAATTCTAAAAAGAAAAGATGGCAACCTGGACAAAAGTTGTAGAAGTGCATATGAAAAGAAACAGATGGGATAAAAAGATATTTGGGATTCCCAGGTGGTGCCAGTAGTAAAGAACCTTCCTGCCAATGCAAGAGACATAAGCAGTACAGATTTGATCCCTGGAGTGGGAAGATACTCTGGAGGAAGGCATGGCAGTCCATTCCAGTACTCTTATCTGGAGCATCCCATGGACAGAAGAGCTTGGCAGGCTTCAGTCCAAAGGGTTGCACAGAGTCAGACACAACTGAAGTGACTTGGCAGTAACAGCCATGGCAGCAGCAGCAGCAGGAGTAGGTTTGGCACCAACCATGCATAGTCAGTGTCAGAACGAACCCTGGTTTCCAGACTGTATATGGATGTATGGTGGGGCCCTGTGCAAAGGTAAGAAATATGTAAGAAGATTACATCAGATTGAATTTTAGTCATACTGAGATTAAAATAGATGAAATATTTACAGGAGGAGCTGTAAGGTGAACAAATGGCTAAACACACCTGAAGTTCAGATATATCTCACCTGAATGTGTATATTTGTGTGTTATCTTCTTATAACTGGTAATTCAAGAAGCAGGGATGGATAAGCTTGCTGAGGCAGGGAGTATGCGTGTATGGGTGATTAAAAAAGTGGGAAGAGGACTCTTTACAAAGTTTGATTTTTTTTTTTTTTTTTTTTGTACCATGAAGGACAGGGCTCCCCAGTAAATTGATGACTCAATTTCTAGGATAGCCTAAAACTGAATTAGACATATAACTGGGAAGCTGGATAAAAGGTACATGAGAATTTGAGATCATAGGTTTTCTAGTAGCTATAGCTATTTATTCTTACTTATCTGTGTAGATTGACTCTTTGATAATTACCTCTTGGCTTATTTGAAGATCAAAATAATAACTGATCATATATGTTAATTGTACACCTTTTCTGCCAGTAAATAGAGCTAGTAAAGCTATCATTCATAATATTACTCAATGTTCCTTTTATGGAGACTTCAGTGTCAAGTTTTCTCCACAGCTTTTGTTTGCATATAATTCAGAATGCATCTGACAAGTCTCTCTGCTATTCAATAAACAGGCCATTCTTTCCCTCAAGCTAACCCCTTAGAATCTTTTTAAAAATGTAAATATATTTTCTTTGACTTCAAAGTTGTCCCCTG
The DNA here is from genome assembly GCF_001704415.2 of Capra hircus. NCBI lineage: Eukaryota > Metazoa > Chordata > Mammalia > Artiodactyla > Bovidae > Capra > Capra hircus. The sequence goes on along the minus strand of NC_030831.1, from coordinate 17,806,447 downwards.
CTTTACTCATGTGCATATTTGTTAGGCTTCCTACCTATTACTAGGCTTCCCACTACCACACTATCTTTGCTGATTTCAAATCAACATAATTATGAAAGTCATTCTTTTCTAGCTTTTATCACTTTCTTACATCTTCTAGCATCTTCTCCATTGAGTATTCCCACCACTCGGATGTCTGCAATTTCATTTCTCTTTTTCAAAGGTGGGATCTTCCTCCATGGATGGAGAGTTACATCCAAGGGTTTGGGAAAAAACTTGTGAGCAGTATGCAAAGACAGCATCTCAGTAGCTCTGAGAAAACTACTCCAAAGAGGTGGGAGGAAGAATTGAGCTATATACAAGTAAGACAGCAGACAATGTGAACATAAAAATCAGGTATCAAGTTAAGGAATTTAGCAATCTTGTATGGGAAGATGCAAGCCTCTGGGCTCACTGAAATCATTCCTTTCATATGCATCCCAGCTTTCTGGGGCCAAGTCCCTTTCCTTGTTCAGCTTAAGGAGTGGCAGATGGCTACTTCAGCCTTCCCCCTAAGTTCTTCAGCAGTCATCATGGTGAGTGGCACAATCTGCTGGATCTCAGTTTTGGGAGCCCTCATTCACATTTGGAGGCCAGAAATCACTAATAGCTGTGACATTTCTTGTTTACTGACATGTCTGGAGATATTTTCATTTTACATTATTATAGTTTTTTTTGGTCAGTAGTTATAAAGTCAATAGATCTTCATTGCAATGCTTTGTTTCTTTGAACCTTTGCATATATTTGTACTCACCATATCACATGTGTGAATCTCCCTCCCCTTCAAAATTGTGGGCAATATCTTCTTTCTCCTTTGATACTCAGCACTAGGAAAGGCTGATATAGTAAGTCCTCCAAACTGTTTTTAATTAATACTATTTGAGTAAAAATGACTTCTACCTTAACACTTCAATATGTGAGATATACCCATCTGCTTGTAGTTAAGACATGATATAGTTTGATGTCTATCAATTCAAACAAAATGAGTTATTAACCCAACACTCCCAGATTTCACAGTGTAAAGGAAAGAGGAGGCATGGATGTAAGTAGCTGTAGTATAGGTTTCCCCTGGTATCTGAAGTTATACTGTTCCTATGAAATCTCATAAGCCAAATGGCCTAAAGTGAAGAGGCAATTACCTAAGCATAAATCTTAACTAATGAAGACGCAAAATACATTGAGATTAAGCAGAGATGCTACTTTGTCTTTGACACAGTTCAAAGCTGTGGCTGCTTGATGAGAGATGCTGAGATGCTGAGTGTGGTTCTCAGGAAAGGAGCTTGGCGATGCCACTTTCGCTGCTTTGGGTGCCGCTGTCTCCATGATGGGACCAAAAAAATGCTGAATCTAATTTTTACATTTTGCCTCTTTTTTTTTTTTTGTAAAAGAAAATATCTTCTTCAGATTTCTGTCAGTCAATGAAAAACAGGTATTAATGTAGGTCTTTCATAAAAGTGAACTGTCAAAAACCAGATTTTTGAAGAGTAGGGAATACTTATACAGGCTAGGATGGTTTCCTTGGGGAAGTGCTTCATTCAAGAGGATGGTACCTTTCAAGGAGGACTTTAAACATTTCCTGATGGAAATGGAAACATTTTCAAGGTAAGAAAATATACAGGCATAGAGTGTGCAAAGAATATGCTATGTCCAAAAATCCTGTGAGTCCAGGAGATTGGGGCTATCCTGCTAAGCATACAAAAATGTATAAGCATACAAGAATGAGGTTGCTTTAGAATCCAGAATGGATAGTCTATAGACTATGAATAGAATGACTCTTATCTTGGGATGTTAACAGCTTTGATGAGTAAAAGCAACCTTTGGTCTCTCAAAAGTACCTGGATTTAATAGCAGATTACAAGATTATCTTGTACATAAGGAGCTGTGACAATGTTGTGTAGTTAGATGCTTTCTGCAATGTATCCAGCAGAATACAATTACTGTAAAATGTTAATAGGAACTCTGAAAAAAGGGCTTCTATAGACTGTTGTAAGAATATTGTATATGACTTACATCCTTTTAAAATATTTGCAATGCATCCTTACAAGCTCTGTGGTATAGAAATCTATTTAAATGTTTTAACAATTTTGACCACATAAACCTTTTTATCACAGGACACAAAGGGACATCACAAAAGTGGGAATGCTTATCTATTGATTGAAAAAGTGTCATAGGATAAATGTTTATGCTGTAGAAAGATTAATCCCTAGCAAACTAAGTCAGTAGGTGACAGACACTGGAGGTGGCAAGATAAATTATGTTTTTAATATATTTGCTTATGTTACATCTTAACTCAAGATGACGGGGTTGTATTTTCCAACAATAAATGCAATAACATCTTACATTGTACATGGTCTTCCAGAATCCTGCCACTCCCCACCAAGAGCTGTAGTCTTCATCTCTTCTATTCGAGACTGAGTCAAATTTTGTGGTTGCCTCAAGCAATAAGGTGATTCACAAGTTAGGGCACATGATTTCCTAGTTGAGGGCATGAAAGAGGATAGAGTTTCTACCCAGGTCTCCATCAGGATTTGCACTTTTGGATCCCTAAGACACTTTTTAAGAGGTCCAGCTACCCTGAATCTGTCATTCTGGAGAGATCACATAGCAATGAGAAGAGATGCCTGAATATCTCTGGCTATTCCTCTGCCAGGCTTCTGAGTCTTCCCAGCTCAGAGGCCAAACATGCAAATAAAGAAGACTTGGTGATCACTCCAGTCCCAGATACTCTGTGATTACAACTCTACTAGAAACTCTAAGAGCTATCTAACTGATCTCAATCAGTCATCTTCCAAAACTGTTAGAGATAATAATGAGAGACTGATTTTGTTTAATGGCACATGGTTTGTTATGGGGTATTTGATGACTGGAACATTCTTATTTATAGCATTGTTCAAAAAGTCTTTAAACGCAATTAAATAAAATATTAAAATAAAAGGTGAGTGGACAATATGTAAACAACAAAGGAAAAGTAGAAAGATAAAATGAAGGTAAATGTGAGGTCAGTCTGTAGCACAAGACGTAATTTCTTTAAATTGTTGGAGGTGATCTCAAATGACGTTCTCAACTTTCTAACAGCCATAGCCAGCTTGATCTCTTACGTCATTAGAGAAATGTCTCTTGGAAGGGGAATGGGAGGGATGGACAATGAGCACAAAACAGACAGCAAACAGAAAAGCTAAGAGTTTGAAATAGGAACACAGCAAGGGAAGCAACCAATATTGGATATGAACAAGATGTGAAAATTTTTTAAATGGCATTGATTTAACTTGACAAAAGAAAAGAAAGAACCAAATATAATTCTGGGACTATGAGCCCAGGTAACTAAGAGAATGGTGCTTCTATTAGACAAAGGTGGAAAACTGAAAGACAGATGCTTGCAAGAACAATGTTATTAGAAATTTTTCAGATGTCAGACACCCACAGAGCAATATTCAACTCAGAAGGCAGACTGAAAGGAGGGAATGGAATGCAGAATGTTGGTCAAACTGCGACAAGTTCTAAGATTATTAGTCATCTCCTTGGTGATAACAGTTGAAGATGTGACAATCAACAAGATTGTCTGGGGAAAGTGTTTTGAGAGAGAGAAAAAAATATGGAGAACACAAAATCTCTCATTGTTCCAAAATGCCAACCCCTTTATGATGAAGGAAGATAAGAGAAGGAAGGGAAAAGTAAAAAAGCAATATAAAAAGAAGAAAGGAAAGAATGAGGGAGACTAGAAGCAATAGAAGAGCCTTAAACAGACTGCAAAATATTGACCTCTCCACATAGTCCAGCTGACTCAGAAGTTGAAAAAAAAAAAAAACTGATTCGGGTTTTGGGGAGTGCAGTGAGGGGTACCCTTTTGAATGTTCACTGGAGCCAAGCAAGGACTCTATAGCTCTGGGCTGACTTAATCAAGCTGGCTCTGTAACCAAGATGCTGGATGTGCCACTCTGCTCCTTTAATGTGCAGCACAAACCCATTTACTTGTTTGATTTTGCTCCTTTTTGGTAAATAATTTACATAGTTTTACATTAGCTCAATTTGCAAAAATTGAGCAAACAGTGCAATTTTCTGTAATTATGCCAGTGCAAGACAGAAGTAAAGTCTGGCTGAGAGAGGCTTTATCTGAACTGAAAAGACATTTGGTGGAAATGGAGCATGAGAAGAAAATGAAGATCTGCTTAAATTGGCTCTGGCCAAAGTGAGGAAGAACAGAACACAATTCAGCTAACGCTCTAACCAAACTAAAAGTCTTTGTTTTCCCTCTTCCCCACTAAAAGTTGTCAGGTGGGCATACATACACTGCATATATAGTTTTATGCTTGCCCTCGCAGAGAAGAAACAAATAACATTGTAATGATTGCTGATGTGATTTTCTCACCAAATACATATACTACTTCTTTGACTGAATTTCTTTATTCTTCATGATGATCCTCTATTTTGCACATCTTACTCCTTTACTATCCCCAAATATCTTATAGGAACAAAACTAGGAAATTGAAGATTGAAGTTCATTTTGTCAAGGGTCAGCCAGGTGGCAAGGCTTTGGCTAGAAATCCATGATGGAATTTGGAAAGGGGAAGAGAGATGCAATTGTTTACAACACTGGGCATGGGGCAGTAGGGGATGTGTTTCAAAATCTCTGCCAATCTCCGAATTGTAGAAAATTTGTATGACTAGAACTTTCATTGTTTTCTAATTGGAATGTGGTCTTGAAAGGGATGGTTTGCCTCTATAAATTAAGGAATGAAGGTTAGCCTCCCCATCCATCTGTTAAGCTAATCTATTTAAGCAACAGGTCTGGTTGAAACTAAACTCGAAATAGCCATTTTGTTTTTCTTGTTTACTTTAGCTTTCATAATCTGATTTGGCTGTGTCCTGTCAATATCTAGCTATGGCTTTGACAAAATCACTTGCTATCTTAATACATCTCTCTCCTTATCTTTAAATAAGTGTACTATGTTATAGGGGCTTCCCAGGAGTGCTAGTGATAAAGAATTAGCCTTCAATTCAGAAGACCTAAGAAACATGGATTCCATCTATGTTTCAGGAAGAACCCCTGGAGGAGGGCACAGCAACATTCTATAGAATTCTTGCCTGGAGAATCCCAGGGACAGAGGAGACTGGAGTGTTCCATAGGTTCCAAAGAGTCAGACATGACTGAAGGATATTCCCAACCCAGGGTTTGAACCCAGGTCTCCTACACTGCAGGCAAATTCTTTACTGAATGAGCTACAAGGGAAGCCCCCGAAATAACTTAGTATGCAGGCTATATTATAGGACTACTATGTTTCTTGGCCACTCAATAAATTTTATCAGAACCTCATTATAAACATTTCAGTTAAATATAGATATTATTTTCTATACATTTAAAAGTAAAATGAAAATAAGCACATTTTATGTAAGTTCTAAGTGAAAAGATACCTTTGTACTCTGGAACTGAGGGAACAGTCTCCCTTTCTGAAAACTCAGATGAAGGATTAACCTGAACTTTTGTAAATGGCTAAACTCCATTTAAATTCCATTCCACATCTATTTATTTTTTGTGAAATCATATAATTACTATTTTTTTTAGTATTTATGGGGCTTCCCTGGTGGCTCAGATGGTAAAGAATCTTCCTGCAAGGTGAGAGACCCAGGTTTGATCCCTGGATTGAAAAGATCCCCTGGAGAAGGGAATGGCAATCCACTCTAGTATTCTTGCTTGGAGAATTCCATGGACAGAGGAGTCTGGTGAGCTGCACAATATTTACACATATTAATTATACAGTATTATTATAATGAACATCTTTTGTTTTATCTGCTCAGCATTAATCACTTCTTTGCTTATAACACCAGCCAATTTTCCTTTGTGGTGCCATCTTCTCCCCAGTGCACAGAATTCTACTGAGGCTGTCAATTATCATGCCCCACTTTATTTAGGTTTTTCAATCCCATAGACTATTCCCCTGATTTTAAGGCTATTAAACTAATCAGGTAATCAGAATCCTATCAGAGGTTTTTGTATAGATTCTAGAGGAAGAACAGTCTCTTTTCCATTTGGATAGTAACACGTGAGAATATAAGCCTCAAAGAACCAGAGGCTACATTTTGAGTCACTTTGGGAAACCTGCCTGAGAATAAAATGAACCTACTGAGAGATCGAGGATAGGAGATGGAGGCAGTGAGAAGAAAAGAGAAGGAGAAAAGCAATGACCTGATTTGAATCTGGCTGTGCACACAGTCTAATTACTGCCCTTGGACTTCCCAGATACATAAACCAATATAATGTTCATTGTAGAAGATGAGAACACTGTTTGAATTACTCCTTCCCTTTCTACCACCTCCATGGGAGGTACATACTTTCCTCTACGTTGATGTTGAGTTCTTCCCCATGACTTTTTTTGCCAATGGGATGTTAACAAATGTGATGTAAACAGAGGCTTAAAATGTATTTGTGCCATTGAACTTGCCCTATAGTGTCTCTTTCATCTCCATTAAAAGTGCTACTTGTCTTCATTCTGAGCTTCATAATTTATATTCATGGAACAGACACAACCCATAGTATAGCTATCTCTAGCTATATCTATGGGAGAAGGCAATGGCAACCCACTCCAGTGCTCTTGCCTGGAAAATCCCATGGACGGAGGAGCCTGGTAGGCTGCAGTCCATGGGGTCGCTAAGAGTTGGACACGATTGAGCAACTTCACTTTCATTTTTCACTTTCATGCATTGGAGAAGGAAATGGCAACCCACTCCGGTGTTCTTGCCTGGAGAATCCCAGGGACAGGGGAGCCTGGTGGGCTGCCATCTATGGGGTCTCACAGAGTCGTACATGACTGAAGTGACTTAGCAGCAGCAGCAGTAGCTATATCTATACCTTAAGGCTGAGCTGTTCAGTTGAGGTCAGCTGACCTACTAACTCTTGAAAGAAAATAAGTGATGGTTACTTTAAGGCACTGAGTTTTGGAAGCAGTTTGTTACAGACCAGTAGTTGATACATATGCTTTAAGAAAACATAACCTACTTTGAATCAGGAATCTATTCCTTGCTATAGAAAGAATTTGGCTAATCTGGAAATATTCATCTTTTGTCTATTCTTCTCCTAGGAAATGTTTATTTCTTTGAAATTATAGTTAATTTGAGATTTTATTATTGGGAAAATTCCAGGATCTGTTTCACCTGTTAGATGCAAAAAATAGGAGAGAAGAAAAAAGAGCTGAAGAATAAACCCTGAGACCATAAGAAGTGTTGAGAAAATGAGAAGTGAGAGTAAAATGAAAGAATGAAGAACATTAGCCAATTTGTAATTCTAGCTATGATTCCAAATTCCTAAAACTGATACCATAAACTTAAATATGACTAGAAATTATTAATTTTCCACTCACCATAACTATGCCAAGAGAAAAATGAAATGTTAAAGCTAATGGGAAACAAACAAAAAATGATCAGAAGAAAAACTAGAATACTATGAAATAATATCCAGGTACTTTATATAGTATTCTCTTGATCAAAATACAGTGCTTCAGTCTTTCTTATTTAGTTTAATGCACCTTCCCAATGGTCATAATAGCAAACTACCACATAATCAAATAGATGGTAGAATCTGTTTGAATTTAATCGTTAAGATCAGCAAAATAATCAATTTGACAGCCAATTTGTTTTAACCAGAGAAATGACAATCTCATTGATTTTTTTTGCTGGTCACCTCTGACTTGTCAATATGATGCCCATACAAAGTGACTTTTTAAAAAAATATAACTTGTAGGTATCTGGATCAAGAGTAGGCAAAATCAAACCTAGTGTAGAGACTGCTCTGCATCTCTAAGAGATTATGGACTTTTAATTGAATCAAGGGCACTTGAATATAATTTCACTTGTAGAGGAAAGTTTGCATGAAAAAAAAATATATCAATTAATACTTAATACTGAAAGAAGTGATTCATGGAAGTCATCAATGTTGTTTAACAAATATGTCTGCTGCCACCCATCTTCCAGAAATATGGCAAGTCTTTGAAGATAGGCCAGGCTATGTGTCTTACAGTGGCTAATAAAATGTTAACAGAAGTGACACCGTACTTCCGAGCAAAAGTCCTTACAAACTATGTGCGACTTGCTGTTTACCTGTACCCTTGTAGGTGACTAGCAACATTCAAAATTATGAAATCTCCATTAGTGCCTGATTAAAGATAACATGGAATATAAAGCACTGCTGATCATAAGTGGAGAAACAGCATGAGTAAGAAAGTTTTGATTTTTTGAGCCACTGAAATTATGGTGCTGCTTGTTAGTGTAGAATAATCAGGCCCTGAACGATATAAGGAGGTCGTACTATCTCAGTAGAAAAGCAGTAATATGAGCTGGAATTTTTTGGACATATTCTACACTGAATGTTGTCTCCTTTTCAGCAGTCAATTCTTTGATTGGACTAGAGAAATTGAGAGATTAAGTAATCTTAACTGTTTTATGTATAGTCACAGAAAAGTTACTACTTTTTTGTTCTTCTCTTTAAAATAAAACCGAACCTTGGAACCCTTTCTTTGTCGTGCGTATATATTGTTGTGTGGATGAGAAGAGCTGACAGAAGATGAAGCTTTATTAATTTTAGTTATTCCTGCAGCTTTCCCTTATTACTGGTGTTTCTCCTTTGCCTCCTCCTTGGACAGCAGAGAAAGAACACTACAAAAAGCAATCTTTCACACTTAAAAGAAAGCCGATGCCCTGTCCTGGGTGTGTTGTCAGGAAAAAAATAAGCTGTGTCTCTCCAATAACTGTGAAATTCCTTTGCCTCTAGAGAGGGCTGCTTTCTGCATCTTGGCCAAGTCATGACTTTCTCTCTTTATAAATGCAGCCAGTGTGATCTCCAAAGAGATAAATGATGAACAAGTTGGAGGCTATTTATAGTCTGGCTAGGAAAAACAATTTCACTTAACAAGGATGTCGGTTAAAATAATTAATGTAGATCAAGTGGACATGTGAATAGAGGAGGTTGTTGGAAAGTGATTAAATGGACAGCCTGATCCAGGAAGAAATATACTCCCAGATACTTTCTCTCAGTGACCCAGGCAGTTATTGGTGAGATGCTCATCCAAGGGTTGAAAGACCAGGCAATGCTTTTCTAGATTTCATTAAATGAAGCATACATGCGCATTGAACAAAATAGATGGGTTTGTGTTTAGAACATCGGGTCTGTCCAAATGTGCTCCCCATTTTAGATCTTTGAGTTTCATTCAGAGATAACAGAGATGTAAGTGAAACATGTGGCTTTCATTTGGCGATGACTTATTGAGTATCTTCTACTGTTTTCTTTGGTAATAAACACTCATACCACCTATATGTTGTCCTTGACTATAATTTTAAAAGGAAAACAAGAGAACAGAGATCTAACAATGCTATTAAATGTGTTGTGAGTCCTAGATTTCAGAAGTAACATATGGCAGCCTGTATAGATGTGGTCAGAAAAGAATAAATGGAAGGAATTAAATTGTTAACAAGATTAACAGAAGTGAAAGGATTAATAGAAGTGAAAAGACGCTCTCTCGGGCCTGTTGATGAGCCAGGGAAGTAAGGCAATGTTGCTATGAGCACCCTCAGATGGTCCTTTTCTGGAGGTGAGCCTGGGGGATTCCCATCTAACTCCAAACGTGGCCGGACAACTCTGGGTGCAGTTCTGAACAATCAAAGCTGAAGAGTGTGAAGAGCTTGGAGAGCTAACTTTAGCCTAACAAAGTACAGTGAACTTGGGTCTCATCTCTTCACTCTGGTTTAATTGAATGCTGAAGAAGTCAGAATATCATGGGTACCTAACTACAGGGCAGTGAAAGTCATTTTTTTTTTTTTTTTTTTTTTTTTACAATTTTGCTTTACTCTTATGTACATATCTCTGTAGTGAAATAGAAACACTAAACTAAGAACTGATTAGTCTTTAGCACTTGTTATTTCCATCTCTGGGCTTCCCAGGTGGCACAGTGGTAAATATTCTTTCCTGGGAAATCCCATGGACAGAGGAGCCTGGAGGGCCACAGTCCATGGGGTCGCAGAAGAGTCAGACACAACTTAGTGACCAAACAACAAAAACAACAATTTCTGTCTCTAATGATTCTTTAGTTAAAAAAAAAAAAAAAATCGAAAGCTTTCTGCAGGAGTTCCTACATCAGTTTTGAGGACTGTGATGGCAACATGCTCTTTATTTCATGCCGGTTGTGTCCCTGATGAACAGGAAAACTCTCATTTATAAGGACAATAATGACTAGAGAAAACATGCAAATCTGCTAAGGAAGATAAAGCAAGTAGCCTTGAAAAGACTTGACAATGCTGAAATCCTATGATTCTTTAATTCCTGACTAACAGTGTCAGATAAGTATCAATATACTTAACCCGAGTGGCACCAGTGCCAATTCATGAGACGCAAGAGCCATGGGTTGGATCCCTGGATCAGAAAAGATCCCCTGGAGAAAGAAATGGCAACCCACTCCAGTATTCTTGCCTAGGAAATAGGAGAGAACAAGGAGCCTGGTGGGCTGCTGTCCATACAGTCACAAAGAGTGGACACGACTGAGCATACACACACACACACACACACACACACACACACACACACACACAGACAAGTGAATTCTTTGTAGCCTCCATAACTGCAAAAGGAAGGAAGTTTCAGAGCTGGTGTGGCACTCCTGGGTGAGAAGGGATACCATACAAAGATTGAGAGTCAAACATTTTATCCACACTGCTGTTCAGTTCAGTTGCTCAGTCGTGTCCAACTCTTTACGATCCCATGAATCGCAGCACGCCAGGCCTCCCTGTCCATCACCAACTCCTGGAGTTCACTTAGACTCACGTCCATCGAGTTGGGGATGCCATCCAGCCATCTCATCCTCGGTCGTCCCCTTCTCCTCTGACCTCCAGTCCCTCCCAGCATCAGAGTCTTTTCCAATGAGTCAACTCTTCACATGACGTGGCCAAAATACTGGAGTTTCAACTTTAGCATCATTCCTTCCAAAGAACACCCAGGACTGATCTCCTTTAGGATGGACTGGTTGGATCTTCTTGCAGTCCAAGGGACTCTCAAGAGTCTTCTCCAACACCACAGTTCAAAAGCATCAATTCTTCAGCACTCAGCTTTCTTCACAGTCCAACTTTCACATCCATACATGACCACTAGAAAAACCATAGCCTTGACTAGATGGACCTTAGTCGGCAAAGTAATGTCTGCTTTTGAATATGCTATCTAGGTTGGTCATAACTTTCCTTCCAAGAAGTAAGCATCTTTTAATTTCATGGCTGCAGTCATCATCAGCAGTGATTTTGGAGCCCCCTCAAATAAAGTCTGCCGCAGTTTCCACTATTTCCCCATCTATTTCCCATGAAGTGATGGGACCGGATGCCATGATCTTTGTTTTCTGAATGTTGAGCTTTAAGCCAACTTTTTCACTCTCCTCTTTCACTTTCATCAGGAGGCTTTTTAGTTCCTCTTTACTTTCTGCCATAAGTGTGGTGTCATCTGCATATCTGAGGTTATTAATATTTCTCCCAGCAATCTTGATTCCAGCTTGTGCTTCTTCCAGCCCAGCCTTTCTTATGATGTACTGTAGTCCCATGGGAAAGTTATTTAAATCTCTGCCTCAGCTTCACCAACTACAAATAACATCTATTGTAGCAGATTACACTTTGGGAAAGTGAAACAGTGTATACAATTAAACTAAGGTTAATAGATGCTTTCTAAGATTAGCTAGCTTCCTACCTAACCTGGAAATCTGTCAAAGAAGCAATCGACTGAGTGTTTTGAAAGTCAAGAACATTGGAAGCATCAAGTTTCCAAATGCTCATAAACAGTCTCATCTGGATGGGAATCTCTGTTGGATTTGGTTCACAAATTCCCAGATGAACTGAGTATTTTTTAATCTGATGATCTCTAATAATTAAAAAATCTCTAAATCTGGTACAATTTCTTCAACTAAAAAGATTGTCTGGCTTACCAAAAGATACAGAAAATAAATACAATTTTTGAATTAGAGTCAGGTCTCTTGATTTTTAATCCAAAATACTTCTTCCAAATATAATAAGTGAAGTTGCTCAGTCATGTCTGACTCTTTGCGACCCCATAGATAGTAGCCTGCACCAGGCTCCTCCATCCATGGGATTTTCTAGGCAAGAGTACTGGAGTGGGTTCCCATTTGCTACTCCAGGAGTTTGTCCCAACCCAGTGATCTAACCTGTGTCTCCTTTATTGGAGGCAGATTCTCTACCCACTGGGTCATCAAAGGAAGATAATTAAAGGCAGTTCTATAAATCTAGTCCTCCATACCTCCTTCAGTCTCCATAAGAGGCTGTCAGATGTGGCCTGTCTACAGCAGTGCCCAGGGGACTCAGGGGAGGACAGGTTTCTACCTCAAAAACATGTTGCCACAATGCAAGGAGAGTTGGAGTTAAACCTAGTCCAGCCTCAACAAGTGGAAACTCAAGAATCAAAAGTGAAGTGAAGAATCTATACCGCCTGTAGCAGAATTGCAACGTGGGACGTGTGCCAGTATTTCAAAGTTTAGTAGAGGTTAAGTTAGAAAAAGATCAGATTTGGAACAAATGAAGGGATGATAAGGAAATTGCAAGGTGGACCCTAAAGCCCATGCCTGGATGTGTTGGACTAGTTTAAAGGACCAAAGAACCAGGCAAACAAACACAGTGATGCTCATTTTAGTGGAAATTGTTTTAAGCAGGCTGTTTCTTCTCAAACTAAAGTAGATTGCTTGTTAGTGAGAAAATGGAGGGTCTAAAATGGGGAAACTATATGTAAAGATGAGTTGCTTAGGGGTATGAGGTACTATGAATGGCAAGTGTAGATTAAAATGAAGAGTATCATAGAGGCAAACTCCCAATGATCAAAATATTTCATAGTTATTATGGAAATGTGGAATAAAAGGGAATTAGAAAGAATCTAGGGATGATCTTTATCCAAAACAGAGTCACTTTGAATGCTTACTCAAGTCCTCACATATGTGTCCAAGACAAATATTTTATGATCTCCATTTTTTTAATATTAAAATTTTTCTCAAGGGTAGCAAATTATATCCCTTTTAAAATCAGAAACAGAAAAATAGCTTTCAAACGATAGTCTGTAAACTGATATGTGTACATTTTTACAATGACTGATTTAAATTAGCATCTTCCTGCTACAGCAAAAAATAAAAATCATGAAACTAAGGGTTTCAAATTTCACAACTCCCAGCCCACGCTTTGCCTCACCACCCTGGTTTTCTTTGGAGAATTTGTCTCAGACAGATGGTAGTGAGTTAACAAGTCTAGACTGTGGGAGTATATATCTGCATTTGCATCTATATGATTATATAGAATAATTTTTCACTAAAATGGCATGCATCATTGGGATGAGCTCCAGAACTTTACGACTTCTCTCTCCTCAATTGAGTATGGCATGTGTACAATTCACTGTGGCCACTACAAAAATTCCACCACAGCTGGAATGGAGAGCAACAGCTGCTTGCCAGCACCCAGCAACATGGCACAATCGTTTAGAATCATAAATGAAGAAGACAGCCTTCGATAGACTCTGCAGGGGGAATTTAAAGCAAGAGGAAGCAATTAGCTAAGCTGGAACAGAGCCAGGCAAGCAGGACAGGATTCTCCCTAACTTTGGGAAAGAGAAGGCAAAGTGTGGTGTGTGAGCATGCTTTCAGCCTAGGCTCACAGGTCAAGGCACTAAGAGCAAGGATGGCCATTGGGATGCTCTTTGGATTGGGAAAATGGACTGAGTTCCTGATTCAATCACAATCATCTTTATTTTTAAGCCTCGTCTCCAAGTACCCACCCAACCCCAACCTTGTTTGGTTTATAAGATCTGACAAGATCACAGTTTGAGGGAGAATGTCTGTAACACTCTCTGACAGTGCTTGACTTGGCTTTTAATAGAAATGGGCAGAAATGCAGAGACCTTGTGCATTGGAACACACAAGATCGCCAGCTTTTATCACAGAAGCTTCAGAGCTTCTCTGTGGCAGCTGGAGTGGAGACCTATGAGCTGATCTGGAAAATGTGTCTTTTTCTAATGGGAGCCACCACATTGCGTTCCTTTAATTACATCATGTCATGTTGTGTTCCTGTGTGAAATGCCACAGAGGAACACGTGGTGACCTAGGATAACTGTGATGAATTGCATCCTGAACAGAGATTGGCTTTGAAAGGCATCTGACGTGACAAAGCAGATAGTCCCTATATATGTGGAAGTCATGAGTGTCTTTCCCTGTGTACATCACGTGTATTTGAGGTTAACACTGTGTGTGAGCTAACAGAGGCTTTTTGCCAGCTTTTATTTTTTATTGGTGAAGTGCAATAATAATTTTGTACTGAAATAATAATAAAATTATATTTATTAAGTAAATAAAAAGCAGCTTCTGTCAAAGGGATTAATTTCCCATAATCGGATTAGGTGATAGAACTAACATCAGAGAGGGGCTCATTCTAATAGGTGTTTGTTTCCTGAATTTGAAATTTAAAAAGAGCATGGGAGAAAGCAACAATTGTCTAATCAGCCATCAGGTAGGATTATTTACAATAAGTTTCTCTGAAAATGCAATAAAGGCTACAAATAAACATCCAGATCTACCTTGTATAATATGGTAGTCACAGTCACAAGAAGTTGTTTAAAGGCAAATCAACTAATAAAATTAAAAGGTCAATTCTTAGTTGCAGTAGCCACATTTTAAGTGACTTTGTGTTTAAGTCACATATAATGTGACTACTGCTATTAGCTCAGATACAGAATACATCCATTATAGTTCTAAAAGCCCTGGAAGAAAAGAGGGGGAAAAAATCTAATTTCCTCACATATATTGATAGGTAGACCAAAATAACCTGGGTGTTTAAATGCATTTATTTTTTCACTTTTTATGCAGATCTTCTCATGACATAGACAAAGTTTCATCTCACTATTTGGAATTAAATGCTTATTTTCTTTTTGCTTGTTATGATTTGTAAATGATGTTTTTTCCACTGAAATATCCAGTATATGGGCTCCTCTGGAATGCAAATGAGCATCATTATTAGTAAAACCAGATTTAGAGTATAGTTCCTGATGTTCTCAGCAGAATGGAAATGCAGACACAGAAAACCATTTAGTATTCCCCACAAAGAGGTGAGGGTACTCACTTTTTAATTGGGAAGACCACATCCTACAATTTCTGAGTCATGTCATTCGCAAGTCTTAACCTTCAAAGTACACCTTACCAACAATATAAAAACACCAGTCTGTGTTTCTCATTCAGACTCAGATGCAAATAATAGTAATGCTTAAAAAAAAAAAATTGTTTGTAAAATACTCCTCCATAGAATAAAAGTAATGTTTTTTTTTTGGAAATTGTGCCCAAGAAAAAAGTAAAACAATATTAAATTTTACATTCTTTCCAAATACATATATTTTATCCCATAAAACTTTCATGAGATGGTTATAGAAAACATTTTTCCCAACCTCACAGCTAGCAAAAAGAGTCTCCCTCTAACCTCTCCCTGAAGTTAACAGTAATAGTATGACTCACTGACAGAGCCAGGACTAGAAAGCAGATACTCTTACACAGGATTCTTAAGCAGACTGCATTTCTCACCTTGAATCCAGCTTGGGAGATCTTGGGAGTGCAGGAAAAAAATAGGGTTTTATGAACTGAGCAACGAGTAACCGCCAGCTGTTGTCTTCATATTCCTTTCACTGAATGGTTTGGCAAACAAGGACACTGCATCTCTCCTGAAACTCATTATTGTCAATAATGTTATTTTATTACTAAGCTTCAGCTAACTTTTTAATATTCTAACAAGCATAGGAAACTACATGACTTACTGTGCCTTTAACATTTTATAGTTATAAGCTAGAAACTGTTGGAATGTGGAGGGTAAGGGTGAAGCATTGTACTGTAGCTAGGAAAAAAAAAAAAAAAAATCAATACCTGCTCCTGAGATAGGGTACTTGACCAGAAAGGATATTGCAAGATACAAAAAAGCAGATATGAAATACTATTTCTCTAAAGTTTTCTTTTTTTTTTTTTTATCTTATTGCATCAACAGCACAGAACACAGATCAGATAGACCTACAGAGACACTGTAATTCATTGTTGATTTCTTAAGATTATGTGAATTTGTATGCATTGTAAGTTGTATAAAAGTTTCTGAGATATCTTGTCTCTCCGAGAATTAGCATTCTTTTTAAAATTGAAATATGCTGTAAAAGTGAATTTAACCTCCTACTTTTTGCCTAGTAAATTTGGCCAAGTTATTTAATCTCTTTGGGCTTCAGTTAACTCACTGAGGTAATATAATCTGTATAGGAATCCTTAAATCTCATTTCTACAATTCTGTGCAGCTTATATTTTTCTAAGATGACTATTTCTTCTCTGTTTCATCTTGTTTTCAGAAAATGTCGTCATTCAATTGGGACTCTCATGTAGACTTTTAATATCTAGATTTAGTCCAGCTCGCACACTGTGCAAATCTTCCCCAGCCGCTCTACCTCCCCGGCAACATCTATAGCTTGAGGCTCTCTAGCTCTAAAGGGCAGTTTTCATGCCAAACCCTGACATCTCTCTCCTTGCCCTGCTTGTCTGAGATTATACTCTCAGATCAAAGTAAATTCTGGCCTATTGACCTAATTTTCATGGAATAGTATTGAATACATTGTTAAGTATGGAAGGCTACAAAAACTGCTTCCTTGACCAATTTTAGTCTGGTTCCTCTGAACCTTATTTTCAACTGTGTTTAGGCTATAGCCACCATTCCTGATGAGGCTGCCTACTTCAGATTTAACAATAATCCTGCTAAGTCAGCTTAGTGAGAATTCACTACCCACCACATCCAGATATTTGGTCAGCCAGGCCTACTTTCAGCAAAAAGCCTACTACATCATTTCAGTAAAAATTTCCTATCCTCTGGGGATATTTCTCTTAGTAATTTTTCATCCACCTACCCAGCTCCCTATTCTGCTCATTGAGTCATATACCACTTGAATTTGATATATAGATCCATTTGTTGTTGTTCAGTCACTCAGTTGTGTCCAACTTTTGTGACCCCATGGAATGCAACACACAAGGCTTCCTTGTCCTTCGCCACCTCCCAGAGTTTACTTAAACTCATGTCCACTGGGGCTTCCCTCTTCAGTCAGTAAAGAATCTGCCTGCAATGCAGGAGACCTGGGTCCTATTCCTGGGTCGGGAAGATCCTCTGGAGAAGGAAGTAGCAACACACTTCAGTATTCTTGCCTGGAAAATTTCTAGGACAAAGCCTGGAAGGTATAGTCCATGGAGTCACAAGAGTTGGACATGACTTAGCAACTAAACCAATATCACATGTCCATTGAGTTGGTGATTACATACTCTTCAGTTCAGTTCAATTGTTCAGTTGTGTCCAACTCTTTGCGACCTCATGAACCGCAGCATGCCAGGCTTTCCTGTCCATCACAAACTCACGGAGTTCACCCAAACCCATGTCCATCAAGTCAGAGATGCCATCCAGCCATCTCATCCTCTGTCGTCCCCTTCTCCTCCTGCCCTCAATCTTTCCCAGCATCAGGGTATTTTCAAATGAGTCAGCTCTCTGCATCAGGTGGCCAAAGTATTGGAGTTTCAGCTTCAGCATCAGTCCTTCCAATGAACACCCAGGACTGATCTCTTTTAGAATGGACTGGTTGGATCTCCTTGAAGTCCAAGGGACTCTCGAGAGTCTTCTCCAACACCACAGTTCAAAAACATCAATTCTTCGGCACTCAGCTTTCTTTATAATCCAACTCTCACATCCATACATGACCACTGGAAAAATCATAGCCTTGACTAGACGAACCTTTGTTGGCAAAGTGACGTCTCTGTTTTTGAATATGCTTTCCAGGTTGATCATAACTTTCCTTCCAAGGAGTAAGTGTCTTTTAATTTCATGACTGCAATCACCATCTACAGTGATTTTGGAGCCCAGAAAAATAAAGTCAACCATTGTTTCCACTGTTTCCCCATCTATTTCCCATGAAGTGATGGAACTGGATGCCATGATCTTAGTTTTCTGAATGTTGAGTTTTAAGCAAACATTTTTACTTTCTTCTTTAACTTTCATCAAGAGGCTCTTTAGTTCTTCTTCACTTTCTGCCATAAGGGTCGTGTCATCTACCTATCTGAGGTTATTGATATTTCTCCCAGCAATCTTGATTCCAGCCTGTGCTTCATCCAGCCCAGCGTTTCTCATGATGTACTCTGCATAGAATTTAAATAAGCAGGGTAGCAATATACAGCCTTGATGTACTCCTTTTCCTATTTGGAACCAGTCTGTTGTTCCATGTCCAGTTCTAACTGTTGCTTCCTGACATGCATACAGATTTCTCAAGAGGCAGGTCAGGTGGTCTGGTATTCCCATCTCTTTCAGAATTTTCCACAGTTTATTGTGATCCACATAGTCAAAGGCTTTGGCATAATCAATAAAATAGAAATATATGTTTTTCTGGAACTCTCTTGCTTTTTTTATGATCCAGTGGATGTTGGCAATTTGATCTCTGGTTCCTCTGCCTTTTCTAAAACCAGCTTGAACATCTGGAAGTTCACGGTTCACATATTGCTAAAGCCTGGCTTATAGAATTTTAAACATTACCTTACTAGCATGTGAGATGAGTACAATTGTGCTGTAGTTTGAGCATTCTTTGGCATTGCCTTCCTTTGGAATTGGAATGAAAACTGACCTCTTTCAGTCCTGTGGCCACTGCTGAGTTTTCCAAATTTGCTGGCATATTGAGTGCAGCACTTTCACAGTGTCATCTTTCAAGATTTGAAATAGCTTAACTGGTATTCCATCATCTCTATACTGAGGTCTCATTTTTTTCCTATTGACATAGCTCTTAAATAAAATCTATAGTTATTGTTTTAACTACTGTCCGACTCCTGTTATATTTGACAAATAAATCTTAAACATCTAGCAATAAAATTATTTAACAGTTGAAGAAATTAAAACCCTGAAATCATTAATGATTGTCCAGTGTTCTTAAACCAGTTAAAGATATACCCAAGATTAAATAACGTCTCCTGATTACTGTCCAGTGTTTCTTCTCTTAGAGTATGTATCCATTTCTTAACTTTTATACTTGGTGTATTCTTAATGTTTCTTATGTCTACAATATGTAAAAGTTCCTTGAGGCATAATCTCTCAGAATATACTTATGTTTTGGTTGATGCATACACTATTTCAAGTAGAATACAATGGTGAAAATTGGTATTTGAGAGGCCCAACATCCTCTTTTCTATGATAATGAAAATGTCACCTAGAAGATGAGCACATGATTGGACAGATATTAAACACTGTCAGCTAGGTGGCCTTTATTTCTTTAATACTACTTATTTTTATTTATAATGCTTAAAGTGGTAGTATTGCTTACCCATTTCTGTCATGTTTCATTTCTCCCCATATATAAAGAATATTTTATTAACCTGTTTCTGGTTTAATAAGAATCTAATTCCCTAGACCACAATCAATCATTTTGTTGCTTAGAATGTTATATGTTAGAGCTAAAATGGACTTTGGCAAACATGACTTCTGGCTACCTCTTTTTATGTAAGTAAATCCTGGATTTCAGGTAATGCCCTTAATTCACTCCCCAGATCCTTATGTGAAGCACTATGTTTTCTGTGTGAAGGTAAACATGCAAGCAAGTGATCTAGAAAGTTGGCTAGATGAGTGGATGGATAGGTGAGATGTATACCCTGAATCTTTTATTTTTCCTATAACTGAAATACTAATTTATGCTAATAGAATCCTTTAATGAAAAACCAATATATTCTGAAATAAACAGCCAGTTAGGTTTAGAGATTCAGTATGTGTAGAGTAAACAAAGGTGTTTTTTCAACTCCTCTGAGTGGCCTGATTGGAAAAAAAAAGAAGAGTATGCTAAGTGTGGAGATCAGAGGCAGGGGTGGGAGGTGGGGCAGAGACAAAAACACAACTGACAGAGCCTGCATGCCCTGAACAGAAAGTAAAGGCTGCAAGTAAACATCAAAATTAAACATAGGAATAATTAAAGGAAAGATACTGTAATATACCCATGACTTCCATGACTTAGACATGGACTATATTGTAAACAAACAGCAGTTTCCTTTCAGTCAAGTTATTCACATCAATCCTGCTTTATTGTTTAGTACTGAGTAGCACCACTCCCAAAATTTCTCCAATTTCATAACTTTAAGTTCAAAGCAAGACATTAATCCAATGCCTGTCAAATGTGTCCCTATGGTCTGAAGCTGTTACTTCACACCTGGGTGTGGAGGAAATTCTCTTGCATTTCATAGGCAGTATTGGTCACTAACTCCACTGTCCCCCACTACTCTGCACAAACCTCTAAAATTTTACTGTATTATTTAATTTTCTCATAAGCTCATAGATTTCTTATAGATGAAATAGAAATATTATTTTACATGCTTTTCTCTTTTAGGCTTCCCTGGTGGCTCAGATGGTAGCAAATCTGCCTGCAATGCAGGAGACTTGAGTTCAATCCCTGGGTCAAAAAGATCCCCTTGAGAAGGGAATGACAACCCACTCCAGTATCCTTGCCTGGGAAATCTCATGAACAGAGGAGCCTGGTGGGGTTACAGAGAGTTAGACATGACTGAGTGACTAATATTTTTACTTCCTTTCTTACTACACTATCATTTATTCATGGGTAAGACTATGTTTTACTTGCATTTTTAATACATATGACCTCAAGGAATAATTCTAGTTACTTAGCTGGTCACCACCTGTGAATCCCCACCACAATCTGCAGATATGATTTCTACAAATCCAATAGGTCTTAATAGTAGCCCATCTGTAAAAGAGAATAATCCAGAGAGAAGATAATCATGTTGAGATAATAGAACATAAGAGTTCAAGTGCAGTGAAACAGGTGTGATGAAGAAAATAGAAAATTATTTGTTATTTTAAAAATTCTACAAAATATATTGAAAACCTACTAATTGTAAAACACCTGGGGACTGGATAAAGTCATTAAACAAGATTCTATGAATGCATTAATTATATTAAGACACAATTCATAAGATTACTTAGGCTAAAATAAAATATATATATATGTATATATATATATATATATATATATATATATATATAGTTATATTGAAGCCACAGTGGTAAGTGATCAGAGAGTCTTCTAATATCATTGAGACAATATTGTTTCCAGTTACCTGGAGATCTGGTATAGCACTTTGATAAAATTAAATTAGGCTTCATGCAGGCTGAACTTGAGGTCACTATTGGTGCTCCATAAGTCCAGAATTTTGAAAGGTTTACACTTTTGGTGACAACATAAGCTAGAAAAAAGCTATCCACAAGTTAGGAAAATATGTCAGAAGTAAAGCCTATCTATTTCTATGATTATAGCCAAAGCTATGCTTCTTCCAGTACTCATGTATGTGCTTGAGAGTTGGACCATAAAGAAGGCTGAGCACTGAATAATTAATGCTTTCAAACTGTGGTGTTGGAGAAGACTTTTGAAGTCCCTTGGACTGCAAGGAGATCAAACCAGTCAATTCTAAAGGAAACCAGTCCTGAATATTCATTGGAAAGACTGATGGTGAAGTTGAATCGCCAATACTTTGACCACTGGATGCAAAGAGCCAATTCACTGGAAAAGACCCTGATTCTAGACACAGATATAAAAAACAGACTTTTGGACTCTGTAAGAGAAGGTGAAGGTGAGATGATTTGAGAGAATACCATTGAAACATGTATATTACCATATGTGAAAATAGATCACCAATCCAAGTTTGATACATGAAACAGGGCAGTCAAAGCCGGTGCACTGGAACAACCCTGAGGGATGGGATGGGAAGGGAGGTGGGAGGGGGGTTCAGGATGGGGGACACATGTGCACCCATAGCTGATTCATGCAATGTATGGCAAAAACCACTACAATATTGTAAAGTAGTTCAGTTCAATTCAGTTCAGTCACTAAGTCATGTCCGACTCTTTGCGACCCCATGAATCGCAGGACGCCAGGCTTCCCTGTTCATCACCATCTCCTGGAGTTCACTAAGACTCACGTCCATGGAGTCAGTGATGCCATCCAGCCATCTCATCCTCGGTCGTCCCCTTCTCCTCCTGCCCCCAATCCCTCCCAGCATCAGAGTCTTTTCCAGTGAGTCAACTCTTAGCATGAGGTGGCCAAAATACTGGAGTTTCAGCTTTAGCATCATTCCCTCCAAAGAAATCTCAGGACTGATCTCGCTCAGAATAGACTGGTTGGATCTCCTTGCAGTTCATGGGGCCCTCAAGAGTCTTCTCCAATACCACAGTTCAAAAGCATCAATTCTTCAGCGCTCAGCTTTCTTCACAGTCCAACTCTCACATCCATACATGACCACTAGAAAAACCATAACCTTGACTAGACGGACTTTTGTTGGCAAATAATGTCTCTGCTTTTCAATATGCTATCTAGGTTGGTCATAACTTTTCTTCCAAGGAGGAAGTGTCTTTTAATTTCATGGCTGCAGTCACCATCTGCAGTGATTTTGGAGCCCCCCAAAATGAAGTCTGACACTGTTTCCACTGTTTCCCCATCTATTTCCTATGAAGTGATGGGACCAGATGCCATGATCTTCATTTTCTGAATGTTGAGCTTTAAGCCGACTTTTCACTCTCCTCTTTCACTTTCATCAAGAGGCTTTTTAGTTCTTCTTCACGTTCTGCCATAAGGGTGGTGTCATCTGCATATCTGAGGTTATTGATATTTCTCCCGACTATCTTCATTTCAGCTTCTGCTTCTTCCAGCCCAGCCTTTCTCATGATGTATTCTGCATAGAAGTTAAATAAGCAGGGTGACAATGTACAGCCTTGACGTACTCCTTTTCCTATTTGGAACCAGTCTGTTGTTCCATGTCCAGTTCTTACTGTTGCTTCCTGACCTGAATACAGATTTCTCAAGAGGCATGTCAGGTGGTCTGGTATTCCCATCTCTTTCAGAATTTTCCACAGTTTATTGTGATCCACACAGTCAAAGGCTTTGGCATAGTCAATAAAGCAGAAGTAGATGTTTTTCTGGAACTCTCTTGCTTTTTCCATGATCCAGCGGATGTTGGCAGTTTGATCTCTGGTTCCTCTGTCTTTTCTAAAACCAGCTTGAACATCAGAAAGTTCATGGTTAACGTATTGCTGAAGCCTGGCTTGGAAAATTTTGAGCATTACTTTAGTAGTATGTGAGATGAGTGCAACTGTGTGGTAGTTTGAGCATTCTTTGGCATTGCCTTCCTTTGGGATTGGAATGAAAACTGACCTTTTCCAGTCCTGTGGCCACTGCTGAGTTTTCCAAATTTGCTGGCATATTGAGTGCAGCATTTTCACAGCATCATCTTTCAGGATTTGAAATAGCTCAACTGGAATTCCATCACCTCCACTAGCTTTGTTCATAGCAATGCTTTCTAAGGCCCACTTGACTTCACATCCCAGGATGTCTGGCTCTAGGTGAGTGATCACACCATCATGATTATCTGGGTCATGAAGATCTTTTTTGTGCAGTTCTTCTGTGTATTCTTGCCTCCTCTTCTTAATACCTTTTACTTCTGTTAGGTCCATACGATTTCTGTCCTTTATCAAGCCCATCTTTGCATGAAATGTTCCCTTGGTATCTCTACTTTTCTTGAAGAGATCTCTAGTCTTTCCTATTCTGTTATTTTCCTCTATTTCTTTGCATTGATCTCTGAGGAAGGCGTTCTTATCTCTTCTTGCTATTCTTTGGAACTCTGCATTCAGATGCTTATATCTTCCCTTTTTCTCCTTTGCTTTTCACTTCTCCTCTTTTCACAGATCTTTGTAAGGCCTCCCCAGACAGCCATTTTGCTTTTTTGCATTTCTTTTCAATGGGGATGGTCTTGATCCCTGTCTCCTGTACAATGTCACAAACCTCCATCCTTAGTTCATCAGACACTCTATCAGATCTAGTCCCTTAAATCTATTTCTCACTTCCACTGTATAATCATAAGGAATTTGATTTAGGTCATACCTGAATGATCTAGTGGTTTTCCCTACTTTCTTCAATTTAAGTCTGAATTTGGTAATAAAGAATTCATGATCTGAGCTGCAGTCAGCTCCTGGTCTTGTTTTTGTTGTCTGTATAGAGCTTCTCCATCTTTGGCTGCAAGGAATATAATCAATCTGATTTCAGTGTTGACCATCTGTTGATATCCATGTGTAGAGTCTTCTCTTGTGTTGTTGGAAGAGGGTGTTTGCGATGACCAGTGCATTTTCTTGGCAAAACTCTATTAGTCTTTGCCCTGATTCATTCTGTATTCTGAGGCCAAACTTGCCTGTTACTCCAGATGTTTCTTGACTTCCTACTTTTGCATTCCAGTCCCATATAATGAAAAGGACATCTTTTGGGGGTGTTAGTTCTAAAAGGTCTTGTAGGTCTTCATAGAACCCTTCAACTTCAGCTTCTTCAGTGTAACTGGTTGGGGCATAGACTTGGATTACCGTGATATTGAATGGTTTGCCTTGGAAATGAACAGAGATCATTCTGTTGTTTTTGAGATTGCATCCAAGTACTGCATTTTGGACTCTTCTGTTGACCATGATGGCTACTCCATTTCTTCTAAAGGATTCTTGCCCACAGTAGTAGATATAATGGTCATCTGAGTTAAATTCACCCATTCCAGTCTGTTTTAGTTGCTGATACCTAGAATGTCGATGTTCACCCTTGCCATCTCTTGTTTGACCACTTCCAATTTGCCTTGATTCATAAACCTGACATTCCAGGTTCCTATGCAACGTTGCTCTTTACAGCGTCAGGTCTTGCTTCTATCACCAGTCACATCACAACTGGGTATTGTTTTGGCTTTGGCTCCATCCCTTCATTCTTTTTTTTTTTTTTTGCCTTTTTTTTTTTTTTAGTTTTTTATTTTTTAAATTTTAAAATCTTTAATTCTTACATGTGTTCCCAAACATGAACCCCCCTCCCACCTCCCTCTCCATAACATCTCTCCGGGTCATCCCCATGCACCAGCCCCAAGCATGCTGTATCCTGCGTCAGACATAGACTGGCGATTCAATTCTTACATGATAGTATACATGTTAGAATGCCATTCTCCCAAATCATCCCACCCTCTCCCTCTCTCTCTGAGTCCAAAAGTCCGTTATACACATCTGTGTCTTTTTTGCTGTCTTGCATACAGGGTCGTCATTGCCATCTTTCTAAATTCCATATATATGTGTTAGTATACTGTATTGGTGTTTTTCTTTCTGGCTTACTTCACTCTATATAATCAGCTCCAGTTTCATCCATCGCATCAGAACTGATTCAAATGAATTCTTTTTAACGGCTGAGTAATACTCCATTGTGTATATGTACCACAGCTTTCTTATCCATTCATCTGCTGATGGACATCTAGGTTGTTTCCATGTCCTGGCTATTATAAACAGTGCTGCAATGAACATTGGGGTACATGTGTCTCTTTCAATTCTGGCTTCCTCAGTGTGTATGCCCAGCAGTGGGATTGCTGGGTCATAAGGTAGTTCTATTTGCAATTTTTTAAGGAATCTCCACACTGTTCTCCATAGTGGCTGTACTAGTTTGCATTCCCACCAACAGTGTAGGAGGGTTCCCTTTTCTCCACACCCTCTCCAGCATTTATTGCTTGCAGATTTTTGGATCGCAGCCATTCTGACTGGTGTGAAGTGGTACCTCATTGTGGTTTTGATTTGCATTTCTCTAATAGTGAGTAATGTTGAGCATCTTTTCATGTGTTTGTTAGCCATCTGTATGTCTTCTTTGGAGAAATGTCTATTTAGTTCTTTGGCCCATTTTTTGATTGGGTCGTTTATTTTTCTGGAATTGAGCTGCAGAAGTTGCTTGTATATTTTTGAGATTAGTTGTTTGTCAGTTGCTTCATTTGCTATTATTTTCTCCCATTCCGAAGGCTGTCTTTTCACCTTGCTTATATTTTCCTTTGTTGTGCAGAAGCTTCTTAATTTTAATTAGATCCCATTTGTTTATTTTTGCTTTTATTTCCAGAATTCTGGGAGATGGATCATAGAGGATCCTGCTGTGATTTATGTCTGAGAGTGTTTTGCCTATGTTCTCCTCTAGGAGTTTTATAGTTTCTGGTCTTACATTTAGATCTTTAATCCATTTTGAGTTTATTTTTGTGTGCGGTGTTAGAAAGTGATCTAGTTTAATTCTTTTACAAGTGGTTGACCAGTTTTCCCAGCACCACTTGTTAAAGAGATTGTCTTTACTCCATTGTATATTCTTGCCTCCTTTGTCAAAGATAAGGTGTCCATATGTGTGTGGATTTATCTCTGGGCTTTCTATTTTGTTCCATTGATCTATATGTCTGTCTTGGTGCCAGTACCATACTGTCTTGATGACTGTGGCTTTGTAGTAGAGCCTGAAGTCAGGCAGGTTGATTCCTCCAGTTCCATTTTTCTTTCTCAAGATTGCTTTGGCAATTCGAGGTTTTTTGTATTTCCATACAAATCTTGAAATTATTTGTTCTAGTTCTGTGAAAAATGTGGCTGGTAGCTTGATAGGGATTGCATTGAATTTGTAAATTGCTTTGGGTAGTATACTCATTTTCACTATATTGATTCTTCCGATCCATGAACATGGTATATTTCTCCATCTATTAGTGTCCTCTTTGATTTCTTTCATCAGTGTTTTATAGTTTTCTATATATAGGTCTTTAGTTTCTTTAGGTAGATATATTCCTAAGTATTTTATTCTTTCGTTGCAATGGTGAATGGAATTGTTTCCTTAATTTCTTTTTCTACCTTCTCATTATTCGTGTATAGGAATGCAAGGGATTTCTGTGTGTTGATTTTATATCCTGCAACTTTACTATATTCATTGATGAGCTCTAGTAATTTTCTGGTGGAGTCTTCAGGGTTTTCCATGTAGAGGATCATGTCATCTGCAAACAGTGAGAGTTTTACTTCTTCTTTTCCAATTTGGATTCCTTTTATTTCTTTTTCTGCTCTGATTGCTGTGGCCAAAACTTCCAGAACTATGTTGAATAGTAGCGGTGAAAGTGGACACCCTTGTCTTGTTCCTGACTTTAGGGGAAATGCTTTCAATTTTTCACCATTGAGGATAATGTTTGCTGTGGGTTTGTCATATATAGCTTTTATTATGTTGAGGTATGTTCCTTCTATTCCTGCTTTCTGGAGAGTTTTTATGATAAATGGATGTTGAATTTTGTCAAAGGCCTTCTCTGCATCTATTGAGATAATCACATGGTTTTTATTTTTCAATTTGTTAATGTGGTGGATTACATTGATTGATTTGCGGATATTGAAGAATCCTTGCATCCCTGGGATAAAGCCTACTTGGTCATGGTGTATGATTTTTTTAATGTGTTGTTGGATTCTGATTGCTAGAATTTTGTTGAGGATTTTTGCATCTATGTTCATCAGTGATATTGGCCTGTAGTTTTCTTTTTTTGTGACATCTTTGTCAGGTTTTGGTATTAGGGTGATGGTGGCCTCATAGAATGAGTTTGGAAGTTTACCTTCCTCTGCAATTTTCTGGAAGAGTTTGAGGAGGATAGGTGTTAGCTCTTCTCGAAATTTTTGGTAGAATTCAGCTGTGAAGCCGTCTGGACCTGGGCTTTTGTTTGCTGGAAGATTTCTGATAACAGTTTCAATTTCCATGCTTGTGATGAGTCTGTTAAGATTTTCTATTTCTTCCTGGTTCAGTTTTGGAAAATTGTACTTTTCTAAGAATTTGTCCATTTCTTCCACGTTGTCCATTTTATTGGCATACAACTGCTGATAGTAGTCTCTTATGATCCTTTGTATTTCTGTGTTGTCTGTTGTGATCTCTCCATTTTCATTTCTAATTTTATTGATTTGATTTTTCTCTCTTTGCTTCTTGATGAGTCTGGCTAACGGTTTGTCAATTTTATTTATCCTTTCAAAGAACCAGCTTTTGGCTTTGTTGATTTTTGCTATGGTCTCTTTTGTTTCTTTTGCATTTATTTCTGCCCTAATTTTTAAGATTTCTTTCCTTCTACTAACTCTGGGGTTCTCCAATTCTTCCTTTTCTAGTTGCTTTAGTTGTAGAGTTAGGTTATTTACTTGACTTTTTTCTTGTTTCTTGAGGTATGCCTGTAGTGCTATGAACTTTCCTCTTAGCACTGCTTTTATAGTGTCCCACAGGTTTTGGGTTGTTGTGTTTTCATTTTCATTCATTTCTATGCATCTTTTGATTTCTTTTTTGATTTCTTCTGTGATTTGTTGGTTATTCAGAAGTGTGTTGTTCAACCTCCATATGTTGGAATTTTTAATAGTTTTTCTCCTGTAATTGAGATCTAATCTTAATGCATTATGGTCAGAAAAGATGCTTGGAATGATTTCGATTTTTTTGAATTTGTCAAGTTTAGATTTATAGCCCAGGATGTGATCTATCCTGGAGAAGGTTCCATGAGCACTTGAAAAAAAGGTGAAATTCATTGTTTTGGGGTGAAATGTTCCATAGATATCAATTAGGTCTAACTGATCTAATGTATCATTTAAAGTTTGCATTTCTTTGTTAAGTTTCTGTTTAGTTGATCTGTCCATAGGTGTGAGTGGGGTATTAAAGTCTCCGACTATTATTGTGTTATTTTTGATTTCCCCTTTCATACTTGTTAGCATTTGTCTTACATATTGCGGTGCTCCTATATTGGGTGCATATATATTTATAATTGTTATATCTTCTTCTTGGATTGTTCCTTTGATCATTATGTAGTGGCCTTCTTTGTCTCTTTTCACAGCCTTTGTTTTAAAGTCTATTTTATCGGATATGAGTATTGCCACTTCTGCTTTCTTTTGGTCTCTATTTGCGTGGTATATCTTTTTCCAGCCCTTCACTTTCAGTCTGTATGTGTCCCTTGTTTTGAGGTGGGTCTCTTTTAAGCAGCGTATAGAGGGGTCTTGTTTTTGTATCCATTCGGCCAGTCTTTGTCTTTTGGTTGGGGCGTTCAACCCATTTACGTTTAAGGTAATTATTGATAAGTATGATCCCGTTACCATTTACTTTATTGTTTTGGGTTCGCGTTTATACACCCTTCTCGTGTTTCCTGTCTAGAGAATATCCTTTAGAATTTGTTGGAGAGCTGGTTTGGTGGTGCTGAATTCTCTCAGCTTTTGCTTGTCTGTAAAGCTTTTGATATCTCCTTCGTATTTGAATGAGATCCTTGCTGGGTACAGTAATCTGGGCTGTAGGTTATTGTCTTTCATCACAAGTATGTCTTGCCATTCCCTCCTGGCCTGAAGAGTTTCTATTGAAAGATTAGCTGTTATCCTTATGGGAATCCCCTTGTGTGTTATTTGTTGGTTTTCCCTTGCTGCTTTTAATATTTGTTCTTTGTGTTTGATCTTTGTTAATTTGATTAATATGTGTCTTGGGGTGTTTCGCCTTGGGTTTATCCTATTTGGAACTCTCTGTGTTTCTTGGACTTGGGTGATTATTTCCTTCCCCATTTTAGGGAAGTTTTCAACTATTATCTCCTCAAGGATTTTCTCATGATCTTTCTTTCTGTCTTCTTCTTCTGGGACTCCTATAATTCGAATGTTGGAGCGTTTCATATTGTCCTGGAGGTCTCTGAGATTGTCCTCGTTTCTTTTAATTCGTTTTTCTTGTTTCCTCTCTGATTCATTTATTTCTACCATTCTATCTTCTATTTCACTAATCCTATCTTCTGCCTCCGTTATTCTACTATTTGTTGCCTCCAGAGTGTTTCTGATCTCGTTTATTGCGTTATTCATTATATTTTGACTCTTTTATATTTCTTCCAGGTCCTTGTTAAACCTTTCTTGCATCTTCTCAATCCTTGTCTCTAGGCTATTTATCTGTGATTCCATTTTGATTTCAAGATTTTGGATCATTTTCACTATCAATATTCGGAATTCCTTCTCAGGTAGATTCCCTACTTCTTCCTCTTTTGTTTGGTTTGGTGGGCAACTCTCCTGTTCCTTTACCTGCTGAGTATTCCTCTGTCTCTTCATCTTGGTTATATTGCTGCGTTTGGGGTGGCCTTTTTATATTCTGGTAATTTGTGGAGTTCTCTTTATTATGGAGCTTCCTCACTTTGGGTGGGGTTCTATCAGTGGCTTGTCAAGGTTTCCTGGTTAGGGAGGCTTGTGTTGGAGTTCTGGTGGGTGGAGCTGGGTTTCTTCTCTCTGGAGTGCAGTGGAGTGACCTGTAATGGGTTATGAGACATCAAAGGTTTTGGGATAATTTTGAGCTGCCTGTATATTGAAGCTCAGGGGAGTGTTCCTGTGTTGCTGGAGAATTTGTGTGGTATGTCTTGTTTTGGAACTTGTTGGCCCTTGGGTGGAGCTTGGTTTCGGTGTAGGTATGAAGGCTTTTGATGAGCTCCTATTGCTTAATGTTCCCTGAATTCAAGAGTTCTCTAATGTTTTCAGGCTTTGGATTTAAGCCTCCTGCTTCTGGTTTTCAGTTTTATTTTTACAGTAGCCTCTAGACTTCTCCATCTATACAGCACCGATGATAAAACATCTAGGTTAAAGATGAAAAGTTTCTCCACATTGAGGGACACTCAGAGAGGTTCACTGAGTTACAAGGAGAAGAGAAGATGGAGGGGGTAGTTAGAGGTAACTGGAATGAGATGCGGTGAGATCAAAAGAGGAGAGAGCAAGCTAGCCAGTAGTCACTTCCTTATGTGCGCTCTATAGTCTGGACTGCTCAGAGGTATTTACGGAGTTATACGGGGAAGAGGAGAGGGAGGAAGTAGACAGAGGTGACCAGGAGGATAAGAGAGAGGAATGAGAAGGAGAGAGACAAATCCTGACAGTAACCAGTTCCTTAGGTGTTCTCCACCGTCTGGAACACACAGAGATTCAGAGTTGGATAGAGAAGAGATGGGGGAGAAAAGAGACAGAGGCCGCCTGGTGGAGAAAAAGGAGAGTCCAAAGGAGGAGAGAGTGGTCAAGCCAGTAATCTCGCTCTCAGGTAAACTTGGGTAGTGAAGTTTGGGTTTTTAAATGTACAAAACTGACAACAAAAACCTAAGAGCAAAGATTAAAAATCTGTTTTTCAAGACAATGGTCTGCTTTTCTGGTTGCCTGATGTCCTCAGCCAGCCTACAGAAGTTGTTTTGTGGAGTTTGTTCAGTGTTGAAATGTTCTTTTGAGGAATTTGTGAGGGAGAAGGTGGTCTTCCCGTCCTATTCCTCCGCCATCTTTTCCTGAAGTTCCATCCTTTCATTCTTTCTGGAGTTATTTCTCCACTGAGCTCCAGTAGTATATTGGGCACCTACTAACCTGGGGCGTTCCTCTTTCATTATCCTATCATTTTGCCTTTTCCTACTGTTCATGGGGTTCTCAAGGCAAATATACCAAAGTGGTTGGCCATTCCCTTCTCTAGTTGACCACATTCTGTCAGACCTCTCCACCATAACCTGCCCGTCTTGTGTGGCCCCATGGGCATGGATTAGTTTCATTGATTTAGACAAGACTGTGGTTATAGTGTGATTAGATTGACTAGTTTCTGTGATTATGGTTTCAGTGTGTCTGCCCTCTGATGCCCTCTTGCAACACCTGTCCTCTTACTTGGATTTTTCTTACCTTCAACTGGGGTATCTCTTCACAGCTGCTCCAGCAAAGTGTAGCTGCTGCTCCTTATCTTGGACAAGGGGTATCTCCTTACCACCACCCCTCCTGACCTCCAATTAATATAAATACATATTTTTTAATTAAAAAAAATTCCTCATAAGCCAAACAAAGTAAAACTTAGAAAATTTCACTTAAGAATGAGGTCTACCCTTCTTTGAACAACAGAAAGCTGAATAATGAGCATAAACCATGTAACAAAACATAGGGGATTAAGCAATCCAAAACTGGTGGAGGCATTCAAGTACTTCACCAAAAAACTTACTCCTTGTATTTCCCTGTTCCATAATGCTCAGCAAAAGTTTTATTCTATGATCACAAGGTGCTCATTTCCTCTGAGATTATTGCTACCACGTTCTGAGAATTCAAAATATAATGAAAAAAAGTGGAATAAAAAAAATAGAAACAAACAACCAGGGCACCAAATAGAAAAACAATAATAAATATGGTACATGTGAGCCCAAATATATCAATGATCATTTGACTGTCAATGGTAAATATACCAATAAAAAGGCAGAAATTGTTAGAATGATCAAAAAATAAAATGCATACTAACAAATTTAAAAGATTAGAAATCATACAATGTATGCTTTCAGATCACAATAGATCTACCTGGAAAGCAATAATAGAAAGATAAATAGAAAATCTCAAAATGCAGGGAAATTAAAAAACACACTGATAAATAACTCATTAATCAAAGAAGAAACCTGAAGAAAAACTAACAAATATTTTGGACTAAATGAAAATGAAAATAATTTACCACAATTTATGGATTATAATGAAAACAGTACTTGGAGGGAAATTTATAGCACTGAATGCATATATGAGAGAAAAAAGAAGATACAAGTCACTAATATTAGAGATAAAAGAGAGGACATTGCTACATTGCTGTGGACATTAAAAGGATAAATGAGTACTATGAACAATTCTGTGCCCACAAATTTAATAATCTGAATAAAATTATACAATTTGACAAATTGTCCAAACTTACACAAAGAAAAATAGACAATCTGAATAGGCTTATTACATTAAAGAAACAAAGCCAATAATGAATAATTGTCCTAAAAGAAGGCACTGGGTCCAAATGGGTTCACTGGTGAATTCAACAAATAATTTCAGAAGAAAATGTTCCAAATCTCTATAATTTCTTTCAGAACACAGAAGCAGAAAAAAAAAATGTATCTTAATTTATTCTATGAGGTCAGCTTTGCTAAAATATCAAAATATGTATTGCATTACAATAAAAGAAAACTGAAGATCAATATATCTCATGAACATAGAATGCTTGAAAGTCAACAGTAAGAAAACAGCAGAATTAAAAATTTAATCAAAAATCTTAACAGACTCTTAATCAAAGAAGATATAAACTGATGGGTAGCAAAAAGTTGGACACTACTGAGTGACTAATGCTTTCACTTTTCATATAGTATATAAAAATTTGATATATAATATCATATATATAGGGAGAAGGAAATGACAACCCACTCCAGTATTCTTGCCTGGAGAATTCCATGGACAGAGGAGCCAGTGGGCTGCTGTCCATGGGGTCACACAGAGTTGGAGACGACTGAAGTGACTTAGCATGCATAGCATCATATACATATATTATATATAATATCATATATAAGAGGCTTCCCAGGTGGCTCCGTAGTAAAGAATCCACCTGCCAAGGCAGGAGATGCTGGAGATGGAGATTTGATCCTTGAGTCAGGAAGATGCCCTGTAGAGGGAAATGGCAACCCACTCCAGGGAGGGATTCCCTGGAGGCTCAGCAGTAAAGAATTTATCTACTAATGTAAGAAACAGGGTCAGATCCCCGGGTTAGGAAGAGCCCATAAGAAAGAAATGGTAACCCACTCCAGTGTTCTTGCCTAGGAAATTCCATGGACAGATAAGCCTTGTGGGTCACAGTCCTTGGGGTTGAAATGAGCCAGACACAACTTAGCAACTAAACAATAACAACAAAAATCATATAAAACATATATACTGTGTATATTGTATGTATAAATATTTAGTATGACCAACCTAGACAGCATATTATAAAGCAGGAATGCTACTTTTCCAACAAAGGTCCATCTAGTCAAGGCTATGGTTTTTCCAGTAGTTATGCATGGATGTGAGAGTTGGACTATAAAGAAAGCTGAGTGCTGAAGAATTGAACTTTCGAATTATGGTGTTGGAGAAGACTCTTGAGAGTCCCTTGGATTGCAAGGAGATTCAACCAGTCCATCCTAAAGGAAATCAGTCCTGGGTGTTCATTGGAAGGACTAATGTTGAAGCTGAAACTCCAATACTTTGGCCACCTGATGGGGAGAGCTGACTTATTTGAAAAGACCCTGATTCTGGGAAAGATTGAAGGTGGGAGGAGAAGGGGAACACAGAGGATGAGATGGTTAGATGGCATCACTGAGTAAATGGGCATGAGTTTCAGTAAACTCTGGGAGTTGGTAATGGACAGGGAGGCCTGGTGTGCTCCAGTCCATGGGGTCACAAAGAGTCGGACATGACTGAGCAACTGAACTGAACTGAACTGATATAATGTATAGATTCATATGTATATTCATATATATAAAGAAGATTCCACAATAAAACTCATCAAAAGTAAGCTGGAGTGATCATTTGGATATTACTCAAAGTATATTTCAAAGCAATGAATGTTATGACATAATCATAATGATAAATGAGTTAATCAAATGGACATAGGAAATGTTTGCCTATCTAATAAAAGAGTTACAAAATACAAAATGTAAAAATTGATAAAACTGCAGTAAGAAACACACAAAACCTTAATCACAGTGAGATTCTAATACCATATGCTGAATAATTGATTAAATGAAATATGAAGACATTCAGAGGCTGAGCCAAGATGGCAGTGAAGAAAGACACAAAGTTCTTGTCTCCCCACACCTAGAATACCTACTAGACATTAGTGTGGGACCTCCAGCAGACAGGCAGATAGGAGGAGACTTACAGATGGCCAGAGACTTGACTTGAGCCCATGAGGTGGAAATACTGTGTCTGAACTACTGGAGTAAGAGAGAACCCCAGGGGTCCAAGGAATATTAATTGAAGTGAGCTATACCAGAGGTCCATATTTCAACACCAAAACTCAGCTCTACCTAACTTCCCACAAACTCCATTGCTGGACGCCTCAGGTTAAACAACTAGTAAGACAGGGACACAGCCCCATACATTAAAAAAAAAAAAAAAATATGAAGGAGCAAGTGAAAAACTATCAATAACTAAAAAAGTTAAGAGGAAATAGGGAACTTATCTATAGAAAATTTAGAATAATAATAGTAAAGAAGTTTCAAAATATTGAAAATAGGGGGAAATGCAAGAAACAAAGACCTAGAAGAAAAATGAATAAACAGTGATGAACAGCACAATTACTAAAATTATAAATGCTCTAGAAGAAATCAATAGTAGAATAACTGAGGCAGAAGAACAGATAAGTATGCTGTAAGACAGAATGATAGAAATAACAGCTGAGGAACAGAATAAAGAAAAAAGAATGACACTAATTGACAACAGTCTCAGAGACCTCTGGGCCAATCTTAACATTTAAATTATAGGAGTCCCAGGAGAAAAGGAAAAAACGAAATTGTATCAGAAAATATTTGAGAAAATTATAGTCAAAAACTTCCCTGACATTGGAAAAGAAATAGCCACCCAAGTACATGAAACCCAGAGAGTCCCATACAGGATAAACCCAAAGAGAAATACACCAAGACATATATTAACCAAAATATGAAAAGTTAAACACAAGAAAAAATGTTAGAAGTCACAAGGGAAAAGCAAAAAATAACATACAAAGGAATCCCCACAAGGGTAACAGCTGATTTTTCAACAGAAACTCTGCATGTCAGAAGGCAGTGGCATGATATATTTAAAATGATGGAAGAGAAAAACCTACAATCAAGATTATTCTACCAAGCAAGGATCTCATTCATATTTGATGGTGACATCAAAAGCTTTATCCACAAGCAACAGCTAAGAAAATTCAGCACTATCATATCAACCTTACAACACATATTAAAGGAACTTTAGCAGGAAACACAAAAGAAGAAAAAGACTAAGAAAAACAAACTGTAAATGATTAAGAAAATGGCAATAGCAAAATACATATCAATAACTATCTTAATTGTAAGTGGATTAAATGCCCCAACCAAAAGGCACAGACTGGCTGAATGGATACAAAACAAGACTCATGTATTTGCCACTTAAAAGAGACTCACTTCAGACCTCTGGACACATACAGAATGAAAACAGGGGATGGAAAAAGATATCCCATGCAAATAGGAGTCAAAAGGAAACAGGAAAAGTAATATTCATATCAAACTAAATAAACTTTAAAAGAAAAAAACTTTTACAATGGATAAAGAAGGACATTATACAATGATCAAGGGATCAATCCAAGAAGAAATATGATAGTTATAAATATTTATGCACTTAATATATGAGCACCTCAATACATAAGGGAAATGTTAACAACCATAAAAGGAGAAATCAACAGTAATACAATAATAGTAGGGGACTTTACCACCTCATTCACTCTAATGGACAGATCATCAGGACAGAAAATTGATAAGGAAATTCAAGCCTTAAGTCACACATTAGACCAGGTGTACCTAACTGGTATCTTTAAGACATTCCATCCCAGAACAGCAGAATATACTTTTTCCTCAAGTGTACATGGAACATTCTCAAGGATAGATCACATTTTAGGTCACAAATCAAGTCTCAGTAAATTTAAGAAACTCAAAATTGTATCAAGCACCTCTTCTGATAATAACACTATGAGTCTAGAATTAAATGAAAGGAACAAAAACTGTAAAAAACACAAACACATGGCTGCTAAATATCACACTTCTAAATAACCAATACGTCAATCAAGATATTTAAGAAAAAATTAAAAATTACCTAGAAACAAATGACAAAGAAAACATGAACACCCAAAACATGGCATGCAGTAAAAGCAGTTCTAAGAGGGACGTTTATAGCAATGGAAACTTACCTCAAGAAAAGAGAAAAACATCAAATAAACAATCTAAATTTACATCTAAGGCAATTTAGGTGGCGGGGGGGGGGGAGGGGGGGGAGAAAAGAAGAACAAAATCCCCAAAGGTAGTAGAAGGAAAGAAATCATAAAAATCAGAGCATAAATAAAAGAGAAAGAAATGAAGGAGACAACAGAAAAGATCTATCTAACTAAAAGCTGGTTCTTTGAGAAAATAAACAAAATTGACAAACCGCTAGCCAGACTAGTCAAGAAAAAAAAAGAGAGAGAGAGAGAGAAGACTCAAATTGATGTAATGAGAAATGGAAAAGGAGAAATCACAACAGAAAATGGAGAAATACAAAGGTTCATGAGACTACTATAAGCAACTATATGTCAATAAAATGGACAACCTGGAAGAAATGGAGAAGTTCTTAGGAAACTAAAACTTTCCAAAACTAAACCATGATGAAATAGAAAACATGCACAGACCAATCACAAGAATTAAAATTGATACTGCAATAAAAAATTTTTCCAAAAACAAAACCCAGAGTCAGATGGCCTCACACTTGAATTGTACCAAAAGGTTAAAGAAGAGCTAGCATCTATCCTGCTCAAACTCTTCCAGAAAATTTCAGAGGAAGGAAAACCCCCAAACTTGTGCTATGAGGCCACCATCACATTGATACCAAAATCAGACAAAGATATCACATAAAAAGAAAATTTCAGGCCAGTATCACTGATGAATATGGATGCAAAATTCCTCAACAAAACTCTAGCAAACAGAATCCAACAACACACTGAAAGAATGATACACCATGATCAAAAGGGATTTCATCCAGGGATGCAAGGATTCTTCAATATATGCAAATCAGTCAATGTGATATATATCAACAAACTGGAAGATAAAAACCATATGCTCATCTCAATAGATGCAGAATATTTTTCAACAAAGTTAAACACCTATTTATGACAAAAAAAAAAAAATCCTTCTAGAAAGTACTCATAGAAGAAACCTACCTCAACATAAAAAGACTAGATATGACAAAGCCACAGAAAACATTCTCAACCATGAAAAACTGAAAGCATTTTCTCTAAGATCAGGAACAAGACAAGGGTGCCCACTAGCCACTATTATTCAGCATATTTTGGAAGTCCTGCCACAGCAATCAGATCAGAAAAGAAGTAAAACTCTCACTATTTGCAGATGACATCATACTATACATAGAAAACCCTAAAGATTCTACCAGAAAATTACTAGAGCTAATCAAAGAATATAGTAAAGTCACAGTATATAAAAGTAATACACAGAAATTCCTTGTATTTCTATAAACTAGTGATGAAAATATCAGAAAGAAAATTTAAGGAAACAATTCAAGTCATCACTGCAATAACAACAAAAATGAAATACCTAGAGACACATACCTAAATAAACATACCTAAAGACACAAAGGACTTGTATGCAGAAAATTATAAGACACTGATGAAAGAAATAAAAGATGACACAAACAGATGGATAGATATACCATGTTCTT
Source organism: Capra hircus (assembly GCF_001704415.2). NCBI lineage: Eukaryota > Metazoa > Chordata > Mammalia > Artiodactyla > Bovidae > Capra > Capra hircus. Next base: position 17,768,320 of record NC_030831.1, on the reverse strand, counting down.
GAATTGGAAGAATCAATATTGAGAAAGTTACTATACTACCCAAAATAATCTACAGATTCAGTGCAATCCCTATCAAATCACTAATTGTATTTTTGGCAGAACTAGAATAAAAAAAGTTCACATTTTGTATGGAAACACAAAAGACCCAAAATAGCCAAAGCAATTTTGAAAAAGAATAGATATGAAGGAATTTATCTTCCTGACGTCAGGCTATACTACAAAGCTGCAGTCATTAAGAGAGTGTGGCATTGGCATAAGAACAGAAATTTAGACCAATAGGACAAAATAGAATGCCCCGAGATAAACCCACATGCCTATGGGCACCTTATCTTTGATAAAGGAGGCAAGAATATATAATGGAGAAAAGACAGCTTCTTTGATAACTAGTGCTTCAAAAACTATACAGGTATACATGTAAAAGAATGAAACTATAACATTTTCTAATACCATACACAAAAATAAACTCAAATGGATTAAAGATTTCAATGTAAAGCCAGAATGTATAAAACTCTTAGAGGAAAACATAGATGGTATCCTCTTTGACATACATCACAGCAAGATCCATTTTGACCCACCCCTTAGAGTAATGGAAACAAGCAAACAAAAAAAGTAAACAAATGGGACTTAATTAAACTTAGAAGCTTTTGCACAGCTGAAGAAACAGTCAACAAGATAAAAACAGGACCCTCAGCATGGGAGAAAAGAATTGCAAATGAAACAGCTGACAAGGGATCAGTCTCCAAACTATAAAAGCAGCTCTTGCTGCTCACTACAAGGAAAACAAACAACCCAATTAAAAAAAAAAAAAAAAAAAAAGAACCAAATATCTAAACACATTTCTCCAAAGAAGACGTATAGATGGCTAACAAATACATGAGAAGATGCTCAGCATTGTTCATTATTAGAGAAATGCAAATCAAACCTGCAATGAGGTATCACCTCATACTGGTCAGGATGGTCATCATTTTTTTTTTTTTTTTAATTTTAAAATCTTTAATTCTTACATGTGTTCCCAAACATGAACCCCCCTCCCACCTCCCTCTCCATAACATCTCTCTGGGTCATCCCCATGCACCAGCCCCAAGCATGCTATATCCTGCGTCAGACATAGACTGGCGATTCAATTCTTACATGATAGTATACATGTTAGAATGCCATTCTCCCAAATCATCCCACCCTCTCCCTCTCTCTCTAAGTCCAAAAGTCCGTTATACACATCTGTGTCTTTTTTGCTGTCTTGCATACAGGGTGGTCATTGCCATCTTTCTAAATTCCATATATATGTGTTAGTATACTGTATTGGTGTTTTTCTTTCTGGCTTACTTCACTCTGTATAATCAGCTCCAGTTTCATCCATCTCATCAGAACTGATTCAAATGAATTCTTTTTAACGGCTGAGTAATACTCCATTGTGTATATGTACCACAGCTTTCTTATCCATTCATCTGCTGATGGACATCTAGGTTGTTTCCATGTCCTGGCTATTATAAACAGTGCTGCGATGAACATTGGGGTACATGTGTCTCTTTCAATTCTGGCTTCCTCAGTGTGTATGCCCAGCAGTGGGATTGCTGGGTCATAAGGTAGTTCTATTTGCAATTTTTTAAGGAATCTCCACACTGTTCTCCATAGTGGCTGTACTAGTTTGCATTCCCACCAACAGTGTAGGAGGGTTCCCTTTTCTCCACACCCTCTCCAGCATTTATTGCTTGCAGATTTTCGGATCGCAGCCATTCTGACTGGTGTGAAGTGGTTCCTCATTGTGGTTTTAATTTGTGTTTCTCTAATAATGAGTGATGTTGAGCATCTTTTCATGTGTTTGTTAGCCATCCATATGTCTTCTTTGGAGAAATGTCTATTTAGTTCTTTGGCCCATTTTTTGATTGGGTCGTTTATTTTTCTGGAATTGAGCTGCAGAAGTTGCTTGTATATTTTTGAGATTAGTTGTTTGTCAGTTGCTTCATTTGCTATTATTTTCTCCCATTCCGAAGGCTGTCTTTTCACCTTGCTTATATTTTCCTTTGTTGTGCAGAAGCTTCTAATTTTAATTAGATCCCATTTGTTTATTTTTGCTTTTATTTCCAGAATTCTGGGAGATGGATCATAGAGGATCCTGCTGTGATTTATGTCTGAGAGTGTTTTGCCTATGTTCTCCTCTAGGAGTTTTATAGTTTCTGGTCTTACATTTAGATCTTTAATCCATTTTGAGTTTATTTTTGTGTGCGGTGTTAGAAAGTGATCTAGTTTCATTCTTTTACAAGTGGTTGACCAGTTTTCCCAGCACCACTTGTTAAAGAGATTATCTTTACTCCATTGTATATTCTTGCCTCCTTTGTCAAAGATAAGGTGTCCACATGTGTGTGGATTTATCTCTGGGCTTTCTATATGTCTGTTTTTGTGCCAGTACCATACTGTCTTGATGACTGTGGCTTTGTAGTAGAGCCTGAAATCAGGTAAGTTGATTCCTCCAGTTCCATTCTTATTTCTCAAGATTGCTTTGGCAATTCGAGGTTTTTTATATTTCCATACAAATCTTGAAATTATTTGTTCTAGTTCTGTGAAAAATATGGCTGGTAGCTTGATAGGGATTGCATTGAATTTGTAAATTACTTTGGGTAGCATACTCATTTTCACTATATTGTTTCTTCCGATCCATGAACATGGTATATTTCTCCATCTATTAGTGTCCTCTTTGATTTCTTTCATCACAGACAATAAATGCTGGAGAGGATACAAAAAAAAGGGAACCCTCTTCCACTGTTGGTGGGAATGTAAATTCATACCACAGAGAGCAGTATGGAGATTTCTTTAAAAAACATTAATAGAACTACAATATGCCCTAAGATCCTATTACTGGATTAGAATCCCATTACTGGATACCCTGAGAAAATCATAATCAAGAGAGATACATGTACCCCCAATATTTGTTACAGCACTTTTTACTATAGCTAGGACATAGACACAACCTAAATGACCATTGATGGATACATGGACACAGAAATTGTGGTACATGTATACAATGGAATGTTACTCAGCTATAAAAAAAGAGCACATTCAAGCCAGTCCTAATGAGATAGATGAATCTAGAGCCTATTACACAGAGTGTAGTATGTCAGAAAGAAAAAGGTGAATATTTTATATTACACATGCATATGGAATCTAGAAAATTGATACTGATGAACATCTTTGCAGGGCAGCGATGGAGACTCAGACATAGAGAACAGACTTGTGGACCCAGAAGGGGAAAGAGGGTGGGACAAATGAAACGAATATATATGAAAACATACATTGCCATATACAAAATAGATAGCAAGTGGGAATTTGCTATGTGACACAAGTAGCTCAAGCCAGTGCTCTGTGACAACCTAGAGGGGTGGGATGGGATGGAAGATGGAGGGGGAGGCAGTTTCAGGAGGGAGGGGACATATGTACACCTGTGGTTAATTTACATTGATATATGACAGAAACCAACACAATGTTGTAAAGCAACTATCGTCCATTAAAAACAAAGAAAGAAAAAAGAAAAAAAGACTGGCTCTTTTTTTTGCATTTCAAAAAAAAAGAAATATGCAGAAAATCAAGTAGACTGAAAACTACCTACCAACTCACTGTAATTGATATTTATAAATATTCAACCCAACAACAACTGTATACATGTTATTTTCAAGTGCACAAAGATATTTTACCAAGGAAGAGACTGTAGTTGACTATGTACTCAGTCTCTCAGTAGTATCTGATTCTTTGCAACTGCATGGACTTTAGTACACCAATATCCTCTGTCCATGGAATTTTCCAGGGAAGAATACTGGAGTAAGTTGCATTTCCTACTCTATAGTGACCATATTGATAGTAACTATAAAGCTTGTTAATAAATATAGAATAATTCAAGTCACTATGAAATGTTTTCTCTAATCACAGTGGAATTAAATTAATAATCAATTACAGAAACATGTCTGAAAATTCACAAATATCTGACCACTAAATAATGTGTTTTTAAAAATGCAGTGGACAAAATAAAAGCAAAATAAAGCTATAATGTATTTTATCTAAATAAAAATCAAAATGTAACATATCAAATGTGTGTAATGTCACTAAAGTTGCATTTTGGAAAAATTTTAGAATACAAACAACTGTATTTAGGAAAGAAAAGAAGTCCATAACCTAAGTAAACTGTCACCTTAAAAGTATGACTAAAGGCAAATTATTTTTTAAAAGTAAACAAAAGAAAGAAATAATAGCCACAAATGTAAAAATATATGAAACAGAAAGAGAAAAGCAACAAAAATAACAGTAACCCAAAGTTGATTCTGTGAGGTAATCAATAAAATGGATAAAACTCTAGTCTTACTAAGGAAAAGAGCAAGATAAGGAGGGGAAATACAAATGGTCAATATCAGCAATAAGAGAGAAAACATCACTACACATTTTATAGCTACTTAAAGGATAATAAACTTCATGCTCATGCTAAACTGGACAGTTCAGGTTAAGTGAAAATTTTCATTGAAAGATAAGTATTATCAAAGTGTTCTCAATAGCTAATAAACCAAATGATCCTATTTATAATAAAAATATAAATTTCATAGTTTGAAACTTTTCAACAAAGAAACTACAGGCCCAAATGACTACTTTGGTAAATTCTATGAAAATATTTGGAAAAGAATTAATAACAATTTTACACAATTCCTGTAGAAAATTGAGGTTGATTCTTGCTCTTCCAGGTTACATTACTTTGATGCTAAGAGAAGACAGACTTATAAAGTAGAAAACTACTTTGAAAACATGCAAAGATTCAAGACAAACTTTAAGCAGTTCCTACAATATATGTCTGCTAAGTCTCTTCAGTCGTGTCCAACTCTATGTGACCGCAGAAATGGTAGCCTACCAGGCTCCCCAGTCCCTGGGATTCTCCAGGCAAAAACACTGGAGGAGTTGCCATTTCCTTTTCCAATGCATGAAAGTGAAAAGTGAAAGTGAAGTCGCTCAGTCGTGTCCGACTCTTAGCGACCCCATGGACTGCAGCCTACCAGGCTCCTCTGTCGATAGGAGTTGCCAGGCAAGAGTACTAGAGTGGGGTGCCATTGCCTTCTCCTAAAATATATGTAATAGGAATGAAAATATACCATGATGAAGTGTATTTTATTTCAGAAATTGATGATTAGTTTAATATTTGAAAATAAATCATTTAATTCATGAAGTTAAGAAACCAAAAAAGAAACTCACATAAACCTCTAAGTAGACACATTTGAAAATTTTCAATATCTATTCCTGATAAAGACTGTGAGAAAACTAGGAATAGGATGAAACTTTCTCAACCTAATAAAAGGTATCTATGAAAAATGTCATACTAAATGTAAAAGGTTAAATGCCTTCCTTTTAGGACAAACAACAAAATAGGAAAGCCACTTCTCAGAATTTCTTTTCCACACTGTACCAAAACTGCCAGCTAGCACCATCAGAGTAGAAAAAGAAATAAATGCATCAGATTAAAAAGAAAACAAAATGATTTTTATTTGCAGACAAACTATAAATACATAAAATGTCTGATAAAATCTACAAAGTGTTACTAGAGCAAATATGCATATTTAGTAAGGTTGGCACTCTGAAAAACCACATCCAAGAAACAACTTCGCTTTTATACACTGGCAACAAATTTGAGAAATTTAAAATTTAAATTGTCATTTACCATATTGCCAAAAATGTAAAATACTTAGGGTTAAATCTGGCAAAATATTTCCAACATTTGTATGCTAAAAACTGGAAAAAAAAAAAAAACAACATTCTTAGCAAAATTCAACAACTCTTTCAAAAGGAGACCAATATTTTGCTCATAAGTCAGAAAACTCAATATGTAGCAAAACAAATTTCCCAGAAATTAACACATAGATTGGATATAACCCAAGTAAAAATTCGAGCAGAATTGTTGTATTAATTGACAACCAAAACCTAAAATTTCATAGAAATGAAAAAAATCCTAGAATAGCCAAAATAGTTTTCAACAAGGAGAATGCATTTAGAGTTAAAACTGTCTGAACTCAAGACTTATAAATCTACACTTGGTCTTGATGAAGAAATAAACACATAGATTTAATGATCAAAATGGAGTTTGGAGGTAGTCCCACATATATAAGGAGAAGTGATTTTCATAGAAAGCACAAAGGCAATTCAGCGGAAAAAAAAATAACTGATTCAAAAAATGGTACCAGAAAAATTAGATATTACTTGCTAAGAAATGAATGTTGATCAGTACCTTACCATATACAAAAACTGACTCAAAATTAATCATAGAGTTGAATAAAAACTGAAAAATATGTAACATTTACAACAAACGGCTCCTTTGCCATCTGAGGTTAGTCAAATATTAGTTAGATTCAATACAAAAGAACAAAATATTAAAGACAACTTGATAAACTGTAATTTATCAAAATTAGGAACCTAGGCCGTTTGATACATGGTGCTAAGAGAATTAATATACAAGTGTAATTTCTCTTTGAAGAAAATAATTGCAAAACATACCTCTAATACAATACGTTCAGTTAAAATACCAAAAAAGATCTCTTGGAATTCAATAATAAGGATGGAAGCAATCCAATAAAAATATGGGCAAATGATTGCACACAAACTTTCAGCAAAGATGTACAGATGACAAATGAGTACAGGAAACAAAATACTTAATTCCATTTGCCATTAGAAAAACGCAATTTAAAACCACAAAGAGAAACCTCTATACACCTGTTCCAGAATGTCTAAAATTAGGAAAAGATTGAGTATGTAAAAGATCTGAACTCTCAAATACTGTTTGTGGGGATATGGAATAGTATAACAATTTGAGCAATTGTTCAGCAGTTTTCTAAAGAGTTAAACATGCTTTTACCATTTGACCAAGGTATTCCACTCCCAGGTATCTACTTATGATAAATGATAAAATTTATGTTCGCACATGGACTTGTACATGAATATTCACATCATCTTTATTTGCAATAGACAAAAGCTTGAGTAAATCTGTATGTTCCTCAAATGGTGAATGGTTAAATAAATTGTATCCCTACACAGTGGTATACCACTTGGGAATAAAAAAGAATGAACTATTGATGCAGGCAACAACATTGATGTCTCTCAAAATAATTGTGCAGAGGGAAAGAAGCCAAATAATAAAGAATACCTCCTGCAGTATTAGATTTAAATAAGATTTCAGAAAATCCGAACTAATCTACACTGACACTAAGCAGATCAATTCTTACCTGCTGCTGCTGCTAAGTCACTTCAGTCATGTCTGACTCTGTGTGACCCCAGAGATGACAGCCCACCAGGCTTCCCCATCCCTGGGATTCTCCAGGCAAGAACACTGGAGTGGGTTGCCATTTCCTTCTCCAATGCATGAAAGTGAAAGTCGTTCACTCGTGTCCGACTCTTCGTGACCCCATGGACTGCAGCCTACCAGGCTCCTCTGCCCATGGGATTTTCCAGGCAAGAGTACTGGAGTGGGGTGCCATTGCCTTCTCCGATTCTTACCTGAGGAATAGACAAAACCAGTAGGGCAGGAAAAAAGAACTAATAGGGGCACAAGGAAATTTTGGGGAGTGATGCATCTTGATTGTGGTAATAATTTTGCTTTTATACACATATTTTAAAACTTATCAAACTGTATGTTTTAAATATACACAGTTTGCTATATGCCAATTTTACCTATATATAGTTGTTTAAAAAGTGTGGATACTTCTTAAATCATTTTAAAATTTAGTTATTATTTTAATTGGAGGCTAATTACTTTACAATATTGTGTGTTTTGCCATATATTGACATGAGTCAGCAATGGGACCATATAGTGACATGAGTCAGCCATGGGTGTACATGTGTCCCCCATTCCGAACACCCCTCCCACCTCACTCCCCATCCCATCCCTCTAGGTTGTCCCAGTGCACAGGCTTTGAGTGCCCTGTTTCATGCATCAAATTTGGACTGGTGATCTATCTCACATATGATAATATACATGTTTCAATGGTATTCTCTCAAATCATCCCACCTTCGCCTTCTCCCACAGAATCCAAAAATCTGTTCTTTATATCTGTGTCTCTTCTACTGTCTCACATGTCGGTTCAGTTTAATTCAGTCATCACCTCCAATAACTTTGTTTGTAGTGATACTTTCTAAGGCCCACTTGAGTTCACATTCCAGGATGTCTGGCTCTAGGTGTTTGATCAGTTCAGTTCTGTTCAGTTCAGTCGCTCAGTCATGTCCGACTCTGAGACCCCATGAACCGCAGCAAGCCAGGCTTCCCTGTCCATCACCAACTCCCAGAGTTCACTCAAACTCAGTCCATCGAGTCAATAATGCCATCCAGCCTTCTCATCCTCTGTCGTCCCCTTCTCCTCCCGCCCCCAATCCCTCCCAGCATCAGAGTCTTTTCCAATGAGTCAACTCTTCACATGAGGTGGCCAAATTACTGGAGTTTCAGCTTTAGCATCATTTCTTCCAAAGAAATCCCAGGGTTGATCTCCTTCAGAATGGACTGGTTGGATCTCCTTGCAGTCCAAGGGACTCTCAACAGTCTTCTCCAATACCACAGCTCAAAAGCATCAGTTCTTCAGTGCTCAGCTTTCTTCACAGTCCAACTCTCACATCCATACATGACTACTAGAAAAACCATAGCCTTGACTAGATGGACCTTAGTCGGCAAAGTAATGTCTCTGCTTTTGAATATGCTATCTAGGTTGGTCCTAACTTTTCTTCCAAGGAGTAAGCGTCTTTTAATTTCATGGCTGCTATCACCATCTGCAGTGATTATCTTAGTCGTGAAGATCTTTTTTGTAGAGTTCTTCTGTGTATTCTTGCCACCTCTTCTTAATATCTTCTGCTTCTGTTAGGTCCATACCATTTCTGTCCTTTATCAAGCCCATCTTTGCATGAAATATTCCCTTGGTATCTCTAGTCTTTCCCATTCTGTTGTTTTTCTCTATTTCTTTGCATTTATTGCTGAGGAATGCTTTCTTATCTCTCCTTGCTATTCTTTGGAACTCTGCATTCAATGCTTATATCTTTCCTTTTCTCCTTTGCTTTTGGCTTCTCTTTTTTTCACAGCTATTTGTAAGGCCTCTCCAGACATTCATTTTGCTTTTTTGCATTTCTTTTCCATGGGGATGGTCTTGATCCCTGTCTCCTGTACAATGTCACAAACCTCTGTCCCTAGTTCATCAGGCACTGTATCAGATCTAGTCCCTTAAATCTATTTCTCACTTGCACTGTATAATCATAAGGGATTTGATGGTCTAGTGGTTTTCCCTACTTTCTTCAATTTAACTCCGAATTTGGTAATAAGGTCATCATTGCCATCTTTCTAAATTCCATATATAATGTGTTAATATACTGTATTGATGTTTTGCATTCTGACTGGCTTCATTCTGTATAGTAGGCTCCAGTTTCATCCACCTCATCAGAAATGATTCAAATGTGTTCCTTTTATTAGCTGAGTAATATTCCATTGTGTAAATGTACCACAGCTTTCTTATCCATCTCTCTGCTGATGGGATATAGGTTGCTTACATGTCCTAACTATTGTAAACAGCACTGTGATGAACTTTGGGGTACATGTGTCTCTTTTAATTTTGGTTTCTTTGATGTGTATGCCCAGAAGTGGGATTGCTGGGTTGTATGCCAGTTCTATATCCAGTTTTTAAGGACTCCTCACACTATTCTCCATAGTGGCTGTACTAGTTTGCATTCCTACCAACATTGTAAGAGGGTTCCCTTTTCTCCACACCATATCCAGCAATTATTGTTTGTAGACTTTTTGCTAGCAGCCATTCTGACTGGCATGAGATGGTACCTCATTGTGGTTTTGATTTGCATTTCTCTGTTAATGAGTGATGTTGAGCAATTTTTCATGTGTTTGTTAGCCATCTGTATGTCTTCTTTGGAGAAATGTCTGTTTAGTTCTTTGGCCCATTTTTTTGACTGGGTCATTTATTTTTCTGGTATTGAGCTTCACAAGCTGCTTGTATATTTTTGAGATTAATTCTTTGTCAGTTGCTTTGTTTGCTATTATTTTCTCCCATTTTGAAGGCCATCTTTTCACCTTGCTTATATTTTCCTTTGTTGTGCAAAAGCTTTTATGTTTAATGGGTCCCATTTGTTTATTTTTGCTTTTATTTCCATTACTCTGGGAGGTGGGCCATAGAAGATCTTGCTGTGATTTATGTCAGAGTGTGTTTTGCCTAGTTTTCCTCTAGGGGTTTTATAGTTTCTGTTCTTACATTTAGATGGTTAATCCATTTTGAATTTATTTTTGTGTATGGTGTTAGAAAGTGTTCTAGTTTCATTCTTTTACAAGTGGTTGACCAGTTTTCCAAGCATCACTTGTTAAAGAGATTGTCTGTTCTCCATTGTATATTTTTGCCTCCTTTGTCAAAGATAAGGTGTCCATATGTGTGTGGATTTATCTCTGAACTTTCTATTTTGTTCCATTGTTCTATATTTCTGTCTTTGTGCCAGTACCATACTGTCTTGATGACTGAAGCTTTGTAGTATAATCTGAAATCAGGCAGGTTGATTCCTCCAACTCCATTCTTCTTAAGATTGCTTTGGCTATTTGAGGTTTTTTGTATTTTCATACAAATTGTGAGATTATTTGTTCTAGTTCTATGAAAAATACCATTGGTAAGTTGATAGAAATTGCACTGAATGTATAGGTTGCTTTGGGTAGTATCCTTATTTTCACTATATTGATTCTTCCAATCCATGAACATGGTATATTTCTCCATCTACTTGAGTAATGTTTAATTTCTTCCATCAGTGTTTTATAGTTTTCTATATATAGGTCTTCTGTTTCTTTAGCTAGATTTATTCCTAAGTATTTTGTTCTTTTCATCACAGTGGTGAATGGGATTGTTTCCTTAATTTCTCTTTCTGGTTTCTCATTTTTATTGTATAAGAATGTAAGGGATTTATGTGTATTATTTTACATCCTGAAAAATTTACTATATTGATTAATTACCTCTAGTAATTTTCTGGTGGTTTCTTTAGGGTTTTCTATGTAGAGGATCTTGTCATCTGCAAACAATGAGAGGTTTACTTCTTCTTTTTCAATCTGGATTCCACTCTACTATTCTTTCCTGGAAAAATCCCATGGACAGAGGAACCTGATGGGCTATAGTCCTTGATGAGGCAGAGTCAGGCATGATTTAGCATTTGTGCACGCAGGCAAGCACATTTTATCACTACTATATATAGCCTGCTTTGTAGCAGGAAATGGAATCCTATAGTGTGTTCAAAAATACACACATGTTGATTTGAGTATATTCCAGGAATACATATTCTACAAATTAAAAATCTATTAATAAAGTTCACTACTTAGCAGATCAAAGAAAAAACCCTGTATAATCATTTTATAAATGTTTGACATTATTCAACTAACTTTCATAACTAAAAATATATTCTGTTTTAACACATTTTTCTCATGAAGCATATCTGTCAGAAACTGTAAAAAATATTGAACTCAATAGTAAAAACTTAAAAAAATCTTACCTTTAGTTTTAAAAGCAAAAAGAGTGTTCACTATCACCACTTCAGTGGTGTATTAAAGGCTTTTGTTATTACAGTTATATAGTAAAAATAAATAAAGCATAAAAGAATCAGAAATGTAAAAAAATATCATTAAGATTGCTTATATTAAAAGAAATACAAGACAATCAATAGACTATTAGAGTTAGTAAGAGAGTTCATCAAGACTGTTTGTTCTGACTATATATTATAAATTAATGTCATTTCTATAAACCAGCAATTATAAAATATCATTTTAAAGTGATACTTTTTAAAATAAAATATTCTAAGATAACTATGATTTACCTTATGTAAAATATGTCAGAACTTCATAGAGAAAATTATAAAGCTTTATTGAAGACAGCATATATTGTAAGATTGGATTTCTCCCATAATTATGTATTGACAGACTTCCAAAAAACCCAACCAGATTGTAAATTTATCATAAAAGTCATATGATAAAACTAAGGGCTTTTAATACCCAAGACAATTTTGAAGAGCAAGGCTGATACCAGATACCACAAAACGATATGCTGAATTTTATTTAATCTAGACTATATAAAATGATATTTTCAAATTAAATTATATATCTAAATACTCTCTAATGGCAAACATGCATAAACTTTTACTTTTATATGTATTAAAAGAACTCTTAGGCTTATATATATGCATGTAGGCATAGTGTGTAAACATATATACACATATACATACATACACCTGTGCATATATATAAAGAAAATACAAGTGAAATTAATTGACTAAGATATTATGGAAACATTTTCATATTCAGAGGCTGAATTTTCTGAATTACCTTTTCATTCAGAGTTATCATTGTTTATATTTTTTCTTATACTACTATATTTTGCATCAAAGTGAGTGCTGGTTATTCTCATTTCCTTAAAAAGTGCTTCACTATTAGCTCCATAATTTTCACTCAAGCTGTAGATACCTATTCTTTAAATTTTAATGCTGGCATTTTGTTGATCTCACCAAAAGGTATCAATAAAACATTTTCAGATAATTTCTGGAACCCATATTCTTTCCTTGAATAATTATTAAATGATTTGTTGACTGAAACAGAGAGATTATGATTATTCTGTCATGCTACCAGGGATACCAATTAAATTAATGCATAAGTAGACACATTGCATATTTCCCATCACAAATGCCCTCTGGCTTAGAGTGACTGCAAGATACCATCAATTTTAACATGTGTCCTAATTGTAAAGATATTAAAATATAAAAATATGTGTATTATAATTGTTGAAATATGGCAATGTAGACCAAACTTTAGTCTCATTATTAATCAGTAGAGAATGGATATGGACTATTCAACAAGTGAAAAGATGTGTTCATGTGTGGTTATTGCATCATGATTGGAAACAATAAAAATTAAATTAAAAATCTTGGAAACAACAAAAATATCCAAAATCTGTGTGATAGATAAGTAAATTGTTGGCCTTTTCTAAATAAAATAATTTACTGAGGTGAATACAAATGAACTCGAGTTATATATTTCAACATAGATGACTCACAGAATCAAAAGCAAAACAGATAAATGATCTATATTTTAAAGTGACAGAATAAATAGTTAAAATAAATTCAACAAAACTATATATAAAATATGATTAAATCTTAAAAATTAAACACAGAAAGAAAAGTATGTAAAATATTTTGACAAATTATGATACCATAATTATAAAAATGTTTAAAAGATAATACCATAAATCACACAAAATACCTAAAGTTCCACATGTATAGAAAATGAGGGTATGGTAGAGAAAGGAAGTGGGGAGAAGTCTTTGTCAAAGGGAAAATAAAGAGAGAGAAAGGCTACTTGTACTAGGAAAAGAGGAAACTGTGGTGATCACTTGAGGGAGATGGATTAATTTTGTGCAAATACAGACACAAAAGGGCTTCCCTGATAGCTCAGTTGGTAAAGAATCCACGTGAATACAGGAGATCCTGGTTGGATTCCTGGGTCAGGAAGATCTGCTCGAGTTAGGGATAGACTACCCACTCCAGTATTCATGGGCTTCCCTTGTGGTTCAGCTGGTAAAGAATCTGCCTGCAATGCAGGAGACCTGGCTTTCATCCCAGGGTTGGGAAAATCCCCTGGAGAAGGGAAAAGAAACATGGCTATTTCTATCACCAAAGTCTTACATAATTTCTTTTCCAAACTTAACATTTTCCAGGGGATATATGATCATATTTGGATGGAAAACACCATTGGCATATTTGTTATGGCATTAGTTATTTCATAAAAGTTGAATAAATTTATTTTAAGCCCTACATTGAAGAGATAATTTTGCTGGGCATTGTGACTTAATCTTGGTAAAACAGAATCTTGTTTAGCCATTTATCTCAATAATATATATTTATCTCAATAGTATCTCATTTATCTCAATAATGCCCTGAATTCTTAAGTTGAATGTCTTAAGTTGAATAGTCCCTTTCATCCTCATTATTGTGTTTATATGCCCATGTAGCAAAGAAGTAGCTCCTACAGATTTTGCTCATTGATCCTTGAAGGTTGAATTAATTTTAGTTCCTTTAAAGAACAAAGAGCAGGGAGAATTCCAACAATAGCAGCCTATTTGGCTCTGTAAAGACTTTCTTCTGTTGAAGCAGAACTTCCAAAGACTAAGTCAAGTGCCTGCCTTTAAAAAAAGCAATATTTTTCTCATTCTTTTAGCTGTTATTGTTTAAAATGTGAATCACTTCTTCCTCAAGACAGGAAAAAAGACACAGATGTGTATACCGGACTTTTGGACTCAGAGGGAGAGGGAGAGGGTGGGATGATTTGGGAGAATGGGAATTCTAACATATATACTGTCATGTAAGAATTGAATCGCCAGTCCATGTCTGACGTAGGGTGCAGCTTGCTTGGGGCTGGTGCATGGGGATGACCCAGAGAGATGTTGTGGGGAGGGAGGTGGGAGGGGGGTTCATGTTTGGGAACGCATGTAAGAATTAAAGATTTTAAAAAAAAATAAAATAAAATGACTATTGTGAATATTTAAAAAAAATAAAATAAAATGTGAATCACACATAGACCAATTAAATTATAAAACAAAAGCATACTATAAGCAATTTCACCTTCACACACTTTTGTAGATACTAAAATATGCAAATACTTTGTGGTTTACAATATACTTTCAGTGACACTGGTCTATTTGGCCCATACAACAGATCAATGACAGAAGCTAGACTAATATTATGTTTCTTGTACTAAAATGAGAAAAATGAACTCTTGAAAATTACTTTTTAAGTTGACATGAGGGAGTATTGCCACAAACCATATCAAACTGGGAGATCTTTTGAATACCTGAGGATATTAGCCAGGAAAAGCTTATTTCATTTGTTTTGTTTCTATTTTTGTACAATAGTTCCTCAGGGTTCCAAATATAATCTAGTGGCTAAATCCAAAGAGCAGCAAGTAAACAATAACATTAGCTACTGGTTTGCAAACTGGCCCCATAAGCAGAGGGCAAGGTGAGATCAAAGACAGAGGCAGCCACTCCAGGTTGGTGGAAAGCAGTATTAAAAAGGGAACTTGCATTGGAGGCTCGTCTTTTGCATCTCAGTACTAGCTGGTCCCAGCTAGAATCTTACAGAGGCCTCAATGGAGTTCAGTGTCATACATGTCCAGATTGTCTCATCAAAGCACTACTCTTTCATGGCTGCACCTTTAAAACCTACTCCCACTGTGGGAATGGTAGGCAGAGGATTCATAACAAGGACAGAGGAGAGATGAGGAGCCTGTTTGCCCAGATCCAGTTCTGGGGTCAATAGGTAGTCACATTCAATGACTTCTAACATTACAAAGACTCATGTAGTTTGGGATACTTCTCTCTGGAAGACAGCCCTCCATTAATTATTTTCTAATCCTTTTACTGTTTATATATCTCAGCTTTAAATAGGTCTTTCTTTAAAAAGGACATTGGATTTTCAAGGGTAATTTCAGAACATTTGAAATGAAAAGGGTGTTGAATAAATCCAAATGATGCCTAAGTTGAATAGAGAAAAAGTTGAGAAAAACAGTTTTGATAGGTATGGGCTGTGAGGATGGAAGTAATTGGAGAGCTCATTAATGTCTGGATCATACATCCTTATTGGAGTGTCACTGACTTTTCAGAAGGGAGGCTTTCAAAGGATCTAAGCATGTGGCAATACTTTTGGATCAGGTGAGTACTTGGCATAACTGTTCAAGAAAAGGTATATAGGTTCGTTGAAGGCAACTTCCTTCACTGCAGTAAAGGTGTACATTCTGATATCCTCTACCTTTCATTTCAAAATAACTCAGAAAACTAATTGATCTCTAGCCCAGGCCCCATGTAGTTGGTACGGAATGTTCAGTGGATGAATAGAGAAATATTCTGAACTAGTTCCTCTTCTGTTGACACTTCAGTTTTCCTGGCAGTCAACTGGAAGCTATTTGACTTTGTGGCTTTATTTGCTGTGACAGCTATATAATAGGTATAACTGCTTCCTTTGGTAGTGCCCATGGGTACCTGTAGGTGCTACCTGTATGTAGCAGAGAGTAGTAGAAGTAAGCTTTCAAAGGAATCTTCCCTCCATTCTGCTGAGAGATGACATTCAGAAAGAGTTGAGGCTGACTGTAAAACCTTGGATTTAAGCTTTAAACCAACATAAATTGCTTTGGATGGGCAAGAGCTTTATATTTTTATTCTGTTGATCCAATGCCTGTCCTTCTACTTAGCCCCCATACTCACAGCTCACCTGTCCCTTCTCACATTGCTGTCTCTAGAATGGAACTGTACTCTCTGAGTCTCTGTTTCCTTTGCATTCTCGGCAGAGCTGTGTACCAGTTTATTAGAAGCTTCAGTTCAGTGGAGAGCAAATGTGAAGCGTTATTTTTCTCTAGTCACTGCCTCTACTATGTCTAGCCACCACCCCTTTCTAACAGCTCAGTTAGATCTCAAAGCTTTTTGTTCAAACCATTTCATCACTTTAAAAAATTAAATATACAGTCTAGTTAAAAGTTCCAAATTCCAACTTGATTTAAGTTATTGTCTTTCCTTTTGTCAAGGGCAAGCAGGCTTGTAACTCAAGGGAGTAGCAATGGAGTTTGGTATCTATCCTTATACTACTCCTGTTCCAGATAGAGTCTGTGGAGTGGGTACGGTCTTAACCTAGGGCACCTTTTTCCCTCCATTTTGAGAACAAAGTTTTGTTGTGCTTGGATGCTGGAAGTGAAAATTAAGTAGAGGCGCTTTGCATATAATTTTATTTTTCATCTTCTTACAAAGGAAGAGAGGCATGAAGCATCTGTGTCTTGTTCCAGCCAGAACTGGCTCTATCAGTAGCCCCTAGCCTACAGCTATAGACTACATGTAAATGTGGGTGGTCTGCTTGTAGTTTGGAGTTGTGCTAAGCTTCATCCTGGCCCCTTTTGTCACTAAGAGCACCCACCAAAGAGGGACAGCCTTGTCACATGTTACTCTCACCTCCATGACTTTGTGTCGTCTAAGCTCTGTCTAAGATCTTGTCGTCACAGGAAATGCTGAATGCTCTGCAGTTCTGTTCTGTATCTTCAGTAGGTTCAGGGAAAACTGCCACAGTTCTTAGTCACAGTGCCATTGAAATTACTCTAGTAAATCACTGCATTCAGAAATCTGCATGCTCATAGATCCTCAAGCTCTGGGAATCACTTGAAAAGTTCAGAAATCTCTCATCACACAGCTCTTCACTAGGCATTTGGACTGCAGATTCCATATTTCAGAAAGCCCTCCTCTAATTAAAATATCAGTCTTTACAGGAATGCTTCCAAGGCTACCCTCACTTAGCAGCTCTCCACTAAGAGTAGGGGTGTAACTTCTCACCACAAACACTGGACTCTCAGTCCCTCCTAGTTCCTCAACTTCCCTCTACCATCTTCTGATGTTAACAGGAAGTGAGACTTGCTTAGAGGTTAGTGGTAGCAGAATACACTCTGCCAGAAAACACTTGATGAGCTCAAAAGAGCAATCGGTCCTGCTTTTCCACTGCAGCTTTTGTGAAATTAGTATTGACTAATCACCCTAATTTGTCCCCAGTTTTGGGATCTACTTGCAATTGTAAAACAATAAGAGATATCCAAAATCTCCACCTCATTCCAAAATTGTACATAGACAGAAACAATATTGGTGGTTTATTCTAAGACTTCCTTGGAAAAGAGAATTTTAGAGAAAGCCAAAAATTCTGATTCCTAACACAAAGTTTATAATTTCCTGAAACCCAAGGGAAGCTGTACTAGGCTTCCTCAAATGTTCTCTTTCTTTGTGTGTGTGTGTAAATGGTTTTATTGAGATATAATTCACATATATATTTCATCCATTTAAGGTGACTCATTGGAAAAGAGACTGATGCTGGAAAATATTGAAAGCAGGAAGAGAAGGGGACGACAGAGGATAAGACGGTTGGATGGCATCACTGACTCCATGAACATGAGTTTCAGCAAGCTCCAGGAGTTGGTAATGGACAGGGGAGCCTAGCATGATGCAGTCCATGGGGTCTCAAAGAGTCTGACGTGACTGAGCAACTGAACTGAAAATGTACAATTGAATGGGCTTATTATATTCATGTGTATACATGACCATCATTGTAATCAATTTCAGAATATTTTCATTACCTCAACAAGAAACTCTGTGAGCCTATTTGTTTTTTCCCCCAAGTGTTTTCTGAGTTAAGGACAAAGCATTGTGAGTTAGGTTAGCCCTGATTCAAGAGCTAAAGGTTTTGGGTAAAAATCTACTGGCCAAAATGAAATCAGTATACTTTCTCATTGTATGTACATTAGTATTTCTCTATGTACTCTCCAATATTATAATTTTGTATGCTGATATCCTCATAAAAGAGGGTCTTTCTAACCCTGAACATGTATACTTATCATAGTTTTAGTGTAGTCACTTGTATTTTGAACAAAATTGTTTTGGTTTGTTATCTTTAATATGCTGCTGCTGCTGCTAAGTCACTTCAGTCATGTCTGACTCTGTGAGACCCCATAGACGGCAGCCCACCAGGCGCCCCCATCCCTGGGATTCTCCAGGCAAGAGTACTGGAGTGGGGTGCCACTGCCTTCTCCATATCTTTAATATACTAAATATCAAATCTTATGCTATATTAAAATGTTTGTACTCTCTTCAAATAATATTTGTGTTGATAAGCAATGGAACTTATTTGCATTACCTATATATTTTATACAAATAAAATTATTTAAAGAGTAATGTGCTCAAGCTTCTTTGTAATCATACAAATTTAATTATCATTAGCTTAATTTGAGATATATGGAGAAGGAAATGGAAACCCACTCCAGTATTTTTGCCTGGAGAATTTCATGGACAGAGGAGCTTGGGGGGCTACAGTCCATGGGGTCACAAAGATTCCTCCTTTACAGGAACACAATGTTACATTTTCTTTTGAGCAGGTGTTGGTAGACTCCTGAAGGAGAAAGGGGCTCTTCCATGGGTTTTGGGAAGGCTACTGACTGGTCAACAACGTAGGTGTGAGAACAGCCTATAGTCCTCTGCCGCAATCATGCATCCAAAAGGTGTAGTTCTCAGCAATCTTGCTACCGTAGCCTGGACCAGTGATCACTCTTCACAGATGGGCCTCAGTTCTGGGTGCTCCATTCAGGATTGGGGGAGGACAAACAGAAGCAACACTAGCAATCAGGGTGGAAATGAAAGCCAAGAGGGAAGTTGGGAACCATGATAAATGATGTGATGCCAAAGTGGCAAGATATGAGGAAAGAAGGGTTAGATTCAGAGAGGCATAGCCAAGGGCTGAGAGGAGACCTTTCAAGCAACTAAGTCCTGCTCAAAGCATAAGGAGCAAGCTGGACCTTTCTAATGCCATCACAGCAAGCACTGACTACTCATCGAAGGGGCTACGCCTCACTGAACCAACTTATCTCTTACTGATGTTTTCTGAAAACATGTTTTGATCAAGATGATACACTAAGTACATTACAGGTCCTAAGTTAACATGAACATAGGCCAGCCAGAAATCTCTTCAAGTTATATCCAGCCTTAAGATTTATAATTCCATTTTGTATCCATAATAAATAAGATTAAAGCATAAAGCAACTTCTTAAAGAACATTTAAGATAAAATTCATAGACATTCACATCTGAATATAATTGATATGTATTATGTAGTAACAAAATAAAAATTCCACAGTAAGTTGTCTACACATTTTCTCCTTTTAATGCACTGTTTCTGTGTCTTTGGTTTTACAAGGGATTGCATGGGACATTGGTCTAATCATCAAGGGACATAGAATTGTGTTCAGCAAGATAGAGGTTAATATAATAATCATCGAGTGGCTTATTCAAATAATAAATATTCAAGATACTCAAGAAAGAGGGCTATGATTGGCTGGTACAATTAAAGAAGGCTTCACTGAACAGGGAAAGATTGAGTTAAATCTAAAAGAACTGGAACCTAGAGAGAAATTGTGTTTCTGAAGAAAGCTAGTTAGCCCTTATGGAGGGTTTATCAGGATGCCATGCGGTCTGCAGAGGAGTTATGGAAAATCAGATTGGAAATATATAATGGATTCACACTGTGGAAGATATTTCTTATATTATTAGGAAAATTAAATCTATCATCATAACTGACTTTAGTAGCTTCACAATACATGACTAATCAATAAGTGTTTTCTGCAATTTCTCCCTACTTTATTGTTTTTCCCCTTCTTATTCCTGGATGGTATATTTGCTGCAAAGTGTTATGCAATTCCAACAAGCACTTAGTGTTTAAAACTCTCTTGAGTTCATTTGTGCATTGGCATCATTCCCTCCGTTTTATAAGCAGGACCTGTGGTCCAGTGTTTGGCAGCCATTACACGGGCCATAAGCTAGTCTGTGCTTTTGTCTCCAGATTGCATTTAGATTGTTTTACCTTGAAACACCTTCTACACTTAACTTGGCTGAGAGTGAGCTCCCTTGGCCTTTGATTTCACTTTTCTCTACTTGAGACTCATGGTTGTGGATTTGGCTGACTATTTAGCACTTAGCCCTTCTCTATTAATCTTGCCCTGGAGAGGAAAGCTTGCTCCTTGACCTCAGATGCAAGTCTTTCAGGGTGAGCCTGCCTCTTCCCTATGCAGGGGATATCTCTTTGCTTGACATGTCCATAAAGAAATCAACGTGACCTGCAGAACTGCTGAGGCTGGGAGATGGAGGGTTCTTCATTAGGCCAGTCCAATCTCTAATCAGATCTTCTCCAGTTGGCAGGAGGTGATGTGGAATTATTACTGGTTGGCTGACAGAGGAGGCCTAAGGAAGCCTGAGGAAAGTGAATATTTCTCTCCCTCCTCCTATTCCCAAAGCCACTCCCCAAGAATCACCTGACTTCTCCTCTCACCTACTGCCAAGCTCCTACTTTGTCTTCAGACCAGGCAACTTCTGAAAGAGTCATTCCTCTGAAGAAGTTTGTTTCTAAATTCTCTAAAAATTTAGTTCTTTGTAGAGAGCTTTTACAATTCTTTGTCTTACTGTATAGTACAGGGAACTCTTCTCAATATTATGCGGCAGTCTGAATGGGGGGGGGGAGACTGGGGGACAATGGATACCAGCATATCTATGGCTGAGTCCCTTTGATGTCCACATGAAACTATCAAACATTAATTGGCTATACTCCAATATGAAATGAAAAGTTAAAAAAAATTTTTTTCTCTCTGGTTGGTGGTTGGTTGGTTTAGTCACTAAGTCATGTCTGACTCTTGCAACTCCATGGACTGTAGCCTGCCAGGGTCCTCTGTCCATAGGATTCTCCAGGCAAGAATACTGGAGTGGGTTGCCAATTCCTTCTCTAGGGGATCATGCTAACCCAGGAATCAAACCCAGGTCTCCTGCATTGCAGGCAGATTCTTTACCGACTGAGCTATGCATTATGGATATTTATAGCCATGCTTTAACTTGCTCTTTAATGTTCAATTATATGTAAGTAAAGTAATCCCTTTCATGATTGTGCACATGCAAAGACACATGGTATTCAGGATCTGAAGAATGTTCTTTCGAATATCCTGTTAATACAATAGTCTGAATGGGAAATAGATGGGGAAACAGTGGAAACAGTGTCAGACTTTATTTTGGGGGGCTCCAAAATCACTGCAGATGGTGACTGCAGCCATGAAATTAAAAGACACTTACCCCTTGGAAGAAAAGCTATGACCAACCTAGATAGCATATTCAAAAGCAGAGATATTGCTTTGCCGACTAAGGTCCGTCTAGTCAAGGCTATGGTTTTTCCAGTAGTCATGTATGGATGTGAGAGTTGGACTGTGAAGAAAGTTGAGCGCCAAAGAATTGATTCTTTTGAACTGTGGTGTTGGAGAAGACTCTTGAGAGTCCCTTGGACTGCAAGGAGATCCAATCAGTCCATTTTGAAGGAGATCAGCCCTGGGATTTCTTTGGAGGGAATGATGCTAAAGCTGAAACTCCAGTACTTTGGTCACCTCTTGCGAAGAGTTGACTCATTGGAAAAGACTCTGATGTTGGAAGGGATTGGGGGCAGGAGGAGAAGGGGACAACAGAGGATGAGATGGCTGTATGTCATCACTGACTTGATGGACGTGAGTCTGAGTGAACTCCGGGAGTTGGTGCTGGACAGGGAGGGCTGGCGAGCTGCAATTCATGGGGTCGCAGAGAGTCGGACACGACTGAGCGACTGAACTGAACTGAACTGAAGATGGATTCACTTTAGAACTATTTAACAATTATACACAGTCAAGCTTGGTATGAAGAGGCTAGTTAAGTGATGTAATTCTTAATCAAAAACAGAATTTACTTTTAAAAGCATGGTTAGGATTTGTAAGTTGGAATTAATCACTTACATGTCATCATTTTTGAGACTGCATTCTACCCCACATGGCAGATAAAGACCCACACTCCAGAAGGTACACAATGTCTAGAAAGGGGAATCCTTCTATTATAGTGCTTATCATATTGTGTGATAATTTTTTATTTACATATCTTTCTTTCCATCTAGCCAGTAATATCTTAGCTTGCAGTGAATCTGTGATATTCATCTTTGAACAGTGTTTGCCACATAAAACGTACACAATAAACATTTAGCAAATGCACACAATATTGACTAAAAATTACTTTAGTGAAGATGAGACAGTTAAATAGATCTATGGAAGTTTTTCCAAAATGATTTTATTTTTCCTACGGCTAATATGGTTGTAGGCGATTTTCTTTGTTTCTTCTGATTATTGTCAGTCTGTGCTTTCCAATTTTTCTAAAAGAAATATGTATTCTTCTGTTAAACAGAGAAAAGACAGTTAAAATTAAGGAAAAAACATGTCTATACTGATATAAACAGTTTTGCCTCTTTATGATCATAATTAAGAGAAAGCATCAAATATAATCAAAAGTATGGTCAGTTTGGAAATGTGAATGGGTCTGATATACACTTAGTTTTCTCTCTTGAGGGTGTTAGGTGTAGATAGTCTAACAGATTCCTGATCTGAGTATTCTTGCCTGGAGAATCCCACCTACAGAGGAGCCTGGTGGGCTGTCCACGGGGTTGCAAGGAGTTGGACACAGATGAGCAGTTAAGCACACAAGAGTATGCATTTATTGTACTTAGTCTCTCAGTCATGTCTGATTTTTTGTGACCCCATGGACTGTAGCCTACCAGGTTTCTCTGTCCATGGGTTCTCCAGGCAAGGACACTGGATTGATAGTCATTCCCTTCTCCAGGGATCTTCCTGACCCAGGGATGGAACCTGGGTCTCCTGCATTGCAGGCAGATTCTTTACTGCATGCAAATTAACTTTTTAAAGGTAAGTAGACTTGTAATTTCATTGCATGCTAAATAGATTCTTCCTTGAGTAAAAGAGGTGAAGTTTTTTCAGCTTGTTCACTAGTAATGCTTGATTACTCCAAATGAGAGCTTTAGAAAACTGACCCTAAATGGGAACGATTTTAGCATCTTCCTTTGCCTTCTGTCAGTTTCTGCACGTGAACTTAATTTGAAAATGAAAATACAGAACTTTCTCCTTCATGGAATGAAGTCTGTCCTGTCTCAGTCACCCACACAGTGAGTCAAGAAAAACACTGAACCTACTAATGCAATGACAAGTTTTATTTTAATTTATCCTCATGGCCTGATTTTTGCTTTTTGATATATTTTAATGAATGTCAATTTTGAGAGAACAATAATATTTTACTCAAGTCCTTTCCAAATGCTCTTTTACATCTCATGCACAGGATTGTGGCCAATCAAAACAGTAAATGTTATAAGCAGAGTCCTACCAACCTCCCTGCCTCTGTCATTTTTACTGAATTGTTTCTTTCTTGGGCTTTTCCTGGAGCCCCATGTGGCCCCATTTCTAGATCTTATCAATAAATGCAGTGTCTTCCCTTTCAAAATTATCCCCCATTCCACTCATAGGTCCAAATCTCAGCCTGTATTGTAACAAGAAAATTCTTACACAACTGAGAACTGGTGAGCAAGGCTTAGCATTCTAACCTGGAGGGTACATTCTTTCCTGTGCCCCAAAACTCCTAGTTCAAGGATAACCTCTGACTCAATGTCTAATCCAAAGGCAGAATGATGTCCTAGTACTCAAGGACTAAAGCCTAGAGCACTCAACAAATTGTCCTAAAGTTCTTTAGTTTTATCTGCCAAAATGACTTTTATAGCTTTATTGACCAAGTCTCCTGTACACTTCTTATTCCTTGGAAGAGTTCGTTACCTCATGGGCACGTTTTGATGTTTTATTCTTCCAGGGCTCACATTTCTACCCTTACTCCTTTCCCAAAATACACACTTTTAAATTCAGTACAAATGTTTTTACTTTTTAATAGACTGCCCTCCTTTCTCCTTAGGATCATAGAATGTTTCCCTTTTCTTCTCTCTCGGAGTACTTTGTTTTATGACACTCCTCATTTGTTTTACAGAAGATGGTACTACTTCCTTGTATATTAGTATATTTGAATATTAGTATAGTGGCTTGACCATAAAGGTCGACTAAATTTTAGTGAGCATTCATAAGTGTTTAAATTCTATCTTAGATGAATCAGCACTTATTTGATAAGTAAAATCCTAATAAGAGCATTTCATAGGTAAGGGGGATATTTTGGGATTATTTGTGTTTCCATATTAGATTTGAGAAAGTCATATTATCAGTGACTTCTTGCTCTTCCAAAGTATGAGGCAAGTTCTACACTGCATGTGCTATGGAGGTGCTCTTCATGTGGATATTCAGTGAGAACACATGAAGGAAAAGCAAGCAAAGGGTTACAAAAGGCAGAATTTCTTTCTTATTTATATCTGAATGGTATCACATTGTGTGTATATATCACATTTTCTTCATTCATCTGTTGCTGAGCACCAAAGATATTTCCATCTCTTGGCTTTGTGGATACTACCACAATAAACATGGAGTTCAGATGTCTTAGAGATTGTGATTTCATTTTCTTTGGAAGTGGGAATGCTAAAGTATATTTTTCTATTTTCAGTATTTTGAGGACTCTGCACCCTATCTCCTGTAACTTTAGTACCATGCAATAGTTTTAACAGAGTTATAAGAGAAAAACTTTTTTTTTTCCCCATTGTGTACTCTTGGTGCCTTTGTCACTTTTTTCTTTTTTAATAAAAAGTAGACTTATAGTTAGGCTACTGTCATAAATTGATTAAAATAAAGACATAAATTGATTAAGGGCATAAATTGATTAAAATATATAACAAATAAAAAAAGTTTCTGGTAGGAAAATGCTTGTTTATGTCAACCAGTCAGGACAATTGAAATGCCAGAATTATTTTATTATCATCAATATATAATATCCCAGATGCAAATATAGTCCATCCTTATTAATTCAATGATTAACCTTTTGCTTTAAGGACAAACTTTGGGGACTTTCAGTTTTAAGCAACACACGTGTCATAGAATATGGAAGTTTGTCCTTCATTTTAAATAATACAAAAGGCCAATGTACTAAGAGGTCTTCTATATTTTGAAAAATTATATGACATAAAACAACATTTAAAAATACTAACAATATAAAAAAACTCATACAGTGTGCCTGATGAATATTTAAAACTATGTGAAGCATAGTGAAGAGAAAGGAAATTTCAATCTGGGACAGAATTTTAAAAATAAAGGTTAGAATTTGAAGAATTAGTACTTCTAGATAAGAAAAAAACATGATCAAAGGGTAGAATTATATTTTGAGTATTGTGAATAAACTAGTATAACTGGTGCAGAGAATATGGTTTAGAAGATAAGTTCAGAGTCCCCGTGAAACAATATGCAAATATGACAAGGTCATATGTGGGGGCAATGATGGCATTCAAAAAAGCCAAGCTGTCAAACCATTTCTCTGTCCTTGCAAAAGAGCATGTCTGTCAGAGAGCTGTAAATGACTTGAATTTGTGTTAAGTCTGGGCAGACAGGAGACTTGGAAACAATCCAATGCATGCTATTGAAGCTCGCCATCCATGGCTTTCTTGATGCTCTTTCTTTTTTTGAGAATTGTTTCCAACCTCTGCTCTGATTATCTACATCCTCTCTATTCATACTTTAAGGCCCATCTTCTCAGCTTCACCTTCCCTAACTACTCGACCCTCAATGATCTCTCCATTGTCTGAATGTCACTAGTTCTGATGCTTGATTAAAGATTTAAGATTAATTTAGCAGGGAGGCATCACATGAAGTGAAGAGGGCAATGCAGAGTGACAGAGGGGCCATTTAGAAGGTTATTTCCATATCCACATTTGAGGTAATAGAAAGATGAATGTGGGCAGAGAGACTGGAAGTGGGAGAAAACATGTTAAAGAATCCACATGAATTAGCTATTGGAGAAGTAGAGAGCAAGAAAGAAGAAATTGACAATTATTTTTTAACTTTAGAGAATTAATTTGAAACTATCAAGGGATTCCTAAAGGAGCAGATATTTGAAGGGATGAGTCTGATAGAGTGGTTGGAGACAGAGGCTTGGAAAGTTAAAAGAGAATGCATTCAGGAAAATTTGCTGAAGCTGCAGCATAGACTGTGGTTGTGGCTGGGATTGGCAACCTATGGTGCTTGCAGAGGTGGGGACTAGACTTTAAGATGTGAAGGTGATCAGGTCAATCTACCCTACTTGGTTATGTATTAATTAATTTCTAACTGTGGATAATACTCCTTTCAATGTGAAAGGAAGTCTGAGTCCACACTACAACATTTTAAAATATTACAAAAATGCAAGAATCACCACAAACACTGATACTGAAAAATCCACATTGACCTTGACGGCGAAAGCATTTTTCTTTTTCTTCTTTTATATTCAGTCATTATTAGAATTCTAAATTCAGAAAACCCAATGTCTAATTTTGATGTTTTCTAGAAATGAATTTATACTCTTAAATAAACAGTTATTCTTCTGTGTTATTTTTACCTGATATGAAGGCTTATGGTTTAGGGCAAACAGGGAAACAGGCTGATGACATTGTTATCAGTTCTTTTTTTTTTTTTTTTTTTAATTCCCTTCAATTTTTGCACTTTCCTATCTTCTGTTCTAAATATTAATAAACTTTTCACATACAAAATACCTACATACATATAATAAATTTGAAGTCCCAAACTTGAAGCTTTTGGGGATTTCAATTTGATTATTTTAAAAATAAAACTGCTGTCAGCTTTGTTTGTGGAGAGGGTTTAGCAGCTCTGTTTACTCTAAAAGTAATCACTTCTTGATTCAAACTGCTTTACCAGTAAATAGAATATCTTAGGACATTAATTATATGGGAGAGAAGTCAGCAAGAAGTAGCTGTTACAATTCATTACTGTACAAGAAATAGCAAGAGATGGGAGAAAATGTAAAGACGGAGATAATTGTTATTGCCTGGCCATGAATAGGATTTGGATAGATGGATTGGAATTGGTTTATCTTTCTCCTTCATAATAAACCTGAACACAGGCCAGAAAGGGAAGTGAAGTAAAGGGAGACAGTCACCTCCAGGTCTAACGCTCTGGAATATCGCAGACAAAAGGAACACCTAGTAGCACCTTTTGAAATAAAAAAGAATATAAATTAACATTTTAACATAAAATAATTTATTTCACTTCATATAGTTGAGGGAGACCCCATGAACTATTTTGCCTTAGGTGTACAAACTTTCCTATATAACAATCCTCGGAGGAGATTTTATTGGGGACTAGAATATATAAAACCCACTCTGGTGGATTACAGTGTAACTTGGTTTGATTTTTAGCTGTATACCTGCACCCTATCTCCCTCCCTTCACTCACCCTGGCATCTTGAGGCACTCCTGAGAAACACTGGCTCCATACAAGCACAGTACAGAGACCCTTGAGCTAGTTAACCTCCTTTTACAGATGCTAAAACCAAAACCTAGAGAGTGGCAGCTCCTTCCTGTAACTTATACTGTTAAATTGTGAGGAAACTGACTGAAGAAAAGAACCCTAAACCCAGATGTGCTCTTCCTAGCTGTATCCCTTCTACTACTTATTATATCTTAGTATCGCATCATCAGAGGGACATTTCAGTGTCATTAATTCTGTATATTCCAGTTTCATATTCAAGAAATGCCTTCTTCCTATGGGCTTAATTTTAGACAATCTCTCCCCTTCTGCTGCTGCTGCTGCTGCTAAGTCGCTTCAGTCGTGTCCGACTCTGTGTGACCCCATAGATGGCAGCCCATGAGGCTCCACCGTCCCTGGGATTCTCCAGGCAAGAATACTGGAGTGGGGTGCCATTTCCTTCTCCAATGCATGAAAGTGAAAAGTGGAAGTGAAGTCGCTCAGTCGTGTCTGACTCTTAGTGACC
The DNA here is from genome assembly GCF_001704415.2 of Capra hircus. Classification (NCBI taxonomy): domain Eukaryota; kingdom Metazoa; phylum Chordata; class Mammalia; order Artiodactyla; family Bovidae; genus Capra; species Capra hircus. The sequence goes on along the minus strand of NC_030831.1, from coordinate 17,740,002 downwards.
CCATCGACTGCAGCCAACCAGGCTCCTCTGTCCATGGGATTTTCCAGGCAAAAGTGCTGGAGTGGGGTTCCATTGCCTTCTCTGAATCATTTCTCTAATTTGATATAAATATTAGAATATTTAGCAGGCAATACTTTGGAGAGAGAAGCACATGACAATTTAGCCTAGAGCTCTGTGAGATTTTTGCCTGTGATTAAACAGCAACGGCCATCAGGTTAGAAGCAATTTCAACTAGGACATAATATATACGTACATTAAAATATTTTGTTTTTTGTTTATTTGCTTTTGCTTGTTGTTCTAAATACTCCTGGCCATATGGAGAGAAGCATATTAATTAGTATATAATCCCAATGCAAATGTTCAGAATGTATGCAACAACACTGGTGTGCAAAAGTGGAAAAAAAGATCAATTGTCATGAGACACGGAATGATGGATTTGAGTTAAAGCTGAAAGTATGACCTAGGCAAGAGAAAGTTGTGTGGCTTTGTCTCTGGAAGAGTGAAGGGAAAATGAAGGAAACAAAATACAGTGGAAGAAGATTCCTGCTGGGGATGCATGATTTTAAGAGAGGGGATTTGGGAGAGTAAAAACAAGAAGAGTAAGGAGTCAAATACAAATGACAATGAAAGAGACCAGCGGTTCCTGCCACTGTCAATCATTTGGGGCAACATGGAATCCTATCAGATTGGGTTCTGAAAGTGTTATGGTTTGATAACTGGCTCTGTTCCTTAGTCTAGTGAATAGAGTATGAGATGAAGATGAAGATCCTAAAACTCCATCCTGGGATAATTTGTATACTCTAAATTTGAACAGATTTCTTAACCTTAAACCCAAGAACTTGGAAACCATTTTGCATAGTTTTCCTTTGATTTCCCCAACAGATGTTACATTCACAATGCTCTTTTTTTATGTCTCCTCTTTCTAGATATGCCTCAGATCTCAAAGAGAAGCATTAGATATCAGAGAACACCAAATAATGCCCTACTTTTCACTGTAATTGATGTCAGCTTCAGAGAAGCCTGCTGTGTCTATGCTCCACCTGTGCTGCATGCCATGGCCATCCCTTGATTGTTCTTTTACATGATGGCTGCACAGATAATTCACAAGGCAGCTCCTTAGAGAGAGAGTCTGCATGCACAGAAACATTTTCCCTCTCATGGCAACTTTCTCAGAAGAAACATTCCACCATCTCTGTTGAAATATAGAATCTTTCAATATGTTATCTTAATGTCAACTGTATGAGCTTTTGCACTAGCTCTGTCATTAATGCACTGAATAAATCTGAAATATCACTAAATTTATCCTGATTTAGGACATTCCTATTTTGGATGGGTGAAATAAGTCATAATCTACAAATACAATGTATAACTTGTATGCGGAGTACATCATGTGGAATGCCCAGCTACATGAATCACAAGCTGGAATCAAGATTGCTGAGAGAAATGTCAACAACCTCAGATATGTAGATGATGCCACTCTAATGGCAGAAATAAAAGAGAATAAAGACCCTCTTGATGAAGGTGAAAGAGGAAACTGAAATAGCTGGCTTAAAACTCAATATTCAAAAAATGAAAATTATGGCATCTGGTTTCATTACTTTATGGCAAATAGATGGGGAGAAAATTGAAACAGTGACAGTCTATATTTTCTTGGGTTCCAAAATCACTGTGTACAGTGACTGCAGCCACAAAATTAAAAGACGACTTGCTCTATGGAAGAAAAACTATGACAAACCTAGATAGCATCTTAAAAAGCAGAGACATCACTTTGCCCACAAAGGTCTGTATAGTCAAAGCTATGATTTTTCCCATAGTCATGTACGGATGTAAGAGGTGGACTATAAAGATGACTGAGCACTGAAGAATTGATGTTTTCAAATTGTGGTGCTAGACAAGACTCTTGAGAGTCCTTTGAACAGCAAAGAGTTCAAACCAGTCAATCCTAAAGGAAACCAATCATGAATATTCATTGGAAAGACTAATACTGAAGCTGAAGCTCCAATACTTTAGCCACCTGATGTGAAGAGTCAACTCATTGGAAAAGACCCTAAAGATTGAGGGCAAAAGGAGACAGGGGTGACAGAGGATGAGGTAGTTGGACGGTATCATCGACTCAATGGACATGAATTTGAGCAAACTCCGGGAGATAGTGAAGGACAGGGAAACCGAGAGTACTTCGTTCCATGGGGTTGCAAAGAATCAGACAGGACTTAATGACTGAAAAAAAAAATACAATTTAACTATTTGTAGGGTTATATTAGATAAATATGTGACAGTTTCTTACAGAGAAGTATGGAAAATATGTTAGTATAGTGTCTTATGATTAATATTATCAGGTTAAGAACATAATGTATTAATATCTGCATTGTTCAGTTCTAAAATATACATATTATATAATATTGCAAACTATTATACTGTAATTTAACTTTCAAATATAGCTAAGTCAAATTTACAAAATGCATGGTATCATATTCAGTCTTTATAATGGTAGACACCAGCCACCCATATAGCTCTATCTGCTTCCCTTCGGTAGAACTATTTTAATTGCCACAAACTGAGAGCAATTCACTTATTTAACAACTGGACAGTTACTAATTTACATTTATCAAACTCACGACCTTTCTTGAACCAGCCACTTTGTAAGATTCTTGTTATCAAGGAGTATCTACCCTGTAAAGTAAAATTGCAAATTATCACAATTAAATCTAATAAGTAATTTCATTTAAATACATGCATAAAACAGTAGAAGGAGAGTTAAGGAAAGGAAGGGATTCATTTCTATTGTTAGCTCTGGTTAAAATGCAGAGACAAGAAACATTCATGGTTATTCTTCAAGTCTAAGCTTGGGCAGAAGTTTAGAGGCTATCGTGCTCCCTGTATCTTTTACTTTATAAATGGTGGTGAAACATATATAAGAACAAAATATTTTAACTGCTTTTAAGTATATAATTCAGTGCCATTAATTCTACGTGTAATGTTAAGGCAGCACTAACTTATATGCAGAGTACATCAATGAGAAACGCTGGGCTGGAAGAAACACAAGCTGGAATCAAGATTGCCGGGAGAAATATCAATAACCTCAGATATGCAGATGACACCACCCTCATGGCAGAAAGTGAAGAGGAGCTAAAAAGCCTCTTGATGAAAGTGAAAGAGGGGAGCAAAAAAGTTGGCCTAAAGCTCAACATTCAGAAAATGAAGATCATGGCATCTGGTCCCATCACTTCATGGGAAATAGATGGGGAAACAGTGGAAACAGTGTCAGACTTTATTTTGGGGGGCTCCAAAATCACTGCAGATGGTGACTGCAGCCATGAAATTAAAAGACACTTCCTACTTGGAAGAAAAGTTATGACCAACCTAGATAGCATATTCAAAAGCAGAGACATTACTTTGCCGACTAAGGTCCGTCTAGTCAAGGCTATGGTTTTTCCTGTGGTCATGTATGGATGTGAGAGTTGGACTGTGAAGAAGGCTGAGCGCTGAAGAATTGATGCTCTTGAACTGTGGTGTTGGAGAAGACTCTTGAGAGTCCCTTGAACTGCAAGGAGATCCAACTAGTCCACTCTGAAGGAGATCAACCCTGGGATTTCTTTGGAAGGAATGATGCTAAAACTGAAACTCCAGTACTTTGGCCACCTCATGCAAAGAGTTGACTCATTGGAAAAGACTGTGATGCTGGGAGGGATTGAGGGCAGGAGGAGAAGGGGACGACTGAGGATGAGATGGCTGGATGGCATCACGGAATCGATGGATGTGAGTCTGAGTGAACTCTGGGAGATGGTGATGAACAGGGAAGCCTGGGGTGCTGCGATTCATGGGGTCGCAAAGAGTCAGACACGACTGAGCAACTGAACTGAACTGAACTGAATAATATCTATTTCTAGACTTTTTCATTGCCCCAAACAAAACTCTGCTTCCCATCCAAACATCCCATTCCTGGTAACCTCTAATCTGATTTTGTATCTATAAATTTGCTTATATAAGTAGAATCATGTAACATTTTTCTTTTACATCTTTTTTTCACATAGTATAATTGCAAAATATTTAAAGTTTCATCAATGTAATAGCATGTATCAGAATTTAACTTCTTTCTGTGAATGAATATTATTCTATTGTACTTATGTACCGCTTTTTTTTTTAAATCTATTCATCTGTTGGTGATCTCTTAGGTTGTTTTGATATTTTGGCTATGGTGCAGTGGATGTTGATATACAAGTATTTGCTTGAATTTCTATTTACTATTCTTTGGAGGTATAGGATGAAATTGTTGGCTCATATGATAATTCCATGATTCCTCTCTTCAGGAACTACTGAACTTGTATTCAGTAGCGACATCATTTTACATTCTTATCAGCAATGCACAAATATTCCAGTATCTCCATATCCTTGCCAACACTTGTTATTTTCCTTTTTATTTCCTTTATTATAACCATCTTAGTATGTGTAAAATGGTTTCTTATTGTACTTTTAATCTGCATTTCTCTGGTAATTAGTGATCTGGAACATTTTTTTGTGTTTGCTTATGGTAATTTGTATGTTTTATTTGGAGAAATATCTACCCGTTTTTGTATTTTTTAATTGCATTGTTTCTTTTATTGTTTACTTGTAAGATTTCTTTATATATTTTGAACAATAAATCCTTACTGACATATGATTTGCAACTATTTTCTCCTATTCTGTTAATTGTCTTTTCCTTTTCTTTATAAAGTCCTTTGGTGAACAAGTTTTTAGATTTAATGAAGTCCAATTGATGAAATTCTATTTATCAACTTTTTTTGTTGCTTTTTTTGTTTGTTTGTTTTTTGGTGTCATATCTAACGATCCATTGCCATATCTAAAGCCATGAAGATTCACTGCTTTAAAGTGCAAATCATGGAAAACAAAAGAGCACGTGATAACGTGATGAATATGAAGCTTAGAGAAGTGAGGGGTATATTACATTTTGGAAGATGTGTCCCTAAACACAGTTTAGGAGGATAGAAATGAAGAAAGTTCTTGAGGCAGAGTATTCTGAGTACTGCAATAGCTCAAGAATTCCATCTGGCCTAAAAGTCAGAGACCCACGTAATAGAAGGATGGGGATCATTGCAATTTAGTTTCACAAAATCACATACATCCATGCCTGATAGACACCAGTAATTAACATGAGATTGTAGCTTTCGATCCAAAATCCTTCAATAGATAAGAGAATGGGGTTTTACCAATACACAAAATGGCATAACATGACTAAGGCAAATCCATACAATTTTTCTGTTGATAATCACTGACACATTTACATTGGAGTTTGCTCAAATATGAGCTAAATAAGAAAAGAAAGAGTAATAGAAGATGTACTTTAGTATAAGGATAGAAGAATCACATAGAATCACACTTCGAAAATAGCAGACCCTTGATGAATTATATTATTGACCCCAGTTTTTTCACCTCTACTTATCTACATGTCATTGCCATATAATTTTAGTATTCCTTTGACAAAAATATATGTTTCCCTAAACCTTGACTTTGATCTGTGTCAAAGTATATTCCCCATCCCTTAATTTGGTCGGTAAAATGAGGTAAATGTGACAATGTGCAGTTCTGAGCCTACACTTATAAGGGCTTGGGTCCTTTGGCTTATCATAGTGCATAGTCACCATTGCCAGAAGCAAAAGAGTGTCTGAGCTAGCCAGCTGATCAGAAATAAGATGAAGAATAAGAAGAGCAGAGCCTCTCTGTCCAATCTAACCCAGTTGATCTTAGTCTAGATCAGCCAATACCCACAGGAAACAGACACATGAGTGATGATGAATCATTTTTGTTTGATTCATTAAATTTTGAGGTGGTTTCAATATACTGGGGTTAATGAAAGCAGACCCCTAAACTGATCTATTACAGGAATCAGAAAAAATGTAGAAAACTAGGAAAATTTCAAAAGATTGTAAGATTATCTGGACTCCATGAAATATAAACAAAATGTATAAGAAAACAACTCTTGAGATTAAAAGAAGCTGCAATAAAATTAAAAGTAAGAAAAAGGTGTTTTAAAGGTATAAAATTAACAAGCCATGTAAGAAAAAAATAAAACATTCAAATAAGAATGTAATTCATGAATATGATGAACTTGAAAATCTCTCTCACAATATACAATAAAATATAAAGTAAAGAAAAAAATGTGCTTCTTTCATAGCTCAGTCAGTAAAGAATCTGTGAGCAGTTTAGGAGACTCCAGTTTGATTCCTGGGTCAGAAAGATACCATGGTTAAGGTAATCAGAACCCACTCCAGTATTCTTGCCTGGAGAATCCCATGGACAGAGGGGCCTGGCAAGCTACAGTCCATGGAGTTGCAAGAGTCAGACATGACTTAGGGACTAAATCACCACCACAGAGAAATAGACCACAAAAAACCTTTCTTTTTCAAATGAAAAAACTTTCCCTGAATCAAAGCAAAGGGACTGAATTTCTAGATTTAGATCAAATAGTTTTAACCATAAGTCCAAGAAATCAATGGCAAGAAACGATTCTTTCATGGATTCTGACAATGATATGAGTTGTAAAAATATTAAAATGTTTGTACAAATAGATTTGCAGATTAAAAAAAAAAAAAAAAAGGAATGCCAAAAGGGAAAAATGGCTTTGCCTCAGACTTCTCCTCTTCAACATCAAAATCTGGATGACAACAGAATAAATATTATAATTCATCAATTTGGGACAACTTTTTATTTCAAAATTATGAGATAATAGATAATAATTATAAGATAATTAAAGGCTAAGAATACAAATGTTTTTTAAATGTTACTCCATGATTATTAAGTTGACTGAAAATGAAACAAGATTGAGAATTTAGGATCAAGTCAGTTGAGGGATAAAATTCTACATATCTGTTTATAATTTTCGTGATTCTTGGCTCAGAATTTCACTTGAATTATGCTATAAATTATAGGTTGATTTCTATAGAACCAGGGAAAAGTGACACTTCAGATTAATATTTTTGACACTTTTTTATAGTCAGAAATGTGATTCTTTTATCAGGAAAATTCCAAAAAAACAAAAAAAATTTTTTTTTCTCCACAAATGTTGAAGAATTAAATTGCTTAGAGATTAGAAAAATACATAGTGAATGACCTAAGGCATTCTACGATTTAAAAAAAAAAAATAGAAAAATAACCATATATAGATAGCTTCTCATGCAAAGTCTTCTCTAAAAAATGGTTGTTATCAAACGAAATATTCAGTGTATTCTCAAATGCAAACAATAAAGCATAAATATTATTGTAACAAAGTATATCAATTTTTTAACATTGATTACTTCTAAAATTTCTTTCGGTGTTTGCAAATTTTTCTTGGTTTCCTAGGAAAACAGATTATTTTTTATAATGAGAAAACATTTTATGGGACTTCCCTGGTGCCTTAATGGTTAGGACTCTTTGCTTCCATTTGCACAGGGCATGAGTTCAGTTCCCGGTTGGGGAACTAAGATCATACATTCCCTGTGGCACGGCCAAAACAAATAGTTAAGGTTTTATTCTGAATGTAAAATATATATTATGTTATATATATATACACGAAAGAGGAATGCAATTTCTGTATGCTTCCTCCTAGTCAGTTTTTGGTGTGACCTAGTGACACCTGCATTTGTATTTTAGTGGTAAAGATTTTACAACTATTGCAGAGAAATAACGTTAGAAAAAGCAGGGGTTTCTTTAATTTTGCTGTAAGTCCTGTATTTTAATATACAAGTGACAGCTAACTATGCTACTGATTTTATATCGCAGAATGTTTAGTATTCATTGTCAAAGATAAGATGTACAAATCAACAATATGATAAAATGTTATGATATAGTAATAATGTCACATTGTATTATGATTATTTGTAACTGCTCATCATGTTTCTATTAGTTTTTCCATGAATAACATGCAAATATATATAAATAGCTACTATTTCCAGTGTCATTATAATACCATTTCCAGAGCCATTTAGCCCATTGTCTAGAAATAGGAAGTTAGGAAGTTAACAGAGTTTGAACCTTCAGAAATTAAGAACTGTAACTAGAAACTACAGAGCAGCATTTGACCTAGACTGCCTTGGAGAAAACTCACCCGCACATTTATTTCCCTATCTGTGTTATTCATGAGCCTGTGGCTAGATGGTTCACTGCCCATGTCAATTACTTTTAAATAGTTTGATACATCAAATGTAGTCTAAGATAAAGTTTCTTCTTGGAACATTTGAGGATTCAACTCCAGTCAGTACCTTATTTTTAATTTGCAAGTAGGTTAAATGAGGAAATCATTGATGGTGTATTTGAAATCATATTCTCCCTGGAGATCATGTTTAGGAATGGAACCTAAAATCACTGCAGTGAAAATAACATATATATTGTTTCAACTTTCTCACATCACTAGCAATATTAGAACTTTTATTTTCATATAGCATTAAACATTAGGCTGACACATTCTTCTTTCCTCAGAAATTCAGATCTATAGTTGATTGTCTCGCCCTTTCAAATATAAGTTATGGGAATTTAATGGGGCCTGATAAATAAATGTGAACTCTGATGTTTTATAAGACTTATGATCTGAACTGACAGAGAGGTGGTCAGTTAAGATGAGGCTAAAATTGCTAGTTACACCTGTAGTAACTTTTTATTTCCTCTAAGTAAGGGTTTAGAGTCATCTGTGAATTTGACTTATTCCCCCTGGTTTATTAAGATGAATGGTAAGCAACTTAAATGAGTCTTTTATGCATGCAAGGAAGAATCAACTTCTCTTTCAAATTAGCAAATGCCTGGAAAAGAAGTAGTAAAACATCAGTAAAAAAATGTACAGAGAATTGGTTGAAGGCATTAAAAATGTACAAGACTCCAGTTATAAAATAAAATAAGTAACTACTAGAGATATAATATAGGAGAAGGCAATAGCACCCCACTCCAGTACTCTTGCCTGGAAAATCCCATAGACGGAGGAGCCTGGTAGTCTCCAGGCCATGGAGTCGCTAAGAGTTGGGCATGACTGAGCGACTTCACTTTTCCTTTTCACGTTCATGCATTGGAGAAGGAAATGGCAACCCACTCCAGTATTCTTGCCTGGAGAATCCCAGGGACAGAGGAGCCTAGTGGGCTGCCGTCTATAGGGTCACACAGAGTCAGACAAGACTGAAGTGACTTAGCAGCAGCAGCAACAGAGATGTAATATACAACATGTTAAATAAATTTATACAGCTTATGTTATACATAAAATTCGCTAAAAGGGTAAATCCTGAGAGTTCTCATTGCAAGTATTTTTTTTTTCTTTTTCTTCATGTTCTAAGTGATGTAGGTAAGCCAAATCATTATTCAGTACACCTTAAACTTACACAATGATGTATGTTAATTACATCTTAATAAACCTAAAAGAAACAAAGAACAAAATAAAGCATGGTATATTAAGCATAAAAAAATAGAAAAGATTTGCTTCTCTTTGTGAGAGATCAAGAAAGGGATTGAGAGCAAAGAAAAAGGTGGGTTGGCAAAGTGTAATTTTTTTTTTCCCCTTATCACCGGTGCTCAGTGAAGTGAGAAGAGGGGAACTCAGATTCTGGGTATGGGAACACAGTTGGAGGCACACATGATAAGAGAGAGTGTACATCTCTGCCAGATATGGAAGTAACTAGGTGAAGCAGAGGAGAGCCTAGTAAGGGACATATTTGGGTGGAATATGACCTGTGACTCTAGCAGTAATTATATGTAACAGTCAACCTGGTCTTAATACTGTCTTAGAATGTTCACAGAATGTAGATGCAGATTGGTAAACAGAGTGGATGATTATACCTATGATCTTCAGGAGTAGAGGAGTTACATAAAGCAAAACATCTACCTTTCTGAATCCATCTGACTAGCAGATATGCAGGATGTGTAAACACTGCAGATTAAACATCTGATACAAGTATATAAAACTATGCTTTCAACACAAACTGCGGGGATGTGACGAAAGCACTTTAATGCATTGCTGGTGTACAGAGAACATGGCAAATCTACCATGCACGCAAAAGAGAAGTGTGCTAGGGAACATTAACAAAGGAAACGATGTTTGAGCAAATTCTTTTTCAAAAGCAGTAGTAGATTAGCGGGTGTGATGAGAATTCAACAAGCTTCCTAGGCAAAGAAAGGCATGTTAAAAATTAAAATTACATATAAAAGTATATGTAATTCAGTATGATCAAGAGTATAAATAAGCAGGACTATTAGCAATATGGTAGTCTGAGGCTAGATCATGAATAGTCTTATATTCCAAGAGAAGATCTTTGTACATCACAGATGGTGGCCCAAATTCAGATAACAGATGTACTTTTATATTGCCCACACAATATTTTTAAAATTAAGATTAGTTGAAAAATTTGAAGATTCAGATTTCTGCCTCTCTTGAAAAATCAGGAGAATTGTCAACACCGGGCATGGAGTTGCTGGATGGCAAGAATTAACAGAAGCTGAAGAACAATTCTCTTCTTGAGGTGCACACATTTACTCCCCAAATTGCTTCTTTATTTTATGTTAACTGACTGGTTCTGCTGACTTTGTGTTTGCCAAACTTGATTGAGGCCCTGGGTTCATTTCAAGATCACCCACATTTCTTTCCATTTGGGTCCAAAACCATCTTACACATACCTAGAAACCATTGATTCTTGCTTGAGGTTCATCATAAGTTTTGCCAACCCAGGTATTTTGGAACTAATTTTCTAAAGAAGAACCAGGACCTCACATTTTAAGTAGAAATAGAAGCAAGCAGAGGGATTTTCTTGGACAGTAAATTAGAACAATAAAAGTCACTTGCATTTAAATGTTTTATTACTCTCATTTTGTTCTAGTTACAGTGTCTGACACAAGTAGATGCAGATTACTCTGCTAAATACGTTAAAGCAGTTTCTATAAAATTATTTTCTAAGTGTGTTTCAAACATTAAAAGGCTCTGCGATGTTCTCTAAGTAAAGAGTCTCAGGGAAAAACAATAATTCTGAAAAGTGAGTATCCTTATGATGATTTGAATGCATTTTAATATATCTTAGAAGTTACATCTTTTCCAACAACAGTCAATTCTCTGTCACCAGCTGTACATCCTACAACTCAACTCGGTTCTAACACTAAACACTGGGAGTGAATGGAAACCTGGTGTATTAGGGTTCACTCCCACAAGATTTCTCTTATTTTAGACATTAGCCACATATCTTGGGTATCTTCAGGTTATGTGTACTTCTGCCCAAGAGACTACAAATTTGGGGGTTCCCATGACACTCCAACAATTCTGTAGAGCTACTCACAGAATTCAGCCAAGTCCTATACTTCAATTATAGTTTTATTCTCAATAATACAACACTCAAACAGTCAAATGGAAGATGAAAAGCACAATGTAAAGGGAAAGGGCACAGAGCTTCCATGTCCTTTCCAAGAGCTCCATCATCCCAGGGCCCTGATATTCACCAACTCAGAAGATCCCCAAAACTTGTGGCTCAAGTTTTTACTGAGGCTTCATTATGTGGGCACAATTGATTAAATTATTGGACTAATAGTCTCTAGCCCTTTTTCTCTCCCTACAGGTCTGGAGTAGGACTGAAAGTTCTAGCCATCTAATCAAGTAGTTGATTTTTTTTTTTTTTTTTGGCTACCAATTCCCATCCTGCAGCCATCTAGGGACCTTAAGAATCATCTCACTACAATAATGACTCTCCTATAAAAAACGTCCCAAGGGCTTTAGAAACTCTGTGCCAAGAATTGGGAACAAAGGTCACCACAGAAATGCTTTAGGAAACAGATCTATTCATTTTTGTTGAACTTGGTATTAACCATGCAAATTTGTTATAGAAATATTTTGATAACAAATTCATATTACCTAAAACAAAGTTTTGGAAATATTAATTTTAAAAATAATGAAATAATCAATGGGAACACCCAGAGACTATAATATCTTTTGTAAAATTAAACAAAAATACAACAAAACAAACAAAAAACTTGCTGTGTCTCCAAATGCAGTCATTTCTGAGCTTGACCAAATTGTTTAGATGAAAGTGCGTACTTCCAGGACTTTCTGATTTCCAAATATATCTTAAAAAAATAGAGATGACAACATTTTTCAGCCTTCTCAGTTATGCTTCCAAATTTTAGTTCTTGGAGGCACACCAAGGCACAGAGCAGGTAGTGATTGAGGAGGGGCCTCTGAGCTGGCATTACCCTCTAGGTTGGCCTGTGCTTGCCAGCCGGTGGTCAGACTCTCTTTTCATTAGCGTAGTTTTACTCTTTTCATTAGTGCCAGTTTTATTAGCTAATTATTCAGAGCCAAATCCCATTGTTCTGAGAACCTGTCCTGCCTCCCAAATAGCAGTGAGGTTCAGGGAGCTGGTCTAAGGGAATTTCTGTGGAGCAGTATTGAGCATGGTACTGCCCTTTCCAGCTATGACAACTCCTGCTAGACCAGAGAAAGCTAAGAATTCCAAGATGTGCCATAAGTAGTTTGATTTTTAAATCCAATGAGTTAGCAGTTTGACTTACCCATAGATATTATAATTTCAACATAGGGATGACTTTTTTTTCCTTTTGTACTTCAAATGCTTTCCTATAAGGTGCTTACTTTTATGTCCCTAACCCAAATAGTCATATATTATCAAGTGACCAAGAACTTAATAACTGGATTCTAATCAGGCTTTTTACTAATAAAATCAGAAGAATAATATCACACCTATCATAGCAAGTTATAGCAGCTAATAGTCAATGTTTATTGAATTAATGCTTATTTAGATCTTTATAGATAATCCTATTTAAGCACTTGATATATATCAAATCATTTAATACAACAAACATAGGACATGGCTATTTTTATTACTGCTCTTTCACAGTTAGGAAACAGAGGGACAAAATGTTAAGAGCTGTCCAGACTTCTAGTTTTGCTCTTTCATTTTTCAGGAGGAGACCATTAAAACTCTGATAGAAAAGCAAGCAGCAGACTTGCCTAAAGTCACCCACGCTTTCCCATTCCATTCATACAGCTTCTTTATTAAGGAATAGTGTAGGGAAGAAATATACACTTAGGCAAATGCAATTTATTTCATTAACATAAGTTTTTGACATGTAAAATCAAATGCAGTGCAAAGCACCCCATGTATGTTTGTGTGTGTATATAGACATATTCATATATGTGCACACATGTGTATCCATGTTCACACATAAGGGGCATATGTGTGTGCATGCATGTGCCTGAGTGTGTAACTTCATGAAAAGAGCAATAAGGCTGAAATATTTAGCATTAGTCTAAAATAGAAACATTTTATATGGAGGTAAAACACCACAAGATTATACCAATTTGAATATTTTAACTAAATGAATGGAGCCATTTAACTTTTAACAATAACAATTTCTAATTGAAATAAATAACTGCATCAAAGAATCCTTTCTCAATTTATTTTCTTCTTGGCTCTCACATCTGTTCCTCACATGCACAGCTGATTCACTGTCCTTTGCTCTGTGAGTGTGCACCAGGCCCCTCAGGCTCCTTTGACCAAGTGGAGGGAGGTAATCCAGGGTCCACTCAACATCTGAAGCCTCCTGTCGATCCCTGTGATCTACTTCAGCTTCCGGAGTCCCTTTCTCCAGAGATTTCCTGGCCTGAAGCGCTGTGGGTTTCCATTTTTAAGTGCACTTACCTAAGGTGCCTAACTCTTTGCACCTTGGTTCTCTTTCAAATCCTGAGTTGCTTGAGGACTGAGATACTTTCTTCATCCTGAAGGCTACAGCAGACATTGTATAAATAAAAGGCTGTCGGTAAACTGTGAGTTTATTATTGATCTTCCACTTCCCTATTGTGACACTTTAGGCAAGCCTTCTACTTTCATAGCTTTGATGGTGTCCTCTGGAAAATGAAAGAGCAAAACTAGAAGCCTGGACAGCTCAGAGAACAGAGCAAGTGCAGACAAAGGAGAGGAAGCATCGGGATGGCTAGCTGGGCCACAACGTGTGGACTTGCTATGCTCAGATGTGCTGCATTTAGGTCTCGAACCTCCTTGATGGGGTGACAGTTTTTTGTGTAAGACTGCTATGGTAATGAGAGAGCCAGATACGACTCCTGCTCTAAGGACACAGCAAGGGCCCAGATCTCATCAGCAGTGACGCTTCTGGATTTCATCTTGTCTGAAGTGCCTCCAATATGGAGCAAGGTCAGGAAGACAACTGGGGACTGCTAAGTTCCCCCATGGTCTGGGCACTATGTCAGGAGCTTTGAATTATTTTATAATGTAAGCCTCACAACAACCATATTTATTATAAAAAACAAATTATCCATATTTTACAGATAGTGAAATGGGAGTTTATTTAGAAGTAACTTAGTCAAAGTTAGCCAGTGAGCATTAAAACTGATGCCCAAACTCAGGTTTATGTGACTTGCAACATTGTGTTCTGTTTTGCACTAGTGGTTCATAATCTCCTCAGCCACTGCCCTACAGCTAGCTTAGCCTGTGACCTTCTTGCTTTCCTTTCATAGATAGATTGGCTCATTAGTCAAAGAAACAGAGCAGCTCATGTACATGGAGAACATTTTAAGCAAAGGCTCAAACACACAGGAAAGCTGGTGCCACAGAATTTTATTTTCCTTTACCAAAGTGCTTGATTTTGTCTGTAGTACTTGGAAGTGTTCTGGCTCTTTCACTTATGTTTTGAACAGAAATGTTCACATACATTTCTTTTCATACAGTCTCAAATACAACAGAATGAGGTTTAAAAGCGGTGTATTCTTTGAGGCAAAATAAATTACAAGCAAGTCTCACAGATAGTTGCTGGGTAAATTGATTTCTGTGTACAAAATGTCCTTTCCCTGATTTGTTGATAAAATTTTAATGTTATACATGTTAGAACTATTAAACACATCCTCCAAGCACTGGGCTTTTGCTGGTGGTATGGTTTCTCCTTTTATCACTTGTTTTGTTAAGATTTTCACATTATGCTGAACATTGGACAAATCATGGTGATGCAAAATAGGATGGTAACTATTACTAAAGAGACTCCTTGCATTATCTTTACTTGCTGTTCTGAGAATTAGGTTAGATCATGGAAAATAACCAGGTATACTTTAAGGGAAATTGATGAATATAACTTTAGAACCTGTTAAAATTTGGATTTAATATCAAGACACAGTCTCTCTGTAAATTTGGGGGATCACAAAAAAAAAAGAAAAGGAGAAAAAACTGCCTCAGCAGATGGACTAAATAATATTAAAATCTAAGTGGTGGTTAACTGAGGCTCTGTGGTCAATCAGAGCCTTGGTGAATCATGCCTGGGCAGAATGTGTGTGATGAGGTTTAGGAGTTCAGTGCAAGTCCAGTGGAAAGCAACATGCACCAAGCAAATTATTCAGAGCGCTAGTCCTATATTTATTTTATGTCCTGCCATTCTTTTAAAAATGGCATTCAAAGGGGACTGGAATGCAGAAGTAGGAAATCAAGAGATACCTGGAGTAACAGATAAGTTTGGCCTTGGAGTACAAAAAGAAGCAGAGCAAAGGCTAACAGAGTTTTGCCAAGAGAACACACTGGTCATAGAAAATACCCACTTCTAAAAACACAAGGGATGATGCTACACATGGGAATCACCAGATAGTCAATACCAAAATCAGACTGATTATATAGTTTGCAGTTGAAGTTGGAGAAGCTCTATACAGTCAGCAAAAACAAGACAAGGAGCAAACAGTGGCTCAGATCATGAACCCCTTATTGCCAAATTCAGACTTAAATTGAAGAAAGTAGGGGAAACCACTAGACCATTCTGGTATGACCTAAATCAAATCTCTTACAACTATACAGCAGAAGTGACAAACAGATTCAAGGGATTAGATCAGATAGAGTGCCTGAAGAACTATGGACAAAGGTATATGGCATTGTACAAGAGGCAATGATCAAGACCGTCCTCCAGGGAGAAAAAAAAAGGGGGGGGGGCAAAATGATTGTCTGAGGAGGCCTTACAAATAGCTAAGAAAAAGAGAGAAGCTAAAGGCAAAGGAGAAAAGGAAAGATATACCAATTTGAATGCAGAGTTCCAAAGAATAGCAAGGAGAGGCAAGAAAGCCTTCCTTAGTGATCAATGCAAAGAAGTAGAGGAAAAAAAATAGGGAAAGACTAGAGATATCTTCAAGAAAACCAGAGACACCAAGGGAACATTTCACGCACAGGTGGGCACAATAAAGGACAGAAACCATATGGACCTAACAGAAGCAAAAGATATTAAGAAGAGGTGGCAAGAATATACAGAAGAACTATAGAAAAAAGATCTTCATAACCCAGATAATCATGATGGTATGATCACTCACCTAAATTCAGACATCCTGGAGTCCAAAGTCAAGTGGGTCTTAGGAGGCATCCCTATGAACAAAGCTAGTGGTGGTCATGGAATTCCAGCTGAGCTGGAATTCCAAATACTAAAAGATGAACCTGGTAAAGTGGTGCACCCAATGTGCCAGAAAATTTGGAAAAACACAGCAGTGGCCACAGGACTGGAAAAGGTCAGTTTTCATTCCAATCCCGAAGAAACACAATGCCAGCAAATGTCCAAACTACCACACAGTTGCACTCATCTCACACTCTAGCAAAGTAATGCTCAAAATTCTCCAAGTGAGGCTTCAACAATAAGTGAACCAAGAACTTCCAGATGTTCAAGCTGGGTTTAGAAAAGGCAGAGGAATGAGTGATCAAATTGCCCACATCTGTACGATAATCAAAGAAAGCAAGAGAGTTCCAGAAAAACATTTACTCTGCTTTATTGACTACACCAAAGTTTTTGACTGTGTGGATCACAACAAACTTTGGAAAATTCTTCAAGCAATGGGAATACCAGATCACCTCACCTACCTCTTGAGAAATCTGTATACAGATCAAGAAGCAACAATTAGAACCAGACATGAAACAACAGACTGGTTCCAAATTGGGAAAGGAGTATATCAAAGCTATATACTGTCACCCTGTTTATTTAACTTACATACAGAGAACACCAAGTGAAATGCTGGGCTGGATGAAGTGCAAGCTGGAATCAAAATTGCTGGGAGAAATATCAATAACCTCAGATATGCAAATGACACCACCTTTGTGGCAGGAAACTAAGGGGAACTGAAGAGTCTCTTGATGAAAGTGAAAGAGGAGAGTGAAAAAGCTGGCTTAAAACTCAACATTCAGAAAATGATGATCATGTCATCTGGTCCCATCACTTCATGGAAAATATACTGGGAAAGAATGGAAACAGTGACAGACTTTATTTCCTTTGTCTCCAAAATCACTGCTGATGGTGACTGCAGCCATGCAAATAAAAGATGCTTGCTCCTTATATGAAAAACTATGACCAACATAGCATATTAAAAAGCAAAGACATTGCTTTGCCAACAAAGGTTCATCTAGACAAAGCTATGGTTTTTCCAGTAGTCAAATATGGATGTGAAAGTTCAATGATAAAGAAAGCTGAGCGCTGAAGAATTGATGCTTTTGAAGTGCGGTGTTGGAGAAAACTCTTGAGAGTACTTTGGACTGCAAGGAGATCAAACCAGTCAATCCTAAAGGATATTAACCCTGAATTTCCATTTGAAAGACTGATGCTGAAGATGAAGCTCTGAAACTCTGGCCACCAGATGTGAAGAACTGACTCATTGGAAAAGACCCTGGTGCTGGGAAAGATTGAAGGCAGGAGGAGAAGGGGATAACAGAGGATGAGATGGGTGGATGGAATCACCAACTCAAGGGACATGAGTTTGAGCAGGCTCCAGGAGTTGATGTTGGACAGGGAAGCCTGGCGTGCTGCAGTCCATGGCGTCACAAACAGTTGGACATGACTCAACAACTGAACTGACTGAACTGATTCTTTTAAGAGCATGGTGGGCCAGGTTATTTGTGGATGTTGTATCAACTCAGATTGATATCTGGGCCTTGGGTGCTCCCCTTTCACTAATCTGAATGCCATGCTTTCTACCCTCCAGCACCTAGTCCTTTTCACTTTGACTACCTAGGTTAATTGTTACCTCAGTCAATCAATCTGTATCACATGAACATCTATCTCATTTGCTAGGCATCATTACAGGAACATATTACAAGGCTAGGGGCTTTGCAGGTGGCACTATTGGTAAAGAACCTATCTGCCAATGCAGGAGACTTAAGTGACTGAGATTCAATCCTTGGATTGGGAAGATTCCTTGGAGAAGGAAATGAAAACCCACTCCAGTATTCTTGCCAGGAGAATCACAGGAATAGAGGAGCCTGGCTGTCTACAGTCCATAGGGTTGCAAAAGTCAGACACAATTGAAGTCACTTAGCATTAAAAGGCTAAATGAAGTGAAGTGAAAGTCACTCAGTCATGTCCAACTCTTTATCACCCCATGAACTATACAGTCCATGGAATTCTCCAGGCAAGAATACTGGAGTGGGTAGCCCTTCCCTTTTCCAAGGGACCTTCCCAACCTAGGGATCGAACCCAGGTCTCCCGCATTGCAGGCAGATTCTTTACCAGCTGAGCCACAAGGGAAGGCCATTAAAAGGCTAAGAATAAAGAAGATGACTGAATCTCGATATTATGACAGGAGGACACCAGAACAGGAGACATTTGAATTCTAGGGGTTTGGGGTTAATGTGAGTTTTTCTAAATTTCAAAACTGCCACCTACAGGTATATTTATTTTCTATTAATAAAAATTGTATTTAAATTTAAATCAATTTATTCAGGAAACTTTATATTCTTGAAATAAATTATTTTTTGTTCAGTTGCTAAGTCATGTCCAACTCTTTGTGACCCCATGGACTAAAGTATTCCAGGCTTCCCTGTCTTCCACTATCTCCCAGAGTTTGTTCAAATTCATGTCCATTGAGTCGGTGATCCTATCTAACCATTTCATCCTCTGCCAACCTCTTCTCCTTTTACCTTCAATATTTCTCACCATCAAGAACTTTCCCAAAGAGTTGGCTCTTCCCATCAGGTGGCCAAAGTATTACAGCTTCAACTTCAGCATCAATTCTTCCAATGAAACTTCAGAATTGATTTCCTTTAGAATTGACTAGTTTGATCTCCTTGCAGTCCAAGGGACTCTCAAGAATCTTCTCCAGTACCACAATTTAAAAGGATCAATTCTTTGGCACTTAGCCTTCTTTATAGTCCAACTCTCACATCCATACATGACTACTGTATAAACGATATGTTCGACTATACGGACCCTTGCTGACAAAGTGATAACTCTGCTTTTTAATATGGTGTCTAGGTTTATCATAGCTTTTCTTCCAGGAAGTAAGTGTCTTAATTTCATGGCTGAAGACCCCATCAGCAGTGATTTTGGAGCCCAAGAAAATAAAATTTGTCACTTCTTCTGCTTTTTCCCCTTCTATTTGCTATGAATTGATGGAACTGGATGCCATCATCTTAGTTTTCTGTATGTTAAGCATTAACCCAGCTTTTTCACTCTCCTCTTTCAACCTCATCAAGAGGTTCTTTAGTTCACTTTCTGCTGTTAAAGTGGCATCATCTGCAAATAAGGTTTATGTATACACATATATACACATATATATGGCTTCACAGTTGGCACAGTAGTAAGGAATACAGCTGCCAATGCAGGAGACCCAAAAGACATGAGTTCAATCCCTGGCTCCAGAATATTCCCTGGAGTAGGCAATAGCAACCCATTCTAATATTCTTGCCTGGAAAATTCCATGGATATAAGAACCATGGGGTCACAAACAGTTGAACATGACTGAGCATAGACACACCACCCCCAACACACACATATATTTATACATTTTTTTCCCTCCAGCAAGAGTTAAGATAAAGACAACAAAATTGAAGCAATATTTTGAAATTAGAGCTTTTACACATTGACAGTCTAAGGCCCTAAATCTAATGCCTACTCCAATTTTGTTAAAAAGGGATATTAGCTCAAATAGAGGGACCTCCTAACCCCCAAACGTGACTTCTGTTTTCACACAATCAGTAGCATTGAAAGAGAATTGAAAGGGAATAAATCTCTCATTATGTGAGATTTATTCACATTTAATACTTCATGCATAAGCCATAGGAATGAGTAGGAACTTTGCACTGGAACTCACATTTCATAGTGTTAGTGGTACACATCCAACACTTTAAAGAGATTGAGTTATTGGAAAAGTAAAAAACAGGAAGTTAAATTAAATAAATAAATATATACACACACATACAAACACACACACACACACACACATATATATATATATATATATATATATATATGCAAGGGTAGTAGGCATCCATAACTAATGTTTTCAGAAGATCATTAACCCCTTTAAGCAGGATTTTTTCTCTAAATTCTATTGCACAGTCATCTACACTTGGTTAGATATTTCCCTCCTGATAATGTAGTCTCATTTTTTGCAGGAAATATGTCCAACAGTTCTTTGTTACTCCCTCAGCAACCAGCACAAAAGGCGTAATAACAAACAGGAAATATTACTGCATTGGAGTATATGTTGAGTAAGTAGTTACATTCAAATATAACTCAAGAGAAATTTTGCAAATAATCATTTAGTTTCTGACTAGTCACCACTCCACTCGTGACAGTGTCTGAATAAGTGCCTACAGGTGGGCCTGGCTTCCAGTCCCAGACATGAAAAAAGCCTCCACCTACACCTGGAAGGAGAGTTAGCACAGGAACTAACCTGAGTCCAGTTCACAAGACTCTTTTCAACATACTCATCTGATGTACTGGGAATATATTGTGTCTCTTCAAGAGTCTTCTCTGTCACTGAATAAGTAGTAAAATCATTCTTGAATTTCTAAAGGACTAGAAATCTATTGACATGGAATTTTGTGTAAAAGAAGCAGGGCCATTCAACATTTGGAATGTACTAAATAAAGCAGAGACTTGTGCACCTTAAGATGAGAGTATTATTCTTATAGAACCATCTCAGAAGGATATAGACAAAGGAACAAGAATCAGACTCACTGATGAAGAATCATATATATAAATGTAATATATGATATATTTGTGTATACATATGTAATATATGATAGCATATGTATAATATATGCTAATATGTATAATATTATAATATATTCATGTGTATAATATATGCTATATATGTATATATATGTAATATATGATAGCATAGGCATAATATATGCTATATATTATGGCATATATGATGCCATATACTATGTATAATACTTATGTGTATTCTATTACATATTATAATGATATTTGCATAATCATTCAAATGCAAAAGCACTTTAAAGGAAATAAAGTAGACTAAAAATAGAAAGTAGCAGCCTAAGTTAAACCAAACCAACACAGTCATTTTCTGCTCTGTAGATTCCTATGATGGAGAAGGGAATGGCAATCCACTCCAGTATTCTCACCTGGAGAATCCCATGGACAGAGGAACCTGGAAAGCTACAGTCCATAGGTTTGCAGAGAGTTGGACATGACTGAGCAACCAACACATGCACATACATTCCTATGAGGTATACTGTAATGTATAACTGGTTTGTATGACTTTCTAGAAAATGTAATCTAAATGCTACTCAGTGTTAGAGAATGAACTCACATACATGCATGCGCGTGCACACACACACACACACACACATCACTAACTTTGGCGTGAAAAAGCTTTTGTACGAATTCTAACTGTGAAAACTTTTCTTCAGCTTTGCCCCTCCCCCAACTCTCTTTGCGGTACACCCTTAACTCTATCTAGAGGAAAAGGGAGGCAGCCTGCTTCCATTGTTCCTCTGCTTAAGTGAGATAAGATCCTCACTCTGTACATATTTCCCTTTATCTCCACAGTCCTTGTGTCTTAGCTTGTTCTTTGAATTTAATGACTTTATTTCTTGCTTTATTTTGCTTCTTTGTATCTCTTTGGGTTATGAGATCTTTACTGATTTCAGGAATTGGTACTATTTTTTCTTCTTTGAGTCCCTTTTTTTTTCATTGTTAACCGGTTGACTTAAAAATGTGTCCAAAGCATATAGAAATTTTATTTTCCTCCTTTGTTAGTTCAACTTTCCTTTAGAAATCAAGAACATCTGAAATTTATATTCATAGGTTGTTTTGTTCATTTAGTGATTCCTTATATTCATTCTCCTTCCCATCCAAAATGCAGCTTCTTTTAACAAAGACCTATATGGATGGGTCTCCTTTGTATGAGATAGCTTTGAATTAATCTGGCAGCATGTGGCTACTTGACATCTTGTTTCCTCACCAGTGAGATTATACATCATCCATCCTTGTCAATACATCACAAGTGTTACTATTTCATATGAGGAAATGTTTTTTTGGAATAAACCTCTGCTTCAGAATATGTAGCTCATTTCATGTCATAAGTCAGTGAGTCAGCCATATCTCTAAGGCCAGTCTTAACAAAATTACCAACCAGTAAAATAATGATAAAGGGAAAAATGTACCAAGATGGCTTATGATTCTAGCATTAGAAGATAACTGAAGTGAAACCAAACTAAGTGAAGTCACTGTGTAATTTCTGACAATCAAAGACCTTGGCTGGATAAGGATTTGAATGCAGACTCAGCATTTAAATATGATATGAGTCAACCGAATCCAAATGCAAAAACATATGCTATATGCCTAGAAATGTGCTAAGTGTTGTTGTTGTTTAGTTGCTAAATCATGACTGACTCTTTGCAACTATAGCCCACCGAGTTCCCTGTCCATGGGATTTCCCAGGCAAAAATACTGAAGTGGGTTGCCATTTCTTTCTCCAAGGGATCTTTCTGACCAGGGATTGAACCTGTGCCTTCTGCATTGACAGGCATATTCTTTAGTACTGAGCCACCAGGGAAGCCATGCTAAGTGTATCAAAGAATAATATGTAATCATCATTTATTATCCTTGCCCATAAAAGATCTTGTGATCAAAGTAGAGAATCAAGACTTAAAAATATGAATCAAGTAGAGAAGTAATCTAAAAGAAATATAAATAAGTGGGAAATGTGCAGTGGAGGTTATTTATGTTATGGAAGTCAGAGAGGACAGAGATTATCTCACAGGACAGCACTGAGAAGGAAGTAATTGTAGGAAGTTAAGGAGGCATGTGGGGCATGGGTCTACGGAGAAGGTATTCTATAGATACCTCTAGCCTGTCAATGGCTTTTGTAGACATAATTGGCAGGAAAAAGTTAATATTTACAACTAAGATATAACACCTGACTTCAATACCTCTAGAAAGCCAAGATTAAGAAACTTAACTCTCATAAACTATCTTACAGCTAAACACTTTAAAATCACAATTAATTATTTTTAAGTTAAGTAGATACGAGATCAAACAATTATATATAATGTCCATTTCAACTGCACTAATATAATATCTTCTTGTCTGGTACAGACTGCTTCATCCCTGAGGAACAGAGGAGCGCTTTTGTAGGCACTCATGAAGAGTAAAGGTGCCACTGACACCCTGTGTAACTGAGAAGGTGATGTTTTAAAAACAGGTATTTCTAATATCCTCCAACTCCAACAAAACATCTTCATAATCTCCTCCTCAGATTAAGAATAATATAAATAAATACACTGAGTGCTGGATCAACTGTTCTATACATTTGTATACATGAATTGGAATTGTAAAGTAGAAGTCTTTATTCTTTTCAAAAAGATATGAAGCATGGAATTACCTTGGGAAAATGAATTTCTTTATCAAGGATGATGAAAATATTTGGTAAAATCAGAAAAGCTTTGAGCAAAATCTAATTGTGAATGAGCCCTTACACTGGGATTCAGTGAAGCTGTTCTTGGTGTTCTATCATTCTGTCGATGTTTGGAAGTACTCTTCAAATGCTCATGTGATATAAGCCTGGCAGGGATATTGACCATCACGTGTAGCCTAGAATGATAAATGAAAATTGAGATGACAAAATTTGGCAAGAAAAGACATGAAAGTTAGTGGGTTCTTAACAGACCTGAAATAGATGGCTTGAAACAGTCACAAAGTTTAAAAAAAATCTATGACATCAAAATTTGTTGACTATGAACACTACATCTCTGAAAATATCCAAACATGTTAGAAGATACCCACAGGATTTTGTGCTAAGACTCTAGAATTTGATGGGAAATCAACTACGACTGACTACTGAAGCCATTAATATCACTAGTTTCTTTTGTGTCCACATAAGCAGCATCTTTTCCAAGTCACCAAACTATACAACCCTGGGGCTGAAAGACCTGGATAACTTTGGCTATGTAAACTGGGATTACCAAGAAACAAAAACAATGAAAACTGAATAAGCATTAACCCCAATGAACTTCCAGTGATCTTACCCCT
The DNA here is from genome assembly GCF_001704415.2 of Capra hircus. Lineage (NCBI taxonomy): Eukaryota > Metazoa > Chordata > Mammalia > Artiodactyla > Bovidae > Capra > Capra hircus. The sequence goes on along the minus strand of NC_030831.1, from coordinate 17,715,753 downwards.
CCATTTCCTAGGATAACCAGTCACAATTGCCTTAGCCCCATGGACACAATTTAGTCCTGTTGTGGTTGGGAACTTCAGTAGTAAATTTCTTATTTATCACCACGTTTGTACAAAAGTAACCACATTCAAACCACCCACCCAACCAATATTAGTAAAGTCCTTTTACTTCCTGATTAAAGTGCAAAGTGCTTTAAACATTCAGCGTAAACACATTTGTTTATTTCATTCTTAATTTGTGAGGCCACTTTGCTGGCAGAGACCAGAGCAGAGGAATCCAAGATGTATTGATTTCTTTCTTCATGACTATTTAATCGGTTAAAGTGTGCGCCACTTGCAAGTGCCAAGATGCTGGTTACATTTTAATAAATGTCCTCTTTGGTCGATCAATACTTCTCAGCCCCCAAATAAATAAATAAATAAAACTGCTGTTCTCTCATAAGTTAATGGGGAGAAAATCTTTTTACTATCGTCAGTCATCATGACAAACAAGAATATGAAAAGTGTTAATGAAATGACCAACTGTCTATAAAATAAAAGACTTGCAAGACAGTCTCCTTTCTTCCCTTAATTTGATGAAACAAAATGGAAAATTACACTAGTGCCCATCCAGCGTGAAATGATGTTAACAAGCAGAAAACAAATGCTATAATGAAGGACTTCTAGGATGTACTATGTATAGTCTTACTTGTAAAGAGGGAATTACTGGGCAGAGCTCTAGCCCTGAGCAACATCCCACCCCCTACTGAGGAGAATCACAGCTATCATCATGTCCCTCGGGAAGCAGTGCCATTCGGCACAATACGACAAATTGATATTCACAGCATAATAATTATCCATGTGCTGCAAACAATAGGCCACACAATTACCAACCAGGGCAATGCCCTACACAGGCAAAGTGAAGTTGCAAAATTAAGTGATTGTACACATAATTGAGGCAACAGACCCACAAAAAAGGGATGTGCACAATTTGTTATTTATTGAGCATTGTTTGGGAAAGAAGAGTTACAAATAAGTGAATTTTCCAGAACACTGAAACTTAGCATTTAAGCATAAAATGTCTTATTTTAAAAATGCATTCATTGTGAGTGGATATCTTATTTAAAATGTTATTAATTTATATGTTAGTAGCACATTATATATATATAAATATGTACAGGTGGGCTTTCCTAGTAGCTCAGATGGCAAAGAATCTGCCTGCCAATGCAGGAGACGTGGGTTCAGTCTCTGAGTCAAGAAGATGCCCTGGAAAAAGGAATGGCTGGCTACCCACTCCAGCATTCTTGCATGGAGAATCCCTTGGACTGAGGAGCTTGGTGAGCTACAGTCCATGAAGTTTCAAAGAATCAGACATGACTGAGTGACCTACACTTCTACTTTTACATATACATATGTATGTATTTGTATAGGTATACACACATGAAGTATCTTCCCTGGTGGCTCAGACGGTAAAGCATCTGCCTACAATGCCTACCATGTGGGAGACCTGGGTTCAATCCCTGGGTCGGGAAGATTCCTGGAGAGGGAAATGGCAACCCACTCCAGTATTCTTGCCTGGAAAATCCCATGGATGGTGGAACCTGGTAGGCTACAGTTCATGGTATTGCAGAGTCAGACATGACTGAGCGACTTAACTTTCACTTTTCACTTTCATATATGAAGTATGTAGATGTGATTGCATTTTTGATGTCTCTCTTCATTAACAAACAAGCAAATCTTTTGCTAAGTAAAGGTGACCCAGAAACTACTACCTGGGCAGTCAACTATGTTCAGGTAACACTTCCCTGTTTTCTTCATGAGGATGACAGGGGACACCTATGAATACTGTAAGCTATTAATCAAAAGACTAGTCAGGTTTTTACATAAACACTCCAGGTGCAAAGCAACATAAACCAAAGGGCATTCTTAAAATTAAGTAGATGGTTTAAATAGTTTGATGTCATTTTTGATGAACTTTTGTTTTTGTCTTACTAGAGAGTTGAGCATAGTGAGATGCTTGTGGGACTGAAGAAGCAGCCTGATGTAGTAATGTCTTTGTTGTGAAGCTCTAAACCACCGTGGCTCAAACTTTACCCTGCATTTGATATCCATGTGTTGATAGAAATCTTATTTGAATCTTTCTGAAATCCTGGATTCTGTCTACAATTACTGGTCAACCACTTGTAAAAGAATGAAACTAGAACACTTTCTAACACCATACACAAAAATAAACTCAAAATGGATTAAAGATTTAAATGTAAGACCAGAAACTATAAAACTCCTAGAGGAGAACATAGGCAAAACACTCTCTGACATAAATCACAGCAGGATCCTCTATGACCCACCTCCCAGAATATAGAAAATAAAACCAAAAATAAACAAATGGGACCTAATTAAAATTAAAAGCTTCTGCACAGCAAAGGAAACTATAAGCAAGGTGAAAAGATAGCCTTCAGAATGGGAGAAAATAATAGCAAATGAAGCAACTGATGAACAACTAATCTCAAAAATATACAAGCAACTCCTGCAGCTCAATTCCAGAAAAATAAATGAGCCAATCAAAAAATCGGCCAAAGAACTAATAACAAACACATGAAAAGATGCTCAACATCACTCATTATCAGAGAAATGCAAATCAAAACCACAATGAGGTATCATTTCATACCAGTCAGAATGGCTGCGATCCAAAAGTCTACAAGCAATAAATGTTGGAGAGGGTGTGGAAGAAAGGGAACCCTCTTACACTGTTGGTAGGAATGCAAACTAGTACAGCCACTATGGAGAACAGTGTGGAGATTCCTTAAAAATCTGGAAATAGAACTGCCTTATGACCCAGCAATCCCACTGCTGGGCATACATACTGAGGAAACCAGAACTGAAAGAGTCATGTATACCCCAATGTTCATCGCAGCACTGTTTATAATAGCCAGAACATGGAAGCAACCTAGATGTCCATCAGCAGATGAATGGATAAGAAAGCTGTGGTACATAAACACAATGGAGTATTACTCAGCCATTAAAAAGAATACATTTGAATCAGTTCTAATGATGTGGATGAAACTGGAGCCGATTATACAGAGTGAAGTAAGCCAGAAAGAAAAACACCAATACAGTAAACTAACACATATATATGGAATTTAGAAAGATGGTAATGATAACCCTGTACGCGAAACAGCAAAAGAGACACAGATGTATAAAACAGTCTTTTGGACTCTGTGGGAGAGGGAGAGGGTGGGATGATTTGGGAGAATGGCATTGAAACATGTATACTATCATATAAGAAATGAATCGCCAGTCCAGGTTCAATGCAGGATACAGGATGCTTGGGGCTGGTGCACTGGGATGACCCAGAGGGATGGTACATGGAGGGAGGTGGGAGGGGGGTTCAGGATGGGGAACACGTGTACACGCGTGGTGGATTCATGTTGATGTATGGCAAAACCAATACAATATTGTAAAGTAATTCAGTTCAGTTCAGTCGCTCAGTCTTGTCCGAATCTGCGACCCCATGAATCGCAGCACGCCAGACCTCCCTGTCCATCACCAACTCCCGGAGTTCACTCAGACTCACGTCCATCGAGTCAGTGATGCCATCCAGCCATCTCATCCTCGGTCATCCCCTTCTCCTCCTGCCCCCAATCCCTCCCAGTATCAGAGTCGTTTCCAATGAATCAACTCTTTGCATGAGGTGGCCAAAGTACTGGACTTTCAGCTTTAGCATCATTCCTTCCAAAGAAATCCCAGGGTTGATCTCCTGCAGAATGTACTGGTTGGATCTCCTTGCAGTCCAAGGGACTCTCAAGAGTCTTCTCCAACACCACAGTTCAAAAGCATCAATTCTCTGACGCTCAGCCTTCTTCACAGTCCAACTCTCACATCCATACATGACTACTGGAGAAACCATAGCCTTGATTAGATGGACCTTAGTTGGCAAAGTAATATCTCTGCTTTTGAATATGCTATCTAGGTTGGCCATAACTTTTCTTCCGAGGAGTAAGCGTCTTTTAATTTCATGGCTGCAGTCACCATCTGCAGTGATTTTGCAGCAGCCTCCAATTAAAATGAATAAATTTAAAGTTAAAATAAATAAAAAGTTAAAATTTTTATCATGTTGTGATTTTTAAACAATATCATCCATGCGAAAATATTTAGCCCTTTCAATGCCATATATTAAGGATTATAAATGATAAAAAAGAAAGATTTCTAAAGGAATGGGAAAGACGACAGGAATAGGAAAGAAGGAAGAGAATCGAGGAGACACCGTGCTCTTGACCATTCACAGAAAAGTCACTATTTCAGTATCAACAAATATTAATTGAGCAACATCACACACTAAGGTTTCCCTGGTGGCTCAGGGATAAAGAGTCTGCTTGCCAATGCAGGAGACACAGTTTTGATCCCTGAGTTGGGAAGATCCCCTGGAGAAGGAAATGGCAGCCCACTCCAGTATTCTTGCCTGGAAAATCCCATGAACAGAGGAACCTGTTGGACTATAGTCCAGGGGTTTGCAAAGAGTCAGAAACTTCTTAGGGACGAAACAACAATAACAATCACACCCTAGAAACAGTGCCAGATAAATTACATTAAGGAGTCTATTTTGCACCAACATCATTGAGGTGAAATTTGCATTGCCATTGTGTTGATGTAAAAACAAAACCTAGAATAAAGGAATGATATTTGTAATATGTGTGCCTGCAGGCTCAGTTATGACCAACTCTTTGCAACTCCGTGGACTGTAGACTGCCAAGCTCCTCTGTCCATGGAATTTTTCAGGCAAGAATACTGGAGTGGGTTGCCATTTCCTCCTCCAGGGGAACTTTCCTACCCAAGGATCAAACCCATGTCTCAGGTGTCTCCTACATTGACAGGTAGATCCTTTACCATGATGCCACCTGGGAAGCCCAAAGGTAATATGATAAATTTCAAATGTATTAATTAAACATTATTTATGGCTCTAAATCTAATGGCCTTTCACTCTCTCACAAAGCCTATATATATTTCTTCTTCTTCTTCTTCTTCTTCTTCTTCTTCTTCTTCTTCTTCTTCTTCTTCTTCTTCTTCTTCTTCTTCTTCTTCTTCTTCTTCCTTGTCTTTCTTCTCTTTGATCTACTTTCTCCTTCTTTCATGTTCTCTGAGCACTTATGTGTAAAGCACTGAAATGAGAGAATGATTTAAATTAGGTCTCTGCCTTTTGAAATTTTACAGTGCATTTGAGGACAAAAATAGGTGAAAATATACATAAAATTTAACAGATGACTTCTCTAGGAGGAATATGAATGAATTTCTACTGTTATTCACTTTTACCTCTGCCTGGAATGCCTTCTCTTCTTTTCCAGGCTCCTAAACCCTAATGTTCATCTTTCAGACTTCAGGTCAGATTTATCCTTCTTCTCCATAACTGAATATACACAAAGACCCCTTCTTACTTACACTATTCCATGATTTGTATGCTATATTTGAAAAGTCTGTTAAGAGAAAAAGTACAAAAATCTATTCTCAAAGTTTGAATTTTAGTATCTGGGTTGGGTCCTGGGTATTTGCACTTTACCAGATTCCTACGTAATCCTGATACTAACAATCCAGGGACCTTACTGGTCATCACTGGCCATCCCACAGCATGCCTTCAGAACTTGCCAAACATAACCCCTTGGTCTTAGCTAATGTTCCCACTTCATATATCCAGTTCCCTCAGTTAGTTCAGTTGCTCAGTCATGACCAACTCTGTGACCCCATGGACTGCAGCACACCAGGATTCCCTGTCCATCACCAGCTCCTAGAGCTTGCTCAAACTCATGTCCATCAAATTGGTGATCATCCAACAATCTCATCCTCAGTCATCCCCTTCTCCTCCTGCCTTCAATCTTTCCCAGCATCAGAGTCTTTTCTAAGGAGTCGGTTCTTCACATCAGGTGGCCAAAGTATTGGAGTTTCAGCTTCAGCATCATTCCCTCCAAAGATCCAATGGGTCCTTCTAACCCAGTTTCCTACTTAGTCATTTTTGTCCCTTGAACCCAAGGGATATATATATGCAAATATACATGTATATATATCTTTTATTCCTTATGCTTTCTCACAACTACTAATACATTAGGTCAGTTAAGAGTAGGTATCTAAAAAGTGCATTTTACTTGCCAGATTGATTTTTGGACTGATATACTGATGACACAGTGGCTGATCCTTTCCCAACTCTTCAACAACCACACCCAGACCAGCTATTGTGTATGAACTAGAGTACCATGTAGAAATGGAGGTTTGCATATGTAGATATTCGCATTGTCTTATCTAACAAATAAGATCTATCTAATATTGGTTAATATGTAGACCATTCCCTCAGAAACAATCTGAATAGTCTAAATTTTCTGTAATGGAAAATGTTGCCTTTATCTTATTATTTGTACAATCTCTCTTATTTTTGTGTTTTGCTGAGAATACATGAGGTTCGAATGCTGATAAATGTCATTTTTTGAGGACATAATTACTGTGTTCATGTATTACTCTTTTCATAAACCATTTTTTTTTTGTCTGCCAAGCTTCAGAAGGGCAATTATCTAATAACAAATTTAAACTAATGCTATTTAAAATTGTGTTTTAACTGACCTCTCTCTAGTGCCCATTTACTTTTTACTAGTGTATTTTAAAAACTGTTTTTATTATCCTTTCTTCTATATATCAGAATTTAATTTGATATTTCCATGTTTGATTTTGAGAAATAGAGTTAGTCAACTCTTGCAGGGTATATATCATTGAATACAGACCACCCTTAACAATTCTGAATATCTGGTTTCAAAAACCCAATTTCTGGGTATAACTGTAACAAGTTGCTTTTTCTACTAGACTCAGCAGAGTCTCCATTAGTTATTGTTACCGTTTACTCAATGTTGTGCTAGACTCTCCCAGAGTGCCAATTACATCCTGAGAGCAAGTCCACATACCACAAGGTGAAAAACAAGTTTGACAATTATCCTATTAATTTGATCTATGTTTACATGTAGACAGTCAAACCAGATAATTCAGTATGAATAATTCACCCAAAGGACTTATTATCTGGATTGGTTATCTACATAGATCAAATTAGACCCTAGTAACTCCCAAATCTCCACTTTACTTTATGTCTTATAGACATAACCAAAGGTGATTCTACCTGTTATATCTTGTGCATGCCAACCTACCTATTTGTAGAAAAGTGCATTCAACTTTCAAAGTAATTACATATTTGCAAAAAAGTTATTGAAGTCTGGAAGTGTCAAAAATAGCTGATAATAGATTATTATTATATGTATTTCCCTTAGGTGCTTCACAATGTACATTTCCTTTGTATTACCATTACTCCTGTTCTGCATTGTATGAACTCTACGATTGGTTTAAATATCTCAGTCAGAGTACACCTGACCAGTTATATACAAATGCCTCTACTTGTCAATGAAAAGTGTTTTACACTTTGCCTTGGCTTAGCTAAGAGAATCTGATGGCAAGTATGTGAGAATCTGATAGCAAGAATGTTAAGTCAATCCAAACATATACTGTTAAAAATAATTATTAATGCATCTCTTATTTTAGACATCATAATACCTAGCTGTTGCACTCTCCAAAGATGAAGAAGATAATATTCATGTATCTATCACAAGAACCTTTCTGAAACATAGTAGATGTTTAATAACTGAATAAGCATGAATATTGTAGGTAAAAATAACAATAAGGAAAGAAATGTGATTATGAAATCCTTAATCTCATGACACTAAAATAACTACTACTGATATTTTGGAGCCTTCTAGGAAGAGTTCAATCCATACTTCATGTATTTTCAATGTTGCCTCATCTTATGGGAAAAGCTTTATAAACATTTTTATTAACCAGTGTATCAAGCTATTCTTCATATAAATAAATACGCTTCTGAGTCTATGAGAAACATGGTTTATAGTTTCATTAATATCTTTTTATCACTGCCATTCTTCCCACCTTATTCTGAAGCCCATGTCATTCCATTCAGGCTCTGGCACCTTATATGAACCTGCAGCCATTGGGCCTTCTGCTTGGGCTTTAACACCTTGCTGGGCTGTCCCAGCTTGAGTCCTACTTTGAATCCAACACTGAGGATTCTCTAATCACCATACATGGGCTCTGACACACATTCTGTGATGTTCCTCTATGTGGGTGCCCTTCCCACCGGCTAATAATCTGACACTCATGCAGGGCACCAGCACATACTGACATCCTTGTCTCTTTACTGGGCCTCTGGCTCCCTACAGTGGTCTTCCTTCTTTCATGAATGCACTGCTCACCCTATGTGAACTGTAAAGGGCTCTTCTCAACTCATGTGTTTATGCTTACTTTATTCTTTCCACTTGATGGTTTTAGGACTAAGTTGTTGGAAGGGAAGGGAAGGGATTGAAAGGGACAGAGAAGGGTGGTGAGAAAGAAGAAAAGAAAATAAAAGAAAACCTCTTCTTTTAAAAAATAACAACAATAATTAAACATTTAGTATGAGTGATTCTGTGCTAAGTGTTTTCTCATGTTGGCTCATTCAAATCAAGAACACATTCCACAATTATTGTTACCATATCAGTTATGTAAATGATCTTAGAGACCCTGAAAAAAAAAAAAACTGTTCTATTATCAGAGTACAAGACTTGAAGGCAGAATTTGAACATGTACTTATCTAACGTCAAATCATGTTATCAACTATAAGTTATATTGCTTCTCTGCCTATACTTTTTAGCCTTCAATTTTTATATTACTACTAAAGAGAATAATATCAGTTTTCCAATTTTAAATGTGTGATTTTGCTAAATTAATGCAGGTTGACAATTCTTTGTTTTTTTATTGTACCATGATGAGTGTATTTAATTATCTTCCTATTTATTTTTATTGTCTTACCTTGTCTCAATGTATCTTATTTACTTGTAATTTTCATTTAGCCAGTTAATCTTGTTTATTTTTATCCCTTTTTTTATCTTGTTATTTTTTCTTTTTATAATGTGTTCTCAAACACTGTTGCATTTTACTTAATATATTTTAACATATTACTACAAATATGAAACAAACAAAAAAATCAAACAAAAAGAGTGACTGTAAGGACATAATGGGAATTAAACAAGAAGACTTCCTCTTAGTCAACTCTTTCTGCTTTCTACTATGGTATCTGTTTTCTCTTCATATGTAAGCTACATGACTGGTTCACAAATAAATTTGAAAGAAGATCCGTAATCATTAAATCTCATTACAAAATAAGAAAGTACATTTTTTTTTCTTTTTTTTAGCATAGGAGCTCACATTCAAAGCAAATCCTAACTAGAGATTGCATGTATACCATTGACAAGCACGTAAACTTATGAGAGCAAGTGGTAGGTAAGGAAATGGATGTAAGTCTATAGCCCTACCCACTCTAGAATTCTGCCTGAGCATGCATCACCACCATTGGAATGCTTGATAAAGTCCAAAGTCCTGGACCTCATCTCCAGAGATTCTGGTTAAGTTGACTTGGGGTGAAGTCCAAACCCCCTTCACAGAACACGGTCTTGTCATAGTGAAGGGGCTTGCATAACTCTGAAGCTATAAGCCTTGCCATGTAGGGCCACCCAAGACGGATGGGTCATACTGGACAGTTCTGACAAAACGTGGTCCATTGGAGGAGAAATTGGAAAATCATCTCATTATACTTGCTGTGAGAACTGCATGAACTGTATGAAAACACAAAAAGATATGACACAGAAAGATGAGTCCCTCAGGTTTGAAACTGTCCAATATGTTACTGGAGAAGATCAGGGGACAGCTACTAATAGCCCTAGAAACAATGTAGTGGCTGGGCCAAAGCAGAACTGATGCTCAGCTCTGGATGTGTTTGGTGATGAAGGTAAAATCTGATGCGCAAAGAACAGTATTGTATAGGAAACTGGAATACTAGGTCCATAAATCAAGATAAGTTGGACATGATAAAGCAGGAGATGGTAAGAATAAACACTGATACCTTAGAAATCAGTGAACTACAGTGGACAGGAATGGCTGAATTTAATTAAGATAACCATTATATCTACTACTGGGGGCAAGAATCATACAGAGAAAATGGAGCAGCCTTCATAATCAACAAAAAAGTCCAAAATGCAATACTTGAGTGCAACCTCAAAAATGACGGAATGATCTTAGTTCATTTCCAAGGCAAGTCATTCAATATCACAGTAATTCAAGTCAATGCCTCTATGACCAATGCAGAAGAAGCTGAAGTTGATCACTTCTATGAAGACCTAGAGACCAAAAAAAAAAAAAAAGGTTCCATTAATCACTGGGTGCTGGAATGCAAAAGTAGGAAGTCAAGAGATGCCTAGAGTAATGGGGAAGTTTGGCCTTTAGTACAAAATGAAGCAAGGCAAAGGCTAATTGAATTCTGCCAAGAGAATGCACTGGTCATAGCACATACCCTTTTCAACAACATGGGAGACAATATTACACATGGATATCACCAAATGGTCAATACCAAAACCAAACTGATTACATTCTTTGTTGCCAAAGATTGAGAAACTGTATAATGAGTGAAAATCACTCAGTCATGTCCAACTCTTTGTGGCCCCATGGACTGTAGCCCACCAACCTCCTCTGTTTATGGAATTCTCTAGGCAAGAATACTGGACTGGGTAGTCATTCCTTTCTCCAGGGGATCTTTCCAATCCAGGGATCAAACCCAGGGCTCCCACATTTAGGTGTATTCTTTACCATTTGAGCTACCAGGGAAAGCCCAAGAATGTTGGAGTGGGTAGCCTATCCCTTCTTCAGGTTATCTTCCAGACCCAGCAATTGAACCTGGGTCTCCTGCATTGCAGGCAGATTCTTTACCAACTGAGCTATCAGGGGAGCCCAGAGAAGCTGTATACAGTCAGCCAAAGCAAGAACTGGAGCTGACTGTGGCTCAAATAGTCGGATTCTCAGAGCAAAACTCATGCTTAACCTAAAGAAAGTGGAAAACACTATAGACTAGCCAGATATGACTTAAATCAAATCCTCTATGAATGTGCAGTGGAGGTGGTGAATAGATTCAAGGGATTAGATCTAGTAAACACTGTGCCTAAAGAATTATAAGTGGAGGTCCATGATATTGTACAGGTAGCAGCAAACAAAACAATCCAAAAGAAAAATAAAAGCAAAAAGGCAAAGTGGTTATCTGAGAAAGCTTTGCCAATAGCTGAAGGAGGAAGAGAAGCAAAAAGCAAGGGAGAAAGAGGAAAGTACATCCAACCAAATGCAGGGTTCCAAAGAATAGCAAAGAGAGACAAAAAGGTCTTCTCCAATGAACAATGCTTAAAAATAGAGGAAAACAACAGAAGGAGAGAAACTAGATATCTCTTCAGGAAAATTGGAACTATCAAGAGAACATTTTGCCCAAAAATGGTCACAATAAAGGACAGAATAGGTATAGACATAGTACGTGCTGTAGTGATAAAGAAGAGATGGAAAGAATACACAGAAGAACTGCACCCAAAAAAAAAAAAAAAATTAATGAACCAGATAATCATGATGGTATGATCAGCCTTCCAGAGTCAGACGTCCTGGAATGAGAATTCAGGTGGGGCTTAGGAAGCACTGCTGTCAATAAAGCTAGTGGATGTAATGGAATTCCAGTAGAGCTATTCAAAACCCTAAAAGATGATTCTATCAAAGTGTTGCACTCAATATGTCAGCAAATCTGGAAGACTCAGCTGTGGCCACAGGACTGGAAAAGGTCAATCCTCATCTCAGTCCCCAAAAGGGGCAGTATTAAAAAATATTCAAAACATTAGACAATTGTACTCATCTCCCATGCTAGTAAGGTCATGCTTAAAATTTTGTATGTTAGGCTTTGGCATTATGTAAACCAAGAACTTCCAGTGTCCAGGCTGGTTTTGGAAAAGACAGAGAAATCAGAGGTCAAATTGCCAACACTAGCTGAATCAAAGAGAAAGCAAGGGAATTCCAGAAAAAGCATCTGCCTCTGTTTCATCAACTATGTTAAAGCCTTTGACTGTGTGGATCATAACACACTGTGGAAAGCTCTTAAAGAGATGCAATACTAACTCATCTTACCTGTTGCGTAAGAAATCTGTATGTGGGTCAAGAAGCAACAATTAGAACCACTTATGGAACAACTGATTGATTTAGGATTAAGGAACAAGTATGACAGGGTTGTCTGTTGTCATCCTTTGTCTTTAAATTATATGCTGAGTACATCATGAGAAATAATGGGTTGGATGAATCACAAGCTGGACTCAAGATAGGAGGGAGAAATATCAACAACCTCACATATGCAGATGATACCACTCTAATGGCAGAAAGCGAAGAGGAACTAAAGAACCTCTTGATGAGGTGAAGGAGAAGAGTAAAAAACCTGGCTTAAAACAAAACATTAAAAACCTAAGATCATGGCATTTGGCACTATTACTTCCTGGAAAATAAAAGGAGAAAAGGTGGAACAGTGATAGATTTCCTCTTCTTGGGCTCTGCAGACATGAAATCAGAAGGCAATTGCTTCTTGGCAGGAAAGCCGTGACAAACTTTAATGGTGTGTTGAAAAGCAGATACATCACTCTACTGACAAAAATTCATGTGTTCAAGGATATAGTCTTCCCAGTGGTCACATAGGGCTGTGACAGCTGGACCATAAATAAGGTAGTGTGCCCAAGATTTAATGCCTTCGAACCATGGTGTTGGAGAAGACTCCTGAGAGTCCCTTGGCCAATGATGACATCAAACCAGTCAATCTCAAAGGAAATCAACTCATCAAAAGGTCTGCTTTTGAAACTGAAGCTCCAGTATTTTTGCCATCTAATGTGAACAGCTGACTCATTGGAAAAGTCCCTGATGCTGAAGAAGATTGAGGGCAGAAAGAGAAGTGGGCAACAGAGGATGAGAGGGTTGGATGGCTTCACCTATGCAATGGACATGAACTTGGGCAAACTCTGGGAGAGGATGAGGGACAGGGAGTCCTGGCATGCTGCAGTCCACAGAGCTGCAATGAATCAGATACAACTGGGTGACTGAACAACAACAATGAAGCCCAAAGATTTGTTCTTCAAATGAGCTTCCAGATGCTTCTGATGCTACAGTCCAAGGACCTCACTTTGACTAACACTGAATTAACTTACAACCTATAGCACTCATAGCCACAAAACACTGTCACACATCTCCAGTTTTTCTTTCCCCTGAAGTTCAACCATAAAAATGTTTATTACTGACTTGTCTCCCATGCCCTAGTTTTTAAAATATTTTCTTTAAGGTCTTTTGTTATGTAACTGGAAAGATAAAATTGTCTGCTTTCTGTGTGTGTGCTCAGTAATCTCCAACTCTGCAATCCCATGGACTGTAGCCTGTCAGCCTCCTTTGTCTGTGGGATTTTTCCAGACAAGAATATTGGAGCAGGTTGCCATTTCCTACTCTAGAGGATCTTCCCAACCCAGGGGTTGAACTTGGCTCTCTTGAGTCTCCTGCATTGGCAGCAGATTCTTTAAGGCTAGTGCCATTTGGGAAGCCTATACCAAGCGATTAAAGAGAAAATGGTGACTTGATTCCAAACTTGATTGAGTGTCATTTCACAAATTTATTCTGGGCTTTGTATGGCTAAGAGACAATCAAAATTCATATAAGTCACCAGTAGTCTTATTTCCTACTTCTGATTGGCCCAAAGAGGCAAAATTTAAAACACATGAAGCTTATGCTGAAAATACGATTTAAACAATAATAGGTTGTATATACTCCACATTCTTCCCCTGCAGAATATCTTCAATATAAAGACAGTCAAAGGTGCATGCTCTTATAGGTTCATCTGAACACCTGCTAAACAATGTCCAGCAACCCACTGAAAGAAATACAGAAGTCCTTCCATCCATTTCCAAATCTTGGACATTTTTTTTTTCTGTCAGTAGACATTTTAGAAGTCTCTTGCTAAGTCAGAAAAAGAAAGACATATACCATATGATACCCTTTATATGTGAAATCTAAAATGTGACACAAATTAACTTATTTATGAAACAGAAACAGGCTTACAGACATAGAAAGCAAACATATGGTTACCACAGGTAGGGGTTGGGGAGGGATAAGTTAGGAATTGAGGATTAGCAGATAGAAACTGCTATACATAAAATAGATAAGCAATAAGGTCCTACTCTATAGCACAGGGAACTATTTTCAATATCCTATAATAAACCATAATAGAAAAAATATTAAAAAGAATCATATGTATATAACTGAATCACTTTGCTATACAGCAGAAATTAACAGAACATTGAAAATCAAGTATACTTCTCTTTCTCAGAGATTTTCATTTCTTTTAGTTGCAATGTCTTTTTCTTTCATTAAAGGTCACTATACTGTGCAGCTTTCCATGGAGCCTTTAAAGGAAAATGCAGGGAATGGAAGACAGGGGCAGGGGTGTGTTGTCACACACCAGAGGATCTCCCTTACAGCAGGCACAGCAGAGACAAACTGAAACCAGATTTCATGAGTTCAGAGCACTGCCAACAACTCGGGCCTGGTTATCAGAAAAAGGAGCCCAGCGGGTGCTACCTGGCAAGGAGGTTAGCATTTTTATAAGGAATAGACTTCTACTTAAAGGAATGAATGACTAATGATATCCACTGGGGCTGGAAAAGTTTTGGAATGAAAGGAAAATGAATGAGAAATATCAAGGCAAAGTCAACTACAGAGATATTTAATCCTTTTTGCCTCACATGTCAACATACCTCACTGACCCACTGAAGGGATTGTGGGAGTCCAGTGCTTGCTGGTGGATTCAAATCCCCACTGAATGGGAGTCTTTATGAAAACTTGCCTTGATTTCACACTTACCTGCTAAGAGATGTTATCACCCTGCCAGCTCTCTAAAGGAGATAGGCCAGAAGGAGAGCAGGATGACAGCCCTAAAATGTGCTTTGGGTTTTGCAGCTGGAAAAGACATAGATCAGAGTGGTGATTCAAGAAAATCCTGTCCCACATGGGTTCTGATAAATATGCAAGCACTAAAACATTATGCCACCTTTGTCAGCAATCTTAGATCCTATTATTTTTTTCCCCTTCCTGCTAAGTTCTTTTATTAGCCACAATGATAATGATGCTAATAATAATCTACTTATTCCAGCTTCTGGAATGATTCTTAATAATTTATGATCTCCATTTTTGTCTAAAATGCAGCACAATTCAGCCTAAAAAAAAAAAAAAAAAAAGAAGTTACACACAGAAAATGAATTATGCACCAAATTGTAAATATTCCATTTCTTTTGCTGATCTGAAACTCCCCAAAGAAATATGAACACTTGATTTAAAATTCAGCTGCAATGACATGTCCTAGCTGGAAAGAATACTTGCACAAATTCCCAAGTATTTGCAAAAAAATAATTTTTTGGTAGATACTAGTACATTCTAATGTGTTTTTAAAAACTAGCTTGGGCCTATATTCTCAAAAATGAATAAAATATTTTTTAGTGGAAGCTTGTTCTGTGAATAGACTTTTGCAACATTTCCTCCAGAAGAGACTTTGCATTGCTAAGGATGACTTTGTGTTAGTAAAGAGACATGTGACAGCAACTTCCTTCCTGAAGAGTAGCAAAAGTCATATAAATAACTACAAAAATTGCACTACAGACTTAACTACTACATATCTTGGCCAACTGGTAAGTCACAGCTGAAAATCAGTTGCCCACTAAAGTCTAAGAGGAAATGGGAACCCTACATGTTAGGTTTCCGCTGGCATTTTTAAATATTTTTGTTGTTGTTCAGTTGCCAAGTTGTGTGAGACTCTTTGCAACTCCATGAACTGTAGCTTGTCAGGTCTACCTGTCCCTCACCTTCTCTCAGAGTTTGCCTGAAGATTCAAATCAATTAAGCTCAGATAATGTTTTTTTTTAGTGCCCTTTCATTTCTTTAATTTATGTTTTTGTTGTTATTTTTTAAAATTATGACAGGATTAGTTTCCATTCATGACCAGCTATGTTAGATGAGTAATGATGAGGCAATCCAATACTTGAAGCATGTGGGAGATTAAGCAGAAAATGTAAGTTACCCAGCATCCTTATTGTGGCAATTTTCTCAGAGCACACAAGTAAAACCTTAAATATCTTAACACTGCAGTGAATAGTTGATATAAACATCTGACTTTTTGCATATTAACAATAGTAGGTACTCAGAAGTAACAGTTTCCTTCTGATGGAATTACTATTATTATTTTTTGACTGTGCCCCAGGGGCACAATAATAATAATAATAATAATTCCATCAGAAGGAAGCTGTTACTACTGAGTACCTACTATTGCTAATATGTGAAAGTGGAGAGTGAAAAAGTTGGCTTAAAGCTTAATATTCAGAAAACGAAGATCATGGCATCCGGTCCCATCACTTCATAGGAAATAGATGGGGAAACAGTGGAAACAGTGTCAGACTTCATTCTTTTGGGCTCGAAAATCACTGCAGATGGTGATTGCAGCCATGAAATTAAAAGACTCTTACTCCTTGGAAGAAAAGTTATGATCAACCTAGATAGTATATTCAAAAGCAGAGACATTACTTTGCCAACTAAGGTCTGTCTAGTCGAGGCTATGATTGTTCTTGTGGTTATGTATGGATGTGAGAGTTGGACTGTGAAGAAGGCTGAGCACCGAAGAATTGATGCTTTTGAACTGTAGTGTTGGAGAAGACTCTTGAGAGTCCCTTGGACTGCAAGGAGATCCAACCAGTACATTTTGAAGGAGATCAGCCCTGGGATTTCTTTGGAGGTAATGATGCTAAAGCTGAAACTCCAGTACTTTGGCCACCTCATGCGAAGAGTTGACTCATTGGAAAAGACTCTGATGTTGGAAGGGATTGGGGGCAGGAGGAGAAGGGGACGACAGAGGATGAGATGGCTGGATGGTATCACTGACTCAATGGACGTGAGTCTGGGTGAACTCCGGGAGTTGGTGATGGACTGGGAGGCCTGGTGTGCTGTGATTCATGTGGTCGCAAAGAGTCGGACATGACTGAGCCACTGAACTGAACTGAGCTGAACATGATGTGTGGGATCCTAGTTCCCCAACCAAGGATCGAACCAACACCTCCTGCACTGGGAGCACAGAGTCTTAATCACTAGACCACCAGCGAAGCTGCAATGATATTAATTTATGCAGCGTTCACTCAAAACAAATATAGTGAGTATGTATTTTAATTTTCTGTGTGCTTTAATTAATCATACAACCCTGGAAAATGCCAAGAATAGCTTACCCCATTTTTTTCCTATGGATAAACTGAGAATTACAGAGTTTACAAAATAGAATTCTAGGTTCCTGCCTCCTCTCAGGAATCATAATTGATTGTCACTCTAGAAGGCATCTAAACATTCTTAGTGTCAGAATCACTGAGGGCTTTTGAACAATGCATAGTCTAAAGCTCTAACAGGGGAAGGTACTTTAGAATCAGAATATTGGGATCTAATAATTACATTTAACATGTACCTCAAATTACCTGTTTCTAGGAAATACTTCTCTAAATATCTCTGGGATTTATTTGTTTATGTCATCTGGTATATGCATAAGTGTTCTTTTAACCCGGGACAATGGCAACAGAAGCAGAGATCTGGACAGGCAGCCCAGGTTAAAGGAAAAGATGATGGTAGGTGATGGTACTTCACAGAAAGGCTTCTATGTCTGAAAGGAATGGGAAATTGGAAAGTAATGACTGCAACAGAGTGGCCACTACAAGGAACAGCCAGGTGAGTGTAATCCAGGAGGTCTTATCCTTCTCCCAGCTCCATAAAGCACTGTCACCAAAGAATTTTAAATTAGGCAAACGTCAGTGAAATAAAACTCATCAGATTTTTAAAATTAATTAATTAGCTGATTAATTAATTAATAACTGGTTTCCACAAGACAGGAAATTGAAATGTGAGTAAAAAGAATTGCTTTAAAAAATTATTGGAGTATAGTTGATTTACAATGTTCTGTTAGTTTCAGGTGTACAGCAAAGTTATTCAGTTATACATATATTCATTCTTTTTCAGATTAATTTCTTATGTAAGTTATAACAGAATGTTGAGTAGATTTCCCTGCGCTATACAGTTGATCCTTGTTGGTTATCTATCTTATATAGAGAAGTATGTGTATGTTAATCCCAAGCTTATTTTTATCTCTCCCCCTAAACCCATCATTTCCCTTCTGGTAACCATAAGTTTGTTTTCAAAATTAAGATTTACTTTTAATGTTCACTCATTTACCTTTCAAAACCCATCTTCTTTCCAGACCTACACATTTCAGTCCCAGGCACTTTCCCAGTTCTCTGACAGCCTTTAAAACTGAAATGATAGATTCGCTAACAATGGAATGTGAACCCAGTGATGGCTGCTAAAGGATTACATATCACCTTTCAGACTCCCAAACCACCCAACACAGATGCCACCTCCCCGTCTGCATGCAGATCCTTAGATTGATGGCCAAACCAGTTCTGTTTCTATTCCATCTTACTTCTAATCAGATTGCCCTGGGATTCACAGCAATTCATCTATAAGGCCAGGACGGGACAGGATTAGAACAGTTCTCATCTCTCGTCCTTGCTTTCAGTACTGTGAGTGAGATGTGTCCCATAGGAGCTGCCAAGTCAAACTTTTCAGTTCTGTTGCCTACACCACAGTGAGGCAGCAAGTTTTAGAGAAACTAAAGAGCCAATCGATTCTAGCAGCAGGAAAAAAAAAAAAATCAATCACACTATTTTTTGTTTTTGTCATTGTTTATAAAATAAAGCCATAGTAATTGACCTTTCTTACTTTTTGTATATTTTTGTTGTACTTAAAGAAATAATGTTGCTGAAAAGCAAAGAGTGATCCAAAAAAAAAAAAAAAAATTCACAAGAAGGCTTTCAGGCCCTCCTCCAACTAATATTTTACATATGTCTTTGTGAGATAATGGAAAGAGTTTTTCACATGCTAAAATTATATGCAACACACACACTTTCCAGTGAAATGCAAGCATTATTGCAATTTGAAAAATAACCAAATACCACATTGTGGTATTGCTAAAATCAATAAGGCTTTTGCTTTTCCCATAAGGTATATCTAATAACAACTCTCTCTCTCTCTCTCTCCCCCTCTCTTACTCTCTCTTCCCTTACTCCAGTTACCCTCCCTTTTAGGTCTTTTGCTTCGTCAATATATCAAAAAGCAAATGTGATGACTCCTCCATATATCTGCTTTTCATATTTCACTCACCTCTGACCTGTAATGTTCCAATTTAGCTCAAGTACTTTTATTTATGCTATTCCTTAGACCTATACATTTTGATCAAAGAAACGACATTCGCTATTCAGTGCCTTCAGAGAGCACTTTGCAGGTACCATCCGTTCAGAAAAAGCAGTCACCCAACACATGAGATTGTGACAAGGTATAATGTAATGGTAGTTATGCGAACCTCCAATAAACCAGTGCTACTTCACAGATTACTTGGAGAGAAAGTCTCTTAGCGTGCTTGAAGAAGTATGAAATGAATTTCATTTCCTTCTCATTTGCCTTGCTTCTGAAAGGTTTCATGCAAGATATGTGACCAACTATTATAGTACTAATCCATCCATGACAGAGCTCAATTTTCTCTGAGAATTTACTTCTGAATGGGCTTCCGAAATACTTGAAAGCTCAAAATTAAAGTACACTGAACAGAGCAGCCACTGAGCTGTGGACAACTGTCAGTCAAGAAAACCAGTCGGAACAAAATGTAAATTAGATTTTATTTTATTTTATTTTTGTAAAGTGATCTATAATGATGAGGTGGTAAAGTTTTATAGCCCATTTCCAAACAAGAACAATAAGGAGGGAAGCTGCGAGAACTGTTGTTGTGAGCTTTTCTCATTACTGCAAATGAAAACGGGAGCTTGTGTTATGGAAACTCTGGAAGTGCTTTGCAAACACTGGGGCTTGTTGCATGCACGCTTTGTTCTGGTGGATGAGAAAGTGGAGGAGGGGAGTCGCCTGCCAGTCAAGGGAGATAATGTCCATAACACAACCCACACTCGGAGAGGACCTGTGGTCAGGGATGGCCCTGTTGGAGTTACCTGTGCCAAGGCCAGTTTTGACCCATTGAGGGGCAAGAGTTTTTAAATCCAACATTGTTTGAGTCCAGAGATTTAGGAAGTTAGGAATTCATTGAACAACAGTGAGAACATGATTGGCAGAGTTTTCTTTCTAACTTGTGGAGGGAAAATTCCCAGGTACTAGGATCTGAAGCTCACATTCAGCAGGGCCCCACAGACTGCTCAGAACAGAGTGGCAATAAAAGAAAAAATAAAGCTTCCGTATGGATCTGGAAACCTAATTTTTCTAGTAAGAGCATCACGAGGAGGGGAAGAGGATGAACAGTGATGCTTCCAGAAAGTCCCCAATTTATAATATAAGCCACAAACTCAGTGTCTGGCAAGCACTAAAAATTGAGTTTTACTTTTTCACTGAAATAACAGAAATTCAGTGAAAAGACCTATGTAAACAATAAACACATGCTATTCTAAGTGAATTAGCTACTTCTAGAGCATTTTTATTTCTTTTTGAGAGGCATGGGCACATTTTAAGGAGCCATTGACAATTAGGGGGCAAATAGGCATGTGAATGCCTGATGATGACTTTACATGAAACTTCGATCCCCGTCCTTGCAAGAAAAGATCATTCTCAAGGGAGAGTGACAACATTAAAATGGAAGGTCTGTTGAATGTGATGATGCCAAACAGGGGCAAGAGATGAAGGCGGGGGCAAGACATCCTGATGTCTTACAGGGACTGCCAGAAAAACTCATTCTGCTGCTGTATTCCACGCTTTCCAGGGTTTTTGCTTATTTGTTTGTGTTTTATAAAATAGAGGGATTTTGTTTCCACATACCAGAAGTCAACTTTGAAGCTGTAATCCAATCGAGACAAAGTGTAGAGGGTGTTCATACAGGGTTTCACAGAGCTCCAATCAGTGCCATTTCTCAGGGTTTGTGTAATAGATGAACGTTATAATAGGTTAACACATTTCAAAACCCACCTTACCTCTCACCTGAATGACAAAGGAGGAACCCAGGGTGCCATGGAGCCAGATGTTCTAGTATCTCTCTGTGATGACATTTCAGGACACTTGATTTAAAATGCCAGTTCAATCCAAGGCCCAGAATAAAAGAAAACTGGCAGGTTGTCTTTTTTTGTCTTATTTTTTTAAAGGCCAAATTTAACCTGCTTAAAACATCTTTCTAATTTAGCGCTGAGAATAAGCTTGGACTTAACCTTGTATTTGAATACAGTAATTAAAATAGAGTTATTTAAACCTGTTTTAATAAAGTAAAAGCTTAAAAAGATCCTTTCAATAAAAGAAACATTTAGGCATTTATATAAGCATAGGATGTAAAATTCTTCCCTGGTGGCTTGATGGTAAAGAACCTTCCTGCAATGTAGGAGACCCAGGTTTGATTCCTTTGTCAGGAAGATCCCCTGATGAAGCAAATGGCAATTCACTCCACTCCAGTATTCTTGCCTAGAAAATCCCATGGACAGAGGAGCCTGGCAAGCTACAGTCCACGGGGTTGCAAAGAGTCAAACAGGACTGAATTACTAACACTTCCACTTTTCAGGATGTAAAATAGAGCCTGACATGGAAGGCCTTCTTTCCAAAGTTAAAATTTTAAATCTTATTTCAGTGAAATAAAGGTTTGAAACAAGAGTGGATAAGAGAAGATTGGAAGGACAGAGGATAAGAATGATGTCTCCAGAAAGTTCCCGGACTATAAAAGAAACCACACATTTAGTGCTCCTTAGTTACTGGAAACAAATACATTATGAAGCTGAAGAGAAGGAGATTTAGTGAATATATCCATAACGATCAGAGTCTCATATCATTCTGGTCTGATTAGACCACAGAATTTTATTTTTCTTTTTCCATTTTTGGCACAACCTTTCAAAAGGCATTGACAACTAGGGAGTGGGAGTATGGTGATCTCCTCTGAAATGTGGTTGAAAGATTTGGGAAGGTTGACATGGAGAAGAGAAGACATGGAGGAGAAAGGTAAGGTGTAAGGATTCAGCAGAACCACTGGTGAAAGACTCTTTATTTAATTCTACTTAATAAAGATTTTGAAATTTAAGGGATCAGTAGAGAAAGGCCTTTTTCCTGTCTATATTCTAAGATTCTAACTAGGATAAGCTGATGTTACCATGAGGTAGAGGAATCAAGATCCTGGGCTGCCTAATCCTCAGCTTGACCCTTAAGTTCTCTGTAGCTCTGAATACATCCATGTAGCTCTCTAGCCAGTATTTTCTGTAAAGTAAGTATGCACATGGTAATACACTTAGAGTGCTGTCCTGAACACTGAATGGGCTAATACTTCCAAACTACTCAGAGGGTGTGCAGTGCATATGAGCCACTATCACCATAACCGTGCAAAAAGATGGACTAACAATGAAGACTGTTGTGAAATGAACGGGCAAACCTGGATGTCCATCTTTCAGACCTGGAGGTCCATCTCTCATGGTGGCTGTAGCAGGGTGCTCGGTTTATGGGTCCTTCCAACTCTAACAATTTAATTAAATATTACCTTAAAGTAAAGAGAGAATTCTTTAGGGTGCTTAAAAATCATTCTTCCTCCAAGAATAGCCTTGTTTAGTGTGATCAGGCTAAGGAAGAACTATGTTTTCCAGAGTTTACCTCATCCTCTTCTTATTTTTACTGTGGTCCTAAGAACCCCGCAGCCACAGAGATTAACATGGGTGTTGCATTGAGTCTATATCTCAGCCATATGGAGAAGTGGCTGAACACTTGTCTTCTGAGTTCTATTTACCACCTATGCTGCAAACTTCCCCTCCGCAAAAATCTCTCTGTCCATTTCCTCGTTCCTGCCCATAAACAGAACTGAGAGGATGTGGAAGGGATGAAGGTAAGCAGAACCAGAGGATGGAGGGATCGTGAGCTATGAATCAGCAAGGTAAGCTTCCCACCAAACACCTTCACTGAACTCAGAGGAGCAAGAAATGAGCTTGTATTGTGTTAAACCCCTCAGGCTTGGGGATTAACACAACCTTTGCATTGTCTACCCTGACCAATAGATCAAGGAAATAAATATTATTCCTATTTTGGTAATGGATGAGGAAACGGAGACTTAGGAGGTCTCAGGCTTTTTTAGTCTAATCCCATTATCTTCTTGTTGCAATGTGCTGTGCTTTGCTGTCACTTCAGTTGTGTCCAACTCTTTCCAACCTTATGGAGTGCAGCCTGCCAGCTCCTTTGTCCATGGGATTCTCCAGGCAAGAATACTGCATTTGGTTGAAAGGCCTTCCTCAAAGGGATCTTCCTGACCCAGGGATGGAACCCGCATCTCTTAGGTCTCCTGCTTTGGGTTCTTTACCACTAGTGCTACCTGGGAAGCCCCCTCTTGTTGAAATAGGTGTCTTCAAAAGATCAAACAGCAATAGCACAAAATACAAAGCATTCTTATTGTTGTGCATGCATCACATCCTTTATATACACAACTGTCCCTGCAACAAGAACACTGTAATTATTCACAATTAACTGGTGAGAAAATTGAGGCATACAGATGTAAAATAATATTCCCAATGCCACCACTTAGATAGGTGGTGATACCAGGAAAATAACTCAGATAACATGATTCTGACTCAGAATGTATACCTAGCATACACCACAGGCTCTACAAAACAGGAAATTTCACTTCACTATAGGATTTATGCTTTACAAGGAGCTGATCAATATGAAGAAAGGGCAGAAGTGAGAATTATATACAATCTGTGCAATGTGCCTCCTGCTTTTTATTTTGTTTGATTTTCAGTATTTCTATGTAAGAATTGAAATCATCCCAGGGATTTGCAAGAGATTTGTCCATTTGCAATAAGCAGAGGACAGTTTTGTACAAAAATGCAGACGCCTGAATGAAGTGAAGTGAAGTCACTCAGTCGTGTCTGACTCTTTGCGACCCCATGGACTATAGCCTACCAGGCTCCTCCCTCCATGAGATTCTCCAGGCAAGAATACTGGAGTGGGTTGCCATTTCCTTCTCCAGGGGATCTTCCCAACCCAGGGATCGAACCTGGGACTCCAGCATTCCAGGCAGATGCTTTAACCTCTGAGCCACCAGGGAAACCCAGATGCCTAAATAGCTGATATGTAACAGCAGGTGACTTACCTATTCCTGGTTTGGGGTCCTGGCCAAAAGAGCTGAGTTACCATCTTACTAGCCAAGCCATGTTGCTAGTCAGCAGCAGTAACTGAGAGCAATTTCTTGTTTTTTCCTTCCGAAGGTAATGAAAGACAGCCAACCAACCCAGACTGATGTCACGTCCAGTCAAAAGGGCTAACATCAGCAGTACACGTCTTCAGAAAAAGAAAAAAAAAAAAAAAACTAATAAATATATTATACTTGGTTCCTTTTTCCTGTGTTCTCTTCTGGAATGTCACTGTAGCTAATGGATTTTGATATTTGGTCTCCTCCTCCCCCTCTTGTTTCTCCTTTTCCTCCTGTTATTATTATAATTTGTTCTTAATCTAGAACACCACTGTATTAGGTACCAAAAACAAGAGAGAGAGCAAAATCAGAAGCCATGTCTTCTAGAACAAATGCTACCATTTGTATTATTGATAGACTTCCTTAAATTACCTTAGCTTCAGTTTTTTAGTGATAATTAAATGTTCCAATCAGTCCTATTCAGTCTCCATGGATAGCATGAAGAATAATAATAACTATAAAAGACACTGAATCCATATATAGTTCAGTTTTAGTGAAAAATGACACAAGCTGTCACTGTTTTTGTCATCTCAAGTTAATCATTATATGTTAATCATTGACATACCTTATTATGTTTTGTGTGCTAAGTCACTTCACTCATGTCTGACTCTTTGCAACCCTATGGACTGTACCCTGCCATGGTCCTCTGCCCATGAGATTCTTCAGGCAAGAACACTGGAGTGGGTTGCCATTGCCTTCTCCAGGGGATCTTCCTGACTCAGGGATCAAACTTGGATCTCTTGCGTCTTCAGCTTTGGGAGGCGAGTTCTTTACCACTAGCACTAGCTGGAAAGCCCTCCTATGTTTGAATATCCTCAGTGGCTCATCTAGACTAGTCATCATATATATATATATAATCTCCAATTCTCATAATTTAGCTTTTTTTTTAAATTTTAAAATCTTTAATTCTTACATGCGTTCCCAAACATGAACCCCCCTCCCACCTCCCTCCCCACAACATCTCTCTGGGTCATCCCCATGCACCAGCCCCAAGCATGCTGCACCCTACGTCAGACATGGACTGGCGATTCAATTCTTACATGACAGTATACATGTTAGAATTCCCATTCTCCCAAATCATCCCACCCTCTCCCTCTCCCTCTGAGTCCAAAAGTCCGTTATACACATCTGTGTCTTTTTTGCTGTCTTGCATACAGGGTCGTGATTGCCATCTTCCTAAATTCCATATATATGTGTTAGTATACTGTATTGGTGTTTTTTGTTTTTTAAAAATCATCAAACTTCCACAGATTAATTATAGGACACAGCTATCATACTTAACTCTGAACTCATAGCACACATTCATAAAATCCATTTAGCAGTGTGTGATGCATATAATATTCTTTATTGAATTGCTGTACAATTTTGAAAAGTATATACATTTTGAGGGTATTAAATTTTATTTTATTTTTTTTTAGTATCAGCTTCCTTGAAGCAAAGCTATCTTTTCATATCCATAATGGGGTCTTGCACAGGGCTTTGAATATCAGAGCTATCCAAAAATGTGTAGTTATTAACAGTAGCCAAATTACCCAATGTTGACAATTCCATACCCCAGCAAGGCCTGTAGTCAGTTAAAGTTTAGGGCCTTCTTCAGGAGTTTTCAGTAAGGATTCAGCTCCTAACTAGAAATATTCTAAAAGACAAAATAAGATAAGTCATAAATCCTACTGATGTTCAATATGGTTTTCATGATTACATGGAGTTACCTGGACCTTCATAATATCTCCAGAAGATTCTTGCATTGGTAGGCGGGTTCTTTACTACTAATGCTACCTGGGAAGCCCAGAAGACTCCAGCCATGTTAAACTCATTGATGGAGATGACTTAGTCTCAGGACTAAGAAAATGAGGTACACTAATCTTCTGGCACTGAGATTTACCATCAATGGGGGGGGGGGCACTCACCTAACTATGATTTGGTTATGTCTTTCTTTCTCCTTTATTCCCTGCTATTATGGCAGAATAGAACAACAAAGAAATCTGTATTGTCAGCCACAGGAAGTAAAAGTGGAACATAAATATTTTTCATCTGCCAAGTAAGTATTTTTATTCCACGGGCATAGTGTTTTTTGTATTTAAAATGACAGATCCTGTCACAAAGGGTCTTAATATTATATTGAAAAGATATCTGTATTACAGCAGAGGTTAAAAAACTCATTTATTTATAAGACTCTCAGGTCCTGTAGAGGTCTTCTGCCTCTTTCTCCCTGCAGACAGTTAATATCATTGAAAATAAAAAGCTGTTATATTATATGACAAGGCACAATGGTATTAAAAACAAACACAGGCTGGTTGGTGCCAGAAATGTGCTCTGATGCAAGTAAACTGTTGGCTCTAATTGGAAAAAAAAATGTAGGTGCTGTTTTTTGTTTTGTTTATTTCCATTTTTTTTTCCTTCCAGCGACTTTTACATTTTTGCATGCAGAACTAGATTCATTAAAAATTATACAAACAAGTTACACAAAATAAAGTAGGCGCTATTCCATGCGGTTTTCATGTTGAGAAAAAAAATAGAACCACCCAAGGAGTCACTGAAGTATGAGAACGGATCGTAGAACTGGCTGGAGGCATGGCATATCTAACCTAAGTAACACAGCAGCTTGTACCTTTAACAAAGCAAGGGGCCACAACCTGCAAGGGCTGGCTAAAAGAAAAAGGGATGTTCATTCACTCCCCTGCAGCCAACTCGGCCTTTTACTGCCTTCATCCCTGAAGCTTTGGAGCTTTGCTGAAAGCTGGAGAGGACTGAGACTGATGTTCTGCACCTACTCAACACACAGTCAGCGAGTAAAGGAGCATTTTTCACCTCATGTCAGACACCCACTGGGGTTTCTCCAGGATTCCGCAAATCTCATGTCTGAATGCCAGCTCACCCAATGAGGCCAATGGTAGCTGTGCTGCCGAAGTAAAGACCACAGAGAAAACAGGTCTCAGAAGTCTGGTTGGGACTACAACCAACTGCCACAGACTGGGGGATTATTGTAGGAACCACTAGGAAACACATTAGTGAACCTAATGTCTGAAAGAAAACGAACACAGACCAGAGAGCAATTCAGTGAGAAACTTGTTTTCTCATTCTACTTGAGCACGCAAACTGGAGGGAGAAAATAATATGGCCAAGCTGTTATACTAAGGAAAAATTCCATTTAACTTTTCTTCTCTAAACCAAGGTTTATAACAGGTGTGGAAGAAACATCTGGAAGGAGGTGATAATTTCATTTTTTAATTTGTCTTCTCTGCTCTAGGCATTCTTCAACTCAAAGCAGTGTTTTCAGCTTCCTTCATTCTACTTGTTTGTATTTGAAGAAAAACCAAATTAGATCAAGAACTTTATCAGTCAAGGCCACAATCCACCTTGAATCAGTTCATTCTGCTAGGATTTACCTAGTACTGCTATGCTGATGGCATTGCATAATGTTACAGGAAATCCACAGTCCCTACCTAAAAACACCTACTATCAAGGAAAGAGAAGAGACATGTCTTAAAAGCACTGCTAGCGACAGGGATGCAAAACATGACAAATCTTTGTAAAAGGAAGACATATATTAATTTTACATAAGTTACAATTTAGTATTATTTGAAAAAAGAACTCAGCATGTACCTATTCCATTTGAAATGTGGACTTAGTTTATAAATGTATGTTATTGTAAGCACAAGCTTTTTATTCCCTAATTACAAATAGAAATAGTGATTTAAACAAAGTTTGTTCATTTTTAGAGAAATTGAGATAGAGCACAATATTTATAAGTCCAATCATTATAAAATGTATTCTATAAATTATGCTTATGCTTGCTTGTGAAGTTCCTCAGTCATATCCGACTCTTTGCTACCCCATGGACTGTAGCCTATCAGGCTCCTCCGTCCATGGGCTTTTCCAGGCAAGAATGCTGGAGTGCATTACCATTTCCTTCTCCAGGGGATCTTCCCCAACCAGGAATCAAACCCAGGTCTCCCGCATTGCAGGCAGACGCTTTACCTTCTGAACCACCAGGGAAGCCCTAAATTATGCTAATACTGCCCAAAGTGCAAAGTCATCACTCTGCTCTGCCATGTGAGGCTATGAAGAAAAATCAACAATCTGGGACTAGGAAGAGGATCTTCATGAACCTGACCAGGCTGGCACCCTGACCTTGGACTTCCAACCTCCATAACAATAAGAAATAAATTTCCATTGTCTAAAAGCCAAACAAAATGGCAAAGAGAAAAAAAGTTGTAGCAAAAATTAAACATGTTTAATTTTTCAAACATCTGAGATGATGCATCATGGAAGACTAGACTTTCTGCCACTTACAGTTCACCAGGTTACATCATAGGGCTTCCATGGCTACCTACTCCAGTATTCTTGCCTGGAAAATTCCATGGACAGTGAAGCTTGGCAGGCTATTGTCCATGGGGGTCACAGAGTCAGACATAACTGAGCATAACTCACCAGGTCACATCATGGAGGATGGAGAGTCAACTGATAGAGGATATGTGGTTTAGACTGTGATAACCATTTCTAACAGCTTTCCTTCTCTATCCTTCTTGGCCATACGAGAGTTTTCTTGAGCTCATTTGTATACATTTACATACCATTTAGAATCTGAATTCCTGGCAAAGAAAGTAGTTATAAGCAACCATGTGGCATGAAGTAGCACATGAAATGATGGAATAAGCCTTCTCTACTTTTTCTCTCCAATGTCACTAACAAGATACACAATCTTAATAAAATTAGTCCACTTCTTCCTTCATAGTTGAATACTCGAATGGATGTTATTTTTGACATATGTGAGTATGGCTAGACATTGACGTTCAAATATGAACACGTGCCTGAGACCAGTTTCTAATTGGGGGTCTTATGCAAGAATTCTAGGTTCCTATTCAATTCATATGGATTTCTTAAGTAACCAACCATAATGTTTGTGATATGGTAGGTACCACACATTTTGCTGCTTTTAAAATTTCATCTTTCCAGTTTATAATTTTTTTCTATGTGTGAAAACATTCTTGCTCAGCCTACAGAGCAGGGGCTGAGATAGTCTCATTTAATTCTCTGTGGGCTCTATTTTGGGAATGAGCTCAAAACAGATACTTGAGTTATCCCTAGAAGGAGAAAATGATCCGTCTTACAGGGAGAAGGTAGTTCAAAGATGGTATGTATATGATATGAAAATATTAGGATGTGGCTTTATGCATAAAAGGAACTTTCAAAGTGCTACAAGCACTTTTATGGAGTACCTATGATATAGAAGGCATTGCGTTGGGTACTGTGTTGGGAATAGGGAACAAACATGAAGAAAACATGCTTCTTATCAACCAGCTTTTTCTGCTCCTTTGAGAAAGAGCCATCTACTCAGACAAGCTATCACAAAATAACCTTAAATTCAAAGGAAGCTATGATTAGTATCCAAAAACGATAACCGATTATAGCTATAAAAAGAGGAAGATAAACATGCTGAAGGATGTAATTTTATCAAGATGGTCAAACATTATCAGGCAAACCCACTTTCTACAAAGTGGAAGCCAACGTATCTGGTTAAAAGGAGGAGTGTGAATTCAAGCAACAACTGGGATAATTAGCCTAAATGGTGCCAAAAATATGTATGTCTCAAAATGTCCTAAGGTCTGATTCACTTTTATTCGACAATTTGGTGACCTATAAGCAACATCACCCACTCCTGACTTGTCCATAGAAATATTCTGTATTTAGATTAAGCATTTTGTTAAGTTTGTTTCCTAGG
The DNA here is from genome assembly GCF_001704415.2 of Capra hircus. Classification (NCBI taxonomy): domain Eukaryota; kingdom Metazoa; phylum Chordata; class Mammalia; order Artiodactyla; family Bovidae; genus Capra; species Capra hircus. The sequence continues at coordinate 17,685,838 of NC_030831.1, read as the reverse complement.
GATACATACTTCTGTTTTTAACAGTTTATATGTAAGCTATTCCAGGGACAATATATTTTGATACAGTAGCCTAACAGAATGGTGCTCACTTCTCTCCAGATATTCTTTCAGACCAAATTTACATATATAGAAATGTCTTTAACATTTAAAACAAAGAGTGTTCAATCAAGCTAATGGTGAGAGATCAAAATTCAGATGTTTAGAGAACAGAGCTGGCAATTTCACGGTGTCTCTTGCTTGCTCATTCTCGCTCTTTCTCACTCTTTCTCTAAGTTTCTTTAGAGACCAAATGAGATAAATTGCTATCTGACCCATTGCCTGGGGATAAACGTTAAATGGTTTATCTGGGCAACCCAATCACCTCCAGCCAGAGTGGAGAATTGGCCTAAATAATGAAGGTGTGTGTCATTCATCTCTTTGTCTGGCTCCTGGTAACCTTGACAGGAATGAGTGGAGACATGCTGATTTGTATACACTCAATAATTCAAGGTGTTTGCTTATCTTTCCTTGTCAGATGCTGCTCATCCCAAGTCTATGTTACCACCTAATTAGCCATTTTTTTTAACTTTGCTTTTCCACATAGAGTGTTCCTTTCTTCCCCCATGAATTTAATTTTCAACCAGCCTTGCTTTTATCAAATGTCACACTTATTTCATATGTTAACACATTTTTCAGTTTTTTATTTGTATCTTTGATATACTTTCCCCTTATTTTTGATTCTCCCTCAATGTAATAATCCATTTGATTTTGCTTTCTAAAATAGAAATAAAACACTTGTACTAAAAATATTATTCCTCAACTGTGCTTCTTGAAATCAGATGATGAATATTTTTGTCCCTGAATTCTTTCTCTGGTATGTTTTCATCAATTTTTCTAGCTTTTAGTGCTCTTTATAGAATGCTGTGTTTTTCTGCTATTTGGGATCTGATACTGGTTGTTACTAATATAAATATTAGAGCCACATGTCAGTTTTCTTGGTTCTCTTCTTTCTGAGCCTTCAAGGGATCAGTTCCTCCCTAAATCTAGGTCTTGACATATCTCTGTGATTTGTCTTAACCAGTGAAATATAAGCAGTAGTGGCAGAAATTTATATTTGCTTTTGTGAGACTCTACTGCATAATTCTCTCCACGGCCTCAGTGGTCCTGGGGACAGTGCAAAGCTGAACTATGTCCTCAAGGATAGCTGCCCTGGGGACAGCAGAAATGCACCTCTGTAATTTTACATCTTTAACATTTAAGAAGTTGTTTATTATTTCAGCATAGCCTAGCATAACCTATTTGATACCCTTTATTTTCAGTTATTCAGCAGAAGTATTTAGTCAATGACACTGTATCAGTCCAAACAATGAGTGCCCAATATAAGGGAATTATAAAAGAAACTCCACCATAAATGAGGTGTTAACCTCACCGGGGAGGTGTGCATTGCAGACACAAAAGAAATGGAAAGCAAGCAAGGCAAAAGTGCAACTAAAATGCTTCATTGTGAAGTACGGATTCTAAAAGTGTTATAGAAGCTTCAAGAAGGTAAGAATTCCCAGTAGGATAAAATGGACAAGCAGAGAGTAGAAAATAAATAATTTCAGGATATGGAAAATGAAAGACTAAAAGCAAATAAGACAATAAAGATGATATACAATGAGAAGCGTTTTCAGTGAGATTCAGGAAAGGATGAATTCCAAGCAATGGGCAAGGGTTTCTGCTCTGTCTTCATTCTTCTCCACTTCTTTCAGATGTCTTTTCCCCCAAATAAACTGTGAGTAATTTCAAAGCAAAGATGGGTTTTCTTTACTTCACCATCACTAGTAATAATAGTTCTCTGTGGAAAAAAAAAAAAAAAAAAAAAGGTTCCTTTTACAGGCATACATCAGAGACATTGTGAGTTTAGTTCCAGACCACTGCAATAAAGAAAATACTACAATAAATGGAGTAATACATTAAAAATAATTTTTGCCCAACATAAAAAAGCTATGTTTATACTTTCCTATAGTCTGTGAAGGATGCAATCCCATTATGTCTAAAAAGCAATGTACATACCTTTATTAAAAAATACTTAATTGCCAAAAAAAAAAAATCCATCATCTAATGATGCACTATTGCCACCAACCTCTAATTTGTAAAAGTCACAATATCCATAAAGTAAGTAAAGTGAAGTACAATAACATAAGGTGTGTCTGTATACAGGACTAGACATGGTGTAATGACTGGTTTCTGCAAGTGGTCAGTGGACAAACCTAAGCACCACACACAAACAATTCCATAGAAATGCCTCTGTTTCCTAGGAACTTGTGGCTGACAACCTTTCTTCTGAACCAAACTCTAGTCAAGCTTCTCTGAGCCGTTTTCTCAATTAGGCCTCAACCTTGACCTGTAAAGACTTGAATAAACACTAACATAGTTTCTAATAGTTCAAGGCCACATCCCAAGGATGACTCAAGCTCTTCTGCTTAAAGTGTTGGCCTGAGAAAATTCAAGTCTGCCAAAAGAATTTACTGTTCCTCTTAGCCAACACCTGAAGATAGGGCCCCATTTACAGCCTCTATTGGAGAATAGAAGCCTAACTTGAATTAGACCCAGTTTGAAAATCCAGATGAATTTCCCATAGACCAAAGCCCTTTCCTGCTTTTTGTAATGTTTCACGTCCCTCACTGGCTGGAGCCCAGGTTCAGTCCCTCCCTAGCCCCTCACTGTTTAAACCACCCTGTCTCCTCTGTACAAACTGAAGCTGAACACAGCTCACACTGGACCTTTCTCCCTGTTACAATATTACTGATTAAAATTTGCCCTCACCACTTTAACTTGTATCAGGCTTAATTTACCTTTGACATGATTAAACAGAAAAACATGCATTCAGATGGTGTGCTAAGGATGGAAATTCATGATATCAAGTGTGAAATGTTTTTCTTACCATCCCAACTGAGCCCTACGTATGAGACACAACACCTGCTTGATTTGTATCCTTTCCTCTAAAAATCTAAGACTTTCCTCTACAACCTCATCATCTTTTCGATAACTATTAACAGTATTTAAAGTACAGAAAACAATTACTTAAAATCTATTAAAGTTAAAACTTTGAGGGTCTCAGTTGAAAAGTCCTATTTCTCTTCAAATTATAGAAAATAATTCTAGAATTGTGCTTTCTTTCTCATGTTGTATAGAATAATGGAAATTATAATTGTATATGCTATAGTTTGGACTTGCTGAACTAAATTCAAAATTTAAAAAAATTTAAAAATCAGAAAAATTTATGTATAAACTTCACTATTTGACACTGAAGCTAGTTTATATGTATATGATCTCATTCCTTCCATGTAAAAAATTTTTAAGAATGACATTGGCCCCTTCTCAAATGATATCTTGGTCCCTTCTTCTCATGTCTTGTATGTTTCACATTTATTTAGGGACATTAATATTTTCAGAGAAAATGCACTCATTTTCTCTTTCAGAAACAGCTCCATCACGTAAGGTCTTTTAAAAAATGGTGGAAATGGTATACAGATAGTGCTTTATGACATTTGAGTTATCTTTCTTAAATAAATCTCCACTTAGGGCCACCGTGATTTAATCATATATTCCAGTAAAGTGAAAGCAATTGACCACTGACTATCTCCCTTCTATTTCTCACTTTAATTACTCCCTATCCCAACAAATATGCCTCCTGTGCACATGCTGGAACTCCGATGTCCTAGAAAGAAAATAAACCATGTTTGACCGTGTTTGTCTGTCCAACATTAAAAACTTCAAAATTCCCTGGAAGGCCTGACTTTATTTTGTACATGCTTTTGATCAGTTGGATATGGGCTCACCATTTGATTCGAACCAGTGACCCAAGTCTCAAGTGCTCTATCTATTAGACCTGCATAATCATCCAGCTTAGCTGCACACTGTCCATTTTAATTAAGGGTGTGCTCTACCCATTAGTGAAAGTTTATGAGCCAGAGGCTGAACTTATTTGTGCATGTACCAATCCCACAAATGGAACTTTAGCACCTCCAAAAGAGTAGGAATAATAATAAAAATAACAATAATAATAATGACAGTTGTGTCTCCTTGAATACCAGCCTCCTGCTAAGTGCCCTTTCTCTGTTTGAATTTCTTGCTAATTCAGTGCCATTAAAATAGATTCTCTTAAAGACTCTGTCCTGTCAAACACAAAGAAGAGAGATATATAGAGTGTGGGATTTAATTATCACTGCTCTATATCTCCAAATGTGAGTTTTTCTGAGTAATAATTGCCCAAGTTTGTCTTCAAAAGGCATTTTAATAGTGCTAATACTAGTAAATATTGCTCATTTTGATACTTATGTGCTGTTTTAATGGTTCCCACGGTTTCTAAAAGTCATTTCTTATCGTTTTACTGTAGAAAGAATCTTACTTTAATTATGTCATAATTGTTTGGAAGCCATAGAATCTTAATTAATGCCAATGGCTTCAAGGCACAAACCAAATGTAGAGTTTATATTCATGTTTGTTTCTTCATCTCTCTCTGCCCAGAAGATGCCCCCCATGAGCTCTTTCGAACCACAGACATTCATAGATGTTTTTAAAATATTCTGGTGATGTCATTCTTTTAAGTCAGATTTTTTTTCTTCAACTTTACCTCAGGTTTTAAAGCTTAATGTAGAATCAACATTCTATCTGCACAGAGAAATCTTTATCTCGAGGACGTAGTTGTTCACTATCTCTGGAAAGAGCAGATCCCTCTAACTGCTCATTAGAGAAAATGGGATACATTCCAAATGTTTCCCCTTGGAATTCCAAGACTGCCACAAGCCAACAGTACTCACTTCTCTTAAAGAATCACGCCCAGTTTACAAATCAGAAAACTTGTTCTCTTGGCATTTTCCAACCAATATATGTGCTCATTCTTTTCCTCTACCCAGAATCCCCCTGTGTCCCATTTCAAGATCCCAGAAAGCCTTCTGCTGCATCCCATCTGACTTCAGGTGACTGTGTGTCCCACATTTGGTTTAACAAATTATATGTTAACTTTATTTACATTCACAACATTTTTATCTCTTAAAATCACATCTCAGAGAAGATCATGTTTTCAAAGGCTTTGAGTTTTTCAGTGTGTTTTGCATAAGTTCTTAAGGTGGATATTCCGTAACTATTGATTTAGTGATTGCTTTTGGACTCCCCCGCCTCACTAGGACCTGGCAAATTTTCAAATATTCATCTAGAAAATATATGCTTGTTTGATAATAAAGAACCAGAATAGAAGTTCATTCTCCTTGGAGAAGAAAACTGGAACTGACTTAGAGATTACAGTTCCCTACATTTAATAGAAAGAAGAAATCTGTTCCCAGAAAATTAAATGATGTTTCCCAGGGTGACACAACTAGTTAGTAACAGAGCTATAGCTAGATCACAGGCTTCATGACTCTGAAACTAACATTTTCCTTTGTAATTTTCACAAGTATAACGTCAATCACTTTCATTTAACTATTCCAGGTATACATCTGATTGTCTTAGTCACACCAGCGTTATGCATGCTAGCTGGTAAACAACAAATAGCTATATGGAAACCACAGCTAATCTAACATCTCATTTTCTCTTTAGTTTCAATCTCCTAACAAACTGAGATTCGAATAACAACAATTCATTTATCTAAATTGAGTTGCAAAAGGAGTTGGGTTTTGACTGAAATGGGGAGGGAATGGCCCCCTAAGGAATAATGGAAGGGATTGCAGTAAAGGAGCAGGGGAAAGAGAAACAGGGCAGCATGACTCTGAACTTGGTTCAGTTCATGGCCTGAGGGCTGAGTGCAGCCAATGAAGTTATTGATGTCACATGAAACTGAAAGTGTTAGTGCTCAGTCATGTCCAGCTCTTCGCGACCCCATGAACTGTAGCTCGCCAGGCTTCTCTGTCCATGGAATATTTTCCCGGCAAGAACACTGGAGTGGGTTGCCGTTCCCTTCTCCAGGGGTCTTCCCAACCCAGGGATTGAATGCAGGCCTCCTGCGTTGCAGGTGGATTCTTTACCAGCTGAGCCACTGCTATAACGGTGTCACATGAGGACCAGCAATCCAGTGAGGGTCAAAACGGGAAATGTCGATGAAGTGTGATGGAGAAGCATGATCTCCTCATTCTCTTGAAAAGTAGTCTAGATAAAGAACTGTACAATTTGATGATGTTGAAAGTGGCAAGAGCTAGCCGTGGCCTCCAAGATATAGCATTCTCATTGACAGCAGGAGTAAAGCTCTTCAGTCTTCTTTAGACAAGCAACAAGACTCTGGAGAAATACAATAAGAAAGGCAGAAAGAACACGGCAGTGATCACACAGAGAATGAGCAGACCACTGAAGCACTAAGCAGAACTGTGGATGTAACTCAGCAGACATTTTCAGGGATTTGGAGTTGGGAAAATTTCTGATGTATTCATTCTGGTAATTATTTTCTAAGCATAGATTCAAGACACTTAGAGAATTTGCATTTTTGCCCTAAAATTAATATTTAAAAAGTACGCTAACTCTTTTCTGGAGAACAGAGCTATAGAAGTGGTCAAGTTTTTCTTCTTAAATGGTTCCAATTACCTTTGTTGCTATTATGAAAAAATTAATCATCACCTTAATATGCTTCCTGAGGACTTGTCAGCCTGAGCATTCTGTGAGTGTGCAGGAGTGCTAAAATGTAGGAGATTCCTGAAGTTCTAAAGTAGCTTTTTATCATCATGCCCCAGGCCTCAGCCACTGATTTGTGACCCTGGAACAAGTATTTCCTTAAGATGAATTAAAGGTCTTGTGCATAGAAAGCCTATAATCATAATTGCTATAGTAAATGTTAAGTCACTGACTAGGAACACTCTTGGAAACTGTTGGTACATGGGCTGGCATTTGAAACAAATGGTGTCTGAATCAACTTTAGGGAGCAGGTATTATGAGCACATTTCTGGACTGTTATCTTTCCTCATGTTTACTATCCATTATCTGCCTTTGTTCTGGTTCATGCTAGTTTTTTTATAATCCTTTTTTAAAAATACAAAATCAATACAACTTTAATTACAAAAAGCCCATGATGCCTCTTGAAAAACAGGACAAACGAAAAAAAGGACATTTTGAAAAGGGGCTAGTGATCTAAGAAGCGTGACCTCAGGCCATCCTATTTCTAAGGGGTGATGTTGTTGATCTGTTGGTCCCATTATAATGATTTACACATCCCTATCTGGCCCCTTTTGTTCTCCAGCAGGCTTTGTGTACGGTAAATGGAGAATTGCATACCAACCAGGGGTTTGACATTTACAATGCTTTGTAGCATAAGATAGAGTCACATCTGGGCAAACATTGTCCCTGGTGGTTAGCGGTTCATATCATCTCTGTGTAGTCTGGCTGCCAAATGATGAGCACTCATTAGAAATGTCCCATTTACTCTCAGAGCCAAATAAAAGCACAAACTAATCTAAAATGAACATTTGCAGGGTGTGTATATGTGTGTGTTCAATTGGTGCTGGCTTCTTCCAGGGGCAGAAGGCAGCTTGTTTATCCTTTGAATATTGTTCATATCTATGATTTTGAATCAATGTGAGTATAACAATGTAGAAAACCTAATTCTTGATTGGGTGCCTCAGCCCAAACTGTTGGACATTATACAGAATTGCCAGATGAAACTCTTTTGCTTATGTTTATTGTATAGATGCTACATAAAAAAAACAAAAACAAAAAACTTTGTTTACTACTTGACACAGCCTCAGGATTATAAAGACCCCTGGTGACTTTTTTTTGTTTGTTTTTTCAATAAATAGGCTCTCCCTGAACAACTGGACTTTTTGTTTGGTTGGTTATCTGTTTGTCTGTGTTATATCTACTATAAATTAAGTAATTGATCATGAATCCATCTTTGGGTTCGTTGTTAGGTAAGACACACAACAATCCATCCAAAATGCTGCAGAGAATATCACAGCAAACATAAATGTGCATTAATATCTTCCTTGATTTCATCTTACTTTCTACTAAGATTTCATGTCTTTATTTTCCACTTCTTTATCCATTTATCTTGCATTATTTTGTGAGTCACTTAAAATCCTTTTTGGTACAAGGTAGATACAAATACCGAAAACAAATAAAGTAAAACAAAAGATAATTGGTCTCTGACCTCAAGGAGCCCATAAATTAGTTGTGGGGACTGTATAAATTTAGAGAAAGATAAAGATATAAGGAGGTCTATACTGAGTGCCAATACATTGGAGACACGTAAAGCAATAGTACCTGAGACTATGGGAGATTAATCTGGGTTGTAGGACTCAGGGGAAATTAATAGTTATGATGGAATCTACATACTGGATCTCTAGTCAGTTATAGGATTCTGAGTGGGACAGAAACACCCAGGCATGCATGTACAGGTGACAATATTGAGGAAGGGGGTGTAACTCTAGCAAAACGGACTGGGAAAGCTAGAGTTCCTAAACATGCAAAATTTCTCCTGTCATTCTCATCTTCTTCACTGAGACCCTCTCTGGTCTTATTTTAGGTACAAGTTCAGCACACACATTTTTGTTTTCTCAGTTCACAGCAGATTAGAAGCAATAGGAAAGCTGAGAATATAAAGTGACAGCCTGATAAGAGTGGTGGGGAGGAAGCAAAGGGGAGAGGCAGTACAGCTTCCCAGCCTAGGGCCATCCCTGTGGGGCAAATACACCTCACAGCCCAGCAGCCCTGCAAGCAACATTTTCCGAAGCGTCAATACCTGATTTTGCAAGAACCAGGTTTATATGTTATTTAATCAACTTTGAATAAGAAGATAGGTCATATGTAAAAGTGTTAGTCACTCAGTCATGTCCGACTCTTTGCGACTCCATGGACTGTAGCCCACCAGGATCCTCTCTGTCCCTGAAGTCGCTAGGCGAATATCGGAGTGGGTAGCCATTTTCTTATTCCGAGGATCTTCCGAACCTAGGGATCAAATCCAGGTCTCCCATGTAGCAGGCAGATTCTTTACCATCTGAACCAACAGGGAATACTGAGAACCATATATAACATAACTAACTAGAAAATGGCTGTCGGCAGGACACTTGTATCCTGCAATCCAATTCCACCAGTACTCCTGTGACCATATTCAACCATCACCAATATAATGATGCCATCTTGATGCCATTATTATTCTTATAAAAATGTTTCTAGTGCCACTTCTCCACAGCACATCCCTAAAACCCATGGTTATGTCAGACAGGTTGTTATTTTAGCTTCTGATTCTTTCAATTGTATGATCTGCAGTCCTGGTCTCATCAACTCACCTCATTGCCTCCAGGGCTGGCACATTAATGGTGAATCAAGCCTTCTTTCCTAGGAAAAGTTTGATTCCTTGTCAGCAGTCTCCAGTTGCCAACCCTGAACCTCATTACTACAGATAATCAAAGACTTAACTATTAACCTTGGAATTTAGCAACTTGGTCATCTGCAACTTTGACGAGAATAGTTTTGGATGTGTTGGGTGACTATCTACTCAGAATAGCATAAAAACACATGCATAAAGGACATACAAATTGTAATATAGACAACGCTTTCAGAAATTTTGCTTCGAAGAGGAGGATGAGAAATAGGACAATAACTAGGGTTGTAAATGGATACACCAGATCATTTTGTTGTTGTTCCTATTTGCTTTTTAAGATGATAACATATCATGTGTCTTGGGATGGATGGAAATGACCTCAAAGCAAGGAGAACATTGGTGATACGGTAATGAAATCTTCAAATTAGTGAAAGAGATCCATTGCCAAAGAGGAAGGCAAAATATGAAGTCACAGGAATGTAAGGGCATATAGCTGGGGTAGAAATCTATGTCTCTGGGGGCTGTCCTATAAAATCTCGCCTCTCATCTTCCCAGAGGTCCTCGCCTATGAGAGAAGCACCAGAGCAGTCCCTTAACAGGGACTGGGGGTGATAACTGGACTGTCCACATTTTAGAATTCCAGTTGGCACGACTTATCAGATTAATTTTATTGGTACCAAACTCTATTTTCAAAGTCTATTTCAGAGGAAGGGGGAAAAAAAGAAAAAGTTTTAAGAAATAGAGCAAGCAGGAATGAGAAAGCAGAAGAGATTAATGAGCTCGTTTTCTTCCTTTTTGTAAATACAGTTTGAAATCTTACCCAAAACAACCCAGACTGGAAATAAACTGGAGCCCTGAAAACTCACAGGGGCAATTCGGTTGTCAGAGGACAGTCCCCCGGTATTACAGATGAGGCCGCAGCACTAGAGCCCTGAAGGAAGGGGTGGAGGGAGGAGAAAGGGGACAGGAGGAGGGGAGAGGGCTAGGAGGAGGGAGAGGATCAGATAGGGAAGACAGTGCAGGAAGAGAAGATTAACACTGAGGAAGGGAGAGAGAGAGAAAGAGTCAATAGCCAAGAGGGATAAGGAGATTTTCAGCTGTTATTCTTTCTTTTTCACACAAATGCCAATCATAGCAGCAGTGGGCTGTTAGATTAAAATGCAGCAGCAGCCCTGCCTCAAAGAGTAGTGTGATGTTTTGGTCTGGTGTCTCGCTCCCCAGATATAATCACCACACCAAATAAAGACAAATGAATAATGTTAGTATTTTTTAATGGAGAGTCCCTTTGAGTCTGGCTCAGAGACAATGGCCTGTGGTTGCATCTGATTATAACTCATCTCCATGGGGGCAGAGAGAGCTGTGGTAAATGTCTGAGAAATTATGAGCTTCTTTAGCAAGATGAACTCTGTGATTATAATGACACTTGGCATTTGCACATTTTGTAGTCTTTCTCATCTGAATATCATGGAGTTCTTTTTATATTATAACCAGATTCAAATGCGTCCCTTAAGGGTCCATACGAGCAAAATGGTGCTTTCTTTCTTCTCTCCTTCCTTCTTTCTTTCATTTTCCCTTTTTTTTTTTTTTTTTTTTTTGGAGTGAGGAGGAGGCAGTTGTTTATAATATTGTCATTTGGGTAGGCAGTATCAGAATTTGAGAAAATATTTGAAATAAGAGCTTATAAAGCAGGTCAAAAGATCAGAGTATGGTGGCTATGTATTGGCTCTTTAGGAAGCAGAGACTCCTGTTTGGAAGTCAGCCTAAATGTAAATGCAAAGCCCAAAGTTTTTCCCTGAAGGCAGAGCCATCCTTGCTTCCCAGAAGTTTCCAACATGGCCTGATTTCAGAAACAAGGAAAGTCTCCATAACCTGAAACACCATCTCACTGGCTACTGGAGTCTGACTTTCTGCTTCAAGATCAACCTCTGGATGACCTTACTCCTGTGCCTTAGCAATGTAAACTGTTAATATCATCATCACTAATGACAGCATGACACAGTCTACAGAATTTGCTTCAGTCACATTATAGGAAATTAAGATAGGGAACACTGAGAAGATTTCAAAAGTTTGTATGCCTTTGTGTGTATGTGTGTGTGAGTTGATGGGGAGAGGGATTCCCAAAACATGGTTGGGATAGTGGGATTCAAAAGAACTATGAGGGCTCTGGTCCTGAGAGGAAAAAGTGAGGCAAACAGCAAGTAGAAAGATGTTTAAACTGGCTTGGATAACCTAGGAAGCCAAGTGGCTTCCATATCAACACTAACTTGGTTGTGTATTTCTATATGCTTTTTACCAAGAAGAAAACATAGTAAGAAAAAAAAAAAAAATACTGTGTGACTAAAGCACAGTTAGAAATTTCACAGTCTTCATATATCCAGATCCTGATTTTACTTACTCTCAACTATTGACTGACATTTTCACTGACTGGGTTCCAGAATCCTTCCAGCCCTGGTACCCACCCCAGTGTGGACCTGCAACACAGGACACCAGCTAAATTTTCATTTTAAGTAAAGATATACATATATATCATGCAATATTGGTGCATATTATTTTTTGTTATTTATCTGACATCCAAACTTAACTGATGGCCTATATTTTTATTTGCTAAATCTGCCAATCCTACCAGAATCACATCCCAGTAGGATAAAACAGATCACAGCAATGATTGTTTACAGGTTAAACATTCACCTCTGGGCTGCTCCTTGAGTTGTACAAGCTGATGGTCTCTGATCTTACTCTGATCATCAGAGCTGCCTCCTGCCTGATTCTCTCAGGGCTGCTTGCCCTACTGGTATCTTAGCCTCCTAAGCAGGGAATCATCCATCTCCTCATCCTGGACTCATTGGACTGTCCCTGTCGTGTTGCCAACTAAATGAAGCAAAGAATACACAGGACTAGGGGTTTCAAATAGTCTTATTTTGTTTCATCAGATATTTGCAAACAATTAATCTCCTTAACTCACAAGTTTGCTAGAACGACAAAGCACTGCAAATTTTAAAGAGACATAAGCTCCCATAACTGTTAACTCTGATGTAAAACAAATAGTGGCAAATTGTTTAACGGAATAGGAAGTTGAAAGAAAACATTGATATGGGTTTACTCACTGTAAAGTTTTATTCCCCCAGGGCCTAAAACGCTCTAAGCTGTCTCTCCTTCCTGGTCCTCTTGCCTTCATCTCCCCTTAAGAATGACCCGGTTTACTTTGTCACCGGGTAAAGCTCAGTTTTGGCAATCAGCAAATCTTTGCTATTCAAAATTGCTGGAGCAGCTGCATTTCAGTACCCTGCTCAGCGAGCAGGTTCCTGGTCAAGTTCAAAAAAGGAGCCATACCTTCATTTGTGGGATGCTGTGTTGAAGTCAGACTTCAGAGACATGGCTTTGTGCAGCCTCCCAGGAGTGAGCGAGGCTTGAATCACGGTGACCTCTGCGCCCTTCGAACATCACAGAAAACACCATCACGGTGCCCACTAATTGGTCACCTTGATGTCAGTCACAGCACAGAGATCAAGGACAGAGCCGGTCCTGGAAAGTGAACTACACATGCTCTCCGAGGTGGTCTCTACAGGTCAGGCTAGCGTCCTGCTGCGAGCACAGTGCGAGGGAACCTTACCCCGGGACTACTTGAAACATGGCTGCGCTGTACACGAACAAAGGACAGGTGGCCTCGCCGGTGACCCTTTCCTCGCCACCTACAAAGTCCAAATTGTCAGCCTTTCACACCTATTATGCTTCCATTATCTGTGGAAAATACTAAGTGCCATGGCTAGGATCTAGCATGCACAAAGCAGGCTCTTGAAATTAGTTTCTGCTTATTGGCTTTAAAAATTATTAAGATTATTTTATTGTGAAGGTAGCAAATTCATCAAGGATTGCTGGGGCGTTACATGCAGGGTGCATTAGAGAACCTCTCTGTAATAATAATCAAAATTTTTTTAGAATACAAATGCAGTGTGCTTTTGTGAAGAACTTACACAGAGGTAGGAAGAATGGGAAGAAACATAGGGAATACATTGACTACATTGTTCTATTATTTCCCTTGGGTTGAATACATTTGTGAGTTACCATTCTAACTCCTTCAAACCAGGCGTTTTAGATAGTATGAGTGACTGGGATTAAATAGAAATTCAAAATTCTAGTCAAAAGTGAAAAGAAAGATAATCATAACTACAGCAGAGGGTGAGGTTTATTAAAAAAACACTCTATTCTGTGGTTCAATTTAACATAAAATTTTGCATGGAGTCAGTTTAGATAATATAAGATCTTTCTCTAAACTTACTGATATTCCCAATGCCAGGCTTAGGAGCCCCTAGAAGCATTGATTTCTGTCCTGAACATGGGGACCTGGGCTGCAGGAGTGGAAGATAAATACTACAATTGAGAAGACATCTTGGTCAATTAATGGTCTAGACAACCATGATCATAATACACAAAGTTACCTGGAAGTCCTGGAGCTCCTGAGGGTAGAATCCTCTGAGAATAGCAAGGACCAACATCTATTGAATGACATGGCAAATAAGTGTGGCAAAATTGTGCATTTTCATAGATATAAGACGATCCATAGGAGTTCTGTTCATCTTTTGAGGCAAAAGATGTTAAACCAGAACTTCCCTGCTGGTCCAGTGGATAGGAATCTGCTTGCCATGGATTCGATCCCTGGTCTGGGAAGATCCCACATGCTGTGGATCAGCTAAGCCTGTGTGCCACAACTGCTGAGCCTGCACACTTTAGAGCCCAGGAGCCAACAGGAGAAGCTATGCAATGAGATGCCCAAGAGTTGTAAGTAGAGAGTAGCCCCTGCTCGCTGCCACTAGATATGGCCCACACACATCAGTGAAGACACCGACACAGACAAAAATTAATTATTATTATTATTTTTTGAAGCAGTTAAACATCTTTTGAGTTACTTAATGAAGGCAAAACCTTTTGGGAGTTGCCTGGAAATGTTAAGATTTCTCCTTTAGGGGGTTCCATTTTCTGGGAGTGATTGAAAACCAGAGTAAGGGACCAAACAGGCCATCACTGAACAGATGCAGCTGTAGGGGGCAGAAATCCCAGCCTGTCAGATGGCACTGGAAAGGCCATCCAGGTAGGACTGAAGCTACTGTGCACAGGCTCACTGATTCCTGAGGTAACCCTGATATTTTAAGGAAAATCCCCTCCCATGGAAGTCTTGAAGGCAATCGGAGGAAGCATAGGATTAGAAAGTCCACTAAGGAAAACTAAAGGGGAAAAAAAAAAGAAACTAACAGGAAGGATCGGGTCAGTTAATGGTATTCTAAAAGATCAGACTAGTGTCTTATGGAAAAATTAACTTTTCTGCTTTTTCATCTCTCCTTTCTGTTGTTAATTAAAAAAAAAAAAAGAAAGAAAGAAAGAAAAAGAAGATAGTGTCCCAGGCTAAAATAACCAGACAAGGGGGTAGAAATAGCAATCAGAAAGTAATTTGTGCCTGCCTTTGTGAACCCAGGCCTGCAGCCAAGAGGAACAGTGCACACGATTCTGCACATGACTTAATAAAAACTGGGCTGAGAGCAAGAGGACAGGGAGCACTCTGGAAGTCTCCCTCCATAAGCCTGGGATATGTAACAGACTGCATTGATATCTTGTTGGCTGACTCGCTTAACTATTTATAGCTTAATTAGCTGTTTAAGTGCATTTCTATCTCTCCTATTCTGTGGTGGCAGATTCAAGAAGGAGCCTAAGAAAGGGGAATAAAGAGACATTTGAGAAATTGTTTTGAGGGATGACTCCATTCAAAAGGGACTGGAGTTCCAACCTTAATAAGAGCTTAGGTAACTTACTAATATTGTGGGAATGAAATAAAGGGGCCTGAGGGCTAAGTCCTTGTTTCTCATGCAAAAGAACTATTGAGGGTTCATCTTCTCAGATGTGAACTCCGCTGGGTAATCAGTCATCCCCATGGTAACCCAGCAACTT
This sequence comes from Capra hircus, assembly GCF_001704415.2. Taxonomy (NCBI): domain Eukaryota; kingdom Metazoa; phylum Chordata; class Mammalia; order Artiodactyla; family Bovidae; genus Capra; species Capra hircus. Next base: position 17,670,639 of record NC_030831.1, on the reverse strand, counting down.
TTAATTGTCTTTAATTAAGGGGCCACAGAGGCAATCAGCAACATTTCAGCACATTAATGAGGGAAGCATGAAGTGCAAAATGGCTGCCTGAGGTAGACAGGACTTGATATAAACCAGGACTCCTGGTAGAATTTCTCAGCAAACATATGGTAGGTGGTATATCCATGAATTTGCAGGGTCTAGGAAAGCCAGTTGAGGAGGAGAAAAATAAAGAAAGTTCAAGAATGTCTGGAAAAAAAAGAAGAAATATGAGAAATAAATAAAAGAACAAATAGAATCTTCATGACTAAATTAATTTTAAAATAGAACATAATATGCACTTGAAATTTTAAAAGACAGAGACTGAGAAAGAAGACAAAGTGAGCAAGTTAAATGAAGATAAAGAGTGACTTCACCAGAAGCTTGACTTTGACTTACAAAGTAAAATTGGAAAATTGTGACTTTTAGTCCATCTTAAAGCTCATCTGCTTCCAGAAGCTTTCTCTGATTACTACAGTACATATTAACCACTCTCTTTAAAAAGTTTATTGTAGTCTTAACTACCTGAATATTTGTTTGAAAGTGAAAATGTGTCGTTCAGTCGTGTCTGACTCTTTGTGACCCCATGGACTATAGCTCCCCTGGCTCCTTTGTCCATGGGATTCTCCAGGCAAGAATACTGGAGTGGGTTGCTTTCCTCTCCAGGGAATTGTCCCGACCCAGGGATTGAACCCAGGTCTCCTGCATTGATAGGCAGATTCCTTACCATCTGAGCCACCAGGGAAGCCTGGATATTTTTTTGCCTAAAATGCACTTATAAAACTTTATTTAGGGAATATTGCATCCTGATTCCTTTAGGCGATTTAAGAAGTGATTTTATCTATATTTTTATGCTTAGGATCAATACATCCCTGTGAAGTTTTTGGCAGCATATGTCTGCACCTGTATTTGTCAGTGAAGAAACTGGGCAATAAAGACCAGTCTGACTCCTTTTCCCCCATGTAACAAACAAAGGTCAGGCCAGGATCTGTGTTCTCTGACAAATATTCAGTATTTTTTCCATAATCACATGTGGTCCCAGGCACAGGCACAACTTCTATGTCTGCTGCATTCTCTGACCCCTTTGCACATTATGGGTGGTGAACATATGTTTTACTCTAAAGAGTAACCTCAGACAATGACTGTGGTTCTGGGATGGGGCAGCAGAAAGAACATTTTCATTAAGTTTATAAATATGTTAATATGTATTGTGGGATTATTTCCTTTCATTCACAGTCTCATTAAACAATCTTAAAACATATTGTTTAAAATAATATCTAGGGCTTCCCTGATAGCTCAATTGGTAAAGAATCTGCCTGCAATGCAGGAATTCTGGTTCGATTCCTGGGTTGGGAAGATCTTCTGGAGAAGGGGTAGGCTACCCACTCCAGTATCCTTGGGCTTCCCTGGTGGCTCAAGTGGTAAATAATCTGCCTACAATGGGGGAGACTGGGTTCAGTCCCTGGGTTTGGAAGATACCCTGGAGAAGGGAAAGGCTACCCAGTCCAGTATTCTGGCCTGGAAAATTCCATTGACTGAATAGTTTATGGGGTCGCAAAGAGTCGGACAGGACTGAGCAACTCTCACTTTCAGTTCTTTTCTAGATACTTTAAGGGAAATTTGGACAGAGAGACTTTTGGGCACAAGGGTCTGAGTGAATAACTACTGGGGAATAGCCCACTCTCATTCTTCACAAGGAGATTTTTCTCAGACTTGCTTGTATATTCCTTCCCGGTGAACACAAGATTTGCTTGTAATGGGAGTTGATGCCTGAGTAAGTGAAAGTCACTCAGGCATGTCCGACTCTTTGCAACTTATGGACTATACAGTCAATGGAATTCTCCTGGCCAGAATACTGGAGTGGGTAGCCTTTCCCTTACCCAGGGGATCTTTCCAACCCAGGTATCAAACCTAGGTCTCCTGCATTGCAAGAGGATTCTTTACCAGCTGAGCCAGCACGGAGGCCCTACAGATACTTTTTTGTTGGTTCGTGACAGATATTTTTATTAATACTTACAGTAACCTATTAATTCACAAAAATCTTAAGCCAGCCACCATGTGCAAATCTAGATTCTCTGACAAATCAGTCAGTTCAGTACAGTTCAGTCTCTCAGTCATGTCCAACTCTTTGCGACCCCATGAATCGCAGCACGCCAGGCCTCCCTGTCCATCACCAACTCCTGGAGTTCACTCAGACTCATGTCCATCAAGTCCGTGATGCCATCCAGCCATCTCATCTTCTGTCGTCCCCTTCTCCTCCTGCCCCCAATCCCTCCCAGCATCAGAGTCTTTTCCAATGAATCAACTCTTCACATGAGGTGGCCAAAGTACTGGAATTTCAGCTTTAGCATCATTTCTTCCAAAGAAATCCCAGGGCTCATCTCCTTCAGAATGGACTGGTTAGATCTCCTTGCAGTCCAAGGGACTCTCAAGAGTCTTCTCTGACAGATAAAAAGGTACAAAATGGCCTTTTCTTCAAGGAATTCAAAGACTAGTTGGGAGGCAAAGCCTACATAGAAGAGAACATTGACAAGGCAAGATGAGCCTATAGAATAGGTTTCACAATTTTTATATTTAGACTTTGCAGGTACTGATCAAGCCTGATGGCAACTTTTCTGTGTTGACTTTTCAGGCATTATCTCAATTTTTTTTAACCAAAGATATCGATATGATTATAATTCACGTTCATATCAGATGTGAACACAACGACGACCATCTTCAGCTCAAAACCTGCCAATAGTTTCTCTTCTCAGGCACCTTAGTAGCAGAACTATTACAATGGCTATAAAGCCTGTATGGTTGGAATTCAATCTTCCTCTTCCACATCCTTGCTAGGTCCTTCCCTCCTGATCCTTGTCCCTTACTCCCCCACCCCCACCCACCCCCCGGCTCCCCATGCTCTGGATGTGATTGTCTCCTCAAAACACACAGAGCTTATCAAGTCTGTTTACACCTCAGTGTTCACCCACACTGCATTTTTTCCAATTCTTCCATTCTCTTCCCAAATCAAACCTTGTTAGAAAGACCTTTGTAAATCTCCCTAAGGGAAACTTCAGGCCCCACCCTAGCGGCCAGTTCTTTCACCACCTCACTTTTCTTTCCTCCAAAACCTTCTCCTGTTGATGTATCTTTACATGCTGATTCGTTTATTATCTCTCCCTGACCACCTGAGACTTTGCTTTGTTCCTTGGTTTAGTCCCAGCATCTGGGGTGGAACCAGCACTAAAGAGGCTCCATAGATATTTGTGGAGTGGTCTGGATAAGATAAGTTAGGCTTGGAGAGCTTAGACAAGAGCCAGTCATAGCTCCATGATGGAAATGAAGCAGAATCCCCATCTTCTAATACTACCTTTCTGGATGGTCTTGGAGGAAGAATGTCCAACTATCTGTGACCTCATGGACTGCATGCAGTATGCCAGGCCCCCTTGTCCTTCACCATCTACCACAGGCTGTGGACCCTGGAGACACAGATTAGAAACATCAAGTTCTGTCTTTGAAATTTTGATAAATGTGAAAGAAGGTATAAGATTTTTGAGAATGGGTCCACATTTTTTTCTTTGTTATTACTGTCTAAATACATCAATTCATCCAGCATGGTTTCTGTATGAATTCTGTGCCAAGATCTCAAACTTACTTTTGTTCTTCTTTCTTTTCCCAGGGAGATAGGTAGATACACGATTGATCAACCCATCAGTCAATAGATAGATAGACAAATTGTTGTTGTTGTTGTTTAATGGTTAAGTCGTGTCCAACCCCACAGACTGTAGCTTCCTGGGCTCCTCCGTTCATGGGGACTTCCAAGGCTGGAATGGCTGTCATTTCCTTCTTCAAAGGATTTTCCCAACCCAGGGATCAAACCCAAATCTCCCATGTCTCCTGTGTGGGCAGGCAGATTCTTTACCACTAATCTATCAGGGAAGCCCAGATAGACAAATAGAACCATTCAAATCTACTCTTGCTTGTTTCCTTATCTCTAACTACAAACACCTTTGCCTTATTTCCCCTTTCAGTATCCTACAAAGAGCAACAGCACTTCCAATATCTACCCAATTAAAACCCTGAATGACAGGGTTTCACCTATGCATTATTCTCTGTGTGCTGTGCTGTGCTATACTTAGTTACTTAGTTGTTTCTGACTCTTTGTGATCCCATGGACTGTAGATCTCCAGGCTCCTCTGTCCATGGGATTTTCCAGGCAAGAAAGCTGGAGTGGATTGCATTCTCTTTTCCAGGGGATATTCCCAACTCAGGGATTGAACCCAGGTCTCCTGCATTGCAGGCAGATTCCTTACCATCTGTGTCACCAGGGAAGCCCACATTATATTCTTGATACCTGAATAAACTTTATCTGAATAAAATCCTGAGTTTATTCAGTATTCACTCAGTACCTGAAGAAACTCCTGAGAAATTTGTATGCGGGTCAAGAAGTAACAGTTAGAACTGGACACGGAGCAACAGTCTGATTCCAAATAGTGAAAGGAGTACGTCAAGGCTGTTTATTGTCACCCTGCTTATTCAGCTTATATGCAGGGTACATCATGCAAAATGCCAGGCTAGAAGAAGCACAGATTGGAATCAAGATTTCTGGGAGGTATATCAATAACCTCAGATATACAGATGACACCACCGTTATGGCAGAAAGCGAAGAAGAATTAAAGAGCCTCTTGATGAAAGTGAAAGAGGAGAGTGAAAAAGTTGGCTTAAAACTCAGCATTCAGAAAACTAACATCATGGCTTCCGGTCCCATCACTTCGTGGCAAATAGATTGGGAAAAAAATGGGAACAGTGACAGACTGTTTCTTGGGCTCCAAAATCACTGCAGATGGTGACTGCAGTCATTAAATTAAAAGACATTTGCTCCTTGGAAGAAAAGCTATGGCCAACCTAAACAACTTATTAAAAAGCAGAGACATTACTTTGCCAACAAAGGTCCATCTAGTCAAAGCTATTGTTTTTCCATTAGTCGTGTATGGATGTGAGAGTTGGACTATAAAGAAAGCTGAAGAATTGATGCTTTTGAACTGTGATGTTGGAGAAGACTCTTGAGAGTCCCTTGGACAGCAAGAGGATCCAACCAGTCCATACTAAAGGAAATCAATCCTGAATATTCATTGAAAGGCTTGATGCTGAAACTGAAACTCCAATACTTGGGCCACCTGATGGGAAGAACTGACACATTTGAAAAGACCCTAATGCTGGGAAAGATTGAGGTGGGAGGAGAAGGGGACGACAGAGGATGAGATGCTTGGATGGCATCACTGACCTTACAGACATGAGTTGGTGATGGACAGAGAAGCTTGGTGTGCTGCAGTCCATGGGGTCGCAAAGAGTCGGACACCACTGAGCGGCTGAACTGACTGACCTGAATAAACAAATCAAAGGTATTACTGCTTCTCATTTTTGTGAAGACTTTTGCATTTAGAGAGCTTCTGAAAAGACAGCAGGAATAGTAGAAATCATGCTACTCTTCTAGGCCAAAGAAGAGATCTAGAACCCTTGTGGTTGTGTTAATCTAAATTCTCTACCTAAACTGAAGCTGGCTTTGGCCCAGAGGGAAAACAAAAGTTAAAATAAAGGAAGAATATGGGTTGCATGGCTTAAATGAAAATAATTTCCCACATTTGTTCTCTTCCCCTTTTTGGACTTCATTTTCTATCAACAGAGGAATATTCTTTCGTCTATAAGGAACAGTTTCTCTTTCATGCACGGAAAAATGTCATTTTGAGTTTCTCTCTGGGATGGTTTGATAAATTTTGAGGTTGCCTGGGAAGCACAGATCTCTGTCTTTCCCAGTGGTTTGAAATTTAAAAAGAAAGAAAATAAAGTGAGTACCACTCTCACAGAGGTTTCTGTTTTGTGGCAAAATATAATACAAACTTGTAATAACGGCAGTGGTAATGGTCCGATGTAGTCAGTAGCATCTGTTTTCTTATTGGTTTTTGATGTTCAATTCTTGTTCATCTAGAAAAGCAAGTTTTTGAAAAAATACAGAAATACAAGTACAAAATATAAAAGTACAAGGGTTTTGTTTTTCTAACTCCCGCTCTCAGTTAATTAAATTGAAATGGGGATTCTGCTGTTTGCAGCTTTAAAAAATAGCCAATTGAAATTTAATTGGTATCTTCTTTTCTTTAGTATTCATGCCCTGAAGCTAAATTAATGATCAGTTGTAAAGCACTTCAGCTAAGAGACTATTATGACTTTTGAATGAAATTAAACTTAGGACCATAGAGTGGATAAAATAACTACTAAGATAAGAATGACAACTGTACTATACAAAGGGTTAAAATGTTCCTCTGTGTTTTCTCCCTGTATCTGTTTTTCTTTTTAACAATTACAGAGAGAGAGGAGGCTCAAGTCTATTCTAGGACCAATAGTTATTTTAAATCAAATTGCTTTTGCCCCAAACTGTCCTCAGTGGAGGATTTTTGGCCACTGGTCTGTTAATACCTCTTTACTTAATCACTGTCCTATATTGTTATCCCCCTGACAGAAGGGGTGAACTGGAGCAATGGCAATCCTTTTACTTTCTCAAGTCCCCACAAGACCCTGATTTACAGGTTGAGAGTGTTATGTATCCTTTAGCCAAAGATCAACGACCTCTCAGAAGTTCCCTTTTCCTTTGGGAATAGAATAGAAGTTGACATGGGATGTGAATTTTTATCTCCCTCCTTCTCCTCTCTGTCTCTCACAGATATATCTCTGTTTTTAATACCTTGTGAATTTCTTTTTCTTTCTGGATTTTAAAACATCTTTGATAGACATTATATCTATCAAAACTTTTGACATCCCCATCTCTTTAATCAAGAAGAATCCATCACCTTGATGGTTTACACCAAACACCACATTAGATGAATCCAGCTCACAGGGACAGGTATTCTCAAAGACAAGGCTACATGGAAGGCCATGCACTGAATCAGGGAAATTTGCTTGTTATGACTTGTTGATGCAGCCATCTCAGTCTTCATGTAACAAGGCCACCATTTCTGAAGGCAAATGGAGAATGCCAGAGAGGGACCAAACAAAAAATAAATCATAGGTTTATTTAGTACTGACATTTGTGTTTATATTATGTAGTATTGACTCACTGTTAAGTAAAAAGTCCTGTTTTTCATCTTATTTAGAAATGGTGAAGCTAATATAATTTTTAAAATGAACTGTTTCTGATGAAATGCCAACTTATTGTACGGGTGACTAAAATGTATTTGATTAAGGAGTACCCCATATTTATTTGAATACAGGTTCCCTGATGGATCAGTGGGTAAAGAATCTGCCTGTAATTCAGGAGATGCAGGTTTAGTCCTGGGGTCAGGAAGATCCCCTGGAGGAGGAAATGGCAACCCACTCCTGTATTCCTGCCTGAAAAATCCCATGGATGGAAGAGCCTGGCGAGCTCCAGTTCAAAGTATCATAAAGAGTTGCACATGACTGAGTAACTAAATACACACAATATGTTTGAATACAAAATATTCTAAATCCAATTCTTACATATACCTGAGATATGGATGCATATGGATATATTGAAACAGCATTTGTCAAACTTGATCTGCAGAAGCCAGTGCTATTCTCTGACCTTATGGATTCTTTAGATGGAGTTGTTGTCCAAGACCTATGATATTAGATCTTTTCTTCTGAACAGATTTTAGATGACAGCCCACTAGGTGTTTCAAGAATTGGAGTCCTAAGGTCCTAGGATAGTTTCTGTGGAGAGGAACCAAATTTAGTGATTTTATTACTTTGCAGGGAAGGCTATGGTTATTAGGACCCTCGATTTGGATTCCCTCAATATTAGCATCATTTTGTAAGCTCTAATTTCTCCTCTGTTAAGAAGCTTCTCGTTAATAATCAATAATTGCAGGGACAAAGGTATAACTTTACATGTAGAAAGAGGTGTAGAGAATGACCTACATAGCCCATCAAATGCAATGTGCAAACTATAACAAACATTCTTTAACAGGAATTCTTATGATGAAATTTGGTTTTAGGTCCCATATTCATTGCTGTCTTTCTCTTTGTTTTAAAGGGTTGCCTGGAACACAAATGATGAAGCGAAGGAAAACTCTTTGGCTTAACAATATATAATTTAAAACCCTAGTGATTGTTTTTGGTCAGTTTCTTGCAATCTACAAGGTAATTTTTTTCAATTTATTTGGAATTAGTCAAGTGCACTGTTGAAAAGGCAGAGTGAATTGATGCTAAATAGTTTTTGGAAGATGTAATTGTCTGATGATTTGTAAATGGCCAAGCTTATCAAAAAAGTAATTTAAATGTTATGCTGACAATTTTGTTCAGTTTGGTATACTCTGTAAACTGGGGAATCCAATTTTTTGCCCTCATTAGCATGAGAATTCTCTTTGTTTGGTTAAATGATTTGAAGGCCTAAGGACATCCAGAGCTTTGGAATCTGAATTTTTAATGATCTTTTGCCCAGCATAAACATCACTCATAGGAAGATAACACCCAAGTTTCTCTTTTGAGAACTAAGTTGCATGTATCGTTTGATTAGTTGAAATGTGGCCCATATATTTTATAAATATTTTTCTTGGAAGAAGAGGGGACCCCAGTGAGTCTGTGTCCATTTCTCTTGTTTCCCAATAACACCATCTGTGCTCTCTTCCATGTAAATGCTCTGCACTGCACAGTGATGACTATTTATCAGACAAAAGAACTCTGATCAACTGACTCATTTAAACATCTTAGAGACTTTTATTGTTTCATTCATACATACATACATGTTAAGTCATTTCAACAATGTCCAACTCTTTGCGATCCTATGGAACATAACCTGCTAGGCTCCTCTGTCTGTGGGATTCTTCAGGGAAGAATACTGGAGTGGGTTGCCATTTTATCCTCCAGGGGTTTTTCCTGGCCCAGGGATGGTAGCCACAGTCTCCTACAATGGCAGGCAGGTTCTTTTATCAATAGCACCACCTGGAAGCCCTATTTCATTCATAAAAATAGTAAATTTTATTTAAATAGGTATTAACAAGGTGAGATATTTGTGACGTACTTGAAGTGCTTTAACTATATAGCTCTACAGCAACTGTGCAGTAATCATATATGCCTCAGTTCAGTTCAGTTGCTCAGTCGTGTCCGACTCTTTGCGACCCCATGAATTGCAGCATGCCAGGCCTCCCTGTCCATCATCATCTCCCAGAGTTCACTCAGACTCATGTCCATCGATTCCGTGATGCCATCCAGCCATCTCATCCTTCGTCGTCCCCTTCTTCTCCTGCCCCCAATCCCTCCCAGCATCAGAGTTTTTTCCAATGAGACAACTCGTCGCATGAGGTGGCCAAAGTACTGGAGTTTCAGCTTTAGCATCATTCCTTCCAAAGAAATCCCAGGGTTGATCTCCTTCAGAATGGACTGGTTGGATCTCCTTGTGGTCCAAGGGACTCTCAAGAGTCTTCTACAACACCCCAGTTCAAAAGCATCAATTCTTTGGTGCTCAGCCTTCTTCACAGTCCAACTCTCACATCCATAGATGACAACAGGAAAAACCATAGCCTTGACTAGATAGACTTAGTCGGCAAAGTAATGTCTCTGCTTTTGAATATACTATCTAGGTTGCTCATAACTTTTCTTCCAAGGAGTAAGCATCTTTTAATTTCATGGCTGCAGTCACCATCTGCAGTGATTTTGGAGCCCAGAAAAATAAGTCAGCCACTGTTTCTACTGTTTCCCCATCTTTTTCCCATGAAGTGATGGGACCGGATGCCATGATCTTTGTTTTCTGAATGTTGAGCTTTAAGCCAACTTTTTCACTCTCCTCTTTCACTATAATCAAGAGGCTTTGTAGCTCCTCTTGACTTCCTGCCATAAGGGTGGTGTCATCTACATATCTGAGGTTATTGATATTTCTCCCGGCAATCTTGATTTTAGCTTGTGCTTCTTCCAGCCAGCCTTTCTTATGATGTACTCTGCATAGAAGTTAAATAAGCAGGGTGACAATATACAGCCTTGACGCACTCCTTTTCCTATTTGGAACCAGTGTGTTGTTCCATGTCCAGTTCTAACTGTTGCTTCCTGACCTGCATGCAGATTTCTCAAGAGGCAGGTTAGGTGATCTGGTATTCCCATCTCTCTCAGAATTTTCCACAGTTTATTGTGATCCACACAGTCAAAGGCTTTGGCATAGGCAATAAAGCAGAAATAGATGCTTTTCTGGAAGTCTCTTGCATTTTCCATGATCCAGCGGATGTTGGAAATTTGATCTCTGGTTCCTCTGCCTTTTCTAAAACCAGCTTGAACATCAGGGAGTTCATGGTTCACGTATTACTGAAGCCTGGCTTGGAGAATTTTGATCATGACTTTACTAGCATGTGAGATGAGTGCAATTGTGCAGTAGTTTGAGCATTCTTTGGCATTGTCTTTCTTTGGGACTGGAATGAAAACTGACCTTTTCCAGTCCTGTGGCCACTGCTGAGTTTTCCAAATTGGCTGGCATATTGAGTGCAGCACTTTCACAGCATCATCTTCCAGGATTTGAAAGAGCTCCACTGGAATTCCATCACTTCCACTAGCTTTGTTGGTAGTGATGCTTTCTAAGGCCCACTTGACTTCACATTCCAAGATGTCTGGCTCTACATTAGTGATCACATCATCATGATTATCTGGGTCGTGGAGATCTTTTTTGTATAGTTCTTTCGTGTATTCTTGCCACCTCTTCTTAATATCTTCTGCTTCTGTTAGGTCCATACCATTTCTGTCCTTTATCGAGCCCATCTTTGCATGAAATGTTCCCTTGGTATCTCGAATTTTCTTAAAGAGATCTCTAGTTTTTCCCATTCTGTTGTTTTCCTCTATTTCTTTGCAGTGATCACTGAAGAAGTCTTTCTTATCTCTTCTTGCTATTCTTTGGAACTCTGCATTCAGATGCTTATATCTTTCCATATATGCCTAAATACCATAAAGTACTAAGAGACTTGGTAAATGAAACAACTAAGCCACAGTATCAACTTACCATGCTCATACTTCGGATAAGTTACCAAACAAACTTAAAACTTACATGCTGTCTGATGTCAGGTGTTGAGTACCAGGCAATACTGCCTTTGAAAAAAAAAGGTCGTAACCAGTTCTGATGATTGTGTATTTTCAGGTTCTGGAAAGGAAACGTTTGGACATACCCAGTGTTGGTTCCAATTTTATTTTAGGTCAGACTTAAGGACACCAATCTGTTTGGAGGGAGGATGTGAAACTGCTGCTGCTGCTGCTAAGTCACGTCAGTCATGTCCAACTCTGTGCGACCCCACAGACGGCAGCCCACCAGGCTCTGCCATCTCTGGGATTCTCCAGACAAGAACACTGGAGTGGGTTGCCATTTCCTTCTCCAGGGCATGAAAGTGAAAAGTGAAAGTAGAGTCACTCAGTCGTATCTGACTCTTCCTGACCCTATGAACCGTAGACCACCAGGCTCCTCTGTCCATGGGATTCTCCAGGCAAGAGTATTGGAGTGGGGTGCCATTGCCTGCTCCACATTACTTTACATAAGAATTGAGAAAAATGCCAGCTAAACAATGGAAATAGAGAGGTGATGTAGTTTGTGAGTTTACTCAACCTCCACCTACCCACTCAGATGTTTCTTCTCAAACCACTTATACGAGAGAATGAACTGAAATTCCATTGCCAAAAGTCTTTGAGTCAGGCTTACAGAAGGATAGAACAGATTATTCCCTCTTCCTAAGCCTTCTGTGGGAGGTACTTATTAAAGGTAAGATGATGATCTTCTAATGTGTGGAATATTAGTAAGGAATGAGTCATTACACCAGTTTTTGCAAGAACATCTGAGACTGGTGTGATATAATTTTAATTACCTTTGATGGATCATGGGACTAGACACAGGATGGTGAAGACAGAAGAAATGGCGTGACCTCAGGAGAGGACTTCTTGCAAAGAGGAGGCTAGCATGGAGCGTGTTATGATAGAGGGTTCAGAGAAGCCATGGAGACACTGAATGGAAGGAATGAGTGCTGAGAAATAGGAGAATTATAACAAAGAAAAACTTACACCTGCTCTTTCTACTACCTTTTTTTTCAATGGCCCTATTGCTGAGGTTTCCATATATTTCAATTAGATCTGGCTGTATAGCTGGGACTGAAATGTATCTGCAACAGAAAGAAGGAAGGGTACAAGCCGGAGGTGGAGCAGTCTCGCTTCTCTGCTGTTTTGTTCTAATGCATTGAATAAAATGAATCTTTCAAACAGGTGAATTTTCCAACAGAAATGGCCCAAACAGCCTCAGCTCATTGAATAGAAAGTGTAATGGTGATCTAAACCTATTACCTTCAATGGAGTCTGTGACATTTTCTTCCAGCATATTGATTGGGGAGAGAGGGAGAGGGAGAGAGAACTTTTTCCTCCACGCATTGTGTTGCGTCAGTCATTGTAATGCTAGTCACAGAGCATTCAAAAGCATTGAGAATCAACAGGGCTGGCTCTTTTGTAGCCAGAGTAATAAATGATTTTACTGAACAGAATTAAAATGCTGTTTAGAATCTACCCTCTACACATCCTTCTGATTTCTCACCAAAAGAACCTCTCTCTCCTCCCTTATAAATCCAAATATCAAAAATTCCGATTAATTAAAAATTTTCAGCAAGAATGCATATTTTCATTAATTATTCTGGCATATTTTATAGAGAAATGCCATTAATGCCTTCTCTCAAAAATATCTTCCCTCACACCAATGTTTATCAGAGAATCTGTAACTGTGGTTGAGAAATTTTAAATTTATTTAAACTAATGTGGTCAGCAGCAACTTCTGGAGGGGAGAAATGCTTATTTTTTGTTGTTGTTTTCAAACATCTGTTGTGTTACTGTTTCTGTGTTTATTGCATAACACAATCTCTGGAGAGAAATCAAACAGAATCAAATCTAGCCTCATTATACAGAAGTGTCGCTTTTGTGAAGATGGCACTCTTGTTTCCATTAGAATATGATTGAAACATCTCAGTTTCACTGACTGCAATAACCAACTTGTTCACAGAGTTAGAGGGAATTTGGAACTTTTTATAACCCCTTATTTTCTAGGTAAATTTTATCTATCATTTTCTATGAATTGCTAATTTCTGTATATGATGTATGCATTTATATGTAGTAAACACTATCATGAATTTCAAAGAAATATATAATAGCAAGCATCTTAAAAATGGATGAGAGAAGCATGGAAGTTCCCTGATAGGAGAGTACCTAATGAACTATCTTTACTATTAATGATATTAACTCATAGAATCCGTTTGTTTTGAATTTATCTTAATTTAGTCCATTCAACACCTTGTCACTAAGATTTGTATATATTTTTCTTTCTGTCAGTATAAACCTATTATATTTCATGTTATCTGAATTTTATAATCTCGCCTATTACTTACAAGCAATCTGCTGCTACAGTTGTTCCTAGGTGTTTTTATAAACTAATTTAACATCTGTTAGTACTATACAACAGTATCAACTTACAAATGGCCAATAGAATTTAGCATTTTTGAGAATTACCATGTGATAAATGGAGTTACATTAATTGTAGGATCCAGTCCATATTTCATGATAATTCAGTGAATAATCAGTGTTATCTGGGTGATTTTCTTTTCAGTATTGCATGCAATATGCATTTGAATGTGATTGCATTTAAGGCAAGGGATCATACAAATTACCTTTTTAGTAAATTAATTGATAATTGTGCTGAATTAAAGAATTGATATAGGTAATTCAGGAAAATGAGTTTTCTAGTATAGAAATAAAGCTTGAACTAGTAGATAGAATACAAGTTGACAGGAGTTTTGAGAAGTTGCTTTGTTACTTTTAAAGGGCTTCCCTGGTGGCTCAGAGGTTAAAGCGTCTGCCTCCAATGCGGGAGACCCAGGTTTGATCGCTGGGTCGGGAAGATCCCCTGGAGAAGAAAATGGTGATCCACTCTAGTATTCTTGCCTGGAGAATCCCATGGATGGAGAATCCCATGTATGGAGAAGCCTAGTAGGTTACAGTCCACGAGGTGGCCAAGAGTCGGACACGACTGAGCGGCTTCACCTTACCCTTTTGTTACTTTGGTCTAAAAAGACAATTGTAAAGTGGTACTGTAAGACAAATCCTACATCCAGAAGTGGAGTAGCAGAAACGGCACAGAACCAATCCGGAAAAATTTAATTCCAGTTCCAGTTTTGCTGCTTATTTGTTCTATTAATTTTGAACGAGTCATCTCACCTTACTTTGCTTCCTAGAAAATGAGAATGATACTTAATCTTGACTATCCACAGAGTTACTGTGGGCATATAACAAGTTAATCATTGTAAAACTCTCTTCAAAGACACATGGGGCTCCTTTTTTTGCAGAAGACACAAAACTAACTTCTATGAAGGAACATAGGTGAACAGTCCTTGCTCTCAAATAGGCGAGAACACTTAAAAGACAGTAAGAGGCTGTCGCATAAACAATTGTCATATCATCTTCCATCTAAGATTGCTTCTTGTCCTGAATGAACTAGGCACAAAAGGATTCCAATCATCCCCTACATTCAGATAGATTCAAAAAAGACATTCTAAGGAGAACAGATAGAAGGAATGCTGCACAGCCTCAGAAGATTTGTGTTTCCTATTGGGGACAACCAGCAGTCACTGCATGAAGGCAAGGGTGGAATCCCAACAGTCTGTGCTACAAAAAGAAGTGAAAAAGAACATGCATTTCAAAGCTCAATTAACTTCTATTCTTTGATGTTCATTATTCTTAAAATATATCCTCCAATAGGAGGGTAGACTTCATCAGCTTGAATGTACTTTTAAACTCTAAGATTCTGATTGTATAATAGCCTGTTTTATGCAAAACAATAAAGGATTAAAGCTGGCAGACTCTTATTGATTATTATAGTCTTACATTCTTATAGAAACTGCATGATTTCTCATTTTTTAAATTGAAGTTTAGTTGATTTGCAATATTATATTAATTTTAGGTGTACAACATATTCATTCAATATTTTACACATTATACTTTATTTAAAGCTATTATAAAATAATACCTACAGTTTCCTGTACTGAACAGTATACCATAGTTTCTTAACTATTTTCTACAGAGTACTTTGTGTCTCTTAATTCCACATCCCTATATTGCCCCTTCCCACTTCTCTCTCCCCTCTGGTTACCACTAGTTTGTTACCTTTGTGAGTCTGTTTCTTTCTTGTCATCCGTTTGTTTTATTTTTTAGATTCCACATATGTGTGATAACATACAATATTTATCTTTCTCTGTCTGATTTATTTATTTTTTTAGCATAATGTACTCAGTCCATCAATGTTGTTGCAAATGGAAAAATTTCATTCTTTTTTATGACTGAATAAATATATGCTATAAACATGTTATATCTGTTATATATATGGTATAGATATATAGATATGTATGCTATATCTGTTGTAGAATTTCATTCTTTAAGACTGAGTAAATATATGCCTTATATGTTTATATACTTTATCTATATCTAAATCAATATATATGCTATATACTTGTTGATCAGTCATCAAGTCACTTTTCAACCCAATGGACTGCAGCATGCCAGGCTTCATTGTCCTTCACCATCTCCTGGAGTTTGCTCATGTCCATATGTCCATCGAGTCAGTGATGGCATCCAACCATCTCATTCTCTGTTGTCCCCTTCTCCTTCTGCTCTCAATCTTTCCAGTTATCAGGGTCTTTACTGAGTCGCCTCTTCACATCAGGTGGCCAAAGTCTTGGAGCTTCAGCGTCAGCATCAGTCCTTCTAATGAATATTCAGGGTTGATTTCCTTTAGGATTGACTGGTTTGATCTCCTTGCTGTCCAAGGGACTCTCAAGAGTCTTCTCCAGCACCAAAGTTTGAAAGCATCAATTCTTATTTATGGTCCAACTATCACATATATACATGACTATTGGAAAAACCATAGCCTTGTTTATACAGACCTTTGTTGGCAAAATTGATGTCTCTGCTTTTTAATACATTCTCTAGTTTTATGAAAGCTTCTCTTCCAAGGAGCTAGTGTCTTTTAATTTCATGACTGAAGTCACCAACTGCAGTGATTTTGAAGCCCAAGAAAATGAAGTCCATCACTGTTTCCCCATCTATTTACCATGAAATTATGGGACTGGATGCCATTATCTTGGCTTTTTGCAAGTTGAGTTTTAAGCCAGCTTTTTCACACTTCTCTTTTACCTTCATCAAGAGGCTCTTTAGCTCCTCTTTATTTTCTGCCATAAGGGTGGTGTCATCTGCATATCTGAGGTTATTGATATTTCTCCCCGGAAATCTTGATTCCAGCTTGTGACTCATCCAGCCCACCATTTTGCATGATGTACTCTGCATATAAGTTGAATAAGCAGGGTGACAATATACAGCCTTGACGTATTCCTTTCCCAATCTGGAACCAGTCTGTTGTTCCATGTCTGGTTCTAACTACTGTTTCTTGACCTGCATGCAGGGAACTTATTTTCCCCAGAAGCTGAACTATTTTACATTCCCACCAACAGTGTACAAGTGTTCCCTTTTCTTTGCATCATGAACAACATTTTTATTTATGATCTTTTTATGAAAACCATTTTGACAGGTGTGAGGTAATATCACATTAGAATCTTAATTTGCATTTCCCTGATAATTGCAGAAGTTAAGCATCTTTCAATGTGCTTGTTAGTCATCTGTACATCTTCTCCAGAAAAATGTTTATCCTGGTCTTCTGTCCAGGTTTGAATCAGGTTGTCATATTTTTTTAAATATTGAGCTGTTTAAGCTGTTTATATTTTAGATAAAAAACTACATATTGATAATATTATTTGCAAATATTTTCTTCCATTCAGTTGGTTATATTTTTGTCTTTTGTTTGATAGTCTCCTTTGCTGTGCAAAAGCTCTTAAGTTTAATTAAGTTCTATATGTTTATTTTTGTTTTTATTTTGCCTGAGACAGATCCAAAAATATTGTTGCAACTTATGTCAAAGTATGTTCTACCTGTGTTCTATTCTAGAAGTTTTGTGATTTCAGGTTTTATATATAAGTCCTTAATCCATTTTGTATTTGAGACTGCTCTAATTCCATTCTTTTACATGTTATGGTCCAGTTTTCCTAGCACCTATTACTGAGGTGACTACCTTTTTTCCATCATATATTCTTGCCTACTTTGTCATCAATTAACTGACCTTAAGTGTCTGAGTTCATTTTTAGACACTTCATTCAGTTGCATTTATCAATGTGTCTATTTTTATGCCAGTACCAAGCTGTTTTGATTACTGTAGCTTTGTAGTTTATTATGAAGTCAGGGAGCATGATTCCTTCTGCTTTGCTCATTTTTCTGAAGATTGCTTTGGCAATCTGTGATCTTAGGTGATTCCATATCAGAAGAAAAAGCAAGAAAACAATCTCATTTGAAACTGATCAAACAAAACAAACAAAAAAATCAAATACCTAAAAATAAATTTAACCTAGGAGGTGAAAGACCTATACTCTGAAAACTGTAAAATTTTGATGAATACAAAAATGACACATTATTTTCATGGAATTTCAACTTGCTTGTGATTGGCTGAAGGAAAGAATGAACTTGTCCAGACTGATAAACTGCTACAGGTTTGCTCCCGATTTGATTGCCCCTATTTTTGTCCATATATTTTGTAATTTCATATTTAGAAGTTGCACCATGTCTAGAACACTGGCAAATTTCCAGTTATTTTATAGAGAACTTTGTTTTATTGGAAATTGAATACAGGCATACAGAAAAGCCCACCAACCTAGAAGACTACTTGGAGAGTTATAGTCCAATTTGAGTCATTATTTACATCCCAATGTATTAGACTTTCTAGGTGAAAAAATGGTCTGTATTTCAAAGGCAAATCCGATGTATTAGTTCAACAGTTCAAAAGTTTAATTTATAGAGTTGAAGTCCCAGCCATATTCCTTAGTTAAAAATTGGTTATTCAAAATCATCAAATCCAGCTTCTGTCATACTTGTATAATCTGTCATTTGCCATCTATTACTCAGTCTTCAGAATTCTCTTCTTATAGTTATGAACAATAATACTAAGCCTCTATATCTCACTTTTTACTAATTAAGCTCTTGGGAGAAAAAATGTAAAACTTCTAATAAGAGTATCTCAGGATTGGAAGGTATTTGAGAAGTTATCTGTGCAAAGTTATGCCCCTACCTTACCACTTCTACCATATTAAATATTTAAGTTCTCCCCTTTACTTTTAAAATAATATTATAATCATGTATTATTTGATATTCAAATTAAAATTCAAAATTTATAGATTATATCTAGAAAGCAATAAATCAAGTAAATATAAAGGATATTTAAAAAAGGAAAATAAGTCAGAGGAATGAAATTTGCATTATTTTCTAGAAGTTAATGTTATCAACAGTTGTTTTTTTTTTTTTTTTTCTAACACGTTCCTTGTTTTATTATGGATAACCTGTGCATTCTGGTAGTAGATTTCTGAGGAAAATGCTGTTTAAAAAATTTTTTTAAAATTATTTTTTATTGAGGCATAATGGATGTGAAACATACTGGTTTCAGATGTACAGCACAGTGAATTTGTTGTTGTTCAGTTGCCAGGTCATGTCAGACTCTTTCTGACTCCATGGACTATAGCATGACAGGCCTCCCTATCCCTCATCACCTCCCAGAGTTTGCCTAAATTCATGTCCATTGAATCAGTGATGCCATCCAACCATTTCATCTTCTGGTGCCTTCTTTTCTTTCTGCCTTCAATCTTTCCCAGCATCAGGATCTTTTCCAATGAGTTGTCTGTTCAAATCAGGTGGCCAAAGTATTGGAGCTTCAGCTTCAGCATCAATTCTTTCAATGAATATTCAGGATTTAATTCCTTTAAGATTGACTGGTTTGATCTCCTTGCTGTTCAAGGGACTCCCAAGTCTCCTCCAGCACCCCACAGTTCAAAAGCATCAATTCCTGAGTGCTCTGCCTTCTTTATGGTCCAACTCTCACATCCGTACGTGACTACTGGAAAGACCATAGCCTTGATTATATGAACCTCTGTCTGCAAAGTGATAAGATTATGTTAACTTGTGAAATGATCACCAAAGTAAGTCTAGGAAACATCTGTACACATGCAGAGTTTATTTCTTTTTTTCTTGTGATGAGGACTTTTAACATCTACTCTGTTATCAATTTTTGAATATACAACACAATATTATCAACTGTAGTCATCATGTTGTACATTAGATTCCTGAGTAATGAAAATTCTTCTTCAACATCATTGACAAACTGCATTCAGACTTCATAAAACATGAAGAAACTAAAAATAATATTTTCTCTTAATAAAGCTTATTTCATTTTAGATGATAATTATTGAATATTTCCATTTTCTTGAATGCAAATCATATATTTTGTGAGTCTAATTCATTGACCTAGATGTATCTGTAGAAGCTACATTTTGTGTACATTAAGGTTTTTAAAATAATTTCAGATCACCATTGTGCTCTCATTAAAAACTGATTCTGCAGTGTAAGCACCCTCTTTACTTTAATGCATTACCATAGGATACAATACTTAGATATTCCCCATCTTAACAATATTTAGACATACTTCCCCAGCAGTATAGTATTTAAAAACACAATATTCTGGTTCCAATTGGCCAATTACAAAAAAGTAAAATATGAACTAAGGATTATTTTTATGAAATTATAGCACCAAATCTTTTAAAATCTCCATTTACTATGTTGTCACCTCATGTTTGACTTTCTTCCAATAACATGTTATGACCTTTTAAAAACTGTACAGATTTCAAAATAGAGCTAAGGATGTATATTCCTTGGGATTGGACCATAAAACTCACATTTATTTTCATGAAATATACCTAATCAAATCTCACAAATCAGATTTGGATTGGATTTTGTCATATAATATTTTCTACCTATTTTTGGCTTTTAGCTATCTGTGAACTGGGCTTTTTCAGTAAATTAATATAAATGCACAAAAAGCTAAGACTGAGATCTAGACTACATTGGGAAAGATTCTCTACCAATTTGAACTTACAACTTTAATCAGCATGCAGTTAGTCAGTTATAATTCAGTTTCAAAGTTATATAATTCACAACTTTATATTTGTCTAAAATGATGTCATTTGGGGCCTGGAGCTAATAAATATCATGTTAATGTATACACAAATGTTATCTACCATTTTGCTGATCTGTTTATCAAGTAAAAGTAACATTTAAGGAAACAGGGTAAATCTGTAATTAGTTTTTTGTTGCTGTTGTTGTTAATTAAGCTCAATGATTTATTTTTATAAGTGTACCTAAAAATTACAAATATGACAATGATAATAAATGTTAATTGAGAGCAACATTAAACTCATTTGTAGCATGTGAATTAAAAATCTTCTTTATAATTATAAAGTTGGGTACAAATTCAACAAATTTGAGCAAATAAGTATGTCTCACTCCCCTCATGTTCATTTTTATGATTGTGATATTTCAAAGACCCACACAATGATAATGCAACATGAAACACAGTACATGGAATTGACTTAGCCAATTTTTGAATCATCAGCTTTTCTCAAAATTTAGAGAAACAAACAAAAATTTGTTAAACATTATGAAATTTACCATTGCTTTGTAATATTTTGCACTACTTAAAACATCTTAGTCATGTTACTTGTTTCCTTCTATGAAAATTAGATCGATGTGATCACCTGAATTTCTTTGTTTCTCTTCCATTCTCCAAAACTGTTAGTAGATGATCAGTATTGATCCTATAGATTTTCTGAAAATTCTGTCAACACTTTGAAGTATAATATTTAATAATAAAAAGATTTAAAGTAGTTTGGCAAATTTGGAATTTGAGGGGTTTTAAGATTTTCTTGCAAATATGTCTTGTCCTTTCATGTTTAAAAATAATTATCCTTGGTGTGTATGCCCAGCAGTGGTATTGCTGGGTCATATGGCAGTTCTATTTGCAATGTTTTAAGGAATCTCCACACTGTTTTCCATAGTGGTTGTACTAGTTTGCATTCCCACCAACAGTGTAGGAGGGTTCCCTTTTCTCCACACCCTCTCCAGCATTTATTGCTTGCAGATTTTTGGATCGTAGCCATTCTGACTGGTGTGAAGTGGTACCTCATGGTGGTTTTGATTTGCATTTCTCTAATAATGAGCGATGCTGAGCATCTTTTCATGTGTTTGTTAGCCATCCGTATGTCTTCTTTGGAGAAATGTCTATTTAGCTCTTCGGCCCATTTTTTTGATTGTGTCGTTTATTTTTCTGGAATTGAGCTGCATAAGTTGCTTGTATATTTTTGAGATTAGTTGTTTGTCAGTTGCTTCATTTGCTATTATTTTCTCCCGTTCTGAAGGCTGTATTTTCACCTTGCTTATATTTTCCTTTGTTGTGCAGAAGCTTTTAATTTTAATTAGATCCCATTTGTTTATTTTTGCTTTTATTTCCAGAATTCTGGGAGGTGGATCATAGAGGATCCTGCTGTGATTTATGTCGGAGAGTGTTTTGCCTATGTTCTCTTCTAGGAGTTTTATAGTTTCTGGTCTTACATTTAGATCTTTAATCCATTTTCAGTTTATTTTCATGTGCGGTGTTAGAAAGTGATCTAGTTTCATTCTTTTACAAGTGGTTGACCAGTTTTCCCAGCACCACTTGTTAAAGAGATTGTCTTTACTCCATTGTATATTCTTGCCTCCTTTGTCAAAGATAAGGTGTCCATATGTGTGTGGATTTATCTCTGGGCTTTCTATTTTGTTCCATTGACCTATATTTCTGTCTTTGTGCCAGTACCATACTGTCTTGATGACTTTGGCTTTGTAGTAGAGCCTGAAGTCAAGCAAGTTGATTCCTCCAGTTCCATTCTTCTTTCTCAAGATTGCTTTGGCTATTCGAGGTTTTTTGTATTTCCATACAAATCTTGAAATTGTTTGTTCTACTTCTGTGAAAAATATCACAGAATTGAAAGAGACACATGCACTCCAATGTTCATCGCAGCACTGTTTATAATAGCCAGGACATGGAAACAACCTAGATGTCCATCAGCAGATGAATGGATAAGAAAGCTGTGGTACATATACACAATGGAGTATTACTCAGCCGTTAAAAAATATATTTGAATCGGTTCTGATGAGATGGATGAAACTGGAGCCGATTATACAGAGTAAAGTAAGCCAGAAAGAAAAACACCAATACAGTATACTAACACATATATATGGAATTTAGAAAGATGGCAATGATGACCCTGTATGCAAGACAGCAAAAAAGACACAGATGTGTATAGCGGACTTTTGGATTCAGAGGGAGAGGGAGATGGTGGGATGATTTGGGAGAATGGCATTGAAACATGTATACTATCATGTAAGAAACGAATCGCCAGTCTATGTCCAATGCAGGATAGAGCATGCTTGGGGCTGGTGCACGGGGATGACCCAGAGGGATGTTGTGGGGAGGGAGGTGGGAGGGGGGGTTCATGTTTGGGATCGCATGTACACCCGTGGTGGTTTCATGTCAATGTATGGCAAAACAAACAGAGTATTGTAAAGTAAAATAAAGTAAAACTAAAAATTAAAAAAAAAAGTCTGGATTAACAGACAATAACAACAAAAAAAATAAATAAAAATAAAAATAATTATCCTAATTGAAAAAAAAAAAGAAGCAATATAAAATGTGACTACTTTTCTCTTAGTATTAAATCAAACCACCTATTCCAGGCACAACTATTAAAAGATTTTATGTTTCACTAAAATGTATTGTAAGCATTATTTTATTATTTTTGATGATTCCATTATAGGACTAAACTATTTTAATATTAATCCTGTGTTGGGATATTCTCTCTCATCTAAGTAATTATTCCAAGTTGACACACTTTAAATAATAGTATCTCTCCATTAGAGCTGTTTTTTAGGGAGGAGAAAATTGTGGATTTCTTGTTAAAAATAATAGATTATGCAAAAGACATTTATTTTACAAAATTAAGAGGAAAAGTAATAAGTAGGATGAAAAAGAAATCATCTTCATTCTTCCTTAGATGATTGTCAATCTGGTCTCCACTAGGCCATCTTATCAATGTTAAAATTACTTAGCTTTGTTAAGTAATTTTGTTCATTTTTTGTTTGTCATTAAGAAAAAATAGCCATTCTTTTCTTACTTTAAAAATTATAAACAGCTTTCCATCCTGGTACTTATTAGCCCTGGTCAGTAAATGTTCAGGTCAGTTCTCTCTTTTTGGCTTCCCTAAGATCAGGTAGGTCCATGTGACTTTGACCACACCCCACACCTTTTAGAGAAGATTATCTATGTTTTTTTGGGGTGGAAGTCTACCTCACAATATCCCAGATGGTGGAGTCTTTGCAGTTCAGCATAAAGAGAAGGTAAAGCTTGACTGTTGAGAATCAGAGCTCAGGAGCTTTACCATTAAATACTGATGGCATTATGTGGGAGATGGAGGTAGAAACAGGTCATATTACAGTGTTTAGAGGTTAAAACTATTTTAGATTCAAGATGAAAATAATTAATCATAACCATAATGGTGCTATATTTTGGAGGGTTACACAGAAGTCTGAAATGTAACCCTCAAAGATATGAGGGTTACTATCTAAAATCTGAGCATTCAATTTAGACTGGAACTAGATCTCATAATGAGGCTGAAATAGCCAGAGGTGGCACAGCAGTAAAGAATCTGCCTGCCCGTGCAGGAGACACAAGAAAAGAGGGTTTGCTCACTGGATTGGGAAGCTCGCCTGGAGGAGGAAATAGGAACCCATTAGAGTATCCTTGCCTGCAGAGTCCCATGTACCGAGGAACCTGGTGGGCTACAAACCATGGGTTTGCAAAGAGTCAGACACAATACAACTTAATACACACATGAGGGAAATGCTCTTGGGTAAAGTAAACTGAAAAATTTCAAGACTTAGATGAGAAATCTGGGATTTAGGAAAAGCTTATAGTGAGGAAAGGAACTAGAATATGTAATGTAAACTGACGTAGAACATCTAGTCTTTCAGCCTAGATAAAAAGCATACAGAGAAGGAAAGGCATGGTTTGATTTGGGCAAAGCTCAGAGCCATAGCTAGTCTAATTATTTTCAGCAGGACTCAGTCATTTGGCTTAAAAGAATTGATATGGGAAAAGGTGGACATTTGGAATTATGCCTATGTGATGCAAATGTGCTCATGGAGCTATGTATAATCTCTCCCCTTCTTAATTTCATGAAAGTCTAAGGAAGTATTTTTCCAAAAGTCTTTCATTAAGTTGATGTTAATTGTATAGAAACTATGCTGGGTATTGGAAAGATAATAGGAAATAAAACTTATATTTCATCAATGTAAAAACCAAAGAACTGTATATAAGTTGCCATGGTTAGTCCCTCTTCTTTCAAAAAAAAAGTGCTTTGCATATTACCCGTATTTGGATATTAATGTAGTACAATCTGAAAGTTTGAGTGCTATATTTTATACAATATACTATAAATTCCATGAAATCAAGAATTTGTTTCATTCATCATTGTAATCACAGAGCCTAGAATACTGTTTAGTATATAATAGATTCCTAACAAATAATACAATTAATGAATAACTGTTCAGTTTCCATGATTCTTCCCACCCCGTGCTTTTATGTTTTTCCACTCTGGAAACTAAATCAGCAAAATATACAACTGCTTTTATGGCTTTAACAGAGACAGTTTTTCACTTCTTTTCACTTTAACTTCATATATCAAAAGAACCTGATTCATTAAGTCTTGAGCTCTCCTCTGCTGTGAGCATTGAAATAGTTGCTCTCATCATTCACTGTTCCTATTAACAATTTTATAAGCAACAAATATCATTCTTTTGTGTATGAAATAAGGGAGATTAAGATAAATAAAGCAGCATAATCACAGTCACAGGGTCAGGGAGATATACTCAGTTTGATTCCAAATTTCTTTTATAACACTGGGAAACATAGTCCTTCTCCATTGAAAGCCATCTCATCCTCCATTTAATTTATCAACGGAAAAAAAATAGTTTAGAGAAGAGAGCTTTCATTTTTTATGTATGTATGTATGTATCTATAATTAGTTAATTTCCCAAGAACCTACAAAAATTCTCTTAAATCTTTCAAAATCATGTTTATTTTATAATAGAATATAAGATGTTATGAGAGTTCCCTGGTGGCCTGTTGGTTAGGATTCTGGGCTTTCACTGCTGTGGCCTAGGCTCAACTGCCATTCAGGTAATGGAGATCCTGAAAGCTGCACTGTGCAGCTAAAAAAACAAACAAACGAAAAAAAAAAAAAAAAAGCTATTGCTTTTCAGAGAAATACAGCTTAAGTTTCTTTCAGAAAAGATCTCCACTGGCTTTGGTAGTTTTTTTTTTTCTTAAAAAAACATTTCTTTTAATCTTTAATTTTGGAAAATCTACAATCTACTCATATTTGCACTTTATTATTATAATTTCAATATATTTTTAGGTAAAATTTACATATGTTTACAAAAATTTTTAACTTAACAATCATGATGAAGGGACATATCAATATAACTCACTTCATATGAGACTCAAGATATTTTTTTGATCATTTGGCAAAATACATTTTTCTCTGGGGCAAATGTGCCATTGACAGGAGGGGGAGGGTGCATACTTAGAGGGAAATCAACCATCTCAGATCTAGCATTCAGGGTTTTTGTTTTAGAACCTTAGTACCTAATCTCAACCCCAGATAGGGTGCTGATGGCCACTGACCATAGGAGATGTCCCAGTTCATACCTGGCTATAGCTTTAGCCAGTCCATCTTCAGCTTCCCCTCACACCAAAATGATAACTGCCAGAACACACTGTAGAAATATATGACCTATGCTCAATTTAGATATAGCTCTCCCATCAACACTGCTGCTAAGTCGCTTCAGTCATCTCCAACTCTGTGCGACCCCAGAGATGGCAGCCCACCAGGCTCCCCCATCCCTGGGATTCTGCAGGCAAGAACACGAGTGGGTTGCCATTTCCTTCTCCAATGCATGAAAGTGAAAAGTGAAAGTGAATACGCTCAGTCATGTCCGATTCTCTGAGACCCCATGGACTGCAGCCCACCAGGCTCCTCCATCCATGGGATTTTCCAGGCAAGAGTACTGGAGTGGGGTGTCATCGCCTTCTCCGTCAATACTGCTAGGTATGTGTATACTATATAGAGATACTCCCACAGAAAGAAATAATTTCAGAAGCCAAATAAGGTAAATTTCACCTTATTTTATAGAAATAGAAAAATTAAAATGGTGAGAAAAAGCAATTTGTTTTGAATAAAACAAAACTAAAAACCAACACAATAATGAAACACAGATGAATAATTTACCAGAAATAGAGGACAAAACATTCGTAATAAGAATGCTAACTGAACTTGGGGTCTTGAACACAGTAAGAATTTTAACAAAGAACTAAAAAATATCAAAAATAACAAGTCAGAGCTGAAGAATATAATAGCAAATGAAAAACACACTAGAAGGAATTAAGAGCATTCTTGAAGATATAGAAGAGTGCATTAGTGATTTGGAAGATAGCATAATGGTAATATGCAGTCAGAACAGCAAAAATAAAAACAGTTTAAAAATTAAGAACAGTTTAATGAACCTCTGGAACAACAACATCAAGTATACTAACATTTACATTATAAGGATGCCAGAAAAAAAAAAAAAAGTGTCAAAATGTATTTAAAGAAATTTTGGCAGAAAACTTTGAAAACTTGAAGAGGCAAACAGATGCTCAGGTACAGGGATCACAAAGTCTAAAACAAGATGAATCCAAGGAGACACACCACAAGATATATCACAATTAAAATAGCAAACTTAAAAATAAAAAAAAAAAAGGATAATTTTAAAGAAAGAGAAAAACAGTCACATATAATGGAATCCCAAAAAGCTATCAACTGATTTTTCAGTAGCAACTTTGCAGGCCAGAAGAGGTGATATATTTAAATTGCTGAAAGAGAAAATCCCTAAAGTGAGGATAATATAACCAGTAAGTTTATCATTAAGAATTGAAAGAGAGACAATTTCTCTGATAAACAAAAATTAAAAGAGTTCATAAATATTAATCTTATCCTAAAAACTATTGAAGAGTCTTCTCTATGTGGAAAAGAAAATGCTATAATAAGTAAGAATCTTTAGGAAATGAATCCTACTAGTAAAATCAAATATATTGTAAAGGCAACCACTTAAATAAGCTAGCATGAAGATCAAAAGATAAAAAAAATGTAAAATGAAATATAACTACAATAAAGTGAAGGGAAAAATGTGAAGATGTAAAATATGATATCAAAAACACAGAATGTGTGAGGGGGATGTAAACAAGTGAAGCTTTTTAAATTTGCTTGAATCTAAATAACTGTCAATTGAAAATAAAAAAAGTTATAGGTCAAAATATGTAGCATTTCCTGGAGATGAGGTTTGATCCCTGAGTCAAGAAAATCCCCTAGAGAAGGAAATGACAACCCACTCCAGCTTTCTTGCCTGGGAAACCTCATGGACAGGGGAGTCTGGAGGGTTATAGTCTGTGGGGTTGCAAAGAGCCAGACACGACTTAGCAACTAAACAACAACAACAACACATATCAACCCCATGGAAAATAAATAAAAAACCTAATAAATGAATATAGAAAAACTAGAGGAATATGAACACAAGAATAGCACCAAGAAATCATCAAATCACAGGAGAAGGGACTGAAAGAAGAATAAAGTGCAAAAAAAGAAGAAAGAAACAGAGAAAATATATTTTAAATGGCAATAAACATATACTTATCATAATAATTTTAGCCAATGGACTAAACACACTAAAAAAAAAAACATAGGACGGCTGGTTGGATAAAAGTGCAAGTGCCATCTATATTATGCTTAAAAAAGACTCATTTTAGACTTAAAGATAGAAAGACATTAAAAATGATTGGATGTAAAATGTAGTCATACAAACTGTAAAGACAAGAAATCTGGGATATCAATATTTATTACAGACAAAGTATACTTTAAAACAAAATCTATAACAAAAGACAAATAAGGACATTATATGATGATAACAGGATCTACACAATAATAATATAGCATACCTTAATATATATATATATATATACCAACTATAGAAGCACCTAAATATATAAAGCAGATATTAACAAGCATAAATAATTTGACAATAATGCAATAGTATTGGATTTTACATTACACTTACATCAATGGATACATCATCCAAACAGAAAATTAAAAAGGAAACTGTGATTTTAATTGACATATTACACAAGCTGGACTTACTAGATACCTACAGGATATTCAGCTAAAAACACCAGAATGCACATTCTTTTTAAGTGTACATGGGATGTCTGCTAGGATAGATCACATGATAGGCCATAAAAATTCTCAACACATTTAAGAGAAGCTATATCATTTTTTTTTTCTAAGCATAATGATACAAAGCTTGAAATCAATTAGAAGAAAAAAAGGGGAAATCACACATTAGACAAAATCACATGCTATTAAAGCCAATGGGTCACTGAAGAAATTAAAGAGAAAATAAAAAAAAATAATAATTCTTGATAAATAAAAATAAAAACAAAATTCTAAAATCTAAGGAATGCAGCAAACATAGTTCTAATAGTTATGTTTATGATGAAAGAAAATCCTCAAGAAACAAGAAAAATCTCAAATAAGTAATCTAATCTATTTAAGATAACTCAAAAAGAAAAAAAATAATAATATTAAAGCCCAAAGTCAGTAGAAGGAAGGAAATAATAAAGCTCAGAAAGGAAATAAGTAATATAGAGACAAAAAAGTAGAAAAGATAATGAAACTAGGTACTCTTTTTTAAAAGATAAACTCATAAACCAGATTCTTTTTTTTTTTAAATGAAAAAGAAAACAAATGAAATAGGAACTGAAAGAGGAAAGTTTGCGATCAATATCATACATGCTGAGTCGCTTCAGTCATGTCCAACTCTTTGTGACGCTATCGATCATAGCTTGCCAAGCTCCTCTGTCTATGGAATTCTCCAGGCAAGAATACTGGAGTGGATTGCTATACCTTGCTCAAGGGATTTTCCTGATTCAGGGATCAAAGGTGCATCTCCTGTGGCTCCTGTACTACAGGCAGATTCCTCTACTGCTGAGCCGTGGGGAAGTCCCACAACCAGTATCATAGAGATGGGAAAAAATATGTGAAGAGAATACTGTGGACAGCTTTATGCCAACAGATTTCACAGCCTAGAAGAAATAGGAAAATTTCTACAAATACTCTAATACTAAATCAGGAAGAAATAGAAAATATGAACAGAAGGATCACTAGCAATGAAATTGAATTAATTATCAGAAAATTAGAAATCCAGGGTCAGATGTTTTCACAAGGCAATATGTAAGGAAGAGCTAAAACCTATTCTTTGAAAACTATTCCAAAATGCTGAATAAGAAGTCCCAAATTCACTCTTTGAGGCCACTATAATACAAAACCTACAAAAAATAATACCAAAAAATACAGAACAAAATTTCTGATTAAATATATAGGCAAAAATCTTCAACAAAGTATTAGCAGTGGATTCAGAAATATATTAAAAGGATCACACATTATTTTCAAGTGGGATTGGATTCAGGAGTAAAATTCTGATTCAGTATCAGAAAGTAAATCAATATGATGCACCACATTTAGCAACAACAAAAAAGGATTGATATCATATGGTCATTTCACCAGATGCAGAAAAAATATTTGACAAAATTCAACATCCATTCATGATAAAAGCTGTCATTAAAGTTGGTATAGAGAAAACCTATATCGACATTAAAAAGGATATTTATGACAAACCCACAACTAATATGACACTCATTATTGGAAAATTGAACATTTTCATCTAAAATGTGGAAAATGACAAGGACAGCCAATCTCACTACTTCAATCTAGCAGAGCATTGGAAGTCCTAGCCACAGTATTGAAAGACATAGCCACAACAATTAGCCAAATAAAAAAAGTATCCAAGTTTTAAAGGAAGAAGTAAAATGGTACCTATTCGAAGATGCCATGACATTATGTACAGAAAACCACAATGTCTGCATTCAAAAATTATTCAAATTAAAAAAATGAATTTGCTAAAGTGTCAGGATACAAGATTGATATACATATACGTTGTTTTTCTATACAATGATATAAGCTATCAAAAACAGAAAGCAAGAAAAAGATTCCTTTAAAATTACATGAAAAAGAATAAAATGCCTAGGAATAAACTTAAACTACTATACAACTACACTCATTTCACATGCTAACAAGGTTATTTTCAAAATCTTTTAAGCTAGGCTTCAACAGTACATGAAATGAGAACTTCCAAATGTACTAGCTGGGTTTTGAAGAGGCAAAGAAACTAGAGATAAATTGCCAAATGTGTTACATCATGGAAAAAGGAAGGGAGTTCCAGAGAAACATCTACTTTTGCTTTAGTTACTATACTAAATCCTATGACTTTGTGATCATAATTATGATAAATTCTTAAAGAGATGGGAGTACAGACCAACTTACCTGTCCCCTGAGAAATCTATATGCTCGTCAAGAAGCAACAGAATCAGACATGAAATAACTGACAGTGTTCAAAATTGGGAAAGGAGAATGACAAGGTCGTATATTGTCACCCTTCTTATTTAACTTATATGCAGAAAATCATTCAAAATGCTGAGCTGGATGAATCACAAGCTGGAATTAAGATTGCTGGGAGAAATATCAACCTCAGATATGTAGATGATACAACTCTAATGGCAGAAAGTGAAGAGGAACTAAAGAGCCTCTTGATGAGAGTGAAAGAGGAGAGTGAAAAATCTGGCTTAAAACTCAACATTCAAAAAACTAGAATCAGGGCATCAGTCCAATCACTTCATGGCAAATAGATGGGAAAAAACTGGAAGCAGTGACAGATTTTATTTTCTTGGACTTCAAAATCACTGTTGGATGGTGACTGCAACCATGAAATCAAAAGATGCTTGCTCCTTGGAAGGAAAGCTATGATAAACCTAAATAGCATACTAAAAAGCAGAGACACTACTTTGCCAACAAATATCTGTATAGTCAAAGCTATGGTTTTTCACTAGTCATCTACGAATATGAGTTGGACCATAAAATGGCTGAGTTTCAAAGAAACACTTTTGAATTGTGGTGCTAGAGAACACTCTTAAGATTTTCTTGGACTGCAAGGAAATGAAATCAGACTCTAAAGGAAATCAACTCTGAATATTCATTTTTCTCTTGCTGAAGCTCCAGTACTTTTGTCACTTGATGTGAAGAGCCAATTCATTGGAAAAGACCCTGATGCTGGGTAATATTGAAGGAAAAAGAAGGGGGCAGCAGACGATGAGATGGTTCTGTAGCATCACAGACTCAGTTGACATGAATTTGAGCAAACTCTGCTGGAGTACAGAGGAGCTTGGCATGCTGCAGTCTGTGGGGTCACAGAGAGTTGGACATGACTTAGAGACTGAATAACAATAATAAAACTTAACAAAAGAGGTGAAAAATATGCTCTGAAAAAAGGTACTATGAAGACTATGAAATATTGATGAAGATTATACAAACAAATGGAAATATATCTGTGTTCATATATTGGAATTAGCATTGTTAAATTACCTATGTTATTTAATGTAATCTATAGGTTTATTGCAAACCTTGCTAAGCACTCATAGCATTTTCCAAGAACTAGAACAGGTAATTAGAAAATCTATATAAAGAAAGAAAGTGAAGTTTCTCAATCATGTCCAACTCTTTGCAACCCCATGGACTGTAGCCTACCAGGTTTCTTCATCCATGGGATTTTCCAGGCAAGAATACTGGAGTGGGTTGCCATTTCCTTCTAAACTACAAAAAAACACCAGATTGCCAACGAAATCTTGAAAAGAAAAAAAAAAAAAAAAAAAAAAGGGAAGATACCATGCTTTCTGACTTCAAACTATAATACAAAGCTACAGTGATCAAAACAGCATAGCCCTGGCACAGAAACAGATAAATTAATGAAACAGAAAGAAGAGACCCAAAATGTTCTCAAACAGTTATGGCCAATTAAACTATAGCAAAGCAGGCAAAAATATAAAATGTAGAA
Source organism: Capra hircus (assembly GCF_001704415.2). Taxonomy (NCBI): domain Eukaryota; kingdom Metazoa; phylum Chordata; class Mammalia; order Artiodactyla; family Bovidae; genus Capra; species Capra hircus. The sequence goes on along the minus strand of NC_030831.1, from coordinate 17,638,596 downwards.
AATCTTGTCTTCTTCAAAAAGTAATATTGAGAAAACTGGATGATTATATGCAGAAACTCAAAATGAATTAAAGACCTAAATGGAAAACTAGACCACAAAAATCCTAGAAGAGAGCAAAGACACAACACTCTTTACATAAAATCGTACTAACATTTTCTTGGATCAGTCTTCTAAAGCAAAAGAATTAAAAGGATAAATAAACATACTATATGTAAACGATTTTATAGAGGAAAAAAAAAAAAACTTCAAGGCCACCAACTGAATGAGAGTATGCATTTGCAGATGACATGATGGTTAAGGGTTTAATACTCAAAATATAAAAACAGCTCATACAAACCAATATGCTAAAAAAGAACAGCTTGATTTAAAAATATGCAGAAGACCTGAATAGATGTTTTTCCAAAGAAGACATATCAATGGCTAATCAGAACATGAGAAGATACTCAACATACTAGTCATCAGAGAAATTCTAATACAAACTATAATATCACTGCACAGCTGTCAGAATGACTATCATCAAAAAGACCACAAGTAACAAATGTTAGTGAGGATGCATGCAGAGAAAAGGGAACATGTGTACACTGTTGGTGGAAATGGAAATATTATATTAGTTTCTCATTCCATGTATGGATGTGAGAGTTGGACCCTAAAGAAGTCTGAGCCCTGAAGAATTGATTCTTTCAAACTGTGGTGCTGGAAAAGACTCTTGAGAGTCTCTTGGACAGCAAAGAAATCAAACCCATCAATCCAAAAGGAAGTCAACTCTGAACATTCATTAGGAGGACTGATAATGAAGCTGAAGCTCCAAAGCTTTGGCCACCTGATGCAAAGAGCTGACTCATTGGAAAAGACTCTGATTCTGGGAAAGATTGAGGGCAGGAGAAGAAGGGGGCAAAAGAGGATGAGATGGTTGTAGGGCATCATCAACTCAATGGACATGAGTTTGAGCAAACTCTGGAAGATAGTGAAGGACAGGGAAGCATGGTGTGCTGCAGTGCATGGGGTTGCAAAGAATCAGATCCAACTGAGCAACTGAACAACAATGACAACATGCAAGTTTCTCAAAAAAAAAAAAAAAGTAGAAATTTTTCAAGAAACTAAATGTATAATTACACTTGTTGTTCATTCTCTAAGTCATATCCAACTTTTTGTGGCCCCATGGACTGAAGCAAGCCAGGCTTCTCTATTCTGTACTATCTCCCAGAGTTTGCTCAAATTCGTGTCCATTGAGTCTGTGATATTATCTAACCATTCCATCCTCTGCTGTTCCATTCTCCAAGGTGAATTCCTTTAGGATTGAATGACTGGTATTTATCTCTTTGCCATCCAAAGGATTCCCAAGAGTCTTCTCCAGCACCAAAGTTCAAAAGAATCAATTTTGGGGTGCTCAGCCTTTTTATGGTCCATTTCTCACAACCATACATGGCTGCTGGAAAAACCATACCTTTGACTATACAGACCTTTGTCGGCAAAGTCATGTCTCTGCTTTTTAATAAACTGTCTAGTTTAGTCATAGTTCCCCTTCCAAAGAGCAGGTCAGTTCAGTTCAGTTCCTCAGTCGTGTCTGACTCTTTGTGACCCCATGGAATGCAGCACACCAGGCCTCCCTGTCCATCACCAACTCCCTGCTGCTGCTGCTGCTAAGTCACTTCAGTCATGTCCGACTCTGTGCGACCCCATAGATGGCAGCCCACTAGGATCCTCTGTCTCTGAGATTCTCCAGGCAAGAATGGATTGGGTTGCATTTTCTTCTCCAATGCATAAAAGTGAAAAGAGAAAGTCAAAAGCGAAAGTGAAGTCGCTCAGTCGTGCCCAACTCTTAGCGACCCCATGGACTGCAGCCCACCAGGCTCCTCCGTCTGTGGGATTTTCCAGGCAAGAGTACTGGAGTGGGGTGTCATTGCCTTCTCCACCAACTCCCTGAGTTTACTCAAACTCATGTCCATTGAGTCGGTGATGCCATCCAAACATCTCATCCTCTGTCATCCTCTTCTCCTGCCTTCAATCTTTCTCGGCATCAGGGTCTTTTCAAATAAGTCAGTTCTTCACATTAGGTGGCCAAAGAATTGGAGTTTCAGCTTCAGCATCATTCCTTCCAATGAATATTCAGGATTGATTTCCTTTAGGACAAACCCATTGGATTTCCTTTAGGATGGACTGGTTGCTCCAAGGAGCAAGTGTCTTAATTTCTTGGATGCAGTCACCATCTGGAGTGTTTTGTTGCCAAGAAAATAAAGTCTGTCACTGCTTCTATTTTTTTCCCTTCTATTTGCCTAGAATTCCCAGATGTGCAAGCTGGATTTAGAAAAGACAGAGGAACTATATATCAAATTGCCAACATTTGTTGGATCATAGAAAAAGCAAGGGGTTTATAGTAAGAGTTACTTCTGCTTAATAGGTTATGCAAAAGCCTTTGACTGTGTGGATCACAGTAAACTGCGAAAAAATCTTAAAGAGATGGGAGTACCAGACTACCTTTCTTGTCTCTGAGAAATTTGCATGCAGGACAAGAAGCAATAGTTAGAACTGTACATGGAACAACAGGCTAATTCAATATTGGGAAAGGAGTATGTTAAGACTGTATACTGTCATCCTGCTTATTTAACTTACATGCAGAATATATCATGTGAAATTCTGGGCCAGATGAATCACAAGCTCCAATCAAGATTTCCAGGAGAAATATCAACCATCTCAATTATGGAGATGTTCCACTCTAGTGGCAGAAAGTGAAGAGGAACTTAAAGGGCCTCTTAATGAAGGTGAAAGAGGAAAGTGAAAAAGTTGGCTTAAAACTCAACATTCAAAAAATTAAGAATATTGTATCTGGTTCCATCACTTCTTGGCAAATAGATGGGCAAGAAATAGAAATAGAAATTTTCCTTTCTTTTTTTAAAAAAATTTCCTTTATGTCTTTCTCTCCAAAGACACTGTGGATGGTGACTGCAGCCATAAAATTAAAGATGCTTGCTCCTTGGAAGGAAATCTATGAGAAACCTAGACAGTGTATTAAAAAACAGAGACATCACTTTGCTGACAAAATTTTGTATAGTTGAAGCTATGATTTTTCCAGTAGTCATGTATGGATGTGAGATTTGGACCATAAGAAGGCTGAGTGCTGAAGAACAGATACTTTTGGACTGTGGTACTGGAGAAGACTCTTGAGAATCACTTGGACAGCAAGGAGATCAAACTAGTCAATCCTAAAGGAAATCAATCCTGAATATTCATTGGAAGAACTGATGTTGGAGCTGAAGCTCAAATACTTTGGTCACCTGATGTGAAGAGCTGACTCACTGGAAAAGACCCTGATGCTGGGAAAGACTGAGAGCAAGAGGGAGAAGTGGGTGTCAGAGAATGCTATGGTTGTCTAGCATTACCAACTCAGTGGACATGAGTTTGAGCAAACTCTGGGACATTGAAAGGACAGGTTAGCCTGACATGCTGCAGTTGCTGGGGTCACATATAGTTGGACATGACTTAGTGACAGAACAACAGCAACAATTTGCCATGAAGTGATGGGGCCAGATGCAATGAGCTTTGTTTTTTAAATGTTGAGTTTCAAGCCAGCTTTTTCACTCTCTTTTCTCACCTTCATTAATAGGCTCTTAAGTTCAGCCTCACTTTCTCCCGTTAGAGTGGTATCATCTGCACATCTGAGGTTGTTGATATTTCTCCTGGCAATCTGGATTCCAGCTTGTGATTCATCCAGCCCAGCATTCCTCATAATATTTTCTGTATATAAGTGAAATAAGAAGAGTGACAATATGCAGCTTTGACATACTACTTTCCCAATATTGAGCCAGTCTTTGTTTCATGTACAGTTCTAACTGTTGCTTTTTGTCCAGCACACAGGTTTCTCAGGAGATAAGTAAAGCAGTCTGGCACTCCCAACTTTTTAAGAATTTTCCAGTTTGTTGTGAAACAGCCTTGTTATTCTTTTTTCCCAATTTTAAACCTGTCATTTGCTCAACAGCAGCACTCCTGTAAGATTTATTACTTCTATTGTTGTATCTGTGAGTTTGCTTCTCTCTGTTGTATCCACTAATTTGTTTTATTGTTTAGATCCCACATATAAGTGGTATACAGTGCTTGTCTTTCTCTAACTTATTTCACTTAGCATAATAATCTTCAAGTCCATCTATGTTATTACAAATGGAAACGTTTCATTCTTTTTCATGGCAGAGTATTGTTCCACTTTTTATATACACCATGTTTTCTCTATCCATTTTATGTTGTTGTTGTTGGTGTTGCATGTTTATGTTGCTTCCATATCTTTGCAATTGTAAAGAATAATGCTATGAATATTTGGGTGCATGTTTTTTTCAAACTAGTTTTTTTTTTTTTTTTTCCAGATATACACCCCGTAATGCTGGGTCACATGGTAGTTCTGTTTTTAGCTTCTTAGAAACTTCCATACTGCTTTCCATAGCTGTTGCACCAATAAATCGCTCACTAAAAGTGTACAAGGGTACCCTTCTCTCCACATCCTCACCAATATTTCTTACCTGTGATCTTTTTAATAATATTCAGTCTGACATGTGTCAGTTGGTTCTCTTTATGGTATTGATGATCATTTCTCTGATGATTAGTGATGTTGAGCATCTTTTCATGTGTCCATTGGCCATCTTATACTACCTCTTTGAAGAAATGTCTATTTGGGCCTTCTGCTCTTTTTTTATTGGATTTTTTTTTTTTAATCTAGAGTTGTATGAGCTGTTTATATATTTTGGATGTTAACCTTTTTTCCAGTCAAGTCATGTGCAAATATTTTCTCGCATTCAGTAGGTTCATATTCTCAGTGATTTCCTTTGTTGTGCAAAAGCTGCTCATTTGGTAAAGAATCTGCCTGCAATGCAGGAGACCCTGGTTCAATTCCTGGGTCAGGAAGATCCCCTGGAGAAGGGAAAGGCTACCAACTCCAGTATTCTGGCCTGGAGAATTCCATGGACTCTATAGTCCATGGGGTTGCAAAGAGTTGGACACAACTGAGTGACTTTCACTTTCAGGTCCAATTTGTTTTTCTTTTATTTGCTTTTCTTTAGGAAGCAGATCCAAAAGACTTTTGTTTCAAATTACATCAAAGACTGTTCAATATATGTTTTCCACTAGGATTTTTATGGTTTCTAGTCTTACATTGAAACTTCAATCCATTTTGAGCTAATTTTTGTATATGGTATTAGTGAATGTTCTAACTTCATTCTTTTACATGTAGCTGTCCAGTTTCCCAGAATCCCTTATTGAAGAAGATTGTCTTTTCTCCACTGTACATTCTTGCCTCACTTGCCTCACTTAATTGACCATGTGTGAGGGCTTATTTCGCAGCTCTCTGTTCTGTCCCATTGAGCTATATTTGTTTTTGTGCCAGTATCATATTGTTATGGTTTTGTGGGTTTATAATATATTCTGAGTATGGCTGAAAATAGTTCCCTGGTGTCTCAGATGGTAAAGAATCTTCCTGAAATGCGGGAGACCTGAGTTTGATCCCTGGTTCAGGAAACTCTATGGAGAAGGAATGGCAACCCACTCCAGTACTCTTGCCTGGAGAATTCCATGGACAGAGGAGCCTAGGAGGCTGTTGTCCATGGGGTTGCAAATAGTCGGACATGACTGAACCACTAACACTTTCACTTTATGTTTATTAAATATATTTTAATATTTATATCTATAAATATGTAAAAGTAATATTTTTTCTCTCATTTATCTATTTTTATGTTTTTTGCCTTCTTTTTAATAACTTATTTTTAATATTCCAGTTTGATTCCCATGTGCATATTTTAGCTATAGTTATTCAGTTGTTTGCATTATGAAGCTATTGTCCTAAACATTAAGTTATGCATTTTGACTTTATATTCTTCAGATGATGCACAAGAATGCAGTCCTAGTTATCACTTTTTTATGTTGGAGTTATCATATATAATTCATCTAGATTATTTAAACTCTCTAACTAGAGTAAGGACTTCCCTGGTGGGTCAGATGATAAAGAATCTGCCTGCAATGCGGGAGACATGGGTTTGATCCTTAGGTTGGGAAGATTCTCTGAAGGAGCACATGGCAACCCACTCCAGCTTCCTTGTCTGTAGAATCCTCATGGACAGAGGAGCCTGGACAGCTACAGTATAGCCCATTGGGTCACAAGGTGTTGGACATGTAATTATTTAAAATTCTATATACTTTTGCTTTAAATAGCCATATCCTCTTGAATACTTAGAAAAATATTTGAAAAATATCATTCTGCTGAGTTTATCTCTTTGTTGTCATTCCTACTGATAATTATTGTTTCTTGTACATTTGACATTCAACCTGGTGCCATTTTTCTGCATTTTGAAGAATTATTTTTATCATTTTTCTGTGTGTATGTGTGCAGAAGCTGAAAAGATTTTCTTAATTTTTGCTTATTTAGAACGATCTGAATTTCACTCTCTTTTTTTTTTTGTTTTCAGGGCAAGTTTCACTTTTATTTGAAACTTTTTATTTCACTTTAGTTTTAGAAGGCTAATTTCTCTTTCTCTCCACAAATCTGGATTGACAGCTTTCTCCTTTCCTCTGCTACAATACTTTAAAGATACTTCATAGCATTTGAGACTCTACTGTTACTAATGAGAGCCTAATCAACATTGTGTCTGTGATTTCCTTCGTTTTCTCTGACTGACTTCAAGATTTTTAAGTTTATTTTTGGATTTCACAAATGTGACTGTTATGTAACTATATTTGTAGTTTTCTTACTAGGAACTTATTAAGCTTCTTAGACCTGGGAACATCTAAATTTCACTAAATTTGGTAAATTTTCAGCTATCATCTTTTTAAACATTTTTGTTTTCCTATTATGGCTGTCTTCTTTCTGGGCTTCAATTGCACATATTTTTGACAATTTAATATTGTATTATTCCATAAATTTCTGCACACTGTCTTTTTTTCTTAAATCTTTTTTTTTTTCTCTTTCTCTTTCAGAATGTATGCTTTAATAATCTACTTTCAAGTAAATGTACTTTTTATTTTTTTATTTCAAATCTGCTTTTAATGTTTTCCAGTTAATTTTGCATTTTAATTACTTTATTTTTAATGCAAAAATTATCATTTGATGTTTTGTACTTTTATTTCTCTTCCAAGGTTTTTCATTCTCTCATTTTTCATTTATTAATCCTTTGAATATATTTATTTTATCTAATGCACTTTTCAGTTAATTTTAACATCTGGGTGATATTGAACTGAATTTCCATTGATAACCTTTGTTTCCTTAAATATACGTTAACATTTTTCTATTTTCTTCGTATACCTAATTTTATGTGTGTGTATGTGTTTTGTTTGTTTGCTTGTTTTAATTCGATCCTGGATGTAAAAACTCTTAATTCTGTAATGTTCCTCTGAAGAATGATTTCTGGTCAGAAAAAAGCTAACCTGTCTACAGTTAAACCCCAAACTTTGTCTCCTGATTCTGTACGTTGATGTCTTAACTTTCACCTTCTGCTTTATCATTAAACCCCCTGGAAATTCCCCTCCTTTACTACATGTATAGTTTAAAGGTCAACCAAGGATTTGGATGGATTTTTATATTCATATTTTGGGACTCAGCTCCCAACAATGAAGGATTCTACTCTTAGCTTTTGAATGTTCTGCCAGCCTCACTGTCTGCTCTCTGATATCTCCAGCCTGTTAGGCTATAGCTTTCTGTAGCTTGAGGTACCTGCTGACTGAGAAGTGTCCTCAGGCCCAATGCAATCAATATTATATGAGTAGATGATACCAGAAATTTCTGCATTCAAATGTTTTTCTTAAATAGTTTTCAGATTTTATAATTGTCATTCATGGGTGGTGGGCTGTCAGACCAAGTTACTCCATCATTTCCTGAAGTTGGAACACTTCCTCACTTTTATTTTTTTTTTTTTTATTTTTTTTTTCCTCTTTTTTTTTTTTTTTTTTTTTTCCTCACTTTTAAAACTGTCATTGTCTTGTGTTTCAATTTTTGGAATTTTATTTTACTTTCTTATTTCCTTCCTGTGTTATTTCCCCCTATCTATTAAGAACTCCATATTTGCTTCATAAACTTGAGCTTTAAAAATTATTCTTCTGGCACAATTTTGTAAATCAACTATACTTTAATAAAATACATTCAAAAATATATTCTTCCAGTTATTTCACTTTCTTTGGCAGGTAGATTATATTTATATACACTGTACTTAACTTTTGTATTAAAATGAATAACTGGTTTATTGGTAATAATTTCTGTTTCCATGTCTCCACTTCAAGTATGTAAGATGAAATCCACTGAAGGCTTCTTCTAACACAGGTATTTAAGGTATGTACACTTATTTTTTATTTATTAAGCAAGATTATAAGATGATCAAGGAGGTCATGGCAACCCATTCCAGTATTCTTGCCGTAAGAATCCCCATGGACAGAGGCACCTGGCAGACTACAGTCCATGGGATTGTAAAGAGTTGGACATGACAGAGCAACTCAGCACAGCATAGCACATAAGATGGTTATAGTTTCAATTCTACAATGAGGACACTGAAGCTCAAAAAATAAAGCTCAAAAGTAGGTGAAGATCTTAGAGTGAAAATGTGCTCACAGAGAGGATGCAGGCACAGGGCTTGAGTCTGAAAAACAGATTTTTTCCCCCATGATTACCATGCTTTTCCACATCCTTAATAAACTGTAAATGTATCTGTTTCTGTGGCCACTTTTCAAAAGAAAGTCTTTCCCGATCAGGTAAATCTGAGTTTTATTGTCAATTTGAAACTTAGTTGTCCCTAATTATTAGCAGTGAATTAGCACATATCTTTTCAACAAGATGCTCTATTTGGCCTTACTTCCTAATTCATCCATCTACTTTGAACAAGATCTGTCTTCCCCACTCCCATATGCTAGTGATGATGGGCACATGTCTAAGTAGTCCAGATTACAAACGTTCTCCACCAGGAAGAAAGAGGGAGAGAAAGAGCAGTTTACTATTGGCACAGTTAAGGAATCTTTCCTCCTGATTAAGGTATTGATCATCTATCTTAATTGTTTCTTAAATAAGGCACTAGGTATTAGGATGCAGCAAGCATATGTGCAGAGAAAGAACACTGCAGAGTTCTCACAATTCAGTGTGGTTACAGGAAAAATAGACTACACAGATACTATCTTTCCTACAGGCTCAAATGAGGGGCATTTTTTAAAGCACATTCAGCAGGCCTCAGGCCATGGAGAGTCCCTGGATACGTTTGTGTAAAACAGTGTGTGGAAGAAGAGGACCTTGGGGAAGATTAAATGATCTAATGGCAACAATTCGCTGCATCCTTTCCTCTGATGGTTACTCAAACTAGTGTACTCAGACTGTGAGCACCTGGAAGGAAAAGCTCCAGCAGGCACTTGCCATTGAAATATGGTCAGAGAGCAATCCAGCATGTAGGTATCACCCTGCTATTTTCTGAAACTGCCTGAAATTAATCAACCTGAAGCTTAATTGAAGAGGCATCTTTAGTCACACAATGTGGGAAATTTGGTTAGTTCATTTGATTTGTTTGGGGTAGGGAAAAAAAAGAAGAAGAAGAAAGGAAAAAGGAAGAAATAAAGCAAGAAAACAAAACCAGTACTTGGAGCAGTGGGGATAAGCAGAAGCAGAGCTGACTGCATACAGCATGTTTGCAGTAATAAACAACAATGTTATTAGCGAATATAAAGCCCATGATAAACAATGCCATGATGTTCCATTCACCCTAATAGGCAGGAGCAGATAATTGGGACAAATAAAGTGCTAAAACAGTCTCTAACCACCTTTCGGAGCGTCTCTCTGAATGAGTGAATCGCCCTGCATGCTGCAAGGCTCAGCGGTAGCCTGGGATACCAGCTTTTGTGTTTCACTAAAAGAATATGCTCCCGTTGCTAATGGGAAACAACAGAAGCTAAAGAAGATTGCTGGAATTGTCAGATCTTCTTTTTTGTTTTTGTGGGTTTTTTTTTTTTTTTTTTGTGGTAATGTGTAGACAAGGAGACAATTCCACAAATTCATCAAAGCCAGCAGACAGCTCTTCGAAATATATTGCTAGTTGAAGTCTTCAATAATTCCAACCATTGTTGTTCAGTCACTAATTTGTGTCCGATGCTTTGTGACCCCATGGACTACAGCATATTCTTCAGCACTCTACCTTCTTTATGGTCCAGCTATCATACCCATACACGATTACTGGGAAAACCGTAGCTTCCAACGATGGGGATTTTCAAATCTAAACTCAGAACTCACTCTTTCATGTGACAATTTTTCCTTTTCCACCCTTCCTGGACAAAATGTCTTGCCCCAGAAATGGACATTTCTTTTTTGAGCAAACATTCCTTTTTTTGTATCAGAATATCATTCTGATAGTTTTCCTTTCCTTTTGTTGGTTTAGGTTATGGGGTTAAGTAGATGGGGTAGATAGGGGTTTTGGCACAACTGAGATGTGATGTGACAAGTAGATGGGGTTTTGGCACAACTGAGATGTGATGTGAGAAGTGGAAGTGAGAAATAAATTTAAGGGACTAGTTCTGATAGACAGAGTACCTGATGAACTATGGACGGAGGTCAGTGACATTTTACAGGAAACAGGGATCAAGACCATCCCCAAGAAAAATAAATGCAAAAAAGCAAAATGGCTGTCTGAGGAGGCCTTACAAATAGTTGCAAAAAGAAGGGAAGTGAAAAGCAAGGAGAAAAGGAAAGATATAAGTATCTGAATGCAGAGTTCCAAAGAATAGCAAGGAGATATAAGAAAGCCTTCCTCAGTGATCAGTACAAAGAAATAGAGGAAAACAATATAATGGGAAAGACTAGAGATCTCTTCAAGAAAATCAGAGATATCAAGGGAATATTTCATGCAAAGATGGGCTCAATAAAGGACAGAAATAGTATGGACCTAACAGAAGCAGAACATATTAAGAAGAGGTGGCAAGAATACACAGAAGAAGTGTACAAAAAAGATCTTCACGACCCAGATGATCATGATGGTGTGATCACTCACCTAGAGCCAAACATCCCGGAATGTGAAGTCAAGTGGGCCATAGGAAGCATCACTATGAACAAAGCTAGTGGAAGTGATGGAATTCCAGTTGAGTTCTTTCAAATCCTGGAAGATGATGCTGTGAAAGTGCTGCACTCAATATGCCAGCAAATTTGGAAAACTCAGCAGCGACCACAAGACTGGAAAATGTCAGTTTTCATTCCAATCCCAAAGAAAGGCAATGACAAAGAATGCTCAAACTACCACACAATTGCACTCATCTCACACGCTAGTAAAGTAATGTTCAAAATTCTCCAAGCTGGGCTTTAGGAATACATGAACCATGAACTTCCAGATGTTCAAGCTGTTTTTAGACAAGGCAGAGGAACCAGAGATCAAATAGCCAACATCTGCTGGATCATCGAAAAAGCAAGAGAGTTCCAGAAAACAAAACAAAACAAAACATCTATTTGTGCTTTATTGACTATGCCAAAGCCTTTGACTCTGTGGATCACAATAAACTGTGGAAAATTCTGAAAGAGATGGGAATACCAGACTACCTGACCTGTCTCTTGAGAAATCTACATGCAGGTCAGGAAGCAACAGTTAGAACTGGACATGGAACAACAGACCAGTTCCAAATAGGAAAAGGAATACATCAAGGCTGTATATTGTCACCCTGCTTATTTAAATTATATGCAGAGTACATCATGAGAAATCCTGGGCTGGAGGAAGCACAAGCTGGAATCATGATTGCCAGCAGAAATATCAATAACCTCAGATATGCAGATGACACCACCCTTATGGCAGAAAGTGAAGAAGAAAGAACTAAAGAGTCTCTTGATGAAAGTGAAAGAAAAGAGTGGACAAGTTGGCTTAAAACTCAACGTTCAGAAAGCTAAGGTCATGGCATCCGGTTGCATCACTTCAAGGGAAATAGGTGGGGAAACAGTGGAAACAGTGGCTGACTTTATTTTGGGGGGGGGGCTCCAAAATCACTGCAGATGGTAACTGCAGCCATGAAATTAAAAGACATTAACTTGTTAGAAGAAAAGTTGTGACCAACCTAGACAGCATATTAAAAAGCAGAGACATTACTTTGTCAACAAAGGTCTGTTTAGTCAAGGCTATGGTTTTTCCAGTGGTCATGTATGGATGTGAGAGTTGGACTGTGAAGAAGGCTGAGTGCCGAAGAATTGATGCTTTTGAACTGTGGTGTTGGAGAAGACTCTTGAGAGTCCCTTGGACTACAAGGAGATCCAACCAATCCATCCTAAAAGGGATCAATCCGGAGTGTTCATTGGAAGGACTGATGTTGAAGCTGAAACTCCAATACTTTGGCCACCTGATTTGAAGAGACCCTGATGCTGGGAAATATTGAAAGCAGGAAGAGAAGGGGACGACAAGGAATGAGATGGTTGGATGGCATCACCAACTCAATGGACCTGAATTTGGGTGAACTCCAGGAGTTGGTGATGGACAGGGAGGCCTGGCATGCTGTGGTCTATGGGGTCATAAAGAAGAGGACATGACTAAGCGACTGAACTGAACTGAACTGAGATGTGATGTTCTTTCTTCAGTCATAGAAACAGGTAACTTATATCATACTATTTACTTTTTCAACTTCGCTTTTTCTTTTTGTCCCTTTAGAGATGACATTGATTTACCATTCCAGACACTGAATGGAGTAGTAAGAAATGCTAAGGTAGTGTTGCTATTGAAAAGCTCTGTGTACATTACCATATGTAGGATGGATGACCAGTGAAAGTTCAATACATGAAGCAGGGCACCCAGGGCTGGTGCTCTGTGCAACCTGGAGGGATGGGATGGGGAGGAGGGGGGCGGGGAGTCAGGATTGGGAGAATACATGTATACATTTGGCCAATTCATGTTGATGTATAGCAAAAGCCATCACAATATTGTAAAGTAATTATCCTCCAACTTAAATAAATAAATTTAAAAAAGAAAAGCTCTGAAGTCATTGAGGCTCATGGAATAAGGAAAGCTAGTTGGAACTGGGCTTTTCATGAATTTTTTCTACACATTCAACTACTCAACAAACATTGTTTGAGCATCTACAACCTACCAGGTATAGTTTATATTTAGACTGTGTTCCCATTTGCAGTCCATAGTTAAATTAGCCTATACCAAAGAAAAATAACATATTATTTGACTTATAAATATCTCTCAGTTCGAACTACACTGTACAAAAATGCATCTTCGAACTGCACAGACCAGAATGTAGGATAGTAGAGAGAAGGGAGAAACGTCTGGAATAAAATTGTATTATACACATGCATTTACACACACACATATGAATCACTTTGATATATAGAAGAAATTAACACAACATTGTAAATCAACTATGCTTCAATAAAATAAAAACAATTCAATGGTATAAAGCATTGTCTCTAAAACTCAAACACTTAAACAAATGTGGTGGCTAATTCATTCAAAACAGCTAGTAGCATACTGTGTTAAGGAAGGGGAGGGCGGTCTTCTTGGATTATTGCTTCCTATGAGAATGCATTCTTTTTTTTTTTTTTTTTTTTGCTGCATTACAATCACATTGAAGGCTGGTGAAACAAGAAAAAAAATGTGAAAATCTATCAGATTTGTTTGCTATATCAAGCACACTGTTATTACTTTATTAGTGAAATTTTTGTATACTACATAGCTAAACTTTTCCCTAAGACCCAAATCCCTTTAGCTAAAGCTGTTTATACCATTTATATTCTTTTTTAACATTGTCAGTGGTCTATATTGACCAGTACACTTCACCTCCATTAATATTATTTAATGCTATAATTCTGTTTTATCTAATGAAATACTAAAGTAAAGTAGGGTCGCTCAGTCATGTTTGACTCTTTGCAACCCCATGGACTGTAGCCTACCAGGCTCCTCCCTCCATGGGATTCTTCAGGCAAGAGTACTGGAGTGGGTTGCCATTTCCTTCTCCAGGGTATCTTCCCAACCCAGGGATTGAACCCAGGTCTCCCGCATTCCAGGCAGACGCTTTAACCTCTGAGCCACCAGGGAAGCCCCAGTGAAATACTAAAGGTCATTTTAAAAGTTCATAAATCAGAATATTTAGCTTTACATACTTATTCAAATTTTCAGACACATTCTTAGGAAAAAAATGGCACAAAAGAACAATATAGCACCTGGCTTACAGAGCCAAGTAAAATAAATATTTGAGTGAAATTCAAATGGTAGATTTCAAGTTCAGATAACTGAGATTTAAACACTCACTCCCACTGTAAGGGATGACTTATTATATATATTTAACATATAGCTTAACTGAACATGAGTGCTGGGCTCTCCAGTCTCTAAACTCCTATAGCTTTTACTTGGCCTCATCCATTTCATGCTGAGAATATAGGACTTTATGTTTTCCTTATGTAAGCAATCGCCAATTAAACTGTAAACTTTTTCCCCTCGGTTTTCTACAGGGCAGTGCATTTGGTACAATGGCACAATCACAGAAAGTTCTCAATAAATGCTTAATGCTGCTTATCATATCATTACAGGATAGACAGTCTGTACTGACCAACTGCACCAGTTCATTTCTCACCACCCTCTGGCCAGATTCGGCCTAAACCTCCAGGCAATGGGAATGGGTTTTCTCGTTGCATTTCTGGCTCAGTTCTTTGAATCAGATACAAATTGATTGTGAGTAGAAGTTATTCCAGTCTGACAGCTGTCCAGTGTCTTGTTTGTGGAGAGAAAAAATGAGAACATGTGGACTGTGTTAATTTTTCTGATGGGCCACAGGATAAATAGAGAGGAAAATAGGAAGAGTCTAACATTATCATGACAAGCAAGAGTGTGCCCTCTCTGAACTTGGTCCTGTGCTTAGCCTTGTCAAGGAAACAAGGTGGCATGCTGGCAGTCCCCTGAAAGCAAGTTGGGTGACTAATTCTGACAGGATGGCAAAAAATCCAGTGGTATTTTTGTGTCTTCTTTGCATTAATAGAAGATATTGGTCTCCACAGCTGTCATTGTACCAGCACTTTTCATTGACACTAGAATTAATCTTCCAAGATGATACCAGTATCAAAACAATCTACAAATGGGATATTTCTAGCTGAGATTGTGGACTTTTCTCAACATGCAAATTTATTATTTCACTTTATTTTGAAAAATGGAAAACATGACCTTTCTATTTCTGACTTCATCTTAGCATCATGGACTAGCAAATATATTATCTTTCCCTAGATATTTTATTATTATTATCATATTTCCACAGCAGAAAATTTGATGGGGAAAAAAGAGTAAAAATATATATATATATATAATAGGGGAAAGAAAGAAAAATGCAGAATATCAGTCAGGCTTGAGGAGGTTCCCCTAAGAATAGATTACCTAGTCTAATGTTGTGGAAAAATGACTGCTATACATCAGCAAAAGAGGTCAGGAAATTAAATTTTATGTGTCCTGCCTGGAAAAAAAAAGAGAGAGAGTTTGGCTGAAAAATAGAATCTTTCATGGCCTGGTGGAAATTTTGAACATTTCAATTCTACTTAAAAAGAAAGAAAGAAAAATTCAGTGGTGGAAGAAACCACAAGTGAAGGAATAATCTCTTCTAAAGTATAGTGAAGAAGGTCTATCAAAGGCCTTGTGGCAGCTAGATCCTCTCCCATGAGATGGTAGGAAGAGTGGCAGCCATGTTTTAGAGAATTTGTAAATTCTGTGAGGATCAGATTATAGGTAAAACTGTGGTAACCCCTATAATTATTTATAGTTTCCCTCAAAGGTGTGACATCTTGGATTGGATGGCTTATGAAACTGAAGGACTATTGTCTACAATACATTTAAGTAGAATTCTTTTCAAAATACTCTTCTTTGTGAAGAGACAGTACACTTTCCCTCTTCTCGTGAACTTGTCTGCTTCTTAAGTCATGTTCTGAACTTTCAAATTGCATTATAATTTTTGTTTTCACCTCTCTGTCTCCTTTCCATATAAGTCATATGAATCCATGCCTCTTTTCTTTTCACCAATGGTAGGTAACTCATGCCACTAATATAATTGTACCGCTCCTTTATCTGATCTATCAAAAATTGCCATACCATTTAAGATCTTCATTTTTCTGTTCTCATCAACAATTTCCATGTATTTACAAATATATACTAACCTCTTAATAGTAGCAAAACAAAACAAAAAGGACAACAATCTCAATGATATGATTCTCATTTAATTTGCCCCCTTCAATCTTCCCTATTTTTGATGAGCTAACTTGGTGAACAAGAAATGAAGTCTCTGGCATCAACTTTCTTATCCATCAGATTCTTTTTGTGTGACTTAATCCCCCA
The DNA here is from genome assembly GCF_001704415.2 of Capra hircus. NCBI lineage: Eukaryota > Metazoa > Chordata > Mammalia > Artiodactyla > Bovidae > Capra > Capra hircus. Next base: position 17,622,325 of record NC_030831.1, on the reverse strand, counting down.
CCTACCTTAGAAGATAGAAATACATAGTTTATCTTTTCAAGAAGAGAAATAACTCCTTAACAATCAGTATTAGTATAATTTTCTCATCTTCCTTGACTCTCAGCATTATCTTCTCTTTGTCCTATCTTTCCAATATTTCCTTTCTTTCTGTTATCTTTTAAATAAATGCACTCACCGTGGTCAAGTGCTAGATCAAAGTTATCTCTTCTCTTCCAGTTCTTTTATCTCTCTTTTCCTACTCCTTCTATATTCATTTCTAATTATAAACTAATACTTCTAAGTGTCTATTTCGTGAAGGGTGGTGAAACAAAAAAATTGGAAGCATGGATATAGAAGATGGTCTGGTTCAAGTCTAAATTTGATGTTTCTCAGCTATAGAGCTATAAGCAAGACATTCAACTTTTAGAGTTTCATTTCTAATTTTCAGAAAAATAATGGCTACATCAACATGATATTGAGAGGAGTAAATTAGAAAATATATGGAAGCACTTATCACTGAGATAGAGACCTAGTAAATCCATAATCCTTTTTTTTTTTTTCAGTTCACACCATCACCCATTCGGGTTCATGTCCTCATCGTATCTCCCATAATGCATTAAGTCTTTCCATTCCCTTGCTCTCCATGCTCATATCATCCCATTACTCTGTCATCCAGAACTTGGTAGGTTGGGATTTTCTTCCTGAAGCACTGCTCAAATTATGTCCTACACTGATCCCAATCTCCCTTTTATTTAAAAATCTATATTAATTCTTTGCTGCTTATAGAATAAAGTTTAAATAGCTTAGTCTTAAACATCATCCCCAGTATAGCACCAACGTCCATTTTTTCCCTTTTTACTTCTACTTTTAGGCATCCAATGTTATAGTAGAAGTAATTTACCTAATCTCCTCTGAATATACCATGATATTTTTGATGCCTATATGCTATGGCTGTGATATGCTTTCTATAGGCAATTCCCTCTTCTCATCCCATGTACTCCTCCAGACATATCAGGAGTGCTCATTCGAAAATCACCTACTGAATAATTTCATTATTCAGATAACCTCTCTTCCTGTTCTAACTTACCATCTTCTCTGATAAATCATAATAAACCATAACTCTTTTAGAAGGCAGAGGTTGATGTTTACATCTTTTATATGAACACATCATTGAGGCTTCCTTAGTGTTTTTTGAATTAACAAAACCCTTTTATTCTACAGGTGCAAATCATCTCTATTTTTTGAAGAGATTTTGTTGGATTTCAGACTTTCCCCCCACATGTAATGCCATTTGCTGAAAGCATTATAATTTGTTCTTTACTTTCATCTTTCCATCTATATACTGTTGAAAACTTAGGAATTAAAATTTTCCAGTAAACAGGAAGGGCAAGGAATATACTTCTTTTCTTATATCTTTTCAATAGCTTACTCTATTTGTTTCAACTTTATTGAGATATGATTGACATAAAATTTTGTATAAGTTTTACAGTGTTAATTTGATATTTATAAATTGCACAATGATTATCACCATAGTATTAGTCTCCTTATTCTTCTTGAAATGAAATTTGAATTTCGTACATGACCCTCAAAGTCTTACTTGACCATCCACTCATTATATTTCTGACCTTGCTTTCTAATGTTTCCCATATTGTTCACTTGCCCCAGCCGAGAGTAGGAATAGATTTTCCAGAAGTCACGTATAGCTAGGAATGGTACCTTTTCCCAACAGCTAGACTATTGATTCACAAAACAAGAAACAGAGAACATAGAAAAGGTCCATATAAGTAGCAGAAAATAATTAGACCTACACTAATCACTGCTCCAATCCAACCTAAAAAATACTAAAAGCAAGGCCAAAAAATATAAAGCTATTTTCAAATAACATGTCTTCCAGGCCAAAGCTCAATAGAGGAATAGGTACAGTATCTAGTACCTATATGCCAAAATGATGATGTCTTACATCCATTCAGAATTTAACAAATATGCAAAGAAGCAGAAAATATGCCATGTATCAAGGACAAAATTTACAAATCAACACTAACCCAGAACTAATACAGATATTATAACTAATAGACAAGAACATTAAAACTGTTATATTTACATCCCATAAATTGTAGACAGTTAAATGCAGCAAGTTTAGGCATTTAAAAGAAGACTCAAACTAGACTTCTGGAGATTTTATTAATATTTTTAATGTGTGAAATGAAAAACACACTGGATACCATTAACAGGAGAGTAGATGTTGCAGAAGGAAAGATTAGTGAATTTGAATTTGAACAAAAAATGAAACATAGTAAGACAAGAAAATTTAAAAATTGAGCAGAGTGTCACTGTACTATGGAACAATTTCAGGGGGCCTAAAAGAACTTTTTTTTTGGGGGGGGAATTGTAATCTGTTTATATTTGTTTGTTTGTTTGTTTTTAGTTTTTTTAATTTTTTAAATTTTAAAATCTTTAATTCTTACATGTGTTCCCAAACATGAACCCCCCTCCCACCTCCCTCCCCATAACATCTCTCTGGGTCATCCCCATGCACCAGCCCCAAGCATGCTGTATCCTGCGTCAGACATAGACTGGCGATTCAATTCTTACATGATAGTATACATGTTAGAATGCCATTCTCCCAAATCATCCCACCCTCTCCCTCTCCCTCTGAGTCCAAAAGTCCGTTATACACATCTGTGTCTTTTTTCCTGTCTTGCATACAGGGTTGTCATTGCCATCTTTATATGTGTTAGTATACTGTATTGACATGATCCTCTACATGGAAAACCCTAAAGACTCCACCAGAAAATTACTAGAGCTAATCAATGAATATAGTAAAGTTGCAGGATATAAAATCAACACACAGAAATCCCTTGCATTCCTATACATGAATAATGAGAAAGTAGAAAAAGAAATTAAGGAAACAATTTCATTCACCATTGCAATGAAAAGAATAAAATACTTAGGAATATATCTACCTAAAGAAACTAAAGACCTATATATAGAAAACTATAAAACACTGATGAAAGAAATCAAAGAGGACACTAATAGATGGAGAAATATACCATGTTCATGGATCGGAAGAATCAATATAGTGAAAATGAGTATACTACCCAAAGCAATTTACAAATTCAATGCAATCCCTATCAAGCTACCAGCCACATTTTTCACAGAACTAGAACAAATAATTTCAAGATTTGTATGGAAATACAAAAAACCTTGAATAGCCAAAGCAATCTTGAGAAAGAAGAATGGAACTGGAGGAATAAAAGAACTTTTTGAATCAGTGTTTTCATGTTCTCCAAATGAATACCCAGAATTGGAATTGCTGGAACATATATCTACTTTAAAAAAATTGTTATATAAGTTACAGATGTGCAGTATAGAGTCAAAATTTCTAGAGTTATACTGCATTTATAGTTATTACAAAATACTGGCTATATTTGCCATGTCATACAATATATCTTTGTAACTTATTTTATACTTAATAGTTTGTACCTCTTACTCTTTTACCCCTATATTGACCCTATCCTCTAACACTTCCCCACTGGTTACCACGGGTTTGTTCTCTATGAGTGTGCTTCTTCTTTTTTTTTTTTTTTGGTATGATTTTGCTTCTTTAGTTTGTTGTATTTTTGAGATTTTATAAATAGGTGACATCATACGGTATCTGTCTTTTTTTGCCTAAATTAGCTACCCACTCCAGTATTCTCACCTGGTGGGCTACAGTCCATGGGAGCTCAGAGTTAGACATGACTGAGTGACTAACCACATAATGCTCTACAAATCTAACAATTTTGCTGCAAATGGCAAAGTTTATTCTTTTTTTTTTTTTTTTAATGGATTTTATTCCATTGTGTACCTGTGTATTTGTTTTACTACTGATGGACTGCTGCTGCTGCTAAGTCACTTTAGTCATGTCCAACTCTGTGCGACTCCATAGATAGCAGCCCACCAGGCTACCCATCCTTGGGATTCTCCAGGAAAGAACACTGGAGTGGGTTGTCATTTCCTTCTCCAATGCATGAAAGTGAAAAGTGAAAGTGAATTCATTCAGTTGTGTTCGACTCTGTGTGACTCCATGGACTGCAGCCTACCAGGCTCCTCCATCCATGGGATTCTCCAGGCAAGAGTACTGGAGTGGGGTGCCATTGCCTTCTCCACTACTGATGGACACGTTGAACTTAAGTCCATACCTCAACTCTGTTTCAAAATGAATTTAAATTAGATCCTAAAACTAAATATATGATTACAAATGGCGAGTAGAAAACTTCTGTAAGCCTGAGTTAGGCAAAAGTGGTTTGGATATGATATCATAGAGCAAAAATTTGATAACTAGAGTTCATCTAAATTAAATTTTATTCTTTGACATTCACTAAAAGAATAAAAACCTATATCTTTATAATACCTGTATAAAATAATACATTAAAAACTGTCAAAGTCAATAAGGAAATAAAAAGCCTAATAAAAATAGGCAAATGTTTAACCAAATAAGATATACACATTTCAGATAAGTGCATGATAAGACAGTCAACATTATTAATTACTAGGGAAATGTATATTAAAACTGCAGTGAACAATTTCAGTTACAGTTTTCTCAGAGTATAAGCCCAGTAGTGGGATTTCTCGGTTAAATGGTAGTCCTATGTTTAATTTCTTAAGGAACCTCCACACTATTCTCCACAATGTCTGTGCCAATATACATTCCCACAAACAGTGTAAGAGGGTTCACTTTTCTCCACACCCCCTCCAGCATTTATTATTTGTAGATTTTTGATGATGGCCATTCAGACCAGTGTGAGTAGATACCTCTTTGTAGCTTTTGTTTTGCATTTCTTTAGTAATTAGTGATGTTGAGCATCTTTTCGTATATCTCTTGGCTATCTGTATGTCTTCTTTGGAGAAATATCTGATTAGGTGTTCTGCCCATTTTGATTAGATTATTATTATTCTTAATATTGAACTCCTTCAGCTCTTTGTATATTCTGGATATTAATTCTTTGTCTATTGCTTCATTTACAAATATTTTCTCCCATTCCAAGATTTTTCTTTACATCTTGCTATGGTATCCTTTGTTGTGCAAAAGCTTTTTCATTGAATTATGTCCCAATTGTTTATTTTTATTTTCATTATTTTAGGAGGTGGATTAAAAAAAAAATACCTTGTGAATTGTGTCAGAGTATTTTTCCCAAGTTTTCTTCTAAAAGTTGTATAGTGTCTGATTTTACATTTTTGTCTTTAATTCATTTTTAGTTTATTTTTCTATATGGTGTTAGATCATGTCCTAGTTTCATTATTTTAAATATAGCTGCCCAGATTTTCCAGCACCACTTATTGAAGAGGCTTTCTTTTCTTCATTGTGTATTCTTGCTTCCTTTGATAGGTGCTCAGTGTTCAGTGAAGCACTATTCACAATAGGCAGTACTTGGAAACAGCCTAGATGTCCATCAACAGATGAATGGATAAAGAGGATGTGGTACAAATACACAATGGAATATTACTCATCCATAAAAAAGAATGAAATTGAGTCAGTTGAAGTGATGTGGATGAATCTAGAATCTGTCATACAGAGTGAAGAAAGAAATAGAAAAACAAATATCAGTAATAACGCATATATATGGGGTCATTAAGAGTCAGATAGGACTGAGCGACTTCACTTTCACTTTTTATTTTCATGCATTAGAGAAGGAAATTGCAACCCACTCCAGTGTCTTTGCCTGGAGAATCCCAGGGACGGGGGAGCCTGGTGGGCTGCTGTCTGTGGGGTCGCACAGAGTCAGACACAACTGAAGCGACTTAGCAGCAGCAGTAGCAGCAGCATGGAATCTAGAAAAATGGCACCAATCAATCTATTTGCAGGACAGGAATAGAGGCACAGACATAGAGAGTGAATCTGTGGACACAGACAGGGAAGGAAAAGGGGGACAAGCTGAGAAAGTAGCATTGACCTATAAACACTGTTATGTGTAAAATAGAAACTGTTGTATGGCACAAGGAGCTCAGCTCAATGCTCTCTGATGACCTAGAGTGGTAGAATAAGAAGGTGGGAGGAAGGCTCAAGAGGCTGGGGATAAATGTATACCTATGACTGATTCACAATGTTATACAGCAGAAAATACCACAGCATTTTAAAGAAATTATATTCCAGTTAAAAAATTCAAAAAATGAAAACCAGGTATAAAAATTAAAGAAAAAAACAGTGAACTATACTATTTACCAGTAGAATGACTAACATTGTAAAAAGTTACAATCACACATGGGCAAGTAACAGGTGGAGCTCTTTTACACTGTTTCAGGGATTCAATCACTTTGGAAAACTATTTGACAATTTCTTGAACAGTTACACGTACAAATTCTATAGGATCACACCATTCCACTTCTATGTATTTACCAAGAGAAATAAAGGTATATCTTTATTCAAAACTTGCACATTATTTTTCATAGATTTATTTCAATAATGAAAAATCTAGGAAAAAAGCAAATGCACACCAACAGATGAATGGATAAGCAAATTGTGGAATTTTACTTAATAATACAAAAGAATGAACTATTGATATACTCAACAGGATGGATGAATCGCAGAATAAGTATATTGATGAAAAGAAGCCAGACTAAAAAAGAGTATATACAGTATGCCTTTATTATCATAATAGTTTCAATATATCAACAAGTGATAGAAGGCAGATTAGTGATTGCCTAGAAGGGAATTTTCAGGCTGTCTATCCTAGGAAATCCAGAGTAAAGAAAGAAAAATTCACAATGATATTTACTATTATGTAAATCTTCCTATTGTTGTTCAGTTGCCCAGTCATGTCTGATTCTTTGTGACCCCATGGACTGCAGCTCATCAGGCCTCCCTATCCCTACCATCTCTCAGAGTTTGATAAATTTTTCTACTCAAACCTTATTATTATTGAATTTCTATGAGTTTTTGCATATCAGAAACTCAGTCCCAGAATTTATGGAAAAAAATCTGCAAAATATTATATCCAAATACTGAAAAAACTCATAAATCATCATCTGTAGCAATAAAAAAATAAAAGAGCACAGAAGGATTACATTTTAGTTTTTCTGTATAGCAACCGTGAAAAATTTCTTAACCACCACCTATGCTGTTCTTAAAACTTCACTGGCATTACAGCAGACAGAAAGAACTAAAGCATTTTCTTTGCCTTTAGCATCTTTTTTTATTGAATTAAAAATGAAAGAAATGAAATGGTGAAAAAATAATAAGTATCTGCACCTAATAACCTTCCTAAGACAAACATCAATTCAGATGTGGAATCTTCCTTTAAGTGCCAAGACATTAGGTGGATCCTGAGATTCACTAAGTAAGACATTGTACAAGGGAAGAAGGTATCATCAGCAAGGTAAGGAGTCTATGTTTAGTCAGAGAGTCAGAGATCTCAGGAGGAAGAAGAATAAGACATAGCTTTCTGGACGTAATAGAAGTCATTTTAGGTCCTAAACGATTCTGTGATCTAAGCCTGATTGCAATGCTTAGCCCTGCAGAAGTGTAGGTCTCAATAGATAATGACTTTAAGGGAACAAAAGAATGTAAGAACAAACCGTTATTACCAGACTAGAAAAATAACTTAACCGCATCACAGACAATCAGTTGTAAAGACTCTCAGATCTATTTTAAAGGTAAATACTACCCTGGTGCACATTCTTGAGTTGTTTTACAGAATCTCAATCTCTTGAGCACTCAACCACCAGACTCACCGAAGCCTGAGAATTCATAATTCCAACACTTGCTAGAGCTCATAACTTCAACCAACAAGAGCCTGGTCTCTCTCAACCTAGAATGACCTTTGTCCCAATTTTATGTTGAAATTTCCTATCTATCAAGGAAGTATATCTGAGAAAAGTCCATCTCTACCTAGAAAATTATAAGCCCACTTCATATACGTGCACGTATCCTTAACTTAAAACTTCCCAACCTTGTTATTTGGAGAGACATTACTTTGTGAGATATCCTCAGAGTCTTCTTGTTGCAAATATTAAAATCCTTTCTTCTTCCACTGTTTGGCTTGGTTGCGTCATTTGGCTCCACATCCATGAAGAGGTGAACCCATTTTTGAGCAATATATGGGGCCTGAGTATACTTATAAGCACACAGCTATTATAATGAGTCAGGGGTAGCAATAAATAAGGTCTAGTGGATATGAAGCAGCTTAAACCACAAGGTACAGAAGTAGAACCTGATGGAGCTGGCAATAGGGATCTATTGAGGATGCTGATGGAGAGAAAGAGTTTGTTTTTCATGATAAAGATGGTACTATACTTTTTCACCCAGTATTCATTCACTTCTTTCTTTTTAAGATATTTTCAAATCTGTTGGCAAAAGCAAACTTACACAGCTAAAAAGTTTTCCAGACTGACCTCAGACAATGGTGACAATTTCACTTTCCCAACTAATTAAATGGAAGCAGATGCTATTGAAGGAGCTTCTCTAATACAAACCTTCAGACCTTGGAATAAGCGGCTTACAGAGAATGGGTAAATTTTAGGGATGGTATGAGAAGAAAGTAGAGTGTTTGGTATGACCAGTGTTTAGGGGTTGGATAAAGGCAGAGGTGCTTGTGAAAAAACAAATAGGAAATACATGGAGATAGATTAACCATGAATCAGGAAAGTGAACAGTGTAAAGTGTTCAGGCGCTTCGTGGGGGCCAAGAAGATACTAGATATCCCCACATTCCATTAATGAAAGGAGACCTGGACATGCAGAGTCAAGGCACCTAGGTTCACGGAAGTAAATTAAAATTTCTTATATTAACTCATTGATCAATATATGAAAACTAAACTGAACTTGGTTTAAAAAATAGTGGAATGACATATACATAACTGGATATACATCCTCCTATAAAGAAATGCTAGGATTGATGGATTTAGCACCAAATGTCAGGTTTAGGAAATTAAATGATTTACCTAGAGGATGAGGAGAGATATTTTCAAAATAAGTCAGCATTTCATCCAATACATATTTTGATACCTACTTAGTTTGAGAATGGATTCGAGAAACTAGGGTTATAGAAAGAAACCATACTCCTTCATATCAAGGAATTTACAATCAGAGTTCATATATCATAAAAAGTTGATATGTGATATGATGCTACTATTTTATAGGAGAGTAAAATATAGTTTGTTTATATTATATACACATATAGACAAAAATGTTTATTTTTATTGTGTGTATAAAATTTATATGGAATTTTTTCACATCCTTAGAGACATATACAGATGTATTTTTCTTTCAAAATGCTTTATTCAACATAAACAAATAGCATCTATTTTTGTATGTCCATCAGTTCAGTTCAGTTCAGTTGCTCAGTTGTGTCTGACTCTTTGCGACCCCGTGAATCACAGCACGCCAGGCCTTTCTGTCCATCACCAACTCCCAGAGTTCACCCAAACTCATGTCCATAGAGTTGGTGATGCCATCCAGCCATCTTATCCTCTCTCGTCCCCTTCTCCTCCTGCCCCCAATCCCTCCAAGCATCAGGGTCAAATCTTCTCATGAGGTGGCCCAAGTATTGGAGTTTCAGCTTAAGTATCAGTCCTTCCAATGAACCTCCAGGACTGATCTCCTTTAGGATGGACTGGTTGGATCTCCTTACAGTCCAAGGGACTCTCAAGAGTCTTCTCCAACACCACAGTTCAAAAGCATCAATTCTTCAGTGCTCAGCTTTCTTCATAGTCCAACTCTCACATCCATACATGACAACTGGAAAAACCATAAGCCTTGACTAGATGGACCTTTGTTGGCAAGGTAATATCTCTGCTTTTCAATATGCTATCTAGGCTGGTAACTTTCCTTCCAAGGAGTAAGCGTTTTTTAATTTCATGGCTGCAATCACCATCTGTAGTGATTTTGGAGCCAAAAAAATAAAGTCTGACACTGTTTCCACTGTTTCCCCATCTATCTTCATTTTCTGAATGTTGAGCTTTAAGCCAACTTTTTCACTCTTCCCTTCCACTTTCATCAAGACGCTTTTTAGTTTCTCTTCACTTTCTGCCATAAGGGTGGTGTCATCTGCATATCTGAGGCTATTGATATTTCTCCCGGCACTCTTGATCCCAGCTTGTGCTTCTTCCAGCCCAGTGTTTCTCATAATGTACTCTTCATATAATTTAAATAAGCAGGATGACAAAATACAGCCTTATGTCCATAAAGATATATAAATTGAAAAGAAATAAATGTATAATTTGTAATTAAGTCATCATAGAGGATAATTGATCTTCTCAGGGTAAGATTTCTGAAAGGTTTCATAATAGCTATTATGTATACTTGGGGCTGGTGCATGGGGATGACCCAGAGAGATGTTATGGGGAGGGAGGTGGGAGGGAGGTTCATGTTTGGGAACGCATGTACGAATTAAAGATTTTAAAATTTAAAAAATAAAAAACTAAAAAAAAAATAAAAAATTAAAAATTAAAAAAAAATGTCTGTGATATATAGAAAGATTTGAGTGAAATGAAAAACAAAAAATCCATGTGAAATATTGGCATTTTGTCCCACCTCAAGTTTTAGAACTCATGGGTCAAATAGATTTAGTTTGAACATTTGGCTTATTTCTAGTTTTGTGTGTATATATATATATATATATACACACATATATATATACATATATCCAAGGCTATATATAATTGTATATACATACATATGATTATCTGTCATATATATACACACATTTATTTATATGCATAAATTGAAATGTTTCTCCTATTTGATACTTTGAAACAGACTCAGATGCTGAATGCAGTAACGTTTAATACTATTAACATAAACAAGGAATTGTTCTGTGTTAGTATGAAAATCAAGCAGAAAAGTAAATGCTGACTCTGTGTATGAAGATAAAGCAGCTTCCTATACATGGCATTAACTCCTGGGTTACACTATTTCCTTAAATGAATAAAAAGAATTAGTATCTCCACTCACCTCTGACACGAAATTAATCCTGAAGGTGTAAATCCATTGTGTTTCTTCTGCTATCCCAGAGAAGAATTTCAGAGAACTTTATTTTTCATGATAAAGAGACAAGCTTCAGTTTTACAATGGAAATAGTAGTGTTCAATAATAGTTTAGAAACAAATAACACTTATATATTATAAATTTATTTATTTATAAATGAAGAATGGGAGAATAAGGAGGGAAGGAGGGAAATATGGAGAGGAAAGAGAAGGAAGAAAAGAGAATGATGTGAAGTATGAATCCAGGAGCATGGGAAGGAGTTGATCTGGTTATCTTTAATAGGGAGCATACTCTTTGGAGTCGCAGATTGGAATCAAGACAGAAACAAAAGGCTGAAGAGGAGACATGTGCAGGAAGGATGTGAAATATTCCTTATTTATCACTTGTATTTAGGAGATGAGGGGAAGAAAAATTTTGGGTGAATGAAGCTCAAATTACCTTAGACTAGTTTTTGAGGTAGAATTTGTACAGAATAAGAAAAAATAACCAAATCTTGATTAACTACAGAATTATAATTCCTCTGGGAATGTGAAGTCCTGCCTTATTATAGGCAAAGAGAGGTTCTTATGACTTTTTTTTTTCTTTTCTGACAATACTTTTGGAGATGTCCATGGGTGCTTGTTCTTATTAACTCCAAAATTAAATGAACTGCCTTCTTTGCTAACAGAAAGGCTATAGCAATCTAGTTTACCACTGAGTAAGAGTTTTTGTTCTGCTAATTTTTAGACTGATTCTGTTGTCAAAAATTTTAGAGAAAATAAAAACAAAACTTTGTTAAACTAGTGATCAGAAAAATTAGTTAAATGATTGCTAAGCAGTTGTTTTGAAATAAATCTTATTTCAATTGTTAGAAATGTTAATTATTTATGACATCTGAAATAGCATGAAAGGACTTCAGGGGAAAGGGCTTGTAGGTAAAAGCTAGTGCTTTTTTAATAAATTTAAAAAGCGGTTTTAGAGTAAAAAACAACTCTGAAGTTTTCATATTGTTAATAGACTTTGGCTAAGGCAAAATTTATGTCTCCATACTACGTGAATTTGTTTTATATAATTTCACAGTCCATCAGAAATGAGAGTCAAGCTCAAGAGACCTTTATACAGTGTAGAAATGGAAGATGCACAGTGCAGATCTTTATACCTTCTGTTCAGCCGGCTAACATTGAGATCTTCTAGGGAACAGCGGTTCTCAAAGTTGAGGCCTTGAATGTCTGGAGGTAGCCAAGACTTCTCCTGGCAAGAATATTGAAGTGGGTAGTCATTCCCTTCTCCAGGGAATCTTCCTGACCTAGGGATTGAACCTAGGTCTCACCCTCATTGCAGGCAGATTGTTTACTGTCTGAGTCACCAGGGAGTTCCATCTACTACTTTAAGCTAAACAATTTCCCAATACTTATTATTTTCTTCTGAAGATGGATGACATTGATCAATGTACTTATCAACATCCCAAAACTCAATAAACTCATATTTTCCAAATGACAAATGCACAATGTTATAAAATTAGGCACAAACAAGAGCAATTTAAAAAGTGATATATAAAGAATTTAATGGAACAATGTGAAAAGCTTGTTGGTATGGTTTTATATATTGCAACCAACACATAGGGAACAATTTGTTGACCTTAGGTGTATATATATATATATATAAATCCACAACTGTAAAGAAAGGCTATTAAAAACAGTCCTACCTTATCTAACTCATATTTATCTACCCTTAGTCATATTTGAAGTAAGGTTAGCATTTATTCATATAATTCATCAGAGAAACATACTCTATATCCCAATTATAGAAGCTATGGGAACCTAGGCATCTTCTATCGATAGAGGGCATATATATTTGCAAAAGTATAAAACATGCCATTCTTATTAAATTTTCTTGTTATAGAAGATATACTTTTTCTTTACACAAAATAAGATATTTTTGCTACATAATGGACCTGTTATTTCTATTTTTTCATTTTATTTTTTTGTATTTTTTAAAATATAAATTTATTTATTTTAATTGGAAGCTAATTACTTTACAATATTGTGGTGTTTTTTGCCATACATTGACATGAATCAGCCACAGGTGTACATGTGTCCCCCATCCTGAAACCCCTCCCACCTCCCTCCCTATTCCATCCCTCTGGGTTGTCCTGGTGCACCGACTTTGAGTGCCCTCCTTCATGCATCAAATTTGGACTGGTCATTTATTTCACATATGGTAATATACATGTTTCAATTCTATTCTCTCAAATCAACCCACCCTCACCTTCTCCTACAGAGTCCAAAAGTCTGTTCTTTATATCTGTGTTTCTTGTTATTTCATATATAGTGTCGTTGGTACCATCTTTCTAAATTCCGTATATATGCATTAATATACTGTATATAACAGGAACTAAAAAGCCTCTCGATGAAAGTGCAAGTAGAGAGTGAAAAAGTTGGCTTAAAGCTCAACATTCAGAAAAAGAAGATCATAGCAGCTGGTCCCATCACTTCATGGGAAATAGATGGGGAAACAGTGGAAACAGTGGCAGACTATTTTTGGGGGCTCCAAAATGACTGCAGATGGTGATTGTAGCCATGAAATTAAAAGAGGCTGGCTCCTTGAAAGGAAAGTTACGACCAACATACATGGCATATTGAAAAGCAGAGATATTACCTTGCCAACAAAGGTCCGTCTAGTTGAGGCTATGGTTTTTCCAGTGGTCATGTATGGATGTGAGAATTGGAGTGTGAAGAAAGCTGAGCACCGAAAAATTGATGCTTTTGAACTGTGGTGTTGGAGAAGACTCTTGAGAGTCCCTTGGACTGCGAGGAGATCCAACCAGTCCATTCTGAAGGAGATCAACCCTGGGATTTCTTTGGGAGGAATGATGCTAAAGCTGAAACTCCAGTACTTTGGCCACCTCATGCGAAGAGTTGACTCATTGGAAAAGACTCTGATGCTGGGAGGGATTGGGAGCAGGAGGAGAAGGGGACGACAGAGAATGAGATAGCTAGACGGCATCACTGACTCAATGGACATGAGTCTGAGTGAACTCCGGGAGTTGGTGATGGACAGGGAGGCCTGGTGTGCTGCCATTCATGGGGTCGCAAAGAGCTGGACAAGACTGAGTGACTGAACTGAACTAATACTGTTAATATACTGTCTTTCTGTTAATATATTTTAACATATATATTAATATATGTTTTTGTCTTAATATATGTTAATATGCTGTTTTTCTTTCTGACTTACTTCACTCTGTATAATAGGCTCCAGTTTCATCCACCTCATTAGAGCTAATTCAAATGCATTATGTTTAATAGCTGAGTAATATTACATTGTGTATATGTATCACAGTTTTCTTATCCATCCGTCTACCGGCGGGCATCTAGGTTGCTTCCATGCCCTAGCTATTGTAAACTGCTGCGATGAACATTGGACTACATGTGTCTCTTTCAATTCTGGTTTCCTCGGTGTGTTTGCCTAGCAGCGGGATTGCTGGGTCATATGGCAGTTCTATTTTCAGTTTTTTCAGGAATCTCCACACTGTTCTCCAGTGGCTGTACTAGTTTGCATTCCCACCAGCAGTGTAAGAGAGTTCCCTTTTCTCCATACCCTCTCCCGCACTTATTGTTTGTAGACTTTTTTATAGCAGCCATTCTGACCAGCATGAGATGGTACCTCATGGTGGTTTTGATTTGCATTTCTCTGATAATGAGTGATACTGAGCATTTCTTCATTTGTTTGTTAGCCATCTGTATGTCTCCTTTGGAGAAATGCTCAATATTTTTAAGAAGGTAAAAGGTATCTAGATCCCCAAATATTTAAAAATCACTGCTCTAGATCAGTTAAGGCATTTTTTGATACATAGGAAAGTGCACAGGCTTCAGAATCAGGAAAATGGTGGCAAATGCAAACCGTATTTATTTGTTTGGTCCTTGGCTGTTTACCTTTACAAAACATCAGTTGTCTTAGTGGGAAAGTGGGTTTTAAAGTATTTATGTAATTTTATAAAAAAAAAATAGATATAGTCTAAATAATGTACCTAGCACAGAAACTAGTACATAGTAGATCTTCAGTGACCTTAGTACAAAAATTTTTTATATATTTCTGTCTAAAATGGATGTATATATTGTCATTAAATAGTTTTAAAAAGACAAAAAAAAGGCTTACTTTTTATTTTATCAGTTATAATATTATCAATAGGTTTGGGAATGTAGAAATAGCTTTTGACAATGAGACACTAATAAAAAATAGAATAATTATGCAAGAAAAGTTCCCTTAACCCAAGGTTATTAATTATATATAGGAATTTAGTAGTGAAAATTACAAATGATTTCCTATGATGAGTACTAATTTAGTAACCATAGTTATTATGCTGCAAGAAATTATGTGATTGAAGTGTAAAACCAGTTGAAATACCACACTTTCCAAATTTATGTTAGAAAGGTGTTTTGAAACTTTAAAGTCTGGAGAGAAGTTTCTGTCCTGTGGCCAACTCTTAGAAGGAGCAAAAAATCAGAAGGCAATGAAATGCACTAGAAAAGATGACAGAAACTAAAGCCATCATTGTCTTTTGCAAATCTTCCTACTGCTTGCTCCCTCTTCCTATTGTTGGGACAAGGTCCTCAGTATTCCTGCCTTAGAACCATTGCACTTCATCCTCAATTCACCTCACAGATGTTCTTCTCTTCCATGGAAATTACTTCAGCTGTACTCCCTTTCCTCTGCTGTTCCCAAAGAACAGTACGGGCCTTAATGCTACTCTCTTCAACACCCGATTACTACCACCAAACACTGAAGTTGTATGCTTGTCCCACTTATTTCAGAAACCCATCTCCCATCACCCTTTTCATCCCATTCTCCATTCAAGTGGAATTGTTTCATGGTCCTTCAAGTGCTATACAATTTTCTTCTACAATTCATCATATACTACATTTCTTATATTTGGATTTCCTTCTTTCCAGTCCACAGTTCCACAAGATGAATCCCAAACAGCTTATTTTCTTCAGTTATCTTCTGTGAGGTCCATCTTTCCATGAAAATCAAAAATGAGCTCTGTGTTCTCCAGTCTCTCATTATAATACATATGAACAATTTCTATAGTACGTTTTTTCTATCATTTGATTACTATTTGAAAAATTTATTAATCTCCTAATCTATGGTGTTTCAGATTAAACTACCAACCACCACTTTTCTTGACTAATGCCAATAGCCTCCTAATTGGTCTCCATGCATTCATCTTGGCTCCATTTAAACCATTTCCTACTTAGCAGCCAGAGTGATCTTCTTAAATTATACTCAAACCATTAACCTGCTCAAAACGCTTAAGCAGTTTCCCATTTCACTTACAATAAAATCCAAATTTCTTATCATGGTCTGACCAGTCGTGCATGATCTGAGTTCTGTCTATTTCTTCAAACTCATCATCAATGTCTTCCTTGTTCCCTCTATGCTGCAACCATGCTGTACTTCTTTCAGTTTTTTGAACACCCAAAGCTCTTTTTCAAAGGAAAAAATAAAAAAAAATATATATATATATACACTACCTTTTCTGCGGAAAGCTTTTTTCTCTTGTTTTTCATGTAGCTACTTATTCTTAATGTTTGAAAGTCTATGTTAGGTCTATTAATAAAAGTACAGTCTTGATCTTTCAGCCTCTCACTTCTTTCTTTCATCGTACTTATTAAACTTATACTTTGAAAATTATTTAAGTTCATTTGCATTTGTCTGTCTTCCGCACTGGAATGTGAGCACCATGAGGTTGGAAAACATGTATATTTTGTTCTCTGTTGCATTACTATCACCCAGCAGAGCACCTGACACAGGGTTTAATAAATATTTGTTGAGAAAATAGATTAAAAATTTCAGTGGTATCACTTGGTAGAATTTTACTTTTAGTCAATAAGGTCAAAGTATCTTAAGGGATATAAATAAAGCCTGACAAACAATATTTGTAAATTTTCAATATCCTGAATTTATGTAATTAAAGATTGATCTTCCAAAGGAAATGTTAAGAATCTTCAGAATAAATTATGATGACTCTCCAAAAATTTGGGTAGAGAATTAAATGTCACATAATGCAAACTTTAAGAAGAAATACACTGACAATATGTTAACTATATATAAGGAGAGTGACTATCCAGAAATTAAGCTGATGTGTAATTTTTCAATAGTTCTCTATAGGAGCATATGGCAACTTTTATCTCCGTTTCAAAGAATGCTGCTCAACTTCTGCATTTACTTTCCCTGTTTTATATGCACAACATGCATATTTCATTTCTTAGAAAGTAATTTACTTTTTCTTTATCTTTAGTGTTAAAAATATTCAAAGTGTTACTTTCAGCAAAAGAATGGGAATATACTTGACTTTAGTTTTCATTGAATTCAAAATTCTCCCTTCCTTTCTGCCATTTCTTACTTTTTCTTTTTTTCTTTACTTCCATCCCTTCTTCCTATTTGTATTCTGGAAATTCTTCATCCCCTTTGTATTTTCTAAGTGCTGTATCTGTTTCAACAGTATGTTGGGCAACTTGTGGATGCTGGATTAAAGGAGCAATTAAGAAGTTGCCAAGTATTACTAAGATTCACATTATCAAGGCACTTTACTTATTCTGCACAAAGACCTCCTTTAGACATTTTAATATGCTTCACACTCTTCCATTTATTTTCTTGCCTTCTCTCTGATTCATCCCTCCCTAGATACTTTGTATAATGGTCTCTCCACCTTCATAGTATAATTTTTACTGCCTGAATCCTCCTGGATCATTTTGCCCATTTCATTTGGAAAATCTGATCCAGGGCCTTTCAAAGGATCAGTTGTTCCAGTGGCCATTTAAGCATCACCTTAGAGCCTCTTAAGCTCACCTGTGTTCAGAATCCTGATCCTGTTGTTTTCCCCCAGTACTAGCTACAGCAGTAGCTAAGCTCAGACTGATTTAAGTACTTCATAAGCTCAGACTGATTTAATTTAGACTCAGTCCACATTTATGATTATGACCTTGACTGAATCTGCACCTCCCATCTATGGGCTTTGGTGAGGAATGAGATGATGGAGTTGCAGTTGGCTCCCAAAAGGCTTAAGTCTGACATGAGTTGTGTGTTCTCTTGTGGATAAGTGTTTGTCCTATAGAAGATGGTAGCAGAAGGGTTAATTCTCCTTCCTCTAACCTAGGGCCTTCCTGACTTGAATCAATGTAAGAGGTGACTGGTGTTGAAAGACTCTACTACAAGAGGGAACATTTTGATGCTTCCTTTAACAACAAGCAGATGTCAGCCATGTCCAGCACCACATGTTGGCTCTGCCTCTTTCCCTCATCATTTCCCTTTTTCCTCTCCTTGCTTCTTTGGAGCTTTTTCCACTGATAATGAAATACCATAAAGAATTCATTAATTTTTGCAACAAGTTCTACTTTCTGGAGAAGAAAATGGCAACCACTCCAGTATTCATGCCTGGAGAATCCTGTGGACAGAGGAGCCTGGAGGGCTGCTGTCCATATGGTCACACACTCAGACACGACTGAAGTGACTTGGTGGCAGCAGCAGCTACTTCCTGGGTTGCTCAGTTAAGGCAGAGATTCCTTTTATTAGTACGTTCATGATCTTATGTTTGTTCACTAAGCATCCTCTCCAACAGATTTGTTTGTAGTCTATGAATATGTAGGAAGAGATACAAAGCTCAAATGTCAAAATGATGGTTCCACCATCAATGATGAAACCAAGGAAATTGTACTTGATCAGGTATTTCATCCTTTTAGTAAACATGACTTTTATGTCAAAATCTAAATGAGAATCTTCAAAATTAGGCTATAAATCACCCACAGATTCTTGAAACAGAGAGTGTAATCTATGCATTACAATACCTATTTAAATGTCTTTGTTCTTTTATAAAAAATGTCTTTAAGTTATCTGTGTGTGTGTGTGTGTGTGTGTGTGTGTGTGTGTGTTGAGTTGCTCAGTCGTGTCCAACTCTTTGCAACCCCGTGGACTGTAGCCCACCAGGCTTCTCTGTCCATGGAGTTCTCCAGTCAAGAATACTGGAGTCGTGGCCATTTCCTGCAACAGCGATCTTCCAGACCCAGGAATGAAACCTGGGTCTCCTGCATTGCAGGCAGACGCTTTACTGTCAGAGCCACCAGGGTAGCTCCTTACTATAAGCTATCCTTACTGATAACAAATAATCTCTGTCTTTTCTGAATATCTAGCTTGCCCCAAATCCAACTGTAGGAAGAATTTGTACATTAAAAATTATATTAAGACTTCCCTGTTGGCAGAGTGGATAAGAATTTGCCTGCCAATGCAGGGGAAAATAGTTCAATCTTTGGCACAGGATAATCCTACATGACATGGAGCAACTAAGACCCTGAACCACAACTATTGAGCCTGTGGTCTAGAACTCACATGTTGCTACTACTGAAGCACTGGCACCTAAAGCCTGTCCTCTGCAACAAGAAAAGCCACTGAAATGAGAAGTCTGCACTGCAGTGAAGAGTAGTCCCTGCCTGTTGCAACAAGAGAAAGCTTGAGCAAAGCAACAAAGACCCAGCACAGCCAAAAATAAATAAAGTTTAAAAAAAAGTACGGATGGCTAACAAACACATGACAAGATGCTCAACATCACTCATTATTAGAGAAATGCAAATCAAAACCACAATGAGGTACCACTTCACACCAGTCAGAATGTCTGCAATCCAAAAATCTTCAAGCAATAAATGCTGGAGAGGGTGTGGAGAAAAGGGAACCCTCTTACACTGTTGGTGGGAATGCAAACTAGTACAGCCACTATGGAGAACAGTGTGGAGATTCCTTAAAAAATTGCAAATAGAACTACCTTATGACCCAGCAATCCCACTGCTGGGCATACACACCGAGGAAACCAGAATTGAAAGAGACACATGTACCCCAATGTTCATCGCAGCACTGTTTATAATAGCCAGGACATGGAAACAACCTAGATGTCCATCAGCAGATGAATGGATAAGAAAGCCATGGTACATATACACAATGGAGTATTACTCCGCCGTTAAAAAGAATTCATTTGAATCAGTTCTGATGAGATGGATGAAACTGGAGCCGATTATACAGAGTGAAGTAAGCCAGAAAGAAAAACACCAATACAGTATACTAACACATATATATGGAATTTAGGAAGATGGCAATGACGACCCTGTATGCAAGACAGGAAAAAAGACACAGATGTGTATAACGGACTTTTGGACTCAGAGGGAGAGGGAGAGGGTGGTATGATTTGGGATAATGGCATTCTAACATGTACACTATCATGCAAGAATTGAATCGCCAGTCTATGTCTGACTCAGGATACAGCATGCTTGGGGCTGGTGCATGGGGATGACCCAGAGAGATGTTGTGGGGAGGGAGGTGGGAGGGGGGTTCATGTTTGGGAACACATGTAAGAATTAAAGATTTTAAAATTAAAAAAATTAAAAATTAAAAATTAAAAAAATTAAAAAAATTAAAAATAAAATAAAATAAAAATAAAATATGTTAACAAGACATTAATTAATTAATTCAAGATAGTTTTTTATTCTCTTTCTATGTACCAGACAGTTTTCTAGGCATTGATTGGGTTGATTTAAATAATCACAGCTCATATTCCTATTGAAATTACAGTTTAGTGAAAATAGTCTCTGGACTCCAGAAAAATAAAGTATTTTAAGGTCTTATTAGTTTTAAAGTGTTCATCTCACATTTTAATATGTGCCCTCTTGCTTTCATCTCCAGTTGTATCTCATGCAGATATTACAAACATATCTTTTGCTGAATTATTTGAAAATAAAACAAACCAGTCAAGCAGATCTCAATATTTAGAAACATTAGTACAATCCTCAGGGAAAACTGGAATTTTATCAGATCCATCACACATTCGGGAAAGGAAAATGAGATTGAATTTATAATTCACCTGTGCAGTTCAGTTCAGTCACTCAGTCGTGTCCGACTCTTTGTAACCCCATAAATCGCAGCATGCCAGGCCTCCCTGTCCATCACCAACTCCTGGAGCTTACCAAAACTCATGTCCATCTGGATGGTGATGCCATCCAGCCATCTCATCCTCTGTCATCCCCTTCTCCTCCTGCTCCCAATCCCTCCCAACATTAGGGTCTTTTCCAATTTATCTGTACCAGAGGACTAATTTAAAAATACAAAATTGAACTCTGACTTAGATTAACATAAAGTTTATGCTTTTCATGCTAAGCATACTCAAGGTATACAAGGGTCATTACACTTTTGAAAAATAAAGAAAACAGGCTGAGTTTCTTGGGATTGCTACAAAGATAAACGTGCAGAATTCACCTTTCCCTACTCCCCTCTTTCAGGTACAGATCAGCATGGGCTCCTAGGATACACAATGCAAAAATATGCTTAAGTATATATACCACTAATTGTAGCCTTCTAAGCTATAGGAAAAAAAATAATAATAAGATTGCTTTTAGAATCATCTACCTTTATGGAGGCAAGCTAAATACATGTTTCCAAAGGAAAAAACCTTTTGGTCAATAGGACTTTCTACCAAATATAAGAAATGGAAATGAAAGGTATTTGGAAATATGGCAAAAATATAAGTATAAACAAAGATTTAAGAGAAGCATCAACATACTATAATGATGAGTTCATCAAGCCCTTAACTCTAGACAAGAATTGAGAAGGATAATTGGCTTAACTCCCAAGTTAGGAATACATTTTGAGAGCAAGTGTAAAATTAGAATTCTTATTTCCATTTCAATAAAGGACTCAAATTATGAACCCTAGATTTGACATAGAGAAAGACTGAGTTGTCTAAATGATTTCCATTGTTTAGAAGAATGAGTAAGAAATATTTACTAAACCACTATTTATTAAGCATTTACTATACCCTAGCTAGGAAATGGCAACCCACTCCACTGTTCTTGCCTGGAGAATCCCAGAGATAAGGGAGCCTGATGGGCTTCTGGCTATGGGATCACACAGAGTCAGACACGAATGAAGCGACTTAGCAGCAGCAGCAGATAGCCTTCTAGGTAATTTGAAGATTTGTATATTAAAAACTACAAGACATTAAAGGAAGAAATTAAACACACAATGAAATGGAAAGATATTCTATGTCCAGGGATTGGA
The DNA here is from genome assembly GCF_001704415.2 of Capra hircus. Lineage (NCBI taxonomy): Eukaryota > Metazoa > Chordata > Mammalia > Artiodactyla > Bovidae > Capra > Capra hircus. Next base: position 17,600,311 of record NC_030831.1, on the reverse strand, counting down.
AAAATTAATATTGTCAAAATTATTGCTGTACAACCCAAACTGATTTATAGATTCAATGTAATCTTAATCAAAATCCCAGTGTAAATTTTTATAGAAATAGAAAACAATCTTTAAAATCTATATCAGTTCAGTTCAGTTCAGTCGCTCAGTCATGTCCAACTCTTTGCGACCCCATGAATCACAGCACGCCAGGCCTCCCTGTCCATCACCAACTCCCGGAGTTCACTCAGACTCACGTCCATCAAGTCAGTGATGCCATCCAGGCATCTCACCTTCTGTCGTCCCCTTCTCCTCCTGCCCCCAATCCCTCCCAGCATCAGAGTCTTTTTCAATGAGTCAACTCTTCGAATGAGGTGGCCAAAATACTGGAGTTTCAGCTTTAGCATCTATATATGGAACTCCAAAAGACCCAGATAGACAAAGTAATCCTGAGAGAGAAGAATGAATCTAGAGGTATAACATGTTCTGATTGTAAAACTTTTAAAATGCAAACTTTTTTCACAACAGTAGAATATATGCATAAACAAAACACTATGCATGTGTATTTAACTAATTTTTGACAAAGAAACCAATAATTTATAATAGAGAAAGAATGGTCTTCTCAATAAATGGTGCTAGGAAAACTAAGTATTTACATATGAACTCACTGAACTCCTTTTACATGATATGCAAAAATAAACTCAAAATAGATTAAAGATTTTTGTTTTTCATGAAGGTTTTGTTTTTATTTTTTCAACATTTTAATTTTATTAGAGCATAGTAGATTTACTTTGTTATATTAATTTCAGGTGTTTAGGAATGTGATTCAGTTATACATATAATATGTTCATTTTTTTTTAATATTATCTTCTCATATAGGTTATCGGAGAGTATTGGGGAGAGTTCCCTGTGCTGTACGGAAGGTCCCTGTTGATCATCTAGTTTATATGCAGTAGTGTGCATGTATTCATCCCAAGCTCCTGATTTATCCCTCCCCCTCACATTTCCCCTTTGGTAACCATGTTTGTTTTTGATACCGTAGGTCACTTCTGTTTTGTAAATAGGTTCATTTGCATGCATTTTAAAAACTTAGATTTCAGATAAGAATGATATCATATGATATTTGTCTTTGTATGACTTCATTTAGTATGACAATTTCTAGCTCAATCCAAGTTTCTGAAAAATTACATTATTTCATTCTTTTATATAGCCAAATAATATTCCATTATATGTATATTCCCCAACTTCTTTATCCATGCCTCTGTTAATGGCTATTAAATGTTTGAATATGAGATCTGAAGTCATAAATCTCCTAGAAGATAACATAAGAAAGAAACTTCTTGACATTAGCCTTGGCAATACCTTTCTTTGACTTGACACTAAAAGGAAAGCCAAAAGCTAGAAAAATAAGTAAAGACTATATCACATTGAAAATCTTCAGCACAGCAAAGAAAACCATCAAGGAAACACAGTCTGTAGAATGGGAGAAAATATTTGCAGATCACATATCTGATAAAGGGTCAATATGTAAAATATACAACAAACTCATACTGAAGGAATTGAATAGCCTAAGAACAAATAACTCAATTAAAAATGGGCAAAGGACTTGAATCAATATTTTCTAAAAAGAAAAGTTATGACCAACCTAGATAGCACATTGAAAAGCAGAGACATTACTTTGCCGACTAAGGTCCGTCTAGTCAAGGCTGTGGTTTTTCCAGTAGTCATGTATGGATGTGAGAGTTGGACTGTGAAAAAGGCTGAGTGCCGAAGAATTAATGCTTTTGTATTGTGCTGTTGGAGAAGACTCTTGAGAGTCCCTTGGACTGCAAGGAGATCCAACCAGTCCATTCTGAAGATCAACCCTGGGATTTCTTTGGAAGGAATGAGGCTAAAGCTGAAACTCCAGTACTTTGGCCACCTCATGTGAAGAGTTGACTCATTGGAAAAGACTCTGATGCTGGGAGGGATTGGGGGCAGGAGAAGAAGGGGACGAACTGAACTAAAAGTAGATATGCAAATGGCCAACAGGTACATAAAACAGTATTCAACATTACTAATCATCAGTTCGGTTCAGTTCAGTTCAGTCGCTCAGTCATGTGAATCACGACCCTGTGAATCACAGCACACCAGCCTCCCTGTCCATCACCAACTCCCCGAGTTCACTCAGACTCATGTCCATTGAGTCAGTGATGCCATCCACTCATCTCATCCTCTGTTCTCCCCTTCTCCTCCTGCCCCCAATCCCTCCCAGAAGCAGAGTCTTTTCCAATGAGTCAACTCTTCGCATGAGGTGGCCAAAGCACTGGAGTTTCAGCTTTAGCATCATCAGGGCAATGTAAATCTAAATCACAATGAAATACCACTTGTATCTGTTAGAGTGTCTGTTGTCAAAAAAGACAAAAGATAACAAATGACAGTAAGGATGTGGAGCAAAGGAAACTCTTGTACACTGTTGGTGGGAATATAAACTGATACAGTCACTATGGAAAACAGTACAGATTTCCTTATGAAACTAAAATTAAAACTACCATCTGATCTACAAATTCTACTCCTGGGTATACATGCATAGGAAATGAAATCACTAACTCAAAGAGATATCTGTACTCCATGTCCATTGCAGCATTACTCACAGTAGTCAAGAAATGGAAACCACCTAATGTTTCCACTGACAGACAGATGGGTAAAAAAATGTGGTACATACAAACAATTGAATATTTTTTCAATCTTACAAAAGGAAATTCTGCCATTTGTAACAATATGGACAAACCTGGGAGGCAATATGCTAAGTGAAATAAGTCAGGTAGAGAAAGATGGATGCTACATGTCATCACTGATATGTGAAATCTAAAAAAAAAAAAAAAAAAATTAAATAATGAAAATAGTGGGATGGTGGTTGCCTGAGACTGAGAGGGTGAGAAGAATAGAAAGAGGCTGGTTAAAAAAAAAAGTGCAAACTTCTTTCAGTTACAAGATGAATGAAATCTGAGATACTAATATGTAACATGGTCACTAGTCGATAATAGGTGATAGAGTTGACACCCTGCTTTATAACTGAAATTTGCTAAAACTTAAGTGCTCTAACCAAGAAAATTAGAAGAAAAGAAGTAAAGTGATGAATGTGTTCATTAACTCATTGGTGGGAATCTTTTCACAATGTACATATTTTCATCACATATTTAAATACATTAAACCAATTTTATTTCTCAATAAAGCTGAAAAATGAATACAATATATATGTTATATAGTATATTAGAAGGTAAAAAAATGCTAATGCTTCTAAAAAGTATTATGGAGTCAGAGTTCACCTCAGTTTCTCCCTCCTTGTTAGCCACTGCAAACAGTTCTGGTTTCTGAGACACATAACAGGACCAGACTTCCAACTCCTTTCCTAGGCAATCACAAAACCACTGCTACTGGGTCTAGAGCTTACTTGGAGGACTTGGGGCATCACCAAATCACTTCATTCATTGTGGGGGGGGGGTCTCAATTTTAAAATTTTTTTGCTAGTTTCCTTTCTCCCTTATTCTAAATTTTTAAAAGTTCTCCAAACCCTGGGGACTCTTTGGTTCTACAGTGCATGTTGGTGGAAACTCACTGGTGGTTAATTGAGGATGAAGGTGAGGAGGAGACAGCTGCTTACTATCATCTACTATCACTGCTGGGTCTTGGAAGAAAGGAAGGCCACGTGGCTGACAGGTTTAAGAAGACCTAGTGCACATGACTCAAACTGGCAGGACCTCAGTGACCTGCCTTCCTTTCCAATATCTACTTGTGGCTGGAATAATTAAAACCCAGGAGAGAGTCAGCAGGATGTATAATAGGACTTGGTAATGACCCTCTTTGTTTCAACAAATTCATATAGCAGTTCCTGAATTTTAAAAAGTGCTGTGCAAATCGATTTGTTAGCTGATAAAAAGTGAATAGTAATTAGTTTATAATAAAAGGCCCATTTTCATGCTGGCTGGTGTGATAGGCTGGGGGAGGGATAATGGAATTTGTGAGGCCAAACTCACTCAGGTAAATCTTCTATTGGACCTCCTCAGCAAAGTTAACAAAGCTAATCATACTGGAAGGACTGGATCAGAGCTGTGGATTTTACCACTATTACTCATTTTGAAGACAGAAAGATTTTATTTCCAACCTTCCTTGTTTCCTCTTCCCCAGAGTACCACAATAGGCCATGAATACATCAGTGTAAAGTTCTTTGTTCCATCCTTTTCCTTCAAATCAGAAGGTCCAAGAAAGTTGCCCTTTGGGGAAACAGTGGAAACAGTATCAGACTTTATTTTCTTGGGCTCCAAAATCACTGCAGATGGTGACTTCAGCCATGAAATTAAAAGATGCTTACTCCTTGGAAGGAAAGTTATGACCAACCTAGATAGCCTATTGAAAAGCAGAGACATTACTTTGCCAACAAAGGTCCATCTAGTCAAGGCTATGGTTTTTCCAGTAGTCATGTATGGATGTGAGAGTTGGACTGTGAAGAAGGCTGAGCACCGAAGAATTGATGCTTTTGAACTGTGGTGTTGGAGAAGACTCTTGAGAGTCCCTTGGACTGCAAGGAGATCCAACCAGTCCATTCTGAAGGAAATCAGCCATAGGATTTCTTCGGAGGTAATGGTGCTAAAGCTGAAACTCCAGTACTTTGGCCACCTCATGTGAAGAGTTGATTCATTGGAAAAGACTCTGCTTCTGGGAGGGATTGAGGGCAGGAGGAGAAGGGGGCGACAGAGGACGAGATGGCTGGATAGCATCACTGACTCGATGGATCTGAGTCTGAGTGAACTCTGGGAGTTGGTGATGGACAGAGAGGCCTGGCATGCTGTGATTCATGGGGTCGCAAAGAGTTGGACATGAGTGAGCGACTGAACTGAACTGAACTGATCTTGACTTAAGTAAAGCTTAAGAAAAACATTCTGACCCTTGTGGGGTTGTATCATTTGAATCCTCATACAAATGTTGGAATGATTTGTAAAGGGTGATTAGCCAGGCACTCTGAAGGAAGATCCATACACATTTCATTAAACAACTATCTTAAACATAAGTGCATTTCGTAAACTGTGATTGTAGCACAAAGGGTTGCCCCACTTGGATCTAGAAAATTGGCAGTAGCTCCCAGGAAGAAAATGCTGTGTCTGGAAAGAAGTGGTGTGTCCAAGATACGTGGCAGCTACCAGTGGAATTTATGTTACTAAACAATACCCATAGGGTTCAGAGAAGAAAGTTGGTACCCAGTGGTCACTGAGAGCATAGTGAAAGGTGTGGTTGTGCACCTGTGAGCCACATGGTACAATGGCAGTAGTGGAGGTGTGGCCCTGAAGATACAGAATAATAGAGTGATAATTGAGAGGTAGTTTGTATGCACATGTGAGTACTAAGGTAGCTTCCATAAGTACCTGGAGGGATACTTTTCAGGAATTCAAGTCTCTGACTTCTTAACAAGTATAGTAGAGGTGATTTAGTTGCTAAGTCATATCTGACTCTTGTGACCCCTTGGACTGTACCTTGCCAGGCTCTTCTGCCCATGGGATTTTCCAGGCAAGCATAATGGAGAGAGTTGCCATTTACTTTCCAGAGGATCTTCCCAACCCAGGGATCTAACCCACATCTCCTGCACTGCAGGTGCATTCTTTTACTGACTGAGCCATTAGGGAAGCCCCTGATAGTTGAGAGGCAGTTTATGAGCACATGTGAATACTGTGGTAGTTTCCATAAGCACCTGGAGTGGTACTTTTTAGGAATTCAAAGCTCTGACTTCTTAGTAAGTGTTGTGGAGAACCGCTGAAAAACTGATACCACTATCATTATTGCACTTGTTATCACAGTCAAGTTGAGATCAGAATAAGACAGATTATCAATAATTTACGCAGTTGGTAACATCAAATTCTTATATCCACATAAAAAAGGCAGAACCAGTCAGAAGAATAGGACACTTCGTTCCCCTCCATACTGTTGGATATTGCCTCTTTTATTCTCCTTTTATGTGTTTTTATTTCTAGTTGCCCAATTTTGATCTAAGCTTTTCTTTCAAAGACATATTATTATTTTCAATCATTCTGTGATCAGCTTGCTGGTTGTGTTGATTTGAATATTTCTTCTTTGACTACTTCATGATACAATGTACATCAAGGGGTAACATTATTTTCAAGTTTGTAGATAGAGTACTATCACCCCTATATACTTTTACTTCAGTTTCTGTTTCATGAAGGTGGATATATCTGACATCATCTGAAGGGCACTGGAGAATCCATGCTCAGTTTCTCAGACCCTTATATGGATCTGTCCCTTAGAAAAAAATTCTGCAAGGTGAAATTCTTCATTCATTCATGTGACTCCTTGCCACTGAGAAGAGGATTCCCGCCTTTGTCTATAACCTCCTATAATGTTCATTTTGTTGAAGAGTTGCTTGGCTTTCCAAAAAGTGAAATTACCCACATTGTGAATAATGATTTGACTTGGAAGTGATATTGATGAGAAAGGTGGCTCATCCTCCTTTTTCTTGAGAGGTCAGTTTCTGGATCTTTTATTTCAAATTGCTCAGGTGGAGGGACTGAGCTACAAATAAGCTTGCTCACTCTTAGAAAATACTAAAATTATCACAAAATACTCATGAAGTGGTAGGTACATGGTAATTTTGAAGTAAACTGCTATCTATGAGCTGACTGGGAAAAAGGCCCTAAAATACCCCCTACTGACATGATTTTTTGGTATAAGAAGGACATGATAATATTTTATAAACATGGAGCATTTGCAAGTAAAAGCACCTTCATAATTATTCACAACTGTATATGTTATAATAGGACATGTATCATTAGTACAAACTAATGGGAAAAGAGTAAAGAAGCTAATTTTTACCCCATAAGGCAATGATAACAACCTTAACTTTTTATCCAACAGAATGCATGGCATATGGAGTTTTGGTTAATTTGAGTTTAAGAAATATACCACATTTCCCTTTATAGACCTTCCCAATTTGAAAGCAAGTCTGAAATCTTAAAAAATATACATATATATATAAGGTACAAAGAAAAAATGGGAAGATTACTAGTGAAGTCTCCAAAGAAACAGGTAGAAATATTTAATATAGATAATTATGCAAACAAGGTTTTCATATCCTAAGTTTTAATAAAATTAGGTTTAACAAAATCTCTAGGGACCAAGCCCTAAGAAGTTTATCAAGATGAGCATTCAACTGAGGAAAATTGAGCTTAAGGCTAAATTGATTTAAGGGTGAAAAATGCAATGCCTATCAGGGATCTATTGGAAAGAGATGGACTTATTTTTGGAAAAAAAATAAAACATCTGCACACATATGAAGAAGTTTAATTTTTTTTTTTTAAGCCTGGAGATAAACGACAACCATTAATAAAATAGGCCAGTTTGAAGCAAAAATGAAAAGAGACAAAAATGTATATCTGTTTTCTTTAACCCAGGAATGTTTTACACTGAGGACTCAAGTTTAAGACAAGAACAATTTAACTGCATCCAGATCAAACATGTGGTGAAGAGATCAGCTATCTTTGCATGTCTCTTTCTGTTTAGAAAAAAGAAGATTTTCTCATATCAGTGTTTATTGCTGCTGCTGCTGCTAAGTCGCTTCAGTCGTGTCCGGCTCTGTGCCACCCCATAGATGGCAGCCCGCCAGGCTCCCCTGTCCCTGGGATTCTCCAGGCAAGATCACTGGAATGGGTTGCCATTTCCTTCTCCAATGCATGAAAGTGAAAAGTGAAAGTGAAGTCTCTCAGTCGTGTCCAACTCTTAGTGACCCCATGGACTGCAGCCCACCAGGCTCCTCTGACCATGGGATTTTCAGGCAAGAGTACTGGAGTGGAGTGCCATTGCCTTCTCTAGAAAAGATATAAAATCTTTATGAAAGGCAGCTGAACCCTTTGAAATTTCATGTAAAATTGGGAATAAGTGAAATTTTCTATTTAGCTCTCTATTAGACCATCAAACAATAGTTTAACTTTGAAAGAAAATGTTTGAGTGAATCTCTATTGGGGTCTTCTAATCTCATATACAAGATATTCGCTCTACATATGATGAATTAACTGGACATTATGATCACCATGAAAACTAAATAAACTATTTTGTATTTGTAATAAGCTATTAATATTATATACAAATCTTATCTCACAGAAAAGCCTTCAATATTTTGCCCATTAACTCCAACATAGACAAGAAACTCCCCCCCACCCCCGCAAAAAAAAATCACCAAATCAAAGGTCAGTACTTCAGTCCTACTCAATCTGAGACTGATGTCTTTAGATTGAATCAGGGACATTTTATTTATTTTAATTAAATAGCAACAGTGCTTTTTTTTTAAAAAAAAGTAAAGAACTGCAACCACAGGGGAAAAAAATCTTTTCAAAAGAAGAAATAAGATAAAAGCATAGAAAAAGGAATTCAGAAAAATGTATTTCAATATCAATACGTGTGAGGGATCTCAATGGAGGGGAGAGTTCAGAAATCTTTGGCAGCTCTGTTTTGTTCTAATAATTTCTACAAATACATTCATATATATTCTCTGCAATAGCAAAAAGAACGTTTAAATAGGTTTCCATTTTGTAATAGTTGGCCTTTGGCAAAATAAACGTAATAGTATTAATAATAAAGGCTTCTTCTGGCCACGAGATGGAGCTCAAGACTCCTTTCCTCAAAGTTTTGTTGAGATCAAGGACCACAGGCGATGGGAGAAGGATAAGAACTTCAGCTGGAGCAGTGAAGCTGACAGGGATTGCCTCCTGCCTGAGAGCAGGCTGATTAGACAGATTTTGCTCTGACATTAGGGCACATGTTCTTGCTGTTAGTGTGCCCTTTCTTTTGTTTTTCTTTCTATACCAGCACAGTGCTAAAATCTAGAATGAATAGTCTAATTCATGGTCTACCACAGAGAACCCTGGGGCATTGGTTAAACTGTATATTCTTTAAATCAATCCCATATTTTTGAATTGGCTTTTATTGAGCTTGAAGTCCTAGTAAATGTGTTACTATTTTATAAGATAGTCCCCCCACTACTGCAGACAGTAAATTAAATTTACAATTAAGGGTAAGAATCACTGACCCCAAGGAAAGACAAATTAGGCAGCTATGCTACTGTTTAGGGAAGAGTTTTGTGACTTAGTATGATCTAGTCTAATCCCAAGAGACTACCTAGTTGTTTGGAAGGACAGAACCCAGGTATTTAAAATTTCTTTTGCCTCTATTTCAGGTCATTTATCTCCGGAAGATATCAGGAGATATCCTCAGGTCAGATATCTCCAGGGCATTTAATGACTATTACCCTAATAAGTGGCTGATTGGTCATTAAAGTATCCTTGGACTTTGCCCCTGAGCCAGTCTGATACAGCTGATTTTTCTTTTCTATCTCAGGAGAGATTTGGAGATCAAGGACAAAATATTTCAGATAAGCTCATGTTATTCCAGCTGGCTCTAACAAGTCCAGCTTCATTCAGCTAATTTGATGACCTTTGATGTACAATCTGCCTTGATAAAAGTGCCTCCTCAGCACAAGGATGCCAGATTTAATACTACAAAAGAGTAGGATCTAAAGCATGTCAATAGGAGATATGGCTTTATGTATAGGATTATTTTACACTTGATGGGAGAAAATGAACACTCACTCAGGTTGAGTTACCCTTTATCTAAGAAAAGTAGCTTCCAGTGTGACTCAGCCATGGCTGATGAAGAGACCAAAGTCAGTTTGAGTGTTCAGTTCCTTCTGTTCATTCATGGGGTCCACTGTAGTTCAAATAAAGATTCCAAAGTGACTGTAGACTTTGACAAGGAAGCAAGGGCTTATTTCAAGGGAATAAAGCATGGAGTTTACCAAGGGCTGAAGAAAAAATAAATAAGGGAACAGAAAAAAAGATATATATGAGCAACATGAGAGCATCCACGAGATGCTCTATGAATGTTTAGACTCGTTAAAGAGTTAATATATGACAAAACCAATACAATATTGTAAAATCATTAACCTCCAATTAAAATAAATAAATTTATATTAAAAAAAAAAAGATTTTACCTAAGCTAATTAGCAGAATGTTTCTTCCTTGGGTCTCTCTTAACTGCCCCTACAATATCTACTTATTTTCTTGGACAACTCTACAGGATGAATCTTCTTCTAAAGGTAATTCTGGTTTCTCATGGGCCTCTGAAGCAGCTATACTAATTATCACGTCAGTTTCCTGCTGATGTTATTTTATCCAGATGGGATTCTCTCTTCTTTCTCTGTATTCTATAGGCCTTCCATTACTCGGTTACTAATTTAAAGTACAGGTATTTTTGTAGAATCTTCCCAGATTGCTTAAATCCATGTGAATCTGTTATTAATTCAACCCATTATGTTTGAGGGTTTTTTCTTGTTGTTGTTATTTGGTTGTTTGTTTTTTGCTGTTTTCACAAATGTAAATGATCAGTTATGGGCTAATTTGTGACCATCCCACACTCCATAAGTGAAAAGTTTTATGACATGGATGTGTAACATTTTTATGAAGGCACCTAAGAAGCATTCCTGATCCAGTTAAAAATGTTGTTAGGGTGACACACCACTTGAGCTGAGTATCTGAGCCTGAACATGTGAGTATGTATTAGCCAGGTGATATACTTGGAGAAGTGAAGAGTATCCTATGCCAAGAGAACAGCATATACAAAAGCCCAGGTATGAAAGAGAATTCTCACTAAGGGCAGAGTGTAGTGTGAGAAATGGATTGAGTGTGAGACACGAGTTGAAACGGCCATCCAGTCACTCAATAATTACTTTAATTTGCCAGACTCTGGGGATTTGTAAATGAATATATAAAACTCAATATCTGTTCTTTAATACTTATAGTCTAACTAGAGAGAAACAAATAATCACAATGGAATGTGGACATCTAATATTCATTTTATCTTATTGCATTTTATTACAGGGGTAGAAGAAAGTCAGAATCAGGAAAGCTGTCAAGAAAGAAAAACACCAATACAGTATACTAACACATATATATGGAATTTAGGAAGATGGCAATGACGACCCTGTATGCAAGACAGGAAAAAAGACACAGATGTGTATACCGGACTTTTGGACTCAGAGGGAGAGGGAGAGGGTGGGATGATTTGGGAGAATGGGAATTATAACATGTATACTGTCATGTAAGAATTGAATCGCCAGTCCATGTCTGACATAGGGTGCAGCTTGCTTGGGGCTGGTGCATGGGGATGACCCAGAGAGATGTTGTGGGGAGGGAGGTGGGAGGGGGGTTCATGTTTGGGAACGCATGTAAGAATTAAAGATTTTAAAATTTAAAAAAAATAAAAAATTAAAAAAAAAAAAGAGATGTATGACCTTTGATTTTATTTTTAAATGAAAAGAGGAGTTTATGAGGGAGAGTTTCTGTTCCTGAAACATTTGGGGCAACAACTGAATGATAGTACAGGCATACTGCTGCTGCTGCTGCTAAGTTGCCAACAAATTCCTCTGTCCCTGGGGTTCTCCAGGCAAGAATACTGGAGTGGGTTGCCATTTCCTTCTCCAATGCATGAAAGTGAAAAGTGAAAGTGAAGTCGCTCAGTTGTGTCTGACTCTTAATGACCCCATGGACTGTAGCCTACCCGCCTTCTCCATCCATGGGATTCTCCAGGTAAGAGTATTGGAGTGGGGTGCCATTGCCTTCTCCATAGTACAGGCATGGGAATTACCAAAAAGATTGTGGCACATATGTAGATTAGCAAGCAATTTTCTAGCACTTGATGTGCAAATATGGGCATGCAAGAAGTTGAACCAAGCAGGTAAATAATGACCAAGATCATGAAAGTTAATAAATATGTTTCCATATGCCTGGAATGTATCCTTCAAGTAATATGAAATTGTGGGAGGACTATAAGCAGAAGAATAATATGATTGGATTTTGATTTGCATTTTAGAAAGATCTTTTTAATAAAAGTACACATAATGGAGAACTAAAAAGTAGTCTGGAAAGGGAAATCTAGCAACTGATTATATTCTCATTTGCATTATTTTTAATATAAAATTTTAGTGTCTGGTCTGTTCAGCTTCATGTTCAGCTCTCTAAGGACAGAAGATCCTGGCACTTTTTCCCCCCCTTTAATCAAAGAGCACAAAATTAGGCACAGAGCTTTTCAGTAAAATTATACTGATTAAATGTTTGATTAAGCTTAACTTTAAGCCTAGACCCCCTACTGAGTGAAGGAAGATGTCATTCCTGCCTTGTAACAAAGGAGCAGCTGTATTTCCCTCCTTGAATAAATGTCTTATCCTGTCCAGAAAGAGGATATAACTACATCTGTACAAAGAAGGTGTTGGGAAGTTTAATTAGCTAGTGTTTATAATCTTCTTTGAAGCTGAAAAGCGTTAATTATGTTTTTCCCACTTTAAGATTCTAAGTCACATGGACCATATCTTAAGAGTTTCTGAGTCTGGAAAGTTGTTGCCTTCCTGAATTGAGCTAGGTAGCTTTTGCAAACACATATTGCAGCAAGATTGTATTAGGGTTGACCAAGTAACTGTGAAGATGAGAGGTATACAGGTGAATTTATAAGAAAACATGCTGACTCTGTTAATATCAAACAAACAGGAGCTAGGGAAGGAATATTGCTCTGTGAAGAGATTTCAGGTTCCTCTAGGGATCCCCTGCTGATCACTCCTTCCCTCACTTCAATGGACTTGATGTTATAGCTTCCCATTCAATCTAAATATAGACACTCTTAATCCTCCATATCTAAGCATAGGTGGAAAATACTACTGGTAACTTGATAAAGAGAGTTAGATCTCAAAGTAATATGCAAGTCAACAACAACAAATCTTGTGGGAGATCACTGTGCCTATACATGAACAGTCTAGATATAAGAGAGTCATCTGGTCCTATCCCAAAAGAATGTCTTCAAGCCTGCTTTAAACCTTCAAATTCATTTCAAATACCCTAAACCTGAAATACTAGACTTCCCTCCTTATCTTTTAAAGTCCCGTTTTCTGCATTTTTGCTTCCATTCTGAGGTCTTGCCTTTTCTTTCAAATGATTTACACTAAGAAGATTCTCTTTCTTCAGAGAAAGAAAATTGTTCCCTACTGAAAGGTAGGGAGGTCTTACCATATGGCTGTAATATACTTCATTATTTATAAAATAGCATGGTGGGATCAATAATTATTTAAAAGATAAACTCAGTGGGTGTCAGATTGCAATGAACATAATCAATGGACCAAGCATTTTGAAAAGTGCCTAGAGGAAGTTTGTGGTTATGTGTGTTCAAAAGCATGTCATCTGAAATTAGTCCTAAATGGAAATGAATGTTTACGTATTGAAGGCCATACCCTAATAGAGCCAATACTGTGAATGATATTGATATCTACTGATTGTCAAGTGTCAGTTATGTTCTAAGCACTGTGCTATGTACTTTGAATATAGTACTTCATTTCATTCTCTTAATAACCCTATGGAGTAGGTATTATCTACAATTTAGAAATGATTAAATTGAAAATTAGAGTGAGTAAGGAACTTGCTAAAGACCATTCATTCCCTAAGTGGAATCTATGCAATGTGGTTGTTTGGACCGAAACTCCAAACAGCTTAACCGCCTAACTGCTGCAGTCATGTTTCTCAAACTAGGATAACAAGAAATATACTCAGGATACAAAATGCCAGAGATAAACATGGCTTATCAACTTAATTTAATGGTAAGTAGTGGAATTCCATGAAAATTTGATATATTTTTCTCAGATAAAGCATAGTACTTTAGACTTGTCAAATTGTACATGTGCTTCTAACTACATGCTTCAAACTCCTTCAAACTGTGTGCATTCCTCTTATATTACTATATTTTGATGAAAAATTTGAACAGTCACACACTCTTCTACAAAAATTACTGAAATTTCTCTCCAGATGTTATTTAGCCAAGCCATTTATCTGCTATCTTTCTGAATTCCAAGAATATTACTGTGATACAGTTAAGCATAGGAGGAGGAGTTGTGATGTTGTGACTTCACTGTTTTCTGGAATTAAGAGCATTAATTCATAAATTTTATCTCTTCCAATGCAAGATACAGTAGTAGAGAAAGAAAAGGACAAACATAAGTGCATTCAACACCATGTATTCAGTTTAAAAGGCAATGGGGAAAAAAAAAATCTCAAGAACAGCAATGCATCTAGATATATTACACCCCCTGGTAAACACTCATAGAAAGGTAAACTATATGACCAGGTATGTTCAAAGACGGCATTATTTTGTCTTATTCTTATTTAGTTATCATGGAAAATGGTTTCTTGTTCAGTTGGCCAAGGTTTCTTTTCTGTTCAGGTGATTGTTCTTGACTTGAGATGAATATTGGTACAAATACCTTGGTGGAGAATGGCATGACCAAGTTTCATTGCAATCGTTAATGTTTAGGTTGCATTATCCTATAGGAGAGATTGAGATTCCCTACCCTATTGGTTTTAGGTTAATTGTGCTATTGTGTTTTCTAAGCTCACACTTTTCTGGTGATAAAACTTCCAATAGAATTTTTTAGGCTCTATAAATTTTGCATTTTGGAGGTTTATTTGCTAAGAAATATTTCCAGAATTCTCTGCTGATCAAAATATTTCCTGAATCTTGATCATTAAGTCATGTTAATAGTTTGATGTTTAATGCCATATTCACTTTTTTCAGTTGACTTGCAGCTGCTACTGGGACTCTTCCCAGTCTTGTTTTTCGATGCTTAATTGCCTTAAATTCAGAAGCTGTCTGGGGAATAGAGAGCTGGAGTAGAGTGATCAAACAAACAGCCTAGCATTGAGAGAAGGATGAGATGGCCAAACAAGGAGATTCTCGGCTTGTCTCTTACCAAAAATGTATCAATGTTCCTACTACATATAGAGAAACTATCGGTGAGAATTACTTAAAAACTACCGAAAAAGATTCCCCAAAACTAAGGATAAAAGAGGAAAAACACACTGACAGGTGGAGGAGCAAAGATGTGATCTATCTAGTACCAACACCCTGGTAGTGTGACCCACAGCAGAAGAGATATCACAACTTCAGAGTCTCCACCTGACAGCTGAGGACTCTGAATCCTACATTAGGCTCCCAAGTCTTCCAGATAGATCATTTTAGGCCACCATACAAGTCTCAATAAATTTAAGAAGGTAAAAATCATATCAAACATCTTTGCTGATCACAATATGAGGTTCAGTTCAGTTCAGTTCAGTTGCTCAGTCATGTTGAACTCTTTGCAACCCCATGAATTGCAGCATGCCAGGCCTCCCTGTCCATCACCATCTCCTGGAGTTCACAAACTCAAGTCCATCGAGTTGGTGATGCCATCCAGCCATCTCATCCTCTGTCATCCCCTTTTCCTCCTGCCCCCAATCCCTCCCAGCATCAGAGTCTTTTCCAATGAGTCAACTCTTCACATGAGGTGGCCAAAGTACTGGAGTTTCAGCTTCAGCATCATTCCTTCCAAAGAAATCCCAGGGCTGATCTCCTTCAGAATGGACTGGTTGGATCTCCTTGCAGTCCAAGGGACTCTCAAGAGTCTTCTCCAACACCACAGTTCAAAAGCATCAATTCTTCAGTGCTCAGCTTTCTTCACAGTCCAACTCTCACATCCATACATGACCACTGGAAAAACCATAGCCTTGACTAGACGGACCTCTGTTGACAAAGTAATGTCTCTGCTTTTCAATATGCTGTCTAGGCTGGTCATAACTTTTCTTCCAAGGAGTAAGCATCTTTCAATTTCATGGCTGTAGTAGCCCCCCAAAAATAAAGTCTGCCACTGTTTCCACCGTTTCCCCATCTATTTCCCATGAAGTGATGGGACCAGATGCCATGATCTACGTTTTCTGAAAGTTGAGCTTTAAGCCAACTTTTTCACTCTCCTCTTTCACTTTCATGAAGAGGCTTTTTAGTTCCTCTTCACTTTCTGCCGTAAGGGTGATGCCATCTGCATATCTGAGGTGATTGATATTTCTCCCAGCAATCTTGATTCCAGCTTATGCTTCTTCCAGCCCAGTGTTTCTCATGATGTTAGAAGTCAACTATGAGAAAAAAACAAACAAACTGGAAAAAAAAAAAAAAAACCACCACAGACACTCCATATCTGAACAACATACTACCAAATAATCAGAGGTCATCAAAGAAATCAAAAGGGCCAATAAGAAATACTGTGACAAAAATCAAAGTAGAAACAGAACATTCCAAAATCTATGCAATTTGGCAAAGGGGAAGTTTATAGATATACAGACCTACCTCAGATAACAAAGAAAATCTCAAATAAACAATCTAATTTTACACCTAAAGAAACTAGAATAGGAATATATATATTTTTTTAAATCTCAAAGTTAGTAGAAAAAGGAAAATAATAAAGATCAGAGCAATAAGAAAATAGAGACTAAAAAAAATAACAATGATTAATTAAACTAGGAGCAATTTCTTTGAAAAGATAAACCTTAGGTAGACTCATAAAGGAAAAGAGAAAGAAGCCCAAAATACATAAACTAAAATAAATACATAAAAACAGAATTATAACCAAAACCACAGGAACATCATAAGAAATTACCACAAAAATAATGCCAGCAGGTTGAACAACCTAAATAAATGTATAAATTTCTAAAAGCACATAACCCTCCAAAATTGACCCAAGAAGAATTAGAAAATCTGAACAGAACAATGGCTATCAATGAAATTGAAACAGCAATCAAAAAACTCTCAGTAATTGAAAGTCCAGGGCCAGATAGCTTCATGGGTTAATTCTACTAAAGATTTAAAGGCTGTTTAATACCTTTTTTTCTCAAGCTGTCCAAGAAATTTGAAGAGGAAAGAACACAGATAAACTCATTCTACCAGGCCAACATACATTGATAAAAATTAATCAGACAAAGACACCAAAGAAAGGAAATGAATGAAAAGAAAGAAATTTGCAGGCCATCTAATATAGAGATGCAGAAGCATATGACATAGATGCAAAAAAAATAGGTGTTGACAAATTCAACATTTTTTCATAATGTATAGTCTCAACAAAGTGGGCATAGAGGGAACATGGAAGTGAAAGTCGCTCAGTAGTGTCTGACTGTTTGTGACCCCATATAGTCCATGGAATTCTCCAAACCAGAATACTGGAGTGGATAGCCTTTCCTTCTCCAGGGGATTTTCCCAACTCAGGGATCAAACTCAAGGTCTCCCACGTTGCAGGGAGATTCTTTACCAGCTGAGACACAGGGAAAGTCCAAGAATACTGGAGTGGGCAGCCTATCCCTTCTCCATTAGATCTTCCCAACCCAGGACTCGAACGAGGGTCTCCTGCATTGCAGGTGGATTCTTTACCAACTGAGTTATCAGGGAAGCCAGAGGGAACAAACTTCAAGATAATAAAGGCCATATAAGGCAAACCCACAGCTGACATCATATTCAATTGTGAAAAGCTGAAAGTACTTCTAAGTCCAGCAACAAGACAAGAATTTCCACTCTCATGCCTTGTATTCAATGCAGAAATCAATGACCTAGCCACAGCAATTAGACAATAAATAAATAAATATATATAATGTATCCAAATTGAGAAGAGAGAAGTAAAACTGCTGCTGTTTACAGATGTCATGGCACTACATATAGGAAATGCTACAGATGTTAACAAAAATCTAATAGAACTAATAAACAAATTGAGTAAAGTTGTAGGAAATAGAAAAAAAACAACAGAATGGGAAAGACAAGAGATCTCTTCAAGAAAATTAATGATACAAAAGGAACATTTCATGCAAAGATGAGCACAACAAAGGACAGAAACTGTATGGACCTAACAGAAGCAGAATATACTAAGAAGAGGTGGCAAGAATATACAAAAGAACTATACAAAAAAGATCTTAATGACCCAGATAACCATGATGGTATGATCACTCACACAGAGCCAGACATCCTGGAGTGTGAAGTCAAGTGGGCCTAGGAACAAAGCTAGTGGAGGTGATGGAAGTCCAGCTGAGCAATTTCAAATCCTAAAAGATGATGCTGTGAAAGTGCTGCACTCATTATGCCAGCAAACTTGAAAAAGTCAGCAGTGGTCTCGGACTGGAAAAGATCAGTTTTCATCCCAATTCCAAAGAAAGACAATGCCAAAGAATGTTCAAACTACTTCACAGTTGCATTCATTTCACATACTAGCAGAGTAATGTTCAAAATTTTAACAGTACATAGACGGAGAATTTCAAGCTGGATTTAGAGAAGGCAGAGGAACCAGAGATCAAATTGCCAACATCCACTGGATCATAGAAAAAGCAAGAGAATTCCAGAAAAAAAAAAAAAAAAAAAAAAACCCTATGATAAAGCCTTTGATTGTGTGGATCACAGCAAACTGGAAAATCCTTCAAGAGATGGGAATACCAGATTGTTTTATCTGCCTCCTGAGAATCCTTTGTGCAGATCAAGAAGCAACAGTTAGAACTGAACATGGAACAATGGACTGGTTCCAAATTGGGAAAGGAGTACATCGAGGCTGCATACTGTCACCCTATTATTTAACTTATATGCAGAGTACATCATGCAAAATGCCAGGCTGGATGAAACACAAGCTGAAATCAAGATTTCCAGGAGAAATATGAATAACCTCAAATATGCAGATGACATCACCCTATGGCAGAAAGTGAAGAAGAACAAAAGAGCCTCTTCATGAAAGTGAAAGAGGAGGGTGAAAAAACTGGCTTGAAACTCAGCATTCAAAAAACTAAGATCATGGTATCCATGATATCCTGTCCCATCACTTCATGGCAAATAGTTGAGTAAACAATGGAAACAGTGACTGACTTTATTTTCTTGGGCTTCAAAATCATTGTAGTTGGTGACTCCAGTCATGAAATTAAAAGATGCTTGTTCCTTAGAAGAAAAACTCTGATAAACCTAGACAGCATATTAAAAAAAAAAAAAAAAGACGTTGCTTTACCAATAAAAGTCCATTTAGTCAAAGGTATGAATTTTCCAGTAGTCATGTATGGATGTGAGAGGTGAACCATAAAGAGGTCTGAGCACCAAAGAATTAATGCTTTTGAACTTTGGTGTTGGAGAAGGCTCTTGAGAGTCCCTTGAACTGCAAAGCGATCAAATCAGTCATTCCTAAAGGAAATAAATCCTGAGTATTCTTTGGAAGGAAACTCCAATAATTTAGCCATCTGATGCAAAGAGCTGATTCTTTAGAAAAGACCCTGGTCCTAGGAAAGATTGAAGGCAGGAGGAGTAGGGGACAACAAAGGATGAGGTGGTTGGATGGCATCATCAACTCAATAGACATGAATTTGAGCAAGCTGCAGAAGATGATGAAGGACAGGGATGCCTGGCATGCTGGGCTCCATGAGTTGCAAACAGTAGGACACGAATGAGTGACTGAACAACGTAAAAGTAGTAGGATACAGATGTTCAGAACTCTGTGGAATTTCTCTATAGTAGTAATGATCTATTTGAAAGACAAATTAAGAAAGTTAATCCCATTATAATTGCATCAAAAATATTATTTAATATAACTTTATTTATTTTAATTGGAGGCTAATTACTTTACAATATTGTATTGGTTTTGCCATACATCAACATGAATCTGCCACGGGTGTACATGTGTTCTCCATTCTGAACCCCCCTCCCACCTCCCTCCCCATACCATGGCTCTGGGTCATCCCAGTGCACCTGCCCTGAGCATCCTGTATTATGCATCAAACCTGGACTGGCGATTCATTTCACAGATGATATTATACCTGTTTCAATGCCATTCTCCCAAATCATCCCACCCTCACCCTCTCCCACAGAGTCCAAAAGAGTGTTCTATACATCTGTGTCTCTTTCACTGTCTTGCATACAGGGTTATCATTGCCATCTTTCTAAATTCAATATATATACGTTAGTATACTGTATTGGTTGGAGAAGGCAGTGGCACTCCACTCCAGTACTCTTGCCTGGAAAATCCCATGGGCAGAGGAGCCCGGTGGGCTGCAGTCCATAGGGTTGCTAAGAGTTGGACACGACTGAGCAACTTCACTTTCACTTTTCACTTTCATGCATTGGAGAAGGAAACGGCAACCCACTCCAGTGTTCTTGGCTGGAGAATCCCAGGGATGGTGGAAGCCAGGTGGGCTGCTGTCTATGGGGTCGCACAGAGTCGGACATGACTGAAGCGACTTAGCAGCGGCAGCATACTGTATTGGTGTTTTTCTTTCTAGCTTACTTCAATCTGTATAATCAGCTCCAGTTTCATCCACCTCATTAGAACTGATTCAAATGCATTCTTTTTAATGGCTGAGCAATACTCAATTGTGTTTATGTACCACAGCTTTCATATCCATTCGTCTGCTGATGGACATCTAGGTTGCTTCCATGTCCTGGCTATTATAAACAGTGCTGTGATGAATATTGGGGTACATGTGTCTCTTTCAATTCTGATTTCCTCAGTGTGTATGCCCAGAAATAGGATTGCTGGGTCATATGGCAGTTCTATTTCCAGTTTTTTTTCAAGGAATCACCACAATCTTCTCCATAGTGGTTGTACTAGTTTGCATTCCCACCAACAGTGTAAGAGGGTTCCCTTTTCTCCACACCCTCTCCAGCATTTATTGCTTGTAGACTTTTGGATCACAACCATTCTGACTGGCATGAAATGGTACCTCATTGTGGTTTTGATTTGCATTTCTCTAATAATGAGTGATGTTGAGCATCTTTTCATGTGTTTGTTAGCCATCTGCATGTCTTCTTTGGAGAAATGTCTGTTTAATTCTTTGGTCCATTTTTTGATTGGGTCATTTAGTTTTCTGAAATTGAGTTGGAGGAGTTGCTTGTATATTTTTGTGATTAATTCTTTGTCAGTTGCTTCATTTGTTATTATTTTCTCCCATTCTGAAGGCTATCTTTTCACCTTACTTATAGTTCCCCTTGTTGTGAAGAAGCTTTTAATTTTAATTAGGTCCCATTTGTTTATTTTTGCTTTTATTTCCAGTATTCTGGGAGGTAGGTCTTAGAGGATCCTGCTGTGATTTATGTCGGAGAGTTTTTTGCTTATGTTCTCCTCTAGGAGTTTTATAGTTTCTGGTCTTACTTTTAGATCTTTAATCCATTTTGAGTTTATTTTCATGTATGGTGTTTGAAAGTGTTCTAGTTTTATTCTTTTACAAGTGGTTGACCAGTTTTCCCAGCACCATTGTTAAAGAGATTGTCTTTTCTCCATTGTGTATTCTTGCCTCCTTTGTCAAAGATAAGGTATCCATAGGTGCCTGGATTTACCTCTGGGCTTTCCATTTTTTTCCATTGATCTATATTTCTGTCTTTGTGCCAGTACCATACTGTCTTGATGACTGTGGCTTTGTAGTAGAGCCTGAAGTCAGGCAGGTTGACTCTTCCAGTTCCATTCTTCTTTCTCAAGACTGCTTTGCCTTTTTGAGTTTTTTTTTTTTTGTATTTCTATACAATTGTGAAATTATTTGTTCTAGCTCTGTGAAAAATACCATTGATAGCTTGATAGGGATTGCATTGAATCTATAGATTGTTTTGGTTAGTATACTCCTTTTCACTATATTGATTCTCTAGATTCATGAATATGGTATATTTCTCCATCTATTAGTGTTCTCTTTGATTTCTTTCACCAGTGTTTTATAGTTTTCTATATATAGGTCTTTTGTTTCTTTAGGTAGATATATTCCTAAGTATTTTATTCTTTTCGTTGCAATGGTGAATGGAATTTTTCCCTTCATTTCTCTTTCTATTTTCTCATTATTAGTATATAGGAATGCAAGGGATTTCTCTGTGTTGATTTTATATCCTACAAATTCATTATATTCATTGATTATTATTATGTTGGTGTATGTTCCTTCAATTCCTGCTTTCTGGAGAGTTTTTATCATAAATGGATGTTGAATTTTGTCAAAGGCTTTCTCTGCATCTATTGAGATAATAATATGGCTTTTATTTTTCAATTTGTTAATGTGGTGCATTACATTGATTGATTTGCAGATATTGAAGAATCCTTGCATCTCTGGGATAAAGCCCACTTGGGATGTATGATCTTTTTAATGCATTGTTGGATTCTGATTGCTAGAATTTTGTTAAGGATTTTTGCATCTCTGTTCATCAGTGATATTGGCCTGTAGTTTTTTTTTTTTTTTTTTTTTTGTTTTTTTTTTCCTTTTTTTTTGTGGCATCTTTGTCAGGTTTTGGTATTAGGGTGATGGTGGCCTCATAGAATGAGTTTGGAAGTTTACCTTCCTCTGAAATTCTCTGGAAGAGTTTGAGTAGGATAGGTGTTAGCTCTTCTCTAAATTTTTGGTAGAATTCAGCTGTGAAGCTGTCTGGACCTGGGCTTTTGTTTGCGGGAAGATTTCTGATTACAGTTTCAATTTCTTTGCTTGTAATGGGTCTGTTAAGGTTTTTTGTTTCTTCCTTGTTCAGTTTTGGAAAATTGTACTTCTCTAAGAATTTGTCCATTTCTTCCAAGTTGTCCATTTTATTGGCATATAATTGCTGATAGTAGTCTCTTATGATCCCTTGTATTTCTGTGTTGTCTGTTGTGATCTCTTCATTTTCATTTTTAATTTTATTGATTTGATTTTTCTCCCTTTGTTTCTTGATGAGTCTGGTTAATGGTTTGTCAATTTTATTTATTCTCTCAAAGAACCAGCTTTTGGCTTTGTTGATTTTTGCTATGGTCTCTTTTGTTTCTTTTGCATTTATTTCTGCCCTAATTTTTAAGATTTCTTTCCTTCTACTAACCCTGGGATTCTTCATTTCTTCCTCTTCTGGTTGCTTTAGGTGTAGAGTTAGGTTATTTATTTGACTTTTTTCTTGTTTCTTGAGGTATGCCTGTATTGCTATGAACTTTTCCCTTAGCACTGCTTTTACAGTGTCCCACAGGTTTTGGGTTGTTTTGTTTTCATTTTCATTCATTTCTATGCATATATTAATTTCTTTTTGATTTCTTCTGTGATTTGTTGGTTATTCAGCAGTGTGTTGTTCCGCCTCCATATGCTGGAATTTTTAATAGTTTTTCTCCTGTAGTTGAGATCTAATCTTACTGCACTGTGGTCAGAAAAGATGCTTGGAATGATTTCAATTATTTTGAATTTACCAAGGCTAGATTTATGGCCCAGGATGTGATATCCTGGAGAAGGTTCCATGTGCACTTGAGAAAAAGGTGAAATACATTGTTTTGGGGTGAAATGTCCCATAGATATCTACTAGGTCCAACTGGTCTATTGTATCATTTAAAGTTTGTGTTTATTTGTTACTTTTATGTTTAGTTTATCTATCCATAGGTGTGAGTGGAGTATTAAAGTCTCCCACTATTATTGTGTTATTGTTAATTTCCCCTTTCATACTTGTTAGCATTTGCCTTACATATTGCGGTGCTCCTATGTTGGGTGCATATATATTTGTAATTGTTATATCTTCTTCTTCGATTGATCCTTTGATCATTATGTAGTGTCCTTCTTTGTCTCTTTTCACAGCCTTTATTTTAAAGTATATTTTATCTGATATCAGTATTGCTACTCCTGCTTTCTTTTGGTCTCTTCTTGCATGGAATATCTTTTTCCAGCCCTTCACTTTCAATCTGCATGTGTCCCTTGTTTTGAGGTGGGTCTCTTGTAGACAACGTATATAGGGGTCTTGTTTTTGTATCCATTCAGCCAGTCTTTGTCTTTTGGTTGGGGCATACAACCCATTTATGTTTAAGGCAATTATTGATAAGTATGATCCCGTTGCCACTTACTTTATTGTTTGGGTTCCAGTTTATACTCCCTTTTTGTGTTTCCTGTCTAGAGAATATCCTTTAGCAATTGTTGGAGAGCTGGTTTGGTGGTGGTGAATTCTGTCAGCTTAAAGCTTTTGATTTCTCCTTCATATTTGAATGAGATCCTTTCTGGGTACAGTAATCTGGGCTCTAGGTTATTTTCTTTCATCACTTTAAGTATGTCCTGCCATTCCCTCCTGGCCTGAAGAGTTTCTATTGAAAGATCAGCTGTTATCCTTATGGGAATCCCCCTTGTGTGTTATTTGTTGTTTTTCCCTTGCTGCTTTTAATATTTGTTCTTTGTGTTTGATCTTTGTTAATTTGATTAATATGTGTCTTGGGGTGTTTCACCTTGGATTTATCCTGTTTGGGACTCTCTGAGTTTCTTGGACTTGGGTGATTATTTCCTTCCCCATTTTAGGGAAGTTTTCAACTATTATCTCCTCAAGTATTTTCTCATGGTCTTTCTTTTTGTCTTCTCCTTCTGAGACTCCTATGATTCGAATGTTGGGGCATTTAACATTGTCCCAGAGGTCTCTGAGATTGTCCTCATTTTTATTAATTCATTTTTCTTTTTTCCTCTCTGATTCATTCATTTCTACTATTCTATCTTCTACCTCACTAATCCTATCTTCTGCCTCCATTATTCTACTCTTTGTTCCCTCCAGAGTGTTTATAATGTCATTTATTGCATTATTCATTATATATTGACTTTTAAAAAATTTCTTATAGGTCTTTGTTAAACCTTTCTTGCATCTTCTCAATCCTTGTCTCCAGGCTATTTATCTGTGATTCCATTTTGTTTTCAAGATTTTGGATCATTTTCACTATCATTATTTGGAATTCTTTATCAGGTAGGTTGCCTATCTCTTCTTCTTTTATTTGGTTTGGTGGGCATTTATCCTGTTCCTTTACCTGCTGGGTATTCCTCTGTCTCTTAATCCAGTTTATATTGCTGTGTTTTGGGTGACCTTTCTGTATTCTGGCAGTTTGTGGAGTTTCCTCACTGTGGGTGGGATTATATGGGTGACTTGTCAAGGTTTCCTGATTAGGGAATTTTGTGTCAGTTTTCTGGTGGGTGGAGCTGGATTTCTTCTCTCTGTAGTGCAATGCAGTGACCAGTAATGAGTTATGAGATGTCAATGGGTTTGGAGTGACTTTGGGCAGCCTGTATATTGAAGCTCAGGGCTATATTCCTATGTTTCTGGAGAATTTGTGTGGTATGTCTTGCTCTGGAACTTGTTGGCCCTTGGGTGGTTTTTGGTTTCAGTGTTTGTATGAAGGCGTTTGATGAGCTCCTGTGGATTAATGTTCCCTGGAGTTAGGAGTTCTCAGGATTTGGACTCTGGTTTGCAGTCTTATTTTTACAGTAGCCTCAAGACTTCTCCATCTATATAGCACTATTGATAAAGCATCTAGGTTAAAGATTAAAAGTTTCTTCACAATGAGGGACACCCAGAGAGGTTCACAGAGTTACATGGAGAAGAGAAGAGGGAGGAGGGAGATAGAGGTGACCAGGATGAGATGAGGTGGAATCAAAAGAGGAGAGAGCAAGCTAGCCAGTAATCACTTCCTTATGTGCACTCCACAGTCTGGACCACTTAGAGATGTTCAGAGTTTTACAGAGAAGAGAAGAGGGAGGAAGGAGATAGACGTGGCCAAGAGGATAAAGGGGGGAATCAAAAGGAGAGAGACAGATCCAGCCAGTAATCAGTTCCTTAAGTGTTCTCCACTCTCTGGAATACACAAAGAGATTCACAGAGTTCAGTAGAGAAGAGAAGGGGAAGGGAGGAGATAGAGGCGACCTGGTGGAGAAAAAGGAGAGTCCAAAGGGAAAGAGAGCAGTCAAGCCAGTAATCTCACTCCCAAGTAAAAATGGGTACTGAAGATTGGGTTCTTAAAGGTACAACATTGATAACAAATACCAAAAAACAAAGATTAAAAATCTAGAGTAGAGGTTGGATTTTCAAAAATTTAATATTAAAGAAAAAAGTCACAAAATTATGAAATATATATATATTATGAAGTTTGCTTTAAAGAATAGGATCTCTCTCTCGTGTGTGTGTGTGTGTGTGTGTGTGTGTGTGAAGTAGTAGTATGTTATAAAAATGAAAATTAAAGGAGTAATAAAGGACTTAAAATAAAAAAAAAACTAATTAAAGAATGAAAATAAAAATAGTAAAAATATATCTCGGACTTTCTCTGGTGTTGTTGTGGGCAGTGTGGGGTCAGTTCATTTTCAGATAGTTCCTTGATCCGGCTTATATTTCTCAAGATCTATAGGCCCCTTCCTATGTTCAGTTCAGTTCAGTTCAGTTAAGTCACTCAGTCGTGTCTGACTCTTTGCTACCCCATGAATTGCAGCATGCCAGGCCTCTCTGTCCATCACCAACTCCAGGAGTTCACTCAGACTCGCATCCATTGAGTCAGTGATGCCATCTAGCCATCTCATCCTCATGTATGGATGTGAGAGTTGGACTGTGAAGAAGGCTGAGCACCAAAGAATTGATGCTTTTGAACTGCGGTGTTAGAGAAGACTCTTGAGAGTCCCTTGGACTGCAAGGAGATCCAACCAGTTCATTCTGAAGGAGATCAACCCTGGGATTTCTTTGGACAGAATGATGCTAAAGCTGAAATTCCAGTACTTTGGCCACCTCATGCAAAGAGTTGACTCATTGGAAAAGACTTTGATGCTGGGAGGGATTGGGGGCAGGAGAAGAAGGGGACTACCAAGGTAGTTGGTACTAACTACAGGGTTTTAATCTATTGCACCTGTCACTATCAAGCAGGTTCCCTCTGTTTTAGCTTCTTATGTTTGCTGGTCTCTTCAGTGTCTAATTTCTACCCTGACACAAAGGGGTGGGGTAGATTTAACCAAGGAGGTGATAGGCATAGTCTAAAAACTGTAACTAACATTGATAAAAGAAATTGAAAAGGATAAAAATAAATAAATATATATACTGTACTGAAAGATCAGAAAAATTAATTTTGTTAAGTTGCCCATATTATCCAAAGCAATAATGGCTTTAACACCATATCAAACTGTCAATGATATTTTTCAAAGAACTAGAATTCTAAACTGTATGAAAATGCAAAACACCCCAAATAACCAAAACAATCTTGGAAAAGAAGAGTAAAGATGGAGGTATCATGTTCTCTGATTTTAAGCTATAGTACAAAGCTACAGTTAACAAAAGAGCATGGGAATCATAGAAAAATAGACACATATTGATGGAAGAGAATAGTGAAATGAGAAATGAACCCATAATTATATGATTAATTAATCTATAACAAAGGAAGCAATAGTGCACACTAGGGGAATAAAATAGCCTTTCAATAAACTGTGTTGGGAAAACCAGAGAGCTACATCCAAGATAATCAAACTGGATTACTCTTTCACACCATGCACATAAATAAAGTCAACATGGATTAAAGACATAAATGTAAGACCTAAAACCATAAAACTAAAAGAAAAATTAGGCAATATATTCTTTAACATTGATCTTCTAAATACTTTCTGTATACGTTTCCTCAGGCAAGGGAAACAAAAAATAAAATTTAACAAATATGACTACATCATACTGAAAAAAAAATGAAAACAAAAATGAAACCAGTAACTAAAACAAAAGGCAATCTTTTTGTTGGGAGAAAATATTTTCAAATGATATTATCTGATAAAAGGTTAACATCCAAATTATATTTAAAAAATCACATAATTTCATATAAAAAACAAGCAATATAGTTGAAAAATGAGCAGAGGACCTGAGAGGGCCTTTTACCAAAGAAAAAAATACAAATAGCCAATTGATGTGTGAAAAAATGCTCAGCTTAACAAATCATTAGGGAAATAAAATTAAAAATTATAATGAGGTATCACCTCACACCTGTCAGAGTGGTCATCCTCTAAAAGACAATAAATAACAAGTGTTCATGAGAACTTGAAGAAAAGGAAATCCTTGTTAACTGTTGGTGGGAGACTAAGCTGGTACAGCCATGATGAAAAATAGAATGGACCTTCCTCAAAAAACTAAAATAGAGCTACACATACAGTGCAGTTATTCTACATCTCAGTATTTTCCAATAGAAAGCAAAAACAGTAATTCCTAAAGATATATGTACCCCTATGTTTATTGCAGCATTATTTACAATAGGCAAGATATTGAAGCAACTGAAACATACCTTGAAAGATAAACTAATAAAAAAGAGAGAGGAATACTGTGTTTATCAGTCATGTCTGACTCTTTACTCAGCCAAAAAAAAAAAAAGAATGAAATGTTGCCATTTTTGACAACATAAGTGGATCTAGAAGGCCTAATGCTAAATGAAATAAGACAGACAGAAAAAGACAAATACTGATTTGTTTATTTATATATGGAATATTAAAAATTAAATAAAATGAATCAGAAATAAACTTATAGCTAAATAAAGCAGACTGTGTTTGTGAGGTGGGGGGAAGATATCAAGGGGTTGGGCTAAATCAGTTCAGTTGTTCAGTTGTGTCCAACTCTTTGTGACTGCATAGACTGCAGCACGCCAGGCCTCCTTGTCCATCACCAACTCCCAGAGTTTACTCAAACTCACATCCATTGAGTCGGTGATGCTATCCAACCATCTCAACCTCTGTCGTCCCCTTCTCCTCCTACCTTCAATCTTTCCCAACATCCGTGTCCTTTCAAATGAGTCAGCTAGATAGGTGAAGGTAACTAAGAGGTACAAAAATTCCAGTTAAAAGTGAATAAGTCACAGGGATACAATATACAGCGAAAAAAATATAGTCAATAATACTGTAATAATTTTGTATGCTAATTGATGGTTATTGAACTTGTGATGATAATTTCATACTGTATTTGATTGTCATATCACTATATCATATACCTGAAACTACCATAATATTGAATGTCAACTATGCTTCAATAGACAATAGCAACAACAAAGCAGAAAACAGTATAACAGCTTCCCAGAATTTTACTCCTTTGTTAAATTTCAAGTCTAGTCATGGAATATACTTTGCAATGGCAAGTGGAGATGAGGCTAGAGGGTATGCCAGGAGCTAGTAGGTTTGGTTCCCTGACGTCTCTTCCTCCTTCCAAATATTCCCATGCTATTTTCCAGTATATTTCCATTTCTTGAAAAATATTTCAATGTTATCTATAGAAGCAAAAAACTAAACAATATATATACTATGTCATATACATTTCTTCTAGAATTTTAGAAATATGATCTAGCCATACAAATTTCCTGCATTTGCTTCTAGTGGGAAGTTTCTGTTTAGAGCTTGTTTCTTTTTTGTTCCTTACTGAAGGAATGCAAAAGTAATTAACAGAGTAACAGAGTCTGTGTTTTTGCTGTTTTGATTCTAGTCCCCCCAAAATATAACCAAACATGTTTATATGGCCAGAGTCTCAATAGGTAAAAGGTAATATCTTACCTGACTACTTCACCATCAATATCATGGGCTGACAGTCTTTCATTCTACGGTGAGTGGAACTGCATCATTGACCATACCAACCAAGTTCAGTTTACTCTGTATTTACTAAAAGAGGGTGAAGGTTATTATTCATTGTGTGCATTTCGTAAATCAGAAAAAATCTAGTCCTCAGAAAGAGACTAGAATTATAAAATAAAATGTTAGTAGAATGCTTTCTCTTCTCTCAACTCTGATCTTCCACCTAAGTACAATTAGTAGTTATATATCTGCAGATCAGAGTCTATGATCTCTTTAAATGCCATTTAGTTCACTGAATTTGCCAACTGTCTATTTACAGAGTCTGAAACAGATGTTGGTCCAATCCAGAACTACTGGTGTTACAGGCACTAGCCCATATCTTCTATTTTTGGGGCTTATTGGAGTAGTTGGATGCGTTACTCATAAGAAACTGTGCTTTAGTGATGAAGTCCATCAAACAACATTGAATCAGTGGTTTTCATGGAGCTGATGAGAGCCATGAACTTCCATCTCTGTAGATTTCACAGCCCCATAATTTTAATATACCCACATGTACTAGGGGCAGATAGTAACTTACACACTCTCCCAAAGAGTGTTATACTGGGATCAATATTTCATTAGCACTCTCCAGTGATTAAGCCATGCACCAGCTGGACTCAATTCCCTGCAGTGAGTCATTGACATTTGCACTGTGGCCTGTGAGGTAATCTGCCCTTTTAAAGGAATGAAAAAGGTTAACCCAGACCCTTGTAAACCTTTATCAATTACTTGACATCATTAAAATCTGCCCAGTCCATTTTGTAACAGTCAATCAAACAGAAAATTCTCTAGAGTAGTAAGCCTTTATGTTTCTAAACTGAGAAAACTGAACCAACAATATCTTGAAAAGTATCATTTAAATAACTAATATGTGCTCCAGACAAGAGAAGGTGCTATGGCAAATACAGAGAAAACCTCCTGCTACATGCCCTCGATATACTTACTGACTAGTTGAAAAGTCACATAAAAATCTAAAAATAACATAAAACTTTAAGTATCAGCTAAGAAACAAAAATAAGAATTAAATGGAAACAAAATCATGGAAAATTATTACCCTTCAAAAATTTGTATGTGATATACGTTGCATCATGAAAGGAAAGAGGACATAAATATGGTAAATGAAACTTGAGTTGCTTTTCCTAGGATTTGTAACATTTTCACAGGTTGGAAAAAAGACTTACTTTCATCTCGCTTTGTTTAGGGAAAG
Organism: Capra hircus; assembly: GCF_001704415.2. NCBI lineage: Eukaryota > Metazoa > Chordata > Mammalia > Artiodactyla > Bovidae > Capra > Capra hircus. The sequence continues at coordinate 17,569,924 of NC_030831.1, read as the reverse complement.
AGGGGAGGAATATGACATGACATAAAAGAGCTGAACCTGTGAAGCTTACAAAATAACTTTTCACCTAGCTATTTCTGCACACCTGAGAATGACCACTGCAGACTGAGGAGAGAGGTATGCTATGAACCAGAACTGAAAAATTACTAATAGAACCTATAAAAATGAGAACCAAAACACCAGTTTGCATTAGGTGTGAGAGAAATCCTGTTTATAGCATGCTACTAAGAGAGAAGCTAGAACCATCAGTGTGAAATCTCACAGGTGTATTCTGCCTTTCTAAGAACACTCTACCTCTCCTTGCATACATTACACGTGCATACAGATCTCTCCAACAGGTAGACTTCTATTTCCAACAATGTTTACCTTCCTGAGCTTTGCTCTCACTACTGAGATAACTACCAGGTTGGTCTTGGCAGCTTCCAAAACACTTTCATCTCTTATATGTTTTACCCACAATCTTTCTCACCTCCCACTGGGCATCAGCTAATTTTTCATTTGCTCAAGGCCTCAGAATGACAGGTCCCACAATTAGCCTTCCCAGAGGCTTCCTTCTTCCTTGGCAGTAGGTGTGGTGAATGTCAAAATCTAATCTTGTTAGCAGCCTCAGTTTAGTACTAAAAGTGTTGTCTATGACAGCAAACAAATGTTTAGGGGCGTGGAGGAACAGAGGTACATTAAGAAAGAAAATGACTGTGCCATTTGTTTCATCCAGTTGTAGAGTGTTAGAGAAAAAAGCTCATCTAGCTCAACCCCATCATTTTACTGAAGAAGAACATGGAAACCTGAGAGGCAAAGTGCCTAATCCTAAATTTGACAGAATGTTAATGTCAGAGTTAGTATTGGCATTTAACTGGGGAGACAATAGGCCATGATTTAGACATTTTTGGAGCTGCACAATTCCTAGAACAATGCTTTGTCCATAAAGATGCTAATTAAATGTTTTGGCGAAAGACAAGAAAATCTAAGGACGCATTCTTAACTAAAATTCTGATTGCTGAGTCAGTTTCCAATTTATTTTTCATTAGTTCAATTTTTCATCTTCTAATTTACAAGATTTCATATTTCACCTTTTTTTTACCTATAATTTTTTTTTTCTCCTCTGAATCAAGCTGTTTTCCTTAGTCAAGTGGAGCACTTCTCTTTGCTTTTGGAAAATAAAAAATGCATTACTTCCCTGTACATGCATGTTAAGTCATTGCAGTCATATCTAATTCCATGCAACCCTATGGACTGCTGCCCTTGAGTCTTCTTTGTCCATGGGATTCTCCAGGCAAGAATACTGGAGTGGGTTGCCATTCGCTTCTCTAGGGGATCTGCTGGAACCAAGAACAGAACCCACATCTTTTATGTCTAGCCTGCATTGGCAGGTGGGTTCTTTACCACTAGCACCACTTGGGAAGCTCCATTATGTCCCTGCTCCTACCCATCTCTTTTATCATCTTGAGATTTTCCTTGACTCGTTTCCACAGTCTCTTTTCCGATCCTAAATATTGACCTCTCTGCACAATGTCTTAAAGCCTGACATGAACTTATCATTCAACCATTATTGGATGAAATATTTTTATGCTAAAGGCATTAAATTCATCAATTATGAATCATTTGCATGTGTATTGTTCAATATTATGCAAATAGAAAATATAAAAAATCAAATAAGTGATTTTTGCTTCCAGAAAGTATTTTATTCATTTTGGAGAAAACAAATAATTTTATGAAGTTTAACTGACAATACAAAAGTGCAAGAAATCACATAAAACACAAAATACAATAGATTTCTATACAGATAATAAATGTGTTAACAGTGAATCCTGTGAGATAAAGTGAAAATATCTTCTGAATAAAATAGACATGAAATGAGCTTGTAGATCTGACTTATATAAGCAAACAGGAGTGAAAGAAATATATTGAGACAAAGCTTTAGAAACAGATATATACCAGTTAGTTTTAAATAGGTAATGGTGAGTAGATAGTATTGGTTGCAACAGGGGCCATGTATCAGGAATAAAATGCTGATATTGATGGGACAGAACTCTGTGGCCTTGGGTTTTGACATGTGTGCTCAGCCAGATAAAAATCATTAGGTGATCTTGCTCTTATAGGGCTCATATTCTCACTAAAGACCCAGACACCCACAGTAATTTAATAACATATGGAATCACGTGAAATTAGTTGATACTAAACCAACCTTAAAATATAGATGTCCACAGGCCAATAGGAACAAAAAAGACTTCAAGTAAGCCTGAATTTAAGTTGATATTCAAAGGGTATTGAGAATTTAATCAGCATGAGAGTAGGAGGCATTACAGAGAGAAATAAAAAATTCTGACTTCTTTTATTTTTACCTGTTTGTTGGTTTGGTTCTCAAACCTGATTTTAATTGGCAATAAAAATATTTTATTGTTCAAAAATTACATCAAGTATATTTTCTACCCTGAGAGAAGAACACACACATGGTAAATTTTAGAGCTATGCAGTTAATGTTTATGAAGGACTCACTGCAGAATATATGCTCTACTAAGTTTCATTGCTCTTTTGAAATTAATAATTATTGATTTTTAAAATGTCAGTTTAAGTAAATATTAAATATTTAAGAAATATAGACTGTTTAATTATGAGATCTCTTTTCATTTCTTTTCCTTATATTCAAGAAGCAACTAAAGAAACAAGAAGTTTATACTTTCGAGTTCACTTACTATAAAACAATCACTATACAGGAAACAATATTAGCATAATTAGAAATTTACCCCTTCCAAGAAGTTATAATGCTGTTCTTCTATATATTAATAATGAAAAAAATTTATAAACTCCAACTTTTGTGATTAAAACCCAGTAAACTCAAAAAAGAAGGGAGCAGTTTCAACTTGATTAAAAAAAATTAACAAAAGTCTACTTTTAACAATATACATAATTATAAGAAACTGGACACTTTCCCACTTAAGACAGAGAATAAAGAAATGATATATTCTCTCATACCTCATTTCCAAAATCAGACTAGAAGTCTACACTAATTCAATAACATATGCAGGACAGAAATGGTATGGACCTAACAGAAGCAGAAGATATTAAGAAGAGGTGGCAAGAATATACAGAAGACCTGTACAAAAAAGATCTTCACGACCCAGATAATCGTGAAGGTGTGATCACTAATCTAGAGCCAGACATCCTGGAATGTGAAGTCAAGTGGGCCTTACAAAGCATCACTACGAACAAAGCTAGTGGAGGTGATGAGATTCCAGTTGAGCTATTTCAAACCCTGAAAGATGATGCTGTCAAAGTGCTGCACTCAATATGCCAGCAAATATGGAAAACTCAGCAGTAGCCACAGGACTGGAAAAGGTCAGTTTTCATTCCAATCCCAAAGAAAGGCAATGCCAAGGAATGCTCAAACTACCACACAATTGCACTCATCTCCAAGCCAGGCTTTAGCAATATGTGAACCATGAACTTCCTGATGTTCAAGCTGGTTTTAGAAAAGGCAGAGGACCCAGAGATCAAATAGCCAACATCTGGTGGATCACGGAAAAAGCAAGAGGGTTCAAGAAAAATATTTATTTCTGCTTTATTGACTATGCCAAAGCCTTTGACTGTGTGGATCACAGTAAACTGTGGAAAATTCTGAGGGATGGGAATACCAGACCATCTGACCTGCCTCTTGAGAAATCTGTATACAGGTCAGGAAGCAACAGTTAGAACTGGACAAGGGACAACAGACTGGTTTCAAATAGGAAAAGCAGTATGTCAAGGCTGAATATTGTCACCCTGCTTATTTAACTTCTATGCAGAGTACATCATGAGAAAGGCTGGCTGGAAGAAGCATAAGCTAAAATCAAGATTGCCAGGAGAAATATCAATAACCTCAGATATGCAGATGACACCACCCTTATGGCAGAAAGTGAAGAGAACTAAAAAGCCTCTTGATGAAAGTGAAAGAGGAGAGTGAAAAAGTTGGCTTAAAGCTTAACATTCAGAAAGTGAAGATCATGGCATCTGGTCCCATCGCTTCATGGGAAATAGATGGGGAAACAGTGGAAACAGTGTCAGACTTTAGTTTCTTGGGCTCCAAAATCACTACAGATGGTGTTGCCACCATGAAATTAAAAGACGCTTACTCCTTGGAAGAAAAGTTATGACCAACCTAGATAGCGTATTCAAAAGCAAAGACATTACTTTCCCGACTAAGGTCCATCTAGTCAAGGCTATGGTTTTTCCAGTGGTCATGTATAGATGTGAGAGTTGGACTGTGAAGAAGGCTGAGCACCGAATAATTGATGCTTTTGAACTGTGGTGTTGGAGAAGACTCTTGAGATTCTCCTGGACTGCAAAGAGATCCAACCAGCCCATTCTGAAGAAGATCAGCCCTGGGATTTCTTTGAAAAGAATGATGCTAAAGCTGAAACTCCAGTACTTTGGCCACCTCATGTGAAGAGTTGACTCATAGGAAAAGACTCTGATGCTGGGAGGGATTGGGGGCAGGAGGAGAAGGGGACGACAGAAGATGAGATGGCTGGATGGCATCACGGACTCGATGGACGTGAGTCTGAGTGAACTCCGGGAGATGGTGATGGACAGGGAGGCCTGGCGTGCTGCAATTCATGGGGTCGCAAAGAGTCGGACCTGACTGAGTGACTGAACTGAACTGAACAGGACTGATGCAGATTAGGAAAGAACAAATTTAAGCTATGTTTTTTGTCAGTTCAGTTCAGTTCAGTTGCTCAGTCGTGTTCAGCTTTTTGTGACCCCATGGACTGTAGCATGCCAGGCTTCTCTATCCATTACTAGCTCCTGGAACTTGCTCAAACTCATGTTCATCAAGTTGGTGATGCCATCCAACCATCTCATCCTCTGTCACCCCCTTATCCTCCTGCCTTAAATCTTACCCAGAATTAGAGTCTTTTCCAATAAGTCAGTCCTTCTTATCAGGTGGCCAAAGTATTGGAGCTTCAGTTTCAGCATCAGTCTTCCAGTGAATATTCAGGGTCGATTTCCCTTAGGATTGATTGGTTTTATCTCCTTGCAGTCCAAGGGACTCTCAAGAGTCTTCTCCAACACCACAATTCAAAAGCATCAATTTTTTGGTTTTATTTATGGTCCAACTCTCACATCCATACTTGACTACTGAAAAACCATAACTTTGACTAGATAGACCTTTGTTGGCAAAGTAATGTCTCTGCTTTTTGATATGCTGTTTAGGTTGGTCATAGCTTTTCTTCCCAAGAGCAAGCTTCTTTTAATTTCATGGCTACAGTCACCATCTGCAGTGATTTTGGAGGCCAAGAAAATAAAGTCTCCTACTGTTTCCATTGTTTCCCCATCTATTCGCATGAATTGATGGAACTGGATGCCATGATCTTAGTTTTATGAATGTTGAGTTTTTAAGCTAGCTTTTTCACTCTTTATTCTTAGATGATTTAATTGTCTCTGTGTAAAAATTCAAAATTCGAAAGAAGTGATAATGAAACTCTTAGTAATTAATAAATGAATAACAATATCACAACATACAAGGTCAGTATACAAAACACACTGGCTTTTCTTAGAATTTAAACTTTTAAATAATGTACCCTTTATCATCTCAGCCCAACCCCCAAAACGAACAACTTATATATGACCTTGAGTTAAAGTCACTCAGTCATGTCCAACTCTTTGCAACCCCATGGACTTTTCCCGACCATGAAATCATCCAGGCCACAATACCAGAGTGAATAGCTTTTCCTTTCTCCAGGGGATCTTCCCCACCCAGGGGTTGATCCCAGGTCTCCTGCATTGCAGGGAAGATTCTTTACCAGCTGAGCCACCAGGGAAGACCAAGTATGCCATTAGTAATATAAATAATAGGATTTGTATGGGAAAAATGCAAAACTCCAACAAAAGAAATTAAAAAAATGATATAAATACATGAAAAGATAGTTCATGTTAATGAATTAGAAGATTCAACATTGTCATGATTGCAATACTTCCAGACTTGATCTATTGTATATAACTGAATTATGGTCTCAGTTAGCTATTTTACAGATAGCAATGAACTGATTTACTATTCATATGGAAAGATAAAAGACCTAGACTAACCAATACAGACTGAAAAATACAAAATTATGAGTCATATCATCCAACTTGAAGACTTACTAAAAAGCTAATAATAAAAAATGTGATATTGGTGAAAGAATGAACACATAGAACAATAAAACAGAATAGAAAACCCAGAAATAGTCCTTATAAACGTAGTCACTAAACCTTTAGAGAAAGGCAAAAGCAATTCCATAGAAAGAGCATGTTTTTTTATGAAGAATGGTGATGAGTTTTCATACTATCCATGGGGTTTTCCAGGCAAGATTACTGTAGTGGATTGCCATTTCCTTCTCCAGCGGATTATGTTTTATCAGCACACTTCACTATGACCCATCTGTCTTGGGTGGCCCTCCATGGCATATCTTATAGCTTCACTGAGTTATGCAAGTTCCTTTGCCACAACAAGGCTGTGATCCATGCGTGGACTGCAAGGAGATCAAACCAGTCAATCTCAAAGGAGAACAACTCAATATTCATTGGCAGGACTATTGCTGAAGCTGAAGTTCCAACACTTTTTGGTCACCTGATGGGAAGAGCTGACTCATTGGAAAAACCCCAGATGAAGGAGATGATTGAAGACAAAAGAAGGAGGGAGCAGCAGATGATGAGATGGCTTGATAGTATCACTGGCTCAATGGACATGAATTTGAGCACACTCCAGCATATAGTGGAGGACAGAGGATCCTGGCGTGCTGCAGTCCATGGGGGTCACAAAGTCAGACACGACTTAGTGACTGAGCAACAACAAAGACTTTTCAGACAAACACCAAAAGTATATAATTTAAAAACCATTGTTAATCCAGATTTATTAACTTTCAAAATATCTCCTCTGTGAAAAATACTGTAAGATACTGGAACCAAAGATAGGAGAAAATATTTCAAAATATATGTGATAAGGAATATTACCTATACAAAGAATGTGTGAAACTCAACAACAGGAAAATAAACAACACAATTAAAAAATGTGAGAAACATCTTAACAGACACTGCTCAGTAGCATCTGATTCTTTGCAACCCCATGGACTGCAGTCCACCAGGCTCCTCTGTCCAAGAACTTTTCCAGGTAAGAATACTGGAGTGGGTTGCCATTTCCTCCTCCTGGGCAGTCTTCTCTGCTCAGGGACTGAACTCACATCTCCTGCAGCTCTTGCATTGCAGGTGGATTCTTTATCACTGAGCCATTTGGGAAGCCCCACATAAGACATGCATATTTCAAAAAGCATTTGAAAAGATTACCATTATTTATCATTCAGCTCAGTTCAATCATTCAGTCGTGTCTGACTGTTTGTGACCCCATGAATCACAGCATGCCAGGCTTCCCTGTCCATCACCAACTTCTGGAGTTTACTCAAACTCACATCCATCGAGTCGGTGATGCCATCCAGCCATCTCATCCTCTGTTGTCCCCTTCTCCTCCTGCCCCCAATCCCTCCCAATATCAGGGTCTTTTCCAATGAGTCAACTCTTTGCATGAAGCGGCCAAAGTATTGTAGTTCATCTTCAGCATCAGCCCTTCCAATGAACACCCATGACTGATCTCCTTTAGGGTGGACTGGTTGGTTCTCCTTTCAGTCCAAGGGACTCTCAAGAGTCTTCTCCAATACCACAGTTCAAAAGCATCAATTCTTCAGTGCTCAGCCTTCTTCACAGTCCAACTCTCACATCCATACATGATCACTGGGAAAACCATAGCCTTGACTAGATGGACCTTTATTTATCATTAGGGAATTTCAATTTAAAATAACTATGAGAACTATTACACACACATTAGAATGCCTAATATCCAAAAAACCTGATGAGACTAATTACTATCAAGAGAGTAGAGTTATAGAAAGTTTTGTTTATTACTCATGGGAATGTAAAATGGTACAGCTATTTTGAAAGACAATTTAGCAGTTTCCTACAAAGCCACATATAGTCTTACAGCGTGATCCAGCAATTGTGCTCCTTGGTATTTACCCAACTGATCTGAAAACTTATATCCATATAAAATCATACACATAAATGTCCAGAGCAGCTCTATTAATACTACTACTAATAAAAACTAAACACAACCAGTCATTCACTAGGTGAATGGATAAACAAATTTCAGTATGCTGGTACAGTGGAATATTACTTAGTAATAAAAAGCAATGGGCTAGCAAGCCATGAAAAGAAATGGATGAATCTTAAATTTCCAAGTGAAAGAAACCTGTTTGAAAAGGCTACATGCTGTGTGATCCCAGTGATATGACATCTTGCAAACAGTAAATCTATAGTGACTGCACAAAGATCAATTGTTTCAAGGGCTCATGGGAAGGAAGAGAGTTGAATCACAGGTAATTTTTTTAAGGTTGAAAAACAATTCTATATGCTGCTTAATGTTGAAACATTACACTATGCATTTGTAAAAATGTATTGAACTTTACAAAACAAGAGTGAATCTTGCTTGTGAATCACAAGATGGAGTGCAGAATGTGACAAAACATTATAAATGTATCACAAATATATGAAATAAACTCACTAAAGGGGACAGGGAGATAGCAGTGTACTGACCTAAGTTGCTAGAAATGAAGGGAATATGTAAAGCCTAAGGCAAAAGAAACAGTACATACGTCTTGTACTAGTTTGCAAAATTATTTCTCACTGGGATAAGGGTTATCAATTTTGCTAATAGTATACTTGTGGTATCAAATCATATAAAGCAAGTGTTCAGTAATAGAAATGAACACCTAAATAAGTGGATAGAGAATGGTGGAACCTGGATGCTTTATTGGAGATAAGTATAAGGAGGCTTGGAGAAGGAAATGGCAACCCACTCCTGTATTCTTGCCTGGAAAATCCCATGGATGGAGGAACCTGGTAGGCTAGAGTCCATGGGGTCGCAAAGAGTTAGACATGACTGAGTGACATTTATTTTACTTTATAAGGAGGTTAGAAGGACAATATGATAATGAATTAGAATAAGAGATAGCATGGCCTCATGTATAGTTTAATATTGATACATACAGAAATACATATATATTTAATAATTACACATAAAATATTTATAGATACGCATATTCACATTGGCTAGTAAATACTTTTTTTTTTTGCCCTGAGAGAGCCTAGAAACAATATGTAAGTAGGAATGAACATACTTATTGTCTACCCCTTGGTTCTTATGCTCCAATAAAAGGAACGAGAGCTCATTGAAGAAATGACTGATATTAGAATGAGGGCAGCGATTTACAAGATGAACCCAGAGCATCTTAGAATGCCAAGAAGAAGGGACATGTTAAAAAAAAAAAAAATCCCACAATGATGGGATGTTGGTTCAGAACTTTAGGAGTTCCCTGGGTAAAATCTGAAACAGTCCTTAGTTCCCAGAGGGTATGAAAAGACCATAAATAAAAAAGAGGTAGATCACTACAGATTTGTACATATCAATAAACACCCAAAAACCTTACATTCATAAGACTTGTCTTGGGTAGCCACAAGACAAGAAGATCTCCTCATCTTCCCACCAGAATTTTAAAAGTTTATATAGTCAGTCTTCTGTATCTACAACTGTACTGTGCCTTTTACATAGGAACTTAAGCATTCCTCAGAATTTGGTAGCCCCGAGGGTCCTGAAGCCAATTTCTTGGAGATAGCAATATATGACCCATGGGGTATTAAAGGGGTTTAGTCATGTGTCCAGTCCAAATGGTCTCAACCCACAAAACTTTCTTTTTTAGTCCTGGAGAGGTCCAAAATCTGGGTGTTGGCAAAGTCCATTGCTTCTGGAGGCTCCAAGGACTCCATTCCAGGACTTCCTCCTTTCCCTAGCGGCTTCTGATAATTCTTGGCATCTCTTTGCTCAGAGTAGCACAGATCCAGCTTCTGCCTAGTCTGCATGTGGGTTTTCATGTGACTTCTCCCCTCAGTCTGTGTCTGTTCTCCTTTTCTGTTTCTTACAAGGACACGGTTGGACACTGGATCTATGTCAATGGATTGAGGGCCCAACCTTGGTGGCTCAATGGTGAAGAATCCACCTTCAAGTGCAGGAGACATGAGTTTAATCCTTGGTTCAGGAAGATACCCTGAAGAAGGAAATGGCAACCCACCCCAGTATTCTTGACTGGGAAATCTCATGGACAGAGGAGCCTGTAGGACTATAGTCCATGATATTGCAAAGCAGTCAGACACGACGTAGCAACTAAACAACAGTATAATGCCATTTTCTTTTAGGTAGACAGGTTTATGTAGTATTAAAACAAGTGTCTTTTTTTAAATTAAAACATTTTTATGAAGAAATTAATCAAGAGATAAATGGATAAATATTCCGTGAGGTTTAGATGTCAATGAACTGGAAGAACTGAAATGTTCCTACACACAACATAAATGTATGAAACTTTAAAATTTCATTCTCTACTTATTTGGAGTTATTGTTATTTGTTCTTGTTAAAGCTAACCCTGAATATTCATTGGAAGGACTGATACTGATGCTGAAGTTGAAGCTCCAATGCTTTAGCCACCTGATGCAAAGAGCTGACTGATTGGAAAAGATCCTAATGCTGGGAAAGATTGAAGGCAGGAGAAGGGGGTGTCAGAGTATGAGATGGTTGGATGGCATCACTGACTTAATGGACATGAGTTTGAGCAAACTCTTGGAGATAGTGAAGGACAGGGAAGACCAGTGTGCTGCAGCCCATGGGGCCACAAACAGTCACACATGACTTAGCAACAGAACAACAACAAAAAGTTAACTCTTGGGCGTCCTAGGTGGTGCTAGTGGTAAAACCCTGCCTGCCAATGCAAAAGACATAAGACACATGGGTTCGATCTCTAGGTCAGGAAGATCTCCTGGAGGAGGGCATGGCAACCACTCTATTATTCTTGCCTGGAAAATCCCATAGACAGAGGAACCTGGTGGGCTATGGTCCATAGGGTGGCAAAAGGTCGGACACAACTGATGTGACATAGCACACATGCACCCAAAGTTAACTCTTAACTGATTTTTAAAACATTAAATTGACAATGTCAAAGTAAAAAAGTATTTAGCTCTTCTCATAGTGAAGGGAATGAATGGATCCAATCCATTAAAATGGAATCCTGTAAATAGATAAGCATGTCATTTCTATGTTAAAATATAAAAACGTTTTAAAAATTCCTTCCAGCTTTAGAACAGCATCACTCTCTTACTTTATACTAAAAAAATCCTATAAATTAAATATTTCATTAAATTTTTATTTCTTTCACCTATTTAATGGAGCAAATGTACAAGGTTTTACTAGACTATACCACTACCTATGAAAATTAATCATTTTTATATTAAACTTGAAGATTGTCATTTATTTACTGGCCTGAGGCAACACATGTTTTACTTTTCTTATCCAAGTATTAAAGAACTCCCATAAAGTAAATGAGTTTCTAACATTAAGTGTTATAGAGAAATGAAGGAGTAAACCTTTCTGAAAGCTGGAACAGGAATGGTTTGTATACACCAGGTTGTATTGAAATACACTCAAATAGAAATCAGGAAACTTGACATATTTTTTTTTTTTAATGGCAGGAGTCAAGAAAGATGAACTATGTGGGTTCCTTGGATGGAGAGGCAGATAAAATTGCAGGAGATCTTGGATGTTCCTCTACTTTTATTGTGCTTTCTTTTGTCAATAATTATTATATTACTGGTGAGTGTATGTGTATGTGTGTGTGTGTGTGTGTGTGTGTGCATTTATGTGAATGTGTGTTTCCCTGTTACAACTTTGTTTTTAGGCTTTAATGTGTCAGTCTTCCTGGAGACTATGACTGGGGACTCATAAAGGATATCAAATTGTATTTGGTGACATTGAACCTTAGATTCCTACTAGTTGTGACAATTTCTTAGACTTTCCTTGTTTTTTCATGACCTTGTTGAGTTCTGGTAAGATATTTTGTAGAAAGCCCTCAATTTTGATTTGTTTCATTATCTGATGATTTTCTCATAATTCTTTGAGATGGAAAACTGCAGAGGTAAAATGGCGTTCTACTTATATAAAAACACATTCTATCAACATGACTTATCATTGTTGCTACTGACTTTGATTGCTTGGCTGCAAAAGTGTTTGTTAGGCTTCTCTAATGCAAAATTACTCTTTTTCACTCATTTTCCATACTGTTCTCTTTGGAAGGAAGTCACTATGGTCACTATGTGCAGCTCATAATGAGTGATGAGTTATGTTTCACCTCTTTGTGGGGAGTGTAAATGATTTGAATTCTACATGGAATATTCTTCTTCCTCTTCAACTGTTTATTGTTTATTTGTATCAGTGTGAACTCATGGGTGTTTATTCTATAATTTGGGTTAAAGCCCAGTTTTACTTTATTTTGTTGTGCAAAATAAAGCTATTTGCTGTTGAGAACTTTCAGTCCTTTCTTATAACCCACTGATATACATACATACATACGTACATCTTGAAGGAGGTGATGCAGAGGATGTGGCCACTGACTGGACCCAGACAATTAGAAGCTCCTCACCATTCCCCATCCTTGGAATGTAACTTCTGTGCTTCACTCTCACAGCTGGAATCGTTTCAAGAACCCAGCCTCTAGAGGGAAAACTCTCAATATCATCTTATGAAGCAACCATCACCCTGATACCAAACCCAGGCAAAGGCACTACCAAAAAGTAAAATTACAGGCTAGTACCTTTGATGAATGTAGGTTCAAAACTTCTTAAGAAAATATTAGCAAACTGAATCCAACAGCACATAAAAAAAATCATACAGGAAATCAAGTTAGATTCATCCCAGTGTCACAATGAGGGTTCAACATACAAAAATCAAACACTGTGATATACCATATTAATAAAAGAAAAGACAAAAATAACATGATCTTTTAAATATATAAAGAAAAAGCATTTGATAAAATCCAACATTAATTCATGATAAAAACTCTTACCAAAGTGAGTATAGAGGGAATATATTTCAACATAATAAAAGCCCTTTATGAAAAACCCACTGCCAACATAATACTCAGCAGTGGAAACTGAAACCCTTCCTGCTAAACTCTGGAATGAGACAAGGATGCCCACTCTCACTACTTCCATTCAACATAGTATTAGAAAATCTACTCACAGTAATAAGACAAGAAAAAGGATAGAAAAGATATCCAAATTTGAAGGGAAGAGGTAAAATAATCATCACATGCATATGACATGATACTCTACATAGAAAGCCCTAAAGACCCACAAAAACTACTAACTTACTTACTTAAGTTTACAGAATACAAGTTTAAGATACAAAAATTTGTTGCATTTCACTGACATGAAATATCAGAAAGAGAAAAAAATCACTTTTCAAATTGCATCAAAATACTTAGGAATAAACCTATCTAAGGAGGTGAAAAAGTAATATACTGAGAACTATAAAACATTGCTAAAGGAAATTGAATATAATTCAAAGAAATGAAAATATATATCCTGCTCTTGGATTGAATTGGAAGAATTATTGATAAAATGGCTATGTTTAATTAAACATGCTATAGATTTAATATGTTCCCTATAAAATTACTCATGACATTTTTCATAGAAGTAGAAAAAATTAATCCTAAAATTTATATTAAACCATAAAAGACCTAGAATTGCTAAAGCAGTCCTTCAGAATAAGAACAAAGCTGGAGGCAAAACCCTCCCAAATACTAGGCAACATTGCAAAGCTACAGTCACCAAAACAATAATGGCACAAAAACATGTATATATGGAACAATGAAACAGTATATAGGGCCAAGAAATAAATCTACATACCTACAGTTAATTAATCTTTGATAAAGTAGGCAAGAATACACAATGGAGGAAAGACAATTTCTTCAGCAAGTGGTGCTGGGAAAGCTGTATAGCTGCTGGTAAATCAATGAAGCTAGACTATTCCTTCACACCATACACAAAAATAAACTCAAAATGGCTTAAAGATTTGAGTGTAAGACGTGATACCAAATAACTCCTTGAAAAGAACATAGGCAAAACATTCTCTGACATAAATCATAGCAATGTTATCTTATGTCAGTCTCCCAAGGCAATAGAAATGAAAGAAAAAATAAACAAATAAGAAGGAAACTATTAACAAAACAAAAACCCACAGGGTGAGAGAAAATATTTGCAAACAATGTGAGTAAAATAGGATTATTTTCTAAAATATACAAACAGCTTATAGAAGTCAAATCCGAACAAACAATAACAGCAACAACAACAACAACAACAAAAAAAAAAACAATCAAAAATGGGCAGAAAGCCTAAACAGACCTTCTCCAAAGAATGCAAACTGATGACCAGTAGACACATAAAAACATGCTCAACATCAGTAATTATCAGAGATGCAAATCAAAACCACAATGAGGCATCACTTCACAGTGGTCAGAATGGCCATCAATGAAAGCTCTACAAATAATAAAGTTTGGAGAGTATGTGGAGAAAAGAGAACTTTTATATGATGTTATTGAGCATGGAAATTGGTGCAGCCACTATGAGAACAGTATGGAGGTTCCTCAAAACACTAAAAATAGAGTTACCATATGATATAACAATCCTACTACTAGGGGTATATCTGGAAATAACCCTGATTAGAAAAGATACAAGCACTTCAATGTTAATAGCAGCACTATTCACAAAAAAACAAGACTAAGTATCCATTGACAGATAATATATATGCATGCAGATGATATGTATGCATATATATATACAGACACGTGTGCGCATGAGTGCTAAGTCACTTCAGGTTTGTCAGTCTCTTTGTGACTCTATGGACTGTAGCCCATCAGGCTCCTCTGTCCATGTGATTCTCCAGGCAAGAACACTGGAGCGGGTTGGGCTGCCATTCCCTCCTTCAAGGGATCTTCCTGACCCAGGGATGGAAACTGTGTCTCTTATGTCTTCTGCATAAGTGAGTTATTTATCAGTAATGCCACTTGGGAACCCCTCCTACACCCTGCTCAGTGGAATACTACTCAACCATAAAAAGAATGAAATTATGCCTTTTGCAGCAACCATCTCTAGGATGGTCCTAGAGATTATCATATTAAGTTAGATAGAGGCTTCCCAGGTGGAGCAGCAATAAAGAATTTGCCTGCCAATGCAAGAGACACAATAGGCACAGCTTCCATTCCTGGATTGGGAAGATTCCCTGGAGTAGGAAATGGTAGCTTGCTCCAGTATTCTTGCCTGAAAAATTCCATGAACAGAGGAGCCTGGTGGGCTATAATCCATGGGGTTACAAAGGGTCGGTCACGATTGAGCAACTAAGCATAAAAGTCAAATAGAGTAAGAAAAATGTCATTTGATATTACTTGTATGCAGGATCTTAAAAAATGATGCAAATGAACTCATTTGCAAAGCAGAAACAGACTCATAGGCAAAAGAGACAAATTTATGGTTACCAAAGAGGAAAGGGAAGTGGGGGAGGGATAAATTTGAAGGTTTGGTTTAGTAGACACAAACTATCACATATATAAATATAAACTACAAGTTTCTATTGTATAGCAGACAGAACTATATTTAATAATCTTAAACTATAGTGGAAAACAATATGAAAAAGTATCTATCTATATATATATAACTGACTATATATATGTATATCTATCTATCTATCTGAATCTCTTTGTTGTACATCAGAAACTAACACATTGTAAATCAGCTATACTTCAATAATAAGAAAAGAGATCACACACAGGACTTGGGTGCAAGGCCTCTTTTGGGTACTGGGTTCTTCTGGTGACACTATCAAAATAATATTATGTGAGATGTATTATGTATATTTCTAGGCAGAAAGAAGTGATAAAGATTTTATTGTTGATTTTATTCACTTGTTTATTTACTTACTGTATTCTTGTTTTATTCACTTTGAGGACAGAAAAAGAATTATGGAAACACAATGGCAGCCCTTTTAATTCACTGAGTGCACTTTGTCCATTAGAAAAAATACTGCCTTGTTTATAGTATGCAAAATCAGATTCATTTTTCCCACCACAGAAAAGCAAATTTCTCAATATCCAGCATGTGTCTTGCCTTTTACTTAGTGAGTGAATTAGGTGGGTGTGGCACAGCTACATATATATATCTTCTACAACAAGACCATATATATATTCCAAGACATATGTGTGTGTGTATATATATATATATATGTCTTATATGATATGACTCCTATATCTCTTGGAATTTCCTAAATGATAGAAAACACGGAAGCATTATTTTCTTTTTTTTTTTTTTTCCTATGAAGCAACTCTATAAAAATTGCCACACTTCTAGTTAAAATTCTAGTTAAAAACCTAGATACTTTCAGGATGGAAGCTGTTTGTCAAAAAGACCAAATTTTAACTAGAAGTATGGCAATTTAAACCCCACTTTCCCAACCTCTGAGAGAGGAGAGGCAAACCCAGAGAAGCCCCACCCATACCTTCCCCCACACTTTACCCTACACACTTGTTCCTTTTGGCTGTTCCTGAGTTGTAGCATTTATAATAAACTAGCAAGAGTAACTAAAGTGCTTTCCTGAGTTCTGAGAGCCTATCCTGGCAGATGATCAAACTCCAGGAAGGAATCTTAGGAACTCTTTATTCACAGCATGTCAGTGAAAATATGAGTAGCCTGGAACTTACAATTGGCATCTGAAATGTGATAATCCAGTGGGACTGAACTCTTTAGCTTATGGGATCTTATTCAACCTTCAGGTAAACAGTGTCAGAATTTAATTGAGTTTTTAGACTCCCAGTTGGTGTCACAGAATTGAAGAAATGGTGTTGGGTAAGGCACCATAAAATTTGTGTCTGAAGGAGGAAACAACCTCTCTGTTCTAAGAACTCAAAACAATTGATTAATCAATAAATAAAATTTACTTGCTAGCTTCTAGATTAAAATATTTATAGATTTTATGGAGGATATGTTAGTTTAGATAGAGCCCCTTAATGAACATCTAGACAATTTGCATTTTTGAAAGTATTTTTAACAAAATAGATCATTTATATGCTGTGCTGTATTAAGTTGCTCAGTCACGTTCTACTCTTTGTGACCTATAGATTGTACCTGCCAGGATTCTCTCCATGGGGATTCTCCAGCAAGAGTATTGGAGTGGGTTGCCATGCTCTCCTCCAGGGGATCTTCCCAACCCACGGATTGAGCCCAGGTCTCCTGCATTCTAGGAAGATTCTTTATCATTTGAGCCATCAGGGAAGCCCAAGAATATTGCAGTAGGTAGCCTATCCCTTCTCCAGGGGAACTTTGTGATCCAGGAATAGAACCGGGGTTTCTTGCATTGTAAGTGGATTCCTTACCAGCTGAGCTACCAGGGAAGAATTTATATAAATTGCCACATTAACGCAGAGATGATAAATATCATAGAAATTCCAGGCATATACAGGTCAAAATCACAAACAGATGACAGACAATTAGGAAAATTCTTCCTGTGTTACAAGACTAGTGTATGTCTTTGACTCTCCTCTGGGCAGTGAAGAGCACAGTCTGGAGTAAATCTCACCATTTCTCTGACCAGTGGCATCATTGTGGGTCCCTCTGATGTTTTCTCAGTTTCCTTCTTTACACAGGCAAGAGAAATTTTATTGTTTCACCCAGGTTCCTTCCAAATCCTTCCTCTCTCTCTCTCTCTCTCTCACACACACACACACACACACACACACACACACACACCTTGAAAGACATTCAAACACACAGAAACACACACACACACACACACACCTTGAAAGACATTCAATGTCTCACTGAATTTTACAGAAAAATTCTGAATCATACGGAATAAAGAGGAGAACAATGGTGAGTACAGTCAGCTATTCTGCTCCTAATTTAACTGCTGTGTTGCCTTTGGACTATGGTGGGAAGCAATGTGTGGATGGAGTTACTGCTTAGAACTGTAACTGTATGATAAGCTCTTAAGGAATCTGGTATATGACTCCTCTTTAGCATTCTGGTTATAAATGGAGCCTATGTCTTTAAACTCCATGTAAAATGTCACCAACCTAATTCTTTCATCACAATTGGCTAGAGCAAGAAATGGCATTAAGGCACTGAAGTATGTGATATTATGATCTATAAGAAACATATATTTGGTTTTCATCCATGTTGTTTGCACAGAGCTCCTAAAACCCTTGGAATTTCCTCAGATGAGAAACTCCTTCTTGACTCTAATGAAGTAACTTTTAGAAATCACCCAGTGATGGTGATTGGTTGCCAATGAACCAACTATATGATTGAAACATTGAAACCATGTGATTGAAGGGTTGAAACCTTCAGTAATATCCCTAACCTTTAGGAAAGAGGACAGGGCTGGAGATTGAATTCAAACACCAATGATCAGTGATCTAATCAATCATACCTATGTAATGAAGCTTCCATAAAACCTCAAAAGACATACTCTGGAGAATTTCCAAGATGGTGAGCTTGATGTGGTGCTGGGAGTGTGATGCACCCAGAGAGCATGGAAGTTCTGTGTCTCTTGCTCACACCTTTTCCCTAGAAATCTCTTCCATTTGGCCATCCCTGATTTGTAGTCTTTTATAATAAACTGGTAATCTAATAAGTAAATTATTTCTCTGAGTTGTGTAAACTGCTCAAGCAACTTAATCAAACCTACGAAGGGGGTCATGGGAACCTCCAATGTATAGCTAGTTGGTCAGAAGCACAGAAAGAAACCTGGACCTGCAACTGGCATCGGAAATGAGGGCAGTCTTGTTTGCTGAGCCATTAACCTATGAGATCTGCTGCTATTTCCAGGAAGAAAGTGTCAGATTTGGGTTAATTGCTTGATGGTGTGGAAAAACACACATCAGAATTGGTATCAGAATTGGAATGGTTTTGCTTGCAATAGCAGCTAGTGTTACTAAATAGTAAATAAACTGACAATAAAAGCTAGGTACTGTCAGCATTAAAAAAAAAAAAACACAAAAGTAAAATTTGAAGCATTAGTTTAGTGCTAGACACTAGGCAACAAGGAAACACATTACTTAAGAAAGATTAAGATTAAGAAAATACATTAATCTGGTCTCAGATATTTGGCAAAATTGCCATGTGCAATAACTTAGAAGGAAGATTTTGCCCACTGAGCTGTGGCTCACAGTAAAATGGTTGGAAAGGTCCAGTGGCATCGTGAGTTGGCTTCAAATCATGGCCTTTAGCAAAGTTTTACAAGAAAGAGGTCAGTTCAGGAGAGAATCAGCTGGTTTTCAAACAGAAGTTGAAGTAGAAAATCCAAAAAAAAAAAAAAAAAAAAAAAAGGACTTTAGAGTGTTGGAAAAATAAAGTGCCTCTGGACTCTAATAGGAAGAACTATGGGTATAATTTCTGGCATATGAGAAGGTCTAGAAATAAACACACCTAGACCCTACAGTAGGGAGGGGATGAAGTAAAAAAAAAAAATCTGTCCTTTCCTGTTCATAGGTCTCTGGATTGACACATTACACAGTAAGAACTACCTCTGGACTTAACAGAGGTCACAAGATCATTAACTTCAAGTGCAATAACATGATTAAATGAAATTTTGGGGAGTCTTAGAACAAGGGGATATGTGCATTTCTAATGTAGGAAAGATATGAAAATTTATGACCAGAGGACACAAATTTCACACTGATTTTAAACATGACTACACTAATTTTCTTCCTTGACCTAAGTCCTTTTGCAGCTAAACTTGGCAGTTTGTCTCGTTAAGAAGTGGAGTTTAATTTCTTACATCTTGAATCTAGACTGACCTTGGGTTTTTGTTTTTGTTTTTTTGACCAACAGAATGCAGGAGAGGTAAAAGTAAGCCATTTTGAAGCCTGAGCCTCTAAAGGCTGTGTGTACTTCTGCTTTTCTTCTGGTAATCCTGCTGCCCAGATGGACAAGCCCAGGGTAGATTTCTGGATGATAAAAGACAGGGGACCAAGTCACTTCACTGCTACAATCGATGGCCAACTCAGATTAGCAAGTGAGGCCATCTAGACTAGTTAGACTCCACTAATCCACCAGCTAATCACATATACAAGAGTTTACTTCAGTTCAGTGAAGCTTAACCAGGTCCAGCCAACTCTCTATAGCATTTTGAGAAATAATAAATAATTGCTTTTTAAAACTAATAAATTTTAATGTGTTATTTTTACATAGCAATAACTAATACAAGTACTAAAATGGTGAAATATTGATGGAAATTTTGAATATAACTGGTACCAAGCTTGAGAAAGAAAGACAAAGATGGAGAATAAAGCAATGACATGAAGAGAAGGTGCTATTAGTGTACTTAATTTGAGGGCTTTGAGAAGTTAAGAAATGGTAAAAGGGCATCCATCCTATAGTAAAATGAGGACAGGAAAAGGAAGAAAGCATATATGAGCAAGGGAAATAGGAGAATACCAAAAATCCTCTGTGGTATTTCTTTTTTTGCTTGCTAGGATCGAATTTAACTCATTGTGGATGGTTACACAGAATACAAGTGAAGAATCAGAGCTAAAATCAGTATGAATGGATTCTTGAGAAAATAACAGAAAACCACTGAAAATTATCTACATTCTCTAAAACTTTAAGCAGTTGAAGTATATAAACAATATAAGTCATGGTCTCTATTCACAAAGAAGCTGAGTTTAATGAGAAAGCAAGAGGCACATATATTAGGTATTAACAAGAAAGCAATATTGTATTAATAAGGTGCAAAGCATTGCTCCATCTGAGTTATGCAAGAGAAGAGAAAGAGACACTAGAGTTGACTTGTCCAGTTACCACTAATATATAGGATGCTCTATGCAGTATCTGTGTTGATAATAACCTGGATTATACAGGAACATATCAAATGAGTAACATGCTATGCCTGCAATGGAGGACATGCTTCAAAAAAAAAAAAAAAAGGATATTAGTTATTCTAAGCTGTGCTTGTTAAAGGAAAGACCCTTAAGTATATTCCAATATAATAGTAACCAAGTTGGTAACTTTTCTCTGCGTAAGAATTAAAAATTGATGCAATGAAGCACAACACTGAAAAATTATAAAACAACAGAGATGAAGAAAATCAATTGAACTGGGGTTGGGGGTATTACACATACAAGAAATGAGATTGGAGTAAAATTAGACTTTTCAAAAGTAACACTGAATCAAGAAGAGTTGTGGAAAGCCTTCACAGACCATATGAAAATTATTTTAATGTATTTTTAATTCTAACAGGTTGGAGGCATCTTGAAATGTGTAAACAAATGTACATCTACTGCACACTTTAAAGAAGTTTTTGATGATGAACATCAACAAAATGAGGGTAAGACTAAGAAAGATGGTGTGAGTAGGAATTATACAATGATTGAACAGTAAGTAAATGTTCCAGAATAACAATTATTTCAGAGACCTAAAGAAAAAAAAAATTCCTGAATGTAGCACATATGGCAAAAATAATACCCAGAATAGAAAGTTGAAAGACAAGTTAGTATATGATAGATGAATAGGAAGATGCACACTGAAAAGGAAGAAGGGAATGAATTGGTGGATTATATTACACATTAGCCTTCTAAAGAAAATTGTTAATGGATGTATGACAATTTTAGGGAAATTATGAATAGATAAGTAGAAAATTATAAAATAAAAAAACTGTTAATATAATTTCAATAACAACAAAAGTTATTGTAAGATAAGTTATCATAATAAAATATTTGTCAAATCATCAAATAATGATTATACAAATATAATTAAATCCTACCTATTGCCTTAACTACTTTTTAAAATTTAGTTTATTTTTAAAAAATACATTTGGTGTAGTAACAAATATCCATATTGCAGCTTGGCATTGAAGAACAGAAGTATAGTGGTAGGACTGGAAGACTGGAACAACAGAAAGAAGGCACTCACTGATAAAATAATCATGATATAATAAGGTCTGTGTGTTCACTAAACATCTCTGATTCTGTGAATCTCTGGATCTCATGATTTGACTTTTATGACAACCAGGTGAAGACAAAAAGTGAGTATGCAGAAAGTCCTTTGGATTCTCTAAAATTAAATGTATTAAAGACACTTATTCTTGCTCTCTTGATTTTTTTCATGCTAGGCAAAATCCTTTTTTCTTAATGTTATTACATCTCTATGAACTTCCTTTATACTGTATTACAAAAATGTCTCTAACCTATATATTTACCCTCCATTTATATTTAGATCAAATTCTGTAAATAATGGCCATTCCTTTTTTTCCTACTTTATATAACACAATTATACTTCTGTAGATATTCTTGTACATCAATGTGGACAAAATGTATCTTAAATATCTATGAGTAAGTTGAACTAGTGCTGGAGCGGTGGCTGCATGGGGCTGGAGCAACTCTGAGGAGATATCCCACATCCAAGGGCAAAGGAGATGCCCCAGAAAGATGAAGAAGGCACAAAATCATGTTTAGAATCAAAGCCCATACCCACCAGAGATGCTCAGAGGGCTCAAACATACCTTGTGCATACCAGGACACAAGGACCCTGCAGAGACTGAGACAGAACTGTGTTTGGGTGTCTCCTGAGGAGGTACAGGTCAGCAGTGGACTGCTGAAGGGGCAGGGGCTCTCTCTGCAGCAGACTAGGGTATGGCATAAGCCCTTTTGGAGGAAGTCGCCATTAACCCACCACAGAGCCACCAGAACTTACAGAGGACTGGGAAAACAGACTCTGGAAAGGCACAAACAGAAATTTGTGTGCACCAGGACCCAGAAGAAAGGAGCAGTGACCCCAAAGGAGATTGACCCAGACTTGCCCGTGAGTGTCCAGGAGTCTCTGGCAGAGGCATGGGTCGACAGTGGCCTGCTGCAGGGTTGGAGGCACTGAGTATAGCAATGTGTGCAACCTTTTGAGGGAGGCCCCCATTATATTCATTACCTCCACCATAGTTTGGCCTCAGGTCAAAAAACAGGGAGGGAACACAGCCCCACCCAACAACAGAAAATTGGATTAAAGATTTACTGAGCATGGCTGCCCCTCTCTTCAGAACAAGACCCAGTTTCCCACTCAGTGAGTCCCTCCCATCAGGAAGCTTCCATAGGCCTCTTATCCTTCTCCATCAGAAGGCAGACACAGAAAACCACAATTACAGAAAAACAACCAATCTGATCACATGGACCACAGCCTTGTCTAACTCAATGAAAGGATGAGCCATGCCATGCACGGCCACTGAAGATGGATGGGTCATGGTGGAGAGGTCTGGCAAAACATGGTCCACTGGAGAAGGGAATGGCAAACCACTTCAGTATTCTTGCATTGAGAACCCCATGAACAGTCTGAAAAGGCAAAAAGATAGGACACTGAAAGATGAACTCCTCAAGTGGATAGGTGTCCAATATGCTACTGGAGATCAGTGGAGAAATAACTCCAGAAAGAATGAAGGGATGGAGTCAAAGTGAAAACAACATCCAGCTGTGGATGTGACTGGTAATGGAAGTAAAGTCTGATGCTGTAAAGAGCAATATTGCATAGGAACCTGGAAAGTTTAGGTCCATGAATCAAGGCAAATTAGAGGTCGTCAAACAGGAGATGGCAAGAGTGAATATCAACAATTTAGGAATCAGTGAATAAAATGGACTGGAATGGGTGAATTTAACTCAGATGACCATTATATCTACTACTATGGGCAGGAATCCCTTAGAAGAAATTGAGTAGCCCTCATCATTAACAAAAGAGTCTGAAATGCAGTACTTGGATGCAATCTCAAAAATGACAGAATGATCTCTGTTCGTATCCAAGGCAAACCATTCAATATCACGGTAATCCAGGCCTATGCCCCAACCAGTAACACTGAAGAAGCTATAGTT
Organism: Capra hircus; assembly: GCF_001704415.2. Taxonomy (NCBI): domain Eukaryota; kingdom Metazoa; phylum Chordata; class Mammalia; order Artiodactyla; family Bovidae; genus Capra; species Capra hircus. The sequence continues at coordinate 17,546,146 of NC_030831.1, read as the reverse complement.
GAATGGTTCTATAAAGACCTACAAAACCTAAAACTAACACCCAAAAAAGATATCCTTTTCATTACAAGGGACTGGAATGCAAAAATAGGAAGTCAAGAAATACCTGGTGTAATAGGTAAATTTGGCCTTGGAATACAGAATTAAGCAGGACAAAGGCTAACAGTTTTACCAAGGGAATGCACTGGTCAAAGCAAACACCCTCTTCCAACAACACAAGAGAAGACTCTACACATGGACATCACCAGATGGTCAACACCAAAATCAGATTGATTATATTCTTTGCAGCCAAAGATGGAGAAGCTCTATACAGTCAACAAAAACAAGACTGGGAGCTGACTATGGTTCAGATCATGAACTCCTTATTGCCAAATTCAGACTTAAGGTGAAGAAAGTAGGGAAAACCACTAGACCATTCAGATATGACCTAAATCAAATCCCTTATGACTCTACAGTGGAAGTGACAAATAGATTCAAGGGATTAGATCTGATAGGGAGAATGCCTGAAGAACTATGGACAGAGGTGCATGGCATTGTACAGAAGACAAGGAGAAAGACCATCCCTAAGAAAAAGAAAGGCAAAATGATTGTCTAAAGGGGCCTTACAAACAGCTTTGAAAAGAAGAGAAGCAAAAGGCAAAGGATAAAAGAAAAGATATACCCATTAGAATCCACAGTTCCGAAGAATAGCAAGGGAGATATGAAAACATTTTTCAGTGATCAATGCAAAGAAATAGAGGAAAACAATAAAAGGGGAAAAACTGGAGATCTCTTCAAGAAAATTAGAGATACCAAGGGAACTTTTCATGCAAAATGTGTGCAATAAAGAACAGAAAGTTTGTAGACTTAATAGAAGCAGAAGATATTAAGAAGAGGTGGCAAGAATACACAGAAGAATTATACAAAAAAGATCTTCACGACCCAAATATCCACGATGGTGTGATCACTCACCTAGAGGCAGACATTCTACAGTCCAAAGTCAAGTGGGCCTTAGGGAAGCATCACTACAAACAAAGCAAGTGATGGTGATGGAATTCCAGCTGAGCTATTTCAAATCTTAAAAGATGATGCTGTGAAGGTGCTGCACTCAATATGCCAGCAAATTTGCAAAACTCAGCAGTGGTCACTGGACAGGAAAAGGTCAGTTTTCATGTCAATCCCAAAGAAAGGCATTGCCAAAGAATATTCAAACTATTGACAATAGCCCTTATCTAACACACTAGCAAAGTAACTCTCAATATTCTCCAAACCAGGCTTCAACAATACATGAATAATGAGCTTCCAGATGTTCAAACTGGATTTAGAAAAGGCAGAGATCAAATTGCCAACATCTGTAGGATCATTGAGAGAGTAAGAGAGTTCCAGAAACACACACACTCACACACACACACACACACACACACACACACACACACACAATCTATCTCTGCTTTATTGACTATGCCAAAGCGTTTGACTGTGTGGATCACAACAAACTGTGGAAAATTCTTCAAGAGTTGGGAATATCAGACCACCTTAGCTGCCTCCTCAGAAATCTGTATGCAGGTCAAGAAGCAACAGTTAGAACTGGACATGGAACTAACGGATTGGTTCCAAATCAGGAAAGGAGTATGTGGAGGCTGTATATTGTCACCCTGTTTACTTAGTTCACTTCAGTTAAGTACCTCATGAGAAATGCCGGGCTGAATGAAGCACAAGCTGAATCAAGATTGCCGGGAGAAATATCAGTAGCCTCAGATATGTTGATGACGCTACCCTTATGGCAGAAAACAAAGAAAAACTAAAGTGCCTCTTGATGAAAGTGAAAAAGGAGAGTGAAAACATTGGCTGAAAATTCAATACTCAAAAAACAAAGATCAAGTTATCTGGTCCAATCACTTCATGGCAAATAATTGGGGTAATAATGGAAATAGTGAGAGACTTTACTTTTTGGGGTGCTCCAAAATCACTGCATGCAAAGATGGGCTTGATAAAGGACAGAAATGGTATGGACCTAACAGAAGCAGAAGATATTAAGAAGCGGTGGCAAGATACACAGAAGAACTGTACAAAATAGATCTTCATGACCCAGATAATCATGATGATGTGATCACTAATGTAGAGCCAGACATCTTGGAATGTGAAGTTAAGTGGGCCTTAGAAAGCATCACTACCAACAAAGCTAGTGGAGGTGATGAGATTCCAGTTGAGCTGTTTCAAATCCTGAAAGATGATGCTGTGAAAGTGCTGCACTCAATATGCCAGCAAATTTGGAAAACTCAGCAGTGGCCACAGGACTGGAAAAGGTCAGTTTTCATTCCAATCCCAAAGAAAGGCAATGCCAAAGAATGCTCAAACTACTGCACAATTGCACTCATCTCACATGCTAGTAAAGTAATGCTCAAAATTCTCCAAGCCAGGCTTCAGCAATACGTGAAATCCTTGATGTTCAAGCTGGTTTTAGAAAAGGCAGAGGAACCAGAGATCAAATTTCCAACATCCACTGGATCATGGAAAAAGCAAGAGACTTCCAAGAAAACATCCATTTCTGCTTTATTGATTATGCCAAAGCCTTTGACTGTGTGAATCACAATAAACTGTGGAATATTCTGAAAGAGATGGGAATACCAGACCACCTGACCTGCCTCTTGAGAAATCTGTATGCAGGTCAGGAAGCAACAGTTAGAACTGAACATGGGACAACAGACTGGTTCCAAATAGGAAAAGGAGTACATCAAGGCTGTATATTGTCACCCAGCTTATTTAACTTCTATGCAGAGTACATCATGAGAAATGCTGGACTGGAAGAAACACAAGCTGGAATCAAGATTGCTGGGAGAAATATCAATAACCTCAGATATGCAGATGACACCACCCTTATGGCAGAAAGTGAAAAGGAACTAAAAAGCCTCTTGATGAAAGTGAATGTGGAGAGCGAAAAAGTTGGCTTAAAGCTCAACATTCAGAAAACGAAGATCATGGCATCTGGTCCCATCACTTCATGGGAAATAGATGGGGAAACAATAGAAACAATGTCAGACTTTATTTTTTGGGGCTCCAAAATCACTGCAGATGGTGACTGCAGCCATGAAATTAAAAGGTACTTAATCCTTGGAAGAAAAGTTATGACCAACCTAGATAGTATATTCAAAAGCAGAGACATTACTTTGCCGACTAAGGTCCGTCTAGTCAAGGCTATGGTTTTTCCTGTGGTCATGTATGGATGTGAGAGTTGGACTGGGAAGAAGGCTGAGCGCCGAAGAATTGATGCTTTTGAACTGTGGCGTTGGAGAAGACTCTTGAGAGTCCCTTGGACTGCAAGGAGATCCTCATGCGAACAGTTGATTCATTGGAAAAGACTGATGCTGGGAGGGATTGGGGGCAGGAGGAGAAGGGGACAACCGAGAATGAGATGACTGGATGGCATCACAGACTCGATTGATGTGAGTCTGAGTGAACTCCGGGAGTTGGTGATGGACAGGGAGGCCTGGCATGCTGCGATTCATGGGGTCTCAAAGAGTCGGACACGACTGAGTGACTGAACTGAACTGAACTGAAAATCACTGCAGATGGTGACTGCAATCATGAAATTAAAAGACGTTTGCTCTTTGGAAGAAAAGCTATGACCGAAACTAGACAGCATATTAGAGAGCAGAGACATTTCTTTGCCAAAAAAGACCCATCTAGTCAAAGCTATGGTTTTCCCATTAAACATGTATAGATGTAACAAAGAACATACTTGTATGTATTTGTTAAGTGAGGTGTTATATAGTATACAGCAAGGAAAATGAATAGACTACAGGTATGCATAATTTCAGATGACTGAAAAAAAATAGAACCATATAGTTGAAAACACAATATATTCCTTTTACTGGACTCTGTACGCTTGTGCTTTTCTTCCTTTTGATGGAGTTCGATGTTTCTTCTGATAGTCTTTTGAGTATTTTTTTGCATATATGCACAAATATGCACATGTCTTTCTTTTTAAAATAGAAGGAATCATGTTCCATATGTTATTCTGTGACTTTTTTTTTTTTGCTTATAATTATATCTTGAAGGTCTTTCCCATTGATGATGCATGTCTTTCTAACACTTCTTAATAGTTATTCTATACTCAGAGTAGAGCCATACTATAGTTATTGATTCTTTTTTTGATAAGCATATATATTGTTTCCATTTTATACCCATGACAAATATACTACAATGAGAACACCTGCATATTTGGACAAGTGTATAAGTATTTTTATAGGCCAAATTATTAGAAATAGAATTAGTAGGCCAAAGTTTACAAATATTTAAGACTAGCTAGTTTACTTCAAAAAGCTAATACCAAATAGCTGTTAATAATCCTTATCAATATTTGTTCATAAAATTGTCTAGTCACTAAGTTTTTGATGTTGTGAAACATCATATACTTATTTTCAGTGTAAATATTTGTGCCAGACCAAGCAGAAAAGTCAGAAACATGTGACTTGCTATGATCACCTCTCTGCTTCTATTAGACATCAAAACAAAAAATCAATTTATGTTGCTTTATAGTCAGTAGTCATATGTGTTATATTTGTAAACAATTTATGTTTTAAGACTAGTTAGAAATGAGAATTCTCCTTAAGAATTACCTCATGATACACATTTGCTGGGAAAAAAAAAAAAATAGATGAGCCCCACACTGTGTCAAGTATGTGCAACTGCAAGAAGCTAGTTCTATATATTATTACATTAAAAAAATGGAGTTCAGACAAGAATTGGTATCAAAACTCTGTTTTTTCAATTGATGGATTGTTTGCTGTGGAGTTAAGATGTGTAATGTTTAATTTTACATGCCAACTCAGCTAGACCATGGTACCCAAATATTTGGTCAAACACTAGTTTGGTTGTTTCCCTAAGGTATTCTTTATATGAGAGCAATATTTACATCAGTAGTGTTTGAGTAAAGCAAATTGTCCTCCGTAATATGGGTGGGTCTTATCCAGTTGAAGGCTTGAAGCAAAAACAGACTGAGGTCCCACAAGAAGGAAAATTTTGCCTCCAGACTCCTTTTATGCTTGAACTGTAATATCAGCTCTTTTCTGGATCTCCTGCCTACCCGCCTACCTTGTAGATTTTGTACTTACTGGCTTCTATGATGAGATGAGCTAATTTCTTAAAAGAAACCTCTTTTTCTCTCTCTCTAGCTGTCTTTCTTTGTATACATTCTTTCCCTGTCTCACATACACACCACCACCACACAAGCACATGAATTCTATTTATTCTATTTCTCTGGAGAGCTCTAATACAATATGTAAAGTAAAAAGAGCAAAATGCTAGGCAAGTATTTGAGCAGCTCAGGAATGTGAACTACCAGGTTTAGGTTGAGTGGCCAGAGAAATAAGCCCTAGAAATATGGACTTGGTATTTGAATTGTCATGGTTGTAGGCCTCAGTGTTCATTTTGATCTTGACATTAGGTTGCTATATACCAATCAGATTTTTCTGTATCATGTGGTCATGCATGAGGGTTTTCATCAGGCAAGCTTATTATTATTATTTTCATGAGTCAAGACTATTACAGTCTTTGTGACACATAACTTTTTAATTTTGTGACATGAAATATAATTTTCCTAGAATTTTTCCAAAATACTTAATGACTCTAATAATACGAATTGCCTGAAACTTGTTTCTCTCTCTCTCTTTTTTGTTTCCTCCTGTTTTTCAACACAGGGCTGGCTACACACACAATAGGAGCTTAACAAATGTGCATATTAACTATTCCTTGAGGAATTATGGGGAGAATGCTCGAGTTAGGGGACTAACTTGTAAGTCTTCTGATGCCAAAGGTGGTGAGTTTCAATCAGAGTGATGTCGCTGACTTCAGCATGACCCGTTAGCAACCACAGATAGTTGCGGACAGCTCAGAAATAATGCAAAGACCAAAACACAACTCATCTTCAGAAAAAGGGAATTTGGTGACTTTCTCCCAGTAGGAAAAGGCTCCTTCTTGTGGCAAGTTGAAATATAAGATTAACAAACTTTTCTCTATGGGTTTCCCCTTCGTTAAAAGACATGAGACGTGACAACTAGATGAATTCCTGAAGCAAATGAATGATGTACCTATACATACCTTCACTGAGGTAAAAATCACAACAGGATGCAATTCAAATCAAAGGAAGCAGTAGAGGGACCATACATAGTCATATTGAAGACAAGTGTTTTAATCTAATAATTAGTTTTACCATGGATCAAATACTTTTTAGTAGCTTGAAAAGAAATAGCATTTAGTTTTATTCTGATGAGGATGAAGCTTTGCTTCATTTGACCAAGGGTGTTTAAGATTTGAACAATAATGTGTAATATAGAAAGTCTTTAACAGCAACCTTTTCCTTTCTAACTAGTGCATAATATTGGTTTTGCAATCATTTAGTAATTATATGAGGAGGACATATTTATTACGAATTATTGATTTTATAATTACTGCTGCTGGTATTCACATTATTACATAATGAAAATCTTTTAATATACAATGCTCTTCACCCTCAGCTGGTGAACAGATAGTGCAATGCAATTTAGAGAGTAGCCAAGAATAGATTTTTATCGGTTTTTTTTTTTTTTTTTGGCCAACCAGCTAAATGGTTTGCTTTCTGAAAAATATTGCTAATGGCACTTAAGCAGAGAGGAATGTCCAATTTCAAGGTCATTCCTGGCAGTTGATTACAGTCACCCAATGAGCACAAGGTTCCTATTTAACTGTTAAGTTATTTTTGCTGCATTCATTGCTGGGAATTAAAAGTTATGGCTGTAAATTTGCTGCCAGCTAAATAGACATCAAAGGCCACAATCATACACTGGATCATGACACATGAAGATATATCTCTTATGAAATTGATTTTTCTCCATGTGCAAGGCAGCTTTGCATTACTCTCTTCATGGAGTTTAGCACAGGAAATGTCTAGGCAGGCCAAGTGTAATTGTCAGCATAGTTTATATTCTGAGCCGAGAACTACTTTTTATTATTTTTCCCCCTCCATGAAAATGTGCAAAACAGGTTGTCTAAGCATATATTTTGATTTCACTTGCCAACAGATTGTGAATAGCTGATTTAAGGTCACTGTTGCCCCCAAATGGGAATAGATTAGGTTTCTGAAGACCAGAAATATTAAAAAGTCTGCCCAAACAATATTTGCTGCTCACCAGAATTCAAAATTGCTGATTTTCTCCCTAGAAACATCCCATAGTGTTTTGTAAAAGCAGTAAGTCTATTATGCTATTTTAATCCATCAGATTTTCACTATCCTGAGGATAAGAGCATCAAATGGAATTACATGGACTTGATTAGTGTTTTTCTTTTCTGGGTATCCTGTTTCTATTACAGAGGGATCCACCTTTTTTTTTTTTTTCTTTCCTTTTTTTTTTTTTTTTTACAAAGAATGTAAGTTGTGTGTAAGTAAAATATCTGGAAATATCAAATCATATTTTAAATGTATGTTGGTGGAGATGCTATTTCTGAACTCCTTCATGGGAGAGCTTTATAGTCCTGGACCCTGTGCATTTCACTGGTGTGACTGGAAACTTGTCATTAAAACTGACCATTGGAGACTTGCTGACTCCAAACCCCCTTCCTTCATCTACAAAGTGAAGTTAGTTATATTTCATGTAGAAGTTAAATTCCAAACTCACCAGCTTGACTTTAAAGAGTTCTAAAATCTCACCCTAACTTTACTTTTCCAGCTTCTCTCTCACTCTCCTCCTCCTCACCCTGTAGTCAGGTTTAGTTGCTCACTTCCCATGATTTGGAATGCTCATTTGCATCCTCTTGCAGCCTTACCATCAGCTTATATATTGTCTCCTTCTCTTGCTTGCATATTAATTTGCTGTTTATACTTCACATATCAGTTTGAGACCTAAGTTCATTATGAATTTCTCTTCCTCCTCTCCTTTTAGTCTGTACAACTCCCTTAAAAACTTGGTTATATTCTAATTTCCTCATTGCTTACTTTCTATGTTAATTTGCAATGGTTTTCTTCAATTAAAAAATATTTTTCTTGAGGTTGAGGAAGCTATCCACTCCTTCATGAACATACCACTTGGACGAGAGCAGTGTTCACTAAAGCTTTGGTAAATTGAATGTGAAAGTGAAAGTCACTCAGTTGTATCCAGGTCTTTCTGACCCCATGGCCTATGTAGTCCATGGAATTCTCCAGGCCAGAATACTGGAGTGGGCAGCCATTTCCTTTTCCAGTGGATCTTCCCAACTGAAGGATGGAACCCAGGTCTCCCACATTGTGGGCAGATTCTTTACCAGTTGAGCCAAAAGAGAAGCCCAAAAACACTCGAGTGGGTAGCCTAACCCTTCTCCAGCAGATCTTCCCAACACAGGAATCGTACTGGGGTTTCCTGCACTGCATTTGGATTCTAACCAACTGAGCTGTCAGTGAAGCCCTGAGATTGAGTTCTGAGAAATGGGACTTTAGCAGTGACTAACAGGGGCAAATAACAATCAGTGAAGAATCTTATCACAACATCACAGCTCCTTAACTTGACAGAGTGATGACAGCTTTATTATCTACACTTTGGACCTAGGAGACAACCAATCTCCTTCCCACCTCAGGGTGAAGGAAAGTGCCTAAGATTTATAGAATATGTCAAGTACTGGGCTAGGTAGGCAATATCATTCATGTTACCTAACCCCTACAGTAATTCTGTGAGGTAGGCATTATAATGCCCATTTTATATAAAAAAGAAATGAGATTCAGAGAAGTGAAGTAGCATAGCCAAGGCCATAAAGTTAGCAAAAATGTCAGGAAATATCAGAATCCTGACCTTGAAGTCTGTACTCAATTTCCCATTGCCTTCCTTGATATTCCACTAATATACAGAAGGGATTTCATATATGTTAAATGAATAAATAGTCTAAGGAAATTTTCAAAGAGGAATATCATTGTGTCACCATTTAAAGCATGTTCATCATCCTCACTTCCTCAGTTGATGTCTTCTCTCATTTTCAACCATGAAGAGGCTAAGAATCTTTCAGAAACCAGTTTTAGTCTCACTTCCAAAATTAAACTGCATATGACTCTTTCAGGCCACATTAAACTCATTGTGCATTCATCACAAATTATTGTTTTATATTTTATTTATGAAAGATTTTGTTTCTTAGTGATTTTCTTAGTCACTTCATAATTAAACTCAGATATATTTTAGATTAGAGTTGGCCAGAGAACCAGAGTGATTTACTGAGGATCATTTATGAGTGAGATTTGAAAATTAATGATTTTTGGCTCTGGACAAGTTTAACCTTCTTTGCCTTGTGGTACAGATCCATAGTTGGAATCCAAACCATCTTATATTACATACACACATGTACGCACACACACACACACACATGCACACACGCATGCATATGCACACACAAAATTTAAAATAAAATCAACAGTCTAATATCCTGACTCGGTGTCTATCCAGTTAAGAGTCAGACCCTGAAAACAGCATGGAGGGATGGACTAAATCTGTACAGCACTCAATTTTGCTGTGCAGTAATTTGACTCTGTCCTCAAAGCCTGTTTCTTCAACAGTATCATTTAGTTACTTGAGGTAGAATCAGTGCCATGGTAGTTATTTTTCTTTTTAAAGCATATAGAAGTCAACACATTGCTGGAAATGTAAGAGGTTTTAGGAAATATTAGCTTTATAACTCAATCACTTGCCACTAACCCACCATGGTTTCCATCAAGAGATGAGTACGTACGGAGACTGGTGACTTGAACAAAGGCATCTCTTGATACTACAGTGTCAGCGAAGACAGAATTCATATAGTGTCTCCTATATGCAGAGTACATCATGAGAAATGCTGAGCTGCAGGAAGCACAAGCTGGAATCAAGATTGCCAGGAGAAATATCAATAACCTCAGATATGCAGATGACACCACCCTTATGGCAGAAAGTGAAGAGGAACTAAAACGCCTCTTCATGAAAATGAAAGAGGAGAGTGAAAAAGTTGGCTTAAATCTCAACATTCAGAAAACTAAGATCATGGCATCTGGTCCCATCACTTCATGGAAAATAGATTGGGGAAGCAGTGGAAACAGTAACTGACTTTATTTTGTCTGGGCTCCAAAATCACTGCAGATGGTGACTGCAGCCATGAAATTAAAAGATGCTTATACCTTGGAAGGAAAGTTATGGCCAAGATAGATAGCATATTAAAAAGCAAAGATATTACTTTGTCAACACATGCCTATCTAGTCAAGGCGATGGCTTTTCCATAGTCATGTATGGATGTGAGAGTTGGACTGTGAAGAAAGATGAGTGCCAAAGAATTGATGCTTTTGAATTGTGGTGTTAGAGAAGACTCTTGAGAGTCCCTTGGACTGCAAGGAGACCTAACCAGTCCATTCTAAAGGAAATCAGTCCTAGATGTTCATTGGAAGGAATGATACTGAAGCTGAAACTCCAATACTTTGGCCATCTGATGCAGAGAGCTGACTCATTTGAAAAGACCCTGATGCTGGGAAAGATTGAGGGCAGGAGAAAAAGCGGATGACAGAGGATGAGATGGTTGGATGGCATCATCAACTCAATGGACATGAGTTTGGATAAACTCAGGGAGTTGGTGATGGACAGGGAGGCCTGGCGTGGTACATGGGGTTGCAAAGAGTTGGACATGATAGAGCAAATGAACTGAACTGAACTGAACTGAAGGTAAAAGGATTGGGAGTTCCCTTGATTCTCAGAATGTTGGCAAGTCAGAAGCAGTAGGGGATATTGATAAATTCTTAAATTTCTCTAGCCTATCTCATGCTAATTTAAGCACAATCATGTGGACAGGAAAGTGAATTATGTAGGCTGCATCTTCCAGAGTCCAGTAAAGAGTAAGAAGGTCTCATTTGGAAAGCATTGGATTTATCAATCCTCACTTTCCTAAATCTTGCAATTCTCTTCCTTATGATAAAGAAAGATGCTCAGTCCTCACCACCTCTCCCCAAGTAGAGAAAGAGAAGGTCCAGTTTAACTGTGATGTTATAGAGTTTAGATATTTTCTCTCTTGTCTTCTTAGACCAGTATTTCAATAGGGGAATTTGTTTTTCACTTAAATAAATGAATTTGTTTCATATTTATCTAGTACCTACTCTGAGTCACAAAAGAATCATTTTTGAACTGTGGTGCTGGAGAAGATTTTTGAGATTTCTTTGGAAATCAAGGAGATCAAACCAGTCAATCCTAAGGGAAATCAGCCCTGAGTATTCATTGGAAGGACTTATGCTGAAGCTGAAGTTCCAATACTTTGGTCACCTGATGCAAAGAGTTGACATGTTGGAAAAGATTCTGAGAAATATTCTGGACAGGTGGAGAAGGGGGTGATATAGGATGAGTTGGTTGGATGACATCACCAACTCAACAGACATAAGTTTGAGCAAACTCTGGGATATAATGAAGGACAGGGAAGCCTGGAGTGCTACAGTCCATGGATCACAAAGAGTTAGACATGACTTAGGGACTGAACAGCAACTGACTGGAATGAATGGAACTCTTTTAGGTTAGATAGTCAAATGGGGTCCTTCTGAGGAACTGGCAGGAAAGAGACAGACATAAAATTCCTAGAATTTCAGGGCTTCAGGCAGAGACAAGTGAGTATGAAAGGCCTAAGGTGAGGACAAGTTCTTGTGGTGCTCAATTAAAAAATAAATAAATAAAATAAAGTTTAATAGACTGGAGGAGGGGTAAAAGGACATAATGGTTTGAAATAAGGTAGGCGTGCATGGTCAGATGAAAAATTGCCTTGTGATGGCAGTAAGTGTGGATGCAATTTGAAGTATAATTAGAAACAATTAGAAAGTTTTGAAGAAAGGAAAAGATGGTGATCTCATTTACCAGTTGAATATGCATGAGATTCTATGATCTGGTTGGTATTATGGAGAGCGCAGTGATGGAGCAGTGAATTTTACAGTTCCCTCTGCTTTAGAATTCAGCCACAAAATCACACTGGGGAAGGATTTTCCACTAACATATATTCACCTCATAGAAACATTTCAAAGTATATAGTTGTGTATATTTACATATATGTGTATATGTATATACATAACTTATATGTATTTTAGATAGATTTTCACACACTTACAGAAATTGCCAAGATAAAACACATAGCCAGTTGGAATCTTGTATTTCTAAAGAAGCCGTTTTACTTGGATTTATGCCAAAGTGAAACATGGATGGCTTCCTTTCATTTACATTGCTTCTAGAGAAGTTTATTACCATTGTATTTTCCAAAATAGATTTTTATTTTCCCATCTTGTAAAACTATGATTGTTATTTATGTACCTTTCATTTGTCTCCAGATATTCAGCTTAGTGACAGTCAATCAAACTAACAAATTATGAAATGAAACTAATAGTAACTCAGCTTTCCCAAATTGCTGGGATGGAAAGTAACAGAATTGATTCCTGAAATTCCAGGATGGTGGAGTTCTATAACCATATTTTGCGTCAGCATCAACAGTCTCATATTTGAGAGCCAAGTCATTCTCTAAGGTTGCACATTAATGGGTCACAAAATTGGGTTATTCAGCTGGTTGGGGTCCTGAACACTTAACAGTCTAGTCACCAGCACTTCTCGGGAAGTAAGGGGCTTTGATTAGCATTATTCTAGGAACAAAGAAATATTATTTACCTCAAAACAGCATCTATGACCATTTGTGAAGTCTGTGAAATTCTGATCAACCTGCTTCCAAAAAAGATATCACTGAAACTCCTTTCTGGGACACAGAGACATGTTAGCATCATCCAATTGATTTTTCTTCCTCAAATAACCCTGCAATTGAACCAGCCTATTCAGTAGATGGGCTTCCCATCTGGTGTTAGTGGTAAAGAGCCCACCTGCCAATTCAGGAGACATAAAAACCATAGGTTCAATCCCTGGGCCTGGAAAGTCCCCTGGAGTAGGGCATGGCAACCCACTCTAGTATTCTTGCCTGGAGAATCCCATAGGCAGAGGAGCCTGGCAGGCTATGATCCATAGGTTCACAAAGAGTTGGACATGACCAAAGTAACTTAGCATAGCACACAGCACATTTGGTATATATCTACACTTTTTACAAAGCTTTTTTCAAAATACACACCCACAATCTTCAGTACTTTTATCAGAGTCCCTCTTTTGCATGATGATATAGTGAAAAAATGATAAGTTGAGAATTAGTTGTTTTCTGTTTTTACCATGTTGACCAGACTATGTCAACTAGGTGTCAACTTAGGTAGCTAAGTTACTTCACCTCCTTCAGGCAGCTTGTTTATTCATCATAATAAGGAGATTGGATTAATTTATTTTTGAGGTACTGTCTAACATAAAATATTCTTTTTGCCTTGATTGTTTGATTTTACTTGTTTGCTTGCTTCCGTCTATCATATATTAAAAGGCAGAGAAAGTCTTCCTACTCCTATTTATTATAGTCTTTCACATATATGTGCCACTCTATATTTTATTTTCCTTTAAGGCAAAATACTGTGTTTACTTTCATTAGGCTTCAAAATTTCAGCAAATATTTTATCATGAAAGTAGGAATGCCAGGTTAGGCAACCAACTATGCAGAATAGTCTTTCCTTCCTCCTATTACAAGGGATACTTCCACCTCTTGCTAATCTAGAGAGCTTCCAAAAACTTTGAGAGATCATGTGATTCTAGTCCATGCTTTGTTTTTTATTGCTTTTCATTTTCATTTCTGTTTATGTCTTTTTAAAGTATCACCATGCTCTTTAGCTTTCACACTAAGTTTTAGCTTGCCAAGCCAAAGAGTCCACTTGCAGTGTTAAAGAAGATCAATATTATTTTGGATAAATTCGCACTATCCATCTCAAAATGCATGATTAAATGTGGTAGCATAACTTTTGATTATCTGTGTGACATGATTTAGTAAAATAGCAGATCATTCAGAAATCATTCATATTTGGCCTTGAGATATATTAGAGGATGCATCTTTGATCTCCTTTTCTAATTATGTTTTGCTTTGGTCTAATCTTAAAAAAAAATAATTTGCATTCCCAAAGCACAAACCAAGTAACAACAGAGAATGGGGACTTAGAAAAAAGCAAGGGAGAGAGAACTAGGATAAGTTTTTCAAATGCCACAGAAAGTCATAGAGTAAACGTGTATGCAAATAATCCAAGATTTTATTAAATTTACCCTTTGTTCTGTAGACCAACTTTTCTATCTTAAAATTATTTTCATTCCTCTCCTCCTTAAAACCAAAGTCACTGAAGATCAAAAAATAAGCATAAATTCGTGAGGAACTTCTATAAATACAGATTTGTAGAGGATGCATGTTGAGAAAAGCTTCATTCAGAAGCTTCCAATCAATGCTGACCCATGAACTTAAAACGCATGCATTGTAGAAAATAAGAAATGGCAGAGCACAAAATATCATATAATTAAAATTGTTCAATTGCTGTGGTACAGCACATCCTCACTGAAAATGATTAAAGAGAGATCAGTAAGAACTGCTACATGAGAGACAGCATCACAGTGGTGTTTGGAATGGGGTTTTAAGTGTAAGCGAAATTTGAGTAAACAGAAAGAAAGACCAGAGAAGCACCTCCAGATTCAAGTGTCCAGAAAAGAAACGATTTGGAAATACATTTTGCAATTCAAATACCAATTATATTGGTGAAGGAGCTGGGGGGAAAAATCAATTTTACCCATAAATTTCAAATAAAAATCTTGAATCAAGATGTTTTGCAATGAAAAATGGGTAAATACCCCTAAAATCTTTACAATGAAGGAGGGATAAATGTCCATAGATAACTTTGTATATCAGCTGTTGAAATTCGCTGTCTCCTTCCAGTTAAGCACAGCAGCTGGGTTTAAAAGAATTCTAAAGTCTAACAATCATTTGAAGTCTTGTGCTAAGATAGGGTGATCAAATCTCATGCTTTAGGGCATCAAGTTTTTGCTGAAGGGCCCTAGTGAGGATTTTTACGCAGTCTCATTGTCATGTAACATCAAGAAAAAGTCGTGTTCAAGATCAGGTTACTGATGTCTGTGTGAGCATAACTTTAGACAAAAATAAATTTCTATGGACTTTGACATATTTCCACTTTCCCACACGGCAACACTCAGAGAATCCCTCAGTGCTTTTGGTTGCTTAAATCCTCATCATTGAGACAAGCTGGAAAAATAATGCCATTAATGAGAATCTTACTGTTTTTCAGAAAGCTTGATTGTAAACTATGCTTCTCATATACTTCACTAATTAATGATTTAGATCCTATGATCCTATTTTGGAACTCTGAATTCAGATGCTTCTATCTTTCCTTGTCTCCTTTGCTTTTCGCTTCACTTCTTTTCACAGCTATTTGTAAGGCCTCCTCAGACAGCCATTTTGTTTTTTTGCATTTCTTTTTCTTGGGGATGGTCTTCATTCCTGTCTCCTGGACATTGTCATGAACCTCCGTCCATAGTTCATCAGGCAATCTGTCTATCAGATCTAGTCCCTTAAATCTATTTCTCACTTCCACTGTATAATCATAAGGGATTTTATTTAGGTCATACCTGAATGGTCTAGCTGTTTTCCATACTTTCTTCAATTTAAATCTGAATTTGGCAATAAGGAGTTCATGATCTGAGCCACAGTAAGCTCCCAGTCTTCTTTTTGTTGACTGTATAGAGCTTCTCCATCTTTGGCTGCAGAGAATATAATCAATCTGATTTTGGAGTTGACCATCTGGTGATGTCCATGTGTAGAATCTTCTCTTGTGATGTCGGAAGAGGATGTTTACTATGACCAGTGCATTATCTTGGCAAAACTCTATTAGCCTTTGCCCTGCTTCATTCTGTACTCCAAGGCCAAATTTGCCTGTTACTCCAGGTGTTTCCTGACCTCCTACTTTTGCATTCCAGTTCCCTATAATGAAAAAGACATCTTTTTGGGGTGTTAGTTCTAAAAGATCCTGTAGGTCTTCATAGAACCATTCAACTACAGCTTCTTCAGTGTTACTGGTTGGGGCATAGACTTGGATTACTGCGATATTGAATGGTTTGCCTTGGAAACGAACAGAGATCATTCTGTCATTTTTGAGATTGCATCCAAATACTGCATTTTGGACTCTTTTGTTGACTATGATGGATAGTCCATTTCTCCTAAGGGATTCCTATCCGCAGTAGTAGATCCAATGGTCATCCGAGTTAAATTCACCCATTCCAGTCCATTTTAGTTCGCTGATTCCTAGAATGTCGACGTTCACTCTTGCCATCTCCTGTTTGACCACTTCCAATTTGCCTTGATTCATGGACCTAACTTTTCAAGTTCCTATGTAATATTGCTCTTTACAGCATCAGACCTTGCTTCTATCACCAGTCACATCCACAGCTGGGTATTGTTTTTGCTTTGGTTCCATCCCTTCATTCTTTCTGGACTTATTTCTCCA
The DNA here is from genome assembly GCF_001704415.2 of Capra hircus. Lineage (NCBI taxonomy): Eukaryota > Metazoa > Chordata > Mammalia > Artiodactyla > Bovidae > Capra > Capra hircus. The sequence goes on along the minus strand of NC_030831.1, from coordinate 17,529,786 downwards.
CTGATCTCCAGTAGCATATTGGGTACCTACTGACCTGGGGAGTTCCTCTTTCAGTATCCTATCATTTTGCCTTTTCATACTGTTCATGGGGTTCTCAAGGCAAGAATATTGAAGCGGTTTGCCATTCCCTTCTCCAGTGGACCACATTCTGTCAGACCTCTCCACCATGACCCATCCGTCTTGGGTGGCCCCACAGGGAATGGCTTAGTTTCACTGAGTTAGACAAGGCTGTGGTCTGTGTGATCAGATTGGCTAGTTTTCCGTGATTATGGTTGTAGTGTGTCTGCCCTCTGATGCTCTCTCACAATATCTACCATCTTACTTGGGTTTCTCTTACTTTGGATGTGCGGTATCTCTTCCTGGCTGCTCCAGCAAAGTGCAGCCGCTGCTCCTTACCTCGGATGAGGGGTATCTCCTCATGGCTGCCCCTCCTGACATTGAATGTGTAGTAGCTCCTCTTAGCACTCCTGTGCCTGTGCAGCAGCTGATCCTTGGATGTGGGGTTGTTCCTCTCAGCTGCTGCTCCTGACCGCGAGCATAGGGTAGCTCTCCAAGAAAAAGAAATGCAAAAAAGCAAAATGGCTGTCTGAGGAGACCTTACAAATAGCTGTGAAAAGAAGAGCAGTGAAAAGCAAAGGAGAAAAGAAAAGATATAAGCATCTGAATGCAGAGTTCCAAAGAATAGTAAGAAGAGATAAGAAAGCCTTCCTCAGGGATCAATGTAAAGAAATAGAGAAAAACAACAGAATCAGAAAGACTAGAGATCTCTTCAAGAAAATTAGAGATACCAAGGGAACATTTCATGCAAAGATGGCCTCGATAAAGGACAGAATTGGTATGGATCTAACAGAAGCAGAAGATATTAAGAAGAGGTGGCAAAAATACACAGAAAAACTGTACAAAAAGATTTTCATGACCCAGATAATCATGATGGTGTGATCACTCACCTAGAGCCAGACATCCTGGAATGTGAAGTCAAGTGGGCTTTAGAAAGCATCACTACGAACAAAGCTAGTGGAGGTGATGGAATCCCAGTGGAGCTATTTCAAATCCAAAAAGACGATGCTGTGAAAGTGCTGCACTCAATACGCCAGCAAATTTGGAAAACTTAGCAGTGACCACAGGAGTGGAAAAGATCAGTTTTCATTCCCATCCCAAAGAAAGGCAATGCCAAGAAAGCTCAAACTATCACACAATTGCACTCATTTCACATGCTAGTGAAGTCATGCTCAAAATTCTCCAAGCCAGGTTTCAGTAATATGTGAGCCGTGAACTCCAGATGTTCAAGCTGGTTTTAGAAAAGGCAGAGGAACCAGAAATCAAATTGCCAACATCCGCTGGATCACAAAAAAGCAAGAGAGTTCCAGAAAAACATCTTTTTCTGCTTTATTGGCTATGCCAAAGCCTTTGATTATGTGGATCACAATAAACTGTGGAATATTCTGAAAGAGATGGGAATACCAGACCACCTGATCTGCCTCTTGAGAAACCTATATGCAGGTCAGGAAGCAACAGTTAGAACTGGACATTGAACAACAGACTGGTTCCAGATAGGAAAAGAAGTACATCAAGGCTGTATATTGTCACCCTGCTTATTTAACTTCTATGCAGAGTACATCATGAGAAACACTGGGCTGGAGGAAGCACAAAGTAGAATCAAGATTGCCGGGAGAAATATCAATAACCTCAGATATGCAGATGACACCACTCTTATGGCACAAAGTGAAGAGGAACTAAAAAGTCTCTTGTTGAGAGTGAAACAGGAGAGTGAAAGGTTTGGCTTAAAGCTCAACATTCAGGAAACGAAGATCATGACATCCGGTGCCACCACTTCATGGGAAATAGATGGGGAAACAGTGCAAATAGTGTCAGAGGTTTTTTGGGGCGTTGGCCCCAAATCACTGCAGATGGTGATTGCAGCCATGAAATTACAAGATGTTTTCTCCTTGGAAGGAAAGTTATGAACAACCTAGACAGCATATTCAAAAGCAGAGACAATACTGCCAACTAAGGTCCGTCTAGTCAAGGCTATGATTTTTCCAGTAGTCATCTATGGATGTGAGATTTGGACTATGAAGAAAGCTGAGTGCCGAAGAATTGATTCTTTTGAACTGTGGCATTGGGGAAGACTCTTGAGAGTCCCTTGGACTGCAAGGAGAACCAACCAGTCCATTCTAAAGGAGATCAGTCCTAGGTGTTCATTGGAAGGACTGATGTTGAAGCTGAAACTCCAGTACTTTGGCCACTTCATGCGAAGTGTTGACTCGTTGGAAAAGACTCTGATGCTGGGAGGGATTGGGGGCAGGAGGAGAAGAGGACAAAAGAGGATGAGATGGCTGGATGGCATCACCAACTTGATGGACATGAGTTTGAGTAAACTCTGGAAGTTGGTGATGGACAGGGAGGCCTGGCATGCTGTGATTCATGGGGTCACAAATAGTAGACATGATTGAGCAATTATACTGAACTGAACTGATGAGGTATTTTCTTTTGAATGTGGATAAAAAGAATGAGGACAGGGATGAGGTTGGAGAGGACTAGAAATTTTTAACAAAATAATAATAAATAAACATCAGATTCCTCTATCTGCACAGGAAACACATGCAAGTGAAAAAATCTAATGAAGTAGGCACAATTAGAGACAGTAAAATAAGTGACGGTTAAGTTCAATTCAATTCAGTCACTCAGCTGAGTCCAACTCTGTGTGACTCCATAGACTGCAGCACACCAGGCTTCCCTGTCCAGCACCAACTCCTGGAGGCTACTCAAACTCATGTTCATTGAGTCATTGATACATCCAACCATCTCATGCAAACTATGTGGAATAGACACTGTGGCAAGGAAGGAAGATGTAAGCTACTACTTTGAATGGCATTACTAAGTGACAGAAAGGGGAGTAGACGAAAGACAAATCTCTGCCAAGATGTGGATCAGGGAAGCATGTTTAAGTCCCCTTATATTAGCATGTTTTTCTATGAGTTAAATGTATTTATTCTTACTTGATGGGTGAGAAAGGTTGAAGTTTAATAAGGTTAATCAGTTTGCTCAAAACTACACACTCATGTAATTGCTAGAGCTATAGATAGAGAAGATTCTTGAGAGTCCCTTGTACAGCAAGGAAATCAAATCAGTCAATCATAAAGGAAATCAACCCTGAATATTCATTGGAAGGACTGATGATGCAGCTGAAGCTCCAATACTTTGGCCACCTGATGGGAAAAACTGACTCACTGGAAAAGGTCCTGATTCTGGGAAAGATTGAAGGCAGGAGGACACAGGGACGACAGAGGATGAGATGGTTGAATGGCATCACCAATTCAATGGACATGAGTTTTAGCAAGCTCCAGAGATGGTGAAGGACAGGGAAGCCTGGTGTGCTGCAGTTCTTGGGGTCACAAAGAGTCGGACATGACTGAGCGACTGAACAACAATCGATAGATTAAAACTTGGGTGTGTCTATTCCCAAAGCCTTTGCTTTTCTCCACTTATGAGCAAAGCATGAGTTGATTCTGCAAATGAGGAAATTATAGCCTGTGATGATTTTTTAAATAATCAGAGATTCAGCTGATTCCAGTTAGATCTTGTCATGAAAAGAGAAAAGACACAGAGAGAAAGTGAAAGAGACCAAAAAAAAAAACAAAAAAAGACAGAAAGAAATAAGACAAAATCAGAAGAAGAGAACAAAAGTCTTGAAAGTCAGGTAAATGATTTCCATTTTTTGATATTTTAATATATTTTAGATTCTTATCATTGTATTAATTAATCAATGCATTATGTTAATTCTATTGCAAGCTTAGTCTCTCAGTCCTGTCTGACTCTGTGACACTTTGGACTGTAGCCCACCAGGCTCCTGTATCCATGGGATTTTTCAGGCAAGAATATTGGAGTTGGTTGTCATTTCCTCCTCCAGGGGGTCTTCCTGACCAAGGGATTGAACCCATGTCTCTTATATCTCCCATATTGCAGGCAGATTCTTTACATGCTAAGCAACTGGGAAAACCCAATGTTAATTCTATTACAGTTTTATAAAAAATTTCAAGCAGAATATATCTTTATCATTTCTCATGTTGAGTATGGTTAGCTGCTACGTCTCCCAGATGAGTCTAACATCGTTTGCTTAGATCCATGGTCCCCAATCACATGGGGAGTTTTAAAATATTCCAATGCCTAGGTAACATTGCTTGTCAATTAAATCAGAAAGTTTGAGTAGGATCAGGTGCCGGGGTCCATCCCCGGTGGAACCAGGGAATTTAAAGTGGGGACAGAGTCAGCGAGGAAAAACTTATTTATTTAGAAATATAAAGAAAGATTAGGGAAGAATAGTGTAGTAGGAAAATTAGTGGAGAAAAGAGGCTGAATAACTTGGTTTACTTGGAAAACCAATAAAGTTCCAAGACAAGGAACTTGCACCATCTACATAGGCCACTGGTGCCCGCTTGAATAGCAGAGGGTGCCCCACCTTGGGCTCCCTCTAGCATTGGTCTTAGAAGCCAGGGCAAATAAGTAGACACGATGAGCCTCCATGCTCCAGATGGGGATTCAGCTAGAAAAGGGAGAAAAAAACGACATGGGGGAGCCAAGCATCAGTGCCAGACTCATGACCCACAACTTTATTTTCTAAAGCAGCTTATATACCCCAAGTTGTGCATAAAGAAATAATGGAATATGCAGAGTTATGCAGGGGCAGCAGTCCTGACCCTCATTGAGACCAGGCTTGCTTTTTGCATACCTTCCCGTATACAAAAGGTCCCAGGTGGTTTTACATCATCTTCTGGCCAGGGGGCTTGTTAACATTTTTATGGCTCTCTTCCTGGATAAATGATCAAAAATCAAATGATAAATAATCAACCAGAACACTCTTTTTCCCTTGAAGTGTTTTTTCTTTAATCTGCATTACCCTCAAAGTACTAAATAAAATTACATTCCTGTAGAACAAAGGTGCAGTGGGTTATAACAAAGAAAGTACTTAACTCAAAGATCTAATATTGCTAATACCAGGTCTACTACCTGTTTTCTCTATATACCAACTATATCTACAAATAAAAGATATGAAAATTTGGCAGCAAGTATTGGCTCAACAAATGAAACCCTTAATCAGTCCTATTCTAATGAATTTGGCTCCGCAGAAGCCCCTACATTCCTAGGATGTTTTAAGCTTCCTGTGCCTCTCGCAGTTGGGAGGCTGCAAACAATCACATGTGCAGCTGTAAGAGTCCGGCAGGCAGGCTAGAAAGCCATCAGAGAGGTTTTTGGATAGAAACACCTATAATATGCCCAGGAGATTTATTATCTAAAAGCTCTAAATTAACTTTTTCCAAAAAAGGTGTTGGGGGAACAGCCCCCGTTAATGTCAGAAGAGTAGGTGGAAAGCATAACACAGTAAAGCAGGCAGACTCTGGTTTGGGGGGGTCATAGTTCAGGAATAGGGGGTCTCCTGAGGCTCGATCCCGCCTTTGCGTATGCCGAGCCTCCTTCCTCATGACCTTTGCCAGGGGCGGAGTTCCTCACGCTGGCTCCCGGCAATCAGGCATAATAGTTTAAAAATTCCCAGGAAGGAATTTCCTTGTGGAACAGTGGATGAGAATCCACCTGCTAATGCAGGGGCCACTGCTCCAGGAAGATTCCACATGCCATGGAGTAACTTGGTTTTTGTGCCACAGCAACTGAGTCTATGAGCTGCAACTATTGAAGCCACACATCTATAGCCTGTGCTCTGCAATAAGAGAAGTCACACACCACAACAAAGAGTAGCTCCTGCTCACTGGAGCTAGAGGAAGCCCGCATGTAGCAATCAAGTCCCAGCACAACCAAGAAGAATAATTGCCCAGGTGATCCTAATGTGCAGTAGTATTGGGGAATTAGCAGTTTACTTGAAAATGTACTTACTTTTATTTTATCTTAAATTCATCTTAATTTCATGTTTTCCATATAGAGGTATATATCAGATAATTTTGCTTAGAGTTTAGGATTTAAACTCTGTGTAAACCTTAATTCCAAAACCAGCTCTGATTTCATTCTTTTACACATGGTTGATCAGTTTTCCCAGCACAACTTGTTAAAGAGATTGTTTTTAATCCATTGTATATTCTTGCCTCCTTTGTCAAAAATAAGGTGTCCATAGGTGCATGGATTTATCTCTGGGCTTTCTATTTTGTTTCATTGATCTATATTTCTGTCTTTGTGCCAGTACAATACTGTCTTGATGACTGTGGCTTTGTAGTAGAACCTGAAGTAAGGCAGGTTGATTCCTCCAGCTCCATTCTTCTTTCTCAAGATTGCTTTGGCTATTCGCAGTTTTTTTTTGTATTTCCATACAAATTGTGAAATTATTTGTTCTAGCTCTGTGAAAAAAAACGTTGATAGCTTGATAAGGATTGCATTGAATCTATAGATTGCTTTGGGTAGTATATTCATTTTCACTATATTTATTCTTCCAATCCATGAACATGGTACATTTCTCCATTTATTAGTGTCCTCTGACTTCTTTTACCAGTGTTTTATAGTTTTCTATATATAGGTCTTTAGTTTCTTTAGGGAGAAAATAATAGTCAGTGAAGCAACTGACAAACAAGTAATCTCAAAAATATACAAGCAACTTCTGCAGCTCAATTCTAGAAAAATAAATGACCCAATCAAAAAATGGGCCAAAGAACTAAATAGACATTTCTCCAAAGAAGACATATGGATGGCTAACAAACGCATGAAAAGATGCTTAACATCACTCATTGTCAGAGAAATGCAAATCAAAACCACAATGAGGTACCATCTCATGCCAGTCAGAATGGCTGTGATCCAAAAGTCTACAAGCAATAAATGCTGGAGAGGGTGTGGAGAAAAGGGAACCCTCTTACACTGTTGGTGGGGATGCAAACTAGTTCAGCCACTATGGAGAACAGTATGGAGATTCCTTAAAAAACTAGAAATAGAACTGCCTTATGACCCAGCAATCCCACTGCTGGGCATACACACCGAGGAAACCAGAATAGAAAGAGACACATGTACCCCAATGTTCATCGCAGCACTGTTTATAATAGCTAAGGCATGGAAGCAACCTAGATGTCCATCAGCAGATGAATGGATACAAAAGCTGTGGTACATATACACAATGGAGTATTACTCAGCCATTAAAAAGAATACATTTGAATCAGTTCTAATGAGGTGGATGAAACTGGAGCCTATTATACAGAGTGAAGTAAGCCAGAAAGAAAAACACCAATACAGTATACTAACACATATATATGAAATTTAGAAAGATGGTAATGATAACCCTGTATGGGAGACAGCAAAAGAGACACAGATGTATAGAACAGTCTTCTGGACTCTGTGGGAGAGGGAGACGGTGGGATGATTTAGGAGAATGGCATTGAAACATGTACAATAACATATATGAAATGAATCACCAGTCCAGGTTTGATGCATGATACAGGATGTTTGGGGCTGATGCACTAAGATGACCCAGAAGGATGGTACAGGAAGGGAAGTGGGAGGGGGGTTCAGGATGGGGAACATATGTATACCTGTGGCAGACTCATGTTGATATATGGCAAAACCAATACAATATTGTAAAGTAATTAACCTCCAATTAAAATAAATAAGTTTATATATATAAAAAGAAAATATGTAGTTTTCAAAAAAATTGTAGCTCAAACAGATAATACAGTGCAAAACATAGTCTGATCATATTCCAGGATTTACAAACCTAGCACGTCCCTTGGGAGTTAAATGACATGAAATTTACTATGTTGTCATATTTTATAATGTACTTGGAAATAAACTGTTGGAAAGTTTTGCAAAAAAAAAAAAAAAACCAGCTCTGACCCTCCCTTGAGCATGCTACTTACTAAATTTTTGTTTTCTCATCCGTAAATAAATAACTTCCATTTCCCAGTGCCCTTCGGTATTATATGAGAGGATAGATGAAAAGGATCTGACACAGTACCCCTCTATGGTGTTCAGGTAACATCAGCCCCCTTTTTTATACTTTACCCAGTTTAATGAAGTAGAGTTTGCTAACAAAAGCGATTTGTCCCAGGTTCCAGAGCTAGTTAAAAGCATAACAAAGCCTAGAAGCTTTCCAGCGTCTCTCCTTCAAGCATTGTTTTCATTATAAAATTTTAAAGGTAGTTGGAGGAAAACAGTAACAACAGTAAAAACTAATTGAGAGGAATAAATAAACCTGTATATGGGTTTCCACCCTTCTGCCTGAAAGTCCCCAATATGCCTCTGAATCAAGCTTATGATCTGCTTAATGTGTGTCTGCCTCATCATATTGTACATTCTTATCTCCTCTTTTGCAACATCTTTCCCACTGAGCCTGACTTCTGTCTTGCAACTCTTACCCAACCTATTTTTTCCTCACTGTTTTCTTCTTGCTCAGGTGTTTCTTCTGTCTTAGCTTCCTTTTATCAGAATATGGCTCATACTTTAAGGGCCAAACAAAAATGTATCTGGTCTATGAAATATTTCTTATTTCTCCTTACTAGCCTTGGCTGTATAATAATATTAATAATAATGATGATGATGATAAAATTATTCTATTCTTAAGTTAAAGATGTTCTGTTTATCCAGATATTTACTAATTTTCTCCCCTGGGATGGGGTTGAGGGCAGGGAGAAAGATTAGAATGTAGTGCATCCTAGGGCTATTTGGGGATTTCTCAAATAAAAGAGAACATTTTACAGAGCATAAGATTGGGACAGACTGTTACAATTAAGGAAAGCAAAACATCACATAAGATTTCAATTACAAATATGAATATGTCTATAGTTTATTTCTATATGTGAAATGTGAAATAACCATTTAGATAATTCAAGCCTGTAAGTGCCCAGTGCTATATCAATTTTCTAGCTATTTTGGAGAAAATGGTTATTTCTTCTTTAATTATTCAGTTGATTATGTCAATTCTACAATTCATTTAGCCAGTGTAGACTCAGTCTCAACATTTTAATCCAGAGCCTGTCACTCACTTCCTCAATGACCTTGGGCAAGTCACTTAATTTCTCCATATCTCCATTTCTTTGTCTATAAAACTGGGATAATAATCTTGACCTCACAGAGAGGTTGCATGAATTAACTGATTAATGATTATAAAGCAATTTGAAAATACAGAACACTATATAAATGCTAAGTATTGTTATTAAGCAAATCAATTCAGAAAATCAAGATAATGACATTTCTTTTCAATCTATTTCTTAAAGTGCCTAATGCCTTTGCATCTAAGCTCTGTGTTGTAAAAAAGCAGTTTAAATATTTATAACAAAATTTTCTAGTTTTACCAGTTCCTACTGAATACCATGAAGAAGAAGAGGAGAAAAAAAAAAAAAGTTCTTGAGCTGGAAACTTGAACTTCTCACTCATTTTAACATTGTGTTTATTATCTAGTTTAATTTGGTGGAGGGGGGTTGTAGGTCTGTTGATAAAGTACATCTGTCTATCGATTTACTGGAATCTTGGAATGAGAGTTAATATGAGCAATAAAGGCTTTATATTCCAATACCTTTGTTTAATTAATGTGGAGAAAATATTTGAGGAGAAATGATTTGTTCATGTTTGTGTGGACAATTTGTGCGAGAGATGATCTCTCTTTTCAATCTTGACTTCCTAGCCTTCAGATGCAGAACAGATAACAAAACAGCAGAAACATAAGCCCATCCCTATGACCTTACTTGGAGAGACTTTTAAGTCTAAAAGTCTTAAAGATTATGATCACTTAATGTGAACTTTAAGAACTACATTGAAATAATTTGGCCAATTCCTAATTCGTAAGCTGTGGAGTTTGTACATGCAGTTTTAGAGGTGTAAAAAAAAAAAAAAAAAAACCTATTAGGATTGACTATTGTGCAATTTCCAACTCTAATCAACTTTTTCATTTACTTACTTTTGTCACTTATCCTTAAAATCAGGCGACCCCAAGAATTAGGTTTCAGATTATATATAGAAATACACATTTTAAATAAAGATACGAGAGGTAGTATAGAGTACTGATTTTCAAGTAAAATATCCCAGTTCTGTGCCTAGCTCACCTGAATAGCCTCAGCCTGATATCCTCTTACTGGGGCATGGTCCTCTAATTCATTAAATAAAATGTCAGGGTAGAAACCAGCTAGAGTCTCTCAGTGCTGAGGTTCTGAATGCAGTCATATTTGAAACCAGAGTTTAGAATTCCTCTGGTAGACAGTGGATTCTGAATAGGTCATAGACAATAAATCTGATTATAAAACCAGTCACACTTAAACCAAATGCTCATTTGAGGTTTCCTATCTTCAATGAATACATTTGCAGATTGTTAATGCTGGAAGGAATATTAGAGATCATTTAATCTGATTCTCTCATTTTATGTTGAGAAAACTGAAGTCTTGAGATATTAAATAAATAGTCCAAGGTCACAAAGTCAATCAGTGAGGAAGCCAGGTATAAAACTAATGTGAATGCTAGTTGACTTTGCTTTCTTCTAAACCATTAATTAAGATGCGTGCTCAATTGTTTCAGTTGTGTTCATCTCTTTGTGATTCTACGGGCTATAGCCCATCAGGGTCTTCTGTCCCTGGGGTTCTCCAGGCAAGAACACTGGAATGGCTTGCCATGCCCTCTTCCAGGGGATCTTCCTGACTCAGGGATCAAAGCCGAGTCTCCTGCATCTCCTGCACTGCAGACAGATTCTTTACCTCTGAGCCACAATGGAAGCCCCTAAATGACTTTCAGATGAATTAAGATGACTGAGAAAAACGACAATTTTCTGTTGAGGTTAGAACTTTCATAAGCCTAAAGAATAGTTAAATCTATAAATATTGCTTCTCCTGGTTGTCTTCCTTATACTCTTCACATGGGCTTATTGTGAAGACATAGCTTTTATATATTTTAACTTTAATTGGAGGATAATTACTTTACAACATTGTGATGGTTTTTGCCATGCATTGACATGGATCAGCCATGGGTGTCCAAGTGTCCCCCATCCTGAACCCACCTCCCACCCCACCCCATTCCTCTGGGTTGTCCCTGAGCACCAGCTTTGAGTGTCCTGCTTCATGCATCAAACTTGCACTGGTCATCTACTTTACGTATGGTAATATACTTGTTTCAATGATATTCTCTCAATTTATCATACCCTTGCCTTCTCCCTCAGAGTCTAAAAGTCTATTCTTTATATCTGTGTCTCTTTTGCTGCCTTGCATATAGTATCATTGTTGCCATCTTTCTAAATTCCATATGCAAGTATTAATATACTGTATTGGTGTTTTTCTTTCTGACTTACTTCACTCTGTATAATAGACTCCAGTTTCATTCACTTCATTAGAACTGACTCAAATGTGTTCCTTTTTATAGCTGAGTAGTATTCCATTGTGCACATGTACCACAACTTCCTTATCCACTCATCTGCCAATGGACATCTAGGTTGCTTCCATGTCCTAGCTATTGAAAACAGTGCTGCAATGAACACTGGGGTACATGTGTCTCTTTTTTGCAGTATGTATGCCCAGCAGGGCTGCACACTGTTCTTCATAGTGGCTGTATTAGTTTGCATTCCCACCAGCAGTGTAAGAAGTTCCCTTTTCTCTACACCCTCTCTAGAATTCATTGTTTGTAGGCTTTTTGATGACAGCCATTCTGATTGGCATGAGATACCTCATTGTGGCTTTGATTTGCATTTCTCTGATAATGAATGAAGTTGAGCATTTTTTCATGTGTTTATTAGCCATCTGTATGTCTTCTTTGGAGAAATGTCTATTGAGTTCTTTTGCCCCCCTTTTGATTGGGTTGTTCGTTCTTCTGGTATTGAGCTGCATGGGCTGCTTGTATATTTTGGAGATTAGTTTTTTGTCGTTTTTTTTTTCATTTGCTATTATTTTCTCTCAATCTGAAGGCTGCCTTTTCACTTTGTTTATAGTTTCCTTCATTGTGAAAATGCTTTTAAGTTTAATTAGGGCCCATCATTTGTCAAAGATAAGGTGTCCATAGGTGTGTGGATTTATCTCTGGTCTTTCTAACTTGTTCCATTGATCTATATTTCTCCCCATGCCAGTACCACACTGTCTTGATGACTGTAGCTTTGCAATATAGTCTGAAGTCAGGCAGGTTGATTCCTTCCGTTCCATTCTTCTTTTTCAAGATTGCTTTTGCTATTCTGGGTTTTTTGTGTTTCCATACAAATTGTGCAATTATTTCTTCTAGTTCTGTGAAAAATAACGTTGGTAGCTTGATAAGGATTGCACTGAGTCTATAGGTTGCTTTGGGTAGTATACTCACATAGCTTTTAAAAGAGGATAACTCTTTCCAAAATAATAAGACTCAGAAGTCATACTGTCTAAAATAGCATCATCAATACTCACCTTTATCTCTGGTGGCCTGTCAATAACAGGTTTCATAAGTTTTTTGCTGTATGAGTTGGGAGAAATCTGTTTTCTCCTTCCTGTGAATGTTTGATTGAACAATGGAGAACTCATAACTTTCTCTCTCTCAACCTTGGCTTTTCATAGCTATCCTACAGATTAGGAATGGGTCTCATACCATTTACAGAGTAACACTTGTCAACTGAAATAAATGTTGCTGCTTTGACATCCTCTACTGAGCAGTTTAAAATATATCTTACCATTAATGTGAATCTTTGCATTGGCATTTGAGAACTCCTGAACCATTTCATAGGGCTTCCCAGGTCACACTAGTGGTAGAAAACCCATCTGCCAATGCAGGAAACATAAGAGACATGGGTTTGATCCTTTGTTTGAGAAGATCCCCTGGAAGAAGGCATTCCTACCCACTTTAGTATCCTTGCCTGGAGAAATCCATGGAGAGAGAAGCCTCGTGGTCTACAGTCCATAGGGTGACAAAGAGTCTCATATGACTGAAGTGACAACACACATGCACAAACAAGTTCTTATTAAAATTGAGTAGGTTTTTGAATATCTGAGGACCCACAGAATCCCATCTGTATCGCCTCACCTCACTCACTGAAACATGGAGGAGGAGACCCCAGTAAGAACCTCCCATCTTCACAGAGGCTGGTGAACAGAAATGTGTAAATGTCATGTACATACAGATTTGTGGATCTTCTTCAGCACCTGGTAATGCGAACAGTTTTTTCTGGATATAATGCTTGGCATTCAAGTGTGGAGTTTGTCAGCCTGGTGGAGAACATAATTTCACCATAAGATGATACAGAATAACAAATTTCCACAAATGGCTAGACATTGAAAATTTTGTTCATGTTCAAAATTTTGGATTAAGTAGAACAGGTATCTACCTATCATTTCTGAAATCAGAAGCCATTGCTCAGAATGTTATTTTCATTACTACTGAAGTCTTTCTTAAGAGATATCATCCCACTCACAATCCCCCATATTAATGTCCCATGGGAATCCCAAACTTGAAATATCTCACACTTAACTCACCAACTTTTCTTTTAAGCTGTTACAGTCAATGAACTAATTTACTAAATGACTTCTCATCACCATTGGTCTCCATATATGAGTCTCTATATAAAAGGATTTGTGGGTTCTAGGAAATATCTGGATAAAGTTCCTATTTTTAGATGTCTGAAATTTCATGGGAACATCATTTCTGTTAAATATCTCTGAAAAGTAGCAAATCACCACTTACGACTTAGAATAAATGAATTGATTTGAAAATATCCTAGCACAATTTGAATGATAGAGCCCAGGGGAATGTTAGACAGAAAATATCATAGAGGATATATATACATGTGTGTGTTGGGAGGTGAGGGTGTGTATACTTCTGGTTTTGGACATAGTGGGAAATCAAGAGATGATCTCAACAGAGAAACTTTTCTATAATCCTTCCTACCCTTAAAATCCTATTTCTCCTGTCTTGGAAGATAACCACCAGATCAGTGGTCCTCAATTCTCTCTTCATCAAAAACACAGATACCCAACCCAACCCCAGAAATTCTGACCCTGGTTGGCTTGGAATAGTGCTATGTCATTGATTTTTTAAAATCTGATTCTACAGATAATTCTGTTGTACAGTAAGCATTGAGAATCACTGCACCAGACCTACACCTTCCTGCTTCCATCATCAGTTTCTGGCTTCCTCTGTACTTTCCATGTACTTAAGATGGAAAACATTCCTCTAGTGTTAGTTGCCTCTCAACACAGTGAAATGAGGCATTGATCTCCACACTGTACATCTTCTCTAAGTTTCACAGTTCACAGCATGTTATTAAACATGAATGCTTTTCACCAGTTTTCCAGCACCTCCATTTGAAAAGATGCACTTGAACATCAAGCACCCAGGGTACAGTATTCCTTTCTACATTAACACCTGAGAGTAGGAAAACCTATCTAGTGGTCCATAACCATTTGGGATTAATCACTCAGTTGTGTCCAACTGCTTGTCACCCCCTGGACTGTAGTTCACCAGGCTCCTCTGTCTGTCGAATTCTTCTTAAATAATACTGAAGTGGGTAGTCATTCCCTTTTCCAGGTGATATTTCCAACCCAGGCATCAAACCTGAGTTTCCTTCATTGTAGGCAGATTCTTTACCAACCAAGCCAGCCTTTACAACCATTTGGGGTTATGTTCTCTTGAGAATATACTGAGTATCATCCCATGCTGAAACAGTCACACCCACTTTACCTTGCAGTGATGTCACAGCTCCATAAAATTAATCTCTTGATCTATGGATCCAAGAACCTTGTGTTTAGAATATATAAACTGATTTTATTCAGGAATAATGTTTCTAATCAGATTAAGCCCTATAAAATAGCATTTTAAAATATGAGCTTTGAATTTGAGCTTGGGCTTTAAAATCTATTAATAGTTTCTCTTAATCATCACTATCATGGCATTGAATAAAATATGTAATATTTTTGAGTCTCAGTTTTCTTATATTTTAATTAAGGGTAGTAATATCCATCTCTAAAGATTTTATTGATATTTATAAGAAATCATGGATCTAAGTCATTTAGCAGAGCACCTGGCCACAAAGACTCAGTAAATAGAAATCATGGTGATGGTAATTGACAGTAAAAATAACCCTTTAGAAAATCTAGCAAGTTCTAGGTAGATATAACTTTGAGAGAGTGAAGAATTGCTGTTGATATATTAGGGCAACCAAAACATTTTCCCCTTCATATAATCTTGTATTTGTCTGTTTGCATCTACACAAATGGTGCATGAATATTAGGAAGCTGATCTGAAGATGGAAATACATAAAAACTCACTATAGTAAGTTCAGCAGAAAAATGGGACAGTCAACTGAACAGTAAGTGCATGAAACAGATTAATGAGGACTAAGAACAAAGGATTGGAATCTTATACAGAAACCAAATCTTTTGCCCTCTGCTGATCCTGTTTGGCTTATCATGGCTTAGGATGACATAGTCTTGTATGAGCCCATTTAGTAGCTCTCTGGAGTTGATTGTCTACAGCTGGCTGCTGGGCAGTGCTAAACAGAGTTAGGTAAGACCCCTCCTCTCTATTGGTGGAAGAAAGGCCAGAAGGACTGAGTTTGGGGATTTAGAATTTTTATTCCCAACTGAGGTTGTCTTCTAACTGATCTTTGGGCCTGAGACTAGAAAAAAACCACCCCTGTTCGCCATGTCCCTCTGATAGAATAGGGTTGCTTCTTGCAGTTTAAGCACCAGAATAGGAGCACAGACTCCAGGGGGCTCATAGATCCATAGTGGGAAACATGCAACAGCTTGCATTTGTCACCTATACCTTGTTTTTCATAGACAAGTCATAATATTGGCTCCAAAATGGAAAACACACAACTCTAAGCTTGGTTTTGGCAGGCAAATGAAAACGAAAAGAAGACATCCACCCTTTCCTTATGGAATGTAAACATCTCACTTCTGGGCAGAAATTTACATCAGATTTTCATATGTACAAGGGAATGTATATAAGTTACTCCTCAGACATTTATCTATATACATTTAAATTTTGATTGGCAATTTTGAACCAGCTTATCAAATGGCCTTTGATTTTTTGATATACACTTTTTTTTATCAGTTTCATATAATAGAATTTGGGCTTATAATGTAGTATTTTTTTCTTAAATTCCTGGATTATTAACTTGAGTGTGTCATTCTGATATGACTGCAGACTGCCACAATGAAGTTTGAGAGCAAGACTGAGCAGTTCCATTACACAAGTGTCTAATGGCATGAAAGGACATTGAGGAGGAATGTGGCAGAGGAGGGTTTGGATTTTAATGGAGCTACTTGCCCAATCTACACTACTTGACCTGCTTTCTACTTCATACAGGCCAGGCTCATGTAGCTAAGTAAAAAGCAGACTGTAGGTAAAAAATCAGATACCACTTCTCAGCTAGATTTCCATGGCAAATAATGAAATTTAAAAATATAGACCCACATACATGGGTTGTGCAACTCATTTATAATGAACCTGATTCAAAGACTGTTAGGTTTTTATGTATTACTGTTTACATCCAATTATTCAGTCAGCCTCATAGAGGCAGGGTTACAAGATGGATGCCCATTTCATGTTACCTTTCTGAACGTTTTTTATAACATGATGAGAAACAGATACCCAGATATGGAGACAGTGAAGTGAAAGTTGTTCAATCATGTCCTACTATTTGTGACCTCCTGGACCATACAGTCCATGGAATTCTCCAGGCCAGAATACTGGAGTGGGTAGCTGTTCCCTTCTCCAGGGCATCCTCCTGACCCAGGGACTGAACCCCTGTCTCCTGGATTGGCAGGTGGATTCTTTACCACAGAGTCATCAGTAGAAATCTAGTGGATGCCAAAGACGACTGCAGATGAGGAAGAACAGAGGAAATTTCTACTTTTTCCTATGCATTGTTTCGTATGTCTAGTTGAATCCCGGAGAAGGCAATGGCAACTCACTCCAGTACTCTTGCCTGGCAAATCCCATGGACGGAGGAACCTGGTGGGCTGCAGTCCACGGGGTCACTAGGAGTTGGACACGACTGAACGACTTCACTTTCACTTTTCACTTTCATGTATTGGAGAAGGAAATGGCAACTCACTCCAGTGTTCTTGCCTAGAGAATCCCAGGGAAGAGGGAGCCCAGTGGGCTGCCATCTATGGGGTCGCACAGAGTCTGACACGACTGAAGTGACTTAGCAGCAGCAGCAGTTGAATTCATTAATGACCAAACGCAGATACAGCCACACAAATAAAAACCCTAAAATGCACCCCCCAGGATTTCTAAGACTGAAGGGTATGAGGAATTAATTCAAATTCTTCCCATTGCTGTGCCTTTTTCCTTTTGGAGTTCCAAGGTCTAAATAATTGCATAGAGCAAATCAAGGGAAATAGGGCCCAGCTGCCTATGGCCTTTGTTGATGAATAGGGCTCTAAGTCAGTCACTCAGCTGTTTTATTACTTGTCTTTAAGGCTGATGAGTCCCAAGCAGACCTGCATCACTGAATTCTCAATAAAGAGTTAGTGCTTGTCCTGCAGAATAATAAGAACAGCTAATGACACCAATTAAGAGCTGTAAATGTCATTTATACTTGTTTGTTATTTTTCAAATCAATAAGGCTGGAAAGACACAGCAGTCTGAGATAATTTAGATTGGAGCAGTTTGTGGGGACATTTTAATGGATATATTGCAATCAGGATTCTAGTTCTCTTTTTGAAGAAATTGCATTCCTCGTTGGGTCAATTCTGATACTTATTTAAAGCAGAACTTAGGCCCCAAATAATTAAACATAGGGGGAAATATTTAGGGCAATAAAAATGAGAGACAAGTATATATCTGTCTTAATCATATTCATTAAATCCCCATTTTGAAAATGCCCCCATTTTATTTGAGAAGGAATCTTCAAATAGAATAATGAGTAACTTAATAAAAAGGGGCAAATATATTCAGGAAGAAAAAAATTAGTAATACAGACTGTAACACTATGTTCTGATGCTGTATGAATTGCAGAAACATATATTTTTATAAAGTCCTTGCTCTTTTGCCAAATGTCAATAGTATACTTAAAACTGGTGCATCCAAAGATTGTGCAAGTTGTGTGTTAGGTGTTAGTTTTGCTAGAGTATGAGGTAGTCAGACAGAACACTAGAGGTATGTGTTTCTTTAATTCCAAAAGTAGCACAGGAGTCTCATTTCTCACTGGGGCCCTGTTCTAGCAAGAGGAAACTATTAAACATTTCACTGATGAAGCAGCAACCAGGCACAGCCACTCCATTCCCCACAAAATGACTGGATTGTACCAATAATCATAGCTGAAGGGATATGGCACCAAAAAATCTGAGAATAACTAACCAAATGAAATTCTGGGTGCCTTTGTGAATGTGTTCTTAAAATTGTGTATTAGAATTTGGGATGTTGACACAGGTTATAAGAAGCAGCACATGAAATTTAAAATTGCCTCTTCTAGTTATTTATGTCTATACTCCTTCTTATCTGAGTAGGTTTTCTGCTTTGTTTGAAAAATCAGATTTAGTGGTTAACTTTTGAAGCTTTGATTTTAGTTACTTTGAACAGGACAGTGAAATAACAAAGTAAGAGAAACCTTAAAAGTACAGCTTGGAAAACTACTGTTTAAACTATCATTTTGCATGAAAGTGTACCTGACAATAAAATAATCGGTTCAGATACTAAATTTATTGTCAATGCATGGCACTCATTATCCCGTTTGATTATTTACACTGAGGAGAAGCATGGGCATTTAAGGCTGTAAATTAAAATAATTTTTTTAATTAGCTGTTTTTTAAAGTCAAACACAATGATGCAGTAGGAAAGATTAAAGTTTACAGTGGTCCTACTCTACCCATATTTCATTTCTGCTTGATTCATTGATACATATATCATTGGCCTTTTGTGAGTTTCAATAATGTGATATCATAGATAAGCGAAATAAAGAAAAAAAGAGCCAAAAACTGACTTAGGCATCTGTCTTGGAATTTGTAGTTGTTCAGTTACTCAGTCATGTCTGACTCTTTGTGACTTCATGGACTGCAGCATGACAGGCTTACCTGTCCTTACAATCTCCCAGAGCTTGCTCAAACTCATGTCCATTGAATTAATGATGCCATCCATCCATTTCATCCTCTATCGTCCCTTCTCCTTCTGCCTTCAATCTTTCCCAGCATCAGAATCTTTTCTAATGAGTCAGCTCTTCGCATCAGGTAGCCAAATTATTGGAGCTTCAGTTGCATCATCAGTCCTTCAAGTGAATATTCAGGGTTGATTTCCTTTAGAAGTGACTGGTTTGACCTCCTTGTGGTCCAAGAGATTCTCAAGAGTCTTCTTCAACACCACAGTCCAAATACATCAATTCTTCGGCATTCAGACTGTAGTCCAACTATCACATCCATACATGACTACTGAAGAAACCATAGCTTTGACTAGATGGACCTCTGTTGACAAAGTAATATCTCTGCTCTTTAATATGTTGTCTAGGTTTGTCACAGCTTTTCTTTCAAGGAGTAAGTGTCTTTTAATTTCGTGGCTGCAGTTACCATCTGCAGTGATTTTGGTACCTAAGAAAAGAAAGCCTCTCACTGTTTCCATTGTTTCTGCATCTATTTGCCATGAAGTGATGGGACTGGATGCAATGATCTTAGTTTTCTGAATGTTGAGTTTTTAAGCTAGCTTTTTCACTCTGCTCTTTCACTTTCATCAAGAGACTCTTTAGTTCCTCTTTGCTTTCTGCCATAAAGGTGGTGTCATCTGTATTTCTGAGGTTATTGATATTTCTCCTAGCAATCTTGATTCCAGCTTGTGCTTCATTCAACCCAGCATTTCACGTGATGTACTTTGCATATAAGTTAAATAATCAGGGTGACAATACACAGACTTGATGTGCTACTTTCCCTATTTGGAAACAGTCTGTTGTTCCATGTTCAGTTCTAACTGTTGCTTCTTGACCTGCATGCAGATTTCTCAAGAGGCAGATAAGGTGGTCTGGTATTTCCATCTTTTGAAGGATTTTGCAGTCTGTTGTGATCCACACACTCAAAGGCTTTAGTTTAGTCAATAAAGCAGAAATAGATGTTTTTTTGGAACTCTCTTGTTTTTTGATGATCCAATGGATGTTGGCAATTTGATCTCTGGTTCCTCTGCCTTTTTTAAATCCAACTTGAGCATCTGGAAGTTCTCAGTTCATGTACTGTTGAAGCCTAGTTTGAAGAATTTTGAAAATTATTTGCCATAGTGTGAAATAAGTGCAATTGTGTGGTAGTTGAATATTCTCTGACATTGTCTTTCTTTGGGATTGGAATGAAAACTAACCTTTTCTAGTCCTGTGGCCACTGCTGAGTTTTCCAAATTTTCTGACATATTGAAGCAACACTTTCACAGCATCATTTTTTAGGATTTGAAATAGCTCAACTGGAATTCCATCACCTCCACTAGCTTCACTTGTAGAGATGCTTCCTAAGACTATTTGACTTTGTACTCTAGGATGTCTGACTCTAGGTGAATGATCACACCATTGTGGTTATCTGTCTTGGAATGCTGCTGCCCAAATTATTTAATATAGATTGATATAAAACTTGAACCCCATTAATCTCTCAATTTGGTCTTTGTTTTGTGTGATGTAAATATTATATTTACAAATTGCCTCTAACTTAGCTCCTGACTCTATTTGGACTATTCCATTACACTTTCCCAGTTTTATCATTTAGTCAAATTTATCTGTTCATTGTTTCCCAAGTATTTCTCACACTCTTTTCCATAAAATTGCCTCCATCTAGAATATATTCTATTTTACCTCATCACCGGCTATGGTAATTCTACTATCCCCTGAAGACCAATGCATACATAGCTCAGCCTCTCAATAAGTCATTACCTGATCAAGCCAGTGGTGAATAATGTCCATTCATTTGTTTGGTCATTTATTCAACACAGATTTATTGAAGGTTGACTATATGCCAAACAATGTTGTAGGCTTATCTCTCCTCTATATAATACTAGTTCTTTATTTAGACCATTCACCTAACACTTTCTATATTTTGACTGATGTTACAGCAATTTGTAGGTAAGCTTTATTTAAGAAAAATATATGGTAAGTTTCTTGAGTGCTGAGACCTTGTTTCAGTCATTTTAAATTTTCTGCACAAAATAAATGAGTGAGCATGGGGCTCTATATGTATGATTCGGTAACAACTAAGCTGCTCAGTTTGGAGAAAAACCCATCAAAATAGATAGCCTTGTGTCAATTTATATAAAATGCTATGTTGATTGACTTTTTTTTTTTTTCCTTTTTCACTGGTTATCTGGAACAAAAGTAGTTGGTTTTCTTAAATTTGGTTTCTTTTTGCTGAAGGTGATTCAGGTGTCCCAATAAGTGAACTGAATCAGGAATACCTGGTTTTGAGATATGGTTTAGTTTTGTTGTTTCTTTGCTTTTTGTTTTTATTTTTAACACAGATGTTTACAGGTCCCTGTGTCATTCATTGCTGGTTACAGAACTGGATGAAAGATATATAGGAGTCCTCCATCTCATTTGGTCTGTGAAAAAAGAAACAGGAAAAGATTTCCATTAGCTCAGCTGGTGAACTCTGCATCAAACTAAAACCAGTTCTTAGTGTGCAGAGGGTATGGTTAAACTGATACTAACTCAAATACTCTAGGCTGTACAGAAGCGGGTGGACAGATAAGGCCAAATTTGGCTCATTGCACTTGGTAACACACAGTTTTATCTTGATGCCTCCTTTTTTTCTACATCAGTTCTTTCAATTACCACTTTTTTTCTTGTCTGAGTTTCCCTTGACTTACTCTTTCTTTCTTCAAAAGAGATGCACCAGAAATCTTGGAATAGTTTATTTTAAACATGGGAAAATTTATCCTATCTGTGGCATACCAGGCACCAGGAAATTGGATGAGATCAGATATTTTAAGGGCAAAAAGCCATAAATGTAGAAATAAACTGTATACCTGACACTCATATAATGTTGTATGCCAATTATACCTTAATACAAATAAACACAAATAAAGATAAATTAAATAAATTTGGCAACTAATAGTTTAATCACTTCATGGAAAGATTATGTGCCCCAGGGACTTAGGCTCCATAGAGATGTCTGTTGGATGATTGCATTCACTCAGTTTTCTGAAGTTTAGGAACTTCTCTTTCTGTTACTGACAAAGAATCCAATAAGCCAGGATGACCTCAATGGTGGAATGGACGCTCTTGTTTATATATATATATATATATTTTCTTTTTGAAAAGAAATGTCCAACTCCTTCATATATGAGAGTCATAGGGTCACTAGTAAACAATATTCTCTGTTCAAAGATAATTTATGTGAATGCTCCCTCTCAGCTATCAAATGTAAGCCAAGGAGTCTCTCATTTCCTGAAGGAAAGACCCCTCCAGGGTCAGGTAGCTCATAAAATCATGAATTAAGCTAGACTGGGATGACCAGAGAGGAGCAAAACTGTGTCAGCCTTGAGGGATGGGACTCACCTCTGGGAGGCTGCTCCCTGCTATGCAAGAATGCAGTCTCAGTGTTATCAGATCTCCAACAAAATATGAACATTTTGTATGAAATCTTTCTATTTTCAAACATTGGCCTTTTTTGTTGGCTTTGCTACACAGCTTGTGGGATCTTGATTCCCTGACCAGGGATTGAACCTGACTTGGAAGTAAAAGTGGCGAGTCCTAATCACTGGACCACCAGGGAATATTAAGGGTAATACAAATATGCTGTTAAGAATAAAGAAAATAGACCTGTGAACCATATCCAGGCTGTGGACTCTTAGTTTGCCAATCTGTTGTTGGTTTTTTTTTTTTTTTTTTTTTTAACAAATTTGTGGTATGATAGAGGCTGTATTGAAAGCAGTTTCCACCCCCATCCCACCTCCCATGCTCCACCTTGATAATTTGAACCCCATATGCTCAGTTTATTGGTTTATCAACAAAAGGAAAAGATATTCCTTAAAAAAAGGACTTTTTAAATGGTGTGTGAGAAAATCTGCCATAAATATCTCTGAACTTTTGAGTTTACTTTCCTGAAATACTGTCTCTACAATGAAAGAAATAGTAGCCTTTACCTATTTCCCATGCTTGTGCTGGTTTCGTGGTCAATGCTATCTGTGTCAATCCTGTATTTAGGTATTAAAAAGTAATGAGGATTTTTCAATAGCCATTTATAACTGTAACTAAGAATATCCTTCCTCTTCTGCATAAGGCTTGCCTGTCCTAACTAAGCACTTAGTGATTTTTTCTTATTCTAATGCCCTTAATTAGATTTATAGACTCTTTACAGAGTTTTATGTTGATGAGGGACTTGGAATACAACACACACTAATAAAATATACCCACTACCCAACTTGTGCTTTTGCATGTTTTATTTCAATGAATAATGAGTTTTAAATAATGTTCAGAATATGTCGTCGAGGATGTTCTAAAGAAATATGGACTCATGATCCATCAGGAAAGATTAATAAACATATAACCACATGGAAGTGGTGACTGAGAGAAAGTGATTCATTGGGGCATAAACCATTAAGGAATTGGGTCATGATGCCTGCTACAAATAAGAAAAAATATATTTAAAAAACAACAGTTATACCTTCTCATTTTTTAAATTTCCTTTCTGTGACTTTTAGCTTGCCTAAATGTTTTAAAATTGGAGGTAATCATTGTATAACATTCTCAATCCTAGGGTAAAGAAATTTACTCTACATAGTTCCCTTTTCACATGACACAGCCATTTTCACGGTTATAGCTAATTAGCTTCCTTTCGACATTAGATACGGAGGATGTTTAAGCAACGTAAACTAGCTGTCATCCAGCAGCATCATAATCAAAATGGCATAAAATTTGCCATAAAACCTGCAGCTAATAACATTTATAAGGTACCTTATTACATAAGGATATTGAAGAAGCTCAGACACTGTATATCACAATGCTTCCCCAGGGACCTGGTTCATTTTCCTAATGACTGTGTATGGGTTTACTTTAGGAGCTTTTATGCACATGCCTGAGCACAGAGCTTACCCAGGCAGACTGATAAGAACTGAGGAAGAGTGATGTCCAAATCCTGCAACAAAGTACTGGATCTGCCTGAAATGAATAAGCAATACAGTCCTCTTTCTCATTCACCAGCCAAGTCTTCTCACCATTGCATGGCCATGCTCATTTTAATATTCTTCTATATTTTATTTGAAGATGTTTATAGCTGTTCTCCACTTGAAAGATTTTAATCTTTTCTTCTCCATGCCCAATTCCTACAGCCTTTATGCTTCCACTCATCCTCCATGGCTACCCTCAAGCTGTGTTTCTCCAATGGGGGCTTCCTCTGATGCCTCTAACTCACATTAATCTTTGCCTTTGAGCTTTTATAGTTTCTTTTTAAAAATCTGTCCTGCATAGACAGTATCTATTCCTGTCTACCTTGCTTCCATTTTTAACAAATTAACAACGCTAACAGTTCATCCTTATCCCATCACAGAATCATAGATGAGCAACTCTGGAAGTACATTAGAGCTCATGTTCCAATGCTAAGTGATATTTGACCAGTCCTATTTGAGACTTTCTTTTCCCATGTTGACTTGCTGGCAGGGTTCTGCCCGGGAATATTCAGGATATTCACATGATATCTGACTTGCTAAAATAGCTCATGTCATTCCACAGTGCCAGATTTTGTTTTTCGTTTTCTTTGTTGTTGTTCAGTTGCTAAGTCATGTCCGATGTTTGTGATTCCATGGACTGCAGCACACCAGGCTTCCCTGTCCTTCAGTATCTCCTGGAGTTTGCTCAGACTCATAGTCATTGAGTCGATGATGTCGTCTAACCAGATCATCCTGTGTCATCCCCGTCTCCTCCTGTTCTCAGTCTTTCCCAGAATCAGACTCTTCTGACAATGGGTGGACTCTTCCTGTCAGGTGGTCAACGTATTGGAGCTTCAGCTTCAGCTTCAGTCCTGATGCTGCCCGGTTGACTGATTTGATCTCCTTGCTGTCCAAGGGACTCTTAAGAGTCTTTTCCAGCACTACAATCTGAAAGCACCTAATTTCCTTTACATCACATTGAATATATATTCTGAGCCATGATTCAGTCATTACCACCAAAAACAATTATTACCTACAAGCTCTACCACCAGTCCCATCCACTCATTTCTCATTCAGCAACTTGAATATCAAATGTAATCTATGTGGTCAAGTTTGTTCTATTCTGTCTTGGCTTAATGAGCCCTCTCTTGGGCTTATGACAAACTTTATTATCTGAACCAATCTCATACAACTTAGAGCCTGTCAGCAATCATAATCATGTTATCTTATTTCCAATCATTTGATTTAAACATTATGTTATACACTCTCCAGTTTCTGATTATTCCATGTGTAACCTTCTTATGAAGAAAGATACTTCTATTATACTATTTTAAATCAAAACTTTAATGTATTCTCTGGTCTTAGACATATAACAGGGCTCAAATAGCCATCAGTGATTACCTTCCATAAGCAACTTGTATACATCATGATTCTAATATAGTAAAGTCATCCTTCCAGCACCTAACAGGATCTGGCTATTGGATCTGGCTACCAATATGCAGGCCAGGAAGCAACAGTTAGAACTGGACATGGAACAACAGACTGGTTCCAAATAGGAAAAGAGGTACGTCAAGGCAGTATATTGTCACCCTACTTATTTAACTTATATACAGAGTACCTCATGAGAAACGCTGGGCTGGAAGCACAAGCTGGAATCAAGATTGCTGGGAGAAATATCAATAACCTCAGATATGCAGATGGTACCACCCTTGTGGCAGAAAGTGAAGAGGAGCTAAAAAGCCTCTTGATGTAAGTGAAAGAGGACTGTGAAAAAGTTGGCTTAAAGCTCAACATTCAGAAAACAGAGATCATGGCATCTGGTCCCATCACTTTATGGGAAATAGATGGGGAAACAGTGAAAACAGTGTCAGACTTTATCTTTGGGGGCTCCAAAATCACTGCAGATGGTGATTGCAGCCATGAAATTAAAAGATACTTACTCCTTGGAAGAAAAGTTATGACCAACTTAGCATATTCAAAAGCAGAGACATTACTTTGCCATCTAAGGTCTATCTAGTCAAGGCTCTGGTTTTTCCAGTAGTCATGTATGGATGTGAGAGTTGGACTGTGAAGAAGGCTGATGGCCGAAGAATTGATGCTTTTGAACTGTGGTGTTGGAGAAGACTCTTGAGGGTCCCTTGGACTGCAAGGAGATCCAACCAGTCCATTCTGAAGGAGATCAGCCCTGGGTGTTCTTTGGAAGGAATGAAGCTAAAGCTGAAACTCCAGTACTTGGCCACCTCATGCGAAGAGTTGACTCATTGGAAAAGATTCTAATGCTGGGAGGGATAGGGGGCAGGGGGAGAAGGGAACAACAGAGGATGAGATGGCTGGATGGCATCACTGACTCAATGGATGTGAGTCTGAGTGAACTCTGGGAGTTGGTGATGGACAGGGAGGCCTGGTGTGCTGCAATTCATAAGGTCACAAAGAGTCAGACATGACTGAGTGACTGAACTGAACTGAACCAATAGAAAGAGCACCACAGTCACTAGTTGTAAGATATGCCCCAAATCCACCCTAAACTATACTTTCCTTACAATAGATTTGATTCTACACATCACTTCATCCGTAGTTTATAATTTTTGACTTCATTCACCAATATTCCAGTTCTTTCCTGCTTTGAGACTCTTGATTTAGAGGGCCTTTCTGGTAGAAAATTTTCTATGCTTTATTCAGCATACAGTCTATATATGTATGTATGTATGTGTATATATATATATATATATACACACACACACACACACACACACACACACACACACACACACACACCCCAGCATACAGTTTGAAGTATGTGTTTTCTGGGGTTTTCATCTTGGAATATTTTCCCTCTTCTTACTACTGTTCATACCATTCCCTTTTCCATCCATGGAATTTACTATGCTTCTTTAAGACGATGCCTAATTTTTCCCATCTTTTATCATATATATATGCATATGCTATCATGACTTAGCATCTTAAACTCGTTATGATGCAAAATATTGTGATCGAAAATTTGGAAAGATTGTTAAACTTGGAATCAGTGCAAATTAATTCATGATAATAGAGATCACTGAATACCAAAAATACACCAGCAGTAGGAAAGCATCATTGTCATCCCTTCCATTTAATAAATAAGTTTGTAAATTATGGATTAGAGATTATTATGCTGAGAAGAACAGGAAGCATTGAGAAGGGGTTGCATTATAATATATCATTCAGACATTTCTAATATCTTCATGCAGGGCATGAAACTTCCTATGGTGTCATTGGACAGCAACTGGTCAGTGATTCTTCCTGAAACTGAGGGAATGGCAAAACAGCTGAAATGGCTTGAGAAAAGAAATTGACCTCTTCATCTTAGAAAGCTAGGATAAATCTTATATCTGGCAGTTACAGGAACAAAATTATAAATACAATGAAATATTTTAACAAGGATATTTACCCTCATCAAACTTGCATTTTAATGTGGTTAAAGATGTCATAAAACACAAATAAATAATATATGAAGTATGTCATGTGGTGATAAGGTTGGGAGAAAGCTAATACAGGGTTAGGGGAGGCTTAACAAGACAGGGGTACACTAATTTAAGTAAAAATGTCAGGATGGATTTTACTAATATTTTGATATTGCACTCTCAAAGAAAGAGATACAGAAGAAAGACAAAAAGAATATATGTTGAAAGCATCCTCTAGGAAAGACAACCAGTGAAAGCAAATATTTCAATCTTGCTAGGCAAGACCAATGAGCCTTGTGTGCTTGGTGGTCATAAATGTAAACTGGTATCAGTTAGCATGGTTGTGTGGTTTTGCTTATACTGGTTTTGCCTCCAAGTTTCAGAGTAAGTGGAAGTGCGGATCTAACTAAATTTGGTCCTTTTTACAAGTCAGTATAATAAAGAAAAAAGAAGATCAGGAAAATTGAGAGACTAAACAAGGAAAAGGTAATAAAGATGGAGTCTAAACTAAGGAAGAAAATGGAGACATGGAGAAGGAGTGAGAGACCCTAAAAAGGTGAGGAATCACCTAACTGTCAATAATTGTGAGGTCAAAGTTTTCTTCAATCTGATACTTAGAGTGTAAGCTGAAAATGTGGGTGATGATTATCAGAGAGAGGGATTCTCTGGAGGATATAGAGGAAAGGGGTCAATTACGTTGGTAAGGTCCAAAGT
Organism: Capra hircus; assembly: GCF_001704415.2. Classification (NCBI taxonomy): domain Eukaryota; kingdom Metazoa; phylum Chordata; class Mammalia; order Artiodactyla; family Bovidae; genus Capra; species Capra hircus. The sequence continues at coordinate 17,501,671 of NC_030831.1, read as the reverse complement.
GTAACTATGTCTGCTGACAATAAAAGTAAAAAGAAATTCAAAGTGCTTGCAGAAGAGTGATTGCAAAGCACACAAGGGACAAGGCATTTCTGAGCACTGTCACATACATTATCACTGAGAAAATGACATTTTTATTTTATAACCTAGAACCAAGTATTGTTCTAGCTGAAGGTATTGCTAAACAGCTTTTTCACCTACATGAATGTCCAATGGAATACTGGAAATTAATGTGGAATGCAAACCAATTATTTCTTTGCAGAGCCACCGCTCTTGCTGCAGAGTAACTACCCTACAGTTAATGTTGCCCTTCTCAGTTCCAGTCATTGTGAAAGTAAAAAAATATTCACAGATATTTTCAAACTGCACCCATACTCTCTCCGATTAGAACAAAAATATTTATATCCATGTTAGTCTATAGGAAAAAAAGAAGAACTTAAAGAAAAGTCTAAAACATAAAAGAAACTTTGAAATTGTGATCAAGTCAATTCTCAAAGTGATTAAAACATAGGCCACTTTGGACAAAAATCTAAATACACGTATGTGTATATGTGAATATACACATATACTTTGAAGAGTGAATCTTTTCTACCTTATTTCATGATTCAAATACTAGATGTGTCTCTTCTCCACCCATTGCCAGACTTAAACTATAAAAACTAAGACAAGAAAAATAAAAATTCTCCAAGGATCCTTCATATTACTAGTTTCCAAAAACTGTTAAGAATTTAGAAATTTTTAGTAGAATTCTATGAACCTGAGTTTCAGCCACATATGTCATTTAATGAATAGATCTTCTGGGTGTTTCCTTAATGTGAGTGGGCCATGAGAATGTGTATATATGCACACATACATGTTTAGATGAAGGTTCACAGGAAAAAAAAGCTGCCCTTTAGTGACAGGAAAACTTAAAGCGAGTGTTTGCTTTGCAAATTCTCCAAACTGCTGATTAGTCAGAGCTCCCTTGGACTGAGAGGAGATCCAACCAGTCCATTCTGAAGGAGATCAACCCTGGGATTTCTGTGGAAGGAATGATGCTAAAGCTGAAACTCCAGTACTTTGGCCACCTCATGCGAAGAGTTGACTCATTGGAAAAGACTGATGTTGGAAGGGATTGGGGGCAGGAGGAGAAGGGGATGACAGAGAATGAGATGGCTGGATGGCATCACCGACTCGATGGACGTAAGCCTGAGTGAACTTCGGGAGTTGGTGATGGACAGGGAGGCCTGGTGTGCTGCAATTCATGGGGTCGCAAAGAGTCGGACACGACTGAGCGACTGAACTGAACTGAACTGCTAATCAGGAGGACAGCAAGGGTATTGGCCAGATGGAGAGTGATGTTAATGGCAGCGTCAAGAAAAATCACACCTGAGGGGTCAGCTTACTACAGCTTCAAATGCTATTTTCAACAAAAGCGTTAAAATGATATCTGATTATTCGTAGGTAAAACAAACGGACAAAATGGCTTCCAGTTCTATGAACCTTTATCATAACATTTGCACCATCAAAACTTTTTCAGGCTATAAAATAAATACAAACTAGTCCTATCTTTACACACATACTCAAGTGCTTCTATATATGCACATACATTTTGTGTGCACAGATAAGCAGAGTTTAGTTTTGTTCATCAAATATTTCAGAGCATTTTTCAGATATTTAGCTCTCTTTTCCCGTAGCTTTTTAAGGATATTTAATGTAATGGGGAAAAACTCCAGATTTTTTTAAATTCATTTACACTTCAATCATCCATGTTGTTTAATATTATCTATTTGATATTCAAGAGCCCTTGGGCTTTTTCAAACATGCTTTGGAAAAAAATTTTTTTTTAATTTTCCTATCCCTTAATATAAGAAGGAGAAGTAGCATTTTGCCAAAGGCAAGCCATAGTGAATGCCAGGGGAACAGTGTGCTACTTTACTCTGAACTTGTGCATTTTGAGTAATATCTAAATTAGAAGAAAAGAGAACTCTTGGTCGCTTGCTGTATGTGCTTACTTGGGCACCTCTGTTTTGAACAGTTACATATGCAATCTGTAGTATCTTATGAATGTTAATTTTAACTTAATTCTAGAAGGACTGGCTATGTAGATATATGATTAGCTTGTTTCCCTCTTCCTCTTCATCCTCCTCCTCCTTCCCTTCTGTTTCTCCTCCTCCTCCTCGTCTTTCTTCTTCCCTTTTATCTTAAGAAAATAGTCATTGAGTCTAATTAATCTTTTCTCTTAAGATATTCTTTCTCATGTTGAGAAATAGAGATATAGAGCAACTTAAAAGAATCATGGGATTTTGATCTTTCAACTCGTTCATAATTTTTTTTCTATTAAACATCATGCTGATAATGATCCAGTCTCTAGTTTATTCCATATATGTGAGGCTCACTGACTTTGAAGGGAAGCAACATACTTTTTAAAAAGTCATCATCATTTATGTACTCCTGTAGGAAAATATACAAGATTTTATAGAGTTAGAAGCCCAAGTGTTTTGGTGACCCTCTTAAAGGTGAAGAATCAAAAATTTAAATACAGAATCAGTCATGAAATAATATTTAGTTAAATTATAAGCAAAACTATAGTATACACTCTGGAAAGTATAGAAATCCAGCAAAATAGCATATTTATATTTATTATATTTATTTATTAACTGCCTGGCATAATATCTACCATTTTCCTGAAACTTTTTGACTGCTTGATCTTTGATCATCTCTCTATATGCTAATATTTTATAGCATCATTGCTTTATGGGATAAGTAGAAAAAAATGTCTTTCTTTTAGCAAGTTTTGTAAGATATGTGTTTCTAACCATTGATAATTTGCTAACTGAATAGTTTGCTAAGTTTTCTGTCAACATCTTAACTTGTCTGTTATGTCACATAACGTGTTGAGACTACTATCTAACTTGGATAAACATTTCTCAAGGTATTTTTTTTTCATATCAAGCTATTAATGTAAAAGATGTCAGAACATTTCAGCATCTGTGTCTGTGTATGTGCACATATACATGCCATGATGAGCCTAAAATCCTTTGTGAATTAATGACACACACCAGCCAATTTATGATAAACACCCTTTTTATAGTGGCCTATTAAGAGTTTTATGTTATCTTTACCAATATTTATACTTTGTATCAGATCATTAAGTAATTAATAAGAACCAGTGTAGATGCAAAGGAAAAGGCTCTGTTAGACAGGGACAAGTGTGGGCAAAGTCATGGCCTGGGTGCTGATGAGAACAGCATGGTGCAGTGGAGCAGAGATTTCCAGGGACGATGAGAGATGTGTGTGTGGAGCCAAGCAGGGAACTGAAGAGAGGACTGGTCACTGGACAGTGGCTCTCAGTCTATCAGAATTTGAAGACAAGAAAATGACAGGCTGTTCCTGGGTTATTATGCACACGAAGTGTAGCTTTATGATTATTTTCATTCAAGTTCTACACATCCAATCCTTGCATATACTAGCCTATGGAACCTAGACAGAGGCAATCTAACCACACAAATGTGACTGTGTACTGTATAAATATAACCCATTAAATTTGCATTGTATGTGTCTGCAAATAAACTTTGCTCAGATTTCAGGACACCAAGAGCCACTCCAAAGTTACTTGACAATAATGATTTGGCAGAAGGAAAGCTGGAGTAGAAAGAGAAAGTGTTAGTAAAAGTATCTTACCTCGTAAGTTTTTCATAAAGATATGACCATGTGAGTGATTGCATATCTGGCCTGTGGAAGCAAAGGTTCCTGTTGTGTGAAGTTTCACTGATTTGATTCTGATATGCCTCTGTCCTTCCCCTTTCTGGCCCTGGTTCTATGCTCTTGGAACTTTCAGCATGAATCTTTCAAGCATCTGAGGACAGCTGCATGTTTTTTGTTTTTAAATCTCTTCTCTCAGTCAAACATCTTTGCTTGGGCTCACACTCCAGAGTATTTAAAATGTTTCCCCTCTACTCTTGCCATCCAGTTTGCCATTGTACTTCAAAATGCAACTTCAGGAACCAAACATCAAAGGAGGCTTCTGGTGCTTATGGCTTATACATTTGTTATTTAGACTGTACTTAAGGTCTGATAGAATCGCATATTGGCAACTATGTGAAGGTACAGCACATTCTCATCTATAGCTGGTGGAAATGTAAATTGGGACAAACATTGAGGGGGCATATATTAAGCAATAGCTATTTAAATTAAAAAAAAAAAAAACACTGCATACTCTATGATACAACACCAGCGCTTAATCATTTCTGCCCTAGAGAAACAGGCACATGTGCAAAGTAAGTCATATAGGAGGGTATTTGCCCAGCACTGTTTATGTCAGGGAAAGTTTGGCAATAGTGCAAATGTTAATTTAACAGGGAAATGACATTAAAATGTGGTGCATTTGTATTATGGCATACTATAGAAGCAGTCGTCTTTACAGAGTGATAGATATACAATTGATAATAGGTTGATAGTCAAGACAAAATTTTCACTAAAAATTAAGCAAAACCATCAGAATGATATACAAACCATAATGTATTTTTTTTTTGTAAAAACAAACAGGCATAGAATATATATAAACGTTATATAGAACATATAGCAGCAAACAAGGAGGATTCAGATTGGGATGATTGGTTAAAGGAAATTTTTGCCATAGATGTAGACTTTTGAAATGCTTAAAGCAAGGAGAACATATTCAAATCGCATTTGAGTTACTATAATTTTCTAAAACAAAATCATGTTTTTTTCATGAATAAATAGAACATATAATTCAGCATTACTGTTCCACAGCTTATTCACATACACACACATACACACACACCTCAGGAGAGGCTTTATGTGACAGGTAAAACAAACATAAATTAAAAACTCTAGATTTAAAGTGCGCACATACACCAAGTACACACAAACTCCTTTTTAGTGACCCAGAGTCATAAAGTCATGTTATCTAGCATAGAAAGCTGTTATTGAGATAATATTAACCTGGTAAGAATCACATGGGAGTCCCTGGTGTGATTTCAGACTTTAACAAAAAAATCTATTTTTTTTTTTTTTTTTGTGAAATCTTGGGCTCTCTGACCAAGAATAGATTCCTAAATATGTATTTATACAAATGAGAGTGGACAGGTGGGGAGAAACAGGGCAGTAGATGCAAGCACTGGTGGGGAGACCTGAGATGAGCACCTCTTGCTCTCTGGTCCATGTCCTCATCTACACCATGGGCTGTACTCAACCACACACACTTCGTGGGAACATTGTAAGGGTCACAGAACAGCACATATGAAAGCTCTTCTGAAAGTAAAAAGTGCTTTACGCATGCCAGGCATCATTACTCTCAACCTGGTGATTAACCCACAAATGAAAGATTGCTATACATCTTTACTAACCATAAAAATTGAGAGAAAAGGAGAGTCCACACCTGCTTGATGAATAGTGACTGAGCTCCATGATGTCAGAAACCCGTGACCATGTCCATGGCATTCACAAGTCGGTTGAATGAAAATGATCACCCTTAAACTGTGTGAGATTTTTACTTTTGTAAACAAGGTCAGTTGAATGGCCAATGCTTGGGCAGTATGAACTTAAAAATAAGTGATGTTATCTTTATTACTACCCTTAAATTATAATCAGGATAGTCTTGTTCAAATGATACTTGCACCTCTGAATGTCCAAAGTCTGAAATCAGTCAGAGAGGAAGAAATATTCATCGAAGGACCCTTTAACTGGTAGTATATTTGACCAGGATTTTAAGAAGATTTACTCTATTTCTCTCTCTAACGAAATAATAGCTTCTCTGTTTTTTTCTTTTGCTCTCAAGCCTGAAGATGATTTGTGCCAAATAGAGAAGATCTGAATCTAAGGCTTTAATGTTGTCTTATCATAGTTTTCATTTTTAATCTGGAGATAATCCTAATATAATGGACTGGGAATCAGTATTTATAAATGAATTTTAATCTTTTATAGCAGATCCATTAACAAAACCCAAATTTATTGAGCTATAAAAGTTGGCCCAAAGCTATGGCATGTAGTATAGTCTTATGGTTCCCAGTTGAATCACTAGGTGCTGTAGATACATTGCTTCCCACTGCACAAGTGCTCTCCAAAAAAAAAAAAAACCACAAAACCAAAAGCAAAGAAGAAGTAGCATATTTGTTGCCTTTAAAAAAAAATAAAAAAAACTTTTCTTTGGGATAAACATGGAAATAGTAAAAGCAAAAAAGAGCAGGGTTGGAGGGCTAGGATATAACAGGGGATACAAAGCAGACAGGCTGCACAGCCTACAAGGGAGGCTTTTACAGAATTACAGTGGAGGTTGCAGGGCAACCAGCTGTGCATCTGGAATGAGCTGGTATAAACGAGGCACTTTTAATACAGAACCAACATTTTCCTTGGATGTTACTCCATTTGCCTTCAATTTTTATTAGGACATTTTCAAAATTTATCCTTCTACCACCAGATGTGCAAACAATGAATATAACCGTGATTTTGTACTCTTGACTTTTTCTTAAATGATTGCTTTGAATAAAGGCAAGTATAATCAAAATTGCCAGGCTAAGTGTTTCTGTGCTCCAAATCCAACAACAAAAGTTCACGGGACTGTGTATAGTCCTCCCCTTGCCCCTTTAACTGGGTGTGTCTTTTACCTGAAAGGATTTCTAGACACGTTTCTTCCCTACCCTCCCTCAGCCACCTCTCATACAGACACGTATGTGCATTCACACAGAGACACACAGGTATGGGAAGGCCCTTTCAGGAACAGGTTTGGCATGAGGACCCTTATATGGACCTAGAATTTCATGTGCAAAAAAGCTGACACTTGAATTCTAATACTTGAAATTGCTGTAAGCTTTTGTAAAATTGGTCAAGCCACTGGAGCACATGGAATAACTCAGCTGAACCTTGAGAAAGTACTATGACATTGTAGTATCCTTAAAATTCATGTTGGAGTTATGAATTTCTGAGAATTAACTCTAATTGTTTGAAGACTTATTAAATCATTGTATTATGGAAATCAAAAGAACTGCAGAAATAATTTACTTAGATCTCTTAGCTTTCCTGGAGACTGAGTTCAGAAGTCAGTTGCCAAAGCTCATGCAGCTGTTGAAGGTAGAGCCAGAACCAGCAATCACTACTCTGTACATTATTATGAGAACATCCATTATTTTGAAAAATAAAATAGTTTGCATTTTCTTTCTATTTCCTTATGACCATGCATGTGCTAGTTCAAAACTGGAGAGAAATTTTGAAAGGTAGAAGTGAGACAGCATTATGGGCTATATGTATTTGATGTATCCTGGTTTGGAGGACCATGTCCAGAAGCTATTCAGCTCCCGAAGAACCAGGTGACTGCTCTTACTGCTCTCCATCTGCATCACAGAGGCGAAGCAACTGTCTTATACTCCTGTGTGCAGAAGGACACTGTCTGTCCCAGTTTGCTCTCTGCATGTCAGACTTGTGTGAAAGTGAAAGTTGCTCAGTCGTGTCCGACTCTTTGTGACCCCATGGACTCTACAGTCCATGGAACTGTCCAAACCAGAATACTGGAGTGGGTAGCCATTCCCTTCTCCAAGGGATCTTCCCAATCCAGGGATCGAACCCAGGTCTCCTTCATCGCAGGAGGATTCTTTATCAGCTGAGCCACCAGGGAAGCCCTAAATTTGCGTGTGCCTTTACCAAAAAACAAATCCATGCATTGTTGTTGGTTTTTCAGTCACCCAGTCATTTCCGATTCTCTGCAACTCCATGGACCACAGCACTCCAGGCCTCCCTGTTCCTCACCATCTCCCAGAGTTTACCCAAGTTCGTGTTCATTGCATTGGTGATGCCATCCAGCCATCTCATCCTCTGACACCCTCTTCTCCTCTTCCCTCAATCTTTCCAAGCATCAGAGACTTTTCCAGTGAGTTTGAATCCGATGACCAAAATATTGGAGCTTCAGCTTCAGCATCAGTCCTTCCAGTGAATATTCAGGGTTGATCTCCCTTAAGACCATTATCTCTGAGATCTGCACATGTGAGAACCATGTAAAATAATTACTGATATTTTTTAAAGTTCAAATGGTAAACAAAAACTAGCATCTGAAAAACAAAACAAAAAAAGATAATGATTGACTGGTTTGATCTCCTTGCCCCTGGTGGCTCAGCCAGGAAAGAACCCATGCATACCAATGGCCAATTCTCTGTCTAGAATGTTCAAGAGTTCCCTGTGTTCCTACCTAGATCAAAGTCTGTGCTTTTGTGTCTCAGAATCTCAATGATTTTCAGTAGAAGTTGATACTCTAGGTCACTGAAGACGATTCTATGATATTCTGAGTGTTTGCTGAGCCTACTACAGATCCCTCTAGAGGATCTTCCTGACCTAGTGTCTCTCGCATTGCAAGCAGATTCTTTACCATCTGAACCACCAGACTATGTGTAGTCTCCCCAAAATGTATTCTTTAAATCTGAGAAATATATACTCTAGCCCTACATGTTAAGAATTATGGACACAGTAGGTTAAGAGTCAGTCTTGACATTTCTATTATTCTACTTTTTCATTTTTGTAGCCATTTCAAGGAAAATAAAAGTTGGTTTAGTGGTAACTAACCCAAACCCTGGCAGCTCAGATGGTAAAGAATGTGCCTGCAATGCAAGACACGGGTTCAATCCCTGAGTCAGGAAGATCCCTAGAAAAGGAAAGAGTTTCCCACTTCAAGATTCTTGTCCAGAGTATTCCATGGACAGAGAAGCCTGGCGGGCTACAGTCCATGGAGTCACAAAGAGTCAGACAAGACTGAGTGACTAGTACACAACACACATAGCCAAAACCACTTCTAAGTCCACTAAATATAACATCTCTAGTTATCTCAGTAATTCTACAAGGCATTACAATACAGTTAAAGCAACCAGGATTAAGGATTTTAGAGACTGCAGTTCACAGTTATTCAGATAGCATGAGGAAAGCCCAAGATCTGAAAGTAAATATCTAAAGAATATAGAAATAGTATTAAAATTTCAATAACTGAAAAGTCAATATGGCCTGTCCCATCAAGAAATAGTTTCAAAGAAGAAGTCAGATTTGATCTTTTGTTGTGGTTGTTGTTTTATGCATTGAATTTTGGGGTAATATTTTAATATTCCAAAAAGCTGTAAGGTAAAGTAAGTTTGGGGCCATACTTTCTATGTTTAAGCTAGGAAAGACACCTCCACAAAAGATTTGGAAATATTCTGGCCTGGTGGGGAAAAAAGTGGGACATAAATTTGGATAAACCAGGTGAAACCAGATTAAAGAGGTCCTGAAAAACAGCAGAGGGGTTTGGACTTAATGTGATAAGAAATAAGGCTGTGAAGGCTGTTGAGAGGCAGAGGACATGATAAAAGCAGTGCTTGGGGAAGATTAATCTGTCAACAGTTTCCAGGATGGATGCTATTTTAAAGATTGTATATTGTTATAGTACTTTATGTTTCCTTGGGGGTGTTTTGTATATATATTTTCTCTCCTCCATTAGATTATAAACTCTAGCAAGGCAGAGACCATGCTTTCAGCTGACTCTTTCAATTTCCCACAGCATTTACCCCAGTGCTTGTCTATTAGTTGCGATGGTAAAGAAACATAGAAAACCCACCTAATTGTCAGGAATATTCAAATATTTCAGGATATTTAGTACACAACCTTGGAGAAGGCAATGACAACCCACTCCAGTACTCTTGCCTGGAAAATCCCATGGACAGAGGAGCCTGGTGGGTTGCAGTCCATGGCGTCGTGAAGCGTCGGACACGACTGAGTGACTTCACTTTCACTTTTCACTTTCATGGACTGGAGAAGGAAATGGCAACCCACTCCAGTGTTCTTGCCTGGAGAATCTCAGGGACGGCGGAGCCTGGTGGGCTGCCGTCTATGGGGTCGCACAGAGTCAGACATGACTGAAGTGACTTAGCAGCAGCAGCAGTTCAGTTCAGTTCAGTTCAGTCACTCAGTCGTGTCCAATTCTTTGTGACCCCATGAATCGCAGCACGCCAGGCCTCCCTGTCCATCACCACCTCCTGGAGTTCACTCAGACTCATGTCCATCGAGTCCGTGATGCCATCCAGCCATCTCATCCTCTGTCGTCCCCTTCTCCTCCTGCCCCCAATTCCCCCCCAGCATCAGAGTCTTTTCCAATGAGTCAACTCTTTGCATGAGGTGGCCAAAGTACTGGAGTTTCAGCTTTAGCATCATTCCTTCCAAAGAAATTCCAGGTTTGATCTCCTTCAGAATGGACTGGTTGGATCTCCTTGCAGTCCAAGGGACTCTCAAGAGTCTTCCCCAACACCACAGTTCAAAAGCATCAATTCTCCGGCCATCAGCCTTCTTCACAGTCCAACTCTCACATCCATACATGACCACAGGAAAAATCATAGCCTTGATTAGACGGACCTTAGTCGGCAAAGTAATGTCTCTGCTTCTGAATATACGATCTAGGTTGGTCATAACTTTTCTTCCAAGGAGTAAGCGTCTTTTAATTTCATGGCTGCAGTCACCATCTGCAGTGATTTTGGAGCCCCCCAAAATAAAGTCTGACACTGTTTCTACTGTTTCCCCATCTATTTCCCATGAAGTGAGGGGACCAGATGCCATGATCTTCGTTTTCTGAATGTTGAGCTTTAAGTCAACTTTTTCACTCTCCTCTTTCACTTTCATAAAGAGGCTTTTTTCACTCTCCTCTTCACTTTCTGCCATAAGGGTGGTATCATCTGCATATCTGAGGTGATTGATATTTCTCCTGGCAATCTTGATTCCAGCTTGTGTTTCTTCCAGTCCAGTGTTTCTCATGATGTACTCTGCATATAAGTTAAATAAGCAGGGTGACAATATACAGCCTTGATGTACCCCTTTTCCTATTTGGAACCAGTCTGTTGTTCCACGTCCAGTTCTAACTGTTGCTTCCTGACCTGCATACAGATTTCTCAAGAGGCAGGTCAGGTGGTCTGGTATTCCCATCTCTCTCAGAATTTTCCACAGTTTATTGTGATCCACACAGCAGTACACAACCATAATGTCTTCCCTAGGCTAAATTTAAAAAAATCCTTTTTTTTTTTTTTCTGAGTCAGAACTGTATGTCCAGTGATGAAAGAAGTTATTGAAAAGGGCAGAAATAGTAAGAGTGAAAAGAGGGAATTCCCTCCTTGATCCAGTGGTTAAGAATCTGTGCTCTAGGTCCCGCATGCAGATCCCACGTGTTGCAACTAAGACCCAACACAACCAAATAAATTTAAAAACTAAACACATATAATAATAATAATAATGCTACAAGTGATTGGAGTGTCTGATTATTAAAAAAAAAAAAAAAGAGTGAAAAGAAGAGGAAACAAAGCGGATAACACTGATAGGTGATGGGCTGATGCGAATGCCGGCTCTCAGAGCACAGGGGACCAAAATGCTGGGAGATGCCTTCTGACTCCACGTGGGTAGGGGACTGAGTAATTTTGCTAAATACAAAGATGGGGAACTGAAAACACTATAGTGCCAGATTGTACAGTCCTGTGGTAAATTGTATTACAGCCCTCACAGTGTCCTCCCACACCTGGATTTGGCACACTTGTCAGATAGGTGCTCCTGGAGAACTGTGTAAGGACTGTGATGTCACATTTGGGTTCAGTTGTTTTTAATTGATTATTTGATAATATCTTCCCTGGCTCAGGATAAAGCAAAGACAGCACACAAACTTTGTCTTTATCCATCCTGACTTTCCTCAACTAAAAAAAATACAGAATCCAAAGTGATATGATGGGTCTCTAGAGCTTATTAGTGTGAAGAAAGAACTAACCCTGAAATCTATGTCTCCAGGGTCATAGTCTTGGTTTTGTTCACCATTCCAATATCTCACATGCAGTTTTGTTTAGGACATTGGAATTCCTTTTTCTTTTTTTCTATCTCCCAAAAGCATAAAACTAAATGACAACTTCAGGCCCAAATATTTGTGATTTCAGAACATTTACTGGGTGTATCTATAGGCAGATTCATAAGCGCCTTTTGTTTCTTTTGCCTAATTTTCAGTCTTCTGTGACAGTGGATTTGCTAAGGCAAAAATAACTAAAAATTCTCTGAGACAAACCAGCATCACTAAAAGCTGTTACATTCCACACTGCTCAATGTCTGTAGAGTGAAAGTAATCTACCTTGCTAATTTTATAATGCAACATATCAAATCTTCCTTCATACCTCCCTTTCAGGATTGATGCCTTATGCATACATATTTTCACTGGGTAAAGGGAACGTCTTTGTTTCTATGCTTTCTTTATGATCATGGCTGGTCCCTACTTAGATAATCTCCTCCGCCTCCACAGTGGTACTCTTGGTAATGGGAAGTTCAGCTAGTGGTATAGTTTACATCACCATATACAGTCGGTTAATGGCTGCTTTATTAGGTATCTCCAGTGAGATGATGGGCCATCTGAGAGTATTAACACCTGGATTTACAGTCATCATGATGGAGTACATTGAAGTTCTTTACTAAGCTGAATTACTCGATAACATCTTAGAAACATAAATAATCAAGAAGCCTCATTTTCAAACCTAAAAGCCAAGAGTCTGTCTTGCTAATTGACCATGATGGAGTTATAATAGTGAAATACAACACAGAAAAACTCTCCAGAAGGCTGCCTCGGGCATATAACATCAATAAAGCACCAGTGATCCCATTTACAGACCCACATTCTTATGAAGGGCTCCGTCAAGACAGGCTCATGTTTTGAGATGCGCATCTTTGGGGAGATGTTTCAAATGTCTAGTTGTTTTACAGAATAGATAGAGAAGACTATTTCCATGCAATTAAATATAAGCTCCAAGATATTTCCAAAAGGCTTCTAGGTTTCTCAAAATTAATTTATCAGCTTCAGATACTCAATGAGAATTCCTCAAGAAAATGCAAAAAAAAAAAAAAAAAGAAAGAAAGAAAGAAAGACAAACAATAGAAATCAAACAATAGATGTGTGGAATGCACACATATGCTTACAAGATAAATGGTACAAAAGACACTAATATAGGGCTAATAATAGGCCAACTTGGCCTACTTATTAGGCCAATTTGGCTAATATGAATGATAAAAATACTCAGAATTACTCATTTCCTTAAAGTATTATGATCATCAAATGACTTGTCCTTAAAATATCGATGGGGCTTCCCAAGTGGCCTCGGAGTAAAGAATCCAACTGTGAATGTAGAAGAGGCAAGTTTGATCCCTGGGTCAGGAAGATCCCCTGGAGAAAGAAATGACAACCCACTCCAGTATTCTTCCTGGGAAATCCCATGGACCGAGGAGCCTGGTGGGCTACAATTCGTGGGGTCACAAGAGTCAAACACGATTTAACAAATAAGCAGCAATAACAACAAAAATGGTAACGTAGGCACTGTTGTCATTTTACAAATTATAAAACTGAAGCTTGGAGAGATTTATATTAAATAAGAACTCGTGTGTTCTGATTCCTAGTTAGTGCCTTTGCATAACTTTAGTTCTCAAATTTCATATTTTCCTTGAAGCTTGGGTTTATCTGGTATTTGTACTTCTCTGTCTGTTTGCAGTGATGGACCATAATACAACTATATGGCTCTGAAGTCAATGGGAACAGTACATATCATTTATTCTCCATGCTAAACTAGCAAGATCACCCTCTGGTATTGTTTGTGCACTCAGCCATGTCTGACTCTTTGCAATCCCACGGACTGCACCACACCAGGCTTACCTTTCCTTCACCACCTCCCAGAGCTTACTCAAACTCATGTCCATTGAGCCAGTGATGTCATCCAACCAACTTGTTCTCTTTTGTCCCATTCTTCTCCTTCTTTCAATCTTTCCCAGCATCAAGGTCTTTTCTAATGAGTTGGCTCTTCATGTCAGGTGGCCAAATTATTGGAGTTTCAGCTTCAGCATTAGTCTTTCCAATGAATATTCAGGATTGATTTCATTTAGGATTGACTCGTTTGATCTCCTTACAGTCCAAGGGACTCTCAAGAGTCTTTGCCCTCTGGACTACTTGTCATATGCTGATCAACCAGTATTAGTTGCTCCAGGAAACAGTATTTATAGTTCAATTTACACTATTAGAAAATAAAATGGCAATCAAGTCTTCAAAACACTGGCCTTTCAATATTCCAGTTTTCAAATATCAAAGACTACATCACATTTACAAATCATATGGACAGTTGAGAGAAATATGGATTTATCTCTTAGTCTTTCAAAGTCGATTGTATACAATAAATACAAACATCCAATTTGTATCATTAGGAAATCTATGAATATTTTATCTGAGTCAAATACAATGCATTTCCTCTGTGGCACAAAGGAAGTTAATAACTGCATAATTGTCCTTCGGACACTCTGTTGCTGGCGCTGAGTGTTCAGGGTAATACTTATCACCTTGGACAGAGACTATGTGGTGTCCTGTGACCACTCCAGGGACTTTTGATGGCTATTTCTTGCTTTCAAGAGTAAAACATATGGGACATGTCAGGAAGAGTTCTCATTTTTCACATTTGTTTTCCTTTTGTCTTCATTCACTCTCCCTCCTTTTTACTTTAGCCTCCCACTCTTTCATTAATATTATGTTGAATTATTCTGACCCACAATTCTGGTCTGTTACTCACATCCATAATGTTTTATAAAGAGGCTATAGCATAGCAAAATTGTCTAGCAGGTACTTCCCTGGTAGCCCAGTGGTTAAGACACCACACTTTCAATGCAGGGATCAGGGTTCAATCCCTGGTCAGGAACTAGATTCCATATGCCACAACTAAAGATTTCACATGCCACAGTGAAGATCAAAGATGTCATGTGCCTCAGCTATCATCCAGTGGACAAATAAATAAATTGAAATGAATATAAAAAATTGTCTAGCATGCCTTATGACTCAATGAAATAGAGGAATGTATACAACAGTGTGAACCCATTCTGTCAATACTTTGTTGGAAATCTCTTCCATTTATATGATTGCTATGTCTCAATGAAGGTAAAACAAGAGGAGAGGGAAAGCAACTAGAATAAATCATCATCAGGTAACGAAATGAAAGAGCACAATTTTAAGAAGCAATAAGGGACAGACACCAGAGGAATTTATGTTAGAGTCTTCGCAGAGTGTAATTAATACATTGCATATGAAATCAACCCATTGAGGGATGCAATGGAAGCAATTAGTGTGAAGTTTTAATAAAGGAGTTAGACATGTATTTAAAGGAAAGAGAATGCTGTAATGTACAATTAATAACTCTGAAGCTTGGACGAAGCATATAGGACATGGGCTTTCTGGCTGCTTTTCTCTATTCTCCCATCAGCCAGTCAGCTAAGAATGTGCCTTAGTGAATACTTCCTACAGCAGGCTCCCAGGAGTGTCTCGTCTGTGGAAATCAGGGAAATCTAAGAACAGCTCTGTTCTGTTTCAGAAAGATAAATGAACCTTCTATGGAAAGCAGAGGTGTGAAATGCTTTAGACAAACTCATTACAAGCTCCAGCACACACTTAGTGAACAGAATTGTGACTTAGAACCTCATACTGCCCAGTGTCCCTAGGGGCCAGGAATAAAAGATGAAATACAAAGACAGTGCATTCAATTAAATATTGTAAATGAAGGACAGCATGGCTCATCCTGTACTGTCATTCTTACTCTATCTCTCCTCAAAGAAAAATAGCAAAAAGCATAAACTGGGGTCGTCAGCCATAAATATGTTTATGCGGTCTCCTACTTTTAGGCAAAGATCCCGTATCATCCCTATAACAATTTACCAATGAATAAATGATACATACAATCTGTGATTGGCACTCAACTCTGGTTGACCCATGTAGTCAAACTTGTAGTTTCTCAAGGAAGAGTAGAAACCAATACTATATTTTATATGTAAATGTCTCACTAGGTGAAGCATCTCTGCTTTGGGCTTATTTACATGAATGTTAAGTCATATATAGAGAAGGGTGGGCTTCCCTGGTAGCTTAGCTGGTAAAGAATCCTCCTGCATTGTGGGAGACCTGGGTTCAATCCCTCGGTTGGCAAGGTCCCCTGAAGGAAGGTATGGCAACCCACTCCAGTATTCTTGCCTGGAGAATCCCCATGGACAGAGGAGACTGTGAGGTATAGCCCATGGGGTCACAAAGAGTTGGACACGATTGAGTGACTAAGCTCAGCACACAGCGCCCTCAGAAGAGCACTGAGAAACAGCTAAGAAAGTCTTCAAAGAGATAGAGGAAAAATAAATTATCTAAAGAATCTCAACCTTCACCCCAACATTCAGTGGTGGTGCTTTCTATCCCAAGAGTTATTATCAGATTATTTTGGTAATTAAAGACACTTCTGGTGGTTGGATTCCACATTGACATGGTTTATCAATAAATGTAAGTAAATATTAATTAAGGGCTACCACATTTATGGGGAAGGAAATGGCAACCCACTCCAATATTCTTGCCTGGAGAATCCCATGGACAGAGGAAGCTGTAGGGCTATAGTCATGGGGTCCCAAGAGTCGGACAGAACTTTGTGACTAAACCACCACCACCTCTGCACTATTACGGCTCTGCACTATTACTGCTCATTCATTATCTCACTTAATTTCCATAACACTTCAAGTAGATTATGTACTAATAACAGTATTTTATAGATGCCAAAACTGTTTGAAACAGCTGTGGTAAGTGGCACAGCTGATGTTCTAACTCAGTTCATCCTGATAGCCTTAATTTACCTCAGTACTCTCTGACAGCAAGGTCTTAATAAGTCAAATTGTAAATTGAGAATCTAGGAGAAGCAAAAGTGGAAGAAGGGAATATGATGGTTGAATGACAAGAAAGAATGGCAGCAGACAAGCCTGCCTCTTTGTTTTTTCTTCCTTCTGTCCTCCCTCTCTCCTTTTCTTCCTTCCTTCCTTTCTCTTTCTTTCCACAATTGGAGTGAGTACCCCATCTGTGCCTGCTTTGTTAGTAACAATGCAAAGTGATGTAAGTTACCATTTGACCAAATACACAGCTTTTTTCTTTGATATGTAAGTTTATAATAATGCTGGTTACATTTTCCATGAAACAAACAAAAGTCCAACGTTCTTAGATGGCACAAAAATGAAATGTGTTCCAAGGCAATTAGTTGTTCCTTCCCTTCTGTATCATTTTTCTACAAATGTAATTTTAAGCTGTGTGTCACCTGAGAAAAGAGTGTACCCTTAAAATGATTATATATAAATTATGCCCCTTAGTTATACATAGGCAAAAATATATTTTACTCATTTGTTTAAGCCAAATACAATTATTCAGAACTGAAAAAAAATGTTAAAAATGTTATACACCATTGTGCTTCATTAGAATGATGTTTTGTTGGATTAATAGAAGAGTATATGAATTCTTCCAGAAGATCATAAAATGAGATGCTTAGTTTTAAAAGACTGAAGATCAGTTGGTGCAAACTAAGTGGCACCTGTGTGAATATTCACCAAAGAAAGTTGCATTTTAATTTTATTCATGCATTTTTTTATTTCTTCATTCAACAAATGTTTACTGAATACTGGTTGTGCTGATCACAATGTTCCATGTTGGCAGTATAAGTGTTGAACAATAGGACATTATTTTGTCTTCATTGAGGTTACATTCCAGTGAAGGCAAACAGTGAGTGAGTAAAATGATGAAAACAAATTCAGTGATATGAAATAAATAAAGGAAGCAAAGGAGTAGGTGTGGATACAGGAGACAATTTTCTGGGAAAGTAAAACAATAACCTGACACCTGAAAGGAGAAAGAAACGTGTTAAATGGTGAGTTAGAATGCTAGTTCCAATTTTATAGATAAAGTCTACAAAGATCTTGGAGTGAGACAAAGCTTTTTTCAACTTTTTATTTTATATTGCAGTATAATTGATTAATAATGTGTGTTAGTTTCAGATGTATAGCAAAGTGATTTGGTTATACATATACATGTATCTTTTATTTTCCTTTTTTTTTTTTTTTCCATTTAGGTTAGTACATAATACAGAGCAAAGTTCCTTGTGCTGTATGGGTATGTCCTTGTTGGTTATCCATTTTAAGTACAGTAGTGTGTACATGTCAATCCAAAACTCCTTAACTATCTGTTCCCCTTCCCCTCTGGCAACCACAAGTTCAGAGTAACGGCTTTTTTCTATTCTAAATATTAGATGCCTTTACAGCTGGGACATGGTGGGGGATGAGAAAATTGTGAGGATATAATATTAGAGGGATAGACTGGAACAACATGAACATGACTTTGTGTGAGGTCAGTATCATGACTAATTCATACATAGATTTCTTGGTTAGTAACTGAGAATGGACTCAGAGTCCATGAAAATGCAAAGAAGCAATGAAGAATTTACTACAGAATTCATCTAAGATATGTTGGTGGCTTGGCCTAGAGGGATGATAAGGGTTAAGAAAAGTGAAAAGATTTGAAACAGATTTTGGTTTTGGAATCAAAAGATTGCTCTGATGAATTGGATATCATTTGAGGAACTGGTTAATTATAGATAGTGTTTGGAGAGTTTTAAAAATCTGTATGGCTTTTGTGTTTTTTGTATAAAAATGCTATCCACAGGACTAGGAAGTTAAGAGGTAAGAAAGGAGTTTAGTTTAAGAAACAATGTGGTTTCTAAGAGATCCTTAGTTTTCATTGGGACATCTGACACTTATTTCCTACAGAAAGATTCAGAGAGGAAATCAGCAGTAAGTCATGATCTTCTCATTGATTTTAATATAAATTTGACTTTGATAAGATAACTCCAAGAACTGCCTAGTGATAGAGACTGCAGGCCAGTGAAACTTGAGACCAAGTATCCTGTAGGGAGATAGGAAAGCATGGAGGAAAATCCAAGACTAAAATACAGAAATAATCATATGAGAAGAAACAAAGTGACTTCCATTCCCAGTAGGTGTCTGAGACTGATTTCAGAGCTTTGTAAGTGAACAGACTTTGATAATAGATGAGAAGAAACAGGTAAAGCTCTTAAGTAACTAAAAGAAAACAGATAACGAGCACAGAAACAGAAACAGAAATCTGGACAAATAATCTCCCTTAAGTCATGGAATTTAAAATGTTGCTGAGAACCAGTTTCTCTGTTGACTGGGAGAGGCTGGCTTAGTTTAGTCATCATTTGTCCTTCTATTAACAAAAAGGGTCATTTTTACTTCTTATCTATTTATTCAATGACTATGAATCGACGGAGCCCCTTCTATGCTCTAGGCTGCTCTTGGAAGCAGTAAATTTGGTATATGCTTTTCTGTTTGGATGGAAGCAGACAAACAAATCAGTTTCTTACAAAGCAGCTCCAGTGGCTCTAGAGAGCTACACTGCTCACCTGCTCTTCATCTCTCCTCTTTTCTGGTTGCTGTCTCTGAATTCAGTTTTAAGTCACAGAAAGTGAAAAACCAGTCACTGTCCTTGTCCTCATGGAGCATTTATCTGAGGTCACAGAGAAAGCATGGATTAAGAAGCACATCAATATTGTCCACTAAATACAAAATTAAAAGTAAAATTTCAAATACTGTGTGTATTGTTTTTGAAATTTTGAAGTTCATTCAAATGACATTTTTTTTCCCTTGAGTTTTTATATCTCATTCTGTTGTCTGGCATATTATAAAGTTAAGGTTAATAGTTGCAGGTCTGTGAACCCAAGCATTTCAGAGTGTTTTTCCCACTCCTAAATAACCAGCTGTAGAAGAATACGCTTCAGCAAGACCTTGCTGTATTTTCACCATCACCATATTCTAGTCTCATTACTGCAATACCAATGCCTGCACAGGCTGTAAACCTCAAATGTGTGGTCTTGACTCCCTGGGCCATGAAGGCTCAGCTTCAGGCTAACACTTCCATGTGTATCATCAGTGTCATCTCGAACTCTGTCATCCTCCCAGGGACCCACAGAGGGCAGAGCTTGCCCCAGGACCTCAGTCAAATTCTGGTTTCCAGTTCAAAAGTTGGGAGGCAGCAGGTGTGCCCTTCTGCTGAGCTGCAGAGAAACACACTGACTGCTGCCAAGAAATAAAGGCAAATCAGTCACAGAACTCTGCCAGGGAGGGGAAACCTCACGAGGAGCAGTGACAAAGGCGGGTGAAGAGCTAACATATTCACTTCATGCTGCACTCTTGAGGAAGTACAGGGTTGGCTTGTATTCTTGGTTTACAAGAAAGCAAGCTTTGGACAGACAGAGCAAGTCTTCTCAGGACAATTCCAAGGCCACCAGGAAGCCACCTTATCCATACCAGCCCCAACACAATACCCTACAAAAACCCATCTTCTTAACTGCTCAGTGTCCCAGAACTTTGACCTTTATATAAAGACTAACTGACTCAAGAAAGAGAGGCCAGGGGTGCCTTCAATATTTTCCCTGACAGCTTTATTACAATTTCCAAGCCCCAACCTTCTTTAGGTTGGAAAGTCAGCAGATTCCCTGTAGCACTGCAAATATATTTCTCTCTTTGGTCATGCCTCTTGTTGGCTCCTGGAAAAATAGTCCTTTGTGTCTAAAATGGAAAAGGGATGCAACAAAACCTGAGGGAGCTTGTTCCTCCATCAGGTAGGGGAGACGTTTGGGATGAGTTAGTGGTTTGGAATGGCACTGAAATAGAATTGCTCTGTTGAGCTTAAGGAACACTTGATTGCCATTAGTCCACAAATGCTTGAAGAGATTCTATGATGATGAAGGAAGAAGATCAATAGAATTCATTTGGTATATTCCAAGAAGCAACTAGCC
Organism: Capra hircus; assembly: GCF_001704415.2. Taxonomy (NCBI): domain Eukaryota; kingdom Metazoa; phylum Chordata; class Mammalia; order Artiodactyla; family Bovidae; genus Capra; species Capra hircus. Next base: position 17,481,029 of record NC_030831.1, on the reverse strand, counting down.
TGACCACAACTAAATCTCTTTTGTGTTTTATGTTCAACAATTTAAAAGCATATTCTTATACAAAATGACTGTTATCACAATAGAGTAATGAAAGTTAATTATGAAATGTCATGCCTTTTTATTTTTATTTTTTTAATTTTTATTTTTACTTTATTTTACTTTACAATACACAGCACTGTTTATAATAGCCAGGACATGGGAACAACCTAGATGTCCATCAGCAGATGAATGGATAAGAAACCTGTGGTACATATACACAATGGAGTATTACTCAGCCATGCCTTTTTAAATATCATAAACCAATAGATTTGAAATTTTTTAAATTTCTAGGGTCCTAGATCTGTTGATAATTTCTGTCTCCCAAGATAATTTCTCCTTAAGGAGTTGCTATAAGTTAATTTGTATGGAAAGGACCTCTGGACATATTCTTGGAAGAGCAAAAAGACAAGTGATGGGAAGAGTGCATCACCCCAGTTGGAATGGGACAAATGGGACAAATAGGAACATGGAATGAAGAGTGGTAGCAGGTATGTAAATGGAAAATAATTCTACTACAAGCAGCTTCCCTGTACCCATTATTTGGCTCTTTTGTGCTCTTTTTTGCTTTTATTTATTTAATGCTTAGAATGACTCTATTAAAAGAAGTCATGCATTGTCCTTGGCTAATGAGTAGAGGACTAGGAACTGAACTCTCAATTTGGATCTTTAGGAAGGAGTCAGGCATTGATAAAGGAAGCTCTGCAACAGAAAGCCATCAGGGTTTTGGACAGGAGATGGCATGTAAATTGCCCAGTGGGGATTTCCCAGAATCAAGGTTCAGCTTTAAAAGGACCTGCCACTTTATTTAAGAAAGGGACACAATTCTGCAATATACAGGATTGGGTTGCTTCCTTCATTTAGCCTGGGGAGCAGAGATACTAAGTAATTAGTTTGATCAAAGAAGTTAGAGATTTGTGATTAACATCACAAGTCTGAACTAGCCAGGCTGGAGCTTTTCTGGAAATCTTTCCTTCTTTTGATTTTCCTGTCTGATGCACATTTATGGTTTGAACTGACTTAAACTAGAACCACAGCTTCATGTGGTATTTCTCATTTATACTTGTTTCTTAGACAGTAAAGACTGTTATCCCAGGTGCATACTTCACTCAGTCCTTATCTGGTCTTTGAGTACTTTGGTCAAAATGAAAAAAAAAAAAGGTAAATTAGTTCGCTTTTTATCCACAAGCACCCTCACAAGGATGGAGTAAAGTACCTTGAAGAATAAAGCTATAGGAGAGATGAAAGCATTTAAACTTAGACAATTGTGTACCAGTCTGGTCCAAGCCAGTAGCTTGGTTTTCTTACATATAGTTGGATGTAGGATGCAACCATTATAAAATCTGCCCTCAAAGGACATTTAAGATTAAGTGGATTTCTGTGACATGAATATAAATAAAAGAAGTAATTGCAGTGCTTTGTTCTTCTATTTTGATCAGAAAGGACACACATGCATGTAAGTTAACACACACACCATAGTTATGTGCCATATTAAAGCACAGGACTTCACTGATCAGTTTGTTCACCTTACATTTAGAATAGAAGCAAAATAAGTGTTCCCTCCCCCTTTTTTCTAGAATTCTTATTATCCAGATATCTTGTCTATAGCCTATCCCTTCAGGAGCGTGTTTGCTAGTCAGTTGTCATAATTGAAAGCACAATCAAATTTATTGTAGACCAAAATCTTATAGAAGAACAATGCAGAGCATTCCTTTTTTATATGGGCACCTGAGGTCTTAACAATTCTAGAGTCAAAGGTAAAAATCTCTGTTCAGTACAAAGAAAAGAATGCTGTCTTGGGAACCAGGAAATAAACTCCATTTTTCCACTTCACAGTCTGCCTCTGGCCAGATCCATGAACTCTGGCAAGTATTCAGGTTGAAGAAAGAGAAACTGAAGTATAAAATCTCAGATTTCTTTCAGGTATGGTGTTCTATCTACACATATTCCTGAAATTATAAACATCCTGGACACCATGATAGAACAGTAAAGCTGATAATTTTCACTGATATTCCCCTCATATAACCCTACGTAAAAAGTTATAAAGCCTTTAATTCTGCTGTATATGCTTTATCCTCTGTCTTCTGCATGTGTGTGTGCTAAGTTGGTTCAGTTGTGTCCGACTCTTTGCAACCTCATGGACTGTAGCCCACCAGGCTCCTCTGTCCCTGGGGATTCTCCAGGCAAGAATACCAGAATGGGTTTCCATACCTCCTCCAGGGGACCTTCCCAACCCAGAGATCAAACCCATGTCTTTTATATGTCCTGCATTGGCAAGATGGGTTCTTTACCACTAGCATCACCTGGGCAGTCCTCTGTCTGTCTTTTATATGTATATGTATATGTATATGTGTATATATATATATATATATGTATATATATATATATATATGTTCAAGCTGGTTTTAGAAAAGGCAGAGGAACCAGAGATCAAATTGCCAACATCCACTGAATCATCAAAAAAGCAAGAGAGTTCCAGAAAAACATCTATTTCTGCTTTATTGACTATGCCAAAGCCTTTGACTGTGTGGATCACAATCGACTGTGGAAAATTCTGAAAGAGATGGGAATACCAGACCACCTGACCTGCCTCTTGAGAAACCTGTATGCAGGTCAGGAAGAAACAGTTAGAACTGGACATGGAACAACAGACTGGTTCCAAATAGGAAAAGGAGTGTGTCAAGGCTGTATATTGTCACCCTGCTTATTTAACTTCTATGCAGAGTACATCATGAGAAACGCTGGGCTGGAAGAAGCACAAGCTGGAATCAAGATTGCCGGGAGAAATATCAATCACCTTAGATATGCAGATGACACCACCCTTATGGCAGAAAGTGAAGAGGAATTAAAAAGCCTCTTGGTGAAAGTGAAAGAGGAGAGTGAAAAAGCTGGTTTAAAGCTCAACATTCAGAAAATGAAGATCATGGCATCCGGTCCCATCACTTCATGGCAAATAGATGGGGAAATAGTGTCAGACTTTATTTTCTTGGGTTCCAAAATCACTGCAGATGGTGATTGCAGCCATGAAATTAAAATACGCTTACTCCTTGGAAGAAAAGCTATGACCAACATAGATAGCATATTTAAAAGCAGAGACATTACTTTGCCAACAAAAGTTGGTCTAGTCAAGGCTATGGTTTTTCTAGTGGTCATGTATGGATGTGAGAGTTGGACTGTGAAGAAAGCTGAGCACTGAAGAATTGATGTTTTTGAACTGTGGTGTTGGGGAAGACTCTTGAGAGTCCCTTGGACTGCAAGGAGATCCAACCAGTCCATTGTGAAGGAGATCAGCCCTGGGTGTTCTTTGGAAGGAATGATGCTAAAGGTGAAACTCCAGTACTTTGGCCACCTCATGCGAAGAGTTGACTCATTGGAAGACTCTGATGATGGGAGGGATTGGGGGCAGGAGGAGAAGGGGACGACAGAGGATGAGATGGCTGGATGGCATCACTGACCTGATGGACATGAGTTTGAGTGAACTCCGGGAGTTGGTGATGGACAGGGAGGCCTGGTGTTCTGAGATTCATGGGGTTACAGAGAGTCAGACACGACTGACCAACTGAACTGAACTAATACATATATACATATTTATGTATATATATTATTTATAGTTTTATAAATATATTATATAAGTATATAAATTTATATATAATATATATTATCAGGAGAAAGTTTATATATATATATATATAAACTTTCTCCTGATAATATATATATATATAAACTTTCTCCTGATATTTCCAATAAATAGAGAGATGGCCTTCAATATTCTAGTCACAAACATTTAGATGCCAAATAAAGCCAGGTGTTCAGTAAATGCAGATTAGTCAGTGTGTTGTACGGAGATATGTGTGCCTCTCCTTCTGAATGAGCTCAGTCTGAGAAACTCATTTAGCCTTAGCTTCAAGTTTCATGAACCTGTGGTGACGCTTTACTTTTCCTTTCCACTGAATGTTTTGTAATAACAATAAAGCAAAAGAAAACATTGAAATTGACCAAGATTAACTTAGTTTTACTCTCCTTGGTAAGATTCTAACATGAAAGTTTTTACTTTATAAAGCTGCAACTTCACTATAATAGAGAGACAGCCCGAGTCACCAATTGTGCCTTTTCTGATGAACAAATGAGTTGTAATGGAAGCTGAACACATATACTCAGGAGTATAAACTGAGAATTAGCTATTGTTTTTCACCTGGCAGAGCGTGGACTGGAAAATTTTAAATCAAAGCCAAATTCTTGTTTTATAGTCAAAACACTCCACATTTTATCTCTACTCCAATAAATACAGCAATTTCTCTGATTTCCCTTAAATTATCTCATCTTTATTGATTAGGTTAAAAATATGTTTTTACTATAATCCCCAGATCTATATTGTCTCTCATTGTTAGAAATAGGGACAAACATAGTAAGCACATATGAACATCTCACATGCCCAGCAAGAAACAAAAAAAAAATCCAATTGTCTTTGTCAACCTTATAAAGATATTTGATACGTAAAATTCAGAATAATGAGAATTTATATTCCTTCTCAAAATTGATTGTTTTGTTGATGCTCAGAAACCAACAAAATGGCTCTCATATAGCATAAAGTTCTAAAGACAATAGTTTTGTACTTGTTTTCCAGATAGGGACTTCTGGATATTTATATATAAATACCATGTTTGACTGAAATTATGATCTCAATTTAGTAAAATAGTATGAGAATTTGCTTTTGCTTACTTGATATTAAATCATCACTCACAGGCCTTCTCACTTACAAACTGATTATTTTGACTTCATAAATACGTAGAGACATGCTAAGAATGTTTGATAATTTAAAACTTCTGTGGTAGTTCAGCTAAGTGACAACCAAAAATTACAGAGCAATTATTCTATACAAAAATAATTTCATCCACAAAGATATAGGAAAACTTCCCTTTGAGGTAATTTTCAATCAAATTCAAATAATCATATTATTTGGAGGTACTGTAGGTGTTTCAAAGATACATAAACCCTTTGTTAACCTAAGAAACTTATCTAGCATTCATGTAAATGTGTATGCACAGCATATGACAGAGATAACAATGAATTTGAGAATTTTTAGTTGGGAAGTTGGAAGACTCCGTTCAAAAACAGAGAATAAATTCCACCAATTAGTTAAAGAAAGGGATAAGCATCCAGCAAACCATCCTAATAATACAGACATTTCATGGTAAAGAGACAGGAGAGAAAATTCTACCTTGGATTTCTGAACCCCCAAGTCTCAAATGTGAAATATGCCAACTATCTTTAGTTTTCATTATTATCATTATCACAAATGCAATGGTGTTTAAATATGAAGATGAAAACTGAATTGGATGTCCAAAATGTTATAAATGAACATGAGATCTGCCATCCCAGAAGAGAGGAATGATCTATATTGTTATTATCCCGAAGAAGAAGGCGATTTATATAGCACTGACAGTGCACTCAGCTCTGTACGGTGGGCGGGTAATACCTGTTTCGGTTCAGTGGGCTTCCTGTCTAAATAAAGCTGAAAGCAAAAGAGGACAAAGACAAAAACTAAATTCATCATCAGAGTTATAGATCTGATCTCATCCATTCCACTAATCCAACTCTATATGTCTTTACCCACAGGTGTCACCAAGAAAGCTTTATAGAGAAAATGGGTATCATCTACCCTTCCTATGCCAGTCCAAAATATTCCCAGATTTAGCACTCCCTTCCCACATTTCTTGGTATCTCACCCTAATAACTGGGGCTCCTCTATTCTTTTCTCTTCTCAATCTCATCTGTCACCAAGTTCTGGAGATTACTCCCAAATGTATGATCATGTCTTTTCTAATTGGCAGATGTTCCTTTGGGGCTCACAGTGATAGGGGAGTAGAATGAGCAGCCCTCCTTAATGGGGGAAGGTTGACACAGTCAAACAAGCCAGATGAAATCACATGATCAACGAATGATAGATGTTTCATCCCCATCAATGCGGCATTCAGGAACCACTCTTCTTCACTCTCCCCCATGAAGTTTCTCTGTAGATTCTGAACTCTTTAAGCATGTAGAGAAGGGAATGGAGAGATGCTCTCTGAGGAGGGCATTGCTATTCATTCAACAAATCCTTTCAATAAATATTTACTATCTCTGAGTTGACCCTCTGGGGTCAACTGGGGATGGCAAAGCATTTTATCAATGGAGTTAAGTATGTAGCAGGGCAATGAAGAATCAAAATGAACACTATCATTAAAACCGTGAGTGATTGAAAGTTGCTCAGTTGTGTCCTACTCTTTGTGACCCCATGGACTAAACAGTCCATGGAATTCTCCAGGCCAGAATACTGGAGTGGGAGCCATTTCCTTCTCCATGGGATCTTTTTAACCCAGGGATCGAGCCCAGGTCTCCTGCATGGCAGGCAGTCTTTACCAACTGAATCACCAGGGAAGCCCAAGAACACTGGAGTCGGTAGACTATCCCTTCTCCAGCAGATCTTCCTGACCCAGGAATCAACCCAGGATCTCCTGCATTGCAGGCAGATTCTTTACCAGCTGAGCTACTAAGGGAGCCCTAGGCATTAAGGCATGGAGATGCCTATTAGAAGTAAAACTGATCAACACATTTGATTATTAATAGAACATGCAGTTGCTATCTGGCTTCTAGCTAACTTTTGCGTTTTTACATGGCCATTTAAATGTTATGTGTGCGCATTCATATGGTTACCAGTAAACATGCTCTGGTTAGAAAAATTGATTGTCCTGGTAAATTATTTTTTAGGTTTGCTTCTTTATTTCCTGATGGACAACTCAGTCTACAAATGAGAGTCAATGAAAAAGGGAAGTTAGGATAGAGAAAACATGAGAAGTCAGATAATAGAAGTAAAATATATATATAGCTTGGAAAATAGAGAAACAGAATGGATAACAGAAGGACAGAAAGACAGATGCAGTTATCCAAAGAGTATTAGTGAAAGATTCCTTTTAATCACTGACTTTGCATGGCTTCCTTTCAGTTACTGGATTTTGGGTCAACAGAAATTCCTTCAGGGCCAGAGGCCTTCTCTCACCTTCCTCTCTAAAGCAGTCACAATGTCACTGGCTCAGGCACACATACATGAAGAAATTCAACCACAAAGCAAGGACCAGAAGGCCCGTATTCCTGCTCTCTTTTGTAAACTGTCTTCCTACCTTTGAAACTGGACTTCACATTTCAGTGGCACTGTCCTAAAAGCAAGCTAGGAAGCTGGGTCCTTATTATTTCTACTTTTCTTCTTCTTCTTCTCTATGTACTCCTGTATTAATTCCAAGCCTGCAACCCAAGTGCCTACTCTGATTCTAAAGTCACCTGAGCTTTAATCTAGCACGGCCTCTCCCATAGAAGTAGATGTGCAACATCCATGATGCATGTTAGATATTAATTAAATGTTATATAAGGATATGAGCATGACAGAGAAGAGAGAACTCACGAGCTACAGTTTGATGGGCAATCCAAAGATAAAGAGTAAAGGAAATAGGTAGAGGCCATTTTATCATAACTGATTAGTCAAAATAAGGGAGTTGGTGAAATTTATCTTTCACCCCTTGTCTAATTTTTCTAGTGACTTTTATCTCCTCCTAATTACAACTTCTGTCAAGTGCCCTCAGGCCATCAGCAACACTGATCGGCAAAACCAGCTTAAAAGAATACATTTCAGTTGTCTAATCTGAAGGAGATCAACCCTGGGATTTCTTTGGAAGGAATGATGCTAAAGCTGAAGCTCCAGTACTTTGGCCACCTCATGCGAAGAGTTGACTCATTGGAAAAGACTCTGCTTCTGGGAGGGACTGGGGGCAGGAGGAGAAGGGGATGACCCAGGATGAGATGGCTGGATGGCATCACAGACTCGATGGACGTGAGTCTGAGTGAACTCAGGGAGATGGTGATGGTCAGGGAGGCCTGGCGTGCTGCAATTCATGGGGTCGCAAAGAGTCGGACACAACTGAGAGACTGAACTGAATTGAATGAAAAGAAGGTATGAATTTGTTTATTGTTTATTCCTTTGACATGAGAGATTTCCTACTGAACAGTTGGTAGCTGCTTATATGTGGAGTTCAGATTAGGAAGCCAAGACTGAAATTCTGACTGTTACAGTCTAGTCATGTAACCTACATGGCATAAAATTTCACCTTATTATGGTGATAATAATAGCTATTTGATGGAGCTATTTTTATTAAATGACCTAATTGCATAAAAGCACAAAGAATCATGTTGGGCACAAAACATGCCCAAAATTAAAAATTTTGGCCTATTAAAAATATTAACAAAAACATCAATGTAGTTTCCCTGAATAAATGTTAATTCTTATCCTATTTTTTTTTCTTTTCTTTTCTTTTCTTTTTACTGCTTTCTTTTTATCGTTCTCTTTCTCCTCCTTTAAAATTGGGAGTTCCCATCATAGTTAGTAAAGTGTCTTCTGCTGTGAGTTCTCAGAATATATTTAAATGAAACTGAATGTTTAAGGGAGTCAGTGAATGAGTGAGGAAGTAAATTAATGCCAAATTGCAATGTCTTATATTTCTTCCCCTTCTATTTGGGAATCTGTAATCAACTTGTGAAGTATCACCAGTCTAACACATCCATCCAGGACCAAAAACTTTCCTGTCATTTTTTAAATGAATTTTTCTGTTTTGAAAGTAATATATTGCTTTTAATTCCACATATTGTTACATCACAGATAATGCATTGCTCAATTCTCTATAGTCTTTAAAAAAGTGAATAGGTGATCCTGGTTCTGCTTTTTCAGGGCTATGAAATTTCACCATTGAAGAACAGTTAGGTTTTTTAATCAAATAACTTCTTTGGTCATACAGATAGAAGGCCACTGAAAACCAAAAGACAGTGTGGGCAATAAGTATTTAAACAAAGCTAACTACACAATGACTACTGTCAGTGGAATTCAATAAGCTTTGATGGTTAATATTAATTCAAATAGCATGCCTTTGTGAACAGGTAAGGGGCCCAAAAACCTTGAATGTTGAAAAGAACTATAGATCTTCAAAGTCAGACACACAAATGGAAAAAAAAAAATTAAACAAAATTAAAAATAGTAGTGTGCAATGGAGACTTGAATAATGTAAAAGCCTTGGTTTGAAGCGAGGGAGTTGGAAGAAGCACTTGCAAATCATTTTATTTGTAGAAAACTCCCATGGAGAGTATATTTTCTACTAACTTAATGAGCAATGGGCTGGCAGCTTCAGTTTTTGTTTTTGTTTTTTAAAAGCCTACAAGATCATCATCATCATAGGGTCAGATGTTAAAGACAAAGATAGATTTAAAATTATGAGAGACAAAAATCCAGGCAATCCTACAGAACTCCTTTAGGGGAGAAGTTCTGAAGAAGGCAAAAGATTGGTACTGAATTAAAAATTTAAACTGAATGGAATAAGCATATGGATGCTTTACCTCAAAGGAAAGGGTCAAAACACGGTACACTGGACTGTGGCATTTCAAGTATCTTAGTTTAACATGTTGCTTGTCAGTCTTTTTAAAAGGGTAGAGGAGGGTGATACAAGCAACTCCAGCAATAGAAGCAACACCAGGACAATAATTAGAAAACAATGCAAATTTCTTATTATACTCATTTCAGCTATCCCAGGAGAGTAAAGGGTCTGTACAATGGGGAATGAAATGGGATTCATAAACATTTTCTGATGAATATCATTATTTAATAAGAATATTTAAAATAGCATGTCATGTATTTTTCCTTATGAATTGAAGTTTAATTGGTTTCAAGTGAATCCTAAGAGAATTTCCAAAGAGGAAAAGAAACGTACATACACAAACACACAAATTTACAGCTACAGGTGGATCATTCTCAAACGATTCTACCTTTACATGCCCAGGGACAGCTCTGTTTTCTGATAAGGAATTCCTGGGACAATCCTTCCTGGAACATATGCCCTTTTGAGAAGCTACTATTTTGTGATATGACTTTTTCCTTTGAAATCACACTGTCTACCAGATTAAAACCTAAACAAATTATCTAACTCCTGGAGTTTCAGCAAAGGGACTGGGAATTGCCAGGTTTGAAGGTCAGTGGGTATTGATTATAGAACTTCCACAGAACTGGGGGAAACAGAGATTCTTAGAGGGCACAAACAAACCTTTGTGCGCAACAGGACCCAGGGGATAGGAGTAGTGACCCCTGAAAGACAGAGCCAGACTTGCTTGTGTGTGGTTGGGAGTCTCCTGCAGAGACATGATTGGACAGTGGCCTGCCACAGGGTCTGGGGAACTGCCAAAAGCACTCCTGGGAGGCTGGAATATTTGCATATGTCCTCTTGGAGGAGGTCACCATTAGCCCTACTATAGAGCCTGCAGCCCTAACATAGAGACTACAGCAGAGAGAACTGGGCCACCTCAGGCCAATCTACAGGGAGGGAGCACAGCCCCACCATTAGCAGAAAATTGGATGAAAGATTTACTGAGCATGACCCTGCCTACCAGAGAAAGACCCAGTTTTCCCCATAGCAAGTCCCTCATACCAGGAAGATTGCACAAGCCTCTTATTCCCATCCGTTAGAGGGCAGATATAAGAAGCAAGAACTGCAATTGCATGGCCTCCATAATGGAAACCACAATCAGAAAACTAACCAAAATAATCACACGGATCACAGCTTTGTGTCACTCAACGAAATTATGAGCCATGCCCCACAGGGCCACCCAAGATGCATAAGACATGGTGGAAAATTCTGACAAAACATAGTCCACTGGAGAAGGGAATGGCAAACCACTCAGTCTTGCCTTGAGAACCCCGTGAACAGTATGAAAAGACAAAAAATATATGAAATAGGAAGACAAGTCCCCCAGGTCAGTAGGTGTCCAATATGCTACTGGGAAAGACCAGAAATATACCTCAAAAAAAAAAAAAAAAAAAAAAAAAGAAGAAGAAGAGGTTAAACCAAAGTATAATATGCCCAGTAGTGCATGTGTCTGGTGGTGAAAGTGAAGTCTAATGCTATAAAGAGCAATATTGCATAGGAACCTCGAATGTTAGGTCCATGAATCTAGGTAAATTGCAAGTGGTCAAATAGATGGCAAGAGTGAACACTGACATTAGGAATCAGTGAACTAAAATGGGGAGGAATAGGCAAACTTAATTCACATGACTATTATATCTACAACTATGGGCAAAAATCCCTTAGAAGAAATGGAGTAGCCCTAATGGTTGATGTGGAAATTTCTTTGAGATGGGAATACTAGACCACGTAATCTGCCTCCTGAGAAATCTGTATGCAGGTCAAGAAGCAACAGTTAGAACTGGACATGGAACAACAGACTGGTTCCAAATTGGGAAAAAATGTAGGTCAAGGCTACATATTGTCATCCTGCTTATTTAATTTATATGTTGAGAATATCATGCAAAATGCTGGGCTGGATGAAGCTCAAGCTGGAATCAAGATTGCCAGGAGAAATATCAATAACCACAGATACACAGATGGCACCACCCTTATGGCAGAAAGTGAGGAAGAACTAAAGAGCCTCTTGGTGAAAATGAAAGAGGAGAGTGAAAAAGTTGACTTAAAACTCAACATTCAAAAAACTAAGATCATGGCAACTGGTCCCATCAATTCATGGCAAATAGATGGGGAAACAATGGAAACAGTGACAGACTTTATTTTGGGTGGCTCCAAAATCACTGCAGATAGTGACTGCAGCCATGAAATTAAAAGATGCTTGCTCCTTGGAAGAAAAGCTATCACCAACCTAGAAAGCATATTTAAAAGCAAAGACATTTCTTTGCCAACAAAGGTCTGTCTAGTTAAAGTTATGGTTTTTCCAGTAGTCATGTATAAATGTGAGAGCTGGACTATAAAGAAAGCTGAGCACCAAATAGTTGATGCTTTTGAATTGTGGTGTTGGAGAAGACTCTTGAGAGTCCCTTGGACTGCAAGGAGATCCAACCAGTCCATCCTAAAGAAAATCAGTCCAGAATACTCATTGGAAGGACTGCTGCTGAAGCTGAAACTCCAATACTTTGGCCACCTGATGTGAAAAGCAGACTCATTGGAAAAGATCCTAATGCTGGGAAAAATTGAAGTCAGGAAGAGAAGAGGACAGCAGAGGATGAGATGGTTGGATGGCATCACTGACTCAATGGTCATGAGTTTGAGTAAGCAGGAGTTGGTGATGGACAGGGAAGCCTGGCATGCTGCAGTCCATGGGCTCACAAAGAGTCAGACACGACTGAGTGGCCAAACTGAATGAAATAGTTAAGTAGAGTCTGAAATGCAGCACTTGAGTGCAATCTCAGAAATGACAAAATGATCTCAGTTTGTTTCTAAGGCAAACCATTCAATATCACAGTGATTCAATCTGTGCCCCAACCACTAATGCCAAAGAAGATGAAGCTGAATGGTTCTATGAAGACCTACAAGACCTTAAAGAGCTAACACCAAAAAAGATGTTGTTTTCATCATAGGGGACTGGAATGCTAAAGTAGGAAGTCAAGTGATACTTTGAGTAGCAGGCCTTGGGAGAACAAAATGAAGCAGGGCAAAAGTTAACAAAATTTTTCTAAGACACTGGTCATAACAAACACTCCTTCCAATAACACGAGATGACTCTACACATGGACATCACCAGATGGTCAATACCGAAATCAGATTGATTATATTCTTTGCAGCTGAATATGGAAAAACACTATACAGTTAACAAAACAAGTCCTTGAACTGACTGTGGCTCAGAGCATAAGCTCCTTATTTCAAAATTCAGACTTAAATTGAAGAAAGTAGGGAAAACCAGTAGGCTATTTAAAGTGAAAGGAAGTGAAAGTCACTCAGTTATTTCAGACTCTTTGCAACCCCATTGACTGTAGACTGCCTGCTTTCTCTCTCCATGGAATTCTCCAGGCCAGAATACTGGCATGGTTAGCCATTCTCTTCTCTAGGGAATCTTTCCAAACCAGGGATCAAACCAGGGTATCCTGCACTTCAGATGGATTCTTTATCATCTGAGCCACCAGGGAAGCACAAGAATACTGGAGTGGGTAGCCTAACCCTTCTCTAGCAGATCTTCCTGACCCAGGAATCAAACTGGTGTCTCCTAGGTGGCAGGCAAATTCTTTACCGCCTGAGCTACCCAGGGAAGCCAAAAGACCCCATTCAGGTATGACCTAAATAAAATCCCTTATGATTATTCAGTGGAAATGACAAATAGATTCAAGGGATTAGATTTGATAGACAGAGTACTTGAGAACTATGGATGGTGGTTCATATCACTGTATGGGAGGCAGTGAACAAAACTATCCCAAAGAAAAAGAAATGCAAGATAGAAAATGGTTGTCTGAGGAGGCCTTACTGAGGATGCCTTCTTACTCAGATGAGAAAAGAGAAGAAAAAAGGTGAAGGAGAAAGGGTAAGACATACCCAACTGAAGGCAGAGTTCCAAAGAATAGCAAGAAGAGATAAGAAAGCCTTAAGTGAACAATGCAAAGAAAAAGAGGAAAACAATAGAGTAAGAAAGACTAGAGATATCTTCAAGAAAATTGGAGCTACAAAGTGAATATTTCATGCAAATATGGGTTCACTAAAGAACAGAAAAGGTAAGGATCTAACAGATGCAGAAGATATTAGGAAGAGGTGGCAAGAATACATGGAAAAAGTGTACAAAAAAGGTCTTAATGACTCCGATAACCATGATGGTGTGGTCACTAACCTAGAGCCAGACATCCTGGGTAGTGATGTCAAGTGGCCTTTAGGAAGCATTACTAAGAACAAAGATATTGGAGGTGATGAAATTCCAGCTGAGCTCTTTCAATTCCTAAAAGATGATGCTGTTACAGTGCTGCACTCAAGATCTCAGATAATCTGGAAAGTTCAAACTACTATACAATTGTGCTCATTTCATCTGCTAGGAAGGTAATGCTCAAAATTCTTTAAACTAGGCTTCAACAGTATGTGACCTGAGAACTTCCAGATATACAAGCTGAAGAACCAGAGACCAATTTGCCAGTATCCATTGGATCATAGAGAGAGCAAGGAATTTTCAGAAAAACATCTACTTCTTCCATGGCTATGCTAAAGCCTTTGACTGTGTGGATCACAACAAACTGGAAAATTCTTAAAGAGATAAGAATACCAGACCACCTTACCTGACTCCTGAGAAACATATATGTAGGTCAAAAAGAAACAGAACCAGACATGGAACAATGGACTGGTTTAAATTGGGAAAGGAGTATGTCAAGGCTATATATTATCACTCTGTTTGTTTCAGTTATATGCAGCATACACCATGTAAAATGCCAGGCTGGATGAAGTACAAGCTGGAATCAAGATTTCAGGGAGAAGTATCAACAACCTCAAACATGCAGATGATACCACTCTAATGGCAGATAGTAAAAAGGAATGAAAGAGCTTCTTGATAAAGGTGAAAAAGAGGATGAAAAGCTGGTTTAAAACTTGACATTTAAAAAACTAAGATCATGGCATCAGGTCCCATTATTTCATGGCAAATAGATGGAGAAAATATGGAAACAGTGAGAGACTTTATTTTCTTGGGCTCCAGCATCACTGTGGACAGTGACTGCAGCCATGAATTTAAAAGACAATTGCTCCTTGGAAGTAAATCTATGACAAATCTAGACAGTGTAATAAAAACCAGAGAACTCACTTTAGACAAAGTCCATCTAGTCAAAGCTATGGTTTTTCCAGTTGTCATTATGGGTGTGAGAGCTGGACCATAAAGAAGTGATCCATTCAAACTATGGTGCTGGAGGAGACTCTTGAGAGTCCTTTGGACTGCAAGGAGTTCAAACCAGTCAATCTTGAAGGAAATCAACCCTGAATAATCATTGGAAGGACTGATGCTGAAGCTGAAACACCAATATTTTGGCCACCTGACATGAAGAGCAGACTCACTGGAAAAGACCCTGATACTGGGAAAGATTGAAGGCAGGAGAAGGGAATGACAGAGGATGAGATGATTGGATAGTATCACTGGTTCAATGCACAGGAGCTTGAGAAAGCTCCAGGAGATAGTGAAGGACAAGGAAGCCTGATGTGCTGCAGTACATGGGGTCACAAAGAGTCAGACATGCTTAGCAACTGAACAACAACAAATACTTAGATATTAAGCTTGTTCATCAATTCCACCTAATATGAAATTTGATGGCAACCCACTCCAGTGTTCTTGCCTGGAGAATCCCAGGGATGGCAGAGCCTGGTCGGCTGCCATCTATGGTGCCGCACAGAGCTGGACACAACTGAAGCGACTTAGCAGCAGCAGCAGCAGCAGCAGCAGCAGCAGCAGCAGCAGCAGCAGCAGCAGCAGCAGCAATTTTCAGCTATTAAAACAGTTCTTCCCCAGTGATTGCCTCCTAATAGTCAAGCTATATCTTAGGTGGATCTTACAAATAGGATTCTTGATATTTGTGACTTTAAAAATTTCTTATTTAAATGCAGTTGTTCTATTAAGAGCATTTAAAGAGAATGTGCTTTCTGTCTTGATACTGTTAATTTCATCCTAGGTAACCAAAAGGTTAGAAATAGTGTAATTTTTTGCTTTCTAATATTCTCACATTTCATCTTAAGAGTAAAACTAATCAACACTGATTAGAAAGAAATTCTTACATTAGCTCTATAGGGAAGCATATAAGAGGCTTTCCTTATGTTCTAGAAAATAGATCCTCTCTTAGCTCCTGTGATCATTTGTAAGGGGAGGGAAGAGAGTTTCTTTTTAGAGACTAATTACTCTCATTTTAGGGAGAAGGAAATGGCAACCCACTCCAGTATTGTTGCCTGGAGAATCCTGTGGACAGAGGAGCCTGGAGGGCTGCTGTCCATAGGGTCGCACAGAGTCAGGCACGACTGAAGCGACTTAGCATGCATGCCTGCACCAATGACATATGTGAAAAATGAGAGCCATAGGGTTTTTCAATGATCAATGAGTTTCATTTTTCTATTTTTGATCCAAGGAAGCATGGACCATATCTGATTTGCTTAGGCAGATCAATACCAGATACTTAGTCATCCCTGATGAAGTAAAATATTAGATTTTTACTTTCTTCAAAGCTCCTGAGTGAATCAGAGTATGCCTAGCTGGGCCCATAAAGGGTAAAACTCTAATGGTTTTGTTAAATTAGCACTAGGCCTGAGATACCACTTGGACACCATAGAGTAGAGTAAAGTCAGTGGTCTCTCCTCTAGCCTGATGAACAGATATACCTCTCCTGGGGCCTGTGACTCTCTCTCAGGTAACATTACCTAGCCCACTTTGCCTGTTGGCCTGCCCCTTTTCAAGCCTGACTTACAGAACTTTCAAAATCCTAACAACTTCTTAGAGAGTTTACTTGAGTTCATGTCTTTGTGTAAATGTGTAAATGTGCCCTGATCAAGAGGGGCAAAGAACCTAGGCTATGTTTATGTCAGAAACCAGAAAGGATTAGTGTCCTTGCCCATCTTTGTCACTCAATTATCCTAAAGCACTCACCTTAACAGATTAACTGATGCTCTCTCTCTTCCATTCTTCCCAAGTCTTCTGTTTGGATGCCCTGATACGATTTATAGTTGGATAGAAACAAAAAATGGCGATATGAATGGGTTACCAAGGACACGAGAAATGCAAACTAACACACTAGACACCTCAGAATCTCTGGGAAATCATGATGGTTACCTTGAGACTTTTGGGAAAAAAAACAACAACAACAACAACAACAACACAAACACAAGGCTTAAAATCTGGACTCCAGACAGTTGGATGAAGTCCCACAAGCATATGAGTACTATTAATACCTGAGATATTTTAAAAAATAGAGTTATGAGTATCATTCATTTGATAAACGGAAATTAGGAAATATTAAGAATATAGCCAAGAGTTATGCAATCATAGATCTGCTCACTCATATATATATTGATGATGATAGATGACACTCAAGTGTTCCTGTTATTATAGAAATGTATTTAAAGACAAATGATGTGCAGTTCTCGCCCGTGAGATGTAAATGTCAATCACAGCTCAAGGATAACAAGAGCTGTGAGGGAGGTCCTCACACCATTCCAGTGCAAAAGGAAGACAATCTTCTTCTCATAGAGAAGCAGGCAACTTCAGAAAGGAAGCACATCAAAGCTGGCAGTTCCCAGAATAAAAACAAAGAATAAAGATGGAAACAGCATTATAGCAAAGGCTCTGTCTCCAAATATGCATAGCAGAATCACATCTGTGTATTCTATCCATATTCTCTGCAGTTGGATGCTGACCATAGAGGTCCTGCAACCTAGATGCTGACCACAGGCTTCTGACACAGATAAGTTGGTTTGGTCCAGCCTCAGTTTTAGGAAGGTCCTGTGAAGCAGCTTTGAGGGTGGGACTTTTTCAGCCTACCTCCCTCACCTCCTTGGCAGCTAGACCCTTATGAATAAGGGGAGTTTTGCATGATGCTGCCCCTCTTTTCCTCACCCTGTTCTCAACAGTAGCACATCTGTCACAAACAGATTTGGTCCAAGGCTGCATCTCATCCCTGTCTCTGTGATGCAGAGTTTTCTACAACTATCCCCAACTATCACTTTGGTTGTCTGTGTGCCCTGGGAAAGTGGCTTTATTGTCTCTCACTTACAGATGTAAAGCTTTCACTTTGTGAGTGAGAAGGGTTGGGAAGCCCACAGGTGTCCCAGCCATTTTCCCTCCCCCATAGTACCCATCAGCTCCTGCATTATCAGTGGACTTAGTCTCTGACTCTGCCCCAAACTTGCTCCTCACCACATGGTGGGAGAGACCTTTCATGTGAATACTGCTTTTCCATTGGCCAGGTGTTCCCAGAAATACTTGGCAATGGCTTGTTAGCCCACACTTGGACGTTGAGAGCTCTTTAAAATTTTATCTGATCCTCACCTGCTTGTTTTGCAGCCAAGAAGTCCTTTCTATGTTCTGCCATAGCCGAGACAGATCACATGTTCCAGCTTGCCTTGGAAAGACTTGGAATGAGAAAGAATCCACTTGGTATTTTATGGTTTGGGGCTGCCTTGCTACCTCAGTGGTCACATGGGCTCAAAAAAAATATAACTTTGTAGATAATCCGGGTCTTATTCATTTTTAAGATGGAAATGATTTTCTTTGAAGCTTCCTGTAACCCAAGGCAGAAGCAGAAGCCCCCTTCAAAATACTGAAAGCAGAAAATTTACAGAACTAAAAGGAGAAATAGACAAATAGCACACAGACATAGAGGTTTTACCGAATGTCTCTCACTCTCTCTCAATGATGGACAGAACAAGCAGATTTTCTATACCTTATCCATATCCATATCTATATCTTCCACAGATAAGCAATTATCCTTAATAAGTAACTCAGCAAATAATTAAGAAAGGACATATTTTTAAAATAGCACTTAGACCCAAATAATTAAACTCCTAGAAAAAAATTATTACCAAGAAATTGAAAGAAGAACTCAAAAATAAAAAGCTGTCAATCAAGAAATATCTCAGTCCTTCCTATTTTTCAGCTATAAAACTTTTCTACTTCTCTGCCTGCTTTTGAGTCTCCACCAAATACAAGTGAGGTCAATGACTCCTTTTTTATAGCAACCTCTGAATAGGTGCTGCTTGTTTATTTCCACAAATACCGTAGGATCACCTGAATTTCTATATGTTGATTTGCAAACTGATTTCCACATGGGCAGCAAAGAGAGACCTAAGAAAGAAGCAGCCATTCAGATTGGTAGGTGGTGGGGCTAAGAAGAAGAAAACTTACTTGGGAGTCTTTTCTAGGGATTCATAAGGTGATTAAATCCCTGCCTGTGCTCAACAGCATATTAAGAGCTTATAGAGAGGTTTTAATAGGGGTTCAGTCACATACACCGTTTAGATGGTCTCAATAACTCATTGCTCTCTCAAGGCTACATCCTTGAAAATTATCCCAATGCTAGAAAGATGGTCAGAACACACATTCTAAGGACAGAGAGGAGATGAGAAGCTTCCAATTGTCTATGTCCAACTCACAGGTCATGCTGTCTTGATGACCTCCTCTAAGATTACATATGGAAAAATGAGCCCTGACCTCCTTCCTTATAGCATGTATAAATATAAATTCAAGATGGGTCATTTATCTAAATGTAAAAGATAGTAAAAATAGTATAATAATACAGGATAATATCTTAATGACCTTGTGGTAAGCAAATATATTGTTTTTTTTTCCAGCTTTCTTTTTTTTTTAATTTTTATTTTTACTTTATTTTACTTTACAATACTGTATTGGTTTTGCCATACATTGACATGAATCCACCATGGGTGTACATGCGATCCCAAACATGAACCCCCCCTCCCACCTCCCTCCTCATAACATCCCTCTGGGTCATCCCCGTGCACCAGCCCCAAGCATGCTGTATCCTGCATCAGACATAGACTGGTGATTCGATTCTTACATGATAGCAAATATAGTATTTTAAACTTTGCACCAAAAAATAATAACACAAGAACAAAATTGACAAATTGAACTTCACTAAATTTAAAATCTCTATAAATTTGAGGAAATCCTTGAGAAATTAATAATTCAGGGCTCAGAATAAAGACATTTGTAGTTATTAACAATAAGATGTTAGTTATTAATAAGACTGAACATCTGCCTAACCTATGAGCCAGAAATGCACTTTTATATATATATATACTCAATAGACACTAGTATAAATGAGTACCAAAAGACAAGTATGATGAAGTCCATAACAACTTCATTTAGAATAGCCATAAACCAAGAGAGAGGGGCCCTCAATAGAAGAATGAAATAAAATAATTAAGTCATGTATGGATGTGAGAGTTGGACTATGAAGAAGGCTGAGCACCGAAGAATTGATGCTTTTGAACTGTGGTGTTGGAGAAGACTCTTGAGAGTCCCTTGGACTGCAAGGAGATCCAACCAATCCATTCGAAAGAGATCAGCCCTGGGATTTCTTTGGAAGGAATGATGCTAAAGCTGAAACTCCAGTACTTTGGCCACCTGATGCGAAGAGTTGACTCACTGGAAAAGACGCTGATGCTGGGAGGGATTGGGGGCAGGAGAAGAAGTGGACTAAGCAGAGGATGAGATGGCTGGTATGGCATCACTGGACTCGAATGGACGTGAAGTCTGAATGAACCATGGGGAGTTGGTGATGGACAGGGAGGCCTGGCGTGCTGCAATTCCTGGGGTCGCAAACAGTCGTACACGACTGAGTGACTGAACTGAACCGAACTGAATATACAGCAATAAAAATGACTAACAAATAATATATACAACACATTTGAATTTCATAATTAATGTTTGTAAAAATAAGCCAGACACATACAACATCTTTGAATGTCATAATTAATATTTGCAAAAATAAGTCAGACACAAATGAATACACACATATGATTTCCTTTGTATTAAAGAGCAGAAAAAAACAAAAGCTGATCTAGGAACAAAATAGCTGTGAAGGATGCTGAAGGCCCCTAATGCCCTGAAAATTTTACCATCTTGATATCAGATCTAGTGGCAAGGTTAATAGATTTGTAAAAAATCATTGAGCTATACACTTAAGGTTTATTCACTTTATGTGAATAACACACCATTATGTGTCAAGAAATGAGATTTTATCAATTGGAGCATTTTTACAGTGATGATGGCTTCAGGAGTCTGGTGACAATAGTAGTGTAGTGTTAGTCACTCAATTGTCTCCAACTCTTTGTGACCCATGGACTATAGCCCACTAAACTCGTCTGTCCATAAAATTCTCAAGGAAAGAATATTAGAGTGGGTGGCCCTTTCCTTCTTCAGGGGATCTTCCCCACCCAGGGATCAAAGCCAGGTCTCCTGCATGACTGGTGGATTCTTTACTATCTGACCCACCAGGAAAGAGTTGAGAATTTAGCACAAGTTTCAGTATTAGTTGGCTTGCTGTTGCAATGTGGTCATGGAAAGTGTAGCAGTGTTAAGATCAAGACTCTTCCTGGGACATTATATGCCAGTGATTTTTGCTGTCTAGACTTCTTATTTCTCATTCATTTTTATAAACATGTTTCTCCAGCATTCTCTTGGAGTCTATAAGCCACTCAATAACTCATATTTTCTGTATAAATTTTCTACAGTTAATTTCTGTTCCTTGCAACCAAGAATCCTAGTTTTTTAAAAAAATTATCAGAAGTGCAGATCACAAAATAATAGTTTAACCAGAGGATATATTGAAAAGTGAGAAAGTTTCCATGTTTCAGCTTGGAATGTTTGAAATATTAGACAGTTAAACAATGTTTTAACCACAGCTTTTGTATTTTGAAAGTTAGAACATGTATATACTAAGCACAACAATCTTCTAAGAAAACATTGATATCCTGGCCAGCTTCAGAAAGAAACAAAGATACCAGCTTGGTCTGATAATGGCTATTTTGAAGCAGTAAAAAAAGAAAAAAACTTAATCATTGTTAGAAGAGAACTCCTTGAATTATGAAATCTACAATTTCAAATTCTACCTTCACATTTTTGATCTTCACAGGTTCCCAAAGAACCAAATGTGAGTTCCCTGCTCTTGTCAGAAATCCTCCCAACTCAGAGAAAAGTCTCCCCACCAAGCTAGCTCCCCTATTACTTGGCCCAGCTATACCCTAGCCAGTCCTTAACCCAGTGGATTCTGCCTGCCTGCCAAACCTCAAAGTTATTCAGTGAAACCAGTTCTCCCATGGAACCAGGGGGTGCCTAACCCTTGGATAATACAATGCCTGCCTCCCACAATCTTTTTTGATTCACTCTGCTCATAGTTGCAGCTCCTGTGTGGCACAGCAAGCTACTAATACACAGCAACTGATAAACTGCTGTCAGTCTCATCTGTCCAGGGTTTCAGGTATCTCATGGTCTGCCATCTTGTACTATTTCGAGTGGTGGAAAGGAAGTTATCAGCAAGCTCCTCTGCTTGCAGACAGAATCCAATGGCTCAAAGTCTAGACATCTGAAGTCTGAAAAGCCTAAAAAAAGCAAATTCTCATCTCTGAGCTAGATTTTCACATGAAAATTCAGGCAGTAAATGACATAACAGAACGTAGCATCACAAACTTAACAAAGAGGCCTTTTCAAGGATCTCCTGTAGATATTCTATGACTACAAAGAGGACAGCTGAACTCCTGATGAAGATGCAGCCTGAGGACAAGAGCAAATTATCAGCCTCTCTCCACCAGAATCTGTCATTGTGAATCACCTAAAGGCAGAGGCCATGATCAATACAGACACTTTTAAAGTAAGGGCCTCAGAGATGGACAGGGCTTTGAAATATTTTGCTTAGGAGACAAATATCACTGGACTCAAGTACTCAGACCAGTCAAGATCTATAGCTCTAGCTAAAAGTCTGGTGTGTTCCAAAGCCAGTAAGTCCTTTTGCTGGACATCTTGGTGTAACAATATGAAGTCTGAAACTGCTACAGCCAATCTACCATTATAAAAATAAACCTTATTTTATAAAAGAGCAGAAGAACCAGACGAAACTGGCTCTATGGTATATGTGAGCTACTGAATCAAACAAATTCTGAAATGAGACTTACTTGTGGCCTTCTAGGTAGATGGGAAAACTTTTTTTTTTTTTCTATAACTTGTTCTTACTGCTATAATCATTTTGATCAGGTCAGTTCAGCTCAGTTCAGTCATTCAGTCGTGTCTGACCCTGCGACCCCATGAATCGCAGCACGCCAGGCCTCCCTGTCCATCACCAACTCCCCATGTTCACTCAGATTCACGTCCATCGAGTCAGTGATGCCATACAGCCATCTCATCCTCTGTTGTCCACTTCTTCTCCTGCCCCCAATCCCTCCCAGCATCAGCGTCTTTTCCAATGAGTCAACTCTTCACACGAGGTGGCCAAAGTACTGGAGTTTCAGCTTCAGCATCATTCCTTCCAAGAAAATCCCAGGGCTGATCTCCTTCAGAATGGACTGGTTGGATCTCCTTGTAATCCAAGGGACTCTCAAGAGTCTTCTCCAATACCACAGTTCAAAAGCATCAATTCTTTGGCGCTCAGCTTTCTTCACAGTCCAACTCTCACATCCATACATGACTACTGGAAAAATCATAGCCTTGACTAGATGGACCTCAGTCGGCAAAGTAATGTCTCTGCTTTTGAATATGCTATCTAGGTTGGTCATAACTTTTCTTCCAAGGAGTAAGCATCTTTTAATTTCATGGCTGCAGTCACCATCTGCAGTGATTTTGGAGCCCCAAAAAATAAAGTCTGACACTGTTTTCACTGTTTCCCCATCTATTTCCCAAGAAGTGATGGGACTGGATGCCATGATCTTCATTTTCTGAATGTTGAGCTTTAAGCCAACTTTTTCACCCCCCTTTTCACTTTCATCAAGAGACTTTTTAGTTCTTCTTCACTTTCTGCCATGAGGGTGGTGTCATCTGCATATCTGAGGTTATTGATATTTCTCCCCACAATCTTGATTCCAGCTTGGTTTCTTCCAGCCCAGCGTTTCTCATAATGTACTCTGCATAGAAGTTAAATAAGCAGGGTGACAATATACAGCCTTGACATACTCCTTTTCCTATTTGGAACTAGTCTGTTATTCCATGTCCAGTTCTAACTGTTGCTTCCTGACCTGCATACAGGTTTCTCAAGAGGCAGGTCAGGTGATCTGGTATTCCCATCTCTTTCAGAATTTTCCACAGTCGATTGTGATCCACACAGTCAAAGGCTTTGGCATAGTCAATAAAGCAGAAATAGAAGTTTTTCTGGAATTCGCTTGCTTTTTCCATGACCTAGTGGTTGTTGGCAAATTGATCTCTGGTTCCTCTGCCTTTTCTAAAACCAACTTGAACATCAATCTGGTCAGAGAGCCCTAAATTATTTTCTAAACTATTTTTTAAAAGATGGGTTTATAATTATTGGAATATTTCTAGATATTTTAAGGCAAATTAGACCACTATACCTCTGAAATGACCAATTCTAGTTTAATTTTAGGGAAATACAAATTTACAGCTGTGGAGTAAATCAAAGAAACTCAACAGTGGACATGAATAATAATGAGAGAATGGCAGGGAAAAGATGGGGACAATTAAGACCAGGAAGAAGCCTGGATGAGTGGTACTTATGAATGTCAAAGTAAGGTAAAAATGTTCAAAGATGAACACATGCAGACAGGAGAGACTTGAAGGTATAAGTCGGGAAGTAGACAAGAAATAGTTTCAAGAAAACCACGTGCATTCAGATAGCTAAGTGGTAAGTTATCTGCAAAGAAACTTGGAGAATGTTTCTAAATCTTTCTAAAATTTGATTAAAACCTTTTTAAGTGGGAGAGGGGCTCTAATTCAAGGAGAAACACATAAAAGAAAAAGTTACTAGTTGTAATTATGCTGGTCAAGACTGTGAAACAGGTATACAGGACAGGGAATTCCCTGATCCAGTGGTTAGGACCCTATGTTTTCACTATGAAGGATACAGGTTCAATCCCTGATTGCAGAACTAAGACCCCACAAGTAAAGTGGCCAAGGAAAAAAAAAAAACAAACAAACAAAAGAAGGGAATTAGCAGATGAAACTATTATATACAGAATGGATAAACTAGGTCCTACTGTATAACACAGGGAACTGTATCCAGTATCTTCTGATAAACCATAAAATGGAAAAAAATATGAATATGAATATATACCTATGAATTACTCTGCTGTACAGCAGAAATTAATGTAACATTGTAAATCAGCTATACATCAATAAGTGAAAGTGAAAGAAAGTGAAGTCGCTCAGTAGTGTCCGACTCTTTATGACCCCATGGACAGTAGCCTGCACCAGGCTCCTCTGTCCATGGGATTTTCTAGGCAAGAGTACTGGAGTGGGTTGCCATTTCCTTTTCCAGGGAATCTTCCCAACTCAGGGATGGAACCCAGGTCTCCCACATTGTAGACAGACGCTTTACTGTCTGAGCCACAAGGGTTAGAGATACATCTAAAAAACAAATATCGAGGTTTCAACTTCAACACATGTCCATTCTCTATTTTTTCTTACTAAAAATACTAAGAAATATTATGCTGTATTTCTTATATATCCATAAGAGCTCTTTTTATATCCATAGAGTTCTGCTGTGGACTCAGGAAATTACACTATGTGTTCCATTCCATCCTACTGCTGGGCTTATACAAATACAAAATGAATGTTAGTATACATCACGTGCATATGGTTGGTTTAATAAATTTTGAGCCCAAAAAGGACACAAAAATGCTAAGAGGGCAATCTGTACTTATTTTTTTTTTTTTTTTATGGTTATCTGATAGGGATTTTTATTTTTTTTTCTTTTTTTTTCTTTTTTTCTTTTTTAATTTTTTATTTTTTTTTTAAATTTTAAAATCTTTAATTCTTACATGCGTTCCCAAACATGAACCCCCCTCCCACCTCCCTCCCCACAACATCTCTCTGGGTCATCCCCATGCACCTGCCCCAAGCAAGCTGCACCCTACGTCAGACATGGACTGGCGATTCAATTCTTACATGACAGTATACATGTTATAATTCCCATTCTCCCAAATCATCCCACCCTCTCCCTCTCCCTCTGAGTCCAAAAGTCCGGTATACACATCTGTGTCTTTTTTCCTGTCTTGCATACAGGGTCGTCATTGCCATCTTCCTAAATTCCATATATATGTGTTAGTATACTGTATTGGTGTTTTTCTTTCTGGCTTACTTCACTCTGTATAATTGGCTCCAGTTTCATCCATCTCATCAGAACTGATTCAAATGAATTCTTTTTAACGGCTGAGTAATACTCCATTGTGTATATGTACCACAGCTTTCTTATCCATTCATCTGCTGATGGACATCTAGGTTGTTTCCATGTCCTGGCTATTATAAACAGTGCTGCGATGAACATTGGGGTACATGTGTCTCTTTCAATTCTGGTTTCCTCAGTGTGTATGCCCAGAAGTGGGATTGCTGGGTCATAAGGTAGTTCTATTTGCAATTTTTTAAGGAATCTCCACACTGTTCTCCATAGTGGCTGTACTAGTTTGCATTCCCACCAACAGTGTAGGAGGGTTCCCTTTTCTCCACACCCTCTCCAGCATTTATTGCTTGCAGATGTTTGGATCGCAGCCATTCTGACTGGTGTGAAGTGGTACCTCATTGTGGTTTTGATTTGCATTTCTCTAATAATGAGTGATGTTGAGCATCTTTTCATGTGTTTGTTAGCCAACTGACAAACAACTAATCTCAAAAATATACAAGCAACTTCTGCAGCTCAATTCCAGAAAAATAAACGACCCAATCAAAAAATGGGCCAAAGAACTAAATAGACATTTCTCCAAAGAAGACATACGGATGGCTAACAATCTGTACTTAAAATGGAAGTACTTGGAAATATGAGGAGGGCAACGGAACCCACTCCAGTATTCTTGCCTAGAGAGTCCCATGGACAGAGGATCCTGGTAGGCTACAATTCAGAAGGTTGCACAGAGTTGGACAAAACTGAAACAACTTAGCATGCATGCACGCATCTGGAAATAAAGCTAATGTCACCTGAAAGGAATGAAGTGAGTGACCGGGCCATCTTTCCATGCATTGTTTTCATGGTTTCCCACTACCTACAGAGTAAAATGCAATTCTATGCACAGCATACAACCATTATATATATTCCATCTACCTGACTAGCCCATTCTATGGCCATTTTTTTTTTTTCACTTGACACTTTGACAAAGATGAAACTTGTACTTTCCATAATATATTCCTGTTTATGTCTGTAAATATAAAACTATTTTTGTTTGGTATAAAATTCTACCTACCTATTACCACCAACACACACTACCCTGTAATATCTTTAGTAAAACATTCCCTGCCATATTAAAACTGGTATACAAGTTCCAATATTTCTCAATTATCTTTGTGTCACAGGACAATGTTTTTGGTTTTCAGTTGCTTGCTTATCTCCCTGGCCTATAGAAGGGAAACCCTTATTTATACCTATTATCTTCATTATATCTGTTCTCATAGCATCAGCATGGTGCTTTGCATACACTGGTCTCAAAAGAAATATCTGTTATATGAATGAATGAATGATGCCAGGAAGGCCAGCTTTATGAATTGACAATAAAATATATTGGCTATTTTTATGTATACTATAAAATGCTCTGAAACACAGATAATGTTCCTATTTAGATGCAGAAATTTAAATATTAGAATCATCTTCTTAGTTTAAGTTATGAATTTGATTCCAATTAAATGTAAATATTCTTTGAAATAGTAACCTAGGCCTAGATTTAGGATTCTAAGTCTATGCTAGATTTATTGCATTGATAACCAAATTAACTCCCTTGGGTTTATCTACTCTTCCCTGACTCTTCTTGGTTCAAATATACTGCCTAAAGTAGTTGGTCAAGTCCTGTGCTCAGGGCCAATGTTTCTGATTAGTTATGGTTTTTAAGTTTCTGATAAGTTTTTTAGTGATGAGTATAAGGGCACATATATTCTTGAAAGAGAAAGAAGATACTCCTATGAAGATAGATGGAAGAAGTTTGGGGACTGAAATTTCAACATTTCAAGTATACTGACGGTCAGTGTAAAGACTTATGGATGGTGGGTTTCCCTGGTCCATAATAAATCATAATATTTTAACTGACTCATTACATTCCATACTGAGAAACCAGCATTTTTTGCATAATCAATATCCCAAATGTAATAACATCAGACTTTTAAAAATGACTGAAATTATTCTAGTTGAACCTTTGCACTTTGACCTTCATTAATTTCTTTTGTTTGCTTCCTAAGTAGAATAGACATAAAGCAAAACCCTTTGATAGTCTTCCACTCAGAGAAAGGATGGTGATAACATCACAAAGCCCTTACCAACAAGGCCATGTTGCTTATCACTGCCAGATGAATTATTCACCGTTTCAGCCTTTTTCAACACAGGGATATGGAAAGAAGGTCAACTTGATACTCAGCTCTGCACTTCTGGGGTTAGCCAAGTACTTATCTTCAGAGCAGCAGAGGAGTGTTAATTTTACAAGGTCCTCTACTTGATTCTACGGCAATGGAAATACAACCAAGACCTTATCAGGCCAAGAGATCAGCCTTGGAGCTATGAGAGAATATGCTCACCTTGAAAAGAATAAACTCTGGCAGGGGAAGGGATGGGTTTTATTGCAGTGAATTTGCAGTTTCAGATATGAAGCTGCCTTCAATTTGTGCATAAATATCATTTTTTACCCTTTAATTGGAATTTCCTATCTTTCTGCTGCACCTCAAAAACTACTGAATTCAAAATTTTCTGTTTTTTCTCGATTCTATTACCCTAGGATACTAGGAAACCTTTAGCCATTTTATTTCCAACTACTAGGTATGTTTTAGCTCCAATTATAAACTCTGCATTATTTGTCTTTCCTTTTCTTCTTTGTAATTTTTTTTCCTATACTGAGTCTTCTTGTCTTTCTTCTTTTTGTTTTAGTCTCATTTGCTGTTCTCAGAAAGTGAAGTAGTAGCTAATTTATAATAAAGGTAGATAATTCATAAGTTCTTTTATCCAGAAGGATTTTTTTTTTTTTTTTACATAAGGCAGGCACAAAGCAGGAAGGAACAAAAATGGGTTAGTTGTTTTTTTTTTTTTTTTATAACTTTGGTATTATTTTATTACTTCCATTCTTATAAGCATTACTTATATACTTCCTATGTGCCCTGTTTTGCAAACTGAAGGTAGGTAAAAAACACAAGCTTTATCCTTAAGGAATGTACCTTTTAGTGAAAACACAAACACAAGATGATTATGCTGTTGGATGATAAAAGACATAATTATGGAGACAGACTAAAATATATGTCTTTTCTATCAGAATTCTCAAGAATATTTTTTCTAAAAGTATGAAGGTTTGGGGAGTGTTTGAGACATCAACTTTCAGAACTTGAGCAGTTCAGGCGTCATCTGTTCTGAAGCTGATCTTCCTGCCAGATTTTCCTTTTCTGCCTACCCTCTCAAACGGCCATTATCTTTGTGAAAGAAAAGCTTACTGTGGTTTATCACCTGCAGTTATCAGAACCTACAGTGAGACATCAAATAAAAGAAGAATTCAAAGTGGTGAATTGGGGCCTGAGAAAGAATGACTTTGGTAACTAAAAAAAAAAAAAAAAATTCTCTTACGAATCGTGTTTCTAATGTTTGCTTTCCAAACATTTAAGAGACAACTGATTGTACTGATGTCATATAGAATATTAAAAATAAATTTTAATGCTAAATCACTATGTGATTTCTTTCATTTTTCCTTATAACTCAGGAAAGAGTCAATGAATTGAAAAACATTTGACAAGAGAATTCTATTTCCCTCTATATATTTACTGAACAAGATCTATCATGCTTAGTCTTTAAAAACTAAAGCTAGAAAGAGTTGGTGAATTCTGTCTTGTTTTGGAAATAATATTCATAGCTAGATACATGAATTTGTAAGCTTGTAAATAATTGTCCTTTATGTCATTAAGAGATTAGTTCTAATAATTTTTGTGAAGCAATTATTTCTCAAAATGTAGCAAAATAATTATATCATTTGGTTAATTGTATACTATGGATAATTGTAATGATAACTCAATCCAGAAAAAAATGATAGAACCTATAACCAAATAAATTATTTTTTATATTAAGATACTCTTATTTATTTAATATTTTCAGAGAAGCATGAGAATAATCAATAAAAGGTATTTAAACATAAAACATATTAAATTTAGATACATTAGTACATTTGAAATGAAAATATAAGTGCAGAGAAAGAAGTGATTGTTAACATATATAAAAAGAGACTTGTGGAGTGGTTTAGTCACTCAGTCATGTCCAAATCTGCAACCCCATAAACTGTAGCCTGCCAAGCTCCTCTGTCCTTGGGATTCTCCAGGCAAGAATACTGGAGTGGGTTGCCATCCCCTTGTCCGCAAAAAGAGAACTATCTGAGAGAGAAGGCTCAGAGGAGAGAAAATGGAAAAGAATAGTTCAGGGAAAGACATATATAACAAATACAAAAGCATGGATTCCAGAGGGTTTTGCAAACTGAGGAGACTGTAGGTGATTATCAGCAAGGAATTGCTGGGAAAGAAATGAGGAATTCAACTTACCAGAGCAGTGTTGCTTGAAGGTGGCAACACATTAAAATTTCTAGAGCGACTCTTCCTTCTCTCTATTGCTGAGTTTTCTTAAAGACTTCAGCCTCTTTCCTGAGTGCTCAGTCAGAAGAGTTCAAACTTAATTCAAATTCAATGATTTTGAAGCCTCATCAAAAACCAAATGAGTTGAGTCTAGAATTTCTCAGATTTTCCTTGTCTTGGAAGGAAATTCCAAGGTTCAGCCTAAAAGAGCTAAATATCTCAGCAGCCAAGAAAATTAAAGTTGGATGGTCAGTGCAAGCAAGTTGAATTATTGCTCAGTGAAGAATTGTACCTAATATGCAACAGTCATAGAAAGAAAAAAAAAGAGTGCTCCATGATACAGTGCTTCAAAGCTTGGATCTTCCCAAGTGAAACTGTGAGGAAGAGAATTTGCTGGATAGCAGTTGAGTTCTAAAGATACATTTGGATAAAGCAGAACAGAACAATATAGAAAAGAAGGTCAAACATCTTTTTTTTTTCTATTAGATATAAAAAGCTCACAGGCAAGTTTGTTCATTTTTAACTTCCAGGGTTTCCATTTTCAACATAAGTAATAAAATCTACAATTTTTTTTTTTTTTTTAAGAAGAAAAGGAAGAGGAAGGAGAAAGGTGAGAGAAAATGACTTGAAGAGTTCTACCAAATCTGAAACTTACTGGATTTTAGTTTAAACTGAAGATATTGAATTTATAATGACATCAATCATAACAGGTGTGCATTTTTCTCCTGGCCCTATAATGCCCAAGAAAAATGTCAGCAAAGACCATGTTAATTAGGAATAAAGTTTTACAAAGTTGGTATGATGGAAAGATGAGAGAGATCAAGTGCATGGAGGTGGTTGGTAAGCAAATAATCAAACTAATGGACGGTGGTACCAAGACTGGCCTGAGTACAGGTTGAACCAGAGGCAGGAGAAACAGTGGGTATAGCGCACAGTGTTTGTAGGAGTAGTGACAGGAAGCCAAAGATGGCTCAAGAGGCAAACGACTACAGGGCAAGGAAAGAGATATGAGATAAGACCACAGTGCAGGCAGAGAGTGATACTTGGAAGCTTAGAATTCTAGAGTAGAATTGAAGATATTAGATAAAAACCAAAGGAAGAAATATTGTGGATATTTGCTGGGATAATGAACCTGCTCAGTTCTCCTCTAAAGATAATCAAATTATCTGCCTTGCCCTGACCACCAGTGTAAAAAGCTGGTATGTTTATTTAGGATTTTATAAATGCATTTTAGCTCTTTCTACACATGTGAAGTCAAAGGCAAGAGTCTTAGATTTGAGTTATATTCACATAATTTTAAAAAAAGGAAGAAGAAAGGAAGGGAGGGAGGAGACGTGAGAAGAGGGTGAAAGAGAACCAAAAGGGAAGGAGAGGGGGGACAGAAGGGGACAGAAGAGGATGACTATGAATCTAATTCTATACATCACTTTGTAGAAACTAAACTCAAGTTGGAAAGTTTTTTTCAGTTCACCTAATCTTAGTATTAAATAGAAAGGAATAATTTAATCAAGTTTTCGAAATGGGAGACAATCACATCGACAAAAGGACTGTCACTGAATCTGCTCATGTTCTTCTCCTGCTTTCCATCCCCTGAACCACATCCATAAAAACAATGATGGGATAGTTTACTGATAGCTACTAAGTGCCAAATTCTAACAATACCCAATACTTAAGTACTCGAGTTTCCATTGAGTCTCTCTCTCTCACATACCTATGTGATCTTTGTAATTAGCAGTTTCCTCTCCCTGGAGTATGCTTTACCAATGTTTCCTTCTGAGACATCCTTACCCTTTCTCCAAAACTTAACCAAGCATCACCTACTTTACTGACCTTCTTAGGCAAATGCAGATGCATTTGCCTCTGCTAAGTTCATTATCTACTGCTATTGTACTATAACTGATAAGTACCATTTTTCTAGTAAAAAGATCCCATTTATCCCCAAGACCAAACACATCCTAAGGCAAATAAAAAATATCAGATAATATATTTATTGAATTAGTGGTCCAACACATGAAGCTATGAATAAATCTGCCCCAATACATTTTCAACTCTTCTACACCAATAAATTTCTACACACAAAAGAGGAAGCATCGGGCTCCAGTTAGGATTTCCAAGGAAAAACTGTTCATTGTATTTTAAGAAGCCTTTCCATGACACTCTGCAACCTTTTCATTGTAATCTATGTTGATGATAATGGTAGTATTTTTATTGAAGATTTCAAGAACCAGGGTACCAATGATACTGAGTACAAAATACAAGAAATGAAACAGGATGAAAGGTGTCTGGAAGAATGTGGTTGAACACATGCTTCTGCTATATATTGCATAAGCTCTTATTCCTCCTCATTTCCTACTGACTACCAACTCTTATTTGTTAAAGGAATAGTCTTCACAATTTTCACGAGACCAATCAGATATTATTGGGAATGACTTTGTAAGTAAATTAATACAGGATAGTATGGGCTGATGAAGTACTCTAATATAATTTTATTGCATCAGTGGCAACAGTAAATAAATGCACAGCATAGCATGCTGAGATAGTCTATTGATCTTTTCAGTCAATATTGGATGAAAATTCCTAACAAAACATAAAATTACAATATTGTTAGAAAAGATATCATTTTCAGCTTTTAATACTACAAGCAAATTTGAAAGGATAATTGTTTCATTTTACACACATCTAGTACATATGTCGGAGAAGGCAATGGCAACCCAGTCCAGTACTCTTGCCTCGAAAATCCCAGGGAAGGAGGAACCTGGTGGGCTGTCGTCTATGGGGTCGCACAGAGTCGGACACGACTGAAGCAGCAGCAGCAGCAGCAGTATATATATAGATAACCAAGAACAAAATTCATAAATGATCAGAATATACATAGTAGTTATACATTTGGAGAAAGCAATGGCACCCCACTCCAGTACTCTTGCCTGGAAAATCCCATGGATGGAGGAGCCTGATGGGCTGCAATCCATGGGGTCGCTAAGAGTTGAGCGCGACTTAGTGACTTCACTTTCACTTTTCACTTTCATGCATTGGAGAAGGAAATGGCAACCCACTCCAGTGTTCTTGCCTGGAGAATCCCAGGGACGGGGGAGCCTGGTGGGCTGCTGTCTATGGGGTCGCACAGAGTTGGACACGACTGAAGCGACTTAGCAGCAGCAGCAGCAGCAGCAGCAGTAATACATTTATCATAAGCTTACTTATTATATTACCTTTTAAAGGTAATCACCCTAAGAATAAAATAGGCTAAAATGTTTATGTCCAACAAAATTTTGTCACAAAATCCAAGTACCCAAGGAAACCTCGGAGATATTCTCTAGGATCACATACTTCCTCCAAAGAACAAATCTTCAATTTATACTTTCAATTATCTATTCAACACGATATCCAAAAAATGTGATTTGAGTATTAAAGAGGATTTCAAGAGAAAGAGGTGTTTCCATAGTGATAAATGATGTTTCCTTTCTTGAAGTAGAAGACATGCTTTAGAAAACATGGTTAAAAACAAATCAGAAAACAAAGAAAGAACTATGAAGTTTTTCAGTTAAGAAAGATTTGATGCTTTGTATTTTAGTTTTCCTAGGAATAATTAATGATAGTCATTGTTTTATTAGGAATCAAAAGTTATTTTCAGATGTATACAAATTTGACCTGGAAATATGTCGCATCAAGAAATTTACTTCAGTCAATGGTGAGTCTTTGATCCTGTATTAAGATATTGTAGCAATTAAAAAATGTTTCAGCTAAATTCAACCAGTCTATTAATATGGATTTAATTTTAAGTCACTTAATAATAACTACTATATACCAAGGGAACTTGGTGGGTTACAGTTCGCAGGGACATAAAGAGTTGGACATGACTGAGAAACTGAGCAGAGGAGCAGATCAGATGCTGTGATAGACACTTGAAGAAATGGAGAAGTATTGGTTTGCAGTTCCTGTTATTGTGGATTGAAAATTTTAGTGGACTCCTCCAACAAAAAAGTTTAAGAGTAACCGCCATACCCCTTTGCAGATCATATGAAAAATTTAAGTTATTACAAATTTGAGATGGGGGATTCAGGAATACATCACAATAGCAAATTACATTATTTTTGAAGTATCATGTATCCTTTTAATAAGTTGGATGGAGAGTTTCCTTTTCTTTATTTGTAATTCCTACCAAATGAGTTTATTTTTTTTCCACCAAGAATGTTATACATTATGCATTCTTTAAGAATCAAAAGCTTTTGTTGAGAAAGAAATTTTATTTAAATAGGTATTTAGCTAGGCAATTTTGAAAAGAGTTATTGCTGCTGTTAAAAATTAAATGATATCTTTGAGACATTTCTTCCTTCATTTCCCAATATTTTTTCTCCGTTTTGACATCACTACTTTATTGCTTCAGATATTAGGCAAAAGGACTAGTCCTTCCATATATGAGACAAACTGAAAAGTGAAAAATATTAGTCGCTCAGTCGTGTCCGACTCTATGCATCTCCATAGACTGTAGCCCTCCAAGCTCCTCTCCATAAAATTCTCCAGGCAAGAATATTGGAGTTGATAACCATTCCCTTCTCCAAGGGATCTTCCTGACCCAGGGAATGAACCTGGATCTCCTGCATTGTAGGCAGATTCTTTACCATCTGAGTCACCAAAGTATACTGAAAATCTATATACTTTGTTTAATAGAAAAATAAAATGTCCATGTAAAATACCATAAATGTTCATTTTGAGACTTAGAGTTTCCTCAGATTCTGTCATTTTAACAGAATTAAGTTCATCTCTGTAGCTCTAATTATAGAAGATTATTTAAAAAAGTATCAATCTTAGAAGAAGGTCCATCAAATAATAGCCAACCTCTTATTAGGGGATAAATGAACATCTATGAATTCTTCAGTGGTAAAATAGTACAGATCTTTTTTTTTTTTTTTTCTGTTTGTTTTGCATATATGTTTATTTGGTACAGAGGGAGTCAGAGATCTTAGAAATGCATTCCACTATGGGAAAGCAAATACAAAATCAGAGGAAAAGGAGAAATGTTTGAAGTGAGTGAAAAATCAATAAAATATCCCCCAAATGATTCACTACAATCATATCTAAAAACAACTTACATGTTTACCCTAAGGAATAGTATTTTAAATAATATTTTTTAGCACATAATAATCTCTCTCCTCAAACCAATCAAGAAAACTTAGGTCAGACTAATGAAAATTGTAATCAACATTTTTGTGTCACAACTTACCTTGAAAGGACAAATGTTTTGATTATTCAAAACAGTTAATTTAAAAAGAAGAACTTATTTAGCTCAACTCAACAAGGATAAATATTACTACAAGTTATCCAAATCTATTTGTTTCTGTATTTTGCCACTGATGCAACATTCTGGTAATCATGTTAAATTCCAAGATAGCTTGGAAAGGTGCACTGGTTAAACAACACAAAATTTTGGAATTAAACAGTTCTCTAATGGCTGATTGTATCAAAATGACCACAAATGTGCATTCAGGACTGGGACTCCATCAGCCATTACACCAGGAGTTTGGGCTTCTGCCTCCTCTTGCCTGTTTTCTTCCCTTTAAAACCTATAGCAAAATTCTCATGAGAATAAAATGTTTCAGCAAGAATCTTCATTGTTGGTACCTAATTTTTGCTTCTGAAACTCGAATAAACACTTCCAGATAGCCTAAATTTTGGTCAGAATTTAGAACTCCAATACTTGCCCTTTAACACAGAACTTTTGAAATACAGGTAGACAGGGGTCAAGAATGATCATTTGATAACTAGTTGGAAGAATCAAAAGTGTTCAGGGAGTCACTGTCAACATTTGATAAGCAAAAAACTGAACAGAATGCTATTTGATTATGGTTTGTAGGATAGTGATCATCATCATTGAAACACAAAACCAAAAGGTAGACTCATATTTAGCCTGGAAAATAGGGATGAAGACTTCTTTCCCCTGCCCAGGAGAGTGAGAAGTGAATTTCTTTTGCATTTCTTCTCCTGGGATGAACAGCCAGGAGGCAAGCCCTATTGCCATTGTTGAGAGATGTAAGCTCCACTTAGACCAGCACAGGTCCATAGCATCTGAAGGAGTTTCTAAGGCACTGTGTTTAATTGAGACCTCTGCTCGTCCCTGCCTTGAGGCTTTGGAGCTGCACCGATCCTGAAGAGGCATTCCTTGTCATGCATGGTTTTGCTTATGATCAACTGCATTGTTTTGTAGTTGAGCACCATTTGCTGCTTTAACACTTGCATCTTAATGGCAATGTAACAATGGTGATAGTAAATTTTAAAATTTTCATATCCTTTATGTATTTCAAAATATTCTATTTCATATGTCTCTGCTTTTTAATATGTTATCTAGGTTGGTCATAGTTTTTCTTCCAAGGAGCAAACATCTTTTAATTTCATGGCCACACACACCATCTGCAATGATTTTAGATCCCAAAAAAACGGTCCCTCACTGTTTCCATTGTTTCCACATCTATTTCCCATGAAGTGATGGGATCAGATATCATGATCTTTGTGTTTGAATGTTGAGGTTTAAGCCAGCCTTTTCACTCTCCTCTTTCACTTTCATCAAGAGGCTTTTTAGTTCTTCACTTTCTGCCATAAGAGTGGTGTCATCTGCGTTATCGGAGGTTATTGATATTTCTCCGGGCAATCTTGAGCCCAGCTTGTGCTTCATCCAGCCCAGCATTTCACATGATGTACTCTGCATATAAGTTAAATAAGCAGGGTGACAATATACAGCCTTGAAGTACTCCTTTCCCGATTTGGAACCAGTCTGTTGTTCCATGTCCAGTTCTAACTGTTGCTTCATGAATTGCATACAGATTTCTCAGGAGGCAGGTCAGGTGGTCTGGTATCCCCATCTCTTGAAGAATTTTCCACAGTTTGTTGTGATCCACACATTCAAAGGTTTTGGTATAGTCAATAAAGAAGTAGTAGATATTTTTCTGAAACTCTCTTGCCTTTTCTGTAATATGACAGAGGTTGGCAAATTGATCTCTGGTTCTTCTGCCTTTTCCAAAGACAGCTTTGAACATCTGGAAGTTTTCAGTTCACATACTTTTAGAGCCTCACTTGAAGAACTTTGTGCATTATTTTGCTAGCATATGAGATGAGTGCAATTGTATGATAGTTCGAACATTCTTTGGCATTTCCCTTCTTTGGGATTGGAGTAAAAACTGACTTTTCCAGCTCAGTGGCCACTGCTGAGTTTTCCAATTTGCTGAGTTTTTCAAATTTTCCAAATAATGGCATAATTGCATTAAATCTATCCTCCAATTTATGAATAATTAACTTAAAATATAGAGTTTTCCAATTTACTCATATAATTAATATTTTATATTATCTCTGAAAAGGTTTTTCATGTATTTCATTAGGTTTCCTTATATGTATCTGATGTACTATTGAGGCTCTTGAAAATAGCATGATTTTAAAATATTTTCTAACTGCTATTTGGTGTTATTTACAAAAACAATTGATTTTTTAAAATCAACTATGTACTTATCAACCATTCTAATATTACTTATTGTTTGAGATATTGCTATGAATGTGTGTACATGTGTGTATAGCTAATCCTCATTATTCACAGAACCCACATTTGCAAATTCATCTACTCACTAAAACTTATTTGTAACCCTGCAATAAATGCTTGTGGTAATTTTACGGCCATTTATGAACATGTAGGGTGGAAAAAAATTAGTTAACAACACAAGCATTCCCAGATAAAATGATGATACTATTATTTCTTGTTTCACCTCTCATACAGTAAACAAATGTGCTTTGCATTCAATTTGCTACCTCTTCTTTTGCACTTTTTTTCCTTTGTGTTGATGATTTTACTCTTTATAATGGCTGCTAGGTCTAGAGGTAGAGTGACTAGTGTTCTTAAATGCAATTTTCCTTAGAGGTGCCTTACAGATGTGTGTTAAGTTCTGTTCAGACATTAGTTACAGTGCTTCTGGGTGTGAGTTCAATGCAGTAAATCATATGTGTGTATATATATATAATATGTGTATATATATAATCATATGTGTATATATAATCATATGTGTATATATAATGAATTCAATGCAATAAACCATATATATATAATGATAAATATATATGCACACACACATACATATATATGTATATAGTTGTATGTATTTAAATAGCAAGACATATAGAACAAGGCTATGTATTAATTAATTAATAAAATGATGTAACCAGAGGCTCTCAGGTACCTAATCCTATATCCTCTAGGAGAATTTGTTCAATGTTTACTGGTTATAAGTGATTCAATAGACCATATAAACCACAAATAATTGACAAAAACTTGATGAAAATTATTTTTGATAAAAAATTAATTTACACACTCAAGATACTCAACAAAGGAAAGGAGAAACTCAAAGATATTTTTAGCTAGGCCATATAATGAAAAAGCTGAAAAACAAAGAGAATCTTGAAAGTAGCAAGAGAAAAGTGATTCATTGATGTACAAGATATCCTCAATAGAATATTTTTTTTCCTCAATAGAATTAATTGCTTCTTTTTTATCAGAAACCACAGAGGCAGAATATAGTGGTATGACATATTCAAAGTCATAAAAGAAAAAGACTCAACCAAAGGCTCCATACTTAGCACAACTATTCTTCAAAAATAAAGAAGAATTTAAGATATTTTTAAATAAATAAAGATTGAGTTTTCTTTTAGACTTGTTTTATTAGCAGTATTAAAGGGATTCAAGTGGAAATGACATGCTAAATATTAACTTGATTTTACATGAGAAAATAAAGAAGACCATAAATAGAACCTATTTATTTTTAATAAACATATATTTATTTGTCCACTGACTATTGTAAAATATTTGTTAATGTCACAAGTGTAGGAAAAATGAAGATATGCTACAGCAATAAATGGACTAACATACTTCCATTAAATTATTTTTCAAGAAATATGTAATAGAAAAGATAACATTCTTGATATAATAAGGTGAAAACAATAGAATTTAAGCTACAGTAAAATTAACTTGAAAGTGAAAGTGTAGTCGTTCATTGTCTCTGAGTCTTTGAGGCTTCATGAACTGTAGCCCACCAGGCTTTGTCCATGGAAGTCTTCAGGCAAGGATACTGTGGTGGATTGCCATTTCCTTCCCTAAAGAATCTTCCCAACCCAAGGACTGAACCTGGGTCTCCCACACTGCAGGCAGATTCTTTATCATCTGAGCCACAAGATTGTATTAAAAATAAAACAACGCATACACAGAATAAAATACAAGAAAGAATACACCAGTATGTTAAAAGATTAACTAAAATCACTTCTGGATAAATTTTATTTAATTATACATTTCTGAAACTTTCAAATATTCTACAGTGAACCTGTATAATCTGAAAAAAGCAATGATTAAACATACCAGTGATGTGAGATCAAAAGATAGAAAAGGCACACAGTTTTGTGGAAGGTTATTTGCAAAAAGAGGGAGATTTACATAGATTTGCAGCCTGAAAGTAAAGAGGCAGTGGAAAAGAACCAACTGACAATGAAAAGGATTAAAAATTGCTGAAACAAAGGCTTGCAGGAAATTGATAGATCTCTGGAGTACTGTGGGGATGAGGAAGTTAGACCTGGAAAGGAAAGTCTGATGGAAAATAAATAAATAAATAAATAAAAGCTTTAGAAGCAAATGTGAGAACCAGAACCTGGGTAGTTCATACTCTGTGACCTTGATTTTCTTTCTGTGTTTCAAGAAACCATTATTGAAAGAGAAAAGTAGAGGTTGACTAGTACGTATATGTGTATGCTCAGTCACTCAGTCATGCCCAACTCTGCAAAACAGTGCACTGTTGACTGACAGGCTACTCTGTCCATGGGATTTTCCAGGCAAGAATACTGAAGTGGGTTGCCATTTCCCACTACAGGAGATCTTCCCGACCTAGGGATCAAACCCACATCTTTGTGTCTCCTGAATTGGCAGGTGAATTCTTTACCACTGGGCCACCTGTGATGACCTAGTCAATAAACATGTTTTCTTATATTAAATATATAAGATATATAAATTTTTCTTATATCTTCTTATATATTTGAATAGCAGATATAGAGAGACTATTCAGAGTGCTAGATATTTGCTGAAGAGAACAAGAGAAGAGTTGCTGAGGAAAATCAAAGATTTAACAAAGACCTGAAAGTCTGTTTGAGGTCAGATCTTAACTCTGTAACAGTGGTATCCTTCTCTACAACTATTTACAATCCTCAATCAAGAATACCTATTTTTTTAGGAACCCTCCTACATCATTGGTGGGAATGTAAATAGATTCAGGTACTCTAGAGAATAGTATGGAAGTTCCTTAAAAAGCTAAAAATAGAACTACCATATTACCCAAGAATCCCACTCCTGGACATACATTTAAACAATGCATGTGCCCTAATATTTATTGCCACTGTTTACAGTAGCCAGGGCATGGAAGCAACCTAAATGCCCATTGATAGAGGAATGAATAAAGATGCGATGCATATATACAAAAGAATATCATTCCATTCAAAACGAATGAAATTATGTCATTTGATCAACTGCCTAGAGGGTGTCGTGCCAAGTGAAATAAGTCAAAGAGGGAAAAACAAATATCATATGATGTTACTTGTATGTGAAACTGGGGAATCTAAAAAAATGGTAGAAATGAACTTATTTACAA
Source organism: Capra hircus (assembly GCF_001704415.2). Lineage (NCBI taxonomy): Eukaryota > Metazoa > Chordata > Mammalia > Artiodactyla > Bovidae > Capra > Capra hircus. The sequence continues at coordinate 17,440,305 of NC_030831.1, read as the reverse complement.
AACAGAAGTAGAATTACAGATGTAGAAAACAAACTATAGTTCACAAGGGTGAAATAACAGAAAGAATAAATTGAGACATTGGGATTGACATATACATACTACTAAATATAAAATAGATAGCTAATAAGAGCATACGATATAGCACAGAGAACTCTACTCAATACTCTGTAATTGCCTATATGGGAATAGAATCTAAAAAAAGACTGGATATTTGTAATGGGTAACTGAATTACTTTGCTATACATCAGAAAGTAATACAACATTGTAAATCAACTATATACCTATTAAAATTTATTTTTCAAAAAACTTGAAAAAATAAGACACAGATAAAATATAAACAAACAGGCATTATGGCAATTAAAAAAATAAAAGATAGAAAATAATAACTACTTTTAATAACTTTTTATCAAATATAATCAATTTTCCAATGTCCTCTTGAAGGTATACAACAAAGTGCTTCATTTTTATATATAAACTGAATTTCAGAGTTTTTTTTTCCATTACAGTATTGACTATATAGTATACAGTAAGTCCTTATTTATCTGTTTTACATACACTATCTCCTTTAGTAACCATAAGAGTATTTTTTGTGTCTGCAAGTCAATTTCTGTTTTGTAAATAAGTTACTACAGTTTATTATTTTATTGGATTTCATATACAAGAGATGATATATATTTGTCTTTCTCCATCTGCCTTACTTCACTTAACGTGATGAACTCTAGGTGCACTCATGTTGCATGTTGCTGCAAATGGCATTATTTCATTCTTTTTGTGGCTGAGTAGTATTCAAATTGCCACCATCACTGGATCATAGAGAAAGCAAGGGAATTGCAGAAAAACATCTACCTCTGTTTCGTTTACTACACTTAAGCCTTTTACTGTGTGGATCATAACAAACTGTGGAAAGCTCTTAAGGAGACGGGAATACAAGACCATCTTACGTGTCTCCTGATAAACCTGTATGCAGGTCAAGAAACATCAGTTCAAACCCTGTATGGAACAACTGATGGGTTAAGGACTGAGAAAGGAGTACAATAGGATTGTCTATTGTCACCCTGTTTACTTAACCTATGCATTGAGCACATCATGAGAAATACTGGGCAGGATGAGTTACAAGCTGGAATCAAAATAGGTGGGAGAAATATTAATAGCCTCAGATATGTGATGATACCACACTAATGGCAGAGAGCGAAGAGGAACTAAAGAACTTCTCTGTGAGGGTGAAGGAGGAGAATGAAAAAGCTGGTTTAAAGCTAAATATTAAAAAAAGGAAACAAACAAAAACAAAAAACCTGACATCATGAAATTTAGCTCCATTACTTCAAGGCAAATAGAAGAGGAAAAAGTGGAAGCAGTGGAAGATTTCCTCTTCTTGGGCTCCAAGTTCACTGCAGATGGTGACTGCAGGCGTGAAATCAGAAGACTGCTTTTTAGCAGCAAAGCTGTGACAAATCTAGACAATGTTTCAAAAAGCAGAGATATCACTCTGCCAACAAAGGTCCATATAGTCAAGGCTACGCCGTGTGGCACTAGTGATAAAGAATCCACCTGCCAATGCAGGAGACATAAGAGACGTGGGTTCAGTCCTTGAGTTGGGAAGATCCCTGGAGAAGGGCATGGCAACCTATGCTATTTTGTTGTTGTTACTTTAAATAAGCATTCAGTAAATCTAGTCCCTAGTCTGTTCATTTATGGCCTGGGAGCTAAGAATATATATACATAAAGAAAAGAATGAGAAATCTGAAAGAGAGGACATATGTGGCCTTCAAAATCTAAAATATTTACTATCTGACCCATTATAGAAAATCATGTGCTCATCCCTGAGTTAAGCTTTCAACATTAATTTAGATTTACCACAAGGTTTACTTTTTAGATAACATCTGTCATTTTTGCATTTTCAGGTTCCATATTAGATCATTTTCTTTCTGCCTGAAGAAATCCCTTAGCATATCTTTATTGCAGTTCTGTTCACAATACATACTTATAGATATTTTTGCCTCATATAAAATTCTAGCTTGTCAATTATTTTCTTTTTTTTGTCAATTTTCTTTTAGCTTTTGTCATCATTTCCTCTTTAAATTCAGCTGCATGTCTTATTATTGATCTTTGAAGGTAATGGATTTATTTTTCTTCTGGTTGTTTTCAAGATTTTTCTCTTTATCTTTGGTTGTCTGATACAGTAATGTGCTATATATTTTTTTAATCTAGTATTTATTGCTTGAAAATTTCAGCATTTCTTGAATCAGCAATGATGTCTTGAAAGCAATGATATCTGTAGAATTCTCTCTCTTCCTTTACATGAAACTCCAATTATATTTTAAATCATTTCACCAAGTTTCCATGTGCTTCTTATGATCTTTTAAATTTTTGATTTGCTTTCTTGGACTTTATTTTTTTTTTTGCTTTAATATTTTCTAATGATCAATCCTGTAATTCTTTTTCTTCTATATCTAATATGCTATTAAGCTTACCTATTGAATTTTTTTTCATTTACATGTATGTACATATATAATCCACTTTTCTGGTAAAATTGCATTTTTCAGATATATATATATATATATACATACATATATTTAGATTTCTAACTTTTTTCTTTTCTGCAATAATTTTCTGTTTTATTTTGAATATTTCAAGCTTATAATTAACTCCATTGCAGATATTTTGTATATTTGTTTCTAAAGCTTTGTGCTCTTAATTTAAATTATGGTAATTTATCTGTCTTTTTCCTGAGCAGTTTTGATTGAATACTTAGCCATTGTGCCTTGAGATGACAGAGATACTATTTTCCACCAGGAAATACTTACATTTAATTCTCATAGATATATGCTGCTAAGTCGCTTCAGCTGTGTCCGACTCTGTGCGACCCCATAGACGACAGCCCACCAGGCTCCGCCGTCCCTGGGATTCTCCAGGCAAGAACACTGGAGTGGGTTGCCATTTCCTTCTCCAATGCATGAAAATGAAAAGTGAAAATGAGGTCGCTCAGTCGTTTCCGACTCTTTGCGACCCCATGGACTGTAGCCTACCAGGCTTTTCCGTCCATGGGATTTTCCAAGCAAGAGTACTGGAGTGGGATGCCATAGCCTTCTCCATAGATTTATGGGAATTATCAGCTTCAAATGAATTATTTTAATTTGTCCAGAGATTAAGGTAATATCATTCCAGATTAAACTCCTGTCAGAAAAATCTATTTCTGGTTAAAAGTCTCATCTCTCTGGTTTTCCTTCTTTATAGCTTTTTGAGCTCAAAATTCTTTACTGAATTTGTTTAGCTTTCTGAGACCTACAAACAATTTTTATTTCTATACATGGTTCATTTTTATAGTTGTTTTTAATGTTTTTATCTTTTGATTACTATTAATGACCTATTATGTATAAATTTAAGAAACAGAACTCCCATGAAGGCATTGGCAGGAACTGATTTGGTAAGCACTGGTCTGCTTAGGAAGTGCTTTAAGATCTGACTCAGCTCCTTGACATTCCCCCTGAATAAGTTATTGAAGGTCACAGTCCATAGTGATCAAGATTGATCGGAGAGTCATTATTTCCATGGTCATGTCTTTCTTAATGAGGATGTTTAGAGAATCAGGGAGTATCTACAGGAGCTTTTATTTCCCTTTTAATACACTGCCTCTCCAGTACGTAAGTTACTCATAAAACTGCATATTATGAATATATGTAGTGTGTTACTTTGTGTAAAATATGTTCTTTGTATTTTTTACATATTTAGAACTTCCCACAAACCACAACTTAGCTTTGCAACGTATGGTACACTAAATAATTTATGGAAGCTAGCATAATGGTAGTTGTGAGTTTTAACTAAAGCAAGAATCCATAATGGAACCCAGAATTACACAGGTAGTCAGGATATTCACATGATGTTGGAGATAAACTGAGCTTAGATGGTAAGAGAAAATGCATGCAGAAGTATCTTTTGAATGTCTCTCACATCTTTCCAGTACCTCTTGGGTGTGATTTCCCAGGTTTCATTTGTGTTTCGTTTGTTCTGTGCCAGATTATCCTCTTCTTCTTTCTCTGGTCAATTCTCAGTCATCTGAAATGGAAGAAAAAGGATGAATAGATGGAGAAGTATTCACAAGGTCATGACAACCTGCTGTGTGTGATTCTAGCAAGACATTTAAACTTATTTGAGTCTATTGTGTTGATTTACCCAGTCAAGTTAAACATAGATGCAGCATACCAAATATGTGATCTTGTAATGGCACGTAATCTTGGTATTTAAACACTGAGAGATAACATGTAATCTATAACACTCAGGCCAGGTCTACATGTGTAACAAAAACCAGATCACATCACTGTCAAGATAATTAGAATAATAAAGTAAACATAGTAAGCAGTATTATTTGTTCATTCTTATCATTAATGCTAACAGCAACAATTAGAAGTTAGGATTTTACTGAAATTCTAGACAAGGTTTAAGGCAGAGATTGGAGTGGTTCAAGTATGTCCCATTAAGTAAGATACATCATATTTAGCATGATAAGCATAGAAAATTGAAGGTTATTTATGTATTATAAAGTGGTAAGTGTAAAATAATAAAAATTATTCAAACAGTATATATAGCCATTTAAAAATACTGAGTACAAGGGTGGAAATAAGAATAGAATGTTTTTTCAAAACTCTTAAGTTTTAAAAAATTATGATAAAGGATTTGCTACACAGGAAAGCAGAAATGATCAAGATAAAAAGCAATGACTAAAAGTTTGAAAAGAAAAAAAATTTGAAAAGATATCAATAACATAAGAGGATGATTTGATTAGTTTAGCTGAAGACAGAGAATTGAGATGTGATTACTAACTTGTAAAAAAAGAGGGATTTGAATTAACAGTCATGAATACTGTTAAACATAATATAAACAAATGAATAACTACAGATTATGTGATATGTCTGTTTTCTGATATACTTAATTCAGTCTGGCATTTCATTTTTAAACATATATATCTATAATAATCCCACTTGAATTGTGTGAAAACTTTGTTTTATTAAAGTAATGCATCTAGTAGGCTGATGGTCCCACTTGACTTCAAATCAACAGAAGTTCTAGGGAAAATTGTTGCACAGAGATACATGGGGAACTTCCTTACATTAGTAACTAATGTTGGCAGGCTGGTCCTTGGGAATTGTATCCTTCTTTTGTTTTCTGTCATATAGATAGTGAAATAAGTTCACATATAGATTCAGAATAAGTTTCAGGGCTCTGTTTTTGTTTCTATGTTTCATTACTTAATAATACATTTCAGTGAGTTCCTCTGCCTAACTCATCCTGAGTCCTTTATGTGTCCCATGAAATGATTAGTCCATCCCAAGAATGGCAAAGCAGCTGTTTCCTGTTGAAGGCGCTTGATGTTGCTCAAACAATGCCCCAGTGCTCTCTGTAATTTCATAAAAAAGTCAGTCAGGGAGGGTGGAGCTCTTAGAAGTACATAATGGGAACTTTTTCTGTAAAGAGAAATGGGCACTGTTGCTTTGCCATTTGCATATAGATTCCTCTCCTACTGCTACCTGAGAAAATTAAGAGCTTCCACCCTATCAGTTTCTTAAACATGTTTTTGAGAATGTCCACATTTATGTCAGCACTTTTTCGACATCCTAATGATGCCTTTGCGAGGACTGTGGCATCTGTATGGCTTGTTACCAGCCTAATGAAAAGTTGCTTTAGGTGTCAAAATAAATCTAAGAATGTTCTACATTTTAGCTGACTGTAATATATCATCATGGCCTGCTTAAGTGGTATAAACTGCAACATGATAAAGTTGCTAACAAATACCTGTGAGAACCAGTAGCTGTGATAATAGGCATTCAGTGTAAGGATAATATAGTAGCAATAAAAATTACAATAACCAAAGGTTATATACCATACTTTTTAATGGAGTTCTTGGCTAACTGAGCTTTGTTCAACAGTAGACACCTAGGTAGGGTGATTCACTATAAACTTCCTTCTTTCTTCCCACTTGGAATAATACTAGTGAATTCATTCTTCAGGTCTTGAGATTCTCCTTTATTTAAATTGTACATCTTGGGAATTGGATTGAGTCTTAACTGTACTTACAAGGAAAGCTCCAAGTTGATTTTTCCTAAAATCATCATGGATTCAATGATTTTGTGATTTTTGAAATGAACATACTATTTCCTACAAACTGAAGGACAGAGCACTAGAACTATGTAAATGGAATGCACCCACCCACGTTCAGTCATTTTGTGATCACATAGTGACTTCTTTCTCTTAGACTGGAGTCTCAGCACTTCTAAAACTCACACTGTTACCTACAACTGCACTTGACATCACGTTATGCTTGTTGTTGGGGCCCTCTTAGACCTACTGAAAGTGCTAGTCACTCAGTCATTTTTGACACTTTGTGATTTCATGGATGTAACCTACCAGGCTCCTCTGTCCATTAACTTTCCAGGCAAGAATACTGAGGTGGGTTGCCATTCCATTCTCCAGTGGATATTTCCAACCCAGGGACTGAACATGCCTCTCCTCCATTGCAGGTGGACTCTAACTTCTAAACCACCAGGGAAGGCCAGGACTTACTGAAGCCATACCCCTTTGTTCTTCCCCAACCACTATCCATATAAAATGCCTTTACTCCTGAAAACTTCCCTATAGTCTAAGGGAGAGGTGTTTTTTTGTTGTTGTTGTTATTGTTGTTGTTGTTGTTTTTGCTTTCTCTGTATGAATACCTGTGGAAGAGATGCCATAGGATGCTCATCCTATAGTCACTTATTAGGCCAGAGTTCTCTAGTTATTGTAGAGAGAACCTTTTTATCCAACATAATCACTGTGGTGAGTTTGTTAATTGAAAGAGTTAAAATATGAAATGATTTTTTAAGGATATACACTTTAAATTATTTATTCTAACTTAAAACAGAGATGCATAAAATAACTCAATATTTTTGGCATTGTCCACACCCTAATTTGAGTATAAACCAGGTGATTATCAGTTCAGTTCAGTTCAGTTGCTCAGTCATGTCTGACTCCTTGTGATCCCATGAACCACAGCACACCAGGCCTCCGTGTCCATCACCAATTCCCAGAGTCCACCCAAACCCACGTGCATCAAGTTGATGATGCCATCAAACCATCTCATCTTCTGTCATCCCCTTCTCCTCCTGCCTTCAATCTTTCCCAGCATCAGGGTCTTTTCCAATGAGTCAGCTCTTCACAACAGGTGGCCAAAGTATTGGAGTTTCAGCTTCAACATTGATCCTTCCAAAGAACACCCAGAACTGATCTCCTTTACGATGGACTGGTTGGATCTCCTTGCAGTCCAAGGGACTCTCAAGAGTCTTCTCCAACACCACAATTCAAAAGCATCAATTCTTCAGCACTCAGCTTTCTTCACAGTCCAATTCTCACATCCATACATGACCACTGGAAAAACCATAGCCTCGACTAGATGGACCTTTGTTGGCAAAGTAATGTCTCTGCTTTTTAATATGCTGTCTAGGTTGGTCATAACTTTCCTTCCAAGGAGTAAAGTGAAAGTGAAGTCACTCAGTTGTATCCAACTCTTTGTGACCCCATGGACTGTAGCCTATCAGGTTCTCTGTCCATGGGATTTTCCAGGTAAGAGTGCTGGAGTGGATTGCCTGGGTCTCCCTCATTGCAGGCAGATGCTTTACCAGTATCTTTTAATTTCATGGCTGCAATCACCATCTGCAGTGATTTTGGAGCCCAAAAAATTAAAGTCTGACACTGTTTCCACTGTTTCCCTATTTATTTGCCATGAGGTGATGGGACCAGATGCCATGATCTTCATTTTTTGAATGTTGAGATTTAAGCCAACTTTTTCACTCTCCTCTTTCACTTTCACCAAGAGGCTCTTTAGTTCTTCTTCACTTTCTGCCATAAGGGTGGTGTCATCTGCATATTTCAGGTTATTAATATTTCTCCAAGCAATCTTGATTCCAGCTTGTGTTTCTTCCAGTCCAACATTTCTCATGATGTACTCTGCATAGAAGTTAAATAAGCAGGGTGACAGTATACAGCCTTGACAAACTCCTTTTCCTATTTGAAACCAGTCTGTTGTTCCATGTCCAGTTCTAAACTGTTGCTTCCTGACCTGCATAAAGATTTCTCAAGAGGCAGGTCAGGTGGTCTGGTATTCCCATCTCTCAGAATTTTCCACAGTTGATTGTGATCCACACAATCAAAGGCTTTGGCATAGTCAATAAAGCAGAAATAGATGTTTTCTGGAACTCTTTTGCTTTTTCCATGATCAAGCAGATGCTGGAAATTTGATCTCTGGTTCCTCTACCTTTTCTAAAACCAAGTTGAACATCAGGAAGTTCATGGTTCATGTATTGCTGAAGCCTGGCTTGGAGAATTTTAAGCATCACTTTACTAGCATGTGAGATGAGTGCAATTGTGCAGTAGTTTGAGCATTCTTTGGCATTGCCTTTCTTTGGGATTAGAATGAAAACTGACCTTTTCCAGTCCTGTGGCCACTGCTGAGTTTTCCATATTTACTGGCATATTGAGTGAAGCACTTTCACAGTGTCATCTTTCAGGATTTGAAATAGCTCAACTGGAATTATAATTTATCACTATTTTCCTTGTATAAACTCTGTTAATGTATTATTTATGATTTCTAGATTGAGATTCTTTAAAATGGAGCAACATCTGAAATATACTTGTCTAAATTTACATTTTTTTTCCTCCAACATTTATCATTGTCTCGCCTTGACTAAATTGGAGGGCAGTATTATGTGGCAGCTTTTTGGGACTAAGAAATTGATTTTAATGTATCTTTCTATGGCACTGTATTATTTTTATATTTCTGCATAACAAATTACCCCAAACTGAGATAGTTAAAACAATACTCATTTATTATCTTATAGATTTTGAAGGTCAAGACTCTTGACATAACTTATACTTGGATTCTCTGCTCAGAGGCCCACTAAGCTGACATCGGAGTGTCAGTCACCCTATTTTATCATCTGAGGAAAGAATCATCTTTGAAGGTCCTTCAGGTTTTTGGCCAAAGTTACTGCCTTGTGCTTTGTGACTGATGCTCTTGGCTTCTTACTGGCTTTTTGCTGAAGGTCACCTTCAGGTTGTAAAAACTACCCCCCTAGTTCTTTGCTACATGGTTTTCCCCACAGGTTGTTTTCTAAAAGGCTCTTTGCTTCTTCAAGGCCAGTGTAAGAATCACTATCTCTAGTGAGCTAAGATGGAGTCTTTTGTAATGTAATAGAATCATAGGAGAAACATGCCATCACTTTTGCCACATAGCATAACCTAAGCAGAGGAAAGGTTTCCCCTCAGCTTTGTCATATTCTGTAGGTTAGAAGCAAATTACAGTTTCTACCTGCACTTAAGGTGAAAGATTATACAAGAGTATGAGTCATTAGGGATGACCTTAGGTTATGTGCATTATAGGCATTCAAATTAAACTACTTTTCTTAAAATTAACAGCTGTATTTTTATATGCATCTTTCATCAGTTAATATAACATAAAATCAAGTTGAATAATTAGAATGTCACATAATATGGGTTGAACAGACTTGAAGCTAAATACAACTGAGTCTTGGGAAACATACAACTCAACCAATTAGAGTAAGTTTTCAGTTTACTAAAGGACTCCATATGTATGCTTTACAGAAAGATTTGATAGTGTGTGTAAAGTCAATAAGGCCATGTAAGTGTGACAGTTCAGAAAATTTCTTTTAATTGGTAGTAATCCACTTAAGGTTATGGCTCATGAGTTTATATGCAAATACACACATTACTCATATTGGGCTTTGTATACAGCAAACTGTCAATAAACAGTGATTAGACAAAGAAAGCTGGTAAAGCACTACAGTACAAGTGCCATGCCACTATTTAGAGGGAGAAATTGGTATATAAAAAATGATGAAAATTTGATACTCTGCTAGTAAATCATAACATATTTGAGCTAATGGGAATATTAGGTGACATCTGTTAGGCAGAGACATTACATTGCCTACAAAGGTCCATCTAGTCAAGGTTATGGTTTTTCCAGTGGTCATGTATGGATGTGAGAATTGGACTGTGAAGAAACTTGAGCACTGAAGAACTGATGCTTTTGAACTGTGGTGTCGGAGAAGACACTTGAGAGTCCCTTGGACTGCAAGGAGATCCAACCAGTCTATTCTGAAGGAAATCAGCCTTGGGTGTTCTTTGGAAGGAATGATGCTAAAGCTGAAACTCCAGTACTTTGACCACCTCCTATGAAGAGTTGACTCATTGGAAAAGATATCAGATGCTGGGAGGGATTGGGGGCAGGAGGAGAAGGGGACGACAGAGGATGAGATGGCTGGATGGCATCACCGACTCAATGGACATAAGTTTGAATGAACTCTGGGAGTTGGTGATGGACAGGGAGGCCTGCTGTTGCTGCAGCTCCTGCTGCTGCTAAGTCGCTTCAGTCGTGTCCAACTCTGTGTGACCCCATAGACAGCAGCCCACCAGGCTCCGCCGTCCCTGGGATTCTCCAGGCAAGACCACTGGAGTGGGTTCCCATTTCCTTCTCCAATGAACGAAAGTGAAAAGTGAAAGTGAAGTCACTGAGTTGTGTCTAACTCTCAGTGACCCCATGGACTGCAGCCTACCAGGCTCCTCTGTCCATGGGATTTTCCAGGCAAGAGTACTGGAGTGGGGTGCCATTGCCTGGCGTGCTGCAATTCATGGGGTTGCAAAGAGTCAGACATGACTGAGTGACTGAACTGAACTGACTGATTCTACCTATCTCTTTTTATAAGTATGGAAACATAGACCAAGGGAAGTTATCATTGAACCAATACTGCTTGCCTACTGTATTTATAAGCTCACTATAATAAGGAAAGAGAGAGACATAAGCCAAGTGCTATGAGATTATGATGAAGCACATGTATGGTTATGTCAGAAACAGAGACTTAAGGAAAGTTAAATGTGGGATATTGGAGCTGGGCCCAGAAGAACTGAGACAGAGAAAGAGGGGAAAATGAAGATAAACTTAGCCTTGATGGAAAATACAGAATTAGCTGAAGCACAGAGGCATGAAAACTTCAGAGTTTACTCAGAGATCATAAAGTGAAAGCTCTCATTTTAAAGAAAAGTGTATTTTAAAGGAAATAAGATATTCCTCAAAACATCAAAAGGCTGTAAATTTAAAGTGAAATTTTAAAGGGTCTTAGACTCCATGCAAAGTATATGAATAATATTATCTAATATAGAATTATATTCATAAGAGATTTTTGAGTAATAGTATGATCATGGGTGTTAGGAATACACTTATAGATGTGGTTTCTGAGATGAACTTGAAGAGAGAGATAACAGAAGATCTCAATATACTCTAAGCCCAAGTGATACCCTCATCTTGAACTGACGTCACAGTGGATGGGAAATCCAAGTGGAATTAACCTCAAAGCTCAGAGTTCTTAAAGGGGCATAATTGTGAATATTGAATCCTCATGGGATAAAGACAAGTGGAGTAATAGGTTCCAGAGAGCTTTCAAAACCTTCATTGATATTGTAGGTATGATCAAGATGTGTGATGGTGACAGGTGATGTGGACTGTATAACTGGAGATAGGCTTCGAAGGAAAGAGAATTAGAAGAGAAGCCAATAGTGAGCAGCATAAGGGAGCAGTCACGTGGACCTAAGCTCACTTTTGGCCCTGGGAGAATGTTTATGGGAGAATCAAAAGCTGCAACTTAGAAGTCATATGAAATGGTGCTTAAAAAAAAAAAAAGTTAATATTTTTGAGTGGTTGAAGAGGTAGAAACAATTATAAGAATAGTTGGAAGATAAAGGAAAATTTCTATGTAATGAAAAAGGTGTTCCTGAGTGTATTGCACAGGTTTAGAAGTTGACGCAGACAGAATGAGGTTGAGATAAAGTAGTGACCATGAATTTTTAAGTTCAAACTAAAGTTTAGATCCTCTCATTGTAGATAAACACCATATTAAATGGTTACATGACTTATAGCTAAAAGCAATATCCATTAACTGTCTTTTCATCACAAGACATACAACTTGTTTAAACTTCAGCTGGATGACATCATGAAACAAGAATTGTTAGAACACAATTGATATTGTAATATTTCTGAAAATGTGTTTTCTTGTGGTGGGGTCAACACTGGTTCTGTTAACTAAATAACTCCATATGGAAATTCTGCATACATACTATTTACTTCAAACCATTTCTTCTTTATAACCCCACCATCAGTTCAGTCGCTCAGTTGTGTCCGACTCTTTGCAACCCCATGAATCGCAGCACACCCACCATGTTGTTAAGTAAATCCAAATGATACCTTCTTGAGCTATCAAAGCCATTTGTTAACAAAGAGAGAAAAGGAGAGAGAGAGAGCTCAATCCTACTGTCCTTCCTTAACTTTTTTCCTTCCAAATATACCTACACATTGTTTATTTCCATTAACATTTATAATGCAACCTTACTTTATCTAACGATTCTACTATTCATTTAGGACTGTGTGTTGTGAATAACACCCTCTGTTACTTACTTACTTGTTTCATTGTTTTGTTTTCCCCCACCTTGCAAATTAACTCCTTAAAACTCAGTTGTAACTGAGAACATACAAGCTCAGTTTTCTCCCCTTCTAGAAAATTCCATCCTCAGACCTATTGCTTACTTTGATTCCACTTTATTCTAATTTTGCTAGACTTCTTGAAAGAGCTATCTACGCTTTGTCATTAAGAATTTGCATTTTTTCCCTTAAATCAGTTCCTAAGAGTGAGTTAGTCAAAAGCCTTATAATTTTTTTTTCTATTGTAAGTCTTCCTTGAAAGTTCTTCACAATCCTTCACTGAAAAGAAATTGATTCTTGATTTTCATTTCCTTCCTGTAGATTTTTTTTTTACTTTTCTCTATTTTTCTAATATATTTCTGTATTGCTTTATAGCATTTTAAACTTAAATTTATTGTCTAATATTGAACCTTAAAGCTATCCTGTGCTTTTGTTTTCTCATTTGTTGACTCGTTTAACAGATATGAACACAAGACAACCCAAATTTATAAAATTAGACAGTTGTTTGCCCACATTCTGCTTTTATATAAGTAAATAGGAGTTCTGTTAGGGGTTGATTAGGAAGTGAGAGTGAGATCCTCAAATTATAGCCAAAGTGTTGCTATTCCCAGGCATACCTTGTTAAAGCACAACCACATAGTCATTGTCTCTTTGTTCATTCCCTTCCATTAATGCTTCATGGTCTTTCCCTATTTTGCTTACTGCTTTATTCTAGAAAGCATCTGGCACATATTTGATGCCTAATAAATATCTATTAAATGATTAAAATAGATTAAATATCTGTTAAAAAGACTTACTTTTCTACCACTCTCCTCTCTCTCTTAGCTTAATGAAGAGCCTTCAAAACTTTCAAAAGTAGCTTCAGATAATGCTTCTTCATTCCATTATCGTTTCACTTTTAGATTTTCCCTTTAATAAGGTTGATTTGACACCTTCTCTTTATGTTTCTGCTTGCTTTGTAATTTTCTAGGTGGATTCTTTTAGAGAAACATTAGGTTTTCCAAAAGCTGCTTCTCATGTTATGATGGCCCTCAATCCCCATAACCATTGATTGTATTATCTTTTGTTGAAGAATTTAGGTATTGAGATGCTAAAAGCTGTATAAATTGTTAATGAAATGGAGACACTGGGATGTATAATTCAATTGTATTAGATGAATAGGTCAGATATGTTAGAGCCACAGCAGTGGCAATAGATAGGAGATTTCTTCAGCACTACTAAAATACAGGGCTGAGAAAGTTACTGGTGTTACAACTAGGATGAATTACTGCGACCAGCCGAGATATAATAACGGTATGAATTATTGAATTGGCATCTTCCTGAGACAGCTTTGGTCACAGCCTTGCTATGTTCTGGAGATGATAGAAGGAGATTTGTGTGATGTAAATTTATAATCAAAGGGTGTTCAGGATGAAAGATGACCTCCAAGGTTATGAACCTGAGCAGGAGACTGCATCATCACATGAAAAAGAAACAGTAAAATATGAAGCATTCTTCAGTTACTAGTTGGAAGTCAAAGAAACTCTACTCTCTTACAAATTTAACACTAGAAAAGTTTCAGATAGGTAGAGACATAATATAAAATAGTGAGATAATTATGCTTTGGGTAGTGGAGGTGAGGAAAGCGGATCAGTACAATATCATAAAAAGTATCTTGAAATTCTACCTAAGATAAGATTAACAACTAATAAAACATTTGGGTTTTGAGGAGCACAGAGACCTAAAGTTACACACACACAAACACACTACATTTACCTGGCAAATACTTAGGCAATTTGAGTCTCATACATGGTTAGAAGTGGGGTATTTTGTTAATGTACTGATGGCTTCAAATAGATCAAAGGGATACCATTATTTTGGAAAAATAGGCTCTGATCCTGGTGACTGGAAGCATCCGTTTTCTTCTGAGCTCAGCTAACTGTGCAAGAGGAACCCAAACAGGCTCAGAGCACATTCCTTTGCCGTCACTTCTTGACACGCTGAGTGATGGAGATGGATCTGGGAGGCAGCATCTCCTTCTGAAAACAAAGTAGCCTTTTAAAAGGGCTGTTAAACTGCTGTCTCTTGTTTGATTATTCTGTCCTCAGTAAAGTCCTTTATTTTTTATTACTAAATGGTCATTTTTATGGATGACATTATTTTCATTCGATGACTGTTTCAAGAAACAATAGGTCAAAAGCAGCAAACTATAGACCAGAGCTGGGACTATGAAGAAAATTATCCCAAATAATAGACCATGGTCAGTTCAATCTAAAAGAGCCTCCTCCAGGAAACTGTGTCAGAAAATTCAGGGAAAGTTTAGGGAAAATCCCTTATAGACATGGTTTTAATTTAATGTAATGAAATAGTAATGCATAGATTTATACCATGCAATAAGACATTTTTATGTCTATACATAATTTCAAATTACATATGAAAAATACAGTAACTCAAATTAATGCATTTCTAACATATGATCAATTGCATTGCATTTCCTGGCTGTTAAAATTGTGTTTTATAGCATCAATAACAAATGTAATAAAAGGTATTTCCTTATTAGGTCCTTCATTTTTTTTTTTTTAAGAAAGGCAATAACATAAAATTGCTATCTTCAAAGTTACTTTCTTTTTAAAAATGACTTAATTGTTCTTATATTGTGTAATAAAGAGAAGAGACGTTATTGACAAAATTAATTCCAAAAAAAACCCACACTATTCTGCTCTTTTATTTTCTTCTAAGACAACAGAGATACATCAAAGACAACTGAAAAATAGTCTTAGAAAAAGAACTTATTATTACTTATACTGTCAGAATTAGTAAAATGCAACCTCCTTGGTTTATTGACTTGAAGATATTTAAATCACTGCTCTTTTAGTTTTAATAATTCATTGTTTTCAGATTTTATTTACTTAAATAGAAAGTGTTTAAAACTTATACTCAAAAGAAATAATATTTAGCATGTCTGTATTTTTTCATCTCCAATGAGTATTCTGCTTTCTTTCCCATTGCATGCATAGAGGCTCTCAGCCGTTCTTTTCCCTCTGCTGTCCCCCAGCCTAGAGAAAATAAAGTTTCTCATACAAGAAGAGAGGAGATAATTCAATAAAATAATTTATAAAGGGGCTTAGAATTTTCTCACTCCCTAACAATTGGATAGAATTGATTTCTATTTAGATTGAGAATAATACTAATTTAAAAATTCTGTTTTCAAAGCTCTAAATGCTTATTCTGTTGAACCCAAGACTTGCTTATATCCTCATGTCACCTAGTGAACTCTACAGCCGTCATAGTTATAAAGAGCTAAGTATCCATAAAAGTGACTATATTCAAAAAGTCCAGAAGGGAAAAATATATTTGACAAAAGACACAGGATTAAGTATTTTGTGTTATAGTCCACTAAACGTTAATTCTATATAATTTTAAAATGAAAATAAACCTACCATTAAAGTCTACTAAGATGACTTGTTGCTCAGTTGGTAAAGAATCTGCCTGCAGTGCAGGAGACCAGGGCTTGATCCCCAGGTTGAGAAGATCCCCTGGAGAAGGAAACGGTAACCCACTCCAGTATTCTTGCCTGGAGAATCCCATGGACAGAGGAGCCTGGTGGGCTACAGTCCAAGGGGTCCCAGTAATTGGAAACAACTTAGCAACTAAACTACCACCAAGACTGGCTTGAAATGGCCTTCTCTGGCCTAGGCATCTATGGAACATTAGGGATTATTCTCATCACAATTATCAGTGACCTTGTGACCTGAACCCACTATGGACAACGTCCAGTGCTATATGCTGAAATTCCTGCTTTGTGGAATATGAAATCCATCTAAGGAAAAAAAAAAAATTCTTACACAGGTAACAGTACATGATGAAAGTAAAAGTCGCTCAGTCATGTCCGACTCTTTGCAACCCAATGGAATAGTCCATGTAATTCTCCAGGCCAGAATACTGGAGTGGATAGCCAACCCAGGGCTTGATCCTAGGTCTCCCTCATTGCAGGCAGATTCTTTACCAGCTGAGCCACAAGGGAAGCCCACAGTACATGATAATAGATGCTAAGATTCATGATGAAGAGCCAGGGTAGGATTCATTATATAAAATGTTTTAAATTCCATTCACTGAAAATGCATTCTGTTCCTTTCACTCTTATTTTTTGTTCCTAATATGTCGATTCACAGTTGGAGTATTTCCTTTTACTGGTGCATCATTTTGAATTGAAGAGTTGTATGAGGATACGTTTTCCCCACTTAGCTGATGTGCTCACCTCCTAGGAGCAAACATTTTCTAGATTCTCTCATTTCTCAGAAACCCATGGATGAGCCTGGCAATTGACATCTTTAAATTACTGATGACCTGTAGTATTAATCCTTTCACCTTGCTAAGGCATGCCTGCTCGGCCATGGTAATCAGGCTTTTTTGCTCATCATAATCCCATTAACAAATTGAAAGATAGAACAAGACTTTTTTTTAAACAATCCCTCTGACAGGAAGCAGTGCAAAGGGGTTATAATTATGGATTATGTCTTTTATTATACATTGGAGCAAGCACACATTAGCCTAATTAAAAACACAGTGTGAATATTCAACTGCATTGAGCTGCAAATGTTTAAGGGCTGTCTGTAACAGCTGAAAATGTATTTTGGTCTCATAGCAAACCTCGTCAAGTTGTATGGAAAACTGACTTCAGGCATTGAAGATTGCACATTTTTGTGTTGGCAGATTTACCGAGATCCCATCTTGTAAAACAGTTTCTAATCTAGGACTCAGAGACAAAGCATAGCTGAATGAACCACAGGATTATGAAATGATGCTTTGCTGAGGTCTAGTAATGGAAAGAAGTTAGATCCTCAGCTTCACTAACTATCCCAATCTGATTTCAGTTTCACTAAATATACCAAATTATCTTTAGAAGAATCCTTGAGTGAACAAAAATCTACCCCAGACCGAGGCAGAAAACACTGTTTCAGCACTTTAAGAAGCTACCTGATTGTCAGCTTTCAGTGTTGACTTGGAATCATAGAACTGTAGAAGTAGATTCACACATACCTAGGCAACACAGTTCAATTCTAACATTAGACTGAAGATCCAACAGGTGAAACGACTTGTCTAAATACATGGGGCAGACAGACAGCAGAGTTGGACCAGAATTTTGTGGTTCAGTTACTCAGTCATGTCCAACCCTTTGTGAACCCATGGACTGGAGCACACCAGGCTTCTCCCTATCTCTCGGAGTTTGCTCAGACTCATGTCCATTGAGTCAATAATGCCATCCAACCATCTTATCATCTGTCATCCCCTTCTCCTCCTGCCCTCAAGCTTTCCCAGCATCATGGTCTTTACCAGTGAGTCAGCTCTTCACATCAGGTGGCCAAAGTATTGGCACTTCAGTTTCATCAAGAGTCATTTCAATGAATATTCAGGGTTGATTTCCCTTTGGATTGACTGGTTTGATCTCCTTGCTGTCTAAAAGACTCTCAGGAGTCTTCTCCAGCATCATAATTCAAAATCATTAATTCTTTGGTGCTCAGCCTTCTTTATCTACAAACATTTGACTAGGCTGCTCGTTGCATAACTCCAGGAAGCACTGATTATGAAAACTATGATGAACAACCTGTAGAGTCCTTTGCCAAAGCTCTAGAAGTCTCTATGGTTCACAGTTCTCTTTATGACTTAATACCTGTTTAATCTACCTCATTTAAGTATTGAATTTTCTCCATTCTTCATCAGGATAAATCTCTTCTATCTCTGACTTAAATTATTTTTGTTGAAATTGTATTCTCCTTATTTTACCATCAGATGTAATATTTCTTTAAAATGTGCCATTATGCTGTTGACATCTGATAAAAACTATTTTCCTCTTTCAGGTAAGTATTGAGCCTTAGTTCGGAAAGTGCACTGTTAATGACTTAGCTTTAATACACTAAAATATCAGTGTGATTCATATGTGCACCAAAGCTAAATTTAAGGTCACTGAGCAGTGATGGGTAGTGATGTAACCTTTCCAGTATGTAACACTATGGCAAGTAGAACTCAGAGAGTATGGTACATGCTGTCATTTGCTTGTATTGGCAACACAGTGACTGGGTCTAGGTCATGGCATCAAAACAGCATTGGATCTTTCCTAAATGTGCTACCTAAACATGAATCAAATTCCTTCTCTTTCTCTAAGTCTGTATTCTGAGCTACATCATCTTGTACCTGAAAGATGCCAATAGTCTCAGCATTGATGAGTTTTTGCACAGCTGCCTACCTTTAACCCATTTTCCACAAAGCAGTCATCAGATAGTCTTTAAATACAAATCCCATTATATCTCTTTCCTTTAAACTATTTCAGTAGCTGACTAATGCCACTAAAATAGAGACCAAATTCTTTACCATTGCTTCCAAGGTCAGGCCAGTTCTTCTGACCCTTTCTTTGCCTTCGTCTGCTCTACTCCCACCGCCATGATCACCATTCTTTTCCATCCATGCACCAAGATACTTCCTGTCTCAGAAACTTTGAATCAGTAATTTTCAATCCCTAGAAAGCTTTTCTCTTGCTTTTGGAATAATCAAATCTTTATCTTTCAAGTTTCAGCATAAATATCATTTCATTAATGAGTTCCTGTTCCCATCTTGTAACTCCACCCCATATCCAAGGTAAGACATTGTGTCATGTGCTTTCCAGGGTTTATTATCATTGTAATTTAACAATATTCTGTGTAACTATTAATTTAATATTTATCTATTCCCCTAGATTAACAGTTCCATGAGATCCCAGACACAATTTTTTTTTCATCACCCTATTCCCAACATAGGGAATAGTGACTATACATAGCACATAAAAGTGAAAGTGGAAATGAAAGTCACTCAGTTGTGTCTGACTCTTTGTAACCCCATGGACTATACAGCCCATGGAATTCTGTAGTCCAGAATACTGGAGTGGGTAGCCTTTCCCTTCTCTGGGCTATCTTCCCAACCCAGGAATCGAATCCAAGTCTCCGCGTTGCAGGTTGATTCTTTACCAGTTGAGCCACAAGGGAAGCCCAAGAATACTTGAGTGGGCAGCCTATCCCTTCTCCAGGGGATCTTCCCCACCCAGGAATTGAACCAGGGTCTCCTGCGTTGCAGGTGAATTCTTTACCAGCTGACCTGTTAGGGAAGCCCATACAAAGCACATAGCAGATATATAATAAATACTGCAGACACACGTTGGGTAGGAAGTAATGAAATCAAGTCTCTGAGACTGCAGGGCACTTGCACATCCTATTCCATCTGCTTGAAATAATCTCCTTTCTTCTTTACTTTAATGTCTGTTAAACCTTCAGAGTCTAGTGCAAGTATCAGCTCACAATGATTTGCATACCGAGGCTAATTCTCTCTGTTGGGCTCTTGTGACAGCTTTCACTACCATTTACAGCATTTTTCATGATAATTTGATGTTTAATTGTGCAAAAGTTTTATCATTATCTTGCTTGCACTTAAGCTTAAAGAACACAATTTACATGAAATTCTGCTTACCAATGTGCTAGGTTTTCAGGACAGTATCTGAAAATATTTCAGAAAATATTTATGAAATGGCTAAAGGAATGAATATTCAGTAAGTGTTTTTATGGGATTAAGATGTCCATTCTGAAAACAGTTTTTACTTGCCATCATAGTAGTTATGTGTGTGTGTGTATGTGAATGTTTGTGTGTTAACACTAGGGCACTCCAGAACTCAGTGGGATAACTCACTGTTTTACTGAACAGAGAGTCTTTGATGTACATGTTAAAAAGCAAAACTACATTTCTTATGTTGGTTTAAGATTATCTTCATTGGTCCAGGCTCCTCAGGGTGCTGTGGGATGGATCACTTCATTTCATTCCATCAGAATCCTTGCCTAAATGCCAAGTTACTTCAGTTGTGTCCAACTCTGTGCAAATCTATGGATGGTTGCCTACCAGTCTTCTCTGTCCACTGGATTCTTCAGGCAAGAAACCTGGAGGGGGTTGCTATTTCCTCTTCCAGGGAATGTTTCCAACCCAGGGATCGAACCTGTGTATTTTATGTCTCCTGCATTGGCAGGTAGGTTCTTTACAATTAGTGACACTTGGGAAGTCACATTTGGTTATTCACTAACTTGCCACACTTGTAGCTCACAGCCAGAGAAAAATGCAGTTCAGAGGAACATTCTGATGGTCTCGGTAAGGTCATGGAAAGAAAGTTACTGCCAGATCATATTAATGTCTTCATTTACATGTGGCTTAAACAAGAAACTTAAAAAAAGCCATCTGATTAAGATACTGAGAAAATGCCTCAGGAGATAACAATAACCCTCCCTCAGTATTCTTTTCTCCAGGCTAAATTATCCAATTCTTCCAGGATTTCTTAATAGAGTTTACTCTAAAGCACTACATTTTCTGGCCACTGTTCTGAGCTGTTCAGTTCAGTTCAGTCGCTCAGTCGTGCCCGACTGTTTGCAACCTCGTGAATCTCAGCACGCCAGGCCTCCCTGTCCATCACCAACTCCCGGAGTTCACTCAGACTCACATCCATTGAGTCAGTGATACCATCCAGCCATCTCATCCTCTGTCGTCCCCTTCTCCTCCCGCCCCCAATCCCTCCCAGCATCAGAGTCTTTTCCAATGAGTCAACTCTTCGCATGAGGTGGCCAAAGTACTGGAGCTTCAGCTTTAGCATCATTCCTTCCAAAGAAATCCCAGGGCTGATCTCCTTCAGAATGGACTGGTTGGATCTCCTTGTAGTCCAAGGGACTCTCAAGAGTCTTCTCCAACACCTCAGTTCGAAAGCATCAATTCTTCGGCGCTCAGCCTTCTTCACAGTCCAACTCTCACATCCATACATGACCACTGGAAAAATCATAGCCTTGACTAGAAGGACCTTAGTCGGCAAAGTAATGTCTCTGCTTTTGAATATACTATCTAGGTTGGTCATAAAATTTCTTCCAAGGAGTAAGTGTCTTTTAATTTCATGGCTGCCCTCATCATCTGCTGTGATTTTGGAGCCCAAAAAATAAAGTCTGACACTGTTTCCCCATCTATTTCCCATGAAGTGATGGGACTGGATGCCATGATCTTCGTTTTCTGAATGTTGAGCTTTAAGCCAACTTTTTCACTCTCCACTTTCACTTTCATCAACAGGCTTTTTAGTTCCTCTTCACTTTCTGCCATAAGGGTGGTGTCATCTGCATATCTGAGGTTATTGATATTTCTCCTTGCAATCTTGATTCTAGCTTGTGTTTCTTCCAGTCCAGAGTTTCTCATGATGTACTCTGCATATAAGTTAAAGAAGCAGGGTGACAATATACAGCCTTGACGTACTCCTTTTCCTATTTGAAACCATTCAGTTGTTCCATGTCCAATTCTAACTGCTGCTTCCTGATCTGCATACAGATTTCTCAAGAGGTAGGTCAGGTGGTCTGATATTCCCATCTCTTTCAGAATTTTCCACAGTTGATTGTGATCCACACAGTCCAAGGCTTTGGCTTAGTCAATAAAGCAGAAATAGATGTTTTTCTGGAACTCTCTTGCTTTTTCCATGATCCAGTGGATGTTGGCAATTTGAAAAAAGGGTTATATAAAAATACAAAATGATGAACTATCAGAGTTTTAAGCACATGTGGAGAACATGTAAGTGTATACTCTGATTAATGATTAGGAATAGAGGACCAAAAAAGCTGTCTGACAACCTAACAGGTATAATGATTGTCTTGTAGGTACTCATGAGTATCTCATAAATCTATGTTCCTATTTTTTTTTAAAAAGGTTATTTTTTAAAATCCATCTGGATCTCCAGTTTCATTACTCTCTTTGACTTGGTAATGTTATTTCTAATGATACCTTTATTATTTCTTAATGACCAATTGTTCAAACATTTATTTAAACTGGTGGCATCAAAATTTCTTTGTGATTTGATTAAATAGTAATTACCCTCCTCAGATACTTATCTCTCCATCCATATGCATACTGATAAGTCCTGGCTGTTGGAAAAATACATAAAGCAAAATACAGAGATATAATTTTTAATGAACATGTTTATATTTTAAAATTTTGCATATTATAACACTCAATAAATTACCCTTTGTGTATCAACTATTGTAATCATTATTTTTATGTAACTATTATTCTATGACTTTTTATCATTTAAGAACTTTACGGTATTTCAAGATTGTTGGTTCTTTATGTGACTCTGAAGCTAGTCCTTCAGGGAATGGAAATATATGTAAAGATTCTTGTTAAGAAAATTTCCAGGGTAAGCTATCCAAGCATAAATATAAGATAACCAGTTTCACAACTTATAATCTTAGGTTGCCTCATATACCCCAGTCCTCAGTTCTTTCTCTTCAATGTCCCATCATGTACAAGATGGAGTCCTCACTGCTGACCTTAAAACAATTGTTCCATTTAATTTATAATTTCTGTTACTGTGTTAAATATTTTACATCATTATCATATCTTAATTAATGACTATACAAGATCAATTGAAGTAAATACTATTTTTATCCATATTAGAAACATAAATGACCATTGAAAAATGCAGGGATAAGGTCAAGTCTTACATCACAGTAGGAAATTTGTATATAACTTTACAGTCTACTTTTAGTACATGGGTTCTGCATCCTCAGTTACAACCAACCACAGATCAACTGAAACTATAATATGTATTTATTGAAAACAAAAAAATTCTTCCATATAAATGAATATGTACTGTTCAAACCCATGTGGTTCAAGAGTCAGTTCAGTTCAATTAATTTCTCAGTCATGTCTGACTCTTTGCGACCCCATGAATTGCAGCACAACAGGCCTCCCTGTCCATCACCAACTCCCGGAGTTCACTCAGACTCACGTCCATCAAGTCTGTGATGCCATCCAGCCATCTCATCCTCTCTTGTCCCCTTCTCCTCCTGCCCCCAATCCCTCCCAGCATCAGAGTCTTTTCCAATGGGTCAACTCTTCGCACGAGGTGGCCAAAGTACTGGAATTTCAGTTTTAGCATCATTCCTTCCAAAGAACACCCAACTGAAATATAAATTATAATTTTATGATATTGTATAATGATTATAACACTAATGAAAGCAAAACATCCCAATAGGAATTTTGAACTCCATTAATAATTATTATTTGAAAAGGAAATCACAGAATACCTAGGATATTTCACACAACTTGAAATCCTGGTGATATACAACTAGGTATCTATTAAAATAGCAAAATTAAGCCGTCTGAGCATGCAGAGCCTTGGCAAAAATGTAGAGGAACTGGAACTCTTGGACACTTCTGAGAGGAGTGGTTCAATCCCTTTGGAGACAAAGTTAGCAGTCTCTTAAAAAGTTAAATATGCACGTATCATAGGATCCAGCCTTTTTATTCCTAAGTATTTTTCAAACAAAAATGAATGCTTATGTCCATAAACATGGGTATATGGATGTTCACAGAATTTTTATTTGTAATATCCCCAAACTAGAAACAACATTCAGTGAGTGAGTGAGTGAAGTCGTTCAGTCGTGTCCGACTCTTTGCGACCCCATGGACTGTAGCCTACCAGGCTCCTCTGTCCATGGGATTCTCCAGGTAATAGTCCTGGAATGGATTGCCATTTCCTTCTCCAGGGGATCTTCCCAAGCCAGGGCTTGAACCCGGGTCTCCCGCATTATAGACAGATGCTTTACCGTCTGAGCCACAAGGGAAGCTTAGAAACAACATTAATGTTTCTCAACAAATCAATGGATAAATAACCTGTCATATGTTGGGCCTCCCCAGATAGCCATTTTGCTTTTTTGCATTTCTTTTCCATGGGGATGGTAAAAACAAGAGAGTTCCAGAAAAACGTCTATTTCTGCTTTATTGACTATGCCAAAGCCTTTGACTGTGTGGATCACAATCGACTGTGGAAAATTCTGAAAGAGATGGGAATACCAGACCCCCTGACCTGCCTCTTGAGAAATCTATATGCAGGTCAGGAAGCAGCAGTTAGAATTGGACATGGAACAACAGACTGGTTTCAAATAAGAAAAGGAGTACATCAAGGCTGTATAATGTCACCCTGTTTATTTAACTTATATGCAGAGTACATCATGAGAAACGCTGGACTGGAAGAAACACAAGCTAAAATCAAGATTGCCGGGAGAAATATCAATCACCTCAGATATGCAGATGACACCACCCTTATGGCAGAAAGTGAAGAGGAACTAAAGAGCTTCTTGGTGAAACTGAAAGTGGAGAGTGAAAAAGTTGGCTTAAAGCTCAACATTCAGAAAATGAAGATCATGGCATCCAGTCCCATCACTTCATGGGAAATAGATGGGGAAACAGTGGAAACAGTGGCAGACTTTATTTTGGGGGGCTCCAAAATCACAGCAGATGGTGACTGCAGCCATGAAATTAAAAGACGCTTACTCCTTGGAAGAAAAGTTATGACCAACCTAGATAGTATATTCAAAAGCAGAGACATTACTTTGCTGACTAAGGTCCGTCTAGTCAAGGGTATGGTTTTTCCTGTGGTCATGTATGGATGTGACAGTTGGACTGTGAAGAAGGGTGAGCACCGAAGAATTGATGCTTTTGAACTGTGGTGTTGGAGAAGACTCTTGAGAGTCCCTTGGACTGCAAGGAGATCCAACCAGTCCATTCTGAAGGAGATGAGCCCTGGGATTTCTTTGGAAGGAATGATGCTAAAGCTGAAGCTCCAGTACTTTGGCCACCTGATGCAAAGAGTTGACTCATTAGAAAAGACATCAGATGCTGGGAGGGATTGGGGGCAGGAGGAGAAGGGGACGACAGAGGATGAGATGGCTGGATGGCATCACTGACTCAAAGGACGTGAGTCAGAGTGAACTCCGGGAGTTGGTGATGGACAGGGAGGCCTTGTGTGCTACAGTTTTTGGGGTTCCAAAGAGTCGGACACGACTGAGCAACTGAACTGAACTGAACTGAACTGAGTATGTTGGGCTTCCCTGGTGGCTCAGAATCTTCCTGCAGTGCAGGAAACCAGGTTCAATCCCTGGGTCAGGAAGGTCTCCTGGGGAAGGGAATAGTGGCTACCCACTCTGGTATTCTTGCCTGGAGAATTCCATGGACAGATGAGCCAGGTGGGTCTTTTTATTATTTATTGATTCAGTGAATATGAATATGAAATTATAGTATAGACCTTCCTCAAATAGCAGAAATATTAATTTAATCTTTTCTTTGTATTTTGCCCATTTGTTTTTCTCCTTTTGCAATAGACTTATTCTCTTTGCTTCAATCTATAGGAGTATCTTCAGTATTGGTGATGTGTTTATTTGCTCATGACCAATCTTATCATGTTTAAACCATGGCTTTGCCGTATATTTGTAAACAGTAAAAGTCTCATGGAAAATTAATGTTTGGTAAAGATTTGAAGTGAATCACTGATAAAACAAGGTAAGTAGGCCTATTTTTTTAAATTACTCTCTATTAAATTTATACATTTCCTCCATGGTTCAGGATTTTTTTTTTTCATTTTTAAGTGACTTTTGGGGGCAATTTTATTACTTTTCATTTTCTTTGGATATTCTTCTAGTGACTTACTTTTCCAATGTTACTTTTACAGGGTCTTTCAAAATTCTTGTTTTATGACAAGTGTATTAAAGTTATGTTGTCTTCCATTTCTAAAATTCTTACATTTATTTATTATTATTCTTTAATATTTTCTTTGTTATGAACAGCCTAAAAAATAATAGCTTAAAACTCTTTATTATCATGGGAAAACTGTTATTTGGGGAACCTGAATGATTTATTTGAGTAACCTCTTACTCCCTGCTGCTGCTGCTGCTAAGTTGTGTCAGTCATATCCGACTCTGTGTGACCCCACAGACGGCAGCCCACCAGGCTCCTCTGTCCCTGGGATCCTTCAGGCAAGAACACTGGAGTGGGTTGCTATTTCCTTCTCCAATGCATGAAAATGAAAAGTGAAATTGAAGTCACTCCGTCGTGTCGGACTAGTAGCAACCCCATGGACTGTATGTAGCCTACCTGGCTCCTCCATCCATGGGATTTTCCAGGCAAGAGTACTGGAGTGGGTTGCTATTTCCTTTTCCATCTTACACTCTGACTAAGTTGAAATAATCATTTATGAGTTCTGCCCATGGGGGACGCAATTCTGATTCTGTTTTGGATATCTTGTTAAACCACCCTCAGAACAAGCAAGAGAACATTAAAGAAGCGGCCCTGCTGTCTGTGCAGGTGGGATGCAATAAAGAGGTTTGGTAAGACTGTGGTCTGCAGAATTCTCCAAATGCATTTGTGAGAAAATGATTAAAAAGCATTAAAAAAACATGTATTCCCCAAACCACGGAATTAACTTGATTTAATGGTACGCTGCTGCTGCTAAGTCGCTTCAGTCGTTTCTGACTCTGTGCGACCCCATAGACGGCAGCCCACCAGGCTCCCCCGTCCCTGGGATTCTCCAGGCAAGAATACTGGAGTGGGTTGCCATTAGTATATACTAAAATTAAGGATTCCAAATCACTAATTGATTATAACTTAATTTTTCTCATTCCTTTAAATCCAAAGAACACATAAGAAGTCAGAATGTCATGAAAAGAACTATATATATAATATATATATATATATATACACACACACACACACACACACACACACATATGTACATATGAAGCTAGTTGGAGGTCTATCAGAAAAGAAATTGAAAGCTACTTGCAGATTCTGATCCCATGGTGGTTTTGTTCAGTCACTAAGTCATATCCAAGTCTTCGCAACCTCATAGACTGTAGCACACCAAGCTTCCCTGTCCTTTAATATCTCCCAGAGTTTGCTCAAACTCATGTCCACGGAGTCGGTGATGCTATCTAACCATCTCATCATCTACTGCCCCCTTCTCCTTTTGCCTTCAATTTTTCCCACCATCAGGATCTTTTCCAATGAGTCGGCTCTTCTCATCAGGTGACCAAAATATTGGAGCTGATCCTGTGGTTAAAATGTTTCTTTTTAACCCACAATTTCACATTATGAACCTCAACCCTAAACTGAAATCAGAGGATCATTAAATATGAATATGAACATGATTATGTGCTCCAGTTATAAAAAAAACTGAGCAGGTGAGCACAGGTAGAATACTTGTTTTTGTTATCTGATAGACATGGAAATGTGACCCACTTACTTTTAACAGTTATAAAATACAATATACCTTATCTTAAACAATTATAGAATACAACAGTGTGTGATAAGTGTTCATGGTACAATTTGATTATGATATGAGTTCAAAGATGTAGTAGTATTAAGCACGGAATATTTAATCCCAGAACTGAGTCTTTCAGAAGGTCTTTGGCTTCATATTTCTATGAAGATGGCACCACCATTCACACAGATTATGGCGTGATCTGGAATCCAGGGCTTCATCACCACCTGCCTGCCTCTCAATTACGCCCCAGAGCTCATCAATAACAACAAAAATATCTACGTCTCTCAACACCTTTGCCCATCTTCATGATAACTATTACTTGAGTTCAGTTTTCTATGGACTTTTTTTGAATGATTGAAACAGTTACTTATCTAGTGTTCTTGTTTCTTGCTTTGTCTTCTTCTAATCAGTACCCGGTGTGATCGTTCTAAAATGTGGCTCTGACCTTACTAATCTCCTGTCTAAAACGCTTCGATAATTCTCCATTTCGAACAGCATAAAATCCAAACCCCTTAGGATGACACACAAATTTCTTTGTAATTGATCTTTTCTGCCTGTCTCTTTTTGCTGGTCCCTTGATGCTTCATCTCTTCATCTAAAAGATTTGTCAGTCTCAGCATGTATCAAGCACCTGTCACCTTGAAACACTTCACACATTGACCTTCCATTGAGTATCTTCATCCTCCCCTTACTACCTGGCTAACTGTAATTCATTCCTTAAGATTCAGTCCATATACCACCTTTCCCCAGAAGAAGTTTAGTCTAATCTTGGGCATCAGGGGTTGATAGTGTTCCATCTCTCCTGTAATGCTGCATGTATATCTCTATTTTAAGATATACCTAACAGTTTTCTTGTGTCAGCTCCAATGAGGCCAGGAATTGCACCTCATTCATTGCTGTATCCTAAGGCAGATTCTTACTCTGCCTTAAGATATGTATGTGGTGAATCTCCAAAATATTTGTTAAATTCAAAACTGAATAAATTATTGAATAAATGAATGAGTGGTAAAGAGTGTGATGTATGAATAAAATTATTGAAGTGTGTATCATCATAAATCATCATGAAAACAGAATTAAATTACTATGGGAAGGAGTATATGATTAGAAGAAAAACAAAACTATAAGACTAAGCTTTCAAAGCTATGTGTTATTTAGTATTAAACCTGCACAAATTAATGCTCAGTCATGTATTGTTTACTTGAGTATATGTAAATCATATATATATGAGTATATAAAGAACAAATAAATATACATATATGTTTGTATATATATGCTTCCCAGGTGGTGCTAGTGGTAAAGAATCCACATGCCAATGCAGGAAATGCAAGAGAAATATGTTTGATCCCTGAGTCAGGAAGATCCTTTGGAGGAGGAAATGGCAACCCATTCCAATATTCTTTCTTGGAAAATTCTCTGGACACATTAGCCTGGCAGGCTGCAGTCCATAGGGCAGCAAAAAGTCAGACACGACTGAATGATTGAGCACATGTATAATGTATAAATATATATATATATATATACACATACTCATATATTTTCCATATTCTTAATGTAAATTAAACTGAGTTCCCAACAGTATGTTAACTCAATATACCAAACAAACCTAGAGCTTATAAAATAGTCCACATTGCTCATTACATGTCTCTTACATTTAAGTCATTATAAGATTCTGAAGGTCAAAATCTGTTATATTCTACATTGTGCTGAGCATTGTGTCAAACCCTAAGAAGGTACATTCAGGTGAGGAGATGGACTTGATTTCATAGCTAAAGGAGTAATTTATTCTTGAGAAGTAGAAGTGTGGGTACTAGGAATGAAGAGCAGGACTAAAGCACCAAACTTGATATTTCATGAATTTAGGAAAGATTTTCAAAAGAAGCTTTATACATGGGAGTCGACATTTTGTTAATAATTTCTTTCTTGAGAGACTCATGCATCTTGTACTGTTTTCAGCTCTTTCAAATTCTCTCTTCTGCTGATGTAGCAAGAATCAGCAAATTCAAAGTAAAGCTAAAAGAAGCCTGGAAGCTCAGCCTCTGGGCAGTCATTTTCAGTATTTATGAGTGCCTGTAAATGGCTAGTGAGCTAGTGGTAGCACCATTGATTCTATTTTTAACAGTTGACTTCCTCACAATCAATGGGATTGACCAAACCAACTGTCAAGTCAGCAGCAACCAGGCGATGGCACACTGCGGTCCATTAACATAGCCTGTGGCTCCAGGTAGGCAGATGCCTCCGACAGAGCTCTAAGCTGGGAACACATCCTCCAGCACCAAACATGCTCAACTCTCCTCTCAAGGCCAGCTGACCCCATCACCATGGAAACTTCTTAAAGACCCAGAAGTAAATTGTGCAGCTCTTTACCACCCTCTGGTGTCCAGTCTTCCAAAAACCCAAAACTCTCCTGGGTTTTCAGAATTGGACAATGACCATTCCTGCCAAAAGCGATGTACTTCCTTGGGATGGTCAGCAATTTAGAATGAGAAACTCTTTAATCTGACATCACCTTTTATGTTGACTAAGGAGTATTACTAGTGGGAAAAATTTCCTGACTATCATCAAATTAAGTGGAACTGGTATAACCAGCCGAGTGTGTTTTTGCATATAGGGTGTTGGAGAAGACTCTTGAGAGTCCCTTGGACTACAAGGAGATCCAACCAGTCCATTCTGAAGGAGATCAACCCTGGGATTTCTTTGGAAGGAATGATGCTAAAGCTGAAACTCCAGTACTTTGGCCACCTCATGCAAAGAGTTGACTCATTGGAAAAGACTCTGACGCTGGGAGGGACTGGGGGCAGGAGGAGAAGGGGACGACAGAGGATGAGATGGCTGGATGGCCTCACGGACTCGATGGACGTGAGTCTGAGTGAACTCCGGGAGTTGGTGATGGACAGGGAGGCCTGGCGTGCTGCGATTCATGGGGTCGCAAAGAGTCGGACACTACTGAGCGACTGAACTGAACTGAACTGAACATGCAAACTGACGCTCTGAAATCTGAAATACACTCTGGGTTACACAAAGTAAATTTTTTTAGAAAACAGCTACTTGTCAGAAGTCAGTAACTATTTTAATTGCTCTTTTAAGAGGATGAAAGATGCAGATAAAGAGAAAGTAGCCAAGCTAACACTTGAATTACCTCTCAAGCTTCTTCTCCCATCTTTATCCATGGCAAGTGTCAGGAAAGAGAAATGCTGTGGAGTGGGCATCAGATTTGGGCCGTGGGCTGGACTCCACTTTCAGATTAAATGTGACTTTGGACAAATAACAATCCCTAGGAATCTCAGTTTTCTCAAGTATAAAATAAGAATATAAGTCCAGGTCATCTTTGTCATCTGGAGGTGGAAATATGGAAATCTGAAGTCCTATGAGACTGTCAGAGTTTAGGTTTCCATCCTACCTGAAGATGGCTGATGGGTACATGGATTTCATTAACCTCCTTATGCATAAGTTTGAATCTATTCATAATAAAAAAATTAAATGACTTACAATTGGAATCAATTTTCATGTTCTACTGAATATCAAATTAATGAGACTCTATAAAATAGAAAGAACAGTAGATTCCCATTTTAAACTCTCTAATGATTACATATTTTAAAATAAGCATGGGCAGCTCAAAAAAATCTCCCCCTTTTTAGAGTGGCCTTAAGCAATATATGAGAAGAAGTGAATTAGAGAGAGGGATTTCTGCAGAAGAGTGTCAAGTGTTCTTCATATGTTTTTTTATCATAACCAAGCTCACTTATTAAGATACTACTAGGTACCAAGAGTTTGAGAGACCTCATTTTATTTAATACCTCCTAACATTCCTGCAAGGTAGATTGTCTTATTTGCATTTTCTAGAAAAGGAAACTCAGCCTCAGAGATGCAAAGCAATTTGTCCCAGTTAACATGCAACCTGTAGCACTCATATTCAGGCCAAATTTTGTCTGAACCCAAGCTGTTTTACTTTCCACAGAAGTAGCGTCTTTTCATCTAAAGAGCAAAATGGGAAAGGGAAGGAATTCCTGAATCCATTATTCTGGCAGAAGTCTTCTAAATTTCTTTTTGCCTAACAGTGGATGGTAATAAGGAGTCTCAGAGGCAAGTGATGCTGTCTGCATTCCTGTTTTGTCTCCCTGACAGCAGAGGCCCACAGCAGGCTGCTGGGGTCCTTCCCCACTCAGAACACCATCTAAAGCAGAGAAGCTCCATGGACTCATTCACCTTTCTACAGCCTTTAATTGAACATCTACTGTGTTCCATGTACCTCTAGGGAAGTAAAACTTTAAAATTCTTTATCCAGCTAAAAAAATATCACAGATGCCTCCAAGGGAATAAAGATGGTGTTGCTCATCCCCTCCTTCGAAGAACTCACCAGGCTGTGGCTTCCAGAAGACACCGGCACAGCCATGGGAATTGTTCCCGGGTCCATCTGCTCTTTAACTGCTGCCCCAAGTAACCTCTTTAGTCCCTGACTGCCAGGAAGTGAGCTCTGGTTAGAGAAAGGAAGGGCTGGCGTGTTTCTCTATCTTGGAGAAAATTAAGGAAATTTTGTATCCAAAGTATATAATTACTCTACAGTCATAGAGATGTAACACTGAAAAGGCTGGACACCAGCCTGTGTTTCCAATTGTCTCTTCATTTGACCTCTCATATCACCATGCTTTTGAACTGTGGTGTTGGAGAACTCTTGAGAATCCCCTGGACTGCAAGGAGACCCAACCAGTCCATTCTAAAGGAAATCAGTCCTGAATATTCATTGGAAGGAGTAATGCTGAAGCTGAAACTCCAATATTTTGGCCACCTGATGCGAAGAGCTGACTCATTTGAAAAGACCCTAATCCTGGGAAAGATTGAAGGTAGGAAGAGAAGAGGATGACAGAGGATTGGATGGTTGGATGGCATCACTGACTCAATGGACATGAGTTTGAGTAAACTCCAGGAGTTGGTGATAGACAGGGAAGCCTGGCGTGCTGCAGTCCATGGGGTCACAAAGAGTCAGACACGACTGAGCAAATGAACTGAACTGAACTGAACTGATCACCATATTTCACTCTAACTCACCTGAGATGTCTTAATAGAAGGACTGCAGTCCTAAGGCCAGGCTTACCATATATATATAAATCTCTGTGGTTCCGCTTTGTAAAGAGAAAACAGGCAACTGTTACCTACTGTTTCTGTCCCCTGAATGCATTTCCCTTTCTGGATATTGAAAAGATTTGTGCCAATACCTGGAATGATAGAAGGTCAAAGGCATTTTCCACAGTCCCCTCCAGCCAGGACTGCTAATGTGACTTACAGGCCATTTGCTCATTTGGAAAGGAAGCAAGCTTGTCTCCAAGAGCACTGATAACTGTGGCAAACTGGCTGAGCCTGGAAAGAAAAAGCCACTTTCCCTGGAGGAGAGGTTGGAAATTCTTGGCACTGTGGGTCTTCAGCATTTTTAGAGCTGGAAAATCTACCATGGTTCACAGACCTAGAAATCAGAGATGTAAATAGAGAAAAAAGGATACAAAGACTACAGAAAAAAAAGAAAGAAAGAAAGAAAAAAGACAAAGGCAATCTAGCAGGGCAAACACAACTAGGAAGTTTAGAATGGAAAGCTCAAGCACAAAGCAAGGACATTCTCCCTCTGCAAAGCTCTAGAGACACTGAGAATTCAAGGTTTTAGAAAAGCAAACCATTAACATATTTTTTTCTTTCCATTTTTTTCTAAGCTTTCACTAAATCCTCCTTTTTCCTTTCTAAAGTTCTTTACTTCAGGATCGCTGGGTTCTACTGTGTTTAAAGGGGAAAAAAAGAAAAAGGAACTATAAACCTAAATTATAGCCAATCAGATTGTACTCACAGCTCAACTACTAGACAAATTGCAGCTCATGAAATTTGCTATGGGTCAGGAGACTGAGTAATTTTATTTTAATCAGTCTTATTTGAAGCTGGAATGCCATTGCAGCAAATCCTCTGAACAGGATTTCAGTGGGGATAGAGACTGGTCTTTTTTTCCTCCCTTCTCCCGTTTTTCTTTCTTCCTAGTAAACTGTTGCAGGTCTCTGGGTGATAATAGGAAATAGAAGTTGAGATAGTCCAATTGTATTCCAGTTTTGAATGAAAGCATGTCTGGAGCTTACGTTGGCTCCAGCCTTCCTGACAATGCAGGATTAAGCTGTCCAAATCGTGTCCCCAGCACTCATTTACAT
This sequence comes from Capra hircus, assembly GCF_001704415.2. Lineage (NCBI taxonomy): Eukaryota > Metazoa > Chordata > Mammalia > Artiodactyla > Bovidae > Capra > Capra hircus. The sequence goes on along the minus strand of NC_030831.1, from coordinate 17,406,503 downwards.
GGAGACATCCCAGGCAGACCTCAGGTCGGGCCCCAGAGCCAAAAATGCTCTGCTTATCCCTGGGCCTTTCTGGCAGTGCGGATTTCTGGGACATTATTCCATGTCACACGGGACCTTGCAGGCTGCTGCTGAATCGGATGGACTGATATCACCACAACACAGCAGCCTCCTCGGTGAGAGGGAGCAAACTAGGGCCTTTTAGCATCACCAAAGTACAGGATAGAGGCTGCATTATGCTTCTCCGCATCACTCACTGTGTTAGGTTAAGAGGCAGCATTAAACTAGCACCCCGTCTTCTCTTTACTTTGAAATTCAGTTTATGGAAGAATCCATGCAATGGTGAAATGTGTGACCTGGTAAAGCCCACCTTCCAAAGAAGACCATGTGGCAAGAGCCTGGCCTGATGCCCCAAGTGGAGTCTGGAGTAGACTGGTTTGGTAGTGCTAGCAATTTTGAGAGTTCATGCACACCCTATTGTGCATGTAAATACTTCTTATGTGAGTGGCTAGAAATCTGACACAATCTATGCTGTTCCTCTTCTTGATAAGGTTTTTTTTCCCCTTTATAGTTTTCATTTCAAGTTACTTCACTCTTCATTTTAGGTCAAAGGAATTGCTAACTCTAGCCAGATAATCTTTGATTCATAATCGTTCTGGCAAACCAACAAAGGAAGAAACCCACAAAAGAAAAGTTTGAAATTTTGGGAGCCTTATCCATGTCTTTGTGTGTTAACAATAAAAGATCGGAAGCCTCTTTTTCCAGAAAAGTACAAAGGATAGAGAAGTAAGAAGACATTGTGAATAACCTCAAGTAGCTGTTACCCTCAGACAGCTGGCTGATTGTCTGAGGGGGGGAGGGATATAGACCAGGAGTAGCTGTGTCCTCCTCCTAGAATGACACCAAAAATGGCAGGCAATGGCGAGAGTCCATTCTACCATGAGATCATACTAAACTGTGTAATCTAAGGTAATCACTTTGATAATACTATTAACTAATGCTTATTTAGTACTTAATATGTGGTAGAAACTGTGTTTTGTGCTTTGTGCATATTATCACATTAATTCTCTGAACAATATTATGAATAATCACTAATTTTGCTTTACACAAAAGAAACTGAGTTAGAGACGTCTGTAACATACTCAGGGTCAACCAGCTAGTAAAGGACAGAATCAAGTTTCCAGTTCAGACAGTCAGATTCTGGTGCATGTAAAATTAACTACTCTGCCATTCTTCTTTTAAGACAAAGGACCCAACAGGAAATAATGGTAACTCAGATTAAGGAGAAGTTGAAGAGAGGTGATCTGTAGACATGCATAAGCAAACACTTGGAGCAGTTACCAGGTTCTCACTGAGTACGTCAAGTTTTAGAGACTGGTTAAGAGTGAGATAGAGTGCTGACACCAGAGGTAACTTGGACAAGACACAGCAAAACACATACTACCCAGTTAGCACATCTGAGAGCCAAGGTTACCCCTCAGGTTGAGAACCAAGTAGAATTCTGGTTTTTTGGAAGGAGGACATTTGTAGAGAGTGAGTCTTGTTGCTGAGTCAAGACTTGTGCTAGAAGGAATACCTTGATCTCCTTAATCTACTGGCTCCTATGACCAAGATGAATGCAAAATCCTAGAGAATATCAAATTCACAGTTACTCCTGAATCTGGTTCTTCAGCCACAGGCATCAGGAAGCTTGAGGTGCTTGCTCAACTACAGATCCCTAGGCCTGTACTGAATTAGAGGAGGAGAATTCAGGAAACTTGTTTTACCAGAAATCCTATAGAAATTTCATTCAGACACTAAAATTTGAGAACCAGTGAATTCAGCTGTCGGGGGGACTCAAAAGACTACTTCGGCAATAGAAGGGACAGCTGCAAAGGCAGGAAACAGGGAGAATCTGGCTCTAGGTGTGACTAAGCAGGTTGGGATAGGTAGTCCACAGGGCAATACTGTTGCCATTGTCAAATGTATTCTTACAGGTAATTTAAATTGTATCATTATTTTTTTACCTTGGGGTTATAGTTTTTAAATAATTTAAATATAAATAATTTTTAGCATTTTAAAATAAAATATAGTGTGGTTTATTCTTAGATTTCATTTCTAAGAAGAATAAGAACTTGGTTTCTTTTCTTAACATGAATCTAAGAAAATAAATTTTTTTCTTACTAAACTTAAAGGAGTTGTCTATGGAAATTTGTTTAAATTCTCAAAGGTAAAGTTCAAACATTTACTTTTTGATGTGTGAATTAGAATAGCCATCTCTGTAGTTTAAAACCACCTATTTTTAAGTTTAATTTGGATTTCTCTGAAACTCATAACAGTATGTAAAATAAACTCTCATAATTTTCTCTTAACACTATTTTCATTTTATTTAAATTCTGTTATAATAAACAGAAAGAAGAGCTAAGCGAACAAACAAACAAACAAAAAACAGAAACAAATAAATCCAAGAACTATTTATTTTTATTCATTTACTTTTTACTAAGAAAGGTATATAGTTTGTGCTAAGAAGGTTGTTAAAAATTTTTTTCAATTAGTTTTTTAAGAAATTTATTTCATCACAAAATAAGCAATTATTACAAGCACTTAACCATATCTTCAATGATTTCTCATTGAAGGATACATGTGTTTCTTGTAGTTTAAGACAGACAATGAAAAACATGATCCTTAACTGGTATTTCTCCCAGCATCCCCCCAAATCTGCTTTTCCTCTAAAATTTTACTCACTGCTCTGAAGCATTTTGTTGACTGAAAACATTCTCTACATAAACTTCATGGAGGAAGTGTTGAATTTCTGCAGTGAATGCGTTTTTCATGATTAAAAGTCATAGCATGCTTCTTGTCTGGGGAACACAGTGCTAGGAGAGCACTCATTCTTAGGTATGAGTTCTTAAGTCACAAACAGTTTTAAACTTCAATTCACTTTTAAAAACAGATTTAGCAACACAATTGTGGTGCTATGAATTTTAGAGAAAGTATTTACCTTGCATTGTATTTTTATGCAGCTTTCTACATGAGAAAGTCATTCCAGATTCACCTGTATCAGCCAAAGTGTCATAGGAAACAGATGGCATACTCAATTTATGGTAATTCCAGGAGGATCTAACACAAAGGAGCAGGCTGGTATAGAGGAAGCACAAGTAGTGCAGGAACTGGGGTCAGCACCTGGAGACCCGTTACCACCTCTAAGCCTAAAGAACAAGGAGAAGATAAAGTGAGCAAGACCCAAAAGGACAGTATTCCATTAAACAGACCACCTTGAGAAAAGTGGTGGTCTTCTATTTAAGGACACAGATGCCCCAAGGGGATCTGACAGCAAAAGAGCCAGGTGAGAAATACCCCTTTCCCTCTCCTTTATCTTTCCTTCCCATCTTCTCCCGAGGCTTCTATCAATTAAACCTAACAGAGGCCAGAGGGCATGGGAGTATGGTACATTACATACAAATCAGCCATGCAGGACTAAAAGAAAGACTGACAATTTGAAGAGACATTCTGGAGGTAAATGGAAGAGTTTTGGCATAACTTGCAATAAGTATCTCAGACATTGGTTTCAATATTTGCTCTGTCACTTAGCATGCAGGTTAGTGGGCCTTAGGCAAGTTACCTGGGCTCACTAAGCCCTAATTACCTTCTCTGTAATAGTAAAACACTAATTACTCCCTTGCAAGGATTAAATGAAAATACATGCATATTGATTTTTTCAAGACCTATAAGACCTGTGAAGACCTATAAGACCTTCTAGAACTAACACACACACACAAAACAAAATGTTCTTTTCATCACTGAAACGCAAAAGTAGAAAGTCACGAGATACATGGAGAAACAGGCAAGTTAGGCCTTGGAATGAAGCAGGGCAAAGGCAAACATTTCTGCCAAGAGAATGCACTGGTCATAGCAAACACCCTCTTTCAACAACACAGGAGACAGCTCTTCAGGTGAACATCACCACATGGTCAATACGGAAATCAGATTGATTGTATTCTTTCCAGCTGAAGATGGAGAAGCTCTATACAGTCAGCAAATATAAGACCTGGAGTTGACTATGGCTCAGATCATGGTATTCTTATTTGCAAAATTTGGGTTTAAATTGAAGAACGCAGGGAAAACCACAAGACCATCCAGGTATGACCTAAATCAATTACATTATGATTATACCGTGGAGGTGATGAATAGATTCAAGGGATTAGAAATGGTAGACAAAGTATCCAAAGAACTATGGACAGAGGTTTGTATAGAAGATGGTGACCAAAACCATCCCCAATAAAAAGAAATACAAGAAGGCAAAATGATTGTCCAAGGAGTCCTCACAAATACCAGAGAAAAGAACAGAAGTAAAAGGGAAAGATATACCCAACTGAATGCAGAGTTCCAGAGACTATCAAGAAGAGATAAGAAAGCTTTCTGAAGAGAACAATGCAAAGAAATAGAGGAAACCAATAGAATGGAAAAGACTAGAGATCTCTTCAAGAAAATTGCAGATACTAAGGGAACATTTCATGCAAAGATGAGCATAATGAAGTGCAGAAACGGCCTGGGCCTAATAGAAGCAAAAGAGATTAAGAAGAGGCATCAAGAATACCAAAAGAACTGTACAAAACATTTATTAATGACTGGATATCCATTATGGTATGGTCACTCACCAAGAGCCAGGCATCCTAAAGTGCGAAGTCAAGTGGGCCTTAGGAAGCATCACTACAAACAAAGCTAATGAGGGTGATGGAATTCCAGCTGAGCTATTTCAAATCCTTGAAGATCATTCTGTTAAAGTGCTGCACTCAATATGTCAGCAAAGTTGGAAAACTTAGCGGTGGCCACAGGAATGGAAAAGTTCAATTTCCATTTCAATACCAAAGGAAGACAATGCCAAGGAATGTTCAAAAGACCACACGATTAGTCTCATTTCACATACTAGCAAGGTAATGCTCAAAATACTTTAAGCTATGCTTCAACAGTATGTGATTCATTAATTCCTGGTGTACAAGCTAGATTGGCAGATGAACAAGATACCAATTTGTCAACATCTACTAGATAATAGAGAAAACGAGGGAATTCCAGAAAAACATTGACTTCTGCTTCATTACTACAGTAAAGACTTTGACTGTGTGGATCACAACAGACTGTGGAAAGCTCTTAAAGAGATGGGAAAATCAGACCACCTTACCTGTCTTCTTAGAAACCTGTATGCCGGACAAGAAGCAACGGTTAGAATCAGACATGAAACAACAGAGTTATTCTAAATTGAGGAAAGTGTAAACTTCAAGGCTGTATATATAAATTTCACCCTGGCTATGTTATTTATATGAAGAGTACATCGTGCAAAATGCTGGGTGGGAAAACTCAAGCTGGAATCAAGATTGCCGGGAAAAATATCAACAATGTCATAAGAAAATGATACAACTCTATTGCAGAAAGCAAAGAGGTGAAAGGGGAGAGTGGCAAAGCTGGCTTAAAAGTCAACATTCAAAAAACTAAGATCATGGCATTCAGTCCCATCACTTCATGGCAAATAGATGGGAAAAAATTGGGAACAATGACAGATTTATTTCTAGAGCTCCCAAATCACTGCAGATGATGACTGCAGCCATGAAATAAAGACTCTTGTGCCTTGGAAGTAAAACTAGGGCAAACCTAGATAGCATATTAAAAAACAGAGTCATCAGTTTGTTGACAAAGGTCCACATAGTTAAAGCTATGGTTTCTCCAGTAGTCATGTAAGGATGTGAGATTTGGGCCATCAAGTAGCCTGAGCATTGAAGAATTTATGCTTTCAAATTGTGGTGCTAGAGAAGACTCTTGAGAGTCTCTTGGACAGTGAGGAGATCAAACCAGCCAATTCTAAAGGAAATTAACACAGAATATTCATTGGAAAGACTGATGCTGAAGTTGAAGCCCCAATATTTTGATGATCTGTTGCCAAGACCTGAATCATTAGATAAAACCCTGATGCTGGGAAAGATTGAAGGTAAAAGGAGAGTTCAGTTAAGTTCAGTCACTCAGTCATGTCCGACTTTGTGACTCCATGAATCGCAGCACCCCAGGCCTCCCTGTTCATCACCAACTCCCGGAGTTCACTCAGACTCACGTCCATCGAGTCAGTGATGCCATCCAGTCATCTCATCCTTGGTCATCCCCTTCTCCTCATGCCCCCAATACCTCCCAGCATCAGAGTCTTTCCAATGAGTCAACTCTTAGCATGAGGTGGCCAAAGTACTGGAGTTTCAGCTTTAGCATCATTCCTTCCAAAGATACCCCAGGGCTGACCTCCTTCAGAATGGACTGGTTGGATCTCCTTGTAGTCCAAGAGACTCCCAGGAGTCTTCTCCAACACCACAGTTCAAAAGCTTCAATTCTTTGGTGCTCAGCCTTCTTCACAGTCCAACTCTCACATCCATAAATGACCACAGGAAAAACTATAGCCTTGACTAGACGAACCTTAGTCAGCAGAGTAATGTCTCTGCTTTTGAACATACTATCTAGGTTGGTCATAACTTTTCTTCCAAGGAGTAAGCGTCTTTTAATTTCATGGCTGCAATCACCATCTGCAGTGATTTTGGAGCCCCCAAAAATAAAGTCTGACACTGTTTCTACTGTTTCCCCATCCATTTCCCACGAAGTGATGGGACCAGATGCCATGATCTTCGTTTTCTGAATATTGAGCTTTAAGCCATCTTTTTCACTCTCCACTTTCACTTTCATCAACAGGCTTTTTAGTTCCTCTTCACTTTCTGCCATAAGGGTGGTGTCATCTGCATTATCTGAGGTGATTGATATTTCTCCCGGCAATCTTGATTCCAGCTTGTGTTTCTTCCAGTCCAACATTTCTCATGATGTACTCTGCATATAAGTTAAATAAACAAGGTGACAATATACAGCCTTAACATGCTCCTTTTCCTATTTGAAACCAGTCTGTTGTTCCATGTCCAATTCTAACTGTTGCTTCCTGACCTGCATACAGATTTCTCAAGAGGCAGGTCAGGTGGTCTGGTATTCCTATCTCTCTCAGAATTTTCCACAGTTTATTGTGATCCACACAGTCAAAGAAAGTCAATAAAGCAGAAATAGATGTTTTTCTGGAACTCTCTTGTTTTTTCCATGATCCAGCGGATGTTGGCAATTTGATCTCTGGTTCCTCTGTCTTTTCTAAAACCAGGTTGAACATCAGGGAGTTCACGGTTCACATATTGCTGAAGCCTGGCTTGGAGAATTTTGAGCATCACTTTATTAGCATGTGAGATGAGTGCAATTTTGCAGTAGTTTGAGTATTCTTTGGCATTGCCTTTCTTTGGGATTGGAATGAAAACTGAACTTTTCCAGTCCTGTGGCCACTGCTGAGTTTTCTAAATTTACTGGCATATTGAGTGCAGCTCTTTCACAGCATCATCTTTCAGGATTTGAAATAGCTCTCCTGGAATTCCATCACCTCCACTAGCTTTGTTCGTAGTGATGCTTTCTTTTTTTTTTTTAATTGTTTAATTTTTATTTCATAATCATAAATTTAACTTTGCAATCCAGCTAAACTTGGAGGGGGATAAGGAAAATATGGAACCCAAAGAACTGTAGCGAGAGCACAAAGATTATAGGATATATCGAGCAGATGGGGTGAAGGGGTGCTCTCCTGGGCTACAGAAGGAATGGTCTGGTGGTTAAGTGAAACACAAGTCAAATTTATTAGATTTGTCCACAGTCAGAAATGGTGATCTTCTTGCTGGTCTTGCCGTTCCTGGACCCAAAGCGCTCCATGGCTTCCACAATATTCATGCCCTCTTTCACTTTTCAAAGACCACATGCTTGCCATCCAACCACTCAGTCTTGACAATGCAGATGAAAAACTGGGAACCATTTGTGTTGGGGCCAGCATTTGCCATGGACAAGATGCCAGGACCTGTATGCTTCAGAATGAAATTCTCATCATCAAATTTCTCACCATAGATGGACTTGCCACCAGTACCATTATGGCGTGTGAAGTCACCACCCTGGCACATAAATCCCAGAATTATTCTTTGAAAGCAGGAACCTTTATAACCAAATCCTTTCTCTCCAGTGCACAGAGCATGAAAATTTTCTGCTGTCTTTGGAACTTTGTCTGCAAACAGCTCAAAAGAGATGTGGCCCAAGGGCTTGCCATTGACAGCGATGTCGAAGAACACGGTGGGTTGACCATGGCTAGACAGCAAAGGAGGCTCCGGGGTGGTGGCGTCTGCAAGGCCCATAGTGATGCTTTCTAAGGCCCACCTGACTTCACATTCCAGTATGTATGGCTCTAGATGAGTGATCACAACATCGTGATTATCTGGGTCGTGAAGATACTTTTTGTACAGTTCTCCCGTGTATTCTTGCCACCTCTTCTTAATATCTTCTGCTTCTGTTAGGTCCAGACCATTTTTGTCCTTTATCATGCCCATCTTTCATGAAATGTTCCCTTAGTATCTCTACTTTTCTTGAAGAGATCTCTAGTCTTTCCCATTCTGTTCTTTTCCTCTATTTCTTTGCATTGATCACTGAAGAAGGCTTTATTATCTCTTCTTGCTATCCTTTGGAACTCTCCATTCAGAGGCTTATATCTTTCCTTTTCTCCTTTGCTTTTCACCTCTTTTCTTTTCGCAGCTATTTGTAAGGCCTCCCCAGACAGCCATTTTGCTTTTTTGCATTTCCTTTCCATGGGGATGGCCTTGATCCCTGTCTCCTGTACAATGTCACAAACCTCATCCCATAGTTCATCAGGCACTCTGTCTATCAGATCTAGGCCCTTATATCTATTTCTCACTTCCACTGTATAATCATAAGGGATTTGATTTAGGTCATACCTGAATGGTCTAGCGGTTTTCCCTACTTTCTTCAATTTATGTCTGAATTTGGTAATAAGGAGTTCATGATCTGAGCCACAGTCAGCTCCTGGTCTTGTTTTTGTTGACTGTATAGAGCTTCTTCATCTTTGGCTGCAAAGAATATAATCAATCTGATTTCAGTTTTGACCATCTGGTGATGTCCATGTGTAGAGCCTTCTCTGGTGTTGTTGGAAGAGGGTGTTTGCTATGACAAGTGTATTTTCTTGGCAAAACTCTATTAGTCTTTGCCCTGCTTCATTCCACATTCCAAGGCCAAATTTGCCAGTTACTCCTGGTGTTACTTGACTTCCTACTTTTGCATTCCAGTCCCCTATGCTGACAAGGACATCTTTTTTGTGTGTTAGTTCCAAAAAGGTCTTGTAGGTCTTCATATAACCATTCAACTTCAGCTTCTTCAGTGTAACTGGTTGAGGCATAGACTTGGATTACTGTGATATTGAATGGTTTGCCTTGGAAACGAACAGAGATCATTCTGTCGTTTTTGAGATTGCATCCAAGTACTGCATTTTGGACTCTTTTGTTGACCATCATGGCTACTCCATTTCTTCTGAGGGATTCCTGCCCACAGTAGTAGATATAATCTGAGTTAAATTCACCCATTCCAGTCCATTTTAGTTCACTGATTCCTAGAATGTCGACGTTCACCCTTGCCATCTCTTGTTTGACTACTTCCAATTTGCCTTGATTCATGGACCTGACATTCCAGGTTCCTATGCAATACTGCTCTTTAAAGCATCAGATCTTGCTTCTATCACCAGTCACATCCACAGCTGGGTATTGTTTTTGCTTTGGCTCCATCCCTTCATTCTTTCTGGAGTTATTTCTCCACTGATATCCAGTAGTGTGTTGGGCACCTAATGACCTGGGGAGTTCCTCTTTTGGTATCTTATCATTTTGCCTCTTCATACTGTTCATGGGGTTCTCAAGGCAAGAATACTGAAGTGGCTTGCCATTCCCTTCTCCAGTGGACCACGCTCTGTCAAACCTCTCCACCATGACCCGCCCATCTTGGGTTGCCCCACAGGCATGGCTTGGTTTCATTGAGTTAGACGAGGTTGTGGTCCCAGTGTGATTAGATTGACTAGGTTTCTGTGCATATGGTTTCAGTGTGTCTGCCCTCTGATGCCCTCTTGCAACACCTACCTTCTTACTTTGGTTTCTCTTACCTTGGGTGTGGGGCATCTCTTCATGGCTGCACCAGCAAAGCACAGCTGCTGCTCCTTACCTTGGACGAGGGGCATCTCCTTACTGCCGCTGTTCCTGACCTTCAAAGTGGGATAGCTCCTCTAGGCCCACCTGTGCCTGTGCAGCCACCACTCCTAGGGATGCTCCTCCCAGCTGCCAGCCCTGGCCTCAGATGCAGGGTAGCTCCTCCCAGCCACCACTGACCTCGGACGTGGGGCAGCTCCTCTTGGCCATGCTTAGGAATATAAATTGGTACATCCTTTATGGCATCTTCAAAAAATTATGAAGCTTCTTCCAAAAAGTATGGAGCATCTTCAAAAAATTAAAAATGGGACTACCGTAGGAACCAGAAATTTTACCTTAGATACTTATCTGAAGATGAAAACACTAACTCAGAAAGAATATATACACCTGTATGTTCACTGCAACATTAGTTACAATAGCCAAGATATGAAAACAAATTAAATGTTTTTCAATGAATGAATGGATAAAAAATGGTGATATACACTTAAATAATTTTATCCATTAAAACACAATGAAATCTTTCCATTTTCAACAATATGGATGGATCTAAATGGTATTAGGCTAGTGAAATAAGTCAGAGAGAGACAAATACTGTATTATCTCTCTGAAATAAAGAATCTAAAAACAAATAAATAAACAAAAAGCCAAGCTAATAGATGCAAACGAACAGATTAGTGGTGCCAGAGGTGTGGGAGAAATGGGTGAAGAACTTTTTTAAAAAGTTACAAAACAAAAGAGTTAAACCCAGCACTTCAGCTCCTATAGATCAATGCTAAACCAAATAGAACCATAGTTTTTTGATGAACGGTATCCAATCAGACACAAGTTGATAAATTTTTATTTTAAAAAACATAGCTTCTATAGTAATTGATATGGTATATTTCTTAGAAATTTCTTTTAGGGCTCAACTGATATTTATAGATTACTAGCGGAAGTGCTTTTGTTTCAGTGATAGATTGTTATGGAGACAAATCTGTCAGCAGTGATCTATTTATTTGGATCTCTCTAAGATATACCTTAGCTGTTTTAACTTCTTGGCTGTATTTACAATGTGAGGCTAAGTATAGACAATTTTAACTGATAAGATGATAAGGCATGAAAAGAATAATTTGAGATATGAAACTGGGAAAAAAAGGTAAATTGACCCTTAGCATTAACCCTCATAATATTTAATATTTACCAATAACTCTTTCTCATTTGCCTCCTCAAAATTGCTATTGCTTATAAGGAGAACTGATTAACCTCTTTCAGTCTGTTCCTAATAGCTATAATTCAGATTTCCTAAGTATTTTAATATTAAAAGAATCAGTCTTCTAAAATATATTATCTCTGGTAATCGTCAGAACAGCAAAAGGAAGTAGATATACATTTGTTCCTCTTCAGAGGAAACTGGGGCTCACGTGGGTTATAGAGCACTACTTAGTAATAAAATCAGGGCTCAGTCAACAAGCATAGAGTACAGACTATTGTTTTAATATTCACCTACATTTTGAATAAAACATTGCTACGAGCCAGATATTGTGCAAGGAATAGAAGCTAAAAAGTATGGTAAATCATCATCATCTCGTTCCTTAAGTAACACGTTCCCAATAATTCACTAAAGAGCTTTCAGTCTAAATAAGGATCAAATTCTACTTGAACCTGGATTCTTATGTACTCATTCAATATTTATAGGTGATTGAGTTTCCCAGTGACCCACATGTAGATTGCATTTCTTGGCTGGTAGCACTTGGTACATATTGGAAAATATAACTGGTATCCACATTAAGGTAAAACAATCAACCTCCCTCTTTAACCAACTACAAATTGAGACATTAGAAATCTCAAAACAAAAAAATACAACTACTAGCAGATTTAATTCACTCGTGCATAAATATGTCTTTCTTTTTCCATCACCTTGCTTGCCTTTCTTTTTTTTTTATTTTTTTTGCCTTCCTTTCATTTTTCTGTTCTTCTTTTCTTCAATCATTTTTCTGTTCTTCTTTTCTTCAATATTTTCTCCTGAAAAAAAATCCTATGCTTTTACAGCTTGGAAAAAAATCAAACCTCTGTTGAAAATCAGAATTTCCATCCATGAGAAATTTCTAGTTTAAGGGGAAACATGAAATCAAATTAACAGCAGCCAAAAAATATAATTTTTTTGAGATGTTTAAGTATAAGAGTCTATTGTAGCATAAATATGGTAATGCTCTACAGAAGGTTGTTTTTAAGATTATTTAAAAATTGAACAGAAGTGTTCCAGGGAGCAAAGGGAGTTCCCATAGAAGGGACAGAAAAGACAAAAAGTTCTCTGAGCCTTTAGAAATGACTTGTATCTATTAATGAGTGGTGGGAAGATGGAGGGAAACTAGAGCAAGGAAAAGGTAAACAGAAGCAAAATGCTGAACAGCCTCATTTGCTGTGCTCAGAAAGCAGTGACAACAAAATGTAAAGTTTCAGGGTTTTTGTAACACTAGTATTAGATTAACTAGTATTAGATATACTAATGAATTTTATTTTCTTGGTCTCCAAAATTGCTATGGATGGTGACTTTAGTCATGAAATTAAAAGGCGCTTGTTCCTTGGAAGGAAAGTGATGGCAAACCTAGAAAGCATTTTAAAAAGCAGAGACATCACTTTGCTGACAAAGATCCATACCGTCAAAGCTATGGTTTTGATGCTGCTCTCTGATACCTCTAGTCTGTCAGGCTATAATGGGCTTTCCTGGTGGCTAAATGGTAAAGAATCTGCCTGCCAGTATAGGAAATGCACGAGAGGCAGGTTTGATCCCTGGCTGGGGAAGCTCTCCTGGAGGAAGAAATGGCAACTCACTCCAAATTCTTGCTTGGGAAAATTCCATAGGCAGAGTATCCTGGCAGGCTGCAGTCCATGGGGTCTCAAGAGTTGGACATGACTGAGGGAATGAGCACACACATAGTTTTTCCAGTAGTCATGTATGGATGTGAGAGTTGGATGATAAAGAAGGCTGAACACCAAATAATTGAGGCTGGAGAAGACTTCTGAGAGTCCTTTGGGCTGCAAAGAGATCAAAGCAGTCAGTCCTAAAGAATATCAACCCTGAATATTCACTGGAAGAACAGTTGCTAAAGCTGAAGCTGCAACACTTTGGTCACCTGATGGGAAGAGCTGACTCACTGAAAAAGACCCTGAAGCTGGGAAAGATCGAGGGTGAAAGGAGAAGGGAGCAGTGGTAGAGGATGAGATGGCTAGATAGCACCATTAACTCAATGAACCTGAGTTTTAGCAAACTCTGGGAAATAGTGGAGAACTGAGAAGCCGGGCCTGCTACAGTCCATGAGGTCACAAAGAGTTGCACATGACTTAGTAACTAAATAATAGCAACAGGGAAACACACATGATGCAGTAAGATGCCTTTAAAAGCTTAAATTTATTTTAGATATACAAAAGAGTTTTATCCAAAATTGCAACATCAACTGTGGCCTGGGTACTTCCATCAGAACAGATGTGTGACCAATCAAAATAGTTTTCAGAAGGAAGTACAAGCTGAAAATTAATACTGGCTTTGCAGGAAGGAAAAGTATCTGCTGGGGACTTGAAGTTGTCCTTCCAATTCTCCTGCCAGAAGAGTTCTGAGTATTATAAAGAAATTTGAGGAATTAGGAAACAGCAAACTCTTGTTTTGATATCTATGTCTTCATCAATCTTCTAACTGATTGATCACATAGCCTTCACTGCAAGAGACCCTTTTCTGAAGCAGCAGTTTTCAAATGTGTCTCTATTAGTTCATGAATCCTTATCAAAGTTTTCACTCATTAGTCCAGCATGAAAAGTCTCCCATAATCATGTCCAATTAGATCATCTGAATCTACCCACTATGTGCTTCCATTAGTTGAGCTTGCTGGTCAGATCAAACATGGCCTCTATGTCTTTCACATTCCTTTGAGAAAATTTGGTTTAACAGAAAGAATATGAGTTTTGGTTCAGCATAGCTCAGTATGAATCTTATTTCTAACTCTATGACCTTGGGCTAGTTCATTAACTTCACTGAATCTATTTCTTCAATTGGAAAATGAAATGAATAATATCTACCTTGCAGAGCTATTGTGAGCATTAGATAACATTTTATAAAATGTCAAGCAATGTGACTTGCACGTAATAGCTTCTCAATAAATGGAGGCTGTTATTGTAATTTCTTTCTCCAGATTTCTGTTTGGCAGCTCCTGAGCATCTTTGTACTCCCCAAGGTGTTGTCCCAGTTCCTGTTCTATGTTCAGTCGATGTCAATTAATTCCTTCTAAATTGTTACCTGGTGGAGAATCAAAGGCCCTGGCTCTCCTCTGCCATTAGTACACTTAATAACCTTGAACAAGTCACTTATATTTTCTAAAATGTAAGTGACTTACATATTACACTTACATTTTGCAAAAATGTAAAGTGAGGTGTTTGATTAGATTGTTTCTAATGCTGTCTCCAGCCTTAGGATTATCGATTCCATGAAATCACTCCTTGTCCATGCCTTGTGAATTCCTTGAGCCTTATGACAATTTCCTATACTTCACTGTATCCTCAGAGTCCCCTAGATATCTAGTTCTGATTAATTGGTTGCCTGGATGACAATTAAGGTAATCAGTGAATCAAACTATTGGCTTTCCCTGAAGTTCTGTTGATAGCAAACAATGGAAATTCCACATATACATGACCTTAGGATTTTATTTTGATCTTTCTATGTTGATCCAAAAGTACTGTCAAAGCCATGGTTAAGATAGGTAGATGTTACCAGGTCAACAAAGGGAAGAAAGTTGGTATGTTTTCAGTCTAAACAAGTTTCAGACTTTTCCTTTTAACCGTAATGTTTCATACACAATTACAAAAAGGTCCAGAGTGCTGCCAGATACATGGATTATTGTAACTGATTATCTAATTTGGATCCAATAATAAAACAACTTTGGTAAGAACCTCTGCTCCACTCTACCACCATTTGTAGCTGTTTAACAACTGGCAGAGATAGTAAGATCTGCATAAAAAAGAAATAATTATGTCTGTCAGCTGGACTGGAGAGGGTATCTCCAGTGTCAAGATGATTGACAATCAAGGAATAGGCTACACAATGTGAAATTAAGGCAGTAATCTGAATAGAGACACTTCCTCTATTAGTGTTCATTACTTGCCAAGTGGGACACTCCTGAATTCCCAGACTCTAGGCTACTTTAGATACTCAGAGCCTGTACAGCATTAACCAGTGTGAGCCATAGAACTCTAGAGGTCAGTCACCTACAGTCGACATCATCTTTTGTGCCCAAACTCATCAAAAACTGGATACTCTTCTACTTTAAATATACTGATTGTTTCTAGCAATTTTTTTTCTTGTAATTTCTTAAAATTTAATTTCAGAGTTATAATTTTGCTTTTAAAATTGACATTTAACTGAGAATCAGAAGCCACTTTAGAGTTGATACATTACATATATGTGATTTTTTTGGCAAAGTTTTATTTCTATCATCATCTCTTCACCGTTTTGAGGATCCAGATGTATGAATTATATATAATTCAATATTTTAACAGATATTTTGTATTTATATTTGAAATATAAGTATTTGAATGCATATTTTTGAATGAATGAAATAGAGAATGAGCTAAGTTCAAGTTGTACACTGGAGAATGAAACCAGCAATTTTCTTGTTTCATGATTTGTTGTTTTTCCATTGCTCCATTGTGTCTGACTCTTTATTACCCACTGAAATGCAGCACACCAGGCTTCCCTGTCTTTTACTATCTCCTAGGGTTTGCTCAAACTCAGGTCCACTGAATCCATGATGCCATTCAACCATCTCATACTCTGTCACTCTCTTCTCCTGCTCAACAATCTTTACCAGGATCAGGGTATTTTACAATGAGTCAGCTGTTTGCATCAGGTAGCCAAAGTATCAGAGCTTCAGTTTCAGTATCAGTGCTTCCAATGAATATTCAGAGTTGATTTCCTTTAGTATTGACTGGTTTGATCTCCTTGCTGTCCAAGGGTCTCTTAACAGTCTTCTCTAGCACCACAGTTCAAAAGCACCAGTTCTTCAGTTCTCAGCCTTCTTTATGATCTAGATCATATCTATACATGACTACTGAAAAAAACATAGCCTTGACTAGACAGACCTTTGCTGGCAAAGTGATGTCTCTGCTTTTAAATACACTGTCTAGGTTTGTCATTGCTTTTCTTCCAAGCAGCAAGTGTTTTTTAATTTCATGGCTGCAGTCACCATCCATGTGAAATTGGAACCCAATAAAATAAAGTCTGTTACTCTTTCAATTTACCCCCCATCTATTTGCCATGAAGCAGATGGTGATTGCAGCCATGAAATTAAAAGATGTTTATTCCTTGGAAGGAAAGTTATGACCAACTTAGAGAGCATATTGAAAAGCAGAGACATTACTTTGCCAACAAAGGTCTGTCTAGTCAAGGCTGTGGTTTTTTCAGTGGTCATGTATGGATGTGAGAGTTGGACTGTGAAGAAAGCTGAGCGCCAAAGAATTTATGCTTTTGAACTGTGGTGTTGGAGAAGACTCTTGAGAGTCTCTTGGACTGCAGGAGATCTAACCAATCCATTCTAAAGGAGATCAGTCCTGGGTGTTCATTGGAAGGACTGATGCTGAAGCTGAAACTCCAATACTTTGGCCACCACATGTGAAGAGTTGACTCATTGGAAAAGACCCTGATGCTGAGAGGGATTGGAGGCAGGAGGGGAAGGGGACTACAGAGGATGAGGTGGCTGGATGGCATCACTGACTCGATGGACATGAGTTTAAGTGAACTCTGGGAATTGGTGATGGACAGGTAGGCCTGGCGTGCAGCAATTCATGGGGTCGCAAAGAGTCAGACACGACTGAACTTAACTGAACTGAATGGTCTGGATGCCACAACCTTTGTTATTTGAATGTTGGGTTTTAAGCCAGCTTTTCCAGTCTCCTCTTTACCTTCATCAAGAGGCTGTTTAGTCCCCCTTCACTTTCTGCCATTAGGGTGGTATCATCTGCATATCTGAGGTTATTGATGTCTCTCCCAGCAATCTTAATTCCAGCTTGTGCTTCATCCAGCCCAGGATTTCATATGATATACTATGCATATATGTTAAATAAGCAGGGTAACAACATACAGCCTTAATGTACTGTTTCTCAATTTTGAACCAGTCCATTTTTTTTTCACGTCCTGTTCTGTTACTTCTTGCCCTGCATACAGGTTTCTGAGGAGACAGGTAAAATGGTCTGATATTCCCATCTGTTTAAGAATTTTCCACAGCTTGTTGTGATCCCATTCAACGTCTTAAGTGTAGTCAATGAAGCAGAAGTAGGTGTTTTTCTGGAATTCTCTTGCTTTTTACCTTGATCCAACAGATGCTGGCAATTTGATCTCTGGTTCCTCTGCCTTTTCTAAATCCAGCTTGCACATCTAGAAGTTCTTGGTTTATGTACTGTTGAAGCCTAGCTTGAAGGATTTTGAGTATTACCTTGCTAGCATGTAAAATGAGCACAACTGTGCGGTAGTTTGAACATTCTTTGGCATTGCCCTTCTTAGGGATTGGAATGAAAACTGACTTTTTCCAGTCCTGCGGCCATTGCTGAGTTTTCCAAATTTGCTGGCATATTGAGTGTAGCACTTTCATAGCATAATCGTTCACAATTATTTTAGTCTAATAGGAAAATAGAAAATGAAGAAGCATATAAAGTAAATGATTATGAGTTGCTCTGAAACAAACAGGATGCTAAAGAATAGACTGACTCCTTGGTAGTGTTGAACAATGTTCTTGATAGGCAGTCCAGGAAGCCGTCATTGATAAGGTGACATTTACATTAAGATCTTGAGTCTGAAAAGTTGATTAGTCTTGTACCAACCTGAGGAAGAGAGTGTTATGGACTCCTTTGGGAGTCCTTTCTGCCAAGAGTAAGGAATATGAGAACATATGTCTACTTGATCTCAGAAATTTCACCATATAAATAGGGAGGTGGAGCAAACACAAACAAATAAGTATCTACCCTGGGAAGTTTATAGGATGTTCCATCATATTGAATGTGAGAGGTGAGCAGAGAGAGGGACTGGAGTGCCCTGATACAGCACAGCAGCAACAAAGGCCTGAGAGAACGTCTGAATCTCACCAAGACAGGGACTCAATTCTCAAAATATTATTATTAATTGAAGCTTCTGATTATGATTTGGAATAGGATGTGTGTATTATCTCCACCTATAACATCCCTCTTTTATTAAAACTTCAGATCAAGGAAAGTAGTATGGTTTGTTTGCTTAGTTGCTTTTTTATAAATGCAGTGTCCAGTGGAGTGCCCTGTTCACAGTGGGCAGTCAGCAGAAGTTCTCATCTGCCTACCTGAAGAGCTTAAAGCAAAGATGCAGAGTTCAACCACTCTTGTTCTTTGCAATTAATAATGTAAGCTATGTTAAGGACAAAACATCAAAAAGGTAAGCTCAGTGCAGTTCAGGATTCAAAGGGGTTCTCTCAAGCTATCTCATAGAGACTTGCTTTAGAAGGGCTGTGGAACAAATAACCAAGCATTAGTCAAGGGGTCAGGGCAACTTAATCATTTTAGTTTATTTCAACACTATATATATATATGAAGGATAATAATATTCAAGAGACCATAGTTAGTGAGGTCATAGCAAGAGAGGACTTAAAATGTACGAAAATCAAATATTTTTCATTTGGATGAAAAATTTATCACCAGCTTTGTTTAGAGAGACATCTTAGCTCTTCTAACTCTTTTTCTTTAGAAATTGAGACCAAAAATAAGAGGTATATTATTTTCCCATGCTAACTTATATCTCTGCCCAAGGAGTGGCCAAGTCTGTGCTTCAAGGTCTCTGAACTCACTGGTATTCATAGTCTGCTTAATAATTGAGAGTGGATCCTAAGAGCAATTGTTTGATGTTTAGGAAAAAGATTAAGTGCAATTAGAAGGTAGTCACATTGAAATTGCTCCTAATTCTGCAGAGTGACCGACATGATTTAGGACCACAGAAGGGTGATTGACAGGTTGTCAAGTTTAACTTCATTATGTTGACAATGAATAGCTAAACTATCAAGTAACATGCACATGACTCATAAAGTTCCTCTTTGTTTCTCATGAAATTGCTTCTGCTTTTATTTTGGATGCCATATCTTGGTACAGTGAGAAAGAAGATTCCCTTCATTAAATTAAAAAAAAAAAAAAGTTCCATTTTAGTGAGCACTCAATTACAACACCTAGAATTTGCTGAACAACGACATAAATTGCTTACATATTTAGACACCTGCCTATTGATTTGATGAATATTAGAATGATCATTCTGACTAAGATCTCCCCTAAACCCTTCTATGCTTTATTTCAATTAAAGTATCTCAGTCTCTACAAGGCAGTGGCACCCCACTCTAGTACTCTTGCCTGGAAAATCCCATGGACGGAGGAGCCTGGAAGGCAACAATCCATGGGATCACTGAGGGTCGGACACGACTGAGCGACTTCACTTTTCACTTCCATGCATTGGAGAAGGAAATGGCAACCCACTCCAGCGTTCTTGCCTGGAGAATCCCAGAGACGGGGAAGCCTCGTGGGCTGCCGCCTATGGGATCGCACAGTGTCGGACACGACTGAAGTGACTTAGCAGCAGCAGCTGTCTCTACCCATGTTCTTTAGGTATTAATGTACTGTTGTTAGTCACTTATTTCTGGTTATTTGTTAATGAGGTCTTCCCATACTTTACAGTGTAGCTGAGGGTCAGAACTGAAGGGCTGAAACATTTGATCTGGTGTGAAAGTGGAGTTACTGGGTTAGTCTGCAGCTCTAAGGAAGCATGTCTGTCCTGAGCAGGATTCTGGAGAAAGGAAAACAGTTGGGAAATTGGAGTTTAGATGGAACACGAAGGGATGGTGGGGGAACAGGGAGGTGAGAGAAGACAAATACTCATCTCAAAATGTGAATAAAGTTGCACCACGCCAACAATCCTATATCCTAATCTCTCATCACTAATCCCATTAGGAATTAATTTGCTGTTCTCTTTTCCTTTGCTTCCAAATTCCTGGGGTCTTTAGCTCTTTCTTCCCTTCCCATCAGTTTCTGTCTCTGTCCTTCCCAATTTCAATGTCCAGGGAGCACTCAATCAGTAGGAAGCTATTTTAATAAGTGTGAGATCATTAAAAACTTAAAATCTCCATGACGATATTATTCTGGATGATAATCCTGCCTCAGAATTTGCAACAATCTATGAGGGTTAGAATAAAATATGCAGATTTATGCAATTGTTATCTGAGTGTGCACATATACCAAAAAAACATTTACACCTGCAATAAGCACTCAGGAAGCATTGGGTGACCATGTGGATTTTGCTCTTCTGCAGATTCTTCTGCCTCTATTTTGAAATAATAGGTCAGTCCTGAAATCCTTTGTCACAAGAAAGGCTGCATGCAAATATTCTTTTGTGTTCCTGAACTTTTCCAGAAATGGGCATTTGCTTAACCACCTGAGAAAGAAGCATGAGCCAGATGCAAACACATGCCAGCAAGAACCCAGGAACACCATCTCAGGCTGCTGGAATTCACAGACTCCAAATCTGCAAAGGAAAGCAATGTGAGTCCATCCAGCTGTGCTGACAGCAAGGTTACCAAAATTCCCTTTACACAATGGTTTTGCTGAGGTCAGGTGATTACCTCACTAGAACCTGCTTGTGAAATTACAGTGGTCAGGAAAATGTGGGGTGGCTATAAGCTCATCAGCTGGAGAGCTGGAAAAACCAGTTCAGAAAGCTGTCAGTTTAGTGATGTTTTCAACATATCAGCAGTATGATGTCCAGATAGCAGATTGCACAATGACTAGTGCAGCAAATAGATTGATTTTCTCCCCCCAAAGCAAAATGTTTGACACAAGGAGGTAACCCAGTGCTTGAGCAGACTTTCTCCATGAGGGTCCTGCTGGACTTACTACACTTGAGTGCCAAGCAAAAGACAATCTTATTTTTAACTGGAAATCAAAGACTTGCCCTAAAATATAAGAATGTATTTCCCAACAAATACTCCTTTAAGGAAACCAACAATCTAGTATCCTTCAGAATATTTATTATATGCAATATATGTTCGATAAGCCTTAAAGCATGTTACATATTTTTGCAATGCATTTTTAGCCTGAGAATCTATTTTTTCCTTTTCTCTTAATTTTCTAATTTCACCTTATTTTGCCTTTTCCAGATGAGAACTTAATAACATCAAATCTCAAATAATGACACTTTTAATTCCTTTTAAAGCTATTTTTCATTGTGTAGTTTTTTATACAAGTTATGGTGTGGCAGAGTTGATAGAATTCTAAGAAATGAATTAATCAAATTAATCAAACTGCCAGATGCTTAAATAGAAAACACTGTAAATTAGATATTATTTTTGACAGTCACCAAAATAGAGTGTAATGATCAAATGAAAAATACCTTAGTTGTTTTTTCTTCCCCATCTTGTTTTCCTCTTTTGGAGTTTTTAGTGTATAACTTTGGTTATAGTTGGGCCAGAAAAAAATAATTGTATTTGGTTACAGAAATAGTCACTTATAGACATGGAGACTACAAGGAGGTAAAAGGTCAGCTGAATGTCTCTTGGTTGATTTGATGAAAGCTGTATCAGCAATGTTCTTCAAAACACTTAGAATCATGCATTTCAGAGCTGTAAGTACTTTCAAGACTTTTTCTAGTTCAATGTGCCACTTTAACAAAGTTAAAATAATATTTTTCCATTTTACTGCACTTTAGGTTCAGAGAGGTCAGATAAGCTCTTGGAGGTCAAAAAATTAGACTGGAGGGACCTAGAATCCTGGCTCCTGCTCTATAATCCAGTGCCTTTCTGATAGTCTAATATAGTAAATAGACTTCATCTATGTAATCATCCTCTTCATCTCTGTGCATGGCAATAACTGTTAATCAAAGCTGACCTGCTTTCATGCTGAGCATGGAAGCAACCTCAGAAAACATTGCGTCTCTTCAAAATTGTCAAGCAATCCACTTGGCAGATGGGAGGAAACCCACTTCCTTCCTCTGTATTGGACTCTGTCCAATTCAGTTCAGTAGCTCAGTCATGTCCAACTCTTTGTGACCCCATGGAATGCAACATGCCAGGCTTCCCTGTCCATCACCATCTCCTGGAGCTTGCACAAACATATGTCCATTGAGTCGGTGATGCCATCCAACCATCTCATCCTCTGTTGTCCCCTTCTCCTCTTGCCTTCCATCTTTCCCAGCATCTGTGCCTTTTCCAATGAGTCAAGTCTTTGCATTGGGAGGCCAAAGTACTGGAGCTACATTCCAGTGCTACAGTATGGACTACATTCCCTTAAAAGACAGCTTTGAGGGACTCAGATTCAAGCCTTATGACCGGAAATAGCTTCTAAGTCAAATAAGTCAATCAAGATCGTCAATTGTAACAAATATGCCACACTAAATGCAAGATATTAATAAAAGAAGAAACCAGTTTATATGGGAAAAGATGAGAAAGGAGCATATGGGAACTCTGTACTTTCTGTTCAATATTTCTGCAAACTTAAACCTGCTCTAAAAAAGTGTTTTTTTTTTTTTTTTTTCTTTTTTTTTTTTTGGTGCTGCACTATGCACTTCGCAGGATCTTAGTTCTCTGACCAGGGATCACATCCAGTCCTCTGCAGTGGAGGCTCGGAGTCCTAACCACAGGACCATCAGGGAATCCCTAAAGCAATCTATTTGTTTAAAGTCAACAGATTATCTAACTTATTCCTACTGTTGATTTATATACATCATCACGTGTACATTTGCACATGGCCATTACTAGGGACCATAGAATCTACTGTGATGGACAGGTCAGCCATAATTCCCATTACCTGAAGAATGTTATTTTAAGAATGATTTTGGAATAAGAAGCCTAAATATATATCCTTCAGGTTAAACTGTCTTTGATGTGTATCCATGATGCACAAGCCTTTTTTTTTTCTTAATAACAAAATAATTACCAAAATATAATAATCATCAAAACATTTTTTCCCTTTTTTGCAGTTTTCCTAAAATTAACAGGCTTAAACTGTGGATTATGGAAGGCAATATACTTCAAGTGTGTATACTATGATTCAAGGGTAAATATGTCCCACAGGAAAAGTTTAAGAAAGTGATGTTGTTTAGCTTGGCAAAGAGGAGACTAAAGGGTACTCAGAGAATTGTGTTTGAAATATGATGATCTATTAAATAGAGGATAGGAACCAGCTGTTCTTCATTTCCAGTGAGGAAAGAATAGGAAATTGACACAATAGAAGATTTTGGGTTCATTATAATAGGCTTTTCCTTATTAATGCCACTCATTTTTCAAACATTATTTGTTCTTTCTTTCATCAGAGACTTGTGTTTGACCATACAACATGAGATTCTACATGTATTAATATTATTATTTTGTAATTCTTCCCAATTCATTTAAGTTTTTATCTATCAAGAAGTATTGAACATTTGTCAATGACCTAAACTTTGTGCATGGTATTTATTCTCAGTTCTTCAATAAGCAGCTCAATGGCATAAACTATTTTCCTAAGAAACAGGCTGGTAAATGCATATGATCTCTTTGGCATCCTGAAACTAGTTGAGTATGAAACAAGAAAAACTAAGCTAAACTTTCTCAAACCATCCATGGTAAGGGAAAAAAAAAAAAAAAAACATTACAAGCATCTCTTCTCTCAAGTATACCCCCACACTCATCCCATGTATGATCTACTGAAAAGTCTTCCTCATTTCTGGAGTCCTAAAATATGACCACATATATCAGCCATGCACCTCATTCCACCTCAAATCATAGCATTTTCCCAGAGCTGAAGAGAAATCTTGTCACATCTTTATCCCCCTCTTCAAGAGCTTAACTTTCAAGATAAGAGATGTAGAAACTATGAGGTGTAAATATCTCAGCTTGAGGCACAGATTGAGTAGACAATGGAGATTTTCTGAAAATACATTTCATCTTTGAAAACAAATAGAGCATCCCTGGTTGCATCATTAGGACCAGAGTGAGGACGTGAGGCCCTCAGAAAGAAAAGACTCATGATGCCTCTTCCAAAGGTAAGGTAGGAGATACACAGGGAGTTAAGTCCTATAGCAGAAGCCCACCTCAGTAGAATTTGTGACAAAATTAAAAAAAGAAACAGTGAGCATGATTAAAGGTTTTGGAGATTAGAATAAGCTTTTTTTTCTTTGTATTCCTTATTTATTTATTTATTTGGCTGCATGGAGTCTGTGTTGCTGTGTGTGAGTTTTCTTTAGTTGTGATGAGCAGAAACTACTTTTCATTGTGATTGATGCGCAGGTTTCTCATTACGGAGGCTTCTCTTGTTGTAGAGTTCAGGCTCTGCAACTAGGCTTCCATAGTTGCAGCACATGGGCTCAGTATTTTTGGTGCATGGGCTCAGTTTCTTCAAAGTTTGTGGAATCTTCCCAGACCAGGAATTGAACCTGCGTCCTCTGCACTGGAAGGTAGATTCCTATCCACTTTACTACCAGCAAAGTCCTGCATTTCTTACTTTTGTTTTTACAAGTCTGTCCTCCTCTAACTAATACAATCTATAATATGAATTTTTTTTTTTTTTTTTTTTTTTACTTTAGAAACTGCAAGAAAACAGGATCTAAGGAAAAATGAGTCTGCAGCCAACATTAGGCCTAGCTCTAAGGCTGAGGGGTGAGTTACAATTTGGTGGCAGTGCTCAGTCACTCAGTCATGCCAGACTCTTTGTGACTGCATTAACTGTGGCCCACCAGGCTCCTCTGTCCATGGAATTTTCCAGGCAAGAGTGCTGGAACAGGTTGCCATTTCCTACTCCAGGGGATCTTCCTGACCTAGGGATCAGACCCAGGGATCAAACCTATATCTCTTGCAGCTCCTGCTTTGCCAGGCAGATTATTTACCACTGTGCTACCTGGGAAGCCCAAGTTATAACCTAAGTGTAGACAAAACACTGTGCAACAATAAGAAGTGGGAGAGTCTTGGAAAACTTGAAAGAAGTGACTTTTGACCAAATGTGGATAAAGAAATTTAGCAAGTAGATGTTGTAGGAATGAAGAATTTTAGGAAAATTCTAGAGAGTACTTTACATATTCATTGTCAATGAAGGCTGGCTCAAATGTTATCTTTCTAAAATTTCAGCTTCATAATTGCTCTCTAGCCCTGACCGAAAATCTCTGAGAAATTAAGAGTAAAGAACGGATGAAAATAGTGGTGGGTACTTTGTAAAGGAAACAAATTGAAAAATAACACTATCTGCATTGTTGCTTGAGAATAGTCCGGTCCTAAAACTGGAAAGGGATTTCCCCATGGCTCAGCGGAAAATAATCTGCCGTCAACGCAGAAGATGTGGGTTCCTTTCCTGGGTTGGAAAGATCACCTGGAGAGGGTATGACAACCTACTCTAATACTCTTGACTGGAGAATCCCATGGACAGAGGAGCCTGGTGAGCTACAGCCTATAGGATTGCAGAGTCAGACATGACTGAAGTGATTGAGCATACATGCATGTAAAGCCACAAGGGATTGTAGATAGATGAATTGTGTAAGATCCCAGCTTTGCAAGTCTATTTGTCCTACCATGAGGTCTTACGTGTGATGGCACAGGCATAGATGTCCCATATGGATAAGTCCACCATCAAACAACCACCAGGAACGGTGGCAGATGCTATCAAACAGTTTAATCACTCTCAAATCTTTTTCCCCCCCATGGCACTGAAAAGTCCAATTGAAAACTAGTTGATTTCTCTGCTACTTTGCTCTTTATCATTTCAGACAATTTAGGGGACATTTATTTAACTGTTAAGTATAAGCGATTTGAGTACTGAGTACTTTTTAGTATGATTCTTATCCAAAAAAAGTAGACACACACACTTACATACACATATACATTATGCATTCAAAGTCACAGTGAAGAACTGAAATAACTTTTACTTTATTTCTGGATCTGAGAACCGACATGAGCAGTTTAGAAACTGAATCTTGTTCTAAGTATCCACCTTGATCAAGGCATTTGATTTAGACCACATCTCTCCTAAAAGAAATAATACATAATAATTAAATCAAGTTTATCTTTATTTTATCTATATAGATTGATAATAGACAGATTAACCTTCTTTCTTGTCCTTGGCTGCATTCAAGGACTTTTTTTTATTACTGATTTTAGGATATGAGTAAATAACTTGAGTTCCAGGTTCCCCTTCCAACTCCCCCAGGGTCCTTGAATAGGATCTTGTTAGCACCTGAAAAGTCTGGCACACACTAAGGCAATTAGCTTCTTTTCACACCTAAATTTACCTCCACCCCATGGAAACTTGCAGCTGTTCTCCTGGATTTGTTACTCAAATGATCTCTCTGGTAAACACTGAATCATGAGGCTGAGGCAACATGACATTATTGGCCTCCTAGGGACCTGGTCCTATTTCCTTAAAAATGTTATTTAAACTACCTTTACTTGGGGAGTCATCTTCCACATTGAGCACTGGGTACTTTGAGTATTTTTAATTATGCCATTTAACATAATAATAGGGAAAAATAAACCTTTCTGAGCTGTTTACTTCAAGTTTAGGTTTTTCAGTTGTTTTTAAACTGGATTTTAACTGTTGATTAGCAAGTATTTATTTCACCAAAGCATTTAATTAATTGTCAATGCATCATGTGCTACACAAAATGCTATATCTTTGACTGTGGGAGGTAAAAAGTAGTCAAAATCTTATTTTTACCTATTAGATATATAGGTACACACACACTGTGCCCATGTGCAATATAAACAGAATGACAGCTTTTATTGTGATATTTGAGAAGCACTCTAGAACTGGACATTTTCACCCTGCTTATTTAACTTCTATGCAGAGTGCATCATGAGAAACGCTGGACTGGAAGAAACACAAGCTGGAATCAAGATTGCCGGGAGAAATATCAATAACCTCAGATATGCAGGTGACACCACCCTTATGGCAGAAAGTGAAGAGGAGCTAAAAAGCCTCTTGATGAAAGTTAAAGAGGAGAGTGAAAAAGTTGGCTTAAGGCTCAACATTCAGAAAACGAAGATCATGGCATCCGGTCCCATCACTTCATGGGAAATAGATGGGGAAACAGTGGAAACAGTGTCAGACTTTATTTCTGGGGGCTCCAGAATCACTGCAGATGGTGACTGCAGCCATGAAATTAAAAGACGCTTACTCCTTGGAAGAAAAGTTATGACCAACCTAGATAGTATATTCAAAAGCAGAGACATTACTTTGCCAAATAAGGTCCGTCTAGTCAAAGCTATGGTTTTTCCTGGGGTCATGTATGGATGTGAGAGTTGGACTGTGAAGAAGGCTGAGTGCTGAAGAATTGATGCTTTTGAACTGTGGTGTTGGAGAAGACTCTTGAGAGTCCCTTGCACTGCAAGGAGATGCAACCAGTACATTCTGAAGGAGATGAGCCCTGGGATTTCTTTGGAAGGAATGATGCTGAAGCTGAAACTCCAGTACTTTGGCCACCTCATGCGAAGAGTTGACTCATTGGAAAAGACCCTGTTGCTGGGAGGTATTGGGGGCAGGAAGAGAAGGGGACGACAGAGGATGAGATGGCTGGATGGCATCACTGACTCGATGGATGTGAGTCTGAGTGAACTTCGGAAATTGGTGATGGACAGGGAGGCCTGGCGGGCTGCAATTCATGGGGTCTCAAAGAGTCGGACACGACTGAGCGACTAAACTGAACTGAACTAGACTCCTTAAATGGATCCTAGAATTTCCAAACTAAATAATATTTTTGAAAATTGTGTCATCAAGATTGATCAAATAATAAACTGTAATGGAAAGGCCCAGATCAGACCTTGAAATATGAAGGCATTTGCCCATATTTTTGAGGTTCAGATTCAGCATCCTTTAGTCAGGTACCTTCATATCATGAATAAAATATAGAGACATAGGGTATTTTAAGTGGAAGGTTGGTTTCGGTGGAATCATTCAAGTGGAACTCTCGACCAGAACTGGTAGCTCAGATGGTAAAGAGTCTGCCTGCAATGTGGGAAACCCAGGTTTGAACACTGGGTCAGGAAGATCCCCTGGAGAAAAAATGGCAACCCACTCCAGTACTCTTGTCTAGAAAATCCCATGGATGAAGGAGCCTGGCAGGCTACAGTCCATGGGGTCACAAAGAGTCAGACAAGACTGAATGACTAACACTTTCACTTTTACTTTCTAAACAGGAACTAGACAGGACAGCAAGCATCACCTAATAGTACAAGGCAGGTTTTTTTTCTGGTGAATATTCTTCAAGGGTGAGAAAGCACAAGAGTTAGAACATGTTTAAGCATAATAATGCACATGGAAAACCAAAATAGAAAATTTTGATTATCCAAGGAAGTCATGAGGGGCCCTGGATGCCTGAGAAGAAAATCACAGTGTACAAGAGTGTTAAGCTATAGAATCAGTGACTGAATGCTACCCTTCTTCAGAAATCCTTGCCTGCTGCTGCTGCTGCTAAGTCACTTTAGTCGTGTCCAACTCTGTGCTACCCCATAGGCTGCAGCCTACCAGGCTCCCTGGGATTCTCCAGGCAAGAACACTGGAGTGGGCTGCCATTTCCTTCTCCAATGCATGAAAGTGAAAAGTGAAAGTGAAGTCGCTCAGTAGTGTCCGACCCTCAGCGACCCCATGGACTGCAGCCTTCCAGGCTCCTCTGTCCATGGGAGTTTCCAGGCAAGAGTACTGGAATGGGGTGTCATTGCCTTCTCTGAAAATCCTTGCCTAAGCTCTGTCAAGAGTTTTAAATTCTATTCCTTGAAGGTCTTGAAGACCATTGACTTAGTATGTCAGAGTGTGTCAGGGTTTATCAAGGGATCCTTCTCATTTAATTTTTTATATTAAATGAACAGTTAATCATGGTCAATTAAAAAAGGATGTAAGTGTTACAGGAAAGGGGAACCCTTTCAAGGCCCAAAAGTGGGCTCTTGTCTAACACTTGGAAATGAATTTTCTGAGGAGATACAGGCACTGACAAATTAAGACACTTGATTAGAAAGGGCACCCGGGTGGAGAGCACCAGGGTGAGGCAGACCGGGAGAACTGCTCTGCCACATGGCTCGCAGTCTCAGGATTTATGGTGATGAGATTAGTTTCCTGGTTGTCTTTGGTCAATCATTCTGACCCAGAGTCCTTCCTGGTGGCACCCACATTACTCAGCCAAAATGGATCCCAGCGATAAGGATTCTGGGAGGTGGTTGGACATGTGGTGTCTCCTTTTGACCTTTCCCAAACTGTTCTAGTTAGTGGTGGCTTATTAGTTCTGTGTTCCTTACTAAGACCTCCTGTAGTAAAACAGCTTGTGCCAGGGTGGGCACTTTCAGTCAGAGTACTTCTCTTAACTTAAATACCAGTCTTGTGGGTAGCTAGAGTTGGAAGACAAGGAAAGATTAGGATATATTAAACCTGAAAGACTGTTAAAAGGGAATTACTGGTAATACAAACGTGACAAGTAGTTGTGAATAAGCTGAAACGTATTTAGAATACAAAAGTTGTGAACATTTTGTTCAAAACCTTGAAAAATTGAATAATTAATTTTTAGTACTATGCAGAAGTATGATTTAGATATGTGATAACGTCTATAACATAAGGAATTTCTATTCCTTTTAAATACTTGCATTAAGTGAATTATTCTATATTAACACAAAGTTAAAGCAACTAATTTACTGAGTGCTCTGAGTGTGCTAGTCACTCACTAGTGTCCAACCATGGACTGTAGCCCTCCCAGATCTTCTGTCCATGGAATTCTCCAGGCTAGAATAAAGGAATGGGTAGTCATTCTCTTCTCCAGGGGATCTTCCTGGCCCAGGGATTGAACTCAGGTCTCCTGCATTTTGAAGGAATTCTCTACCATCTGAGCCACCAGGGAAGTCCAATTTACTGTAGTAGTATACAAATAATTGCATTTTATATATTCTAAGGAAAGTGTTGTTATCATATTGTGTCGATCTTCTTTCTCACTCTTTTCCCTTGTTTCCTCACTTCTCTTTTTTTTTCACCTTTTCTGTTTTTTACACTTTCCTTCTTTATTCTTTCTTTTTTCTTATTTTTCCCATATGTGAAATATAAATAACTCTTTTTATTTTCTTGGTTTAAGGAAACACTTAACTGAACATACGGCCAATAGGCATGGTTGAAACTTAAATTCTCTTTAAAATTTGTAATAAAGTATAGCTCCTTACAATACCAAAAATTGGATCAACATTTCTGTATTATACTTAAATCTTCTTCCTTCATTTCCAGTTTTTACAGTGTAACTTCCTGAAGAGTACGGGGAAGGAGTAAAATGCATATCCTAGTGTTAAATCTGGTTTTATGTCATATCTTCTTACACTGAGATATAATTTGATTAAACCTTAAAAAATGTCTTTATCATCATCTGCACAGTTTTGAGTTATGGTCCCTTTATGAAGCTTCTTGGGAAAGTATCTTCATCTTAGCCAGTATTCTTAACTTCTTATCTGAAAAGAGGACATGTAAATTTTATACATTGTGTAAAAAGAGTGTAAAAAAAGCTTAAAATAGCATACAATTGTTATCTCATAGTCTTTGTGGGTCAAAAGTCTGGGCATAGCTTAGCTGAGTCCTTTGTTTGATTTCACGAAGCTGTAGTCAAGGTATCTTTTGACCAGATTACATTATCATCTGGCAGTTCAACTGGGGAAAATCCACTTCCAAGCTCACTCAGCTATTGGCAAGTTCATTTCTTTGTGTATGTACAGTCTGAGAGACACAGCTTTCTGCTAGCTGTCACCTGGAGGCCATCTTCAACTCTGCAGCTCCCTGCCTTGTCATCTTCACCATAGACAATTTACAACATAGCAGATTGCTTCTTTAGTAAGAGAGTGAAAGCAAGTACAAGTCTGGCCAGACAGAGTATATAAAACCTGATATAATCATGGGAAGTATATCCTACTACCTTTGCAAACTCTACTAGTTGGAGGAAAGGCACAGTCTGCATCCACACTTGAAGAGCGAAGGCTACACAAGAGCATGTACATAAAGAGGTGGGAGACATGGGGCCACTTAAAGTCTGTCCACCACAGACTGGATATGGTTTAACATTCAGAGAGTCTTCAATCTTGGAAAACAAGTAATCAGCATGATTTCATCCATCACAGCCCAGCTGATCATCCCATCCATTTCACAAAGATCCCCAGAGGTAAGAAATATAGTGCTATAAAATAAAGATGATATTGGAGGGCAACCTGTTTGGTGACTGGTGAGTGATGAAGTTGCTGCTCATCTTGCTGTTATTTGTGGTGTGAGCTTCTCATTTCTAATCCTAGCCATGATTCAGGGTCTATTAATGATGACAGGCCTAATTCCTCTTTAACTTCTTCCTCAACTTTCAAAATGTAGATGATGATATACATCAATCTTAGAAAGGCAGTATGAGCTTTAGCATGTAAAGAATTCAGCCCAATTTTGTACAGAAATAATTTTGAGTAAGAATTCAGCAGAAAGCAACATAAATCTTTAAAGAGCTGGCATAAAACAGTTCTGGGGAGGTGATAGAGTTCTAATTTAATACAGAGACGTGAAGGCTAAGGGGTGATTTAATCATCATCTACAAATATAGGAGAAATCTCTATAAGAAATCAATTATTTTCCATATTCAAGGAAGCCCAAATTAGATTGAATTAAAGAAATAGGGAATTTTTTTTAGCCAAATTTTTTTTTTTAAGTTTTAAAGAAATTCTGCTGTCTTTTCTAAGGGAGCTAAATTGGCATGTGTTTTAGGATGAACTGGAAATGTTCTTGACATTCTTTTTCTTTTTTGTATCTCATTTTTTAGTACATATTACCTAAAAGTGTAAATTTCGTTCTAAACTAAAAAAAAAAAAAAAAAGCAATTTTATTTCCTTATGCAAGAACAATGAAGCAAACTGTTCTGAATTTTGATACTATAAGCTGGTTTGTTTGAAAAGTCACATCATGCTAACCACAGAAGGTAGCTGAACATAGAATGGTATAAAACTTCCTTTTAGTACACAAATTCACTCTGAATTTTGTGTTTTCATCAGTGAACAAACTGAAGCTTTGGCTATGCTTATATATGAAATAATCATCATTAAAAGGCTTTAAGTTGAGCTAAAAAAATTCAATAAACACAAACGGAAAGAAAGGAAGAAAAGAGAAAACAACCAAACTGGTTATTTCACTAAACTAATTGGTTGGTAAGTGGTTAAGACTCTTGTTGGGGAGGAAGAAATTTTCTTCTACTCTTCTGGGTTCTTCTGACTGGCCTAAGAATTAAATTGACATAAGACACATTAATAGGAGAAAATCAAGGCAAAATTTAATAAAATGCATACAATAGACAGACCCAGAAGTGAGTAACTTTCCAAAATGACTGAAGCCCTCACCTCAAATTTCATCTTCAGTTAAAGATACAAGAGGATGATGGAGGTAGTGCTTTGAGAACTCAAAGGGTAGGAAGACAACCTTGCTCTCTAAGAATTCCTCCCTCTATCCCTAGCCCTTATTCAATGCAGAGACCTCTGGTAATAAAATTATTACTATGATAGCCCCTCTATCTATAGTTTTAGGGGGAAATTTAGGGTGAAGATTGAAGTTTCTTCTTGTCTTTTGGGCCTGAATTATACTCAGCTTGAAATAAGCTATATGCCAAAGAGGCATTTAGGGGGGCAATTTTTGCTCCCTTACATTGTTCATTCTCAAATAATGATTAGCATCATGGACTTTGACTGTGAATGTCACCAAGTTTATCTCCCAACATATATATGATTCACTTCAATACATGGGGCATATCTTCATCCAGATTCTTCTGAAATCATTTCATTGATTAAAACCTCAACTATTCCTCAGTTAATTTATTTCTTGTTGCATGCTGAGAAAGTTCTTTCTTTTCTTGATCCTTAATTTTTTCCCCCCATAGGACTATTGTTTCCTCTGGAGTTTATTTTTCACCTTAACATAGATGACATTTTGTAAAGTGAAGATCACCAAGATATTCCTTTAATATTCTCATTTTTCAATCATCATCTTGAATTCTTCAATGGCTTAACTTATTAAGCAGTCTTAAGTTCTTCCAGAAGCTTTCCCCACGCCTGACACTGTATGTGCTAGAGAAGAGATAAGAGCATAATGGGCTAAAGTGCTTATTAGACATGGATGGAGTGTTGACTTGCTTATGAATTTAACTTCGAAACCAGTTGCTTAATCAGTTCATCACAAAGACACAGACTGGCTCATAAAACAACAGATGAGTGAGCACACAATAAAATCTAAGCTGTAAAGGCCATTAAACACTAAAGATATATTATAGAGTAGAACTTGCTTAGGTAAGAACTTCCTGCCCAGAGCCACACCATGATGATTAATGCTTGCATATGTGAACTTTATGAAAAAGATAATGAATTGAATGTGTTCTTAAAAGATGCCATTTTAGACCTGTTTGGCTTTCTCTCCTCCCTTGGGAATCAACTGACCACACTCTGTTAGTTTAAACAAATGAACATTTAATGTTGGCCATTCTGCCAACCAACTTGGGGAAAAATGGAGTCATTTATCAACAGGGAAAAAAAATAGGAAACATAATGAAGTGTCTTCTATTCTGGGAAGAAGGTAAAAACCAAACTAAAAAAGGAGGCTGCCACAGATTATGACTACAGAGATAAAAGAGGCAGAACTTTAGATTTGCTTTCATACTTTGGTTTCTGCCTATTCTGGTATGAGGGAGCTGATTTTAATCACATTGTCAGTCTTTCTTGTACCTTAATGATTGCCTTCTTTGGCAACTTTAATGCTAGCCACTATAAACACATCTGCTTTTTCTTGGTAAATATCAAATAGATTGCAAATAATAGTAAAATAATTAGGACATTTATAGGTAGAAAATGCAACTTGAGGGTCATTTGTGATAATAGACTAAAAGTTATCTTAGATATATATCTAATATTTAACATAAATTCATTAATCACCTGATATCTATTATACTTAGTACTATTCTAATAACTGAATAGAATACAGGGGGAATACAAGTCACAACCTCTGTCTTCAGGAGTTTATAATTTTCAGGAGAGAAAACATGTACCTAAGAATATATACATACATTCGTATGTACATAAATTATATAAATGAGATCTATAGGTTAAGAGAAAGAAAGGAGTCATTCTTGTTGTATAAAATGTATTGAGAGAGACTGAAGAAAACACTGATTTTTTTTCTGTATTATATTATTGATTATGTATATGCTGTATTAAAGCTAGTAAAATTATATATATAGTTATGAGTGAGTGAAGTTGCTCAGTCATGTCTGACTCTTTGCTACTCCATGGACTGTAGCCTACCAGGCTTCTCCATCCATGGGATTTTCCAAGCAAGGGTACAGGAGTGGGCTGCCATTTCCTTCTCCAGGGGATCTTCCTGACCCAGGAATCGAATCCGGGTCTCCTGCATTGCAGGCAGAGGCTTTACCCTTATATGTATATACAATTATGAGCATACACACAAAACTGATGAATAGTTCAAATCTGTTCAGCATCAAGATAGAGGTTTTCACTCTAATACAGTCATTGCACTCACACCAAATATGAAAAGAAGGACCAGGTTAATGAATAAGAAAAGGAAATCAAAGGGCAAATGCAACACAAAGGCTTTTTTCCGGTAGATGATGATGTTTCACCTTCAGTGAGCAAAAAAAAAATAGACATATAAGTAGCTTGGGAAATTTTTCTGAAATTTATTATGTACTGATTTTTTTAAATTATGATCCATTCACACATTTCCTGGGAGTGAGGCAGCTTGAATATCAAAGCCAGATTTTTGTCCTCTAATTATCGGACTCATCCATGATCGTGCCTTACTGTGGCTAGATAAAGGATGGAGGGAACCAAGGTCTGAGCTAAGCTGGGGAAGGTGTTTTGGTATTTCACATGGACAGAAAAAACAGAGAAGTATTGTTCAGAGAGAGTATTTTCTTGAGCAGTAGTGAACATTAATTAAACTAATTAATCATAAGCATTAATTACATTAGTAAAACCAAGAGAAGTTAAAACGCAGAAAGGGTAAAAAAGACAAAACAAAGCATGAAAATAAGCAAAATGATTTCAAATTCAAGAGTAAGGGTATATAAATACATAGAATAAATGCACCTAGGTGATATTAGGATGTTCTCTTAAAGCTGCCCCAGAATGTTCTGTGGTTCCTTTATGAGGAACTAGCCAGTTCTCCATGGGATGTGCCTTATTTCTAGAGGAACTAAATGAAGGCAAATGAATATTAAAGGATCTATATGTGTTTTCTATAGGAAAACATTATTAATAATATCTGCTCGCTTTTCTTTTGGCATACTCATGTAAATAGAGTGTAAAAACCTGAGAAGAAAATAGCATATTAAAAGATGTTTTTACAGCTGTATTACTAATAAGAAAATATGGGAAACATCTTTTATATCTGAAACAGTAAAATATCTAAGAAAATACGGCATAGGCCCACAATGAAAATCTCAAGACTGACACATTTAAAGTCTATGTTAGAATATGAAAAATGCTTCACATAATAAAAGGAATTGTCAAAATAAATGCTTCTTTTCTTCCTTAGACTAAATATGTCATGGTTACTGTAGATGAATATTTTCTTCCCTTCTTGGTGGTGGGGATAATGTCTTACTTATCCTTCTACCCCTCTTAAGAGCTGACTCTATGTTTGCTAGACTAAACTGAACAATTAAGACTATAGCAAATGAAATGCGTTATGTTACAGAAGTGGAAATTTTATTTTTACTTCTAAATTTTATTTTGTTTTCATTATATTCTGTTAAAAGCTATATGCTTATATTTCATTGTTGGTATCTCTAGTTGTTGAAACTCAGAATTAAAAAAACAAGATCATGGCACCTGCTCCCATCACTTCATTGAAATAGAAGGGAAAAAATGGAAGCAGTGACAAATTTCATTTTGGGAGGCTCCAAAATCACTGAGGATGGTGACTGTAGCCATGAAGTTTAAAGACACTTCCTCCTTAAAAAGAAAGCTATGGCAAACCTAGGCAGTGTATTAAAAAGTGGTTCCTTTATGAGGAACTAGCCATCATGTTGCTGACAAAAGTTCACATAGTTAAACCTATGGTTTTTCCAATATTCATGCATAGATGTGAGAGTTGGACCATAAAGAAGACTGAGTGCTTTCAAATTGCGGTGCTGCAGAAGACTCTTGAAAGTCTCTTGGGCTACAAG
Organism: Capra hircus; assembly: GCF_001704415.2. NCBI lineage: Eukaryota > Metazoa > Chordata > Mammalia > Artiodactyla > Bovidae > Capra > Capra hircus. The sequence continues at coordinate 17,370,269 of NC_030831.1, read as the reverse complement.
AAGATCAAATCAATCAATCCTAAAGGAAATAAACACTGAATATTCATTGGAAGGACTGATGTTGAAGCTGAAGCCACAATATTTTGGCCACCTGTGGCGAAGAATTGGCTCATTGGGAAAGAAAGACCCTGATGCTGGGAAAGACTGAAGGCAGGAGGAGAAGCAGATGACAGAAGATGAGATGGTTGGATGGCATCACTGACTCGATTGACATAGTGGTGGTGGTTTAGTCGCTAAGTCATGTCTGACTCTTGCAACCCCATGAACTGTAGCCTGCCAGGCTCCTCTGGCCATGGGATTCTCCAGGCAAGAATACTGAAGTGGGTTGCCATTCCCTTATCCACTGGATGGGCATGAATCTGAGCAAACTCCAGGAGATGGTGGAGGATAGAGGACCTTGGCACTCTGCACTTCAGCGTGTCACAGAGTCGGACACAACTTGATGACTGAACAACAAAATCCATCTCTAGTTTTAATCAGGCCAGAAGTCAGAGAAGAATGTTTTATTTAGAGATATGATCAATCTTGTATTGGTCTGTAGGACACGGAGGTCGTTTTAGGAGTGATCATCGTTTGTTTCCTTGGGAGATCCATTTGGCTATCATTTTTGTAGCTAAGCTCCTGAGAGGCAGTGTGAGAGAAGGAGAGGTGGTCAATAAGAATCAAAAGCACTAGAAACGTTTTCTGCTTGGCATGAGAAGAACTGAGGAAAGACAAAGTTGCTTGTATTTTTAAGCTGAGGTGGATGCCTTAGAGCACCACTTCTAGATCTAGTGATCCAGGCTCTCCTAGAACCAAGTTGTCAAGTTGAAAAATCTAGGCCTACCACCAACTCTAGCTCACTAGTATCTCCCTGCCCCAAGATGACTGGTCTGTACCCACTGCATCCAATCTTCCTGTGGTCACTTTCCTCTTTCCAGATTCCAGGATGACCTCAACTCTCAATGCTGAGGCTGTTTCTACCTACCTTCCTGGTTTTCTCTGGTTTCTCAAATAACTTGAAGAAAGACTGAGGTTGTGTCATTTCACTTTTACATCCCAGCACAGCTCAGATGTCTAGCACCAATACTGGTGCCTCCATCCTTCAAGGGAAGAAAATGCTTGCCCCCACACAGACGTTATAGAGGAAACTCTCACCATACTGCACTGTCATATCTGATAATCATTTAATCACTGACTAAATCTAAGATGCTGAGATCAGAGAATTCAATAACTCTGGGAGACTTTAAAAAACCTTTCCAAATTAAGCATTTATTGTTACTTCATTGCTCCCTTGCTACTTAATTTTCCTGAGTCTCATTTTAGGAGAAATTTGTTCCTTTAGGCTTCCACACTTCATCTCAATCAATACACTATTCTCCCTAGAGGTCCCAAATTATTCTTTTCAAATGTCTTTTTTATCTACCCTTGGAAACAACACAAGCAAATGGAGTTTGACTTCCAGCTGTCAAATCAAGTGTGGAGGCAAACCCTGAGAGTGTGAATCACTTGATCCTGCCTTGTTCAATCTGGGTAATGTGGCATGGTCCCAAGAATCCTCATCTACCACCAGATAGAGAAAGGAGTCAAAGACAAATGCTATCATTTTAAAAAACTGGACATTTTTTTCCCCTTTAATTATAAATTATCCATTCATACAAGCTAGCAGCTAACTGGTAAGTTCTCATTTATGCTCCCTGGACTTTGGTAAGTCAAGGTTTGTTTGGAAATGGGATGTTTGAAATATACCACCTGTTCTTGCAGTTAATAATTAAACTTGGACCTTCTTATAATTCCATCTGTTGGAATCCATAGTAACTGGAAAACATAGTAACAAATTTGATCTTGTTTTCTTTTAGGGACTGAAGCTCCCTGGTTGAAACAGGCTAATGTTCAAAATATAAGCTATTGATCACATTGTTGCCTATGGAAAGGTAGTATAATTTGGGAATCTTGGGGATCATTAAAGGGTGTTACTTATATATTGGTTTAATGGCTGCTTCTGTCCAAAACAAAATTGTATTTCCTTTTCAGCTTGATTTCAAGGTAATTTAATGAATTTTTCACACACACACACACACACACACACACACACACATTCCTGTATTATTATTTTACAGTTGAACCTGATAGCTCATGTTTACCTGCTTTTGTTTGAAGGACCAATTTCTCTACTTCTTGTGTAGCTTCCAGAGAAGTCTGTGCTGTGTAAGATGCAAAATTAAAAAAAAGAAATGAATAAGAACCCTGTGTTTTGCCCTGATGATGGTTCTTTAGTGGCAGTGGTAATGATATATGAAGTTTTAAAAACCAAAATGCCTGACCAGGTTCAGAGATATTATCCAGATGTGCTTTATGTGCTTTCCAAGGTACATTTTTTTTTTTCAAACTGGATCATGAAACAGAGACAGTAAGTCTTTATGTTCCATCCTCCACTGTTTCAAATCCACTGCCCTCATCAAAGAATACCTTGAGTTCCACCTCCCACATTGTGTTCCCTACTGGTGCCAATCTTCCAGAGAACTCCATTTCCTCTTTGTAAACGCTCGATGTGCTGACCTATTTAAAAATATAACTCAGGTGCCTGGTGAACCATGATGCCTGCCAGCTCTTCAGATAAAGAGGACCCACTTATTAATCTGCTCTGTCTCCATCTGCCTGCTCAATTGGGATTGACTGCTTGCTGTCCAGACTGATACCAGGGAAATCTGATTGAGGACAAGAATCTCTTTGTACATTTCCCCCACTGATACTGCACAACAGGTCTGTTGCAGCCAGGGAGTTAAGCTGATATGACATGATGTCAGATGGCCTGCCATTGTACGTCAGAAATTAAAAAGAAAATATTCTTTCAAACTGGAATTCCTTATGTGATTTTTATTTCCTTGGGCTTTGAGCAGATTGAGTATTGAATTGCTTGACTGGAGCCCATGGATAATTTAATACCTGCAACATTCGTCCCCTGGTGAAATTCAGCCACATTTGACTTGTTCAGCATGGCGCCTCAGTTCTAAACATTTCATGGAAATCTTGTAAATATTGATTGACAAAATCCCAAAGAAATACTTTTTCTAAATCTGATTCTAAAAAGCTCCAGAAGGAAAGACTTGATTTCTTTTTTTTTTTTAAATTTTTTTTTTATTTTTTAAATTTTAAAATCTTTAATTCTTACATGCGTTCCCAAACATGAACCCCCCTCCCACCTCCTTCCGCATAACATCTCTCTGGGTCATCCGCATGCACCAGCCCCAAGCATGCTGCACCCTACGTCAGACATGGACTGGCGATTCAATTCTTACATGACAGTATACATGTTAGAATTCCCATTGATTTCTGTTTTTAATCCTCACTACTTTACATCCCATGGTGTAAGAAGTAGATACAAATTTTGAATCTTATTGTATCTTTCTCAAATTAAGATCGTCAATTCTTGCAGCTTCAAACAGTAAAATAAAGTGCCTTTATATGATCTAATAAACTAGAATTGAATAAAAATAGCAAGCACATAGGCAGGAATAGCAAATAAGTAAACAAACTCAGAACTTATCAGTAAGATCAAAATAGTATTGATTATTTCTTGGGAAGATTTTTGTCAATTGACTACATTCATGTTAACTCTCCAGAAGAATGCAAACAGGGTGTATGTATATATGGTTTTCAAGCACTAAAGTTTTTAGCATGCCATTCTCATGAAATTCAGATTGTATATGTGCTTTTTGTCAAAAAGGGAGTGGAACTAAATTTAGAGCTTATCTAAAGCTAAGACTGAATGACTTGCACAATTTCTGGAAAAAAAAGTTATTAATTAAAAATCAATAGGAAAAGAGACACAAGTTACAAGGATTTGTGTTAAGTAACAAGAAACAGAATATTATTACTTTTTTACTATTCATATTTTACTCTTTAGTCAAAGCTAATCATTTGTGAGGAGAATGAAAGAGCCAGTTTAAAACTAAATATTAAAAAAAAAAAAAAGATAATGGCGTCTGGCCTCATTGTTTCATGACAAATGGAAGGGGGAAAAGTGGAAGCAGTGACAGACTTTCTCTTCCTGAGCTCTAAAATCACTGGAAAAGTGACTGCAGCTGTGACATCAGAAGAGGATTGTTTCTTGGCAGAAAAGCTGTGGCAAAACTAGATGATGTGTTGGGAAGCAGAGGCATCACTCTGCTGACAAAGGTCCCTATAGTCAAGACTGTGGTCTTCCCAGTGGAATATATGATTGTAAGAGCTAGACTGTAAAGAGGCAGAGCACCAAAAAATCAATGCCTTTGAACTGTGGTGCTGGAGAAGACTCCTGAGCATCCCTTAGACAGCAAGATGAAACCAGTCTTATGGGAAATAAACCCTGAATATTCATTGAAAGAACTGCTGCTGAACCTGAAACTCCAGTATTTTGGTCACCTGATGTGAACAGCCAACTTATTGGTAAAGTCCCTGATGCTTGGAAAGATTGAGGGCAGAAGGAAAAGAGGGTGTCAGAGGAGGAGATGGCTGGATGGCATCACTGATGAAATAGGCATGACCTTAGCCAAACTTTGGGTGATGGTGAGGGACAGGGAGGCCTGGCATGCCACAGCCATAGGGTTGCAAACAGTCAGACGCAACTGGACGACTGAACAATAATGCATATTTGTTAATTTCTGTCAGTTCTGGTGCTTACAAATTCACATGTGAATAAGATGTGTGCCTGATCCTTACTTTTCACTATACTTTGTGTATTCTAACTCACTTTAGTCATGTACAACTCTGTGCAACACTATGGACCGTAGCTTGCCAGGTTCTTCTGTCCATGGGATTCTCCAGATAAGGATACTGGAGTGGGTTGCCATGCCTTCCTCCAGGAAATCTTCCCAAACCAGGGATCGAATCTGCATCTCTTGAGTCTCCTGCATTGGCAGGTAGCTTTTTTTTTTTTATCACTAATGCCACCTGGGAAGCATTATTATACATTAAATTGTATGAAATATAAATAGTGTTGAAGAAAATAAAATTTTACTCATTCAATGTAAATACTGAATAAATTAACAGGCTTCTTTTTGATGTCCACTTGGACTGCAAGGAGATCCAACCAATCCATTCTAAAGGAGATCAACCCTGGGATTTCTTCAGAAGGAATGATGCTAAAGCTGAAACTCCAGTACTTTGGCCACCTCATGCGAAGAGTTGACTCATTGGTAAAGACTCTGTTGCTGGGAGGGATTGGGGGCAGGAGGAGAAGGGGATGGCCGAGGATGAGATGGCTGGATGGCATCACTGACTCGATGGACATGAGTTTGAGTGAACTCCGGGAGTTGGTGATGGACAGGGAGGCCTGGCGTGCTGCGATTCATGGGGTCGCAAAGAGTGGGACACGAATGAGTGACTGAACTAAACTGAACTGAACTGAACTGTCATGAGAGTGTACGTATCTATATGTGCTTGTGTGAGACTGTTTTTGGTAAACATGTGAGGTATTTGAAACACTGGAGAGGAGAAAAACCTAGTTAAACAGATGAAAGACAGTACCATGCTAAAAGTGACATAAGTTGTTTCGAGTTTTTTTCAAAAAAATCAAAATGTATTTTAACAAGCAATAATTATAGAATATTTTCTCAAATTAATGAAAGGAAATTCTTTACCATAAATCTTTAACACTAAAATTTAAGAACTACCCAAAAAAAGATTAATGAAAAACAATTTAGTCTTGATTTTTTTAGTTCAGTTTTAATTAACATAATATTATATTAATTTCAAGTGTACAATGCTGTGATTTGAAACATTTGTATGTGTTGCAAACTGATCAATGTAATGAATCTAGCTAACATTTGACACCATAGATGGTTACTCTTTTTTTCCTGTGATGAGAACATTCAACATCTCTTGCTACTTTTACATATGGAATGCTGTACTATTAACTATAGTCACTGTGTTGTAGATTGTATCACCATGACTTCCTCATTTCATACTTGGAACTCTGCGCCTTTTGACCCCTTTTATTTATTTTGTTCACCTCCACGACCCGCTTCAGGAAGCCATTAATCTCTTCTCTATTCTTATGAGATCAAAACTTTTGTTTTGTTCTGTCTTATTTGTTTTTGTTATACTTTCCTTTAGATTCTGCATGCAAGTGAAACCATGTGATAATTTTCTTTTTCTGTCCAATTTCTTTCACTTGGCCTAAAGCATTCAAGGTCTATATATGTTGTCTTAAAAGTAAGGTTTCATTATTTTTCATGGATGGATAATATTTCATTTTATATATACATATGTGTGTGTGTGTATCAGCATATCACAATTTATGTATTCATTATCCATTGATGGACATTTAGGTTGTTGCCATTATTTTGGCTATTGTAAATAATACTGTAATAAACATATAATTGCCTGTATATTTTCAAATTAATGTTTTTGTTTTCTTCTGATAAGTAGCCAGAAATAGAATTTCCAAATCATATGATAGTTCTATTTTTAATCTTTTGAAGAAGCTCCATACTATTTTCCATAGCAGTTGCACCAATTTACATTCCCATCAACAGTACACAAAACTTTGCTTTTCTCCACATGCTATAGCCATTCTAAGTGTTAGGTGATATCTCATTGCAATTTTGATTTGCACTTCCCTGTTCTAATTTTGTCATAGTGACTGAAAATTTACTTCAATGTTGATTGTTCTTTATCTCCATAGACTCCCACTGCATTTTTCCCCTAATGTAAAGTAGAACAGGTAGTTCATTTAAATGCATACTCTTTATATTAAACAGAAGTTTAGTCATGCATTCCTGGATTTTTTTCTGAAAAAACTAAGCTGAATAGAAGAAACATGGGGAAACAGTATCCTTTAGAGTTGTCCCTAAAGTCACACAAGTCAACTCCAAGCATTCAGCTCTTTGTTTCCTTCTGGGACATGAGTCATAGCAGACTCCCCAATGAAAACAGTCTTAGCCCCTAAAGGAGGGGAAATAAAATCACAAAAATAATGTCAAATGGGAGAGATCACATCATTAGAATTATTAAAATCTATAGGTTCTTTAGGGAAAAAACAATGTCTTTGAGCCAGAAACAACTTTCAGAATAGTCCAGAACAAAAGTATTCAATCTATAAACTATAAAACTATGCATTATTCTATAAACTATTAAAAATGCACAAAAGTGTGTAGGAAGTAAAAGATTTACTTGTATTTTGTAGGATGAAATTAAGATACAATATGCCATTAACTCTATCATCCCAAAGTAAAAGCCAGTATGTTCCATCTTGTATAACACACAAAATTATACTCCTTGGTAATCAGTGATCATGAAGTATTCAATATGCCAAGTATCTGTTTGGAGGCAGAGACATAACAATCTAAGCCAGGTAAGTGAAATATAAGTTTTAAAATAAATCTAGAGAGAAAATTATTTTAGCCTCCTAAGGAATGAAACTACTGAGACAAGTAAATGCTATTTCCTAGAGAGGAAATGTTAGAGAAAGAAATGAGAAAATAAAAGTTGCTCAATATCAATATGATATTTGGTTTAAGGAAAATGTATGCAGGAAAAGTTACTTGTATCTTAAACTAAATATCTCTCTCATCCACATGATATCATTCTTCTAGTCTTATTTTTCTCAAATTAAATTTCTTCCTTATCAAAAAGCTTGCTTTAAGCTAAGCAAAGCTGGGAGGCCAGTGAATAGTTGATAAGGAGATCATTATAACAACTCAAATAGAAGATATAAAACAATCCATTTCAAAGAGTAAGGACTATTTCCTATCAACATTTACAATATGATTGATTATTTAGCAATTCATTTCCCCCTTTTCCTCTATTCTTATCCCTCAAATACTCTGTAGTAGAGAAATTTGACCTTGCTGAGAGAAGTAATAATACAACATATCCACACCATCCATGTGATTAATACAGCCCTCGAAAAGGAGCACCTGACCGGTAAAATACAACTCAAATGCCTGAGCACACTGAGGAACTCTTTGCCTTGTTCACCTTCTTCCTAAATAATTCATCAGTTTAATGATAATGACATTCAAATATCATAATTACAGCTGGCTCTTTAAAAAACATCAATTCCAAAGCCCAAAATGGAGTAAACAGCCCCCACTCCTTTTCTCACCATTAGCTGTTAATGCCAAAATATGATCTTTATTCATTTCACTGACATAATATAAAACCCAATGCAGATTTCCCATTTTTCATAAAATTTTCATCTGCACTATTAGTTTCACTGATAGCAGACTGCAAAATGTTGTTAAGCTACAAGATGGAAGACACTGCAAAAACCTCAGCATGTTAAGAAGTCATAAAATTTTATTCAGTTCATTTACTGCTACAGTCCAGTAACCCTATAGTAAGAGTGTGCTATTTTTATTGTGTATTTATTTAAAGCTTGAATATTTTGTTCCCTGGACTAGACATCTAACTTGGTTAATCTGGGGTCCTAATACACAGAGTTGTATTCTACTTCAGTGTTTATCATTGCCTTGAAAGTGTTTTTGTGTTTTGGTTATTATGGAACGGATAATAACAGAATATTGCAAAAAAAACAAAAAGTTTAGCTATGGTTAGGTGGCTCGTTTGTGCTCAGAATTAAGCTATCAGTGTATGAACCTCACATGATGCTGAGCAGAAACACTCCTATTGACTTCTTTTTCCATCTTATGTCTCTTGCAGTGCAAGTCTAGGGTACAGGGCCATCTGATACAGGGTATCAGACCTTGTATTGGATAGTCTGGTGCTTGGCCAGAGATGCTTGACTGCTCACACAATCCTGCAGAAGTCAGCCACATTTTTGCATTCACTGCTTTGTCAGTATGTCTGAGCAGTTTGACATAGTAGGTGAGATCTTTTCTTTTTTTTTAGAATAACAGGAAGCAGAGCCTGTTTTAGGTCTACCCATGAAATCATAGCCATCTAAAGCTACCTTGTCTATTTTCATACCAAGGTCCATTATACTATACTACACTATACTATGTCATACTATTATTATATGAAAACTGTAGTCTAAGGACTAAGGTAGAGAAAGAAGGCCATGCATACCGATTTTGCCAATACATGGAATGCATCTAAATATCCCAAGGAGTTTTCACAGACTTTCCTAATCATGGGTCAATGACTGGACATCAGTGGTAACTTCACTATGGGAGAAAAAAAGCTTAAGTAAAGCTAGAAAAGCAAAGAAGGAGAGTGGAAGGAGCAGTTGGTACAAGTAGGTACCCAGGTTCACTCCCTTAGGACTAGCAAATTGATAGCACCAAGCTTAGCAAACTCCCAGGAAACCCATGACTGTGCATATTTACTTAGGCCCCAGGAATAACTGTTCCCTGTTCAGTCCCAATTAAAGGCCGCATGCAAACTCCAGGTGCAATAAACAGATAAACTAGTAACAAAAAGTACAAGAGCAAACAGGCCAGACAAATGACGTACAACATCCATAATACGTTCCTTCTGTGGCTGTGACTCAGGAACTGAGAAGACAAGCCTGTCCCTACTTGGTCCCCTCGTCTATAATACAGGCTGATAAGACAACCTAGCCAGCTTCAGTGTTTTCTCTTGAAAGTGCAAAATATGGGCTTGATAAAAGCAAAGTGTGCATTTTTAAAGGCACATGAGAGAGAGATTTAAATCACCTGAGATAGACTGTTTTTATTCATTCCAAAGAGGTACAAAGGCTCTGTCTGAGTAGCATTAAAGAGTAAAGGTTCAAAAGGAATATGTGAGAGGCCCCAGGAGACTGGAAACATAAGAATGCATTAAAATGAGCCAGAGAATGTGTCCCAAAATAGCCAAATAATGACTATTCGTAGTTACTATCTTGTTAGCATCGATTGTGGAATATTTGAGGGCCTAGGAGAATCAATGTATATGGTAAACAATCACCTCCTAAACTGAAATGTCAGAGATACGATACAGAATAATGAATATAAAATCTAGACAAAACTAATGACCAAACAAGATAAACAAATTAAAGCAGATAAGCCATGAAGGGTGAGGATCTAACGATTGCTGTAGGCATCATCCCAGTGAAAATCTGTCCATTTGAACAGCTCTGCTGCATGGTGTCAACACGGGCTGACAGCTGAGTCCCACATACCTGCCTTTAGCTTCCATGATAATAAATCTAGGCTACAGATGTGAGATGCAGGAGACAGGTATTCAAGCAGTGTTGGGGAAGCCATTTCCAAATTGTACAGTTTCATGATCATCCATATATTGTTCCTAGAGATGAAAGGTTATGTCTTTTGCTTAGTATACACCTGGTACAGGGGTCTTGTGCTCAGTCTCCCCCTAAAAATAATTTCCAAACAGGTTTCTTTTCTTTTCTTTTCTTTACTTTTTAAAAAGAATGTTAGAAATCTTACATGGTATCTCTTCAATACTTTGTTGTTTTTTTTTTTTTTTTTGCACCTTCTTTATTTTTCTATTTTGAATTGATTTGTGAACTTCTTCTTGCAGCTAAATGAGTCAGCAGAGATGGGATGTTGATGAATCTCACTGGACTCAAGTCAACATTGTTCTGAAATAAAGAGTCAGTATGCTTTAATGGGACACTCCATCATAGGAAAACTCTGCTCCCAGGTTCCAATCCCAATCACTTAGCAACTCCTTATATTCTAAAAGAGCATTATTAGAAAATACCAAGATTTTGATGCAGTCTGATCTCTACAGTGTCTTTTGGTTTTAGATTTTTTCTTTTTTTTTGTGCCCTGGTCTCTTGACATCTTGTATCCTTTAATTACAATGTTTATGATCCTTCTTCCCATCCCATACATCCCCCCATTTTCACATTTATCTTAATACATCTTCCTTTATTCTGTTTTCTTCAAAATGGACATGTTGTGATCTCATCTCATAAGAAGTTTCTTTTAAATAAGTGTTATCACAATGGAAAAGATGTCATAATAACTGAAAATGTGTGGATAATAAAAAGTGACTGAGAGCACTTCTTGTTTTAAAGATATTTGCTTTGAGCAGGAAACTCTCCATTATGTATAGGTGCAGATGCAAACAAATTATGTATTTATATACATTACATGGGTATAAACAAATTTATATCTAATGGTGAAAATTTCAGATACAATGTCAGGGAATTGGCAGGCAGGAATTTATTTAAATCAGAGCTGCTTTCCTGAAGGCTTTGTGGGAAATACCTATTCCACCTGCAAATAAAGCTTGCCCAAATTGATGTTTTGCGAACATTCATTCTCACATTTTTTTAAAAATAAAATATCTTAGGAGTTTCAAACGAGTGAAACTATTACCAATAACATTATTGGAGGACACTTTATAACATTTAGACAGTAAATGAAATATATAATTTATTTTATTTAAGTTTAGCATTGTTCTAGCAATTTCATACCTAATACAGTTTTGAAACCTCTCACATTTAGTGATAATTGTCCCTAATAGCAAGAGGGAAACTATCGTTTATCATGTTATATTGTGCATGTGCTGGGTGATGGGGTCCATTTAATTACTAAAGGTGGTGCAAAAGTTGTTCTTTATCATAAGTGACCAATGAAAACTTCTTGGACCAAGAAGATATTCAGATTTTAACCTCAAGTCATTGCCTATTATTGAGGAAGATGGAATTAACATATACTTCTTCCTTGGTGGAGGTGGAAGCTGCAATCACCCATACCATTTGCTGTGCCTACATTAACACTTCAGGCCAAGTGGAAAGGTCAATACAGGAACATGAGGAGAAAGCTCCCCCTGTCTCTCTAAAGTAGACCATGTGATTTGGCCTCTCTTCACCTAGTTGGGAATAAGAACTTGGGGATACAGTTGAGGTCAAATCTTGTAGTTTGACACCATCCTACTATGTGGAATCCTGTTGAATTCCTTAAATGAATGTTATTTGAAATGAGTTGATTAATCAAAATGGTTGATGGAAATGTTCATGGGAAAATTTTCCAGAAGTGATCGATGGCATGAAAACAATGGGTACTTATTCTGGAAAAACAATTCTCCATGGTCTTACATATTTCCCTATATGTTATAACAAAACACACTGAATGAAGTAAATGAAGCAAATATGTGATAGATATATTTTAGTGAATAACATATGAAAATGATGATAGAGCCCTGCTTATCCCATAGCATGAGAAAGTAATGGGTTCACTTACATCTCAGGCTGGCACAGACCTAGAGTTTGATCTAGCAGGGAAGGGAACACTTATGACAAGGCACATTTTCCTCTTGGCTAGCTTCAGCAACATTTGCAAATGCTGTGAAGTACATGTTGGACCTTAAGCACGTCATGTGCATGGACAACAGGAATTAATGCTCTCTGTATTTATCCAAAATACAGGATTAGTTTCAGCCATGTTTTATACTCTTGGGGAAACCTTCCTTGAAGTGACAATAATTTAACCTTATTTTTCATTTTCTTTTGAGCTTCTACATTCTTATCTTTGAAAGCCAGTAACTTATGTTATGTTTTTTCCTCTTGGTTACTGTACTCTTTGGAATAGGTTATGTTATGCATTGTGTAACAAGCAACCTCCAAATCTCAAAATCTTATAACAAATTTAATTTCTTGTTCATCTTGTGGTTTTACTACAAACCTTCTGGAGGTTTTGTCTTGCCTTTTCCTCACTCTGGAACCCAGTTTGACTTAGTCTCAAACTTCCTGAAAATATTGTCATGGCATCAGCTCTTGAATCATTTGTCTTGAAATAATCTCACTGTCTCTCACATTTTACTTCCTACACCTGTATCATGGTCACACCTAACTCAGCATATACTGTGATATGCCAGAAAGAAGCAGCAGAGCTATAGGCTGAGCAGTTCTAATGACAAGCGTTCATGTTGAATTTGACTCCTCTAGGATTTGCTTAAGGTTTTGACTGAATGGTCCCTCACCTTCCATAGCTTCAGCTCCATTTTGGGCTGTTCCCATTGCTTATGTCAGTGACCTTTTTCTTGCTCCAAAATGCTTCCAAAGTGTTTTGCAATGAGACCTTACTGCATGGTTATGTCTTGTAAGAAATTTGAGTGAAGATTTTTTAAGAATTTTGGAAGAAGAGTTAAGTCAGAGGTGAAGAAGGAAAAGGAAAAGGTGATTAAAAATATAGAGAAGAGAGGGAATGAAAGAGGAAAGGGAATAAAAAGAAGGAAAAGGAAAGAGAGAAAAGTCGTCTAGAGGGAAAAACGTTAAAAGGAAAGAAAACCAATGGGAAATGAATGCTGAAAGCAAACCTTGCACATTTTAACATGCTTAGAACTCCCTGGTGAAAAAAACAGTATGAAAACCTATAAGACATTATTTAAATCTTATGATGTTGTGCCTTAGGACTGAAACCAAGTCCTAAGCTTATCATCTCTAAGTCCCTGTGCACTTTAAAGAGAAAAAAAAAATGTTTTTCAAACTGGCAATAGAGAAAAGTTCTGAATCTCAAAGCAACAAATGAAAACATACACACTAACTCTTCAGATTTTTCCTCTTCCCTAGAGCTCACTTTTTCTGAGAAGGAAAACAAAAATGTAAGAACCCAGCTGAGAACTGAATTTTTCTTCAACTGTTCAGAGAAGAGTTAGAACATGGATGGCCCCAAACTTCAAATACCAGGAGACCAAAATGACACTTTAATAAGTGGGAGAATTCTTGGCTATATTCTTTGGTTGTGGGGTTTTCTTCTCTAGGCATCTCTTTTTCTCTCTGATGGGTGGCTATTCAGAGGTGTGTGTGTGTGTGTGTGTGTGTGTGTGTGTGTGTGTGTGTGTGTATGCACACACATGAAGGCATGAGTATGAGAGAGAGAGGTGTTGAGGGAATTTGGTGTCCTGGAGTTTGCTTACACATACTCACACAAGGCAAACTATCCATGAAAGGAGTATTTGTATCCATGAAAGTAATATTTACACCATTGAAATAAGCAAGGCCCAAACACAATACATGCTTGCTTATTTTCCACAGGATCAGTTGCCATATTATCAGAACATTCTTGGGAGAAATAGACGGTAAAATAAAAATAAAAGACAAGAAAAGAATGTGAAGAAAGAAATTCCAAAGAGAAAGAGAAAAATGAGTGGTTTTCGAAGAAGAATTTTAAAATTTGAGCTGTGCTAAACCTTCCTTTGGTAAGTAAATGAGTTTCACTTGTGAATTTGGTCTGAAAGTTTTGGGCTTTTCATTGTTTGTTTGTTTGTTTTGACCAGTAATAAAATCACTACAGATGGTGACTGCAGCCATGAAATTAAAAGACTCTTACTCCTTGGAAGAAAAGTTGTGACCAACCTAGGTAGCATATTCAAAAGCAGAGACATTACTTTGCCAACAAATGTCCGTCTAGTCAAGGCTATGGTTTTTCCAGTGGTCATGTATGGATGTGAGAGTTGGACTGTGAAGAAAGCTGAGTGCCGAAGAATTGATGCTTTTGAACTGTGGTGTTGGAGAAGACTCTTGAGAGTCCCTTGGACTGCAAGGAGATCCAACCAGTCCATTCTGAAGGAGATGAGCCCTGGGATTTCTTTGGAAGGAATGATGCTAAAGCTGAAACTCCAGTACTTTGGCCACCCCATGTGAAGAGTTGACTCATTGGGAAAAACTCTGATGCTGGGAGGGATTGGGGGAAGAGGGAAAGGGGACAACAGAGGATGAGATGGCTGGATGGCATCACCGACTCAATGGATATGAGTTTGAGTGAACTCCGGGAGATGGTGGACAGGGAGGCCTGGCGTGCTGTGATTCATGGGGTCACAGAGAGTCAGACACGACTGCACGACTGAACTGAACTGAACTAAAAAGTAAGAGTTAAAAAACTAAACATGGTTCCTGGGAGACAGAGGCAGCTTTCTGCTGGTAGAGTGAACCTAGAAAGATGAAAATCAGGAGCTAATGCTATGCTCCTGATACAGGTTCCTGGTCTGATTGAACTTCACTTTTTTTTTTTTTGTAAATTGATTTGTATTAGAGTGCAATTGATTTAACTGTTGTGTTAGTTTCTACTGTACAGCAAAGTGAATCAGTTCTACATATAATCCCCTCTTTTGGACTGGTTACCCACTCCAGTATTCTTGGGTTTCCCTTGTGGCTCAGTTGGTAAAGAATCTGCCTGTAATGCGGGAGATATGGGTTCAATCCCTGGGTTGGGAAGATCCCCTGGAGAAGGGAAAGGCTACTCACTCCAGCATTCTGGCCTGGAGAATCCCATGGACTGTATATTCCATGGGGTCGCAAAGAGTCGGAAACGATTGAGCTACTTTCACTTCACTTCACATTAGGTAATATCAGAGCACTGAGTAGGGTTCTCTGAGCTGTACAGTGTGTTCTCATTAATTATGTGTTTTATACATGGTATCAATAGTGTATATATGTCAATCCCTATCTAGCAATTCATCTTACTTCTTTTGTTCCCTGTCCCTCTTGGTCCATATATTTGTTCTCTATGGCTGTGTCTCTATTTCTGTCTTGCAAATTAGAACATCTATACCATTTTCCTGGACTCCATGTATGAGACTGAGAAGCATTTATTCTTCCATCTGAAAGACAAGTAGATAACCCACACCATCTGCTTTCAGAAACAGTGAAGATCAAATTCAATGAAGTTCATAATTCCACCATGGAAACTTCTATGCTTTAAGGATTTGATCGTTATATTTAAAATGTAAAATCTCTGACTTATTAACACTTTAAACATCTACATTTAAGTTTGAATGAGCAGCTGAGTTTTTTAGATGGCAAAACAATGACTGAAACATCCAAATGTCAAATTTGCTCTTTTTTTTTCTTTGAACAATGAAAATGAATGACCCTGAATGACTCTAGGTCATTCAGATTCCCCCACTTATTAGTATAAAAAATTAACAAAAGGAGAGAAAATATAAATCAGTGTGCAGGAAGGTGTTGATTTTAGTACTAAGTAAAAATTAAAGAACAAAGTGTAGGTAACTGCTTGGTTTGTCCTTTTTTTTTTTTTTTTTACACATGCTGAGAAATTTTATCAAGGCAAGAAACAGAGATAGAGATTAGCCTAGCCCTCTCAAGGATATGTATGTTTTCCAAATCTCTCCTAATTTCTCCTCCTGGAAATCAGAATTATTAGCAGAGGGAGGAAACTTCCTACAGCCAGAGCCCCATTTTTCAAGGAGGCCAGAAAACTTCCAGGGCTCCCAAATGTGGAGCTTTTCTCCTCACTTTGGATAAGAAACCAGCTGATCCATGTTCCTAAATGAGTCTGGGTTCCCTCCCTGAGATGCGAACACGAACAAGGCCCTAGATGCGGAAGCTGCACTTTTGGGTTATAACAAAAGGAAAAGCACACATTGCCAGGGATTCAAATGAGAGGATGTAAAGTCTCCAAGCCAAAGAGAGCAACTCTCTGGTCCTAAGATTCCTCCCTAATAAAGTGAACTCACTCCAAATGTCATTTCTGGCCATAACATTTTGTGCTCTCACAGGATGAAAAGTCAGAAAAATTGGTGTTTGACTATCTCCCAGAAAGTCTGGTGTGAAAGCCATGACTTTTGGTTGCAATGTTTTAGAGTTGTATGAAGAGACTTTGAAAGTTCTGTTTCTTTGCCTTCCTGGTAGGGGCAGGTAAGCAACAAACCAAAAAAAAAAAAAAAAAACATATTGTCCTCTTCTAAACCATACCAATGTTTAATGACTTTCATATGCATTTTTATTGTATTTTTTCCAAGTATAATACTCATGTTTTTCTTGTCGTTTGGGAAAATTAGGTACCTGGAAATTCTCAATATATATTGAATTTGTTTGTTTTCAGTGACTGTATATGGAGGAATAACACAAAGTTATTCCAGTAAACAACACAAAGCCTAGTATAATACTGGACACATACTAGACAACTGAACCTGAACTATTTGTGAATAGCTACTCAGCTTGTTTGGATGTTTCCTGCTCATTCTGAGATTGGTTACCGCTGTCTGCATCTCCCCTCCCCGTCTGGCTCCTTCTGTGTCACCTTCTTCCACATAGTTCCAGACACACAGTGTATGCCTATGTTTATTCCTAACCATTCCTAAAGGCCCCCTTCAACCCCCATTCCCTAACTGAAGAAACCTGGTTTCCAAAATATTCTGTCTTTCTCTGAACCTCCCTGAAATGCATTCTCTTAGAACTAATTAATTGGCTCCCTATATTCTGCCTGTATTCTGCCTTAGGAGAAGGCAATGACACCCCACTCCAGTACTCTTGCCTGGAAAATCCCATGGACAGAGGAGCCTGGTAGGCTGCAGTCCATGGCATCACTAAGAGTCGGACATGACTGAATGACTTTACTTTCACTTTTCACTTTCACACATTGGAGAAGGAAATGGCAACCCACTCCAGTGTTCTTGCCTGGAGAATCCCAAGAACGGGGTAGCCTGGTGGGCTGCCGTCTATGGGGTTGCACAGTCGGACCTGCCTGAAGCGACTTAGCAGCAGCAGCAGCATTCTGCCTTGAGCTACAGTTTGACTCTGTCTCCATGGAGGTCTTATTTCCTCATCATGAGAACCTCAGAACTGTCCACCACAGTTTGCTCATCTTTGTACCCCAGTCCCTAGTGCAGCCCTATATATATAGTAGATTTGTGATGAACATTTAATGAAAGACAGAAGGAAAGAATCAGTTAATCACTGAAGTAATCTAGTTTTCATCTAAGAGGCAGAGGGTTACCGCTTCAAAGATATAATAATAATTGTCTTTTACACTGCTTTTTGTGGAGAGAATACACAATCTCCTTGTGATTAGAGAAGTATTTCTCTCACTTGATTACCTATTTTGAGTGAAATTTACATCATTTCTTGAGGTCTTCTGCTCAGATTAGATCAAATTCAATTGGCATCTTGACTTACATGCCTATTAGACTATTTCTCAGAACTGGATATTATGGATATAAAGAAAAATGCTGAAGTCTTTACCTTCCAAGAATCCATGTTGTGATGTGGAGGATGGGAAATAAATTATCACAGTACTACAAAGATGCTTCTAAAAAGACACATGAAACAATCTCTTAGAAACAGAAAAAGAAACACTTCCCAGACTATACCTTGGAATGGGCCAGGGAGGGATTCATAGAGAAGAGGTTAATAATTAAGTTTATATTCTTTATACACATAAAGGGCACCTAGAAAAAACAACCAATCAATATCAGATAAAAATGTATCATTTAATAAAAGAACTAAAATGCTATAGTCTTGACTGTTAGTTATCTAATTTTTATTTTTCAAATATGTCTCTTAACATGTAAAGCAGTGAAAGTGAGAATATGCTATAATGAATTAGGTTAGGAGGAAGGGGCTCTCCCTTCTCTTTCCTCTTTTTACCTTGACTCTGAAAAGGGATCTAGAAGCCCAGTTTAAAACCCATTGATCAAACAAAGACATAGAGTGGATATTTCAAAATTCTATTAAATCATGAAGTCTAAGTATTCAAAGTTATATCATGTCTATAAAATAATGAAATACATCATTTTGGAAATAAAATATATCCCCCTCAGTTTTTATGAGATAATGATAATTAAAAATTAATAGAATATATGAAGGAAATCTCTTTGATCCTTGGGAAACAGAGGGCTAAATCTCATAATCCCAAGAAATGAATGGTAAATAGTGAATATTGTCAGAAATAAAGAACTTTTTCTCTGCCCTGTCAGTATTTCTGGCTGATCTAAGAATTAAACTGACACAAGATAGAGTAACAGGAAAAAATCAAATCAAAGTTCCATAACATATTTATCATCAGGCCACCCAAGATGGCTATTCTCTTGTTTTCTGTAATCCCCCTCCTGACCAGTGCCAGCTTCACCTATACCCTGCTCACATGATTAACCTTCTCTCTTAAACATAGAGGCTAATCAGTAATGTTTGTGTACTTGCACCAGCCCAGCTAGTGATTATTCTAATCTTTAGATCAGAATGTCTCTAGGATGATTATCGAAGGGATAGTGTACAGTGTGTTCCTCTGCTGGTGTTCCTAGTAACCAATGAGCCAACTTGACTCAATTACTTCTGTAACTGGAAATCTCCTTCTCTCCCTGGGAGTGAAGCCTGCTGCCCTGTCCTGCCTGCTGTCTGCCTTCCACAGTGGCGAGTTGTTCCAGGACATTTTCTTTCAAACATGTAAGGTCCCTTATTCATTAACCCACAAATGTCTCTGTTCCTCACTCCAGGCTCTTTCCTCAGTTTTGAGAGTGTTTGCAAGCCTGTAGATTGCAGCCCAACAACGTGCATCCATAGGAGAGATCCAGGAAAACAGAGTAACTTGCCAAAATGCCTGAAACCCTCACCAATAGTCTTCACCTAAAGACAAAAGAGGAGGTTAGGGTAGGGATTTGGGACCTCAAAGAGGAGGAAGGCAATTCACATGGAGATAAAAAAGGAAATCTTTGGCAAATAAATATCTTCTGGGACGCAGAGACAATGAGAGACAGAGTCAACTTGACCTCTAAGCCATGAGTCATTTCCTCCACCACACCTAGCCCATTTTCTTTGCAAATACCTCTGGTGAGAACTCTATTCCAGGAACAAAACGTTTATGAAATAGTTTTAGAAACTTGAGGGAAGGTCAAAATTTCTTTCTGGGCCTTTTGGACCTTGACTGTTCAGCTTAAAATAATCTACATGGCAAAAAGACATTTTGGAGTGATAAGTTTTGCTTCTCTACTGCTACTGCTAAGTTGCTTCAGTCGTGTCCGAATCTGTGCGATCCCTTAGACGGCAGCCCACCAGGCTCCCCCATTCCTGTGATTCTCCAGGCAAGAACACTGGAGTGGGTTGCCATTTCCTTCTCCAATGCATGAAAGTAAAAAGTGAAAGTGAAGTCGCTCAGTCGTATCTGACTCTTAGCGATGCCATGGACTGTAGCCTACCAGGCTCCTCCATCCGTGGGATTTTCCACGCAGTAACCTATAAAGGTGAATAGTTTAAGATATCTGCTAACAATAAAATAAATCATCAAAGAACATCTCCATAAGAACACATCTCCAAACATTGAAGTTGGTGCCAAGAACAAAACGAATTTCCCCAAACAGAGCCATGTCATTGATCAAAGTCATAGCCTAAGACTGAATGGACCATGTGACTGACTTTGGAACATTTTCTAGAGAAATTAATATTATCACGAGTATAAACATTGCACAGTTTCTTTTTACCTCCAACTGGTAGTTCCTCTTTTTCTATGTGCTACTAAATTTAAGTGAAATTGCCTTTTCCTCTTGAGGCCTCAACAGAATCAATCCGAGTAGAAGCATTTGACTAAGTCACACTTCTGGCTTCCCAGGTGGCGCTAGTGGTGAAGAACCAGCTTGCCAATGCAGGAAACATAAGAGACTGGGTTTGAGCCCTTTTCTACTCGGGTAGGAAAGATCCCCTGGAGGAGGAGGGCATGGCAACCCACTCCAGTATTTTTGCCTGGAAAATCCCATGGACAGAGGAACCTGGTGGGCTACAGTCCATGGTATCACAAAGAGTGGGACATGACTGAAGTGACTCAGCAAGCACTCAACACACTCTGTCTCAGTTCCTATTCCCCGCAAACCCTTCCTAGGTCACCACATTTTCAAAGTTTCAGATGAAGAGTTCAAATTGTATTAAGTTGCATACACAGTCCATAAAGTGCAAAAAGAATGAGAGTTGGCCTTGTCCTTTCTTCAAACTGTGAATTAATCACATTCATCTGAAAGAGGTGTGAGTGTGTAAGATTTTGCCCCATTATGTTGTAATGAATGACTCAGGAAAAAAGACATCAAGATATCAACCTGAAATTGCAAATTGCTTGGAAAAATGGCCTGTTTTATATTCTGCTGTTTACAAATTGTGTTGGTGGTGGGGGGCACAAAACCATCTGTATGGAATCTTGAAAAAAGAAACAGTGAGTGAGTTTGCTCTCTGTATTACAAAATTTCCAAAGGGTCTGGAAGAGAAAGAACTTGCTTTCCCCCCGCCCCCCCCCCTTTTATTTGTTTTTGTGTTTTTCCCTTTGGGCCATCTGCAAGTGAACCAGTCTAAATTGGTTTAATCAATCACTAGGAATTTGCAATTCTATGCTAAGTGCTATGAGAGATAGTAAGAGACTGTAAAATACCAACAGGTATTCTGTGAAACTGGGACATATAAAAGGCAGACTTCAACTGATTCACAGATAAAGGATGCCTCCTAAGGGGCTCAGATGCCTCCTCAGGGGTTGAATATCAGTCATGTCCCCACTTCCAAATACTTTTTCAATGTTAACTGCCAGATAGGAAAGTTTACATTCCCGATTAGTAATTATATTCTAGGTCTTTAAACTTATAAAGCTAAGTAATAAAGGTCCACAAATGTCAACTATTATAAGCAAAGGAAAAAAAAATCCTCTTTAGTAACTAACAAAATTTGCCCACACTTAGACCAAGTCTCCGGAGAAGGCAATGACAACCCACTCCAGTACTCTTGCCTGGAAAATCCCATGGACGGAGGAGCCTGGTGGGCTACAGTCCATGGAGTCGCGAAGAGTCGGACACGACTGAGGCGACTTAGCAGCAGCAGCAGCAGCAGCAGACCAAGTCTCTGATCCCTTTACTTTGTGTAAGATAACACCCAGTCACTGTAGTAACCCTGGTTGAAGTAAGTCATCTTGTGCTGATCAGAAACTTTATCAAGCATCTACCTATGATCAGTAAAAATGTCAAAAAGCATATTGTTAAATAAAATTATTTAAAACACAAGGGCCTCAGGGGAAATAATACTGAGTATGTTTTTCTTTGTGTGTTTGTGTGTGTGTGTGTGTGTGTGTGTGTGTGTGTGTGTGTATACTAGAACCATAACCCTGAGTGTATCATCCTCCATATGATACTTCATATTTCCCAGGACTCAATAGCTCAGATTTGAACTTAAATTACCTACCTACCCTGTCGCAAGTGTATATTTGTAGGGCATATCCCTAGATTTAGTATGACTGATTAATAAAGGTCACTCAAACTCTGTTCACAAGGATTTATATAGTGGATCAAAACATCCATCTGTAACAGCCTACTGAGGAATAGCTTCTTATATGAGATAATAGTCTATTATTTGCCAAATATTAAGATGTTTCTGTCTTTTTATTTTAGAGATCCAGAGTGTATCTCAAAAATATGAATGTTACATTAATAGTGAACAACAGTTTTATTTAGACTGCATGATGAGCTCTTCTCTATGTTCAAGCACTCTTTTTCAATGCATGGCATCCCAGGTGGTATGAAGCAGAATTCTAGATATTGTGTAAAGCCACAGAGATTTTTCTTGGAGAGTCAATATGTACCATAATTTGATGGAGACAGATTTTATATCAACATAAACAGATCCGGCCCCATCACTTCATGGGAAATAGATGGGGAAACAGTGGAAACAGTGGCAGACTTTATTTTTGGGGGCTCCAAAATCACTGCAGATGGTGACTACAGCCATGAAATTAAAAGACACTTACTACTTGGAAGAAAATTATGACCAACCTAGATAGTATATTAAAAAGTAGAGACATTACTTTGCCGACTAAGGTCCGTCTAGTCAAGGCTATGGTTTTTCCTGTGGTCATGTATGGATGTGACAGTTGGAATGTGATGAAAGCTGAGTGCTGAAGAATTGATGCTTTTGAACTGTGGTGTTGGAGAAGACTCTTGAGAGTCCCTTGGACTGCAAGGAGATCCAACCAGTCCATTCTGAAGGAGATTAACCCTGGGATTCCTTTGGAAGGAATGATGCTAAAGCTGAAACTCCAGGACTTTGGCCACCTCATGAGAAGAGTTGACTCATTGGGAAAGACTCTGATGCTGGGAGGGATTGGGGGCAGGAGGAGAAGGGGACGACCAAGGATGAGATGGCTGGATGGCATCACCGACTCGATGGATGTGAGTCTGAGTGAACTCCGGGAGATGGTGATGGACAGGGAGGCCTGGCGTGCTGCGATTCATGGGATTGCAAAGAGTCAGACACGACTGAGTAACTGAACTGACTGACTGACTGAAACAGATTGCTATGGTAGAAAATAAAAGTGCACACAATGTTTTAAAATTCAACAGAAGACTTCAAAGAAACTAAATGTTTATGTCCAACTGCTTAAGTCCAAATGCTTAAATTCCTGACTGCATGTTTCCTCTCCTCTAATGTTAACAAAACAATCAATAGCAGTGATTGAACACTATGTATCAGTCACATGTTTAGTTCCTCCCTCTATTCATTATTTTACTTAAATCTTACAACAATCCTGGAAGACAGGTAATATTCGTATTTCCAAGGTACAGAAAATAATAAAAGTATTAAGTAATGTTCCTAAATTCACTAGAAATTTATGGTATTAAGATTCAAAACCAGGTCTGTTTGAATACAAGATCTTTTTTCTTGGTAAAATTAAGTAAAGAAAGAGAATTACTGCTTAACTCATTATAAAAAGAACTGGATGATTATATGCCATCTAATTCTTGACTATGATCTACAGTAAACAAGTTTTAACATCTTGACCAAGTTGTGCTGTTGTAGCCGAGAGTACAAACTCACTCAGAAGGACAATGCCGGCAGTGGAGTGAAGTTTATTACACCAGCAGGCCCAAGGCAGAGTCTCCTCTTCGCCAAGGATCCCGACCAGTTATTGTGAAAACCACGTATACATGCCCAAACCCACCTTCCCGAATTCCATGAAACTATTCTGAACAAAGGAAAAGAAAGATACAATCAAAGTTAACCTGTTATTCAATACCTTAAGCCTAGGTAGTTAACAGTGGACAATTATCAATAGGCTTGTGGTCATACACCAATAAGCATAATATAATTTATGATTCTATTCAGATACACAGATAATTAGGATATCATTTTAGGCGTGGGAGCCTTTACGTCTGAGCCCTGGGGCTCTCCCATCTGGGGGGTCTAGTTTTCCAGTTGGTCTGTTGTTTCCATAGATACTGGGCACATAGCTCAAAGTCCATAGTCTGGCCCAAGATGGAATCTTATTTTCAAGATGGAGCCTGTTGTATCTGTTTCCTCCTTCAGTGCTTTGATGGATAACTAGCACCAGAATAAATTCCAATTTCCCTGTGACAGGAATTCCCACTGTTAAAATATTTCCTTATAAGTTTGATTAACATCAATCAGAATACAAGGATACACAACTATAAACTAAACAAAATGATTTATTTAAACTAAGGACAAGACTTGTATTCATGATTTCTCCAGGGAAAATGCCAAAAAAATAACTTTAGGTTTTACTTAACTAATCTGTGTTCATGTTCTCAGGTTGAAGGGTCTTATTGCTTTCATATTAATACAGATCCCCAGCAGTATTATGTATACTCTCCAACTTCTCAATTACATCTAGTCCATTTCTTTTAAAAAAAAAAAAAACAAAAAAAAACTACATAATGTGATTCTTAAATCCTGTATTTCATTTTGCCCTCTTTCCAAAACACCAAATGTGAACATTTCATTGCATCCTTGACCTCACCACATATAAATATAATAAGCATCTGTATGGACTGAATTTTTGTTCCTCCCTCCACCCAAATTCATGTTTGATGTGATAGTGTTTGGTGATGGGGTCTTTGGGAGTGTAGACAAAGCATGTTGCCTGTCATATCAGCAAACAAAGGACCTTGCACCATTAAGCCATCAG
The DNA here is from genome assembly GCF_001704415.2 of Capra hircus. NCBI lineage: Eukaryota > Metazoa > Chordata > Mammalia > Artiodactyla > Bovidae > Capra > Capra hircus. Next base: position 17,345,751 of record NC_030831.1, on the reverse strand, counting down.
CCACTGTCATTGCAGTGGGATTCAGGATGGATAAAATAGCATACTGGTCCTAGAAAGTTAGGGTGTATATCAAAGTAGTGATTTCAATAAGTCTAGACTTTTGCATCTTCCCATACATAGGAAAGTGCTCAATTCATTAACTTGAGATGTTTAGTTTGTATTAAGTAATGGTAATCTTTGGAATAGTCTGGCTACCTGGTTTGGGGGGACTGAGTGCTTGACTGATTGATTGCAAAAACTCCTATATATCCTAACTCCTCCCTTACCTCTTTGGACCAGTCCCTCAGAGGTATCTGAGAGGCTGTCTCACAGGCATAAGCCCTCAGTGTAAAGCATAATTTCTTCTTTTAGGCTGTGTGTATTTTTCTACTTGAAAAAGGTAATTAAGTTTAAATGAGGTCATGAGGATAGAGCCCCCAAGACAGGATTAGTCTCCGTGTAAGAAGAGAATGATGCTTACTCTTCCTGACATGGGAGGATAGGGCAAAAAGACCTATTTGCAAGCCAAGAAAAGGGTCCACACCAGAATAAAATCACCTTGCACCCTTATCTCAGACTTCTCTCCTCCAGAACTGTGACATCAATGCATTTTGTTCAAGTCCCTCAGTTTATGGTATTTTGTTATAGCAATCAAGTTGACTAACGAAGCATCCATGCTTAGCATGGTCAGAATAAGACTCCTGACAACACCTGTCTCCAACCATCCAAATCTGCTTTTTCTGCAGTCATCTACAGCTCATTCAAGCTATTCTAACCCAGATTTTCCATCTGTCCAGAATGATTTTCCTTCTGATATTTACAATGATTTTTTAAAAAACACTGTCAACAAATGACTCTGAGATATTTAGTTTTTGTGTAGTTGAATATTTACTCACATCTGAGGGAGAGCAATATTTATTTAGGCTGTCTCCCCAAATAAAGAAAAGGGTTGCATTTATGAAACTGAAAACTACAGACTTAGGAACAGGATCCTATGTTTGTTGATCTTCTTTATTTTTTCCACTGGGAAGCTGATTGGATGAAGACCATTAAAGCATTAAAGGGTAGTTTGCCTTTGAGTAGCTAAAATTTGTCTGGGAAGGAAGATTTGCACCCCTCTTTGGCTTTGGTGTTTTTTTTTTTTTTTTTTTTTTTTTGTTTTTTTTTTTTTTTTTTTTTTACAGTGTTCTGAGAAGTCCTGAGAATTTAGGTGTCACTTTACCATTCTGTATGCACATAATCTCATATATTGTGGTTGGTATGTGTACATGGATGCTCAATGGTGTCCAACTCTTTGTGACCCCATTGATTAAAGCCCACTAGGCTTCTCTGTCCATGTCACTTCCCAGGCAAGAATACTGGTCTGGGTTGTCTTTTCCTCCTCCAAGGAATTCTGCTTGGTACCCACACCTATCAGACCAGAGCCACTCCATTTTTCTTCATTAAGACTTATCGTTAATATCATATTTTCTGTCACCCACTCAGATAAGGATTCACAATCAGCAGCAGGACCCCACAGGTTTCATCTCCTTTGTACCTCCTCCACATAATTTTCCACAAAGAATGTAGCAATCTGATTTGAAAATTTTATTTTATTGTTAATTTACATAGCAAACTCTCTCTCCCCATGCAATACGTTTTCTAAGAAAGTTCAGCTATTTTTCTCCCAAGAGCAATGCCTGTGATAGAGCTAATGTTCACAATAAATATTTGTTGAAAAATGATGAATTACTTGATGAATGAGGAACAGCCATCATCTGATTTATCTTAGTCAATGAGTTTCCAAATCTAATTTCATAACATTACTAAACTTGAGTGCAAATTCTGTAGGCACTCCATTCAATCACCCTCCACAGATCAATTCTAGCCACCATGCTTCCCTCATCATTCCCATAATGCCGTATAGATATCAAGCCCCTGCTTCTTTGTTTAAACTTTTCACTAGGCCTTGTATTATTTTCCTTATAACTGTATTAGTAATATATATTTTATTGCAAGGGCTTTAATGACTCTCTCTCTCTATATATATATATATATGTATATACATAAAGCAAACTTTGACTCTTCTCACTAAAATACCATAATCATATAGCTCTTATCCTTAAAAAACACTATTAACTCGGCTTTCATCCTTCCAGACTATTTTCAAGTGAAGGCTTTCTTTCCTCATTGATGTCTATTCCACACATTTCAATCTTCTCAGGAAAACCTTCACAATCTCCAACTTAGGACAGTTTCTCCCACACTTGATTGGATCCAGCTTTTCCTCTATGCCGTTTTTCTTTTATTTTTGCTGCTGAATGGGATACAGCCTTGAACTGGAAATTCACTTTTCATCTAAAAAGGTCATCTCTTCCAAGCAAGTATGTGAACTCCACTAGAGACAGGACATTTTCTTCTACTTTGAATTTCCCACTGTTCTAAGCATGGTACTTTTTTTTTTTTCTTTTTCAGTATTTAAACGAAGTTGATGTCTTGGAATGCCTGTGAAGATTTTATAGAGAAAAACTGAAAATGTGAAATACAGTCTGGAAATCACAAATAATACATCCAACTAAGGTCACACCTATTTTGTGCTTTCATTATCAATAAATGCTTTAGACTCTGTGGGCCACTTTTATCTGAAAAAGAAGTGGTTAAAAAGTATTTCTATATCCCCTCTAATATATGCTAATTTAATTTTTCTAAATGAGACTGAAAGAAAAATGAATCTTTTGAAAGCACAAGAATTTTGGTAATCAGACCACTTCTATTCAAATTTCAGCCAAAAAACTTCTAAATAACTACCCTAGTACAACTTGTATTGCAGACATTGACTTTGTTAATTTTCTCTTCTAGAGAAGATCTGGTTAATTTATTGTTGTTGTCCTTTTATCTTATTATTCTATTATTAGTTAAGTCATCAGAGATCTGTGAATGTATGAAACAACTGGAGAATTATTCTATTTAATCAAAGTCTAAATAACTTTTTTTCTTGTTTTAAAAATTTTTTTTTATTTTTTTACTTTACAATACTGTATTGGTTTTGCCATACATCGACATGAATCCACTACAGGTGTACATGAGTTCCCAACCCTGAACCCCCCTCCCACCACCCTCCCCATATCATCTCTCTGGGTCATCCCAGTACACCAGCTCCAAGCATCCTGTATACTGCATCGAACCCAGACTAGAGATTCATTTCTTACATGATAGTATACATGTCTTGATGCCATTCTCCCAAATCATCCCACCCTCTCCCTCTCCCATAGAGTCCAAAAGTCTGTTCTTTACATCTGTGTCTCTTTTGCTGTCTTGCATACAGGGTTATCATTACCATCTTTCTAAATTCTATATATATGTGTTAGTATACTGTATTGGTGTTTTTAAGTTGGGAAGATACACATACACATATGCACACATTTAAGATTTTGTATAGATTTGTTCACATATACAGGATGCCATGTGTTAAGATAGGAACCATACTTTGGAAGTTCTGCCAACACATTCAAGTGTCCATGCTCACTGGTCTTGTGACCTTGGACAGCGTCTCTCTCTGGGATTCTTACCTATGTAATAAGATCTATACGAGACCAGTTGGTCAGGTAACTAACTAAGAGTGACCATACAACTTTTCAGTGTAAGTCTATACCTATCTGTGTAAATTACCCTGGTTTATGAAATCACACTTATGGAGAATAGATTTTGATTGAATATACTATCATTACCTGACTCTACTGCAAAACCTAGGCTTGTTAATTATTTTCATATCATTTTCTTCAATACTAGAAAAAAAATTTTTTTTTTTCTTTTTCCCTGTGACTCTTGGCATGACTGCTGGTGACAACCCACCACTGAAGTGCTTCAGTAAACAGAGAATAGGAGATTTCTTAAACAAGTGAATTATTTAAATCTGCATATGCAATGAGACCTGTTAGGCAAAACTTCTGCTCAGTAAGACCCCCAGGCTCTTAGGAAGATATTTGATATGTAATTTCCTAAACTGCTTACTGTAGTTTTTGCATCTTATTGTTTATTTTGCATGAAATTGTATTGTCAGTAGGAAGGTTCCCAGAGAGAGTTTTGATTGAAATATGCTTGGATGAGCATTAGGCTTTATTTTTTTGTGCATGTAATAGTATTAAATCTTCAAGTTATTGCAAGTTGAATATTTGCCAAGATTTAAATCAAAATGATTTCTTTTCTTTGTTGTGGTTTCATTCTGTTTGGTTCCTTTAAATAATGCACATTTTCTCCTTAGTTAAGCAAAAAAAAAAAAAATGATATTAAGGCAAATGAAAGGTACTTCATTAGTAAGCACAATCATTGCTAACACATGCTTGCTCCATATCTGAGATAAGAAAGAGTCCTTCATTTTATCAGTCCTTATAGCTTCAGTTTTCTTTGTCTCTGGGCTTATCTTCCAAGTCTATGGCTCTTGGCTTCTAAGTCAACTAACTTGGGTCCAAAGGAAATCTAATACTAACCATGTGTATTCAAGTCACTGGGTTAGCAGGTACCAAGCACAGGTAAGGGATCCAGAACTGTGTTTGTCACTCTACTGACACCAAAATCACATGATCCTGCTTCTATTGTAGTGAGCAGAAAAGGTTTTCCCACATGACACAAACACAACTGTCTAATCTCACTTATAAAGCAAACACATGTCAGGTAAGATCAAATAGAGAATGAACACATATACCCACTCACACATAGAACATGCTTCTAAAACATAAGATTACACATTAAAAAAAATGGAAATATTCAAAATATCCTGACTTTTCCTTCTTCTCAATTTTTTGTGTTTTTTTTTTCCTCCTCTCCCTTGATTTCCCCCTTTTGTGTCTATTTTGTCTCTCATTATTTCTCTGTCTCTCCATTTCTGTCTCTCTTTTATTTGTGAAAGTTTCAAAAGCCCCTACAGCTTTGTTAAATTTTCAACCAGTCTGATGCCTTTTCTACTGAGTTTCTTCATCATTGACAAGAGCTAAATTTTAAAAGATGTCCTCCATATCCCATAAAAGGCTAATATGACAAAACACACTCCCTGGTTAGATTATGGTGCAGATGGTTTTCAAGTGAACTGAAAACATTTTGCTCAGTTTTTTAAGTTTGTCAGGAGAGTACAAGGAAGAAGGTGGAAAGTAGGATCCTTGCAGTTTTGCAAAGAATTTCCTTTGGAGTCCAGCTCAGTTGTAGTATGTTCATTTTCTCTGTTCCAAGGTAATGTATTTCCCTCTGTGTGTCTGTAGTTTCTCTGCTTCTGCACTTAGCAATCTAGTATTTGTCAAGCATCTTAGTCTTGACCAAACACAACCCTACAATAGAGGATGTATGAAAAAGAACTACAGCATGACCTGTTTGGGTAATGACTAAACCACATTTAGAAGCCTAGTAAAAACTCATTAAATATTTTCTGAACAATTAAGTGAGTTGTTAATTCACTAATTCTTAATTATGAAAGATTGTGTGATACGGGTAGTACAGGAACACATAAACTCGATCAAAATTAGTTAATCCTCTGCTATAAAGTCTCAAGGAGAAAAATAATTTCTAAAGAAAATGGAAACTCCTATCTGTTTTCCCCTCCTCTTTTACAGTACAGTGGCCTCTGCTCCTCCAACAAGAAGAGATTAAAAAGTAATAAGCATATTCATTTTAGCTTGTACCTCCAAGCTCTTCACTGGCACAGTTTCTCTCTGAGAATAAGTCAGTTTTCTAGATGACTTGCAGTAAGAAAAACTACTTTGAAAACCTACTTCTTCTTTGTAGGGATTGGAAAATTCTAAAAATCATTTCAAAGAAGGTATGTACTTAATTGGTTGTTGGAATGAAAATACTAATAAATAGAATGAATTGCAACAATTTAAATATGAGCTAATTGATAAGACTCATTACCCTTGCAAATGAACATGGTTTCCAAATAATGGTCCACTGTCCATCCAAACCAGGAGGGATTAAGTGGCGGTTATTAAACATGTAGCACTTCCCAGGTGGCTCAGTAGTAAAGAATCTGCCTGCCAATGCAGGAGATGAAGGAGATGTGGGAGATGCGGGTTGGATTCCTATGTCAGGAAGATTGCCTGAAGAAGGAAATAATCACCCAGTCCAGTATTCTTGCTTGGAAAACCCCGTGGTCAGAGGAGTCTGGCACCCTATAGTCCATGGGGTCAAAAAGAGCCAGACATGACGGAGCACCTATGTGCAAATAACCATGTTAGAAAGTATGCGTCTTACATTTTGGAGGACAGGCTGATTTCTTGGGATTAGGAATCCATGGCAATTTTCTTTTTATGATTTTTCCTTTCATTGTGAGTTTTAAGACTGCTCCAGTGAGCTGTTCCAAAATTTTCATCTCCTGATCCCTTATTACTTTGAGCCAAAAATTCATTGTTCCCTACTTTGGAGGGTGTTGCTTGTATGCAATTATGTTGGCTTAATTGTAGTTCATTCTTCCTCATTGTCGTGTGACCACGTGCTCACTTTATTGTGGGCTGTTGCTGTCAGGCCTAATCCCTGGAAGTACATTAGAATGATTTCAAAAAGAAACACACACACACACACAAATTGGGGCAGAAGAAAGCTCACAAACAGGGAGACAGCTTAACCTACTGCTACTGCCTTTAGAGACAGAAAAACAAAATTCCAGGATAACATGGTCCCCACTGCAGACCTAATGCAGGTCTGCAACCGAGTAGTCACTAGCGTAAAGTTCTATTGTGGAAAAGACTGAAGTTAAGCTAGGACTAAGCTAGAAAATATGCTAATATATGTCTTCTTGGGATCTCTCATCCTTGTTCTTTCGTTTCTGGATTCTTTTTTACACCATCCTTATTACTTTTTATCCTTGTCTCATCCTACTGTTTTTATTCCCAACTCCCAGCACAGGAAGCTTTTATTCTAGCCCTTTTGTATGACATCAAATTCTGATTTCAGGAAAGAACTGGAAACATATTAAACCTTAGGTTATTTCTTGAATCCACAAAATAGGATGGGCCCCAGTGAAAGTGCCATGTAGGTCACTGTTTCTTAAACTTGAGCATGAATTAGCATCACCTAGAAGGTTTCTTGAAACGCATATCATTGGGCCCTCAATTCAGTTTCTTCTTCAACAATCCTGAAGCAGTGACTGAAGATGTGTGTTAATACTAAGTTCTGAAGCAAAGCTGACGTCACTAATCTGGGAGCCAACCAGTGATCTGCTTGCTATCTTCAAAGGTTTGCTTAAATCCTATGAAAAGCCCAGTGGGAACAACCTGACCTCACAGCATAGTCTCAGCCAAGCCTGGCCTTTCCTAGTCCTTCCTTTACTCTGAGGTTGTGGGCATGTGTGAAGATAACTCTCTGAACCTAACCCATGTCCTTGAAGTGACTTCCAGCAGCTTGCTGCCCCTCCTAGAAATATCTGGGTTTCCAAGGAAAGTGACAGTTGTGGATCCCAATATAGGAAAACAATGCATACCTTGGGGAACAATTTAGTGACAGAAGAATATAACATATTTCTCGAGAGGGAAGACCTCCTAGGTGGCCTTACTGTTTTGAACCTGAACTTTCATACAACAATGCCTGGGCTTCCTCCACACTGCCTTATCACACAGGACAGTGCCTCTTTGCTTCAGGAAATAACTAGAATATCTTGGGATATGGTCTTCATTAAAATTTTATGTGAATGTTACTCATTTATAGAAGTATATATAGAGAATGCTTTCTCTGATATAATGGTTCAACTTCCTCTCCAAGGTATAAAACTACATTCCATGCATGTATTTATTTTGTTGACAATCTCTTATAAGAAGCCCTGTTTGAGTGTGTAAGCTGAGACATTTCTTCCAATCTAAGTGGCCCTGTTCTCCCTGTATTTCCATGAACAAGTTAAACAACTAAGGGGAAATTGAGGAAATAAGGCATTGAGGTCTGATTTTAGAGCATATTGAAGGCCTTGCTAATCTCATTCTTCAAACTCAGCTTTCTTAATTAATACCTGGAATTTCACTTTTCAATTTATAGCTTCTATTGACATGTGACAATAAAGACTAATCTAGTGTGTGGCATATAGAAGGTATTCAATATGTGACTAAATAATTTATAAATGACTGGATTTATTTATTCCAAACCTTCAGTTTAAGAGAAATTGTCTGGTGTTTTTAGCTAGCTGGCACCTAAAGCTGGTTTCACTCACATGTCAGTGTGATGAAGACTCTGAGAACCAATTTTCATTTTCAACAGTTCCATGAGGGGGATTCAAAGTAGAAGTGGAAAAGACAGGGGCACAAAAGGCACATTTTCAGAACTCAGAGTTTGCTCTCAGCCTTACCTCCCCAGTGGTCTATACCCATCCATTATGATTCTGCTCTGGTTTCTGCTTCCTCTGACTTGAACCTGTGTCTGTGCCAGTTAGTCCTCCAGCTCCTGTCTAAAGTTGCTGAGAATATGGTCAATAAAACACTGATTAAATGGTAACTAGAAATTTGTTGTTTCTGTGTTGTTGTTTAATTGATAAGTTGTGTCCAAATCTTTTGTGACCCCATGGGCTATAGCCTGACAGGCTCCTCTCTCCGTGGGATTTCTCAGGCAAGAATACAGGAGTGGGCTGCCATTTCCTTCTCCAGGGGATCTTCCTGACCCAGGGAACCTGGGTCTCCTGCCTTGCAGGCAGATCCTTTACCGCTGAGTCACTGGGGAAGTCCAAATAGAAATTACATATGTAAAATTCATAGCACAATAGCTGATCCACAAATAGGTACTCAGTATACACTCGATTAATTTGAATCGTTACTGTCCTCCTTGGATTATTACTAATATGGTTTTTCCCTAGCTCTGTATTTGTTAATAGTCTGAGTTCCAATCCATTAATAATTTGGGATCTACTCTGGAGAAGTTCTCAGAATTGAGCCTGAGGTTCAGTTCAGAAAATGGGGATCCTTAATCAGCCTTGAATATTAATTGGAAGGACTGATGCTGAAGTTGAAGGTCTGATACTTTGGCCGCTTGATATGAAGAAATGACTCATTGGAAAAAACCGTGATGCTGGGAAAGATTGAAGGCAGGAGGAGAAGAAGACAACAGAGGACTAGATGGTTGGATGGCATCACCGACTCAATGGACATGGGTTTGAGCAAGCTCAGGGAGTTGGTGATGGACAGGGAAGCCTGGTGTCCTGCAGTCCATGGGGTCACAAAGAGTTGGACACAACTGAGCAACACAACTGAACTGAACAGAACTGGAGAAATTCTCAGAGTTGAGCCTGAAAATGGTGGTTCAGTTGAGGTGTGGACATAATGTAATGAAGACGAGCAAACTTCTCCACACAGAGAGGTGCCAATTTTCACTGATTAAGAAATGAAAAGCTGACAAAGGTTCTGCACTCTGCTCATTAAGAGAGTGTGGGACTGTGGAAACTCTTTCCTCATCTTTGGGAAACTTAAGTGGGCAGATGGTCTTATTCTTAAATGCTAAATAAAATATCTTTCAGGCATCTTCTCAGCTTTCCCTTGTGGTTCAGCTGGTAAAGAATCTGCCTGCAGTTCAGGAGACCTGGGTTCGATCCCTGGGTAAGGAAGATCCCCTGGAGAAGGGAAAGGCTACTCACTCCAGTATTCTGGCCTGGAGAATCCCATGGACTGGATAGTCCATGGGGTTGCAACGAGTCAAACACAACTGAGTGACTTTCACTTCACAGCTTTCCCCACCACTACTCCTATCAGTCTCGGAAGTCCCACTAAGACACATTACTTTAAAAAGCAAGCAAGTGATTTCATTCTTCTCTTTTCCCTTGCCCTATGTGATAAAAGTTGTCTAACTCAAATGTTTCTATATTATAGTCAACTTTATTTTTCTGTCAAATGGATCATGCACAGACCATAGTCTCCCTCTGTTATTCTTAGTTTACTGGCAGTAGTTCAGCTTTTCCTCATCAGACAACTTTTCACAACATAAACACATCTACTTCAATTTTATTGTTTTCTCCTCTATTTGCTAAAAGTCTCTCCTAGTTAGCACTGTATATTTTATCTCTCCTTATTTTCTTACTCATTAACTTTTTTATTCTCACCCTCATTATTGCAGTCATAATTTGAACAATGGGCTAATCATAGTTTGAAATTTTAAAGTATTAGTAGTGATATACCTTTGTTGAAGCAAGGACATCATACAATTTGAAGTGGCGATTAGGAATAATTAAGATCTTCTGCTGATAATATATAAACCCTTGAAAATATTCATAATTCTTTTTCAAAATATCTACAAAATCTCTACATAGCTTTTCATTCTTCTCTAATTTAAAAGGCTTGCCTCAGTATTAGCTTAAAATATACATAGCAAACATATGGTTTCAATTTTAGCATTTTTTGCATTGTAAAGGTGTTGCATTTTATTTTATACTATTTTATTTTGCATTGTTTTGTTTTGAACATACAGCCTAATGAGTTAATTAGGCATTGGCAATACTCTCCTAGACATCTCAATCACTATGATACTGTCCCAATGGAGAAATATAAAAGATTTTTAAACAACTGATTTATAGAGAAATTTTCAGAAAATAATCTGTTGATAGTTGTATTCTGCTGAGTAGATAAAGTTAATTTCCTTTGTATTTCTTTTGCCATGATTTGATTGCTAAAAGATTTGTTTCCTCAAAAATAAGATTACATTGTATATTATAGATATATTAAATTATTTTTGAACAATGTGAGTATTAGAAAATATAGTAAAAGCAAATAAATTATTGAGCAGAAAATTCCTTTTGACTCCTTAGTTCCAGAAGATAAACTTAGGGTTGGAATTTCTTTTGCAGCTAGAAATAAAGAAGACAAATTCAGCATTGGTAATGGATATACAAATGTACAGAGGAAGATTAAAAGCAGGTTTCGAAATCTTTGGGCTCACCTGATGGCTCAGACAGTAAAGAATCTGCCTGCAATGCAGAAGACCTGGGCTCCCTGGGTCAGGAAGATCCCCTGGAGAAGGGAATGGCTACTACTGAGTGACTAACATTTCTTTTTTTTTTTTTAATCTTTGGTGGGTGAGGTAACTCAGAATAAAAAGTATGGCACCTGTGTCCCAAAACAAAGTCCTCAAAATAGCTGCATAAATATCATTTACCAAATAGTTTTCATCATATTCAGTTTAAACATGGCCACAGAATTTTCATCATTTTCAGTTTAAACATGGCCACAGAATTTTGCACAATAAAATCTAAACAAAAGAGATGAGAAGATGGTGTCACTCCTGAGTGGAAGATTTTAGAGCTAGTGAGCAGTTTAATGCATTCTCTTTTCCTCAGTTCAGGTGAATTGTAACTTTTTAAATGTTTTTTTGCTATAATCCTGGAGAAGAGCCTCTAGCTAACCTATGTTGTATAATTTTTCAAGAAGAAAATAAACTTTGATTGTTCAATGCCCTTAAGATTTGGAGGCTTGTTTGTTACACAATGGAACAGAGTCCATCTTGGCTAGCAAAAATGCTCATTAAAAATACAGATTTCTGTACCATATTAAACAACTTAAGTTAGAATCAACAATAAGTGAAGTCTAGAATTCTTAAATTTAGCAAGATCTTCCAATGCTAAACTTCCTACATATTTAGAACTAATGGTATATAGAAATATTAGTTATAAGAAATGAACATCAAGTCCAGATTATAAAAGATCTTAAACGCTAGATTCAGGATTTTGGTTTCCATCCTGAGAACAGAAGAAAAACCTTATGTAATTGAGCAAAAGGCATGTAAAGACACAAGTAAATAATGATAACACCACAATTTGTAGTGATTGCCACAACTTAGGATAAAACATCACTCAGTTAGACATTTTGACTTCTGGCCTTGATCATGACCTTTTGAATTCAGAAGAACAGCCTCTGAGGTATGCATGCATGTCAGAAGGGTTTGAGATAGGGTGTGTGACTGAAATGCTAAGGTATGAATTGATAAAAAACACAAACAAAAAACTCACTTAGTGAAATCTGCTATTGAAAATTGCTTAAATAAACAATCACTAGAATTTGGGACATTAAATACTCAGAGGCTTTGGGTTAAATTATTTGGGGCTTTGTATTTAGGCTGAAGACTATATTCCCTATGATAGTAGAGATCAAGTTGTTGAGATATAAAGGCATAGATAGATGTATGGATGGGCTTCCTTAGTGACTCAGCAATAAAGAATCCACCTGCAATGCAGGAATCTCAGGAGGCACAGATTAGATCCTTGGGTAAGGAAGATCCCCTGGAGTAGGGCACAATGACCTACTCCAGTATTTTTGTCTGTAAAAACCTGGTGGGCTACAGTCCACAGTGTCACAAAGAGTTGAACACTACTGAAGCAAATTATCACATGCACACAGATGGATGGATGGATAAATAGATAGATATAGATAGACAGAAAATAGATCTTGGTTTATACATTTTTCCAAGTATGTTCAGTTCAGTTCAGTTCAGTTCAGTTCAGTCACTCAGTCTTGTCCAACTCTTTGTGATCCCATGAATCGTAGCACACCAGGCCTCCCTATAGAGTGAAATTAATGTTAATTAATTAATTAATTATGAAATGAGGCAGTCCCTTGTATCTACTATACAGACAATGCTTATGTATAGTTTGTAACAAATCACTTATTTCTTTCTAAACTTTCCTATTTGAAACTATGTTTATGTTTGGGTGGAGCCACAGCCTAATCTCTATCTCATCTCTACCATATTAGCATTTAACCTGAGTCTTACCAATGATAGTGTCTCATTTCCTTTCCACAACAGTCAGTTCAGATTAGGCATAGACCTCATGTGGGGTTCTGTGAGTCATCCTCATGACTCTACTAAAGCAATCAAGAGGAACTCTTATCACTACAGGGTTGGTGATGTATTCCCCCTTCCTCCTAATGGAGTTTCTTTCTTTCTTTCTTTTCTTTTTTTTTTTTTTTTTTTTTTTTGCTGCAGTTAAGCGCTTTTTGTCCCCCAGGAAAACAGCAAATATGACATAAAGGAAATTCATTGCATCTTTTCATGTACCTATTGGCCATTCATATGTCTTCTTTGAAGAAATGTCTGTTTAGGTCTTTTGTCCATTTTTTGATTGTGTTTGTTTTGATGCTGTTAGGCATATAAACTACTTGTAAATTTTGAAGACTAATCATCTCGTCCATCACATCATTAGCAAAAACATCAATGCATGGGTCAATCTCTAAGTTTGGAGAAATGTTTGAACCTCAAGTTTCATCAAGTGATTATTTGCAACACCTTAAAATACCCTAATAGAAATTAATTTAAAGCGACAGAGACTATGGTATTATATCTCTGGGTATATAATATCTACTTCTACAGACATAACCTGGGATGCTACCACCATCTTTGCCATCATATAGAAAATGTGCCTGAGAGTGAATATCACACAGAAGCAAGAGACTGAATCTCAATGATATCTTTGGTATACTGAGACTATATCTGCTATTGAATGCTCAATTTTATGAAATAATTCATTCTTCCTTTTTTCCCCACTCTTAGCCAGTTGGCATTGTATTGCCACTTGCTAACATATCAGTATAACTCCATTCACTAGCTGGGTAACCTGGAACAAATTGCTTACCTATCTGAGTCTCAGATTTCTCATCTGTAGAAACATAGTGTTTTGGTAACACTTAGAAAATCCATGCAAATAAGTTAACATACTACCTTACTTAATTTATAATAGTTTTATTATTATTAGTGGCAATTCTTAGTCATTTAGCAAGACAAATCTTATAAAAAGTTATAACATGCCAAAGGCAGTTTCAAAATATCCACTGTTTGCTTTCTATTTGGTGACAATCACTCTCTAAGTAACTATATATACAGATGATAAATATCTGGCTAAAATGTTATTATTATTATTATTATTCTATCCTTTAGGTCTACAAGACCTAGTTATCACTCCTGGGATATTCCTTTTGGTTAAAGATGTTTTTGTTTTCTTGAGAGATCAATGTTTTTCCATATCACTGAAGTCTGAAGTGCAAGGAAAAAAATGTTTATTTTTTTTGGCTTCTCACTGCAGTAAAATATAATTTAGCTGAAATAATGTGGTTCAATTGCTCATAAGTAAACTGTAGCTTAAACAATGACAGTTGGACAGTATTTGTTGTTGAGTCTCTTATTTCAGAGGCAAGCTTTCTTATTGACTCATTTTTGATATATTTTCTACAGATTAAGAGTTTGAAGAAAGAGGCCAGGGAAAAACTACCAGAGTGCTAAACTGAATTCCTATGAAGTGCATACTCTTAAGTTCTGATCTCCTTTTCACATACTTAACCTTAATTTACTGACACTAACTATAAAGTGTGGGTGTGTGTGTGTTTGTATCATTTATTTTTCAGTTATCTAGATCCTAGAATCAAATATCTTGACCAGCACAAATTCCAATTAAGTCTGATTATGTTTCTTTGGAAGAGTTAATTAAATTATTTCTTTTAGTGTTCTGGAAGGAAAATGCCAAGCCATGTGGATTGTAAATGACCTTTAGAACACTTAGAAATTTGCATATATGTGACACACCAGTTTACTGACATTCCTATCCCAGCTCTCAGAGACAGAGAAAGAGTAAGTGGTTTTCACTTGAGTGACACTTCTGAGAAAAGATCATTTTCATCATCACCAGCCTCCTTGTGTAAACCCATCTCTGTGTGTTTAAATGTCCTGATAATCTTGTCATTTAATAGCTGTTTTTCTGGCATGGTTATAAAAGTCAAATTGAGAGCCCTGTTAGATAGCATCTTCCTAAGGAAAAATAAAGACAAAACCCCCAAAAAACTATAAACCAAAGTACGTAAATAGGGATTAAGAACTAGCTAAGATATACTTGCCTGAGAATGGACAGAGGAGCCTGGTGGGCTGCAATCTATGGGGTCACAAAAAGTCAGATATGACTGAGTGAACTAACTGAGTGAGTGATCTAAGGTAGACATTGGTTCAGTTTCTTATTGATGTTGTCTGTTGGCATATTTGGAGGTGCTAGTGGCAGTGGATGAGATTTTTACTTCCTTTAGATGCTGGTCTTTATACGTGAGAGAACTGAACATGTTGCCAAGGAGGCAGAGAGAGGACCATCCCTTTGGTCTTCGATCCACTTCAGTTTGCTCTGACTGTGGCTTCTGCTCTTGGCCCTTTCAAGACAAAGGTTGACTCCTTTATTCTAGTCCCTCAGAATTCAACTCTTTTCTAAGTGAAATCTAACTAGTATTACCAATTAATACTTTCTGATGAAGTAATTTTAAAAATTCACATAATAATAGATGCCAATAATCTGCTCACTCTTCAAAGTCTAGACAGATTTTATCTCTAACTAGTCAATATAAAGGGGTTCCCCTCACCTCCTCTGAACTATATAAGGTTTATTATGCTCTGTCTCTCAGATGCTGCTTTGTATTTTTCCTTTATGTTTTCATGAAGGAAATATACTGTCACCATTTTGAGTCATATCAGAAATTACACCCTCAAAAAATGTTTGTCCTTTGGGCAATTGTGCAATTATTGTTAATGATGCTGCTATAGTTCAGAATGCTGTTTCAACTCTTTTGAAATTTTCTTCAAAGCCTTTTAGGTAGCACTCTTTTAAAAGGCTTCAATAGTGATAAATAGTCATCTCTTGCAGATAGATTCAATTTTTGGAAGTAGCTAAAAGTCACTCAGAGTCAAGACTAGTGAATAAGATGAGTGATCAAGCAGAAAAATGGGATTTTGGAATAAAAACAAAATTTGACTATAACCTAATAGGACTCGTATTTTTGTGGCATAAATTGATGGTGAGAAGAATTCCTAAACAGAGGTCTGAAACTGAACCATAAGTGTCTTCTTTAAATAGTTGTCCAGCCTTTGATGATGACTATGTGTTTACTTGATGCAGAACTTGAAACAGAAATTGGAACATAAAACTTCCATTTTATAGATGAGAAAACTGAGATTCTGGAAGATGGGTTTGCTGGTCCAAGTTCATCAGACTAAGAAAACCATGTTTTCTTCAATAATGGAATAAAGAATATTTTTAAGTGGTAACTAGTCACTTCAGTGTATTGGTTAAATTAGAAGAAATTTATATGTTTCAATAAATCAGATAGAACTTTTATAATTAATGAGAATGTGAAGACTTTGGTTGAGATGTAATTTGAAGAGCTCTAAAACCATTCTGTACTTACAAATCATGGAGCTGGCATCTAGCGCCAAGTGTCATTTGAGTAGAAAAATCTCATCTAAACTCAGCAAACCTCAAGAAGATACCATGGTGTTTATTTGGTTCACTTATTCATGAACGTGTTGATTACTGCAGTACTGAGGATCACACTAATATTTGATTTATTTTATCTTTCTGGGAATGGATAAATCAATATATTGAGATATCCAATTGCAGCTCCACTTATTAAAATTTTCTAATTTTCAGCTGGAATTGCTGTATTGTCCAGGTATTGCTTCTAGTTCTGACTGCTCTGTGACCACAAGATATATTCAGAATAAATCTAATCACTCTTCTATATATTTGAAAAAAAATCATCAAAAAATACCTTTTCTTCTTGAAGTTAAATAATCCAAATATCCTTCATATTAAGTAATTTCAAGAACTCATCCCCATAAATGACTATAATGATTTGAAATTCTTTTAGGAATTTGATACATTAAACTTGTTTTGTCTCTCCTCAAAGCCAAAAGATTGTCATTTTGTCTCTTGAAATGTGAGATCCTGAAATATGCAAAACTTAAGAGCACTTGAAAGTGAAAGTGAAGTAGCTCAGTCGTGTCCGACTCTGTGCGACCCCATGGACAGTAGCCTGCACCAGGCTCCTCCGTCCATGAGATTTTCTAGGGTAGAGTACTGGAGTGGGTTGCCATTTCACTTAGGCTACCCTAAAATGAAACTGAACTGGACTTTTCTTTCAAAGGAGACTGGATCCTCTATCAGTGGTGAGGTTTCCAAAGCAATCTAACTAGAGTCTTTTTGAGAAATTTGCTTCATATTTCATGGTTTTGTGGTTGATAATATGAAGACCAACCAAATCCTGCCTTTGACCTTTATTTCATAATATTTTCTTTGGATTCATATTGCCTCTTTACTCAAATACTTTATACTGTTTTCCAAAGACTTCATATTTCTAAAAGTTTTTCATTTAAAATTTTATTGGATTTTATTGCCTTAAAAAAGTCAAGCATTACTATCTTTTCTTTTGTTTATAAAATATGTGGCATTGTAAAAGTGGAAGCCAGATATTAGGGGTTGAATATTGTGTATTATTATGTATGCTATTTAGTAGATATTACTTTTAAAAATAAAGCAACAGGAGAGTCTTTTTTTAAATGTTGTTTTCTAAACTTTATTTTGATACTAGGAATTTCTAAGTAGAATACAGTTATGAAGAACCTGGTTTGAAAAAAAGCTATTCTAAAAGCTATTTTAGCTGTACTATATTGCTTTATATGTACTATATAGCTCTATACATGGACATTTACACATGAACTCTAAACATGGACATCACCAGATGGCCAATAGAATCAGATTGATTATGTTCATTACAGTTGAAGATGGAGAAGATTCATACAGTCAGCTCCAAGCAAGACTTGGAGCTGACTGTGACTGAGATCATGAGCTCTTCATTGCAGAATTCTGGCTAACGTTGAAGAAAGAAGAGAAAACCACTAGGCCATTCAGGTATGACATAAATCAAATCCCTTATGATTATACAATGAAGGTGACAAATGTATTCAGGGACTAGATCTAGTAGACAGAGTGCCTGAAACACTATAGAGAGAAGTTCGTAAAACTGTACGGAAGGCAGTGACCAAAGTCATCCCAAAGAAAAAATTCAAGAAGGCAAAATGGTTGTCTCAGGAGGCTGTATAAATAGCTTAAGAAAGAAGAAAATTGAAAGGTAAGGGAGAAAGGGAAAGATATACCCAGCTGAATGCAGTTTCAGAGCAGTGGCAAGGAGAGACAAGAAGGCCTTCTTAATTGAATAGTGCAAAGGAATAGAGGAAAACAATAAAATGAGAAAAACTAAAGATCTCTTCAAGAAAACTGGAGATATCAAGGGAATATGTCATGCAAGGATGAGTATGATAAAGGACAGAAATAGTGAGGACCTAACAGAAGCAGAAGACATTAGGAAGAGGAGGCAAGAATACAAACAAATATTCAAAAAGATCTTAATGACCCAGATAACCATGATGGTGTGGTCATTCACAAAGAATGGGACATCCTGGAGTGTGAAGTCAAGTGGGCCCTAAGAAACATTATTATGGACAAAGCTAGTGGAAGTGATGGAATTCCACTAGAGCTATTTCAAATCCTAAAAGATGATGCTGTTAAAGTGCTGTACTCAATATGTCAGTAAATTTGGAAAACTCAGAAGTGGCCACAGGGCAGGAAATTATCAGCTTTCATTCCA
This sequence comes from Capra hircus, assembly GCF_001704415.2. Classification (NCBI taxonomy): domain Eukaryota; kingdom Metazoa; phylum Chordata; class Mammalia; order Artiodactyla; family Bovidae; genus Capra; species Capra hircus. The sequence continues at coordinate 17,327,404 of NC_030831.1, read as the reverse complement.
ATCCCAAAGAAAGGTAATGCCAAAGAATATTCAAACTACCACAATTGTTCTCCTTTCGCATGCTAGCAAGGTTGTGCTTGAAATCCTCCAAATTAAGCCTCAGCAGTACTTTTAGTACCAAGAACTTTTAGATGTGCAAGTTAGGTTCGAAGTGGCAGAGGAACCAGAGATCATATTGCGAACATTTGTTAGATAATGGAGAAAGCAAGGGAATTCCAGAAAAACATCTACTTCTGCTTCATTGACTGTGTATGCTAAAGAATTTCTGTGGAAAATTTTTAAAGAGATGGGAATACCAGACCACCTTACCTGCCTCCTAAGAAACCTGTATACAGGCCAAGAAGCAACAGTTAGAACCAGACATGGAACAATGAACTGGTTCCAAACTGTGAAAGAAGTACGTCAAGGCTCTATATCATCACCCTGCTTATTTAACTTATATGAAAAGTACATTGTGCATCATGAAAAATTCCAGGATGGAAGACTCACAGCTTGGAATCAAGATTGCTGGGAGAAATATCAACAATGTCATATGGAGGTGATACAGCTCTAGTGGCAGAAAGCAAAGAGGGTGAAAGAGAGTGAGAAAGCTGGTTTAAAACTCAACAGTCAAAAAACTAAGATCATGACATCTGATCCCATCACTTCATGGCAGATAGAAGGGGAAGATCTGGAAGTAGTGACAGACTTTATTTTCTTGGGCTTCAAAATTACTGCAGTTGTTGACTAGAGCCATGAAATAAAAGGATGCTTGATGTTGGTCAAGGAAGCCTATGACAAATGTGACAGCATATTAATAAGCATGGTACTTTAATTTTGCCAATTTATTAATGTGGTGCAATTACAGCAGTTGATTGGATTTCTGCAGGATCATGTGTGAATGTGAAAGTTGGACCATACGGAAGTCTGAGCACTGAAGAATGGATACTTTTCAATGTGTTGTTGGATTCTGGATGCTAAGAATTCTTGAGAACCGCTTTGGACAGTCAAGGAGATCAATCAGTCATATCCTAAGTGAACTCACCTTTGAATCATTTCACTGGTATTAGGGATGATACTGAGATGAAGCCTCCAATAGATATGGTTGCTGATGCGAAGTTAGTACACTTCACTGGAACATCCAATTTGCTGGGAAAAGTTGAAGGCAAAGGAGAAGAGGTGTTAGCCATTCGAGAATATATTGGATAAGATAGCAGCCTGTGACAAGCCGTCAATGGACCTGGCTATTTGTAAACAAACTTCTGGGAGATGTACGTTCAATATCCGTGGCTTGTGATGGGTCTGTGTAAGATTTTCTATTTCTTCCTGGTTCATGATTATGGAAAATTGTACTTTTCTAAGAATTTGTCCATTTCTTCGACGTGCTCTGAAGTTTTAAAGTTATCTTTCCTTCAAATCAACCTAGAGGAAGTCACTCAGACTTTGTGGACTGCAGTTCAGTTCAGTCAGTCAGTTCAGTCTCTCAGTCATGTCTGACTCTTTGCAACCCCATGGACTGCAGCATGCCAGGCCTCCTTGTCTGTCACCAACTCCCAGAGTTTACTCAAACTCATGTCCACTGAGTCAGTGATGCCATCCAGCCAGCTCATCCTCTGTCATCCCCTTCTCCTCCTGCCTTCAATCTTTCCCAGGATCAGGGTCTTTTCAAATGAGTCAGTTCTTCGCATCAGGTGGACAAATTATTGGGAGTTTCAGCTTCAGCATCAGTCTGTCCAGTGAATATTCAGGACTGATTTCCTTTAGGATGGACTGGTTGGATCTCCTTGCAGTCCAAGGGACTCTCAAGAGTCTTTTCCAACATCACAGTTCAAAAGCATCAATTCTTCAGCACTCAGCTTTCTTTGGAGAAGGCAATGGCACCCCACTCCAGTACTCTTGCCTGGAAAATCCCATGGATGGAGGAGACTGGTAGGCTTCAGTCCATGGGGTCGCTAAGAGTCGAACACAACTGAGCAACTTCACTTTCACTTTTTACTTTCATGCACTGGAGAAGGAAATGGCAGCCCACTCCAGTGTTCTTGCCTGGAGAATCCCAGGGATGGTGGAGCTGATGGTCTGGCGTCTATGGGGTCGCACAGAGTCAGACACAACTGAAGCGACTTAGCAGCAGCAGCAGCAGCAGCAGCAGCAGCAGCAGCTTTCTTTATAGTCCAACTGTCACGTCCATACATGACTACTGGAAAGACCATAGCTTTGACTAGACGGACCTTAGTTGGCAGTTACCTCACCTATAAAAGAAGAGTTTGAAAATTAGCTGTTTCAGCCTCTATTTGTATGGAGCAATGTTTTGTACCCTGCAGATAACTGGAGATAAATTTTTCAAAGGGACAACTTTATATATTTCCACAAAGTAATCTCTTTAGGGCATAAATCTTTGCACAAAATGGTCTTAAAATATTTCACAGGAATTGAAGTTTCAAATTCCTTTGCACTAGTTAAGTGTTATATGTTTTCTATGCTCCAGGTACTATTCCAGATCTGGACATACATCATGACATACATACACAAGAGGTGCCTACTGCCCCCATGGATCTTTTATTTTCGTAAGTCAGACTGTATCCATTGTGTAGGTCAGTGACATTTTCTATAATGTAAATAAAAGAGCACCACATGAACCAAAGGAATTGGGATGAACATTTTTATTGAAGAGAAAGAAGACTTCATGGCAACCCACTTCAGCATTCTTGCCTGGAGAATCCCCTCGGACAAAGGAGCCACAGTCCATGGAGTCACAAATAGTTGGCTGTGACTGAGAAAATAAGTACAAGAAGACTTCTCTGAATTGCGACTTTTGATCTGAAACATAAATTGTAAGAAAGAGCAAGCAATTCTAAGGCTTGGAAAAAATAAGTTAAATATATAATGCTTTAAAAATGCAAAGATATAAGAAAAATCGTTTAGCTTATTTATTTTATTTATCATCAAATTGCCTCTCATCTGACTACTAGCTCCCTATATTTATTTCTAAGAACACACTGAATAGGAAGAAAAGGAAGGTTTCCATGTCTAGCCATGCACCCTAAAATTTAAAGTATTGAAGGGTGCTGTGTTTTTGATAATTTTGCTATCTCCTCTCTAATGCAAAAAGGTTGCAAACAATATCTGGCTAAAGAAATGAAGTTTCATTTTCTTTCCCTATCTTTGTAGAGTGTGCATTCCTATGAATATTCCTAGCATTTACCAAAACCACAAAGCATATATTTGTCCATGGTGTCTCTTAATCTTACAATTATTTATGATTTCAGCAAATTCTACAATTGCTTCCTGTTATTTAAGCTTGTGATGATTATGTTTATGTGTCAGCTTATTTGGGTGACAGTATCCAGATATGTGGTAAATCATCTTTCTAGATATTTCTGTGAGGGTGTTTTTTATATCTAATTTGTATTTAAATCAGTAGACTCTGAGTAAAGCAGATTGTTCTCCATAATGTGGGCGGGATTCACCCAATCAATTGAAGGCCTAAAAAAAGAAAAGACCACTTTGAGCAAGAGGAAATTCTCCAACAGGCTACTTTTTGGATTTTATCTATGACATTGGCTCTTCCTGATGCTGCAGATGACTGCCTTTGGACTCAAACTGCAACTCTTTCTTGACTGTCCAGCCTGATAAACTACTCCATCAGATTTTGAACTCACTTAGCTTCTACAATTGCATGAGCCAGTTCCTTAAAATGAACCAATTCTATTGATTCTGTTTCTCTGGCAAACCCTGATTAATATAGGTCTGTTCAAAAATTAGGGGCTTCTCTGCTGGCTCAGATAGTAAAGAATCTTCCTAAAATGGGGGAGATCTGGGTTTGATCCCTGGGTCAAAGGTCTCCTGGAGAAGAGAAAGGCTACCTACTCTAATATTCTTGCCTGGAGAATTCTATGGATAAAGCCTGGTGCCCTGAGCTACAGTCCATGGAGTCCCAAACAGTTGGATGCGCTTAAACGACTAACACTCATTCATTCAGATATCAGGGCCCAACCCAGGCTTCTACAAAACCTAGCTTCTTATCCTTATTTGTTCTTTCTATTGACTCAAGGTAGTCCACATTTGGATAAACTCTTGAAATAAACCTTAAAGTTTTACCATTCTCAATGGTGTTTTTATGAACTCCTTGGACGGAAGGTGTAATCCTTGTAGAAAAGTCATATATCAATGATGGGCCAATGGTGCCCATATTCTGTGGTCATTTTGTTTTTCTTGGTTTGGTTTTGATTCTGTTTCTAAATATACATTGCTATCTTAGAGCAGTTGTATATTCACAATAAGATTGAGAAGAAGATACAGAGATTTCCCTTCTGCCTTCTGTCCCACACTTACATGACTTCCCCCAATATCAGCATCCCCCAGAGAGAGGTACATTTGTTATAACTGGTACATTACATTGACATATCATCATTACCTAAGACTCTAATTTACCCTTAGGGTTCACTCTTCATGTTTTACATTCTCTATGCGTTTAGATAAATGCATCAGTTTAGTCACTCAGTTGTGTCTGACTGTGACTCCATGGACTGCAGCACATCAGGCTTCCCCGTCCATCACCAACTTCAGAGCTTGTTCAAACTCATGTCTGTTGAGTCAGTGATGCCATCCAACCATCTCATACTCTGTCATCCCCTTCTCCTCCTGCCTTCAATCTTTCCCAGCATTGGGGTCTTTTCCAATGACTCTGATAAATGCATAATGACATGTATTTATCTATAGTATCATACAGAGTGATTTCACTGCCCTAAAATTCTTCTGTGCTCTACCTATTCATCCTCCACCCCAAACCCCTAGCAAGCATTGATGATTTTACTATCCCCATAGTTTTTTTTTTTCCAGAATGTCATTTAGTTGAATTCATATAACATGCAATCTTTCCAGATGAGCTTCTTTCACTTAGTAATATTCATCTAAGTTCCCTCTGTGTCTTTTCATGGTTTGATAACTCTTTTCCATTTGTCACTGAGTAATATTCCATTTCCTGAATATGCCACCATTTATTTATCCATTATTTCTACTGAGGGACATTTTCGTGGCTTCCAAGTTTTGGCCACTATAAATAAAGATGTTGTAAACCTCTGTGTGCAGGGTTAATGTGAGCATAAGTTTTCAGCTCATTTGCATAAATACTAAGAAACATTGCTTAATCATATAGTACAGTTATGTTTAGTTTTGTATGAAACTGACAAACTCTCTTCCAAACTGGTTATTCCATTTTTCATTTCTTGGAGCAAGAAATTACATTTCCTGTTAATGCACATCCTTGCCAACATTTGGTGTTTTCTGCATTCTGGATTTTGTCCATTCTGTTAGGTGCATAGTGGCATCTCACTACTGATGACATAATGTGGAGCATATTTCATAAGCTCACTTGTCATTTTGTACATCGTATTTTGTAAAGTATCTGCTATTGTCTTTGATCTACTTATTGGATTGCTTATTTTCTTACAGTTGAGTTTTTATAGTTCTTTTTATTTTGGATAATAATCTTTTATCAGCTATGTCTTTTGGAAATAGATATAGTTCCCAGGCCATTTTTTTTTTTCATGTTTTGACACTATATTTTGTAGAATAGAAATTTTTAATTTTAATGAAATCTAGCTTATTATTTTTTTTTTGCTTCATGTATTTTTTTTATTTTTTTTAATTTAAAAGTCATTACCAAATTCAAGGTTGTCTAGAATTTCCCCTTTGTTATCTTCTATGCTACCTATAAATTTTATGATTCTGCATTTTGCATTTAGATCTGTGATATATTTTGAGTTAAGTTTTGTAAGGGACATTACAGTCTGTGTTTAGATATATATATATATATATATTTTTTTAACATGTGGTTGTCTAGATGTTCCAGCTCCATTTGCTGAGAAGACTATCTTTTCTCCATCGTTTGTCTGTCAAAGTTTATTTGACTGTATTTATGTGTCTATTTCTGGACCCTCTGTTCTTTTTTGTTCTGGACCCTCTGTTCTTTCTGTTGATCTATTTGTCTGCTTGTTCATTAATACCATATTGTCTTGAGTACTGTACCTTTATAGTAAGTTTTGAACTCAAGTTGTATTAGTCCACCAATTTTGTCCTTTTCTTTCAATATTGAGTTGGCCAAAGTTTGCTTTTTAATTATACCTTATAGGCCAAAGTTTAGCAAACTGAAGTCAGGCTGACTATAACATTTTTAGGAATAAAACTAAATGACTACAAATAAAAGTACAGCACTCTTACAAATTTAGGAAAATATGTGTTTTAATGAGACTTAATATTATATAAATCTAGATATATATTTAATGCCTGACAAATTTGGCCTATGCTCCTTTTTTATTTGGTTGCATTGCTTAATAATAGGGGTTGAAAATTTCTCTCTGTGGGAAGGGGAGGGAAGCAGAGACCTTCTGATACCTCAAGGAACTGAGAGTCACAGAATATGAATGATTTGCTCAAGATAACTCAGTTGAGGCAATGCCAGAGCCAGAAATCAAGTGTTCAGCTGCCCTCTCTTACTGTTTGGAATTCTTATCATTTCCCATGGAAAGCACTGGACATCTTGTTGTTATGAAAGCATCATAAAAAAATAAAAAGCTTAAAATATGTTTAATCAGATGGCAAAGCATTTTAAAGAGAAGTTTCCTGAAAAAGTAGAGCAGAATGCAGTCTGTGCTGTTTCCAGACTAGCAAACACATGTACACCTTTCAGGGCATATATTAAGAACCTGGTGGCTTTAGGTGGTAAGAGTGCTAAAGGTATTTGATGGGCAATTCTCCATAACTGACTTCATCTCCTAAAAGAGAATCTGCTCACTTCTCCAATCAGCCTTGATGATACCCCTGCACTATCTACTCCATCTACATGCAAGTTTTCAAAAAGGCCAAATGAAGACACTACTTCATGTGGAAACACACAGGGATAAGTGTTGAATGTGAGACTGTATAATATTCAGAATTTAGCAAACAGGCTTAACTGAGTAGAGAAGGCATTTTTCTCCCCAGAGAGGGGAAACTAAACATAAAAAGTGCAAACTGTACTCTGGAGAAAATTCTATCCAGTTACATACCAATTTGTGTTACTGAATCATAAAACTATAGACGGCAAAGAGATTTTCCACCTCAGCCCCATCACATCATGGTAATAATTACTACCACATATGAAATGCACAAAATGTGCTTTTTCCTGTGCAGAATTTATATTATCTGATGTAGTCTTAATGAAGTTGCTCAGTCATGTCTGACTCTTGTTACCCCATGGACTATAGCCTACCAGGCTCTTCTGTCCATGGGATTTTCCAGGCAAGAATACTGGAGTGGGTTGCTATTTCCTTCTCCAGGGGATCTTCCTGACCCAGGGATCGAACCCAGGTCTCCAGCATTGTAGGTAGATGCTTTTACCACCTGAGCCACAGGGAAGTCATGTTGTCTTAAAACCCTAAGAAACTGGAATTCTTATTCTATTCATCTAGTCTAATTTCCCAGCTTCCTGCTAATCATCCTTTATTTGGCTGCTGATAAAGATTTCTTCCATGAATGTTCAGTACCTGACATATGATAGGTACTCCAAAACTAATGGATGAATCACTAGCCTTTGATTTGGTATATCAACATGTTTATTGAATTATTAAATATTTGATTTGGACAACAAAAATGTCAGATTCTCTTTATGGTTCAAAACTAGCCAAATATCTCAAAATACAGAGTCACCATATTCTCTATCCTTTAGAATATTAGCCTCTCACAGCCATAAAAATGAAGATATAAATTTAGCTTCCAGGGAAGGTCCAATGTTAATGGGCTCTGATATGAATAGACAGTAAGTGTTTTATACCATTTAGCAACCACTGAATGCCTCCTCTGTGCTTTGCCTGTGTTAAGTAATTAAGAGATGTGAGAGAAGAAATGGCATGGGATTGGCATTCAAAGGCTTTACAAGTAATTTGGAAGATTGGGTCATTCACTTAAAACTATGAGACCAATTCTAATGTAAGGAAGAACAAAAGTGACAAATCTATCTTATAATTAAGGAATGGTTCAGAAGTAGGAATATATAAAGACTATTATTACACCAAATCTTACCAGTCATTCAAGCTCTTAAGGCTCATCTAGTAAATCAAGACATTTTGAACTAATTTCACCAACTAAAATATCTTTGCATTGTGATGTTCATCTTCAATAGTTTAACACTACATGAGTAAACAAAACCTGTATGAATAAGTTTCAAAAATTTTTTTTCTGACTATGTGGCATGCAGGATCTTTGTTCCCCAACCAGGGATTGAGCCTGTAACCCTTGCAGTAGAAGTGCAGAGTCTTAACTGAGGCTGCCAAGGAAGTCCATCAAATTTCAATTATATAATTTAGAGTGCTTAAATATAAAACCAAAAATGTTGTTATTGTTCAGTCACAAGTGTCTTTTAATTTCATGACTGCAGTCACTGATTTTAGAGCCCAAGAAAATAAAATCTGACACTTTTTCCACTTTTCTTCCATTTACTATTAGCCATGAAGTGATAGGAACAGATGCCAAGATCTTAGTTTTTCTGAATGTCGAGTTTCAAGCCAGTTTTTTGACTCTCCTCTTTCACCCTCATCAAGAGGCTCTTTAGTTAGTTCCTCTTCACTTTCTGCCATTAGAGTGGTATCATCTGCATATGTTGACATTTCTCCTGGCATTCTTGATTCCAGCTTGTGATTTATCCAACCCTCCATTTTGCCTGATGTACTCTGCATATAAATTAAATAAGCAGAGTGACAATATACAGCCTTATCGAAGTCCATTCCAAATTTTGAACTTTTCAGTTGTTCCATGTCCAGTTCTGTTGCTTCTTGACCCACATTCAGGTTTCTCAGGAGACAGGTCAGGTGGTCTGATATTCCTTTCTCTTTAAGAATTTTCCATGATTGGTTGTGTTACACAGAGTCAAAGGTTTTCACGTATTAATGAAACAGACACTTTTTTTGTTTTTGTTTTTTTTTAATTTCCTTGCTTTCTCCACTATGTAATGACTGTTGCCAATTTGACTTCTGGTTCCTCTGCTTTTTCTAAACCCAGCTTGTACATCCGGAAGTTCTTGGCTCACATACAGCTGAAGCCTAGCTTGAAGGGTTTCAAGTATAACCTTGCTAACATGTGAAATGAGTGCAATTGTACACTAGTTTGAACTTTCTTTGGCATTGCCCTTTGGGATTGGAATGAAAACTGACCTTTTCTAGTCCGGTAACCACTGCTGAGTTTTCCAAATTTGATGACATATTGAGTGTAGCACTCTAACAACATCTTTTCTATCAAATCAAAAAAACTGGACTGATGACAGAAGTTTAACTTTTCCTTGAAAATTCTGAAGATAAATGATGGCTTATGAAGAATCCATGTTTGACTCAGCTTTATGTGTCCCCCTGGAGTGCACAAATTCCTATTCAGTTGCATAATTTAAGAATGTAAATTTCTGAAATTGACCTGTCTCTGGCAGTATTGGCCAGCCACAGAAATTGTGTGGAAAACTGAGCTTCTGTTTTGATCTGCTTCTGAAATCAAGCATTGTGGTCTGTCTCTGAAATCAATTGTACCACAGAGATTATATTAATTTTTCTGAGCTTTTCTTTCAAACTAGGAATGGCAAATGCCATTATACTTCACAAATCTTATAAGTTAACATTTTTTGAGCTTCTAATGTACATTATTAGATCCTGAAGCATGGCCGAGAGGGGCTACCCCTCACCCAAGGTCAGGAGTGGAAAACGAGAGTGCCAGGCTGCATCAACACAGGAGCGGCCCAGAGGAGCTACCCACATCCAAGGTCAGGGGTGGCTGCTGAGAGGAGCTACCTCATATCCAAGGAGGAGCTGCTGCGTGGGTGCAGGAGGGCCAAGATGAGCTACCCCATGCCTGAGGTCAGGGGCAGCGACTAAGAGGAGCTACCACATGCCCGAGGTCAGGGGCAGCCAGCCGAGAGGAGCTACCCTACATCCAAGGTCAGGAGGGGTGGCCCTCATCAAGGTAAGGAGCAGTGGCATTGCTTTGCTGGAACAGCTGTGAAGAGATACCCCACGACCAAGGTAAGAGAAATCCAAGTAAGATGGTAGGTGTTGTGAAAGAGCATCAGAGGGCAGACACACTGACACCATAATCATAGAAAACTAGTCAGTCTAGTCACATGGACCACAGCCTGGTCTAACTCAATGGAACTAAGCCATGCCTTGTGGGGCCACTCAAGACGGGTGGGTCATGGTGGAGAGGTCTGACAGAATGTGGTCCACTGGAGAAGGGAATGGCAAACCACTTCAGTATTCTTGCCTTGAGAATCCCACAAACAGTATGAAAAGGAAAAAAGATAGGATACTGAAAGTGGAACTCCCCAAGTCAGTCCAGCTCAGTTCAGTGGCTCAGTCATGTCCAACTCTTTGCAACCCCATGAATCGCAGCATGCCAGGCCTCCCTATCCATCACCAACTCCCAGAGATCACTCAGACTCACATCCATCGAGTCAGTGATGTCATCCAGCCATCTCATCCTCTGTCGTCCCCTTCTTCTCCTGCCCCCAATCCCTCCCAGCATCAAAGTCTTCCCCAATGAGTCAACTCTTTGCATGAGGTTGCCAAAGTACTGGAGTTTCAGCTTTAGCATCATTCTTTCCAAAGAAATCCCAGGGCTGATCTCCTTCAGAATGGACTGGTTGAATCTCCTTGCAGTCCAAGGGACTCTCAAGAGTCTTCTCCAACACCACAGTTCAAAAGCATCAATTCTTCGGTGCTCAGCTTTCTTCACAGTCCAACTCTCACATCCATACATGACTACTGGAAAAACCATAGCCTTGACTAGACGGATCTTAGTCAGCAAAGTAATGTCTCTGCTTTTGAATATGTTATCTAGGTTGGTCATAACTTGCCCAATATGCTACTGGAGATCAGTGGAGAAATAACTCCAGAAAGAATGAAGGTATGGAGTCAAAGCAAAAACAATACCCAGCTGTGGATGTGACTGATAATAGAAGCAAGGTCCGATGCTTTAAAGAGCAATATTGCATAGAAACCTGGAATGTCAGGTCCATGAATCAAGGCAAATTGGAAGTAGTCAAACAGGAGATGTCAAGGGTGAACGTCGACATTCTAGGAATCAGTGAACTAAAATGGACTGGAATGGGTGAATTTAACTCAGATGACCATTATATCCACTACTGCGGGCAGGAATCCCTCAGAAGAAATGGAGTAGCCATCATGGTCAACAAAAGAGTCCGAAATGCAGTACTTGGATGCAATCTCAAAAACGACAGAATGATCTCTGTTCATTTCCAAGGCAAACCATTCAATATCACAGTAATCCAAGCCTATGTCCCAACCAGAAACACTGAAGAAGCTGAAGTTGAATGATTCTATGAAGACCTACAAGACCTTTTAGAATTAACATCCAAAAAAGATGTCTTTTTCATTTTAGGGGACTGGAATGCAAAAGTAGGAAGTCAAGAAACACCTGGAGTAACAGGCAAATTTGGCCTTGGAGTACGGAATGAAGGAGGGCAAAGCTAATAGAGTTTTGCTGAGAAAATGCACTGGTCATAGCAAACACCCTCTTGCAACAACACAAGGGAAGACTCTACACATGGACATCACCAGATGGTCAACACCGAAATCAGATTGATTATATTCTTTGCAGCCAAAGATGGAGAAGCTCTATACAGTCAGCAAAAACAAGACAGGGAGCTGACTGTCACTCAGATCATGAACTCCTTATTGCCAAATTCAGACTGAAATTGAGGAAAGTAGGGAAAACCACTAGACCATTCAGGTATGACCTAAATCATATTCCTTATAATTATATAGTGGAAGTGAGAAATAGATTTAAGGACTAGATCTGATAGATAGAGTGTCTGTTGAACTATGGACTGAGGTTCATGATATTGTACAGGAGAGAGGGATCAAGACCATCCACATGGAAAAGAAATGCAAAAAAGCAAAATAGCTGTCTGGGGAGGCCTTACAAATAGCTGTGAAAAGAAGAGAGGTGAAACTAAGGAGAAAAGGAAAAATATAAGCATCTGAATGCAAAGTTCCAAAGAAGAGCAAGAAGAGATAAGAAAGTCTTCCTCAGCGATCAATGAAAATAAATAGAGGAAAAGAACAGAATGGGAAAGACTAGAGATCTCTTCAAGAAAATTAGAGATACCAAGGGAGCATTTCATGCAAAGATGGGCTCGATAAAGGACAGAAATGGTCTGGACCTAACAGAAGCAGAAGATATTAAGAAGAGGTGGCAAGAATACACAGAAGAACTGTACAAAAAAGAGCCTCACAACCCAGATAATCACGATGGTGTGATCACTCACCTAGAGCCAGACATCCTGGAATGTGAAGTCAAGTGGGCCTTAGAAAGCATCACTACGAACAAAGCTAGCGGAGGTGATGGAATTCCAGTGGAGCTATTTCAAATCCTGAAAGATGATGCTGTGAAAGTGCTGCACTCAATACGCCAGCAAAACTCAGCAGTGGCCACAGGACTGGAAAAAATCAATTTTCATTCCAATCCCAAAGAAAGGCAATGACAAAGAATGCTCAAACTACCACACAATTGCACTCATCTTACATGCTGGTAAAGCAATTCTTAAAATTCTGTAAGCCAGGCTTCCGCAGTAAGTGAACCATGAAGTTCCAGATGTTCAACCTGGTTTTAGAAAAAGTAGAGGAACCAGAGATCAAATTGCCAACATCTGCTGGATCATCAATAAAGCAAGAGAGTTCCAGAAAAACATCTATTTCTGCTTTATTGACTATGCCAAAGCCTTTGACTCTGTGGATCACAATAAACTGTGGAATATTCTGACAGAGATGGGAATACCAGACCACCTGACCTGCCTCTTGATAAACATATATGCAGGTCAGGAAGCAACAGTTAGAACTGGACATGGAACACAGACTGGTTCCAAATAGGAAAAGGAGTATGTTAAGGCTATATATTGTCACCCTGCTTATTTAACTTAAATGCAGAGTACATCATGAGAAATGCTGGGCTGAAAGAAGCAAAAGCTGGAATCAAGATTGCAGGGAGAAATATCAATAACCTCAGATATGCAGATGACACCATGCTTATGGGAGAAAGTGCAGAGGAACTAAAAAGCCTCTAGATGAAAGTGAAAGAGGATAGTGAAAAAGTTGCCTTAAAGCTCAACATTCAGAAAACTAAGATCATGTCATACGGTCCCATCACTTCATGGGAAATAGATGGGGAAACAGTGGAAACAGTGTCAGACTTCATTTTCTTGGTCTCCAAAATCACTGCTGATGGTGATTGCAGCCATGAAATTAAAAGATGTTGGCTCCTTGGAAGGAAAGTTATGACCAACCTAGATAACATATTGAAAAGCAGAGATATTACTTTGCCAACAAAGGTCCATCTAGTCAAGGCTATGGTTTTTCCATTGGTCATGTATGGATGCGAGTGTTGGACTATGAAGAAAACTGAGTGCCGAAGAATTTATGCTTTTGAACTGTGGTGTTGGAGAAGACTCTTGAGAGTCCCTTGGACTTCAAGGAGATCCAACCAGTCCATTCTGAAGATCAGCTCTGGGTGTTCTTTGGAAAGAATGATGCTGAAGCTGAAACTCCAGTACTTTGCCCACCTAATGCAAAGAGTTGACTCATTGGAAAAGACCCTGTTGCTGGGAGGGATTGGGGGCAGGAGGAAAAGGGGACGACAGAGGATGAGATGGCTGGATGGCATCACCGACTCAATGCACATGAGTTTGATGAACTCTGGATGTTGTTGATGGACAGGGAGGCCTGGCTTGCTGTGATTCATGGGGTCACAAAGAGTTGGACACGACTGAGTTATTGAACTGAACTGAACAGATCTAAGGGATTACAGAAATATTATGTAATTAGTAATTTTTGACATGATCATATCACTGGATATTAAAAAAAAAAAGAAACTTTCACTATGGGACAGTAAGTGCTATGATAGACATACTACTAGGAGCTCATGTGAACCCAGGAGACAAAATGACGCAAAGTAAGCAGAACCATGTAAAATTTCAACAAATTTGTAGAAGCATAGAATGGTGATTTTAAACCCCAGTGGTTCTCTTTGGGAGTATTTTGTAATATCCAGTGATACATAAGTTCTGTTATTTATGTAATGAACACAGGTATATTACCTACTTACTGTGTACCAGGCCCAAGGATAGATATCAGGGATAAAGAGGGTCAAGGTAAATAAGGTCACTGTTCTTGTCAACCTAGCAACCTATGTAGAATGGTTAAATACACATTATTTAACCAGAATGATGATGATTGTTAAAAAAGAAAAAAATAAATAAAGTAATCCTGAGTCTGTTCAGAGCATCAGCAAAGTCCCTCTTATGAATTGCAAGCAATAATGGTTGGGCTGGTACCAAAGCTGAAGAGGAATTTCCTGTGACAGTTGAGTTTATTGGAAGAAAGTGAGGAGGTAGCAGTGGCAGAGCCTGGTATTCTCTCTCATTTCAAGGAGAGAAACAAACTTGAAAGATGATCCAACTCCTTACTAACTCTTAGCATGGACTCCTCTCAACTTTCATTTACCCACATATTTTCTCTGATCTTCAAAGTACTCTACCTTGAAGATGAGTGATGGCTTAAATGGACAAGAAAGGTACAGTGATGTTATTTATTTATCAACTCATGTAGATATGAAGGAAGTGGTGAGTATGGGTTAGCCTCAGTCATGTCTGACTCTTTGCAACCCCATGGACTATAGCCCACCAGGCTCCTCTGTCCATGGAATTCTCCAGATAAGAACATGGAAGTGGATTGCCATTTCCTTCTCCAGGGTATCTTCCTGACCCAGGACTTGAAGCCACATCTCCTGCATTGCAGGTGGATGCATAACCACCTGAGATACTAGGGAAGCCCACAAAAATCACAAAACACAATGTGACAGGTATATCTTGACATCCTGATCACCCATGGGTATTTCCCAATAATACACAGTGAGATCTTAGAATCACAGATGCTAGGAACAGAAGGTCACCTTATAAAGGATTGATTCTATTAATTTACTAATGAAAAATAGGATAGCTCGGGTGAGCTTAGATTTATTCAGTTTCAAGACATAGTTGAAACTGGCAGCCATATTTCTTATGATTTCATTTACACAATAAGCTTCACCCACTGTACAATATAACTTTCTAGGGTGATGGAAATGTTCCATATATTCACCGTCCAGGGTGGTAGCCATCACCACCAACAATAACTGGCCTTTAATCACTTAAATTATGACTAATGTGACTGAGAACTAATATTTAAAAGTTTTCTAAAATTTTAATACATTTAAATTTAAATAGCCAAATGTGGTTCAGTTCAGTTCAGTTCAGTCCAGTTCAGTCGCTCAGTTGTGTCTTACTTTTGTGACCCCATCGACTGCAGTGCTCCAGGCCTCCCTGTCCATCACCAACTCTCGGAGTTTACTCAAACTTATGTCCATTGAGTCAGTGATGCCATCCAACCATCTCATCGTCTGTCATCCCCTTCTCCTCCCACCTTCAATCTTTCCCAGCATCAGGGTCTTTTCAAATGAGTCAGCTCTTCACATCAGGTGGCTAAAGTATTGGAATTTCAGCTTCAACATCAGTTCTTCCAATGAATATTCAGGACTGATTTCCTTTAGGGTGGAATGATTGGATCTCCTTGCAGGCCAAGGGACTCTCAAGAGTCTTCTCCAACACTACAGTTCAAAAGCATCAATTTGGAACTCACCTTTCTTCACAGTCCAACTCTCACATCCATACATGACCACTGGAAAAACCATAGCCTTGACTAGATGGACCTTTGTTGGCAAAATAATGTCTCTGCTTTTTAATATGCTATCTAGGTTGGTCATAACTTTTCTCCCAAGGAGTAAGCATCTTTTAATTTTATGGCTGCAGTCACCATCTGCAGTGATTTTGGAGCCCCCCCAAAATAAAGTCTGACACTGTTTCCCCATCTATTTCTCATGAAGTGATGGGACTGGATGCCATGATCTTTGTTTTCTAAATATTGAAGTTTAAGCTAACTTTTTCACTCTCCTCTTTCACTTTCAGCAAGAGGCTCTTTAGTCTTCATTTTCTGCCATAAGGGTGGTGTCATCTGCATATCTGAGGTTATTGATATTTCTCCCTACAATCTTGATTCCAGCTTTTGCTTCATCCAGCCCAGCGTTTCTCATGATGTACTCTGTATATAAGTTAAATAAGCAGGGTGACAATATACAGCCTTGATGTACTCCTTTTCCTGTTTGGAACCAGTCTGTTGTTCCATGTCCAATCCTAACTGTTGCTTCCTGACCTGCATACAGATTTCTCAAGAGGCAGGTCAGGTGGTCTTTTTTTTTTTTTTTTTAGGTGGTCTTGTATTTCCATCTCTTTCAGAATTTTCCATAGTTTATTGTGATCCAACAGTCAAACGCTTTGGCATAGTCAATAAAGCAGAAATAGATGTTTTTCTGGAACTCTCTTGTTTTTTCAATGACCCATCAGCAATTTTATCTCTGGTTCCTCTGCCTTTTCTAAATCCAGCTTGAACATCTAGAAGTTCACAGTTCACATACTGTTGATGCCTTACTTGGAGAATTTTTAGCATTACTTGACTACTATGTGAGTTGACTGTAATTTTGCAGTAGTTTTTTGGCATTGCCTTTCTTAGGTATTGAAATGAAAACTGACCTTTCCCAATCCTGTGGCCACTGCTGAGTTTTCCAAATTTGCTGGCATATTGGAAGCAGCACTTTTATAGCATCATTTTTTATTTCTTGAAATAGCTCAACTGAAAATCCATCACCTCCACTAGCTTTGTTTGTAGTGATGCTTCCTAAAGCCCTCTTGACTTCACATTCCAGGATGTCTGACTCTAGGTGAGTGATTGCACCATTGTGGTTATCTGGGTCTTGAAGATCTTTTTTGTGGCGTTCTTCTGTGTATTCTTGCCACCTCTTGTTAATATCTTCTCCTTCTGTTATGTCCATACCATTTCCATACCAAATGTGACTAGTGGCTATTATATTGGATAGTGCAGCTGTAGTACATGCATCTTATATAAGATAATTTATCTTATTTACAATCAGAGAGTTCTTTTTATTTTAAAGTTATTGACCATATAAAAGAGTAAAATAATACAGTTTGCAGCAACATGGATGGACCTAGAGACTGTCATATTGAGTGAAGTAAGTTAGACATAGAAAGAAATATTATATGATATGGTTTTTAGGTGAAAAAATGACTTATTTACAAAATACATGTAGAGTTACAGATGTAAAAAAACCACTCATGTTTATCAGGGGATAAGGGGGATGGATAACTTGGGAGATTAGGCTTGACCTATGCATATTATTATATATAAAATAGATAGCCAATAAGAATCTCCTATATAGCACAGGGAATACCACTCAATACTGCATAATAGCCTATATGGGAAAAGAATCTTAAAAATTATATATATATATAAATTATAAATTATTATATATATATATATATATATATATAACTGATTCACTTTGCTCTACACCTGAAACTAGCACAACATTGTAAATCAACCATTCTCCAGTAGAAAGTTTAAAGAAATAAACAAATGAAAACATCTGATTCATTCACAGGACTGTTATAAGACTGAAGGGAAACAAAAAGCATGTAAGGACTGTCAAATATCCTCACATTGTTGGACCATAATAATACTTGTTTATGGTATCTATTTTTAGTTACATAAACAGTGAATTTCAAATACAGTTTTTAATTGGTACGAGATGGGGGAGGCTGGTGGGCTGCCATCTATGGGGTCGCACAGAGTCGGATATGACTGAAGCGACATAGCAGCAGCAAGCTGTATATTATGGGCTTCCCCAGTGGTTGAGATGGTGAAGAATCTGCCAGCAATGAAGGAGAACTTGGTTTGATCCCTGAGTGGGGAAAATCTGCTGGAGAACGAATGGCAACCCACTCCAATATTCTTGCCTGGAGAATTTCATGGGCAGAGGAGCCTGGTGGACTACAGTCCATGGGGTCACAAAGAGTTGGATATGACTGAGTGATTAACACACAAAAGCTGTATATATATATATATATATATATATATATATATTTAAACTATTTGTTTGATAACATATTGTGTATATGGGTGGAACTATCACCACAATCATATAAGAAATAAAATATGCATCACTCAAAAAAAGTTTTCAGATGCCCTTTTGTAATCTCTCCCTTCTGCCAGTCTTTTTCCTTCCTACTCTCTCTCAACACCTAGATGGCCACTTATCTTATTTCTATGACTATAGATCAGTTTGAATTTTGGAAAATTTTACATAAATTGAATAACACAGTAGATTCTCTTTCTAGTCTGAATTATTTGACTCAGAATAATTATTTTGAGATTCACCCATGTTGTGGTATGTTGTAATATTTCATTATATTGATTAGTCATTTTCCATTATATAGATATATTCCCATTTTTTTCCCTTAAAGATAACTTTATTGTTCTTTAAACTTTTTATTTCGTATTGGGGTATAGCTGATTAACAGTGTTGTGATTTGTTTCAGGTGAACAGTGAAGAGACTCAGCCGCACATATACATGTATCCATTCTCCCCCCAAACCCCCTTCCCATTCAGGCTGCCACATAACATTGAACAGAGTTCCATGGGCTATAAGTAGTCCTTAGTTAGTTATCCATTTAAAATATAACACTGTGCACATGGCCACCCCAAAGTAACTATCCCTTCTCCCTCATCCTTTCCCCTGGCAACCACAAGTTTGTTCTCCACAAGTTTGTTCTCTGATTCTGTGTATCTCTTTCTCCTTAGTGAATTGTATTTATATCATTCCTTCCCCACACACACACATGTAATGGATGTCATATAATATTTCTCCTCTGTCTGACTTACTTCACTTAGTATGATAATCTTTAGGTCCATTCATGTTGCTGCAAAAGGCATTATCCCAATATATTAGTCATCAGTTGATAAGCATTTGGATTCTTCCCAGGTCTTGGCTGCTAAAAAATAAACCTGTTATAAAATTTTATGTATAAGTTTTTACTTAGGTCTGAATATTTCTCGTTGTGATTGTATCAATTTTTGCTTCCTTTATTTTGATTTTTTTAAATTAAGTGGGAAAATATTTACAATTGCTTTTTTCTCTGAATGAATGAGGTCAATTTAATGAAATGACTATTCTTATATTTGATAGGCTCCTTTTTATATACTATGTTTTTATTCATTCTTTTATTTGTAACCTATTTTTGTCTTTTTATTTACAGTAGGTTTCCTGTAGGTAATCCATACTTTTGTCTTGCTTTTTATCCAACTTTTAATTGGATATCTGACTTTTAATTGGAACAGACTATTTCTATTTATTGTAATTATTGATATGATGGGGTTTAACTTTACCATATTGCTACTTGATTTCTATTTGGCCAAATGAGTTTTGTTCTCCTTTTCTAACTTCTTTTGAAATAATTGTTTGTTTGTTTGTTTTTTAATGACTCTTTTATCTCTTTTGTGCCTTGTTAGCTATACCTCTTTGTCTTGGGACTTTAGTGGTTGTTTACAGTTTATTTTTAAGATTTCTCCAACTTACAGCAGTCTTCCTTCCAGTGATATTATGCCACATATAGCACAAAAATATTTCAATTGTATAATTATTTCCTTATGAAATTTAAATTATTTTTGGCATTTATATGACTTTATATATGTTTTAATATTTATACTACAAATGCACTTAATCTATTATTTTTATAATATAGTATATTTTTCTTTGTATAGGTCTAGTTTTTTCTTCTGCATGTAGGAGTTCCTTTATCACATCTTATAACGCATGTATGCTGGTGATGAACTCTTTCATCTTTTTTTTTTTTTTTCATTGATGGAAGATGTCTTTTACTGGATAAATGTTTCTTTTTTCTTTTAATAATTTAAAGGTGATTGTCTGTTCTCTTTCCTTTTACATTGGTCCAAACAAGAAATGTACTATCGTTTTATCTTTGTTCTTTCATTCATAATATGTTTTCCACTTCAATCCTCTGGCTAGCTGCTATCCAGATTTTTCTCTTAATGGATGGATTTGAGAAATTGTTAGTTTTGTTCAGGTTGGGATGATCGGAAGTCACTGCAATTTTTGAATTGAGGTGTTTGGTTTTCATCAAATTTGGAAAATATACGGCCAATATTTTCACAAGTACTTGCTTTTTTTATTTTCTGACTCCTTCAGGGATTATAAATATAGTTCAGTTATTTCCACTACCTACATTCTCCCAGGGTTCTCATTCTGTCTCTTTTCTTCTTTCGTTGTTTCATTTTGAGGTTTCTATTGCAATAACTTTAAATCACTTCCTTCTGTGGTATTGAGTCTGCCATTGATACCATTCACTATATTTTTCATGGTAGACTTTGTAATTTTCATCTCTACTGGTTCCTTTTATGTTGAGTTTATAGCTTTCATGTCTCTTCTTAACATGTTCAATATTTCCTCCCACTTCTTAAACATATCAGATGCAATTATAATAACTGTTTCAGTGTCCTGATCTACCAGTTCTATGATCTGTGTAATTTCTGAGTCAGTTTCCCTTGATTTATTTTTCTTTTCATTATTAATTTTATTTTCTTGCCTTTTTTTTGTACTCCTAGATTGTAGACTTGTTCAGTCCTGAATATTTTTGTTCCTATATCTTATAAATATTAATTCAGTTTTATTCTGGGATACAGTTATGTCATTTGGAAACATTTTGATCCTTTCAGGTCTTGCTATAAAGCCTTGTTAGGTAGGATAAAAACAACATTTGTTCTAGGATTAATTTTTCTTTACTTCAGAGACAAAGCATTTCTCTATTGATGCCCCATAAATTATGAGGAATTTCACCCTCGCTGGTGGATACACAAACTCTCTCTGACTCTGTGTGAGCTCTGTAGGTTGTTCCCTCTTATCCTTTAGGTAGTTTTTTCCCCAGTTGTAGGAAGCATCCTCATATTCATATACTCAGCTGAATATTCAATTGGTTTGCTTTGCAGAATCCAAACTGTCCGTGTAGCTCTCTCCTCTCAAATATTCTGCCCTGCACACTTTAGCCACCTGGCTTCCCTGGACTTTCAACTCCATCTCTTCAACTCAAGATTTCCACTGAGCTTCTTCTGGGCTTACAGCTCCTACAAACTGGAAATCCTATCTTGGAAGTAAGCAGGGACAATCAAAAGGCTCCTGTCATTTGATCCTTTCTTATGTACAGGAATTACTGTCCTTTATACGTTGATGCTCAGCATCTTGAAACCAGTGTTTTATATATTCTGTCTATACTGCTGCTACTAAGTCACTTCATCATGTCCAACTCTGTGTGACCCCATAGATGGCAACCCACCAGGCTCCTCTGTCCCTGGGATTCTTCAGGCAAGAATACTGTAGTGGGCTGCCATTTCCTTCTCCAATGCATGCTTGCATGCGAAGTTGCTTCAGTCGTCTCTGACTTTGGGTAATCCTACAGACAGCAGCCCACCAGGCTCTTCTGTTCACCGGATTCTCCAGGCAAGAACACTAGAGTGGGTTGCCATCTACTTCTCCATATTCTGTCTATATGTTGATTCAAATGGAAAGGTACATCTGGTGGCTATCACCCTATCTTGGCTAGAAGGAGAAGTGTCCAAATCACTGTGTTTTTTATGACTTCTTGATAACCTTTACTCCACCTGACTTATAAATAAAATCAATAGAATATATATTTGATTGACTAGTAAATTGCTGCATTTGCCGTAAATTAGTTAAGTATTTCTTGAGAGTCTACTAGATGTGGAGACTACTCGCTGTTAAGAAACAGCTTTCTTTTTTGTTCTTCCATACTTCCTTTGCCCCTTGTTTATTAGATAAAACTTGAGCACAAAGGCAATGCAAAATAATAATAAAAATAATAGCTAATGTATTATCCAATGGAAAAGTACATTTAATATTCTAGGAGGGCTTCCCTGGTGGTTCATTTGTAAAGAATTTGCCTGCCAGACATGGGTTCTATCCATGGTCCAGGAAGATTCCCACATTCCATGGGACAACTAAGCCTGTGCTCTACAACTGAGCTCATGTTCTAAAGCCTGGGAGCCACAACTACTGAAGTCCAAATGCTCTAGAGCCTGTGCTCCACAATAAGAAAAGTCACTGCAATGAGAAGCTAGCATACAAGAACTAGACAGTAGCCCCCTCTCACCAAACTTAGCAAAAAGCTTTATGCAGCAAGGAAGACCCAGCACAGCCAAATAAATAAATATATGTATATAAAAAAGAACTATTTTAGGAAAATGAAGAAATTGATCAAATGTGCACATTTTGTATGAAAGGGAAATACAATGTGGAGAATTTAGTGTGAATGGTCTAAGGAAGTAGGAAATAATGGACTCCTTACAGCACAGTGTGAAAGATCAACTTCAATGTTCCTACCTACACAGAACTTGGAACCTGACCTACATTATTAAAAAATGCACAGTACAGTGAAGTATTTTGTAAGAAGATTTACTCCATGTATTTCACATTTCCCAAGTCTCAAGTTCCTAGAGTGTATGAGTAGAATCCAAAAGAGAGAGTTTATTAAATTGGTTTTGATCCATGTCAGGGACTCTATTCAAAGTTAACATGTCTCCACAGTAATAATTCTGTTCTTTCTTAAAACAGTGCCTTTAAAGGTAGGAAAGGAATGATTCCCTTCCCTTGGCCTTCTGTTCTTAGGAAGTTTGAAGAAGTTGCTAGTCCTTGTTCTTTCTGCCTTTTGCATCATGCCTTCTCAAGATACTCCTTGTCTTAATATTGCTCTCACCCCTACCAGTATTGTGCCTTTTATGGTTGTAGTATGCATTTAAATACAGGAGGGGAAGCTATGCCTACATGATGCATCATGTGGTCAATATTTCTCATCTTGACTTGGATGAACAGCTACCTTGTGCAATCTGAGGATCATTGCCTTCAAGGTGGTTTACTGGGCTCCCTGGAGTGTTGTTATTGTGTCCCCAATAGGTGAGAGTCCTGAGATCAGCTGGGAGGAGAAATGAAAATCATGGCAGTTTATCGTATTCCATTCATCATGTCATGCTTGTTAACATGCTGTTTTATAGCCACATTGCTCCACAGTAGACCCACTTCAGCAGCTTAGCTTAGCAGACCCACTTCAGTGTGCAAACTCTATATTTTTACTTTAATTTAAAGAAGATATGATATAAAGATAAATTAGTTTATGTTTCTCATTCACCAAAAGGAATTGTCCCTGGTAATTTACAGGTTATCAATCAAGATGGGACAGGAAGCTTCCCCAATGCATATTAAATATCATATTTACAAAGAGGGAAATGAGCAAGCACTACTAACAAATGTTCAATTTCACTTAACTTCTTAATTTCCAGAGAGACATGGTTGGAGCCACATGGACAGATGCTGATGTTTCAAAGAGCAATCACTGTCTGGTTTCGTGAACACCCAATGAGAGTGGGGTATACCAGTTTTCATAAGGTCCCTTCTGTGTCAAATGCTTCTTGCTCAATACCCAGATGAAATCTTTCTATGCTCTTTCTAAAGGGTTGTATAATTTTATAAATTTTAAACAAATTGATAGTGACAGATCAATCCTTTTCCCCCAACTTTTTAAAACATGAAGAAAGATGACAGCTTAGTATCTGCTGTTCACCTTTGCAATTTTTTTCAAAACCATTACATCAATCAAAACTTTATTTATTGAGTATCCAAAATGTGCACATCCCAATAGTATATGGGATGAAAACTAAATATGAAGTGATATACAATGTGACTCTGATCTTAAGCAGTATTAAAATTATAAATAGTGAAATGCTCCTGGTAATTAGTAACAAAGATAATAACTTATTGAATACATAACACCAAATGACATTATTATTTATCTTAAAATTTATCTCTAGTCTTCACAGTAAGTCTTCAAGTATGTATAACAGTCATTATCTTATAAATAAAGAAATTAATTAGCAAAGGTGGTTAAGTAACTTATCTATCCATGCACATACTAAGTAGAGCTAGAATGCACACTCCCTTCCATTTATTGTTCAAGTATTAATCCCATCACAACACATTAACTCTTTGTGTTAGTTTCCTTGGGTTGTTGTAACACGGTACTGAAACTCGGTGGCAAAAACAACATAAACTTATTTTCTCAATCTTCGGAGGCTAGAAGTCTGAAATCAAGGTGTCAGTAGGATTGACTCCCACTAGGAGCTCTGCTGCTGGTGTTGCTAAGTCGCTTCAGTCATGTCCGACTGTGTGCGACCCCATAGATGAAAGCCTACCAGACTCCTCCATCCCTGGGATTCTCAGGCAAGAATACTGGAGTGGGCTGCCATTTCCTTCCCCAATGCATGCATGCATGCTAAGTCGCTTCAGTCGTGTCCGACTCTATGCGACCCTATGGACAGCAGCCCACCAGGCTCCTCTGTCCACAGGATTCTCCAGGCAACAATACTGGAGTGGGTTGCTATTTCCTTCTCCACTAGGAGCTCTGAGGGAGAATCTATTCCATGCTTCGCCAGCCTCTGGTGGCTGCATTATCCTTGGTGTCCCCTGACTTCCAAAGGTCTAACTACAATCGTTGCCTCTATCTTCACATGGCATTCTCTACTTAGTTTTATCTGTGTCTCTCCTCTTCCTATGGGAATGTCAGTCATATAAGGACCCACTCTAACCAACTATGGATTTATCTTAATTTGAGTACATTTGCAAAGGCCAAATGTTTCCAAATATGGTCACATTTATAGATACTGGGGATTAAAATTACAACATATCTCCATCTTTAAAGGAAACAATTTAACCCAAAACATTCTTCAGATTTGCTCTATGTTGTATTATTCAAATTCATGATTAAGTGGAATATGGGATAAAGCTCTTTTAAACCCAGAATCTTTCACATAATATGTGGTCAAATAAATTCATGATGAATATCATCATCCCCAATTAGTATAACTTCATGCAATAAAAGCTGAAGTTAGTTCTAACATATCTTCTGAATTTATGACTAGAAAGGGAGATGATAGGATTTTCTTATAAGGAAAACAAAATAAGCTCATACTCCTGAGATTTAATACAAATACATAAAATTAAATACAATTAAAAATATATACAATTAAAAAATAAACAATTTCAAACTAGATTCTGGCCATATGAAACTCATAGAGAGACGCTAAACGAATAGGTACACCTACAATTTTACTATTAAGAAAGTGATGATTGCTACAAAGAATAAATAACTTCTTCCAGAGGTTTAACTACACTGGTTATAATGAATTGAAGTGCTGAGGCTCGGTTTTTACATAATTAAAGAATGAACTTTGGCATGTCAGAATACAAGAAATTATATACATACAACAATATGTGAACCATGAACTTCCAGATGTTCAAGCTGGTTTTGGAAAAGGCAAGGGAACCAGAGATCAAATTGCCAACATCCGCTGGATCATTGAAAAAGTAAGAGAGTACCAGAAAAACATCTATTTCTGCTTTTTTGACTATGCCAAAGCCTTTGACTATGTGGATCACAATAAACTGTGGAAAATTCTTCAAGAGATGGAAATACCAGACCATCTGACCTGCCTCTTGAGAAACCTGTATGCAGGTCAGGAAGCAACAGTTAGATCTGGACATGGAATGACAGACTGGTTCCAAATAGGAAAAGGAGTACGTCAAGGCTGTATATTGTCACCCTGCTTATTTAACTTTTATGCAGAGTACATCATGAGAAATGTTGGGCTGGAAGAAGCAAAAGCTGGAATCAAAATTTCTGGAAGAAATATCAATAACCTCAGATATGCAGATGACACCACCCTTATGGCAGAAAGTGAAGAGGAACTAGAAAGCCTCTTGATGAAAGTGAAAGGGGAGAGTGAAAAAGTTGGCTTAAAGCTCAACATTCAGAAAACGAAGATCATGGCATCTGGTCCCATCACTTCATGGCAAATAGACGGGAAAACAGTGGAAAAAGTGTCAGACTTTATTTTTTTGGGCTCCAAAATCACTGCAGATGGTGATTGCAGCCATAAAATTCAAAGAAGTTTACTCCTTGGAAGAAAAGTTATGACCAACCTGGACTGCATATTAAAAGGCAGAGACATTACTTTGCCAACAAAGGTCCATCTAGTCAAGGCTATGGTTTTTCCAGTGGTCATGTATGGATGTGAGAGTTGGACTGTGAAGAAAGATGAGCGCCAAAGAAGTGCTGCTTTTGAACTGTGGTGTTGGAGAAGACTCTTCAGAGTCCCTTGGACTGCAAGGAGATCCAACCAGTCCATCCTAAAGGAGATCATTTCTGGGTGTTCATTGGAAGGACCGATGCTGAATCTGAAACTCCAATACTTTGGCCACCTCATGCAAAGAGGTGACTCATTGGAAAAGACCCTGATGCTGGGAGGGATTGGGGGCAGGAGGAGAAGGGGATGACAGAGGATGAGATGGCTGGATGGTATCACCAACTCGGTGGACATGAGTTTGGGTAAACTCTGGGAGTTGGTGATGGACAAGGAGGCCTGTTATGCTGCGATTCATGGGGTCGCAAAAAGTCAGACACGAATGAATGACTGAACTGGACTGAACTGATATGTGCGTGTGTGTGTGTGTGTGTGTGTGTGTGTGTGTGTGTGTGTGTGTGTGTGTGTATGGATTTGAAACCAAATGTGCTCTGGAGAAAGGAATGGCAATCAATTCCAGTTCTTGCCTGGAGAATTCCATGGACAGTAGCTTGGGGGCCTACAGTCCTTGAGGTCACAAAAGGTCAGATACGACTAAAAGATTTTCACTTAACTTCACATATGCATTTATAGGGGTTTGAAAGTATTCTCCATACAATATTTTACCCCAAAGACTTTATTACTGCAATAAAATGCATTTCTTATAATGCATCTCTTGACATATTTTTGATGATTTGTAACAAACTGAACCATCATCACTTCACTGGAGTCCTTATTTGTTGATTTCTTATGCAATGAAATATCATCTGAAGGATTTTATTTTTCCCTCTAAAGTTTGATTGTGCATTCAAATAAAATGTGATAGTTAGAAATGTGGATGTAAGCCCATGTTGGATTTTTGACATCTAGGAATTTAGTAAAATAAATAGAAAAAATAGAAAATGAAAATTTAGATGGTATCTATTGTTAAGTAGAAGAGATGCTGGATTAAAAGTTATATGTGGTGATACCAAAATCATTTTGGTCTTATTTTGTGACTCTAAAAATGAAGGTGGTTGAAACAGATAATAAGAACATTTTCAGCTTAAATAGTCAATGATTAGATGATTGTAGTCAATGAATATAGGGTATGCTATTTTTCTCATTGGTATTACTGTTTGTTTGTTTGTTTGTTTTCCTTTTTGAAAAACCAAAGAAGAGTGGAAAGAGTGGACAATTAGAATATGGAAGGTCTTTAGAATGAAAGGAAAAGGAAAGAGGCATTAACTCCAGCCAAGAGTAGGCAGACCACATGGGGGTCTCAGTCTAGTCAAGTTCCCAAAAGGCAGACTCTACCTCAGGTAGTACAGAAATAAACTTCTCTGTTGTGATTTTGTTTTAAACATACTACACAACAGATGTTCCATTACATTTTTCTGTCAGAATGTCTAAATAAAGAGAATGGATTTTGCTTTTTTCTTTGCTATCTCAATTTCAAAAGTCTTAATTAGGACATTCAAGTAGGTTGTTTTCTGTGTTTGAGATGGAATTCTCATGAAGCCATCCCCAGAGGTGCTCATCCTCATTCCAGCTGCTAAGGAACACTTGTGCCCAGTACACATTCTACCGTGACATGAAGGGCCTCATTTCATCCCTTGGCAAGGGAGGTGTCAAGCAAACAGGTTTTTGTCTGAATTGTTTGTCGTTTTCCTGAACATCTCTGAAACATTGGGCCACACATATAAACAGTCTGATTTTGTAGCCACAAAAGTGAGAAGAAAGTGAAAGTGAAAGTCACTCGGTCGTGTCCAACTTTTTGCAAATCCATGGACTATACAGTCTGTGGAATTTTCCCGGCCAGAATACAGGATTGGGTAGCCTTTCTGTTCTCTAGGAGATCCTCCCAACCCAGGGATTGAACCCAGGTATCCCTTATTGCAGGTGGATTCTTTACCAGCTGAGAGATCAGGGAAGTCCACAAAAATGAGAAACATAATATGAAAAGCTGCTCCTTTTATGTTTTAGTTTGCCAGTGATTGGTATACATTTCATTCACTTCATAGAAATAGTTACAAGCAGAGTACAATGAGCAATTCCAACCACAGAAATGTTTAATTCAAAGTCTATGCTAATCTCTCATTAGATGATGACTTGTGTGAATGGTTCACAGTATCAAGTAAGGTAAGAATCAAGGAATTTGTGCCGATAACTTAGCTACTTCAAGTCTGGGCTTTCCATTTGTATTAATAATAGATGGAAACTCAAATGATAATACTGTGAAATCTGACTCAGAAATAGAAAGCTATTCAATATAGGTTCGGTTCAGTTCAGTCACTCAGTCGTGTCTGACTCATTGTGACCCCATGAATCGCAGCACGCCAGGCCTCCCTGTCCATCACCAACTCCCGGAATTCACTCAGAGTTGCGTCCATCAAGTCAGCGATGCCATCCGGCCATCTCATCTTTGCTAGTCCCCTTCTCCTCCTGCCCCCAATCCCTCCCAGCATCAAGGTCTTTTCCAATGAGTTAACTCTTCGCATGAGGTGGCCAAAGTACTGGAGTTTCTGCTTTAGCATCATTCCTTCCAAAGAAATCCCCGGGTTGATCTCCTTCAGAATGGACTGGTTGGATCTCCTTGCAGTCCAAGGGACCCTCAAGAGTCTTCTCCAACACCGCAGTTCAAAAGCATCAATTCTTTGGCGCTCAGCCTTCTTTACAGTCCAACTCTCACATCCATACATGACTACTGGAAAAACCATAGCCTTGACTAGACGGATCTTAGTCGGCAAAGTAATGTCTCTGCTTTTGAATATGCTATATAGGTTGCTCATAACTTTTCTTCCAAGGAGTAAGCGTCTTTTAATTTCATGGCTGCAATCACCATCTGCAAGTTCTCCCATATCTATTCCATTTAGTCCTTTTCCTACCACATAGGTAGAAATGATTCAACCGTTGTTCTTACATTGTGGAGATGATGGAAACTGTATGATTATAATCATGGATGTATCATATTTTTCCAGGAATTCACCTTTGCTGTCTACAGCACTTAATTTTATTTCTGCCAGTGCTGATCAGAAGATACTGCATGTTTCACATATTATAGCTTTTAGAATACATAATCTTGAATGTGTGAGTTCAAAAAAGGATACACTAGTTTTGTACTTTTAAGAGGAGTCACACTGCTGCACTCTTGATACCAACAATTGTCAAATTTTAAAGACATATTTATCTTCAAGAGTCAGAAAATGTGAATTAAAAATTTCCAGGAATCCCCAGGAATTCCTGCAGTTAGAAGATATTTTATACTTTTATAATAATTCATTTACATATGTTAAAATTACAGTGAGCCCCAACAATAATACATAGGAAATTATTTGTCTATGAGAGAACAATATAAAGCTGTAGAGGATTCTGTATGGGGGAAAAAAAGAAAAGACACAATAATCAATGCATAGTTTTGTATTATTATGAACTGCTATATTGTGACAAAATGATGCATTTCAATAATACTTGAAAATGATGTTTACCTGATATTTTCATTTGATAATAGAAATCAAGAAGCAACCTGATACGTGTATACACACTGTATATGCAAAATAAGAGTTAAATAAAGCAATTTGGAATATTGAAAGATAATCCACAAATACTTAAAAACTACTCTTAAAATAATAATTTAAAAACATGGAAAGCGTTAATCTCCTTTCTCCATGTTCTTGATCTTTAAATCATGACAAATGTTCCAACATGGAAAATTCTCTTTCATTTTTCATTAATATTGCGGCTAGACTATTAAGAGTGAATCCATCTTCAATTTCTATTTTTTGGCTACACCATGTGTCTTGTGGGTTAGAGTTAGAGTTAGGGAACTACATTGAGTATTCTCTGATAAGCCACAATGTTAAAGAATATTAACCAAAAATTGTATATATGTGCATAATTGAGTGACTTTGCTATTCAACAGAGATTGGCACAATATTGTAAATCCACTGCACTTTGAATTCTTTTGCACTGTTGGTGGGAATGTAAATTGATACAGCCACTATGGAGAACAGTAGAGAGATTCCTTAAAAAATGAAAAACAAAACTACCACATGACCTAGCAATCCCACTACTGGACATATACCCTAAGAAAAACCACAACTGAGAAAGACACATGTACCCCCATGTTCATTGCAGCACTATTTATAATAGCTAGGACATGGAAGCAACCTAGATGTCCTTTGACAAATTAATGGATAAAGAAGCTGTCATACATATATACAATGGGCTATTTCTCAGTCATAAAATGAACACATTTGTCAGTTCTAATTTGTCAGGTGGAGGAACCTAGAGCCTATCATACAAAGTGAAGTAACTCAGAAAGAGAAAAATAAATATTGTATATTAATGCATACATATGGAATCTAGAAAGATGGTATTGATGAACCTATTTGCAGAGCAGCACTGGAAATGCAGACATAAAAAAACAGACTTGTAGACCAAGTAGGGGAAGGAGAAGGTGGGATGAATTGAGAGAGGAGCATGGAAACAATTACATTGTCATGTGTAAAAGAGATACCCAGTGAGAATTTGCAGTATTACTCAGGGAGCTCAAACCAGGGCTCTATGACAACCTAGATAGGTGGGATAGGGTGGGAGTTAGGAGGGAGTTTTAAGAGGGAGGGGACATATGCATACCTATGGCTGCTTCATGTGAATGTATGACAGAAACCAATACAATATTGTAAAACAGTTATCTTCCAATTAAAAATAAATACATGGTAAAAACATTTTTAAAACAGTGAATCCAAAAGCATCTTCATAGTGTTTCATACAAACTCTTCATCAGTTTCCCATTGCTACTGCAAGTTACCACAAAATTACTGGTTTAAGGCAGCACAAATTTATTATCTTGTATTTTGTAGTTAAAATTTATCACTGGGCTAAGCATTGTGTCAGTAAGCTCCTTTCTTTCTGAGACTCTAGGGGAACAGCCATTTCTTTGCTTTCTTCACCTTCTACAGGCACCTGCATTCCTTGGCTAGTGGCTCCTCTCAGAAACTTCAAAGTCAGCAGTCTAGCACTTTCAAATGTTTTTCTTTCTAACCTGCCTCCCTCTTTCATTGTTTGATGTCTGTGATTACGTTGGACTAGCTTGTATAGCTCACGATAATTTCCTTTTTTCAAGAAGAGTAGAATCGCATCTGCAGAATCACATATGCCATATAAGAATATTTAGATTGCAGGGTTCAAGATGCAAGCATCTTTGGAGAACATTATGTTATATACCACAAGCTCATTCTCCTTTTCAGTGATGAAAGTGTTTTGTCTCCTTTACAAATATTTGCTTACAGCAAATATTCAAACACCAACATTCATCATTGGGTGACAGTTGAAAATGTACCATACTGATTTCCTAGCATCATTTATAATATGCAGAGACATCTATTGAACTTACAAATTAGAGGGCTTATTTTGCTTCCAAATTTATTTTTTGAAGATTGCTCATAGGGTTTGTATGATGCAGCTAAATTTATTTATATGTTTTGTTTGTAAGGGTGATTCATTATTTATAGTAGGCAGGGTCACCACAAACACATAGTATCAGTTACAATGCCAGACTGATTTTATTGTTATCACTTCTTTGGTATGCCCCTATTCTGACTCTTATGGCAGAAAGTGAAGAGGAGCCTCTTGATGAAAGTGAAAGAGAAGGGTGAAAAAGTTGGCTTAAAACTCAACATTCAGAAAACTAAGATCATGTCATACGGTCCCATCACCTCATGGGAAATAGATGGGAAAACAGTGGAAACAGTGGCAGACTTTATTTTTCTGGGGCTCCAAAATCACTGCAGATGGTGATTGCAGCCATGAAATTAAAAGATGCTTACTCCTTAGAAGGAAAGTTACGACCAACCTAGATAGCATGTTGAAAAGCAGAGACATTACATTGCCAACAAAGGTCTGTCTAGTCAAGGCTATGGTTTTTTCAGAGGTCATCTATGGATGTGAGAGTTGGACCATGAAGCGAGCTGAGAGCAGAAGAATTGATGCTTTTGAACTGTGGTGTTAGAGAAGACTCTAGAGAGTCCCTTGGACTGCAAGGAGATCCAACCAGTCCATTCTAAAGGAGATCAGTCCTGGGTGTTCATTGGAAGTACTGATTCTAAAGCTGAAACTCCAATACTTTGGCCACCTGATGAGAAGAATTGACTCATTGGAAAAAGATTCTGATGCTGGGAGGTGGTGGGGGCAGGAGGAGAAGGGGACGACAGGATGAGATGGCTGGATGACTTCACTGACTTGATGGATGTGAGTTTGAGTGAACTCCGGGAGTTGGTGATGAACAGGGAGGCCTTGCGTGCTACAATTCTTGGGGTTCCAAAGAGTCAGACACGACTGAATGACTGAACTGAACTGATTCTGGCTCCCAGAAATGTCTGTTAATTGCTCTTGCTTGGAGTTGACATTGACAGATTCCTTTAAATTAGTAAACTCTCAATGCTGCTTGTCACATTTTAAATCTCACAAAATTATAATACATTCCCCTATCTCCCCAACATATTAACTGATGTTTTCTCAGAATACAGAGAGTCATATGAATTTTCTAAGAAATGCCAGCCTGGAATTCCTACAAAGAAACACCAATTACCAAGAACAACCAAATTTCTGGGTTGATTTGTTATATAGAAATCCCTTGGACTTCATAGTCTACACTAAATTGTCATTTATTTTGTAACAGATCTTTCATCATTTGAGCTAAATATTTGAATATCCCTCCTCTGTTAAGGTTCCAGGGCCATGGGGAGATGTTTTGAATCAATTAGAAATGGTTCAAATCATCTGCCTGCCAATTAATGGAAATAGCTTTTTTTTCTTCTTTTTTCAATACCTACTGAAATAGGTTCACCATTTAACACAGTGTATTGCCATAATTAAGAGTGTAGGCTAAAACCAGATAGCCCTAGTTCAAATTCTTGCTTTATTCCTAATTACTTGTGCCATCATAGGACAATAACTTCAGTCCTCTGTACATTAGTTTCCTCATCTGTAAAAGTATTATTTGCTTTCTAGTTCATTTTTCACATATGTTTTCTGAGTAATATAATAGAAGAGCTACATTTGGTTACCTTCTCTGAGGCAATCACCATCTTAAAACTGTTGTGCTACATTCCCAAGCATTTTCTTTATATGTTTACCATGTGGTGAAGCCACAAATGACATAATTTGTTTCTTTTAAAAATATTATGTATTACCTCACTTTAGTTATCATTTTACAGCTTGCTTTTTCTACTCAAGAAGATTTTTTATATTTGTTAACAAAATAGATCCCATTTATTAAATTATTAAATTAAAAATTTAAATTGAAAAATTGCTAAATAGTATTATTTGGTTACAATTCAATTCCTACATTATCTGTGGTATACATTTACAAATGTTTCTGTAGGATATGGATTAAAAATGAACTTGCTGGCTGCTAAGTATATTATCTTCACATTTACTGTGTATTAATGAGTCACTTGTGCTTCCCTGGTGGCTCAGATGGTAAAGAGTCTGCCTGCAATTCTGGAGACCTGGGTTCAATCCCTGGGTCAGGAAGTTCCCCTGGAGAAGGAAATGGCAACCCACTCCAGTATTCATGCCTGGAAAATCCCATGGACCGAGGAGCCTGGTGGGCTACAGTCCGTGGGGTTGCAAAGAGTCGGACACGACTGAGCAACTCCTCTTTCTCAATGAGTCACTCATGTCTTTTTGTCACCAATGCTTCATACTTGTTAATTTTGTTTCCAACCTGATGAGTGTGAAATGGCATCTCATTGCTGTTTTAATTTCAAGTACCCAATTACTGGCAGGGTTAAGAAACTTCTTGTAGGATTCTTTTTTTTTTTTTTTTTTGATGATTCAAGTTTCCTCTTTAGGGATTATTTATAGATTTAGGGAATTTTTCCTTTGTTTTTCTTCTTAACTTTATTTTGGGATTTCTTGTTTTGTTTTGTTTTGTTTTACATAGAGATGCTCTAAAGTTTAACTTTGGCTTCAGTGTTCATAAAAATGTGATGCCTGGTTTCATCAGCCATTGAAAGACGAAATAACCAAACATCTGTTTTGTTTCTGGCATACAGGTCATCTATCTATTAAATGGGGATATGGCCACACATATTCCCATCATTTCTAATTATCACAGTGATGTCAATATGAAATTATGTGGACCCTGAACTGACATTAACATTTGAATATTCATTGATATTCATTTTTATATTTAGATAAGCATTTTAGATGCAACTTGAAAGCTTCTTTCTTCAGGCAACTGAATTAAAGCATATTTATTTATTACAATAATAAAATCTTAAAATAATGCTGATTTTGAAAGCTGTTAATTTGTTGTACAAAAATTATTAAGGAACTCTAAATAGTTAAACAATATTAGCAGTTATTATGAATAAGAGAGAGTGCATTAGATAGATAACATTTGCAAGAACATAATATCCGTTTTGAGCCAGCAAATGTTTATAAAAATTTAAATGCTAATAAAAAGGCAGGATAATAGAAATTAGATTATATCACAATGCTAATCTTTAGAAGCATTAAGAGCTATATTTAATTTTAAGTTATTTAATTCAGCTTAGGCTAAGAATTTTTCAAGAAAATAGTCCTATTTGAGGAGACTTCTTATCTCGTGAGGATGAATTAAAAGCAGAATTTCAACTTTGCTACTGCTAAATGTCATGAGGAGGAAAAACTGCAAAATCATGTGCAACAATATTTTATGATAAATCATTTCTGATCTCAATGTAGTGAAGAATAGAAAGCCTAGAAGAAAGAGTGGAAGGGAAACAAAATAGCTCAAAGTTTCTTCTCACTTACCAACTTCAAAATCACATCCTTTAAAAGTACACTTAAAGATGATACTTTCTCATCCCCTTAAGTCTATGGAGTCCCAAACTTTTGGCATGGCTGAAATATATTTTAGAGATTGCTAACTATTTTTGGTATCTAAAGTTGAAGGATTTTTGAGATATGCTCAAAGCTTAAAAAAAAAAAAAAAGAAAAAAAAATTACTGATTTTCCCTCCTGAATTGTGATTTGGTGAATGTGACTAGATTAAGTGATGTTATGGTGTATCTGTTACAAATAAACTTTGCTCTTAGTGTATCAGTGGGACTATTGAAGCTAAGAGTAACTAATTGTGCAGAGAAATTATTGTTTCTGAACCATGTTAAACTTTAATATATGACCATTTAGATTCTCGGAGAAGGCAATGGCAACCCACTCCAGTACTCTTGCCTGGAAAATCCCATGGACAGAGGAGCCAGTTAGGCTACAGTCCATGGGGTCACACAGAGTCAGACACGACTGAGCGACTTCACTTTCACTTTTCACTTTCATGTATTGGGGAAGGAAATGGAAACCTACTCCAGTGTTCTTGCCTGGAGAATCCCAGGAACGGGGGAGCCTGGTGGGCTGGTGGGCAGTCGTCTACGGGGTCTCACAGACTCGGACACGACTGAAGAGACTTAGCAGCAGCAGCAGCATTTAGATTCTCAATAAGTAAATTGCTACATTCATTTATGTTTGAAAAAATCAGATTTAACCTTGTACCAAGAAATTGATTCTATAATATTTACATTCAAAGCTGGCTAAGTATTTGTTTTTCAACCACAATAACTATTTGGAACTTCTACCTGGTAAATATTACTATATTATTTATTTACATTCAAGTATAGTTTTTTCAGTCTGTTATCTTGCTTTTATGATTTTTTTTAATGATATCTTTTGCATCCCCTTCATGGACCACTGCTTTGTTAGTGCAAAGGGGCTTGCATAACTCAACAAAGCTATGAGCCATGCCATGTAGGGCCACCCAAGACAGAAGGGTCACGCAGAGAGCTCTGGCAAAATGTGATCCACCAGAGGAGGAAATGGGAAACCACTCTAGTATACTTGCCATGAGAACCTCATGAACTGTACCAAAAAAAAAAAAAAAAAAAACCACACAAAATCGTATGAAATCAAAAGATGAGTCCCCCAGATTTAAAGATGTCCAATATACTACTGGGGAAGAATGGAGGGCAACTACAAGCCGCATAAAGAATGAAGTGGCTGGGTGAAAGCAGAAACAACACTCAGTTGTAGATATTTGGTGATGAAAGCAAATCCAGTGCTGCAAAGCATAGGACCTGGAATGTTAGGCCCATGAACAAAGATAAATTGGACGTGGTCACAGCACATTGGCAAGAATAAACATCGACATCTTAGTAATCAGTGAAATAAAATGGATGGGATTGGGCGAATTTAATTCAGATGACCATTATATCTACTACCATGCTCAAGAATCACATAGAAGAAATGAAGTAGCCCTCATAATCAATAAAAGGGTCAAAAATGCAATACTTGTATGCAACCTCAAAAATGACAGAATAGTCTTGTTTTGTTTCCAAGGCAAACCATTCAACATCATAGTAATCCAAGTCTATGCCCCTACCACAAATGCTAAAGAAACTGAAGCTGATCAGTTCTATGAAAACCTAGAAGACCTAGAAATAACGTTAAAAAAAAAGGTGTTTTATTGATCATCGGGGTCTGGGATTGGAATGTAAAAGTAGGAAGCCAAGAGATACCTGGCATAACAGTCAAGTTTGGCCTTGGAGAACAAAATGAATCAGGGCAAAAGCTAACTGAATTCTGCCAAGACAATGCAGTAGTCAAAGCAAACACCTTTGTCAGCAACACAAGAGATGACTTTACACATGGACATCACCAAATTGTCAAGACAAAAATCAAATTGATTATGTTCTTTGTAGCTGAAGATGAAGAAGCTGTATACGGTGAGCAAAAACAAGATCTGGAGCTGACTGTGGCTCAGCTCATCAGCTTCTCAAAGCAACATTCATGCTTAAACTAAAGAAAGTGGGGAAAATCACTAGGCCAGCTAGGTATGACTTAAGTCAAATCACCTATGAATATGCAGTGGTGGTAAATGGGTAGATTCAAGGGATTCAAACTTGTCAACTGTGTGACTGAAGAACTATGGATGGAGGTCCATAATATTGTACAGGAGGCAGTGAACAAAACCATCTCAAAGAAAAATAAAAGCAAGGAGGCGAAATGGTTATCTGAGGAGGCCTTACAACTAGCTAAGGAAAGAAAAGTGAAAAGCAAGAGAGAAAGGAAAACGTATACCCAAATGAGCACAGATTTCCAAAGAACAGTACAGAAAGATAAGAAGGCCTTCTTCAATTAACAGTGTATAAAACTAGAAGAAGACAGCAGAAAGGAAATGACTAGAGATCTCTTCAGGAACATTGGAGATATCAAGGACAAAGATACGCACAATCAAGGACAGAAATGGTAGAGACCATTACAGTACATGCTGAAGAGATCAAGAAGAGATGGAAAGAATACACAGAAGAACTTGTACAAAAGAAATATTTAAAAGAAGCAGATTACTACAATGGTGTGGTCAGCCACCTAGAGCCAGACATTCTGGAGAGCGAAGTCAAGCGGGCCTTAGGAAGCATGGCTGTTAATAAAGTTAGTGAATGCAATGGAATTCCAGTAGAACTATTCAAAACCCTCAAGGATGATGCTATTAAGGTGTTGCATCCAATATGCCAGCAAATTTAGAAGACCCAGCAATGCCCACAGGACTGTAAAAGGTCAATCCTCATCCCAATTCCCAAAAAGGGTAGTAGTAAAGAATGTGCTTGCCATGGGACAATTGCACTCATCTCCCACGCTAGGAAGGTCATGCTTAAAATCTTGCATGTTAGGCTTCAGCATTATGCAAACTAAGAACTTCCAGATGTTCAAGTTGGGTTTAGAAAAGGAAGAGGAACTAGAGATCAAATTGCCAACAGTCTCTGGATCATAGAGAAAGTTAGGAAATTCCAGAAAAACATTCACCTCTGTTTTATCAACTATGCCAAAGCCTTTCACTGTGTGAGTCATAATAAACTGCGGAAAATTCTTAAAGAGACAGGAGTACCAGACCAACCTACCTGTCTCCTGAGAACCTGTATGTCAGTCAAGAAGCAACAGTTAGAACCCTGCATAGAACAACTGATTGGTTCAAGATTGAGAAAGGAGTATGACAGGGCTGTCTGCTGTCACCTTTTTTTTTTTTTTTTCCTTTAATCTATACACTGAGCACATCATGAGAAATGTTGGGCTGGATGAGTTACAAGCTGAAATCAAGATAAGCAGGACACGTATCAGCAACCTCAGGTAAGCAGATGATACCACTTTAATGACAGAAAGTGAAGAGGAACTAAAGAGCCCCTTGATGAGGGTGAAGGATAAGACTGAAAGAGCTGACTTCAAACTAAATATTAAAAAAAAAAAAAAAAAAGATCATGGCATCCAGACCCATCCAGACTTCATGGCGAATAGAGGGGGAAAAGATAGAAGCAGTGACAGATTTCCTCTTCTTGGGCTCTGAAATCACTGTGGGTGGTGACTGAAGCCATGAAATTAGGAGATGTTTGCTTCTTGGCAGAAAAGAAGACAAACCTAGGCAGTGTGTTGAAAAGCAGAGACATTACTCTGCTGACAAAAGTCCATATGG
Source organism: Capra hircus (assembly GCF_001704415.2). Lineage (NCBI taxonomy): Eukaryota > Metazoa > Chordata > Mammalia > Artiodactyla > Bovidae > Capra > Capra hircus. Next base: position 17,288,766 of record NC_030831.1, on the reverse strand, counting down.
TCAAGGTTATGGTTTTCCCAGCGGTCATGTATCATTGTGAGAGCTGGACTGTAAAGAAGGCAGGATGCCAAAGAATTGATAGCTTCGAACTGTGGTGCTGGAGAAGACTCCTGAGAGCCTCTTGGACAGCAAGGAGATCAATCCATCAATTTTAAGGGAAATTAATCCTGAATATTCATTGGAAGAACTGATGCTGAAGCTGACACTCTAGTATTTTGGTCATCTGATGTGAACAGCTGAGTCACTGGAAAAGTCCCTGATGTTGAGAAAAAGGGCATCGGAGGATGAGATGCCTGGATGGCACCACTGATGCAATGGACATGATCTTGGGCAATCTTTGGGAGATGGTGAGGGACAGGAAGTCCTGGTGTGTTGCAGTCCATGGGGCTTAACTGGGAGACTAAACAACACCACCACCATCATCTTTTGCATAAACAGCAGCATTTTGATGATACCATTCCTTTGTCCTGTACATAGGTATACATGTGTGTGTGTATATATATACAGAGACTTTGGCTATCCCTTTTGGCTCAGAGGGTAAAGTGTCTGCCTGCAGTGCGGGAGACCTGGGTTCGATTCCTGGGTGGGGAAGATCCCCTGGAGAAGGAAATGGCAACCCACTCCAGTATTCTTACCTGGAAAACCCCATGGATGGAGAAGTCTGATGGGCTACCGTCCATGGAGTTGCAAAGTCAGACACAACTGAGCGACTTCACTTTAATCCCATTACAGATAAAGAGAATCAGTCCAGAATCAGGTCTTACATTTGTAGCTGGGGATTCCTGTACCTTAGGTGTATTTTGGTGTAATGAATCTTGGTCTTCTTTAGTTTCTCCATTCTAGTATTCATCCAGGAGTGAATGTCAGTCTCTCACCATTCCCAGGTCCCTCAATGTGGTACTTCTGTCACTGTGTAATTTCGTTTTGCTGACCCTTGTGAACACTGGGACAGGAACACAACATCAGTCTGCAATGCTCTGGGTCCAAAAGTTGTCCACTGAAAAGTTGAATAGAAAGGAGCAGTATCCTCCACACCATGTGTCCCCATAGAGGAATGTATATGTAAGAAATAATTATAAACAAGCATATCATTCAGTAAAGTAAATGTGGATGTCTGTAATTAAATAATTATAATTTTTCTACATAAGTAAATGTAGACTCTGATTCTTAATTGAAAAAATCTAGCCATTTTTTGTTACTCAGTATACTTCATAAATCCCTATTCTGGAAAAATTTCAAAAATCTCTCTGAGTATTTCAGATTAGGGGGTTGCTTGGAATCATAGTCAGATTTCTTATTCCATCCCTTAAAGCTGGATACATCCCAGGCCATTGTCTTGTTGAGATCATCAAGCTTGTAGCCAATGTTTGCCACAGCATTCTACTCCAAGGAACACACCCTTTGATGTCCACTCTCAAGGAGCAAACTCTGGGACTCTTTTGTACCACTATATTGCACTTGGTGAGGAGGTTCTCCTACAGAGTTTCTAGAGACCCCAGGGAATAGGGGCTGAAGCATCAAACGCTTGTGTGAAAATAATATCAATGTCCTGGCTGATTTTTCACTAACTGCAGTGGTAGCAGGGGCTTCCCAGGTGGTGCTAGTGGTAAAGACCTTGCCTGCCAATGCAGGAGACATAAGAGATGCAGATTTGATCCCTGGGTCAGAAAGATCCCCTGGTGGAGGACATGGTAATCCAGTCCAGTATTCTTGCCTGGAGAATCCCATAGACAGAGGAGCCTGGCAGGCTTTAGTCCATGGGGTCCTACAGAGTCAGTCACAACTGAAGTGACTTAGCATGCACTCATGCAGTGGTAGTAACCGCAGCTTAGTCATCTTATGGGGAACTTTGGGGCTCCTACAAAGCTTGTACCTCCCTGGGAGTCTGCTCCTACTTAGAGTAACCTTGTCCATATCCTTTAACTTGTCCTATTGGTGTCTTCCCATTAGTCATGGTTATGCACCGTTTCAGAAACAATAAAATAAACTAAGTTATAAGTTCTCTATTATGGTAACTAGAAGATAATCAGTAAGTATAATGGAAATAAATATACAATGAAAATAAGCACAATCAAATCTTCATCATTATTATAAGATGGGCTTCCCTGGTGTCTCAGATGGTAAAGAATCAGCCTGCAATACAGGAGACCCAGATTTGATCCCTGGGTCAGGAAGATACCCTGCAGAAGGGACCATCTACCTACTTCAGTATTCTTGCCTAGAGAATTCCATGGACAGAGGAGCCTGGTGGGCTACAGTCCACAGGGTTGCAAAGAGTCAAACATGACAGAGCAACTGTGCTGTGCTTAGTTGCTCAGTCTTTTCCAACTCTTTGCAACCCCATGGACTGCAGCCCACCAGGCCCCTGTGTCCATGGGGATTTTCCAGGCAAGAATACTGATGTGGATTTCCATGCCCTCTTCCAGGGGATCTTTCCAACCCAGGGATCAAACCCAGGTCTCCCACAATGCAGGTGGATACTTTACCATCTGTGCCACCAGGGAAGCAAGAACCTCATATATGATACAATAAAACTCCAAATGAACAAGGGTCATTTATTTGAGGACTCTCCTACCCAAAGCAGCACATTTTAATTTTGAACAGCTTTTACTGTTAGAAAATTCTCATTATTTAGCCAAAAATCTATATCCTTATTATTCTGTCACAAAGTTTCATTTTGCCCTATATGTTTTCAGAGTAGGTCTAACTTTTTCCCTATATAAGTCCTTCAAGTATTGAAATATGATTATCTTTATCTCTTTTTTATTTCTCTATTTCTTTTGTCATTTTTTACTATAGGACTATTTTTTCACCCTTTCAATTCCATGTGGTCTCCAAGAGAACATCTTGATCTCTTAATTATTTTCATATGTGTTAATTAGAATCTAACCACATCCAGATAACCACGACTGTGTGATCAATCACATAGAGCCAGACATCCTGGAATTCAAAGTCAAGTGGGCCTACAGTTCAGTTCAGTTCAGTCGCTCAGTCATGTCCGACTGTTGGAAACCCCATGAATTGCAGCATACCAGGCCTCCCTGTCCATCACCAACTCCCGAAGTTCACTCAAACTCATGTGCATCAAGTTGGTGATGCCATCCAGCCAACTCATCCTCTGTCATCCCCTTCTCCTCCTGCCCCCAATCCCTCCCAGCCACAGAGTCTTTTCCAGTGAGTCAACTCTTTGCATGAGGTGGCCAAAGTACTGGAGTTTCAGCTTTAGCATCATACCTTCCAAAGAACACCCAGGGCTGATCTCCTTTAGAATGGACTGGTTGGATCTCCTTGCAGTCCAAGGGACTCTCAGGAGTCTTCTCCAATATCACAGTTCAAAAGCATCAATTCTTCGGCACTCAGCTTTCTTCACAGTCCAACTCTCACATCCATACAGTGGGCCTTAGGAAGCATCAATACAAACAAAACTAGTGAAGGTGATGGAATTCCAGTTGAGCTATTTCAAATCCTAAAAGATGATGCTGTAAAAGTGCTGCACTCAAAATGCCAGCAAATTTGGGAAACTCTGCAGTGGCTACAGGACTGGAAAATGTCAGTTTCCTTTCCAATCCCAAAGAAAGGCAATGCCAAAGAATGCTCACACTACTACACAATTAAACTCATCTCACACACCAGCAAAGTAATTCTCAAAATTTTACAAGCCAGGCTTCAACAGTATGTGAACTGTGAACTTCCAGATGTTCAAGCTGGATTTAGAAAGGCAGAGGAACCAGAAATCAAATTGCCAACATCCATTGGATCATCAAAAAGCAAGAGAGTTCCAGATAAACATCTACTTCTGCTTTATTGACTATGCCAAAGCTTTTGACTGTGTGGATCACAATGAAATGTGGAAAATTCTTCAAGAGATGGGAATATCAGACCACCTGACCTGCCTCCGGAGAAATCAGTATGCAGGTCAAGAAGTGACAGTTAGAACTGTACATGGAACAACTCAGTTCAGTTCAGTTCAGTTCAGTCGCTCAGTCATGTTTGACTCTTTGCAGCTCCATGAACCATAGCATGCCGGGCCTCCCTGTCCATCACCAACTCCTTGAGTTTACCCAAACTCAAGTCCATTGAGCCGGTGATGCCATCCAACCATCTCATCCTCTGTCAACCCCACTGGTTCCAAATTGGGAAAGGAGTATTTCAAGGCTGTATATTGTCACCCTGCTTATTTAATTTATATGCAGAGTACATCATGAGAAACAGTGGGCTGAATGAAGCACAAGCTGGAATCGAGGTTGTTGGGAGAAATATCAATAACCTCAGATATGCAGATGACACCACCCTTATGGCAGAAAGTGAAGAATTAAAGAGCCTCTTGATGAGAGTGAAAGAGGAGAGTGAAAAAGTTGGCTTAAAACTTAACATTCAGAAAACTAAGATCATGGCATCTGGTCCCATCACTTCATGGGAAATAGATGGGAAATAGATGGAAATAGATGGGGAAACAGGGACACACTTTATTTTGGGGGGCTCCAAAATCACTGCAGATGTTGACTGCAGCCATGGAATTAAAAGACACTCCTTGGAAGAAAAGTTATGACCAACCTAGATAGCATATTGAAAAGCAGAGACATTACTTTGCCAACAAAGGTCCGTCTAGTCAAGGCTATGGTTTTTCCAGTAGTCATGTATGGATGTGAGAGTTGGACTGTGAAGTAAGCTAAGCACCAAAATCCCTTCACCAATGTTCCACTTAAGATCTATTTAGTCTTAAGATAGTGATAAAGTTACATTTTTTGCATAGCAAGGACACAGTGATTTATAACAAAGTACAGTGATCTATAACAAAAGAGAAAATTCATTAACTCAAGAGTTATAGTATTGCTAACATCAAAAACTACTATATTTCCTTTTCTATATTCCAAATACATTGATTAATATATTCCCAGGTGCCTAAGGATACGGAGTCCTGGCAGCAATCATTGACTCAACAATGAGAAAAGCCCTATGCTAATTAAGACTTTCAAGATACTCCAAACTCTCTGTGCTGTTTATGGTTGAGAGGTTGTCACACAAGCTAGTCTGTCAGCAGAGAGGTTTGACCTGAGACACCCTTGTCACACCCAGGGCAGGGAATTAGTAGCAATTATTGGCACAACAAATGAAAAACTCTTCACCAATATAATTCCTAACCAATCCACTATACCAATAATTTCTAACTTCCCAAAATAATTTGCTTTTAGTAAGTCTAAAACATCTCATGAGATTGGGAGGCTGTAAACAATCACATGTGGCTGGATGAACCTGTACAGGCAGGCTAGATAACCTTCAGAGGAGTTTGTAAGTTGAAACACCCTTGTTACACCCAGGAATTTTTATTGACTTGGAGCTGTAAGTTAACTCCTTCTCCGAGAGAGGTAATGGGGTGCAGCCCCCCGTAAAGTCAGAGGTATAGGTGAGAGCATAAAACAGTAAAGTAGGTAGACTCTGGTTTTGGGGGTAGATGCTCGGGAACAGGGGGTTTCCTGAGGCTCGATCCGCCTTTGCGTATGCCGAAGCCTCCTTCCTCATGACCTTCGCCTTGGGCGGAGTTCTTCACGCTGGCTCCCGGCAAGTTATGACCAATCTAGACAGCTTATTAAAAAGCAGAGACATTACTTTGCCAACAAAGTTCTGTCTAGTCAAAGGTATGGTTTTTCCAGTGGTTATGTATGGATGTGAGAGTGGGACTATAAAGAAAAGAAAAGAAAGAAAGTCGCTCGGTCGTGTCTGACTCTTTGCTACCCCATGGGCTATAGCATATCAGGCTCCTCTGTGCATGGGATTTTCCAGGCAAAGGTGCTGGAGTGGGTTGCCATTTCCTTCTCCAGAGGATCTTTCTGACCCAGGGACCTAACCTGAGTCTCCAACATTGCAGGCAGACACTTTACTGTCTGAGCCACCAGGGTGCCAAAGAATTGATGCTTTTGAACTGCGGTGTTGGTGAAGACTCTTGAGAGTCCCTTGGACTGCAAGGAGATCCACCTAGTCCATCCTAAAGGAAATCAGTCCTGAGTATTCATTGGAAAGACTGATGCTGAAGCTGAAACTTTAATACTTTGGGCACCTGATGTGAAGAACTGACTCATTTGAAAAGATCCTGATGCTGGGAAAGATTGAAGGCAGGAGGAGAAGGGGATGACAGAGGATGAGATGTTTGGCTGGCATCACCAACTCAATGGACATAAGTTTCAGTAAACTCTGGGAGTTGGTGATGGACAGGGAAGCCTGAAGTGTTGCAGTCCATATGGTCACAAAGAGCTGGACACTATTGAGCAACCAAACTGAACTGAACCTCATCCTTCTTGTCTTGACTACCTGACAGTGTGGTTACAATCTCTGTTGCTCTTTTCAAATACTATATATCCTGGAATCAGCCTCAGCTTGTGTGGACCCCTTATTCACTATAATTTGTCTATGGATCAGCAATTACTTAACATTTTTAACATGCCTTTATTTTCTGTGCCTCATACAGTACACAAGTCCCTAATTTGCACAGCAACTTTTGAGATCTTTGAGGAGAAAGGCAGCTCATTTTTCACCCATAAATTCCTCATACTAAACTCAATGTGAGACATCTCTCACATCATCAAACATACTTAATGACTATATAAAAAATAAATGAACAAATGAAAGATGTAATTCTTATTTTTATATAAACAGTTTTTACCATATGTACTACTATTCTCTACAAGTCTCCAGTTTTGCTTTTAAGTATGGGAATTCTGTTATTTTATTCTTTTAAGTACTCCAAAATGCACAGATTTGAATTAATTTTGCTCTGCAGTTCATGGCATGCTTTTGTCATTGGCCAAAGTCAGGTTTTTCATTTGTTCTTATCAAATTTTGTGATGCTGTCTTGTACCCATTAGTCCTGACTATTGTAACTTGTTTTTTTCTGCGATTAGCTATCTCACACTGCTTGGTGTCATTTGCAATTTGTTCAGTAGAGTAAGAAAATTAAGATAGAAGAAACAATAACAAAGGATATATGATACATCAAGTGCTGAATTTTAGAGCTGGGGACTTAAAATGCTCCAAGAATTTGGCAGAGATATCGAGTTTGAGCATGTGAACTAGGTAAGAAAACAGTAGATTCTGCTATATTTAAAATTGATAACCAACCAGGACCTACTCTATAGTACATGGAATTCTGCTCAATGTTATGTGGCATCCTGAATGAGAGGGAAGTTTGGAGGAGAATAGATACATGTATGTGTATGGCTGAGTCCCTTTGCTGTTCACCTGAAACTATCACAACATTGTTAATTGGCTATGTGTGTGTGCATGCTAAGTTGCTTCAGTCATGTCTGACTCTTTGTGACCCTATGACTTTTTATGATTGTAGCCTGCCAGGCTCCTCTGTCCGTGGGAGTCTCCAAGCAAGATTACTAGAGTTGGTTGCCATGGCCTCCTCCAGGGACTCTTCCCAACCCCAGGGATTGAACCTGTATCTCTTATGTCTCCTGCATTAGCAGGCAGGTTCTTTACCACTAGCGCCACCTGGAAAACCTGTTATGTGGCTATATCCCAATACAAAATAAAAAGTTTAAAGAAAAAAAGTAAATAGCAGAATTATGGAGAGATTCAGCCAGGTTAAGAAGGCTGGAAGGTATCAGAAAAGAGGAAAATTTGTGAGCAAAAGGAAACTAAGTGCCCTGGATGCTTGTCAGATGAAGAGGGTAGGCTGTCTAAAGAAAAGTGGTAGAGTACTTATTTGGAGAGTTTCTATCAGTACTTCTCTTCCTTTTTACCCCTTCTCTATTAAGGCAGGTGAAGTAAGGGCTGTTATCAGGATGTCTCTCATTTTCTCAGAGATTTCCTGAAGACTTAATTCCAGGATTTGTATTACAAGAATACAAATAGAAAGCAGGTTGCCTGTAGAGTAGTAATCATGATCTCTGTTCATCTTGTTGCTGCTAACTTCCTTCTTGTATTCCAGGAAGAATGAGACTTTAGGAGACCTCATTTCCTATTTTTTATTTTAATTCATATTCCACCTTACCACTGGTCTGAAGACTTTTCTACTGGCTCCAAGTAAAGAAGTCACTCAGATGACTACTGTCTATGAATGTGGAATCTTGGAAATCCCATAGTTAGCTTGGAGTGTGGAGACCTCCTTACCTAATAGTGAGGTTCTTATCACTAGTGATAAGATATGATATTTTGGTTCTTATCAATCACTGTGTTGTTGATGGGCCTCTTAGATGCTGGACCTCCACCACCTCTACTTCTAACACAATGAATTGTCTAAGTAACATTTTTTTTTTTTACTTAACACTGATTGATAAAATATATAGAGCTAGATTTGTTCCTGTTTATTAATGATATTAATATAATCATATAATTCACTTTTTAGCTTTATTACCTACATTTTTTGAAACTTACTCTGATTTTATTTAATTCCACTATTATGTCATTGTACACTCTTCCAATCTACTCTACCTCCTGGATATCCTATCTGAAACCCAGTGATCTTAGCAATTTTGTCTAAAATATAGACATTAATCTAAAGATGGCCTTTGACTTGTGACTAAGATAAGTAAGAATTGACTAATCAAGTTGCAGATGTTTAACTTTTACTAACATCAAGTTTAAGTTTTAAAGATATGTTTTCTTTATTGCATTATATCACATTTTTAAATAATTTGGGAATGATAGGTTAATAAAGTTACTAAAGAGCTTCTGCCTAGCTTTGCAAACACATATGTCAATATTCTCAAGTGCTAAAACAATAAAGATAAGAAAGGCTTTGGCACATGTTTTTCTTTTCAGTTTACCATACTTCCTTGACTATAATCAAAACCAAGATTCAGAAGTTTAGTTCATGAATTATTTGATGTGACATAATCAGAACCCTCATGGCTTCAGAAGTGAATGAGTCACATCCAGATTCCTGAAACTCTCAGTGTGCTATCAAATACATTTGATAAAGAAAGAACATTGTGCAAACTGTCTTCTTTCATTAAAAAAAAAATGAAGATTTTAGATGCACATAGTCTATTTAGTACAATACATGATGAGGACAGAAATGGACTTTTAGAGGATATGTTGTTGAACATGAAATTAAATACAAATGACAAAACACTCTTAATGGCTGTATGCTTTCTTGACATCTGAAGTAGCTGTTCAACATTAGGGACTATTTGAAACAGTACTCACTAGTTTGTTTCCAGGTAATATGAATTCTACATTTCCAGTACCTAATTATAACAAAAATAAATAAATAAAAAGAAAGCTGCATTTTCCAACTAACTTGTAGCTGGGATGAAGACGTATTTATGAGCGTGCATGCTAAGTCACTTCAGTTGTGTCTAACTCTATGCGACCCCATGGACTGTAGCCCACCAGGATCCTTTGTCCATGGGATTCTTCAGGCAAGAATACTGGAGTGGGTTGCCAGCTCTTCTCCAAGGGATCTTCCCAAGTGGTCGAAGTCAAGTCCCTTGAATCTCCTTGACTGTTGGGTTCTTTACCACTAGTGCCACCTGGGAAGTGCAAAGATACGTTTAGGTTCTACCCATCAGATGCTCCTTGACAAAACTGATTTGTAATTGAATTATGTGGGGAAAGTGGAAGTGTGTCTAGAACCCACTTTTCAAGGGCAAATCAAAGAAAAGCTTATACAGGAAGCAATATTAATATAGGATTTCTGATTCAGTAACTATTGCCCAGAGCAAAAGAAAAGTGGCCCTAACATGATTCTGAAATTTCAACTTAGAATCTCTTTGTACTTAAACTATAGAGAATAAATTCTGTTATCTGGCAACCTACTCCAGTATTCTTGCCTAGAGAACCCCATGGACAGAGGAGCCTGTCAGACTGCAGTCCATAGAGTCACAAAAAGTCGGCATGACTGAAGCAACTTAGTGCACCCACACACGCAAGCAATAAGAACCCTGCTTATACAAGCGTCTACCATGGGATCTAACACACTTAAATTTATCTGAAGCAATCTTAAATGTATATCTGTTTTACCTGCTTTAGGATTTAATTTATTATATTTGCTACTAGACATGTAAATATATGGCTATTTTATCTTCAGAATGTTAACAGAATGTAATGAGACATACAGAATAATTTATATATTTAGGTCCATCAATATGAACTAAATTAAAGAGTTAAAAAATGTGGAAAATATCTTCAGTATACTTTTGCTTCTAATGTCCTACAATTACAAGTTAATCTTTACATTTTACATTTTAAAATATCACCATTCTTTACAACCAATAATTATTACATGCATAAGTGGATACCATTATATGAGGTAATTAGATTATACAAAAGCAATCTATAAATTAATCAATAATCATTTATGAAGCACCATTGTGCAGCAATCTTGGCTAGGTGAAACTAACCCACTATATCATCTCCTTTACTTTCCAACTGGAAGATTAAGTATACATAAAGCCACAATTATGGCAACACTACTATTAAAAAAAAAAAAGCAGTTTACGGTACTGGAAAAGAAGAGTAAGGTTTTATGCCTGACTTCATCACGTATAAATGTCAGGTTTTGGGGATAGTATTTGGCATCTCAACCCTGACATTTTTGAACCAGGAGAAATACAACACAATACTTGGAACATTTTGAATACATTCTAAAATGGCTTTATTCCCAACTTACTTACCTGCAGACATTCCAAACTGCAGTTCCAGTCCAATACAGTTTTTGAGCCAATCTTGGTCCTCAAATTGAGAACATGAGAGTGTTATTATGAAGGCACAAAGGGGAGCATGATTTTCTTCAACTGTCAATAGCCCACTACTTGATATATGTGGGGTATTCCTCTGACTTCTCTTTGTTTACCAAGTCATGGCCTTCCTCTAGGCTCTACTGTATTCACTTTGAATTCATATTCAGAATTTCATTACCATGCTTTGGGAGTTGGAGCCCATTGCCTCCATTTCCACCATGGATGTGGACTTTTGCAAAAGATCATCAAGAACCACCTGATTGCCATCATTGCCTCTGCCTGAAGACTCTTGCCCCATCCCCCAGCAGCCAGGGCTGGATACCCTCTGATAAGGCCATTGATCTAAACCAGTTCAGTTCAGTTCAGTCACTCAGTCGTGTCCGACTCTTTGCGACCCCATGAATTTCAGCACGCCAGGTCTCCCTGTCCATCACCATCTCCCGGAGTTCACTCAGACTCACGTCCATGGAGTCCGTGATGCCATCCAGCCATCTCATCCTGAGTCTTCCCCTTCTCCTCCTGCCCCCAATCCCTCCCAGCATCAAAGTCTTTTCCAATGAGTCAGCTCTTTGCATGAGGTGGCCAAAGTATTGGAGCTTCAGCTTCAGCATCATTTCTTCCAAAGAAATCCCAGGGTTGATCTCCTTCAGAATGGACTGGTGGGATCTCCTTGCAGTCCAAGGGACTCTCAAGAATCTTCTCCAACACCACAGTTCAAAAGCATCAATTCTTCAGTGCTCAGCCTTCTTCACAGTCCAACCCTCACATCCATACATGACCACAGGAAAAACCATAGCCTTGACTAGACGGACCTTAGTCGGCAAAGTAATGTCTCTGCTTTTGAATATACTATCTAGGTTGGTCATAACTTTTCTTCCAAGGAGTAAGTGTCTTTTAATTTCATGGCTGCAGTCACCATCTGCAGTGATTTTGGAGCCCCCAGAAATAAAGTCTGTCACTGTTTCCACTGTTTCCCCATCTATTTCCCATGAAGTGATGGGACCAGATGCCATAATCTCCGTTTTATGAATGTTGAGCTTTAAGCCAACTTTTTCACTCTCCTCTTTCACTTTGATCAAGAGGCTTTTTAGCTCCTCTTCACTTTCTGCCATAAGGGTGGTGTCATCTGCATATCTGAGGTTATTGATATTTCTCCCAGCAATCTTGATTCCAGCTTGTGTTTCTTCCAGTCCAGCGTTTCTCTAAACCAAGCCTGAGTTAAAGACAAATCCTAGAGAACATGGCTGCGGATGCTGCAAGTTGCACTTTTTCAGGTTCAATCCAATAAAACAGATAATATGAATTATTTCCTATCTGACAAGAACTGTTTTAAATATTTGTGAACATTATTTCACTTACTCTTTATAACCAACACTGATTTAGCTAATATAATCCTTACATATTTTTGTATATAGCTACATCTGCCAAAGCACACTTAGATAATTTACCCTCCAAATGTTGTTCAATAGCTAGAGTCATGTCCAACTCTGTGAGACCCCCATGACTGTAGTATCCCAGGATTCCCTGTCCTTCACTATCTCCCAGAGTTTGCTCAAAACCCTGTCCATTGAGTTGGTGATGCCATCTAACCATCTCATCCTCTGCTTGCCCCTTCTCCTTTTGCTTTCAACCTTTTCTAGCATCAAGGTATTTTCTAATGAGTCAGTTCTTCACATAAGGTGGCCAGAGTATTGGAGCTTCAGCTTCAGCATCAGTCCTTCCAATTAATATTCAGGGTTGATTTCCTTTATGATTGACTGGTTTTATCTCCTTGCAGTCCAAGTTGCAAGAATCTTCTCCAGTACCACAGTTCAAAAGCATCAATTCTTCTGCACTTAGCCTTCCTTATAGTCCAATTCTTACTTCCTTTCATGACTACTGGAAAAACCATAGCTTTGAGTGTATGGATCTTTGTCGGCAAAGATGCTGACATCATATGTCTCTGCTTTTTCATATGCTGTCTAGTTTCGTCGTAGCTTTCCTTCCAAGGAGCAAATATATTTTAATTTTATGGCTTCTGTCTCCATCTGCAGTGATTTTGGAGCCTAGGAAAATAATATCTGTAACTGTTCCCGATTTTTTCCCTTCTATTTGCCATGAAGTGATAGGGCCAGATGCTGTGATCCTAGTTTTGTTTGAATGTTGAGTTTTATGACAGATTTTCACTCTCCTCTTTCAGCTTCATTAAGAGGCTTTTTAGTTTCTCTTCACTTTCTGCCATTAGAGTCATATCACCTGCATATATGAGGCTGTTGATATTTCTCCTGGCAATCTTGATTCCAACTTGTAATACATCCAGCCCAGCATTTCCCATTATGTACTCTGCATATAAATTAAATAAGCAGGGTGACAATATACAGGCTTAATGTACTCCTTTTCCAATTTAGAACTAGTCTGTTGCTCCATGTCCTGTTCTAACTGTTGCTTCTTGATCTGCATACAGAATCCTCAGGAGATAGGTAAGATGGTCTGGTATTCCAATTCTTTAAGAATTTTTGAATCCCTTTGCTTTCTCTATGATTCAACAAATGTTGGCAATTTGATCTCCAGTTCCCTTGCCTTTTCTAAATCTGGCTTGTAGATCTGGAAGTTCTCCAGTCACATACTGCTGAAGGCTAGCTTGAAGGATTTTCAGCATAACCTTGCTAGCATGTGAAATGAACACAACTGGACATACATTTCACACATGAATTTGCGGGCCTTTTGTATTGGTCATCCAGGAAAAGCTCAATTAAATATTATAAAACTGCATGCATAATGTACTTTTCCTTGTGTTTTCACAACCTTAAATCATAACTCTTCAGGAAGTTAAAACGAATAGTGTTAGAGAAGAGATGGAAGAGTGGGAAGTAGAGAACACAGAACCCCTGAATTGACAGTAACACAATGAAAGGTTTGAAGGTACCCTGGATGTCAGCACATCTATTTCTAAATCGCATACGCCCGTGCCACCCCGCCCCGACTTGGCTTGGTTGACAAAGCGGAAGAAGTAGCTGGAAGAACATGAGAAGACCATAGAAGTTAACTAAAACTTTTCTCATGGTTAAAAATGGAGTGCCCATAGGGGACAAGCCTCTATGTGGGAGTGATTTTCTGTTATTGAAGAAAAGGTTTTTCTCTGCTTTTCATTAATTTGTTATTCAAGGTCCAGTATCTTGTTGATATGTGGTTTTGAGGTAGGGTTCACAGCATCTTGGTCACACAGCAGAATCATATTACCACAAGAAAGATAAGGAACATCCCAAGTCTGAGTGTCAATTTCTATAGTTCTGTTATCTTTTTAACTACAGAAAGGTGTGCTGTGCTGTGCTGTGTTTAGTCACTCAGTCATGTTTGACTCTTTGGGACCCCATGGACTGTAGCCCTTCAGGCTCCTCTGTCCCTGGAGATTCTTCAGAAAAGAATACTGGAATGGGTTGTCATGCCCTCCTCCAAGGGATCATCCCAACACAGGGATCACACCCAGGTCTCCCACATTGCAGCTGGATTCTTTACCATCTGAGCCATGAGGGAAGCCCAAGAATACTGCAGTGGGTAGCCTATCCCTTCTCCAGGGGATCTTCCTGACCCATGTATCAGACCAGGGTCTCCTGCATTGCAAGCAGATTCTTTACTAGCTGACTTACCAGGGAGGCCCTGGAAAGGTGTGCTAGACACACACAAGTATAGTTGATGAGAAAAAAATCATAATGTTAGGAATTTGCTAACTCTTAGGTTCACTGAAGTGGAATAAGCAGAATATTACAGACAATTAAAAATTTCTCTGCAGTTTAATATTTTTTAACAAAATACTCTGTATGTAGGTAAATGCATGGGAGGAAAGGCAATTACATGGTAGTTGGAACATTCTTTGGCATTGCTCTTCTGTGGGATTGACCTTTCCTAGTCCTTTGGGCATTGCCTAGTTTTCTAAATTTGCTGACATGTTGAGTGTGGCCCTTTAAAAGTATCATCTTTTAGGATTGAAATAGCTTAGCTGGGATTCTATCACCTCCACTAGCATTGTTTATAGTGATGCTTTCTAAGACCTACTGGACTTCATACTTCAGGATATCTGATTCTAGGTGAGTGACCACATCATCATGGTTATTCGGGTCATTAAGACTATGTTGTATAGTTCTTCTGTATATTCTTGCCAATATTTTTTAAATCTCATTGCTTCTGTTAGGTCATTATGGTTTCTGTCCTTTATCATGCCCATCCTTGCATGAAATGTTCCCTTGATACTTCCAATTTTCTCAGAGTCTTTCCCATTCTGTTGTTTTCTTCTATTTCTTTGCATTGTCCACTTAAGGATTTCATATCTTTCCTTGTTGTTTTCAGAAACTCTTCATTCAGTTCTACTCCAAAAATGATAAAGACCTAAATGCAATATCTTAATTAATGTCTAAGCCATACTAATTAGTACCATATCTTCACCAGATTCTTCACCAAGGGATGATGGTTGAGATTTTAGCATTTCATTTACGCTCTGAAAGATATTAATTACCATTACAATAGTATAGAATAAGTCAAACATGTGTATACAATACAAATAATCTT
The DNA here is from genome assembly GCF_001704415.2 of Capra hircus. Taxonomy (NCBI): domain Eukaryota; kingdom Metazoa; phylum Chordata; class Mammalia; order Artiodactyla; family Bovidae; genus Capra; species Capra hircus. The sequence continues at coordinate 17,273,539 of NC_030831.1, read as the reverse complement.
TAAAAATATTTAAACTGGTATTCATTAAAAGGATTTCGGCCATGTGAGTTGTTTCAGTAACTGAGTTCATTTCAGTCATTCAGTCATGTCTGACTCTTTGCAACCCCATGGACTACAGCACTTCAGGCTTCCCTGTCCATCACCAGTCCCCAGAATTTACTCAGGCTCATATCCATCGAGTTAGTGATGCCATCTAGCCATCTCATCCTCTGTCATCCCCTTCTCCTCCCACCTTCAATCTTTCCCAGCATCAGGGGCTTTTCAAATGAGTCAGTTTTTCACATTCAGTGGCCAAAGTATTGGCGTTTCAGCTTCAGCATCAGTCTTTCCAATGACTATTTAAGATTTATTTCCTTTAGGATGGACTGGGTGGATCTCCTTGCAGTCCAAGGGACTCTCAAGAGTCTTCTCCAACAGCACAGTTCAAAAGCATCAGTTCTTCAGTGCTCAGCTTTCTTCACAGTCCAACTCTCACATCCATACACGACTACTAGAAAAACCATAGCTTTGACTAGACCGAAATTTAATGGCAAAGTAATGTCTCTGGTTTTTAATATGCTGTCTAGGTTGGTCATAGCTTTTCTTCCAAGGAACTAGTGCCTTTTAGTTTCATGGCTGCAATCATCATCTGCAGTGATTTTGGAGCCCCCCAAAATAAAGTCTCTCACAGTTCCATTGTCTCCCCATCTACGTGTCATGAAGTGATCAGATCAGATGCCATGATCATAGTTTTCTGAATGTTGAGCTTTAAGCCAACTTTTTCACTCTCCTCTTTCACTTTCATCAAGAGGCTCCTTAGTTCTCTTCGCTTTCTGCCACAACGGTGGTGTCATCTGCATATCTGAGGTTATTGATATTTCTCCTGGCAATCTTGATTGCAGCTTGTGCTTCTTCCAGCCAGGCATTTTGCATGATGTACTCTGAATATAAGTTAAATAAGCATGGTGACAATATACAGCCTTGATGTACTGCTTTCCCGATTTGGAATCAGTCTGTTGTTCTATTTCCAGTTCTAACTGTTGCTTCTTGATCTGCATTCAGATTTCTCAGGAGGCAGGTCAGGTGGTCTGGTATTCCCATCAGTCTCAGAATTTTCCACAGTTTGTTGTGAGCCACACAGTCAAAGGCTTTGGCGTAGTCAATAAAGCAGAAGTAGATATTTTTCTGGAACAATATGAATTGTTTAGATAACTAAGATTTTTTTAAGTATCAAACTGTTTTTATTCATTTTGGATTGTAAATTTTCTACTTCATGAACTTTCTATAGTATAAGATGGAAGGATGAATACATTAATAAACAACCCATTATTTTCTGAATTCTGGTTAATGATTTACACAGATCTTAGTGAAGGAAGATGCCTTATGAGGATGTGAGATTTTAGATATTTATAATGTGTTGGTTATCAGTTGCCCTGACTATTGTCCTCTTTCTTGGTTTTAGTCTAACAACTGAGATGTCACATTAAGTAAGAGAGTTGCTCAAGTCCATGACAGTGCCTAATGAGTACCTTGAGTGGAATGTTATATGAGTGAGAATAAGGCTGTTGGAGGGAAGAAATTATCCTCTGCTTTTTTAGATTCCTCTGGCTGGTCTAAGAATTAAATTGACATGAGACAGATTAACTAGAGAAAATAAAACTAAAGTTTAACAACGTGTACATGGGAGAGACCCAGGAAAACTGAGTAACTCACCAAAATGGTTGAATGTCTCGCCTTAAATAACATCTTCAGCTAAAAACAAGAGAGGATGTTGGGTTTAGTGGTTTAGAACTTCAAAGATGAGGAAGGCAATTCACTTGTAGATGAAAAAGCAATTGTTTGGTAATTCAGCATTTGCTGGTTTCAAGCAGAGACAGTGAGACACAGAGAGGACTCAGATATCTAAGACCTGCTGAGTTTCTCCCACCAAACTTAGTTCATATTTTTAGTCAATGTCTCTTGTAGTTCTATTCCAAGAATAAGCTTCCTAACTAAATCCTTCAGGAAGTCAGGGAGAAGGCCAATATTTCTTTCTGAGTCTTTTGGTCCTTGATTATTTTCAGATCAAAATAATCTACATGTCACAGAGACATTTGGGGATGAAAAATGTTGTTCCTCCACAAGACAGGATGCTGCTTTATTCTGTCTTCCTTTCCCTTTCCTTTACAGAGCTCTCCCTCCTAATCAACCTGCCCATACAGCCTTTTATTGTAAGAGAAAGATTCTGATGTACATTAGCAATTAAGTTAATCTTTAAGTGTCCTAAATAACCATATTCACTTAAACAATAAGGTGAAAATGAACAGAGTCAGAGAGGAGAAAATTCTCGATTCATCTGTAATTTGTGTATTGTATTTTTATCATACAGTTTTCTCCTTCTTTCATCATACGACATAAATGCACTACAGTGGATCCTTGGGTATCTTTCATGTTAGATTGCCCTTGCCCTTTTGATATCAAATGGAACAAAGGGATGGGGGTTTCTTTGGACTGGGGTATTCAATAAACCCTTAGGCCTACATTTAATTTAGTTAAGAAGGAAACAATGACCTTGAGGGCCAACATGGTGCAAAAGAATAGAAGTTTAACTTAAATTTGCAGGATAATATCCCAGCTTGTAATAAGATATGATTGCCTTAAGTGTGTGTGCGTGTGTGTGTGTTTAACATATCCGTCCTAAAATAAAAAGCTGGATTGTGAAAGTCATGGGTGGCCTGGGATTCAAATTTTGGTCGTCTTCCACTTTGTAAAAAAAAATAAAAATAAAATTGCATTTAATACATTACCAGAGCCAAAGGCTTACTACAGACTCATGTAGCTGAAGAAATGATGAATGACCCCTGGAATCTTGATGGATTTTTAAAAATTAAGCAATAGACCCAACAGGCATGTGTCACAAAACTGACAGTTACATTACAACATAAACGTAATCCAGAATAACATTCCCCTATGGAAAATTTAAATTCAGTACAAGAAGCATTAGCTAATAGTTTACACCAAGTTTGTAACCTAAACCAATGCAACAAATAAAGGTAGAAGAAGCAAAAGAGGAATGAGAGATAAAGATGGTATAGATCTTGACAGTCAGACAAGAAAACTGGGAGTACCAAGGGTATCTAACACTGTGAGAACCTAGCTACATAAAAGCTCAGAAGAAAAATCAACATTTTCTAAGCAGACTGTTTCTGTTATACACCTCCTCTCATATCATCATGGAAATTAGAGTCCTCTATTATAATTTCTGGAGAAGGCAATGGCAACCCACTCCAGTACTCTTGCCTGGCAAAGCCCCTGTACGGAGGAGCCTGGTAGGCTGCAGTCCATGGGGTCTCTGAGAGTCGGACACAACTGAGCGACTTCACTTTTACTTTCCACTTTCATGCACTGAAGAAGGAAATGGCAACCCACTCCAGTGTTCTTGCCTGGAGAATCCCAGGGACGGGGGAGCCTGGTGGGCTGCCATCTCTGGGGTCGCACAGAGTCGAACACGACTGAAGTGACTTAGCAGCAGCAGCAGCAGCAGCATTATAATTTCAGTACCTTCCACATTGCCTTAAATCTTGCCCTTACTTAACTGTTTGACTAATTAGACAACTCTGGATGAGAAATATGTCTATGCATCTTTACTTTCTGTATGGCCTCTAGCCTCATGCTTGAAATAGGGTAGATGCCCAATAAATCTTTGAATAAAAAAGAAAAATAAAGGTCCAAACAGTGTTGATTCTTTGAACTAGTGGGCATTTGTCCCTTTCTAATTTCTCCTGGAGCACAAGTGGTCTCAGAATCCAGGATAGGGTTAAAACTATGGATGTAGACAGTGATTCCTACTGAAAAGTTTCCTCCATGGAGAAACACAAGATATAATTAGAAAACAACTACACAAAAATAGAATGCTGCCTGTGTGAATGCTAAGTCGCTTCAGTTGTGCTTGACTCTTTGTGACCCTTTGGACTGTAACCCACCAGTCTCCTCCATCCATGGGATTCTCCAGGCGAGAATACTGGAATGGGTTGCTATGCCCTCCTCCAATGGATTTTCCCGACCCAAGGATTGGACCCGTGTGTCTTAAGTCTTCTGCATTGGCAGACAGGCTCTTTACCTCTAGCGCAAACTGGGAAGCCCAGGATATACTCTAGATTTGTAAAATTCAGTCTAAGCCCTCAATAAATGTTTACTAAATGAATGAATGACCCTATCCAAAGGGGCTAAGTTATTGAAATGGCAGGGGAGACCAAAGCAGGTTCTTGAAGAACAGACAAGATTCGAAGAGGTGGGACGGAAGGTGTGGGGATGGTAGACAGGATCAGCTCCACGCTTCTTGAATTCAGCATAGCAGACCATTGTGGCAAGAGGAAAATCACCACATGGGCAAATTCAGTTCTGTTAATTTTTTTCCAAAATTTCTCCATCACCTCATATTGAAGCTTTTTTCTAACTGTCCTCTATAGCCATATTTTGGGACTGCCTTAAAGAATAGATTGTCTTATTAAAATTCTGCTTCAGACTTTTGCACTTTTGCATTCTTGGATGGGGCTCTAAATAAGACCTGAACTAATCATAAATAAATATGACTACTTTTCTTCCATTTTTTTAACCAAGAAAATATTCTTGTTAGTGATGCTCTTTGACAAACAAGGAGATTAAACTTTCTCCTGATAAGGAATTTGAAAATAAATCTTTTGAGGCAGGCAATAAAGACTGTTTCTAGACACACCTCACTTAAACCTTTTTCTGTCTTTCAGCATTCCATGCAAACAAAACTTTCTCCATTGAGCCATTAGTTGTCACTCCTGCCAAAAAAAAAAAAACACCATTCTCTCCTCCTGATACTGTGGTATAACTTTGTAACAGAGAGAGTACATTCTTAACATAAGACAGAAGGAGAACTTGACCAATGTGAAATGACATGGGTCCTAAGAAAACATGTAGAGATAATTTTCATAAGGTTTTGAATGACAACAATTAAAACATAATTCACTAGGTGTTGCAATACAGGTTGCTTTTTGGCAATTCCTTGATATGGCATGGAGGATGAAGAATGCATTTTTATTTATTTATTTTTTATTTATTTTTATTTTATTTTTTGTATTTTTTTTTTTAATTTTTTTAAATTTTAAAATCTTTAATTGAAGAATGCATTTTTAAAAAGTAAGACAGTTCCAATCTTTTGGTCTAGGTACCCTTTGCTATACATTTTCCTAACACATTTCCCTCTAGAAGTTTGCAAACAGAAGTGAAGACAGAGAAAGAACATATGCTAAATTGATCATTTTTGTGTCTGAATATTCACTATTTGAGAGACAAGAAACTGTTCCATCTGATCTGGGGTATGATTATACTGTAGTCCAAATTGAAGTGTCTTGGAAATGAATTGGGCGAGCTTCTCGGTTGTCAGTCATATCACTTACTCTGCGCAGAGTGAGATGAGAGCACTCATGGGAGACGGTGGAAGTGGCTCTCATACACCTAGACGGATGGGTGTGCCACTGCGCGCCTGGAGTGCAGACAGAGCCTGATTGTCAGTGACACCCTCCGCAGAGCTCTAGGGCGCCTCCGAGAGCTCATATGATGGATCTTGTGTTCGTCTTCAATCAAACCAGCAAAAGTGCGTCTGAAATCACTGGTCTGAAGCGGGCTAGGTTTTCCCCATGACACCGTGAAACAGTTAGGAAGATTGTATATAAATGTGAAAATTTTAAAAAGGAAAGATTTGAGTTGTAGTTTTAGGTGGGACTTCCCAGGTGGCTCAGAGGGTAAAGACTACATGCAATCCAGGAGAACCGGGTTCTATCCCTAGGTCAGGAAAATCACTGCAAAAGGGCATGGCAAACCACTCCAGTATTCTTGCCTGGAGAAGTCCATGGACAAAGGAGCCTGGTGGGCTTCAGTCCATGGGATCACAAAGAGTTGGACATGACTGAGTGACTAACACTTTCACTTTTAGGCAACAAAAGAAAGGCAAAGCAAAATTATTTCCTGTGTTGAAGAGGAAGAATTCCTGTGATTAATGATATTTCTGAAATCGATCCTTGTCAATTACCAACAACATTTTAAGTCATATCTATCAGTTTTAACAAAGGCCTTAAAGACAGAGGTTTGCTCTCAGAAAAGTAGATGAAAGATTTATTCTTGCTTCTCTTGCCCCACCTGTTTCAATTAAGTTCTTCAGAGAAGCAGAACCAATAGGAATAGATAGATAGATAGATGTGTTTGTATTTGTTTCTGTGTGTTAATCACTCAGTCATGTCCAGCTCTTTGTGACCTCATGGGCTATAGCCAGCCCAGCTCCTCTGTCCATGGTATTCTCCAGGCAAGAATACTGGAGTGTGTTGGCATTCCCTTCTCCAGGGGCTCTTCCCAACCCAGGTCTCTTGCATGCATGCAGATTCTTTGCCATCTGAGTAAATAGGGAAGCCCAGATAGATAAATAGACACATTTTAAGAAATTAACTCAGGCCCTTGTGGGGACTGAAAAGTTTGAAGTCTGGAGGGCAGACCAGAAACTCAGGGGGATTTCTATTTTACAATCTTGAGACAAAATTGCTTTTCTCTGGGAATCCTCAGTTTTTGTATGTTGCTGTTGTTGCTTCTCTGTTTGGTTTTTATTCTTAAAACATTCTAGTGATTGAACGCTACCCACACACATCATTGAGGATAATTTCCTTTATATTAAGCCAGCTGATTATAAGTGCTAATCACATCTACAAAATAACATCAACAGTAATATCTTGACTACTGTTTCATGAAACAATAAGGACTCATAGTCTTACTAAGTAGAAATGTAAAAGTAACCATCAAAGCATCCTTAGGGGACCCCTGTATACACACACACACACACACACACACACACACACACATACACACACACACACATATTTGTAAGCCTCCTGGGATGCAGTGCAAGTCCCTTAAGATGGGAGTCCCCAACCTCCTAGCTGTGGAACAATACCCCCTGTCAGATCAGTAGTTGCATTGGATTAGAAATAAAGTGCACAATGAATATAATTATTTATTACATTTATCAAATCATTCCCCCTTCCCAGTCCATGAAATAATTATATGCCACAAAACCGGTCCCTGGTGCCAAAAAGTTTGGGGATCATTGTCTTAAAATATAGTTCTGCTCTATATGACCCTCGTTTTCCTTTCTTCATAACATTCTTAATGTCATTATTATTATTTGCTTTTGTTAAATACTTACAAAGCAGTTTCACCTTATTCATCATACTGTTTTGGTTTTTTTTTTTTTTTTTTTTTTTTCATAACTAGTGGTAGGTCTCCAGTTCCTTTCTTTATCATGTTCTCAGGTTGTCTACAGTCTGAGTTGAGCCAGTCTCTCAGTCTCACTGGCTCACATCCTGCAAAACAAGCTTTGGCTTCTATCAGTTGGTCTACATCGTGGAGCTCTCTGAGGGATGTCTTCCTTGCTTTGCTTTTTGTGGAATTCCTTCACTCAGGGATTCTTTATTATGGTTTCAACTATTGGCATTTCCATCATGGATTTTTTTCATGATTTGCTTAGTATATATTTGTTACTCTCTGAAGCCTGCTGAATGGCTTTCTAATTATTTTTGAGGTGTCTTTACATCTGCTAACTGGTACATAATTATTCATGTATCTACCCATCCCCTCATTTTTCTGATCACAAAACACCAAGAAGTTTGAGCAGCTTTCCATTTTCAGTGTATCTCACTCAAAGGCTGATGTGTCATAGGCCTTTAAAATGTACTTTTACTGTATTTTTTTTTTTAAGGGAGGAAGGAAGGGAAAAAAAAGAAGGAAAAAAGCCAAAAGGAAGGAAGGATGGATGAAAGGAAGGTAGAAAGGAAAATAAAAGTTAAATTAGCAGGAGAAAGAGAGAAATAATGAAATTTCAGAATTATAATAAGGAAAAGATCTTTAGTGATTATCTGGTCTTGTTCCATCTTTTAATAAGGAAAAAAATGAAACCTAGAGATTTTAAATGACATGTGGGAAAAAAATGACTTGGATAAAGTTAGCAGAAGTTAGAATATACTTAACCCAGAGTGCTTGAGCATGCTTCCAACATATGTAAGAGTAAAGTCAATGGAACTATCAGTTACTTCCTCTAATGATCCTCTACATCTGCAGGCATTTCATCATTACCTGCATGATCAAGGGTGTGGTAGGATAGCCATAGAGTGGTCCTCAAGTACTCCAGGCACCACTCCTTCCTGATGGTGAAAGAGCCACATCCCCTGCACCTGCCCTGGATTTGGGCCAAGACAGGGCCCACTTTGGTCAGGAAAATAGGAGAGGAAGTGGTTGCCAGGGACTACTTTAGTGGCTTCTCTTTCCTGCATAAGAGCAGCTCTCAGTGTTTCTGACGTTGGAGGCTCTATAAGTCTGGTTTTGAGTCAGTATCTCATAGAGCACAGCCTCAAGTTGACCTATGAAGGGAACCTACAATGATCAAGAAATAAACTGCTTGTGTTTCAAATATTGAGAGCTTGAGTTTACATATTACAGTGTAACTTAGTCAGTCCATCCTGTCTGATACTGTGGGCATGCCAGAGATTAATCCATTAAATTGTTATGGCTGCCAAGACAAAATGTCACAGACTGGGTGACTTAAATAAGAGAAATGTACTTTTTAACGTTCTGAAGGCTGGAAGTCCAAGTTCAAGGTGTTAGTGGAATGGGTTGCTTCTTGTCTTGCTGCCTCTTCGTATGGTCTTTCCTTTGCCATTTGTGTATCCTTAGCTTTTGCCTGTGTGTTCAATTTCTTTTTCCTAAAAAGACACAGGTCAGACTGGATTAGGGCCCGCTCCACTCATTTTAGGCTAATTGAGTTTTAAAGACCGAATCTCAAAATATAGTCACGTTCTGAAAGTTTAGAACTTCAACATATAAATTTGGGGCAGAAACATTTTAGCCACAAAGGTGAGGAATACCATAATCTGTTTAAGATGTTGAGAAAACTATTATCTAGTGAGGGTGATAGAAACAGCAAATTGAATTGATTGCCTGCCCCAGACTCTACTAGAAAATACAACTCCAAATGGGCAAGTTTTATTGCTATATAGGATTAGTTTTAGTGTTACTTCCTGCCCACTTCCATTTTAGCAGGAGCTGGAGATGGAGTGAAGAATGCATAGTTACTTCTCACTCAATGTTTGGGAATTCTCCAGCACTTCCTAATTTCCTTACTATAAGATGCAGACATGTGACTGGTTCTAGTCAAAGGACTATGAGTGAAAATGATAAATCTCACTTCCTGGTCAAAGTGTTTTAGAATTAGGAGGCAACCCTACAGCCTGTCTTCCCCTTTGATGTGGCTGTGGAGCCTGTGCTATGGGATGTCAGGAAAAAGATGGGAGCAACCTGGGTTGCTAAGTTACTACTTGGAAGATAGCTGCTCTGTAAAGCTGTTGGACTTATGTTAGATTTGTGTGATCAGGAAATAAATGTTTTTATATTAAGCCACTGAGATCTGAAGTTGTTTGTTATCACAACAAATGTCTATCTTATCATTATCCTTAAAAGGGACATAGGGTGCATGCACAATAGTTAGGGTATGTTTGCCCATAGAAACTATGGAAAACAGAAATAAATGAAGATGATGATACATTAGCAGTGTGAGTTTTCTTTATTTTTGTTCTTTTCCTTTTTATTTAGGATGGAAAAAGACCAATAAAAATCATCATCTACTTCACCATTTTACCTAGGGCTGGCCTCGAATACCAACCTAACAGAACCATCTTTTCTCCCTGGACAATTTGCACTTCAGAAAAGCATTTGGAACTAAGTTTTCATAAGGTGGAAAGTAATTTAATGTTGAAAAGGTAGAGCCAACCATACATGAATAAATGCATATCCATTGCATATTAATAATGCAATATAATAATCTACCTTCTCACTTTTAGAAGACTCCTCTGAGCCCTTTCCCAATGTTAAGGCAGCTCTGAGCTCCAGGCCAATTCTGACTTTTTTCTCCTTGTTTCTATGAAGTGTTCCAGAGAGTTACAAGCAGACTCCAGGAAATCCATTTGAAATGGAACACTGACAAAGCTCTCCCAGACCAAAGAATAATGAACCAAAATGTATGTGGCTATATCATAACTGAAATAATTAAATATATAATGATTTTTTATTCTAGAGAAGAAAGAAATTAGAAAGTACAGGTTACCAGTTTTAATATTTTAAGGATGATCATCTATGTTAGTAATGCAGAATTTACAAAAGAATTTTGGCTTATTGTTTTGAAGCAGCAGCAATCTCTATACCAGCAGTAAAGGAGAAATGACTTTCAGGGCTAATGTAGAAGAAATTTCTCTATTGAAAACTATGTGTTCAGTTTAATGAGAGTTGTCCTTTACAATCTATAGGATCTATTCATTATTCATTCAACAAACTATTAGTATTGGGTTCGGTGATGAGCTCATAAAGGTCAAATAGGTTATACTCCCTGACCTTAAATGACTCAGATAGCTCATTTTCTAGTAGAGGAAACAGATGGATGACCATAAATTTCCATAATGGAGGAAAAGACGATGAATACTAGCACATAAAGAGAGAATCATACATTTTCCTAGGGGTTGCTGGAAAGTATCTTTGAGAAGGTAACAGGCTAAGGCTTGTAAGAAAGACAGTGTCAAGAACAGTCCATTGTAGGGAAAGGAAATAGTCTATGTAAGGGCACAGAATATTTTTTTTTAAATGTGTGTTCTGTGTGCTATAACTAAGGAAATGTAAGAAATGGAGTACAGCTAGAGCCTTCTCATGGTATGAGATGAAGATAGGGCAGCAGAAAAGCCCTGGGTGTGGAAGTCCAGGGTTTGTTTAGATTTTATTCTGTAAGTGATAGGAAACCATGGGAACACCCAAAACCCATCAGAAGTTTAGCCACTTTGCACAATATCATCCCTTCCCAATGTTCCAGGATTCCTGACAAGAAGGGACTGTTACTTCCTTTTCACTTCCAGTCTTTTGGTATATATATATATTTTTTCTGTATATACCTTAACAGTATTAATTTTTTTCCTACCAAAGTAGACACTCGAGAAAGAGATAGTGCTGAGATTCTATGATTTAAGCCTTCTTATGTCATGAAAAGAATGCCAGAACAAAAGGTATAGCAAAGTCTGAGGAGACAGCAACTGTTTAAGGAGCATATAATTAATGTTACACTACCTGAGGTCAAGAGTTAGTCATGCCCCTTACCATCTGAATTATTAACTTGTCTGAGACCTGATTCCCTTGTGTGTAAAATGGATACATAAGTATGTTAGTTATCTTACAAAGTTTTTGTGAAAGTCAGGCTACAGGATATGAATAAAAGTATTGTAAGAATTATTAAATAGTATAAAATTGCTAGCAATATTGAAGATGATGTGGAGAAGGAAATGGCAGCCTACTCCAGTATTTTTGCCTGGAGAATCCCCATGGACAGAGGAGCCTGGCAGGCTACAGTCCATGGTGTCACAAAGACTCGGACACAACTGAGTGACTAAGCATACAGTTAATAAAAATGAATGGTGTTTAGTAAAAAAAAAAAAATATATATATATATATATATTGAAGATGATGATGTCAATAATGGGGATGACAATTAATTTCCAAGTAGTCAGACATACAGAAATACTCTACAATCATATAATTCAGGTATAAGCTTTAGAAATGAAAATGTCTTTCTTTGTCCTGTTAGGCCAAGAGACACTTATTATATAAATAATAATTAGATAAATATCTGATATAGTCATTACCTAAATAACAATTAGATTAAAATTATCTTATTTATTTGTCTGAATTTTGTCAGCGGTGCTTCCTTCCAAGATAGCTTCTATTTGGAAAGTCAAATTGCCTATTATAAAAAAGTAAAATAGGGATTCGGAATTCCTAGATTCTCTTTCTGGCTCCATCACTAACCATCTCTTTGGCTTTCACAGCCATAGAATGGGTAGTAATATAATTTTGATCTCCTTCACTGGATTATTAAACTTTTGGTCAAATTAAAGAATGTCAAAATGTACCATATTATTTATGCTAAGAAATATGCTATTCCTATAAATGTAAGTACTGCATGGTACAATATGAAACTCTCTCAGTGATTTCTGTGGACTTACTTAAGCCATGAAGGGTAAAGCTGGGGAACTCACCATCATGACCAGCAGCTACATCATCCACATCTACCTACTCTAAGCTACACTTGTACGTGCAGAAACTTTATGTGTAGAAATGGTTTTCCCAGTCATCAGGATTGTAGGAGCAATGTTATTACAGCTGTATGGGCACATAAAAATGACAGGAAATGAAATGTCAAAGGAAAGTATAATACCTTTCTAATATATCCTTCACTTATTGAGGCAGTTACTGGGCTGTTCTTGAAAGAATAATTTGTTTGTAAACCAAGTACATTATTCTAGCTCTTTAGAGGAGGGAAAAAAAAAATGTCTTCATCATATTTCCTCACCCCACATCAACCAATAATATATTCTATTTTTCCTTAAAAACACATGGATTTACTCATTTTTTTGTAACTAATATCTGGGCATCTACTATGTGCTAATTTCATACGAGACAGCTGAGGCTGATGGAGTTGCCCTTGCTCTCAAGCACCTTTCAATTTAATAGGGAAAACCAGGTTAAAGTGTCTGCCTCCAATGCGGGAGACCCGGGTTCGATCCCTGAGTCGGGAAGATCCCCTGGAAAAGGAAATGGCAATCCACTCCAGTATTCTTGTCTGGAGAATCCCATGGACGGAGAAGCCTAGTAGGTTACAGTCCACGGGGTCGCAAAGAGTCGGACACAACTAAGCAACTTCACCTTACTCATGTAAACAAATTAGAGCAATAAAATATTACAGTTGTTATGAAAGAAGTATGTGCAACGTATGCAGGGTGACACAAAAAAAGAATGTTTAATTCTGCCTGGGAAGAAAGAAAGGCTTTATGAAGGAGGTGAAGTTTCCTATAGTTCTTGTTAATAAAGTATGAGTGATTTTACTGGCAGACAGCAGGCTTCCTTAGCCAAACATAATGGGGAACTAAAAGAAGCTCTGTGTGGAATGGACCAGAGGAGGGATGATCAGCTTGCTGAATAAATTATGAAGCCAGAGTGCGCAAGGGAGATCATGGAGGACTTTTGAATCAGGTGAAGGAGTTTAGAATTTATAATCTGAGCTATGACAAAGTCATCGGAGATTTTAAGCCAAGTAGCAACTTTTCATGCCAAAAAGTGTGTAGTAGCTGATGAGACAAAAAGTGGGACTTCTAGGACACCATGCCATGGTCCATAAAAGTGAAGATGGCTGTTGTCCTGGTCCAAAGAAGTGTGAATTGGGTGAGTGACCACATTCTGCTGAATTATTCTCTCTCATTCCTGCAATGTTTAGCCTCTGTCTTGTCCTAACCCATCAGCATTTAAAGATGTTTCAGGGCCTTTTGGAGAAGGCAATGGCATGCAACTCAATTACTCTTGCCTGGAAAACCCCATGGGCAGAGGAGCCTGGCGGGCTGCGGTCCATGGGGTCGCAAAGAGTCGGACACGACTGAGCGACATCATTTTCACTCTTCACTTTCATGCATTGGAGAAGGAAATGGCAGCCCACTCCAGTATTCTTGCCTGGAGAATTCCAGGGACAGGGGAGTCTGGTGGGCTGCCATCCATGGGGTCGTACAGAGTCGGACACGACTGAAGTGATTTAGCATGAAGCGACTTAGCAGTAGCAGCAGCAACAGTAGCAGCAGCAAGGGCCTTTCAGGGATCAAGACCATCCCCATGGAAAAGAAATGCAAAAACTGCAAAATGGCTGTCTGAGGGGCTGTACAAATAGTTGTGAAAAGAAGAGAAGCGAAAAGCAAAGGAGAAAAGGAAAGATATAAGCATCTGAATGCAGAGTTCTAAAAAAAAGCAAGGAGAGATAAGAAAGCCTTCCTCAGTGTTCAATGCAAAGAAATAGAGGAAAACAACATAATGGGAAAGTCTAGAGATCTCTTCAAGAAAATTAGAGATACCAAAGGAACATTTTATGCAAAGATGGGCTCAATGAAGGACAGAAATGGTATGGACCTAACAGAAGCAGAAGATATTAAGAAGAAGTGGCAAGAATACATGGAAGAACTGTACAAAATAGAGCTTCACGACCCAGATAATCATGATGGTGTGATCACTCACCTAGAGCCAGACATTCTGGAATGTGAGGTCAAGTGGACCTTAGAAAGCATCACTACAAACAAAGCTAGTGGAGGTGATGGCATTCCAGTTGAACTATTTCAAATCCTGAAAGATGATGCTATGAAAGTGTTGTACTTAATATGCCAGCAAATTTGGAAAACTCAGCAGTGGCCACAGGACTGGAAAAGGTCAGCTTTCATTCCAACTCCAAAGAAAAGCAATGCCAAAGAATGCTCAAACTACCATACAATTGCACTTATCTCACACACTAGTAAAGTAATGCTCAAAATCCTCCAAGCCAGGCTTCAGCAGTATGTTAAACATGAACTTCTAGATGTTCAAGCTGGATTTAGAAAAGGCAGAGGAACCAGAGATCAAATTGCCAACATCCCCTGGATCATGGAAAAAGCAAGAGAGTTCCAGAAAAACATCTATTTCTGCTTTATTGACTATGCCAAAGCCTTTGACTGTGTGGATCACAATAAACTGTAGAAAATTCTTCAAGAGATGGGAATACCTGACCACCTGATCTGCCTCTTGAGAAACCTGTATGCAGTTCAGGAAGCAACAGTTAGAACTGGACATGGAACAACAGACTGGTTCCAAATAGGAAAAGGAGTACGTCAAGGCTGTATATTGTCACCCTGCTTATTTAACTTCTATGCAGAGTACATCATGAGAAATGCTGGGCTGGAAGAAGCAAAAGCTGGAATCAAGATTGCCGGAAGAAATATCAATAACCTCAGATATGCAGATGACACCACACTTATGGCAGAAAGTGAAGAGGAACTAAAGAGTCTCTTGATGAAAGTGAAAGTGGAGAGTGAAAAAGTTGGCTTAAAGCTCAACTTTCAGAAAATGAAGATCATGGCATCTGGTCCCATCACTTCATGGCAAATAGATGGGGAAACAGTGGAAACAGTGTCAGACTTTATTTTGGGGGGGCTCCAAAATCACTGCAGATGGTGATTGCAGCCATGAAATTAAAAGATGCTTACTCCTTGGAAGAAAAGTTATGACCAACCTAGTTAGCACATTGAAAAGCAGAGACATTACTTTGCCAACAAAGGTCCATCTAGTCAAGGCTATGGTTTTTCCAGTTTTCATGTATGGATGTGAAAGTTGGACTGTGAAGAAAGCTGAGTGCTGAAGAATTGATGCTTTTGAACTCTGACATTGGAGAAGACTCTTGAGAGTCCCTTGGACAGCAAGGAGATCCAACCCGTCCATTCTAAAGGAGATTAGTCCTGGGTGTTCATTGGAAGGACTGATGCTGAAGTTGAAACTCCAATACTTTGGCCACCTCATGCAAAGAGGTGACTCATTGGAAAAGATCCTCTTCCTAGGAGGGATTAGGGGTAGGAGGAGAAGGGGACGACAGATATTGAGATGGCTGGATGGCATCACCGACTTGATGGACATGAGTTTGAGTGAACTCCAGGAGTTGCTGATGGACAGGGAGGCCTGGCGTGCTGCAATTCATGGGTTGCAAAGAGTTGGACATGACTGAGCAACTGAACTGAAGGGCCTTTCATCTTAAAAACAAAATAAACTTCTGGCTACCTATACCATTTTATCTTCCACTTCACTGCTAAGCTTCTTCAAGTGTTATTATTTAATTTTTTTTTTTTTAAATTTTCATCTCCAGTTAACCTCTCCAGTTAATTAGAAGCCCTCATTAATCTTCTGGCTTCTGAGTGGCGAGAGTTAAGAGTTCTGGTTCTGTATTTAAGGTTCAGGTATGGATCCTGGTTCTATGAAGTTGAACTTCACAACGGGGGACAACAGAGAAATTTTTATCTCTCTGTGCCTCAAGTTTTCCACCTGTAAAATGAGGGTAATAATGATACATTTTTAGTGGATGTTTTGTGATTTTTGAAAGTGCAAATACATTAGAAGTATATCAAGTAGCACTTGGCACTTGGTAATTCCTCAATAAATGTTTGCTAATTTGAGGATTATTAGCCAAGAAGGGCAATCAATCGTATAAATTTGTGTGTATTCAGAAAAAGAATAGGGTGAGCTACTGTTATTTTTAAAGGTTTCATAGAAGCAGTGGGACTAAAATAGTACCTTAAACCACAAGGAAAGTATTTGTGTGTGTGTGTGTGTGTTTGTTTATTTATTTATTGGTCATGGTGCATGGCTTGTGGAATCTTAGTTCCCAGATCAGAGGATGAACCTGGGCCCTCAGCAGTGGAAGTGCGGAGTGCTAACCACTGGATGACCAGGGAATTTCTCATAAGGAAGCTATTTGAAAAGATAGCAAAATAGCGGCCTATGTACTGAATCAGTCTCTAATACTGATTGAATAAAAACATATAGAAGATTACCCACATTCATAGCATTGTGCTAAGCCCGATGGGAAATGGAAAGATGTCTCAGAGTCTTTTGTCCATCAGAATATAGCTCATCCATTAATATAGCTAATATTAAAAGAAATGAATTTTAAATAAGTTCAAAAGACATATGGATCTCCTGCATTGAGAACAGATTCTTTACCATCTGAGCCATAAGGGAAACTCATGTGGAAGTATAGCCATGGTCAAATATCTAGATAAGGGATAGAGCATGTAGCAGTCTTCATTGTAATGATCTGCCTCTGACGCTGGTTCTGATAGTTGAGGACAGACCTCAATTCCCCAGACTACAGGCACATTCCCCAGTTGCATAACTGGAAAAAGATATCTTAGTTAATTCAGTCAGACCTTTTTCTATGTACTTTTGTTGTAAATATATTTGCCACAAACACTTTTGACACAAACATTTTCACCACGTAACTAATTGGCTATAAGGCAATTTTGCCCTAAAATAACTGGTTGACAGTTTGGCTTTACATATGCAATACAAAAAATCTTGCCAGCTGAATGATTTGCCGCAAGTTGGTTCCTTATTTTAAAACAGGCTACACTGGATGATAAAGAGGTCAAGGACTCCAAAGGCATAGAGTTGAAGTCACATTTCCCATGGAACTTTGGAACAACAATCAACAGGCATGTGATACTGTGAAAAGAACAACAATATTGTAGAAAGCTGTCACAACACAACACAAAACTCAGTTACAAATATGCATCCTAATATTTGGAAACTGATACTTCTCTTAATGAAGAAATTTTAGGGACAAAGAAAAAGAATGATGCAAAACAAGGAGACAGATCAATGAATAAACAAAAACAGCATAAAATACTATAAATGAAAGACTTGGGAGACAAATGAGCAGATAAAATTCACACAATAAAGTCAATTATTTGTGCCATATTTCCATGAATCTACAGCCATTTTAAATGTATTCAAATATTTTATATTTTGTATTAAAGTCTTTTTAATTTCATTTATTCATCCTTCATGTTTTATTATGTTCTTGTTAATATTCCCCTTTTTAATTATTTTATCTTTTGCTGCAAAACTGCTTTACAGTTAGTTACATAAGTGGTAGAAAGATTTGCAGCAAAAATGCTTGTATCAAAGATGTCTAAGATGCTTATGGCAAAAATGGTGGACACAATTAGACATGATTCTTGGCCCTCTTGTTCCTCTCATCAGATTTTGCAGACTGAGAGACTGATTCTGTATTGAGAAATCTACCCTCCTCTAGGAGATATGCCTTTATATAGCTGGTATCACAAAGTTTGTGTTCAGGTAGATAAAGTAATTGTTGCCAGAATGAAAATTGGGTTATCTGGGCATTCTTTTCATATGGTTGGAAGGCAGCACTGCATAGTGGTCAAGGGCGTGGAGTCGGGCAATATGTAGCTTGTATTCAGCCCTAAGTATGAGATCAAAAGTGAGACCTTTCACTGTCTCATGCCCTAATTTTTTAGCTATAAAATGGAAATAGCAATAGTTTCTTCCTCATAGAGATACTGTAAGGCATCTAACATGTGATAAAAATTAAATTCTGTTATGATTATGATTTTTATGAGCTAAAGTTGATGAGACCTTTGTCCCTAGATAACTGAGTCATAGCTGCTGCTTATGATACTGCATATACTCCACAGTGCCCAATCACTTCAACCTAGATGCTGTCGAGACTACACAGGAGCATTTGACTGGAACTTTCCTGAATGGTTGCTTCAGTTCAGCTCAGTTCAATCACTCAGTTGTGTCCAATTCTTTGTGACCCCATGGACTGTGGCATGCCAGGCTTCCCTGTCCTTCACCAACTCCCAGAGCTTGCTCAAATTCATCTCCATCAAGTCAGTGATGCCATCGAACCATCTCATCCTCTGTCATACCTTCTCTTCCTGTCTTCAAACTTTCCCAGCATTAGGATCTTTTCCAATGAGTTACTTCTTCACATCTGGTGGCCAAAGTATTGGAGCTTCAGCTTCAGCATCAGTCCTTCCAATGAATATTCGGATTGATTTCCTTTCGGATTGACTGGTTGATCTCCTTGCAGTCCAAGGGACTCTCAAGAGTCTTCTCCAACTCCACAGTTCAAAAGCATCAATTCTTTAGCACTCAGCTTTCTTTGTAGTCCAACTCTCACAACCATACATCATTGCTTTAGGTTTTATCTAAACATTTTTATTTTCATGCACTTACAGGTAAAAAGGAAGTGGCATATATTAAATGCTGGTCAAAGCATTTTTATATGACTCTTTAAAAAAAAATCCATACTCTCCGTGACACTAAATTACTTAAAATCTACATACAAAAATAGTGACCACTCTTCCATAAAAAAAAAAAAAAAAAAAAAATCCCAGCATGGAAATGCATTAGCTAAAATAAGTGTTTGATCCTTTCAACCAAAGCCCATTTCCTTCTTCCATCCAGAAAGCCTTGAAGTGTGAGTATTACACTACTGGCAGATTTCTATGTAGGCAGGGGATAAATAGTCTGCTTCTGTAATTAATAACTATTAAAGCTGTTTGACTGATCATATCTTTGGGCTCCTGAAATCTCTTCTGTGCAGGTGTGCATTAATGGAATCCATTAAATTCATATATTTCAACAGATAGTAATTTACGATCTTTTATAAGATCTGTCAGGAACCGCAGCAGGAGATACAGGACTGTCTCAGAGTATTACAGAACAAGCCCGGCTCCCTCCCTCAGAAATGACTTGCCTTTGAGTACTAAATATGAATGTCAATGCACTGGGCAGTCACATTAGGTGTCTTCGATGCCGTTCGCTGTCTGAGAATATGCAATATAAGCTTTTTATCACTGGTGAAGGCCTGAACAGGGCTGAACAATTTTCAGAGATGCTAAAGGAAAAGTGTGTGGGAGTTCTAACCACTTTATATGTGCCATAAAAAGGGAGAAACTGCGAATATAGCAGGGCTCTGGGAAAGTAATGGGTTTTCCTAGGGGTGAGTCATCCTCCCAAAGCCAAGTATATTTTCTCTTTCGCTTAATTAGGCACCCCTCCCCCTATTCTGGAAGAGAATCAAATGCCCATTCCAAAGAAAAACAAAGTCAGCCTTGACTTCTGCCTGGTCCTGCTCGCTGGCTCAGCCCAAAGAGGAGCTCTGTCCTCCTAGAGGTGGATATCCTTTTAGCAGGAATGGGTTTCTAATAGGCAAAATAAAACCATCTTCAGCCACCTTCCTGGGGGAGCTTCAAAAGCAGCAGAGCCATGTTCACGATATGAAAGTCTACTTGATATGTCTTCATAATTAATTGAAAGCTGAAAACAAGCCTGAGTGAACAAATGAAGATATT
This sequence comes from Capra hircus, assembly GCF_001704415.2. Classification (NCBI taxonomy): domain Eukaryota; kingdom Metazoa; phylum Chordata; class Mammalia; order Artiodactyla; family Bovidae; genus Capra; species Capra hircus. Next base: position 17,253,758 of record NC_030831.1, on the reverse strand, counting down.
ACATAATTATCAACCAACATTCGAAGGGTAGATTAGCAGACAGCTTAGAGCAAAGGGTCAGTGAATGAGGGCTATAAGATAGGAAGCTGTTCTGAATCACAAGGGATAGAATGATGAGACCACGCTAGGCAAGGTAGAAGGCAGCAACCAGAAGTTCCCCTTATACTGTTTATAAATGAAGCCAAACTCTTCTCTGATGCTTTTGAAATGAGAGTGAGAGCTGAGGTCAAAGTGTATATGATTGCAATGAATATTCCCTGTTCTTGCCATTCTGGGAATTCTCTAAGACAACCAGATGAGGCTGGCAGTCTCTATTTTAAGAAGGTAACTGAGCCTTCAGTTCAGTTCAGTTCAGTTGCTCAGTCATGTCCGACTCTTTGCGACCCCGTGAATCGCAGCACGCCAGGCCTCCCTGCCCATCACCAACTTCCGGAGTTCACTCAGATTCACGTCCATCGAGTCAGTGATGCCATCCAGCCATCTCATCCTCTATTGTCCCCTTCTCCTCCTACCCCCAATCCCTCCCAGCATCAGAGTCTTTTCCAATGAGTCAACTCTTCTCATGAGGTGGCCAAAGTACTGGAGTTTCAGCTTTAGCAACATTCCCTCCAAAGAAATCCTGATCTCCTTCAGAATGGACTGGTTGGATCTCCTTGCAGTCCAAAGGACTCTCAAGAGTCTTCTCCAACACCACAGTTCAAAACATCAATTCTTTAGCACTCAGCTTTCTTCACAGTCCAACTCTCACATCCATACATGACCACTGGAAAAACCATAGCCTTGACTAGATGGACCTTTATTGGCAAAGTAATGTCTCTGCTTTTGAATATGCTATCTAGGTTGGTCATAACTTTTCTTCCAAGGAGTAAGCATCTTTTAATTTCATGGGTGCAATCACCATCTGCAATAATTTTGAATACCCAAAAAATAAAGGCTGACAGTGTTTCCACTGTTTTCCCATCTTATCCCTATTCAGAAGTGGCAATGATGGTTACTGGAACTCATCCTTTTTTTTTTTTTTAAACTCCTGAGGAAACACAGACAGGTGCATTTGCTTTCAATGCAGATCTAACATCAGCAATACCAAAAACACTATCACCAAGCTGAATCCAGTGTGTGAGAGTGAGTGTCTTTATTGAGGTGGGGGGGGGTGTTGTTTCTTTCTTTTTTTAACTTGCTTTGTATCCTTGTTCAAGATTATATATATATATATATATAATATAAATATATGCATATATATAAATATATACATATGTATATATGGGAGTGGCACTAATGGTAAAAAACTGATGTGGGTTCGATCCCTTGGTTGGGAAGATCCCCTGGAGAAGGGCATAGTGACCCACTCCAGTATTCTTGCCTGAGAATTCCATGGACAGGGGAGCCTGGTGGGCTAGCATACATACAGTTGCAAAGAGTAGGACATGACAGAAGTGACCCAGCACTCATGTACATATACATTTTAGTATACACCTGACCCTATTTTAAGAAAACTTGTTATTTACTGAATAAGTTGATTAAGGGAGTTATTTACTTTTTTAAACATGTGTTCCCCAATGTTCATCACAGCACTGTTTACAATAGCTAGGACATGGAAGCAACCTAGATGTCCATTGGCAGATGAAAGGATAAAAAAGCTGTGATACATATATACAATGGAATATTACTCAGTTATTAAAAATGTAATGATACATTTAAATCAGTTCTAATGAGGTGGATGAAACTGGAGCCTATTATACAGAGTGAAGTAACTCAGAAAGAAAAACACCAACACAGTATATCAACACATATATATGGAATGTAGAAAGATGGTAACAATGACCCTATATGCAAGACAGAAAAAGAGACACAGATGTAAACAACAGACTTTTGTACTCTGTGGGAAAAGGTAAGGGTGGGATGATTTGAGAGGATAGCATTTAAACATGTATATTATCATATGTGAAATAGATCGCCAGTCCAGGTTTAATGCATGAGACAGGGTGTTCAGGGCTGGTGCACTGGGATGACCCTGAGGGATGGAGTGGGGAGGGAGGTGGGAGGGGTTTCAGGATGGGGACACATGTACACCCATGGCTGATTCATGTCAATGTATGGCAAAAACCACTACAATATTGTAAAGTAATTAGCCTCCAATTAAAATAAATTAATTAATTTAAAAAGAAACTGTAAAAGAAAAAATTCTTTGTTTCATAAACCAACTTACCATAGCGTTACCTGTAGACAATCTTTACACCTAACATTTTTCCACCCCTCAATCATTAAATATGTGATTGTTCAAAATATAACTCGTGCATCATTATGGAACAGAACTATGATATACATCTAAGTAAACTAATTTACTCATATCTGGCCAGGTTATAGTCAAAATTTCTTTAATTAACTTCCTTTGTTGTTTTTGTTGCTCAGTCAGTTGCTAAGTGATGTCCAGCTTTGTGTGACCCCATAGACTGCAGCATGCCAGACTTCTCTGTCCTTCACTATCACCCGGAATTTGCTTGAACATATGTCCATTGATTCAGTGATGCCATCCAACCATCTCATCCTCTGCTGCCCCCTTCTCCTATTGTCCTCAGTCTTTCCCAGCATCAGGGTCTTTTCCAATGAGTCATTCTTCGCATCAGATGGTGAAAGTATTGGACCTTCAGCTTTAGCTGAATGAATCCTTTCAAAATTCAGTCCTTCCAAAGAATATTCAGGGTTGATTTTCTTTACGACTGACTTGTTTAATCTCCTTAACTTCCTTTTTGCATTCGAATACCTTTAAAGATATTATAGGCAAGATTAATAAATGTTAACTAATAGTAATAAGTCAGGTTAAATCTTTGCACAATAACTTGTTAAATCAATTTTCTGATACTTGTTAAGTGCTAAGTTTATAAGGAAAAGTGAAAAATATTTTCTACTCTTGAAAAACATCATTTAGTGAGAAAATTCAGGAGCTAATAACTGTATAAAACATGATAAACATTAATGAAGGTCCTTAAACCAGTGCTGTGTGGATATGACAGTCATGGATCTTAACGAGAGTGGGGCTGGGGTTTCAGAGTCCTGAGGACATTTGATCTGAATCTTGAAGAGGTCTTTCATTCACTCAACGCGTATTCATTAAGTGTCAATTATGCTCAGATGCTAAGTGAATAGAATTGAATTGTATAAGGAGGGAGACGGGAGGTCAAAGCAGGAAGATCATATTCAATCTGGAGCCGACAAATTGACAGTGAAAGGGACGGGAATTAATATTTGCTTCACATTTATTGTCTGCCAGGTGTTTGTGCCTCCCAACAGGTCTATTTCAAGAATTTTTATTCCCCCATTGCAGATGAAAAACCTGAGTTTCAGAGAGGTTAATTTGATTGTCCAGGTTAATAGAGCTTGTATGAAGCAGAGCTAGAGCGTAAATGGAGCTGGTTTCCTTTCACAGCCATGGTCTTCCCCATCCCAAAGCTGCCTTTTCCACAGGCATAGAAACAGAGTTATTTAAGATAAAGAGAGAATGAGGGATGGCACTGGAGTCAATGTGATTTTGGTGGCTGAAACTGAGCCATCTTTATGCTTGAGCTGAAGATGGAAGCCTCAGAGGCAGTAGAACATGATGGGAAAAGTATTGGCTTAGGGTCAGAAAGAACCAAGTGGATTCACATTTTGGCCCTATACTAACAGGCTGTGCTATCATTGACACTGAGCCTAATCAGATATGAAATGGAGATAACAATATCCATTGCATCAGTGTATAGTGAAGTCCAGTGTTTAAGTAAATAATCCACAGTAGTTATTTAAGCTAATATTGTTTCAATTTACCACTCTCTTCACCCAAGAAAAAATTTTTTCTTAATGTTTTGCCGTAGAAAATTTACTAAAAGAGAGAATTGGAATGAATCAAACAAAGAGGAGTTCTTTATGTGGTGATTGTTTACTGCCTACATGCATCCATAACTGAATTCCACACGCAAAGGGTTAACAGCACTGGCTTTGTTTCCTACGAGGATTGCCTTGCTCCCTTTCCTGTATTTTTATGTTGTTTTATTTGGGACATTGTGACAGAATTCTAAGTCCAAAAGGCCCACTGAATCCAGCCATCAACTACTTTAGGGGTGCTTACCAGTTTCAGTTTTGAGATGTTGTGCAAGGGCCTTAAGGGGCCCCCTGTTACCTCCTGTTTATGATACTAGTGTTAAGTGCCTACAGCTGCACTTAGGCCAAATTTTCTCACTATTTTAGATAAATTTCAGCTGACTTGAGCCTGCATTAGAAACTTTCAATTGTTATTCAATTCACTGGCCTCATGATACTTGAAATGGGTCAACCTTGACCACAGTTGAGAGTACCCACCAGTTCCACAGGAGCAATCATCAGAAGTGATTTCTGACATCAAGCATTATCATATGATGACTACATTGGAACATTGAGACAATTACTTTAAAACCAGGCCCCTGAACTATGGAAAATCAAAAGGGGTTTTAAATTTCTGGGTGACTGTATAACCTGAGTAAGTATTCACTTTTACGTAACCTATGCAGAGGCTAAATAGTGACACTTAAGGATGGTGGTAACACGAATGGACCTATTACATAATTAAGAGTGAAACTTTATGGAGAACACTTTCAAGGTAAGGCTAGAAAATGTAGTAAAAATGAATTGAGTGTATATCTAAGAGATGGACTCAAGTTGAAAAGCTGGTAGAACCAAAATCGAAAAAGAAGCAGCAACTAGTTGGAGAATTTTTTGAGTGAGATATAATCTCTCAGGTGATACTTAGACTGGACACAGTAGTAGCAAATATACTCTAAGGTGCAATTTCGGTGGGAGGAATAAGCTGGCCTTATTGCCTTAATGGATCATGCCTTTCTCTATCTGCTGTGATATGAGAGCTGATGAGATCCGCCTGAGGCAGCAAGGCTGCCTCCACACAGATTGTCTCTCCATCCACAGGGGTAAACACTTTACTGGGAGATTTAAAGTGAAATTTAGAATTACAGGGAAGTACCTAGGAAACGGATATTTTTTTCTTCAGTGAACTCTTAAGAGGGCTTGTCAGTAAAGTTCAAGCAAGCAGGTGTGCTGAAAATTGCTTTAAAACCAAAGAGACAGTAGGAGGCATGCATATGCCAGAAATCATAGCCCCCGTGAGAGAGACAAGCCCATTTTTCAGCAGGAGCAGCTGTTGGTGCATCTGCAGACAGGTTGCTGTCAGGAGTGTTGAGCAGAGAAATTTCAGGAGAAAGGCGCTCCTGAGGAGGGAAGAGGCGTGAGGTCTCTGGTGTATGAGATTCAGCCAGGAAACTTGGGTGATGAGCTGAGTCCTAGGCTGACATTCTTGGAATTTAGAATTTCACCTGAGATTGGGAGGCTGGCAGAAAGTGGCACTGAGACTTTAGATAGGAGTTTGTTAAATCCTGAGCAATAAAAATTGCAGTTCACTCTAATGAAACTTCCTGGGAAGACTATTAGTATTAAACAGAGTGACTCTCCCCCCAGAAATAATGCTAAATCACAGTCACAAATAATTCCAAGTCCAGTTCTGCACAAGGCAGAACATGATTGCACTTTTAAAATTAAATTCACTCTTACTGCTTTGGTGATTGCTGTTTTCTAGTATTAATGGGAATTACACACATGGACTAAAGGGTGGCCATACTCTACAGAGGGCATTAAGGTACAGATGACTGAGGTGGGTGGGCATGCATAGATAGGGATCATGACATCTTTATTAGGCAGTTACTTTACAAGAATAGGTTTTCCCTGGTGGCTCAGATGGTAAAAACTTGGCCTGCAATGCAGGAGACCTGGGTTCTATCCCTGGATTGGGAAGAATGCCTGGAGAAGGAAATGGATACCCACTCCAGTATTCTTCTAGAATATTCCATGCACAGAGGAGCCTGGCAGGCTATATAGTCCATGAGGTTGCAAAGAGTCAGGCATGATTGAGTGCCTAACATTTTTCCTATTTTCACTACTTACAGAAATAGATAGATTAAAATGTCTGTTAGAGTTCTAGAATGAAAACTTCACAAAACTATTGTTGATGTTAAGGCTCAGTATAACACTGTATTGTACTATATAACTTTTTAACTGTTTCTTTTAATATTTCTGTGAGCATCATATGGACCTAAATTACTTTATATCATTTATTATGGCCAATGGTTGGTAACAAATTGTTGTCTACCAGGTAGGTACCTCATTCATTATTTTTTAAATTAAATGATAATATTGAAAATAAATCTAATGTATCTTTATTCATCACTGGTCTAACCATATTGATTCTATGTACCTCACTGTGAATCATTTATTAAAACTCATTAAATGAATCATCTATTCTTGAGTTTAGCAAATATATGTTGAGCCTTCTCACTATATACCGGATGGTTATTTTTCAAATAGAGATTAACAGCACATGATCCCTATCTTCAAGGAATTCACTTTAGCATCAGTGAAAGAGATAAAAAAGTGAGCAATCATAGTAAGTGCAAAATTATCTGTTCTCATCAACACAGACCAGGAGCCTGGAGCTCAGCCTGGGGGTTAGGATTAACAAACACTGCTGAGAGGAGGAGATGTTGGTGGATCCTGCTGGCTTAAGGAGATGAATGAAGGCTAGACATGTGGTCAGTGTTGGTCAGGGTCTTCTAGAGGGCGATAACATGAACACAAACACAGAAGAGGGAGAGATGACAATTGAAAATGTTAATTGCTCCGTTGTGTCCAGAGAGACGTAAGAAGAAAATCATAAACTGAGAGAAGCACGAAAGATCCAATTGAGGCCAGAAGCTGAAAGAAGCGACACTAAGGTATGTGAAAGTAATGAGAGACCGCTAGAAGACTTTGGATTGTGATGTGAGTGGAGTTGCAGTTTAGAAAGTAATTTTGGTGACACTATGGATGAATAATTAAAGTGTAGGTAGAGGCACATAGGCCTCTTTGAAAATTATTATAATAGTCTAATTGAGCAATAATCAGAGACTGAGGTGGCAACATGGTAGATAGCAGGGAATGATTGGCAATTCTTAATAGCATTAATAGGACTTGGAGAGTGATAGCATAGACATGTATGGGGAAGAGGAAAATAGTTTCATGAAACATTCTTTTAAGTATAGTGAAATATCAATCTATATAATATCAATGAGTCTGATTAGTTAGATATCAATATTATGTCCATATTGTATATGAGAAAATGAAGACAAATCCAGGGAAGGTAATTCATTGTACTGTACTCACCATAACAAGTTATTGCAGGAACTTATTGTAGATCAGAGTATTGATCTTCCCTGATGGTTTAGAAGGTAAAGAATCTGCCTATAGGGCAGAAGACCTGGATTTGATCCCTGGGTCAGGAAGAACCCCTGGAGAAGGGAACGTCAACCTACTCCAGTATTCTTGCCTGGAGAATTCCCAGGACAGAGGCTCTAATCCATGCGGTCACAAGGAGTTGGACACAACTGAGTGACTAATATTAACTAACAGTATTCTAATCCATCAGATAAAATAATCAGAAACAAAACCAGCATGTGAATTCTTTCAAGTACACCATCTTGGATACAATAATTGAAAACAGATGAACAAAAATGAGGATCGCATTCCACACAAACCTTTATGTACTAACTAACAGATGGAAGAAACAATAATAAAGAGCAAAACAGACTCCAGTCCACTTGCAGACTACTCCATGCTTACTTTACTTGTCACTTCCCTGGTGGCTCAGATGTTAAAGAATCTGCCTGCAAAGTGGGAGACCCAGTTTCAATACCTGGGTTAGGAAGGTCCCCTAGAAAAGAGAATAGCTACCCACTCCATTATTCTTGCCAGGCAAGTTCCATGGACAGAGGAGCCTGGTGGACTACAGTCCATGGGGTCACAAAGAGTTGGATACAACTGAGCAACTAACACTTTCAATATTATACATATAACTGCCATGTGTTTATTATGGAAAATGGCTTTGGAATATAGTTAATAACAAAAAGAATTCTCAAAAATAAGATTAAAGGGGACAAGAACATCAATGTTCAAAACACAGTGGCTGACTTTTCTTCAAATTGGAGAATCTTAAGTTCAGATTTAAAAGCTGAGTTTTTATCATGATTAATTTATAGGTTTTAATTGGAGGATAATTACTTTACAATATTGTGATGGTTTTTGCCATACATCAATTTGAATCAGCCATAGGTTATATATGTGTCTCCCCCATCCTGAAGCCCCCTTCCACCTTCCTCCCTACCCCATCCCTCTGGGTTGTCCCACAGCACTGGCTTTGGGTGTCCTACTTCATGCATGTAACTGTCACTGGCCATCTATTTTACATACGGTAATGTACATGTTTCAGTGCTATTCTCTCAAATCATCCCACCCTCGCCTTCTCCCGCAGAATCCAAAATTCTGTTCTTTACATCTGTGTCTCCTTTGCTGCCCTGAATGTAGGATCATCAGTACTGTCTTTCTAAATTCCATCTTTATGCATTAATGTGTGGTATTTGTCTTTCTCTTTCTGGATTACTTCACTCTGTATAATAAGTAAACACTTTGTGGAGGGATATTGTCTCTATTTTCTCATCTTTAGTCTGGACATAAGATTATTAACTAAATAGTAGGACACATGATAGTAAATATGTTGATGTTTCCAATGTGCTTAAAAGAGTGTTTTCCGGACCAATCTTCCTCACCCCACACCTTTATCCTATCATTCTCCAATCTTATAAATGGAATATTTAAAAAAAATTCACCCCCTAAGACAGCTATTGGTAGAAATAACAAACGTCAAAGTTTAGGAAAACTAAGGGAAAATATTTATTCCAAACAAAGAGACAGCAAATGGACTGAGCAGATATCACCATCCTGGAGTTATCACTAAAGATGTGAGTAATAATGTCAAAGTTTTGGGTAAGAAAGTCCTCAGTCTAGAATTTTATGACCAGCATTATTCAAAAGTAGGCAAACCATCTATATTTTTTCTTAGGTAAATGCTGAGTTAATGTCCACAAGTCTTTAAGGAGATTACAAGTAAATAATAAACTTTATTAAAGGCTGAAATAGGATCTAAGAAAAATGACAAGTAATTAAATAGATAAGACACATTTGTAATATAATTATTAAATGCAAAAAATATATTAACTGTTTTATATCTTTTAAAAGGCAAAACTAAAATTCTAAACAATTAATGATAAGAATATTTGATAGGATATTTTCAGTCTGAAATCAAAATATAACATTTTCTTTGTTATGTCATATCCTGAAAGAAACCTAGCAAATAAATTGTATTTTAATAAATAATATATGTGAATGCAAATATGCATACTTATACATGAATATATATGACTAAACATTTGAAAGAAAAGAAACGTAATGCAGGATTTTCAAACCAGAAGAAGAAAGAAAAACAAAGCAAAATGAAAGAAATAAAGAAAAACCTGATGATACTGGGAGTTTAGAACCGACTTATACATGCTGCTATTTAAAAGAGATAACCAACAAGGACCTATTGTATAGCACTGGGAACTTTGCTCAATATTTCATAATAAGCTAAATGAGAAAAGAATATGAGAAAGAATAGATATATGTATACATAACTGAATCACTTTTCTATACTCCTGAGATTAACACAAAATTGATAATCAACTATTCTCCAATATAAAATAAAATTTAAAAAATTAATTTAAAAAGATAAATAAAGCAAAAGTTTGGAGGAGAATAGAAAAGTGAAAATGACAAACATAAATAGAAAACATAAGTGTGGTGGAAATGAGATCAAGTATATCAACAAATATAACATTTAAAAATATTAATTAAACCTCTTATTAATGTCAGAAAATGTAATATAGATTATTTAATCCACATGCTGCTTGGTGAAGATTCATTAAAACAAAGTGACACAGGATGATTAAAAAAATAAGGAAAGAGAAAAAGAAAATATGGAATGGAAAAATAACTAAAGCAATGCTTTAGAATAATAGAGTAATATTAAATTCATGCAACACATGTCATACCAAAGAGAATCTAAGGAAAAGAAAGAAGTAATTCAGTGGTAAAGGGAACAATCATAACAGTGTGTCACATTCATAAGCATGTATATTCCTAAAGTAATAATGTTAAAAGATATAAAGCAAAATCTAACATAATTAGAAAAATCAAAAGTCAATGTATACTGAGTATTTTATTTTATTTATTGTTTACATCTCAATGTAAATCAATCAGACCCTGAAAAATCAAGCAGACCATAAAAAAGTCAACATCCAAATTGTTGAAATAAATATGACAATAAATTTAAATATATATAAATATATATCTTTTTCTACTTTTGCATAACTATTTACAACACCTTATGCTTAAAAAATAATTTTGAAGTATACGTGGAGCAGAAGTTTTCTTTCATTTTAATGAATCAATGTCACATATGCCATATTATCTGACAGTAAATAAATGTAGAAATAAAAAATATAAAATTAAATAATAAAAAAGATTTTGGGTTTTTAAAAAAGTTTTCTAAAATATATATCATATATATGTCTAAAATATATATTACATATGTGTTTTCTAAAATATATATCATATACCTTAAATATATAAAATATTTATCATACAAGTTCAAGCCCAAAAGCTTCGGCTTCCTGGGTAGCTCAGCTGGTGAAGAATCCACCTGCAATGCAGGAGACCCTGGCTCAATTTCTGAGTTGAGATGATCCCCTGGAGAAGGTTAAGCTTCCCACTCCATTATTCCTGGGCTTCCCTGGTGACTCAGTAGGTTAAGAATTCACCTTCCATGAGGGAAACCTAGGTTCAATCCCTGGATTGGGGGCATGGCAACCCAATTCCAGTATTCTTGCCTGGAGAATCCCCAAAGACAGAGTAACCTGGTAACTATAGTCTACGGGGTCACAAAAAGTTGGATATGACTGAGTGACTCAGCACATCACATTCTAAAGCTTTTCTGCTGCACTTGATAAAGTCTTGAGAAAGAGCATCAAAAAAAAAAAAAAGAAGAAGATGGTAATGAAGAAATTGGAGAACATAAACTAACTGAAGTGGGAGCACTGAATATGAAACAGAAAAAGTGAAAAAAAAAACTAAATAAAAGATCATCATATAGTCCAGTTGTTTATATTTTTTAATTAACTTATTTATTTTGCTGCTGCTGCTGCTGCTAAGTCGCTTCAGTCATGTCCGACTGCTAATTATAAGATTGTAGTGGTTTTTGCCATACATTGACATAAATCAGCCATGGGTGTACATGTGTCCCCCACTGAACCCCTCTCCCACTTCCCTCCCCATCCCATCTCTCAAGGTCATCCCAGTGCACCAGCCCTGAGAGCTCAAACATGCACTCTCTCTCTCATGCATCAAACATGGACTGGCAATATATTTCACATATGGTAGTACACATGTTTCAATGCTATTCTCTCAAATCATCCCACCCTTGTCTTCCACAGAACCCAAAAGTCTGTTCTTCACATCCGTGTCTCTTTTGCTGTCTTGCATATAGGGTCATTGTTACCATGTTTCTAAATTCCATATGTGTTAATATACTGTATTGGTGTTTTTCTTTCTTTCTGGCTTAATTCACTCAGTATAATAGGCTCCAGTTTCAGCCACGTCACTAGAACTGATTCAGATGCATTCTTTTTAATAGCTGAGTAATACTCCATTGTGTATATGTACCACAGCTTTCTTACCCATTCATCTGCTGATGGACATCTAGGTTGCTTCCATGTCCTAGCTACTGTAAACAGTGCTGCGATGAATATTGGTGTACACGTGTCTCTTTCAATTCTGGTTTCCTCGGTGTCTATGCCCAACAGTGGGATTGCTGGGTCGTATGGCAGTGCTAGTAAAGTAACGCTCAAAATTCTTCAAGCCAGGCTTCAGCAATACATGAACCATGAACTTCCTGATGTTTAAGCTGGTTTTAGAAAAGGCAGAGGAACCAGAGATCAAATTTCCAACATCCTCTGGATTATCGAAAAAACAAGAGAGTTCCAGAAAAACATCTATTTCTGCTTTATTGACTATGCCAAAGCCTTTAACTGTGTGGATCACAATAAACTGGAAAATTCTAAGAGAGATGGGAATACCAGACCACCTGACCTGCCTCTTGAGAAATCTGTATGCAGGTCAGGAAGCAACAGTTAGAACTGGACATGGAACAACAGCCTGGTTCCAAATAGGAAAAGGAGTATGTCAAGGCTGTATATTGTCACCCTGCTTATTTAACTTATATGCAGAGTGCATCATGAGAAACGCTGGGTTGGAAGAAACACAAGCTGGAATCAAGATTGCTGGGAGGAATATCAATAACCTCAGATATGCAGATGACACCACCCTTATGGCAGAGAGTGAAGAGGAACTAAAAAGCCTCTTGATGAAAGTGAAAGAGGAAAGTGAAAAAGTTGGCTTAAAGCTTAACATTCAGAAAACTAAGATCATGGCATCCGGTCCCATCACTTCATGGGAAATAGATGGGGAAACAGTGCGAACAGTGTCAGACTTTTTTTTTTTTTTTTGGCTCCAAAATCACTGCAGATGGTGACTGCAGCCATGAAATTAAAAGACACTTACTCCTTGGAAGAAAAGTTATGGTCAACCTAGATAGCATATTCAAAAGCAGAGACATTACTTTGCCGACTAAGGTCCGTCTAGTCAAGGCTATGGTTTTTCCAGTAGTCATGTATGGATGTGAGAGTTGGACTGTGAAGAAGGCTGAGTGCCAAAGAATTGATGCTTTTGAACTGTGGTGTTGGAGAAGACTCTTGAGAATCCCTTGGACTTCAAGGAGATCCAACCAGTCCATTCTGAAGGAGATCAGCCCTAGGTGTTCTTTGGAAGGAATGATGCTAAAGCTGAAACTCCAGTACTTTGGCCACCTCATGCAAAGAGTTGACTCATTGGAAAAGACTTTGATGCTGGGAGGGATTGGGGGCAGGAGGAGAAGGGGACGACTGAGGATGAGATGGCTGGGTGGCATTACTGACTCGATGGATGTGAATCTGAGTGAACTCTGGGAGCTGGTGATGGACCGGCAGGCCTGACGTGCTGCAATTCATGGGGTTGCAAAGAGTCGAACACAAGTGAGCAACTGAACTAAACTGAAGTAATAAAATAATGCTTCCTAAGACCCAGTTGAGTTCACACTCCAGTATGTCTGGCTCTAGGTGGGTACCACACCATCCTAGTTATTCAGGTCATTAAGACCTTTTTTGTACAGTTCTTCCATTTAGTCTTTCCACCTCTTCTTAATCTCTTCAGCCTCTGTTAGGTTCTTACCATTCCTGTCCTTTATCATGCCTGTCCTTGCATGAAATGTTATTTGATATCTCCAATTTTCCAGTCCTTTGGCCACTGCTGAATTTTTCAAATATGCTGGCATATTGAGTGCAACACTTTCATAGCATCATCTTTCAGGATTTGAAATAGCTTAACTGGAATTCCATCACCTCCACTAGCTTTCTTCATAGTGATGCTTTCTAAGGCCCATTTGACTTCACATTCCAGGGTGTCTGGCTCTAGATGAGTGATCACACCATCGTGATTATCTGGGTCATGAAGATCTTTTTTGTATAGTTCTTCTGTGTATTCTTGCCACCTCTTCTTAATATCTTCTGCTTCTGTTAGGTCCAGACCATTTCTGTCCTTTATCGAGCCCATCTTTGCATGAAATGTTCCCTTGGTATCTCTAATTTTCTTGAAGAGATCTCTAGTATTTCCCATTCTGTTCTTTTCCTCTATTTCTTTGCATTGATCACTGAAGAAGGCTTTCTTAATCTCTTCTTGCTGTTCTTCAGAACTCTGCATTCAGATGCTTATATCTTTCCTTTTCTCCTTTGCTTTTCACTTCTCTTCTTTTCACAGCCATTTGTAAGGCCTCCCCAGACAGCCATTTTGCTTTTTTTGCATTTCTTTTTCATGGGGATGGTCTTGATCCCTGTGTCCTGTATAATGTCATGAACCTCATTCCATAGTTCATCAGGCACTCTATCTATCAGATCTAGGCCCTTAAATCTATTTCTCACTTCCACTGTATAATCATAAAGAATTTGATTTAGGTCATACCTGAATGGTCTAGAGGTTTTCCCTACTTTCTTCAATTTCAGTCTGAATTTGGTAATAAGGTGTTCATGATCTGAGCCACAGTCAGCTCCTGGTCTTGTTTTTGTTGACTGTATAGAGCTTCTTCATCTTCGGCTGCATAGAATATAATCAATCTGATTTCGGTGTTGACCATCTGGTGATGTTCATGTGTTGAGTCTTCTCTTGTGTTGTTGGAAGAGGGTGTTTGCTATGACCAGTGCATTTTCATGGCAAAACTCTATTAGTCTTTTCCCTGCTTTATTCCACATTCCAAGGCCAAATCTGCCTGTTACTCCAGGTGTTTCTTGACTTCCTACTTTTTGCATTCCAGTCCCCTAAAATGAAAAGGACATCTTTTTTGGGTGTGAGTTCTAAAAGGTCTTGTAGGTCTTCATAGAACTGTTCAACTTCAGCTGCTTTAGCATTAATGGTTAGGGCATAGACTTGGATTACTGTGATATTGAATGTTTTGCCTTGAAAACGAACAGAGATCACTCTGCTGTTTTTGAGACTGTATCCAAGTACTGCATTTCGGACTCTTTTGTTGACCATGATGGCTACTCCATTTCTTCTGAAGGATTCCTGCCTGCAGTAGTAGATATAATGGTCATCTGAGTTAAATTCACCCATTCCAGTCCATTTTAGTTCGCTGATTCCTAGGATGTCGATGTTCACTCTTGCCATCTCCTGTTTGACCACTTCCAATTTGCCTTGATTCATAGACCTGACATTCCAGGTTCCTATGCAATATTGCTCTTTACAGCATTGGACCTTGCTTCTATCACCAGTCACATCCACAGCTGGGTATTGTTTTTACTTTGGCTCCATCCCTTCATTCTTTCTGGAGTTATTTCTCCACTGATCTCTAGTAGCATGTTGGGCACCTACTGACCTGGGAGTCCCTCTTTCAGTATCCTATCATTTTTGCCTTTTCATACTGTTCATGGGGTTCTCAAGGGAAGAAAACTGAAGTTGTTTGCCATTCCCTTCTCCAATGGACCTCATTCTGTCAGAATCTGACAGAATAAGTATGAAGATGCTCATCAAATTAAAGAATACTGATTACCCTGAGGGAGAGAAAGAGCAAAATGGCTTAGGGAGCAGTAAAGGTCATTTCAACTGAATTTGCAACATTATAGTCTTCAAAACAATTTCACTTTTGATAAATCTGGATAATAGAACAGTTCTTCATGTTTTAAAATTTTCATGATACATAATAAAAAAGAAATCATAAATCTGTAGATTATAGAAGAATGACCCTTCTTCTCAAGTCAGAAAGAGCAGCGCAAAAAGACTCCCATGATACACAGGAATTTGGTAGCACATTTTGAGAACTCTTTTCTCTAGTAGTCTATATTACACTAGATCATCAATTCTTGTTGATTATATTTATATCATTGATTACATATGATAATACAGCTCTGCTTTGTGTCCACTATTTTATATATGTTACATTGCATTTTTAAATCATAAAGTTTAAAGAGTTCTTACTGTTTCTTAGACACAGACCTCCGACCCATCTGAGGCTCTACTTACACCATTCAGAATAGTTTTCAATCTATCTTTTGTTAAGGAGCTGAAACCACAAGAAATATTTAGAGAAGCTGTATGTTGGAAAAGACTCTTTAATTCAGTCTCCTGTTTAAGAAAAGGGCATCTTCATTAGATTGAAAGCAGAAGGCTTAAGGTGGTTATAATTAAAGTCTTTTAGGTCCTTACCTGACTTTACCAGCTTAGGAATATCTGTCATGGAGTTGGGTTCCTGAGTGAGGAGAGCAAAGCAGGGGATTCTAGAATCATGTTAGAGCTTCCCTAGTGGCTCAGATGGTAAAGAAGCTGCCTTTAATGAGGGAGATGGAGGGTTGACTCCTGGGTTGGAAGATCACTTGGAGAAAGAATGGCTACCAACTCTAGTATTCTTGCTTAGAGGATTCTATGGACAGAGGAGCCTGGCAGGCTACAGTTCATGGGGACGCAAAGAATTAGACATGACTGAGCAACTAACACTTTCACGTCACCAGAAACTAGAGAAATACTAAGAGGCCCTGAACTAGTTATGATAGAGGAGTGTCTGAAAGTCAAACTTCTGTTTCTTTAAGATGGGGAAACTGGGCTGAGACTCCCCTCAATGTGGCCAAGTGTTCATTGCCTGAACTCAGAACAATTGGGTACAGAGAAATGAGAAAAAAAGAGCCATCGAGGGACCATCAAAGCAGATGCCTACTCATTACCTCTCTTTCTTTCCTCTCCACAAATAAAATATTTTTCATGGTGAAAGAGCACATCTGAAGCCATGGCAAAGCCTGAATTCAAAGCTATCTATCAATTTGAAGTGGTTTCTAGTTTACAACCTCAAGCCACCCCACTTCTATCTCCTTAGAGGGAAAATACAATAGAAATGCAAAATACTAGTAACATATACATCCTCAACTCTTTCACAAGGGTATTGTAAAGACTAATGAGTTATTGTTTGAAAAGACCTTAGTGGCTTTATAATGAAAGGTAGAATATACATAGAGTTTCCAAGGTTTTATTTTGTTGTTATTATAATTACACTGGTCTGTGAGGCATACAGCCAGCCAAGCATCTCCTCCTTTCTTCTTCCTTGTTTATGCTTGAAAAGTAAGCCTGTCCTAGTTGTGTTAATCACTTTTTTACTCTGTTGTTAGATACCATGGACTCAACTCTGGATTATTCAGTTAGCTGAAAAGCCAAATGCAACACTTCAGGCAATTCTCAGGCCTTTGTAACATTCCATTTTCTCCTTTCCACCCCTAAAGGATATCCCCTCAAGAGTGCTAGACCTTCTATTTTGATAGTTTGTCTAATCAGGTGATTTGGTTAGGGGGATCTGGGAAGTGATATTCAGCAGCAGATGGAAGCTAGTCTTCTTTGCACATCTCTAATAAGGAATATACGTGCTCAATAGCATCACTCAAAGATAACAATGCATAGGCCTTCGTTTATCTGAAAGCTGATTTCTCTAGGTCTTTTCTGACCCTGAGTTCTGGGATCTCTTTTGCATTTGCCAAACCGTATACCTTTTCCCTGCTTCCTGCCCCTCTCTTGTTATGTATGGGCTGTCTCTGTCTAAAATCCCTTATGCTGATTTTCCAGACACGTTTATTTATGTTCACTCACTAATTGAAAATCTCATATTTGAAGTTATTATTCTGATTGATGTCTGTCATTTTGATCAAGCAGTAGCTCACAGATGCTTTGTTAGAACAATTTTACAAGTGAGTTTATCATCATGCCTTTTTCTCCTGACCTTCTCTATGGTTGGTAGCAAAAAAAAAAAAAAAAAAAAAAAAAACCTAAGTGGAGGCTCAGAAAGAGGAGATCTTTGGCAAGCCTCCCAAATTCGAATTCCATTGTGCCTTCCCTATTAAAGACACAATTTGTCTGTTTCATATATTGTTGATGGCAATGGAGGAGAAGCAGAGCAAACAGACAGTGCAGGGAAACGAAAACAAGTGGAAATGGGACCTCTCCCCACTGACTGGCACTACCTTTCTCTCTGGAAGCGAAATCAACCTTCTCACTCTTCTACACAGTTAGTCTTGGGGGATGGGGCTGGGGGACAGGTTCAGTAGTACTTTATTAAAAGATATATTCTGTTGAGCTCTTATTTCAAGTACCCTGAGGCAGTCCACACCTCCTCTATCATCAGGCACCACCACTTACACTGATGCCACAATGCTTGATGATGTCTTACTAGGCATTTTTGGCACTGAATATTAAGGTGAACATATTCACATTGGGTCCTGGTTCCATCATTAGTAATTCAGGGAAAAGAAGGAGCCACTTTATCTTTCTGAGCCTTAAGTTTCTCTCCTATAAAGATGATCATATCTGCACTGTTTATCTCTAAGGTTAAAGATGAAGTCACTTAGAATTTTATTTTAAAAATTGCAGTTATTTTTATTACTATTTAAATCATTTTAAAATATGAACATCATCACATAGAATAAGTTCCACAATTTATTTTAGATTATGTTTAGTGAAAACTTTGAAAAATGCTTGTCAGATTGTTTTCCATGATGTGTGAAGTTCAGAGAAGTTTGCAGATCTGAGTTAGTATAGGCAAAAGGGTACTAAAAGGGGGAAAGGGACTCAGAAAAGAGAGGTAGGACAGAGAAAGGAAATTCTAAGCACTTCACACATTTGCCAAGTCCTGCTAACTGACTGTTTTATTAAAAAAAAAATTATTTCCTAAAGTATATAAGTTGCTCTGTAACCAAATACATTCACATTCAAATTAATCTGGCTAATACTGCAAAGGATATTCCTGCTTTGAAGCTTAGTGATACCCATTCACATAGCTAAGTTCATTCTATCAAGAAGCTTATTTCAATTTATTTATTTCAAATTTCACAAATATATTTGAATCCACTTTTATTTATCACAAAGATTCAGACCCAAGACATTATTACTTTTTGAAACAGTTTTAAATGCTTTGTATTCAAACATAGGTCTCCTGTGATTAAGTATTTTTGTCTATAGAATCATGAATTATTAGTGTTGGAAGAATTTTGAGCTCATTTAAACCAATCTTATGTCTAAGGCATGGACTTTTCTACAGAAGGAATTCTTCTTAACACATGAGAACTTAGGGTTTGTTTGAATATCTTTGAAAGTCCTACCTTATAAGACCAGAAAGACTAATGGAGGAAAGCTTCAGTTTTTGAAAGGTGATTCAGATTTAGTGAAAATTCTGGTTTCTGCTTATTTTTAGACAATGACTACACTTTCCCTTAGGACTATTTCCCATTTTTCTTTACTTATTTATTTAAAGCATATGTTTATTGAAAGGCTTTCTTTCTTCTTCTTCTTCTTCTTTTTTTTTTTTTTTTTTTTGATAAAGTATTCTAGACAGAGGGCTTTCCTGGTGGTTCTGCAGTAAAGAATCTGCCTGTAATGCAGGAGATGGAAGTTCAATTCCTGGGTTGGGAAGATCCTCTGGAGAAGTAAATGACAACTCAACTCCAGTATTCTTGCTTGGGAAATCCCATGGAGAGGAGCCTGGCAGGCTATAGTCCACGGGGTCACAAAAGAGTTGGACACAACTTGATGACTAAACAGTAACACCAACATTGCAGACAGAGGATGTTTCAGAGCAAAAGACTCATAAAATCCCTGCTCTCACTGAGTTTACATACTTTGGTGAAAATAAACATGCAGAAAGCAAGTAAATTAATAAGTTGTATAACATCAAGAAGTAATAAATTATATGGAAAATAATAAAGCAATTTTAGTGATAGAGAAAGAAGAGAAAGAGGGAGTCTGTCTTCAGTAGTCTGTTTAAGGAAGTCCTCTCTGAGCAGATGTTTGAACAGACCCCTATAGGAAGTGAGAGGAAAGTAGATAGAACAGTAGGAATGAAGAGCATGGTCCAAAGGTGTGAACGAGCTGGGGGAGATATAAGAGGAGAGAAGGCCCTGAGTGGAGAAGGGAGGAGATGGACATGAGGCTGGAAGTTGTCAGAGGCCAAATCACAGGTGTGTGGATACCAGGCAAGGCCTGTGGATTGTGTTTAAAGTGAAATGGAAGCTTCTTTAGAATCTGGAGGTGATAGATGGTATTATTAGCCTTAAGTTTCCAAAAGGATCACTCTGAAGAATAGATTGTAAGGGCAAGCAGGGAAACAAGCTCAGAAACAATTGCCAGGTGTGAATACTCACCAGGCCATTTGTCCTTTGTGGCCTGTTGCCCACGCTCTGGACCTGTGTTCCTCTGTATGCCCTTGGACTATAGCCGCAGCAGTTTTCAGTGGACTTGGTTGCTTATGAGCCCATCTCCACCACTCCTGATAGATCACCAAATCCATCGAGATAAGAACAATTATTTCTTCCTGTTCCTAGAACCAAGGCCAGTATTGGGCACATGAGCACAAATAAAGCCAGACAGAATTTCTCTACTTCTTACAAGTATCAGCACTAGGCAATATATCAATGTCTTTACCTAAAAATTTGCTTTGAGTTCTGGACCCTGTTTTCACATACAGGTAAAGTGTACCCTATCTTATGAGGCCATCCATAACTTTACCTATTTTCCTGTGTTATCCAGGATTTCCCTACTTAGCATACAGTTTCTTGTATCAGTAATCAGACTTTTTTCACAGTTCTTTTCCAGAGAGTGTGGCCGTAGAAAGCACATACATGCATCACTTTATCCCCAGACCATTGTGACTAACCCCAAAATGTGATTAAGCAATATTTACCATGAAAAGCACTATGTACAATATTGAAATATTAGAGTCTTTTAGTTTAATAAAGAATTCTTCTATTTTTAGGAAGGACAATAAATATAATGTTTTATAGTAGCTGAAAAGAATTTGTATTATGAAAAATATGGGTGATGATCAATCGGCTTAGATGAGAAGGCAAAATATAACATGAGTTTCTTAATATAAATAAGCTTTCCTTGGGGATAGGGAAGAAGAGAGAAAGTGCATTATAAAATATTTAATAAATCTGATATAGCTTTGAAAATGTTTCTTCCAAATATTTTCATATAATTATAATGGATTGATTTAGTGGAGAATAGATTTTCCAGGGCTGCTGTGGTAAAGAATCCACCTGTCAATGCAGGAGATGCTGGAGACCTTGGTGAGATCCCTGGGTCAGAAAGTTCCCCTAGAGGATGAAATGGCAACTCAGTCCAGTGTTCTTGCCTAAAAAAATCTCGTGGACAGAGGAGCTTGGTAGGCTACTACAGTCCATGGGTTCGCAAAGATGCAGACATGACTGAGTGATTGAGCATGCTTGCAATGGAGAATAGTTCCAGAATCAGCGAATTAATTGCATTGATAAATGGGAATGTGGCAAGTGAAGTACAAAATAAATCAGAGGTTACAAATAGTATTTCATATTTTGAGAACTGTAAATCAGAACTATTACAAGTTATTAAAAAAAAGAACTCTTAAAACATGAGTTCAAAAATCACAGAGTTTTCATTAATTTAGCTTCATGAAATTTTTGAGACTTAGCTCAGAAAATGAAGTTTTCAATAGGAAAGAGGAAAGGGATCATGTAAGTTAGAAATTAATATGGAATAATGCATCTATTAATAATATTTGTGACTACTTTTAACTAGATTCCAAATCCACTGGCCAATTAACTCCAACCAGCCTTTTTTTTTTTTCCTCAGGGTAGAAACCAGCTGAGCTTTTAAGCCAGTCAAGGGAAAGTATATTATTTCCATCCTCTTTCTAAATACTCTATAAAGAACTCTCCCGTTCATAATAGCTTTGTTTACTGCATAGTACAGCATGTTCTAATTATCACCCCTGCCTCACTAACCACACAGCTTATGTTCCCACACTCATCAGTTATTTTTATGCCTCCTGCAGAAATGAAGAGAACATTAATAAGAATAATACTTGGGGGATAACATTTTTGATAAAGTTAGAAAAAATGTGCCTGATAGTAAGGGAAATCAGAGCATTTCAGTTAAATTGAAATGACCCAGTACCAAAGGCTTACTTCCTTTTCTGTTTTCCTTTGTGATTTGCTTCAGTCTCTAATTTGATTCTTTCTCTCTTTTTTCTAATAATTTGTTTCATTTTTATTTGATTTTGCTGTGCATTTTTCCCTGTCAGAGTATGCTTCACTATTTTTCCATCTTTAACTTGAGTATGTCTTCCATTTTTCTGGTACTTTCTGTATTTTGGAGTTCTCTCTTACTTCCATTACTTTTGCTTTATATTCTCATTTTCTTCTTTGCTCTTTTTATCTCCCTCCTTTCCCTCTCACCTTCTGTCTTCTACTTATAATGACTTCTCTAATATATGCACAAGAAATATCTTTTTATACCCCTGACTGGCAAGAATGTATATACATATATATTGATATGGGAATTAATACATTTTCATCACAAGAAATGGGATCAGTGGGAATGTCAAATGGAACATTAAAACATTTTAAAATCACCACATAAGGCTGAGTAAGGCTCAAATAATATTTGCATGGCAAACAGTCTAAATAAAGGAGCAGGGACAAGTAAGCAGTAGAAGGGAAAATGGATATTAAAATGATCCTAAAAATAATAGATTGACACAGAATCAAATGAATCTTCCTAATGTGTAACAGGTGGACTCAATATGCTTTTTCACTCAATCTTTCCTAACATTTAAAAATATCTGTGTGTTCAAATATTTCTTATGAGACTGAAGAGGCAACAGGTCTCACCTCATTATAAGACCCACACTTGCTGTGCTGTTGATTTCGCCATTCAACAGAAACGGCAGTTACTGTTTGTAGGAGTCTTTTCTAGGATAGAAACTTTAAATGGATGGAAAAGGAAACACATACACACATACATACACTCACAAGAGGGGAAGATTGCTAATTAAAAGGAAAAAGAACCGCAAGACGAGAATCAGTCTGTGGATATAAACATTTTCAGCGATGACTCAGGAACAATTTTGGGTAGATTACGTCAACCCTTCCCTCAATAGTTGAATATAATCATCCCTGTGAATTGATTGAAGTTTGAAAAAATAGCAGCTAAGATTTCTTTCACATGCTTATAATCAGCTTTTGGAAATGTTCCATTTTAGATAAAATGGTTACCAAGAGAACATTGGTATGATGCAGAAATATCCCAGTTGACTACATATGGGTTAATAGCATTTGGGGCTGAACAACCCCGGAAGCCACTTAACTCAGCCCTTAAAGGGAAAACCACTTTGCTGGGGTGGAAATCATAGTCTAGTGAAGCCTCTGTCCTCTCCATCCACTATCAGACCCAGCACCAATTTTAGCCGCATTTACCAACATTCACAGTATTTCTAGCCTCTTGCTTGTCTATTCTAAGTGAAGCTCCCTTAAAAGGTCATTGTGATACAGATAAAAGAAGGGTGTGGCCTCTTCCTTCCTCCCAGGATCTCCTTGTCCCTGACCCAAGACAGTCATCATCCTTCTCTGCTTCCAGAGCACATAACCCATAGGAGATCTACCATGGAGCTGAAGGAGGTCCAGCGTGGATGGACAAACTACAGACTGACAACAGCCTCCCATTTCAGCGCAAATAGTTGGCAGTTAATGAAGCTGAAACACAAAACTGATCAAAAGCCATTTGGAGCTTTGTTTTAGTTCCTGTGTTCTCTTAGGAGAGAGGCATGTGTGGTGGCACAGTCATGATGATGTGAAGAAATAAGAGGGAGCTGAGATCCCCAGAAAGCCCACTCTCCAGGCCACTGGCCAGAGCTGGCTTCCAGGAAAGGACAGCTGCACCTCCAGGACCCATGAAACTCTCAAACCATGCTCCCAAGCCTGCCACACACAGCAAGGCCATGCAACAGCCATAATTTGGGAAATAAGATTGTCATCCTCTAGCTACATTTTTGCCTTACCAAACACCTCTCAGTGGGGAAATATGGAAAATCTGCCAGTGTAGGAGAGGGTCCTGCTCAATTCCTAGTCAGGAGGGATAATCTGAGAAACTGGGATGATGCTAGGAGAGTATGGACCAGCTAAAAAGCTGAGGAAAAAAATTGAGTGAGGGATTAATGACTGAGGTGATTTACAAGTACTCAGGGTTTCCAGTCAACCGTAAAGGAAATCAACCCTGAATATTCATTGGAAGGACTGATGCTGAAGTTGAAGCTCCAATAATTTGGCCACCTGATGTGAACAGCTGATTCATTAGAAAAGATCCTGATGCTGAGAAAGATGGAGGCCAAGAGGAGAAGGAGGCAACAAAGGATGAGATGGTTGGATGCCATTGCTGACTCAATGGACATGAGTTTGAGCAGTCTCTGGGAGATAGTGAAGGACAGGGAAGCCTGATGTGCTGCAGTCCATGGGGTCGTAGAGAGTCAGACCCAACTGAGTGACTGAACAACAGCAGGGAGATAGTGAAGGGCAGGGAACCCTGGAGTGCTGCAGTTCATGGGGTCTCAAAGAGTTGGACAGGACTTAACCACTGAATAACAAGGTTCCCATGGAAGCAAGACCTAAGTGTGATTGTCACAAAGGAGATTTGGGTCATGTTTGCTTGGAGAGAGGAACATTACAAACATGAGGAATGTGAAGGAGGAAGGGCTAGGACTAACAGCTCTACCCAGAATCTTAACTTGTGTGCCTGTGAGTGTCATTCCAAGTTGCAGCAAGCTTAAACCAGTATAGAAGAATGGACGAGAGACAAGGAGGAAAAAGAGGAAAAGCTGTCCAAGGTCCACCCTTGTAACATGTGGTATGAAAAGGACAAATTACATATCATAGCCATAGCTACCCCTTCCCTTCCCAGCTTGAAACAGGAGTTCCTATCAGGTCCCATGCTATTTTCCCTGCTGCTGCTGCTGCTAAGTCGCTTTAGTCGTGTCCGACTCTGGGCAACTCCAGAGATGGCAGCCCACAAGGCACCCCCGTCCCTGGGATTCTCCAGGCAAGAACACTGGAGTGGGTTGCCATTTCCTTCTCCAATGCATGAAAGTGAAAAGTGAAAGTGAAGTCACTCAGTCATGTCCGACTCCTAGCGACCCCATGGACTGCAGCCTACCAGGCTCCCCCGTCCATGGGATTTTCCAGGCAAGAGTACTGGAGTGGGTTGCCATTGCCTTCTCTGGCTATTTTCCCTACCCTCTCCCAAATTAAGACACTAGAGAAGAAGCTTGTTGTTGCCATGGTTACATAAAAGCTACTGCATCTACACAGTCACATGCCTTCTGAAAGCATCCTCAGCTGCAACCCATCAGATTGGTTTGCAGAGGAATCTATAGCACCTTAAAGACATTTATGGAGAGGAAAAATGCTTGTGTGTTCAGACTGGTGATGAAGTGTTGCTTTGCTCTGCTTTGTTTCAGCAAAGAAAATCATTTCCCAGTTATATACATAGAAATGGAAGGTTTCTCCTGTTAAAAAATCCAAACAATTGTCCAGTGGAGCTCAGTACATGCTCCTTTGGCCAGTGGATGGTATAGTGAAGGAAGTACATGATATTTAAACAAAATTTGCTTGTTCTTTCCCATCTTCAATGGTTAAGAGCATCAAAAACATCAATACTCTCTTTCCCCTACCTTCTACCCAATCAAAATAATTTTTTGACCTATGAGGGAAAATCTCACTCCTCAGGGATGCTAGGACAAGCAGTTCTTATACTATAAAGTCAAAGGATATTACATTCGGTATTTTAAATTAAAGGGCTTATCAGGAAGCATTTTCAGGGTTTATTTTCAAAAGGAAATAAATGCAGCCTCTGTAATTTCGTATACTTTATAAAAATACGCAGAATAACCTTCAGTTCACTCCATCCATATGCAAAGACCGTCATTTGTAAAAAAATGTTTTTTCTCTTCTATTAAATATAATTCAGGTTTTGCTGTCAGCTGTTACTATCAGCAATGATTAAACATAGCAAGCATTGTGATTCATCAAGAACTGATAGACTCATCGCTGATGTAAACATTCTTTGGTCCCAAGGTCAGATCAGGTAGGGAGCCTGGACAACTTCACATACAGATCTATGAAGCTGACTTTATGTAAATTCATTTATTGTCATATCATCACTGAACAATGTACATGCACACACACACACACACACACACACATATCAAAACCATCATTTTATAAAATACAGAGGCTTGGAAAGGAATTAATCAGTTAGGTACAAAATTGTATTCTAACTTCTTGAAACTTCAAACAATGACACCGAGAAACCAACAGTTTACCTGAGTAATTCAGCCCGCTATCTCACCAGCTTCCTGCAGCTGATATGGAAATCTTCCAGAGAGAGCACCACTGTATTATATGCTGCCTCGAAATATGCATGTGAAAAGCTTAAAGCCCAGCAAGATATATAGAAAAATATTTTCCTTTGAACATCAGGGAATAGAAGAGAGTTGACCTTGGGCCTATATATTGAAAACTCAAACCTCTTTTTGGATATGAGCAAGGAAACCAAATCAATTTAAAAGTCCTTACAGTTGACCCCCTTCACCCGTACCCTCTGCTCCCTTCTGCACCTTGAAATTGTAATCTGAGATGTATAGAATTTCTGTCTGCTTTTCAATCTTGGATATTCTTTTGAAACCTCTCCCTTAATTTCTGTGACTCACTGAACACTATGGATTCCTCTTACTCCTTCTCAATCTCATCTTTCTTCTCCTTCTACCATATTCTATATGTGCTTCTATCATATTATATATATGCGCTGTGCTAGGTTCCTATTGCTGCTCTAAAAACTTACCACAAACGTAGTAGTTCAAAACAACAGGAATTTATTTTCTTGTAGTTTTGGAGGCCAGAAGTTGGAAATTAGTTATCACAGGGCTAAATTCAAGGTGTCAGCAGGGCTGGTTCTTTCCAGAGGTTCTGGGAGGTGTTTTGTTCTTTGATTCTTCCAAGCTCCAGGGGCTGCGAGCATTCTCTGGCTTAGTGGCTGCATCTTTCTGATCTTGGCTTCCATTGTTACATAACTTTCTGCTCTGTAGTTACATCTTCTGCTTCTGTCTGAGAACAGTTGTGATGACATTTACAGTGTGCTAAGTCACTTCAGTCGTATCCAATTCTGTGCAACCCTACAGTCCATAGGCTGTAGCCCTCCAGCCTCCTTTGTCCACGGGGATTCTCCAGGCAAGAATACAGGAGTGCTTGCTATGCCCTCCTCTAGGGTGTCTTCCTGACCCAGGGGTCAAACCCAGGTCTCTTTTTTCTCCTGCATTGGCAGGCAGGTTACTTATTACCAGTCCACCTACAGCACATCAGGATAACCTCACGTTTGTAAGAGCATTAACTTAATCAAATCTGCAAAGGCTCTTTGCATAGTAGGTAACATTGGTGAGTTCCAAGGACTAGAACGCAGATAAGATCGGGGTGTTGTTCAGCCCACTACACCCTACTTTCTCTGCTTTATGAATGCCTTCTTTATTCAAGGAACTATTCTAAATCTGTATTAGACCGCTTTAATACCCAAATTTGACTTTCCAAGTAGCTGTTGAATACTTCCATCCAGAGGGTGTGCTTAAAACAGAGAATGCTTCGAATTTAACTCAAAGACTCCTACCTTTGTCCACAGAGATGAGTAAGTATCTAGCATAGTCATTAACTATATTTGAACCTAGAATAATATTGACTGAGACTTTTCTCCTCGTATAACTTCCCTTACTATTAGCCTAGGATTCTTTTGATGTAATTTTGTGTTTTTTGTCTTATCTTTCCAATGTCTACCACACTTGAAAGCTCTCTTGTACTAAGCCTTACATTATTTTAATAATCTTTTAATAAATATTCCTGCCCCAGTCTCTTCCCATTCCAGTTTATCAATGCATCTTGCTTCCGAAAGTTGTCCTTCCAAAATATTTTGATTGGTGTCATTCTCTTTCTCATAGCATACAGTGGAGTTTTAAATGACAAGTCCAAGCTGTTAAAGTCTTCATCCAGCTGAAGCAGATCCAACTGTTTTCAGGTGTACATGAGGTTCTACTAGTGGTGATCTCTTCATAATAGAATGAAGTCTCCTATTCTCCTCTTTTGTGGATTTACTGATGTCATTCTTTCACCTTGAAATTCCCTCTCCTGGCCCCTTTTATGGAGTTCACCTCAAATGCTTCCTCATCTATTAATAGCATGTTTAATCACTCAAGCCAGGTACTTCTCTCTTAAGACAAAATTATTTTATAACAACCTCTCCTATGTCCATTTATATGAATATTAAGTATTCAGAACATACTTGTCATATAGGTTAACCAACTTTTCATAGAGAAGCATGATTTTTTCACATAAAGCATGATTCAAAACACCTTTGCTATTTCAAAAGTGTGCAATGTGTAATTTTTTAAATAAGCCAGATACAGTTTTCATACAGGAATACTTAAATATTCTTTCACATGGCATTTTAAAACTAACTTTCTTGGGCATCAGTTTCTCAACTTACCTTCATTCCTCATTTTAGCAGCAGGACAGAAACTTAAAAAAAAAAATAAAGTTCTGTCTTTCTTTTCTTTTGCACATCATTTGAGTTTGATGGATACCAAGAGACATATATCAGATCCTGAACAGGATCCCATTGAGAGTTCCCATGGCACTTCAGTCACTTAGTCATGATCTATGCTCTCAACAGTTGAAGATAATGACTTCAGGAACAATCTTTCATGGGTTTCATATTAAATGAGATGAAAGTGCAGGCACGGCATTAAAGCACCTTGTTATTTGCAGAGCACTTAGAGTAACCTTAAATATGGAGATGATCAAATTTCATGACCTTTAGTTTTAATTCTTCCATCATATCTTCTTATGCAATTCCTATTGTAATAAAGATATGTGTATGTGTGTGTGTGTTTCTGGCTAAATTAACTCAGACACTTAATACAACATTAACACTCTAGAATTAAATACAGAAGCCAGGGAATGGAAATACAAATGTGCTTGTTTTTATTGTAAGCTTACCTATATTACCTTCATGACTGTATACTTTAAAGAGACTATTATTTTTAAAGTGTGCTAGGGGCACATTCTAATGTTAAGAGCTTTCATCTTTGATTTTCTTTCTACTGATTTGCATATTTCAATTTAGAATAAAATGCAGAGCTCATTAAGTTCTATTTTTGACAAGATGTTTTCCTTTTAGCATTAGTCCTAATAGAAAACTCTTCCTTTACAACAATGAGAGAATTTTCTCTAGAGAATAAAATAGTGCCCAAAAGATGATGGAAAATTTGGAAAAGAATAGAGCTTAGAGGAATAAATATATGTGTAATTGTCCAGAAAGAACCATAAATTCTTGTTAAAATTCATAAACATGAAGCAAATAACCACAGACAACTTCTGATAAACTAAAATTCTAGATACTCTTAGAATAACTAGAGAAAACATTATGTCAGGCACCTGAAAAAACTAATATTCCTCTAGCCCCATTCCCAGTGAAAACTAAGAAATGTGAACTTCCCGAGGAAGATACTGGAATAAGGAGTACCTTGTGTTTGAAGACCTCTCTGACTAACTCAGCCTACTTTCATAGAAATCACATACTGTCTGCTGCAAGTGGGCCCTACAGGAGCACTTTCATTTGTAGATAATGTCAGTGAATTAAAGAGAGAGAGAGAGAAAGCAAGAAAGGGACAGCAGTAAACCTGGATTGATCTAAACAACAGATATTTCTTTTTAATCCACCAAAAGTGGAAACTAGCTTGGCTGCTTTCTTGTCTTTTCAATTAAGATTCAAGCAGAGGTCAAATGTCTCACGGTTTTTGTGGAATATGGCTCAGTGTTCTCCCTCCACTTCTGCTGCTTCTAGAGATAACCTGCTGTTGTGCCTTTATCACCAGGCTTCCTCCAAGTAGATGGATGGTAGGAAGAACAGGCTGTGGGCACCGGCTCATGAAGCAGCTGTGGTCTAAGAGACACTCCAGTCTGGTCAGTTGTATGCTGCTGCTGCTGCTGCTTAATCACTTCAGTCGTCCAACTCTCTGTGACCCAACGGACTGCAGCCCGCCAAGCTCCTCTGTCCTTGGGATTCTCTAGGCAACAGTACTGGTGTGAGTGTTCAGTTGTATATGGGCCATCTATTAACACCCTTGCTCTTGAATTTTTTGCACTCATTTACATATTTATCTCAGGGTTTTTATGTTCTTTTCATATTTATTTTTGTGTTTTGCTATTAAAAATGTAAGTTCCTTGAGTGAAATCATTGCATCCTGCATTCCCTTTGTTATTTTGGGTTTTATCAGTAGAGGGTAGAACAAACATATCATTTGCATGCAGTGAATGTTGGCGACTGACTGGCAAGCATTTATTTCCTGAATAAAAATGTCACATTCAAAAACGAATTTTGAAAGACTCTAAAGATTACTCCTGAAGCTTGGCAACTCCTCCAAGTGAATATAGTCACATCTATAGGACTACAGGTACACAGCTAATAAACTGCCTGACTCTTACGCTTCGATTTAAAGATCTTCCAAAGACTGGTTCTCTTTGGGTCACCACACTTGCCAGTTTGGACTTTTGAAACCTTCTAATATGGGCTGACATAACAAATTAGCAACAAGAAAAGTTCATGGAAGGACAAGTGTGAGAAAGTGTGCCAAATATATTAGCATTCGTTTTGCAACCTTGTCTCTAGTTTGTGTGAAGTTGATGGTTGGAGGTTACGCTTTCATTAAAAATTGACAACATTTTAAATGCTAATCAAAACTGCTTGTCCTTTCTACTTCTATTTATCTTGGAAGGGGAGAAAAAAAGAGAGAGAGAAAGGGAAAAAAAAGGACAACTTGCTTTGAACTGCAGGAAATATGCTCCCATTGCTTCCTCGTTGCCTGCTCCTGTGTAGGGCAGATAAGAGCCATGCAGACTGAGTGTCAGGACCTCTGCTGGAACTGTGAAGGCAACACCATATAAGTGAGAGGTGTGTGCTCAGGAGGATGACAGAAGATGTGTGTGTGCTTCTGTGTATGTGTGTGACTATGTGTGTGTTTAGGGGTGGTCCCTTCTTGTGAATCTTTTTAATGAATGTTAAGAAAGAATTGTGGAGATGTAGTTGATTTTACAGTGGGTAAAAGAGAAAAGTTATATATTTTCAGAAAAAAAGGAGCCAGTTGGCATAGAGGTAATAACCATAAGAAACTATAAATTTAAAAAGAAAAAGGAGAGATTGGCTATGAACCTTCACGGATAGTACATTTCATTTCAGACCATTCTTAGGAAGGGCTGAAGAGGATGAAGGAAAATGCTTGGCTCAAATTCCTTTTTGCCAGCTTTATTAAGATGTGAATGATGCATAACATTGTATAAGTTTAAGGTGAACAATGTCTTGATTTGATACATTTATATATTGCAAAGTGATTACCACTACAGCATTAATGAATACTTTCATCTCATCACAAAATTACCATTTATTTTTTTTGTGGTGAGAACATTTAAGATATATTACATTAGTAATATTCAAGTACATAACACAGTATTATTAGCTAAAATCATCATGTTGTCCACTAGATCCTCATAACTTCTTATAACTAGAAGTTTGTAATTTTTAACCAATATGTCCACATTTCTGCCATGCCTAGTCCCTGAGAATCATCACTTTAGTCTCTCTTTGATTTTGTCTTTTATAAAATTTCACATATAAGTGATATAATACAGTGCTTTTCTTTCCGTGTCTGACATTCCACTTAGTATAATGCCCTCAAGTGTCATCCAAATTGTTGTAAATGGCAGGACCTCCTTCTTTCTCATAGCTGAATATTTCATTATATTTTGATATATACTTACATTGTTTCCATATTATGGCTGCTGAAAATAGTGCTGCAATGAGCATGGGAGTATGGATATAAGTTGAGTGCACACAGAGATATGTTTTCTGAGGTTTGATATGGAATCACTGCTTTCTACTTAACATTTTCTGGCTTTTCAGTAGAAGAGTAAAGATATGAGCCAAATAAGAAAATAGCTCAGATTTTGGTATATACTAAAAGATAGCCTGTATTTATAAACAAAATTAATCAATTCAGCTGTTTCTTGGTCAAATCAGCTTATCAATCTATAAATTTAATTTCTTACTAAATTGAAGACTCATTAGAACAGGAATTAATGTGTGTTTGCATGTCTCCATATGTGTCTGTGTAGAAACAAAAATATTTGTTTGCCTGTGTATTTCAATACATCCCAGTAACCCATAACTAAGAAGATGGTATATGGTACATATCTACTATCTAACTCTGGGTTTCTTGAATGAGGTTCCATTGCTTTTTGAAGAGCACAATTAATTGTTGAGTAGACTGCCTTGCAAATGTCAAAAATATCCTGTTTAAGATTCAGTTGAAAATGGCAAGTTGGAAAGATTTTATCATCCTTCTTGTTTTACTTAGTTTTCATATTCATCTGTCTTATTCATTTTCTTCTTTGTTTTCATCTTTGTTTCTTTCATCTTCATCATCATCTCTATGGTGGCTCAGCCTTAAAGAATCCACTGCCAATACAAGAGACACAGGTTTGATCCCTGTGTTGGGAAGGTCTTCTGGAGAAGAAAATGGCAGCCCACTCCAGTATTCTTGCCTTGAAAATCCCATGAAAGGAGGAGCCTGGCAGGCTACAGTCCAAAGGGTCACAAAGAGTTGGACATGACTTAATGCTTAAACAGCAACAACCATGAAGTTAATGTGAATCATCTCATTTAATCACTGTAAAACTTTTAAAATGTACATACTATTATTATTCCTATGACACAAGGTAAACTGGGGTTTTGAAAGTTAAGTTCTCTTTCCAGTGCTGGAATTTGAAATCAGATGTGGATGACAATAATAGAAAGGCTCCCAACTGTTAAACTAAACCAGAACCTTCCTCAGGAACCCATCTGCAATCTTTATTCAGAAATGAATCTTAGTCTGAACCTATTTATATTTTTAATGAATAGCTAAAGTTGGGATAATGAGTTCTGTAAGTTTATCCCCCACTGTGTTAGAAAAAAAAAAAAAAAAAAAAGGTTCTCTCCATTTATCCTAAATCTTTCTTCTTCAAGCTTCAAAGGGGTCCCTTTGTTCTGGAATTTGATGAATAAGTCCATCTCAGTCCTCTCTCTGTTCTTTTCAGTTTTATAGACTTGTAGACTTTGAGTCAATTCAACTTTGAATTATACAGGCTGAAGAGCCTGATAATATGATGCCCCAAAGAAAATATTTTCCTTCATTTGGGCATTGCTATATTCTCTTAACTTTCTCTAAATATCTTTGAAACAAAAGACATAACACAACTAAGCAAAGTGTGGCTTATTCCTGAAATGAAGCCTGGGCAAATGAACTTAGCAGAGCTTCCATCTAACATTTCCAAAGATTCAATAGGGTAGCAGACCCAACGCATGAGACTTAATTCATGACAGCACATGGGAATGATTTTAATTGGATGGGAAGTATCCAGTATTCCATTCTTTCCCTGCAGATTATGAAATCTGGTTTAAAAGTTGTTGATTTGTTTCAAAAAGAGGTGGTTTTTTTTTGTTTGTTTGTTTTGTTTCTGCAATGACCTATGAGAAGGATAATTTCCCACAGGTTTGTTTTGATTTAATTATTCATTATTAAAACTTCAACATGATTTCAGCTTCCTAGAACTGGAGTCCTGAGTCATGTTGTGGTATGAAGAGGAGGTAATACATTAGGAACTGCTGGGCCTCCCTGGGAAAACTGAATGGGAGAAAAGAACTCTCTGGCTTTCTTGGAAATGAGACGGTGGTATAAAGCCATTTAATGTAACAGGCAGTGGAAAATATGCCAGGGGTAGGTGAAGAGCCAGTAAAGGTAAAGATAAAGGCAAAGTCTGCTTGAGTGTTCACTGTCCTTCCTTCTAAGGCAGGAGAAGGTGTAAATATTCCTTGTAGACTTGCTCCCATCTTTGTATGCTGCTGTTCACTGTGCTAGGCTAGCAATCCCCTGTGCTTGAGTTTTCTTAGCTCAAAGACCATCTGATACCTGGATTTGTGTGAGGAAAACAGCTTGGAAAAATTACTGGGAAGTGCTTTGCATCAATAAATGCAATTTATATGCTAAATAATCACATCAAATAGATAAAGTCTTCCAGTTTCTCAATTCTGTTATAACGTTTAAATTTCAGAACCAAAGTATCATGAAATATAGTTTTTAGTGATTGGTAAGAAAGGGGCCTTAGAATAATTACATGATTTCTTTCCTGATGTTATAATTGCAGTGACAAGCTTGTGCTGTTATAATCACCTTTTACCCTTCTCAATGACATGACACGTGCTATCATTTCATTAATATAATTTTATAGTTAGAGAAACTCAGGATACTGAGAGGTGAAGTCATTTCCCCAAGGTCACACCGTCAGTGCTGGAAGTAGAGCTGAGGAAAGACAACTAATTCTTAATTCAAAGACTACTATTTAAGCTGATGAGATATTCCTGTGATCGATAAAATGGGGGCCCAGGCTAAACATGGAAAAGAGTGTCACACCAAGCTATAAGTGAGAGACACAGTGGCAGGAATATCCTGCAGCTTATGAAAATAATGAAGGGCAACATCAGCATATTCTGTAACTGGAAACTATTCAATTAAGTATTCATTTCACAGTCATTTTTGAAAAATAAATCTATGTTTCTTTATACCTTTAAGCTCAGTAGTTTTATGCATTAGGTTGACGTGCATAACAAAATATGGACTATTTTTTAAATTGCCAGATAAGAGCTAGTGTGTTGTTACTATTTATATATTGAAGTTGTAACAATCATGTGCTTTTAATTCATTTCCCCTTCAAAGATCCGAATGTTTCCAGTTTGCAATATATTGCAGGATATATTAGGTACACTGAGTCTGTCTGATTCACAGCTTTCTAATCGGCTATTTAGAGTTTACACCAAGCAGAAAATCAATGTATTCAAAATGTAGTAGCTCCCTTGTTAACTCTAGTCATTTGCTTAAAGAGTAATGTCAAGCTGATAATTGAAATATGGCTTAAAACCATGCATTTTAATTCAAAAGAGAAAATGTTTTAAATATTACTCATTTGATCTTTCCCTACTCCAGTCCCAAAGGGCAGATTTTGCTTACCTAGCTCAGCAGTTGTCTCAGGGGTAGCTCGGGCTTGCAGACAGACCTGCTGATAGCAGGACCCAGACTTCACCCCAGACTCAGGGATGATTTGCCCTCCCTGAAAAGTTATGGACCTTCCAGAAAACCCTGTGAACTGTCTTGCACTAAACTCTGTTTTATATTCTCCTGGTGGATAAGAAGTAGCTGTACTGACTTTATGGAGGTGGGTTCCAGCCTCTGAGACTATGCTTTGCTGCATTGCAATGTTAAGGAAGACAGAGTCATTTGCTGTCAGAGGAGAACTGTGGTCTTGTGTTCTAATTTAAACACCTTAAATTCAGAAACTTAACATGACCTTTGAATTATGGCCTCTATGCAGGGTATTGAGTCATGCTGTTTGACCAACAGTTGGAGTCAGGAAAGATTTTAACATAAATATGTTTCGGGTGGGACAACCACAAAAATTGTGTTTCAATTTGTTTAAAGCTTTTATTCATATGAAGGATTTTTACTTTGAAAATCCTGCAGAAGAAACTATAATACAAGAAAGAAAGAACTTTCTAACAATTAAAGTGGTATGAAACATGAAATAGGATACCTAAGAGATGATACTTTCCTTGAGATAATGTTTTCTTTAATAAAAAGGATGCCAAGGCTGTTACCAAGAGCAAGATTCTCAGCCTGATGTACAGTGAGACCAAACAAACCAAAATGTCAGAATTTGGAGCAAAGGCAGGTTTATTGCAGGGCATTCGTGCGAGGAGATGACTGACCCATGTCCCCAAAAGTCCAATCTCCTGGAAAGGTTTCATCAAAGCACCTTTAAAGGCAATTTGAGGGAGGATTATGGTTAGTTACTGCAAACGTCTTGGTGTCTTGGTGTTGGAATCTTTGTCAGGTCAAGATGTTCCTATAAACCTCCAGTAAAACAAATGTTATTTTCTGTTCTGTGACTTTTTATCTCTATATGAATGGACTCTTAAAGGTCAGAGCCTTGAAAATAGGCCACCCTGTATATTTCAGGCTATAGGCCACTTTCTTTTATAAAAGGTGCAGAGCCAACTTGACTAATCACAGGCAACAAAGCACAAGAGTTAAAGTGAAAGCAACAGACCTAACATGGAGTCAGATTTGTTCTTCCCTATTACAAAGAGTTGTCTTAAAGACTTGACAGAGACAGTGCGGTGGAACACGAGGGGGCAGCTGATACTCTAGGTTTCTTCCAGTCTTTAGACTAGGAGAGGTGGGCCTTATGCCCTCTAAGCTCCCAGTGTCTTGTGCTTGTTCTGAATCTGGTCCTTATCATCTTTCTTTGAAACTTTTCTGTCCAGTGTAGTAGTGCCCAGTAGGCACATGATACATTTTTAATGACCTGATGATTGGAATAGAGTAGGTGGAAAAGCAGATAACATTGAAAACCAGAAAAAGAAAAAAATTCCTGGAAAGACTATGTGCTTATTTCGTAACTGATCTTTAGGTAAGTCATTGTTGTGTCACAGCAGACAAATCTAAGCACAAATGATTATTGCTCAACTTTGCCCAGATATGTGTCAGTTCTTTCAAATGTTGAATCCCAGCTATCTCTAAACCAAACAGGAAGCTACTTAATGTGTTAAAAAAAAATGTGTGTGTTTTTGCTGAGAAACAAAGAAAAAAAAAGTGTATGTGTCCTGTTGGATTTTCAGGAAGAAAGCCAAAGTTTATGAACATAATTATCACATACAGAATATGGTCAAAATGTTAAAATGAAAAATTCCTTCTTATTCAGAAGGTCACTGGATCCCTATAATAAGGAAAAATAAGCCACCTTCCTAGCTATCTCTTGTCTTCAAGTATATCTCTTTCAAAAAACTACTTTTAGGAGAAAGTGAAAGTGAAATCACTCAGTCGTGTCCAACTCTTTGTGACCCCGTGGACTCTAGACCACCAGGCTCCTTCTTCCATGGGATTCTCCAGGCAAGAATACTGGAATGGGTTGCCATTTCCTCCTCCAGGAGATCTTCCTGACCCAGGGATCGAACTCTGGTCTCCCACATTGCAGGCAGACGCTTTAACCTCTGAGCCACCAGGGAAGCCTTTTCAGGAGACAGAAAGGACAAAAAGAACCAATGTGAACCAATCAAGAGAAGAGCTTTTCTTGCAGGTCTGATTTACAATGGTTCTCAACAAGGGCTGGTTTGCCTTCAGGAGATATTTGTCAATATCGGGACATATCTTTGATTGTTAAGGCTGAGGGAGAGCATGGTACTGGCATCCAGTGTACAAAGAACAGAGATGTCATTTAACATCCTACAATGCACAGGAAAACTCTGTTCAGCATGAAATCATCTGGCATAAAACATCAATATTATTGAGGTTGGAATTTCCTGGATGATAACTATGAATAACTGTGAGCATGTTTTATGTAATGAAGAAGCAGACAAGACACAATCAAGAAAATTCAAATCACCAAATTACATGATTTCGCCCCCCCCCCGCCTCCCGCCCTGAGGAGGAGAAAAAAACATACAATGTGACCAAATACTTTTAGTTTATAGTGCCTGAGTATGTGTTCCATTTTAATTTTTACTTATCTTTGGTGTTGAAAATAAACCACAGTGAAACAGAAGAGAAGAACGAGGTAATAAGTCACAGGAAGGAGAGAAGTAGACAAAGAGAGAGTGAGGAAGGCGCACATGATGGCAGAACAGAGAAGCAAAAGGAGCAGAAAAAGGAGAAAAAGTGAAAGGAAGAAATGCAGGAGATGGGCTGACAGCGCAAATCAGAATGATCCTTTTATTATAGTGGACATTATGGATAATCTTTAGTTGTTAGAAGTGTAATCTCTTTCTCCTTTTCCATCACCTCGATGAATCCCTCAGAGGAAGCAATTACAACAACTATCAAGAGGAATGAGAAGAGATCTTTCTATGTTGAATGTCTAAGAGTGTAATGCCAACATATATTAAAAAAAAAATTTAAGGCCTCCTTCAATATATCCTCATAAGAGCAACTCATCCCCACACTCTGTACCTAGAATGGCAGCCCATCCTCATCATCATCTCTACCTAAAACTCAAACCTGTCTGATATATTCTTTATGTGTTGGCTTTAAAAACAAAGCAGCTTCATTAAAATATAATCCACTTACCATACAATTAATCCAGTTAAAGTATACAACTCAATAGCTTTTAGTATATTCAGAGTATGTAGAAACATTATCACAATCAACTTTCTAACATTTGCTATATCTTAAAAAAAGAAAAAGACATGACCTTCTTTCTTTTAGTTATTACCCTTCTATTTCCCTAATCACCCCTTGCCAGCCCTAAGCAACCACTACTCTGTACAGACAGAATAGCCTATTTTGGATTTATGTCATCTTCTGAGAGTTTTATAGTTTAGTTCTTATGTTTAGGTAGGACTTTGATCCATTTGAGCTAATTTTTTGCATGTGGTGTGAATGTTTCAGCTTCATTCTTTCACACATGGGTATTTCATTGTCTGGGTACCTTTTATTAAAATATTTTTGTCTATTATTTTTCTATTCTATATTTTATTAATATCCATTCTAATTGTTATTATTTCCTTTCATCTTCTTATTTAGGTTAATTTTGCACTTTGTTTTCCAAGTCTTAACGTGGAAAAATATATTCTTGAGGTCTTTTTTTTTTTTTTTTTAGTATTGGCACTTATGGCTATAAATTTTCTTGGGGTCACTGCTTTTGTTGCATCCCATGAGTTTGTTATTTTGTCTTCATTTTTATTCATTTTAAAATATTTTCTCATATATTTTTTCCTGACTACTAGTCCTTTAGAAATGTGTTGTTTAATTTCCACATATTTTTGATCTTCCCAAATTTGTTTCTGTTACTGATTTCTAATTTTGTTACTTTGCGGCCAAAGAGCAAACTTATTTCTATCCCTGAAAGGATGTTGAGGTTTGCTTTGTGGCTTAGCGTGTAGCCCAATCTGGCAAAAGTTTCACCTGCACTTAGGAAGAGTATAGTGTATTGTACTGTCATTGAACAGTGCTCTGTAGAAGTCTGTTAAGTCTAGAAGGCTACAGGATTATTCAATCTTTTTTTACTTTCTGCCTACTTGTTCTATCCACTATTGAAAGTCATTACTATCAGTCTTTTTCTTCATTTCTACCAGTTTTTGTTTGGGAATTTTTAACTGTATTTCATCTGTCTTCTCTATGAGACAAATAATGTGTTTGTTTTATTCAATGCTATACTTTTAGCACCTAGAACAAAGAGTAGGTTATCTTTAAGTAATTGTTATTGTTTAGTCCCTAAATCATGCCACAAGTCTTTTTCCAACCACGTGGACAGTAGCCTGCCAGGCTCCTCGTCCATGGAATTTCCCAGGCAAGAATACTGCAGTGGGTTGCCACTCCCTTCTCCAGGGGATCTTCGTGACACTGGGGTCTAACTTGCGTCTCCTGCATAGGCAGACAGATTTGTTACCACTGAGCTACCTGGGAAGCCCATTAAATAATTAATACATTAATATTTTTCTAAATATATTGTAGGCTTTATGAATAAAGGAAAGGATAATGGCAAATTTGAGTTCTGTTTTGAAACTTACATCAACTCTTACCAGAGGCTTACACATCAAACTTTGGCCATTCATCTCCTCCATGAATGTTATTGACCATAAAGTAAGCAAACACAAAAAGAGTGGAAAGCTCCACACTGCCACTCACTGGAGTGACAGAAGCAGGAAAACTATGGAGCGAGGGTTGAGATTGCAGTGGTAAGGACAGTATGGATTTTGATGTCAACGCTGAATGTTTAAGGTCATTGGAAATGCTGAGAAGACAATCAAGAATCTGGAGTTTGTTTTTGAAACTGGATGATAATAAATGTTCTAAAATAAGGCATAAAACTTCCAAATTTGCTTAACTGTCCAATATTATATGAGGAGGGGAGATTTCTTTCTGACCTCAGCTGGTGATCAGTTTATACCCTGATGTACACGATTTAATGGTCTGTATCATTTTTATCATGTCACTGCAGATGTTATTCTTACTCATATGAATGCCTAATCCTCTTGTTGAATACTTATCCCTGCTAATTATTTCTGCTGTTTCTGAAGCAAGCCACTCACAGCCAAGGCTTAAGAATGGGAACATCAACTCCCTGGAGCCAGAAAAGAAAAACATATACAGACACACACACACACACACACAAACTGTCAAAGTTTATGATAAAATACACTTTAAATTTTTGTACGGAAACTCAAGACAGCATTTTGGTAAAGATGAAGTAGCTTTATTGCAAAAAAAAAAATGCTCTCCTTGTTTATTTTTATGTCACTTTGCTTATATCATTTCCAGAGAGAAAGAAATAACAATTTAATTTCTCAACAAA
Source organism: Capra hircus (assembly GCF_001704415.2). Lineage (NCBI taxonomy): Eukaryota > Metazoa > Chordata > Mammalia > Artiodactyla > Bovidae > Capra > Capra hircus. The sequence goes on along the minus strand of NC_030831.1, from coordinate 17,213,880 downwards.
CTGAAATCAAGTGAGAAAAACTTTGACCTTAAAACACCAAAAACAAAGAGAGATATTAACATGATACTCCCCAGGAATGTCAACAAACCTATTTAATTCCCTCTCATACACACAGACTCTGTGAACCCCCATATAACAGAGGCAAAGAATGGAGCACTAAGGACTGGATGAGACCAGGCTAAACAAAACTAGTGAATTAAATATCCAACATGCACTTCTAGAGCCAGTGGATAACCCAGCATTGTGCTTGTCCTTCATATACAAGCATGAAGTGACAATTCCGTGTTCTGCCAGTAAGTTTGTAGGAATAAGTAACTCCACCTCTCCAGGGCTCAGAGAGCCCTTTGAGTTATAAAGCAAGCTTTTTGTCTATCTCAGGGCCTCTGTGTCTGGCATAATTACACCCATGGGAAATACAAAGTGAGTAAGACATTACATTGCCAACAAGGGTCCATCTAGTCAAGGCTATGGTTTTTCTAAAGGTCATGCATGAATGTGAGAGTTGGACTATAAAGAAAGTTGAGTGCAGAAGAATAGATGTTTTTGAACTGTGGTATTGGAGAAGACTCTTGAGAGTCCCTTGGACTGCAAGGAGATCCAACCAGTCCTTCCTAAAGGAGACCAGTCCTGGGTGTTCATTGGAGGGACTACTGTTGAAGCTTAAATTCCAATATTTTGGCTACCTGATGCAAACAGCTGACTCATTTGAAAAGACCCTGATACTGGGAATGATTGAAGGTGAGAGGAGAAGGGGATGACAGAGGATGAGATGGTTAGATGGCATCACTGACTCAATGGACATGAGTCTGTGTAAACTCAGGGAGTTGGTGATGGACAGAGAGGCCTGGCATGCTGCAGTCCATGGAGCTGCAGAGTCGGACATAATTGAGCAAGTGAGCTGAACTGAACTGAGGCTTTTTTAGGGGGATGGAGGCATCAGACACTGTAGAGTGTCTTTGGTTGACAACAGGACAGTGAGGCAGATAAGACTTGTCCACTCTGCATATAAGAAAATTGAACCCCAGCAGTGGAGTAACTTGACCAAAGTCATAGGATTGCAAGCAGCAGAGGTAAGGTCAATGAACTGTCTCATGGCATCTCCTGAGTACTGTACATAAGGCTGCCTGCCTCTGCTCATTTTGTCCCTATCTGTCTTCCTAATTTTGCTGACTAGTTTGGGACCCTTTACTTAACCTCATGGAGACTCATCTCATTTTCCTCTATTTCAAAACTGATATTCCCCCAGCACAAAATTATAATGTATACAGTAAGCCTCAATTTTATCAGCTGTACAGTTGTTACCACCTCAAGAGCCCGTGTCTTGGAAGAGGTGCTGACCATGTATTAATAAAATGCCATGCCCTGAGGTAATTCCCCTTCTGGGCAAGGAATGATTTACCACAACCTAATAATGTGTGGCCAAGATATAACCACAGATAACCACACATGACATATTGGCACAACAGATACAAAAGGGATGATGTCTATCATTTATTCAATACTGGTCAGCAGTTTATCTTGCTTTAAGACTAATGCTAGATAAAGCAAAATTTTTAAAAAGTGGTAATTGGAAATCTGAGATCAGTTATCACATGGTATAGTAGTTTCCAGTCTGGCATGTTTAAGCAATCTTCATGCATTCTGAGGTCTGCTTCTGTGTTTTTTAAACCATATGACACACCTAATAAACCTGCTTTACAAAAATAAGCCTTACCACCTAACTTCTGTAATTAAATACTTTTATTATAATAGGGATACAATTTACTGGAGCTCTGAATGCTAGTCTGTATAATTAACAATGAAATATGCTTTAATGAACATTTATTACCAGTATGAAATATAAATATCTTGTAGATCAGCCACCATCTAGGAAAATTTCATTTATTCCCCAAGATTAAAAAACCCTGCATTACTATTATCAGTGTTTTGGTCTTGACAGCTCAACAATCTTCTCTGTAAAACTTGTTAACTTGAACCCCCACCAATGCAGACACTGTGATAATTCAGAAGGTGGTGGGACTGGTTTGCCTTTGTACTACCAATGAAAAAGAGTTTCCTAAATAAATTCATTGTGTAAATAAATTATATAAAGATCTGTTTAGCTACTTGAAAGAATTTTCTTTCAAATATCCTAGCACCAAGCATTTGCATACACATGATTAATATGCCAATTACAAATGAGTCTTATTTATTGATTCATAGGAACTCAGTCACTTGCTTACCAAAAAATGACTCAATAAATATTGAGAAATTACTAAGTATAAGATGATGTATTAAGAATATAAAGAGATACAAAGAGATTTAGGAAATGAACAATTGTCCCAAGAATGTTGTATTTTAATCCAGTGGTTCCTGACACTGCCTCCATATCAGAAACAACTGGGAGAAGTTTTTAAAATATTAATGCATAGTCTCCACACCTAAGAGAGCTCGTTTAATGAATCTAAGGTAAGGTCCAGGCAAACATTAGAAAGTGATTATTTGGAGTTAAAGAATTATAGTTCTTCAAACAGTGTCTTTTTAAAATGCAAAAGCCGCCATGAATATTAATATCTGGAGTTGCTGTCAGTCTTCTTGTCTTCCTGAGCAGCATTGTCAAGACTTTTCTTCTAGTCGCGTGGTTCTGGGCCCTATAGGTATGACCTGCACCATCCTCAAGGTGAGTATATGTTCTTGATGGCCCAGGACAGTCCAGTTTATATCTATCATTCTGGCCTAATTAGTAGTGGTACAGGCTCCATGGTTCTCAAAAGTGTCTTGGTTTGGATGTTAAATTATATGTCACCTAAACTCTCCTATCAACCCCTAACCCCTTTTAATCATCCCTAGAGCCCAACACTTCCCATCTATATCCACAAACTCTCTTCTAGCCAGGGCCATTTTACCTCTTGTATTCAGCCTCATCAATTCCCTGTTCCTCACCAGAAATCCTCTCCTTGCACCTGGTCAAGCTGTCACTATTACCATTAAAATAAATCTCACAGTACTTAGCATGATGGGCCTCATCCTTTGTGATTTGCTTCCTGCCCATTTTCAGACCCTGTCTCTGCCCTTTTGCAGTCCTTTTGGTGGACCCCTTTTTTTGTTCCTATTTGCATGCAGGATGCTGTTCTCTCGAGGCTTCACAGGTGACACTCATGGTAAAGAACCCACCTGCCAGTGCGGGAGATATAAGAGAGGAGCGTTCGATCCCCAGGTTGGGAAGATCCCCTGGAGGAGGGCATGGCAATCCACTCCAGTTTTCTTGCCTGGAGAATTGTATGGACAGAGGAGCCTGGCTGGCTACCGTCCATGGGGTCACAGAGTCAGACACAACTGAAGCAGTTTAGCATGGGAAGGCACATCCTGTTCTCTCTGTCCAAATTCACTTTACCCATACTTTTAGTTAGCAATCCCATATACCCTGGAGCACTAAACACACAAATCACATTCTTAATGGAGCGTTCTCTGACTTTCCAGGGAACAGTCACTTAGGCTGACCTTGCATAAAATTCTCTTTTGGTTGTGATGTCATTGTTCTATATTTATTTGGTTGTTCTTGTTTACTTTGTGTGCCTGTAAATTGACAGTTTATATTGAGGAATATAACTTGTATTTTTGTTTCTCCAGCCTCTATCTGAGGTTCTCCACTTAGTAAATAAACCCCTTAACTAGAGATAAATTCAAAATACTAATCTAACACAAAGGAATGTGCTGAGATAACCACTGTGCCCTAGACCCTGCGTGAAGTTCCTAACATTTTACAGTGATCTTGAATAAATAAAAATAGAAACCAGGTTTAAATTACTTTTGCTCAAGTTCTTCCATAATGCAGTGAGATATGTTAATTACAGACTGTTTAGAAGATAATTATTTCTATCGGTATTATTGTAAATGGGCTTCTCAGGTGGTGCAGCCATAAAGAATCCACCTGCTAATTCAGGAGACACAAGAGACAGTAGTTCAATCCCTGGGTCTGGAAGATTTCCTGGAGTAGAAAATGGCAACCCACTCCAGTATTCTTGACTGGAAAATTCCATGGACAGAGGAACTTGGTAGCCTCCAGTTCGTGGGGTTGCAGAGTTGGGCACGACTAAGCAACTGTGCACATATTGTAAGTATTGTAAGGAATACAATCATTATTTCTAATTCCTATAAATCCTAAGTGAAATAGGAATAGTAAGAGAAAATATATGCCTGTTTACATGTATACACAAATAAATCATAGTCCTCATTCCAAAATATACACTGATTACTGATCATGAGATATGCCCTTCAGGCAGTAAATTTAAACTTTCATTCTGACTGATGGCCTGTCCTAAGATTTGTCCAAAATATCTTTATTGAAGTCTTTATATGAAGATCAATTCTGTTAAAATCAGAATTAACCTTAGCTTCAATTCAAGAAATTCCAAGCTCAAAAGATGATGTTTTTGAGAAAATTGAAATTTAATTGACTTTATCTGACTGTTCTTATCAAAAGCTTTTTTCATTCAGGTTTACTGTGTCTACTTAAAGTCAAGTTTTAAATGAAGAGTGACTTCCAAAACATAAAAAAATAAATAAAAGTAGATTTTTGGTAATTATTTAAATTAGGGAAATTTTGCATTTGCCTTTATAAAAGATATGTGTGCCTGTGAGTGTGTACGTATGTGTGTGTGAGAGAGAAAATGATTTAGACAATGAAAACCTTACTTTCAAATACCAAGTACCTTGTGTAACACTGTAGACTGAAAAATTTAGAATGACAAATTAGCTTCATAAAGCCCATGGTGGTTCTCTTAGCATTTAATTATTTAGTTATTATTAGAGTATTAATTGGAGAAGGCAACGACAACCTACTCCAGTATTATTGCCTGGAAAATCCCATGGGCAGAGAAACCTGGTAGGCTGCAGGCCACGGAGTCGCTAAGAGTCAACACGACTGAGCGACTTCACTTTCACTTTTCACTTTTATGCACTGGAGAAGGAAATGGCAACCCACTCCAGTGTTCTTGCCTGGAGAATCCCAGGGAAGGGGGAGCCTGGTGGGCTGCTGTCTATGGGGTCGCACAGAGTCAGACACGACTGAAGCAACTTAGCAGCAGCAACAGGGTATTAATACCTGAAACACTTGATAATCACTAATATTCAAAGCATGGGTTTTGCTATGAGACTATAAATGCCTATAACAAGAATCTAGAATTTAGCAAGAAATGGAGATAGCAGTGAGTTAATAATTATTACACTTAGAAAAAAGCAAAAATGATGGTTGAGTTAACTCTGTATGTCTAAGAGGAGACAAGGAGGTTATTTTCTTGGAGATACAGACCATAGTGAGATAGAATCCCCAGTTTCTATCTATAAATTGGACCCAAAATATACAGATCACCACAAAATTTCAAACTGAACACTTGGTCTAGTTCATGTGCAAATTGGCAGGAGGTTGCTAATTTTTGCGACAATCATCTTGAGGGCTTGTATTTCCCCATCTTCATACTGTGAGGTAAATTTACTTTCTTGGTTGAAGATTAAAAGAATGCATCAATAATGAGACCAGAGATAAAAGTTATGCATCAAAATTGGGTAAACACACCCTGAAGTGAAAAAGTAAATTTTATACAAAGTTTATTAACTACTCTAGAATGTGATTTTAGGGGCATTGAGACTATTTCTCCTGAATTACTCTCCTCTTTCCTAAGCCTGGACATTCCCTCCTTTAAAATGTGAACTCAGCAGGACAGATGTGCTGCTTGATCTTTTATCAGCCCCAGAAAATTGAGTGTGAATAAAGAATGAGAGCAAAGATGGCCAAGGGAGGGAATGAGCCTGGGAGAGTAAAATGTCACACAGCTACTAGAATAGGAAAGAGCTGTGAGCTACAGAAAGGACAGTCATCTGGTGAATGGAATCGGAAGACACTTCGCCAATGCCAGAACTCTGATGTCTTAATAAACTCATAGAAGGATAATGTCTGCGACCAAAGACTTTGTTTAAAATGCATAAGCACCTTAATTTGAATTCTATCAAATTACCAAGTTTAATAAATTGGGAGAACTATCGTTTGCTCTACCTGTGATCTTATAAAGAGCATACATTCTGCGGTTTATTCCTTTCAGGAAAGATAACAGTGTGGCTAGGATTGTGGGAGGTAGGCTCTATTTCCTGAACTACTTTTTCCCTCCCCTCAAGTCAGCCATTCTCTCAAGGACTTTCAAACACGACAATTTAGCTTCCACATGTGGACAGCCCCATACCAAAAGAAGGAGGGAAATAGAAGCCTGAAAGGCTGACGTCATAGGACTTATAAATATTCCATGAATCTACCTCTTTAGCAGGGCATTTAATTATGGAAATGTTTTTTCTATCACCAGTTAATAACAGTAGAAAATTAACTCCAAAGCCTGCATAGATGATTCTTCACTTTGAGGTATAGTAAGAAACTAAAATTTCTAGAGTTAAACAATGTAAATCATGGCCCACATAACTCTAGATACAATGTCTATTCAGTGTTCATAATGGGATTGCTTGTCTCTATGTGCCTTCATAATTGGAAATTGGAAATTTCAAATTTGGAAAACTCAGTAGTGGCCACAGGACTGGAAAAGGTCAGTTTTCATTCCAGTCTCAAAGAAAGACAAGCCCAAAGAATGCTCAAACTACCACACGATTGACCTCATCTCACACACTAGTAAAGTAATGCTTAAAATTCTCCAAGCCAGGCTAAAGCAATACATGAACCGTGAACTTCCAGATGTTCAAGCTGGTTCTAGAAAAGGTAGAGGAACAAGAGATCAAATTATTAATATCTGCTGGGTCATCAAAAAAGCAAGAGAGTCCCAGAAAAACATCTATTTCTGCTTTATTGACTATGCCAAAGCCTTTGACTGTGTGGATCACAATAAACTGGGAAATTTTTAAAAAGATGGAAATGCTAGACCACCTGACCTGCTTCCTGAGAAATCTGTATGGGGGTCAGGAGGCAAGAGTTAGAACTGGACATGGAACAATAGACTGCTCCAAATAGGAAAAGGAGTATGTCAAGGCTATATATTGTCACCCTGCTTATCTAAATTATATGCAGAGTACATCATGAGAAATGCTGGACTGGAAGAAACACAAGCTGAAATCAAGTATGACGGGAGAAATATCAATAACCTCAGATATGCAGATAACATCAGCCTTATGGCAGAAAGTGAAGAAGAACTAGAGAGCCTCTTGATGAAAGTGAAAGAGGAGAGTGAAAAAGTTGGCTTAAAGCTCAACATTCAGAAAACAAAAATCATGGCATCTGGTCCCATCACTTCATGGCAAATAGATGGAGAAACAGTGGAAATAGTGGCAGACTTTATTTTGGGGAGCTCCAAAATCACTGCAGATGATGACTGCAGCCATGAAATTAAAAGACACTTACTTCTAGGAAGGAAGGTTTTGACCAACCTAGACAGCATATTAAAAAGTAGAGATATTACTTTGTCAACAAAGATCCGTCTAGTCAAGGCTATGGTTTTTCCAGTGGTCATGCATGGATGTGAGAGTTGGACTGTAAGGAAAGCTGAGCATCAAAGAACTGATGCTTTTAAACTGTGGTGTTGGAGAAACACGCTTGAAAGTCCCTTGGACTGCAAGGAGATCCTCCCAGTCCATCCTAAAGGAGATCAATCCAGGTGTTCATTGGAAGGCCTGATGTTGAAGCTGAAACTCCAATATTTTGGTCACCTGATGCAAAGAGCTGACTCATTGCAAAGACCCTGATGCTGGGTAAGATTAAGGTCAGGAGAAGGGGACAGCAGAGAATGAGATGGTTGGTTGGCATCACCGACTCAATGGACGTAAGTCTGGGTGAATTCCAGGAGTTAGTGATGGACAGGGAGACCTGGCATGCTGTAGTCCATGGGGTCACAAACAGTCAGACACGACTGAGCCACTGAACTGAACTGAACTGAATTGATATGCCTTCATCCATAATAAATCTATTTGTTTTCGGGGTTTAAAAGAAGCTTTTGATGGACTGTACACGTTTTAAGGTCAGTACACTGCCAATCCATTTATTTAGAAATTATCTATAGCATAATTATTCTTGCAATAATCATTGCAGGAAGCAATTTTAGTTGATAGAAAGAAAATCTACCACATTACATTTTCAGATTACAAATATCAACAAAAAGCACCAAGAAACTGTGGTCTTGGGTCAATTACAAACCCTAGAATGAGAACAAGGAGGTTTTCTCTCCCCATACCTGAGATACCTCAGCTGTGTCCTTGACTATATGTCTTACTTCCTGGGTGGCTCTGTGTCAGTGTATCTCCTGGTAATTTCTCCAGTAATGCTTTGTTGAAAGGTAACTTAAATCTCTTTTGAAAAAAAAAAAAACAAAACTTTTTTCCCTCCCTGGAACTTCTCTAGTAGGTTCGCCTCTTTTTGGATCATGTTTCTCAGTTCTGTGCCCTGAAGAATGGAATTGGAGGCTGCCTGTCATACTTGCAAATCCACTAATGGCAGGCAAATTTTATTATTCCTGCGCAAAAGACTATAGAAGAAAGGAGGGATAAAATCCTGTTTCCTGGAATAATTCATTTCATACATTTAAGATCATTTTCTCTATAAGTATTTACTAGTTTTAGAAACATTATATCTTCAAGCTATCAGATGATTATAATTCTGCCACTATCTTCAGTAGGTAGTTATGTGTTGCTATCATTAAAATGGTGTGAACAGAGCCCAATTTAAAGTATAGGTAGGCAGTTTCCAAATTATTTCTGACTTAGTTCCTTTTATTCTTAAATATTTTTTCACTGTGGTTCTGAAATTGGCCATGCTATTGCAAGATCTGGACCAAATCTGTCATAGTCTTATGATTAATATCTGTACCATTCTTTTCAGAATTCCAAAAGTTGAATTCCATGCATATCTTCTGGGCCAGAATTTTTATTCCATATCAGGGTAAAATCAGTAAAGTCAGCTTCACCTGTCCAGACTTCTCTAGAGGTAAAGATGACCTTTCATTCCAAGTGAGGAAGAAGAGGGATGCAGTCTGCTTGGTGGGTATACAGGGGTATGTATCATAGACATTGGGATATACAATGAGGTAAGCTTTGGTTTGATTTTTACTATAAGAATGTCAAGCAGAACTTCATTTTATCAGATAAGGCCCTGAATTAATTACCCTGGAAAGGCACTAAACATCTATCCCAAATCTATGTTCACTTCCACCCCTACCCCAGCATAAGAGGGAGCTAGCCCCGGGATTTTCTCAAATGAAAGACTTTGGGTGAACCTAAACCAAGAGGAAGATTTCTTCAGAAAATGGGAACTGAAAAGGCATTTTCTCTATCCACAGTCTGTATCAATTCTATCAACTTAATCTTATTTAAGATTCAAAGAGTTTCAGTCAGGTAAGAAAATAGTTACAGACCCAGTCAGTGTCAGTTATCTACTACCCAAATGCTGCACTCAGCTAGTTAACAGGCTTGCAGTCCCCTGTATTTCCTGAGAGGCTTTACAGGAGACTCAGCTGCCTGTTTCTTTGCTGTAAACCAGTTAGTTTAAAAGCAGTCCTAGGAATGGGACCTGTTCAAGAAAGAATGGATTTTATGCCCTGCTTATTGCCTTCCAAATGCTAGGAGCTTTTCAGAGTAATAGCAACTGGTGTAAAAAGAGAATTTGAAATAAAAGAAGCTTTTATTGCCCCAGATAGAGGCTGCCCATAAACTTTCCACCTGCCTTAACCACTGGGGAATGTGTATGCGTGTGTATATATCAACAATTTCTGGCCAATGAGAATTTAGCTTTCCTATTAGCCTCATATCCTCCGGAATATTGTACATGATAAAAACAGAGCAAGAAAACAGGATCAAACCTCTTTAATTGTAGCTGTCAAATGTATTCCAGCCTAACACTTCATGCATTCTGTCATCAAGAGGACATTTTACTGCTGGCGCTGATGCCTTACCCTTGTGCAAAACCTTTCATCTTAGAATATCAAAGATTTCTGCAAATACTAATTCATTAATTAAGCCTCTTGATGATGGTTCAGAGAAAGAGAAAAGAAAATGTATTTCAAAAAGAAAAAGATTTAAAATTCAGGTTGTTTGGGTGGCAGGACAAATGAACAAAGAATGCCATTTCACTCGTGTCGCTATGACCCCCCACAAATCAGTCACTGAATTCAGAACACACCTTTCTATGAAAATGCAAACATTTTTCAGGTGAACATTTCATAGCTTTGTCTTTAGTTTCTAATGAATCTTCTTCATGGCACTCAGTCACATCATTTGTCTCTAATTCGGTTCTTCCTTTGCTCTCTTTTTCTAATAGAATGTGAACCCTTATGAACTTGCTCAGATTTATCGGTTCACTTCAGAGTTGCAGTAGAAAACTGTGTTGTTAAAATCCCACCCCTAGGGAGAGGGAAACCTGCCTTGGATTTAAGCCAGGTTTTCAAGAAACTGTCCTCAAATGTAAAACCAATGAAAGTATTTGAGTATTTTGGTTGCAATTATTTGAAATGCTGAAACTCAAAATAAATCAAAATAAAACAGTATCACCCCAAGTCAATATATAAATAAAAGAGACTGGAGAATATTTCAACTCTTTCTACCACCCAACCGACGTAATTTAAGTAAATCACAGTCAATCCAGTGCTGCTGCTGCTGCTGCTGCTAAGTCGCTTCAGTCGTGTCCGACTCTGTGCGACCCCATAGACGGCAGCTCACCAGGCTCCGCCGTCCCTGGGATTCTCCAGGCAAGAACACTGGAGTGGGTTGCCATTTCCTTCCCCAGCGCATGAAAGTGAAAAGTGAAAGTGAAGTCGCTCAGTTGTGTCCGACTCTTCGAGATCCCATGGACTGCAGCCTACCAGGCTCCTCCATTCATGGGGTTTTCCAGGCAAGAGTACTGGAGTGGGGTGCCATCGCCTTCTCTGTCAATCCAGCGCTAGTATGTTGCTATTTCTTATGATGTTGAAGTGTAGCTGATTTTGATACAGACCCTTAGCTGCTTTGAAAGAGAGGATTAGGGAGTGGTATATGGAAAACAGGGCTTCCCAGGTGGCTCAGTGATAAAGAATTCACCTGCCAATGCAGGAGACACAGGTACAATCATTGGGTTGGGAAGTTCCCCTGGAGGAGGAAATGGCAACCCACTCCAGTATTCTTGTCTGGGAAATCCCATGGACAGAGGAGCCTGGTGTGTTACAGTCCATGTGGTCACAAAAGAGTTGGACACAACTTAGTGACTATATAACACCCAAGAACAAATAGAAAACACTAGGAATGCATGCCCAGAATCACAGAGCTACCCACTGACCTGGAATCATATATATATATATATGGTTAATCATTCAATTTTCTGAATTCTTCCAAGTGCATCTGAGGGTTGACAGTATAATCACTGGTAGTATCAGGAAGAGTCTAATTGCTTGACTATGAAGACTCCAGGAAGTAGTTTGTAAACCCGCACTTAGAGCCACCATGACCAAGCCACTCAACCAATGTTTAGTAAGTTGTACAGGCACTGTGTTGGTATCACATTTGATCCTTTCAATGTTCTTAGAAATTAAAGCCCATATCTACAAGTCACACACTATTTCTATTCATAAGTTGATAATTAAATTCTCTCCTCCGCTCTTTGCTTTTCCACTCTCTCCAACAATGTAGTAGACTGATTAAAAGCAGAGTACTACAACAGGGATGCAAACCTCAACTTCATACGATAAGATTTGTGTGACCTTGGGGCAACTGAGTTAACTTCTCCATGATTCACTTTCCTACTCTACAAAATGGAAGCAATCCAAGCATTACTTTGTTGAGTGACCCATTAAATGTTATATATGTTGGACACAGAGAGACTCACGTTCAAGGACAACACTTAGAGTCAAGCTAGAAGTATATTATGCAAAGCATAGTATATCAAAATATGTTTAATTGTTAAGTGGAGTATATAAACCAAGGGACAAAATTTAAACAATGCCCAATGGATAGCATTGTGGTTTTGAAAATGGCTGAGTAGATAATTCATAAATTCAAAATGCTTATTTCCTTGTGTAATGCCTTCAGCAGATCACCACTTAAGGCAATCAAATTATCCTAAAAGGAAAGGAGGCCTCACAAATCTATGACAAAATCCCTTCAAACTGAAGACCCAAGTCTAGTTTCCACCTAGCTACAGTGATAGACAAAACCTTTTCATTTTTGTTACCATTTATGAAGCATCCACAGCATAGTTTATATTTAGAAAAAAAGAATAAAATCCCTTTTTTCAAACACTTTATGTTCTACTTGGGTTGCTAAAGTATGTATTTGCGAAAAACTCCATTATAATATGTGTAATTAACCTCAAAGGAAATTGCTTTTGCTATGAAAATTCAAAGAGAGTGTGAGGATGCTGTGGGCTAATCTGATCAGAAACTATGATATAATGAAAATATATGATATGAGCTTTAAAAGTCCAGATAAGACTAGGAGAAAGAAAATCTGGAGAGATCATTTTGGGTATATAAACCAGAGTAAATCACACAAACACAACCCACACCATGAAACCAAATGACCAGTGTATTTAAAGTGTGGAAAATCACAGGAGGTTCTGCTAGGCAGGATGGATAAGCAAAATACATTTTGGTTCCTTACATATCTTCTGGTGAAGAGATATGCAAAGTTTGCATGAAATAATTTGGAAAATAATAAAAAACAGTTTGACTACAAGATAATATGAGCCAATGATGAGGTATGTGGTTATTTAAATCACACTAACAAAATTTGAGCTACATTAATAGAATTATGGTGGCTTGAAAGTAAGAGAGTAATAGACCATGGTGAAAGAACTGCACTTAATTCTAGATATCACATTTTAGTTATAAACCAAATCCATCAAAAATGAATCCAGGCGAGATATTGAACTAAAAATTAGTTTAATAATTAAGCAACTAGAAACTCTCATATGAGGAATGGTTGAGATGTTTACTAGAAAACAGATGTCTCAAAATATTTTGAGGTTTGAGTGTAGAAGAGTAGTATATAGAGTGAATGTTTTCAAGGAGAACAGAAGGGGGAAATTGTGGGAATATATTAGACTTCTATTCTCAACACAGAAGAATTTCAATTACATGGGGCTACATAAAATGAGGGGTGATGATGATGTCTTCACTAAAAATAGTATAGCTGAACTAAATGGCCGTAGATTTCTGTTCCATACACATAGTAGCTGGGGAATTGCATTCTATGAAACCAAAGGTTTTTCTGACAATAAAATTTTATTTATATTTTAATTCCATTCATATCAAAATATTCTCAGACAAATGATACTCCTCTGTGCAATCTCCTTCAGATTCTAAAGTATGGGGCTGATTTCCACAACAGACAATTGCTATAGGAATGTTAGGGATCTCTCTGTTATAAGCCTTCTATTTGTATTGAAAGATATTATCCATGTTTCTCTACTTTGAAACAACAATCCTTGAATTTGAATCCAAGTCAAGACAGAGTTAATAATAATGTTAGTCACTCAGTTGTGTCTCTTTGCGATCGGATGGATTATAGCCCACCAGGCTCCTCTATCCATGGAATTCCCCAGGCAAGAATGCTGGAGTGGGCAGCCATTTCCTTCTCCAGGCGATCTTCCCAACCCATGGATCGACCCCAGGTCTCCTGCATTGCAGGCAGATTCTTTATTGTCTGGGCCACCATGGAAGCCCAAGACAGAGTTAAGGTATTTTCACAGAAGATAGACATTTGTAAGATATAACCACTTCTCTGTCTATGCATTTTTATGGCAGTGAGATTACACAGTGGGGTTCTAAGTCAACTATTTATAATTAAAATATTTCTTTTTATCCTGTTCATAAGACTCCCTAATCTTTTTTGAACTTGTTAGCTTAACTCTAACATATTCAAATACAAATGGTTTTATTATCATTATTAAAAACAGAAACACCTATTTGTGGATTGGATAATCATAATGGCTATATTTGGCAATGAAGTTATTGCATTAATATAAAGTAATTAATGCAAACGCAAATGACCTAAGGCTGCAAGTATGAGTTTAATAAAGCAGCAGAATAAAGCCATCCAGTCTAAGGATGTTTAAATTGTCATCATGCACAGATTGGAATTTCCATCCACCCGTTTTCTTTTGTTACACAATTCTGCATTTTTACATGCCACTCTACGGGTAAAATTTCCCTTCTATTTCCTCCAATTTTATCTTTCTTATGAAGGAGTTGGTTTATGTTCCTATGAAATAGGTTGTGCTGGTTTTCTTCCAGCTCATATGGTGACCTATAGAAAGAAAATAGTTGAGTTATTTGCATGACCTTTTATATTCATTTTGCATGAAATGAAATCATGTGCTTTTCTTGTAAAAGATACTAATGCCACTCAGCAGTATATAGGGTTAATTGTTATTTTAATGAGAGTGACATGCAGCACTGGGTAAGAATATGATCTTAAAAGCTACAAGCTATAAAGGTCACATATCAGTGGAGTGGCAAGTTTTTACGGCGTATTGCTAGGAACCTGGTCCATTCTACCCTCACAATCATGTTATTCTTTGCCTAGTGCAGGTCATATGTTTTGACAGCAAACTAGAATTTTTTATAGGAAAACATTGTGTTTTAAAATCTTTCCAAATATCTCAGTGTTCGACCACGGGATTGTGTGACTGGAACAACCTTAAATGTAGACAGCGCATCAAAGAATAATAGTTAAACTAATAAAGTTATAAACCAATGATAAAAATTAAAATCAGATTTCATAAATTATCTACAAAGATAATACCATTGGATAATTCCCATGTCTGCATGCTCACAATTCCAAATAGCATGTGTTATAATGGCCCAGTCTACAGGATTGTGGAGTAGCCCTCATAGTCAACAAGAGTCTGAAATGCAGTACTTGGATGAAATCCCAAAAAACAACAGGATGATCTCTGTCCATTTCCAAGGCAAACCATTCAATATCACAATAATCCAAGTATATGCCCCATCCAGTAATGCTGAAGAAGCTGAAGTTGAATGGTTCAATGGGAACTAAGAGACCTTCTAAAATAACATCCAAAAAAGATATCCTTTTCATTATAGGGGAATGGAATGCAAAAATAGGAAGTCAAAGATACCTGAGGTAACAGGCAAATTTGCCTTGGACTACAAAATGGAACAGGGCAAAGGCTAAGAGTTTTACCAAGAGAACACACTGATCATAGCAAACACCCTCTCCCAACAATAAAGAGAAGACTCTACATAGGGACATCAATAGATGGTCAGTACCAAAATTAGACTGATTATATTCTCTGCAACATAAGATGGAGAAGCTCTATACAGTTAGCAAAAACAAGACTGAGAGTTTATTGTGGCTCAGATCATGGGGTCCTTATTGCAAATCTCATACTTAAATTGAAGAAAGTAAAAAAAAAAAAAAAAAAAAAAAAAACACCATTCAGGTGTGACCTAAACCAAATCCCTTATGACTATACAGTAGAAGTGACAAGAGATTCAAAGAATTAGATCTGATAGACGGAGTGCCTGAAGAACTACGGACAGAGGTTTGTGACATTGTAGAGGAGGCAGTGATCGAGACCATCCCCAAGAAAAAGAAATGCAAAGAGGCAAATTGGTTGGCTGAGGAAGCCTTACAAAGAGCTATGAAAAGAAGAGAAGCAAAAGACAAAGGAGAACAGAAAAGATATACCCATTAAAATGCAGAGTTCCAAAAAATAGCAAAGAGAAATAAGACAGCCTTCCTCAGTGATCAACATACAGAAATAGAGGAAAACAATAGAGTGGGAAAGACAAGAGATCTCTTCAAGAAAATTAGAGCTATAAAGGGAACATTTCAGGCAAAGATGGGCACAATAAAGGACAGAAAGGGTATGGATCTAAAAGAAGCAGAAGAAATTAAGAAGAGGTGGCAAGAATACACAGGAAGAACTATCAAAAAAAATATTCATGACTCAGATAACCATGATGGTGTGATCATTCATCTAGAGCCAGACATCCTGGAACATGAAGTCAAGTAGGCTTTAGGAAGCATCACTAGGAACAAAGCAGTGGAAGTGATGGAATTCCAGTTGAGCTAATTTAAATCCTAAAAGATGAGGCTGTGAAAGTGCCACATCAATATGCCAGCAAATTTGGAAAAATTAGCAGTGGCCACAGGACTGAAAAAGGTCAGTTTTCATTCCAGTCCCAAAGAATGGCAATGACCAAAAATGTTCAAATGGCTGCACAATTTGAGTCATCTCAGTTCAGTTCAGTTCAGTTCAGTCCTCAGTCGTGTCAGATTCTTTGCGATCCCATGAACCTCAGCACACCAGGCCTCCCTGTCCATCACCAACTCCTGGAGTCCACCCAAACCCATGTCCATTGAGTCAGTGATGCCATCTAACCATCTCATCCTCTGTCATCCCCTTCTCCTCCTGCCCTCAATCTTTCCCAGCTTCAGGGTCTTTTCAAATGAGTCAGCTCTTTGTATCAAGTGGCCAAAGTATTGGAGTTTCAGCATCAGCAGCAGTCCTTCCAATGAACACCCAGGACTGATCTCCTTTAGGATGGACTGGTTGGATCTCCTTGCAGTCCAAGGGACTCTCAAGAGTCTTCTCCAACACCACAGTTCAAAAGCATCAATTCTTCAGCTCCCAGCTTTCTTTATAGTCCAACTCTCACATCCATACATGAAGACTGGATAAATCATAGCCCTCACTAGATGGATATTTATTGACAATGTAATGTCTCTGCTTTCTAATATGCTGTCTAGGTTGGTCATAACTTTCCTTCTGAGAAGTAAGTGTCTTTTAATTTCATGGCTGCAATCCCTATTTGCAGTGATTTTGGAGCCCAGAAAAATAAAGTCAGCCACTGTTTCCACTGTTTCCCCACCTATTTGCCACGAAGTGATGGCATTGGATGCCATGATCTTAGTTTTCTGAATGTTGAGCTTTAAGCCAACTTTTTTCACTCTTCTCTTTCACTTTCATCAAGAGGCTTTTTAGTTCCTCTTCACTTTCTGCCATAAGGGTGGTGTCATCTGCATATCTGAGGTTGATATTTCTCCCGGAAATCTTGATTCCAGCTTGTGCTTCCTCCAGCTCAGCATTTCTCATGATGTACTCTGCATAGAAGTTAAAGAATCAGGGTGGCAATATACAGCCTTGACATACTCTTTTTCCCATTTGGAACTGGTCTGTTGTTCCATGTCCAGTTCTAACTGTTGCTTCCTCATCTGCTTACAGGTTTCTTAAGAGGCAGGTCAGGTGGTCTGGTATTTCCATCTCTTTCAGAATTTTCCATAGTTTCTTGTGATCCACACAGTCAAAGACTTTGGCATAATCAATAAAGCAGAAGTAGATGTTTTTCTGGAGCTCTCTTGCTTTTTCAATGATCCATCAGATGTTGGCAATTTGATCTCTGGTTCCTCTGCCTTTTCTAAAACCAGCTTGAACATCTGGAAGTTCCTTATTCACGTATTGCTGAAGTCTGGCTTGGAGAATTTCAGCATCATTTTACTAGCGTGTGAGATGAGTGCAATTGTGCAGTAGTTTGAACATCTTTGGCATTGCCTTTCTTTGGTATTGGAATGAAAACTGACCTTTTCCAGTCCTGTGGCCACTGCTGTTTTCCAAATTTTCTGGCATATTGAGTGCAGCACTTTCACAGCATCATCTTTCAGGATTTGAAATAGCTCCACTGGAATTCCTTCACCTCCACTAGTTTTGTCCATAGTGTTGCTTCCTAAGGCCCATTTGTCTTCATATTCCAGGATGTCTGGATCTAGGAGAGTGATCACACCATCATAATTATCTGGGTTGTGAAGATCTTTTTTGCACAGTTCTTCTTGTGTATTCTTGCCATCTCTTCTTATCTTCTGCTTCTGTTAGGTCCCTGCCATTTCTGTCCTTTATTGAGCCCATCTTTTAATGAAATGTTCTCTTGGTATCTTTAATGTTCTTGAAGAGATCTCTAGTCTTTCCCATTCTATTGTTTTCCTCTATTACTTTGCATTGATCACTGAGGAAAGCTTTCTCTTTTTTTAATTAATTTTTTTATTTTTTAAATTTTAAAATCTTTAATTCTTACATGCGTTCCCAAACATGAACCCCCCTCCCACCTCCCTCCCCATAACATCTCTCTGGGTCATCCCCCCCATGCACCAGCCCCAAGCATGCTGTATCCTGCATCAGACATAGACTGGCGATTCAATTCTTACATGATAGTATACATGTTAGAATGCCATTCTCCCAAATCATCCCACCCTCTCCCTCTGAGTCCAAAAGTCCATTATACACATCTGTGTCTTTTTTCCTGTCTTGCATACAGGGTCGTCATTGCCATCTTCCTAAATTCCATATATATGTGTTAGTATACTGTATTGGTGTTTTTCTTTCTGGCTTACTTCACTCTGTATAATCGGCTCCAGTTTCGTCCATCTCATCAGAACTGATTCAAATGAATTCTTTTTTACGGCTGAGTAATACTCCATTGTGTATATGTACCACAGCTTTCTTATCCATTCATCTGCTGATGGACATCTAGGTTGTTTCCATGTCCTAGCTATTATAAACAGTGCTGCAATGAACATTGGGGTACATGTGTCTCTTTCAATTCTGGTTTCCTCGGTGTGTATGCCCAGAGGTGGGATTGCTGGGTCATAAGGTAGTTCTATTTGCAATTTTTTAAGGAATCTCCACACTGTTCTCCATAGTGGCTGTACTAGTTTGCATTCCCACCAACAGTGTAGGAGGGTTCCCTTTTCTCCACACCCTCTCCAGCATTTATTGCTTGCAGATTTTTGGATCGCAGCCATTCTGACTGGTGTGAAGTGGTACCTCATTGTGGTTTTGATTTGCATTTCTCTAATAATGAGTGATGTTGAGCATCTTTTCATGTGTTTGTTAGCCATGAGGAAAGCTTTCTTATCTCTCGTTGCTATTCTTTGAAACTCTGCATTCAAATGAGTATATCTTTCTTTTTCTCCTTTGCTTTTTGCTTCCATTTTTTCAGAGCTATTTGTAAGGCCTCCTCAGACAGTCATTGTGCTTTTAGTCATCTCACATGCTAGCAAATGCTCAAAATTCTCCAAGCCCGGCTTCAACAGTATGTGAACCATGAAATTCCAGATGTTCAAGCTGCATTTAGCAAAGGCAGAGGAACTAGAGATCAAAATGCAAACATCCATTGTATCATGGAAAAAGCAAGAGAGTTCCAAAAACCATATATTTCTGCTTTTGACTATGCCAAAGCCTTTGACTGTGTGGATCACAATAAACTATGGAAAATTCTGAAAGAGATGGAAATACCAGACCATCTGACCTGCCCCCTTAAAAATATGTATGCAAGTCAAGAAGCAACAGTTAGAACTGGACATAAAACAACAGACTGTTTCCAAATCAGGAAAGGAGGATGCCAAGGCTGTATATTGTCACCCTTCTTATTTAACATATGAAGAGTACATCATGCAAAAAACTGGGTTAGATTAAACACAAGCTGGAATCAAGATTGGTGAAGAAATATCAATAACCTCAGATATGAAGATGATACCACTCTTATGGCAGAAAGTGAACAAGAACTAGAGAGCCTCTTGATGAAAGTGAAAGAGGAGAGTGTAAACGTTGGCTTAAAGCTCAACATTCAGAAAACTAAGATCATGGCATCCAGTGCCATCACTTCATGGCAAATAGATGGGGAAACAGTGGAAACAGTGACAGACTATTTTCTTGGGCTCCAAAATCACTGCAGATGGTGACTGCAGCCTTGAAAGTAAAAAATGCTTGCTTCTTGGAAGAAAATCTATGGCCAACCTAGACAGCATATGAAAAAACAGAGACATTAATTTGCCAGCAAATATCCGTCTAGTCAAAGC
The DNA here is from genome assembly GCF_001704415.2 of Capra hircus. NCBI lineage: Eukaryota > Metazoa > Chordata > Mammalia > Artiodactyla > Bovidae > Capra > Capra hircus. Next base: position 17,194,074 of record NC_030831.1, on the reverse strand, counting down.
TATCATTTTTCCAGTAGCTATATATGGGTGTGAGAGTTGGACTATAAAGAAAGTTGAACACCAGAGAACTGACGCTTTTGAACTGTGGTTTTGGAGAAGACTCTTGAGAGGCTTTTGGACTGCAAGGACAACCAACCAGTCAATCCTATAGCAAATCTTTCCTGAATAATCATTGGAAAGACTGATGCTTAATCTAAAACTCCAATGTTCTGGCCACCTGATGCAGAAAACTGACTCACTGGAAAAATACTGATGCTGGGAAAGATTGAAGGTTAGAAGAGAAGGGGATGACAGAGGATGAGATGGTTGGATGGTATCATCAATTCAATGGACATGAGTTTGAGTAAGCTTTGGGAGTTGGTGATGGACAGGGAAGCCTGGCATGCTGCAGCCCATGGGGTCACAAAGAATTGGACACGACTGAGCCACTGAACCAAACTGAACTATAGGATTATGTCCCAGGTAGTGACACTTAAATGCGTAATCAGAGAAGCCTTCCCTGAAGAGACAGCATTTAAACTCAAATGTCTGTGGTCCTGAATAGCCAGAAAGATTAAGTTCAGGCTAAGGAATAGTTAATGCAAGGTTCAAGAATGGAACTAAACTGTTCCATTGAAAAAGTGTTCCATTGAAAGAAAGACAAGCAAGGCCAGGGAGAGTAGAATAATAGAAAAGGCAGAGAGTTGCTCATCATGAGACCTAAGAGGCCACTAGGATGTGGATACGGAGTTGGTTTTCATTCTAGGGAAATACGAAATCATTAGTGAGGCTCAAGCATGAATGTGACAAAGTTTTCAGTAACTCCTGTTATAGAGAAAAGCTACTATTGGCAAGTGGGGGACCAGTGAGAAGGGTCTTGATCCTGTCCAGCTGAGAGGTGATGGTGGCTGGACTGACAATCATCAGAAGTGAAGAAGAGTAGACAGATCTGGCAAAAGTCCTGTAGATAGAATAAAAAAACAGAGGCGGCATTGCCCAAATCAATGCACTTCTTGCAAAGTAAAGTTCAGTGTCTTTTCCTTCAAGTTTTCCTTTTTTTTTTTTTTTTTTCTTTCTTGTTACTCTCTCAGCTCCTTTGACCTCTTGAATAAACTTCTTGGAGATAAGACGCAACTTAGAATCAACATATTCCCCTCTGTCTTCAAACAAACTGCACATAGATCAGCCCAGAAGGATAGATGAGCTATTTTATTCCAAGAATGAGTTTGTTTTGGGAATCTATTTCCACAGGAACTATTGTTTTAAATATCTCACTTCCATAAATTTTAAATTAACAATTGGTGAGCTTAACGATCGCTGATATTTATACTTGAAGATCTTTGGGGGAATGAGTTTTGCAAAAGCACACCTAGGAATTTGTGTATATTCTGCAGGAACTGATATAATATAAAAATAAGTGCTAGTTTAGTCACTGCTGATAGGATGAATAAGGGGCCTTTAGTGAGGGCATGGGCCCTCATTTGCTAAAGGCCAGTGGTTCAGAGGAGTCACCTGGCTTTGCTCAGTAACCAAAAGAGATTTAGATTAGAAATCAGACTACAGGAGACCATAACCACAAGAAAAGACAGATTGGGGCTCAGGCAATTGATTCAGAATTCCTGGCTGCTTGTTATATAAGGATAATTTCATCTGCTTTTAGGCGATAAAGAAGAAAATCAGTCTGTTTTGTGACTGGCCAATCTTTCTTCTACACAGTCTGCTTGGCCATTGTCTGGTTATAGGAGTCTGAAGCATGTGTGAAAAATCAGCCCATTGCTGGTCCTTTCTGGATAGCGACATTATGTTTTCTACACAGGGGCTGTCATAGGCTTCTAACAGAGCCCTATGAAGGCCAGAGATAGCAGACTTTGGTTCAGGGCCTTGTTTCTTTTAATTCTTTTCTTTTACAAATGATTAAAGATAAGGTTTTCTTTTGTCTTTAAGAGACAGAACCCATAGAACTTCTAATATGTACATTGAACACTTCCCCCTTATTTTCCCATCTTTCCCCTGAATCCTTAACATCTTGTGCTGTACTTTTCTTATACTCTTCCTCTAAAAATACTATTAGTAATATAATTTTCGGATCATGGATTACCAAACCTTTTCAAGATCTTACAAATATGAAATGATGAGACTGGATAGGTGTCCACTGGAATTTCCATTCTCAATGATGAAATGCAATATTTAGGAGAAAGAATAATGTCTGTGTATCTCCATTCATTTTTGTCTCTTACCTAAAATTTGGAGAAAGAGAAAAATCTCCTCCAGGGCAAAAGTCAGAACTGAAAGTGTCAAGGAGCTCAACTAATACCGTTTGAAGAACCTGATATGATAAATAGCATTGCTGGACCAGCCACTGAAGCTTTCCTCTTATGACCATTGTCACTCTAACATACCCCTAAATTCTCTAACAATATTTCTTCAGGAGTGAGTAAGGAGTTGTCATTTGGAACAAGAGATGTAGTCAAACACACAGCCTCTACCTTATTTGTAGAGTACTGGACAATACTATCCTTGTCCACATGGTTAGACTGTTTACAGGCTGAGGAATCATGTGAGAATGTAAGCTGAAAAGTAAAGGAATAGCACTAGACTAGATAAAATTGATCAATTGCTAAGAGTACTGGGAAGAACAGGTCTTTTTCCCAAGAATGGGGATGAGGGGCTGGTCTCCTGCTTGGAACTGAAATATGTGGCCTCAGTACCTTTAGATGCTGGTGTATTCAACCTCACAGAGAAATTTTCTCCTGCTGTTTCTAGAGATCATTCTTCACAGAGCAGGCTTGGCACAAGGTATTTTATCTGACCTCTGATGTGCCAAAGTCTAAACCAGAGCAAATTCAGGGCCTTTTAGAAAAAGACTTTCAGAAACTCATGGCACATGTTGGAGCCAAATGGTCAAGAGCAAAGAGCAGGAGCATATGCCTACACACACACAAACACACACACACACACACACGTGCAAATGCAGATACACAGCCACAGAGACTTGCAAAAGGCTGTTGGCATCTGGAGCCCTTACTGAGAGCAAGATGTCTGAGGTCAGGGCACACATAGCAAATAGCAGTAGGGGAGTAGTTTTACTTCCAACATATTCAAGTTGACTTACCAGAATTCAACTGCTTGATTGTGATAGTATCCAAACTGAGATCTAGAAATACTACTTAAGCAGTTTATGTCTCCTGTGGGACTTTGCCCAAGGCACGTGTTTATAATGGGTAGTTCTAGCCTCTGCAGACATAATGATATCCCACTGTGTATTTCTGATGCCTCACCATCAGTATGACAGCCCTTGTCTCAATTCATAGGCCATCAAGTGCCTGGTTCTTGAAATAAAGCTCTGTTATGGAGTAAGGAGGGTTCTGGGACAAAGGAAGACTTTCCTGACCTCAGGCTTTGGTTACCTTTGCTTCTGTTTTCCAGGAGTGCCTTTGCCTTCCCTCATCAGAGCTCTAACCTCAAATTATTTTGATTTGTGTCTCCTCCACTGGTCTGGCGAGTACTGGAAAGCAGGAGTTTTCTCACCTTTGCTGTCTAATAAGGCCTTGCACAGTGCCTGGCACATAGTAGGTTCTCAATAATTTCTACTATTCAATGCTTTAATAAACCTGAATTCTTATTCTTAAAGACAGATCTATTTATTAAGCAAAAATTATTGGCACACACCATTTATGTGTGTAGATAATTCCTTTTTCAGAGGGAAAATAAAAAGAAGGGGAAAAAAGAAAAGCAAATACTCAGTCTTGAAAGCTTTATTTACAAAGACTCTGTGTGTATGTGTGTGTGTGTGCATGCATGCACATACGAAAAGGATTAGGAGAGTAGGCCTAGATAGGGCTTAACTAATTGCTAAGATTTTATGCATTTCTCACTGTAATAAAATTTATAAAATAATTTAATCTATGTTAATTTGAATACTATGGTGTATTTTCTAGACCCTGGTTTTTGATCATCACTCCCCAAAAGAGAGGTGAAGTTCTCACAATATTTTTGTTTCTAATAACATAACTTCATTATCTCATTATTGGGTGGAAGTCAGGTAGAATATGTTGAAAACTTAAACCTTTTTAAAAGAAAGCTGTGCGGTTATAGTTGCTGTTTGTTTGTGTTTTCCCATTTTATGCACCTTGCTCATCCCTGGTCCCTGTGGGCAGCTGAATGAAAGGTCAGGTTACTGTCAACTGTGAGAAAGGCTGTTTCAGAAATGTTTCCAGCTGAGATCTCCCAGGAGGTGTCACACCTTGACATGCAGAATAAGGTTTTAGGGAGATGCTCTTAAAATTCATATGTAAATTTTATCCCATGTGATTATATGCAGTGTATGTTATGTTTATATGAGTATATAAATTTACTCCTGTATTATCTATGTGAGAGTATATAAATGTATGTGTGTGTTTTGTGTATGTTCATGTTTGCTTTGTGTAGTGTGCATGCTTCTGTGTGTGTTGTGTGTGTGCTTTTCATATGTGTTTAGCTATACATTTGCGGTACACATAAAGAAATATATATGTGCTGTGTGTGTGTGCTTGCGTGTAGCAGTTTTACATTTTTTTCCATATATGCTCATGAAATGAAAGAGAAAATGTGTCATTATCTACAGAGAATACAGCCTCAAATTAAACAGATTAAAAACAACCTTTCCTAGTCTGTCAGAGAAAATGTTGAAGGGTTTTCAAAAAGGGAAGAAAATCTCTCGGGCAACCGTATCTATATTTGCATTGCTTGTTTCAGAATAAAGACAAAAAAACACCAAACACATCCATGCCACACGCTCCTGACACAGTCATATTTTGAAAAGTGCTGGTTGGTAGCACCTCCATGATATGCCTGCCTGTGACATTTTAAGATCACAAATTGCTGCTAGGAAACACTCCCTCTTTTCATATTTACACTTAAAAAACCTTTTCTTCTTAATGGTTAATTAGGTCACTAATCAAAAGAAGCTCTTAAGAGGAAAATGAAATGTTGACATTTTGCAATTATTTGCTACTGTGAATAATACATAAACATACTACTTATGGAGAAAGCAGCTTTCAACCTCTTTTTCTGCCATGAAAGCTCCTGTTGACAGCAGAATCCCTGTGCCGCGGGTCACAGGCTGCCACACTGCCTTCGGCCCACCTTGCATTCACTTTGGATCATTTATGTGTCATTATACTGTGTTTTTCTCAAATGCAGAATCACTGACTAAATGTGTATGAGGGTGTGTGTGTGTGTGTGTGTGTGAAGAATATTGTTCTTGTCTATTTCCAGTTACATCATGACTGTTAACACATTGGCACTCCATGAGCTAATTTTAGTAGAAATTCCTTTAAAAACATTTTAATCAGAAATAGATGGCATTCTAATAATTCTAATAATTTAGCCCTGAAGCACTTCCTGAATTCTTCAGCACCAGAACTGTGACAAGCTCTAGGAATATGAAGATGGCTGGGACATGGTGTCTGCTGAAGAGGAGGTGACATGCAACACCCAGCTGAACTCAGGAACTGTCTTAGAAGAATATATAAAATGTTCAGGATCTCATTTTATGCTTCCTGCATCTCAAATGATTTTTTTCTTTAACCTTGCCTCAAACCTCTAATCCATCGTCAAGACCACCACCAATGACTTCACTCCCACAAAATCTCCACCACAAGCCTCCTTTCCTCTAAATCTAGTCTTCTTTTATTGTAGGTTACTCATCTCCAGGATTATCACCTGCATGCTGTAAAGCCGGCATCCCTTTACCACTACCCAGCTGGATCTGTCCCCTTGGACCATCATCTTCTTGCATTACTGTGTAGTCTTCAATCTGGCTTCCTGACCTCCAACTTTGCCCTCTTGTTGTATGACCTTTTTAAAAATGTAAACTAGATCACATAAATTACCTCCACAAGAGGTTGTAGGATGAAAAAATAAATTCTGTAAGTCCATTCACTTTCGTTGTCTCAGTTGCTCTCATACTGGTCTTATGTCACTGGAAAACACGGGCAAAGGAGCCAGCCTCTAAGTAGTTGTAATGTTTTCTTTAGGTTATTGTCACGGAACACCATAAACTAAGTGGCTTCAACTAATAGAACCTTATTCTCAGTGTTCTGGAGGTCAGAAGTCTGAAATCAAGTTTTTGGCAGGGCATGCTCTCTCTGAAGTCTTCTAGGAAAGTGTCCTTCCTTGACTCTTTCTACCTTCTGATGGCAGCTGGAAGTCCAAGTGTCCCTTAGCTCGTAGCTGCATCACTGCAATCTCTGCCTCTGTCATCGCATGATCTTCCATTTGTGTCTGTGCATAAACGAGTTCTTTCTTCTTCTTGTAAGATAGTCAGTAGATTTAGAGGCCTACCCTTATCCAGGGTGACCTCTTCTTTACTGAGCTAATTATATGGACAAAAACACTATTTCCAAGTGAAGTCACATTGTGAAGTAAATGGATGTGAGTTTTTTTGTGAGGACACTATTCAACCCATTACAGTAATGATTGAGTCCTTAGGAAGACAAGTGCATTCACAAACATGAGCTCATTCAAACTCTCAAAGATTAGATATTCTCATTTTCAAAAGGGACACTGTACACACCTACCTTCCTCTTTGAGTGGTGATGAAAAACTGAATGAAATATTTATGGACAACACTTGTACACTACAAGGGTCTATACATATATGTCAAATGCTTTTATTATAAAGAAAACATATTGAGATATATACTTTTGGAATGTATTATTACATGCAGAAATACAAAATGAAATGCTTCTGCATGTAAAATTTTGAATGCAACTGATTACCTTTAGTTGTGTATTCAACTTGACTTCCCTGGTGCCTCAGACAGTAAAGCGTCTGCCTACAATGCAGGAGACCTGGGTTCGATCCCTGGGTCAGGAAGTTCCCCTGGAGAAGGAAATGGCAACCCACTCCAGTACTCTTGCCTGGAAAATCCCATGGATGGAGGAGCCTGGTAGGGAGTTCTAGTATATTTTCAAATATATTGATTAATTGTTAATGTTCTATAAAATTGGAAGGATTTTGATGATTTTACTTATATTGCTGCATTTTTAAAGATGAGGCAACTGAGCACAGGAAAATTAAGTTATATGTCCAAGCTTGTCCAGCTCATTGGTTGCAGAACGAGAATCCACTGTTTCTTATTTCTGAGTGAAACAAGCAATGAATATAAGAAGCCAAATGATCTGATTGACTCATGATTGGAGACTGGTCTCAGTCTAGCCCATCTGCAGATATTCTGCTGGGATTGATGTCTTTAATATAGGAGGCAGCAAGTAGATGTTGGAATTTAAAAACCTGATTTGACATAGAGAACAAACTTGTGGTTGCCAAGGTGAAGTGGATTGAGGGAGGGATGGAGTGAGAATCTGGAGTTAGCACATGCAAACCATCACATATAGAATGGATAAACAACAGAATCCTATATAGCACAGGTAACTATATTCAGTATCCTATGATAAACCATAATGGACAAGAATATTTAAAGAATAATATATATATATATATATGTATAACTGAATCACTTTGTTTTAGAGCAGATTTACACAACATTGTAAGTTAACTATACTTCAATAAAAATAGACTAAAAAATAATAAAAGGTGACATGAATTCAACTGAGATATTGACTCATCACAATACTGTCTTTGTTTCTCAATCTCAGTTGGCTTTCTCAGTTGTCAAATGAGAAAGAAAACAATATTTATTGACTGAATTAATGTAAATATTATTTGTTTAAAATGAATGAATAACACTTGTTAACTATGTGAGGTTAACTATACATACACATGTTTATGTACATTTTTTATACATACACACACACGAGGTAGTGCAGCAAAAGTCACATTGACAAAGGAGAGATGAAGATGATGATGATGATATGACCAAAATAACAGAGAAGTGATCGTGCTTTGGGGAAGCAACTTTCTTTTTCTCAAGGAACTAATAAAATGCACTTAATTTGACCCTACTAGGTCCTTTGCTTATGTCATTTTATGAAATTTTCCCAACACCACTAGATAACAAACACTACAGTTTTACAGATGAGAAAATTAAAGATCAAAACATTTAAGTAAGTTGCCCAAAGCCACCAATTTAATTATGCACTAAAGATGAATTTCAAATAGACGTCTGTCTAAGGGCAAAGGTTAGAATCTGTCTTGGAGCTGATATATACAGGCGGCAAAATATTTAGGGATGCAGCAAATAGAATTACAGTATTAGCAGAGCAGTTATTTATAAAGCCCTGTTGACACCCAGGCACTGATGGACGAGTCAGTAAATGCATGGTTCTGCACCTGGCAGTTTCCGGACAGCTTCCAAACTCAGATTGTGCCTTCTCTCTGCCTCTCGGGATGACGGCTTGATTAATGAGCTTCCATTCATAAAGCCTCCTGATGAGGAATGCGCACCATGGCTGTAAGTGGTAAGTCATATCATTGTTTGGATTGGCATTGAGACATGCTGGCAAAATCTCTCCCCCTGTGGCTATGGAAATGGATAGATGATACCATCAAATCTGTGGATTCACACTCACAAGTCTGTAGGCTTATCATAGGGGGCCGCTTTGAGCAGAAGTCAGTTGGATTCCTTGCTAGATGTTACGTGTTACAGTTCTCTATGTTTATTAAGTATTTTCAAGATTATATCTTAATCCTTTCTGAGTCTTTGGAATTCACTCTAGTTTAGCTCACAGATGAATGAAACATAGCAGATTTAAAACAAAAATACGATTGCATTAGTTTTCTCTGAATATTTTTGATTTCGGGCAGAATCTAAGTAGAAAGTAGCATTGAAAAATATACATTGCCATATGTAAAATTAGATAGCCAGTGGCAATTTGCTGTATGATTCATGGAGCTCAAATCTGCTGCTCTGTGACAACCTAGAGAGCTGGAATGGGGTGGGAGGAAGGTTTAAGAAGAAAGGGGCATACGTTCCTATGGCCAACTCATGTTGATGTATGGCAGAAACCAACACAATATTGTAAAGTTATCCTCTGATTAAAAATGAGCAAATTAAAAAAAAAAAAAAAAACGAAAAAAGAGTTAAGGAGGATTGAAAAAGTCATGGGTGATCTTTCTACTTAAATAAAATTTTATTCAAAAATAAAGAAAAATATCTTTGAGAGATATAAAGAAAACTATGGAAAAGCTTAGGTATACGCTCTGGGGTTTGAGCTTCATTGAAAAACTTAGAAAGGAATATATTATATTTGTTAGGTTTTCAGCATCTCAGGGTTACATAGTTTTTATTTGCCTGCCAATTAGGCTCAAATTTCTAAGTATGTCTACAGAACTGGAAGAAAAAAAAAATATATATATATATATAAATTTTAACCGATTTTTTTTTGGAGTACTAAACAACTTCCTTGTTTTGTTTTGTTTTGTTTTAATTAACTTCTTTTAAAAGTGCAGTAGACACAGTCCAAATGAAAGCTGGCTATTGGTTCCTTCCAGGTTTATATTTCTGTGAGTTGATATTTTTAACTATTCAGGAGTTTTTCAATAATCTTCTAACAATGTAGAGCATCCAATTTCCAAAGAAAGAGTAAGAAGTATTTTGCAGAGTAAGATATGCTAGCTAATAAGGCCAATTATAAAGTTCGCCCATTCATTCATTGATTTAAAAATATTTGTGGGGCAACTATCACATATGAGAAGTGATGGTAAGACTAGTAGGTCTGGAAAAAGTAAAAATCCATAGAAGATTCAGCCTCAGCTATAGGAGATTTTTAGGGAGATATATACAGGCATGTTTTTATTTTATTGTCTGATAGACTGCATATAATATGTGCCACATGAATAGGACTCACAAAACATACACTGGAAGAAACTTAAAGAATTTACTAAATGATGCCATGAAACCATCTGGTAAACCAGTAAAATCCCACTCTGTAACTCTGAAGAATTTATAACCCTGAGATCCAGGTTCTTCAGCAATAAAATTAAATTATATCATGTATGTAAATAAATGGTCACTTTTTTCCTGACATAAAGTACATGCTCAACTAATACTAGCTTCTGCTTCTTTCTCTTTTACATTATTTAAACTTAATCAAATGCTATCAGTATTAATAATATAAAAATTCTATAGACGTTTTTCTCTCTGGAGTCTTTTCAATTGGAGGATAATTTCTTTACAATGTTGTGTTCATTTCTGCCATGCAGCAACGCAAAGCAGCCATAGTTATACATATGTCCCTTCCTTCTAGAACCTTCCTCCCACCCTCTGTTTCATCCTATCCTCCTAGATTGTCACAGAGCACTGGGTTGAGCTTCCTGTATTATACATAAAAATGCTATAGATTTTTGAAGGTATAAACAAACTTTTTATATTTCTTCCTAGCAACCCACATAACATGAATTGCAGAGATAAATGTCAAAATGGGCAACTGGTAAATATTTGGTGATAGACTGGCCCAATGATTTTCTCTCCAATATTTCTTTCATTATACTTTTCAGTATGTATTTCCCTTTTATAATGTCATTATCTCACCCTGCATATTTGACCACTTCAGGAAAGCACCAGATAGGCACATTGGATTAATTTCAATAAATTAGCTTTATTTCTTCTAAGTCCTAATTCTTAGGGTACAGTACAATAATAAAATTACAACCTCTTTTTAGGTATGTACTTTATCCAAAATCCATGCCACTCTGCTCACATCCTATATAATCCATCTTACTATGTAGCTATTTAAAATAAAACACAGTTCAATGTTAGAACCACAGAGGAACACACACACAGTACCAAAGTCATGCTTACTGAAAGACAAGAACTCTCTGAATTCTGTAGCTCACTGCTTCATAGAAGTGCCTCCTCAGTCGTGCCCGACTCTTTGTGACCCTGTGGACTGTAGTTTACAAGGCTCCTCTGTCCATGGAATTTTCCAGCCAAGAGTATTGGAGTGGGTTTCCATAGTTATACTGTAATTGGGCTCTTAATTCTGTTCCTTACTCTAGAACACTGTCTATGGCTTCCACTGAAATAATTGAGCCACTTATGTTGGGAAGATTTTCTAAAGGAGAACATCTGATTACTCAAATTCATTTCATTAAGCTACAGTAGCAATGGCCTTCAATAGTCATAAAGGTTAATTGATTGACATTTTCATTAAAACTATTAGTTTTTAAAGTAGTTCTATGAAGCACTGATCACATTTCCCAGGGTGAGTGTCCAAAAAATAAAGCAACATTTCAAAAATTAGTAAATCCTTTAGCTAATTGTACACCTATTATGTGGTCAAATATGGAGGTCTAATGAGCCCTGTTTAGAAATTATAGCTATCTCAAGGAGCACAATTAACAAACACAGAAGCAGTTATAACAAAGTAATCCATGATTAAGGGCTTGCAAATGGCATAACATATTCAAGGACTTCAGAGGATGAAGATAATCTTTTTCAGTAGGGGTGACTGGAAAAACCTCAGGGAGGTGGTGGCCTCTGAGTAGGAATGAGAAGAAGTAGGATTTCAAAAGAACCATAAATAGAACAATAAGCTCTGTAAGTTGGTAAGTATATGTTTATACTGGTTTCCTATGAATAATTTGATTTCCTTTGAACATGGGGATCTTACAAGGGGTTTGCTCACACTTTTGGAAGTGTAGACATGTGTTTTGGGAGGTGTATCTTATCAAAGCAAAGAGGTTAACATCTCACTCTCCAATAAAATGTTAGAAATAATCCTATGTGAATCATTCTAAGAGTCCACCTTCAAGTCCACATAGTTTTAGGTGGTGCTGCTCTGGATAAACTTCTTTTTCTAGAAAAATATAGACAGACAGATCGATAATTTCTTTTGTCTTTGGAGAGATCTGGGAGTAAATCAAATAACACAAATCACTGCGTGATTTCTCAATCTTGCTCTCTCTTTCTTGCTCTCTTGTTTTCTTTCCTAGTCTCTGTTGTCTCCTGAAATGATCAGCTTTACCTTCTGACTTCTCCTCCTAGTGGATTGCACAGCAACTCGCCTTTACCTGAGTCAGAAACATAAAGTAATTAGCCTCCAATTAAAATAAATAAATTTAAATTTAAAAAATAGTAAAATAAAATAAAACTAAAAAAACAAAAAACAAAAAACATAAACCTCACTCCAGCTACCTGCTTTGAAAGAACTTCTGACATCCAATCAGTCAGGAAGTCCTTCCCTTTCTAATTTCTCAATTATCTCCAAATACCATTCACTTTTCTACTTTCTTGCCTACCATTTTGGTCAGGCTACCCTCATACAATTTTCTGATTATGAATCATTTCCTCCATGTGGCCTTTTTGCTTCTAGGCTTGCCTGCTTCTAAACCAGCTCATATACATTGGTGAGGATGATATTTCTACAGTTATAAAGTACTTCTGACTGTGCTAAGTTGATTCAGTCATGTCTGACTCTTTGTGACCCCATGGACTGTAACCCACCAGCCTCCCCTGTCCATGGGATTCTCCAGGCAAGAATACTGGAGTGGGTTGCCATGCCCTTCTCCAGGGGATCTTCCTGACCCAGGGATCCAACCTGTGTCTCCTGTAGGTCCTGTATTGCAGGCAGATTCTTTACCGCTGAGCCATTTCTGACTATAGACTTCAGCAAAAGTTTCATTTTTGGTATGACGTAGGCAGTTCTTTGTTGTCTAATCCTACCTAAGACACTTTTCTCCTTGAACTTTGGCCTTGTGGAAATACTTTTTGCTTTATCAGTATCGATGTCTTTCTTCTGGTCTTTGTTGGTGATGGTTCTCTGCAGGACCAGCAGTCCTACACATGTCTGAGTATAGGTCTTCTTTTCCAGAAATCTTCTTCCAACCTTCCTCCCTGATGGGATTCTGTGCCCTTTCTTCATGTTCTTTTGAAATCCCCTTTATATTTTTACCTCATTTTATTTTATTTAGCTGCAATGTGCTGTAATTGTCTATTTGTACTTATGCTTTCTTAAAAAGTGTCACGCTTTTGTTGTTCTTCAGTCGCTCAGTCATGTCCAACTCTTTGTGACCCCCATGGACTGCAGAATGCCAGGCTTCCCTGTCCTTCACTATGTCTTAAAACTTGCTCAAACTAATTTCCATTTAATTGGTTATACTATGCAATCATCTCATGCCCTGTCACCCCTTTTTCTCCTCCCTTCAATCTTCCCCATAACCAGGATCTTTTCCAATGAGTCAAATCTTTGCATCAGGTGGCCAAAGTATTCGAGCTTCAGCTCCAGCATCTGTCCTTCCAATGAATATTCAGGGTTGATTTACATTAGGATTGACTGATTTGATCTCCTTGTTGTCCAAAGGACTCTCAAGGTCTTCTCCAGCACCACAGTTCAAAAGCATCAATTCTTTGGTGTTCAGCCTTCTTAATGGTTCAACTCTCACATCCATACATGACTAATGGGAAAACCATAGCTTTGACTATACAGACATTTGTTAGCAAAGTAATGTCTCTGTTTGTCATAGCTTTTCTTCCAAGAAGCAAGCATCTTTTAATTTCATGGCTGCAGTCACTGTCCACAGTGGTTTTGGAGCCCAAGAAACTAAAGTCTGTCATTGCTTCCACTGTTTCTCAATCTATTTGCCGTGTGGTGATGAACCAGATGCCATGATCTTAGTTTTTAGAATGTTGAGTTTTAAGCCAGCTTTTTCACTCTCCTCTTTCATCTTCATCAAGAGGCTTTTTTTATTTCCTCTTCACTTTTTGCCATCAGAGTACATATGAGGTTGTTGATATTTCTCCTGGAAATCTTGATTGCAGCTTGAATTTCATCCAGCCCAGCATTTCGCATGATGGACTCTGCATATAAGTTAAATAAGCAGGATGACAATATACAGCTTTGTTGCACTCCTTTATCAATTTTGAACCAGTCCATTGTCCCATGTCTGGTTCTGTTACTTCTTGACTTGCATACAGGTTTCTCAGGAGGCAGGTAAGGTGGTCTGGTATGTTCATCACTTGAAGAATTTTTCAGTTTGTTATGATCTGCACAGTCAAAGGCTTTAGCATAGTCAGTGTAGTAGCAGTAGATATTTTTTCTAGAATTCCCTTGCTTTTTCTATGATCCAACAGTTGTTGGCAATTTGATCTCTGGTTCCTCTGCCTTTTCTAAATTCAGCCTATACATCTGGAAGTTCTTGGTTCAAGTACTGTTGAAGCCTAGCTTGAAGGATTTTGAGCATAACCTTGCTAGCGTGTGAAATAAGTGCAATTATTCAGTAGTTTGAACATTGTTTGGGATTAGAATGAAAATTGACCTTTCCAGTCCTGTGGCCACTGACGAGTTCTCCAAATTTAAGCTCTTTAAGGGAAGCAATTAGACTTTTTTAAAAAAATATGTGTATAGCCTGTGAGAAGCTCTCTGAGGCTCCACAAAACCTCTCCTAGAGCTTTACACATAGAGGAACACAGAAATGTTTATAGGAGATGCTACTATTTTAATCAGTGATCTCAATTCAGAGGGACTCCAACAGTACATTTTATAACATGAATTCTGATTTTAAAAGAGAAAAAGTAAGGAATATTCAAAACTAAACTTCATCTGATCATATCTTATTTTAGTCTTGTGTACATGCATACTGGGGAGGCGAAGAGGGCAACAGATGAGATGGTTGGATGGCATCACTGACCCAGTGGACAGGAGTTTGAACGAGCCCCAGGAGATAGTGGAGGACAGGGAATCGGGTGTGCTGCAGTCTTTGGGGTCTCAAAGAGTGGTCATGACTCAGTGACTGAACAACAGTAATAATACTTAATTATTCTCAAATTCACAGTGAGAGGCTCCTCCCAGAGTAAGACTTCTATCATACCATGACAGTTGGCATTCAGTAAATGAATTGAGTAACCACTTAGTGAGGAATGCAGAAGAAGCATTCTATTGCTTTCTGACTCATTTTTCTGTGGATTTATTTTACTTCTTTGGCTATGACCAAAAGAGGGGGAAAAAAAAAAAAAAACAAACTTGCCAACTATTTGTACAAACTTATCATACAAAGTTAAATTCACAGACCAGTTTAGGATAAGGTTAAATGTTTAGTTAAGGCAAACTACAGTTCGAAATGAAGTCAAGAACTGATACTACCTCACAAAATCATTTAAGTAATCCTGTACGCACAGTGTAGACACAAAGCCTAAAGATCACTCACCTCTGCTTCATCTGGGGAGAGTATACAGACATCGGCCTCCCAAGAATATGAATGAACAAGCCTGTGTTCACTAGAGGCAACTGGAGAAATCTAGGACTCTGGGTATCTTTCTTAGAGAAAGGGATAAAAACCTAATAATAAAGTGTTTGGTTTGAGTTTCAGATTCACCACTTATTAACCACTTATGATCTTTAGTTGAGAATAATGAAAAGACATACAGTTTATGGGTTTCGTAATCGAGATAAACAAATGAGATAGTGTATATGAAAATGCATTTTTAATCTTTAAAGTGTTATACATGTATTAAAGTTGTATTCTATAATATATGTCAGTCTAAACTATCTCCAAGAGTAACTTTGGAGTTGCTTGTTTACTTGTCTAATGCATACAATGTATTTATAGTTTCTTTTTACCTGAGGGAAGAACCAACAGCACCTATTATGAAAATTCATTGGATTACAATTTAGGAATTTTGAATTCGCTTTTAATCAACGGGAGAACAAGTAGGTGATTTTGGACGTGTCACCCAACCTACACAGGTACCCTCACCAACAGAACAACTAGGCAGTAACAGCTGTTCTGAAAAAAGCAAACAAAAAATAAATTAACCAATACACAGCAAAAAATAAACTGCAGATATGTTTCATTCTTAATTACTTTTGATAAGAAGGTGTTAATTTCAAAATATAGCTAGATAGAGATGGGTGATAAAATTTTCCTGTAATTGGAGTTTTCAGAAGCCTAGAAAACGAGACACTTATAACTCCACAATTGCCAGTTAATTAAAAATAAAATAAATCAAGTTTTCATCTAATGTTAAAAACCATCTAATGAACAGCAAAAGTCATAGACTCAAAAATAGTTACAAAAGAAAATTCATACATTGAATGCCCCAGAATTACAAGGTGCTGGGGATAATATAAGAGCTCTGAGAAAACATGTTTTCCCAATAAATTTATAACATAGATGAGAAGAAAAAGATACACAAAAATACCTGAACTAGATCAGAAGGCTATGACCTCTTTCATCCTTCCTTGGCTGCATTCTACAAGCTGTCAGATATTTGACCAAGACATGATAGATGCAGAATTGGCAGGTCTTGATTATCCCAGAGTTGCCTCATTCCTTTATGTGTGTGTGTGTGTGTGTGTGTGAGTGTTCAGCCAAATGGAGCTCACACAGCCACCAAACAGTCCCCACAGGAGTCTCTATTCATTTCAGCTTAGGTCTGTATATGCCTTATTTTCATACACTCTTAAGACTCCTTTAGGGCCTAAAATGGAGAATGAAGAACTGAAGGAAAGAAGAGTAATGGGTCCTGATTATCCATGTATTGCCCTTTTCTTTGACATTATCTTGCTTCCCTGACCTCAGCCTTGTTCTGCCAGATTTGTTTCATTTTCTGCATGACTTCATCTGGATGGGCATTTCAAGCTGTGATTTCCAAGTTTGATCTCCTATTGTAGACCCTGGTAACACTGAAAAAAAGAAGCTTTAAAGTTCAAAGTGACTTAGAATGAGCAATGTCTTAAAAGTTGGTATCTTTCTGATCCTCTGCTGTTGGCTGCTTCAAAGAATGTCAAATTATTGTACATTGTATCACAAATATCTCCAATGGGCATTCCTTAAAAATGCACTCAGGAAAATCAGTCTTCCAGCTCAGAAGTTTGATGGAGCAACCCCTCGTCGTTGATGTGAAAAACTTGTTCTGTGAGTGGAACTTCAGCCTCACACATTTCTCCCTTATGGCTCCCAGCTCATTGTTCTGGTTCTCAAATAGTGACTGAGGTGATCTGATGTTTCCAGATTATTTTAGGAAACAATTGGACTCTTCTATCCACATGCAGTGCATCCTCCACCACCTCAGAAATAACAAAATGCCCCAAAGATGCTTTTGTGTGCCCTCCCTATTCAATCTTAGGCAAGTTTTTAAAGCAAATGAAACAATTAAATCTTTAACAAAGCATACAAATTAACGAGATCCTACTCTTCCAGAATTCTAACCACAAGCCATTCTTGAAGGGGTAGTCAATTTGTTTGGATCTGAGCTAAATACATAAGTCCTAAATTCTCATATAAATATTTTTTATATAATTTGGTGAACAATTTTTTGTACCTTTTTAGGGCTCTAAAATCTGACTTCAGAGTTTAAAGATAGATGCAAAATGGAAAATGTTTTGTTATAAGATGTAAAAACTCCTTTTTGGTAAATTATATTATACTCAGTATTTATATAAAGTGTGCTGCACTGGATATGATTTATAACCAACTCCAAAATTCAATATCATATTATGATTTGAATGTAAAGTTGAGCTTCCTAATTAGAAACAGTGTTGAAATTAGAAACTGATATAAGCAAAAGCAAATCAACAGAAAAGAAATAAAAACATGCCTACAGTAGATGTGTAGGGAAGCCTCATTACCATGTACCTAATGTATGTTAAACATACAATTACATGGACACTGATTAGGCTGAAATCAGTCATGGCAATATATATAACAATAAAGCCATGCATTTTTTGATTCAGTTATATAATATATTTAAAGTGAAAGAAAAATGGTTATTGTTTCAGATATTTAGAAAATCATTGATATTTCATTTTTGAATGTTGAACTCAAGTAAATGCTAGTTATAGATATTTCTTTTCTACCCAGTAGGGTCTTCAAGGACTCCTTGGCAAATAGGATAGCAAACTGACTCATGGAAAAATGAATACAATATTCTATAGCACTCCTTGTTAAAAAATTATTTTGTCATTTTGATTTAGTCCCAACTATATAAAATCATTAAAAAATAGTTGAGAACATTAAGTGTTGTTCTATTGTTTAGTTTGCTTTCTAAAATGTTTTATTGTTGTGTACATTGCTCAGAGTTCCACCAGTTTTTTTTTTTTTTTCCTGCCCAGAATGAACTGCACTCGGGTAGTAACTTTTGTAAATCCCAGGTAAACTTTACAACTCCCTTTCAATGAGGAAATGCATTCTGATTTTAATATTTTCTTTAATATATTACTGATTTCTTTTTCTTGCTGTGGACTTATTTGCAAAAGATTTGAAAAGATTTTCTTTCCTTCTAGGATATATAAAAATGTATGATGCCCATTCCTTCTCTCATGTCTAATTATGTTTAGGGTTCTTTTATCTTATGAAAATATTCACATATTTTTTGTATTTATCAGTAATATGTATTAAAAGGTGCAAATCCAGGCATGGAAATCTTCAAAATTACACTGATTTAAAGGTATGATTAAAATAATACTTTGGATTATCTGCATGGTTATGGAGCTGGTGCTTCTAGAAGAAGATGATGATACCAGCCTGAGATAAAATTGGGTCCTCAGAGCCTGAAAGGGCAAAGGGATGGTGGGTTCTGTGATGGGTCAACATGCTCATGCAGGATAGAAAAGATTCCCAGTCATAGCAAGGTCCTGGCATAGATGCTTGGGCACCAAGCATTAAGCAGCATGGCCTTAGGAGCTTCAGTGAAAGAAGTGGATGCCCCACTTAATAACACACCATAAGGCTAGAAGAAAAGAACATAGAGAAATGCACTCATGAGGTTTCCTTTGTGGCTCAGTGGTGAAGAATCGCCTGCCAGTGTAGGAGGTGCAGGTTCAATCTCTAGGCTGAGAAGATCCCCTAGAGAAGAAATAGCAACCCATTCTGGTATTCTTGCTTGGGAAATCTCATGGACAAAGGCACCTGGCAAACCACAGTCCATGGGGTCACAAAAGAGTCGGATACAACTTACAGACAACAATATATACATATATGAAATCTCTCCTAATAGAGGTCTCAGATCTGGATAAGATTGAAGAAAGGTAAATAAATGTGACATTTCTTTCATTCTTCCCAGAGTGAAGAAAAATATATCTATTATGAAAATTGTAATAAAATAAGAATCTGAAATACAAAAATTCTTTTCCTTAGAAAATATACACCAGTATCTGGGAAAAATCTCTTAGGTTATTAAAACAAGGTTTATTGATTTATTAGGAAGAGGATTAGTATATGGAGAGTATTATGCTTTTGCAATAAAGCTTTCAATATGCTGTCTTGATCCAGTTTTGAAGCCTTAGTTAAGAGTGGTTGTTCCCCTCTTTGAGTATTCCATTAAATGCTTGCGTGCATACTAAGGTGCTTCAATTGTGTCCAACTCTTTGCAACCCTATGCACTGTAGCCCACCTGGCTCTTCTGTCCGTGGGTATTCTCCAGGCAAGAACACTGGAGTGGGTTGCCATGCCCTCCTCCAGGGGATCTTCCTGACCCAGGGATCGAACACTTGTCTCATGTCTCTTGCATTGGTAAGTAGGTTCTTTACAACAAGTGCCACCTGGGAAGTCCGTCCCATTAAGCCCACACCCCCAAATCACCTCCTATGTTGGAATCTCACATTCTGGGGCACTGTATATCCAACCTATTCATCCCAGGGTCAGCTATCAGACAAACAGGGATAGCACTTATGCCCAGAGCCTACTGAAATTAAAAAAAAAATGCCAGTCCCCCTTAGATAGATCTGCTTAGCCTGCCTACCCACTCCTTTTCACAGAAACCACAATGAAGGTGCTTACTCACAGTTCCAGTTTCCCCCTGCCTATGACCAACTGCAATGCTTCCCTTGAGTGGCCCAGGGTACCCACGGTCCCCCGCCAGGGACCTCTGAGTAACAAAGTTGTATAGCACTTTTTGTCTCTCTAGGTGTGCATCTGGCTTCACCATCCCTCACTCAAGGCAATACAGTTAAAACAGTTTATCAGGGACATTCACATTCACAACCAGAGCACATGTGCCTCTGAGGCCGGGAAGTGGGGTCAGTGGCCTTTTTGTTGCATCATGGTATGACTTCCAAATGATGGTGTCTTCTCTTTTCCAATGCTCTTGCCATTAGAGTTGACCACCCTCCGTCCTACCTTAGCATAGACACTGTAGCTAGGTTATGTTCTTGGTTCACTTCTTCACTCCAAGTCTTGCCATTATCCTGGGTGAATTCAAAACCTATTTGTCCATTTATTCCACACTCCAGTATGTTGTTTCATTTATGTTGTTTGACTTATTCTTTCAACTGACCTTCATCTTCTTTTATCTTCAACCTCTTGGTCCCACAGTCACACTCTGAAATTGTTTCTGGTCAGAAGCCCAAAATTAATCTCATCAGGCTAAAAAAAATTAGGCTAAAATAAATGTCACATGGTTGGTTCCTTCTAGAAATTCTAGAAAAAAAAATCTGTTTCCTTGCTTTTGCCATATTTTGGTGACCAACTAATTCCTTGGCCATGAAATCCTTCATCTTCAAAGCTAACATAGTATTGTCACATTGGGCCACTGACTCTACGTCTGTTACCACATTGCCTTCTCTCTAATTTACCTTTAAAATCACTTAATTTGGGGGTTTTAATTTTGGGAAAATTGGAGTAAACAAACCCCCACATGCTGTTCCTCTGGGGAAGAAAATGGTAATCTACTCCAGTATTCCAGCCAGGGTAATCCCACAGACAGAAGGAGCCTGGTGGGCTATAGTCTATTGTGTTGCAGAGTTGAACATGATTGAGTGACTGAGCGCACGCTGTCTTTTCTAATGAATGCAACCATGAATCCTAGATCAATTTCATGAAGCAGTTATCTGAGGACCTACAAAGTAAATGATAATAGTACAGATGGGGAAGGAAACTGAAATTCAAATTTCTCCTCAACTGTTGGTGTCTGATATCACTCTACCTGATCTCAAAAACAGCCTGAAACCCAGAAGTGTGCAATAGGTGTGTACTGAGAGAATTTAAAAATAAGCACTTACTTTTGAGCAGAGGAGTTGGAAAACAGTTCCTAAAGGTAAAGAAAGTGAAAAAGGATATGGGGGAAGAGGAGAAAAATCACCAGTTTAGCACTATTTCATTGTTATTATTGTTGTTGCTGCTGTTTTTTATTACTAATGACAGCAGTAGACAGTGAGGCATCTTAAGCTCAGAGGAAAGAGAAATGTTCTTTCTAATGAGAGGAATTGTGCTCCTGCAGAGAGCATAGAGAAAATTTCCCATTTTGCTCTCTTCATCTGCAAACTTACCAAGTGGAACTGGATTCAGATACACTCTCTAGAAATACATTGTACAATAAGGAAGGTAAGTCCCTGATTTCTGGCTGGAAATCCCTTGTAGTTCAGTCAGTAAAGAATCTGCCTGTATTGCAGGAGACCAAGGTCTGACTTCAGAAAGGGAAAGATCCTCTGCAGAAGGAAATGACATTCCACTCCAGTATTCTTGTCTTGAGAATCCCATGGCCAGAAGACCCTGGCATGCTACAGTCCATAGGGTCACAAGAGTCAGACGCAACTTAGTGACTAAACCACCATCAAGCCCCTGATTTCTACCTGGAAAACAGGTAAGAAAATACAGGAAGCCAGAAAATTTCAGAAAAAGTACAGTGAAGAAGAAAGTAAAAAAAAAAAAAAAATCACATAAAGTTGCATATGAACTCCTGGATTAATCTCTCAGTTGTTTATGAAAGAATTTGATTGCAAACAGCCTACCACATGTATTAAAAATTGAAGTACCCAGTGATCTCCGCCCATACGCATAGTTGAGTTTGATTAGACTAACAATGAAAATGCTTAAGAAACTGAAATGACATATCATTTATGAATGACATAAAAGTTACATCAGAATTTGCATCTTGAGAATAATATGGCCAAATGCATGCTAAAACAAATCAAATCAAAAGGCCGGCATTCATCATAAGATTAAGATTAGATACAGTCATTTATAATATAATTGTCAAAATGTTTAGCAAGAAATTATATCACTTGACATAAAAAAGAGAGGGAAAATCTCAACTCAAAAAAATAAAGACAAATGACAGATACTAATCCAGCAATGATTCTGGACCGTCAATATAGAGATTATCAGAAAGAAATTTTAAAGCAGATTTTATAACCTTACTCCGGTAAATTAGGACAAAAAGTTTTTAAATAAACAGAAGGTAGGCTTAACAAAGAAAATGATGATATAAATAAGAATCAAACTGAAATTCTAAAGCTGAAAAATAAAACAAAGAAAATTCCATAGTTGAACTCAGTAACACAGTGGGAATGACACAGAAAAGAGTCAACTAGCTTTAAGATACAATATACATCACTAAAAAAAAAAAATCAAGCAAATAACAGAAACAACAATTGAAAAAGGTATAGAGAGCCTTAGTGACCTGTAGAACAATACTGAAAGATCTAATACTTAGAACACTGAAGTCCCAGAAGAAATGGAAAAGTGTATAAAGAATAAAACATATTTAAAGACATAATGACTAAGAATTTTCCAAATTTGATGATGGGAATAAACAGACTGAAAATGTTCATCAATGGCAAGCAGGATAAACTGTAAGAAATCCATTCCTAAACACATCACAATCAAATTTCTGAAAGCTAAAGAGAAATAAATGTCCTAAAGGCAACTAGAGAAAAAAAAGATTTTATGTAGAGAAGCAATGATTCAAAGAACTGTGGATTGTTCATCAAAAACTACAGATGCCATAAGAATTGGAATAAAACATGTAAAGTACAGAAATAAAAGAATAATCAACTAGTATTCTAGATCCAGGAGAAATAAGTCTTTTTGAAATGAAAGTAGAATTAAAATACTTTGAGACAAAACTAAGAAAATTAATATCTAGCAGATACACTCTAAAAGATATGTTAAAGGCTTTTTATACAAAAAGTAAATGATCTAGAGGGAAACTTGGAACATTAGGAATGAAGGAAGCATAGTATTGAATTAGAGCTACTTGGATAAATATATTAGAGTATTCATAACCTCTCAAGTTCTTTAAAATAATGACTGAAAGAAAAATAGATGCCATTGTCAAGAAGTTATCAATGCAAATAGATGTAATATAAACATTAATTGCTATATGAAGGGTGGGGGTGGGGATAAAGAGGAATAGATAGTGGCAAGTTTTCTACATTTTACTTGAAATAGTTAAATGTCAACCTTAAGTAGACTGCAAACATTAGGTATACATATTTTAATTCTGAGCAATCACTAAATATTATGTAGAAATGTGAGGAGAAATAAGTCAGTTCATTTAAAAACTATTTTAAAATATACAAATTATCTAAATATGCAAGAAAAGGGAAAAAATAACATGAAAGAGGGTAGAACAGAAAACACATAAGGAAATCGTAGTCATGAATTCAAACAAATCAATAAAAATTGTAATATAAATTGATCTAGACCCATAAATTTAAAAATTGGAATCATCAGAATACATTTTTAAAAGACCCAAGTATTTGCTGTATACATTTAACCACTTCAAATTAAATTATATAAGTACATTAAAAGTAAAAGGATGAACATTAATATAACATGTAAGCTATCATCAAGAGAAAATTTGTGTAACTCTATTAATAGAGGACATATTAGTCTTCAGAGCAAAGGAAATTACCAAGATAAAGAAAGGTAATGCATAAAATAAATCTAGCAATAGGTTTCAGCAATCCCAAATAGGTATGAACCAAACAAAAGGACTTCAAAATGCATAAAGGAAAAACTGGTGGAACTGAAAGGAGAAATAGAATAATCCACAGTTATATTTTGAGATTTCAGTACACTTCTTTCAACAATTGTTATAACCACTACAGAAGAAAATCAGCAAGGTCTGGAAGAACTAATCATCAACTAACAGCATAATATATGCCCTAATCACTGCAGAACATTAACCAAAATCTATAATATCTTAGTGTCATAAAATAAACTACAACAAAATTAAAATAATTGAAACTATACAGTGTATTTTCTGATTATAATAGAATTAAATTAGACATTAATAATATAAAAATAATTGTAAAATCCTCAAACATTTGGAAACTAAACAACAAACTTCAAAACAAATCCTCCTTTGAAAGAGAAATCTCAAGAGAAATTAGAAAATATTTTGAATTTATTGAAAATGAAAATACAGAATAAAAAATCTATAGGGTGGAGTCAATAGTATTTTGAGAAAAAATTTATAGCATTAAATACTTACATTAGTAATGAAGAAATATTTCCAGTAAATAGTTTAAATTTCTAGTTAAAGAAACAAACAAATAAAAAGGCATAATAAAACTAGAAAAGATAGAAGGAATTAAATAATAAAGAGCTGAAATCAGGAAAATTGAAATAAATGAACCAAAAATCACTTTTCAGAAGATTAATAAAATTAATAAGCAGTTAGTCACACTAAAAATAGAAAAGAGAAAAGATTCAAGTCATTACTATCAAAATCTAAACAGGAATAACATTAGAGATTGCATAGACATTAAAATAATTGTATAGAAAAATGGCATATAACTCTGCAAATAAATACAATTGGTATAGTACATCTAAAAATGCCAAAATTCAACCAAGAAGAAATACATAACATGAATGGTTCTATCTGAATAAATTAATTGAACTAATTATTAAAAGACTTTGGAAAAAGAAATCTCAAGACTCCAAAATTTTCACTGGTTAATCCTACCAAACTTCTACAGAGTAAATAACAATAAGCTCATGAAATTTCTTCCAAGAAATATAAAGGGAAACACTTCTCAAATCATTTTACAAGACCAGAATTACTCTAACACTAAGACCAGATACAAACAGCACAAAAACAAACAATAATAATAATTTTAAAATATAGATCAATTTCTCTCATAAACATAGATGCAAAAGTTTTTAATAAAATTCTACTGTAAAACCTAGCAATATATAAATGCATTATACACCATAGCCAAATGTAATTTATCCTGAGAATGCAAGGCTTGTTCAAAATTTAAAAATTAATCTATGTAATCTACTATATTATATATTAAAGTTGAAAAAACATAGTCATGACAATTGATGGTTAAAAAAAAAAAAAAATTGACCAAATTCATCCTACACATGATTAAAAACACTCAGCAAGTGAGGAAATGAAGCAACCTTCACATGAGGGACTTCCATATGATTTAGTGGTAAAAAATCCACCTCCTAATGCAGGAGACATGGGTTCGATTCTTAGATCAGGAAGATCCCCTGGAGGGGGAAATGGCAACCCACTCCGATATTTTTACCTGCAAAATCCCACGGACAGAGGAGCCTGGCGGGCTACAGTCCATCGGTTTGCAAAGAGTCAGACACAACTGATTATAGCACAGCACAGTATCCTTCACATGATAGAGATCATCTACAGGAAAACTACATTTCACAATATTTCAAATGATAAAAAGAAAAATAGTTATTCTCCCAAAGTTCAGGAATAAGATAAGGATCTTTGTTACCACTCCCATGCATCACACCGAATTCCCTAGTCAGTGTAATAAGTTAAGAAAAATTAATCTCTGAGAGAAACAGTTTGCAAAGGAAAGATAAAACTATAAATTATCCTGTTGTCTGTATAGAAAATGTCATTAGATCTACTAAAAAGGAAATTAGAAGCCCAAATTAGAAAGCAATGCCATTTATAAAACTTGAAAATAATGAAATAAAACAACAGGTGCAGGTTTTGTATTTTAAATATTGTAAACATTGAGTAAGACCTTGAAGAAGCCTTAAATAAGTGGAGATACATATAATGTTTAATATTTGGGAAATTTCACTTTGTTAAGTTAATGGGGGCTTCCCTGATGAAAGGGAAATGTGGGGCTCCCTGAAATGTGGGGCTCCAGGGCACAAAAACTTTTCTGTGTTCCCTGTTTCTCATTTTTTATGAAGTGAGCTTCATTCATGGAGAAAGAAATGGAAACCCACTGCAGTACTCTTGCCTGGAGAATCTCATGGACCGATGAGCTTGGCAGGCTACACAGTCCACGGGGTGGAAAAGAGTTGGACACAACTGAGGTGACTTAGCATGCATGCACATAGGCTTCATTCAGCCTGCATGACCTTCCCTTAAAAGGGCAGCTTCAAACAGTTGCTAATCAGGGAAGGGAGGGGATGCAGGGACAAAGTGTGCAGCCATGGGGCAGGGTCCTAATTCCTTCTCAAGGGATATCTGCAGGTCTTCTGCAGAAGTAAAGTCTCCACCAACTGAAAAATGTTAACTGCTTGAAACATTTTTCATCTTAGAAAGAAAGTCACAGTTCAACAGCCTCAAGAACCACCAGATCCCTGACATTAGAGGATGTTTGGATTGAAGGAATGCAGGCGTTGCAAGCACCCTGGTCCATGTCAGCTCCCCTACCTTTTGACTATAAGACCGTCCACAAACCCCCTGGGTTAGGACACATAGTTTTGAGAGTAATAGCCTGTTATGACTTCCTTTACTTGGAAAAGCAATAAAATCTATGATTTTCTGCTTTACCGAAACTCTCTCTCTCTGGGATGCAATGCAGTAACAGTGAACAGAGGCTGAATTTCGGCTAAAACATGAAATCATAAAGCTTCTAGAAGAAAATTTTCTAGAAGAAAAGTTGTGTGGATTAGGTTCTCAGATAAGACACTAAAAAAATCTATAAAATTTAAAAATCATTGCTTTATTTTATCAGAGCTTTTAAAATCTCTTCTGTAAAAAACTTCATCAGAAGAATGAAAATACATGTAACAGACAGGGAGAACATATTTATAAAGATGCATTGACAAACAACCTACATCCAGAATAAATTTTAAAAAAATTACATATAGCTAAACTTTGTGTAGTAGTATATTGGATAGAAATACATAAAAGTATTAACAATAATGACAAAATGATCCAATTTCAATAGCAAAGAAACAAACAACCTTGCTAAAAATTAATAAAACACTTAAACAGAAGCTTGCAAAGAAGGCATACAGAAGACAAACAAGCATGTGAAAAGTTGTGCAGTGTTCTTAGGCATTAGGAAAATGCTAATTATAGCCATGGTAAGACACTGCTACACATCTATGACGACAGTTATGAACAAAACAAAACAAAGAAAACTGGCAATAAATAGTACTAGTCCTGGCTAGAATGAGAAATCAATAATTCTCATATGCTTATGATGAGATTTAATTATTTAATTATTATAACTATTCTGGAAAGTTGACAGTTAATCATAAAATGAAACATATGCATGTTTTATGTCACTGTGATTTCCAACCTAAGTATTTACTCTAGGTAAAAAGTTATTTTTGTGCAAAAGTCTGTGGATAAATGTGTGTACACACATATACATAAATATGTATGTCAATTCATAATTGATCCAGACTGAAAACACACCAAGTAGTCTCTGAGAAACGAATAGAAAAACTAACGTGGTGAGTCTGTACAATGGAATATTACTAATTCTAGAACTAATGAAGAGAAACATACTACTGCTACAAACAGCTGTATTGGTGTGTCTCAAAAGAGCTATGCTGAGAAAAGAAGCTAGTCTCCTAAGTTTCTATACTGCATACTGCAAGATTCTATTTATATGATACTCTGGAAAAAATAAAATTAGAGTGATAGAGAAGAGAATAGTAGCCATGCTTTATACAGAGTATATGGGAGGTTTTTAAAGATGCTGAAATTGTTTTGTATCCTGATTGTGGTGGTGGATAACTAAATCTGTGTGTATGTGTGTGTGAAAACAGAGCTACACACCATAAAAAGCCAGTTTTACTGTATATTAATTCAGCAAATAAATTTTTGAAAATCTCTAAGGCTACAGAGGAGAAAAACATCATTTCATTTTTCTCCCAGCCTTTCACTTATATTCCAGACACATCTGAAATATTTTCAATATTATTTTCTTCATATCCTATATCATGTGGAAGGAAGAAGAGTCTGTGAACCAGTTATATTAGGATCAAGGCTCAAGGACTAGTTCAAGCCTTGTGTATCAATATTTCAAGGGCGTTGTGAATAGAGCTGCCCTGTGGCTCATCTCCAGGGATGCCATTCACATTAAAATCACACAATGTTGCCCCTTGGAGAGGGTCTTCACTATGAAAGCTTTGCCATCACAAAACAATATTTCCTACTTCCACCCTTTTCATACAAATTTCTTGTGATAATTTAAGTTTTACTAGTAATGGAGTTTCACTTATGTATCTTAAGCTTTTAGTGCCTATTGGAAATGCCAATTTTGGGAGAGGTCATACTCTAAGCTACTGTATTGGTATGTGTATCAAGTAGTGACTGTTCCTTTAAAAAGTTTTTTTTTTTTTTTCCCCCCATTTTATTTTTTAATGTGAGAGACAAGACAGTATATATATGGAGAGAGTCAAGTGGATTATTTTCACTATAATTATAGTGTCTTATGATGTTTCCTAGGTGGTACAGTGGAAAAGAAGCTACCTGAGGATGGAGGAGGTTCCATAGACTCGGATTTGGTCCATAGGTTGGGAAGATCTCCTGGAGTAGGAAATGGCAATCTGCTTTAGTATTTGTTCCTAAAAAGTCTCATGGACAAAGGAGCCTGGCAGGCCACAATTCATGGGGTTGCAAAGAGTCAGACATGACTGAGCTCACAGTGTCTTCTAGAAATTAGAAACTTATAGTAGTTAAAAATCTATACTACCCTTCATTTTCTTATCAGTAAAATGCTGATAATAACAAAGTCTACCTTATAGGGATGTTAAGAGTTAAATTAGTAGAAGAAAGTGCCTTGTATGCTGTGTTTTCAACAAAAAGAAACTAATTTAATGGAAAGGAAGAGGCACAGGATCACTGTAGGAATTGATCATTTTAACTCTTTAATTTGGCCTAAAGCTGGATCACCCAGTCTAAACTAACCCAACTGTAAAGAATTATCTATCGTCCATGGCCTCAGGTAATGATTTTCAGACCTACTTCCTGGTCTCTTTAGTGGGCAGGTGGCTATTTGCAAAGCTAGCGAAGTATTATTGGGTCCTAAAGAAATTTTTTTTGAAACAAACAAAAACTGTCTCTTCCTGTCTTTTAATCCTTCAAGTTGTGAAATTCTATGCAGTCTAATCCTGAAAGGGATTCCCATGGTGTGGTACACACTAGAGCAATTAACTGATTACTGCTGTTCAGAAAATGTAGTCTTTGGCATGGTAATAGCCACCTCCTCCCAGCAAGACACATTCTTGTTTATCATTATTGGTTTGGACTCTTCTGAGAGTCTTTGACGCATATGACAAGGCTCCTATCCAAGCCAATTTGAATTAATTTCTTCCATAAGATTACATGAAAACTGGCAAATGCTTTCCAAAAATCAGAATCCCTTATATTTTCCTCTATTTCCTTCCTTCTTTTTCATTTACATTACCTAGGATTAAGTATCCGTATTGATCTGAAAACAGCTTCTTTTGTTTTGTACAGTTATGGATGATTTACCTACTAAAACATTATTGGGTAAAATAACAGAGTCAGAGTTTTAAAGTTGGAAGTGATAAAGCCAATTATGGTTTTATTCATGGGTTAGAAATAACAATTATTTTCTCAAGTTTATTTTCTAATAAAGATCACATGCACTTTCTTCTACCTTTAGGCATGATACATTATTTAATCTACTTTACCTTTTTTCTTCCCAATACAATATTTTAGCAATATTACCTACATCTCTTGTCACTTCTGTGTTTCCTTGCACAATTACACATCTGCTTTTGACCACCTCCTAACCTTTGAAAAAAGTTAAACTTATTTGATCCACCCAGATTTAGAGTAGCTTGTCCCACTTGTGGTCTTCTGTCAACATCACCCAGCAGACCCACTTTTTTCATGTATAGACCTCTCCACTCTTCAGAGAGATAAGATCTTTAAGGCAGGCAGCATGCTGATGTAAAATGACACTTTTATTGGAAGAATATTTATTTTGTAATTGATTCATTGCTCCGCCCCTCTCTTAGAGAATAAATTTAGAGAAGCTGCAAAATCTCTTAGAGCCTTTTCTTATTCACTTATAGAATGAGAAGAAACTGCAGATTGATAAAGGGCTCGACAATAGGAGATGTGCACAGTCATGTTTGTTTCTTTCTGCTAACTTAATATCCTCTCAAGCAATTATTTTACCACCCATTACTATTGGCAGACTCTTTATTGAATACTGTGTTTAAATGCTCTCGAGATATGCCTCAAGTTTTCCTCTGTCCCTACCACTCACCACAGTATATATGCAGCCACCAAATAGTTATGCTACTCGCCTACTCCTTGGAGGCATTTGCATTTGATAGAATTCTTAGATCAAGTGTTTTATGTCTAAATACAAAGTTCAATACATGAATGAATAATCGGTGAAGAGGAATCCCACTTTCTCCAATGACGCATGCTTCTGCCAGTATGTAGGGCCACATTCTTTAACTACTGAAACGATAGCTATTCCAGGACAGTCACTGATTTCATTTGTCACTTTATTGTCAGAGTCAGAAGAGTGAATTAAAGCTAGAGCTGTCATTGTCATTTTTTGAGAACATTTCTTTTCCAAGCCCAGTTTACAGTTTGCTGTTTCAAAGGATAGAAAAGCATTTCTTAAGAGAAAATGTGGTCTTTGCCTTTCCTCATGACCTTCCCTTTTCCTGAAACATCAAAACAACTTTTTCACAAATGGTTCTCTCCCAGAGTCAGAACTCTAGGGCCAGACCATGTACACTGGGCAAGGTATAAAATTATTTTCTTTCATACATGACACCTATGCTCACTTAGAGGAGAGAATGGATCAAATATCAAAGGAGCCTGCTGTGTGTTGACAAAGCTCTCAAGAATGGAGGGCTTCTCTCAACTTTCAGGAATTCCTAATAATAAGAACATATGCTTAGCAAGGCCACTGTTTATTAATAAGGACTTTGTATGAATTAGAAAAAGACATCCTTTTCATACACAGCATGCTTGACAAAAGGTGGTCTGGCTAGATTTTAGTCCATTTTAGTCCTCTTGGCCATAAGTGATCAGCTTACAGTGAACAATCCACAGAAATATACATGGTGATACTAGTGATGAAATTTCTTATTTTCCAACTCATCTTTTCTTTATGACATTATATATATTTTTTTCTCCCTGAAGAGTTAGCTGTTTCCTGTGTTCAGGGAAGAAAGTACAAAGAACTGTGTAAGGAAGAAAAATTTGCCACCCCAAAATATTTCTCTTTGGCATGAGAATTATTTTAAGCTGATTATTTTTAAGAAACATAAGACTCAGGAAGTTTATTCTCTTTATCTCCCCCTACATCTCAAAGAACTTAGAGAACCTGATCCAGAAAGGGAGCCATCACCATAGATAACTACAGTCTAATATAAACTAGGTATGTACACAGGGAGCAAATTTGTCAAGACTGGTAAAACCTTTCTGTGTTCCATCATTTCTGTATTGTTCAGCAACATCTGTTTACCAAGCATTTGCTCTTTCTGTGAATTGCGTTCCTCTCTTTGAAGTCCCAGAACTTAACCTCTTCTCTATAGCTCAGAATACAACAGAAACCTCAATTTTCTGACTCCCCTTTGGGTCTCATATTTCTATAGAACTCCTGCATATACATAATTAATTTTTTTTTCCTGTTAAACTGTCTTGTGTCAATTTAATTATTAGGCCAGCCAGAAGAACCTCTACTAAAAGGATAGGGGAAGATACTTTCTTACCAACAGCTACTAAAATGAAAGAAAATGCATTTCCATGCCAACATCATCAGTATAAAGGCTTGAGAAAGGATCTCCCTTTGTGAATGAATTATAAGGAGAAAGAGAAACAGTGGACAAGACAGTGGTAAGGGGCCTGAGCAAAGGTGTGATAGGGCTCCAGTGAGAAGGTCTTTGAGATTTCTAGGCATTGCCCTCGGAAGACAAAGACGTATCAAAGAAATAATAACTGTTAATAGAGCAGAAAATCCACTTATAATCTTTCATACATGCTGCAACCTTGTTGGTTCAGTAACAGCAGTCCTTTCTGCACCCCTAAATGAGATCTAGAAACCACAGCCAGTAGTTTTGCAGGCAAAAATAAGTATCTAAGAACCAATACCTGCCCTCAATCAAACTATGTTCTTCAGTACTAGTGAAAGTCGCTTGGTTGTGTCCAACTCTTTGAAACCTCATGGAGTATACAGTCCATGGAATTCTCCAGGCCAGAATACTGGAGCGGGTAGTCTTTTCCTTCTCCAGGGGATCTTCCCAACCTAGGGATTGACCCTAGGTCTCCCACATTGCAGGCAGATTCTTTACCAGCTGAGCCACAAGGGATGCCCTCTTCAGTACTAAGACTCACTGAAATCTGGTTCAGCTCTAGAAAGCAATGGTCATGGGAGGTGGATCTCAAAAGACAGTAGCTAATGTTTCTATCAGTTCACTGGGATGGTACATAAAATAGAGTAAAACTTGAGTTATTTGAAAAAGCGATGTTCAGGCCCACCTCCATCCTTCAGTTCAGTTCAGTTCAGTTCAGTCGCTCAGTCGTGTCCGACTCTTTGCGACCCCATGAATCACAGCACACCAGGCCTCCCTGTCCATCACCAACTCCTGGAGTTCACTCAGAGTCACGTCCATCGAGTCAGTGATGACATCCAGCCATCTCATCCTCGGTCGTCCCCTTCTCCTCATGCCCCCAATCCCTCCCAGCATCAAAGTCTTCTCCAATGAGTCAACTCTTCGCATGAGGTGGCCAAAGTACTGGAGTTTCAGCTTTAGCATCATTCTTTCTAAAGAAATCTCCGGGTTGATATTACCATTGCTGGTGTCCGTTAAAGGAGGACAGCACCTGACATACTTCTCACACAGTCATAGCAGGGACTTTCTTAAATTATAGTCTCTTAGTTCCCAGACAGGATGAATTCTGAAAAAGGTGTAATGACCCCTGTCTTTTGACTTTCATCATAGTGATATGGGTTCTGAATCACTTATTAAAATCAAATGGAAGATTCACTAAATATAGGCAGTGGGTCTTCAGCTAGCCTTTGAAAGAGAAATGTTTGTGATAGAGGATGTTTTAGGTACTATTGACACCTCATGTCTTTCTTCACTTTTGTCTCTTTATTTAATTGTGGCAAGAACATGTAACTTGAAATTCATCATCAACAAAAGTTTTACACTTGCAATACAATATGGCTAATTATAGGTACAATATTATACAGCAGATCTCTGGAGCTTCTTCATCTTGCATGATTGAGATTTTATGCCACTTGACTACCAACTCCCCATTTGTCTGTCCTCAAGCTGTGGTTTCTCAGGACATTTCCTCCTGGTCTGGCTTTAGCTCTAGAGATAAAAACCTACTTCAGCTGTCCTCAGTCTCATCCTCTGCCACCACACCTTGGCACAGGAACATTTTCAGGACAGAAAAGATATAACCTGACTTGACATGGCTACTAGTCACAATGTTAACATCACAGAACTTGAAATTCTGAGAAAGTAAACCACAACCACAATATATGTTCACATCCAAATATCTTACAGGGAAAGAAAAGTTTTGATCACCTCCCCAAATGACAGTCATCTCAGGGAACCTCAGCAACCAAGCCATAAAGAGTCATGGGGCTAGAGGGGAGAAGGAATACGTTCAGTGGTGTATTCTCTGTACAGAACAGCAGGGGACCTTAGGGTGACAATTAGAAATACTGGGCTAAATATTTACCTGGAAAATTTCTAGCTTTCTCATTGACTTTTTCATTCTACTTCTCTACATACCCTAGTAGGATCAGGAAAAACTATGATAGGGAAAATAAGGTAGAATTTTACCATTTCAGTCCGTATGTAACCAAGCTAGTTTGAGGAATGATATTCACTCACAGTACAAAAGTATTCTTTCTGGACCAACGTAATTTAATTTCATCCACATTTCAGTGAGGGCCCTTGAGTGATGAAGCATCAGCCTCTGTCAAACAGGGAAGTGATCAGGTACACAGCTGAATCACCACGTTTCTACAAGAATGGACATGGCCTCCTGATTTACGGAACACCAGAACTTTACCTTGAAGATCCCAGAAATAAATGCACATGCAACAAAAACCTTATAAATGGAGAAAGGATGACTCCGCCTCCCCACAGCCCTACCTGTGCGTGGGGAGAGGCCATCGGCATGCGTGTGGCATGATAGGATAGTCTGCATGCTCAGCTGTGCTTGCCCCGTACGAAGAGGCAGACAGGGCCAGTAGCTGAAGGCAACAGGCACATTTCCCTAAGCCTGTGAAACCTATCATTGTTCATAGCGTCACACCATGGACAATTGGAAAAGCAGAACAAGTGCAGACTTTGCTAGAGAAATATCTACTGCCTCCAAAAAGCAATTGAATAGCTTGGGGTGTCTTGTTTCAAAGAAATAGAAAAGCTCACACAAAAGCTTAGACCCCTTAGAGAATGTTCAGGAGTTCTCAATATTTTCAGGCAAACTGAATGTCTTTTGATTAATTTAGCACTCTCCTATCTTTCTCCTTCTTCCTTTATCTCTGTCTCTCGGTCTCTCTCTATTGCTCACTCACTCTTGCTGTCTCTGTTCTTCTTAAAGTTGTATCATGATTTGCTGAAAAAGTGAAGTTTATATTCTTCGGAAACACTGTGGGTGGCACTTTCACTTTGAGAAGAATGGGGGAGGGGAAACAAATCTTGTGTTGTCATGGAAATATGTGTGTTTCAAAGAGCCATTCTAGAGTCACAATGCAGAGCCTAATAAATATTGATCAAAGTCTGTTGATATCTCCAACATACTAGGAGGCAAAAATGTATTTCCCTTGTGCTCTAAAAGTTGCACAATCCACAAATGTCTGTGTTAGAATTGTGTGTAAAAGATAAAGTCTTTGAGGTCGAACCCTTGTGTCCCACTCCACTATAAACAGATTCTGTTTGTAAAAGCACTGATTTCTGGCAACTCTCATCCTCCTGTCTCTCTGGAGGATGTGGGTCAAATACGGATACCAACAACTGGAAAATTATTTGGTAAAAATGTTACATGTACTTGGAAGTCTAGACTGTTTTTCATTTGCACAAAATTCTAAGTTGAGTCCATAGGAGTCACAGGAATTTGAAAGAAATGCTTTAAATGTGTAGAAGGTGGGACGTTAGGGTTACTTGGGTTACTAGGGTTACTATAGTCTTTTAAGGAAGACATCTATCATTGTGTTTACATGGTAAATAATTCCCCTCTAGTTATTTATTTGGGTTCCTCAGTTTCTTGATAATTTTGATGAAGACAGTCATTGTATATATATATATTTTTAAGTTATGAACTATGGTCTATGGAGGTGGTAATGGCAACCCACTCCAAAATTCTTGCCTGGAAAATCCCATGGACAGGGGAATCTGGTGGGCTACTGCCCATATGGTCAAACAGAATCAGACACGACTGAGCAACTGAGCACTAAGCACACATGGACTTCAGAGGCTAAACAATTACATCTTAATTTTTTCACTCTCTTTCTTGTTTTTATTAAAATTATATTTCTTTTAAAAATAAACCATCCTTTGTTCCCAAATACTAAGCATTTATAATATCTGTGTTATTCTTAGTCACATAATCATGTCCAACTCTTTGTGATCTCATGGACTGTAGCCTGACAGGCTTCACTGTCCATGAGGTTCTCCAGGCAAGAATACTGGAATGGGTTGCCATGCCCTCTACCAGGAGATCTTCCCAACTCAGGGATCAAACATATGTCTCCTGTATTGCAAGTGGATTCTTTACCCTATGAGACACCAGGGAAGCCCTTAAATACTGGAGTGGGTAGCCTTATCATTCTCCAGGGGTATTTCCTGACCCAAGAATAGAATCGGGGTCTCTTACATTACAAGCAGATTCTTTACCAGCTGAGCTACCAGGGAAAACATATTAAACTAAAAAAAAAAAAAAAAAGTAATAGCTTTTGGTAGTGAATTACTGAAAGCTTGAAATTCCTAAAGTATGTCAGGGAAATAGCCCA
The DNA here is from genome assembly GCF_001704415.2 of Capra hircus. NCBI lineage: Eukaryota > Metazoa > Chordata > Mammalia > Artiodactyla > Bovidae > Capra > Capra hircus. Next base: position 17,158,282 of record NC_030831.1, on the reverse strand, counting down.
CACAGTCCCATCATCTGGCTTTAAGGACTGTCTAATCCCAGGCAGCAATAGCCACTGTGGTCCAGTGGGAATGAGTCTCCCTGGAGCTATGCCATGTGGTGACCTTGACTATCATTTGGGGAGGCATGCTGCATGACATGTGGGATCTCAGTTCCCCAACCAGGAACAAAACCTGCAGCCCCTGCGGTAGAAGAGCAGAGTCTTAACCACCGGACCACCAGGCAAGTCCCAACCTTGAGCAATCTTACATATGGGTTAGCAAGTTATTGTAGACACCATGACCAAGGCTTCAAGAGTTGCTTAAGTAAGTAGCACAGGGTTACTAAGGATGGAGAACCACCCCACTACCTGCTATCTCTTCCTGTTCATTGATTTTGCTTCAAGGTCAGTACCCTGAACTACCCAGAGGAGTTTAAGGAAAGCCTTTACCTCCAAACTGTACCTCTGGATCTTCTGGGCACTCTTAGGTTGAAACTCTCAGGAAGAAGAAATTCTTTCTCAGAGAAGAGCTGGGTGAGCAACTCAGGGTTAATTTACCCAGGCACATTTGAATTTCCAGGGAGGGTTCAAGTCCAGATGCTGTCTCTCTTGGGAAATGGATGAGAGAGAATTTACCATGGGATTCTGCATGTCTGCCAAGTTCTGGTGGAGAGAAAGAGGTCACAACTCAGAGAAGCTTCAAATTACTTAAAGTCCTTAACTTCTGGCCTAGTCAGAATTGAGCCTTATTTGAATGTTGCATTCTTATTGTTACTGAGATTTCGCGGCTACAAGGGAACACTGAAGACACAAAAGTCACTGACTCCTGTCAAGTCAGCTAAGCTCTTCCAGAATTAGTTACCTGGACAGGCCCCTTTCAGTATCTGACATCTTATGGCTAAAGGAAGTCCTTTATCCCACAGCATTCAAGATATCAAAGTCAGAGGGGAGGCCACGACCCACACGTTCTTTCTTGGGACATGCTAAACCTCAGTACAGTGCGTTAACTGGGATTTTAGCAAAAGCAATGATTTAATGTGATAGAATAATGGGATAGCAGGTAGTTTAACAATTTCTCTATTTTTCTTACCTTTATAATCATTTATACTTTTTAATTTCTTTTTTTTTAATTTTAAAATCTTTAATTCTTACAGAGCTGTTTAATATCTAAGAGATGGTGGTTACTCCTAATTTCATTCACATTCTGCTTTTTTTGCATCTTAAAAATAACTATAAATGATTATATTTATATAATGCAAAAAAAGCAGAATGTGAATGAAATTAGGAGTAACCACCATCTCTTAGATATTAAACAGCTCTGAAAAGACAACTTTACTCTAAATGAATGAAACTGCAGTGTTATTTTTACTAGCACATGTGCATGATTTTTATATATTTATTTATTCATGTGCATTATTTTACATTGTGACCTGGAAGGTGTGGGCCCAAGAGAGTAGTTGTTTCTGAAAAGCCTCTAGAGATATTGCAATGATTATTTCACTAACCATAATTTTTGCAGGACATTGATCTTTTCATTGTCAGCATAACGCAGAGAAGCAAAGACTGTCTATGATATTTTATAAGGTTCAGTTCAGTTCAGTTGCTCAGTCATGTCCGACTCTTTACGACCCCATGAATCGCAGGACACCAGGCCTCCCTGTCCATCACCAACTCCCGGAGTTCACTCAGACTCACGTCCATCGAGTCAGTGATGCCATCCAGCCATCTGATCCTGGGTCGTCCCCTTCTCCTCCTGCCCCCAATCTCTCCCAGCATCAGTCTTTTCCAATGAGTCAACTCTTCGCATGAGGTGGCCAAAGTACTGGAGCTTCAGCTTTAGCATCATTCCTTCCAAAGAAATCCCAGGGTTGATCTCCTTCAGAATGGACTGGTTGATCTCCTTGCAGTCCAAGGGACCCTCAAGAGTCTTCTCCAACACCACAGTTCAAAAGAATCAATTCTTCGGTGCTCAGGTTTCGTCACAGTCCAACTCTCACATCCATACATGACCACAGGAAAAACCATAGCCTTGACGAGACAGACTTTAGTCGGCAAAGGAATGTCTCTGCTTTTGAATATACTATCTAGGTTGATCATAACTTTTCTTCCAAGGAGTAAGCGTCTTTTAATTTCATGGCTGCAGTTGCCATCTGCAGTAATTTTGGAGCCCAGAAAAATAAAGTCTGACACGGTTTCTACTGTTTCCCCATCTATTTCCCATGATGTGATGGGACCAGATGCCATGATCTTCGTTTTCTGAATGTTGAGCTTTAAGCCAACTTTTCACTCTTCTCTTTCACTTTCATCAAGAGGCTTTTTAGCTCCTCTTCACTTTCTGCCATAAGGTTGGTGTCATCTGCATATCTGAGGTGATTGATATTTCTCCCGGCAATCTTGATTCCAGCTTGTGTCTCTTCCAGCCCAGTGTTTCTCATGATGTACTCTGCATATAAGTTAAATAAGCAGGGTGACAATATACAGCCTTGATGTACCCCTTTTCCTATTTGGAACCAGTCTGTTGTTCCATGTCCAGTTCTAACTGTTGCCTCCTGACCTGCATACAGATTCTAAGGTTATAAGAAATTTAATGAATTAAATTCTCTATGTCACTATGGTTCATGTTTTTCAATTTCAAAATCTACTGTTGAAAATCTTACCGTGATGTGTAAGTTTACTTCCATGGTAACTATGGAGAGTCTTATAAAAATCATTGATTTTCTTTTTTCTTCCTTTCTTTCCCTGACTTATCATGTCTTGCCTTTTTCCTTCTTCCTCTTTTCTTCATTTTCTTTCATCCTTCATTCTTCCTGTTTCATTATTTTTTTTTTAATTTTTATCTATTTGGCCAATATAAGAACTGGTAGGACCTCTACATATAACTCTGAATCTGATTTTACAAGACACTCAGAAAAAATATGAAAAGCTAACTCTGTGGGGTGTTAACCCAAGGCAGAGAGCCTAGAGATAATTTTTACTCTTCAGTCTAAATTCATTAATCACCAGACCTCACTTTGCCTCCCTATCCCTCTTACCTTTATTTATTTTTCTTTTTCTTAACCAAAATTCATCTCTGAAATAAAAATAAATGTAGTCAATCATTGGTTTTAACTTTTTCAAATGGTTGAAATTCTATAATAAAACACACTTTTATAAACCAGAGTTCCTCCTTTTTTGTACACATGATTTTAGGCAAAGAATAAATCAAGATGTAAGCCAAATTCCCCAATCCTTGCCCATCTGCCTCTGACCATCAGGGAGGTGGCATCTGGAGACAGGTAAGGAGAAAACCTCAGATCAGCATGGCCCCGCCTAAAACAACATCACATTTGTGGGGTGATGTGAGGTATGCTTGGAGAAACCCCTCACTTTCAAAGTCCCTCTTGAGAAGATTCCATGATTAGAAACAGACTGGTTTATTATAGAATTTGTGCTTTTTGATTAAAAATGTGCCTAGAAAGGAGCATAGGTTGGGTTATATGTAATTTAATATTAACTACTGTACTAAAGTTCTTTCCTGACTGTTGGTCCTTAAAGTTGGAAAGGAAATATGAAGACACATATTTTCAAAGTCTGAACAAGATTGGATAAAAGAGTAGCTTATTGATAAGGAGAAAGCCACATATTTCACATACACATTGATGAAAATTCATAGCATGACCGTCATTAAAAAAGTGAGTGAAATTTGCGTCCAACACCTTTCTCCTCCCTTGAAGACCTTTTTCCTACCAGGAACTTCCAGAGGAAAAAATGGCTCCAGGGAAATCACACAGCCTCTTTGATGTTCGAGTGTCTCTGGACAGCAGCTTGATCTTGTCAACCACCACAGATCCTCCAGTTCCATCCTTAACTGGATCATAGGCTAATAGGTTAAAAGGATCTAATAACAAAATTTCCACCAAATATAAAACAAAACAAAAATCCCTTCCCAAGTGTATTTCCACTTGCCTTAACAAAAGAGGTCATCTCTCCAGTGAGAGGTTGAAGCTGGGCTAGTTTGGGGAAGGTAGAATCCCCTTGTAATTCCTCAAAGCACACTCAGTGCTGCAGGGACCATTTCTTTTGACAGCCTTCAAAGTTCATTGTTGCCCATACACCCTAAACCATAAAATAGGGCCACACACTAGTTAATGGAGGCAGAGGCTGGAATGCCAGCATACTCACTGGTGATTTACTCGGCTCAAACTGCCTTTTAAAAGTTTGATCTAGTTTTATTAAAGCAGTCTTCCAGTTTTTAAAAGTTTGTAAATGTTCAATTAAAAAAGCCCGCTGTGAATTTAGGATCCTATTGCATTTTTTTTTTTTTCCTTTTCATTAACAGTGGCCTTGAGCATATCAACCAACTCCTCAGTCAGCAAATTCTATAGGGGGCTTTAGAAGTCTATTTTCCCCACTGCAGTTTCCTTTAAAGTTAAAAATGCCTCTGCTTATTACCATTCCAGGCCCTTCTCATATTCTCTCAGCTAGATCCGAAAGAAATGTGCTCTTTCATGGAAAGAGTTCTGCTTTCTATGGCTGTGAGAGTGATGGTTCATAAGCAGCCACTGGATCCAGATACCAGTCCATTCCAAGCAGTCAATCTCTTAGAAATGATTCTTGCCATTCACAGGGCCTCTACTGCTGTTCTGCTTCTCCCGTCCTCTTTCTTGAACTCAACACTCCAACTAAACAGATGATCTGACATGATGGCACACTTGTCATCCAATATGGCAAGGCCATTTCAAGAGCCTGGTCCCCGATTGCAGACAAGAAACTTGGGTCATTTAACAAACGGCATAAGAACTTAGTAGGAGGCAACATCTCCAGACTTATTGCTTAAAATGGGCTTGCAGGAATGGAGATATGATTGTCATTCATTTTCCTAAATTAGTGTAGTATTTATTTAAATTGTTGGGCTACTTGCCTTATCTTCCTTACTAGTCAGTAATATCCTTGGGTAATATTCCAATACTCCAGTGCCTCAAACAGAATCTTTCAGATAGACCAGGCCCGATAAACACTGAGGGAACTCAATTTAATAAATTGAGAGAGCCACTCATTTGGGTTTCTAATACAAAATGGCCTTGGCTATTCTGTTTTAAAATATTTAGCAGTTCAGTTAAAAACGCCCCTGTGAATCTTTTATGACATCATTTATCTTTCTATTTCTTTTCAGTTTTAAATTGTGCTGCCAGATTTATTTGCTGTGGTATTAGGTTTCCGTGTCTGCCCAGTTCTAGCCCAGCTCTTCTAATGCAATTCAGTCTTTTTACTGCAAGACTCAGACTCGAATATTAAATCAACATTTGCCATTAAGACTCCACATTTATCTATGGGATGATGATTGGATTCATCTTTTGGAAAGGAATCTATATAAATACATCTTCTCTAGTAATTTCCAAAGATAATCCACCCGCTTCATGTTTCTTAAAAACGTGGACTCCAGGACTTTGTGAGTGACTTTCCTTTTCCACCATAGCATCCACTGTCATTTCATTACCCCTACCTTGTGATTTTCTGATGTTTGCAGCCAAATAAGTCGCTTCAAGCAATGCTGCATGGTTTGCCATTTTTATTAAAAGCAGAATCTGATCAATGATGTTCCAATTATAAAGGTAAAAAAAAGGAAAAGATAATCAGACTTTGAATTAAATCACATCTGGACTGGCCTATAGTTGAAGGCACTAATAATATATTGCATATGTATTTGTGCAGAGTGTGCCAGAAGTGAATTCCACATCATTAACAAAGTTCTCTATCGATCGCTCATGATGTGGCAGCTGTAACCAGCAAGGTGCAGAATCAAGTCCTCTTGCTGCTGAATATGTATCATCATGGCCCATGCCAGTCCCTTCTCTGTCTGCAGGGTCTGCCAGCCTCACAGCTGCTTGGAGAGCAAAACGGGGGGTTTGCATTGAAGCCCTTCAAGTCATTTCTCTCCGAGAAAGGGATCTTGCATTTTAAACACCACTACACAAAGAGCTTGGAATGCCTTCCCTGAGTCAGTTCTCCTTACTCACTCCAGAGAACAGACAGAAATATGTCAGCCCTGAAAACAGCCACAGATAATCCTCAGGAAGAAATGGGCTGAATGAGGCACGTGCACTTGCCACCAATGCTCTTTGCTAATGGTGAGGGAAAATCTGGGATTCTCAGCTAGTGGCCAAGTAGGATCAGAGGAAAGAAAGGGAAAGGGAAAGGGTTAGTTGCTCAGTCATGTCCTACTCTTTGTGACCCCATGGACTGTAGCTCCCCAGGTTTCTCCATCCATGGGATTTTCCAGGGAAGAATACTGGAGTGGGTTGCCATTTCCTTCTCTAGGGGATCTTCCTGATGCAAGGATTGAGCTCGGGTCTCCCGTATTACAGGCATTTTTACACTATGAGCCACCAATGAAGTCCCAGGATAAGAGAAAGTAGTGAAAGTTGTTCAGTAGTGTCTGACTGTTAGTGACCCCATGGACTGTCTAAGCCAGAATACTGGAGTGGGTAGCCTTTCCCTTCTCCAGGGGATCTTCCCAACCCAGGGATTGAACCAGGTCTCCCACATTGCAGGCAGATTTGTTACCAGCTAGGCCACAAGGGAAGCCCAAGAATACTGGAGTGGGTAGCTATCCCTTCTCCAGTGAATCTTCCTGACCCAGGAATCAAACCAGGGTCTCCTGCATTGCAGGTGGGTTCTTTACCAACTGAGCTATGAGGGAAGCCCCCAGGATCAGAGAAGTGGGAGTTTAATATGGCCCAGCATGGTGAGCCCTTTCGTTTTATAAAGTACCCTCAAAATTCAGCAAACCATTTTTAAAAATAAAATATATTATAGCAATTGTTCATTTATTACTGATTTTGATCCTTGAAACAATAAAAAAGAGATGGTACTATGTATAGATTAAGAACTGGGACCCCAGAGCCTCCTTCTTTCCCTAAATTCCATCTGATTTTTTATCAGCTTTGTGATCTAGGCCAAGTTGTTTAACTTTCCATGCTTCATTTGTCTTATCTGTAAAATGGGAAAATAATAGCGTCTACCACATAGGGTTCTTATAAGAAACAAATACATGTAAAGCACTTGGGGGTATGCTTGTCACAGAGCAAGCCTCAACAGTGGACATTATTAGATTTCCAGAGAGCTAGGGTTACTCTCATCTGAGCTAAATGGTGATTGAAGCTGGACTCTCATTTTCCCATGATCTCACAGAGGAAGAGAGGGAACAGGATTGACATCTGCAGATGAAAGGTTGTCCCATGTTCCTCTGAAGTGTTGGGTGGTAAGTAATCTTTGAGGCTGATGCAAAACCTTTAACAGATTTTTTGGGGGTGTTGTGAGGAGTTGAAGCTTATTAGCAAACACACATTTCCATCTTTTTGGATTATCTATTATGAAACACTTTCTGGATAAACAAAATTATTACCAAAGACATATTGAGTACCTGCTATGTGCACAGATTTGATAAAGACTCTGAAATGAGAAACTGAAGTATTATAACCAGTTCCTGTCCATCTATCAACAGTTCTGTATTTGAACTGATGGCACTGACAACAGGTGCTAGAGAGTGTGAAGGTCCATCAGGGATGGGGACAGCCTTCATGTAATCTGTGTATTTTCTTGGATAAAGTGGAATCAGAAATGTTGATCTTAAGCTCATAGAGAACTGAGCACTGTGAGGCCAGAACAGTGCTAAACACTGCTCTCTTTGATCCCCTTGGAAATGACAGTAGGTGGTCACAAAGCATCTGAAGGGCAATCTTTGGGCCTTAAACTTCCCTAGAGAAAAAAATCAAAGTAATTTTCTCCTTTCTGTATATAATATGTATTTGTTATATGGCCAACAATCCAAATATTGCTGGAGCGTCATGGGATATGGAAGCAATGAAAGACTCATTTTTCTATACTTGACAACCTATGTCTAACTAGAGAGCTACACAGCTTATGAGTATCAAGATTTCAAGGATAATACAAAAAAATGTACCTAAGAAACACCATCAGTTAAAACAAACATCACCATCAATTAAAACAAACATCAAAAACATATGGATTCATGTCAATGTATGGCAAAACCAATACAGTATTGTAAAGTAAAATAAAGTGAAAATAAAAAGTTTAAAAAAAAATCATTATGTTAGTTAAGAAATAAGAGGAACACATATATCCCAAATCAATAGAAATTCTCCCCCATCTCAGCCCTGTTATTTTCAGAGAAGTAAGAAACATGGGGATTAATGAACACTTTTTTTCAAGATACAGGAGTTCCCTTAGATAAAATTAGAAAAAGGAAAAAAAAAAAAAAGCCAAATAAGCTTAAGACTTCCCTCTGCTGCTTCATTTCTTTTCTGCCCCATTTTCTGTGGAGATCAGTTCACTCCTTGTCCCTCTAAGTCCAAGCTCTTCACTATTAACCACCGCACCCCCCAGATGTTTATTTACTCTTCACCTTAGAGAAAAATGAGTTTGGATGTAAAGGACTTGTTGTTCAGCAGTTCCCTTTTTGCAGCATATTCTCCAGATATCCAACCCTGTACCACCTGCCTGAGAGACTCGAAAAAAGGAGAGGAGGGAGGGAAGGAAAAATAAAGGGGAGGAGAAAAGTGCTTTAAAACTTAATTTAATATACTACACTAAAGATGCTGAAAAATGCATTTAGTTCAGAGCCTCCACCACTGAACACTGTGAAGTAGCATTTAGCTCTAATAGAGGTTCTGCTTCATCAGCTACAATAATTATTTTCCTTAATTTGCCTTGGCCATTCTGTATAATGATCTCCATGTTTGGGGGGCTCTTTTTTGTAAGCACAAACAAAAAGCAAGTGTGTGATTTACTTCACCTCCTGCGTCTGGTTTGTTTGCATTTTCCCAGGACCCAAATGTGTCTTCACCCCTCTCATCAGCATGAATTCCTTGACACCAAGACCATCCATCTCCACTCTCCCATCACCATCACCACCTGCAATCTAATTGGCTATTTGCCACCTTTACCGTTTTCTTTAAAACTAGATCAGCTTCCCTGCAACTTGCAAGAATATTCTGTCCCCTGCAAGAAACCCCAGAGAGGCTGATCTTGAAAATGTGCAAATGTATTATTTAAAAAATGATATTGAGATCAAACTGCGATGTGTGTTTATATCTTTTTGATCTCTATTTTTGTCCTTTATTAACTATCCCCATGCCCTGTTTCTTCAAGTGTTAGCTACAGATTTTCAATCACACCCACCGGCCAAGCCAACCCGCAGGGAAGCTCTCAGCAGTGCCCTTCCACAACCAGCCCAGCAGACGAAAGGCAGATGGAAAATTCCGGGGGTTCCGATCTGAACATTTAAATGATCATTTAGCGTAACACAAATCTGCGAGATATGTATTTTTAGTTTCCTATGCAGAGCAATAGAATTGAGACAATGCAAAGGACCCTGGTGAGTATGTTGCACAGAAAATGCTTTGGAAGAACTACAGCAGAGGATGAATTTGGGGAGACCCTACAAGGGACTCAGGACAGCAGAAATGCTATTTATAATAATCCCTTCCCCTGTCTGGCATTCTGGGGTTTTTTTGCAAATTACATTCACAACTACTATTTTGTTTTATTGTATTTTTTAAATTCTCATTCAAGTATAGAAGTGATAATAAGGCCACATGGTTTTGCATCTATTTTACAGTCTAAATAGATCAGGGCCATCGGAGAAAATTGGTGGCAATGTTGAAGCCAGCTCTCTCACCTGTAAGGAGGGTTCTCTTTGTACTGCTTTGTATTCCAAAATATGCTAACATATTACCTTGCAAATAAGGCTACTCTTGAGAATAGCTTATGTTTCAATATAGAGATAACATTCAGAGACAAAATTTCAAAAATATGTGCGTATAGCTGTCAGTAATCTTGATGCTAGACAACAAATGCCTTCATATATCATAATATATGATTTCTACTTTTAAAGATTCTTTGAGGTGTACTTTCCACATCCTACGATGAATAAGATTCACCAAAATTCCTTTAGATGACTGTTGGCTAACCAGCAAGTCCAGTCCTCGGAGGCTAATCTCTGCCACACTAAGCAGTCAATGAGAAGTTAAAACAGCTTTTTCTCTAGTCAGGACTCCTGGATTGGAGTAAGAACTTTACAGATTCAGAATACCAGAAGGATGTTTAAAACACAAAACAGAGAAAGATGTTACATATTAAATCTCATCTCCATTTTCACAATGAGAACACTGAACAAAATAAAGCCAGATCCTACAAACAATGAATAACAGTGGGCATTTGAATCAGTTTGCCAATTATGGAATATTTGGAGAAGTGTTTGCACTTCGAGTATGGAATGTGTGCCTTCTCCTTGCTGCATACATGTCTTTATGTTTTATAATTTCACTAGCTGTATCTTTGGATCCCGGATTCTGAGAAATGACTGAGAAATATGAAGGTATCAATGAGTAAAAGCGTTTGCTTAAAGAGAGGGACAAGTCAACCTTCTATCTCTTTTCCTATTTCCAAACTTTCTTTTCTTCCATCCAACTGTGCCTTTAGATATTTTAGAACTACTTTTACTACTATGAAACTCTCCAAATTACAATTGTACTTAGCTATATATTTCAGAGATAGCATATGAGTAACATAAAATGAGCAATCCTATGTGGCAATCATGGACATTGTTTTTACATGTGTGATTTCAATCATGATGCTCAGTAATCACCTGGAGTGAGTGCTGCGGTCTGTGTTTTCTGATAACAATAATACCCACTTCCCTCTTGACTTCCCACATGGAAAACCAAGAAAGAACACATAGTATCACTTAAAATTATTTTGCCCATCTTCTCTATTTCAATAAATGACAAGCCACAAAAAAATCTAGGTATTACCCTTGATATCTCTCTTTTTCTCCTGCCTCACACTCAATCTCAATCTATCAGCAGTCCAATTGACTCTATCTCCAAAGTGTACACTAAATAATTTCACTTTCTCCAGCTGTTTGTGTATCCTGGTTCAGTCCGCTCTCGTTGCTTGCCTAGACCTGTGCAATAGCTGTTCCCTTCTCCACGGTATCTTCACAATCCAAGGATCAAACCCAGGTCTCCCATATTGGAGGTGAATTCTTTACCAGCTGAGCCACAAGGGAAGCCCAAGAATACTGGAGTGGGTAGCTTATCCCTTCTCCAGCAGATCTTCTTACTGATAGGCCTGCTCTATTTCTGTCTCACTATAATTGCAAAGAGTGATCTTTTAAAATATAAATCAAATTTAACATCCTTACCATAAACCTTATAATGGCTTCCTATCACATTTAGAATAAAATGCAAACCCCTTATCCCGGGCTTAATGATCTGGTCCAGGTTAATCTTTAGACTTAATCATTCTCTACTTTGTGCTTACTTTCTCAAGAACAGTGTTTCTTAAATCATCTAATTCCATTCCTGCCTTATCATCTTAGCACTTGCTGCTTCTACTACCTGGAATGTCCTTCACCATTTCAGATGGCAAGTTTTAACACTCAAATCTAAGCTTTAAATGTAAGCTCTTAGAGGCTTTCCTTGCCCACCAAAGTTAAATTGTCACCTAGGCATTCACAGGCCTTATTACTGACATTTTCTTCATGTCCTAATTTGCTTGTTTATGTCCTATCTTATCATGACAGCAGGGACTGTATTTATCTTATTCAGTATCAGGACTGGATACATCATTTTCAGAGTCTTGTAAAAATAAAAATGTGGGGCCCTTGTTCAAAAATGCTTAAGAATTTCAAGATGACAGCACAGTATGAAGTCAAGTACAGACTCCTTCTCAGCTCTGGGCTCTGTGTGAAAACATGGGTCCCAGGCTCATAAAGTCTATACACCAGTGCACTCCCAACATGCATAGTTGTTTTAATTATATTTTTGAATAAATTTGTTAAATAAATGAAAAAGTAAATTAATGGATAAAATTAAGGAAGCTTGTTAAGCTCAGAGAATAAAACATAGAGTTGGAATGGAAGCTCAGGTGGTCTGATGCAGCATTTCTCAGCCCCTGTGGCACCCTTCATCCCAAGACAAATAAAACCCAGTCTCTGGGAAAAAAAAAAATCCATCCCCTGCCTTCCATGAAATTTAATATCATACAAAAATGAGGAATGGCATTGAACAGCTACCTCTCAAAAGAAGTGTGTGCTAAGTATTCTACAAGGGGTATGAAAAAAGTTATAGAAAGAGAAACGTGACTGAAGTGAGGCAGCCAGAAGTTGAATTTGAAGTGAAATTTGAAGGCTGAGAATAGTTTTCTATGTGGGCAAAGAGAAAATTTCATCCCAGAAAACCTAAGAGGAAGCAGGCAGAAAGTTTGGAAACGTTCTGAGAAATCCAAGGTGACTGAGGAAAGACTATGCGGAGTAAGAAGGAATAAAACTGACTCATTTGACAGATCTCAAATGTGCTGCATAGTTAACATTTAAGGCCTTCGCCTCCGTCAGTAGGAAATCGCAGCCGGCGACGTGCCATTTTGAGTGCAAAATTTGAGGAAGGGACTTCCCTGGTGGCCCAGGGGTTAAGAATGCGCCTTCCAATGTAGGAGATATGGTTGGGGAACTATAATCCCACACACTGGGGAGCAACTAACCCTGCACTGTCTCAACTACTGACCCCAGGTGCTCTCCAGCCCTTGAACCACAAAGAGAGTAGCCCACGTGCTGCAACAAAGACCGAGCGCAGCCAAAATTAGCAAAAAGAAACTTGAGGGAGATGAATCTGGCTGTAGCGGGCAGAGTAGGCAATGGAAAGCAACCACAGTTCACTTGCCTGTGTCTAACTAAGGTGCTGACAGCAGAGGTTCCCAGGAGGCAAAAGACAAAGAGAGTGGCAATTGTTTCACACGGTTCTATAAAGTCCTTTGGTTTTGAACCTGTGTTTTTCCTTATCCTTTTCCAGAAAATAGCATGAGACTAGTCTTAATAAACAATCTATACATTTCTTGTAAGTATTATGCAAAGTTGCAACACATAGTTGGGACCGAAAAATACCTGAATTTCAACAGAATAAGATCTAATTAATTTGGTAAAATGAAAACCAGTGTTGAGTAAGAAATGAAAAAATAAAAGTCATTTTGGTAGATTTATGATTGAAAATAAGACTTCTCTCTAACCTATTATTTAGTCTTGGTGGGGGAGGGGGAGGGTACAGATGATTGATAAAGAAATAGTCAAACAAACACCAGCAATGTTTACTGTGGTATTACTCTTTTCAGGGGACATCATAGTCAACTACCTGCCACAAACACACTCTGATCTTTGGAAAGGTTTTAACAACATTGCTCATTAGACCAGTACGTCAATTCCCTTTCTTCGCCATGTCTCATGAGAGACGGTTCCAATTTATTCAAAAGTTACTTGCTTTGGAGTAAGCCATCATCCTATCAGAATCTGAAGTATGTCTTCCCTTGGGGACCATATGACCATTTCGTTTAATTTAACTTAGGGAAAAACTGAATCAAATCTTGTGTTACTCCCCTGGGGGAAAACATGCTTCACAAATGAAGAATTCCCATCCGAAGAAGCTTTAAGTCCTACATCTTGTCTAGAAGTTCATTTACATGCATCTTCTTTATTTCTATTGACATGTGAAACTGGGTTTATATTTATTTTTCACCTAAACACTCCTCATGAAATACCAACAGTACAGAGTGGGAAGTAAGAAGCATTTCCTGTTCTTACTTCTTATGAGCCACTTTGGATACTTTCCTTTGAGAAGGAAAAAAGAAGTCAGACACAATGAAGTCACTGGCTGGTGTTGCCCAGTTAACCCTCGGGGTAGGATCAGTTCATCAGTAAAACTGTTTTGAACGCCTTCTAAATGTAGGACTACATTCTAGGTGCTGGGGAGGGAAAGAGGGCAACACAGGAATATTCTGATATACGAGATGACTGCTATCTATTTGGGAACCTGGCACAGCCATTAGAAATAGCCATCATTCAAAGCAAGAGGCACAAATATTGTGTACGCAAAGAAATAACATTTAAATTACTTGTATACCCTGACTGCAAAGCTGATTCCGCCATGTGTCATTCTGGATGTGAGGAAACAGTACAGAACGAGTATAAAAGATTGTATAATACTTCTGGACGGCAAGTGAGCAATAATTATCATAAATACAAATATGTTTATTCTTTGGCTCAGAAATTTCTTCTCAAGATACATATTCTACAGATATACAAGCAAACAGGCAAGAACTATGTGTAGACATGAAAATTCTGTACTCTGATTTTTATATTTGAGAAATCAAAAATAACTTATATACCTATCAATTGGTGACTAATACATTAGGGGTATATGCCCTGATGGATTTTTGTAGCTATTAGTTGATTAATAAAAAGACAACACATAGAACAAACAGACAGTGTAGTGTGAAATATAATGTTTTCTTACAAAATACAATATATATATACATGAACAGAGCACTAAATATATAATGGCATATATATAATATATGCATAACATTTCTCTCACTCTGTCCTTTCTCTCTCTCTCAAACACACACACACACATACACACACACACACATAGGCACATCACATAAATGTGTAAGGCATTTAATATGTTCAGCAACTATGTTTGTCTCTGTGTAGCAAGTTCTAGGGGTCAGGAAAGAAAGAGAAACAATTCTAACCATAATGACTACCTTCCTACATCTACACTTTTGTATTTAGTGTGTATGCATACTACTGTTTTAAAATTAATTCAATACTGTAAACAAGGAACATAAAACAGAAGATGATGAAGCTGACTGGACAAGTATAACAGACTCTGCTACTGGAGTTCAGTGACTGCACACATCCCTCAAGGTGAGGTACTGAGATCTCAGTTAAGGAAGGGGGCTGCTCTCAGGGCTGAAGTTGGAGCAGTGGTTGAGTGTACTGTGAAACTCATTGACTTTACCCACCCTTTTCCAGAAAAAAAGGGAACTTTCAGTTCCTATTAAGTCCACTTTCTAGATTGGTTGTCTCTGCTCAACATTAACCCTGGAGAACCTATCAGGGGAAGGTGAATGGACACAGTAGAACTTAGAGTCATCTATTTGGAGAACCTTCTCTCATTCCATGTATCCCTGTTTTGTGATAACTCAGGGCTCAGGTAAAATTTGATATTGTCATCTGTTTGCATCTCTTGGCAGAGTTTCTCCACACAATTCTTCTAGTATAACACAATTCAACCCTATCTTTGTCTTTTTCACCTTTATTTCTTCAGTTGCCAACCCTAATTCTCCTTTGATTTTCCTCAGTATGGCCTGCTTACACAGATAACATATTCCTTGTCTAATTCTCATCTTTCTTCCTTTCTATTTCATCTAACTGATTCTTACTTCTGATTGATTGATATCTTCTCTTAATATCCTTAATGACTCTCATGTCACTAAGGAACCATTTCAATACTTAAGTAACTTGATAATCTTTCACCTAAATGTTCTTTAATAACATACACCATTGAGCCTTGCTTGCCCTTTCTCACTGTGAAAAAGAACTTCTCAGCTCTGGACAAATACTAGCTGGACTTCTTTGCTACAAGGTCTATCCTGAGTTAGGAAAAACTCTGAAAAAAAAAAAAAAGATTAGTTACAAAGGAAAATGGTGAACTTAACTGTCCTCAAGTTTCACCAAAGACAGATCAGGAGATGATCAAGACTGAGCAATAACTAGACAGCTGAGAGGCTATTATTAAGTATTAAGATAAGACAATCATTCTCAAGGATGGTTATGAAAAGAAGAAATTTCCTGGCCACAGAAATCTATCACCTCAAGCAAACATAATGTGTACTGATATTTCTTTAATAAAATCTATGGAGAGAGGAACATGTTGTTATATAGAACCCTAACCATACCATAGTAATTTTTTACATCCCTCATCGTAGTGACATGATCACACTTTCCAGTTGCGTCAGCATGTCTCTTGCTCCCATGCCTATGATGCTTAGAAGCAGAAGGCATTGAATTAGGAGCAGTACTCTAGCCATAGGTTTAAGATCTTAGTTCACTCTCTCTCTCTCTCTTTTTTATTAATCCTGTAAAGACATTTAGAGTAGGTCTGAACATTGCTACCTTGTTACAGAACAGGTTATTTTATTGGATAAATATTTGTTATTAATATTGGTGCTATTATTGGGAGGGGCAGCTTTTCTTTCTTTCTTTTTATTTTATTGAATTCAGGGCTAACACACAATATTTTTTAAAAAGTGTGCTGATCTCTGAAGGTGCACCTGCGGCCAAAGGTCTTTTATCTGTCCTAAACCAGCATTTCTGAACTTTTGGATCTCTATGCAAACAAAATGCAGCTACAAGGAGGCACACATCTACATAACACAGCTAATTACACTCCTAAGGATTCTTCATTGTCTTCAATTTATGCATAATTAAATCTCCTTGCTCTTTATCTGCTCACGTAAGTAAGTTTTAACATAGAAATACAGAGATGAGAAAAACAATGAATACCACCCTACTCTACACACACAAGCCCGACTTGCTGGGTTTAAAGGAAAATCTCTTATTTGCTCTGATTGTGTATGCCAAGCATTTTGCAGTGAAACACCCCTACAGTGTGTTCCAATGGGTTCCATTTGGGGAAAGAGAATGTTACAGAGGGGCAATGGCTCTTCCCATGCCTGTTCCTGAGCCATTTTAAAAGGAGTAAAACATGCAGGAAAATGTTCAATGGATTTTATAGCAAAACATCATGGTGCTCGTATCAGCTTCCTTGTGGGAAATGGTAATGTGTATTCATATAAACACAATGGGGTTGAATATCACCTCATATTCATTCAGCTGCCTCCCAGTACCCAGGCAACTCACACACAAATGTCTGTTTGCTCCCCTATAGCTCTCAGCAACTGAGGTTCCTAGACCCTTACAGACCCTGCTGCTGCCCAGCAGCTCAAAAAGTAATTGAATCTTTCTTTTACAAACACATCCTCACTCCTATCATTGACCAGAAATTCACTTGGTTTTCATGCTTACCTTTCTAGTTAAGAATCCGCTTAAGGTTATATAATGGTGTATAACTTTCTTCAATTTTTAACCCCATAAACACATAAGAATAACAGCCATTTTCATATTGTTTCCACAAACTTTTAGAAAAAAAAAAAATAACAAATAGAAAATTAAAGCAATAAGAACTAATGGCATGAGTGTAATAGTCCAGGAGGGAAAACACAGATGTCCAACAGCTACCCTACCTGCATTTTGCAATGTGTGGGTTTTGTGGATATTAATTTTTTTTTAAAGACCCTTTAACAGCTAACCATCTTAGCATGTTCAGATAACTGGACTGAGTAGTCAGCTGTGGATATATGAAGGCAGCTGGCTATGGTTGGCTGCTTTTCAGATCATGATTCCAAATGCAGAGAGGCTAGTCCTCGGTCTCCTGCTACCAAATTAGTCTGAACAACAAACAGTAATTGAGTGTAGAGACTAATAGTGACACGCTAACTTTTCCTAAACAAAATGTCATGGTCTGTGGTCTGTAAAATGTGAATAGCTATATATGACCTAATATCCATCAAGACTTTTGGAGAAAATCATGCGAAGTTAAATCAGCTGCAGAATATATCCCTCTAAGATGGTAGAGAATCCACCTGCAATGTGGGAGACCTGAGTTCGATCCCTGGGTTGGAAAAATCCTTTGGAGAAGGGCATGGCAACCTCCTCTAGTATTTTTTTCCTGGAGAATTCCCATGGACAGAGGAGCCTGGTGGGCTACAGTCCATGGGGTCACAAAGAGTCAGACATGACTGAGCAACTAAGCACACACACATACACACATACATGTGTTCAACCACACTCTACCTAGAATCCTGCAAGTAGGAGAGATTCAGAATATTGATATTACAACTCTGACAGCATTTGGGGTGATATATGATCAATTAGGAAAGAAAACAGAGTAAAATGGGTTTGAGCTTAGAGTAAATACACAAATTCTCATAATAGCTAATTTCTGAATCACGCCTCCTGCCTTAGTTGGTCAGCGTTTTATATGTGTTAATTTTGGATCATCATATATACTTAAGTTCATGAAAGCAGGTACTTTTAGTGTCTTCTATGATAATTAATTTATTAATCAATCAGTTATTAAATAGTTATAATTTTCTTCAGCATTCAATATACAAAGATGAAAAAGTTGCCACTTTCACCTTTAAGAAACTCAGATATCATTAAGAGAAAGAAGGCTACAAATAAATTGTTTGATCATGGCTGAGCGCTATTTCAATAGACCTGCATAAAATCTGTGGTGATAGTCTTAAGGAAGAGATGAATACTTCTCAGGGCAAAGGATACAGAGAGGATTCAAGAAGGATCCACAACCAGATGAGCAACTAAGACAGATGTTGAAGCGTAAAAATTTGACATATTGAAAGAGAGGATGAATACAGAAAGAGGCAAGAAATATATCATCATGTTCAGATAACTACTAACATTTTTTAAAGGCAAACACAGGGGTAAAAAGGGGGAAAGAAGATGGGAAATAAAGGTATATAGGTAGAGTATATTGAAGAGCATAGAAAGAAAGGTTTAGATTGAATCTTCAATGAGAAGAAAACATTGAATGAAGGTATTCCAATCCTGTTCTCCAAGAAGAATGTTTCTTAATGTGTATCTTTACCCATGCCATTCCAAGGAAGACATGGAGTTCTCAGAGGCAAAGTCATGACCTCAGCAACCCTCATCTTTTCATTTTTTTAAAAAATTTGAAATCAAATTAATTTTCACACCAAAAGAAACACTTCAGGCAAAAACCACAAAGAAAACACTTTGAACATTTTACTAGAAGAAAGGAAAAGCAATTTCTTTGGTGCTGGGATAATGAGGCTGGTGATAAAAAGAAGATGAGTGTCAGTCTGAGGTCTTCAGAACCACTCTGGTTGACCAGTTGATGGTCTATATTACTGTTATCCAAAGACTTCCTTCTATTCGCCCAACTTTTGCACATAGCTTGTTTCTATGTCTACTCTCAGAAATAGTCATATTATTGGATATCGGGTTGATTGCCAAATGCAATCCAATATGCCTAACAAATAACCTGGATGATCCTCTGGAATTAAAAAAATAAAGAACTCAAAAGATCATGTAAAATTCTTAAAAACTTTTTTTTTTCACCCCAATAAAGGGGAGGCTAGAAACCAGGGAGGTAACTGGACACAAAATACTGTTTTAATTCTGAGTATTTCAGCCTAAATCACAGACTAAGAGATGATGCATAGGCTAATTCAAGGTGGAAAGTCTAATAAAGGATCACCCCATATAAGGTTAGGAACCTAAAAGGGCTTCACCTAATGCACAAAAGGATAATTTAAGAAAACTTGCCTGTGTTGACCTTGGCATTAGTTAGATAGAAAAATAAGGAAAATATCCATTAAGAATGTATAATCGCAAGCCAGCCTTCATATAGGTCTGTGATCTCATTTTATTCTTGTGTGATCTGAAAAGTTTCAAGAAGAAAACTTAATTTTAAATCTTCCTGAGCTAGCAGTTCCCTTCTACCCCCACCTAACAAACACTCCAATGACTATAAGCAATTGTAATCCACCTGCAGAAGATGCTACTTTCACTAAAGACTCAAGAATTCCCACAGATAATATGTCAATGAGAATGGGAAGCTCAAAGTAAAAAGCAATACAAATATACACTATAATATTATATCTATATATTAAGCATTCTGTGATGTTAAAAACAGAGCAACAAATAATAGGATCAGACTAATAAGACTTGAGATATAATTATTAGACACAAAATATAAAATAATTGTGTTTAATATACTAACAATGGATGTTTAACAATAAGAGCAAGGAACAAGAGGTTTTACATTATTAATTAAATTTGGAATAAATTGACCTAGAGTATATGCAATAATAAGATATTTGAAAATATAAGCTTGGTTGATACATTAAGAGAAGGTTAGACGCTACTAAAGGAAAAAGCAGTAATGTGAAAGGCAATTTTTTTTCATATTTATAACATGAACATGAACCTTCAGCGAGAGGGAGGATTAATATAGTTTAAAAAAAAAAAAAGAAAAGAAAGAAATCTAACATGAATGCAATCAGAATTTCAAGAAAATATAATACAATGAGAAAGAAGCTACGTTGGAAATAAGAATGACTGAAAATATACATGTGATTTGCTGAAAGACAGGAATCCTTAGATCAAGGAAGCCCAGTGAACCTCAACTAAGTAAATGTTCAGATGGCATATGGGACTTAGAAAAACGTCTTCACAGTCACATAACTTAAATGGCATTCTCATGCACTCCGAATTTTGAAATATCTATTTTTTTTCCTAACTAAAATGCATCTTTTGCATTTAACTTGTTTATCCAATGGTAATAGAGTGATCTTTAAATTATTGTTTAAAAAAAGAGCTTAAGTTTTCAGAGTTCATAAGACCAGATGTTGGATAACAAAAGTCAGATCCATGCTATTTCTAAACTGTTTTGAAGAGGGAAATGGAAGTATTTGAACATATTTCCTCTCATCTTTGAGAAGAGCACATTTTCTGTTGCTAATGGTCTGCTTGTTTTATCCTTCCTACTTTGCTTTGCTGGCCAAAATGGAAATGACTAGAGGTTGTCCTAAACAGGTTTACAGCACTAGTCAGGCAAGACTAATACAGACCTTGATCCCTAATCATTCATCATTATGTACAACTGAAGCAAGAAAAGAAAAAAAAAATGATGTACATGTTCTCTGTGTCCCAAGTAAACAAGGATTTGATAATGGATGACAGAGGGAAGTAATTTTTTGCTGAGGCTGGATCACTCTTCAGAAGCAAAAACCTGATACTGGTGATCTTTTGTTACTCCAGAAAATCTTAATCTTATATCTAGCCATTCTAAAGTGATTAGATATTTGCTATAGAGAAAAAGTTAACTTTTTTTTCTTTTTTTAGTTTTGGAGATGAGGAGGAAGGCACAAATAAAACAATTGACTGGAATTTCTGATGCAGTATTTTTATAAAGTGATTTAAAAATGTATATATTTGGGGATGCCCAAGACAAATAAAGTGGAAAGTTAAAAAGTTGGTTTGAAGCTCAACATTCAGAAAATGAAGATCATGGCATCTGGTCCCATCACTTCATGGGAAATAGAAGGGGAAACAGTGGAAACAGTGTCAGACTTTATTTTTGGGGGGCTCCAGAATCACTGCAGATGGTGACTGTGCAGACCCTCCTTGGAAGAAAAGTTATGACCAACCTAGAGAGCATATTGAAAAGCAGAGACATTACTTTGCCAACAAAGGTCCGTCTAGTCAAGGCTATGATTTTTCCAGTAGTCATGTATGGATGTGAGAGTTGGACTGTGAAGAAAGCTGAGCGCTGAAGAATTGATGCTTTTGAACTGTGATGTTGGAGAAGACTCTTGAGAGTCCCTTGGACTGCAACCAGTCCAAGAGATCCAACCAGTCCATTCTGAAGGAGATCAGCCCTGGGATTTCTTTGGAAGGAATGATGCTAAAGCTGAAACTCCAGTACTTTGGCCACCTCATCCAAAGAGTTGACTCATTGGAAAAGACTCTGATGCTGGGAGGGATTGGGGGCAGGAGAAGAAGGGGACGACAGAGGATGAGATGGCTGGATGGCATCACTGACTGGATGGACGTGAGTCTGAGTGAACTCCGGGAGTTGGTGATGGACAGGGAGGCCTGGCGTGCTGCGATTCATGGGGTCACAAATAGTTGGACACGACTGAGTGACTGAACTGAACTGAAGTGAACTGAAGACAAATAAAGTAAAATCCATATCCTAATGATTCAAGTTCATTCAGCACCTTTGATTATGAAACATGCCTTATTTTTAGCAGAGTGCAGGTTAAATGAAAAAAAAAAAAATTGTTCATGTGTATTTAGTTTCCTTTACACTCTATCTTAACACTCTATCTTAAACTTTTTGCCAGCAATTCCATCACACTCTTCTTGACTTTCTCGGCCGACATTGATTTATTATTCTGAACTCCCACCATGAACATTTTTGTCCTATTCATCCCTACCTTATATCTTATTCTTATGTCTTGCTTATTTTGAGTACATTTCACATGTGAGATGTTTCAAGTTCTTTAAGATCAGAAACCATGTCTAACTACTTTAGACACCCAAAGTGACAAGAAAAAGTTATACTTCAGAAAGTATTCCATGCAACTCTTTCTTAGAATGCATTGCAATGGTTTATTAAATAAATATATTTTTAGAATGAATGCATGTTATAAATAACAGCAACAATTTTATAAATACATCATATTCCCTAAACTTGAAATTACTACTAATTGACGGTCACACATCTAAATACTTTTCAGAGAATTGTGACTTTCTGTGTAAAAAGTTATAAGAATATCAGTCTCTGCCATCAAGACTTAGACAATTTAATTTAACAATTTAATTAGTAACATAGCTGTGGACTATTGGCTTCCCTTGTGGCTCAGCTGGTAAAGAATCTGCCTGCAATGCGGGAGACCTGGGTTTGATCCTTGGGTTGGCAAGATCCCCTGGAGAAGAGAAAGGCTACCCACTCCAGTATTCTGGCCTGGAGAATTCCATGGACTGTATAGTCCTCGGGGTCGCAAAGAGTCATACATGACTGAGCGACTTTCACTTTTCACTTTATGGAGTATTTGGGCGGTCTACTTTAGTTTTGATAAATAATTCAAAAAGAGTTCTTTAAAATTAAAATCAACTTTAAAAGTTTTTTTCTTTTATTAATTTCACATTTGACAAATATGAACTAGTGTCACCCAATGTTGCTCATAATTAAAGTAAATGAGAGAGCAAAAGCAATTATTTGGTTCACCAAATGATTAATGGCACCAGTTTGAAGTCACAAGTACAGGATTAAATATTCTCTGGAATTTTCAGAGTTGTATAATGAGGGAGTGGGGAAGTGAAGGATGGATGAAGCAAATCCTCTTTAAAGTTTAATAAACATGTATTAAAATCCAATTTCCATTAAATATTATTTATTTGATTTGGGATAAGTTGGTTAAATTATTTGAGTTTCAATTTCCTCATCTCTAAAGTGGGAACAAAAATTACTTCTTAAAATTGTTTTTGAGATCAAATAACCTAAAAAAAAAAAAAGTCTCATTACAATCTGAAGCACAGTAGGAAAAAAAGTTGTTGCCACATAAGTGAGCCGTCTCTCTTGAAATGGGTGACAAAATAAACATGGCCCTTACATTGCCTATTAGATGTGTCAGTCATTGTGACTTCCATTACCATGGCCTGTGCAAAGAAATCAGCCCTGTCCACAGATCTCTTTGAGACAGAAGCCCCAGCCAGGCTTTTTCTGTGCCACTCCCTGGATATGCCTTTTTAAAATTTTTATTTTATATTAGACTATAGTTGATTTACTCTGTTGTGTTAGTTTCAAATGTACAACAAAATGATTCAGTTATGAATATACATATATCTATTCTTTATTCAAATTGTTTTCTCATTTAGATTACTATAGATTATTGAGTAGAGTTTGGTGCTATACAGTAAGTCCTTATTGGTTATCTATTTTAAATATAGCAGTGTGTATATGCCAAACTCCAGCTTATCCTCTTCCTGAACTAACCATAACTTTATTTTCTAAGTCTGTGAGTCTGTTTCTCTTTTGCAAATTTTGTATCTTTTTTAAAGATTCTACATACAAACAATACCATAACATATTTGTCTTTCTCTGTCTTATTTCACTTAACATGATGATCTCCAGCTCCATCCATATTCCAGCAAATAGCGTTATTTCACTGTTTTTAATGACTGAATAAAATTCCATTGTGTATATGTACCATACCTTCTTTAACCATTTATCTGTTAATGCACTTGCACAGAGACACAAAAGATCCCAAGTAGCCAAAATAATCTTGATTAAAAAAAAAAATGGAGTTGGAAGAATCAGATTACTTGACATCAGACTTTGCTACAAAGCTAGTCATCAAAACAGTACGATACTGGAACAAAAACAGAAATATAGAACAATGGAATAGGCTAGAAAGCTCAGAAAAAAAAAAAAAAAAAGAAAGTTCACACACCTATGGTCAACTGATCTAGGAAAAAGAACGCAAGTCTGTACCATGGAGAAAGACATGCTTTTCAATAATAGATACTGGGAAAACTGGACAGCTGCATATAAAGGAGTGAAATCTGAGCATTCTCTAATGTACACAGAAATGAAATCAAACAGGATAAAGACTTAAATGCAAGACCAGATACTATAAAACTCCTGGAGGAAAACATAAGCAGAACACTCTTTAACCTAAATCAGAGCAATCTTTTTCAAAATTCCTCTCCTAGATTAATGAAAATGAAAGCAAAAGTAAATAAATGGGAATTAAAACCTTTTGCACAGCAAAGAAAACCATAAACAAAATGAAAGACAACTCATAGAAGTGAGAAAATGTTTGAAAATGAGGCAACTAACAAGGGATTAAGCTCCAAAATTTCCAAGCAGCTCATTTATATATATTTATATATATAAAGCAATCAAAAAATGGGCAGAAAATATAAATAGACATTTCTCCAGAGTAAACACATAGGCACATGAAAAGTTGCTCAGCTAGTTATTAGAGAAATGTAAATCAAAACTATAATGAGATATCACTTCACGTTTGTCAGAATGGCCACCATCAAAATGACTACAAACACTAAATTCTGGAGAGAGTGTGGAGGTAAAGGGAAACTTCCTACACTGTTCTGGTGGGAATGTAAATTGGTACTGCCACTATGGAGAACAGAGTTTCCTTTAAAAAAAACTAAAAATAGAGTTACCATATGATACAGCAATCTCACTTCTGGACATGCTGCTGCTGCTGCTAAGTCACCTCAGTTGTGTCCGACTCTGTGCAACCCCATAGAAAACAGCCCACCAGGCTCCTCTACCCACAGGATTCTCTAGGCAAGAATACTGGAGTGGGTTGCCATTTCCTTCTCTGCTTCTGGACATATGTCTGGATTAAAACCACAGTTCAAAAGGATACATACAAAAAAAAAAAAAGGATACATACACCCCAATGTTCATTGCAGCGCTGTTTACAACAGTCAAGACATAGATAAACCTTATTTGCAGAGTACATTGTGTATAAATGCTGGGCTGGGTGAAGCACAAGAATAATCAAGATTGCAAGAGAAATAGCAATAATTTCAGATATACAGATGATACCACCCAATGGAGAGGAATGCAAGATCCTCCTGATGAAGGTTTTCACAAGCTGGCTTAAAACTCAACATTCAGAAAACAAGATCATGGCATCCAGTCCTATCACTTCATGGGAAATAGATGGGGAAACAATGGAAACAGTGAGAGACTTTTATTTTCTTGGGCTCCAAAATCACTATAAATGGTGACTGCAGCCAAGAAATTAAAAGATGCTTGCTCCTTGGGGGGGAAAAAAAAAAAAAAACACTATGGCAAACCTAGATATTATACTGAAAAGCAGAGACATCACTTTGCTGACAAAAGTACATCTAGTCAAAACTATGGTCTTTCCAGTAGTCATGTTGGACCATAAAGAAGGCTGAGCAGTGAAGAACTGATGCTTTCAAACTGTGGTGCTACAGAAGATTACTGAGAGTCCCTTGGACAGCAAGAAAAGGAAAGGAAAGTTAGTCTCACAGTCATGTCCAACTCTTTGCGATCCCATGGACTATAGCCCGTCAAGTCCTCTGTCCATGGAATCCTCCCCGCAATTCCCTTCTCCAGGGCTTCCTGACCCAGGGATCAAACCCAGGTCTCCTGAATTGCAGGCAGATTCTTTACCAACTGAGCTACTAAGGAAGCCCTGGACAGCAAGGAGATCAATCAATCCTAAAGGGAATTAACCCTGGATATTCATTGGAAAGACTGATGTTGAAGCTGAAGTTCCAATTTTTTGGCCACCTGATGCGAAGAACTGACTCATCAGAAAAGACTCTGATGCTATGAAAAATTGAGGGTAGGAAGAGAAGGGGGCAACAGAGGATGAGATAGTTGAATGGCATCACTGGCTCAATTGACATCATTTTGAGCAGACTCTGGGCTTTGCTGAAGGATAAGAAAGCCTGTTGTGCTTCAGCCCATGGGGTCCCAAAGAGTCAGACATGATTTAGCAACTGAACAACAAAAACAAAAATATATACCTTTATGGTTGAGCGTTGCTTCAGACAGAAAGGCAGTCATTCTTTAGACTAACAAAAATTGGTGAGCAGCTTGATATGAACATTTGTCCTACGGGAAAAGAGTTGGGGCAACTGGATTTTTCTTTCAGAAAATTGAATGGATAATTGGTGGTTTAGTTGCTAAATCTGGTCTGACTCTTTGCAACCCCATGGACTATGGCCCTCCAGGCTCCTCTGTCCATGGGATTCTCCAGGCAAGAATTACTGGAGTGGGTTGCCATTATTTCCTTCTCCAGGAGATCTCCCCCACCCAGGGATTGAACCTGAGTCTCCTGCATTGCAGGCAGGATTCTTTACCCACTGAGCCATCAGGGAAGCTCAGGAAATTGTATGGATAATATAGGAAGTTAAAATCAGTCAGTTATGAGGAATTTGCCCTTAATACAGTTCATTAGTTAGAGAAGGGCATGAGGAGCTGTGAACAAGTCTATATGAAGAGAAAGCCAGAGATGGAGTAGAAACCATAAGTAAAGACACACAGACAGATAAAGAATGAAAACTAAGAGGACAAGTTAAATATGCAAGGAATAGAGAGATAAGTCAGAAGACCAAACATAAAAAGAAGCAAAGATTGAGGGAAAAGTCAAATGGAAAACTGGAAAGAAGACTTACTACAAATTTCAGTCATTGCAGTTCAGAAAAATGCTATGACTGGAGTTCCCCCACCTGAGAATTAGGGCTGCAATTTGTTCTTTCTCTTGGAGTTCCAGGAAAGATTATGTTAAATTCTTCCATCCCAGCCTCCCAGCTCCCCAGCCTAGTATTCCCTGAGCTAGCATAAATGAGCTTCCTGTAATAAAGTGATGCTTTCGGTCTAACTAAAATGCCTTTGAAACATTTTAGGAGATACAAGATCTATGTAGAAAATAAATGATTTAAACGGACACAGAAACAGTTAATTCCCTTCTACTCCCATGCGCCACAGTTTAACCACCCTCCTCCCCACTGCAGTTGCTTTTGTCATCTGTCCATGTGGAAAAGGCCTTTTTCACTTCCTCCCAACTATTTTCATCCTATCTATTTATAAAATGCCCAGTTGAAGTTTCCCAGCTTCCTGAACACTCTGCCTATACAAATATCATTTAACCAAATTCCTAGACCATTTTTTTTATAGTTCATAATGCAATGTGTTCTTTCTTATGCCTAAATATTGCTTGCTAGTTAATTCATTGAATCGTTTCTTCTTCTTTCTCTTTTCTTTGTTTTCCCTGAATCTATGTGTATATATCTAATCCATCTCCGAAAACATATGTTTTCTGATTATGGGAACTGAGGCAACTGCAATGTTTGAAATGCCTTTATTTTTATCACATGATATCACTGAATAGCAGTACAGGAAAAACAACAACCAAAAAAAAGAGTGAATACACACAAAAAAATCAAATGTTAAAAAACAAGAGTGGATAAATTTAGAAGGGTCAAAAATCTCTACATAAGATTGCTTTATAGGAACTCACAGGACCATTTCTTATTTTTTAGTGAGAAAAGGAGTAGGCAGCATTTGTGCACTTTTTTCTTTTGGGATTGGGTTTCTTGTTTAATCCTATAGAGGCTGTTACTATTGTCTTTATTGCCATAAAAAAACAGGCACAAACATCTACTTTAGGCATTTTATTGTAATAATTGCAACCCATCAAGCCAGTGCAAGATTCTTTAAAAATTCCAATGTATCTGATTGTGTTAAAGAGAATATAACAAAGGACTGACTTCCTGGAGCAGGTCCACTGACTAGATGGGGCAGAAGAGGTCTTAGCACAAACTGAGGTATTCAGTTAGAATTGTTTGTTTTCAGTACTTTCTAATTTCAGGAGGGAAAGAATCTTTTATCTCTTCTTCACACTTGAACGGCAAGGGGGCAGACAATGACATTTTTTAGGAGGGTGAGTGTGTGGTTAAGTCACTTGGAAGAAGTTCAAACGTCATGTATATTACTGATGTTGACAACTCTAACTGCTTGACATAGGGGAAGCAATCCTAGCTGGGGTAGAGCTGGCATTTTAAGGATATTTTTAAAAATATAAATGCTCTGACACTGATCTAAAACCCTAGTTCCTGAGGGCTCTGGTGTGTAACCGTGATGTGTGAGGCCAGGCATATACAAAGGCTGGAATGGAAGATTTTGCTCGAATAAAATTGGAAGCAACTTATATGTTCTGCCACTTCTCAAATCAACAGCAGCTTCTTGAGTTGGAAAACAGTAGATTTGCTATTCATTGTGTTTTTTTTTTTTTTTTTTTTCTCTTTTTCTTTTTTGGTTTCCCTGACTGCCTTTGACTTTCCAGGGTCTAGACAAAGTGAAACGTGTTTCAGGAACATAACCAGTCGTTTTGAAAGAATTTGAGTTTAATGTTGCCGTCTTAAGTTTCTTGTAGCATGTGCTGCCTACATGTGAGCGTATAGGTTTGGGTGAATCCAACTCATTTGCAGATGGCTGCATTTATTTTTAAATAGACATATCAGCCCAGTTCAAAAGTAATTGTTAAGAACATTCAGTCCAAACATAGGAATTAAAATTGTAGAAAACAAGCAGTGAAGGTCTGAAGCTAACTGAATGTGTTGTAAGGGCTTTGGGGCTTACAGATAAGAACACAACATTATTTTTGAAGGATGGCTGTCTCTTCTTTTTAAGTTCTTCATACACATTTATTTTAATGTCTTAGTTTTCTTACAAATGTCATTTAAATGATTAGAGAAGACAATTTATATACTTTTTTCTAATACTACTGTGAAGAAAGTAAACAAGTTTTGAAGATTGGACATGTCTAAATTGTCTTTCCAAGCAAAAGGACATACATTTCCCACAATTTTGACTTTCATGATTAAATATCCCAATAATTCTGACCAAATATGGAACCTGATGGACTCTGCAGACTTAAAACAAAGATACCAACTAGGACAAAACAGCAGAATTTCTCACAACCAAAGTCATGGTCATTGTACTTTGTTTCTAAATTTTTTTATCTTATTTTTTCCCCAAATTGTGACACTGTCTTATGAATTCCACTTCAGTGCTCACCTTTCTTATTTGTGGTTCTGTGTTTATTTATGCCTCAGATTAACTTAATAGGTATTTTTTTATAAAAAGAAGATCCCAGTATATTTTAATTCTCTTTCAAAATTCTGGCTGTAAGTCTGTGGATACTGATGCTTAGTTGTTCTCTGCTGTAAAGATATAAGTTGTCCTGAAATGAGTTCTGTGTGGACTACAGAAGAGGTATTGGTGCAAGAAGAAACAAGAAAGGGAGAAAATGAAACGATGTATATTTTAGCCTGGGTTGCAGAGTTCAAGCCCTTGTTTGGAAAAGTAGAAAAAAAAAATTGTGTTATATATTCAATGCCTGACTCCTTACATGATCATACTTGTCATGAAGGGGGTCAATATGATGTATAAAAAAAATAATTATGGGGAAAGAAAGGTACTCTTGTGCCTTTTCTCTTCCTGTAAGACTATGACTCTGGTGGAAGTGACTTTTCCTACCACCCGCTTTCCCAGATATTCACCTCCATTTTTTTCTCTCCCTGCTGCTAGTTTCCTTAGAGTCTACACTCTTCAGTCCATTCTTTTAACGTAAACAACTCAATGAAGTGAATTCACTGTACTGCCAAAAGGTAAACAAAAATTCAGCTTCTGTTGTAGCCCTGATAGGCCAGAGTTACTCATGGCAACTCTGAGGTGAGAGCCCGGACACCCCCAGATTGCAGCTGTTCTAGAACAAGAAGGCTGCAAGAGGCCCAAAGTTCCATTCAATCTCAATTCACTTTTTTTTTTTTTTAATTTTAAAATCTTCAATTCTTACATGTGTTAAGTGGATTAGCTTTTAGATTGTGAATCCATTTCAGCCTCCCAAAGGAGCAGAGATGTGCACAATTTATTTAATGAACCGGAAGTTTTGAAGTTAATGTAGGAGCTTGGATACCAGTTCTTCCCTCTTTTAAGTGTGTGACCTCAAGCAACTGTGGATATTTCATTTATTCATTCAACAAACTATATGAATATCAGGCACTGCTCTTATCCCTGGACATGTTAGAGGTAAGAAACACTGACAATGGAGCTTCTATTTAGCAGAGGAGCACAGCTCACACAAATATATACTGATAGACAAGAGAAAGCCTGGAAGTGTCAGTGCTTTAAAGAAAAATGTAGGAGAGGGATGTGCTAGGTTACGGCATCTCAGACTTTAACATGCACATAATCAGCTTGTAACACACAATCTTGTTACCAAGTAGATTCTGATTCAGCTATCCTAGTGCAGAGCTCAATGCTCTTCATTTCCAACAAGCTACCTGGTGATGCCAGAGCCCCTTAGACCATGCTATGAGTAGGGGCTTTCCAAGTGTCTCAGTGGAAAAGAATCTGCCTGTCAATGCAGAAGATGCGGGTTCACTCCCTGAGTGGGGAAGATCCCCTGGAGAAGCAAATGGCAAACCACTCCAGTATTCTTACCTGGGAAAGCTTATGGACAGAAGAGTCTGGTGGGCAAGGAATCACAAATGAGTTGAACATGACTTAGCAACTGAACAACAGCAATAACAACAAAACTATATATTATAAGCAATTTTAGATGGTGCAGTCATGGTAGGCTCTTCTGATGAGACTATGATTAATTGGAGAAATCAGTCCTTGAAGATCTATTGGGAGGACTTCAAGTTGGTTTCAGAAAAGGCAGAGGAACCAGAGATCAAATTGCCAACATCCGCTGGGTCATGGAAAAAGCAAGAGAGTTCCAGAAAAACATCTATTTCTGCTTTATTGATTATGCCAAAGCCTTTGACTGTGTGGATCACAATAAACTGTGGAAAAATCTGAAAGAGATGGGAATACCAGACCACCTGATTTGACTCTTGAGAAATCTGTATGCAGGTCAGGAAGCAACAGTTAGAACTGGACATGGAACAACAGACTGGTTCCAAATAGGAAAAGAAGTCCATCAAGGCTGCATATTGTCACCCTGCTTATTTAACTTATATGCAGAGTACATCATGAGAAATGCTGGACTGGAAGAAACACAAGCTGGAATCAAGATTGCCAGGAGAAATATCAATAACCTCAGATATGCAGATGACACCATCCTTATGGTAGAAAGTGAAGAGGAACTAAAAAGCCTCTTGATGAAAGTAAAAGAGGAGAGTGAAAAAGTTGGCTTAAAGCTCAACATTTAGAAAACAAAGATTATGGCAACTGGTACCATCACTTCATGGGAAATAGATGGAGAAACAGTGGAAACAGTGTCAGACTTTATTTTCTTAGGCTCCAAAATCACTGCAGATGGTGATTGCAGCCATGAAATTAAAAGATGCTTACTCCTTGGAAGAAAAGTTATGACCAACCTAGATAGAATATTCAAAAGCTGAGACATTACTTTGCTGACTAAGGTCCGTCTAGTCAAGGCTATGGTTTTTCCAGTAGTCATGTATGGATGTGAAAGTTGGACTGTGAAGAAAGCTGAGCACTGAAGAATTGATGCTTTTGAACTGTGGTGTTGGAGAAGACTCTTGAGAGTCCCTTGGACTGCACAAAGATCCAACCAGTCCATTCTGAAGGAGATCAACCCTGGGATTTCTTTGGAAGGAATGATGCTGAAGCTGCAACTCCAGTACTTTGGCCACCTCATGCGAAGAGTTGACTCATTGGAAAAGACATTGATGCTGGGGGATATTGGGGGCAGGAGAAGAAGGGGACAACCGAGGATGAGATGGCTGGATGGCATCACTGACTCGAATGCGAGTCTGAGTGAACTCTGGGAATTGGTGATGGGCAGGGAAGCTTGGCGTGCTGCAATTCATGGGGTCGCAAAGAGTCAGACACGACTGAGTGACTGAACTGAACTGAACTGAACTCAAGGCAGAAGAAGGGATTATTTATTTCAAAAGCCTTAAGAGAGAGGAGAAATGGGCAGGTGAAAGAAAAGGAAAGAAGGCTTTTGTGACTTAAGCACAGTGTGCTGAAGGGAATGAGGGAGTTAGAAGTCATGTCATGAAATCCAGGGTAAATAACAGGATTTTATTCTCAACATTAAGTAAAATCATTGAGGAGGTTAAACAATAATCTCCTTTACATTCTTTGAGATCATTCTGCATATCTGGGGTGGGGAAATGGAGTATAAAGCAAAAGCAAAGAGGCCAAACTCTATCGCTGCTCTCCAGACTAGAAATGATGGTGGGTAAGATCAGAATGATAGCAATGGCCATAGAAGAAATAGATTAAAGAAAGTTTTGTTGTAGTTCCTACTTGTTGATGGATTGGCCTTAATAAGAAAAGGAAGGAAATAAACATTTCTCTCAGTTTGTTTGCCGAAGTTGCTGGGTAGATGGTTGTGCAACCTACTTACCCTCTAAGGGAGCAGATTTTGGAGGGTCCATCAAGAATTTCACTTAAGCCATGATATTGATATAAAAGTCATGATATTGGGCTTCCCTTGTGTCTTAGATAGCAAAGAATCTGCCTGCAATGAGGGAGACCTGGGTTCAATTCCTGGGTTGGGAAGATCCCCTGGAGAAGGGCATGGCTACCCACTACAGTTTTCTTGCTTGCAGAATCCCCATGGACAGAGGAGCCTGGAGGGCTACAGTCCATGTGGTCACAAAGAGCTGGACATGACTGAGAGACTAAACACCACACTCATAATATAAAAGACATGTCCAGGGCCACCTTAAGCCTGAATAGGTGGGAGGTAGAAACATGTGTTTGGAAATTGTCAGTGTATAAGTGGAACTGAAAAGAAATACTTAGGGATAAAGTATAGATAACAAAATGTGACGCCCAGGCCTTAACTTTCATATACTCTACCACTTAATGATTGAAACTAGAGTGGAAAAATCCAGCCAAGTAAGTTTAGCTTGTATAGTCATGGAGTTCAGATAAAAGTCAGGAGTTTGCCACATAGAAACTAAGAAAAAAAAAAAAAAAAAAAAAGGTTTTAAAACGGAGTGTATACAATGCAGGTGAATAGTTCTGTGTGACCATGGGGCTTGAAAATATGAAGCTGCATTGCTGATAATTGTACATGTATATTTATATATGCTGTGCAGGTTTGATATGAAAGCTGGAGATAATGGATATTAAAGAGAAGAAATACAAAGGCACAGAACTATTCACTGTCCTGAACACAGTCACAACAAAACAGAAATGGGGCCAAGACTTCTGACCAAGTCTTTCTGACTCTAGACTGTCTGCTCCTGACACTCTGCTGCTTAGCTTCTTGATCACACCAGCAGACTTTCCTAATGGATGAGGGAGTGAGATTCAGCCAACAAACCCTGCATGCAAATGGGTAGTTTTCTTTTAACTACATCTTGAAAAGTAAAAGAAAGAAGGAAGGAGAGAAAAAAGGAAGAGAGGGAAGGAGGGAGGAAGGGAGAAAAAGCATGATAATGAATTTCTAGAATCCTAGGTCCAGGCTGCACTAATGTTTTAATTCTACACATTTAGTCATTTAATCCTGAATCCATCCCTCTTCAGGTAAAATATAGGTGCTTGTATCTGTCAAGCAGAGGAGCCTCATTTAACTCTAATGGATCCAGCTTACCAGAAGAATGACTCCAAATCACCACCACCAGCCCCCACCCTCTTTCCTTTCGTTATACATTCAATTGTGTGCTCAGGCTCTCAGTCATGTCCAACTCTTTGTGACCCTTTGGACTGTAGCCCTCAAGGTTCCTCTGTCCATGGCATTCTCCAGGCAAGAATAGTGGAGTGGGTTGCCATACTCCAGGGGATCTTCCCAAACCAGGGATTGAACCTATGTCTCCTGCATTGACAGATGGATTTTTTTTTACCAGTGTGCCACCTGGGAAGTTCTATACATTTCATTATATATTCTCAAAAGTTTGAACAATTGCTCTCTGCATTTTAGAGAAAAATCAAGAAAAGTTTGCCTGGAACGCAGTTATTTTTAGAAATGATGTTTTCTTATCACCAACACACATTCAACTTTAGACAATTTTCACCTCATTTTCTTTCATATTGTTATGATCAGAATGATTTCCTATTCAGAAATCTCCCCAATCCCTATTTAGATATTCCAGTTACACTTTTATAAAATTGCCCACTTGAATGCCCCTTTCACAGGAAGCTTTATCTAACCAAATGTGGCCAAAGTATTGTTCTATTTCCTGGATTTAATATAACACACAATTCCTCCATCATTTTGCAAGGTAACAGCCTTATTTTTTGTTTGTTTGTTTTTGGTTAATTCCACCAAAAGAGATAGATATTCAACAAGCATCATTTGGGACCCATTTAAAACCCAGTACCAAGTAAGGCCAGAGGGGTCATGAAGGCTCATTTGCAACCTCTGAAGTACTATGGAATTTCTGCCACTGTAGACAGTGAGAGCAATAAAATAATATTCATTCTAAATGTATAAGGGTTGATGTGATAAACTAAACATCAACTGTGCCTACGTACAGGATAGAGAGGAAATGCACAGTTCAACTAGGGAGGGTGAAATCAGAAACCTTCTTTCCTAAGGCTTTCCTGGGTATCCGGCATTGTTTGCCTGCTGATTAGTGAGGTGTCTGTAGGTACATTAATGTGGATGGTTGGATGTGTTTGACAATAAGTCAATGATTCTTTTTGACATGACTTTAATAGTACTGAAGAAGTGATTGTAAAATGATGACTTTTAATGGGATATAGATATAAGTGACCTGCTTTTTATGATAAAGGTCAATGGTATTGATGGTAGTGTAGAGAAGATAATTTCCTTGGCGTGGTAGGAGACAACTTGCATGATTCATGAAAGTATCTCTGTGTGTCTCTCTCTCTCTTTTTTTTAACCTCTCCCACAGGGAAGAAAGAAGAACGCCCCTGCCAAACCCCTCCAGCTGCCACTTTATTTGAAATAAGCAAAAGGTGATATCCCACAATGAAGTGAATCACTGCTCAACAATTGATGATAACCTCTAGCTGGCTGAGGCCTTCAGAATTTGACAATCATGTATGAAATGAGTTTTCTTTCATTATGAACGAAATGGCTATGTGCCATTCCAATGGGACATACACACAATCAAGGAGCAAAGGCTGAGTCACAGAGACCGGAGGAGGACAGATGGTACAAATGAACATGAGAGAATATCCATATGTGTCTTCATGTGACTTCCAGGTCAAGCAAAAAAAGACCAGGATCAGCTCTGTGGAATTACACTTTGTGGAAAGTTCATAGGTAAGTAGAGTAAAGGGTGTCCTATGGGCAAAAGGCTACTTCTGGAAGCACAGTCAGCTGGCCTTGGGCTGAATTGAAACTGCTGGTTAATCGTGGGTCAGGCAAAGAAGACTGTGGATCCTTTAAGATGATACCCACAGCAGGACAGAAAGTGTTAGCAGCGATTCCTCAGATACAGCTGTAGATCTTGCACTTTATTGAATCTTACTTTTTCAGTTGTTGGGGGGAAAGACAGTAAATAGAGAGAAGAGTGTGGAGAAGATAGAACAAAGCAAGAGAAAAGAGGGCAGAGTGATAAGAAATATGAGAGAAGGAGGGGTGTTAGAGGGAAATAAATTAAATAAAAGGAAGAGAGAAGAGAATTTATACATCTAAGTGTTCTAGAAACTAGATACAGTTATCTTACAGTCTGCCTGTCCTATCTGAGCAGGGTTTGTCCTAAACCTCAACGTGGAATATTCTCAATGACTCACTCTAGAGAGGATGTGTGTCCATCTCTGATCTTGGCCCTCTCTTCATTCATTGGGACTTTGCAGCGATTGTTTACTTTGAAAAGATTTGACAAGTGGATCTTACCCACCAGTTTCCCAGTCCCAAAGCTAAGTGCCTCCAGTCATCTGTACTTTCCTGGATTTTATTCCTCTCCAAACTTTCCTCAGCATGCTGTGGATGTCTCACAGTCAATAGTGCAGTGACAAGAAAAGCGGTAACTGAGAGAAGAGTGCTGTTGTGCAGGATGTTGAGAGGTTATGAAGCTTCAGACACAGTGGAAGTGGTCAGTTGTCTAAGTTCATTGTGAGAACTTTGGGAAGGATAGAGCTTTGCCACTGTCTTCCAGCTCAGTCATTCTTTGGTACCATAACACTTTCATCTCAGTGAATAACTGCATTAATTTCAGCTACCCACTCCCAAGGCCAAAATTTAGGTTTTCTATAAAATCAAGACAAAACCAACCCATCTGATCTGCTCCACTTCTAAGATATGAAATATCACATCTTAATCTGTTTTTTTTTTAGCTCTCTTCCTTGTTTATCATAAATATAGCTAAACTCCAATCTCTTTGAAACTCCAGTGTGTTCAGCTGTTTATTTTTCTTTTCCTATTATCCTGTTCATTCTCCTTGTTCCTTGTCAAACAGCCTGGTCTCTTTTGTCAAACTTATCAACAATGTTGTCCAACCACGAGTCCTCCTTCTCTTGTAGCTAGTTGCTTTCTAAATATTGTGAGAAAAATCATTCAACAGCATTT
This sequence comes from Capra hircus, assembly GCF_001704415.2. NCBI lineage: Eukaryota > Metazoa > Chordata > Mammalia > Artiodactyla > Bovidae > Capra > Capra hircus. The sequence goes on along the minus strand of NC_030831.1, from coordinate 17,121,805 downwards.
TAGTATAAATTCAGCACAGTCACACACAACGAAGCCCTTTGCTCTGCTAGATGATGCTGCTATTTCCAGCACTGTTTCAAAACATCTCTTCTTAAAACATCATATGCCCTGCACTGTAGCCATGCATCCATGTGATACACCACAGAGAAAAGAGAAGACATCAAATAGGAACATCATCAGATTTTAATTCCTACCAACAAGACAGCCTTTTAATATAATTTTTCTGTTTGAAGAAGTCTCTTTTCCCCAACTAAAGCTAATGCATCGCTGTATTCACTGGATTCTATATCAACCCTCGTTTGGTCCAACAAGCCTTCTCTCGAATTGCTATATGGCATTTGATCCCAATTCTTTCCCATTTGTATTCACACAGGCTCAGGTACTCGCATCATTAAACATACACACAAGAACCAAAATATTAAACAAGCACAAACTCTTCCCTTTTTCTACCCTACTATGTCTTTTCTCTATATAACCACACTTTATAAAATATCTGTCACCTGTCTACACCTCAGAGCCACTCTTTAGCTCTTTGCCTTTTGGAATCTATTCCTATCATTTCATGAACTAATCCTTGCCAAAAAGACTAATGACATTGTTGTTAAATTCATCATCTGCTTTCTGATCATTTTCTTCTCTAACCTCTCTACAGGCTTCAAGTTTGACAATCTTACTGTTGTAGAAATCATCTGTGCCCTTGACTTCCATAAAATCATTCTGCCTGCATCTTCCATCACCCCACTGGATGTTTTTGTTCAGGCTGCTTGCACTTTACTTCCCCTACCCACATAGCCTGAAAATGTTGATTCTCTTCAGCACCCCAAAATTCCCTCTCTAACTCTACCTTCTTCTATAAACCTACCTTGGAAAACACACCCACAGGGGACCTTCTAAATCCTACAGATTGGATTGTATCCCTTCCAATGCACCTTTCCAAAGTACTTAAAGCTTATTTTCGACTGACATGTATCACAAAATTTGTCATAGATAATTTAGAGGGTGGCGTCTTCATTGTACAATGAACTTCTTAGAAACAAGTTTTGACTTACTTTTGCTTTGGTAACTTCAATGTTAATTCGATAACTGGACAAATTTAATCACATTACAACCATTTGTTGAGAGAATGAAACTGCTTATTTTAACTGTAACTGGAGTACGTCAAGGCTGTATATTGTCACTCTGCTTATTTCACTTATATGCAGAGTACATCATGAAAAATGCTGGGCTGGAAGAAGCACAAGCTGGAATCAAGATTGCCGGGAGAAATATCAATAACCTCAGATATGCAGATGACACCACCCTTATGGCAGAAAGTGAAGAGGAAATAAAAAGCCTCTTGAAAGTGAAAGAGGAGAGTGAAAAAGTTGGCTTAAAGCTCAACATTCAGAAAACGAAGATCATGGCATCTGGTCCCATTAGTTCATGGGAAATAGATGGAGAAAGAGTGGAAACAGTGCCAGACTTTTTTTGGGGGGGCTCCAAAATCACTGCAGATGGTGACTGCAGCCATGAAACTAAAAGACACTTACCCCTTGGAAGAAAAGTTGTGACCAACCTAGATAGTATATTCAAAAGCAGAGACATTACTTTGACAACAAAGGTCCGTCTAGTTAAGGCTATGGTTTTTCCTGTGGTCATGTATGGATGTGAGAGTTGGACTGTGAAGAAGGCTGGGCACCGAAGAATTGATGCTTTTGAACTGTGGTGTTGGAGAAGACTCTTGAGAGTCCGTTGGACTGCAAGGAGATGCAACCAGTCCATTCTGAAGGAGATCAACCCTGGGATTTCTTTGGAAGGAATGATGCTAAAGCTGAAACTCTAGTACTTTGGCCACCTCATGCGAAGAGTTGACTCATTGCTCTGATGCTGGGAGGGATTGGGGCAGGAGGAAAAGGGGGCGATAGAAGATGAGATGGCTGGATGGCATCGTTGACTCGATGGATGTGAGTTTGAGTGCATTCCGGGAGATGGTGATGGACAGGGAGGCCTGGCATGCTGTGATTCATGGGGTCACAAAGAGTCGGATACGACTGAATGACTGAACTGAACTGAACTGAACAGACTGCTGTTCTAAAAATGTCTAGGCTATCTGGCATAAAATTGGAACACTTGAAAACCAGTATACTATGGTTTCAGTAGGGCTGGTAAGTCTATATGGCAGTGTAAGTGTATAACTCTGTAAACTACCAACTTTTATTCTCATCTCATCATTGTGCTTGCCATTGTTCGCCTTGACCCCAATAGTGATTTGACTGGAATTAATAAAACAATTTCAGTATCCAATTAAATGCTAATTTCCATTTACACTATGCATTTTTTCATTACCAAATAATGCTTTCAAAATAATGTTAAAAACCTTACCTTGGACTTAATTTCCTTAAAGAAATTTTTGGAAAAAAAAAAGTTCTTTGTGATAAAATGACCATATAATCTAGACCATTTTTGGGGCCTTTTACCAATAATTTGCCGGTTATCTAACATACTAACAACACAAAGTGTGCATCTGGAGGTGTGTGTCTATGTCTAATTAGGTATATGATGATTGACATTTTGGTTGTTGGAAGTGTAGAAATTACTGATGATAACGAGGTGTAAGCAGCTCCCAGGAAGTTTTAATGTGAAACACAGAAATGAGCAAATTGATAAATTATAAATACTCCCAAAGTTAGATATTATTGACCCAGCTTTAACATGTATAAAAAACAATAATGACTTATGTCCACTTGAATTTTTAGCATTATATTTCTACTAAAATATTTTACCTTCATTTCAGGAAACTATTTATAGATTCACCTATCAATAGTTTCAACACAGGAGACACATGAATATCAGCAGATGGTCAATAGCAAAATCAGATTGATTATATTCTTTGCAGCCAAAGATGGAGAAGCTCTGTACCATCAGCAAAAACAAGACTAGGAGCTGACTGTGGCTCAGATCATGAACTCCTAATTGCCAAATTCAGACTTAAATTGAAGCACATAGGGTAATCAAATCCCTTATGATTATGCAGTGGAAGTGACAAATAGATTCAAGGGATTAGATCTGATAGACAGAGTACCTAAAGAACTATGGATGGAGGTTCGTAACATTGTACAGGTGGCAGAGATCAAAACAATCCCAAAGAAGCAGAAATACAAAAAGACAAAATGGTTGTCAGAGGATGCCTTACAAATAGCTGAGAAAAGAAAAGTGAAAGGCAAAGGGGAAAAGGAAAGATATACCCGTCTCAATGCAGAGTTCCAGAGAATAGCAAGAAGAGATAAGAAAGCCTTCTTCAGAGATCAATGCAAAGAAAGAGGAAATCAATAGTATGGGAAAGACTAGTGATCTCTACAAGAAAATTAGAAATACCAAGGGAATATTTCATGCAAAAATAGGTACAATAAAAGACAGGAATGGTATGGACGGAACATAAGTAGAAGATAATAAGAAAAGGTGGCATGGATACCCAGAAGAACTATACAAAAAAGATTTGAAAGACCCAGATAACCACAATGGTGTGATCACTCACCTAGAACCAGACATCCTAGAGTGTGAAATCAAATGGGCCATCAGTATGAACAAAGCCAGTGAAGGTGATGGAATTCCAGCTGAACATTTTAAATCCTAAAAGAAGATGCTGTGAAAGTGATGCACTCAATATGCCAGAAAATTTGGAAAACTCAGCAGCGGCCACAGGACTGCGAAAGTTCAGTTTTCATTTTATTTCCAAACAAGGGTGATGTCAAAGAACATTCAAACTGCCACACAATTGCACTCATTTCACATGCTAGCAAAGTAATGCTCAAAATCCTTCAAGCTAGGCTTCAACAGAATGTGAACCAAGAACTTACAGATGTTCAAGCTGGATTTAGAAAAAGCACAGGAACCGGAGATCAAATTGCCAACATTTGATGGATCATAGAAAAAGCTAGAGAATTCTGGAAAATCATCTACTTCTTCTTCATTGACTATGCTAAAGCCTTTGACTATATGGATCACACACACACACACACACACACACACACACACACAAACAATTGTAGGAAATTCATCAAGAGATGGAAATACCATACCACCCTACCTACCTCCTGAGAAACCTGTATGAAGGTCAAGAAGCAACAGTTAGAACTGGATATGGAACAATGGACTGGTTCAAAATTGAGAAAGGAGTATGCCAAGGCTCTATATTGTCACTCTGTTTATTTAACTTACATACAGAGTACATCATGTGAAACACCAGGCTGGATGAAGCACAAGCTGGAATCCAGATTGCCAGAAGAAATATCAATAACTTCAGATATGAAGATAACACCACCCTTATGGCAGAAAGCAAAGAGGTACTAAAGAGCCTCTTGATGAATGTGAAAGAGGAGAGTGAAAATGCTGGTTTTAAACTCAACATTCAGAGAACTAGGTCATACCATCTGGTCCCATCACTTCATGGCAAATAGATGAGGAAACAATGGAAACAGTGACGGAGTTTATTTTCTTGGGCTCCAAAATCACTGTGGACAGTGACTGCAGCCATGAAATTAAAAGACTCTTGTTTCTTGGAAAAAAGCAAACCTAGGCAGTACAGTAGAAAGCACAGATATTAGTTTGCCTACAAAGGTCCATATGGTCAAAGCTAAGGTTTTTCCAGTAGTCATGTATGCATGTGAGAGTTGGACAATAAAAAAGACTGAATGCCAATGAATCGATGCCTTCAAACTATGGTGCTTGAAAAGACTCTTGAGAATCCCTTTGTCAGCCAGATCAAACCAATCAATCTTAAAGGAAATCAACAGTGGATATTCATTGACAGGACTGATGCTGAAGCTGAAGCTCCTTTGGCCACCTGGGCAAACAGCCAAGTCATTGGAAAAGACCCTGATGCTATGAAAGATTGAAGGCAGGAAGTGAAGATGATAACAGAGGATGATATGGTTGGATGCTATCACTGCCTTGATGGACATGAGTTTGAGCAAACTCTGGGAGAAGATGAAGGACAGGCAAAACTGGTGTGCTACAGTCCATAGGATTCCAAGAGCTGGACATGACTGAGCTACTGAATAATAACAAATTGATTGTTTCAACTAACAGTTTAGTTTGCTAGGAAACTTTAAGTACAAGTTGAGGGATTTTCACATTTTCTTGAACAATTAACTGTAAATAACAATAAATACTTGTAATTATTTTTTCTCTTTATGCTAACAATAGATACTATTCTAATAGCTAAAGAATGTGATTTGCATGACACATGTATGATAGCATAGCAATTTTCTAAATATCAATCTTGGATAATGAAATTGATTTTTTACTACAGGAGAGAATGTTGATTCACGTGTTCATGAATATTTTCATTTTTTTTTTTTTTTTGCAGGCAGCAAAAATTCATAGAATCACAGAATCTTAAAGCTGGAAAGGGATTTGGTGATTGTAGAGTCTGACTTCCTCATTTTACACATGAGAAAACTGAAAACTGATTTCCCTGTACCCACAAAGAGATCTAAGAAAGTGCTTTCTAGTCTCTGCTGCCACAGATAAATCTATTCCATCCACCAAAGCCAGCATCTTTCACCTTTTCTAATATCCCATTTTCTGCCTCACCCCAGTGCAAACGCTGGGCTCGAGGCGATCACAACAAAGTGCCGTTTCCTGGCATGATCCCTCCTTCTTCACTGTGACTTTAAACACATCCTTCCTTCTGTTTACTCTCCCTCTTCACTTGCATAGTTCCTGCTTTAAGATGTGCAACAAAAGGGTTGCTTCCTCCAGGAACATATCCCTCACTGAAAGGCTGAAACAAGTGTTTTTTTTCATTATGTTTCTGATACACTGTATTCTCATTTTTGCCAAAGTATGTACATTATCACATTGTAATCGTGGATTTTCACCCATTCTCCAGGACTCAGCACACTGCTGGCTCATAAATGGAGCACAAGGAATATTCATTGTATAAATGATCACATTCATGAACAGAAGCCAGATACTCTTATCTGTTGAAACCAGAGTTCAAACAGAAAGGGCATTATACAGGTCAAGAAATAAGAACTGGATTCAGTTGTTCATTTCTCCGGATAAAATTGAAAATAAATTCTTTGTTAAACTTTATTTCACTTAACTACATAAAGAAATATACACACGCACTTGGACACACACACACATACATGACATCTGGTGGAAAAGAAACAGTTTCAACTAAAGATTATGTCTAAGTGATTTCAACTAAAAAGTCTACACAAGTGACTAACCCTCAATCCCTGGGCAATCTTTCCTATTGAGGTCCTCAGGGCAGATGCAGTAAAAGAAGGCCTCAACTCACCTCATCCTTCCAAGGATGCTGAAGCTGAGTGGACCAAACACCAGCATAACTGTAAGGGCAGGGTGTAGTAAGAATCACTGCTTCTTCGGATGGCCTTTTCTGACAGAGATTCATTCTGGAAGAGTCTTAAGCCCTGGCCTTGTCTGCATCTTTAAAAAGCACTTACTGTTCTTGCCAGTTTTCAAACCAATACCTCCATCAATTTCTCTGAGAAAAAAAGCTACATGATTCAGCTGACAAAATGATGTAAATTATGAATAATAAATTTTTCAAGGGCTTCAGTCCACATTATTTACTAGACAACTATAATTTGTAATGTTTACTTAAACACTGGCTCTCAGCAAAACACTTAGCAGCACTTAGTATCTTGTCCCTTTAGATGTCTGCATCTAAAATTTGGACTGCTTAATTTTATTGGGTAGAGAAAATTTTAATGTCTGCAACACCATCCACCACAAGACCACCAACATCAGGCAGATCTGTGGTTGTAACTGGACTGCAAGTTCTGGAAAAACACATCATTTTTTTTTTTTTTTCCTGATGCATGCAGCAACATCACTGCTGTTGGAACAAAGCAGTGTTTGCCAAGAATCACTGCCTCGTGGAAGACGAGTCACCATGACTCCAAGAGAAAACACAACACATTTTATATATTAGCAAGGAAGTCCCTGCTGGAATACTTTCTTTAACCTCTAGAGTCTTATTTTTTTCATCATCTGATATACTTTACTGGTTGCTTAAGCATTTAAAATGAATTAAGTGCTATTAAACCCCATTTTTAGGTAGTTTCATCAGTACAGCCTAAGGGGATATAAAGCAAGGAGCTTTCTCTGGCAGAAATCCAAATACTAATGGTGTTAAAATGCCTTCTTATTGCGTTTAAGTCAGTAGTTAGGTCAAGTAGACAAACATATTTTAGAATACGTTTAAATAAACACTTCATTTAGTGTTTCTTTTCAACTTACAGATTTTCTCTTCCTTATTCTCCTTCCTGGCTAATACAGAAAGTGACATAGTCACAAGCTTCTGTGCCTGAACAAATTGAATTTCTCAGTTAAACTCAGAAGATCTTAGTCTAATGGCAACGACGATGATTATATTATGATGAGGATGTCAAGGGAGCCAGTAGAGCACTTCAGAGGACAAAAGGGATGAAGAGGGCAGCAAATTCTCACCATGCAGACAGGCATCACGGGAACGTGTCTCTCAACACGTGACTGCATCTTGTTTGCAGAAGTAAGAAAATCGGCCACCAATTGTGCACATAAATTTTGATTTTTGTTTGGTCTGTGAAGAAAATGAGACTCAAACCTCATTTACAGCTATCATGGCTTTGGCAGAGAAAAATATCAGTAAAGCAACTTAACAAGGACAGTGGCATTTTAATTGTAAGCATCTAACTATGAAAGGATTGGGGCATATATTTCTCCAGAGAGTGAAAAGAGGCAAACAAAAATTAAAAAAAAAAAGAAAAAAAAGCAGAAGCAGGAAGTGAAGGCCTTAAGGAGAGATTTTTGTTGCTTAAATAATGTGTACAGAGTGGTGCTTCTAGACAAAAATGAGAGATTAGGCAATCCTAAATTATGATGCAAGTAAGCAAGGTGGTAAGTAGATGGAATGAAACTAAGAAAACTTTTAGAGCAATTATACCCATAAAAATTAATCATCATCATGTGCTTGAAAATAGAATGGAAAAAAAAGAAAATGAGAACTTGATAAAAATTTTTTAAGAAAGTGTATTTTTTAATAATGTGATGAAGTCATTATAAGGTGAAGGACATTTTTGAATATTTCTTTTACATGCTTTTATGAACCTAGCATGGTGTTAGGCAAAGAGTGGGTGCTCAGTAAAAGACTGTACAGAATAATGGATGGATGGAGGAATAGATGAAAAGGACATAGTTTAAACAATAGTCAGTGCAAAATCAGGGATATATTCTAGGATTTGGGAAGCAGCAGAAGTTAACATCCTAAGGTAGAAGTTCTTAGTCACACTGTGTCTCATACAAATGGTTGATTAAAATAGTCTCCATCAACAAGGGTAAATTATCATATGAATGTTGCCCTTTTGCAGGTTTTGGGCAGCATCTGCTAGTAATGTCTTGGTGGTGCTAGTGGTAAAGAACCTGCCTGCCAATGCAGGAAAAGTAAGAGACAAGGGTTGAATCCCTGAGTTGGAAAGATCCCCTGAAGGAAGGCACAGCAACCCACTCAAGTATTCTTGCCTGGAGAATCCCATGGACAGAGGAGCCTGGTGGGCTACAGTCCATGGAACGCAAAGAGGTGGCCATGTCTGAAGCAATTTTGCACCGTACACATGCACATACTAATAATTCAGCAATTTTTGATGGAAATGCTTTGAGGGACAAATAAAGGGTGCAGTTCACAAGGAATTACATCATTTAGAAGCAAATGTGTGGGGTGACTTTTGTTTGCTGGGTTATATAACTATCAAAGATGTGAATTTTGGAGGGGTATCTGGAATTTTTTCTCTTTCTTTTCGCAAAATAAAAAATAACCCTGTGACTGTGAATGAAGTAAGAAAATTCAATCTTAGATTAAATATTATTCTCTATAATTTGTTCTTCCCCTTAATCAGATTTTCCCTTAAAATTTTTAGTTCTATTATTCTTCTGGACTTATCTCAGGTCCTACCCACTCTCCTCCCAGCCTTCTCACCCTTGTCTCCCTACCATGTGAATACAAAATTTTCCTTTTAATTTAATTTCTGTGGCCTGAACTTTCTGGTACTTTAGTGAATGGTGATCGTGTTTAAAGTTTTCTATTTTATGTGCTACCTCAAGAGAGATACCTTTATGTGCTCATAGCTTGTCCAGCGTCTGTAAGAGTAGTAAATAATGTATATTTGTTTACTTGATCATGAGATAAACATTCAATAGTTTTTTTTTTTTTTTCCACATATCTTCTACATGTGTTTTTTGGACCTAAGATATGTCCATAAAATTATAAAACTTAGTATTCACTACACAGAAGGAAAGTTAGGAATTATTTACATAGATTCTCATTGGCTTAGTAAGTCAGCATTGCATGGACTTTTTAGTTGCATGTCAGTAAAATGGAAAATTCTGTAGCATCCTTGGAAACATAAAGCTAAATGAAGAAAACAATGGTATGTATTCTAATATAGTTCATTTGTGAAATTGCACTAGTTCTTCAAAATTATTCAGATAATACAAACTTTTAAGAACAGGGAAAAAATGGGTAGTTCAAGTTGGGAGAACTATTCTAGAAAGACTTGACCTTCACATTCACACAGCAGGCTAAGGTATATTTGAGATACTTTCAGTGGGGAACATGGGCATTCAGCAGTTTAATTCTCCTGCAGAAGCAGAAATTTCAATGTGCACAGAATTCATTTTCCCCCCATTACTGTAATATTCAATTGGACTAAATTATCCTGTAACAGCATTTGATCGTGCAGCCACTGGATCTGGCTTCATTTACTTTAAGGTTAGTAAAGTCACAGCTTAAATTGTTTAAGAGTTGGCAGCATCAAAGTTCCCTCTTTTTCCTTTATTAACTTCTTTACTTGTAAGGCGTTGAAAACTGGCGCAGGAAGTCAGACGTCAATATGGAAAAAGTACTAGAAGCCGTCACCTCTGCTTTGGAAAGGTCAATGCGAAAAGAATGTAAAAAAATTTTTAAAAAATGAGATGTTTAAGACATATTTTGTTTTAAGCCAGTTAATCCTCAAAGGAAACACTTAAATCATATTTTAAAATATGAAAATGGTAAGAATAGTAAAATGAAAACATCCATTTAGATAATTATTTTCCTGAAAGTAATAGAAAATCCGGCATGGCATTCGTATTTGTTCTTTAGAGAAATACTGTTATGGACCTTCTCATTTTCATTCAAAGTGAATTGAGGTGAATGCTCCAAAGGACATGAAGATAATTATTCTCCTCTCTGTAGGACTTTGACTTTCTGGAGTCAGACATAAAACTGGGTTTACCTTCAGGAGATAGGAGAACCATGAAACTAAGTTAAGTCAGAGAATCCAGCTATAGTAAGGAAGCTAAAGATGAAGGAAGTGGATGTCACAGAGTTTGAAAAGCTTCAGGGAGATTCTAGACCAGAGGAGCCAGGTGAGAGCAAAAATGTCCTCAGATAGTAGAAGTCAGTCTCAAAGCAGGTTGAGAATAAAGGCAGGGAAGATAATGGAAACCATGCAGGTATTAGAAGCCAGAACAGGAAGCTAATCTGGAGGGGATTCTGAGGGGGCTGGAAAGTTTCTTCCATTTACTCAGAACTGGATTTATAATCCAGGAAGGTGATTTTAGCAATTCCTATTAGGGTCAGAATGAAGCCTTGGGGTTGAACAGAAGAAAAGCCAGAAGTAAGACAAGTGTGTAGATTTGTGAAAAGTCAGAAAGGGGAGCTGGCTGATCGTGGGAAGATGAGGGGCATGCTGAGGGCCACAAATCTGGCTAGAAATTGATACAGCTTGGTTTTCTACTCTCACAGCCTCTCCTGTGGAATCATGGGAATGTTTATTATTTATGCAGTGTTTTAGATAATTAAAAAATTAGCAACCAGTCCCTTTACCAGCAATCATAAATCGCATCTGTGATTCAATCACTTTATATATCTCATCCCATAAAACAGACCTGCCGCTTCATGAAAGAAGTAGTCCCTTCTTCCTGGAAAGGTGATAAGTGATCATGAATCCTGACGTATACAGACAGAAACTGAAAAGATGTTATTCAAGAGCCTCAGGCCCAAAGCCTGCTCATGAAAAGTTCTCTAGGACTTTTATTTCCTACACAGAACACTGAAGATGGTAATTCTGAAGACCCCTTACTGAGCCATACTGTCTTGGTCTATTTTAGGACAATAAAGGTTTGAACTCTCTTTCAGGGGATTTAAAAGTTAGGTTTCACTGAGTGCAGCTATTTCAAACCTGCAGCTGGCAGGCCTTGGAATTGATACAGTATAATAACCCTGTGCTTCGGAACTGGGAGTTAGGATGGAAATGGCCCCATCGTACTCTTCAATGAGAAGCTTAAAGAAGATTTGAGTAATACTGAACTGCAATTGCTGAGTGACAAAGGTACTCCCTAGCTGTACTTTTGAGAGAATTTAAACTCATGAGCATACAGTTCATAGAACATAATGCCTCCTTCTGAGTTTGGAACGATATTATAGCATGCACAATCACAATCTATTATTAGCAAAGGCTGAATGACAGGTGATATCCAAAGATAGAAATGCTATCAAGTTCAAAGCAACAATCAAACAAATTGTATAACAGTGTATATTCTTATATTCCTTTATTAAACTTACTTATAGCTTATATATTTGGCCTTTGGGGCATGGTAATTAGGGAAGATTTCAAGGGAAAATAATAATTGCTTTGCTTTGACATAACTACTCTAAAAGAGAAAACTTCTGAAATCAAATCTACTAGTTAAACAGAAAGACACATATTTAAAGAAAAATGCTACTCTCAAAATTTTGAAGTCCTTAGGGCTCATTCCTGGGATCTTTATCTCCTCTCCATAGGTAATCTCATATACTCCCATGGCCTCAAATTCATCTATATGATAATGACTCCCAAACTGTATCTCTAGCCTTGACCTCTTCCCCCGTCACCAGGAGAATCTCTCTAAGGGATTTCTAATATGCATCTCAAATTTACCATCTTCAAAACAGAACCCAGTACCTTCCCCATCCCTCACACTCCTCCTCTTTGTGTGTCTCATATCCGCTAGCTAACTATTTCAACACCAAACCAACCCTACTATTATTGTTCAATCCCACAGCACCCCCGCCCCCTCCAAATAATCCTTGTTTCTTCTTCTCTTTCCTTCTCTTTAGGCATAAAATTCACAAGCAGGACTTGCTGACTTTGCTATCAAAGCCTATATGAAATCTGCCCAGGTTTCTTCACTCCTGTTTCTGCCATTCTTACATACTGGAACCTCCTAAATCGCCTTCCTGCTACAGTCGGTCCATTCTCTCACACAATACCCCACATAGTCTGTATGTATTGTAAACAGAGTCATGCTTTCTCTACTTTAAAACATTTAAAGTATCTTAATGCATTGAGAATAAAATGTAAATTAATTTCTGACTCTGGCCTATGAAAACTCAGGTAATCTGGCTCTAGTCCACCTCTAACCTTGTTTAATTGCTGTATCCTTTAGACCAACACACTCAAGACATAAAACATTCTTTCTGTTCTTGAAACATGCCAATTTGCTCTCACCTAAAGGCTCATTATGCATGAGGTTTTATCTGCCAGGAATGTTTTTTCACCTAATTTGTATGTGGCATATTTCTTTTATATACTTTCGCATTCCTTCATGTTAATTCCCTGCACTCATCAGTAAACTTATAATTTCTAGTTGAGCAGTGTCATTGCCTTTATTATTCACCACTGCAGGCCCAGTGCCTAAAAAAGTGTCTGCCACATGCTTTTCAGAGTTCTCGTGCTGATTTTATAATGGCTTGTGTCACTGTGTTCAAAGTATTTATCTTCTCTGAGCATCACCTTCTTAACTTATAAATTCATGAGTTTGGACTAAAACTTGATTATTTAGATACATTTCAGATTTAACACCATAAGATTTATAGCCAATAATAACACTATAACTTGCCTCTGATACAAATAACCAGATTGAGGAGGAAGTGAAAATAAAAAAATATATGAATTTGCTGAGTATAATTTTTCTGTCTTGAACCTTGATTAGCAATTAGATCATTCTGCTACTAGGCTATAAGCTATGATTTGGTAGTGGTTTTATAGTCCAAAGCATTATTCTTTTTAATATTCTGTTTAATTCAGAAACAAAAATTAGTTGATTACTTTTGTAACAATTGAAATTTATATTGCAATTGTGCATAGTTGTTAAAATATTAAAATAATGGTTTATTTTAATAATTTGTGGTAAGAGCAGCATGAGCAAGTCTTTGCTTAAATTTTACCTCTATTCCTCAGTAGCGGCATGACTTTGGGGCAAATTTTAACCTCTCTGAACTTATATTTCCTCTTATTATGAATGATAAGGTGATACTTAAACATAACGATGCTCTGAAGATAAAGTTCCTAAATGGTTTCTCACACAAAATAACTCAACTATAATCAATGATCTTCCCCTTTTCTTTCTTCTTGTTTGTTTAATGCATTTTTTTAGTTTATTCATTTATTTATTTATTATTATTATTTTTTTTTTAGTTTTTTATTTTTTAAATTTTAAAATCTTTAATTCTTACATGCATTCCCAAACATGAACCCCCCTCCCACCTCCCTCCCCATAACATCTCTCTGGGTCATCCCCATGCACCAGCCCCAAGCATGCTGTATCCTGCGTCAGACATAGACTGGCAATTCAATTCTTACATGATAGTATACATGTCAGAATGCCATTCTCCCAAATCATCCCACCCTCTCCCTCTCCCTCTGAGTCCAAAAGTCCATTATACACATCTGTGTCTTTTTTCCTGTCTTGCATACAGGGTCGTCATTGCCATCTTCCTAAATTCCATATGTATGTGTTAGTATACTGTATTGGTGTTTTTCCTTCTGGCTTACTTCACTCTGTATAATCGGCTCCAGTTGCATCCATCTCATCAGAACTGATTCAAATGAATTCTTTTTAACGGCTGAGTAACACTCCATTGTGTATATGTACCACAGCTTTCTTATCCATTCATCTGCTGATGGACATCTAGGTTGTTTCCATGTCCTGGCTATTATAAACAGTGCTGCGATGAACATTGGGGTACATGTGTCTCTTTCAATTCTGGTTTCCTCGGTGTGTATGCCCAGCAGTGGGATTGCTGGGTCATAAGGTAGTTCTATTTGCAATTTTTAAAGGAATCTCCACACTGTTCTCCATAGTGGCTGTACTAGTTTGCATTCCCACCAACAGTGTAGGAGGGTTCCCTTTTCTCCACACCCTCTCCAGCATTTATTGCTTGAAGATTTTTGGATCGCAGACATTCTGACTGGTGTGAAGTGGTACCTCATTGTGGTTTTGATTTGCATTTCTCTGATAATGAGTGATGTTGAGCATCTTTTCATGTGTTTGTTAGCCATCCATATGTCTTCTTTGGAGAAATGTCTATTTAGTTCTTTGGCCCATTTTTTGATTGGGTCGTTTATTTTTCTGGAATTGAGCTGCATGAGTTGCTTGTATATTTTTGAGATTAGTTGTTTGTCAGTTGCTTCATTTGCTATTATTTTCTCCCATTCGGAAGGCTGTCTTTTCACCTTGCTTATATTTTCCTTTGTTGTGCAGAAGCTTTTAATTTTAATTAGATCCCATTTGTTTATTTTTGCTTTTATTTCCAGAATTCTGGGAGGTGGATCAAGAAGCAAAGAGAGAAAAATCAAATCAATAAAATTAGAAATGAAAATGGAGAGATCACAACAGACAACACAGAAATACAAAGGATCATAAGAGACTACTATCAGCAGTTGTATGCCAATAAAATGGGCAATGTGGAAGAAATGGACAAATTCTTAGAAAAGTACAATTTTCCAAAACTGAACCAGGAAGAAATAGAAAATCTTAACAGACCCATCACAAGCACGGAAATTGAAACGGTAATCAGAAATCTTCCAGCAAACAAAAGCCCAGGTCCAGACGGCTTCACAGCTGAATTCTACCAAAAATTTCGAGAAGAGCTAACACCTATCCTCCTCAAACTCTTCCAGAAAATTGCAGAGGAAGGGAAACTTCCAAACTCATTCTATGAGGCCACCATCACCCTAATACCAAAACCTGACAAAGATGTCACAAAAAAAGAAAACTACAGGCCAATATCACTGATGAACATAGATGCAAAAATCCTCAACAAAATTCTAGCAATCAGAATCCAACAACACATTAAAAAGATCATACACCATGACCAAGTGGGCTTTATCCCAGGGATGCAAGGATTCTTCAATATCCGCAAATCAATCAATGTAATTCACCACATTAACAAACTGAAAAATAAAAACCATATGATTATCTCAATAGATGCAGAGAAGGCCTTTGACAAAATTCAACATCCATTTATGATAAAAACTCTCCAGAAAGCAGGAATAGAAGGAACATACCTCAACATAATAAAAGCTATATATGACAAACCCACAGCAAACATTATCCTCAATGGTGAAAAATTGAAAGCATTTCCCCTAAAGTCAGGAACAAGACAAGGGTGTCCACTTTCACCGCTACTATTCAACATAGTTCTGGAAGTTTTGGCCACAGCAATCAGAGCAGAAAAAGAAATCAAAGGAATCCAAATTGGAAAAGAAGAAGTAAAACTCTCACTGTTTGCAGATGACATGATCCTCTACATGGAAAACCCTAAAGACTCCACCAGAAAATTACTAGAGCTCATCAATGAATATAGTAAAAGTTGCAGGATATAAAATCAACACACAGAAATCCCTTGCATTCCTATACACGAATAATGAGAAAGTAGAAAAAGAAATTAAGGAAACAATTCCATTCACCATTGCAACGAAAAGAATAAAATACTTAGGAATATATCTACCTAAAGAAACTAAAGACCTATATATAGAAAACTATAAAACACTGGATGAAAGAAATCAAAGAGGACACTAATAGATGGAGAAATATACCATGTTCATGGATTGGAAGAATCAATATAGTGAAAACGAGTATACTACCCAAAGCAATTTACAAATTCAATGCAATCCCTATCAAGCTACCAGCCACATTTTTCACAGAACTAGAACAAATAATTTCAAGATTTGTATGGAAATACAAAAAACCTCGAATAGCCAAAGCAATCTTGAGAAAGAAGAATGGAACTAGAGGAATCAACTTGCCTGACTTCAGGCTCTACTACAAAGCCACAGTCATCAAGACAGTATGGTACTGGCACAAAGACAGACATATAGATCAATGGAACAAAATAGAAAGCCCAGAGGTAAATCCACACACATATGGACACCTTATCTTTGACAAAGGAAGCAAGAATATACAATGGAGTAAAGACAATCTCTTTAACAAGTGGTGCTGGGAAAACTGGTGAACCACTTGTAAAAGAATGAAACTAGATCACTTTCTAACACCGCACAAAAAAAATAAACTCAAAATGGATTAAAGATCTAAATGTAAGATCAGAAACTATAAAACTCCTAGAGGAGAACATAGGCAAAACACTCTCAGACATAAATCACAGCAGGATCCTCTATGTTTAATGCAATTTTATTTGAATATCATGTCATTTATTTTTCCGGTGATCGATGACTTATCTGTGGTTCCGTAACCAGCCTGGAGGAGAATCACAGTGAGAAGACCTGTGGATTAAATCTTTTTGGCACTTTGTTAATGTTCTCAGGAGTCCTCTTATACCCGAACCTCCCCTTCATGCTCCTGCACAACCACCACCTATGTTCTGGCAAGAAAATTTTCAGTTCAGTTCAGTCGCTCAGTCGTGTCCAACTCTTTGCGACCCCATGAATCGCAGCACGCGAGGCCTCCCTGTCCATCACCAACTCCCGGAGTTCACTCAGACTCATGTCCATCGAGTCAGTGATGCCATCCAGCCATCTCATCCTCTGTCGTCCCCTCCTCCTCCTGTCCCCAATCCCTCCCAGCATCAGAGTCTTTTCCAATGAGTCAACTCTTCACATGAGGTGGCCAAAGTACTGGAGTTTCAGCTTCAGCATCATTCCCTCCAAAGAAATCCCAGGGATGATCTCCTTCAGAATGGACTGTTTGGATCTCCTTGCAGTCCAAGGGACTCTCAAGAGTCTTCTCCAACACCACAGTTCAAAAGCATCAATTCTTCGGCACTCAGCTTTCTTCACAGTCCAACTCTCACATCCATACATGACCACTGAAAAACCATAGCCTTGACTAGATTGATCTTTTGGGAAAAGTAATGTCTCTGCTTTTCAATATGCTATCTAGGTTGGTCATAACCTTTCTTCCAAGGAGTAAGCGTCTTTTAATTTCATGGCTTCAGTCACCATCTGCAGTGATTTTGGAGGCCCCCCAAATAAAGTCTGATACTGTTGCCACTGTTTTCCCAACTATTTCCTATGAAGTGATGGGGCCAGATGCCATGATCTTCGTTTTCTGAATGTTGAGCTTTAAGCCAACTTTTTCACTCTCTTCTTTCACTTTCATCAAGAGGCTTTTTATTTCCTCTTCACTTTCTGCCATAACGGTGGTGTCATCTGCATATCTGAGGTTATTGATATTTCTCCTGGCAATCTTGATTTTTAAGCTTATTTAAAATGCTAAGGAAGGAGAGGACTCCCATGCTCATATTTAGCTTCTACTAGGCAAGAGAATAGATACAAATTACATACAACCGCAGAACTCCTTATCCGTAAGAAGTCCTATTGTCTTTGCCCAATGAGAAAGATATTTTTCTCAAAACTGATTGCTTCCCTTGTTTCATAATTTCTGTTCTTAAGGCACTCTACTCCCTCCAAACTAATCTATGTATTTCATTTGCATAAATTTGTCCCCATACCAATCCCCCAGTCCTAGGATTCATTTTCTGGCTCTTTAAATTCACATTTAAAATGACTCTAAAATTTAAAACATTCATTTCTATCAGAGAATCATGCTTTAGGGAGAAAACCAGGCTAGTAAACCTAAAATAGGTAACTGAAATAAAATAGACAAAATATTAATGAATAACTCTTATTTCCCAACTATATAAACAATCCATGAGGCTAAGTATCATAATTACTTAATGACAAACTGTCACTAAAATCAAGTTTCACCTACTCCTGTTTAATTTTTTAATCACCACATCATGGGTCAATTACTATTTGTGTAATACACAATCTCTATTTGTTCAAGTGTGAGTAACTGGGACGAGTTTATAGGTGCTTTCTCAGTGCAACTAAACAACAGCAACAAATGTCAGTTAGCATTGTTGCTGTTACTTCTCTGCATCCCTTGTTATACATAACAGTGCTTTATAAAACTTTTTTTCTCATTCAGTTCTCTCAGCAGTTCATAAGATTATCATTACTAGCGTTGTTATTTTACTATTATTATCATCATGTTTATTTTATAAGCGAGAAAACAAAGCAAGGCATGAATCCCACTTCTGCCACTCTGAATCAATAAGGGTTAGAAGTCACTTGTTTGTATCTTTCACGAAGTTCAGTTCTTCCGTTTATAACTTTTAGGCAGAAGGTTACATAGTCCCCATAAGAATCCTTAGTTCAAGGATCCCAAAGCATAACAGCAGAATGCTTTTTTTTTTTTTTTTTTTTGTATTTTACTCACTAAAATCTTCAGAGAAATCTTTACATATTGAACCCAATTCTGCCTCCCAGTAATTTCTACCCACTGGCTTTATGTTAAACTCTGTCTGAGGTTTCAAAAAATGATTTTAATCTTTCTCCTATATGGGTAAAATGATAGAGAACTGTGATCACATGTCTCCCTCTTCTTTAGGCTAAGCATTCAGTTACTTCAACGATGTCATGTCTGATATATTTGTGCTCTACTATCTGGTTGCTTTTCTTTCTGTACACTCCTCCTTATCAATGTCCGTTTTTGAAAGTGTCAGTCAGAACTCTATAAAACACTTGAACCATGGGCTAGATAGTACAAAGCATAGTAGGATTATTAGTTTCCTTAATATTTGGTCTATAAAAATCTTACACAACTGTCAAGTTTCAGCCCAATGTTACACTTTGATACGAACATCATCTTTCTTCAGCCAGGGAGTAGATATTATAATTTTTATAAATATATTCATATAGCGAATGTGTCATCTACAGAGATCTGGCCTCATTATTTGTCATGATGTGAAAAACAAAATTAGCTTGTTTTCTGCTTTCTTTGATCATACAGAAGCCATACATAAAATAAATATATACAAGTACATGTGTTAAAAAATATCAGGTATAATGATAAATTCTATGAAGACAAAGGGCAGGGTATTAGGATAGTAAATAGCAGAAATAAATGACTTGTGGTATTTTATGTAAGCTCTAAAAAATGTCTAGAATAGATCTAAAGCATGCGTGTGAACATGTGGACACATGAGTGTGTTTTGTTAGGGCTGGTATATGTGGCAGGCACTAAGGGCTTGGATGAGTGTAATGAGTACTTTGCAGGAACAAAATATCTGGTCCAAAACTCTTGAGGTGGGAAAGTGCTTGGCAATTTTGAAAAAAAGTGGTGGAATCCAACATCTCTGGGGTGGTAAGAAAGAGAAAATGGCAAATGTGGAGGCAAGAAAAAGGACACTTCATAACCTGGCACATTTTGCCTTGCTTACATTGCTTTTATCTTCTAAGAAATGTATTATCATTAAGGTTAGTGATCATATTTTGTCTTAGTAGCCAGCAAAATATCTGACAAGGTACCTAACAAACCTGGGAGTCAACATGGATGTGCTTACTTGAAATAAATATATATTTCTTCATAGTTATATACAACTACAGTTTCAATAAGCCATCTTTGGTTAGTTAACATACTGATCAGAATATTGACTAAAAGTGGCAATGTGTAAAACTCCATATCCCAACAAAATGACATCTCTCCAGATTGATACTGATTAATCGATGGACACTTTTTAGATATGGTTGTTTAACCATCTTCAGTCAAGCCCCAATTTCTTCATCTTACACATTAAATAAATCTCAATGACATTTGGAGTTGCAAAGAATTGGACATGACTTAGTGACCAACACAACAAAAACAACAAAATTTATTTTTATTTGCATTGCTAAAAAGTCACTGAGGATTTGTTCAGGTTTATAAAGCATATCATTACAAAATCTACAGCTAATATCATATTTAATGGTGAGGAACTCAAAGATATGCAACTAAGATAAAATTTAGGGCAAGAATTTCCCTCTTACAACTCCTTTTCAACATCATTCTGGATATTTTAGTTAGTGAAATAAGACAAGAAAAAGAAATAAAAATATACAGATTAGAAAGGAAAAAATAAAATTATTTCTGTTCACAGATGATATCTATAGAAAATTTGAAAGAATTGACAAACAGTATGCTCAAAATAATAATAGATTATACCAAGTTTGTAGGACACAAGATTAATGTACAAGAATCAATTTTTATATAAACTAGTAATGAACAAATGGAACGTGAAATCAAATGCATAATACCAATCATATTAGCATCCTGGAAAGAAATAGTTATACTTTCAATAAAACAGGTGCAAGATCTATATGAAGTAAAACCACAAAATCCTAATAAAATCAAAGAAAAACTAAGTAGAGATATTACATGTTCATACATAGGAAGAGTTGATATTGTCAATATGTCAGTTTTTTCCATCTTGGTCTATAGATTCAAGGCAGTTTCAATCAAAGTTGAAGCAAGTTATCATATGGATAGCAACGAACAAATTCTAAAGTTTACATGAAGAGACAGAAGACTCAGAAGAGCCAATACAAAATTAATGGAGAAGAATAAAGTTGAAGGACTGACTCCACCAGATTTAAGAGATTTATTGTAAAGCTATAATACTCAAGGCAGTATTATAAATGGAAAGCTAAATAGACCAATGGCATGGAATAGAGAGCCCTCAGAAATCAGGCTATATAAATATATAGAGTCAAATGATCTTTAAAAAAGAAGCAAAAGAACAATGGAGCAAAGTGAGTGTTCACAACAGTTGGTGCTTTAACAGCTAAACATCTGCAAGAAAAAAGTAGTCAAAACACAGATCTTGCACTCTTCACGAAACTTAATTCAAAATGGCTCACAGACCTAAATGTAGAACACAAAAGTTTAAAATTCCTATAAGATAACATATGAGAAAACCTAGATGATTTTGGGTATGGCAATGCCTTTGCAGGTATAATACCAAAAGCATGAGCCATGAAAGAGATAATAAGCTGGATTTCATTAAAATTAAAAATTTTAGTACTCTTTGAAAATCAATGTTGACAGAATGAGAGCAGGAAACACAGACTCAGAGAAAACAGTAGCAAAACACATACCTGATAAAGAATTATTATTTAAAATAGAACATTAAAAGCTCAACAATAAGGAAACAAATGACTTGATTAAAAAGTAGGCCAAAGACGTTAACAAATATCTCACCAAAGAACATATTTAAAAGGAAAATAGGTGAAAAGATGGCCCAAGTCATATACTATCAGGAAAATGCAAATTAAACAACAGGAAGACACCACTACACATTTATTAGAACAGCCAAAATGTGGAGCATTGACAGTATCAAATGCTAGAGAGGATATAGAACGAAAAGGGCTCTTATTCACTGCTGCTGGAACTACAAAATGGTATACCACTTGGGAGAACAGTTTGGCAGTTTCTTACAAAACTAAACATCCTCTTGCCATATAATCCAGGAATCTCACTCCTTCATATCGTTCATACAAAAGCCTGCATAGGGATGTTTAGATTCATAATCACCAGAACTTGGAAGATACCACGATATGCTTCATAAATTAATTGTGGTGTATTGCCACAATGGAATATTATTCAGTGCTAAAAGCAAATGAGCTAAGTCATGAAGAAACATGGGGAAGCTTAAATGCATATTACTAAAGTAAAAGAATCCAATCTGTAAGGTTACAAACTGTGATTCTAAATACCTGACATTCTGGGAAAATCAAAACTATGGAGATAACAGAAAAGATCAGTGGTTGCCAGGGGCTTGTGGGGATGGGGAGGAAGAATAAATAGAGAGCAGAGGATTTTTAGTGAAAGATTCTTATTTAGTAAAAGTACTCTTTATGGTGGCATAATGATGGAGACATGTCATTATATCTTTATCCAAACTCATAGAAAGTACAAAACCAAGAGTGAACCACAACGCAAACTATGGACTCTGGGTGATAATGATGTGTCAGTTTAGGTTCATTAAATGTAACAAATGTTTCACTCTTGTGGGGGAGGTTGATAATGCTGAGGCTGTACATGTGTGGTGACAAAGTATATACAGAAAATCTCTGTACTTCCTCTCAATTTTGTTGAATCTAAACTACTCTTAAAGAGAAAAGTCTTTAAATTATAACTGAGTTGCATTGTTGTGTGGCAGAAATCAACACAACATTGTAAAGTTAGTTTCCTCCAATTTTTAAAAAAATAAAGAAAAAGCAAAATTTTAATAAAACTAATTTTAAGTCAAAAATTATTTTAAGGTAAGCTTCATTTTCATTTTTAGTTAGTGGTTATTATTTTTTCTTTGTTTCCAGGGGAAAGAAAGGTTAAATTTTTGAATTCATAAATACTATTAAGGTAATAACCAATTTTCTAATACAGCTTGTCAAACTCTTTTAAAAAGCATACCTCCTTACTTTTTTCTTATAGAGTGGTCTAAGTTCCCTATAGAATCATAGTGATTTTTTAAACAAAATTTGACAAACACTGCACTAGGTAGACTTTTCAAGGAACTTTACTTTGTCTTGCGAATATAAGATTCCCTATGTATTCAATCAAACAATAGGGTAAAACAAATATAAAAAAAAAAGTAGTAAGATGAATGAATATTACAGATAGCAAGTGTTAAAGAAGTAAGAGGAGGAAAATGCTCCAAGAGTGATGAAATATTAAATTTGGGGTAAGTTTCAAGAAGGAAAAATATTTTAATTTTAAAACATTTGATTTTAAAATATGAAGCTTACCTAAGCGTTCAGTGGAAGAGTCTGAGTCAGATATAATCAACACCATTTGTAGATCAGAAAACTAAAAGCCGCTGAAACTAAAAACACTTTTCTCAGCCATTGTAAGATGTAACTTTTTCAAGAAGAAAAACAAGTATTTTTCAAAACGATCATGAGAATAAACGCTGATAAATGCTCAGTGCTGCTGATTGACCAGTATGTGATTCAAAGGCAGTAGTTAATACAGACGCCATTGTTGTATTCAGTCGCTAAGTTGTGTCAGAGTGCTGCCTGCCTCTGTTCTTCACTATCTCCTGGAATTTGTTCCAATTCATGTCCAACAGACACCACGGGGCTTTGGAAATGAGCAGTGGCCTGATTTCCTCTGTGATGGGATTTGAGTTCCTCTGTCCACAAGTCCTTTTTCTCATACATTTGGATATAAGTATATTTGAGTCATCAAGAGATCCCCATGGAGAAGGCAATGGCAACCCACTCCAGTATTCTTGCCTGGAAAGTCCCATGGACGGAGGAGCCTGGTAGGTGGCTGCAGTCCATGGGGTCACACAGAGTCGGACACAACTGAAGCAACTTAGCAGCAGCAGCAGCAAGAGATCCCCATAATTTTAATACATGATCAAAATCTACACATTCAGAGCAAGTACATTCTTCAATATTTTATTATTTTCACTTACTCAAACAAGTCTCCTCAATTTCCTTAACGACAAGTATTTTTTGGCAATCACTTGCACTTTGCATTCTGGAATTTCTTAAGGATGTGAGAATTTATCAGACTCAGCATTTCAGCTCTCTTCCAAATGGCCAGCGGGGAACAAATTGAGTTGCTTTCTGTTTATTTGTTTGTGGTTTTGTTTTTCTTTGGTTTTTGCTCTCAAGACATTACTCTGTAAAAACAAACATCCTAATTTAGTGAAATGTTTCTCATTGTTCACAGGATGCTCTTGTAGCCAAGGTTACAGGTACCTTATACATGTACAACCGTTTGAATCATGTCTTGTAAATGTGTATAGGGGTGATAATGATATTATGATTGTCTGACTTACAATAAATGTCAGTCAAGTGTGATCATTTATATCCTCAATGAATAACTCTTTAACTTAAAACCAACTTTTGATCATTTGGACCAGAAAAGGACTAATAAACCATGAGACTCCTATCTTTGTGTCCTCAGACTACATACAAGGAGGAGCAAAACAGACAAGTTGGACCAGAAAGCACATTTGTCTTAATATAGAGAAAATCATGGTCTAGTCCAAACTCTGATGCTTTTTATGAGAACTTGAGATAAATTATTATTTTAAATCAGATCAAGTATCTGTTTATTACTTCTGTTTTCAAAACTCAGCTCATTGAGGGACCACTATAGCTATTCTTATCTCCTACCCTCCAAGTGTCTCCTGACTTTAAAGTTTCTGCTTCTGCTACTACTTCTTCCCTCTCTCTATTTTATCTACTTGAAATGTGAAATGCCTTATGGAACATATCATGCTTGTTTTGGAAGAACTATCTCTACTGGATGTCTCATAGACTCCTCACAAGCTATACTGACTGGCTTTTGCACTAACACTCAGCACAGTGAAGACAGTTAAAATGAGGAGAGAGGTCAGATGATACAGAATAAAATTTCAAGGGTGCTCTGTTCTGCAGCACTGATGTGAGCAAACATTTTCCTTAAAATAAAACAGATACAGAAGGCAATATGACCTGTATATCTAAAACAAAGTTTCACAATATGTGCCTGCTCTCACATTTGGCACCAAACAATTAAAGATGGATAAGACACTTGAAGTCAGGCCTTCGAGAAGCTTATATCCCAGCATGTCAATCAGAAATTTCACAAACAGTAAGAAAAAAATTAGTGTGTAACTTCTATGATAAAGGTTCATGTTCTCTGGCAGAGCAAAATAAAGAAAGAACTTAGCTTGTTTGGATACTGAGCAAAGTTTACTTCATAAGTTGGGGTCCCAAAGCCTGAATCTAAAAGGATTAGTGAGAGAAAGAGAAAAGAAAAGTGAAAGAAAGCTATTCTGTAGCACAGAAAGATCCAAGAACAAAGGCAAAGAGTCTTGGTTGAGCAGAAAACTGGGGAGTGTGTGTGTGTGTGTATGTGTGTCCCTACAAACAGTTCATTAAAACCAGGCATGTAAAGAGTATGACAGTATGATGCATGTATGAGAATGGAACATGAAGAGAAAAGAAAAAGAAAATTTTTAAACTCAGTAGTTGTAGTAAAAGAATGAGAAGGAGGAGAAAGAAAGACAGAAGAGAGAGATGGATCTAGGAAATAAGTGAAGATGAGTTTAAGAGAATTTCTGTGTGGGGTCCTTACGTCAGATAAAGGGCCCCTCTCCTTTGAGATCAGAGTTAAAGAGAGATCACAGGTGGATTACCATTTATATTGGGAGCAGGATTTTGAGTTCCATCCTGTGAGATTTGGGAGAGGCTCATTTAATATAAGGAAGGGTAGGGTATTTGGTGGTAAAATCCTTGAGTAGAAGGTCAAAGTTTTCTAAAGATACTAGGAAAGAATTAAGTAGAGGTAAATAAATAAAACCATCAATGATTAATAAATAACCAAGTGTACCTATAAGGGAAAGGAATCTGAAAAAATACATGCACACACACACATACATAAACATGCACATTTGTATAACTGAATTACTTTGCTACAGAGCTGAGACTAGCACAATATTGAAAATAAACTATATACTTCAATTTAAAAAAAAAAAGGTAAAAGAATAACCAGGAATAAGTGAACTATTAGGCAGCATAAAGGGTTTATCTAACATTGGATGCTATGACTTCAGTCAGTTCAGTTCAGTCACTCAGTCGTGTCCAATTCTTTGCCACCCCATGGACTACAGCACGCCAGGCTTCCCAGTCCCTCACCAACACCCAAAGCTTACTCAAACTCACGCCCATCAAGTCAGTAATGTCATCCAACCATCTCATCCTCTGTCATCCCCTTCTTGTCTCGTCTTCAATCTTTCCCAGCATCAGGATCTTTTCAAACGAGTTAGTTCTTCTCATCAGGTGGCCAAAGTATTGAAGTTTCAGCTTCAGCATCAGTCCTTCTAATGAATATTGAGAACTGATTTCATTTAGGATGGACTGGTTAGATCTCCTTGCAGTCCAAGGGACTCTCAAAAGTCTTTTCCAATACCACAGTTCAAAAGCATCAATTCTTCGGTGTTCAGCTTTCTTTATAGTCCAATGCTCACATCCATACATGACTACTGGAAAAAACATAGCTTTTACCAGATGGACATTTGATGGCAAAGTAATGTCTCTGCTTTTTAATATTCTGTCTAGGTTGGTCATAGCTTTTTTTTTTTTCAAGGAGTAAGTATCTTTTAATTTCATGGCTGCAGACACCATCTGCAGTGATTTTGGAGCCCAAGAAAATAAAGTTTCTCACTGTTTCCATTTTTTCCCCATCCTTTTGCCATGAAGTGATGGGACCAGATACCATGGTCTTAGTTTTCTGAATGTTGAGTTTTAAGCCAACTTTTTCACTCTCTTCTTTAACCTTCATCAAGAGGCTCCTTAGCTCTTCTTCATTTTCTGCCAAGAGGTGACAGCAATAAGAAAGGCTGAATCTTTTTCATGAACAATGTCTCTTTTTCTCAACAATGTTTTCTCCTTCTCTGGCTGAAAGAAGAGAATACCCATCTAGTATTAATCTTTTTTTCCCCATCTGTCCATGAGAAGTCATCAGTGTTAGGCTTTTTCCAGAAGAGAAGGTGGAGGATCTGAATAAGAAAGACTCAAGGATCAATCCTAGGGCTGGGTGGAAAAATAGACAGTAGGAAGCTGACTTCAACCTTAGAGAGGGAAACCTTCTTAAGTAGAGGATTTTATGAGGTTGAAGAACTGGCCTAACAAGAATGACTCTTAGGAAGGTATAAGGATGAGGTTATGTGACAGGTGCATATTGTAGCATGAGATCGTTGGAATTACAGATCTTACAATGTTGCTGCAGTTGTTGCTACAAGAGTCTAGTAATAACACTGAATAGGTTTACTCTTCAAACAACAGGAGCAAACACAACAGAAATTCTTTGATTCTGCCTCCTCTCCTGTGACCTGGCAGGATGTTTTAAAGGAAGGAAAACTGGCAATGGCTAGAATTTTATTCAGCATCTTTGTTGTTCCCCACCTTCCTACTACTTCAATATCATATTAAAACCGCTTTGATTTGGAGCCCATAAAAGCCCTGGTAAGCAGAGTTGTAGACTGTGAAGCTATTTTCTATTTGGTGTAAATAATCAAGGTTAGTGAAGATTTTACACATATTACCTAATTCCTGGAAGGGGAGGTTGGGAGAGGTATATTTGTAGAAGTTGTGGATTGGGGGTGGGGGGCAGAGGATACAAGACCCCAGACAAAATAAAGGGTATATGTCAGAAACCTCTATCCTCCTGCCCTTTTGTTACAAAGGTTGCCATGGTACTAGAAAAGGACAGAACTCATAGCAAACATAAGAATGCATTATACTATGAGAGATTAAAAAAAAAAAAAAAAAACTTTGCATGTTTTTTTCTCTCTGAGTCAGATTTGGTGAGTATATTTCCTGACTCACATGGTGTGTTATATGCCATGTTAACAGTAACATCTTCCAAAACAACACTCAGCAGGGCAGCGTCTACTTTTCTCACTGAATTCTGGGACCCATCAGTGACATAGCCACTGGGCTTCTGCTTGTAGCCAGTGATAAGGATTCCTGACATACAGAAATTTCAGGTGATGACAAAGTCAACGATGAGGCCCGGGTGTAGATAATTGAAGTTTAGAGGTAAAGGTCTTTGGTTTTTAAATTGTACAACCACCTCTACCCTTCGTTTTCAAATAAGCAATTTCTAGCTGATCACAATAAATACTGTAGCACCATTGGGATGTATCCTCTGAAGGAGAATTTCTGTTCTGGGCCGAATGTTGCAGCAAAGAGACCATTCCTGCCAAAGTGAATTTTTCCTTCCTTTGTTCCTCTTGATAATCCTGACAATTTTTTGTATGTACACAGAGCTAAAAGCTCTAATAGCTTCAATTTTATAGATGAGGTAACAGGCTCAGGGACAGAAAGAGCTTCTCCCAAGCTGCACAGGACTCCAGCCTGGCTGAAGTCTCCGTCTTCACATCCCGCTGCCTTCCTGCCTAGGCAGCTTGGTCCCCGGGATGAAGACAAGTGTTTGTTCATGGATTGAATGGGTGTGTGTCCTTTGTGTATTCAGACCTTGAGATTTTTGTCACCGTCCAGAATCACTGGTCTTTAACAAGACACAGTCTCCAAGTGGCTAAACTCCCTTTTTCTTTCTTTCTTTCTTTTTTTTTTTTTTTAATGTAACACACTAGCACATCTGTGTGCTGGGAGGATGGGGTGTCCAGAGCTGTAGCATCCGACCTCAGAGGCCCTGCCAGATGCGTCTGTCCGGCTTGCTCTTCTGCTTGACCTGCACTCCAGGGAGGCGCCGAGCTATTTAGCCGCTGTATCCCCTGGCAATCTGTTCAGGAACACAGACCAGAAGGGCTGCCTTGGGCTGCGCCAGCTTCAGAATCCTGCTGCCATCTAGGGATGAGATGCAGTCTCAGCGTGTGCGGGCGCGGGACCCAGCGCGCAGCCTGGCCAGGGCGCACTCCGCGCCTCCAGGGACCGATGCCTCCCGCCCAGTGTGTCGGGGTTGGGGAAGCCGGCGAACCAGAGGGAACTTGGATTAAAAAACGTCGAGAAGGAAGAAGGATAGTGAGAGAAAAAAGCTGGGAGAGAAGGGCAGACACCTACAAGGACAGGACCGGAGAGGAGACGGAAGGTAGATGGAAAGGGTCGGTGGGCAAAAACACTGCGCCTTAATAACGATCGGAGTGTGTGTTTCACCAGCCTGTCCGCTGTCCCCACGCGGCTGTCCAAGGAGGTCACAGCGTCCAGCTACTTTATTCCCATGTGTAATTGTCAAGGTTTCCTCTTCCAAAGGGGAGGGGGCGAATACCGCCTTCGGAGACGATTATACAGAAAATCTGGAGAGGAGATTTACGGAGTTAACTTTACGCATCATATCACCGTGTAAGAGTCTCTTTCTTCTCCAAACAGAACAATAGGGCTTTCAAAGAAGCGCAGAGGAGAGGACTGAGTAGCGTGGAAGGAGGAGGGGCACACAGATTGGGGAAGGGGTCCTGCTGTTGCTGGGGAGGCCCTGCTGGGAGACTTCAAATCAAATTCTTTCTGAAAGGAAGTGTTATTAAAAGTAACTTTAATCCTTCCAGCCAGACGGCTCATAAAAGCATACAATTAAGTCAAACAAATGACTAGAGCATTTTCTCCCCTACCTGTTTCCTCCTTCTGAGAGTAATTACCACAGGCTAGTCCTGTCTCATTCTGTGCAAACAGAAGGAGGGCTTCGGAGGTGCCAGGTTCTCTTTCCCTCTCCTGCCTTCTCCGCTGCCCCACCCCAAACCCGTATCAGCTCTTGGTACCAACCAGCCTGTCTGCAGATCCAGCCAAGAACAAAGGGGCGAATTTCAATATTTCCTCTTTGTGCAAGGTTAATTGAAAATCAAAAAGTCACTTTTCAAATGTCATATTAAACCCGCCACTGCATCAATTTCCTTTTGGTTCCCATCTCCATCGGGGAGAGAAAGTGTTTGCGGGGGATTGGGAGGAGGCGGGGAAAGTAGGGACACAATGAAGAAAAAGAGGAAGAAAGAAGTGAAAGGATTCAAAAAAATCACAGATACACACAGACTTTGATTGCAGATATGCTAACGGTGCAGTGGAAAATTGTTTCCCAGACTGTCCTCAAAGGCTGTCTTTGCATTCCATACTGTTATTTGATATTCCAGAGACAGAACTGCATCCTAAACCTGGGGAGATTAGGCCTCCATGTTTTTATGTTTTAGTAGATGGATCACAATATGATTGTCATAAATGCCACGTTTTAAAATCTTAAAGGGTAATTTAATAACCTGACCATCTTCATCCTCCCTTCCAACTTTTATTCCCCTCTGGAAAAGGTACGCAGGTGTGTGTGTACGTGTACACACACACACACACACACACACACACACACACACACACGCTTTCTGCCCAGAAACACATCTTTAAGGCAGAAACACAGCTCCACAGGCTTCACTTTTGTGTCACAGGGTATTTTGAAAGCTTTGGGCTTTGTGCTAAAATGTAATGACCCGGCACCATTAGCTTCGCTGCTGATACAGTAACTGTTGTTTCTCTTTCTAGCTTTCTGGAGACACGGTTTCATCATCTGCAAAATGGAGTGCACATCTGCCTCCTAAAGTCACCAGCAAAGATTATGTGAGGTGCCACTTGGATGGAACCAGCACATATGGGTTCCTAACTGAGTCTCAGTTTCCCTAGACCTGATCTTGTTCTTACAGGTACCCAGGGTCTGGAGACTGGACTCTGATTCCAGCTACAAGGAATCGAGATTGTGTGTCTGCTTCATGCCCTGCTCTAAGTGCTTGCCAGTCTTCCCTGAAGGCATAATGCCTGTCGCCTTAGTTTCTGGAAAATACTCAGTATTTCCCTCTTGTAATGAACAAATAGATTGCTTCGTAAGGATCATACTAATCACAATAGGCTTTTCTAGTGGGCATCATTTGATTTGGCCCAGATTGAACTTTGTGGTATACCTGCAAATAACAGGTTTTAGCTAAACGCGTAGAGATTGCCGGGAGAAATATCAATAACCTCAGATATGCAGATGACACCACCCTTATGGCAGAGAGTGAAGAGGAACTAAAAACTGTCTTGATGAAAGTGAAAGAGGAGAGTGAAAAATTTGGCTTAAAGCTCAACATTCAGAAAACGAAGATCATGGCATCTGGTCCCATCACTTCATGGGAAATAGACGGGGAAACAGTGTCAGACTTAATTTTTCTGGGCTCCAAAATCACTGCAGATGGTGACTGCAGCCATGAAATTAAAAGACGCTTGCCCCTTGGAAGAAAGGTTATGACCAACCTAGATAGCATATTAAAAAGCAGAGACATTACTTTGCCAACAAAGGTCCGTCTAGTCAAGGCTATGGTTTTTCCAGTGGTCATGTTTGGATGTGAGAGTTGGACTGTGAAGAAAGCTGAGCGCCAAAGAATTGATGCTTTTGAACTGTGATGCTGGAGAAGACTCTTGAAAGTCCCTTGGACTGCAAGGAGATCCAACCAGTCCATTCTGAAGGAGATCAGCCCTGGGATTTCTTTGGAGGGAATGATGCTGAAGCTGAAACTCCAGTACTTTGGCCACCTCATGCGAAGAGTTGACTCATTGGAAATGACTCTGATGCTGGGAGGGATTGGAGGCAGGAGGAGAAGGGGACAACAGAGGATGAGATGGCTGGATGGCATCACTGACTGGATGGACGTGAGTCTGAGTGAACTCCGGGAGATGGTGATGGACAGGGAGGCCTTGCGTGCTGCGATTCATGGGGTCACAAAAAGTTGGACACGACTGAGCGACTGAACTGAACTGAACTGAAAGGGGTAGAAATGTGGACTAAATTCCTCCTGTATAAGCCACAGTCATAAGCCATCTTTTCCTTTCAATGATATTGTATTATTGTGATTATACCAGATGTGTCCCCCAACCCCAAATGAAGGGAAGATGAGAAGATATCAACTGTCTAAACTTAGCAGATTTTATGTACAGAGGGAAGCATCTACAACATCAATCATCTAGCTTGTGTCAAAATTCTAGTAGCGTTTTCTTCATTGGAAAGATTAACTAGACAAAGATTTTTTTTTTTAACCTTTTAATTCATTCCTGTATAAATGTACCCTGTGTCCTGTTGGACCCTTTCTTAATTAAAGGTCTTAAATAAGTTATTTCATCTAATATATGACTTTTCTTAATATGCCCACAGTGGGCATGTGGACCATTTCCATGGACAGAAGTTGTTTTATGAACTTTTTTGAGTGTATCTGTAACAATTTGTTGCATATATTTGTTAAAATATATGTGCCTTCTGACCCTTTAAACTTTTTGAAAACCATGATCATATCCCTCCTCTTTCTAACCCAGAAAATTAGAAGTGGATGCTTAATAAACACTTGTGGGAATCTGAAGAATTATGAAAAAGAAAATTAATCTTGAGCTTTATCAGCATTGTATTTAGACAATTTCCAAAACAATTTTTGTGATGAAAACCAACTTAATGATTGCATTGGATCAGCAGAAAAACAATCAGATGACTGGATGAATTTATATCTTTAAGAATTTGTAGATATAGTCTAAGTTGACAAACATACATGTGCATCCCAAAATATTCTTTTATCAGGTGAGGTTGTTTATTTAACACAGAGTTGCACTGAAAGTGCATTTGCAAGGCCTACTGGTTTCTTTTATTATTATTATTATTTTATTTATTTTAATTGGAGGTGAATTACTTTACAATATTGTAGTGGTTTTGTCATACTTAGACAGGAATGAGCCATGAGTGTACATGTGTTCTCCATCCTGAACCTTCCTCCCACCTCCCTCCCCATCCCATCCCTCAGGTTCATCTCAGTGCACCAGCCCTGAGCACCCTGTCTGGTTTCTTAATACATTTGGGTTTCTTAATCTTATGCAGAGCTTCCCTCATGTAACACTGGTCTCCAAAAGAGACAGCAAAAGCGAGAGAGGAAGGAGAGATGGAAGAAAAGAAGGTAAGTAATCAGCTATACTTAACTGATAAATGTGCTCTGGATTTGGAGTGGAATTCTGACACACTTGTAGGACATCTTTTAAATCCCTACCTTTAGGACATAGGTATGCTTAGGATAATATATCATTTTTCCTATTACTGCTGTGTTATACTTCCAGAAATAGATGCTTTAGGATCTTTATTAAAGTCTTTAGGAATAAGAATTGAAAACTAAACACATGAAAAAAATTTATTCACTGTAGTAATAGTAGGTATTAGAATCTTTGGCTATGCATAGTAAGAGAAAACTCTGAGAACTTGGTTTTGGTAAAACTGGAATCTTGTCCTGACATTTCCTATAATTTTCTATGTAACCATGGGCAGGAGCTAAATCTCTCAGATATACTTTTGCTTTTTTTATTATTTCCCCCTGGACAATGCCATGATAATCCTGATCTAACATGTGGATTATGGGGAGAATCAAATGAGTCAATATCTGTGAAACTGTTTTGAAAGTTATATGCACAATAGAATTAGAGGGTGACATTTATCTATACTCTATTTTAGTAACCTGTGTGAGTATACTGAATGCTTACTGTCAGGTGACTTGTTTTTGTTTTTGTTTTTGCTATTCTGGGGCTGGGAGCTGACTTGCAGTTGGCTTTAATCTCTTAAACAATAAAAGATGGTAGATTACAGTTTGTCATTATTACAAATAATTTTGATTGTGTTCCAGTGGTGTTCCCATAGGTTGAAATCTCACAGAACCATTCTTGTGGGAAAGATGGATGTAAATGTTGCAGTATCTGAAGGAAAAGGAGTCTCAGTGAAGGCAGGACAGCTAGGATTTGCAGGGCCCAAGTCTCTGTTCATTTGCATTGCACTCTTTTTATTTCCCTCTCTCACTCTCTTTTTAAAAACCTCTGTATCCTCCTTACTGCTAGTATTTTGTGAGATATTCAAAATGTGTGTTTAATCCATCCAAGTTTGTAGTCTCCAGTGTCAAAGCTTCTGCTTAATGCTGAGTTAATGCTCGGTCGTGCCAAAGCTTGAAGCTTTCAACGCAGCTCGAAAACCAGCTGCGACACATCACTAACACAGAGGCTTTGGCTCCAGAGACTGCTGCCTGCATGGAGTAAATGCATCATTTTTTAAAGCTTTGTCAGTGAAATCTAAGATCTGTGTAGAGTGTAATTGGGGATCTTTGAAAAAAAAAATGTATATTTGAAATCATTTTACAAGAATCATCTGGGAGACTTCCTTGAAATTTTGTCTTCTAAACATCTCACTGCCCCAGAAACAGCTCTGTCATTTTGGGCATTTTCTGTGTTTGATCGGATAGTGTTTCTTTCCTTCCCTCAGCCATCTTTTCCCTTTTTCATGAGCTGAGGAAAATGAATTTGATGAAGCAGATATTTCTCTCTGTCTGTATTTTAGAATTACTGATCTTGAAAGGAAGATGACTCTGGATTACACATTGCTACTCCAAGTGTGGTCCATGGACCAATAACATCTGCATGTACTGGAAGTTTATTACACATGGGGATTATATGTTGAATCAGAATTTCTGAGGTTATCGCTAGGAATCTGTGTTCTAACCACTCCTCTGAGTAATTTTTCTCAATGCAAAGGTTAGAGAACCGTCATTCTAAATTGCCTGGATTCAGAAAATCTTGATGCTATATACCCTTGGGAGATGGGCATACACTCTCACTGAGAACATTTTAAGGATGGGTGACTCACCACTGTTAAAACAACCTTTTCAACTAAGAATAACCGTTAAAAGTCCTTTCCAAAATGTATTGAGCAGATATCTGCTTCTTTAGCATTTTTTTTATTCTTCAATACATGGTATATGATAGGCAGTCAATAAACTTGCATTAAAAGGAAGAAAATATTGATCTTAGTTTTGCCTTCTAGATATGCACATGTAATCCAATTAATCCATCTGATATTTGGTCCCATCACCTGAAGCCCATCACACATGTGAAAACTGTGAAGATGTCCTAGTCCTCTCCTCTATAGGTTAACCACGCCTGGAGTTCTCACTTTCTCTGAAGAAGATACTGCCCTGGGCTCATGCATTTCCTGCTGACTCACCTCTGGATCTGAGCTATTTCATTATTTAGAACAATGAAAACCTAAGGACCTTTATGTATTATCTGGAAATAAGCCAGCTTTCCATGTTTCATACAAGTGCAAATAATTTTAAGAAAACAGAATTTTAAATTTAAATCTGTTAAAATTAGTATTATTAATTCTGCTATGTTGAGCCTCTGCTATTTTATCATTTCTTTGTTGACAGTATTACCCTGTAGTGATCTAAAAATAATAAATGCTTGTTAAAGAAAATACTTTAAGAATGCCTAAAAGAGAATCCTAAATACCCATGTTTATACAACTCAGACAAAACAGCAGACAGTAATTCCCTCTTTCAACCTTACCTATCCTATATATACAAATGTGAGTTGTTAGGTTTCTGGGAGCAGATGGAGCAAGAATTAGGTTAATTTAAAATATGTGTTTTAATATATATTTTGATATATGTATGCTTTTATAAATCTAAGATTATTTTCTAAATAATGTATTATCCATTTTTAAAATAAACTCTTTAACATGAAAACTTTCTTAAAACCCAAGAATATTAACAAAATATTGTAACTTTAAGTGACTGAAGAGTATAATTACATGTACCATAATAATTTTAATGGCTTTTCTATTGTGGGACTGCTATGGGCTGAGTTGCTTCCCCTCTAAATATGTTGAAGTTCTAAACAATATCTCAGACTGTTACTATATTTGGAGATAGGATCTTTAGAGACATAGTTTCCCTGACGGCTCAGACAGTCAAGAGTTTGCCTGCAATGTAGGAAACCTGGGTTTGATTACTGCAGTGTTCTTGCCTGGAGAATCCCATGGACGGAGGAGCCTGGTAGGCTGCAGTCCATGGGGTCGCTAAAAGTCGGACATGGGCTACAGTCCATGGGATCATAAAGAGTCAGACATGATTGAATAAGTAATACTTAAGTCATAATGAGGTCATCAGAGTGGGATCCAAGGCAATATGACTGGCATCCTTGAAAAAGATAAGGACACAGAGGCACACAGAACGACCATATGAAGACACAGAGAGAAGACAATCATTTACTAACTTACAAGTTAGTAAGTTATTATTAATACTTAGATTATAAAGACTAACTTGCTTACAAGATAAGTTTAGTTTCAATAAACTTGATCTGATTATTTACATGCTGCTGCTGCTACTATATCGCTTCAGTTGTGTCCGACTCTCTGCGACCCCGTAGATGGCAGCCCACCAGGCTTCGCCGTCCCTGGGATTCTCCAGGCAAGAACACTGGAGTAGGTTGCCGTTTCCTTCTCCAGTGCATGAAAGTGAAAAGTGAAACTGAATTCACTCAGTCATGTCCGACTTTTAGTGACCCCATGGACTGCAGCCTACCAGGCTCCTCCGTCCATGGGATTTTTCAGGCAAGAGTATGGGAGGGGGGTGCCATTGCCTTCTCTGGATTATTTACATAAATATAACAGGAATGGTGATTGACTATATAGATCTTTTAATCTGCTTTGCTTGGAGAAGTAAATGGCAACCCACTCCAGTACTCTTGCCTGGAAAATCCCATGTACAGAGGTGCCTGGTAGGCTACAGTCCATAGATTATCAAAGAGTCAGACACAGCTGAGAGACTAAACTTTACTTTGCTGTAACTTTTCATAAAGAATCTCAAGATTGAACATTTGGCCTCTTTATGCTAAGAAACCAAACAAATGATTTGCCATTGGATAAAATTATAATACTTATAGATTTTGGCGAATTCCTCTTTTCTCAAGGTTTCCAAGATATCCTGAGAAATTCTTTGCCTGCCAGGATGTGACCTTCCTTACTCACCTAGTAAGGCTTCCAGAGATGCTATAAGCAATATATCAGGTTGTTCCCTCCTACCCACCCAAAGGGCTTTATGACTCCATAAAGGCAATCTTAGTTCCTATTTTAGTCTATGTAACCAATATTTTCAACTGTGCTGTTACAAGGAGAACAAATATGTAGTTAACAACCATACTGTCATAAAAATAATAATAGTCACTAAGAGTCCAAATCCTGGAGGGAATAGGTGGGGAGAAAGAGATAAATGTTTTCATTTTGCTTCTGTGTGTGTGTTTGTATGTTAGTAGCTCAGCTGTGTCCGACTCTCTGTAACCCCATGGACTCCTCTGTTCCTCGGGTTTTTCAGGCAAAAATACTGGAGTAGGTGACCATTCTCTTTTCCAGGGGATATTCCTAACCCAGGGATCAAACCTGGGTCTTCTGCTTTGCAAGCAGACTCTTTACCATTTGAGTCACCAGGGAATGTACCAAATTATTGTAAATTATAATTAGCTTAAGAGAAAAGAGAAAAAAAATGTCCTTAAGTCTGAGAAAATGAAGATTAAAAAGCCAGGAATATTTCAGACAGTTCAGTTGCTCAGTCGTGTCCGACTCTTTGTGACCCCATGAATGGCAGCACGCCAGGCCTCCCTGTCCATCACCATCTCCCGGAGTTCACTCAGACTCACGTCCATCCAGTCAGTGATGCCATCCAGCCATCTCATCCTCTGTTGTCCCCTTCTCCTCCTGCCCCCAATCCCTCCCAGCATCAGAGTCTTTTCCAATGAGTCAACTCTTCGCATGAGGTGGCCAAAGTACTGGAGTTTCAGCTTTAGCATCATTCCCTCCAAAGAAGTCCCAGGGTTGATCTCCTTCAGCATGGACTGGTGGGATCTCCTTGCAGTCCAACGGACTCTCAAGAGTCTTCTCCAACACCACAGTTCAAAAGCATCAATTCTTCAGCACTCAGCCTTCTTCACAATCCAACTCTCACATTCATACATGACCACAAGAAAAACCATAGCCTTGACTAGACGGACCTTAGTCGGCAAAGTAATGTCTCTGCTTTTGAATATACTATCTAGGTTGGTCATAACTTTTCTTCCAAGGAGTAAGCGTCTTTTAATTTCATGGCTGCAGTCAACATCTACAGTGATTTTGGAGCCCCCCAAAATAAAGTCTGACACTGTTTCTCCATCTATTTCCCATGAAGTAATGGGACTGGATGCCATGATCTTCATTTTCTGAATGTTGAGTTTTAAGCCAACTTTTTCACTCTCCTCTTTCACTTTCATCAAGAGGCTTTTAGTTCCTCTTCACTTTCTGCTATAAGGGTGGTGTCATCTGCATATCTGAGGTTATTGATATTTCTCCTGGCAATCTTGATTCTGGCTTGTGTTTCTTCCAGTCCAGCGTTTCTCATGATGTACTCTGCATATAAGTTAAATAAGCAGGGTGACAATATACAGCCTTGACGTACTCCTTTAGTCATAAAAATTATCATCATTTTCACCAGGTCACTAAGTCCTATGTAATTAATTGTTTTTGATCTTGATTGTTTGTTAGCAGTTTTACAAAGCAATCAGTTTTTCCATCAGTTCTATAATTTCTTACTCAGTTCAATAGTCTGGTCTATAAGTTATCAGAAACATGCATTTGTCAAAAGTCCTATAAATCTTCTTGAAGAAAAAACATTTCTGCAAAAGCATAAAAAAAACTGTTTATAAATAACAAGACTTAAACTGTTATGATTAAATATCTGATTATCATGCAATTGACAAAGACATTTAGTTATTTCTATGTTACAACACCTAAAATAACTAGAATTATGACTTATCAGATCATATCAGAATTTTAGAATATGCATATAATTTTATATAACACATATTAATAACATTCATCTACATAGTAAAACCTAGGAAGTTTTATTATCACCTATTTGACAATGCTTCTCATGCAATTTAGCATGTCAAATAAGACTAATTAGTTTAATATCTCTCTTTGAGATTTTTAAGTGGTCCTCTGAAAAATCTCAAAGATAGCTAGAGAGCAAAAGAATTTATTTAGCATTTAATTTTGGAAAGTTTGTCAAAGATATCAAAAGACTTTAAAATACTTGGTCAAAAAAGGTATAAGTTACTGTGAAACAGTACTTGTTTACTTAACCAAAGCAATAATAAAATATTTCAAAGGCAAATACAAAAAGTTACAACAGATTAATTAAAAGGTAAAAAAAAATTCATAATATGTACTCAAAAGCAGATCAATAGTCAATGAAAATATGCTCTCTTTACACAGAGATAAAACCAAATTTTAGTTTTGTACTAGCTTACTTTTAATATTAATATTCATTTACTCAACTAAATTCAGTCTATATTAGCCAGGCCTGACCATGTAAAAAATTCTTCTCTCAGGGCTTTTTTTTTTCCGCATACCTTATGCAACTTCCTTTTTTACATTAAAATTGTGTTATATTCTTTCTCTCTATTTTTTAAAATTAATTCCTCTTTAGGACAGAATTACTTTCTTTTCACTTAACAAAATATATTTCCATTTCTTATATCTTTTAAGAAATTTCCTTGCATAAAATATGTTTTTCTTAATAAAGTATTTTAATTGTATCAATTTACTGGAATTCTTAATTCTAGAAACCTTATTTCTAATGAACACTAGGAAATAAGCATTGTGTACTGTTTGTTATACCAATATTCTTTTTGTTTAGCAAACATAATTATATTTCATAATTTCTAGAAACATACATTTCCCTCAGTAGGTAAACTTAGCCTTGTTTAGTAATTAATATTTAGCCTTTCCAGGCTCAGTGGTAAAGAATCCACCTGCAGAGCATGAGAGGTGGGTATGATCCGTGGGTCAGGAAGATCCCCTGGAGAAGGAAATGGCAACCTGCTCCAATATTCTTGCCTGGGAAATTGCATGGACAGAGGAGCTTGGCAGTCTACAGTCCAGGTCACAGAGTTAGACATGATTCAATGATTAAGCAGCAATAACAACATTGTATCTTGCTTGGAAATAACCAAGACTAATTAAAAGAATTCTCATTATTTAACTTAGCAAAACTTGAAGTTTTAAGTAATTAAAAGATTTTGAAACTATTTTTAAGTTTTATCCCACTTACATCTATCTAAATCATTTGTTCCCAACAATTATGTTTAGATTACCTACAAAAACTCCATGACACAGTAGGCAAAATCAGCCATCATCCCAAGCTATTTTTCTTTCTGACAAATTTTGTACAAGAGATAGCATAAACTTATTTATTTGACTTTTGGTAAACTTATGTAGAATGAAGTTTTATATTTAATGATGACAACTCTAAAGATATCTGATTCTAATTAAACAAATAGTGTTGAATTTTCATTTTTTTATTTACTTAAGACTAATACTAAACCATGTGAATTTAAAAAAAAATTAGATTTGTTTTATTATATATTTGAAAAATTCCATTTAAGCACTTGTTTATTTTAGCTAATTGGAGTTATTCTTATAAATTAATTTTGGCAATAAGACCCAAAGTTAGGATAATACCATATTTGTACTATTCATACATAGATATGCATACATACAGATAGACATTGACAGATATTGTATAGTTTTCATCTTAAAACTTCAGTCATAAATCAGGTACACTACAAAACTTACTGGTTTATAAATAACAGTTGAAGTGAGTTAAGTTTATCTACTCAGATGGCTAAGGCTTTGTACCGCTTGTGGAAAAGACTTTTAAAACTTGAGTTTATCTCTGACCAATAATTTTAAAGTGAAACTGAAAGTGAAGTTGCTCAATCGTGTCTGACTCTTTGAGACCCTGTGGACTGTTGCCTACCAGGCTCCTCCATCCCTAAGATTTTTCAAACCATTTCCTTTAGGAGGCAGCTTTTCCAACAGTTTGTACTTTTAAAATCCTTTCTCTACCTTTACATCTTTTGGTTTCAGGTTCTAGATGATTGAATTAACTGGGCACAGTTTCAGGTGATTATGGACTGTATTTAACTTCTGATTTTGTAGAGATATGCAAAAC
Source organism: Capra hircus (assembly GCF_001704415.2). Taxonomy (NCBI): domain Eukaryota; kingdom Metazoa; phylum Chordata; class Mammalia; order Artiodactyla; family Bovidae; genus Capra; species Capra hircus. The sequence continues at coordinate 17,081,373 of NC_030831.1, read as the reverse complement.
AAAGACAGTTGTTTTCAGTTCCACAAATAACTGGTTGGAATGATATCAAAAGGCTGCCCATCCAACTATACTTACATTTTCTTTAATTTTATGCTTTATATCAGGGAGACAATTTCCAACAAAGATGGAAATCAAAAGATTTCTATGTTCTAGAAATTCAGAGTTTAATGTAGCATGCCTTCCAAAAGCTTGTACAAAGTATTCAATAAAAACCCTCTTTTTTGAGCAAGTAAGCCTGAGATCAACTCCTCTGGAGCAAATGACGTCCACCATGGCTCCTATGAGCCCCTCCATATCAGCCTCTTGTTTCCACCTTACACTGTCTGAGCTCAGGCAATCCTAGTGGCTCCCTTTAACATGTTGAGTTAACATTGCTGGAAGGACAGGATCCGCATGGACAGAGGAGCCTGGTGGGCTACAGTCCTTGAGGTTGCAAAAAGTCGGACATGACAGAGCAAATAAGCACAGCACAAAGAACAGATTTACGTGTCCTGTTTCACAATACCAGGCAGGGGAAACTTTCACCAATGAGACACAGTGTCTGTCCCCACAATACAATTAGGCGAAAGAAACCAAACCATCTTATATAAAGCCTGTTCAAATACACCGATTTTCTTACAAAATTTCACCTCAATTCCATCAGCTCTTATACCTCTAAACGTAGCCTCACTAGGACTACATAAGCAAGTCTGAATCTTACAAGATGGTAGAAGTGTTCTGTCAGGCATAACACCCATTTCAATTAAACACTCAGGCAACATTGACATAGACTATTTATGTAACACTGGCTCAAACATTCCAACCTTTATAATCCCTTCAACCCTTGCACTTTCATGCTTGCTTAACCTAATTGTGGAGGCTTCCCTTGTGGCTCAGTGGTCAAGAACTCACCTGCCAATGCAGTAGATATGGGTTCAATCCCTGGGTCGGGAAGATCTCCTTGAGAAGGAAACGGCAACCCACTTCAGTATTCTTCCCTGGGAAATCCCACGGACAGAGGAGTCTGGCGGGCTACAGTCCATGGGGTCACAAAAAATCAGACATGACTTAGTGCCTAAACAACAACAGTAAACTTGTTATAGCATGAGTCAATGTTCCACCAGTGAGTTTGGTATCACAGCTTGTGGGGTTTCCATATTGAGCCCTGGAAACTTCTCTGAATCCCTTAGCCATTTTACCTATTCCCATGTGTAGGGAAAGAGCAAATTAGCCAAGATGGCAGTGGTCAGTCTCTCTCACCCCATGCCTTCTCGGTCTTGCCCCATGTTTTATAAATAATGATTATGTAACAGCACTGCGCATGTGCATCACGAGGTACTTGCTTGGTTGTGAGCTACTTTGTGCATTATGCCTATATGAGTGCTGGTGATGATGTCCAAGTGCATTGTCTGGGAAGGTTTTGCTGCTGTGGCTTTGGGGCTACATTGGAGCGGCATTATGTTTATGTTATGTGAGGTTATGCTATGGCTCCGTTATAGTTATGTTGCGGCTGCTGCTACGGCTGCTGTATCAGCCAGAAAAGAGGCTGTGTTATGGCCGCCCTGCCAGCCAGGAGAAAAAAAAACGTGTCTGCAGTTCCTGTGGCTCCTCTCATCTTCTTCCAGCCTCTTAGCTTGAGCCTTGCCTTCCCTGGGTTCATCAAACAATGAAAAGAGTGTGAACAGCAAGACATTTGGCGTCATGAAAGGATCAGCAATACAGTATGAAAGAGGCCTTGGATTGCCAGTGAGGGGTTGAGCAAAGGGACCAGGGACTTTGAGTAAATCTTTAATTGTCCTAACTGCTATCTCCAATTAATTGCTGATCAGTGTAATTTTTGTCTTCCCTTTAAAAAAAAAAAATGTCCAAATTATAGTGGACTCTTAGGGGCCTTTAATGCTAGAGTGCCGTGGCAGGGGGTGGAGGGTGGCAGTGCCTTTTGCCCATGAACTTTAGTACAGAACTAAAACTTTAGTTTTTCTTACACTTGTGTCCATTTTATTCATCTCATTTCTTAATAAGCATCTAAAGATTTTCCTTCTCTGGACGGATTCCATGACTCCTTCTTTTCCAATTCCTCTTTGTTCCATCTCTTTCAATATTAGCTTTATTTACCTTATTTCTTAACAATTCTTTAAAAATATCCTCCTTATTGGGAAGAGTCCCTTGACTTTCTCTTTGGCTTCCTCTCATTCTCTTGTTAATTAATCTAATGTTTTTATTAACATTTGTAAGACCCATGAGGGGAAGTTGAGACTGCAAATTCAATAACACTTCCAAAACCATGTTTTTTAATTAAAGCTCTCTTAGTTTTAGTTGTTACATTTCTTTGTATTCATCTTTTAATTTAATATTTCCATAGGTACCCATAAACCTGTTGCGAGAAGAGGGACCCCTTCCAGGGTCCAAGAATAGGCTTTTATCTATCACTCAGGAATGAATTTTCAAGGGAGACAGACATGCTGACAAAGCAAAAGACTTTATTGGAAAGGGGTACTTGGGAGGGGAGCAGAGGGGCAAGAGAACCCAGGAGAATTACTCTGCTACATGGCTTGCAGTCACCTGTTTTATGGTATTAGGGTTAGTTTCGGGGTTATTGCTGGTCAATCACTCTGACTCAAGTTCCTTACTGGTGACCTGAGCATCACTCAGCCAAGATGGATTCTAGCAAGAATGATTCTGGGGAGGTTGGTAAGACATATGAACTGGTGTCTCCTCTCTGCTTTTGACCTTTCCCAAATTCTTCTGGTTCATAGTAGCTTATTACTTTTTCATTTCTTACCAGACTTTCCTGTTGTAAGATAAATCATGCAAATGGTTACTATAGGTTCTGGCTGGCGTACGCTATTTTGATCAGTGGTTCCCCCCAAAAAACAGCTTTTTTATGATGTGGTGGTTTAGTTGCTAAGTCATGTCTAACTCTTGCGACCCCAGGGACTGAAGCCCTCTAGGCTCCTCTGTCCATGGGATTTCCCAGGCAAAAAATACTGTAGTGGGTTGCCATTTCCTTCTCCAAGGGATGTTCCCTGACCCAGAAATGAACCTAGGTCTCCTGCATTATAGGCAGATACTTTATTGACTGAGCTACAGTGAGAGTTATCTAAAAATTCACCAATTTAAAAGTTTTTCCAATTTAAAAGATCCAACATCTGGCCATTAACGAGTAGAATCTTAATAGCAATTACAACCAATAAACCATTTTATGGATTAACTATGGATGAAAAGGATTTACCATGAAAGAGCATAAAACTGAGTAACTCACCAAAACAGCTAAAGCCCTCATATTAAATACTATACTATATTTAGTTAAAAACAGAAAGGGATATTGGGAATAGTGGCTTGGGACTTCCAAGTGGAGGAAGACAATTCACATGTGGATGGAAAAGCAAATGTTGGTAATCAAATGTCTTCTGGGCCATACAGAGATAATGGGACATTATCTGAGTGAATTCTGATCTCTAGGCTCTGCTGAGTTTTTCCCACCATACCTATCTCATACTCTTTGTAGATGTCTCTGGTGACAGCACTATTCCAGAAATAGGCTTTTTAAAATCTAAATACTTTAGGTAGCTAGAAGTGAAGTGAAAATTGCTCAGTCATGTCTGACTCTTTGCGACCCCATGGACTATACAATCCATGGAATTTTCCAGGCCAGAATAATGGAGTGGGTTGCCTTTCCCTTCTCCAGGGGATCTTCCCAATCCACAGATTGAACCCAGATCTCCTGAATTGCAGATGGATTCTTTACCAGCTTAGCCACAAGGGAAGCCCTTAGGTAGCTAAGGAAGAGGTAAATACAAAGACTCCCAGAGTCTTGTTTCTTAAAAATAATCCATCTAAATTAACCCTATGCCAAAGAGACACATTTAAGGATGGTATATTTTGCTTCTCTACAAATGTATAGAGGATGCTTTCCAGAATCATAGATTCCTCTTGTGGAAATAAAGATTAGAGAACTGTCTCTACAGATCCCTTCAGACATCATCTACATGTCATCTGCACAGGGAAATATTATGCTTGCAAGAGCTCATCAGTTTATTAACAGCTTAGCATGTTTGTGTTATTGTTTGTTGTTTCAAAACAGTTGACCAAGTCATCTTTATCCAGGAAGGAACAAGATGTTTCTCTACCTCAGGATAGAGGTACCACTATCTTTTAAGTGGTTCCACCATTGGATCCTTTCAAAAACAGCAGATCTAGTGATATCAGTGGTGTCTGCACTCTGTATAAGCTCCCTAGAGGTGTCAGGCCTACAGGAAAATGTTATTTGCTATCTACCATGGCTATCAAGTTCTACATAACTTGCACACATAGCAAACAGAAGGCAGGGGGAATCTTTGGATAATTCCTCATAACCTTGACCAAGCTCATTTGGGAACACATGTATAAAGTATTACAAAGACTCCCAGGAGGAAAAAGAGAGAGAGAAACAGATTTTTATGGGACTAATGGCCTCTAAAAGCAGATAGTGATTAACAAGCATCATAATGATTGTCACCAATTTAAATTTGACTCAGAGCTGTGAAAAGCACAATTGCATCTTCAAGTAAAGCAGAGGAGCAGATTGGCCCACACTTAGAGACTTACAGGAAACTATATAAGCAAGTAAATCTAGCCAGGATCAGTGGCCTCACTCACAAAATGTTGACATGATCACATTGTGAAATTAGGGCACCTCACTACATAAAGTGTGCCACTTCACTACATAAAGAAGCAACATGATACCTGAGGTAAGGTACAGAGGGAGAAGAAAGTACAGTGGTTGACAACCTGGTCTTTGTTATAATAGTGCCTTGGTCTGAATCTTCACCCTACCATGATCCCCTATATCACTCAGCAAATGATTTAGTTTCTTTAAGCTTCAATTTCCTCATCAAGATCATAGTAATAGAAACTATCTCATTGATGGGTTACAAAGATTAAAAGAAATAATGCATACAAAGTACTTTATACAACACCAGCCATACTAGCTACACAGAACTGCTATTATTATTGTTCTTAAACATTGGATTTGGCACCTCCAATATGTCTTATTCATGCTGTGTTACTATGATGTTTAAGTTATGATAAGTGTCTGATGAATGTTTGTCAAATGGAAATTGTCCGAAATTTAGGTAGCTTAGATACGAAATCCAGCAGTTCCATGGTGGTCTGAATGATGACCTTGCAAATTTAATTTTACAAACACTGTAAATGGGGGGTTAGGGATAAGAGTCCATGAAGCTCACTGGGTGCAATGACTCTTTCAAATCTGCAGGTAGTGATGTGGTCAGTGGCAAATGAGGGGGGATATGTTACGATGTCAGAGGAGGGAATAACTGTAGTTATTCAGTGGAATTTCTACAGCTCAGATGTCTCCAGCCACTGGGTCAGATGTGTGTGTGTGTGCATGAGAGAGAGAGAGAGAGAAGAGAGGAGGGAGGGAGAAAGTGAGAACTCTGTTCTATTTTGGGCCTATCAGATAATCTTGAGGTCTTGACTTCATTATGTTTAGTGAACAATGTTGTTACCACACTTTGGATACATTCTACTGAAACACATTCTAATTCTCACAAGACTCTTCATTAACTTCTTTTCCCCCTTGGGCATGACAGTTAAGATGCCAAAAGTCTGTGTCCAGCTGCCAGAAAGTGAATTTCTTATTACTGCCTCCTAAGATGTTGGCAAATAAAAGCACATATGACACTTTTTCAGTAATAACCGTTGCATCTATTTCATTGATGTGAAATTTAAAAAAAAAAGATAAGAAGAAACAACAAACCTCTGAGATTAAATAATGATTTTCTCATTTTCATATCCCATACTTCTTATTTTTGTAGTATCAATATAGGTTGGATGAAATAACTCTTTAGCAAATTTCTCCTGGGGCATAAAATTTTCTGACCATCCAGGAAAATAATTATCAGGAACACAACTACTAATCAACAATTATACAGAATATTGATCACGCTATTCTCATCTTTCATCTTGGCCAAAATATATAACCAATGGTGGATAAATCATGCTTATCCTCTTCTCTTTATTTGACATAAAACTCTGCAGTCAAGACTCTCACTCTAGTCCTGGCAACACAGACGCCTATGTTTCAATCTTAACTAGTTAGTTAACAAAGCAGAAGACAATTTAAGACAAGTCTCTGGCCACGGAGCATCAGTTTTAGCTCTTCCCTTGTAAATACTTTGCCTCCTTTAATTATTCCCTCAAATAGACTCAGGAAAGAAACAGTTTTCATTTGTGAAGGCAAATATAAAAATGAGGACCAGTGAGGTCTAAAGTCGGAGAAGGCAATGGCAACCCACTCCAGTGTTCTTGCCTGGAGAATCCCCGGGATGGCGGGGCCTGGTGGGCTGCCGTCTATGGGGTCACACAGAGTCGGACACGACTGAAGTGACTTAGCAGCAGCAGCAGCAGGAGCACCAGCAGAGGTCTAAAGTGTATCTGAGATAGAGTGAGCAGAGTTCAAAGGGGAGTTACAAGTGAATTTTTCTGTGTAACGACAGAAGTACCAGGGAATTCATGTGTCTAATCAGTAACACTTTAGAGTTACAGATGTCCTGCCTATTTTGGAGTGTACGTCAACTTTGTAAGATACTTGATTTTTATTATTACCACCATTGGTATAGTCACTACTCTTCTTTCATGAAATAGATCAAAATATGGCTATGTGTGTTTTTATTTCATTTCCACATTGGGTTCTGCGACAAAGATGATGTTCCTAACATCCATTCCTCCAAGGAAGACAGATATTTCACCATAAACCATTGCTGAGTAAATAATAATGTCATACTTGATCCTGAAAACTGTATACAAATTTAAAATTTTAGCAGGGATTTTACAAATGATGTAAGCAAAATTTTAAAACTGACCTAGCTATTTAAGGCATTAATTTCTAATAAGTAACATTGGAATTTGGAATGAGTGAATAACAAGTGCCCAATTCTGAGCAGGAAGGAAAGATGCTTTTGGAAACCCAAGGGATCCGTTGTGACCACCTTGCTTCTTTGTCCTTGTTATAGACAATACTTGTCCCAACTGGTGTTGTCTGGAAATGCCACAGAAGTTTAGTGGCTTCATAAGACATCTGACTTTTTCCATCTTTATCAAGATGGACAAAGATGTTTGATTTCCTTAAACAACCTTAGACAAACACATCCTTAAATATCTTTACCTAATCATCTTATTCTACTCTAAAATCAACCATGAGACTGCTCTCTGTGAAGCCATAATTGTTTAATTCTTGAGATGTTCTACCCCCTCTTGATCTTGAATTCCCCTCTTGGTCTGCTTTTCACAAACAAAAAAAACATCTATTCAACTAGACCTTTAACAAACTTTGCAAATTTGTAAAAATGTAAACACACACACACACACACACACACAAACGTGCATGTGGGATTTACCATGTCCTCCCTCTGTAACTCTTCTGTTTCCCAGGAAATTTAGGTTTGCTCAGATCTGAGAATTTTGCCAACTTGCCCCTCCCTATAGCAGTCTAGATCTTGAAGGTTCCATCTCTGTTTACAATAGAGAGAGTTCAAATACAGAGTGTTACCAGGCCACGGCACCCCTTGGAACCCACATTTCACATATTACCTCTCATTAGAATTCCAGAAGCTGTGCCCACACCTGTGCTTTGATGTCACTCTTTTCACTGTGGGCACCCACTTTGAGTGCTCACACTAGGCCAGTTTCTCCAGCAACATATCCTCTTGCTGCTGTCAGACTCCTTGGGGCCAAATTCAATCAATTTGCAACTGTTCCCTCACCTTAAATGTTGTTTTGAGAATGGTGAATTTACACTTTATTCAGTCCTTTAAAAATTAGACCTGTAATAGATTTCTTCTTGACCATCAACGTAGAGAACTCTTTTTTCTCTAAAGTCAATCCTCCTTCTTTTCTTTTCCTCAGTTTTCTAATAATGCTTGATCTACACTGCAGTTCCTCCCTGGGACAGTCATCAATGCAAAGCTCTAAATGTTTTCCTTCCTCCAGGCCACTGGTAAGACTGCACTTCCATGGCCCCTTTGAAGCTGAAAATGTTCATTTGACATTTTGGCCAATAAGATTTGGAGAGTCAGTGCACATTCACTTTGCTCCTCACTCCTGTGTTGGTAATTATGACAACACAGAAATGGAATATCCCTCAAACTAATTCTCTCTTTGGGTATATTAAGAGTAAAGTCACTCAGTTGACACATGATGGACAAATAACATGAGTAAGAAATAAATTCTGTGTTCCTGAGATTTTGGGGTGATTTGTTATCTTTGCTTAACCAAGTTCAACCTGGCTGATACATTCTCTAAATCCTTCATGTCCTAGCTTGCATTGTTAAGAAACTTATCCTCATGCTCAGTCATGTTTGACTCTTTCTGACCCGATCAACTATAGCCCACCAGGCTCCTCTCTCCATGGGATTCTCCAGGCAAGAATACTGGAGTGGGTCCTGCTCCAGAGGATCTTCCCAACCCAGGGATCAAACCAGCATCTCCTGCATCTTCTGTGTAGGTAGGTGGATTCTTTACCATTCAGCCATCTGGACAATTCAGAGGAAAAAAAAAAAAAAAAACTCCTGCATTTTTTTTTTTTTAACCTTTTATACATTTGAAAGAGGGCTCAGTTCAGTTCAGTTAAGTTGCTCAGTCATGTTCGACTCTTTGCGACCCCATGAATCGCAGCATGCCAGGCCTCCCTGTCCATCACCGACTCCCGGAGTTCACCCAAATTCAAGTCCATCGAGTCGGTGAGACCATCCATCCATCACATCCTCTGTCGTCCCCTTCTCCTCCTGCCCCAAATCCCTCCCAGCATCAGAGTCTAGAGATATGCACATGACATGTCAGTTATTCAAAATAGATTGAAAACACAGCCTTTTTTTATCTCTAAAATTATTCTGGAGGGAAAGATCATGTGAAACTTTTTGGAATTATTGAGATTGAATGTGAGCATTAATAATTATGTAGACAGGAGACATAAGAAAGTTTATGTTGCTATGATAAGAACCTGAATAAAATATATTAGAGAGATCATGGGGACATCATAAAAGCACCTAGTATATTAACTGATCATCATGTGTGTAATAATTCATTACCCACATATTAATGAAAACTTTACACATATTGGCCTTGATGGAAATGTAGTGGTAAGTAAGATTTCTAGAATCCCTATTATCATTGAGCTTTATAGTCTAGCTCAGAAAAACATAGTAAAGAAATGATATCCAAGTTAGAATTCTGCTGAGTGCTATGAGGAAGTTTAGTATGATTAGAGGTATAGCACAAAATGGTTTAGCCTGGACTGGGATAGCAAGGTGAGAAAGGCTCTTTATGGAATAATTGGGAAGCATTAGTAAAAGTAGAACTAGAACATAGGGCAACAACCTAAATGGATTTGAACTGAGGTTAGTCAGGAAGGTGAAGGCTCTGTAAGAAACTGTTCTTCATTCCACAGAAAGGGGGTTTTTGAGGAAAGTAAATACAAGGACAAATTTACATTGCTTTGCTTCTCTTGTCAACATTCCTTAGAACAAATTTTTCTGACTTTATCTTGGTTAATTTAGGGGATGCTATCATAGGTCATTTAAAGTTATGTGTTGAAAAACAAGAGTTAAAATAGCAATTTCTCATTTCTTAAGGCCATTATTGTGGCCTCAAAATCTATAAACTGTGGTTATGTCTAAATTAAATCTTTTATATACACCTGAATTTTCAAACAAGTGAGGGTGATTTCCTTGAAGACTAATGGGTAGGAACTTATTTTACCTCCTGAGATGTTTAAATCTAGAGTTGCCTGTGAGTATGTATGCATATGTATGCATGTATATGTGTATGTGTATGCACATGTGAATGTATCATTTAAATTATATATGTGCAGGGAAATGTCATCATTGCTGTTAGGAAATTTTCAAGCTAAGCAAAAGAGAACTGTTGGTATCCATTCATTTGGAAATAAATCTACACAGAATGCCTTTTTAAAAATAATTGTTTTAAAAATGTCATTGGTGTTGCTTTTTTATCCACTTAGACTCTACAATGGCATTTGCCAGTTTTCTTTTCTGGGACTCAGCCCGTCTTACCTTCTCCTTAGAGGCTGTCACTCAAGGTATGTGGAGCCATGTGTGACTGAGAACTGGGGACGGTTGAAAGTCTGGCATCAGTGCTTACCACATTGGAACTTCTGCAAATGAGAGATTGGATATTATTGAAATCTTTCTGAAATGAAAAGACAACCTCTGTGGGAAGAACTGGAGTGGCCCCCAAAGTGTCTCAAAGTCATGCTGAGAAAAGATTGGCATGATGGGCACCATGTGGCTGCATACCAGTTCTGTGGGGCCAGACTTGTGATGCCCTCAGATGACAGCAGAGGTGGGCTCTGCCAGCAGCTGTTGAGGGAAATGATGGAAAGTGGGAAGACTGCAGAGCGAGAAATAAGGAGAAGCACTCTAAGGAGACACAGAGATTCAAACAGTGTGACTCGGCCAGATGGCTGGCCAAACCTACTGGCAGATGGACCAGCAGAGAAACAAAAATGAGGAATAATATGGGTACTTGGAATCATGGCTTAAAACTATCTTTTTCTTGGTAAAATCTGAGAAAAATTAAGTCTTGTCTCCTGATTACTTGGAGCCAAGTAATATATATTCATATACCCAAGTTATATATATGTATATGTATATATATGTATATATAGGGGGGGAATGTCCTAAGCTGGGCGGTCTGTGTTCCAGTTTCACTATAAAGTGAAGTGGAGTGAAATGAAAGTCGCTTAGTCATGTCTTTGTCTCTGCAACCCCATGGACTATTCTTTGTGACCCCATGAACTATACAGTTCATTGAATTCTCCAGGCCAGAATAATGTAGTGGTTAGTCTTTCCCTTCTCCAGAGGATTTTCCCAGCCCAGGGATTGAACCCAGGTCTCCCACATTGAACGTGGATTCTTTACCAGCTGAGCCACAAGGGAAGCTTCCCTATGAACACCTAGGAAAGTGATGTGTGGTTTAGGAAAATTACCAGAATTTACTGAACACTTCTTTTTCAGTTGCTAAGTCATGTCGAGCTTTGCAAGCCCATGGACTGCAGAATGCCAGGCTTCCCTGTCCTGCACTATATCCTGGAGTTTGCTCAAACTCATGCCCATTGATTTTGTGAGGCCATCCAATCGTCTCATTCCCTGTTGCCCCCTTTTCCTACTGCCCTCAGTTTTTCCCAGCATCTGGGTATTTTCCAATGAGTTGGCTCTTCACATCAAGTGACCAAAGTATTGGTGCTTGAGCTTCAGCATCAGTCCTTCCAATGGATATTCAGGATTGATTTCCTTTAGAATTGACTGGCTTGGATTTGATCTCCTTGCTGTCCAGTGGACTCTCAAGAATCTTCTCCAGCACCACAGTTTGAAAGCATCAATTTTTCAGCCCTCAGCCTTCTCTATGGTCCAGCTCTCACATCCATACACAGCTACTGGGCAAAAACAAACAAACAAACAAACATAGCTTTGACTATATGTATATTTGTTGGCAAAGTAATGTCTCTTAATTTTAATATGCTGTCTAGGTTTGTCTAGCTTTTCTTCCAAGGAGCGAGTGTTTTTTTACTAAGCACTTATTATATATCAAGTATTAGATTAGGCACTGGTTAATGCCTGGTAAACAAGATAGTCTGTGCATCCTGACTTACAGAACTGATGGTTTGTTGAAAAAAGCAAACATGACAATAGGCAATCATAATGAAATTTTGTCAGTGACACAAACAGGTAACTATAATGTACATTGGAAGCATCAAGAAGAGAGATTTTGGTGAACGGGAGGGACTCAATGGAGTGTTTTAAGAGAAGGTAGGCACCAAGCTGAACCTTGATATCTGAGAAGTCAGCTAGATAGAGTGAAAAAGTGAGTTAATGAGAGAAAGAGGGCAAGCTTTAGGGAGTGGGTTCTAATCAAAAGGAGAAGAGAGAGTACTTGCAAAAGTCCGATGGTAAGAAAGCTTGTTGCAATCACAGATATGCTAACTCTATCACAGCATTTTCATCATAGCTAAGCTTAGCCTCTTAAACATGCTCAGAACTCTTACATTAGCCTACAGTTGGGCAAAATCATCCCACACAGATCCTAGTTGATACTGAAATGTTGAATATCTCATGTAATTTGCTGAACACTGTCCTGAAAGTGAAAAATAGAATAGTTGTCTAAGAACAAAATGGTTTTCTAAGTGGATGAGTTGTTTACCCTTGTGATCTCACAAGTTGACTGGAACTGGCTGCCCCCACCCATCATCGAGAGTGTCATACTACTAGCCCAGGAAAAGAGTAGAATTCAAAATCTGAAGTACAGTTTCTACTGAATATGTATCATTTTACACTGTTATAAAATTGAAAAATCATCATAAGTTGAACCATTGAAAGTTGAAGACAGTCTGGATTTTTTCATCTCATTCAAACAATGTTATCAATATTCAATTCAAAGAGTACTTTAATCTACTTAACAATTTTGTTAAATGCAACTTTTAAGATGCTAGAACATTAAATAGATTGAAAAACTTAAGTGTTGTTTTAAAAAAGCCACCCAAATATACTATTGGCTCCTGCAATTAGTCTTACATAGGAAGACACAATTATCTTAAATAATGTAGCAAGATTCAGACACCCACACATTATCAAAGATGAATGAATGCTCATATTTATAATTGTCAATGGAAATGCATTGCTCTAAACTTTCTGTTCACTATGATACTATGTTTTATTTTTCATCTTTGTTCATCCTGAAAGTGTTTCTCCCCCTTCTCATTGGCAGGAGCTAGCAGAAGAGGATATTGGATGGAAATGACCTAAGAACTCCAAACTTAGTGCCAGCATGAACTGGTGTTCATTTTGGTGGTTTTCCTAGTTCTGAACATTGGGATTTGAATACAGACAGAGGCCACTCTGGACGTGGGTTGACAGGACTTGGAGAAGTGCTGGCTGCAAGCTAGTCTACACACAGGACACACACAGACCTCTTTGCGGTGTTGGGGAAGTTGGGGTCAGCTCACAGGGGAGTCCTGTTGTGGAAGACCCAGGAGCACAGTATATTTTACTTTTTAAGCAGTAACCCATTAAAAATGAAAACAAGAAAAGGCCTTTGATGTGTACTTGGAGCCTTAGAGAATGAAAATGGAATTAGAATACCATAGTTTGTAGGTTTGTAACCAAATTCATAATCCATGGCCACATTTTTCTTTTCCTCATTCAGCCCAGAACTTTTAATATTTGAAATCACTTTCACTTTTGTCATGACAAGCTTTACATTGGAATACTTGTCTCCAAAATTATAATATTAAATCATAAGCATAAAAACAAAGACCTAATTTATTGACATGAACCCTTTGTATAACTTATGAAAAGAGGAAAGACCTAAAGGTTGAATAACCCTCAAATTTACAACCAGGTTAGCAAATGTTAAACTGTTTTTCTTTCACTATTTTTATATTTTAAGAATTAAAATGGACTGTGTAAGATTTTCACACATTTAAACACCAGAAAGTGAAAGCCTGTCACTCGTGTCTGACTCTTTGCAACCCCATGGATTATTCAGTCCATGGGATTCTCCAGGCCAGAATACTAGAGTGGGTAGCCTTTCCCTTCTCCAGGGAATCTTCCTAACCCAGGGACTGAATGAATGTCCCCTGTATTGCAGGCAGATTCTTTATCCGCTGAGCCATAAGGGAAGCCCAAGAATTCTGGAATGGGTGGCCTATCCCTTCTCCAGCAGATCTTCCTGACCTAGGAATTGAACTGGGGTCTCCTGCATTCCAGGCAGATTCTTTCTCAACTAAGCTATCAGGGTGTAAACACCAGACTTCCCCTAAATAAAGGAGTCTTTCCTTTCTATCATTTAGAAAGGCATTTCCATGATGGGTTTGTGCTATTCAATAAAGTATGTTTTGGTTTAAAACATGCAGACATGGAGGGCTGCTTCTAGCATCTCAGTACGCTCTTCGAATGGATTTCATAGCAGCTGATAAGAAAGGGAGGAGTAGGGGAGGAAATATATGCGGCAGTGTTCCTATAGCTGCGTGGCCTCTAGTGAGTTATGTATCCTCAGCCCTGTTCTCTCAGATGACTCAGCTGAAAAATGGGATGGGAGGGGACACAAACTAGGGTCTTATCACTAAATGAGATTATGTTGGCCAAACATTTTAAACCCAGCCTGGCATTTAACAGGTGATTGATAAATCCATTGCCGCTGCTGTGTGTATTGTTGTTGTTGATATTACACAGCAACTTCTCCCAGTTAAGTTGATAGCTTTCTACTCTTGGAATAATTGGGAGAATATAACATCTGAAATAGACACTAGGTATCTACTAGTAAACAAGAGTGGAAGAGAGGAATGAATGTCACATCAAAAAGAGTTACTTGAACACAGGTGTGAAAACATGCCACTGAGATACGGAAAGGCAGCAAGACAGCATTGCTTAGATTTGTAAGGCTCATTGTGAATATGTCTAGTATGGTCTCCCTATAATTGCAGAATGGTGTGTCCTTATGGAGAAAGTTGTATTTCTTTAACCTAGGATTCAAGCCAGTGGACTAATTCTAAAAATAAGACAAACACAAAACAGTAACAGACCAAAATATACATGCACAACATTCGTGATAAAATGATATATATTTGTGTTTCAACCAAAAATAAGTTATGAGACAGCACATGTGTTCTGAAGGAAGGCACCATTTCTGTTTCCATCCATCCTCTGGTGGGTAGCTCAAGTCTCGAAGAGACAGCACCGAATAAGTTTATGCTGTTCCTGAGAATGTTCTGGGTTTCATATTCTGATCAAAAATCACAACTGCTTAGGCTTCTTGGCAGTGGAAATTATGTATCTCAAAGCCACCAGTGAGCAGGGTTTGTATTTGCGTTCATTTTTAAAAATTAAAAATAAAAAACAAAACCTGAACAAACCTTTCCCTGTGCATTAAGCCTTCTGACCTTTATTGAAATAACAAAACAGTTATTCAAAGGACACAGGGATGAATTAAAGGTAACTTTCTATTTGCCAACATTCAAGGGGAGGGGGTGATAATGTGCCTACCTTTCTCAGAGGGCTGTTCTGAGAGAATGTTTGCAAAACGCTCAGCTCTCTCAGGAGGGTGTTGAGCTTTTTTTTTTTTTTTTTTTTAATTTAAATGTCTGGATATAGAAAAAGAGTTTGATATGTTAACAATGAAAATCTGCATTGGCAGACTTGAATCTGGTCTTGAAGAAACAATACTTAAACGGGTATGAGGAAAACCATTTCAAACCTTCAGTTCTATACCTGAGTTCCTCTAAGTACCTGTGTTGACTTGGACAAGCCAGCAAAGGGAATCATCTCATTTTGTTGCTGGTGTTGGTTGTGGTGGTTTGTTTTATTTATCTTTTTCACTCTAGGATTATACACAAAATATACATAGTTCTGGGGTAAAGGGACTTGACAAATCCTATAAAGTCCTTAAAATGGCTATCATATTTATCCCTATATTTTCCATTCCCACTGCTATCACCTAGGTCAGGTGTAACAATTGTAATAATCTCTGAACTGATTTTCCTGCTCTAGCCAATCTCCCTTCAATCTATCTAGTATATTTATTCCAGATTTTTTATCATTTCATTTATGAACTATGAATGATTCACCACTGCTACAAAATCAAGTACAAAACCTTGTTCAACATTCAAGGGTCATAAAGTATGGTGCCACCCTCGCTTTCTATGTGACCTTTTATTTTTCTTCTACATATAACTTATTTCCCAGGAAGAAATGCTTGGCTCATTTCCACTGTTTAAGTACTTCTCACATTTTCTTGCTTTTGTACCTTTGATGGCATGGGTCTTTCTTCACTGGACCCTGTACCATGCGTCCTTCACAAAATCTTGCCCCCACCATACACACACACACACACACACACACACACAATCCAATTGAGTCAACTTTGGGAAGGTGTCCAAGTTTAGAACTCACTGAGTTTGTTTGAGAGGCAGTTTTTCTTCTTAGTGCTAAGAGTCATTCTGGAAGCTTTGCCAAAACATGGAGGTTACTCTGTTTCTGTTCATTTAATGTTTTTTAATGGAGAAGGAAATGGCAACCCATTCCAGTATTCTTGCCTAGAGAATCCCAGGGATGGGGGAGCCTGGTGGGCTGCCGTCTCTGAGGTCGCACAGAGTCGGACACGACTGAAGTGACTTAGCAGCAGCAGCAGCAGCAATGTTCTTTAAAGAATCTGTTAAACACATGTTTGTGACATGAAACATTTGGCATAATATTATCTTATTTTCCATCCTTAGAGCTATAATCAATAAATTGCATAATGAATGAACACTCCATGTGTAAGACTATTTGTTGTCACAGACCTCAGAAGAAAAACCTATTGAGGCTTAGGACTGAATATGAGATAAAAACTTCACTAAACTATTTCTAGAGATGTGTTGAAGTTATCCATCTAAGTATCGAGTTATCCAGGCTTTTAGTAAAATAGCGCAAAGCAGAGGAGAAGCCTTGAAACTTAGCTTCTCATTTCTAAAGAGCAGATTTAAACTTTGTTCCCAGAGTCTTCCTAACAGGATCACTCTATGATACTAGAAGCAGAGATCAGATATTTGTTGCCAGTCATAAGAAATATGATTCATATACTGCGGAGTTTTTATTTCTGTAATACAAACATATTATTATTTGATTACACATTGTCATAGTGCTCATTACTCACATATAAATACATACCTTGTTTCCCAAATAAGTTACAAATATTTTAGTGTATAGCCACATCATATTTCTGTTCCATATTATAGAACAACTATATGGTGCTGTGTATATAGTCAATTTCAATAATAATTATTTAAATTAAGTAGATTGTTTTGCATGGTTAAGTATGTGCTTAGTTCAATCAAAAATGGTTTAACAGTTTTTATTTTTTTCTGATTTATCTTTTTGAACTTACAGGTGGGTCAAATTTATTCTAATCAATTGAATCAATCATTCACAAGTTTTAACCCTTTCCAAATATAATTATCTTTTCAGTGACTCCTCCATCTGTATATAAAGGCTAAGACAGAGATAGGGATTTAAGGTAGCTGCAGGAAAGAGATTGACAGCAGGAAGGAACTGGTTGAAGTAGTTACCCAAATGATATGACATTCAATCCTCAAAGGAGAAGAATATAAGTAAAGGCAGCATCAACCAACAAATGAACTATCATATTACTTTTTTTTTTTTTACTGGTTTAAAACACAAATAGGTTACTGAAAAATATCAAGCAAGGTATTCATTTGGTTAAAATTTTCCCAAACAAAGATTTTCTAACTAAAAAGTAGAGTATAAGTATCTCATATAAAAAAAGTAATGTCTCAGCTTTTTAATATGCTGTCTAGGTTGGTCATAACTTTCCCTCCAGGGAGTAAGCATCTTTTAATTTCATGGCTGCAATCACCATCTGCAGTGATTTTGGAGCCCAGAAAAATAAAGTCAGCCACTGTTTCCACTGTTTCCCCATCTATTTGCCATGAAGTGATGGGACCAGATGCTGTGATCTTAGTTTTCTGAATGTTGAGCTTTAAGCCAACTTTTTCACTCTCCTCTTTTACTTTCATCAAGAGACTTTTTAGTTCCTCTTCACTTTCTGCCATAAAGGTTGTGTCATCTACATATCTGAGGTTATTGATATTTCTCCCAGCAGTCTTGATTCCAGCTTGTGTTTCATGCAGCCCAACGTTTCTCATGATGAGCTCTGCATATAAGTTAAATAAGCAGGGTGACAATATACAGCCTTGATGTATTTCTTTCCCTATTTGGAACCAGTCTGTTGTTCCATGTCCAGTTCTAACTGTTGCTTTCTGACCCGCATACAAATTTCTCAAGTGGCAGGTCAGGTGGTCTGGTATACCCATCTCTTTCAGAATTTTCCACAGTTTATTGTGATTCACACAGTCAAAGGCTTTGGCATAGTCAATAAAGCAGAAATAGATGCTTTTCTGGAACTCTCTTGCTTTTCAATGACCCAGCAGATATTGTCAGTTTGCTCTCTGATTCCTCTGCCTTTTCTAAAACCAGTGTGAACATCTGGTATTTCATGGTTTATGTACTGTCAAAGCCTGGCTTGGAGAATTTTGAGCATTACTTTACTAGTATGTGAGATGAGTGAAATTGTGAAGTAGTTTGAGCGTTCTTTGGCATTGCTTTTCTTTGGGATTGGAATGAAAACTGACCTTTTCCAGTCCTGTGGCCACTGATGAGTTTTCCAAATTTGCTGGCATATTGAGTGCAGCACTTTCACAGCATCATCCTTTAAGATTTGAAATAGGTCAATGGGAATTCCATCACCTGCACTAGCTTTGTTCATAGTGATGTGCTCTAAGGCCCACTTGACTTCACATTCCAGGATGACTGGCTCTAAGTGAGTGATCACATCATTGTGATTATCTTGGTCATGAAGCTCTTTTTTGTACAGTTCTTCTTGTGTATTCTTGCCACCTCTTCTTAATATCTTCTGCTTCTGTTAGGTCCATCCCATTTCTGTTCTTTATTGAGCCCATCTTTGCATAAAATATTCCCTTGGTATCTCTAATTTTCTTGAGGAGATAGCTAGTCTTTCCCATTCTATTGTTTTCCTCTATTTCTTTGCAGTGATCACTAAGGAAGGCTCTTTTATCTCTCCTTGCTGTTCTTTGGAACTCTGCATTCAAATGGGTATATCTTTCCTCTTCTCCTTTGCTTTTCACTTCTTTTCACAGCTATTTGTAAGTCCTCCTCAGCCATTTTGCTCTTTTGCATTTCTTTTCTTTGGGGATGGTCTTGATCCCTGTCTCCTATACAATGTCACAAACTTCCATCCATAGTTCATTAGGCACTCTGTCTTTTAGATCTAATCCCTTAAATCTATTTGTCACTTCCACTGTATAATCTTAAGGGATTTGATTTAGGTCATACCTGAATGGTCTAGTTGTTTTCCCTACTTTCTTCAATTTAAGTCTGAATTTTCCAGTAGTCATGTATGGGTGTAAGAGTTGGATGACAAAGAAGGCTGAGTGCCAAAAAATTTATGCTTTTGTACTGTGGTGTTGGAGGAGACTCTTGAGAGTCCCTTGGACTGCAAGGAAATACAACCAGTTCATCCTAAAGGAAATCAGTCCTGAATAGTCAATGGAAGGACTGATGTTGATGCTGAAACTCCAATACTTTGGCTACCTGATGCAAAAGGCTGACTCATTTGAAAAGACCCTGATGCTGGGAAAGATTGAAGGCGGGAGGAGAAGGGGACGACAGAGGATGAGATGGTTGGATGACATCACCAACTCAATGGAAATGAGTTTGAGTAAACTGTGAGAGTTGATGATAGGCAGAGAGGCCTCACGTGCTGTAGTTCACGGTGTCACAAAAAAGTCAGACACGACTGAGCGACTGAACTGAACTGATTTTATAAAAAATTATCTCCATTAATTAATAAGGTGGCTAAAATATGCACATTTTTAGTTAAAAATTTTAGAACTGCTTGCATAACAATATTTTATTGACTTACCCCCAAAATCAGTATACTTTGTTTCACTCAAAATCATTTATAGACATTTCCACTTACTACTTTTAAGAACTATGTTTCTTTTGCAGAAAGAAATATTAAAGTTATTACTTTTGATATTAGTATTAGGATCAGTATTACTGCTGATTGCAATCATTTTAATGTCACCTTTTTTAGGATATCTTTGAATACTAGCCTGATAATAACCACTTTATAATATGTTATCTCCTATAAAATGTTCCACGTCTGTTTTATGAGTTACCACCTATTGCTATGCATTTGGTATTTAAAGAAATATGTGCTTCTGATTTATTTACTTACTTCCAATATACTACTTTTACAACTTAATTTTCTCTCCATTCCCCAGAAGTAGTTTTTGATATGACTAATATAGGGATGGCAGTAAATTTATATTTTCTAAAGGGTCAGACTGTTCTGGGAATTATTAAAATAGTATCTTTATTATAACAATACAATAAGTTGAAAAAGACTTGAGTTTCTTAAGACATTTTAGAAATGTTTCTCCTACCAACTATCAGCTTTTCAAAAAATAAATCATAGTTAATTTCCACTTATGAGATGGTTTTTATTGGCAAACATGAGCAGCAGTTGGGAACTCAGGTCTAACCTACTTAAATCAGAGGGAGCATTAGCACAAATATTCTTAAGTAAGCATTCATTGTCTAATCAAACGAAACTGGCTTACTCAATGTTCAGGAGCATGTCTTTTCAAATCCTGGCTCAGGCTCTTGACTAATGTGGGCTGCTCACTCTGATCCCAGTGGGACTGCAGAAATCTCCTATTTCCTTTCATTTTCGGGTATGCAGCTGCATTTCTAAGCCATGACTACATTGCTAAATGAATCATTGATTTGGAAAATCTGAAGTGACCTTCAACTTGTTCTCAAACTCTTCCTCAAGAGAAGAGAGACAGAATCAGCAAAATATTGAAAAGGAATAGTTTTTCTTAAATGTGTTTTTGGCAAGTAGAAGGTCGGAGACCACTCTGTGTGTGTGTGTGTGTGTGTGTGTGTGTGTGTGTGTGTGTGTGTGTGTGTGTATAAAGTGTATGTGTTAGGGGAGATTATATTCTATATTCAGAAATAAGGGTCTTTAAAATAATTTGTTTGGGTTATAGCTTCAAAAGGCAAAGGCTTTTCTTATAGTACAAAGACAAATGCTGCTTTTGGCTTCTCAGCTGCCCAGTTAAACTATATGCCACTCAGATAGCCTGAAATTCTTTGCTGAAGTGGCTGGGACTAGTTCTGCGTACTTACCAGATGGTTTTCCAGACAACCAATACTGTGAAAATTTGTATGATTAGAAATTCTACTTCATTGTCTCTTCAACTTCACCCTTCATTTTCAGTTATGTTTATAGGGGAGGTTTTGTCAACAATTCTAGATATACACACAGCCCTGGAGAGAAGTAAGGCGTGCCTTCTGCATTGACTTGTTCCTCTTCATGATGGGTGACCTAGTTAGGAATATCAATATTCAATGAGACATATAGATTACCCTGATGAAGCTGCTCAGTGAAGTTCATGTAAGGTCAATGGAAGACACAGATACTACATCCACTGAGTCACTAATTGGCTTCCTACCAGAAGTGCCCTCTCATCAAGACAGTCCGGTTAACCTCACTCTGCTTTCCCTTGAGTCCCTTTTCCGCTTTGGTGCTGAATGTTGTCAAAGTTTCTCTACCTAGAGCAGGTTTTGGAAAAGAAATTGATAGGAACATCAACCCTTAGGCATAAATGACTGACAAGTCTCAACTCTTAAAACTGAAAAAAAATCTGTAGTTTGCTATGCTTGAAGGTTTCTACTACATCACTGGAGCCATAAATTAAGTTTTCTATAAGTTTACCTAAGATGAGTGAATAAGCTACCAAGACAGCCTCATAGGTTCTTTCTCACTCTGACAATACACAGATCCTTTATGGATTTCCTAAGTGTGGTTTATTTATTATTAACTCTGCTTTAGAGCTATGGAAGCAGGGGCTCAGAAAGGTCTAGTAGCAGAGCAGAGGGCAACTTTCTAACTTGTGGATTTAGTCACATTCCTGCTCCAGAAGCTTCCTAGTTATTCTTATCTGCTGTGAGGCTTGCATCAGGTTCTTTTCATAAACTTCCAAAACCAAATCATACTGACAAACTTTTCTCCTGCCTCTGACATCTTTTGACCATTTTCATATGATGAGTCATTTTTTGATCTCTCTCATCTCATTCTTAATGTTCAGGTGCGTGAACGTGATGACCGTAAAAGGCAAGCAATCAATATCTCATGTTAGATAAAGCTCTGTAAGCCAATCTGCAAGCCTGAGCAGGGCTCCTTGTGTCCTTAAGTGTAACCTTGGTACATGAAAAGCAACTTCCATTCCATTTTACCAACGTTTCGGTCAAAGATCAATTGCCATTGTAATTATATCATATATCACAGGACGGGGAATCACTGAGAGGGCAGGCCCTCTAAACTAATACATATCATTAGCATTTAAAGAACATGAAAAACAAATTGAACATTAGTCCTCATGTAACTCTTTTTTCTAGAGCAAATAATTTTCCAAATTAAAGTGAATACATTAATGAAATTGCCACATTCCTGAGAATAAACTAGGTTGGTAATGTCATCAAGCCCTGAGCAAGGTTTAGCTCATTGTACTTCTCTGTCTGATCATTATAACATCTAATCAAGAGGAGCTTAAATACTTCAGTGAGCTCTCAAAATAAATTTGATCTGAGCAGCTCAGGTCTCATGGATTCCTGGGGTTACTGACTAGGTGAAACATGTTTTTGTTTTAATCCTTGTCTCAGCTCAAAGAGGATTAATACCCATAATTCTCCTATCCCCATTTAATTGAGAAATGAAGTTTGAAGAGGCACCTCTGGAACACTCCACTTTGAAGTATGACCTATCTACTATCTATACAATAAATCTTCCTCTGCTCACACACACACATTTATTTTCCTGACCCACAGAAGAAAGGAAGAAAGGTATGTACATGTGCCTATGTGTGTGTATTTGCATGCCTCTATTCCAAAACACACATCCTTGTGGTTTTCCCTTTCCCATCATAGAATCACCTTAATGAAGGCTTTCTCTTGGAAGTTCAAACTGTGTCTTAAACAGCTGTGACCTCCTCTTTCTCTGACATTCTAATGGCCCCTTTGTGACAAATAGCCCTTTATTAAAAACAACAAAATTCTTGCAATTCTGTTATAATATTAAGACTTTTATTTTGCCTTTTCCACATCATTAGAGGGAAAATTTCCTGAGGGAAGTACGAGGCAAGATAATACACCCTGGAATGACTTCCTCAGCTGGACAGGCACTAACTAGCAGAAAAGGGCCAAAATTCTGAAATACAGACCTCTTCCTATGTCCTGTAATTGACCCAGTGCTAGGATCTAATTGAAAAGGGCAAAGAGATACACAGGAAGACTTCATGCTAATCTCACTTTTTCCATGAAAGTTGAGGTACTAGTTTAATGAGGTAATATCTATGAAGTGCTTAACATAGGACTGGGTACACAGTAAGTCCCCAGCCAAATGGTGGTTGCTATGATTTATAAGGAAATTTGACATACTTCACCCAAGCCATAGAGTATCAGAAGGACTATATCTGAAACTCAAATATCTTTCTAACCTAATTGCAAAAGTGACATGTTATCACTTCAACCATAACCTATTGGTCATATAGACAAACTCTAGCTCATTGAGGACAGCACCACATAAGGTTATGGATACTTGAATCCAGGGACCATAGGAGGCTGTCTGGCTACCACAGCTACTTAAGATATGATGAAATCTTTACCAAACTACTCTCTTTTACATCTTAACCTTCAAGAGCCAGATTTCTGTGTTATCACTGTGAATGAGATTTCAATAGATGATATACCCAGAAATAACAATATTTAAAGATTGACTATCCATTATCAATTTACAGATGATTTTATGATGTCTTGCTTGAATTTCAAAATGACCTATTAAAGTAGGTGGCAGAGTAGATACTAGTATAACAGTTTTATAGATAAGGAAACTGAATATCAGACAGACTTAATGATTGATGCAAGATCTCAATGAGATATCCTCCTAGCATTCTCATGGCATTTCTTCTGCCAGGTTAGGCTGTCTCGTTTGTTTGTTAAATGCTTTCCTGCTTGTGTGCTAGGGAGAGAGTTTGCAGGAAATCACAAGAGTGTGATTTTTGTCTTAAAGTTATTATCCCTACTTTCTAAAGGTCACTAGATTCCAGCAACTGACACATCTGCTTCTTTTTCTGTCCAGTCGCTTGTGCCCCCCTCCCCCCACATATATATTTATAGACACACATGCACATACATTCATCTTTCTGGTCTCTGTTATTAAGAGCAGACTAAATTTCTTTCAGAAAATACTTGTGGCCATTGTGTCACAGAGAAATCGCTCTTCCATGCAAGTTAATATATATATATATATATAAACTTTTTAGCTTTTCTCCCTTTATTCTAAAATAAATTATGAAAGGTTGTATGTATGTTCAAGCTTCAGGCAGAATTTTTCCTGTTTGGGAGAACTTTTTCAACTACTTCTATTTGAATTGGTAACCATTTGTATGAGAAGAAAATGAATGCTAATGGAAAAGCCCAGAGTGGATTTGGAAAAGCATTATAACCATTCTGTCATAGGTTTGGACCTTTGACAAAACACCTATTCAAGGATAGAAAATCCACTATTTCTCTTCTGCATTTCTTTTTCTGAATAGAGCTAGATTGAATAACCAGGGTTGATAAAGGATTCAGAGCAATTGCCTTACTAAATAATAGTGAGCCATTTTCTTACCAATGAGACAGAAACTGGTCTTCATCTGAATATATAACTATACTGCCTACCATGTACTGGAGGGACTGGGGGAGCAGATGGGTAAAAAATGAGTGAAGGAAATCCCCTATAATTTTCACTACTCCTACAATATGTTCTATCCAAGTATCAGTTAGGACACTCCTCTACATATTTGCAGATTTATTTGCACCTCTAGATTTTTTCTTACCTTTGTATACCCTTTGTGTTTCCAAAATATGTCAACCATGTGTGCATGCTAAGTCACTTCAGTCCTATCCAGCTCTTTGTAATGCTATGGACTGTATGTAGCCTGCCAGGATCCTCTGTCTATGGGATTCTCTAGGCAAGCATACTGGAGCGGATACCCATGCCGTCCTCCAGGAGATAGCCCCCACCCAGGGATTGAGCCCCCATCTCCTGTGGTGTCTGCTTTGCAGGCAGATTCTTTACAGCTAAACCACCAGGGGAACCCCATATGTCTACCTTCTTTATGCATATTTAGATCCACTCACCGTCCTTGAAACTTCCTAAATGAGTAATAATTATTTATATCCCTGCTAGTGCTATGATTTTCAAAGTGCTTCAACAAAAGCTAACTCAGTGATCCTCACATAGAAACAAATATTACCTTAGTGTTTTAATGGAGAAGAAAAATAGAAATGGTTTGACTAGCATACAAGGACATAGATTTAAAAAGAAACAACACTACCATTGATCCCTCCTTTAGTGAAATTTAAAGCTTCACCTAATTTACAGTCTGCCTGAGATTCCCTTCTTCTGAGTGCTTGCAGCTCCTAGTCTGTCACATTTTAAAGTAGCCTTTAGGGACCAACTGCCTGGTTGTTTCCATATGTGTATAACTCACTGATGACCTAGAACTAGATCTATCTTGCACATTCTGCATGAAACATTCCTGATGCTAGCCTTTTTCCTACATGCATCCAAAGAGGACAAAATGGGAACAATGTGGCCAACAGGGAGGAGTAAGTGAGACATTTTGTGTGGTTTTTCCTACTCTCAGCAATTCTTGAAGTAGATAACATAGTCAATTGAGATCAGAATGTACTTCATTCATTCATTCATTTACATAATTTCAGTGCATGTCTTTTATGTGATACTCTTTCTTGGGCCTGGAAATACAAGCTAAAGGTGGAAAATTTTAATTTCCAGGAGCTTAAAATTGAACGGGGATAGTTTGACCCACTTTTTAAAATGAAAATAAATGTAAGCACTGATGTGAAGAGCTTGTTCATTTCTTCATCTATATCAGAAGTAAGCACATGTCTCCGAGAATGGATTCCTCCTCTTCTATAGGACTCTCTAAACTTAAGGATAAAAGTTTAATGACTAAATTATGCTTACCTTAAACTTAGCATTATATACCAGGTCTTGCATTTGCAGATGGGGGATGGTAAATGCTAAACATTTTTTTTTTTCCTTTTCTCTTCTAGACTCTAACCTGAATGGAAAACACAATATGAGGGTGATCAAGGCAGTTGATCACCAGACAGTCTGCCTTGGGTGAAGATGATAGAAAATCATGCATTCTCCTTATATCCAGATGACACGAAATACTTTTGACTGGCTTAGCTCTTTTTACAATAGCTTTCTGCCTAGTCAACCATAGTACAGGTGGAAGGAAATGCACCCTCTTTGGATCTGTTCAATGGCCAGGAAATACATTTTGAATATTATATTGTTTTTTAAAATGCATGATAATATGATCAAAATTTCTGCTTCCAATCTCAGAGCTTTGTATCCCATCACTTATTAGACTTGAACTCTGTACTATCTCTGGTGCATTTTTCAATAGCTGAAGAATCATCAAACAATAACTATGCATAAAGTATTCTGGGGAATTCAGTTGTGAGTCTCCAACAGGGGAAACAAGAAAACAATGACAATCATGCAAAGCTCAATAAAGACAGTCTTCAAAGGAAATAATATGAATGGGGATAGGACACTAGGGGTGAGAGGTCAATTACCAGTTTTGGGGAGATTCATCTCAGAGGATGCTTCGATTGAACCAAATCTCAAAGAATGTATTGAACTGGCCCTACAGAAACTGGATGTGGCGAATAGAACAGGCTTACAGAACAGCCTGAGCAGGTAAGAACTCTAACCATGATTTGCTACAATTATCCATTGTTTGGAACAATATTAACTATGATTCTCTGTTCCATGTATTTAGCATATTTATTAGATTCCATGTTTGTTCCTAAATGCATTTCTTTTCATACAAGAACCTTCTACACTATATAAGTCATTTGAAAATAGTTTATATCTGTCACAAATGTACATTCTACACTCAAATTTCAGAGTTAAAATTGAAGCCAGCTTCTTTTACCATGGCATAATACAATGTTGCTTTATTGGCAAATTTTTATTTTCCCTGAAAGCTCATCACTTCACAGTGACATTTCAAAACTGCCTTCATAAAATTAGGATGATTCTAGAAAGCTTGAAAACACAGTAGTTATTCCCATGATGTATGATCTTCCTGGACCTCTACCTCATAAACTCCTAACTTCCTTTCAAATAATATAGAAGGGCTGATTTTTCCTTTTTTGTACACAACATTCATTTTTTTTCCTCTCTCTGGGCTATTCTTTATTATTTAACTTGGTTACTGTATTATTTAAAAGAAAAAAGGAGTTTGCAATATTGCCTGTTTGGGAGATGTTATATAGAGTAAAGCAATATTGATTGCATTGTAGCTATTAACTACCGTTCTAAAAACAAGAAAGGAGTTTGAAACAATGGATCAGGGCAATAATCATCTTCACTCTCTTACAGGATAAAAAGGAAAGAAAACTAGTAAATCATGCCCCAAATAATTCAAAACTTTAGAATTCTCCTTCAAGGTCCATAAAGCCAGCTTGAAAGTTTAAGGTAATAGGTGAACTTACAGGAATGGAAATAGCCTTCAATGAACAAAAAATTTACCACATTTTTAGAGCATACATAGAGAATGACTAAGCTTTTGTCATTTGTCTCCAGTCTACGTTTTCAACATTGACTATTAAGTCCTTCACACAATTACACGCTCTAATTAGACTTCCACGTGGAATTTTCAATATATATTATGCTGGTTCTTGCTGATGACATTTTCCTTCCTAAAAAGTTCAGACTTAATAAAAATATGAATTTCACAAATACTTCCATTTTTATCTTTCCCTGTCAATCTATCTGGATCTCTCTGTTCTAGTTATGAACAGGAGAATTTAATAGAATACTACCAGTGAGGGTTAACCAAGGAAATGGAGTTAACCTAATTCCATAGATTAGGTTTCACAAAGGGAAACATTCTTAAATGAGCCTGTAAGAAGACATGGGGAGCATAAAGACTACAGTGGATAAAATGCAGTTAGTAAAGGAAGAAACAGAAGAACACTTTTTTTTTTTTTTTTTATCAAACTGAGAGAGAAAAGAGGCAGATGTCAAAAGCTCAGTATGAAGTCAAGGCATAGGGACAGTAGAATCCAGAGGAGAGAACAAAGGTCAAGAGATTAAGTGGGAGGTTATTTCTGGAAAAAAAAAAATCAAGAAGAGGTGTAATTTATCACTGACTTTTAATTGGCCTTCATGGTGAGAAGCACGGAAGTACCACCAGTATTTAAAAAGCTATAGACAGGGAAGACAGAATTAATCAACTGGGTTTCCAACTGGACTCATCTCTGTTAGGTGTTGTGGCAATAAAGGAGATATGCTTCTTAAAAGGAAATTAGAAGACCAACGTAGTACATAAATCAATTAGAAAATACTGTTTCAGAGCACAGACTATTGGTTTCTATAGTTCCTCTATAACACCTTGCTTATAGTGATTGATCAGTAAATACTTGTTAAGTGCACATAAAAGCTATTTGTAGTTTTCAGATTCTATGTACTATAAAATTGGAGGATAAATTTAATGAGGGATAGATAATTAGGAAGGTCTAAAAGGAGGTGGAGCTTAATCTGTGCTTTTGAAATTAAATACAGAAGCAAATGAAAAAAAAATACCATGTTTGGGAAAAATGAAAAGAGATAAGTAAGATAATTTCTCCATTAATTAGATCATTGCTCAAGGGTTAAACAAAAATTCCAGAGTCAAAACCCCAGTTGCTTACTTATTCATAATTATTTATTCCAGAAAAGTACCTGATCTTTCTCTAATTAATACCATACCAAAATACGTATCTTGTTTCAATAAGTAATATCACATAAATTATCCTTAGTTGTCCCAGTACATACATTCATATGTATGGGAAAATTCTTATTCATGTGAAGTCATGTCAGACCTGCAGAACAGGTTGAGCAAGCTCTTCTTTGGACTGTAAGCTTATCACCCTGCAAATAGTAAGGGCTGTAGTCCTAAACTCTATGGTTTCTAAATCTGAAGCAAAATCTAACCCTATTGTATCATTGTTTTCATTTAAATGACATCAATCTGAAGATATGGATGCATTATGGTCAAAATGAATATATAATTTCTATACAAATTAAGGTTTTTGCTAATTTGCAGTGATGCAATTGAAACAATAAACTCAATGATAACAATAAAGTAGCTAATTGAGTTGATGATCATTTAATTTTACTTTTGATAATGCGTATGTTTTTATTTAGACTAACACAATATAAATTATGAACAGCTAGTTTTAACCATCCTCTCATTTGAAACATCTGCTCAACGAAGGAGTACCACTGAATTGTTAACTCCCCACATTGCTGCTAATTGTGGGAAGAGGCTGACAATTGTTTGTGGCCTGATCTTTGCACAGATGACAAACCTGTGAAATGTGGGAGTGATGTTTGTTTATATCTCTCCATACAGAGACACAAAACAGTGTATTCTGTCAATTTAAGAGAAAAAACAAATACACTAAGCCTATTGAATTCATTCATTCATACACTCATTCATTTACATGCATCCTTTCATTCACTCATACACAAAACTCATTAAAAAATGAAAAACATGTAACATCATCAAATACTCTATGTTACTACCTATATGTTGAATCTAAAAAATAAAACAAGGGAATGATTATATCAAAACAGAAATAGACTCACAGTTATAGAAAAAAATTAATGGCCACCAGTGGAGAGAAGGAAAAGTGAGGGACAAGTTTGAAATATGGGTTTAAGAGATACATATTATTATGTATAAAATATGAACATACTGTATAGCCATTATTCTATAAAAATATTGAATCCCAATGTTGTACACATGAAACTAATATAATATTGTAAATCAACAATACTTCAATCAAAAGCAAATATATAGTTTATCATCACAAGTCTCACGTCTTAGGACCACAAATAAGCATCTCGGTGAGAAGTCAATAGAACCGAACTTTATCAAATATTAGGAGTAAAATGAAAGTGAAAGTGTTAGTTGCTCAGTTGTGTCCGACTCTTTGCGACTCCATGGATTGTAGCCTGCTGAGTGCCTCTCTCCATGGACTTCTCCTGGCAAGAAAACTGGAATGGGTAGCCATTCCCTTCTCCAGGGGATCTTCCTAACCCTGAGATCAAACCTGGGTCTCCCACATTGCAGGCAGATTCTTTACCATCTGAGCCACCAGGGAAGCCCCATTAAGGGTAAACACTATGCTAAATGTTTTGTGTATAGCGTTGTGCTTAACCTAAACATGCTTTAAAAAACACACAGGCAAGCTGAGAGTTAGATGTGACTTTTGGAATAAATCTTAGTAAGGAATGAGGTACAGGTCATTAGACCAAGGTGTAGAATTTGAATGTTATTCTTAGTGTATTGGGGAAACACAGAAAATCCTATGTATCTAAAGGATAATGCACGTTTGGCGTTATGATAAAAGATGAGAAAGCAAGCTGGATCA
The DNA here is from genome assembly GCF_001704415.2 of Capra hircus. Classification (NCBI taxonomy): domain Eukaryota; kingdom Metazoa; phylum Chordata; class Mammalia; order Artiodactyla; family Bovidae; genus Capra; species Capra hircus. The sequence continues at coordinate 17,051,227 of NC_030831.1, read as the reverse complement.
CTTTAAGGTCTTGAAATTCGTCTTAAAACAGAAAATTCTCTCCTGTATGCAAAATAAAAAATAATTAAAATCAAATGCCAAATAAGTTCTATATTTAAAAATAAAAATTTGATGTTACTTAGAGGAAGGAGACTGTAGGTGGGAAATGGTTGAAATGCCCATGACCTGATCATCTATGAACTAATGCAGTCAGAACAGAATTGTAGGGCAGGGTCTGAGTTATATTTCAGAGAAAAAATAAATAAGTAACAGAATCTGTACACTAGAATGCTCTGTGCTAGAAGCATTGTTCTCTGACAGACGAAGAATAAGATTATCAACTTCATTTCACAAAACTGATTGGAACACTTGGATTAGATGTGTGGCCACATTGCTTTCTTAATAAGTTATCTTCGTACTTTAATTACCCTGTCCAGCAAGACAGAGTTGATTAATGACAGATCTTAGCAGGAGCCTACCTCAAAACATTGACATCATGGTGAAATACAGACTAGAAAATGTCCTTGGCACAAAGAGGGGAACCAAAAACAGTCCAGAGTTGAGCCAAGCACTTTCAGATTTTTTTTTTTTCCTACATTCTCAAATCAGACAATGCTTCTACTTCCTATAGCAAAAAATAAGTGATGGTTGTGGAGTATAATCACTAGTGTGAAAATTATCTGGGAATCTTGATAAAAATATAGATATGGATGAAGCAGGTCTTGTTTAAGACCTTGGATATTGTATTTGTAACAAGTTACCAAACCATTCTTATGCTGCTGATCCGTGAATTAATTAAGAGAACAGAGAGCCTAGGATGGTTACTGCAGCAAAGCTTTCTTACGTTAAAGCATGGACTGTGACTCTGACTGCATCTCAGTTGGACAGAGTGCTCCAGTTCTCTGATTTCCTGCGAAGTTGAGGATCAAAGACAGCTATTTTTTGCACATTACAACTGGCTAGGCTCACAATAACCAGTAATTGCAGAAATCTTGATAAATGTGCCCCAACATAGCCATAAGAGGATAATTCAATTAAACACTCATAAAACATCCAGACTTAAAAATGTTGATTCCAACTATTCCACACTTTTCATATATTCTCCCTTCTGGCTCTCGAGGGTTTAAATATTTTTAAATTAGCTCATTCTGCCCAGAGAGGTCTTCATTTCTTCATTTGTTTTATTTGATCACATTAACTTATAAGCTGCCTCATATATTTTGGGAATGTGTTTGGGGACAGAAATACAATAATGAAATTAGCATTTCCTCCCCTAAAAGTTGGGCTGCAGTGGTGTGGACTCTGCATATCTGTCATACTTGCTTTCTTCAATACAGCGTTTTGCACATAATAAATCTTTAATAAATATGTCTTGATTGATGTATACACTTGAAATTTTTCATTACTTATGTGAGCCTGAAGTATTAGGTTTCCCAAAGCTATTTTTTTTTCTCCCTTTAGAAGTTGAGTCCTTTCTTCTTCAAAGTGTTGGTAAGTATCTCGTTTATCCTTTCAGCTTGGAGGTAACAATTTCCCATTCTGGGAGAGATAGATGCTATGCCCCAACATTTGTGCACTTAATTAAAGCACAAGGAATGCTTCATTAGTGTAATAAATGCAATTTAAAATGTCTCTAATGGAGAAAATGTTGTTCCATTTTTGAAGCAACAAAAGGGAATGGCCAGATGGGTCAATTAATCACTGTTAACTCTCATCTGATGATCACTTTGAGGTTATTTGATACAATGAGACTACAAAAAATGCTATACATTGTTATCATTTTGTCCAGATAGAATTATTAGTCCAGATATAATTATACTATTTGGGCCCTACCTTCTTAGACCTCTCATTTAAAAGTTTTCACTTTCAAAATTGACCTTTGCTCTCTCTAGGTATAATTCTCTTGTTTGTATCTCCCAATAGTAAATTAAGATATACTACAATGGAAGAGGGTAAATGTCAATTTTCAAGCTTTTAAAAGAAACTTGTTTACACATTCAGTAATATACTACTTGATTTCTTTCTGAGAGAAACATCTTTAACTGTTAAACCGCATGAGTCCTAACATTGTTCTGAGTGGAAAAGATTACCATTCCCTATATTATGCCACTGAGTCAAATTTCCATCAACCAATGATTTTTGAGTACCTACCATAAATCTTCTGTGAAAGAAGCTTGAAAAATTATGTGGACTTTTATTAATATACTTTATAAAATATTTGAGCATTTTCCATACTTACTGTACCATATTTCTTGTTGGATCAAACTTCTTGTTGGAAAAAGAATCAACTAGTACCTGAGATTTAAATGATTAGAGGGGTTAACTCTGACTCCAGAGCTACAATCACTGACCTTCCGTCTTTTGTGTGCACACGGATAATATCCCCATGGCACTGAGTGGCAGGAGAAAACAAAGGTCTGTGGCCTTTGTTGCTCACTGTCAAGACTTTACATAAAAGTACTGACTGTGCTATAATAGGGAATCAGCTTGCCAAAACATTACAAGAGGCTGAAGTTTCTAACTCACTGAAACTCTACTTAAGTTATTATATGCTTGGATGGCTGCAAGAACAACAGATAGCTATGCAATTAATGCAAACCATGTCAGCCTCCCTCAGTTCCTTCTCATCTCCATGCAGACCAGTAATGAGGCGCCTCCTGACACACAGTCACAACGCACTGACAAACCATCTTGCTGTGTGAAAAAGACACAGAAAAAATCCAAGAACTGTGACAGTGCTAGCAAGCACAACTCCTCTTCACCAGAGATTTCACATCATAGATGTGTCCAAGACAGACTCCTGGCTGGGGAAGACTTCATCTGCCAGACTCCAGACCAACTTCGAGGTCTAAAGGGCTCTTATGTTATCATAAGAAAACACAAATTGCTATCTAAAAGAATAATTTTCTCTTTACTCCTTATGTTAGTATTCCTGAGAAAATATTGACAAAGAAAATTTCTCTGAAACAGTTACACAATTCACAGCTTATTTTCCTCATTTATATGAGGAATATGTACCCACTGAGAAATTAGATAGTTTCTTTGGTGTAACCTCCTTAAATAGATTACAAAAGATGATGTTAGCTTTTATTATTTAAAAAAAAGGTGAAATTTCACCTGAAGTACCATGAAGTGTAATCCTCACCACCGTGCTTTAGTAGGTCTGTCTATCATTATCACCACTGACTGATTTCTTAGTCTACTATTCCCTTACATAACTGTGCTAGCTGTTACAGGTGATCTTGCAAAGCATAAAACACAGTCTTTGGTCCTATGTTCCACTTACCTTCATTTCATTAATGAAATGGGAAAAAAAAATGCATAATTGTCAAATGCAATCAAATTTAACTTCAAATGGATAATACAGATAAGATGCGTGCATGCTAAGTCGCTTCAGTCATGTCTAACTCTTCTGAGACCCTATGGACTGTAGCCCACAAGTCTCCTCTCTCCATGGGATTTTCCAGGAAAGAATACTGAAGTGGATTGCCATGCCCTTCTCCAGGGGATCTTCCAAACCTACTGATCTGATCGAACCCATGTCTCTTATGTCTCTCCCATTGGCCGATGTGTTCTTTACCACCAGCTCCCCCTGGGAAGCCCACAGAGGAGATACACAATGGGAAATCAATGACTAAGATTACCATTAGAAAAGGCAAAACAGACACAATCCCTACAGGAGGAATAGATCCTAAAGTAAAGAGACTCTAGACCAAAGGTTGTGTGGAAGTCAGAAGACTCAATACTTTATAAAAAATATCCACTAAGAATGTCATCATAGATGGTAAAATAATAAGCAATAATGCTGTATGTAGCAAATAATTGGCTATTAACAGAGAAAAAGCTTAACAAATAGAAGTTATAAAAACTTTAAAACTTATGCTCTAGATTTTTAGAGAAGGCTAATATGCAAAACAATGGCAAATGCTTAAGAGTTAAGAATAAGAATTGCTAAATTACATGGTAAAGACTAACCTTTATGTGAATTCTCATGAAAGAAATGTCAATGAAAAATAGAACAATCTGTAAGATATCCTGAAGGTGATAGGTCTTATCTTATGTTTTGAATATTTCCTTGTATTTGAATTTATAGAAGAAATAGAATGAATACCAGATGGAACTAAAATATAATATAAGTCATGAAGTCAGTATTCAGTTCAGTTCAGTCCAGTTCAGTCGCTCAATTGTGTCTGACTCATGCGACCCCATGAATTGCAGCATGCCAGGCCTCCCTGCCCATCACCATCTCCCGGAGTTCACTCAGACTCACGTCCATCCAGTCAGTGATGCCATCCAGCCATCTCATCCTCTGTCGTCCCCTTCTCCTCCTGCCCCCAATCCCTCCCAGCATCAGAGTCTTTTCTAATGAGTCAACTCTTCGCATGAGGTGGCCAAAGTACTGGAGTTTCAGCTTTAGCATCACTCCTTCCAAATAACACCCATGACTGATCTCCTTTAGAATGGACAGGTTGGATCTCCTTGCAGTCCACGGGACTCTCAAGAGTCTTCTCCAAAACCACAGTCCAAAAGCATCAATTCTTCGGCACTCAGCTTTCTTCACAGTCCGACTCTCACATCCATGCATGACCACTGGAAAAACCATACCCTTGACTAGATGGACTTTTGTTGGCAAGTAATGTCTCAGCTTTTGAATATACTATCTATGTTGGTCATAACTTTTCTTCCAAGGAGTAAGCGTCTTTTAATTTCATGGCTGGAATCACCATCTGCAGTGATTTTGGAGCCCCCAAAAATAAAGTCTGACACTGTTTCCACTGTTTCCCCATCTATTTCCCATGAAGTGATGGGACCAGATGCCATGATCTCCTTTTTCTGACTGTTGAGCTTTAAGCCAGCATTTTCACTCTCTTCTTTCACTTTCATCAAAAGGCTTTTTACTTCCTCTTCACTTTCTGCCAAGAGGGTGGTGTCATCTGCATATCTGAGGTTATTGATATTTCTCCTGACAATCTTGATTCCAGCTTGTGCTTCTTCCAGCCCAGCATTTCTCATGATGTACTCTGCATATAAGTTAAATAAGCAGGGTGACAATATACAGCCTTGACATACTCCTTTTCCTATTTGGAACCAGTCTGTTGTTCCATGTCCAGTTTTAACTGTTGCTTCCTGACCTGCATGTAGATTTCTCAAGAGGCAGGTTAGGTGGTCTGGTATTCCCATTCCCAGTATTAAATCTCACATATTTAATGGGCAGTAATGTTGGCTTAAAGCTCAACATTCAGAAAACGAAGATCATGGCATCTGGTCCCATCACTTCATGGGAAAAGATGGGGAAATAGTGGAAACAGTGTCAGACTTAATTTTGGGGGGCTCCAAAATCACTGCAGATGGTGACTCTAGCCACAAAATTAAAAGACGCTTACTCCTTGAAAGAAAAGTTATGACCAACCTAGATAGCATATTCAAAAGCAGAGACATTACTTTCCCAACAAATGTCCATTTAGTCAAGGCTATGTTTTTTCCAGTGGTCATGCATGGATGTGAGAGTTGGACTGTGAAGAAAGCTGAGCGCTGAAGAATTGATACGTTTGAACTGTGGTGTTGGAGAAGATTCTTGAGGGTCCCTTGGACTGCAAGGAGGTCCATCCAGTCCATTTTAAAGGAGATTGGTCCTGGGTGTTCTTTGGAAGGAATGATGCTAAAGCTGAAACTCCAGTACTTTGGCCACCTCATGCGAAGAGTTGACTTATTGGAAAAGACTCTGATGCTGGGAAGGATTCAGGGCAGGAGGAGAAGGGGACGACAGAGGATAAGATGGCTGGATGGCATCACCAACTCGATGGAGATGAGTTTAAGTGAACTCCAGATGATGGTGATGAACAGGGAGGCCTGGTGAGCTGAGATGGTGTCGCAAAGAGTTCGGACATGACTGAGTGACTGAACTGAATTGAAAAAACTGAATTCAATTAAAGATACAATGCCATAGGGAATAGTGATCTACTAAGATTTATCTTAAAAAACTGATGAAATTGTTATTTTATATAGATTAATCAAGGGCAATGGTAATATACTTTGGTTTTTAGATCCAGGGAAGCTACGGAAATTTAAAGCTCCATGTTTATGTAGTTCCATGTGCAAATTGAAATGTGTATTTACTAAATAATAAACATATTGTCAACATATATATCCTTTAAATATATATAAATATGACTAATTCAGTGAAAATAAATTTAATAAATGACATATTATTCTAATTTTCTCAACTAACAGGTGTGGTTATTATCTCATACTGGGAAATGTATGATTCCTTTAAAATACTGCCAGCTTACATTTCTATTTGTCTTTCAGTTATCAAATATTAATAAAAGGCATATCAGATGCTTAGATACTTTCATTCTTTTTCCTGATTGATTATAATTTACTGAGTTCCTTAACCTAAATAACACCATTAAAATTGCTATATTTGTTTTCTTTTCTTGTTAAAGTCTTGGCAATTAATTAAGAATGCATTTCTTATGTTTGAAGTTAAATGTATACATTCTCTAATGGCTCCAGGACCTTCTTATTCCATTTACTGTTTTGAGTATCTGTTCTTTGTCAAAGAGCCTTGTGGTATATTTTTTAAAGACCAGAAAATAAAGATGAACTTAGAATTTAGCTGAGAGTGGCATATTTCAAAGCCACATGAGCTTTGAAATACCTCACACTTTGGATTTTCATCACTTACAACATGTCAGTTTGCTAGGCATAAATGTTCTATTCTCCAAAAAGCACTAAATATTGAAAAACAAAAAAGATTCAATGACATAAAGTAAGTAGGATATCAGTGATATAACAGCTCAAATTTTCTAAAAATAGATTTATCACATACAAATAAGAAAAATATCAGCTGGTTTCCTAACTTTGCTCCTCACCCCAAATGCACAGCTCTCTACTCCCATAAAGTATTTCTGCAATAATGATGAACTTTTCCTTTTCAGGAAATGGACAATGCAGGTGAATGTGCACTTGATAGTGGAATATGTAGTAACCTGGATGCTGAAACAAATATCTTAAATTGAAATTACACTTTGATTTGTGACCTTTTCTTTCCAAGCTGCTTTGGCTGGAAAGGGTTAACTCAGTAAGATTACATTGCTCCAAACCCTAGACATAGCAAAGAAAAGACTGTCTTCCTAACTGTCCCTTGGTCAGCTCCTAGAAAATAATCTCTGAGCCTGTGAAATATTTTGGCTGATAAGAACACTTTAACCATGTAAGTTAATTCTGACAATGTGCTATCTGGTAACTACTCACTGTTCCTCTGGAAGTGGAGATTGAATTCTAGAACAGACACCTGGGAGATGTATGCCCCTAGGACTAAACCCCAGGGAAATCCCTGGACATCCAAGCATAGTTAGCTTCCCTGGTGGGCAACATTTCACATGTGTTATCACATTTTTCTGGGAGAAGTAAGTGCATTCCCACTGGCAGGGGATACCTAGAGGCTTTCTCCTGGTTGCTGCTGGCCTTTGCCCATCTACCATTTCTTTGCTGATTTTCACCTGTGTCCTTTCATTGTCATAGACTATAATAATGAATATAACAGGTTTTTTTTTAAATTATGTGAGTCCTTAGAGAATTATCAAGTCTGAAAATGTTCTTGGTGACCCTCAAAACACTTCTAATTCTCAGTGAATATTTTCCTAATTTGGTCCTCAATGTGTTTCCCCTATTCTGAACTCTGAACGCTTATCTTCAATGCCAAAGAATGTAACAGCTTTGCAGAACCCTTATTTGCATTGTTTATCATTGTTTCATATATTATTAATTTCCCAGTTAGATTAATTGCTTATTTTATCACAAAGGCTATGAATGCCATTTTTTTTCTACCAAAAATGTGCAATGTATTTGTAACACTCAGCACTAACTCGACACTCAATCAATGTTTTTATATTAATGATCGGCCAAGAAACTGATGGAATTAACAGTGAATTAGGAACATCTGTTAAAAAATGTATCTAATTATGTTTGACTGTCTATCAGAAGCAATACAGAAATATTCTAGGCTATTACTGAACTGCTTAAGCACTGATATAGCCTATTATGCCCCACTGTGTCTTACACATGATAAACACCAAATGTGTATGAAATGAATGTGTAAAAAGGAGACTTATTTGATTCTGTAAGAACATTGGTTGAATTTTCTATGAAAACCTAAGAAGGACACTTGTGGACATTGTTAGTTTGAGTCTAATATTTTAGGTTGAAGGATTGTTTCATGTATCTGAAATAACCCCAGTGGTTGTCTCAATCCTTAACTTTTTGGGTGCTAATGTAACACACAAGTCAATACGTTACATGGAATAACAAAATTTCTGTACTATATTGGAAATAACTTTCAAGTATTTTTTGACATTAAATAAAGGCCCTTTAATATCATATTTTTTAACAAAGCTTTCATTTTGTTCTGCAAACTTGTGCAGGTCATAACATTTTACTTACGACACCAGTAGAGAAAGGATGTAAAGAGGTAATAGTAGGTATTACTAGGCTAATATAGCTGGTAAAATGACAGATGATGAAGTTGAGAAGAATAAACTTTTCTAAGTTAAATAATTATATAGACATTGATTTATTGTCTTAGGTCATATTACTCAGAAACCTGAGGTAAGAGCAAAGTGATCTCTTCAGAAATGTCTTCCCAGGAGAAACAGGTGAGTGAGGCAAGGACACAAGCAAAAAAGTCACATTAGAGCATGGTTTTAGGCAAAGTCCTATAAAACATGATTCAGCCCAGTCCACATGGGCGATTAAGGTGTGTGAGTTACACCTAGAGCTCTTTTCTCTACAGGTAAGGAAGCTGAGCTTTCATGCCATCAAGTCATTTGTTAAGGGTTGTCCCCAGGGGTTTAAACTCCCAGGCATCCCCTATTCTTTGTGAGCACAGGAAATCTGCTTCTTTCTTCTAGGGGAAATTCTTCTGAAAAAAAAATCAGAGGTGCAGGTCATTCGAAACAAAATCAAACAAGAAGTCTAAAAGAGATCCAAGGAGATCCAAGTGGAACACTGTCAATAACCATAACCGGTTAATAAAAATATGTTGTTGTGCTTTAAAATATAAACTGAATTATTTGAAATTATTTGGATTATTATGCCTTTATTTGAAAAACTGTTGAAAAACCATTTGAAAAAAAATTTGCAACAAATATACCAGCTTTCTAAATAAGTTATCTCATTAGTTGTTAGAAGGCAGAGATCAGTGTACATAAACACAGTGGAAAACAGTAAATGGTAGAATGGAAGAGGAGCACTCAACCAGAACCAAGATGAAAAAGTAGTTAAATCAACTGTTACCTGGAAGGTCTTTTGTCAGGAACATGTTTTCTTACAGGGTAAAAATATAGATCTAGAGTTTAACTCTCGGAAATGTAAATGCTTTCTTGAAGAAGGGAATTTGAGCATCCAATACACTTGTTCATTATTGTCCAAAGTAAATAGAATTTAATTAAAAGCTTAAATTATGTAAGTGTTAAATTTGAATAATCCAATGGGTATGTTAAGGAATATTTTATTTTGTTTTAGTCTCTGTTTGTTTTGTATGTTTTCTCTGGCAGAGTTTCCTCTCATATTGAGTTCTATAACAACTTGGGAGAAATTTTTCTGTGACAATCCCAGGGTGGCCATGGTCATGAAAATGATAATCTCTGTGTTCATTAAATTGTAATAATTAATTTAAAAATTACATTTAGTATTGGTTTTGCCATACATTGACATGAATCCACCACGGGTGTACATGCATTCCCAAACATGAACCCCCCTCCATTGTAAAATAAAATAAAGTAAATAAATAAATAAATAAATAAATAAATAAATAAATAAATAAAAATTACATTTAGGTATGTGTCACTTCTGTTTTCCAGGGCTGTATGTATTCCTTCACCTTTTAGATCTGGGAGGCCTTTTTGACTTAGTTACATAAATGAAATCAATGAAAGTAATGTTGTATGATTCCCAAGGTCAGGCCACCAAAACCTTGTAGCTTTTCTCTCCTCTTGAGTCCTGGTGCTGTCATATGAAGAAGCTTGGGCCAGCTTTCTGGAGGATGAAACCATGCAGAACTGAGTCTTCTTAGGCCTGCAACACTGTAATTGAGTTGCCAGCATACTGCAGTCACAAAAGTAGCCCCAGGAAATACCAACAAAAGAAAAACCCAGCTGGGCCCAGACCAAATTGTTGACCCACAGAAGTTTGAGAAAATGAAATGATTGTTGTTTAAGTCATTTAGCTTGGGGATAATTTTTAAGGCAGCAAATAATAACCAATACACTGTGGCATACATACATGTTAACACACACAAGTATGAGGCTTTCACTGAGTCCATTATAGACAGCAGCCTACAACAATGTCTCTTGGGAAGCTGCTTAAAAATTTCTGTTGGGAAAGTATTTAATCAAAATAAATGTATATATTCCCCTATTTTTCCAGTCTATGGATAATCACATACATATATATTAAGTAACAAAGCCCAGGAGTTCCTCTGGTATATTTCCTTCGGTAAGTGCTCAATAAAAGCCTTTATAAGAAGTAACTAAAAATAAAATAAAAAAACCTCTCATTATATGTATTTATTAATTGCTATTTCACTTAATTATCATCTATCTTCTGTTGAAAAAAGTAGTCTGATAATTGGCTGATACCTTTATTTATCAAAAGTGGACCATCCATCCATCTAGTATGATAAACACATGTAGTAATGTGTCTTGATCACACACAAGTAGTTGGCTATTATCTATGGAGCTGATGAAATAACTTGGGCTCAGCTACACCTGCACTTTCCCAGAGTACCTATAAATGCTTTGCTTAACAGCAGAATTCTGAAATCTTTAGAACAGATTGTTGCTATTGGGATTAATGCCCTCCTCATCAGTCATGCTGTGATGTTACGGTTACAAACACTCTAATTAAGATTATGTACAGACTTCACAATCGCTTTCTGATTATCTTCTCATTAAAAAACATTTTTTAAGTGTCCTCTTGGATGACATATTTTATGTTTGTTCTTCAGTTATGATCTCTACGCAAGAAGGGAAGAACTTCTAGGCAGAGGAAGGACTTAGGGAGGAAAAATAGCAGATGTACACAAGTAATGTCAGTATATTCTGAACCATGTAGTCATTCTTTAGGTCTTACTCTTTGAAAAATGATGGAAGATATGTCTACCATATATAAATAAATTCCAAATAACTCTTGAGACTCACATTGCTGAGTGTAGAGAAAAACACAAGGAAAAAGTATTGGACAGTTTAGATGATTAAAATATATCCCATAGATGATTAAAATATATACCCATAGAAATGGGTTCTATGCCATATAAAGAAATAAAATGAGTTCTCAACAATTCTATGATTATAAGAACAACATATCCATTGTACCCACCAGTTATTTTGTTTATTTGATGTACTTAATATGTCATTCTTCTTCCAAGGTAGAAAAATAGACCAAAGACTGACATAGATGAAATACTTTTTAATTCGTATTCAGCTTTCTTTTCATTCACTTCTCACTGCCAAGCCTTTTTACTTTGTTTCACATTTATGTTTTAACTTATTTGTCTAATTCTTTATTTTGTTAATCTTCCTCCTTCCCAATATTTTATATCTTATATTTTCTTAAAGGAACATGTAACAGGCCAACTTATGGATGTATCACTAGTCTCAATAAACACTTTATGTACATTTGAAAAGAATGCATATTCAGGACTTGATGGGTGTACTATTCCATAGACATCAATTAGGTCAGGATATTTGCGTTACTGATTATTTTTGTCTGATTTTTCTATTAATTACTTAAATAAATGAGTTAAATATTTAATATTGCTGAATTGTCTGCTTTCTTTTAATGTTGTGCATTTTTGCTTCATGTATTTTGAAGTGCTGCTGCTTAGTGAACACACATATATAACTGCTACATCTTAGCTGAACTTTATCACTATAAAATGTTCCTCTTTATCTCTAATAGTATTATTTGCTTCAAAGTCTATTTTGTCTTATATTAATATAGCCACTTAAACCTTCTTGGATTTACTGTTGCATGGCATATGCCATGCAATTACTGGTATGGTTGAATTGGGTCTACAGTTTCATTATTAGTTTTCCTACTGTCCTATTTTTTTTTTTTTTTGCTTTTATTCACATGCAACTCATTTCCTGCCTTCTTTTGAAATAGATTTTTTTTTTTTCAGAACTGTATTTTAATTTGGCTGTGACTTTTAAAGATATAACTCTTTGGTGTACTTTTAATGGCTACCTTAGATATTACAATATGTATTTTTAACTTTTTATATTTTGACTTGTTAATATTGCACCACTTTAATGGACTTCTTAAAATAACATTGTAACACTTGTAGAGCAGGTCTACTCAAAATGAATCCTCTGAGTTTTGCTTTATCTGAAATCATCTTATTTTACCTTCTTTCCTGAATGATATTTCCCCTAGACATAAAATTCTGGATTGCCAATTTTTTTGTTTACTAATTATTATTATTATTTCTTTTTTCTTTTAACACTATCTAGAGTCTGTTTCATTCTGTTCTGATGTGCATTATCACTGATGAAATCTTCAGTCATGTGAATTTGGGTTTAATTGTATGTAATATGTAATAAATTGTCTATAGTTGCTTTTAAGATTTTCTTCTGTTTTTAATTTCTATCAGTTTTACTGTGATGAGCCTGAGTATGATTTTCTTCATATTTATTATTCTTGGGTTTATCCAGCTTTTAAGTATCTGTAAATTTCTGCTTTCTCCCTAAGTTTAGAAGTTTTTGGCAATTATTTATGTGACTATTTTCTTCCTTTTTAATTTTTTCTTCTTTCAGAGACCATATGTACAGATTTTAATATATTTTACATTGCCTTCAACTCTAAAATTTTGCTCTCTTTTTATCATATATTTATATTATGTAATTTCTACTAATCCATCTTCCAGCTTTCTCTTCTTTAATGTATCATATTCATTTCACAAGCCCACATCGTCAGTAATTTTTATATCATACATTATACTTTAAAGATCTAAAATTTTCCTTTCCTAATATTTATTTTTTATTTCTTTCTTGTGGTTTTCTACCTTTTCATTAATTCCAGCATCTTTTTTTATACTTCAGTGAGTATAGTTATGATATTAATAGTCCCTATAAAGTCCTTATTTGATATTTTCAATACATGTATTATGTAAGATTTGGCTTTTGTTGATTGTCTTTTTATCTGAATTGGGCCACATTTTTTTTTTTTTTGTTTGTTTCTCTATCTTCATATGTTGAATAGTTTTGAATCATATCCTGGACATTGTAAATGTTATGTTTCTGAGAACATAAATTCTGTTACATTCCTTCAATGGGTGTAGATATTTTCAGTTTTATTTTAGAAGACAATTAACTTGGTTACTGCAATCTCTGTCTTGTGTGCAGATGGTAACTGCTCAAATTTTAGTTCAGTAATTTTATCTCATTTTTAATTACTTTTTATTGGAGTATATTTTCTTTACAATGTTGGTGTTAGATTCCACTATACAGCAAAATGAATCAGCCATACAGATATATATATATTTCCTGCCTTTTTGCCTTTCTTCCCATTGAAGTCACCACAGGGCACTAAGTGCAGCTCCCTGTACTATATAGTATGTTCTCATTAGTTATCTATTTTATCATTGTGTCAATAGTGTATATGTATCAATTGTGATCACCAATTCCTCCCACCTCAATTGAAACATGGTTTTATTCTGCTCCTACATGCACGTGGTTCAAGATTCAGATTGTTATTTGACTAAGGCTTATATACAGACTTTTGAGTTACCCTTCTCTAACTCCTTCCTAGTATTTTTCACTATATTCTGGAGGCTGTCATTGCCCTGGGTTTCAACATTTGGCTCTTGCCAACACAAGATGTCAGGGTTTTAAAAAAGGGATTTCAGATATACAGTTCCAGTTCAATTACTCAGTCATGTCTAACTCTTTGTAACCCCATGGACTGCAGCAGGTCAATCCTCCCTGTTCATCACCAGCTCCCAGAGCTTACTCAAACTCATGTCTACCAAGTCAGTGATACCATTCCATGAACTCATCCTCTGTCTTTCCCTTCTCCTCCCACCTTCAATCTTTCCCAGCATCAGGGTCTTTTCCAATGAGCCAGTTATTCACATCAGGTGGCCAAAGTATTGGAGTTTCAGCTTCAGCATCAGTCTATCCAATGAGTATTCTGGAATGATTTCCATAGGATAGACTGGTTGGATCACCAGGCAGTCCAAGAGACTCTCAAGAGTCTTCTTCAACACCACATTTCAAAAACATCCATTCTTCAGTGCTCAGCTTTCTTTATAGTCCAACTCACACATCCATACACGACTACTGGAAAACCGTAACTTTGACTATGGCAAAGTAATGTCTCCACTTTTTAATATTTTGTCTAGGTAGGTCACAACTTTTCTTCCAAGGAACAAGCACCTTAAAATTTCATGGCTTCAGTCACCATCTGCAGCGATTTGGAGCTCCCCCAAAATAAAGTCTCTCACTGTTTCTACTGTTTCCCCATCTATTTGACATGGAGCGATTGGACCAGATGCCAGGATCTTAGTTTTCTAAATGCTGAGTTTTAAGCCAAATTTTCCACTCTGCTCTTTGACTTTCATCAGCAGACTCTAGTTCTTCATCACTTTCTGCTATAAGGGTGGTGTCATCTGCATATCTGAGGTTATATTTCTCCTGGCAATCTTGATTCCAGCTTGTGCTTCATCCAGCCTGGCATTTCACATGATGTACTCTGCATATGAGTTAAATAGGCAGGTGACAATATGCAGCCTTGACCTACTCCTTTTCCTATTTGGGACCAGTCTATTTTTCCATGTCCAGTTCAAATTGTTGCTTCTTTACCTGCATATTGATTTCTCAAGAAGCAAGCCAGGTAGTCTGATATTCCCATCTCTTGAAGAATTTTCCACAGTTTATTGTGATCCACACAGTCAAAGGCTTTGGCATAGTCAATAAAGCAGAAATACATGTTTTTCTGGAATTCTCTTGCTTTTTCAATAATGCAAAAGATGTTGGAAATTTGATTTCTGATTCCTCTGCCTTTTCTAAATCCAGCTTGAACACAGTTCAAGTTCACAATTCAGCTACTGCTGAAGCATGGCTTGGAGAATTTTGAGCATTACTTTTCTAGTGCGTAAGATGAGTGCAATCGTGCAGTAGTTAGAACATTCTTTGGCATTGCATTTCTTTGGGATTGGAATGAAAACTGACATTTTCCAGTCCTGTGGCCATTGCTGAGTTTTCCAAATTTGCTGGCATATTAAGTGCAGCACTTTCACATCATCATCTTTTAGAATTTGAAATAGGTCAACTGAAATTCCATCATCTCCACTAGCTTTGTTTGTACTGATGTTTCTTAAGGCTCACTTGACTCCACATTCCAGGATATCTGACTCTAGGTGAGTGATCACACCATCATGGTTATCTGGGTCCATGAGAACTTTTTTGTATAGTTCTGTGTATTCTTACCACCTCTTCTTGTCTTCTGCTTCTGTTAGGTCAGTACGATTTCAGTCCTTTATTTCAGCTATACTGTGCCTTAAAATCAATGTTCCCTGTTATCGACGCTCTATTAAATGCCTGGTTAATTCCTTCTTCTAAAGTTTAACTCTCTTTCAAAAAACTGTTATATCCCAGGGATTGTGTGTATACACATGTGTCCAAATTTTATAGTTCTTATGCATGTGATCTTCATTCTATAAAGAGTCACTCCATAAAGAGTCACTCCACTATCCAGGAAGAGAAATTTGTTTTATCAAATTGGCAGAAAAAATATCAAACATATGTAGTCAGTCAGTTTATCAATAAATTTTACTGAACTTTGGAAAAGTTGTTTGAGTTTATATCAGTTCAATTCAGTCCAGTCACTAGGTCATGTCCAAGTCTTTATGACGCCATGGACCGTAGCACGCCAGGCTTCCCAGTTCATCTCCAGCTTGGGAGCTTGCTCAAACTCATGCCCATAGAGTTGGTGATGCCATCCAACCATCTCATCCTCTGTTGTCCCTTTATCCTCCTTCCTTCAATCATTTGCAGATTGTGGTCTTTCCAATAAGTCAGTTCTTTGCATCAGGTGGCCAAAGTTTGGATAGTCATTTTGAGTTTATACAGTCATTTAGATTAGAAACAATCTTTGCTAACATACTTACTTGCCAGGTAGCATAACAGTGGAAAGAAAAAAAATTAGCATCTTTTATCTATCTAATTGAAAATTGATACTTAATAAATCACATTCAATGTAGATACTTTAACTTGAAAAGTATTTTAAATGCTATGCTATACTGAACACCTTCATTCAGTATAATAATATTTGCAAGCATAATATAATGATGTGTTCATTGCCAGTAATAGCACTTATTTGTTAATCTGTAAAGTAATTCCAGGTGAAAAAAAAAAAAAAGGCAGTGATATCAAGTATATTTCAATGTCTGCAATGATATGTACCTTATGTTAGCCTTTTACTTCAACTAAATTCAATAGAAAAAATTGGGTGAAGAAACTATGGTTTTCCTTTCTTTTCTTCTTCCTGCCATGCCTCCCTTCCTTCCTCTTTTTATTCTTTTCTGAACAAATATATGATATTCTAAAGCAATAAAGATGAAACAGAAAATAAATTAGGTAGGATACCAGCTAACTCAACTTATATTTTATTAGAAAGAGGAACGGAATAAAGGAAAATAATCAGATGGTAATGAGTGCAATATGAAAATTTTTAAAAAAACACACAACCATAATTTGGTAAAGAGTAATGTAATAGCTTTCTTCTATTAGGTGGTTCAACAGATATTGAACCATACGTAGGCTAGAACCAGTAATGGTCAAAACTGAGAGCTCATTCAAAAGAGATGGCACAGCAGTGCAGTAACCTTGAGTGAACTAACCACTGACTACAGGCCAGTGTGGCTCTGAATGGAGGGAAGCCAATAAGGAAAATGAAACATAAGATGATATAGAAAATATATACATCAACTGATAATACACATCAGCTGATAATGTGTGTTCCAAGGTATGAGTATACATTTTATTCTAATTGCAAGAAGATAACTATTGGAAGATTTTAAGCAAATACAAAGTATTGTCTACTCTATAACTCCAAAATAACCTGACTACTTTGTGTGAAGTAATTTACAAGAGAAAAAGATGAGGAAAAAAACTCTAATGGGAAGTTCATAGAAATAGCCCAAGAGATAGTGATAGCTGGGACTAAGATTCTCATAGAGAAAAAAGATGAAGATGTGGAGATTTTAGTTTTGATCTGGAGCCTAAATCAACTGTGTTTGGAAATGAGTTCAATATGGGGAGTGAAAAAAATATGAGTGACATTTAGGTTTTATTTTAAGCAGCTTTAGTCTTTTTTGAAAGAAGTCATTACATGACTTAAAATAGCTTTGTTTTAGTCATATGTTTGAGGGGCCTAATGCAAGCACAAGTGTTAGTTGCTTGATTGCATCCAACTCTGCGACCACAGGAACTGTAGCCTTCCCGTCTTCTCTGTCCATGGAATTCTCCAGACAGAAATACTAGAGTGGCTATACTAGTTTGCAATCCCATAGTACAGTCACTATGGAGAACAGTGTAGTGATTGCTTAAAAAACTGGAAATTGAACTTCCATACAATCCAACAATTCCACTGCTGGGCATACACACTGAGGAAACAAGAATTGAAAGAGACATGTGTACCCCAATGTTCATCGCAGCACTTTTTACAATAGCTAGGACATGGAAGCAACTTAGATGTCCATTGGCAGATGAATGGATAAGAAAGTTGTGGAACATATACACAATGAATATTACTCAGCTATTAAAAAAAAATTTGAATTAGTTCTAATGAGGTGGGTGAAACTGGAGCCTATTATACAGAGTGAAGTAAGTCAGAAAGAAAAAACACCAATGCAGTATATTAATGCATATATATGGAATTTAGAAAGGTGGTAATGACGACCTATACACGAGACAGCAAAAGAAACACATATAAAGAATAGACTTTTGGACTCTGTGGGAGAAGGTGAGGGTTTGAGAGAATAGCATTGAAACATGCATATTACCATGTGTGAAATAGATGACCAGTCCAAGTTCAATGCATGAAACAGGGCGCTAAAAACTGGTGCACTGGGACAACTCAGAGGGATGGGGAAGGAAGGGTTTCAGGATGGGGGACACATGTATACCTTTGTGTACATGTATGACATGTACATACATGCCATATGTCATGCCAATATATTGCAAAACCACCACAATACTGTAAAGTAATTAGCCTCCAATTAAAATTAATAAATGAATTAAAGAAAAAACAAACAAGCAAACACTGGAGTGGGTTGTCATTACCTTCTCTAGGGGATCTTCCTGACCCAGGGATCAAACACAGGTTTTCTATATAGCAGGAAGATTCTTCACCTTCTGAGCCACCAGGGAAGCACTTGAGGTGCCTAATAGACACCTGTGTGAGGTTTCAAGTAGATAAAAGAATAACTTCTGCAGTTTAGAAGAATAGTGCAATCTAGACACAGAAATGTGAGTGCTAAAAGTGTGCAGAGCATATTTAAAGCCAGATAACTAGAAGAAGGTAAAAGAGAAAGTGGAAAAGCTGGCTTAAAATGCACCATTCAAAAAAACTAAGATGATGGTATCTGGTTCCATCGTTTCATGGCAAATAGATGGGGAAAAAATGGGGAAAGTGAGAGATTTTATTTTCTTGAGCTCAAAATCACTGCAGATGGTGAATGCAGTCATGAAATTCATTAAAAAACTGGAAATAGAACTGCCTTATGACCCAGCAATCCCACTGCTGGGCATATACACCAAGGAAACCAGAATTGAAAGAGACACGTGTACCCCAATGTTCATTGCAGCACTGTTTATAATAGCCCGGACATGGAAGCAACCTAGATGTCCATCAGCAGGTGAATGGATAAGAAAGCTGTGGTACATATACACAATGGAGCATTACTCAGCCATTAAAAAGAATACATTTGAATCAGTTCTAATGAGGTGAATGAAACTGGAGCCGATTATACAGAGTGAAGTAAGCCAGAAAGAAAAACACCAATACAGTATAGTAACACAAATATATATGGAATTTAGAAAGATGGTAATGATAACCCTGTAGGCGAGACAGCAAAAGATACACAGATGTATAGAACAGACTTTTGGACTCTGTGGGAGAGGGAGAGGGAGAGGGTAGGATGATTTGGGAGAATGGCATTGAAACATGTGTAATATCATGTAAGGAATGAATCATGAGTCTAGGTTTGATGCAGGATACAGGATGCTTAGGGCTGGTACACTGGAATGACCCAGAGAGATGGTATGGGGAGGGAGGTGGGAGGGGGGGTTCAGGACTGGAAACTCATGTACACCCGTGGTGGATTCATGTTGATGTATGGCAAAACCAACACAGTATTGTAAAGTAAAATAAAGTAAAATTAAAAAAAAATAAATTAAAATAAATAAATAAAAGATACTTGCTCCTTGAAAGAAAAGCTATGACTAACCTAGACAATATATTAAAAAGCAGAGACATCATTTTGTCAATAAAGGTCCATATAGTCAAAGCTATGGTTTTCCAAGTAGTAATGTATGGATGTAAGAGTTGGATTTTAAAGAAGGTTGAGCATGGAAGAATTGATGCTTTCAAAGTATGGTGCTCAAGAAGACTCTTGAGAGTCTCTTGGACAGCAAGGAGATCAAACCATTCCATCTCAAAGGAAATCAACCTTGACTATTCATTGGAAGAACTGATGCTGAAGGTGAAGTTCTGATACTCTAGCCACCTGATGCAAGCAGCCTACTCATTAGAAAAGACCCTGATGCTGGGAAAGATTGAAGGCGGGAGGAGAAGGATGCAACAGAGGATAAGATGGTTGGATGGCATCACCAATTCAATGGATACAAGTTTGAGCAAACTGCCAGAAATTGTGAAGGACAAGGAAGACTGCATACTGAAATTCATGGGGTTATGAAGAGTCAGACATGACTGAGTGACTTAACAACAACAACAATTAGATAGTATTTCTTTAAAAAAGCAAATATATATATCTCAAATGTAAGGGTGTTAAGACTAAACCCTGGGAAATTCTGACACTTAAAGTTTCATTTCAAGAGAACTCCCTGGGAATTAGATTCAAAAAATTAGTCATTGAGATATAAAGTAAACCAAGAGAATATATTGTTATTGATTGGAGAGAATAAAGGATTTCAAGAAGTGAATGGTAATTAAAAACAAATAGCCATTGATATGGGAAATATGTTAGTTGTTTCAATATCATGAAAGGATCAGATTTTCAGAGTAGATTGAGGGGAAAATGAATAAGAGAAGGGAGGAGGAAGAGGAGACTGAGATTTTAGAAAACTCAAGAAGTTAGCAGAGAAAGGTGAAAGAGTCTGGAGGGATATACATAAATTTTTCATTTTTAAAAATTTTATGTTTTCTCCCTCTCACTGGCTTTCTTTCCCTTTGTTTGTTTTTTCTTTCTCTCATTATTGCTAAAAGATAGAAATCTCAAGAATTTGTTTCTCATTGGAATAATATATCCATTAGGGACAGACATTAGGGATAAACTGGTGATGCTGGAGTAAGAACAACAACTAAGGAGCAAACTCATCTTGATGGCAAGAGGACCAGAGAATAAAGTGGAAGTGTAGAGTCTTTCAGGAACGTGGGAAGTCATCTATTTATTTATATCAGTAAAATTTATTCTTTTAGTTTATAGAATATGATGAATTAATGCCATTGTGGATGTTGTATTATCTTGCCCAGATTTTCCTCTTTAGGAAAAATGTATTCACTCTCACAGATGCTGGGGGAGTCAATGAATGGCAAGTTTTTAGCTTAGACTCAATCCATGGACTGGTTCTTCTGAAGAAACTAACTTCCCCCAAGTCTTGCCCCATTTTGTTTATACCATTCGTCCAATGACTGGTCAAAAATCTACCTCATTTGCCTCATATCTGAACAACTCTGTAGAAGAATCTCATGTTCCAGATTTCTCTACTGAATCATTTAAGAAATTTTCTAATGATTATTTTGCCAAATTTGTCAAATTGTTCTCCTTCCTCACACATGAGTATTAATCCTGAGAACACTCTCTAATAATCAGCTGTCAATAAACAGCCAGCCTAAGACAACAGGCACCAAAAATGACCTATAAAGAAGACCCTTGTAAAATTAAGATTTTGGAACTCTAAGTAATCTGACAATAAGAGCTCCACCACCTGTAGCAGCTATAGAAACACTGGTGGCTTCTGGGGTGGTAGTACAGAAATTGCTTAAATTTCCATAGGTATTGAACTTAGATGGTATTAGATAGAAATGAATGAAATAGTAATGTTTGGAAATTATAGGGAAATAATAACTATAAGAGATATGATGAAAGTGAAAGTGAAAGTCACTCAGTCGTGACTGACTCTTTGCCACCCCATGAACTATAGAGTCCATGGAATTCTCCAGGCCAGAATACTGGAGTGGGTAGCCTTGCTCTTCTCCAGGGATATTTCCAACCCAGGAATTGTACCCAGACCCCCTGCATTGCAGGTGAATTCTTTACCAACTTAGCCACAGGGAAGCCCAAGAGATATGATACAATGCACTCAAACTCAAATCCCCTGATTTCTTAGAATTTTGTGGCTTTTAGAAGTGTGTGTGTGTTAAAGGTTAACACTCCTCTCACACCTGAAGATGCTGCAATCTTCTGCCTTGAAACACAATGAGTTCTTCAATTAGGTTCAGTTCAGTCGCTCAGTCGTGTTCAACTATTTGCGACGCCATGAATCACAGCACGCCAGGCCTCTCTGTCCATCACCAACTCCCGGAGTTCACTCAGATTCACGTCCATCGAGTCAGTGATGCCATCCAGCCATCTCATCCTCTGTCATCCCCTTCTACCCCCAATCTCTCCCAGCATCAGAGTCTTTTCCAATGAGTCAACTCTTCGCATGAGGTGGCCAAAGTACTGGAATTTCAGCTTCAGCATCATTCCCTCCAAAGAAATCCAGGGCTGATCTCCTTCAGAATGGACTGGTGGGATCTACTTGCAGTCCAAGGGACTCTCAAGAGTCTTCTCCAACACTGCAGTTCAAAAGCATCAATTCTTCGGCACTCAGCTTTCTTCACAGTCCAACTCTCACATCCATACATGACCACTGAAAAAAACCACAGCCTTGACTAGACGGACCTTTGTTGGGAAAGTAATGTCTCTGCTTTTGAATATGCTATCTAGGTTGGTCATA
Source organism: Capra hircus (assembly GCF_001704415.2). Lineage (NCBI taxonomy): Eukaryota > Metazoa > Chordata > Mammalia > Artiodactyla > Bovidae > Capra > Capra hircus. The sequence goes on along the minus strand of NC_030831.1, from coordinate 17,029,001 downwards.
CTTTTCTTCCAAGGAGTAAGCGTCTTTTAATTTCATGGCTGTAGTCACCATCTGCAGTGATTTTGGAACCCCAAAAATAAAGTCTGAAAATGTTTCCACTGTTTCTCCATCTATTTCCCATGAAGTGATGGGACCAGATGCCATGACCTTTGTTTTCTGAATGTTGAGCTTTAAGCCAACTTTTTCACTCTTCTCTTTCACTTTAATCAAGAGGTTTTTTAGTTCCTCTTCACTTTCTGCCATAAGGTGGTGTCATCTGCATATCTGAGGTTATTGATATTTTTCCTGGCAATCTTGATTCCAGCTTGTGCTTCTTCCAGCCCAACCTTTCTCATGATGTACTTTGCATATAAGTTAAATAAGCAGGGTGACAATATACAGCCTTGACGTACTCCTTTTCCTATTTGGAACCAGTCTGTTGGTCCATGTCTGGTTCTAACTGTTGCTTCCTGACCTGCTTATAGGTTTCTCAAGAGGCAAGTCAGGTGGTCTTGTATTCCCATCTCTTTCAGAATTTTCCACAGTTTATTGTGATCCACACAGTCAAAGGCTTTGGCATAGTCAATAAAGCAGAAATATATGTTTTTTTCTGGAACTCTCTTGCTTTTTCCATAATCCAGTGGATGTTGGCAATTTGATCTCTGGTTCCTCTGCCTTTTCTAAAACCAGCTTGAACATCTGGAAGTTTACAGTTCACATATTGCTGAAGCCTGGCTTGGAGAATTTTGAACATTACTTTACTAGCATGTGAGATGAATGTAATTGTGTGGTAGTTTGAGCATTCTTTAGCATTGCCTTTCTTTGGGATTAGAATGAAAACTGACCTTTTCCAGTCCTGTGGCCACTGCTGAGTTTTCCAAATTTGCTGGCATATTGAGTACAGCACTTTCACAACATCATCTTTCAGGATTTGAAATAGCTCAACTGGAATTCCATCCCTTCCACTAGCTTTGTTCGTAGTGATGCTTTCTAAGGCCCACTTGACTTCACATTCCAGGATGTCTGGCTCTAGGTGAGTGATCTCACTATCATGATTATCTTGATTGTGAAGAATTTTTTGGTACAGTTCTTCTGTGTATTCTTGCCACCCCTTCTTAATAACTTCTGCTTCTGTTATTACTTTATTTATTTTCCTACCCAATAGATCCCCTCATCAAAAGGATTAAAACATAACATACCCTATTCAGATTCCTGGGAAAGGAAAGAGAACTTCCCTTGAAAGATCTAAAAGATGTAGCCTCCATATACAGGCAGAAGTCAGAAAAGTGTGTAAGGGACAGATCTTGAGGGTGATGATGCTGGTGGAGATGAGCATAAGTTTAGATAGTGAAATTTATTAACATAAGAACACTCTTTCATAACCCTGGAAAGGATCCTGGAATAAAATAGTAATTCATTGTTAGAATGGCCTTTGGAAACTTGGGGAAAAATGCCCAGTGAAAATGATACTGGAATGGCAAATGTACAGTGGCAGGTGAGTGAAGGAGAAATCAGTAGACTCAGAGACTGGATTCAGTTCAGTTCAGTCACTAAGTCACTTCCAACTCTTTGCAGCCTCATGGACTGCAGCATGCCAGGCCTCCGTGTCCACCACCAACTCCCAGAGTTTACTCAAATTCATGTCCATCAAGTCAGTGATGCCATCCAACCATCTCATCCTCTGTCGCCCCCTTCTCCTCCCCCCTTCAATCTTTCCCATCATCAGAGTCTTTTCAAATGAGCCAGTTCTGTGCATCAGGGGGCCAAAGTACTGGAGTTTCAGCTTCAACATCAGTCCTTCCATTGAATATTTAGGAATACTTTCCTTCAGGATAGACTGGCTGGATATCCTTCCAGTCCAAGGGACTCTCAAGAGTATTCTACAACATCACAATTTAAAAGCATCATTTTTTTTAAGCACTCAGCTTTCTTTTTTTTTTTTTTAATGTTTTATTTTTTATTTTTTTTTTAATTTTAAAATCTTTAATTCTTACATGCGTTCCCAAACATGAACCCCCCTCCCACCTCCCTCTCCATAACATCTCTCTGGGTCATCCCCATGCACCAGCTCCAAGCATGCTGTATCCTGCATCAGACATAGACTGGCGATTCAATTCTTACATGATAGTATACATGTTAGAATGTCATTCTCCCAAATCATCCCACCCTCTCCCTCTCCCTCTGAGTCCAAAAGTCCATTATACACATCTGTGTCTCTTTCACTGTCTTGCATACAGGGTCGTCATTGCCATCTTCCTAAATTCCATATATATGTGTTAGTATACTGTATTGGTGTTTTTCTTTCTGGCTTACTTCACTCTGTATAATTGGCTCCAGTTTCATCCATCTCATCAGAACTGATTCAAATGTATTCTTTTTAACGGCTGAGTAATACTCCATTGTGTATATGTACCACAGCTTTCTTATCCATTCATCTGCTGATGGACATCTAGGTTGTTTCCATGTCCTGGCTATTATAAACAGTGCTGCGATGAACATTGGGGTACATGTGTCTCTTTCAATTCTGGTTTCCTCGGTGTGTATGCCCAGCAGTGGGATTGCTGGGTCATAAGGTAGTTCTATTTGCAGTTTTTTAAGGAATCTCCACACTGTTCTCCATAGTGGCTGTACTAGTTTGCATTCCCACCAACAGTGTAGGAGGGTTCCCTTTTCTCCACACCCTCTCCAGCATTTATTGCTTGCAGATTTTTGGATCGCAGCCATTCTGACTGGTGTGAAGTGGTACCTCATTGTGGTTTTGATTTGCATTTCTCTAATAATGAGTGATGTTGAGCATCTTTTCATGTGTTTGTTAGCCATCCATATGTCTTCTTTGGAGAAATGTCTATTTAGTTCTTTGGCCCATTTTTTGATTGGGTCGTTTATTTTTCTGGAATTGAGCTGCAGAAGTTGTTTGTATATTTTTGAGATTAGTTGTTTGTCAGTTGCTTCATTTGCTATTATTTTCTCCCATTCAGAAGGCTGTCTTTTCACCTTGCTTATATTTTCCTTTGTTGTGCAGAAGCTTTTAATTTTAATTAGATCCCATTTGTTTATTTTTGCTTTTATTTCCAGAATTCTGGGAGGTGGATCATAAAGGATAAATAAAATTGACAAACCATTAGCCAGACTCATCAAGAAGCAAAGAGAGAAAAATCAAATCAATAAAATTAGAAATGAAAATGGAGAGATCACAACAGACAACACAGAAATACAAAGGATCATAAGAGACTACTATCAGCAATTGTATGCCAATAAAATGGACAACGTGGAAGAAATGGACAAATTCTTAGAAAAGTACAATTTTCCAAAACTGAACCAGGAAGAAATAGAAAATCTTAACAGACCCATCACAAGCACGGAAATTGAAACGGTAATCAGAAATCTTCCAGCAAACAAAAGCCCAGGTCCAGACGGCTTCACAGCTGAATTCTACCAAAAATTTCGAGAGGAGCTAACACCTATCCTCCTCAAACTCTTCCAGAAAATTGCAGAGGAAGGGAAACTTCCAAACTCATTCTATGAGGCCACCATCACCCTAATACCAAAACCTGACAAAGATGTCACAAAAAAAGAAAACTACAGGCCAATATCACTGATGAACATAGATGCAAAAATCCTCAACAAAATTCTAGCAATCAGAATCCAACAACACATTAAAAAGATCATACACCATGACCAAGTGGGCTTTATCCCAGGGATGCAAGGATTCTTCAATATCCGCAAATCAATCAATGTAATTCACCACATTAACAAACTGAAAAATAAAAACCATATGATTATCTCAATAGATGCAGAGAAGGCCTTTGACAAAATTCAACATCCATTTATGATAAAAACTCTCCAGAAAGCAGGAATAGAAGGAACATACCTCAACATAATAAAAGCTATCTATGACAAACCCACAGCAAACATTATCCTCAATGGTGAAAAATTGAAAGCATTTCCCCTAAAGTCAGGAACAAGACAAGGGTGTCCACTTTCACTGCTACTATTCAACATAGTTCTGGAAGTTTTGGCCACAGCAATTAGAGCAGAAAAAGAAATAAAAGGAATACAAATTGGAAAAGAAGAAGTAAAACTCTCACTGTTTGCAGATGACATGATCCTCTACATGGAAAACCCTAAAGACTCCACCAGAAAATTACTAGAGCTCATCAATGAATATAGTAAAGTTGCAGGATATAAAATCAACACACAGAAATCCCTTGCATTCCTATACATGAATAATGAGAAAATAGAAAAAGAAATTAAGGAAACAATTCCATTCACCATTGCAATGAAAAGAATAAAATACTTAGGAATATATCTACCTAAAGAAACTAAAGACCTATATATAGAAAACTATAAAACACTGATGAAAGAAATCAAAGAGGACACTAATAGATGGACAAATATACCATGTTCATGGATCGGAAGAATCAATATAGTGAAAATGAGTATACTACCCAAAGCAATTTACAAATTCAATGCAATCCCTATCAAGCTACCAGCCACATTTTTCACAGAACTAGAACAATAATTTCAAGATTTGTATGGAAATACAAAAAGCCTCGAATAGCCAAAGCAATCTTGAGAAAGAAGAATGGAACTGGAAGAATCAACTTGCCTGACTTCAGGCTCTACTACAAAGCCACAGTCATCAAGACAGTATGGTACTGGCACAAAGACAGACATATAGATTAATGGGACAAAATAGAAAGCCCAGAGGTAAATCCACACACATATGGACACCTTATCTTTGACAAAGGAGGCAAGAATATACAATGGAGTAAAGACAATCTCTTTAAGAAGTGGTGCTGGGAAAACCGGTCAACCACTTGTAAAAGAATGAAACTAGATCACTTTCTAACACCCCACACAAAAATAAACTCAAAATGGATTAAAGATCTAAATGTAAGACCAGATACTATAAAACTCCTAGAGGAGAACATAGGCAAAACACTCTCAGACATAAATCACAGCAGGATCCTCTATGATCCACCTCAGCTTTCTTTATAGTCCAACTCTCACATCCATACATGACTCCTGGAAAAACCATAACTTTGACTAGATGGACATTTGTTGGCAATGTAATGTCTTGGCTTTTTAATATGCTGTCTAGGTTGGTCATACTTATTCTTCCAGGGAACAAGCATCTTTTAATTTCATGGCTGCAGTCACCATCTGCAGTGATTTTGGAGCCCCCAAAATAATATCTCTCACTGTTTCCATTGTTTCCCCATTTATTTGCCATGAAGTGATGGGACTAGATGCCATGATCTTAGTTTTCTGAATGTTGGGTTTTAAGCCAACTTTTTTACTCTCCTCTTTCACTTTCATCAAGAGGCTCTTTAGTTCTTCTTCACTTTCTGCCGTAAGAGTGGTGTCACCTGCATATCTGAGGTTATTGATATTTCTCCCTGCAATCGTCATTCCATCTTGTGCTTCATCCAGCCTAGTATTTCTCATGATGATCTCTGCATGTAGGTCAAATATACAGGGTGACAATATACAGCCTCTATGTACTCCTTATCCCATGTGGAACCAGCATCTTGTTCTATGTCCAGTTCTGTTTCTTCCTGACCTGCATACAGATTTAACAAGAAGCAGGTCAGGTGGTCTGGTATTCCCATTTCTTTCAGAATTTTCCACAGTTTATTGTGATCCACACAATCAAAGGCTTTGGCATAGTCAATAAAGCATAAGTAGATGTTTTTTTCTGGAATTCTCTTGCTTTTCTGATGATCAAATGGATATTGGCATTTTGATCTCTGGTTCTTCTGCCTTTTTAAAATCTAGGTTGAACATCTGGAAATTCATGGTTCACATACTGTTGAAGTCTGTGTTGGAGAATTTTGAGCATTACTTTGCTAGTGTGTGAGATGAGTGAAAATGTGTGTTAGTTTGAGCATTTTTTGGCATTGCCTTTCTTTGGGATTGAAATGAAAACTGACATTTCCAGTCCTGTGGCCACTACTGAGTTTACCAAATTTGCTGGAATATTGAGTGCAGCACTTTCACAGTATCATCTTTTAGGATTTGAAACAGCTCAACTCGTATTCCATCATCTCCACTAGCTTTGTTTGCATTTATGCTTCCTTAGGCCCACTTGACTTCTCATTCCATAAGTCTGGCTCTAGATGAGTGATCACACCACTGTGATTATCTGGGTCATGAAGATCTTTTTTGTATATTTTTTTCTGTGTATTCTTGCCACCTCTTAATAGCTTCTGCTTCTGTTATGTCCATACAATTTTTGTCCTTTATTGTGCCCTTCTTTGCATGAAATGTTCCCTTGATATCTCTGATTTTCTTGTAGAGATATCTAGTCTTTCCCATTCTATTGTTTTTCTCTATTTCTTTGCACTGATCCCTGAGGAAGGCTTTCCTATCTCTCCTTGCTATTCTTTGGAACTCTGCATTCAAATGAGTATATCTTTCCTGTTCTCTTTTGCCTTCCACTTCTCTTATTTTCACAACTATTTGTAAGGCCTCCTCAGACAGCCACTTTGCCTTTTTGCATATCTTTTCCATGAGGATAGTCTTCATTCCTGCCTCCATACAATGTCACCTCCATCCATAGTTCTTTATGCACTCTATCAGACTAATCCCTTGAATCTATTTGTCATTTCTACTGTATAATCATAAGGAATTTTACTGGAGAAGAGAATGGCAAACCACTTCAGTATTCTTGCCTTGAGAACCCTATGTACAGTATGAAAAGGCAAAAATATAGGGCACTGAAAGATGAACTCGCCAGATGGATACATGCCCAATGTGCTACTGGAGATCAGTGGAGAAATAACTCCAAAAAGAATGAAGAGATGGAGCCAAAGTAAAAACAACATCCAGTTGTGGATGTGACTGGTGATGGAAGTAAAGTCTGATGCTGTAAAGAACAATATTGCATAGAAACCTTGAATGTTAGGTCCATAAATCAAGGCAAATTGAAAAGTGGTCAAACAGGAGATGGCAAGAGTGAGCATCGACAATTTAGGAATCAGTGAACTGAAATGGACTGGAATGGGTGAATTTAACTCAGATGACCATTATATCTACTACTGTGGGCAAGACTCCCTTAGAAGAAATGGAGTAGCCATTATGTTCAAGAAAAGAATGCAGTATTTGGATGCAGTCTCAAAAATAACAGAATGATCTCTTCTTGTTTCCAAGGCAAACCATTCAATATCACAGTAATCCAAGTCAATGCACTGACCAGTAATGCTGAAGAAGCTGAAGTTGAACGGTTCTATGAAGACCTCCAAGACCTTCTAGAACTAACACCCAAAAAGTTGTCCTTTTCATTATAGGGGGGTGAAATGCAAAAGTAGGAAGTCTAGAAATACCTGGAGTAACAGGCAAATTTGGCCTTGGAGTACAGAATGCAACAGGGCAAAGTCTAACAGATTAGCAATGGCTAATGCTAATATATATTTCCTTTTCTCTTTTGCCTTCAGTAGGAGGCAATATTGTTGCCTTTCAACAATAGGAGAATGCACTGGTCATAGCTTGCATAGTCTTCCAACAACACAAGAGAAGACTTTACACATGGACCTCACCAGATGATCAATACCAAAACCAGATTGATTATATTCTTTGCAGCCAAAGATAGAAAAGACCTATACAGTCAGCAAAAACAAGACTGGGAGCTGACTGTGGCTCATATCATGAACTCCTTATTGCCAAATTCAGACTTAAATTGAACAAAGTAGGGAAAACCAGTAGACCATTCAGGTATGACCTAAAGCAAATCCCTTACAATTATATAGCAAAAGTGACAAGTAGAGATTGGATATTTTACAGAAAATTAGCAAAAGTATAATATGACCATGAACCTAGAGAGAAATCTTTGTATCAAAACAATGAAGAATATACTGATGATAATGATCTTGGGATCATGAAGAAGCTCAGTGGTGGCTGTCCTCCTGTAGATCAGGGATGATGCCTGGAGATGCAGTTATACACCTGGGCTCATTGAACAATGGGGTTGATAGCATCCCCATATGGAAAACATCAGGCTTCAGTGTTTAACTTTTAATAATATCTAAGTCATAGTGACAGTCAGGGAATGCATATCTGTAGAGAGCTATGAAGATGGTTCATAGAGAAAGGCATCCCCATGGGCAAGATAGACAGGCTTCCAACAATATATTGCTAATGTACACAGAAAAGAGCAAATCAAGCATGGATAATCAGGAAGGTAAGGGCTTCTGTCTCAATTAAAAAAAAAAAAAGTCATGATTCCCTTACCAAAATTTCAGATTTCATCAACTTTTCTTTTTCTACTGTAATCCATTAACAGAAAGAGAAACTACTTGATCCCTGGGGAAAACAATCCTACAACACCATGGGAAATATATATGGTAATGATGCCTTCAGTCTTTCCCCAAAGAGATCAGACCAGATGAACAAGAACTGGCAAGTACATTGAAGGCCTTTGGGGAGACAATTCTCCATGGGTCTCTAGCGTTTCTGCATGTTAACAAGCAGAGGCACTGACTGAATTTGTTCTGGACTATCTTTTCAAGAATGTTTGTATGTCAATGAGAGTAGGAAAATGCAGTTTCTCTCCAGAACAAAGGGTAGGTCTGCTTTCTGTATAGGATAATAAAGACAAGTCCTCTCTGAGATATAGATCATGTAGGCTTACTTCTCATTTTAAAGAAATTTTGGTTCATTAAACTCAGGGTTCCTTCGTTATAATGCAAACCTACTGGTGCACAGCATTCACCAAGGTCCCTTCATAAGACCACAATACATTTAGTGGCAATGAAAACTGAGGCAAACATAGTGTTCACAATGCTTGCTAAGTTGTGGTTAACACAATCCTTCATCTCTGATACAGGGGTTCTGTGTCTTCATCTAGTATCCACAAAACTGTTACAAGCCAACAATTGCAACTTGTAAGTTGGAGGAAATCTCAAATCTTTTAAAGTTCTTAACAAGGACTTTGTAAGATTTAGAGACTTGCCACCTGAATAAAGTCTTTCCTGCTCAATATTCTGGAGCATAAAATATCAGTATATGCTTCACCTCCCTATATTAACAAGGAGGCATGATATCTCCTAGGTCTTTTTGGGTTCTAGAAACTATATTTTCTACACTTCAGAATACTCTTGAATATATCTGATGACATCAGAATATATTTGATGACATTAAAGTATGCCAAATATTTGGAAAGAGATTGGAAGAGATTCTGTAGCACAGAATTGGAAGATATTCTGTAGCACATCTAGGCTATGAAATATATGCAATGCCTCTTTTAGAGACAGATGCTGTATGGAGTACATAGAAACCCTAGTAGGAGAATCACAATGTAGCCCACTACATTGTGCACAACCATACCGGCTGTAACAGAATTATATGCCTTTCATAAAATATTTCCTTGGTTGAAATAAGGTAAGAGATAAACAACCATGTGCCATGAAGTGGGCTTAAGACCAGAAGTGTCCATTAAGAGCTAATATCACCAACATGTGTGGTTGGGTATTATCAATATTGATCTATTTTAAGATAAAAGAAGTACATTTAAATGAGTCACAGACAAGTGTGGAGGTCAAAAGTAAGATGCATTTGTAGATGTCCCAGATCCTTGTGTCACCTATTAGTGCCTCTTCCTTAGCCCACACCTATGATTATACGAGGCCAACCCCATATGACCAGCCAATAGAAGGAGAAAAAAGCCAAATTTATTCCATAGATTGATTGACTCAGTCCATGGGCACAAACCAAAAACAGACTGTAACTGCAATTCATTTCTTCTCAGAGATTTCCATAGAAGCAGTGGTGAGTAGAAACACCACCGATAATACATTACTTGACTGTTTGGAGCCATGGAACTGGAAGAAGAAAGGTAAGGAAATTAGGATGAGTCTGAAGAAGAAGCATGAGGAAAGACATATGTGTGTGGTCAAAACGTGTGAATATCTTTGTAATGCATGTTAATGCCAGTTGGAGAACATTTATTTCAGAAAAGTCACCACAAAACCTTGTAGACGGAGTAAGTTAGCTGATGTCAGGCACCTTTGGTGATTGGGCAACTAATGCAGAACTAGACAAAGCAAAGTAAGTTTATCATTTAAAAAAAAAATCTATCCACTACTTTTTCAATGCCTTGTGTATTCATTTCATCACTTTGATTAGATTAACATTCACTTGGCTAAAAGAACCCTGGCTCTGCTATGGGATTCCATCTTCTCAGTGGCCCTTTTCCCATCTTGATCATTACAACAATCTTTATGGAGAAATAGGCAAAAGATGCCCAAGATTGAAAGGATGAAATAGTCACAAAAGTTAATAAATTTGATAAAAGTCTTTATGCTTCTTAACCCTTGAACTGAAATCACTACATATATTCTTGAAACCATTTCCACACTTTTGATTGAGAGAACAGAGTCCACTGAACACTCATTTTGTTCCTCAGAAGATAGAATTGAAGAGTTAGGTACAGTGTAGGCAATATTTTTCTGTCATCTATAGAACATAAGAACACAGGATATAGGGTCCAAATGGTTATTGACCAAATGTTAGATTTAAGCATGGGCGAATAACTTAACCTTCTTGAATTTAAGTCTCTATTTAGTTTTTTTTTTTTTTTTTCCCCAAAGGGTTTAAGTAACATAATTTAAAGGAAATATTTATGCATGGTCCTCTATATACAAACCATTAAGAAATTTTAATCTAATGATGTTATTTGTAACTCCTATGCTAAAATAGGATTAGTGATGTTTAAAACAGAATGTTGTGAGGATTAAGAAGATAAATATACTTTTGTTACATTTGATATACCAAAATATTATTATATTTTAATTATTCTCTGGTGATATTATTAAAAGATGAATCTTATTTACATTATGATCACACTTTGTATTAACTCAGTATTTATTTAAACACATTTCTTATCTTCTTACCATGAAAATAATAATTCAACATTTTAACTGATAGTGTAGTACTATCAAACACAGTAGTTCAATCTTGGACTGACTAAAATTCTGTGATAATTCAGACAATGGTATATCGGAATAAACTTTGCATGGAATAAAAGTGTATTGATAAAATGGAGAAAGTAAGTAGTACCAAAAAGTGCTTAAGAGGACAAATCCTTGCAATTTTTAAGTTATTCCGGCCAATAGGAATAATATTAAGAACTGAAAATGTGTTCAGTTCAGTTCAGTTGCTCAGTTGTGTCCGACTCTTTGCGATCTCATGGACTGCAGCATGCCAGGCCTCCCTGTCCATCACCAACTCCCAAAGCTTGTTCAAACTCATGTCCATCGAGTCAGTGATGTCATCCAACCATCTCATGCTCTATTGTCCCCTTCTCCTGCCTTAAATCTTTCCCAGCATCAGGGTCTTTTCCAGTGAGTCAGTTCTTCACAGCAGGTGGCCAAAGTATTGGAGCTTCAGATGCATCATCAGTCCTTCCAATGAATACTCAGGACTGATTTCCTTTAGGATAGACTGGCTGGATCTCCTTGCAGTCCAAGGGACTTTCAAGAGTCTTATTCAATATCCCAAAGTTCAAAAGCATCAATACTTTGGCACTCAGCTTTCTTTATAGTCCAAATCTCACATCCATTCATGACTACTGGAAAAACCATCACCTTGACTAGATAGATCTTTGTTGAAAAAGTAATGTCTTTGCTTTTTAATATGCTGTCTAGGTTGGTCATAGCTTTTCTTCCAAAGAACAAGTGTCTTTTAATTTCATGGCTGCAGTCACCTTCTGCAGTGATTTTGGAGCCCAAGAAAATAGTCTCTCACTGTTTCCATTGTTTCCCCATTTATTTGCCATGAAGTGATGGGAAAGGATACCATGATTTTAGTTTTCTATGTGTAGGCACTAACCAAATTGTTTTATTTACAATGTGTAGTCACTACCTAAATTGTTTATTTTTATCAGTGTTATACATGCTTCTAGTTTGTATTTTCTAAAATATCATAGATATGCAACAAGTTTTAAAGAATTCACTATTTAAAAAGAAGTTTTCTGACCCCCTTTCCACATCCACATTTATTTTTCATTGTTGTTGTTGAGTCATTAAATCCCATCCAACTTTTGGAGATCTCATGGGCTATAGCATGCCAGGTTCCTCTGTCCTCCACTGTCTCACAAAGTTTTCTCAAATTCATGTCCACTGAGTTAGTGATGTTATTTAGCCATCTTATGCTCTGCTATTGCCTTTTCCTTTTGCCTTCAATTTTTCCCAGCATCAGGGAATAGGCCTGAGGAATCTGCACCAATGAATCTGCTCTTCACATCAAGGGACCAAAGTATTGGAACTGCAGCGTCAGCCATAGATCTTCAGTGAATGTTGAGTTGATTACCAGAGTTGACTGGTTCAGTCTCCTTACTACCCAACAGACTCTCCAGAGTCTTCTCCAGCACCACAATTTGAAAGCATTAATTTTTTGGTGCTCAGCCTTCCTTATGGTCCAATTCTCACATCAGTATTTGAATGCTGAAAAACTAACAAATAAACAAAACATAGCTATGACCATACAGACTTTTGCCAGGGAAGTGATATCTCGGCTTAATATTCTGCCTAAGTTTGTCATATCTTTCCTTCCAGAGAGCTAGCATTGTTTAATTCTGTGACTTCAGTCACTGTCCACAGTGATTTTGGTGCCCGAGAAAATAAAGTCTCTTACCGTTTCCATTTTTTCCCGTTTATTTGGCATGAATTGATGAAACTAGATGCCATGACCTTACTTGTTGTTGTTGTTGTTTTCTTTTTCTAATGTTAAGTTTTAAGCCAGCTTTTTCACTCTCCTCAGTCACCCTCATCAAGAGGCTCTCTAGTTGCTCTTTATTTCGGCTATTAGAGTGGCATCATCTGCGTATTTCAGGTTACTGATATTTTTCCCAGTAATCTTGACTTCAGCTCGTGATTCTTCCAGCCTTGCATTTTGCATGATATACTCTGCATCAGTTCAGTTCAGTCGCTCAGTCATGTCCGACTCTTTGCGACCCCATGAATCGCAGCATGCCAGGCCTCCCTGTCCATCACCAACTCCCGGAGTTCACTCAGATTCATATCCATCGAGTCAGTGATCCCATCCAGTCATCTCATCCTCTGTCGTCCCCTTCTCCTCCTGCCCCCAATCCCTCCCAGCATCAAAGTCTTTTCCAATGAGTCAACTCTTCGCATGAGGTGGCCAAAGTACTGGAGTTTCAGCTTTAGCATCATTCCTTCTAAATAGGGTGACAATATACAGCCTTGTCATACTCCTTTCTAAAGTTTGAACCAATCCATTGTTCCATGTCCAGTTCTAACTATTGCTTCTTTACCTTCATACAGGTTTATCAGGAGACAGGTAAGTTGGTCTGGTATTCCCATCTCTAAGAATTATCCACAGTTTGTTGTGACCCACAAATTCAAAGATTTTAACATAGTCAATGAAGCAGAAGTTTTCTGCTTGTTTTCTCTGTGATCCAACAGATGTTGGAAATTTGATCTCTGGTTCCTTTGCCTCTTCAAAACTCAGCTTCTTCTGTATATTCTTGGCTTGGTGGTAATGAATCATACACATATAAATATATATGTATGTATAAACTCCAACTTTATTACTCTGTTAATGGACACAAGTCACTTCCATGTTTTGTCTATTGTAAATAGTGCTGCTATGAATATTAACGTATATCATCTTTTTGAATTAAGATTTTCATTTTTTTTTTCTGTGTATATACCTAGGAGTTGAATTGCTGCATCATATGGTAGTTCTAGGGCTTCCAAGGTGGTGCTAGTGGTAAAGAACCCACCTGCCAATGCAAGAAACATAAGAGACATGAGTTCAATCCCTGGGTCAGGAAGATCCCCTTGAAAAGGGAATGGTAACCCAATTCCTGGACAGAGGAGCCTGGATGACTGTCTATAGGGTCATGAAAGAGTCAGACATGATTGAGGCAACTTGGCATGTATGCATGGCACTTCTATTTTAATTTATTTGAGAAGCCTCCATACTATTTTCCATAGTGGTTGCATCAATTTATATCCCTATCAACAGTATACTGTAGTTTTCTTTTCTCCACACCCTAGCCATCATTTATTATTTGAAGACTTACTGATAATAAAATTACTAATTTTCACCAATGTAAGGTGATATGTTATTGTGGTTTTGATGTGCATTTGTGTAATAATTAATAATGTTGATGATCTTTTTATGTGTTTGTTGACCATGGGGGAAATGTCTACTCAGGTCTTCTGCTCATTTCTTCATTAGATAATTTTTTGATATTAAGTTGTATGATCTATTTATATATTTTGGACATTAATCCCTTGTTGATCATTTAATCTTCAAATATTTTTTGTCATTCTGCTTTCCTTTGATTTTGTCAATGTTTTCCTTTGTTGGGCAAAATCTGCTAAATGAACAGAATCCCATTTGTTTATTTTTGCTTTTATTTCTTTTACCGTAAGAGACAGATCAAAAAATACACATATATTGCTACTATCAATGTCAAAGAAAGTTCTTAATCTCATTATTTTACCCATGTAGCTGTCCAGTAAGATACCTACTTGAGGGAAAATGGGGAGAGAAAGATTAAGATCTCCTTTTTCCAAAGAATCACAAAATAATAATAATAATAAAAAAACCCAAAAACATTATTTAGAGATGCAGGAGAAAACAGAAAATAGACCTTTTAAAAAAGAAAAAAAGTTATTTTCTCTGTACAATAAGATAGTGCAGAAGACCAGAGATCTTGTCAAGAAAATTGTAAATATCAAGAATGAGCATAATAAAGGACAGAAATGGTAAGGACCTAACAGAAGCAAAAGAGATTAACAGGAGGTAGCCAGAATACATAGAAGAACTGTACATAAAAATGTCTTAATGACCTGAATAACCATGGATGATGTGGTCACTTACCAAGAGCCAGACATTCTGGAGTTTGAAGTCAAGTGGGCCTTACAAAGCATTACAATGAACAAAACTAATGGAGGTAATGGAGTTCCAGCTGGGCTACTTCAAATACTAAAAGATGATGCTGTTAAAGTGCTTCACTCAATATGCCAGCAAGTTGGAAAACTCAGCAGTGTTCACAGGACTGGAAGGGGTCAGTATTCATTCCAATCCAAAAGAAAGGCAATACCAAAGAATGTTTGAACTACCATACAATTGTGCTCCTTTCACATGCTGGCAAGTATGGTTGAAATCCTTCAAGCTGAAGCTAGGCTTCAGCTCTATGTGAACAAAGAACTTCCAGATGTACAAGCTGAGTTTTGAAGAGGCAAAGGAACCAGAGATCAAATTTCCAACATCTGTTGGATCACAGAGAAAACAAGCAGAAAACTTCTGCTTCATTGACTATGTTAAAATCTTTGAATTTGTGGGTCACAACAAACTGTGGATAATTCTGAGATGGGAATACCAGACCAACTTACCTGTCTCCTGATAAACCTGTATGAAGGTAAAGAAGCAATAGTTAGAACTGGACATGGGACAATGGATTGGTTCAAACTTTAGAAAGGAGTATGACAAGGCTGTATATTGTCACCCTATTTAGAAGGAATGATGCTAAAGCTGAAACTCCAGTACTTTGGCCACCTCATGCGAAGAGTTGACTCATTGGAAAAGACTTTGATGCTGGGAGGGATTGGGGGCAGGAGGAGAAGGGGACGACAGAGGATGAGATGGCTGGATGGGATCACTGACTCGATGGATATGAATCTGAGTGAACTCCGGGAGTTGGTGATGGACAGGGAGGCCTGGCATGCTGCGATTCATGGGGTCGCAAAGAGTCGGACATGACTGAGCGACTGAACTGAACTGATGCAGAGTATATCATGCAAAATGCAAGGCTGGAAGAATCACGAGCTGAAGTCAAGATTACTGGGAAAAATATCAGTAACCTGAAATACGCAGATGATGCCACTCTAATAGCCGAAATAAAGAGCAACTAGAGAGCCTCTTGATGAGGGTGACTGAGGAGAGTGAAAAGCTGGCTTAAAACTTAACATTAGAAAAAGAAAACAACAACAACAACAAGTAAGGTCATGGCATCTAGTTTCATCAATTCATGCCAAATAAACGGGAAAAAATGGAAACGGTAAGAGACTTTATTTTCTCGGGCACCAAAATCACTGTGGACAGTGACTGAAGTCACAGAATTAAACAATGCTAGCTCTCTGGAAGGAAAGATATGACAAACTTAGGCAGAATATTAAGCCGAGATATCACTTCCCTGGCAAAAATCTGTATGGTCATAGCTATGTTTTGTTTATTTGTTAGTTTTTCAGCATTCAAATACTGATGTGAGAATTGGACCATAAGGAAGGCTGAGCACCAAAAAATTAATGCTTTCAAATTGTGGTGCTGGAGAAGACTCTGGAGAGTCTGTTGGGTAGTAAGGAGACTGAACCAGTCAACTCTGGTAATCAACTCAACATTCACTGAAGATCTATGGCTGACGCTGCAGTTCCAATACTTTGGTCCCTTGATGTGAAGAGCAGATTCATTGGTGCAGATTCCTCAGGCCTATTCCCTGATGCTGGGAAAAATTGAAGGCAAAAGGAAAAGGCGATAGCAGAGCATAAGATGGCTAAATAACATCACTAACTCAGTGGACATGAATTTGAGAAAACTTTGTGAGACAGTGGAGGACAGAGGAACCTGGCATGCTATAGCCCATGAGATCTCCAAAAGTTGGATGGGATTTAATGACTCAACAACAACAATGAAAAATAAATGTGGATGTGGAAAGGGGGTCAGAAAACTTCTTTTTAAATAGTGAATTCTTTAAAACTTGTTGCATGTCTATGATATTTTAGAAAATACAAACTAGAAGCATGTATAACACTGATAAAAATAAACAATTTAGGTAGTGACTACACATTGTAAATAAAACAATTTGGTTAGTGCCTACACATAGAAAACTAAGGTCTTAATGACCGATGATGTCATCACTCCCCTAGAACCAGATATTCTGGAGTGGAAAATTAAAGAAGACTTGCTCCTTAGAAGAAAAGTTATGACAAACCTAGACAGTGCATGAAAAAGCAGAGACATTACTTTGCCAACAAAAATCCATACAGTCAAACCTATGGTTTTTCCAGTAGTCATGTATGGATGTGAGAGCTGGACCATAAAGAAGTGTGAGAGCTGAAGAATTGATGCTTTTGAACTTTGGTGCTGGAGAAGACTCTAGAGAGTTCCCTGGACAGCAGGGAAATCAAACCAGTAAATCCTAAAGGAAATCAACCCCAAATAATCATTGAAAGGACTGATGCTGAAACATTAAGCTCCAATACTTTGGCTACCTGATGCAAAGACTCAACTCATTGGAAGACCCTGATGCTGGCAAAGATTGAGGGCAGGAAAAGAAGGGGACACCAAAGGATAAGATGGTTGGATGGCACCATCGATTTAATGGACATGAGTTTGAGCAAGCTCTAGGAGATACTGTAGGACAGGGAAGCCTGGTGTGCTTCAGTTCATGGGGTTGCAAAATGTCAGACATGACAGCTACACACACACATATTTAATTCATTATTTAGTTTTAGTATTAATTCAATATTTAGTTCAGTTTCAATTCAGTTGCTCAGTTGTGTACTCATCCATAAAAAATATTGAAATTCTTCCATTTCCAGCTGCTTGGATGGATCTAGAGAATATTATCTTTGTGAAATAAGTCAGACAGAAAAAGACAAATGCTGCATGATACCACTTATATGCAGAATCTAAAAATTAAAACAAATGTATATACCAAAACAGAAACAGATTTACAGATATAGAAACTAGAGCTAGTGGTTACCATTGGGGAGAGGGAAGAAGGAAGGGATTAAGAAATATAAATTGCTATATTTAAAATAAATTAGCAATAAGGATATATTATATAGCACAGAGAATTATAACCATTATCTTTTAACAACTTTTATTAAAGTTATTTATAACTAATATTAGATATATGATATTATTATAACATATAAATATCTTAGTATAATGTATATTATAATATAATGTATTATATAAGTATAATCTGTAAAAATACTGAAAATAAAATTACTGAAAATCTGTAAAACTACTGAATCACTATGCTGTACACTTGAAACTATGATACAATAATCAAGTAACTTCAGCAAATATATATAGTCATATATATGTTTATGTTATTTGCACTGCTTCTATATCTCCATCATCTAAAAATAATTGTCACCATTTGGATTATATCTGTAGTAAATAATTTAAATATTTAATACTTTTTGCCTTTGAGTTAATATTTTTCCCTTTTCTCTTGTATATTTTTAGTTTTTTTAAGTTAATTTTCTACTTAAATTGTTTTCATCCTTTCCTTATTTTGTTGAAATTTTGTTTTAATACATTAAGATCCTTTAGGAATATTTTTTATGTCATCTTCTCATCTTCTGATTTGTTTCAGTCTTGTTGAATGGTGTCTAGAACTTCTAGAACTCTAGAACTGCTGTCCACTTATCTTTCCAGTAAGTGGAAATGCCCCTTCATCATCATCCAAGGAATTTCCTCTGCTTCTCTAATTTGTGTCAGAAGCAATGTACCATTTTGGCATATTTAATTTTGTGTTTATTTTCTTGTTTTTTCAAGGCATATTATACCATCATTTTGTAAGAAAGGGCCATGGAAAGAATATTTTAGCAATCTCACATGTCAAAATATCTTTATTCTACCTTTGCTTTTGATTGACAGGGATGAGTTACAGTGTCATATATTGGAAATAATTTCATCTCAGAATTTTAAAAAACTTTTCCACATTGTCTTTTATTTTTTCAGTTTTATTTGTTTTATTTTATTTTAAGTAATTTAATGCCATTTTGATTCCAATTTTGTGTATGCAAACTTACTTACTTGATGCCCACATCATTTTTAAATTCAAAATATTGTGCTTTTGTAAAGATATATATTCATTTGTTTTCTTGAGCCCTTTCAACCTGGAAGCTCACCTTACTTGGTTCTCTAGAATTACTTTTATTGGAATAAAATTGCTTTACAATGTTGTGCCAGTGTCTGTTGTACAGTGAAGTCAATCAGCTATATGTATGCATATATCCCCTCCCTCTTGGTCTAGTCTCCTACCTCCTCATCCCAGTCATCTAGGTCATCAAAGGGCACTGAATTGAGCTTCCTGTGTTGTATGGCAAGTTCCCACTATCTTTTTTTTTTTGATTCCTTTGTTTTCTATGTTTATTCACTTTTGAACGCTATTATGCAGATGTTGGATTTCTTGTACTGGTCTTATAATTTTCATATTGTTTCTCTATTGTTTCAGCCTCATTCTTTTGCTCCTTTTTTATGAGATTATTTTTCAAAATTATTTTTCCATCTTTTTATTACAATTTTTTCATTTCTTCTATTGCAATTTTTATTTCCTTAAGCTCATATTTATTCTTTTAAATTGTCTCCTTCCTATTTCAAGGATTATCTACCTTTAGTTTACCCGGAAACTGATCTTCTTTTTTATTCCTTAGAGTAGTAAATATATTTCCTGCATAGTCTCTTTTCCCACCTTTTTGTTCTTATTTGTTTATTTGTTCTGGCTTCTCTCCTGTTTAACACTTGTTATCTTCTTGTAACATAATATTACAAGAAAATACCTAGAGAGTATCTGAATTCATTGGATGGGAATCTTCAACTCTTAATGTCCACATAGGGTATTTTATTTCTTTTTATTTCACTGAGCAATCATCTGTCTAGATCAGCACATTTAGAAAATTTCCCATGAGCCAGTCATGTTTCTCAGAAAAATCCCCTGATTTCTTCTGCCGCCTAGTCAGCAAATTGGCTGAAAGTCCTGTGATTAGGTTGGAAAAGAAGGCTAAGAGTTCTAATGACCACTAACATCATTGGCTACAGTATGGTGCACCTTCCCACAATTGTATTCAATAGTATCCTATGTAGATACTACTGCTTACCATTTTTTAGAGCATAAAATTCCAGTCTTCTAATAGGCTGAGAGGTGGTAGTTACTTTACTATGCAAATTTGATGAAGGAATCTGAGAAGAGTTTAAGTCAGTGTTTCTCAATGGGAGATGTTTATTGACATTTGGGACTGGACAATTCTCCATTAGGTGCGACTATCACATATAGTGCAGAAATATATCATCATTGATCCTAGTCTACCAAATGCCAAAAGCATCCCTTCCTTCATCATTGTACCATCCAATACTGCTGCCCACTACTCCCTGGAGAGGACACTGTCTAGGTTGAGAAGTGATTTCTGAACACACTTTTCAATGTTTTTGCATTATTCCCAGTATAAATCCCTCCCAAAGATACCATTGATTCTTGAGGTTTTTAACATTTCTGCTAGAGTGAGGTTTATAGAATTTCTTCATGTTAATTGAATTGCTTCTTTAATTTATCCAGTGCTAGTTTTGAATTTGGCTTTTTGAGGTCTAAGCATTTAGTATCTATCAACTTTCCAGAGCCCAAAATGTTATTGCTGTTGTTTCCCCTTTATTTTTCCTTTTGTTAGTTGGTATATTCTTAAAAGATTCCCTTATTGTCATTTTAGTGAGGGCTCAGCACAGAATAGAAGCTAATGAACACATCCAATCTATTCTCTTTAGCTTCTGCTGTAAATCCCTTTCATGTACTGTTTCATTTCTGTCCATAAAAACTATCTGAGGAAAGAACTCATTTTGTGTTTTAGCCAAGGAACCTGAGGCCTTCAGGTATACTCCTTGACTACGTAGTCCAGCTGTTAAGAAACAGAAGCACATTTTAAGCCAATGATCTGACACTCTGCTGCCTGCTTTCAGAGGTTTTTTGAGGAATGTTTGTTAGCCTGTGGGAAATGGGTGAGCATAATGTGGAGAGGAGCCTGGGGGTAAGCTGCGGTTTCAAGAATTGAAGTATGAATCCTCTCCCAACTTATCACAGGCCATGAAGAATTAGAGGCTCATTTTCCTTTGGTCCTCTAAACCTTGCTATTATAAATGAGCAGAGCCCTACATGGCCTAGAATGTCAGCTTGTTTTACAAAATCTCTTTAGACTGTGCCATTTGTGAATGACCTTTACCACCCCACTTTCCTTTGCTTGGGCTCCATTCCTTCTCTCTGTTACTCATTATTGGATGGAAAATTTTAAATATCACTTTTTGAGGCAGTCAACTATCCCTTAGAAAGTAGTAAGTGAAGTGAAGTGAAGTCGCTCAGTCATGTCTGACTCTTTGCAACCTCGTGGACTGTGGCCGACCAAGCTCCTCCATCCATGGGAATTCTCCAGGCAAGAATCTGAAGAGGGTTACCATTTCTTTCTCCAGGGGATCTTCCTGACCCAGGGATCAAACCTGGGTCTCCCGCATTGGAGGCAGATGCTTTAACCTCTGAGCCACCAGGGGAAGACCTAGAAAGTAGTAAACTATCTCCTAAAACTAATTCCCTTACACAAAAATCACTGCTTACATTTTTAGGGAATTTCACTCCTCTGAATCCCATATGAGAGACCTACAAGTTTATAGATTCTTTTATTTTAAAAACAGTTGAACTATATTCTGAAAAGCATCCACCCCACATGTTACTTTTTTGTATATGAGAACTAGAAAGACTAACATTTTTCCCCAGGACTTTTAAAATATGCTTTTGAAAAAGAGCCTTTGAAGCTACTGTAGGCAAAAGTTATTTTAAGTCTCTGTTACCATGTTTTTTTTTTTTTTTCCTTCTGTTCTAATGAACAAGTGAACTTCTAAAAATTTCAGCTTCTAATAGTGGCTATGAGAAAGAAACTAGAAATAAAGCTGTGTGGAGGTTTGCTCTATTTCATGGGACTTTCTAGAGGATTCTCTATTGATAGAATAGAATAACTTCAACATTCACCAATTTTTCTCCTGATATATTGTATAGCTCAGGCCATCTGCAGTAGGTTTTCTTTACTTATTATGCTGTGATGATTAATTTTTTGTGTCCAGTCGTTGGGGTGCCCTGATATTTGGTCAGGATTATTAATATGTATTTTTGAGGATATTTTGGATGGGATTAACATTTAAATTGATAAATCAAGTAAAGCAGATTGCCCTCACTCTTGTAGATAGGCCTCAGATAATCCACTGAATATCTGAATAGAAGAAAAAGGTCACCTTTTCTTATTACCCTGAGTAAGAGAGAATTCTTCCTGTTAGACTGATTCATTGGAGACAAAAACTTTTTTCTTGTCTTTGAACTTACACAGAAACATTAGTTCTTCCTGGGTTTCAAGCCTAATGGCCTTCAGACTGGAACTACACCACTGACTCCCTGTTCTTTAGATCTTCAGCCTTGAGCTGGTATTAACAATCACTTCTCCTCAGTCCCCAGACTGTCAACTTGCCCTGGAGATCATAGGATTCATCATCATCAATAATTGCATACGCTAGCTGGGTAGCTATTCATATATATTGTATATAATTCATGTATATATATATATATATATATATATATATATACATACATACATATATAGAAGCCCAGGTGGCATAGTAGTAAAGAATCGACCTGCAAATGCAGTGGACTCGAGAGATGCAGTTTGATACCTGGGCCAGGAAGATCCCTTGGAGGAGGAAATGGAAACCCACTCCAGTGTTCTTGCCTGGAAAATTCCATGGATTCCATGGACAGAGGAGCCTGATGAATCCATGGGATCACAAAGTGTGGGACACATCTGAGCACTATCCACACACACACACACAGACACATATGTATATATGTATATTTCCTATTGGTTCTATTTCTCTGGAGAACACTATAATATGTATATGTTAGAGAGCGGAGATTTAATGGAGAGGAGGAAAAATCATGTAAACTTTAAGGATGATGCACACTTTTCCTTTCAGAATAAAAGATGCCCAGTGCCATGGTGCAAGCTGCACCAGTAAACCCAGCATGGTCTTCAGACCAGAGTTCTGTGAAATGTCATACTGTCCACAGAATTATCACTTCACTGGATTATAACAAGTCAAATATTTAATTTATCTGCAGGTCAAATCAGCATCCTAGCTTTGCTTGTTACATGAAAGCATTTTTTCCTCTTAAATTTGAATCAGAAGAAAGCAATATTTTTTTTCTTTCCATTTTATCAGTGATTTTATAAATTTAAGGATCCGAAGAAGATGTATTATAAATATATAATTGTGTAAAAGTCCTGTTTTCTGCCATTTGATATATCAAAAAGTATAAGAAATCATACATCAGAAGGGTTGAATTTAAATGCCAGCTCTTTACCTGTTAGTTACACTAATTAAGCTTAATCACTTATCCTGTGTTTTATCTTCTTCTTTTTAAAATATTTAGCTATTTGGCTGTGTTCAGTCATAATTGCAGCATGTCGGTTCTATTTACCTGATGAAGTATTGAACCCAGGGCCACCTGCATTAAGAGCACAGAGTCTTAACCACTGGACCACTAGGGAAGTCCTCTCTCTCTTTTTTTTTTTCTGTTAACTATAGAAACTACTACCTTACACTGATTTTCTTATGAAGCACTTATGAAAAATAAGAGAGACAACGTATACGAAGGGGCTTCCCTGGTGGCTAAGATGGTAAAGAATCTAAAAGTACATGCAATATATTTTGATAATTACCATTAATACATTTTAATATCAAAAAGTAAAGGAATCAAAGGAATGGAAAATAATTTTGCTAAGAGGGGAAAGAAAGAGTTTTGTCAGTACAAAAAGAAGATGGATATCATTCATATCAAAAGTTCAAAGTTATGACATTTCCTTTCCTATATGAGCCTGTGCATGCTTAGGGTGATGGTTTAGTCGCTAAGCTGTGTCAGCTATTGTGACCCCATGGACTGTAGCCTGCTGGGATCCTCTATTCATGGGATTTCCCAGATACTGGAGTGGGTTGTGGTATCCCTCTCCAGGGGATCTTCCTGACCCAGGGATCAAACCCATGTCTCCTGCATCTCCTTCACTGGCAGGCAGGTTCTTTACCATTGAGCCACCAGGGAAATTAGACCTAATATTTGTGCCTGCAAACGTGTAGATATCTGTATCTACAAGCGTGTAGATTTACACAAGCAGATTAGAACTGTTTGCTCCCTTTCTCTGAGCTTAGCTGGAATGGTTCCAGAGTGAAAGGGATCCTGATTAATCCCCCAAACCACCTGCAGGCCTAAACACAAAGGGAATTAGCTCAAAAAGCCTGAAAAAGACTCAAAGATCACAGAATGTTAGAGCTAGAAGCAATTATCAAATCCAGCTCTCCCTACCCCCATTTTGCAAACTTCTCAGACGCAGAGAGTTTTGAGTTATCTACTCAAGCACATTGGGGTAAATGAGAGAGCAGGGATTCCAAGTGGGCTTCATAACTGTCCATCCATGGCCCACCTATTCTCCTCATCTCATACTGCTCTGGCAGTAGAGGATGCAGTCAGGATCTGCTGCCAGTGGCTTCCTTGACACCTTCTCAGCTCAGCTCAGTTTGCACATGAAAAATATTTCTGGCCTGGAGCTTGGTTAACAGCTGTTTGGAAAGAGGACACAAAAACTGTCTTTTGGACCTTGGAGAAAGATGATGATTAGAGTAGTGGAAGATACAAAAAAATATGAGCTAGTTTCATTTTCTGAGAACTCATTTCTTGGAAAAGTCACTCTCCAGGTTCAAGTGGGTGTGGGAAGGAAGTGTGTTCCACTTATGGTACCTGTTCCTGGTCTTTTTCCTGTCTCCATATCTTTGTTTTTTCCAGAATGTCATATAGTTGGAGTCACATGGCCTTTTCAGACTGACTCTTCCACTTAAAAATGTGCAGTTAAGGCTCCCCCATGTCCGGTTTCCTGGATTGATAGCACATTTGTTTTCAGTGCTGAATAAGAGTCAACTGTGTGGATGTACATCAATTTACTTATTCATCAATTGAAGGATGTTTGGTCACTTCCAAGTTGGCAGTTGTGAATAAAGCTGCTATTACTATCCATGTGCACGTTCTTTTGTGAACATAAGTTTTCAAGTTCTCTAGGTAAATATCAAGGATTATGATTTTTAGATCATATGACAAGAATATGTTTACTCTTATAGGAGATGCCTATAAGACTGTCTTCCAAAATATCTGAACATTCTTCATTTCCACCACTTGGATGAGAGTCCTATTGATCCACATATTAACCAGCATTTGGTGTTGTCAGTTTTCTAGATTTTGGCTAATAGGTATGCAGTGATATCTTATCAATTTAATTTGCATTTCCCTGATGACATATGAATTGGAGTATCTTTTCATATGCCTCTTGATCATGAGTATATGTTCTTTGGTGACATGTCAAGTTAAGATCTCTAGCTTATTCTTTAATTGATTGTTTGTCCTCTTAATACTGAATTTAAGAATTCTTTCTCTGTTTTGGATATCAGTCCTTTATCAGATGTGTCTTTTGTAAATATTTTCTCCCAGTCTGTGGCTTCTCTTCTCATTCTCTTGACAGTGTCACTGAGCAGAGCAAAATTTTTAATTTTAATGAAGTCTGCTTATTGATTCTTTCTTTCATGGACTGTGAATTTGACAATGTATCTAAAAGTCATTGCCATATTCAATCTAAAATATCTACTATGTTATCTTCTAGTTTTATCACTACCGGCTGCAGTCCATGGGGTCGCGAAGAGTCGGACACTTCCTGAGTGACTTCACTTTCACTTTTTACTTTCATGCATTGGAGAAGGAAATGGCAACCCACTCTAGTGTTCTTGCCTGGAGAATCTCAGGGACGGGGGAGCCTGGTGGGCTGCCGTCTATGGGGTCGCACAGAGTCGGACACGACTGAAGCACCTTAGCAGCAGCAGCAGTAGCAATTTTATACTCTATGTTTAGGTCAGTGATATATTTTGAGTTAATTTTTGTAAAAAGTATATAAAGTCTTTGTCTAGTTTTTTTTTTTTTTGATATGTGGATAGCTACTTGTCCCAGTGTAATTAATTGGATGCTTCTTCTTAACCAGACATTATGAAACAAAGGACTTTGGAATTAGCTTTGGTTCAGAGTGCAAAATTCATTTCCTATGTCTTATCACTTTTCTTTTCTATTCTATTTCCCCAAATTATACAATTTATTTAAATTTTCAGATTTGTGTGCTTCCCCATGCCTACTTTAGGGGGCAGGAAAAGGTTATTTACAGTTCCAAACTGTTCAGTAATTCATATTCTTGCTCTTGTAGGATTATTTACACTTATAGAGTGCTTGAGGACTAGGGGATTTGTTCCTTAAAATGGAAAAGTCTTTACTGATTATGTTTTCAATGCTGTCACCAGATTCTGTGGCCTGATAGTAAGAATTTGAATTATGATAAGTAGGCAAGATTTTTCTTTTTTAAATTTTAGCTTCTCTATCATTGTTTTTGCCATCAGTTCAGTTCAGTCACTCAGTCGTGTCTGACTCTTTGCGACCCCAAGGACTGCATCACATCAGTCCTCCCTGTCCATCACCAACTTCCAGAGTTTGCTCAAACTCAAGTCCGTCGAGTTGGAGATGCCATGCAACCATCTCATCCTCTGTCATCCCCTTCTTCTCCAGCCTTCAATCTTTCCAGCATTCGGGTATTTTCCAATATTATTTTTGCCATATATTCTCATTAAAAGTTCATAGGCCAGAGAAATATTGTATACTCTCTGGATAGCCTGCAATTTTCTGAAACTTCGAGTATTTGCCAAGATTTACTGTTTTTGTGCATAATGCTGCATTCAGACCTATAATTCCCATCACTGTCACTATTAACACATACATAAAGAAAACTGGTCAGATGTGTTAAAGCAAATGTGATAAATAGCCTATCTGTTTTTCATCTTCGCATTAATTAGACCAGTAGCCAAAACTGTGAGCTCTGATACTCTAACTTTTTCTTGACATTCTTCAGTTTTTGCTATTCTTCTCCTGACTTTGCCCTTGTGGCCTGTGTTATTTCTTAGCTCATTCCTTCAGTGAGAAATATCTAAATTCTAAGTGTCGAGTCCTCATTCTGTGATCCAATACTTCCTACATTTATTTTGAAAGCATATATCAAACAACACAACATCTTAGCGTTATCTGTCAAACAGCTCTGGGTTATCTGCAGTAACTACTCCTAGAAGTTGTTCTGTCCAGTCAAATTGCCTGCTGCCTGGAAATTAACTGGGGCTTGCTCAGAGGAAAATATTAAATCTTAC
Source organism: Capra hircus (assembly GCF_001704415.2). Taxonomy (NCBI): domain Eukaryota; kingdom Metazoa; phylum Chordata; class Mammalia; order Artiodactyla; family Bovidae; genus Capra; species Capra hircus. The sequence goes on along the minus strand of NC_030831.1, from coordinate 17,001,956 downwards.
TTATATGTCACGCTTGGAGCAGGACTTTTTGTTATTGTCTCCTCTATCTCTTTTCCCCACTTTCACATTTCTGCCATCACAATTTTAATGTTTCTCCATTGTTTGCTATCCTCCTTGGCAGCATTTCTTATGCAAGACTCTTAATAGATAGTGATCAGGAATTATGGATGTATTTCCAGTTTTGGAATTATCTTTGGATAGTTCTTCCTAAATTTTTAGGCACTGGAAGAATAAGATAAAGACAGATGCAAGATTCGAAGAAAAATTGCAGATAGGAACTACCCCAAGTCTCTTTACAGAATGCAAACTGTTTCTAAAAAGAGACACTGAGTTATATTCTACTCAAATCAAATGCATTTCCTTTTTATATCTTGAAGGGATATTAGATAACTAGATCAATGTGTGTAATGTTTATTTTGATGTTTTTTCTTCTTTAATTCTCTCACTTCCAACAATTTCATTCTATTTCCTTTGCAGCTAACCTTGGTTAATACCTCATGCCTCAGACGCTATAAATACCCTCAAGACTTGTTTTTCTTTGTCTAATCCCTCTAGCCTTAACTAGAAGCTTTCCTTCACCATGTTTGCTGTCCTAAAGCACAGAAGGTTTTAATCTAAATTTTCAGTTCAGGACCCTGAAATGGCTTAGGAAAAAATCCCCTAGGAAAACTGGGCATTCATTAGTTCAGTGACATTCACAAGTGCCATTATCTCTGCTTTTTCTCAAGTAGCTCCTCCATGCTAATTTCCTGCACCAGTCAGACTGGTCAGTCCAACGTCCCACCGAAAAAATTCCTGTTGGAGTTCAACTTTGATGTGTTACTCATTTCCACATGAATCCTGTCTTCCTGAGAAGTTCTAATTGTTCCTCTACTTAGATCTAATGCATCATGGAAGTATAAAAATTTTAAATTTTCATTTCTGTGTAAAGCCTTCTTTAGCAATCTAAAAGAATTCTCCTCCTCTTATCTTTAGTCATTTTTATTGCTTGCATTAATCATGTTGGCATGACTTAATCATTAGTGGTTCTAGTTATTTGTTCACAGATCTCTTTTGTTTACCCTGCTATATGGTCAGCCCCACACAGCAGTCAGAGTAAGCTCCCTGTTAGACATATTTGATTACATCTTCCCTTTGTCTAAAGACTCCAGCAGCTCTCCACTGCAGCTAGGATAAAGCCCCCATACATATAAGAACCTTTACTACTTATTCATGCCCACCTCTCCAGCTTCTTCTAAAACTGCGTGTGCTGTTTCCTCTCCTTCAAATTTGAAGCGACAGATCTACTTTACTGATTTTAGATTTCATCTCCTTACTGCAAATAATCAGTCTTCAGATCCTTCCACTTCTGCAAAATATCCTTGGAATCTACCCCTTCACCCTCATCCTTATTGCCACCATTCTAGAATATACAACATTTATTGTTTTCTGGAAATATAACTTAGCCTTCTTTTATCCTGAGTGATTTTATAAATTAGCGTGTTGCGTTTGAAGTGATTCTAAGTTATCAAAATAGATAAATCAATTTTGATATGAAATTTGAATATGGATATTCTGGGGTAAAAAGCAAAATGGGAGTCATTGTCAAATTGTTAAACATTCCAATAGATGACAGGAACAAAAGCGAGGGTAAATAATGAATCAAAAAAAGGGCATGAGTCAGAATACCAAAGATACCTCACATTTAATAAAGGGAATCTGAGAAAGGGCAGGCAGTGAAGGAGAGGAAAACCAATCCAGGTGGGTATTATGAGATAGACAAGAGGCAAGAGAAAATATAAAATGAGATTTATAATTTTAAATCTTGATCCTGAAAGCTGATCCAATGCTGAAGAGGACTGAGATAAAAAGGCTAACAATTCTGTGAAAAAGAACAGGTCACAATTATTGTGATTTAGTATATGTCAAACACTTGGTCCATAATAGTTTATTTAAATTATGTAATCCATGAAGGTAGCTTGCTGCCTATGAAGGGGGTTGGGAGTAAAGTGCGAAGATCTTTTGAGATGTAGGATAAAAGAGACTGTTTCACTGTATGTGTTTTTTTTTTTTTTTTCCTTTTCCCAGGTTGAAAGAGACTTGAGTAAACTTAAGTGCTGATTGGCAGGATCTGTAGAAAATTAGGAGTTGCAGGGGAGAGAGGGGAAGATAAAGGAAGTGAGTTCAGACAAGAAGGCAGGAGGCAAGGGATGTAGAGCGCAGGTGGAAGGATGTGTATTGACCACTAGCAGAAGCAACACAGTACCTTCTCCCTGAGCAGTGGCTGGATGGGAAGTTGAAGTCGCAAAAGATGCCATTTCTTTGTAAAAGCTTCATCTAGGGGAAAATGTTGGTGATGAGATTATTTTTCTGGCAGTCAAATGTTAAAGCTCATAGACAAAAAAAATGTGGAGTCAGTATCTCCTGTCTCCACTTTCTTGCTACTTACTGTCTTGTTCATTAATCCCTGATTGCCAAGAGACTGGCACCTTGGATCAATACAATGTCACATGTCAGTTTGACCTCAATAAACTGGAAAAAATAAAGATCAAGAAGTGATTAATGCATTTGGCATCTGAAGATCTGGGTTCAGATTCCCCACCTTTGATGATTTTCTTACAATATAGCAATTAGCCCGTTTATGCTACTAAACTAAGTTCATAATGCTTGATTTAGAGGGTTGTCATGGCAGCACCTACCTGTTGCCTGCCACATAGTAGGCATTCCAAAGAATTATAGTTAAATATGAATCTGCATTGCCCTTCTTCTCACTCTTTTAACTTATTGAATTAGAAATCAGTAATGAGCTATTTCAAAGCTTTCTGCCAACAGCCATTATAAGGATAAAAAGGGGAAAAAAAGAAAAAGCGTCAGTAAGTAGACAGTGCTATTCTCTGCAGAAAGCAAGGGCGCTCAGACATAGTGCCCACCATGCCCGGGGCCATTAATGAAGCCTAGCTTCTTTTTCTCATCATTGCAGCCATTCAAAAGGAGAAAGTTCTTCTTGGCAAGGAAGTGCTATTTTCAGAGACAAGATTAGGCTCATTTTGGGAACCGTGCTTCTTCAGTCTCGGCACCTCTGAAGATTAGGTTAAAAGGTAAGAAGGAATGACTCAGAATAATTGCATTGCTTTACTCTGAACTTTAAGATCTTTTAGTGCAAGAGTTTTACAAGCAGTGATAGATAGTCATGGAGAGAGGAAAAGTACAAACCCAGGGGACCAGAGCAGCAATGGATGACTGAATTTCACACAAAAAGCTTGGCCAGCCTTGTTATCTTTTTTTTTTTTTTAACCTCTTCCAATTTCACAGGAATACTTTTAATATACCATCATCTTCCCAGTTTCTGAAAACAGACTTTTTTTTCTTATTCACCTTCACTGTGTATGTCCTCTACAAAGCAGATTTTAAAAATTCCATTCTGAGTTCAGGCATTTGAAAGCAAAACACATGTAAGGTTCAATTGTGAGTCTATAATTGGGAAAAATACATCCCATAATGATATCTCTGAGCCAGAGCCTAATGTATTTCCTCTCAGCATTGATCAAGCAAACTACAGAAAAACATTTATTGATCCCTTATTAAATTTTTAGCATAACACTGAGTTATTTAGGAGATGCAGAAGAAATAAAACTAGGCAGTTCCTAAACTTAGGAATTTGCAGTCTACTTGGTTGGAAGAGGCATGGTTCAACTGCACACTTGTCAACAAGGAATACTAATATACAACCATAGTTATTGAAGCATGTATCTACTTGAACTTTCTTTTCATTTTCTTACTTGCTTACCTCTTGCTCACCTCTCACATCCATGCAGGTTCCAGAGGCAGAGATCTGGGGAAATTTATTTATTTTTATTTTTATTTTTTTGATCTCCCACATCCAATCAATTGCCAAGTTCTATGGTTTCTATTTCTAAGTATCTCTGTAATGTGTCCACTATATTTTGGTGCTCTTGTCCAAATGAGAATACAATAGTTTGATAACTGGTTACTTGACTTTCAGCCACATCCTTTGCCAATGTATTCCACACAAATGAGCCAGAGTGACCTTTCTAAATGGCAAATACTACAGTGTCCTAAAGTTCACAGACAACTTCAACCTTTCACACATTTCCTCATGGCTGTTTAATTGATTCTGTTTAAAACCATATGATCACTCACACTGGCTTTTAAGAAGGAGACTGGATTCTTCATCATGGCATTTAGGCACTTGTTTTTCTGGTCGCAGCTTGACTCATGGGCCTTTTCCCTGACCACTCAACAAAAGGATGTACAGTTTGGGCCCTTGGTGTTCCTTTCTGCTTCTTTCCTGATTTCCAGTCCCGTGTACCCTGGCTATGGTTCGCTTATCTCCATCTTTGGAAGTTACGGAATCATTATGCTGTATTTCTTTTGTGTTTTACCCTGTCATATAAATCATTTGTTGTAAGTTTGTATAATAGTCTTTGTCCTCATCTTTATAGTTCAATAGGAGGAGGGCTCAGTTACACTTATTCTTTTCTTACCATCTGAGGCTAGAATGTTTTTGTTGTTGTTTGGTTACTAAATTGTGCCCAATTTTTTGCAACCCCATGAACTGTAGCATGCCAGGCTTCCCTACCCTTCACTATCTTCTGGAGTTTGCTCAAACTCAGGTCCATTGAGTCAGTGATGCCATCCAACCATCTCATCCTCCATTGTCCCCTTTTCGTCCTGCCCTCAATCTTTCCCAACATCAGGGTCTTTTCCAATGAGTCAGTCTTCACTACAGGTGGCCAAAGTATTGGAGCTTCAGCTTCAGCATCAGTCCTTCCAATGAATATTCATGGTTGATTTTCTTTAGGATTGACTGGTTTAATCTCCTTGCTGTCCAAGGGACTCTTAAGAATCTTTTCCAGCAACAAAGTTCAAAAGCATCAATTTTTCAGCTCTCAGCCTTCTTTATGCTCCAAGTTGCACATCTAGGCTAGATTAGTCCCTGGCATTAAGTAAATAGCTGATAATCAATAGTTAAGTAAACAAATGTGGGACTGGGTAAAGGTAAAGATAAAATTCTGTAAGGAAGAGTAGCTTTAATGTATAAATCAACAGCAAAGGATTTAGGTTAGACAGAGTTCAAGAGAGTGACACAGAGTATTACAATATGGAAACTATAGGATGAAAATCATTAGGAAAGTGCTGTTAGCATGATAATGATAGCACTGGTCTGATAGAAGCAGTATGTGGATGCTGGAAACACTGGAAAATGGACCTAACTGTTGGAGAGGGGGACACCATTATGAATACAGAAGACCCTGATAATAGGAAATAAATTTATATTTAATGAAGTGATAAAATGGAATATTTAAAACATTTGACCTATCATCTGGAAGTTGTCAAGGGAAGATGGTGTGATGGGCACAGAAATTCTACTTGTTCCCCTATTAACATACTAGAGCAACAGGAAGTCTTCTTTCTAAAATCCTTTAATTCAAAGATGATTTTTTTTTTTTAAATCTGATTTCCAGGCAAGATGCCACAAAATGTAAGTTCATAAACTCTGTGGTCTGATAGATGAGTCTAAAACAACGTGCTTCTATGTGCCTGCTGTATAATATTAGGCAAGTTATTTAACTTCCTGAACTTCAGTTTTTTCCTCTGAAAATGGGGATACAAATAATTGAACCTACCTCATGAGGCTGTCATGAGGGAAAAGAAATGTAGCTCAGGTAAAGTGCTTGACTCAAAGTAAATATTCAGTAAAAGTTCCTTTTCTTTTCATGATGTCCTGTACTTCTTTTTATTATTTTGTGTTCGTAGTTTCCATTGTAAGAAAAAAAGATTCAGTGTGAGTTATGTACCCTTGTTAAATTAGTTTTCTGATTGTGGTTTTTGATTAAATGTCATGTAAGATTCAAAGTAGAAATAAATAATCATGCAGACAAGATGTTATATCACAAAGAAGTGCAGCACACAAATGAGGGGAATTTTGCCGTGTGTGTCACTGTCTAATTCACCTGAAGGACTGTGAGACATTCAGAAGCACTTGATATTCTGTGAATTCGTGAATTAATTCACGATAAAATATGAAAAATCAACAAATGTTCTCTATTCATTTATGACAATTGTGATTCATACAGCACACAATAAAGCAGGTGGCAGGAGACACACATGGGGAAGCTGTTTAGCCCTCGCAGCAGAGCTACCTGCAAGGCTGCATCAAGGTCAATTAATAGACACCTACTCTGGGATAGAACATAGGAAAACTAGAGGTTCTGTGGTGAGGACAAGAAGACTGGGGCCTAGAAGAACAAGGGGAATGGAAGTGACAGAGATATTGGTTCTGAAAAAGATGGTAGTTTTCTCCAAGTCAGAATGTCCAAAGAAAGTATTAAACTCAACCACAAATCCTTATGCACCCAGTGTAAGAAAAGTCCAGTGATTGTGCAGAGCAGAGTCTAGGACAGCAATGTTTATTGTAATTAGGCAAAATACTATCTTGTTGTGGAAGGACAATTCATTCATGTCATATTCCCAGCCAGTGCCTAAAAATCATGAGGAGAGGAATTCAGTCCCTTTGGGAATGATCTAGCAGGAACTAGACTGGCATGTAAGGAAACAGACTCAGTCCTTTTGCTTGTTTGTTTGTTTTACTAGGGAAGATAAAGAAGAAGAGAAAGGATAGGAATTAAGTGTGACTTAGAAGTAGGACAGGCCATGTAATTTAATAGAACACATTTACAGAAACTAGTTCATTCTTATTCCACCAGGGATTACAAATATTTGGTAGCACAGTGATCAAATTCCACCATTATGCTCTGTTCAGTTCAGTTCAGTTCAGTCGCTCAGTCGTGCCTGACTCTTTGCGACCCCATGAATCGCAGCACGCCAGGCCTCCCTGTCCATCACCAACTCCTGGAGTTCACCCAGACTCACATCCATTGAGTCAGTGATGCCATCTAGCCATTTGATCCTCTGTCCCCTTCTTCTCCTGCCCCCAATCCCTCCTAGCCTCAGAGTCTTTTCCAATGAGTCAACTCTTCGCATGAGATTAGGAATTGGTAACTTCCCAATTACTAACTGATAAACTTTGAATCTCTTGTTTATTTGTTTCATTTTCAAATGAGTGTCTGTTCTTAGGATGGTAAAGCATGTTTTAAAAAACCTAAGCTTACTTTTCTCTCACTTGTTTAGAAATTCATTTAGAGGAAAAATAAAGCTTTCGAATTTTTCTCCATTGCTCTTATGTTTCTAAAAAGCATTTTGTATATGCAGAATATCCAAAAATATCCAGGAATAGTTAATAATTGCTATGTATTTTCAACTTTTATGAGAAGATGCATATAACTAGAGTACCTCTTGAACTCGACGGTTTAATGCAGCACTGAAAATTAAAATAAAATGCTATTGAACACTTGAGAGAAGCTAATAGGTGAAGCATGATGGTTCAATATCAATAAAAATAAATTTTGATATAATCATTAGAAACCATCTTTAAAAGTCATCTTCTTCATTAAAGGTCATGACAATGGATTAAAAGGCAACTATTAATCATTATTTTTCTTTAAATTATTTTAACTTTTCCTAGGTAATAGTTTGCAGAAGAAGTTCATGCATCTTTATTTAAATATAAAAGTTTGTGAAACAAACAAATAAATGGAAGACCTCTAATTACATAGGTACCAGGTTTGTTTGTAGTTTTGTTATTTGGCCTTGCCAGGCAGAACAAGGGATCTTATTTTCCTGAACAGGGATTGAACCCACACCCCTTGTAATGTAAACACAGACTCTTAGCCATTGGACAGCCAGGGAAATCCCTAGGTGCTGTGTTCTTTTGGTCAAATATGGCCTTGTTAGTCTATGTGAAGAACAAGGGTCCCTATGTTCCAGAAAATACAATGGACAACTAAAAACTATTTTCAATTGTTTTAAAAAACAAACACCGTTTCCAACTCATTTTTTCAAACTGTTTTCAATAATCTCCACTTTCAAACTGTAGGAACTGAGCCTGGCTGAGAGAAGGGAAAGAGGGATTATAAAAGCTCCACACAACTTGTCTCGTTTGGCACATGTACAGTCGACTGCTTTCGCTTTCCTGCCAGGATGGTTAAGTTAACACTTAATTAGTATGTGTACCAAACAAAACGTGCTTCTGGGCAGCACATTTTTTTTTTTTTTTAATTTCCTCCCACTGCCCCACAAATAAATAGCCTGGTTTCTGCCCAAAATATTCAAGGAAAAGACTGCTTGCCTGGGGCACAGGCCAGATGCCTCAACTTCCAGCTTCCTTCCATCAAAGCTGTGCAGTTTGGAAATTAAAATCTATAGCAATAATGAAACATATTAAAATGCATGCAAAGTCTTGAGGGCTTATAATATGCTAAAAACTGGCAATGCATGTTTACATCCATATATCAACTTGGATGTGCTGAAAAGATTTAAAGTGTAAAATATGCAAATATGTGTCATATTGTCACACTTGGTCTCTCTAATGGAACTCCCTTTCATCTCAAGTCGTCTTAATTTCATGAATATTACATGGCCCTCACACCTTTTACTCCTGCTGTTGCTAGGCTGAGAAGATTATAAAAATATGTTAATAGTAACTTTCATCAAATAAAAGTTGCAATATTCCAAATAAAGCATTTTTCCCCTCCTCTCAAAATACAAATGGTGAAGGATTTCACGCTATTTTGTTTCCCTGTGGGAGACGAGATAACTATAGGCCAATTAAATTAATGAGAAAAGACCATGCGAATGGCAATATTTGTGCATAATCCTGGCTGGCTGCACATACAGACAGGTATATAGTGGTTTTAAAAATATCTTTGAGAAATTAAAATAGTCCCAGCTCTAGGATATTGATAGTGTATAGAGATAATTTTTAAATTAGGCTTTTTCCCCCAAAAGCCCATGATTTTATATTTAATTGTTGAATCACTATAGGAAGTAGAAAAGGGAGGGAAAGTTTGAGGACTCCATCTTCATTCTGGAAGGTGAAAAATAATAATGTTATTGAAATTTCGCATAATTCCCCCAGAAAACTCTCACAAAAAAGGATATACTCTGTCCATCTGGGGCACATTGTCCCCAGATTTTCAGAATGACAGCTTTGCTCTTTTATCGTGACATCTGCTGAAAGACTCACTTTTGACTTGTTTTATTGATGACTTTAACAGTTGGTAGACGGCAAAGCAATATGAGTTGTTCTTTTCTAGACGTTATCCTTACCTATGGGAGAGAACTACTAGCTTCACAGAAATAATAAGAATTTTACAGTAAGTACCACCCTGAATTTCATAACAGAGAAAGAATAAAAATAAGAACTTGGAGTTTAGTTAAAACTTTATTTTAGAGGAGCACTGGACTTAATACATTTGGAGAAAAAATTTTTTTTTTTCTTTAACCCATGAACAGTTATTCTATAAATATTTAAAGGAGGGAAAACTTAAAAAGTGATATTCTGACAACAATTGAAATGAGTAAGTTACCAGCTCTCTGGTTCAGGAAACCAACATGTGAACTCTGATCCTTAGAAGTGTTTTCACATATGATGAAAGGAAGGACACTGAACTAAGAGCAACACACACAAGAAGCCCATACAGGATGAGAAGACTGCAGTGCAAATTGTGATGGGCTTGAGATGCCAAGGGAAGCATGAAGGTTATTGGAAACGCTGCTTTGAAAGAAGACTGCAGGAAGCATAAACTGTGGCCAAAGACAGGTGACCTGGTTCTGACAGGTGACAAAAAGAAGATGGGCCTCCATGGCTGTTTGTCTTTTTCTGAATTATTGCTGTTATATTGCTGTTTGTGTTTGTTTCCTTTTGGATTGTTGCTGTCCCCAAGAAGCTTTTACAGATTAGAATTGTTAGACAAAAAATATAAAAGGAAAGTGCAACTTTTCCTACATGGAACCAGAGAAAATAAGCAAACAATAATTTTCATTGGGTTTTACTTTTATCAGAGATTTCTCTTTTTTCCTTAACTAACATATAATCTTAATTATAAAAAAATGTCCACAAGTTGGGTAGAAAGTGACATTTTCTTCATCATTCTAAAGCAACTTCTCCATGTATCATGCCAAATTTGGATTGTACCCTTTATATGCTACATCTTAAAAATAAAAATTATCTCCTAAAGAGTTCCCTACATCATTAAGAATGCCTTATGTCTTAAACAGTTGCTATATAATGTTTCATATTATATGTATTTCATCAATATTGGATTATTTGTTTTAAAAATTTGTCAAATAATATAAGTAAAATATAAAATATTGTTTATACATCTTTCCCCATACTTAAAGTTTTAGACAAATTATTTCTAAGATCAACACAATTTATTAAAAAAAATCATGTTTACAAAGTTTTAAAAGTGTCATACAAAGAGATAAGGTAAACTATCCTATAAAATATATTTCCTCCTGTGTTACTTACTTTTTCTTATTGGCTGAAATGTATGAAGTGCATTTTAAAAAAGAATATGGATAAGACTTCCCTGACTGGTAATGATAATGTAGCTTTTTCAAAATAATCATCTTTTGAAAAACAATGAAATATAATGAAAAAAATTAATGACAGAAACTTAAAAGTGTCTAGCATGCAGTTAAAAATAACATGACTCAAAAGAACATAGCAATGTAAGAGGGAGTAAATTATACAGATAGCAAAAAGATACCTATAATACTTACACTTCAGATACTGAAAATGCTTAACACAGCTTACAAAATGGCAATGCTTACTATGTTTAAAGAAATAAAAAGCAAGCTGATAATACCTGCAGTACAGAAGAAAGTTTATGAGAGTGGATTTGAAGACAACAGTATAGAAATATAAATATATAACATGCAATAAAGCAAATTAAAAATCAGTGGAAATGTTTAGCAGCAAAAATAACACATCCCAATTTAGAATTAATCAGATAGATACAAAGATTTTGTTCATGCTAAAACACAGGGAGAAAATAAACATAAAATTCAAGAGAGAAATATGCTTTCAGAGACTAGAATGTGTATAAGAAGAACAGCAGAGAGCAGACTGTGTGTGGTAACATTCAGAAAGATAATGGCTGAGAGTCCTTTAGACCTGATAATAAATCAGTCCAGATTCAGCTCTAAGCAAGATAAATTAAATAGAAATTCATATGAGGAAACACCACAGAGAAATGGTTGAAAATGAAAACCAAAGGAAAAACCAAAGTCAGACAGCAAATAAAACAAAGATTTAAAGAGTGCAAACTGACAGCTGTCTTCACAAATGCAACAATTAAAACCCAAAGAAACATGGAATGATATCCTCAAAACACCAAAAACAAAGAAAAAGAAAAATCAATTTCATATCAATGTTGCATGCAATAAAAATAACTGTAGGATAGAAGTGAAATCAGAGCATTTTAAAACAAAAGCTTAGAAGATTAATCACCAGAAATCATTATTAAAGGACTGTTAAAGTATGGATTCCAGGCAGAGAATGTGATTCTTGATAAAAATTTCAATGATATTTTATTTGTGACTTTAAAGCAATGAAAGTAGTACACTCACGTTTGCTCAGTCCTATCTGACTCTGTGTGACCCCATGGGCTGTGGCCTGACAGGCTCCTCTGTCCATGGGGTTTTTCAGGCAAGAATACTAGAGAGGGTTGTCATTTCCTCCTCCAAGGGATCTTTCTGACCCAGAGATCAAGCACACATCTCCTGTGTCTCCTGCATTAGCAGGCAGATGGTTTACCACTGAGCCACACATGGACAAACATAAATAGATTTTGACTACTGAAAACAATAATAACATCTAATGTACATTTTTAAATAGAAATAAAATTTCAAACATAATTCCATGAGACAGATCTCATAGATTTAAAGATGTATTCATAGGTAATTATAACCCAAGAAGAAAATGTAAGATTTTATTAGTTTTATACTTTGATTAGTTTACGTGTTTCTAATTTTTTTTCAGATTTTGCCATAAAACAGAATACATAGATATACACAGAATAGATAAAAAATCACAAAATAGGATCATAGATATAAAACTATATTGTATTAAATATAAATGAAAATCCAGATAAAAGACAATCATATTCATGTCAGAATAAAAAAGCAAATACAGTTTATAAAGGATCCACAGAAAGCATAAGATATAGAAAGGCTGAGATTCAAATTCTACATGAGACAAAATAGATCGTAGAGAATAAAATATGCTGACAACTGAGATAATGACCTTATCATGATGAATTTCTAACCACCAAAAAGATATAAATATTTAATATATATGCTTTTCAAAATACAGCTTCAGTTTATAGGACAAAGTTTACTGACTTAAAAACAATAAACAATACATTTTTTAAAAAATTGAAATAAAAAAGTTAAATGTTATTCATGTGTAGCAGAACTTTTATGGAATTGGCTGACTGAGAAATTGAAATGTGTCAAGCATATTTCAAATCAAAACATGTGACCCACAGACTGAACTTATTACCAAAGCCTAATGAACTCCCTCTAAACTGATTTTTGATTAATCAAAAAAAGATAGCAGTTACATCACAAATTAGTAATATGTTGCCTTTGTCACTAAAAATCATCTGAAAAGCAAAACAAAAAGCATAGTCTTGAATGAGCTGAAGATTTCTTCATCCATGATTATGAATGACATGCATATTTATAATTAAATCTATCTGCACTGCTTTAGTATAGTTGTACTGCAGTTTGTGGTCATCTGCTCGGGGGCTGTACGGTAGGGTTAGTGGTGACCTCCTCCAAGAGGGCTTGTATCATACTCTGCGTGACCCAGGCCTGCTGCAGTCAGGTCTGCTGCAGTCAGAACACCTGCCCCCACAGCAGGCCACTGATGACCACACGAGACACTCAAACACTCAAATGCAAGTCTGGCTTAGTATCTGTGGGGTCTCTGGGTCCTGATGTGCACAAGGTTTTGTTTGACTCCTCCGAGCATCTCTGGCAGGTATGGGGTTTGATCCTAAAAGTGATTTTGCCTCTCCTACCACCTTGCTGGTGCATCTCTTTTGCCCTTGGACATGAAGTATCTTTTCCAGGTGGGATACAACATTCTCCAGTCAGTGGTTGTTCAGCAACAAGTTGCAGTTTTGAAGTTCTCACAGGAGATGAATGCGTGTCCTTCTACTCTGCCATCTTGCTTACTACGTTAAATTGACTTAAGTTGAAGAAAGTAGGGAAAGCCATCTGACCATTCAGGTAGGAACTAACTCAAATCCCTTATGATTATACAGTAGAAGTGACAAATAGATTCAAGAGATAAGATCTGATAGAGGGCCTAAAGAACTATGGATGGACTTTCATGACATTGTAAAAGAAGCAGTGATAAAGATCATCCCCAAGCAAAAGAAATGCGAAAAGCAAAATGGTTGTCTGAGGAAGCTGTAAAAGCAGCTGAAAAAAGAAGGGAAGCTAAAGGGAAATGAGAAAAGGAAAGATATACCCATCTGAATGGAGAGTTCCAAAGAATAGCAAGGAGAGATAAGAAAGCCTTGCTCAGTGATCAATGCAAAGAAATAGATGAAAACAACAGAATGGGAGTAACTAGAGATCTCTTCAAGAACATTGAAGATACCAAGGGAACATTTCATTCAAAGATGGGCACAATAAAGGACATACATGGTATGGAAGAAGAGGTGGCAAGAATACATAGAAGAACTATACAAAAAAGATCTCATTGATCCAGGTAACTACGATGGTGTGATCACTCACCTAGAGCCAGACATCCTGGATTGAGAAGTCAAGTGGGCCTTAGGAAGCATCACTACAAACACAGCTACTGGAGGTGATGGAATTCCAGTTGAGCTATTTCAAGTTCTAAATGATGATGTTTTGAAAATGCTGCATTCAATATGCCAGCATATTTGGAAAACTCATCGGTGGCCACAGGACTGGAAAATGTCAATTTTGATTCCAATCCACCCCGTCCTGGCCCCTGCAAAAAAAGGCAATCCCAAAGAATGTTTAAACTACTGCACAATTACACTCATCTCACACACTAGCAAGGTAATGCTCAACATTCTCCAGGTGAGGTCTGTTCATGAACAGAGAACTTCCAGATGTTCAAGTTGGATTTAGAAAGGTCAGAGGAACCAGAGATAAATTGTCAACCTCCATTGGAAAAAGAATGCAAGAGAGTTCCAGAAAAACATCTACTCAAGCTTTATTGACTATGCCAAAGACTTTGTCTGTGTGGATCAAAACAAACTGTGGAAAATTCTTAACGAGATGGGAATACCAGACCACCTCCCTGCCTCCTGTATGCAGGTCAAGAAGTGAAAGTTAGAATCAAATATGGAGCAATGGACTTGTTCCAAACTGGGAAAGGAATAAATCAAGGCTGTATATTTTCACCCTGTTTATTTAACTTATATGCAGAGTACATCATGAAAAATGCCAGGCTGGATGAAGCACAAGTTGGAATCAAGATTTTTTGGGGAAATATCAATAACCTTAGATATTCCTATGACACCACACTTATGGCAGAAAGTGAAGAAGAGCTAAAGAGTCTCTTGATGAAAGTGAAAGAGGACAGTGAAAAAGCTGTCTTAAAACTCAACATTCAAAAAACTAAGATTGACATCCTGTCCTATCACTTCATGGCAGAAATATAGGGAATCAATGGAAAGTGAGATACTTTATTTTCCCCTGAAATCTTGATTCCAGCTTGTGCTTCATCCAGCCTGGCATTTTGCATGATTTACTCTGTATATAAGTTAAACAAGCAGGGTGAAAATATACAGCTTTGATGTACTCCTTTGACCATTAGGACCCAGTCCATTGTTCCATGTCCGGTTTCAACTGTTGCTTTTTGATCTGCATACAGATTTCTCAGGAGGCAGGGAGGTGGTTTGGTATTCCCATCTCATTAAGAATTTTCCTTTTTATTGTAATCCACACAGTCAAAGGCTTTGATGTAGTCGGTAAAGCAGACGTAGATAATTTTCTCAAACTCTTTTGCATTATCTATGATCCAACAGATGTTGGCAATTTGACCTCTGGTTCCTCTCCCTTTTCTAAATCCAAGTTGCATATCCAAAAGTTTGCTGTTCACATACTGTTGAAGCCTGGCTTGAAGAATGTTGAACACTGCTTTGCTAGCATGTAAGATGAGTGCAACTGTTTAGCAGTTTGAGCATTCATTGGCATTGCCTTTCTTCAGTTCAGTTGAGTTGCTCAGTCGTGTCCCACTCTTTTTGCGACCCCATGAATCACAGCACGCCAGGCCTCCCTGTCCATCAACAACTCCTGGAGTTCACTGAAACTCATGTCCATAGAGTCAGTGATGCCATCCAGCCATCTCATCCTCTGTCATCCCCTTCTCCTCCTGCCCCCAATCCCTCCCAGCATCAGAGTCTTTTCCAATGAGTCAGCTCTTAGCATGAGGTGGCCAAAGTACTGGAGTTTCAGCTTCAGCATCAGTCCTCTCAATGAACACCCAGGGCTGATCTCTTTTAGGATGGACTGGTTGGATCTCCTTGCAGTCCAAAGGACTCTCAAGAGTCTTCTCCAACACCGTCGTTCAAAACCATCAATTCTTTGGCACTCAGCTTTCTTCACAGTCCAACTGTCACATCCATACGTGACCACTGGGAAAACCATAGCCTTGACTAGATGGACCTTTGTTGGCAAAGTAATGTCTCTGCTTTTGAATATGCTATCTAGTTTGGTCATAACTTTCCTTCCAAGGGGCAAGCGTCTTTTAATTTCATGGCTACAATCACCATCTGCAATGATTTTGGAGCCCCCCAAAATAAAGTCTGCCACTGTTTCCACTGTTTCCCTACCTATTTCCTATGAAGTGATTGGACCAGATGCCAATTCTAGAGAATGAAAACTGATTTTTTCCAGTCCTGTGGCCACTGCTGAGTTTTCCAAAAATGCTGGCATAGTGAATGCATCACTTTCACAGCATCATGTTTTAGAACTTGAAATAGCTCAACTGGAATTCTATCACCTCCACTAGATGTGTTTGTAATGATGCTTTGTAAGGCCCACTTGACTTCACAATCCAGGATGGCTGGCTCTAGGTGAGTGATCACACCATCACTGTTATCTAGGTCTTTAAGATTATTTTGTGTGATTCTTCTATGTATTTTTGCCACCTCTTCTTAATATCTTCTGCTTCTGTTAGATCTATACCATGTAAGTCCAGTTTTCTTGAAAAGATCTCCAGTCATTCTCATTCTACTGCTTTTCTCTATTTCTTTGCATTAATCACTGAGGAAGGCTTTCTTATCTCTCTTTACTATTCTTTGCAACTTTGCATTCAAGTGCATGTAGCTTTCCTTTTCTCCTTTGCCCTTAGCAATTGTGTGTATTAAAAATAAATCTAGTGGGGAAAATTAAAAATTAAAGGCTATGATTCCTTCAAGGAATAAGTGATCAAATGAATGAAAGAAAGGTCTTACTTAGCATCTTAGACTTGAAGTGGTCCAACAGAACATTCATCCAAAAGGCACACACTGGGCAAATACTAGCAAAGAGAGATGTTCAGTTTTCCAGAGTAACCATCTACAGCTCCTCTCAATAAATCCTCTCTTTAGGAAGAAGATCTTGTGGCTGTGAGTTTGCCTCTGGTGTTATTTTTGGCCTGGGACTGTAATTTCTTTTTTTTTTTTTTTCTTTTTTTTTTTTTTTTTGTGGTCCCTCAGGCTCTAATTAAAAGGGTGTAATCATTATAGTTGGGGTTTAAATGTGAAATAAAGCAATCTAAAGATTCCAAATGTACTCACTGTATATACACATTTTGCAGTTAAAGGTAAAACATTAAATAATTTTTAATGAATTAGATTTTTCTTTATCCTACATAAAACTTGTTAGCTCGCTTGCTTTTTTTAAAAACTTAATTGAAGTTCAGTTGACAGTACTGTGTAACTTTAATGTATACAAAACAATGACTTATATACATCATAAATTGATTATCACGACAAATTTAATGAATATCCATCACCTTACATAGGTACAAAATTAAACAGATAGAAAAACATACTTTTTCTTGTGTGGAGAACTCATGATTTATTCTCTTTACAAGTTTCATATATAACATACAATAGTGCTAATTATATTTGTCATACTGTATATGGCATCACTAGAACTTATAACTGGAATGTTGTACCTTTTGACTGCGTTCATTCAACTCCCCCTCCTCATACTCTACCTCTAATAACCATAAATCTGAACACTTTTATTATAGGTTTGTTTGCTTTTAAGTATAATTGATCTACAACATTGTTAGTTCTTGTTACACAACATAATGATTAGATATTTCCAATAAATTTCAAAATGAATCACTAAATAAGTCTAGTTATGGTTTGTCACCATACAACTATGTTACATGATTATTGACTATATTCCCCAGACTGTACATACAGTGACATTTATCTTGCAGCTAGAAGTTTGTACCTCTTCATCTTCCTCAGTTATTTATTTTCTTCTCCTCAGCCTGTTCCCTCTGGCAACCACTTATTTGTTCTCTGTATCTATATCTATGAGTCTGTTTCTATTTTGTTATATTTGGGTATTTTTGTTTGTTTGTTTTGTTTTTTAGATTCTACATAAAAGTAGAATTGTAGAGTATTTGTCTTTCTCTACCTGATTTATTTCACTTAGTATAATATACCCTCTAGTTCCACTGAAACTGTTGGAAATGACAAGATCTCATTATTTTTCATGTCTGAGTAATACTTCAATATGCCAATATAGATACTATATTTTCTTTATATTGTCACTCACCTTATTTAAATTATTTGCAGAGTACATCATGTGAAACACCCGGCTGGACAGAGCACAGGCTGGAATCAAGATTGCAGGGGGAAATATCAATAACCTCAGATATACAGCTGACAGCACACTTAACGGCAGAGTGAAGACTTAAGAGCCTCTTGATGAAAGTGAAACAGATGAGTGAAAAATCTGGCTTAAAACTCAACATTCAAAGAACTAAGATCATGGCATCCAGTCCCATCACTTCATGGGAAATAGATGGGGAAACAACAGAAAAATAAAGTGGGAAACAATGGAAAAATAAAGTGGGAAACTTTATTTTCTTGGGCTCCAAAACCACTGCAAATGGTGATTGCAGCCATGAAATTAAAAGATGCTTGCTCCTTGGAAGAAAAGCTATGACTAACCTAGACAGCATATTAAAAAGCAGAGACATTACCTTGCTGACAAAGGTCTGTTTATTCAAAGCTGATGGTCATATATGTATATGAGAGTTGGACTATAAAGAAAGCTGAGTGCTGAAGAATTGCTGCTTTTGAACTGTGTTGTTGAAGAAGACTCTTGAGAGTCCCTTGGACTACAAGGAGATCAACCCAGTCCACCCTATAGGAAATCAGTCCTGAAAAATCACTGGAAGGACAGATGCTGAAGCCAAAACTCCAATACTTTGGCCATGTGATGAAAAGAACTGATTCAGTGGAAAACACCCAGATGTTGGGCAAGATTGAAGGCAGGAGGAGAAGGGGACGACAGAGGATGAAATGGTTGGATCGCATCACTGACTCAATGGATATGAGTTTGAGCAGGCTCCGGGAGTTGGTGCTGGACGGGGAGGCCTGGCATGCTGCAGTCCATGAAGTCACAAAGAGTCGGATATGACTGAGCGACTGAACTGAACTGAACAGTGCATGCTGCTGCAGCTGCTAAGTCACTTCAGTCGTATCTGACTCTGTGCGACCCTATAGATGGCAGCCCACCAGGCTCCCCCATCCCTGGGATTCTCCAGGCAAGAACACTGGAAGTGGGTTGCCATTTCCTTCTCCAATGCATGAAAGTGAAAAGTGAAAGTAAAGTCGCTCAGTCATGTCCGACTCTTAGCGACCCCATTGACGGCAGCCTACCAGGCTCCTCTGTCCTTGGGATTTTTCAAGCAAGAGCACTGGAGTGGGTTTCCATTGCCTTCTCCAGAACAGTGCATGAGGGTTTCCTATTCTCAACATGCTCACTAACATTTATTATTTACTGTCTGTGTGATAATGGCTATTTTTAAGCATGTGAGGTACTATCTCATTGTTTTACTTTGTGTTTCCTGGATGGTTAGTGATGTTGAGCATCTGTTTTTGTGCCTATCAGCCATCTTTGGAAAAAAATATTTATTCAGATTTTCTGCCATTTAAAAATCCATTTCTTTGTCTTTTGACATTGAGTTGTAGGAGTTCTTTGAACATTTTGCATATTACCTTATCAGGTGTTTACAAACATCTTCTCCCATTCAGGAGGCAACCTTTTCATTTGGCTGATAATTTCCTTCACTGTGTAAAAACATTTTAGCTTGATGTACTCCCATTTGTTTATTTCTGCTTTTGCTTTCCTTTCCTGAGTAGCCGTACTCAAAAAAATTTTACTAAGACCCATGCCAAAGAAAATACTGTCTACATTTTCTACTAGAAGTTTTAGGTTTAGATATATATAATTAATTTATTTTGAATTTATGTTTTTGTATCATATGCAAGAATAGTCAGTTTAATTTTTTTTTTCATGTAACTGTCCAGTTCTCCCTAATACCATATATTGAAGACATGTCCTTTCCCCATTGTATATCCTTGCCTCCTTTGTCTTTGGTTAATTATTCACATAAGTGTGAGCTCAATTCTGAGTTCTCTAATCTGTTTCATTGATCTAAGTGTCTGTTTTGAGGCCACTACCATGCTGTTTTAATTGTTGTAGTTTTGTAGTATAGTTTGAAATCAGAAAGCAACATACCTTGTTTTATTCTTCTTCCTATAGAGTTTATTGAGGTCTTTTGTGTTTCCATATAAATTTTCTAATTATTTATTCTAGTTGTGTAAAAAAAAAAACAACAAAAAAAATTGCCTTGGTATTGTGACAGGGATTGCATTGAATCTGTAAATTGCCTTAGGAATTGTTGTCATATTAGCATTATTATTTATTCCAATTCATGAATGCAGTATATCTTTCTGTTTATGTTATTTCCATTTTTTTAAATCTGTGTCTTATAGTTTTCTGAGTGCAGATCTTTTATGTCTTTAGTTAGCAGGTTAATATCACTGATGAATATAGATGCAAAATTCCTTAACAAAATATCAGCAAATTGAATTAAACAGTACATTTAAGGAATCATACAATATGTTCAAGTGGAATTTATCTCAGACATGTAAGACTAGTTCAATATTTGCAAATTAATCAATGTGATACATCACATTAACAAACTGAAAAATACAAATCATAGAATCATCTCAACTCATGCTAAAAGAACTTCTGACAAAATTTAACATTAGTCAAGTTGATATAGAAGGAACATAGCTCAACATAGTTCAGTTAGTCAGTTCAGTCGCTCAGTTCTGTCTGACTCTTTGCAACCCCATAGACTGCAGCACACCAGGCTTCCCTACTCAACATAATATATATCTTATGACAAGCCCACAGCCAACTTTATATTTAATGGTGAAAAATATTTCCCTTAAGATCAGGAACAATGTAAGGATGCTCAGTCTCACCACTTTTACTAAACATGGGAAACCCTAGTCATAGAAATCAGGAAAAAAAGGAAATAAAATGACTCCAAACTGGAAAGAATGAAGTAAAACAGTTACTGTTTATGGATGACATGATAAAATATATAGAAAGTCCTAAAGATGCCAATAATAAACTATGAGTTTGTTTGCTAATCGGGTATACACCAATACAAAATCAGTTCAGTCCCTCACTCCTGTCTGTCTCTTTGTGAACCCATGGACTGCATCACACCAGTCTTCCCCATCCAACACCAACACCCAGAGCTTGCTCAAACTCATGTCAATTGAGTCGGTGATGCCTTCCAACCATCTCATTTTCTATCATCCTCTTCTCCTGCCTTCAATCTTTGCTAGCATCTGGATCTTTCCCAATGAGTCATTTCTTTGAATCAAGTAACCAAAGTATTGGAGTTTCAGCTTCAACATCAGTCCTTCCAATGAATATTCAGGACTGATTTCCTAAATAGGTTTGGCTGGGTTGATCCCCTTGCAGTCCAAGGGACTCTCAAGAGTCTTCTTCAACAACACAGTTCAAAAGCAGCAATTCTTTGGCACTCAGCTTTCTTCATAGTACAACTCTGACATCCATACATGACTACTGGAAAAACCATAGCTTTGAATAGATGGACCTTTATCAGCAAAGTAATGTCTCTGCTTTTTAACATACTGTCTAGATTGGTCACAGCTTTTCTTCCAAGGAGGAAGTGTCTTGATTTCATGGCTGCAGTCACCATCTACAGTGATATTGGAGGCCAAGAAAATAAAGTCTCTCACTGTTTCCATTGCTTCTCCATCTATTTGCCATGAAGTAATGGGACTGGACAATATGGGTTTGGTCTTTTGAATGTTGAGTTTTGAGCCAGCTTTTTCATTGACCTATTTCACTTTCAACAAGAGGCTCTTTGGTTCTTCTTCACTTCCTGCCATAAGGGTGGTATCATCTGTATATCTGAGTTTATTGATATTTCTCCTGGCAATCTTGATTCTAACTTGTGCTTCATCCAGCCTGGCATTTTGCATGATGTATTCTGCTTATAAGTTAAATAAGTACAGTGACAGTATACTGCCTTGATGTACTCCTTTCCAAATTTGGAACCAGCCTGTTGTTCCATGTCCAGTTGTAACTGTTTTTTTTCTTGGCCTACATGCAGATTTCTCAGGAGGCAGGTAAGGTGGTCTGTTATTCCCATCTCATTAAGAATTTTCCCAGTTTGTTGTGGTCCACACAGTCAAAGGCTTTGTTGTAGTCAATAAAGCAGAAATATATATATTTTTCTGGAACTCTATTGCTTTTTCTATGATCCAATATAAAATAAGAAGTTAGAAACATTAAATAAATCAATGTGTTAAGTTAATGTTTAGCAAAGGCAAGAATAAATATAAATTGTTATTCATGATATAAAAATATTAAAGTAACAAATAAAATACTATATAGGTCTTGTGTTCTCCAGTGTGCATGCTGTCATATCCAACTTTTTGTGACCACATGGACTACATGCCCACTAGACTCCACTGTCCATAGAATTTTCTAGGCAAGAATACTAGAGTGGATTGCCATTTTTTATTCCAAAGTTCTTCAGAATATGTCTCAAACAAATATTAAAGTGAAAGTAATTCATTTTGGGGAGAATCTCAGAAGGGAACAAGGAGTAGAGAAAAAATAACAGTTAATCACACATGCAAAATTAGATCAATCCCTAGGTGGATCAGTGGTAAATAATTCACCTGCCAATGCAGTAGAGGCAGGATACGTGGGTTAGATCCCTGTATTTGGAAGATATCCTGGAGGAGGAATTGGCAACCCAATCCAGTATTTTTCCCTGAAAAATCCCATGGACAGAGGGACCCAGTGGGCTACAGTCCACGGGGTAAGGTAGCAAAGAGTTTATCATGACTTAACAACTGTAGCCACACATTACTGTTGCAAGTGGAGCTCCATCGCACTGGAGAACTCTGAAATACTACAACCCAGGTTTATGGCAACATCATATTTATTCCTGTACATTCCTCAATACTTTGAAGACAGATTGTGGAGTACTCAATCTTTAGCAGGCCCAACTTGCCCTGTGCTTATTGTAAGAACACTCTTGTCGCCAAAAAGCAGCCTCACAGGCAAGTTTTCAGGGCTTCACAATCATCTGTTTACTGTGGGTAGTGTATGTGTGCTCAGTTGTGTCTGACTCTTTGAGACTCTGTGGACTGTAGGCCACCAGGTGACTCTATCCATGGAATTTTCCAGCAAGAATATTGGAGTTGATTGCCATTTCCTACTTCAGGGGATCTCCCTGATGCAGGGAGTGAACCTGTGTCTCCTGCATTGACAGATTCTTTACCACTCTGCCATCTGGGAAGCTCTGTGAGTATATGTGACTGCTAATAGTTTTTGCACATCAACAGCTACATAAGAATAAGTTGAGTCCACAGCAACAATCTTCTTGGGTCAGGCGAGATTTCAAGCACATGGATTGATGAAAATGCATGAGTTGATATTTGGTGAAGAGTTTAAGGCTAGTCATAGAATAAGCCTGAAATAGTTCAATACCTTAGATACTGGAAAAAAGCACAACTCCAGTATATTAGTCTGTGTCAACTTATTTTTTCCCCTCATACTGGGAAAATTATTGGTGAAAAAAATTTAATTCGTTTTGTTGAAATTGGTACCAAGCAAGATACTGTGGGGCTCCTGGGCACAAGTCTTTTTGTGTTGCCCATTTCTTAATTACAGGAAATAGGCTTCATTAAGTTTCTTTGACCTTCCCTAGGTTCCAAAATCAGGATCAAAGAATTGCTAATTAGGGAAAGGAATGGGTGTGAGACCAGTCAAAAGAAACCATATTGTAGTCTTGGGGCACGTGCTTGTTCCCTCTCAATTGGTGCACACAATATTATCTTTGAGATATTTTACAGATACTCAAGCCAAGTGGGAGAAATTGTATGCTGCCCACAAGGACATAGACCCTAGACAGGTTGGAACCAGAAGGTTGATGCTGATTCCCTCTTACTTCACCACCAACCAAACAGCAGAATGTCCACAAGCTGATCACACACTCTTGAACCATTACTATTGATATAAAATTTCTAATAGGTTGGGGCACACAGTTTTGCGGGCATTGATCTGCTGTATCCCCCTTTGCCTGACAAAGCAATACAGCTATCCTTCTCTACTTCATGCAGAACTTGGCTCTGAGAATTTAAATAACTATTTCGGTGTCAGGGTAACAGAGGCCAGATTTGGTTTCAAAATCACATCCCTGGATGTTGTCTAGCTCTGAACAATAATCCAAATTTCCTCACTCTGAGGTAAGAATTTTACGTTTCAGCAGAAATATCGGTGACACTCCAAGTGTGATATCCAAAGTAGTGGCATGAGTATCATGGATACTTGGATACCTGTTAGAAATGAAAATTCTTGGGTCCCACTCTGCTGCTGCTGCTGCTGCTAAGTCGCTTCAGTCGTGTCCGACTCTGTGTGACCCCACAGACAGCAGCCCACCAGGCTCCCCCGTCCCTGGGCTTCTCCAGGCAAGAACACTGGAGTGGGTTGCCATTTCCTTCTCCAATGCATGAAAGTGAAAAGTGAAAGGGAAGTCGCTCAGTCGTGTCCGACCGTCAGCGACCCCATGGACTACAGCCTTCCAGGCTCCTCCATCCATGGGATTTTCCAGGCAAGAGTACTGGAGTGGGGTGCCATTGCCTTCTCCGGGGTCCCACTCTAGAAATATCAGAAATCCAGAACTCTGTATTTTGTTCCAGCTACTGTTTTAACAAGCTCTCAAGGTGACTCTGAAGTATACTAAAGCCACTGATAACTTTTATTAAGATTTTATCTATATATCGATAGGAAATGACAGTTCTCCCACTCTCTATCATCAAAAAAATATGTTAGGTAAGTTTAAAAAGTGTATTGCATGCTGCATACTATATTTTTTCCTTTCCTGGCTGATTTTTAAAATACACTTGAAATCATATATATACATTATATTATGTATGTACATATATATATATAATAAACAATGTATATTTTATCTTAGTATTTTCATTTATAGGTCAAAATATTAAATATTTCCCTTTTAAAATAATCAAATTTGGACATTATTTAGTGAACTAGATTAAAACCTTTGTTTAAATTTATGTGTTTCTGGAAAATAAGCCTTGTCTTCATTCCTAAAGGAATACTTAGCTTAAAAAAAAAGGCCTTGAAGTAGATGATTTAAAAACTTCTGTCCAGTTTCATATTTTTCTGTTCCAATGACTAATTGTAATTATGTATATATAAAACCTTCCATAGTTCTGGCTCTATTACTAAATATTAAACAATGTTTGAAGAAAGAGAAAAACTCAGATATATATATATATATATATATATTTATATATATACTGTGAAATACATGTGTGTGTGTGTATATATATATATATATATATATATATATACTATCTCTCTCTATATATATTTATAGTCTGGTGTTTTAATGATAGAAAACTTCCTTTACATATCAGCTAGTATTCCAGAGTTTGTAGTTGCAGCTGATATATTAGCACATTGACCACTTGGTCTACAAAGTATAATTTATGAGTTGGTAATCCGCAGATTCTTCAAGACTGAGTCATCTTCTCAGAGCCAGAATATATTGGCAAACCAGATCAAAGAATCAGGCAGCTGCAAAGAGAGAGGCTTCTCTAGACTCTGCACTGCTTGCCTTGGCAACACCTTTTCTGACCTATCAGAGCTTAGCTTTTCTGACCTATCAGAGCTATTTCTAATATCTAACTAACATTTTAACTGATGCAGCATCAGTATGTTACACCATGTTCTCTTTTTAACCGTGTGAGTCACCCTCACCAGCTTAAGCAGGTGCATTGCTTGTAAATAAGACACTCTCGGTGTAGTTTCCAACTGATGCACTGCAGCTTATTCCTCTTTCACAGCAAAGAAAGTAGCTTTGCAAAGGGCAGAATCACTCTTCTGTCCCCCAGGTGACATCACTGCAAAACTGTAAGCTAGTGGACCCTCTGAGGAATCAGACTCACTTGGTGATTTATATGATTGATTTTGAGGTAATTATCAGGACGATCAGAGATAAGAACGCATAAACAAAATGAGAGTATGCAGTATGACAACTTATAAATGCAACTAATTGTCTATTTTGAGGCAACTAAAGACAGTGTCTCTTAAATCAATGTTCTCTAGTTAAGAGATTCCTAGAAGATTATAAGAACAAAATAAATGTTATCTTAGTAAATAAAAAGATGGTCAAAGCATGAACCCACACTGGACTGCTGCTAAATGTCTGAGATCCATTCAAAAGAAAAGTCTGAATTTTATTGGCAGAAGAGCCGGGAAGTGTGGAGATTCTCTGTCTCTAGCAGCAAGGTCATTTCAGGTCACTCAGATCTTCTCTGACATATTTTAAGAGTCATGACTACAAGTAGAGCAAAGTATTTCATTTTATTTTCATTTGCTAAATCTGTCAATAATAATACAGCCATAATCTTCTTGCTTAAAACTGCAAAAAGAGAGACAAAGAGGGCAATCTTAGAATAAATAACTTGCATAGAAATAGACTTTATTAAAAAAATCAAATTATTTATTTCCCCCTATGTGAGGTAAACTTTAATTTCATTTGACAGATTGGGAAACAAAGAGATTTAATGATTTGATATAGGGTCCTGAACTTTAGCAACAAGACTAATGTTCATTGCTTCTGTAGCTGAGAAGAATATTCTGCTCTGCCACAGGACTCTAAAACCAACTTACAGGGTGTAGATGGTTCTTATCTAACCTATACCAATGTTTCTCCACTCAGAAAATAAGACTAATTTGTTGTTTTCAGCCGCTGTCTCTTTGTGACCCCTTGGGCTGCAGCACACCAGGCTACTCTGTCCACTATTATCTTCCAGAGACTGCTCAAATCCTTGTCGGTGATTCTATCTAACCATCTCACCCTCTGCCACCCCCTTCTCATTTTGCCTTCAATCTTTCCCAGCATCAAAGTTTTTTCCAATGATTTGGCTTTTTGTATCAGGTGCCCAAAGTATTGGTGCTTCAGCTTCAGCATCAATCTTCCAGTGAATATTCAGAGTTGATTTCCTTTAAGACTAACTAGTTTGATCTCCATGCAGTCCAAGGGACTCTCAAGAGTCTTCTCCAGTATCGCAGTTTGAAAGCATCAGTTCTTTCATGCTCAGCCTTCTGTATAGTCCAACTCTCAATATCCATACTTGACTACTGGAAAGACCATAGCTTTGACTATTCGGACCTTCCTCAGCAAAATGGTGGATTTGCCTTTTAACACACAAGAAGATCCCCTGGAGGAGGGCATGGCAACCCACTCCAGTGTTCTTGCCTGGAAAATCCCCATGGACACAGGAGCCTGGTGTGCTACAATCCTTAGGGTTACAAAGAGTCAGACACAACTGAAGTGACATAGCCTGCATACACACTAGATTTGTCACAGCTTTCCTTCAAAGAAGCAAGCATCATCTAATTTCATGGCTGCAGTCATAATCCACAGTGATTTCAGAGCTCAAGAAGAGAAAAATCTGTCACTGCTTCCACTTGTTCCCCTTCTATTTGCCAAGAAGTGATGGAACTGCATCACTTCTTGGCAAATAGTTTGGCAAGAAGTTTTGGCATTAGTTTTCTTAATATTGAATTTTAAGCCAGCTTTTTCATTCTCCTCTTTCACCTTCATCAAGAGACTCTTTAGTTCCTCTTTACTTTTTGCCATTAGGGTGGTATCATCAGCGTATCTGAAGTTATTGATGTTTATCTTGGTAATCTTGATTCCAGCTTGTAACTCATTCAGCCTGGCATTTCACATGATGTACTCTACATATAAGTAAACAGGGTGACAATATACAGCCTTGGCATACTCTGTTACCAATTTTGAATCAGTCAGTGGTTCCATGCAATGTTCTCTGTTGTTTCTTGACCTTCATACACGTTTCACAGGAGACAGTTAAGATGGTCTGATATTCCCATTTCTTTAAAAAATTTCCCAGTTTGTTGTGATCCACACACTCAAAGACTTTAAAAAGTCAATGAAGCAGAAGTAGATTTTTTTCCTGGAATTCCCTTCAAGGCCGTTTTGACTTCACACTACAAGATATCTTTTTCTACTTGAATGACCACACTATCATGGTTGTCAGGGTCATAAAGACCCTTCTTTGTACAATTGTTCTATGTATTCTTGAGAAATGCTGGGCTGGATGAAGCACAAGCTAGAATGAAGATTGCCGGGGCAAATATCAATAACCTCAGATATGCAGATGCCACCCTTATGGCAGAAAGTGAAGAAGAACTAAAGACTCTTGATGAAAGTGTAAGAGGAGAGTGAAAGAGTTGGCTTAAAGCTCAACATTTAAAAAACTAAGATCACGGCATCCAGTCCCATTACTTCATGGGAAATAAATCAGGAAACAGTGACAGACTTTATTTTTTGGGGCTCCAAAATCACTGCAGATGGTGACTGCAACCATGAAATTAAAAGAGGCTTACTCCTTGGAAGCAAAGTTATGACCAACCTAGACAGCATATTAAAGAGCAGAGACATTATTTTGCCAACAAAGGTCCATCTAGTCAAGGCTATGGTTTTTCCAGTAGTCATGTATGGATGTGAGAGTTGTACTATAAAGAAAGTTGAGTGCAGAAGAATTGATGCTTTTGAACTGTAATGTTGGAAACTTTTGAGAGTCCCTTGGACTGCAAGGGGATCCAACCAGTCCATCCCGAAGGAAATCAGTCCTGGATATTCATTAGAAGGACTGACGCAGAAGCTGAAACTTCAATACTTTGGCCACCTGATGTGAAGAACTGACTCATTTGAAAAGACCCTGATGCTGGGAAAAATTGAAAGTGAGAGGAGAAGGGGATGACAGAGGATGATATGGTTGGATGGCATCAGCGATTCAGTGACATGGGTTTGAGCAAACTCCAGGAGTTGGTGATGGACAGGAAGGCCTGGCATGCTGTAGTCCATGTGGTTGCAAAAAGCCAGACATGGCTGAGTGACTGAACAGAACTGAACTCTGTGTATTCTTGCCACCTCTTCTTTACCTCTTGTGTCTCTGTTAGGTCCTTACAGTTTCTGTCCTTTATCATGTCCATCCTTGCGTGAAATGTCCTCTTGATATCTCCAGTTTTCTTGCAGAGATCTCTAGGCTTTTCCATTCTACTCTTTTCCTCTGTCTTTGCATTGTTTTTTGAAGAAGGCCTTATCTCTCCTTGCTATTCTCTGGAACTCTGCATTCACTTGAGCATATCTTTCCCTTTCTGCCTTGCTTTTTGCTTGTCTTCTTTCCTCAGCTATTTGTAAAACTTCCTCAGCCAATCACTTTGCCTTCTTGCATTTCTTTCTTCTTTGTGATGGTTGTGGTCACTGCCTTCTATATAATGTTATGAACCTCTGTCCATACTTCTTCCGGTACTCTGTGTACTGGATCTAATCCCTTGAATTTATTCATCACCTCCACCATATAATTATAAGGGATTTAATTTAAATCATACCTGGGTGGCCTGATGTTTTCCCCTACTTTCATTTGTTTAAGCTCAAATTTTGCTATAAGAATCTGATGATCTGAGCCACAGTTGCCTCCAGGTCTTGTTTTGCTGACTGTGTAGATCTTCTCCATCTTCAGCTGCAAAGGATGTAATCAATCTGATATTAGTATTGACCGTTTGGTGATATCCATGTGTAAAGTCATCTCTTGTGTTGTTGCAAAATGGTGTTTGCTATCATCAGCATGTTCTCTTGGCAAAACTCTGTTAGCTTTTGCCTGCTTCATTTTGTACCCCATGGCCAAATTTGCCCGTTAACTCCAGGTATCTCTTTACTTCCCTCCTTTTGCATTCTAGTCTCCTATGACTTAAAGGACATTTTTTTTTTCGGTGCTAGTTCTAGTATGTCTTCACAGAACTCATCAACTTCACCTTCTTCAGCATCAATGATTGTGACATAGAATTGTATTACTGTGATGTTGAATGGTTTGCCTTGGAGACAAACTGAGATCATTCTGTCATTTATGAGATTGCACTCTAGTACCACATTTCTGACTCTTTTGTTGATTATGAGGGCTACTCTATTTCTTCTAAGGAATTCCTGCCCATAGAAGTTGATATAATGGTAGTCTGATTTAAATTCTCTTATTCCTATCCATTTTAGTTTACTGATTTCTAAAGCCATCTTCTACTTGAAAGTAAAGTCACTCAGTAATGCCATGTCAGACTCTTTGAACCCTATGGACAGTAGCCCACCAGGTTCCTCCTCCATCCACAGGATTTTCTAGGCAAGAATACTGTACCCCACTAGACTCCTCCATCCATGGGATTTTTCCAGGCAAGAATACTGAAGTGATTTGCCACTTTCTTCTCCAGGGGATCTTCCCAGCCCAGGGATCGAACTCAGGTCTCCTGCATTGTAGGCAGACTCTTTACCCTCTGAGCCACCAGGGAATCCCTTGAGCAGGTCTAATTTACCTTGATTCATGGACCTAACATTCCAGATTCCTATCAATTCCTTTACATCATCTGATTTAACTTTCACAACTAGACACACCCACAACTGAGTGTTGTTTATGCTTTGGCCCAGCTGCTTCATTCTTGGGGCTGTTAGTAATTGCCCTCCACTCTTCCCTAGTAGCATATTGGACAACTTCCAACCAGGAGGACTCATCTTTCAGTGTCATATCTTTTTGCCTTTTTATACAGTTCATGTGTTTCTGGCACCACGAATACTGGAGTGGCTTGCCATTTCCTCCTCCAGTGGACAACATTATGTCAGAACTTTGCACTATGACCTGTCTATATTGGGTGGCCCTTCACGACATGGCTCATAGACCTTTTGCCACAACAAGGCAGTGATCCATGAGGGGTAATAGTTCCATGAAGACTAATAGTTTCTATAGAAAGATGTCCTCATTCCATTTTTTATACTGGAAGTTTGGATGAGATTTACCCAGCTACCAACTCTAGAATTGACCATTATTAGCTTAATACATCAATATATCCTGTCAGATGACCATAATGATGATGAATGATGCAGAGGGATATTCATGATCTAAACAATTGATCTCTTCAACTGCGAAGTAAGCTTCACAATGTGTTTTTGTTTTTTGTTTTTTTTTTCTAAACTAGAAACAAGAAAGCATTTAGCCCCCCTATGTAAAGGTTCAGTTCAGTTCAGTTCAGTCACTCAGTCGTGTCTGGGTCTGCAACCCCATGAATCACAGCACACCAGGCCTCCCTGCCCATCACCAACTCCCGGAGTTCTCTCAGACTCACATCCATCAAGTCGGTGATGCCATCCAGCCATCTCATCCTCTGTTGTCCCCTTCTCCTCCTGCCCCCAGTCCCTCCCAGCATCGCAGACATTTCCAATGCATCAACTCTTCTCATGAGGTAGCCAAAGTACTGGAGTTTCAGCTTTAGCATAATTCCTTCCAAAGAACACCCAGGACTGATCTCCTTTAGAATGGACTGATTGGATCTCCTTGCAGGCCAAGGGACTCTCAAGAATCTTCTCCAATACCACAGTTCAAAAGCATCAGTTCTTCGGTGCTCAGCCTTCTTCACAGTCCAACTCTCACATCCATACATGAACACAGGGAAAACCACAGCCTTGACTAGATGGACCTTAGTCGGCAAAGTAATGTCTCTGCTTTTGAATATACTATCTAGGTTGGTCATAACTTTTCTTTCAAGGAGTAAGTGTCTTTTAATTTCATGGCTGCAGTCATCATCTGTAGTGATTTTGGAGCCACCCAAAATAAAGTCTGATACTGTTTCTACTGTTTCCCCATCTATTTCCCATGAAGTGATGGGACCAGATGCCATGATCTTCATTTTCTGAATGTTGAGCTTTAAGCCAACTCTTTCACTCTCCTCTTTCACTTTCATCAAGAAACTTTTTAGTTCCTCTTCACTTTCTGCCGTAAGGGTGGTGTCATCTGCATATCTGAGGTTATTGATATTTCTCCCAGCAATCGTGATTCTGGCTTGTGTTTCTTCCAGTCCAGTGTTTCTCATGATGTACTCTGCATAGAAGTTAAATAAGCAGGGTGACAATATACAGCCTTGACGTACTCCTTTTCCTATTTGGAACCAGTCTGTTATTCCATGTCCAATTCTAACTGTTGCTTCCTGACCTGCATACAGGTTTCTCAAGAGGCAGGTCAGTGGTCAGGTATTCCAATCTCTTTCAGAATTTTCCACAGTTTATTGTGATCCACACAGTCAAAGGCTTTGGCATAGTCAATAAAGCAGAAATAGATGTTTTTCTGGAACTCTCTTGCTTTTTCCATGATCCAGCAGATGTTGGCAATTTGATCTCTGGTTCCTCTGCCTTTTCTAAAACCAGCTTGAACATCACGAAGTTCACGGTTCACGTATTGCTGCAGCCTGTCTTGGAGAATTTTGAGCACTACTTTACTAGCATGTGAGATGAGTGCAATTGTTGCACTCTGTGGCATTCCCTTTCTTTAGATTGGAATGAAAACTGACCTTTTCCAGTCCTGTGGCCACTGCTGAGCTTTCCAAATTTGCTGGCATATTGAGTGCAGCACTTTCACAGCATCATCTTTCAGGATTTGAAACAGCTCAACTGGAATGCCTTCACCTCCACTAGCTTTGTTCATAGTGATACTTTCTAAGGCCCACTAGACTTCACATTCCAAGATATCTGGCTCTAGATGAGTAATCACATCATTATGATTATCTGGGCCATGAAGATCTTTTTTGTACAGTTCTTCTGTGTATTCTTGCCACCTCTTCTTAATATCTTCTGCTTCTGTTAGGTCCAGACCATTTCTGCCCTTTGTCGAGCCCAACTTTGCATGAAATGTTCCCTTGGTATCTCTAATTTTCTTGAAGAGATCTCTAGTCTTTCCCATTCTGTTGTTTTCCTCTATTTCTTTGGATTAACTGCTGAAGAAGTCTTTCTTATCTCTTCTTGCTTTTCTTTGGTACTCTGCATTCAGATGCTTATATCTTTCCTTTTCTCCTTTGCTTTTAGCCTCTCTTCTTTTCTCAGCTGTTTGTAAGGCCTCCCCAGACAGCCATTTTGCTTTTTTGCTTTTCTTTTCCATGAAGATGGTCTTGATCCCTGTCTCCTGTGCAATGGATCAGAATAAACT
Organism: Capra hircus; assembly: GCF_001704415.2. Lineage (NCBI taxonomy): Eukaryota > Metazoa > Chordata > Mammalia > Artiodactyla > Bovidae > Capra > Capra hircus. The sequence continues at coordinate 16,969,401 of NC_030831.1, read as the reverse complement.
GTGGAAAATTCTGAAAGAGATGGGAATACCAGACCACCTGACCTGCCTCTTGAGAAACCTATATGCAGGTCAGGAAGCAACAGTTAGAATTGGACATGGAACAACAGACTTTTTCCAAATAGGAAAAGGAGTACGTCAAGGCTGTATATTGTCACCCTGCTTATTTAACTTCTATGCAGAGTACATCTTGAGTAACACTGGGTTGGAAGAAGCACAATCTGGAATCAAGATTGTCGAGAGAAATATCAATAAACTAGATATGTAGATGACACCATCCTTACAGCAGAAAGTGAAGAGGAACTAAAAAGCCTCTTGATGAAAGTGAAAGTGGAAGTGAAAAAGTTGGCTTAAAGCTCAACATTCAGAAAACGAAGATCATGGCATCTGGTCCCATCACTTCATGGGAAATAGATGGGGAAACAGTAGAAACAGTATCAGACTTTATTTTTTTGGGCTCCAAAATCACTGCAGATGGTGATTGCAGCCATGAAATTAAAAGATGCTTACTCCTTTAGGGAAAGTTATGGCCAGCCTAGATAATATAGTCAAAGGCAGAGTCATTACTTTGCCAACAAATGTCCGTCTAGTCAAGGCTATGTTTTCTCCAGTAGTCATGTATGGATGTGAGAGTTGGACTGTGAAGATGGCTGAGAGTCAAAGAATTGTTGCTTTTGAACTGTGGTGTTGGAGAAGACTCTTGAGAGTCCCTTGGACTGCAAGGTGATCCAACCAGTCCATTCTAAAGGAGATCAGCCCTGGGATTTCTTTAGAAAGAATAATGCTAAAGCTGAAACTCTAGTACTTTGGCCACCTCATGCGAAGAGTTGACTTTTTGGAAAAGACTCTGATGCAGGGAAGGATTGGGGGCAGGAGGAGAAGGGGATGACATAGGATGAGATGGCTGAATGGCATCATGGACTCGATGGACGTGAGTCTGCGTGAACTCCGGGAGATGGTGATGGACAGTGAGGCCTGGCGTGCTGCGATTCATGGTGTCGTTAAGAGTCGGACACGACTGAACAACTGAACTGAACTGAACTGATATATATATATATATATATATATATATATATATATATATATATATATATATATATATGTATACACAAAGACATTGTGCTGGTTTTCTATTTCTGTTATTAAATTAAATGAATTAAATAAATTAAATGTGCATTTAGATTTTAAGTGATCATATCATTGTCTGAATCCTTTAACACTAATTGGTACTTATTTGCATCACTTCTTGCACATTTGTATGACTTGGATTATTTACTCTTGCAAAGTTCATCAGTTGGGAGTTTTCACTTCTCTTATGCCCTCCAACGTACTTAGTACAGACATATGTCTAGTGCAGATGAAAAAAAAGTCGTTAACCCTTGTGTTTGAACACCTGAATGCAAAATGCTTTTCTAATACGTATGAATTCTTGCCTTATTTACTCTATTCTGAGTGAGTGAGTGAAAGTTGTTCAGTCATGTCCAACTCTTTGAGACCCCCATGGACTCATATAGTCCATGGAATTTTCCAGGCCAGAATGCTAGAGTGGGTAGTCTTTCCCTTCTCCAGGGGATCTTCCAATCCCAGGGATCGAACCCAGGTCTCCTGCACTGCCGCTGGATTCTTTACCAGTTGAGCCAGAAGGAAAGCCCTTTACTCTATTCTACCACCTATAAAATGGAAATAACAGTGACTATTCCTCAGACCTGGCTGAGCAGGTGAGGATCTAATACAATAATACCTGTAAGCTTATACTTCAGTGCAAACTTATGATTGGTTACAGCATGCCCCTCTGATCTCTCAGATGTTAGCCCTGTTTGTTATTAATATTTTATATCTTTTTGTAAATGTAGATAACTGCTAAATAAGCAAACTCTTTTTTTCAGTAGTATGAAATTGAAAGAAGCATACTCTTTGGAAAGAAAGCTTTGACCAACCTAGATAGCATATTGAAAAGCAGAGACATTACTTTGCTGACAAAGGTCCATCTAGTCAAAGCTATGGTTTTTCCAGTAGTCATGTATGGATGTGAGAGCTGGACCATACAGAAGGCTGAGCATTGAGGAACTGATGATTTCAAATTGTGTTGCTGGAGAAGACTCTAAAGAGTGCCCTGAACTTGAAGGAGATCAAACCAGTCAATCCTAAAGGAAATCAAACCTGAATACTTACTGGAAGACTGATGCTGAAGCTGAAGCACCAATACTTTGGTCCTTTGATGTGAAGAGTCAGCTTGTTGGAAAAGACTCTGATGCTGGGAAAGATCAAAGGCAAAAGTAGAAGGGGTTAGCTGAGGATGACATGGTTGGATGGCACCATCAACTCAATGGACATGAATCTGAGCAAACCCTGGGAGATAGTGGTGGACAGAGAAGCCTGGCCTGCTGTAGTCCATGGGGTAGCAAAAAGTCGGACCCAACTTCCAACAATTGAACAACGACAAATTTTCCAGTAGAGTTTCCATTGACTTGCTTCCCCATTGTGGGGGGCAGGGGGGGGATCCTTCTCTTTGCTATTCCTTAGAAATTTGTGAGATTTGTTTTTTCTTTGAACAGTAATAATATCTACCTTACTCTCTCATAGGAGAAATACCAAATCTTTAATATTGTTCCCTTTTTATATTTATATATGTAAGAGTCATGATTTTATCTTCCTCAGAAAACTTTTACAGTTTCAAAGATCTTCCACTGAGGTGCCTAATGGATTCACCTACTGTGGCCAGGTAATCTTCACCAGAAGAGGGCAACTGGGGGGTAGTTTATATTCAGATACATTTTTTCTTAGCTCTCAGGTTGATTCCAAACAGGTAATAGAACTTTAATGATAACTTTCTCTTTCTCTAATATTAATATTACTCATTAAATTAGTGGTTTTAAGTTTCTTTTCTTTTTTTTTTTAATTTTTGGGAAATAAGTTATTCCCCAATACTGGCAGCTATATTTGGGAATTTTGTTGTTGTTGTTGTTGTTTGTTTTATAGTCTGATTGCTTGATGATCTCTGTACAAAGTTCAGTTATTTCAGAAATATATTATCTGTTGGATAAGAGATAATAGAGATTCCAGTTTACAAATCTTTGTAATTAGGAGTTGAACTCCATGATCTGACCATTTGGCAATTTCTTGTCCATATTAGATGAGCGATGATAGGAAATCTCATTTGTAAATCTTTTCTGTTTGTCTATTTTGAGCTACAATCGACTATACTTTTTTTATTTTTTTTTTCTTGCTGGGAAGGGAGTCAGTTCTATGGTAGACCAGTAAGATTTTATGGTTCTTTATTTATTCTTGGTCCTTAGATGATCTTAGAATTGAAGCTCTCTATATTTGTCTATGTGCTCCATTGTCTACAATTCTATTCAGATAGGTCCTTACCTCTGATTGTATAAATTTGTAATGTTTTGCTACTTCTAGATGATGCTGATAAATTAGACTATAAAGTATTTTAAAGGAAGTTATTCTGCTTCGCTTATAGAGATAAATAAGCACTTATATAAATTGAATATTCTTATTATTTCCAGAAAATAGGGAAATTGTACTTTAATGGGAAAAATGCATTTTTGCAAAAAAAAAAAACAGTTTAGAAATATTTTAAGAATTCAAGAGAATATAATTTAGATAAGTCTGAAAAATGAGACTACTTAAATATTTTTGTTTAAATGAAAACAACTCTATGTTCCCTTGATTTATCAGTGTTAAACATAATGCAAGTGTGAATTTTTCTTTTTTATGTGTAAGCTTTTACTTGAAGAAATACAATTTACTCATCAAATAAACTAGCATTGCTTCTATTTAATGTTCGACATTATGAAAAATGCAAATCTGTATTTTGAATCTCTCTTCAAATTAATTTTATTTCAACAGTAATTGTGCTTTGTAGTTGTCAGCTTGAAGAAAATTTTCAAGATCTTTGGGTGACTTAAATCCTTGGACTGATACTAGATCGAGTTAATTAGTGCACATTCACTAGATATGTGGATCATTTTTGGGTAAGACAGAGAACTGAAACATTGATTACTAAACATGAGTTTAAGTTTATGTGCTTTTGTTTATTTTTATGTTACCTAGATGCTCAACAGAACTTTGGATTTGTTGACGGCTGTGTCTATTTTTGCCACTTTGAATAGTTGCTTTCTGAGGGATGCATGTGTCTTCAGGAAGCTATGTTCTGTGTGTATGGAGGGGAGGGGGGTGGTATAGGGTGGTCTCTGGTACTCCACTGTAAATTGCTGCTGTCTGACAGTTTATAATCATCTACCTCCAGGTTTTTTTCAGTGAAATAGAAGTTACTTTAGTTAAAAGTTCTAGTTACTATAAGTAACTGGGAGTGGACTAGGATTAATAGTGACAGAAACAGACAATGTTGTATGTAAAGTGACAAAATGTGTTTTTTTTTTAAGTGACAATAGTTTTGTTCCAGAGTAATGTGATTGTTCCACAATAAGAAGTATGATGAAGATGGACAAAAATCTGAATGTATATAGTAAATTTGTAGAAGGTTCATAGAAAGGGAACTTTATTTACTTTGGATAACAGTGTATGCAAATAATGAGTGTGAAAAAGCTATGACATATGATAAAATCTTAGCAAAGTATATTCAGATTTCATGGGCTTGTGTTTTTTGGTTTGCTGTGTCTTGCCTTGGCCTGTGTTATTTCAATCTGTGTACAGATTTTGTAGTTTATCAGAATAATATTTTGTGCTTTGCATTCAATTTGTTTGGACCTTAATTGTTTAAAACAACAACAACAACAACAACAGAAGCTTCTTACTAATGAAAGAGCTAAAGTTCTTTCCAATTGTGTAAATTTTTATGTTTATTTTAAAATATTTTATTATCACTCTCAAATGAGTAAACAAATATTATTTCTATCTCAAATGTTCAAATCTCATGACAACTCTATTTTTTCGCATTCCCCAAATTGAATGCTAATGTAAATTGAAATAAAGTAAAACTGTCATGACCTTTTTTGCACAAAAAGATTCCCTGAGGTTTTCTAAAAATCACAAAGATTTGTTAAAACTTATAAAAGGCAAGTGTCAAAAATAGTTAGATTTATTTGATATGTCAATATTAATTTTTATGAGAGTTGTCAAATCTAAAGAGATGTCTCTTTTCCCCTAGATTAAATTTTTAAGGGTATATTGTTTTAACATAAGGAAACTATACCCTCTATGGGATGTACCTAGAGGTGGTTAATGCTCTAACTCTTTCAGACATGTTTCTATTTGTTAGAGTTCTGGTGCTACTTTACCTTAAGATATTAGGCAGAAATATTTTTTTTTTCTTTGACTCCATACCTGGTTTCTTTGGACTTCTTACTGATTACTCATACGGTACAATTATAAGCATAGATTCAATAAAGACTTTACCATCAGTTTCCATGATGTAATTAGAGATGTTGGTTATATGGCCAAGTCTTTGTCTAGAATGTTATATTTGAAAGTGTTGCTCATTTAATTAGCTCTCACTGACCACTCAAGTAATTATATTTGACTATAGGATCAACGTTTATGAATCTCTCCTGGGAAAAGTGGCTTGATATTGCTTTTTAGAGTTCTAAGCCTTAAAATTGAGTATAGGAGGTCACTTATGGGCAGGCCAAGGAAGTTTAGAATATAATGGGACCTTGCAAAGTATTGCATTTACCCAATTTATAGGTACACCAGATTGGGAGTCCCCATCCTCTGGGATCTAATGCCTGATGATCTGAGGTGGATGTAATAACAGAAATAAAATGCACAATAAATGCAATGAGCTTGAATCATCTGAAATTATTCCCTCCAACTCAATCTGGAAAAATTGTCTTCCACAATCCCGGTCCCTGATGCCAAAATATTTGGGGATCACTTTATAAATGCACTGGGACACATAGACATAGAACAAAAATTATAGTTACCAAAGGGGAAAGGGGAGGAGGGGTAAATTAGGAGTTTAGGGTTAATAGATACACACTGCTATGTATAAAATAGATAACAACAAGAACTTACTGTATAGCTCAGGGAACTATATTTTATACCTTATAATAACTTATAATGGAAAAGAATCTGAAAAACAAAATATATATATGCACACACACACACACCACACACACACACACACACACACACACACACACATGCACATAACTGAATCACTTTGCTAAATACCTGAAACAACTAACACAACACTGGGAGGCAATTATGCTTCAATAAATAAATCCAGTTTGAGATCCTTCATGAAAACTTCTAGCAGAGCAAATGTAAAGAAGTCTAAGTGTTGAAGTAATAATTTTGATGTACCTAAGTCAATGAGGTGAAGTTGCTCAGTCGTGTTCGACTCTTTGCGACCCCGTGGACTGTAGCCTACCAGGCTCCTCCATCCATGGGATTCTCCAGGCGAGAATACTGGAGTGGGCTGACATTTCCTTCTCCAGGGGATCTTCCTGCCCCAGGGATCGAACCCAGGTATCCCACATTGGAGGCAGACCCTTTAACCTCTGAGCCACCAGGGAAGCCCTAAGTCAATAACCAGGCCAAATCTAAAGAGACCAGTCTTATTTTGTAATCAAGGGAATTATTTGAGATTATTTTTAAACAAAAGATGAGATTGTAGGAACAACAACAAAACATAACTTGTCCTATAATAGAAAGGTATAAATTTTCTATATCATACTCTTCTAAACTGTCTGATTCTGGTCCCATTTATTATATTATTGTATCACAGGACATGCTGCCCCAATATATACCTCAATGTAATGTTGATTATTTTGAATTAAAGATACTTAAGAAATACCTAATACAAGAGGGACATTTTAACTCTCCTCACTGTCTCCCTAAACACAGGAAATAAATCTCCCATGTGAAGGGTACACTCCCTGCACAAGGAGGTGGAACAACAACATTGTTATTCAGAATTCAGAAATGAAAAACCTATAAAAAGAAATCATGTTGTGTTACTAATTTATTACCCAAGCCCCAAGTTTGCTTCAATTTCTCACAAAACACCCAAACCTAAGTTCCTTTGTCTTGTCACCTCCATAAATATATTGTTTCCTTTTCAAAAAAGTTACCTCCTTTGGCCACTTCTTAAATCTTGTTGGTATGAATCACCCCTGCTAAGCACTGGTTGGATAATACTTGTTTAGTTTCTGATCTGCAGGATGCTCTACCAGTGCCAGGAAATGGACGTAAAAATGAATTTCAAGGAGCTTATAGTCAAACTATGTAAAATGACCTACACCTTGGAATATTAATGTCAGATATAAATAGCTGACATCACTGAATGTTTAATGCTTATTAAGTTCCCAGTGCTATTTTGTGTGAGTTATAAGTACCAATCATGCATCAATTTTTACCACAATCTTATGAGGCAGGTGTATTATTGTCCCACTTTACAAATGGAGAAACTGAAACATAGTCTGTCAGCATCATGGACTCAATGAACATGAAATTGAGCAAGTTCCAGGAGTTGGTGAAGAACAGGGAAGCCTGATGTGCTGCAGTCCATGTGATCTCAGAGTTGGACATGACTGAACTACTGAACAGCAACAGTTTATCTAAGGTCACACAGCTAGAGAACAGGCTTGCTAGGGTGTGAGGCCAGGAGGTTTTATTGAAGAGTGCATGCTTTTTAACCACTTTACACATGGGGGAAGACCACGACTGCCTGCTTTAGAGCCAGGAGTATGATATCCCAGTGAACTCCCTAAATTACTTTGAAAAGGAAGACTTTATACTGAAAATTTAAGCATGAATAAAATATGTAAGAATACACAGTAGAAGGAGAGAAAGGACATTAATAAAAATTGTCAGGATACAGGAAAAATTGTCAGGAATTCATTGTTTTGAAATCTGACTGTCCATCCTCTGCTATCCTCATTTCACATCTCCGTGTGTTTGTGAAACACTTCAGTTGTTTCTGATTCTTTCGGCCCTATGGACTGTAGGACTCCTCTGTCCATGGGATTCTGCAGCAAGAATACTAGAGTGGGTTGTCATGGATCAAATCCACATCTTCTATGTCTCCTGCATTGCAGGTGGATTCTTTATCTACTGAGTCACCTGGGAAGCCCTTTACACATATCCATCTTACTTCAGTTCTGAGTTAACATCTCATCATAGCCGCAGAATGAAGCTCTGTGTCATAAGGTATGATTTTTGCTGCTGTAGGTTGGGCATGAGAGATAGGTATGAAAGCTTATATCCTCTCCCTGCCATCCTGGGGGAAGGGATTGAGTCCAGGGGAATTGGAATATGAAAAACCACAGCCTGTATACCTTTTGTTTCTATCTTATACGATTTCAGTAATACACGATTTACCTAAAATTGTCACTTCCCTATTTTTAAAATGCAAAATGAAGAAAAGGTCTCAAAAAGAATTGTTGCTTCTGTACTTTATCAACTACAGAAGGTGACAGGAGAGGAGACATGTGCTAGAATGTGCTTTCTATGTTAAAAAATTAACTTCCTTTACTTTACCCTCTTTATGGAGAGTAAGGCCACATTGCCCAGTAAGAATTCCAGAGTCCACCTCATTTTCAAGATACCTGGTGTAAAATAGTCAAAGAGCCACAAACTTTTAGACCAGAAAGAAATCACTGGGATGGTATTATTTATTATGTTAATGAGGAAAATGACTTCTCCAAGTCATAGATCTAGTTGGTGGCTGGTGCATGATTGGAAAAATTTCTTCTGAAAATATATTTCATACTGTATGTAGAACTCATATATCACTTAATCGTTCATGACTTGTCCACTTTAACCTGATAACACAGTATTCAGTGATCTGTAAACTTTTAGAAAGGCTCTATCTGGCTCTTTTCATACCCCATAGCATTTATCAAGGGCTTCCCTGTTGGCTCAGTGATAAAGAATCTACCTGCAATGCAGGAGACCCAGGTTCGATCTCTGGATTGGGAAGATCCTCTGGAGTGGGCATAGCAACCCACTCCAGTATTCTTGCCTGGGGAATCCCATGGACAAAGGAGCGTTGTGGATTACAGTCCATAGGGTGGCACAGAGATAGACACAAATGAAATGACTAAGCAGCAGCAGCAGCAGCATCTACCTGAATCTCTTGCCCATCCTGGCACTTGAAGAATAGGCTGAGATGGGTAGCAGGAGGTGGTGGTTTGGGGGTGAAGGGAGGAGCCATCAGAATTACTTGCTTTTGGATGAAGATGTGAAAATCAGCAGATTCTTAATCTTGCAGCATTCAATGGCTATTCCAAACCTAAAGCTTTCTATGTAGAGGAGAAAGAATTTAAAAATTTACTTTAATCCTGATATCAAAAGGAAATCTGTGGAATGAAACCTCCTTATTAAGTGAAACTCACAATAAAAATAAATAAATAATGAACGTTGGCATGAAAACCCTCGCTAACAGAAGCTGCTGAATCTCCCATATCTCTTGGAGAAATTAATCCCTTCCTACAGGCCAGACTCTAATTATAAACCATTCTAATTAGTCAGGAAGTAGGACTGCTGTTTCTTATTGAGGAAAAAGTCTAGGAAGAGATGTCACTACTGCATGAGAACGCCAGAACGAGGCAAAGAATTTAGGTGCTAACGCAAGTCCATCGTTTCTTAACATAAAGCTTATTTGCTTGCATCAGTTGGCTGCTGCCTATATATTTTTATGGGACATTTGCAGTTTACTTTGCTGTTTTAAGTTCACTATAGTTTCAGTTTCATTGTAGCAACACTTTAAACTTAAAATAAGTGTTATGCAAAATATTATTTTGATGTTATTTTGCCTTTACATTAAATGAATCTTCACAAGTTTCAAGTGCTCTAGGGCAAAAAGAAGAAAATCTTCTAGGGAAAAGCCTTAAACATTTCAGATATAATGAGTTTGTTATACATTATCTTGCTTGTTTTTTTTCCTCTGGACTATTTTCAGTTGGGTTCCTTTCATATCCCAGTTAGCAAAGGAATTGACCAGAACTAAGAACAGCCCTAGAGCGATAGCTAAATTTCTGCTGTGCTTGTCAGATACTGTCTGACCACTGATTACTGCCCAAGGGGAATTTGTTTCCTTTATAAACTTTTTGGCACGTTCTCATCACCGTGGAAACAGCCATTCTCTCTCTCATGAGAAACTTCTGGGTGATACTGAGAAAAGCATGAGCTTCTTAATTTTTTTCTTATTTTAAATCCTGAGTTTGTATGGAATTTTAAAGGATAAGATGAAAGATGGGCCTCTTCATATCACTGAGATCAGGAGAACATTGTAATAACTGATGACACAAATATGATCTACCTGGAAACTTGCCTCAGGCAAATCAGCATGAATCAAGTTGGAGAAGTACAGCAGGAACCTCTCCTTTTCCTTACCTTTCACCTATGGGAAAATAGACAAATTCATCAACTCTGTATTATGAGGAAAGCTTCCAATCAGATGGACTGCATTAGTCAGAGTCTTATGAGGAAACAGAATTTATAGCTTTAAATGTAATTAATGAAGGGAATTTTTACAGAGTTATGAGCAGATCTGTTGTTTTAGTTGCTCAGTTGTGTCTGACTCTGTGACCGCATGTACTGCAGCCTCCAGTTTCCTTTGTCCATGAAATTTTCCAGGCAAGAATACTGGAGTGGGTTGCCATTTCCTTCTCCAGGGGATCTTCCCGACCCAAGGAGCAAACCCTTATCTCCTGCATTGATAGGTGGATTCTTTACCACTGAACCACTAGAAAAGCTCCATGCGCAGGTTTGCTGCTGCTGTTGCTAAGTCGCTTCAGTCGTGTCCGACTCTGTGAGACCCCATGGATCGCAGCCCACCAGGCTTCTCCGTCCATGGGATTTTCCAGGCAAGAGTACTGGAGTCGGGTATCATTGCCTTCTCCAATGGGCAGGTTTACGGGAACAAAAATAAGATAATGAGGCACCATTGTTGGGAACTGCAACAATTGCACATAGAAACTGCAGTCCTTCGTTGGAGTCGAAGGTCTTCAGGGACTGGCCAATGGAAATACGGAAGACAGGATACACTGTAGGAGCACATGGTAGGGCAGACAAGTATAGAGGAGACAACACACTCCTGCAATCTGCTTTGAGGGGTGGGAGTGGATGCAAATGGAGAAAAGCTAACACAGAAGAAATGGATCCATGGCTAGAAGGAGTCCCCTAGGCAAATTCCTTTTGTCTACATAAAAAAGAAACTCAGAAATAATGAGTTTCCATTTATGTTTTAAATATTTCAAACTTAAAAAAAAATTAATTTTCACCTTTGTCTGGATGCTTCCCTTTAAGGGTATTTTCTTGTTTGCACAGTTACAAGGTCAGCATTTGAGTCGGGGTGTCCCTTTAAATTTTGCACCATATATGCCTCACTTGTTTCATCATTGTCTATGTCTTCTGGGGTGAAAAGTTTTCACACAGTTTCAAGTAGAAGTGGATCTAATAGAGGCATTCTAGGTGCAAACTCAGCATCCCAGTCTTTTACGGGTAGGATGTGGCATTCTGTAGAAAAATGCAGCTGTGGTTGATTCATGTTGATGGATGGCAGAGGCCAACACAATATTGTAAAGCAATTATCTGCCAATAAAAAAAATGAAAAGGAAAAAATACAAACATAAGAATATGAGGAAATGGAAGAATTCTTTTAACTGCCTCAGTATTACTGATATTCTAGTCACATGAAATTCCTATATCCTCCTCCCTGGCTCCAAACATTTCAAGTGTTTGCATGAGTTTGGCCTTGAGACTCTATTTTTTATGCTTAAACTACTCAGAAAATTCTGTATCCCTGTCTACACTCTGAGACTCCTACTCCTCTTAAAGGTTCAGCTTAAATGCTTGTCCACATCTGTGATTCCTTTATCAGAGAGAATTGTTGCCTGAAATATAAATTCCTTTACAACTAGGAAGTTGCCATAGCTGAATACTTCTTATGCTAGATATGAAGTCAAATAACAAATAATCTGAATTGCGGTCTGGAATATTGGTCATGATTTATGTTGTATATAAAAGACAACATTTATGAAGACACAGTAGGACTGCATTTCCCTGTCCCTTCAAAGTTGTGTTACTTTCTCTGGTCAGTGAAATATGACATAGGATGAATGTTTCGTATTGAAGTGGAAGCCTTTAGAGCTAGCTCATGATCCTCATATTTCCTTCAAACTTCCAAAATGTTCTGAATGTTGGAGCTCTATTGATCTATATTTTCAAATGAGCAGTATGTGGATCAGACTCTCCCATTGACCCGAGATGGACATGCTGGTTAAGTGACCAGGAAACATTTTTGCTATAAGCCACTGTAATTACCCATTTATGACTAAAACAGAAATTTTAAGAAATGCCACTGTTATGGACTGAATGTGCATATTCTTGTTAAAGTCATATGTTGAAATTTGAACCCCAATGTGATGGTTTATGTGATGGGACTTTTGGACATTGATGAGGTCATGAGGATGGAACCTTCATGAATGGGATTACTTCCCTTATAAGAAGAGATACGAGGTCTTGCTTCCACTCTTTCTATTGTCAATTATTTAGAAACCAGGAAGCTGATTCTCATCACAGCTCATCCGTGCTGGCACCATGATCACAGACTTCCATTCTCTGGAGATGTAAGACATACGTGTGTTATGATAGCAACCTAGTCTATGGCTATTTGTTAGAGCAACTCATACTAAGACTGCCAATATTGACTCTGTTGGCATAGTTTATTCCCCACTACCTAAAAGAAAAAAAACAAAAAAAAAAAAAAAGAAAAGAAAAACACCTTTATCAAGCAATGTCGCCTAAAATAGTGAATAAAACAGCATAGAGGACTCTTAACAGGGACATCCTTCAAGAAATATTAGTGAGAACAAATATATCACGAACAAACATATGGCAGTGTTTTAGTGTATTTGTGGTGAAGGAGAGGAGTGGAAGCCATGAAGAAATCTGTTTGCCTGTAAGAGAAATTTTGAGTTGGAGAACTGTTCTGGAAATTTAAGTGCATAAGTAAAGCTGGCCCAGATTATCAAGTAAGCAGAGTTCATAAAATCCTAGCATCAAAGGATTGAGGAAGATCTTCAAAGGTCACTTGGTTCATTCACCTCCTTTCAAGTAGGATCACATCAAAACCATCCCAGAAAAATGAGAAGTTATTCTATTTTTAAAGCTTTCTGTAGAAAAAGATTCTCTCTGACAGAACTGCTTTTCAGCTCATGTTAAAATCTCTATTCTGAAAGATATGCCTCACTCACATTCAGGACCCTTAATATAACACTCAGCTAGGGCTGCCATGAATTGGATAACTTTAAACACAGAAGTTTATTTTCTCACATTTCTGGAGGCTAGAAGTCTGAAATCAAGATATCAGCAGGGGTATGGCCCCTCTGAAAGCTCTAGCAGAAAGTCCTTTCTTGCCTCTTCCTAGCTTCTGGTGACTCTCAGCAGTCTTTGGCTTCCCTGTCTTATGGCTGTAAGACAGCCAGTTTCTGCCTCCATTGTCACTTGGCTTTCCTCCTTGAATGTGTCTTAGTGTGTCTTTATCTCTCCTTACAAAGACACCAATCATTGGATTTAGGACCCATCCTAATGCAGTGTGAGTTCATCCTAACTTAACTAATTGCAACTGCAAAGACTCTACTTACAAATAAGGTCATATTTTGAGGTTCTAAGTAGACACAGATTTTTTGAGGATACTGTTCAATATATTAAGGCATCCTCTGTGTTACTTGTTTAGAGTCTGAGCACATCAATGATTTTCTTTTTTAAACTGCACCCCTAATTGATATTTCTTGCAGTCAATGTGAATTTTATAGTGTTGCTAATGGAGATGGTTTTCATTTAATTATTTTTCTTGATGGCTTAAATTAATGCAAAATCGTTTTCAAATGTCAGCATGAACATGGTCATTGCATTGATGTTTGGTAGGAGGAGAGAAATAAGCCTACGACCCAGAAATTTAACTTGAGAAGGTAATAATATAGTCACACTAGTTGATTTAATGAATGAAATGAACACAGTTGATACACACAATAAGTCAAGATGTATTATGACATAATGCATAGTTTGGGGTTCTCTTGGGACCAAAAATGATGTAAAAACTGTGGAGAGAGGAAGCGTGAGACATGCTGAAGTAATTGGAAAGATTTTAGAGAAGACAGAGAAGACATAGGGTAGATAGGAATTTATAAAAGTTTATTATATTCAGTTGGAGGAGTGAGTGAGTGAGTGATAGTCACTCAGTCATGTCTGACTCTTTGCGACTCCATGGACTGTAGCCTGTCGGGATCCTCTGTCTATGGGGGAATTCTCCAGGCAAGTATACTGGAGTGGGTTGCCATTTCCTTCGCCAGGTCAGTTGGGGGAACTACACGATAAAACAGTTGAGTTGGCAAAGGAGTAACCATCAGTAGAACTGATGGGCCACAGAGAGGGCACAGAACTTGTTTAATGACAAAAGCAGGGTTTTGGTTTGTAAAGATAAACCAGGGCCTGCATGTGGAAGACTTTCAATGTCAAGTTAACTTCAAAGATTTTCCTGTAGATAGTGGAGAGGCCCTGGAAGTATTTGATCCCTGGAGGAAGATGATGTAGATGATGGAGGAGATGATGAACTTAGTGATAGAGTGAAGGTTATGCTTCAGAGGGCATGACAAATCACTCCAGTATTTTTGCCTGGAGAATCTCATGGACACAGAAGCCTGGCAGGTGACAGTCCATAGGGTCATGAAGAGTCAGACTTCACTGAAACGACAGCACACATGCACAAATGCTTTAAATATAGAAAACTAAAGATCCTTGCAATTATCCAGAAGAGCATTGGGGTTTTATTTACTATTTAATAATAGGAAGTAATGGCCTGGATGTTAGCACATGGAAATTATTTGATCCAGAGAAGATATGCCACTGAAGGAATTGTATTGTCTTCTAGTGTTGGTCTGTGAGAAAACACACTTTCCTTTCCCATGAATTCCTCAAGGTAGAAGTACATCAGTATCACCCCCAATATGTGAAATCTGCTGCTTTGGCTGCTCTCCACTTAACCTGAGTTTCAATTGAGAGAAAAAAGAAAAGCACATTCTCAGCCTTCTCTGTTGGAAAAAAATAATCTCCTTATTCAGCAAAAGATAATGTAAGGTTGCCCTGTTAACTCAGCCTTGCAGAAAACATTTCTGTCAGTTGGCATGAGCTTCGTTCCTTTCACCTCAGGCAGGTGGTAAAGGCATTTTGCAAAAGAGGATTCCAAATTAGGTTAAGCACCAAAATAGGGAAGTGGCCTGGCCCATCCTGGCGGGAAAAGATTCAGAGACTGCTGAAGTATATCCAAATTCACCTCTTAAAGCCATGTTTCCATTCAGCTCTTGGGAGAATAAAAATGGAGGGAATGGTTGACTTGGAGGCCTTTCAAATTTTGTTTCCATTGGCCTTTCCCAATTCTCAAGCCTGGACACCTTCATAAATGACCATTTGCCTTATTTCAGCCAGACATTACCTTCTCTGGGTTGTCTTAATGCCACTTCCTTCTAAAAGTATTGGACACTCTTTGTTACCAGGGCAAGTGCACATGAAAAATGTATTCTCTGTAGAAACTTTCATAAGACACAAAAGAGTAACATTTGAATGGAGAAATGCCAGATCCCAGAGAGTGTGTTTGATAGCATTAGCTATTTTCTTAACTTCTTAACATATAATTTTCAGAAACTTATTTTTTCAGTCAATATCTGAATTAAGTACTCTCACTCAAATTGTTGCATGCAACTGTAGTTCATTTTCACAAGTACATACTATTCTACTGTGTTATTACATTCTCCTGAGAATTTGCGCACATATGTGTGTGAGTGTGTGTGTGTTTCCACAGGTTTTCTCTTTTTATAGATGGTGCTGCTGCGAACATTCTTTTTTATACATTCTGGTGAATATGTACGAGCATTTTGTCCCAGGTTATGAACAAAAATTTCAGATTACTGGGCTTATAGCTTTTATGAGTGCTCAATTTTACAGGATAATATCAATTTGTGTTTCAAAGTCGTCATAGGTTTTTACTATCACCAGCACTAAGAGATCCTACTGATCTTTCAACATTTGGTAATGTAGACATTAATTTTAATTAATCAAATGGCTCTAAATATCCTGCTTTGTTATATTTGCATTACTCTCATTTGCATTTGAGTACCTCTTTCATAAATTTCATGATTATATGTGTTTCCTCACTCTACCTATTTTTTAGTGGATATGCCAAATTATTGTTGGATCTAGTGCTCTCTCTTAGTATATTCAGTCTGGCTTACAAACTCATTTTCATTTCTTTGGGTTTTCCCAAGTGTCCATAATCTTGTCTTGTTGGCAGCAGTTTCCACTATAAGATGAACGGCTTCTATGAGTGACTTCTTGCATTTCCCCGGTAGGAAAGCCTATACGAAGAGCTAGAATTTATGTGATGCTGGTGCTGGGCACAAAGAAAACACAGTGTTCTCTAATTCCTGCTTTTTAGAAACTTGAAATTTTGAATAAACAGTCATATTCATCTAAATCCTCATCATCTGGCTTATCATCTGTCAGTTTACTTTCCACTTTCATGTTTTGTTTTATCCTGCCCAAAGTGGTAGTGTATTGTAATTTTTATTTATAACCCTCAAGAAATTGAGACCATATTAACACCTATTTTTAAATATATTGATAATACTTTTGATTTTTAGCAATACAGGGGCTTCCCTGGTGGCTCAGAGGATATAGCATCTGACTGCAATGCAGGAGACTTGGGTTCAATCCCTGGGTTGGGAAGATCCCATACGGAAGGAAATGATAACCCACTCCAGTATTCTTGCCTGGAGAATCCCATGGACAGAGAAGCCTGGTGGGCTACAGTCCATGGGGTTGCAAAGAGTCCAACATGACTGAGGGACTTCAATTTACTTCACTTCACTCTTGATTTTTAGCAACGCATAGAATATGAAACATATTAATCTGACAAATTGAACCTGTGGTCATCTCCACAGGAAAACTTTTCAACTGCCCATTTGACTGTGCTTTTCATATGCAGCCTCTGTCTGACCACTTTCCATATCACAGAGACTGAAGATATATACCACATTCAAGACTCTTGAATTATACTTCAATTTAAGGCTTTGCAGAATCTAACTTCAAAGCTATTCAAAAGAAGAACTTTGTGGGTTACCCAACTTCAAAGTGTACTTGAGATTACTTAACATCATTAAACAGAGCAATCTAAGAGACAAAGACACAGGCTAAAGTCAAAGCAATTTTAAAGACATCATACATCCTTGTCTTAGCTGTAGTTTTCCTCTCAACTTACTAAAACCTGTTGCCCATCCAAACACGTGCCCAAGAGGATGCTACAGGGTGTATATAGGGTGGTGGGGGGGTTGTACTCACAAACTCATCCTTATCATCTCCTTCAATTTCTTTGCTTTTTATTAACTGTTTCTTAATATATCTACCACCAGTTCATTGACTAAGTATAAGATTTTCTTTTTAAACAAATACAAAAGCCTATTTCTAAAAGTCATACCATGAGGCTGTCACAACATCTGACAAATATTCAAAGCCAAGGATATGACCTAGCAGGTCTGAATACATTCTCTCATTTTTCTCATATTTTAACATTTATCTCTCCTTCATTCAGTAGCATTTGTCAACCTGCCTCTATCCATGGCAGCCCTTCTTATTTTAATGCTCTCACTCTTATCCACAAACTAAATTTACATTTCTTGCAGTTATAAATTTTATTTTGTTGAGAAATATTACTTCAAGAAGACTGAACTCTCAAAGACAAGACTTTCAGAAGAAAAAGCCTTCCCATTCTTACTAGCCTAGAAAAGGCAAGAACAAATAAAAAAGAACAAAATAAGGTTCTATATCGTTCTGTCTAGTCTTATCTATGAAAGAACATTGGTAGAGGATGAGGGAGTAGATCAACCAGCCCTGTGAGTTGAGTCTAACTGTGCAAAGGTGTTTGTGAATTTATTGCCTATGAAATATAATAATGTTGATAAAGTATGACATTCAAATATATAGCATATACTTAATTGTGCCTCATTTCAGGTATATGCTCTTCAGTTATTTAAAATTATAGAAATCTGTGGAAACAAAAACTTCATGGATTATTGGTTCAGGATCCTTACTTGATAAGTGACATGATTATATCATTTATTATCAAAAAGTGGTTACTTTTGAGAATGAAAATTGATGTAATTAATAATTAGGCATTGACAACAGACTTAAGCAGAGACTAAGGCAAGCAATAAGGGGCACATGTCAGGCTAGTTCTAAGGTATGAGGTAGTTAAGTGGCGTAGCCACATGTGTTGTAAGAGTCACAGAACACAGGAAAGCTGGCTCAATGTGTCTCATTAGGAATTCATTGGAACTGAATTAGCTACAGTCAAAAAATGGGCATTGATAATCTTGCCCAAAGTCTGAAGATGAGTAATACCAAACTGCTGACCTAAGATAAATGGAACTAATGTTATAACTTTACTCTCCCATCTTCTCACTAGACTTAAGATGGTAAAGAATTCTGACAGCATGTCTTCCCCTTGGGCACAAAACCAAGCTGACAGGATCCACTCTGATGTGACCAATTTGTTAACAAAAAGCATGATGAGCTTCTGCACATACGTACTTATCTCACTAGCTCTCTGGGTTCAGAATGAGTGTGTTCTGGGTCTGATATAGGAAGGAGTAATCAAATGAGGTGGTTCTTCATTCTTCATTTTTCCTGTTTCGCTATTTAGCACCATTAATGAAAGTCATGTCTGCTATTTTTGTTTCTTTTGCCTTGAGTTTAACATGTTCTGAACACCTACTGGGTACCACAAATATGCAAGGGGATTTCACATGTATCACTGCTATTTATTATATTTTGAGATTTGAATGCGTTCTCTTACCAGTGACTCAGATGAATATGTTTTTACATCTTATAGCCTGCCCGCTTAAGTGTGGGTCCTAAGGTTACATGGAAAGCCCTCTACAGGACACTTTCTGCCAGTTTTCTCATAGTCAGGGAAAAGTTTACTAAAATTTCTGTTTCAGAAATGACCCCAGTTATATTCCCATCTTCACTCACAAAAAATAAAACAAAAAGTGAGATTACCACTATTTAATAACAGTGAAGACACACTTGGATTTTCTTAGATATATTCTGCACAGGAAATTTGGAGTAGAATAGTCCAGGGTGAATCTATGTTTCATACTGAACAAATCTATTAAAGAGTTATAAGGAGAAGCCTTCCCTAGGCCTTATAGGGATCTTTCCCAAAGGAAGATTAAAATCTGTGAGAAGAAATAATTCAAGGACATAAATGACTATATCATAAGGATAAGGCATATTATAGCATAACAAAATTCAAAGATTGTGTTTTCAAAGTTTCATGTAGAGAAAAGGAGACAAATTTTTCACAGAGAACATTAAATTTAAGGTGGAACTTGAATAAGTCAGTAAAATTCTGACAGATAAATATAAGGAAAGAAATTTTTCAAGCAGAAAAAAAATAGCGTAAATTGCGGCACAGAAACAAGAAAACACACCAAAGATAAGATTACAGAATAGACAAAATCAAACCTTACCTAGAATTTGGGGGCAAAATGCAAATGGTCCTAGATAAAAGTAAGTTAGACTACTTCTAAATCCATTCTCGGGAGAAACATAAGGGGCACATTCTAGCGTATTCAAAACAAGCACTATGTTATTACAAAAATTCTAAGGTATGAGACTTTTTTCTTTTTAAATCTGTGTCATGAACATTATTTCATTTAATTTTTACAATATATCTGTGGTATAGGCAAGGCCCCTATTTGCATCTTGTGCGTTGGTTCACTGAGATAAATAGAGGTTTATTGCTGCCCTGGTGGGGTGGGGTAATGCTCTTTCCCTCCTTCTCTTGCTCACTAGAAGCAAAAGTGCCTGGTCCAAGAGCAATACCTTTTCACATGCAGGAGGCTTGCTTTCCTGTTGAGATTTTATTTGAGTTTTGAAAGTGGGACAATGCATTTGTCAAGCAACTTCAGTGGATTAAGCCACTACTTCAGCCATGCTAATAAGACCTCTGCACTCAAACTGTGAGCAGAACCTTGCCAACTCCAAACTGCCACTGCCCGGCCGTCTCATCAGTCCACCTGCCGTGCACCTAGCACTTCAGTCCTAACTCCTAGGCCCAATAGACTGAATATCAGCTCTGGCTTCAGGCCTTGGCCTCTTCTGCTCTGATGCTACTGCCTACAACCCTCATTGCTATCTTCTGGCCCAGCATCCATCCCCCTAATGCCACTGACCAGGTTCTGGGCTGGCAGAGATCATTGTGCAGATGGGGTCAGTATGAATGGCCAAGTGGCAAATCAAAGCAAATGCAGATGGGAGCACAAGGTGTGGATGAGAATCCTGGATCCAAATATGATGGGGGTTTAGAGAGATTAAAACTGCTAATTAGTGGCTTTGGAACCATCCTCATTGGCTAAATAATAAATAAAAATTTATCTGAGTTGGTTTTACTAGTAAATCTAATTCAGGGACTATGCCAAAAGGCAATGGATTCAGCTAGTTTTAATCCCTGAGGGTCATATGCAGGTGTAAGATGTAGTGTAAGAGCCATCCATTATTTGCATGTGATTAGCCTGTGATTTACAGGCTTTACTTTAGACTGTAGTTTGTTCTCAGTCTCTTTTTAAGTGAAAAAAATTCTTTAATTTTCTTCTTTGAAGATAATTTTGTTTACCTGTTCCTATGCTTCCCTGACCACATCCGCCCTGTGACTTAAGTCCTAACAGATAAACTCAGGTGGAAGAATGTGTCATGGGATCAACATGATAGTAGAACAAGATTCCTAGGCTTAAGTTAGTAAGCATCATGAATGTTCTGAGCTCTCTGAATTTCCCCTTCCCCAAATCGATTCAGAAAGCATACAGAAAAGAACATGCCAGTCAGCTGGAGCAGAAAATATACTCCTTTGGCATAAGATTAATTAGGTTTGCAGTTCTTTATTTTTTAAGCAAGTGAGTGAACTTATTTGAGTTTCAACTGTTCATGGCAATCACATGGGAGTAACAATTTCTATCTTGTGTCCTCATATCCTGACAGGAGCAAAAGAGATAGGGAGGGCATGCAAATACTTACTATAAATATTGATTCTGTCTTTATTTTTTGATATTTTTTATATGGAACTTTGCATTGATTTTTATTTTTTAAATATTCTACTGAAATAAATATTTATCTTGATTAATACATTTTTGTGCCCTTTAAATTTATTTTTTGAGGTAAATATCTAACTTAACTCATTCTAGTCCTCAATCTGGGCAAATGCTATGTGGTGGTACAGCCATAAAGGGTTTAGCCAACCAGATACTGCTGAAAAAGAAACTGGAAATACTACTGAGTGCACCAGATGTCTTGGTCAGTTCAGAAGAAACACCAGCACCCTAGGACGTGTTGAAAAAATAAAAATTTTGACATTGTTAGCATGACATTGTTAATCCTGAAACCTTCTCCAGAAGAAATTAATAAATCTTTCCACTCATTGCCCTTGAGGATGAAGTCCCAACTTCTTAGTTCAGTTTCCAGAATCTACTACACTAGAGTCCTTTGCGCCCCTTGAGTAGTGACTCTTAAATCACCATTATTGACCTGTTGGTTCAGTTGCTCATCACTACTTCTCAGATCCCATTCTCAGTTCAGATTATTGCCTCTCTTGTTCAGCTTTCCTGCAATTTATTTGACCTACTCAGCAGAGAAAAGTACTAACCAACCTGTAAGTTTGAGCTGAATCCTTACTTCTCTGCCAGGCCTTTCCAGATGATTCTGGATCAGCATGACCTCCCTTCCTAATATACACCTGATTATTGTTTCCTAGTATATGAGTTAAGGGTATCAGTTTCTACTGCTGTTTAACTGTTTTGTGCATGTGCTTTGTTTCAATTTTTCTCCAATGAGCTGGTAAAATCCCAAAGAACAGTTTGGCAAAATATCAAGTCCCAGAGAACGTCTTAAGATTTAATTTTCCACCTATAAATTTTTACCTATGAATTCTTACACAGTGACTCATTCACTCGTGCGCACATTTTCTCTCTTTATGAAGATCTATAAGGCTGCCATATATTTCAAACTGTATCATTCATATCACATAATTTTTATCTTTAAGCATTTAATTTAGGATATGCTTAAATCTTAACCTAAAATCTTTGTAGTGGTTTCTTGTGAATCAGTTGAGTTGGCTAACTTGATTATAAATTCTTCTGTGGCAGGAAATATGATATCCCCTTTTCCTGGGTCAACTTTAGTAACCTCCAAAGGCTACAATGGGCTTCCCGCGTGGCACAGTGGTAAAGAATCTGTCTACCAATACAGGAGACACCAAAAATGTGTATTTGATTCCTGGGTCTGGAAGATCCCCTGGATTAGGAAGTGTCAACACGCTTCAATAATTTTGCCTGGAAAATACCTAACAGGCTGCCTTCCATTGGGTCACAAAGCATCAGACATGACTGAGCACACAGCACACAAAGCCCCCCATATGTTTCTAAGAATATACAGCTCAGACTTTTGAGTGAATAAACAAATATTTCTGGTTGTAGTAGCAAAAAATATTATTAACTTTTCCATGGGTATTCTACCTAAAGTGCTCCATATTTTAGGAATTCATTGTTTATAACTTGATTAAATGTTTACCTTCATTGTGAACTTTCCTGAACTGTGTAGATGGTTGCTAAATGAATTTTCTGATGTAAAGACAAAAAGCTAACAGGCAACTTTAAAAACATATATCTTTCCTTTATAGTCTACTTCTTTTTAAAATCATATTTGCAGACAATAAACTCTCAGGAATTCTTTTGGTATTTCATAGCAAGTACAGCAAAAGCCATCTCATAATCTGTACCCATTTTCATCAAGAGTTAGCCAAGGCAGAAAAACATGGGGATGGATGGTGTTGGTAAAGTTCACCTTTAATTAAATATCCAAAAAAAAAAAAACCAACACACAAGCTATTTTAAACTGGAATAGGATCTCAACAACAAAACAATGCAGGGAGAAAAAACAGTGGTCAATCTATTAATCCTGTCATGGTTGTCATGCATTATTTGTATCATGTTTATCTCCAGCTTTCTTACAAATAGTTTTTCAGACTCTATGACTTGCTGTGAAATCATTCTTCCAGAAGGAACTATGATTTCCTATATCTAGTCAAGTGACCTCAATTTAACATGAAATATGACAGGACCTTAAAAGATAAATTCTTATGCTGAAATTTTGCTTTCAAAGTTGCATTGCATCATCTTAAAGTTAGCAGCTTTTAATTGGAACATCATTTATTTCCCACAGTTGGGTTCCCTTTTCATATTAGTGTACTCCCGTTTCTTTATATTTTCAACCAAAGTGTTAAATAAACTGATGGTATACTGGACATACTGGCTCATAAACATCAATTTTTAAATTTTCTGGAATATTGAAAGCTAATCGTTAAAAAGAGTTAGTATTAAAATTAAATCACATTCACTTCACTTAAATATAAAACAAATAAAACATTAAAAATGAATTATAAAGAATATCCACCAACATATCTTCCTAAACACTTTATTGCATGGTTTTTTGGATAGTTATGTTCATTCAGAAGAACTATACAAGAAAGGTCTTAATGACCTAGAAACAACAATGTCATCACTCAGTCAGAACCAGATAACCTGGAGTATGAAGTTAAATGGGCCTTAAGAAGGATTACTACCAACAAAACTGGTGGAGGTGACAGGATTCCAGCCAATTAAAATCCTAAAAAATGATACTGTTAAACTGCTTCATTCAATATGTCAAAAAATTGGTAAAACTCAGCAGTGGCCACTGGAAAAGTCACTTTTTATTCCAATCCCAAAGAAGGGCAGTGTCAAAGAATGTTCAAACTACCATACAATTGCACTCATTTCGCATGCTAGTAAGGTTATGCTCAATATCCTTCAAGCTAGGCTTCATCAGCATATAAACTGACAACTTCCAGACAATACAAGGTGGATTTAGAAAATACAGAGAAATCAGAGATCAACTTGCCAATACCCATTGAATCATGAAGAAAGCAAGAGAATCACAGAAAAACATCTACTTCTGCTTCACTGACTAAGCAAAAGCTTTTGACAATGTGGATGGCAACAAACTGTGGAAAATTCTTAAAGAGATGGGGATATCAGACCATCTTACCTGTCTTCTGAGAAATTTGTATGCAGGTCAAGAGGCCTGGACATGGAACAATGGTTGAAAATTAAGAAAGGAGTATGACAAGGCTGTACACTTAAACTATAGGCAGAGTACATCATGCAAATTGGCAGGCTGTGTGACTCACAAGCTGGAATCAAGATTTCCAGAAGAAACATCAACAGCCTTAGAAATGTAGATGATGCCTCTGTAATAGAGAAAGTGAAGAGAAACCAAAGAGCCTCTTGATGAGGGTGAAAGAGGAGAGTGAAAAAGCTGGCTTGAGACTCAGCATTAAAAATAACTGAGAACATGGCATCTGTTCCCATCACTTCATGTAAAACAAATGGAGAAAATGTGGAAACAGTGTCAGATTTTATTTTCTTGGGCTTCAAAATCACTGCAGATGGTGACAGCAACCTTGAAATTAGAAGATGTTTGCTGCTTGGGGGAAAAATTATGACAAACCTAGACAGCATATTAAAAAGCAGAGACATCACTTTGCTGACAAATATCCATATAATCAAAGCTATGGTTTTTCCAGTAGTTAGGTATGAATGTGAGAGTTGAGTTATATAAGGCTGAGCACTGAAGAATTGATGTTTTTGAATTGTGGTGCTCAAGAAGTCTCTTGAGAGTTCCTTGGACAGCAAGAAAATCAGTCAATCCTAAAGGAAATCAACCCTGAGTATCCATTGTAAGAACTGTTGTGGAAGCTTCAATACTTTCACTGCCTGATGCAAAGAGTCAATTAATTGGAAAATATTCTGATACTGGGAAATACTGAAAGCAAAAGGAGAAGGGGAAACAGGATAAGTTGGTTAGACAGCATCATCGACACAATGGACATAAATCTGAACAAACTCTGTGAGACAGTGGAAAACAGAGAGTCTGGCATGTCACAGTCCATAGGGTTGCAAAGAGTCAGAAACAACTTAGCAACTAAACAACTGCCAACAAATGTTTATTCCTTCTTGACTGGGAAAGCCATACAATGATCTGCTACTTCTCATCTCTTCCCAACCCCACATTTAGTTGCATCATATTCATAGCTTGAAATTCACAGAAATAAGCAAACACTAAAAATTAAGCCTTGACTTATTGTTTTGTTGATTGTCTTGAAGTAATAAAATGGTGGAGCAGGTGTTTTATATATATATATCTCAAAGTTTAACGTGTCATGCCATATAGCCTTTATATTGAAAATAGCACAAAAACTGAGGAAACATTTTTCCAGCATTTGAAACTATTATACAAAAATTTAGATGTCATTTCTGAACGTGAAGCTTGTACATGTCTTCATTATTCATTTCTTCTTACTTGAAAGCAGACAGGGAATATTAACCAACTGTCCAAACTATACTTATTAGTCATTTGTAGTCATAGATGGACCTCAGATATAAAAGCAATAAAAATCAAAACACCATCCAGAGAGTATCAATTGCCTATATAGAATCTGCAGTAAGTAATATATATTTTGTTATAAATTCTAATTTATGTGACATATCTATTTATTTTTACTTTCTAAAATTTATGAGATAAATATGTATGAGTACACTCAGACACAGACACACACAGTTTGGGCTTTTGCGGGGAGGGGAGCCAAACCATGTTTCACATTTGGCAGCACAGTACTGCTGATAACCAAAGTGTTATCAGATAACTAAAACTTTTATCTAATAAAGATATAAGATGTGACCTCCTCCTGAAACCCACCGATTATTGGACAGTAAGATTGGAGACCTTCCTCTAGAGCCTTAAATAAAATCTTATAAAATTTGACTACCCATATGATACCTAACTAGTCACAGAGGATCAGAAAAAAACATAATTTAGTGTAAGTTCTTACACAGCAAGAAAAAGACATGATCTTGACTCCGAGTTCAGTTTATAGTTTCAGTGCTGTCTATTGACAACTCATTTTACTTTTCTGCAAGCACAAATAAAGGAATATATGATCTTACTAGTTCCCAAACATCACTGCATATATAAATTAACTGCAGCACTGCTCAAACCAAAGATTTTTTTTTCCTTCTAACAAGATCTATTGAAATGGAAACTCTAGAAATAAGATCAAGAAATTGGGCAATTTTAATGATTTCTATGCCACTTCTGGAATCCTTTTATCTTCTAAAGGATTTCAAATCACATAGACATAAGAGTAAGCTGACTAGTAAAGATGTGTGTGTCAGATATTTCAGTTCAGTTCAGTTCAGTCGCTCAGTCGTGTCCGACTCTGCGACCCCATGAATCGCAGCATGTCAGGCCTTCCTGTTCATCACCATCTCCCGGAGTTCACTCAGACTCACGTCCATCGAGTCCGTGATGCCATCCAGCCATCTCATCTTCTGTCGTTCCCTTCTCCTCCTGCCCCCAATCCCTCCCAGCATCAGAGTCTTTTCCAATGAGTCAACTCTTCTCATGAGGTGGCCAAAGTACTGGAGCTTCAGCTTTAGCATCATCACTTCCAAAGAAATCCCAGGGCTGATCTCCTTCAGAATGGACTGGTTGAATCTCCTTGCAGTCCAAGGGACTCTCAAGAGTCTTCTCCAACACTACAGTTCAAAAGCATCAATTCTTCGGTGCTCAGCCTTCTTCACAGTCCAACTCTCACATCCATACATGACCACAGGAAAAACCATAGCCTTGACTAGACGGACCTTAGTCGGCAAAGTAATGTCTCTGCTTTTGAATATATTATCTAGGTTGGTCATAACTTTTCTTCCAAGGAGTAAGCGTCTTTTAATTTCATGGCTGCACTCACAATCTTCAGTGATTTTGGAGCCCCCCAAAATAAAGTCTGACACTGTTTCCACTGTTTCTCCATCTATTTCCCAAGAAGTGATGGGACCGGATGCCATGATCTTCGTTTTCTGAATGTTGAGCTTTAAGCCAACTTTTTCACTCTCCTCTTTCACTCTAATCAAGAGGCTTTTTAGTTCCTCTTCACTTTCTGCCATAAGGGTTGTGTCATCTGCATATCTGAGGTTATTGATATTTCTCCCGGCAATCTTGATTCCAGCTTGTGTTTCTTCCAGTCCAGCATTTCTCATGATGTACTCTGCATAGAAGTTAAATAATCAGGGTGACAATATACAGCCTTGACGTACTCCTTTTCCTGTTTGGAACCAGTCTGTTGTTCCATGTCCAGTTATATCTGTTGCTTCCTGACCTGCATACAGATTTCTCAAGAGGCAGGTTAGGTGGTCTGGTATTCCCATCTCTTTCAGAATTTTCCACAGTTTATTGTGATCCACACAGTCAAAGGCTTTGGCATAGTCAATAAAGCAGAAATAGATTTTTTTTTTTTTTTTTATTCTGGAAGTCTCTTGCTTTCTCCATGATCCAGCAGATGTTGGCAATTTGCTCTCTGGTTCCTCTGCCTTTTCTAAAACCAGCTTGAACATCAGGGAGTTCACGGTTCACGTATTGCTGAAGCCTGGCTTGGAGAATTTTGAGCATTACTTTACTAGCATGTAAGATGAATGCAACTGTGCAGTAGTTTGAGCATTCTTTGGCATTACCTCTCTTTGGAATTGATCTTCAGTAATTTACCGATTTTCCTGACTCATATGTGTTTCTCCACACATATACTTCTTTTACATTTAGCATGTTGTCAAGTGACTTTTGGATCCTAATAGTCACCCCACTACTGCTTACATAGTCAGTGTTGTTTATAAATTATTATTCATCTGCTTTTAAAGAAGTTAAATCTATATATGTCAATATTTCTATAATCTTATGCATAAAGCTAGGAGAAATCATGACAAATCTTCATTAAAAATAAGATTTGCTATGGCTAAGACACTCACCAGATCATCAGGTTGACAATGACATTAATAAAAGTCATTTTGATAATTTGTTAGTGTACCTTGGTAAGCTCTTAATTCTTTTTTTAATGTTCTGTACTGCAATTATTCTTTTTTAAAAATATTGCTCACAATGATTCTGAAAATATCCCTTCATTTTTCCTTAGGTCTTATGATAGAATTTCTCATATTTATGCATAAGATAACAAATATTTGGAAATTACTTTAAAATTTATGCATATCAGTTCAGTTCAGTTCAGTTCAGTCGCTCAGTCATGTCCGACTCTTTGTGACCCCATGAATCTCAGCACGCCAGGCCTCCCTGTCCATCACCAGCTCCCGGAGTTCACTCAGACTCACGTCCATCAAGTCGGTGATGCCATCCAGCCATCTCATTTACTGCCATCCCCTTCTCCTCCTGCCCCCAACCCCTCCCAGCATCAGAGTCTAGAGATATGCAGATGATAAGTCAGTTATTCAAAATAAATTATTTGAAAACACAGCCTTTTTTATCTTGTGAAAGAGGAGAGTGAAAAAAAATGGCTTAAAACTCAACATTCAAAACACTAAGATCATGGCATCCAGTCATCATTTCATGGCAAATAGATGGGGAAAAGGTGGAAAGAGTGACAAATTTTATTTTCTTGCTCCAAAATCACTGTGGAGATGGTGACTGCAGCCGTTAAATTGAAAGATGCTTGCTCCTTGGAAGAAAAACTATGACAAGCTTAGTGTATTAAAAAGGGGAGACTTCACTTTGCCAACAAAGGTCCATATAATCAAACCTATGGTTTTTCCCATAGTCACGTACGAATGTGAGAATTCAATCATGAAGAAGGGTGAGTTCCAAAGACCTGATGCTTTTTAATTTTAGTGCTGGAGAAGACTCTTGAAAGTCCCTTGGACTGAAAGGAGATCAAACCAGCCAGTCCTAGAGAAAGTCAACCCTGAATACTCATTGGAAGGACTGATGCTGAAACTGAAGCTCCAATATTTTGGCCACCTGATGCGAAGAGCTGATTCATTGGAAAAGATCCTGCTGAGAAAGATTGAGAATAGGAGAAGAGTGTAACAGCAGATTGGATGATTTGATGGCATCACTGACTCAATGGACATGAGTTTAAGATACGACTTAGCAACTGAACAACAGCAATCCCATTCATGGATTTTGGATAGACTTGACTCCACTTTTCAATTTTTAACTTACTCTTTCAATTAATATGCATGTATATATGGAACAGAAACTTTTGGTGAAGAGTGATTCTGTACAGTAGTCTTTAGGAGAATTCTGCTTCTGAAATGTTGTTCTTTGTCTCTGATCATTACTGAGGTGTAGTTTCTGATGTACCTTGTAGGAGGCTCAGATTGTTTTCGATATTTCAGAAAGCATATTAGCAAACATAGTTTAAAAAATAATGATTAACTGAATTAGTCTTGCAGCCTTGAATGTGTCATCAGCTCTGATCATGGTAGTTTGTGCCATGTTGGCCCTTACCTGAATTTTTTTATAAAACTCATAGTTTTCCATTGGAGATGCCTACCTGTGCAGAAACCCAGTTTATTTGACTCACTCCTTAGCATCTGAGTTGGCTTCCTATAATTGCTACCATCACCGTTTTAGTTTAAATATAGACTCATCATCTAGAAGTAGAACTTTGTCTACTTATTTAAATATCGTACCATGCGAATTGTTTCTCTATGAATATGAAATTTCCTGTCTCAAGGCATACCCTTTTCAATACAAAGTAAATATGAGTGGACTTAATGTCCTCTCCTTATTCTGATTCAACTGAAACACAGCTCAAATATAAAGGGATACATAAATTAGGACTATATAATGTCATTTAACACCTATTTCCTCAATCAGACTGAAATTTCTTTAGGGTCAGAGACCATACTCATTTTCTGTTCATTACCCTGTTTCAAAATTCTAACATAATGTCTATATAACAGTTATTATTATTATTATTAAATGTTATAACTAGACGGAAGTTTTGTAATGATATCATTAGTCTGTGTAGACATGGCAAATTCTGAAATTTAACCTGGTGGCTCAGACAGTAAGGAATCCTCCTGCAGTGCAAGAGACCTGGGTTTGATAACTGGGTTGGGAATGTCCCCTGGAGAAAGGAATGGCTACCCACTCCAGTATATCAGACTTTAAGGACTTCCCAGGTAGTGCTAGAGGCAAAGGACTCACCTACCAATGTGGGAGACACAGGAGATGCAGGTTCCATCCTTGCGTCAGGTAGATCCTGGGAGAAGGGCATGGCAACCTAGTTCAGTATTCTTGTCAGGAGAATTCCCATGGACTGAGGAGCCTGACATTACTGTCCATAGAGTCACAAAGAGTAGGATATGACTGAAATGACTGACCACACATCGTTGCACAACAGAAAACAGAACTCAAATCTCAGTGGATAAAAACAACACAGGTATAATGATTTGTTTGTTGCTCATCTTCCACAGGATGATTGGAAGCTCTCCTGAGAGACATCCCAACTTAAAAACAGCCTGATGGAGAAGCCATGATTTGAAACATTGCTATCTCTATGATATAGTGAAGCTCTGTAGGGTCTCAGGTGTTAATTGAGTTCTTTGGCCTTTATTACTCAATGGCCAGAGCTAGTTACATGGCCGCAATGATCCATGATGCCAAAAGCACAATTCTATTATGTGTACAGGAAGAAAGAGAACTTCAAGCATTTGGAAAACATTCTAACATCAACTAAAATATCTTCTTATGCAGAGTAGAGAAGATATACACCAATTTAAAATGCAACTTCCATTTAATAAATTTTGCCCTCGAGTATGCTAATGATGAATGACAAAATTTTAAGCATCTCAAAAAGAGACATTTACTTTTAACATCTCAATGCTGTAAATATCAATAAGAACTGAATCTAAACTTTGATAAATGGAAAATCATTCAAATACAAGTCTTTTCTATTCTGGGAAAAATATAATCCAAAAAATAATCATGCAGAGGGTTAACCTCCTCACTTGGAAAGTGAAAGTGTTAGTCACTCAGTCGTACTGATTCTTTGCAACCTCATGGACTGTAGCCCACTAAGCTCCTCTGCCCATGAAATTCTCCAGGTGGAATACTGGAGTGGGTTGTAATTTCATACTTTCTGACCCAGGGATCAAACCCACATCTCCTGCATTGCAGGTGGATTCATTACCTTTTGAGCCACCAGGGAAGCTCTGATCATGTTCAGTTCCAGGGAAATATGAGATTGTTTCTGGGGGCAAGAGGAGAAAGTAAAGACATTATTTCTATACAAACTAGAGGAATAAAATATTTGAAAATACAGTGTTATACAAAAACGCATGAAGTTATTAGCAGTTATAGTTAGAAGTCAGTTAAATAATTATTGAAGAGAAACTGTTATTTTCCATAATCAAGAATTTAAATACATTAGGTGTCAGTGTTAATTTCATATTATTTCATAGCTCTAACCATCATTGTCATAACTGAATAAAAAGAAAGACCATTTTATATGTGTAAATCAGCAGTAGTTTCTATGTGGTTAGTGGAGAGTGGGGAAGTATTGATATCTACTAAGCAAGTACCAAAGATGGAGAGAAATTTATCCTTTTTTCATATTTTTGTCATTAAGTAATGCTAGATCTCCAAGTTCATCCTTTTTCTCCCTAGGTATTTTTTTTATCGCTTTACTTAGGTATTATTCACATACAAAATACAATGCATATTTAATATATAGAACTTAATGAGTTTAGAGATAAGTATATATCTGTTAAACCATCATCACCATCTATGCCATAAACAAATCGATCATCTTGAAAAATATTCTACTGCCCCTTTTATTAATGATGATAATAATTTTTAACATAAGATCTATCTTTTTATGACACTCTTTATACAATGCTAGCTATGGACATTATGCAGCACAGTAGATTTCTAGTTCTTATTCACCTCATATAATCAAATTTTGTAGCTTTTTACTAATACCTTCTCATTTCCACCTCTACCCAGAAGTCACCATTCTGCTCTCTACTTCTGAGTTGAAATATTTCAAATTCCTTATGATTTCTACTTCTGAGTTGAACTATTTTAAATTCCTTATATAAGTAATATCATGCAGTATTTTTCTTTCTGTGTCTGGCTTACTTCACTTAGAATAGTGTCTTCCAGGTTTAACCATATCATCATAAATGTCAGGATTTCCTTATTTTTTATGATTGAATAATATTTCAGTGTATGTAAATACCATATTTTTGATTCATTCTTCTGGTAACTTTTTAATCCGCTTCCATGTCCTGGTTATTGTGAATAATAATGTTGCAATGAACATGACAATGTGCATATCTCTATACTCAGAATTGCTGGATCATATAGTAGCTCTGTTTTTAATATTTTGAGGAGCTTCAATATTGTTTTCCAGAATGAACATATTGATTTACAAACCCATCAATAATGTGTAAAGTGTGTTTTTCCTTACATATTTGCCAACATTTAATTTTTAATTTTTCTTGAAAAGCCATTCTAACAGGTTCAAGGAGGTGGTATATCATTGCGAATTTGATTTGCCTTTCTCAGATAATAAGTGAAATCATGGACCTGACTATTTGTATGTGTTCCTTTGAGAAATCTGTTTATTCCTTGCCCCATTTTTTAATCAGTACATTTTTTCAGTTGGCTTGGGGTTTTTTTCTGCTGTTGAATTATATGAATTCTTTATATATTTTAGACATTAAACTTTTTTCAGATAAATATTTTCTCACATTCTGTAGGATGTGTTTTCATGTTGTTGATTTTTCTTTTGTTATGCAGAAGTTTGTTTATTTGTTTGTTTTCAGCTTGAGGTAGTCATATATGTCTATTTTTGTTTTCTTTGCTTTTGTATTTTTGACATACTATTCACAAAATCATTGCAAAGGTTAATATCAAAAAGCTTTCCTGGAGCTTCTCTGGTGGTCCAGTGGATAAGAATCTGCCTTGCAATGCAAGGGACACAAGTTTGAACCCTGCCTTGGGAAGATTCCACATGCCATAGAGCAATAAGCTGGAGCTCGACAACCACTAAGCCCACACTCTAGAGCACGTGAGCCACAACTACTAAGCCTATATGCTGCAACTACTGCAGCCCACATGCCTAGAGCCTGTGCTCTGCAACAAGCAAAGTCACCACAATGAGAAGCACTACGCGTGAACCACAACAGAGACCCGCCAGAGCCCAAAATAAATAAATTTCTAAAACAGATTTTCGGATATTTTCTTCTAGAAAGTTTGTGGTTTCAGGTCTCATGCTTAATACCTTCATTTATTTGAGTCAACTTTATTGGATGATGTAAGATAAGGTTCTTTTTCATTCGTGTGGCTATGTTGTTTTCCCAACACTATTAAAGAGGTGATCATTTCCCACTATCTTGTCATGATATGTTTGCTGAGGATCAGTTGACTATATTGACTGTTCAGTTCAGTTCAGTTCAATTCAGTCGCTCAGTCATGTTCGGCTATTTGAGACCTCATGAATCGCAGCACGCCAGGCCTCCCTGTCCATCACCATCTCCCGGAGTTCACTCAGATTCACGTCCATCAGTCAGTGATGCCATCCAGCCATCTCACCCTCTGTTGGCTCCTTCTCCTCCTGCCCCCAATCCCTCCCAGCATCAAAGTCTTTTCCAATGAGTCAACTCTTCACATGAGGTGTCCAAAGTACTGGAGTTTCAGCTTTAGCATCATTCCTTCCAAAGAAATCCCAGGGCTCATCTCCTTCAGAATGGAATGGTTGAATTTCCTTGCAGTCCAAGGGACTCTCAAGAGTCTTCTCCAACACCACAGTTCAAAACCATCAATTATTCAGCGCTCAGCCTTCTTCACAGTCCAATTCTCACATCCATACATGACTACTGGAGAAAACATAGCCTTGACTAGATGGACCATAGTCAGCAAAGTAATGTCTCTGCTTTTGAATATGCTATCTAGGTTGGTCATAACTTTTCTTCCAAGGAGTAAGCGTCTTTTAATTTCATGGCTGCAGTCACCATCTGCAGTGATTTTGGAGCCTATAAAAATAAAGTCTGACACTGTTCCCACTGTTTCCCCATCTATTACCCATGAAGTGATGAGACCGAATGCCATGATCTTCGTTTTCTGAATGTTGAGCTTTAAGCCAACTTTTTCACTCTCCTCTCTCACTCTAATCAAGAGGCTTTTTAGCTCCTTTTTACTTTCTGCTGTAAGGGTGGTGTCATCTGCATATCTGAGGTTATTGATATTTCTCCCAGCAATCTTGGTTCCAGCTTGTGTTTGTTCCAGTCCAGCGTTTCTCATGATGTATTCTGCATAGAAGTTAAATAATCAGGGTGACAATATATAGGCTTGACGTACTCCTTTTCCTATTTGGAACCAGTCTGGTGTTCCATGTCCAGTTCTAACTTTTGCTTCCTGACCTGCATACAGATTTCTCAAGAGGCAGGTTAGGTGGTCTGGTATTCCCATCTCTTTCAGATTTTTCCACAGTTTATTGTGATCCACACAGTCAAAGGCTTTGGCATAGTCAATAAAGCAGAAATAGATGTTTTTCTGGAACTCTCTTGCTTTTTCCCTGATCCAGCAGATGTTGGCAATTTGATCTCTGGTTCCTCTGCCTTTTCTAAAACCAGCTTGAACATCAGGAAGTTTACGGTTCACATATAGCTGAAGTCTGGCTTGGAGAATTTTGAGCATTCCTTTACTAGCATTTGAGAAGAGTGCAATTGTGTGGTAGTTTAAGCATTCTTTTGCATTGCCTTTCTTTGGAATGGGAATGAAAACTGACCATTTCCAGTCCTGTGGCCACTGCTGAGTTTTCCATATTTGCTGGCATATGGAGTGCAGCACTTTCACAGCATCACCTTTCAGGATTTGAAATAGCTCCACTGCAAAAGAATGCTCAAGACAATGGGCCAATCGAGGATGAGATGGCTGGATGGCATCACAGACTCGATGGAGGTGAGTCTGAGTGAACTCTGGGAGATGGTGATGGACAGGGAGGCCTGGCGTGCTGCGATTCATGGGGTCGCAGAGATCGGACACGACTGAGCGACCGAACTGAACTGAACTAAACTGGAATTCCATCACCTCCACTAGTTTTGTCCGTAATGATGCTTTCCAAAGCCCACTTGACTTCACATTCCAGGATGTCTGTCTCTGGATTAGTGATCACACCATCGTGATTATCCGGGTCATGAAGATCTTTTTTGTACAGTTCTTCTGTGTATTCTTGCCACCTCTTCTTAATATCTTCTGCTTCTGTTAGGTTCAGACCATTTCTGTCCTTTATCAAGCCCATCTTTGCATGAAATGTTCCCTTGGTATCTCTCATTTTCTTAAAGTGATCTCTAGTCTTTTCCATTCTATTGTTTTCCTCTATTTCTTTGCATTGATCGCTGAAGAAGTCTTTCTTATCTCTTCTTGCTATTCTTTGGAACTCTGCATTCAGATGCTTATATCTTTCCTTGTCTCCTTTGCTTTTCACCTCTCTTCTTTTCACAGCTATTTGTAAGGCCTCTTCAGACAACCATTTTGCTTTTTTTGCATTTCTTTTCCATGGGGATGGTCTTGATCCCTGTCTCCTGTACAATGTCATGAACCTCATTCCATAATTCATCAGAAACACTATCTATCAGATCTAGGGCCTTAAATCTATTTTTCACTTCCACTGTATAACCAGTAATGCTGAAGTAGCTGAAGTTGAATGGTTCTATGAAGACCTATAAGACCTTTTAGAGCTAACACCCAAAAAAGATGTCCTTTTCATTATAGCGGACTGGAATGCAAAAGTAGGAAGTCAAGAAACACCTGAAGTAACAGGCAAATTTGGCCTTGGATTGTGGAATGAAGCAGGGCAAAGACTAATAGAGTTTTGCCAAGAAAATGCACTGGTCAAGCAAACACCCTCTTCCAACAACACAAGAGAAGACACTCCACATGGACATCACCAGATGGTCAACATCGAAATCATATTGATTATATTCTTTGCAGCCAAAGATGGAGAAGTTCTATACAGTCAACAAAAACAAGACCAGGAGCTGAATGTGGGTCAGACCATGAACCCCTTATTACCAAATTCAGACTCAAATTGAAGAAAGTAGGGAAAACCACTAGACCATTCAGTTATGACCTAAATCAAATCCCTTATGATTATATTGACTGTACATATGTTGCTTTATTTCCATGTTCTGTATTCTATTCCATTTGTGCTTATGTGTGTTCTTAAGCTAGTACCTTATCATTTTGATTACTGTAGCTTTGTAAAGTAGTTTGAAATTGAGAAACATAATAGCTTCAGCATTACTATTCCTTTTCAAGATTGGGTTGACTATCTGGAGTCCTTTATAGTTTCATATCAATTTTATAATTGTTTTCACTATTTGTATAAATTCCCTATGGA
Source organism: Capra hircus (assembly GCF_001704415.2). Taxonomy (NCBI): domain Eukaryota; kingdom Metazoa; phylum Chordata; class Mammalia; order Artiodactyla; family Bovidae; genus Capra; species Capra hircus. The sequence continues at coordinate 16,933,085 of NC_030831.1, read as the reverse complement.
AATTTGATAGGAATTAAATTGAATCTATAAATTACTTTGGGTAATATGGTCTTTTTAATAATATGAATTCTTCCAATTTATGAACATAGGATGGATTTTCACTTATTTGTATCTACATTTATCAGTGCTTTGTTGTTCTCAATGCACACTTTTTTAAACTCCTTGACTAAGTTTATTCCTGTTATTAGTTTTATGCTATTGTAAATGGAATTGTCTTCCTAATTTACCTTACAAATAGTCTGTGGTTACTGTACAAAATGCACTGGATTTTTTGTTTTGATTTTGTATCCTACAATGTTACTGAATTCATTTATTAGTTTTAACAGTTTCATTGTTATGTTTGTGTGAAGTCTTTATAGTGTTTTACCTTTAGGGTCAGGTCATTTGAAACCATACAATTTTAATTCTTGCTTTCTGATTTTGATGCCCTTTCCTGTTTTAAATCTAATTATTCTGGGTGGGAGTTACAGAAGATATGCTATATGAATAGAAGTGGTGAAAGTGGGCATCCTTACCTTGTTTCAGACATTAAGAGAAAAAATTTCATTTTTTTATTCTTAAATATGTTTGCTTTAAGTTTTTCATACATGGACTTTATTTTATTGAGATAAGTTCCTTCTATACCTAATTTGTGACAGTTTTTATCATGAAAGGGTTTTGAATGCTACCAACTGTTTTTACTGTATCTGTTAAGGTGATCTTGTGATTTTCATCCTTTTTTCTGTTAATTTATGTTATATTGGTTTTACTTATGTTGAAGCATTATTGCTTCCCTATGGATAAATCTTGTTTGATCATGGTATATGATCTTTAAATGTGCTATTGAATTTGGTCTGTTAATAATTTGTTGAGAATGTTTACATCCATGTTCATCAGGAACATTGGCTTATAGTTTTCTTTTATTGTGGTATCCTTTTCTTTCTTTCTTTATTTTTGGTATCAGGGTTATGTTGGTGTTATAAAATAGGTTTGAAGTATTTCCTCATATTTTTTGGAAAAGTTTAAGAAGAGTTGCTATGAATAATTTTTCTTCAAATGTTTGGCAGAATTTATTATTGAAGCCATCTGGCTCTGGAGTTTTCTGTGTTGGTACATTTTTTTATTATTCATTCAATATCTTTAGTTTTTATTGGTCTATTCATTTGTTTTATAATTTTTTCTTGATTCTGTCTTAGTACATTGTATGTTTCTAGGAATCTATTTATTTTAGATCCCTTAACTTATTGGTATATAGTTGTTAATAATCTCATGATATTATATATATATATATATATATATTTATATATATAATTTCAGTGATAATAGGTCCTCTTCCATTTCCGATTTTCTTAAAATTCTGACAACTGTCTTCAGTAGGAAAACATATACGAGTTACATTTTTGAAAATGTGTGAGTACAAAGAGCAAGGCAGAAAGCTATAGAATTCAAACCTTGGACAAAGGGATTAAACTCTAGAAACTTCATCAGCAAATTTTGATAAAATTTAACACTGAATCATGGTAAAACTTCTGAGTAAACTAAACACTAAAATGAAGTTCTCTCTATCAGAATAAAAACATATGTAAAAAACAAATACTATAGTTAATAGCATGCTTTTTGAAACAATAGATGCACTTTTCCTAACATCTAGAACAAGGCAAGAACATACCTCCTTAATCCTTCTATTCTTTGCTCCAGTGGAGATCTTAGTTTTTGCTATAAGATAAGAAAAATATATAAAGGGCATACATTTTTAAAAAGAAAGATTAGAACCACTTGTTTGCAGATAACATACTTATTGATACAGATAATCAAAGGAAAATCCATAAAACAATCACTAGAACTAGCAAATGGTTTTATCAGTGCTATAAAATATAAGCTTAATTTACAAAAAGGAAATGAATATTTTTATATTAGTGCTAAAACATAAAAATATGCTCATAAAATCTTTTCATTTATAATGCCATCAAAATATATCAACCATGTGTGCATAAATTTAACAAAAGTTGTACAAAACCTCTTTACTGAGAGCTACAATATATTATGAAATAAATTATGAAAGTCTGAAGAAATGGTATGACACATTACATTCAAGAACACAAGACTCAGTATTGTTCAGATAATACTTCTGTCCTATTTGAATGTAAATTTAACACAGTTCAAATAAGTATTCTAATAGGAATGTAAGAATTGAAAAAATTACTCCAAAATTGACATGGAAAAAGAAAGGAACCAAGAATTTGTAAGCAATCAAAGTTTTCTTAAGCAGGGCACACACCAATAATGATAAAATTAAAAAAAAATATTACTTTGAATTCATGGTTCATGAAGTCTTATAATTCTATTAATCAAAATACACTGTCAAAATAAATCAGCAAGTCACAAACTGGGGCAAAATATTCACTAGAAAGATATTTGTCAAATTACTGGTATCAAGAAGAGATAAAGAACTTCTACAATCCAAAATAAAGACATCCAACAATTTGTAAGATAGCAGAATATTTGAAAAGATATGAAAATGATTTATAAGTATATGTAACAGTGCTCAGCACAAATTAATCATCGGATAAATTAAAATCATAATGAGACACCAGAACCTATGCACCATCATTAAAAAGAAGGTCAGCAGCAAATGTTGGTAAAGATATGGAACACCTAGAACTCATGAGTTTAGAGGTGGGCACATGGGATGGTTGGGATATAGACAGGGATTGACTAAGAAGTGCATGTGGGACTTTCCAGGGTGCAGCTGATGCTCTGTGTCTTCATAAAGTAAGGGATTGGATTACAAAGATGCTTACATTCATCAAAATCCAGTCAATATATACTGAAGATCTCATTAGATGTCTTAGCTCAAAAGGAAAAATCTATTTAAAATTTAAACTATAATTAATCATTTGAATGATGAAATACTTGAGGAAAATGTATTGGCAATTGAGATTTACTTTAAAATGCATTAACAATCTTTATAGTTGATATAAGGAATTCACTGTAAAACTCTTCCAAATTTTCTGTTTAAAATATAGAAAAATTAGCTTTTTTAAGTACACTAGTAATGGCAACCCATTCCAGTACTTTTGCTTGGAAAATCCCATAGACAGAGGAGCCTGGTAGGCTGCAGTCCATGAGGTCACTAAGAGTCGAACACAACTGAGTGACTTCACTTTCTTCTCACTTTCATGCATTGGAGAAGGAAATGGCAACCCACTCCAGTGTTCTTTTCTCCAGAATCCCAGGGACGGGGGTAACCCTAGCGGGCTGCCGTCTATGGGGTCGCACCGAGTCGGACATGACTGAAGCGACTTAGCAGCAGCAGTAGCATGCTTTTAAACAGCTAACTTTCAATAGACTACTATGTACCTGTCAGTATCTATATGCTTTACATATATAAGCACTTTTAATACAATAATACGTTAGGATGAAATTTGTCATTTTTCACTTTATAAATAAAGAAAAAGAAACCCAAGAGGATTAAAAGATAATTAATAGGGACTGCCTGGCGGTCCAGTGGTTAAAACTCTGTGCTTCCACTGCAGGGAGCATGGGTTTGATCCCTGGCCAGGGAACTAAGAGGGTGTGCCTCATGTTGCACCCCCTCAAAAAATGAAAAGAAGATTAACAAAGACATGTATTCATCTTCGCAATAAGGAATCTATATGAAATGGTATGGGATATATAGAAAAGCAACATGTATTAGAGAGCTACAGCTCCATTGAGGGAAAGACACATAAGCCACTTTCTTTTCTTTTGCAGCAAAGTAGGTAACATAAGAGTGGATGATGCTCCCCCGCTGAGAGCATAATAACATGGAAAATTCAGACAATACAGTGTTTGTTAATTCTGAAAGGTAAATATCTTTTGACATATTTGAATTACTCTTTTTTAGGGATAGCACCAGGCAATTAATTCCATTAACAATTCGTTCTCTTCCCCACTTCACTGTCCCATTGGATTGCTTATGATCCAACCTATCTCCTGGAAAGCTTCTCAGAAACAGAAGGAATGCACCAACACAGCTTAGACAGAGGAACCTACAAAGAATACCTTCCCACAGATCTCACTCTCCTACATCTCTATTCACATTTCCCCAATATCCTAAATTGTCATCAGAACAACCGCAGCAAGTGATAACATGAATGTGCTTCTCAAAATGTGGTACCAAAGCCAGCAGCAGCAGCTATGAAATATATTAGTAAAGTTACTCTGCAACCTTATCCTAGACCTACTAAATCATGGGAGTGGAAATCTGTGTATAAGCTCCAAGGATTCTGATACATCCTAAAGTTTGAGAACCACTGATAAATAGAAGCTATTAGAGCTTTCTTTACTCTATTTCAGTTATCATTCAGAGCTTTCAATTTTATAATGGGAGAAGTTCCTAAAACTGTAAGAAAATTAGCAAGGCCTGATCCACATGTCTTTTTTTATCTTTCCTTAACCTATGCTACTCTCAGGGTATTAACTTCAAATGCTAGTTTCTCCATTTGGAATTATAGACACTTTGATGACAAAATGTTGTGGCTATATCATCATTGTATTCTGTTGAGCATAAGACTCAGAGTAGATCATGTATAGGGGTTTCCCTGCTGGTGCAGTTGTAAAGTGCAGGAGACACAAGAGACCTGAGTTTGATTACTGTGTCAGGGAGATCCCCTGGAGTAGGAAATGGCACTCCAGTCCAGTATTCTTGCTTGGGAAATCCCATGAACAGAGTAGCCGAGCAGGCTACAGTCCATGGGTTTGCAAAGGGTCAGACATGACTTAGCGATTAAAAGAGCAGATAATCTGTGAAATTAATAATGTAATTATTTAATAAGTGAATAAGCAAATGAGTATGCCTGCATGTGAGTGATGAATTTCTGAGTGAGAACTTATCAGCCTCTTAGGAAATAAAGAAAACCCCCCACTAAGTAGATCTATCAGGAAGAATAGCTAAAATATGAATAAATGCATAAAGGTAATGTCAGCTTAAGAGCTTACTCTACTAGTGATAAATCAGGAACCATATGCTTTGGAATGTTGCTCTTACTCCTCCTTCCAGACGGTGTGTCACCTGCTTGAGAGGATCTAAAGTGAAGAAGAGGGTATGACCACTTAGAGGTGGATCAGAGATCCTACTATTTTGGGGGACTCTGAAACCCAAATTCTGTCACATACAAGTTGGGTCCTGTTGGTCAAGAAAAGGATTGCTTATAACTTTCTTCTTTTAATATAAAACTTAAATTATTTACTGTAATTTTAATTGAATCAAAACTACTTTTAAAAAATCAAGCTCAAACTATCAATAAGACTATATCTATTAATGTTTAAAAAGTAAATAATTCATTTCTAATGTAATATCTATATTTTTTTGAGGATTTCCTAGGTAGTACTAGTGGTTAAAAAAAAAAAAAAAACTGCTTGCCAATGCAGGAGATATAAGAAACACAAGTTTGATCCCTGGGTTGGGAATATCACACTGAGAGGGCATAGCAACCCATTCTAGTATTCTTGCCCGGAGAAACCTGCAGACAGAGGAGCTTAGCAGGTTACTGTTGCAGAGGGTCGCAAAGAGTTGGACATGACTGAAGTAACTTAGCACACACGGTTCCTTTCTTAAAAGGAAGAATAAAATGGAATTATTACTAAGATAAATTTTGCCACTCAACCATAACATTATCCTAATTTGTCTGTACCCTGGTTCTTTCTTCACTTTTAGAAAGAAACTAATTGAGTTGTCAGGTTGTGTTAGGAAAGGAAAATGAGTCACCTTATATTTGCCAATCAAGTCAAAGTTGGTTTCTTTAGTTAACACTCCTTTCTCTTTTTCAAACCCAAAAGGAATATAAGAACTGGGAAATCATAAAATAGTTAATATTTAATGACATTATAACAGCATGAAATTTTTTGATAGTCAACTTGATTGATCTTACACAAGATATTTTACAAACATTTGATTATAAAATAGCCTGCATCACCCTAGGTCCAGAAAAAGTGAGAGAGAGAGGCACACTAAAGGTTAAATAAAGCCAGACGTAGCTACAATTTAATATAACATACAAAGATTCATTGATTTGCATACATTAAATTAATTTTAATTAAATGACAATGTTATCAAGAGTATATATGTTATGTTTTTGACTGGTATCTGCAAAACATCATAATTCTTATTGATCTAATTTTGAGAAAAAACGTCTGGAAAGAAATGCTTTCTGGAAATTTTTGCCACAAAAATTTCCCTGTATATGGATAGCTACAGAGATTTACTGGTTAACCAGTATGTTTGCTGGGATCTTTTTCCATATTTCTGTTTTGTCTTCATAACTGAGTGAGTGATAATTTCTCTTGGTCACTAGACAGCTTCTATAGCAACTCTCATTGTGTCCATGTGAAAATGTCCAAAGAAAGGGGCATGGGTGAGGATTCCTTGGCTTTATAGTGGAGGTAAACTTTCTCCAGAAATCTCTAGTAGGTTGTGTCCCATGTCTTATTGGCTAGAATTGGTTCAAATTGTCATTGCTTCAGAAAGAAAGAGCTGGGAAATTGAGCATCTGGCATTTTCAGCCTCCATCCTGGGAGGCAGACTGAGAAGAAAAGACAAGGAAACGATGCCACAAAACTGGCCAGTAGTATAAGACTGTGTCTTGTTTCTTACAACAAAAGAATGTGTCAGGTCTCTTACCTATAAGAATGAAGTAGCTACTGGTAGAATTTCAAGTTCAAAGACAAGGGAAACATTTTTTTAATAAGGAGGATTTCCTAGTAACCCTAAAATTATCTGTCACATTAGTCTTTCAATGGATCCTTCTCATTCTATTTCTGATTTTCATTTCATTAATTTTTCTCTGAGTGTTTCATAATTCCTAGCATAAAAGTTGAAAAGTAAAGGAGATGGAATACGATTATGAAATTTCAGTATATAGACTTACAAACTATGGCAAAAACAAAAACAAAAACATTCTTGCCTCCTGTAACAGAACAGTCTTCGGATTAAGGCAAATTCCAGATCAATAATTATAACTGATAAACAGAGAAGAAGAAACTATGTGTTTTCTTCCTTTGATTTTAGATGTGATCCTCAGTTTTTGAAAATATTTAAACATTCTGTGCTCCCTGGAAGAATTAAGAAAAAAACTGAGCTATATGAAAGCAACTATATATGTGTGTATGCACATATCCATAGAGACATAGTCCTATGTACATACATATCAACAAAACGTCACTCCCTTGATGACAGCTTGGTGAATATTTCTTTTCTTTAGCAAAATTCTGATGAAACAACATTGCAGGTTCATGCCAACAAATTCCCCATGGAATGAATTTATCATTTGTATCGTCATTAATGTTACTCAGCTCTGAGAACGATGCCTTCAAAAGATTCCACTACCCTTTGTTGTGTGCAAGTGTATGTGATTTTGATTAGCAAACCTGCATACCTAATCTAAGTTTCCTTCTGAGCCTGTACAGTTAAAATAATTATAATAAAATCTATTAACTGCTTGTTACTGCAGGGGGAAAAGGCACTGCATCCAACCTTCCATCTGCAACCATTGATTCTGAAGTGGTGAGTGACAGTTCCCCACTGCCTAAGTAGGTTATAACAAGCTAGCTTCAGGCTGCAACAGCCAGTAGAGTGCAGAGGAGAAACGACTGGCCTCCAAACTTGTCTTAAGCCTCAAGATAGAAGGAAGGAGGGGTGGGGAGTCTCTGCCAATAACTGCAGTGCCTGTTCTCACATTCAGCAGCGGGAGCTTTGTAATTGCCAACTCGCTTTAATTCCCACTCACACCTTAGGGGGACAAGGCAGAGAACTCTCTCTAACGGATAGTATTAAAACTATTATTCATCTAATCACCCACAAACATATGCGTTTCTTTTGTAACGACTCTGTTGCCCTCATCCCCATAAAATACCTTCACACACATCAGCCAACTCATGCAAATGAAAACACAATAATGAAGACTGTGTAAACCCAAAGAACTGGCTGCTTTGCAGACACACAAAAATTCACCTCACATTCATTGTTTATATTTATATATCTATATAATCCCTAGAAATTCCTATCTACCCACATAGGCCCTGTTAAGGCCCTGTATGTAGTGATTAGAATCCACACTATTATTTTTAGTTTTCAAATGAAATCCTTCATTTCAATGATTTCAAATGAAATCATTCCTTTTACCTGGAAGCTAGAGGTGGAAGTGTATTTATATTTGGAAGCTGGCTTCATATTTCTCTTTGATTTTGCATTGGGCCATCTAAATGAGCTATATACACCACACATCATCAGTACTTTTCTACCACCTTCTTTTAGTGTTTCATTGTGTGTATACATCATGGTACAAAAAATTATCTGATTTATCTCTGTCCATTTCTGTCAAACAGCCATACACACAGCCCTCCTTGTACCATGCTTCACAAGAAATGTGTGTATGTGGATATGTTAGTTCTGCAGTATTTTTTATTAAAAGAATAATAGGTCAATTTTCTTAACAGTGTGAGAGTATAAAGCAATCAGATTACTATATGGTGTGAGGAGGGTACCAGGTAAATTGATGTAGATTAATGCTGCCCTCTAGAAAACAATGGGGAAGATTTGCTTTTGTTACAAAAGTTTCACATTTTTGCTTTATGGTTTACTCACGTTTTTAAAAATCATATAGACAGAAAAATTGACCAAATAAGTTAAATTTGATTCAAAATAATATATTATCTGACTCTTAAAACTTTTCTCTGAATACATGTTCACCATTTTAAAATACAATTTATTAAAAAAAAAAAAAAAAAAAAGAATCCCAGGTGACTCGATGGTAAAGAACTGCATGCCCATACAGCAGACACAGAAGACAAGAGTTCAACCCCTGGGTCAGGAAGATCCCTTAGAGGAGAAAATGCAACCCGCTCCACCCCACTTGCCTGGAGAATCCCATGGACAGAGAAGCCTGGCGGGCCACCGTACATGGGGCCACGAAAGATCAGACACGACTGACTGAGCACACTTGCACGCATGTTGGAAGCTTAACCTGCTATCGTTTTGCTTTCTGAAGGGAATGTCCCATTGACTTTTACATAAGTTTAATTGTATGCAACTACAAATATTTTCTGATTGGACATTTAATAGGTACATCTCTAGGAGAAGAATATTCTAGAAAATTATGACAATAACCACAATCGCAACAATAGTATTTCAGCCAATAGTAGGTTTGTAACAAAGATTTGAATGAGATAGTTAATTTATGTAAAGACATTATGACTTTCTCACTGGTACATACACACAAACATACCTTTGGGCCATCCACATTGACTCAAAGTTCTTAAATTTGTTGAATATTTTAACAATTCAATACCATTTCCATTGTTTTGCTACTATATTGTATTGAATGAAATTTTACGATAGACTGGTTAACAGGATAAATTTTCCAGAAATGAGGCTTTTCTTTTTTTTTTTTTTCCTGTACTCCATGTAGGGTCATCAATTTGAACATATCCTGACCTTTAAATCAAGGGGAGTTAGCCAGTACACAAAAGGAACTCATAGACTTGTCAATGTCTGTTGTTCATCTTTGATAAAACCAGCATGACATCCTTATTTGTCTCCATAAACTTATGGAACTTTACACCTTAGAGTTTGGGATACATTGCAGTACTTGTTTCCTATACAGCCTCAAAGAAAACCAGAGGTTGATATCCTAATCAGTAGAATTGAATGTACAAATGAAAATTCTTGTCTTAAAAATGTCCATAATACAGTGGACATAAATACTATAGAATGCGCATAAAAATCTACAAAAACCTGTGGTTGTAGATGGTGTAGCAGTGGTTAATGTTTTCATACATACATATATTTTAAATGTACTTCTGCATTCCCTTAGTAAGCTTTATCTGTTCTTGTGTTTGTGTTCTCAGTTATATCTGAGTCTTTTGTGACCCCATGTACTGTAGCCCACCATGCTCCTCTGGCCATATGATTTCCCAAGCAAGAGTATTGGATGGATTGCCTTTTCCTACTTCAAAGGATGTTTCTGACCCAGGATCAAACCCGTATCTCTTGCATCTCCTACAATGGCAGGTGGATTCTTTACCATTGTGCCACTTGTGTTTGCCCAATTACAAATCGTGAGAGAAGTAGGAATAACTGAAGATTTAATACTCACTGAACTCTTAGCATGTATTTGTTATCCATTATGCCAAATGCTTTGTTGTTATTGTTATTCAGTTGCTAAGTCGTGCCTGATTCTTTGAGATCTATGGACTGTAGCATAACAGGCATCCCTGTCCTTCACTATCTCCCTGAGTATGTTCAAACTCATGTCCATTGAATCAGTGATGTCATCCAACCATCTCATCCTATGTTGCCAGCTTCCCCTCTTGCCCTCAATCTTTCTCAGCATCAGGGTCTTTTTCCAATGAGTTGGCTCTTCACATCAGGTGACCAAAGTGTTGGAGCTTCAGCTTCAGCTTCAGCAACAATTTTTCCAATGAATATTCAAGGTGATTTTTTTTAGGATTGACTTATTTGATCTTGCAATCTCAAGGACAGTACAAGGGACTCTCAAGAGTCTTTTCTAGCACAATTTGAGAGCATCAGTCCTTTGGTGCTTAGCCTTCTCGATGGTCCAACTCTCACATTTATACTTTATTATTAGAAATGCCATAGCTTTGATTATATGGACATTTGTCAGCAAAGTTATGTCTCTGCTTTTGAATATGCTGTCTAGGTTTGTCATAACTTTTCTTCCAAGGAGAAAGCATCTTTTAATTTTGAAGCTGCAAATGCCATCCGCAGATATTTTGGAGCCCACAAAAATAAAATCTGCTGCTGTTTCTACTTTCTCCCCTTCTATTTGCATTTAGTGATGGGACCAGATGCCATGATCTTAGTTTTCTGAATGTTGAGTTTTAAGCTACCTTTGCCCACTCTCCTATTTCACCCTCATCAAGATGCTCTTTAGTTCCTCTACACTTTATGCCATTATAGTGTTATCATCTGAATACGTCAGGCTGTTGCTACTTCTCCCAGAAATCCTGATTCCAGCTTGTGATTCATCCAGCCCAGCATTTCACATGTTATACTCTGTATAAATAAGCCAAATTCTTTACAAGTATTATTTTACTAAATCCTCCCAAAATAATTTATTAGGTAGATATTTTTGTTCCTTCCATTTAAAGATAAATAAACGGAGGTTAAAAGAGAGTAAGTAACTCTCCCAAGGGTACATTCCTGATAACTGACAAGTCCTGGCTGTCTTAGTTTTGGTTCGCTTAGAAAGAGAGTCTACTCAAAGATTTGAGCAAAAGTAGTCAACTGAGAAGTGAAGGAAATGACATTACAGGAGAAGGGAATTAAGAAGTTGAAGGGAAGGTAGTCATAGTAAGTAATAGGATATCATTATTTCTGACTAGAGCTTTATCTTGTGTGGACACGCTTGGAAACAGCAGACTACTTTCCTCAGCCTTATCCAGTCCAGTGGATGGGAGCTGAAATACGTGTACATCAATAGCACTCAGTTATTTCTTAAGGGCTGCTGGGAGGAATGACAATTCCCCATATTTAGTCAAAGTAACCTTTTTCTACTCCAGAGGAAGCATCTAAACAAATGATGTAGATCCTGGTACTTAGCTGCCAATCTTCTTGGCACTGAAATGGCAAGTCTGCAAGTAAATGGGTCCCCATCCTTTCAATTGGCATTGCAGACAATTACAATATAGATTTTGACAGTGGCCACATGATTTTTCTAGGACAATGATAATCTTGTTGATGTACTGTATTGCTACATGTATCATAAAAGTGTATTGGCATAACAATCATACTGTTTTCACTTTTTATTTTTATTTGGTTTGTTTTGATTATGAGAAAAGAACTGATAGAGATTTGGGGATTTTCAAAGCTCCAAGCCACCCCTGGAGCCATTGCTGCTTGGTTTATACCCAGATCTGTCTACAAAGCTCATGCACTTAACTCCCCTACACATATTTCTGATAAAAGCACATCTCTCTATTGGGGAAAGTTGACTCCAATGTCTCCTTTCAGAGGCTCTCAGTCTTCTGAGAGAACAGTGCCCTTCAGTCTTCCCTGCATGCATTAAAGATCCTAAAGCATTTTAGGGAGTGACTACAGTAGAAATGTACCCATTTGATCTGTTGGGAGTAGAAAAGGTCAGTGGCCTCAGGGGAAGATGCTTGTTAGCACAACTAGCTCCCCTACTGGTCTGACACAATACTTGAAAATTCACCAGCTGGGTTTGGGTTCTTAGGGAAATACATGCTGTCTGCAGCATTCCCCTCTGCCTGGTTGGTAATATTTTCATTGTAACTTCTCCCATGGGAATTTGCAATCTATCACTTTATTATAAATTTGATTTTTAGATTAGCAAGTTTTTGTCTCCTCCCTGATGTCAAGAAATAAAAGATGGGGATATTATGATGGAGATTACTCAAGAGGGAAAACATGGAAAGTGATTGAGAGACAGTGAGTCCTGATTTAGTGGTAATATATGGGTCCTTGGACAGAATTAGAGCAAGGAGACATTGCTTCCAGGACCATGATTTCAGAAGAAGAGCCAAGAACAGAAATGGGAAAAGTAGCCCTAAAAATAAATTCCATCTAGTTTTCAGGTTTTCCCAAGGCCAAATCATTCTTTAAGACCTATCCTAGAGGATACTTAGATGTGTGGAAATTTAGACTCATGGATCATTAAGCATAAAATATGATATTGGAAGCCATGAAATTCAGCTGTAATTACAGAAGAACCTAAGACACTGACATGGTAAATTAACTGTTCATAGTACTGGCATAGATACTAATTCTAAAGAAAAGGGGACCCTAATACTTCTCTGGTCCTCCTACTCATCCCTGTCCATTACTCGATTTACAAGTTTTTTTTTTTCAGAGTTTCAAAACATAAATATAATGAGAGACAGAAAGAAAGAAAGAAGTAAGAGCAATAAAAAGGAGAGAGATGGACAGAGAAAGAAAAGGGTGAACAAATAATACATCATGGCATGGTGCCTGATCTGTTTGTAATTAGTAATTGGGTATACTGCATTTGAAAAAGTCTCAGATGAAACGGACTGTGAGTAAGAACTTTATGATCATAATATTTGAAATTGACTACTGAAAGCTTCTAAGGGCTGAAGTGTCTCGTTTGGCTTTCAGTGTACTCAAGGTTGAATGATCAGGGGCTAAAGGGAGATGGAGATCATCAAGTAGCCACTGTTTTATTAACATCCTATGAAAGGTCACCTCAGGTCAGTATCAGAGAAACAGACAGACTAGAGGACTTTTAAATCTCGTATGTGCACAGAAGTTTGAGCTAAAGGGGATTTTTCACTCAGTGTAAATATTTTCTCATGTTACTTTATTTTCTGGCTACAAGTTTCTCTAAGGACTTTAATCTTATGGTTAAAGAATTGTTAAAAAAAATTATATATCATACCTACTGGTAGGAAAATCATTTACTCTAGAAATCAAAATCTGCAAAGACACAACTTAAAAATACTCTGGAAAACAAATATCTCCATTCAATTCAATTATATTTCACTCGGTTTCATTCAGTTCATTTTTTAAACTATGTATATCACAACATATGACCATATTTGTGTTAGATGCTGTGAGGGCCAAAGAAGAATTACTCAGCTAACACTTACTTTTGAAGAAGTGCTAATTTAATTAGTGGGATCAGGAACAAGCACAGCAACTATCTGATCAACAATGTGAAGTCAACACTATAGACCAGGAGAGAAGTGCCAAAGGCAGAGCAATGAGTAGAATAATATGGAGAAGGTGGACCTCAAGTTGACTTTGAAGGATGAATTTGATTTGAAAGATGAAGTGAATTGGGAGAATATAGCCAAAGGTAAATAAATCAGAAGCAGGGATAAGAGTGAAATACAGTGAAGATGAGTTATTAACATTAAGTAAGCTTAAACACCAACACCATTGCACAACAAAGTTTCATGTATTAATGAAAGACAAATTAAGCACTTTTTGAAAGGTGTATAAAAAGATGTAAAGACCTGAAAAGAAATTCATAAGTTAAGAATATAGTGATTCAATATGAACTGTTTCTTTCAATTGTGCAATTAGCAGTGGAGTATAAAAGTTGGATAATTATATCTTTTCAAAAAGGAGCTGATGACACGTGAAATCTTTTTGGAGGATGGAAAGTATCACTTGTTTTTTTCTTCACACACCTCACAATAAACTGTTGAGAACTGTGGCGTTTTGATTTAGGCTCTTAGAAACCCCAGGCTTAATTTCCAAATTTCACAACCTGTGCTAACAGTGGATAAATATTAGTGACATATAGATATTAAAATAAAAATGCCTCTCAGAACGACATCTATCTGTGCTAGGGAACGAATACACATCTCATTGTTCTTTTGTTCTTGTATCTCAGAATTGCTCAACATTTCTGGGCAGCTGCTATCTAAGAGCTACAACTACACAAACAGTGAAGTAAAGACTTGGAGCAATTGCCCAGTATTTGAGACAAAAGAAAAGGACAGCAAACTTGAAACAGAGTTTAAAACGAACATTTTTGGATTGATGTCCAGTCACCTTGGATGGTCTGGCTGTCTCTCAATGAGCAAGTTGATTTTGTCTCTCCAATTATGCACAAATGAAAATTCACCATTACTAGTCATTGGCATCAGAGAGCCATTAAAACTTACTAAAATAAATCCTAAAGAAAAGCAGTATTGAAGCACAAAGTTATAAAAATCTAAATGTAAAATTTCATGTAAACTTAGACTTCTCTAATTTTACTTTTGCTAAATAGAGGGACTATTAGCATGCAATACTTAACCCCTAAATCAGAAACAGTCCACAGAGCTCAGCAGCACTGGCTTTTTATTAATTTTGTTTGTTTACTTTTCATTTATTGCAGTAAATTGTTTTCTCTTAATAACATTAATGAAAATTAAATTGGACATTGTGATTGAAAAATAGTCTCCTGCTTTGAAAATAAATGTGTCCGCTTCACCTTGATACTTATTTTCACTAACCATAGGAGATCATTATCTGGTGAGAGCATTCAGTTCTGTCCATGTTACACTTGCTATTTTTGGTCTTTGCTTTTAAGGGAAATTATTTGTCAGAAAACCTGTGCTGACCAGGTCTCAGCAAATCATGGAGGGAGGAACGAACATGCCAATGTGCTTGAGAATCAAGAATAAGCTTTGCACAAAGCCCATACTTCACAACTCTTTTCTGAATTCAATTAAATAGAAACATTGAAAGACTCTCATCAGTAACAAATCTTTATATCATGTGATTAAACCTGTTGAACCTCTACTATCTCTGACTTTTTTCATTAAATATGCTTCTAATGGTTATCATTATATTTGTGAGTTATTTTGATTTGCAATAATAGCACGATGTTTAATAGATGTAATATTTGGCAGATTTTTAAATTTCATATTTTTCTATAAATATTCTGTGCAAAATTAATTCATAATTTATTCTAATATCTTAATACTTGAAATCTTTAGACTCTACATTGGTTCTGTTATTATTATTATTACTCTTATAGCAGAGAAGGCAATGGCATCCCACTCCAGTACTCTTGCCTGGAAAATCCCATGGACGGAGGAGCCTGGTGCGCTGCAGTCTATAGGGTTGCTAACAGTCAGACACGACTGAGTGTCTTCACTTTCACTTTTCACTTTCATGCATTGGAGAAGGAAATGGCGACCCACTCCAGTGTTCTTGCCTGGAGAATCCCAGGGATGGGGGAGCCTGGTGGGCTGCCGTCTATGGGGTCGCACAGAGTCGAACACGACTGAAGCAACTGAGCAGCAGCAGCTGGTAACTTGTACATTTGGTGATTTTGAATTAGGAATTATATTTTATTAAAATTAACCTGTGGAATGCCATGCATTTTATTCCAAAAAATTTTTGCTTTGGGTTCTGTTGGGAGTAAGCGGTGACTCTGGACCTACCATACCACAGCTTTTATTCTGTTTGAGTAAACCAGCTTAATTTTTCATCTCAAATTCAGCTCCTTAACATCACAGAAAACAGACTTTTTTCTGTTGCTTCCAGAACCGGTGCTGCTTCCCTTCAGATTATCATTTCTTTGAGTACAAGTCCTTTTTGCTTCAAGTCACTATCATTTATTTATCTAGTTAGTTTTAAAATGTACTTATTTTTCCTAAGAGATTCCTTTTGCTTTCTTGTGAGCTCAGCAACAGTTTCTGAATTATGTTTGCAAGAATTTTCATCTTAGTCTTCCATGTTTCTGCCATACATGAGTACAGATTCATTGTTCTTCCTTTGGAAAAAAAAAAAAAAAAAGTCCCTAAATAGTCTTAATCACCTGGTCCTTGAAAGATGCTGAGTCCTTTTGTGTGCCAAATTAGTGATGACTGGGGAAAATGTTTGTTTATTTTGAATTATGTTGAGGGGCAAGAGTATGCTTTCTGTGTCTTAAGTTAAAATCTCAAACTTTATTTGCATACAAATAAAAAAGACAGTACCTTTAGAATTCTGATTTTTGAGTACTAGTGAAAGAGAAACATTAAATACTTTTAAAGACAATTTCAAAATGTGTATTTTTCATCAACACAGGTGATTCTGATCCACAGTTCTTTGAAAGATCACTCCTTGAGAGCCACCAGCATATACTTGCTCACACCTGGGATCTTTCAATGTTTCTTTACCTAAAATACCCTCAATTCCACCTCCTCATTTCCTTGTTGTTCCTCCTAACTCATCACTCCATCTTTCATAGATAATTCTACTTACCTGATACCTCACCTCTAGTATCACCCACCAATTCCAGAATGCTTTCTTTCAACCCCTTCCAAAGGTGACATTCCATAGCACCTCACTGCTACATATCTGCATTATATACTTTATTTATAAGTTTATACACTGGGTCCATCACCAAGCAAAGTGTTCATAGACAATTGTATTTTCTTGTATTGATATTGATTTCTTATACCCAGACTTAGCAGATTGCTCAATGCATTGCAGACATTCAATAAATATATTCTGATTGTCAACACTTCTTTTGACAGAAGGATAAAACACACAGAATGCTTTATTTGAAAACTTAATTCCATCCTAAAAAATTGAAGCAGTTTTAATGTCAGAGACATACCTACAAGAGATCCTAATATTTTGTATAGTCAATGAAAGGAGTCCACTATATCTTTCTTTGGTCAACTGATTTTATTAAAAACTACAGTAATAACAGAAAACAGAGACCTCTGTAAAACAAGGCTTAATTCTGAATGCAGCAAGGGTTTGTGGGATTTAACCAACTACAAAATGAGGGGGTCAGTGGTTGGAAGCTTACTAAGAGGAGACATCAAGGATAGGGGGATTTTTGCTAAAAAAAATTAATAAGGTTTTCTGAAGATAAGCTAGGATTATCAGATAGCAAGAAGGTAAAACAGTTGTCTGAGAAGGACTTACAAATAGCTGAGAAAAAAGAGAAATGAATGGCTAAGAGGAAGGGTAAGATATACCCAACTGAATGTAGAGTTCCAGAAAATAGCAAAGAGAGACTAAAAAAAAAAAAAAAAAGCCATTTTAAGTGAACAGTGCAAACAAAAAGAGGAAAACAATGAAATGGGAAAGACTAGAGGTTTCTTCAAGAAAATTGGAGATACACAGGGAATATTACATCAAATATGGGCATGATAAATGACAGAAATGGCAAGGACCTAACAAAAACAGAAGGAATTAAGAAGAGGTGGCATGAATACAGGAAGAACTGTGCTAAAAAGTCTTCGTGACCCAAATAACCACGATGGTGTGGCTACTCACCTAAAGCCATAAGTTCTGGGGTGTGAATTCAAGTGGGCCTTAGGAAGCATTAACAAAGCTAGTGGAGGTGATGGAATTCCAGCTTAGTGAATGAAGTGATGTTGTTCAGTCATGTCTGACTCTTTGTGACCCCTTGGACTACCAAGGCTCCTACCAGGAGCTCCTACCAGGCTCCTCTGTCCATGGAATTTTGCATGCAAGAGTACTAGAATGGGTTGCCATTTCCTTCTCCAGGGAATTTCAGCTTAGGTATTTCAAATCCTAAAAGATTATACAATTAAAGCACTGCACTCAAAATGACAGCAAATATGGAAAATGTAGCAATGGCCACAGGACTGGAAAAGTTCAGTTTTCATTCTAATTCCAAAGAAGAGAAATGCCAAAGAATGTTCAAACTACTGTACAAATGCACTCATTTCACAAGCTAGTGAGGTAACACTCAAGATCCTTCAAGGTAGGCTTAATTAGTATGACTTCCAGATATACAAGCTGGATTACAAAAGGCAGAGGAACCAGAGATCAAATTGCCAAAATCCATTGGATCATAGAAAAAGCAAGATAATTCCAGAAAACCATCCACTTCTGCTTCATTGACTATGCTAATGCCTTAGACTGTGGATCACAACAAACTGCAGGAAATTCTTATAGAGAAGGGAATATAAGACCACCTGAGTTGCCTCCTGAGAAACCTATATGCAGGTCAAGAATCAACACTTAGAATCGGACATAGAATGGAGTGGTTCCAAATTGGGAAAGGAGTATATCAAGGCTATATATTGTCACCTTGCTTATTTAACTTGCAAAGTGTATCATGTGAAATACCAGGCTGGATTACTCACAAGCTAGAATCAATATCGCTGGGGAAATATCAGTAACCTCAGATACAAGAATGATAACATTCTAATGGCAGATAGGGAAGAGGAATCAAAGGGCCTCTTGGTGAGGGTGAAAGAGGAGAGTGAAAAAGCTTGCCTAAAACTCAACATTCAAAGAACTAAGATGATGGCATTCATTCCCATAACTTCATGGCAAATAGATGGGAAAGCAATGGAAACAGTGACAGATTTTCTTTTCTTAGGCTTCAAAATCACTGTGAAGAGTAACTGGAGCCAATGGATTGTACCATGCCAGGCTTCCTTGTTCTTACCATCTCCTAGAGTTTGCTCAAACTCATACTGATTGAGTTGATGATATCTAACCAGTCCATTCTGAATGAGATCAGCTCTGGGATTTCTTTGAAAGGAATGATGCTAAAGCTGAAACTCCAGTACTTTGGCCACCTCATGAGAAGAGTTGACTCATTGGAAAAGACTTTGATGCTGGGAGGGATTGGGGGCAGGAGGAGAAGGGGATGACAGAGGATGAGATGGCTGGATGGCATCACTGACTCAATGGACATTAGTCTGAGTGAACTCTGGGAGTTGGTGATGGACAGGGAGGCCTGGCGTGCGGCTATTCATGGGGTCACAAAGAGAGTCGGACATGACTGAGCAACTAACTGAACTGAACTGAACTGAATCAATTCGTCCTCTGTTGCCCTCTTCCCCTCATGTCCTCAAACTTTCCCAGCATCAGTGTCTTTTGCAATGAGTCAGCTCTTTACATTAGGTGGCCAAAATATTGGCACTTCATCATCAGTCCTCCCAGTGAACTTTCAGGGTTGATTTCCTTTAGGATTAACTAGTTGGATCTCCTTACTTTCCAAGGGACTCTCTAAGGCCCTCTCCAGAACCACAATTGAAAAGCATCGATTCTTTGGCATACAGCCTTTTGTATTGTCCAACTCTCACATTTACACATGACTACTGGATAAGACATAGCTTTGACTATACAAACCTTTGCAAAGTAATGTCTCTGCTTTTCAATATACTAAGTTTGTCATAGCTTTGTAGTGTATTAAACAGCAGAGATATCACTTTTCCTACAAAGGTGCACATAATCAAAACTATGAATTTTCCAGTAGTCATGTACATATGTTGGTAGCTGGACCATAAAGAAGACTGAGCACTGGAGAATTGATGCTTTCAAAATGGTTCTGTAGGAGCCTCTTGATATCAAATGATATCAACCCTGAATATTCATTGGAAAGACTGATGTTGAAGCTGAAGCACCAATACTTTGGCCATCTAACGGGAAGAGCCAGTTCACTGGAAAAGACTCTGATGCTGGAAAAGATTGAGGGCATGGGGAGAAGGGGGCAACAGAGGATGAGATTGTTGGATGACAGCCCTGAGTCAATGGACATGAGTTGGAGCAAACCCCAGGAGACAGCGAAGCACCGGAAGCCTGCTATGCTGCAATCCATGGGGTCACAAAGAATTAGACATGACTTAGAGACTGGACAACAACAATAAACAGATATCTGGGGTGGGTGGTAAGTATCTGATCAGATATCAAGGGTGGAGTATTCCTGCTAAACTTACCTATCAGGATTCTTTCTAAAACTGTTCTCAGCAGGCTGAAGACAGGATCCAAGGATAAGACCTGGTCAAAAAGAAGATTTAGAGGAGTGTTTCTAGGGTTTGATCAGAGAAAGGCTCTTTTTCAAATTTACTGATTTTTCTTAATGTTGTTTATTATAATTGCTATCATATTATCACAAGCATCTAGGAGAAAAATTTACAGTTGGAACCATTACACGGGGAGAAAATATCTGTAATGGTTGCATCTCTGTGCCCCCAAACACACTTCCAGAAAAACTGTAGTCAAAGGCTAATTTTCTATGTCAAAGGTGAATATTAGCTCTTTAAATTAAAAGCAGCGACAGTAGATTCAACATAGCTGAGGCACACAGGCTTTCATCTCTCTGCTGCTGCTGCATGCAGCAGCTTCCTTTGTGTAGAAGGATGAGTGTCTGACTTCAAAGGATGAGAATTCAGTAAGACTTCAAAGGTGATGTGACAGATGGTACATGAGGAAGCATGGCCCAATGCCTATTCTCACATTAAAAGGTGTTTTTTTTTAAAAAACATGAACTCTGTTGACATTTACACATGATAATGAGTATGGCATTTCATCTGCCCATGCTTCTCTGTTGTAGTCGCACGTTAGTTATCCACTGAACACGAAAGAATGCTGGGAGCCATCTTGAATAAATGGAAAAGTTAGACAAAATGGCATTCAGCAACCTTTCAAGAAATATCAGGTTTCATTTATGCTAGTTTCTTCTTGTCAATAATGCAGACAATTTCAGGGTCATAAATAGCAACTCTATTTTAATGATTCAATACAATGTCTATTTACTGAATGTTTGTCATACATGCAACATTACATTAACCACCATTAGAAAGAGATTTGGAAGAAAGATAAGACATAGTTTCTACCATGGAAATCTATGTGGGATTTTAAACACACATTCATGTGAAGAAATTTGAGGACTACCCAAGGTGTTTGAAACCATGGGACAGTCACTGGGACTTCCCCATGGGGCGGTGCATGCAAAATAATTTTGTTAGCACTTTCACAGAGAACACTCTGCTAGAAACCTCAGAGCAGGAAGCTGCTGAGTTCTCCATCCTAGGCAGGTAGAGTTCATGAAGGAAAGAGGACTAGGGAAGAACAGTATATAAACGAAAAAAATGCAAATAATGATAGTTTTGCAAAATAACACAAATACAGCAATTTAAAAATTGACCTTGTTTTTACTTTACATGTGCCTGATATCCAAGCTATAAGTTTTCAAAAAGAAAGAAAACAAAAGAAAATATAACTTTCTGTAATAGTACTTTTTTAAAGATTAGAAATTTAAATAAAACTTCCTGTTGTGTATTCTTATTGTGTTCCTGGCCTCGGTAGGTCTAGCGAGACTTGTAGGAAAAGGGTAGCTGCAAAGTCCCAGTGTGCAGTCATTTCCTCCCTTCCTCACAGATAAACAGAGCAGCAGTAACTAACGCATTCTTCATTTTTTAAAAGTATGAAATGAAAAGATCATTCATGCCACAGAGCTTATGCATATGGACTATTTAAACTGTTTTCAGTTGAAATAAAAATATCATTCTTAATTCATTTGGCATTTCATTATTTTGATTCATCTAAATAAATAGATTCTGAAAGGTTTCTGTGGAGATACCTATCAAGCATCTTATCTGGCAATGAACTGAAGAAGAAATGGAGGCTGTGTACATTGGAAACTCTAATCTAAATGTGTCATTAGACTGAGAACAAGTTGTTAATGTCACCCTTGAAGTCGACCTTGTCAGAAAGAAATGTAGACAGTGCTCCATAATCTTCAATCTGACCTATCTTCGAGACTTTCTCATCATTCTTCACCCAATGTGGAAATGCATCACTGCTTTTAGTTAATGTTCTAAACATACCAGCACATACAGTTTTTCTTACCAAGAGAATTACTGTGGCTACAACGGCCAGGGAGGAGTATTTTGCTCAATGACCAAAATAAACAAACTACCTCCATCTATAGAAAATCCCTTGAATATGTTACAGGATTATATTATGAAGGA
Source organism: Capra hircus (assembly GCF_001704415.2). Classification (NCBI taxonomy): domain Eukaryota; kingdom Metazoa; phylum Chordata; class Mammalia; order Artiodactyla; family Bovidae; genus Capra; species Capra hircus. Next base: position 16,910,891 of record NC_030831.1, on the reverse strand, counting down.
AAATAAACATACATTTATATGTAAATCCAGTCTGAGGTTAAAGAGAAAGGTATGTGGGAAAAAAAAAAAAAAAGGAAAGATGGTCAACATGCTTGAGATGAACAAGTGGACCAGCTGGGAAAGAAAATTGAGTGTCAACTGACTTTTCCTGACTGTCGTTGAAGTATCTGGGAAATGCACATCCTAGTCCATATTAGGTAATCTGAATCTGAGGCATAATCTATCCAGCTTGAAGACTAAATCCTCTATAAACAGAACTATGAAATGTCTTCTTAACATGTTAACTATTTTCAAGTTGTTATAAGTCTAAAGACCCACGCATATCTAAATGTATTTACAGTTTTGGCCACTGAAACTGCTTGATGGATATTTATAAAGTTACCTAGAACAATGAAATAAAACTCTGTAAATCTTTGTTTTAGAACCTTTTCTAAACTTTAGAATTATGTGAATTGAAAAAGCAATCTATACTGTGACTTCTGTTTTATCACTAAAATTGTGTGGTCATACTAAATCTCCTTAATTCTTTCACTCAATTCTTTAATAAATATTGCATTGTACACAAAACTGAGCATAATTTAAAAATAAATATGCATAATGTTTGTTTTCATGGAGTTTGTAATCTAATGGTGAAGCAAAATATTTAACAATCATACCTATAAATATATACATACATTATTGCAGAGATTGGAAAACTGTTCACCAAGAAATTTTCTATTCTTACTGGGCCAACAGTTAGACTATGTCCATATTACCTTGCAGTTAGGTGGCCACTCTACACAATTTCTGATCCTAACCTATAAGATTCTCCTTGCATAAAAGTGTGGATATAATTATGATTTTTGATGGCCTCTTAATGTTTATTATGTTGACTTAAATGATAGAGTGATTTTGGAATCATGTGTAGGAAAATAGAAGATCACAAAATAAAATAATCTTGGGTCTTTAAATTGCTGTCTGGAAAAAAGCTACCTGTGGCTAGAAATATCTACTTTGGACATCATATTACTGAGATATTAATCACTTACCTCCATATTTATATTTTATACATGTATGTATGGGCTTGGGCTTCCCAGGTGACACTAGCAGTAAAGAACTCGCCTGCTAATGCAGGAGACGTAAGAGATGGAATTTGGATCCCGGGTCAGGAGGGGCATGGCAACCCACTCCAGTTTTCTTACTTGGAGAATCACATGGACAGGGGCACTTGGCAGACTAGGCTCACAAAGGGTCGCAAACAGTAAGACACGTTTGAAGCCACTTCGCATGATACAATATGTATGGGCTTCCCAGGTGGCTCAGTGGTACAAAATCCACTTGCCAATGCAGGAGATGCAGGCGAGGCAGGTTCGATTCTTGAATCGGGAAGCTCTCCTGGAGGAAGAAATGGCAACGCACTCCAGAATCCTTGCTTGGGAAAATTCCATGGACAGAGTAACCCAGCATGCTGCAATCCATGGGGTCTCAAAGAGTTGGACATGACTGAGGGAATGAACACATACATATACAATTATAATTTTTAGTTAGATTGATTCTGTAGCTATATTTAATAATCAGCATACTATCTAGCAAAATACAGAAGCTTTTACCTTCAAATAAGTGGCTGCCATAAAATAAAAATAAGAATGTTAAGATGTGTGACACTAACTTAGTAGCTGAGCACTTAAGTAGTGGGCAGTGAAAAAACATGTTCCAAAAGCTAAAAGGATGAAACTCCATGCTATATAGTATCAAAATAGTAGATAAATCTCTCTCCAAAATGACTTGGAAGAAAGATTATGCTGTATTAAGACTGAAGCTATAAGGTAAGTGGCTAAAAAGAGCCTGAGAGCTAGTGAGGCATAGTGATTATTACCTGCCTTCAGTAAGACGTTATAATAAAAATGAGTTTCAGGCAAAAGTTCACTAATTTTGCAATAGAATTAGGAAAGAATGCAGATATTACCCTCCTTCAGTTCAGTTCAGTCGCTCACTCATGTCTGACTCTTTACAACATCATGGACTGTGGCATGACAGGCTTCTCTGGCCATCATCAACTCCTGGGACTTGCTCAAACTCATGTCCACTGAGTCAAAGATGCCATCCAACTATCTCATCCTCTGTCATCCCCTACTCTTCCCACCTTCAATCTTCCCAGCATCAGGGTCTTTTCAAATGAGTCAGCTCTTGGCATCAGGTGGCCAAAGTATTGGAGCTCCAGCTTCAGCATCAAATAGTCCTTCCAATGAATATTCAAAACTTTTTTTCTTTAGGATGGACTGGTTGGATCTCCTTACAGTCCAAGGGACTATCGCAAGTCTTCTCCAAAACCACAGTTCAAAAGCATCAGTTCTTTGGGGCTCAGCTTTAAGTTCAAATCTCACATCCATACATGACTACTAGAAAAACCATAGTTTTGACTAGATGGACCTTTGTTGGCAAAGTAATGTCTCTTCTTTTTAATATGCTGTCTATGTTGCTCATAGCTTTTATTCCAAGGAGCAAGTATCTTTAAATTTCATGGCTGCAGTTACCATCTGCAGTGATTTTGGAGCTGAATAAAATAAAGTCTCTCACTGTTTCCATTGGTGCCCCATCTATTTGCCATGAAATGATGGGACTGCCTGCCATGATCTTAGTTTTCCAAATGCTGAGTTTTAAGCCAACTTTTTCACTCACTGCTTTCACTTTCATCAAGAGGCTCTTCAGGTCCTTTTCTCTGTCTGTCATAAGGGTGGTGTCATCTGTGTTTCTGAGGTTATTGATGTTTTTCCTGGCAATCTTGATTCTAGCTTGTGCTTCATCCAGCCAGGCATTTCACGTGATACACTCTGTATATAAGTTAAATAAGCAGGGTGACAATATGCAGCCTTGAGTACTGCTTTCCCAATTTGGAACCAGTCTATTGTTCCACCACCCCATGTCCGAGCCCAGGGCCGGTGGTGGGGAGGAGCCACCCCGCATCCAAGGCCAGGGGTGGTGGCCAGAAGGAGCAACCCCACATCCAAGGAATGGTGGCTGCGTGGGAGCAGGAGGGCCTAGAGGAGCCATCCCACATTGAAGGTCAGGAAGGGCGGCAGTGAAGAGATACGCCTCATCCAAGGTAAGGAGCAGCGGATGAGCCTTGCTGAAGTAGCCGTGAAGAGATACCCCACGCCAAACGTAAGAGAAACCCAAGTAAGATGGTAGGTGTTGCAAGAGGGCATCAGAGGGCAGACGCACTGAAACCATACTCACAGAAAACTAATCAATCTAATCACACTAGGACCACAGCCTTGTCTAAATCAATGAAACTAAGCCATGCCCGTGATGCAACCCAAGACGGGTAGGTCATGGTGGAGAGTTCTGACAGAATGTGGTTCACTGGAGAAGGGAATGGAAACCACTTCAGTATTCTTGCCTTGAGAATCCCATGAACAGTATAAAAAGACAAAATCATACGATACTGAATAAGGAACTCCCCAGGTCAGTAGGTGCCCAATATGCTACTGGAGATCAGTGGAGAAATAACTAGAAAGAATGAAAGGATGTAGCCAAAGCAAAAACAATACCTAGCTGTGGATGTGACTGATGATAGAAGCAAGGTCCGATGTTGTAAAGAGCAATATTGCATAGGAACCTGGAATGTCAGGTCTGTGAATCAAGGCAAATTGGAAGTGGTCAAATAAGAGATGGCAAGAGTGAACGTCAACATTCTAGGAATCAGCAAACTAAAATGGAATGAAATGGGTGAATTTAATTCTGATGACCATTACATCTACTACTGTGGGCAGGAATCCCTCAGAAGAAATGGAGTAGCCATCATGGTCAACAAAAGAGTCCAAAATGCAGTACTTGGATGCAATCTCAAAAACGACAGAATGATCTCTGTTCGTTTCCAAGGCAAACCGTTAAATATCAGGTAATCTAAGTTTATACCAAAACCAGTAACGCTGAAGAAGCTGAAGTTGTGTGATTCTATGAAGATGTACAAGGCCTTTTAGAACTAACACCTAAAAAAGATATCCTTTTCATTATAGCGGCCAGGAATGCAAAAGTAGGAAGTCAAGAAACACCTGGAGTAACAGGCAAATTTGGCCTTAGAATGCAGAATGAAGCAGGGCAAAGACTAACAGAGTTTTGCCAAGAAAATGTACTGGTCATAGCAAACACCCTCTTCCAACAACACAAGAGAAGACTCTACACATGGACATCACCAGATGGTCAACATTGAAATCAGATTGATTATATTCTTTGCAGCCAAAGATGGAGAAGCTTTATATAGTCAACAAAAACAAGATCAGGAGCTGACTGTGGCTCAGATCATGAAGTCCTTATTACCAAATTCAGACTGAAATTGAAGAAAGCAGGGAAAACCGCTAGACCATTCAGGTATGACCTGAATCAAATCCCTTATAATTATACAGTGAAAGTGAGAAATAGATTTAAGGGCCTAGATCTGATAGATAGAGTGCCTGATGAACTATGGAATGAGGTTCGTGACATTGTACAGGACAGAGAGATCAAGACCATCCCCATGGAAAAGAAATGCAAAAAAGGAAAATGGCTGTCTGAGGAGGCCTTACAAATAGCTGTGAAAAGAAGAGAAGTGAAAAGCAAAGAAGAAAAGGAATGATATAAGCATCTGAATGCAAAATTCCAAAGAATAGCATGAAGAGATAAGAAAACCTTCTTCAGCAATCAATCCAAAGAAATAGAGGAAAACAACAGAATGGGAAAACTAGAGATCTCGTCAAGAAAATTACAGATACCAATGGAACATTTCATGCAAAGGTGGGCTCGATAAAGGACAGAAATGGTCTGGACTTAACAGAAGCAGAAGATATTAAGAAGAGGTGCAAGAATACATAGAAGAACTGTACAAAAAAGATCTTCATGACCTGGATAATCATGATGGTGTGATCACTAATCTAGAGCCAGACATCCTGGAATGTGAAGTCAAGTAGGCCTTAGAAAGCATCACTATGAACAAAGCTAGTGGATGTGATGGCATTCCAGTTGAGCTATTTCAAATCCTGAAAGATGGTGTTGTGAAAATGCTGCACTCAATATGCCAGCAAATATGGAAAACTCAGCAGTGGCCACAGGACTGGAAAAGGTCAGTTTTCATTCCAATCCCAAAGAAAGGCAATGCAAAAGAATGCTCAAACTACCACACAATTGCACTCATCTGACAGGCTAGTAAAGAAATGCTCAAAATTCTCCAAGGCAGGCTTCTGCAATACGTGAACTGTGAACTCGCTGATGTTCAAGCTGGTTTTAGAAAAGGCAGAGGAACCAGAGATCAAATTGCCAACATCTGCTGGATCATGGAAAAAGCAAGAGAGTTCCAGAAAAACATCTATTTCTGCTTTATTGACCATGCCAAAGCCTTTGACTGTGTGGATCACAATAAACTGTGGAAAATTCTTTAAGAGATGGGAATACCAGACTACCTGACTTGTCTCTTGAGAAATCTGTATGCAGGTCAGGATGCAACAGTTAGAACTGAACATGGAACAACAGATTGGTTCCAAATACGAAAAGGAGTAGGTCAAGGCTGTATACTGTCACCCTGCTTATTTAACTTCTATGCAGAGTACATCATGAGAAATGCTGGACTGGAAGAAACGCAAGCCAGAATCAAGATTGTGGAAGAAATATCAATAACTTCAGACATGCAGATGACACCACCCTCTTGGCAGAAAGTGAAGAGGAATTAGAAAGCTTTTTGATGAAAGTGAAAGAGGAGAGTGAAAAAATTGGCTTAAAGCTCAACATTCAGAAAATGAAGATCATGGCATCCGGTCCCATCACTTCATGGGAAATAGATGGGGAAACAGTGGAAACAGAGTCAGACTTTATTTTTTTGGGTTCCAAAATCACCGAACATGGTGACTGTAGCCTTGAAATTAAAAGACGCTTACTTCTTGGAAGAAAAATTATGAGCAACCTAGATAGCATATTCAAAAGCAGAGACATTACTTTGCCAACTAAGGTCCATCTACTCAAGGCTATGGTTTTTCCAGTAGTCATGTATGGATGTGAGAGTTGGACTGTGAAGAAAGCTGAGTGCTGAAAAATTGGTGCTTTTGAACTGTGGTGCTGGAGAAGACTCTTGAGGGTCACTTGGACTGCAAGGAGATCCAACCTGTCCATTCTGAAGATCAGCCCTGGGATTTCTTTGGAAGTAATGATGCTAACGCTGAAACTCCAGTACTTTGGCCACCTCATGAGAAGAGTTGACTCATTGGAAAAGACTCTGATGCTGGGAGGGATTGGGGGCAGGAGGAGAAGGGGACGACAGAGGATGAGATGGCTGGATGGCATCACAGACTCGATGGACGTGAGTCTGAATGAACTCCGGGAGTTGGTGATGGACAGGGAGGCCTGGCGTGCTGCGATTCATGGAGTCGCAAAGAGTAGGACACAACTGAGCGACTGAACTGAACTGAACAGGTTGGTCAGTTAATGGATGCTGGTAGAAGATGCAAGAATGTTTAGTCAAAGACAAACACTTACTTATAGCAATAGCTATAGCTAAAGATTTGAGTTTTTATTTTTCCCACTGTTTCCTTATGTCTCATTTCCTACAAGACAATGTGAAGACAACTGCATGCAAACTGGGTTTCATTGCAACACGTGAACTTGATCTTTGGGAATCCAAATATTTTGTACTGGATAGTAAGCATGCTGGGATAAAGCAATGGCAATACACTCCTGTGTTCTTGCCTGGAGAATCCCAAGAACGGGGGAGCCTGGTGAGCTGCTGTCTATGGGGTCTCACAGAGTCAGACATGACTGAAGGGACTCAGCAGTAGCAGCAGCAGCAGCAGCAGCAGCAGCAGCAGCAGCAGCAACAGTAAGCATGCCAGTCCTTTCTGGGAGGAGATACCATATCTTAAGGCTACAGATAAGACTGTTCTTTGCTTCAGTTCTAGATGCTATCTCCAACCGCCATGACTCTTTTATGTTGAAAAAGACTAGGGGTAAAAGCAGTCCATGACTCTGGTTGCAAGATGTGTAGAATTGTTATATTCCCATAGAGAATGACTTTTCAACATGTAATAGTACATGCAAGTCTCTAAGAGCAAGAAATCAAAGTCTACCAACTTTTTGATAAAGTATATTAATTATTAGGAAATTAAGAAAAGGCATTAGGTAAAAGTAAATAAAACAAATAACAACAAACCTTAGGTCATCAAACTTATGAAATATGAAAGCTCTGTGGAGATCCTAGGAGGACTTTTAGCAAAATTTGTACTTTTGATATGGCTATAGAAATCATTGAAGAACTGTTTAATTCCCAGAGTATATACATAAGAGGCATAAAGAGCTCCCCCCATGAAACAAAATCAGAGTCTAATTAGAAAGCATCTCTATCTTTTGAACTATTATATTTTGAAGGTTTCTTTGTGGAGAAACAACTTATATTACAACTTAACTGATAAATATTATGTCATAAACATAGAAATTGAGGTGAGATATAATTGTGGAAAATGACTGAAATCAAGGGATCAAATGCTGTTCCTTTGAAAAAGCCCTGATCTGAGAAACTAAGTAAGTGTTAGTCGCCCAGTTGGGCCTGAGTCTTTGCTACCCCGTGGACTGCAGCTCACCAGGCTCTTCTGTCCATGAGATTTTCCAGGCGAGGATACTGGAGCGGGTTGCCATTTCCTTCTCTAGGGGATCGTCCAGACCCAGGGATTGAACCGGGATCTCCTGTACTGCAGGCAGATTCTTTACCAACTGAGCTAATAGTCCTTTTTGATCCGAGAAAGGTGAGTAGGATTTAGCAAGACGAAGAGATAAAATTACTTAAGCTGATTAAATATACTGCAGTAGAAACAAGCACAGAGATGAAAAATAATCAAAAAGAGAAAGAAGAATAACTGAGCTCTAGAATATTTTCAAGTGACTACAGTACACAACTGGGGTCCTTGAAGAAGAGAAAGAAGGTTCCCAGGTGGCACAGTGATAAAGATTCCCCTGCCAATGCAGGAGATACAAGAGAGGCATATTCCTTCTCTGGGTGGAGACGATCCTCTGGAGAAGGGAATAGCAACCCACTCCAGTATTCTTGCCTGGAGAATCCCATGGACAGAGGAGCCTGGCAGGCTATCGTCCATGGGGTCATCAACGGTCAGACACAACTGAGCACACACATAGCAAACAAGAGAAAGGAGAAGATTTAAAAAACATATTTGAAGCAATAATGGCCAACATTTCCCCTATTTGTTAAAAAATATAAAGCCAAAAATTCAGGAAGTTCAATTAACAGCAAGCAAAAGATACATGGAAAACTACATTAAGAAATATGCTAATCAAATTCTTCTAAACCACTTATAAAAAACAAATGTTAAAAGTAGCTTAAAGCAAACAAACCAAAAACCATGTTATTTCTTGCCAAAAGGAAAAAAGTAAAAGGATGATAAAGATTTCTCATCAGAAACAAAGCAACTAAGAAAACATGGAAAGCTTCTTTAAAGTACCAAAAGAAACACTCTAGGCCTAAAATTCTATAATCAGCAAATATGTCTTCTAAGAAGGGTAAAAATGTACAGCACTAACACTAAAAGCCTATATTAGAGCAAAATCATGGTCTCAAATTCATAAGCTCAGCTTACCCCTTAAAAAATAAAAAAAAAGAATAAAATAAAAAATAAACAGAGTGAAGGAAATAATAAAAATCAGAACCAAAATATAAAATAGAAAGCAGTAAAATAATAGAGAAAAATCAGTGAAACCAAAGGCCAATTCTATGAAAAGAATCAATAAAAGTGATACACCTCTAGTCAGCCTAATCAGGAAAAAATTAGAAAAGGCACAGATTAACAATATTGAGGGTGAGAGATGGAACATCAATAATCATTCATGTTTCTTGTGGACAAAAATAAGGTGATCATTATACCTTTATTAAAAGGATAGGAAATATGATGAACAAATTTGTCAATATTTAATAATAAGGGTGAAATGAATAAATATCTTAAGAGACCATATAATACCAACCGAACTAAAAAAAAAAAAAAAAAAAAAAAGGAGGCTAAAACTGAATACCTCTGTTTCCATAAAATAGACTGAGTTTATAATTTAAAACTATGCCACAGAGACACTCTAAACCTAATTTTTATTGACAATCTCTACTAAATATTTAAGGAAGGCACAATATCAATTTACACAAACTACCACAAAAATAAAGAGAAGGGAATACTTCTCAACTTATTCTATAAGATTATCATTACCCTGGCAGTGAAACTAGGCACAGACATTACAAATAGAATAAAATTACAGACCAACATCCCTCATAAAAACAGATGAAAAAATTATTTACAAAGTTTTAGAAAGTGAAAGCCAAAAATTACATAAAAAATATTAATATAACATGAACAAGTAAGATTTATTCCAGAGGTTCAGAATTTAACCTGAAAATTATTAAACTTAATCCATGGAATTAAAAAACAAAAAGAGGAAAAGAATACAATTCAACATTCATTAATGATTAAAAAACAAACAAACTCTGTTTCCTAAGAACTGAAGAAGCTATTCTCAATTTGATAATGAAAACCTACATCTAACATAATGTGTTGTTTTAGTTGCTAAGTATTGTCTGACTCTTGCATCCCCAAAGACTAGCCAGTCAGGTTCCACTGTCCATGAGATTTTTTTTTTAGTTTAATTAATTAATTTATTTTTTAATTTGCAATATTGTATTGGTTTTGCCATATATTGACATGAACCCATCATGGGTGTACACGTGTTCCCCATCCTGAACCTCCCACCTCTCTCCCCATTCCATCCCTCTGGGTCATCTCAGTGTACCAGCCCTGAGCACCCTGCATTATGCATCGAGCCTGTCCATGAGATTTTTCAGGCAAGAATACTGGAGTGGGTTGCCATTTTCTTCTCAAGGGGATCTTCCAGACTGAGAGATGGAAACCCCAGTCTCCTGCATTGCAGGCAGATTCTTTGCACACTGAGCTACCAGGGAAGCCAATATCTAACATTGTACCTAATATTTGAAAATGTATGTGCCTTTTAAGGTGTAATGTTTTGTTAAAGACTAATGTTTCCTTTGATGATTAACAACAAGAAAAAGATACAGCAAAATTTACTGTATAGCACAGGGAACTAAACTCAATATTTTGTAATAACCTGTGTGGGAAAATAATCTGAAATGTGATATGACTGAATCACTTTGCTGTACATCTGAAACTAACACAACATTTTAAATCAACTATGCTTCAATAAAAATAAACTGATTGATTTTAAAAAAGAACAAGAGAAGATGTATACTTTCACCATCTACTCTACATGTAGCAGAAGTTTTACTCAGTTCAATAAGGAAAGAAAAAGAAATAAAAGGCATCCAGATTAGAGACAAAGAAATAAAAATTGTCTTAACTTGCAGAATGCTACTTATCTACATAGAAAATCTGATATCACTACATACATAAAAATTAACAGAACTAATACTGCTATTAGCAAAATTACAGGAACTAAAATGAATGTGTAAAATTTAATATTATTTCTGCCTGATAGCAATGAAGAAACAAATTAAAATAAAGCTACCATTTACAATAGCATCAAACATGCTAAATAGTAGTAATAAACCTGATAAAAATTGTACAAAACTATACATTGAAGATTTCAAAACTTTACTAACAAAAATTTAAAAAGTCCAAAATCATTAGAGATACACCTTTGTTCATGGATTGCAAGGCTCTATATTGTGGCTCAGCTGGTAAAGAATTTGCCTGCAAAGTGGGAAATGTGGGTTCAGTCATTGGATTGGGGAAGTGCCCTAGAGAAGCGAAAGGCTACCCACTCCAGTATTCTGGCCTAGAGTCAGTCCATGGAGTCAAAGAGTTGGACACGACTGAGCGACTTTCCCTGATCACTGATACTGGTTTAATGTCAGTCTTCCCAAACCGATCAGTGCAAAGCCAAAAACAACTTTTTTTTTTTTTCCCCTCAGCAACTTATTTTTTTAGAGGTAACTGTTAAGCTATTTCTAAAATACATAAAAATTAAAAAGGTAGAGTAACCAAAGCAAATTTAATAAAGAAAAACAAGATCAAAAGGCCAACAGGATCTTATTGCATGGCTTATAATAAAGCTACAGTAATAAATACAATGCATTATTGGTAGCAATACAGAAAAATAAAACAATTGAACAAAACAGAGTTCACAATGGAGTCACACATATACAACTGAATTTTGACCAAACTACAAAAGCAGCTCAGTAAAGAATGGACGCTTCTTTCAACAAATGATATTGAAAAATTGAGTATTGTTATACAAACTAATAAACTTTAATCCATATCTTGCATCATATACTGAAAAATAACTCAGTCTCAATCATAGATCTAAAAATAAAATTAAACTGTAAAGTTCATAGAAAGGAAGATTTACCCATGGGTTAGGGAAAGATTCTCAGCTTTGACACCAAAAGCATGATACACAAAAGAAAATACTGATCAGTTGGGATTCATCAAAAAGATAAACCTCTGCTCTTTGACAATCCAGAGAGAATAATGAAAAGACAAGCCCCAGATGGAGAGACAATACATATAAGCATAAATCTGAGAGAAAATAAAGACTTGTATTCATTATATAAGGTCTCTCAAAACTGAAAAACAAGAATACAAATAATCCAATAAATAAATGCTCAAATGATTTGAATAAACCCCACTCAAAGAATATATATGCTCAACATCATTAGCCATTACACTAATAGTACAATTAACACCACAGTTAAATATCACTACATACTTCCTAGAGTAACTAAAATTAAATGCTAAAATAAATGCTTAAAATCAGCTATTGAAGAGAATGTTGACGAAATGGTACTGTCACATTCTGCTGGTGGGAACGTAAAATGATAAGACTACTATAAACACTCTAAAAATAGTTGATAGTTTCTTAACAAAACATATAACCATCATATGATTCAGACTGTTCTACTCTTAGGGATATACTCAAGAGTAAATATATATATATATATATATATATATACATATATATATACATATTATATATATATTAGGTATTTACTCAAGAGTATGTGTATATATATATATATACACACACATATACACACACACATCCAAAGTATGACTTTTTTAAATTTATTTTTTATTGAAGGATAATTGCTTTATATAATTTTGCTGTTTTTGGTCAAACCTCAACATGAATTTTCTCTTTGAAACTCCCTCTCATCTTCCTCCCCATCTCACCCCTCCAGGTTGATACAGAGCCCCGGTTTGAGTTTCTTAGCCATACAGCAAATTCCCATTGGCTACCTATTTTACATAAGGCAATGTAAGCTTCCATGTTATTCTTTCCATACATCTCACTTTCTCCTCCCCTCTCCCCATGTCCACAATATTCTCTATATTCTCTAATATCTGTTTCTCTATTGCTGTCCTGTAAGTAAATTCTTCAGTACCATTTTTCTAGATTCCGTGTATATGCATTAGAATATGACATTTATCTTTCTCTTTCTGACTTACTTCAAAGACAACTGTCAGAATGGGAGAAAATAATAGCAAATGAAACAACTGACAAAGGATTAATTTCCAAAACATATAAGCAGCTCATGCAACTCAATATTAGAAAAACAAACAACCCTATCAAAAAGTGTGAAAAATACCTCAACAGATATTTCTCCAAAGAAGATATACAGATGGCTAACAAACACATGAAAAGATGCTCAACATCACTCATTATCAGAGAAATGCAAACCAAAACTACAATGAGATATCACCTCACACCAGTCAGAACGGCTGTCATCAAAATGTCTATAAACAATAAATTCTGGAGAGGGTGTGGAGAAAAGGGACCACTCTGACTGCTGGTGAGAATGTAAATTGACACAGCCAGTATGGAAGATGGTATGGAGACTCCTTAAAAAACTAGGAATAGAATCACCATTCGACCTACCAATCCCATTCCTAGGTATATACCCTGAGGAAAACAAAATTGAAAAATACACATATATCCCATTGTTCATTGCAGCATTATTTACAATAGCTAGAAGATGGAAGCAGCCTAGATGTCCATCAACAGATTAATGAATAAAGAAGTTGTGGTGCATATACACAATGGAATATTACTCAGCCATGAAAAGGAACACTTTTGAGTCAGTTCTAATAAGATGGATGAATCTAGAACCTATTATACAGAGTGAAGTATGAATGTTTTAATAGTGTTAGTTTTAATAGATAAAAACAGAAGAAGAACACAGATGTCTATAAACAGATTAATAGATAAAGAATGGAATGTCTATAAATGAAATACTATTCTGTAACAAAAATGCTTATTACTATTTATGCAACATAAGTGAATCTCAAAATAAGTAAGTAAAAGGAATGAGACCAAAAAAATAGAGAGGGTCCATACTGTGTAATATGATTATATTTCTGTGAGTTTTAGAGAACACAAATTAATCTGTAGTGATAGAAAGCAGGAAAAGTGATTCACTTGGATTGGAAGAGGAACAGGAAGGAAGGATTATAAATGAGCACAAGGAAACAATTGTGGGTTATGAATGTGTTTATTATTTTGGTGTGGTAATGTTTTCAAATTATGCACACATGTCAAAACTTATTCAATTGTGTGTGCTATTTACAGTTGAGTTTATGTCAATTACACTTAATAAAAATATTTGTTAAAGTACAAAAAAATACACAGAATGGCAGCTGCTCTAAAGAGTAGAATCCCATAGTAAGATTTTTTTTTTTTTTTTTGGAGCCCTGATCACCCCGTTTAGGTTGGAGTTTATTAGTTTTACAGTGATGGTAAATTACAGTTATTTTTTTTCCCTAGTACAAAAAAAAAAATAGATTGGAAACTGGCAAAGAGAAGGACAATGACTTCATAAATTCAGAATGAGGGCTTCTAAGGGGGATAAATCAGGGACTTATGATAACATAGCAACTGGGAGATACTCTAATATCAGGCTAATGGAGCATCTACCACTGCCGATATTTCTAGTGTTTTGGACAGAAGTAAAAACAGACTTTTGGTGTGTACTCTTAAAGTTTTCATTCACAAGTGGCTTTTTCTCTCATGGTATTTGCCAAAGCAAGTCATCTGAAAAAGCCTGATACCAAAGATAAGGATAAATATAAACTCATAGGCAAGAGTATCACAAGTTATATTGGCAAATATAATGCCAATGTGACAGGAATATATAAATAATTGCAGTTCATGACACAAAGTGTTTAAACACAATCTTCCCTTAAAAAAAAAAAAAAAAAAGCAAAAAAAAAAAAATCGTTTTTACCCTATCTCAAAAAGAAACCACAACCATCCGATCTAACCAAGGCTTCAGACTCAAGTCCAGGATCTTAGAATGGTATCTACATTAGATTTTTCAGCTCCAGAAATTTATGATTCCAAAAGTCAAGTTACCTAGTTCCTCATATGCATTGTTGAAACATGATGTAACAACTGCAATAAACACCCCCATCTGGAGAATGAGGGCAGAGACATGCAGTGTCACTGTTCTATAGTAGCCCTGACATTCTGAAGAGCAGAATTATAACAGGGCTTTTAGAGTATCCCTAAATAGCTGCTTTTAATGCCTGAAAAATCTCTCCCCATTCCATTTTTTTTTGGGGAATACATCCTTATTGCTGACTGAGAAGTTCTCTCATCTTGACTCTTGAATTAAGAAGGTCAGAGAATCCAGTGGTCTTTTTTTTTTTTTTAACTTTTTATTTTATACTGAAGAATAGCTGGTTAACAATGTTGTGATAGTTTCATGTGTACATCATGAGAAACACTGGGCTGGATGAAGCACAAGCTGGAATCAAGATTTCAGAGAGAAATATCAATAACCTCAAATATGCAGATGACACCACACTTATGGCAAAAAGCAAAGAAGAACTAAAGAGCCTCTTGATAAAAGTGAAAGAGGAGATGGCTTAAAACTCAACATTCAGAAAACAAAGCCCGTGGCATCTGGTCCCATCACTTCATGTCAAATAGATGGGAAACAGTGGAAACAGTGGCTGACTTTATTTTTCTTGGTTCCAAAATCACTGCAGATGGTGACTGCAGCCATGAAATTAAATGACGCTTGCTGCTTGGAAGAAAAGTTATGAGCAACATAGATAGCATATTAAAAAGCAGAGAAATTACTTTGCCAACAAGGGTCCATTTAGTCAAAGCTATCATTTTTCCAGTAGTCATGTATGGATGTGAGAATTGGACTATAAACAAAGCCGAACCCCAAAGAGTTGATGCTTTTCAACTGTGATGTTGGAGAAGACTTGTGATAGTCCCTTGGACTGCAAGGAGATCCAACCAGTCTCAATTCAGTTCAGGTCAGTCACTCAGTCGTCTCTGACTCTTTGCGACTCCATGAATCGCAGCATGCCAGACCTCCCTGTGCATCACCAACTCCCAGAGTTCACTCAGACTCACGTCCATCGAGTCAGTGATGCCATCCAGCCATCTCATCCTCTGTCATCCCCTTCTCCTCCTGCCCCCAATCCCTCCCAGCATCGAGTCTTTTCCAATGAGTCAACTCTTGCCATGAGGTGTCCAAAATACTAGAGCACTTTTTTCAGCTTTAGCATCATTCCTTCCAAAGAAATCCCAGGGTTGATCTCCTTCAGAATGGACTGGTGGGATCTCCTTGCAGTCCAAGGGACTCTCAAGAGTCTTCTCCAACACCACAGTTCAAAAGCATCAATTCTTAGGAGCTCTGCCTTCTTCACAGTCCAACTCTCACATCCATACATGACCACAGGAAAAACCACAGCCTTGACTAGATGGACTTTAGTTGGCAAAGTAACGTCTCTGCTTTTGAATACACTATCTAGGTTGGTCATAACTTTTCTTCCAAGGAGTAAGTGTCTTTTAATTTCATGGCTGCAGTCACCATCTGCAGCGATTTTGGAGCCCCCCAAAATAAAGTCTGACACAGTTTCCACTGTTTCCCTATCTATTTCCCATGAAGCGATGGGACCAGACGCCATGATCTTCGTTTTCTGAATGTTGAGCTTTAAGCCAATTTTTTCACTCTCCTCTTTCACTTTCATCAAGAGACTTTTTAGCTCCTCTTCACTTTCTGCCATAAGGGTGGTATCATCTGCATATTTGAGGTTATTGATATTTCTCCCGGCAATCTTGATTCTGGCTTGCGTTTCTTCCAGTCCAGCATTTCTCATGATGTACTCTGCATAGAAGTTAAATAAGCAGGGTGACAATATACAGCCTTGATGCACTCCTTTTCCTATTTGGAACCAGTCTGTTGTTCCATGTCCAGTTGTAACTTTTGCTTCCTGGCCTGCATACAGATTTTTCAAGAGGCAGGTCAGGTGGTCTGGTATTCCCATCTCTTTCAGAATTTTCCACAGTTTATTGTGACCCACACAGTCAGAGGCTTTGGCATAGTCAATAAAGCAGAAATAGATGTTTTTCTGGAACCCTCTTGCTTTTTCCATGATCCAGCGGATGTTGGCAATTTGCTCTCTGGTTCCTCTGCCTTTTCTGAAACCAGCTTGAACATCAGGGAGTTCATGGTTCATGTATTGCTGAAGCCTGGCTTGGAGAATTTTGAGCATAACTTTACTAGCATGTGAGATGAGTGCAATTGTGAGGTAGTTTGAGCATTCTTTTGCATTGCCTTTCTTTGGGATTGGAATGAAAACTGACCTTTTCCAGTCCTGTGGCCACTGCTGAGCTTTCCAAATTTGCTGGCATATTGAGTGTAGCACTTTCACAGCATCATCTTTCAGGATTTGAAATAGCTCAACTGGAATGCCATCCCATCCACTAGGTTTGTTCGTAATGATGCTTTCTAAGGCCCACTTGACTTCACATTCCAGGATGTCTGGCTCTAGATTAGTGATCACATCATCATGATTATCTGGGTCGTGAATATCTCTTTTGTACAGTTCTTCCGTGTATTCTTGCCACCTCTTAATATCTTCTGCTTCTGTTAGGTCCATATCATTTCTGTCCTTTATTGAGCCCATCTTTGCATGAAATGTTCCCTTGGTATCTCTAATTTTCTTGAAGAGATCTCTATTCTTTCTCATTCTGTTGTTTTCCTCTATTTCTTTGGATTGATTGCTGAAGAAGGCTTTCTTATCTCTTCTTGCTATTCTCTGGAACTCTGCATTCAGATGCTTATATCTTTCCTGTTCTCCTTTGCTTTTCGCCTCTCTTCTTTTCACAGCTGTTTGTCTATCCTAAAGGAAATCAGTCCTGAGTGTTCATTGGAAGGACTGATGCTGAAGATGAAACTTCAATATTTTGGCCACCTAATGGGAAGAGCTGACACACTAGAAAAGACCCTGATGCTTTGAAAGATTGAAGGCAGGAGGAGAAGGGGATGACAGAGGATGAGATGTTTGGATGGCATCACCAGCTCAGTGGACATGGGTATGAGTAGACTCTGGGATTTGGTGATGGACAGGGAGGCCTGGCATGCTGTATTCCATGGGGTTGCAAAGAGTTGGACATGACTGAGCAACTGAACTGGACTGAAATGGGTCGTTGATTGATTTTATTTTATTTTCTTTCATTTTTTTAGGTTGTTGATTTAGTGGTTAGATTATTTCTGGTGCATGGCCTTCACATTTTACTTTTATTTATATTTTTAAAGAGACAACTGAGTGAAAAACAAATAGCCAATCTGAATACATTCTAGAGAATTCTATAAGATTAACCCAATCTGGATACCAAATTTATCTCAAAACACACACAAAAAAAGAATTCTATTTAATCAATACACTAATTTCAGTTGTATTTACAATTAATATCTGTCAGTCTATCATATACACATTTAGAGGTCTGTATTGGTTGTTAAGCTTTTCTGAAAACCACTAAGGAATAACAGCAGCATTCCAGTGTGTATTAATAGTGCTCATGTTGGCATACTCTAAACACCACAATTTCTGAGATAGTGACAAATATTAGAATGCCAACTCTAAGAAAATGACATTATGATTTGGGCTATTTCTTCCAAAAATGCTAATCATCCTTTTTTTCTTTTCCTAATCAAATTTTCTTGTGTTTTCTAGCTCCTTTTCTCAAATAGCCCTATTATAAAACCTGGTGGTTTTTTAGGACAAATATAGTTCTTAATACATTGATTTAAGATGTCATTCACTGATAGCTTTACATCCCTTCTTACTCAACTTAAAGTCCAGGTTCCATCATCATAATTCTGCACCGGTCTTTTTTTCCATAACACCCTGCACTAAATTACTTACTAGTTTGCAATATTTGCTGACTTTTCTGTGATGATGGTTATATTTTATTTTAGTTTCCCTCCAAATTGTCTTTTGGCCAGTTAATGGAAACTGAAATTATATATATTTAGTGTTGTACTCACTTTTTCCTTGGTCATAAACCAAGCAATGTCACAGACAGATATTAGTGAGTTAACTGAGTAAAAATATTGTGAAACACAGCCACTCCAGACTCACAGTGAACATATGAACTCTTTTGTTGCAGGCTCCTAAGGATAGATGAGCTATTGGCCACTGAAGCAATACAAATTTGTGCTTCCTGAAAGACATAGAAAAACAGCACTATCTTAAAAAATTAATCCATAAATGTAAAGAATAAAGTCACAAATAAATTCTTTTTTTTTCTCTATTTAAAAGATAATTGTGAAAAAGAATAAAGTAACTGAGAGGAATCCATTGTATTTCATGACCAGGAAAACTTCAATTGTGCTATTTATTAGTTTACACTGTGGCAGCTCTGCCCCTATTTAAAAGGACATAGAACTCATTGTGTAGCACCCCAGAAACATGGAGCACCAGGAGAAAAAGGCAGCCATCATCTAGAAAATAAACAGTGAAATGAATTGCTGTTTGTCACCTTTCTAACTGTTCTGTTGACCCTTAGTCCCCATCTACTCTGAGTGGTTTCGTGCACAATTCTTAATAGAGAACAAAAGAAAAAAGTAATGCCTGCATTTTCAGAATGAACGAGTCATCCTGCAAAGGTTGCCCCTTAAAGATAAAGTATTATAACTGTCATCTTTGTAGACAAATTCTTTTTTCCTTTTCAAAATAAAGAATACTTTTTGAATGCGATTTCTTTCTTTCTCATCTGCCACAAGTGATGATAGATATTAACAAATGGAATTAGACTCCCTCTGCCTATCCTTAGATCAAAAACTCCAGAACTAAATCAGTTTGTAAGCCACTTTTCCCCCTTAGAACAGAGAGCTGATTTTACCTAATTGGAATAAATAAACTGTCACCTCAACATACTAGTAATTAGGGTTATGAATCACCAGCTGATCAGTGTGGACGTGATCTGTGGAACATATCAGTAATCCTACCTGCATGCTATATCCAATATATTTACATAATCTTTTTCAATAGGACAAGTACATGGGTACCTGGTGGCATGTTATTTTCTTTTCATCAAAATACAGAATTTAAAAAGGTCTATCATGTGTAACAACTTTTAAAGGTAATAATTCATCAACTGTATCCAGTAAACATTTTTGAAATCCTGAAAAGTTGAAAGTGAAAGTCATTCAGTCATGTCCAGCTCTTTTAGACCGCATGGACTGTACAGCCCCTGGAATTCTCTAGACCAGAATACTGGAGTGGGTAGTCTTTCCCTTCTCCAAGGGATCTTCCCAACACAGGGATCAAACCCAGGTTTTCCGCACTGTATGTGGGATTCTTTACTAGCTGAGCCACAAGGGAAGCCCTGCTAATGCACAAATCATCAAGAGACTCATATCTGAAGAAAACCTTCATAGATACTTTTTGTTTCTACCAATTGTGCCATATATCCCAGATGCTGCTGATCTCAACTCTGTTCACACAGGTATAGGAAGCTGGTTAAATATCCACAAAGAGCTGAACAATAACATCTTGCACAAGCAAATTCACATAGGACATCTATTTCTTCATATTCTCTATAGTACAGGTAGTGAGAGTTTTGGGTTTTTTTCCCCCCAACTTTTGTTTTGATTTTCCTTCTTTAATTGAAAGAATGGCTATATACTGATACCATATTTTCTTCTTTTATTGACCCATACCTTTCTGTGAGATTGCAGACCTAGTTAAGGCCAGTTTTATAGGCACAGTACATTTTTAAACTTAGAAATATATTTTCACTGAAACTAGAGAGATAGTCTATAAGATGAATTATAACAACCTGCATAGATATTAAACTAAGATTCAGAACCCATTTATGGTAGCCTAAAAGCAAGCTGGATACTCAGTCATAGGTATACACAAAGAAAACATGTTAAAGGATACAGTGATCACTTTCTAGAGTTAGTTCACAGTGACATTTTGCATTAGATGATGTTTCCTTTCTTGTTCCTCTTTTCTTTTACCTATTTCTTTTGTTATTTGATAATCAATTTGAAGTGAATAGTCCTACTCCAAATTAATTCCTATTTACTTAATAAACGAGATGCTTAACAGACAGGTCAGTTAAGGCTGAACCCATTTTCCTTTAGCAATAATCCAACTAAGTTTTATTAATAGTAAATCCCCAGGAGATGTGGAGTTACAGAAAGTTTGAAAAGTTGAAGAGTCTTGAAATTTTATTGCAAAACTGTTCTGTGATGGGGAAACTACAGGTCCTTACTGTTCATAAAAAAAAAAAAAAAAGACTCGGTGCTAGTGAATTCTCAGTAACAGTATATATGTTTCTGTTTATTTTCTTGTATCAATTCTGTTTTTAAAATATGTTGATGGGTTTGTATTAAGCATTTCACTGTTTCTGACTAAGGAACTTGTCCTTGTCTGGATTTAGGAGTAATCCTGTGTTGGAATGGAAGCACAGTTAATGAGAGGCACCCAGGAACCAGAGAGGAATCTAGCTTCATCCAAGAATTGCTGATGAAATTTGAAATTGTTTTAAAAAAATCTATTCAGTAACAGACTGAGGTTATTTTGATTATATTTTAGGGTGGTAATACTCAATATAAATGCCCATGGAAGGGATACTTGCTACAGGAAATAATGTAAAAATGACCTTCACCCAATTCTCAGAATATTTAATAAATACAATTTTTTCTTAATTTTAACATTACTTTCCTTAATTTCCCCCTGAAAATGTTAGAATTGACTGCACCTGAAGCCTGTTAAACGTATTACATTTTACTCTCTTGAGGAAAGCATACATAACTGGATGAGGTGATAAAGTAGATACATTAATATAGGGCCATATGTATATTTTCTTTTTCAATAAATTAATTTAAATCCATATAAATTTTTTTGACTTTTTATTATGTTCAATACAAAACAAAATGAACTTAGGGCTACAAACATGTAATTTGAAAACACTTGCTCCAGTTTTCTAGGTATGTGCTTATCTAAACTATGTTTTCCAATTCTTATTCTTTTAAATGAGTGTTCCAGGCCAAAACTATTTGAGTACTATTTTTGAAATACCATTTTAATTAAAGCTGTGATATATGGGCATAGGCATACAACATTTCTAAAAAAAAAAATGAAAATTTCAAGATCAAACTGGTAGAATTAATCAAAATTACATTTTGAATATTCATAATTACATTTTCACTCATTAGATTAACGAGCTATGAGCAATTGGTTGACCACCCAGAAATTCCTTAAAAAGAAGGAGAAAGAGAGACAGAAAGAGAGAGAGAAGCCATTTGGAGAAAAGGTTCATTTCTGTTGTCAATAAAATATATCCTGATAATGTACATAGTCGACAATATTTTATTTTTAACAAAAATTAGTAGCTTACATTAATATAGTTTTTATATTATCATACTTACAAAATCTGTGAAAATACATTTTGTAATTACTTAAACATTGATTTAAAAAGCAGACAACAGGCCACCATTTAAAATACTTCTTCTCTTTTTTTCTTATAATTTTCCTATAATTCCAAATGCCTTTTGTGATGACATTTATTCTGTTTATATATATATATGTATTTATACATATATATACAAGCATTGTTTTTGTATATATATATATAAACATAAAACAAATTTTTTTATATATATCTATGGGGCTTCTCTCATAGCTCAGTTGGTAAAGAGTCTGTCTGCAAATGTAGGAGACCTGGGTTCGACTCTGGGTTGGGAAGGTCCCCTGGAGAAGGGAATGGCAACCCACTCCAGTATTCTTGCCTGGTGAATCCCATGAACAGAGGAGCCTGGCAGGCTATGGTCTATGGGGTTGCAAGAGTCAGATACTACTGAGCAACTAAGTATACACACACACACACACAAACACACACACACACACACACACAGATATATATGTATATATATACAAATAAGAAAATTAAGATAGTTGCCATTTTTCAGAAGTGTCAAAAGTGAAAATTAGACACTTTCACTTTGCTTGGCCAAGTTGGCAGGAATTGATCTAAATACTCAGAAGCATATATCTTAAAAAGAAAAAAAAAAAATTAACTGGTTGATGTGGTCTGAAATATGTGCTGACAGAATATCAGTTTAGCTCAGTAACTAGCCAGAAACCCAAGGTCAATAAAGAGAGATATATTTACATTTAAATATCTTGTTAAAAATTTGATTATGTAATCTTCAAATACACAATAGAAATAATAGAATGTACTGATATGTTACTCCTTACTTCTCCTATAAAGCTAGAAAATTATTTCTTGATTATATTAGTAGTAAATTTTTGATATTCATTCCTATAGCACAAAAACAATGATATTTAAAAGGATGTATTGTATTCAAGACTCTCATTCTTATATATATTTATGTATGTATATATACACACACATATATATATATTTATGTATATCTCACACATTTATAAACACAATCCTGAAGAAAAAAGTTTTACATGTTGATATACATGATCCATGCATTTTTATCTTGACACAGAAAAAGACTGGGCCAAAGCTTTCAGATATCAAATGTGAACTCATTTTGATATACCAGCAGTGTTTGAATTTTAAATTAACCTATTTACAATGAAACTATGCCTGCTGATTGCCATCATCTTCAGGAAAATTAACAGTAACGATCATTGGTGTCATAATGCAATTTCCCCACAAAAATCACATAGGCTTCATTACTGTTTACATAAATTGTCATAAATACCAATTATGGCTGAACATAAAATGTAATGCTCTTTTTTTAATCATAATCAGACAATTGTTCTTCTAATTCATATGCTAGGGGAATAGGGTTTTGATTCAACCTTTGTTGTGGAGGCAATGTTTCGATGGCAGTTAGTTTTGCTCGAAGTGCTGGTTGGCTTCTTGTCAAATCGCTCACTCTCCATTTGGATCATGTAGTCCTTGTCCCCATTCAGCGTGTCCTCTAATACACTGGGAAGAATGTGGAGCCACACTAATGGCAGATGAGGGAGATATACACTGAAAGTGTCCTCTAGACTTCAGGCGAGAGGTGGCTTCCGGTGGGATTTATAACAACATTTGGTGTAATTACACAGAGGCCCCCATAAAGGAATAACGCAATAACAGACCTGTTAGAGGAGCCCATTTGCAGTAGATTCCAGCTTCCCCCATAGGTCAGCAGAACAAATAGCCAGTAAAGGCAATGCCCTGTTAAATGGCTAATTTTCAAAACAAATAAGAGTTAAGTTGCTAGCAGGGGAGTAGAGAAAAGGCCAGGAGGAAGAGATTCAGTATCCTTATCATTTTGGTCTCTAAGAAAGTGATAAATCAGCTAGAAAGGTTATTCAGACAGAAAGTCAGAGCAAGAGACAGTTCTCTCTGAGGACAAAAAAAAAACCCTATTTTTGCTTTCCATCATCTGGCAAAGCAAAGGTGAGAATCACGCTGTTTGGGCTTATTTTATCTCACCACAGAGCTCTTTCTACTTGTCTCCTTGGTTATTCTTCAGCTTTGCTTCTTCTTGACTTGTTTACTCCTAAAATTTAAAAATAAAGTCTGAGTGAAATTTCCACCCTCTTGATTCAGAGCACTTCTTAACAATTAGAATCAAAAGAAAAATCACTCCATTGATTCTGTGAGCAAAGCTGTCCATGTGTGTTGGTAATCACACAGAATTGCATATGTCTCAGAACAGCAGTGGTTGATCTGTCCTTCTCCACGTCTTAAGACGGGGTCATCTCTGTTATTTTAATGAACCCTGGTAATTTGTCCTATTTTCTACCCAATGTTATCCTGGTTGATTAAAGCAGGCTAGGGTGATATGTCCAGTCAAGTTTAATGAAACAAAATTATGATCCCTGATCTAAGAAGAAAATAATAAATAAACCTGATATGAGTTTCATCTATGTGAAAAATCAAAGTGGAACAAATAGAAATCCAGTAAAATTAGCTACTGTTGTTTCACTGTCTGAGCTAGAGAAATGCAAAAGGTAAACAAACAGCATCAGCAGGGGAGACAAAATGGGACTTCTACTTTTTTTCATCTTTCATAATCTCATGCATTATCGGTAACAGGGTGAGACATTTTAATACGGTATGATCATCATTAAAAGGCAGATATTTATCTTATCACAGTGCATTAAACTCCCAGAAGGAAGCAGGAAAGGAGAGAGAGAGAGAGAGACTCTCTGAACTATTTAAAGAAACACTTTGGTTGCCGCTTTTCTTGATTGTTTTTCCTTAAAAAAAAAAAAAAAAAAAAGCAAAACCCTGATGTTGGACAAAACTGATTCCAAACACAGACTTCACACAGGGCCTATGCATTTTGAGAAATCTCTACTGTGTTCTGACTTTGTTTAATAATTTCTAATTATGTTCTACAACACAAATTAAATATTTCTATCTCCATTGTGTGTACTTATTCATGAGCTGGGCATTAATCGTAAACAATGTATCTTGTTGTTTATTTATACCAGATGTGAGCATTTATGTTGCTCTGTTCAGGGTTCCCATCTAGGTCTTTATTTGTATACTGAGCTGCCTGGTTTTGCATGAAAATGGTTTCTGAGCTCTGGAGTTCATCTCCACTCTTGTGTTTAAAACAACAGCAACAACAATTCTTTTAAAAAAAGAACTTATGAATAGCTAAGAGATTTCTGTTGTGGCTCCCCTGGTCTCTCACCAGCAGGTCAGCCAGAATACATTTTGGGGACGAAGAAAATTCAATTTGGGATTTGCGTCACAGTTTATGATGCTTGCTTCTTACAAATAAAAGCTGTCCGTGCCACAGAGAGCCTTTCTTCTGAAATATATTTGCATACTGCTAATTTTCTATTTACTTATTGAGTTTTAGAAACATACGAGCTTGTTGGGGTCAGAGGGAAAGTGCTTCTAGTATGTCTTTCTGTGTTTTCCTTCAAGTTATCTAAGTCAGTGATCAGAATAGTCCCTGATGGAGCTTTTTCTTATAAAAAGGATATCTTATCTTGGCCATTTTATTAACATAATTCACAATAAAATAAATCTAACTAAGGGATAACATTTGTAGAATTTGTAAAAATACTTTTCCCTATGCTGTCCCTTACTTTCCCAATTCTCCTTTCCAGGGCACTAGTTTTATCAATTTCTGTGCTTTTTAAGTGATTTTTAATGTTTACAAAAACTGAAAATATATATTCCTTTTCCATTTTAATGAAAATGGTAACATATATACATCTTTCACTTTTTCCCCCATTTGATATTGTATCTTGGAAATTGTCCCATACTAGGGTATATAAAAATCTCATTTTTCAACAGCTGTATAATATTCTACTCTATACATATGCATAAAGCATTTAATAGAAAAAAGTGAAAGTGAAGTTGCTTAGTCGTGTCCAACTTTTGCGACCCCGTGGACTGTAGGCTACCAGGCTTCTGCATCCATGGGATTTCCCAGGCAAGAATAATGGAGTGGGTTGCCATTTCCTTCTCCAGGGGATCTTCTGATCCAGGGGTCGAACCCAAGTCTCCCGCATTGCAGACAGACACTTTAACCTCTGAGCCACCAGGGAAGCCCATTTAATAAAGGGGCACATTTTATTTCTAATCTTAAACCTGCTATACAGGGTACAATGATTGCCTCATAGGAGTTCAATAACCATTTGCTGAGCTACACAGAATGAATAACTGGTTCTATGAATAACTGACACTATTCTTTGTCAATGTGATTGCAGATCGTTTAAACAAGACCTACTCTTAAGTCCAGCACTTGAGAATAAATGGTTATCAATTTAATTATTTTCAACGTGGAGAATTAAATCATTGTGTAAAAAGCATCAAATTGGGGAAAGAACCCGCATTTTTACTGTATTGCCTTTAAACAGGGGATGCACAAAGGGGACCCCACTAAGGTCTATACCTGATGATATAGAAAGAGTTGGCCTCACTTCTTTCAAAACAATGAGCCTTGAAGCTAAGTAGTACTGCTGTCTTCAGGCAAGAATATGAGTGCCAGACTTCTCCCAGAGGTACCCTGAAAGGCTTAAATACTTATCTGCTTGGATTAATTGGATATTTAAATTTCCTACACATGAACTCAAGTATTTAGACCCACAGAGAGCCTTAGAATCAAAAGTGTAACACCCTACAGGATGAGTGCTCCAATAACGGCAATGATTACTGAGATAGTAATGCTAAGATATATAAATTGCTCATGTTACATAAGAGCAGTATGGGCCCCAGTGGGCATCTTCCCTTTTCCCAACACCTTAGAATACACTTGGCTTTACTCAGTCATACAGACAACTGGTATCATTTCCAGACCATGAGTGAAAACTTCTGGAACTGGCAATACACAAAAAAGTGAGGAATGAATAGAAGTGCTTTATTATAGGGGAGTCTAGGGCCACCCATATATAACGGAAAATTTTAAACATATTTTAGCAAAACAATGTAGCAATACTGGAGGATTAAATCAACAAGAACATTAAAAGATGTCATACCTTCAGTTTCTGTTTCAGCATGTAATGAGATTAGAACTTGTCACTCCACCTAATAACAAGTAAAAAGCTTAACAAAGTGAAAATGAACAGCTCTTCTCAGATATGTCAGAGAACTGAGGTCACAGGACAAGCAGCTTTCCCCAAAATTATAGAAACAGACAGGCAGATACAGAGAATTATAACTTACCAGGGTAGGAACATGGAACAATAGACTGGTTTCAAATAGGAAAAGGAGTACATCAAGGCTGTATATTGTCACCCTGCTTATTAACTTACATGCAGAGTACATCATGAGAAAGGCTGGGCTGGAAGAAGCACAAGCTAGAATGAAGATTGCTGGGAGAAATATCAATAATCTCAGATATGCAACTGACACCACCCTTATGGCAGAAAGTGAAGAGGAACTCAAAAGCCTCTTGATGAAAGTGAAAGAGGAGAGTGAAAAAGTTGGCTTAAAGCTCAACATTCAGAAAACGAAGATCATGGCATCCAGTCCCATCACTTCATGGGATATAGATGGGGAAACAGTGGAAAGCGTGTCAGACTTTATTTTTAATCACTGCAGATGGTGACTGCAGCCATGAAATTAAAAGATGTTTACTCCTTGGAAGGAAAGTTATGACCAACCTAGATAGCACATTCAAAAGCAGAGACATTCCTTTGCCAACAAAGGTCCATCTAGTCAAGGCTATGGTTTTTCCAGTGGTCATGTATGGATGTGAAAGTTGGACTGTGAAGAAAGCTGAGCACTGAAGAATTGATGCTTTTGAACTGTGGTGTTGGAGAAGACTCTTGAGAGTTCCTTGGACTGCAAGGAGATCCAACCAGTCCATTTTAAAGGCGATCAGTCCTGGGTGTTCTTTGGAAGAACTGATGCTAAAGCTGAAACTCCAATATTTTGGCCACCTTATGTGAAGAGTTGACTCATTGGAAAAGACTGATACTGGGAGGAATTGGGGGGCAGGAGGAGAAGGGGATGACAGAGGATGAGATGGCTGGATGGCATCACCAGCTCAATGGACATGAATATGAGTGAACTCCGGGAGTTGGTGATGGAGAGGGAGTCCTGGCATGCTGCAATTCATGGGGTCGCAAAGATTCGGACAGAACTGAGCGACTGAAATAAACTAAGTAGGAACCCATGAGTCACAAGTTCCATGGGAAATAGGACCAAGGTAGGAAAAACTAAACAGGGGTTGATTAATTCCTGGAGGTTCGGTATTGACAAGTCTGAGAGTTGAAGCCTTCAGGGGCCTCTCTTGGGCTAGAGACACACATTTGTGAGCCCTCAAGAAGGGCTCTTGTTTACTCCCAGGAGCTCTAACCGGTTCTCTCAGTAAAGACTGGAGAAAAAAGTCCTTCATTCTGCCCACAGGTGAAGGGAAAAAGCAACCATGTTGACATTGATCAGAGCATCCTTTCCTCACAAGGCCTGCCCTCATTTACCTGAGCCTAACTTAAAAGGTTTTATTGGAGCTTAACCAACCGGGCAGAAAGGAATTACCCAATTCACTCTAGTCATCCTGTTCCACTGAAAAGAGTGAAAGCAAAACAGAACAAAACTGAGAAGCATTTGTGAAATTCACAGTCCAGGGACACAAACTCAGTAAAAAACTGAGTCCTAGATGTAAGACTATACGATACTTCTCTCCACTATACAGTACCTCCCGCAATACGTCAACAGCACATCACTGAAGACCCATTTACAACACGTCCTTTTAACCAGTATGCCACATCCAACTTTCAACAAAAAAATTACAGATCTTGCTGGAATGCCAAAAAAACAAAAACAAAAACAGTTTGTAGAGACGGAGCCAACTACCAGAACCAGATTCAAACATGGCAGCGGTGTTGAAATTATTAGCCTAGGAATTTAAAGTAATTATGATGAATATGTTAAGGACACTAGCATAATGGGATGTTTCTTGATAATCTGGAAATTTATCAATTGGATAGGTAATCGTAGGTTGTGGTTGTTCAGTCACCTCTCTGAGTCATGTCCATGGTAATCTTATTGTCTTATATACTGACCACTGTAAATTTTTGACTGAACTTGGACCAAAGAATCCCAACCATTGGGCAGAGAAAGGAAGGTCTTAAGAAGAGGAGAGCTATTCGAAGGCGGAAATCCACAAAATTATCCTAGAGTGTGAGGACTCTGAGGCCAAGCTGACTTCACAGGTGAGCTTGATGCCAAAGTGATCCTACTAAATGCAAGGTGAGTCTGGAGGTGGAATTTACCCAAGAACCATAAGGAACCTGAGAATCAAGGCACTAAATTGCCACTCACAGGAAAGGAAATGTGCGCCTCCCCCTTCCCCAACCCTGTCTTTGGATAGTTCTCTCCCTTTCTCTTTAAGTAAGTTTCCTAGGAATGTTTGAAGATCTACTCCCTTAGTCCTCCAGAACTGGAATCCTACAAAAATCTAGGATTCCACGTGCAAGAACACCCTAAGTGCTTTTTTTCCCACCTAACTTAAGTGCTGCAATCTGAATTCTCCAGAAGACAAATCGCCAAAGAAAATGCCCTGTGTTCTTTCCTCCTGCTACTTGCTTCTCAAAGGAAAAGGTGCCCCTTGTTGTG
The DNA here is from genome assembly GCF_001704415.2 of Capra hircus. Lineage (NCBI taxonomy): Eukaryota > Metazoa > Chordata > Mammalia > Artiodactyla > Bovidae > Capra > Capra hircus. The sequence goes on along the minus strand of NC_030831.1, from coordinate 16,881,551 downwards.
TGACTTCTATCACTGCTACCTCATAGCTACACTCCTTGTGGAAGGCAGGCAAGGAAAGAGCCTCACCGAAGATGCACCCCTAAATTGGCTTGGGAATGTGGGTGGAAAGCTGAGTCAAGACTCACCACATTTTAAGAGACAGATCAGAATAACGGAAGTGCTTTCAGTTCTATAATCTTAACAGTAACAACCTTAGTAGCAGTCAGACCGTGAAGATGAGAACTTATCAACAAGGTATGCTATTTACCCCTACTCAACAAATCAGTTCTGGAAAGGGCCAGAGATAGAGGGGCTTTTACCTCCAAGTCTGATTTGATTCCAGATATAACAAGAATGACCAAATGTCACTCTAATTAGAAGGCAATAAAATTCCATGGCAAAACAAATTCCAGCTTGAGCTTCCTTCCAGGGGACATTTGTCTTCATTATGGGATGTGTGTACTTGGGGCTTGGCTGGCAATTCTGCCTTAAAGGGGACTGTGTGGTAATGAGTATGAAGATGGAAACCTTTGCTTAGTTGTGAATACCCAGATCTTGCCCTGAACATGGAGCCTTGGCCTCCAGATGCCATTCAGCCAGGCGTGACTATCCTTCCAGACTGCTTTCCTATAATTGTTCCAAGAGAAGAAAGGAAAGAAAAACAGCCCTGACAGATTGTGGAGGTGATAAAGTTCCTGAAAATTAGACCTGCTAATAGGGTGAAAGTCTATTATTGCTTGAAATCTCCTAAGGTTTCATACTTTTTATCCCCCTTCTCTCTCTTCCTCTCAGCTTTTAATTGAAACACGAAATTCTGCAGGGGATATAGCCAATTGAGTCGATAACGAGTCAAAAGCTTAGATGTGCAGCTTATTTTGTTCTTAAGTAATAGCTTTTTTTTCCTGCAGTTTCCTGCAAGTTCCATCCCCTGGTCAGTGGAATGACTGTCCTGGGATGCAGTGGTTCAGCCTTCTAGAAGAATTTTTGGGCCATTGAATCTCTCAGGTCCAATAGCTGCTTGCAAATGGGCCCTCTGGAAATAAACAATTTCCCCATCTTTTGCTTTTTCCTCATCTTTTCCTGTTTTGCCTCACTCAGAGTTACAATTTAAGTGAATGCATTCCAATCCTCTCTCAGATATGCTGCATCTTGAGAGGACCACATTAGAGACAGATATGGAGACAGAAGAGAAAAGTGAGACAGAAAGACTGAGATGGTGGCATTTCCTAGCAGAGTGTGATTCAGCCAGCTGACAGTGTGTGAGAGACAGTGAAGATCAGAGAGCAAAGTGCGTACTGCATGACCCTTGGGTATATCATCTATTCTACTTGCCATTGCAATTGGAATAATAGCTGAGTTTTCTATATTATAGGATTCTAGTAAGAAATAAATGCACTGCAATGTATGAATATGGCTAGTAAAATGTTTAAGTGATCTAACCACTTACATAAAAAAAATGCTAGTATAGATATCTAAAAGCCATTGATAAATTCAGGAGAACAAAAGTAAGAGTATGTAAACTGAGGCAATGTTTTAGATTCTTTTTCAGATGAAGATGTATTCTACCTCATCAACTGTTGGAGAAGTGGTGTGGAATGGCTGTAGCTGACACTTGCACCAGCTCTGGATCCAGACTTCCTGAATTGAAACTCTCACTCTGCTGTGAAACATTGAGTTCTTATTCCTTAGATCCCTTATCTGTAGAAAAGTGATCATTCCAGAAGGACTTTTGGAATGCAACCTGAACAGAGTAGGGCTCAATTGAAAAGTCTAAGTGAAGTTGCTCAGTCATGTCTGACTCTTAACGACCTCATGGACTGCTGCCTACCAGGCCCCTCTGTCCATGGGATTTTCCAGGCAAGAGTACTGGAGTGGGGTGCGATTGCCTTCTCTATCAATTGACATTAGGCATTCTTTATTACTTAATCATATATTCCTGCCTCATTGTTTTTATTACATTCTCTTTTCTTTTGAAAAGCTCTCCTACCTTATAATATTGATAGCACATGCTTCATTTGATTTCCTTTGGGTTCAAGAGGCTTTCCCTGACCCTTCAAACATATAGAGGTGTCCCTCTTCTCTGAATGCACAGAATTATCAATAGCCCCTCTGTTGCAGCTTAATTGTAAACTACTGGCTGGTATGATTTTTGTTGTTTATTATTTTCTAGGCAGAACAGTGAAATAAACTTAAACTTTGGTATTAATAGACAACAGATTGTACTGTCTGTTGGTCTATCATCTTCAAGTACCTCATTTATCATTGGCTGAATTATACTGATCTATAATATAAAGATGATAATAATAATAACTCTCTCAGAGTTTTGAGGATCTACAGAGGGAAGGTCTAAGAGAGCTCTTGATAACCAGGAAACGATTTACTCTTCATTTATGTGCTCTGGTTTTTCTAAATTAAATATATAGTCTTGAATAAATGAAATGGTACATATTTAGAATACTACAGAGCCTTGCAAAATAGTTTGTACTGAAGAGATACCCACTTAATATCTCCTGATTGTTAAATTGATATATTGAATAGATACATTAATTAACAAAATTACAGATTGAATAAGTTTTCATGGCATGAATGAGAATAATTAGAAGAGAGACAGAGTAGCAAAAGCAGGTAAAATATGCCATAAAGGCAACCCAAAGCAAGGGATTGGCCTTGATTAAAAGCAAAAGCATTGAGTCTTTGTGATGTGTGTATGTGTGTGGAGAGAGAGAAAGGAGGAAGAGACAGAGACAAAAGCTTAATAAAGAACTAAGAGAGAAACTTAATTTAGAAAAGTCTATATATAAAAGTTCACCACAAGAAAAGGATGTTATGAGTAAACATTCTCTCTTAACCACACTTAGCATAATTCTGAAATAGAAGAGGAGAAGAAACGAATATATTCTTATTCAAGAGTAACATGCTAGAAGAGTTGGAATTTAGGTGACTTTCCCTGCCAAGAGGAGAAAGGAAGTAAGTAAAAATTAGCAGCAACAATATAGCTTTATTAAGTAACTGCTGCAGCCCCCACAGTTCCTTAATATTCTGACAGGTCCTGGGAGAGAGTATCCATAAGATTTTGGCCAAGAGGGAACCACAATCATAATATAATAATAACCATAATAAGTCTTCTAGGGCTGTGCTGAAGGCCTCACAATAGTTCTGGTTCACAGGATCAGCCTTCTTAAACTTTATCACATAAAATTTGTGTAAGGTAGAAGCCTCTGTTTATAAGCAGTTTGCCCCAGGAGAGAACTGAATATCTGCATTTAATTTTACACCCATTAACTTGCAATCAAAAAAATTGTATCCTACTAGTAGGGATATATATATATATATATATAGCCTGTTGATTCCATTGTGTGATTTCTAGACTTTCAGTGGTTTATTGCTCCCAAGTCACATCACTAATCCTTTGCTAATGTCTAAATTTTCACACAGTAAAGTAATGCTAGATAAGCATGATGTCAGTAGGTGAATGGATAAATAAACTGGTAAATCCAGACAATGGTATATTATTCAGTAATAAAAGGAAATGAGCTATAAAATCATGAGAAGACAGGGAGAAAACTTAGCTGGATAATAATAAGTGAAAAAAGCCAGTCTAACTTCATACTGTATGTTCCCAACTATATGACTTTCCAGAAAAGGCAAAACCAACGAAACAATATAAGGATGGAGACAATATAAACACCCATGGTTGCCTAGGCTTCCCTTGTGGCTCAGCTGGTAAAGATTCTACCTGCAATGTGGGACTTTGATCCCTGGGTTGGGAAACTCCCCTGGAAAAGGGAAAGGCTACCTACTCCAGTATTCTGGCCTGGAGAATTCCATTGACACTATAGTCCATGGGATTGCAAAGAGTCACACAAGACTGAATGACTTTCACATTCACTTTCACTTTTCACATAGTGGGAGTGCAGGGAAAGACATGGGTCAGTACAGCATAGAGGACTTTTAGGACAGTGACCATACTCTGTATGATATGATGATGGATGTATGTCTTCATACATTTTCCCAACCCAGAGAGTGTCCAGCACCATTAAGACAAGCTATAAACTTCGAATGATTGTGATGTATCAGTGTGAGCTCCTCAGTAAAAGAGATACCATTGTCTTGAATGACGTTGATATTGGGTGAGGTTGTGCAAGTGTAGGAGCAGCGAGGATATGAGAAATCTTTGCGCCTTCCCGACAATTTTGTTGTGAACGTTCAGTTCAGTTCAGTTAATTTCATTCGCTCAGTCGTGTCTGACTCTTTGTGACCCCATGAATCGCAGCACGCCAGGCCTCCCTGTCCATCACCATCTCCCGGAGTTCACTCAGACTCACGTCCATTGAGTCCATGATGCCATCCAGCCATCTCATCCTGGGTTGTCCCCTTCTCCTCCTGCCCCCAATCTCTCCCAGCATCAGAGTCTTTTCCAATGAGTCAACTCTTCAAATGAGGTGGCCAAAGTACTGGAGTTTCAGCTTTAGCATCATTCCTTCCAAAGAAATCCCAGGGCTGATCTCCTTCAGAATGGACTGGTTGGATCTCCTTGCAGTCCAAGGGACTCTCAAGAGTCTTCTCCAACACCACAGTTCAAAAGCATCAATTCTTCGGCGCTCAGCCTTCTTCACAGTCCAACTCTTACATCCATACATGACCACAGGAAAAACCATAGCCTTGACGAGATGGACCTTAGTCGGCAAAGTAATGTCTCTGCTTTTGAATATACTATCTAGGTTGGTCATAACATTTCTTCCAAGGATTAAGCCTCTTTTAATTTCAAGGCTGCAATCACCATCTGCAGTGATTTCGGAGCCTATAAAAATAAAGTGTGATACTATTTCTACTGTTTCCCCATCTATTTCCCATGAAGTGATGGGACCCGATGCCATGATCTTTGTTTTCTGAATGTTGAGGTTTAAGCCAAGTTTTTCACTCTCCACTTTCACTTTCATCAAGAGGCTTTTTAGCTCCTCTTCACTTTCTACCATAAGGGTGGTGTCATCTGCATATCTGAGGTTATTGATATTTCTCCCGGCAATCTTGATCCAAGCTTGTGCTTCTTCCAGTCCAGCGTTTCTCATGATGTACTCTGCGTATAAGTTAAATAAGCAGGGTGACAATATACAGCCTTGACGTACTCCTTTTCCTATTTGGAACCAGTCTGTTGTTCCATGTCAAGTTCTAAGTGTTGCTTCCTGACCTGCATACAGATTTCTCAAGAGGCAGGTTAGGTGGTCTGGTATTCCCATCTCTTTCAGATTTTTCCACAGTTTATTGTGATCCACACAGTCAAAGGCTTTGGCATAGTCAATAAAGCAGAAATAGATGTTTTTCTGGAACTCTCTTGCTTTTTCCATGATCCAGCGGATGTTGGCAATTTGATCTCTGGTTTCTCTGCCTTTTCTAAAACCAGCTTGAACATCAGGGAGTTCATGGTTCATGTATTGCTGAAGTCTGGCTTGGAGAATTTTGAGCATCACTTTACTAGCATGTGAGATGAGTGCAATTGTGTGGTAGTTTGAGCATTCTTTTGCATTGCCTTTCTTTGGGATTGGAATGAAAACTGACCTTTTCCAGTCCTGTGGCCACTGCTGAGTTTTCCCAACTTGCTAGCATACTGAGTGCAGCACTTTCACAGCATCAACTTCTCTAAAACATAAGAGTACTAAAAATAGGGTTAGGAATAGTGTTCCTAACATGTTCCTCCATGACAATGTATAAATGACTAGTATCAGGCAAGTGTTTTGATGAACAAGATACATGGTATGGAAGAAAGTAAGGGAAAAAATTACTTTGTGGAGAAGAGAGATTTCACAGAAAAGTTGGACATCGAGATCAGAGGCAAGGAACTTCTCACAGGCTCCCTCTACAGTGTGCACTAGAGGAAGTTATAAACTTGGAATGCCTGAATTATTCTCATAAACTTGGAATGCCTGAATTATTCTAATCAGCCTCCTCCACACAGGTCTCTACCATGTTTATCACTGTCTGGTACCTCAATGCCCAGGCCTCCCAGGTGTCTCAGTGGTAAAGAATTCGCCTGCCAATTCAGGAGACAAGGGTTCCATCCCTGCGTCAGGGAGATCCCATGGAGAAGGAAATGGCCACCCACTCCAGTATTCTTTCCTGGGAAATTCCATGAACAGAGAAGACTGACAAACTGCAGGCCATAGGATCACATAAGAGACATAACTTGGCGACTAAACATAACTAAACAACAGCCACCTCGTTGCTCACTCATGATATTATCTGGACTCAAGCAGAAGCCTTTTTTATATACTTTGTGATTTCTGGGTTTATACTTTATCTAATGAATTATATTTCAAGTGGGGCAAGAACACTTTACTTTATTTTTAATACCTTTATTTTACTTTTAATACTTTCCATACCATAAAGGACACTACTTAAAAAAAAAAAAAAATCAGCGAATGCTTGCTAAATGACTTCTTGATAGAATCAACAAACCAAAATGAAGACTATAAAAACCAGAGTAGATTTAGAGATTTTGAAATTCACAAAAGTTAAGCAACTTGCCCAAGGTCACACCAGTACTTGATAGCCACCCAGGACAAAAACTCAGGTGTTCAAACTCTCTGCCCAGCGTCCTCCACTACATCATGAGCTGTCTCACACAGCCTAACAAATTAGGCCTCAGGAATGTTATCTGTTTTCTATTGTCTTCATTTTTCTTTTAAATTTGGCACACAATTTTTGTTCATTGGACCATCTAAACTTCTACTTTTCATTGTTCAAGGGAATTGTCTCTAGAACTATCAACAAAAATGACAAGGATGTCTATCCATCTGTTCATTCATCCATCACATGCCCCGTGCAGTTATTTACATAGAGCAGTGACACCGTGAACAAACACATGTGGAGAAAGAAAGAAAGACTAGAGGACAAAACAGACATCTGGGATTTTTATGAGCCATTTTCCATACAGTGTGCAATCCTCATTCAGCATTAGGTATACAGTAGGTGTATCTGTCACGGTCTATATGATGCTTTGGTGATAGTCCATTAGCTATTATCAATAGAGCCATTACAAAAGACACTATCCTCAAGTTCTGCTGAGATGCATATATTGGTACATTGCCAAATAGTTGCATGTGCTATAGAAATCAGCAACAATTTACTCACAAAAAAAAACAACAGAAGTTTCTTGCTAAACAAGCACATAGATTTCCAGAAGTAGGCCCTCTAATTCCAACCCTTAAACTGATGTCTCATACCAAGTTGGTAATTAAAAGAATCCTGCAGTGTGATTTTGGCTTTGTTTCATTACTACCTTTCCATATACACAAACATACTCACATATAAAGATAAGATCACATACAAACTCAGGGACATCACATTTTCAAGATCTTGGAACTAGAATTTAACTGCAAAACTAGCACTGAACTTAAATCACAGCCTACAGAAAACCAGGTCTTTTCTTTTTCTTGCATCCTCTCAGGACACCAATTAGATGACAGAACACATAGTAGTACTCGGCAAATTGACTGAAATATTGATTTTTTTTAGCTGTCACAATCTCTGCAGATTTTGTTTTATAGTCAAGGAGAAATTCTTTGGTCATCAAATGACGATCAATTTCAAGGAAGTGAGTTAAGTCCTCAAGCAAAGGAAGGCAACTTGATAGTTACAGGATTTTAGATTGCTGGTGTGTGTGTGTGTGTCTGTGTGTGTGTGTGTGTGTGGATGTGTGTGTAGTGGTAGAGTTGAAAGAAATGAGGATTCTGTTTTGTTAGTGATAATACTATTTTTGTCCCATAAATCTGAGAGGGAGCAAACCAACTCTCCACATGCTCCTCCCCCTAATCTCTCCTACAACACTATCCTTCCACCGAAAAATACATAGGGGTTTAAGCTGGATGTCAGTCAGAGCAAACAAGAAGAAACTCTTTCCACATCTTCCACCTGTGGACTCCTGTGAAGGGTCCAGACTGCTCCCTTTCATCCAGCTAAAGGAAACTTCTTTTTTAAACCTTCCCTGATCCACTTCCTCTTTTTCCTCCTTCTAAAAAGGAAGAATTCTATCTTATCTTGCTATGAAAAGAGAGGGAAAACAGATGCTATTAGTGGGCCATCTGGAGCAGAAATATCTGTGGTTACAGTAGATAGGATATCTTTAATAGCTATGAGGTATAAAAGTATTAGAGAAAAGGGGAGTGAGTTTTACAGTTTTTGTTTGTTTGTTTGTTTTCAGTGGGTCATAAAGTAGACCTCCTTCAACATCTTTCAAGATGTGTAACTAAATAACAAAATTATTTGTTAAACTTCTTCTGGCAGCTGAACTGGTTCTCAAGTACAATATTGTGGAAAGACTCAGCCATATGATCCTAAAGTTCATAAAATTTAACAGGAAGACTTAGAAGTGAACCTTTGTAGGTCATCCAATCCTACCTATTACAAAAGATTTGGATCTCAACTGTGTGATTATCAGAAGAGCTTCGGTGGGGCTCTGGTTGAGTACTTTCAATGCTGATATTTCATACTCAGGTGAAAATCGTTTTGCTACAACCTCTATGCCTTAGTTCTAATGATATTCTCTGAACATACATAGAATAATTCTTCCGTCTTCATTCTTTTCTGCTAAACTGTATTATCAGTAAGTTTATTCTCACTTTCCTGAGTAACTATGTTCTTCTCCAATCCAAATATCACTGGTTCTTTCAATAGCTCTTATGACATTTCCACAGCCTCCAAAATGATGTTTCTTCTTATCTGAACATATTTCATGTTGTGAATATCTTACCTAAACTGTGACTCATAAATAAATATAACACTCTAGATGCAATCTGGTAAGTGAGAGTGCAAGGGCTAACATAACTATTATTGACTTTTATTTTATGTTTATTTTTTCTTGGCATTATGCCACCTCATTTCTCCTCTCTCATGCTGTTGGCCTTTTGCATAAATTCCATGTCCTAGGATAGTGTACAAACATGCCCCAATTTATGAACTTTTAGAGAGAGTTTCACAGTTGGTGTGATAATTAACTCTAGAGTCAGATCTAAATGGGTTTAGAATCCAGCTGGACCAGTCACAGGTTAAGAGATTTTGAGATACTTTGTTAAGAAATCAGTTTTTTCACTAATTCATTGTTTTTAAGCAAGGCCCTGAACACCTTTTTATGTGTTCGTCTCAATTAAATGTTATCTTTTTAGTTTGGGCACATTACTGCATATATTTAAGGTGGTTTCAAAATCTTAAAGTCATTTAAACTTTTTGTGATTGAAACAGTTCAAGAATTCATTTTTCTACTAGTTTTCTACTACTGTGACTATGTAGATGGCAACAAACTGAGAAAAATTCTTAAAGAGATGAGAATACCAGACCAGCTAACCTGCCTCTTGCAAAACTTGTATGTAGATCAAGAAGCAATAGTTAGAACCGAACATGGAATAACAGACTGTTTCAAAATTGTGAAAGAAGTACGTCAAGGCTATATATTGTCAGCCTGCCGATTTAACTTATGTGCAAAGTACATTATGGGAAATGCCAGACTGGATGAAGCACAAGCTGGAATCAAGACTGCTGAGAGAAATCAATAATCTCAGATATGCAGATAGCACCATTCTGATGGCAGAAAGTGAAGAGGAATTAAAGAGCCTCTTGATGAAAGTGAAAGAGGAGAGTGAAAAAGTTGACTTAAAACTCAACTTTCAAAAAATGAAGATCATGACATCTGATCCCTTTGCTTCATGGCAAATAGATGAGGAAACAATGGAAAGTGATAGGCTTAATTTTCTTGAGCTCCAAAATAAATGGATCACGACTGCAGAAATGAAATTAAGAGAGTCTTGCTCCTTAGAAGAAAAGTTATGACAAACCTAGACAGCATATTAAAAAGCAGAGACATTACTCTGCCTAGAAAGTTCTGTCTAGTCAAAGCTATGTTTTTTCCAGTAGTCATGTACAGATGTGAGAGCTGGACAATAAAAAAGGCTGAGCACCAAAGAACAAATGCCTTCAAACTGTGGTGCTGTTGTGCTCAGGAGAAGACTCCTGAGAGTTCCTTGGACAACAAGGAGATCAAACTAGTCCATCCTAAAGGAAATCAACCCTGAATATTCATTGGAAGGACTGATGCTGAAATTGAAACTCCAAAACTTTGGCCATATTATGTAAATAGCCAACTCATTGGAAAAGACTCTGATGCTGCGAAAGACTGAAGGAAGGAGGAGAAGGGGACAACAGAGGATGAGATGGTTGGATGGCATCACCGACTCGATGGACATGACTTTGAGCAAGCTCCAGGAGATAGTGAAGGACAGGGAAGCCTGCATGGTGCAGTCCATGGGGAGGCAGAATTAGACATGACTGAACAACTGAACAACAACAATTTATTTTCCATCATCTGCTTGTTAGAATAATCTGTCTTCTACAACCTTGGTCCTTAAAGTGTGACCTGTGGACCAGCAGTATCAGCATCATCTGAAAACTTGTTAGAAATGCAGCCTCTTAGGTTGCATCTCTGAGCCACCAGGGAAGGGCCTCCCTGGTAGCTCAGCTTGTAAATAATCTGTTTGCAATGCAGAAGACCCTGGTTCAATCCCTGGAATGGAGAGATCCCTTGGAGGAATGGAGCAGCTACCCACTCCAGTATTCTTACCTGGAGAATTCCATGAACAGAAGAGCCTGGCAGGCTATAGTCCATTGGCTCACAAAGAGTCACATGTAACTGAATGAGTTTCACTCACTTCACAGGCTCCATCTCAGATCTACTGAACCAGAATTTGTTTTTAGCAGATTACCAAAGTGATGCAAATTGAAGTTTGAGAGGTTCTAAATCATTATTTGCAGAGCTGAGAAAAATATTAATCAATAAAACACATTGGAGAATTGCTTCCAAATCAGTAATGACCAGTTAATAAAGTCTCTGCATTTGCACAATATAGGGACCCCTAATCCTACTGTACTTTAAACAATGTTCCACCTCTCTCTTGTAGTAGATTATAAGAATTTTTAACAAATGTTCCATTTTATTTCTTCACAGTCGGATTCCAGCTCTTAATTTGAGTGAATGTGAGGCAAAGCTAGGGAGGATGAATGCAGTCTGTGTTCAGAAGTTTGATACTTGCCTTCAAATCTTGCCCTGATCACTTAACTCCCAGTTGACTTGAGCTGTTTGCTTATCTTAGAAGTGTCAGTCTCCTCATTTGTAAAATAAAGATGATACTAGACTGGTTCCAAATGGGAAAAGGAGCACATCAAGGCTGTATATTGTCACCCTGCTTATTTAACTTATATGCAGAGTACATCATGAGAAATGCTGGACTGGAAGAAACACAAGCTGGAATCAAGATTGCCGAGAGAAATATCAATCACCTCAGATATACAGATGGCACCACCCTTATGGAAGAAAGTGAAGAGGAACTAAAAAGCCTCTTGATGAAAGTGAAAGAGGAGAGTAAAAAAGTTGGCTTAAAGCTCAACATTCAGAAAACGAAGATCATGGCATCTGGTTCCATCACTTCATGGGATATAGTTGGGGAAACAGTGTCAGACTTTATTTTTCTGGGCTCCAAAATCACTGCAGATAGTGACTGCAGCCATTAAATTAAAAGATGCTTACTCCTTGAAAGGAAAGTTATAACCAACCTGGATAGCATATTGAAAAGCAGAGACATTACTTTGCCAACAAAGTTCCATCTAGCCAAGGCTATGGTTTTTCCAGTAGTCATGTATGGATGTGAGAGTTGGACTGTGAAGAAAGATGAGTGCTGAAGAATTGATGCGTTTGAACTGTGGTGTTGGAGAAGACTCTTGAGAGTCCCTTGGACTGCAAGGAGATCCAACCAGTCCATTCTAAAGGAGATCAGTCCTGGGTGTTTTTTGGAATGAATGATGCTAAAGCTGAAGCTCCAGTACTTTGGCCATCTCATGTGAAGAGTTGACTCATTGGAAAAGACTCTGATGCTGGGAGGGATTGGGGGCAGGAGGAGAAGGGGACGACAGAAGATGAGATGGCTCGATGGCATCACTGACGTGATGGATGTGAATCTGAGTGAAATTTGGGAGTTGGTGATAGACAGGGAGGCCTGGCGTTTTGCGATTCATGGTGTGGCAAAGAGTCGGACACAACTGAGCGACTGAACTGAACTGAACTGAATAGTACTAGTCTCCTACCTTTATTGGGAAGATCAAATAAGGTAACCCGTGTGTGTGTGTGTGTGTGTGTGTGTGTATATACACACACATTTGTAAAGCCTTAAATGTGGTAAATATTTGCTTCCTTTCTTGAATTCTTACAATGCTTTTATTTAGAGTGTTTGCTCTGGGTCATAACAGACTTTTTGTATCTATATTCTATGTGCCTTGATAATAAGAATACTATTTAATGCTGGCATCTCCTAAGACATAATCAGGCTATTTTTTAAAGTCCGTAAGTGGAACTGTTTTGGAGCTGAAATGCTTTATTCAGTAGAATCTTAACCTAATCCACAAATGCATATCCAAGCAATGATAAGGATGTTAATAGTTATTCTATACTCCTATGACCACTAGACTACTATTGCTAGGCAAACTATAGTGTCTAACCACCTTTTACAGTGATATCACATAATGTCTCTTTCTCTGGGGAGTTTGAAGGACAGAGACTGGAAGGAGGTGAGGGTGGGAGTCAGTGCTCCAGAAATCGAGCACAGCCTGTTTGGGATGATTTGTGGACAAAGAATGTCACCATATAAATAAGCAAAGGATGTTGCATTTTCAAGACATTAGCCATGTAGCCACTTGGATGGTGCAACCTGAAGGAATTAAGGATGGAGGAAAACAAAACAAACAAACAAACAAAAAAAAAAAAAAAACAAAAAAAAAAAAACAGGACAAGGGCCCTAGATAGTTAAGGGGAATATCACATGAATAATTTCATTAAGTTCGGACACTTGCATTTTCCCATATACAGAAAAAATGTTAAATTCATTAACTTGAGATGTTTGCTTTTCTTTAGCAGCAATCTTTTGGTATTTGACTACTTAGGAGTTTATTTTTTACAAATTTTTCCTATATATTCTAGCTTCTCCTCTACCTCTTCAAAAGAGTCTGCAGAGCTATCTGAGAGGCTATAATCTGGATTAAGTCTTCAGTTAATCCACCAAATAAAACAATTCATAAATTCAGGCTTTGTCATTATTTTTCAGTTAACAGATTCCATATATGAAAATGGAATGGTTATATCTGGTTTCCACCAAACTCTCTGAGGAGTAAGATGGTAAATATTTGTATAAACAGAAGCCCCTGCCTTGTAAATAAAAGTCTTGAATTTGAGTCTCAGCTTTCATATTTACTAAATTTCCAACTTTATTTAAATTATCTGGGTCTTAATTACCTTATTTATACCATGGGAAGAATTGCCAACATTCTCCCTAGTTGATTTTAAAATGCATATTTATTAGCTATGTTTTAGTAAACCTTTAATTTCTAGGTAAAGCACAAAGAAGAAAAGTGATGATGATAATATAAGCATTTTCCTCCTTTGACTCTGGTGGTCTCTCTATACTTACAAGGATATTTTGCACAATCTTGCTTTGGTATGCTTTATGATTCTTCATGGAAATTCCTGAGAGAGGTAGTAGAAGAAACTAGGAGAATTGATTTTTTAGCACCATGATTGCTATTTATTTCTACAATTGACCCAATATGGAGAAAACCATATGATATCAAGGATGTTAAAAGCTGTCCTTAAGTAGCTCCTCCACTGGCTTGCCATGAGGTTAAGTTTCTGTAATGGTATTATTCCTTAAGGGTATCTAGTAGAGCTTTCTTTAAGGTTGGATCAAGGCTAATGTGTTATGCTAGGAGGATTCATATATTATATAGTTAACATATTAGCAGGGGTTATTGTCTCTGATTAAGCCATTACCACCCACTGTCTTATACCAAAGAAAAGGACCCTGGGGGAATGGGTTATATGAAGGACTAATTTTGATGAAAGAGAAGCAAAATTAACAGCATGAGATTAAGTCTGAGGCTAGTTAAAATTTTGATATCATGGCTTCTGGGCACTTAATCATTGAGATTGGGTCTCTAGAAGAGACTTCAAGAAAGATAAATACTCAATTCATTATCTTTTTCAAGAGTCAGTATGTGTTGTGTAGCTAAACAAACTAAAGCTTTGGTGTGGAGTTTAGAGGCGAGAAAGGTTTATTGCAGGACCAGGCAATGAAAACAAAGTAGTTCAAGCTCAGAAACCTAAAATCTAGATGATTTTGTGGAAAGAGTTTTTATAGGCAAAATTGGTGAGGAGGCGGTCTTTATGGTGTGTGACCTTCTTCTGATTGGTTTGTAGTGAGGTAATAGGACAGTGTTCCCAGAGTCTCAATCCTCAGTCTTCCAGCCAAGGCCCAAGTACTTGTGCTCCGCCTGAAGTTACTGTCCTCTACCTGGGTGGGGGTCTTCATTCTCATAGAATAATTCAGAGATATCTCCTGAGGAGGAATCTGGACCCTAACCCATTGCTGCACTATTATTTTGATGTCTTTCCTTTGTTTCTGCATGCCCTCATTCTTATAATAAGTAACGGTTTGGATCTGCCCTTTGAAACTCAGGGAAGCTTTAGGAGGCTGAAACATTTTTCCTACAAACAAGAACTGAGGGACACAAAAAAAGGCTTTTGGCTTTTATACCTGAAAAGGCCAGTTCCTACTCAGTTTCAATCCCTTCTCTTCTTTAATACTCCTCAATCTTGAGGGGAACAGATGTTGAACAAGGAAGAAAATAACAGTTTTGATGGAGAAGTTAATCATAAACTTTGCAGAGGAACTTGGTTTCAGATTTGTTTGTGTGTCGGATTCCACGAGTAGTTCAGCATGGGGTTCATATAAAAGTATTATTAGTAAGGGCCTTTGGATTTCTTTATCAGACTTAAAACTAGTGGTTCAACTTCATCTTTATAAAGAGGTTGTTCCCTTTTCCATCAACATATAAAACTCATTTTGAGAAATTTCAGTTTCTATTTAAGCATAAACATTCACATTCACATGCATATACATCGATTCTGGAATAATTTTTGATTTAAAATGAAACATAAATTCTTCATGTTTTCTAATATTTTGGGGCCCTGAAAAAATTTCATCTCATAGACCTAAAGCTGTAAGATGATAATATTGAAATGCAAGTCACAAGCTTCAATTAGGTACAATCAGAAATCATGTGGTGACTTCATTAAGTATCATTAAGAATGATCAAAATATTGCTCTTAGGAAAAATACATCAAAAGCATTGCATTTACACATTGATTAAACAGGATCTGCAATTTCTAAAATCTGGTACGAGAAAAAAGAATGGAGTAAATTAAGTGCTCATATCCCACTTAGCAACAAGGGAGTGCTTAGCAACTGGCAAAGGAAGACATAAAGGGAGATGGTGGAAAACAAAATATGATCAGCTTCTGAAACTGGGGGAGGAATCAAGAAAGGACAATGTAGCTAATTGGGACTGGAGGAGAGGTTGCTGTCCCAGGAAGAGTGGGCAAGTTCCTATTAGCCTGTTTTGTATAAGCTTTTTATTTTTAGCTTTAGGAAATGAAGCTTATAATTAGGAAATCAGAAGTATAGGAAGGAGTCTCCCCAAAGCCATGAATGTGGCTAGAGTCATCTTTGGGGACATGCATGTACCCATTTGGGGCTTACCTGGTAGCTCAGAGATAAAGAATGTCTGCAATGCAGGAGACATGAGTTCAATCCCTGGGTCAAGAAGCTCCTCTGGAGAAGGAAACGGCAACCCACACCAGTATTTTTGCCTGGGAAATCCCATGGACAGAGGATTCTAGTGGGCGACAGTCCATGGGGTTGCAAAAGAGTTGGACATGACTTAGTGACTAAACAACAACAATGTAGCCATTTACAAATATTTTTCCCTTTTGCTTGTTCACTTAGGCACATAGCCGTGTTTTCAATGCCACAAGGTCTTAAATCTTAAGGAGGCTTAAAGAAGATTTGGTATTATATCCCTTTGAGAATTTTTAAATAGTATTATTTTCCTAATTACTCCCTCTTCTTTGAACCTGATCTGCCTGCCCTGGTAGTCCCGTTGCCCCATGACTTCAGCTCCCATTATGCAGTGAGAATTCTCAACCCTTCTTATCCACTTATCCACTTCCTGCGCTTTATTCTGTGCCGTGAATGTTCTGTGGGCCAAGGAAACCTACATGGTAAACCTCTTCTCCTCACCCTCTTTCTCCCCACACTGACTCACCATCATCCATGCAGTTACCCTATCCAGGACCCTCCCTGTATCTGTCTCCTCATCACCCACACCAAGTTGTAGCTAAGGTCATTGATCCTTTCTCTAAAACATACCAGTTTTACTCTCCTTCACAATGGATCTAAAATTTTAAAAAAATCATCCTTTCACCACAGGCAAAATCCACATTCTCAGTATCACTTGAAATTCCTCATCATCTGGTCAGATCGATTTTTTCTTTTAGCCTTGGTTTTGCCTTTCCAGTCTGCACATAATCATATCAAATGTGTTCTCGCTACTGGCAGGTGCCATGTTTTCTGACACCTCTTGTCCAAAATTCAGAGCATGCACTTCTTTTACCACACCCTCACTTTATCTGAACCCTGAAAACTTACATAGACTCCAAATGTTTAACTCTTTGTATCATTCCAAAGGCTTATAATAATTGTTATTTATCCATGATAAAGGCTTATAATAACTGTTATTTATCAATGAATTCACAAAAGAACAATAACAATCTAAGTTCAAATATTACAGTATTACTGGAAATAGTAGACTTTCAATAAATACCTGCTAGATTGAATTGCACTCAATATGCCAGCAAATTTGGAAAACTCAGCAGTGGCCACAGGACTGGAAAAGGTCAGTTTTCATTCCAATCCCAAAGAAAGGCAATGCAAAAGAATGCTCAAACTACTGCACAATTGCACTCATCTCACATGCTAGTAAAGTAATGCTCAAAATTCTCCAAGCCAGGTTTCAGCAATACATGAACCGTGAGCTTCCTGATGTCCAAGCTGATTTTAGAAAAGGCAGAGGAACCAGAGATCAAATTGCCAACATCCGCTGGATCATGGAAAAAGCAAAAGAGTTCTAGAAAAACATCTATTTCTGCATTACTGACTATGCCAAAGCCTTTGACTGTGTGCATCACAATAAATTGTGGAAAATTCTGAAAGAGATGGAAATACCAGACCACCTAACCTGCCTCTTGAGAAATCTGTATGCAGGTTAGGAAGCAGCAATTAGAGCTGGACATGGAACAACAAACTGGTTCCAAATAGGAAAAGGAGTATATCAAGGCTGTATATTGTCACCCTGCTTATTTAACTTATATGCAGAGTACATCATGAGAAATGCTGGACTGGAAGAAACACAAGCTTGGATCAAGACTGCCGGGAGAAATATCAATAACCTCAGATATGCAGATGACACCACCCTTATGGCAGAAAGTGAAGAGGAACTAAAAAGCCTCTTAATGAACGTGAAAGTGGAGAGTGAAAAAGTTGGCCTAAAGCTCAACATTCAGAAAACGAAGATCATGGCATCTGGTCCCATCACTTCATGGGATATAGATGGGGAAACAGTAGAAACAGTGTCAGACTTTATCTTTTTTGGCTCCAAAATCACTGCAGATGGTGATGCAGGCATGAAATTAAAAGACGCTTACTCCTTGGAAGGAAAGTTATGACCAACCTAGATAGTATATTCAAAAGCAGAGACATTACTTTGCCGACTATGGTCCATCTTGTCAAGGCTATGGTTTTTCCTGTGGTCGTGTATGGATGTGAGATTTAGACTGTGAAGAAGGCTGAGTGCCGAAAAATTTATGCTTTTGAACTGTGGTGTTGGAGAAGACTCTTGAGAGTCCCTTGGACTGCAAGAAGATCCAACCAATCCATTCTGAAGGAGATCAACCCTGGGATTTCTTTGGAAGTAATGATGCTAAAAATGAAACTGCAGTACTTTGGCCACCTCATGGGAAGAGTTGACTCATTGGAAAAGACTTTGATGCTGGGAGGGACTGGGGCAGGAGGAGAAGGGGACAACAGAGGATGAGATGGCTCGATGGCATCACTGTCTCGATGGACGTGAGTCTGAGTGAACTCCGGGAGATGGTGATGAACAGGGAGGCCTGGCGTGCTGTGATTCATGGGGTCACAAAGAGTCGGACACGACTGAGTGACTGAACTGAACTGAGATTGAATTAAATATGTGGACAAGGATCCAACATCCCCAAAAGTCAGAACCCATGGATGAGGAGTTGAAAATATTTTAGGCTTTGCAGACCATATAATCTATGTTGCAACAACTAAATTCTTCCACTGTAGCATGAAAGCAGCCATAGATTTAAAAAAAAACAACATGGAGATGATCTAATAAATCTTTGTGCACATTGAAGATTAAATTTCACATAATTTTTTGGTGTCACAAAAGAAATTTTTTAAACCACTTAAAACTATGAACCAATAACTTCAAAAACTACATAAAATTACTCAGACAGCTGGATTCAATCCACAGGATGGAGTTAGCTGATTCCTGCTATAGTTTATCACCCATTTCAACTTCTTATTTGGGTGACATTTTATACGAACCTTATGTGGATTGTTTTCATTCATAGCTGTCCTAGTGTAATTCATTATTTTGGATAAATCACAGCCACATCATTACTTTATTCTAGAAGTTATTTTAGCTATATCCAAACTGTTAATGCTTGTTAAGGCTGTGTATATTGAACAGGCAAAAAGTTTAGCCCATTCTTTCTAGTAATTTTAGAATATAGAACCTTTGTATGATCCAGGGTTTGACAACCATTTACTGCCATCTCCTTATTTGCCAAAGCAATTTCTTCCTTTATCTAAAGCATTTTAATGTTTTTAGCAGAGTATCACTTTTAATCTTATTACTATTACTAAATTGCCCTCCTCCCCAATATGAAATCATGAACTCTCATAATTTTCTAGGGTAACTCTTTTTCCCAAAACTCAATTATTCTGGGAGTAAGATACATAATTATTCTGACTCAGTCTGAATACTTTCTAAGATATATTGTTATTCTGACTTAGTCTGTTTAGGCTACTACTTTAAAATACCATATACAGGGTCACTAACAAACAATAATTTTATTTCTGACAATTCTGGAGGCTAGTAAGTCTACGGTCAAGGTCCTGGAAGATACAGTGTCTGGAAATGGCCTACTTTCTGGTTCATAGATGGTCATCATCTCTGTGTTCTTACATGACAGAATGTGGTGAGAGGACTCTCTGGGCCTCTTATAAGGGCACTAACCTCATTCATGGAAGCACTAACCTCATTCATGGAGGCACTACCCTCATGATCTAATTACTTACCAAAGGCCTCCAAACTGTTATATTGGAGATTCAGTTTCAACATATGAATTTTGGAGAGGGACACAAATATTCAACTCAAACCTAATGCATATACTTATTTTTGAAACAAAGATGATGACAAGAGGAAGGAAGAAGAGAGGGAGTTAGAGGATGAGAACAACAAAGAAAGGAAGAAAACACTAAGAGAGAGCGGAGAGCAAAAAGAATCAAATAGGAAGGCATTTTATATTTAAAACTGAGAATATATAAAACTCATTAAAAATATTATATCCTACAAGCTAGGAAACTACACATATTACTTTTGACCTGGAGAACTTACTTAGTAGTCAAAAAGAGAAAGAAGGCTCAAATAGGATTTTTTTTTTTAAAACTTTCCCCTGAATCACATTTGAGTTGAAAGTCTGATAGAAAATCTTTGAGGCTGACAGTTTCTCCTCTTCAAGTTCCATCTGTGCTCAGACTCTGGGCATCCTGGGTCTTTTTACCTGGATAGAAATCAAATCCAAGTACATCATCAGAACGTTTAGCCTCTTGCAATGGCATTTAGATTCCTCCACTGCTATTTCAAAAAGGTGCGCAAACCTATAAATATTAAGTTATATTTTAGGGCCCTAACCTTGAATGAGGGCAGGTGCCATTTAATATTGCCAAGGGAAGGGAAAAGGTGCAGGAGTAGGCAAGGGAAAGAAACACACAACCACAAATGTCAAAGCTGATTGATTCAAAACTAGGTAGGCAAATCAGCAAGGGCTGGTCCAGCACCATTGGAGAGTGAGGTCAGACAGGGTTGTTTTAAAATTATTTGGTATTTTCAGAAATTGATTACTTAGGGAAAGCATTAAGAAGTAACTGTACACATTCATTTAATGGGCCAGTGACTCTTGTTCAGGGCTGGAGTCGTCACATTCAATCTCATCTACTCCTTGTTAAGTTGTGCTTTCTTCTGGAGCGTGTTTATTTATTACAGATGCTATAAGCATAAACTACAAACTAGAATAATAAATAATTCACTAAATGGGATTTTGTGAGCACCACATCCCCACTCATCTTTCTACTCCCAACCCCCAATGTGACAGGCATCATTGTTTACAGGCCTGTAAATGTCTGTAGGGCTGAAAAATAAGTCCTTTTCTGTCCTAACATGAATTTCAGTGTGGAGACAGCCATTTATATGGAGAGAATTGAGTGAGACTGGGATGTTCTCTTGACCCCCAAGTGTGCTCCTCAGTTGCTCACTCTTTGAAGGGACATTCCGCTGGTTCTTTGAGTTAGGAATACCCTTTCATAGACCTGAGAAGTGCCATGCATTACTGCAGTCTTCAATATATAACTTGGTGTAAACTCACGTTGTTGGTCTTTTCCTGTCCTATCAACTGGGAACAAGCCCCGAAGGGAAAGACTAATATGATGGAGGAAGAGGAACATTTTGGAATATGGACCAATGGCCAACAGGTTGTATTTGAGCGTAGAACTTCAAGAAAATCTGTAGAATGAGATGATAAGAGGGCAAGGACTTTGATATGTGTGTACATGTACACATAGACAGGCACACACACAGAGACTTTACTCAGAATTAATAGTGAAATGTCATCTTTAACTTCCAATCTGATAACCGCCTAGATTTAATTTTCCACTTCTCCAGATTTTGTTTTAACTTCCCTTGTAACATAGTTTGAGTCCCCAGTAGACACTGCTGGTCTATTCCTACACGCATTTTCTTTCTTAGTTCATTAACCCTAAGGACACACCATCCATATCCCTCTCTTTGGTATTCTATGGAACTTTTAAAGCTGATCTCAAACTACAATCCCTTGAATACTGCTACCTATTTCTTTGACTAAAATTGTCTTACTCTGATTTCTCATTGTCTTCTTTAATGCCTAATTCTATTTTTACAGATGCATTCTCAGATGATTATATTTACCTCACATAAAATACAAATTCTTTATGGGAAGAACTCCCCTGTGTTTCTTGTATTCCCAACACATGCCTACTTTCTGTGTATAAAATTAAGAGATCACACATCCCCTCACTTTTTTGAAAAATAGGGCATTTAGGTGAAGTGTGTATACTTGAATTACGGTCACATTCTCCATGCACTGTATGAAACTGACTATTAATCCTGAGCCTATAGTTTTATGAATTGTGTGTATTTCCCCAAAGTAAGTCATTCAGGTACCTTTTGAAAAAAGTTAGATAATTCCTTTAGAATATTTACTTCATACAAGTAAAGATATGAAGGGCATCAATGCATGTATATATCCAATGATGAAAAATGCAATACTTCCTAGGCTTGTGTTTTTTAGCTATCATACAATGCATTTGTTGTCGTCTAATTAGGCATTCTTAGAACCTAAAGTCCCCTTTCATTTACCCTGCAACAATTATAATCCAGTATGCCTGACATCACAGTATTTATCCCCAGAAATAATGACACCATGGCAAAGCAGAAATGTGACTGCATTGCAGGACCAAGCAAGTAGCAAGGGAGACCCTAAAGGCAATACTTCATATCCAGACACAAACGGGATTCACAATGAACACATCACCAATTTTAATAAACCTGATGAAAGTTAAGTAGATTGGATATGAAAGTCAACTATACTTGAGATCCCCTGCTTGTCATAGTGACCCTCTTTAAATTAAGACTTTGCCAGGTGATTAAGAAGAACACCAGTGCTTCAAAGGGAATCAGAGTCTTGTTATCTGCGGCTCCACGGGCGACCAGTTCTCTTTCCCTTCGGTCCAGATGGAGGC
Organism: Capra hircus; assembly: GCF_001704415.2. Lineage (NCBI taxonomy): Eukaryota > Metazoa > Chordata > Mammalia > Artiodactyla > Bovidae > Capra > Capra hircus. Next base: position 16,859,505 of record NC_030831.1, on the reverse strand, counting down.
TTTGTTCTCCCGAAGTTGTTCAGGTGCTGAGCCTGTCCAAACAAGGGAATCGAGGGAGGCTTTAGGAGCCTGCACCTGTTTGAAAAGCAATGCCGCTGCCTCCCCTCGAAAGCCCCGAACATCAAATGCCTCCCTTTGCCAGGCAGCTTGGCTATTCCCCAGGCATTTTCAATCTAGTTGGGTAAAACAAAAATTGCATAATTTGTCATTATTTTCAAGGAATGAGATGTGCCTTCTACAATCCCTTCCGAGTTAAATACAATGATGCTGAGCTTCCTGTGAATGCCAATGCCTTCTTTCTCAGAAAGAATAGAAATAAAGAATGGGAAAAGAAACACCCAATTGATTGCCTGTAATTTGCTCTGGTATTTGTTATTTGTGTCTTCTTTGTATTCATTTTTAAGGATAGGTAGCAGAAAAGTTATTTTCCCAAGTCTTTATTAAAGAGAAGCCAAATCCTCTGGGAAAAGCTGTGACTGGAAGTCAGGACTTCTGAGATAACTGCAAGATGCATAACAAATAAATCACATCAATTTAAGCAAGTCACAAGTCATATAATCATTCAATTTCCTCATCTTTAAAATGAGGATTAAAATGATCCTCTCTAAATATATCCCATTTAATTATGGAACTAAAATGGACAAAATTGATAAGAAAGTGCTTTCAAATGTTGAATATTCTCTGTAAATGTAAAGTAGTTTGAATGAAAAGTAAAGGGGGGCAGCATTCTCAGACAGGAAGGAGTCCTATTTCTCTTTCTATGGTGAAAGCTTCAAATCCAAGCAGAGAGGGGAACCAAGAGCAGAGAAAACAACTCAGAAAAATCACTGGAAAGCAAGGGTATCCTAAATCTCATCTATTAAGAGCAAAGAAAAACATCTAAAAACTTCCACCATATTTTTTTGTGTACAGTGCTTTTCTGCTGCCACTTGGTTACAACAATAGTGGAGAAAAGTAGGCCCATAAAGCAAGATTGATTGCTGGGAAGATGATCAATTGCCACTGTGAAAGGGGTACAAACTGATAAATGTTTTTTTTTTCCCCCTCTCTTCACAACCTTTTGCTAAAGCTGTGCAAAATGTGTCATGCATAAAAAGTATGCAATTTTCATGTAATTAGAGGAACACAAGATGAAAATGAGTTCCATCAGAGCAATCAAGGATGGTAATGTGGTATGTATTTGTCAGTGCCTATTTGTCATGAAAGCAAAATCCAACAAGTTGTATATTTTATTTCATTTTAACTCTGAAAAACATAAAGGCCATTTTGCCATGGCCAAAGCTATAAATTTCAATAATCCTTTTTTTTAAGTGAAGTTTTGGAACTTAGATCATTTTACTCTTCTAAAGAATAGAATACCATCTTATGGAAAACACTGAGATTACAGGAAAGATTTATTCCATGGAGGGTCAGATTTACAGCAGGAGGTGATAGGTTTACAGTTTACTATACAAAAACACACTATAATTTATTTTCTCTAAAAATAACACTTGGAACTTACAGAAGCATATGCTTCTGATCCCATCCTCATACCCCCAAAACCAAGGTTATTAAGTTTTTATATTCTTCTTGAGTAAGAGAACATAAATTTTTCATTCTTCCTTATATACTCTTTTCCCTACTTTCTCCCTCCTTTCTTTCCTTTCCTCCTTTCTATTTATCCATGTATTTACTCATTTACTATGTTATTTGAAGCAGTTTGCTGTGTATCAGAATTGTGCCAGACATGCTAAATTCTGATTACATAAGATTAAAAAAAGACATGATCCATGTTTTCAAGCAGCTTTCACTTAGTTGGGGCAAGTAAACCATGTGGTGTAATAATGGGAACAGATTCAGGAGTTTATGGGAAGTTGTGTTGGCTTTGACTGGTAAAGCTTAAGGGAATGTTGCTATCTGGTCTGTTCTGCTTTAGCACTAGGTAGTCCAGATGTTGGAAAAGACAGCCCAGACAGAGGAACAAGTAAAAGCAAAAGCTGTAAGGATACTGAAAGTTTTTGCAAGTGTGTAACTAGTTCATTATTTCTATGGTGGAGAATGTGAGGAGGCAAGTAGAAGGCAATGAAGCGAATTAGAGAAGGAGAATAAGGATGATCTGTACAGGCCAGGCTAAGATGCTTGATCTCTGTCTTCAGTGCAGTATGATAACTTTTCATGTTTAAAGCAGAAATATCATAAAATCAAATCTGATGGCAGAGGGGCAGCCTAGCAGCAGCATACAGAACAGACATGAGTGGGTAGGACCAGTTAGGACACTATTGGTTAGTAGTAACCCAACTGAGAGATGGTGATGGTTAAGGCAAGAAGGAAAATGAATAGGTGTGATAATTACATATAAAAACACTCAGAAGATTATAATTTGACAGCCTTATGTAACAAACAATCCTCAGTGGCACTCTGCAATGTAAAAATATGGGTCATATTTTTGAGTCTCTGAATATATAGTAATAATAATAATAATAATGGTAGCTCATATTTTGGTAGCACTTTTCTATTTGCTGAATACTCTAACATACATTTGGCTGTCATTTTTTCTTTCTCTGTGCAAGCATAACTCATATTCTTGTGTTTCATCTTATTGTGACTCACAGAGTTTGTGTTTTAGGGTTTGTGGGAATCCTATGATGAATGAGTCATTAGTGATTATTTTTCCAACAGTATTTGCTCAAATTTGGTAATTTCCATAATATTTCAAACTTCCTCAAAATAATATCATATTGTTATGCTGATCTGTGATCACTGATTTTTTTTTTCTCTTTTAAAAGTCCCAGATTTTTTTTACTTTGTTTTTAATTGGAAGATAATTGCTTTATAATGTTGTGTTGGTTTCTTCCAACAACCATAAGCATACATATGTCCCCTGTCTCTTAAACCTACCTCCCACTCCACCCCAACCCACACCTCCAGATTCTCACAGAGAATTGGGTTGGGCTCTCTGTGTTGTATAGCAACTTCCCACTAGCTATTTTACATATGGGTAATATATATGTTTCAGTGCTGCTCTCTCAATTCACCCTACCATCTCCTTCCCCTGCTTTGCCCACAAATCTGTTCTCTATGTCTGCATCTCTATTCCTGTCCTGCAAATAGGTTCAATGGTATCATTTTTCTAGATGTCATATATCTGCATCAATATATGATATTTGCTTTTCTCTTTCTGACTTACTTCATTCTGTATAACTGACCTTAGGCTCATCCACCTCACTAGTACTAACTCAAATTCATTCCTTTTTATGGCTAAATAATGTTTCATTGTGTATACGAACCAAACTTCTTTATCCATTCATCTGTTGATAAATGTCTAGATTGCTTCCATGTCCTAGCTATTGTAAGTAGTGGTGCAAAGAACATTGGAATATATGTGTCTTTTTGAGTTGTGATTTTCTCAAGGTATATGTCCAGTAGTAGGATGGCTGGGTCACCTGTCAATTTTATTCCCAGTTTTTAAAGGAATCTCCATATTGTTTCATTAAAAAAAAAATATGTAAGGAAAAGTACTATTTCCTTTACATTCCCTGTCTCAATTTATATTCCCACTAATAGTACAAGAGGGTTCCCTTTTCTCTACATCATCTCCAGCATTTGTTGTTTGTATGTTTTTGATGATGGGAATTCTGACTGGTGTGAGGTGATACCTCATTGTAGTTTTGATTTCCTTTTCTCTGCTATAAGTAATGTTGAGCATCTTTTCATGTGTTCATTGGCAATCTGTATATCTTCTTTGAAGGAATCTGTAAGTCTTATTTTATATGTTGCTGTCCAGTTTTCCTAAAATGTCCAAGTTCACTCGTGCTTTCACCTGTTTGACCACTTCTAATTTACCATGATTCATGGACCTATCATTCCAGGTTCCTATGCAATAATATTCTTTACAGCATTGGACTTTACTTCCATCAACAGTCACATCCACAACTGGGTGTTGTTTTCACTTTGACTCAACCTCTTTTTTACTTCTGGAGCAATTTTTCCACTCTTCTCTGGTAGCATATTAGGCACCTACCAACCTGGGGAGTTCATCTTTCAGTGTCATATCTTTTTGCCTTTTCATACTGTTCATGGGGTTCCCAAGGCAGGAATACTGAAGTGGTTTGCCATTCACTTCTCCAGTGGACCAACTTTTGTCAGAACTTTCCACCATGACCCATCTGTCTTGGGTGGCCCTACATGGCATGGCTCATAGTTTCATTGAGTTAGACAAGACTGTGATGCATGTGATCAGTTTGGTTAGTTTCCTATGATTGTGGTTTTCATTCTGTTTGCCCTCTGATGGATAAGGATAAGAGGCTTGTGGAAGTTTCCTGATGTGAGAGACTGGCTGTGGGGGAATCTTTGTTTTGCTCTGATGGACATGGGTGGGGCTATGTTCAGAAATTGTTAATCTAATTTTCTGTTGATGAGTAGGGCTGTGTTCCCTCCCTGTAGTTTGGCCTGAGGCCAGACTGTGGTAGGGGTAATAGCAATAATGTTGACCTCCTTCAAAAGGACTTATGTTAGCAAGCTGTGGCTCCCAGGACAGTTGTATTCAGTGCCTCTGACCCCGTGCCAGGCCACTGTTGATCCACACCTCTGCCAGAGACTCCTGGACACTCACAGGCAAGTCTGGCACAATCTCTTGTGGGGTCACCACTCCTTTCTCTTGGTCCTGGTGTGCACAACATTTTGTTTGTGCCCTCCAAGAGTTTGCGCCCCCAGTCATGTGAAAGTTCAGTAATCAAATCCCACTGGCCTTCAAAGTCAAATTCCTTGGGGGTTCTCAGTCCCTTTACTGGATCCCCAGGTTGGGAAATCAATAATCAGCCCTAGAACTTTCACAGGAGTGTGAGAGCTTCTTTGGTATAATTGTTCTGCAGTTTGTGGGTTGTCTTTTCAATAGCTCTATGGTGGGGCTAATGGTGAACTCCTATAAGAGGAATTATGCAGGATTTTTCATCTCCCAGGTCTGCTGCAGCAAGGGCCTCTGTCTCCACAGCAGGCCACTGCTGCTCAGGCAGGAGACACTTAAACACTCAAAGGCAGGTCTGGCTCAGTCTCTTGCAGGGTCCCTAGGTCCTGGCATGCACAAGGTTTTGTTTGAGCCCTCTGAGTGTCTCTGGTGGATATGGGGTTTAATTCTAAACACAATTTTGCCCCACCTACCATCTTGTTGGGGCTTCTCCTTTACCCTTGGATGTGGAGTATCTTTTTTGGTGGGATCCAACATTTTACTGTCAATGGTTGTTCAGCAGCCAGTTGCAATTTATGAGTTCTCACAGAAGAAGATGAATGCACATCCTTCTACTCTGCGATTTTTGTGTGCCTTGTAGGCTTCGACAGTATGTTAACCAAGAACTTCCAGATGTTCAAGCTGGATTTAGAAAAGGCAGAGGAAGCAGATCAAAACTGCCAACATCCATTGGATCATAGAAAAAGCAATAGAATTCCAGAAAAATATCTACTTCTGCTTCATTGACTACGCTAAAGCCTTTGACTGTGTGGATCACAACAAACTGTGGAAAATTCTTAAAGAGATGAGAATACCAGACCACCTTATCTGCCTCCTGAGAAACCTGTATGCAGGTCAAGAAGTAACAGCTAGAACTAGACATGGAACAATGGACTGATTCCAAATTGGGAAAAGAGTACGTTAAAACTGTATACTGTCACCCTGCTTACTTAACTTTTATGCAGAGTACATTATGTGAAACACCAGGCTGGATGAAGTATAAGATAGAACCAAGATTGCCAGGAGAAATATCAATAATCTCAGATATTTAGACAACAGCACCCTTATGGCAGAAAGTGAAGAAGAACTAAAGAGCCTCTTGATGAAGTTTAAAGAGGAGAGTGAAAAAGCTTGCTTAAAATCAACTTTCAAACAATTAATATCATGGCATCTGATCCCGTCACTTCATGGCAAATAGATGGGGAAACAATGAAAACAGTGATAAACCTTATTTTCTTGTGTTCCAAAATCACTGCAGATGATGACTCTAGCCATGAAATTAAAAGATACTTGCTCCTTGGAAAAAAGTTGTGACCAACCTAGACAGCATGTTAAGAAGCAGAGACATTACTTTGCCAACAAAATCCATCTAGTCAAAGCTATAGTTTTTCCAGGAGTCATGTATGAGTGAGAGTTGGAACATAAACAATGATGAGCACTGAAGAATTGATGCCTTTGAACTGTGGTGTTGGAGAAGACTCTTGAGAGTCCCTTGGAAAGCAAGGAGGTAAAACGAGTCAATCCTAATTATTATCAGTCCTGAGTATTCATTGGAAGGACTGATGCTGAAGCTGAAGTTCCAATACTTTGGCCACCTGATGAGAAGAGCTGACTTCATTAGAAAAGGCTCTGTTGCTGGGAAAGATTGAAGGCAGGAGAAGATGGAGCTGGCAGAAGATGAGATGGTTTATGGCTTCACCGACTCACTGGACATGAGTTTGAGCAAGCTGTAGAAGCGGACAACAAAGGATGAGATGATTGGATATCATCACTGACTCAATGGACATGAACTTAAGCAAGCTTTGGGAATTGGTGATAGACAGTGAAGCCTGGCATACTGCAGTCCATGGGGTCACAAAGAGTTGGATGCGACTGAGCAACCGAACTGTCCAGTTTTCCAGCACCAATTTTTGAAGAGAATGTCATTTCTCCATTGTATATTCTTGCTTCCTTTATCAAAGATAAGGTGTCCATAGCTGCATGGGTTTATCTCTTCATGGATTTGTTTCTATCTTGTTCCATTGAGGTATATTTCTGTTTTCATACCAGAAGTATACTGTCTTGATGACTATAGGTTTATGGTATAGTCTGAAGTCAGGAAGGTTGACTCTTCCAGTTCCATTTTCTTTCTCAGCAATGCTTTGGCTATTCAGGGCCTTTACTGTTTCCATACAAATTGTGAAATTTTCTGTTCTAGTTCCATGTAAAAGGCCATTAACTATTTAATAGGCATTACATTGATCTGTTAGATTGATTTGCCTAGTATAGTCATTTTCACATTACTGATCTTGCAATCCAAGAACATGATACATCTCTCCATCTCTTTGTGTCAACTTTTGACTTCTTCATCACTGTGTTATAGTTTTCTGTATGAAAGTCTTTTGTCTCCATATGTAGGTTTATGTTGTTGTTGTTGTTGTTTCATCACTCAATTGTGTCTGACTCTTTTGGGACCCCATGAACTGTAGCCTATAAGGATCTCTTATCCATGGTAATTTCCAGACAAAAGTACTGGAATGGGTTTCCTTTCTTTTACCAGGGGATTTTCAGGGCCCAGGGATCAAACTTGCATCTCCTGTATTCCAGGGAGATTCTGTACTGCTGAGCCATGGGGGAAGCCCAGCTAGGTTTAGTCTTAGGTATTTTTATTATTTTTGTTGCAGTGTTGCATGGAATTATTCCTTAATTTCTTTCTTAATTTCCATTGTAATTGTATAGGAATGCAAGGGATTTCTGTTTTGTTTGTATCCTATGACTTTACTAAATTCATTGATTAACTCTAGTAATTTTCTGACGGTATCTTTAGGGATTTCTGTGTATAGTATCATGTCATCTGCAGTGAGAGCTGTACTTGTTCTTTTACAATCTGGATTATTATTATTATTATTATTAGTTCTTTCTTTGATTCCCATGATGAGACTTCCAAAACTAAGCTGAATATAGTGGTTAGAGTGGCATCCTTGCCTTGTTTCTTAGAGAAAATGCTTTAAGTTTTTCATCATTTAGAGTAATATTTGCTGTGGCTGTGTTGTATAGGATCAGATAGCTTCCTTCTATGCCTATCTTCTGAAGAGTTTTTATCATAAATGCTTGTTGAACTTTTGAAAGCTTTTCTGCATCTATTGAGATTATCAAGAGATTTTTATCTTTCATTCAGTTAATATGGTGTATAACATTGATTGATTTGCATATGTTGAGGAAAAAAAAAAAAAATTGCATCCCTGGGATAAACCCCCCTTGATCTTTTTAATGTGTTGTTGGATTCTGTTTAACAGTATTTTGTTTAGGATTTTTGAAGTGATATTGGCCTGTAATTCTCTTATTTTTTTAATATAAATTTATTTATTTTAATTGGAAGCTAATTGCTCTACAATATTGTATTTGTTTTGCCACACATCAACATGAATCTGCCACAGGTATACACATGTTCCCCATTCTGAACCCCCCTCCCACCTCTTTCCCTGTACCATCTCTTTGGGTCATCCCAGTGCACCAGCCCCAAGCATCCTATATCATGCAAAGAACCTGGACTGGTGATTCATTTCATATATGATATTATACATGTTTCAATGCCATTCTCCCAAATCATCCCACCCTCTCCCTCTCCCACAAAGTCCAAAAGACTGTTCTATACATCTGTGTCTCTTTTGCTGTCTCGCATACTGGGTTATCATTACCATCTTTCTAAATTCCATATATATGCAATAGTATACTGTATTGGTGTTTTTCTTTCTGGCTTACTTCACTCTGCATAATAGGCTCCAGTTTCATCCACCTCATTAGAACTAATTCAAATGTATTCTTTTTAATGGCTGAATAAATACTCCATTGTGTAAATATACCACAGCTTTCTTATCCATTCGTCTGCTGATGGACATCTAGATTGCTTCCATGTCCTGGCTATTATAAACAGTGGTGCGATGAACATTGGGGTACATGTGTCTCTTTCAATTCTGGTTTCCTCTGTGTGTATGCCCAGTAGTGGGATTGCTGAGTCATAAGGCAGTTCTATTTCCAGATTTTTAAGGAATCTCCACACTGTTCTCCATAGTGGCTGTACTAGCTTGCATTCTCACCAACAGTGTAAGAGGGTTCCCTTTTCTCCACACCCTCTCCAGAATTTATTGCTTGTAGACATTTGTATAGCAGCCATTCTGATTGGTATGAAATGGTACCTCATTGTGGTTTTGATTTGCACTTTCTGTGATGTCTTTGTCTGGTTTTGTGTCTGGGTGATGGTGGCTTCACAGAATGAATTTGAAGATGTTCCTCCCTCTGGAAGTTTTTCACAGTGTGAGAAGAATAGATATTAGCTCTTCTCTAAATGTTTGATAGAATTTGCCTGTGACACCCTCTGACTTTGGAGTTTTTTTTCGGGGGAAATTTTTGATCACAGTTTTGATTTCAGTGCTTGAGACCTATCTGCTCACAATTTCTATTTCTTCCTGGTTCAGTGTTGAAAGGTTGTACTTTTCTAAGAAATTGTCCTTTTTTCCAGGTTGTCCATTCTATTAGCATATAGTTATTCACAGTAGTCTCTTATGGGCCTTTGCATTTCTATGTTTTCTATTATAATGGTTCCTTTTATATTTCTAATTTTGTTGATTTGAGTCTTCTCCCTTTTTTTCTGGATAAATTTGCATAATAGTTTGTCAGTTTTGTTTTTCATCTCAAGAACCAGCTTTTAGTTTTATTGATCTTTGCTATTATTTCCATCATTCTTCTCCATGTATGTTTGCTCTGATCTATATGATTTCTTTCTTTCTACTAACTTTGCAGGATGTTTGTTCTTTTCTTTCTAGTTGATTTAGATGTAAGGTTAAGTTTTTTATTGGACGTTTTTCTCATTTCTTGAAGGATAGTATTGTCATAAACTTCCCTCTTAGAATTGCTTTTGATGTACCCCATAGATTTGGGGCCATCATTTTTTTCATTGACATTGGCTTCTAGGTGATTTTTAAGTTTTCCCTTTAACTTCCTCAGTAACCTGTTGTCTGTTTAGAAGCATATTTTTTAATCTCCATGCATTTGTCTTTGGTTTCTCTTATTTTTCAGTTATTTGTAAGGCCTTCTGGGACAACCATTTTGTCTTTTTGCATTTCTTTTTCTTAGGGATGATTTTGAGCCTCCATACATAGTTATAAGGCACTCTGTCTAACAAATCTAATCCCTTGAATCTATTTGTCACTTCTACTGTATAATCATAAGGGATTTTGATTTAAGTCAAATCTGAATGGCCTAGAGGTTTTTGCTCCTTTCTTCAATTTAAGTCTGAATTTTGCAAAAAGGAGTTCATAATCTGAGCCACAGTCATTCAGGATTTATTTTTTCTGACTGTAGAGAGCTTCTCCATCTTTGACTGAAGAGAATATAATCAATCTGATTTCAATATTGGCCATCTGGTAATGTCCATGTATAGAGTTGTTTCTTGCGTTGTTGGAAAAGGGTGTTTGCTATGGCCAGTGCAGTCTCTTGGCAAAACTCTGTTAATCTTTGCCCTGCTTCGTTTTGTACTTCAAGGCTAAACTTGCCTGTTACTCCAGGTATCTCTTGACTTCCTACTATTGCATTCTAGTCCCCTATGATGAAAAAGACATCTTTTTTGTGTGTTAGTTCTAGAAAGTTGTGTAGGTCTTTATAGAACCAGTTAACTTCAGCTTCTTCAGCATTAGTGGTTGGGACATAAGCTTAGATTACTTACTATGATATTGAATGATTTGCCTTAGAAACAGAGATCATTCTGTCATTTTTGAGACTGCACGCAAGTATTGTGTTTTGGACTCTTTTGTTGACTATAAGGGCTATTCCATTTCTTCTAAGGGATTCTTGCCCAAAGTAGTAGATATAATGATCATCTGATTTAAGTGCACACTCTTTAGAACTCCATGGACTGTATCCTACCAGACTCCTCCATCCATGGGATTTTCCAATACTAGAGAGGATTGCCATTTCCTTCTCCAGGGGATCTTCCTGACCCAGAGATCAAACCTGGGTCTCCCATATTGTAGGCAGATGCTTTACTGTCTGAGCCACCAAGAAAGCCCTAGATGTATACATTCTGGTCCATTTTAATTCACTGATTCATAGAATGTTGATGTTCCCTCTTGCAGTCTCCTTTTTGACCATGTCCGATTTACCTTGAGTCAAGAGCCTACTCATTAGAAAAGACCCTGATGCAAGGCAGAAGGAGAAGTGGTGACAGAGGATGGGATTCTTGGATGGCATCACTGACTCAGTGGACATGACTTTGAACAAGCTCCAGGACATGGTAAAGGACAGGGAAATCTGGCATGGGGTCACAAAGAATTGGACATGACTGAGCTACTGAACAGCAAGAACATTATTTCCTGCTTAGACAAGTACCTTTTGCTTTTGATGTAAACCTGGCTTGATGATGTTGAATTTTCTTAACTTTTTTGTAACTTTTGCTTTCTGTAAACTTTATTTCTTCTTTGGTTTTGAATGAGATCCTTGCTAGGTAGAATAATCTTGGTTGTAGGTTTTTTTCCTTTTATTAGTTAAAATGCATCCTGCAACTTTCTTCTGGCTTGCAGAGTTTCTGCTGAAAGATCATCAGGTAACCTTATGGGATTTCCCTTGTATGTTACATTTTCCTTGCTGATTTTAATATTTTTTCTTTGTGCTTCTTTTTGCTAGTTTGATTAAAGTGTGTCTTGACATGCTTCTCCTTGTGTTTATACTGTATCATATAAACTTCATTTCTAGGACTTGATTATTTCTTTTCCCTAGTTAAGAATTTTCAGCTATAATCTTTACGAAAATTTTCTTAAATTCTTCTCTTTTGTCTGGGCCACTATACTTGAATGCTGGTAATTTAATATTGTCCCAGAGATCTCTGAGAATCTCCTCAATTCTTTTTATTCTTTTTCTTTATTCAGCTCCTCAGCAGTTGTTTCCACCATTTTATCTTCCAGGTCATTTATCTATTCTTCTGCCTCAGTTATTCTCTTATTGATTCCTTCTAGAGTATTTTCAGTTTCAGTGATTGTGTTGCTTGTTGTTGCTTTTCTTTATTTATTCCAGGTCCTTATTAAATGTGTTAAATGTTTATTTCATTTCTGCATTCTATTTTCAAGATTTTGGCAAAGTGATGACTATGCTTTTTAATACACTGTCTAGGATTTTCATAGCTATCCTTCCAAGAAAAAAATGTCATAATTTTGTGACTGCAGTCACTATTCACAGTGATTTTGGAGCCCAAGAAGGTAAAATCCACTGCTGTTTCAATTTTTTCCCCATCTATTTAACCATGAAGTGATGGGATAGGAGGCCATGATCTTTGTTTTTTGAATGTTGAGTTTTATGCCAGCTTTTTCACTCTCCTCTGACACCCTCATCAAGAAGTTCTTTAGTTCCTCTTCATTTCAACCATTAGAATGGTGTTATCTGCATATCTGAGGTTGTTGATGTTTCTCCTGGCAATCTTGATTCCAGCTTGTGATTCATTCAGCTCAGTATTTCACATTGTGTACTTTGCATATGTATAAAATAAGCAGGTGACAATATATAACCTCGACACACTCCTTGCCCAATTGTGAACCCATCCTTTGTTCCAGGTATGATTCTAACTTTTGTTCTTGACCTGCATACAGGTTTCTCAGGAGGAAGGTAAGTGATCTGCTATTCCCATCTCTAAGAATTTTCCACAATTTTCTGTGATCAACACAGTCAAAAGTTTTAGTGTAATCAATAAAGCAAAAGTAGATATTTTTCTGATATTATCTTGCTTTTTCTATGATCTGGTGACTGTTGGCAATTTGATCTCTGGTTTTGTTACTTTTTCCTAAATCTACCTTGTACATCTGTAAATTCTTAGTTCACATATAGTTGAAACCAGCTTGAAGGATTTTGAGCGTTACCTTGCTAGCATGTGAAATTAGCACAAGTGTATGGTAGTTTGAACATTCTTTGGCATTGCCTTTCCTTGGGATTGAAATTAAAGTTCACCTTTTGCAGTCCTGTGATCACTGCTAAGTTTTCCAAGTTTCTCTGGGATATTGAGTGCAGCACTTTAACAACATTATCTCTTAGAATTTTAAAGAGCTCAGCTGTAATTCCATCACCTCCACTAGCTTTGTTTGTAGTGATGCTTAGGAATAAAGCCAACTTGACTTCGCACTCCAGTAATCTGGCTCTAGGCTAGTGCCCACACCATCATAGTTATTTGTGTTATTATGTACTTTTTTTTTTGTATGAAAGTGTATGAATGCATTAGTCATTCAGTCATGTGTCCTCATGGACTCTCGCCTACCAGTCTCTTCTGTCTATAGGATTTCCCAGACAAGAATACTTGTGTGGATTGCCATTTCCTTCTCCAAGAGATCTTCTTCACCCAGAAATTGAACCCAGGTTTTCTGCATTGCAGGCAGATTCTTTACCATTTGAGCCGTCGTGGAGGTTTTTCATAGTTTGGTGTCTTCTTGCCACCTAACAAAAGGAATCAAAACCTAAGATTAATAATACATGTTTTTTTGTCAGATCTCAGCTTTCAGTATCTTTTCTCTGATGGTGAGCCAGAGCCTACCTCCACCCCATAGGACCCCTCTAATACTGGGGAGGACTGGTCTTTGGACCTGCTGTAGGGACAGCTCAGATTCTAATCTGGCCCTATTCCTGTGTGTAGTTTCCTCCACTGTCCACAGCTGCCAGAACTATAGCACCTTCTTTCATGAGAACTCATTTTTTTTTAATATATTCCATAGACAGAGTCTACTTAGTTTAGCATGTGGATTTAATCTGAATCTTGTAGAGCTTGTGGAAAGGACTTTGATCCTCTTTCTTGGTTACTTCACCTCTGGAGCTTAATTGTGGTTATATTCCTACCACTGCATGTTGATCATCCATAGGAATTTGCTCTTGAGGGTACCCTGGATGACTAGGGTCTGTTCTAGTGAGGACCAGGCATGGAAGTGTTATGATTACTTGGCTCATGGGAAACTCGGTGGCCCCAGGTGCACAGGGAAGACATCAGCCATAGACCCAGGAGATATGGCTCTATTAGGATTCATTTCTAGGCTTTGGCAGCTCTGCTCCAGTGAGGACCAGGAGTATAGGTGGTGCAGCTGCTCAGATTACACGGACCCTAGTGGTGCCAAGTGAACTGGAAGCCATGGGTATAGATGATATGATTCTATTAGGATTGTTTCTTATCCTCTGGTAGCTGGTGCTTAAAAGGTCTCCCTAACTGACACTTCTCTATTGTTTGGTGCAGCAGACTCTCAAAGGTCATCCCTGGCTGGGTTCCTTCTTTATTGCCGGGTGCATGAGGTGTTCAAAGAACCCTCTTCTCTGGGGTCTTTCTCTATTTTTCAGCTGCTGGCACTTGTATATGTGGAAAGAAACTACAATGATGTTCTACCCCCTGTATGTGATTCAGCAATAGTGCCCTGCTTTCATGGCTGTGCAGCTTTCCTCCAAAAGCATTCCCCACCTTGGATTTCCTCCCACCTCTCCCCTCAGATTATCTCTCCACAGTCAATAGCAGTCCTCACTTTGGGATTGCTTTCCCATCCCTACACTCCAGCTCCCAATCACTGTGGTTTCTGGTGGACTCACGTCCCTGTCCAAGGCCTGGGGCCACATCACAGATTACCTTTTTGACTCTCACTCCATTCAGATTGTCACAGACAAGTTGCTTCACTCTCTGACAGCCTCTACTGCCTCCATTCTGTCCAAATCAATTGCCCTAAGTTCAGAGGTCTGTCCCTTGCTTCAGCTCCCCCACTCCCAAACGCAGGTTCAGTCCCACTTGCTCTCCTCCTCCTTCCCCATCATTTCTTTGGCCCACAGAGCTTTATATGGATCTATATGTTCTTTCCCAATCATCAGGGACTCCTGCCAGTACTCAGTGCTCTGTGAGATCTTTAACATCTGAAGATATATTCTTGATACATCTTTAGAGAGAGATATGCTTCATGTCCGCCTACTCCTCTGCCATCCTGTCAACTGTTGTGATCATTGATCTTTGCATTACTATTAAGATTTGCTGAAGGCTTATGGTGATTAGGCTAATGATGGTTAGCATTTATTTTAGCAATAAGGTATTTTTCAATTAATGTACATTTTTTTAGACAAGATGCTATTTTGTGCTTAATAGAGTATACTATAATGTAAACATAATTTTTACACTGGGAAATTTCACCCTGGGAAACCAAACAATACATGTGACTTGCTTTATTGCAGTGGTCTGAAATGGAACCCACTCATCACTTAGGCATGACTATAGCATAGATTTCTGGTTCTGGTATTAGGAGACTGCTGCCATTGTAAACTCAATTTGAAAATATTCTGTTCCTGTCTGAAATGTTTTTATAACAACAACAACAACAAAAACAACAAAAAATTTCGAGAAGGATTGATATTATTTTTTCTTTAAGTATTTGGTAGAATTCAACTGTGAGACTATCTTGTTACATGATTTTCTTTTTTGGCAGTTTTCTTTTTATTATGACACATTCCTTAAAAAGGAAAAAAAAAAAAAAAAAACTTGTAAATGGCCTGTTGAGGAATTTAACCATTTTTTCTAGGTCATCCAAATTGTTAAAATAAAATTGTTCATACTAGTCTAAATGACCATATCTATTTATGTGGTATCAGTAGTAATGTCTCCTCTTTCTTATTTATCTAAGTCATCTCTCTTCCTTTCATGGTAAGCTTCAGAAAACTTTTTCTATTTTGTTTATGCTTTCAGAAAAAAAAACAAAAACAAACAAACTCAGTTTCATTTATCTTTTCTATTGTTGTTTGATCTGCTCTGATCTTTGTTATCTCTTTCCTACAACTGACTTCATACTTAATTTGTGCTTCTTATAGTCCCTTGAGATGCAAAAGTAGGTTGTTTATTTTGGATTTTTCTTTTTTATAAATAAAGACACTTATTGCTATAAACTTTCCTTTATAACTTTTTCCCCCCAATTCCCATTAGTTTTTCTTATGTTGTGTTTCCAAATTCACTTTCCTCAAAATACTTTTTTTTCTCTCTCTCTTTTGATTTCTTCTTTGACCTATTGGTTGTTCTAAAACATATTGTTTAGTATCCACATATTTGGGATTTTTCCACTTTTTCTTCTTGTAATTGATTTCAAATTTCATACTATTGTGATCAGAAAAGAAGCTTGGCACAATTTCAATTTTCTTAAATTTATTAAGATTTGTTTTGTGCATAGCATGTTATCTATCCTGAAAAATGTGCAATATGCTCTTGAAAAGAATGAATATTCTACTTCTATTCAATGAAATGCTCTGTACATAGCTATTAGGGCCATCTTGTCTAATGTGCATTTTAAGTCCAATGTTTCTTTATGATTTTCCATATGGATGATCTATCCATTGTTGAAACCCAGGTATTAAAGTTCCCTAGTATTGTACTGTTATCTATTTATTCCTTCAAATAAGTTAATATTTACTTTATACATATATATATATATATATATATATATATATATATATATATATATATACTCCTATGGTAAAATAGCAGCAGCAGCATGGTAAGTACATATGTATTTACACATGCTATATATTGTTGTTGAATTTATCTATTTATCATTGTCAGTGGTCTTCTTTGACACTTAATACAGTCTTAGGCTTAAAGTATATTTTTACTGATGTAAGTATAACTACTTACGTGATTTCATTAAAAGTAGGTGACACAACTCTGGCCAATGAGACAGAAGATTATATCTGATAGGCAATGTGTGGGGGCATTTTTCTTGCTCTTAAAAGGGTAAAATACAAAAAGAAAAAAAATACGGAAAAGGAAAAGTCGTCATTAAATACACACAAACATATTTTTGAGTGGGCAAGTACCCAAAAGTATTGCTGGTACAAAGTATCCTATTTGCCCAACCTTTGGCTAATGTGAGAATTTTTCTTCTCTATATAAACTTTAGAATCATTTTGTCAATATCTGCAAAATTCTAGAATTTTGATTAGGATTTCTTTGAATCTATTGAACAAGTTGGGAAGAATTAATATCTTGAAAATATTGTGTCTTCATATCTATGAACATGAAATATCACTGCATTAATTCTTTCATTTTGTTCATCAGAGCTTTGCACGTTTCCTTACATAGACCTTGTCCATATTTTGTTAGATTTATACTTTAGTATTTTGTTTTGGAGGGTTCTAATGTAAATGATATTGTATCCTTAACATTCCACTTATTCTACTTTGCATGTATGATAAGTCACTTCAGTCATGTCCAACTCTGTGTAACCCTATGGACTGTAGCCAACCAGGCTCCTCTGTCCATGGGATTCTCCAGGCAAGAGTACTGGAGTGGGTTGTCATCCCCTTCTCCAAGGGATCTATCCAACCCAGGGGTTGAATCTTCAACTCTTATGACTCCCACATTGGTAGGAGGGTTCTCTATCACTTGCACCACCTGGGAAGCTCTTTACATTCCATTTATTCTTTGCTGTTATACAGACAAGTGGTTATCTTTTATACAGGAATCATATCCTACAACTTTGTAATAGTGCCTGTTAGTTCTAGGAGTTGTTTTGTTATTGTTACTAATGACTCTTCACATTGACAGATGGTTCATGTCATCTGTGAAAAAGTAGTTTTATTTCTTCCTTCCCAATCTATATAAACCTTTTATTTTCTTTTCGTGTTTATTGTATTAGCTTCAATTACCACAAGGAGTAGTGAGGGAGAATATGTTACTTTTTTTTCTGTTCTTTGTGGGAAAGCTTTGAGTTTATCATCATTTTAGTGTAATGTTAGTGATAGAATTTTTGAGGAAGTCTTCCTCTAGTCCTAATTTACTGAGTCTAACTTCATACTTCTAGCTGAATTACAAATTCAGAGCAGTGAAAAAAGTGACTAGATTATTTTCAAAGCTAACACAGTCATGAACTCAGAAATCCCCATGATTTGAAGCATCTAACAACCAACTCTTGTTTCTGACTTCACAACCAGCTAATGAGCCAAAGCTCTGATCTATTTACCTCACTTGTATTGTCATAAGATAGGACCTTGATTTCTGGTCTCCTGCATTTTCTGAAACAAAAGGCCCTGTTCTTCCTCAGAAGTCATCTGATCAAAAATTTATGGCTACTGGAAATTCTAGTTTCTTCCAAATTCCTGAGATATCTTGACACATTACTCATGCATATTCATAATCTCTAGCAATCGAAAATTCACTTGTTATTGTTCAGTCATTCAGTCATGTTCCACTCTTTGTGACAGGTGGTGAAACAATGGAGACAGTGATAGACTGTAGCACACCAGGCTTCCCTGTCTTTCACCATTTGCCAGAGCTTGCTCAAACTCATGTACATTGTGTTGGGGATGCCGTTTAACCATCTCATCCTCTATTATGCCCTTCTCCTGCCTCCTATTTTTCCCAGCATCAGGGACCTTTCCAATGAGTCAGCTTGTTACATCAAATGGCCAAAATATTGGAGTTTCAGCTTCAGCATCATTCTTTCCAGTGAATATTCAGGATTGATTTCCTTTAGGATTGACTGGTTTGGTCTCCTTTCAGTCCAAGGGACTCTTAAGAGTCTTCTCCAACACCACAGTTTGAAATCATCAGTTCTTTGGCCCTCAGCCTTCATTACGGTTCAACTTTCACATCCATAACATGACTACTGGAAAAACCATAGCTTTGACTATAGGAACCTTTGTTGGCAAAGTAATGTCTCTGCTTTTTAACATGCTGCCTAGTTTGGTCATAACTTTCCTTCCAAGGAGCAAGCACCTTTTAATTTAATGGCTACAGTCATGGTCCACAGTGATTTTGGAGCCCAAGAAAATAAGGTCTATCACTGTCTCCATTGTTTCACCATCTGTATACCATGAAGCAATGGAACAAGACATTATTATCCTCGACTTTTTGAGTGTCGAGTTTTAAGCCAGCTTTTTCACTCTCTTCTTTCACTTTTATCAAGAGGCTCTTTAGTTCCTCTTCACTTTCTGCCACAAGAGTCATATCATCTGCATATATGAAGTCATTGATATTTCTCCTGGCAATGTTGATTCCAGCTTGTGTTTCATCCAGCCCAGAATTCTGCATAATATACTCTCCATATTAGTTAAATAAACAGGGTGACAATATAGTTTTGATGTACTCCTTCCCCAATTTTAAACTAGTCTGTTGTCCTATGTTCAATTCTAACTGTTGCTTCTTGATCTGCATACAGGGTTCTCAGGAGGCACATAAGGTGGTCCAGATTTCCCACCTCTTCAAGAATTTTCCACAGAGAGTGGTCCCGAAGTGGCAGAGGAATAGGATGGGTAGACCACTTTCTCCCCAACAAATTCATCAAAATTTGAATGTTGAGCAACTTCTACAAAACAACTTCTGAATGCTGACAGAGAACACTAGGCACCCAGAAAGACAGCCCATTCTCTTCAAAAGGAGGTAGGACAAAACATAAAAGACAGCAACAGAGACAAAAGATTTAGGGATGGAGACCCGTTCTGGGGAGGGAATTGTGAAGGAGGAGATGGTCCCCACACAGTAGGAAACCCTCTCACAGGTAGGTCTGTAAGGAGTTTTGGCATCTCAGAGAGCAACATAATTGGGAGGAAAATAAAACAAAACACCACAGAACACATGCTTAACTGCAACTCCCAGCAGAGAAGTAGCCCAGACCCTTGCATCTGCCACCAGCGAGTGGGTGCTGGGCAGGGAGGTGTGGTGCATCATCGGTCCTTAGGATAAGGACCAGGCCTGAATGTCCTAAGGACAATCTGAGGGAGCTAACATGAGATAGCAACCCAAACTGTGGGATCGCCAGAGAGACTAAAAAAAAAAAAAAAAGAAAGAAAGAAAGAAAAAAGACCTTTCCTGCGGAAGGCTCTAATGCACAACCTGGCATGCTCACAGAACAAAGGACTGAGTGAATATCAAAGGAGAGCCAGTCGGATTTGTATAGGCCCCTCTCCCACAGAGGCAGAGAGGCAGACCTGTGACAGCCAGAGCAGGAAGGCAAGGGGCTGCTACAATCTTGGCCACAGAGATGGCATCTTCCACCAAACTATGAGCAGGCTCCCAGTTGCTAGCCACTTCTTCCTGGGATCCTGAATGGCTGACATCTGCCAGGAGTGTCACAACCTGAGATCAGCTCTCCAGAGGATACACACAGCACACCTGAGATGGTGCTCTTGCTGCACACCCCGGAAACTGACTGGCTGGGAACAGGGAGTTGATTAAGACACATGGCCCACCTAGGACAGTGTGCTCACCAAGCATCCGCTCGCCTGAGCTGCTCTGACTTGGGAAGGGCACAAAACGCACAGCCCAACCCAATCTGTGCCGTTGTGGAGTACCCAAAAACCTGAGCGGCAACATCTGGAAAGTGCACAAAACGGAGGACCCACTTGGGACAGTGCCCTTGCAGAGAACCCTGCAGCATGATCAGTGTAGACCTGGGAAGCACACACTGCCTTGATCTGTGACTAACCCAGTGTGTTCCATAAACTGTGAGCTCTCCCTGCACATGCCAAGGGTATTTGTAGTGTTCCTCTGTCTCCACAACTCAACTGAACAAGTGAGCCTAAATAAGTGACCACCTTCGTCCCCTTGTTTCAGGGTGGAAAATAGACACTGTAGAGACTTGCAAACAGAGGAAGCCAAAATAAACAAAGAAGAGGAAATCACTCAAGAAATGATAGGTGCAACAGATTAAAGCCCTCCAGTTAATATTGACTGTGCATTGGAGGGGACCTATAGACATTGAGAACCAGTTGAAGCTGGAACAAGAAATTATCTGAAACTGAACTGACCCTACACTGCACAAAACAGCTCCAGAGAAATTCTCAGATGTATTTTTAATGATCAGTCCATTCAGTTCAGTTCAGTTGCTCAGTCGTGTCCGAATATTTGTGACCATACCCACCCCCCCGCCTGCCCAGCCCCATGAATCACAGCATGTCAGGCTTCCCTGCCCATCACCAACTCCTGGAGTTCACTCAGACTCATGTTCATCAAGTCGGTGATGTCATCCAGCCATCTCATCCTGCCATCCACTTCTCCTCCTGCCCCTAATCCCTCACAGCTTCAGAGTCTTTTCCAATGAGTCAACTCTTCATATGAGGTGGCCAAAGTATTGTTGTTTCAGCTTCAGCATCAGTCCTTCCAATGAACACTCAGGACTGATCTCCTTTAGAATGGACTGGTTGGATCTCCTTGCAGTCCAAGGGACTCTCAAGAGTCTTCTCCAACACCACAGTTCAAAAGCATCAATTCTTCAGCACTCACCTTTCTTCACAGTCCAACTCTCACATCCATACATGACCACTGGAAAAACCATAGCCTTGACTAGATGGACATTTGCTGGCTAAGTAATGTCTCTGCTTTTCAACATGCTGTCTAGATTGGTCATAACTTTCCTTTCAAGGAGTAAATGTCTTTTAATTTCATGGCTGCAATCACCATCAGCAGTGATTTTGGAGCCCTCCCCCCCCCAAATAAAATCTGACACTGTTTCCACTGTTTCCCCATCGATTTCCCATAAAGTGATGGGACCAGATGCCATGATCTTAGTTTTCTGAATGTTGAGATAAAAGCTAACTTTTTCACTCTCCTCTTTCACTTTCATCAAGAGGCTTTTTAGTTCCTCCTCACTTTCTGCCATAAGGGTGATGTCATCTGCATATCTGAGCTGATTGATATTTCTCCCAGCAATCTTGATTCCAGCTTTTGCTTCTTCCAGCCCAGTGTTTCTCATGATGTACTCTGCATATAAGTTAAATAAGCAGGGTGGCAATATACAGATTTGATGTACTCCTTTTCCTATTTGGAACCAGTCTGTTGCTCCCTGTTCAGTTCTAACTGTTGCTTCCTGACCTGCATATAGGTTTTATTATCACTTTTTAACTTTTTTAAGTTCTTAATTACTCTTAATTTTTATTTCTATAACTTACTACTTTTTTTGCAAAAAAGACCTTATTTTAAAAGCAAATTTCATATAAATATATATATTAATTTTTATGATTGATTTTGTTTTGTATTTATTATAGTGTAATTTTGAGAGTCTAACCTCTATTCTAGATTTTTAATCTTTGCTTTTTGGTATTACTTATCAATTTTATTCCTTTAATAATCTAATCTTCACAATTTATTTTCACTTAAGGGTTTGATTACTGGCTTGATTGTTGTTTCCCCTTTTGACACTCCCTTTTCTCCTACAGGCCACTTCTATCTCATTCCTCCCCCTTATCTTCTCCACTTAACTCTGTGAATGTCTCTGGTTGTTCTAGGCTGTGGAGAGCACTAATGGAACTGATTACTGGCTAGATTGGTCTCTCCCCTTTTCACTCCCCATTTTCTCCTCCTGGTCACCTCCTCCCTCTTCTCTTCCCTATGTAACTCTGTGAATCTCTTTGGGTGTCCCCTGCTGTGGAGGATTGTTTCACCATTAACCTAGATGTTTTATCCTCTGTGGTGTATGCATGGAGAAGACTTGATTCTACTGTAAGAGAATGACTGAAAGCCAGAGGCAGGAGGCCTAACTTCAAAACTTGAGAACATTAAAGAACTCATGATTCCAGGGACCATTAACAGATAAGACTTCACCCAAAAGTCTCCATACCTATACTGAAACCAAGCTCCACTCAAGAGTCAGCAAATTCCTGTTAAGACATACCAGGCTAATTCTCCAGACAAACAGGAAAACACACCTGAATATTAAAATACAGGCTGCCCAAAGCCATGGCAAACCCACAGACACCCTAAAACTCGCTACTCTACCCTGCATTGAACTCCAGAGAGCATAGATCCAGCTCCATCCACCAGAACACAGATGCAAGCTCCACCAACCAGGATACCTTGATAAGCCACTAGTCCAACCCTACCCACAGGGTGCAGATTTTGCAATAAAGGGGAGCCATGAACTACCTGCCTACAGAAGAGGCCACCCCAAACACAGCAATCTAAACAAAATGAAAAGGCAGATAAATATTCAACGGGTAAAGAAACATGATAAATACCCTCCAAACCAAACAAAAGAGGAAGAGATAGGGAACTTATCTGAAAAAAAAAAAAAATAATTGAGAATAATGATGGTAAAGATGATCCAAAATCTTGAAAACAAAACGGAGTTACAGATGAATAGATTGGAGACAAAGATTGAGGATATGCAAGAAATGAATAACAGGAATCTAGAAAAAATAAAGGAGTAAATTAATAATGAATAATGCAATAACTGAGATCAAAAGCATTCTGGAGTGAAACAACAGTAGAATAACTGAGGCAGAAGAGAGGATAAGTGAGGTAGAAAATAGAATGGTGGAAATAAATGAAGCAGACAGTAAAAAAGAATTAAAAGAAATGAGGACAACCTAAGAGACCTCTAGGACAATATTACATGCCCCAACATTTGAATCATAGGTGTACCAGAAGAAGACAAAAACAAAGGGCATGAGAAAATACTTGTGGGGATAATAGTTGAAATCTTCCCTAAAATGAGAAAGGAATTAGCCACCCAAGTCCAAGAAATCCAGAGAGTCTAAAACAGGATAAACGCAAGGCAAAACACCCCAAGATGCGTATAAATTAAACTAGCGAAGATCAAACAGATACAGCAAATATTAGAAGCAGCAAGGGAAAAGCAACAAATAACCTACATGAAGATCCCCACAGGTACAAACAGCTGATCTTTCAATAGAAATTCTTCAGGCAAGAAGACAATGGCAGGGCATATTTAAAGTGATGAAAGAGAAAAACCTACAATCCAGAAAAACCTATACCTAGCAAGGATCTCATTCAGATATGAAGGAGAAATCAAAAGCTTTACAGAGAAGCAAAACCTGAGACAATTCAGCACCACCAAACCAGCTCTTCAACAAATGGTGAAAAGTTTTCTCTAGACAGGACATCAGCCCTGGGATTTCTTTGGAAAGAATGATGCTAAAGCTGAAACTCCAGTACTTTGGCCGCCTCATGCAAAGAGTTGACTCATTGGAAAAGACTCTGATGCTGGGAGGGATTGGGGGCAGGAGGAGAAGGGGATGACAGAGGATGAGATGGCTGGGTGGCATCACGGACTCGATGGACGTGAGTCTGAGTGAACTCTGGGAGTTGATGATGGACAGGGAGGCCTGGCGTGCTGTGATTCATGGGGTCTCAAAGAGTCGGACATGACTGAGCGACTGAACTGAACTGAACTGAGACAGGAAACCCAGAAAAGGTTTATAAAATCAAACCCAAAGCAACAAAGTAAATGGCAATGGGTCATGCTGCTGCTGCTAATTCACTTCAGTCATGTCCGACTGTGTGAACCCATAGATGGCAGCCCACCAGGCTCCCTCGTCCCTGAGATTCTCCAGGCAAGAACACTGAAGTGGGTTGCCATTTCCTTCTCCAATGCATGAAAGTGAAACTGAAAGGGAAGTCACTCAGTCGTGTCCCACTCTTCGACCCCATGGACCTCAGCCTACCAGGCTCCTCTGTCCATGGGATTTTCCAGGCAAGAGTATGGAGTGGGGTGCCATCACCTTCTCCACAATGGGATCATTCTTATCAATAATTATGTTAAATGTAGATGTGTTGAATTCTCCAACCAAAAGACAAAGACTGGCTGAATGGACACAAAAGCAAGACCCTTATATATTCTGTCTACAAGAGACCCACCTCAAACAAAGGGACACATACAGACTGAAAGTGAAAGTCAGGAAAAGGTTATTTCATGCAAATGGAGACCAAAAGAAAGCAGGAGTAGCAATCTTCATATCAGATAAAATGAACTTTGAAATAAAGATTGTGAAAAGGGGCAAAGAAGGACACTACATAATGATCAAAGGATGAATCCAAGAAGAAGATATAAGAATTATAAATATATATGCACCCCACATAGGAGCACTGCAATATGTAAGGCAAATGCTAACAAGTATGAAACGGGAAATTAATAGTAACACAATAATAGTGGGAGACTTTAATACCCTGCTCACACCTATGGATCAGTTCAGTTCAGTTCAGTCTCTCAGTCGTGTGCAACTTTTTGTGATCCCATGAATCACAGCATGCCAGGCCTCCCTGTCCATCACCAACTCCCAGAGTTCACTCAGACTCATGTCCATCAAGTCAGTGATTCCATCCAGCCATCTCATCCTCTGTCGTCCCCTTTTCCTCCTGCTCCCAATCCCTCCCAGCATCAGAGTCTTTTCCAATGAGTCAGCTCTTCACATCAGGTGGCCAAAGTATTGGAGCTTTAGCTTCAGCTTTATTCCCTTCAAAGAAATCCCAGAACTGATCTCCTTCAGAATGGACTGGTTGGATCTCCTTGCAGTCCAAGGGACTCTCAAGAGTCTTCTCCAACACCACAGTTCAAAAGCATCAATTCTTCGGCGCTCAGGCTTCTTCACAGTCCAGCTCTCACATCCATACATGACCACTGGAAAAACCATAGCCTTGACTAGACGGACCTTTGTTGGCAAAGTAATGTCTCTGCTTTTGAATATATACTATCTATGTTGGTCATAACTTTTCTTCCAAGGAGTAAGCGTCTTTTAATTTCATGGCTGCAATCACCATCTGCAGTGACTTTGGAGCCCCCCAAAATAAAGTCTGACACTGTTTCCCCATCTATTTGCCATGAAGTGATGGGACCAGATGCCATGATCTTAGTTTTCTAAATTTTGAGCTTTAAGCCAACTTTTTCACTCTCCTCTTTCACTCCCATCAAGAGGCTTATTAGTTCCTCTTCACTTTCTGCCATAAGGGTGGTGTCATCTGCATACCTGAGGTTATTGATATTTCTCCCGGCAATCTTGATTCCAGCTTGTGCTTCTCCCAGCCAAGCGTTTCTCATGATGTACTCTGCATATAAGTTAAATAAGCAGGGTGACAATATACTGCCTTAACATACTCCTTTTCCTATTTCAAAACATGTTGTTCCATGTTCAGTTCTAATCGTTGCTTCCTGACCTGCATATAGGTTTCTCCAGAGGCAGGTCAAGTGCTCTGGTATTCCCATTTCTTTCATAATTTTCCACAGTTTATTGTGATCCACACAGTCAAAGGCTTTGGCATAGTCAAGAAAGCAGAAAAAGGTGTTTTTCTGGAACTCTCATGTTTTTTTTTTGATGATCCAACGGATGTTGGCAATTTGATCTCTGGTTCCTATGACTTTTGTAAAACCAGCTTGAACCTATGGGTAGATCAACCAAAAAGAAAATTATCAAGGATACACAAGCTTTAAATGATACAACGGACCAATTATACCTAACTGGTATCTAGAAAGCATTTTGGCCCAAAACAAAAAATTTCACCTTTTCCTCAAATGCACAAGAAACATTCCCAAGGATAAATCATATCCTGGGCCATAAATCTAACCTTGGTAAATTTAAAAATTGAAATCGTTTCAGGCATCTTCTCTGATCACAATGCAGTAACTTCACATGTCAACTATAGGGGTAAAAAAAATATATTAAAATATAAACGTATGAGTGCTAAACAACACAATTTTGAATAATCAAAATTATGGAAGAAATAAATTAAAATATTCATAGAAAAAAATGGAAATAAAAACACAACAACCCATAACCTATGAGAGTAAGTAAAAGCAATCCTAAGAGAAAGGTTCATAGCAATACAAATTTACCTCAAGAAACAAAAGAAACATCAAATAAGTAATCTAAATTTACACTTAAAGTAATTATAAAAAGAAGAAATGAAGAACCCCAAAGTTTGTAGAAGGAAAAAAAATGAAAATCAGAGTGGAAATAAGTGAAAAAGAAACAAAGGAGACTTTAGCAAAAATAAAAAGAGACTAAAAGCTGGTTCTTTGAAAAAATAAATACAATAGTCAAACCGTTAGCCAGACTCATCAAGAAAAAAAAAGAATAAAATAAGTAAAATTAGAAATGAAAATGGAGAAATCATAACAGACAATACTGAAATACAAAGAATGCTAAGGGACTACTATCAGCAACTATATGCCAAAAAAATGGAAGAAATGGATGAATTCTTAAAGAAGTAGAACTCTACAAAACTGAACCAGGAAGAACCAGAAAATTTTAACAGATCCATCAGTAGCATGGAAATTGAGACTGCAGTCAAAAACCTTCAACAAACAAAAGCCAAGGACCAGATGTCTTCACAGGTGAATTCTAACAAATATTTAGAGAAGAGCTAACACCTATTCCACTCAAACTCTTCCAGAAAATTGCAGAGCAAGGCAAACTCCTAAACTCATCTATGAGGCCACCATTACCCTAATTCAAAACCAGACAAAGATGCCACCAAAAAAAAGAAAACTGTAGGCCAATATCACTGATGAACATAGATGCAAAAATCCTCAACAAAATTCTAGCAAGCAGAACCCAATAGCATATTTAAAAAGATCATACATAATGACCAACTGGGCTTTACCCCAAGGATGCAAGGATTTTTCAATGTGATTCACCACAGTAACAAATTGAAGGACAAAAACTATATGATTATCTCAATAAATGTAGAGAAAGCTTTAACAAAATTCAGCACCCACTTATGATAAAACTCTCCAGAAAGCAGGGATAGAAGGAACATATCTCAACATAATAAGAGTCATCTACAATAAACCCACAGCAAACCTTATCTTCAATGGCGAAAAGTTGAAAGCGTTTCCTCTAAAGTCAGGAACAAGACAAAGGTGCCTACTCTCATCACTACTATTCAACATAGTTTTGGAAGTTTTAGCCTCAGCAATCAGAGAAGAACAATAAATAAAGGGAATCCAGATTGGAAAAGAAGAATTAACACTCTCACTGTTTGCAGATGACATGATCCTCTACATAGAAAACTGCAAAGACACAACCAGAAAACTACTAGAGCTAATCAATGAATATCGTAAAGTTGCAGGATATATAATTAATACACAGAAAGCCCTTGCATTCCTATATACTAACAATGAGTAAACGGAAACAATATTAAGGAAACAATAACATTCACCATTTCAACGAAAATAATAAAATACTTATGAATAAATGCACTTAAATAAATAAAAGACCTATATATAGAAAATTATAAAACACTGATAAAAATATCAAAGATGACATAAATAGGTGGAGAAACATACCATGTTCATGGATCAGAAGAATCAATATAGTGAAAATGAGTATAATACCCAAAGCAGTCTATATATTCAATGCAATCCCTATCAAGCTACCAAATGTATTTTCCACAGAACTAGAACAAATAATTTCACAATTTGTATAGAAACACAAAAAAACCTTGAATAGCCAATGCAATCTTGAGAATGAAGAATGGAACTGGAGAAATCAACTTGCCTGACTTCAGACTATACTACAAAACTACAGTTATCAGGACTGTGTGGTACTGGCAAAAAACCCGAAATGTAGAGGAATGGAACAACATAGAAATCCCAGAAAGAAATCCATGCATCTATGGGTACAATATTTTTTTTAAAGGAGGCAAAAATACACAGTGGAGAAAAAATAATCACTTTAGCAAGTCATGCTGGGAAAACTGGTCAAACATTTGTAATAGAAAGAAATTAGAACACTTTCTAATACCATTCACAAAAATAAATTTAAAATGGATTAATGATCTAAATGCAACAACAGAAACTATAAAATTCCTACAGGAAAACATAGGCAGAACACTCTCTGACATAAATCACAGCAAGATCCTCTACGACCCACTTCCCAGAGTAATGGAAATAAAAACAAAAATAAACAAATGAGACCTATTTAAACTTAAGAACTTTTGCACAATGAAGGAAACTATAAGAAAGGTGAAAAGACAGCATTCAGAATGAGAGAAAATAATAGCAAATGAAGCAACTGACAAAGAATTAATCTCAAAATATACAAGCAGCACACACATCTCAATACCAGAAAAATAAATGACCCAATCAAAAACTGAGCCAAAGAACTAAACAGACATTTCTCCAATGAAGACATACCGGTGGCTAACAAACACAAGAAAAGATGCTCAACATCACTCATTATCAGAGAAATGCAAATCAAAACCACAATGAGGTACCAGCTCACTCCAGTCAGAATGACTGTCATCACAAAGTCTAGAAAAAATAAATGCTGGGGAGGGTGTGGAGAAAAGGGAACCCTCTTAAACTGTTGGTGGGATTGCAGACTAGTATAGCAATTTTGGAGAACAGTGTGGAAATTCCTTAAAAAAACTGGGACTAGAACTGCCATAAGACCCAGCAATGCCACTTCTGGGCATACACACCAAGGAAACCAGAATCGAAAGAGACACATGTACCCCAATGTTCATCACAGTACTACATGGAAGCAACCTAGATGTCAATCGGCAGACTAATGGATAAGAAAGCTGTGGTACATATATAGAATTAAATATTACTCAACTATTAAAAAAATGCATTTGGGTCAGTTTTATTTTATTTTATTTTTTTATTTTTTCTCTCAGTTGATTTATTTTTTTTTATTTTTATTTTTTGATGCTTTTTTTTTTTTCTTACATGCGTTCCCAAACATGAACCCCCCTCCCACCTCCCTCCCCACAACATCCCTCTGGGTCATCCCCGTGCACCAGCTCCAAGCATGCTGTATCCTGCATCAGACATAGACTGGCGATTCAATTCTTACATGATAGTATACATGTTAGAATGTCATTCTCCCAAATCATCCCACCTTCTCCCTCCCTCTGAGTCCAAAAGTCCATTATACACATCTGTGTCTCTTTCCCTGTCTTGCATACAGGGTCATCATTGCCATCTTCCTAAATTCCATATATATGTGTTAGTATACTGTATTGGTGTTTTTCTTTCTGGCTTACTTCACTCTGTATAATCGGCTCCAGTTTCATCCATCTCATCAGAACTGATTCAAATGAATTCTTTATTACGGCTGAGTAATACTCCATTGTGTATATCTACCACAGCTTTCTTAACCATTCATCTGCTGATGGACATCTAGGTTGTTTCCATGTCCTAGCTATTATAAACAGTGGTGCGATGAACATTGGGGTACATGTGTCTCTTTCAATTCTGGTTTCCTCGGTGTGTATGCCCAGCAGTGGGATTGCTGGGTCATAAGGTAGTTCTATTTGCAATTTTTTAAGGAATGTCCACACTGTTCTCCATAGTGGCTGTACTAGTTTGCATTCCCACCAACAGTGTAGGAGGGTTCCCTTTTCTCCACACCCTCTCCAGAATTTATTGGGTCAGTTTTAATGAGGTGGATGAAACTGGAGCCTATTATACAGAGTGAAGTAAGTCAGAAAGAAAAACACCAATACAGAATATTGATCTATATATATGGAATAGATGGGGAAACAGTGGAAACAGTGTCAGATTTATTTTGGGGGGGCTCCAAAATCACTGCAGATGGTGATTGCAGCCATGAAATTAAAAGACACTTACTCATTGAAAGAAAAGTTATGACCAACCTAGATAGCATATTCAAAAGCAGAGACATTACTTTGCTGACTAAGGTCCATCTAGTCAAGGCTATGGTTTTTCCTGTGGTCATGTATGGATGTGAGAGTTAGACTGTGAAGAAGGCTGAGCGCCAAAGAATTGATGCTTTTGAACTGCGGTGTTGGAGAAGACTCTTGAGGGTCCCTTGGACTGCAAGGAGATCCAGCCAGTCCATTCTGAAGGAGATCAACCCTGGGATTTCTTTGGAAGGAATGATGCTAAAGCTGAAACCGCAGTATTTTGGCCACCTCATGTGAAGAATTGACTCATTGGAAAATACTCTGATGCTGGGAGGGATTGGGGGCAGGAAGAGAAAGGGTCGACAGAGGATGAGATGGCTGGATGGCATCACGGACTCGATGGACATGAGTCTGAGTGAACTCCAGGAGTTGGTGATGGACAGGGAGGCCTGGCATGCTGCGATTCATGGGGTCCCAAACAGTCAGACACGACTGAGCAACTGAACTGAACTGAACAATGATCCTATATGCAAGACAGCGAAACAGTCACAGAGGTAAAGAACAGATTTTTGGACTCTGTGGGAGAAGGTGAGGGTGGGATGATTTGCGAGAATAGCATCGAAACATGTATATTACCATATGTAAAATAGATGTCTAGTCCAAGTTCAATGCATGAAATAGAGCACTCAAAGTTGGTGCACTGGGACAACCCAGAGGGATGGGATAGGGAGAGAGGTGGAAAGAGGGTTCTGGAAGGGGGGCCACATGTACACCCATGTCTGATTCATGTCAATATATGGAAAAAACCACCAGAATATTGTAAATTAATTAGCCTCCAATAAAATGAATAAATAAAAAAAAAGAGAATTTTCCACATTTTGTTGTAATCCACACAGTCGAAGACTTTAGCTTAATTCTCTAATCTTAGTTTATACATCCAGAATCTCAGTTCTCTGAAACTCAACCTCTCTTGGGATTTTATTACTGTGACTCCAAACTCAGTATGAGGACAGTAGACTGCATCTGAACTGTTTATATATCCAACTTTAACCTCTAAAGGAAGAACAAACCTGAAAGCAACTAAGGTTTTAAACACCAGGAAAGGAATTTATGAAAAGTAAGTTGAAGAATATAGAATAGACTCCTTGTGGTGTGTGTGTGTGTATGAATGTTTGAACTTAAATGTTCAGTATTAGAAGTTCAGTTAATGTGATGGTCTTCATTATGCTGAATCGTCAGTGAGTAATTTCTCTTGAGGAGCCTTGGAAAATGACATATTCCCAAAAGGAAATTATGAGGGGCTCTGAGGAAATTGGAAACTAAGACCAACTTTGGTAAGTAAGATTTGGACCTCTACCAGCAAGTCTTTTCTAGGATAAGCCTATTTATTTTGATGTCAATGACAATCAAGTATATGCCCGTTACCTTCCATTTAATGTTTACATCAAACTGAAAGGAGTTAGACATGATTTGGGAAAGGAGTGCAAACTGAATAGTGTAATGTGGTATTTTGGAGGCTATAGCTGTACCAAGATATAGGGAAAAGTCTATAGAGTGCTCTCACTAACTCAGAGACAGTACTCCAAGCACTGGTCTCTGGCCCATGCTAAGATTTTAGGACATAGAAAGCTTACTTTAAAAGAAATATTAAATTTTAAGATGGCAGGTTTATAAGATGTCAAGAATATAAACTTGTTACCCACGTTTATCCTTACCCCTTATTGATAAACAAACCTATACCACTGGGTTTGTTTATTCCAAAGTAGAATAGCATGTGCTCACCACCAACAAAACATTGCTGGTTTTACACTCCAGTGACTCTTGGGCCATGTCTAAGTATTAAGTATTTTGATTCTTTCTTCAGCTTACATAAGATGATGACCAAGGACAACTCTTTAGTCTTCAGCCACAGAGACTCCTGGCTGAGGTAATGAAGAAAGGCTTAAGTCTCCAATCAAGAAAATCTGAGAACCAGAAATGACATGAGGCAAGAACAACACTTAGGAGGTAAACCAAAGTCCAAAAATCTGAGTTCTACTGAAAGTGTATTCCCAAAATATAGAAACTAAGGTAGATCTTTTAGCTTTGAAACTAGTTAAAAGAGGATAATAATACACAAGTAAACAGACTCCCTGATTGTCCAATTCACTCTGCTAGATATTACAGTAGACTTAAAGATAGATAAAAGTACCCCCTAATTTAGGACGGTTTTCAGTAAATTTGGGGGTGTCAAACAAATGCAGAAGATGGGATAAAAACCAAGTCATCATAAAAAGGGAAACTGCAGAATGGATGAGAGAGAAAGGATGAAAAAGTCTGACATTATAAAAGAGGTGCTCAAATATCAGTTGCATTTAATAAACTACACCCACAATTCCCATGTTTTTGCTAGGATTTAATATATTATTTTCATGTTGACTTTGCACTCCTATAGACCATCACATAAGTTAGAAGTTTTGTATTTTACATGGCAAAAACACTAACTCCATTCCTTTTTTCTCCTTACTTAAGAAATCATATGAAAATTGAAAATGAATAAAAATGATAAAAATGCATTTGTAACAGAGGTAAATTATTTAAATAATTTGTGATTGAACTGTTATCATTATTTATCACTTGTGGAACACCTCAGTTAAGGAATTTGTACCAATTAAAATGTGAGACAAAGTCTTGAATCTTTGAAATTTTTCAGGTTAGAAATAGAATCCTGACAATGAATAATCATGAAACAATACTACTGGCATTCTTTTACAAAGAAGATAGAAGATATAATCAGCCATAATATTCAGAAATTGGTTGCCAATAATTCTAAGCATCTGGCTATAATCTGAAATGTAGTTTTAAGTATTCAAACAAAAATGGATTTATAATATAATGGAATAAGCAGCTTACAGTCAAATTGACATGATTAGAAATCATTTGTTCTCACGTCTATCTTCTTTATCTTCTTCATGACATTTTTCTCAGGTGCACATCAAGGAAATAGAAAACAAGCAAATCCTAGGACAATGCTTGCAACTAGAGATGCAAATAATCAATATCACAACTTGAATATATTGAAGCATATTGGGGAAGTTGGACATATCTGAGATTCTCTCTACTGAATCTCATTCACCTGTCTCAATTTGGCCTCAGTGCTTGGAAACCAACTTGGAATAATTAAAAGTGCATGAATTTGTGAGGCAGACAGATCTGAGTTAGAGTGTTTCATTCCTAGCTCATCTTGACAAGTTAATCTTCTCTGAGTCTCACTTTTTGTATAAAAGGGTAATAGTACCTATCTTTTGGTGAATATTACACATGTTATCTTTTATGTGTCTATTGGATCT
Source organism: Capra hircus (assembly GCF_001704415.2). NCBI lineage: Eukaryota > Metazoa > Chordata > Mammalia > Artiodactyla > Bovidae > Capra > Capra hircus. Next base: position 16,826,138 of record NC_030831.1, on the reverse strand, counting down.
ATATGCTAACCCACTGCATCCTGAAAACAATGTTTGGAAGTTAAAGTAGATGGTATAAAAACGTCTATATTATAAACATTCAAGTCATTTTTCATTCCTTAATTTTATACCTCCTTGGCATTAGCCCATCAATTCGATCTGTTCCAGTTAGGTGGGAGGGAGGCATATAGGAAAAAACCCTTCTATTTGAGGCCATAAATAGTGACTTCACATCATGATCAATGTGTCTATGGGACAATAGCAAAGGTTTAAATTCTCTTCTCCTATACTTTGCTTAATGCACTAAAAACGTCCTTCACCCATAACTTCTATGATAAACAGTATTTCAGAGCTGTTTGCAAATAAATAAATAAATAAATAAGTAGAATCCCAGAGCCAGCTTGGAAGAATGTTTGATAATCTGAACCATTACCGAGGTGAAATTTCATTACACAGATGGTGACATCCCGATGTCTATCATCAAAACACAGCAGGTAGAAACTATCAGCCAGGCCCATTCCCTTCTATAAAATTACACTTATATTAATGTCACTCCAGATTTCATTATGCAGAAAATGATATTGTACAGGTCTCTAGCACCAGTAGGACAGCAGGGGGTGCGGATGTAGGGGTGGAGAGGGAAGAATAAGGGTAGTGATGGGAGGGTGGGAAAAGACTAGTGGGCAGACAACAAAGTACATGAATATATACTTTATATATTTAAATACTTCACATATATATATGTATATATACGTATATATATATATGTATATATATATAATTAAAAAAAAATCCTTATAGGTTCTGCCATCAGTTCATGCTGTTTCTTGATTGACTCACTGTCAGACATCCTCTGGAAGCCCCTGATGAAATGTTTAAAAGGCTCTCCTGTGGGAAGCAAGCAGATTTACAGTTAATTTTTATTAATGAAGGATGACAGGCATCTACATTTAGTCAATAAGATGTTACACCAGTTTAAGAAAGCACTCCTGTGTTTGGAGCAGGCATCCCCACCCCTACCCTACCTCTCTCTCTCCCTTTCTCACACACTCATGTACATTCATACATACATATATAAGCATGCACAGTAATTCATAGTATGATAAATTATGGAAGAAAAGGGAACATCTACTTATTTAGATGTCTGTATTCTGCTATCAGGCAGCTGATAGGCATGTACTCTGAGTTACAAGCTGAAATCAAGATAGGTAGGGCAAACATAAACAATCTCATATATGCATATGACACCATTCTAATGGCAGGTAGTGAAGAGGAACTAAAGAAGCTCTTGATGCAGGTGAAGGAGGAGAGTGAAAATGCTGTCTTAAAACTAAATATTAAAGAAAAAAAACAAACAAACAAACAAACAAAACAAAACAAAACAAAACCTAAGAACATGGCATCTGGCCCCATTGCTTCATGACAAATAGAAGGGGAAAAGGTGTGGAATTAGTGACAGATTTCCTCTTCTTGGACTCTAAAATCACCGTGGATGGTGACTGCAGCCATGAAATCAGAAGATGATTGCTTCTCAGCAGGAAAGCTATGACAAACCTAGACAATGTGTTAAAAAGCAGAAACATCTCTCTGCCGACAAAGGTCTGTATAGACAAGGCTGTGGTCTTCCCAGTGGTCACTGACAGTTGTGAGAGCTCTACTGTGAAGAAAGCAGACTGCTGGACAATTGATGCCTTCAAACTGTAATGCTGGAAAAGACTCCTGAGAGTCCCTTGGACAGCAAGATCAAACCAATCAATTTTAAGGGAACTCAACCTTGAATCCTCATTGAAAGGACTGATCCTGAACCTGAAACTGCAGTATTTTGGTCACCTGATGTGAACAGGGGCATCGCTGGAAAAGTCCCTGATGCTGGGAAAGATTGAGGGCAGAAGGAGAGGGAGTCAGAGGATGAAATGGGTTGATGGCATCACCAATGTAATGGACATGAATTTGGGCAAACCTTGGGAGATGGTGAGGGACAGGGAGGTGTAGAGTTCTGCAGCCTATGGAGTCACAATGAGTTGGACACAACTGGGTGACTGAACAAATAACTCTGCTAGCGTGGGTGTGGGTGGATGACAGCAAATGCTATTCATTTCTGATGTTATTTCCCATGATTCCATCCCCCATTCCTATTTCCCACACCACTCTTGCCCTCTTGGAGAAACTATTGCCATTTCGTATGTGAATTGGGACACCACATCACTTTCATAACTGGCCCAGCTACCTCTACTTGGGCTTCTGACTTACTTCCCACACTGTAACAAGTTTGATCTTTACATAATATTAATCTATTGTATTTAGTTTCTGATGAAAACCCCTAAGGATGTCTTCTGACTTTCCAGATAAATGAAGAATCTTCCATGTGAAACTGGGACACCTTACAGTAGAAGGCCTGCCTATATCTCCAGGCTTTGGTTTCTTTCAGGGTCTTTTTGGTCCATCCTACAGTTTTGGGGTCTTTTCTTACACAGATTTTTCATTTTTCTAGCATCAGCTCCAGCCTTGGTACCTTAAAGATCTCTTCCCCAAGGTAATGTTCTTCCTTCCATAGATGGCTATTAATCATTCACCAGTGTTGTCTTCACCACAAAATAACACCTTTGGTTGTTAAATACCACATCTTATTTAACCCTTTCATGACAACCCATTGATACAATGCTACACTTCACCCTTCTAATCCCACCAAGGAGGTACCATATCCTGCCTTCTATGACTGATTACATTTCCCCTTTCCTAGTAATAACTATCACACATATCTTGATTTGAACCCTATCCAATCTTAAAGAACAGGTTATCTGTTATCTTCTCTATGGAAATTTCTCCTCAAGTATTTTGTACTCTATTCATTTCTTCTCTATTTGTGTAATATTTACATAGAGTTGTACAGACATTTGCATATACATTTATTGTTTTCTGAGAGGTATATATCCAACTGGTCTCATCAATGAAGTGTAAAATCCATTTGTTATGGAGTTTTTTAAAAAATTGTGTACAACATTAATATCAGATTTAGAGTAGTCAGTAAATATACAATGAGGAATGACTGAAACAAGGAATGAAATTAACTAATCATTCTGTTCATTAAATAATCATTAGATGAGTTTCATTTTTTAGTTTTAATAAGCTATGTATGTTGTATTTTAAAAGTGTACATATACCTATTTATGTATATATATACACATACATAACACACAGTGTTATATACAGGAGAATATAATGCAGTTGGGTATATCGTTCCTTTAATTCTCTGTTTTATGCTTCTCTTCTTGTATCAGCTGCTCAGGCAACCACTTTGCCTTTTTGCATTTCTTAGGGATGGTTTCAGTCACTGCCTCCTGTACAATGTTACAAACCTCTGTCCATAGTTCTTCATACATGCTGTCTACCAGATCTAATCCTTTGAATCTATTTGTCACTTCCACTGTATAATTATAAGAGACTTGATTTAGGTTATACCTAAATGGTGTAATGGTTTTCCCTACTTTCTTGAATTTAAACCTAAATTTTGCACTAAGGGGTTGATGATCTGAACCACAGTCAGCTCCAAGTCTTATTTCTTTGATTGTATAGAGCATCTCCATTTGCATCTGCAAAGAATATAATCAATATCATTTTAGTATTGACCATCTGATGATGTCAATGTGTAGAGTTGTCTCTCATGTTGTTGGAAAACGGTATTTATATGATCAGTGTGTTTTCTTGGCAAAACTCAATAGAGACTTTGCCTTGTTTCATTTTGCAATCCAAGGCCAAACTTCTCTGATACTCTTGGCAATGCTTGACTTCCTAATTTTGCACTTCAATGCCCTATGTTGAAAAGGACATCTTTCATTTGTGCTAGTTCTAGAAGTTCTAGTAGATCTTCATAGAATGTCTAGCTTTAGCTTCTATGTTAGTAGATGGGCCATAGCCTTAAAGGACAAAAACTGCAAGGACATAACAGAAGGAAATGAGATTAAGAGAAGGCATTAAGAATACACTAAAGAATGTACAAAACAGTCTTAATGACCCAGAAAACAATGAAAGTGTGGTCAATCACCTAGAGCCAGATATCTTGGAATGTGAAGTCAGGTGGGCCTTAACAAGCATTACTACAAAGAAAGCTAAAGGTGATGGAATTCCAGATGAGCTATTTCAAATCCTAAAAAGATGATGTTCTTAAAGTGCCACATTCAACATGTCAACAAATCTGGAAAACTCAGCACTGGCCATAGGACTGGAAAAGGTAAATTTTCATTCCAATCTCAAAGAAAGTCAATGCCAAATACTGTTCAAGCTACTGTACAACTGCTCTGGTTTCACAAGCTAGCAAGGTAATGCTCAAAATCCTTCAAGCTAGGCTTCAACAGTATGTGAACCGAAAACTTCCAGATGTACAAACTAGGTTTAGAAAAGGCAAAGGAACCAGAAATCACATTGCCAATATCTGCTGGACCATAGAGAAAGCAAGGAAATTCCAGAAAGATATATACTTCTGTTTCATTGACTACACTAAAGCCTTTGACTGTGTGGATCACAACAAACTGGGTCTTAAAGAGATGGGAATACTAGACAATAATTACCTTCCTCCTGAGAAGCATATATGCAGGTCAAGAAGCAACTGTTAGAAGCAGACATAAAACAATTGATTAGTTTCAAATTGGGGAAGAAGTGCTTCAAGGCTGTACACTGTCATCCTGCTTATTTAACTTATCTGCAGAGCACATCATGTAAAATGCTGGGTTGGTTGAATCATAAACTGGGATCAAGATTGCCAGGAGAAATATCAACAACCTCAGATATGCATATATCACCCTTATGGCATACAGCCTTTTGATAAGATAGCCTTTTGATGATAGTGAAAGAGAAGAGTGAAAAAAACTGGCTTGAAATCCAACATACAGAGGACTAAGATCATGGCATCTGGTCCCATCATTTCACAGTAAATAGATGGGGAAAAAGTGGAAACAGTGACATATTTCATTTTCTTGGGCTTCAACATCACTACAGTGACTGCAGCCATAAAATTAAAAGACACTTGCTCCTTGGAAGGAAATCTATGCCAAAACTAGATAGTAGAATAAAAACAGAGACATCAGTTTTCCAACAAGGGTCCATATAGTCAAAGCTATGGTTTTTCCAGTACTCATGCATGAATGTGAGAGTTGGACCATAAAGAAGCCTGAGTGCTGAAGAATTGATGTTTTCAAATTGTGGTACTGAAGGAGACTATTGAGAGTCCCTTGGACAGAAAGGAGATCAAACAAGTCAATCATAAAGGAAATCAACTCCAAATATTAATTGGAAAGACTGACATTGAAGCTGAAGCTCTAATACTTTGGCCACCTGATGAGAAGAACTCACTTCTTGGAAAAATACCCTGATGCTGGGAAAGATTGAGGGCTGGAGGACAAGGGGACAACAGCAGATGTGATGATCAGATTGCATCACCTACTCAGTGGACATGAGTTTGAGCAAACTCCAGGAGGTAATGAAGATAGGGAATCCTGATGTGTTGCGGTGCATGAGGTTGCAAAGAGTCAGACACAATATAGCGATTGAACAACAACAACAACAACAATAGAATCCAGGATAAGATGCCTCCTCAGTGGGTTTATAAGAAGCAAATTTAGTTTCTAGTTTTCCATTCGTATTGCTTTGAAGTTTTAAGAACCACAATTTCTCAGATACACCTTTCCTGAGGCCATTTTATGCCTCAAGATTAGACAATTACAGTGGTGCAGTACTCTCTCACTAATAGACCTCTCAAGTGTTCTTCATGAGATTTCTTGATCTTTTTCAAACTGCCTTTACAGGAAACTGGGTGAATTAAATTACCAAAACTAGGACTTAACTGTTATAATATGGACTGCAGAATGTTATAAATTTCTTTGATATTTAAGTGGATACAGTGAACTGGGGTTTTCAAACTTTGGGTTACCCACAATTTAATAACTGGGGTGGTTGTTGACTCTCAGGCTGAAAACAAAATATCTCAGTTCAGTGTACTTTAAGAAATCTCCAGGATAACAATTCTAACACACATCTGATTCTCCACATGTGTAGTGCAGAGCATATTTTGAAAAATTCTAGAGATCATTTCAGAGAAAGCAATGGCAACCCACTCCAGTACTCTTGCCTGGAAAATCCCATGGGCAGAGGAGCCTGGTAGGCTGCAGTCGATGGGGTCGCTAAGAGTCAGACACGACTGAGCAACATCACTTTCAATTTTCACTTTCATGCATTGCAGAAGGAAATGGCAACCCTCTCCAGTGCTCTTGCCTGAAGAATCCTAGGGACGGGGGAGCCTGGTGTGCTGCCGTCTATGGGGTCGCACAGAGTCTGACATGACTGAAGTGACTTAGCAGCAGCAGCAGCAGCAGCAGCAGAGATCAGTTGGGCTTCCCAGGTGGTGCAGTGGTAAAGAATCCACCTTCAGATGCAGAAGATGCAAGAGACTCAGGTTCAATACCTGGGTCAAAAAGATCCCCTGGAGAAGGAAATGGCAACCCACTCCAGCATTCCATAGAAAGTTCCATGGATAGAGGAGCCTGGTGTGCTACATATAGCCCATGGCATCTCAAAAAATTCAGACATGACTGAGGACTGAGCATACACACTTGAAAGCAATTAGATAGAAAAATGTGTGTATGTAAGTAAAGTTACTAATCAGAAAAACTAAGCACTAGCAAATTGATCCTGTTTCTCCTACTATAAAAGACTCTTTTACATTCATTCATCAAGAAATTCTGAGTTTCAAAATTTCTGTCATTCTGTTCATATATACATGCCCACTGATAACTCCAGTTACAAAATTATCCATCTTCTATCAGAATTTTCATTCACCAAGTCATATAACATGCAGGATTTGATTTAATTAGTTGATTTGAATATACCAACTTTGCAATAAATTCAACATATTACTTTGTAATATAATCTAAATGGCTGAAGAGTGAATAGAATTGGTAACTTCAGATTGATCTCATAAACCAAATTAAGAGCCTATTTGCTTTCATTTTGTTACTTTCTTTTCCTAGCATTTTTTCTAGCTTTTTAGGTTTTCATTCTTATAACCCCTTTTATTACCCAGTTTCTGATATGACTAGTAGAGACCACACACACACATACACAAACACTTGAATCCAAAGACAAACTTATTGTACTATGTCTTATTTTAAAGTCTTACTAAATCACTGTTCTTGATTATTTTCATCAATGGTTTTGAACATTTCATTAAGGTTGGTATCATGTTGTTAAGTTCAGTTCACATCAGTCGCTCAGTCGTGTCCAACTCTTTGTGACCCCATGAACTGCAGCATGCTGGGCCTCCCTGTCTGTCACCAACTCCCGAAGTTTACCCAAGCTCATGTCCATTGAGTTGGTTATGCATTCCATCCACCTCATCCACTGTCATCCCCTTCCCCTCCCGCCCTCAATCTTTCCCAGCATCAGGGATTTTTCAAATGAGTCAGTTCTTTGCATCAGGTGGACAAAGTATTGGAGTTTCAGCTTCAACATCAGTCCTTCTGATGAACACCCAGGACTGATCTCCTTTAGGATGGACTGGTTGGCTCTCCTTGTAATCCAAGGAACTCTCAAGAGTCTTCTTCAACATCACAGTTCAAAAGCATCAATTCTTGGAGGCTCAGTTTTTTTTATAGTCCAACTCTCACATTCATACATGACTACTGGAAAAACCATAGCTTTGATGAGACAGACTTTGTTGGCAAAGTAATGTCTCTGCTTTTTAATATTCTGTCTAGGTTGGTCATAACTTTCCTTCCAAGGATTAAGCATCTTTTAATTTTATGGCTGAAATTACCATCTGTAGTGATTTTGGACCCCAAAAAATAAAGTCAGCCACTGTTTCCACTGTTTCCCCATCTATTTGTCTTGAAGTGGTGGGACCAGATGTCATGATCTTAATTTCCTGAATATTGAGCTTTAAGCCAACTTTTATACTCTCCTCTTTCACTTTCATCAGGGCCTCTTTAGTTCTTCTTCACTTTCTGCCATAAGGGTGATGTCATCTGCATATCTGAGCTAATTGATATTTCTCCCAGCAATCTTGATTTCAGTTTGTGATTCCTTCAGCCCAGAGTTTCTCATGATGTACTCTGCATATCAGTTAAATAAGTAGGGTGACAATACGCAATCTTGACATACTCCTTTTCCTATTTGGAACCAGTCTGTTGTTACTTATCCAGTTCTAAATGCTGCTTCCTGACCTGCATACAGGTTTTCGAGAGGCAGGTCAGGTGGTCTGGTATTACCATCTCTTTAAGAATTTTCCACATTTTGTTGTGATCCACACAGTCAAAGGCTTTGCCATAGTCAATAAAGCAGAAATAAATGTTTTCTGGAACTCTCTTGCTTTTTAGATGATCCAGCAGATGTTGGGAATTTAATCTCTGGTTCGTCTGCCTTTTCTAAAACTAGCTTGAACATCTGGAATTTCACAGTTCACGTATTGCTGAAGCCTGGCTTGGAGAATCTTAAGCATTACTTTTCTAGCATGTGAGATGAGTGCAGTCATGTTTTTGGATCATTGAAAAAGCAAAAGATTCCAGAAAAACATCTACTTCTGCCTTACTGACTATGCCAAAGCCTTAGACTGTATAGATCACAACAAACTGTGGAAAATTTGACCTGTCTCTTGAGAAATCTCTATCTAGGTCAGGAAGCAGCATTTAGAACTGGACATGGAACAACAGACTGGTTCAAAATAGGAAAAGGAGTATTTCAAGGTTGTTTATTGTCACATTGGTTATTTAACATATATGCAGAGTACATCATTAGAAATTCTGGACTGGATGAATCACAGGCTGGAAACAAGATTGCCGGGAGAAATATCAACAACCTCAGATATTCAGATGACACCACACTTATGGCAGAAAGTGAAGAGGAACTCAAAGCCTCTTGATGAAAGTGAAAGAGGAGAGTGAAAAAGTTGGCTTAAAGCTGAACATTCAGAAAACGAAGATCATGGCATCTGGTCCCATCATTCATGGCAAATAGATGGGGAAACAGTGGAAACAGTGTCAGACTTTATTTTGGGGGGCTCCAAAATCACTGCAGATGGTGACTGCAGTCATGCAATTAAAATATTCTTGCTTCTTGAAAGAAAAGTTATAATCAACTTAGACAACATATTAAAAAGCAGAGACATTACTTTGCCAACAAAGGTCTGTCTCGTCAAAGCTATGGTTTTTCCAGTGGTCATGTATGGATGTGAGAGTTGGACTATAAAAAAAAAAAAAAAGCTGAGCCTCAAAGAATTGATGCTTTTGAACTGTGGTGTTGGAGAAGACTCTTGAGAGTTCCTTGGACTGCAAGGAGAGCCAACTAGTCCATCCTAAAGGTAATAAGTCTTGAATATTCATTGGAAGGACTGACGCTAAAGCTGAAACTTCAATAATTTGGCCACCTGATGTGAAGAGCTGTCTCATTTGAGAAGACTGTAATGCTGGGCAAGATTGAAGGCCAGAGGAGAAGGGGATGACAGTGGATGAGATGGTTGGATGGTATAACTGACTCAATGGACATTAGTTTGAGTAAACTCAGGGAGTTGGTAATGGACAGGGAGGCCTGGCATGCTGAGGTTCATGGGGTCACAGAAAGTCAGACATGGACAGGACTGAGTGACTGAAATGAACTGGTAACATTAGTTATTGCTGAGCAGAAGATTGAATTGATACTGTGTGTTTTTTTTTTAAACATGGAGTTATAATCGACTCAATTCATTTGAATCATACTCCTCATTCACAGGAAATCAAATTTAACTTAATTGAAGTGAAATGTACATAGAATAAAATTTCGTGCACGGTAACTGTATATTTGCTGAGTTTTGAAAACTATGTACATATATTTAATTATCATCACATTTAATTTACAAAACACTGTCACTAGCCCCCAAATTTTCCTTTGCAATCTTCAATTTCAGTCATTCATCCTTCTTACACACTCTGTGCTGGGAAAATTACAGATATAACTGCACTCAGTTTGCACTTTAAAATATTCATATCATTATAATCATGTAATTTATATATTTTCATTCTTTTCTTTTTAGACTCAGTTTTATACTTTAAAGATGCAGTCATATTGTTTAGGTCAATGGTTTCCTGTGTTATTACTGAGTAGTATTCCATTATGTGGATGTACATTTTGTGTACATTTTCACATGCTGATGTGTATTTAGGTTGGGCACTTATAAATAAAATAACTATGAACATTTGTTTACAGTATCCCAGCTGGTAAAGAATCTGCCTGCAATGCAAGAGACCCCTGGGTAAAGAAGTTCCCCTGGAGAAGGGATAGGCTACCCACTCCAGTATTCTTGGGCTTCCCTGGTGGCTCAGATATTAAAGAATCCACCTGCATTGTGGGAGACCTGGGTCAATCCTGGGTTGGGAAGATCTCCTGGAGTAGGGCATGGTAACCCACTCCAGTATTCTTGGCTGGAGAATCCACATAGACTGAGGATCCTGGCAGGCTACAAAAAAGCAGCCATGACTGAGAGATTAAGCATAGCACAGCACACATGAACATTTGTGAACAAGTCTTTGTTTGATGATGTTTTTATTTCTATTAGGGAGATCATCTAGGAGTAAGATTACTGAGCTATATACTAAATGTATATTTACCTTTATGGGAAACTGGTAATTTCCTATGTGATTGTACTGTTTTACATTCCCACAAACAAATGTGAATGGTTCACTTACTCTATATCCTGATTGTAATATAGACAATCTTTTTAATTTTAGCAATTCTAATGGTTATATGGTAGAATCTCACTACAGTTTTAATCTGAATTTCTCCGATGATTGATGATGATGAAACCTTAGTGCATATTGGTTATTTATATATATTTTCTGGAAATATCTATTCATATTTTTGCCTAATTTTATGGGGCTCTTTGTCTTATTTTGGGGTGAAAGAGTGTTACTGACAAAATTCTATGTTTTTTTTTTCTTTTGATTATTAAAGTTTTCAAAAAACAGAAGCTTCTAATTTGGAAGAAGTTAGATTTATTTACTTTTTCTCTTATGGTTCATGGCTTTTATATCTAAGACATATTTGCCTACTCTAAAATTACAATCATTTTATCTTATACTTTATATTAGACATTTTATAGTCTTAGCTTTAATATTTTAATTTTATATTCATTTTAATTTGAACTTTGTATGTATGTGAGGTAGGGGTCAAGATTTGATTTCTCATATAGATATCCAAATGTTCCAGTGCTATTTGTTAGAGCTATTATTTACTGTTGAATTACTTATTAAATTACTTTGTCAACTGCGAAAAAAAAAAAATGTCATTTGACCATATATGAATTGGTCTATTTTTAGACTCTCAGTTCTGATTTATTGATCTATATGTCTAACAATCACATTGTCTTAAAAGTTTTCTTCAATCAAGATCCAAACTAAGTAATTAATTTGTATTAGGTGTTGTATCTCCTTAAATTTATTTCATAGGATGTTTTAGTATTATGGAATATGTTCTCTATCTTGAATATGTCCAGTAAAATAACACTGAAACACAAAGAATTTATTGGATTCAGATTCAACTTTTAATTAATAAACTAGAAAATTTATAGCATGCTATAAACTTCAATAATTAATCAAGAGAAAGTTGACTTTTATTTACTACTTCATTATTGGTATAATTCTATATTTAGTAATTTGAGTTGAAGAATTTATAGTTATTTTGGTTTTAGGTATCAAGGGAATAAAAAGCTCTGAAAATCTCAAAGAAGATATAAATAATTATAAGCAAAAAAAAAGTGTTAAAAAAAATAAAACCTTCTGAAGACAGAAACTGGTCAGCAGATGTGATCCTTGATTCTGGAGGACATGACCCACAGTTGGAGGTGTGAAATCTCTTCAGAGAAGTTAGAAATGTTTCTGGGGCAATATTGGATAGCAGTTGGGTTGAATATTGTTTGTTACTCAGTATTTACCTCTTTTGGACATCAATAAAATAACATTTTTTAACATTTAAAGTAATATTTTAAAATCAAGGTTAGCTCCCACAATATCCAAGTTAGAATACACAGTCATGCATTAAAGAACAACTAAATATGTGCTAATGGCATTTTGATATCCAAATTATCACTTTTGATACATATATGAGCAGCTACATTACTTGCAAGTCCTGGGGTGAAATTAAAGTGCAGATCCCCTTGCTAAAACAATATTAAGAATTTCAAGATTAAACAGTAATGTGCCAAACCAGGTGTGAGCCCTTCCTTACAAATATGAGGTCATATTCTATTGCTAGGGTTACCTTTCCATGAAGCTGGCACTGAATTCGTTCACTGTTTGTTGTTGTTCAGTTGCTCAGTCATGTCTGACTCTTTACGACCCCATGGACTTCAGAATGCCAGGCCTATCTGTCCTTCACCATTTCGTGGAGTTTGCTCAAACTCATGCACATTGAGTAGATGATGCCATCAAATCATCTCATCCTCTGTCATCCCTGTCTCTTCCCGCCTTCAAACTTCTCCAACATCAGTCTTTTCCAGTGAGTGTCTCTTTGCATCAGTTGGCCAAAGTATTCAAATGTCAGAAACAGCCCTTCCAATGAATATTCAGAGTTGATTTCCTTTAGGATTGACTGTTGTGATCTCTTTGCCGTCCAAAGGATTCTCAAGCATCTTCTCCAGCACTACAGTTCATAGCATCAGTTCTTCAGTACTCAGCCTTCTTTATGATTCCACTTTCACACCCATACATGATTACTTGACAAAAATGTAGCTTTGACTATATGGGCCTTTGTCAGCAAAGTAATGCCTCTACTATTTACTACATTATCTAGGTTTGTCATAGCTTTTCTTCCAAGGGGCAAGTGTCTTTTAATTTTGTGGCTACAGTCACTGTCCTTAGAGATTTTGGAGCCCAAGAAAACAAAGTCTGGTACTATTTCCATTGTGTCCCCATCTATATGCCATGAAATGATGAGACTGGATGCCATGATCTTCATTTTTTAAATGTTCAGTTTTAAGCCTGCTTTTTCACTCTCCTCTTTTACCTTCATCAAGAAGCTCTTTAGTTCCTCTTAGCTTTCTGCCATGGAGAAGGAAATAGCAACACACTCCAATATTCTTGCCTGGAGAATCCCAGGGACAGAGGAGCCTGGTGGGCTGCTGTCTGTGCTGTTGCACAGAGTCAGACATGTGGTTTAGCAGCAGCAGCAGCAGCAGCCTTCTGCCATAAGGGTGGTGTCATGTGCATATCTGACATTGTTGATATTTTTCCTGGCAGTCTTGATTCCAGCTTGTGATTTATCCAGCCCAGCATTTCACATGATGTACTCTGCAAATAAGTTAAATAAGCAGGGTGACAGTATACACACTTGACATACTCCTTTCCCAGTTTGGAACCCGTCCATTGTTCCATGTCCGGTTCTAACTGTTGCTTCTTAACCTGCATACAGATTTCTCAGGAGGCAAGAGAGGTGGTCTGGTATTCCCATCTCTTGAAGAATTTTCCACTTTGTTGTGATCCACACAGTTAAAAGTTTAGTGTAGTCAATGAAGCAGATTTTTTTTTTTCTGGAATTCTCTAGATTTTTGTGTGATCCAATGCATGTTGGCAATTTGATCTCTTATTCCTCTGCCTTTTCTAAATCCAGCTAGTACATCTGGAAGTTCTCAGTTCGAGTACTGTTGAAGCCTGGCTTCAAGAATTTTGAGCATTTACTTGCTAGCATATGAAATGAGTACAATTGTGCAGTTGTTGAGCATTCTTTGACATTGTCTTTCTTTGGGATTGGAATGAAAACTGAGCTTTTTCAAGCCCTCTGGCCACTGCTGAGTTTTCCAATTTGCTGGTATGTTGAATGTAGGACTTTAATAGCATCATCTTTTAGGATTTGAAATATCTCAGTTCAGCTGGAATTCCATCACCTCCACTAGCTTTGTTCATTGTGATGCTTGCTATGGCTCACTTGACTTCCCATTCCAAAATACTGGACTCTAGGTGAATGATCACACCATTGTGGTTATCTGAGTCATTAAGATCTTTTTTGTTAACCCCATTTTTAACAAGTGAATAAACTTCAGAAGTTTAAGTTTGATTCCAAAAGGTGATGAAACTAAAGTTTTGAAGCTGGAGAGTAGAGTCTTTCTTATTCTAATAAAATGTCTGACTCTGAGAAATGTGTTATAAACACCATAGCTTATAATATAATAATAAGTTGTGGAAAGTAAGGAGGGTAAAATGGGCAAGAGTGGGTAAAAAAAAAATAGTTCTGAACATCTTTGGTGCAGTTTTAAATTTTGAGAACTAACCATGTGTTCAACAACCAGTTATGAGGCACATTAGATGACTTAGACTTCCCTAGTGGCTCAGACAGTAAAGAATCTGCCTGCAAGGAGACCCAGATTCAATCCCTGGGTCAGGAATATTCCCTGGAGAAGGGAATGGATACCCACTCTAGTATTCTTCCCTGGAGAATTCCAAGAACAGAGTAGCCTGTTGGGCTATAGTCCTTAGGGTTGCAAAGAGTCTGACATGAATGAGCAACTAACACTTGGGTGACTGGTTAATAAATTTGAACATTATACTCTAGACCAGCATTCTTGATGCATGTGTCACCTACATCCGAATTGCTTAGGGTTCATGTTAAAATTCAGATTCCTTGGTCCTCAAGTAGACATATAGGACCAGCCACTAAGGAATCTGTCCTGGGAACAAGTATGCTTAACAGACCTTCTGAGTGGTAATTGTGTGGTTTTCAAAATCAGCAACTCTGGACTCAAAATCTGCCTTCATTATTACAGATGTCCAGAGTTCTTCATCTTAGCTCCAGCCTCGTTCCAGATCAGGTAAAAAGCACAGAGTGCAGAAAATAACTGGGACTTCCCCAGTGGCTCAATGGTAAAGAATCCATCTACAATGCAGAAGATACAGGAGACATGGGTTTGATCTCTGGGTCGGGAAGATCCCCTGAAGAAAGAAATGGCAACCCATTCCAGCATTCTTGCTGGGAAAGTCTTATGGACAAAGGAGCCAGGCATGCTACAGTTCATAGAGTTGCAATGAGTCAGACATGACTGAGCATGTGTGGAAAACAGTAAAGACTGTGACATTACTTTGCATTGGGGTAAAACTGATTAATAATGTTATGATAGTTTCAGGTGAACAGCAAAAAGACTCAGTTATACGTATACATGTGTCTGTTCTCTGCCAAACTCCCCTCCTACATAATGTTGAGCAGAGTTTCCTGTAATATATAATAGGTCCTTGTTGGTTATCTATTTTAAACATGGCAGAATGCACAAGACCATGACATTTTAATGAATGGTTAATATTACAAATATATAAAACCAAAGTAGACAATGAGGGAATAGCAACAGTGAAAAAATAAAGAAGAGAAAGAAAACCAATAAAAGAGAACTCAAAATTTTCTAAGTGTATCTGGCCAAAATACACTGATAGACTAAGCAGATTTTAGTATAAATGCTTAGATAAAAGTGAAGGGAACAAAACTCTTCTGAAAGTGATATCTGCAGGGACAAATTTTATTCCACTGAATTTTGCAGAATTTCCTCTACAACAATACTTCAAGTGCTAAAGAATTCCTTCATCACTTTCTTCAAAACATATTTATTTTTATTCAATTTTCTCAAAAAGGAAAATAAAAATATTGATAAGAAAGGAAAAACAAAACAAAATAAGCACATACAATCACACTCATAGCAGAACCTTTGGCTCTGTTACACAGATTCTTTAGCTCTGTCACCGTGCCTGCCTTTGGAGTTTCCTACAATCACTGTGAAGAACACAGGAGAGAATGTTTGTCTACCCAATGTGGAATCAAACACTCAGCCTCTCCTCAGAGAGGCTTCTTTGGCAGTAACATGTGGATCTGCTCCAGGACGGGCAGATTTCCGTTCCCTGGAGAGATGTGAGAATGCAAAGGGCAGGGAAGATTGGCAAAAATACTGACTTTGATATTTCATCATTTCATATTTCTAAAGAGAAGAAATGCACTGACAATTGCACCTTTCTAATCATATGTTACTAGAGGTTCCCAGAACAGTACACATACCAGAGACGGCAATACCAACAAAGCCCCCAGCAGATTGGTTTATATTTGAGCAAAGTAATCAGCAGCATTGTTACTTCTCTCTCTGCTTGATTTCTCTGTTCCTCTATTTGGGTAGTGCTGTACCTTTTCCTATTACAGAACTTCTTAACTTCTAGCTATTTGCAGATGTATTTTTCACCTCATTGGTCCTTTCCAGCTTCCCTGACTGTTGCAATCCAAAAGGTTCCAAGCAGCACCTCAACTTTTTTTTTTTTTTTCCTTTCCCACCACTGGTTCTGATAACAGAGATTTCACCTGGGGAAAAAGATGGGATATTAATCAATGCTTGGCAAAATACACTGATCTGAGAATGATATCATTTTGCTTGGGGTTGTAAAATCTGTGGGAAGAGGATTGTAAAGAGAAAGAAGGACATTTAAAAGGGTAGCTGGAAAAAGCTTACATGAAGCTTCCTCTGCTTCTTATTCTTAATTTTTTAAAATTGTGTGAGAGTTTGACTCGTAAGTTTTATGATTGAACAATAAATGTTTTTGATTAAAATAACATGATATGCAATATTTTAATTTTTGTTGGATCACTTTCCAATGGTTTCTTTCTTGTTTTAGTTAGCTATTTGGCTATTAAGGCTAATACAAATAATTAAAACTTATTCTGTTAAAAAAATTGGCTTATTCCACTAATAACATCTGTAATTACCTTTCTATCATGTGCAGCTATTCTATGTACCATTCAAAGTCATTCTCACCTCTCAGTAAGGCCGTGTATGGAGTTATTAATTCCTCCCCTTGAGGCTTTGCATCCCATGTTAGGGAACTTAACCATACTTGTTAGGATTTGTAATTGAATATCTGCTTCTCACATAAAAAGTTTAAATTTTGTTTATTTCACATGTTGACCTCCTGTGAAGGACATAGGCTTTGGCTTAGCAGATTTCATGTTCAACGTTTTGTTGTTGTAGTTGCTGTTATGGTTTTTTCACTTAGAATTATGACCCTTAGTTGCAACTGAAATAGCACAGTTTGGCTTTTGTGGTTTGCTTTGCAGACATCTTTGCCAATAGGATCCCCAGCTATTTATTCCTCACATAGGCATGACTTCTAAAACCATTCCCTCTCTCCATATCAAAACCTCTCTTGGACTTTGTTTTCCTGCCTAATCCTTACTTATGTATGAAAATAGAAATTGCACCTAATTCTTTGGTCATTATAAAGCTAAAACAGAATGATATTTTGTTTAAGACATGTCTCACACATGGTAAGCCCTCAACATATGTATAACATACAGAGTAAATATCCAACTAATGGCATTATTTGGAATATTATCTGATCTCAAAATCATTCTTAATTAGACAAAGTGCAGCCTTAAAAACACTTTGAAGGTAATAATCCTTATTTCCCACCATCTCAAAGAGACATGCCACCCCAAAATCCACTGGAAACCATCCATCACGACGGAGCTCTATCCAACCTCTAGTTTGTCAGGAAGCAGGATGGAGAATTTGACTTTTGATGAGTTCTTTCAATTCCTATTTATGTGCAGGATGCCCTTGAGAGTTGTGGAAGTAGGCCTGGAGCCCCCTTCTTGGGTCAAAATGCAGTGATTACAAGAACTGTAATCCATTGTTTTGTAGTGCTCCTGTTGTACACTCTTTACCATGGTTAGAATTTCAAGGTTGTCTCACAAAAGAACCACACACACATACACAAACATTACAAAAATGAGAAAACCAAATCCAGGCCAGGCACAAAAGAATATTAGCAGCCTATCCAATTTAATTTTCTATCAAAGAACCCTTAAACAAACAAAAAAACAGGTCTAACCAATCAGCTTCCCTGGTGGTTTAGACAGTAAAGAATCCACTTTCAATATGGGAGACCTGTGTACAATCCCTGGGTTGGGAAAACCCTTTGGAGACAAGAATGGCTACCCATTCCAGTATTCTATCCTGGAGAAGTCCATGGATAGAGAAGCCAGGCAGGCTACAGTCCATGGGATTCCAAACAGTTGGACACCACTGAGTGACTTTCACTTTCAGACAATCAGAAAATAGTTTGAGTGAGTTTTTCAGAAAATATCATCTGCACCCTGGAGAAGAGGAAATAGGAGGCAGTGAGTTATATTTCTAAGGCCCTGACACCTGACAATGCAAAGATGCACTGAATGCAGTACTTCTTGCACCATCTGTTTCACCTCACCATAAATCCAAGAAAAGCCCTAACTTTGGACCATGCACCAGAAGACTGTGGCAAGATGCACATGGGAAGACTCTCCAGGGTTGTGGGCCAGAGACATGAGAGGTGGGTGTTTCCTTCCTATCACTAGCTTTGTTCAGTAACACAGGTAAACATGTATGGACACTTAAACTATGTATCAAACTCCATTTACAATGTTGTAAAGTCTCCCTTTAGTTGTCCCTTGGCCTTAGTGATGAACCACTGGCCCCTTCCTTAAAGGCAAGACTTGGAAAGAGGTCTGCATAGCCCTTAGAAGTAACCTGAGTTTGTTTGAAAAGATAATCTCAAGGTCCTAGATAAGTGATGAGTGGTCTAGAAGAGAAATCGGGCTCCAAATGAGCACATCTGTGCAACTTCATGGATGCCTCCCACTGTGCAGAGGTACATGTGAGAGAATGGTCAGAAAAGTTCTCTGAAATACTAGGGTCACAGTTTAGAGTTCTACCTGCCTGAGACTAATGTGACACCACTCATCAACATCTACTGGGTTAGTCTATGGAGGAGGTAAATTTCATGCCAGTTTCAAGGAAGAGAAGATATGATGAATACTTTGAGAGTCTAAAAAACTAGATTATACCAAACTCAAAAGAAATATTGATGTGATGAGAAGTCCTTTCCATCTGACAATCTAAATCTCATTCATGTTTTAGAGACAGAGACCAAAAAGGTTGGGGAAGAATTTGGGCTCTCTGGGAGACTCTGCTGGGGAACTTTAGAAGCAGCATTGACTGCAGGAGAGGGAGAGAAATGTGTTAACAGTCTTCAGGGAAGGTAGTATTTCTGCAACAGATGGGCTGACTGAATTTTTTTTAATGATGATTTTATGCCTCTGGCAGAAGTTTTCAATATAATTTAGGAAAGAGAGAAAACAGCATAGAGACAATTGATGCTGTTCTTTAAGACTGAGAAAAAGACATCGACAATTAGAGTTGTTAGTAGCGTTTGGCTGAAAACATAAAATATTTGTGAAATTTTTATGAAAAGACTTGCCATAGAAATTGGTGGAATGAAGCCAGGTTTCAAAGTCACATTATATTGGATCAGCTGCAGAATATGAAATTCCCTGAAAGGGAAGGGCCACCAAATTGAGTAAAGCCAGTGTCTTTCATTAACCCTCTGATGTATTTTACTTTATTACTTTGTGTCCCTGCTGATGGTTTTCTCTAGACCTCCTAAATATATACTTTTCTATCCATTCTCTCAAAAAAGTTTCTGAAAGATTTCTTTACTTTGAACCTGCAATCATTAAGCATTTTTAGCTGCTCCTCACCAGTTGCATTTGAATTTCATACTCCTTAAAGCAACTCAAAAAATGACCCCCGATATCTGGCCTTGATCAATTTTTCTAGCTTCATTTCTCAACTATCTCCCCTAAATAATCCATGGGAAATTTTTCTCTAAAATGACATGCTCTTCTAAACTTTTGTGCCTCTGTACTTCTATCCCTCTTACCTGGATCACTTCTTCCTTCCATACTTGCTCTTGATTAACTTTGATTTATCTATTAACACTTATTAAAACAACACATAAACAAAAAACAAGCAAACAAAAACAATTCATCTTCTCTCATGAGTAAAATAACTCCCTAAATAGAAGTGATTATTTCTTCCCCTGTGTGTCCATACACTGGATCCATTCCTCAGTATGGTAGTGTTCTTGCTGGGTAGGTCTGCTTGTTCACCTTCATTATTTTCCTCTAAGTAAAGCCAACTCCCTCCCTTTACATTTCAAATGGATGCTAAAGTTACTTATATCCCAGGATAACAAAATAACATTTGGTAGAAGAAAACCTCATGTATTTTTTCTCTCTTTTTAAGAATGAGATTTTTTTTTTTTTTCCCTGCAGAGTCTCATTAACCAATCTACCTATTAGGTCACATGCTTACTCCAAAACCAATCACTGTCAAGTGTTCTGGAATTAAAACATTTAAATAACTTGGAACAGTGGTATCTTCCCTGAGGAGTATGTAGCTGTAGAAAAGCAGAATCCTTTTGAGAAAGTAGAATAGGGAATGAGAATTGAGATTGGCAACCAACAGTTTTTACTCCAAAAGGAAAGTGGTTCAATTCAAATGGGCTTCACTAATATTGTAGCCTATATAGGTACTATAATTATATCATATGTAGGTATTATAATTATAAAATTAAAATAAATAAGGAAAACAAAACAAAATAAAGTATACTAGAGAATGCTATAATAAGAAGAAATGAATTTTAACCCAGAAGAACTTGACTTTTAAGATGTAATCTGAGCTCTGAACTAGAAATCATCTAATATTTGCAACTATGTTTCTCTTATAACAACACTTGAACCTGATACCATGGTTTGGAGATGTCATCTTGATCTCTTATGATTATTCTTAAAGGACAACTCTCAAAATCTTTGACTTCTGGTCAATAATAATAAAATAATAAAAGCCAATAATAATAAAATAAAAATAAAATAAATAATAAAAATAATAAAAGCCAAAGGAAGGATGATTTAACTTAGGAAAAAGATAAATGTTTTAAAAGTTGAAAATTGAAACTTCACATTAGTCATCTCAAAAATTCCTTAATTTCACAGAAACAGCTGAAAAAAATTGTATGGTGCTATGCAGAAATATTCTGAGGGAAACGTGTATCATTTACATTGGAATTTCAGGAATTCATTGTGAAGGTTCTTATAAAATTGGGATCAGTATAAACATTAATAAGAGTCTCATACCACATTCATAGGCAAGATCACCCAGGCCTTAGATTCGTAATAACCAAGAGCTTGTCTCACAGCATTGGACTGAGTACTGGAAGAAGATCAAAGGATATTCCTAAGGGAAAATAACAACAATAACAAAAATACGTGATAAGGTGCTGTGATACACAGTATAAATGAAGAATGTTGCTTTTTTGTGTCCTCAGTTATCATTACTGTTGTTTATATGTTTTCATTTGTTTTCTGATGAAAGTGCAGGCGGCGGTAGCAGGCTGTCACACTAAGTGCAGGCTGCAGCAGTGGGCCGGTACACTAAGCGCGGCGGAGAGCTACCCCACGTCTGAAGTCAGGGACAGCTGCCCAGAGTGCCAGGCTGCGATGTCGCAGGAACGGCCGGAAGTAGCCACCCGGCATTGGAGGTCAGGGGAGGCAGCAGAGAGGAGCTACTTCGCATCCCAGGTCAGTGGCGGCCGGGAGGAGACAGCCCACGTCCGAGGTCAGGAGCGGCCAGGAGAAGCCACCTCATGCCCGAAGCCAGGGGCGGTGACCCTGAGGAGTCACCCCAAGCCTGAGGCCAGGGCCGGCGGCAGGGAGGAGCAACCTGAGGAGCAGTGGCTGAGCAAGCACAGGAGGGCCTAGAGGAGCTTTCTGACGTTGAAGGTCAGGAATGGCGGCGGTAAGGAGATACCCCTCGTCCAAGGTAAGGAGCAGTGGCTGGGCTTTGCTGGAGCAGCCATGAAGAGATACCCCATGACCAAGGTAAGAGAAACCCAAGTAAGATGGTAGGTGCTGCAAGAGGGCATCAGAGGGCAGAAACACTGAAACCATACTCAAAGAAAACTAGTCAATTTAATCACACTAGGACCAGAGCCTTGTCTAACTCAATGAAACCAAGCCATGCCTGCGGGGCAACTCAAGATGGGTGGGTCATGGTGGAGAAGTCTGACAGAATGTGGTCCACTGGTGAAGGGAATGGCAAGCCACTTCAATATTCTTGCCTTGAGAACCCTATGAACAGTATGAAAAGGTAAAATGATAGGATACCGAAAGAGGAACTCCCCAGGTCATTAGGTGCCCAATAGGCTACTGGAGATCAGTGGAGAAATAACTCCAGAAAGAATGAAGGGATGGAGCCAAAGCAAAAACAATCCCCAGCTGTGCATGTGACTGGTGATAGAAGCAAGATCCGATGCTATAAAGAGCAATATTGCATAGGAACCTGGAATGTCAGGTCCATGATTAAAGGCAAGTTGGAAGTGGTGAAACAAGCGATGGCAAGGGGGAACGTCGATGTTCTAGGAATCAGTAAACTAAAATGGACTGGAATGGGTGAATTTAACTCAGATGACCATTGCATCTACTACTGTGGGCAGGAATCCCTCAGAAGAAATGGAGTAGCCATCATGGTCAACGAAAGAGTCCGAAATGCAGTACTTGGATGCAATCTCAAAAATGGCAGAATGATCTCTGTTCATCTCCAAGGCAAACCATTCAATATCACAGTTATCCAAGTCTATGACCCAACCAGTAACACTGAAGAAACTGAAGTTGAAAGGTTTTATGAAGATCTACAAGACCTTTTAGAACTCACACCCAAAAAAGATGTCCTATTCATTATAGGGGACTGGAATGCAAAAGTAGGAAGTCAAGAAACACCTGGAGTAACAGGCAAATTTGGCCTTGTAATGCATAATGAAGCAGGGCAAAGACTAATAGAGTTTTGCCAAGAAAATGCACTAGTCATAGCAAACACCCTCTTCCAACAACACAAGAGAAGACTCTACACATGGACATGACCAGATGGTCAACACCGAAATCAGATTGATTATATTCTTTGCAGCCAAAGATGGAGAAGCTCTATACAGTCAACAAAAATGAGACCAGGAGCTGACTGTGGCTCAGATCATGAACTCCTTATAGCCAGATTCAGACTCAAATTGAAGAAAATAGGTAAATCCTCTATACCATTCAGGTATGACCTAAATCAAATCCCTTATGATTATACAGTGGAAGTGAGAAATAGATTTAAGGGCCTAGATCTGATAGATAGAGTGCCTGATGAACTGTGGAATGAGGTTCGTGACATTGTACAGGAGACAGGGATCAAGACCATCCCCATGGATAAGAAATGCAAAAAAAGTAAAATGGCTGTCTGGTGAGGCCTTACAAATAGCTGTGAAAAGAAGAGAAGTGAAAAGCCAAGGAGAAAAGGAAAGATATAAGCATCTGAATACAGAGTTCCAAAGAATAGCAAGAAGAGATAAGAAAGCCTTCTTCAGCAATCAATGCAAAGAAATAGAGGAAAACAACAGAATGGGAAAGACTAGAGATCACTTTAAGAAAATGAGAGATACCAAGGGAACATTTCATGCAAAGATGGGCTCGATAAAGGACAGAAATGGTCTGGACCCAACAGGAGCAGAAGATATTAAGAAGAGGTGGCAAGAATACACAGAAGAACTGTACAAAAATTTTCTTCACTACCCAGATAATCATGATGATGTGATCACTAATCCAGAGCCAGACATCCTGAAATGTGAAGTCAAGTGGGCCTTAGAAAGCATCACTACGAACAAAGCTACTGGAGGTGATGGCATTCCAGTTGAGCTGTTTCAAATCCTGAAAGATGATGCTGTGAAAGTGCTGCACTCAATATGTCAGCAGATTTGGAAAACTCAGCAGTGGCCACAGGACTGGAAAAGGACAGTTTTCATTCCAGTCCCAATGAAAGACAATGCCAAAGAATGCTTAAACTACCACACAATTGCACTCATCTTACATGCTAGTAAAGTCATGCTCAGAATTCTCCAAGCCAGGCTTCTGCAATATGTGAACCGTGAACTCCCTGATGTTCAAGCTGGTTTTAGAAAGGGCAGAGGAACCAGAGACCAAATTGCCAACATCTGCTGGATCATGGAAAAAGCAAGAGACTTCAGGAAAAGCATCGATTTCTGCTTTATTGACTATGTCAAAGACTTGACTGTGTAGATCACAATAAACTGTGGAAAATTCTGAAAAAGATGGGAATACCAGACCACCTGACCTGCCTCTTGATAAATCTGTATGTAGGTCAGGAAGCAACGGTTTGAACTGGACATAGTAACAACAGACTGGTTCCAAATAGGTAAAGGAGTACATCAAGGCTGTATATTGTCACCTTGTTTATTTAACTTATATGCAGAGTACATCATGAGAAACGCTGGACTGGAAGAAACACAAGCCAGAAGCAAGATTGCTGGGAAAAATATCAATAACATCAGATATGCAGATGACACCACGCTTATCGCAGAAAGTGAAGAGGAACTAAGAAGCCTATTGATGAAAGTGAAAGAGAAGAGTGAAAAACTTGGCTTAAAGCTCAACATTCAGAAAACGAAGATCATAGCATCTGGTCCCATCACTTCATGGGAAATAGATCGGGAAACAATGGAAACAGTGTCAGACTTTAGTTTTTTGGGCTCCAAATCACTGCAAATGGTGACTGCAGCCATGAAATTAAAAGATGCTTGCTTCGTGGAAGAAAAGTTATGACCAACCTAGATAATATATTCAACAGCAGAGACATTACTTTGCTGACTAAGGTCCGTCTAGTCAAGGCTATGGTTTTTTCTGTGGTCATGTATGGATGTGAGTTGGACTGTGAAGAAGGCTGAGCCCCAAAGAATTGATGCTTTTGAATGGTGGTGTTGAAAAAGGCTCTTGAGAGTCCCTTGGACTGCAAGGAGATCCAACCAGTCCATTCTGAAGGAGATCAGCCCTGGGATTTCTTTGGAAGGAATGATGCTGAAGCTGAAACTCCAGTACTTTGGCCACCTCATGTGAAGAGTTGACTCATTGGAAAAGACTCTGATGCTGGGAGAGATTGGGGGCAGGAGGAGAAGGGTCGACTGAGGATGAGATGGTTGGATGGCATCACGGACTCAATGGAAGTGTGTCTGAGTGAACTCTGGGAGATGGTGATGGACAGGGAGGCCTGGCGTGCTGCCATCCATGGGGTCGCAAAGAGTCGGACACGACTGAGTGACTGAACTTAACTTGTGTTCTGATTCCTTCTTTATTACATAGAAGATGTCGTGCTGGTAGTTAAATTTGCTATGGAATCCATAGTTCATAGTTGATCTGGATACATCTGGGTGGGATTTGTTTGAGTCAGAAGAAAGATACACAACATATGGAGAGTATTGATTCCAAGACCAACAGGAATTAAACGAACCTGTGATATTCCCCATGGGTAAAGTAAATGGAGATGTGTTTAAATTGTCTCTCTGTTAGAAGGCAATGGTTGTGTTTATGTTTGTTTTCAGGGGTCGAGTTAAGACAGGAACATCCTTGAAACTATACATACAGGAAGAGAAAATTCAGTGAGATAAAGGATATAGTGTCTGCATTTCTACTCTTGAGAAAGAATCAAATATGTGAGCTTTACTGCTGGATGATCAGAACAGCAGAGACAAACTGGAGCCATCTCAGGCAGATTAGACCCTATAGTTATCCAAGTTGTGTTCCAAATCTCGTTCTTTATGAATCCACCCTATACACAAACCAGTGCTGGTGAAATAAATATTGAAGTGTTCTTAAAGCAGAAATTATCACTGATTGAATCAGAATCAGATGCACTTGTGATTCAAAGATAACTGGACCAGATTCTGCACGATGAGCAGTAATGTGTTCAGGCATACAAGACTTCAGCAAGTACTGGTAAAGGTAATTAAAAAAATCAATCAGATCAGCTTCTTCTGTACCCTGGCCCAGAGAGATGAAGAATTTTGAATAGGCAAGAAATGGGCAGAAAACCAAGAGAAACGAATGCACAGTGAAACAAGTGAAATTCCTCTGCCTACCTGTTTCAAGAATGGGAATTGTGTTGAAGCTGGGATCGAGAATGGATTCATAATCAGAAATTTCACTAAGTGTTCTCCTTGGTAAATAAAAACAAAGAAATACTAAACAGTGGATTTAAATTTTGATGGGCCAAAAACAACAACAAAAAAGCACTATAGATAATCCCTCGAATAAAAATGTTCACATTAAAACAGCTAAATTGTGTACTTTAAAATGTCCTGGATGATACTTCACTCCATACTGTATCAAGTATAGTGAGAGATTTCTTGGGACAAGCAACTGAATCCAGGACAAAACACAAAACATTGGTGAGATACTGACCTTTCATTTAGAGGATGCATATATTTACGGATATCTCTTTGTGTATGTATATTTATGTACATATATATGCTTATCTCATTTAACAAGGAGCTATGGAGAGAAAATTACTTGCTCTCACAGCATGTTGCCAGGAGTTTTAGGAGATATACTAAGAGAAAATTTGTCCTCTAACTTCTTTTCTTAAGGCTGTTTGGATCATTCATATCACAAAGAGAGACAAATAATCATGGCAAACATAAGCAAGAGGATAAAGTTATCAAATTATACAATCAGGGGTTCTTAGACTTAGAAGGGAATCCAGGGGTCATCTCAATGGATATGAGTGAAAGTGAAAGTGTTAGTCACTCAGTCTTATCCAACTCTTTGCAACCCATGGACTGTAGACTGCCAGGCCCTTCTGTCCATGGACTTGTCCAGGCTAGAATAGTAGAGCGGGTTGCCATTTCCTTCTCCAGGGGATCTTCCCAACCCAGAGATCAAACCTGGGTCTCCTGCATTGCAGGCAGTTTCTTTACCATCTGAGCCATTAGGGAAGTCCCCAATAGGTGTACATGGAATGAATAATTGGATTAGTGAATGAAAGAGCCAGTGAATCTAATAAGAACTTTGTTGAATGAATACATGTTATTATTGCCTTGAATTGTTGTTTACTTTTCAACTATGCTCACATGCACATCTGTACTTACCTCTCAGTTTTTGCATAATGCTTTATGTATGAGACATAGTTAAAAAGTTCTTGGTACAATTTTATGAAATTTGCACTGTCAGAAGATACCCGAGGCAAATGGGGAGAAATACATATTTATGTATTTTTTCATCAATCAATCAGTAAAGAATTGTTGAATGCTCAGTAAGTGGTAAAAGTGGAAGACAGTATAGAACAAACTGTGTATTTGTGGATAAACATCAAATGGATTTTTTTTTTCTGAATTTGCATATTTGGAAAAAAATCTGAGCTAAAATATCTTTAGATAATTGAGCTGTTTTACAGATAGTTTTTTTTTTTTTTTTTTTCAATAGAGACTCAGTATAGACTGATGCTGAAACTGAAACTCCAGTATTTTGGTTACCTGATGCGATCAGACAACTGATTGGAAAAGTCCTTGATGCCGGGAAAGTTGAGGGCAGAAGAAGAAGAGGGTGCCAGGGGATGAGATGGCTGGATGACATCACTGATTCAATAGACATGAACTTGGGCAAATTTCGGGAGATGATGAGGGACAGGGAAGACTGGTGTGCTGCAGCCTATGGGGTCACAAAGAGTCAGACACGATTGGGCGACTGAATGACAATAATAACAACAAGTATAGAAAAAGAAATGTGTTTCCACAAAACAAAGCATGTCTTCCTAATTTCACTGACTTTAGTATCTTCCTCTTAATATTCACCTTCTTAAAACATCTTATAAGGTGGATACAATTGAAAAACTTTATCTATCATACTTCCTTTCATGAATTTCATGCCACTTTTCTCTTTTCTGTCCACCTGACTGCTTCAGCTCCCACCAGAGGGACTTCTCGAATCACCAGTCCAGGTTCGATGCATGATGCTGGATGCTTGGGGCTGGTGCACTGGGAGGACCTAGAAGGATGGTACGGGGAAGGAGGAGGGAGGGGGGTTCAGGATGGTGAACACATGTATATCTGTGGCGGATTCATGTTGATGTACGGCAAAACCAATACAATAGTGCAAAGTAATTAACCTCCAATTAAAATAAATATATTTGTATTCAAAAAAATTCTATTTCGGTTGTCACACCTAAACTCTCTAAGATGAAGATCATTTTTGTTTGTTTGTTTTCACTACTGTGTTCTCTGGGTTCACAACAAGGCTGCCAGCATTTAAGAGCCTGATGGCTGTATTTTAGTAAAATTTAGGGAAAGACTATGCTTTTAATCTGGAACCCCAGACTTGAGACATGGACCAATGCTCAGCATAGATTTCATCAGGCTCCTCAGTCAAGATTTAAAAAAAAAAAAAAAAAAAACAAGCAAACAAATGTCATCTTCCATTAAAAATAAATCCATACATCTTCCAATACTATAAGTCTCCTGAAAGCATTTGGAATGCCTATACTTCTAACCAGAAGCCCAGAATATCAGAGTAAAATCATACAAACAGATCTTCAGTGACCTATTATAGCCTCCACAGACTTTATTAAGAGAGAAGTAAAACCTATAGAATCTACCTAGCCTAACTCCAGTTCCTTCTGTCCACTTCAAAGCATATTTCTGGAAGTTATTGTCTTGCAAATGTCCTACAATCTGTTTCTATTTTTAAAATAAAAATTGTTGCAACTTAATGCAGTGTGCACTGACCTAGGATAGGAAATCATTCAAAAATCATTTAGAGTTTTTTAGATTTCAAGCAAGAAAACATATATTATTGTGATGACAGGGACCATCAGAAAGTAGTTTTGAATATAACTTTGAATTTTTTAGCCCAGAGAAAACAAAAGACCCTAGAAACAGATAAGATACATCACAATAATCTACAATTTACAATCCCTTTCCTGGATTTCCTATTGCCCTTAGTAATCCCTAAAGCAGAAACAAACAAAACAAATCCTTTCAGCATATCTTCATGAAACTGTCTGGAATGTGACAAAACTTTGAGAAAGAGTTTTGTGATAATGGTTTTGCACTTTATTGGTGCTTCTCCAGAGAAGGTGGTGAATGGTTGCTTTCAAATACATAGAAGTATCAAAGGCTAAAGTCAATAAAAACCTCTGTAGAATAATTGGGAAGGGAAGAAAAATGAGGGAAAGCATAAAAGAAATGAAAAGACAAAAAAGACCTATAAATATAAAAGTCTAAGGAGTATATTTTGAGGGAATAGATGATGCAAAACAAAATTGGGATTAGTTATCAGAGGACCAAGGAAGGCAAATAAAACAATGAGATATATGATGCTTGTCCTCCTGCTTCAAGTCTAGCTCATCAAACAGTTTTTCATTCCATTTTGTGTATATGAGATTTATCTGACTACTGCCTGCAGAAAATGCTCAGATTTTCTGACTTTTTTTATTTCACAGTCAAAGGAAATAACATATTGATGAGACTCTAAGGCAACTAACAGAACATCCTCTTCAAGAATGAGAAAAAAATACAAATTAAGCAGTGCTAATGAATGAATCATTTATATTTTTCATGTTCTTGAAAATAGTAGTAGCACTAATGTAATAAACAATAAAAATAAAATATTATGTTGAAAGATTTTTTTCTGGGATTCAAAAAGTTGGAATTTATTGAAAAAGTATACTTAATTGTAAAATACCATGGACTATATTATGCAGAGAAAAGAACTTGGAGTTAATCTTCCATCTCTGGAAATGCCTGAGTGATAAATTGCTAAAGAATAGCCAAGAGAATTGGTAGGGTTGATGATGTGAGCTAGGTTAGGCAGTGGTGACTGCAGGTTCAAAAATGACCTCTGTTGTGTAAATGCACACAGAGCTGGTTGACACCTTGTCTGGAAAGAATAACTTACATGAAGTAGGAGGGCAAGTTGTTAAGTCAGAAAAGTCAAGGGGCCTGATTATCATTTTCAAAGCAGGTTGGCTTAGTATAGACAGACCCCAACAAGAAAATGACAGCCAAAAGGGGCCTGTAATCACACAGAAATCTGGCCAGAACACACGTTTATTGTCAAGTTTTATAGAAGCCTAGAATTACTGAAAAGTGCAGGGAGCCTACACAATTGCTTAACATGGTGATTCTGACCATTTCAAGGGATCAGAGAAGAAAAACCAAGGGATCAGAGAAGAAAGTGAATGCCTTGAGGATGTAAGGATAGAAACAGTTTGACAATATGGAAAGATCGGTGAGCTGGGCATCAGAGAGTAGAATTTTAGAAGTAGAAGAGCCTTTTGATGAAAGTGAAACAGGAGAGTGAAAAATTTGGCTTAAAACTCAACATTCAGAAAACTAAGATCATAGCATCCAGTCCCATCGTTTCATGACAAATAGATGGGGAAACAATGGAAACAGTGACAGACTTTATTTTGGTGGGGAGGGGGAGGCGGGGGTTGCACTCCAAAATCACTGCAAATGGTGACTCAGCCATGAAATTAAAAGATCCTTGCTCTTTGGAAGAAAAACTATGACAACCTAGACATATTAAACAACAGAGACATCACTTTGCCAACAAAGGTCCTTCTAGGTAAAGCTATGGTTTTCCCAGTAGTCATGTATGGATGTGAGAATTGGACTAAAAAGAAAGTGAAAGTGAAAGTGAGGTCGCTCAGTCGTGTCCGACTCTTAGTGACCCTATGGACAGCAGCCCAACAGGCTCCTTTGTCTATGGGGTTTTCCAGGCAAGAGTATTGGAGTAGGTTGCCACTGTCTTCTCAATAAAGAAAGCTGAGCTCCAAAAACTTGATGCTTTTGAACTGTGGTGTTGGAGAAGACTCTTGAGAATCCCTTGGAGTGCAAAGAGATCCAACCAGTCCATAGTAAAGGAAATCAGTACTGAATATCCATTGGAAGAACTGATGCTGAATCTGAAACTCCAATAGTTTGGCCACTTAATACAAAGAACTGACTCATTTGTAAAGACCCTGATGCTGGGGAATACTGAAGGCTAGAGGTGAAGGGGACAGCAGAGGATGAGATGATTGGATGGCATCACTGACTCAATGGACATGAGTTTGAGTTAGCTCTGGGAGTTGGTGATGAACAAAGAAGCCTGTCATACTGCAGTCCATGGGGTCACTAAGAGTCAAACACAACTGAGCAACTGGACTGAACTGAACTGAACTGAGACATGGATGATTCAATCTTTGGATTCACTTTTTGGCTCCGGTATCAGCCAGTTTTGTGACTTTGGACAAGTTCTGCAACCTTCTATTATCCAGTTTACTTATCACTAACCTAAGAGAACAGGTCTAAATATTTTGAAAGTGCTGCCCTACTTACAGATGCTATTATTTTCTATTCATGATAGTGTTTGCAATTATATGGTCCTCTGAAACTCCAAAATGTATTTATGTGATAGTGTTTCTTATTTCAAACAGTCCTGTGTGGTAGCTCATATAGAAAACACTATAGCTCATTTTAAGATAAGAAAATGAAGGCTTTGAAAGGTAAGATGACTTTCTCAAGGTTGCCAAGCTAATTAGCATCAGAGCAAAGACCAAAAATGTTGATCTGCTATATTTGCAACTACTTCACAATGTTCCTTTCAGTAAAAATATTTTAAAGCTTTATAGAAGGAAAACAATTATTTATTTGCATGTTTTCAGTTGCCTTATATCAACAGGAGTTAAGAACTTCCTGAGAAAAATAGAAACAAAAAAGGTCAAGAGTGGAAAAAGAAATCCTGTACATTTCATATCAAAGGGAAATGTAAACAAAGTTAAATAATCAGTTATTTAGCAAATTTGTATTGAGGATGGATGACATGCTATGAGAGGTACAGAGATTTTTAAAGGCAATCACTTCATGGCAAATAGATGAAAACAGTGGCAGATTTTATTTTTCTGGGCTGAAAAATCACTGTGAACACTGACCACAGCCATGAAATTAAAAGATGCTTCCTCATTGGAAGAAAAGCTATGACAAATCCAGACAATGTATTAAAACAGCAGAAACATCACTTTGCTGACAAAGGTCCATATAGTCAAAGGTATGGTTTTTCAAGTCATCATGTATGAATGTGAGAGTTGGACCATTAAGAAGGCTGAGTGCTGAACTATTGATGCTTTTGAAATGTGATGCTGGAGAAGATGCTTTTGAATCCCTTGTACAGGAAGATCTCAAACAAGTCAATCCTAAAGGAAATCAAGCCTGAATATTCATTGGAAGGACTGATGCTGAAGCTGAAGCTCCAATACTTTGGCCACCTGATCTGAAGAGCTGATTCTTTAGAAAGATCCTGATTCTGGGAAAGATTGAAAGTCGGAGGAGAGGGAATGACAGATTATGAGATGTTTTGATGACATCACTGACTCAATGGACATGAATTTGAGCAAACTCAAGGAAATCCCGAGGGACAGGGAAACCAGTAATGCTGCAGTCCTGGGAGGTCACAAAGAATCAGACATGACTTAGTGACTGGACAAAATAATTTACCCAGGTAGGGTTTCTAGAATTCAATAGGAATATTAGACATGTCTGAGAGGAATACTAATAAAAGCATAAAACATGATGAATGGTTTAAGATTTTATGTATTAAGAGTATTGATATATATATATATATATGTATGTATGTATGTATGTATGTATATGTATACATGTATGTATGGGCTTCCCTGGTGATTCAGATGGTAAAGAATCTGCCTTCAATGTGGGAGACCTGAGTTCAATCCCTGGGCTGGGAAGATCCCCTGGAGGAGGGAATGGCAACCCACTCCAGTGTTCCTGTCTGTAGAATCCTCATGGACAGAGGAGCCTAGCAGGCTACAGTCCATGGGGTTGCAAAGAGTCAGACACAACTGAGTACCTAAGCACAGCATACACACACACACACACACACACACACACACACACACACACACATATATAATATAAATTTCTCAGAAGAGTCAAATCAAGTTTAGTTCAAGATAAGTCAGGGAAAATCTGAAATTTTGGTATTTGAGTTCAGAAATAAAGTGGAACATATAGAGAATTGTTAAAGATTAGAAATCTGCAAATCTGCCAAATAAAGAAATCTGCCCATGCATGTTTGTTAATATAGAAAACTACAAATAAGTACCAAGATAATTTTAGAGCTCTTTGCTGGTACTTGTAAAGTGGTAGCCACACAAGAATACATCATGTCATGTTGTTCACATATTTCCTTACCTCTCTTTCTCTTTTTCTTCACCTTTATACTTCAAGTTCTGCTTTCAATGAATTCAAGACAAGATAAAAATAACCTATTTTTAGTCATCTAAGACATCATAAAGGAAAAAAATGTGACAGAAGTTTTAGTAAAAGAAGATATACTCTTCTATAAAAGATTCTTAAAGAATTCATATGTTAGTGTAAAATAATATGGGCTCATATAACTAGATAAATCCATCAGCATAATTCTTCCTCAATTGATAATGTATAAGAAAGCCTCAACAAAACTGTAGATATTTAGGCATGCATAAATGTGTTAACAAGTACTTGTTAATCTAGTTGAAACCTTAAACTTTACATTAGAAAAAAAAAAATCATGTGATAACTTGTAAAGAAAACAAATCTGAAAAATCATATATATGTATGTATGTATAACTGAATCGCTTTGCTATACAACTGAAATTTACACACATTGTAAATAAATACATACATACATTTAAAATACATAAATTTTAAAAAGGCATGGAGAGGGCAGCATAGTTATTAATGTTAATGCATATATATTTACATTATAAAGAAAACTCACTGATAAAATAATAGAGTCATGGCACTGATATCATAAAGTCATTATGAACATTATAATGGTTAATACATGTTGAATATATAGAACAAAATCTAGCATATGGTAATAATGCAAATATTGCTTAGATATTTAGAGCTTATTGCTATTGGAAATCCTTCTAAGACTCAAACCATGATTTGTGCTGCCTTGCCTCTCCATCAACACTTTGTACCGTCTAGTGACTCAACAAATATTTGCTGAATTGGCTTCAATAAAGTTCCAGCGACATGGCTGGGACCACCAACCAGCTGACATACCAAGCACATATAGGTTTATCCATTCCATTTCCTCTGCCAGACACCAGTGTATTCCACTAAGCATTCCTGGGCATCAATACTTCATTTCGGCAACCTAATTGACCTTAATGTAAATATTCCCAACCACATAAAACATGTTCTGTAGTGCACAATAGCAGTTGTAGTTGATTGTCAGCTGCCCTCACATTGTGTGTATGCAATTTATTCCTCCATGAATTCTCCTGAATATAACAAATAACAACGCTTTTCTTAGAAACCTCCTAAAAGTCAGCACACAGGGTAAAGGTGTCACATTTAGACATATAGACTTTAATCTTGGTATGGAGACACTGTTTGATTTGAGCCTAGGAGGGGGTTCCCACCATTAAAGCCTAATTTAATTTTGCTTCTTTGCATCACCTGCCCAACTAAATATGAAGCAACATTGGCAAAACTATATTAGGAAAGAAGTAACAGAATTCTGATCTCTTCTCTGTTACTCTCATGCTGAGGGACCCTAAGAACCCCACTTAATTAATCTGGACACTAGTTGAGTTATCTATCAAACGGAGAAAATGATGTCTGCAGGATCTCTTTCTAAACGATGACTAAATAAATTAATAGAAGAAGGCAGTCCTAAGATGACAGAGGAATAGGGCTGGGAGACCACTTTCTCCCAACAAATTCATCAAAAGATCATTTGAATGCTGAGCAACTTCCACAAAAGTATATCTGAACCCTGGTGGAGGACACCAGGCACCCAGAAAGGCCACCCTTTCTATTCAAAAGGAGGTAGGATGAAATATAAAAGACAAAAAGAGAGACAAAATAGTTAGGGATTGGAGACCATCCTGAGGAGGGAGTCATGAAGGAGGAGTGTTTCCAAATAGCAGGAAAACCTCACCTACGGGCCTGTGGGGAATTCTGGAATCTCAGAGGGCAACATAACTGGCAGAAAAAAAAAAAAAAAAGGAAAAAAAGAAACCTGCAGAATATATGCCTAACTACAACTGCCAGCAGAGAAGTGGCCCAGAAGCTTGTGTCCACCACCAGCGAGGAGAGGCTGGACAGGAAGATGAGGGCTGAATGCCTAGGGTAAAGACTGGGCCTGAATGCCCTGAAGACAATCTGAGGGAACTACCATGAGATAGCAACCCAAACAGTGGGATAGCCAGAGAGAATAAAACAGAGAAAACTTTCCTGTGAAAGGCTAACACACAGCCTGGTCTGCTCACAGAACAAAGGATTGAGCGAATACCAAAGGAGAGCTAGCCAGCTGTGTACAGAAGGACAAAGAAGGGCACTACACAATGATTAAAGGATCAATCATAGAAGATATGACAATTATATATATATATATATATATATATATATATATATATATATATATATATATATATATATATGCACCCAGCATATGAGAACCACAATGCATAAAGCAAATGCTAGCAAGTATGAAAGGGGAAATTAACAGTAACACAATAGTGGAAGACTTTAATACCCCATTCACACCTATGGATAGGTCAACTAACAGAAAATTAGCAAGGAAACACAAGCTCTAAATGATACAAAGGACTAGTTAGTCCTCATTGATATCTATAGAACATTTCATCTCAAAACAATGAATTTCACTTTTTTCTCAAGTGCACACAGAATATTTTCCAGG
The DNA here is from genome assembly GCF_001704415.2 of Capra hircus. Lineage (NCBI taxonomy): Eukaryota > Metazoa > Chordata > Mammalia > Artiodactyla > Bovidae > Capra > Capra hircus. The sequence continues at coordinate 16,790,738 of NC_030831.1, read as the reverse complement.
ATAGATCACATCCTGGGCTATAAATTTAGCCTTGATAAATTAAAAAAAAAGTATTTCAAGCATCTATTCTGACACAATGAATTAAAATTAGATATCAACTATGGGAAGAAAAAATATTATTAAAAATACAAACATATGGAAACTAAACAACACACTTCTGAATAACAAACAAAACACAGAGGAAGTAAAAAAGGAAATAAAAATATTCATACAAACAAATGAAAATAAAAACATGACAACCCAAACCTATGGGATTCAGTAAAAGCAAATCTATGGGTAAGGTTCATAGCAATACAAGCTTATCTCAAGAAACAAGAGAAACATCAAATAAATAACCTAACTTTACACCTAAAGCAACTAGAAAAAGAAGAAATGAGGAATCCCAGGGTGAGCAGAAGGAAAGAAATTATAAAAATTAGGCAGAAATAATTGAAAAGGAAACAAAGGAGACTATAGCAAAAATCTTCAAAAATAAAAGTGGGTTCTTTGAGAAGATAAACAAAATAGACAAACCATAAGCCAGACTCATCAACAAAAAATGGCAGAAGAACCAAATCAACAAAATTAGAACTGAAAGTGGAGAAATTACAACAGACAACACAGAAATACAAAGGATCATTACTGACTATTATTGGCAACTATAAGCCAATAAAATGGACAAATTAGAAGAAATGGGCAAATTCTTAGAGAAGTATAACCTTCCAAAACTGAACCAGGAAGAAATAGAAAATCTTAACAGACCCATTATAAGCAGAAATTGAAACTGTAATCAAAAATCTTGAAATAAACAAAAGCTTAGGACCAGATCACTTCACACGTGAATTCTAACAAAAATTTAGAGAAGAGCTAACACCTATTCTACTCAAACTCTTCCAGAAAATTGCAGAGGAAGGCAAACTCCCAAACTCATTCTGAGGCCACCATTACCCTAATAACAAAACCAGACAAAGATACCACAAGAAAAGAAAACTATAGGCCAATATCACTGATGAACAGAGATGCAAAAATCTTCAAAAAAATTCTAACAAACAGAATTCAACAGCATATTAAAAAGATCATACATCATGACAAAGTGGGCTTTATCCCAGGGATGCAAGGATTCTTCAATATTTGCAAACCAGTCAAATGATACACCACATTAACAAGATACAAAGCATGATTATTTAAATAGATGCAGAGAAAACCTTTGACAAAATTCAATATCTACTTATGATAAAAACCCTCCAGCAAACAGGGATAGAAGGAACATACCTCAACATAATAAAAGCCATTTATGATAAAGTCACAGCAAACGTTATCCTCAATGGTGAAAAATTGAAAGCATTTCCACTAAAATCAAGAACAAGACAAGGGTGCCCATTCTCACCACTACTATTCAACATAGTTTTGGAAGTTTTAGCCACAACAGTCAGAGGAGAAAAATAAATAAAGAGAATCCAGATTGGAAAAGAAGAAGTAAAACTCTCACTGTTTGCAGATGACATGAGCCTCTACATAGAAAACCCTAAAGACACCACCAGAAAACTACTAGAGCTAATCAATGAATATAGTAAAGTTTCAGTATATTTAATTAATACACAGAAATCCCTTTCATTCCTATACACTAACAATGAGAAAATAGAAAGAGAAATTAGGGAAACAATTCCATTCACCATTGCAACAAAAAGAATAAAATACTTTGGAATAAATCTACCTAAAGAAATAAAGATCTATATATAGAAAACTATAAAACACTGATGAAAGAAATCAAAGTTGACACAAATAGATGGAGAAACATACCATGTTCATGGATCAGAAGAATCGATATAATGAAAATGAGTATACTACCCAAAGCAATCTATAGATTCAATACAATTCCTATCAAGCTACCAATGGTATTTCTCACAGAACTAGTAACAAGCAATTTGTATGGAAATGATAAAAAACCTCTCAATAACCAAAGCAATCTTGAGAAAGAAGAATGGAACTGGTGGATTCAACCTGCCTGACTTCAAACTATACTACAAAACTACAGTCATCAAGACAGTATGGTACTGGCAAAAGGACAGAAACATAGATCAATGGAACAAAATAGAAAACCCAGAGATAAATCCATCCACCTATGGACATGACTGAAGCGACTCAGCAACAGCAGCAGCAACTCTGACACCTTATCTTTAACAAAGGAGGCAAGAATATACAATGGAAAAACAAATCTCTTTAACAAATGGTGCTGGGAAAACGGGTCAATTACCTGTAAAAGAATGAAACTAGAACACTTTCTAACACCATACACAAAAATAAACTTAAAATGGATTAAAGATCTAAATGTAACACCAGAAACTATAAAATTCCTACAGGAAAACATAGGCAGAATACTCTCTGACATAAATCACAGCAAGATCCTCTATTACCCATCTCCCAGTGTAATGGAAATAAAGGCAAAAGTAAAAAAATGGGATCTAATTAAACTTTAAAGCTTTTACACAATGAAGGAAACTATAAGCAGGTGAAAAGATAGCCTTCAGAATGGGAGAAAATAATAGCAAATGAAGCAACTGACAGAGAAACAATCTCCAAAACATATAAGCAGCTCATGCAACTCAATACCAGAAAAATAAATAACCCGATCAAAAACTGGGCCAAAGAAATAAATAGACATCCAGAAGGCTAACAAATACATGAAAAGATGCTCAACACCACTCATTATCAGAGAAATGCAAATCAAAACCACAGTGAGATACCATTCTTATGCTGGTCAATGTGGCTGCTATCAAAAAGTCTACAAATAATAAATGCTGGGGAGGGTGTGGAGAAAGGAGAACTCTCTTACACTGTTGGCGAGAATGCGAACTAGTACAGCCACTATGAAGAACAGTGTGATTCCTTAAAAAACTGGAAATATAACTGCCATAAGACCCAGCAATGCCACTGCTGGGCATACACCTGAGGAAACCAGATTTGAAAGAGACACGTGTACCCCAGTGTTAATCACAGCATTGTTTACAATAGCTAGGACATGGAAGCAACCTAGATTTCCATCGTAGACGAATGGATAAGAAAGCTGTGGTACATATACACAATGGAATATTACTCAGCTATTAAAAAGAACAGATTTAAATCAGTTTTAATAAGGTAGATGAATCTGGAGTCTATTATACAGAGTGAAGTAAGTTTGAAAGAAAAACGCCAATACAGTATGCTAACACATATATATGGAATTTAGAAAGATGGTAATGATGACCCTATATGTGAGATAGCAAAAGAGACCCAGAGGTAAACAGCATACTTTGGACTCTGTGGGAGAAGGCAAGGGTGGGATGATTTGAGAGAACAGCACTGAAACATGTATATTACCATATGTGAAAGAGATTACCAGTCCAAGTTCAATGCATGAAACAAGGCACTCAAAGTCGGTGCACTGGGACAATCCGGAGGGATGGCATGGGGAGGGAGGTAGGATGGGGGTTCAGGATGGAGACACGTATACACCAATGTCTAATTCATGTCAATGTATGGCAAAAACCACCACAATATTATAAAGTAATTAGTTTCTAATTAAAATAACTAAATTGATTAAAAATGTTAGAATAAAAATCATGGAAATTCTATGAACTGATAAAATTTATTACAAAAATTTTAGAGAATATTAGTAAGAGTATTTTGAGTTTTGCTATCTTTTTTTTTTTTTTTTCCCTTGACTTTTCCATGTTTGATTCCAATCAACATTCTCCTGTAGGGTGTATTACTCTTCACCAAAGTTCATGTGTATTCAGTAGCAGTCAAAGCATAATAATGGCATCTTGATCTCATCTATATCCTTGATGCATACTCTCCACTGTATTTGTACTTAACCCTGAGATCTTGATGATAATAGTCAGATAAGGTGATCTCAACCCATAGATTTCTCTAACCAGGAAGTCATGAAAACTGCAAAACTCAACTGAGAACCACTGAACCCAATAGCTCAGAATGAAACAGGATATATGGACATTAAGAAGAATATGCATCTAAATGCAAATTCTTTGCAGAGGATTCTGAGTTAGGTGCTAGCTCAGGTCTGCTAAGAACCTTGGGGAAGAACTCTTAAGCCTGTGTGGCATGGGAAACAGTCTTCTCTTTGGGCCATCTGAGATCCTCTTGTCCTTGAGTTTCTGATCCTTTTCTGTCTGTTTCACTCTGCTTTTACCTCATGCCAGCCTACATAATTAAGCAATTATCTTGTTTTAGAGCCTTTTCCACCATTCACATAAATAAATACCTCAGTTGTGATCCACTTGCTTGAAGTGACCATATTTGCATGAGGCACATGATTTATTCAATTTATTTATAAAGAACTATTTTCTCCTAAACTTTTGCAAAATGCTGGCTGTTTTGATTCTTATATTGGGGTTCCATTTATCTCTACAGGTTGTCAATCTAAGAAGCTGACTAGGTGTAAATCAGATTGTAAAGTTAGTGACTTACCTATCTCCAAGAGATACCTGCACTCTCAAGTTTAGTACAGCATATTCACAATAGCCAAGACCTGGAAACACCTTAAGTATCCCTTGATTGACAAATGGATAAAGAAAATGAGATACATATACACAATCGAATTGTATTCAGCCTCCAAAAGGAAATCTTGCCATTTTCAGTAAAATGGATAGATGTTGAGGGAATTATGCTAAAGGAAATGTCAAAAACAAATACTCTATGATCTTACTTTTATGTGAAATCTAAAAAAAGACAAACTTATAGAGGCAAAAAATAGATTGGTTGTTGCCAGAGGCAGGGGGTGAGTGTATAGGGAATATGGATGAAGGGGTTCAAAAGGTCCAAGTTTCCAGTTATAAGACACATAAGTTCTGGGATGTAATGTATAGCATTCTGACTATAGTTATCAATACTCTTTTGCTATTTGAAATGTTTTGTAAGTTTGAAAGTTGCTAAAGGAATTATTCTTAAAAGTTATCATCACAATAAAGAAAAAAATGTGATTTTATTAAGTGATGGATGTCAACTAAATTTATTATGGTCATTATTTTGTAATATATATATATCAACTAATTATGTTGTAAAACTTTAATACAATGTTATAAGTCAATTTTATACCAATAAAACAAAAAAATAGAATGAACTATCAGCGTAAATTGAAAAACTATATATATATGGTGTTTTTGCTTTCCTGCTGTGTTTGTGTGTGTATGCTCAGATACTCAGTCACTTCTGACTCTTTACAGACTGACTGTAGCCCTCCAGGCTCTTCTGTTCATGGAATTTTTCAGGAAAGAATACTGGAATGGGTTGTCACTTCCTCCTCCATAGAATCTTCGCAATCCATGTCTCTTTCATCTCCTGCTTTGACAGGCGGATTCTTAACCACTGAGCCAAGAAGCTAAGTGTTTAAGTTGTCATAATAAAATGCTCACTCTCTCCTAGATCTATGGACATAACAATAACACAAACTTGACCTTACTATGTCTCATAAGTCCAGAGAAAACATTCTGTGGGGATTATTCTGGTAATGAGGAATGTGGATTCATTCCTTTGTTTTTCTACTGTTAATGGTGACAATTTATCCAGAGGGAATTTAGAAACTTTAGAGATTGTTTAGAGAAGCATGACTACATAGACTAACAGATGAATGAATGGAAGTTCAGTTCAGTTCAGTTCAGTCGCTTACTCGTGTCCGACTCTTTGCGACCCCATGAATTGCAGCACGCCAGGCCTCCCTGTCCACCACCAACTCCCAGAGTTCACTCAGATTCATGTCCATCAAGTCCGTGATGCCATCCAGCCATCTCATCCTGATTCGTCCCCTTCTCCTCCTGCCCCCAATCCCTCCCAGCATCAGAGTCTTTTCCAATGAGTCAACTCTTTGCATGAGGTGGCCAAAGTACTGGAGTTTCAGCTTTAGCATCATTCCTTCCAAAGAAATCCCAGGGCTGATCTCCTTCAGAATGGACTGGTTGGATCTCCTTGCAATCCAAGGGACTCTCAAGAGTCTTCTCCAGCACCACAGTTCAAAAGCATCAATTCTTCGGCGCTGAGTCTTCTTCACAGTCCAACTCTCACATCCATACTGGAAAACCATAACCTTGACTAGACGGACCTTAGTCGGCAAAGTAATGTCTCTGTTTTTTCATATGCTGTCTAGGATGGTCATAACTTTTCTTCCAAGGAGTAAGCGTCTTTTAATTTCATGGTTGCAGTCACTATCTGCAGTGATTTTGGAGCCCCAAAAAATAAAGTCTGACACTGTTTCCACTGTTTCCCCATCTATTTCCCATGAGGTGATGGGACCTGATGCCATGATCTTCGTTTTCTGAATGTTGAGATTTAAGCCAACTTTTTCACCCTCCTCTTTCACTTTCATCAAGAGGCTTTTTAACTCCTCTTCACTTTCTGCCCATAAGGGTGGTGTCATCTGCATATCTCGGGTTATTGGTATTTCCCCCGGCAATCTTGATTCCAGCTTGTGTTTCTTCCAGTCCAGCGTTTCTCATGATGTACTCTGCATATAAGTTAAATAAGCAGGGTGACAATATACAGCCTTGATGTACTGCTTTTCCCATTTGGAACCAGTCTGGTGTTCCATGTCCAGTTCTAAGTGTTGCTTCCTGACCTGCATATAGATTTCTCAAGAGACAGATCAGGTTGTCTGATATTCCCATCTCTTGAAGAATTTTCCACAGTTTATTGTGATCCACACAGTCAAAGGCTTTGGCATTATCAATAAAGCAGAAATAGATGTTTTTCTGGAATTATCTTGCTTTTTTGATGATCCAGCAAATGTTGGCAACTTGATCTCTGGTTCCTCTGCCTTTTCTAAAACGAGCTTGAACATCAGGAAGTTCACGGTTCACGTATTACTGAAGCCTGGCTTGGAGAATTTTGAGCATGACTTTACTAGCATGTGAGATGAGTGCAATTGTGTGGTAGTTTGAGCATTCTTTGACATTGCCTTTCTTTTGGATTGGAATGAAAACGGACCTTTTCCAGTCCTGTGGCCACTGCTGAGTTTTCCAAATTTGCTGGCATATTGAGTTCAGCACTTTCACAGTAGCATCTTTCAAGATTATCATAAAAATTTTCATCTACAAGGGAAAACTGTCCCTGTAAGACAATCCCATCATGCATCTTGTCAAAGACATGACAATAGGCTTCTTTTAAGAAATTATTACACATTAATAAAATAGATGACTATTTAAAGAACTTAGGTGGTTTATCATTCATATAAAATACTAGATAAAGCTACTGGTGCACTTTGGCTGAGAATTGAGTGGGTAATGGGTAGGAAGGCCAGAGGTCCCCAAATGGCAGGATGAAATAAACTGTGAGTGACAGACTTTTTTTTTTTTTTTCCTTTTCTACACAAAATCAAAAGAGGCTTTTAAAAATTCTGTGTTGATGAAACTTGGCTCTACCTTGAGCTAATCAATGCATTTTTCTTATGGAAATATTTTTCTTAAGCCATGTTAATGAAACTACATATATTTTTGCAATTTGCCTTTCTTCAAAATTGTTCCACCACAGACTAAGGTTTATTTATTTATTTTATTTTCTCAAATCTTGGGCTGAAAATGGCTCAGTATTCCTGTCAATTATTTTATTGCTGAGGCATGACACACCTCATGACATCCTATCTCAAAAATGCATATCGTGGGAAAGGGGCCTGGCGAAGCTCCCTCAACCTTGAGGTGCCTCTCTTATTTGATTAATAGCTTTCTAAGAGACATAAAACCTTGCTAAAAACTGGCAAGGGGGCACTCTTTCTGTCCCCTTCTGATGTCTATGTCAGACGCTTTCCTTATCTCTATTATACTTTAATAAAACTTTGCTCTACAAAAAACTCTAAGTAATCAAGCCTTGTTTCTGAACCCGGATCAAAATCCTCTCTTCTGGAGGTCATGAATCCCAGTGTAACACATAGCTCACAGCAGCAACCTTTCAGAATGACCCCCAAGATTTGGAAATAACAATATAGAGTATACTATTAATATATACATATATACTACAGGTAGAAACCTCTTTAGCTGTAATGGATCAGGTTGCTAGAAACTTTCAGAATTAAGGTTGTTAGTGGAGGGTTTACCTGAGTCTGGAAACAGAGGAATGGAGCTAGGAATGCATGTTAGCTGTGCTCCCACCAAGCCCTGGCAGTTGCAATTTCAGGTCCATGGGCTGCACCATGTCTAAGAACCTCTGTGCCAAGGCAGCTTCAGGAAATGAACAGCAGAATTCCACAGAAGTGAACCTCAGGCCCTGGATTTTACTAAGGTTATCTCTTGGCTTTATGCATGACTTTTCCCCAACTTTTTTTTTTTTTTTCTCCTCTGTGAAGGTAATACAAGTCTTCAAAAACAGACATCATCTTATTAAGAGTCATTTGCAGTCAAAAAGGCAGTGATTATTTTGTGTTTTTTAGCTTCAAATCTTATTTCAATGGTCTATTTCTCACAGATTTATGATAAAAGCAAATCTTCACATATAAAAGGGCTACTGAATGTTTTCCCCAACACCTACCAAATAAAATTTTCTCAACCAAGTCACAAAATGGTGATAAATATACCCAGAAAAAAATGCATCAAAAAAATAGAGTGGCTAAACAAACAAACATTAAAGAGTGAGATTGAAAAGATACATGTAGATAGAAGGCAAAGAGACAGCAAAGAAATCATACATTATATAGTGGGAAAAGGGTTGTTCAATATAAAGAAGAAACCACATAATCCAAACCAGGTAATCAGGGCCCTGATGTCTTAGGATGTATCTTCTCCCACAGTAGCCAAGAAACAGTAAGGAAGGTACAGGAGGACAGGAGAATTGAGCTGTCTTCATTGTACCATTTGAATCACGTCTTCAAAAGGAGGTTAGTTCTTTCATTTGAACATATCATTTCCTAAACATTGTGTATTAAATATTTCTAACATTTATTAAGTATAACAAGATTAAGAGAGCTAAATACATACCATCACTACATTGTATTTAAAATCACTATATTGAATTATTCTCCATTTGTCCCCTTCTTTCCTTTGGCTTTTGATCCTGACATTCCCTCTGTCTATACCTTCTCTTCCAGGTCCAGTGACAATCACTTTTATCTCATGGAGCTTTCCAATAACTTCTCTTTTATCATAATTTCAAACAAATTTTAAACTCTATGAGAAATATAAGCACATTTTACTGATTGTATTGTTTCCTGATGGTTGAACGTAGGTCAGGCCAGATGGAAGCAACTTTTATGCAAAATTCTGATTTAGAACAGTGCATTCAATGAAGCAACAGGCATAACAATGTTCCTTTTCAAGGAAACGGTCCACTTGCTGCTTTTATTTGGTTCTGCTTTTATATTTACTGAGAGAAGAAAAGAAGGATGAGAAGAAGTGAGAAGAGAAAGAAATGATGGGGAGACAAAAGGAGAAAGATACAAAAAAAATCAAAACATTGATTACAGACCTATTTTGTTTCAAGTAAGATGTCAAGTAATTCATACATTATACATTTAACTATCCAACAATATGGAAAGACCATTATTGTGAGTATTTCAGGGGTGGTGGCCAGGAGGAGCAACCCCACGCCCGAGGCCAGGGGCAGCAGCCAGGAGGAGCAACCCCACATTCAAGGAGTGGTGGCTGTGTGGGCCCAGGAGGGCCTAGAGGAGCCATCTCACATTGAAGGTCAGGAAGGGTGGTAGTGAGGAGATACCCCTCATCCAAGGTAAGGAGCAGTGGCTTCGCTTTGCTGGAGCAGCCCTGAAGAGATGCCCCATGCCCAAGGTAAGAGAAACCCAAGTAAGATGGTAGGTGTTGCAAGAGGGCATCAGAGGGCAGACACACTGAAACCATACTCACAGAAAACTAGTCAATCTAATCACACTGGGACCACAGCTTTGTCTAACTCAATGAAACTAAGCCAGGGCGGACGGGTCATGGTGGAGAGGTCTGACAAAATGTGATCCACTGGAGAAGGGAATGACAAAGCACTTCAGTATTCTTGCCTTGAGAACCCCATGAACAGTATGAAAAGGCAAAATGATAGGATACTGAAAGAGGAACTCCCCAGGTCAGTTCGATGAACGTGAATCTGAGTGAACTCTGGGAGTTGGTGATGGACAGGTAGGCCTGGAGTGCTGTGATTCATGGGGTCACAAAGAGTCGGACATGACTGAGTGACTGAACTGAACTGAACCAGGGCTTCCCTGGTGGCTCAGAGTTTAAAGCTTCTGCCTCCAATGCGGGAGACCCAGGTTCGATCCCTGGGTCAGGAAGATCCCCTGGAGAAGGAAATGGTAACCCACTCCAGTGTTCTTGCCTAGAGAATCCTATGGACAGAGAAGCCTGGTAGGCTACAGTCCACGGGGTCACAAAGAGTCAGACACGACTGAGTGACTTCACTCACTTCACTTACACAGGTTAGTTTATATGGCTATCACTTGGCTGTTGAGCAGCAGGTATCTGATTTCAGTCTGCCATTTGTTAACTTATTGACATATCAACACTATGAAAGATTTGAGTAGTGTTGTTAAATATGGCAACCACTCAGGGCTATTTCAATTTAAACTAGTTAAAATCAAGTGAAATTTAGAATGCTGTCCCAATAGCTACATTAGACACATTTCAAGTTCTCAAACTACCACATGGGCTGAGCTATAGGAATGGACAGTGAGGTACAGAACAATCCTATCATTGTGAAGAATTCTGATGTGCAGAGTTGGCTTAGAATGTAGCGATTTTTCATGGGTCAGAAATCATCTATTTCTGCTGATTTTTGTGATGCTTACCAGTGTACATGTATTGTGATTTCCTACAGTTCTTTGAGGAAAATATTTTACTGGACAAAAAGTGTCAATCAATCTTTGATTATTTTAATTCAGAAGAAAATAAATTCCATGACATTCAAGTCTAAATTCTTGGTAGACCTCTGCAAAGTGATTGGTGAAATTTATGGTCACAGCTGGTTTGCAGTTGTAAAATCCTATATTTTTTAATGCAAAATAGCATCTGTGCCTGCTAATTGGATACTTAGACATACACATAAATTGCCTAGGAATTAGAAAGGTATATTTCTTAGGTCCTGCCCACATCTTGCCATTTGGAGAATCATTGCTGGAATTCATTTTTCCTCCTTGTTAGTCTTGTAGGGGGGTGGATAATGCCTTTTCCTTGTTATAAATAACACCCATTGAGAATATATCCTTCCTCCTCCTAATCCAGGCTTAATCCTTTCCAGCACTGAACTAAATAAGAAACCACTGTCTGTTTTGGTAGCTGCCATTCTAAGTAAGTTTGAGTTCTGTGATCATTGCTACCTGTCTGGTGAAAAAGGAATCAAATTGCAAATGCCACAAGCAACCCTGTTTCAGGATTTGGATTCAAATGCTATACCGCAGCCATAGAAAAGCTGTGAGTACTAAGTCTTATGTAACGTCGATTTAACATTTTAGTCCCTTGCTGGTCTTCTCTACTTTGCAGTGCAATGGGAGCAATAGAATCTAAGGGTATTCTGTTACAAGTTTCATTCAAAAGTTTATTAAATTTACTCTCATCATTATTGTGAGCCCTAGAAAAGATGACTTGAGATCCGGAGTCTATAGTTCTCCCACCTGAGCAGATTGCTTTATAATTCTTCCATGCACTGGTGATTTCCATTAGAAAGTTTGCTAACCTGGTACTGACAACTACACATCATAATCAGAAGGCGAAAAAGGCTCACCCACTCTGATCTGTGGTAAAACTGATACCAGCTATCTGGGAAGAAAAGAAGCATAAGAAAGAAAACACCAAATTGCTGGTGCATCTGCTCTTTTTATGTGAGCACTACTAAGTGTGAAACATGAATGCAAAGAAAGAGAATGATTTTCAGATTTAATCCCTTTAGAATAGAAAGCTTTGGTTGCTGTTTAAGGAGCCTTTTCACCTCAAGGTCACAGCTTGAATCCCATCTGGATTTATGTAAAGTGTTTGCATTCAATTATTTTTGAGCTCTTTCTGCAGTATTGCCTCCTTGCATTGCATATATTGTTTATGCCCACTGGGCCTTTTGCACATTTGTCCTGCTTATTCTTGTCTGCTTTTCTGGTTAATATGCCCCGATCTTTTAAATTGACTGATTGGTTATGATGGATGGGTTTATCTTCCTTCCTCCTTTCTTCACCAATATAATTAAGTTGAAATCAAGTTTCCTAGCCCTTGATAGTTAATAGAAAGCAACAACAATGAAAGAACACATAAAAACGACTGCTCTTGGAGTAAGTTGGTGCTTGATAGACCTTTGCACTTGGAAATACAGTTTCTGTCTCTCAGCTATTTTCATCCAGTGAAAAAGGAGAATCAGCTGATTTTCTTTTTATGCTTTTATTGAATATTTATAATACAAATATATGGAAAAATATGAAATCTGTACAAAAGGCCTATATATACTTATTTAAAATATACTAGTAATTATTATTAATATTAGCAAATATTATTTATGAACTTATATAATATACACTTTAGGTGATAAAAAATACTAAACTTCCCCTAATTTATTTATTCTTTAAATATACTAGTGAATTTATTTAAAAGCAAGAAACATATATATGTAAAATAAAAAGTAAAATGCAGAGTAATGATTACAAAAATGTAATACATAATAAATCTTTCACAGATATCTAGCAACAGAAATCATGTTGTGGTCTAGGTTGATTAAAGAAGGCTTCATACAGGAAGCAGACATGAAGAATACACATCACAAGAATAAGACAGGCAGAGAAATTAACAGGAATTGTATTTCAGAAAGTCAGAAGTTGAAAATATGTTTAAGGTGGGCTGTGGAAAAGCTGAGATGATTGGTGTGGAGAACAATGTTTTGGCAGTGATATTTGAGAGGTTTGGAAAAAAATTGAGGCATCCTTTGTTTGTTAGTTTGCTTATATACACCTAGTCAATTCTTCCCTTCTTTGTCCTCATTCCCTTACTCCCCAACTAATAAAAGACAGTAAAATTAGGTCTGCAGTCCTTTCTGCAGAATCTTCCATCTTTTGGCCCTGACATGCTGAGATGACCTCTGAAGTCTGAGGAGCCCAGCTGAGGATACCAGCAGGAAGAGAGAGTCAAGCCTAACACCACTCAAATTGTGGTTTGGGGCTTTAACATTTTCCTGTACTTTTTTTATAGCCATCAATTGCCTTCTACAGACACTAAATTCACTTATAAAGTTAAAACAGAGAAAAAAGTGGAATGCATTGAATAGAAAATTCTTTTTTTTTTTTTGCTTATTTGTTTTCCTCCTTTTCATCATTTTGTTGAATGTGTGCAAAACTATATGAGTTTATTCAATTGTACCCAAATGCAAGTATAGGATTTGCCATACTGGACCAGCCCATTGGTCTATCAATGTTGAATTTTCACTGCCACTGGAACCAGATGATTCATAAAGCACTGAAGGAGAATAAACTCCTCTACATACACAAAGAAGGAAGTAAGTCAATTGTGCAGTGCAATATATGGGGAGAGTCTTAGCTGCTCTGAACGGGACTATATAAGTGGAATATGGATTTAAAGGTGACTAAATAGGGCAGAAGCTGCATCATTTGGAGACCGATTTAAACAGTTCTTACCTTTAGAAATTTTGTCCAGTGTCTTTCTGAACATTCTCAATTATAAGAACTATTATTTATCTCACAATAATAAATTGAACTAGTGGAATCAAACTACCCCACTGTAGGAAGATAAAAGCAGTATTCTGTGATAATTTACACATTGCTTCTTTTTATTTGGCAAAAGAATAAATGCATTCAAAACTAGAAGTTAACATAATGCCTCAGGAACTGACACCCCATTCCTTCGATAATTATTAAAATAGGTTCAGTCAGTTCAATTACTTAGTCTACTCACTCACTCAGTCATCAGGAAGAGATGATATTGTGTGGAAATCATTGATCCAATCTGAAAAGTGCTAAAAAAATGGACTCCAAGGCAAAAGAGAGTTGGGGACTTGAGGCACTAAGATGCAGGTAAAAACATAGACTGCCATACATATGGCAATATGAAATAAAACATGCATTCAGAGTATAGAGGGACCAATTCTAGATGAAATGAGATGGAACAAATACCGTGCTTATATTTTCTTTTCAGAGGAAAATTTGAACAAAACAAGATAATTAATCTGACATTCTTCAGAATCCCATATCTGTGCAATTTAAAAAATATTTTCAGTTTTAAAATAAATTATAAAGTGGAAATTGTGTTCAACTGTAAATAAGGTATAGGTTCCTGATCTGAGTAACAACTTTACATAGGTGTTTCTAGTTTCATCAGGGATTTTTCAAGCTAAAGTCCCTGCCCAGATCTGTTGATAATTGTTATAATAATTATGGCAGAGTCAGCTACATAAACTGTAGCATTTAGTATAAAATAAAATTTTAGCAGCCCCAGTTCAAACAGCAGTAGAAAAGTACCGTAAAGATATTAAAATATAAAACGTTTTCCTTTGCAGTACATGGTCTGTCTTTCAAGTTTGCATAGTGTATTTTATTTGTCATTTAATGTCTTTCTAGCTTGTCAAAAATTAACTGTAAATTATCAACGAGAACTTTATATGAGTTTTACATGCAAATATGAAAGTATTTAACTTGTATGTGGAATCACCAAAATTGTAAAATTTTGTATTTCAAGCATGTACATTTATATATATATTTTGTTCCTACCAGAACAATGGAAACACTACACAAAGCTAATTAAACTGTTTGCATTTTACTTTTAATGCATATATGTTCGACCAAATACTCTCTACCTTCAGCTTAATAATAAGTAAGAAAGAATTGAAAAGAAAAGATCTATAGACTGTCTTATATTTCCCTTTCCTTCAAAGCATAGTTAGCTAATACACAAGGAAAGAACTTGAGTAAGGAAGGGTGTAATGTTGATCCTGGATTTGTCATGGTTCTTAGATTGTAATTGTCTTCATTCTGCATTCAAAACATATTCTGGGTCAAATGGAAAGTGTGGTCTCTTGGGGAAGTGCAACCTCAGTTATCACTTTTGTATATGTAACACACTTCCTTTCAATTTTTAAGTATTATTGAATTCTGTTTCACTTTGGGTACATCAGCATCATATGCTCTAGGTACACTGAGAATTTTAAACACAAGTGGTTGGCAAGAAATGTTGGTAAAGATGCTTATCTCCAGTATCTTGTCTACTCACAGGCATGCCCCAATTTCCCACTGAAATTCAGTTATAAAAGTTTCAAGATAAAACTAATAATTCAAGATGGTGACACCAGAGTATTAAACCAAATACCTTTCCAGTTCAGCTCAGCCACTCAATTGTGTCCAGCTCTTTGCGACCCTTTGGACTGAAGCACACCAATCTTCCCTGTGCATCACTAACTTCTGGAGATTACTCAAACTCATGTTCATTGTGTCGGTGATGCCATCCAGCCATCTCATCCTTTGTCGTCCCCTTCTCCTCTTGCCTTCAATCTTTCACAGCATCAGAGTCTTTTCCAATGAGTCATTTCTTCGCCTCATGTGACCAAAATATTGGAGTTTCAGCTTCAGCACCAGTCCGTTGAATGAATATTCAGGGCTGATTTCCTTTAGGATGAACTGGTTAGATCTCCTTGCTATCCAAGGGACTCTCAAGAGTTTTCTCCAACACCATGGTTCAAAAGCATCAATTCTTCAGTGCTCAGCTTACTTTATAGCCCAACTCTTACATCCATACATGACTACTGGAAAAACCATAGCTTTAACTAGACAGACCTTTGTTGGCAAAGTAATGTCTCTGCTTTTTAATATGCTGTCTAGGTTGGTCATAGCTTTTCTTCCAAGGGGCAAACGTCTTTTAATTTCATGGCTGTAATCACCATCTGAAGTGATTTTGGAGTCCAGAAAATAAAGTCTCTCACTGTTTCCATTGTATCCCCGTCTATTTGCCATGAAATAATGGGACCAGTCACCATGATCTTAGTTTTCTGAATGTTGAGTTTTAAGCCAACTTTTTCACTCTCCTCTTTCACTTTCATCAAGAGGTTCTTTAGTTCTTCATTGCTTTCTGCCATAAGGGTGATGTTGTTTACATAGTTGAGATTATTGACATTTCTCCCAGCAATCTTGATTCCAGCTTGTGCTTCACCAGATTGGCATTTTGAACGATGTACTCTGCAGATAAGGTGAATAAGCAGGGTGACTTTATACAGCCTTGAAATATTCCTTTCCTGATTTGAAACCTATCTGTTGTTCTATGTCCAGTTCTAATTGGTGCTTTTTGACATGCATATAGATTTCTCAGGAGGCAGGTTGAGTGGTCTGGTATTTCCATCTCTTTAAGAATTTTCCACAGTTTGTGGTGACCCACACAATCAAAGGCTTTGGCATAGTCAATAAAGCAGAAGTATATGTTTTTCTAGAACTCTCTTGCTTTTTCCATGATCCAGTGAATGCTGGCAATTTCATCTCTGGTTCCTCTGCCTTCTCTAAATCCAGCTTGAACATCTGAAAGCTCATGGATCACATATTGCTGAAGCCTGGCTTGGAGAATTTTGAGCATTATTTTTCTAGCGTGTGAGATGAGTACAATTGTATGGCAATCTGAGCATTTTTTGGAATTCCTTTCTTTGGGATTGGAATGAAAACTGACCTTTTCCAGTCCTGTGGCCAATGCTGAGTTTTCCAAATTTGCTGGCATATTGAGTGCACCACACTTACAGCGTCATATTTTAGGATTTGAGATAGCTCAACTGGAATTCCATCACCTCCATAGCTATGTTCATAATGATACTTCCTAAGGCCCACTTGACTTTGCATTCCAGGATGTCTGGCTCTAGGTGAGTAATCACACCATCAGGATTACCTGGATCGTGAAGATCTTTTTGTATAGTTCTTCTGTGTGTTCTTGCCACCTCTTCTTAATATCTTCTGCTTCTGTTAGGTCCATACCATTTCTGACCTTTATTGTGCCTATCTTTGCATGAAATGTGCCCTTGATATCTCTAATTTTCTTGAAGAGATCTCTTGTCTTTCCCATTCTATTGGTTTCCTCTATTTCTTTGCACTGATAACTGAGGAAGTCTTTCTTATCTCTCCTTGCTTTTCTTTGGAACTCTGCATTCAAATGTGTATATCTTTCTTTTTCTCTTTTGCCTTTAGGTTGTCTTCTATTGTCAGCTATTTTTAAAACTGTGCTTTGTGTAATGCATAGGTCCAAACACATTAACTGGGTTTAATAATGATATTAATAAACTGTCTAATGATGGTCTGTGCCTAGCTGTGTGATGAAGCCCCTTTCTAAGCATTGCATATTTAATGTTCACAATAGCTCCATTTTCAGTTGTTTAGTTTAGTCACTCAGTTATGTCTGACTCTTTGAGACCCCATGGACTGCAGCATGCCAGGTTTCCTTGTCCATCATCAATTCCTGGATCTTGCTCAATCTCATGTCCATCGAGTTGGTGATGAGCAAATTGAAATTTTAAGATATTAAGCAATGAGCTTCTAGGGCCTTACGACTCAAACTATGGTTCTCTGGACAGCATCATCCTCAGCTGAAGTTTGTTGGAAATGTAGAATCTTGGGCCCCAACATAGAGTTACTGAATCAGAATCTACACTTTCAAGAGATTCCCAGAGAAATACTGTCTGTGTCACTCTAATGCCAAGTGAAAGGCACCATAGGTTATCTTCTAGAGGAGGGACATTTTCTCCTCTAGCCCTCTTGGTTCTTTGGCTGTTTTAATAATTAAATAGATACATGACAGATTAACAGGAGAAAAATAAGTAATTTTGTATGTATGGAGGCTCCACAGGTATGAAACCTGAGAATTGACTGAAACAGACTCTTTACATACCATTTTAGATGAATAATAAATTACTTTTGAAGATTTGACCAAACAAAAGAGTTTGAGCTTGGATCAACCAGTTACTAAAGAAGAAGCAAAGTTTGTTTACACTTCCTTTGCCACAAATCTCCTTTCTTCAGTGATAAGGCTGCCCTCCATCCTCCAGTCATAAATATACCTTCCCTCAGGATTTTGTTTCTGCCTTCAGAGGAACAAAGGAGTGTCAGACTATTCTTCTGGTACTAGATGTTTCTCTTGCTAAGTCATTTTAGTCAAGTCCAACTCTTGCAAAATAATCAGTTTATTCCTTTGGAATATTTTGAAGTGGCCTGTCTTGTGACACATCAATATCAAACTTCAGAACTCAGACATGAAACCACCACTCCATTGCATCATATATTCCATACCTGTGATGATGGGCCCAGTCACATGCTTTCAAAGACAAATCTAAACTCTGTGTTGACTGTAATAACTGGCAATAACCACAAGCTTAGAAAATTCTACTATGCTTTCCAATTTTACAAGCTATGCTAACATTTATGAATCATATCCTTATAGAACACAAAAATAATGTTGAGGGACCATAGGAAGAAATGTATTTCTGAGGTTAATGTAAAAGTCTTTAGGAGAAGATAGGTTTGAGTTGGACTACTTTAGTTTGCTCAAGAGAAGTTGGGAAAGAAAGTTTCAAGAAACCTTTTCAAAATATTAAGTTCAATACTGGATGAGCAGTCATAGTTTTCTTCACTTGCAGTACCATAAATCTCCAGGATGGATAGATATCCTTTTCCCCTCTGGATAAAATAATCCATATGCAGAGAAAGGAATTTTGCTGGGGGAAGGTAACCCACATCACTGCAACTATATGTTATGCAGATAAATACTGCAGTGCATATATTCAAAGTGAAGAGCTCTGTGTGTGGTACTGGAGAGAATGATGGGGATGGAACACACTAGACCCAGCATCAGTGAGCCTCTGTTCTAGCAGATGTTTTGTTATTTAACAGATTATATTCTATATGTGAAAGCTTTAGAGATATTAACTTACTTCATCCTGACAATATTCCTACATGGGATATATTATTTTTGTTATTTCAGTCTTACAAATAAGGAAACTAGGCCCACAGAGGTCAAGTAACCATTTCACATTCACACATGAGTGGGATTGGATTTCAGTGCAGGCCATCTGCTTCCAGAATCAGTGCTCTTAATTGTTACTGTATGCTGTGTCTCAGCAATATTCACATCATTTTACTATGACCTGTGACAAAATAAAACTATAAGAGCAAGGTGTGGTGGACAAGAGGACAGGTTTGACACAAAACTTTAATCAAATTGACTGAAAAAATGTTATAACAAGAATATGAGATGCAAAAACCAAAAGAGTTAGTGAATTTGTTTTCTGAACAGGTATAAACTATATCATTTGAATATGCATTTTTTTCTTACAATAAAATAGTTCAAGGTATGGGGATAACCCTTTTTTTCTGTTTTTCATCTGTATAAATGTGCATGCATGTACATAAATGCATATGTGCTTGTGTATGTATATTTAATATCTATATCTTTATAGTTCACTACCAAGCAGGATGCATTTTTTCAACAATTTCAATGAAATTTATGAATTAATGCAACTTATATCCAACTACTAGTTCTTTGCCAGGAGCTTTACAAAGCAGATCTAGGGAAGATATATATAGTTCTATAAAGTTCATTTTAGAAGCTATTTTGTTTAGTTTCATGAATTCTAAATCCTTAGCTTTAAATCAAAACAGAGAATGCATTTTATTATCAGAACCTGAGGCAATGGTCATATGACTGACTTCTTGTGCTTACTTTCCAGGAAAGGCCTGGGGATTGATAAAGTAACCATCAATGGTTGTGACTTGCTTTAATCTGAAAGTATATGTAAACATAACTGTTGTGCAGAAGAATAAAATTGAGACTAACTGGATAGGGGGTAAAATATCCATTGTGCTTTAGCTTGCATTTCCTGTGAGTAGAAGGGTTTTTATTTACCATCTAATGTAAATCACTGCAGATGGTGACTGCAGTCATGAAACTAAAAGATGCTTGTTCTTTGGGAGAAAAGCTATGGCAGACCTAGACAGCATATTTAAAAGCAGAGACATTACTTTGCCAACAAAGTCTGTCTAGTCAAATTATGGCTTCTTCAATAGTCATGTATGGATATGAGATTTGGGCCATAAAGAAAGCTGAATGCTGAATGATTTATGCTTTTGAACTGTGGTATTGGAGAAGACTCTTGAGAGTCCCTTGGACTGCAAGGAGATCTAACTAGTTAATCCTAAAGGAAATTAGTCCTGAATATTCATTGGAGGGACTGATGCTGATGCTGAAGCTCCAACACTTTAGTCATCCAATGAGAAGAACTGATTCATTGGAAAAGACCCTGATGATGGGAAAGGTTGAAGGTGGGAGAAGAAGGGGACAACAGAGGATGAGATGGTCAGATGGCATCACTGACTCAATGGACATGAGTTTGAGCAAGCTCTGGGAGTTGGTGATGGACTGGGAAACCTGATGTGCTGCAGTCCAAGGGATTACGAAGAGTCGGACAGGACTGAGCAGCTGAACTGACTGATGACTGCCTGATGTGGATTGAGTAATGTACCAGAAAAATCATGTCCGTTAAGATTTTCTATTTCTTCCTGGTTCAGTTTTGGAAAGTTGTACTTTTCTAAGAATTTGTCCATTTCTTCCATGTTGTCCATTTTATTGGCATATAATTGCTGATAGTAGTCTCTTATGATCCTTTGTATTTCTGTGTTGTCTGTTGTGATCTCTCCATTTTCATTTCTAATTTTATTGATTTGATTTTTCTCTCTTTGCTTCTTGATGAGTCTGGCTAATGGTTTGTTAATTTTATTTAACCTTTCAAAGAACCAGCTTTTGGCTATGTTGATTTTTGCTATGGTCTCTTTTGTTTCTTTTGCATTTTTTTTCTGCCCTAATTTTTAAGATTTCTTTCCTTCTACTACCTCTGGGGTTCTCCTTTTCTTCCTTTTCTAGTTGATTTAGGTGTAGAGTTAGGTTATTTATTTGACTTTTTTCTTGTTTCTTGAGGTATGCCAGTATTGCTATGAACTTTCCTGTTAGCACTGCTTTTATAGTGTCCCACAGGTTTTGGGTTGTTGTGTTTTCATTTTCAATAGTTTCTATGCATATTTTGATTTCTTTTTTGATTTCTTCTGTGATTTGTTGGTTATTCAGAAGTGTGTTGTTCAGCCTCCATATGTTGGAATTTTTAATAGTTTTTCTCCTGTAATTGCAATCTAATCTTAATGCATTATGGTTAGAAAAGATGCTTGGAATAGAGCTAATCAATGAATATAGTAAAGTTGCAGGATATAAAATCAACACACAGAAATCCCTTGCATTCCTATATACTAATAATGAGAAAGTAGAAAAAGAAATTAAGGAAACAATTCCATTCACCTTTGCAACGAAAAGAATAAAATACTTAGGAATATATCTACCTAAAGAAACTAAAGACCTATATATAGAAAACTATAAAACACTGATGAAAGAAATCAAAGAGGACACTAATAGATGGAGAAATATACCATGTTCATGGATTGGAAGAATCAATATAGTGAAAATGAGTATACTACCCAAAGCAATTTACAAATTCAATGCAACCCCTATCAAGCTACCAGCAACATTTTTCACAGAACTAGAACAAATAATTTCAAGATTTGTATGGAAATACAAAAAACCTCGAATAGCCAAAGCAATCTTGAGAAAGAAGAATGGAACTGGAGGAATCAACTTGCCTGACTTTAGGCTCTACTACAAAGCCACAGTCATCAAGACAGTATGGTACTGGCGCAAAGACAGAAATATAGATCAATGGAACAAAATAGAAAGCCGAGAGATAAATCCACACACATATGGACACCTTATCTTTGACAAAGGAGGCAAGAATATACAATGGAGTAAAGACAATCTCTTTAACATGTGGTGCTGGGAAAACTGGTCAACCACTTGTAAAAGAATGAAACTAGATCACTTTCTAACACCACACACAAAAATAAACTCAAAATGGATTAAAGATCTAAATGTAAGACAAGAAACTATAAAACTCCTAGAGGAGAACATAAGCAAAACACTCTCCGACATAAATCACAGCAGGATCCTCTATGATCCACCTCCCAGAATTCTGGAAATATAAGCAAAAATAAACAAATGGGGTCTAATTAAAATTAAAAGCTTCTGCACAACAAAGGAAAATATAAGCAAGGTGAAAAGACAGCCTTCTGAATGGGAGAAAATAATAGAAAATGAAGCAACTGACAAGCAAATAATCTCAAAAATATACAAGCAATTTATGCAACTCAATTCCAGAAAAATAAGTGATCCAATCAAAAAATGGGCCAAAGAACTAAATAGACATTTCTCCAAAGAAGACATATGGATGGCTAACAAACACATGAAAAGATGCTCAACATCACTCATTATTAGAGAAATGCAAATCAAAACCACAATGAGGTACCACTTCACACCAGTCAGAATGTCTGTGATCCAAAAATCTGCAAGCAATAAATGCTGGAGAGGGTGTGGAGAAAAGGGAACCCTCCTACACTGTTGGTGGGAATGCAAACTAGTACAGCCACTATGGAGAACAGTGTGGACATTCCTTAAAAAATTGCAAATAGAACTGCCTTATGACCCAGCAATCCCACTGCTGGGCATTCACACCGAGGAAACCAGAATTGAAAGAGACACATGTACCCCAATGTTCATTGCAGCACTGTTTATAATAGCCAGTACATGGAAACAACCTAGATGTCCATCAGCAGATGAATGGGTAAGAAAGCTGTGGTACATATACACAATGGAGTATTACTCAGCCATTAAAAAGAATACATTTGAATCAGTTCTGATGAGATGGATGAAACTGGAGCCAATTATACATAGTGAAGTAAGCCAGAAAGAAAGACACCAATACAGTAGACTAACATATATATATGGAATTTAGAAAGATGGCAATGATGATCCTGTATGCGAGACAATAAAAAAGACACAAATGTGTATAGTGGACTTTTGGACTGTGAGGGAGAGGGAGAGGGTGGGATGATTTGGGAGAATGGCACTGAAACATGTATGCTATCATGTAAGAATTGAATTGTCAGTCTATGTCTGATGCGGGATACAGCATGCTTGGGACTGGGCATGGGGATGACCCAGATGAGATGTTATGGGGAAGGGAGGTGGGAGGGGGGTTCATGTTTGGGAATGCATGTACACCCGTGGTGGATTCATGCCAATGTTTGGCAAAACCAATACAGTATTGTAAAGTAAAATAAAGTAAAAAAAAAAAAAAATCATGTCCAACTGAAACTTCAGAATATGACCTTAATTGGAATTAAATATTTTGCATATGTAATTAGTTAAGATGAGATAACATCGAATTAAATCAAATGGTTGATGCTGTTACTAAAGTAACACTTATAGAAGGAGGAAAATATCATGTTCTAGTGTTCTCTAATGTGACACAGAGATATGCAAAAAAGGAGAAACCATGGGAAGACAGACAGAGATTGGAGTGATGCATCTTCAGTCCCTTGAATGCCAGGGACTGCCAGCAACCTCAATAAGTTAGGAGACAGGCATGGAAAATATTCTCCATCGGAACTCACAAGAGTGAATGAACCAACCCTGCGGGCACCTTGATTTTAAATGTCTAGTCTTTAGAGATGTAGAGAACACATGTCTGTTATTTTAATTAAGCTATCTAGTTTTAGTGTTTTGTCATGGAAGCCCTAGGAAATTAATACAACATAATTTAGTTGATTATCATTGAGTGTTGGTGATGTTGTTTTGCTAAACATAATTGAATTTGCCTTTTCCTTCCTGTGTACAGAAGGGATGTTTCATGAATTCAATTGTTAATTTTAACTAATCAGTCAATTTCATACAGTAAAATTTACTGTGCCTTCTTATAGTTTAAAAATGGGGGTGAATTGTTCCCAGGGTGGACAGTGATACCTGGGTGGTGGATGAGCTCCATGGTAGACAGTGAGAGTGGTGAGACCTGGGGGATCTCCACTCCTGGGCATCCTCCAACATCAGCTCTCACCTTCTCAGGACCCCCTTCCAGCCACTTCAGCAGGGCCTATGTCTTGAAACTTGGCTGCACATTGACTGACACCTGATAGGCAGTGAAGGTTTACATGCTCAACAAGGACAAGCAGTGGGTCAACCAGTACACCAGGAATGTCATCCACCTGCATTGAGCAGCTGAAGGCCACGTGCCTTCTAGAAGGAACTAATGAAACATGGTCCAATTGAGAAGGAAATGGAAAACCACTGGAGAAGTGAAGGGCAATCCGCTTCAGTATTCTTACCTTGAGAACCATATTAACAGTGTGAAAGTGCAAAAAGACATGACACTAAAAAATGAAAACCTCAGGTCAGTAGGTTTCCAATATACTACTGGCAAAGTGCAAAGAAAAAGCTACAGAAAGAAGGAAGAGGCTGAGCCAATGGGGAAATGATGCTCAGTTGCAGTTATACCATATGGTGAAAGTAAAGTCTGATGCTGTAAACAACAATATTGCATTGGAACCTTGAATGTTAGGTCTATGAATCAAGACAAATTGGAAATGGTCAATCAGGAGACGGCAAGAGTGAACATCAACATTTTAGGAATCAGTGAACTAGAATGGACTGGAATGGGTGAATTTAATTCTGATAACCATTATATCTACTACTGTGAGCAAGTTTCCCTTAGAAGATATGGAGTAGCTCTCATAGTCAACATGAGAGTCCAAAATGCAATACTTGATTGCAGTCTCAAAAATGACAGAAAGTTCTCAGTACATTTCCAAAGCAAACCAGTCAACATCACAGTAATCCAAGTTTATGTCCCAACCACTAATGTCAAAGAAGCTGAAGTTCAAAGAGTCTATGAACACCAATAAGATATTCTAGAACACCAAAAAATATTTCCTTTGTCATCATAAGGGACTAGAATGCAAATGTAGGAAATCAAGAGATACATGGAGTAACAGGCAAGTTTGTTCTTGGGGTACAAAATGAAGCAGGGCAAAGGTTAACAGAATTTTGCCAAGAGAATGTGCTGGTCATAGCAAACTTCCTCTTCCAACAACACAAGAGATGACTATATAGATAAGCATTACCAGATGGCCAGTACTGAAACAAGATTGATTATATTCTTTGCAGCCAAAGATGGAGAAGCTCTATACAGTCAATAAGACCTAGAGCTGACTATAGCTTAGGTCATCAGCTCCTTACTTCAAAACTCAGGCTTAAATTGAAGAAAAATAGGAAAACAGTAAGCCATCCAGGTATGACCTAAATCAAATCCATCATGATTATATTTTACAGGTGATGAATAAATTCAAAGGACTAGATTTGGTAGACATACTACCTGAAGAACTATGGATGGAAGTTTGTAACATTGTACAAGAGGTGGTCACGAAAACCATCCCAAAGAAAGACAGAAGCAAGAAGGCAAAGTGGTTGCCTGAGGTGGCCTTAAAATAGCTGAGAAAAGAAAAGAATAGAAAGGTAAAGGAGAAAGGGAAATATATACCCAACTGAATGCAGAATCCCAGAGAATAGCAAGGATAGATAAGAAAGTCTTCTTAAGTGAACAATGAAAAGAAATAGAGGAAAAAAAATAGAATGGGAAAGACTAGAGATCTCCTTATGAAAATTGGAGACACATGTCATACAAATATAGGCACAAGAAAGGACGAAAATAGCAAGGACAAGCAGAAGAGATTAAGTAAAAATGGCAAGAATACACATAAGAACTACACAAAACAGTTCTTATTGACCCAGCTAGCCATAAAGGTGTGGTCACTCATCTAGAGGCAGGCATCCTGAAGTGTGAAGTCAAGTGGGCCTTAGGGAGCATTACTAAGAACAAAGCTTGTGGAGATGGTGGAATTCCAGCTGAGCAATTTTAAATCCTAAAAGTCGATGGTACTGTACTCATTATGCCAGCAAATTTGGAAAATTCAGCACTGGACGCAGGTACAAAAAAGGTCAGTTTTCATTCAAATCCCAAAGAAGGGCAATGCCAAAAAATGTTCAAATTACCGTACAAATGCACTAATTTCACAACTGGATGTGAAACAACAGACTGGTTTCCAATAGGAAAAGGAGTACGTCGAGGCTGTATATTGTCACCCTGCTTATTTAACTTATATGCATCATGAGAAATGCTGGGCTGGAAGAGGCACAAGCTGGAATCAAGATTACCAGGAGAAATATCAATAACCTCAGATATGCAGATGACACCACCCTTATGGCAGAAAGTGAAGAGGAACTAAAAAGCCTCTTGATGAAAGTGAAAGAGGAGAGTGAAAAAGTTGGCTTAAAGCTCAACATTCAGAAAACGAAGATCATGGCATCTGGTCCCATCACTTCATGGGAAATAGATGGGGAAACAGTGTCAGACTTTATTTTTGGGGGCTCCCAAATCACTGCAGATGGTGATTGCAGGCAGGAAATTTAAAGACGCTTACTCCTTGGAAGAAAAGTTATGACCAACATAGATAGCATATTGAAAAGCAGAGACATTACTTTCCCAACAAAGGTCCATTTAGTTAAGGCTATGGTTTTTCCAGTGGTCATGTACGGATGTGAGATTTGGACTGTGAAGAAAGCTGATCGCCGAAGAATTAATGCTTTTTAACTGATGTTGGAGAAGACTCTTGAGAATCCCTTGGACTGCAAGGAGATCCAACCAGTCCATTCTGAAGGAGATCAGTTCTGGGATTACTTTGGAGGAAATGATGCTAAAGCTGAAACTCCAGTATTTTGGCCACCTCATGCGAAGAGTTCACCCATTGGAAAAGACTCTGATGCTGGGAGGGATTGGGGGCAGGAGGAGAAGGGGATGACCGAGGATGAGATGGCTGGATGGCATCACTAACTCAATGGACACGAGTCTGAGTGAACTCCGGGAGTTGGTGATAGACAGGGAGGCCTGGTGTGCTGTGATTCATGTGGTCACAGAGAGTCAGACATGGCTGAGTGACTGAACTGAACTGAACTGAGCAAGATTATGTTCAAATCTTTTAAGTTAGGTTTCAACAGTACTTGAACTTAAACCTTCCGGATGTACAAGCTGGATTTGGAAAAGGCAGAGGAACCGGTGATTACATTGCCAACATACTCTGGGTCATAGAAAAAGCAAGGGAATTCCAAAAGGCATCTACTTCTGCTTTATTGACTATGCTAAAACCTTTGACTGTATGTATCACAACAAACTGTGGAATGCTATAAAAGAAATGGGAATACCAGACCACATTACCTGCCTCTTGAGAAATCTGTATGCAGAACAAGAAGAAACAGCTAGAACCAGACATGGAAAAATGGATTGGTTCAAAATTGAGAAAGGAGTACATCAAGATTGTATATTGGCACACTGCTTATTTAACTTATTTGCAGAGTACATCATAGGAAATGCTGGGCTGGATGACTCACAGCTGGAATCAATATTGTCAGGAGAAATATCAATAACCTCATATATGAAGCTGATACCACCTTAATAGTAGAAAGTAAAAAGGATCTAAAGAGCCTCTTGATGGAAGTGAAAGATGAGAGTGAAAAACAATTGTCTTAAAACTCAACATTCAAAAAAAAAATCATTGGATCAGGTCCTATTACTTCATTGAAAATAAATGTTGAAAAAGTGGATCAGTACAGTTCAGTCGCTCAGTCGAGTTCAACTCTTTGCGACCCCATGAATCACAGCACGCCAGGCCTCCCAGTCCATCACCAACTCCCGGAGTTCACTCAGACTCACTCCATCGAGTCACTGATGCCATCCAGCCATCTCATCCTCTGTCGTCCTCTTCTCCTCCTGCCCCCAATCCCTCCCAGCATCAGAGTCTTTTCCAATGAGTCAACTCTTCGCATGAGGTGGCCAAAGTACTGGAGTTTCAGCTTTAGCATCATTCCTTCCAAAGAAATCCCAAGGCTGATCTCCTTCAGAATGGACTGGTTGGATTTCCTTGCAGTCCAAGGGACTCTCAAGACTCTTCTCCAACCCCACAGTTCAAAAGCATCAATTCTTCGGCCCTCAGCTTTCTTCACAGTCCAACTCTCACATCCATACATGACCACAGGAAAAAACATAGCCTTGACTAGACGGACCTTTGTTGGCAAAGTAATGACTCTTACTTTGAATATACTATCTATGTTGGTCATATCTTTTCTTCCAAGGATTAAGCATCTTTTAATTTCATTGCTGCAATCACCATCTGCAGTGACTTTGGAGCCCCAAAAAATAAAGTCTGACACTGTTTCCACTGTTTTCCCATCTTTTTCCCATGAAGTGATAGGACCGGATGCCATGATCTTCATTTTCTGAATCTTGAGCTTTAGGCCAACTTTTTCACTCTCAATTTTCACATTCATCAAGAGGCTTTTTAGTTGCTCTTCACTTTTTGCCATACGGGTGGTGTCATCTGCATATCTCAGGTTATTGGTATTTCTCC
The DNA here is from genome assembly GCF_001704415.2 of Capra hircus. Taxonomy (NCBI): domain Eukaryota; kingdom Metazoa; phylum Chordata; class Mammalia; order Artiodactyla; family Bovidae; genus Capra; species Capra hircus. The sequence goes on along the minus strand of NC_030831.1, from coordinate 16,762,453 downwards.
CGGCAATCTTGATTCCAGCTTGTGTTTCTTCCAGTCCAGCATTTCTCATGATGTACTCTTCATAGAAGTTAAATAATCAGGGTGACAATATACAGCCTTGACATACTCCTTTTCCTATTTGGAACCAGTCTGGTGTTCCATGTCCAGTTCTAACTTTTGCTTCCTGACCTGCATACAGATTTCTCAAGAGACAGGTCAGGTGGTCTGGTATTCCCATTTCTTGAACAATTTTCCACAGTTTATTTGACCCACAAAGTCAAAGGCTTTGTCATAGTCAATAAAGCAGAAATAGATGTTTTTGTGGAACTCTCTTGCTCTTTTGATGATCCAGCGGATGTTGGCAATTTGATCTCTGGTTCCTCGGCCTTTTCGAAAACCAGCTTGAACATCAGGAAGTTTACGGTTCATGTGTTGCTGAAGCCCGGCTTGGAGAATTTTGAGCATGACTTTACTAGCATGTGAGATGAGTGCAATTGTGTGGTAGTTTTAGCATTCTTTTGCATTGCCTTTCTTTGGGATTGGAATGAAAACTGACCTTTTCCAGTCCTGTGGCCACTCCTGCATTTTCCACATTTGCTGGCATATTGAGTGCAGCACTTTCACAGCATCAGCTTTCAGGATTTGAAACAGCTCAACTGGAATTCCATCACCTCCACTAGCTTTGTTCGTAGTGATGCTTTCTAAGGCCCACTTGACTTCACATTCCAGGATGTCTGGCTCTAGATGAGTGATTACACCATTGTGATTATTTGGGCCATGAAGATCTTTTTAATACAGTTCTTCTGTGTATTCTTGCCACCTCTTCTATATATCTTCTGCTTCTGTTAGGTCCGTACCGTTTCTGTTCTTTATTGAGCCCATCTTTGCATGAAATGTTCCCTTGGTACGTCTCATTTTCTTGAGGAGATCTCTAGTCTTTCCCATTCTGTTCTTTTTCTCTATGTCTTTGCAGTGATCACTGAAGAAGGCTTTCTTATCTCTTCTTGCTATTTTCTGGAACTCTGCATTCAGATGCTTATATCTTTCCTTTTTTCCTTGGCTTTTTGCCTCTCTTCTTTTCATAGCTTTTTGTAAGACCTCCCCAGACAACTATTTTGCCTTTTTTACATTTCTTTTCCATGGGGATCCCTGTCTGCTGTACAATGTCATGAACCTCATTCCATAGTTAATCAGGCACTCTATGTATCAGGCGTGGGCCCTTAAATCTATTTCTCACTTCCACTGTATAATCATAAGGGATTTGATTTAGGTCATACATGAGTGGTCTAGTGGTTTTCCTTGCTTTCTTCAATTTCAATGTGAATTTGGTAATAAGGGTTCATGATCTGAGCCACAGTCAGCTCCCGGTCTTGTTTTTGTTGACTGTATAGAGCTTCTCCATTTTTGGCTGCAAAGAATATAATCAATCTGATGGATACAATGTCAAATTTCATTTTCTTAGGCTCCAAAATCAATGAGGAGGGTGACTTTAGCCATGAAATTAAAAGACACTTGTTTCTTGGAAAAACAGTTATGATAAACCTAGATAGGGTATTCAAAAGAAGATACATTTCTTTGCTAACAAAGATCCATATAGTCAAAGCTGTTTTTTTCTATAGTCATGTATGGATGTCAGAGTTGGACCATTAGAAGGATGAGTGCCAAAGTATTGATGCTCTCAAAACGTGGTTCTGGAGAAGACTCTTGAGAGCCCCTTGGAGAGCAAGGAGATCAAATTAGTTCATCCTAAAATAAATCAACCCTGAACATTCGTTGGAAGTATTGATACTGAAGCTGAAGCTCCAATACTTTGGCCACCTAATGCAATGAGCCAACTCATTGAAAAAGACCCTGATGCTGAGGGTGAGAGGAGAAGAGGTTAACAGAGGGTCAGATAGTTGGATGGCTTCACTGACTCAATGGACATGTGTTAAGCAAACTCAGGGATATAATGAAGTGCAGGGAAGCCTGGCATGCTGCAGCTCACTGAGTCACAAAGTCAGCCACGACTTTGAAACTGAACAATGATAACAATGGTTTTAAAATGAAATAAAACAAAACAAATTTCTAAATTATGTGCTAATTTTTTAGCTGAACTGTTGAGCTCAGCACTAAGGAAATATTTATGAGAAAATAAAAAATGATTCCACTAGGACCATGACATATTTTATAAAAATGCTATCCTATAGTACCATTTAATTGCATGAATGGATAAATTTCAGAGAATTTTGTAAAAATGAACACTAAAGGAGTTGATCATACATAAAATCCTAAAATGTTTGCAGCTGCTTGTAGATTATTATTGTTGTTACCTGTCTGGCTTTCTATCATGATTAGCTTTGACATCCTTAAAACGTTAAGTATCTCTATGTATTTTTCAGCAAGTGTAAGGCAAGGGGGCAAGAGGATTGTTGGCAACTGAACGGATTGTGGTCCACCCCTGAGTTATTCAAGAAGGAGCTCTATAGAGTACATGTGTGCTTGCAATGACCAAGAAGGAATAGGGAAGATATTCCTAGGGTGGTGGGTATTAAAAATACAGTGTGCATGTGTGTGTGTATGTGTGTGCATGTGTGTTTTGTGGATCTGACAAAGGATCTTTCTTTTAGTAATTAATTAATTAATTAATTGCTCTTCATTGCTGCATGAGGCCTTTCTCTAGTTCTTGCAAGTGAGTGCTGCTCTTTAGTTGTGATGAAAGAGCTTCTCATTGCAGTGGATTTTTTTTTTTTTTGCTGTGGAACACAAACTTTAGGCACACAGGCTCAGTAGTTGTGACACCAAGAAGGGGCTTAGTTACCCTGCCGGATATGGCATCTTCCCAGACCAGTTATTGAACCCATTTGTTCTTAACCAGGGGAGTTACTCCCATTGTACCACCAGGGGAGTCTGATCAAATATCTTAATATTAAATGTTAATGGAATTACCTTTTACCCAGTTTACCACATCACGTGTTGTTTGCTTCAGAAAGAATAATTTTTCTATCTACCTTGTTTTTACTTCCTCTTCACTTCCTTTCCTACACATCATCCTATTGATTTTTTTTCTTTTTCTTATTTCTCTTTCTCTGTCTGAATCCCTACTGGGTAAATTCATAAATTTTGTCTTTGGAAAATAAAAGACCAGAGTTCCCAAGACAGACCAATTTATTGTTAAATTCTGAAGAAGAGAAATGGACCTCATTTGTTTTCAAGTTCACCTTGATGTAATGTGGGTATCAGTGTGTGTATGTATGCATGTGTAGAAATTGAGGGAGAGGTATGAGAGAGGGGAAAGGCAGAAAGAGAAAGAGAGCTGAGAGGGAGAAATCAGGAGCTATGGAAAGGTAGAACCAAAGGTACAGAACAAGCACAAATACCCAGAGATGTGCTTTGGACCTAAACTGCCCAGGAAGCAACATCGGCTGGATATCTTAGTAAATGTATAAGGAACGCTTAAACTGATCTACGGAAACATTTTGTGTTCTTGTTCCTGTGAAGAAAGAAAAGTGTGTCTCTCTTTTCTTTTGGCAACGTTAATTGTAAATGCATAAGAAAATATTTAAATTGCCTAGAAAAATCATGAATCCCCACCACACAACAGAAAATCTACCTGTGAAACAATGCTCTTCTCCCTTCTTGTTACACAGAGGCCTGCAGTCAGCCTCCCAGCTGTAATTCTCTTCGACACCACAGATATTAAGAATGTGAAGAAAATGCTCGAGTAGATTATAAATTATAGTGTGAGACACAGTGAATTTTATTTTCTAATAATTGGCATTATATTAGAGGACCAAGAGGGGGAAAAGGAGTAAAAGCAAAGAGAATGACCGCAGAGAATCAAGGATTTCTTATCTCTTCTTAGTATTGTGCCTGTAGGAGCAAAAAAAAAAAAAAAAAAGAAATCCCTGAAGAAAGTAGAAAGAGAGAAAATGAGGGGGAGAAAGGAAGGAAGGAAGGAAGGAAAAATGAAACCCAAAGCCCATTTTTGGGTCAGTACTAATCCCTTGTCAAGCATCTGAGTAAAAAGGGCTAAAGGACAAAGAAATGCAGCTGGAGTGGTGGTGATAAAAGTGTGTCTGTCATGCAAGGGAAGCAATTACAGTTTACATGGGGGTAATTGCAAATGGTACTTCTCTAAGATAAAGAGGAAGAACATCATATACGTTTATTGTATAGTCACTGTCTCTAAATCGGCTTATTTTACATTAAATTACTATACTGCAAACTCATAGGTATCATTGCTGTAAAGACTGAATGAAATCTAGGTTCTGCCCTTAATTAGCCTATTACATTGTTGCCCAACTTCTCTGAAACAGTTTTGCCTTACTGCCGACTTCACAGGATTTGGGGGATTATCTAACAAGATAATACATGGCAAAGCATTTTTTTAAAATGTAAAACATGATTCCTCTTGGGATTTCAACACATCTTGAGAGATAGGTGTTTCAGAGGATATTCCCTTTAACAAAAGAGACAAGATATTACTTTTTTATGGAGGGTTTGTGAAGTGTTAAAGCAGGAGCATAAAAAATTTAAGGACTGAAAACACACTACTAAGGAGAAAAGGTTTTTGTGAATGGAGGTTGGGAGTTATTTATCTAGATTTTTTTTGTCTACATAGTCAAACTTGCCCAAAGAAAGACTCTGCTTGTTGTGTTCACCCTGATACTATCAGAAGGCAAAGTGCATGCTAGAAAGGAACAGACCCTAAAAGTTTAGTAGTGTCCGATAGGGACAAGTACTCACTCCAACCAACTCCTGAGGTAAAAGGGAATCAGGAGAGATGAAGCAGAGCAATAACAGGAGTCAAGCAGAGAATGAAAAAAAAACAAACAAGTCTAGATGTGAGGAAAAAAGGACAGTGGGGGAAAAACTGAATGGAGAAGCCAAGAGGAAGTGGACACATGAAGTTATATCAGAATCAGAGCACAAAATACAGAAAGAATTAAGCAAAACCAAGGCATTGATGCAGCAGTCCTATGCAAACCTGTTCTCAGAGTAGTTTAGCATCAAACTTGATTTATCTTCAAGGTTGCCTTTAGCAGGAGCTGTTGTTCCCTGAGAGGTCCCTCTTAGATTTCCCAGTGGTTCCTAATAGACTATTGTTCACTGTGAGGTCCCTCTTCGATTTCCTAGCAATTCCTAATGGACTGTTGTTCACTGTGAGATTCCTCTTCGATTTCCCAGTGGTTCCTAATTTCATTGAAAATCCATTATAGGCCTGCAGAGCCCAGGGATGAATGAACAGAGAGCCATCCCTGGATCGTGTTGAAATCATTCCTTTATGATAACAGCAGTGTGTAACTCAACGGGAAAACTCTGCATGGGAGTAATGTAGAATGCCTGAATTCCAAGCTGATACTTTTGTTCTCATTTCTTCTATTTCTGGACCAACAGACAAATGGCTATTTAAATGGTTGATTTCCCAACATGTATTAGAAGCAGTCAGGTGCTATAAATAATTAAGAAATCAGTTCAGCAACTGTAGTCAAGAATTTATGAGTTTCATTGAATTTACTCTACTCTTTTCACTTCCCCTCCTCCAGCTGCAAACTTATACATTATTTTCTCTTTTGAACCTACTTATTTTCTCTTTAATAAAATGTTATTCAGTTCAGTTCAGTTCAGTCGCTCAGTCGTGCAAGATTCTTTGCGAACCCATGAATCGCAGCATCCCAGGCCTCCCTGTCCATCACCATCTCACGGACTTCACTCAGACGTACATCGAGTCCATAATGCCATCCAGCCATCTCATCCTGGGTTGTCCCCTTGTCCTCCTGCCCCCAATCTCTCCCATCATCAGAGTCTTTTACGATGAGACGACTATTTGCATGAGGTGTCCAAAGTACAGGAGCCTCAGCTTTGGCATCATTCCTTCCAAAGAAATCCCAGGGTTGATCTCCTTCAGAATGGACTGGTGGGATCTCCTTGCAGCCCAAGGGACCCTCAGAGTCTTCTCTAACACCACAGTTCAAATGCATCAATTCTTCAGCGCTCAGCCTTCTTCACAGTCCAACTCTCACATCCATACATGACCACAGGAAAAACCATAGCCTTGACTAGACGGACCTTAGTCTCAAAGTAATGTCTCTGCTTTTGAATATACTATCTAGGTTGGTCGTAACTTTTCCTCCAAGGAGTAAACATCTTTTAATCATGGCTGCAGTCACCATCTGCAGTGATTTTGGACCCCCCAAAATAAAGTCTGACACTGTTTTTAATGTTTCCCCATCTATTTCCCATGAAGTGATGGGACCAGATGCCATGATGTTCGTTTTCTGAATGTTGAGCTTTCAGCCAACTTTTTCACTGACCTCTTTCACTTTCATCAAGAGGCTTTTTAGCTCCTCTTCACTTTGTGCCATAAGGGTGGTATCATCTGCATACCTGAGGTTATTGATATTTCTCCTGGCAATCTTAATTCCAGCTTGTGTTTCTTCCAGCCCAGCATGTCTCATGATATACTCAGCATAGAAGTTAAATAAGCAGGGTGACAATATACAGCCTTGACGTACTCCTTTTACTATTTGAAATCAGTCTGTTGTTCCATGTCCAGTTCTAACTGTTGCTTCCTGACCTGCATACAGATTTCTCAAGAGGCAGGTTAGGTGGTCTGGTATTCCCAACTCTTTCAGAATTTTCCGCAGTTTATTGTGATCCACACAGTCAAAGGCTTTGGCATAGTCAATAAAGCAGAAATAGATGTTTTTCTGGAACTCTCTCGCTTTTTCCATGATCCAGCGGATGTTGGCAATTTGATCTCTGGTTCCTCTGCCTTTTCTAAAACGAGCTTGAACATCATGTAGTTCACAGTTCACGTATTGCTGAAGCCTGGCTTGGAGAAATTTGAGTATTACTTTACTATCATGTGAGATGAGTGTAATTGTGTGGTAGTTTGAGTATTCTTCGGCATTGCCTTTCTTGGGAATTGGAATGAAAACTAACCTTTTCTAGTCCTGTGGCCACTGCTGAGTTTTAAACTTGCTGGCATATTGAGTGCAGCACTTTCACAGCATCATCTTTCAGGGTTTGCAACAGCTCAACTGGAATGCCATCACCTGCACTAACTTTGTTCATAGTGATACTTTCTAAGGCTCACTTGGCTTCACATTAAAAGATGTCTGGCTCTAGATGAGTGATCACACCATCGTGATTATCCAGGTCATGAAGATCTTTTTTGTACAGTTCTTCTGTGTATTCTTGCCACCTCTTCTTAGTATCTTCTGCTTCTGTTAGGTCCGTACCATTTCTTTCGTTTATCGAGCATATCTTGCATGAAATGTTCCCTTGGTATCTCTAATTTTCTTGAAGAGATCTCTAGTCTTTCCCATTCTGTTGTTTTCCTCTATTTATTTGCATTGATAGCTGAAGAAGGCTTCCTTATCTCTTCTAGCTATTCTTTGGAACTCTACATTCAGATGCTTATATCTTTCCTTTTCTCCTTGGCTTTTCACCTCTCTTCTTTTCACAGCTATTTGTAAGGCCTCCTCAGACAGCCATTTTGCTTTTTTGCATTTCTTTTCCATGGGGTGGTCTTGATCCCTGTCTCCTGTACAATGTCACAAACGTTATTCCATTATTCATCAGGCACTCTATCTATCAGATCTAGACCCTTAAATCTATTTCTCACTTCCACTGTATAATCATAAGGGATTTAATTTAGGTCATACGTGAATGGTCTAGCGGTTTTCCTTGTTTTCTCCAGTTTAAGTCTGAATTTGGCAATAAGGAGTTCATGATCTGAGCCACAGTCAGCTCCTGGTCTTGTTTTTGTTGACTGTATAGAGCTTCTCCATCTTTGGCTGCAAAGAATATAATCAATCTGCTTTCGGTGTTGACCATCTGGTGATGTCCATGTGTAGAGTCTTCTCTTGTGTTGTTGGGAGAGGGTGTTTGCTATGACCAGTGCATTTTCTTGGAAAAACTCTATTATTCTTTGCCCTGCTTCAATCCTCATTCCAAGGCCAAATTTGCCTGTTACTCCAGGTGTTTCTTGACTTCCTACTTTTGCATTCCAATCCCCTATAATGAAAAGGACATCTTTTTTTGGGTGTTAGTTCTTAAAGGTCTTGTAGGTCTTCATAAAACCTTTCAACTTCAGCTTCTTCAGCGTTACTGGTTGGGCATAGACTTGGATAACTTTGATATTGAATGGTTTTCCTTGGAGACGAACAGAGATCATTCTGTCGTTTTTGAGATTGCATCCAAGTACTGCATTTCGGACTCTTTTGTTGACCATGATGGCTACTCCATTTCTTCTGAGGGATTCCTGCCCACAGTAGTAGATGTAATGGTCATCTGAGTTATATTCACCCATTCCAGTCCATTTTAGTTTGCTGATTCCTACAATGTCGACATTCACTCTTGCCATCTCTTGTTTGACCACTTCCAATTAGCCCTGATTCACGGACCTGACATTCCAGGTTCCTATGCAATATTGCTCTTTACAGCATCGGATCTTGCTTCTATCACCAGTCACATCCACAGCTGGGTATTATTTTTGCTTTGGTCCATCCCTTCATTCTTTCTGGAGTTATTTCTCCACTGATCTCCAGTAGCATATTGGGCACCTAATGATCTGGGGAGTTCCTCTTTTGGTATCTTATCATTTTGCCTTTTCCTACTGTTCATAGGGTTCTCAAGGCAAGAATATTGAAGTGGCTTGCCATTCCCTTCTCCAGTGGACCACATTCTGTCAGGTCTATCCACCATGACCCGCCTGTCTTGGGTTTCCCCGCAGGCATGGCTTGGTTTCATTGAGTTAGACAAGGCTCTGGTCCTAGTGTGATTAAATTGACTAGTTTTCTGTGAGTATGGTTTCAGTGTGTCTGCCCTCTGATGCCCTCTTGCAACACTTACCATCTTACTTGGGTTTCTTTTACCTTGGCATGGGGCATCTCTTCATGGCTGTTCCAGCAAAGCACAGCCGCTGTTCCTTACCTTGGATGAGAGGTATCTCCTTACTGCCACTGTTCCTGACCTTCAGCATGGGATAGCTCCTCTAGGCCCTCCTGTTTCTGTGCAGCCACCACTCCTCGGGTTGCTCCTCACATCCGCCAGCACTGGCCTCAGGCCTGGGTGGCTCCTCCCAGCTGCTGCCCCTGGCCTCTGGCTCGGGGTGGCTCCTCAAGGTCACTGCCCCTGGCCTTGGGCACGAGGTGGCTCCTCCTGTCCTCCCCTGATCTCGGACGTGGGGTGTCTCCTCTCAGCCGCCACTGGCCTCGGACGTGGGGTAGCTCCTCCTGGCCACTACCCTGACCTCGGACACGGGGTGTCTCCTCCTTGCCGCCACTCACTTCGGACACGGGGTTGTTCCTCTCGGCTGCTGCCCCTGACCTCAGACGTGGGATAGCCCCTCCCAGATGCCAACTCCCCCCCCCCAAAAAAAAATGTAAGTAATAATAACACAATATCCTGTTAGAGATGTCCTCAGAGCCAAGCCTGTGTAAGCAGAAAGAGCAAAGCCACAACAAGGGTAATGTTCAGTCTGACATTCCATTTAATGGAATGCGTAAAGAACACTTTAGCACCCCAACCCCCATCTTTAGTTTGTCCTTTCTTCCAGAATTCTGCTTTTATTTGGGTATCAAGTGACCATTTTCCCCTAGGAGATCTGAACCTTTACTCAGCCCCAGGGCATCCTGAATCACAGTGGTTGATCTAGATCTGGTCTCTTACTCAGCCCTAGGAATTCTGATTGCAATCTGATTCTGGCCAATGAGATACAAGGAGAAACATTCTGTGAATGTTTTTAGTAAGAGACACATATTTTCCTCATCTTTTGACTTGAATGTGTTGTAATAGCCATTTTGCAACCAAGAGGGACAAGTCTAAGAGCAAGAACTGACATCCTGAAAATGGAAGAGGCAATTTGTATCCTTCATGATTAGGCATGGAACTTCCTATTTCCAAGCTTCCAGAATTCTAGGCACCTAAGCGCAGACAGCAGCGGCAGCCAAGAGCTACTCCACATTCTAGATCAGGGGCAGCATCCTAGAGTGCCAGGCTGTGTCAGCTTGGGAACAGCCAAGAGGAGCTACCCGGCATCTTAGGTCAGGGGCGACGACTGGGAGGAGACACTCTGTGACCGAGGGCAGGGACGGCGGCCGGGAGGAGCCACCCTGCATCTGAGGTTGGGGCAATGGCTCGGAGGAGCAACTCCACGTCCAAGGCCAGGGGCAGTGGGTGGGAGGAGCAACCCCACTCCGGAGGCCGGGGCAGCGACCAGGAGGAGCAAATCCTCGCTCAGGGAGTGGTGGGTTTGTGGGCGCAGGAGGGTCTAGAGGAGCCATCCCACATTGAAGCTCAGGAAGGGCGGTGGTAAGGAGATAGCCCTCACCCAAGGTAAGGAGCAGCGGCTTTCCTTTGCTGGAGCAGCCGTGAAGAGATACCCCACGCCCAAGGTAAGAGAAATGCAAGTAAGATGGTAGGTGTTGCAAGAGGGCATCAGAGGGCAGACACACTGAAACCATACTCACAGAAAACTAGTCAATCTAATCACACTAGGACCATAGTCATGTGAAACTCAATGAAACCAAGCCATGCCTGCGGGGCAACCCAAGACAGATGAGTCATGGTGGAGAGGTTTGACAGAATGTGGTCCACTGGAGAAGGGAATGGCAAGCCACTTCAGTATTCTTGCCTTGAGAACCCCATGAACAGTATGAAAGCAAAATGATAGGATACCAAAAGAGGAACTCCCCAGATCATTAGGTGCTCAATATGCTACTGGAGGTCACTGGAGAAATAACTCCAGAAAGAATGAAGGGATAGAGCCAAAGCAAAAACAACACCCAGCTGTGTTGTGACTGGTGATAGAAGCAAGATCCAATGCTGTAAAGAGCAAAATTGCATAAGAACCTGGAATGTCCGGTCCATAAATCAGGGCAAATTAGAAGTGGTCAAATAGAGATGGCAAGGGTGAACGTCAACATTCTGGGAATCAGCAAACTAAAATGGACTGGAATGGGTGAATTTAACTCAGATGACCATAATATCTACTGTTGAAGGCAGGAATCCCTCAGAAGAAATGGAGTAGCCATTATGGTCAACAAGAGTCCGAAATGCAGTACTTGGATGCAATCTCAAAAACAACAGAATGATCTCTGTTCGTTTCCAAGACAAACCATTCAATGTCACAGTAATCCAAGTCTATGCCCCAACCAATAACACTGAAGAAGCTAAAGTTGAACGGTTTTATGAAGACCTACAAGACCTTTAAAAACTAACACCTCAAAAAAGATGTCCTTTTCATTATAGGGGACTGGAATGCAAAAGTAGGAGGTCAAGAAACACCTGGAGTAACAGGCAAATTTGGCTTTGGAATGCAGAATGAAGTAGGGCAAAGACTAAGAGAGTTCTGCCAAGAAAATGCACTGGTCATAGCAAACACCCTCTTCCAACAATACAAGAGAAGACTCTACACATAGACATCACCAGATGGTCAAGACCGAAATCAGATTGATTATATTCTTTGTAGCCAAAGATGGAGAAGCTGTATACAGTCAACAAAAACAAGACCAGGAGCTGACTGCGGCTCAGATCATGAACTCCTTATTAAAAAATACAGACTTAAATTGAAGAAAGCAGGGAAAACCGCTAGATCATTCAGGTGTGACCTAAATTAAATCCCTTATAATTATACAGTGGAAGTGAGAAATAGATTTAAGGGCCTAGATCTGATAGATAGAGTGCCTGATGAACTATGGAATGAGGTTCATGACATTGGACAGGAGACAGTGATCAATACCATTCCCATGGAAAAAAAAGTACAAAAAATCAAAATGGCTCTCTGGGGAGGTCTTACAAATAGCTGTAAAAAGAAGAGAGGCGAAAATCAAAGGAGAAAAGGAAAGATATAAGCATCTGAATGCAGAGTTCCAAAGAATAGCAAGAAGAGATAAGAAAGCCTTCTTTGGGATCAATGCAAAGAAATAGATGAAAACAACAGAATGGGAAGGACTAGAGATCTCTTCAAGAAAATGAGAGGTACCAAGGGAATATTTCATGCAAAGATGGGCTCAATAAAGGACAGAATTGGTATGGACCTAACAGAAGCAGAAGATATTAAGAAGAGGTGGCAAGAATACACAGAAGAACTGTACAAAAAAGATCTTCACGACCCAGGTAATCACGATGGTGTGATCACTCATCTAGAGCCAGACATCCTGGAATGTGAAGTCAAGTGGGCCTTAGAAAGCATCACTACGAACAAAGCTAGTGGAGGTGATGGCATTCCAGTTGAGCTGTTTCAAATCCTGAAAGCTGATGCTGTGAAAGTGCTGCACTCAATATGCCAGGAAATGTGGAAAGCTCAGCAGTGGCTACAGGACTAGAAAAGATTAGTTTTCATTCCAATTCCAAAGAAAGGCAATGCCAAAGAATCCTCAAACTACTGCACAATTGCACTCATCTCACATGCTAGTAAAGTCATGCTCAATATTCTACAAGCCAGGCTACAGCAATACATGAACCGTGAACTACCCAATGTTCAAGCTGGTTTTGGAAAAGGCTGTGGAACCAGACATCCAATTGCCAACATCCGCTGGATCATGGAAAAAGCAAGAGAGTTCCACAAAAACATCTATTTCTTCTTTATTAACTATGCCAAAGCCTCTGACTGTGTGGATCACAATAAACTGTGGGAAATTCTTCAAGAGATGGGAATACCAGATCACCTTACCTGCCTCTTGAGAAATCTCTATGCAGGTCAGGAAGCAACAGTTCGAACTGGACATGGAAAAACAGACTGGTTCCAAATAGGAAAAGGAGTAATTCAAGGCTGTATATTGTCACCTTGCTTATTTAACTTATATTGAGTTCAGTTCAGTTCAGTCGCTCAGTTGTGTCCGACTCTTTGTGACCCCATGAATCACATCAATGCCCAGCCTCCCTGTCCATTACCATCTCCCGGAGTTCACCCAGACTCACGTCCATTGAGTCCGAGATGCCTTCAAGCCATCTCATCATCGGTCGTCCCCTTCTCCTCCTGATCCCAATCCCTCCCAGCATCAGAGTCTTTTCCAATGAGTCAACTCTTTGCATGAGGTGGCCAAAGCACTGGAGCTTCAGCTTTAGTATCATTCATTCCAGGAAATCCAGGGTCAATCATCAGAATGGACTGGTTGGATCTCCTGCAGTCCAAGGGACTCTCAAGAGTCTTCTCCAACACTACAGTTCAAAAGCATCAATTCTTCGTCCCTCAGCCTTCTTCACAGTCCAACTCTCATATCCATACATGACCACAAGAAAAACCATAGCCTTGACTAGATGGACCTTAGTCGGCAAAGTAATGTCTCTACCTTTGAATATATTGTCTATGTTGGTCATAACTTTTCTTCCAAGGAGTAAGTGTCTTTTAATTTCACGGCTGCAGTCACCATCTGCAGTGATTTTGGAGCCCCCCAAAATAAAGTCTGACACTGTTCCTACTCTTTTCCATCTATTTCCCATAAAGTGATGGGACCAGATGCCATGATCTTCGTTTTCTGAATGTTGAGCTTTCAGATAACTTTTTCGCTCTCCTCTTTTACTTTCATCAAGAGGCTTTTTAGCTCCTCTTCACTTTCTGCCATAAGGGTGGTATCATTTGCATATCTGAGGTTATTGAGATTTCTCCCGGCAATCTTGATTCCAGCTGTGTTTCTTCCAGTCCAGCGTTTCTCATGATGTATTCTGATAGAAGTTAAATAAGCAGGATGACAATATACAGCCTTGACGTACCCCTTTTCCTATTTGGAACCAGTCTGGAGTTCCATGTCCAGTTCTAAATGTTGCTTCCTGACCTGCATATAGATTTCTCAAGAGGCAAGTTAGGTGGTCAGGTATTCCCATCTCTTGAACAATTTTCCACATTGTTTTGTCATCCACACAGTCAAAGGCTTTGGCATTATCAATAAAGCAGAAATAGATGTTTTTGTGGAACTCTCTTGCTTTTTCCATGATCCAGCGGATGTTGGCAATTTGATTTCTGGTTCTGCTGCCTTTTCTGAAACCTGCTTGAACATCGGGAAGTTCATGGTTCACATATTGCTGAAGCCTGGCTTGGAGAATTTTGAGCATGACTTTACTAGCATGTGAGATGAGTGCAATTGTGCTGTAGTTTGAGCATTCTTTGGCATTGCCTTTCTTTGGGATTGGAATGAAAACTTACCTTTTCTAGTCCTGTGGCCACTGTTGAGTTTTCCACATTTCCTGGCATATTGAGTGCAGCACTTTCACAGCATCAGCTTTCACATCATCATGATTACCTGGGTAGTAAAGAAAATTTTTGTACAGTTCTTCTGTGTATTCTTGCCACCTCTTCTTAATATCTTCTGCTTCTGTTAGGTCCATACCATTTCTGTCCTTTATTGAGCCCATCTTTGCATGAAATGTTCCCTTGGTATCTCTCATATTGTTGAAGTAATCTCTAGTCTTTCCCATTTTGTTCTTTTCCTCTATTTCTTTGCATTGATCGTGAAGAAGGCTTCCTTATCTCTTCTTGCTATTCTTTGGAACTCTACATTCAGATGCTTATATCTTTCCTTTTCTCCTTGGCTTTTTACCTCTCTTCTTTTCACAGCTATTTGTAAGGCCTCCTCAGGCAACCATTTTACTTTTTTGCATTTCTTCTCCATGGGGATGGTCTTGATCACTGTCTCCTGTCCAATGTCATGAACCTCATTCCATAGTTCATCAGACACTCTATCTATCAGATCTAGACCCTTAAATCTATTTCTCACTTCCACTGTATAATCATAAAGGATTTAATTTAGGTCATACATGAATGGTCTAGCGGTTTTCCCTACTTTTTCAATTTCAGTTTGAATTTGGTAATAAGGAGTTCATGATCTGAGCCACAGTCAGCTCCTGGTCTTGTTTTTTGTTGACTGTATAGAGCTTCTCCATCTTTGGCTGCAAATAACATAATCAATCTGATTTCGGTTCTGACCATCTGGTGATGTTCATGTGTAGAGTCTTCTCTTGTGTTGTTGGAAGAGGGTGTTTGCTATGACCAGTGCTTTTTTTTTTTTTTTTTTTGGCAAAACTCTATTAGTCTTTGCCCTGCTTCATTCTGCATTCCAAGGCCGAATTTGCCTGTTATTTCAGGTGTTTCTTGACTCCCTACTTTTTTCATTCCAGTCCCCTATAGTGAAAACAACAGCTTTTTGGGGGTGTTAGTTCTGAAAGGTCTTGTAGGTCTTCATAATACCTTTCAACTTCAGTTTCTTCAGCGTTACTGCTTGGGGCATAGACTTGGATTACTGTGATATTGAATGATTTTGCCTTGGAGACGAACAGTCATTCTGTAGTTTTTGAGATTGCATCCAATAGTGCATTTCGGACTCTTTTTTTTTACCACGATGACTACTTCATTTCTTCTCAGGGATTCCTGCCTTCAGTAGTAGATATAATGATCATATGAGTTGAATTCACCCATTCCAGTCCATTTTAGTTTGCTGATTCCTAGAATGTCTACATTCACTCTTGCCTTCTCTTGTTTGACCACTTCCAATTTGCTTTGAATCATGGACCTGACATTCGGGCTCCTATGCAATATTGCTCTTTACAGCATTGGACCTTGTTTCTATCACCAGTCACATCCACAGCTGGGGATTGTTTTTGCTTTGGCTCCATCCCTTCATTCTTTCTGGAGTTATTTCTCTGCTGATCTCCAGTAGCCTATTGGGCACCTAATGATCTGGGGAGTTCCTCTTTTGGTATCCTATCATTTTGCCTTTTCCTACTGTTCATGGGGTTCTCAAGGCAAGAACACTGAAGTGGCTTGCTATTCCCTTCTCCAGTGGACCGCATTCTGTCAGACTTCTCCACCATGACCGACCTGTCTTGTGTTGCCCCGCAGGCATGGCTTGGTTTCATTGAGTTAGACAAGGCTGTGGTCCTAGTGTGATTAGATTGACTAGTTTTCTGTGAGTATGGTTTCAGTGTGTCTGCCCTCTGATGCCCTCTTGCAACACCTACCATCTTACTTGCATTTCTCTTTCCTTGGGAGTGGGATATCTCTTCACGGCTACTCCAGCAAGGCCCAGCCACTGCTCCTTACATTGGACGAGGGGTATCTCCTTACCACTGCCCTTCCTGACCTTCAACGTGGGATAGCTCCTCTAGGCCCTCCTGTGCCTGCACAGCCACCGCTCCTCAGGTACATCATGAGAAACGCTGGACTGGAAGAAACACAAGCTGGAATCAAGATTGCCGGGGGAAATCTCAATAACCTAAGATATGCAGATGACACCACCCTTATGGCAGAAAGTGAAGAGGAGCCAAAAAGCCTCTTGATGGAAGTGAAAGAGGAGAGCGAAAATGTTGGCTTAAAGTTAAACATCCAGAAAACGAAGATCATGGCATCTTGTCCCATATCTTCACGGGAAATAGATGGGGAAACAGTGGAAACAGTGTCAGACTTTATTTTTTTGGGCTCCTAAATCACTGCAGATGGTGATTGCAGCCATGAAATTAAAAGATGCTTACTCCTTGGAAGAAAAGTTATGACCAACCTAGATAGTATATTCAGAAGCAGAGACATTACTTTGTTGACTAAGGTCAGTCTAGTCAAGGCTATGGTTTTTCCAGCAGTCATGTATGGATGTGAGAGCTGGACTGTCAAGAAGGCTGAGCGCCGAGGAATGGATTCTTTTGAACTGCGGTGTTGGAGAAGACTCTTGAGGGTCCCTTGGACTGCAAGGAAATCCAACCAGTCCATTCTGAAGGAGATCAGTTCTGGTATTTATTTGGAAGGAATGATGCTAAAGCTGAAAGTTGAGTAAATTTGGCCACCTCATGCAAAGAGTTGACTCATTGAAAAATACTTTGATGCTGAGAGGTATTGGGGGCAGGAGGAGAAGGGGACAACAGAGGATTAGATGGCTGGATGTCATCACTGACTCGATGGAAGCGAGTCTGAGTGAATTCCCGGAGTTGGTGATAGACGGGGAGGCCTGGTGTGCTGCGATTCATGTGGTCGCAAAGAGTTGGACATGACTGAACGACTGAACTGAACTGAAGACAATGAAATATGTTTCTATTCTTCTTTTAGTTGTGTTTGTGTTATTGCATCTAGAAATATTATAATACAAACATCTGCAATAGAATATAAAGATATTTTATTCTCTGAAACCAAGAAGCGGCAGGGAAGAACTTGCTACTGAGCTGTATTCACAGATGTGAAGGCAGGAAGCTGATGGGTATTATTCAATAACTGCCTGGATATTCTTTCTGAAGTATAAGATTTTTTGATGATGGAAATTAAAATAAGGTTTGGTAGTTTGAGTACTTGTGAGGATGATGTTCTTTTAGGAAAACTGCTGAGATAAATGAGAAATGCTATCAAAGGGATTGGTAGAGAACTGAAGTTCCAGTTAGGAACATGGTTTGTTGGTAACCCTACACACTATAGCAACAGGCCTTGTCAGTGACTATTCAGTAATTTGAGCAGAGAGGCTGAGAAGACAAAAGAAGACTGGCTTAGTCTGGAGAGTTTCCCCATAAGAGTTGCTGAAAATGTAGGAAGAACATGTTGACTTAAGTCCCAGTGTCATTTTCACCCTAAAAAGAAGATAGGTTCACCCAACAAGGCTTCTCAGTCTTATTTGTTAAGTCTGACAATTCTTGAGCTAAAGACTGATAAACCTGAAATAAGTCTTTAGGAGTCACCAAGTTAGGTCTATGTTTATAAAGAATATTAAGAACTCTCCCAAATATAAACCTCTGCACTCTTTTCTCTAAATGAAAACTTTTATATTGGAAAGAGAAGAGCATTTTTAAGGAAGAGAGATATCATGCAAAGTTTTCTCATCCAAAATAAATGAAAGTCAAACTTGTTTGAATAAGAAGGTAGATGTCATGATGACCCACCCCATCTGATTAGCATTTACATTTCTCTTCCTTATCTTTATTGGTCCCCAGCCATCTCCTCTGAATACAAGTGCTCCAATGAACACAGCTTCAACTGAGACTAAACAATAAGCTTAAATTAATTTCCTTGGTCAGGCTAGCAGTACAATTTAAGATCATTTTTAACAAGATCAGTCTTTTAAATAGAATGGATGACTGTTTACCTGTTATAAATCAGGAACCATTACCGTTCACTGCTCATGTTATTTCATTGTTAAACATCATTTCTAACTTTGTAATGGTGGATCCCACAGGTAACTACTATTTACCATCTATGCTGACCTGGGATTATGACTTTCCTTTTTTTTTTTTTTTTTCATTCTTTAAAAGATAACTTCTTTTAAAAAAAACTAGTAAAGATGGGTATTTTAATAAATATTTCAAGATAAAATATGGAGGAATTTAGCCTACCCTTGAAATAAAATTTATTGGTAATTGGAATGGAGGACTTTTCTGTAGAGAGTAATCTGTTATTTGTCAAAATTGATTTTTAAGAAGTTAATTAAAAAAAAATACTGAACTATTGCATTGTATCTACTTTATTTGTAGCAACTGGTTTCACTGAAAATTGAGGAAGAGATATCCAGAAATGAAGAGTCCGTGTCTGGACTCTTCTAGGTCTACTCTGGTTTAAATATTTTGATTATCTGTTTCAGATCATCGAGTTAAATTTTGGGTTTAGAAAATGTGGCCACAAAAATAATGAGTATATTATGGAGCCAATGATCTAGAGGAACAGCCAAGATGGAAAATGTGGGAATTTAACCTTCTTCCATAAAAACACAACAATAAAGTTTCCTTCTTTTTAATGTTTCTTAAGATCCCATTTACACACTGCTTACAAACACATCTACCTATACATTTTAATAACTCAAAGACACAGACTTTGGGTTCCACACTGGGGTCAATGTCCCACTTCTGTTTTAGAAAAAAATATCCATCCAGTTTTTCAACTGACGGACTCTATAAAGCCTAACATCAGTAGTTAATGGGCTCAGCAGCTCACAACCAAGTAGGCCTGTTTCCTGACCCTTCCTACTCATAAGAACTGAATCCTTAAAACCTGATTGAATGAAATCCTTACATTATACTTTAGTTCCCTTAGCACAAAACTTACTTACTTTTTAGAAAAATATCCTATTCATAAGCCTCACTCTCCCTAATTGAGGACAGGTTATTTGCATCTTGCTTGTAAATGCTAGTCTGCTTAGACCTGCTTCTATTGCACATAGTCTGTGTTCATTCATTCATTTATTCATGCAAAAAATATGTATAGAGCTTCTACTATTTGCTAGACACTGTTGGGGCTGAGCAAAGATGAGAAAAATGGAAATGGGCCAGACATCACAGAGACTCTACTTTCTCCATTGACCTTTCTTTGATCTCCACCTCTAAGACTGATTTTGGTAAGTTGAATGTCCCCTTCCCTGAAGTCTCTGACCCAAATTTCCTCAACTTTGTGGATCATAAAATGAACTTAAACAGCATTGTTGCCCATCTTGCTGCATCCTCACTGATTATGTCAGCACACAGAATCATTTCCTCCACTGCCTCTGGCCCATACACAATTGTTTTCTTTTTCAAACTGGCAAAGGTTCAGTCAAACCTCTGCCTTATTCAAAACAAGCCATTTGTAAGAGATCTAATGGTAAAATGCTTCTCATTATTTTTCTTACGTATTTTGGCATTTAACAGAGAAGGCAAATAAAATAAAATAAGTAAATAAAATAAAATAAAACAAAACTTTGTTACTAGGTAGTAAGACTCTCCACAACTGAATATTCAAGTTGTTCATGAATCAGCAAACATCCCAGATTATGTGTAATTGAAAAAAAAAAAAAAATTGGCACATTTGTATTAAAAAACCTTTCCCTTCATGAATGTTTAAACAAATTAACATGAACAAGAGTCAGTGTTATGCATATCAAAAATGATTTTTAAAGCTGAAGTCAGCTAAAGCATGGGGAAACCAGTGTTCCGGTATGTATTCTTTCTCAATTTCACACTAACAATTTCCTTATTTCCTATTTCCCCCTTTCAAGCAAGCACTTTGTCTTTTATCTTGGATGCTTTTAGAGCTTTGGTCATTGCTAAGATTTGCGGGTTTGCTAAAAACCAAGGTTGATTTTGCATGACTTTTGCCAGATGAAACTGGGACATTCTGTTCCACTAATTAGTCTATGGCTCTTTAGCAAGTAATTAGTGATGTCCCATAGACATCTATTAGCGGTTTCAGTTGAAGTGTGTATCCAGTGAGCGCAAGTCTACTAGCATAACTGTAGTGGTCCTCATTCTGTTATGCAGGGAAAAACTATCAGTCTGTATTCAGTTAAATCTGTGACTTTCAGCATTTTTGCCTTGGTATCTTCATCTTTAAATGGAGCACAATGGCATTTAAATTCAATTATCCTAAAATATACTCATGTCTTTTTTTTTTTTTTTTTTCCTTACTAAGTAACATAGCATCTGTAGACATGGCTTAAAAGACTAAGAGATCACACATCAAAGTATGATATATATGCAAGGTATAGGGTTTCTTTGGGCACTATACTAATAGAAGAAATCTATGTATTCTTAGTTCCAGGGCATACACATCCTCTAGGATCACAGAGACTATCCATTTGTATTTTCTTTATTTTTTTTTTAAATTTTTTTATTTTTTTTTTAAATTTTAAAATCTTTAATTCTTACATGCGTTCCCAAACATGAACCCCCCTCCCACCTCCCTCCCCACAACATCTCTCTGGGTCATCCCCATGCACCTGCCCCAAGCAAGCTGCACCCTACGTCAGACATGGACTGGCGATTCAATTCTTACATGACAGTATACATGTTAGAATTCCCATTCTCCCAAATCATCCCACCCTCTCCCTCTCCCTCTGAGTCCAAGAGTCCGTTATACACATCTGTGTCTTTTTTCCTGTCTTGCATACAGGGTCGTCATTGCCATCTTCCTAAATTCCATATATATGTGTTAGTATACTGTATTGGTGTTTTTCTTTCTGGCTTACTTCACTCTGTATAATTGGCTCCAGTTTCATCCATCTCATCAGAACTGATTCAAATGAATTCTTTTTAACGGCTGAGTAATACTCCATTGTGTATATGTACCACAGCTTTCTTATCCAAAAAATAAACAAATGGGATCTAATTAAAATTAAAAGCTTCTGTACAACAAAGGAAAATATAAGCAAGGTGAAAATACAGCCTTCTGAATGGGAGAAAATAATAGCAAATGAAACAACTGACAAACAACTAATCTCAAAAATATACAAGCAACTTCTGTATTTTCTTTAAATAACAAGAATGATCCTCCTCTCCCCTGAGATTTGGATGCTGGAGACAGCATCTTAGGATACTGCAGACTGAGTCTCAATTAGCCTGGGACTTCCATATTTAAAGGGATCTTCTTTCCAGGAAATATGTACTGAGATCACTGCTGTCTTATAAATCTTATTACATCCAGTTTAGATAAATAAAAAGAAAAAAAAAAGGAGGGAAAGCAAAGGAAAGAGAAAAGAGAGATGGAAGGAGATAAAGTAGGAAACAATATTAGAAAGAAAGGTAGAAAAATGAAATGACAAAAAAAAAAAAATGTCCTTACCTCTGAGTCTTTGGGGAAAGTATATGAATGAACAGTGTACACAACCACAGTTGCAGCCAAAATTATCCTGCCTTATAAATAAATCAATTTTTGATACCCTCTAAATTTCCTCTACTTTTCCCCTTGCCTTGATTTCTTGTTTGTTATGATTTTGTCTTGTCATTAATTAAAACTATTTCCCCTGATACCTCTTGTATACCTTCTTACTAAGTGAGGAGAGACTTCTGCCTCATCTTGATATACCAAATAGTCCTTAGAGTTGGCTAAGTCTGTCCCTAAAATAGACAGATGAGGAAATAAAAGTAGCTAGTAACTGGTAGTGTCAGAACACTTTCTATCTTCTCCCCCCATATATATCACTTCCTCTACCCCACGCACCCTACTGGAACATCTCCCCATATTTAAATGTTTGTCATCTTCCATAAAATGTATGAAAAGTCAACTCCTGGTGTATGTTCAGAAAGAAAAAAAAATGGTGTTCAGGTAAAAGGAGGATCAGTCTTATGTTAAATTAAGTGAGAGGGGAAAAATATTAAAATTTGGAGCAGAGGCAAAGAATGAAGATACGACATAAACACTTCAAGCCTACAGAAAATAAGCAAAGGGCATTTTCCCTTAAAATTCTCACAGACTCAATGTCTTTAAGGTTAGTTGACTACAGAAACTTTTGTATTAAGACAAAGGTTTCTGGATGAAGTTGTCTTATCTCTAGAAAATTCATTTCTGCTTTGAAATCCTTTTTCTCCCTCCTCTCTCCCTCCACCTCTTTTTCTTCTTCTTTCCCCATATTGCACAAATTGCACAATTTCAGAGAGAAGAATCACCCTAACTACTTTGATTTCATTAAAATCATGACAGTTGAGGACAAATTCTAATACTATTAATGTTTAAAAGTTACAAAATTGATTGTCTGCTTTACTCTTCATTTCTGTTTGATTATCCCCTTCTTCCAGAGATAAGTATTATAAATAAATACAGATTTAATCTCCAGAATCAACCAGCAAGGGGAAATGTGTGGTTCGCATGAATGGAAGAAAAGATAGACTTTAAAAAAAAAAAAAAAAAGACCTCTCTCCCGAACAAACCTTTCATTTCCAAGCAGAAATAATTACAGTGATGGTCAGTGGGGATATTTGAGCAATTTACAGAGGTATAACAGTGGTTCCTATCAACACAGTTTTATATTCAGGGCAAGGCATAGAACTGTAGGTCCTGAAGCATTGCCTATAATCTTTATTTCATTTCTAGATGTTATGCTGTAATAAAATGTAAAAAGGGAATACATAAAAAGTTATAGAGGTGGGAAAAAACATGGTTTGAAGTTGTATGGCATTTCTTGACAGGGCATGTTCCTAAGGATATGCAGAGAATAACAAATGCCATTTGAAATAAGTACACTAGAGTTCTGAAACTAGATTGAAAACCCAAGTCAACTTTCCTGAGTGTCATTTGATTAGCTTTCTTATATAGAATGGAGGTTTAAACAATGCTGGTATTCTGAGTACAGAGGTGCTTGGGAAAACAGTGAGAAATGGGTTCCTCCCACCAATTTCTTTCTGATGGTTTTACAACATTATCTTTTCACATTCTTCCTGTGTTTTTGCAATAATCCATAAATGAAGCAATGTCAGAGAAAATGTGATTGATTGTGGGGAAGCACACATGCACATCCACGTGCAGTAAGTTATTTTTCTATTCCCTTTCCAATTTGTCCCAGACTTGCTTCAGGCAAATACCTGTAGCCCTATTGCAGGTTTTGGGTAGGAAGATAGAAAAAATTCTCAGGCTTGAGGGGTGATCTTTGCACAGGTAACAAACAACTCAATTGTGCCCGGTGGCTATTTTCACATAGAGAGGATTTTCTCATATTTTAGCCCAGATATTTATTCTGTTTTCTTAAGACAGTTTGGAAAGGAGGTCTAGATAGTGTCCAACAATTAGGTTCCCTTTTTGTTTTGTCTACATTGGAGAGAACAGAAAATTTGTGCATTATCATGACCATGCTAGCCTGTAACCCAGGTGTAAATTGTTTTTTTTTTATTATTATTACTTTAGTAGGCTCTGCCTTCTATAATATGTACATATATATACACACACACATATATATGTATATATAAAGTATTATTCCCTTTACTCTGGTTTCCTCCCCAAGAACAATCTGCCTCTACTTACATTCACTATTTTGCCCTCTGAAGTTATCCATGTCTCCTTGTTTTGTAGCAATTATATTCTGTTCCTGCCTTCAAAAGCTCTTACACTATTTGATTAATTTGTTTCTGTCCCTATGAATCGTGTTCTGAAAGGACTGTTCTTGGGTTCCTAAACTTGAAGAGTGTGCAAGATGACAGTGTGTGTCCAAATCTCAGAAGCTGAATTCTGACAGTCTAGGGATATACATTGTAAATCAAGTTTAACTATTTAATGACCAATAGTCTATTTGTTATTTCAGTCATCTATAAGACATTTCAGCTGCTGACAGCTCTAGGCAAAAGATATTTAGTGAGACAGACAGTTTTTGAAGCATTTGATTTTTGCCCAATGAATGGCTGAATACGTTCCTCAGGCTAAGGGACTTTAATCTTTATCTTAGAGTCACTGTCCCTTAATAAGCACCTAATAAAGCCTGAAAATGCATTGCATGTGTTTCAAACACCCAAGTTTTTCTTAGACTGTGTCTGATCTTAGACACTCCCTTGTCCTTCTTTCCCTCTTTTTATGGCAGATGCTCCTGAACTCTGACAAGCAATAGTATTCTTGATATTCTTGACCAAAATACTGTCATCTTACTCACACTGAATGGACATTTCAAAAGGATGTGGAATGGCAGCGCAGTTTATGGAGGGGAAATCGATGATATCATATTAACATGGATGTCTGTTTTAAACGACTGAACTGTACACTCAAATGCAGGCTTTATGGGGAAGGGCGGATTTCTGAGTTTAAAGTGGTAAATTAAATTGAATAACAGAGTGTTTGGATTATCCTGGAGAAAAACCTCCAAAGTAAGATAATTTATTTGATGAATTTGGCTATGTCTTCTGAATTGATTCCAAAATAATCTTTCAATTTTCTATTTTGTTTTAATTATGTACAAAACTAAAATGCAATGAGAGGATCTGTATCCCTATACCATAAATTTGCCATGGATACTCTTCATAATTAGCACAGCCTCCCTTATTTATGTCAACTGTGCTATGATTCCCAAACTCTGATAATACCAAAATCAATTGTCCATATGGCTTGTTTAAGGATGCTTAAGTTTATTGACATTTACTTTAAATACAGTGTCTCCATTTCCCTGTTTTCTTTCTTATGACACTTGGATTTCATTTCATTGTTGCAATTTCTATATTAATTTCTCCATTACCATGATCAGATTATAGTTATGACCCCCAAAGGGAAAAATAAATACATGCATGCACACATACTCACAATTCTCCCAACATCCACTGACAACATTTCAAACACACATAATTTTTTATTGTAAATCAGTCTCAGGCTGGCCTTGCTAAGCTCCCTTTTAGCTGACCCCTCCCAGTGTATTGTCCAATATAGATTATAAGGCCATGGGGAAGTGAATGTTGCTGAGTTGAAGAGGTTTCTTGAGTTTAGTTCAGCTATAGGTAAACCACTCATAGATTGTCTCAAGCCCATTCACAACCCCTCTTGCTTTTGTTGTCTTGTTTATAACAAAATTGCACCTCCTTCAGTTTCAACCTTGCAAGTAAAAAGGGCAAGAATTATTAGAATTTCTTCACTAATCATTCTGTCTTTTAGCAACAATTCTGAATTATTCTTCTGGAGTATAAGTCCATGGGCTGGCCCTTGACCCATTGCTAGAAAATATGTAATGAAAGCAGAATCAGAGATCGTGTTACATGGCAGCTTAGAAAAGAAAATGACACATCTAATAACCAAAAGAAGTGGCTAGTAATTAGCTGAAATGACAATAATTAACAGAAATGACAGGTCTAATAAATTTTCACTTAAGTGTTGTCATATGGCTCTTTGGGTTTTTAGCTTTCGATTTTAAATATTAATCTCAATGGTGCTTACTTTAAATGAAAAGTCATATCAAGTATGGAGATGGAAATAATTCTGTACAAATACTCCATAAAATTCTGTTTTATCAATGTCACTTATAGTATGATCCATAGAGACTGGATTAAGACTTCATGCTGTCCCCCTAAAAATATATATTATTTTACTGTATACCTCATTTATGTAGCCAAAAATATTCAGCCACAGGGAAACATTCAGCCACAGCGATCACAGAGAAAGTGGTTGTTTTTAATTTTCTTTGATATCTTCAAAGATAAGAAAGTATCACCCCTCCCTTCTTTCCCCCTCTTCAGCAATAGACAAAGAAGGTTAAATCTTATTAGCATGTCCTATATAGCTAGCTGTAACCTAAGTGACCTGTCATGGCACTAAATGCCTACTAGAACTTTCTCTGTACTTGCAAGATGGAAATTTTATGCATCAATGCTTTTATGCATGCATCTGATTTGGGAAGTTCACTGCTTTATGGATATGAACATTGTGATCATGTAAATTGATCTGCATAATGGGATTTTGTGTGTGTGTGTGCATATATCTATATGGATATGGATGTATGCACGTGTATTCTAAAAGAAAATGTAATACATGAAATGTTGACTTTAATGATATGAAATGCATTAAATTTAAACTACCTTGCATGTGTATGCAGATGCACTATGTCTCTATCATTGTGCTCTGTGGGAATTTAAGGTAGAAAAAATAAATTTATCATATACTCTGATGTGCCATGCTAAATGAGAGCACAACATGGCACTATTCTAAGCAATAAATAAGGTACAAGGAAACCAAGACTTATGAAGCTCTTAGGGACAATCCTTAGTAAAACTACAATAGAAACGATATTTTATTCAGGGACACAACAGCTCCTCCTTTCAGGTACCTTGATTGAGGTCCTTTTGTCTCTAAACTACCATCTACTGGAAATCAAGATTTCTACATTTTAGAGTTCTGATAATCAAAAAAATTACAGTAAATTCTCAGCTTTCTTCTCACCAAAATTCACCATTGAGTTGGATTACTTCAAGTTCTAATAGATTTAGTCAGGTAAACAAAATGAGTTAAAGGATTAATTCCTTAAAAACTTATCTTTCTCAGACAACTGAGTACCTTAACCCAGATACTCAGCAAATTATCTTTAATGAAATTTGCTTTGGCAACTCTAATCCTTGAAATTAATTTCAGTTGCATTCCACATATTTATCATCATCAAAACTGTCTTGTATGTTTTATATGGCCTAAAGCAATTTGATTGTTCATTCTTCAAAACTGAATTCAAATTCTCTGCCTTTCTATTTGCCATTAGCAATATGGAGTACATATCAATTCTTATTTAATAATGATGGAGGTGATATTGATAATCTGTAGATAGTTACCCTGTAAATTCATCTGCACTACATGCTTACTCATCACATTAACAAAAAAGATAAACATACAAGATACAAGAAAAAATTTAAAAATTAAATAAGAAATTAGCAGGCTTGATTTTCTTTCCAGACCTATTGCTGCTGCTGCTGCTGCTGCTGCTGCTAAGTCGCTTCAGTCGTGTCCGACTGTGTGTGACCCCAGAGACGGCAGCCCACCAGGCTCCGCCGTCCCTGGGATTCTCCAGGCAAGAACACTGGAGTGGGTTGCCTTTTCCTTCTCCAATGCATGAAAGTCAAAAGTGAAAGTGAAGTCGTTCAGTCGTGTCCGACTCTTAGCGACCCCATGGACTGCAGCCCACCAAGCTCCTCCATCTATGGGATTTTCCAGGCAAGAGTACTGGAGTGGGGTGCCATTGCCTTCTCCGTCCAGACCTACTAGTTATCCAGATAGAAACATAATTATAAAACCAGTAGTTCTGTGGGATTCACACTTAGAAAATCTAGTCGTCTTTTGATCAATAATAAGTGTATGTATTCAATCACTTTGTTCCTTTCCCAAAAGTTTATCTCATATCAATTATTATTAACAAAGGATGATTAAGAATTGGTCTTTGTCCTCAGTTTTCACTTGTAACATATATGTATATAGTGTCATCAGCAATAAGAAAAAATAGCAGAAGGATTGAATGGCATAGTTACTTTTAATTGTAGCATCAGCCCAATAATTACATAGATAATATTTGAAACTACAAAATCTATTTAGAGAGGTGCTTGTGTATAGGGTTCGGCAGTGTCTCCCCACCTTCAAAATTTAAGTCCACTTAGAACCTTAGAATGCAGTTGACCCTAAATGTAATGACTGGTATCCTCATAAAAAGGCCATGTAAAGTCACACAGAAAAGAAAGCCATGTGAAAATACACATAAAGATTGAAATGATGTAGCTACAAGCTAAGGAACACAAAGGATTGTCAAGAGATAATAGAAGTTAGAAAGTGACAGGAAAGAAATCTTCCCTACAGGCTTTAGAGGAACATGGCCCTGTTCACAGCTTAGTTTTGGAATTCTAGATTTCAAACCTGTGAGAGAATAAAGTTCTGTTGTTTATTAAATTACTCAGCCTATGGTAATTAATTATGGAAGTCCTAGGAAATTAATATAGTTCATGACTGCTTTTTCTTACATCTGTTGCTTTTGATAAAGGTAGAGTATATATTCTTGCCCACCAAATATTTAGTTTAGCAATAGAGATGGACAGGGCTTCAGTTTAAGTCTAATATGTGATCAACTCAGAAAACATATTTACTATGATATATGAGTGTGTGTGTTTGTGTATGTGTGTATTCTTGTTGCTTAGTCATATCTGACTCTTTTGCACACCCATGGACTGTAGCCCACCAGGCTCCTCTGTCAGTAGCATTTCTCAGGCAAGAATACTGAAGTGGGCTGTTTCTCCAGGGGATCAAACTCAGAGATCAAACCTGCTTCCCAGCATTGGCAGGCAGATTCTTTACCACTGAACCCACATATGTACGTGTGTGTGTGTGTGTGTGTGTGTGTATAATAAATTTATTTTAAAAACAATTTATTTTTTCATGTTTAGATGTGCTTAGATGTCAATCATATCTATTAGCGGCTTCTCTAATCTGCCTACAGAATTCCTAAAGAATCTGCCTGCTATGCAAGAGACCCAGGGAATGGTGGTTCGATTCCTGGGTCAGGAGGATACTCTGGAGGAGGGCATGGCAACCTACTCCAGTATTGTTGCCTGGAGAATCCCATGGACAGGGGAGACTGGTGAGCTACAGTCCATAGCATCACAAAGAGTCCAACACAACTGAAGCCACTGAGCACTCACACACACATGCATGTCTGTTAATCAGTAGAGAGTGGATTAAGTTGCCATAACATATCTCAGTGTTTTGAAACAAAAATTGTTATTTTTTGCTTATGAGACATATCCATTCTGTAAGGATAGGAGACTCTTCTTTGCTTATCCTCACTCTGAAACCCTGTTTAAAAGGGCAAGAGATCTGAAGTGTCTAGAATATTGTACTTACACTTATAACCTGCTGGAAAGAATAGTACATGTTATTCACTCAACTTTGAGACTGAAAAGAATGGTGCCACCATGATCTCAAAGGCAGAAAGAAAATAGAACCTGATGAAGAGTATGCATAATCATAGCATCATGTGTTGTTACTCTTACTGCTTCATACTTTTATGCTGTAGGATAATGTGGTACTCAAATTTTGTTGGCTGATGCCCTGGTGGATTGTATTTACCAAGCTAACTAATCAAGAAGCATACCTCCAGTCTCTGGATGAGATAGGTTTCTGTTCTGCATTTGGTCTTGGACTTCCCCAAGAAAGCAGCTCAGAGGTAAAGAATCCACCTTTGATGATGCAGATGCAGGAGATGTGCATTTGATCCTTGGGTCGGGAAGATCCTCTGGAGGAAGAAATGGCAACCCACTCCAGCGTTCTTGTATTGGACATGACTGAGCACACAAGCTTGTGATTCTACCTTCCTGAAAGCTGAATTGTATTTGGTAATATAGCACCATTATGAGAAATATCAGAAGGAATTCAGAATATCATAAAGAATTGTGATATACAGTGTAATAAACTTGGCATTTTTCTTATTCTTTGCATTTATTACTGCATTTGGAATTTTGAAATTATTGCTACCTTTTTTAAAAAGATAAGCAAATTAGGTGAATTTTTAAAATCATGGAGATATATGAGGAAATTAAAAAATTTGAGTTCCTATAACGAAGAAAATGCAAAAAGGTGTATTGATGATTTTCTTTAATTTATGAATGTCTATGAACAGTAGTTTTCTGCAGAAGATGTTGTCTAGTGGGTTTTTTTTTTAAATCCATTTTAGACTTGCAGATATCAAAAAATAAGCTTATGGTTACAGAAGGGAAACGTGTAGGAGGTGCTAGGGATTAACGTATACATCAGTTCAGTTCAGTCCCTCAGTCGCGTCCGACTCTTTGCAACCCCATGAATTGCAGAATGTCAGGCCTCCCTGTCCATCACCAACTCCCGGAGTTCACTCAGATTTGCGTCCATCAAGTCAGTGATGCCATCCAGCCGTCTCATCCTCAGTCGTCCCCTTCTTCTCCTGCCCCCAATCCCTCCCAGCATGAAAGTATTTTCCAATGAATCAAATCTTCGCATGAGGTGGCCAAAGTACTGGAGTTTCAGCTTCAGCATCATTCCTTCCAATGAAATCCAGGGTTGATCTCCTTCAGAATGGACTGGTTGGATCTCCTTGCAGTCCAAGGGACTCTCAAGAGTCTTCTCCAACACCACAGTTCAAAAGCATCAATTCTTTGGCGCTCAGCCTTCTTGACAGTCCAACTCTCACATCCATACATGACTACTGGAAAAACCATAGCCTTGACTAGACAGATCTTAGTCAGCAAAGTAATGTCTCTACTTTTGAATATACTATCTAGGTTGGTCATAACATTTCTTCCAAGGTGTAAGCATCTTTTAATTTCATGGCTGCAATCACCATCTGCAGTGATTTTGGAACTCAAAAAAATAAAGTCTGACACTTTCCACTGTTTCCCCATCTATTTCCCAGGAAGTGATGGGACCAGATGCCATGATCTTCGTTTTCTGAATGTTGCATTTTAAGCCAACTTTTTCATTCTCCTCTTTTACTTTCATCAAGAGGCTTTTTAGTTCTTCTTCACTTTCTGCCATAAGGGTGGTGTCATCTGCATATCTGAGGTTATTGATATTTCTTCTGGCAATCTTGATTCCAGCTTGTGTTTCTTCCAGTCCAGCGTTTCTCATGATGTACTCTACATATAAGTTAAATAAGCAGGGTGACAATATACAGCCTTGACGTACTCCTTTTCCTATTTGGAACCAGTCTGTTGTTCCAAGTCCAGTTCGAACTGTTGCTTTCTGACCTGCATACAGATTTCTCAAGAGGCAGGTCAGGTGATCTCGTATTCCCATCTCTTGAAGAATTTTCCACAGTTTATTGAGATTCACACAATCAAAGGCTTTGGCATAGTCAATAAAGCAGAAGTAGATGTTTTTCTGGAACTCTCTTGCTTTTTCCATGATCCAGCGCATGTTGGCAATTTGATCTCTTGTTCCTCTGCGTTTTCTACATACTAGAGTATATAAGAGAGATGACAAATAGGGACTTAATTTATGGCACAAGGACCTCTACTCAATATTCTATAATAACCTATATGAGAAACGCATCTGAAAAAGAATGAATATATGTATATGTATAACTGAATTTTTTGCTGTGCATCAGAAACTAACAGACCACTGTAAATCAACTATATTCCAAAAAAATAAGTAAATATTATTTTGTATTATTTTCTTTTTTTTCTCTAACGTAGCATGGAGAAATGTCTTCAAATGATACTTCCAAACTGACTTAAGGAGCACCTCCCAGACCTCAGGTGAAAGTCCTAATGAAAAAGTTAACAACACTGTCACAGTTGAACTACTTCACAGAATGAAAGAATCTCACCAATCTCTTGGCAGGAAGTCCACATCTCCACTTACTGACTTATGTACCAGAAGCTTCACTTGCTAGTGCTCTTCCACTGAGATATATCAGGTTTTTATCTATCATCAAGTCACATTCTGTCACATGAACTGATTTTGACATGAGTTTAAACTGGATAGGCACCTTTCCCGAAATTATGTCAAAATCTGTTTTATATTTGGCCAATGGATATTCCCCGTTAAGGAGATAGCTACTAAATAGAAGTTATATTTTTAAATTTAGTGTACAACACCTTTCAGAGAAAAAAAATACTATTAAATGGAGGATTAAATAATTTAAAGCAATAAAAGTATAATATGAGAGTGATAGATCCTGAGACGTAGCCACATTTTATGTGCATCATATCATGTGGCTATCTTCTTGTGTATACCTAGGTAAGACACAACCTTTACTTCTGTTTACTTTGAGGAGCTCACATACTCATCTCAGAGTAAGATAAAGTTGAAAATGCCTTTTATAATTACTTTAATTGTTCAACAATGAATAGTCAGAACTGTGAGAAATGAAATTCACATTTTTGACAAAGCAAATTGTATATAACTAATTTTACTGTAGGCCTAAGTGAATATATATATATATATATTCACTTAGGCCTACAGTAATATATATATATATATAGCACCCCACTCCAGTACTCTTGTCTGGAAAATCCCATGGATGGAGGAGCCTGACGGGCTGCAGTCCATGGGGTCTCTGAGAGTCAGGCATGACTGAGCGACTTCACTTTCAATTTTCACTTTCATTCATTGGAGAAGGAAATGGCAACTCACTCCAGTATTCTTACCTGGAGAATCCCAGGGACGGAGGAGGCTGGTGGGCTGCCATCTATGGGGTCGCACAGAGTCGGACATGACTGAAGCGACTTAGCAGCAGCAGCAGCATATATATATGCATTGACTTTCTCTCCTTCCTTCTTCCTTCCCTCCCTTCTTTCTTTTCTTTTTCTTTCTTTCTTTTTTTTTTTTTTAATATGGGCCATGGAACTTCTAGTTTTGTTAAGAAAAAAGAACCTAAAACACAAAAAACAAAATAAAAGACACACAAAAACTGAATCTAGTAGGGCTCACCAAAATAATAGATTTTTAGTCTTCTGTATATACTTCTATAAGAAAAAAAT
The DNA here is from genome assembly GCF_001704415.2 of Capra hircus. Classification (NCBI taxonomy): domain Eukaryota; kingdom Metazoa; phylum Chordata; class Mammalia; order Artiodactyla; family Bovidae; genus Capra; species Capra hircus. Next base: position 16,729,897 of record NC_030831.1, on the reverse strand, counting down.
ACCTGTGTTTCTAAGATATTGTGATTTTTTTTCTATTTGAGTAAAGAATAATATCATTTTAAATATAAAGTATGAAACATTGCTATTGTTTTTTCCCATCAAAATAACATAAGCATTTATGGCATTATCAGGGGAAAATGGAATATAACAGAATGGTGGGGCTGGGCATAGAGGTCAAGTCTCTGGGAACCACTCTTTTCTATATCATTTACTGCTGAAATGACCTTTGTCAAATCATTACAGTTCCCTAGGGCTCACTTTCCACCTCGTTCAATGGCTAGATATAATGAAACTCCTATTAAAATAACTTAGCTAAATATCACTTATAGGATATTTTATCTTCTTCACTCATTCCCGTCTCATGGAATAGGGACTAGGGGAAATATAGTAAATATGTTTAAAATTACATTTAGGAAATGTATTAGAGCAAAACTTTCACTTGTCTGCTTTATTTTGAATTCATCCATTTTGTTGCTTACATATATGAAACCTCTACAATCCTATATAATTTTAGAATCTTCATTTCATTTCAGGTGAGTAAAAATACTATTGTTCCTATTAGATTTTGTGATAAATGTGGTAAAGGCACATTTTCTAAAGGTATAAACTTACATAGGTATAAAAATTATTAACATTGGAGCATAGTAGGAGGAGAAATAGGAAGAGGAGGAGGAAGGAAGCAGGGAAGAAAGTAACTGAGAAAGTAGCAAAATAAGAAGCAGCATGAGGTCCTCAAAACACCCAAAATCTAATGCAAAAGCCTAAGAATAAAAAACATTGCTTAAAAAAAAGTATCAAAGACAATTCCATAAATTCTGCTTGTTCCATTTAACTGAAATTGTAAAAATTTTAGCTAGCTGTTTTTCCAACTCAAAGAAAATAAAAATCAGGAAATTCTAACACTGTTTTCAGAGATACTGAATGAGACATGACTAACTCTAATCCAGGAGAAAAGCATGTGTGGCTGGGTTGGAAGGGGAGGACTGACATCTGACATTTTTTAAAATGCAGCCAGAGAATATTGTGAATTTTAATAAAGAGCAATTCTACTTTGTGCATTTATTTATTAATATCCAAAGCATACACAGGTCATTATGTGAAGGTACAAATAATGATAAGACGATATATTTATTCAAAGAGAGTCAATTGAAAGAAAAAATCCTAATACAAAATAGGTACAACAATGCATCTGGGAATACATTTGAGACTATCGATGTAATCAAAGTTGAGGTTCCTAATTCAAATGCAGATTTTATGTTATATGGCACTTTAATAAGGACAACAGTGGGTTTTACTGGGTATAACAATAAGAAAGTCAATGACATATATAGAGGATATATAGGTGTTGGAGTTTCATTTGTCATAGTGACAAGGACCATGGAAAGGTGCCACATATGCTCAATACTAGCAGAATAGGGACAAAGGCATTTGTGTTGTTTCTGGGGGCTCTGAGCAAGATTTCTTGGAGATGGTTGTTCACTCTTCTGGACAAATAAAAGATGGGTAAGTCAATGGATGCTGGTTTGGTGTAGTTTCTTATAAGCAGATGGACTTCTCTCTAGGCATCAGTGACCAGAACTGTGGTTTGTAGAGTTACTATATATGAAGAATCCATGTGTAATGATACATGGAAGATAGGTATAGTATTGGACTGGTTACCTATGCACATGCCAGAAGCCAAATTAATCAAATACAATTTTGAAAGCAAAACCTCTACAGTAGTGTCATTTACCCATCATATTGAATAGTATAAGAACAATAGTTGAATCTTAGATTCATGAGCATGTGACAAAAACATTTTCAAAAAAGAAGAGGAAAGTTACATCTATTAAAAGGTTTATTTTATTTCAGATATTTAGTTACCTGGCACTATTAAAGGGACTAAACTTATTTGTTGATGTTCAATTTCTCAGTTGTGCCCAACTGTTTGCCATCCCATGGACTGTAGCATATCAGGCTTGCCGATCCTTCACCATCTCTTGGAGTTTGCTAAAATTCACGTCCATTGAATCAGTGATGCCATCCAACCGTCTCATTCTCTGGTGTCCCCTTCTCCTCCTGCCTTCAATCTTCCCCAGAATCAGGGTCTTTTCTAATGAGTTGGCTCTTTGTATCAGGAGACCAAAGTATTGGAGTTTCAGCTTCAGCATAAGCCCTTCCAATGAATATTCAGGACTGATTTCCTTTAAGATTGATTGGTTTGATCTCCTTACTCTCCAAGGGACTCTCAAGAGTCTTCTCCAACACTAGAATTCAAAAGCATCAATTCTCAGTACTCAGCTTTCTTTATAGTCCAACTTTCACATCCATACATGACTCCTGGAAAAACCATAGCTTTAACTAGAGGGAGACAGGTAAGGTGCTCTGGCAAAGTAATGTCTCTGCTTTTTAAAATGCTGCATAGGTTGGTCATAACTTTTCTTCCAAGGAGTTGCTGCAGCTAGGTCATGTTCGACTCTGTGCGACCCCATAGACGGCAGCCCACCAGGCTCCCCCATCCCTGGGATTCTCCAGACGAGAACACTGGAGTGGGTTGCCATTTCCTTCTCCAATGCATGAAAGTGAAAAGTGAAAGTGAGGTCGCTCGGTCGTGTCTGACTCTTTGCGGACTCCGTGGACTGCAGCCTACCAGGCTTTTCTGTCCATGAGATTTTCCAGGCAAGAGTACTGGAGTGGGCTGCCATTGCCTTCTTCCAAGGAGTAAGTGTCTTTTAATTCCATGGCTGCAGTCACCATCTGCAGTGATTTTGGAGCCTAAGAAAATAAAATCTGTCAGTGTTTCAATTTTTTCCCCCATCTATTTGTCATGAAGAAATGGGAGCAGATGCTATGATCTTAGTGTTTTGAACGTTGAGTTTTAAGCCAGTTTTTCCACTCTCCTCATTCATCTTCATCAACAAAATCTTAATTTCCTCCTTGCTTTCTGCCATAAGGGTGTCATCTACATATGTGAAGTTATTGATATTTCTCCCTGAAATCTTGATTCCAGCTTGTGCGTCATCCAGTCCAGCATTTGGCGCGATATACTCTGCATAGAAGTTAAATATGCAGGATGACAATATACAGCCTTGACATTCTCCTTTCCCAATTTGGAATCAGTCTGTTGTTCCATGTCTGGTTCTAACTGTTGCTCCTTGACCTGCATACAGGTTTCTCCAAAGACAGATAAGGTGCTCTGGTACTCCCATCTCAAATTTTCCAGTTTGTTGTGATCCACACAGTCAAATGTTTTAGTGTAGTCAATGAAGCAGAAATAGATGTTTTTTTTTTTTTGTTTGTTTGTTTTCTGGAATTCTCTTGCTTTTTCTAGGATCCAAAGAAAGTTATGGCATAAAAGAATGTCTATGAGATAAGAAATAAATCAAAGAAAATAAACCATGTAATCATTCTATCCATATTTCTCAAACCTTCCACAATACAAAGATCATGAGGAGCTCCAAGAAAAAGTCATTGAATGAATAATTAGTAGTTGGAAGAGAAGAGTCATAGCTGAATTGGGAACCCATCAAAAAGCATGGGTTCAGTATTTAGAAAGGGTCCTTCAGTGGACAGAATATAGGGTTTGGACTTTTTTTAAAAGGAAAATAAAAACTCTTTCATTAAAATAACTCCCAATCCTCTCTAGATTTTATAATATTATTAGCAAAACAGTATATTTCCTACACTTTAGAGTCCATACATTGGAGAAGACAATGGCAACCCACTCCAGTACTCTTGCCTGGAAAATCCCATGGATGGAGGAGCCTGGTAGGCTGCAGTCCATGGGGTTGCTAAGAGTCGGACACAACTGAGTGACATCACTTTCACTTTTCAGTTTCATGCATTGGAGAAGGAAAAGGCAACCCACTCCAGTGTTCTTACCTGGAGAATCCCAGGGATGGGAGAGCCTGGTGGGCTGCCATCTATGGGGTTGCACAGAGTCGGACATGACTGAAGTGACTTAACAGCAGCAGCAGCAGCGGAGTCCATACATTGTGAGAGTATCAAGGTGCAAAGGGGTTAATAATAATAAAAAAGAAAAGATCTATGAGAAAAACATTTCCTATTTTGGAATGAAGAGAAAATTACTGGCTGTTGTGGTTGTGAGTCACTGCACACCCTGAGAGAAATGGTCTCAATACAAAGGAGACTTCTTATTTGTGTTCTTACTTTTTGCTTATGTGAGTACACACATGGCAGAAAATCACAGATGATTTTTTCTTTATTTTGTATGTTCACTATTAAGCTAGTCTGGAAAAAATATTAGTCCTTATGATGATCATCATAAGGCCAAAAAAAAAAAAAATCTAACACTTACCTGGTTAGACAAACCTTTCTCTTTTTTTGATATTGACTTAAAACTCTAAAAAGATCACTATTATAAACAATGGAGATAGAGGTGATATGAGATTGTTTAATTAGAATACATTTAACAAATCTTCTACTATTAGGTTTTCCTTGGTGTCTTCACAATCTTTACATTTATATCTGAAACTTGAATGACTCTGTTCAGTCAATTTTCCACAAAGAAGAGGAGGCAAAGTGTTATTCTGGTTTGCTTTTGTTTGTTCGCTTTTTATTCTTATTTTATTGTTTGCTTCATAAGAATCAGTGTGTGTGTGTGTGTGTGTGTGTGTGTGCAAGCCCAAATAGAGTACATCAGGCTGCCCAGAGGTACAAAAGTGAAGCGGCAGGCTGGAGGAGACGTCTTTTAATTTCATGGCTGCAGTCACCATCTGCAGTGATTTTGGAGCCCAAGAAAATAAAATCTGTCATTTCTTCCACTTTTTCCCTTTCTATTTGCCATGAAATGATAGGACCAGATGCTATGATCTTAGTTTTTTTAATGTTGAGTTTCAAGCCAGCTTTTTCACTCTCCACTTTCATCCTCATCAAGTGGTTCTTTAGTTCCTTGTCACTTTCTGCCATTAAAGTGATATCATCTGCATATCTGAGATACTTAGAGAAACTTACCAAATATAATATCTGAGACAATCTAATTTATGAATAAGTTATATGCTGTAACTTCATAAGAAAAAGAGAATTAGAAATAACATTCTCAAGAAAATAAAGTTGTATGGTAAGTATTCTTTCATGGATAAACTGCATCTTTATTTTGTACAGAAAAAGACCAAGTTGGAACATGGAGCAAGGCCAAAGTTTTTTCTTGAAATGATTACCTGTCCCCATCTCAACACATCAAGGAATGAATAACCAGAATTCTCAAGTTCTATACCAGACATCATGTCAGAAATAATTACCAATTATCCAACTTAAATAGTGTGAAAAGTATTTCAGTAATATACACCAAATTATACACATTTAAAAGTTTTTGACAAACACATTTCATTACATATTTATCTTTTGTCTATATTTAGACGACACATGGTATGCTTAAAGCTTCTTTGAGTAAGAAGTTTACTTTCTTAATCACCAAAGATATGTGAGAAACTCTGCCCAAGAGAACTCTTTGACGAATAGAATTTTCCCTGGGTAAATTTGAGTATCTTATCTTGGATCTTTTACATCTTTCCATGTCCTACAGAGCCTGTGTTCATGAAAGTTTTCCTTGGACAACTAGCACTTTACTTCAGGATCATCATCACCTCTAGTGAGTTACTGTCAGTCTCAGCTTCTAGGACTGTGGTGCTTCACTTCAGTGAAGTCACTTCAGTCATGTCCGAATCTTTGTGACCCTATGAGCTTTAGCCCACCGGTTTCCTCTGTCCACGGGATTCTCCAGGCAAGAATACTAGAATAGGTTGTCAAGCCCTCCTCCAGGGCCAAGACTCAGATTGGCTTCATGATTTGTTTATGTAAATACAGTTTCTCTCTCTCCAACTTCAAAGTCCTTGTGTGGCTGTTCTTTGTCATGTCTGATAATCTCTTCTGTCCTATGGCCATGAGGAGAATTGTATTTTTGGAAAGAATACGTTTTGATTTCACCCCAGTTGAACATTGATTCCCAGTCCTCTATGGAAGACACAGCATCAGTTACTTTGCAAACACAATTTCATGTACTTACAGAAGCAATATTATGCTACTTGCCCACAGTGGTACCTGCAAGGTTCAAGTTTCACATGGAACTCTAAAAACCCATTTGAAGATCATTAAGTGGTCAGCTAATCATTTAAATATTTAGAAGCATTATCTTCCACATCACTAGGTAAGTGAAGGAATAAAGGTCACTAAATTATCAATATTTTGCATATCACCCCTTTGACTTCCCTCCCTTATATACAAATGATCTTGTACATGCAGACTTCACTTAGTAGGAAAGTCACCTTTGCCTCTATTATCATCCCTCCAGAAGAGCAAATTTGAGACAGAGTGCAGGCTGCCAGACGGCCACTTCCATTACTGTCTCCTCAGGCCACAAGTACAATATATCTATGTAACTAGTTCACGTGTTTATATAAACACTTCACAACACACAATCAATCACTTCTTTCCAGCCAGCACTTTTCTTAGAGAAGTATATGCCCCTGACCTAGTAGAGACTACATGTAACTCCTTTCTTTCATGAGCTCAGAGTTTAATGGGCCAAACACAACAATGGCACAGATGAGCAATTTCAAGAGTTCTCATTATAACCAAGATCTGCACTAGAGAGGTTTAGAGGACCTGTGTCAGAGCACACGTCCTGCCTTTAAAGGTATATTTCTTATACAAAGCGATACAAACAACCAAACATGCAATGCCAACAGCCCTCTCCAAAGGTCAAAAGAGGTTATCAATCTTCTAATAACTGTAAAACTCTGTGTAAGGAGAAATTTCCAAGTTTCTATCTTCAAGAATGTTAACTTCAGTAATAGTAAAATCTGTGCAATAAGTTTGACTGCCATCTGTAGTCTGGGGGAGTAAGATTAGAGACTTTATGGGTATATATATCATTTTAACTAAAATTATGTCTAAGTAATATTTTATAGTAAAGTCACTCAGTTGTGTCCGACTCTTTGCGACCCCAAGGACTGTAGCCTACCAGGCTTCTCCCTCCATGGGATTCTCCAGGCAAGAGTACTGGAGTGGGTTGCCATTTCCTTCTCCAGGGGATCTTCCCCAACCCAGGGATTGAACCTGGGTCTCCCACATTCCAGGCAGACGCTTTAACCTCTGAGCCACCAGGGAATCCCCAATATTTTATAGTATTTTATATTTAAAAATTTTCATTTTTCAATTGTTCTCTGTAGGTATGCCACCTCTGCTCTCATTTCTTCTTATTGCTTCCAGATTAATTTATAATTGCTTTCTTTGTTGTAGACTGAAAACAACAAACGAGAGCTGGGATTAGAGAAGTGTGCTTTAAGACCAGGGGGCTCTATCAAGAAATACAATTTGCCCTCTGCAGACACAATATCTGCAGAAACAAAACAAAAAACATTTTTACCAAATCAACACTAGCCACAGCATAGCCTGATTGGGGGAAGCAGATACACATTATCACAACGCTAAGAAGCATAAAACCACTGATCCTGCCAATGCAGAGTCATAAAATCCTGTCTTCTATTTGAAAAATGTTTAATAGTGGACATTTGAATGCCTCTTCTCAAGGAAAGCCTGGGTACAAGGGACTGAATAATTATATCTGGCAAAATATGGAGAATCATCATGTCAGAGAAAGCAGATGGCCTCCCCACCACTCCAATACCCCAAATCCAAACAAGTGCAGTGCCTTTTGACAATCTGACAGCTGATGGAGAAAAAGCATTTCATTCAATTTTGAACAGAAACCAAGATCTGAAGATGAACACAGGGTTCTTCCATGAACAGAAGTGTCAGTTCCCTTCAGATGTTCTTCACCGAGGTTAAGGGGCTACTACTGGACTGGTCACCCAAAGTGCTGTCATATTTTCTGGTACTAAATAGAGCTTAATGAAAAATTCTAAATGAATCAGAGTTCAGGCTCATCAGAGGCAGGGCATCACCTTTGTGAGGAGAGTCGCTGGAGGATAATATTAAGAATGGCTGTGGATTCTCTGGTGCCTGAGAAAAGATGCCCTAAAATGTTATTAAAATTACCACCTGGAATACACATCAAATCAAAGAGATGATTCTGTTTCTAAGTTAGTTAAACACATAATGACAGCATATGTGAAACTATTATCAATCATATGCAATTTCTCTTACTTTGCAAACACAATTCCATGTGCCTCCAGAAGCAATATTATGCTACTTGCCCACAGTGGTGACTGCAAGGTTCAAGTTTCACATGGAACTCTAAAAGCTCCTCTTTTTGACAATTTATCAACTTTCAAGAGATATTTCTCAACATTCAAGTAGGAAATTGGAACAGTTATCCAGAAAATTTAGGGAAAATTTATTGCTCCATATGGGGAAAAAAATAGAAATTAACTGAAGAAAGGGTGTAGGATTGGGAAATGCAATGCTTGATTGTCCTTCTGAATTTGCCACTTAGATTTAAATGCATATGCTTCCATTCTCTAATACAGACATAGAAGAAAGATAACTCTAACTACAAATATTGAAATAATGAAAATTAAATGAGAATGTACAACTCTTTAGGAAAAGCACAAAATTACTGATCAATGTAAAAATCTCAGTTAGAATTCTGGGTCCCATTAAATCTTTTACCCATTTCCCAAGCAAAGTCACCTACATCTATGGCTTCAGTCACCACAAACATACTGAGAACTCCTGAGTCCTTTTCTGAGAAAGATCTTTCTTAAAGATAAAAATCTGACCCTCTAGTCTAGAGCCCCACCTTAATCTCATCATGCTTAGCCTTAAACTTGACCTCAAAACCTGCCAGGCCTCTGCAACTCCTACTGAGGGTAAAAGGCAGACAGAGATGTTGCAGTTTATATTCAGTTGTTCAGTCGTGTTCAACTCTTTGCAACACCATTGACTGCAGCATTCAGGCCTCCCTGTTCTTTACCATCTCCCAGAGCTTGCTCAAAATTGTGTTCATTGAATCAGTGAGGCCATGCAACCATTTAATCCTCTGTCATCCCTTTATACTGCCTTCAATCTTTCCTAGCACCAGGGTCTTTTCCAATGAAATGACTCTTTCCATCAGGTGGCCAAAGATTTGGAGCTTCAGTTTCAGCATCACTCTTTCCAATAAATAGTCAGGATTGACTTTTTTTAGGATTTCCTTTAGGTTTTCTACTTGCCGTCCAAGGGACACACGAGAGTCTTCTCCAGCACCACATTTCAAAAGCAGATATATCCATCTAAATACAGAGTTCCAAAGAATAGCAAGGAGAGACAAGAAAGCTTTCCTAAGAGAACAATGCAAAGGAATAGACAAAAACAATAGAAAAATGATAGATCTCTTCAAGAAAATCAGAGATACCAAGGGAAAATTTCATGCAAAGATGGGCACAATTAGGACGGATGGCGATGAGGGGATAATTTATCATTATAAACACTAAATTAGTTTCATTGTTTTTTCACTTTTTTATTTTATTATCTCTAAAGGCGGGAACATTTCATGCAAAGATGGGCTCGATAAAGGACAGAAATGGTGTGGACTTAATCTGTATGCAGGCCAGGAAGCAACAGTTAGAACTGGACATGGAACAACAGATTGGTTCCAAATAGGAAATGGAATACGTCAAGGCTGTATATTGTCACCCTGCTTCTTTAACTTCTATGCAGAATACATCATGAGAAATGCTGGACTGGAAGAAACACAAGCTGGAATCAAGATTGCTGGGAAAAATATCAATAACCTCAGATATGCAGACGACACCACCCTTATGGCAGAAAGTGAAGAAGAACTAAAAAGCCTCTTGATGAAAGTAAAAGAGGAGAATGAAAAAGTTGGCTTAAAGCGCAACATTCAGAAAACGAAGATCATGGCATCCGGTCCCATCACTTCATGGGAAATAGACGGGGAAACAGTGGAAAGAGTGTCAGACTTTATTTTTTCGGGTTCCGAAATCACTGCAGATGGTGATTGCAGCCATGAAATTAAAAGATGCTTGCACCTTGGAAGAAATGTTATGACCAACCTAGATAGTATATTCAAAAGCAGAGACATTACTTTGCTGACTAAGATCTGTCTAGTCAAGGCTATGGTTTTCCCAGTAGTCATGTATGGATGTGACAGTTGGACTGTGAAGAAGGCTGAGTGCCGAAGAATAGATGCTTTTGAACTGTGGTGTTGGAGAAGACTCTTGAGAGTTCCTTGGACCACAAGGAGATCCAACCAGTCCATTCTGAAAGAGATCAACCCTGGATTTCGTTGGAAGGAATGATGCTGAAGCTGAAACTCCAGTACTCTGGCCACCTCATGCGAAGAGTTGATTCATTGGAAAATACTTTCATGCAGGGAGGGATTGGGGTCAGGAGAAGAAGGGGACGACCGAGGATGAGATGGCTGGATGGCATCACTGACTAGATGGACGGGAGTCTGTGTGAACTCTGGGAGTTGGTGATGGACAGGGAGGCCTGGCATGCTGCCATTCATAGGGTCACAAAGAGTCAGACACGACTGAGCAACTGAACTGAACTGAAATAAACTGAACAGAAGCAGATGATATTAAGAAGAGGTGGCAAAAATACACAGAAGAATGTACAAAAATCTTCACGATCCAAATAATCACGATGGTGTGATCACTCATCTAGAGCCAGACATCCTGGAATGTGAAGTCAAGTGGGCCTTAGAAAGCATCACTACGAACAAAGCTAGTGGAGGTGATGGCATTCCAGTTGAGCTGTTTCAAATCCTGAAAGATGATGCTGTGAAAGTGCTGCACTCAATATGCCAGGAAATGTGGAAAACTCAGCAGTGGCCACAGGACTGGAAAAGGTCAGTTTTCATTCCGATCCCAAGGAAAGACAATGCCAAAGAATGCTCGAACTACTGCACAGTTTCACTTATCTCACATGCTAGTAAAGTCCTGCTCAAAATTCTCCAAGCCAGGCTTCAGCAATATGGAAACCGTGAACTTCCTGATGTTCAAACTGATTTTAGAAAAGGCAGAGGAACCAGAGATCAAATTGCCAACATCCACTGGATCATGGAAAAGGAAAGAGAGTTCCAGAAAAACATCTATTTCTGCTTTATTGACTATGGCAAAGCCTTTGACTGTGTGGATTACAATAAACTGTGGAAAATTCTGAGAGAGATGGGAATACCAGACCACCTAACCTGCCTCTTAGAAATCTGTATGCAGGTCAGGAAGCAACAGTTAGAACTGGACATGGAACACCGGACTGATTCCAAATAGGAAAAGGAGTACGTCAAGGCTATGTATTGTCACCATGCTTATTAACTTATATGCAGATTACATCATGAGAAACGCTGGACTGGAAGAAACACAAGCTAGAATCAAGATTGCTGGGAGAAATATCAATAACTTCAGATATGCAGATGACACCAGGCATATGGCAGAAAGTGAAGAGGAGCTAAAATGCCTCTTGATGAAAGTGAAAGAAGAGAGTGAAAAAGTTGGCTTAAAGCTCAACATTCAGAAAATGAAGATCATGGCATCTGGTCCCATCACTTGATGGGAAAAAGATGGGGAAACAGTGGAAATATTGTCAGGCTTTCTTTTTCTGGGCTCCAAAATCACTGCAGATGGTGACTGTAGCCATGAAATTAGAAGACACTTACTCCTTGGAAGAAAAGTTATGACCAACATAGATAGCATATTCAAAAGCAGAGACATTACTTTGCCGACTAAGGTCCGTCTAGTCAAGGTTATGGTTTTTCCTGTGGTCATGTATGGATGTGAGAGTTGGACTGTGAAGAAGGTTGAGTGCTGAAGAATTGATGCTTTTGAACTGTGGTGTTGGAGAAGACTCTTGAGAATCCCTTGGACTACAAGGAGATCCAACCAGTCCATTCCGAAGGAGATCAGCCCTGGGATTTCTTTGCAAGGAATGATGCTAAAGCTGAAACTCCAGTACTTTGGCCACCTCATGAGAAGAGTTGACTCATTGGAAAAGACTCTGATGCTGGGAGGGATTGGGGGCAGGAGGAGAAGGGGACGACAGAGGATGAGATAGCTGGATGATATCACTGACTCCATGGATGTGAGTGTGAGTGAACTCCGGGAGTTGGTGATGGACAGGGAGGCCTGGCGTGCTGCGATTCATGGGGTTGCAAAGAGTCAGACATGACTGAGCGACTGAACTGAACTGAACTGAACTGAAAGGGAAAGATTTAACATCACATTTCAAGATAATCTAGTTGATCGGAGACAGAGTTGGTGAGGGGACTTTTGGTTACATTGAGCTAAAACATCTTATTCTCAAATAAATAATAGAGAAAAAAATGGTTCTGTTTTTATTTCAAAATAGTGTCTTCATTCTGGGCTGAGTTGTACAACTGTATATTTGTTGGTTTTCTGTTTGTTTTTAACCTTAAAATATTCTTTATTTTCTTGGCCCAGTTGCTGTTCCAAGAAGACCTCAAAAACCTATCTCTATAGAAAGTAAATTGACTCTTGGAATTTAGCAGGATGTTGACAGGAATTGGGGCTCAGTCTGGGCTGGAGAGTAGAGCAGACATATTTAATTCAATCCAAACTGTTCACTAGGGAATCCCACTCCACTTGGGTATAAAATGAAATGATTTCATTTCTTCTAAACACTGCTTCAAACTATGCTATTGTGAACAACTTCCTCCTCTTCCCTATTCTTTTTATCAATGTCTTCAGAAGATCTATTATTTTCCATCTAGTTCAGATATTGAAATCAGTAGGTCCATATGGAAAGCTTCAATGCTTATCTAACTTTAAACACTTTCCACTGACACTACTGCCCAAGGACTGGCTGGCACCTTCCCCCCACCCCCATCAGTGTCCTTTTCCTAAGTTCTAGCATCCCAAGAATGAGGAACAGAACAAAGAAATGAAGAGAGAAAAAATACATTCTTCACCTTACTGAGGATGATTTTAATTCTTTCCAACCAATATCTGCTGCTTTCCTGCCTGCTCTGACCCATCACTGATGACGGCCTCTGTGTGGCTAGTGTGTATAAGCTGCTCACACTCTCTGTGGTGGGAGGGCCAGGTCACCCTCCCAGCCACTCTGGACCCTTTCCAGGCTGGATGCTCCATTTACCTTCAGTTGTCACTTGCTTTTTGCAACTTGGGAGTATTTGCTCAGAGGGGAACTGTGTGAAGTGGACTTTAGAAAAGATGCCTCCAGCTTTCACAAAGTTCTACAAGTGTCCATCTGACCTAGATTTATCTTGACTTTGCCAAGCCTGTCTGTGTGAGTCGACATTGCCATTTTTTTTCTCTGCCTGCACCCTTGTGCTCCAGTTTACTTTTCTACTCCAGTGGGGTGGAAAGAATAGCAATTTGATTTTCTACATAGAAATCCAGTCTGGAAAGGAGATCCAGGCTCCCATTATTATCAGCATCTCTCATTTACACTAGAGATTTTCTTGGACCTCTCTGCATACACTCCTCATCAGAACAATGACCCTTCCCTCATCATGGTGGTCTTTCTCCTACCTTGAGTGGGATGAAGACAGTGAGAGTAGAGATGTAATGTAGTAGGGTCAATCCTGCTAACAATAAACCCTGGAGAAGCTCCTTGCTCAATCATTGGTGGCTCTTTTTTTAGATCATGGATGCCTTAATACATTTTTATTTTTAGATATATAAAGTACTAATGTGTTATATTAATTCTTTGGAATTAGTGCTTTAATACCTCTTAGGAAACCTGTATGCAGGTCAGGAAACAAGAGATAGAACTGGACATGGAACAAAAGGCTGGTTTCAAATAGGAAAATAAATATATAAAGGCTTATATTGTCACCCTGCTTATTTAACTTATATGCAGAGTACATCATGAGAAACACTGGGCTGGAGGAAGCACAAGCTGGAATCAAGATTGCCGGGAGAAATATCAATAACCTCAGATATGCAGATGACATCACCCTTATGGCAGAAAGTGAAGAAGAACTAAAGAGCCTCTTGATGAAAGTGAAAGAAGAGAGTGAGAAAGTTGTCTTAAAGCTAAACCTTCAGAAAACTAATATCGTGATATCCGGTCCCATCACTTCATGGCAAATAGATGGGGAAACAGTGGAAAGAGCGGCTGACTTTATTTTCCTGGGCTCCAAAATCACTGCAGATGGAGGTTGCAGCCATGAAATTAAAAGACGCTTACTCCTTGGAAGGAAAGTTATGACCAATCTAGATAGCATATTCAATAGTAGAGATATTACTTTGTCACAAAGGTCCATCTAGTCAAGGCTATGGTTTTTCCTGTGGTCATGTATGGATGTTAGAAGTGGACTATAAAGAAAGCTGAGTGCTGAAGATTTGATGCTTTTGAACTGTGGTGTTGGAGAAGACTCTTGAGAGTCCCTTGGACTGCAAGGAGATCCAACCAGTCCATTCTGAAGGAGATCAGTCCTGGGTGTTCATTGGAAGGACTGATGTTTAAGCTGAAACTCCAACACTTTGGCTACCTAATGTGAAGAGCTGACTCATTTGGAAAGACCCTGATGCTGGGAAAGATTGAGGGCAGGAGGAGAAGGGGACAACAGAGGATGAGATGGTTGGATGACATCACAGACTCGATGGACATGGGTTTGGGTGGACTCCAGTAGTTTGGTGATGGACAAGGAGGCCTGGCCTGCTGCGATTCATGGGGTCTCAAAGAGTCGGACATGACTGAGTGACTGAACTGAACTGAATACATCTTCAGTTCAGTTCATTTCAGTTGCTCAGTTGTGTCTGACTCTTTGTGACCCCATGGACTGTAGCACGCCAAGCCTCCCTGTCCATCACCAGCCCCTGAAATACACTCAAACTCATGTCCATTGAGATAGTGATACTATCCAACAATCTCATCCTCTAGTGTCCCCTTTTTCTCCCACCTTCAATCTTTTCCAGCATGAGGTGCTTTTCAAATGAGTCAGTTCTTCACATCAGGTGGCCAAAGTATTGGAGTTTCAACTTCAGTACTGATTTTTTTTTTAGGATGGATCTCCTTGCTGCTCAAGGGACTCTCAAGAGTCTTCTCCAACACCCCAGTTCAAAAGCATCAATTCTCTGGCACTCAGCATTCTTTGTATTCCAACTCTCACATCCATACATGACTACTGGAAAAACCATAGTTTTGACTAGATTTTCCTTTGTTGGCAAAGTAATGTCTCTGCCTTTTAACATGCTGTCTACATTGGTCATAACTTTTCTTTCAAGGAGCTAGCGTCTTTTAATTTAATGGCTTCAGTCACCATCTGAAGTGTTTCTGGAACTCAAAAAATAAATTCTGTCACTTTTCCATTGTTTCACCATCTATTTTCCATCAAGTGATGGGACCAGATGCCATGATCTGTTTTCTGAATGTTGAGTTTTAAGCCAACTTTTTCACTCTCTTCTTTCACTTTCACCAAGAGATTCTTTAGTTCTTCTTCACTTTCTGCCATAAGGGTGGTGTTATCTGAATATGTGAGGTTATTGATATTTCTCCCAGCAATCTTGATTCCACCTTGTGCTTCATCCAGCCCAGCGTTTCTCATTATGTACTCTGCTTATAAATTAAAGAAGCAGGGTGACAATATATAACCTTGACGTACTCCTTTCCCTATTTGGAACCAGTCTGTTGTTGTATATCCAGTTCTACTTGTTGTTTTCTGACCTGCATACAGATTTCTCAAGAGGCAGGTGAGGTGATATGGTATTCTCATCTCTTGAAGAATTTTTCCTAGTTTGTTGTGAATTACACAGTCAAAGGCTTAACCTCCTGCCTCCTCACTAATCCAATTTTCACAAAGCCAGCCAGAAAAAGAACCTGAAATCACACCATAAAGTCAAGCAAAATCAGGGGGTTTCAATATCTCTCTGAGCAATGTTACATTAGTTGTTCTTCTCTCTTATACTCAATTATATCTAATTTTGTTATTTTGTGCACAATACTTTGCCTTGAGGTTTTCCTCAGGGACTAGGCTGCATTCATGCCAGGAGTAGCCCACAGTTATCATTATTTCACCATAGTCATGCCCTCTAGCTACAGCCAAAGTGAGTGCTCCTAGGCAGCTGGGGATTAATGACCAATGCCTGATTGCCCCCTTTATCATTTGTAAGTTTTCAGGTTAAAGGGCAATCTTTGAGGTGCTTCCTTGTCTTTGTAATTAAGTTTGTTTGCCCCCTTTGCCCTTTCATGGCTCTCATCATACTTGAAATTACCTGCTCACTGACTATGTTCTCTGTTCAATTATATGGTTCTGGAGGACAAGGGTCAATCTCATAGCTGTATCTTGTTCACTGATCTGTACTTAGTGTCTAATGCACTTCCCTAACAGCTACTTATTTATTAAGTGAATTGATAAATGTATGGAGAATGGAACTACTATTATTAATTTTTATTAGATTTAGCAAATGATTGTTCAACCCTTTGTTTGAATCTGCCCTTGGAGCTATCAAGAAGCCTATCAATTTCAACCTGTTCCACCTCTATTGATTTATTGACATATTTTTAGTTTCTATCCATGTCAGGAGCTTCTCTGGTAGCTCAGCTGGTAAAGAATCTGCCTGCAATGCAGGAGACCCTGGTTCAATTCCTGGATCTGGAAGTTCCCCTGGATAAGGCATAGGCTACCCACTCTAGTTTTCTTGGGCTTCTTTGGTGGCTCAAACAGTAAAGAATCCACCTGCAATACAGGAGACCTGGGTTCAATCCCTGGGTTGGGAATATCTCCTGGAGGAGGGCATGGCAACTCACGTCAGTATTCTTGCCTGGAGAATCCCCATGGACAGAGGAACCTGGTGGATTACAGCCCATGGGGTCATAAAGAAACATGACTGAGTGACTAAGCACAGCACAGCACAGCACATCCATGTCAGTTTGTTTGAGATTGCCACCATATCTTCATTTCTATCTGTTCTGGAGAGGTTGGTGAAAAATTCAATTTAAAAATCCACAAAGAAAAGGGGTTTTTATATGATTTTAAAGTATGTATCTTTGTATTTTAAAGTATGTATCTTTTAAAATTAGATAGAGCTTTGAATTTTCTAATGTGTTATCCATCTTAATTTTAACCTCTCCTACACTGCATTCCTAAGTGCACTCCCAGGACAGTTTAAATGGCTAACCCAACATCAACCATTGCTTTTAAGAAATATTTTTATTTTTAAGATTTTCTCACGTGTAAGTTTGCTTGTTTTGGAATATTTACTTATAATGAAACAGTTTGCTTTTCTATGTGCTTCCAACTTAAAACAATGAAGTTGTAAAAAATATTGAGCTTAGGCATGTCTGTACAGAAAGTTTGGCAGTGCTCAACTACCTTCCATCTGGTTCCTATCACATCAGGCTTACCCTCTGGACCCCTGCCACAGATATAACCTCTAGCATAGTGAGTGCAACCTTCCACCATTCTGTTGTGTTTCCCTGCTTGTTGCTCCTCCTCTGGCAGTTTTACTTGGCTAATATCACTATGAATAGTAAAATATCAAACCTTATTACTGGGGAGACACTGAAAGATCAAATACATCAGCTCCCTTATTTTACTTATCAAAGACTCAAGTTTCCCAGGAAAACGAGATTCTCCTGTAGTTCATAAGTAGAAGTAAAGAGATAAGGCTAGATTACAGGGTATAATTCCACTATGGAACATGTGCACACTGAGCCAAGCATTTTGAAAGTAATGCAGTGTATTTATCTAACCAAACTGCAGATTAAAAGAGAAGGATATGAACCTTTTTAACATGCATATTCAAACTCCACTGAGTAGTAAATCACCTTTACCAATGCTCACATATAAGAAAGCTGAGGAAAACAAATGGGAAAATATTCAATTATAAGCATCTCTTGTAGACAGTGAAACTGGATAATTCCAGGCAAAAACAGACAAAATTAAAAATAACATTTTACCCTGCACAAATTATTTCAGGGGAGTCTGTGGTGTTTGGGGTTTGATTAACTTGAAAGTGTTCAATTCCCCTGCCCTCACTAGGGTCTACAGAGAAGACATCAGAATGCAGCAGCAAGCTTCTCCCCCTGTCTCCCTTGCAGCAGCAGTCCCACAAAGGTAATCATTCCCAAACTGTCAGAGAAATCCCTCCTCCCAGAAATGGTAGCTGGGCATATTTCTCTGAAGTTTTGTGGAAGTGGTCAGCTGCTGTCACTAAAGATTAACTGGTCTCTGAATAACCAGAAGCATAAATCAAAGTGGGAGCAGAAAAGACAGATCCTCCCCACCAAGTCTACGAAAGAAAGGGAAATGTGTCCTGTAGCCTTCTTTCATCTTCTCAGCCACACCCTCACGTGGAGAGTCAGTTGCATTAGCACAGCCATCTTCAAAGGCAAAGGACAGCAAAGCAAGAGATGGGGGAAAAAAAAATTCTAATGACTAATTGGCAAACCATCTGTCTATATGTATCATCTCCCTATGTTACCTTCACAATTTTCCTTTTTAAGTTCTCATTGATCTAAGCCCAAAGACATTAAAGCAGATAATATATTCTAGTCTGCTCATCAGCAGAGTTATACTAGAGTATCAGGAATGGGAGGGCTGGTAGCTCAAAACCAAAAGCATAGTTTATCAATAAAGAAAACAGAGGCTCTGAATGAAGGCAACTTGGCCAGGATCCTGTCGTTTCTTGGAAAGAGAGCCAGGACCATAAATTACCTATTCTGATTTCTTACTCATTTAGCATTCTTGCTTGGATATTATTTCATTAAAAAAAAATCCTCCCTTTACTGTATATTAGTTTATGTCTTTTATAGCTGCCTTCCTAAGTTAGAGTGAAAGTCTTAGTTTTTATCTTCTTCTATCAAAACTTGCAATGGGAAAATGCTTTATATCTGTCTTTTACCACTTAAGATAAATGAGAATCACTGCACCACCTTCCCTGAGGGTATGTTCATGTTCAGACATATATTCTGAGTTGTGAGACAGAAGATTTTTGTCCCTGTTAAAGGCTTGGCATCTGGGGAGATTGTGAGGAGAAGGCTCTTTTTAGTCACTTTCGTCTCTGAGTTACTAATATCTTCTACTAGGAATACAAAATGCACCCATCATGCCACCTTCCAGGACATTATGTGGGGAATTTGTTAATAACTGTAACGTGGGGAAATTCAGTTTCATAAGGTGGTAACGTCCTGGAAAAATCTCTCCATTTCAAAGCAACATTCTCCAGTGCAATGTGGAGTATTCCTACTTTCCCAGAAGAGACAGTAAATGGTTTGTTTGCTTGTTTCACTCTTTTTTTTTTTTTTTTAATCGGAAGAAATGTATCTTCAGTGTCATTGTTGCTGTCTCCATTTTAGGGTCTCTCTACTCCGCCTCAGACCTCCTGGGGACTCAGAAGAGGGAACATCTGTTTGTCTGTTTCTGCTCCCTTTCTCAGAACCTGCTAAATAAGGAAGAAGCTAAATGTTTAATGTTCCCGAAGCTCTGTGTGTGAAACGATGATATTGGGTTGCAATTGAAGAAGAGTTTTAAGACAGGCAATTTTATCCCAACTTACATAATGCATGCCAAAGTGTGAGGCTGTTACAGAATCGCATCTGAGATTCTGAGCTGCATAATACCGCAATAGTATTTGAATATTATCAGATTGTCAATGGCAGAAATGTGGTATTAAGTGTTTGTGAGGAGTGAATTATGCCCTAGTATATCTCAGAGGCCCTGAGAGCAGTGGAAGCAGCCGGTGAATGACGGGCTTCTTTGATTTATTAGCAGGGTTAGTTGACTGGGATTATGCTTAATTTTATGTGCAGAATGATCAACAGTTTTGAGGCTGTACTCCAAAAAGGACACACACAGCGAGGAGTGACAATGTCGCATGCCTCCCCTCCTGCCTATTACAGCACCTGAAACATCTGGCACTATTTGGCTTTCTTTAGAAGGAAGTTAAAAAACTAGATAAATTTATCAAGAATGGAAACAAATCTACACAAACAGGCAAGAGAGTTTGGGGAAAGCTGGAGAGGTGGAAAAAGAAAGCATAAGAGGAATAGGATCTCAGACTGCAAACACCTTGGAGGTAGCAGTGTAAATGAAGGGTAGAAATTATTCACAGGCTCAGATGATGGCAGAAGTAGGTGCAATGGCCTGAAGCTAAGAAAAAAAAGCTTGGACCAGATAATAAGAAAAGTTTATGGTAGTAAGAGTGACAGGGCTGAGAAAAGGACTCTCAAGAGTCACTGCACATAAAACATTAGTAGGACTGATGTAGAGAGGAAAGCAGAATGGATGTAACAGGTGGAATATGGAGCTCCTGTTTCTGGAGATATTGACAAAGGAATAAATGCAATAATTTCCTCCCACTGAATTCAGTTTTGCCAATTTTTGTTACAAAATTTTCACTTTCGTGTGACAACATCATATGTGAGAAGCCAAACCTTCAATTAGATTGTCAGTCATGTAGAAGGTCAGAATCAATGAACACAATGACTTTTATTTCTTCTACAAATATCCTCACTCTTGATTTTGAAATTCTGATGTAGGGACTGCATAAGTTAAAGTACACTGGTGCATTGGAGACAGCTTTTGCAGGAGATGAGCTTGAAAGGGAGGATAATTTAGGGCATATTTTTCATGAGTTCCTCATTATTTGTAACACAATTATTCTAAGAAAGGATTTGTATTGGTAGCTGAGGATTTAAACAAGGAGAAGGCAAGAAGATTATTGTTCTGGCAGGGCATACCTCATCTATTTTTCAATTGTCTCTCAGCTGAATCCAGCAGGAAATGACAATGCTTAAGCCAAGCAGCCCCTATCGGGTTGCTGGGGTTGAAATGGCTAGCTCTCAAGAGGTTGCTCTTGATGGTTGTTCTCATCCCATAGTTAGAAGGAATGTATCAACAAGTGTTAACACAAAACTTCCAGAGAGGTAGGCAAATCAGTAGTTAGAATGTTACACCTAGTTTCTACTTTAACTTATATGCAGAGTACATCATGAGAAATGCCAGGATGGATGAAATACAAGCTGGAATCAGGATTACTGAGAGAATATTAATAACCTCAGTTATGCAGATGACACCACCCTTATGGCAGAAAGTGAAGAGGAACTAAAGAGCCTCTTGATTAAAGTGAAAGAGGGGAGTGAAAACCTGGCTTAAAACTCAACTTAAAGCTCAAGTCAACTTAAGATCATGGCATCCAGTCTCATTACTTCATGGCAAATAGATGAGGATATGATAGAAACAGTGACAGACTTTATTTTCATGGGCTCCAAAATCACTGGAGATGGTGACTTCAGCCATGAAATTAAAAGACACCTGCTCCTTGGAAGAAAAGCTATGATCAACCTAGACAGCATATTAAAAAGCAGAGACATCACTTTGCTGACAAAATTTCATGTAGTTAGATCTATTGTTTATCCAGTAGTCATGTAAGGATGTGAGATAGGAAAGAAAACTGAGTGCTGAAGAACTGATGCTTTTGAACTGTTGTGTTGGAGAAGACTCTTGAGAGTCTTGGATGGCAAAGAGATTCAACCAGTCCATCCTAAAGGAAATCAGTCCTGAATATTCATTGGAAGCATTGATGCTGAAGCTGAAGCTCCAGTACTTTGGCCACCTGATGTGAAGAATGGATTCATTGGAAAATACCCTGATTCTGCAAAAGATTGAACGTTGGAGGAGAAGGGGATGACGGAGGATGAGATGGCTGGATGCCATCACTACTTGATGGACATCAATTTGAGTAAACTCTGGGAGGTGGTGTTGGACAGGAACGCCTGATATGCTGCAGGCCATGGGATCACAAAGAGTCAGACACGAATGAGCAACTGAACTGAACTGGACTACTTTACAAATTCAAGAGGGCAGATGGCACACACAGGACAGCCCCTCCTTCCATCACTAAACCACAGTACCACTAGAAAATGAAACAGCCAGAATGGAGGGGCACTTCCACTGGATGAGTAATTTCTAAAGTATGGAAAGCAGCCTGAGGCAGACTACACACTGCAATGGAAAGTTAAAATGGCTCTAACAATGGCATGTATCAGGAGCAGGGAAAGACTGAAGCACTTGCAGGGAAATTAGTTTAAGTGGCACAGGTGGAGTTTTCTGCATCTCTCCTGACCCTCAAATCTTTGGATTAGCACTGAACAACAGTGGTCCCTTGGCCCAGGCAATCGTAATGAATGTGAAAACTAATGGTAGAGAACAAGGTAATAACTTGAGTAGCTGCTAAAGCTCAGGATGAATAGGTTAACCCCACAACTGGAATGTTTCTGCCTCTCTTTCATTATAACTTTATCCAGACATTGATACAAGCCACAGTGGTATGACTTGGCCTATAGGTCAAGAAGTCTGTGCAGACACAGCATTACCACAAAGGTAATGATGGATCCTAAACTGAAACATACACCAGGCATAAACAAATAAAGACATAATTAGGCATAACTAAATATCTGGAGAGTGCCACATTATGAAAAAAAAGACAGAAAAGACAGCAAAACTCATGGAAACGGTGAGAAAAATAGGCAAGATATTAAACTAAATATTATTAATATCTTCTATATCCTCTGAAATGCAAGAAGATATTGTGATTACTTTTTTGAGATTCAACTTTATAATTGGA
The DNA here is from genome assembly GCF_001704415.2 of Capra hircus. Taxonomy (NCBI): domain Eukaryota; kingdom Metazoa; phylum Chordata; class Mammalia; order Artiodactyla; family Bovidae; genus Capra; species Capra hircus. The sequence continues at coordinate 16,707,440 of NC_030831.1, read as the reverse complement.
AATTGAAGATTTAATTCTTGAAAAAAATGTAAATAGGAAAGTTGAAGTGTGGACTATTCAAATGCTAAATGATAATTGTGTTTTTTGGTAGCAAGGTGAAAATAAAGAGTTTCCTAACTCTTGTGGAGCATAAAAGCAGAAAGATATTAAAATCTATGTGTGGAGAAAATATGTAGATATATGCAAATAAAGTTTGAGAAAGTGATCATAGGACAATGAAAGGGAAAAGAGGTAAATACAAAATTTAGAATTTTCCCATGAATAAAAAATATATAGCTTTCTACTCATCTCACATGCTAGTAAAGTCATGCTCAAAATTCTCCAAGCCAGGCTTCAGCAGTACGTGAACCATGAACTTCCTTATGTTCAAGCCGGTCTTAGAAAAGGCAGAGAAACCAGAGATCAAATTGCCAACATCTGCTGGATCATGAAAAAAGCAAGAGAGTTCCAGAAAAACATCTATTTCTGCTTTATTGACTATGCCAAAGCCTTTGATTGTGTGGATCACAATAAACTGTGGAAAATTCTTCAAGAGATGAGAATACCAGACCACCTGACCTGCCTCTTGAGAAATCTGTATGCAGTTCAGGAAGCAACAGTTAGAACTGAACATGGAACAACAGACTGGTTCCAAATAGGAAAAGGAGTACATCAAGGTGGTGTATTGTCACCCTGCTTATTTGACTTCTATGCAGAGTACATCATGAGAAATGCTGGACTGGAAGAAACACAAGCTGGAATCAAGATTGCTGGGAGAAATATCAATAACCTCAGATGTGAAGATGACACCACCCTTATGGCAGAAAGTGAAGAGGAATTAAAAAGCCTCTTGATGAAAGTGAAAGAGGAGAGTGAAAGTTGATTTAAAGCTCAAAATTCAGAAAACGCAGATCATGGCATCCGGTCCCATCACTTCTTGGGAAATAGATGGGAACACAGTGGAAACAGTGTCAGACTTTATTTTTTGGGGGTCCAAAATCACTGCAGATGGTGACTGCAGCCATGAAATGAAAAGACACTTACTCCTTGGAAGAAAAGTTATGACCAACATAGATAGCATATTCAAAAGCAGAGACATAACTTTGCTGACTAAGGTCCATCTAGTCAAGGCTATGGTTTTTCCTGTGGTCATGTATGGATGTGAGAGTTGGACTGTGAAGAAGGCTGAGCGCTGAAGAATTGATGCTTTTGAACTCTGGTGTTGGAGAAGACTCTTGAGGGTCCCTTGGACTGCAAGGAGATCCAACCAGTCCATTCTGAAGGAGATCAACCCTGGGATTTCTTTGGAAGGAATGATGCTAAAGCTGAAACTCCAGTACTTTGGCCACCTCATGCGACGCGTTGACTCATTGGAAAATACTCTGATGCTGGGAGAGATTGGGGGCAGGAGGAGAAGGGGTGACAGAGGATGAGATAGCTGGATGGCATCACTGACTCGATGGACATGAGTCTGAGTGAACTCCAGGAGTTGGTGATGGACAGGGAGGCCTGGTGTGCTGCGATTCATGGGGTCACAAAAAGTCGGATACGACTGAGTGACTGAACTGAACTGAACTGAGATTGAAAGAGCCCATATTCATCATGTGACTTCTAAAAAGACTGTGAGTAGAAATACGTGGTGAAGTTTGAAATCCCAAACATCTTAATCCAAAGATAAAGAAAACCCACTAAGAATATTTTAAATTTAGGAAAACAAAACTAAACAAAATGTATAACAGGGATTTAAACAAAGCAACCTGTCTTGACCTCAAATTCTCATCATTAATGATGGATGAAAGAAACTCACTTCCTCAGGATTCTTAGAAAAAATTATGTTCAATACTATGAACTTTATTATTATATTTTTCTGGAGAAATAAAGATATTTTGATGTTTTTTACTGCTGCTGCTGCTAAGTTGCTTCAGTCGTGTCGAACTCTGTGCGACCCCACAGACAGCAGCCCACCAGCCTCCCCCATCCCTGGGATTCTCCAGGCAAGAACACTGGAGTGGGTTGCCATTTCCTTCTCCAGTGCATGAAAGTGAAAAATGAAAGTGAAGTTGCTCAGTCGTGTCTGACTCTTGGCGACCCCATGGACTGCAGCCTACCAGGCTCCTCCATCCATGGGATTTTCCAGGCAAGAGTACTGGAGTGGGTTTCCATTACCTTCTCTGTGATGTTTTCTAGGACTTGGATATTTTAACATCCATGACTCAAATATGAAAAACAAACAAACAAACAAACTACCAAACCATACATATTACTGTTGTTTACTCACTAAGTCATTTGGCTAACTCTTTAGTCATGTGACTAGTCATGTCTAACTCTTTCACAACCTCATGGACTTTAAGCCCATCAGGCTCCTTCTGTCCATGTGATTTCCCAGGCAAGAAAATTGGTGCTGGTTGTCGTTGCCTTTTCCAGGAGACTTTCCCAACCCAGGAATTGAATCCACATCTCCTGCATTGGCAGGAAGTTTCTTTACCACTGAGCCACCAGGGAAGCCCAAAGCATACATGCTGGAATTACAGTGAGCAAAGAAATTAAAAAAAAAAAAAAAAAAAAAAAGTATTGCTTCATCTAAATGAGCATTGATTACAAAATATCAACATAAAACTAAAATCATATATGGTATTGATGTTACATAACATCATGAAACATGCAGCAGAGAGCGACTTACTGTGGAAACATTATTCACAGTTTTATTTGCCTTTACTCTTTATTCATGGGCTTAAACATGGTCTCGTTTCTCCTGGGATGATAGAGTGATCCTTACTTCTCTGAAATCCTGTGGTAGATAGCATCCCATTTTATTTATTCCTCTTTGTCTAGTATAAGATAAATTATCAATTCCTTCAAGGAAGAGAGTTTATCAATTTGTTGACATCAATAGATGTTAATGACCAGTAATTTGAAAGTTAGTTAGATTAAAAAATACACTACCATTTTCTATACTGGTGGGTGCAAAACATACTGTAGAATCAGTTAGGAGCAGAAATAATTTTACTAAACCAAGAATCATACAAATGGGTTATATTTTTATAATAATTTGTATGGTGCGGGGGAAAAGAGAACCCTTAAAATACAAAAAGCGCAGATGTGTATCTCTGTTAGCTGATAGAATTGTCTTTAGCAGATACTCAGACACAAAAATATTCAATGTACAAAAAATTTCAACTTTAGCAGAAAAAGGCTGTGGACTCTCAGCTGCCAAAGGAGCACCCCGAAAATATCTGACACAGAACAAATTCACATTCTTTAGTGATGATGATAAAAAAAAGAAGTACAAGATACACAGAAACACATTGCAGGACTAAGAAGAAAAAAAGACTACAAAAAAGGGTAGCCACGATGTAGATATAAAAGGAAAACAAAATATTTCATCATTGCTGGATAAGATATTATGTCCAACTCTGCTTTGAAAAAGATGATAACAATAATAATACATTAAAGAGCATGCTAATTGGGCAAGAGTGGAACATGGATATCATGAATTGAAATAGGTCAGGAAAAAGTAGAATAAAAAATAGTCACAGAAATATAGGGGAAATAAAAGCTATACAAATAGAACATACTAAGTACCATAACACATAGGGATGAAAAATACAAGCAAAATGAAATAGAAATAGCAGACTTACAAAAAAGGACAAGAAATAGATATTCAGCATACATAAAACAGTATTCTGAAAGGAAAAACATTAAAAATAAATATAAAAATCAATTACTGAAATATTAACCTCAAAATTACTTTTTTACATATGGAAAGAAACAACCTATGGCAGAAAATAATAAGAATGAGCAAATGAAACTAATCATAGTAAAAGCACTGATATTCAATCATTAAAAAAAATGCACACTTAGGGTATCATGAGAAATAAGTGCTTCATATGTACAAGGGAAGAAAACAGAAGCAAATTGGCCACAGCTTTTCTACAGAAACTCTCAACACAAGAAGAGCACCAGGCAGTACCTGGAAATTTTTTAAAGATAGAAAGCAACCTAAGATTTGTATATCTGAAGAAAATGCCAATTGTTAAAATTGAGAAACAAATGGTTTTAGGAAGCAAGAACTCAAGAAAGATTTTCTCTCTTTTTATTGAAGACTAGTTGATTTACAATATTAGTTGCAGGCATATAGCATAGTGATTCAACATTTTAATAAATTATACTCCATTTATAGTTGTAATAAATATTGGCTTTACCCTCCCCCCCACCCCCATGCTATACAATATGCCCTTAATTTGTTGTGCTGTGCTTAGTTGCAGAGTAGCATCCAGCTCTTTGCAACCCCATGGACTGCAGCCTGCCAGGCTCCTATGTCTATGGGGATTCTCCAGCCAAGAATACTGGAGTGGGTTACCATGCCCTCCTAAGGGTAGTGACATCACCCTTGCAGCAGAAAATGAAGAGAAACTAAAGAGCCTCTTGATAAAAGTGAGAAGAGGAGAGTAAAAAACCTGGCTTAAAACTCAACATTCAGAGAGCTAAGATCATGGCATCTGGCCCCATCACGTCATGGCAAATAGATGGGGAAATGATGGAAACAGTGACAGAGTTTACTTTCTTGGGCTCCAAAATCACTGCAGATGATGACTTCAACCATGAAATTAAAAGATGCTTGCTCCTTGGAAGAAAAGCTATGACCAACTGAGATGGCTTGTTAAAAAGCAGAGATATTACTTTTCCAACAAAGGTCATGTAGTCAAAGCCATGGTTTTTCTGGTAGTCATGTATGGATGTGAGACTTGGACTAAAAAGAAAGCTGAACACTGAAGAACTGATGCTTTTGAGTTGTGATCTTGGAGACGATTCCCGAGTCCCTTGAATTGCAAGATTAAACCTGGCAATCCTAAAGGAAATCAATCTTGGAAATTCATTGGAAGGACTGATGCTGAAGTTGAAGCAATACTTTGGCCACCTGATGTGAAGAACTGACTCACTGGAAAAGACCCTGATGCTAGGAAAGATTGAAGGTAGAAGGAGATGGGAATGACAGAATGAGATGGTTGGATAGCATCACTGGCTTGATAGACATGAGTTTAAGCAAGCTCCAGGAGGTGGTGATGGACAGGGAAGACTAACGAGTTGGAGATGGACAGGGAAGCCTGGTGTGCTTCAGGGTATGAGGCAACAAAATGTCAGACATGACTGAGTAACTGAACTGAACAGAACTGAACCTCCAGTGATCTTCTCCACACAGGGATCAAAGCCAGGTCTCTCCCTCATTGCAGATGGATGCTTTACCCTCTGAGCCACCAGAGCAGCCTGTATATCCTTATATCTTATGTTTTTCATGCCTACTAATTCGTACCTGTTAATTCCCTACCCTTATCTTGCCCCTGCCCTCCATCCCTTTACCACCAGAAACCATTAATTTGTTCTCTATATGTATCTGTTTATTGTTTGTTATATTCATTAGTTTGTTCTGCTTTTTAGATTCCATATGTAAGTGAAAACATACAGTATTTGTCTTTCTCTGAATTATTTCACTAAGCTTAATACCTTCTAGGTCCTATTGCAAATGGAAAACTTTTATTACTTTTATGACTGAGTAGTGTTTTATTGTGCTCAGTTCAGTTTAGTCACTCAGTCATGTCCGACTCTTTGAGACCCCATGAATCACAGCACGCCAGGCCTCCCTGTCCATCATCAACTCCCGGAGTTCACTCAAACTCATGTCCATCGAGTCAGTGATGCCAACCAACCATCACATCCTCTGTCGTCCCCTTCTCCTCCTGCCTCCAATCCCTCCCAGAATCAGGGTCTTTTCCAATGAGACAACTCTTCACATGAGGTGGCCAAAGTATTGGAGTTTCAGCTTTAGCATCGGTCCTTCCAATGGACACCCAGAACTGATCTCCTTTAGAATGAACTGGTTAGATCTCCCTGCAGTCTGAGGGACTCTCAAGAGTCTTCTCCAACACCACAGTTCCAAAGCATCAATTCTTCGGCACTCAGCTTTCTTCACAGTCCAATTCTCACATTCATACATGACCACTGAAAAAACCATAGCCTTGACTAGACAAACCCTTATTGGAAATGTCTCTGCTTTTGAATATGCTATCTGGTTGGTCATAATTTTCCTTCCAAAGAATAAGCATCTTTTAATTTCATGGCTGCAATCACCATATGCAGTGATTTTGGAGCCCCCCAAAATAAAGTGTGACACTGTTTCCACTGTTTCCCCATCTATTTGCCATGAAGTGATGGAACTGGATGCCATTATCTTCGTTTTCTGAATGTTGAGCTTTAAGCCAACTTTTTCACTCTCCTCTTTCACTTTCATCAAGAAGCTCTTTGGTTCCTCTTCACTTTCTGCCATAAGGTTGGTGTCATCTGTTTTATATATATATATATATATATATAAATATAAATATATACACACACACACACACACACACACACACACCATATCTTCTGTATCTAATGGACATGTTAGTATCTTGGCTATTGTAAAGAACATTGGTATGAATATTAGAACTCATGTAATTTTTTAAACTTAGTCTTTTTGTTTTGTTGGAAACAAAAAAAAGATCTAGCAGTGGAATTGCTGGATTTAATACTAGTTTTAGTTTTTGAGGAAACTCCAGGCTGTTTTCCACAATGGCTACGGAAACCTACATTCTCATCAAAACTGTTGAAATCTTCCCTTTTTTCCACATCCATGCAAACATTTATAGTTTGTGGTCTTTTTGACCTTAGCCATTCTGACATGTGTGCCATGATATCACGTTGTGGATTTGATTTGCATTTCTCTGATAATTAATTATATAAAGACTTTTTCATGTGTGTTGGCCATCTATACATATCCTTTAAAAAATATTTATTCAGACCTTATGCTCATTTTTAAACAAGTTCTTTGTACTTTTGTATTTGCGGTTGAACTATATGAACTATTGATATATTTTGGATATTAACCACTCATAGTTTTTTTCGTATGCAAATATTTTCACTCATTCAGTACATTTTTTTCCTCTTTGTGTTGATTTTCCTTGCTGTGCAAAAGCTTTCAAGTTTAATTAATTAGGTCACATTTGTTTAATTTTGCTTTTGTTTCTTTTGTCTTAGGAGACAGATTATATATATGCAGCTGCTGCTGCTGTCGCTTCAGTCATGTCCAATTCTGTGCGACCTTATGGATGGCAGCCCACCAGGCTCCTCCATCCCTGGGATTCTCCAGGCAAGAATATTGCTGCAATTTATGTCAGAGTGTTTTGCCTATGTTCCCCCCCACCCAGGGAGTTTTATGGATTTGGGTATTACATTGAGACCTTTAACATTTTTCGTTTATTTTTGCATATGATGTGAAAAAATGTTCTACTTTTCCCCATTATATATTCTTGTCATAGGTTACTTGATCATACGTGTGTGGGTTTCTTTCTAGGCTCTCTATTCATTACTATTGATTTATGTGTCTGTTTTTGTGCCAGTACTATATTTTTTTTGATTACTGTAGCTTTGTAGTATAGTCTGAAGTGTGCGAACATACTTTCAACTCTGTTCCTCTTTCTCAAGATGATTTTGATTATTCTGAGTCATTTTGTTATATACAGATTTTAAAATTATTTTCCTAGGTTTCTGTAATAAATACCAGTAGTATTTTGATAGGAATTTGAATGAAGCTCTAGATTACCTTGAGTAGTATAATCATTTTAATGATAATAATTCCTCCAGTTCATGAACGGAGTATCTTTTTCCATCTGTTTGTGTCATTTTAAATTTTTTTCAACACTCAGAATTTTTTTGAGTACAAGTATTTTACCTCTTTAGGTAGGTTTATTTCTAGGTATTTTATCTTTTCTGATGGACATGGAAATGAGATTATTTCCTTAATTTCTACTTCCCATAGTTTGTTGTTAGTATAAGGAGATGCAACAAAACTTTACATATTAATTTTCTATGCTACAACACAATCAAACTCACTGATGAGCTCTAGTAGTGTCTTGGTAGCATCTTTACGATATTCTATATATACTATCATGTCATCTTCAAACAATGATAGTTTTATTCCTTTACAAATTGGATTCATTTTCTTGATTTTTCTTAATTGTTGTGGCTAGGGACTTCCTATACTATATTGAATAAAACTGGTGATAATATCCATCCTTGACTAGTTTCTGGGAAAAATCTTTAAGCTTTTCATCATTGAGTATGATGTTAGCTGTAGATTTATTATTTATTGTATAATGAAAACTTATGCTCACTTTTTGAATTTTTTGAATAAATAGATATTAAATTGTGTCAAAAACCTTTCCTGCCTCTATTGAGATGATCATAATATTATTGTTCAATTTGTTAATGCAATATATCACAGTGAATGATTTATAGATACTGAAGCATCCTTGAATCCATGAGATAAGTTCCAGCTATAAGATCATTTAAGTATAATTATTGGATTCCATTTACTAATACTTTGTTAATGAACTTTGTGTCTATATTTATTAGTAATATTCACCTGCAATTTTCCTTTTTGTGAGTGATATCTTTGTCTGGTTTTGGTATCAGAGTGTTGCTGGCTTCATAGAATGAAATAAAAGATGTTCTTTCCTCTGCAATGTTTTGAAATACTTAAAAAAAAAAAAAAACAGGTAACTCTTCTCTAAATGTTGGGAATAATTAATTCCTTTTTGAAGTTGTATTGTCCTAAAACTTTGTTTGTTGGGAGGTTTGTTTTTTTTTTGGATTCACTTATAGTAACTGATTTGTTCATATTTCTGTTTTTTTTTTCTGTGTTTGGTCTTGGGAGATTGTACATTCCTAGAAATTTTTTTCATTGATTCTAGATTATCCATTTTATTGATATATAATCTCCTATGATCCTTTGTATTTCTGTGGTGTTTCCTTTTTCATTTCTAGTTTTATTGATGTAGGTTTTCTCTCTGTGTGTCTCTTATTCCTGTCTAAAGGTTTATCTGTTTTGTTATTTCAAAGAACTAGCTCTTAGTTCCAGTAACTTAAAAAACAAAATTATTTTAAAATTATCTATATCATTTGGCTCTGCTCTTATCTTTAGGATCTTTTTCCTTCTACTAACGTTGTGTGTTTGTTATTGTTGTTGTTATTGTTGTTTGGAGATCCTTCAGATGTAAGGTTAGAGTGTTTGGGATATTTCTTGTTCCATGTAGTAAGCTTACATTGCTATAAACTTTCCTCTTGGAATTACTTTTGCCACATCCCATGGATTTTGGATCATATTTTTTTTTATTTTTCTCCAACCCTATCCAGAAAAGGGTTAGGGTTAGGGTTAGGGTTGGTAAGATCCTCTGGAGAAGGAAATGGCAACCGACTCCAGTTTTCTTGACTGGAGAATCCCATGGATTCTGGAGGAGCCTGGTGGACTATAGTCCTTAGGGTCACAAAGAGTCAGAGATGACGAAAGCAATGTAGAATGTATGCACACAGGGTGAGTCCATATATATTACCAATCATTGTATCTTTTTCTTCTCAAACTGATCCCCTGGTCATTATGCAATATCCTCTCTTGTACTTGCAATAGTTTCTGCTTTAAAGTCTATTTTTTTTTTCTGCTATGGTTTAATTCTTTTTTTTTTTTTTTTTTTAAATTTTAAAATCTTTAATTCTTACATGCGTTCCCAAACATGAACCCCCCTCCCACCTCCCTCCCCACAACATCTCTCTGGATCATCCCCATGCACCAGCCCCAAGCAAGCTGCACCCTACGTCAGACATGGACTGGCGATTCAATTCTTACATGACAGTATACATGTTAGAATTCCCATTCTCCCAAATCATCCCACCCTCTCCCTCTCCCTCTGAGTCCAAAAGTCCGTTATTTTGTATGATATCAGTATTATTACCTTGGCTTTATTTTTATTTCCATTTGCATAGAATACATATATAAACTGTCTCAGTTTCAGTGTGCATCTCATTTCTGTGTATGTCTTTATCTGAAGTGAGTCTTTTGTTGGCAACATATATATATACAGGTCTTGTCTTTTTTATCCATTCAGCTATTGTTTGTCTTTTGGTTGAAGTATTCAGTCCATTTATATTTGATGTAGTTATTGATATATATGTTCTTATTACCATTTTGTTACTTTTTAAGAGTTGTTTTGTAATTCTTTCTCATCCTTTCTTCTTCTGCTTTTGTTCTATTCACTAGTGATTTCATGACTATCTTTAGTGCTATATTCAATTGCTTTCTATTTTTTCTATGTGTATCTATTATAGATCTTTTGGTTTATAATTATCATGGTTTATATATAGCTAGCTACCTACCTATCATCTATATATCTTTAATGCAATTGTTTCAACTTCCTGGTTTCTTAATTTCAAATGTATTTTAGCAACTCTGTATTTGTACTATAGTCCCTATATGATTATATTTTGACATCATATTTTATATTTAACTGCTTCACATATTCCCTACCTGCTTATTGTGGATATAGATTGTTTTAATATTTTTGCCTTTTAACCTTTCTACTAACTGTGTATATGTTTGACTTAATATCTTTACAGTATATTTGTCTTTACCAATGAGATTTTTCATTTCATATATTTTATACTTCTAATTGTGGCTCTTTAGTTTTTGCTTAGAAAAATCACTTTAGCATTTCTTTTAAATCTTATTTAGTGGTGGTGAACACTTAAATCCTGCTCTTTTGGAATACTTTTGATCTCATTGTCAAATCTGAATGTGTCTTGCCATCTCGACTATGCCCTGAAGAGTATTTGCCAAAAAGAGGAGCTGATAGCCTTATGGAAGTTCCATTGTATGTAATTTGTTGTTTTTCCTTTGTTGCTTTTAACTGTCTCTCTTTTAAGTTTTGTTATTTTGATTATATCATGTCTTGGTGTACTCCTCTTTTGGTTGATATTGTTTGGGACAAGTATTCATGCCTGGAGAATTCAATGGGCAGAAGTGTCTGGCAGCAACAGTCCATGTGGTCACAAAGCAAAGAGTTGGCTATGACTGAGTGACTGTTTCTCTTTCTTTCTTTCTTTCTTTCTTTCTTTTTTTTTTTAAATGCTTAGGGGAGGAGCCTGGTGTGCTGCAGTCCATGGTGTCACAAAGACTTGGACACAAGTGACTCAGTGATGTCCGACTCTGCAACCCCATGCACTGCAACACCCCACACTTCCCTGTCCTTCACCATCTCACAGAGCTTGCTCAAACTTATGCTTATTGACTTCATAATGCATCCAATTATCTCATTCTCTGTTGTACGATTCTCATTTTGGCTTCAGTCTTACCCAGAAACAGGATCTTTTCCAATGAATCTATTCTTCGCATCAGGTGACCAAAGCACTGGAGCTTCAGCTTCAGTATCTGTCATTCTAATAAGTATGCAGGATTAATTTCCTTTAGGATTGATTGGTTCGATCTCCTTATAGTCCAAGGGACTCTCAAGAGTCTTCTCCAACCTCATAGCTCAAAAGCATCAATTCTTTAGCATCTGGCCATATTTATGATCCAGCATTCACATTCATACATGGCTACAGTAAAAAACATAGTTTTGACTCTATGAACCTTTGTTGGCAAAACAATGTCTCTGCTTTTTAATATGCGATCTAAGTTAGTCATAGCTTTTCTTCAAAGCACAAGTGTCTTTTAATTTTGCAGCTACAGTCACCATTCACAGTAATTTTGGAGTCTGTGAAAACAAAGTCTGACACAGTTGCATAATTTCCTCATCAATTTGCCATGCAATGATGGGACCAGATGCCAGGATATTAGTTTTTTGAATGTTGAGGGTTTTTTTTTGTTGTTGTTGTTGTTTTGTTTTTTTTTTTTGTGTTTTTTTTAGTTTATTCCTAAGTATTTATTCTTTTTGATATGGTATTTTTAATTAATTTATTTTTTATTGAGGAATGATTGGTTGACAGAATTTTGTTATTTTCTGTCAAATCTCAACATGAATCAGCCATAGATATACATATATTCCCCTCCCTTTTTAACTTCCCTTCCATCTCCCTTCCCATCCCACCCCTCTAGGTTGATACAGAGCCTCTGTTTGAATTTCCTTAGCCGTACAGCAAATTCTGGTGGTTATCTATTTTACATATAACAATTTAAGTTTCCATGCTACTCTTTCCATACATTTCACCCTCTCCTCCCCTCTCCCCAAGTCCACAAGTCTACTGTCTATGTTGGTTTCTCCATTGTTGCCCTGTAAGTATATTCTTCAGTACCGTTTTTTCTAGATTCTGTATATATGTATTAGAGTATGATATTTATCTATTTCTGCCTCACTTCACTCTGTATAATATGTTCTAGGTTCATCCACTTCATTAGATCTGACTCAAAGGTGATCCTTTTTGTGGCTGAGTAATATCCCCTTGTGTATATGTACCACAATTGTTTTATCCATTCATCTGTTGATGAATATCTAGGCTGCTCCCATGTTCTAGCTATTGTAAATAGTGAAGTAATTAACAATGGGATACATACATCTTTTTCAATTTTGGTTTCCTCAGGGTATATGCCTAGGAGTGGGATTGCTGTGTCATATGCTTGTTTTATTCCTAGCTTCTTTAGGGAATCTCCATACCATGGTGGCTATCAGTTCAGTTCAGTTCAGTTGCTCAATAGTTGTATTAATTTTCATTCATACCAACAGTGCAAGAGCGTTCCCTTTTCTCCACAGCCTCTCCAGCATTTATTGTTTATAGATGTTATGATGATGGCCATTCTGACCAGTGTGAGGTGATATCTCATTGTAGTTTTGATTTGCATTTCTCTAGTAATGAGTGATGTTGAGCATCTTTTCATGTGTTTGTTAGCTGTCTGTATGTCTTCTTTGGAGAAATGTCTGTTTAGGTATTTTCCCCACTTTTTGATTGGGTTGTTGGCTTTTCTGGTATTAAGTTGTATGAGCTGCTTGTATATTTTGGAAATTAATCCTTTGTCAGTTGTTTCATTAGTTGTTACAGTTTCAGAATTTAGAGTCAAGTCCTTCCATGCAGCCAAAACAATATCAGTAGCAGTTACCTTTCTCTTAATATTTTCTTATTAAAAAATACATATTACTGTAAATATTCTGTATGCTGTGACAAAGTAGAAATAATGTAATTAATGGAAAATATGAAAGAGAAAATGAAAAATTATAGAGCGAGTTCCTTATTATATGGCTATAGATCAGCATTATAGGATACTGGAAAAAGAATAATAAATCAGATAGACAACTTTTAAATTAGAAAAAATGAGCCTAAGAACATTTGCCAAAAGTATAAACACAAAAGTTACCACCAGAACAAAAAATATAAGCCTCCCTAAATAACACAGGAAAATACTTCACAAATCATGTAAGGAAAGAAATATAGCAAATATTATATATATATATATATAATAGCAAATTTTATTGAGCTCAAACATATGAGTCATTTTGATGAATGTGAATAGCTGAAGTCATCTAATAAAAGATAATTCTTTTCTATCTGGTTCACAAAACAGAACCAAACTGCATGTTCTATAAAAGAAAAACAACTAAATTAAAAAAAAAAAATCAGAAACTCTAAAAATAAAGGAATGGAAAGAAGTGTACCATAAAAGAGGAGAGATAGAATGGCAGTAGTAATCTTAATATCAGAAAAGTAGAAACCTTTAAATATAAAAAAAGAACAGCTTTTTAAAGGCAGAAGCCACAATTATCAATGAAGATATAACATTTATGAATATCTATGCATCAACTAGGGCTTCCTAGGTGGTTCAGTGTTAAAGGTTCTGCCTGACAATTTAGGAAACCCAAGAGATGTGGGTTTGATCCTTGGGTCCGGAAGATCCCCTGGAGGAGAGCATGGTAACTTACTCCAGTATTTTTGCTTGGAGAATCCCATGGTTAGAGAAGGCTACAGTTCATGGAGTCTCAAAGAGTCAGACATGACCAAGGCAACTTATACATGCATATACCAATTAATATAACAAATATTTTTATGAATCAAGAGTACAGGAGAAATAAGGAGACATAAATAGAAACTTCATTAATAGGATGGATTTGCGCATCATTTAAGAACAAGTCAGAATCAATGGACAAAAATAAATAAGGAGTGAAAATATTAAAAATAAAATAAAATAAGCACTGAGAGAGATCTGATGTATATGTGTGGATCTTTACAACATAATTATAGAGAATACAGTTCTTTTTCAATCCCTATGACATTGTCACTAAAGCTGATTATAGTACAAGTTACAAAGAAAGCATCTGCAATTTCCATAAAGTGGAATATAAAAATCTCTCTAATAGAAATGAAATAAAACTGTAAATTGTCAAAAACAACAAAAATAAAAACAAAAGCTTTCCACATGGAAAACAAAAATGTTGCCTATTAACCAACTCCTTAATAAACCTGGGATGTAAACTGAAGTCGTGAACATTTATGAAAAGAATGACACTGAAAACACTATAGAGCATAGAATATAGGATGCATTTAGAGCAGTGATCTGAGGAAAAACTCATAACATTAAATTCTTTTAACAGTAGAAATGAAAGGTATTGAAAGACATAATCCCCAGCTTGATTAACTAGAAAAAGAACAATGCAAACAGAAAGAAAACACAAGATAAAGAAAATAAAAATTAAAAAAAAGAAATTATTAAAGGTAATAGAAAAATAGATACAATGAATAAATCAAAATTCTATTACAAGAATTTTGAAAAATTCAACAACATATGGAAACTACTAGCTTACTTAAGCAAAAAATAAGGGAGAAAAAATTATGCAAGATAAAATGTGAGAAATGGGAAATGACTGTGAAATAAAATTTATATTTTATAGCAAGACAATAAAAATTTAAACAGAAAATGTTCTTTGCCCTTTGGTCTTCTCTCTTACCTGCACTGTGCATTGTATATTTACTTTATGCTTCAACTAAACCTTTCCCATCCACAGAAATGCCTACCTAACCATAAATAATGGTATTCTCCTAGAACCAATAAGACAATTATTTAAATATAATTTTCCTTCATCTCATAAGAAGTCATGTGGCACTTAGATTTGGTTTTTGTAAGCTGTCAATAATACATCATTTGATGCACAGCCTTCTGTCTCAAAAAAAAAAAAAATAATAATAACATAACTGTGCCTTGACTTTGAAGGGAACAGAACAGCTCTCAGAGCTTTCTGAGATGCCAATCGTGGATTATAATCCTCAAACTTGGCTGAAATAAAATTTTCCATTTCTTTCTCAGATGAACTTGTTGCAGGAAGGAGCACCCCTTCCAGGGCCTGAAACTGGGCTCTTGTCTAACACTTGGAAATGAATTGTCCAAGGAGACACATGTACTGACAAAGCAGGAGATTTTATTGGGGAAGGGTACCCGGGTGGAGAGCAGTAGGGTAAGGGAACCCAGGAGAACTGCTCTGCCATGTGGCCCGCAGTCTTGTGTTTTATGGTGATGGGATTAGTTTTCAGGTGGTCTTTGCCCAATCATTCTAATTCAGAGTCTTTCCTGGTGGTGCACACAACATCCAGCCAAGATGCATTTCAGTGAAAGGGATTCTGGGAAGTGGACAGACACCCAGTGTCTCCTTTCGACCTTTCCCAAACTCTTCCAGTTGGTGGTGGCTTATTAGTTCCCTATTCCTTATCAGGATCTCCTGTCGTAAAACAACTCATGCAAATGGATGCTATGGTGCCTGGTCAGGGTGGGCAGTTTCAATCAGTGTGCTTCCCCTAACAAACTGATTATATTTTCATCAACATAATAATTGAAACAAACAGATTTTTTAAAATCACAAAGACTGTATTGTAGAGTTTTATGTAAGCAAATTTGAAAGCATTGATGAAATGATGTTCAGATAAAACACACATGACACATGAAGGATTTGAGAGCATTATGATAAGGACAGATTTTGTTAAGTAAAACACAAATACATCAGAAAGTAAGGCTAAGGCATGGTACTGTCTTCTAAAATCTTTTTTTCTTAAATATAAATATGTAAATGTATTTTTGGCAGAAAGTAATCAGTCACTCACACCTATTACCCTTCTTCCCTCCTGAGCTGCAAACCAACCAGTTTAATCAGGATCAACTTATAATCCAGTCTGGGTTCTGAATATCTATTTGACCTTTTTCATGCTTGCAATGTATCCTGACATTCCCCTTTCCCCTTTTCTATTGCAAGATAGATGAAAGTACACACAGGCTGTTGTGATGAAGACCTATTGAAGAATGAGACGGATTCACCTTGCAAATATTCAAAGCATTAATGACCACTTATGCGAAATTCCCCAAAGGCTGTTCATTAAGCCCCAATCAGGCATCCTGCTGTGGCTTCTCTAAAAGAAATGACAGGCCACTGTGTCCTAGAAATGGAACTCCCACTGGGAGGGAAGGACATTCAAACTGACTCTGTGCCCTCAGGGTAGGTGTCCCATGAAAGGCTTCATGAGGGGGCTTGACTTTCACATTTGAATAGTATGAATATATTTGCCTTTCATTTCCATGTTAGTCAGCCTACAGCAGACTAATTACCACTTTATGAAGCCACTGAATAATACTGAAGGTCATTAATATTTGATGAAAAGCTATTGACCAAAATGAAGTGAATCCTTGAATATAACCAATAATTATTAAACCATTACTAATATTTACTGAGCAGTTATTGTGTGCCAGACACTCTAAATGCTTTATTTCTATTATCTCATTCAATTTTCACATGGTTTTATGATGAAACTGAAACACAATTTGTATTTGTCCCTGTTTTTAAGTTGATGAGAGGTTTCAGGACCACTCTAAATTTATTTGTATCTCAAGCTACCATCTTGATGATTATCTTTTCTGACATTTTATATTATTATTTCCAGGGATTCATGAAATTTGTAAGTAGGTTGCAGAACCTTATGATTACTTTGGGCACACTTTATAGGTCATGGTGCCACTGATACCTATTTTCAAAAGGGCCAATGTTTGGCAAAGTGCAGCCGTGTTCCATATTAAAAAAGAGACATTACTTTGCCAATAAAGGTCCATCTTGTCAAGGCTTATGGTTTTTCCAGTAATCATGTATGGATGTCAGAGTTAGACTATAAAGAAAGCTCATGCCAAAGAATTGATGCTTTTGAACTGTGGTGTTGGAAAAGACTCTTGAGAGTCCCTTGGACTGCAAGGAGACCCAACCAGTCCATCCTAGAGGAGATCAGTCCTGAGTGTTCATTGGAAGTACTGATGTTGAAGCTGAAACGCAAATACTTTGGCCACCTGGATCAAATAAATGACTCACTGGAAAGACCCTGATGCTGGGAAAGATTGAAGGCAGGAGAAGGGGACAACAGAGGATGAGATGGCTGGATGGCATCACTGACTTGATGGACATGGGTTAGACTCCAGGAGTTGGTGATGGCCAGGGAGGCCTGGTGTGCTGTGATCCATAAGGTCATGAAGAGTCAGACATGACTGAGCAACTGAACTGAACTGAACTGAACCATGTTCCACAGAATTATAATGAATTTTTTCCCTTTTATTCTGATACTAAAAGTATGCTTTTTTAAGAGCTAAATACTCACTGGATAAGAAGGTAAAGTGAACAGATTTAATTCTAAGAACAGCAGGAGAATCAAGGTCCTTAGCCACAGGTTTATTCATTTTTGATTCAGGATAAAAGATGAGAGTTAGGAGATTGTTTATTTTTTCTATGAAACATCAGAAAGACATAGGTGTTTAAACATTTAACCAAATTTAACATTGAAAAAACAAATTTATTATTGCTCTTACATGTTTTTATCTCCCACACAATTTAATACACTCCATCTTATATTAATGAAATCCACAACAGAGAAAAGCCTTATATTTGATTGGTATTTTTTGTACTTTTACCCAGTATTCAATAAATCTTTACTTTGAACCTTATGCATACCTAATGATAACAGAGGGTCTCTGCTTAAGGTCTAGAAGAAGGAGGAAAAATAATTCACATCAACCTTAGGTGGGAGTAGGGCAGATTTTAGCTTAACATCCTGTTTTGGATAGCTCTAATATGATTATTGGAGAAGGCAATGGCACCCCACTCCAGCACTCTTGCCTGGAAAATCCCATGGACAGAGGAGCCTGGTGGGCCACAGTCCATGGGGTCACTAAGAGTGGGACACTACTGAGTGACTTCACTTTTCACTTTCATACATTGGAGAAGGAAATGGCAACCCACTCCAGTGTTCTTGCCTGGAGAATCCCAGGGATGGGTGAGCCTGGTGGGCTGCCGTCTATGGGGTCGAACAGATTCGGACACCACTGAAACGACTTAGTAGCAGCAGCAGCAATATGATTATTAGACACATATAAACATAACCTAGACAGTGTATTAAAAAGCAAAGACATCACATAGCCAACAAAGGCCCGTACAGTCAAAGCTCTGATCTTTCCAGTAGTCATGTATGGATGTGAGTTGGACCATAAAGAAAATGAGCACTGAAGGATTCATGCTGTCGAACTGTGGTGGTGGAGAAGACTTTTGAAGGTCCCTTGGACAGCAAGTACATCAAATCAGTCAATCCTAAAGGAAACAGACCTTGAATATTCATTGGAAGGAGTAATGTGAAGCTGAAGCTCCAATACTTTGGTCACTTGATGTGAAGAGCTAACTCATTGGAAAAGACCCTGATACTGAGGAAGACCAAAGTCAGGAGGAAAAGGGAAAAACAGAGGATAAGATGGTTGGATGGCATCACTGAATCAATGGACATGGGCTTGAGCAAAGTCTGGCAGATAGTGGAGGACAAAGGAGCCTGCTGTGTTGCAGGCCATAGGTTCACTAAGAGTCGGACATGACTTAGTGATTGAACAACAGCTGAAACAAAAATATGGTTATAGTGTTTAGAAGTGTTCTAATGTGACCAAGCCTTTGCGAATATTGACTAGAAACAATGGGGAGGGTATGAATGTCCTTGAAGGAAAACATTTTGATATTTCAATGGCATCTCTGGTTGAAACCACAGTAGTTTGGCAATATAATGAAATGGAAAGAACGTGTGTTTTCAGCTTGTCTCTTCTCATAGTACCCATGACTTGAGCAAGTTACTGAAGAATCTTTCTGAGGCTCTGTCACTTCCTCTGTATAATAAAGTAATGATGCCCACATTACCCGCATTGTGTTTTAGGAATCAAATGATCTAATGTCTATAATATATTTAATACAATGCCTGCTATAAGTGTGCATTCAAGTAAGTATGTACTTAAAAATCAATAGTAAGATGATACTGTATTGTTCTAAAAGACTTATGAAACTTGAGGGAACCTTAGAAAAGATAACCCCTGGGACATTAGCATTGCAGTGAACATTTACCACAGACTGAATGTTGGTGACTTTTGGGGCCTTGCTATATTAAGCCGTTCCATATATTCTACTGTGAGGATTTATTTACTGGGAGCAGCAAAGACAAGACATGTGTAGCCGTGCTTGGTGTACATAGGGGGATCTCACTCTAAGCATGTAACAACTGTCTCCCTTAGTCTTCCTCTTTTCTGTCCATTACTGTCTACAGTTATAGTTTTAGAAAATAGCAAAATAGACCTCATTTTAAAATAATTTCTATAATATCATAGCTAGTAGAGACAATTTATAAATTTCTCTTTCCACACAGAATTAAAAAGGAAGAAGAAATTTCGGTGGTTGTTCAAATCAGCCACAGGTGCTATCTGTGTATATTTCTGTGTTTTTGTGAATGTGTTTTTTGGAGTTGAAGTCAACACATCGGTAAAAAATGCAGCAAAAAAGGGATTTCATGGCAGCACAAAACTCAATAGAATCTTGATGATACTGAGTGAGATTTTCTTTGGTACCTGTCTAACTAATGAGTTCTGACACCCTTTATCGTAGCTATATTATAGCATGTATAGCTTCAACAGGGCTACAAACCCTTAGCATCCTGGGATCAAGGGTGATCTAAGAGCATCTTCTTTCAGTGAAGGTATTTTTTAGGAGAAGTTTGTTTTGAAGAAATCATTTCAGCCTAGCATCTGCTCTTCATTCTATATCATTTGGTTTAATAAAAAAAAGTTTCCCTGAACAAAAAGCGACCATGAAGTTTATTTTCATTTAAAGCAACCATAAGGAATGTTAGTTCACATATTCCTGATCTAAGACTCGATTCTCCTGTACCCTTAACATACTGGAGTTGAGAAGAAGCACACATATCTTCAAGGTCATTTTGACCTTGCCCAGTGATTCCAAAACTTTCCTGTGCATAAGAATTAATAATGAATCTTGCAATGATTCAGTTCTGATTTAGCAGAGATGAGGTGGTACCTGAGATTTTACATTTTTAACAATCTCCCAGATGATACTGATGCTATTGGTCCTAGGACTACACAACAAGATTTTAAACCAAGGATTGATAAGCATTTTCTCTGAAAAGAATTAAAAAAGACAGTAAATATGTTAGGTTTTGTTATAACTATGCAACTCTTCTATTGAGCACAAAGGCATCCACAAATAACACATGAATCCAATGACTATGGCTGCACTCAAATAAAACTTAGGCAATTATATATAAATTTTATGCAATTGTCATATATCTGGAAAACATTGAGGTGGGGAATTTTTTTTATTTTGTAATTTAAAAAATGTGAAAACCGCTTTTAGTTTGTGGCCATATAAAAACTCATTGTGTCAGATGTGTCTTGAGGGCAGAAGTTGCTACTACCTGACTGAAAGCAGTCTTGCCTTATAGTTCAGTTCAGTTCAGGTCAGTCACTCACTCATGTCCAACTCTTTGCAACCCCATGGACTGCAGGACGCCAGGCTTCCCTATTCATCACCAACTCCCAGAGCTAACTCAAACTCATGTCCATCAAGTCAGTGATGCCATCCAATCATCTCATCCTCTGTTGTCCCCTTCTTCTGCCGCCTTCAATCTTTCCTGGCATCAGGGTCTTTGCTGACTAGTCAGTTCTTCACATCAAGTGGCCAAAGTGTTGGAGTTTCACCTTCAGCATCAGTTTTTCCAATGAATATTCAACTAATCTCCTTTAGGATGGACTGGTTGCATCTCCTTGCTGTACAAGGGACTGTCAAGAATCTTCTCCAACACCGCAGTTCAAAAGCATCAGTTCTACAGCACTCAGCTTTCTATATAGTCCAACTTTCACATCCATACATGACTCTAGAAAAACCATAGCTTGGACTAGATGGTCCTTTGTTGGCAAAGTGATGGCTCTGCTTTTTAATATGCTGTCTACGTTGGTCATAACTTTCTTTCCAAGGAGCAAACGTCTTTTAATTTCATGACTGCAGTCACCATCTGCAGTGATTTTGGAGCCCCCCAAAATAAAGTCTGTCACTGTTTCCATTGTTTCCCCATCTATTTGCCATGAAGTGATGGGACCAGATTCCATAAACTTAGTTTTCTGAATGTTGAATTTTAAGCCAACTTTTCCACTCTCCACTTACACTTTCATCAAGATGCTCTTTAGTTCTTCACTTTCTGCCATAAGGGTGGTGTCATCTGTATATGTGAAGTTATTGATATTTCTCCTAGCAGTCTTGATTTCAGTTTGTGTTTCATCCAGTCAGGTATTTCTCATGATGTACTTTGCATGTAAGTTAAATAAGCAGGGTGACAATATACAGCCTTGATGTACTCCTTTCCTGATTTGGAAACTGCCTGTTGTTCCATGTCCAGTTCTAACAGTTGTTTCTTGACCTGCATACAGATTTCTCAGGAGGCAGGTCAGGTGGTCTGGTATTCCCATCTCTTTAAGAATTTTCCACAGTTTGTTGTGATCCACACAGTCAAAGGTTTTGGCACAGTCAATAAAGAAGTAGATATTTTTCTGGAACACTCTTGCTTTTTTGAATATCCAGTGGATATTGACAATTTGATCTCTGGTTCCTCTTCCTTTTCTAAATCCAGCTTGAACGTCTGAAATTTCATGGTTCATGTACTGTTGAATCCTCACTTGGAGAATTTTGAGCATTACTTTACTAGCGTGTGAAATGAGGACAATTGTATGGTAGTTTGAGCATTCTTTGGCATTGCCTTTCTTTGGGATTGGAATGAAAATTGGCCTTTTCCAGTCCTGTGGCCACTGTTGAGTTTTTCAGATTTGCTGGCGTATTGAGTGAATCACTTTCACAGCATCATCTTTTAGGATTTGAAATAGCTCAACCTGAATTCCATCACCTCAACTAGCTTTGTCCATAGTGATGCTTTGTAGGGCCCACTTGACTTCACATTCCAGGATGTCTGGCTCTAGGTGAGGGAATAATCACACCATTGTAATTATCTGGGTCATGAAGATTTTGTTGGTGTAGTTCTTCTGTGTATTCTTGCCACCTCTTAATATCTTCTGCTTCTATTAGGTTTGTACCATTTCTCTCCTTTATTGTGCCCATCTTTAAGGAAAGCTGAGTGCTGAAGAATTGGTGCTTTTGAATTGTGGTGTTGAAAAATACTCATGAAAGTCCCTTGGACTGCAAGGAGCTCCAACCAGTTCATCCAAAAGGAGATCAGTCCTGAATGTTCATTGGAAGGACTGCTGTTGAAGCTGAAACTCCAATACTTTGCCCACCTGATGAGAAGATCTGACTCATTTCAAAAGACCCTGATGCTGGGAAAGATTGAAGGCAGGAGGAGAAGGGGATGACAGAGGTTGAGATAGTTGGATGGCATCACCAACTTAATGGACATGAGTCTGGGTAAACTCCAGGAATTAGTGATACACAGGGAGGTGTGGTGTGCTGCAGTTCATGGGGTCGCAAAGAGTCGGACACAAGTGAGCGACTGAACTGAATTGAAGTTGCATGAAATGTTCCCTTGGTATCTCTGATTTTCTTGAAGAGATATCTAGACTTATTTATTCTATTGTTTTCCTGTATTTCTTTGCATTGATCACTGAGTAAGACTTTCTTATCTCTCTTGGGTGTTTTTTGAAATCTGCCTTCAAATGGGTATATCTTTCTTTTTCTCCTTTTTCCTTTTCTTGTCCTATTACTAAGACTTAATACCTTGTCTGTTACTATGGGACAGGCTTTCTCTCTATTGCCTGGCTTAGAAAGTAACACATTCCGAGGGATATCTGTTCTTTTCCTGCAAGAGACTCATTTAATTTACAACCCTTGGCTTTCATCTACTACCCTAAATCTGGATATACCTAGTCCTGTTTCAGAGGCAGAGGAGTGTGTGTGTGTGTGTGGGGGGGGGCTCTTTATTTTAAAATTTCAGGTTTATTAGGGGTTTAGTTAGTGACATCAAAATCGGGATAGACTTTGTCATATATTTTTGGAGAATGTCATATGCTTTGTTAATTCTTGAGTGATGTCTCAGCCTGAAATTATTAAGAATTTCACTAATTAAACAATCAGTTTCAACGGCAAAATTATTTTTTTCCCCACCTAGTGTTAACGGACTCAGAAAGAATCCACAAAACAAACTTATTTAGGGAAAGTACTTCTCCAACTTTTTCAGTTATTTTTCCATATCAGCACAGAGAAAATGATGTGTTTGCCCACGGCTCTGGGATCTAGACTTCACTGGCCTATAGCAAGTGTGAAATTTCTTTGAAGTCTCCCATTTTATCTTATAAATGCATGCATATTTTGCATTTTATTTCATAATATATTGGTGTTTGTTGTAATATAAAAATGTTTAAAGTTACTTCTGAGTTCATCTTCTTAAATTTTTTATGCTAAAAATTGAGAGCCCCAGGAAGCTGGCCAACGTTTTTTGTATTGATTCACATATTTTTTCTGATACACCTGAGTACATATACAAGCCTGAGAATTTTTTAACTTAGCAGGGGTTAGTTAACTGTTGTCCCTGGAAGGATGCCAGACCCCATATGCCTAACCCTTCCAGCTCCCACCCCGATCATTAAGCCCTCCACCATATGATGCAAGGGCTTGTGCATCACAAAGTTCATTCAAGATTTTCTAATTAATTAGTTAACATAGTGTAAAGTTGCCTTGTCATGGTTGTCACTTGAACTTCATTTTTTTGTTCACAGGATTATTACTGACCTTCAGATCAAGTTAGCAATGGGGTAACTTTAATGTATTTAATGATCTTATATGTATAATGCAATGGATTGGAATGGCCTGATTGTGTTAATAACCCCAACTGTATACATTGTGTTTCCACATGACTTCAATTTCTCTCATATTGTATTTTATTGAAAATAAGGGCTTACATTTGCACAGATTGTTTTCAACACCTAATCAAGGCATTTTATCAACTAGATACGGTTTAAAATCTGATGATGTTTTAATGTTTCTGGTTTGATGATGTTTTAACATTTGTCTCTCCTTATCTTCATGGGAGTCATCCTATCAAACTCCTGAAGTTCTCTAAATGTGAAAATTAAGAACAAATCCACCAATAAGAATGCTAGCCTGTCTTTTAACTTTCATTTTTTTTCAGGTGATATGATATTGGAGAAAGCAGAGAAAGTTACTTGAGCCATGTAAATTGTTTAAAGCAATCACTACAAACGTTTTTATTATTCTTAATAGGCATGAAGATACATATCTTTACTATCTAACCCTAACAGATCACAAAGAATATTTTTGAATGACTGTTGGAAACCACAAGGGAACATGAAGAGGAGCAGAAAATGGTATTCATTACTAATGATAATGGTCTCTCACAGTGTCTTCCAGTAAGTAGTAACCAGATTGTTGTGAGAGAATTAATAATCACCCTCCCTTCTTCTATGACCAATCCAACTAATGTGTTTTTAGATCCAAGTGGAATTTTGGGGAAAAAAATGTACATTTTTGAACAGGCTGGTCTCAGTTGTGTCAAGAGAATGAGTAACATTTTTAAATTTTCACGCCAAATTGTTCAGTTTTACAGTTAATACCTTCTTAACTTTTGCACCTTAGGTAGCTCACTGTCCTCATCTTAATTCCAGTTCTGATTTCAAGATACTTGCCAACTACAATAGATATCTCTGTACAAGGAAGGAAACAGACTAGGAGAGAGCTGAAGATTGTGCATAAGAAGATCCTGAACTCACCTCCTTCCACGGACACAACAAATCTACAGCTCCATATGTAATAATTCCCTCTGAAATGACCTGAAATCTAGATGAGCAGAGTCTCTACCACAGAAGTTAAAAGGGGTAGGAAAGGCAGAGATATGGTTTTACCAAAGACAAAACCTACATCCCAGCTGTGAAAAGTTAAAGTGAAAGTCTCTCAATTGTGTCTGACTCTGCAAACCCATGGACTATACCATCCATGGAATTCTCCAGGCCAGAATACTGGAATAGGTAGCCCATTCCCTTCTCCAGGGGATCTTCCCAAACCGGGGATCAAACCCAGGTCTCTCAAATTGCAAGCAGATTCTTTACCAGCTGAGCAACAAGGGAAGCCTGAGAATACTGGAGTGGGTAGCTTATCCCTTCTCCAGCAGATCTTTCCAACCCAGAAATGAATCATAGTTTTGTCTCACAATCAAGAAGGATCACAAAGGTACAGACAGACCTTCTCTCAGGAGGAGGGGATTTGAGCTCCAAGTTGAAAGTGAAGTGAAAGCGAAAGTCACTCAGTCGTTTCCAACTCTTTGAGACCCCGTGGACTACGCAGTCCATGGAATTCTCTAGGCCAGAATACTGGAGTCGGTAGTTTTTCTCTTCTCCAGGGGATATTCCCAACCCAGAGGTTGAACCCATGTCTTCCACTTTGCAAGCAGATTCTTTACCAGCTGAGCCCTTACACATCCAAAACTGGATCCTGCGTGAGAGAGATGAACCCTCCAAACAGCTGTCTTTGAAAACTGATGGAGAATACATCCAGAAAAACTATAGAACTGCAGAGAATGAATAACATGCTCTTAAAGGATACACACACAGATATCACACAACCTGAAAACCAGCACAAAAATACCATATTGAAAAACTCACAAAACATAGTGAAGGGGACTGATTTACTAATCTTGAAGCTTCTTCCAGAAAGTCAAGAATCAGTTGGGATGCTCCCTAGCACCTGAGACCCTGGTGGGAGCAATTTTATAATTCTCTCTCTAACCTGTTAGGGCCAGTGGGCCAGCTCTAGTGAGAGTCCTGTTTACCCATGCACCTTGACAGAGTCTCCTGGTTGGCTGGGCAATCTGTCACACAGCAGATGTGGCTGACCATATGGCTGGACTAGAGGCAAGCCTGATCCACCAGTGCACTGTAGTAGTCATCATATAGGCCAGTCCCATCCTCCACTATACCACAACAACAGCTGCAGCTCCATCATAAAGGGAAGGCACATGGAGCCCACCTAGGTATGGAGCCCACATAGGTTAACCCCTCTTGAGTGCCTGGCTCTAGTAGTTAGGTTGGATTGTACATATTAGGTATATCAGCTACCTTCCCAATTTATATAAGGTGACTTCTACATAATTGGGAAAGGTAGCTGATTTACCTAATATGTACAATATGTAGAAACAAGTACAGAGATTTGGGTAAAATGAAAATATAGAGGGATATGTTGCAACTTAAAGAATAAGACAAAATTTCAGAAAAAGAACAAAATGAAGTGGAGATGAGCAATCTACATAATAAAGAATTAAAATTAATGACCATAAAGTGGCTCAGGAGAAAAACAGATAAACACAGGGAGCAATTCAACAAAGAAGTACCAAATAAAACTACAACTGCACTGAAAAATACATTAGAAGGTTTAAACAGTAGAGTGGATGAGTTAGAAAAATAAATCAGTAAGTTGGAAGATAAAACAATAGGACTAACCCAGGCAGAGCAGCAAAACGAAAAAAAGAACTTACAAAATAAAGATACCTTTCCTTGGACATTTGAGGAAACAGCAAATGGAATAGCATTTATATTACTGGGACTGCAGAAAAAGAAGAGAGAGAGAGAAGGGGCCAGAAAAATTATTTGAAGAAATATTGGCTGAAAACTTCTGGAACTTAGGGTAAGAAAGCTCAGGTCCAGGGAGGCCAGAGAGTTCCAAACAAGATGAAACCAAAGGGACATTCAACAAGAAATATGATAATTAAAATACTAAAAGTCAAGAATAAAAATAAAATTGTAAGAGAAGCAAGAAAAGAAATGACTTGTAGCATGCAAGCAAGTTTTTCAGCAGAAACTTTAAAGGCAGAGAGAGTGGCATGACTTCCAATCATAAATTCTCTACCTTGCAATTTTATCATTCATAATTGGAGGAGAGATTAAGAGTTTCCCAGATAAGCAAAAGCAGCTCATCATCAATAAACTGGTCTTACAAGAAAAATTAAAAGGATTTCTTTAAGCTAAACATATATAAAATTGATTAGCAATAATAAAACATACAAAAGTAAAATTCTTACTGGAAAATGTAACTATATTAAAAAGTTAGTAGATGAATCACTTAAAAACTAGAATAAAGTTTAAAGACAAAAACAGTAAGGTTAACTAAAATGCAATAATTAGTTAAGGAATACATTAGAAATGATGAAAAAAAATATGTCATAGAAAGTGTAAAACATGGAAGAGGAAACAAATATATAAAGCGTTAGAATGTGATCAAATTTAAGTTGGTACCAATTTAAAATAGACTGCTATTTACATAAGGTATATATAAATTTTATAGTAGCCACAAGAAAAAAAAAAATTACAATATATACAGAAAAGAACATGAGAAAGGAATCTAAACATAACACTAAAGAAAACTATCAAACCCAAAGGAAGAGAGAAAGAAAAAAAGAATAGATATAAACTACAAAAACAGGAAAACAACAAATAGCAGATAACTAAACAATTATGTTAACTATAATGGTGGTGGTGGTGGTTTAGTTGATAAGTTATGTCTGACTCTTGCAACCCCACCAGGCTCCTCTGTCCATGGGATTTCCCAGGCAAGAACACTGGAGTAGGATGCCATTTCCTTCTGCAGGGCATCTTTCCAATTCAAAGATTAAACGCGGGCCTCCTGCTTTGCAGGATAACTCTTTAATGACTCAGCCACCAGGGAAGCTCTATGTTAATTATAAATGGACCCAATTCACCAATCAAAAGATGTAAAGTTGCTCAATAGATTAAAAACAAAGAGAAGAAGAAGAAAAACTAATATATATGTGCCTACAGAAACAAATAGTAAAGGAATTGTAAAAATATTCTTTCGTACAAATGGAAATAAAAAGAAATCTGAAGTACTTCTACTCAAATCACACAAAATATACCTTATAACAAAGACTGGTATTGAAAACAAAGAAAAATGTTGCATAATAATAGTCTAGAAAGATGATATAACATTTACAAATGCGTAAGCACCCAACACAAGGGCACCAACATATGTAAAATAATAATGCACTTAAGGAAAAGCTTGAAAACAATACGATAACCGTATCAAACTCTGACAGCATCCTTCCATCAATGTACAGGTCATTCGGACAGAAAATTAGTAAGAAAATTTTGAACATAAATGACTCAGACCAGAATAACTTAATAGATACATAAACACTGTATTTAAAAACAGCAGAATATGTGTCCTTCTCAAACTCACATAGAAACATTTTCAAGCACAAATAAAATGTTGGGGCTCAAAGTAAGTTTCAATAAATGTAAGATATTGGAATCATATCAAGAGTCTTCTCTGACTACAATGGTATACAATCAGAAATCAACCACAAGAGAAAGAAATGATTTTTTAAAAAAACAACACCACCACTATACCATACTACTGAACAAAAACAACAACAAAAAGTGAATTACTGTAAAAATAAAATTGTCTAAATTAGCTGAGAAGAAATAAGAGAACTTAAATAAATCGAATAGGAAATGAAAGAGGAGTGGTTACCACTGATAGCACAGAAATACAAGGGATCATTATGAAATCACTATGTACAATTATATTCCAACAAAGGGGACAACTTAGGATACATAGATAAATTCTTATACTCACGCAACTTTTCAAGATTGAATTACAGAGAAATAGAAAATTTGAATAGATTGATTCTTAGTAAAAAGATTGAAACAGAAATAAAAAATCTCCCAACAAAGAAAAGCCCCAGACTAAATGGCTTCACTGGTGAATTCTATCTTATAAAACAATTCAGAAAAGATATAATAATTATTTCCTGAAACTATTCCAAAAAGTTGAAAAAGAAGGAAACTATTCAAACACATTTTGTGAATCCAGTTCTACCCCGACAACCAAAACCAGACGAAGATACAACAAGAAAAAGCTAAATAAAATAAAATTATAGGCCAGTATCCTTAATGAACATAGGTGTAAAATTCTTCAGCAAATTTTTAGCAACTGAATCCAATAGTACAGTAAAAGGATCATACACTTTGATCAAGTAGGATTTATCCCAGAAGCAAGGATGATTCAATATTTGCAAAGAAATCAATATGATACAACATTTAACAAAATAAAGAAAAATATATATATAATCATCTCAATAGATGCAGACAATGTATTTGATAAAATTCAATATGTGATGAAATCTATTTGTGTTAAAAACTCTCAACAAAGAGTATAGAGGGAACATACCTCAGTTTAATAAATATATGTGAAAACCACACCTAACATTATACTCAATGGTGAAGATCTAAAAGCTTTTTGTATAAGAATATAAACAAGAGTAGGACAAGGGGTGCCCACTTTTATTCAACATAGTATTGGAAGTCCTAGCCACAGCAACTAAGAAAAACAAATAAAACACATCAAAACAAACACACACTAAAACTGTCACCATTTGCAGATGACATGATACTACATACAGAAAACCCTAAAGACATCTCAAAAGCCTATTAGAACTCAGTAAATAAATTAATTCAGTACAGTAACAGTATACAAAATCAATATACAAAAGTCTGTTGTGTTTCTATAAACTAATAACAAAATATTAGAAAAAGAAATTAAGACAACAATTTCATTTACAATTGCATCAAAAAGAATTAAGATACATAGGAATTAGTTTACCCAAGGATATTAAACACCTATAAACTGAAAATTATGGCACATGTAAAGGAAAGCAAATATGACATAAATAAATGGGAAGATATGTTGCGCTCATGGATCGGAAGAATTATTATTGTTAAAATGTTCCTACTATTGAAAGCCAACTACAGAGTCAATGTAACCCGTGTCAAAATTCCAAAGGTATATTTCATAGAACTAGCAAAAATAATTATAATTTTTTATGGAAATGCAAAATATCCCAAGTAACCGAAATAATTTTGTGGAGAAAAAAAAAAAAAAACCTAAAGGTCATGTCCCCTGATTTCAAATTATACTACAAGAGTATAGTAATCAAAAAAGTACACTGCTGGAAAAGAAAGACACATGGGTCAATAGAACTGAGAGTCCAGAAATAAATATACAAATATATGGACTATTAGTTTACAACAAAGGAACAAAGAATATATGGTGAAGTGACAATAATAGTCTGAGAAAATTGTTCCGTTACATGCAAAAAAATAGAAGACACTACTTTACACCATTTGCAAAAATTACCTCAAAATGGATCAAAGAGCTGAATGTAAGATTCGAAACCTTCAATCTTTTCCAGCATCAGGGTCTTTTCCAATGAGTCTGTTCTCTGCATCAGGTAGCCAAAATATTGGAGCTTCAGCTTCAGCATCAGTCCTTCCAATGAATACTCAGGACTGATTTCCCTTAGGATTGACTCGTGTGATCTCCTTGCTGTCCAAGAGACTCTCAAGAGTCTTGGACACCACAGTTCAAAAGCATGGATTCTTCAGCACTCTACTTTCTTTCTAGTCCAACTCTCACATCCATACATGATTCCTAGAAAAAACATGGCTTTGACTAGATAGAACTTTGTTGGAAAAGTAATGTCTCTGCTTTTTAATATGCTGTCTAGATTGGTCATAGCTTTTCCTCCAAGGAGCAAGCACCTTTTAATTTCATGGCTGCAGTCACAATCTACAGTGGTTTTGGAGCTGAAGAAAACAAAATCTCTCACTGTTTCCATTGTTTCCCCATCTATTTGCCATGAAGTGATGGCACTGGATGCCATGATCTTAGTTTCCTGAATGTTCACTTTTAAGCCATCTTTTTTACTCACCTCCTTCAAATTCATTAGGAGGCCTTTAGTTCTTCGTTTTCTACTATAAGGGTGGAGTCTTCTGCATATCTGAGGTTATTGATATTTCTCCCGGCAATCTTGATTCCAGCTTGTGCTTCATCCAGCCGAGCATTTCACATGTATTCTGCATATAACTTAAATACACAGGGTGACAATATACAGCTTTGATGTACTACTTTACCAATTTGGAACCAGTCTGTTGTTTCTTGTTCACTTCTAACTGTTGCTTCTCAGGAGGCAGGTCAGGTGGTCTGGCATTCCCATCACTTTAAGAATTTTCCACAGTTTGTTGTGATGCACAATCAAAGGCTTTGACATAGTCAATAAAGCAAATGTTTTTTTTATAACTCTTTTCCTTTTCCATTATCCAAGGGATATTGGCAATTTGATCTCTGATTCCTCTTTCTTTTCTAAATCCAGCTTGAACATCTGGAAATTCACAGTTAAGGTACTGTTGAAGCCTGGCTTGAATAATCTTTAGCATTACTTTGCTAGTGTGTTAGATGAGTGTGCAATAGTTTGAACATTCTTTGGCATTGCCTTTCTTTGGGATTGGAATGAAAACTGACCTTTTCCAGTCCTCTGGCCACTGCTGAGTTTTCCAAATCTGCTGGCATATTGAGTGCAGCACTTTCACAGCATCATCATTTATCTTTTGAAATACCTCAACTGGAATTCCATCACCTCCACTCACTTTTTTCAACATGATGCTTACTAAGGCCCACTTCATCCTCATTCTAGGAAATCTGACTCTCAATGAGTGCTCACACCATCGTGGTTATCTGGATCATGAATATCTTTTTTGCATAATTCTTATGTGTATTCTTGCCACCTCTTATTAATATCTTCTGCTTCTCTTAGATCCATTGCATTTCTCTCCTTTATTGTGCCCATTTTGCATGAAATATCCCCTTGGTATCTCTAATTTTCTTGAAGAGATTCCTAGTCTTTCCTATTCTATTATTTTTCTCTGTTTCTTTTCATTGTTAATTGAGGAAGGCTTTCTTATCTCTCCTTGCCATTCTTTGGAACTGTGCATTCAAAGGGGTATATCTTTCTTTTTCTCCTTTGCCTTTAGCTGCCAAGAAAATGTACTTGTCATAGCAAACACCCTCTTCAAACACACAGGAAGACTCTACACATGGACATCACCAGATGGTCAATACTGAAATCAGATTGATTATATTCTTTGCAGCCAATGATGTAGAAGCTCTATAGAGGTAGCAAAAACAAGACTGGGAGCTGACTGTGGTTCAGATCATAAACTCCTTATTGCAAAATTCAGACTTAAATTGAAGAAAGTAGTGAAAACCACTAGACATTCATTTATGGCCTAAATCAAATCCCTTGTGATTATACAGTGGAAGTGACAAATAGATTCAAAGGATTAGATCTTATAGACAGAGTACCTGAAGAACTATAGGCGGAAGTTCATGACATTGTACAAGAGGCAGTGATCAAGACCAAGAGAATGAAATGCAAACAGGGAAATTATCATTTAACATTTCAATTTGACAGATGAAAAAAACAGAAGTTTTCCTAATTAGTCAATAGTTGAGTGGGCTTCCCTGATGGCACAGCAGGTAATGTCACAGGAGACTCATGTTCGATCCTTGGGTCAGGGAGATCCCCTGGAGGAGGAAATGGCAACCCGCTCCAATATTCCTGCCTGGAAAATCCCATGGACGGAGGAGCCTGGCAGACTGCAGTACAAAGTATTGCAAAGAGTTGGGCATGACTGAGCACACAGCCATTGAGTCAAATGTGATTCTACCTTTATTTATTGCCATCATTTCTTCTTCTATACTATATTTTTCATGTGTTTATTTTTTTTTTCTTTGACTCATGCTTGTTTACCTATTTTTAAACATAAGTCAATGTTAGGACTGAACTATATAATCAAATGATATTTATGTTTTGCCAATTAACACATGATATTTCACAAATCTTTACATAGCTCATGTAGTCTGATTTTCTCAACTCTTTCTGTCCCCCAAATAAAACTTTATTCTTATAAGGAAATGTTCATTCTCTATTTAAATAATAAGATACTGATTTACTGAGCACCTGTTTTGTGTTGAGTTGAATGCCTTGATGAGTCTTCATCATGATACCTATTTTACACAGTAAAGAAGAGCCCATGGAGTTTACATAACTTTTCCAATGTGATGCAATTAGGTAGAGTAGGACAGAGATTCGAAACCAGCTCTGCTTCACTTCAAAGACTATTTTATGTTTTATTCCCTCACTGCTACTATGCATCTTTATCTTTTAGACATCTGTCTATAGGAAAAAGAATGAAAAAAAAAATTTACACAGTTGTGTGGAACTTCCAAATCATATTTTGCCTTTTGACATTTTAGATCACCTTCAAGCAAAATTAAAATTTCAGTCATTATCAAGGTCACCCATTGTTGTAGATATCTGTCATTGTCATGAACTATGTAACCTGGAGTAAGTCCGCAACTGAAACCTGAAATTATCTACCAAGAGACAGATATCCTGGACTGAAATAAGGAAACCTGGGGACAAGGTAAAAGAACACTTAAGGTAATGAAATATAGAGTCATTAGCACTCTAGCAAAGTAATATAAGCAAGCTGACAGCACAAAAGGGAAGAAATTTTATTGTACTTTGGTACAGCAGGAAAATAAGATACTAGGGGCAATGCAGAAGGGCTGGTAAATTTGAAACAAATGAAAGGCAATAACCTTAAATATAGTGATAATAGGTCTGTGGGATTCACTACTGTAGGACATGTTTAAATGAAATAACAGTGTGGACTATGGGGTAGATAATTTAATGACCAATAACCTTGCTGGTGTTTTGGCTAAAAAAGATACACAGCATCTCATGGGCCTGATCTGATCAGCCCAAGGACAAGGAAAATTTAATTTCACCATGAACCAGATAAAGTATTCATCAGAGTAACTAGCTCTTGCTTTCTCACATTATTAGGACTTGTTTGTGAACTAGATTCCCAGCTCAGGTATTAAACATTACACTGCAATGGGCCCCATAGGAAAGTGATAGAAAATGTCAGTGTAAAAGATCACTCTTCTTTTGTTCTCCAATAGTGGGGCTAAACTGCATTGAACCATTCTAATACCCTCTTCTAACTGAAAAAATTTACTAAATAGCTGGATTGAGAGCAGATTTCCATTTATGACATTAGGAAGATGAAGAACAGAAGCCAAAATGATTGTTTTATGCATTAAAACCAAATAAACATACAGGTTTATGTTTTTCTTACTTAATTTATCTTCTGGATCCTTCCATCTTACAACATAAAGAAAACCACCTTTTATAGCTTTCTTAGTATTCATTATGTAAATAAAATATTCATATTAGGAAAAATGGGTAACTAGAGAGAACTCACGGGAAATAAAGGATACTTCATGTCCTTTAAAAAAAATCGATAACAAATGTTGCATATACATCTCTGTGCATATATGCAAGTATATTTGTATTAAAAAAGTCCTTTGGATGAAATTAATAGGTCAATGGGTAAATTTATTCTCAACATTGGTAGATGTGGCAAAATTGCTCAGTAAATTGGTTATACCAAATTGCATTCCTATTGAGAAATAACAGCATATATTTCCCTAACTCTAGATCAATTTTTTGATATTTTTCTGAATATTGAAAGTTGAAGGTAATTATTTTTTATTATGCTGATGTTTAATAGTATGTGGGGCTGAGCACCATTTCATTTATATATATATAAATATAGTCACATATGTGTATATATATATATATATATATATATATATATATATAGTCACTTTTCCTGTGACCTCATCATTTAGGTCTTCTCATTTTTCCCTATTGGGAAAAGACCTTTCTCTTATGAATTTTAAGTACTCTTTAAACATTTGGTATATTAGTCATTTCCTTTCTAGGCATCAATTTTTATCTATGTATCTTTAAGTTCTAACACGTTCCTGTCCAATAAATTAAACATTCAAATTTATTGAGATAGTAAAGATCTAAAATAATCAATATTTGGTTAATGTGAGTCTTTATCATCTGATAGTGATGATAGCTAAGAGTGTCAGCACCAAACATCAGGTATTGAAAGGATGGAATTAACCACACTGGGAAAGAGTAATAATTAATTTATTAATTTATTTAACCACCAACAGATTCATTCGACAAACATTTCTGATCCTTACTGGGTTTCTGTCATTTACTAAGTTTAGGGACTAGATGATTTTTACTTTAGCATATTTAACCCATTTCTAAGAAGTCCTTAATCACAGAAAACATAATGAAAAATGTATATATCTTCAAGATTTCAATATTTAATAAATCTCACATTCTCCATGTGTATATTAGAAATGCACTGAAATAATCATGATAACTCAAAATAACAGTAGGAAATACTTTCCCTGAGGGAAACTATCACATAAAGTTTAGAAGTAGGCAGTGCTGAGCTGGTATGGTAGGCTTTGAGTTACAAAGTTCTTCTTGTCTTTTTGCTTTGCCATCCTTATGCATTATTTACATTTTCAATTCTCTTTATTATCATAACATGGCTGCTGGATCTCTAGCTATCATCTTTGTTCAGACAGCAATGCAATGGAAGCAGGTATGAGGAAAATATCACCTGCTTCTGAGAAAATAAACTCCTAAAGCATTTTCCAGAACATCCCACCCAACAGTTGCCATTTAAATACCCCATGAAATAGATTATAGTGATTATTTTGACTGTGTATGCATTCATCAAATGATCACATTATATGTGTGTGTAGGTGCTAAGTCACTTCAGTCATATCCATCTCTTTGCAGCATTAGGGACTGTAGCCCAACAGGCTTCTATGTCCAATGGATTCTTCAGTGAAGAATACTGGAGTGAGGTGCCATGACCTCCTCCAGGGGATCTTCCTGACCAGAGATCAAACTGGTATCTCTTATGTCTCCTGCATTGGTAGATGAGTTCTTTACTACTAGCAACACCTGGGAAGCCTGATCACATTGTATACCTTGAATATATACAATTTTGTGTCAATTATACCTCAAAAAATCTGAGGAGAAAACACTCATTGGCCTCTTTATTAGCAAAGAAACTTCAGGAAATGGATTTTTAATATTGATGTTGTTGTTTTAATAGTTTTTGCTTTTTCTTATCCTGATACTCAGGTGCATAGTAAAGAAGAGAATGGACATTAAGTAGCAAACACTGCCACACCATCAGTTCAGCAGCCAGTTCAGTCTCTCAGTCGTGTCCGACTCTTTGCAACCCCATGAATCGCAGCACGCCAGGCCTCCCTGTCCATCACCAACTTCCGGAGTTCACTCAGACTCATGTCCATCTTGTCAGTGATGCCATCCAGCCACCTCATCCTCTGTTGTCCCCTTCTCCTCTCTGTCGTCCCCTTCTCCTCCTGCCCCTAATCCCTCCCAGCATCAGAGTCTTTTCCAGTGAGTCAGCTCTTCGCATGAGGTGGCCAAGTACTGGAGTTTCAGGTTTAGCATCATTCTTCCAAAGAAATACCAGGGCTGATCTCCTTCAGAATGGACTGGTTGGATCTCCTCGCAGTCCAAAGGACTCTCAAGAGTCTTCTCCAACAATTCATCGCTCAGCCTTCTTCACAGTCCAACTCGCACATCCATACATGACCACAGGAAAAAACCATAGCCTTGACTAGACGGACCTTAGTCGGCAAAGTAATGTCCCTGCTTTTGAATATGCTATTTAGGTTGGTCATAACTTTTCTTCCAAGGAGTAAGCGTCTTTTAATTTCTTGGCTGCAGTCACCATCTGCAGTGATTTTGGAGCCCCACAAAATAAAGTCTGACACTGTTTCTGCTGTTTCCCCATCTATTTCCCATGAAGGGATGGGACCAGATGCCATGATCTTCATTTTCTGAATGTTGAGCTTTAAGCCAACTTTTTCACTCTCCATTTTCACTTTCATCAAGAGGCTTTTTAGTTGCTCTTCATGTTCTGCCATAAGGGTGGTGTCATCTGCATATCTGAGGTTATTGATATTTCTCCCTGAAATCTTCATTCCTGCTTGTGTTTCTTCCAACCCAGCATTTCTCATGATGTTCTCTGCATATAAGTTAAATAAGCAGGGTAAAATATACAGCCTTGACCTACTCCTTTTCCTATTTCAAACCAGTCTGTTGTTCTATGTCCAGTTGTAACTGTTGCTTCCTGACCTGCATACAGGTTTCTCATGAGGCAGGTTAGGTGGTCTGGTATTCCCACCTCTTTCAGAATTTTCCACAGTTTATTGTGATCCACACAGTCAAAGGCTTTGGCATAGTCAATAAAGCAGATATAGATGTTTTTCTAGAACTCTTCTGCTTTTTCCATGATCCAGAGGATGTTGGCAATTTGATCTCTGGTTCCTCTGCCTTTTCTAAAACCAGCTTGAACATCAGGAAGTTCACAGTTCACGTATTGCTGAAGCCTGGCTTGGAGAATTTTGAGCATTACTTTACTATCATGTGAGATGAGTGCAATTGTGTGGTAGTTTAAGCATTCTTTTGCATTGCCTTTCTTTGGGATTGGAATGAAAACTGACCTCTTCCAGTCCTGTGGCCACTGCTGAGTTTTCTAAATTTGCTGGCATATTGAGTGCAGCACTTTCACAGCATCATCTTTTAGGATTTGAAATAGCTCCACTGGAATTCCATCACCTCCACTAGCTTTGTTCCTAGTGATGCTTTCTAAGACCCACTTGACTTCACATTCCAAGATGTCTTGCTCTAGATGAGTGATCACACCATCATGATTATCTGGGTTGTGAAGTTCTTTTCTTATACAGTTCTTCTATGTATTCTTGCCATCTCTTCTTAATATCTTCTGCTTCTGTTAGGTCCATACCATTTCTGTCCTTTATCAAGCCCATCTTTGCATGAAATGTTCCCTTGGTATCTCTAATTTTCTTGAAGAGATCTCTAGTCTTTCCCATTCTGTTGTTTTCCTCTATTTCTTTGCATTGATAGCTGAAGAAGGCTTTCTTATCTTTTCTTGCTATTCTTTGGAACTCTGCATTCAGATGCTTATATCTTTCCTTTTCTCCTTTGATTTTCACTTCTCGCTTCTCTTCTTTTCACAGTTATTTGTAAGGCCTCCCCAGACAGCCATCTTGCTTTTTTGCATTTCTTTTCTATGGGGATGTTCTTGATCCCTGTCTCCTGTACAATGTTACAAACCTCATTCCATAGTTCATCAGGCACTCTATCTCTCAGATGTAGGCCCTTAAATCTATTTCTTACTTCCAGTGTATAATCATAAGGGATTTGATTTAGGTCATACCTGAATGGTCTAGCAGTTTTCCCTACTTTCTTCAATTTAAATCTGAATTTGATAATAAGGAGTTCATGATCTGAGCCACAGTCAGCTCCTGGTCTTTTTTTGTTGACTGTATAGAGCTTCTCCATCTTTGGCTGCAAAGAATATAATCAATCTGATTTCAGTGTTGACCATCTTGTGGTTAATTTTCAAACTGGAAGCAATCATCAAGTTTTCCTTTTCTTCAAAATAAAAGCAAGAATGAGCAGTTGCATTCTACTCCTAACTTCTATGCTGGAGCTGAGGCCTCAATGACAGATAGATCCATCACCTAAGATTCAGAAGAGGAGAAACTCAGCTTAAAATCAAGGTCTATAGAGCCCCAGTTCCTCAATGTTTTCATATCTCAGCTCTTATATCTCTTTATCTTTCCTCTCATGCCTCACATAAACTACAATACAAGTTCAAGCTATTTTTTTCCTTCTTTTCTTTTTCTGATAACCATAAAAGTTTAGATCTTTGCTAATTCAAAAACTTTTCTGCTTCTCTTTCTTCAGGCTTTAATTTCATTCTTCCTGGTTACTAAAGCAAGATCAGTCTTCCAAGCATCACTTTAAGTGCCCTTCCTTTCAAAAAAGTCTTCTTAACTTTGCAAGTCCTATTATAAATGAACAAGTGACAATTCTTATTTTCTTGCATGAGACTCTCTACAATCTAGTCCATCTGGTCTCACCAATATGATTCTTCAAATTGTCTAGTTCATCCTCAGTCTATGTCTTTCCTCCCACAATTCCCTTCCCCTTCTCTCCAATCCCTCAGGATTAATTCAGGATTTTCTTGATGTAAAACAAAATGATGGTAGGAAACTTTCACCCCATGACATCTTTTCCACAGTAAAAGTGAGCCCTTCTGTATTTGAACACTTGTCTGCAGCACACATTGACATATTCAGACCTCCAACCATCTTTTTCATATTTGCATTCATTGCTTGCCTTGTTTATATCTTCCACAATAGCTATTCCCACTCTCAGAAGAAGCTCTAGTCAGTGTTTTGAACACATAGTAGGCTCTCATATTCTTTGGCTGATCGTAATTTGCTTTTATTTTCCTCCTATACATTTCTTTTGTGATCAAAATCTCCCCTCCTCATTATTCCAGCCTCTCGATTTCTAATAAAAATTGTATCTGGGCCCAAACTCCCCATCTGATACTGCACAGAACCCAAATGCATCTTCCACAGAGGTCAAGGCATTCCACAATTGGCTGAATATTAGCATAGGCCTGGGATGGAACTGAATTATCAGATTCTTTTTAACTTCATGATTTCCACTGGGTTTTATTTTCTGTTTGCTTGTTAATAGAAATGCCCATAGGCAGTGGCCCCAGATCAAAAGTTTGGACCTAGTGGAATCTAAAAGTGCATGTTTAATTTTAAAATCAGACTCCCTTTAGATTTCCAGGATTGCCAAAATTCATCTCAAAAGCAGAAAATGTCATTTTCCTTCCACCTTCAAAAGCAGCTGAACGAAATTTAAATACATCTGGTTATAACAAACAAGCTAGAAAGTGCACCACAATTGGGACAAGCTTGCACCCAGATCCAATTTTTATGACTGCATTAGAAAGACCATGAAAAATGGGGCTCCTGGTGCAATCCC
The DNA here is from genome assembly GCF_001704415.2 of Capra hircus. Classification (NCBI taxonomy): domain Eukaryota; kingdom Metazoa; phylum Chordata; class Mammalia; order Artiodactyla; family Bovidae; genus Capra; species Capra hircus. The sequence goes on along the minus strand of NC_030831.1, from coordinate 16,667,615 downwards.
TGCTGGGGCATTAACTGGAGTCTCTTCGGCAAGAGAGACTGAAGTAATAAGTAAGAGTGACATTTTCCCAAAGCAAGTTAAATACCCCAATAAAGACCTAAAAGAAACTAAACTTAAAGTTTCTCCTAGGCAACTGTTCTTTGCATGTGAACTCCCTGCATGACAAATCACATGATGCAATTTGTGGGCTGATTTAGCTGATTTTATGAGTGTTAATGCCACAGCTTCTGGAGCTAAATCAATGTGACAATAATGATTACATTCTGTTTATTTCCTGGTTTGTTTAAAACTTCCCCTCTAAAATGTAAGTTGAGGTTATCTGAAGGAAATTTCCTCATTGGCCACACTCATTCTTACAACTACAACTTGTTAATGGCTAGTAAAACAACAAAGATCTGTGTCATTTTCAGTGGAGTGTTTGAGCAGGGTTCATGTCCATTGTTGGGATAGATTTGTATTCCTAGGGCAAGCGGTGGGTTTTTACCTGTTCTGTCTTTCAGAAGATTCATTACTTCTTGATCCATATGTTACAGTCCCATGATGGGCTGACATGAGAAGTAAGGCTTTTCATGGAAAGGATACACACTTAGTTGGTCACAAATATTTTCTACCATGGGTTTCCCCAGTGGCTCAGCTATAAAATTCCACCTTCAATGAGAAGTCACAGGAGATGGGAGTTCAATCTCTGGGTTGGGAAGATGAAGGGAAATGACAACACTCCAGTGTTCTTACATGGAAAATCACATGGACAGAGTAACCTGGAGGGTTACAGACTATGAGGTCAGAAAGAGTCGGACATGACTGAGTGACTGAACTGAACTAAACTGCAGATCTTTCTGTATCAATCTTCTGCGTGTTCTTTCACCTCTTCTAAATATCTTCTGCTTCTGTTAGGTCCATACCATTTTTGTCCTTAGTTGTGCCCATCTTACCATGAAAAGTTCTTCTGACAGCTCTAATTTTCTTGAAGACATCTATAGTGTTTCCCATTCTATTGTTTTCCTCTATTTCTTTTCATTGACCACTGAGGAAAGCTTTCTTATCTCTCCTTGCTATTCTTTAGAACTCTGCATTCAGATGGTCATATCTTTACTGTTTTCCTTTGCCTTTAGCTTCTTTTATCTCAGCTATTTGTAAGGCCTCCTCAGAGAACCATTTTGCCTTTGTGGGACCAGAAAAGGTCAGTTTTCATACCAATCCCAAAGAAAGGCAATGCCAAAGAATGTTCAAACTACTGCACAATTGCACTCATCTCACATGCTAGCAAAGTAATACTCAAAATTCTCCAAGCCAGGCTTCACCAGTATGTGAATTTAGAACTTCCAAGATATTTAAGCTGCATTTAGAAAGGCAGAGGAATCAGAGATCAAATTGCCAACATCTGTGGGATCATGCAAAAAGTAAGAGAGTTCCAAGAAAATATCCACTTCTGCTTTATTGACTATGCCAAATCCTTTGACTGTTTGGATCACAACAAACTGTGGAAAATTCTTAAAGAGATAAGACCACCTTACCTGCTTCCTGAGATATCTGCATGCAGGTCAAGAAGTAACAGTTAGAACCAGACATGGAACAACAGACAGGTTCCAAATTGGGATAGGTGTACCTCAAGGCTGTATATTGTCACCCTGAGTATTTAATTTATATACAGAGTACATCATGAGAAATGCCAAGATGGATAAAGCACAAGCTGGAATCAAGATAGCAGGAGAAATATCAATAACTTCAGATATGTAGATAACACCACTCTTGTGGGTGTTACCTAGATAACATATTAAAAAGCAGAGGTATTTCTTTGCCTACAAAGGTCCTTCTAGTTAAGTCTATGATTTTTCCAGTAGTCATGTATGGAAGTGAGAGTTGGACCATAAAGAAAGTTGAATGCAGAAGAATTGATGCTTTTGAACTGTGATGTTGGAGAAGGCTCTTGAGAGTCCCTTGGTCTGCCAGGACATTCAACCAGTCCATCTGAAAGGAAATCAGTCCTGAATATTCATTGGAAGGACTGATGCTAAAGCCCTCTGATGAGAACTGACTCATTGGAAAAGTCCCTGATGCTGAGAAAGATTGAAGGCAAGAGCAGAAGGGGTCGACAGAGGATGAGACGGTTGGATGACATCACCTCAATAGACACGAGTCTAAGTAAGCTCCAGGATTTGGTAATGGACAGGGAAGCCTGGTATGTTGCAGTCCGTGGGGTCCCAAAGAGTTGGACATGACTGAGCAATTGAGCAGACTGGTCTTAGGGATTACTTATTCAAATTTTGTTCTCTCCCACAGAAGAAGCAAGAATATATACTGAGTACTTGTGTGTGTGTGTGTGTGTGTGTGTGTGTGTGTGTGTGTGTGTGTGTGGTCTCTTTAGTACTTGGGCTTTCCTATTTTCTTCCCAACAACTGATATTTATAATGACAGACTGGTTCCCTTATTTTCATTTTGATGGCTAGATGGAGCCTATTGATCTGAATCAGTTTTGTCAGTTCATCTATGATACCACACTATACTTTAGTTCACCATTTTGTGCTGGATGGAATTCCCTTGGATGACCTTGCTACTGCTACTGCTAAGTCATATCAGTCGTGTCCGACTTCGTGTGACCCCATAGATGACAGCCGACCAGGCTCCCCCGTCTCTGGGATTCTCCAGGCAAGAACACTGGAGTGGGTGGCCATTTCCTTCTCCAATGCATGAAAGTGAAAAGTGAAAGGGAAGTCGCTCAGTCATGTCTGACTCCTAGCGACCCCATGGACTGCAGCCCACGGGGCTGCCTTGTTCATAGGGTTTTCCAGGCAAGAGTGCTGGAGTGGGGTGCCATTGCCTTGTGCTCATTCTTTTCCTCCATGATTATCTCACACTTGGAAGGAATGTTTTACCATGTTTGCTGTGACTGGGCAGTCTGTATTTCTGTGCACTTGATCAATATTCATTGACTTCTTACTGAGGATGATTACTCCCCCTGATAATTGCTCTGTTTTCCTGAAGCTCTTTCACCCCTTTGACTCCATCCCCTTTGCTGCTTGGCCATCTCTACATGGTTAAGAGTTCTGTTTCTTTCCTATGGTTAACATTATTTAGCACTGTTAAATGAATATCTTGAACACTCATTATGTCCTTTGTAGAAAATCAAATCAAATAAAAACAGCAAAATTTAAGTTGCTGGACATTCTATTAACAGAAATTGTTTTTATTAAATGACACTTTGTACCCTGACAGAAAATTATATTTAAAAGTCTTAGAAATATTTTGTTATTGAAATGGCAGTATATACATTTGGAGTATGTAAGAGAAGCAATTATTTTCATAATAATTTTAATTATAGTTGCTATATACTAATTCTCAGTGAATACTACTTTATGTATATATGACATATCTTAATCTGAATATTTTAAAAACTAAAATCCTATACAGAAAAGCTCCGTTTAGAGCCTTGTGATATATATTTGCAGCTTGCCTTGAATGCTTTGAGTCTCAAAAATCTTTGTTTTACATTAAAGCATACAGTTATAAAATAAGATAGATATAGATCATGATGAGGAAAAATGAAATCAGAGAGTTCATTGAACTTCTAAAAGATGCCACTCTTAAATTTTATACTATATTTTCCTTTATCATAAGCTTATATTTTCATGTGCTTAGTGTTACCACATAACATCCAATTCAAGGGAAAAAGAATCTTATAGGAAAACAGCAGGCATGGTTAAGTTAATGAATACTATGATCTTATTAGTGGCTCTATTTTAGTTTGTTTAGGTGACCTTGATTGTATCATTTATTTGGTATTTATTTACTTTTCAATGTCCTAAATGCATTCTTCCCTAGATCAGGAAGATCCCCTGGAGAAGGAAATGGCAACCTGCTCCAGTATTCTTGCCTGGAAAATCCCATGAACAGAGGAGTCTGGTGGGCTACAGTCCATGGGGTCACAAAGAGTCAGACTTGACTGAGCAACTAACACACACATCTGTATCCCTCACATTCCTTCTTCATTTCTGATTCCTTATCTTTTTTCTTTTTATTAAAAAAAATCTAGTAAGTAAAATACTAAAAAAGAATGAAAACTACATTGTAGGAAAATTCCTTCATACCACTCATTTAAAGATAAGCACCTTGAGTACAAGACAACAGTTATTTCACATGAACAACTATAAAGGCACTTGAGCAACAAATAAAGTGACTGGTAAATATATTTAAAAAATGGGGTCTAATATTTTTTCAAATGACAGCAAAGAGAAATTTTTTATTCTGACGAAAGAAAGAGTTCATTCCTTTTTGAAAATTTAAATTAGGACAAGAAAGGGAAATAATGTCTGCATGTATTCAGATCAAGAAACAAAGGAAGATAAGATTTTGGAATAAAGTTCACTATTCAAAAGTTCAAATGGCAGTGAGTCATTCTACATAGTTACAATGAGCCTTTGTACTTACCAAGTGGCTTTTGTACAAAGATCTCACAAGGAAAAGAACTGAAGAGAATACCCATTTTCATTTTACAGAGATGACAACTAAATCAGAAAGTAGGGTAGAACAGAAATAGGTTTTGGATTCTTCATTATTCCCTCTCAGTAACTTTTTTTTTTTTTTAACATTTAAAAATAATTGCATTTTATATATCATTAAACACAGAGATTTGAAGTGAAAATTCAATGTTTTGAAAATTTATCACATTCATACAATCTTGACCCTTTCCAAGATAGAAAACACTTTCTCTTTTCCACCTCAGGATACTTTCTTTACTGGAAAGTTAATCTACATCTTCTTAAATGGCAACAGCTACTGTTTTTTCCTTTCATCAAATATTAGTGTATTCTGTTCTACAATCTAATATAAATTAAATCTTTCAGTATGTATATTCATGTTTCTGTCTTTTCAATTTGTTATAAACATTTTAGCATTTTTAAGAGCAATATTAAGTTTAAGGAAATAAAAAACATTTAACATATCACTTATATTCCACACCTACTTGCCTCTAGTATTAACATCTCACATTATTATGGTGAATTTTTTAAATTAAGAAATCAATATGAAACATTTTTACTAAATAAAGCCAATTCTTTATTTAGACTTTCATATTTTGTGCTTAATGTTCCATAGAGGATGCCACATTAAATTTAGCCATCATGTCTTCTTGGACTTTTTAGTTAAGACACTTTCTCAGACTTTCCTTGTTTCTAATGAGTGTGATATTTTTTAAGATTAGTGGTAATATGTTTTGTAAAATGTGCTTCAATTGGAATTTTTCTGATGCTTTTGTCATGATTAAATTTAAATTATGAGTTTTGGGGAAGAAGACCACAAAAGTAAGGTGCAGTTTTGTTATAGCGTATCAAGGGTACAAACTATCAAATTACTTACTACTGTTCATGTTGATCCTGATCACCTCTCACAGGTGATGTTTATTAGTCTTCTCCTCTGTAAAGTTGCCATTTTTTTTCTCTTTCAACATAGTAAATTTAAGTTCATTTTGTTGTTGTTGTTGCACATACCAGTAACTGTTCCTTTATATTATGAAGCAGTATCCCATCATATGATTAAGTTGCAAATTAGTTAGTCATTCTATGGTCAATGAATATTTGTGCTTTTCCAATTTGAAGGTTTTATGAATAAGGTTGCTATGAACATTCTTGTACACATTTTATTTCATGTGGATATAGTTTTTAATTCTATCAGATGAATGATTGTAAGTGAAATGTTTGAATCATAGGATTAGCGTAAATTTAACTTCATAAGACAATGCCTATCCAATTCACAAAAAGGTTAGATCATCTTACTTTTTATTCAGCCAAATACGAAAACTCCAATTGTTTTCCCAGTTCACTAACTCTTAGTATGGTGAGTCATTTTAGTTTTAGCCATTATATTGGATATATGGTAGTATCTGGGCTTCCTTGATGGTGCATATGTTAAAGAATCTGCCTGCAAAGCAGGAGACACAGGTTCAATCCCTGAGTCTGGAAGATCCCCTGGAGAAGGGAATGGCAATCCACTCCAGTGTTCTTGCCTGGGAAATCGCATGGACAGAGGAGCCTGGTGTACTATAGTCCATGGGGTCCCAGACTCAGACATGACTGAATGACTAACACTTACTTACTTATAGAAATAGCTAACTGCTATTTAATTTTTATTTCTTTTCTGATTAATGTCATTGGGAATCCTTTCATCTACTTATTGACTACACTTTTTTTTTTTTCCCCCCACTGTAACTGCTCTTACTATGGAACATCTTTTTCTCCTATCCATTGGATTTCATTGACAGCCTTATCAACTAAAATAAAATAAAACAATGCCTAAGAGTGAATCAATTTCTGTGTTCTTAATTTTATTCCATTGATTTACTTTGGAAGATAATACCACACTGTTCTGGTTACTGTTGCCTTCCATAATTCCTTAAGTAAGATAATGTAATTTCTTTATGCTTGTTCTTTTAAAAAAGAAAAAATAATTGCATTCATTCTTCATTTCTCCACAGTTTTATGTATTTTAGGATCTAGTTGTCAATTTCTATTAAAAGTTTTGTTATTGTTGTCCAATCACAGAGTCCTGTCCAACTCTTGGCAAACTCATGGACTGCAGCACACCAGGCTCTTCTGTCCTCCACTATATCCTGAAATTTACTCAGACTCACATCCATTGAGTCAGTGATGCTATCTAACCATCTCATTTTCTTCTGCCCCCTTCTACTTCTGTCTTCAATCTTTCCCAGCACCAGGGTTTTTTCTAATGAATCAACTCTTTGCATGAGTCAGCCAAGTTATTGGAGCTTCAGCTTCAGTCCTTTCAATGAATATTCAGGGTTGATTTTCTTTAGGATTGATTGGTTTGGTCTCCTTGTTGAAGGAACTCTCAAGAGTCTTCTACAGAACCACAGTTCAAAAACATGAATTCTTTGATGCTCAGCCTTCTTTGGGCTTCCTTGGCAGCTCAGATGGTAAAGAATCCACCTGAAAGGCTGAAGACTTAGGCTCAATCCCTGTGTAGGGAAGATCCCCTGGAGGAGAATATGGGAACCCAACCAGAATTCTTGCATGGTGAATCGCCATGGGCAGAGGAAACCGGTGGGCTACAGTTCATGGGATCACAATGAGTTGGACATGACTGAGTGACTAAGTACAACACAGCCTTCTTTCTGGTCCAGGTCTCAGATCCATATATGACTACTGGGCCATCAGTTCAGTTCAGTTGCTGAGTCATGTCCAACTTTTTGTGACTCCATGAGCCACACCATGCCAGGCCTCCCTGTCCATCAACAACTCCTGGAGTTTACCCAAACACATGTCCATCAAGTCAGTGATTCCATCCAGCCATCTCATCCTCTGTCATCCCCTTCTTCTCCTGGCCCAATCCCTCCCAGCATCAGGGTCTTTTACAATGAGTCAACTCTTCGCATGAGGTGGCCGAGGTATTGGAGTTTAGGCTTCAAAATCAGTCCTTCCAGTGAACACCCAGGACTGATCTCTTTTAGGATGGACTGATTGGATCTCCTTGCAGTCCAAGGGGCTATCACGAGTCTTCTCCAATACCACAGTTCAAAAGCATCAATTCTTTGACACTCAGCTTTCTTCACAGTCCAACTCTCACATCCATACAAGACTACTGGAAAAATCATTGCCTTGACTAGAAGGACCTTTGCTGGCAAAGCAAGGTCTCTGATTTTGAATATGGTATCTAGGTTGGTCATATCTTCCTTTCAAGGAGTAAGCGTCTTTTAATTTCATGGCTGCAATCACCATCTGCAGTGATTTTGGAGCCCAGAAAAATAAAGCCAGCCACTGTTTCCACTGTTTCTCCATATATTTCCCACGAAGTAATGGGACCAGATGCCATGATCTTAGTTTTCTGAATGTTGAGCTTTAAGCCAACTTTTTCACTCTCCTCTCACTCCCATCAAGAGGCATTTTAGTTCCTCTTCACTTTTAGCCAACAGGACTTCCCTGGTGGCTCAAATGGTAAAGCATCTGCCTACAATGCAGAATACCTGGGTTCGATCCCTAGGTCAGGAAGATGTCCTGGTGAAGGAAATGACAACCCACTCCAGGACTCTTGCCTGGAAAATTCTATGGATGGAGGAGCCTGGTAAGCTACAATCCATGGGGTTGCAAAGAGTCAGATATGACTGAGTGACTTTAATGTCAATGTCAATTTCAGCCACAAGGGTGGTGTCATCTGTATACCTGAGCTTATTGATATTTCTCCTTGAAATCTTCATTCCAGCTGGTACTTCTTCTAGCCCAGCATTTCTCATGATGTACTCTGCATATAAGTTAAATAAACAGGGTGACACTATACAGCCTTGATGTACTCCTTTTCCTATTTGGAACCAGTCTGTTGTTCCATGTCCAGTTCTAACTGTTGCTTCCTGACCTGCATACAGGTTTCTCAAGAGGCAGGTCAGGTGGTCTGGTATTCCCATCTCTTTCAGAATTTTCCACAGTTTATTGTGATCCACACAGTCAAAGGCTTTGGCATAGTTAATAAAGCAGATATAGATGTTTTTCTGGAACTCTCCTGCTTTTTCCATGATCCAGAGAATGTGGGCAATTTGATCTCTGGTTCCTCTGCCTTTTCTAAAACAAGCTTGAACATCAGGAAGTTCACGGTTCTCGTATTGCTGAAGCCTGGCTTGGAGAATTTTGATCATTACTTTATTAGCATGTGAGATGAGTGCAATTGTGTGGTAGTTTGAGCATTCTTTGGCATTGCCTTTCTTTAGGATTGGAATGAAAACTAACCTTTTCCAGTCCTGTGGCCACTGCTGAGTTTTCCACATTTGCTGGCACATTGAGTGCAGCACTTTCACAGCATCATCTTTCAAGATTTGAAGTAGCTCAACTGGAATTCCATCACCTTCAACAGCTCTATTCACAGTGATGCTTTCTAAGGCCCACTTTAATTCACATTCCAGAATGTCTGGCTCTAGGTGAGTGATCACACCATCGTGATTATGTGTCATTAAACTCTTTTTGTACAGTTCTTCTGTGTATTCTTGCCACCTCTTCTTAATATCTTCTGCCTCTTTTAGGTCCATACCATTTCTGTTCTTTATCGAGCCCATCTTCGCATGAAATATTTCCCTGGTATCTCTAATTTCTTGAAGAGATCTCTAGTCATTCCCATTCTGTTGTTTTCCTCTATTTCCTTGCATTGATCGCTGAGGAAGACTTTATCTCTCCTTGCTCTTCTTTGGAACTCTACATTCAGATGCTTATATCTATCCTTATCTCCTTTCATTTTTCTCCTCTTCTTCTCACAGCTACTTGTAAGGCCTCCTCAGATAGCCATTTTGCTTTTTTGCATTTCTTTTCCATGGGGATGGTCTTGATACCTGTCTCCTGTACAATGTCATGAACCTAGGCCCATAGCTCATCAGGCACTCTGTCTATCAGATCTAGTCCCTTAAATCTACTTCTTACTTCCACTGTATAATCATAAGGGATTTGATTTAGGTCATACCTGAATGGTCCAGTGATTCAATGAAAGTCTGAATTTGGCAATAAGAAGTTCATGATCTGAGCCACAGTCTCCTCCGAACCTTATTTTTGCTGACTGTATAGAGCTTCTCCATCTTTGGCTGCAAAGAACATAATCAATCTGATTTCAGTGTTGACCATCTGGTGATGTCCATGTGTAGAGTCTTCTCTTGTGTTGTTGGAAGAGGATGTTTGCTATGACCAGTGCGTTCTTTTGGCAAAACTCTATTAGCCTTTGTCGTGCTTCATTCCATACTCTAAGACCAAATTTGCATGTTACTGCAGGTATTTCTTGACTTCCTACTTTTACATCCCAGTCCCCTATAATGACGGAGAAGGAAATGGCAACCCACTCCAGTACTCTTGCCTAGAAAGTCCCATGGACAGAAGAACCTGGTGCAGGCTACTGTCCATGGGGTCACAAAGAGTCGGACATGACTGAGTGACTTCACTCATTCACTCCCCTATAATGAAAAAGACATCTTTTGTGGGTGTTAGTTCTAAAAGTTCTTGTTGGTCTTCATAGAACCGTTCAACTTCAGCTTCTTCAGCATTGCCGGTTTGGGGCATAGGCTTGGATTACTGCTATATTGAACGCTTTGCCTTGGAGACGAACAGAGGTCATTCTGCCATTTTTAAGATTGCATCCAAGTACTGCATTTAGGACTCTTTTGTTGATCATGATGCCTACTCCATTTCTTCTAAGGGATTTCTGCCCACTGTAGTAGATATAATGGTCATCTGAGTTAAATTCACCCATTCCAGTCCATTTTAGTTCGCTGATTCCTAGAATGTTGATGTTCACTCTTACCATCTGTTTGACCACTTCCAATTTGCCTTGATTCATTGAACTGACATTCCATGTTCCTATGCACTATTGCTCTTTACAGCATGGGACCTAGCTTCTGTCACCAGTCACATCCACAACTGGTTTTTTTTTTTTTTTTTTTTTTTTTTTTTTCGCTTTGGCTCCATCCCTTCATTCTTTCTGGAGTTATTTCTCCACTGATCTACAGTAGCATATTGGTCACTTACCGACCTGGGGAGTTCCTTTTTCAGTATCCTATATTTTGCCTTTTCATACTTTTCATGGGGTTCTCAAGGCAAGAATACTGAAGTGGTTTGCTATTCCCTTCTCCAGTGGACTACATTCTGTCAGACCTCTCCACCATGACCCGTCTGTCTTGTGTGGCCGCACATGGCATGGCTTGGTTTCATAGCTTTGACTATAGAGATCTTTGTCAAATAAGTGATATCTCTGCCTTTTACTACACTGTCTAGGTTTGTCATAGTTTTCCTTTCTAGGAGCAAGTGAAATCTGTCAGTGTTTCCATTATTTCCCTTTCTATTGGTGTTAAGTGATGGAATTGGATTCCATGATCTTAGTTTTTGAGTGTTGAGTTTTAAGCCCGTTTTTTCTCTCTCCTCTTTCACTTTCATCAAGAGATTTTAGTTTCTCTTCACTTTCTGCTATTAAAGTGGTAACGTGTGTATATGAGGTTGTTGATATTTCTCCTGGTAATCTTGATTCCAGCCTGTGATTCATACAGCCTGGTGTTTTCAATGATATAATCTGTATATATATTAAATAAACAGAGTGACAGTATATAGCCTTGGCATATTCCTTTCCCAATTTAGAACTGGTCTATTGTTCCATGTCTGGTTTTCACTGTTGCTTCTTGTCCTACATACAGGTTTTTCAGGAGGTAGGTAAGGCGATCTAGTATTTCCACCACTTTAAGAATTTTCCATAGTTTGTTGTGACCACACAGTCAAAGGCTTTAGTATAGTCAGTGAAGCATAATTAGGTGTTTCTCTGAAACTTTCTTTAGAAAAGTGTGCTTAGATTCTAAATAGAAGTTCATTAAAGCTATTAATGAATTTGGTTATAATCATTATAAAAATATTGAGTCTCTTAAACAATTATAATGTATATCTCTCCTTTCGTTTAGGCATTGTGTTATAATCATGGATTTATAGTTTTATTATATATTATATATTATATATATTTATAGTTTAATGTTATTATTATAAGTTGTAGGACTTATGTGTATGTAGGGCTTCCCTGGTGATTCATCTGGTAAAGGATATGCCTGAAATCAGTACAGGAGACCAGAATTTGATCCCTGGGTCAGGAAGATCCCCTGGAGAAGGAAATGCAACCACTGCAGCAATCTTGCCTGGTAAATTCCATGGACAGTAGAACCTAACAGGCTACAGTCCATGTGGCTGGAAAGAGTAGAACATGATGGAGTGTCTAGCCCTTTTCTTTCATATAAATTGTAGACACAGTTTGTTTTTTAAGTCCTAGGTTTTTCTAGTACTTACAGATTTTAAAAATTTTGTTTTTCTGGTTTTTAATTTTTGCTAACATATAGAAATACAATTGATTTTTGTATATTCACCTTTATTCCTGAAGTATTGCTAGATTTGTAGAATCCATATAATTTTTAATCAAAGCCATAATCATTTCTGTTTAAAGATAATTTTACTAGTAATTTTTAAACTCCGCTTCCACCCTACCCTCTTATTTTATTGAGTAGAACCTCCACTATAATGCCAAATAAAGGTATGAAAGGAACATCTTTCTCTTTCTTTACCTTTTTCCAGCTACTGGGGACAATTTGTACAATTATTCACCATTAAGTAGAATGTTGGGTTCATGCATGCTCAGTTGCTAAGTAGTGTCTGAGTCTTTGTAACTCCCACCAGGCTCCTCTGTCCATGGAATTTTCCAGGTAAGAATACTGGTGTGAGTTGCCATTTTCTCTTTCAGGGGATCCTCACAATTCAGGGATCAAACCTGCCTCTCTTGCATCTCCTGAATTGGCAGTAAGGTGCTAGGTGTAAATTATTTGCAAATGCTCTTCATCAGATAGGTGAATTTGTTTATAGTCTTAGCTTGCTGAGAATGTTCATAACAAATCTGTGTTAAATTTTATCAAATAATTTTTGTTCACACATTCAAATAATCATACAAATTTGCTCCTTTATTTTGTTAATGTATTGAACTACATTGCTTGATTTTTCAGTATTATAGTAAACTTGTACTCCCGTGAGAAATTTCACGTGATTATGATTATTCTCTTTATGTTACTTCATTCCATTTTCTAATACTTAACATAACATGCTTATTCATTCTCTTTGGTCTGTACATTTCTTGTTTGATTATGGATTTCAATGTTGCGCTGGTCTCAAAATGTAAATAAGAAAATGTTTTTTTTTTTTTTTTTTTTTTGGTCTGTCTTTTTTTTTTTTTTTTTCTGAAAGACATGGTGTAAAGTTTATTTTGTAGTTTTCCTTAGATATACATTAAATTTCAGCAAACAAGCCACTGAGGATGTTATTTTTCTTGTGAAAATATTTTGCATTATTATAAAGTCAATTTCTGTAATACTTAAAGGACTATTTAAATTTTCTGTTACTCCTTGAGTCTGTTGGTAATTTGCTTCTTTCTATAAATTAATCCAATTCTTTCAAAATACAGAATATAATGACATAAGCTTAACTGTAAATTTCATTATTACAATTTTAATTTCTATAATATTTGCATTACCTGCTTTCTCAGCCCTAATATCATTCACGTATATTTTCTCTGTTTTCTAACCAAATTTGTCAGGTAGTATAATTTTATTTATTTCCATACTGTGTGTGTTTTTTATTTTCCTTTGTTTTATACAGCATTGATTTCTGCTTTCCTTTGTAAATTTTTTAAAATATATCCTATTTTATTTTTGGAGTATAATTGCTTTACCAATGTTGTGTTAGTTTCTGCTGTATAGCAAAGTGAATAATTTAAATGCATATATATATATATATGTTTATATATATGAAAGTGAAAGTGAAACTCACTCAGTCATGTCCAACTCTTTGCAGGACCATGGGCTGGAATTCTTCAGGCCAGAATATTGGAGTGAGTAGCCTTTCCCTTCTCCAGGGAATCTTCCCAACCCAGAAATCGAACCCAGGTCTCCGGCATTGCAGGCTCATTCTTTACTAGCTGAGTTACAAAGGAAGCTGAAGAATGCTGAAGTGGGTAGCCTATTCCTTCTTCAGTGGATCTTCCCAACCCAGGACTCCAACTGGGATCTCCTGTACTGCAAGCAGATCCTTTATCAACTAAGCTATCAGGAAAGCCTGAATATATATATATATATCCCATCCCATCCCTTGTGAGACTCTCTACCACCACCTCCCATTAGTTTTTATATCCTATCTACTTTGATTTAAATTAGTCTTCTTTCTCTAGCTTCTTAAGTAGGAATTTGCATCATTGATTTCAAACCTTTAATTTTTTCCAATTTTAAAATTTGGAGATATAAAAATTACTCTAAACATTGTTTTAAATTTATCACACAAACCTACTATTTTGCTTTAATTCATATTATTATTATTATTTCAATATATATTTTAATTTCTCTTGCACTTTTTCTTTGACTTAGACTTCTTAACATTTTCAAACATAGAAGAGTCTATTTTATTTATTTTTGGCTGCACTGGGTCTTTGCTGCTTTGCACAGGATTTCTCAAGTGCCAGTGAGTGGGGGTTACTTTTTGTTGTTTGTGAGGCTTTCTCATTTTGGTGGCTTCTCTTGTTGGGGAGCACAGGCTCTAGCTGCATGAGCTTCAGTTGCAGCCCTTGGGGTCAGTAGTAGTGATGCAAGGGTTTACTTGCTCTCCAGTGTGGAATATTACCAGACCAAGGATCAAACATGTGTCCTCTGAATTGGCAGGTGTATTCTTATCCACTAAACACCAGGGAAGTCCTAGAAATTCTCTAGGCATTTAAAATATTGTTTTCAGTGTAAGCTTTTGTCAAAAGACAATTTTTGATTTTAATATTTTCATATTTGTTCTTTGGACCAAGAATATAGTATATCTTGCAGAATACTCCATGTATACTCTGACTTTGTTTTTTTATTTATTTGTTTTAATTTCTACAAACATCTATTAAGGTCAAATTTGTTATTAATATTCTTCAAGTTTTCTATATTCTTGATGATTTTGTCTATTTTTCTATCAATTACTGAGAAGAGAATCATGGACTCAAGTATAATTGTGCATTTTTTAAATTTCTCCTTTCATTTGCATTTTTTTGTTTAATCAATAAATCAAACTTCTATGAAATCTAAGTTTATGTTGAGAACCGTATAAGCATGTCACCTGTCTCATATTCTTGTTATATACTTCATGTATGCTCAGGTGCTCAGTTGTCCATGATTCTTTGCAACCCTATGGACTATAATGCACCAAGCTCCTCTGTGCATGGGATTTTCCAGGTAAGAATACTGAAGTGGGTTGTCATTTCCTTCTCCAGGGGATCTTCCCCACTCAGGGACTGAACTCACATCTCCTGTATCCCGTGCACTGGCAGGCTGATTCTTTACCACTGTGCTGCCTGGGAAGTCCTATATTATTTCAAGTAATTCACTTTATTCAAGAGTCTGTTATCAGGTACATAGACATTTAGAGTTTTTATGTTAAGATGGTTAATTGATATCTTCATGTTATACAACGTTATTACTGGTCATATTTCCTGTCTCAAGAATTATTTTCTTATTAATTAACAGAACTATTCTAGCTTTCTTATTATCATGATTATCATGGTATCTCTCACTCCATATTTTATGTTGATGTTAAGTATATTTTCAAATTTAAAATTATTTCCTGAAAATTATGTACAATTCACTGTTATTTTTTATCTAATCTGAAAATCTCTTTTATTTTCATTTAGTCTGATTGCTCTTAATATAATTATTAACATGACTTTGTTATCTTGCTATTGGTTTTCTATTTGTTTCATTATAACTATACATTTCAGTTAATTTTATATAATATGAAAATTTCAAGTGTAAAAAGTAATCATGTAATGATTGAATTTAAATTATTTTGCTTAGTAAAAAACAATCTTCCAAAAAAGTAATTAATTATACAGATGAATAAACTGAGAAATTTGCTGATTATACTTCAATAAAGCTAGATAAAAAATAGATTTTAAATAAAATAATTAATGATACAGAAAATAGATATTTTCTAAACAGAATGAAGCTTCTCTCACATGTGTTCAAATGTTTGGTTGTCATTTTATTGACATTATGTTCCATAAAGTGACAATTTATTCAGGTATTCATATGTTAAAGGTATTTTTAAAATATTTAATTAATATCTAAGTATGAAAAATTTTATGTAACTTAATAAATGCCAAATTTCTGAAATTATATTATAAAAATATTGAAATATTACATTTTAATAATTAAAAGGAGATAGAATTTAAACTTGTAGCAGTATTTTTCTAATGAAATTTGACAGATCTTTGTTTCTTTCAAAGTTTCAAATACGGATACTCTTTCCCCAATATCATGTGAAAGGATATTGATAGTTTTTGGCACTCTATACATAATAAATACAATATTTTAAAAAGCTAGAATTTTATAATTCTGTTTTTATGACAATCATGCTGGGTACTGTGCTAAGTTGCTTCAGTTGTGTCCAACTCTGCAATTCTATGGACTGTACCCAGTTAGGCTCTTCTGTCCATGGGATTAACCAGGCAAGAATACTGGGGAGGGTTGCCCTGGTCTCCTCCAAGGAATCTTCCCACCCTAGGGATGGAACCCACATATCATATTTCCTGCATTGTTAGACAGGTACTTTACCACTATTATCATCTGGAAAGTCCTTTATGATAATTAGTGAGCCTATTTACAAACTAACAGTTTATCAATAACCTCAGAGACACCACCCTTACAGCAGAAAGCAAAGAAGAACTCAAGAGCCTCTTGCTGAAACTGAAAGAGAAGAGTGGAAAAGTTGCTTAAAACTCAACATTCAGAAAACTAAGATCATGGCATCTGGTCCCATCACTTCATGGCAAATAGATGGGGAAGCAACGTAAACAGTGGCAGATTTATTTTTTATGGGCTCCAAATCACTGCAGATGGTGACTGCAGCCATGAAATTAAAAGACACTTGCTCCCTGGAAGAAAAGTTGTGACCAACCTAGACAGCATATTAAAAAGCAGAGACATTACTTTGCCAACAAAGGGACATCTAGTCAAAGCTATGGTTTATCCAGTAGTCATGTATGAATGAGAGAATTGGACTATAAAGAAAGCTGAGGGCCAAAGAATTGATGATTTGAACTGTGTTGTTGAAGACTCTTGAGATTCCCTTGGACTGTAAGGACATCCAACCAGTCCATCCTAAAGGAAATCAGTCCTAATTATTCATGGGAAGGATGGATGCTGAAGCTGAACTTCCAGTACTTTGACCACCTGATGTGAAGAACTGACTAATTTGAAGACCCTGATGCTGTGAAAGACTGAAGGCAGGAGGAGAAGGGGTCGACAGAGGATGAGATGGCTCGATGGCATCACCGACTAAATGGCCATGAGTTTGAGTAAACTCCAGGAGTGGGTGATGGACAGGGAGTCAGATATGACTGAGCGACTGAACTGAACTAAACTGAATAACTGCACCTCAGACTATGATAAAGTCACACAGCAACAGGACTAGCTGAATTCTGTAAATTCAAATTCTGAAAAAGCCATCGGAGGCTTAGGAGATTAGAGTTGGAAATGAAATCATTGTAAAGACTTTTGGTTTTTGTTACTGAAGACAATATGAGGAAATTTTGGAGAATTCAAGTCAGTACAGTTCAGTCACTCAGTCCTGTCTGACTCTTTGCAACCCCATGGACTGCAGCATGCCAGGATTCCCTGTCCATCACCAACTCCTGAAGTTCACTCAAACTCATGTCCATAGTGTTGGTGATGTCAACCATCCAGTGATGGTCATCCAACCATCTCATCCTCTGTCGTCCCCTTCTCCTCCCACTTTCAATCTTTCCCAGCATCAGGGTCTATTGCCAATGAGTTGGTTCTTCGCATCAGGTGGCCAAAGTATTAGAGTTTCAATTTCATTATCTGTACTTCCAAAGAATATTCAGGACTGATTTCCTTTAGGATTGAGAGTTTGGATCTCATTGCAGTCCAAGGGATTTTCAATAGTCTTCTCCAACAGCACAGTTCAAAAGTATAATTCTTTGGCTCTCAGTTTTCTGTATAGTCCAGTTCTCACATCCATACATGACTCCTGGAGAAACCACAGCTCATAACTTTTCTTCCAAGGAGCAAACGTCTTTTAATTTAATAGCTTCAGTCAATATCTGCAGTGATTTTGGAACCCCCAAAATAAAGTTTGTCACTGTTTACCTTGTTTCCCCATCTGTTTGCCATAAAGTGATGGGATCAGATACCATGAACTTCGTTTTCTGAATGCTGAGTTTTCAATCAATTTTTTCTCTCTCCTCTTTTACTTTCATCAAGAGGCTCTTGAGTTCTTCTTTGCTTTCTGCCATAAAGGTGGTGTCATCTACATTTCTCTTATTATTAACTTTCCCCCAGAAGTCTTGATTCCAGGTTGTGCTTTATCCACCCTGGCATTTCCCATGATGTACTCCTCATATAAATTAAATAAGCAGGTTGACAAGATATGGCCTTGATGTATTGCTTTTCCTATTTGGAACCAGATTGTTGTTCCATGTTCAGTTCTAACTATATACAGATTTCTCAGGAGGCTGGTCAGGTGGTCTGATATTCCCATCTCTTTAAGAATTTCCCACAGTCTGTTGTGATTCACACAGTCAAATGCTTTGGTGTAGTCAGTAAAGCAGAAGTAGATGTTTTTCTGGAACTCTCTTTTTTTTTTTTTGATGATCCAGCAGATGTTGGCAATTTGATCTCTTGTTCCTCTGTCTTTTCTCAAGCCAGCTTGAACATCTGGAAGTTCAAGGTTCATGTACAGTTGAAGCCTGGCTTGAAGAATTTTGAGCATTACATTGCTAGCGTGTGAGATGAGTACAATTGTGTTTTAGTTTGAATATTCTTTGGCATTGCCTTTCTTTGCTATGGGAATGGAAACTGACCTTTTCCAGTCCTATGGCCACTGCTGAGTTTTCCAGATTTGCTGTCATATTGAGTACAGTACTTTCATAGCATCATCTTTTAGGATTTGAAATAACTCAACCTGAATTCCATCACCTCCACTAGCTTTGTTCATAGTGATGCTTTCTAAGGCCTATTTGAAGACAGACAAGAGGAAACTCTTAAAGGTCCTGACATATCCAAGAAAAAAGAAAATACAGTTTTCTTTGAACAAAGTGAAGTTAGGGGCCCAGACCTTCTGTCCAGACAAAGTTATAAGTATGAAAATGAACTTATCTATGAAACAGAATCAGAGATATAGAGAATAAACTGGGGGTTGCCAAGGGGTATGGGGTGGGAGAGGGCTAGATGGGGAGTTTGTTTTTAGCAGAAGTAAGCTATTATATATAGAGTGGTTAACTAGCAAGGTGATATTGTAAATCACAGATAAATGTATTCAATATCCTGTTATAAGCCATAGTGAAAAAGAATATATATATATATGTATAACTGAGTCACTTTGCTGTATACCTGTAGTTAATACAATACTGTATTTCAACTATACTTCAATAAGAAATATATTTAAAAACTGGATGTTTGAAAAAACTGAGGCACATAAGATTATATGATGCAAGAAATAAAGTATAAATTCAATGTTTTCACTTAAATAAAATCCTGTGTATTACCTACAGACAATGAGTGTTCTGTGCCCTTGGTTCTCTTGAGCCTTTGTTCCCTATCCATGGATTCAACCAACCTTGGATATTACAGAACAGTAGATTTTACTATTGAAAGAAAAATCTGCCTATAATTGGACATGAGAAATTCAAACCTGTGTTGTTCAAGTGTCATCTGTAGTTTGGAAATATAATGAAAAGTCATTAAGAAAGAAAGAGGAGAATAAACACAGGCGATAACTAAGGTATTTCATTCCAGAGTAAAGTTAAACAAGACTGTGTTGTTACACAAAGATTATTAAAATTTAGGGATTGTTTCCTAATATATGTTAGAGTGTGGTGTATACATTGCAATCAGTCACTAATGCCATGGATTATATCATTTTGATTTAAAGATTTGAAAAATAAAAATCTAGATATATGAGATATATTGAGAAAACATTGAGCTATATCATCACATTTTTCACTGTGTATTGAGTAAAACCAACAAGCAGAATCCAGTAGCCAATAGTATATGTACATACGTAGATAATATACACCAGCCAAGTTATTTTTCTTATACTGAATGAATTTTGTCTAGTTTAGAGGTCAATAGGACAAAATACTTTAAATTTTCTTTGGAACTAGGCATTTCCTAAAATATGTATAAGTAATTTAATTATAAAATTTCCTAGGATAATGCACACCGTTATACTAAGATCCTAAGAAATATGCAATATTCATGGTAAAACATGCCAAAAGTAAATAGTCGTAATTAAAATTTTTGTGTATGTGACTAGAATTTGTAAATTACATCTTCCTACTAGTAATGGTTCTAATCGCTTGTTAGATCACCAGTAAGCTTTGAATATAGGAACCAATCCTTTGTCTATGCTCAGATTTTAACTAAATATTGAGTATGAGTTCTATTGCTGACACCACAAACACATGTGGTGTTTGTTTGCACGTGATTTGAGTCAAAGCCATTTGTCCTTACATATTACAGCTTTATGCATTCTGAATACATTCCCAGGTAAATATTTAGCCGGTAAACATTCACACAGCAAAGTATATCTGTGATTTAAACATAAGTATAAATTTAATAGGGGAAAAATTATATCCTTGGGTAATTTAGCTGTTCCTTTGTCTTGACTTCCAATGAGTGCCAAAATTCATTAAAAAAGTGAGCAGTTTTCATTTTAACCCTGATGGAGGGTAAAACCTGTATAACATTCCACTGCCCTCTGCAGGATTCAATTAAAAGTTGTATCTGGAGAATTTTACTTCCTGTACATCATTTGAAAATGAGATTCTCTAGCAAGGATCTAGAATTTAAAGCAACAAAAGCAGAGCAGAGGAGGGTGTGTGTGTGTAGGGGGGATTCAAATTGTGTTTTCTGTAAAATTAATGAAATTTTGAAGACATACCATACCAAGCAAGATTTCCCCAAAATGAAAATAAGCATCAATAAAAATGCCATGGTATGATAAGGTGGTAATAACACATGAAAGATTTTGTGAATCATTCAAATGAGGGGGATAAAAAGGAAAAAAGAAAGGAGAAAAAACTGGAGAAAGGGATGGAAATGTTATTGAAAATGAGTGGGTGTTATAATTTTATCTCCTTTTTTCTCCCTTTTTGTTTAATTTCACTTGATTTGCTAAACTGAAAAGTGCACAATAATGGATTAATTAGAAGAATATGCAACCTTTTTTCTTTCTTGCAAAGAAAAAAGAGTTTTTTCCATATAAGATTCCATCCAAAGCCTTCACTCTGAACCACAGTGGGTTTTTTAAAGCCATTTACATAACAGCTAACAAAAATGTACTCAGCAAAACACCGGGCTTTCTAAACACAGGAGATAATTATGTTGGAAGAATGATATTCCGTTGCCATCTTCATTTTCAAGATACATTTTCTCTCCATACACAGCGAAGAACAAGAAAACACATATTAACATATATTGCGAAGGTGTGCGCCATTAGAGTGACAAGGTACAAGGAGTTGGGACTGATTCAGGGGTTAAGGCGGAGCAAAATCCAGGAAAGAAAGATATACTGCATTCCATTCTTGGCATATATGTACCACCTGAATGGTATTTTTCATTAACTCCTGCACTGGGAACATTCTATTATTCCACTGGGAAGCCATAGCAGAAGAGATATATAATTATCAGCAGAGTAATGGGGATGCTCTTGCTAATGGCCAGCTATTCAAATATCTCAATATAATCGTCCTGCCCAATCTCTCCCCATTGCATACTCTTCTGGAGAAACTCATCATTTTTTTCCACTTACTCCAGCATAATGAATTCATTTTGCATTTTCTTTGTGAGAAATTAAGAGAAATTGCAATATAATGTGTTGACATTTGAAATTCTGTACAGAAAAGTTTAGGCTGGCAATTTAGTTTAATCGCAAGCTAGCAGGGAGAGGCTGCTTATTAAAATAGTTCCCTGTGTACAGAATGTGTATTTTCATTGTAAACCTTTGCCTTTGTGTATGAGTTAGGATTTTTTCCCCTTCCTTATAAATCTCAGATTTTTTAAAAGAAAAGATAATGTGTCTCAAATTGAAGCAATGTGTTCTTTGAAGCTTTTTTTTTCCCTTAATGGTCAAAATTGTTGACACCAGATGAACACTGAGTGTGAGACCTTTGGAAAAAGTGAAAATGAGTGAGAAGTTGCTTTGAAAAAACAACTTTTCTTCTTTTTTTTTCTTTGAAATATTAAACCATTTATTCTAAACACTCTGAGGAAAGATTAGATTGAAGATTTTTTTCTGTTTATTTACTCAAATCTAAATTTCGGTAACCACTTCCATGTTGGATACCTCTTATTTTTAGTCTTAAATTTTCAACTCATTTATCTAATAAGATCAGTAAACTTCTAATAAAGCAGCCTTACTACTTTCTCTGTAGAATGCCAAGTATCTGGGCAGGCGACAATATGAACAAGTTATTTTAAAACAGAAAAAAGTTGCTATTGGAATCTCTGGATTGGAGGGCACTTTAGGTTTCCTTTCTTCCCACCCTAGACACTTAGCTAAGTTCTAATATTAGAGGGTGAAAACGGTGTTGTTAGTTGATTAGGAGCAAGAAGAAAAAAAAAAAGTGACTCATTCTGATTACTTTCCTTTCATGTCTTACAGTTTTGCTTTTATTTGCTTCCTCTAAAATGTTTTCATGCAGAAACAGATATTGTTAATGTAGTACCCTCAAATTTTTTGACAGAGTCACATTTAGAAAAATAATTTCAGAGGGAGAGCTCACTGGAATGACTGATGCTGAATCTGAAACTCCAGTTCTTTGGCCACCTGATGTGAAGAACTGATTCACTAGAAAATACCCTGATGCTGGGAAAGATTGAAGGCAGGAGGGGAAGGTGATGACAGAGGATGAGATGGTAGGATGGCATCACTGACATGATGGACATGAATTTGAGGAAGCTCCTGGAGTTGGTGATGGACAGGTAAGCCTGGCATGATACAGTTCATGGGGTTGCAAAGTTGGACACGACTGAGTGATTGAACTGAACTGATCCATTTCTCTAATTTTCTCCAGTTCTTCCTGAAGAGCACATAGATTAGAGCTGTTGTATCACTCCTGAATTCATCAGAGGCTACAGAGAAAGGGTATAAGGGAAAGACAACATGAACTCCACTTCAGCAAAGGCAAATAAAAGTCAACCATAGAAACTGACATACATCCAGAAGAATTTCTCTGGAGTCTGTGACAGTCAAAGTCTTGCCACTCTGTCTGGCTCCACCAATACTCACTCCATCCCTCCTCCTCTTCTTCCAGGATGTACCTGGATTCTCTCCACTTTTTTTACTAAAAAAACTAAAACTTAAAGCTAAGAACTAAAGAGCTTCTTGATGAAAATGAAAGAGGAGAGTGAAACAGTTGGCTTAAATCTCAACATTCAGAAAACTAAGATCATGGCATCCAGGCCCACCACTAATGGCAAATAGATGGGGAGACAATGGAAACAATGACCGAATTTATTTTTTTGGACTCTAAAATCACTGCAGATGGTGATTTCAGCCATGAAATTAAATAATGCTTGCTCCTTGGAAAACAGTTATGATCAACCTAGACAGCATATTAAAAAGTAGAGACATTACTATGCCATAAAAGGACCATCCAGTCAAAAAAAAAAAAAAAAAAGTTACGTTTTTTTCCAGTACTCCTGTATGGTGAGAGAGTTGAACTATAAAGAAAGCTGAACAGTAAGGAACTGACGCTTTTGAACTGTGGTGTTGGAGAAGACTCTGAGAGTCCTTTAGACTGCAAGATTCACACCAGTGAATCCTAAAGGAAATCAGTCCTGAATATTTATTGGAAGGACTGATGCTGAAACTGAAACTTCAATAATTTGGCTATCTGATTTGAAGAACTGACTCATTGGAAAAGATTCTGATGCTGAGAAACATTGAAGGCAGGAGGAAAAGGAGATGACAGAGGATGAGATGATTGGATAGCATCACTGATTCAATGGACATAAGTTTGAGTAAGCTCCCGGAGTTGATGATGGACAGGGAAGCCTGGCGTGCTGCAGTCCACGGGGTGACAAAGAGTTGGATATGACTGAGTGAACGAACTGAACTGCACTGACTCATTCCAAATTCTTCTTAAAATTCGTTTAAAATTTTACATTCTCATTTCAATTACAATTCTTATGCAATATTTTCACATTAATATTCCATTGAGTACCATTTTTCTTTTCTTCTCACTCTGCATATTATCATTAATGATAAAGTCCACTGCTGCTATTTCAATTGCCAAATATTTCTACTGTCATAACTATTACGAGACTTGCCCCCGGGTTTGGAAAATGACCTCTTTATCTACAAAGGTTCTAGTCTTTGTGGAGTTTTCTTTAAGAAAGATGGCTACATCCTTCATAATAAGTACCTTAGTAAAAGTTGTTGTCTCAACTCATATTTGGAGATCTTCCATAAATTAAACAGAACTGAAAAGGAAACAAAAGGAAGTTTATCATGACTTCCAAGGTGTGACAGTGAAATTTCTCTCTATTTATAAGTAACAACTGATTGTGATGTATCAGATTTTTCAAATTCATAACCTATTTTGTATTACTCACAGAAAAGCTAAAAGATTAAGGGGATGCATTGGGTTGGCACCAAAATTCCTTCTTAAGTTAAAAATAAAAGACACATTTTTCACTTCCCCCAAAAACTTTGTTGAACAACATATTCATTGTTTTATTTCACTACCTTCTGTCATTTTTCAGACAACTTCATAAATCTGTCTTCTCCAAATTTTTATCTTTGTTGAGCAAAGATCTGTTCTAGGTACCTTTTACAGTCTTTCAGGAAATTTGAGTTTTTCCATTAATAGAATTTTACTAAGACTGAAATAAATGAAAATCCAAAGTTGCAGTGTCTGGTGAATAAAACAGATGAATCAAAACTTCCCAGTTAAACTGTAGTAGCTTTTGCCTGGTCATCAAAGAAACATGTGGTCTTGCATTATCTTTCTGAAAGATTATGCATTTTCTGTTGACTAATTCCAGATGCTTTTCATTAAGTGGTTTCAGTTGGTCTAACTGGGAGCAGCACTTGTTGGAATTAATCTTTTGGTTTTCTAGAAGGAGCTCAAAATAGAGAACTCCCTTCCAATCCCACCATATATATAACATAACCTTCTCTGGATGAAGACTGGCCTTTGTTATGATTGGTGATCATTCATTTTGATTGTCTCCAAAACTATTCCATTCCACATTATTGCACAGGATTCACTTTTCACCACCTACCAAAATTTGTTTTAAAAAAGGAACATTTTTGTTACATTTAAGTAGAGAATTGAATGGTAAATATGGTCAAAAGTGAAAGTGAAAGTCGTTAAGTTGTGTCCGACTCTTTGCAAACCCATGAACTATATAGTCCATGGAATTCTCTAGGCCAGAATATTTGAGTGGATAGCCTTTCCCTTCTCCAAGGGATTGCCCCAATCCAGGGATTGAACCCAGGTCTCCCGCATTGTAAAAAGATTCAAGTATGGTCAAGAAGGTTTTTTTCTACTTAACTTATGTGGAACCCAAACTTCAGAGTGAGGAACATAACCAAACTAGTGCAAATGATTTTCAATGCTTGATTTGGATATTTTGAGTATGCTGACTATCTCTCAACTAATGTCTCAATTTGATCACTATAAACTTCACCTGGTACCTGGCCATGGAGCATTTTCTAATGAGAAATCTCCAGCACAAAACTTTGAAAATCACTCTTGACATTTTTGATCAATCATAGCATCTTTCCTATACATTACACAAATCATTTTTTTATTTAAATTGCATTTTTACCTTTCATGAAATAATGAAGCATAATATTCCAAAAGTCCTTTCTCTTTTGTCTTCCATTTCAATGTTAAAATGGCTACACAAAAATGTTGATATTTTTTGAATGAACCCTGATATGATAGGTGTTACAACACAATCTAACAAAATTGTTTTGAATAAGGCTAAAGGCAACTACTTTGCCAATAAAGGTCCGTCTAGTCAAGGCTATGGTTTTTCCAGTGGTCATGTATGGATGCAAGAGTTGGACTGTGAAGAAAGCTGAGTGCTGAAGAATTGATGCTTTTGAACTGTGGTGTTGGAGAAGACTCTTCAGAGTCCCTTGGACTGCAAAGAGATCCAACCAGTCCATTCTAAAGGAGAGCAGTTCTGGGTGTTCATTGGAAAGAATGATGCTAAAGCTGAAACTCCAGTACTTTGGCCACCTCATGAGAAGAGTTGACTCATTGGAAAAGACTCTGATGCTTGGAGGGTTTGGGGGAAGGAGGAAAAGAGGACAACAGAGGATAAGATGGCTGGATGGCATCACTGACTCAATGGACATGAGTTTGAGTGAACTCTGGGAGTTGGTGATGGACAGGAAGGCCTGGTGTGCTGCGATTCACGGGGTCGCAAAGAATCAGATACGACTGAGCGACTGAACTGAACTGAACTGAAAGACAACTAAGCACTACTACTACTTGAGCCATATTACACACAAACAGAGCAAACCTTTTGGCCAACACAATACAAGTGACACTAAAGTATATATTTCAGAGCATGACTAACAAAAAAAGAAACTCCAGTACTTTGAAAGGCAGTATGCTATTATAGCTAGAACAATTGATCAAAAGTCAGGAGTCTGAGTTTTAGTCTTCAATCTAGTTCAAGTTAACTAGGTATGTGACCTTGAGCTCATGAATCATAAGGCCTCCAATTCATCCATAAAATGAGGAAGTTAGATTTAATTTTGTCCAATACCACTTCCAATTTGAAGCAACTCTAATTGTACTATTTGGACATAAATTATCTTTCTGAAAAACCAGTCTCTTAAAGGACAGTAGACATAAATTATTATTCATAGTAATTTCATTTTAAATGATTCATTCTTAAGTTTCTGATAACAGTAAAGAGGAAGTAAATATAATTACTTAGGAGGAGGCTCAGTGAAAAAACTATTGCAAATAGGATCAAACAATCCATTATTAGAGATTTATTGAATATCTACTGAAAAATATTGTGAAAGATTAGAAATGTTTAAAAACATTTAAAACCATCCTTTTCTTTAGTGACTTCTGCTTTAAAGGAAAGGTGAAGTGTAATCCTTTGTAAAAACATGGAGCAGTGAAGTGGCACACAGTACAGTGTTATGAAGATGTACAATAGAATTTCAGATAATGACATAAATGAAACAGTCTTATGGGAACAACTGGAGTCTAATCAAGTTTTAGAATGATTGGCAGTACTAAACTGAACATAAAACAAGGTATTTCTGAATTCAAGCAGAGAGGAAAGATAGGGCATCCTGTTCCAGACTTCACTGAGAGGTTATATGCACCTCTTCTAGTGCTGTGGTCAGAGGCAATGGTCATGTGAAGGACAAGCCATCAAAACAACTGGAAACTTAAACAGTGAAAGAATTTATGACATGGATATCAAAATGTTCACCAAAATAGAGAATCTATCAAGACACTAAAACCTGAAAACTTTACTATGGACTTCATCATTGTCTGGCGTAATGTAGGACATATTTCTTTTAATTACAGAGAAGGGTTCCTGACCAGGGCAATTATACAGAAATAAGGCTTCCCTCGTAACTCAGTTGGTAAAGAATCTGCCTGCAATGCAGGAGAGCTAGGTTCGATCCCTGGGTTGGGAAGATCCCCTGGAGAAGGAAATGGCAACCCACTCCAGTAGTCTTGCCCAGAGAATCCCATAGACAAAGGAACCTGGCAGGCTGCAGTCAATGTGTTGCAAAAGTCAGACACGACTTAATGACTGAAACACCACCATATAACTTCCCAGGTAACAGTTGCATTGTAATAATTTTATTATATGTTCAATTCTACCCAACTTTTTTTTTATTATAAAAAAGAATTGATGTTATTTTAAATATGTGCAGTTAAAATTAATTTTTCTATAAAAATCTTTTTAAAATAATAAGGAATAAATAGATACATAAACCATGTTTGGTTCTATAGCAGAAAGCATGCAGAAGTTTCCTAAGGATTTTCTGCACTTTTTAAACATTCTTAGTAAATAATTTATGACAGTTGTCTTAAACATTCTTGTTCATGTACTACTAAAAGACTTCTGACACACTATTTACTCTCTCACATACTTTAAATTGACATTAAAGGTTTTTATTATATGTTTATATTTATGATACAGGATATAAAACAAATGCATTAAAATATTGACATTTAAATACAAAGGGTTAAATCTTTCTATTAAATGTATCTAACAGAATCTAAATGCTGTGATTTGAAAGTCATCATCATTATGAAAATAGTAATGACATAAATTTCCATTGCAATATTAGATTTTCCAGTTTCTTTTCTCTCCATGAACTTATATTTCCATTCTACATTCCTCACAATATTTTTCCTTTAATATATCTCTATGCTTGGAAGTATTTTATTGATTATCCTATCATCTTTCTCTGCAGCAAAATTATGCATGTAAAATGTAACTGAATATTTTATTTCTCTGATTATGGAATTCCAAGAATCAAAAATTCTCCTGTTGAGTTATTATAATTACCACTAGTACACAATTGATCAAAATAACATAAATATATAATAAATTTTAATGAATAATACTAAACACAAACTGCAAAATTTGTTGGAAATGCATTTCTCAATGAGATAGATGGGTCTTGATTTTATTTTTTTACCATAGTTCATGAATTCATGGATGAATATTACTCATCAATATAATAAGATAGTGTTTATCATCAATTTTCCTTATTATTATCTTTTAAAAAGGTGTAAGTACCATTTACACTAATGGGGAATGCAAGGCTTACATAGAACAATTGATGTCAAAACAATCAGCCGGAAAATAACCATACTGCTTTTAGGAAAAAAAAAAATAATAACTTTATTGTTAAATTTTAATTAAAGTGTTCATACTTATCTCAACTTCACTTTTCACTCTAAATTTTTATTCAGATAGATATATTAATGGATAAGAGATAAATACAAGGTAGATAGATGATTAGATGTATAGAAAATAGTATTGATATGAATTTTTGGTCTGGATGAAATAAGGCATCCAGTCATTCAATTTTTCTTCCCCAAGCACTCTCATCTTTGCTTTCACAGGACCCTACTTTAGTAACAGTGTACTATTTTAGAGAAGTTTGATGTTTGAATCAAACCATAAAATAAAACTTATCACATCCTTTATCCTACAATATATCAGAACTTAGAACATCTCAGCTTAAGCCAAAATATCACATTTCCATTCCCACACTTTGTCCTTAACAGAAATATGTGCAAAACAAGTATAACAAGAAAAGTCTATTCTCCTCCTTCAAGAATAAAAACATTTTAAATTATCTCTAGAAGTCAATGGCACCCCACTCCAGTACTCTTTCCTGGAAAATCCCATGGACGGAGGAGCCTGGTAGGCTGCAGTCCATGGGGTCGCTAGGAGTCGGACACGACCAGCGACTTCACTTTCACTTTTCATGCATTTGAGAAGGAAATGGCAACCCACTCCAGTGTTCTTGCCTGGAGAATCCCAGGGACAGGGGAGCCTGGTGGGCTTCCATCTATGGGGTCTCACAGAGATGGACACTACTAAAGTGACTTAGTAGTAGTAGAAGATTTTAAATTTTGTGCTATGAAGAATATAATTTTCTTGTGGGAGAAGAGTAGTTGGCAAAAAGGAGAACTGACCTCAGGTACTTTCTTGGGAAGATCTATTTTTGAATGAAGAATACATGTATAAAATTGAGGATATGAAAATTTATTTCCCCAAATTATTGGTGCCCAGTTATCTGTAGGAAAGGCTTCATGTATTCCCAGTAGGAAATCTGTTTCAGAAAAGAAGATCCCACCTCATCCCCCAGAATGGATTCTACTTCCAAGATTGTTGTCTTAGTTTTCTTATATCAGCATAAGTCCATCTCATTCCTTACAGATGCCAACAGTGTGCCATGCACTATAAATCTACTATATAATCAAATCCTTACAACTCATTCATAACTTTGAATTTAGATTATAATTTTCAGTTTTCAGCTTTGTAAAATTTAGGCTCACTAAGACTGATTAAATTGTTCAAAATTTCACTAAAAAGAATAGCCAAGTGTGGACTGCAAATTAACCTACTTAATCACAATATGTACTCCAAATCCTCTGCCACTTTAAACAATTAAAATATTGCATTTCATAATTTTTGATTCAACTACAGTTCTAAAATTCTAAGACCCACATATTGCAGCCAGTACAAAAGTCTTACTGACACTGGAATTTTAGCCTGAAAATGAAACCAATATTTTATTCCATTTGAAAATATTAGCCCATCTTTCTAAATCTTCCTACTTGACTTGGATTCCCATGGCTGTTGGTCCTTAGAATACTAAAGATTTTGCTGCTGGAAAACCCTCTCAATTGTGTATGGGTCTGTGTGTGAGCATAAGTGTTGACAGAATTTGGGAAGTAGGTGAAAAAAAATTGTTTAGCTTTTGTCCTCTCATCTAAAAATATGTATTTTTCCTTGAGAGATTCTCACAACATCTCAGTCCGTTCTGTGCTCTGCTCTTTTCACGAAGAATGACACACTAATTTTCACTTCAAAGCCTGACAGTTAGTAAGCTTGTCTTATACCATTCATTTTGGGAGCCATCTTTCAATATCTTCCAGGGAGAAATTAACAGTCAACTGTGTTTGGTTTATGAAAACAGAAGGAAAAAAAAAAAAAAAACACTTGTAAAGAATAGAAACTAAAGACAAAGAAAAATGGAGCTTTAACTGGTTCAAAATCAAACTGTTCAATTCTAGTGCATTCGGTTCAGTTCAGTACAGTTCAGTCGCTCAGTCATGTCCAACTCTTCGCAATCCCATGAATTGCAGCATGCCAGGCCTCCCTGTCCATCACCAACTCCCAGAGTTCACTCAAACTCACGTCCATCGAGTTGGTGATACCATCCAGCCATCTTATCCTCTGTCGTCCCCTTCTCCTGCCTCCAATTACTCCCAGCATCAGAGTCTTTTCCAATGAGTCAACTCTTTGCATGAGGTGGCCAAAGTACTGGAGTTTCAGCTTTAGCATCATTTCTTCTAATGAACAACCAGGACTGATCTCCTTTAGAATGGATTGCATGTCTATATTTAAACAAGCGAAAGAAGAACAATACTCAAACTGGTGGAAAACAGAAAAACAATGCCATAGATGTCAAAACTTTTTTTTTTTCTAGACAAATTATACAGGTATACAGTTGGCATAAATGCAATGGAATTGCTCCAAACACACACACACACACACACACACACACACACACACACACACACACACACACACACTGGATACCTACTGTTTTGTTCCAGTATTGAAAACAGCCTATATTTTCAGAAGTTATTTTAGAGAAATTCTATTTAAAGTTTTACCTGAGTTTTAAATTTAGTAACTATACATCATTCTCTAAATATAAATGTAAACACATTTCAAGAGAAGATGGATAAAAACCCAAATCTTATCATATAAAGCCTTCTTTGCTGATGTTTTCTGATATTCTTCACAATTTGCTCTTAAAACTATTCTGAGTATGCTCCCCAGATGAAAACAATATAGGTCATTCAGACACATGGAATTACTAGGTATAAAAACACACTTATCCCCAACCTATCCTCTTTTCTCCCACAGCGTTCTCTGAATTCTGATTCTGAAAAGTGCTCTCCTTCTTCCTCACTATTTTGGCACCTTCTATATATCATAACCTGATAATTATTTTATATGAAATATACTTTATAAGGGCTTCCCAGGTGGCACAAGTGGTAAAAATCCACTTGCTAATGCAGGAGATGCACGAGATGTGGGTTCAATTCTTGGGTTGGAAGATTCCCTCGAGAAGGAAATGGCAAACTACTGTACTATTTCTGTCTGAAACATTTCATGGACAGGGATGTTTACTAGGATATTGTCTACGAGGTCCTAAAAGAGTGAGACAACACTTAGTGACTAAATAGCAAAAACAATGCTTTGTGAAAACCAATGAGTTCCTTTGAAGTATATACTAGCATGAAGTTAGCTAGAATGGTTTAAAAAAAAATTAAGCATGGTCACATTATTTAGACATTTTCAGGGTGGGATTAGACTCAATAAATTTCAGACTAAAAATATTGTTCTCCATTCACTGTATCAAACAGCTTCTTAACAGTGCCTTTTCTTATTGATAATTAGGGGGCCATAAGAAACCAGAATGTTAATGGTACCAAGGGAATATTTCATGCAAAGATGGCCACAATTAAGCACAGAAATGGCATGGACCTAACAGAATCAGAAGATATTAAGAAGAGGTGGCAAGAATACACAGAAGAAATATACAAAAAAAGATATTCATGACCCAGATAACCATGATGATGTGATCACTCACCTAGAGCCAGACATCCTGGAATGCAAAGTTAAGTGGGCCTTAGGAAGCATCATTACAAACAAAGCTAGTGAAGGTGATGGAATTCCAGTTGAGCTATTTCAAATCCTAAAAGATGATGCTGTGAAAGTGCTGCATTCAATATGCCAGCAAATTTGGAAAACTCAGCAGTGGCCACAGGACTGGAAAAGGTCAGTTTGCATTCCAGTCCCAAAGAAAGACAATGTCAAAGAATGTTCAAACTACTGCACAATTGCACTCATCTCACACTCTAGCAAAGTAATGTTCAAGATTCTTCAAGTCAGGCTTCAACAGTAACTGAACCGTGAACTTCCAGATGTTCAAGCCAGATTTAGAAAAAGCAGAGGAACCAGTTGGATTAAATTGCCAACATCTGCTGCATCATCGAAAAAGCAAGGGAGTTCCAGAAAAAAAAAAAAAAAATCTACTTCTGCTTTATTGACTATGTCAAAGACTTTGACTGTGTGGATCACAACAAACTGTGGAAAATTCTTAAAGAGGTGGGAATTCCAGATCACCTGACCTGCCTCCTGAGAAATATGCAAGCAGGTAAAGAAGCAACAGTTAGAGCTGGACTTGGAAAAATAGACTGGTTTCAAACAGGGAAAGGAGTATCAAGACTGTATTGTCAACCTGCTCATTTAGCTTATATGCGGAGTACATTTGGAACTGCTAGGCTGGATGAAAAACGAGCTGTAATCAAGACTGCTGGGAGAAATATCAATAACCTCAGATAAGCAGATAACACATTCCTTATGGCAGAAAGTGAAGAAGAACTAAAGAGCCTCTTGATGAAAGTGAATGAGGAGAGTGAAAAAGTTGGCTTAAAACTCAACATTCAGAAAATTAAGACAATGGCATCTGGTCCCATCACTTCATGGCAAATATATCGGATACAATGGAAACAGTGACAGACTTTATTTTCTGGGCTCCAAAACCACTGCAGATGGTGACTGCAGCCATAAAATTAAAAGACACTTGTTCCTTGGAAGAAAAGCTATGACCAAACTAGACAGCATATTAAAAAGCAGAGACATTGGCTCCAGTTTCATCCATCTCATCAGAACTGATTCAAATGAATTCTTTTTAACGGCTGAGTAATACTCCATTGTGTATACGTACCACAGCTTTCTTATCCATTCATCTGCTAATGGACATCTAGGTTGTTTCCATGTCCTGGCTATTATAAACAGTGCTGCGATGAACATTGGGGTACATGTGTCTCTTTCAATTCTGGTTTCCTCGGTGTGTATGCCCAGAAGTGGGATTGCTGGGTCATAAGGTAGTTCTATTTGCAATTTTTTAAGGAATCTCCACACTGTTCTCCATAGTGGCTGTACTAGTTTGCATTCCCACCAACAGTGTAGGAGGGTTCCCTGTTCTCCACACCCTCTCCAGCATTTATTGCTTGCAGATTTTTGGATCGCAGCCATTCTGACTGGTGTGAAGTGGTACCTCATTGTGGTTTTGGTTTGCATTTCTCTAATAATGAGTGATGTGGAGCCAATTATACAGAGTGAAGTAAGCCAGAAAGAAAAACACCAATACAGTATACTAACACATATATATGGAATTTAGGAAGATGGCAATGACGACCCTGTATGCAAGACAGGAAAAAAGACACAGATGTGTATAACGGACTTTTGGACTCAGAGGGAGAGGGAGAGGGTGGGATGATTTGGTAGAATGGGAATTCTAACATGTATACTGTCATGTAAGAATTGAATTGCCAGTCCATGTCTGACGTAGGGTGCAGCATGCTTGGGGCTGGTGCATGGGGATGACTCAGAGAGATGTTGTGGGGAGGGAGGTGGGAGGGGGGTTCATGTTTGGGAACGCATGCAAGAATTAAAGATTTTAAAACTTAAAAAATAAAAAAAATAAAAATAAAAAAATAATAAAATAAAATAAATAAATATGTTGGACTTTCTAAAAAAAAAGAAACAAAGGGAGAAAAATCAAATCAATAAAATTACAAATGAAAATGGAGAGATCACAACAGACAACACAGAAATACAAAGGATCATAAGAGACTACTATCAGCAATTGTATGCCAATAAAATGGACAACGTGGGAGAAATGGGCAAATTCTTAGAAAAGTACAACTTTCCAAAACTGAACCTAGAAGAAATAGAAAATCTCAACAGACCCATCACAACCATGGAAATCCAAACAGCAATCAGAAATCTTCCAGCAAACAAAAAGAAAAAAAATAAATAAATAAATAAAAAAAAAATAAATAAAAAGCAGAGACATTACTTTGCCAACAAAGGTCTGTCTAGTCAAACCTATGGTTTTCCCAGTAGTCATATATGGATGAAAGAGTTGGACTATATAGAAAGCTGAGTGCAGAAGAATTAATGCTTTTGGTGTTGGAGAAGACTCTTGAGAGTTCCTTAGACTGTAAGGAGATCACACCAGTGAATCCTAGAAGAAATCAGTCCTGACTATTCATTAGAAGGACTGATGCTGAAGAACTGACTCATTGGAATAGACCCTTATGTTGGGAAAGATTGAAGGTGGGAGGAGAAGGTGATGACAGAAGATGATATGGTTGGATGGCATCACTGACTTGATGGACATGAGTTTAAGTAAACTCCTGGAGTTGGTGATGGACAGGGAAGCCTGGCATGCTGTAGTCATGGGGTAGCAAAGAGTCAGACATGACTGAGTGACTGAACTGAACTGAACTGAAAATTAATATCCTAAAATTTTGTTATTGTTCAGTCTATAAGTTGTGTTCAAGTTTGCCACCTCATGGACTGCAGCATGCCGGGCTCCTCTTCCCTCCACTATCTTGCAGAGTTTGTTAAAATCCATATCCTTTGAGTCTAAGCATCTCATCCTCTTCTGCCCCCTTCTTTTGTCTTCTATCTTTCCCAGCATTGGGTTTTTTTCCTAATAAATTGGCTCTTCCCATAAGGTGGCCAAAGTATTGAGCTTCAGCTTCAGCATCAGTCTTTCCGTTGAATATTCAAGTTTTATTTCCTTTAAGATTAATTGGTTTTATATCCTTGCAGTCCAAGGGACTTTCAAGAGTCTTCTCTAACACCACAATTTGAAAGCATCACTTTTTAAGTTCTCAGCCTTCTTTCTGGTCCAACTTTCACATTCTTACATGACTACTGGAAAAATCATAGCTCTGGCTATATGGACTGTGGCTAACAAAGTAATATCTCTGCTTTTCAGTATGCTGTTTAGATTTGTCAAAGCTTTCCTTCTAAGGAGCAAGTGTCTTTTAATTTCATGGCTGCAGTTTCTGTCTGTATTAATTTTGAAGCTCAAGAAATGAAAATCTGTCACTCTTTCCAATTTTTCCTTTTCAGTTTGCCGTGAAGTGATGTGCCTGGATTCCATGATCTTAGTTATTGAATGTTTTCAAGCTAACTTTTTCACTCTTCTGTTTCACTCTCATCAGGAGGTTCTTTAGTCCCTCTTCACTTTCTGCTGTTACAGTGGTATCATCTGCATATCTGAGATTATTGATATTTTTCCCAGCAATATTGATTCCAGCTTGTGATTCATCCAGCCTGGCACTTCACATGATGCACTCTGCACAGAAGTTAAATAAGCAAAGTGATAATATGCAGCTGTGTTGTGCTCCTTTCCCAAATTTGAACTACTCTATTTTTCCATGTTCAGTTCCAACTGTTGCTTCTTGACCTACACACAGACTTCTCAGGGGACAGATAAGATGGTCTGGTACTTCCATCTCTTAAAGTATTTTCCACAGTTTGTTGTGATCCACAGAGTCAAAGTTCTAGTGTAGTCAACGTTGCAGAAGTCGATTTTTTTTTTTTTCTCAAATTCCCTTGCTCTCTCTATGATCCAATGAATATCAGCCATTTGATCTCTGGTTCCTCTGCCTTTTCTAAATCCAGCTTGTACATCTGGAAGTTCTCTGTTCCTGTACTTCTGCAACCTAGTTTGAACGATTTTGAGCATTACATTACTAGCATGTGAAATGAATCTACTTTATGTCAGTTGAACATTCTTTGTCATTGCTCTTCTTTAAGATTGGAATGAAAATTGATCTTTTTCAGTCCTGTGGCCACTGCTAAGTTTTCCAAATTTGCTGACATACTGAGTGCAGCAGTTCAACAGCATCATCTTTTAGGATTTAAAACAGCTAAGTTGGAATTCCATCACCTCCACTAGCTTTGTCCATACTAATGTTTCCAAAGGTGCACTTGACTTCACACTCCAGGGTGCCTGGTTCTCAGTAAGTAACATCACCATCATGGTCATCTGGGTCATTAAGACTTTTTTTTTTTTTTAATATGTATTTCTGTGTATTCTTGCCACTTCTTCTTAATGTCTTCTGCTTCTGTTAATTACTTACTCTTTCTGTCCTTTATTGTGCACATTCTTGCATTAAATGTTCCCTTAATATCTCTAATAATCTTGAAGAGATTTTCCAGTCTTTCCCATTCAACTACTTTCTCTTTTCCTTTGCATTGCTCACTTGAGTCTTTTCTCTTACTTTAATATATTAATTGTTTAATTGAAGGATAATTGCTTTAAAATTTTGTTGTTTTCTGTCAAACATCAACATGAATTTATGTCCCCTCCCTTTTGAAACTCTCTCAAATCTCCCTCCCCATCCCACCCCTCTAGGTTAATACAGAGCCCCTGTTTGAGTTCCCTGAGTCATACAGAAAGTTCTCATTGACTATCTCACATATGGTAATGTAATTTCCATGTTACTCTCTCCATATATTTCAACTTCTCCTTCCTCCCACCCACATGTCTATAAATCTATTCTCTGTTTCTTCATTGCTGCCTGCAAATAAGTTCATCAGTACCATCTTTCTAGAGTCCATATATATAAATGTTAGTATACAATATCTATCCTTCTCTTTCTGACATACTTCACTCTATATAAAAGGCTCTAGGTTCATGTATCTCATTAGAACTGACTCAAACATGTTCCTTTTTCAGTTCAGTTCAGTTGTTCAGTCGTGTGCGACTCTTTGTGACCCCATAGACCACAGCACACCAGGCTTCCCTGCCATCACCAACTCCCACAGCTTACTCAAACTCATGTCCATTGAATCAGTGATGCTATCCAACCATCTCATTCTCTGTCATCCCTTTCTCCTCCTGCCTTCAATTTTTTCCAGCATCAGGGTCTTTTCCAAGGAGTCAGTTCTTTATATCAGGTAGCCAAAGTACTGGAATTTCAGCATCTGTCCTTCTAATTAAATTAAGGACTGATTCCCTTTAGGATCGAGAGGTTGGATCTCATTGCAGTCCAAGGGACACTCAACAGTCTTCTCCAACACCACAGTTCAAAGGCTTCAATTTTTCAGCGTTCAGCATTCTTTATAGCCCAACTCTCACATCCATACATGACTACTGGAAAAAAACATAGCTTTGACTAAATGGACTTTTGTTGACAAAGTAATATCTCTGCTTTTTAATATGCTGTCAAGGTCATAGCTTTTCTTCCAAGGAGCAAGCATCTTTTTATTTCATGGCTGCAGTCACCATCTGCAGTGATTTTGGAGCCCAAGAAAATAAAGTCTGTCACTGTTTCCATTGTGTCCCCATATATTTGCCATGAAGTGATGGGACCAGATGCCATGATCTTAGTTTTCCGAATGTTGAGTTTTTTAAGTCAATGTTTTCACCCTTCTCTTTCTCTTTCATCAAGAGGCTCTTTAGTTCTTCATTTTCTGCCACAAGGATGATGTCATCTGCATATCTCAGGTTGTTGATATTTCTCCCAGCAATCTTGATTCCAGCTTGTGCTTCATCCAGCCTGGCATTTCACATGATATACTCTGTATATATATTAAATAAGCAGGTGACAATGTACAGCTTTAGTGTACTCCTTTCCCAATTTGGAACCAGTTTGTTGTTTCATGCCCAGTTCTAACTGTTGCTTCTTGAACTGTGTACAGATTATTCAGGAGGCAGGTGGTCTAGTATTCCCATCTCTTTAAGAATTTTCCACAGTTTTCCGTGATCCACACAGTCAAAGGCTTTGGCATAGTCAATAAAGCAGAAATAGATGTTTTCATAGAACTCTCCTGCTTTTTCAATGATCCAGCGGAAGTTGGCAATTTGATCTCTGGCTCCTCTGCCTTTTCTAAATATAGCTTGAGCATCTGGAAGTTCAAGGTTCAGTTACTGTTGAAGCCTGACTTGCAGAATTTTGAGCATTACTTTCCTAGTGTGTGAGATGAGTGCAATTGTGCAGTAGTTTGAACACTCGTTGGCATTGCCTTTCTTTGGGATTGGAATGAAAACTGACCTTTTCCAGTCCTGTGGCCACTGCTAAGTTTTAAAATTTGGTGGCATATTGAGTGCAGCACTTTCACAGCATCATCTTTTAGGGATTGCAATAGCTCAACAGGAATTCCTTCACCTCTACAAGCTTTGTTAATAGTGATGCTTCCTATGGCCCACTTGACTTCACATTCCAAGATGTCTGGCTCTAGGTGAGTGATCACACCATCATGGTTACCTGGGTCGTGAACATCTTATTTGTATAGTTCTTCTGTGTATTCTTGCCAGCTCTTCTTAATATCTTCTGCTTCTGTTAGGTCCGTACTCTACCCGTTCTTTCTTGTGCTCATTTTTGCATGAAATATTCCCTTCGTGTCTCTATCTCTTGAAGAGTCTCTAGTCTTTCCCATTTTATTGTTTTCTTCTGTTTCTTTGCATTGATCACTGAGGAAGGCTTTCTTATTTCTCCTTGGTGTTCTTTGGAACTCTGCATTAAAATTGGTTATGTTTCCTTTTCTCCTTTGCCTTTAGCTTCTCTTCTTTTCTCACTTATTTGTAAGGCCTCATCAGGCAACTATTCTGCCTTTTTGTATTTCTCTTTCTTGGGGATTGTCTTGATCACTGCCTCGTGAACAATGTCATAAACCTCTGTCTATAGTTCCTCAGGCACTCTGTCTATAAGATCAAATTCCTTTGGATCTATATGTCACTTCCACTGTATTACCATAAGGGATTTGATCTAAGTCTTACATGGATGGCCGAGTGATTTTCCCTACTTTCTTCAATTTAAGTCTAAATTAGTCAATAAGGTGTTCATGATTTTATCCACAGTCAGCTCCTGATCTTGTTTTTGGTGACTGTATAGAGCTTCTCCATCTTTGCCTCAAAGAACATAATCAATATGATTTCAGTATTGACCATCTGGTGATGTTCATGTGTAGACATGTATCTCTTGTGTTGTTGAAGAGGGTGTTTACTATGACCAGTGTCTTCTCTTATCAAAACTCTGTTAGCCTTTGACCTGCTTCGTTTTGAACTCCAAGGCCAAATTTGCCTGTTAGTCCAGGTAGCTCTTGACTTCCTCCTTTTGCATTCCAGTCCCTTATAATAAAGAGCACATCTTTTTTGGGTGTTAGTTCTAGAAGGGCTTGTAGGTTTTCTTAGAACTGTTTGACTTCAGCTTTTTCAGCACTACTGGTTAGGGTATAGACTTGGATTACTCTGATATTGAATGATTTCACTTCAAAATGAATAATTTATTCTGTTGTTTTTGAGATTACATCCTAGTACTGAATTTGGGACTCTTTTGTTGACTATGATGGCTACTTCATTTCTTCTAAGGGATTCTTGACCAGAGTAGTAGATATAATGGTCACCTGAGTTAAATTCACCCATTTCAATCCATTTTAGTTCACTGGTTCCTAAAATGTTGATGTTCACTCTTGCCATCTCCTGTGTGACCACATCCAATTTGCCTTGATTCAAGGACCTAATATTCCAGGTTCCTATGCAATATTACTCTTTAAAGCAGCAGACTTTACTTCCATCACCTGTCACATCCACAACTGGGTGTTGTTTTTGCTTTGGCTCCATCTCTTCATTCTTCCTGGAGTAATTTTTCCACTCTTCTCCAGTAGCATATTATACCTACCGACCTGGGGTGTTCATCTTTCAGTGCCATAATTTTTGTCTGTTCATACTGTTCATGGGGTTCTCAAGGCAAGAATACTGAAGTGGTTTGCCATCCCCTTCTCCAGTGGACTATGTTTTCTCAGAACTTTCTGCCATGACATAAGTGTTCTTTTTTATGGCTGAGTAGTATTCCATTGCATATATGTACCACAGTTTCTTTATCCAGTCATCAGTTGATGGACATCTAGGTTGCTTCCACCTTCTAGATATTGTAAATAGTGCTGCAATGAACACTGAGATACATGTGTCTTTTTCAGTTTTGGTTTCCTTAGGGTATATGCTTAGTAGAGGGATTGCTGAATCATATGGTGGTTTTATTCCTAGTTTTTTAAGGAATCTCCATACCATCTTCCATAGTGGCTTTATCAATTTACATTACCACCAACAGTGCAAGAGTGGTCCCTGTTCTCCACATCCTTTCCAGCATTTGTTGTTTGTAGATTTTGATGACAGCCATTCTGACTGGTGTGAGGTGATATCTCATTGTAGTTTTGATTTTCATTTCTCTAATAATGAGCAAAGTAGAACAACTTTTCCTGTGTTTGTTAGCCATCTGTATATCTTCTTTGGAGAAATGTCTGTTTAGGTTTTTTTTTTTTTTTTTTTTTCCACTTTGGATTGTTTGTTTTTCTGGTATTGACTTGTATGAGCTGCTTGTATATTTTGGAAATTAATCCTTTGTCAGCTGTTTCATTTGCTATCATTTTCACACATGCTAAGGGTTGTCTTTTCACCTTGTTTAGAGTTTCCTTGTGCTTTGCAAAAGGTTTTAATTTTAATTGGGTTCCACTTGCTTATTTTTGTAGTTATTACCATCGCTCTAGAAGGTGGGTCATAGAAGATCGAACTTTGGTTTATGTCATTGAGTGTTCTGCCTATGTTTTGCTCTAAGAATTTTATAGTTTCTGTCTTACATTTAGGTCTTTAATCTGTTTTGAGTTTATCTTTGTATATGGTATTAGGAAGTGTTCTAATTTCATTCTTTTACATGTAGCTGTTCATTTTTCCCAGCACCACTTATTGAAGAGACTACCTTTGCCTCATTGTATATTCTTACCTTCTTTGTCAAGATAAGAGGTACGTGGGTTTGTTTTGGGGTTCTCGATCTTATTCTGTTGGACTATATTTCTGTTTTTGTGCCAGTCCCATACTGTCTTGATGACTAAAGTCTTGTAGTATAATCTGAAGTCAGGAAGGTTGATTCCTCCAGCTTCATTCTTCTTTCTCAAGACTGCTTTGTCTATTTGTATTATTTTGTTGTTTGCTGTCTGGATGAGGTATCCTGCACAGGGTGTTACTGACAGTTGGTTGATGTTGGGTCTTGTATACAAGTGGTTGCCTTTGTTGGAGTTCTCACTCTTTGATACTCCCTATGATTAGGAGATCTCCCTAGGATTAGGAGATATTCCCTAGGATTAAGAGTTTAGGGTCTTGATGTCAGCATTTCCACTCCAAAGGCCCAGGGTTTGATCTCTGGCTGAAAACAGAGATTCCACAGGTAGTTTGTTAAGACATTAACTGGGATTAAAACAAATATCCAAAAATGAGAAACAAAAGATGCACCCCAGGAAAATGGCAATTTAAAAAATCAGGCAAATAATAACTAAAATAATGGATTATACACATATATATATATATATACCCATAAGCAAAATAAAAACAGCCCCCCCCCAAAAAAATAATAAAGTGCAATAGATTGACCTGGTGAACAAAGGAAACTGAAATGATATCCACCAGCTGAGAACAAAACTAGCTAAAGAACAAAACTAACTAAAGTATCAACTGGAAAATAAAACTAAAGAAACGTGCCAACTGGGGAAAAAAGCAACAAAAACAAAGCAAACTAGAAAATATGATGAGAAAAAGAAAAGAAAGAAAGAAAAGTAAGAATCGAAATGCAAAGTTAAATAGATGTAGATAAAGAAGACTTATATATATTAAAGATTTACTGCAAGGGGACAAGAACAGTAGGAAAAGCAAAGAAATAAATATAGAAAAATTAATAATAAATTTTAAAAATTTAAATTAAAAAAGAGAAATAAAGAAGAAAAAGAAGAAAGGAAAACTCCACAGAACTGTAAAAGGCCAAAATAGAGGCAGAATTTTATAGCAGAAAAAAATGTGCGATTGAAAATAAATATTATCAAAGGCTTAAATAGACTATAGTACTAATAAAATCTACAACAATGGGGGCAGGGAAGGTAAAGAAAGAAAGCAAACAAATAACAAGCAAAATCCAGAAGAAAATACAGAACAAGTCAAAATGTAAGAATAATAAATGCTTTTCTTGAGTCTCTGCTGTCAGTGTCCTTTCCCTCGCTGGGATTCACAGTCAACCTTGCCTCCCTAAGATGTCCTTCAGACTGTGATGATCTCCGCACCTGCTGTAGGGGCAGCTCAGGCTCTCATCTGGTCCTACTCCTGTGTGTTCTTGCCTCCAATGTCCACTGTCAGAAAATTAGTGCGTTTTCTTTTATGAGAATGCACAATGCCCTTTATATATTTCATAGACACAAAGTGTGCCTATATGATCATGTGGATTTAATCTGCAGTTCATATACCTGGTGTATGATCATAAAGGTGCTGTAACTGCTTAGGTCATGGGAACCCTAAGGCACATGCAGTATATGCAGGCACATGGACTGCCTTTTTCTAGCCTCTGACAGCTAGTGATCAGAAGGCCTCTTTGTCTAGTTACTCTGTTACTCCGACCATTCAGGCACCTAGAGGGCTTCCCTGCC
Organism: Capra hircus; assembly: GCF_001704415.2. Classification (NCBI taxonomy): domain Eukaryota; kingdom Metazoa; phylum Chordata; class Mammalia; order Artiodactyla; family Bovidae; genus Capra; species Capra hircus. The sequence goes on along the minus strand of NC_030831.1, from coordinate 16,624,987 downwards.
TGGTGTCCTTTTTTGTTACTTGGTGCATCGGGCACATAAAGGGGACTTCCCTGGTGGCTTAGAGGGCAAAGCATCTGCCTGGAATGCAGGAGACCCAGGTTTGATCCCTGGGTCTGGAAGATCCCCTGGAGAAGGCAATGGCTACCCACTCCAGTACTCTTGCCTGGAAAATCCCATGGATGGAGGTGCCTGGTAGGCTACAGTCCATGGGGCCACAAAGAGTCGGACATGACTGAGCAACTTCACTTTCACTTTCATACACCTGGTGGGAAGGAAGGTTTTGTGTCCTCTTCCTTAGTCACAGTAACCCTGGGTTTCAATTGTGATTTTATCTCTACCTGTGCTTGTGGGTTGTCCACAGAGGTTTGCTCCTGAGGCTGTCTGAAGGTCTTGCCTCTGCCCAAGTGAGAACTAGGTGTGAAACTAGTGCAGCTGTTTGTGTCACAGGGGCCCTGGAAGCAGCAGGTACTCAGGGAAACTGGTATTTTGGGCAGCTGTAAATATGGTGCTCTAGAAGGTTATGACAACCCACTCCAGTATTCTTGGCTGGAGAATCCCCTGGACAGAGAAGCCTAGCAGGCCACAGTCCACAGGGTTGCAAAGAGTTGGATATGACTGAAGTGACCCCATGTGCACAGATGCAGAGCTTTTTCTAGCCTGTGGCAGCTCTGCCCCGGTGAGGACTGAACATGAAGGTGCCGCAACTGCTTAGGTCATGGGAACCCTGGAAATGTCAAGTGTGCAGGCACACGGACTGACTTTTTCTAGCCTCTGATAGTTGGTGATCAGAAGGTCTGTTTGTCCAGTCCTTCTTTGTTACTGCAACCATTCAGGCACTTAGAGGGCTCCTCTGACTGGGGTCCTTTTCTGTTACTCGGCATGTCAGATACATAAAGGGGCCCCCATAGCTGGGGTCTGATTCTGGTTTTTGGTATGTCAGGCACTAAAAGGGTTCCCCTGGCTGGGGTCTTTCTCTGTTGTTTGGCACATCAGGGATTTAAAGGGGCACCCTGGCTGGGGTCCTACTCTGTTGTTCCACATGCCAGGTGCTTGAAGGGCCAGGCTCTCTATTGTTCAGCTTCTGGTTCTGGGCTGTAGGAAGAGAGAGGCTCCAGTGATGACTCCACCCCCCTACACATTACTTAGCAGTATCCCCTTGCTTCCTTTGGCTGTCTGGTTTTCCTTCACAGGCATTTCCCATCACAGTCTCCTCCCTGACATTCCCTTGGGCCATTTACTTGCAGTCAGCAGCAAACCTCACCTTGGGATGGCTCCACAATCCCTACACTCCAGTTCCCAGCCACTATGCCTTTTAGGGGACCCACGTACTTTTACAGGGTATGTATGACTGTGACAAGAATTGTCTGTGATTCTCACTCCATTTAGGGTGCCACAGATCAACTGCTTTACTTTCAGCCTCAAATGTTTCTCTTCTGAACCAAACAGTTGCTTTGATATAGGGATTGGACCCCTGCTTCAACTCCCCCACCTGCTGAGAACAGGTACAGTCCCACTAGCTCTCCTCTTTCCCCCCCTACCTCCTTTGTTCTACCAAGTTTTGTGTGGTTCTATACATTCTTTCCCTTTGGTCAGGGACTCTTGCCCACTCTCAGCTGGTGTTCTGCAAGCACTTTTGTGTCGGAAGGTGTATTCCTGATGTATCTATGGAGAGACATGTACTCCACATCCACCTACTCCACCGCCATCTTGCTCCCCCTCAAGAGGGCTTTCTTATCTCTCTTTTTTATTCTCTGGAACTCTCCATTCAGTTAGGTTTATCTTTTTCTTTCTCCCTTGCCTTTTGTGTCTCTTCCTTTCTCAGCTATTTGTAATGCCTCTTCAGACAACCACTTTGCTTACTTGCATTTCTTTTTCTTTGGGATGATTTTGTTCACTACTTCCTGTACAATGTTTTGAACTTCTGTCCATAGTTCTTCAGGCACAGTGTCTACCAGAGCTAATCCCTTGAAGTTATTCATCACCTCCACTGTATAATCTTAACGAAATTTGATTTAGGTCATATCTGAATGGCCAAGTTATTGTCCCTACTTTCTTCAATATAAGCCTGAAATTTGCAATCAGGAGCTCATGATCTGAGCCAGTCAGCTTTAGTTTTTTTGTTTTTCTTTTTTTTTTTTTTTTTTCCTTTTGCTGACTGTATAGAGCTTCTCCATCTTTGGCTGCAAAGAATGTAATCAATCTGATTTGGGTATTGAACACCTGGTGATTCCACGTGTAGAATCATCTTTTGTGTTACTGGAAGAGGGGGTTTGAGCTAGTGTGTTCTCTTGGCAAAACTTCACTAGCCTTTTTACTGCTTCATTTTGAACTTCAAGGCCTGTTACTCCAGGTATCTCTTGACTTCCTATTTTTCATTCAAAGCCCCTATAATAAAAAGGACATATTTTTATTGTTGTTAGTTCTAGAAGGTCTTGTAGGTCTTCATAGAACTAGTCGGCTCCATCTTTTTCAGCATTAGTTCTTGGGGCAAAAAGACTTGGATTACTGTGATAGTGAATGGCTTGCCTTGGAAATGAACTGAGATCATTCTGCCATTTTTGAGATTATAGCTGAGTGTTGCTTTTCAGTCTCTTTTGTTGACTATGAAGCTATTCCATTTCTTCTAAGGGATTCTTACCTGCTATTGTGTATATTCAATATACAAGTCATCTGAATTAAATTCACCATTCCCATCCATTTTTTTTACTTATTCAAAAGGTGTCGATGTTTACTCTTGCTGTCTCCTGCTTGACCACATCCAATTTACCTTGGTTTATGGACCTAATGTTCCAGGTTCCTATGCAATATTGTTCTTTACAGCACTGGACTTTACTTTCACTACCAGACACATCCACAACTAAGCATCATTTCTGCTTTTGTCCAGCCTCTTCATTCTTTCTGGAGCTATTGGTAATTGTCCTTTGCTCTTCTGTAGTAGCATACTGGACACTTTCTGCCCTGGGGGAGCTATATTCTGGTGTCATATCTTTATTCCTTTATACTATTCATGGGGTTCCTGTGGCAAGAATACTTGAGTGGTTTGTCATTTTCTACTCTAGTGGACCACATTTTGTCAACACTGTCCACTATGACCTGTCCATCTTGGGTGGCCCTGCATGGCATGACTCATGGCTTCATTGAGTTATGCAAGCCCCTTCACCATGGCAAGGCTGTGATCTATAAAGTAGACTATCCTCAAGGTCCTTAGTTAAAAATTTATGCACAGTGATATTTAAGTCCTCTTTCATTTCTTTCTATCACTGTCTTTATTAAAACTCATGGAGTGGTATTGGCTTGGTGCTGCTTCTGTTTAGTTGCTATGTCATGCCCAACCCTTTGAGACCCCATGGACTATTGCCCATCAGGCTCCTAGGTCCATGGTATTTCCCAGGCAAGAATACTGCCATTTGCTTCCCCAGGGTATCTTCCTGACCCAGGGATGGAACTTGCATCTCCTGCTTGGCAGGAAGATTCCTTACCACTGAGTCACCTGGGAAGCCCAGTAATGGTTTACTTTGGCTAAAAAGTGAGGCAATACATACCTTGATTTGAAAACAACATGTTACTACTTGTTACATTACTTTGATGAATTATTGATTTTAGAGATGCGGAATCTGACATTGCTTATCAACATGGAAAACTCTGAGAATTTAGAACAAAAATTCAAACAGAGGCTTGCCTAACTAGAGTCCCCCTAATCTTATCATAGCTTCCTCCTAACCTGTTTCAGGATTCCTCAAAAAATAAGAGTTCAAAAAAGAGGAAAATGTGTTGGGTATCCTGGATGGCCAGTGATAGAGTAGAAATTGAATGACATTTCAGGAATAAGCTGTCTCATTAGCAGCAAGGGTGAAAAGCAGGGGAAAGACAATTTGAGTAATGACTTGTTGTCAAGAACAAGCCTAAGATTTGGGAGAGCAAATTTAAAGAGCATGCATAATGGAGTAGAAAAGCATAAACCAACATAATCTGGAAATATTTAATATAAAATCCTGGCCTTCACTTTTTGTCTCTTTCCTCTTGCCTTCCCTTATTCAGCTTGTAATACAGCATGACAAAGTACATTAGAAATTACAGCAAAAGTCTGTGCCGTATTTATGGAACCAAGGTAACATTGAGATACAGAAAGGGAGAAAACAACTAAAGAGAAAACTGAACAGGAAGATAATCTTGTAGTCTAACCTTGCTCAGAGAAAGTGATCTTCATGATCTGCAAGGCTTCGTCAGAAAGAGAAAGCTAAAAATAGAAAGTGTGGGTTAAATGAGTGGGATATATAGCTTAAAAAGTAAATTTAAATGAAGGACTCAAAGCTTATAGCTTTAGAAAGCTCTGTCTGCCACAAGATCTGAACGAATAAATTACATCAAGCCATTTTAGTGTTTTCTTTATTTGGAGGGAGTACAGTATGGCTTGATTTGGAGTAACCTGTATTAAAAAGCCTGGGAATTCTTGGAAGAGAATGGTTCTATTGTTTCATTATTCACTTCCTCTTCCTCCTCCATAAATTAAAATACAAAGCAGAAACCTTTATACAATCCAACTTCTCAACTTCTGTCCTTCTTTTCTCAACACAAGACAGCCATCCATCCTGATCTTGCTCCATCCCTGGATTTCATGTTTTTCTGGCTTCTTTCTTTTCTACTCAAAGAGTTTAAATATGTGGAGGCAGTGCTGGAGATTTTGAAGCCAAGGTTGAGAAGTAGTTAAATCCTGCAGCTCCATTAATTGTTCTCTATGAATTTTTAGCTCACACCAATAGCATGATTCAGTAGGCACACAGCTACCATGACTCCAAAGTACACATTGTAGTGCTTGGTTAAACACAGCCACATACACACATCAAAAAGCTACCAATGACAAAATAAAACATTTTGTTTGATTCTAATTGAAGTGACACACTCCTCTGGATCATGAAAGCCTGAGGTTGAATTCTAAAGAATTCTAAGGTATCAAATAGATTTGCCCAGAAGAAAAGGAAGGAAAAGAAGGGAGAAGGTGGTCACACACACACTTTATGCCCATTCGACATTTCATGAAGAGGGCTCATGGAGGAATTTTGATAGCCAACTTGTACTGTTATTAGGTGCCACATATTAAACACAAATGAACGAATTTGTAGTAATCAACATTCTAGAAAACTTGTTGAAAACAGAGAACTAGATCCTGATGTCACTTGGCTGATTTTGCCATTATTTGAGGAAGAAAGTAGAATTTTTCTAAATAAGACTTTGATATTTCAATGGGTGTATCTATGAAAAGGTTTGAGAATTTGAGATTAGCAGATACAAACTATTATGTGTAGGATGGATAAACAAAAGCTTCTGCTGAGAGCATAGGGAGCTATATTCAATATCCTGTGATAAACCATAACAAAAAATATGAAAAATATTATATATATGCACAATTCAATCTCTTTGCTGTATGTTAGTCACTTAGTAATGACTCTTTGCAACCCCATGGACTGTTGCCTACCAGGCTCTTCTTTCCATGGAATTCTCCAAGTAAAAATACTGGACTGGGTAGTCATTCCCTTCTCCTAGGGAATCTTCCTAACCTAGGAATCAAACCTGGATCTCCTGTATTGCAGGCAGATTCTTTACCATCTGAGCCACGAGGGAAGCTGTATGCTTTGCTGTATAGCAGAAATTAAAACAGCACTGTAAATCAACTATACGTCAATAAAATAAAAACAACAACAAAAAAAGACTTCCTTGGTATTGCCATGAGCAGTTCTATTCTATCTACAACTCTTTGTCCTTTTTTTTTTTTTTTAATTTCTATTACATTTGAGAATGTGCCAGTCCTCCAAGGAGCAGTCCCCAGCCCAATATGCCCTAGGTACTAATCTCTTAAATATTTTTTGAAAAGGAAAACATTTTAGATGAAATATTTGCTTCATGTTTCTTTTTCTACCAAATCATTCATATAGAAATTTCTGGCCCTCTGACCATAGCCAGAAACCACATGAGATTTTTGAACACTTAAAATGTTGCTGGAATGAATTGAAATGTGCTGAAGAACTACACAACAGATTTTAAAGATAATACTAAACAAAAAAAAATACAAGCATCTTATTAATAATTCTTTATATGAAGATTAATGGAGATTAATATTCAGAAAATTTGTGCTTCATGACAAACTTTCTGAATCCTTTTATGTCTAACCATGTGTTTATGTGTTGAGCATTTCTTCATCCTTGTCTCTACTTTTCTCCCTATCTAAAAAAACTTTTCCAAAGATAGTCTCTGATCTCTTGGCTTCAACGCAATCTACATTCTAAGGACTTGCAATGTTAAGTCTTTAGGTCATAATTCTTCACAAAATTTGAAACAACTATATCCAGATTCTTATTGAACATATTTTCCTAAAAGATATTCCATAGATATCATACATATAACTATAATCCTTTACACACACACATGGGCCCAGTTATGTAAACATAACCAAATTATTTCAGTCTTCTCACTCATAGCAAATGACACTGTGCAGTAATCAATTTCTCAATTCAGGCATCTAAAATTCTTCCTCAATTCCTTTCTACAGATCATATAATTACAAGTCTTGATTTTTGTCCCTTCAAAATGTTTTACCAACCTGACTATTCATTTCCATTTCTAATAGAATCAGTTTTGTTTGAATATCCACAGTTTTGCTCTATGACTTTTTCTTCAGCAGACTTCCTGTTTTTACTCTTGTTCCTTTCCAATCCATTTCTTGAAGCCAAAAGGAAGAGTAGTCGGTATAAAATGCAATATTTTGGTGAAAAGCTTTTAACTAGTCTCAAAATAATTACAGACTCCTCAAAACGTCTTATCTGTCTCATTGTAACATGATACCATTCAGCCTTTCCCATCCTGTCTCGTACCATATATAGTATTGCACACTCTAATCTAGTTCCTCATAAAAATCATTCATTTTTTTAACCTCTTCTAAGAATCTCCAATCTCTTTTCTGCCTTTGGGTTTTAACCCTTTTACTTTATACACTCTGCATGGGTCTTTGCATGACTGGTTCCTTTACCATAGATTTCATTTGGATATCACCTACTTGGAGATGTCTCTCTCTGCTGACCACTCAGTCTCAGATAGCAGATAGCTCCCAATACTACAATATTCTTTATTAGCTATCACAAAACTGTTTTCTCTCACAGAATTTTGTGCAAATTTTTCCTTTTATCTTATGTATTGCTCATTGTAAGATTCTTTCTCTGCACAGTATTAGCTCTAATATGACAAAGGCCATAACTGTCTTTAAGATCACTGTCTTCTGGCCTATGTATAATGTCTGACATATGAAAGGTGTTCAATAAAGGTAGAATGAATAAATACGTGGACAACAAGCTTATTTCATTCCATAAATTAAAGTTTTATAATTTTTGACTAAAAATAGCAAGTGTTATCATATTTTTAAAGCTTCTCTTGAATAGTAGGAAACCTAGAGGAGAATGATGCATTTGCATTTATCATCAGTATATTCAAAGAAGTAGAGAAAATTTCAGCAGAGAGATAAATATCTAAGTCTAGAACATTGAGTGATTTTTTTTTTTTTAAATTGTGGAAATACACTTTTTTTCAACTATGGAACTATACATTCACTATAATTGGAAAAGATCATTTAATTCTGAGGCCATTATTTGAGAAATGTGGGAGAAAATGTGGGCTTCCCATTGTAACCTGTCTATACATCACTATAGAAATCTCTCACACTGTATTTTCAGTCATTTATTTACATACTCCTTGCCCAACCATTAGAAACAAAGAAAAACCTTAATGAAACAATGAAAATAAGATGAGAAAATTTTTAATAAATAGAACTGAATCCTTATTATTTGAATACTATTTAAGATTCAATTATGAAACTTGAAGAATTTAGCTAGAAAAAATTTTAAAAAATGAGAAAAATGGGTCTTTGGTGGCATACGAAATCAGTAGGTTATAGCTTCCACTCATACCAAATATAAGAAAGCAACTTATCAAGACTGAGTTATAGAAACAATATAGATATGTGTTAGATTTGTATAGATGTCAGTTTTCCTTGATGATACTGCCCATTAAGAAGAAGAAATTGGAAATTGGAAATACTGTATTAAAATTTCTGTGAAATAGCTGTATTTTTTATAAAGATTTCAACCGGCCAGTTTTATTCAGAAGCTGAACTTTTTTTTTTTTTTTTTTTGTAGTTAATTTAAAGGAATCACCAATCTCAATGAGTCATAAAGCATTTGTACAGCTATTGTTAAAATGAGTAAAATGTCTTCAAACTACTGAGCTTGCTGTTTGAGCCTAATTCTAAGCTCTTTTAAAAATGTTCTTTCTTTCCTCTACCTTGAAACTTGAATGGAGGTGGGTGGAGAAAGACATGCCAGGAATTAAGATACTGATTTTGCAAATTCTTTTAAGAATTGTGGTTCAGTTCTTCAGAAAAATCAGCACAAATGAGGTAATTTCTTTAAAATAAAAGTTATATAGCTGTAATTTGCATTCCATTAATCTGGTATTTTAAAGTTTCCTTTCTCCTTTCTTTCCAAACTGTCATATCACATTATCATGTTAGAAAAATGTTATTTCTTGCTAAATATTGCAGAACTTTAGAATTAGAAGAGAAATTACAGCTACTCTTGTCAAACACTGTCCATTTTTCAAATGTGACTCTAGAGGCCAGAGATTTACATGGACTGCAAGGATGTGGCTCACATAGTGGTAGTGCCCATTCGAACCAGGGATTATATCTGGAAGAGCTCTCAGGGGTCATAAAGTTTCATTAATGAATTCAGTGGAAAGATATGAAGCAACAGCACATGTTGGAGCTGCCAGAAAGTACAACCCCATATGCATCAGTTGTCCACTGAGCAAATATTTCACAGGTGTAAGAAACTGGGTATCTAACTTCATGCCCTGAGATCGTACCATATACCAGTGATATATCATATTGACTATTTTAGCTCCTTCAATATTTATGTTGAAAGTGAATTGGAAGAAGTTCTGCTTTAAACCACTGACAAGTCATTAATTTTGTATATTATTTTATGTCAGTTCATTTGGGCTCAGAGAAAATACAGATCTACATCTTGGACTAAAGTATACAGACATTTTCCTTTGCTTTGGAAACTTATTTTTTTGTAACAGCACTTTTAAAATATATTATATACTTTATTATTATTTGAAGATATATGATAAATGATAATAGGAATTGAGGTAGTTGCATATGCTACTCAACAGCAGAAAAAAATATATATATATAATTGCTTTTCAAAATATTCCTGAGCAAGCAATTTTTATTGCTTCCCATTAACTGACCTCTGCTTCAGTCTGATAGATTGCTTTATTGTACCACCTACCATATGCTTATCAACCTTAAGCCATACTTTGCAGGATTCCAACAACTTCCTTGACTGTTGCCTTAAAATCTACTTCTCTAGGAGGCTTATCCCATCACCCATTCCTTGTGAAAGCTGCACTGCTTTCTGGTGAGTCTTCTCCTGCCAGCTTCCCCTAAATGACCTTCATCCCCCATCTCATTTATACCATAGCATTTAGCACTCCTGTGTTTTTTTGTTTGTAGAATTCTTGAGGATAGGAAACACATGCCCCATTTCAGGATATTTTCCACATTGTCTAGTCTACTTTTAGGCACTTGATCAAAGTTTAATAGATAAAACTGATCAAATTTTAAAATAAAGAATCCTAAGGCTCAAAGAAATTCTGGCAAGAAACACACAATCTCATTCTTTCGACAGCTTGAAAAGCTGTGAAGACCTGGTAGGCAGTTAGCTGGCTGAAGCTGACACTATTGAGTGGACACTTGGGATTAGAATCGAGTCTCCTGAGTACTAAGACAACACTTATTTCACTATCCTCCACCTTTCTCACAATACTGAGATCATTAAGAATGGAAGAAAGAGTAGCGTGTCTTGAAGAATTGACACACGCTCTTGCCTGGATGCAAGATACCAGAGCTAGGCATCCAGAATGTCAGCTCTTAGCTCCTTCAAAACACTACCATCTGAAATAAAGCAACAGGCAGCAAGGAAAGCTGTCAAGTCCCAATTTGCAGTTTCTAGTAAAGATCACAGCAAAAAATAGACTCCAGCTTCAGCTTGTCTTTATTTCAACTCCTCAAGGGCTCAGCACTAGCTAACTGCTGAATTCTGCACAAGCATGTTGACCAGCTTTATGCTTGCTTCTCCTCCTGCCTGGTTACCCAATTAGTTCCTTGTTAACCACACACCTGCAGCGTCTTTCCCCTCAGGCTCTACTCCTCTCTGTGTAACCTTTAACCCCTTCTGTACACACTGTTTAAAATACTATTAAGGTACCCCTATGGATGCCTGAGAGAAAACTTGGTGCCCCCTTGGTTGCCAAAGTAATTAGCTTACAGGGACATCTCATCTAATATAACTGTAAAATCAGGAATAGATCAAACTCCCCTGCCTGTGAAAGCTGCTGGGAATGCAAATGCAACCCATCCAGGTAATCAGGTAACACAGCAAAACATAGAAAACATAGAATATCAGAAGCAAGATTCCCAGAGGTTCAGTCAAAGGAAGTACAGGAAAAAAAAACAAAAACAAAAACAAAAACAAAAACACATTGTTTGTTTGATTTTAAACCTTTCTGAATACCAGGAAGAAAATCTCCTGGAAAGCCAGAAGAAGGAGAATGAGTCAAGGAAAAATATCCTGGTACTATGCTGAAGATTTTTTTCACAGCTCCTCATACTTTGGTGGACACCCAAAATGTGCACGTGTATGAAGAAGGAATGAATGAGATTGTTAACTGAGGAAGTTAAGGGAACCCAGTGTAGGGAGGACAGGCACTTCTAGAAGTGCCAGTCTATCACCAACTCATGCGTCTGCTCACAGGCAGAATCGGCTTACAAATTGGAACCTAGCATTGGCCCTCTTTTTTGAGATCTTCCAAACAATAAAATGCCACTTAGTATTGTTTCCACTTTCAGATTCCACGATCTGAAAATCTTGACCTGCAGGAAATACATAGCTTTCCATCTTCATTAGAGAAGAAAAAGATTCCAACTGTAATAAGCAAAATAACTAGGCCGTCATTAAAAAAAAAAAAAAAATGCAACCTACAGAAGCCTAAAATAATTTAAGAAGAAACCTGGCTATTTCAAATAAGAAAAAACTTGCAAATTGATTTCAGAGTCGTGTGGAATTATAATCAATTAAAAATGGAAGAGAGAAGTACTAGAAAAGAAATGCAAAATTCTCATCAGTTTTCAGTGAAAATTTTAGCTCAAGGGTTTTGCATTGTAACTAGCAAGATTATCTAATTGATTATTCAGTAATTGATTTGTCCGTATCCAAAATATCAAGAAGTGAAAAATAGAAACTGTTTTTTCATCAAAAAAAAAAATCCTCTTGCTAAAGTAATCTTTTAATTTATTTTTAATCCTCTTGCTAGACTTCAGGATCTGGAAGTTTCAATGTGTGTGTCTATGCTCAGTCAGTTGTGTCTGACTCTTTACTACCCCATGAACTGTAACCTGCCAGACTTCTCTGTCCATGGAGTTCTCCAGGCAAGAATACTTGAGCGGATTGCCATTCCTTTCTCCAGAGGATCTTCCTGACCTAGGGATCAAACCTAGGTCTCTTGCATTGTGGAGAGATTCTTTACCACCTGAGCCACCAAAATCATTGTTTCAACACATTACTAGATTTCATCAAAGTTGTGTAGAGCATTTGAATAAAGTCAGTGCCCATTTGAACCTTGTTTCTTAAAGGATGAATGTCTATCCAGAGAGATTTTAGAGCTATATTGCTTCTTTCAAAATGTAGGTGTCAAATGCCTACTGTGTGCTAGAATTTGAGAAAACAGCAGAGAGAAAGATCCCTACTGGCAAAGACAGGCCCTCCTTTGCCTTCATGGAGAATATATGTTTGACTTATCAAAAAGTGGATGGAGAAATAGAAAATTATTATTAAATCATTAGATTTTACAAAGTCAAGTGAATAATTAAATCATCACATCAGAGACTTCAGGGTAAAAAGATTAGGCTAGAATGTTGCTTCATACCTGAAAACAAACTAGTTAATAAGGTTAAATACAAATCTGAAAATCTATTTAAAACCAGAGTTAGAGATGTCTCTTGACATCTTGAAGTTTTGGAGACTCCAAGATTAGAAGAGGTTAGAATGTGATTTAACTTTAAAATAATTAACAAATTCTAAATTGTATAAATAAAGGTAAAGTTTAAGTGTCCAAAATAGGGAAATTTAATGACACTAGATAGATCAGCTTGGAACTTTTCCTTGTTCTTGGGCCATTACAGTTTTAAAGAAAAATAACATTAGGAATAATTTAGATGAGGTAAATCCTGACAGTAAAACATTTGGAAATTCTGTTGTATAAGAATAAATTGAAACATTTTGGTAAGAAAATAAAAAAGAGGGATACTTGTTTACCAAAAGAATAATGTAATTGTTTAGACAGAACATTACAAAGATACAAAGTTGGTGCTGGTAAGGAAAAACCAGATAAAATAAGAAGAAAGTGTTGGTCATTCACTTGTGTCTGACTCTTTGTGACTCCAATGGACTGTAGCCCACCAGGATCCTCTGTTCATGGAATTCTCCAGGCAAGAATAGTAGAGTGAGGAGCCATTCCCGTCTCCATGGGATCTTTCTGATCCTAGGAGAGAGCCTAGGTATCCTGCATTACAAGGCATTTTATTTACCATCTGAGCCACCAGGGAAGCCCAAGAAGAGACGGCTGATTTGATAGATACTAAAAGTGATCAAGTATACTCTGAATGGCAGCTTTTCAAGAATATTTTAGAAATAACTTTTTAAGTAGGAAAAAAAAAAAAAAAGGCCTAAGTGATATCTAAAATTCCTTCTGTTTTTAAGATCTAAATCTGTGAGACTATAACAGAAATATTTTTTTCTGCATATTAGGCTTCAGATGAATGGTTCCTCCTGAATTACTATTTTATAACCACAAGTGATGAACAGTTATTAAGTGGGAATGGTTTCTCCAATTTCTCTTGCCTTGATCTATGGATATTATCATGTTAGAGTCCAAATCCAATAATAAAAGAACTTAGCATCTCAATCAAGCCACATTTTACCTTGTTTGCTGCGCTCAAAAAATATATTTTTTTATTAGCTTATTCCTCCTATTACAAATATTGATGCTGTCTCTGATTTTTTCTAAATACAATTCAGATGATTTCATTCTAGCTACATTTTCAATTCTGGATCTATTAAGCTTTCAGTTTTGCTTTTATTTTTATTTCTTTAAATTATGAAAGTATGCTAACACATTTACAGGACACTTGAAAAATACAGCAAAAAGGTGCATATCATTCCATTATATATTACAATTATTTAAGTAGATAAATTAAGAATTTTATTTGGAATTTCAATACCAAACTGAAAATTTAATAAAATTAATAGGCAGAAATGTAGAAGGATATTTGTTGTTCAGTTGCTGAGTCATGTCCAACTCTTTGCAACCCCATGGACTGCAGCATGCCAGGCTTCCCTGTCCTTCACTACCTCCCAGCACTCTGGACATGTGCTCATGTGCTCCGGACATGTGCTCATGTGCTCCGGACATGTGCTCAAACTCATATCCATTGAACTGATAACGCCATCCAACCATCACATCCTCTGCCACCCTCTTCTCCTCTTGCCCTCAATCTTTCCCAGCATCAGGGTTTTTTTCCAATGTGTCAGCTCTTCGCATCAGGTGACCAAAGTAATGGAGCTTCAGCTTCAACATCAGTTTCTCCAATGAGTATTCAGGGTTGAGTTCCTTTAGGATTGACTGGTTTGATCTCCTTGCTGTCCACAGGACTGTCAAGAGTCTTCTCCAGCATCAAAATTTGAAAACATCAGTTCTTTGGTGCTCAGCTTTCTTTATGGTCCAATGCAGGAGACCTGAGTTTGATCCCTTGGTTGGGAAGATTCCCTTAAGGAAGGGTGTGGCAGACCCCTCCAGTATACTTGCCTGGAGATTCCCTATAGACAGAGGAGCCTGGCAAGCCACAATCCACAGGATCACAAAGAGTTGGACATGACTGAGAGACTAAGCACAGGGCAGCACTCACATCCTTACATGACTGCTGGAAAAAACATAGCTTTGAGTTTTTGTCAATGAACCTTTTCAGAAAAGTGATATCTCTACTTTTTAATACACTACTTAAGTTTGTCATATCTTTCCTTCCAAGCAGCAAGCATCTTTTAATTTCATGGCTGCAGTCACCGTCCAGTGATTTTGGAGTCCAAAAATAGAAAATCTGCCACTGTTTCCTTTTTTTTTTCCCCATCAATTTGCCATGAAGTGATGGGACCAGATGCCATGAACTTAGTTTTTAGAATGTTAAATTTTAAGCCAGCTTCTTCCTTCTCCCTTTCACCTTTATCAGGAAGGTTGTTTTTTTTGGTGTTGTTGTTTGTTTGTTTTTTTAGTTCCTCTTCACCATCTGGCATTAGTGTAATATCATCTCCATAATTGAGGTTGCTGATATTTTAATCTTGATTCCACCTTGGGATTCATCCAGCCTGGCATTTTGCATTATATATTTTGAATGTAAGTTAAGTGAGCAGGGTGACAATATACATTCTTGATTTACTCCTTTCCCAATTTTGAACCAGCTCTTTGTAACGTGTCCAGTTCTAACTGCTACTTCTTGATCTGCATACAGGTTTTTCAGGAGACAGATAAGGTGGTCTGATATTCCCATCTCTTGAAGAATTTCCCACAGTTTGTTGTGATCCACACAGTCACAAGTTTTCATGTAATCAATGAAGCAGAAGTAAATATGTTTTCTGGAATTCTCTTGTTTTTTTTTTTATGATGCAAAAGATATTGGGAAATTTGATATCTGGTTCCTCTGCCTTCACTAAATCCAGCTTGTACATCTGGAACTTTCAGTTCATGCAATGTTGAAGCCTGGCTTGAAGGCTTTTGAGTATTACCTTTCTAACATGTGAAATGTGTGCAGCTGTGTGGTAGTTTGCACATCTTTGCGTTGCCCTTTTTCCAGATAGAAATGAAAACTTACCATTTCAAATCCTGTGGCCATTGCTAAATTTTCCAAATTTTCTGGCATATTGAGTGTAACAACTTAACAGCATTATCTTTTAGGATTTGAAATAGTTCAACTGGAATGCCATCACCTCCACCTGTTTTTTCTATAATAATGTTTACTTTCGTGCTGGAGAAGACTCCTTGGACTGCAAGTCTTTAGAATTCATTCTAAAGGAGATCAGTCCTGGGTGTTCTTTGGAAGGAATGATGCTAAAGCTGAAACTCCAGTACTTTGGCCACCTCATGAGAAGAGTTGACTCATTGGAAAAGACTTTGTTGCTGGGAGGGATTGGGGGCAGGAGGAAAGGGGGACAATAGAGGATGAGATGGCTGGATGGCATCACTGATTCGATGGATGCGAGTATGCGTGAACTCCGGGCGTTGGTGATGGACAGGGAGGCCTGGTGTGCTGCAATTCATGGGGTCACAAAGAGTCAGACACGACTGAGCAACTGAATTGAACTGAACTGAAGGCTCATAGACTTCACACTCTAGGATGTCTGGCTTTAGGTGAGTGATGACACCATCATGGCAATCTGGGTCATTAAACTTTTTTGTAGTTCTGTGTGTTCTTGCCACTTCTTAATATCTTCGGCTTATTTTTGATCCTTACTGTTTCTCTCCTTTATAGTGCATATCTTTGCATGAAATTTTCCTGTGGTGTCTTTAATTTTTTTGAAGAGATCTCTAGTTTTTCCCCAATTCCATTGTTTTCTTCTACTTCTTTATATTGTTCACTTAGGAAAGCTTTCTTATGTCTCCTTGCTATTCTTCGGAACTCTGTGTTCAGTTGGGTTTATCTTTCCCTTTCTCTTTTGCCTTTCACTTCTCTTCTTTTCTCAGCTATTTGTACTGCCTCTTCAGACAATCTTTTTGCCTTCTTGCATTTCCTTTTCTTTGGGAAGATTTTGGTCATTATCTGTTCAATGTTAGTACCCTCTATCCATAGTTCTTCAGGTGCTCCATCTACATCTATATCCAATCCTGGAATCTATTTGTCACTTTCACTGTATAATTAAAAGGAATATAATTTAGGTCATCTCTGAATGGCCTAGCAGTTTTTCCTCTACTTTCTTCAATTTAAGTCTGAATTTTGCAATAAGAAACTCATGATCTGAACTACAGTCTATTCCAAGTCTTCATCTTCAGCTATAAAGATTACAATCAATCTGATTTCCATATTGATAATCTGGTGATGTCTCTGTGTAGAGTTTTCTCTTGTGTAGGTGGAGGAGGATATATGTTATGACCAGTGTATTTTCTTGGCAAAACTCTGTTAGCCTTTACCCTGCTTCATTTTGAAGACTACAGTAGATCTGAAAATCACTACGAACCAAGTCAACATAATTAAGATTTGTACAATGTCGACATAACAGTAGGATACAAATCCTGTTTAAGTTACCATAGACTCTAAACCAGGAGACATCAGAGCATATCCAGGGACATGAAACAAGGTGCAAAAATTTCATGATCTGAAAGTATTAAAACCATACAGAGTTTACTTTCTTATCACTGTGGAAATATATTTGTAACACAACAAAAATAAAAAGAGAACTTATCAAAATGTGTTGCCTGAAGCTGAAGCTGATCAATACAATTAAATACAATGTAGACCTGTGAATAAGGTATGAAAACAAATAACGGACACTAGCATAAAATTTTATGAAATTTAAACAAAGCCTGTAATTTAGTTAATAATACTGCATTGCATGATAATTTCTCTTTTTTTTTTACAATGTAAGATTTATATATTTATGTATATATATGTATATATATATATATATACACACACTCAGAATTGGATTAGAAATTTCAAGCCTCATTCAAAATAAATTATTTTTAAAATCACTAAAGTGTCCAGACTTTTAGCAATAATACCAGATGCCAGAATAAATAGAACTGTATCAAAGCAAAAGCTTTACAGACAAGCAAAAGTCAAGAGAATTCAATATCACCAAAGCAGTTTTACAACAAATGCTAACAGTACTTCTGTAGGCAGGAAACACAGGAAAAGGAAAAGACTTCCATAAAATAAAGTGAAAACAAGAAAATGATAATAGGATCATCCAAGGTTACAATTTCTTTTAATCTTTAATGTGTATTGTACTCAGAATCATTCCAAACTTGCCGTAGTTTATGATGTTTTAGAGTAGTTCTGGTGATATGATGTTAATTTTCAGGTTTGTTGGAATTCAAATTCCAGAGATTCTCTGGAGTATTTTCTCCACAGACTGACTTTCTGTCTCCTGCAAGAGAATAGCAGAGATTGTCTCTGGCCTGTGTTTAGTGGAGGGGGCCTTCTAGCTTCTCTTTATTCTATCCTCTAGGAGTATTTGTTACCTAACCCTGTGTATTTCCAGGCTTTGAGATACAGATATGCTTGTTTTTTTCTTAAATTATTGCCTCAGAAGAAGTGCAACTACTTAGTCAGTTTCCAGTAGTCCATCTGTTATTCATTCTCTGACATTTTGTTGACATCAATAGTCTGAAGTCATTTCCTATCTTGTTCTTCTTATATCTTCATTTTATTGTGTTGTGTTTTCAGAAGGAAAAAGTAGAAATGTTTCCCTATACTGGTAGTTTTAACTAGAAGCTGTATCTTTTTTTAAGTCTTTCTTTTTTCTTTTTTTTTTTCCCCATTTCAAACACTTGAATTTTAGTTGCTGTTGTTCATTTGACCATATATTGCTTATTAGTTTTTAATTTTCTTTTTTAATGTTAAAGTCAAGGAATGATGGGCAAATGAATCCAAATTCCAATAGTGTATTTCTCTGTTCAGGGGAAATTATATATGGTAATAGTTTTTTTTTTTTAATTTTTAATATTTCTTAGATATTACAACTGTACCATTTTCTATAAGAAAATCTAAATAAAATGACCCAAATAACGTTTTTATTCCACATTTTCCATTACTGTGCACTTTTAAAATAATTTAAAGAAAATGGTTAACTCAACAAAATTAATTACCTTAGTTTTTATATTAAAAAATTCAGAGTGCATTTTTGAATTAAAGTATTGAGAAGAATGGCTATAAACTAAAATATTGCATCGTGGAGTGAAATTTTACTGAGAATAAACTGCTATAAAAAATACAAATCAAAGTGAATGAAATTTAGGAGTCAGGCTATATGAAAGTCACAGTGCTTCTTTAAAGATATTTGTTAAAAGTTTAAGAACCAGGGTATTGCCTGCAATTGCGAGGGGTTATGAAGTTAAGGCCTGACAGGCTTGACTCAAATGACTTAGGCTTTAAACAACTAACCTTCACATTCTAACTTCCAGAATTTGGTGAGAAGGTCTCCCTTGGGGAAATTTAAGTATCAAGCTCTACTCTTGTTTACACGTTCTTCATAATAATCCCTAGATTTGTCCTTGGTGGGGACTGGAGGCTGTGGAAATCCAGAGGAGGATTATTATTAGCATTGTTATTTAAAAACAGAGTAAACAAATACCAATGAATTCACTGCAGGGAGTATAAGGCCTTGAGCTTTGAGATATGAGGATTCAAATGGGATTTTCAAAATTATATTGCTGGTTTTGTTAACAGAACAGACATGGATAAAAAAAAAAAATGATGTAAGGTGCTGAATGGTATTCTCTAAAGCAGCTCTCACCACACCCTCCAAAAGTGAGTATTCTCAATTTACAGGGCACATTTTTGTGACATTTTTATAAGTCCATTTCATCTTGTTTGATTTTATCCATTCTATCCCACTTTATCTCATGACAAGTCACTCAGATTTCCCTAAGCCTAAGTCATTAACCTTTGAGATAAACATTTTTAGAATTTATTAGTGGTACTTAATATATTTAAATTAGCAGTTGAATTTCTGTAACTGAACCCATTTCCTTTTATGTATATGCAACTGTGTCTTATGCAGCCTTAAGTTTTCCTCTCTGGACTTCTCAGAGATATCTGATAGTTCATTTGTTGTTTAGTTACTAATTCATGTTCAACTATTTTCAGGACACCATCGACTGTAGCCTGACATGCTCCACTGTCCATGGAATTTCCCAAACAAGAATACTGGAGGAGGTTGCCATCTCCTTCTCTAGGGGCTTTTCCTGACCCAGGAATTGAATCTGCATCTCCTGCATTGGCAAGTGGATTCTTTACTGTTGAGTCACCAGGGAAGCCTAATACTTCATTAAGTAGCTTTAAATATAACATTTGCTGATTTTTTGTTGTTGTTTATAAAACAACAACAAATTCATCCTCATGGTAAAAAAAGAAAAGTGCAGTAAAATGCATGAAAATAAAGCTACTGATAATCTTATGATTTTCAAAAATCCAATTGTTGCAAGAAAAAAAATGGAGCTGGAGATCATGATCACATCCAAGGTCACATCTGAGTCCCTGGGACAGCTGTCAAATGTGGGTTCTTGGCTGACTTCATGCAGGAAAGGATTCAAGAGGGGACCATAGGAAAGTGAAAGAAGATACACACTCTATAGAGAGGGTCTGGGACATCTCAAAAGGCGAGAGTCACCAGGTTACAGGGTTGTCAGTTTTCATGCTGCTGTTTAGCTACTAAGTCATGTCTGACTCTTTGTGACCCCACACTGTAGCCTGCCAGACTCCTCTGTCCACAGGATTTCTCAGGGAAGAATATTGGAGTGATTTGCCATTTCCTTCTCTAAAAGAATCTTCCTGACCCAGGGATGGAATCCAGGTCTCCAGCATTGACAGGTGGGTTCTTTACCACTAGCATCACCTGGGAAGCCTGTGTATATCTTAGCTTGACCAAAAAGTTTGCTTGGATTTTTCTGTAGGAAGTTATGAACCCAAACAAACTTTGTGGCCAACACGATATTTACTTTTTCTACAACAATTCAGAGAAAGTTACATACAGTATGTCATTTAAGTTGAAATTCTCCACAGCACCTTTCTATAAACAGGGAACTACAGTGCTTCCTGGTAGCTCAATGTTAAAGAATCCATCTTCCCATGTAGGAAACACAGAAGATGAGGGATCATTTCTTGGGTTGGGAAGATCCCCTGGAGAAGGAAATGGAAACCCACTCTAGTATTCTTGCCTGGAAAATCCCATGGTTGGAGAAGAATGATGAGCTACAGTCTACAGGGTCACAAAGAGTCCGACATGACTTAGTCACTAAGCACAACTATAGTGCAGTAAGTCAAGGAATTTTAATATTCATAAGAATATTATCTAATCAATAGCCCATATTCAAATTTCACCAATAATCTCAATAATGTTCTTTACACTGACCTTATTTCCAGGCTCTAAATCATATTATACCTTGAATTTAGTACCATGATAGGACTCACTAGGCCTTTTAATCCGAAACTGCTTTGCATCTCTTTTTTTGTGTTTCATCAAATAGTTTAAAAAATACAAACAGCATTGGACTGTTCCTTACTTGAATCTCCTCACAATTAGATTTGGGTTACTAGCTTGTCAAGGATACAACAAAGTACTAGATACTACAGAATATTGATTTCCCATTATTAGTCATATTAACTTGGATCATTTGGCTAAAGTGTGTCTTCCATGTTGATTTAAATTTTATTTTTCTTTTTGAAAAAATGCTTTAGTGAGGAGATGGTTTGAGTCTATCTAAATATCCAGTTCCTCATCAAATGTTTGCCTCTGTTGATAATTCATGCCGAAATAATTGTCTATGATGATTACAAAGTGGTGATTTTTCTAATCCCACCATGCTTTCTACATTTATTAGCACTTTTTGTGCTATAAGATAGAACTTTCCTTTCATTATATTTGTCTATTTATTTGTCTATTTATGTGTTCCTTACAAAGAAAAGGCAGAGGAATCAGATATCAAATTGCCAACATCTGTTGAATCATAGAAAAAGCAAGAGAGTTTCAGAAAAACATCTCCTGCATTTTCGACTGTGCCAAAGTCTTTGTGTGGATCACAAAAAACTGTAGAAAATTCTTCAAGAAATTGGAATTCTGGACCACCTTATTTGCCTCCTGAGGAACCTGTATTCAGGTCAAGAAATGTCAGTTAGAACCAGACATGGAACAATGGACTGGTTCCAAACTGGGAAAGGCGTCCCTCAAGGCTGTGTATTGTCACTCTGACTATTTAATTTATATGCAGAGTACATCATGCAGAATGCCAGGCTGGATGAAGGACAAACTGGAATCAAGATTGCAGGGAGAAATATCAATAACCTCAGATATGCAGATGACACCACTCTTAGTGAAGAGAAACTAAAGAGCCTCTTGATGAAAGTGAAAGAGGAGAGTGAAAAAGCTGGCTTAACACTAAACATTCAAAAATGAAGATAATGTGATCTGGTCCTACCACTTCATCGCAAATAGATGGGGAAACAATGGAAACAGTGAGAGACTTTATTTTCTTGGACTCCAAAATCACTGCAGATTGTGACTGCAGCTATGAAATTAAAAGACTTGCTCCTTGGAATAAAAGCTGCGACAAACTGAGACAGCATATTAAAAAGCAGAGACATTACTTTGCCAGCAAAAGTCCGTCTAGTCAAAGCTATGGTTTTTCCAGTAGTCATGTTTGGTTGTGACAGTTGGACTATAAAGAAAACTGAGCACCAAATAACTGTTCCTTTCGAACTGTAGTATTGTAGAAGACTCTTGAGAGTCCCTTGGACTGCAAGGAGATCAAACCAGTTAATCCTAAAGGAAATCAGTCTTGAATATTCTTAAGAAGGACTAATGCTGAAGCTGAAATACCAATACTTTGGCCACCTGATGGGAAGAACTGACTCATTGGAAAAAACCCTGATGCTGGGAAAGATTGAAGGCAGGAAGAGAAGGGGACCACAAAGGATGAGATGGTTGGATGGCATCTCTGACTTGATCGAGATGAGTTTGAGTATGCTCTGAGAGTTGGTGATGGGCAGGTAAGCCTGGTGTGCTGCAGTCCATGGGGTCTCAAAGAGTCAGATACAATTGAGCAATTGAACTGAACTGAACTCTCAGTAATAAATCATGGATTTTTTTACTTACAAGATGAATATTTTATGGCTTTTTCAGGTAACTTTCTTTCAGATAGAGTTTTCCTGAAGTTCATGGATGAAATTCAGCCAAGTTACTTTCCAGAAAAGCCAGGTTTGGAACTTCTATCACTTGTGTACTGAAATGCTTCGTGGTCGTGGTTTAGTCACTAAGTTGTATCTGACTCTTGTGACTCCTTGTGTTGTAGCCTGCCAGGCTCCTCTGTTCTTGGGATTGTCCAGGCAAGAATGGGTAAGTGGTTTGCCATTTCCTTCTCCAGGGGATCTTCCCGATCCTGGAATTGAACCTGGATCTCCTATACTGGAGGCAGATTCTTTACCGACTAAACTATAAAGACATTCTTAAAATGCGTACCTCACTTATTTTCTGGTATTTGAGAGTGATCAATACAATGAGTGAAACATGGAAATCGATGGACATTTTATTTACTAACAAATTGCAAGTCATTTTTTTTTTGTTCATACTTACATTAGTATGCTTACTTTTGTCTTTTTTCTTCTGGACTATTGATATTTTTCTGACTGATTTTTAAAGGATGTGTACTTTGACATACAATTAAAATATCTTTTCCTGCCAATCATACTTGTCAATATTTACAAAAGGTCCTGCAGCTCAGGAAGTTTCTCTAACCCTCCTTTTAGAAAATTATCAAGAGGATGGCCAGACTCCAATCTACCTGTCTGAAACCCAACCCCTGGTATCTTATTTGTTGTTTGCAACCTGATTTCTTGTGCAGACAGAGGCCTCTGTTGGCACGTCACCTGACTGCTCATTTGTGCTTTACCCCTGGACAGTGTAACTCCAATTAGCTTCAACTCTGTTCTGTAGCCTGAGGATAAGTCCTGTTTTAAGTCCCTTATTCCCTCAAGGTACAATAGCCTTGGGTTCTGCCTGTCTTGAAGGGAAATTCTGACAAGTAGAAGATACATTTCGAAGAACACACATCGTATTTACATTCCAACCAAACCTGTGGTGCTTCATTTAGATTAGAAGTTCTCAGCAAAGAAGTTCTCTGAGAGCTTCTCAGGTGGTCAGCAAGATCAAGATAGTTCTCATAATAAAATTAAGATTCCATCTTTCTCCTTCACTCTCATTCTTTCACAAGTATACAGTGGAATTTTCCAGAGGCTATTTGATTTCTGATATGGCAACAAATTGGAGATAAAACACATATGAGAACCCAGCCATCTTCTGTTCAATCACTAAACAGAACTACAAAGTGTAAAACAATGATACTCTTCTCACTGGAATTGGCTTTAAAAAAAAAAAAAAAAAGTAGTCATTCTGCATTAAAATATGCTGCTAACATTAGTGGAGAAGGCAATGGCACCCCACTCCAGTACTCTTGCCTGAAAAATCCCATGGATAGAGGAGCCTGGTAGGCTGTAGTCCATGGGGTCGCTAAGAGTTGGACACGACTGAGCGACAACTTCCCTTTCACTTTTCACTTTCATGCACTGGAGAAGGAAATGGCAATCCACTCCAGTGTTCTTGCCTGGAGAATCCCAGGGATGGGGGAGTCTGGTGGGCTTCTGTCTATGGGGTTGCACACAGTCGGACACGACTGAAGTGACTTCGCAGTAGCAGCTAATGTTAGGATTTAATTGATTTTTTACATTTATGTATTTTTTTATTTTTATTTTTTTTCTTTATTTTTTTATTTTTTATTTTTTAATTTTTTAAATTTTAAAATCTTTAATTCTTACATGCGTTCCCCAACATGAACCCCCCTCCCACCACCCTCCCCACAACATCTCTCTGGGTCATCCCCATGCAACAGCCCCAAGCATGCTGCACCCTACGTATTCATATTTTTAATAAATTAATTTTTAAGTTTAATATCTAACATGTTAAATGTAAAACCCACATGAGTGAATGAAATTAACAGTTAGGATTTTAAAATGAAAAACAATTCTGTCACCTTTCTGCTGAAAAGCCATCTATAACTACATTACAGATATAAATTCTTAGTAAAATTGTTAGGACTCTACGCTGGGTGAACTGACTTATGCCTGCACAAGTAGCCTCTACTCAACTCACTTTCTCTCTGGAAGTGCTATTTACACTGGTCTTCTTTCAGATCCTCCAAGGAGCCAGTTTCTCTTCAACTAGAGGATCTTTACAGATGTTCCCTTCGTCAGGAACACCCCCCTAATGTCTTGCATGGCTATCTCATCTCTCTTCCTTGGAGATACCATTTCTGGATTACTGTCCTGTCTTTAATTATGCTTTCTCTCTCTCTCTCTCTCTTTTTTTTTCTTTTAACACCTTTTCCAAATAGACCTTGTTAATTTAATAAGCATATATCAGGGAACACAATGACTTGAAGAAAACAAGTTCTTGGGCATGGCTGATACTCCCTGAGTAACTGTACTGCTTTACTATTCACTGCTCTCTCTGGTTTCCCATTCTTTTCCCAAATCTGAGGAAGAGATACTTCATTCTCTTATCAGTTTCATCAAAATTTCATATTAAAAAAATTTTTTTTTGTAATGTTATGCTGTGCTTAGTCATTTAGTCATATTCAACTGTTCCAACCCTATGGACTGTAGCCCTGGGAATTCTCCAGGTAAGAATACTGGAGTAGGTTGTCATGCTCTCCTACAAGGGACCTTCCCAACCCAGGGATCCAATCCAGGTCTCCCACATTGCAGGCAGATTCTTTACCATCTGAGCCACCAGGGAAACCCAAGAAATACTGGAGTTTTTGTAATATTAGCTATGGTTAATGAGAAAGTTCTAAAATTCCCCCACAGTTGATGCCCTCTATATAGTCTTTCTAAGTATATTTATTTATTTACACTGAATTACAAGTACCTAGAGACAGGAACAAAAAATACATACATATATATATATATATATATATATGCAAACACACATATATATATATGCAAACACACACATGCCCACACAGAGTCATCATACACACAAATACTTAGAAATACAAGTTATCCTATCTAAGATCATGTCATCTGGTCCCATCACTTCATGGCAAATACATAGGGAAACAATGGAAATAGTGACAAACTTTATTTTCTTGGGCTCTAAAATCACTGCAGATGGTGACTGCAGCCATGAAATTAAAAGATGCTTACTCCTTGGGAAAAAAAAAAAAGAAAAGAGCTATGACCAACCTAGACAGCATATTAAAAAGCAGAAACATTACTTTGCCAACAAAGGTCCATCTAGTCAAAACTACGGTTTTTCCAGTTGTCAAGTATGAATGTGACAGTTGGACCATAAAGAAGGCTGAATGCCAAATAATTGATCTTTTTGAACTATGGTGTTGAAGAAGACTCTTGAGAGTCCCTTGGACAGCAAGGAGATCAAATGAGTCAATCCTAAAGAAAATGAATTCTGAATATTCATTGGAAGGACTAATGATGAAGATGAAGCTCCAGTATTTTGCAGCTTCACCTGATGTGAAGAGTCAACTCATTAGAAAAGAGCTGATGCTGGGAAAGATTGAAGACAGGAGAAAGGGATGACAAAGAATGAGATGGTTGGATGGCTTTACTAACTCTATGGACATGAGTTTGAGCAAACTCCAAGAGATGGTGAAGGACAGGGAAGCCCGGCGTGCTACAGTCCATGGGACTGCAAAGAGTCAGACACTACCAAAGAACAATAACAACAAGTGATGATTTGCAATCATTTATGTATAAAAATCTAAATACTGACAATATGCCATTTGTGTTTAGACCTGTTTCCATTATGATCATTATGAAGCATTTGTTAATTGACAAGTGAAGTCAATGAAAATTTGTAACGGATAAGCCTGGGATACTATGATTAAGAAAGGGTAATCAGATGTGCCAAAATTCTTGCTGGATTTTTCACTTCTGAAATAAATAGGTAGTTTAAATGGACCTATAAAAGAAGACATGGCTTAGAAGATTGAAAGGAGGGAGTAAAGCCACTGGAGGACACATTTTATTAAAGCCATGATTAAAGATGCAGAGAATTCTCTGATTTGTTTGTAGATATCTCAGGGTACTTGGAATTGACTAGGATTTCTACACTTAGAAATTATATGGAAGTATCAGACAAGTAGATCAACTGCCACCACAGAGAGTTACAGGTCCACTTTGAAGAAGAAAATGTCAGTTTTCAACCCTCTTTCTTTCTGTTACACTCCTCAGTTTTTCATTCAAGAAGGCATATGCAGACAGAAACTTCAGTGCTTTTATGGTATCTGAAGTCATTTTAATCATGGAAGAAGATTTGCCAAACCCATTTCTATTAAGGTATACATAACTTTGGTACACATTAACTTCTAGAAAAAAATTTGTTTTGAAAAGCAGACTTGATGAATACCTGAGGGGTGTATGATTGCTATAAAAGATGATGGTAATAGCAAATAAAACTCTAGTGACAAGTTCTTCCTAACTCTCTCAAATGACATATACAGGTACTATTCTTCATCCTTTGCTTTCTACAGTACAGAACTTTAACCAAGTGGCAGGCAAACACACTACTTGTGAACTGAGCATAATGATATGTTTGCTCAAACTGCTTTCTGTACGTTATAGGTCCTATATGGTAGTAGGAAAAGGTTTTTGAGTCCAGCAGAAGTCAGAGTGAGTCCTGCTTCACTCCCTTCCCACCTTGAGCTCTCTACATTCTCACTGATACTGTTTCCTCATCTGGAAATGAAAATAATAGATACTTGTGAAAATTAGAGATGACAAAAATGCACATAGTGGGCACTTGTATGTTAGCTAGTTTGAGGGATATTATAATTGTACAATAGATATCACAATTACATAAATGTGACTGATCAATAATTATAGATCTTTATATACAGCATCTGATTCTGCCTCTGTACATAACATATTAGATATATTATGCGTAGCATATATACTGCCCTCATTTCCTTTTCTGTATTTGTTCATCTAAGCTGTCTATGCAGTTACAACATTTCCCAATCAGAAGGGACAGTGGCCACAGACACTGGGAAGGTCATCTTTGTGCCTACCACCTGCTGTCAGCTCTATGTTTAATCAAATTCAAGGTCCATGTTAAATAAAACTTCCTCCTTGATATTGTTATCAATATCATCCGTTGGTTGTAACACTGGATTCCCACAACACCTTTTCACGTGTCTATTTTATTTTGATAATTGAATACTTTTTAATTAACCTGTTTCCCATGTTACAATTTTCATTTGCCATCCTCCAAGTAAACTCTAATCATTTTGAAAACAGGGAGTATGTCATACTTCTTTCATAACTCATAATGTCAAGGGAAATACCTGCATATGAAAGATACTTCAAAATATTTGTTGAATTTTATTGAAATGAATCTGCTAGGAATGAGAATGACACTGACATTACTCTCCAATCACAAGCTGGCCCTCTTTTCACTCCTACCTCTGCTGGCTCTGTACCTAGTCAGTGACCCACATGCATTGGCCATTGGTTTTGTGATTGTGCCATCATGCCAGAATAGAAAGAACTTGTTTTTTCTCATGTTCAGTACAATCGGCTCTCCTATTCTGAAGTGGAATAAGTTTCCTGGTATGATTGCTTTTGAAGAGGAAAATTTCTATGAGAAAAAGCTGGAAAGAGTTCACTCCTGCTCTAACTGCATTTTTTAATCATCACTGTTTGCCCCTCCAGTGCGTCTGCCCATTTCCAAAGCCAGGCTTGTGATTTTGATGCACCATCATGGCTAAATACAGTATATCATTTCAGCAGGCTCTTCACATTGTGTTATTGTTAATGATGCTTTTTATTTACCAGAACCATAGGCAATATGATATAACTCTCATTCAGTGAGCCCAGCAGGAGACTTTTTAAAAGTGTAATGCATTTGCTCTAATGTCTCTGATCAGGTGGATCCAGGCTGGAAGAACTCCAAGTCAGATAATTACATTTTTGCTACCTATAATTTCCACCACCTTTTTGAGAGCTTGTCGCATACTTCTCTTTTCACACTTCAAACGCATGTGGTGTTTGCTGAACACTATTTTAAAAAGAAAATAAAATCAGCCAGTCTTAACATCCAGGAGGTAAGGAAAAGTTATGGAGAGGTTAATGGAGAGGTCAGAATAGATGCTTGAAGGGACATCCTTGAACTTTGTCTTTATTTTTCTTCATTTCTTCAAAATCCATATCCTTTTTTACCCTTTTGTCATGACCTCATATTGTCTCACTTTTAGACAAACAACATTCGCATGCTATTATGGCTGTCCCAATAATAAAAGGAAGTGATCTAGTAGGATTATCCTTACTGAAGCACACACATTATTCTTCATAACTTGTCCAGAGGAATTTAAACTTTATACATGAAAACTACTGGAAGGAGCAAGGTGTCACACAAGGGGACTGATTTCCAAAGGCTGGAAATGAGAGACTGTGTCCTGTGAAAAAAAGAGATCCTCCCTGTGGGGAGTGCAGTGCATGCACCTAAATTCCCTCTCATGCTTACATGCTGGAACTCCACTGATTTTCAAGGTAAAAGGAAATACTAGATTCTACATTTCATTGTCTCTAATAGGTTACATTAGCATACAAGGCTCTTTGCACAGAGGTATGACAGGGTCAGGAAGAATGTTTTTAATGTGTCTAATAGAAGAGTTCTTAGAGGCAACCGGTTTTTAAAGAGTAAAATCACCTCAAGTCAAATGATGAAGGTGAATGACTAAACTGAGTAATAATATCTGAGTACAAAAAGGTACTACCTTGAGATTCATAAAGTAAGACTAATTTTCAATCCTGCCTGATAGAATTAGAAAAGACGCCATGGCAGGTTATCAATCCTTGTATCATAGTTACATGAAGGGACAGCTTTTAAAGGTAAACTCTTCCTTCAGTGAGTAATGCCCATTTCAATATTGTGTCATACTTTGGTTTTTAATGGATATACATGATGTGCTGTTACTCCTTTCATATGTCTCCCTTCCCTTTGGAGGACTTGGGTGCCCACAGCATCCCTATAATCCATGTCAGCCTATCCAGATGCCTCCCCCTCAGAGTCACATGCAGTTCACCATCTAGGCAATTGCTCAGCTGACAATGAGAGCAGACCAGTGTAATGAAGGAGCCCAGCATGTATTTATGGAACATCAATTTAATTTTTAATATTATAGCTGTCAATGTTATCTGGTATAGGCTTTATTTTATATGTTTTCCCTTTTCTCCTTTTTGCTATGCCTTGATTTTGTTAATTCTATGCAGGTTTATGAGGGAGTTTGCTGTAGACTGAATTTGGTCACCTATCTTTGCTTTCCTGATATCACAGTTTAACATTTGGGCTTATATGCAAAATTGCCACTTTTTTTGTTTGTTTTTTTGATTACCTGGTTTAACAGTCATTGCTTGTGAGTTTCACGGATTTCTTGTTGCACTGGCAGTAAATTTGACTCATATTCTCAGTCTAGCATCTTGTGCTTGTAATACTGGTGTGGGTTACTGTG
Source organism: Capra hircus (assembly GCF_001704415.2). Lineage (NCBI taxonomy): Eukaryota > Metazoa > Chordata > Mammalia > Artiodactyla > Bovidae > Capra > Capra hircus. Next base: position 16,595,533 of record NC_030831.1, on the reverse strand, counting down.
ACCTTTGAACACCATCATCCCATGACTTCTGGTATTTCCTAGTTGGTTTTAGAACCACAAAAAACAGCTCATTAATGACATATCTGAAATCTTTGCCTTGAAATGTCTTCCCATTCTACGACTCTCTTTGACAGTCAGAATTCTTCTGAATTTATTTCTACTGCCTTTTCTAATGTCACCATTTGAGTAAATGTCGCCATTTTTTTAAAGCATGATTCACCAGCCTTCCAACTTTGGTCATCACGTTTTCCTTCAGAAGTTGTATCCATGCTTATAGAGTTAGTCCTACTAGACTAACTGTGACTAAATAGTCCTAGTACCACCACTAGTTCTACTATTCTACTAGTTTACTATCCTCTAGAGCAAGGGCTGAGGAAGTTTTTAAATAAGACCCCAGATAGTAAATGTATTATACTTTGTGGGCTGCATCAGGTCTTTTTCGGTCAATCTTTTGCTTATTATTATTTGTATTTTTTTGTTGTTGTTGATTTATTATTACAACTCTTTGAAAATGTTAAAAAAATGTGGTATAGGCCATTCAAAAAAATTGTACTGATTCTTGTACTAAATACCAAAGGAAGGAAAAATAATGGATTCTTATTCTGTATATAGGTCAAGAAGACTGAGGAGAGATGACGAATCATTGCCATTAAAAATTAAAGAGATAAAATGGTGACTTTAGAATAAGTAATTTTACTAGGAAAATTACTTTTTTAGTAAATTCAGTTACTTTCTAACTTTTTTGTTTTGTGTGACTTTTCTTTTTATCTTCTGCTTCAAACGGAGTCAATATACCCTTGGCCTTCTACAAAGAATTTAAATAGTCCCAAATGCCTGTTATTTTCTTTCATATCAAGTGGAATGTGTTTGTAGTTTCTCCTTAGAGAATAAACCCATCTTGAGTTGACTTGTATTTGGACTGGACTTCATGAATAGGCTGTGTTGAATAAGGCACTTTACAAGCCATGAGATAAGACAACCTTTCAAAATGCTTTTCACACTCTTGGTGTTCCCCCTCTTCTCAAGTTACTATTTTAGATCTTGAAGGGTTTTTTTTTCTCTTTGCAAATTCGTATTTAATGGAAGATATTAACAGCATAACCTGTATTATCTGTCACTTGGCTTAGGCATATTGGCAGAAAGATCTTTTGGAGAAGTCTTTGCAGAAGAGAAAATGCAACAAAGTGGAAGAAAAGAGGGATGCAGGACTGTCCTGAGAAGGAGATGGGGAAATGTTCAGCAAACAATATATGACCAAGCATTTGCTTCTCTGAAATTTCTTCAAGAATCTCCATTTCTTAGTAAGGATTACTGGTTACAAACTATCATAAATTTACTGCTATCCAGAACAGTGAAGCCCAGGAAGGACCATGACATTCCAAAGACACTTTTGTGTCTTTGTAGCTATTGAAAGAGCCAAAGACAGTCTACCACCAATCTGCTACCTGGGAAATCTCTGCTGTTCTCCACCAAATTCAGGAAAAAGAATAACCTGGTAAAGAAAGATTTTCCTTCTTAATTTATTGAATAAATAAGCCAGAAAACACACCCAGACATACCCAAGCAGAGGGAGAAATTTTCTTGGCTCGTGAAACATCTCCAAAGAATAAAAATATGAATTTATATTACTAAATTTCCAAGGACATGCATGTGGTAAAATAATGGAGGCATGTGACTGAAAAGGGATTCTGATTTTTACAATATGGGGTAGGCAATTTGAAGAGCTCATTTGAAATTTCTAAGACTATATATTCAGTGTTTATTTCAATAATTTGAGTTATATGTTACCATTTTAAAAATTCAACTAGTGTTTCAGGCTGTCTTTCAGTTTTCTGTGCTTCTTTTGGTACCTAGCATAGGACTTGTCCATTGCATAGATTCAAGGTGATATGTTGAAAAATTGATTAAATTTTATTCCAAAGCTATGCTTGAACTTCATAAATCTCTTCCATCTCAAATTTGTTGTTCTGAATACATGAAAAATAAAAAAGGCGATGTACCCTACTTTGCCCTGCCTCAGTCATTCATTGTCCTTGCATCAAGTACAGAGATTTATTTTGTTTAATCAGCCCCAATCAAACCATCTCTCTAACCAATTAACCTTTCAGGTTATTTCCCTCTTATTTCTGAAAATTTGTCTTCAGCTGTCTTATTCCAAGGTGTTCAGAAAGAGCCGAAGTGATACAGTGGGGTAGTGTAGCAAACAGATGGAAAAGGGAAAAAGGTGGTAATTTAATTAGTAGAAATATGAAGACTACCATATATCCTCCAACTCTGACACTGTAAACACACACACACACATAATCTTCCTTATAGTTATCTGTCCTGAAATTCTAACCAATAGACAGATATTCATGCATTTAGAACGCTCACATCTCAGGTCCTAATCAGGTGAATAATACCTAGAAAATACATTGTCAAGCAGGTTGAAGCTAAAGGGAGAAATACTGCAGACATTTCACAAGTTATAAGACAGAGGAATGGAGTGGGGACTTGGCAATATGATAAAGTATTCCTTTTGTTGATATTCCCTCATTAAATGTATCTTATGACAACATGTTTTAAAATATTAGGCATTTGCAATGTTTTCTGGTATCCATTTAGCACAAATGGCATTAAAATGAAGTTGCTCAGTTGTGTTCCAAGTCTGCGACCCTATGGACTGTAGCCTGCTAGGCTCCTCTGTCCATGAGATTTTCCCAGCAAGAATACTAGAGTGGGTTGCCATGCCCTGCTCCAGGGATTCTTCCTGACACAGGGATCAAACCTGCACCTTCAGTGACTCTGCATTGCAGGCCGATTCTTTACCCCTGAGCCACCAAGGAAGTCCTCAAAATGTTACATATTAAAATGTGTGTGTATGTGTGTGTGTGTGTGTGTGTGTGTGTGTGTGTATTTTAATTAGTGAAAAAAGGTAATGTAAAAGGAACAGAAGCAGCCTTCCTGGTTTCATAACTATTTTGAAGAAACAGTACAATATGCTTTTTTAAAAAGACCCAATAAAATGGCATTTCTCTATGTTTGTATGACGTGAGGTCACTTTGCTCCATAACTTAAAGCTAAAAATTTTAGATTTAAATTTTTAAAGCTTTCAAATTTCTGTCTGCATTGACAATCTCACCACTCTGAGACATTCCAACTTAGTTTATCTTTGTTTCATGGTTAGACGTTTTTGTTGGGAATTCTAAACCTTTGGGAACATAATAAAGACGGAAAATCCAGGGAGCATTCTCTTTCATGATAGCAAAACTCCAAGATGATGCTCATCAAATAATTGTGAGCCTTGAAAAACATTAAAAAGTCACAGTTTTCAATGATATGTAGAATAATTCAATCTAACATAAGCATTATATCTGTGGTAGATAATTTTCAGCAGTAAAATGCCATCGTCTCTCTTTAACTTGGGGGTGTTGGAGGTTTTTGTCTCCATTTCACCAGACAGAGTACAAAACATTGTGACATGCTTAATATTTCTTCTGCCAAGATGTCCACTCCGATTCCTCACCCTTTACAGAGTTGTTGATTTCATCCTGCATTTAGCTGCCAAAAAAGCGATTGCGTGTGCAGCACCAGTAACAAAGTGAAAATGAATTATGCATCAGAAGAAACTGCATTTGAGTAAAAAAACTTAGACTTCAGCATCTTCAAATTGCAATATGATTTAAGAAGGAATACATTTAAGGAGATAGCAATGGACTGAGGTGAAGGGGTCAGCATTGGCCCGGTTTAATATAATTTAGTTTTCAATTATTTATTTTTTAAAGAGCTACTAAGCACACTGAATCTCTTTAATGGCAATGTCAAAAGTATGGAGACTGGAGAAAAGCCATGAATAATAGTGACAGATTGTTATGCATGGTAATGTTATAGGGCTTCTGCAAAGGGAAGCGTTCACTGGAGCAGGGAGAACCGACAGGGAGCAGCCTGCTGTGAAAGCAGGGATGTGGCTCCTTTCCCAGGGCTGTGAGGACAACTGAACTCCACTTCCCCTGACATCTAACAGGCTTTGTCAAAGAGGCCATTAAACCAGTATGTCTATATGAATCCTGTATTCCTCTTTTGACAGGTGGAACATATAATTGCTTGTTTAAATTGTCCACCTTTAATTTTATTGACAGTAAAAAAGATTCAGTAAATCTTTCCTTACACATTTTAAGAAACCATGCAGTGACTAGAACAGTAAAAAAGTGCCTTGAAAACATGGGGCAACAATTTGCACATCCTTCAGGAAACTAGTCATCAAGGGAAGAGATTAGAACCAAGAGTTCAAAATATAGACTATATAAATGTTGAAGAATCAGGTGCAAATGAAAATCATTTATTAATATACAGGAAGAAGGAAAGGATCGTAGTAAAGCAGAAGAAGCTGGTCTCAAATTAGGGATTCCCATGTTTACTAATCAATTTGCCAAGAGTTCTTCTCCCCTCAGCCCATTATTCACATTTACTCTTTGACAAAAACATCACTGACTGAGAAGAAACCCTCAACACTGTGGTGTTTCTCACCTATGGGACAGCACTTCACTTCTCCAGTAACCACTCTCACTTGGGTAGAGCAAATCTCTGGCTCTGCTGAGTAGTCACTCTGCCACACCTACAGAGTGCTTTGGACACTAGAGGTATTAGGATTTTCATTCTCTCCCATTTCCATACCGTTCCTTACTCCTCCTTCTCTGTTTCAGAACAACTTGCCACACCAGCCTAGTCTTTCCTGGCTCAGTGCCAAGTAACAAAGGCAGTGTCATATGGAAAAAAAAGAAAACAGAATTGGAAGGCAGGAAACCAGATTTCTAGTCTTGGCTCCTACATATTTATTTAGACAACTTTAAGACTTTGTTTCTTCAACTTTTAACTGAACAGATTGGTTAAATCAGTGGTTTAAAAGCATATACATACACACTATACTCATACACACACATGCACACAGACATACACATATATAGGTGTACATATATATCCTTTTAGTAACAAAAATGTTCATCTTTTCAAAGTGTTTTTTGTTTTTTGTTTTTTGTTTTTTGTTTTTTTTTTTTTCAAAATCCCCAAGTATTGTGATAGGAGTAGAGGCAAGAATGAGGAGGAGTGGTGCTCAACATCCTTCCCATTCCTAACTGTACTTCCTGAGAGTTCCATAGGACAGAACAATAGTCTCCTGGGACTTCCCTGAGTTTCAAAGAGCAGGCATGAACAGTCACAAATTAGGGAACTCTCTGTCCTAATATCTATAGGCTGGCACAGTTTCTTGCAAGCTATCAACTTCTTGGGTTTCCTGCATACTATAAAACATTTTACTCCTAACCATTATTATCTTAAGCTCCATTCTACTACCATCCATACTTGTTCTTTAAGCAAAACATGGTGAGGAAAAAAAGCTAAAAGTAAAGAAATATTAAAGAAGAATGTTTATCCAGAATGAAAAGTTTTCCTTTACCTTTCCAGTTCTCGATGATCTAATCATTAAACTGACATAAGATAGATTCACAGGAAAAACAAATTAATGTTGCCTGTATGAGGGTTCTATTAGAACACGAAGCCCACACGTGGTCAAATAATCCAGGCTTCTGTGCCTTTTTGAGTTAAGGAGAGGGAGTTGAAGTTAAACATTTTGAAGGGGAAGAAAGACAATTTACATGAAAATGTGAAGAGCAAAGAGTAAGCAGTTGTTTACCATACCATTCAGGGACAAAGGGACACAGAATTTGTTTTGAACAAACAGGCGTTGTTAGTTTATCCAGTAGACCTGAGCTAGTTCTAGATAGCTATCCCTACTGAAGGTTCTCTTCCTGTTCTCTTTTATAAATTGTTTTCAGGCAGTTAAAGGAAAGGTAAAAGCTCTTCCTGAATCTTTTGTTTCTTAAAAATAATCAGCCTAAAAAAATCCTGATGCCAGTGAGAAATATTTGGAGGTGGTAAAGTTTCCCCCCTTTATAAGAGGAAGGAGAAGTGGGTAAAGGGTGCATCCATTTACCACTTCACTATGGATCAAGTGCCAGGCGCAAGTGACAGGCCACAGAAAGTATTTATTTCAATTTCTTTTTCACAATTATGCATGAAGAAGGCAATGGTTTTATGTTTTTCATATATTCTGTTTTGGGGGAAGATTGCCAAATATGTGGTACTTAAGCCAAGTCCCCCCGAAACTGAGTTCCTCCATTTTATGCTTAACCACTATATCTAAAACTTTTTATTCTCTTTCTTATAATGTAAGCATTGCCCTCAAAATTGATAAGTATCAAAGAAAAGGGGAGATTGAAAACAAGAAGGACCCTCTGGGGGCATCCTGGGAACAAAATCCCCTCCATATACCCCATTTCTTGCCTGTAGAAAAAAGCTGTAGTCTCCTGGGTCTTCCCTGAGTTTCAAAGAGCAGGCACAACAGTTACAAGTTAGGGAGGTGAACAAATGCAGAGAAAGGAAAAGCAATGACAATAGTTCAGTGATAAAAGAAAGTTCTAGTTCCTTCTCAAGAGATGTACATAACAATCTCAGGAATATCTTTGAGTTCTTCAGAAATTAAACCTCCTGCCTTCTACCACCCAGGTGCAGGACACTGAGTCTAAAAGCATAGAATCTAGAATGGCTGGAACTGGAAGTCTGATGAAGGAGATTCCTGAAACACCATCCTGTTATTTCAACACCCATCCTGCAGCCGTCATGTTGTAGCCACACGTTCTGGGAAACAAACTCACTTAGAAGGACAATACAGATAGTGGAGTTCAGTTTATTACACTGGTGGGCCCAGCACAGAGTCTCCTGTTAGCCAAGGCTGACCAGTTTTTCTGGAAACCTTATATACCCTAGTTGTACATGACCAAACTAAGATCATGGCCTCTGGTCTCATCACTTCATGGCAAATAGATGGGGAAACAACGGTGGATTTATTTTTTCTGGGCTCCAAAATCACTGCAGATGGTGATTGCAGCCATGAAATTAAAAGACACTTAAACCTTTGAAGGAAAGTTATGACTATCCAGACAGCATATTAAAAACCAGAGACATTACTTTGCCAACAAAGGTCTTTCTAGTCCCAGGGATGGCAGAGCCTGGTGGGCTGCCGTCTATGGGGTTGCACAGAGTCAGACAGGACTGAAGCGACTTAGCAGCAGCAGCAGCAGCAGTCAAGGCTATGCTTTTTATAGTGGTCATGTATGGATGTGAGAGTTGGACTATAAAGAAAGCTGAGTGCCGAAGAATTGATGCTTTTGAACTGTAGTGTTGGAGAAGACCCTTGAGAGTCCCTTGGACTGCAAGGAGATCCAACCAGTCCAAAGGAGATCAGTCTTGCGTGTTCATTGGAGGGACTGATGCTAAAGCTGAAACTCCAATACTTTGGCCACCTGATGCGAAGAGCTGACTCATTTGAAAAGACCCTGATGTTGGGAAAGATTGAGAGCAGGAGGAGAAGGGGATGGCAGAGAATGAGATGGCTGGATGGCATCACTGACTCGATGGACATGGGTTTGGGTAGACTCCAGGAGTTGGTGATGGACATGGAGGCCTGACATGCTGCAGTTCATGGGGTTGCAAAGACTAAGATACGACTGAGTGACTGAACTGAACCGACACCCTCCTCCCCAAATTCCCTGAAACTAGTCTGAACAAATTAAAAGAAATATACAATCAAAATTAAGTTGTGATTAATATGCCTAGGTAGTTAACAGTGGACAATTATCAATAGGCCTGTGGTAATACCGCAATAAGCATAATAGAATGCATGATTCTATTTGTTTACACAGAATAATTAAAGTATTCTTTTAGGGGTCTGGAGAATCTAGGTACGAGCACTGGGGCTCTTCCTTCCAGTCTCCACAGATATTGGACATATAGCTCAAAGTCCACAGTGCAGCTCAAGATGGAGTCCTGCTTTCAAAATGGAGCCTGTTCTGTCTGTTTCCTCCTTCAGCCACACCCAAATACTGCCTTTAAAAACACTTTCCTAAAAACCATGGGGAGGTTGATTCTTTTGAGTAATATGCTCCCCCTCCCCATACTCCTTGTGGTAAGTTGCTTCAGTCATGTCTGATTCTTTGTGACCCGATGGATCACCAGGCTTCTCTGTCCATGGAATTCCCCATACTGCTTGGTGCCCTGCCAATAAAGGCTCTACTTTCCTTTATCACAGCCCAATAACAGTACTTGGCTTTGTTGCATGGTGGGCAAGTGGACCCAAAATTTGGTTCTGTAACAATGCTGAAAAAAAATCTCTACTTAATTGTGAAAATATGTGACAGTAGCAAAAATGGAATTGAAAGCGAAACTAAGTTCTTCATCTCTAAGAAATATGGGGCTCTACTGACTTTTTTAAAACATTTTATTTTGTTTTAGGGTATAGCCAATTATGTGGAGTACATCATGAGAAATACTGTGCTGGAAGAAGCACAAGCTAGAATCAAGATTGTTGGGAGAGATATCAAAAACCTCAGATATGCATATGACACCACCCTTATGACAGAAAGTGAAGAGGAACTCAAAAGCCTCCTGATGGAAGTGAAAGTGGAGAGTGAAAAAGTTGGCTTAAAGCTCAACATTCAAAAAATAAGATCATGGCATCTGGTCCCATCACTTCATGGGAAATAGATGCGAAAAGAGTGGAAACAGTGGCAGACTTTAATTTTTTGGGCCCCCAAATCACTGTAGATGGTGATTGCAGCCATGAAATTAAAAGATGTTTACTCATTGGAAGGAAAGTTACGACCAACCTAGATAGCATATTCAAAAGCAGAAATATTACCTTGCCAACAAAGGTCCATCTAGTCAAGGCTATGGTTTTTCCAGTCGTCATGTATGGATGTGAGAGTTGGACTGTGAAGAAAGCTGAGCACTGAGGAATTGATGCTTTTGAACTGTGGTGTTGGAGAAGACTCTTGAGAGTCCCTTGACTGCAAGGAGATCCAACCAGTCCATTCTGAAGGAGATCAGTTCTGGGTGTTCTTTGGGAGGAATGATGCTAAAGCTGAAACTCCGGTACTTTGGCCACCTCACGCGAAGAGCTGATTCATTGGAAAAGACTCTGATGCTGGGAGTGATTGGGGGCAGGAGGAGAAGGGTACGACTGAGGATGAGATGGCTGGGTGGCATCACCAACTCAATGACATGAGATTGAGTGAACTCCAGGAGATGGTGATGGGCAGGGAGGCCTTGTGTGCTGAAATTCATGGGGTCACAAAGAGTTGGACACGACTGAGCAACTGAACTGAACTGAAAAAAAGGAATTATTCTTACTAAGCAAAAAGAAATATATATATTTATAAGTATGTGGAATACATCTTGAGAAACGCTGGTCTGGAGGAAGCACAAGCTGGAATCAAGATTGCTGGGAGAAAAACCAGTAACCTCAGATAAGCAGGTGACACCACCCTTATGGAAGAAAGTGAAAAAGAACTAAAGAGCCTCTTGAAAGTGAAAAAGGAGAGTGAAATGGTTGGCTTAAAGGTCAACATTCAAAAAACTAAGATCAATCCATCCAGTCCCATCACTTTCTGGCAAATAGATGAGGAAACAGTGGAAACAGTGGCTGACCCTATTTTTCTGGGCTCCAAAATCACTGCAGATGGTGACTGCAGCCATGAAATTAAATGACACTTAAACTTTAGAAATAAAGTTATGACTATCCTAGACAGCATGTTAAAACCAGAGACAATACTTTGCCAACAAAGGCCTGTCTAGTCAAGGCTACAGTTTTTCCAGTGGTCATGTATGGATGTGAGAGCTGGGCTGTGAAGAAAGCTGAGCACCGAAGAATTGATGCTTTAGAACTGTGGTGTTGGAGAAGACTCTTGAGGGTCCCTTGGACTGCAAGATCCAACCAGTACATTCTAAAGGAGAATAGTCCTGGGTGTTCATTGGAAGTACTGATGCTGAAGCTGAAACGCAAGTACTTTGGCCACCTGATGCGAAGAACTGACTCATTTGAAAAGACCCTGATGTTGGGAAAGATTGAGAGCAGGAGGAGAAGGGGATGGCAAAGGATGAGATGGTTTGATGGCATCACCAACTCGATGCACATGGGTTTGGGTAGACTCCGGGAGTTGGTGATGGACAAGGAGGCCTGGCATTGCTGCGGTTCATGGAATCACAAAGAGTCAGACAGGACTGAGTGACTGAACTGAACTGAACTAATACATGTGAGGAAATGAGAGAAAATGCACCTTCATCTTAATCAGTTAATTATTTCTCAGGATACAATGTAACCTGTCAAAGGTAGCTTCAGTTGAGTTAAGGGGGACTTTGGGATCTTCTCTGAATTACTGTTGCCCAAATCATATTCTCCAAGATTCTCTTGAATGACACACTTTTTTTTACCTCTTAAACAGAGCAAATTATTCTACACAATCTGGAGAGTCATTGGGGGAGAGATGCAGCTACTCTTACCCAATGATCACCATCTAGTATTATAACCAGAAGAATGCAATGATCAGATATCACATTGCCAATCTGATTTTTCTGTTCTCTCTTAATAATTCACCCCTCTCCCCCTCCCCTCTCCTTGGACGAAGACCAGGGAAAAGGTTATTAAATATTTGAAATAATTCATGTTTTTTATTTTATTTTTATATAAAACTTTTCCAGAAAGTTTTTCTGCATTTTATAGTATGGGTAGAGAAGCCCCTTCCCAAGTCAGTTTGACATAAGGATCTGCTTGTTAGAGAGAACTTTGTCATTTGAGAGAATCGCAGCTTAAAAAAAAATAATAAAACATAAATAAAATATGGAAAACAAATAAAAATAGACAAATAGAAAGTCACAGTGACAGAAAAACATGTTTCTTGTTACTATTATAAAATTCCTCAATGTGACCACATAATTCATGAGGAGGTTGTGGCATCACCTTCAAAATAGGTAGCCTGTCTTGAAGCATAAATCTGGCCTCCAAATTTGCAGACCACCGCAAAGCCAACCAAAATGTTTGATTTTGTGATGTTGGTTGTCCTTCTCTTGTGATGATATAAATGAAGGATGTTGAATCACTGAAAAACATTAATGCTTATCCAATAAAATACTTAAATTGCAGATTTTAAAGATAAAAGAAAGAAAAAGTATGGAATTTCCTAAACAAAGTCAAATGAAATATCTTCAGTTTAAGAAAATAGGAAGAAAGACAATATAGTGTGTCAGCCGAAAAAAGGTTCACAACCTAAATTTGAGCTGTTTTATTCAGCAGAAAGTTTTTAGACTTAAGCTTGAGAGGCAGCATCTCAAGGAACCCTGAGAGAACTACTCCAAGGAGGTAAAGGATAGAGCCGGGTTTTATATGTTTTGCCAGAAAGGGAAGGTAGTCTGAATATAAAGTTATTGTTAATTAAAATCATTCCTTCTATATCAATCAATCAATCAATCTTCAGGGCTCACCATAGGAAGTAACTGTAATCTGATGGCTGCTAGATTGCAGGTATTCTCCTTTTTGAGCTTCCTTAGGGGTCACCAGATCACACTGGAGGGCTGCAATTGCTGATGATTATGACATCCTTGTTTACTCATATGTCTATAACATCCTTATTTACTGATATGACAGGAAATAATCCATTTTTCAAATACAATACGAAGGATTGCACAATACAATAAAATTACACGAGCATTTGGGTAAAACATATAGCTCTTCCCCTGTTGAAGGTTTTTGATTTTGTTGTTTTTCTCTTGTCTTTCTCTATAAAGAGATTTATTCACATTATCAAAATCTGTTAGACTTACATCTCCACTCCATATGCTAAATCTCACCTGTTCAGATTAGGGACTAGTTTTTATTCTCCAATTACTCATTTTTCATTAAGACAAGGAGAGTATTTATATATTTGTATGGTACAAATCTAGCCAGTCAACAGTAGAATTGATACTAATCACGATGACTTTTAAAGTTACTGAGGCAGATGGTATCTTTGTCAGTGTCCTAAGGATTTCAGAGGTGGAGTCTATGATACTATTGATATAGTGAGGCTGGCCATAAGTGCTGAATTCAACTCCTGAAAATAGATTGTCATGAGATGGCAACATTAGAAAATTTTGTTGTTTTTGGTGCTTGAGGAAGTGATGGGTATGAGGAAGTGTGACAATTTGCCTTTTCTCCTTTGCTCTATCTTTTGAGGGCTTCTTTCATCAGCATATTTAAAAAAAAAATGCTTTGAATGCAGATGGCTACTTCCTGCTGAGCTAGTCAAAGTGCATTACATACATTATCTCTCATTTGTCCTCCTCTAATCCTCAGTGTTTGATAGATGTCAAAGGAATCAAAGGACTGTCCTTTTATTTTTAATTTAAGAAGAGATTGGAGTTACACCAAAGAAAAGTATAGAAGAGTAATTTTTCCAAGATGGCAGTCAACTTTGGAATTCACTTATAATCCAGGAAAAGAAAGGACAAAAAACCGTATTTGATTTCCTTACTATTGTTCACCAGTAGTCTACTTACCTTTTTTCAAAACCTGAAAAGGCTGCTCTTCTTGTTTTTCTTGTTTTGAAGTGGGCTTCTAGTTCATGAAAACTAAACACAAGTGATCTCACTTTCTGGCTGAAAAGATCCTCCTTGTTTGTCCAGCTCTTCTCCATCAGTGGGTACTTAGACCAGAGCCATCGGAGCTCTGAGAGAAAACACACACACAGATGGAGTATCCATGTGAAAGAGGAACATAAAGTCACAGAATTGGGGATTATTTGTTATACCACATATATTTAGTCTATTTTTACTAATACATCCTATTTTACTAATATTTAAACATAATGAAATGATAACCTTCTACTACTTAAAATGTATTTGCAATCAAAAAGTGTGCAAATGAACAAAAAGGTACATCCTCATCAGGCAAATAAGTTAATTCCAATAATGTAGATTTCTACAAATCAATGAAGTAAGTATATGTTGCTGCAGGGTATTATTCCTAGTATTTTTCTATACTAACAGCAATAAATTGTGATGAATTTTCTTGATGTAAAAACAATACATGCAAATTGAAAATAACTATGGAATACAAAGAAAGCACAAATAAGAAGATAAAAGTAATCTATTCCTCCACATCCAGAGAAAACAGCTCTTATTATCTGGGGGCAGTTTATAGCAATTTTTAGAAAACTGAATATTAGTGGTAGTTACCCTTCTTTCTGGTTCCTGCAACAAAAACTAAAAAGGTGAAAAGATACCAGAAAAGAAAGCCATCCACATGTATTCTAGCTCTGACTTGAACATTAGTTCAGACACTACAAAGCTGTTAACATCTCTCTAATTTATTTGTTTGTGGTTGACATTTCTATTTCTGTTGCTCTTCTTAAGATTTCAATTTCATAACCTTTGCTTATGCTTTTATTATTTGTCTCTAAGTTCAATCCACTAAAAACAATTAGCTAGAAGTCAAGTCATCAAATGATTAATTCCCCAAATTACTATTTCACCAATGTTGTAATAGATTAAAGGTGAATCTATAAGAATTTCACCAGGAATACTTGAAAAATATAGTTATAAAAGTTTATTTTACTATCAATAAAAATGCTGACATTTACTTTTCTGTTTTATTCTTCTTTCATGTTTTTTTAGCTTTCGTTTTGCTTAGTCGCTCGGTCGTGTCCAACTCTTTGCAACCACATGGACTGTCTTCCATCAGGTTCCTCTGTCCGTGGGGATTCTCCAGGCAAGAATAATGGAGTGGGTCGCCTTGCCCTTCTCCAGGATCTTCCCAACCCAGGGATTGAACTGGGGATTTCTGCATTGCACGTGGATTCTTTAGTAGCTGAGCTACCAGGGAAGCCCAAGATTTCACTTGTGACTGCCTAATTTTTTCATTTTTTGTTTGTTTTATCAACCTTTATTTTCTTAGCAGAAGAATTATTGTGATTTTCAAGCAGCCTGATACTTTAAAAGTTTGCAATTATATTTAATAAATTTAAAAATTGTGGTTGTAATCATAGTGAGGGTGAGTCAGTCAGTCAGTTCAGTCGCTCAGTCATGTCCGACTCCTTGCAACCCCATGAATCGCAGCATGTCGGGCCTCCCTGTCCATTACCAACTCCCAGAGTTCACTCAGACTCATGTTCATCGAGTCAGTAATGCCATCCAGCCATCTCATCCTCTGTCGGCCCCTTCTCCTCCTGCCCCCAATCCCTCCCAGCATCAGAGTCTTTTCCAAGGAGTCAACTCTTCACATGAGGTGGCCAAAGTACTGGAGTTTCAGCTTTAGCATCATTCCTTCCAAAGAAATGCCAGGGTTGATCTCCTTCAGAATGGACTGGTTGGATCTCCTTGCAGTCCAAGGGACTCTCAAGGGTCTTCTCCAACACCACAGTTCAAAAGCACCAATTCTTCGATGCTCAGCCTTCTTCACAGTCCAACTCTCACATCCATACATGACCACAGGAAAAACCATAGCCTTGACTAGACGGACCTTAGTCGGCAAAGTAATGTCTCTACTTTTGAATATGCTATCTAGGTTGGTCATAACTTTTCTTCCAAGGAGTAAGCATCTTTTAATTTCATGGCTGCAGTCACCATCTACAGTGATTTTGGAGCCCAGAAAAATAGTCTGAACCTGTTCCCAGTTTCCCCATTTATTTCCCATGAAGTGATGGGACCAGATGCCATGATCTTTCTTTTCTGAATGTTGAGCTTTAAACCAACTTTTTCACTCTTCCACTTTCACTTTCATCCAGAGGCTTTTTAGTTTCTCTTCACTTTCTGCAATGAGGGTGGTGTCATCTGCGTATCTGAGGTGGTGGTACTTGTTATTATTTCTGGAAATATTTGCTTCCTCTTTTGAGTGATTAAAATCTTTGTTGGAGCTTTGTGGAAACTATTAATTACCAAGTGAAATTAGTCCAAATGTGTTAGCTAGCACTCAAAATTTAGTAACTTCTAACGTGAGAAGTTTTCTGGCTACTTCCTTGAAATATTTTTGAAATTAAAAATAATTAAATTCAACACTTAAGTAAAATATATTTTAAATTAACATAATCATATTTAGCTAAATTTTAAGTTTAGGTTTATATTTGCATAATTGAAAATTAATTTTTCAAATTCTTTAAATTTAAATAATTTTAACTTAATTATACATTAAAATTAATTTGGTTTTATTGTAATTCAATTTATATAAAGATTTAATATTGATTTGAATCATTAGAAATATAACTTCTCTGCAAATGGTCTAGTTGAGGAATTCAAGAATAAAAGAATTCAAAAATAAAATTTTCAAACATTTAACTTTTAAAAACTCAAAAATCTGTTAAAAAATTCTTACAAGTATAAGAGGTAGCTCAGACAGTCCATGTAAAATGCCAAAATCTTAATAGGAGAGACTTTTCTAGAGAAAAAGTGGAAGCACTGGGAGGAAATTATTGATTGACTCAATGACAGCGTAAAGTTTAGTTGACTGTTTATGACTAAACTTTCTAGAGTTTTGATTTTGTATTATCAAGACATTTGCAGACTTAGATTTTGGCTTGCTTAGGTTAAGCCACCTTGGCCGTATCAGTCTAATGGCCTCTGCATTTAATTTATTTAACAAAATACTGATCTGTTTTATAATTTTATTATGTTTAGCTTATTTCACTATTTTTGTAAATGTTTCAAGCCAAGTATAGTTAATATTCAGAAAAAGTGGATTTAATTATCATTAAATTGAAATTCTTATTAAAACTTCTGGAAACAGCAATTAAAACCATTAGCATATTGTATTCTTGGTTAATGGATTCTTTGTTGAATTGCTTCATTATCTCCTTTCCCAGTTTCCATCACCCTTTAAACTGAAATTTACCACCAAACGCCCAACTATCAAACAAAATAGAGAACAATAGCAGCAACAATGAAACTAGATTGGATTGTTTCAGTTCCTACCTAATAAAACACAACATGGGACACAATGTTTAGACCAGTTTGATAATGCATTACTTAATTGCACAGAACTGCTTCCCATCTAAAGTGAATTGCTTCATGCACTTACTGTTCTCACCTGGTTCTGGAAATTTTGCTCATCATATGTATTCAGCATTCTTGTAAAAGATCCTTTTGTATCTGGTATATATACTGGTAGTTGGGGACATAGGCTCTGTTTATCAGGGGCTTATCATAAATTGTGGAGAAAAAAACAATAAAAAGACATGCAAAATTCTTACATAATGTGTTTTCTATTTTAACTGAAGTTGTTTATGAAGCATAATGAAGAATCAAATATCACTTTTCTTTTATTTTATACTATAAAGAAGTGGGTTTTTTAATTTTTATTTTTACTTTATTTTTCTTTACAATGTTGTATTGGTTTTGCCATACATTGACATGAATCAGCCACGGGTGTACATGAGTTCCTAATCCTGAACCCTCCTCCCACCTCCCACCTCATATCATCTCTCTGGATCATCCCCATGCACCAGCCCCAAGCATCCTGTATCCTGTATTGAACATAGACTGGCGATTCATTTCTTACATGATAATATACATGTTTCAATGCCATTCTCCCAAATCATCCCACCCTCTCCCTCTCCCACAGAGTCCAAAAGTCCATTCTAAACATCTGGAGCCGATTATACAGAGTGAAGTAAGCCTGAAAGAAAAACACCAATACAGTATAGAAAGATGGTAATGATAATCCTGTATGCGAGACAGCAAAAGAGACACAGATGTTCAAATATCACTTTTCAACAAACCCTTCCATCCTCCCGTGTTTATTGACTCCCTTCAGGGTATCATTTCTCCTATGACATCAAGGCATTTTGGACATTTTGCTCCTCTAGCTTGGTCCTTCCTTGGCATCTCCATACTTAGTTTTGTCTTTCTCTTGTTTGAGGATGCTTTTCCTGCTATCCTTCTACTCTAAGATTAGATATCATCATTGTAAACAGGACTTACCTAATGACCCTCTCTAAATTAGCCAATATTCATTCAACTAATCTCTATTATATCACTGTTTTAAAATATGGTTTTGTTGTTTCTGTTCAGTTGCTCAGCCATGTCCAACTCTGTGATGCCAAGGACTGCAATACATCAAGATTCCCTGTCTTTCACTATCTCCTGGAGTTTATATCTGGTATAGATACTATTAGTTGAGGTCATGGGACAGTTGCTAAAACTCACGTCCATTGAACTGGTGATCCCAACCAACCATTTCATCTTTTTCTCTTGCCTTCAATCTTTTCCAGCATCAAGGTCTTTTTCAATGAGTGGGCTCATCACATCAGCTAGCCAAAGTACTGGAGCTTCAGTTTCAGCATCAGTCCTTCCAATGAATACTCATGGCTGATATCATTTAGGACTGATTGGCTTGATCTTGCTGTCCAAGAGACTCTCAAGACGCTTCAACACCACAGTTCAAAAGCTTCAGTTGTTTGTGCTCAGTTTTCTTTATGGCCTAACTCTCACATCCATACATGACTATTGGAAAAATCATAGCTTTGACTAGATGGAGCTTTGTCAGCAAAGTGATGTCTCTGCTTTTTAATATGCTGTTTGGCTTTTATTTCAAGGAGAAGTGTCTTTTATGTTCTTTCCCGCAGTTACCATCTGCAGGGATTTTGTAGCCCAAGAAAATAAAGTTTGTTATTGTTTCCATTTTTTCCCCATCTATTTGCCATGAAGCCGCTGGCCCTTAGTTTTTTGAATGTTGAGTCTAACGCCAGCTTTTTCACTATCCTCTTTCACCTTCATCAAGACAAGAGGATATTTAATTCCTCTTTGTTTTTTTCCATTAGTGTGGTCTGAACCATCAACATATCTGAGGTTATTGATATGTCTCCTGGCAATCTTGATCCCATCTTAAGCTTCATCCAACCCCACATTTTGCATGATGTATTCTGCATATAAGTTAAATAAGCAGGATGACAACATACAGCCTTGAGGTACTCCTTTCCCAATTTTGAACCAGTCTGTTGTTCCATGTCCTGTTTTAAATGCTACTTCTTGACCCACATACAGGTTTCTCAGAAAGAGGGTAGAATAGTCTGGTATTCTCATCTCTTTAAGAATTTCCCACAGTTTGTGGTGATCCACACAGTGAAAAGCTTTAACGTAGTCAATGAAGCAGAAGTAGATGTTTTTCTGGAATTATCTTGTTTTTTCTAAGATCCAAAGGATGTTGGCAATTTGATCTCTGGTTCCTCTGCCTTTCCTAAATCCAGCTTGTTTATCTGGAAATTTTCATTTCACACAGTGCTGAAACTTTGCTTCAAATATTTTGTGCATTACTTTGCTAGCATGTGAAATGAGTGAAATTGTATGATAGTTTGAACATTCTTTGGCATTGCCTTTCTTTGGGATTGGAATGGAAACTGAACTTTCCCAGTTCTGTGGCCACTGCTGAGTTTTCCAAATTTGTTGGCATATTGAGTGCAACACTTTAATAGCATCATCTTTCAGGATTTGGAATAGCTCAGCTGGACTTCTGTCACCTCCACTAGTTTTGGTCATAGTAATGTTTCCTATGACCCCACTTGAATTCACACTCCATTATGTCTGGCTCTAGGTGAGTGATCACACAATTGTGGTTATGCAGGTCATTAGGACCTTTTTTGTACAGTTCTTCTGTGTATTATTGCCACCTCATCTAAATATCTTCTGCTTCTGTTAGGTCCATACTGTTTCTATCCTTTATCATGCCCATGTTTGCATGAAGTGTTCCCTTGTTATCTCTAATTTTCTTGAAGAGATCTCTCAACTTTCCCATTCTATTGTTTTCCTTTATTTCTTTGTGTTATTCACTTAGGAAGGCTTTCTTATCTCTCTTTGTCATTCTTTGAAACTCTGCATTCAAATGAGTATGTCTTTCCTTTTCCTCTTTGCCTTCCCTTTCTCTTCTTTTCTCAGTTTTGTAAGGCCTTCTCAGACAATCATTTTGTCTTTTTGTATGTCTTTTCCTTGTGGATAATTTTTATCACCACCTCCTGTACAATGTCATGAACCTCTGTCCATAGTTCTTCAAGGACTCTATCAGATCTAATCCTTTAAATCTACTTATGACTTCCGCTGCATAATTGTAAGGGATTTGATTTAGGTTATGCCTGAATGGTCTAGTGGTTTTCCCTACTTCCTTCAATTTAAGTCTGAGTTTTGCAATAAGGAGTTCATGATCTGAGTCACAGTCAGCTTCTGGTCTTGTTTCTGCTGATTTTATATATAGCTTTTCCATCTTTGGCTGCAAACAACATAATCAATCTGATTTCAATTTTGACAATCTGATCATGTCCCTGTGTGGAGCTGTCTCTTGCATTGTTAGAAGAAGGTGTTTGCTATGACCAGTTCATTCTCTTGGCAAAACTCCGTTAGTCTTTTCCTTGCTTCATTATGTACTCCAAGGCCAAACTTGCCTGTTACTCCAAGTATCTCTTGACTTCCTACTTTTGCATTCCAGTCCCCTCTGGTGAAAAAGACATCTTTTTTGGTGTTAGATTTAGAAGGTCTTGTAGGTCTTCATAGAACAGTTCAACTTGGTCTTCTTAGGTATTAATGGTTGGGGTATAGATTTGGATTGCTGTGATGTTGAATTATTTGCCTTGGAAATGAACCTAGATGATTCTGTTGTTTATGAGATTACATCCAAATACTGTTTTTCAGACTCTTTTGTTGACTATAAGGGTTAATTCATTCCTTCTAAGGGATTCTTGCCCACAGTAGTAGATATAATGGTCATCGGAACTTAATTCACCCATTCCCATCGATTTTAGTTCACTGATTCCTAAAATGTTGATGTTCACTCTTGCCATCTCCTGTTTGACCACATCCAATTTACCTTGACTCATGGACCTACCATTCTAGGTTCCTATGCAATATTGTTCTTTATGACATCAGACTTTACTTTCACCACCAGACATATCCACAACTAGGCATCATTTCTTCTTTGGCTCAGTCTTTTCATTCATCCTAAATGAAGAGCTTTTTCTTGACTCTTCTCCAGTAGCATATTGGGCACCTATCAACTTGGGAGGTTCATCTTTCACTGTCACATTTTTTTTTTTTTTTTTTTTGCCTTTTCATATTGTTCATGGGATTCTCAAGGCAAGAGTGCTAAAGAGGTTTGCCATTCCCTTCACCAGTGGAGCACACATTGTCAGAACGCTCCAACATTTCCAGTCCTTCTTGAGTGGCTTTACACTGCATGGCTCATAGTTTCTTTAAGTTTTACAAAACTGATCCATGTGATCATTATGGTTAGTTTTCTGTGATTGTGGCTTTCATTCTGTCTGCCCTCTGATAGGTGAGGATAAGAGGCTTACATAAACTTCCTGATGGGAGGGACTGGCTGTGGGGAAAACAAGGCCCTGCTCTGGTTGGCAGGGCCATGCTCTGTAAAATTTTAACCCAATTTTCTGCTGGTGGGTGGGGCTGTGTTCCCTCCTTGTAGTTTGCCCTGAGGCCTCCTATGGATAATTTGTTTTATTAATCTGCTTTTTTATTGATTAATATGTTTTGTCTTACCTCATTGGAACTTTTTTTGAATTTGCCACATGACTTGTAGGATCTTTGTTCCACAACCAGGGATCCAACCCAGGCCTACAACAGTGAAAGCACTGAATCTTAACCACTTCACCACTAGGGAATTCCTCACACCTTACTGGAATTTAAGCTCCATCAGAAGAGTGATATTTTCTTATTTTCATCTATTTTTTCCAAAGGCATTTTAGCCCATAATTACATTTTCTATTCTCTGGATGGGGCTTCCCTGGTGGCTCAGAGGTTAAAGCATCTGCCTGCAATTTTGGAGACCTGGGTTCGATCCCTGGGTTGGGAAGATCCCCTGGAGAAGGAAATGGCAACCCACTCCAGTATTCTTGACTGGAGAATCCCATGGACAGAGGAGCCTGGTGGGCTACAGTCCACAGGGTCACAAAGAGGATATTTAATTTGTATACACATTTATTGATCTACATATATTTTTATTAATTTATTCAATAAATACTTATTGAGCAATTGAACAATTATTGTATACCAGGGATTTTTTTTTTTTTTTAGGTTTAGGGACAGGAGGAATGCAAAATCAAACCTCTGTCCTTAAGAATATTGTAGTTCAGAGGTGGAGACAGACATGAAACAGATAACTAATAGACAGCATTTGAGATGGTGATTAGTGCTACGGAGAAATATAAAACATAGAAGCTAGAATGGAGTTGTTATCTTTATTAAGAAAGGAAGATCTTATGGAAAACGTAAATTTTAAGTGGAACCCTGACTAAGTATTTACAGTGATTAAAATAAGATGTACATTGTCGATTTTAAACAGAGAAGTGAATCAATCTGCCTCCTGTTAAAAAAAAAAAAAAAAAAAAAGATTTTGGCTCTTGGATTGAATAAACCCTGTGGGGAGGTAGGATCTGGTGGAAATAAGGAAACTAAGGTAGGAAGTATATAATGGTCTACATAATAGGTATCATTGCCAGGAACCTGAATATTACCAGTGCAGATAAGGAGAAATGATCAGATTCTATATATACTTTGAAGATACAGTATATG
Organism: Capra hircus; assembly: GCF_001704415.2. Taxonomy (NCBI): domain Eukaryota; kingdom Metazoa; phylum Chordata; class Mammalia; order Artiodactyla; family Bovidae; genus Capra; species Capra hircus. Next base: position 16,574,128 of record NC_030831.1, on the reverse strand, counting down.
GAATTTCCTCATGGCATTAATGTACACTGTGGAAAAGAGAGGAGTTAGGATAACACAGATTTTTGGCCTGATCCATTAGAATGATGGAATTAAAGGCTATGAAAAGAACAATTCTGAGAGAAGGGAAGAAATTGGAAATAGGTTTGGGGCTTGTTAAACTTAAAATGCCTGTAAGACATCCAGGTAGAAATGTCAAACAGTTTGGTTATACAAATTAAAATACTCACTAATTATTTCTGCTGTGTCAGAAATTGTGATGAAATGTTGTAACTACTAATTTGAAAAATATACTATCCCTATGTTTTAGGAATTTTCAGTTTAAAGGGGAAAAAATGAGCAAGGATTTCCAATAAATAGGATAAAATTTTCCCTGATACTCCAGGAATATGTAGCAGTGGTAGGAAAGTTTTATTTGGTATTGGGTTAAGAAAAGAGGGTTGGGAGAGCTGATGCTTTGGCAGAGATTTGAATGGTATTTAAGTTAACCATATTGATGGTGGGATCTAGAATGTTCCTTGCTGATTTTCAAGTACAGCTCATATCTCATTTCCATGACACTTTCCCATAAACTCATGCCAAGCATAAAGTATTTCTTGAAATTAAGCAAAACAAAGGGAATATGGATTTGACTTTGGGATTTTTATTTACAAAATAAATTCTTCAAGATAGGATATATTATACAACTTACAGAATAATTTTTTAAATAATTATAAAATGTTATCCTTATACTGCACTTTGCAGTTTTTACAAAGGTTTAATATTATTACAGTGAGGTGAATGAATGTTGTGATGTGCAAAGATCCTCTTTTAGGATTATAGTTCCAATTTTCCCAGCTCCTCGTAGCATTCCCTTCTCTGGAAGTTGCCCTATGATGAAATGAATCCATTACCCAAGGTGAGCACTCCTCCTCACGGTCAGCACACATCTAATGAATGTCAGAGCACAAATGCCTGTCACTGCAGCTTGAGTCAAGACACCTCTGAAGAGACATCTCATCTCCAGAATTCTCCATATGATTGGTTGGGTGTTCTGTTGACACTACCTCAAAATTGAATTTATCTTTCGTCCAATTCTGCTTTTTTTCACTTGATTAAAGGTTTTGTTCCTAAAGATACTACCAAATAAACCTCTTGTAAGCCAATTTTTGACTTACAGTCTACTTTCTCGTAACTGTCTGTGGCAGACAGCAATATTCACATCATCCACAATATAGATCCATTTAGTAAATCTCAGTTAAACTCCCCAATTAGAATTAAGAATGTCCACTTGACTGAAATCACTATTAAAACTTTGGAGTAAACCAATAGAAATATTCCTCATCTCCAAATTCTACCAAACTCACATGTACCCTAAATTATGAGTGTGTGATTTTAATTTTGAATACCTCACCACTGGATGAATGTTTAGTAATTGATGGGAAAGAATGACCTATACAGCATCTAGTTCAGAGACTCTGCCAAATCCTCCCATAGTTTTTGAGCTTCTCAGTCAGGCTCTGAAATTTTAGAAGCATCCTTTTTAGGAAGAGCAACTAGAGAGAATCCAGAAGAGGAGAAAGATGATCTAAATTATGGAAAGTCAGGCAATCAATCTCACATATATAAAAGATTTAAAGAGGATGCAATTTCTTATTTGTTTGTTTGTTTAAGCTATCATGTCTTTTTATCCTTCTTTAATCCGAAACATTTCCAGAATCTTTCTTGGTTATCATGATGACATTGTATAGAGCTTCTATCCCCCCCTTTTCTTTTCAGTTTCTTTCTTTTTAATTGGAGGATAACTGCTTTACCATGTTGTGTTGGTTCTGCCATATAACAATTCACATAATTCACAAAGCCAAAATTCACATCATCTCCTTCTGAAAAACCTCATTGTTGAGGCTCCCTCCACCTCCCATTCCACCCCTCTAGGTAGTCATAGAGTATCAGGCTGGGCTCCCTGTGTTATATAGCAGTTTCCCACTAGTTATCTATTTTACATATGATAGTGTATATACATCAGTGCTACTTTCTCAATTCATCTTATCCAAAAGAGGATGCAGTTTTATCACTAAGAGTATGAAGCAACTTTGGACATATAAAGATACAGGAATAAAAGAGATGAAGAATCAGGTTTTGCTCTTTGGCAACAGAGTTATCTCACAATTAGAAAAACATATTGAACTGGAGTAAAGTGACACAAAGCCAAGGAAGTCGTGGAAAGATACTTGCATTGTGCTGAGGTCCAAATAGCTGACAGTCAAAGCCTTGTCCAGCTTTGATTTTTCACCATAGTAGGCTTGGACAAGAAAGGGTCTCAGTTCGAAAAGCATATCAGAGCAACATGGTAATTTATATAGAAAGACAAACATGTGTACTAGATATATTCATACTAAATAAAGGAAGAGATAAATCTGTATACTAGTTTTAACAGTTGTTGATATGGATGAACATATTCTATGATGAGACAGCAACATAGCCTTGGTTTATTTACTTTTACAGTTTTAGAGAAATACATTGTATGCCAGAGGACAATGTATTTATCATTTTCTTTGTGGAAAAACAAAACAACAACAACAAAAAACAACAAGCATTATTCTGTTGTTTGTGCATGCAGTGTTGCTATGTATATTTTTGTGCATGTCGTCAAGTGTACACTTGGAAGAATTTCCCTAGGACATACAACTAAGGATGGCGTATGTAGGTCACAAGATGTGAGTTATCTATTTTAATAGAAAATGCTAAGTTGATTTCTAAAGAGATTGTATCCGTATTCATTCCCACCAGCAATATGTAAAAATCAGTTACTCCCACACAACATCAACACTTGCCTGTCTTACTGATTTTCTATTACTGTGTTTGGTGTGAAATACTCCCTTATAGAGATTTTACATTTCAGTGTCGATTATTTACAAATTCAGGATTTTTCCATACAATCATGTGATGTCCCTTCCTCTTTTGTGAAATGCCAACTAATTGGCCATACTGTGCGTGTGTGCATGTTTTTTAAAAATATATTTCTCTAAATAAACTTCTTCCATATATTTTTCTTAATAAGCAATAGTTCTTTATATATTCTATATTTAATCTTCTTTAATTTTATGCATATGAAATATCTTTCTTCAGTGAATGTTATGTTTTTATTATTTATGTAATAACCTTATAAAAAATGAAAATGTTAATTTTAATATATTTATATTTATTGATTCTTTCATGGTTACACATATTAGGTCTTGTTTAAGAAATTATTTTCTATGTTAAGGTCTTTAAGATGTTACTCTCTATTATTTCACAATTTTGTCTATACTATTTAGACATTTACATTTAATTTTTTAATCTACCTAATGATTCCTGTTAGTAGTGTTAGGTAGAGATCCAAAAACATTTTTTAATGAACAATTGATTGTCCTGTGCTTAGTCACTCAGTTGTGTCCGACTCTTTGCGGCTGCCTGGACTGTAGCCTGCCACGATCCTTTGTCCATGGGGATTCTCTAGGCAAGAATACTGGAGTGGGTTACTATGCCCTCCTCCAGGGGATAGTCCCAACAGAGGGATGGAATCAGATCTCCCACATTACAGGAGAGTTCTTTACCATCTGAACCACCAGGGAAGCTCCTCTGTCCATTGAGTTTTCCAGGTCAAAATATTGGAGTGAGTAGCCATTCTCTTCTCCAGGGGATCCTCTCCAGCCAGGGATCAAACCAGAGTCTCCTGCATTGCAGGTGGATTCTTTACAATCTGAGCCATATAACTGGGATTAATCAACTTCCCTGGAGATGTTGTTGGTCTAACTTGGAAGGGTTCTTTCTCTTATCTCACTTGCATTCTCTCCCTAGATTAATTTCTATAACTTCTCAATACATTTTGATATTTGGTAATATGATGACTGTTCTTGATATTTGCAGTGTACTGTTTATTCTTATACTTTGCTTTCCGTACATATTTTAAAATCAATTCAATCGCTTCTCAGCCTTTTGGCTAAATTAAAATGTAGAATCAACTTACTACTTTTTTTTTTTTTTTAATGCTGTCAGAATTTTTCCTAAAATTTATCTGGGGTAAAATTACATCCTTTCACTATTGTTTCCTCTTATTTATGAGCATGGTATATGACTCCATTTATTTAACTATTTTAATGTCTTTCAGTAAAGCTCTATACATTTTTTCATAAAAGGCTTGCAAATTCTGTACTTTAAAAAGATTCATACTTTATTACCTTTACTTTTGGTGATTTTATATTGTTTTATCTCTTTTTTTTTCCCAAAATATTTATTTTACAGAAATGCAATTTATTGCATATACTAATTCTTAGTATTGAGAAATTTGCTAAATTATCTCATTAATATTTTTCATAGACAAATGTCCTTAGGAATGGCAATCTGACCATTTAAAAGGAAAGTTTAAAAGCCTATGAGAGATGGAGGCAAAGAAGAAGAAGAAGAAAAAAAAAAGAACTTGAAGATATATAAGCGTTCCAGTCAACATCATTCTAGTGATGGAAAAATTTGCAGTAAAATTCTCATAAATGGATTTTCACAAATCGAGTTGTTGTATTTTTCACTGGGATGTGTCTACTGCTAAGAAATTGTGTTCTGCCTTGTTCAGATACCAGGTTCTTTTCTTGATGGAATGATGCTTTGGGGTTTATGACAGAAAAGTAAAATTTAACACCTTTCCCCTAACCTCCATCCCTTCTTCAAGATAAACTCTGTTTGATCCTCTTCCTAAAGTTACTATTGACAGGACACCAATCATTTTATTTGCATACCACTTTCACAGGACTAAAAGTGCTTTACAGAACTAGTAACATCCAAGTTCCCAATGTAGACTGACAGATTATTTGTTCAAAAGGCAAGCTTATCAAGTCTGCACTGCTTACCTTTCTGTGTGTAGAGTTGTATTGGCTGTCTTTGAAATGAGGGGAGCATCAGGTGTCCCTGGCATTTGACAAGCAGAGGTGCTGTGGATGTCTCTTCCAGGCCCTTTGGAGCATCAGGCTGTGGGTTCCTTGTATCTGAAAGGCCATATGAACCTGCAGGGAAGAGGATGTGCCAGTTCTCCAGTGTTGTTTCATAGGGAATTCACTGCCATGAGACTCAACTCCTTGGGTTGAAAGTTATCAAGGAGTACTAATCACTCTAGGAGTTGTACTTGGTAACCAAGTCCCAGGGTTTAGGTAATGTCAGGTAAAACCAGACACAAATGTCTTTTCTTTATTATCAAAAATTATAATCTTTCTTTGGCCCTTCTTAAGTGTGGCTCTTCCACTCTGGTCAGGCTTACCTTTTCAGTTTCTCTGTAAGCATTTCATCTTCTTTTCTGTGCTTTCCCAGGTGAACTTTTTTTTTTTTTTTAATCATTATTAACACACTGTTCTTGCTTTTCAAGTAATCAGATTACATGGGCATGACTTCTATTTCAATAATTCAAACTAAATTCAGGTTCCTTTAGATTTTTAGTTTATGCATATATACATATATGTTGTAGTATCTATATAACTCCTAATATTGGGCTATAAAAATTCAACCATGTTAATTTCTGTTTGAGCCCTGCAGGCAAGCTGTATAATCATAGTATAATATGTATATCACTACATATGCATACATATCATTAAATATTAAAATACCATATACAATTGTTATATTATTCTTTATATGTAGCTTAACAAAATTTTCTTACTATTTATGCTTATGCTATTCCTGTTAAAGTGTTAAATACTTGAAGGCAGATGACATACATCTTTCTTCCTTAATTTATCAAAGATTTATAGTAAAGAAATATATTTGTATATGCATCTATATCAGAGTATATAATAATTTTTGAGTAACTAGAGTTACTGAGAAATATAATTTTAGCTTACAGGTTCTAATTAGTAAAATGTATCTACATGAAGTTTATATATGCTTGTATACATGTGATGCATATACATTATAGTCACTTAGCAAGTGATTATAAGTATCTATATATGTATGCAAATGGATACATGCAACCTATATCATTATTTTATAATAATCAAGAAATTAGGTCCTTACACTGTAAAAATATTATGTAAATATAAAAGTTACACAAAGATTTTTTTTCTCACAATAATGTAAATCTAAGATTAAGAATATATCTCAATAGCTCTTAAGAAAATATATGCATAATTTATGTTTGATTTCAGTAGATTTACTCTCTAGGAAAACATAATCCAATGGTTTTCACTAAAGAAATATGTTATGGCTTGGAAAAAATATATTTTTAGTATCTAACTTGTACAAATAGTTCCCTCACAACAAATCCTTCTATTAGCCCGTGCATTTATAGTCATAAAACAACCTTTAAGCCACATTTTACTAAGCCCTAAAGCAGATGAAAATCAAATGCAGATGTGGAATGGGAGCCAAACAGATGCTGAAAAACCCTGTCAATATCCTAAAGGAATCTATTCCCTATCAGAGAGAAACTTAATTTCTACTATAAAGAATTTGATTATGTATTGTTATACAAAATGTGATTAATGTTTTGTGGTGATTAATCAACTGCAAAATATATAATTATGCCATCTGTATTTTTCAGGCTTCTTGTCACTTACAAATTCTTCAGGGGAGTAGGGAGGTGGGGTGTTGAGAACTTGTGGCATTTAGAGAGCTTTAAACCCACAGGAGACTTATCTGTGGAACTGAACAACTTGCAGGCCTGATGCTAATTCTAATGAAAAAGGAATAAGATCATAAACAAAGAAACCCCCAAAGCCCTGCTGGCTCCCTGCAGAACAGAAGACTATGAAAAGGGAGGCCACTACCTCCTAGACATAGCAAAAACTAGCTCCCATGATTAAATTGCCATTTGTTTTTCATTCCAATAACAGGTTACAAACTTCATCTTGACTAGTGAAAGTAATGACATCAGTGCCAGGCAAGGATCTGTCCTTTATTTCAATACATCAATAAAATAAATACTTTTTGCATCTCTACTACAATCCAAGATGTAAGCCTGCAATTAAGGTTTATGCTGCAACCCATATGCATTCCTTCCTAAAACTTGAAACTGTTAGAGCTGTATTTACACATGTGTCCCAGCTGGAAAAAAGTTTCAATATAGTTGAGAGCTGCTTATTAAGTTGAATTCTGCAGAAAACCTCAGGTTTTAATATATTATTTTGACCTAGATAATGCTAGATAATATGTTTCATTGATTTATTTATTTTTTTTCATTTTACTATTGTTTTTTTTTGGGGGGGGAGCATTATGTAGAAACAGCTTAAAATGAGTTCTGCTTCAAATTCCCAGTGGTTTTCAGTATTAATAAGAGTAGCATCTACTTGTATGCTGAAGAGTAGCACAGGGAGATGTAGTGATTTTCTCAAAGAATGTTTCTTTAACTCTGGATATGTGTAAGAATTGTATGGAATTTGTATTTTAAACATAAAGTCTAGCTTACACCTGCAGAGATTAATTGTCCTGGCATGCAATCTAAGCATTGATATTTTTAGAAGTTTCCAGATGATATCCCTTGAACAGCAAGGAGATCAAACAAGTCAATCCTAAAGGAAATCAACACTGAATATTCTTTGGAAGAACTGATGCTGAAGCTCCTGATGCAAAGAGACAAATCACTGGGAAAGACACTGATGCTGGGAAAGATGAAGGCAGGAGGAGAAGGGGATGACAGAAGATGAGATGGTTGAATAGTCTCCCTGATTTAATGGACATGAGTTTGAACAAACTCTGGGAGATAATAGAATCTGCCTACAATGCAGGAGACTTGTGTTTGATCCCTGGGTTGAGAAGATCCCCTGGAGAAGGAAATGGAAACCCATTCCAATATTCTTGTCTGGAGAATTCCATGGACAGAGGAGTCTGACAGACTACAATCTATGGGATCACTGAAAGTTGGACACAACTGAGCAGCTGTCACTCACAGTCTCTGGGAGATAGTTAAGGACAGGTAAGCCTGGGGTCCATGCTGCCCTCCATGGAGTGGCAAAAAGTTGGATATGACTGAGCGACCAAACAATGACAAAAAGCAACACAAGATGATTTCCATATAATGTCTTCTAGAATGAATATCCAATAAGCCAGTGGCTCAAGTGTGGCCTTCAGACCATCAGTTAAGCAGCACCTGAAAACTTGTTAAAAATGTAAATTATCAAGTTTCACTACAGACATACTAAGTTTGAAAATCTGGCATGAGATCCAGTGGACTAGAATGCAGTAAGTTCTACAGGTAACTTGAATATAAACTATTTTTCCTCAAACTTTAGACTGCATTAAAATCAGAATTTCTGATATAGTACATTTGGTGTGAGGCTGGAGAATCTGTATTGCTAACTATTTTCAGTGTGATGCTGATTCTACTAATTGGGGGATTACTGTTTGGGTACTAGAAGTCTAAAATGTTGCAACAAATATAAGCCAAGACTAAGATATATATATATATATATATATATATATACATATATATATATATATATATATATTTGTTGTTGTTGTTGAGTCACCCAGTCCTGCCCAACTCTGCAACTCCATGTTGTTTAATGTTGTATATTGCCTGTCTTAATTTAAGAATTACTCCTTTGTCAAAGATAACCTTTGTAAAACCTTTAATTTCAAACTCCCACAGGTGATACCCTCCCAGTCTCTTTCCTCATTCTAGAACAAAAGCTAAGTGTGCACAGGCATTCATTGATTTTGTTCATTTCTGAATGTGGGTTTAGCTCTCAATAAACACTTATGCATAAGAGAGAAAATGAGAGAATATTTTGTTTGAAATTATCAGGAAATTTAGTCAAGCAAAAGATTCACTTATTCTTTTCAGTAGTTGTTTTACTTAATTGACAGGCTGTTTTGAAATAATATTAACTAAGTGTATTTTGCTTAAAATATTGAATCTATCTAATTTAGCAACCGGCTACAAGCAGACATCTTTTGACCAGGTTTTTCAGTTCTGAAAGAAAAAAAATCACGAAACTAAACAAACATCAGCCGATGCCACCACTGCATCGGTTTCTGTTATTTTCTGTCCACATGATCCTTATATCTATAAACCTTGAATCCATTCAGTCATATAATTATGAATCTGCCATCGGCAACTTACTGAACAGAGCAGTTCACTGATAAAGGAGAATTCATCTCTTCCCATGTTCCTTTGTACACATGTTCTGATAATTATAGCAATGTGAATGAAAATTTAAAAGAATATCTATGACAGTTTGATTGAGAAGGGGGAATTTTCCAATTTTTAAGACTGTGAGTATGATATTTCTATATGATTGCAGACAGTGAGGAGTAATTATTTTTCACACATAGTTTGTAGAGGGAAATTTTCCTTCTGGAGAGAAGGAAGAAAATAATTTATGGACTTAAAGATTTAGGAAAAGAGAAGGGGAGCTATTCTCTGTGATAGGTCATTACACAACCAGTCGCAAAAACACTGCTCTCACTACATAGGGCTCCTGTACACTGCTTTCAGAGGGATCTGGCTCAAAACTGTTTCTGGGAGTTGAGAGCAAGAAGTTGATTGTTCAATATGCCATTTCTACCTGTCTATAATAGAGGGGTTTTTGCATATTTTACAAAAAATTCAGAAGGTGTCAGATTCTGTCAAATTTAGCATATTTCCTCAAGATCTCAAAAATACTAGATTTATCAATTTTTGTGATCTGGATCATATGCTAAAGTTATTAGTCTATCAAAAATTTACAAAACTAAACAAGAAGCAAGAATGATGGAGTGGGTTGCCATTTCCTTCTCCAGGGGAACAATAATCTAAATGCTGGCAAATGGCTTTATCACACATCAATTCAGTTCAGTTCAGTTCCTCAGTCGTGTCCAACTCTTTACAACCCCATGGACTGTAGCACACCAGGCTTCCCTGTCCATCACCACTCCTGCAGCTTGCTCAAACTCATGTCCATCAAGTCAGTTATGCCACCCAATCATCTTGTCCTCTTCCGTCCCCTTCTCCTCCTGGCTTTAATCTTTCCCAGTATCAGGGTCTTTTCCAGTGAGTCAGTTCTTCCCATCAGGTGGCCAAATTACTGGAGCTTCAGCTTCAGCATCAGTCCTTCCAATGAATATTCAGGATTGATTTCCTTTAGGATTGACTGGTTTGATTTCCTTGCAGTCCCAGAGTCTTCTCCAACATCATATTTCAAAAGCATCAATTCTTTGACACTCAGCTTTCTTTATAGTGCAACACTCTCATCCATACATAACTACTTGAAAAATCATAGCTTTGTCTAGACAGATCTATGTCAGCAATGTCTCTGCTTCTTAATATGTTGTCTAGCTTGATCATAGCTTTTCTTTCAAGGAGCAAGTGTCTTTTAATTTCATGGCTGCAGTCACCATCTGCAGTCACTTTGGAGCTCCCCAAAATAAAACCTCTCCCTATTTCCATTGTTTCCCCATCTATTTGCCATGAAGTCATGGAACCAGATGCGATGATCTTAGTTTTTTGAATATTGATCTTTAAACCAGTTTTTTTCACTCTTCTCTTTCACTTTTGTCAAGAGGCTCTTTAGCGCTTCTTCACTTTCTGCCTTAAGGGTGGTGTCATCTGTGTATCTCATGCTATTAATATTTCTCCCAGCAATCTTGATTCCAGCTTGTGCTTCAGCCAACCTGGCGTTTCACATGATGTACTCTTCATATAAGTTAAATAAGCAGGTTGACAATATATAGCCTTGATGTACTCCTTTCCCAATTTGAAACCAGTCTGTTGTTCCATGTCCAGTTCTAACTGTTGCTTCTTGACCGGCAGATTTCTCAGGAGCCAATAAGGAACATTAAAAAAAAAAAAAAAAAGCAGGTTATTCTTTTGGAATTTGGAGATGACTCCCCCCACCCAAAATGAAAGTATTGTCTAGTAGAAAGAGAACAGAATCAGGGAAATATAGCCAGTTATTTTTTAATAATGTCAAATGGAGTATAATCTATAAAAATAACTTTGCTGAAACCAATATAGTATTGTAAATAAACTATACTCTATTTTTAAGAAGAATCATAATTCAATTACATGGGAAAAGTACTTAAAGAAAAAATTATAAAATTATAAATTAGAACCATTCCAACAAAACTTGAGTGTACAATAAATTATTTCAAAGAGTTTATAATAATAAAGTAAAACATATGGACTTCCCTAGAGGATCAATCAGTAAAGGACCCACCTGAAATGAAGATGACCACCTGAAATACAGGACACCTGTGTTCAATTCTTGGTTCATGAAAATTCCTTGTAGAATGAAATGGCAACCCATTTCAGTATTCTTGCCTGGGAAATTCTATGGACAGAGGAGCCTGGCAGTCTACAGTGTATGGGTGTAGTAAATAAAATTAAATATAAAATGGACTTTAATGTAGAGTAACGGCAGATACATGATTAGAAATTTTAAAGGAAAAGAAATGAGAAAAAGATAAAAACAAGCTTTATTGTCAGAACTAGATATAGACTTGACTCTGCATAAATTGAGTCACTGATCTTTAGAAGCACAACTGTGCAAAGGGCTCGAAAGGATATAACAATCAGGTGTTATCACAGATTGATGGTGTAATACTTCCAATTTCTATGTCTTTTTGAATCTAAATGTCTTTGAATTCCAGAAAATTCAAAATATCGATTGAGAGAAGAACTTATAATCTGTACATATTTGAGAAAAAAATTAAGAAGTACTATTTGTACAGGTACAGATTTATTTTGAAAACTGTTGGGTGAAAAATGAAAGCTTCAGAATGGTAAGAACAGAATGAAAATGCTTATGCAGAGTTTAAAGCACAAGATGTATGGTTCGTGAACATATTAGAGTGAGACAGCTCTCAATGTGAAGGTGGAGAATGTGTGGAGAAAGGAATGCAGGGATGAGTCCTGTAAAAATTGACAAAAGTTACATAAAATCTTAATTTCTGGAGGCCCATTAGATCATTTTATTTTTTTGAATAACATGATCTTTACAAATTTGAAGAAGTAAAGAAAGTGACACTATATAGTTTTGTCTCAGAGTGGAGGAGAAAAGAATATTGTGTTAATTTCATCATTTATGTGGATAAATGTTTACCTTTTGTGAGCAGAGTACCAGGTTGGATGGACATTATAGTCAGATGGATACATTTCTGTTTTCAAAGAGTTTGCAAATTCAAAGTCCTGCCTGATGTAGAAAAAGTGAAGGAGGCTGAAATTCTAGGTAAACATTTTTGTTTCTTATCATTTTGTAAATAATTCCAGTTTCAGTTAACTGTGATCTCTTTGTGATCTCATTTTAATATCATAGTAAAAAGAATTCAACTTCACGAAAATCAAAGTATATTAATTTTCACTTATTGGTTAAATGTTATCTCTCTGTGTTCTGACCATTACAAGTTCTTTGTAAAAATAATCACTGATGCTTTGTTACAGAACTTCAACTTTCCAAAGATACCATAGCGGGGTAACCAATTAAAGGAGATCATTAAGGAAATATATTGCAATTAAGTTTACATTCAGCAGATAGGCCTTGTTGCTAGATAAGAGGAATCTTTTAAATGCGGACTATTCATTTATTTTTACATTTTATCATGTTGATTATCACAGCATGAGGCATTCTTTTAGATTAAAAACGTTGTGAAACGTTAAATTTAAAAAATGAAAAAGCCAATATGCACAATTAAACAATTATCACTTTCACCTAGACTCACAAATGAAAATAAATAGGTAAGACAAGAGCATATAAACACTTAGGGGGTCTCAGTTATACTCACTGCCTCTGTAGCAGCTCCATTAACTTGAAACCTTGGGTTGTTATTAAGAAATTACAGTCTTGCCTCAGGAAAGGAGTAAAGTTATGCTTGTTCATAAGCCTGAGCTATATCTTCTTCATCATAAGAACAGGGATTCTCCCTTCAAATGTGGAGTAGATATGTGCTTTAACGTGTAGTTGTTGTTCATTTGCTAAGTTGTGTCCAACTCTAGGCAAGCCCATGGATTCCAGGTTTCCCTATCCTTCACCGTCTCCTGGAGTTTGCTCAAACTCTTGTCCATTGAGTTGGTAATGCCATTCAACCATCTTGTCCTCTACCATCCCCTCCTCCTGCCTTCCATCTTTCCCAGCATCAAGGTATTTTCCAGTGAGTCAGCTCTTTGCATCAGATTGCCAAAGTATTGGAGCTTCAGCTTCAGCATCAGTCCTTTCATTGAATATTTAGTACTGATTTCCTTTAGGATTGACTGGTTTGATCTCCTTGCAGTCCAAGGAATTCTCAAGAGTCTTTTCCAGCACCACAGTTTGAAAGCATCAATTATTCAATTTGTTAATGTGGTGAATTACATTGATTGATTTGTGGATATTGAAGAATCCTTGCATCCCTGGGATAAAGCCCACTTGGTCATGGTGTATGATCTTTTTAATGTGTTGCTGGATTCTGATTCCTAGAATTTTGTTAAGGACTTTTGCATCTATGTTCATCAGTGATATCAGCCTGTAGTTTTCTTTCCTTGTGGCATCTTTGTCAGGTTTTGGTATTAGGGTGATGGTGGCCTCATAGAATGTGTTTGGAAGTTTACCTTCCTCTGTAATTTTCTGGAAGAGTTTGAGTAGGATAGGTGTTAACTGTGGGAGGGGAGTTCAGGGTTAGGAACTCATGTGCGCCTGTGGTGGATTCATGTCAATGTATGGCAAAACCAATACAGTATTGTGAAGTAAAAAAATAAAATAAATATTAAAAAAAAATAAAATAAAATTTGAAAAAAAAAGCATCAATTCTTCTGTGCTCAATTTCTTTATGGCCCAACTCTCAAAACCATACATGACTACCAAAAAAAAAAAAAAAAAGTAGTTTTAACCTGTGACATTTAACACATGCACAATCTACCTCTCTTTCTCTCTTTCAAAATGTACTTTCAAATTCTATTAGCTTTCTAAGTTTGCAACTCAAGGCAAAGTCTATGTCTCAAATATACAGCAATGACAGAGAAAATATAAAAGAAGAACCATACCAAGCCACCTTACCTGTCTCCTGACAAATCTGCATGTGGGTCAAGAAGCAACAGTCAGAAGCTTACATGGAACAACCAACTGATTCAAAATTGGGAAAGGAGTGCAACAAGGCTGTATATGATGGCCTTGTTTATTTAACTGAAATGAGGAGTTATTTGTTCAGTAGCTAAGTAACCTGTGACTTGTTGTAAGCCCATGCACTGCAGCATGCCAGGCTACCCTGTCCTTCACTGTCTCCTAGAGTTTGCTCAGATTTATCTACATTGAGTCAGTGATATTATCTGAAAATGCTGGGCTGGATGAATCACAAGCTAGAATCAAGATTGCCAATTTGATTGAGAAATATCAACAACTTTAGTTATGCAGAGGGTACCACGCTAATGGAAGAAAGTGAAGAGGAACTAAACAACCTCTTGAGGGTAAATGAGGAGAGTGAAAAAGCTGGCTTAAAGCTCAACAATCAAAAAACTAAGATCATGGCACCTAGTCCCAACACTTCATGGCAAAAGATGGGGAAAAAGTGGAAGGTGTGACAAATTATATCGTCTTGGGCTCCAAAATCACTGTGAACAGTGACTGCAGCCATGAAATTAAAAGACACTCACTCCTTGGAAGGAAAGTTATGGCAAAATTAGAGAGCATATTAAAAAGCTGACAAAAATCTGTATAGTCAAAGCTATGGCTTTTCCAGGAGTCATGTATGGATGTGAAAGTTGGACCATAAAGAAAGCTGAGCACTGAAGATCTGATGCTTTCAAATTGGTTGTCAGAGAATACTCTTCAGAGTACCTTCTACTGCAAGGACATCCTAAAAGAAATCAACCATGAATATTCATTGGAAGGACTGATGCTGAAGCTGAAGCTCCAATAGTTTGGCCCCCTGATGCAAAGAGTTTTCTCATTGGAAAAGACTCATGCTGGGAAAGACTGAAGGCAAAAGGACAAGGGGGCAGCAGGTGATGAGATGGTTAGATATCATCACTAATTCAATGGACATGAGTTTGAACAAACTCTGGGAAATAGTGAATGACAGGGAAATCTGGTGTGCTTGAGTCCTTGGGGTTGCAAAGAGTTAGATATGACTTAGAGACTGAACACACACACAAGCAACAGTAATGGCAACAAGAAAGCTCTTTATATAGGCTCCAAAACCAGATTATACATATTTGTTGGCCAGAGATGGAGTACTGAAGACAACAGTGAGCACAGCTGTGATGTCAGGCTTGTTGGTCTCTGAGATGGTCAGTAGATAGTGGTGAAGATGTGCAGTAATGATGGAGCATCTGCTTGAAGCCACCCAGAGGATAGTGGTAAGAAGAGTCTACTGTGAAATGGGTTTGAAAAGCCAGAAACTTAAGAACCTAGGAAACCTGAAGATGAGGTCAAAACTATATGATCTGCACACACAACAAACAACAGTTGGAGGGATGATAGGAAGCACATAAAAACAGCTTAACAGGAAACAGATATGAACCATTACTATAAGGACTGAGGTCCAGTGAGGAGGGGGGCAGCTCAAAGTCATGAGGCAAAGACAGGTAAGAAAAGCGAGAATGGAGTGAGAAAAGGATAGATAAACAATACACACACACACACACACACACACACACACACACACACACACAGAGTTTCTCCCTCAAAAGTAGCATTTCTTGCAAAATGGCAAACCAATTGAAAGATTAAAGATATATAGTAATGAGTTTTTGGAGAAAAGAATGTATCCAGATACATTAATTTTCTATAAAACTCTTGGAATAGTTTAAACATGCTAAATCACCACACAATACAATTTAAATCTCCCTGTTGCAAAGACATGCTTTGTTTAGTATGCCTTTTAATTTTGTTAAATTTTGTTTGACTTTGTTAAAAGACAACAAATGGAAGAAAAAATATTTTCAATGTATCTAAGTGACAGACAGATTAAGACAGATCTTAAGGAAAAAAGTTTATGAGGAGGTGGTCCTAAGATGGCGGAGGAGGGAGACCACTTTCTCCCCTAAAAACTCATCAAAAGAACATTTAAACACTGAGTAATTTCCACAAAACAACTTCTGAATGCTGGCAGAGGACATCAGGCACCCAGAAAAGCAGCCCATTGTCTTTGAAAGGAGGTAGGAAAAAATATAAAAGACAAAAAGTGAGACAAAAGAGGTAGGGACAGAGGTCCATCCCGGGAAGGGAGTCTTAAAAAGAGAGAAGTTTCCAAACACCAGGAAACACTCTCACTGCTGAGTCTGTGGCGAGCCTTGGAGCCACAGAGGGGCAACATAACTGGGAGGAAAACTAAATAAATAATTAAAACCCACAGATTACATGCCCAGAGGAGAAGCAATGCAGATGCCTGCACCCACCACTAGCAAGTAGGGCCTGGGCAGGGAGGTGTGGGCTGTATTGTTTAGAGTAAGGACCAGGCCTGAATGCCCAGAGGACAATCTGAGGGAATTAACTTGGGCTAGCAAACAAGACTATGGATAGCTACCACGCGAAAAGCCCTAACCTAAGACACCATCAGGCCCGCTCACAGAACAAAGGACTGAACAGAGCTACCTGGCTACAGACCATCCCCCTCCAGTGACAGGCAACCAGAGCCGGAAGAGGGCAATCGCAGCCCCAGAGAGGCATTATCTACCAAACTGCAAGCAGGATTCTCTGCTAACCAAGACTTCTTGGGGTTCTAGATGGTCAACATCCACCTGAGAAGGTGCGCCGGTTGTACACCCAGAAAACCGAGTGGCAGGGACTGGGGAGGTAAGCCGCAGCAACCTTGCTCGCCCAACACTTCATCACATGAGCTGCTCAAACCTGGGAAGGACACAAAATGCAGGCCCAACCGATTCTGTGCCTCTGAGGACTACCTGAGTGCCTGGACCTGAGCGGCTTAGACCTGGGAGGTGCATGCAGCTCAGGGCCAGCCTTGGATGGCTCCTGGAAGAGCAACCTAGAGCATGAGCAGTGTGGGCAGGGAGGGCACAGGCGCCAGGAGCTGGGGCAGACCCAGTGTAGCTGAGACACTGAGAGCACATGCCAGTGTTATTTGTTTGCAGCATCCCTCCTTCCCCACAGCGTGACTGAACAAGTCAGCCAAAAAAAGTGTCTACCTGCCTTGTGTCAGGGCAGAAGTCAGACACTGAAGAGACCAGCGAATAGAAGAAGCTAAAACACAGGGAACTGCCTTGGAAGTGACTGGTGCAATAGGTTAAAACTCTGTAGTTAGTACTGACTACATAGGAAGGGGCCTATAGATCTTGAAAAGTATAAGCTGGACCAATGAACTATCCAAAAATGAACTGACCCCACACTGCCCACAGCAGCACCAGAGAAAGTCCTAGATATATTTTTACTATTTTTACTATCATTCTTTTTTTTTTAATTTTTTTTAAAAAAATTTAAGTGCTCTATTACTCCTTTAATTTTCATTTTCATAACCTACTATTACTTTGCAAAAAAAAAAAAACCCTATTTTTAAAAGCAAACTTCATATATATATATATATATATATATCTTTTTTTTTTTAATTTTTGTGACTCTTTTTTTTTTCCCTCTTTCCTTTAATATTGTATTTTTGAAAATCCAACCTCTACTCTAGATTTTTAATCTTTGCTTTTGGGTATTTGTTATCAATTTTGTGCCTTTAAGAAACCAATCTTCAGTACCTATTTACTTGGGAGTGAG
This sequence comes from Capra hircus, assembly GCF_001704415.2. Classification (NCBI taxonomy): domain Eukaryota; kingdom Metazoa; phylum Chordata; class Mammalia; order Artiodactyla; family Bovidae; genus Capra; species Capra hircus. The sequence goes on along the minus strand of NC_030831.1, from coordinate 16,556,525 downwards.
ATTACTGGCTTGACTACTTTCTCCCCCTTTGTACTCTCCTTTTCTCCACCAAGTCGCTTCTATCTCCTCCCTCCCCCTTCTCTTCTCTACCCAACTCTGTGAATCTTTCTGTGTGTTCCAGACAGTGGGGAATACTTAGGGAACTGATTATTGGCTGGATCTGTCTCTCTCCTTTTGATTACCCCCTTTATCCTCCTGGCCACCTTTATCTCCTTTCTCCCTCTTCTCTTCTCTGTATAACTCCATGAATGTCTCTGAGCAGTCCAGACTGTGGAGTGCACACAAGGAAGTGATTACTGGCTAGTTTGCTCTCTCCTTTTGATTCCACCTCATCTCATTCGGGTCACCTCTAACTCCCTCCTCCCTCTTCTCTTCTCCATGTAACTCTGTGAACCTGTCTTGGTGTTCCTCACTGTGGAGAAACTTTTCATCTTTAACCTAGATGTTTTATCAATGGTGCTGTATACATGGAGAAGCCTTGAGGCTACTGTAAAAATAAGACTAAAAACTAGAAGCAGGAGCCTTAAGTCCAAATCCTGAGAACACCAGAGAACTCCTGACCCCAGGGAACATTAACTGACAGGAGCTCATCAAACACCTCCATACCTACACTGAAACCAAGCACCACCCAAGGGCCAACAAGTTCCAGAGCAAGATATACCATGCAAATTCTCAAGCAAGACAGGAACACAGCCCTGAACTTCAATATACAGGCTGTCCAAAGTCATTCCAAACCCAGTGACATCTCACAACTCATTACTGGACACTTAATGAGAGAAGAAATCCAGCTCCACCCACCAGAACTCTGACACAAGCTTCCCTAACCAGGAAACCTTGACAAGCCACCCATACAATCCCACCCACAGTGAGGAAACTCCACAATAAAGAAAACTCCACAAACTGCCAAAATACAGAAAGGCCACCCCAAACACAGCAATATAAACAGGATGAAGAGACAGAGGAATACCCAGCAGGTAAAGGAACAGGATAAATGCTCACCAAACCAAACAAAAGAGGAAGAGAGAGAATCTACCTGATAAAGAATTCTGAATAGTGATTCAAAATCTTGAAATCAAAATGGAATCACAGATAGCCTGGAGACAAGGATTGAGAAGATGGAAGAAAGGTTTAACAAGGACCTAGAAGAAATAAAAAGAGTCAGTATATAATGAATAATGCAATAAATGAGATAAAAAACACTTTGGAGGGAAGAAATAGTAGAATAACGGAGGCAGAAGATAAGATTAGTGAAGTAGAAGATAGAATGGTAGAAATAAATGAATCAGAGAGGAAAAAAGAAAAACGAATTAAAAGAAACAAGGAAATTTTCAGAGACCACAAGGAAATATTAAACACTCCAACATTCAAATCATAGGAGTCCCAGAAGAAGACAAAAAGAAAGACCATGAGAAAATACTTGAGGAGATAATAGTTGAAAACTTCCCTAAAATGGGGAAGGAAATAATCACCAAAGTCCAAGAAACTCAGAGAGTCCTAAACAGGATAAACCCAAGGTGAAACACCCCAAGACACCTATTAATCAAATTAACAAAGATCAAACACAAAGAACAAATATTAAAAGCAGCAAGGGAAAAACAAGAAATAACACACAAGAGGATTCCCATAAGGATAACAGCTGATCTTTCAACAGAAACTCTTCAGGCCAGGAGGGAATGGCAGGACATACTTAAAGTGATGAAAGAAAATAACCTACACCCAGATTATAGTACCAGCAAGGATCTCATTCAAATATGAAGGAGAAATCAAAAGCTTTACAGACAAGCAAAAGTAGAGAGAATTCAGCACCACCAACCCAGCTCTCCAACAAATGCTAAAGGATCTTCTCTAGATGGGAAACACAAAAAGGGTATACAAACTTGAACCCAAAACAAAAAAGTAAATGATAAAAGGATCATGCTGCTGCTGCTGCTAAGTTGCTTCAGTCGTGTCCAACTCTGTGCAACCCCATGGATGGCACCCACCAGGCTCTGCCAGTGCTGGGATTTTCCAGGCAAGAACAATGGAGTGGGTTGCCATTTTTTCTACAATGCATGAAAATGAAAAGTGAAAATGAAGTCGTTCAGTCGTATCCGACTAGTAGCAACTCCATGGATTGCAACATACCAAGCTCTTCTGTCCAGGAGATTTTCCATTGCCTTCTCCAAAAGGGATCATACTTATCATTAATAACCTTAAACATGAATGGGTTGAATGCCCAACCAAAAGACAAAGACAGGCTGAATGGATACAAAAATAAGACCCCTATATATGTTGTCTACAAGAGACCCACCTCAAAACAGGGGACACACACAGACTGAAAGTGAAGGTCTGGAAAAAGATATTCCAAGCAAATAGAAACCAAAATAAAGCAGGAGTAGCAATACTCATATCAGATAAAATAGACTTTAAAACAAAGGCTGTGAAAAGAGACAAAGAAAGACACTACATAATGATAAAAGGATCAATCCAAGAAGAAGATATGAAAACTATAAACATATATGCACCCAACATAGGAGCACCACAATATGTAAGACAAATGCTAACAAGAATGAAAGGGGAAATTAACAATAACACAACAATTGTGGGAGAATTTAATACCCCACTCACACCTATGGATATATCAACTAAACAGAAAATTAACAAAGACACACAAACTGTTCAGTTCAGTCGCTCATCATGTCCGACTCTTTGTGACCCCATGAATAGCAGCACGCCAGGCCTCCCTCTCCGTCACCAACTCCCGGAGTTCACTCAGATTCAAGTCCATCGAGTCAGTGATGCCATCCAGCCATCTCATCCTCTGTCATCCCCTTCTTCTTCTGCCCCCAATCCCTCCCAGCATCCAAGTCTTTTCCAATGAGTCAACTCTTCACATGAGGTGGCCAAAGTACTGGAGTTTCAGCTTTAGCATCATTCCTTCCAAAGAAATCCCAGGGATGATCTCCTTCAGAATAGACTGGTTGGATCTCCTTGCAGACAAGGGACTCTCAAGAGTCTTCTCCAACACCACAGTTAAAAAGCATCAATTCTTTGGCGCTCACCCTTCTTCACAGTCCAACTCTCACATCCATACACGACCACAGGAAAAACCATAGCCTTGACTAGACGGACCTTAGTCGGCAAAGTAATGTCTCTGCTTTTGAATATGCTATCTAGGTAGGTCATAATTTTTCTTCCAAGGAGTAAGCGTCTGTTAATTTCATGGATGCAATCACCATCTGCAGTGATTCTGGAGCCCCCCAAAATAAAGTCTGACACTGTTTCCACTGTTTCCCCATCTATTTCCCATGAAGTGATAGGGCCAGATGCCATGATCTTCGTTTTCTGAATGTTGAGCTTTAAGCCAACTTTGTCACTGTCCTCTTTCATTTTCATCAAAAGGCTTTTGAGTTCCTCTTCACTTTCTGCCATATGCCTGGTGCCATCTGCTTATCTGAGGTTATTGATATTTCTCCCGGCAATCTTGATTTCAGCTTGTGTTTCTTCCAGTTCAGTATTTCTCATGATGTACTCTGAATATAAGTTAAATAACCAGGTTGACAATATACAGCCTTGATGTACTCCTCTTCCTATCTGAAACCAGTTTGTTGTTCCATGCCCAGTTCTAAGTGTTGCTTCCTGATCTGCATACAGATTTCTCAAGAGGCAGGTCAGGAGGCTCGGTATTCCCATCTCTTTCAGAATTTTCCACAGTTTATTGTGATCCACACAGTCAAAGGCTTTGGCATACTGAACAAAGCAGAAATAGATGTTATTCTGGAACTCTTTTACTTTTTCCCATGATCCAGCAGATGTTGGCAATTTGATCTCTGGTTCCTCTGCCTTTTCTAAAACCAGCTTGAACATCTGGGAGTTCACGGTTCACATATTGCTGAAGCCTGGCTTGGAGAATTTTGAGCATTACTTTACTAGCATGTGAGATGAGTGCAATTGTGCAGTAGTTTGAGCATTCTTTGGCATTGCCTTTCTTTGGAATTGGAACAAAAACTGACCTTTTCCAGTCCTGTGGCCACTGCTGAGTTTTCCAAATTTGCTGGCATATTGAGTGCAGCATTTTCACAGCATCATCTTTCAGGATTTGAAATAGCTCCACTGGAATGCCATCGCCTCCACTAGCTTTGTTTGTAGTGATGCTTTCTAAGGCCCACTTGACTTCACATTCCAGGATGTCTGGCTCTAGATGAGTGATCACACCATCGGGATTATCTGGGTTGTGAAGATCTTTTTTGTACAGTTCTTCTGTGTATTCTTGTCAACTCTTCTTAATATCTTCTGCTTCTGTTAGGTCCATACCATTTCTGTCCTTTATCGAGCCTATCTTTGCATGAAATGTTCCCTTGGTATCTCTAATTTTCTTGAAGAGATCTCTAGTCTTTCCCATTCTGTTCTTTTCCTCTATTTCTTTCATTGATCGCTGAAGAAGGTTTTCTTTTCTCTTGCTATTCTTTGGAACTCTCTATTTAGATGCTTATATCTTTCCTTTTATCCTTTGTTTTTTGCCTCTCTTCTTTTCACAGCTATTTGTAAGACCTCCCCAGACAGCCATTTTCCTGTTTTGGATTTCTTTCCATGGGGAGGTTCTTGATCCCTGTCTCCTGTACAATGTCACGAACCTCATTCCATAGTTCATCAGGCACTCTATCTATCAGATCTAGGCCCTTAAAACTATTTCTCACTTCCACTGTATAATCATAAGGGATTTGATTTAGGTCATACCTGAATGGTCTAGCAGTTTTCCCTACTTTCTTCAATTTGAGTCTAAATTTGGTAATAAGGACTTCATGATCTGAGCCACAGTCAGCTCCTGGTCTTGTTTTACTTGACTGTATAGAACTTCTCCATCTTTGGCTACAAAGAATATAATCAGTCTGATTTCGGTGTTGACCATCTGGTGATGTCCATGTGTAGAGTCTTCTCTTGTGTTGTTGGAAGTGGGTGTTTGCTATGACCAGTGCATTTTCTCGGCAAAACTCTATTAGTCTTTGCCCTGCTTCATTCCATATTCCAAGGCTGAATGTGCCTGTTACTCCAGGTGTTTCTTGACTTCCTACTTTTGTATTCCAGTCCCCTATAATGAAAAGGACATCTTTTATGGGTGTTAGTTCTAAAAGGTCTTGTAGGTCTTCATAGAACTGTTCAACTTCAGCTTCTTCAGAGTTACTTGTTGGGGCATAGACTTGGGTTACTGTGATATTGAATGGTTTGTCTTGGAGACGAACAGAGTTCATTCTGTTGTTTTTGAGATTGCATCCAAGTACTGTATTTCGGACTCTTTTGTTGACCATGATGGCTACTCCATTTCTTCTGAGGGATTCCTGCCTGCAGTTGTAGATATAATGGTCATCTGAGTTAAATTCACCCATTCCAGTCCATTTTAGTTCGCTGATTCCTAGAATGTCGACATTCACTCTTGCCATCTCTTGTTTTACTACTTCCAATTTGCCTTGATTCATGGGCCTGACATTCCAGGTTCCTATGCAATATTGCTCTTTACAGCATCGGATCTTGCTTCTATCACCAGTCACATCCATAGCTGGGGATTGTTTTTGCTTTGGCCCCATCCCTTCATTCTTTCTGGAGTTATTTCTCCACTGATCTCCAGTAGTGTGTTGGGCACCTTCTGACGTGGGGAGTTCCTCTTTCAGTATCCTATTATTTTGCCTTTTCACACTGTTCATGGGGTTCTCAAGGCAAGAATACTGAAGTTGTTTGCCATTCCCTTCTCCAGTGAACCACATTCTGTCAGACCTCTTCATCATGACCCGCCCATCTTGGATTGCCCTGCGGGCATGGCTTAGTTTCATTGAGCTAGACAAAGCTATAGTCCTAGTGTGATTAGATTGACCAGTTTTCTGTCAGAATGGTTTCAGTGTGTCTGCCCTCTGAAGCCCTCTTGCAACAAGTATCATCTTACTTGGGTTTCTCTTACCTTGGACGTGGGAGTCTCTTCATGGCTGCTCCAGCAAAGCGCAGCCACTGCTCCTTACCTTGGATAAATGGTATTTCCTCACCACCGCCCTTCCTGACCTTCAACGTGGGATAGCTCCTCTAGGCCCTCCTGTGCACACCCTTAAATGACACTATAGACCAGTTAGACCTAATTGATACCTATAGGACATTTCACCCCAAAACAATGGATTTCACCTTTTTCTCAAGTACTCATGGAACCTTCTCCAGGATAGATCACATCCTGGGCCATAAATCTAGCGTTGGTAAATTAAAAAAAAAAAAAAAAATTGAAATCATTCCAAGCATCTTTGCTGACCACAATGCAATAAGATTAGATCTCACAGGAGAAAAACTATTAAATATTGCAACATATGGAGGCTGAACAACACACTGCTGAGTAACCAACAAATCACAGAAGAAATCAAAAAAGAAATCAAAATATGCATAGAAACGAATGAAAATGAAACCACAACAACCTAAAACCGGTGGGACACTATAAAACTAGTTCTAAGGGGAAGGTTCATGGCAATACAGGCATATCTCAAGAAATAAGAAAAAAGTGAAGTAAATAACCTAACTCTACACTTAAAGCAATTAGAAAATGAAGAAATGAAGAACACCAGGGTTAGTAGAAGGAAAGAAATTTTAAAAATTAGGGCAGAAATTAATGCAAAAGAAACAAAAGTGACCATAGCAAAAATCAGCAAACCCAAAAGCTGGTTCTTTGAAAGGATAAATAAAATTGACAAATGATTAATCAGACTCATCAAGAAACAAAGGGAGTAAAATCAAATTGATAAAACTAGAAATGAAAATGGAGAGATCACAACAGACAACACAGAAATACCAAGGATCATAAGAGACTACTATCTGCAATTATATGCCAATAAAATGAACAACTTGGAAGAAATGGACAAATCCTTAGAAAAGTACAACTTTCCAAAACTGAACCAGGAAGAAATAGAAAATCTTAACAGACCCATCACAAGCACAGAAATGGAAACTGTAATCAGAAATATTCCAGCAAACAAAAGCCCTGGTCCAGAAAGCTTCACAGCTGAATTCTACCAAAAATTTACAGACGAGCTAACACCTATACTACTAAAAATCTTTCAGAAAATTACAAAGGAAGGTAAACTTCCAAACTCATTCTATGAGGCCACCATCACTCTAATACTAAAACCTGACAAAGATGCTATAAAAAAGGAAAACTACAGGCCAATATCACTGACGAACATAGATGCAAAATTCCTTAACATGCTTCTATCAGTCAGAATCCAACAACACATTAAAAAGATCATACACCATAACCAAGTGGGCTTTATCCCAGGGATGCAAGGATTCTTCAATGTCCACAAATCAATGTAATTCACCACATTAACAAATTGAAAAATAAAAGCCATATGATTATCTCAATAGATACAGAGAAAACCTTTGACAAAATTCAACATCCATTTATGATAAAAACTCTCCAGAAAGCAGGAATAGAAGGAACATACCTCAACATAATAAAAGCTATATATAACAAATGCACAGCAAACATTATCCACAGCAAACACAGCAAATGGTGAAAAATTGAAAGAATTTCCCCTAAAGTCAGGAACAAGACCATGGTGCCCACTGTCACCACTACTATTCAACATAGTTTTGGAAGTTTTGGCCACAGCAATCAAAGAAGAAAGAGAAATAAAAGGAATCCAAGTTGGAAAAGAAGAAGTAAAACTCTCACCATTTACAGATGACATGATCCTCTACATAGAAAACCCTAAAGACTCCACCAGAAAATTACTAGAGCTAATCAATGAATATAGTAAAGTTACAGGATATAAAATCAACACACAGAAATCCCTTGCATTCCTATACACTAATAATGAGAAAGTAGAAAGAGAAGTTAATGAAAAAATTCCATTCACCATTGCAATGAAAAGAATAAAATACTTAGGAATATATCTACCTAAAGAAATTAAAGATCTTTATATAGAAAACTATAAAACACTGGTGAAAGAAATCAAAGAGGACACTAATAGATGGAGAAATGTAACATGCTCATGGATCGGAAGAATCAATATAGTGAAAATGAGTATACTACCCAAAGCAATATACAGATTCAATGCAATCCCTATCAAGCTACCAATGGTATTTTTCACAGAGGTAGAACAAATAATTTCACAATTTGTATGGAAATACAAAAAAACTCCAATAGCCAAAGCAATCTTGAGAAAGAAGAATGCAACTGGAGAAATCAACCTGCCTGACTTCATGCTCTACAACAAAGCCATAGTCATCAAGACAGTATGGTACTGGCACAAAGATAGAAATATAGATCAATGGAACAAAATAGAAAGCCCAGAGATAAACCCATGCACCTATGGACACCTTATATTTAACAAAAGAGGCAAGAATGTACAGTGGAGAAAAGACTACCTCTTTAACAAGTGGTTCTGGGAAAACTAGTCAACCACTGTAAAAGAATGAAATTAGAACACTTTCTAACACCATACACAAAAATAAACTCAAAATGGATTAAAGATCTAAACATAAGACCAGAAAGTATAAAACTCCTAGAGGAGAACATAGGCAAAACACTCTCCGACATAAATCACAGCAGGATCCTATATGACCCACCTCCCAGAATATTGGAAATAAAAGCAAGAATAAACAAATGGGACCTAATTAAAATTAAAAGCTTCTGCACAACAAAGGAAACTATAAGCAAGGTGAAAAGACAGCCTTCGGAATGGGAGAAAATAGCAAATGAAGCAACTGACAAACAACTAATCTCAAAAATATACAAGCAACTCATGCAGCTCAACTCCAGAAAAATAAACGACCCAATCAAAAAATGGGCCAAAGAACTAAATAGACATTTCTCCAAAGAAGACATACAGATGGCTAACAAACACATGAAAAGATGTTCAACATCACTCATTATCAGAAAAATGCAAATCAAAACCACAATGAGGTACCATTTCATGCCAGTCACAATGGCTGTGATCCAAAAGTCTACAAGCAGTAAATGCTGGAGAGGGTGTGGAGAAAAGGGAACCTTCCTACACTGTTGGTGGGAATGCAAACTAGTACAGCCACTATGGAGAACAGTGTGGAGTTTCCTTAAAAAACTGGAAATAGAACTGCCTTATGACCCAGCAATCCCACTGCTGGGCATACACACCGAGGAAACCAGAATTGAAAGAGACACGTGTACCCCAATGTTCATCGCAGCACTGTTTATAATAGCCAGGACATGGAAGCAACCTAGATGTCCATCAGCAGATGAATGGATAAGAAAGCTGTGGTACATACACACAATGGAATATTACTCAGACGTTAAAAAGAATATATTTGAATCAGTTCTAATGAGGTGGATGAAACTGGAGCCGATTATACAGAGTGAAGTAAGCCAGAAAGAAAAAAAACCAATACAGTATACTAACACATATATACTGAATTTAGAAAGATGGTAATGATAACCCTGTATGCAAGACAGCAAAAGAGACACAGATATATAGAACAGTCTTTTGGACTCTGTGGGAGAGGGAGAAGGTGGGATGATTTGGGAGAATGACTTTGAAACATGTATAATATCAGATAAGAAACAAATCACCAGTCCAGGTTCGATGCATGATACTGGATGCTTGGGGCTGGAGCAATGAGATGACCCAGAGGGATGGTACGGGGAGGGAGGTGGAAGGGGGGTTCAGGATAGGGAACACATGCACACCCGTGACAGATTCATGTTGATGTATGACAAAACCAATACAACATTGTAAAGTGAAAGAAAAAAAAAAGTTTATGAGCACAGTATGTGAAAGAGAAAAAAAAAGTTTATTAAAGACATGAAATAAGTGCAGTTTAAATATTATTGAGAAAATAAAAATAAAATACTTCACCTGCATCTAATTACCAAAAATTAAAATGTCTTGTCAATACCATGTACTGGACATAACATTCCCTCTGATAGCCAAATAAAGGACTCATAGGTAAAGTACCTATTTTGTGTTTGTGTGTGTGTGTGAATGTGGTAAGTCACTTCAGTCAGTGTGACTCATTGTGACCCTATGGACCATAACCCACCAGGCTCCTCTGTCAATTGGGATTCTCCAGGCATGAATACTGGAGTGGGTTGCCATGGTCTCCTCCAGGGGATCCTCCCAATTCAGGGATCTTCCACATTGTTAGGTGGGTTCTTTACCAATAGTGCCACCTGGGAAGCTCAATATTACCTACCTATACTTTAAAAAATCCCAATACTATAATATCAAACTATTATAATATCTCACAGTTAGAATATGAAAGAAAGAATAAAAGAAAGTATTTGTAATATGATTACATAATTTCATACATAAATGCTTGGACAGTCATCATCATGTCAGTCAGGCATTTGCATCTGTATCACTGTGAAATGGACAACATTGAATCCACACCAATCATGCTATATTTGCTAAATAATTTAATTACCATGGGTATTTTTGTCATTAGTGATATGTTTCTTTAAAGTAGTGACTTTTGTGCATATCTATACCTTCCCACACATACACAAAAAAATAGTTATCTCTACAGTTTACACAATGATCCTAGTCACTGAAAATTCAGCATAGGTTAAACTAAATAAAATTTTCTCTGGATTCACATGGAAACTAAGATATGTGATAGCCCAGATAATCACACACAAATTTGAGTTGTTTTCCCTTATTTCTATGAATGTTCAGTTATGCCTTCAAAATTTGTTTGAGGAACAGAATGAATTTTCTCATGGGAGACTGTCAAATCCAGGGTTGTTGTTCAGCCTCTCAGTCATGTCTCACCCTTTGCAACCCCAGGGACTGCAGCACTCCAGGCTTCCCTGTCCTTCACCATCTCCCAAAGCTTGCTCAACCTCATGTCCATTGAGTTGGTGATGCCACCCAAACTTCTAGTCCTCTGTCATCCCCTTCTCTCTTCCATCTTTCCCAGAATCAAGGTCTTTTCCAATGAGTCAGCTCTTTGCATTAGGTGGCCAAAGTACTAGAGCTTCAGCTTTGGCATCAGTCATCTCATATTCCTGAACCCCACCACCTTAACACCAGTAGCACTTTCCAATAATTAGGACAATCAAAAATTTCATCGCAAATTTCAAATGTCCCTCACAGTATAGTACAAAAGTCTATGAGGAGTTCTGACTACAGCAAAAGGGACTATTTTAGTGATATATATTTGTGCAACTCACAGGGCAGGTAGTTAATTTATACCAAATTTTAAGGTTTCATTCTCTAAGACCAAACAATTCCTCTCACAAGTGTACACTCCAGAGAAAGCCTATCCTAGTACATGGGGAAGAATGTATGTGAGTGATTACTGCAGCACAGAGAAAAGCTGAAACTATCTAAATGTCTATAAACTGGAGAAGGATTAAATAAATTGTGACATGTTCTTGCAATGGACTATCCAATATACATATAAATGATAGAACTACAGATATGAATTGATTAATTTCAAAAACATAATATTAATAAAAAAGTTGTAGAGGGTGTTTTACAGAATGATGTCAATTACATGCTTTAAAAATATGAAAGCAATAGATAGCATTGTTAACTACAAATATATACTTAACAAACAAACAATAATTCATACCAGTATTTAGAGAGGCTTCTCTACCAGAAATGGATGGAGCAGAGTTTACAATGTTACATTCTTTAGGAAAAAAATTCAAAGTGGATGTTTGTTTTTAACCTACTATTTTATCAGAGTGTGTCTTATCTTATTCTCCATATTTATGTACATTTTTAAAAATCACATTCTTTTCATTTAACAGCCAATGTTTCTTTCAAGGCAACGGGTTTTTATTGGTGACAGAAAAGGTTATTTTTTTCATAAATTTTTACAATATACTTTACATGATTTCTTACAAAGAAATTTTTCCCACATGTCTCTTTGGATGGCCTCATTTCCTTCCTGTTTTATATGAAATCCATGCCATTTGATGGGATAAAAATATGTTTCATTCATACATTTCTCTCTCTCTCTCTTTTTTTTTTAGCTTCTAGCATAAATTCTAGGCTTCTCAGGTGGCTCAGTGAGTAAAGAATCTGTCTGCAACAGAGGAGATGTGGATTTGATACTTGGGTCAAGAAGATCCCCTGGAGGAGAGAATGGCAACCCACTCCAGTATTCTAGCCTGGAGAATCCCATGGACAAATGAATCTAGTGGGCTAGAGTCCATAGGGTCCCAAACAGTCAGAGCTGTGCTAAGCACAGCACACACATAATTTCTAGCTTCCATGTGATATATGAGAAAAAAATTGAAATTAAAGGATGGATTTTGTATAAAAATAAACAAATGCTATAGAAGAAATTACTTCACCTGTGCCAGGGACTGTATTTAAGAAAATATTTATCCTGCAAAAACAAAATTCTGCTAGAATAGATGTGTTTTCTATAATCTCACAAGATTTAAAAAAAACAAAAAGTATTTCCTAGGTTATTTATAACTTACTCATATTTTCTTCTTCTTTTTTTAATCACAAAGCTTCCCTGCAAGGAATTAAAAATAAGGGTAGTATTTAAAGCTCTGTACAGCTATTGAAAAATTTTATTTCATTTTTGAGCTTTGCATAATGGCATACTAGCAGAGATCTCACAATAACATCATGAAAACCATGAGGCAGTTACTTTTCAAACACACACCTCTGTGTAGAGTGGGGCAACTGGAGTAAGAAATAGCATATGAGAATGACTCAGCATCAACAGGAGGAAAAAATATTCCATTCATGTTATCTTACTTATGATTGTGGGTTGGTTAAGTCAATTTCAATTTAAATTATTTGTATTGGCTTTCTTTCCACAAACACTGAAGCTATAACCAGCTAGACATTTACAATACTTTGAGGGGGACAAAACTAGTTACTAAAGTGAAATTCTGGAACTCAAATTATGCAAGTCTCTTCAGAACCGCCTCATGCAAAAGAATGCCAAAATAATCCCCATTGTTGCTTAGGTATGCTATTTATTAAAAATATTCAATAAATTTTGTTGAATAAATAGATTAATTGGATTTGTCACAGTAGGGCATCATGCTTCATTTAGCCCAAGAATTGGCTATCATCAGTAGCATCAGATGTTGCTTTATAGTTGCAGGACTATCTATCATAATGACAATTCAGAGATTAGCTTTATCTATGAAAAATACCCATTTCTATTAAATCTCATTATGCATTGTCCTCACTGATTTATCTAAAATTTCATTAAGGTATTTTCACATGGATCCTGTTCCAGTGTATAATAAAATCTCTTTATTAACCCTAAATTTATTACTTTAAAAATGTTAGAGAAAGATTCTCTGACTAGAGCAGTCCATGAAACTGTCATTTATATTTTCTTTCCGTGTACCAGTTTTAAACTTAAAGCCTCATCCATAATTTTCAATCTTAAGTCAATCACTGATTTCTTCATTTGGTTGATCAATCAGGCAATGAATGTTTATTTAGCACCACTGTATGTAACGCACCATCATAGGTGCTGGGAATAAATCAGTGACAAAACGCACATCAGACTCTGCCCCCATGAGGCTATTCTGAACAGGAGAATAAACTGCAGAAAAAAAAAGTGACCTGCTATCTATCTATATAAAAATCTATCTATGTATACCTAATTATGCCAGACCGTGTGAAGTGCTGAGGAGAAACTAAAGCAGAAGTGCCCAACAGGAAATGTTGCATGGGGGGAGTGGGATGAGGGTGATCACAGGTAAGTTACAGCTTTACACAAAATGACCAGGGAAGGCATTATGGAGTATGTGAATATTGGAGGGAAGGTGGGGAAAAAAGGAGAAGGTAAACCTATGAGAAGAGCTTTCCAGGTAGCAGAGTTAGCAAATGCAAAGATGTGCTGTGCCTGGTAACTTCAAAGACCAGAGATAATGCCAGACTGGAGACCTCAGGGGTTTGTCGGAAACTCTAAAGTCACTATCACTTTCTATGATCTTCGTTTTAGCTCCCTTCACCACGACTTTTGTTAAGTTATAAAAACCAGCACTGCAAGGATTCATTCTGCTTTCTTATATAAACAGTGCAGGAAATTTAGGACAATTTGTTTTCATCCTTGAAGTTTAATCTTCTTTTACCAACCACCTTTCCCACTTCCTTCCTCCCATAATTTTAGAGCATACATTTTTCTTAAAGTTTGCATGATTTGAAATATTTCTGACCTCTTCAAGTTTTATATACTACTTTCAATGTTAAAGCAGATTATATCCACATACAAAAAGACAAATGAACATTACTAAAGGAAAATTAGGGTATCTGAATTCCATTTGTTGTATGAATTCCACTTGGTCACACTATACTCAGACTAAATAAAATGTTTAAATAAATGGATAAAAGTAAGAACTGAATCAATCAGTACATCAGACAGTTAATTTTTAAAATACGCAACTTGACTATGGTGCAGATAATCCCTAATCTATATGCAATTGTTTTTCAGAGAGGACTCATCTAATCAGAATATATCCCTTGGATATAGAAGCTCCTGTGCTGTATTAGACATAACAAACTAAGGAAATTCAAAACCTAATTCAGAAGTCCCTCCTAGACAGTATTATTTGTAAGATTTCATGCTCAGTCAATTAATTACAAAACAGGGGTGAACGCACTATGTCTCTATTTTAGCCCATTCATTGTTGTTGTTCAGTCGCCCAGTCATGTCCAATTCTTTGTGACCCATGGACTACAGCACACCAGGCTTTCCTGTCTTTCACCATCTCCCAAAGTTTGCCCAAGTTCATGTTCATTGCATCAGTGATTCCATTCAGCAATCTCCCCTCTTCTCTGCCTTCAGTCTTTCCAGCAACAGGGACTTTTCCAATTAGTCAGCTGTTCACATCAGATGACTAAAATACCGGAGCTTCAGCATCAGTCCTTCCAACATGTATTCAAGGCTGATTTCCCTGAAGACTGACAAGTTTGATCTCCGTGCTGTCCAAAGGCCTTTCAGGAGTCTTCTCCAGCACCCCAGTTTGAAGGAATCAATTCTTTGGTACTCTGCCTAATGTACAGTCCAGCTCTCACAATCATATGTGACCACAGGGAAGAGCATAGCCTTGACAATACGGAACTTTATTAGCAGAGTAATGTCTCTGCTTTTTAGCACATTGTCTAGGTTTGTCATAGCTTTCATACCAAGAAGCAGTTGACTTCTGATTTCATGGCTGCAGTCATCACCCACAGTGATTTTAGAGCCCAAGAAGAGGAAATCTGTCACTACTTCCAACTTTCCCCCTTCTATTTGCCATGAAGCAAAAGGGCCAGATATCATGATCTTAGCATTTTTTTCTTTGTTTTTAATATTTATATTTAACCTGGTTCTTTCACTCTCCTCCTTCACCCTCATCAAGAAACTCTTTAGTTCCTCTTCATTTTCTGCCATTAGAGTGCTTTCATCACATGTCTGAGGTTATTGATGTTTCTCCCTATCTTGATTCCATTCATACAGGTTTCTCAGGGGACAGGTAAAATGGTCTGGCGTTCCCATTTCTTTAAGGGCTTTCCACAGTTTGTTATGATCCACACATTCAAAGCTTTAGTGTAGTCAACGAAACAGAGGTAGATGTTTTTCTGGAATTCCCTTGTGATCCAGCGAATGTTGGCAGTTTGATCTCTGATTCCCCTTCCTTTTCTAAATCCAGCTTGGACATCTGGGATTTCTTGGTTCATATAATGCTAAAGTCTAGCATGCAAGATTTTAAGCATGCCCTTAAAATCTAGCATGAGAGATGAGTACAATTGTTTAATGGTCAGCACATTCTTTACTACTACCCTTCTTAGGAATTGGGATGAGGATTGACCTTTTCCAGTCCTGTGGCCACTGCTGGATCTTCCAGTGCTGCCATATTGAATTCATCACTTTGATGGCAACATCCTTTAGGGTTCTGAATATACTTCTACTGGAATTCCATCGCATCCACTAGCTTTATTAACAGCAGTGCTTCCTAAGGCCCACTTGACTTCACACTCCAGAATGTCTGTCTCTAGGTGACTGACCACACCATGCTAGAAATATGTTTCATCAAGACCTTTTTTGTACAGTTCTTCTGTGTATTCTTTCCCTCTCTTCTTCACCTCTTCAGCATCTACTAGGTCCATTCATATGTTGTTTCAAAGCTGTTTTAAATAACTGCATATATGAAATATGTTCTATCTCATACTATTAGCTACTTTTCATTTTTTCAGTTTTTCACTTTCAATTGTTTTTCTAACTACATTAACATTATATTCATACCTGCATAAAATCTTTCTGATTAGTTCCTGAAAAGAGTCCTGTTAATTTTTTACTTTATTTATATTTTATTACATAAAATATAATAATATGTTTAGTTGTACAGTTCAATATGTTTCACCAAATGTGGTGGTAATCACTGTCACATAATGAAATATTTCATCACCCAAAATGATCTTTAGGTCCCTTCCCAGTCAATCATCATCCGATACTAGCCCCAGGTAATTGCTGCTTTGCTTTCTTTCCCTACAGATTAAATTTGTCTTTTCTAGAGCTCCACATAAATGAAATGATACATTTTGTGCTCTTTGTGTCTGGATCCTTGAACATGTTTTTAGATGGATCCTGTGCTTGTCTGCTGCTGCTGCTGCTGCTAAGTCACTTCAGTTATGTCCGACTCTGTGTGACCCCATAGACAAAAGCCCACCAGGCTCCCCCGTCCCTGGGATTCTCCAGGCAAGAACACTGGAGTGGGTTGCCATTTCTTTCTCCAATGCATGAAAGTGAAAGGTGAAAGTGAAGTCACTCAGTCGTGTCCGACTCTTGGTGACCCCATGGACTGCAGCCTACTAGGCTCCTCCGTCCATGGGATTTTCCAGGCAAGATTAGCTAGTAGTTTCTATTTCCAAGTGATGTGTCATTGCATATCACAATTTATTTATTTATTCATCCATTGATGCACATTGTTAGGATTGTTTTCAATTTGGAGCTATCATGAATAAAGCTTCTTTAAATAATCATATGAAAACATTTATGTGAACATATTTTCCTTTATCTTCCACTTAACAGTGTAATTGTTTTATTTTGTGAATCAAATGCTTAAAATTAAAGAAATAATAACTTTTTTCAAAAAAGCTGAAACATTTTAAATTCTAACCAGCAATTCATAAATTTTAGTTGCTGTATATTCTCACTAACATATGTCATTTGTGTGTGTGTTGTGTATTATTTTGTCATTCTAATGAGTATGTAGGAATAGCTCTCTATGGATTTATATTTCCTTCAAGCTAATGTTTTGGGGTTTCTTTTCATGTGTTTTTGGTATTTGTATATTTTTATATCAGATATGTATTTTTAATTATTTTACTCATTTTAAAAATTGAGCCTGTATAGTTATTTGGGAGTTAAAAAATTTTAATATGATTTCTGGGTATTAGTTATGTGCCATATATATGTGGCACATATTTTTTCCCAGTCTGTGATTTGCTCTTTTATTTCATAATAGTGTTTTTCAACTTTAGTAAAGATTAGTTTATTACATTTGTCTTTTATGATTAGTTCTATCTGGGCTCTATAGAAGAAATATCTGCTCTCCACAGGGACATAAACATTTTCTTCTCCTTTAAAAAAAAATGTATTGAAATACAGATGCTTTACAATGTTGTGTTAGTTTGTCCAGTAAACATTTTCCTATTTTTTTCTTTTCCCCTGCAAGATTTATAATATTAATTTTTACATTTAGATTCATTATCTGAGTTAATTTTTCTTTTACGCTGCCAGATAAAGTTTGAGATTCTTATTTTTCACACACACACATAAAGATATAGATGTAGATAAATACATAGATACAGCAAGATGATTCCAGAAAAACATCTACCTCTGCTTCATGAATTATGCTAAAGCCTTTCACTCTGTAGATCACAACAAACTGTGAAAAATTCTTAAAGAGATGGGAATACCAGACCACCTTGCCTGCCTCCTGAGAAACCTGTATGCATGTCAAGAAGCAACAGTTAGAACCAGATATGGAAAAATGGACTGGTCCCAAATTGTGAAAGGAGTACATCAAGGCTGTATACTGTCACCCTGCTTATTAAACTTATAGGCAGAATACATCATGTGAAATGCCAGGCTGGAGGAAGCACAGCTGAAATCAAGATTCCTGGGAGAATATCAATAACCTCAGATTTGCAGATGACACTACCATTATGGCAGAAAGCAAAGAGGAACAAAAGAGCTTCTTGGTGATGCTAAAAGAGGAGAGTGGAAAAAGCTGTTTTAAAATTCAACATTAAAAAAACTAAGACCATGGCATCTTGTCCCATCATTTCATGGCAAAATGATGGAGAAACAATGGAAATAGATTTTATTTTCATAGGCTCCAAAATCACTGCAGATGGTGACTGAAACCACAAAATTAAAAGATATTTGCTCCTTGGAAGAAAAGCTATGACCAACCTAGACAGCATATTAAAAAGCAGAGACATTACTTTGCCAACAAAAGTCTGTCTAGCTAAAGCTATGGTTTTTCCAGTCATCATGCATGGATGTGAGAGTTGGACTATAATGAAGGCTGATGCTTGTGAACTTTGCTGTTGAAGACTCTTGACAGTCCCTTGGACTACAAGAAGATCAAACCAGTCAATCCTAAAGGAAATCAGTCCTAAATATTCACTGGAGGAAGTGATGCTGACCAATACTTTGGCCACTTCAAAGAGTTGACTCAATGGAAAAGACCATGATTCTGAGAAAGATTGAAGGCAGGAGGTGAAGGGAATGACAGAGGGCTAGAAGGTTGGATGACATCACCAAGTCAATAGACATGAGTTTGAGGAAACTCTGGGAGATTATGAAGGACAGGGAAGCCTGACATTCTGCAGTCCATGGGGTCTCAAAGAATTGTATGTGACTGAGTGATTGACAACAATAGTAGTCAATAGTCAAAGCTATGGCATTTCCAGTAGTCATGTATGAACATGACAGTTGAACCATAAAGAGGGCTGAGTGCTGAAGAATTGATGCTTTCGAATTGTGATGCTGGAGAAGACTCTTAAGAGTCCCTTGGACTGCAAGGAGATCGAACCAGTCAATCCTAAAGGAAATCAGTCCTGAATATTCATTGGAAGGACTGATGTTGAAGCTGAAAGTACAATACTTTGGCCACCTGATGCAAAAAGCTAATTTATTGGAAAAAAACCTGATGCTGGAAAAGATGGAAGGCAAGAGGAGAAGGGGTTGACAGAGGTTATGATGGTTGGATGGCATCACTGACTCAATGGACATGAAACTGAGCATAGTCCAGGAGATGGTGAAGGATAGGGAAGCCTGACATGCTGCAATCCACTGAGTTGCAAAGAATCAGGCATGATTTAGTTACTGAACAACAACAAAAATATGTGTGTGTGTATGTGTGTGTGTATATATATATATTCCTACATTATTTGTTGTAAAGATGCTTTTCCTTAGTGAATCACCTTGGCACTTTAATTGAAAATCAATTGACCATGCATATAGGGGTCTGAACTCATATGTACAAGGTAAATTGATAGCTTGACTCTATATTCTATTCCACTGATAATGTATGTATTCTTACTTTAAGAACACTTTGTCCTATTTACTATTATAGTAAGTCTTCAAATAGGAAAAAGTCTCCAACATTGTTCTTTTTGGTATTGTTTTGACTGTTCTAAACATTTTCATTTCCATATAAATTCTAAAATCAGCTAATCAAATTCTAAAAATTCCTGTAGGATTTTATTAGGGATTAAGTCCATGAGATCACAAAGATTTGTCCAAGACTGGGCAACTGCAAACTCACTCACTCACTTTGACACGAGTAACTTTGGGAAAGATATATAAAGATGCCCAATAGTCCATGAAAATGGTATGTCTCTCCAATTGTGTATATATTTTTTTAGGATTTCTCAGATTTTATAATTATCAGTGTACATGGCTTGAAAATCTTTTGTTGCAGTTATCCCTTTTTATTTCTTTTTAATATTTTAATATTTTATTTCTTTTTTAATATTTTAGGGGCTTCCCTGGTAGCTCAGCTAGTAAAGAATCTGTCTGCAATGCAGGACACCCCGGTTCGATTCCTGGGTCTTGAAGATATGTGGGAGAAGGGATAGGCTACCCACTCCAGTATTCTTGGGCTTCCCTGGTGGTCCATCAGTGAACATGGCTTGAAAAATTTTTTTAACATTTATCCTTAAAGTTTTTCATTTTTACTTTGATATTTTAAGTTTCATTAATTCATTGATATCGCAATGCAGTTGATTTTTATATGCTGAGATTGTAAAGTTTTCTCTGCTACTATATAGCAGGTAATTCCAGATTCTATTGTTACTTCATACAATAATTGGAACCCCATAGTCATCTTTTTTTTTCTTTTAATTGTTAATACTAAATGTATACAATATAATCTAAGATTTTGGTACTTAAAATAATAGTCTTATAATCCAAGAATAAGGGAAATTTTTTCAAGCTTGTGAAGTAAGCCAGAAAGAAAAACACCAATACAGTATACTAACACATATATATGGAATTTAGAAAGATGGCAATGACGACCCTGTATGCAAGACAACAAAAAAGACACAGATGTGTATAACGGACTTTTGGACTCAGAGGGAGAGGGAGAGGGTGGGATGATTTGGGAGAATGGCATTCTAACATGTATACTATCATGTAAGAATTGAATCGCCAGTCTATGTCTGACGCAGGTTACAGCATGCTTGGGGCTGGTGCATGGGGATAACCCAGAGAGATGTTATGGGGAGGGAGGTGGGAGGGGGGTTCATGTTTGGGAACGCATGTAAGAATTAAAGATTTTAAAATTTAAAAAATAAAAAACAAAAAAAATAAAAATAAAATAAAATATTTTCAGTAGAATTTTAAAATATGATTAATAATTTTTACACTTTGCACTATTAATTTGATATTCATAAGTCAGTTTTTATTCCAATCCCAAAGAAAGGCAATGCCAAAGAATGCTCAAACTACCACACAGTTCCACTCATCTCATTTGAGCTAGTAAAGTAATGCTCAAAATTCTCCAAGCCAGGCTTCAGCAATACATGAACCATGAACTCCCTGATGTTCAAGCTGGTTTTAGAAAAGGCAGAGGAACCAGAGATAAAATTGCCAACATCTGCTGGATCACCAAAAAAGCAAGAGAGTTCCAGAAAATCATCTATTTCTGCTTTATTGACTATTCCAAAGCCTTTGACTGTGTGGATCACAATCAACTGTGGAAAATTCTGAAAGAGATGGGAATACCAGACCACCTGACCTGCCTCATGAGAAATTTGTATGCAGGTCGTGAAGCAACAGTTAGAACTGGACATGGAACAACAGTCTGGTTTCAAATAGGAAAAGGAGCATGTCAAGGCTGTATATTGTCACCCTGCTTATTTAACTTCTATGCAGAGTACATCATGAGAAACACTGGACTGGAAGAAACACAAGCTGGAATCAAGATTGCCAGGAGAAATATCAATCACCTAAGATATGCAGATGACACCACCCTTTTGGCAGAAAGTGAAGAGGAGCTAAAAAGCCTCTTGATGAAAGTGAAAGAGGAGAGTGAAAAAGTTGGCTTAAAGCTCAACATTCAGGAAACGAAGATCATGGCATCTGGTCCCATCACTTCATGGGAAATAGATGGGGAAACAGTAGAAACAGTGTCAGACTTTATTTTGGGGGGCTCCAAATCACTGCAGATGGTGATTGCAGCCATGAAATTAAAAGACGCTTACTCCTTGGAAGAAAAGTTATGACCAATCTAGATAGCATATTCAAAAGCAGAGACATTACTTTGCCAACTAAGGTCCGTCTAGTCAAGGCTATGGTTTTTCCTGTGGTCATGTATGGATGTGAGAGTTGGACTGTGAAGAAGGCTGAGTGCTGAAGAATTGATGTTTTTGAACTGTGGTGTTGGAGAAGACTCTTGGGAGTCCCTTGGACTGCAAAGAGATTCAACCAGTCCATTCTGAAGGAGATCAACCCATGGCTTTCTTTGGAACGAATGATGCTAAAGCTGAAACTCCAGTACTTTGGCCACCTCATGAGAAGTGTTGACTCATTGGAAAAGACTCTGATGCTGGGAGGGATTGAGGGCAGGAGGAGAAGTGGATGACAGAGGATGATATGGCTGGATGGCATCACTGACTTGATGGACATGAGTCTGAGTGAACTCTGGGAGTTGGTGATGGACAGGGAGGCTTGGTGTGCTGTGATTCATGGGGCCGCAAAGTGTCGGACACGACTAACCCACTGAACTGAACTGAACTGACAGTGCTATGTAATTAACTATTTGGATGACAAGTGGTAATATTTTTAATATTCTTTATTTAAAACTTGCAATTTTTGACTTTTATGTTAACAATCAGGAATGAATATATATCAAGATCAGTTTTGCTTTGTTTTGGAGGAGAAGTGGCTCCTTATTGCCTAACTCTATCCTTCTTTCCTTCATACTGATTTAAGTAATTTTTAAATTATACATACCAATAGATTATTGAGCATCCATATCTTGTGTGCTAATTGGAACAATTATATTTCATTTCATAATCATGCAATTTTCCTGAGAATTTTAAATTTTTTGTATAGAATTGATTAAAATATTTTCCATATTGAACATATATTTTCTTATATTGTTGTTGTTTGGTTGCTAAGTCATGTCTGAATCTTTGTGACCCCATGAACTGCACTACTTCAGACTTCTCTATCCTTCACTGTTTCCGGAATATTGCTCAGATTCATGTCCATTGAGTCAGTGATGCTATCTAATCATATCATCCTCTGCTCCCCACTTCTCCTTTTGCCTTCCATCTTTCCCAGCATCAGGGTCTTTTCCAATGAGTTGAATCATCGAATCAGGGGCCTAAGTATTGGAACTTCAGCATCAGACCTTCCAATGAATATGCAAGTTTGATTTCCTTTAGGATTGACTGGTTGGAGCTAATAGTAATCCAAGGGACTCTCAAGAGTCTTCTCCAGCACAACCATTTGAAAGCCTCAATTCTTCAGTACTCAGCCTTCTTTATGTTCCAACTTTCACATTCATACATGACTACTGGAAAAACCATACCTTTGACTAAACAGACCTTTGTTGGTAAAGTGTTGTCTCTATTAAAGGGCTATGCTGTTTAGGTTTGTCATAGCTTTTTCCCCAAGGAGCCATAGTCTTTTAATTTCATGGCTACAGTCATCTTCCACAGTGATTTTTGAGCCCAAGAAATGAAACTGCCACTGTTTCCACATTTTCCCCTTCTATTTGCTGTGAAGTGATGGGAGCAGTTGCCATGATCATAGCTTTCCAAATATTGAGTTTTAAGCCAGCTTTTTCACCCTCCTCTTTCACCCTCATCAAGAGACTCTTTAGTCCCTCCTCACTCTCTGCTATTAGAGTGATATCATCCACATTTCTGAGATTTTTGATATTTCCTCAGCAACCTGGATTCCAGCTTGTGATTCATCCAGCATGGCATTTCACATGATGTATTCTACATGTTAGTTAAATAAGCAGGGTGACAATATACAGTCTTGTTATACTTCTTTCCTAATTTGGAACCAGTCAGTTGTTCCATGACTGGTTCTCATCATTGCTTCTTGACCTGCTTAGGTTTCTCAGGAGACAAGTAAGATGGTCTGGTATTTTTATCTCTTGAAGAATTTTGTTGTCATCCACACAGTCAGATGTTTTAGTGGTCAATGAAGCAAAAGTAGTAAAAAAAGAGACAGAAAGAAAATTCTGGAATTCTCTTCTTTTCTCTATGATTCAATGAATGTTGCCAATTTGATTTTTGGTTCCTCTGCCTTTTGTAAATCCAGCTTGTCTGGAAGTTCTTGGCTCACATACCACTGAAGCCTAGCTTGAAGGATTTTGTGCATTACCTTACTAACATGAAAAACGATTTTTCTTTGGATGGTTTTAGTCAGCTTCTCCTGTACAATGGTGTGAACCTCTGTCCAAAGTTCTTCAAGCACTCTACCTCCATATCTAACACCTTGAAGCTGTTTGTCACCTCCACTATATACTCTTAAGGGATTTGATTTAGGTCACACCACAATGACCTAGTTCTTTTTTTTTGTTTGTTTTTTTCGTTTTTTTTTTTTTTTTTTTTTTTTTTTTTACTTTCTACATTTTAAGCTTGTGTTTTTCAATAAGAAGCTAAAAATCTGAGCCACAGTTAGCCCCAGCCCTAGGTCTTGATTTTTGTTTGTTTGTTTTTTCTTATGTGTCTGTGGTTATTTTTCTATTAACATATCTGATAGTGTGCATTCTTTTTTCCCCTTTTCTTAATTCAGTTTACTCATTTCATATATTATGATTTAATTTTTATAACTTTAAAATTTATTTACTAGTGATTCATGTCTATTTCATTAATTTCTAATTTTGCTTCTTTTCTTATGTTCATTCTTTATTCTCCTTGTTATCTTTCTGAGCTTACAGCCTAATCAATTTGTTTACATTAATTATTTTACTGATAACTTCATTTAAGGTTATTAATGTTTTCTGAGAAAATATTTAAGTCTCTAATTATATCCCATCTTTAGTACCAGTCTTTTGTGCCTGCAATTAGTTATTCCCCTCTCCCCTTCACACCCACCTCTAGTTTCAGTATACTTGCTGATCAAGAAGTTTGGCAATAGCAACATCATCAATCAAGAAACATCATAATCACTAAACTGGTTGCACTAGAATCTTATATGCACTAGTTTTGAATACAGTTAATGCATAAGTCATTTCACAGATTGGATGATGTGATGGAGATAGTGGCGAAGATGCATAGAAGTCACTTTTCTAGTGTTTTATAAGTTAAAAATAAAATAATTAAAAATAATTTAGAGAGTTCTCTGGTAGCCTACTGGTTAGGAGTTCTGGCTTTCACTGCCAAGGCCCAGGGTTTAATCTATCATCATGGAACTGGGATCCTAAAAGTCACACAGTGTGGTCAAAAAGAAAGAAAGACGATAAGTTAATTTCTCATGTTTGAAAAATTCAAAATGATAAAGCTGAGAGAGTTTAGATATATTTTAATGGGCATTAACTAAAAAGCCTCTTGATGAAAGTGAAAGAGAAGAGTGAAAAAGTTGGCTTAAAGCTCAACATTCAGAAAATGAAGATCATGGCATCTGGTCCCATCACTTCATGGGAAATAGATGGGGAAACAGTGGAAACAGTGTCAGACTTTCTTTCTTTTTTTTTATTTTTATTTTTACTGTATTTAACTTTATGATACTGTATTCGTTTTGCCATACATTGACATGAATCCACCACGGGTGTACATTTCTAATCACTGCAGATGATGATTGCAGCCATAAAATTAAAAGACGCTGACTCCTTGGAAGAAAAGTTATGACCAACCAAGATAGCATATTCAAAAGCAGAGACATTACTTTGCCAACAAAGGTCCATCTAGTCAAGGCTATGGTTCTTCCAGTGGTCATGTATAGATGTGAGAGTTGGACTGTGAAGAACGCTGAGCACTGAAGAATTGATGCTTTTGAAATGTGGTGTTGGAGAAGACTCCTGAGAGTCCCTTGGACTCAAAGGAGATTCAACCAGTCCATTCTAAAGGAGATCAGGCCTGGGTGTTTTTGGAAGGAATGATGCTAAAGCTGAAACTCCAGTACTTTGACCACCTCATGCGAAGAGTTGACTCATTGGAAAAGACTCTGATGCTGGGAGGGAGTGGGGGCAGGAGGGAAAGGGGACGACAGAGGATGAGATGGGTGGATGGCATCACCAACTCAATGGACATGAGTTTAAGTGAACTCTGGGAGTTGGTGATGGACAGGGAGGCCTGGCGTGCTGCGATTCATGGGGTCACAAAGAATCAGATATGACTGAGCGAATGAAATGAACTGAACTGAACTGAACTGACTGAACCTTTAGAATTCAACATCAGTATTTACCAATTTTATGTAAATGATGCTTTTATTTTCCATCTTGGAAATTTACAGCCCCGCATGACTATTTGTATTCTTATGTTGATGAATGCTTCAGGTATGAGCCATCTCTTCTACTGAACCATGAATAGTTGGAATACTTTAATTTGAAAAATCACACAATAAGATTGTAACACATTGAAAACTAGTATGGAAATAATGATAGAATATATTTCTGAAAGAGAAAGAATGGCTTAGGTTACGGAAACCATTCTAGAGAGTTAAAAGAGACCTGCTAGTGAAAGCAGGAAAACGACAACAAAATCCCCAAATCAGTGTTAAAAAAAAAAGAAAAGAAATCTGCCGTTATTAATGTTAGCAACAAACAAAAGATGAATTCATGTCTACTTGAGTTTTAAACTCTCCTGGAGATAATAAACAAATATGTCTCTCCACAGCAACATTCTTTTTATTCTCAGACCAGCAGGTAACTCCTTTTTCCAAGAAATAGGTCTAATTTCTTCTGCATGGCAAAAGAGCTCGTGGGAAAAAAAAAAAAAAATGCACCTTAATCTCTCTTTTTCAATTACGTCCACCTACTCCCAGCAGGCTTCACCCAAACAAGTCCAAGGATTCTAAACAAGATGTTTTCCTCTTCAACATGTCCAACTTGGCTCAGCCTCCCTGCAGTGCAGTTCCAATATGATTCAATATGATTCTGGAATCAAATCAACTGATTTGTGTTTCTGTATTCTCACCTATTATAAGCAAGTTTCCAACCTCACAAGGCAAATTTCTGATTTACCTGTGTACGTTTAAAAGCACAATAGATGAGAGATTCTTGTATACATTAAATTCATCCACTAAACTGAAAGCAGAAAATTGAGACAGTGTAAGAGATAATCATCTATAATTTGTATATATTAGTAAATTATAATTGTACCTCATTATCCCAGACTAAGTAGGCTGAAAGTTTATATTGATAATCTGTAGGTGCACACTTATTTTAAAATAATATCAAATAGTGGCCTACTAATAATTGTATTTTAAATAATTCATAACAGTAAATTAAAATTATTTCCTCTTTATGCCTTTAGTAGCTCATAGGATTACTCATGGGGGCTTGCCTGATCGTTCAGTGGTAAAGAATTGGCCTGAAATGCAGGAGACCCTGGGGATGCAAATTCGATCCCTGGGTTGGGACGATCTCCTGAAGGAGGGCAAGGCAACCTATCCTAGTATTCTTGCCTGGAGAATCCCATGGACAGAGGAGCCTAGCAGGCTACAGTCCATTGGGTTGCAAACAGCCAGACATGACTGAAGTGACTCAACATACACACAGGATTACTTATAGACACAGCGAAAAGGCCTATCTTAGGTCACATGGTCCCAAAATATGGTCCCAAGTACCGAACTATGCTAGATCACTGATCCATACCTCACACAATGTAAGTCAGTTGTTAATGACTATAGTATTATAACCAACAAGCCAATAGATGTACCAGATTGCAGGATTACCAGTGCAGTCAAATCAAATGAGCCTAAACTAAAGAAGAGTATCTTTGGGATTCAACAGGCCATATCAGTGTTTCCCATTTTCTCCTTGACTGCTGCTGCTGCTGCTAAGCGCTTCAGTCCTGTCCAACTCTGTGCGATCCCATAGACGGCAGCCCACCAGGCTCCAGGCAAGAACACTGGAGCGGCTTGCCATTTCCTTTTTCAATGCATGAAAGTGAAAGGCGAAAGTGAAGTTGCTCAGTCGTGTCTGACTCTTTGCGACCCCATGGACTGCAGCCTACCAGGCGCCTCCATCCATGGGATTTCCCAGGCAAGAGTACTGGAGTAGGGTGCCATTGCCTTCTCCATTCTCCTTGACTAAAATACTATAAAAATATATGCAACAAAATACAATGACACAAAAATAATATTTTATTAAATTATTGGCAACATATCAAGGATGCATTTTCCTTTGCAATGTGTATGTTACCACTGTAATTATAACTAAATATATATTTCATTTATAGCTATCCACATAACATGTTGGTTATTCATCTGTCAATGAATCTTTAGGTTATTTCTGTGTCTTGGCTACTGTGCATAATCCTGCAATGAACATGAGGGTGCAGATGTCTTATTGATGTAATGAGTTTATTTCCTTCAGATATATACCCGTAAGTAGAACCATGGGCCATACATTAATTTCACTTTTAATTCATAGGAATCTGCCTACTATTTTTCATAGTAACCAGAACAATTTACATTCCCATCAATGGTGTAAAAGGATTCATTTTCCTTTACAGCCTCACCAGCAACTTTTTCTTCTTCTTTTTTTAATACTGTAAGCATTACAACAGGTGTGAAGTTATATTTCATTGTAGTTGTGATTTGCATTTCACTGATGATTAGAATGTTGAACATCTTTTCATGTATTTGTTAGCCATTTGCATGTCTCTTTTAGAAAAATGTTTATTCAGGTTCTTTTCCTATTTTTACATCAAATTATAGATTAACTATTGCTATTGATTTGGACCTTCCCTGGTGGCTCAGTGGTAAAAAATCTGCCTGCAATGCAAGAGACAAGGATTTGATCCCTGAGTTGATAGGGTCCCCTGGAGGAGGGTATCACAACCCATTCCAGTATTCTTGCTGGGAGAATTTCATGGGTCTTAAATTTCATTCTATTAATGTAATATATTACATTATTATTCTTTTTTTTTTTTTGCATATATTGAACCATCCTTGCATTCCAGGGATAAATTTCACTTGAGCATGGTATATAATTCTTTTAAAATGTTGTTGAATTCAGTTTCATCAGTATATTTTTTAGAATTTTTGCAACTATATTCATCAGGATTATTATCTAATCGTTTTCTTTTCTTGTATTGTCTTATTCTGTCTTGTTATGTTCAGGGTAATTCCTTGCAAAATGAGTTTGGGAGTGCTCCATCTTCTTCAAGCTTCTTCAAGTATTTGAAAAGGATTGATATTAGTTCTTTTTACAGTGCTTAGTAGAATTCACCAATGAACCCAATCTGGTTTTGGACTTTCTTTTTGCCACGTTCTTGATTATTTATGTTGGAGATGGCAATGGCACCCCACTCCAGTACTCTTGCCTGGGAAATTCCATGGATGGAGGAGCCTGGAAAGCTGCAGTCCATGGGGTTCCTGAGGGTTGGACACAACGGAGTGACTTCACTTGCACTTTTCACTTTCATGCATTGGAAAAGGTAATGGCAACCTACTCCAGTCCTTTTGCTCATTATTGGTTTGTACGGATTTTCCATTTCTTCATGATTCAGACTAGCTAATTACTGTTTCTAGAAATCTATCCATTTCCTCTAGGTTATGCAATGATGATAGTTTCAACAATCTTTTATATTTTTGTGGTGTCAGTTTTAATGTCTCCTCTTTCATTTCTGATTTTTGTTTGAATCATCTCTTTATTTCTTATTGTAATTAAAGGCTTGTCAATTTAATTTGCCCTTTCCAGCTTAATTTTGTTGGTCTTTTTTTGTTGTTATTCTACTCTCTCTCTCTTTTTTAAACTTAAATTTCTGACCTAATCTATCTTATTTCCTTCTTTCTGCTTTCTTTGGTCATAATTTTTTTCTTTTTTCCCCCAGTTCCTTGATATATAAAGCTAGTTAGGCTATTTGAACTCTTTATTTTTTTCTTAATGTAAGTATTTATAACTACAAGATCCCTCTTTATAATTACTTTTACTGCTTCTTATAAATTTTGGTTCATTTTGTCTACATTTTTGTTTATTTCAAGATAATTGTTTTTTTTAATTTCCCTTTGATTTCTTCTTTGACCCATTGGCTGTTCAGGAATATGATATTTAATTTTCACATATAAGCAATTTTTTAAAATCCACTCTTTTATTGACTTCTAGTTAATGAGATCTCCATCTCTTTGATATGGCCACTGTTAACCTGGTCATTCAAATCACAACTAAATATTCTGGTTGGGACAGGAAAGAAGTGTGTCTTTTTGTATCCTACATAGCTGGGGAAACTCTTTCACACACTTTCACTTTCCTTGTAGAAGAAATTGCAGGGGTTTGTAAAACAAGGTATCTCTTGGTACTGAATTGGACCTCCTTAAGTAGAAATTATGAAGGAAAAGTGCAAATCTTATTCTAATCAATGCATTTAATCTCATTTTTTTTAAATCTTTTATTTTCTTTCTCCTCATCTATGTGCTAAATGTCTCTTAGAAATCTTGAAATCGAACAAAGACACCCTTTTAAAGAGATTATTATCAAAATCAGTGTTCTTTATGGAAAAGATGTCAGGAAGTTATTGCCATGATAATGGCATTACTCTCTCATGTGTGATGTTTATTCATAGAAAGTAGAAATATAGGGGTAAGAAAACATACAGCTTATTACTGTGCTACTTTAATACTGATGGGGCTTCCCCCGTAACTAAGTTGGCAAAGAATCTGCCTGCAGTGCAGGAGATCTGGGTTTGATCCATGAGATGGGAAGATCATTTGGAAAAGGAAATGGCAACCCACTCCAGTATTCTTGCCTGGAGAATCCCATGGGCAGAGGAGCCTGGCAGGCTACATTCCATGAGGTCTCAAGAGTCAGACCCAACTTAGTGACTGAATTACCACCACCACCAATACTGGTAGGACTGCATGTAGCATTTTGCTGAAAGATCTCTCTTACATAAACTCTATCATTGACATGACTTTATAGTATAAACTTCTGTTTGGAACCTGGAGTAAGTTTGCTATCAAAATATACCTACCACAGTGGTTCAGGGGTAAAGAACTGCCTACCAATGCAGGAGACAAAACAAAGGCAGGTTTGATTTCTGTGTCCAGAGGATCCCCTGAAGGAGGAAATGGAAACCCAGTCTAGTATTATTGTCTGGAAAATTCCATGGACAAAGGAGTTTAATGGATTACAGTCTATGGGGCTGCAAAGAGTTGGAGATGACTGAGCACAGTTCTGGTATATTTAATGTCAAAGTAACACAAAAAAATGATGAGCAGAAATTCAAGTCACTCCATCTTTACCAAAATTTTGTTAGTGATGTTCAGTTCCTCAGTCGTCTCTGACTCTTTGTGATCACATGGACTGAACATGGCCAGGCTTCCCTATAATTCACCATCTCCAAGATTTTGCTCAAATTCATATCAAGTGAGTTGGTGATGTCATCTAAACAACTCATCCTCTGTTGTCCTCTTTTCGTTCTGTCTTCAATCTTTCCCAGCATCAGGGTCTTTTCCAATGAGTCATTTCTTCAATTCAGGTGGCCAAAGTATTGGAGCTTCAGCTTGAGCATCAGTATTTCCAATGAATATTCAGAACTGATTTCCTTCGGGAATGACTGGTCTGATCTCCTAGCATTACAAGGGATTTTAGAGAGTTTTCTCCAACACCACAGGTCAAAAATATAAGTTCTACAGCACTCAGCTTTCTTTATAGTCCAACTGTCACATCCATACATGACTGCTAGAAAAACCATAGCTTTGACTAGACGGACTTTTATTGGCAAAGTAATGTCTCTGCTTTTTAATATGCTGTCTAAGTCTGTCATCGTTTTGTTTCCAAGGAGCCAAGTTCTTTTAGTTGCATGGCTGCAGTTACCATCTGCAGTGATTTTGGAGCGCAAGAAAATAAAGACTGTCACTGTTTCCATTGTTTCCCAATCTATTTGCCATGAAGTCATGGGACCAGGTAACATGATCTTTGTTTTCTTGACAGTTGAGTTTTAAGCCAGCTTTTTCACTCTCCTCTTTCACTTCATCAAGAGGCTCTTTAGTTCCTCTTCACTTGGTGCCATTAGGGTGGTGTCATCTGCATATCTGAGGTTATTGATATTTCTCTCAGCAATCTTGATTCCAGCTTGTGCTTCATCCAGTCCAGCATTTTGCATTAACTTATAAGTTAAATAAACAGAGTGACATTGTACAGACTTGATGTACTCATTTCCTAATTTTGAATTAGTTCATTGATCCATGTCCAGTTCTAATTGTTGCTTCTTGATGTACATACATATTTCTCAGGATGCAGATAAAGTAGTCTGGTATTCTCATCCCTTGAACAATTTTCCACAGTTGTTGTGATCGACACATTCAAAGGCTTTAGTGTACTGAATGAAGGTGATGTAGAGGTTTTGCTGGAATGCTCTTGCTTTTTCTATGATACAATGGATGTTGGCAATTTGACCTCTGATCTCTCTGTCTTTTCTAAATCCAATTGAATATATGGAAATTCTTTATTTTGAAGTAATTTTGAAGCCTAACTTGGAAAATTTTGAACATTAATTTGCTAGCATATGCAATGACTGTAATTGGGCAGTAGTTTGAACATTCTTTTCCAATGAGTCAACTCTTCGCATGAGGTGGCCAAAGTACTGGAGTTTCAGCTTTAGCATCATTCCTTCCAAAGAAATCCCAGGGTTGATCTCCTTCAGAATGGACTGGTTGGATCTCCTTGCAGTACAAGGGACTCCCAAGAGTCTTCTCCAACACCACAGTTCAAAAGCATCAATTCTTTGGTGCTCTGCCTTCTTCACAGTACAACTCTCACATCCATATATGACCACAGGAAAAACCATAGCCTTGACTAGATGGACCTTAGTCAGCAAAATAATGTCTCTACTTTTGGATATACTATCTAGGTTGGTCATAATTTTTCTTCCAAGGAGTAAGCATCTTTTAATTTCATGGATGCAATCACCATCTGCAGTGATTTTGTAGCCCCCAAAATAAAGTCTGACACTGTTTCCACTGTTTCCCCATCTATTTCCCGTGAAGTGATGGGACCAGATGCCATGATCTTTATTTTCTGAATGTTGGGCTTTAAGCCAACATTTCCACTCTCCTCTTTCACTTTCATCAAGAGGCTTTTGGGAGGGATTGGGAACAGGAGGAGAAGGGGACGACAGAGGATGAGATGGCTGGATGGCATCACTAACTCGGTGGACGTGAGTCTGAGTGAACTCTGGGAGCTGGTGATGGACGGGGAGGCCTGGCGTGCTGTGATTCAGGGGGTCGCAAAGAGTCAGACACGACTGAGCGACTGAACTGAACTGAACTGAACTTGAGCATTCTTTCGCATTGCCTTTCTTTGGACTTGGAATGAAAACTGATATTTTCCAGTGTGGTGGCCATGCTGAGTTTTCCAAATGTACTGGCATATTGAGTGTACCATGTTCACAGCATCATCTTTTAGGATTTGAAATAGCTCAGCTAGAATTTCGTCACCTTGGCTAGTTTTGTTCCTAGTGCTACTTCCTAGGGTCCACTTAACTTTGCATTCCAGGATGTCTGGCTCTAGTTGAGTGATCACACCATCTAGGTTATCTGGGTCATGAAGACCTCTTTTGGATAGTTCCTCTGTGTATTCTTTCCACCTTTTCTTAATATCTTCTGCTTCTGTTAGGTCCATACCGTTCATGTTTTTTATTGTGCCCATCTTGGCATGAAACGTTTCCTTGTTACCTCTAATTTTCTTGAAGATATCTCTAGTCTTTCCCATTCTATTGTTTTTCTCTAGTTCTTTGCATTGTTCACTTAGGAAGGCTTTCGAATCTCTTTTCTCTTCTTTGGAACTGTATTCAGATGAATATGTCCTTCATTTTCTCCTTTGCCTTTAGCTCCTCTTCTTTTCTAAACTATTTATAAGGCCTCCTCAGTCAACCACTTTGCCTTTTGGCATTCCTTTTTCCTGGTGTTGTTTTTAGTTATTGCCCCCTGTACAATGTTATGGACCTCCATCCATAATTTTCAGGCATTCTGTCTATCTGATATAATCCCTTCAATATATTTGTCACTTCCTCTGTGTAATCATAAGTTACATGATTTAGGTCATACCTGAATGGCCTAGTGGTTTTCCATATTTTATTCAATTTATGTCTGAATTTTGCAATAAGGAGTAAGTGATCTGAGCATTAGTCAGTTCTCAGCCTTGTTTTTGCTAACTGTATAGAGTTTCTCCATCCTCAGCTCAAAGAATATTATCAATCTGATTTTAGTATTGACCATCTGGCGATGTCCATGTGTAGAGTTGTTTCTTGTTTTCTTGGAAGACAGTGTTTACTATGACCAGTGCGTTCTCTTGGTAAAACTCTGTTAACCTTTGCTCTGCTTTATTTTATACCTCAAAGCCAAACTTGTCTGTTACTCCCAGTATCTCTTAACTTCCTACATTTGCATTCCATTTCCCTATGATAAAAGGACACATTTTTTTTTTTTTCCGGTGTTAGCTCTAAAAGATCTAAATCAAATCCCTTATCATTACACAGTGGAAGTGACAAATAGATTCAAGGGGTTAGATCTGATAGACAGACTGCCTGAAGACCTATGGATGGAAGTTGTGACATTGTATGGGAGGCAGTGGCAAAGACCATCTGCAAGAAAAAGAAATGCAAAAAGGCAAAATGGTTATCTGAAGAGGCCTTACAAAGAGGTGTGAAAAGAAGAAAAGTGAAAAGCAAAGGAGAAAAGGAAAAATATACCCATTGGAATGCAGAGTCCCAAAGAATAGCAAGGAGAGATAAGAAATCGTTTCTTAGTGATCAATACAGAGAAATAGAGGAAAACAATAGAAAGGGAAAACTAGAGATCCCTTCAAGAAAATTAGAGATACCAAGGGAATATTTCATGCAAAGATGGGCACAATCAAAGACAGAAACAGTATGGACCTAACAGAAGCAGAAGATATTAAGAAGAGATGGCAAGAATACACAGAAGAACTATCCACACACACACACACAAAAAGCAACTTCATGACCCAGATAGTCATGATGGTGTGATCACTCTCCTAGAGCCACACATCCAGGAATGTGAAGTCAAGGAAGCACCATTACCAACAAAGCTAGTGGAGGTGATCGAATTCCAGTTGAGCTGTTTCAAATCATGGAAGATGATGCTGTGAAAGTGTTGCACTCAATATGGCAGCAAATTTGGAAGACTCAGCAGTGGCCACAGCACTGGAAAAGGTCAGTTTTCATTCCAATTCAAAGAAAGGCAATACCAAAGAATGCTCATCTCACATGCCAGCAAAATAATGCTCAAAATTCTTCAAGCTAGGTTTCAACAGTGTGTAAACTGAACCTCAAGATGTTCAAGCTGGATTTAGAAAAAGCAGTGGAACCAGACATCAAATTGCCAACATCTGTTGGATCATCAAAAAAGCAAGAAAGTTCCAAAAAGACATCTCCTTCTGCTTTATTGACTATGCCAAAGTCTTTGACTGTGTGGATCACAAAAAACTGTGGAAAAGTCCTAAACAGATGGGAATATCAGACCATCTAACCTGCCTCCTGAGAAATCTGTATGTAGGTCAAGAAGCAACAGTTAGAACTGGACATGGAACAACAGACTGGCTGCAAATCGGGAAAGGAGTATGTCAAGGCTGTATACTGTTACTCTGATTATTTAACTTATATTCAGAGTGCATCATGAGAAACGCTGGACTGGATGAAGCACAAGCTGGAATCAAGATTGCCAGGGAAAATATCAATAACTTCAGATATGTAAATGACACCACACTTATTACAGAAAGCAAAGAACTAAAGAGCTTCTTGATAAAAATGAAAGAGGAGAGTGAAAAAAATGGCTTAAAATGAAACATTCTGAAAACTAAGTTCATGGCATCTGGTCCCCTCACTTCATGACAAATAGGTGTGAAAACAATGGAAACAGTGACAGTCTTTATTTTCTTGGGCTCCAAAATCACTGCAGATTGGGGCTGCAGCCATGCATCTAAAAGATCCTTGCTCCTTGGAAGAAAAGCTATGACCAACTTAGACAGCATGTTAAAAAACAGAGACATTACTTTGGTAACAAATGTCTGTGTCTTCAAAGCTATGGATATCTAGTCGTGTATGGATGTGAGAATTGAGTATTAAAGACAGCTGAGCACCGAAGAATTGATGCTTTAGAACTGTGGTGTTGAGATCATTCTTGAGACTCCTTTGGACAGCAAGATCAAACCAGTCCATCCTGAAGGAAATCAGTCTTGAATATTCATTGGACAGACTTATGCTGAAGCTGAAACTCTAATACTTTGGCCAAGTGATGCAAAGAAGTGATTCATTTGAAAGACCCTGATGCTGGGAAAGAATGAAGGCGGTAGAAGAAGGGCACAACAGAGGACGAGACGGTTGGATGGCATCATCAAGTCAATGGACATGAGTTTGAGTAAACTCCAGGAGTTGGTGATGGACAGGGAAACCTTGAGTGCTGTAGTCCATGGGTTCCCAGAGTCAGACTTGACTGAGCAACTGAACAGAACTGAACTGAACTAGAGGATCTTGTGGGTCTTCATAAAACTGTTCAAATTCAGCATCTTTGGCATTAGTGGTTGGGGACCAGACTTGGATTACTATAGTGTTGAATGGTTTGACTGGCAAACAAAGAGAGATCATTTTGCTGTTTTTCAAATTGTATTGAAGTACTGCATTTCAGACTCTTTTGTTGACTATAAGGGCTACTCCATTTATTCTATCAGATTCTTGTCCTCAGTAGTTGATATAATGGTCATGTGAATAAAGTTCACTAATTTCAGTCCATTCTAGTTCACTGATTCCTAAAATGTCGATATTCACTCTTACTGCCTCCTGTTTGATCACTTCCAATTTACCTTGATTCTCGGACCTAGCATTCCAAGTTCCTATACAATATTGTTATTTACAGCATTGGACTTTGTCTCCACCTCCAGACATATCCACAACTGGGCTTGCTTCCACAGTCGCTCAGCCTCTTCATTCCTCCTGGAGCTATTTCTCAGCTCTTCTCCATTAGCATATTGGTCATCTACCAACCTGGGCAGTTCATCTTTCACTGCCATATATTTTTGTCTTTTCATACAGCTCATGGGGTCCTCAAGGCAGGAGTACTGAAGTGGTTTGCCATTCCCTTCACCCGTGGACCACATATTGTCAGAACTCTCCACCATGTCATCCTTCTTGAGTGGCTCACCACAGCATGACTGATATTTTCATTGAGTTTGAAATGGCTGTGATCCATGTGATCAGTTTGGTTAATTTTCTATGATTGTAGTTTGCATTCTGTCTGCCCTCTGGGGGATACCAATAAAAGTTTTGTGGAAACTTTCTGATGGTAGGGACTGGCTGTAGGGAAAACTGCATCTTGCTTTGGTGGGTGAGGCCATGCTCAGTAAGTCTTTAATCCAATTTTCCACTGATGTGTGGGGCTGTGCTCCCTCCTGAAGTTTGGCCTGAGGCCAAACTATGGTAGGGATAATAGCTGTAATGTCAACCTCCTTCAGAAGGACTTAAGCTAGTACCCTGAGGCTCTCAGCACTGTTGTAGTCAGACCCCGCAGCAGGCCACTGTCAACTCACACCTGCAACATAGACTCTGGGACACTCACAGGCAAGCCTGACTCAGTCTCCTGTAGGGTCAGTACTTCTTTCTCCTGGGTTTTGGTGCACACAGGTTTTGTTTTGCCCTCCAAGAAAATGTGGGTTTTATTTTTCTAGAAAAGTGGAATCTAATTATGATCTTTCACTATAAATCAATAACTGAAAAAATTACTCCTTAAAGGCAGACATTTAGTCTTTATTAGAGAAGATTATGGAAAGTTGCCTTTCCAACTGTCTCAATAGTTCTCTGACTATCTGTAATTGGAGGCATTCTATATTTGTGGATGCTGTTGGCATGTAATTGATTTAAATACTTTTTTTTAATTTGAAAATTGAAGGATACTTCTTAACCTTATTTTGTTTCTTTAGTTTCTTACTATCTATATTGATAGAGCAGCTATTAGATAGTTCTGGAGATATGAGTAACCCCTGATTATTTTAAATATAATTTACAAATGACTTTACCTCATATATGTACAAAGCTCACTTTTACCAGAAAATATGTTATTTCCTTTCAGTTGCATGAGAGTATATATATTTAAAGCTGGTTCACATTTTTATTTTAATTAGGCAAAACTGTTGAGAAACCTTTGAATCTTCCTATCCACTGAAACTATTTTAGATGGCTCATTAAATGGCACATTAATTATTTTTAAGTCAGTCAACAGATTTATTTCACTGGTCTCTGTTTTCAACAGAGACATGTAATACTGTGGGGAAAAGGAAATTCAATTGTATACACATTCTGTTTGCCATTTTCATCCAATTGTGGCTATTTATTTATTTTTTTAAATTTTTATTTTATTATTTTTTTCAACCCATCAGTCTTTTATTTATTATTTATTTTTTTAATTTTATTTTTTAATTTATTTTACTTTCAGTACTTTACAATACTGTATTGATTTTGCCATACATTGACATGAATCCACCTTGGGTGTACATGAGTTTCCAAATATGAACCCCCCTCCCACCTCCCACCCCATATCATCTCTCTGGATCTTCCCCGTGCACCAGCCCCAAGGATCCTGTATCCTGCATCAAACATAGACTGGTAATTCGTTTCTTACATGATAGTATACATGTTTCAATGCTATTCTCCCAAATCATCCCACCCTCTCCCTCTCCCTCAGAGTCCAAAGAAGCTAGATCAACTTCATATACTTGGATCAAGTACATAAACTTATATGAAATACTCATTTTTAAATAACTGGTGAGATTTTATAAAGCCTGTTCATTCAAGTCAGCAACTAAATTGTGCCATTATAGAGTTTTGAATCATATATATCTGCAGCTTAGTGCTAATTTGGACACAGCTGTTTATATATCTATACTATTCTAATAATAATTTTAATTAAAAGTGTGAAAAACAAAATATTTTAGTTTAGAAAGGTCTTTTTTAACAATTTTGTTTTACCATTCCAAAATATACCTTTTTTTTTAGTTGAGAAAATTAAGATAAAGCAATGAGTCAAAGATAGTAAAAACAGTAGCTCATCTATAACAAGAATTTACATTTAACTTGTTCAGTCTTTTTAAAAAATATATAATTATTTTAATTGGAGGTTAATTACTTTACAATATTGTATTGGTTTTGCCATACATCAACATGAATCTGCCACAGGTATGCACGTGTTCCCCATCCTGAACCCTCATCCCTCCTCCCTCCTCATACCATCCCTCTGGGTCATCTCAGTGCACCAGACACAAGCATCCAGTATCATGCATCGAACCTGAACTGGTGATTCATTTCATATATGTTATTATACATGTTTCAATGCCATTCTCCCAAATCATCCCACCCTCTCCCTCTCCCTCTCCCAAAGAGTCCAAAAGACTGTTCTATACATTTGTGTCTATTTTGCTATCTTGCATACAGGGTTATCATTACCATCTTTCTAAATTCCATATATATGCGTTAGTATACTGTATTGGTGTTTTTCTTTCTGGCTTTCTTCACTCTGTATAATAAGCTCCAGTTTGATCCACCTCATTAGAACTGATTCAAATATATTCTTTTTAACGTCTGAGTAATATTCCATTGTGTATATGTACCACAGCTTTCTTACCCATTCATCTGCTGATGGACATCTAGGTTGCTTCCATGTCCTGGCTATTATAAACAGTGCTGTGATGAACATTGGGGTACACGTGTCTCTTTCAATTCTGGTTTCCTCGGTGTGTATGCCCAGCAGTGGGATTCCTGGGTCATAAGGCAGTTTTATTTCCAGTTTTTTAAGGAATCTCCACACTGTTCTCCATAGTGGCTGTACTAGTTTGCATTCCCACCAACAGTGTAGGAGGGTTCCCTTTTCTCCACACCCTCTGCAGCATTTATTGCTTGTAGACTTTTGGATCGCAGCCATTCTGACTGGTGTGAAGTGGTACCTCATTGTGGTTTTGATTTGCATTTCTCTGATAATGAGTTATGTTGAACATCTTTTCATGTGTTTGTTAGCCATCTGTATGTCTTCTTTGGAGAAATGTCTGTTTAGTTCTTTGGCCAATCTTTTGATTGCATCATTTCTTTTTCTGGAATTGAGCTGCAGGAGTTGCTTGTATATTTTTGAGATTAGCTGTTTGTCAGTTGCTTCATTTGCTATTATTTTCTCCCATTTTGAAGGCTGTCTTTTCACCTTGCTTATCGTTTTCTTTGTTGTGCAGAAGCTTTTAATTTTAATTAGGTCCCATTTGTTTATTTTTGCTTTTATTTCCAATATTCTGGGAGGTGGGTCATAGAGGATCCTGCTGTGATTTATGTCAGAGAGTGTTTTGCTTATCTTCTCCTCTAGGAGTTTTATAGTTTCTGGTCTTACTTTTAGATCTTTAATCCATTTTGAGTTTATTTTTGTGTATGGTGTTGTTCAGTCTTTATTTCCTCTCCTGTCAATTATATTCAATTCAACATGACATAATATATTTTCCTCCAGTATTTTCTACTTCCCATTACTAACTCATAAATAATACATATAGATTTATATTTCTAATTGTAAACCGCTTTTGCATTCCTCATGGTGCCTAGCATAGAGCTTACTAAGCTGTATGCTCTTATGTATTTGTCACATGAAAATTCTCTTAAAAACATTATTAGTGTTGGAGAACTGTGTGGGATCTCATAAGAATTCATGTTTCATGTTTTTCTGCTTGTTTTCAAGACACAATAATTGAGATTATACTCACTGTTTACTTCTAAGGAGCCAGCCATTGCCTCATTACCCTTTAACTTTACTTTGTCCTCTTAATGATAATTCATAATTTTCTGAATTCTATGTAACTAGAAAATCTACATGAATATCTAAACAAATTTATGCAGCTATATTGTAATATCCCAAAGACTTTATCTTGACATTTGATTTTCTTCTAGAACAACCAGTGTTATTTTCATTACAAATCTTATGAGTTTTATAGCTTTCATTACAATATGAATTCACAGAAATTTGAGGATAAAGAAGTAAAATCATTAGTTATATCTTCAGGGGATAACTATGGTCATACCTAGGAAACTATGATAACCTACAAAAACCTTGTAAAGTTGTCATAAAATGATACCTAGGACACTTCAAAAGACTTATGAAAAAGAAATTCTGCCAAGCAGCAATACCTTTGGTAACTTAGGGTATAAAACACACTGTGTTTAGGGAAGAAACACTTAAATGACAGCATAGACATAGAGTGTAGTGCTTCCTGTTAAACTGAAGTAGCACCATTAAAAGCTGCAGATCATAAAAAGGGCAGACTAAGCATGATGGTAGAGGATACTTCCTCAGCCCCTTGGAAAAAAGTTAATTTTCTGTGCTTTTTATAAATGATGTGATATTGAAGCAAAAAAGTCTCCATTTTATCTTTTTAGTCTCTACAACACAATCTATAATTCCAGTCCTGATGATTTTTCTATGATATTTAATTATTGTCTTTCGAAACCTTTAGCTGTCCCCTTGCCAAAATTCTCCTTCTTCCATCACCTACATATATAAAAGTGCCTAGCAGTTGGGTGAGTGTGGTTATCTCATTGTTGTTTTTAGAGCTCTGCCACTGTCCACAAGGAAAGTAATCCTCAGCCTTGTGGTCTCTTCCTCAGCAGAAACCACAACTTCCCATCCTTCTATTCTACAGCTCACCATGAACAATTTAGGTCTTCCCTCTGTTCATCTGATATACCTCATTTTCCCTGTTCCATTGAGGACTTTTTGCTTTTCTATTTTGTTCCTGGAACACACTCTTTTCCTCCAAGATTATCTGGATCATCTTTTTTCCATCTTAAAAGCCTACTGAAAATGGTGAGTCATATTGATTGAAACATCAAAATCCATACACAGTGTAAACTTTGGTTGATATGGCATAATGCTAAAAATTTGGCAAATGTAAGAGTGGACACAATATAAGACTTTGAGTAATTTATAACTTATTTAAGACTTCATTTTGCCCTCTTTGAAAAGAGAAAATTCCAGGGAACTAGTATGAACACCAATTAAAATAAAATTAAGGATGAGTGGCCTATGTGTTAGGGGTCACAGACAGTCTTAGGGTGCAACTGAATATTGAGAATAATATGAAGAACACTTGATCAAACTCTTTTAAAAGACTTTTGTTAGATAAGAGTGCCTTTTTTAATTGAGATATTATTTTCAACCTCCAAAAAGTGAAGAATTTTACAGTCTGTTTTAATATTAAGTACTATCTTTTAGACCATAGGTGAGGAAGAGTGGGAAGCGAAAGATAAATAGAAAGGAGGAAGTTTACTTGTTTACATATCTATCTCTCTATATTATTTATATATTCATTAATAGACTGTTAGAGAGAGAGGAAGAGAACCCCAGAGAGAGAGAACAGAGCAGGTTCCAGGATTACAGAGTTAGCTGTTAGAATTTCTTGTCTGAATGTATGCAGAAGAGAGACCTGTTCCTCCCTCCAAACTAAATTGCATCATTTGCAATTGAAGTATTAATGATGAACCATTCTAAACTCTAGGAGTTAATAAATGAGTCTTGTTGGAAAAGCTAGAGAATTAGACGGTAGCAATGCACTAAACAAGGAAAGAATTCAGAGAATTGCAATTAGAATTGATTGAAAACTCTCTATAATTGTCATATAAAATTATTTTTTGAGCCCACATCAGCACAGAATTACTAGGAAGCATCAACTATTGATACCCAAGAGGATAATTAAAAGAGAAAATCTACTGTACCAAGTCTACTTTACTGGTTTTTGCTAAATTTTTGATGAGTAATGATAAATGATAGTACTTGTAAATCTTACTGTGTCTGATATAGTTTATTATATGTTTACTTAAGCCAAATGTTTATCAATTTGCATGGACATTTCACTCTAGTTAAAAGACATATGAATACCACTGTTATCATGATAAGGTGCTGAAAGAAATAATGTCCATAGATTCAACTTCTTAAAAATATGTGA
Organism: Capra hircus; assembly: GCF_001704415.2. Lineage (NCBI taxonomy): Eukaryota > Metazoa > Chordata > Mammalia > Artiodactyla > Bovidae > Capra > Capra hircus. The sequence goes on along the minus strand of NC_030831.1, from coordinate 16,513,948 downwards.
ACTCAGAGGATCTGGTTAAAGATGGTGGAGTAGAAGGATCTGCACTCATCTCCTGAAAGAGCAACAAAATTGCAACTAGCTGTTGAATGATCTTTGACAGGAGGACGCTGGAATCAATCAAGAAAATATATCCTATGTCCAAGGACAAATAATAAGCCACAGAGAGATGGTGGGAGGGGCACGATCACAGTAAAATCAAATACCATACCTGCCACAAACTAGTGACCCACAAACTGGAGAACAATGGTACCAAAGAAGTTCTCCCACTGTTATGAAGACTCAGAACCTCATGTGAGGCTTCCCAGCCTGAGGACCCAACAAACGGACTGGGAATCTGACTTTGAAGCATAATGGGATGTGATTACAAGACTTCCATAGGACTGGGAGAAGCAGAGACTCCAGACTTAGAGGGCATAAATAAAACCTTGTAAGCACAAAGACTCAGAGGAAAGGATCAGTAAATCCACAGGAAAGTGAACCAAACCTACCTGTTACCTATTGTGAAGGTGTGGATCAGCAGGGCCTCACAGGCAGCAATTTTCTAGGAAGGTTCTCTTTGGTTTAAATACTCTTGGACATCCCTTTAATCTCACCATAGAGCACATAGACTCCAGGGCTGGGTTACCTCAGGGCAAATACTACTAGGGAGGGAGGGCAAACTCATCCATCAGCAGATAATTGGATTAAAGCTTTACTGAGCAAGGCCTTGCCCATCAGAGCAGTTCAGTTCAGTTCAGTCACTCAGTCATGTCCGACTCTTTGCAACCCCATGAATCGCAGCACGCCAGGCCTCCCTGTCCATCACCATCTCCTGGAGTTCACTCAGACTCACGTCCATCGAGTCCATGATGCCATCCAGCCATCTCATCCTCTGTCGTTCCCTTCTCCTCCTGCCCCCAATCCCTCCCAGCATCAGAGTCTTTTCCAATGAGACAACTCTTCGCCTGAGGTGGCCAAAGTACTGGAGCTTCAGCTTTAGCATCATTCCTTCCAAAGAAATCCCAGGGTTGATCTCCTTCAGAATGGACTGGTTGGATCTCCTTGCAATCCAAGGGACTCTCAAGAGTCTTCTATAACACCACAGTTTAAACACATCAATTCTTCAGCGCTCAGTCTTCTTCACCATCCAACTCTCACATCCATACGTGACCACAGGAAAAACCATAGCCTTGACTAGACGGACCTTAGTCGGCAAAGTAATGTCTCTGCTTTTGAATATACTATCTAGGTAGATCATATCTGTTCTTCCAAGGAGTAAGCGTCTTTTAATTTCATGGCTGCAATCACGATCTGCAGTGATTTTAGAGCCCCAAAAATAAAGTCTGACACTGTTTCTACTGTTTCCCCATCTATTTCCCATGAAGTGATAGGGCCAGATGCCATGATATTCGTTTTCTGAATGTTGAGCTTTAAGCCAACTTTTTCACTCTCCTCTTTCACTTTCATCAAGAGGCTTTTTAGCTCCTCTTCACTTTCTGCCATATGCCTGGTGTCATCTGCATATCTGAGGTTATTGATATTTCTCCCGGCAATCTGGATTTCAGCTTGTGTTTCTTCCAGCCCAGCGTTTCTCATGATGTACTCTGCATATGAGTTAAATAAGCAGAGTGACAATATACAGCCTGTACACACTCCTTTTTCTATCTGGAACCAGTCTGTTGTTCCATGTCCAGTTCTAACTGTTGCTTCCTGACCTGCATACAGGTTTCTCAAGAGGCAGGTTAGGTGGTCTGATATTTCCATCTCTTTCAGAATTTTCCACAGTTTATTGTGATCCACACAGTCAAAGGCTTTGGCATAGTCAATAAAGCAGAAACAGATGTTTTTGTGGAACTCTCTTTCTTTTTCCATGATCCAGTGGATGTTGGCAATTGGATCTCTGGTTCCTTTGCCTTTTCTAAAACCAGCTTGAACATCAGGGAGTTCGTGGTTCCCATATTGCTGAAGTCTGGCTTGGAGAATTTTGAGCATTACTTTACTAGCATGTGAGAAGAGTACAATTGTGTGGTAGTTTGAGCATTCTTTTGCATTATCTTTCTTTGGTATTGTAATGAAAACTGACCTTTTCTGATGTTGTGGCCACTGATGAGTTATCCAAATTTGCTGGCATATTGAGTGCAGCACTTTCACAGCATCATCTTTCAGTATTTAAAATAGCTCAACTGGAATGCCATCACCTCCACTAGCTTTGTTCATAGTGATGCTTTCTAAGGCCCATTTGACTTCACATTCCAGGATGTCTGGCTCTAGATTAGTGATCACATCATCATGATTATCTGCATTGTGAAGATCTTTTCTGTACAGTTCTCCATGTATTCTTGCCACTCTTCTTAATATCTTCTGCTTCTATTAGGTCCCTACCATTTCTGTCCTTTATCGAGCCCATCTTTGCATGAAATGTTCCCTTGGTATCTCTAATTTTCTTGAAGAGATCTCTAGTTTTTCCCATTCTGTTGTTTTCCTCTATTTATTTGCATTGATCACTGAGGAAGGCTTTCTTATCTCTTCTTGCTATTCTTTGGAACTCTGCATTCAGATGGTTATATCTTTCCTTTTCTCCTTTGCTTTTTGCCTCTCTTCTTTCCACAGATATTTGTATGGCCTCCCCAGACAGCCATTTTGCTTTTTTGCATTTCTTTTCCATGGGATGGTCTTGATCCCTGTCTCCTGTGCAATATCACGAACCTCCGTCCATAGTTTATCAGGCACTCTATCTTTCAAATCTAGAACCTTAAATCTATTTCTCACTTCCACTGTATAATCAAAAGGGATTTGATTTAGGTCATACCTGAATGGTCTAGCGGTTTTCCCTACTTTCTTCAATTTCAGTCTGAAGTTGGAAATAAGGAGTTCATGATCTGAGCCACAGTCAGTTCCTGGTAGTGTTTTTCTTGACTGTATAGAACTTCTCCATCTTTGGCTGCATATAATATAATCAATCTGATTTCAGTGTTGACCATCTGGTGATGTCCATGTGTAGAGTTTTCTCTTGTGTTGTTGGAAGTGGGTGTTTGCTATGACCAGTGCATATTCTTGGCAAAACCCTGTTAGTCTTTGCTCCGCTTCATTCCACATTCCAAGGCCAAATTTGCCTGTTACTCCAGGTGTTTCTTGACTTCCTACTTTTGCATTCTAGTCCCCTATAATGAAAAGGACATCTTTTTTGGGTGTTAGTTCTAAAAGGTCTTGTAGGTCTTCATAAAATCATTCAACTCCCGCTTCTTCAGCGTTACTGGTTAGGGCATAGACTTGGATAACTGTGATATTGAATGTTTTGCCTTGGAGATGAACAGAGATCATTCTGTCGTTTTTGAGATTGCATCCAAGTACTGCATTTCGGACTCTTTTGTTGACCATGATGGCTACTCCATTTCTTCTGAGGGATTCCTGCCCACAGTGGTAGATGTAATGGTCATCTGAGTTAAATTCACCCATTCCAGTCCATTTTATTTCGCTGATTCCTAGAATGTCGACGTTCCTCCTTGCCATCTCTTGTTTGACCACTTCCAATTTGCCTTGATTCAGGACCTGACATTCCATGTTCCTATACAATATTGCTCTTTACAGCATCAGACCTTGCTTCTATCACCAGTCACATCCACAAGGTATTGTTTTTGCTTTGGCTCCATCCCTTCATTCTTTCTGGAGTTATTTCTCCACTGATCTCCAGTAGCATACTGAGCACCTAATGACCTGGGGAGTTCCTCTTTTGGTATCCTATCATTTTGCCTTTTCATACTGTTCATGGGGTTCTCAAGGCAAGTATACTGAAGTGTCTTGCCATTCCCTTCTCCAGTGGACCACATTCTGTTAGGCCTCTTCACCATGACCCACCAGTCTTGGGTTGCCCCACAGGCATGGCTTGGTTTCATTGAGTTAGACGAGGCTGTGGTCCTAGCGTGATAAACTTGATTAGTTTTCCGTGAATATGGTTGTAGTTTGTCTGCCCTCTGATGCCCTCTTGCAGCACTTACCATCTTACTTGGGTTTCTCTTACCTTGAGCGTAGGGTATCTCTTCACGGCTGCTCCAGCAAAGCACAGCCACTGCTCCTTACCTTGGATGAGGGGTATCTCCTTACTGCCACCGTTCCTGACCTTCAACGTGGGATAACTCCTCTAGGCCCTCCTGTGCCTGCGCAGCCACCACTATTGGGTTGCTCCTCCCGGCTGCAGGCCCTGGCCTCGGGTGTGGGTGGCTCCTCCCAGCTGCCTCCCCTGGCCTCCGGCTCGGGGTGGCTCCTCAAGGTCACTGCCTTGGCCTCGGGCACGAGGTGGCTTCTCCTGGCCGCCCCTGACCTCGGACGCGGGGTAGCTCCTCCCAGCCACCGCCACTGACCTCGGATGCAGGGTAGCTCCTCTAGGCCATTCCTGTCATCGCAGCCTGGCACTCTAGGCCACTGACCCTGACCTCAGACGTGGGGTAGCTCCTCACAGCAGCCTGCACTTAGTGAGCTGGCTTGCAGCCACCTGCCCACCAGAGCAAGACCTAGTTTTTCCCACCAACAATCCCTCCCATCAGGAAGATTACACAAGCATCTTAGCCTCAGCCATCAGAGGACAGACAGAAGAAGCAAGAATACCACAGCAACTAAAAAAAAACAAAAAAACACTTACAGAAAGTTAATCAATATGAAAAAGCAGAAAGTTATGCCCCCGATGAAGAGACAAGATAAAAACCCAGGAAAACATCTGAATGAAGTGGAGATAGGCAACCTTCCAGAAATAGAATGCAGAATAATGATAGTAAATATCACTCAGTATCTTGGGAAATGAGTGGAAGCAAAGAGTGAGAAGATGCAACAAATGTTTAACAAAGACCTAGAAGAACTAAAGGAAAAGCAGAGATGCACAATACACTAGAAGAAATACATACCAGAATAACTGAGGCAGAAAAATGGATAAATATCATGGAGGATCAGTTCAGTCAGTTCAGTTCAGTCGCTCAGTCATGTCCAACTGTTTGCGACCCCATGAATCACAGCACGCCAGGCCTCCCTGTCCATCACTGACCCCCAGAGTTCACTCAGACTCATGTTCATCGAGTCAGTGATGCCATCCAGCCATCTTATCCTCTCTCGTCCACTTCTCCTCCTGCCTCCAACCCCCCCTAGCATCAGAGACTTTTCTAAGGAGTTAACTCTTCACATGAGGTGGCCAAAGTATTGGAGTTTCAGCTTCAGCATCATTCCCTCCAAAGAAATCCCAGGGCTGATCTCCTTCAGAATGGACTGGTTGAATCACCTTGCAGTCCAAGGGACTCTCAAGGGTCTTCTCCAACACCACAGTTCAAAAGCACCAATTCTTCGATGCTCAGCCTTCTTCACAGTCAAACTCTCACATCCATACATGACCACAGGAAAAACCATAGCCTTGACTAGACGGACCTTTGTTGGCAAGAAAGCTGGAAATCACTGGCACAGAACAGAATATGAATATATATGTATATGTATGTGTGTGAAAAGAAATAAAGACAGCCACTGGTGACCCACTCCAGTACTCTTGCCTGGAAAATAACATGGGCAGAAGACCCTGGTAGGCTGCAGTCCAGGGGGTCACTAAGAACCGGACACAACTGAGGAATTTCACTTTCATTTTTCACTTTCATGCATTGGAGAAGGAAATGGCAACCCACTCCAGTGTTCTTGCCTGGAGAATCCCAGGGATGGGGGAGCCTGGTGGGCTACCATCTATGGGGTGACACAGAGTCAGACATGACTGAAGAGACTTAGCAGCAGCAGCAAGAGACCTCTAGGACAACATTAAGCACACCAACATTCACATTTTAGGGGTCCCAGAAGAAGAAGAGAGAGAGAAAGAACTTGAGAAAATATTTGAAGATACAATAACTGAACGCTTCCCTAACATGGGAAAGGAAATGATTCACCGAGTCCAGGAAGCACAGAGTCCCAGGCAGGATAAACCCAAGGAAGAACACACTGAGACACACAGTAATCAAACTGATAGAGAGTAAAGATAAAGATAAAATAGTAAAACAACAAATAACATACAAGGGAATTCCTCTCAGGGTATCAGCTGATTTCTCAACAGGAAGTGGGAATGACATTATACATTTAAAGTGAGGAAAGGGAAGAACCTACAAACAAGAATACTATAGCCAGCAAGACTCTCCTTCAAATTTGATGGAGCAATCACAGCTTTAAGACAAACAAAAGTTAAGAGAACTCAGAATATGATCATACATATTCATAATTACCTTAAATGTAAATGAATCAAATGACATAGACTGGCTGAACAGATTAAAACATTTTCAGGTATACATTTCCACTTACCACATCACTCTGCTTGACTCCCCAAATTGTATGTAATTATTTTATATAATCAGGCTAATTATTTTCCTATTATGGCTTGCAATTGTAATTCTCTTTTATTTTTTGTCTGGTTATTCATTGTGAAAACTGATAAACATCTTTTATTATTGTGGTTATGTAACTGTTACTCACATATTATCATTGTATTATGATTGGTCCACAGAAAATTACAGAATTCTATGTCATCTAAACTACCATTTAATAGAAAAGCCTGTAATCAATTTTTAAAATACAGATACCTATCAGAATTATGTTGGCATTTTTTGAAAAATACAAATGCCCAGATATTACTTTTTTTCTTTTTTTTTGCCCCAAACTTTAGATATGGTTCTAATGAGTAGTCATGCTTAAAAACAACTGGGCTATATGAGGATATTTTACTTTTACAGTTTGCTTCACTTTTTCTATTTCATATTCTGTTCTCCAATTACATTTAAGTTTTCCAATTTCTCTCTTTTTTTATTTGATGTTCTTTCTCAAGCCTTTCTGAAGTTCACTATAAAAGCTTTGTATACATGTGTAAATAATATATATATAATGTATACGCATGTAAATATACATATATATATTGTTTAGAAAATTTATGAATTTTGCCTAAGTAAAAAATTAATGATATTTTGATTCCACTTGCTTGACTTAATATGAATAGAATACTAGATTTCTAATTAAAAAATAGATATGAAACAAGCAACAAATGTTTGTTGTACAGCATAGGAAACTATATTCAATGTCTTCTAATAGCTTATAATAGAAAATAATTTGAAAAATAGCATATGTGCATATATAACTGAATCAAACACACAAAATAGAATTCTACTTTTTGAAATTTAGTAATATTTATTTTTTTGCCAGTTTTTTTAAATGTCCTAAAAACAAAAGAGTCCAAAATGCAGTATTGGATGCAATCTCAAAAATGACAGAATGATCTCTGTTCGTTTGCAAGGCAAACCATTCAATATCACAGTAATTTAAGTCTAGACCCCAACCAGTAACGCTGAAGAAGCTGAAGTTGAATGGTTCTATGAAGACCTACAAGACATTTTAGAACTAATACCCAAAAAACATGTCCTTTTCATTATAGGGGACTGGAATGAAAAAGTAGGAAGTCAAGAAACACCTGGGGTAACAGGCAAATTTGGCCTTGGAATGTGGAATGAAGCAGGGCAAAGACTAATAGACTTTGCCAAGAAAATGCACTGGTCATAGCAAACACCCTCTTCCAACAACACAAGAGAAGACTCTACACATGGATATCACCAGATGGTCAACACTGAAATCAGATTGATTATATTCTTTGCAGCCAAAGATGGAGAAGCTCTATACAGTCAACAAAAACAAGACCGGGAGCTGACTGTGGCTCAGATCATGAACTCCTTATTGTAAAATTCAGACTTAAATTGAAGAAAGTAGGGAAAGCAATAGACCATTCAGAAATGACCTAAATCAAATCCCTTATGATTATACAGTGGAAGTGAGAAATAGATTTAAGGGACTAGATCCGATAGATAGAGTGTCTGATGAACTATGGAATGAGGTTTGTGACATTGCACAGGAGACAGGGATCAAGACCATCCTCATGGAAAAGAAATGCAAAAAAGCAAAATGGCTGTCTTGTGAGGCCTTACAAATAGCTGTGAAAAGAAGAGAGGCAAAAGGCAAAGGAGAAAAGGAAAGATATACCCTGTGAATGCAGAGTTCCAAAGAACAGCAAGAAGAGATAAGAAAGCCTTCCTCAGTGATCAATGCAAAGAAATAGAGGGAAAGAACAGAATGGGAAAGACTAGAGATTTCTTCAAAAAAATTAGAGATACCAAGGGAACATTTCATGAAAAGATGGGCTTGATAAAGGACAGAAATGGTAGGGACCTAATAGAAGCAGAAGATATTAAGAAGAGGTGGCAAGAATACACAGAAGAACTGTACAAAAAAAGATCTTCATTACCCAGATAATCACGATGGTGTGATCACTCACCTAGAGCCAGATATCCTGGAATGTGAAGTTAAGTGAGCCTTAGAAAGCATCACTACGAACAAAGCTAGTGGAGGTGATGGAATTCCAGTTGAGCTGTTTCAAATCCTGAAAGATGATGCTGTGAAAGTGCTGCACGCAATATGTCAGCACATTTGGAAAACTCAGCAGTGGCCACAGGATTGGAAAAAGTCAGTTTTCATCACAATTTCAAAGAAAGGCAATGCCAAAGAATGCTCAAACTACTGCACAATTGCACTCATCTCACATGCTAGTAAAGTAATGCTCAAAATTCTCCAAGCCAGGCTTCAGCAATACATGAACCATGAAATCCCTGATGTTCAAGCTGGTTTTAGAAAAGGCAGAGGAACCAGAGATCCAATTGCCAACATCCACTGGATCATGGAAAAAGCAAGAGAGTTCCACAAAAACATCTGTTTCTGCTTTATTCACTATGCCAAAGCCTTTGACTGTGGATCACAATAAACTGTGGAAAATTCTGAAAGAGATGGGAATACCAGACCACCTGACCTGCCTCTTGAGAAACCTGTATGCAGGTCAGGAAGCAACAGTTAGAACTGGACATGGAACAACAGACTGGTTTCAGATAGGAAAAGGAGTATTGCAAGGCTGTATATTGTCACTCTGCTTATTTAACTTATATTCAGAGTACATCATGAGAAACGCTGGACTGGGAGAAACGCAAGCTGGAATCAAGTTTGCCAGGAGAAATATCAATAACCTCAGATATGCAGATGACACCAGGCATATGGCAGAAAGTGAAGAGGAGCTAAAAAGCCTCTTGATGAAAGTGAAAAAGGAGAGTGAAAAAGTTGGCTTAAAGCTCAACATTCAGAAAACGAAGATCATGGCATCCGGTCCCATCACTCCGTGGGAAATAGATGGGGAAATAGTGTAAACGGTGTCAGACTTTATTTTTTGGAGCTCCCAAATCACTGCAGATGGTGATTGCCACCAGGAAATTAAAAGACGCTTACTCCTTGGCAGAAAAGTTATGATCATCCCAGCTAATATATTCAGAGAGACATTACTTTGCCTACTAAGATCTGTCTAGTCAAGGCTATGGTTTTTCCTCTGATCATGTATGGATGTGAGAGTTGGACTGTGAAGAAGGCTGAGCGCCAAAGAATTGATGCTTTTGAACTGTGGTGTTGAAGAAGACTCTTGCGAGTCCTTGTATGCAAGGAGATCCAACCAGTCCATTCTGAAGTAAATCAGCCCTGGAATTTTTTTGGAAGGAATGATGCTAAAGCTGAAACTCCAGTACTTTGGCCACCTCATGTGAAGAGTCGACTCCTTGGAAAAGACTCTGATGCTGGGAGGGATTGGGGGCAGGAGGAGAAGGGGACAACAGAGGATGAGATAGCTGAATGGCATCCCTGACTCAATGGACGTGAGTCTGAGTGAACTGTGGGAGTTGGTGATGGACAGTGAGGCCTGGTGTGCTGCGATTCATGGGGTTGCAAAGAGTTGGACAGGACTGAATGACTGAACTGAACTGAAAAACATCAAATAACTATGTATGAAATACAACATTTTAAATAAATTTTGTGGGATATGATTAATACAAACTCATTAAATATAAATCTATTATATATAATTTATTGATGACATCATTAAATATCTGTTCAGTTCAGTCACTCAGTCGTGTCCAACTCTTTGCGACCCCATGAATCGCATCACGCCAGGCCTCCCTGTCTATCACCATCTCCCGGGATGCTCCTTTTCTTTTTTCTTCATTTCATAAAGAGTATTCTCAGAGAAACGTTAATATGTCTCACTATGACTACATTTGTTTTCTTTTCTCTTATATTTCTTCTGATTTTTACTTTATTTATCTTGTTTCTTTGTTGTCAAGGTGCTAATGGTTGATGATGTCTATCTTCTTTGTGCCTTTTATCATTAAAAATATTCATTTTTGTTTTATTAAAAAATGTGAACTTAGTGTATCTTATTTAACAATATAAGTAAGGCAAAGCCACTAAAGGCTGTCCAAATGAGGACAATGGCTCTTCCAAAAACAAACAACCAATGAGGCTCTTCCAGGATGGCAGCAGAGAGTAGATAATAACCATCTTAGTATACTACACATGACCAACATGTAATTTTGACAGTTGATAAATTTGTATTAAGCATGTTGGTTAACCCGTAAGTATTTATATAACACTAGGAAAGGAACTGAGGGAAATACACCTAAAAAGGGGAGCTATTCTATAGTATGTAGATATACTAATATGCAGCCCCTCCATGGAGGACTCAGATCAGAACTCCATTGAAATTCTTAATTTCCTTGGGACCCAGGGTTATAGAGTCTCTCAGACAAAGGCACAAACCTCAAAGCAACAAATTAAATACATGGGATACATCATAAATCCTGGAAGTAGACATCTCCAGATAGAAAACAAGCTATATTATGCCTAGGTACATCAAAGCCTTGTATCTTGGGCTTCTGTAGGGAAAGAGAAAATTAGCCAAGATGGCAGGTTCAGGCTCTCTCGCCTCATATTTTGTAGATAATAACTATGTAATGACTGTGTAACAGTTGAAATCATTTATAGTAATGCACATGTGTGTCATGAGATACTCAGTCAAAAACTACTTTGTGCTATAGGGATACAGATACTCCACCTAGAAAGTGGCAGCATTTATGGCTACATCACAGCTCTGTCTCTTGGGTTAGCCATTAGAGGAGAGAATATAGCATGTCTATTGCCATGGCCACTGCATCAGCCAGGAGAGAATACTATTATGGCTGTTGGGTCAGCCCAGAGAGAGGTTGTGTTGTGTTAGGTTATGCTATGGCTGCTGCATCAGCCAGGAAAGAATAAATGTGTCTGCAATTCCTATAGCTCCTCCACTCCTTATCCTCTTAGCTTGTGCTTTGCCTACCCTGGGTTCAGTGAAGAGTGTGCACAGTGAGATATAACAATTGCAGGTGCAGCAGTACAGCTTCCCAGGTGGCATTAGTGGCAAAGAACTCACCTGCCAGTGAAGGAGATATGGGAGATGCAGGTTCAGTCTCTGGTTTGGGAAGATCCCCTGGAGGAGGGCATGGCAACCCACTTTAGTCTTCTTGCCTGGAGAATCCCATGGACAGAGCAGCCTGGCAGGCTGCACTCCACAAGGTCACACAAAATTGGACACGAGTGAACACACACAGCACCTAATTTACCCGTCACCTTTATAAACACCTAGGATGATTAAGTATAAGTAGAAAATGTACAGCTGGAGTAAGTTCAAGCTGTAATCAACATTGCCAGAAGAAATACCGTAACTTCAGATATACAGGTGATGCCACTCTAATGGAAGAAAGCTAAAAGGAACTAGAGTCTCTTGATGAAGGTGAAAGAGGAGAGTGAAAAAGCTAGCTTAACAATAATCAAAGACACTAAGATCATGGCATCTGGTCCCATCACTTCATGGCAAATAGATGGGAAAACAATGGAAACAGTGACAGATGTTACTTTCTGGACCCCAAAATCTCTGCTGACAGTGAGAGTGGCCATGAAATTAAAAGATGCTTGCTACTTGGAAGAAAAGCTATGACAAACATAAACAGTATATTAAAAAGCAGAGTCATTACTTTGCTGGCAAAGGTCCGTATAGTTAAAGCTATGTTTTTTCCTCTAGTCCTGTATGCATGTGAGAGTTGGACTGTAAATGAGGGTGAGTGCTGAAGAATTGATGCATTTGAACATTGGTTCTGGAGAAGAATGTTGAGAACACCTTGTACAGCAAGGAGATCAAACAAGTTAATCCTAAGCAAAATCAACCCTTAATATTCATTGGAAGGACTGATGCTGAAGCTCCAACACTTTGGAAACCTCTTTCAAAGAGCTGACTCATTGGAAAAGACCCTAATGTTGGAAAAGATAGAAGACAGGAGGAGAAGGGGATGACAGAGGATGAGATGGTTGGATGGCATCACTGACTCAATCAAGATGAGTTTGAGCAAACTCCAGGAGATGGTGAAGAACAGGGAAGCCTAGAATGGTGAGGGACAGGGAAGCCTGGTATGACCCCATATGTCCATGGGGATCACAAACAGTTGGACATGACTGAGTGACTGACCGAAAAGAAACTTGATTTTATATCTTTCTAGTTATCATAGACCATGGTACTAGTAGCTCAGTCATTTCTAACTCTTTGTGACACCATGGACTATTGCCTGCCAGGCTCCTCTGTCCATGAAAATCTCCAGGCAAGAATACTGGAGTGGTTTACCATTTCCTTCTCCAGGAAATCTTTCCAACCTAGGACTGAACCCAGGTCTCCTGAATTACAAGCAGATTCTTTACCATTTGTGCTATCAGAAAAGCCCCACCATAGATCATAGGGCTAATTATAATTAATCTGAGGTTTGTGTAAGGTCTAGGATACCAAGAAATAAATAAGGAAGATAGGTTGGACTGATAAAACAATGCTGAGGTAGTGTTGGAGTCAACACTAATTAAAACTGATAGTCTAGACAATGCCTAGAAACTTTCTAACTACAAATTTTTTCCTCTACCATGCTCTCCTGGAGCTTTCCAATGACCAAATATCATTTACACCAAGACATTAGAATCATGAGGATCATGAAATTTATTTTTTTTTATTTTTTTTATTTTTTTATTTTTTTTTTTTTTTTTAAATTTTAAAATCTTTAATTCTTAGGGATCATGAAATTTAGATTTGATTAAGATATTGGAGATCTAGTTTAGTGATTTACAACTTATATTTCTCAGAGATTGTCTTTCACCCCAATCTGTTTCTTGGGAAAATTCTTCCCCAAACCCCACCCAAAAACAGCAAAAATAGGTAGGAGTAGCCAGCTAGGTTTTTCTTCTGTTTTCAGGAATAAATAAGAAAAATTTATTTTTATGCATTTTTACAATAAATTACTAAGATATTTCTAAAACATTTCCTAAAAATCTTTGGAAAATCACTGATTGAATGTCATATTCCAACTTGAATACCTTCTGATCAACTCTAGCTATTAGATAGTGAGACAGCAGATTAAAGTTTTAAGTGGCATTACAAAGGGGACTGATTATTTTAAGTGAACATTATATTGACACTATCTGACTTGAAGGATCATTATTACTTATAACCTTTCTATTTTTCTTCAATCAAAATATTGCTATGCAAATTTATAAGAAACATGTATGTATAAAAATGTATATATATAGTTTCATCATATGTTGTCTTAATTTTTGTTTGCCCTTTTTGAAACTCAGGTTCTGTCCCTGGGTGGGGAAGATCCCTTGGAGAAGGAAATGGCAACCCACTCCGATATTCTGGCCTGGGAAATTCAATGGCTACAGGAGCCTGGCAGGCTACAATCCATGGGGCCAGAGTCATACATGATTGAGCATGCAAGCATGTCGTTTATATATTCCTTATATTTAAGGCTTTCATTGTGTACAGTCATAGCTAAGTAGACTTAATTACAACAGTAATTGCCACAGATTAAATTTTTGATAAATATGGGTTGTTATGATATATATAACAAATATGATACATTATGATATTGAAAGTGAGTGAAAGTCACTCAGTTGTGATTGACTCTCTGCGGAATTCTCCAGGCCAGAATACTGGAGTAGGTAGCCCATTCCCTTCTCCAGGGGATCTCCCAACACAGGGATCAAACCCAGGTTTCCTATATTGCAGGTGGATTCTTTACCAGCTGAGCCACAAGGAAAGCCCAAGAATACTGGAGTGGGGAGGCTATCCCTTCTCCAGTGGATCCTCCTGACCCAGGAATTGAACTGGGGTCCCCAGCATTGCAGGCAGATTCTTTACCAAATGAGCTATCAGGGAAGACCATTATAACATTAAGGTTATAATGTTTCTCAATTTCTAAAATCATTTTATATAACACAATTTGTGATAATGAACTGTAAATGCTCATGTTTCAAGTCTATCTTCTACACAATTAACTATTATTTTTTAGCTAGCAAATATTTCATTCATTACAAAGGATAACATATTACCCCATTATTAGTGATATCAGCATCACTCTCTTCTGACTTGTTAGTGAATAACTAGAGAAGTAAGTGCTTAACTAATTCAAGGCATTCACTCACAGGTTTTTTGTTTTTGTTTGTTTGTTTGTTTTTCCCTTCATTTCATGAAGACTGACATTCAGGAATGAAAGTCTCCATTTTCTGATCACATTTTGAGAATTTTTTACACAAAACCAACCCAGAGTTCACCCAAGAGCTCAGCAGAATTGTGTCCTCTTAACTAATGTACTGAAAATGAAGGCCTGAGCTAGCCTAAGCTCCCTCTTATGAGTATTCATTAATGCTTCCACGGATTGAAAGTAGGAAAAAAAAATGTGGCCACAAGAGATGCAGAGAAGCTCAAAGAAGAGCACAAAATAGGCAGAGAAAAAGTTCTCTCTCTTTTTTAAATGCACTGTAGATTTCTTCCATTAAAGAGTTCCTGTTACAGCCCTCATATAAAGTAGGCATAGGGTAATATGTGTGGCTTGTAGATGAATATTCTCTGACTACTCTGTTCACCATGCCCTTCCTTGAAGTTGTCTTTTTTTTAATATACAAAAGAGAAGAATTGATGCTTTTGAACTGTGGTGTTGGAGAAGACTCTTGAGAGTCCCTTGGACTGCAAGGAGATCAACCAGTACACCCTATAGGAGATCAGTCCTGGGTGTTCATTGGAAGGACTGATGTTGAAGCTGAAGCTCCAACACTTTGGCCACCTGATGCAAAGAGCTGACTCATTGGGAAAGACTCTGATACTGGGAAAGATTGAGTGTGGAGGACAAGGGGATGACAGAGGATGAGATGGTTGGATGGCATCACTGACTCGATGGACATTAGTTTGGGTAAACTCTGGGAGCTGATGATGGACAGAGAGGCCTGGCATGCTGCAGTTCATGGGGTTGCAAAGAGTCAGACACGATTGAGTGACTGAACTGAACTGAATTATTATAGTGGCAAGAATACACAGAACTATACAAAAAAGGTCTTCATGCCCCAAATGACCATGATGGTGTGATCATTCACATAGTGCCAGACATCCTGGAATGTGAAGTCTAGTGGGCCTCAGGAAGCATCACTATGAGCAAAGATAGTGGAGGTGATGGAATTCCAGTTTAGTTATTTCAAATCTTGAAAGATGATGGTGTGAATGCTGCACTGAATATGCCAGCAAATTTGGAATACTCAGCAGTGGCCAGAGGACTGGAAAAGTCAGTCATTCCAATTCCAAAGAAAGCTAATCCCCAAAAATATTCAAACTACTGCACAATTGCACTCAACACACATGTTAGCAAAGTAATGCTCAAAATTCTCCAAGCTAGGCTTCAACAGAACATGAACAGAGAACTTTGATATGTTCAAGCTGAATTTAGAACAGGTAGAGGAACCAGAGATAAAATTGTCAACATCCACTGAATCATAGAAAAAGCAAGAAAGTTCCAAAAAGACTTCTACTTTTGCTTTGACTACGCTAAAGTCTTTGATTGTGTGGGTCACAACAAACGGGCAAATTCTTAAAGAGATGAGAATATCAGACCACCTCACCTGATTCCTGAGAAATCTGTATACAGGTCAAGAAGCAACAGTTAGAACCAGACATGGAACAACAGACTGATTCCAAATTGGGAAAGGGGTACCTCAAGGATTTGTATTGTTACCCTGGTTATTTAACTTATATGCAGAGTACATCATGGGAAATGCCAGGCTGGATGAAGCACAAGCTGGAATCAAGGTTGCCTGGAGAAATACCAATTACCTCATACATGCAGATGACACCACCTTTATGGCCAAAAGAGAAGATAAATTAGAGAGCCAATTGATGAAATTGAAAGAGAAGAGTGAAAAAGCTTGCTTAAAACTCAACATTCAAAAAACGAAGATTATGGCATCTGGTCCCATCACTTCATGGCAAATAGATGGGGAAATAATGGAAACAGTGAGAGATTTCATTTTGGGGGTCTCCAAATTCATTGTACATAGTGACTGCAGCCATGAAATTAACACTTGGAAGAAAAGCTATGACCAACCTAGACAGCATATTTAAAAAGCAGACATTACCTTACCAACAGAGGTCCATCTAATGAAAGCTATCATTTATCCAGTAGTCATGCATGGATTTGAGAGTTGGACCACAAAGAAAACTGAGTACCAAAAAACTGATTCTCTTAAACTGTGCTGTTGGAGAAAACTGTTGGGAGCCCTTTGGACTGTAAGCAGATTACTTCAGTCAATCCTAAAAGAATCAATCTTGAATATTCATTGGAAGAACTGATGCTGAAGGTGAAGCTCCAATAGTTTGTTTGGCCATGTGATGCAAAGAACTGAGTCTTTGGAAAAGACCCTGATCCTGGGAAAGATTGAAGGCAGGAGGAGAAAGGGATGACATAGGATGAGATGGTTGTGTTGAGGGAGTTTGTAATTTCCTCAGTTCTGTTGCTCCGTGGCAAAAATTTGAAGCGATGGTCAGACCGGTTTTACAGCTCCATGTTACAGCTCAGCTTTATTTAGCACGCTAGGGAAAATACATCCTGGAGGCATGAGGGTGGCCTACCCAAAAGATGGAAGAAAACAGAAGCCTGTAGCTCAATTTTGACTCCTCTTTTTATATATTTTTCCTCCTTCCCCTGAGCCTGATGTATTTTAATTGGGCTAACCAGGAAGTCTGTTTGTTTTACCTGATGTTCTCAATCCAGTCCTTGTACCTTTCTTTGTTCTATTTTCACAGGCTTTTTTCCTTGTCTTTTTGCTACTACCATTTTGGACTCCTTTTTTTCCTATTCTAACTACCTAACACTTGGACGGCATCAGTAACTCGTTGGACATGAGTTTGAGCAAGATCTTGGATCTGGTGATGCATAGAAAAGCCTGGCATGCTGCAGTCCATGGGGTTGCAAAAAGTCAGACAGGACTAAGTGACTGAACTGAACTGAATTGGTTTTTCTATTAGATCCTAGTTTTGGTGATACAGAGTTCTATTATTTTTCTGTTGATCAATCATGATATAATGGTATTAAGTGAATAATAATTACACAGTCACAATAGTAAAAGATGTTTATCATTTTACACAATCAATAGCCAGATTAAAAAGATAATTATAGTCACAAGCCATAATGGGAATATGATTAACTTAATGATATAAAATAATTACATACCATTGAGGGGGATCAAGCCAAGTCATGTGGTAAGTGGAATTACATATATGTTCTCATCTGATCAGATAATCTGTCCCTTGGTTGGTGCATTTGAATTTTGGGTAATTATTAATATGTATGATGATCCTATTGGGTTTCCCTGTTAGCTCAGCTGGTAAAGAATCTGACTGTGATGCTGGAGACCCTGGTTCTATTTTTAGGTTGGGAAGATCCCTTGGAGAAAGGAAAGGCTACCCACTCCAGTATTCTTGGGCTTCTCTGGTGGCTTAGATTGTAAAGAATCTATAATACCAGAAACATGGGTTCAATCCCTGGATTGGGAAGATCCCCTGGAGGAGGGCATGACAACCCACTCCAGTATTCTTGCCTGGAGAACCCCCATAGACATAGGAACCTAGCAGACTACAGTCCATGTAGTCACAAAGAGTTGGACACAACTGAGCAACTAAGCACACCACTGCACATGATCCATTTACCATTTTCTTAATTGTTTTGGGTTTATTTTCTGTAAGTCTTTTCGTTTTCTTGTATTTCCTGCCTAGAGAAGTTTCTTTAGCATTTGTTAAAGCTGGTATGTGGGTGCTGCATTCTCTTAACTTTTGCTTGTCTGGAAAGCTTTTGATTTCTCCATCAAATTTCAAGAAGAGTCTTGCTGGGTACGGTATTCTAAGTTGTAGGTTCTTCCTTTTCATCACTTTAATTATATCATCCCATTCCCTTCTGACTTACAGAGTTTCTACAAATTGAAAAATCTATCAGTTGAGAAATCAGCTTATCAGAAATCAGCTGATAGCTTGAAAGGAGTTCCCTTGTATGTCATTTGTTGGTTTTCCCTTGCTGCTTTTAATGTTTTATCTCTGTCTTTAATTTTTGTCAGCTTGATTACTATGTGTCTTGGTATGTTCCTCCTTGGGTTTATCCTGCCTGGGACTCTCTGTGCTTCCTGGACTTAGTTGATTATTTCCTTTCCCATGTTAGGGACATTTTCAATTATTTCTTCAAATATCTTCTCAGGTCCTTTTTCCCTCTCTTCTCCTTCTGTGACCCCTATAATGTGAATATTGGTGTATTTAATGTCTTAGAGGTCTCTTAGACTGTCTTCATTTCTTCTCTCTTTTTCTTTCTATATTCTGTTCTGTGGCAGAGATTTCTACTATTCTGTCCTCCAGGTTATTTATCTGTTCTTCTGCCTTAGTTATTCTGCTATTGATTCCTTCTATTATATTACTCATCTCTGGATTTTTGGTTTTAATTCTTCTAGGTCTTTGCTAAACATTTCTCGCATCTTCTCAATCTTTGCCTGCATTCTTTTTTTGAGATCCTGAATCATTTGCTTTCATTATTTTGCATTCTTTTTTCTGGAAGGTTGTCCGTCTCCACTTCATTTAGTTATTTTTCTGGGGTTTTATCTTATCCCTTCATCTGGGACATAACTTTCAGTTTTTTTCATGCTGATTAGCTTTCTGTAATATGGTTTTTATTGCAGCCACTGTGAGACTGTGCTTCTTCTGTCTGCCCTCTGATGGCTGAGGCTAAGAGTCTTGTGTAAACTTCCTGATGGGAGGGACTGGTGGTGGAAAAATGGGTTTGCTCTGACAGGCTGGGCCTTGTTTAGAAAAGCTTTAATCCAATTATCTGTTAACAGGTGAGGTTGCTGCTCCCTCCTTGGTAGTTTTTTTTTTTTTTTTTTTTCCTGAGGCGACCCAGCCCTGGGGTCTATGGTAGGTCCCATGGCAAATTCCAAGAAGGTTTAGGCCAAGACAGATCTCTTGGGACCTAAAAACTGAAAGTGCCTCCATCCCTGTCGTGAGAACTTGCCAATTCATACCTCCACAGGAGGCCCTCCAACACTAGCAGGTATTTTTGTTTCAGTCTCCTGTGGGGTCACTGCTCCTCTCCTCTGGTCTTGGTGCCTACAAAATTTTGTTTGTTCCCTCAAGGACTGTAATTTGTGTTTCCCCCAGTCCTCTGGAAGTCCTTTAATCAAACCCCACTGGCATTCAAGGCCAGACTTCCTGGTGATTCCTTGACCCTTTCTCGGATCCCCAGGCTGGAAAGCCTGATGTGGGTTTCAGAACCTTCACAACAGTGGGAGAACTTATTTGGTATTATTGTTCTCCACTCTGTGGGTCACCCCATCTGGTGGGTGTAGGATTTGATTTTATCAGAATTGCACCCCTCCTACTCTCTCGCTAGAACTTCTTGTCTTTGGAGGGTTCCAGTAAACTCCTGTCAATGGTTGTTCAAAAGCTGGTTGCAATTTTGATGCTTTGCAAGAGGAGATTAGCGCACGTCCTTCTACTCTGCCATCTTGAACCAGAAGACCATGTCTTAACTTTTCATCTGTGTGTCTTTATATCTGAAGAGAGATTTTGTGTGCAGCATATATATGAGTATTATTTTTTATATACTCAACTACACTGTGTCTTTTTATTGGAGAATTTAGTTCATTTGCATTTAATATAATTATTGATGAATAGGTACTTATTGTGATTTTGATATTAGTTTTCTGGCTGCATTGGTGTTCCTCTGTTTACTTCTTCCACTTCTTCTTCTTCTTTTTTTTTTTTTTACTACTTTCTGCCCATGTAGGTAGATGACTTTCTTTAGTGGTACACTTAGATTTGTTTCTCATTTTCTCCTGTGTATCTACTGTAAGTTTTGCTTTCAACTTACTTTGAGATTATATATAAAATTTATATTTTTAACAATCTACTTCATTTAAATGAGTTAGGTTTGAACATATCCTAAAATTCTACATTCTACTCCCTCCTTCATATTTTTTTTGTTGTTGTTGTTACATTTTATATCTTTTTATCTTATGGATCCCTTTTGCTTGTCTGGAAAACTCTTCCATGCTCTCAGGCAGCAGCTTTTTTAAGAATGCATACATATACTGATCTGCAAGCACCACTGGTCACAAAAATAAGGAAGTCTGAAGATGTTTACTGAGGAGCAGTTGAAAAATTGAGGCTTTAGAGGACTCGCTAAGCTCCTTTCTGGAAGTTCAAATCAGTCTGACTGAGATATTCTTTTTGTTATTATTTTTTTTTTCTGGCAGTGTTTTCTACTCTATAAAGTTATTCTATGCAATAAGTATTTTGCATTCAGATATCCTAAGATTCTTGTATAAATATACACCTCTGCAAATGCTTTCATTTGTATAATCTTAATAACTACTAGTGTCTTTTTCATGATTTAATTATTCCTCTAGTGCTAACAGAAGAGTGATTTTCCAATCACTTCACTTTTCCTACATTCATTAGTTGTCATTCTATTAAAAGGTGAGTTTTATCTGCCTGTCTTTTTCTTTCTTTCCTTCTTTCTTCCTAGTGGGTTCTGTGGATTTCTATTTTATCCAATGATTTAGGATACAAATTTAAAAGATTCTCAAATTGCTTTTTAGTTTGGGGTTACTAAAAACCTTTTAAGTCTAGCTTCTTTTTCCCTTTCATTTACCTTCTTTATTATTTGAGCATTTGTTTTTAACATTTTGGCCAAGAAAAATGGTACACGCTTATTCTATACTTTCCTTCTACTTCTCTCTGCTTTTTTTTTGCTGGAAATGTTATATGGAAATCAAGATTTGGACATTCAGTGTTCTTGCTGATACTGGAATGTCATTGCTCCAAGTCATTTCAGAGAAGAGAGTTAAAAAGCAAGTGTGAGTACACACACACACTTATATCTATATATAAAAGTTATTATATATATATATATATATACATTACTTCTATACCTATCTCAGTTCAGTTCAGTTCAGTTCAGTCGCTCAGTCGTGTCCAACTCTTTGTGACCCCATGAATCACAGCACGCTAGGCCTCCTGTCCATCACCAACTCCCAGAGTTCACTCAGACTCATGTCCATTGAGTCAGTGATGCCATCCAGACATCTTATCCTCTGTCGTCCCCTTCTCCTCCTGCCCCCAATCCCTCCCAGCATCAGAGTCTTTTCCAATGAGTCAACTGTTTGCATGAGATGGCCAAAGTACTGGAGTTTCAGCTTCAGCATCATTCCCTCCAAAGAAATCCCAGGGCTGATCTCCTTCAGAATGGACCTATCTATATAAATCTAAATTTAATTTGTTGTTCAGTTGCTAAGTTGTGTCCAGCTCTTTGTGAAGCCACGGACTGCAGAATACCAAGCTTCCTTGTCCTTCACCATCTCCTGAAGTTTGCTCAAACTCATTTCCATTGAGTTGGTGATTTAGAAAAGCATATATAAATATGAATATATGCATAAATATAAATGTCTTATGAGTATATATATATATATATATATATATATATATATATATATATCTCAGAGTTGTATATGTGTAAGCATATGACCTTGTAGCAATATCTTCAATTCTGATCCTATATTTCAGGTTCATTATAAATTTGTTTTTCTTTTCCTATATCTTGGCTCCCCAGTTCAACACTGTGAAGCCCCCAATCTAACTCTTACCTGCATGGGCTTCAAATGTACCAGACCATGTCTTCAGCTTGCTGGATCCTGTCATCCTTCTTTATATGGGTCCTACTGTTGCTGCTGCTGCTCCTATGTAGCCTAAGTAGTGTCCAACTCTGTGCGACTGCAGAGATGGCAGCCCACCAGGCTCCCCCCGTCCCAGGGATTCTCCAGCCAAGAACACTGGAGTGGGTTGCCATTTCCTTTTCCAATGCTTCAAAGTGAAAAGTGAAAGTGAAGTCACTCAGTCGTGTCCAACTCCTAGCGACCCCATGGACTGCAGCCTTCCAGGCTCTTCCATTCATGGGATTTGCCAGGCAAGAGTACTGGAGTGGGTTGCCATTGCCTACTGTTGCTAGTTTCACTGAAAGGGGGAGAGATTGCTCTATACATTTTTTTTTTTAATTTCATGTTTCTACATATACGTTTCTTTTCATTGCTATGGAAAGCTTTTGAGAGGAACAGTTACATCTTAAAACTTCAGTGTCTCACTTAAAAATGTCCAGCACAATGTCTTACTCCAAATTTTGCAACTGGAAGCCTGTGAGCTGAATTCTACTGAAACACATTTTATTTAGCCTCTTTATAAAACAAAATAATACATTTTAAAGTAAATATAATGTATTTAAAGATAAACAAAATAATGTGTTTTATAAAACAAAAATAATTAGTTTGTTTAAAAATATATTTTATGGAAATTTTACACATAGGTATCAATTTCTGACTTCTTTCAAAATAAAAATTATGATATCAGTGAATTTATACTCATGCATGAGAGGGAAAAAAAAAATGAGTAACTGCATCTATATGTAGAAGGACATTTACAAAATGTTCAGCTTAGATTTCCCACCTATTTGTCTCATTGACTACCTGGCACTTGAAGGAATTTGAGTTTATATCCTGATACACAGGAGGCATTGGTTGAAGTTACGGATATTGGTTAGTTAACTGATTATGCAAGATAAAATTTGGAGTTCCAAGTTAACTGAATCAACCTTTTCTAATAAAAGCCCTGACAATTTTTCTTTGCTGTTTATTCCATTACATCTTCCACTTTTACCTAAATTCAGAAATCTGGTCACTTCCATTTATGAATTATAGTAATTTTATCAAAGACTATTACTTACAGTTTTCTAAAAGTGGAGAAGAGTGTGCCAGAACCATTAATTTCAGGGGAATAAAAATTGCTCATTCATAGTTTTGTGTGTGTGGTCTATGAGCTGTAAAGACCATTTAAGGTCACTGCTTCATACAATATTAGGTAAACATTTAAGAGGTAAATATTTTTATCCATCTTTTCTTCCAGCAAAGAAATAGACCATGAAAACTCCAGAGAACTGGCTTGATATATGTTTTCACTTTATTATTTTCCCTGAGCTGAGTTCTCAGTAATACTCTCATGTAGATGCAGGTAAGTGAACCATGCTCTGTGTGATGGAAAAAAGGCAGATATATCTGGGAAACTATATCTCACATATATATGACATATATATATATATATATATATATATATATATATGACAGAGAGAGACAGAGAGAGAGAGACAGAGAAATTTCTTTCTCTGTTCATGAGAAAGGCATTAATCTCAAGGAAAATGATCATCTATTCATTTCTGAATTTATAGGTAAGTTGGAAAGAGAGAGTAAATAAAGTCAATAAAACATATGTATTAAAATAATTATCATTTAATTAAAAGCAAAGGTATTACTTTACTGACAAGTGTTCATATAGTCAAAGCTATTTTTTTTACAGTAGCGATGTACAGATAGGAGAGTTGGAGCATTAAGAAGGCTGCACATTAAAACACTGATGCTTTCAAATTGTGCTGGAGAAGACTCTAGAGAGTCCCTTGGACTGCAAAGAGATCAAACCACTCCATCCAAAAGGAAATCAATCGTGAATAGTCATTGAAAGGACTGATGCTGAAGCTCTAATACTTTGATTATTTGATGTCAAGAGCTGATTCATCAGAAAAGACCTCGATCCTGGGAAAGATGGGAGGCAGAAGGAGAAGGGGGCAGCAGAGAATGAGATGGTTAGCATCAGTGCCCCAACGGACATGAATTTGAGCAAACTCTAGGAGATGGTGAAAGACAGGGAATCCTGGCATGCTGCAGTTCATGCAAGGCGTTAGACATGACTTAGGGACTGAACAACAGCAAAATATGTAATACTATATACTAAAAACTCAATGATTGTATACCATTTCCATTACTTATAGGTATTTCTCTGCTAACTGTAGGTAAATATCACATTAAAAAAAGAAAAAAAAAAAACCCTATATTTTCCAATATGTTAGTTGATGGTAAATCAGTAAATGTTAAGTTAACTTGATAAATCCCAGTCAATAGTGACTCTACCTCAAAAAATCAGAATGACAATTTGTTGATGGTAAGGTTGAGTATTTTTTGTTTATTTTTATTTCCTGTGTCAATTATTCTGTCATATCCATGAAATGTCACTGAATTGTATATTACACATTAAGATGGTCAAACTTCTCTCCTATTTAATGGAATTACTTTTCCTAGGTGACTCTTTCTCTTTTACTTATAGTTTTCATACACAAAATTTTAAAAATTTAAGTTGTTAAATAGTTATTTTTTTTTCACCTTTGATTTATTCCCTATGATTCACATACTGATTCTGAATTGAAATTCATGGGGAACCTTTTCTTGCTAATTTAATAAAGAATCAAGTACACCTCAGAGAAGCAAACTCTTCAACTTCTTCTTACACAGACAGACACAGAGACATCAACATAATTCTCATATTGTGTCTTAAAACTGCCAGGGCAGTACTGAAGTTGAAAAAGAGGAAACCCAGGACATGTCTCTGCCCATTAACAAAATTAAAGGCTTTACTTTTTCCTGGGAGAATGTGATTTAAGAGCTAATCAGCACCATGGCCCTTGCACATTATCTAAGAAAGTAGAAATTACTGGCTACTGAATCTGGTCTTGGAAGCTCCAGAGGGAATCTCTGCAGGCCCTCTGATAACTTTTTAATGCCAGCTTGAATATTCCTTCTTATGTAACTGGGTTTGTTTGCTATACATAAAAAGGGGCAGCTAGCTGATCATCTGCCTGTTTTTGTATGTGTTTGAGTAGAACAGTTTACTTGTGCAGACAAAGTTTTTTGTGCTCAGTTTTGTCTACTCTGTTGGCAAGGACTCGAACTGCTCTATTTGCTTTACACAGCCCCATTAAATTATTCAATGGCATTCACATTCATATGTCTTTAGAATCTTGGTTCCAAAGTGAGTCATATTGAAAAGAAAGACATTATTTTTAGGCCATTGAAATCAGAAACAGTATCATAAAGAAAATGATTCTAAAAGTAAATTTTAATTCATTCATTAGGGCACAAAAATCTTTTCTCCAAGTTATATAAATCAATTACTCTTATCAAGGGAAATCTATCAGTGGAATAAAACAAATATTTTTCCAAGTTTCATTGAGGTCTAAGATGAGGGCAAGAAAAACACTGTGAAGGACAAAGATATCTGAATGCTCTCAACATTTCTTTCCTTTGGGAAAATCTATATAAAGTTGCCAGTGTAACTTCTGTCCTTTTGAGACCAACAGTGCTCTGAATGAGAATCTTGTAAATATCCCATTTGTTCATATATATATATAAATACTGAAGAATTTCCATCATATTAATTCATATGGAGAATATAAATATTACAGAAATCCAATGGATACTATGGGTAAATAACTTAATTAGAAAATGTAAGCACACACACACACACACACACACACACAACAGGTGACTGGCATGAATAAAACAATTGTTTTGGTACTTGCCACGGTACACTGGAATGTGATCCTGCCTTTATATGTGCTATATCTTAGAGTTAAAGGACTGATAATGTAAGAAGTACTCTCATTTAGAATATTGCAGTATGGTAGTCACATTTTTCAGTCAAAAGTAGTTAGGTTAGTCTGCATAACTGTGGAAATCTTTGGTCCACATGGTCAAATAACTACCCGGGCAAATACCGTCTCTATTTCGAAATGAAGTTTAAAAAGATCATCAACGATAAAGTCAAAACATTACCCAATTACAGGAAAGTGAAAATGGAAATCTTAGGATTATTCCCATGATCATGATTCCCTCTCTAACGTTTATTTGTGCCCAAACACTTTGTTTCAGGACACATTCACAAGGCACTGTTTTTCTCTTTTCCAGTCAATTTGGTGAATCACATTCTCTTTTCATTTCATCTCAGTTCAGTTGCTTACTCGTCGGCCCATGGATTGCAGCACGTCATGCCTCTCTGTCCATCACCAACTCTTGGAGTTCACTCAAACTCATGTTCATTGAGTCAGTGATGCCATCCAGCCATCTCATCCTCTCTCATCATTTTCACCTCCCACCTTCAATTTTTCCCAGCATCAGTTCAGTTCAGTTCAGTCACTCAGTCATGTCCGACTCTTTGTGACCCCATGAACTGCAGCATGCCAGGCCTCCCTGTTTAACACCATCTCCTGGAGTTCACTCAAACTCACGTCCATGAAGTCAGTGATGCCATCCAGCCTTCTCATCCTCTGTTGTCTCCTCCTCCTGCCCCCAATCCCTCCAAGCATCAGAGTCTTCTCCAATGAGTCTACTCTTTGCATGAGGTGGCCAAAGTACTGGAGTTTCAGCTTTAGCATCATTCCTTCCAAAGAACACCCAGGACTGATCTCCTTTTGCCGGGGTCCAGCCCCGGTGGATCCAGGGTGATCCGAAGGTGGGGACGGAGTTGGCATCCTGGAAAAAACTTATTTAATTACAGATATAGAGGGAGATTAGAAACAGATAGTATAGTAGGAGAATTAGTGGAGAAAAGAGGCTGAATAACTGGTTTACATGGAATCCCAGTCACCACCTATGTAGGCCACAGGCATCTTTCCATTCTCCCAAAGGAGAGGAGGCACTGAGGCCTCCCCGGTCCGACCTCAGAAGCCCAGGCAGAATTAGCAGTCTTGGTGAGTACCCACATTTCAGATGGTAATTCAGCCAGGAAAGCGGAGAGCAAGAAAGAAATGACACGGGGGAATCAGTCTTTGCAGAAACTGATCCGATTTTTTTTATTTTTCAGGTTTGTTTATATACCATTTTGTTATACATAGGGATGAATACAGAGTCACACGGGGGTCAGCAGACCTGACCCTTGTCACAGTCAGGTGCTTCATATAAAATTACACAAAGGTCTTATGAGTTTCATCATCTTTTAGCCATGAGGTCTGCTGACATTATATGGTTCTTTCTGATACAGGTCAGTTAACCAGAAAACTTATTTTTCCAGGGGTGATTTTTTCTTAAATCAGGCGCCACCCTCCAAATAAAGTGGCATTCCTATAGGGTGAGGGTGTAGTGAGTTACAATCAAGAAAGGAATTTACTTAACCTAAGGTTTAACATGATTAATCTTAAAGGCTAATACTTCTTTCTCCTATATGCTAGTTATATGCATTATAAGGGCAGGAATATGAAGTTTTAGCAGCAAATATTGGCTCAAAAAATGTAAACCCTTCACCAATGTTCCCCTTAAGATCTATTTTGTTTTAAGATAGTGATAAAGTTACATAGCATAGTGATTTATAGTGATTTATAACAAAGTACAATGATCTATAACAAAAGAGAAGATTCATTAACTCAAAAGTCTAGTATTGCTAACATCAAAAACTATTATATTTCCTTTTCTATATTCCAAATACATTGATTAATATATTCCCAGGTGCCTAAGGATATGGAGGCCTGATGGCAATCATTGACTCATCAATGAAAAAAGCCCTATGCTAATACTCCAAACTCTCTGTGCTGTTTATGGTTGAGAGGTTGTCACACAAGCTAGTCTGTCAGCAGAGAGGTTTGACCTGAGACATCCTCGTCACACCCAGGGCAGGGAATTAGCAGTAATTATTGGCAGGACAAATGAAAAAACCCTTCACCAATATAATTCCTACTAATGCTATACTAATAATCTTCTAACTTCTCAAAAGAGTCTGTTTTTAGAAAGTTTTAAAACATCCCGTGCCTCTCACAGTTGGGAGGCTGTAAACAATCACATGCGGCCGGACGAGCCTGATCAGGCAAGCCAGAGAACCTTCAGAGTTCATAAGTTGAAACACTCTTATCATGCCCAGGAATTTTTATTAACTGGAGCTGCAAGTTAACTCCTTCTCTGAGAGAAATGGTTATGGGGGAGAGCTCCCTGTAAAGTACTCTGGTTTTGGGGTAGATGCTCGGGAACAGGGGGTTTCCTGAGGCTTGATCACGCCTTTGCGTATGCCAAGCTTCCTTCCTCATGACCTTTGCCATGTGCGGAGTTCCTCACGCTGGCTCCCAACATCCTTTAGAATGGACTGATTGGATCTCCTTGCAGTCCAAGGGAAGAGTCTTTTCAAATTAGTCAGTTCTTTGCATCAGGTGGCCAAAGTACTGGAGCTACAGCATCAACATCAGTCCTTCCAATGAATATTCAGGACTGATTTCCTTTAGGATGGACTGGTTGAACCTCCTTGCAGACCAAGGGACTCTCCAGAGTCTTCTCCAACACTACAGTTTAAAGCATCAATTTTTCCCCACTCAGGTTTCTTTATAGCCAAACTCTCACATCCATACATGACTACTGGAAAAACCATAGCCTTGATTAGATGGACCTTTGTTGGCAAAGTAATGTCTATGTTTTTTAATATGCTGCCTAGGTTGGTCATAACTTTCCTTCCATGGAGTAAGGGTCTTTTAATTTCATGGCTGCAGTCACCATCGAGCCCCGCAAAATAAAGTCTGCCACTGTTTCCACTGTTTCCCCATCTATTTGCCATGAAGTAATGGGACAAGATGCCATGATATTAGTTTTCTGAATGTTGAGCTTTAAGTCAGCTCTTTCACTCTCCTCTTTCATTTTCATCAAGAGGCTCTTTAGTTCTTCTTCACTTTCTGCCATAAGGATGGTGTCATCTGCATTTCTGAGGTTATTGATATTTCTCCTGGCAATCTTGATTCCAGCTTGTGCTTTACGCAGCCCAGCATTTCTCATGATATACTCTGCATATAAGTCCAATAAGCAGGGTAACAATATACAGCTTTGACATACTCCTTTTCCTATTTGGAACCAGTCGGTTGTTCCATGTCCAGTTCTAACTGTTGCTTCCTGACCTGCATACAGATTTCTCAGGAAGCAGGTAAGGCGGCCTGGTACTCCCATCTCTTTCAGAATTTTCCAGTTTATTGTGGTCCACACAGTCAAAGGCTTTGGCATAGTCAATAGAGCAGAGATAGATGATTTTCTGGAACTCTCTTGTGTTTTCCATGATCCAGCTGATGTTGGCAATTTGATCTCTGGTTCCTCTGCTTTTTCTAAATGCAGATTGAACATCTGGAAGTTAACATATTGCTGAAGTCAGGCTTGAAGAATTTTGAGCATTACTTTACTAGTGTGTGAGATGAGTGCAATCATGTGGTAGTTTGAACATTCTTTGACATTGCCTCCCTTTGGGATTGGAATGAAAACTGACCTTTTCCAGTCCTGTGGCCACTGCTGAGTTGTCCACGTTTCCTGGCATATTGAGTGCACCACTTTCACAGCATAATATTTTAGAATTTGAAATAGCTCAGCTGGAATTCCATCTCCTCCACTAGCTTTGCTTGTAGTGGTGCCTCCTAAGGCCCACTTGACTTCACATTCCAGGATGTTGGCTCTAGGTGAGTGATCACACCATCATGATTATCTGGATCATGAAAATCTTTTATGTACAGTTCTGTGTATTCTTGCCTCCTTTTCTTAATATCTTCTGCTTCTGTTAGGTCCATACCATTTTTGTCTTTTATTGAGCCCATATTTGCATGAAATATCTCCTTGTTATCTCTAGTTTTCTTGAAGTGATCTCTAGTCTTTCCCATTCTTTTTTCCCCTCTATTTCTTTGCATTGATCACTGAGGACGGCTTTCTTGTCTCTCCTTGCTATTTTTGGAACTCTGCATTCAAATGGGTATATCTTTCCTTTTCTCCTTTGCCTTTTGCTTCTCTTCTTTTCACAGCTATTGGTAAGGCCTCCTTTGACAGCCATTTTGCTTTTTTGCATTTCTTTATTTGAAGATGGTCTTGATCCCTGTCTTCTGTACAGTGTCATGAAGCTCCGTCCATAATTCATCAGGCACTCTATCAGATCTAGTCCCTTAAATCTATTTCTCACTTCTACTGTATTATCATAAGTGATGAGATTTAGGTCATACCTGAATGGCTGAGTAGTTTTTCCTACTTTCTTCAATTTAAGTCTGAATTTGGCAATAAGTTCATGATCTGAGCCAGTCAGCTCCTGGTCTTGTTTTTGCTGACTGTATAGAGCTTCTCCACTTTTGGCCACAAAGAATATAATCAATCTGCTATTGCTGTTGACCATCTGGTGATGTTCATATGTATGTAGTCTTCTCTTGTGCTGGAAGAAGATGTTTGTTATCACCAGTGTGTTTTCTTGGCAAAATTCTATTAGCCTTTGCCTTGCTTTATTTTGTACTCCAAGCTCAAATTTGCCTGTTACTCCAGGTGTTTCTTGTATTCCAGTCCTCTATGGTGAAAAGGACATCTTTTGTGGGTGTTAGTTCTAAAACGTCTTCTAGATCTTCACAGAACTTTTTTTTATAATTTATTTTTATTTTTTTATAATTTTTATTTTTACTTTATTTTACTTTACAATACTGTATTGGTTTTGCCATACATTGACATGAATCCACCACGGGTGTACATGAGTTCCCAAACATGAACCCCCCTCCCACCTCCCACCCCATATCACCCCCCTGATCATCCCCGTGCACCTGCCCCAAGCATCCTGTATCCTGCATTGAACATAGATTGGTGATTCATTTCTTACATGATAGTTCATAGAACTTTAAGTTCTACTTCTTCAGCATTACTGGTTGGGGCATAGACTTGGATTATAGTAATACTGAATGGTTTGCCTTGGAAACGAACAGAGATCATTCTGACGTTTTTGAGATTGCATCCAAGTACTGCATTTTGAACTCTTTTTTTGACTATGATGGCTACTTCATTTCTTCTAAGGTATTCTTTCCCACAGTATTAGATATAATGATCATCTGAGTTAATTTCATCCATTCCAGTTCATTTTAGTTCTCTGATTCGTAAAATGTTGACGTTCACTCTTGCCACTCTTGCCATCAAAAGGAAAATTCGATTGCTTCCAATTTGCCTTAATTCATGAACCTAACATTCAAAGTTCCTATGTAATATTGATGTTTACAGCATCAGACCTTGCTTCCATCACCAATCATATCCACAACTGGATGTTGCTTTTGCTTTTGCTCCATCCATACATTCTTTCTGCAGTTATTTCTCCACTGATCTCCAGTAGCATATCGGGCACCTAAACAACCTGGGAGTTCATCTTTTAATATCCTATAATTTTGCCTTTTCATACTGTTCTTGGGGTTCTCAAGGCAAGAATACTGAAGTGGTTTGTCATTCCCTTCTCCAGTAGGCCACATTTTGTCAGAAGTCTCCACCATGAGCCATCTGTCTTGGGTGGCCCTACACAGCATGGCTCATAGTTTCGTTGACTTACACAAGGCTGTTGTCTAATGTATAAATGTATATGTTTTCTTTTACTAATTTACAATTATATTGCACAGTATAATAGAACAGTATATCAGGAAACTTTGCTTTTCTATACTTAGATCCGGGAAATCAGTTATTTTTTTCCTTTGACCTCCTGAAGACATGATTCACTTACCAGTATAAGTACATTAGCAGTGTACAATGCAATGAACTGGGTTTAGAACACTATAAAATAATGATAAATAATTAAAATTGGGCTGAAATGTACTAAATCCCAAGTCAAAGACCCAGTGTCATGTGTGCAAGTCACCTTAATGTGATTAATCACTTCATCTACCTGAATTTGAATTTCATTTTGAAAAAATTCCTAGCAACATTTTAGGATGACTGAAGTGATCTAAAAATACCCTTTAAATTACAAAAATTTTGGTTCAAATCCAAAAACTAAATTATTATATGTAGGTGGCTATTGAGGTGAGTGGTTGAGAATTAGAAGGTATCCTACATTGAAGAAACTTAGGTGATAGAAAGGAGAAAATTTTTGTCTTCAAGACTGTTGGGAAAACATCATGAAGAAAGTTGATTATGCATCAAGGAAGAATTAGGAACTAATCTGAGAGAGCCAGAAACATTACAGAAAATGACTTGACATAACCAAAGAATGTTCAAACTACCCTACAATTGTGCTCATTTCACATGCTAGCAACGTAAGGCTTGATATTCTTCAATGTAGGCTCCAACAGTATATGAATAGAGAATTCCAGATGTACAAACTGGATTTAGAAAAGGGAAAAAAAAAAAAAAAAAAAAAAAACAGAGATCAAATTGTCAACACGCACTGGATAATAGAAAATGCGGAAAATTCCAGAAAAACACCTACTTATGCTTCATGGACTATGAAGACTTTGACTGTGTGGACCACAACAAACTGTGGGAAATTCTTCAAGAGATGGAAATACCAGATCACCTTACCTGTCTCCTAAGAAACCTATGTGTGAAACAGGAAGTGACAGTAAATACAGACATGGAACAATGAACTGATTCAAACTTGAAAAAGGAGTATATCAAGAGTGTATATCATTGCCCTGCTAGTTTAACTTTTATGCAGAGAACATCATGTGAAATGCCAGGCTGCAAGAATCACAAACTGGAATCCAGATTCCCAAGAGAAATATCAATAACCACTCTAATGGCAGAAAGTGAAGAGTAATTAAGAGCTTGTTGGTGATGGTGATAGAGGAGAGTGGAAAAGCTGGCTTAACTCAACATTCAAAAAACTGAGATCATGACATCTGGTCCCATCACTTCATGGCCAGTGTGAGGAATGCCACCCGTGACAAGGTCATGCGGCAGAGCTCTGATGGAAAGGCTAATCAGACCTCAGGTTTTCCACCTGGAATTTCCTGAGCATCCACCCCCCAGACAACAAGAATCTGCCTGCTTTTCCACGCTTCTGATATTCTCTGGAAAAAGTCAAATCAGGGCTTTAGCCTTCTGCATTTGAAAGGGTTGTTTCAGTTAAAACCCCCTCTGATAACTCTCTAGCTTGCCTAACATGTTCCCCTGGACCTCTTACAGCTGTGAATTACTTGCAGGCCCCCAACCACAAGAGGCACAAAGCTTAAAGCATCTTAAAGATACAGAGCCTTTTCTAAAGAGTTAAAAATTATATTGGTAGAGGGTTTTCACTGTTGACTCAATGACTGCTGCCAGGCCTCCATATTCTTTATCTTTTAGGCACCTGGGAGGATGTTAATCAATGTAAACAGGATAAGGAAAAAGATATATAACAGTTTTGATGTTAGCAACACTAGACTTTTGAGTTAATTACTTTTCTTTTTGTTATATATCACTGCACTCCTCTTGTGTCCTTGCTATGTAAGAATGTAATTTTATTTAGCACTTTCTGAGAATGGCACCAGACTTTGGGAAGATCAACACAAATAAGTCTTCTGGTTGACAAACCCTTATCAGAAAAAAGGCTGTAAAATCTTAATTGGCCTTTTTGGCCAGAAGATGATGTAAATCACCTAAGAATTGTGTATACAATTAGGTATGCAGAGAGAAAAGTCTGGGTTTGATAAGAGTCTGGACTGCTAACACTGCATAACTTTGTGTTACCCATTGATCTCCATGTTTTACCAAAAGTTTAAAAGGCCTTCTGAACAATAGAGGATGGAGCCAGTCACTGGACTGGTTTCCCCCGTGTCTCTCTCTCTCACTACTTTTCTCTCTTTCCCTCCCTCTCCTCTTTACTTTAATTTCAGGCTGAATTCCCATCTGGGGCACAGAGGCTCGCCAAGTCTACTTACTTGCCCTGGCTGTTAAGACCCATGCAAAAGGAAGCCTAGGGCGAGGCACCCTTAGATATTCAAGCGAGCGCCGGTGGCCTAACGTAGATGGTGCAAAGTCCTTGTCTGGAATTTTATTGGTTTTCCACGTAATCCAAGTTATTCAGCCCTCTTTCTCCACTTAATTTTCCTACTACAATATTTCTTCCTAATCTAATCTTATATTTTTATATTAGTAAATAAATAAGGTTTCCTTGCTGACTCCGTCCACCCTTCAAACTCCCTGGATCCACCGGGGCTGGACCCCGGCAGCCAATAGATGAGAGAAACTTGGAAACAGTGGCAGATTTTGTCTTCTTGGGCTCCAAAATCACTGCATATGGTGATTGCAACCAGAAAATTAGAAGATATTTGTTCCTTGGAGAAAAGCTATGGCAAACCATTTTGTTGTTCAGTTGCTTTGTTGTGTCCACTCTTTATGATTCCATGGACTGCAGCATGTCGGGCTTTCCTGTCTTTCACTATCCCAGAGTTTGCTCAGACTCGTGTACACAGAGTCCATAATACCATCCAAACAACTTGTCCTATGTTGTCCCCTTCTCCTCTTGCCCTCAATCTTTCCCAACATCAGGGTCTTTTCCAATGAGTCACCTCTTCACATCTGGTGGCTAAAGTATTGGAGCTTCAGCTTCAGCATCAGTCCTTTCAGGAATATTATGGGTGATTTCCTCAGGATTGACTGTGATCTCCTTGCTGACTCTCAAGAGTCTTCTTCAGCACCACAGTTTGAAATCATTATGTCTTTGGGGCTCAGCCTTTTTTATGGTCTAACTCGCTCATTGGTACATGACTACTGGAAAAGCCATAGCTTTGACTATATGCACCTTACAGACTTTTGTTGACAAAATGATGCCAATGCTTAATACACTGTCTAGGTTTGTCAAAACTCTTCTTCCAAAGATCAGTGTCTTTAAAGTTCATGGTTGCAGTCACTGTCCTCACTGATTATGGAGCCCAGGAAAATAGTTTATCACGGTTTCTATTGTTTCCCCACCTATTTGGCATAAAGTGATGGGGCTAGATCCCATGATCTTAGTTTTCTTGAAAGTTGAGTTTTAAACCACCTTTTTCACTCACTCTTCTCTTTCATATTGATAAAGAGGTTGTCAGTTCTTCACTTTCTGTCTTTAGGACGATGTCATCTGTATATTTAAAGTTATTGATATTTCACCCAGTAATCTTGATCCCAGCTTGAACTTCATCCAGCCCAATATTTTGCATGATGTATTCTGCATATAGGGGCTTCCCTGGTAGCTCAGCTGGTAGAGAATCTGCCTGCAATTCTTTGTAGATCCTACTCCTACCTGCTACCAAAGTAGGAAACTTTGGTTTGATTCCTGTGTCAGGAACATCCACTGAAGAAGGGATAGGCTACTCACTCCAGTATTCTTGGATTTCCAACAGTGGCTCCGAGGGTAAAGAATTCACCAGCATTGAGGCAGACCTGGGTTCGATCCCTGGGTTGAGAAGATCCCCTGGAGGAGGACATGGCAAACCACCCCAGTATTCTTGCCTGGAGTGTCCCCATGGATGGAAGACCCTGGGGGGCAACAGTCCATAGTGCTACAAAGAGTCAGACATGACTGAGCAACTAAGCACACAGCACAGCAACTAAGCACACAACACAGCACTCTGCATATAAGTTAAGTAAATGGGGTGGCAATGTTCAGACTTGACATCTTTCTCAGTTTGGAACCTGTCCATTGTTCCACTTTGGGCTCTAACTATTGTTTCTTGATCTGCGTACAGGTTCCTCAGGAGGCACATAACGTGTTCCGGTATTCCCATCTCTTGAAGAATTTTCCACAGTTTGTTGTGATCCACACAGTCAAAGCCTTTAAGCATAGTCAGTGAAGTAGAAATAAGTGTGTTTCCTGGAATTCTCTTGTTTTTCCTTTGATCCAACAGATGTTGTTATTTTAATCTCTGTTCCCTTGCTTTTTCTAAATCCACCTGGTACAACTGGAAGTTTGTGGTTCCTGTATTGTTGAAGCTTAGCTTGAAGATTTTGAGCATTACCTTTCTAGCCTGTAAAATAAGCACAATTGTGCTGTAGTTTGAATGTTATTTGGCATTGCCCTTCTTTGTGATTGGAATGAAAACTGAACTTTCCCAGTCCTGTGGCCACTGCTGATTTTTCTAAATTTGTTGGCATGATGAGTGTCTTTTATTGTGCTCATCTTTGCATGAAATCTTCCCTCAGTCTCTAATTTTCCTGAAGTGATCTCTAGTCTTCACCATTCTATTGTTTCCTTCCATGCATTGTTCACTTAAGAAGGCTTTCTTATCTCTCCTTGATATTCTTTGAAACTCTGCATTCAATTGGGTATATCTTTCATTCTACTTTGCCTTTCACTTTCCTTCTTTTCTCATCTATTTGTAAGGGGCCCTCAGACCACCATATTGCCTTCTTGCATTTCTTTTCCTTGGGGATGATTTTAGTCATCACTTCCTATAGTGTTACAAACCTCTGTGCATAGTTTTATTAGGCACTCTGCCTATGAGATCTAATGCCTTGAGCTTATTTGTCACTTCTGCTGTATAATCATAAGGGATTTGATTTCGGTCATACCTGAATAGTCTAGTGTTTTTCCCTACTTTCTTCTATTAAAGCTTGAATTTAGCAATAAGAAGCTCATGATATGAGCCACAGTCAGCTCCTCGGTGAATATATAGAGCTGAATATATAGAGCTTCTCCATTTTGGGGTACAAAGAATATAATCATTCTGGCATCAGTATTAACTATCTGCTGATGTCCATGTGTAGTCATTTCTTGTGTTGTTTGAAGAGGGTGTTTGGTATGACTAGTGCGTTCTCTAAGCAAAACTCTGTTAGACTTTGACCTACTTCATTTTATATTCCAAGACCAAACATGCCTGTTACTCCAGGTATCTCTTGACTTCCTATGTTTGCCTTCCAGTCCCCTATGATGAGAAGGACTTTTTAAATTTTTTTTTTGGCGTTAGTTCTATAAGGTCTTGTAGATCTTCATAGAACCATTAACTGAATTTTCCTTGGCATTAGGTGTTGGGACACAAACTTTGATTTCTGTGATGTTGAATGGCTTGCCTTGAAGAGGAACTGAGATCATTCTGTCACTTTTAAGGTGGCACCCAAATACTGTATTTTGTTTGGTTGGTTTTTGCTATGAGGGCTATTGTATTTCTTCTAAGGGATTTTTGCCCATTTCAGGAGATATAATGGTTACCTGAATTAAAGGCACCCATTTCTGTCTATTTTAGTTCACTAATTCCTAAAATATCAATGGTCCCTCTTGTCACCTCCTGTTTGACCGCTTTCAATTTATCTTGATTCATGGACCTAACATTCCAGGTTCCTATGCAATATTGTTCTTTATCACATCAGATTTTATTTTCACCACCAGACATATACCCTACTGGGCATCATTTTCACGTTGGTTCAGCCTCTTCATTTCTTCTGGACTTATTTTCCCACTCTTCTCCTATAGGACTCTTTGATCTGGGGGGTTCATCTTTCAGTGTCATATCTTTTTGCCTTTTCATACTCTTCATGGGGTTCTCAAGGCAAGAATACTGAAGTGGTTTGCCATTCCCTTCTCCAGTGCACCATATTTGTCAGAACTCTCCACCATGACCTGTCAGTCTTGGGCCATACATGGCATGGTTCATATTTTCATTGAGTTACATAAGGCCATGACACCTCTAATCATGTTGGTTTGTTTTCTGTGATTGTGGTATTTATTCTGTCTACCCTCTGACAAACCTAAACAGTGTATTAAAAAGCAGAGACATCTCTTTGCTGACAAATGTCTGTGTAGTCAAAGCTATGTTTATTTGTTTGTTTTTCCCTGCAATCAGGCATGAATGTGAGAGTTGGACCATAAAGAAAGCTGAATGCTGAAAATTTGATAATTTTGAATTGTGGTGGTGGAGAAGATTCTTGATAGTCCTTTGGACAGCAAGGTAATCAAAGAAGTCAATCTTAAAGGAAATCAACACTGAATATTCATTGGAAGGACTGATGCTGAAGCTGAAGCTCCAATACTTTGTCCCCAGATGTAAAGAGCCAACTCAGTGGGAAAGACCCTGATGCTTGAAAGGATTGAAGGCAGGAGGAGACCTGAGCAACAGAAGATGAGATGGTCAGATGGCATCACTGACTCAATGGACATGAGTTTGAGTAAACTCTGGAAGATATTGAAGGAGCCTGGTGTGCTGAAGTCCATGGGATCATAAATAGGTGGACATTAGTGACTGAACAACAACAATTAGAGAAAATACATGTTGAAAAATTAGTTTTATAATTATTATATTAAGAAGAAGTTGTATTCTAATGAATTTAAATTAGCAATTCATCTTATGCTAGTACACATTACATAGTGCAGGGGATAAAATATGAGTATTATAGTGCTTTGTAATTTTAATTAAAACACCTCCAAGAGCTGAAATCTCAAGGAGATAGAGACAATACCAAGACAACAGAATCTTCAATCTTTCAAAGGAAAAATAATACAATAAAATTCATTCAACTCAAACCATAAGATTTCTGTTGGATTATCTAAATAATTGTTCTGATTAAAAGTTTAAGAGAAAAAATAGAAATGAGATATATTTCATCTTTCTCTTACCGGTAAATTTCATTTGAAATGTATAATTTTGCATCTAGTAACTTTTATTCAAATCACCTGGTTTTCAAACAGGTAAAATAGCAACTAATCAGTTAATGTCATGGAAAGTGGTCAAAATTTAAAAGACAGCAACAAAGCTGAATAAATATGCCCAGTCTTCAGGAAAAAGTCAGGTGAAGAAATAACCACCTGGTTATTGTCAACAGTGACCTAGTCTATCTTTGGCTCCCAGTAGTTCAGTGGTAGCGTGTCTCCCTGCCAATGTAGGGGATGCAGGAGACTTGGTTTCAATCCTTGAGTCAGGAAGATTCCCTGGAGGAGGGAATGGTGACCCACTCCAGTATTCTTGCTTGGAGAATCCCGTGGACAGAGGATCCTTGAAGACTATAGTCCATGGAGTCACAAAAACTCAGACATGATTTAGTGACTGAACAATCTATCTTTGCTCATATGTATAGAACATTGAACACTTAATGGATGTGTTAACCAGAATTATTATATATTACATAGCTGAAGCAATTCACTGTATATCCAGAGAATGGATATTCTAAGAGAGGGGTTCATATAGAAAGAGAGAAAGAGAGAAGATTTGGGGATAAATATATAATACTGTTTCATTCCAGTATTAAACCATTAAAGTAAGACTATAATATGTTAACTCCATTTATTTGCAAAATAGGTTTTGCCAGACACAGTATTGAGAAGGATATATTCATTATATTTTGGTACCAAAAATCATTCAGTAGGAAAATGTAGAGGTACGGTTGGTGAACAAACTACAGAGAGCAATTCTTTTAATTCTTTCTTTTTCTTCTATGTGGTTTTTACTTCACTTTTACTTTTATTATCATCACTGATATCAAAGAATGTGGAAGAGCACTAAAACTTGCTAACATTTGAAGCTATAATGCTTTTGGACATAGTTTTAAAACTGGTTAGTGATGAGGACTGTAATTTCTAATACCAATTGACACTTCCTCCTCCACCTTTCATGCATTCAAA
The DNA here is from genome assembly GCF_001704415.2 of Capra hircus. Lineage (NCBI taxonomy): Eukaryota > Metazoa > Chordata > Mammalia > Artiodactyla > Bovidae > Capra > Capra hircus. Next base: position 16,474,509 of record NC_030831.1, on the reverse strand, counting down.
GGGTTCTGGGCTCCAATCTGCTCTCAGGTATTGTTGAAGGCTGTCTTTAAAAATAGCTGATAGTTATATCACCCTCAGCAGTGTTTGGCCTTCAATGGTAGCAAGTGGAAACAGACCTACAAGTACTAAGCAAGAAGAAAGAGTTTGGCTTTAGAAAACCATCTGTAAGTAGCTCAGGTAAAGTCAAAGAATTTTCATCCTCTAAAAAAAAGAAAGCTATGCCATTTAATAGAAAAATCTGTAATCACTTTTTAAAATCCAGATGCATATCAGAATTCTCTCGGAATATTTTGAAAAATACAAATGCCCAGGAAATGCTTATTTTTTTTTTCTTTTTGCCAGAGCTCCAGATATGTTTCTAGTGAGCAAGCATGTTTAAAAAAACTGGACTATATGATAAATTTTTTCTTTTATCTAGTTTGTTTTTCTATATCTTATTAAGTACTCCCATTTCATTTAGCTTATGTTCTCAAACTTCTCCATATCTTTTTTGTTGTTGCTGTTCTTTCTCAAGCCATAAAGTGTAGTAGGAAAGCTTTTGTATATATATATATAACATATACTATCTATCTATCTATATATATATATTAAAACTTATGAATTTTTGCCTAACTCAAAAAATTATGCCATTTTGATTCTACTTGTTTGACTTAGTATGAATAGAATGCTAGATTTCTAATTAAAAAATAGATATGTAACAAACAACAAAGGTTCACTGTATAGCATCAGGAATTATAGTCAGTATCTTGTAATAGCTTATTATGAAAAACAATTTCAAAAATAGTATATATTTCTATATAACTAAATCACCTTGCTCTGCACCTGAAACATTGTAAGTCAACTATACCTCAATAAATACATGTATATTTTAAAAAAGGACTATATGGGGATATTTTACTTTTATCTAGTTTGTTTCACTTTTTCTGTTTCATATTTAATGCTCCAATTCCATTTAGTTTATGTTTTCCAACTTATCCATCTTTTTTTTTTGATGCTTTTCTCAAGTCTTTATCAAACATAGTAGTAGAAAAGCTTTTGTGTACATACAATATATACATATATACATTTTAGAAAACTTCTGAATTTTTGCCTAATTAAAAAATGTATGACATTTTGATTCCATTTGTTTGACTTAATATAAATAGAATGCTAGACTCCTAATTTAAAAATATATAGATATACACAACAAACAACGATTTACTATATAGCACAGGGAACTATAGTTAATCTTGTAATCAACTATAATGGAAAACAATTTCAAAAATACCATATATGCATATATATATATAATTGAATCATATAAACAAAAAATAATTGTACTCTGAAATTTAGTAATGTATGCTTTTTGCCAGTTTTTCAAAATATCTTATGAACATCTAATAAAAACATATGATACAAAATTTTAAATATATTTAGATGTAGGATATGATTAATATAAATTAATTAAATAGAAATCTCTTATATTAAAAAGAAACTAACCTCAATGACTTATTTCCTACTGTTGACAAATTTAGAAATCAGTGTACTAAAATGGACAAGAATGGGTTAATTTAATTCAAATGACCATTATATCATTATATCTGAAGCAGAAGATATTAAGAAGACATGACAAGTATACACAGAAAAACAATAAAAAGAGATCATAATGATCCAGATAACTATGATAGTGTGATCACTCACCAAGAGCCAGACACCCTGGAGTGTAAGTCAAGTGGGGCTTAGGAATCATCACTCTGAACAAAGCTAGTGAAGATGATAGAATTCCAGCTGAGTTATTACAAGTCCCAAAAGATGATTCTGTGAAAGTGCTGCACTCAATATGCCAGCAAATTTGGAAAACTCATTAGTGGCCATAGGACTAGAAAAGGTCAGTTTTCATTCCAATCCCAAAGAAAGACAATGCCAAAGAATGCTCAAACTACCACACAATTCCACTCATCTCACATGCTAGTAAAGTAATGCTCAAAATTCTACAAGCCAGGCTTCAGCAATACCTGAACTGTAAACTTCCAGATGTTTAAGTTGGATTTAGAAGAGGCAGAGGAACCAGAGATCAAATTGCCAACATCTGTTGAATCATAGGAAAAGCAACAGAATTCTAGAAAAACATCTACTTCTGCTTCATTGACTACACTAAAGCCTTTGACTGTGTAGATCACAGCAAACTTCTTCAAAATTCACAGCAAAATTCTTCAAGAGATAGGAATACAAGACCACCTGAACTGCCTCCTGAGAAATTTGTACGAATGTCAAGAAGCAACAGTTAGAACTGGACATGGAACAGGAGACTTGTTCAAAATCAGGAAACAGTACATCAAGTATGTATATTGTCACCCTGCTTATTTAACTTATATGCAGAGTATATCATGCAAAATGCTGGGCTGGATGAAGCACAAGCTGGAACCAAGATTGCCAGGAAAGACATCAATAACCTCAGATATGCAGAAGGCACCACCCTATAGCAGAAAGTGAAGAACTAAGAACCTCTTAATGAAAGTGAAAAAGAAGAGTGAGAAAGTTGGCTTAAAACTCAGCTTTCAAAAAACTAAGACCATGGCATCTGGTCCCATCACTTCATGGCAATTAGATGGGGAAGCAATGGAAACAGTGACAGACTTTATTTTCTAGGACTCCAAAATCACTACAGATAGTGACAACAGCCATAAAATTAATAGGCACTTGCTCCTTAGAAGAAAAGCTATGACAAACTTTAACAGCATATTAAAAAGCAGAGATATTTCTTTGGCAACAAAGGTCTTTCTAGTCAAAGCAATGATTTTTCCAGTAGTCATGTATGGATTTGAGAGTTGGAACATAAAGAAAGCTGAACACCAAAGAATTGTTGCTTTTGAACTCTGGTGTTGGAGAAGACTCTTGAGAATACTTTAGACTGCAAGGAGATCAAACCAGTTCACCTGAAGGAAATCAGTCTTGAATATTCATTGGAAGGATTGATGCTGAAGCTGAAGCTGAAGCTCCAGTGCTTTGTCCACCTGATGTGAAGAATTGACTCATTGGAAAAGACCCTGATGTTGAAAAAGATTGAGGGCAGGAAGAAAGGGGAATGACAGAGGATGAGATGGTTGGATGGCATCACCTACTCAGTTGACATGGGTTTAAGCAAACTTCGCAAGTTGATGATGGACAGGGAAGCCTGGGGGGTTCCCTGCAGTCCATTGGGGTCACAAAGAGTTGGACATGACTGAGCAGTTGAACTGAATTGTACTGAACTGAGCTGTGGTGTTATTTGCTGTGGAGAAGCTCAGATTATTACACATTAATTTAGCTGAGAACTACAGAAGACCCCCAAGAGATCATCCCTTGGGAAATAAGACTGACCTCTTGTGACAGAAATGAACACTGATGATTCACAAATATTCATTTTGGGGGTTGAATTTTCTCTTCAAAATATATATTGAAATTATCACCCCAGTACCCCTGTGTATGACTGTACTTGGGAATAGAATTATGGAAGATGTAATTAGTTAAGTTGAAGTAATGTTGAAGTGTCATTGACCCTTAACTGAATATCATTTGTGTTTTTATGAGAAGAAAGAAATTTGGACCCAGACAAGCACAAAAACAAGACATATATGGACAATTTGAAGAGACAGAGAAGAGGTCCATTTGAGGTTGATAGGAGAGATTGGAATTATGCTGCTGAAAGCCACAAACATCTACTGTTACCAGAAGCTGGGAAAAGGAAGGAAAGACCCTCCTATGGAGGTTTTAAAAGGAGCATGATCCTATCAACACCTTGAATTGGGAATTCCAGACTTCAAACTGCAAAGAATATACATTTCTCTAACTAAGTACTCAGTTTATAGTGCTCTATTATGGCAATCTTACAAAATAAAGCCACTTTATGGTACTGCATTATCTTTGTGATATTCAAGTTTCTGTGCTGGTTTCATGAGTTCATATAAGAGAAAGCAAAAGCTTATTGCAGGGAGAAGATATTTCTTTTTTTTTTTATTTTTTACATGTGTCTGAGGTGTAGAAAGTGGCACTGCCATTGATAAATATGAAATCAACTGCATATACATTGGTATAATGCATATTACACAAAATGTAGAATTATAAGTAATCCTTGCATTCTGACACTTTCTACTATTGATTTAATGTCTAAGTGGTCTTGTAGAACACCTGTAACACAAAGTTTAAGATAATTTTTATATTATCATTCTGGTGATGTTTACTTTTATATCAACACATGGATAACTCTAAACTAGACTTCCATTTTCTAGTTTTAACATTTGAAGTTCAGGTTAGAAAACATAATTTTTTTTTACAAATGAAAAGATTACAGTAGCCATGTCTCATGCCTTTCAATATATATAACATTCTTTATAGATTGAAGTATTCAATAATTGCTGATCTTTGGTTTTCCAAAATTTTAGCTTAAAGAATCAAAATTGCTGTGTTAAACTAGATTTTAGGAGCAATTATCTATTGCATAACTTTTACTCTATTCATCACACAATAATGATATTGTAAAACCAAGGAGAAAATATTGTATGTATTTAACTGAAATATTTTATTTTGCAATTACTTGATGTTGTTCAGTAAAATTGTCATGTTCACAAAAAGAAATGAGTGTTTTTAATGAAATATACATTTAGCTGTAATCTGGATGATGGGATACAAGTATTGACCAAATTATCTTTTCTACAAGTGTTTGACTATAGATTTCCTAGATTTAGATAATATGTTATGTTTTAATGTATTTAATGTATTTATTATAACATGAACATATAAGTGTTTTAACAAACTTGAAAGGTAAAGTAAACATAGAGATTTATTATCAGATAAAATTACATTAATGAATCAGTTATGGATTTAGAGGAAGGAGAGATTATTATTATACTATTCAGATTATTGTAATGGGAAAAATGTTTATAAAGTGGATTGCAAATGTCTTAGATACAGAGAAACTGAAGGAGTTTTGACATCTTTGGGTAAATCTTCCAGTTTTTATTCTAAATTTGAGAGAGTAACTATAGTGAGTAGTGAAGGAGTAATGATGAAGACTAGCCCTGTCACAGAACACCAAAAAGCAGGTGTTCCTGGGCACATGAAAATCTGTGAGGAGAACATGAGCTCAGAAAGAATTCTAGACAGTCTCTTACTTACACTAAGACCTAGGCAATGAAAGTCTTTTGCTGAGAAGATACAATAGATTTTAGAGAGAATAGCTTGAGGATACCAAGGATGAACTGAATATGAAGGTAGAACAGAAGAAAAAAGATAAAACTTCCAGGCACTCAGATCCCAAACTCTGCCAAAGGGAGGGTTGAAATTCGATCCTCAAATTAATTAAATTACTTGCAAATTTGAATTTAATGTAAGTAAGAACAGAGACACTCAGCCTTGTCTAAGTCAATGAATCCAAGCCATGCCTGAGGGGCAACCCAAGACTGCCAGGTCATGGTGGAGAGGTCTGACAGAGCTTGGTCCACTGGAGAAGGGAATGGCAAGCCACTTCAGTATTCTTGCTTTGAGAACCCCATGAACAGAATGAAAAGGCAAAATGATAGGATACTGAAAGAGGAACTCCCCAGGCCATTAGGTGCCCAATATGCTACTGGAGAAATAACTCCAGAAAGAATGTAGGGATGGAGTCAAAGCAAAAACAATACCCAGTTGTGGATGTGACTGGTGTTAGAAGCTAGATCCAATGCTGTAAAGAGCAGTATTGCATAGGAACCTGGAATGTCAGGTCCATGAATCAAGGCAAATTGGAAGTGGTCAAACAAGAGATGACAAGGGTGAACGTCGACATTCTAGGAATCAGCGAACGAAAATGGACTGGAAAGGGTGAATTTAACTCAGATGACCATTATATCTACTACTGTGGGCAGGAAGCCCTCAGAAGAAATGGAGTAGCCATCATGGTCAACAAAACAGTCCGAAATGCAGTACTTGAACGCAATCTCAAAAACGACAGAATGATCTCTGTTCATCTCCAAGGCAAACCATTGAATATCAGTTATCCAACTCTATGCCTAAACCAGTAATGCTGAAGAAGCTGAAGTTGAATGGTTTTATGAAGACCTACAAGACGTTTTAGAACTAACACCCAAAAAAGATGTCCTTTTCATCATAGGGGACTGGAATGCAAAAGTAGGAAGTCAAGAAACACCTGGAGTAACAGGCAAATTCGACCTTGGAATGTGGAATGAAGCAGGGCAAAGACTAATAGAGTTTTGCCAAGAAAATGCACTGGTCATAGCAAACACCCTATTCCAACAACACAAGAGAAGACTCTACACATGGACATGACCAGGTGGTCAACACTGAAATCAGATTGATTATATTCTTTGCAGCCAAAGATGGAGAAGCTCTATACAGTCAACAAAAACAAGACTGGGAGCTGACTGTGGCTCAGATCATGAACTCCTTATTACCAAATTCAGACTGAAATTGAAGAAAGCAGGGAAAACCACTAGACCATTCAGATATGACCTAAATCAAATCCCTTATGATTATACAGTGGAAGTGAGAAATAGATTTAAGGGCCTAGATCTGACAGATAGAGTGCCTGATGAACTATGGATGGAGGTTCGTGAAATTGTACAGGAGACAGGGATCAAGACAATCCCCATGGAAAAGAAATGCAAAACAGCAAAATGGCTGTCTGGGGAAGTCTTGCAAATAGCTGTGAAAAGAAGAGAGGTGAAAAGCAAAGGAGAACAAGAAAGATATAAGCGTGTAAATGCAGAGTTCCAAACAATGGCAAGGAGAGATAAGAAAGCCTTCTTCAGCGGTCAATGCAAAAAAAATAGAGGAAAACAACAGAATGGGAAAGACTAGAGATCTCTTCAAGAAAATTAGAGATACCAAGGGAACATTTCATGCAAAGATGGGCTCGATAAAGGACAGAAATGGTCTGGACCTAACAAAAGCAGATGATATTTAGAAGAGGTGGCAAGAATACATGGAAGAACTGAATAAAAAAGATCTTCACGACCCAGATAATCATGATGGTGTGATCACTGATCTAAAGCCAGACATCTTGGAAAGTGAAGTCAAGTTGGCCTTAGAAAGCATCACTATGAACAAAGCTAGTGTTGATGATGAATACCAGTTGAGCTGTTTCAAATCCTGAAAGATGATGCTATGAAAGTGCTGAACTCAATATGCCAGCAAATTTGGAAAACGCAGCAGTGGCCACAGGACTGGAAAAGGTCAGTTTTCATTCCAATCCCAAAGAAAGATATTGCCAAAGAATGCTCAAACTACTGCAAAATTGCACTCATCTCACAGGCTAGTAAAGTAATGCTCAAAATTCTCCAAGCCAGGCTTCAGCAATACATGAACCATGAACTCCCTGATGTTCAAGCTGGTTTTAGAAAAGACAAAGGAACCAGAGATCAAATTGCCAACATCCACTGGATCATGGAAAAAGCAAGAGAGTTCCAGAAAAAAACATCTCTTTCTGCTTTATTGACTATGCCAAAGCCTTTGACTGTGTGGATCACAATAAACTGTGGAAAATTCTGAAAGAGATGGGAATACCAGACCACCTAACCTGCCTCTTGAGAAATCTGTATGCAGGTCAGGAAGCAACAGTTAGAACTGGACATGCAACAACAGACTGGTTCCAAATAGGAAAAGGGGTACATCAAGGCTGTATATTGTCACCCTGCTTATTTAACTTACATGCAGAGTACATCATGAGAAACGCTGGACTGGAAGAAACACAAGCTGGAATCAAGGTTGCCGGGAGAAATATCAATAACCTCAGATATGCAGATGACACCAGGCATATGGCAGAAAGTGAAGAGGAGCTAAAAAGCCTCTTGATGAAAGTGAAAGTGGAGAGTGAAAAAGTTGGCTTAAAACTCAACATTCAGAAAACGAAGATCATGGCATCTGGTCCCATCGCTTCATGGTAAATAGATGGGGAAACAGTGGAAACTGTGTCAAACTTTATTTTGGGGGGCTCCAAAATCACTGTAGATGGTGACTGCAGCCATGAAATTAAAAGACACTTACTCCTTGGAAGAAAAGTTATGACCAACCTAGATAGCATATTCAAAAGCAGAGACATTATTTTGCCGACTAAGGTCCGTCTAGTCAAGGCTATGGTTTTTCCTGTGGTCACATATGGATGTGAGAGTTGGACTGTGAAGAAGGCTGAGCACCAAATAATTTATGGTTTTGAACTGTGGTGTTGGAGAAGACCTTTGAGAGTCCCTTGTCTGCAAGGAGATCCAACCAGTCCATTCTGAAGGAGATCAACCCTGTGATTTCTTTGGAAGGGATGATGCTAAAGCTGAAACTCCAGTACTTTGGCCACCTCGACTCCTTGGAAAAGTCTGTGATGCTGGGAGGGATTGAGGGCAGGAGAAGAAGGGGACGACCGAGGATGAGATGGCTGGATGGCATCACTGACTCGATGAACGTGAATCTGAGTGAACTCCAGGAGTTGGTGATGGACACGGAGGTTTGGCGTGCTGCCATTCATGTGGTTGCAAAGAGTCAGACACAACTGAGTGACTGAACTGACTGAACTGAAGAACAGAGAGTAGACCGTGCTCAACCATAGAATAGATCAAACAAAAACCAGACCAAGCACAGCAAACTAGATTGACTCAACAACCTCTTCCTCATGGTGCCAATCTGAACAAAAAATAGGCATGCACTTGCATAGACAAAAATTATATACTTTATTATTTCCAGTCTTTTTCACATAATGCCTGTGTTCAACCAAAATTATGAGGGAAGAAAAAGTGTGACCAGTCATTAAAGGTCAAAATGATCAGTAGAAACAGAAGCACTCATGTTGAAATTATCAAAGATGAACTTTAAAACAATAAGTACAATAAAGAATATAAGAAAGAATGTGTATAGAAAAATAAGATAAATTTAGAAATTTTGGCTAAAAATTATAGAAAGAAAAAATCGGCATCAGAGATAAAGAATAAGTTTGATGAGTTTATTAGCAGAATGGATATAGCACAAGAAAAATTTAGTGAATCTGAGGACAGAACAGTTGAAATTATTCAAAAAGGAAAAAAAAAAAACAAAGCAAAACAAAAGTAGAAAACATAGTATCTGCGAAAAACAAATACGTCAGCCTAAATTTTGTTTATATGGAGACCCAGAAGCATCAAAAGAAGAGGAAATGGGGTGAAAAAAATATATAGGAAGAAATATTGGCTGAATTTGATGAAATACATCAAATTACAGATTAAAGAAATTCAGATTTAGTGCACCCCACACATGATTAAAACAAATTAACCACACAACATAAAAATAAAGATAAAATCTTAAAAGTAATTAGCCTCCAATTAAAATAAATAAATCTAAATTTAAAAAAAAGTTTCCTGAGATAAAGACTTATTTACAGAAAATAAGGAAAATGGATGAGATGTCATGAGTGAGAATAGAGTGAAGGCAGAAAACAAATGTAAATGTGTTTTGAAAGTGCTGAATAAAATGAAGTAAAAGAATAAAAGGGAAGGAAGAGGAGAAAAAGCAATTTACACACTTGATTTCAAATATATAAGTTGTTAAAATAAAGTGGTTTGAAAATCCCCCAAGCAACCAAACCAGTTGAGCCCTGAAGCAAAATTGATGCTGCTACTGCTTAGTTACTTCAGTCATGTGTGATTCTGTGTGATCCTAAAAACTGTAGCCTGCCTGGCTCCTATGTCCACGGAATTCTCCAAGCAAGAAAACTAGAATGGGTTGCCATGCCCTCTTCCAGGGGACTTAACAACCCAGGTATAGAACCCAGGTCCACCGCATAGCAGGTGGATTCTTTACCAGCTGAGCTACCAGGGAAGTCCCTTTAGCAAATTAAACCTACCTTATTTTATGAACATTAGGAAAACTTTGGTTATTCCTTGTTACTCTGATGACCAAAAAATGTTATCTTCCTAAAATTGTATAAGATAATCATTTTAACCCCCACCTCCACAAATAGAAACCCTCATTGTAATCCAAGTTTTGTAAAAGATAAACAACTTTCTCATTTTCACTTTATAGATTATCCTGTAACATTTTGCCCCTCACCTTCACATCAGTTTTGAATTTGAAGACTCGCAGTTTGCAAACTGTATTTTTGTGCACAATTAACTCTTTCTTACTAAACACTACTTTACTGGCCTAGTTTTAATTTTACTGTTTCCGAAACTTTGACAGTGTAAAGGCAGTGTGGTACTGGCTGAAGAAAATGTTCAGGGACTTGGATTTCATAGAATTCTTAGGTGCAATGTCAAAAACAATCTGCATAGAGATTTGCACAGTCAATAAAGTAGCTGTTAGGAATGGCTACTAAGCACATCAGAAGAGTCATAAGATTTTTAGCAATTATGAAAATAAAAAAGTAAAACAGGATTCCACTTCACACCCAACTAGTATAACCATACTCATAAAATACAGACTACAAGTATATGTATAAAAGTTACAACTTCTTTCTGTGTGTGCACTAATTTGCTTCAGTCATGTCTGACACTTTGAGATGCTATGAATTTTAGTTCCCCAGGCTCCTCTGTCCATGGAATTCCCCAGGCAAGAATACTGGTGTAGGTTGCCATGACTTCCTCCAGTGGAACTTCCCAACACAAGGATCGAGTGCATGTCTCTTACGTCTCCTACACTGACAGATGGGTTCTTTACCACTAGTGCCTATATTGATGGTTGCTGGGAATGTTAAATTGGATAGCCAGTTTGTAATCTGATAGCTTTTTGAAAATTAAGCAGAAATTTACCATTATGACCCAGCAACTCCACACCTTGGAATCTGCCATGAGCAGTTAGGTATGCAAAGGCTTTCACGGGAACATTATTCACAATAGCCCCAGATTAGAACCAATCCCAACGTGCATCAAATGATGAAAGTATAAGCAAAATGTTTTATATAAATTGAGCACAATTGATCAATAAATAAAGAACAAAATACTAACATATACAATAAGGATAAACCTCAAAATCATTACCTTAAGTGAAGAAGACAGAGTATAAGACTACATATAACTTCATTATTTCATTTTTATGAAACTACCGGAAAAAAAAAAAAAAAAGAAAACATTGAAAAACATATGCATAGAGAAAGCATGTAAATGACTGTTTATAGCTAGAGATAGAGACAAAGATTAAGAAATTATTGATGTTATATCTGTCCTGTCTACAGGAGTAAGGAGTGGCAGCTCATGTGTTGGTTTTTGTCATTTTTTAGTATATGCAATATGAAGCTCTTGCATTAAGTGGTTTTACTTCTGGAAATGGCACTCTACTTCTGAAGCATGATTCCCACACTGTTCAGTCTAAGGATTATTAGAATTGTGTTTGTGTGATTCCTTGGCTTTCTAGTACTATCCTGATCTTTCTTTCCATACTGAAATTCTTTTAAAAATCACGCAAATATATATGCACTGCAACATATATCAGTATGAGGTAATTTGCATTTAAAAAATCTCATCTTATTTGTGAAGCAAGTTTCTTTCAACATATCAAAGCATATGCTCTTGCTGAATCCATCTGAGCTCTTTTCAAAGACTTCTTCCAAGCAAAGTACTTTCATTTAAAAAATGAATATTTCCTATACCCAAGTTAACGTTTTGTGTTGAGCTGAAGTAATAAAAAATATCAGCTCAATGGGAAATTTGAGGAGAAATTATATAGCAAATCTAGGAAGATTAAATAGGAAATGACTCTCTAAGTTTGATGCATGGCATTAATGATGTAGCTCACTGGCTGAGAGGGGCAGTTATTTCTTAGCATTTTGTTATGAGGAAACCAGTGATGGCTTCAATGCTTAAACTGTGAAATATTTAAACAGACTTTGAGTTTTTCTATAATAATCACCTTTTAATTACTTTAAAAATGTACAACTTTGCTACCAAGAAGAAAATTCACCCTTGTGGTAGCCAATAATTTACCATCACTTCCAATTATCCTGTTCATGACTTTGATAATGTTAATAGAAACATTTGGTCCATCTTCATTTTTACCTTATGACTTAATGGCAGATAATGACAATAGATTTAAATCTTGACATCCAGTGGAAAAATAAACTCAGGCTGATTTCAAAGGATTAGCGATATATATATATATATATATATATATATATATATATACATATATATATCCATTATCAAATGCTAAGTGATATGTCCAGAGTGTATAGATCTTAACCACAGTTCAAGGTTTTAAAGAAATAAAACTTCCTTTAGGTTGCAATAGTATGAAAAGATGTAATAGAATATCTAAGCAAGCAGAAAGCTAGGAAATTGAGAGGGACTTTGGTGGGGATGCAGGAGAAACTGGCAAACCTCCCCAGCATACTTGCTATGAGAATCCCATGAACTGTATAAAAAAGCAAAAAGATATGATACCCAAAAAAGAGGAACCTTGGGTCTGAAGGTGTCCTATACACTACTGGGGAAGAGCAGAGGACAACTACTAATAGCTCCAGAGAGAATGAAGCAGTTGGCCAGAGCAGAAATGATGGTCGGTTGTGGATGTGTTTCGTGGTGAAAGTAAAGTCTGATGCTGTGAAGAACAGTATTGCATAGGAATCTGGGATAATAGGTCCATGAATCAAGGTAAGTTGGATGTGGTCAAGCAGGAGATACCAAGAGTAAACATCAACATCTTAGGAATCAGTGAACTAAAATGGATGGGAATGGGTGAATTTAATTCAGATGACCATTACATATACTATGGGCAAGAATCCCTAGATGAAATGGAATAACCCTTATAATTAACCAAAGACTCTGAAACCCTTATAATTAACAGTACTTTGGTGCAACCTCAAAAATGACAGAATGATCTCAGTTTGTTTCCAAGGCAAACCATTCAGCATCACAGTAAGTCAAGTCTATGCCCCAATCACTTATGCTGAAGGAGCTGAAGTTGATCAGTTCTATGAAGACCTCCTAGAACTAATGCTAAAAAATATATCTTATTCATCATAGGGGATTGGAATGTAAAAGCAGGAAATCAAGAAATATCTGGAGTAACAGGCAAGTTTGGTCTTGGAATACATAATGAAGCAGGGGAAAGGTTAACAAAATTTTGCCAATTTTTGCTATGACCAGGGAGCTTACTGGTCATAGCAAACACTCTTTTTAAATAACATAAGGGACAACTTTGGCATAGTCAATAAAACATAAATAGATGTTTTTCTGGAACTCTCTTGCAATATTGATGATCCAGCGGATGTTGGCAATTTGATCTCTGGTTCCTCTGTCTTTTCTAAACCAGCTTGAACATCTGGGAGTTCACAGTTCACATATTGCTGAAGCCTGACTTGGAGAATTTTGAGCATGACTTTACTAGCCTGTGAGATGAGTACAATTGTGCGGTAGTTCGAGCATTCTTTGGCATTGACTTTCTTTGGGATTGGAATGAAAACTGACCTTTTCCAGCCCCGTGGCCACTGCTGAGTTTTCCAAATTTGCTGGCTTATTTAGTGCAGCACTTTCATAGCATCATCTTTCAGGATTTGAAATAGCTCAACTGGAATTTTATCACCTCCATTAGCTTTGTTCATAGTGGTGCTTTCTAAGGCCCACTTGACTTCACATTCCAGGATGTCTGGGTCTAGATGAGTGATCACACCATCGGGATTATCTTGGTCGTGAAGGTCTTTTTTGTATAGTTCTTCTGTGTATTCTTGCCACCTCTTCTTAATATCTTCTGCTTCTGTTATGTCCAGACCATTTCTGTCCTTTATCGAGCCCATCTTTGCATGAAATGTTCCCTTGGTGTCTTTAATTTTCTTGAAGGGATCTCTAGTCTTTCCCATTCTGTTCTTTTCCTCTGTTTCTTTGCATTGATCATTGAAGAAGGCTTTTTTGTCTTTTCTTGCTATTCTTTAGAACTCTGTATTTATATGCTTACATCTTTCCTTTTCTCCTTTGCTTTTTGCCTCTCTTCTTTTCACAGCTATTTGTAACGCCTCCTCAGACATCCATTGTGCTTTTTTGCATTTCTTTTCCATGGGGATGGTCTTGATCCCTGTCTACTGTGCAATGTCACGAACCTCCGTCCATAGTTCATCAGACACTGTATCTATCAGTTCTAGTCCCTTAAATCTATTTCTCACTCCCACTGTATAATCATAAGGGATTTGATTTAGGTCATACTTGATTGGACTAGCGGTTTTCCCTACTTTCTTCAATTTCAGTCTGAATTTGGCAATAAGGATTTCATGATCTGAGCCACAGTCAGCTCCTGGTCTTGTTTTTGTTGACTGTATAGAGCTTCTCCATCTTTGGCTGCAAAGAATATAATCAATCTGATTTCAGTGTTGACCATCTGGTGATGTCCATGTGTAGAGTCTTCTCTTGTGTTGTTGGAAGAGTGTGTTTGCTATGACCAGTGCATTTTCTATTAGTCTTTGCCCTGCTTCATTCCGTGTTCCAAGGCTGAATTTACTCCAGGTGTTTCTTGACTTCCTACTTTTGCATTCCAGTCCCCTATAATGACAAGGATATCTTTTTTGGGTGTTAGTTTTAAAAGGTCTTGTAAGTCTTCATAGAACTGTTCAACTTTAGCTTCTTTAGTGTAACTGGTTGGGGCATAGACTTGGATTACTATGATATTGAATGGTTTGCCTTGGAAACAAATAGAGATCATTCTGTTGTTTTTGAGATTGCATCCAAGTACTGCATTTCAGACTCTTTTGTTGACCATGATGGCTACTCCATTTCTTCTGAGGGATTCCTGCCCATAGTAGTAGATATAATGGTCATCTGAGTTAAATTCACCCATTCCAGTCCATTTTAGTTTGCTGATTCCTAGAATGTTGACGTTCACCCTTGTCATCTCTTGTTTGCCTTGATTCATGAACCTGACATTCCAGGTTCCTATGAAATATTGCTCTTTACAGCATTGTACCTTGCTTTTATCACCAGTCATATCCACAACTGGGTATTGTTTTTGCTTTGGCTCCATCCTTACATTCTTTCTGGAGTTATTTCTCCACTGATTTCCAGTAGCATATTGGGCACTTACTGACCTGAGGAGTTCCTCTTTCAGTATCCTACCATTTTGCCTTTTCATGCTGTTCATGGGGTTCTCAACGGAAGAATACTGAAATGGTTTGCCATTCCCTTTTCCAGTGGACCACATTGTGTCAGACCTTTCCATCATGCCCGCCTGTCTTGGGTGGCCCCACAGGACATGGCTTAGTTTCATTGAGTTAGACAAAGCTGTGGTCCTACGGTGATTATATTGACTAGTTTTCTGTGATTATGGTTTCAGTGTGTCTGCCTTCTTGCAACACCTACCATCTTACTTGGGTTTCTTTTACCTTGGACGTGGGGTATCTGTTCATGGCTGCTCCAGCAAAGCGCAGCCACTGCTCCTTACCTTGGATGAGGGGTGGATCACAATAAACTGTGGAAAATTTTGAAAGAGATGGGAATACCAGACCACCTGCCCTGCCTCTTGAGAAACCTATTTTCAGATAAGGAAGCAACAGTAAGAACTGGACATGGAACAAGAGACTGGTTCCAAATAGGAAAAGGAGTACGTCAAGGCTGTATATTTTCACCCTGCTTACAATGGCAACCCACTCCAGTACTCTTGTCTGGAAAAAACCTATGGGCAGAGGAGCCTGGTAGGCTGCAGTCCATGGGGTCGCTAGGAGTCGGACACGACTGAGTGACTTCACTTTCCCTTTTCACTTTCATGCATTGGAGAAGGAAATGGCAATCCACTCCAGTGTTCTTGCCTGGAGAATCCCAGGGATGGTGGAGCCTTGTCTCTGGGGTCCCACAGAGTCGGACACGACTGAAGTGACTTAGCAGTAGCACCGGCAGAGTACATCATGAGAAACGCTGGGCTGGAAGAAGCACAGCTGGAATCAAGATTGCTGGGAGAAATATCAATAACCTCAGATATGCAGATGACATCACCCTTATGGCAGGGCTGGATGAGTTACATTTGGAATCAAGATTGCTGGGAGAAATGTCAACTATTTCAGATATATGAAGGATACCACTCTAATGCAGAAAGCAAAGAGAAAAGAAAACACCTCTTGATGAGCATGAATGTGGAAAATGAAAAAGACTAAAAAGCAAACAAAACAAAACAAACAAATAAAAACTAAGATCATGGCATCAGGCCCCATCATTTCATGGTAAATAGAAGGGGAAAATGTGGAAGCAGTAACATATTTCCTCTTCTTGAGCTCTAAAATTGCTGCAGATTGTGACTGCATCATGAAATTAGAAGATGCTTGCTCCTTGGCAGGAAAGCTATGAAAACCTAGACAAGTGTGTTAAAAAGCAAAGACATCATTTTATTAACAAAGGTCTGTATAGTCAAATCTATGGTCTTTCCAGACATCACATATGGTTGTGAGAGATGGACCATAAAGAAGACAGAGTACCAAAGAATTACTACTTTTGAACTGTGATGCTAGAGAAGACTCTTGAGAGTCCCTTGGATATCAAAGAGATCAAGTCAGTCAATGTTAAAGGAAATAAACCTGAATATTTGGACTGTGAAGAAGGCGAAGGCTGAGCACCGAAGAATTGATGCATTTGAACTGTGGTGTTGGAGAAGGTCCCTTGGACTGCAGGGAGATCCAACCAGTCCATTCTGAAGGAGATCAACCCTGGGATTTCTTTGGAAGGAATGATGCTAAAGCTGAAGCTCCAGTAGTTTGTCCACCTCATGTGAAGAGTTGACTCATTGGAAAAGACTCTGATGCTGGGAGGGATTGAGGGCAGGAGGAGAAGGGGACGACCCAGGATGAGTTGGCTGGATGGCATCACGGACTCGATGGACGTGAGTCTGAGTGAATTCCGGGAGATGGTGATGGACAGGGAGGCCTGGCGTGCTGCAATTCATGGGGTACAAAGAGTCGGACACAATTGAGCAACTGAACTGAACTGAACTGATTCATTGGAAGGACTGATGCTGAAGCTGAAACTCCAATACTTTGGCCACCTGATGTGATGAGTCAACTCGTTGGAAAAGATCCTGATGCCGGGAAAGATTGAAAATAGAAGGAAAAGAGGGCAACAGAAGATGAGATGGTTGGATGGCATCAGTAATGAATGGACATGAAGTTGGACAAGTTGTAGGAGATGGTTTGGGACAGGGTGTGCTGGTTTGCTGCAGTCCATGGTGTCATGACTTGGTGTCTGAACAGAAAAAAAAGTTCAGTTCAGTTCAGTCATTTAGTCATGTCTGACTCTTTGCAACCCCATGAGCTGCAGCACGCCAGGCTTCCCTGTCCATTACCAACTCCCAGAGTCTATTCAAAATCATTCCCATCACGTTGGTGATGCAATTAAACCATCTCATCCTCAGTCATCCCCTTCTCCTCCTGCCTTCAATCTTTCCCAGCATCAGGGTCTAAAAATATTTCATGCAGTAAACAAACAGCACACTTCAATGATAATATTCTACACTACTACTCCTAATCTATCACAGTCTGAAAGTAGTGAGGGGAGAAATTTGATGTTGAAATAATTAGAACAACAACAAAAAAAATGGCCCTGGAGGAAATGGGGAGATGCAAGTCAAAGCACGAGTAAGTTATATAAACCTAATGTACTGGTGACTATAGTTAATAATAATGTATTATATACTTAAAATTTTGCTAAGAGAGTAAATTCCAACTGTTCTTACCGCACCAGAAATAGGTGACAGGTATAGGTATGTTAACTAGCTTGATTATGGTAATCATCTCATAATGCATCTCACAATGGTAAAACATCATATTGCATATTTGTCAAATTCTAGCAATAAAGGTGCTAATTATTACAGAAAATAAATGAAAATCTTATGTTAACAAATTTTATTCCTTTATGTCTAGGAATTCATCTGTGTCTAAGTTCTGTATTTTTCAAATGAAAATCATGATCTAAGTTACCTGTGGAATGTTGTATATTGTACAGGAAGAATAAGAAATCTTTTTCCTCTATCCAATTTAAGTTCTTTCCCTACAGCCCTAGAAATTTCACTGGGGAAAAGTAGATTAACAAGAGAAAAATAGACGTTGACACATGCAGCCTGCACTTATACATGAGAGCACTCAGTTATGAGTAATTCAGAGTTGGTTAGAACTTTTAAAATATTATTTCAAGGTAAAAGAAGGACTTCTGTGTTGGGGAAGCAAGTTATAGGGAGAAGATGAGAAAAAGTTTGGTAAACTAGGCTTGTTTAGTAATATTCCTGTTGCAAATTTAAGCCATTATGTTTTTCATTGATAAATTATTAATTTCTCCATATTCAAGTCAGGGAGAAGAAGACATCTTTACAAATGGAAATCTCTTTAAAAACTTGTAAATTTTCTTTACAAAAGGAAAACTTGTGCCTGGTTTTAGAGCTTTTCCTGCCTCTGTTGGTTTTCAAAGTCTTTTAGTTCAAAATAATCTGTAAACCAAATAGGCATATTTGAGATGGCATATTCTGGTTCCTTTCATTATATTAGAGCTCTGTATGAAGGCATAGTGAATATCTGGGGATTTTAATTCATCTTTCATTATCTCATCCTCTTTGGGAAGTAAAGATTTGTGGCTTAACAGTATATCTTTCTTTCTTGTTTGCAAACTTCTGAATTTTGAATGAAGAAGAGAATAAGAAAGTAGCTAATATATATGTACATATAACATGCATAGTGGTCCCTAAAGAAAGCAGTCTACCTCCTATATATACTTCTTTTCTTCCATCCTTTCTGCTTCTTCCTTATTTTTTTTCTTTCTCCCTCTTTTCTTTCTTTTTCTTCTTTTTTTTCTGTCTTTCTCCCTCTCCTTCTTTTCTTATCAAAAATTAGAAAAAAGTTCAGATATCATTTATTAAGTGTGCTCATCTAGGCATCTGCTGACTTGGACTTTATCTTAAATATAGCCATTTTGCAAACATGTTTGTAAGGTGGAATATTTGTCTTCTTAAAAGAACAAACAGTTTTGAAAAGTAGAAATAGCTATTTCCATGACAAAAATACTTTGTTATGCTCATTAACAATCACTTTTTACTGTTGCTTTAATGAAAAAGCTAGACTAACATTACATAATATGAACTCAATTGTGAAACCAAGATGTGAGAACTTGCTCACATAACTTGCTCCATAATTTGCTTATTGTGAGATCTAAAGAAATCATAACTGGCAATTTTTATCCCTCATAATTGAGCTGCTGAGACATAACTATATTTTATCTCTTTACAACAGAAAATATGGAAATATCCATAACATAGATGAGCCACAGCCACCTTCATGATTATATCAAAGAAGAATTCTACAGGATTTGCTTTTGCTTTTCAGCAAATATTAAATTAATAACTTCCTTTAATTAGGTCTTTTTATTTGCCTCTATTCTGCTTGGCTCACTCTATCTTCTATTTTTGGGAATAAAAAAGGTATTTTAAGCAAATTATAGGTAATGTTTAAGAATCCACATGCTCATATAATTGGTTAGTACATCCAGTGACTGTTTGCCTGACAGAGACATACCTGCAATCAGCAGTTTTGTCTTTTCAGTCACAGTAACTTCAACTGCAGATCCCTTTGCCCTCTGGGCCATGCCAAGCTTGCAACCTCCTTGAAGTCAGAGAAATTGGACTAGGACTCTCTGACATAAAGATAGGATTGAGGTAGTTTACCAATCTAGGTCATAAGGAAGAAATCTGCCATAGCTCTTTGGAACACCCTTTACGTGGATCAACTTAACTACCTTTTCTATATTCTTTAGCACTATGATTTGGTAATACTTTGACCAGTTGTGAGATAGCCATGACTTTCACTTTTCTTTAGACAATATTTAAATCTTGTCCTTTTCAGCTTCTGGCCAAGGTGTTAGCTGTCTGTGAAACTGTAAATATCCCATCCAATATGAAGTTCACAATATATCTTGGGGATTTCACACCCTGGTTATAGCAGTCATTTGCTCCAAAGATGTGCAGTCAGAAGTGATGGAGTTTGGTCCAGTTCCTTGCAGTTGAGATATTAGTGATAGTCCTAAGCTTTTGTCTCATTCACAGTGTGTGATGTAAGAGATGATGCTTTTGTTTGTTTTGTTTAAACTTTGTTTTTTACTTTGAACTTATAGACCTGCAGAAGAGTTATTAAAAAATAGTACAGAGCTTCACCATATACCTTTCACCTAGTCTCTCCTAATGTTAACATGACCATGATATTGGCAGGGTACTATTCATCTTCTATAGGCTTTATTTGAATTCCTTCAGATTTTATACTATTGTTTTTCTATTCCAGATTGAAATCAGGATCCTGATTTACATTTAGTTACTATGACTCTATAGTCTCCTTCCATCTGTGATAGTTTTTCCATCTTTCCTTGTTTTACATCACTTTGACACTTTTGAAAATTATCAGTCAAGAATTTTGCAGAATATTTCTTCTTTTGGTTTGTCTGATGCTTATTATGATTAGACTGGGGTTATGGATTTTAGGAAAGCATAGCAAAGAGATGAAGTGTCACACCATGTCAATAGGTAAACTCTATCATGACTTAGAACTGGTGATGCTAACTTTGCAATTTGGCTGAAGTGACATCTGTTAGGTTTCACCACTGTAAAGTTTTTTTTTTTTTCTTGACTTGATTTCTTTATGAATCAATCACTAAGTCCAGCCCACATTTAAAGGAAAATAAATTAGTGAATTGTTTGCTTTCTAAAGTGAATAATATTGAAAAAACTGGAGTATATATGTTAAGATCATGACAGTAATTAATGTTTGGGGGAATCATTTGAGACTATGGAAAATATCCTATTACTCTATTTTTCTACTTTCACTGAAGTCAAGTTGAGGGATGGGCAACATTCCTAAGCCAAAAGGACATAAACCAGTAGAACTTTTCTCTTCCATTTTCAGCTTTTTGAAAATTAACTATTCTCTTGTTTTACTCCGCTTTGAAATGCTTTCCAGTGTCTTAACTAATTTTTATAATGTATTCTATTTAAATTTTCATAATTACTATCTGTGCAATGTTCATATGTCCACTTCACTTTTTTGTCATTATCAGTGCTTTCAAGGCTCAATTGATTTGATTGGTTTGTTTGATCTATTCATAATGATGACACTCAATCCCCCCAACATAAATATAAAATTTCACATAATATGTTAACTAAAGGATGAGCTTAATCATTTAATGACCTTAAATGATTAAAAAATATTTCAGTGATGACAAGTGTAGTCATTCCCAACACACCATTTCTTAGCTAATTCAGATACATAAGATGATATTTTATTTTCCACTAATTATTAATATAATACTGTAAGTGTTAGCCAGTGAAAACTTAATCAAGTTTGTAAATATAAAAACATACTGCTTTTCTTAGCTTTTGTTTCATTCTGAATTTTTGACTAGCTCTTTTAGTATAAACACATTTGGTTACACTAACATGAATGTTCGGGGCTCTTTCATTTCCCAATATGTTGTGATTATGGACATTTTCAGTCTTGCCGTTGGTGTGGATTTCAAAATTAACAACTGTATGCAGATAACATGAGAATGTGTTTCCAGAGGTTGATGTGATTCTTTGGCTTGAAATGAGCAAATTTACCAGATTGTAAAGCAATGCACATAAGTACTTTTGGCCCCCTTTAGAAACAACTAGATTGCATCACAGGTACAGTGATCCAGCTGACTGTTGTTAAAAACTTATGATGAATTCCTATGCATTCATGTATGTGTGAATCTGTGTTAGCACACATGTGTGTACATGTATACATGTGTACGTGTGTGTGTGTGTGTGTGTGTTTGATGAGAAATTAAAAAAGGAACAGTTCAAGGAATAAAAGAGGAGAAAAAAAGGGTTGGGAAGGAAATGGTAAAGAAAAGTTAAATCAAACCAATCAAAAAACCACTGAGTAGCTGCTCTGCACAGGAAAATCAACCAGCAAGTGAGGTGAATATAAAGTCCAGGCCAGAAGTCCCCTCATTTCAGTGGGCAATGTTCAGGTAACTAATTTGAACAGTCCTTTCTAGACACAGAGCAGCAATTTTCAAATTTTGGTAATATTATATTGACAGGTCTTAGAGGAGGCTGGGGAGCCAAATGGGGCTCCTGGGTCTAACTCTTTCTTCAAGCAGAGAGCTTTATTTTCATCTGTTTTGCACAGCTGACATCAGAGTAAAATGCTTTGAATAAAGAGTTCCTTTAAGAAAAAAAGGAAAATGATTCCATTATTTTGACCTCCTAGAAGGCAGAGATAGCAGATAGCAGCACTTTGAAAAGGATGTTGCAAAAATAATTCAATTACACTGGTAATTGTAAGTTATGAGGGAAATATGTAGAAAATAAATATAATAAGCAATTATGATATTAATAACAATAAAACATCCTCACAGTTTACAACTTTAAAAATTATTATTTATGTTTGGTTGCATTAGATCTTCATGGCTGTGCACGGGATTTCCCTAACTGAGGTGCATGGGGCTTACACTTCACTGTGGTTCATGGGCTTCTGATTGGGGTAGCTTCTCTAGTAGAGCACAGGCTCTTTGCCACACAGGATCAGTAGTTGTGGTACAGGGGCTTAGTTGCCCCACAGCATGTGGGATCTTCTGGGAGCAGATTTTGAAGCTGTGTCCTGTGCATTATAAGGCAGATTCTTATCCACTCAACCACCAGGAAAGACCCAAGTGGTTTTATTAACAAGACATTGTTACAATATGATATTTATCAATATTAACAATATTACAATATGGTACTTATAAATATTAGACTGTACCAGTTATTTCACTCACCTAGAGCCAGACATCATAGAGTGTGAAGTTCAGTGGGCTTTAGGAAACATCACTATGAACAAAATTAGTGGAGGTGATAGAATTCCAGCTGAGTTATTTTAAATCCTAAAAGATGATACTGTTAAAGTGCTTCACTCAATATGCCAGCAAATTTGGAAAACTCATCAGTGGCCACGGGACTGGAAAAGTTTAGTTTTCATTCCAATCCCAAAGAAAGGGAATGCCAAAGAATGTTCAATGTACCACACAATTGCACTCATTTCATACACTACCAAAGTAATGCTCAAAGTTCTCCAAGCTAGGCTTCAATAGTATATGAACCAAGAACATCCAGATGTGCAAGCTGGATTTAGACAAAGCAGAAGAACCAGAGATCAAATTGCCAACACCCGCTGAATCACAGAAAAAAGAAACAAGAGAATTTCAGAAGACTATCTACTTCTGCTTCATTAACTATGCTAAAGCCTTTGACCCATGTGGATCACAACAAACTATGGAAAATTCTTCAAGAGATGGGAATACCAGATCCCCTTATCTGCCTCTCTGAGAAATCTGTATACAGGTCAGGAAGCAACAGTTAGAACTGGACATGGAACAATGGACTGGTTCCAAATTCAGAAAGGAGTATGTCAGTGTTGTATATTGTCATCCTTCCTATTTAATTTATATGCAGAGTACATCATGCAAAATAGCAGGCTAGATGAAGCACAAGCTGGAATCAAGTTTACCAGGAGAAATATCAATAATCCAAGATATGCAGATGACACAACCCCTACAGCAGAAATTAAAGAAGAACTAAAGAGCTTTTTGATGAAAGTGAAAGAGGAGAGTGAAGAAGCTGGCTGAAGCTGAAAAAGAAGGGGGAGAGTGGAGAAGAAAGTTGAAAGAGCTCACGTTTCAAAAAACTAAGACCATGGCATCTGGTCCCATCAGTTCAGTTCAGTTCAGTTCAGTCGCTCAGTTATGTCTGACTCTTTGTGACCCCCTTGCTTGCATCAAGCAAGGCTTCCCTGTCCATCACCAACTCCTGGAGCTTGCTCAAACTCATGTCCATCGAGTTGGTGATGCCAAACAACCATCTCAGCCTCTGTTATCCTCTTCTCCTCCTGCTTTTTATCTTTCCAAGCATCAGGGTATTTTCAAATGAGTCAGCTCTTCACATCAGGTGGCTAAATTATTGAAGTTTCAGCTTCAGCGTCAGTCCTTCCGATGAATATTCAGGACTGATTTTATTTAGGATTGATTGGTTTGTCCTCTTTGTAGTCCAAGGGACTCTCAAGAGACTTCAACACCACAGCTCAAAAGCATCAACTCTTTGGCACTCGGCTTTCTTTATGGTCCAACTCTCAGATCCTTACATGACTACTGGAGAAAAAACATAGCTTTGACTAGACAGACATTTGTCAGCAAAGTAATGTCTTAGCTTTTTATTTATTTTTTCTTTTTTTTTTAAATTTTTTATTTTTTTTTAATTTTAAAATCTTTAATTCTTACATGCGTTCCCAAACATGAACCCCCCTCCCACCTCCCTCCCCACAACATCTCTCTGGGTCATCCCCATGCACCAGCCCCAAGCAAGCTGCACCCTACGTCAGACATGGACTGGCGATTCAATTCTTACATGACAGTATACATGTTAGAATAATATGCTGTCTAGGTTGGTCATAGCTTTCTTCCAAAGAGCAAACATCTTTTAATTTTATGGCTGCAGCCTCCATCTGCAGTGATTTTGGAGCCCAAGAAAATAAAAGTCTGTCACTGTTTCCATTGTTTCTCCATCTATTTTCCATGAAGTGATAGAACGAGATGCCATGATCTTAGTTTTTTGAATATTGAATTCTAAGCCAGCTTTTTCACTCTCCTCTTTCACCTTCATCAAGAGGCTCTTTAGTCCTCTTCACTTTCTGGTCCCATCACTTATAACTAAATAGTAAAGTTAGGGATTGGTTATACAAATTTAAATATCCCAATTATTTTAAAATATTGTAAAATTTTATAGCAAAGCAGATATTTGAATTATTCCTGGATCATGGGTTCAAAGGTAATGAGAAGATACTGGTCAATGTTATTGTTGTTGTTTTGTCTCTAAGTCATGTCCAACTCTTTTGTGATCCCATGGCCTGTAGCCTGTCCATGGGATTTTCTTCTCTGTCCATGGGATTTTCCAGCCAAGAATACTGGAATTGGTTGCCATTTCTTTCTCCGTGGGATCTTCTCAACCTAAGGATTGAGCTCCTGTTTCCTGCCTTAAGAGGTGAGGTTTTGTTTTGTTTTGTTTTGTTTTTTAACCACTGAGACTGCAGGGAAGCCTTACAGGTTGATTATTGATTTTCACTGCCTCATAATGGCAACCCACTCCAGTACTCTTGCCTGGAAAACCCCATGGATGGAGGAGCCTTGGTAGGCTGCAGTCCATGGAGTCGCAAAGAGTCGGACACGACTGAGCGGCTTCACTTTTACTTTTAACTTTCATGCATTGGAGAAGGAAATGGCAACCCACTCCAGTGTTCTTGCCTGGAGAATCCCAGGGATGGGGGAGCGTGGTGAGCTGCTGACTATGGGGTCGCAAAGAGTTGGATACCACTGAAGTGACTTAGCATTATCAGCAGCATAATTACGAACTTTTTTCTTGTATATACATATATAGTGTAAAGCTTCCTAAATAAAGGCCATATTTCCAAAAGAACTTTTCATCATACTTGTGTTTGATCTTGTTACTATGCTTTGTTGAAAAAGAACTCAGAATCATGATAACCTTACATATCTGTCCCTTACATCATGCATAATACTATGTGTTGCTAGAGGGCAGAATAGAATTGTATGAAGATCACAGAAGTTGCACCTTTGTTTCAGAAATCAAATTTAGGACGGGAAGCCTGAGAACTGAGTAGCCCTATTGCATGAGTTTATATGCCAAGGCTTCATTTATTCCTAATGGGGCCATCAACGCCTTTTGTGATCTCAGTAATTAAAAAGCCATTTTGATTCCTCTGATTATGGACTCCCTAAAAGCTGGCTGCTAAGTCATAAAAGAAATAGAAAGATGCTTTGGAGAACTAATGGCTACCCGTGTGTGCTGAGTCAGTCATGAATTTTATGGGAAGCTATGCTGACTTATGCAGGACTGCTTTATGCCTCTGAGATGATCTATTGTAACATGTTGATTGCTTTATTCTGGGCATCATTTCCCTAAAGAGACATGGGCCATTTGTATAGTTTTACAAAATTAATTCTATATGGGAAAAGAGAGAAATCTTAGATGGAGCAACAATAGAAATTCTAAAATGAAACAATGTATGTGGAGATCTATATTAAACAAAATAAAGTAGAAAAGGGAGGGTTTCTGTGGTATTTTAGTTGAGGAATATAGACTGGTGACTCCATGATGGACAGCAACAGTATAATCACATTTACTGGAAAAGAGTAGAACGATTTAAGGATGTTCCTTGGAAATACTAGTTTGTCCCACTTATTACCCTCCCACCCATTTCCAATTTTATTTATGTCTTTTTTAATGAATGCCATAGAGCACTGAAAACAAGTAAAAAAGGTAAGATAGGCCAAAACCTTAAAGCAACATGAATCCCATGATGGATTTCATTAATTAGAAATTAAATTAAAGACACCAACCTGTGAAAAAGTGTACCTCTGGAGGTTGTTCCAGGACAGTGTCTGTTCTAATTTCAGAAGTTAATTTGACAGAAATGTTTAAGGTATTGTGTGTAAGAGAAATATGGTGACCTAGAATAAAAATCACAGTGGGAAAAAAAAAAAAGAAGCTTTGTATCAATTTTTTTCCAGTACATGCTTTGATTAAACAAGCACCAAAAAGCCATATTTGGCACACTGCTGAAGTTCTTGTATATAAAAAGCTAAAAAGGTTTTCTGTTCATTGTTCAGCCTAGGAGCTAGGTGTGGATATTCAGCTGATTTTTTTTTTTTTTAATTTTGAGAGTTCCCCTTCTGAATAAGCTCTTCTGAATCACAAGATTCTTTGATGAACAAATAATAAGAGAGAAGAAGGTGGGAACAGAGTGGCAGAAGAATGAGGAACAAAGAGGAGAATCTTAATAGTTTTTAAGAAAAAATGAAAGTGTTAGAGGCTCAGCCGTGTCCAACTTTTTGAGACCCCATGGACTGTAGCCCACCAGGCTCCTCTCTCCTTGGAATTCTCCAGGCAAGAATACTGGAGTGGGTTGCCATCCCCTTCTCTAGGGGATCATCCTTACCCAGGGATTGAACTTGGACCTCTTACATTGCAGACAGATTCTTCACCATCTGAGCCACAAGGAAATAATTATTCTCTAAGTCTATATTAATTATCATGTGCTCAGTTAAAGCTAATGCAACCACAATTAACCAGAGTTCAATTATCTAGAAATTCATATATAATGAAACGATTTTGGGGGGGGGGACATTTCTCTTTATTAAAAATCTTATTTATTTTTGGCTGTGCTGAGTTTTCCTTGCTGTGTGTGGGCTTTCTCTGGTTGCAGTGAGTGGGGGCTTTTCTCTAGCTGTGGTGCATGGGCTTCTCATTGAGGTGGCTTCTCTTGTTACAGAGCATGGGGCTTCTATATTTGTGGCCCAAAGCCTTAGTTGCTTCATGACATGTGGAATCTTCCTGGACCAGGAATCAATTGAACCTGTGCCTCTTGCTTTAAAATGTGAATTCTTAACCACTGGACCACCAGGGAAGTCTGAAGCTTTTTTTTTTTTTTTTTAATTCACTCTAGTTCCTCGGATAAGCTGAGAATATTTTTTTCCTTTCTTTCTCTTCATTTTACTTTCATTTTTTTAAATTTTGTTGTTGTTGGAGGATAATTGCTTTACATGAAATAACAATAATGACATCAACAGAACAGCAGCACCATTAACAAGATTCTGGTTTTCCTTTACTGCGATCTTCCTTGACACCTCCATTTCCTACCCTGTTATTTGTCCTGGGAAGTTGGCCCAAGCGACTGTATCACTTAGACATCTTTGTCCTCATGATATAAGTGGGTTTCCACCAATAGAAGTTTCTTGTTGTTCATTGTTCAGTCACTAACTCGTGTCCAACTCTTTGCAACCCCATGAACTGCAGCATGCCAGACTTCCCTGTCCTTTTCTATCTCCTGGAGTCTGCTCAAACTCATGTCCATTGAGTCACCAATGTGATCCAAACAACTCATCCTCTGTCAATGAGATGCTGCTAGCAGGTGATTAAATGGCAGGAAGAGAGTCACATTAGGATACTTTCCCTCATAGTTCTTTCCCTATGTCACGGTGATTGTTGCATTTGTTGCCTCTTCTATGGCACAATTTCTGGGTTTTTTTTTCTCACATTATTTTATTTTATTTATTTATTTATTTATTTATTTATTTATTTTTAGTTTTTTTTTTTTTTTTTTTAGTTTTTTATTTTTTAAATTTTAAAATCTTTAATTCTTACATGTGTTCCCAAACATGAACCCCCCTCCCACCTCCCTCTCCATAACATCTCTCTGGGTTATCCCCATGCACCAGCCCCAAGCATGCTGTATCCTGCGTCAGACATAGACTGGGATTCAATTCTTACATGATAGTATACATGTTAGAATGCCATTCTCCCAAATCATCCCACCCTCTCCCTCTCCCTCTGAGTCCAAAAGTCCGTTATACACATCTGTGTCTTTTTTGCTGTCTTGCATACAGGGTCAGGCAGCTTCTCTTCTTAGGTCCAACTCTACAAACATTATTAGTCTTATTTAGTCTTATTGCTTTCTTCTGCACTGTTTTAACATTCTTGTAAGAAATACAAGTATGGTTTTCATCAGGTTCTTAATAAATAAGATATCTTTCATATCTATTAAATATCTTTATAAGAAACAAATCAGACTAGAAGGAAGGAAATGTTAATTCTATGTTCAGTACTTCAAGTATACCAATTCCATTAAAAGCATGTTTTGTCCATCTTCCTGCTGTAAATGGAGAAGAATCAATGAGTCCCAGCTCCTGTCATGGGATAGCGAGCCTCTAAAGATGGTCAGACTCTCCACCCTGCTTTGTATGTACTCGCAGCTCTTCTTATGTTGAAATCTAAACTGTGTCTGTAACTCCTTTGACTAACAATATAAAAAAAAGTGATCGTCTTGGACTTCTAAGCAAGGTAAAAATAAGTTTTAACCTTCAGCTATGTATAAATTGCAGACTATCTTGGTGGAGAGAGAGACCAAGTAAAGAAGACCTAGAAAGTGAAATATGTCATAAAAATAGAAGCCAACCAAAGGAACTCTCAGGTGCCAGATGTCTAGCTCTCTGATGCTGTCTGCCATTTTGCTCTAACTGTATGAGAGACCTTGAGAAAGACTAATAGAGAAACCTCCAAGTTGGCTCCAGCCAACACACAAATCTGTGAGACGTAATAAAATGTCTGTGGTTTAAGCTATTACACTTTGGGGTAATTCATAATGCAGCATTAGGTAACCATAGTATTATATATTCCACTTACTAGCAGTGTGACTGTGAAAGGTATTTCTGCCTCATGAGTCTCAATTTTCCCATTTTCAAAATGTGAATGACATTAGTTAAATATATTATGCTACTTTGAAATCTAAGCTAAAGATGAAGTAAAATTTTTACTAAAGTAATCATTCAGCATAGAGCTTAGGACAAAGGAAAAATAATTTTTTCTTGTTGCTATCATTATCACTACATTTTTTTTTAAATTTTTACCTTTTCTACCTAGAAAAGTAAGTCTTGGAATTCCAATGTGGCTTAGCAGTAAAGAATCTGCCTATCAACGCAGGAAACAAAGGAGACTTGGCCTTGATCCCTCGGTCAGGAAGATCTTCTGGAGAAGGAAATGGCAACCTACTCCAATATTCTTCCCTGGGAAATCCCACGGACAGAGAAGCTTAGTGAGCTACAGTGCATGGGGTTGCGAAGAGTCACGTAGGACTGAGCCACTGAGCACTAGCATGAGCAAGGAGGTCTTAGGGTTAATAACAAAGTACAAAATGGATTAAGATAGTCATAGTCTCAGAAAAGGACTGCAGGGATAGGAAAAAGGGAGTGATTAAATCTAAGGCAGAAGTAAAACAGAAAAAAAAAAACATATAAAATGATTTTCTTGTTTTGTTATTTAGTCGTTCAGTCTTCTCTGAATTTTTTCAACTCCAAGGACTGTAGTCCTCCAGATTCCTCTGTGCATGGGATTTCCCACATAAGGATACGGGAGTGGGTTATCATTTCCTACTACAGGGGATCTTCCCTGGGATAGAACCCAGGTCTCCTGTAAGTTTCATGCATTGCAGGTGGATTCTTTACCACTGAGCCACCTTGAATCTACTTAAATGAGACTTGAATGATGACAGTTTGATTGGGAAAGACAAGTCTGGGGGGGGGGGACATTGTTGACAAATGTAGAAACCAGGACTTATGGATACCAATGCATGAGATATTTTGAATGTTAAAGGAAATGGGTGAAGTTGTAGGTCGATGGAGAAAAGACATGAGGGATGAGGGTATGAGTGTTGGTGTGAGACCAGGTCATAAGAAGGCTGGAACGATTGTGAGACTTGTATATTTAACTCTAGACAGTGGAACATATCCTGGAAGCACAGAGATGTTGCAATGTAGGTAAAAGCTCTCAGCTGTGTGAACAGTGGATAGAATTAGAAAGAGATTAAAGATGTAGAGGTAAGGGTAACAAGTAGAGAGTGTCTGGAATTAAAGCAGCACAAAAGCAAGTGGACAATGATTCTTGATATTCAGACATATTTTGAGGTAACATTGGTATAATTTGGTACCCACTGCATGAAGAAGATAAGCAAAAAAGGGAAGGAAAAGTGGCTCTCAATTTTCCATACTGCGGCATTTGCTAAGACAGGAAATACAAAGGAAGGGGTAAGAATATTTTCTAATATATAAGAAGGGTATGAGTAAGAAGGATAAAGTAGTCATCGTTCTTTACTGAGTACTTAATATGGGCCAGATACTTTTACAAAAGCCTTTAAATATAAAAGTTTTTCTAATTATTTAAAATAATTATATGGATAATGCCACTATTTCAATTAGATTGTTACTTGAACAAGATATTTATGGCTTGAATTGCAAGGCTTGAATTTATAATTTTTAAGTCCATATATATTTCTTATTTAGAAGTTGGATATAAACCTCAGAATAAGAATGGAAAGGCAGATAGATATAGATAATATTGCAGCAATCTTGGGAATAGGTGAGAATAGGTAGAGTAAGAAATGAGGATCTCAAAGACAGAATTCTTTCAAATATCAGTAGTTAAAAACTCAGAAGCAGCTGAGTTATTGTGTAAGTAAAGGCAGTACTGACACAGAGGCAGAGATCAGAAGACAAGGAAGGCTAGTGTAATGGGAGGGAAATAGAAGAGGGCAAACCAGAAGAAGGGAACTGACGCACAAATGATACACTGAGGAGGTCAAGGAATGAAAAGTGACCATTAGGTTGATAGCTAGGAGACATAAATAGTTGGAACCATCTGGAAAATCTTAGTGACCCAGCTAGGATCCCCTGCCTCCATAATTAGCTAGACTTTACATAGCAGAGAGGAAGAGGACACTCCAGTTTTGGGTTGTGGAATTAATAAAGTTACAATAGTAGAAAAGTAGGAAGAAGATAAGGAGTTGTGTTATTACAAACTCATCTTCTAGGCAGGCAGGTTTTCACCATTCTGGTTTCTGTTTTGCTTTAAATCAGGTGACTTTTTCCTGCATGAAGAAAGACCACATTGTCCACCAAAATTATTTGACTGTGGTTATACAGGGTTAAGGCTTCCCTGGTGGCTCAGAGGTTAAAGCGTCTGCCTCTAATGCAGGAGACCGGGGTTCGATCCCTGGGTCAGGAAGATCCTCTGGAGAAGGCAATGGCAACCCACTCCAGTATTCTTGCCTGAAGAATCCCATGGATGGAGGAGCCTGGTGGGCTACAGTCCATGGGATTGCAAACAGGCAGAAATGACTGAGTGACTTTTAACTATACAGGGTTAAGCCATGTCAAGAAATGTGAAGGGCCTGAGACTTTACCCTAATGGTAAACTTACAGTTTTGACTGTTACTCTCATGTGAATGTTGGCAGAAGACATAAGACTATTGGGTCAAAGGCAAAGGATCTTCTTAAATATGTCAATAGCAATAGTTAGAATATCAGCATTTTCTTATGCTAGTTCCCTGAGCCCCACTTCCCATACAACATTGCAAAGTGGGCCCGGTGACTCCTATGTATACAATGGGCCACATTTCAGTAAAGATGTTCTGAGTTTAGGGAATTCAGATGTTTTATAACAGGTGGTGTGTACTTATCTTGTTTCCAAAGGGAAACCTTAATTCATTGTATTGAGCAATTTGCCCCAGAAGGAGATACTATATCTCCCAAGGCAAAAAGCAAATCTGCTCTGAAGTAACACACCCGAGCTTCTAAGGCTGTTGAACAGATAATCTGGAAAAAAAAGTACTCAGCCCCTCTCCTTGTAAAATATACAGAAATATGAGAGACCCATGGAGAAGTGTCTCACAACAAGCTGATGAAGCTTCCAATCCTGAATTCTTGGTTGTCCCAAGTAAAGAAAATGACTATCAGTACAATTTGTATATATAAAATTCATATAGATCCAGAGATCCAATATCATTCATATACCAATACATCTACTCTTAGCATACAAATTAATTTGCATAATTTGTTTATAAACCCTGTACTTCTATGTTTCAAAATCTTTTGCATTCATAAGTGTTTAATATTTCATTTGACAGTACAAACAATTTTTGAGGTCTATATGGGGAGTGGGCCTCCCAGGTGAAACGGTGGTAAAGACTCTGCCTGCCAATACAAGAGATGTGGGTTCAGTCCTTGGGAGAGATTCCCCTGGAGAAATGTCAATCCACTCCAGTATTCTTGCCTAAAAAATTTCCATGGACAGAGGAGCCTGGCAGGCTACAATCCATGTGGTTGTAGAGAGTTAGACAGGACTGAAGAGACAGCATGCACGCACACATGTAATCGCACAATAAAAAAAATGTTATGAATTAAAATTTTATTCATTTGGTTTTGGCTATGCTAGATCTTGGTTACTGGGTGGACTTTTCTCTAGTTGTGTAGAGTGGGGGTCTGGTCTCTAGTTGTGGTGTAGGGGCTTCTCATTGTGATGGCTTCTCTTATTGCAGAGCACAGGCTCTAGAGCACACAGGGTTCAGTGGTTGCTGCCTGTGGACTCAGTAGTTGAAGTTACTAGGCTCTAGAGCATAGGCTCGATAATCGTGATGAATGGACTTAGTTGCTACACAGCATGTGGAATCTTCCCAGACCAGATATTGAACCTGTGACTCCTGTATTGGCAGGCAGATATGTTACCACTCAACTCCTATTCTTATTTTAAATTTTAACACTTTTGACTTTATTCTCATCATGGAGAAATTGCATTCCAGAAAATTCTGTTTGTTTTTACTTGTCTCCATCTACAAACACCTTCCTTATGCTCCTATTTCTAAAGCAATGACTTATTGAAATATTTTTAAATGCTCACTTTAAAGAATTTCCATTTTTAATATTTCATGTAAGACCAAGCCAAATTTTATGACTCAAAAGTTGAGATTTTGAGGTCTCTTTAAAATTCAAATACTTAAAAATCTAACTGAAGTGGCTTTGTTCTTTCAGTAATATCATATACAAATCTATAGGTGGAGGATAGAGATTGGGTCATTCCTTTTGTAAGTGATCTGAATACATGAATGGAGAAAATCAGCAGCCAGATGTTAGATTCTGCTTAAACTGTGAAGCAGCAGTTTCAATTAATTTGATGGAGAATTGAGTCCTTACAATGACCCAACAAATGTTTGATTTCTGAAGTCTGTTACAAGAAGGGTAACTGTCTTTGCATGTATGCCTGAAATTCAGCAACTAATACTATAAATCCTTTAAACTGGAAAAAACAAACAAACAAACAAAAAAAAAGTAATGATAGCTGTCCTCCACATCATGAGGTATGGCTATTGTCCAAATCCTTAAGCATACATGCAGCTACCAATATAGAATCTATATTTGGAGACCACTGACTCGTGAAAAGGACTTTTTCTAAAATGAGTACTCTAGTGTTCTACAGAGGCAGTTACATCATTGCAAGACTCCTTCCTCCCTGCTCTATTTCCTATGACATCCTGCTTCTTGTCTGATAGTCCTAAAATGCTGGTTGCCTCATGTTATCACCCTACTTTCTAATTGTCTCTAGTTCACCATTGCTTACCTAATAAAGCTCAAGCTTCAAAGTCATTCCCATCACAATTAGCACACAACACAAGCATATCCTATTTGACTTTCTAACCCTGTGTCCTCTTTTTCATGATGTGGCTTCATTACAACACATAAATTCACATTCATGCAATGTTCAATCAAACATCTATCTTTATTTTCATGTATAGGAATACTATCACCCATAGTCCATAGTTATGGGGATTTCAACATTGTGATAAATCATTTTCTCAAGAGAGACATCTCTTTGACCTGTGTTTACTAGCTGTCTCCTACAATCTTAAAAATAATAATTAATCAGTTTATGTATGCTTTTGGTTTTAAAACTATTTCTTGTATTACTGATTTTCTCAGCTGAAGTCATTATCACCCAGTAAACAGCTCAAAATAGCTTTCTAGTTTAATTAACACAGACTTCTGAAAACTTATTTTACTTATTTTTTTGTTTTCCAATCTGTATTAAAGTTAACTAAATATACATTAAAGTACACATATTACAAATCTTATCTTAAAATTTTTTCTCACAAATGAACACACCCAGCTAACCAATTCCTAAGATACACAACGTCAGCATTTCAGAAGTCCTCTTCACATTCTCTTCCAACATTCAAACATAGCACCCCAAAATTAAGACTTTTGTTGTTCAGTCACTAGGTTGTCTCAAGATCTTTGTGATCCCATGAACTGTAGCACACCAGGCTACACTACTTCGTGGACCTCATCATCTCCTGAAAGACTGGGATTCCTTTCAGATTGAATAAATAGCCAGTTCTGGGATGTCTTCTCCCATTTTCCCTTCAAAACTTTCTTTATTCAGTTTTCTGTGTTTTATTTCTTTCTGTAATTCATATAGAAGTGCAGATTTTTTTGTCTCAACTTTTACTTTATACTTTTGAACTTCTTATCTTTTATTTTAAACTTTGGAGAATAATTTTTTGACACATTTTATTACACTTTTCTTTAAAACTAGTAATTGTATTTTTATTTCAAAATATTTTATTGTTCTTTCATTCTTTTTCTTTTGCATTATATTGTTTTTTACGGGATGCCTATATATTCTGAAGTCTATGTGAGAATATTAAAAGAAATATGTTTTTAGTATTTTCAGTTCTTTTTTTAACCCTCACAGATTTACTTTTTCTTTAAAGGGTCACTATTCTATTGTTTTACTCGTTCCTTTTCCCGCAAACATTTTCTAAGTTTTTCTTAATTATATTTAAGGAAACAAGTAAACAACAGTAGAAAATCTACCTGTGATTTAGACCAAAATTTGTTGAATAACTGATTTTCTTTCAGAATGCATAGACCAGGAGCTAATATTTATCATTTCAGATTCTTAATTGCCAGAAATTTATAAATATGTTTTACATCTAAATGCCATCACCAGAGAATTATTGTATGATCAGATATACAAAATTCACTCTACTTATGAATAAGATAAACATCCTTAGTCTTTGTTATTGTAGCAGTGATGAGTTTTTTTAATGTTTATTTGCCTTGTTTTCTTGTTCTTGAGCAGCAAGCCCTGATTGAAGTTTCTAATTTCCTCAGCTCCTGAAACTGCAGTAATTTCAGTGCAGGATTTTGGTATTTTAGTGGCACCAGATACCTGGCAGAAGCAAACTAAATTTTCTGTAAATAATAATACTAATGATAATAATAATAGTCCTAGACCCTAATAATAGTTTCTATAATTTTACATTGAATGTCTGACTCAGTCAAGAATAATCAGATACATAAGAAAAAAGGTGTTAAATTGTATGGATCTAATAATATAGCCTCAAAAAATAAGAAGTAAATATGAAGCTAGAATTGGAAATAATTTCATGCAATTCCTCATAGAGTAACCAAAGAAAAAATATTATTAAAAGATAGAAGTTTTAAAGAACACAGTTAGTATACTCAACTTTTATAACACTGCACTGGACAACTACAGAATAGACACTTTTGTCAGGGACATAAAGTAGGTTTTAAAATTCTCAAATAATTTAAATCAAAATCTTAGCAGTGTTTTCTCCATATATGTCTCTGTTATACGCAGTTTGACATACAGTTATTTACTATATACAGTTGTAAAACTTATATGGATATGCAAAGTAGCAAGAATTGTGGAGACACTTGAAGAAGAATAAGGAAAATAAGGAAACTTGCTCTACTAAATATCAGTAATTATTATAAGATTAAGCTGATTGACTGTTAATGTCATGATCCCATCGGTTATTCATGTTTAATCCTATTTTCAGTCTCTATGTGTAAGCAATATTCTTAATAGAAAATTACAGGAGGAAGAAAAAAATAGATGGATATAATAATAGAGGAATAGAGAAATAGAATAAAATAGAGACTTCACAATGAGTTATTTAACACCTGATTTAATAAAAAAGGGGAGATTTTGGACAACAGAAAAATACAGTAGTTCCATCAAATGGTGCTGGAATTATTAGACATTTACATGAAAAAAGTCATGATATTTACTTCATACAATATAGAAAAATTGATTTCAGATGAATATATTTAAATGAGAACACAAAACAATACACCCTTTGCAATAAAACAAGAGAAAATCTCCAAATCTCCAAGGCTTTGATATAGAAAAAACACTTTTTTTCAACAGGATGCACAAAATAACCATTCTTCAGCCCCAAAAGGAGACTGACATATGGAACTAAATCAAAAGTGAATGTATCCATCAAAAGACACAATTAGAGGACAAAAAGACAAAACACAAAATGGAAAAATACCATCAGGAACACAGACTGTCAGGAACACGTTAACCACAAAGGACTCAAGTCTGAGTAAATAATACACAGTTACATGTTAATAAAACAAATCCATCAAAACCAAAACAAGCATGATAATTAAACAAACATTTCAGAAAATATATTAATAGTTTCCAAAAAAGGCCCAAGCTGCTCAATTATATTAGTCATCAGACTTATTCAAACTACACTCCCAACAAGGAAATTCTTTGATAAAAATGATATTTAGAGCACTTTTCTGTAGGTATTATGTTCCTGAATATGAAATTTTTTCATTAAAAAAGGAAAATACAGAACTAAATATAATTGCCTGGAGTTAAAATGTTTTCAACCTGAGGGTGAGAATCATACAGAAAATCAATAGAAAATATGAAGACACATGGAAATGGGTAGTTCAAAAAATAGATGGCCTGAAATTATAAGCCCTAAGTTCCACAATGATACAATATTTCCATCAGTATATAAAAATGGGCACATTGTGCACTCATTGCACACTATATTTTACATTGTCTTTTTTTTTTTTTTTTTTTTTGGTTTTTTTTTTTTATTATTATTATTATTTTTTATTTATTTATTTTTTAAAAATTTTAAAATCTTAAATTCTTACATGCGTTCCCAAACATGAACCCCCCTCCCACCTCCCTCCCCACATTTAAATAAAAAATATTTTATATTGGAATTTAGTTGATTAACAATGTTGTGCTAGCAGGTGTATAGCTAAATGATTCAGTTATAC
Source organism: Capra hircus (assembly GCF_001704415.2). NCBI lineage: Eukaryota > Metazoa > Chordata > Mammalia > Artiodactyla > Bovidae > Capra > Capra hircus. The sequence goes on along the minus strand of NC_030831.1, from coordinate 16,437,091 downwards.
ATATACATGTATCTATTCTTTTTTCAAATTATTTCTATTCCTTTATTTTAGATTTGAGCTCAGCATATATATTTCTGTGCTTGTTGTAAATGTTAAACAGGATTATATGCAGTAAATGTTAGATAAGCATGTGGATTGAAACGGGAAAATAGAACAATGCATCAAACATTTATACCTTTTCCAATTTTATTTTGTGTTAGTTTCGGTATTTTATACTGTTTGCAAAAGAGGATGGAGGAAGATAGGATGTTTAGAAAAAGAATAAGTGCAATTCTTTCATGGCTCACAATGCTGATAATTCAGGGTTCAGTTTACATTCTTTAAAGCCAAATGTAAAAAAAATCTTTTAATTTGAGGGTAAAATAATATTGTCAAAAGTGGCTCTGCAATTTCATGGAAACCGTTTGATATTAAAAGAGAGTATATCAATAGGAAATCAATATTTAGCTGATGTCTGTTTCCTATAAATATATATATTATGTATATTTACATATATATAAATATATATAAATATATATAAATAATATATAAATATTATATATTTAATAATATATAAATAATATATATATTTACATCAAGAGAAGCCAAAGTATTACAAAACAAGAAATTCTTTTGTTTGCAAGAACTATACCCAAATTTATTTGATAAATTAACAAATACAATAGCAGCAAGTTCTTTGCACTTCCTTTCACCTCTTATCCAGCTGTGTTGTATCTGAATCAAGATCTATTTCTCTTCTTTAGGATTTACTATATTGAGTTTCTAAAAACAAATGATAATAATAGGATTATATAATCTTATTATCTTATTTGTTTTTAGAAACTCAATATAGTAAATCCTAAAGGGATGGGAATACCAGACCACCTGACCTGCCTCTTGAGAAATCTGCATGCAGGTCAGGAAGCAACAGTTAGAACTGGACATGCAACAACAGACTGGTTCCAAATAGGAAAAGGAGTACGTCAAGGCTGTCTATTGTCACCCTGCTTATTTAACTTCTTTGCAGAGTACATCATGAGAAACGCTGGACTGGAAGAAACACAAGCTGGAATCAAGATTGCCGGGAAACATATCAATAACCTCAGATGTGCAGATGACAACACTCTTATGGAAGAAAGTGAAGAGAAGCTAAAAAGCCTCTTGATGAAAGTGAAAGAGGAGAGTGAAAAAGCTGGCCTAAAGCTCAATATTCAGAAAATGAAGATCTTGGCATCTGGTCCCATCACTCCATGGGAAATAGATGGGGAAACAGTAGAAACAGTGTCAGACTTTATTTTTTTGGGCTCCAAAATCACTGCAGATGGTGACTGCAGCCATGAAATTAAAAGACGCTTACTCCTTGGAAGAAAAGTTATGACCAACCTAGACAGCATATTCAAAAGCAGAGACATTACTTTGCCGACTAAGGTCCATCTAGTCAAGGCTATGTTTTTTCCTGTGGTCATGTATGGATGTGAGAGTTGGACTGTGAAGAAGGCTGAACGCTGAAGAATTGATGCTTTTGAACTGTGGTGTTGGAAAAGACTTGAGGGTCCCTTGGACTGCAAGGAGATCCAACCAGTCCATTCTGAAGGAGATCAACCCTGGGATTTCTTTGGAAGGAATGATGCTAAAGCTGAAACTCCAGTACTTTGGTCACCGCATGAGAAGAGTTGACTCATTGGAAAAGACTGTGATGCTGGGAGGGATTGGGGGCAGGAGGAGAAGGGGACGACAGAGGATGAGATGGCTGGATGGCATCACTGACTCGATGAACGTGAATCTGAGTGAACTCCAGGAGTTGGTGATGGACAGGGAGGCCTGGCGTGCTGCGATTCATGAGGTCGCAAAGAGTCGGACACAACTGAGCGACTGAACTGAATTGAACTGAATAATAAATATCACATTATTGTTAATGATATAATCAAGAATACCAAAAACAATAAAACATATATAAAAGAGTTTCAGATGGTGATGGCTGGCTGGTCATTCTGGAATGCCCAGAAAAGAATTATTTATTACCTTAAAACAGCTGAAATAGAACAAAGCTTCTGAGAAGGAGGATTTAAGGGGTGTTTATTTGGGTTCCTGAGTCTGGCTTTCCTGCAGCTCTATTCTTTGAAGCAGTTCACTCCCACACCCTCTGAGCACACTCTTTATGATCTCCTGATACACCAGTTAAGTCCTACATCTGCCATGGCCAAACTTCCATCTCATCAATTGCCACCTTTAACACTCTCAAAATCTCAGGGGAATATCTGTGCCCAGAGAATCAACACAACATGGCAGCTGTCCACAGGCGTCTGAATTGCTAAGACAAAAGTACCATTTTGCAAAAACACACTTATCTTCTTCTTCTTGGGGTTAGCAGGGCATCTGTTGTCAGCCTGGTTACATAAACATATTCACCTGTGTGGCACTGGGTAGAACAGCTTCTTTCCCCTAGATAATGACCAATGGCTGAAAAGGATTAGAATAAGACAGACAGTCTGTGATTATTTTGTTTGTTTGTTTTGAAATGGGACATGAATGGGGGCGGGCAGAAGCGGGGCTGGGAGGTGGATTCTGCTCTGTATCTTACAGGACCAGAACGGAGTGTTAGAGAGCTGTTGCTGGATCATGCCTCTTTTAAAGTTTAGAACTGAAGGTCATGAGACCCAGATCATTGCAACCATTTCTGATCATAGCCCATGCATGTGCATTTTCATTATCAGAAGACTACCACTGTCAAGATGACAGACCTCTTAGTGAAAGCACCATAATCATGTCTAAGTCAGATGAAAAATGGGACTATTTCATTTAATATTTTAAAAGGAAAACTACAGGCCAATATCACTGATGAACATAGATGCAAAAATCCTCAACAAAATTCTAGCAATCAGAATCCAACAACACATTAAAAAGATCATACACCATGACCAAGTGGGCTTTATCCCAGGGATGCAAGGATTCTTCAATATCCGCAAATCAATCAATGTAATTCACCACATTAACAAATTGAAAAATAAAAACCATATGATTATCTCAATAGATGCAGAGAAGGCCTTTGACAAAATTCAACATCCATTTATGATAAAAACTCTCCAGAAAGCAGGAACAGAAGGAACATACCTCAACATAATAAAAGCAATATATGACAAACCCACAGCAAACATTATCCTCAATGGTGAAAAATTGAAAGCATTTCCCCTAAAGTCAGGAACAAGACAAGGGTGTCCACTTTCACCGCTACTATTCAACATAGTTCTGGAAGTTTTGGCCACAGCAATCAGAGCAGAAAAAGAAATAAAAGGAATCCAAATTGGAAAAGAAGAAGTAAAACTCTCACTGTCTGCAGATGACATGATCCTCTACATGGAAAACCCTAAAGACTCCACCAGAAAATTACTAGAGCTAATCAATGAATATAGTAAAGTTGCAGGATATAAAATCAACACACAGAAATCCCTTGCATTCCTATACACGAATAATGAGAAAGTAGAAAAAGAAATTAAGGAAACAATTCCATTCACCATTGCAACGAAAAGAATAAAATACTTAGGAATATATCTACCTAAAGAAACTAAAGACCTATATATAGAAAACTATAAAACACTGATGAAAGAAATCAAAGAGGACACTAATAGATGGAGAAATATACCATGTTCATGGATCGGAAGAATCAATATAGTGAAAATGAGTATACTACCCAAAGCAATTTACAAATTTAATGCAATCCCTGTCAAGCTACCAGCCACATTTTTCACAGAACTAGAACAAATAATTTCAAGATTTGTATGGAAATACAAAAAACCTCGAATAGCCAAAGCAATCTTGAGAAAGAAGAATGGAACTGGAGGAATCAACTTGCCTGACTTCAGGCTCTACTACAAAGCCACAGTCATCAAGACAGTATGGTACTGGCATAAAGACAGACATATAGATCAATGGAACAAAATAGAAAGCCCAGAGATAAATCCACACACATATGGACACCTTATCTTTGACAAAGGAGGCAAGAATATACAATGGAGTAAAGACAATCTCTTTAACAAGTGGTGCTGGGAAAACTGGTCAACCACTTGTAAAAGAATGAAACTACATCACTTTCTAACACCGTACACAAAAATAAACTCAAAAATGGATTAAAGATCTAAATGTAAGACCAGAAACTATAAAACTCCTAGAGGAGAACATAGGCAAAACACTCTCCAGACATAAATCACAGCAGGATCCTCTATGATCCACCTCCCAGAATTCTGGAAATAAAAGCAAAAATAAACAAATGGGATCTAATTAAAATTAAAAGCTTCTGTACAACAAAGGAAAATATAAGCAAGGTGAAAAGACAGCCTTCTGAATGGGAGAAAATAATAGCAAATGAAACAACTGACAAACAACTAATCTCAAAAATATACAAGCAACTTATGCAGCTCAATTCCAGAAAAATAAACAACCCAATCAAAAAATGGGCCAAAGAACTAAATAGACATTTCTCCAAAGAAGACATACGGATGGCTAACAAACACATGAAAAGATGCTCAACATCACTCATTATTAGAGAAATGCAAATCAAAACCACAATGAGGTACCACTTCACACCAGTCAGAATGGCTGTGATCCAAAAATCTGCAAGCAATAAATGCTGGAGAGGGTGTGGAGAAAAGGGAACCCTCCTACACTGTTGGTGGGAATGCTAAACTAGTACAGCCACTATGGAGAACAGTGTGGAGATTCCTTAAAAAATTGCAAATAGAACTACCTTATGACCCAGCAATCCCACTTCTGGGCATACACACCGAGGAAACCAGAATTGAAAGAGACACATGAACCCCAATGTTCATCGCAGCACTGTTTATAATAGCCAGGACATGGAAACAACCTAGATGTCCATCAGCAGACGAATGGATAAGAAAGCTGTGGTACATATACACAATGGAGTATTACTCAGCCGTTAAAAAGAATTCATTTGAATCAGTTCTGATGAGATGGATGAAACTGGAGCCAATTATACAGAGTGAAGTAAGCCAGAAAGAAAAACACCAATACAGAATACTAACACATATATATGGAATTTAGGAAGATGGCAATGACGACCCTGTATGCAAGACAGGAAAAAAGACACAGATGTGTATACCAGACTTTTGGACTCAGAGGGAGAGGGAGAGGGTGGGATGATTTGGGAGAATGGGAATTCTAACATGTATACTGTCATGTAAGAATTGAATCGCCAGTCCATGTCTGACGTAGGGTGCAGCTTGCTTGGGGCAGGTGCATGGGGATGACCCAGAGAGATGTTGTGGGGAGGGAGGTGGGAGGGGGGTTCATGATTGGGAACGCATGTAAGAATTAAAGATTTTAAAATTTAAAAAAAATAAAATATTAAAAAATAAAATAAAATAAAATAAAATAAGAATAAAAATACAAGAAAAAAATAATACAGATATCCAAATATACAGTTAACATGACTTGCAAAAAAAAAAAAAAGTGAATTCATAATAGTCCTTAGTTATGGTCCACAGACTATGGAGATCTTGTGTAAGTTATCACTCCTAATCAGGGAATATATCCTGAGAAATTAAATCCTAAATTGTCAGAATTTCCAAAATTTAATCTGTCACACCGAATTTGCACTGATGTGCACCAAGCTCATTCCTGTATTATAACTCTAGGCCCTCTAAATTTTTCACTTCTTATACTTTTTCCTAGTTCATTAAGTTGAGACAAAACAGAATGCAATAATCAGTAAAAATACTTGAGTCATGTTATAAACAGTATTCATTTCTGAAAGAAATATACATAGCCAGACTCTCTGTATTATTTTTATTGCTATCTGTGATTTTGGACACATTTTCTGAGATCTTTTGATTCAATTTTCTTTTTTTTTTTTTTTTTTGTTTTGTTTTCTTTCAACTATAATATGTGTTTTGAAATACTATCTAACATAGAACATCTTTGTGAGGATCAATGTAGATCATTCAATATGGGGGCTGACACTTGTACCCATAAGTCATTGCTGTTATTTTTATTATCATCACATAATTCCACACTCATTATTAACTCATACCTCCATTCTATAGGTCCTACATTTCCTAGTTCCCTATTTTTTTATTTTTTCAAAGGGGAATCACATAGTCAAATCATTGGATCATAACTGTGTTGAACATGCTTACTAGGGCCAATTATAAGGAATAGTGACTAAAGCAGTATCAAATTAAAATGGTTAAATAATAGATTAAGCAAAAAAAAATGTGGCAAGATGTTGATTAGCAATTTCTTGGTTAGTAGGATTTTGATTGCTTTTAATATCTTTCACTGTATTTTCCTGCATCTCATTATTATCTGCCCCACACTCAGGAGTTGTTGTGTTTTTTGTTTTTTGTTTAATTTTGTTTTTTTAGGAAAAAAGGAGAGAAAAATAACACTTTTTGTAAAAGAAAATACATGTAGCAAATGGCATGGAATTTATAACATTACCCAACTTATCCTTTGTAAAAAGTAATAAATTTTCCTAGAAGTCAAATTTAAGGATAAAATAAAATGCACAGTATTCTAGGTAGAACTATATGCATTTGCAAAAGCATGTGAATTAAACCACAGTTTTTACTTAGAAGGTGAATATTTATTAAGTCAAAGTTTGAGAAATAAACTAAATGGGAATTTTCACTCTTCAATATTATTTCTGGTTGTTATTGGATAGAATGTCATCATGTCACCTGGCTTCTCTTGGAAACTATATAAAAATATTTATACTCAATTGATGGTTTACTTTGAGATGACTACAGGTCAGAAAATTTTATTTCTTCATAAATAAAGTTGATAAGTTTCCTATTCTTGCATCCCACATTTTATTTTCTGATTTTATGTTATTGTTTTGATGCCTGCTTCCAAAAGTATTTATGGAAACAATATTGACTTGTTGATTCATTTGTGTACTGGCTACAAAATTATGTATTAAATACCTCTCATATTCCAGCTACCATACCCAGGTGTTGAAGAAAATAATGATGTTCAAAATATATACCCTTTAATAAAAAATTTAATATCAAATGAGTTATAACAACAAATATTTAAGTCACTGAGATGAATTACAATAAGGAGATTACTACCTTGTAAAAACACAATGGTCTCTAGAAATTCATTTGCAATATTTGCTATAACATTTAAAGGCAAGAATAGACCTTTGAGATTTAAAACCACAACAAAAAAATCTTTTGATTTGCATTTAACTTCACCTTGAAGTTTAGACAATTTACCCAAGGGATTTAGAGACATAATTTATAAACCACTCAATAATTACTCAAATAGACTGTTTTGTATGAAATATTTATATGAAGCAATTTTTTTTCTGAAAGTAAGAGTCATACATAGGCATTTCTTGGTTTCCACAAGATAATTCATCTTAATTCAAATATTTCAGTGTACCCCCACCACCTATAGTCCCAAACATCTGCAAAGTGTCCTGAGTAAAAAATAGTAAAAAAGCATTAAAATTTAAATGAGTTAGAAACATTAAATATTGGCTGCTTTGAAACAACTGAAGATATTATAAAATACTGCACAGTAGAATATCTCCAAGTGTCAACAATATTAGAGAGATTAATTACTGAGTTTAAGGAAAATTACTGGGGTAAGTTGAGATGAGTCTTGGTAAATTAATTCTATTTCTATATATGTTAAAAAGGAATCCTGTTTCTATTGTCATATCCCTCTCTTTAACAAAAGGACATTTACTTTCCTACGTAATCTTGATTTCTGAAACACTCTGCTTATATCTAGGAAAGATTGGTCATCTAGTCTATGCACTATTATAATTCTTCCAAAATATTTCAAAGCTGTGTATATCACAGGGCTGAGTCAGAAGGTTAGCCAGACTCAGAGGAGAGCTTGAATTTCCATTATCATGTTTCTCTTTACACGAACTTGCCGACAAGCTCTCATTTGAGAAAGGAGAAATGTTTGCTGCCATAGAATGATAAAATTTTGTAACCTGCACTCTATATTTTGTTTCTTCCCTTCCTCTCCCTTTACTTATTTGGGAGCATTTCATCTAAATCATTGCTAGTTGGACAGTCCTTTGTGAATCATAATATGCTCTGATACCACTATCAGTGAAAATGGTGCTGTCAACATTTATGTCAATGCTGAGGTTGTAATTTTTGACAGTAATGTTTCTGGGCTTGATCTAAAACTCTCAGTTCAGGTTGACAGAGCTGCCTGTCAGAGTTCCTTCTGCATGACACTTCTAAGTGACTAAAGACTTGGTGGGACTCACTGTAAGAAAAACATCTAAGTCCATGACTCATCTGAAAACACTGTCCATGTTACTAACTGAAAAATGAATAAATATGAGCGAGGACTTGGGTCAGCCGAAAGTTTTTGTATAAAGTTTACAAATATCTGTGGAAATAAAAGACACCAATGGTGACTTTTTCCTGAAGGTTGGATTCTGTCACAATCCAATGCATAAATCTGAAACCCCTGTGAAGAATATTGGTATTGCTTCTCTTTCAAACAGTACTTTTCAAACAATATTTTATTTCTTGCTTCACATTACAAAATTATATGCTAAAATTTTATGACTTTTATGATTAATATGCTTCATTTGGAAACTTATGCTATTCATACACATCACTATACCCTAAATGTGTTGTGTTCCTTCCTTCATTCATGTTTTTGGTCAAATATTTCATCCTCCAGAGGTACTTCCACTTCTCTGTAACTATAAAATTAACAAAATTTAAGGAACTATAAGATTACCAGAAAACTAGAAGTTGGTACATTCATATATTACTTTTGAACTGTGAACTGGTATAAGCCTTTTCAAAAGCAATTCAGGATTATAAAACAACAGCTGGGAGGGTGGAATGTGTACACACACTGTATATATACCCATATATTTGCCAGTAATTCTACAACTGGGAATACAATCTAACAGGATAATTCAAAACAAGATAAAAGCTGCATGCACCAAAGCATTCATTGCAACATTATTTATAAAGCTAAAATTGGCTATAAGTAAATATCCAATAAAAAGGGCTAATGGAAAAGGCTATGGCACCCCACTCCAGTACTCTTGCCTGGAAAATTCCATGGACAGAGGAGCCTGGTAAGCTGCAGTCCATGGGGTTGTGAAGAGTCGGATACAACTGAGGAACTTCCCTTTCACTTTTCACTTTCATGCATTGGAGAAGGAAATGGCAACCCACTCCAGTGTTCTTGCCTGGAGAATTCCAAGGACGGGGGAGCCTGGTGGGCTGCCATCTATGGGGTCACACAGAGTCAGACACGACTGAAGTGACAGCAGGGAAGCATGCCATATTACTTCAAACTGATGAAATCATGGATAATATTAAAAGGCATTAACCTCACTTTATTATTTTCTATCTCTGTGTCCACACATCCTCAATCTTTCTTTTGAATTGCTTCTTCTGGTAAAGTCCAAATATAAACATCATCTAACCATTTATGCACTATTCTGAGTTATGCAGTACCACTGAGAATCATTCCATGATAATACACTTCCAACTATATTATGAGAATGAGTTGAGTAAAAATATAAACCCTTTGTGGATAAGAGTGGTGTCTTTTATCACTGCATTCCAGAGCCTAGAATATTACAGACTATCAGTAAAACTGAATTACTCCACATTGAACATAAATGGCCCTTGTTTTTTGGTAAGTAACAAAAGCAAAATATCAAAGAATATTTACATTATTATAAAAGATTTAAATGTATTAATTATAAGAGCAAGGAGTCAAGATATACAAAGAATGAAAATTATACCAAAACTAGATTGCTGTGATTATCAATAATTTATATTTATCATTTCTTTCACTGTTGTTATAAATACAAATTTAAAAAGCGATACTATGTTCAATACTTAATTGTGTATAACAAATTTATGAATTATGAGTCAAATTGTCTAAAATGAAAATGCTATTTCACATTTTTAAAAATTTTTCATTTTCTGTATGTCTATGACATCTAAGAATTGGGCCTCTTGAAAAAATAAATTTATTTGAGATCTAGCTTCTTAATCTACATAATGAAGATAATACCAGTAGGATACTATTTATTATAATAGTAAAAGTATTTACTAAATGTGCATTCAAATAGCATGAAGGAGCTCTTTAGTAATACAAACTAACCAAAAAACAAGAAAAAAAAAAACTTTCAAGTAAACAACCTAATCTTACACCTAATATAACTGAAAAAAAAAAAAAAAAAGAAGAAGAAGAAGAAGAAGGATAACAACAGCAAAATCAAGGTTAGGAGAAGGAAAGTAGTAGTAGAAAGAAATAAGTAGTAAAGTTGAGCACAGGAATAAATTAAGTAAAGATGAAAAATATAACAAAAAAGATCAAAGAAACTAAGAGCTGATTTCTTGAAAAGATTTAAAAAAAAATAAACCTTGGGCCATTCTCATTAAAACAAACAAACAAAAAAGACAAAAGAATCAAACTATATGTATATATATATGTGTGTATATATATATACATGTATATATATAAAGAACAATTACAATGGACAGCACAGAAATATAAAGGATCACAAGAGATTACTATGAGCAATTGCATGACATAAAAATGGATAACAGAAGAAACGGATAAATTCCTAGAGTACCAAGGATGATCAGGGCAAAACACAAAATGAGAATATTTCATTACCTGTAATGAAATTGAATTAGTAATAAAAACAAACAAGCCAAAATAAAAAAAAGCAACAACAAAAACAAAAAATAAAAGTTCAGGACCAGAGGTTTTCACTAGATAATTCTATCAACCATTTAAAGAAGAGTTAACTACTATTTTTCTTAAACTATTCAAAAAATGGAAAAAAGGCAAAAATGCTTCTGAATTCATTCTAGGAGACCAACATTATCTTGATACCAAAACTAAAAAAAGACATTTCCAAAACAAAAAACAAAATTATAGACTGATATATTTGATGAATGTGTTACTATATGAAATATCCTTAACAAAACAAAAATCCTTAACAAAGCAAAAAATCCTTAACAAAACAAAACAAACAAACAAAAAAACTTATCAAATCTAATTAAACAATATACCAAAAGGGTCATACATGTTCATCAAATGTGATTAGTTCTAAGGATGCAAAAATGGGTGGATGAAGCATAAGCTGGAATCAAGATTGCTAGGAGAAATGTCAGTAACCTCAGATAAGCAGATGATGCCACCCTAGCGGCAGAAAATGAAGAAGAGCTTAAGAGGCTCTAGATGAAGATGAAAGAGGAGAGTGAAAAGCTGGCTTAAAACTCAACATTCAAGAACAAAGATCATAGCATCTGGTCCTGTAACTTCATGGCAAATAGATAGGGTAACAATGGAAAGAGTGGCAGATTTTATTTTTTTTTAATGTTTTATTTTTTATTTATTTATTTTTTTAAATTTTAAAATCTTTAATTCTTACATGCGCTCCCAAACATGATTTTCTTGGGCTCCAGAATCATTGTGGATGGTGATTGCAGCCATGAAATTAAAAGATGCTTGAGAGTCCCTTTGACAGAAAGGAGACCAAACCAGTCAATCTTGAAGGATATCAGTCCTGAATATTCATTGTAAGGACTGATGCTAAAGTTGAAACTCCAATACTTTGGCCACCTGATGTTAAGAGCAGATTCACTGTTAAAGACCCTGATGCTAGGAAACATTGAAGGAAGGAGAAGGGACCAACAGAGGGTAAGATGGTTGAATGGCATCACCAACTCAATGGACGTGAGTTTGAGCAAATTCCAGGAGATAGTGAAGGACAGAGGAGTCTGGTGTGCTGCCATTCGTAAGGATGCAAAATATCAAACATGACTGAGCAACTGAACAAGAGCAGACTGTAAATCAATTAATGTGCTACACAACATTGCCAGGTTGAGGAATAAAAATCTTATGATCATCTTCAATAGATTCAGAAAAATATTTTGATAAAATTCAGCATTCATTTATTATAGAAACTCAACAAGATGAGTATAGAAGCAACATGCCTCAACATAATAAAGATCATGACAAATGTACAATTAACATCATGTTCAATGGTAAGAAGCTGAAATCATTTCCTCTAAAATCAGGAATTAAACAAGGATACTCACTCTCACCACATTTATTCAACATAGTAGTAGGAATCCTAGCCGCAACAATCAGCCAAGAAAAAGAAATAAAAGGAACCCAAATTGGAAAGGAACAATAAAACTCTTACTGTTTACAGATGACATACTACTATATATAGAAAATCATAAAGATGCTCAGAGAAGGCAATGGCACCCCTCTCCAGTATTCTTGCCTGGAAAATCCCATGGACGGAAGAGCCTGGAAGGCTCAGTCCATGGGGTCGCTGAGGGTCGGACACGACTGAGCAACTTCACTTTCACTTTTCACTTTCATGTATTGGAGAAGGAAATGGCAACCCACTCCAGCGTTCTTGCCTGGAGAACCCCAGGGATGGGGGAGCCTGGTGGGCTGCCATCTATGGGGTCGCACAGATTCGGACATGACTGAAGTGACTTAGCAGTAACAATAAAGATGCTAAAAGAAATTAGGGCTAATAATTGAATTCATTAAAGTTCACCATTGCCTTCTCCTTAATTAAAGTTACAGAATATAAAATTATATACATAAATCTCTTTTATTTCCGTATACTAACAATAAGCTATCAGAAACAGTTTAAGAAAAAAATTTCATTTACAGTCACAAAAAAAAATAGCAAAATGCTTAGGAATAAACCTAACCAAAGACATAAAAGACTTGTATTTATAAAATTATAAGACATTAATAAAAGAAATCAAAGAGGACACACATACACACACAAAGGAAAGATACACCATACTCATGAATTGGAAGGATTAATATTATTAAAATGATCATGCTATTCTGCAAAAGCAATCTGCAGAATCAATTAAATTTCTGTCAAAAAAGAATGGCATTTTTCATACTACAACAAATAATTCTAAAATCTGTATGGACACACAAAGGACCCTGAATAGCCAAACTATTCTTGAGAAAGAAGAACAAAACTGGAGATACCAGGCTCCCTGATTTCAACCTATACCTCAAAGCTACAGTCAACAAATGGTATGGTATATTCACTAAAACAGGCAAACTGATCAATGAAATGAAATAGAAAACCCTGAAATGTAACCACATTTAAATGGTCAGCTAATCTATGACAAAGTAGGCAAAAATATACAATTGTAAAAACAGTCTCTTCAATAAATGTTGTTGGGAAAAACAGATAGCTATATGGCAAAATAATCAAACAAGATGAATTTCTCATACCATATACAAAAATAAAGTCAAAATGGGTTAAATACTTAAAAGTATGACCTGAAAACCTAAAACTCTTAGAAGAAAACAAAGGCAGTATGCTTTTTAATATCAGTCTAATCAATTTTTTCACTATGTCTTCTCAGGCAGGAGAAACAAAAGCAAAAAGTAAATGATGGTACTCCATCAAACTAACAAGTTTTTCCACAGCCAAGGAAACTATCAATCAAATGAAAAGACTGCCTATTGAATGGGTGAAAATATTTGGAAATGGCATATCCAATAAAGAATTAATATTCTAAATATATAAATAACTTATACAACTCAACATAAAAACCAAACAAACCAAAAGCAAAGCAACTGAAAAGTGATCAGAGAACATGAATAGACATTCTTTTTTCAAAAAAGACATACAGATGGTCAGCAGGCAATGAAAAGATGCTCAATAACACTAATTATCATGGAAACGCACATCAAAGTGACAATGAGACATCACCTCAAACCTGTAAGAATAATTATTATAAAAGAAAAAAAAAGAGAATCAATAAATAACAAGCTTTGGATAGGATGTGGGAAAAAAAATAGACCCTAGTACACTGTTGGGAGGAATGTAATTTTTATGGGAATTAAAAAAAGAAAAAAAAAAAAAACTATGGAGGTTCCTCAAAAAGTAAAAAGAGAACTACCATATAATCCAGAAATTCCACTTTCTGAAGAAAATAAAACTAAATCCAAGAAATATATGAATATTTATATTCATGGTAGCATTTCTTTTTCATAAAAATTAAGATATGGAAGCAACCGAAGTGTACATCATTGATGAACGGTAAAGAAGGTGTGGTAAATATATATACAATGGAATTGGACAGTATCTTGCTAAGTAAAATAAGTCAGACAGAGATAGACAATTTTCCTGTAATTTCACATATAAATGAAATCAGTAAAACAAATCAAGAAAATAAACAGAACAACAGAACCGTAGATATAGATAGCAGGTGATTGCCAGAGGAGAAAATAATGGGGGTGGCGGGGGGTGTGGAGAAATAGGTCAGGAAGAGTAAGTGGAGTAAACTTCTGGGTAGACAATAAATGAGTCAAGGGGATAAAATGCACAGCATGTGGAATGTAGTAAATAATGCTATGATATCTTTACATGGTGATGGATAGTAACCAGACTAATTAAGGTGATCATTTTATAATGTCTCAAAACATTGAATCACTATGTTCTGCACCTGGAACTAAAATAGAATTTTAGGCTAATTTTACTTAAAAATAGGGCTTCCCTGGTATCTCAGGTGGTAAAGGGACGTCCTACAATGTGGGAGACCCAGATTTGATCCCTGGGCCAGGAAGATTCCCTGGAGAAGGAAATAGCAACCCACTCCAGTATTCTCCTCTGGAAAATCCCATGGATGGAGGAGTCTAGCAGTCCCCTTGTTGTTGCTTCATGGGGTTGCAAAGAGTCAGCCATGACTGGACAATTAACACTTCCTTACTTATTTAAAGTAACCCAAACAAACAAATTCATAGAAAAAGAGATCAGACCTGTTTACCAGAGATGGAGAGTAGAGGGAATTAAGTGAAGGTAGTCCAAAGGCACACTTCTTGGTGTAAGATATATGAGTACTAGGAATGTAATGTACAACATGATTAATACTGTTAAGAACACAGCTTATTATATATGAAGGTTGTTGGAAGAATAAATACTAAGAGTTCTTATAAAAATCAATTATGTATTTCCTCTTCTTCTGCAAAGGCTCCATTCACTTTGCAGACAAGTCACTAATATTAGGGCTATTACTCTATGCCTAAATGTATTTAAGATTTACTACATAAAGACACTGTGTCAGTTGCTCAATAAATATTTGTTGAATGAGCTAAGATCAAATATACAGAATTATATATTCTAAATAAAATCTACAACTTGCATTAAATAATTTAAATATTTCATATCTAAAAGCTACACTGGGACTTTTTGCCAGGTACTAATGACATGCTAGATAGTGAATGATTAAAAAAGTGAAAAGCATAGCCTCGGCCTTCAAGGGTTTGAGATTTTCTATGGGAGATATACATACATGAACCAAAGGACAAATTTTGTTGTAAAACATGTTACATTACATACTGAGGCTTGCACAAATGCAGTGATTGACTATAACCCTGGGAAATGTCTTCACAGCAGAGGTGAACTATAAGAGGGGCATGGTTGATTGAGATATTAAAAAATAATTTCTTTTTTGAGCCGAAAGGACAATGGAACACAAAAATCAGCATGAGAAAGACATTGAGGGAAAGAAGTGTTAATCACGTCCTGGGCGGCAGTTGGTGCGGGGGCTGGGGGTGGGGGTGGGGGTGGGGGGGGTGGGGGTGGGGGCGGGGGGAGGCGGGGGTACGGGGGGCAGAAATTCCTGTCACAAAGGAGAGGAAAGTAATGGAGGTTGAATATGGCAGTCATGCCATTCTTTAGGTGGCATACAAATATAAGTGGCAGGGAAGGTTTCTCAGGTGACTAGAGCACAGAGGCAGGGAGCGAGTGCCAGTGACATTTAAAACAGCAAGCGGAAGACAGGTTATGCTGGGAAACACTTCCCAGGAACAAAAGAGTGAGAATAGGACTGAGATAAATACCAGTTCTGCAGGGGAAGAAAAAAAAAAAGGTGCATGCAAAAATCTCATCTTTGACTTTAGTCAAGCTGAAGATATATGTATAGCATTACTGGGCTATGAGACTGCAGCTCTGGGAAGGCAGCTAATTTTGTTTTCCATGGTCATTGAATGAGGATGAAGCTTAAATGGAGCTACTGTTGAGCTTAGCTGCAACTAAGTTGGGAAGCTGTTTCCCCACCTATTTGCCATGAAATGATGGGAGAAGATGCCAGGATCTTAGTTTTCTGAATGTTCAGCTTTAAGCCAACTTTTTCACTGTCCTCTTTAGTACTTCTTTTAAAGAGGCTCTTTAGTACTTCTTCACTTTCTGCCTTAAGGGTGGTGTCATCTACATATCTGTGGTTATTGATATTTCTCCTGGCAATCTGATTCCAGCCTGTGCTTCATCCAGCCCACCGTTTCTCATGATGTACTCTGCATGTAAATTAAATAAGCAGGGCGACAATATACAGACTTGGCGTACTTCTTTTCCTATTTGGAGCCAGTCTGTTGTGCCATGTCCAGTTCTAACTGTTGCTTCCTGACTTTCGCAC
Source organism: Capra hircus (assembly GCF_001704415.2). NCBI lineage: Eukaryota > Metazoa > Chordata > Mammalia > Artiodactyla > Bovidae > Capra > Capra hircus. The sequence continues at coordinate 16,420,658 of NC_030831.1, read as the reverse complement.
AGGTTTCTCAAGAGGCGGGTCAGGTGGTCTGATATTACCATCTCTTTTAGAATTTTCTACAGTTTGTTGTGATCCACACAGTCAAAGGCTTTGGTATAGTCAATAAAGCAGAAATAGATGTTTTTTTCTGGAACTTTCTTGCTTTTTCGATGATCCAGCTGATGTTAGTAATTTGATCTCTGGTTCCTCTGCCTTTTCGAAAGCCAGCTTGAATATCTGGTAGTGCATGGTTCACATGCTGTTTAAGCCTGGCTTGGAGAATTTTGAGCATTACGTTACTAGCGTGTGAGATGAGTACAATCATGTGGTAGTTTGAGCATTCTTTAGCATTGCTTTTCTTTGAGATTGAAATGAAAACTGACCTTTCACAGTCCTGTGGCCACTGATGAGTTTTCCAAATTTGCTGGCATATTGAGTACAGCACTTTCACAGCATCATCTTTTAGTATTTTAAATAGCTCAACTGGAATTGCATCACCTCCACTCGCTTTGTTCACAGTGATACTTCCTAAGACCCACTTGACTTAACATTCCAGGATGTCTGGCTCTTGGTGCGTGATCATACTGTCATGATTATCTGACATGAAGGTATGTTTTGTATAATTCTTCTGTGTATTCTTGCCACCTCTTCTTAATATCTTCTGCTTCTGTTAGGTCCATACGATTTCTGTCCTTTATTGTACCCATCTTTGCATGAAATGTTCCTTTGGAATCTCTAATTTTCTTGAAGAGATCTTTAGTCACTTCATGGCAAATAGATGGGGAAACTGGAAACAGTGACAGACTTCATTTTTGGGGGGCTCCAAAATCACTGCAGATGGTGACTGCAGCCATGAAATTAAAAGACTCTTGCTTCTTGGAAGAAAAGTTATGACTCACCTAGACAGCATATTAAAAAGCAGAGACATTACTTTGCCAACAAAGTTCCATCTAGTCAAAGCTATGCTTTTACCAGGAGTCATTATAGATGTGAGAGTTGGACTATAAAGAAAGATGAGCCCTGTAGAACTGATAGTTTTGAATTATGCTGTTGGAGAAGACTCTTGAGAGTCCCTTGGACTACAAGGAGATCCAACCAGTCCATTCTAGGGCAAATCAATCCTGAATATTCATTGGAGGGACTAATGCTGAAGTTGAAACTCCAATACTTTGGCCACTTGATGCAAAGAACTGAATCATTTGAAAAGACCCTGATGCTGGGAAAGATTGAAAGCAGGAGGAGAAGGGGATAACAGAGGATAAGATGGTTGGATGGCATCACCAATTCAATGGACATGAGTTTAAGTAATTTCAGGAGTTGGTGATGGACAGGGAGACCTGGCATTCTACAGTCCATGGGGTCACAAAGAGTTGGATATGACTGAGGGACTGAACTGAACCTTAATGAGGGAAGCTAGAAAAGTCTGAATTGAAAGAATCTAGTCAAAATTGACATTAATAAGCATGGTTGAGGAATAAAAAGTTTAGAGTTCATTATGATATCTGATACTTAGGATATTGGCAAAAATAAGTTGATGGTATAACTTTTTAGTGTATATCCTTATCTCCACTTAAAATACAAGATCATATTCTGCTTTACTAGTATAGCCTTAGTCATTTTCAACTGGTAATTACAAAACTCCCTCTTCTTCCCAAGGAGAGAGATTCCATTTTGCAAATATACAAATAAATAAAGGCACCAGTGGAGCTAGATCTAAGAGCTTTTATAGAACTGATAAAATTTGATTAAATTCTTCTTTTGCTGTTATTATGTTTTCATCACCTTTGTCATTGTGTCTACACTTCTGAACTCCACTTGGGAGCAGCAGTAACAAGCTATCACAAAACTGGCTTTTCTCACTCTAATTCCAACATGCCAGAAGCAGCAAACACAGGAAATCTCAGGAGAAAACTCCTTGTCATACAATTTACTGCCCAATTTTACAAACCCAAGAGGTTTAGCTACTACTGTTTTCCAGTGTATCAAAAAGCTTACTAGTTTGGGGCTATTTATCAATAATAAACTTCTAAATATGCAAGATCAAAACCATGGGTTTTCAGCTTAGAGTAGACTGATGAATATTCTTTGATGGTTTCAGGGAAAGAGAGGAGTTCAATATTTAGAAGATGCCATATGATTCTACTTCTCTGTTACTAACTAATATTTATAGTGAAAACTACCATAGCAAAGCTAAAAGAGACCTTGGAGGTAATCTGATTTAATGAGCTCATTTTGCAAAATGGCCTGAAAATGAGTTACCCAAGATCACACAGTTATTTAGGACAAGAATAGAAATGAGACTCTGGGTTTATAGCTCTGCACAGGTATACACTCCATTCAAAAATCGAATTGACTTCACTTTAAAAGGAGCCCAAAGCTGTTCTACAAAAGAAGTAAAAGGCATAATATTTTTCCTCGATAGCCTTACTCTGTCTGCAAAATACACGGGAATAAAGCAGATGATTCTTTTTAACTACATCTGATTCTAACCTGAACTGAATCCACTGAAATAGTAAATGTGTACTCTGGAAAAGTTGTTAAGAGTGGCCTTTAAATTGATCCCTGAAGGATGGCAAAGAGATGTATGGGTAGATATGTGGTTCTTTCTCTGCTATAATATGTGTGCAGGCTATGGAATTTTAAAAAATGGGAATGAATATTATGTTGTTGTTCAGTCACTAAGTCGTGTCCAACACTTTGCAACCCTGTAGATATGAATATTATATATAAATGTAATAAAGACAGGACAAAATGTATATAGTTATATTTATAAATGAATAGGATTTGAACAGTTTCAGTTCAGTTCAGTCGCTCAGTCGTGTCTGACTCTTTGCAACCCCACGAATCGCCAGGCTTCCCTGTCCATCACCAACTCCAGGAGTTCACTCAGACTCATGTCCATCGAGTCCGTGATGCCATCCAGCCATCTCATCCTCTGTCGTCCCCTTCTCCTCCTGCCCCCAATCCCTCCCAGCATCAGAGTCTTTTCCAATGAGTCAACTCTTGGCATGAAGTGGCCAAAGTACTGGAGCTTCAGCTTTGGCATCATTCCTTCCAAAGAAATCCCAGGGTTGATCTCCTTCAGAATGGACTGGTTGAATCTCCTTGCAGTCCAAGGTACTCTCAAGAGTCTTCTCCAACACCACAGTTCAAAAGCATCAATTCTTTGGCTCTCAGCCTTCTTCACAGTCCAACTCTCACATCCATACATGACCACAGGAAAAACCATAGCCTTGACTAGACGGACCTTAGTCTGCAAAGTAATGTCTCTGGTTTTGAATATACTATCTAGGCTGGTCATAACTTTTCTTCCAAGGAGTAAGCGTCTTTTAATTTCATGGCTGCAGTCACCATCCGCAGTGATTTTGGAGCCCCCAAAAATAAAGTCTGACACTGTTTTTACAGTTTCCCCATTTATTTCCCCTTGGACTGGATGCCATGATCTTTATTGTCTGAATGTTGAGCTTTAAGCCAACTTAAACAGTTTAGTAATAAGAAAATGATTTTAATTTACTTTTAAAATCTTCTTTTGGACTTATCAAAGTAGCCTGCAGTAAGGTAAAATTGTACCTGTAAGTATCAAGAAGTAGTACAGATCCACTTTAAACACATGAAGTTTTAATACAATCACATGTGAGAAGATAACTATATAGTTATTACTTTTTTACATTGATTTTTTTTGTTTTGAGATATTCAATACTCATAAGACATTAAAAGAAAAAAATACAGCTCCTAAGTAATTAACTTCCCCTCACTTTCTCCAGTGATAACAACTATGTATGCATAGTATTAGAACTAGGATTTTACATTGGTAAAATACTATTATTTATACTATAATTCCATTATTTAATTATCCATTATGAAATATGTCTTACTGATTGACCCAAGAACTAGCAAAAACAAGAATATTCATTTAATACCTGTTCTGGTGGTGGTTGTTCAGTCACTAATTCCATGTCCAACTCTTTGTAAGTGCATGGACTGCAGCCCACTAAGCTCCTCTGTCCTTCACTGTCTCCCAGACTTTGCTCAAATTCAGGTCCAGTGAGTTGGTGATGCTATGTCACCATCTCATCTTTTGCCTTCCCTTTCTTTTTTTGCCTTCAATCTTTCCCAGCATCAGGGTCTTTTCAAAGGAGTCAGCCTTTTGCATCAGGAGCTTCAGCTTCAGCATCAATATCAGCATTTCCAATGAATAATGAGGGTTAATTTCCTTTAGGATTGACCGGTTTGATCTCTTTGCAGTCCAAGGGACTCTCAAGCGTCTTCTCTAGAACCATAATTTAAAAGTATCAGTTCTTTGTTGTTCAGACTTCTTTATGGTCCAACTCTCACATCCATATGACTACTCGAAAAACCATAGCTTTGACTAGGTGGACCTTTGTCAACAAAGTAATGTCTCTGCTTTTTAATATGCTGTCTAGGTTTGTCATAGCTTTCCTTCCAAGAAGGAAATGTATTTTAATTTCATGGCTATGGTCACCATGTGCAGTTATTTTGGCGTCCAAGAAAATAAAATTTGTCACTGTTTCCACTTTTCCCCCTTCAATTTTCTTTGAAATGATGGAACTGGATGCTATTATCTTAGTTTTTTGAATGCTGAATTTCAAGCCAGCTTTTTCACTCTCCTCTTTCACCTTCATCAAGAGGCTTTATAATCTTTTTTCACTTTCTGCCACTAAAATGGTATAATCTGCATATCTGAGGTTGTTGATATTTCTCCAGGCAATCTTGATTCCAGCTTGAGATTCTTCCAGCCCAGCATTTTGCATAATGTACTCTGCATATAAGTTAAATAAGCAGGGTGACAATATACAGCTTTGTCATACTCCTTTCTCAATTTGGAACCAGTCAGTAGTTCCATGTCTGGTTACTTGCATGTGAAATGAGTGCAGTTGTATGGTAGTTTGAATATTTTGGGACATTCCCCTTCTTTAAAGTTGGAATGAAAACTGATCTTTTCTAGTTCTGTGGTCACTGCTGAGTTTTCCAAATTTACTGACATATTGAGTGCAGCACTTATTAGCATCATCTGAAGATTTTTTCAATACCTCAGCTGAAATTCTGTCACTTCAACTAGCTTTGTTTGTTTGCTTTAGTTAGGGTCCCTTCAACACACAAAATGGTTATTGAAAAGATTTTTAAAGACAATTTTTAAAGGTGTGATAAGGATTAGGAGAAAAATGGCATGAGATAGGGCAGCTTCCTGTAGGTAGCAAGGGTAGCCACTAATATCTCTAAGCTTAAGGTGTAAGTGAGGAAGAAGTTATGAGATTTAAGAGAGCTATACTGATGCAGTGGTACATCACACAGGAACTGGTCACTTTTGGACAAGAAATGCAGCTGCTATGTGCCTGTGGCTCTTCAGAAATTAAGCTGGAAAATATATCCCCCTACTCACCTCTGCTCAATCATTCTAGTCTTCTGTTAATTACTCCAATTGTACAAAACAACCAGAAACTAGAGGATAAGAGAGAGCAGTTGACCAATTCAGTACAGGTTATCTTCCCTAAACACTACAGAGTGAGAAGAAGAGATAATAAGTCCAAGGGGGAAAATAGAGGATGTCCAGTAAAGTACTTCAAATCCAAAATAAACAACCCTAAGTACTGTATAAACTAACTACATATTAATTGACAATTCAACAATGTTAGGATTTGTGGGCCAAGTTGATAGAAGATGTATACTGTTAATTTACCTGTATCACTGCAGCTTTACTATCCATGTTTTAACTCTTCAATATAATATCAGGGTATAAAATGAGATTCATGTGAGATGAAGTTTAGATATTTTGTGGTTAGCAATAGGTCATGACATAAAAAATAATAATTGCATCAGATCACTCTCATTTTGTATCTTCTCATCTTTATGAATGCAAGAAATTCATAAACAAGTGGCCTCGTTTTTCCTTCTGAAGTTTAAATAATCTTTCCCCTTACTCTAAATTTATTTTTGCTGAAGTTACTAAGTTAATTTAATGGAGGAAGGGTTTTTTTTTTTAGCAAATGATACTGGAACAGCTTTATATTCATACATACACACAGACACACACTCACAAAAAGAAAGCAAAGAAACAAAACAAAACAAAAATTTTGATCCATACATTAAAAGTCATTCAAAATGGATTACAAATTTATCATCAAGAAACTTGATGAAGAAAATAGGAGGGATCTTTGTAATCTTGAGTTGGGCAAAGTGTTCTTAGTTAAGAACATGATTGATTAAAAATGAAAAACTGTATTTCATCAATACTAAAAATTATTTTCATCAAAAGACACTGACAGAATGAAAGGAAAAGGCATCACTAGAGAAAAATAAATTTGTAAAACTAATATCTAATAACAAATTTGTGTCCTAAGTATAGAAAAAATACTCAAAGCTCATAAAGGAGAATTTTTAACACACAAAGTATTTGAACAGATATTCGAAAAGCAAATAAGTATGGGAAAATATGTTAAGTATAGTTAGTCACCAAGAAAATCTAAATTATAATTACTACCAGATACCACTGCACATTATTAAAATGTCAAAAACTGAAAATATCAATAATGCCAAATATTGGTAATGATATAGAAGAATTGGAATGACTGCCTTGGAAACAGGCTTTATTTATTTATTTATTTATTTTTTGAAAAGCTAAACACATACCTACCATATTAACAAATATTCTACTCATTACTAAATATTTGTACCTCCAGACTGGGATAGTTCATATTAAGACTTGTACAGGTATGTTCATTGTGGCTCTATTTATAATACAAAATCTGGGAATAATCCAAATAAGTAAATGGATAAACAAATTATATAGATATAATGTAAAGTATTCAGCAGTAAAATATCAGGTACTATTGATTCATAACATGTGGGTAAATATAATAATAGATATTTGAATATATGCTATATAATTCCACTCAAAAATAAAGATGTAGTAAATGCAATCCAATGTAAAGTGACAGAAAACAGATCCATGATTTCCTGGAGACAATTAGGAGGCAGTACCAAAGAGGGAAAGTTAATCTTTGGGAGATTATGGGTGTGTTCACAATATTAATCATGGTTGTTTCACTAGTGTGTACATATCTCAAACCTAAATAAATTATGCTCTTTTAATATGTACAGCTCATGTTGTATTGATTATATCCCACTTATACACAAATAAATAATTCTTCCTTCTTTTATTCGTTTCCATTTTTACCACAAAGTTCACTCCATCTTATATTTCAACATTTCAACCCTCCTATTGATATAAAAAGACTTGCATCTCATAAAATAACAAGATGTAAGTTAAGAGATTTAAATTAAATACTAATACATAAAGTCTGATATAATTAAACCATAAAAAAATTTATCAACTGTACCTATTATGTTAAAAGCATCAGTCTTTGTTTCCCTCTCCTCTAAGAGACTGTAAAATCTCTCAGTGCTCTACAAACTTAATTTTAGTACAATTTTAATTGTAGTACTTAATTTTAGTACAATTTTGACAAGATAACCTTTTGAGATGCAATTTTAAATAACTGAATGACACGTAATCTTAAAAAAAATAGGAGTTTGGTACTGAAGACAATACATAAATTTGTATAAAGTTTTGTAAGAACTGTAGAAACTCATTATCATAACCATAGGACAAAATAGGCAAGGAACTGCCTGCATCTATAATCTGAGGCATAAGAGTGACAACAGCATAGATTACAATTAGGGCAGCTACAAAGCCCCAGAGAGATAAAGGAGCAAGGCATATTTGAGGTGGATGGAAATCATTTGATTGTTTCACCCTATAGCCATGTATCCCCTTGCCCTTTCTACTCACCTGACACTCCTCCTTCTTCTAGCCAGTCAATTGAGTGTTTTATTCTGTGGTTAAAGGGTTTCCTGCTGCTCCTTTGTGCTCTGCCTGGCTTCTGCTATCTCTCTTTCTCCTTCACATGGCTACCTCAGAAAGGTAGCTTTCATGCCTAAACGATGGGGTAAACACCAGTGTGAGAGACCACCGATTCCTATTCAGAAAAATGCTATTGAAATTCTAGCTGGTTTCCTCAAGATCTCACTGAAGTGTAGCTACTTCTTCATTCTTTTTGCTCCAGAGGAGATTTTTTTTCTTAAGATGCTAGCTGGTCTGTTAAAGCCTTTTCCTCTTAAGTTGTACCACTGTATGGCTTCCATTATGAACATGGTTAGATAATTCTTAATGAATCCACCCTCCTTTATCACAAAGACTCAGCTCTTGTGAGGAGGATTTGCTACTTTTAATTCTATATGGAAACAAATGGGTCACCAAATTGTTCTGTGTTCTTACTGACAAGATATGTTGTCATCACTTAATTACATTAAATTCTCATTTTTTGAAAGTCTTCTTTAAGGTACATGACTAAACATACTGGGTATAAGGGAAATGAGAAAAAAAAAATATATATATATATACGTCCAGGGTCCTGAATTGAACTTGAAGAGGCAATTATTTAAAGGGCTAAGATCTGGTTAAGTTTGTGCCAGGTAACATGAGACTTCAGAGTGAAATTCTTTATAGAAACCAAGTGCTTCTCAGAATTGGAGGATACAAGCCTGTATTAAAGTGGCCAGAAGGTCATAATTATCCAGCATTTAGGGATGTTACAATTAGAAGACAGATCATTTAGAATTCTACTTGAGGAAAGGCTTTGAAGAGCTACAGTGTGCATCAGTGATCTTCCTCTGAAAGCGACTCCATTTTTGGCCTGTATGAATCTTTTGTTAACTAACCACACAGTGTGTTCTACAGTGGTCTTAAATTTTAACTAAAATATTTCTTCTGTATACTTATCTTGTGTTTCCCCAAGCAAATTATAAGATTCTCAGGGGTAAAGCCCATATATGCTTGGCTTAAAAAAGGAGGTTGAACATTACCTTCTGATGGTTTGTGGCCAGTAAATATGTTAATTGTTTATAAGTTACTGAAACTTAGAATTAATAGTGCTTGTATGACAAATAAGCATGATATAATTAAGAGGTATTATAAAATCTTAAAAAATTAGGGCACATTAAAAAGAAGTCTTGCTTAAGGGACAAGTGTAGAAGAGGTATAAAACATCCTATGTTATGGACACTGAATTAGTTCGAAAGATAGGGAAAAATAATATTACTGGATGAAAAGGAAACCCATGTATTTAGGAGGCTTTACTAAATTTGTAGTTAAAAGAATGGAACAATAATTACAGTATCAAAAATTCATGGATTTTATTAACTTTCCTAGATCTATGAGAACTTTTATCTCGGGTTTTAGACTTGGTATATTCCTATGATCCTGTTTGATTGAAAAAAAAAAAAGGGGCGACACATAATAGATGACATATATATTTCCTGTGGCTGCTATAACAAATAACCAAAAATTTTGTGGCTTATAACAGCATAAAATGTTTCCCCTTTTACTACTGTGGAGACCAGAAGCCTGTATCACTGGTACAACATCAAGGTGTGTTAGCAGAGCACACTTCCTCTGGCATTTCTGGGACAGAAAGTTTTCCTTGCCTTTTCCAGCTTGTGGCAGTCCCTAGCTTTCCATGCTTGTGCCTGGATACTAGGAACAGTGGTTCCATTGCCTCTCCGCTTCTGTCTATGTGTCAAACCTCTATGTGTCTCTCTCTTATAAGGACCCTTGTGGTTGTATTTAGGGTACAATTTATTGATTTCAAGACCTTTTACTTAATAACATATGCAAAGATCTTTTTTTTTTTTTCAGATGAGGCAACACATACAGGTTGCAAAAATTATGTTTTGATTATCTTTGGAAGTAATTATCAACCTATCATAATAGCTGTCTTTGCTGTTGCTGCTATTAAAAGTAACACAGTTATAACTTGTCTTTGTGATTAGACAGAACTAAGTTCACATCCTTGTATGATCAAAGTCATATTGAAGATTATATATCTTCATGCTTCAATGTCCCCATCCATTAAATCGGGTATTCATGAGTTATATCTCACAATATTGTCATAATTATTAAATAGAATAGGGTATATAAAGCTTCTACACAGTTTGGACTAGGCAATTCCTCAATAAAATATACTTTGAATTATTTTTATAAAATTAATAAACCCTCAGACTTATTCAAAACAAAATACCAGCTAGTCTAAGGGTTTGTTTCTATTCAGTCACTCAGTTATGTCCAACTCTTTGCAACCCCGGGGACTGAAGCACTCTGGGCTTCCCTGTCCTTCACCATCTCTCAGAGTTTGCCCAAACTCATGTCCACTGAGTTAGTGATGCCATCCAACCATTTACCCTCTGTTCCCCTCTCCTCCTGCCTTCAATACTTCCCAGCATCAAAGTCATTTCCAGTGAGTCAGCTCTTCACATTAGGTGGACAAAGTTTTGAAGCTCCAGCTTCAGCCTCTGTCCTTCCAATGAATATTCAGGGCTTATTTCCTTTAGGACTGACTGGTTTGATCTCCTTGCTGTCCAATGGACTCTCAAGAGTCCAAGGGTTACAAAAGTCATTAATCATGGTGACCATTTGCAAAATCTTACAATTTAATTGGTACTAAGTCACTTCAGTGGTGTCCAACTCTTTGTGACCCCACGGACTGTAGCCTGCCATGCTCCTCTGTCCATGGAATTTTCTAGGAAAGAACACTAGAGTGGCTTGCCATTTCCTCCTCCAGGGGATGTTTTCAACTCAAGGATTGAACCTGCATCTCTGTGTCTCCTGCATTGGCAGGTGGATTCTTTACCTGGGAAGCCCACAGTCTAATTGGTGAGATAAAATTTACATACATAAAAGAATGCCAGAAAAGTAAGAAATTCATATGGGAAAACATAAATGCTATAATTGTTCAAAATAAACGTTAATAAAGGGTAAGGCTGGTTTGTATATGAAAGATTTGGATTGGTGCGGCTGACAGGCAGGCAATGCAAAGTCCCATGGGACCAGTACTTGTATGGTAGTAGGGAAGAATAGTAAGGTTAGTAGACACTGATGGACTAGAACACAGCGAGTACTTGAAAGGTTGGAATAAAGTATTAGAATGGTAGACTGGTAGGCTAACGACATATATTGTGGTCAGTACATTAGCCCAGAAGATCCATGAAGTCAACGGCCATTCCACCCTACCTCCTCTTCTCTCTCTCTCTTACACACACATCAAATGTTTTATCTCCTAGTTTAGTGCCTGGCTCCTGAGACTTATTCAAATAACATTTGCTTTATGATTGAAAGGGAAGATGAATGAAACATAGAACAGAGATTGAAAAAAAAAAAAAAAGTCTTCCTGAAACTTGGATTATTTGGGCAAATAGGATAACCTAGTGCTTCTAAACCATGGCACTATTGACAGTTTGGGTTGCATTAGTCTTTGTTGGGGTGGGGAGATGCTGTCCTGTACATGATGCAATATAGGAATTTTACCATTCCTGGGCTTTACCCACTAGATGCCAGTTTCATGATTCCCTACCTCATAACATCCAAAAATGTCCCTAGACATTGCCAGGTGCCCTGATGGGAATGAGGGCAATATCACCCAGGTTAAGAGCTATTGGATTAAACCAAGTTTTATGGGGATTAAATTGAAAAGAGGTTCAAATAAGAGAAGTTGCAGTAAAATCAACCAAATATACAAATTACAGAAGACATATTGACTTTACATAGTGAAATATAGAACTCAGTTCCCCTAGTAATTATAATATATTATAACATTTCAAATATTTTAAAAAGTGCAAAGACCACAGACTGAAATGTTTCTTCAGGTAGTGTCATTCCTAATACATTTGGCAGAGAGGAACTCCATGAAAAAGGATGCCCCTGTCGGCCAGGGTTGCTTTGAGGGCTGTGTCCTGCAGTTCTGCACTTCACAATTACTCTACAGAGGAGGACAAGCTCATACACCCAGGGGTAACAGCACCCGTCCTGTAATCATAACTAGTCTTGATTTAAAAGGAACAAAGAAAACACACATATTGATTTCTATTGCATTAAAAATACATTTACACATCAAAGGGAAAAAAACACAGGAAAGTTTCAATTTGAGTTACATACTTAAAATTCCATTATTAAAAAAATTACATATTCTCCAGCAAATTTGGTTATAGTATATCTTTATGCTGTTACAGCCAAATGGTTTCCTTTTGTGTGCTGGGTATTCTGGAATACAATGAACTGGCCATGGCTGTTGGAAAACAAAATATGCAATTGCCTATTTAGCATAACAATACAAAGACATGCATTTTGAAACATACTATACTATAAAAAATGATATTAGAAACTCCAGATAAAGTTACTTTTTATTAACTCTTAGTAATAGAACAAAATGTGAACCTGAATAAATTTAAGTTTGCAGATATACAAGAATCCCTGCATTTAAACATTATTTGAAATAAATTCTTGCTCCAGATAAAATTATGAAGCTACTAAAATTTATTCCATTTCTTCTTCAATACTGTCTTTTCCTTGTTGAGTGCAACGATTCCTAGACACCTAATATTTCATGCTTTATTCAATAATTCACTTACTTATTGAATAAGAATTATTTAATACTTGTGGTACACCAGACAAAATATTCAACAATGATATTATCAAAATGGATAACCTACAGATTCTCTATTCTCCTTAATTTTGTTTTTCTCCTTAACTAAGGTTTTTTTGTTCAATTTGATTTCTTCCAAAACTTGTTTTTCCCTTTTACTCATAGATAGTGAAGTTGTTGGTAGTTCAGTTGTGTCTGACTGTTTGCCGCCCCATAGACTGTGGCTCACCAGGATCCTCTGTTCATGGGATTCTTCAGGCAAGAATTCTAGAGTGAGTTGCCATTCCCTTCTCCAGGAGATCTTCCCAACCCAAGGATTGAACCTGGGTCTCCTGCATTGCAAGTAGATTCTTTACCATCTGAGCCACCAGTAAAGCCCCATTACCCAAAAAGTTTTGTTTTGTTTCAACACGATATGATGAATGAATGATTACTAATGTATTTCTTAATGATATATGGCTCTTCTCTGTTAACAAAATAATAGGATATTTCCAAATTACAAATAATAAAAAGTAGAAGGTCTATATCATCATGACTTGTGTGAGGCTGTCACTTCATTATTTGAGAGTGAGACTTTTTATGCATCACTCTATCACCTGTTCTAGGGATCCTATATTTCTGATTACTTGGACTATGTGTGCTGTATGCTTACTTGCTCAATAGTGTCCGACTCTTTGAGACCCCATGGACTGTAGCCTGGCCAGGCTTCTCTGTCCACGGGGATTCCTTAGGCAAGAATACTGGAGTGGGTTGCAATGCCCTCCTTCAGGGGATACTCCCAATCCTTCAGGGGGAACTTCCAAACTAGGGATCTAACCCAGGTTTCCAGCATGGCTGGCAGATTCTTTACTGTCTAAGCCACCAGGGAAGTATATGCTTCCCCAATTCACCTTGTTTAAGACAATTTTTCTTATTTTTTGAGAGAAAAAACACTGAAGCATTTGAAAGTGAAAGTTGCTCCATTGTGTTCAACTTCTTGTGACCCCATGGACAATACAGTCCATGGAATTCTTCGGCCAGAATACTGGAGTGGGCAGTCTTTCCTTTCTCCAGGGGGCCTTCCCAACCCAGGGATCAAATCCAGGTCTCCCACATTGCAGGCAGATTCTTTACCAGCAGAGCCACAAGGGAAGCCAAAGAATACTGGTGTGGGTAGCCTATCCCTTCTCCAGTGGATCTTCCCAACACAAGAATATAACTGAGGTCTCCTGCATTGCAGACAGATTCTTTACCAACTTAACTATGAGAGAAGCCCTGAAGTACTTGAATGCTTGGACAAAAGGAAATTAACATGTGATGGGAAAACAAAGAGAAAGCAGATATATGAACTGATTAATCAGCTCTGTTTCTGATATACACTCAATTTACTTTTGGTCAAACATTAACTTCTTAGTGACGCAATCTCCTTGACCTTTTGATAACCCCAAGAAGAAGTATTTGTGTCAGGGGACTTAGATGTAAGTGTCAGGGGACTTAGATGTGTCAGGGGACTTAGATGTGTCAGGGCACTTAGATGTAAGTGAAGAACAGTGACTATTTCCAGAACTGTTCTAGGTCCTGTGAAAGTACAGAAACTATGTCATAACTCATTTCTTTTAGTGATGCAAGCATGAAATCCTCCAGAGTGTCAAAGAGTTTGGGGATCAACATGAGTTGCTTTGCTCAGAGATGGCTCCACAGTGAGCTTTGCTATATCTTTTAGCTGTCTATATGTCATAAAGAAAAGAATTATGTGAAAATAAGCTTTAAATGATTAAATCACTCCAATTTGCTTTTATTTACAGTTGTATAGCTCCTGAGGATATGCATTCTGAAAGCACAGCAGTACAATTTCCATGTTCAGTTTGAAATTACACACTATATGGATCTGTTACCTGCATTGTTACCATTTTCTCTATCTAGTTATCTACCATTCACCATTCAGTAGATAATTGCCATCTTATTATATTTTTATCTAAAGATGGAACAAGCTAAATAAAACTGAAGGAATATGAAGAGAATCCAGACAATTCCATTTCATTGCAACACAATGAAATGTAATTTGTGTTTTTCAAGGTTGTGAACCACTGTGTGTATTCAAGAACACTTGGATCTCAGTCTTAGTTAAAGGTAAGTGAAAGTATAAAGTATTATTTTACTGAACTTCAAAAAATTGATTCATATTTCCCCCCCAATTTTTTCCTCCAAGCATTCTTTAAGTCCTTAGGACTTTTTTCCTTTTATTTTTATTTTGTAAAATTTATTTACTTTAATTGGAAGCTAATTACTTTACAATATTGTAGTGGTTTTTGCCATACATTGACATTAATCAGCCATGAGTGTAATGTTTTGTTTTGTTTTCCCTTTTAAAAAATGAATTTATTTATTTTAGTTGGAGGATAATTACTTTACAATATTATGATGGTTTACTTGATACATCAACATGAATTGGCCACAGGTATTTTTTAATTTAAAAAAATGCTCTAAGCCCACAACAAGGCTGCAGGAATATGAATCACAAATTAGTAGTTTTTTCAAACTTGATTTCCAAATATCTGAATCTTTGCATTTTGAGATGGTGAGGCCATACTTCATTAGCTAGTATGTATTCGTGGCCTGAAAGGTACACCAAATAAAAAGTTCTCCCTTATTAAGCAAGTATTACATAGAGTCAGAAGTCTCTAAGAGATTCTGGCCCTTTTTTTTTTTTTTTTTTTTCCCTACAACTCTGTAACACATGCTTAGTCAGGTAGGGTCATAATTTGAGAGCAGTCAGATGATTCTCTATTTGAATTCATTCTGCTGGTATTCCAAAATTACAGAATGCCTATCATTAGATATCTCTGTTAATTAAAATATTAATGTATCTTATAAAAAGCAAATATGTTATTAGACATTAATACCATTTACTGATTAATTAATGAATTTAATCCTGACTGAAAGAAGGACCACAAGACAATGGGAGATAGGACCAGGGCAAGAACATTTATGAGATTAAAGATCAGTGAAGGCCTGAACCATTGGTGGGAGGAAGATTCAGATAAGGCAGTACAGAAGAGGGGTTCTAGGAAGGCACATGATATTCTGGGAGCATTAAGCCTTTCAGATCTGTCTGACATTTGATACTGGGTAATTGTATATGCTGAGCCAGTGACTTAACTTGAAATGTATATCTGTACTGAGAGGTAGAGAGAGTCAATATCTACATGACTCATATGGATTTGTGTTCTAATAATTTGGATTTACTTTGGAGGAAAGATATGAGACAGAATTCATGATGTTCTATGGACATATAGAATATCTAAGCTTCATCAGGCAATGTGGCCACAATTTGGGGAACATGCGTTTTGGAGAGATACTGAAAAAATAAAGTAAATAAAATGAGAGAATCATAAGAGTGATGATGATGATGCAGTAGCCAATACACAGAATGAGACCCTCTGAAAATTGATGATAGTGAAATGTGAAAAAGCATAGAGGAAGGACAGCTGTTGGCCATGAAAGGTGTCCCTGAACATGTCACTCTTGTCTTTCCCATATACATCCCTTGAGAACAGTGATGGAATTCCACCTGAGCTACTTCAAATGCTGAAAGATGATGCTGTTAAAGTGCTACACTCAATATGCCAGCAATTTTGGAAAACTCAGCAGTGGCCACAGGACTGGAAAAGGTCAGTTTTCATTCCAGTCCCAAATAAAGGCAATTCCAAAGAATGTACAAATTACTGTACAATTGCACTCATTGCATTTTCTAACAAAATTATCCTCAAAATCCTTCAAGCTAGACTTCAGCAGTATGTGACTTGAGAATTGCCAGATGTAGAAACTGGATTTAGAAAAAGCAGAGGAGTCAGAGATCAAATTGTCAACATCCTCGGGATCATAGAAAAAGCAAGGGAATTCCAAAAATATCTGCTTCATTAATTAAGCAAAAGTGTTTGACTCTGTGGATCACAACAAACTGTGGAATATTTTTTCTTTAATTAATTAATTTATTTTAATTGGAGGCTAATTCCTTTATAATATTTTGGTGGTTTTTGCCACATATTGACATAAATCAGCCATGAGTGTACATGTGCTCCCCATCCTGAGCCCCTCTCCCACTCCCCTCCCCATCCCATCCCTCTGGGTTGTTCCAGTGCACTGGATTTGAGTGCCTAGTTTCAAGCATCATATTTGTACTGGTGATCTATTTCACATATGGTAATATGCATGTTTCAATGCTATTTTCTCAAATCACTCCACTGTCACCTTCTCCTGCAGAGTCCAAAAGTCCATTCTTTATTTCTTTGTCTCTTTTGCTGTCTTGTATATAGGGTCATCCTGACAGTCTTTCTAAATTCCATATATAAGTGCTAATATACTGTATTTTTTTCTGAGTCATTCACTCTGTATAATAAGCTCCAGTTTCATCCACCTTATTAGAATTGATTCAAATGTGTTCTTTTTAATAGCTGAGTAATATTCTATTGTGTATATGTGCCACAGCTTTTGTATCCATTCATCTGCCAATGAAAATCTAGGTTGCTTCCATTTCCTAGCTATTGTAAATAGTGCTGAGATGATCATTGGGGTACACGTGTCTAACTGTGGAATATTCTTAAAGAGATGGGAATACCAGATCACCTTACCTGCCTACTGAGAAATCTGTATGCAGGACAAGAAAGAAGAGTTATAACTGGACATGGAACAACAGGCAGGTTTAAAATTGAGAAAGAAATATGTCAAGGTTGTATATTGTCACCCTGTTTATTTAACTTATATGCAGAGTACATCATACAGAATGCTGGACTGGATGACTCACAAGCTGGAATCAAGATTGCCTGAAGTAATATTGACAAAATCAGATACGCAGATGATACCTCTTTAATGGCAGAAAATGAAGAAGAACTAAGGAGCCTCTTCATGAAAGTGAAAGAGGAGAGTGAAAAAACTGGCTTGAAAGTCAACATTAAAAAAGCAAAGAGCATGGCATCTGGTTGCATCACTACATGGCAAATAGATGGTAAAAAAGTGGAAACAGTGTCATATTTCATTTGCTTGAGCTCCAAAATCACTGTGGGTGGTGGTTGTAGCCATGAAATAAAAAGACACTTGTTCTTTAGAAGAAAAGCCATGACAATATAGACAGTGCATTAAAAAGCAGAGACATCACTTTGCCAACAAAGGTCTACATAGTCAAAGCTATAGTTTTTCCAGTAGTCATCTATGGATGTGAGAGTTGGACCGTAAAGAAGACTGAACAGAAGAATTGAGACTTTCGAACTGTGGTCCTAGAGAAGGCTCTCAAGGTTCTCTTGCACAGCAAGGAGATTGAACCATTCAATTCTAAAGGAAATCAACTCTGAATATTCATTAGAAGGATTTAAGCTGAAGCTCCAATACTTTGGCCACCTGATGCAAAGAGCTGACTCTTTGGGAAAGACCCTGATGTTGGGAAAGATTGAAAGTGAGGAGAAGGGGGCGACAAAGAATGAGATGGTTGGATGGCATCACTGACTGGATGGACATGAGTTTGACCAAACTCTGGAACATAGTGAAGGACAGGGAAGCCTGGTGTGCTAAAGTTCATAGGGTTGCAAAGAATTGGACATGACTCAGAGACTGAACAATAAGTAAAACATTAAATAGAACATTGGTTGGTGTGAGGGAGGCCAACATCAATATTAACAACAGCTGACCATGTTATATAACATCAGAGACTCTTCTAAGCACTTTTTATGGAAGGGCCATTTCAGACTGCTTTAAAAGGCCAGCCAAGAGAATAAATTACAGTCATCTAAAGAGACTATTTCCAAAGATGTTAGATGTTAGTGTTAATCACACAGTCATATCTGACTCTTTGCTACCCCTTGGACATTAGCCATAGCTCCTCTGTCCATGGAATTCTCCAGGCAAGAATACTGGAGTGCGTTGTCATTTCTTTCTCCAGAGAATCTTCCCAATCCAGGGACAGAACCCCGGTAGACTGCTTTGGCCACCTGATGAACTGACTTACTAGGAAAGACCCTGATGCTGGGAAAGATTGAAGGTGGGAGGAGAAGGGGCTGGCAGAGAATGAGATGGTTGGATGGCATCACTGACTCAATGGACATAAGTTTGAGTAAGCTCTAGGAGTTGGTGATGGACAGGGAAGCCTGGTGTGCTGCAATTCATAGGATCACAAAGAGTTGGCCATGACTGAGTAACTGGACTGAACTGAGCCTGCATTGCAGGCAGATTCTTTACCATCTGAACTATGAGGGAAGTCTTTTCAAAGATGTAAGGGTAATTGAAAATGAGGAGTCTAGTACTTTAGCCTGACTTTCCGGACATAATGATGGAAAAACACACCTGTTTCATGTTCTAAATAATAAAAATATGTACTTTATTGTCATGTTACATTACCAATTCATACCAACTTTGCTTCCTAGAATATTTTCATACTTAAAACTTTAACTTTTTAATCAGTTCTCAAAATAACTTCAGAATTAATGATAAGAAAATTTATACATAAATGATGCAATATCTCACTGGAGGTTCTAAACATAGATTGTCTTTTAGCAGAAGCATACCATTGTATTATTTCACTTTTAGGAACTCTATCCAAGATAATATAAAGAAAATAAAAGACAAGTTATGATAGATGAGAATGCCTTTCTGAGATTTATATATACTAGCACAAAAGTTTGAAACAGCATCAATATCTAATAGAAAGGGATAGATTATTTACATTTTGATACAAGGTCATGCTCTTCCTAATATTGTATTTTCAAAGAATAATCAATAATATTCAAAAATCTCACAATATTATAGTAGGCAAATAAAAATTGAGAGAAAATTATGATTATAGGACTATTTGGTCTTGGCTTATGTACTCACGTGTATGGGCTTCCCTAGTGTTCAGTGTTAAAGAATTCACCTGCCAATTCAGGAGACATGGGTTTGATCCTGGGTTGGAAAGATCCCTTGGAGAAGTAAATGGCAGCTCACTCTGGTATTCTTAACTGGCAAATTCACAAAGACAGATGGGCCTGGGGGACTACAGTTCATGGGGTCAAAAAAAGTCAGACACAACTTAATAACTAAACAAGTCGTGTGTATATATGTTTATATTTGTAGAGGTAAATTAATGAAAGTATTAGGGTTTTTTGGTAACATAGTTACACGTGATTTATATTTTCCAAATTTTGACCACAAACATCATTTCTATGACTAGAAAAATCTTGAAACAAAATGTATTTAACAACATATATCAAGTTCCATGAACAATTTTCTTCTCTCTTTTCCACATCTGATCATCTGAAAGAAACAATGAAGATCTAATACTGACTTTCCTTGGATTCCCTAGGAATCTGTGACATTCTCATTGCAATCACTTGGGAAAATCCTTGGAATGATCATACATATTTGGGATGATCATGCAGATTTCTTGAGAGCATGTCAATGGCTGCAAGCTATTCTCAGCCTCAGACTCTATTTGTGAAATCATGTGTACTACTGTTAAACCCATGCTCATCTGATTCCGTGTCTAATAGCATGTAACATATTGTTTAGTAAAGTTTAAGTTACAGTAATCAATAAAAATGATGAGGAGGAAAAAATAACTGAACTCGATTGCACTGATACAGTAGGTCTTTATGAGTTGCTGGTAGGGAAAGCAAGTTGCGAGCAAATCTAGGAAGGCCATAGTGTTCAGCATGGTAAACCTTTCAGAACAACCTGTAAAGCCGAACCAATTTCAAGTGTGCAACCATGTGGGTATAGCGTAGTATCTGTTTGCAATTCTCAGAATTAAAGCTGCTTAATAGTACTATGAGAAGTAGAAAAATTTCCCTGACCCAATTATTTCTGAATTGTGTCTGTGCTATTATGATAACAGGATTTAAAAAAAAAATTTGAAGATGTCATGGACTTGCTTATGTTATACAAGCAGATTCAGTATGGCCTTGTTCCACTGCAATTCATATCTATCTCAAAGCATCTGTCTCAACCAACCTGATCTTAGTGTTTTCTTTCCTCTTTCTTACTGTTATTATTACCTTATTAGTGTATTCAGATATTTGAATATCTTATTTTATATCTTGGAGGTGCTTATCCACTTTTTCTCTATATATCCTCTTTATGAATCTTCTAAATTATAGGTTCATTTATTTGTTTGTTTGTTTTTACCTCTCTCACCAAGAAGAGATGTTAGAAAGTTAAGGCTCTTATGAGCAAGGCCCTGGTCCACTCCCAGGAAGTAACAGTAGGTAGAAAGAATGGCCGAAGACTTGATAGGTCATTACTTGTCTCTTCTGTTATTTTATTTCTCTCTTCACTACAATTCAAGTTTCAGGAGGGCTGAGTTTTATTTTATTCATAATGTAACCCTACAATTGAAAAGGTATCTGGAATTTAGAGAGCATTCAATAAACATTTTTGATTGAACAAAAGAATATTTAGAAACCATTGCCCAGAAAACATACATCACAATGAGAGTTTACCTCATCAATTTGCAAAAATGCCATTTAAATCCGCAGTTTTGGCCAGGCTGGCTGGGTGGAACAGGCTGATTTGTGAACATTCAGCCTAAAGGTTACAAGATCCCCTTATATTTATCAGAGAACTGTGCTAAATTAATTCATTTTCCCAGCCCCTGACAGTGACATGATTACTTTCTGACACTCAATAGTGACAGATGAAGTGTTTTTCCTATTCTACTTTTCATCATGCTTTGTGATCCAAGACATCAACTTTAAGCTTATTTCATTCCAAAACAATCACAAATGACCAGATCTTCTAAAAAAAAAAAAAATGTCATGGGATTGGCCACAAAGGGGATAGTCACTAAATACCTATTGTGTAAAATGGCATACTTTACTTAGACACCAGTCATAACAACAAAGAAATTCCTAAGTGTATTAGACAAAAAGTAAAAGACTTTTAATAAAGATAATTATTATTATTTGATAATCTGTCTTTGGTTTCAGTTAATGCACAGAAGAAGTGGATTATGCCTTTTCAGTGAGCTTTCAATTATGTAGCTGTAGATAGTAAATATGAGATATGTACATGTTGAAGAATTAAGATGATTCTGACTCCCCCTGATACTTATTATTTGGTTTTACTGAAAGCCTCTGTCTGACCAGGGAATTGAAAAATAAAATACATGATCAAACAAAACTTAAGTAGGCTGTTTTCTGTAGCTGAAATCATACTCCATAAAAAGCATGCTCACACACTCTCAGATAAAGTTTTGCTTATATATTTCAATGCCATGAGTGTGTGCTAGTTTATCACTGAAGATGGCATGTCTCTCAGAATGAAAGTTTTTCAAGTTGAAATGCCTCAAAGTCTTACCCAGAGCTAGTTATAGGAGCAGGCACCAGAAGCATCTCCAGATTGCTAGGCTACTGTCTGAAGACTTTTTTTTGTCTTTGTGATCCTTATTTTCAACAAGGAGAGTTATTGCTCATCTACTCCAAAAGATTTACTTTTGTCATCCTCAAAATTAATCATAGACTTCTTCATTTGAAAATGTCCTTAGGGATCACTTTTGCCAATCCCTGGCCTTGAAACACGATATGCATTTACTCCATGAATAGATGACCATATAACAAATTCTGGAATGAGGATATTTAAAAAGTAGAAATTCAAGGCTTGCATGTTAAATGTAAAATAGCAGCAAAAGCAAAGAGGAAGCTGAATCCAGGAAGAATAAAGGACCATTGACTTCTAGAAAATTTGAAAAAGAAAAATGATACCGAGTCTGATACCTAGTTGATCAGTGTCAGAAAACATCACCTTTTACATGAAAGTAAATCGACAAAACCCCCTCCTTTCCACCTGTGTCTCTTTCACAGTCCAATTAAAATCACGTTTTCTTTGAACACAGAAAAAAGAAGGAAGCGTCTGGGCACGTAAGGAACATCAGTCGTCTGGCTCTGCCGACAGGTGCATTTGTCAAGCCCTGGGGAGCAATGACGGTGCTTTCACTTTATTAATTGAGAAGATTATATACCTACGATATCCACATTTTCTCTTTCCTGTTCTTGGATAGGAGAAAGGAGGACAAAAATGGACACTTTATGGTTAAGCAGGAAAAAGAAAACATTTTCGATTTTATTGCATTCTAATTAAGCATGAGAGGAGTGAGAGGTCCTACAGCAATGCAGCAGGCTTGAAACACTGACAAGGTCAATTATCTCCTGATAAGCCCTGCACCAGCAAGGATTAATAATATGACTAATATTAATGGAACGTGAGTTCATTGAGTTTTATTTCTTATTTTTAAGTTCTCTTGGCTGGTGTGCACACCATAGTGTGTGGAGAATGATGGATGGAAGTGATGGAGTCACTAATAGGCCTTTAGCCCTCACAGCCTGCTGGGCACATAGAGGATGAACATTTGACTTTCTTTTTTGGTTTCTGGCCACCATCATCCTGGCAGAAACTGAAAAGGGTCTGGTTTTATAACGTAATTGGTTCCATGAATGAAGAAAGTGCAAGAGACTTCAGACCTATGAATTCAGAATTTCCCAAAAGAAACCAAAGTGCAACTAACTAATGATGTCATTTGAGGTGAAGTACGGCTAGTTGATTTGTACAGAAAGAAAATTATACCAGGATCTACTTTTGTTAATTGACTCCATCATCAGAGATGAATTCATTATTATGAATAAATGTACATAATGCTTGCTTTAATTTTGCACACCTTTGTTATGCAGTTGGGAAAATATGTCCATGGATGAGACTTGTTTGAATGAATTGAAAAATGGAAGCTAAACTTTATTGAACACTGTGATGTTTTAAGTGATTTTCCTGACATGAGGACTGAGATGCTATTTTCATCCAGTTTCTCCCCCACACATAACATTGCTTTTATATCCAGAGATAGTTGACCTCCACTCACTGATCCCATGGATTCACATTTCTCCTTTGTAGTGTTGAGAAGGGGTGAAAGAGGTTGCCATATTGTAAAGCATTGAAAATATAGTAATTTTTTGTTTTTGAAACTTTGGATTTATAAAATGATATAGCACTTTGTTTTTACTAACCCTTTGTGTTTGAAATGCATTTTTAAAGAATACAGTTAAAAATGAATGCTACTCATGAAAATGAAAGCAAGAGAGCCAATGAAAATTATTCTAAGTGCAAAAAAATCACAAAGGACCAAAAAGTGATTTGACTTCAGCTTGTTGAAGCCTCAGAGACATTAATTGTATAAGAGATTTTAAACAATGTCCACCTCCAATTTAACTCATCTTTAAATTATTCTTGTCTCAGCTAAATATTAAAACTCTCCTGCCAGTAGAATTGATAATCTTTAACTTTCTTGTTGGAGAAGACTCTTGAGAGTCCCTTGGACTGCAAGGAGATCCCACCAGTCCATTCTGAAAGAGATCAGCCCTGGGATTTCTTTGGAAGGAATGATGCTAAAGCTGAAACTCCAGTACTTTGGCCACCTCATGCAGAGTTGACTCATTGGAAAAGACTCTGATGCTGGGAGGGATTGGGGGCAGGAGGAGAAGAGGACAACAGAGGATGAGATGGCTGGATGGCATCACGGACTCGATGGACGTGAGTCTGAGTGAACTCCGGGAGTTGGTGATGGACAGGGAGGCCTGGTGTGCTGCTATTCATGGGGTGACAAAGAGTTGGACACGACTGAGCGACTGAACTGAACTTTAATTTGGCCGCCAGAAACTAGCTTTACTCTTCGTATCTTTGTTGTATTGCAGTTCAACCCACATGTAAGTGTGTGTTTTATACTTTATGTGTGTGATCATATCTTCTCAAAAGACAAATTCCATTTCCTTAACAGTTTCACATCCTCCAGAGTATCAGGCAAGGCAGAAGATGCTGCTGCTGCTATGTTGCTTCAGTCGTGTCCGACTCTGTGTGACCTCAAAGACGGCAGCCCACCAGGCTCTCCCGTCCCTGGGATTCTCCAGGCAAGAACACTGGAGTGGGTTGCCATTTCCTTCTCCAATGCATGTAAGTGAAAAGTGAAAGTGAAGTCACTCAGTCGTGTCTGACTCTTGGAGACCCCATGGACTGCAGCCTACCAGGCTCCTCCATCCATGGGATTTTCCAGGCAAGAGTACTGGAGTGGGGTGCCATCGCCTTCTCTGGGCAGAAGATGCACTTGGTTTTAAATACTGAATTGAGTAAATAATGCTCCCACATTTTCAGCATTAGGACTTGGTGGGGAATCAGTGGTAGGCATAGGCAAGGTGCAAGGTGCATGTGGAGGTGTTTTTCCCCAGGTGATCCTGATATCTTTAAAGAATCATCTGGATTTAACAAATAATGATCATGCTAGGCTAAGGAATAGGAATCACAGGATATGGTAACTACTATTCAAAATTAACACACCATAGCACAGAGGAAGAATAAAGGGGTGAGGGAAGAAATGACTTTTACTGCAAAGAAGAAAGGAGAGGAGACTCATTAGTGGCAAAACAAAGCCATAAGCCAGACTCCTCCAGAGGCACCAGAAGTTCAGAGCAATGAAAAAGGCGCTGGAGAGGTTAGTGCCATCTGTAAGTTTACATGTTGATAGCTTAGGGGGAAACAATTACAATTATTCAGAAATACTGATGAGAAAGTTCATAATTAAGAAAAGCAAGAATTAAATAGAATATAAATAGTTGGATATATTGTTCTCTGGTTTATTTCCTGATTTTTCTTTTGATCTACCATTTAGCATCATCCAGAAAGATTATGAAATCCAGGACCTGATGATTCAGTTTCTGATACACAACCTTCCCTGTGATTTTGTCCACATATTTTCCCTCCTCTGTGAATGGGGTTGCCAACTACACTCGCCAAGAAGTGACAGCCATCGACTGCTAGAATATTAAAGTCTGATGCCTATGACTGGGGTTCAATGAAAATACATCAGGGAAGATGAAACCCTTCCAATTCAGTTTCACATATTGCTCTGCAATTTTCAAAACCAAAGTACCTGGAGTCTTTATTGAAACACATTGCAATGTCCTATCACCCGTGTCTTTCAGAATGTGACCTGACATTGCCTTCTCCATTTCCCATTTTCTCAGTTAAATGCGAAGTATATTTGTAAATGATACTTATTTTTCTGTGAATCAGGTTTGTTGCTTTACCTCTGCCCTTTATTAATCCTTTTCTGTGAAGTAGATACAAAGGAACAATTGATGTAAGAAGCAGAAATTTCTACATTTTTGTCTGATGGTTGAAGAAATATCACCGATTTCTCTTGCTCATGGGTAAATACTGGAATATATATTTTCTCCTGGTACCTGAAAGCTATCCTACTCATATTGAAGCCTGTCTCCTCAGAAAGGGAAAGAGGCAAAGTTTTCCTGCCACTTATGCAAAGTTCTAGCAAATTCTGTCTGTATCTTTCCCTTCTATAGTTCTGAAAATGAGATGCTTGGGCAGCATGATGTGAAAGACTCTTGTGGTAATAGGTGAAGCATAGTCAGCTTTGAATGGTGCATAAAGGATTGATTTTGAATAATAAATTTGCAACTAACGATCTTTGTGTTTTGGCATAAATTACACACACTTTCTGAGCCTTAATTACTATTCTTAAGATAAGAATATTATTATGCATTCTAGAATGTGAGAATTAAAAGGAATTTAAGGAAATAATCCATGCACAGAACCCATTTCTAAGAAAAGTAAGAAACAGATAGGGGCCACTTAACGTATCTGGA
Source organism: Capra hircus (assembly GCF_001704415.2). Classification (NCBI taxonomy): domain Eukaryota; kingdom Metazoa; phylum Chordata; class Mammalia; order Artiodactyla; family Bovidae; genus Capra; species Capra hircus. The sequence continues at coordinate 16,394,542 of NC_030831.1, read as the reverse complement.
ATCCAAATCCCTTCATTATAGAATGAAAGTGTTCTCATAATACTGCACACTTTACTGGGCCTGGCACTAACCTTGTGCTTCATCAACAGTAGCTCATGGAGCATTCATTTCAATTCTGTGATGTTAAATCATGAATGTTTCCGACAGACTACGAAACAAGGCTCAGAGAAAGAAATTAGGTGCCCTAAGTTACACAACTGGCTGTTAGGGCTGAACCTCTGTGACTTCAGAGGGTCACTGTCACTCACTGAACACATTTTATAGGTGTTACTACCAAGTTAATAGTTGAATAATACATGCGTTTTGGTGAAACACTGTTTAGGATGAAGGAGATAGATTCATGCTATATAAACACTGAAATATTTAAGAACATTACTGGAAAATTAATCTAAAATTTTAGATGTCGGAAATTATCTTATGCAAAGGTGAAAGCTTAGTTTCCAAGAAAATCTGAATATTCAGAAGGTCTACTTAATTGATGCTGTTGTGAATTGAAACTTTTTTTCAGCATGCATTTTTTTCTGCATCTGGTTTATTTCAGTATGACATGATAACATATACAAAAGTCCTTTGAAAAGTACAAAGGCTTATGTTTGTTTCAGTTAAATCAATGGCTCACTTGCCAGAAGGTAATTTTAAATCATTTCAGTTCTTTCTTTTCATTCCTAAAGAAAAAAGGATAAGGGAAGGGAGGATTTTTTTTTTTTTTTTTTTTTTTAAGCAAAGGTTCTTAGCAGGGAGGAAAACAGTTTCAATGCTTTTAATTCTGCAGAAGGGAAACAACTTATAGCCTCCTCAGGCCCTTGCTTGTACAGTTGTGTATAAAGTAAGATAGCAGATTAGAAACACAGAAGGTATGCTGATAAATGTGAAGAGTTACTGGTGATAACAATCAGCCGAGGGAGATGGTAGAGCTACTAGCATGGAATAGAAGTTCTATGGAATTCAGAACACAGGACTATCCTCAGAGGATTGGTATACAGACTTGAACCGCCTAGAACCATGATTTGTGTTCCTGAAGATGACTGAGACAGCGAAAAAGCATGAAACTATACTTACAGTCACTATTTAGAAGGCAAACTCTTACTAAAAATAAGTTCCCTTTCAAATTTTGACATGTTTCCTTTTACGCTTTGTATAAAGAATAATCTTAATTGTTTGAAAAAATAATATCATGAATGAAACCTGTGTTATTACAGCTTGATAAGCATATGACTGAGTCTATGGCAGATGATTGACTTACTGCCTGAGATAAAATGTTGCAACATGTAGGCACCTTTCAACAGAGTGATTGAATGTGTCTACAAATAGCAATCCCTACTGGAGATCAGGAATAAAAGTTGTTGATTAGCAAGTACTCTCTTCAACAAGGAAGTGGTGACCAACACTGTCATCACAACAGATGGGTTCATATAACTCAGTTGCCTACTAATTCAGTCGTAATATTGATCAACTTCATTAGAGAAAAATCAAATTATTTGGCATCATTTAAACCAAGCAACTAGTGTATAGTGTGATTGTGTACCCTTCAAAATTGTAGCAAGCCTAAAAAGATTGAGAACCTAGAATGTAGAGAAACAGAGAGAAATCATAGGTATGATGTGATTTGATTAAAAGCTTATTTCAGTCTAGTGATCTTATCTGGTCTCATTATTTCAAATATCACCCACATGCTGACAACTTGTTTTTCTAGCCCGTCTTTTCTCCCGTCTTGCCTCCAATAATCTGCTGCTGCTGCTAAGTCACTTCAGTCATGTCTGACTCTATGCAACCCCATAGACAGAAGCCCACCAGGCTCCCCCATCTCTGGGATTCTCCAGGCAAGAACACTGCAGTGGGTTGCCATTTCCTTCTCCAATGCATGAAAGTGAAAAGTGAAAGTGAAGTCGCTCAGTCGTGTCTGACTCTTCGCAACCCCATGGGCTACAGCCTTCCAGGCTTCTCCGTCCATGGGATTTTCCAGACAAGAGTACTGGAGGGGGTTGCCATTGCCTTCTCTGTGGGTATACTCTAGACATATATAAAATGGGGATGGATAGGGGCTGAGTTACTCTTTAAGGATGGTCAAAATTCAGTAAAGGAGAGAGGAGATGCACACACATACACCAGCACACAGTTATACAAGAGTGTAGCATAGACCAACCAAGAGAAAAAAGAAAGTCACAGCACAATTATAATAAATGGAGATCTTATTTCTCAGTGGGCAAATATGATAGAAGAAAATGAATGAGAAATTCTTCACTGTCTCTCTGAAGAGTCCTGATTAGACACAAAAACAGGGGAGCTAAACATTTCAGCTTAATGGCTTTAGGAATTTTCAGATTTCAAGTGTCCCAAAGTTCTGACTGATAAATAACCTTCTGGGACTACTACATTTTTGTACGCAATTACCCAGTCTTCAATATAAGGAGACAGGAATTGAAATGCACCTTCAGAATTTGGGGGCAGTTTGTACAATTTATATGCTAAGCCAAGGTCCAGTTCAAGAATTAGCCAGAGTCTTCTATCACCATCCCCTACCCCTACCTTGGCCTGTTCCTCATTATATTCAAGTGGCTACAGTTTATATTATTGCAGTCCACATTATCTTCATCTAAATCTTTCCCAGTGGCAATAAGCTTAGAGGCAATAGGATAGCAGGACTTTTCCTTTACATCTCCTCTTTACCCCTAATCTTTGCATTGCAAGAACAAGCATGAAAAAATAAGAAAATTTCCAAAGATAGTCTAAAAATCCCAAAAGGTAAGATATAACCATCTGGAGTACAACAAGCACATCATATTTTCTTTCTTTAGCAAGACAGTTCCAATTTTCATGGACGGCATCCCAGTAGGCAGAGATCTACTAGCTGTTTGTAACTCCTTAAAAATTTTTTTAAATAAAAAAATAAAGCCTCGATGTTTCTTTAATGTCACAGTCTGCATTATAAGCAGAGAGTTGGCACATCTCTCATTTTATTCATTCTAATTACAATTGCCTTGTCACTGAGATGCCAACCTGACGAAGAGCAAATCAGGTAGCAAATCCCCAGGGGCCTCTTAGTAAAAGGAAGGCTGTCTCCAGTGGAATCAATGTGACAATTTCTTCTTCCCTTCTTCAAAGCTGAGAGTCCCCCTGGACATATTCACATTTGATTATTTTCATTAGGCACTCTGTCTTCAACTGCTTGATTAGCATCTCACTCACCTAAGAAATTAGGCTAAAGTGTGTGACCATTAAAAGGAAAGAAAAGCGTGTGCATGGGTGTCTGTGAGGCACACCTATAAATACCGTTTTCTTAACTGGGCACCGAGTTGGCACCAGTTCCACTGTACAAGGGCCACCCTGTGTATTTGTGTGTGTGTATGTGTGTATTGTCATTTATGTTTTTAGAAAGTGATCTTTTTATACATCTCAAATATGAAGTCAGAAGTTTGAAAACTGTAAGCAAAGATGTACAAGTTAGTGCCATAGGCATCTGATTTCCCTCTTTTCTGACTTTGTAGCAGCTGTGCTTAGAGACAAGACAATTATGCCTACTGCTTCTAAAAATATTTCATATCAAACAATTTTCTCTGATAAAACACATTTCTATAGACTGTCACAATTAACATCAGATGGGAATTAATATATCAAATTAAAGCTATTCTGTGAATATTGCCAGGATAGTCTTCTCTTAGTCCATAACCAGTCCTTGTCTGTGGTTGATCAATAACGCAGGGAATAAGATAGAAAAGACACATAAGAAACAGAATTCTGCCCTCAGAATCATTCCTCCTACATCTTCCCTGATGTTTTCCTTAAATACTACTTTGGTCAATAGGATAATGATTCTTAAAATTTGGTATATATAATAAGCAGGTATCTGGGCACTGGTCCAGCTATTCCACTCTACTATAGGTGAGATATAGCCCCCATATCTGGATTTTAATAAGAAACAGGGGTGATTATATTAGAAACACTACCACAGTTATTGTCACAGTTCCAAAATTTCATAATGATAATGTGTGTGTCATAAAATTGTTCCATGGCTCAAGTAGGGTACATTCTTAATTATGATGTATGTGAGCTCTTCCCATGTAATTTTTTAAAAAAGGATTGGTTATTAACATTTTCTATTTGCTACACAGCTTCCCATATATAAGTGCTCAGTAAATACTTTCTACTATGAACTGATTTAATGCAGAAACCACAGCCATTTGCATGTGTCTTCTTTCTAGAAGCTAGTTTCCTTTCCCAACACATAGGCCATATTGCATTAGAATTCTAAATTATTTCAGAAAAGCATTCATCTCTTCAAGGAAATTGGTCATGGATGACTAGCTCTCACATGAGACTAGATTTCTCAGCTACATCTCTAGTTTAGACTAGGTGAAATAATTCAACGTTTCTGTCCAATGCATCGTTGATAGTCCGGCTCCTTCACTCATGACCACCTGAGCTGCCCAAGCTGAAAAAATACACCTTTTCCTAGAACTAGAAAATCAGCCAACAAGAACAGAGTTATATCAGCTAGGATATAAACAGAATACTGAAGCTCTGGACCTTCATGTCAAAAAATAAGTTCATATTCCCCTTCATGCTAAGAGACCAGCAAACTGAATCATCAGTCTTTCATGTGACAATTCTGTGCCTGACGCGTTAGTGCTTCAGGGAATGAAGAGCAGTGAGTTATTGCCTTTGCCCTCAAGTATCTTGCAGTTTAATTTGGGAGACAGATGATACATATGTATAAAATAAATTTAGAATAAATATTTAAACAACACAATGATAGAAGGGCACTAATCATGTTATTAATTTCCAAGGGGCAATAATGTTCTTCTAGAAACATTTAAGAGAGAAAGAAACCGTTTTCAAATGGGGTGATCTGAAAAACCTTCAAGATTGAGGTCGGTCTGACTGATTGGAAAAAGTTTGAAAAGGTTTGAATATAAAAGATCTTTGTCAGCCAGAGTAGAAATGAGCCTAGTCAGAAAGGTAAGGAAGGCAAAGCTAGCCTTCTTTCCTCCTTTGTCCCTATGCTAAATTGGCACTAATTTAAAGAGCTGCCAGCTAACCCATCACATTAGAGCTGCCTTCTCTGACCCCACCAACTGACAGATTTCAAGTCATGCATTCACATGTTTCCTAACTCTTACCCAAACTTTTATTTGTATACCATTTTGTACTTGACTGTTCCATTGCATATTGTGCATTTTTTATGTTTGTGCTTCCCCTTCTTCTCACTGAAACTTCTCTACTGTATTTCATTTTCGTGGTGTCAACTAGCATATCAATTAATTAATCTTTACATAAATAGCAAATGAGAAACTTAAGGGAAGTCTGGATAGCTGATCAGATGCACAATAAGTTTAGGACAAAAAGACAAAAAGAGTATACTTTTCAGAGAGACTGAGAGAGAAGTTTCAAGTTACATGAGGTATGGCCTATGACTAAATTAAAGTAAATTCTTGTCAGCTTGAGATGTACACTCAAATCTAAGCAGGGTTTAAGTTCTATTGTTCCTTTCACCAAATTTCTAGATTTTTCCATATTCTACAAACAAACAGGCACATTTTGTGTAGAGGGACTAAGATGCATCTTACCCAAAATGACTATATCTTCCCATTATTTATGAAGGAATGGTCCTTTGAGCCTTTCTAACAAGATTCCACCCTATTGCTCCCAACTGCAATGCCATTGCTCAGTTGTCAATTAAGTTAGCTTTATTAATAATTCTCCTCACTCACTTTGTATTTTTCTCTGTTTGGCCTTTGACTCAAATGCTCTTTTGATATGCCCAAAGCTATTCCTCCAGACCCAGATGGAGCTCAGAGATTGTTCTAGACATTGCTGATTCTTCTCATTTCCACAGCTGCAGATGCAGAGGCATAGGCATTAAGCATGTGAGACTGATTTGATTGCATGTGTACCATGTATGTGAATTACTGCAGAGTGTTAGGAAAGCCATTATTTATTGTTGTTCAGTAGCTCAGTCATGTCTGACTCTTTGCAACCCCATGGAGTGCAACATGACAGGCTTCCCTGTCCTTCATTATCTCCTGAAGCTTGCTTAATCTCATGTAGACTGAATCAGTGATGCCATCCAGCCATCTCATCCTCTGTCATCTCCTTCATCTCCTGCCTTCAATCTTTCCCAGCATCAGGGACTTTTCCAGTGAGTTGGCTTTTAGTATCAAGAGGCCAAAATGTTGGAGCTTCAGCCTCAGAATCAGTCCCTCCAATGAATATTCAGGATTGATTTCCTTTAGAATTGGCTGGTTTGATCTGTTTTCAGGCCAAGAGACTCTCAAGTCTTCTCCACCACCACAAATCAAAAGCATCAATTCTTCTTAAATAAAACAATTAAGTTTTTTATTTAAGTTTGTACTATTTGAAGAAAGGTAGACTTTTGGTCTGAGGAGTTGGAATTAGTTTGTTGTGAATCCCATAGTCTTAGGGGCTGGAGGGGGCCAACCTCAGTGGGGCATCCAGTGTGTTTTTATAGGTCAACACAAGAGTTAGCAGAGGTAAGAAAGGAGCTTTCTCATCAAGACTGCCTAATTGAATTGATTCTTCCCAAATAAAGACTTTTCCACAGCAGGGGGTAAATCATATCTCAGATGTCCTTTTCTCCTCCAGAATAAATACATGAGTTGCACATACTTGTGCAGTTTAGGTTATGTGTACAATGCAGACAGACATTTACAAACCACTGTCCTTTGCAGAGATGGACGCTTGTCTATCCCTATAAGGAGGGAGTGATTGTACATAGATGAGCCTCAACATTTTAGAAACCATAGACAAAGAAAGTTCTCTATTTTTCAAATTACTTCCAGTTTCAGTTTAATAGTAGGTGAAGCAGTTCAGTCTGCTTGGGCCTAAGAAAATAGAAACTCATTTGTGGCAGTTAGTAGATGACTCTTGTGATCAAGAGATGGCTGCAAAGCTACATTGCCCCTCAGGTAACCATCCAAATATTGGAAATGTGCTCCAACTGTGAGCACCATGTTTATAAGTGAAACTCAAGTGTGACTCAAAGCTCATATAAATCAATCACTATTAAAGCCTTTTGGAATGCAGCTCTCTTTTCCTCAGCTCTTCATATCAAATACCAATGAGTATGTCATATATTATTATTACCTGGAAGCTTAAAAGAATGGAGATACCAACAGCATTTAGATAGGCACCAGAAACAGAAATGAGACTAAAGTGAGTGCAAACAAACCTGACCAAATGGTAGCTGTGTCTATTCAGGCATCCTTAACCATGTCTTACATTGTAAAGTAAAAAATAAATAATTAAAACTGGGAAAAGAAGAACAACAACAACAACTATTAACTCAGTTAAATAATAAATGCACTCATAGCTGATGAGGAAATAAAGGGGATCAAATGAGAAGGGAGGTGTGAAAAAATGGAACACTTTCCATGCTTAGAATGGTACTCTTGGGGATCAATACATTTAGGGGGAAAAAACTGGAAGGGAGTTATAGATACAGACACCTGCAGAACTGACTTAATCCCAAACTAGAGACACCAAAGAAAGAGTGGGAAGTTTTCTCACATGGAAGGAATTCATGTAAAATTTAATTGAGACCTAGAAAATGGGCCTCGAATAGGAATGATTCCCTGATAATGCCAGAAATGACACAAAATGTATTAAAATAATTTATTGGGTCCAGTTGTACTTGATCAAATGATTAACGGTATTCCATCTGCTTTCTAAATATCCCCACCTTCCACTAATTCCTCTGAAATTTTGCCATTTCAGTCAAGCTGAAATTTATTAGCACCCACTTACTATGATTTACATTCTGAATGATTTGCACGCCTCTTTCCGGGGCTATTTGCATGCCTTTATTAGGAATGCAGTTTATTTGGGGGCACATTTGATTTATAAGCATTTGGCAAGTCTGCCCTTCTATTCTTTCTTCTTTTTGATTTATGCAAGGGGAGAATTATGTTCCTGGGGCTCATTCATTCCCTAGAAAATTAATTTTTTTTAACTGAAATCTTCCATTTGGTTGAAAAAAAATTGCAGCAAATTAGACTAACTCTATTTTTCTTGGCTACAACAAAAATCACTAGTTAGAATCAGGACTTCCTTTTGATAACATTTTAAACTAGATGAAGTTTATATACAGTGGCTGTGGGCTCAACATTCTATGCCTATCATCTCCTATTTTATACACCAAAATATATACATATCACTTAAAGTAAATATTCCCATATTTGGATCCACACCCCCTAATTTTTTCTCTCTCCTCCTCTTCAACTTTTAGAGGACTGTAGCTCACTGCCTGCCCTTAAATGTCAAGAAGAAAATGATCTAATAAAATTGTACCACCAGAGTGAGAATGATACCCACCTCCATGAGGCACTGGGATTTGAAATGGAATGGTTGGAGAAACAATGCCTCAATTATAACTTCATAATTTATAATGAGCCATTCATATACATTATGTAATTTGATCCTTAAAACATTTTTCAAGATAATTATTATATATATTTCAGTTTTACATATGGAAAATATGAGTCTGGATAAAAGAAGTAATTTAGGAGAAGACTGTGGACAGTGGATGTCCCAAGCCTGGTCACCTATCATTGAACTCCCTAGATTCTCACTTGAGCACTGGGTCCTTAGTGAGTACTAAGGGACAGCAAACTAATAGTGGAATTTTGTTTCTAGAGCAGACTCTGAGATGCATTTTCTCCTGGGTCAGGCAGCTTTCTTATATCTTTCAAATCTAATTACCTGGGTGGCTTCCTCTTCTGTGTAAAAGTAAGGGAAGAAGAGGAGAAAAAAAAAGTGTTTGAAAAGGGTTGAATGCAACTGCAGGGGAGTCTAATTTAGGAGGTGATCTCACGAGGGCTCATGCCCACACCAAAAAGTCCACAGCAGGTCATTCTTGTCAGGTTCTCCAGCCAGCTCATTTCCATTTTTAGTCTACAGCTGCTCAGTGACCTTGTCTTGTGGCACAGCCGGACAATTTTACCAGAGAAACAGAAGCCATAATAGCCTAATTATACAATTACACATTCACTTAACCTCTAGAGAGCTTAAGATTTTTCTGAGTACCAAAGAAGTCGTTGGCTGAAACTCACTTTGAAAGATTGTCTCAGAAATAAAAAACTTTGTTCATATGTGGAACATAAAATTATAAGCAGCGTTGTGCTAATAGACATAGTGAGAAAAATAAAATTACTGAAGCTATTGAAAATTCACAGTAATATAGCCAGATTTAGAAATTTATAATCAAGTTTTCAATATTTAGCAGTGTAAGACTCTTAATAATAGAACTGTGTCCAAACATTTTCTTATTTGAGCAAGTCATCATAAGGACTGTCATCTTTTCTCTATGCTTTATTTTTGCCCTTGTTTAATATCAAGAATAAGAAAGGCTAAGGAAGAGTGGTGGCTCCTGGCGGGGCGGGGGAGGGGGAGTGAAAAATAAAAAGAGGAAAAGAAACCGTATTCTATAAAGCACTTCCTTCCTGCTTTTGTCTATCTTAAAATTGATGAATTCATGATTAGTTGCCAATTTTCTTTCTTGTTAGTACTGGCGTGTGCTTATATTCAAAGCTGAATGTGGAAACTTTTTCTGTAAAGAGTCAGATAGTAAATATAGTAGGTTTTGCAAACGATGTATTCTGTCTCAGTTCTTGACTTGTTTCTGCAGTTGTGACACAAAATTAGCCTTGGAAAATATGTAAATGTATGGACATGATTGTGTTCCTATAAAATTTATTTATATAAAAAAAAATTCAACAGCCTGTTTATGATCCATAGACCATATTTTGCCATCTCCTGTTCTATAGAGTCCACAGGATATCAGAAGGTATGCTAATGTATGTGAGAGGAAGGTAGGCTGTTGTTTCTTTTCCATTATGTCCATTTTCAAAGTTGTTATAATAAAGGTAGGGAGTTTAACAAGTTTAGTATTTTTCACAGTAAATCTGACTTTTAGTATAAAAATGCCTCATTATTATAATGTAAAACTAAGAAACATAATTTTACTGAGCAAATCACAAATATCCTTAACAACCTCAAGAAAGAACTCATTTTTTTTTGCAGTGTCATTTTCTTCCCCATATATTTATTTATTTTTTCCAATGTTTCTTTTTTTATTTTCTTATTTTTATTTTTACTTTATTTTACTTTACAATACTGTATTGGTTTTGCCATACATTGACATGAATCTGCCACAGGTATACATGAGTTCAATGGAGTATTACTCAGCCATTAAAAATAATAGATTTGAATCAGCTCTAATGAGATCGAGGAAACTGGAGCTCATTATACAGAGTGAAGTAAGCCAGAAAGAAAAACCCCAATACAGTATACTAACACATATATATGAAATTTAGAAAGATGGTAATGATAACCCTGTATATGAGACAGCAAAAGAGACACAGATGTATAGAATGGACTTTTATAGAACGGACTTTTGGACTCTGAGGGAGAGGGAGAGGGTGGGATGATTTGGGAGAATGGCACTGAAACATGTATACTATCATGTAAGAAATTAATCGCCAGTCTATGTTCGATACAGGATACAGGATGCTTGGGGCTGGTGCACGGGGATGATCCAGAGAGATGATATGGGGCGAAAGGTGGGAGGGGGGTTCAGGATTGCATTGTGCCATTTTACTTGATGAAAATTTAGGCACTGTAATGCATTTCTGATATTGCTATGAACAAACACAAATCTCTGCCTTTATAAAATTCTCTTCCTTGTTGTACCCTGCATTCACAAGGCTTTTTGCTCATGCTTTTGCTTCTGTGCTTTGGTAATCCTCCTCACATAGAATGTACTTTTCTCTTTTTGCTAGATCCATTTTAATACTTCAGGGCTAATCTATATCCCACATTTCCCCTAAAGCACAGTTCGCTACCTAAACTGTCCATTCCATGTTTCTCTTCCCTCACTATCTTCAAATCTAGCTCAAGCCCCTTGTTCACATGGTCTCAAGGTGTTCACCAGTGTCTTCATGTATTTTCATAAGTAGTTTTTTGTACGGAGAGAAAACATTCTCATTTTAACTCATCTATTTCCCTGGTAAAAGTGAATTCTGTAGAGTAGTTCCACACCTATTATATTTCACGTAACAGTGACCATCTGTGAGATGACTGAACAGAATATAAGATTAAATTTGGAGCTCAAGACACTGGTGATTATTGCTACAGTGTTGTTTGCAACTTTTTTCCATTAGTTGGCTTACATAGAGGTCAAACTATAATTTCTATCTCATTGTACAAAGTCCTAATCATTTCAGCTAATTTACCCTATTCTTGGAAATGAGCTTGGAGATATATATATATATATATATATATATATATATATATATATATAACTAGCACTGATATCACCTCTACTTTACAATTTCAGAGATAAAAGCTAAGGAATTTTAAAGAACAAACCCAAATGGCATAAGTGTCACTTTTCTTGTAGCTTACCTACGATGCCATATGGTCATTCAAGTGTGGCTTCTGGTGGACACGATGCCACTTTGAAGATAAATGTGATCCTTATTCTCAGAATTAAATGATAAAGGATAAAATTTCCTCCTAGAAATAAACTGACACAGGAAAAAACAAACATACAGAAATGCCAAAACACTCTTGCTGTAATGAGTGTAACCAAAACAGGTGCTTCCTCATGGGCACTTTGCAAAATACACAGCCTATTTGAAAATGCTCATTACATTCCCTTAATGTCTCTACCCTCATTCCTTGATAATTAAGGAATCAAATTCATGGTGATGATAACAGGGCTCCATGCCTCAAGTGACCATCCCCCATATGCTCCTCATTCCTCACCTGAAGCTATCATCTTCCTTTTAGGCCATTGCCTGAGACAGCTGGAATGCTGAATGAAATCTCATAAATACGAGGTTTCAAAATGCTGCCAAATGATTGCAAAAACTGTAATGGGCTGTTGGGGGGAGGGGGTGTCTAACTCCTGGGGTTTTGGCTTCTTTTACTTTAATGGAGATGTCTTTTCAGGTTTGGTGCTTCGATCACATCTTCACAAGTTTACAAACTACAAACTAGTTTTCTTTTTGAGGATTAGGGAAAAAAAAGTCAGATTTTCTCATATTTACAACCTCTCTCTTCATTTCAGTTTAGTTGCTCAGTCGTGTCCAACTCTTTGCAACCCCAAGGACTGCAGCACACTAGGCCTTCCTGTCCCTCACCAATTCCTGGAGTTTACTCAAACTCATGCCCATTGAGTCCGTGATGCTATCCAACCATCTCATCCTTTGTAGTCCCCTTCTTCTACCACCTTCAATCTTTCTCAGCATCAGGGTCTTTTCAAATGAGTCAGCTTTTTGCATCAGGTGGCTAAAGTACTAGAGTTTCAGCTTCAGCATCAGCCCTTCCAATGAACACCTAGGACTAATATCCTTTAGGATGGACTTGGTGGATCTCCTTGCCATTCAAGGGACTCTCAAGAGTCTTCTCCAACACCACAGTAAAAAAGCATCAATTCTTCAGCGCTCAGTTTTCTTTATAGTCCAACTCTCACATCCATACATGACCACTGGGAAAAATATAGCCTTGACTAAACAGACCTTTGTTGGCAAAGTATTGTCCCTGTTTTTTAATATGCTGCCTAGGTTGGACATAGCTTTTGTTCCAAGGACCAAGTGTCTTTTAATTTCATGACTATAGTCACCATCTGCCGTGATTTTGGAGCCCCAAGAAAGAAAATCTGCCACTGGTTTTCACTGTTTCCCCATCTATTTGGAGTTAAGTGATGGGACCAGATGCCATGATCTTTGTTTTCTGAATGTTGAGCTTTAAGCCAACTTTTTCACTCTCCTCTTTCATGTTCATCAAGAGGCTCTTCACTTCTTCTTCACTTTCTGCGATAAGGATGGTGTCATCTGCATATCTGAGGTTATTGATATTTCTCCCAGCAATCTAGATTCCAGCTTGTGCTTCATGCAGCCCAGCATTTCTCATGATGTATTCTGCATATAAGTTAAATGAATAAGCAGGGTGACAATATACAGCCTGGATGTGCTCCTTTTCTTATCAATGTCCAGCTCTAACTTCCTTCCTGACCTGCAAACAGATTTCTCAAGAGGCAGTCAGGTGGTCTGGTATTCCCATCTCTTGAAGTATTTTCCACAGTTTGTTGTGATCCACACAGTCAAAGGCTTTGGCATAGCCAATAACACAAAAATAGATATTTTTCTGGAACTCTCTTGCTGTTTCAATGACCCAGTGGATATTGGAAATTTGATCTCTAGTTCCTCTTTCTTTTCTAAAGCCAGCTTGAACATCTGGTAGTTCATGGTTCATGTATTGTTGAAGCCTGGCTTGGAGAATTTTGAGCATTACTGTACTAGCATGTGAGATGATCGCAACTGTGTGGTAGTTTGAGCATTCTTTGGCATTGCCTTTCTTAGGGATTGGACTTTAAGCCTGATAATAAAGGAAGCTTGGGTCTCATCCATTTTATCTTTTTTGATATATGTAAAAATATAATGATTATTTTATATGGCTAATAACTATGATCAAGTGGACAAATGATAAAATCTCACAAATATTTCCTGCTAAAAATGGGGGAGGGAAGGAATTTGGGGTATATTTTTTAAGTCTGGTAGCATGTCTGGAGGTATGGTAAGGGACAGCTGGAGAATGTTCAGAGGGGAATCCTGATGTACAATATAAAAGAAAAAGAAGAATGACATATACAACATATATAAGGGAAATCATTGTGGCAAGAGAAAGGCAAACTATTAGAAGCCATAGAACAGTAGGAAAAAGGCATTCTTAATTGAGCAGACAGTGACTATAGTTATACATCCCTAACCAACAAGCTATGCAGACTTGACTAAGTATTTTAAACAGTTCTGTAGTTTTTTATCTTTATCTGTCACATAGGAATAGTCATAATAACCCATGTGTGAAAAATAGAGACTGTTGGTGCCACACACCACTGGTTATTTCTTAAGAGCCATCCCACATATCTTCTTCCTTCATAAAGATCTCAAACCTTAATTAAATATTGGGTGAGCACGGAGTCGCTGGCACTTTCTACTATTCTAGGATGACAGGTTATCTTAAGCAATCTTCATAATTTATTCTGATTGCCCACTCTGAGTTCATTCAAGGGTATACAACACAGCCAAACCTGGTCAATGATATTGGAGGAAACATCAACTGGGAAATTTCTGGAAAAGCCTTCTGCCCAAGGTAATGCAGTTGTAGGGGACTGAGCCAATATTCAAGCCCAGGAAATTTTACTTGGTCTTTTGCGCAGTGAATAGCAGGCACCAAGAGGTTATTTTCATCAAGGATATATAGTGTCACCCTGTTTACTTAACTTATATGCAGAATACATCATGTGAAATGCCAGTCTGGATGAAGCACAAGCTGGAATCAAAATTGCCAGGAGAAAAGTCAATAACCTCAGATAAACAGATGGCACTACCCCTATGGCAGAAAGCAAAGAAAAACTAAAGAGCCTCTTGATGAAAATGAAAGAGGAGAGTGAAAAAGCTGGCTTAAAACTCAACATTCAAAAAAAAGAAGATCTTGGCATCCTGTCCCATCACTTTATAGCAAATAGATGGGGAAATAATAGAAACAGTGAGAGACTTTATTTATTTATTTATTTATTTATTTGTTTGTTTGTTTATTTATTTATTTATTTTGAGTTCCAAAATCACTGAAGATAGTGATTACTGTCATGAAATTAATAGACACTTGCTCCTTGGAAGAGAAGTTATGACCGACCTAGACAGCATATTAAAAAGTAGAGACATTACTTTGTCAACAAAGATCCGTCTAGTCAAAGGTATGTTTTTCCAGTAGTCATGGATCAGTATGAGAGTTGGACTATAAAGAAAGCTGAACACCGAAGAATTGATGCTTATGAACTGTCATGTTGGAGAAGACTCTTGAGAGTCCCTTGGACTGCATGGAGATCAAACCAATCAATCCTAAAGGAAATCAGCCCTGAATTGGAAGGACTGATGTTGAAGCTGAAACACCAAAACTTAAGCCACCTGATGCAAAGAACTGACTCATTTGAAAAGACCCTGATCATGGGAAAGATTGAAGGCAGGAGGAGAAGGGGATGACAGAGGATGAGATGGTTGGATGGTATCACCAGCTCAATAGACATGAGTTTGAACAAGCTCTGGGAATTGGTGATGGACAGGGAAGTTTGACGTGTTTCAGTCCATGGGATCACAAGGAGTTGAACATGACTGAGTGGCTGAACTGAACTAAACTGAACTGGAGAGGTTATTTCTCTCTGATTGTACAAAAAGCATTCTCAAATTGTAAGAAAAAATACGTTGGAATGTTCATTAAATGCAGATTCCAAGCTCTATTTTTATTTTATTATTAAACAATCTGGTTATTTCATGATGCAGGTGACCTCGAGTTCACACCATGAGATGCACTCCTTTAGAGGATTCACTAATTCTTGTACTGTGAAAGGAGTTGAGGGATGTGCAGCTCATTAACCTTGATGTATACAGTGGTTTATTCAGTCTGGGAAATTGTACTGTTTATCTTAAGTCCATGGAGGTAAGTGTATGGTTTTTAAATAGTCTGTTTGGTTAATAATGTGAGATTTCTTTCCCTTGTTTAGATAGTATATGTACCAGCTGCTTATTATTTATATTGGAATGTGCTTAATGTACTAGGGTAGTCATTAAGAATGCTAAATTCATTGTCTTTTTCTTCTAGAACAGTGTTGCCCAGTAGAATTTTGTGAAATATTAGAAATATTCTATGTCTCCCAATGCAGGAGACATAGGCGACTTGAGTTCTACTGCTTTTTTGAGAAGATCCTCAAGTAGGAAATGACAACCCACTCTGATAATTTTTGCCTGGACAATCCCGTGGACAGAGGCACCTAGGCTACAGTCCATGGGGTCACAAAAAGTGACTGAGTGACTGAGCCCTCATGCACAGAAATTCTCTATATCCGTGGTGTCCAATACTAGAAGTTAGCCACATGTGGCTTCTATACACAGAAAATGCGCTTGCTTCAACTGAGGAATTAAATTTATAAATTTCATTTAATTATTACTTATTTACATTTAAAACCCATTGCAGTTAATGGCTATAATATGCAGCTTTAGAATATGGTGTATATATGTACAGGCAGGTTTTTTAGAAACTTGGAAAATTATTTTATCTTGCTGACAACTCTAGTTTGTAGAATGGTCTGTGCCTTGAATCTCACTTCTCTTGAGAATATCACACACGATTCTAAGCTATTATCTTTGTCAAGGTTAGGGAATCATCTTCATAGTCTTTCCATTCCCAGGCTGCCCCATCTCTAGGAAGCAATGCAACTTCAAAGTCAGACACATTCATGGAAGGCCGCCTCATGGAGTCCTGACAAAAAATAGCCTAGTATCCTGATGAGCCAGCAGAATGCTCCCAAGACAGGACCCACCTTTACTGAGAGATAGACTCATACTCATTCATTATTCTGAAAGATTAGGTACCAAATACCTCATTAGAGAAAGTACAAGCTGAAAAACAGGTAACAGCTGGAGAAAAGGGGAAAAAAGCAATTTGTAGATGAGAATGTTGGGAGGGTAGGAACTAATCGGTTCTGCTCTGAATGGGGCTGCCTTTCTTTCCTAATCATCCAGGGCTGCATTTTACTAAGAACTGGTGCCCATGAGCTTCCAGATTCCTGCTGCAGTAGCCAGGTAGTGCTCACCATTAAAGTCCTAATGGAATTAGTAGGAATGCTCAATAAATCACATGCTGGTTTCTTCCATTTGAATGAAAATAGACTGGCACAAGTGATTGATTAAAATTGACAAAGCCATATGGGTTCCAATCATATTCCTTTTGTTCATGCTATCAAACAATTCAAATTGTATCCTTCTTCAATTTCAGCATTAAGATTTTTGTTATACTTTTTTTTTCCCCCTCTATAAGAGCTTGGGGGGGGGTAGTTTTATAGAAAATGGCAAAATTTTGATACTTAAGTCCAATTGGCTGTGTGATCTTGGGAAATTATTTAACTTTTAAGTCTCTGTTTCATCTATAAAATAGCATCTTCCTTATAGGTGTAACATTCAACAGTATCTGGCTTTAAAGAATGAAGTTATCACCAATAATGCAGTTTCTACAAACCCACAAAGCATTTCCAGTCTTATACACTTACAATCCTACTAGAACTCTCTCATATTTATGAATGTAATGTGGCCTATTGTTTCAAATTTAGTTAGTTACAGCTAGACTGTAAGCTCTCCAAAGGCAGATACAAGTTGTAACTGTGGGAGACCCTCAGTTGCATATATATATATATATGCAAGCTGCTAATTAGAGAAAGGAATTGTCTCAAAACTCAGAGAATGGCACCAGGCTCCTCACCCACCACATGCATTTTGAGGTAGCATTGGCCAAGGTGAATCATCCCATAAAACAATTGTCATGAATCTTGAAGAAAGGCAGGTTTCCAAGCAAATACATAGTTTCATTAACATAGCTTAAGAGAACATTTCCATGAATAAAACACACTAGTTTGCTGAGCCATTATCCTTTCTCAGTCTTAGGCAGAACTGACTGAAGAAAGACAAAGCCTAATGTTAATACATAGCTTATTAACATAGCTTAAGAAAAGCATTGCCATAAGAAAAACACACTGGTTAACTCAAAGTTTGAGAAAAGTTGAGTTCAGGTGGAACCAGGTATCATCATGACAACACAAAGTTTTAAAGAAAACCTCCTCAACAAATGTCTCACACTTGTAGTTTGTTTCCTCCTGCCGCTTAAAAGAGAGAGAGAAAATCTGACACTTGCAGCCTATTTCCTGCACTTGGGGATCCCTTACCTTCCTACCTGATACTCTCTCAATTGGAAGGTACGGAAAACAATGCACAGATCTAACACCGGATTAATGCCCCACCTGCTTAGGACTAACTAACTCAGGGTCTGGTGCAGGAGAGCGCCTAGAGGTGGAAAATGTTCCCGAGAATCTCAGCTGTGAGTTGCTGGATAAAACAGATTCAAAGGAAACTGTGTAAAGTGCATGTTATCCTTAAGCAATGAATAAGGGTCTCCTGGGTACCTACCTCCTGTCCTTTAGCTGACCTTTACCTTTTATAAAGGTTAGCTCATGTGTAGTTGGCTGTCCACATAAGAGAGACTGAACAATGTCCCGCTGGCAGGATCATGTAGCATGGCTGCTAAAATTGTAATTGTGGGGACAAAGTGGTACTCAGGACCAGGAGAACATCCACTCGCAGAATGCTAGTGAGGCCGATAGACGTCACTGCTATCCAAAATTTGTCTGATTTCCAATATACCCTGGAAACCCCACAGACTGAGTCCTAGAGTTTCAACCTGACCTCTCTCCTACCTCCAAACAACCTGGTCTATGTTTTTGAACATCTTTCTTCTCTAAATGCTCACTCTGTGATGTGCTTTCATTCTGATTTCCCTTTCTGCTTTTCCATTTATTTCCCTCCAAGACTACAGGAGTTTGAAAAAAAGCTTGCCTGTTCTTAACTCCCATTCCCAAGTGCTAAAATTTGCTGAATCTTCTAATTATAATATTGTCTGGAATTATCAGAGTGTTAGGTAGTTAGAATAGGGAAAAGGAGTCCAAAATGGCAGTGGCTAGAAGACAAGGAAAGGAAAAGCTCACTAGAATAGAACAGAAGAAGGTCAAAGGAAGGTCTGAGGACCAGAATGAGGATTTCAGGTGGAACATCACTCCTAACTAAGCCCAATTTGCATAGGAAAGGCCCAGGTGGAAGAAAAAAACATATAAAAAAGGAGCCAAAGGGCTCTCTCTCTCTCTCCCCCACTCTCTCTCCCATGTGCTGAGGTGCTCTTCTCTTCGTGTCTTTGGATCGATGTGCCCTCACACCTCGAAGATGGATTTTCTTGCTATCTTCTAAATAAAATAGAGCTGTAACACTGAGCTGTAATACTGCTTTGTCTAAGAGCTATAACATGGTCTGTTCGAGACCTGAGAGCTATAACACAGTCTGTTTAAGACCCGAGAGCTGTGACACACCAAGGGGGCTTTCATGTCCGTCACTCCAAATCTTTGTTGTGATGAGACAAAGAACTGAGGAGCATACACTCGCCTGACAAAACTATGCAGCAGTAACTTACTTTTCCACTTACCACACACACACACAGGTCCATTTTCCCTGAAAAGGAGTTGAACTTCATTTGTTTGTTCCCATTGAATTTCATTGTCCATCTCTGACATTGCATTTTGGACAAAGATTTGCATGTTTTGAAATGGTTAGGAACACAGAATCTGGCATCAGAAAACCCTCGTGCAGAAACAGGACTCCATTAGCTATGAGTTGGGGCTAAAATTGAGCAAATTACTGACCTATTGAAGCATTGGATTCTTCCAATCTGTTGAAGAAAATAATGGTAACCTATATCATTGTGAAGTTTAACATTCCCTAGACCATCCCCATGGAAAAGAAATGCAAAAAAGCAAAATGGCTGTCTGGGGAGGCCTTACAAATAGAAAAGAAGAGAAACAAAAAGTGAACAAGAAAAAGAAAGATATAAGCATCTGAATGCAGAGTTCCAAAGAATAGCAAGCAGAGATAAGAAAGGCTTCCCCAGGGATCAATGCAAAGAAATAGACGAAAAGAACAGAATGGGAAAGACTAGAGATCTCTTCAAGAAAATTAGAGACACCAAGGAAACCTTTCATGCAAAGATGGACTCGATCAAGGACAGAAATGGTACGGCCCAAACAGAAGCAGAAGATATTAAGAAGAGGTGGTAAGAATACACAGAACTGTACAAAAAAGATCTTCATGACCAAGATAATCACGACAGTGTGATCAGCTCACCTAGAGCCAGACATCCTGGAATGTGAAGTCAAGTGGGCCTTAGAAAGCATCACTACGAATAAAGCTAGTGGAGGTGATGGAATTCCAGTTGAGCTATTTCAAATCCTGAAAGATGATGCTGTGAAAGTGCTGCACTCAATATGCCAGCACATTTGGAAAACTCAGCAGTGGCCATAGGACTGGAAAAGGTCAGTTTTCATTCCAATCCCAAAGAAAGGCAATGCCAAAGAATGCTCAAACTACCACACAATTGCACTCATCTCAAATGCTAGTAAAGTAATGCTCAAAATTCTCCAAACCAGGCTTCAGCAATATATGAACCATGAACTTCCAGATCTTCAAGCTGGTTTTAGAAAAGGCAGAGGAACCAGAGATCAAATTGCCAACACCTGCTAGATCATCGAAAAAGCAAAAGAGTTCCAGAAAAACACCCATTTCTTCCTTATTGACAATGTCAAAGCCTTTGACTGTGTGGATCAAAAGAAACTGTGGAAAATTCTGAAAGAGGTGGGAATATCAAACCACCTGACCTGCCTCTTGAGAAACTTATATGCAGGTCAGGAAGCAACCGTTTGAACTGGTCATGGAACAACAGACTGTTTCCAGTATGTCAAGGCTGTATATTGTCACCCTGCTTATTTAACTTCTATGCAGAGTACATCATGAGAAAAGCTGGGCTGGAAGAAACACATGCTGGAATCAAGATTGCCGGGAGAAATAGCAATAACCTCAGATATGCAGATGACACCACCCTTATGGCAGAAAGTGAAAAGGAACTCAAAAGCCTCTTGATGAAAGTGAAAGAGGAGAGTGAAAATGTTGGCTTAAAGCTCAGCATTCAGAAAACAAAGATCATGTCATGTGGTCCCATCACTTCACGGGAAATAGATGGGGAAACAGTGGAAACAGTGTCACACTTTATTTTGGGGGGCTCCAAAATCACTGCCTATGGTGATTGTAGCCATGAAATTAAAAGCTACTTACTCCTTGGAAGGAAAGTTATGTCCAACCTCAATAGCATATTGAAAAGTAGAGACATTACTTTGCCAACAAATGTCCGTCTAGTCAAGGCTATGGTTTTTCCAGTGGTCATGTATGGATCTGAGATTTGGACTGTGAAGAAAGCTGAGTACTGAAGAACTGATGCTTTTGAACTGTGGTGTTGGAGAAGACTCTTGAGAGTCCCTTGGACTGCAAGGAGATCCAACCAGTCCATTCTGAAGGAGATCAGCCCTGGGATATCTTTGGAGGAAATGAAGCTGAAGCTGAAACTCCAATACTTTGGCCACCTAATGCAAAGAGTTGACTCATTGGAAAAGATTCTGATGCTGGGAGAGATTGGGGGCAGGAGGAGAAGGGGACGCCAGGGGATGAGTTAGCTGGATGGCATCACCGATTCAATGGACATGAGTTTGAGTGAACTCTGGGAGTTGGTGATAGACAGGGAGGCCTGGTGTGCTGCGATTCATGGGGTAGCAAAGAGTCGGACACGACTGAGCGACTGAACTGGACTTAACTGAATGTTTAATAACTACTCATTCAATATTGCCTCCTTTATTACTTAGTATTTTTAGAATTATTATATGTTTTCTATTATTTCCACCTTCTGAGGTCAGATAGGACCACTGGACCAAACTTTTTATCATTTTTAATTTAACAAATTGTTTCACTTTTATAAAACCAAGGTCTTCATCTAAGGATGCACTCTTGTTTGTCTTAAAAGAGTGCCACTGGCATAAAACAATACTCATAGATGAGCACATTTATATATTTAAAACTGTTATGTATGAACTTTCCTTATACCTCTTTAGCACCACACACCAGATCCTATAAAGGACATTTCACTTAGATTTATACAATCACTATTCCTGATCCAAAGTAAACAACAACAAAAATAATTAACAACAAAAAGCCCAAAACTCAGTTTTATTTTTCTTGGTGATTTTCTTGCTGATGATAACTACCTAGCTAAATTATTCTTACCATTTAAGGTAATCAGTATATCAGTAACATATTTCATAAACAGTTTCTTGATATTGATTCTTCAATTCACTCATGGGGTAGGGGTCAGATTTCATTATTACTTTGCATATCAGGAAAGGGAAGCAAGTAATGCATGATTTGTATAGAATGACAACATGATGGAAAGTTGGATCGTAAACCAGACTTGTTACTCACCAGTTACCAGATTCCCAAGAGCTTGTGTATTATAGATTTATTACAGTCTATAATGTGCAACCCACTGCTCTAAGTAGAAGGGTAGAATAAATACTCACTCACAAGTAAGCAAGAAACCAAAGTGGCTCAGATGATAGCACTGTGGGTTTCAGTGAAAATGATGCATCTCAATAAAATAGTGCTTTGCTACTCACTCTGCCTTTCAAACATCAAACTCCAGCCAGACTGCCACGTATTCTTCCAGCTGAATTCTCTCTATCCTGCCTTTCTCCTGTCTCATAAACTCAGCCAGACTAATTTCCTCAAGTTTTCCCTCAAAGCCCTGAGGAGTCTTCCTTGTTATTTTTCATCTTAACACTCATAGTGGTTGGCTGGAAACTGGCTGGGCAAAGTTTCTTTTCACCTCCATTTCTGAGCAGGCTATGACACTTCCACATGGGACATTTTCTTTCCTCTCCCCGACTTCCTGCATTTTCTTCCCTGTTTGTATTGTCACACAAGCTCATTCCTCATTTACTGGGTGAACCCTCCCTGTCCCATCCTTGTTAAAGTCTTCTCTCCTTACTCCATTTCTGAGTTCCTAGAGCCTTTAACATCTGACCTCAAGGCTGACCTCTTTTTCTTAAAAGGTTGGGGTTATTTTCCTGTCTCTTGTACTGTAGTTGTGCTTGTTTTAACCCATTGAATCTGAAAAGTATCTTAGAGCAGAGATTCTGTTGGACAAACCTCTGTTCCTACAGCCCAATAACACCAGCTAAGAGGGACTTTAAAAATCATTTGAGTAGTCTACCCATATCTTACAACTGTAGTTTTTTAGTTCAAACATAGAAGCTTGCAGTTAGAACACACCAGATGTGTGTAAACTGCCCATACTAAGCTATTCTGTTCATCTTGTTTCCCTATTTATCTAGACAATCCCCAAAACTCTGAGGAACAGATTTTGAAAACTCTGAGAGGAATCAGGGTACCTGCTCAAAGACACAGAGTTGCTATCTTACACAGGGTTGACATGTCATCAAACCCAGAATATGTACTAGTTAAAGTGAATGTGTGGGTTGATTGTCAGTTGTCATGTAGCAATTACTTAAGCTTCACTTCAAGAACCACAAAACTAGACGGAACCACAATTTATATCAGGAGAAAATGTATAATGCAATACTTAAAGGAACTCGGTGATACATATCTATGTCTGCTAAGACTTTGACAGGCTTGGAATATGAGACAGTCCATGCGTATTGCCCAAAAGCACCTGGGGAAGTCAAGAACCTCCATGAACCAAGAGCATCTCAGAGTCTTCTTTGCTTACTGCTTTGATTCTGAATATTTTCTATTTAACATCACTCTCCCAAAAAGCTGGTGAACCAAAGAAAATGAACAATGGCCTTGAAAGTGAAATTCGTATTTCTCAGGGGTCAAGAGCCCTCCACTGGTCCTCTACTCTCAACCGTCTAGAACTACAGTGGGAATATTCTGCCTCCTCTTTGCAATGGCTCTGAAGAACTAAAGATATACAGTCCCATTTGTTCATTATGAGTAACTCAATTCTTAAATAAACTGAGTAATTTGGAACAGAATTGGTAGCATTACAAAGAGGAATTAGTAGTTTTTTTTTTTTTCTTTGCTCATTTATTATTTAACTACAGGCTCCTTTATATTCATAAAGTTTTCCCTGTTTAGGTACCTCCTTTGCAACTTGTAAGCTCGATGGTTAAGAGGCTTGAATTGCGGCTTCCGGGTAGTTGTTGATTTTCCTTCTCTGTGAGGTAGTAATTGATACTTGAAATTTAGAAACCGCTTAATTATTACCCTTAAACCAATTATCAGGTGGATGTAGAACTCAGGACATTCTATTTTGAAGGTGACTCAGTACTCCACACTGTAAACCATAATCTGAATTTCTCTAGTATCTATTTTGCAGTCTACCATTTCTTTTTTTCTGACTTGCAAATGAAAAATGTCTATACAATGTGTGTGAGGCAATATGCCTCCAGAACAAATGTGTATCTGTTGCAAGATGATCCATATCCATGGAGTACAATAGTAACGTAGGCAATCCACAAAACTGACCACTCTAATGCAGAATGAAACTTTGCTTTGGGATGCAATAGGTATATTTTAATAATATTTTCTCTAATATTTCCTGGCATATTTTCCCTTGTATTTATCTAGTTCTGTGACCTTTAGTTTTTCCTTGATGTAAACACATTACTTAATAATCCTATTTAGTGACTTAATTTCACTGAAAAACTATAGATACACATAATCTATCCCTTTGAGTATATGCACCAATCACCACCAATTGTCTTTCAACTGACAAAAAAGAAACCTTTTGGGTTTTACTTACAAGTTAGGTTTAATCTAATCATTATATAATTACATGTATTTTTTTATGGTTAACATGGAATAAAAGCAATGGGTTAGTCTAAATTTTACAGTGATACAGATGAATCTGAGACTTTGCCAGGATAAAGTCTTCCTTTATTTGAAACAAAGAGTAAGAGGGTATTAGGCTATCCAATAAACCATCCATCCCTGACATTTTGTGAGTTCCTGATCAGTCAAGCGTTTATCCTTTGATACAGGTTTCCACAGATGTGAGCACTCTCAGCCAATCATGGTTTAGCATAACTTCATTTCTCAAGGTCCACTGACTCAGGACATGTTACTTTCATTCTCATGTGTTCCTCCCTTGCTTCCCTATGCCTTCTGTCCATACTCTCATCTTCCATTTCACTTTATTATATGTGAATTCTAGACCTTCCAATCTTGTTAGGTTGTCCAATTATCCCTTTGCCTTAACTAACTATTGACCTACATGTGTGGATATCCCTGGCCTGGGGAATTGAGCTGTCTATTTACCTGAAATCCTTAGAGGCTCCTATATACCTGAGAATTCCATTGAACTTCATGACACGAAACACAAGACTGAGAATTACCTTTAAATATTTGTGTATTACAAATAATCAAAATGATTAACTGCTTAGCTAAGCCAAGCAATTTAAAATGAGCATTTTGCTTTCATTTCAGAAATCCAGTCTTATTTTTTTTTTTTAATATTGGTAAGGCACTCACTACTTTATTTTTTTTTTTAATGTTGCAACTATATTGCATCACTGCAGTGCATTTCAAAGTTTTTAAATGTTAAACCTTTCTATGAGTGACTTACAATTCCATCTCATTTACTCGGGCTGAAGTTAAAGAAAAGAAACATGAAGTATACATAAAAAAAAATGTGTTAAAATTATAATAGCAGAATAGCAAGAGGCATGACCACCCATATAATGAGACTTCATCTTGCTGAAAGTGTGGCTCAACACATGTGTCAGTGTCAACCCAAGGCTGAGATCTAATTAGGGCACATTCAGCCAGTCTGATTATGTGTTTCTTTTCTGGTGACAAATTCATTCATTTTACAACAATATTTCTGTGAACTTCCAACAATTTGTTGCTAAGCCTGAAGCTGATTTTTAAATTATATAATTCTATGCGGTGGTGAATAAGAGAGTTCTTCAGTAAATAAAAATTAACACACATTCTGCTTATCTGACCCTTTAAGTGAAATTGCCAAGTGTGTTCAGTGAATCAACAAATTCAATCAATTAATAATTTTGGATGCTAATTTGGCTGTTCGGTTTGCCTTAGAAATGAACAGAGATCATTCTGTCATTTTTGAGATTGCATCCAAACACTGCATTTCAGACTCTTTTGTTGCCCATGATGGCTACTCCATGTCTTCTAAGGGATTCCTGCCTGCAGTAGTAGATATAATGGTCATCTGAGTTAAATTCACCCATTCCAGTCCATTTTAGTTTGCTGATTTCTAGAATGTCGACGTTCACTCTCACCATATCCTCTTTGACCACTTCCAATTTGCCTTGATTCATGGACCTGACATTCCAGGTTCCTGTGCAATATTGCTCTTTACAATAATGGACCTTGCTTCTATCACCAGTCACATCCACAACTGGGTATTGTTTTTGCTTTGGCTCCATCCCTTCATTCTTTCTGGAGTTATTCCTCAAACTGATCTCCAGTAGCATATTGGGCACCTACTGACCTGGGGAGTTCCTTTTTCAGTAGCCTATCATTTTGCCTTTTCATACTGTTCATGGGGTCCTCAAGGCAAGAATACTGAAATGGTTTGCCATTCCCTTCTCCAGTGGAACACATTCTGTCAGACCTCTCCACCATGACCCACCCATCTTCGGTAGCTTCACATGGCATGGCTTAGTTTCATTGAGTTAGACAAGGCTGTGTTCCATGTGATCAGATTGACTAATTTTCTGTAATTATGGTTTCAGTGTGTCTGCCCTCTGATGCCCTCTCGCAACACCTATTGTCTTACTTGGGTTTCTCTTACCTTGAATGTGGGGTATCCCTTCACAGCTGCTCCAGCAAAGCACAGCCGCTGCTCCTTACCTTGGATGAGGGGTATCTCCTCACCGCCGCCCCTCCTGACCTTGAACGTGGAGTAGCTCCTCTCGGCCCTCCTGTGCCTGTGCAGCCACCGCTCCTTGCATCATAAAATGATCTTGAATTTTTTAGAGGAAAGGGTAAGAAAGATAATATGGAAAGAAGAGGAAGTTCCTGATGATAAGACAGAGCAATACATTTAATGAATAAAAATACACCCTATGATTTAATTTGAAGCTAGCTGCTTTGTGACACAAACTATTCCTCCTCTCTCTCTCCTTCACCCTCTTTCATATACAGGTTCAGAAAGAGCTATAGTGCTGGCATATTCTAACTTAATAATGATCTACTTTAGGAAGTGAGTAACTGATACAGAACAGTATCATGAAAGTTATGGTTTTTAAAATGCACTACAATCTTAGGACAGGTTTTGGGTGTCGATAGGGTATGTGAACCTAAGCATCCCATAAACTCACTTAGAAGTCCCTCAAAACTCTGAGATAAGTAACTAATGATCACCACTTTTCAGATAAGAATAATGAGGCCTAGAGTTTAAGTTACTAGACACAGATTACATAGGGGCAGAGACAGAATTCAAACTCAGACTTATATGTATGAATGTTAATATCTGTAATACTGAGTCTCTCATTTTCCAGTTGTATTATCTGGAAAATAATTCAAAGGCCTGAAGTACTAAGGTCAATAGTTGAGAGGCACATAATTATGAAGCCATCAGAAGGTTAGTTCAATTGGGGGACAATTTTAAGGTCACTCAATTCTCCTCTGGCTCCAGAGTTCTGCCTCTGTCATCCTGTTATTTTGTGCAGTGGACACTGAATGGGGTGGGGTCTGTGTCTCTCTAATGGAAGTGTGTAAATTACACCCTCATAAAGGGAGCTCGGTGGGAAGCCAGGGGTTCCTGTGTTCCAGTTTCAGTTCTATCTACTCAGAGTCTGGTTTTCCTCATATATTAAATGAGGTGTTTGTATTAATGGTTTCAGGATTAGCAAACCAAAATGCCATGCTTCTTTCTCACAGGCCATCAGTTATTTCACATTGTGTCTTGGTCTGTGGCATCATAAATGTCTCTTGATTCTTAACAGAATGTCCCAGAATGTGGTCCTTTATTTTTATGAGTAAACTTCCATACTATTTTCTATGTGGGGTAAGAATGGTTTTGTTCTACATTGAGGTGGGGGTTCCTCACTATACACAAAATACTGGTTCTAAACAGTTTCTAAACTTCTTTTTGAAGTGAAAAAATCTTTTTTCTGTATGTGTGGGTGTGTATCACATACAATATTTAACATAACTTCAGGAAAATGCTTTCTAAATAACCATAAAATGAAGTATTTGTGAACATGCACATACAGAAAATTTTTAAAAATATTTTGTTTACAAAGTAAACTTATGTAAATGAATGTATTATTTATGCATATATATTTTTATTTTGTTTTGTTTCTGAACCAAATATGTATTTTCTGTGATTTTTATACTGTTTCTTATATTTACAAAAAAATATTGATATATTTATTTGGCTGTGCCAAGTCTTCATTGTGGGATGCAGGATCTTTAGATGTGGCACACAAAAATCTTGGCTGAGTCACATGGGATCTAGTTCCCTGGCCAGGGATCAAACCCAGGTCAGTTCAGTTCAGTTCAGTTCAGTCACTCAGTCGTGTCCGACTCTTTGCAATCCAATGAATCGCAGCACGCCAGGCCTCCCTGTCCATCACCATCTCCCGGAGTTCATGGAGTCGATGATGCCATCCAGCCATCTCATCCTCTATCGTCCCCTTCTCCTCCTGCCCCCAATCCCTCCCAGCATCAGAGTCTTTTCCAATGAGTCAACTCTTCACATGAGGTGGCCAAAGTACTGGAGTTTCAGCTTCAGCATCATTTCCTCCAAAGAAATCCCAGGACCAATCTTCTTCAGAATGGACTGGTTGGATCTCCTTGCAGTCCAAGGGACTCTCAAGAATCTTCTCCAACACCACAATTCAAAAGCGTCAGTTCTTCGGCACTCAGCTTTCTTCACAGTCCAAATCTCACATCCATACATGACCACTGGAAAAACCATAACCTTGACTAGACAGACCTTTGTTGGCAAACTAATGTCTCTACTTTTCAATATGCTATCTAGGTTGGTCATAACTTTTCTTCCAAGGAGTAAGCGTCTTTTAACCCAGGTCACCTGCAGTGAAAGAGCAGCATCCTAGTCATTGGACATATATATATATTGTTATCCAGGATTGAGGGCTTCTTTCTCTGTGCAATATTTATATAGCTTTGATATTGAGACTTAACCATCAAAGTGAGATTTGTCACTGAGAATACTAGGCAGAAGAAACTTTACTATTCTAAAGGGATCTTAATAAATTGCCAGTTATAAGAAGTGAAGTCACAGTCTCTTGGTTTATAAAATTAAGGTGTCTTAAAGGAAACAGAACAGTCAATGAAACTAGGTGTTTATAAAATTCATTGTGGGGGATATCTAAATGTGGATATTTTCCTAACATTTTTTTTTTCTTTCTTAAAGAAAGCAAAGACATGGCTTTATACTGTCGTCTGAAATTGTTTACCTTTTGCTAACATCTCTAACCTCTTTAATTGGATTTGTATTATTTTCTTGTCATTATTAGCACCTGTAACACCTTCCAATTTAGTATTGCTTCCTGTTTTCATTAGTGTGTTGTTCACTCCCTCTTCCAGACCGTTAGTAAAGTTATTGAACAAAACCAGCTCTCCCAGCTGCTGGTGCCCTCCCCCCAGTGCCTCCCCCAAGCTGCATACATCCCTGTTCATCATTCCTCTCAGTTTACTGAGGTCAGAACAGGCAATGCAACCACCTACTTTTAAAATCTATTTTTATTGCATTCTACAATTGTGTTTTCATTGCATGTTGGACTTGGTGTATATACATATATGTATATATATATATATATATATATTGCAGCTCTTATGAATCATTATAAAATCAAACCTAGTGAAAACCAGGAGACGTTCAGGGAAAGAAACCTATCAGCTTAAGAGGTATTGGTATAATGGGTCTTATTTGCAATGGTTGGGGAAATCTGAAACCAACAAGACTGATGTAGTTTGCATCTCAGACACAGTAGATAATCTGTAGGGCTGCAACAATCGCTACTTATTCCTATAGGCTGGAAAATGCATCAGTGGATAGACAGACATGTTTATTATTCCCAGTAAATGCTCTGGGTCTGATGATTTTTCTTAGTTTAATGTATGAATTTCATTTCATAACAGCAATAAGACACTCCAGGCTGTGCATTTGTTAGGGATTATTGCACTTCTTGGGTGGTTTAAGTCATTCTGCCTTTAGTCTTATGCCATATAACATGACCCAAGGCACCTTATAAATAGCAGAGCAATGCACTGCCTGTCATGTGTTATAGCTTGAATAGCCTTGTAAAGGGACATGGATTATGGAGGTATGATAATAACTATAAAACAGGAGTGGTAATTTAAGTGCCTGTGTTGGATTATCTGTATGATTAGTTTTTTGTTTTTTTTTTTTTTTTTTTTGATTTGGTCTTTTGTGTTTCATTCTACTTAGAATTCTCATTTACTGAAATCACTGTGCAACAATACAGTGTGCTTATGGGGTTGAAGGTGATACAAGATCTAATTTAATATTTAAACCTTCTCATTGTTTTATTTATCAATTAGCTCCCAGAGGTTAGGCTGGAATTAGCTGACATACATGACAGCCTCATGGCAGAGATTACTACTCTTCGGGCTGAATTCTTAAACTTCATGGAAACATAATGCTACAAAAGAACATCTTCATATTTCAGTGAAAGTGTTAGTAGCTCAGTCATGTCCAATTCGTTGCCACCCCGTGGACTGTATATAGTCAGCCAGGCTCCTCTGTAGATAGAATTCTCCAGGCAATAAAACAGGAGTGGATTGCCATTCCCTTCTCCAGGGGATATTCCCAACTCATGGATGAACCGGGGCCTCCTGAATTGCAAGCAAATTCGTCACCATCTGAGCCAACAGGGAACCCCGTAATATTTCAGTACCACAACTGAAAGAGCAAATGAGCATTACTTGTGTTTCAAAGCTAAAGTTATAAATATATGATATGTAATGTTAGACCCAATGGGGGTTTGGCATCTGTAAACCAGCAGGTGAGTATTTTTTGTAGTTTTTGTTGTTGTTGTATCCAGATGTTTGACATAACAGAATTGAAATATATTATTTGTTTTCAGTTTTTGTTATAAAGGAAATAATGTGAAAATGTTTGCTGATAAGAGGCTGACAAGGCTTAATGAGGTTAAATGAGGTTAATCCGTATGGGGCATCAGATACCTGAGTTTCTGGATCTATCCCCCTCAGCTGACTTGGACGTCACACCGACTGCCATTCAGCTATGTTTTCTTCATCACTTAGATGGAAAGTCTATGAAGTTGGTGTGTACTTGGAAGGAGTACTTAGATGTATATTCATGATGCATTCCATATCTATCTATCTACCTATTTATCTAACTATGATAAGTGAAAGATTATGGAAGATAACCCACTACCACACACCCAAATAACCACTCACCCTCATGACACTAAACTGTCATTCCATGTCAGGAGAGATATTCATTTTCATATATTTTCCTCAATTTTCATGATACCCTATGACTATATCATAGACTTTGTGAATAACAGCACTGGGAGAAATCCTAAGAGCTTTCCAAAGCAAACTTTCATTCATGCAAGAATTCTAACTACCACATGCTGGATGGATTTTCATTCTCTCCTATACTGGATAGCTGCGGTTAGAATTTTCTTCTTATACAAAAATATACCTCTCTCTAATCTCTCTACATTGGACAAAGCCTGGCCTTTCATACCAAGATGAAAAAATGCTGTTCAGCTTCTGATTCTAAATTCCTATGAAGACTAAACCATCAATATTTCACTTTTCTTTCATTACTTTTAATCCAGACAGGAGGTTCTGTAAGGCACATTGCTAATTGTAGCATGTATGCTTAATGATGAAATTCTCTAGCAGCTGCAAAATGTTCTGCAAAGCATTTTATAGATTAAAGTTTTTCATGTTTCATTCAGTGAAAAGAGAAGAAAGACTGATAACATTGACAATAGCTTCCATTTAAATTCATGTAATAGATCTAATATGGCACTTTGTAGCATTTTGCAGAGCTGTTCTTTTTATTTTATCAGGATAGGAGTAGTTACTTTTTAACAAAAGAATAGGACTGAAAGAGTATCTCAAAAAAAAAAAAGAGCAAGTACCTTGGTATTAATTTTTATAATATTTCACCCTTATATAAAGACTATCATGCATATTATTAGCTCAAAATCTTTATTTTCTTAAAAAATATTGTTTCTAGAAATTGCAAGCCTGCTGAGGGCTAAAGCTAGGCCTAATCATGTATGTTAGCAACTGCTATATGTCTCCCAACAAAACTGATACATCCCATCAACACTAGATAAAATTAATTTTTGATTAAAAGTTAATGAGTCCTGAATATTCATTGGAAGGACCTATGCTGAAGCTGAAGCTCCAATACTTTGGCCACCTGATGTGAAGAACTGACTCATTGGAAAAGACCCTGATGCTGGGAAAGATTGAAGGCAGGAGGAGAAGGCAATTTCAGAGGATGAGATGGTTAGATGGCGTCACTGATTCAGTGGACATGAGTTTGAACAAGCTCCGGGAGTTGGTGATGGACAGGGAAGCCTGGCGTGCTGCAGTCCATGGGGTCACAAAGAGTCAGACATGACTGAGTGACTGATCTGAACTGAATAAACTTTTTCTGTAGTATCCTTAATACACAGCTTAAATGCAATTTCCACTCTATCTCCTGGTCACTCTACATTCACATCAAAGATTTATCAGCTTATTATGGTGGTGGTGGTGGTTTAGTTGCTAAGTTGTGTCCAACTCTTGCAACCCTCCAGGCTCCTCTTTCCATGGGATTTTCCAAGTAAGAATACGGCCATGGATTACTATTTCCTTCTCCAGGGAATCTTCCTGACCCAGGGATCAAACTCATGTCTCCTGCACTGTAAGTGGAGTCTTTGCCGCTAAGCCACCAGGGAAGCCTCATCAACTTATTGTAGCCCAGAGTCATTTATTTTTCTCCTTTATTTTTGTGTTTCATAATAGTTGATGGCCAGGCATTCATCACCAATTATTCACATGTTGTATTGTGCAATTAATTACATTGTCATATTGAATTATGTTTTATGTTTTATATGATTATTTCATGTTGTCTTTGACAAACTGGAACCCTAAGCCACCAATAGTAAGATTGTTCTTACAGGCCCTGAAAGGTGTTGCTTTTCCTCAGCCACTTGTGTTGGGCCAGTTAAGTGGCAAAAAAAACCACAAACTACATTTGCATTTTTTCCAGATACATATGTGGTTCCTCTAATAATTCCCAGCATCCAGGCCATCTGAACTGAAAGTGCGGGGAGCAAATTTAGAAGCTCTGTAACTCACACACAACATCTTGTGTGCTTAGAACTGTGTGTCAGTGAAGTGAGGTGGAACGTCTTGCATCAGTAAAGTCTCCTTTCAGAAACTGCACAATGACAGCCAAAATCCACCCCCTCCCAAATATATATATATGAATGTTCAGAAAAGATTAAAAAAAAAAAAAAAGCCTGAAGAAGAACAGATGCTTTAGAAGTGTGAAATGGATTAACATCAAAGCCCCCTGGGAAAAATCCGAAACATGAAATGCAAGCTCCTGAGTGACAAGAGGTATTCAGAGCATTCAAAGCCCGACAGTGCGTTTCAGGCTGCATCTCTCCCTGAGCTGAGAGGCTTGTGTAGCAAGTAGAGGTGCAAGAGAGGAACTCTCTCTGAACTTTGAGGTAATGTAGCCTCCATGTATGCTGATGTCCAGGAGATGGGAAAGGCAAGGCATGCTTCTTTTTTTCTTAAACAATTTAAAGACAGAGTCTGTTATGTATATATGCAGACAAAGAAGCCACTGGTGTTTTTGATATGAAGGGTAAGGAGAAGAACCCCTTGTAAAAATTTTTACTTATTCATCACAATGACTCACATATTCCTCTGGTCTTTACAGGATGAGAATAGTGAATCCCAGTGTAGTTTTACCATGCCATCACAGAATTTAGATCTGGTTATCCCTCTATATGATTTAACAGTATAACCCAGAGACTAGAAACTACATTATCTTTCTCAACAGTTTCACCAAATTCTTTTTTGAATAGCAATATTGTTGCAATAAGTTTGTTTTAAAAGCATGAATCTGGTCAGTTTACAAAACTGACAGGTACAATCATTGAAAAAGCATAGATACAGAAACTTCAAGTATAGTCAGAGTCTTAAAAAAAGGAGGATTCTAGTTAAAGGAGGGCTTCCCAGGTGGCTCAGTGGTGAAGAACCTGCCCACCAGTGCAGGAGACCCAGGTTCAATTCCTAGGTCAAGAAGATCCCCTGGAGAAGGGCATGGCAAGCCACTCCAGTATTCTTCCTCAAAAATCCTGTGGACAGAGGAGGCTGGTGGGCTACACTTCATAGGGTCACAAAGAGTCAGACACGACTCAAGCAACTTAGCACACGCATAGTAGTTCAAGGTTGTTGCACCCCTTCTTGAACCACCACTTTACTTATGACTGTGTTCTAAGTAGTAGCTCAAAATCTTTCTCGATGTATGTGCAAAGTAATTAGCCCTTTGATTCTTCTTTTCAAAACTTCTTTTCAAACAGATATAAACAAAACAATGCCCTGGTGTTTGATCCTGTTGCCAATACAGGGGTATATTCAGAGTTGTGACAAGTCTTCCTTTCTGAAGATGAGTTTGATCTTTGAGAGAAGTCAAAGCTGGAATCACTCCTGTCATTTGAGATGATTCTGCATTTTCCACAACTGAGGTCATTTGTCTCTCTGAATGTTGGAAGATAGTGGGAAGTGCCTATCTACTTTGAACTAAGAATCACAGGCATTCCAACTCTTCTACCAGATCCCACATCTAATATGAGAGGAAATAAAAAGCTCTGGCCAATATTTTATGCACAATTCACAATATTGTATAATGAATTGAGTCAACAAATCCTTATTAGGAGTTTGAAATGTTAGGAAATGTTAGAAAACAAGAGAGAACAAAAAATGTAATCATGACTAATTAAACTCAAGCCATAAATTATACAAATCAATCACAGTACATTAATCATACCCTGTTTTGTTGGCTACTTTTTTCTTTTGCATATGATGTATCTCCCATCAGGTTTTAATTATATTGAGGTAAATTTGATGTGATGGTTAACAGTCAGCTTGGCGAGTCAAGTACATATGGGTTCAAATTTTAGTTTTTCCATGTAACAATTTAGGTTGCACTGTGCTACAGTGCATGGGGTGACATGACTGAGTGACTGAACTGAACTGAACAGCTTAGGCAGTCTTTAACACTGTTTTGTATCACTCTGTTGCTAATGTCTCCAATTTTCAACTTTCTTTATTGTAAAATGTGAAGAAAAAAATTGCTTTGTTGATATTATGTAGTGAGGTAACAGACATGAAGAACTTAGCACAGTGCTTGGCATAGACAAAAATAGCAGTATTGCTGGAGGTACACTCTAGAGCTTCTCACTCCACTCAATCCACCAGAAGGACTTGCATAGCGTCTACAATGGGGTTCATATCGAATGCTAGTGCATTGATTGATTTGATGTGTCTGCAACTGATTTTTGAATGTATGATTAAACGAAGGAAAAAAAATACCTATCTGACAACTTACAAAATATATAAAGAAGGCCCTACTACTGGTTGTCAAGAGATGCAAATTTAAATGCATGACGAGGTCCAGGGGCCTATTTCAGTTCCTCTGCATTTGTTTTCTGTAAGTCTAATAATTGCATGTTATTTCAAGGTAAACATTTGCAATCCACTTTTTAAAATACAGACAACATTGAGAGCAGCAACTTATTAATTCATTAACTTTTTCTATAATTTAGTTTATCCAATATCTAATTTTTTAAAAAAGTCACTCATGGAATCCCTTGGATTCAAAACTATTTTATTTTTCTTTGCAAACAGAGTATATAGAAGAATATACAGTAGGCACTCATATTATTTACTTGAATGGATAAATCTAGGTATGGATAAGAAAGCCCTCTTTTAACCATACTAGTGTGTACGTTTCAGGTTTGTATTGATGGTAGGTGATTGGTGGGTAAGGGGCTATTGAGTTATCAATGGTGTCAGAATTCAAGTGAATGAAGCAGAGAACATTAAAAAGATTTTTCCTACATCATTTTTTGCCTAGACCTCTCCCTGGTGTTATGACATCAAACAGCCATATGGGCAGACTGTGACTAAGGTTTGTCAAGACCTACAGAGAAAAATCATATTCTTATTTATGTTGGAGATGGGGAAGAATTCCTCTCCTGGGCCAGAATGGTTCTTTTCCACTAGACGGATTATTGTGCCCTAGAGAAACTTCCTAGGATGCTTCAATTGCACATTTCCTCTAGGGAAAAAAGGAGAAATATAAGAAACCAGTAGAGGTGAGTTATTAGTTAAGTATAAACATCTTATGGTAAAATTTCAAGCTGTAGAGAATATTTGATCTTAAAATTATTTACATCAAACGTTTTGAAGGAAAAACAAAAGCAATCAAAAAAATCTTTGTGTGTGTGAGAGAGAGAGAGAAAGAGAGAGAGATAGAGGGGGAGAGAGAGAGAGAGAGAGAGAGAGAATTACATTCAAAACATTTCCCCTTTTACTGGACTTTGATATCTGCTTGAGGCTATTGTATGGTGTTTACCTAGTATCTGAATTGTTCATGAGTTTTCCACCCACCTGTTCTTTATGAGGGAAGTTATCTTTTGCAGAAACTAAAGCTTGGATTACAGATGTATGCTCTGCTGGGCATGGCAGGGGGTAGGCTGGGTAGCGAGGTGAAATGTCTTTACCTCTAAAGAAGGAAAGAAGAATGCTGAGACAAGGAAGAAGGACACAGTGAGAAGCCCTAAGCATTTAAACCACTGTACTTTCTTATGTTACAGTGTTAACATAGCTGGATTTAACACTCACATTTGAATACATCAAGTCAGAAAAAAATAAAACTATCAATATTCTGTCTATCAAAATTTTAGTCTTTAATTGGTGAAAGCAAGGACCGAAGGGAGGAAGAAGCAGTACCAGATATTCATTGGTGACCTGGGCCAAAAAGATGACTAGGAACATTTGCCAGAAGAGAAGCACAGAAAAAGAAAGGTGTCAACAGCCAAAAAAAAGGAAACTCAAGCAATTAGGCCTCAACATCAGACAGGTATAAGGCAATAAATGAGAAAGTATTTCAGCATGTATATGGAGGCAATAATTTGGAAAAGTTTGGTGAGTGGTGTCATGTAGACATATAAACAGATATATAATCAGGACTGGGCTTCTCAGGTGATAAAGAATCCTAGTGACAAAAAATCTGCTTGCCAGTGTAACAGACATAAGAGACACAGGTTCAATCCACTGGAGCAGGTCATGGCAACTGACTCCAGTGTTCTTGCCTGGAGAATCCCCATGGACAGAGGAGCCTGGGAGGCTACAGTCCATAGCGTCTCAAAGACTCAGACATGACTGAAGTGACTTAGCACAGCACAGCAGATAATCAGAATCAGAGAGGTTCACTAGTGGAAAGAGAATCTAGAATACAGCCATGCGTTCAGTCCTTTGGAAGATATTGATGCCAACTAAGACACGGAATTCAATGTGTGGTCCAGACTCTGAGTATCAAGAAAGGAACACTCTGAGTTATTAAAGTTGAACACACAATGAAAGTTGTTATGAAGCAAAATAGAAGGAATCCAGGACTGAAACAGGTGCAGAAAGGACTAGCAGCGCACTAATTCAATAATAAATGACTAGGCTGTGGATCCACCGATTTCACATTTTCCTATAGACCAATATAGGGCTTCCCTGGTGGTGCAGAGGTTATAGCGTCTGCCTACAATGTGGGAGACCTGGGTTCGATCCCTGGGTCGGGAAGATTCCCTGGAGAAGGAAATGGCAACCCACTCCAGTATTCTTGCTTGGAGAATCCCATGGATGGAGGAGCTTTGTGGGCGACAGTCCACGGGTTGCAAAAAGTCGGACACGATTGAGCAACTTCACTTCACTTCACTCCATAGACCAATATGTCTCACTTTTTGCAATGGATTCAGCCTATAAATACGGATTTGAGATTTTCTGTGTAGATTTCCATGTGAGTCATAAAAGCTCTTATGTCAAAAAGAAATGTCTCAAAATAAAACATTCTGAGAAAACAGGCTTTATTATGAAGCTGTCAAACAAGCTCTATGTTCACAAAGTAATTGATGAGATGCTCACACATGAAAGCCATGAGTTTTTCCTTCAGAATGTTACCCTATACATAAAATATATATGAATAATAAAAAACTGTAGATACAATCAATTTTATATAAATATATATATACACACAATAATGGGCTTCCCAGGTGGTGCTAGTGGTAAAGAACCTGCCTGTCAATGCAGGAGACTTAAGAGATGTGGGTTTGATCCCTGGGTTGGGAAGATCTCCTGGAAGAGAGCAAGAAGAATCCCATGGATCTGACTGAAGTGACTTAGCATGCATGCATGCATGCATATTTCCATCAACTTATGAATAAAGCCACAAAACCTGTGTCTCCATGAGAGGAGTGTGTGGACAAAAATAAAAGGGATGTTGTTAAAACTTGTAACTCTAAATGTGCAACTGACAGTTTTCAAGTGCCCAAGACATAAGACTATGCTGTTTCAAGAACAATAGTGAACAATGTTGATTTTATTCTCTTCTGTTTTCTTTTCTCTAAAAAGCAGGGAAGCATATAAAACTATTTAGAAAGTTTTCTAGACAACATGATAACATATGCAAGCTTCAATAATATAAAAACGCCACTTGGATGCAACAGGTTATTTGCAAGAGATTCTGGATATATGGGAGGCAAATAGAGCTCTAGAGGTAAATAGCACAATGAATGAAAAATCAAGTCAGCATTGTTAGGAAAACACAGAAGTGTTTTCCCTTAGCAAGTGCACCCCTTAGCAAGATTTCTCAACTGCCTTTCTGAACAAAGAATGAATACTAAAACAGGGTCTGACAATTCCAGATCCTGCTGTCTTCCTTCAGATTCCAGCTGAGTGATTGAAAGGCTAGAAGTTTCCTACTTTGTAGAGGCTGCTGCTCAAGAGAGGTTCACTTAAGTCTTGGATATTGGAAGTTTTATCTGCTTATTTGATGATTGGAATTTTCTGCCCATTACTGATCTCTGCCACTCTTACAATAAAGTTGACCATATTTTTAGCCATTAACAAGCACTTTATATACTGTCCAAAATCCGTTATGAGCTTTGCAGCATTTCCTCAGCTGTTCAGTTCAGTCACTCAGTTGTGTCCATCTCTTTGTGACCCCATAAACTGTAGCATGCTAGGCCTCCCTGTCCATCACTAACTCCTGGAGCTTAACTCATGTTCATTGAGTCGGTGATGCCATCCAACCAGCTGTAGTACAGACTAGTGAGGGATCATGTATCAAGGTACTTTCTGTTCATCTGCCATAATAGAAATTTACCATTGATTACATTCTTCCCACTCCTACTTATCAGATAGTTACCCCTTCTCCATTACTTTGAAGATGGGACATACAGAGTAATTTTCTTTAATACCTTTGCATCTGTCAAAAAGGTGTGTTTTATGATATTTGATACTAATATTTGTGAGAGTACACATATTTACCTGTTTGAGGAAACATACTAGGATAAGAAAGCCTTCTTCAGCAATCAATGCAAAGAAATAGAGGAGAAAAAAAAAAGACAGAATGGGAAAGACTAGAGATCTCTTCAAGAAAAGTAGAGATACCAAGGGAACATTTCATGCAAAGATGGGCTTGATAAAGGATAGAAATGGTATGGACCTAACAGAAGCAGAAGATATTAAGAAGAGGTGGCAAGAATACACAGAAGAACTGTACAAAAAAGATCTTCACAACTCGGATAAGCACGATGGTGTGATCACTCATTTAGAGCCAGACCTCCTGGAATGTGAAGTCAAGTGGGCCTTAGAAAGCATCACTAAGAACAAAGCTAGTGGAGGTGATGGAATTCCAGTTGAGCTATTTCAAATCCTGAAAGATGATGCTGTGAAAGTGTTGCACTCAATATGCCAGCACATTTGGAAAACTCAGCAGTGGCCACAGGACTGAAAGAGGTCAGTATTCATTCCAATTCCAAAGAAAGGCAATGCCAAAGAATGCTCAAACTACCACACAATTGCACTCATCTCACATGCTAGTGGAGAAGGCAATGGCAACCCACTCCAATGCTCTTGCCTGGAGAATCCTATGGACGGAGGAGCCTGGTAGGATATAGTCCATGAGGTTGCTAAGAGTAGGGCACGAATGAGTGACTTCACTTTCACTTTTTACTTTCATGCATTGGAGAAGGCAATGGCAACCCACTCCAGTACTCTTGCCTGGAGAATGCCAAGGACAGAGGAGCCTGGTGGGCTGCCATCTATGGGGTCGCACAGAGTCAGACACGACTGAAGCGACTTAGCAGCAGCAGCAGAAGCACATGCTAGTAAAGTAATGCTCAAAATTCTCTAAGCCAGGCTTCAGCAATACGTGAACTGTGAACTTCTTGATGTTCAAGCTGTATTTAGAAAAGGCAGAGGAACCAGA
The DNA here is from genome assembly GCF_001704415.2 of Capra hircus. Taxonomy (NCBI): domain Eukaryota; kingdom Metazoa; phylum Chordata; class Mammalia; order Artiodactyla; family Bovidae; genus Capra; species Capra hircus. The sequence continues at coordinate 16,354,480 of NC_030831.1, read as the reverse complement.
GATCAAATTGCCAACATCTGCTGGATCATGGAAAAAGCAAGAGAGTTCCAGAAAAACATTTATTTCTGCTTTATTGACTATGCCAAAGCCTTTGATTTTGTGGATCACAATAAACTGTGGAAAATTCTGAGAGAGATGGGAATATCAGACCACCTGACCTGCCTCTTGAGAAATCTGTATGCAGGTCAGGAAGCAGCAGTTAGAACTGGACATGGAACAACAGAATGATTTCAAATAGGAAAAGGAGTACGTCAAGGCTATATATTGTCACCCTGCTTATTTAACTTCTATGCAGAGTACATCATGAGAAACGCTGGACTGGAAGAAACAGAAGCTGGAATCTAGACTGCCGGGAGAAATATCAATAACCTCAGATATGCAGATGATACCACCCTTATGGCAGAAAATAAAGAGGAAGTCAAAAGCCTCTTGATGAAAGTGAAAGAGGAGACAGAAAAAGTTAGCTTAAAGCTCAATGTTCAGAAAACGAAGATCATGGCATCCAGCCCCATCACTTCATGGGAAATAGATGGGGAAACAGTGGAAATAGTGTCAGACTTTATTTTTGGGGGCTCTAGAATCACTTCAGATGGTGACTGCAGCCATGAAATTAAAAGATGCTTGCTCCTTGGAAGGAAAGCTATGATAAACCTAGAGAGCATATTCAAAGGCAGAGACATTAGTTTGCCGACCAAGGTCTGTCTAGTCAAGGCTATGGTTTTTCCTGTGGTCATGTATGGATGTGAGAGTTGGACTGTGAAGAAGGCTGAGTGCCGAAGAATTGATGCTTTTGACCTGTGGTGTTGGAGAAGACTCTTGAGGGTCCCTTGGACTGCAAGGAGATCCAACCAGTCCATTCTGAAGGAGATCAACTCTGGGATTTCTTTGGAAGGAATGATGCTAAAGCTGAAACTCCAGTACTTTGGCCACCTCCTGCAAAGAGTTAACTCACTGGAAAAGACTTTGATGCTGGGAGAAATTGAGGGCAGGAGGAGAAGGGGACAACAGAGGATGAGATGGCTGGATGCCATCACTGACTTGATGGATGTTAATCTGATAGAACTCCGGGAGTTGGTGATGGACAGGAAGGCCTGGCATGCTGCGATTCATGGGGTCGCAAAGAGTTGGACACAACTGAGTGACTGAACTGAACTGAACTGAACTAGGAAAACTGTAAAATTTCATAAACGAATCTCAGTAATGATATCCTAAAATTGTCAAAGCATTTAAAATCATCCCTGTATCTAAAGTATAAGAAGAAAAGATGATCCAGGTTTTCAATATCAATGAATTACCATATGTTTTCCTATATACTTATGTACATTGTCTAATTTAACACTTATGTGCACAGAATTTTGCTATTTATATCTGAAGAAGCTGCATTGCACTGGTGTTATAATTAAGTAATTCAAAAGACCAGTTTAAGATGCCAATTCCTGGGTCTTTAACGCCTACATAGTATTTTCAATTATATTAACATTAATGTCTATAATCATGGAATATATATTTGTTTGGAAATATATATTAAAAATGACCGCAACAATAGCACAAAATCCAACAGCTAAAAATTATCAATATTTAATGTGTCATGGGGCCTTTTAAAAAATGATCTTGTTTAATCATCAAAACAACTCCGATAAGATGTCTTATACTTCTGTTTTAAAAGAAAAATAAAAAGAAGAAGAAATAATGAGAAAGCAAGTAATTTGCTCAAGTTTGGGCAAATTCTAGTGATGGGCAGGTATTTAACCCCATGTCTGATTCCAAAGTTCATGGTCATAACAGCTGTGCCAAGTGCTTGACTATGGTAAGTGCTTCCACATTTATTATTTTGTTTGCACCTATACAACTTTATGAGACGGGTAGAGCCAGCATCTGCTCACTTTACAGGCAGTGAAATGGAAGGTCTGACATACAGAGAGCTGAAAAGTAGCAGAGCAATGTCTCAGGCTCAGAACTTCTGATTGTAGCACACATCCCTGCTACAAGAAGTCACATTATACTTGTGTAATACAGAGAACATGGCATGTGCTCTCTGTGCTAGAAGACTGATTTCCATGTTCTGTTCCACAACTTGTATACTTGAGGCATACTGGGCATCATAAAGAGAAGGATATAGCAATGGTGAAGTTGTCTTTTCCTCTTCCTGAAACTGATTTCTCAGCCAGTCAAATTAGCCTAAAAAAAGGTGCCTCACAATATACTGCTAAGAGCAAAAGAGCTAAGGTGTGTCAATATCCACCTCCAACCTGAGTTTCACAAATTTTGAAGGTTTGATATTATTTACAATAAACAAAATACAGTTCTTATCCTCAAGCAACTTGTAATCTGGCTGTGGGGGTAAGAGTACCCCTTATGCAGCAATAGAAAATAAAATGAAAAGTGCTTGATGTATATGCAGATGTTCAGCAAAAATGAATTCTGTGAGGGATGGCATCAGCAGGCTGAATTAGGAAGAGATACTGAACTGATTCTTCAGGGTTCAGCTCATCAATACCCAACTGAAATTCCAGGTGAAGTGAATTGTTTGACTCTCTGTGATCCCTGTGGTTTTCTTAATTGGTTGCCTTCGAAAAAGCTCTCCAGCCCACATTCCTCTATGGCTCTTCAAAAGTATTTTAGATGTAGACAGAGTAGCTAGTATCTTCAGACTTTGTGACTTTAATTTTTGAGATAATTTTTCAGACCTATGCTAATCCACTGTAAAAATTCACAGACTTCTGGAAAGAGAAATACTACAAACTCTCACCTAACACTAACATCTTTGCATATGTAAAATTCTCATTTTGTTATTCTGTTATGAGTTAACTGAAAGCCAAAGAGCAAGGGATATAAATGTTGAAAAGAAACAATGAAGGGATCCAGCAGAGGGAGATAACCCTGGCTGGCAGTTCTACTAAGGTATTTCTAACAGCTGGAGGGTATCCACAGGAAAGGGAACTGAAAAGTCTGTTGGTGGCAATGCAACATCTAATTTCCCAGCTTATTATTTTAGTCCCATCAACTTGTCCCGGAAGATGTAGTATTTGCTCAGGAAACACCTAGAATATGAGGGATAGGAAACAACAGATGCAATCCTCATGACCCCAATGCAATCTTTGGTCATTTATCAGTGTAATTTTCAAGTAATGACCATTATACAGTCCTTCTTTGACTTGACCTACATAAAAACAAAGTACATATGGATGAGATTGCTAACATATTGAAACAAAGAGCTCAGTTTCTCCTAAGGGGTCATGACCATAGAAGATGTTGGTACCTAGGGCTTCTGTCACCTCAGCACTTCATGACTTCCAAGTAAGCTGACCAGATGTGAACTAAAGGCACGAGCGACTATTTGATTCAGGGCTTTCTCTTCCTTGCAAGTGCCCACTCAGTCCTGTGAACAGGGTATATGTGAGTTAATACTTCTTGTGTGACATCCTTAAGAAAGGGCTGATGGGAATATGTGAATAAATACTCTGGTTATAACCTTGCATGGAATACCTCTGACAGACTCTCTTTAAATTGACTCCCAGTATTTCCAGGCTGATGACGAGCCAGCTTCCTAAAGTAATAACATGTTTTTCTTTTTAAATTTGTTTTAGTTGAAAAAGTGTTGATTCATAATATTATGTTAATTTCTGCTGTACAGAAAAGTGATTCAGTTATACATTATATATATGTGTGTGTGTGTGTACACATATATATAATCAATATCCTGAGATAAACCTTACAGTCTTTTCCATTATGGTTTATCTCAGGATATTGAATATAGCTCCATGTACTATACAATAGGACCTTGTTGTTCACCCATTCTATGTGTAATAATTTGCATCTACTATTCCCAATCCATCCCTCAAATATGCTTAATACCTCATCATTTACTGGTTTCTTCTCCATTCTTGCCTTACTTCTCCGTTTGCTTAAAAGAGTTCCCTGGGATCACCTCTCAAGGAAGCCATTTGCACTGGAATCATCATGTCAGAAAAGAATCCTACCCTTTATAGAATTTCACATGACATAGGTGAAACGTGCATCACTGGACCCTCTTCAAGCCCTGGCAGTTATATTGCAAAACGTAATAACACACATTCATAATAGTTCACAGTTAAAAATTTTTTGAAGCCACTTTGAATAACACTTCATTTTTATCCAAAGAAGCCTAGTAAAGAGCCCATTAATAGTAATGCTTTGCTCTTGTGCATAATTTTTCACTTTTTAAAGCACTTTCCCATATTTAATCATATTTGATCCTCATGACAACCCTGTACAAAATGTAGGGCAAATGTTAGCTTGAGGGACAATGTAGAGTGGTGGTGGAAAGAGTTCTCTGAACTGAGTCTAGAGACCTGATTCTGTCAGTAATTAGCAGCCCATCCACAGTCAAGGCCTTAACCCTCTCTGGGCCTCGGTGTCCTCATCATGGCACAGGTTTGGTCTGTGGGATTTCTAAGATCACTGCAACTATTACCATTCTACAAGAACCAGAATACAGAAATGGAGCGTAGGGTATGTGAGTGAAGGATAGCTTCCAATAAGGGCAGACAGCAGTTAGCAGCAGCAGAACTGGGATTAAAAACAGTGTCTAATAATTCTAGAGAAAGGACACATTAAGTAGCAAATGATATGGAGTATTGGTGAAAAGCCTTTAATATCAGTTGTTGAGAGGGCATTGTCATATATCCTAAAGAAAAAAAAATCTAGCAAGTATGTTTTATTCCTAATATACAGATTAGGAACCCTAAAAGTGTTCATGTCACTTGTCCTAGGTCACAAGCTCTCTCTCAATGGAGTTCCTGATATATAAATCCCACTTTTATTATTCTAAAGTGTTCTCTTCTGTTAAACAAGCGTTTTGGTTCTGTTTTACCCAGCACATCTCCTAGAGCAGGAAGAACATTATGACAAATTACGAGATTGATATGTATGATTTCAAAGTAATTCCATCTCTGATTATATTTCCTCGTCTATAAAATGGACATAATTATTCCCTTAGGGTGTCTGAGAGGAGTAAAAGTGATGAAGAATTCAAAGTCTTCAGATTATGATTTTTGCTGATTAGATGTTATTCTTCTTCCCAACTCCCTATCAGTTTTTCCACTAAACCAGCAAACCCAGCTTTCTACAAAGCCTACACTGGCAGCTTCATACAGCTGGAATTTGCCTCTTTCCTGTGCTGACACATGGGTGAGGTTCGCAGGTGGAGTGCCGCATGGAAACATGAATATCTTGTGACTTATCTTTTCTTGTTCTATCCCTGTCCTGATTTCAGCCTATTAGATGTATGAAATTAACTAGTCTGCACTACCTACTCTTCTCAACCTTTTTATCCATGAGCTTGACTGTGTCCACAGATATGCATATGTATATAGGAAGTGGGCATGAAGGAGATGATCTCACTCCTCAGAATTTTCAGATCCTGCTAGTGAGTGATTCATAATTAGTAGACTATGACTGTACCATAAGGCTCGGAAGACATGTTGCTTATACTAGGGAAATTACATAATAATTATATTTTAGCTTAAATGACACCAGAAAAAAGTTTAATTGACTTTTAATTAATAGTTGAAAGATTAATCAATCAATAATTATAGCAATGGTTATAGGGTATAATTGAGCTTAATTGGAGGGGACTGAATAATGATTAAAATAAACTTTTCAGATTCCTTGTCTTGAAAATATTAAAAAAATGATGGATTTTGGCTCATAGAACTAAAAAGAAATGCCAAGATTGTAGATTATGGGTCCTTGGTAACTAGGCCATGAAAAGGAAAACACATGATTGAAATAAAAGAAATTATTCTATTGTTCAGCCTGTACATCATTATACTGATAATTTGCACAAGTTTGAGATTAATAGAGGAAAATATGCATCTGAGGGAGTCTATAGGAAAAGGGGGAAAACAAAGAAATTACTTGAGACAGATATCTTTGGAAGCTAATTTCTCAGGGGTGCTCTTTCCATCTCTAAGGGTAAAATGGTTGTATGATTTCAAATGACATTCTTATCAGAGCATCATAGGAATAGATTCAGTAGAGATCAGATATCTCAAGGAGACAGTCCCTGTTTATAGGATGGCAAAGACTTCTCTCACTTTTACCTGATCTGTTCTAATCAAATCCAAATGGAAAATGGGACCAATATCAATTCTACCTGAAGATAGTTCAATTCTCTTTGGAGAACAGGTAGGTATCTCATTTCAGGGTCATCCAGCTGATGAGGGTGAGTCCCTCAGTGCACAGCCCAGATGGAGATATTCAAGCTCAGGCTGGCATGAATGGTCGTTTTTCAGAGTAGATGCCCCACATTATGGACTTGCACACCTTTCACAAGAAACAGGCCAAATATAGTCTCAACACCTCAATACAAACAAGATGAATCATATAGGAAGACAACTTCACAGACTATTATTGAAAGTCTTTCAGTCCATCAGAAAATTGTTTTTTTTTTTTTTTTTACAAATGGGGGCTTGGCTACTCCCACATTTGCCAGTGACTTATACCCGTCTCCTCTTACTCCCTCGTCAACTTACATGTGTCCTCTCAACCTAAATGCAACTCTAGTCATTGTAAGGATTCTGCATGTGAAAAATATTTAACTAAGAAGCTCATGAACTTAATCAATAAAAATGCTTATATTTATTATTCACTGTATCTGTCCAAGCATATACTGCTCACTGCAGGAGACAAAAGTTAAGAAAAGATTGTATATCCCTGCCCTTAACTTCCATAAAGTTAACAGACACTATTGATTGAGAGTGCAATGTAGTGCTAGAGCAATGGAATTAAAGTCTAGAACTAATTCACTTATATTTTTTGTTTGATTTCTGGTACTTTGACCACCTAATGCGAATAACTGTCTTATTGGAAAAGACCCTGATACTGGGAAATATTGAAGGTAAGAGAAGAAGGGGACGACAGAAGATGAGATGGTTGGATGGCATCACCGACTTGATGGACATAAGTTTGAGCAAGCTCTGGGAGTTGGTGATGGACAGGGAAGCCTGGCATGCTGCAGTCCATGGGGTCACAAAGAGTCAGACACAACAGAGTGACTAAATTCAACTGAACTGAAGTTACCTAAACTATCTTTTCTTCAGTTACTGTATCTCTTAAAAATGCTTATTCTGATTTTTCCAGAGCTTGTCATTTCATTGCAAATTTGACACTTATTATCTGGAGCTAATTTAGTCTTCACAAATTAAGAGCACTGACCCTCATGAGTCTGCCTTCAATTCAGACACTGATTAAAAACTCTGGAATTCTTAGTCCACCCAAATTTTGATCAACTGGCTACAAATTTGGCAGTTCCCACCTCCAACTTGGGTTTGATAACTCAATAGTATAATTCATAGAACTCAGAAAAATGCTACTACTTATGATAATAATTTTATCATAAAGGATAAAATAAGAACAAACCAAAAGAAGATACACATACAATGAGATAAATGTTGGACTTGAATATGGAGCTTTCATGTCCTCTTGCCAAAGAATCAGGGTGCATCTCTCTCCTAACATATCTATGTGCTCACAAATCAGGAAGCCCACCTAAGATTTAGCATCCAGAATCTTTATTGATATTGCCTTACATAGGCATGATTAATTTAATAATTAGCTATGTGACTGAACTCAAATTTCAACTATATTTCCTTCTTTAGAGGTTGAAAATTTGGGTTGATGTCACATGGATTAAAGCCCCAACACTCTAATAACATGGCTGGTTTGTTCAGCATGGTCAATTACAATCCTGGAACTTTGTAGAAGCCATTCATGGGTTACCTTTTGAACATAAACTCAGGTGTGGCCCCAGGGTCACAATTATCTTGATAGCTATTAGAATCAAAAAAGGGCTGTAGAAATAATTCAGATGTAAAGTTTAGCATGAGCAAAGTGCCAGATATGGAAGAACAGGGCATGTTCTGGGAAGAGTGAATGGAGTGTCAATATCAGCATGTGAAATACTTAGGATAAAACACTGAGAACCCCATCATGTTGAGAAATGCACAGCAGGATTGAGTAGGGGGAGGCGGCTGCTGATTACATCCTTGTTTTAGAAATTCAGTACTACCCTTACTCTGGTTGATTGTTTGCACAGGAGAAACCACATTTAGAGGGTCTAAGAAGCATTTTGCTTCCTCGGTAGCTCAGTTGGTAATTAATCGACCTGCAATGCAAGAGACTGTGATGTAATTCCTGGGTTGGGAAGATCCAATGGAAAAGAGATAGGCTACCTACTCCAGTATGCTTGTGCTTCTCTGTTGGCTCAGATAGTAAAGACTCCTCCTGCAATGCAGGAGACCTGGGTTTGATCCCTGGGTTGGGAAGATCTCCTGGAGAAAGGAATAGCTACCAACTCCAGTATTCTGCCTGGGAGAATTCCACGGACAGTGGAGCCTAGCAGGCTACAGTCCATCAGGTCACAGAGGTGGGCATGTCTGAGCAACTTTCATTTCACTTTCACAAGAAGCATTTCAGGGAGTTACTAGTAACCAATGAAGCTTATTGAGTGATTTCTATGTGACATGCTATCATTGTTGCTCTTGTTCAGTCACTAAGTTGTGTCTGACTTTTCATGACCCCATGAACTACAGCATGCCAGGCCTCCCTGTCCCTCACCATCTCCAGAGTTTGCCCAAATTTGTGTCAGTGAATCAGTGATGCCATCCTACTACGTGATTCTCTGCTGCCCTGTTCGCCTCCTGTCTTCAATCTTTCTCAGCATCAGAATCTTTTCCAATGAGTCAGCTGTTAGCATCGGTGGCCAAAGTATTGGAGCTTCAGCTTCAGAATCAATCCTTCTAATGACTATTCAGGGTTGATTTCCCTTAGGATTGACTGGGTTGATATCCTTGCTCTGCAAGGGACTCTCGAGTCTTCTCCAGCACTACAATTCAAAAGCATCAATTCTTCGAAGTTCAGACCTCTTTATGGTCCAATTCTCACATCCATACTTGACTATTGGAGTCACTACTTCCCCTCTGTCCCATTCTGAAAGCCTAATAAATACATTAATATATCAACAAGGCAATATTATGAAGTAAATATTCTTGTTATATGTGTTTCATAAACAAGGAAGATGGGAACCCAGAGACTTAAATGAATTGAGAAAAGTGTACCAGGCCATTTGACTCCAGGTTTATGTTTCTTAATCACCACAAGTCGACTAAGATCCAAGCAAACAAAATATAGAGAAAGGAGAGATCTGTGCTTGACTGAGGAAAATTTCAAAGTAATGATCCTCTGTTTTTTGAGATTGAGTGAATGGTGATGCCAAAGGGAAAGGAGTAGAAGGGAAGATAAATGGTATGGCTTTAACTTGTGCATTTTTATTTCTGTAGAATGTGCATAGACGTGTAAAGGTCATTAAGTTTCAATGAAAGTTGAAACAATGGAAATTAATGAAGAAAGAAGAAAGAACGTGAAGTCACTCAGTCGTGTCTGACTGTTTGAGACCCCATGGACTATAGCCAACCAGGCTCCTCCATCCATGGAATTTTCTAGGCAGGAGTACTGGAATGGGTTGCCATTCCTTCTCCAGGGTGTCTTCCTGATCCAGGGATCAAACCCAGGTCTCCCACACTGCAGGCAGATGTTTTACTCTCTGAGCCATGAATTTCCCAAGAAAGAGAATGCATCACAAAAGAAGAAGAGAAGTAAACTACATGAAGGGTTTTACATCATGAAGAATGTGCAGAGCCAATAATTTGTACATCCGCTATAATTATGAATGCAATTCCTTTCCGACTGAGGTTGCACTGGTTAAGTTGATTGACACCTGTTCTCACTGCATTGCAGAGTTTTGACAACTACTTCTTACAAAGTTCACCACACAAATGAGACTAAAAGTCTATGGCCAAAGTCCTAGGACTATTGGGAGACATTTAATTACCTTAAAAATCTCTATAACCTGGGGAGGGTAATGATCAATGGGGTAATCAGATGGAAGATGTGGAATTTTAAATAGTAGACTGTCACTTAGAGTGGTTTGTTATTCCATTGGAGATGATAAAACCCTAGAGCATAAATGATGACTGAAGCATTCATAAATCAATAATTGATAAAATATACTCATGTATAGCTAAGTAGATTCTGTCTGGTAGGTTGAATAAACTGATTACAGTATACTGCAGGATTCAGAGGAAATATGGACAAGGTTTTATTCACCAAAGAAAGCTAGTGCCAAGTATTGCTTTATAAAAGCATTTTTCCTGGAAAGAAAAGAAGGAAAGAGGAGTGCTTGGAAGGTGGGTTTAAAGTAGCAGATTGATCAGGAAGAGGGCTGTGACTTTGGAAACCTTGAGACAGAGGATACTATGGGAATTGTGAGCCCAATAAGGGAATTTTAGATTATACTTCCCGGTACCTTCCCTACCTGGTGGCCTTTGTGGTACCTTGGATAAAATGTTGGGACATTATTGGCATGTTGGCAAGTGTCACAATAGAGGTGTTGTATAGGGCCAGACAGGCAGGCTCTGACAGTCCAAGGGAAGAGGAAAGGTATAATGTCACTGCTTTTAATCTTCTGCAGTGTGTGAAGACCATTTCTGTGTGTGTGCTCAGTCACTCCAATCATGTCCTACCCTGTGCAACTCCATGGGCCATAGCCCAGCAGGCTCCCTTGTCTGCGGGATTTTCCCAGCAAGAATACTGGAGTGGGTTGCCATGCTCTTCTCCACGGATCTTCTCAAACCAGGATTCGGGCCCACGTCTCGTTTGTCTCCTGTATCTCAGGCAGATTCTTTACCACTGAGCCTCAGGGACGCCCTGAGGACCATTTCTTGACTATGTTAAAATCACCTTTGAAAAAAGAAGTGATCATTTGACACATTTCCTGATTCATTTTCACTGTTGATATTTACATTCTATATGAGGTCTCCCCAACTAATCATACTATTGAAATGTCCTGTGTACTGAATCGTTGCAATTGTCACGATCTTCATCACAAGGTCCTTGAATGGTTTATGTGTGAAGGACCCTTAGAGATCATACGAAAAAATACCATCTCCAAGTTTCAAAAGCTAAAGGAAAGACATGAAAAATATTTCTCCAACTTCTTTTGTTAACCTGAAGATCCAGCTCTGTAATTAGCATAGACAATCAGAAGAACGACATGGTGTGACCTGAGAAGGGAACAAGGGTGGTGTGAGATGATTAGGCAGGAGTGCATGGAACGTGGGAGGACGTATGCTGTCACAGGCAGAGTATGAAAGAATTGCAAGCATGCTAAGGAATTGAGTCTGGAAAGTTCTGGAGAGCATGCACAGCTACTAATTGGATAAAATTTGGTCAGATGCAAAATTTAGGAAGATAATTTTGAAGATGCTGGGAAAGATGAGGTCAGAGGGTCCAATTATGAAGATAATTATATATTCTTGGTGAGTAAAATTAAGTTCTGAACTAAGAAAATACACCATGCTTTTCACTATCAACTGCCTTAGATTACCTCTACTGTAAATATATTTTGTTTCTTGAGTTAGATTTTAAATTCATTCAAGACAAGGGCATGGTCTTCAGCTTAGCCCAGAATTTAGCATAGGCTGGAAGTTAGCAGAAAGTCATTCAATGTGCTTGGAATGAAATGAATGAAATGTGTGAGCATGTGCTAGTTTTGTGGTAGTCATATGACAAACAGTATTCAAATATTTTCCTGACGTACATGCATGCTCCAATATAAGCTAAATTCAAAATATCATATAAGTCATTTAACTTGGGAGATCTTCAAATTCTTAAATTATAAAATATGAGAACTATATTTGATATACTCTAAATTCCTCTCCAACTTTAATATTCTATCATTTTGGTTTTCACAAAGTTAAGCATGTTTACGGTCTCTATATGCCTGCTTAAACACTTCCCACTGGTTTACCACTGTGATATTATCAACCATGGCTTCTGCTCCCTTGCCAATTTTATAATTCTGATAAAGGAGATTCATGTTGTTTCAGGTGCCCTAACATTCAAAGTGATTCATATTTTCTATATATTTCATTTTACTGGAGAGTCCTAACTGACCTCATATTCTAAAAAAATGCATCCACACAAAGAACATATTTTTCATCTTTCAATTACTTGCAACTTGAGAAGCAAATAATGTAATTACCATTTAATTTTTGTAGTCTTTCAAATTTTCTTTCAATATATATTTGAGTCCTTCAGACAATCTGCAATGAGGGAAAAGTGAGTTACAACAAAGTGTCTATTTTTATGCATGATTTGTAGATTTTGTAATTACTGTCATTTGTCAGAATCAACATGTTTCTTCCTGAACACTAGAGTTGAAAAACAGCAAATAAAAGCAAGACTTCAAAGGGAAGGGTGGAATAGTTTTTTGTTACTGTGAATGGGCAAGATTAGAATGCTTCACACATCTTCTGCTGTTCATACTTCCTTCCTGTTATGCACTCATAGAGAAAGAGTGGATCAATCTAGACATACCCCTTTTTTTTCCTGACATATTGCTTTCCTGATTAAAAGTTGCTGGGGTTTCCTTATTAGTGGGAGGTTGCCCATTTCTATTAAGAATTGATAAAAGATAACCACTTTTGATAGTCACATATCTTAGGACAATTCCTTGTGTTGATAGAATATTCCTGATTTTGATTCCTTTTGAATTACTCTCTATTTTTTTTTTGAACATTTAAAAAGTTGTCAGTGGGAATATCAAATGTTATGCAACGTGATAGGTATGTGTTTATACACGATAAAAATTAAAAAAGAAAAATCGTAGTTGCAACTGGTTCTTTATAACAGATGAGATTCTGCTGTTGAAGCGGCTGGAAAATTAATGGTAACCTGACTGATACATTTCAGAGACCATATTTACTGGGGATGGAAGACATCGAGGAAGACAGGATTGGGCAAGTCACTTTCATTCTCTCAGTCTTTATTTTTCATAAATGAAGAAATTTGGGAAAGACTCTTTCTAGCTATAAAATATAAATATGTATATATAGATACATAGATGTATGTTTAATGACTGTAGGAGGCAGAAAAAAAAGATGTCCATATTCTAATCCCCTGAAACCTATTATTATTATTAGATTACATGACAAATGGAACTACAATTCCATAGATTTATGTTTGCTAACAGCTGACTTTGAGAAAGGGAGGTTTTCCTGGGTTATCAGAGTAGGCCCAATGTAATACCAACGGTCTTTACAAGTGGAAGAAGAATGCAAGAAAGAGCCAGAGGGATGGTAGCTTGAGAAGGACCTGACTTATGAAGAGAGAGAAACACAAGCCAAGGGATGTGAGCAGCTTCTAGAAGCTGGAAAAATGCAAGAAAATGTTCTTCTCTAGAGCCTCCAGAAAGAAGCATAGCCTTGCTGACACTGATTCTAGGCCAATGAGACTCATTTCAGATTTCTGACCTCCAAAAATCTAAGATATTAAAATCATGCTGTTTTTAAGCCACTAACTTGATGGTAATTTGTTACAGCTTTACCAAGAAATGTTAAAGAATCGATCATTTCAGATGTGTTGAAGCAAGTTTTTTCAAAAACTAAATGAAAGAATTTGAAATGATTAATAACAGTTTTACTTACAAGAATATGCTTTATCACAAATATAAGTAGATGATCATTTAATTATATAACTAAGGATCATTGTATCTGAAACTGTCTTTTTATTCAGCAACATACAAATTAAAAATTCTTAAAAATGCCATTACCGTCATAGTGGGGAAAAATAGGCACAAAAATCATTTCCTACAGTCAGGTGGTCCATTTCTAAAGAAGATACAATTAATTCATTTGCAGGTAAGTTAGCTGTCTTTATAAAATACATATATATATATATAGTTAATCTTTAAACTTTATAAGGTCACACATCAACCAAAGAATGACACAAATAAACTTATAAGATACTGAATAAATAAGTCAATCTTGTTTTCCCATGGTCACAATCTTTGAGATATAGTTACTATGAATGAAGACAAATTCAGTTTCCATCACCAAGCCATATCCACTTTTCTGACAGAGCTTTACAAAATCAATTGTTTATGACCTTGCTTTCATCCTAATATTGAGATAAACATCTACAGTATCAGCTGGATCTACTGCATGAAATAAAAACTGTCAGGAAGATTGAGTAGGTGGAGAAAGCAGTCTTGAGAATTTCCAAGGAGCTCCCAAAGGAATCTCCCAATTTGACCCACATACCAGTTTCATGAAACCAGGAGTAAAGGAATTCCTGTCTCTATTTCACTCTGCTTACAGATCTGGCACAGGAGTATGGTCCAAGCCTGAAATCAGAATCAGAATCTGACACACCAGCCCTCTGATTTTACTTGCATATCCTCATCAGTCTTAATATGAAGACAAATTGACTCTTAACTCACAGAAATGTTGCTGGTAATATCAATTGAACTAAGTCATTAAAGCAAGTTTTTTTTTTTTTTTCTTTATAATGGAATCAAAATGAATACAATACTTAGAATAAGTTTTAACCAAAGAGGTTAAGCTTATATATTGAAAACTATAAAAACATCATTGAAGGAAATGAAACCATAAACAAATGAGAAAACACACTGTGTTTATGAATTGGAAGACTTAATAATGTTAAGATGACACTTCTGTCTAAAATGATCTACAAACTTAATGCAAACTCTATCAGATTTCTAACAGCCGTTTTTTTTGTTGTTGTCATTAGGTTAAAAAAAGTTTTAAAAGTTAAAAAAAAAAGTTCATATGGAATCTCAAGGGATTCTAAACAACCAAAACAATCTTGAAAAAGTAGAAAAAGTAGAAGACATTTTACTATCTGGATGTGAAAGTTCCTGCAAAGCTATAGTAATCTGAACAATGTGGTACTGGCATTAGGACAGACATAGATACTAGTGGAATAGAGTGAAAGGCCCAGAAAGAAACTCAGACATATGGTCAGTTGATTTCTGGTGAGGGTGCTAAAACCTTTCAATGGGGAAAGGACTGTATTTTCAATTTGTTGCACTGGAATAACTGGATGTTCAAATAAGCAAAAGAATCAAATTGGACCATCATCTAACAGCATATAAAACATTTGCTCAGTCATGTCTGACTCTGTGCAACCCCATGGACTATACAGTTCATGGAATTCTCCTGGCCAGAATACTGGAGTGGTAGCCTTTCCCTTCTCCAGCGGATCTTCCCAACCCAGGAATCGAACCAGGGTCTCCAGCATTGCAGATAGATTCTTTACCAACTGAGGTATCACGGGAATCCCATAGAAAAATAGCTCAAAATGCCTCAAAGACCTAAATGTAAGACCTAACCTGGAAAACTCTTAGAAGAATTGGGTTCATAACATTGGGTTTGGCAGTGATTTCTTGGATAGGTTACCAAAGTTACAGACAAAAAAGGGGAAAACACGTCACTTGATATTAATAAAATTAATACTTTTGTTCATCAAAGGATATTATCAAGTGAAAACATAATCCATTGAGTGGACTACAACATTTGCAAGTCATATGTATGATAAAGCATTAACCTCTAAATACACAAAGATAGGAGACGTATAAGTTATTATGGCTGTACAACACTTAATTTACTTAATGCCACTGAAATATACACTTAAAAATTGTTAAAATGATGAATTTTATGTTATATACATTTTGCCACAATAAAAATGCAAAATAAAACCCAGCTTGAAACCTTCAAATAATAACAATAATAACAGAATTAGCTAAAGTTTATTATTTATTTAATTTATTCCTTTCATATTCTGACTGCTTTACCTGTATTCATTATTTTTGTCTTTACAATATTAGTATGTGGAAATTTTATTATTATTATATCTATTTAAAAAATGTTGAAACATGGTTTAATAACTTGCCTAAGGTCATATAAGGAGAAGGAAATGGTGACCTACTCCAACCAACTCCCAGAAAATCCTATGGACAGAGGAGCTTCTTAGCCTCCCGTCCACAGGGTCGCAAAGAATCAGACACAACTTCACTTTCACTTTCACTTTAAGATCATATAAATGTGCATGTGGGCAAGGAGACTCAGATTTGAATCTACAACATTTGGCTCCAGATCCATATTCTTATGTCACCAATTGAATCATCCTGATGCTTCCCAAATTATTTTTTTAATTCTAAAATAAATCAAATAACAGTTTCATGATTTATTCTGAACACAATATTTTCAGAACCAATAGGTTTTTAGCTATATTTAATGGAAACATTCTAGGGTTTGGGTTTCAAAGCAGAAGAAACTCAGTATGAAAACTGGCCATGGATCTCCAGCACTAGCTTTGTCCTTGCTGTCAGCCAAGCTCTTTGTTGGGGTCAGTAAAATGCAACCTGTGAGACCAATTCCTGAAGTCATTTCCCTCTCACCTCCCCTTCACTCTTCCAATCTTGGAGCCCTGGTCTGTATCCCTAGGCCCTTCCAGACCTGTCTTATACAAGGGATGTCTCTATGGACTTTTTGAATGAATCAGAGTCCAAATGTGTAAGTCTTTATAACTAGTCCAATCAGAACTTCTGGAAAAATGGTTTCTGAAGCCAGCTGTTGACTAGACTCTACATTCTCTAAAAAGATAAGCAGATCTTGGCAAAGTAACTCCTCCTGGGGCAGTCATCTTGTAGTAAGATGTCACCTTGTAGTAAGAAATTTAACTTCTGCAGAAATCAAATTTTTGAATCTCCAAACCCTCGATTTAGGATCCTGCATACAACTTCTGGGGGGAGGGGTGAACTTTCTCGAGAACAGACACATGCCATATCCTCTTACAGATGGCTCCTACATCCTTTGTAATTTGATATTTCTCTCTATTCTGCAGTTAGGTGGCTCAGATTCTTAATTAAAAGATTCATTTCGATGGCAGCTTTTGTAAAGCAAATATCTGCACATGAAGGAAGAGGAGAGAGAACAGAAGGAGGAGGGAACACGGTCTGCTTTCCACCAGATACTGAAACGTTACACTAATCTTTTTCACACCTTGTGGAGTTTCAATTTTCCCTTTAAAATGTGGATTAAACAAAGTTGCCAAAAAACATATGCTTTCATGTCAAACATTTCACTTATTTGGGAGGCTGAAAGCAGTTTGAAAGTGTTCACTGTCTCTGCCTGAGGAAATGGAGCCGTGTGGCTTTGGCTTTTAGTGGTAATCTTCTGGAAGCTGAGGTGTGGACCCTGCAGGTGTGGCATGGGGTGGGCTGTTGGTGGGCTGCAAGGACGTCTCAGGTGGTTGCTTCTAGAGGACAAGGGAGTCAGGTCCAGTTCCAACTTGGATGCTGGCCCATACCTCTTTGGGCTCTAATCTTAAATTTCACAACTAATTACAGTTGGGATGAATCATTACTTGATAGAGGAGATATCAAGACAAATCCATCTGCTGTAGGCAAACTGCTAAGACAGTGGGCAGCTTTCTGCTGCTTGACTGCAGGCCTGACCTTCAGTCTACCTTCTAAGCAAGAACTGAATCATGCATTTTCATGGAAGTGGACTTGTAAGTGTGGTACTTAGGAAATGGAAGGGCAAATAGTTGTGGTTCTTGACATGGTTGTTCCAGAAATTTAACTCTTATGGGCTGTCCTAACTGGCCAGTAACTCTAAGGGTGACTGTCAAACAACTTAGGTTTGAGGAAGTAATGTTGCAGTTTAACAAAAGATAGAAGAAATAATGGTTTAGACCCATATTGCAGAGACCTAAGGCAGTAGTTCTCAAACTGATACCTTTGAGACTTTAAGATATTAATTTAATCTCTCTGAACCTCAGTTGCCTCACTTGTCAAATAATATGCCTACCCTAAGTTTTGACCAGGGAAGTTCTGATGGTAAAATAAAATGTGTACGATTATATGATTTTAATCTGACAGATTACATTTCGTTTCTCTTAGTTCTTTGATTAGGTTAACATGAATGATAGTGATAGCAGGTATTTTTAGGAAACTGTATATTTCCTAAGCTATGAACTAGAGTTTTCAGATAAATCATGTCACATAGTCTTCTTTCACCCAGTCTGTGAATTAGGTAATACTGTTTCTATTTTGCAGATGAATAAATCAAGAATCTCTGAGATTTCAACTAATTTGGTCCAGGTTATTCTACAATACTTGGTTAAAAAAAAAAAATGAAGATGAAAAGGAAAAAAATCAACAGTTGCTGGTTGAGTTCCAAGCTAGTGCTGTTTTCTGTATTGTCCTCTGTCATGAATAGCAACATAATGTTTCACTCAGTCCTTTCTGCCTCATTTTGTTTATCACAATACATTTGCAAGTTATTTGAATATAATGATTTCTTCTCTGAAGAATTCGAATTTATTTTCCTGGTCTCCCCTAATGCCAAAATGTCTTTAATGAATTCATGAACCAAAAGTACAATTGTTAAATGATTTGCAACTCAAAACACACTGACCTAGCTCCTCTATTTTTCTATATAACACTACTTACCTTAGTAAATGATATTAATTAGTTAGTCCATTCATTTTAGGAACAACTGGAGACAGAATGTGGAGTTAGCCTCTCTAGGGTGGAGTTGTAGTTCCTACACTTGCAAGCCACATTCAACTCAACTGTTTTGTGACTCAGGATCCTCATCTGTAAGTTGAAAAAATAGAGGACCTAAGGATTTTGTGATTGTTAAGTGGCTAGAACAGTTTCTGATATATAGTGAGTGCTGTAGAAGCATCAGCTATTCCTCTGATTCATCTATGATTTGAGATCACTTCCCTGGTGGCTCAGATGGTAAAGCATCTGTCTACAATGCGGGAGACCTGGGTTCAATCCCTGGATTGGGAAGATTCCCTGGAGAAGGCAATGGCAACCCAATCCAGTACTCTTGCCTGGAAAATCCCATGGACGGAGGAGCTTGGTGCAGGCTACTGTCCATGGGGTCACAGAGTCGGGCATGACTGAGCAACTTCCCTTTTTTTTTCGCAGTGTGATTATGATGGGTGTACTCCACTGTCCAGATTTCATTCTTCACAGCTACTATTACCCACATTAAGCTACTAAGGGACTAATTTATTTTGTGGTTGTATCATTAGAGCTTTCTTTTCTTTTTTTTGGAACATTTTTAAATCTTCCAAGGTCCTACAGGGGAGATGGATACGGAGCTGAGATACATGTGAAATTTCTAATAACTTTTGTTCAGAAAAAAATGTATTAGGAAAAGAGTAAGTGGATGGGAATTGGGATAGAGTTGAGGACAAGGGTAAGAGGCTAGGGTCAGAAAGAAGTACAATGTGTATGGTGGGATTCCACCAAAACACACCCTGTTTTATCCAGAGATGTGTCTCTGATTAATGTTGGGGAAGAGCCAGTGTCATGGTGATTCAATGTGTCATCATTTCCATATGGAAGGCACAAATGTTTATCTTTCCAGCCTTGTCCTTTTCCCTGAGTTCCAGGTTCTGACATCCAACCTCCTCCTGAAAGCCTGTCATGGCACATCAAAACCTGTAAGTTCAAAATGAACTGATGACTTCTATCCTCAAACTTGCTCCTATTTCTTTGTTACTCTCTACTACTATTCATTGTAACACAAACCAGTCTCCCAGTCCCTTTGGTCTGATAAAATTTTATTGTGATAGACTTTTGGCATTTTATCCTCTTATCTTCATTTCATTGATTCAGAAATTCATTCTATCTCATTTGTAGTTTTGTAAGAGATTGCAGGTTCTTCTTTTCTTTTGTAGAGCCCATAGTTACTTTGGAGAGTAATCAGAATGGAATATTCCCTTAGACAAAGCAATATTAGTTATGTAACCTAAATGTAAAACTGACATGATTTCCCCAAAATGTTGACTCTGACTTTAAACAAATGTTCAGTTCTCTTCTTGTCTGCATCACCTTATCCTGGCCAATAAGCTACTAAGTAAGCTTATACAGTGAAAATAAATATAAGTTTCTTGCAGCTATTCATAGTAAACAAGAATGTACACCCTCCTTCATGCTTTATAAAGTAAGCTGTAACTGCTGAAAGCTGTGCTTATAACTACTTTCAGTTTGAAGTCTACCTGTTTGTGAACTGTTTGTATCTCACTCAATAAAATATTCATAACCATTAAAGCTCTCTGAATTTTCTTTTGATACTATCTTCATCTACACAGACATTAAAAGTCTTTCTTAATATGAATATAATTATATCACTGCTCTGTTTCCATACTGTACAATTTTAAGATTAAAATGACATGACATTGACCATAAAACTTCCCAAGGCCTATTCCCTGCCTCTCTGTCTCCCAGTCTAACACATTAACTAAATACACTTCCAAATTCTCAAGTGAAAAGTGAAAGTGAAAGTCATTAAATTGTTTCTGACTCTTTGCAACTCATCCAAATTCTCAAGCCACTCATTTTAGTGTTTGAACCTTTGCGCATGATGAGTACACACTGAAGAATGCTTAAACTCCAATCTCTGCTTCTAGTAGTTACTTGGCCCAGGATGTATCATTTCTACTTAAATATCCTTTCTACAATCTCATGGAAGTCTAGGCCTCTGATTCACATTTCTCCTTGACTCCCTAATGACTGGACCAAAAATCTTCTCAGTGACAGAGACAGGCTGTCACTTTTGCTTAATATCATACACACCTGATATAGTGTCTGGTTTAAAACAAATTTTAGTTTATCAATGAAGGAGTGCCATATGCAAGTAAGTTGCCTTTGGTTACACTTTTGGCTGGAGAGATACTTTGGGCAAAAGTATCCAATGCTTCTTTATCAGGAAAGTTTAAAACAGGTAAGGATATATATGTGCTGTGTACGCTCAGGTGCTCAGTTGTATCTGACTCTCTGTGGCTCCATGCACTATAGCTCACCAGGCTCCACTGTCCATAGGATTTCCCAGGCAAAATCCTGAAGTAGATTGCCATTTCCTACTCCAGGGGATCTTCCTGACCCAGAGATTGAATCCCAGTTTCCTGCATCTCTGCATTGGTAAGTAAATTTTTTTTTTTTAACTCCATGCCACCAGGGAAGCCCCAAGGATATATCCTGAGAGGTAAATAGACAAGTATTGTATATACTGAATACAATATAGCATGTAAAGGGCAGCCTATAGATAACAGTATGCCATGGACTCAATCAGTAGGACAATGGAGTAGGATTCATGAAGGAAACTCAGAAGTCTGTTTTCTATTCTAAATGACATATGTGACTCACTCTGCATTATAACCTTCATTTTCAAAGGGAGTTGGGTTTAGGGTGGTTGACATCCCATATTCTTTCTATCTTTACAGTTCTAGTTGGCAAAAATTATATAATCTTATGATTTGAGTTTCACCTTTGATTTACTATATCTATATAACTTGAGTCTTCGAGTTTACAGCATGTCTTAAAATACAATTTCAAGACATGCTGTGATGCTAGAGAACATAGCCTTTGGGGATTAAAATATAAGTCAATTCATTGAGCATTTATTGGTTACTTAGTAGACCCATCATAGTGTTTTGGGCATAGTGAACATTGCAAAAAATAGGATGAAATTCAAGTACTAAATGAATGTAAGTTCGAAGGAAGTAAAAGCTAAAAATAAGAAAGAGGAGAGGAGATTTCCTATGCTTTGACCTTGCTCAGTGGCTACAGTAATAGCCCGAAACATGTAAGACATCAGGGTTATTGAAGATGGCTTGATAGCAAAATCATGAATTTAATTGCACCTTCAGATCTGTCAAGAGTGGTGACAAGGGACAATGGGATGCAATCAGGCACAAAGGTAAAAGCTGGCAGTATCAGGTATGTGTTGGGAACTGGGAGGCAAAAGGGAGATGGGGTTTAGGTTATGGTGTGGTCAGGCTTTACCAGAGAACTGCCTCCCATAGGGAGACCAGGCTGGAGAAAGGCTCTAGACTTGCAGGCATCTGGCAATTGATCAGAGACAACAAACAACACGACAGAGACACTCCCAAGTGTGAACGGAGCTGCACATGGCAACCAGAGTTCCACCTTGAGAGAAACAGATATAAGGAAGGGACTCTTGAGGGTGGTGCACACAACATTGTGTTGGTCAATTCAGAATAGTAACCTCCCTCCTTGGAAATCACAAATCTAGAAAAAGCACTCAGCTAAATCATGAATTGGCCTTGCATCTTTGATCATGTTTGATATTTCATCTCTCATTAATTCCCTCGTTGCTTTGAGTCCATGTTTATATATCAATAAATAGGAGTTCCAACCTCTCTCCAGGTGTCTGTTTGTTCTGGAGCCAATGCCCTTTAAAATGTAAACCTTAGCATGTTGCTCTCTTGTATTCATGGCTGGTTTCTCTTCCCAAACTAAAGACAGTCTTTTTCTTCTTGAGTCATTCTGGTAGCTACCTCATTGAGGACACACTTTTCACTCAGTGAGAAATACCTCCTTACAGGCAAGGAACTATATCAGTTCAGTTCAGTTCACTTCAGTTCAGTCGCTCAGTTATGTCCAACTCTTTGCGACCCCATGAATCTCAGCACGCGACGCCTCCCTGTCCATCACTAACTCCCTGAGTTCACTCAAACTCATGTCCATCGAGTTGGTGATGCCATCCAGCCATCTCATCCTCTCTTGTCCCCTTCTCCTCCTGCCCCCAATCCCTCCCAGCATCACAGTCTTTTCCAGTGAGTCAACTCTTTGCATGAGGTGGCCAAAGTACTGGAGTTTCAGCTTTGGCATCAGTCCTTCCAAAGAACACCCATGGCTGATCTCCTTTAGGTTGGACTGGTTGGATCTCCTTACAGTCCAAGGGACTCTCAAGAGTCTTCTCCAACACCACAGTTCAAAAGCATCAATTCTTCGGCACTCAACTTTCTTCACAGTCCAACTCTCACATCCATACATGACTACTGGAAAAACCATAGCCTTGACTAGATGGACCTTTGTTGGCAAAGTAATGTCTCTGCTTTTGGATATGCTATCTAGGTTGGTGGGCACAAACATTTCACTCCTTTGCTGTCAAAATATCTGGGTTCTGGCCGAAAAACTCAAAGCAAACGTAGCATTCATCTTATCTGTCTATGATTATAATGATTTACTCACCCAACAATATTTAGATTTATCTAAATTCGATTTTTTTAAACTTGCTTGCCTGTAATCTCTGTTAGAAAACATGAAGGTTTTCTTACTTGTTGATGAAGGAGCTGAGACTCAGTTTGCAGCCTGTTTATTCTCCTTCTCTCTCTGTCCCTGCCAGCTCCATAAACACCCCTGCCCACTCTGACACCCTCATGGATGTTCTCACAGCTGATGAAGAGCTCAGAGAGAGGGATAAGCAGCCTCAGCTTCAGATTAACGAGCTGTTTGACTGGGACATGAAGTTGGTTTAACAGCAGTTTTCCTTAAATGCAGTTTATTCTTAGCTCTTTCTTTTGGCTTCTGCAACATGTTAACAGCTTGTGCATTTTGTAATGCCTTTTTTTCATTACCATGGTAACCATTAAAACTTAAGGTGTAAGTGACTAGATATTTGGCCAAGCTATTGGTTGCTAACATGCTGGAAAGCAGTGCAAATAAAACCACATCTAGCTGGCTGCTTTTTATAGTAGGCCTCTCCTTAATTAACCTGGCATGTGAGATTCCATAGCAAAATGAAAACTATAAAGATAAAATATTAGGAGATAATTATTCACTTCAGAGAGAGTTGACAGTAGCATATGTTTATACAGTGAATTCCTTAGTTGATTTTAAGATATATGATTATGCTGACCACATGCTGATTTACAAACAATTCTTCAGGAGTAAACCTTTAGTTACTAAGTCACAGATCAGAGACAAGAGTTTGATTTCAGAGCCAAATTAAGTTGGTAGGTATATATTTTATGTTGATCTCACTACATCTTTGTTTCTGTTTCAAACATTCCAATGATTGGTTCTATCAAAAATGGTATGGTAATTAATGAACAATTATCAAACTTACTTCAACTTGCCAATGCTAAGGTAATTAAGCCATGTATTTCGAGCAATATATATATATATATATATATATATATAAATGACAAGTTGACAAATCCAACAAAACAACAAAAAATAGCTGTTTAATACATACAATTTATATATACATATAATTTACTACTTAAAACTTTTTTTTTTAAATTTTGGTTTTATTTTCCTGTTCTACAAGTCTTAATTCCATGCAGCTCTATGCTAGGCACTGTAAGAGGTTCTAAGAGTGTGAGGCAAAGTTCCCATTTTCAGTGACTCTGGCAATCTGTTGGGGAATAAGACTTACATGAAGAAAACAAGTATAAAACAAAAACAACAACAAAATACATTTGTTACATGTTAAAACAGATACCCTGAGAAATAAGCTCTGTGATTCAATACAGAAAGTAGAAGAATCATCATGAGCTTGATAGGAAAAAATTTATATAAAAAGCAAAATCTGCCCTTTATATTCGAGATCAGGTGAGATTTGGCTAACCAGATGATAGAACTAAGAGGATGGCATTTCTGCAGAAGCATTTTTCATTACAGTGAAATCAAAATGTTGCTTGAAAGTAGAGGGTGGTGTAAATGCTGGATGAGCTAATGGTTCATCCTCAGTTTGAGATAACATTTTACTTAAGATATTGGCATTCTGTAGAAAATATGAAAATATTTCTTCATAATTCAAATGAAGATGACAGCCTTTTCCTGTCTAATATGATGACAAATTCATGCTGAACACATAACAAAGTTTGTTGCATACTTATCTTAAGGCTGTGATATATTTCACACAGAAGAAAACACGTATATAAGAAACTAACTGGATGAAGCTTGCAGGCATCTTGACAGTACCACCCAAATCAGAGAAATATGTTTCTTAGTAGAGATTTTTAGGTATCAAGTTTCCTCTTATTATCATCTATCAGCAACAATGATTAAAATGTGAATGGTGATCTAAGCTGAAATTAGAGAAATAAATACCTAACATCCACCTGTTTAGTGAAAGTACATCTTGAGGAAGTCTATCTTCAGTACTGCCTTTTACAAAGGCAGCCTCTAACATTGCCTCCTTCCAGTCTCAATCACTGGCAGATGTTTATTTAATCAAGAGTCTCATTCATTATAGGCACCTAAAGAGAGAGCATTGTGTGAGAATCCGTCTTAATGTTGAAACAGGGAGGATTGCCCTGGACTTTATTACCTCTACTAAAAGTAGGATAGATTTTAGCATTTTGTTTGTCGATCCCAAGATTCTCTAACTAGAGTACTTCCTGCCTTTCTAGTTGTTCACAGCATAAGAGCTTTAATGAATCACCTCCTTCCCAAATTGATCTGTGGTTGTTTAGTTGCTAAGTTGTGTCTGACTCTTTTGCAACCCCATGGGCTGACTGTAGCCTGCCGGCTCTTCTGCCCATGGGGTTTCCCAGCTGAGAATACTGGAGTGGGTTGTCATTCCTTCTCTAGCGGATCTTCTGGACCCTTGTCTCCTACATAGCAGGCGGAATCTTTACTGCTGAGACACAAGGGAAGACCTCCAAGTGGTAGTTATCCATTAAACAATAATAAGAGCTTGAGGAAATGGAAAACTTCACTGCATGATTAAATGAGCAGGAAAAATATTGTCACTTTTCCATTTCATTTATATGCATTAAGTAATTGACCCCAAACGGATAATAATCTATTTTGCTGTTGGGAACAATGGAACAAGTCATTATGCACACACGCGTGCACATACACACACTAACTCTCCCACCTCTCCTTTCTGGCTCTCTCTACCATGAGATTCTATCTTAAGTTTAGCATTTCTCTTTTTCACATTTGCATTTATTTCTGTGAAAATGCTACTATCATTGTAATTAGAAAACAATACCATTAGTCAGTGGAACCTCAGTGTGAATAAGAATATTATCATTCAAAAGAAGCAGTTTTGTTGAGTGAAAATGCACAAATATCTGGGGGCACTTTGGAATCTACAGAAACGTAAGTACTTTAAAGTGAGGACAGACTCTGGTGGTGAGTTAAAGGCAATGTATAATCTATTTAGGAGTCTGGAGAACTATATTCTCATCCTGGCTTTAAATGACAGAGCCAGTTTAGGCACACTAGCTAATTGTGTTGAGTCTCATTTTTTTTTTTTAACTGCCACACAGAATGATTGAACAAGATGACCTCTAATTTCCATTCTAAAATTTTATTTATATAGTTATAATTGCAAATTTGCCAAGGATACATTCTTCCCTAGTGGACAACTGCTAATAGATGTAACAGAATAGATTAATGACTGCTGCTGCTGCTGTTAAGTCGCTTCATTCATGTCTGACTCTGTGCGACCCCAGAGACGGCAGCCCACCAAGCTCCTCCATCCCTGGGATTCTCCAGGCAAGAACACTGCAGTGGGTTGCCATTTCCTTCTCTAATGCATGAAAGTGAAAAGTGAAAGTGGAGTCACTCAGTCATGTCTGACCCTCAGAAAGCCCATGGACTGCATCCTTCCAGGCTCCTTTGTCCACGGGATTTTCCAAGCAAGAGTACTGGAGTAGGGTGTCGTTGACTTCTCCGAGATTAATGAAGAGTTCTATCTAATAATTTTTTAAAAATCCTTACAGAGTAAGCCAAATTAAGTCCTATAGTATTAATATTGATCTTTCCCATTTTCACTACAGCCATGTTTTAGATAGAATTCTAAGATGATCCCTGAATTCCCACTCACTGCTATATACACTTTGTATAACACCTCCTACTTGATGGAGGGAAGAACCTGGGAATAGGACAAAATAGCTCTCTGCTGGCCAATTACAGAGGAAGAAGGAGTCTAAGTGATTACTCCTACTGGTCTGAAAGAAAGATAACATCTGTGTTATGAATTGTCTGTGGAGGCCACGTAGCAAGGAACCATGGGTTACCTCTAGGAGCTGAGCAGAATCTCCAGTCAACTGATGGCTAGCAAGAAAACAGATCATACCCAATCATACCAATGCAAAGGAAATGAATTTTCTAATATCCAGTAAGCTTAGAAGAGGACCACAGGCCTCAGGTAAGAACCACAGTGCCAGCTGACACCATAATTTCTGGCTGGTAAGACCCTGAGCAGAGGATCCAGCAAGGCTGTATCAAGACTTGTGACCCACAGAAACCGTGAACTAATAGGTTTGTGTTTTTTCAGCTGCTAAATGTGTAGTGATTAGTTATATAGTAATATAAATCTCATATGGAGCCCTTTGACTACCACTTTATTTCTGAAGATTGAGTTTACATAAACAAATGTGAATATGTGATGAGAGAAGATGCTGGAAAAATAGCACCAGTACACTTGACAGAGCTGGGACAAAAGGAATCTATGGGCAAAACAGACAATGTGAAACTGAGTTGCCT
This sequence comes from Capra hircus, assembly GCF_001704415.2. Classification (NCBI taxonomy): domain Eukaryota; kingdom Metazoa; phylum Chordata; class Mammalia; order Artiodactyla; family Bovidae; genus Capra; species Capra hircus. The sequence continues at coordinate 16,327,299 of NC_030831.1, read as the reverse complement.
TTGGTCTGGTATAATCTCATTCAGACACAGGCACTTGGAACAGTACTCACTTCCATGTTCATCTAGTTCTTTATATGCCCATGCTTATGCTTGGTGTGAGTACATGCTGTATGTTTGTATTTGTTTAGTAATGAATCACATCAGATATTTTAGGACTAGTTGTTAAATCTCTTATAATGGATATAACTGTGCAAGTTTGCCATTGGGGAAATTTTTTCCTGACCTCAGCTGGTGATCAGCTTATGCCCTGAAGCATAAGAATTGATAGGCCCTATAATTTTATCCAAGCTAATGTAACAGCAGCTGCTGTCCTTGGTGCTTGCTCTCTGATTAAATTCCCAAATTAGGGATTGCCTTTTGTAACCCGAATTCTGTCATGGTGGTAAAATCTGACAATAACTTCTCTTATTTTTGCCTCTCCCATCGTGGAGTGTCTTCAATAACACATGGACCATCTCAGACCATCACATATTCCTCTGGCACTTTATTAGAATTTGGAATTTTGTAATCCTACTGAAAATGAGATTGCATGCTTTCTAATGTAAGAAAGGAGAGAGAGCCCAATTCAGCTCTAAAACTGCAATTGTTTGCCTACCTCCAGGGACACATCTCACAGATTGCCATGAAAATAAATTGGAAAGTTTACAATTCCAAATCATTGCCCACCATGTATTACTACACAGACACAAACAAACACTACCACCGCTATCATCACCATGAAAAATATACAAAAACATACCCAAAAACTTTCATCCTTTCATGAGGGGAAATTTATTACAATTAGATTAGATTATGACCATTCAGAAAGTGTGTTTGTTTTCTTCTGCTTTAAAAATGATTTATTATTTATTACTGTTTTTTTTTGTTTGTTTTTTTCAAGACTATCTTCTTCATTCCTTCAGGAAAGGAGCAGTTTGGGTCTCTGTGTCATTACTAAAGCAGAGCAAAAGCCTTCAACTGCGGACTGCTGCAATTTCCACCATAACAGTCAACCTAGCAATTAGAACCGTTTGTTACAGTGACAGCAAAGAGAACCATTTTCAAGCAACAAGGCAGAAGAGTAGGAGCTGGAGGAAGCGAGAGCATGCTCATTCGAAGGGGACTAACGCCACACAGCAGCTAATCCTGGAATAGCAGGCAGTTTAGGGAACTGAGATTACAAGGGCTACAGTATTCACATAAATTCATGAACTCTGGTGACAGGTCTGATTCTCTGACTGAGAATGAAATTGGCTCAGAAATGTTGGCGTTTGAGGAGAGACAAAGGATTTTTATTTAGTCCACTTTCTAAATTATTTTAATATTAAAAATGAATTTTAAAAGATGAACATTTCCATTGTTAATTCTGGATTAGAGATAGTATTTCAGGTTCAGAAAATATCTCACAATAGAAACTTTGCCAAGGAAGCCACATTTATTTTACAACAAAGATTTGAAATATAACTTCAACATCTTAAATCTGTTGTCACTTAGTCATTTCCCCTGATTTTCATATATTTTAACTAAGTTTAAAGTTTCATCGATAGCTTGAGAGAAAATGCTGTGTTTGATATTTTTTTCCCTCCCTTTATTTTTCTCCTTGTTCTTCCTTTTCTTTTTTAAAACATAGTCTCCTTACCTTTGGATTTGGTTCTCTATTCCAGCAATGACAAACTGCATAGCTCTGGGATCTGTCAGTTTCTCTTAGATGTTTATTTCTCCCTGTCTCTAATAAAGCAAGATACAACTTGCTCATCTCAAAGAAACTGAGTATTAATGAAATAATGTGATGTGTTTGACTTTTCTTGGAACCAGGTACTTGTCCCTTTTTTGTTCAAGAGCTATTATTATATAGGGATTCAATAAATAGCCAACTACAGACCATTCTTAGACATTGAATAAGTATCTTGCTAGATATTTTGGTGGCAGATATTTGAATATATCAATTTTTCTGTCCTGCAATGAAAAGAGCCAGGTTATACAAACACCCCTACGAATTCTCCTTTCTGAGAGGAAGTGGTTTGCCAGGGATGTTTCGCTTACCATGTGCCTTTCAAGAAGACAGGTATTGTTAATTCAGGAAAGGAAAAAAAAAAGAAAGAAAAAAACCCTGGTGGTTTTCCTCTGTGCTTTGTTTTAGGAAGGGTGAGACTCAGTTTTTGTTGTTGTTGTTGTTGTTTTGCAACTACTGCTTTAGCAGCAAGGCAGTCTCTGTCAGAGTCAGAGGTGAGGTTACGCTTGACTGAAGAAATCTAAGATCAATTTGTTGTCCCATACTTCAACATTAAATGCAGCTTGAAATATAATTGTTAGTCTGTGCACTCTCTGCTTTAAAGGAAGTGTTCCAGCACCTTGGAACAGAGAGTGTGGTTATCGGTGATCAACCAAGATGTGTACCCTAAACCAAAGCTAACCAGAATTTTCAGGCTGAGAGAGAGAAAGAGAGAGTGTGCAAGGTGCAGGAAAGAAAACAGATGAGAAGGAAAAAGCATAAAAGGCAGAGCTTGTAGTAGTCAAAGCATTGTCTGCCTTGAAAGTTCTCAGTCAAATTTGGAAATCTGCAAATAAATTTGCAAAGAAAATGTATTATTCAAAATTTGTCTTCATTATTGTCTTCTTGTACATAAAAACCTCTTCTTGTACAACTTCATAAATTCTGCTATGGAGAAAAGATGTCATTAGGATAAGTGAATTGCAATTTCCCCTTTTGAAGATACTTGCATGTAAAAAGAGAGTTTTCTGGGAAAACTGTGTGCTGGAAGGTAGAGAGGGTCAGGTGATTCCTAACTAGGATTTTTGAAATGCCTTGGGAATTAAGCTCAGCAAGGCTTGTTGTTCTGGCCTTATATTCAACTGGACAAAAGAGTAAAAGGAATAATCACCAAATCCCAGTTTTGAGGCTCCACAATTTGAGATGCTATTGAGTCAGAAAATTGTGATCCTGATTCCAGATAGCAGATTAGATGCATCCTAAAGTGTCCTCTCCATCATGTTAGGTAGAGTGACAAGGGCAACACGTGTGTCATGCCTGACAAGGAGAGTAAGGCACAGTGCCTTGAGCTTACTTACTAATAAGAAGTGTTCCCCTCCTTAAAAGTCACCATATGATCCTAGAAAGGGAAGAGTTCTATTATCAGACAGGTGAGGGTGTATGTCCCCATCTGATCATTTATTACTTGTATAATTTTAGGCAATTTGCTCAAACTAAAGGACCCTTGGTTTTATGACTAGTACAGGGAAATGATCATATTTACATGGAAGGCTTTGGGAAAACTCAAATAAAGTGATGACCATAACAGTTGCCCATTTATGTGTATTTGCTTGTGCCAAACTCAGTAAAAGCTTATATATGTCTTAATATGTACTCTTTACACTCTTGAATAATAAGCATTATTGCCAATTGAGGGTGAGGAACCTGAAAGGTTCAATATAGTTCTCAGTTCAGTTCAGTTCGGTCACTCAGTCGTGTCCGACTCTTTGCAACCCCATGAATCGCAGCACGCCAGGCCTCCCTGTCTATCACCAACTCCCAGAGTTTACACAGACTCACGTCCATTGAGTCAGTGATGCCATCCAGCCATCTCATCCTCGGTCGTCCCCTTCTCCTCCTGCCCCCAATCCCTCCCAGCATCACAGACTTTTCCAAGGAGTCGAGGTGGCCAAAGTACTGGAGTTTCAGCTTTAGCATCATTCCTTCCAAAGAAATCCCAGGGCTGATCTCCTTCAGAATGGACTCATTGGATCTCCTTGTAGTCCAAGGGACTCTCAAGAGTCTTCTCCAACACCACAGTTCAAAAGCATCAATTCTTTGGGGCTCAGCCTTCTTCACAGTCCAAATCTCACATCCATACATGACCACTGGAAAAACCATAGCCTTGGCTAGACGGACCTTAGTCGGCAAAGTAATGTCTCTGCTTTTGAATATGCTATCTTGGTTGGTCAAAACTTTTCTTCCAAGGAATAAGCGTCTTTTAATTTCATGGCTGCACTAACCATCTGCAGTGATTTTGGAGCCCCCAAAAATAAAGTCTGACACTATTTCCACTGTTTCCCCATCTATTTCCCATGAAGTGATGGGACCAGATGTCATGATCTTCATTTTCTGAACATCGAGCTTTAAGCTAACTTTTTCATTCTCCTCTTTCACTTACATCAAGAGGCTTTTTAGTTCCTCTTCACTTTCTGCCATAAGGGTGGTGTCATCTGCATATCTGAGGTTATTGATATTTCTCCCAGCAATCTTGATTCCAGCTTGTGTTTCTTCCAGTCCAGCATTTCTTATGATGTAGTCTGAATATAAGTTAAATAAGCAGGGTGATAATATACAGCCTTGACGCACTCCTTTTCCTATTTGGAACCAGTCTGTTGTTCCATGTCCATTTCTAACTGTTGCTTCCTGACCTGCATACAGGTTTCTCAAGAGGCAGGTCAGGTGGTCTGGTATTCCCATCTCTCTCAGAATTTTCCACAGTTTCTTATGATCCACACAGTCAAAGGGTTTGGCATAGTCAATAAAGCAGAAATAGATGTTTTTCTGGAACGCTCTTGCTTTTTCCATTATCCAGCGGATGTTGGCAATTTGATCTCTGGTTCCTCTGCGTTTTCTAAAACTGGCTTGAACATCAGGACGTTCACAGTTCACATATTGCTGAAGCCTGGCTTAGACAATTTTGAGCATTAGTTTACCAGCATGTGAGATGAGTGCAATTGTGTGGTAGTTTGAGCATTCTTTGGCATTGCCTTTCTTTGGGATTGGAATGAATACTGACCTTTTCCAGTCCTGTGGCCACTGCTGAGTTTTCCAAATGTGCTGGCATATTGAGTGCAGCACTTTCACAGCATCATCTTTCAGGATTTGAAATAGCTCAACTGGAATTCCATCACCTCCACTAGCTCTGTTCATAGTGATGCTTTCTAAGGCCCATTTGACTTCACATTCCAGGATGTCTGGCTCTAGATGAGTGATCACACCATCGTGATTATCCAGGTCATGAAGATCTTTTTTGTACAGTTCTTCCATATATTCTTGCCACCTCTTTTTAATATCTTCTGCTTCTGTTAGGTCCAGACCATTTCTGTCCTTTATTGAGCCCGTCTTTGCATGAAATGTTCCCTTGGTATCTCTAATTTTCTTGAGGAGATCTCTAGTTTTCCCATTCTGTTGTTTTCCTCTATTTATTTGCATTGATCGCTGAAGAAGGCTTTCTTATCTTTTCTTGCTATTCTTTGGAACTCTGCATTCAGATGTTTATATCTTTCCTTTACTCCTTTGCTTTTCGCTTCTCTTCTTTTCACAGCTATTTGTAAGGCCTCCCAGACAGCCGTTTTGCTTTTTTGCATTTCTTTTCCATGTGGATGGTCTTGATCCCTGTCTCCTGTACAATGTCAGGAACCTCATTCCATAGTTCATCAGGCACGCTATCTATCAGATCTAGGCCTTTAAATCTATTTCTCACTTCCACTGTATAATCATAAGGAATCTGATTTAGGTCATACCTGAATGGTCTAGTGGTTTTCCCTACTTTCTTCAATTTCAGTCTGAATTTGGCAATAAGGAGTTCATAATCTGAGCCACAGTCAGCTCCCAGTCTGGTTTTTGCTGACTGTATTGAGCTTCTCCATCTTTGGCTGCAAAGAATATAATCGATCTGATTTCTGTGTTGACCATCTGGTGATGTCCATGTGTAGAGTCTTCTGTTGTGTTGTTGGAAGAGGGTGTTTGCTATGATGAGTGAATTTTCTTGGCAAAACTCTACTAATCTTTGCCCTGCTTCATTCCGCATTCCAAGGCCAAATTTGCCTGTTACTCCAGGTGTTTCTTGACTTCCTACTTTTGCATTTCAGTCCCCTGTAATAGTTCTCAAGGCCACAACTATTAAGTAAGAGAAATACATTCAAAGTCAAGTCTGTTTGAAGCAAAACCCTCCGAAGCTTTTGTTCTCCTCTAGAATCAATGAAACCTGTCTCTGTGTGCCATCCACTTTTCTAATTTAATATATCTTTGATGACACCTTGCTCTGAATGAGTACTATGCCAGTCCTTGGGTCATAGCAGAACACGGGGCCCATGAAGTAGGGCAGGAGAGACTGCTCAACTAAGTACCAGTACTTGTTCTGTGTCTTGTGTTCTATAATAACACTGACATCCTTTTCTTGAATTGGAAACCTTTGAAGTTTACTCTCAGTCAACTCTCAGTCCCCAAAGATTTCTCTTTTCCTAACTAAATACCTACAATTCCCTCAAGCATTTATCTGAGGATTTGGCTTCTAGAATTCTCAAAATCCCAGCTATTCTTTAACTATGTCTTTCCTCTAATCACAATAAAGAAAAGTGTTATAATAGTAATAAGAGACAGAAAGAGTATAATTCAGTTTCTTGGGAGAGTTTTTAATAAATTCTGTTTTGATAAAATTCTGTTTTGTTTTAGGTTTATTTTATTCTACAATATTTTTCTTTAAAATTCATCCAGCAAGGATCTAGAATTCCAGGCACTTTTCTAGTCAAATTTTCTTTGCCATCTCTAAGTAGAATGTAGCATGATAACCAGGGTTGTGGCATGTTAACCAAACTTGCCAAGGTGCTCATGATAGATTACACTCTCCCACTAACCAGGTCAAGCCATATAAAACATGGGTATTGATCTTTACCCTGACAAGCAAAAGAAGAACAATATTGGTCCTGCACTTCAGCTATCACTTTTCCATTGTCTAACTATACACCTTTATTGAATAGATTGGAATACAGAGCCCAAAGAGGTTGAGGATTTTTCCGAGGTCACTGACTTCATGTAAGAGAATTGGAATTACTACTCATGCTTCCTGCCCTCCAGTTTAGTGTCATTACTTCTGGGATCCTCATCAGACCATTTCTACAAGTGAAATTCAACATTGAGAGTCTCACTTTCCAACCTTGCAGGCTGCCCACTGCTTAGTGCAATCACCGTCTCATCCCTGCAGCCATCTCCTCACACAATGACATATGCATGCATGCACACACAGGCACACACATACACAGACAGATGCATTCTTGCACTCACGTGTACCTATACCCGTGTACACACATGCACATGCATGGAAACACACATCTCACCCAAGTATACACTCAGTCATGCACATTTACACACACTCATAAGCAAATAGTGGAGAAGGCAGTGACAACCCACTCCAGTACTCTTGCCTGGAAAATCCCAGGGACAGTGGAGCCTGGTAGGCTGCAGTCCATGGGGTCGCTAAGAGTGGGACACGACTGAGTGAATTCACTTTTACTTTTCACCTTCATGCATTGGAGAAGGAAATGGAAACCCATTCCAGTGTTCTTGCCTAGAGAATCCCAGGGACGGGAGAGCCTGGTGGGCTGGCGTCTATGGAGTCGCACAGAGTCAGACACAACTGAAGAGACTTAGCAGCAGCAGCTGCAGCATAAGCAGATAGAAACACACTGATATACAGGCACACATAGTTCCTATTGGTCAGCATAGAACAAATTTATCCATTCTTTGACTCAAAAAATTCCTATTCATATGAAAAAAAAATGATTGTGGGGTTCCTCTTCTTTGACCATTGCTTGGGATGAACCACAATCCCCTCTGTATTACTCAGGGCAGTTCACAAGTCTTTCCTGTTTTATGCACTATGTGACTTTGGTACATCCCTTTTTCTGCTGCACTGTGTAGATTGTAACTGCCTTCTGGAAAGAACCATTTTTTTAATTTGTTTTGTTTTCCTGTAACTTACCAGAAAGCTTGTCATAATAAGTGTTTCCTTAACAGAAATAAACTGCTGATACTCCAGTTACAAGCAGTAGAGAAAGAGGTATCCTAGGGGAGGAGACAATACATAATACTTTTCTGCTCAAGCATTTTCCCCTCACTTTGCATTGATTCCTAACTTTATGCTAGAATTTCTATGATTCATTCCTTCATTTACACAATGTTTCAACCTATTGTATGATAGACAATGTGCTAAGTGCACCAAAGTTAACAAATCTGAGTGTCAAACAGTCTGTCTTCAAAAAAGTTATCATCCAGGTTTGAAACCATTAACTCGTGTTTGAGGGGCTCTGAGAAGTTCCAATTCTTCAACACAGAAAAAAATCAGCAACAGGCTAGATAAGCAGTGATTTATTACAATACAACCTGTGAAGCTTAAAGGTGGGCAGGCAAGTGGGCACTGTGCTGTCCTGAGTACTCAGTGGGTTATATTTTCATAATCAAAGGCAAAGAGTGGAAAGGGAAATGATCAACTTCTTCTACATTCTTTGAGTCTTCCATCATTAAACTCCTCCTACATGTTAGGCAAGGTAGTTTTGACTCTGTATGTCTCATCAGGGACTGTCATAGCACTATTAAAAAATTATTTCAGGTCTCAGGGTAATCAGAGTCATTCACTTTGAAATGTCACCTTTCCGTAAATTACTGCTTTTTGTGTGGGCACAGAACATGTTCTAGGGGTCATTAACTTGTTGACATCACTAGGCAGGATGCAGGCCTTATTTATTTATTTTTTTAACTATTGTTTTATTGTCTTGTGGCATGGCTAATACTTGCATTGCATGCTTTTTTGGTTAAACAAGTTCTGTCACTTAGCAAGCCTATTTAGCTTTGATGTCAAGCAACTTGAGTCAATTAAAGATTTTAAAATTAAAAAAATTATTAAAAATAAATAAATAAATAAAAGTTTAAAAAAAATAAAAAATAAAAAAATAAAAATTTCCCATTACTTTCTTGAGTGATCGTTAGCTTACTGTGGTCTCCCAAACTCCTCTAAAGTTCTCTGTTTATAATTCCCTAGTGATAATTTTGAATTGATTATCCTATTCTATCCCTATCAGGTTGAGTTGGGGATGCAGTTGGGGTGGAGGGGTAGAAGACTACAGAAATCCATGAACACTGCCATAACAGAAGTACTAAGAAAAGTGAAAAAGAAATGCTATGGAAGTTTAGAAAAAAATGAAAGAGGAATTATAGAAAGACTATGGTCTCTTTTCCTGGTACTTGTCTGCTCCCACCCTTGGTATCTGTTGTGTGTGTTGTTGTTTTATAATTTATTTATTTATTTTAATTGGAGGATAATTACTTTACAATACTGTGGTGGGTTTTGACATACATCCACATGAATCATCTCCAGTATCTGGTTTTAATTGGGTTTTATAAGACAGACATATTCTTAAATCCCAAGCCATAAAGAACCCTTCACTTACATGAGATTAAGTTTATCTCTTCATTAGCTCTGAATCCTACTATAGGTAATCCCATTTCAATCCTGGCACAGTTTTACATTGTGGTGGGAAACAGCGGCAGCAGTGTCAGACTTTATTTTTTTTTTTGGGCTCCAAAACCACTGCAGATGGTGAGTGCAGCCATGAAATTAAAAGACTCTTACTCCTTGGAAGAAAAGTAATGACCAACCTAGATAGCGTATTCAAAAGCAGAGACATTACTTTGCCGACTAAGGTCTGTCTAGTCAAGGCTATGATTTTTCCAGTGGTCATGTATGGATGTGAGAGTTGGACTATGAAGAAAGCTGAGTGCTGAAGAATTGATACTTTTGAACTGTGGTGTTGGAGAAGACTCTTGAGAATCCCTTGGACTGCAAGGAGATCCAACCAGTCCATTCTGAAGGAGATCAGCCCTTGGATTTCTTTGGAAGGAATGATGCTATAGCTGAAACTCCAGTACTTTGGCCACCTCATGTGAAGTGTTGACTTCTTGGGAAAGACTCTGATGCTGGGAGGGATTGGGGGCAGGAGGAGAAGGGGACAACCGAGGATGAGATGGCTGGATGGCATCACTGACTCAATGGACGTGAGTCTGATTGAACTCCGGGAGATGGTGATGGACAGGGAGGCCTGGCGTGCTGTGATTCATGGGGTTGCAAAGAGCCTGACGACTGAGCGACTGAACTGAACTGAACTGAACTGAACTGAACTTACAGATTAGGTTCAAGTAAATTCACACACTGGCTCTCTTGTGAAATCCGAGAAAAACAAAGGCAAAGGAGGGACCAAAATGCCAGAAATGCTGGAAAACCTAAGTATATCAACTACTTTTTTTTAGTTTTAGATGGATTTCAGATTGAAAGCCTGGGACAAAGAGAGGAGAATGCAGTGAAGAAATAAAAATGATGTTTTTGACAGGAAGAGATAGAAAAGATGAATTGAGCTAACTACTAGAGAAAACAAGAATAAGGAAAAGCTTTAGAGAATTCTCCTTTCACTTCCCCTCTTGTCCTCAGTGCCTGCAGGGGCACTGGGGGCTGGGTCTGTTTTGTTTTGTATCACAATGTGGGTACTTTCTCCCATCTGCCTTCTCTCTGCAGGACTCTCTACCTCCTTAAAGACAAGAATGGTTGCAATTTAGACAAGGAAAAACCAGTTTATATGTGTGTTAGACCCATGGGAATGATGCTCATTATCTCTCCAAGTTCTTCCACCATATCTTATCCCTTTATATACACTTAGGCCAACCTCTATTGCTTGATCTATTTTACCATAACTATGGGCAGAAACTTATTATTTAAGTTCAGGAAAAGATGCTCACACAAGAAATAAAAGAGAAGGAGCACAGCTTTCTAATAACACTATAAAAGGAAATGCCAGACAGCAAACCCGCCAGGAAGCAGGACTAGGTAAAAAGGAAAAGGCAGAACTCAAGAGGGACAGACGGTTATGACAGTATTTACTGTGGAGGATTCACAGGTGATCAAGAACTACCAAGGTGGGAGATCAATTTTCTCTGTACCCTCAAAGTCAACTCCCCTTTCCTCCACCAAACTCTTCTCCTTGCAATATCCTTAGGTCTGCTCACATTTTTCAGTGATCAGAATTCTTTCTTCAGAGATACTCATGATTCTAAATTCAGAGTGGCAACTCTCTCTCTCTTTTTTTTTTAATACATTATTATGATTCTTTATTCTCTCCTTGGAAAACATTCTCTCCTCATGAAAAACATGTTCATGAAAGTCTAACAAAAATCCAACAACCTGGGCATTGTTAATGTTGTTACTGTTTCACAGATTAGGAAACTATGGAAAACAGATATTTAATCAATAATAACATACCAGCTAGTAAGTGAAAGAGCTTGAATTCAGTCCTTTAGTAGTATATTTCATTTAGCATACTTTGTTCCAACACATCAGTTTGCCTTTGCTATCATTATCTTATCTGGTTTCCAAGGCCTAAACTCAAATCTTTTGTTCTCCAGGATGTCCTTTCCAAATACATAATTTCCAAATACACAATAACACAATTATCATCTTTGAAGCTTGTTATTATTATTATTCATTTTGAAGGTGTTTTACACTGTATAGCTTGGTGATGTATCAGCACAAATGTTTTAAAATCTTACCTAAAATGCTTATTGAGTTTTGCCATGTGCAAGGTACACACAGTAAAACTATTAACTATTTTGTAGTTATCTCAAATAAATATGTATCTCATTAATTATATTATAAACTTTGTAAAGTATAACCATCCTTTATATTTTCCCTTTGTTCCTCATCCTTGTAGAGTCTGGACAGATATTATGTGTGCCATTAAATCCAACTCCACTATTCAAAGCAAGTAAAACACAAATTCTTAGTTTTTTAGTCTTCTAATGTTTTTATGAATTCTGAATGGCCATTTCAGCATGTTCTTATGTCTAAGTTGCTTAGAAAATACCAAATCTTTCTGACTCCAAGGATTTGGCAGATCTCATTTGTGCCAGCCTTTAGGGTCAGCTGAGAAAGCCTGTTTTGACATATCAATTTTAGTTCGAGTTTTATTTTCAGCTGTTAGTGTTTCATGTTGAGCCAAAATATGAGGAATATCCCACCAGCCATATTGTATTACATTATGAAGTTGAGAATTACGTTAACAAGATAATCTAATTGCTTTTTCTGAGATACAAAAAATATGCACTATCGTTTAGGAGATATTTTCAAGAAAATGGAATCCCTCTGGAAAGCAATTGATATGGAAAAAAGAACTTCATCCAAGTGAGACTTTCAGCTTCTTTTTCTGTGACAGACATCACCCTCCCAGCCATTCTGCCAGTCCTCCAGCGGTATGTGCTATAATCTAGGAGACTTGATTTTCAGTCATCACCCTGGTACATCTCTACAGTATGAAAATAAAACTGCTAATTGCAGGTAAGTATAAAATCTCCCTGGAAGAGCTTACCTTTGACACAAGATGAAAGTTCAAAATTTTTGTCCTTAATAAGCAAAAGTGAAGGTCACTCAGTTGTGTCTGACTCTTTGTGACCACATGGATTATACAGTCCATGGAATTCTCCAGGGGATCTTCTCAACCCAGGGATCAAACCCAAGTCTCTCGCATGGGGGTGGGTTCTTTACCACCTGAGCCACAAGGAAAGCCCAAGAATACTGAAGTGGGTATCCTATCCCTTCTCCAGTGGATCTTCCCAACCCAGTTATTGAACAGGGGTCTTCTGCACTGCAGGTGGATTCTTTACCAACTGAGCTAAGCACTTAATAAAGTGGACCAAATTTATCGAAGTTTCTTTCTCTTGGTGTGAGGAGTTGTATACAGTAAGCTATCTCCAACTTTATAAAAGTAAAAAAAAAAAAAAAAAAAAAAAAAAAGATTGTAATCCCTCAAGCAACCTACACTAGTATTTCTAAAGTCCTAAAAACATCTGGATAATCTAGAAAATCAGGATTCAACTTCAAACCCTCTCCCCAGGAAACTTACTCAAGTCAACAAAGAGATGGTGCTGAATCTGAACCTCAGCATCTATCATGTGGTGGAACTATGTCAAAGGAAGATAGCAGGGCAGAGACAAGAGCCACAAAGGAGTCATTCCTGCATGAATGGGCTTTAGTACTGAAAAGTAGGCAGTAAAGGCTGATGATCTGTGGAGACAATGGAGATGTGAGTCTGCTCATTGGATAATTCCTCTCCCTCATATACTCTTCCACCATTTCCATGCCCTTCTTGATTAATAACATCTGAAGCTTAGTGAAGGACAAGCTAAGGAAGTCCAGAACTGTGCTAATAGGAGATATTTTCAGCTCTGTATTCCAATAGGAACAGAGGCAACTTATAACAATTTAAAGGCAGTAGAAATATTTTCAAATTTGATTATTCATAGTAAAGCATTCCAGAGCCAGCTAGAACTCTGCATTCCCCTCACACAGATTAGGAAAAAAGATTTTTATTTTTGACATAAGTTCAGAAAATAAGCTTATTACAGACCAGTTAAAGGGCTGGGAATAACAATTATGTTAGGAAAGAAGATATATTTATAAATAGCAGCTGCTTTGTTCTAACAAAAAAAATCAATTGAAAACTGGGATGATAAAAGAATAGAGTCATGACAAAGGCAGTGGATAACTTGAGAGAAGAACTAATGTAAGCACATAATCACAGTGCAGATTCTGAAAAGGCACACTGAGCAGTCAGAATCAGAATTGAAGTAACAGAAAACCAAGTAAATTATGTGGAGCACAAGTTTAAGGGCACACATATCACAGAATAAATGAACATAAAGGTGGAAGGAAGGAAGAAAGGAGGGAGGCAGGCAGAAAGAAATCACAAAAGAAAGGAAGATGGAAAGGAAGAAGGGGGAAAAAAGAAAAAGGAAAGAAGAAATGTGAGATGTCACTGGAGAGCATCTCATGAAAACCTGTTCACTTATAAAGGGAACAAGACAAAAGAAACAACAACAACAAAAATAAAAGCAACTGCTGTAGAAGAACTAATACATTTATTTTTTTATTTTTTTTTTTAATTTTAAAATCTTTAATTCTTACATGCGTTTAGGGGGGTTCATGTTTAAGAACTAATACATTTAACTTGACAGAAGACTTGCTCCTGAAGATGGGACGTCTTCAACATATGAAAGGTAAAGTGAAGTCACATTGAAACATATACTAGTAAAATAATGGAATATAAAGAATAAAGATACAATTCTAATATATCTTCACAGAACAGAATATCATGCACTGTGCTTAGTCACTTCAGTCATGTCCCAACTCTTTGTAACACCATGGACTGCAGCCTGCCAGATTCCTCTGTCTATGGGGATTCTCTAGGCAAGAATATGGAAGGGGATTCCTCCTCCAGGGAATTTTCCCAACCCACGGATCAAATCCAGGTGCCCTGAATTACAGGAGGATTGTTTACCATCTGAGCCTCCAGGGGAGCCCACTAAATAGCATGTATGCAGAATTATAGGAAAATATGTAATTGGTTTACCTTGCATTTTGTCATTGAACACATTAAAAATGGAATCACCTTGAAAGCATAACACAAGTTCTAATAGTAAGTATTATTAGTTTACTTGTCCAGACATATTTAAATTCACAGATTATAAAACTGGTGATTAAGGATTATATTTTTTTCTTAATTTTTGATCATAAAACAATTTTTGTTCAAACTCTTAGCATGGACCCTTGATATCAATTTCTTTATCATTCAGTTCAGTTCAGTTCAGTCGGTCAGTCATGTTCAAATCTTTGTGACCCTATGAATTGCAGCAAGCCAGGCCTCCCTGTCCATCACCATCTCCCGGAGTTCACTCAGACGCACATCCATTGAGTAGGTGATGCCATCCAACCATCTCATCCTCTGTCGTCCCCTTTTCCTCCTGCCCCCAATCCCTCCCAGCATCACAGGCTATTCCAATGAGTCAACTCTTCACATGAGGTGGCCAAAGTACTGGAGTTTCAGCTTTAGCATCATTCCTTCCAGGGAACACGCAGGGCTGATCTCCTTTAGAATGGACTGGTTGGAATATTCAGAAAACGAAGATCATGGCATGTGGTCCCATCACTTCATGGGAAATAGATAGGGAAACAGTGTCAGACTTTACCTTTTTGGGCTCCAAAATCACCACAGATGGTGACTGTAGCCATAAAATTAAAAGACACTTACTCTTAAGTTATGACCAACAAAGATAGCATACTGAAAAGCAGAGACATTGCTTTGCCAACAAAGGTCCGTCTAGTCAAGGCTATGGTTTTTCCTGTGGTCATGTATGGATGTGAGAGTTGGACCGTGAAGAAAGCTGAGCACCAAAGAATTGATGCTTTTGAACTGTGGTGTTGGAGAAGACTCTTAACAGTCCCTTGGACTGCAAGGAGATCCAACCAGTCCATTCTAAAGGAGATCAGCCCTGGGTGTTCCTTGGAAGGAATGATGCTAAAGCTGAAACTCCAGTATTATTACCAGAGTCATTTAACTTACTAGGTTAAACCATTAGGGGTTGCAAAGTTTCAACTTGTTTTTGAGTTATAGAAGTCACAACCAATTTCCTGTTCAGTCTGAAAGCCATACCAAGCCCAGTATTTCCCATATAAGTTTATGAGTTATAGCTTTCTTTTAAATATGTGCTACAATCAATAGAAATTATATATATATATATATACACACACACACAGCTACAAGTTTTCATTTTAATAATATTAGTACAGATTAAAAATCCTAAAGATTTTATATGTAAGTTGACAGTATGTATTGTCAACAATGTAACTACATGGCCTAAGCTTACAAAATACATTTTCAAATGGTTTGTTTACAATGCAATGTACACCTGCCATCATAAGATAGTACCCTCAAGAAAAGTAAAGAAATTTCAGTTAAACTCTTTGACACTGATTTTCCTGGGTGAGTTTTTTGAGCCTCCAAAACCAACACTTAGGTGCTAATGTGTCTGCGACCGAATTCGCTGTTTCTTGTAAGAGAGATGCTGAAAGGATTTGGTATATCAACTCTCTCAGTGCTGAAACTAGATTAAAATTTCTCTTTTGTGTCATGAGCAACCAAATTCCAACTGAAGAATGAGTTAATCTCAGATTTTCTATCTAGCCAAGATGTGATCCACATGTGATGACCAAAAGACTACCTCAGTTGTTAAAGAACTTGAGAAAAGTTACACTCATGTACAGTTTTATTTTAAAATATATATACACTCCCTAAAGCAAACTTATTAGAAGGTGTATACTTGTTTTATAAACTCAGAATACAAATACTATATTTTTAAAATATACTTCATGTAAGAATAAAATATTTTATAATAAAATTAATTGAAAATAGAAGCTCCAACTTGGGAGGAAAAACTGTGGGCATTTAACTTTGTTAACATTAATAAAGGCTAATTTGATAAAGAAATTACAACCGAGCTTAACTAACCTCAATATTTCCTAATTTTTTGAGTCTGTGTTAATTACCAACATCTCTATGAGTGGGTCTTCTCAGCTATAACATTACATAATTCCTGAATCTGTCCATGTGATTTGTGGGGAAGATGATGCACATTCACACATGTGAAGTACTGACAACAGGATCAGGTCACAGTGAGCCATTGATAAAAAGTCACTTTGATTATTGTTACCACTGAACATACTGGGAACTCATCAGGTGGTATTTCTTTCTCCAAGATTATAATTTAAGAAATATTGACTTGACTGTGGGATTTGGTGTAATTTTCATCTAAAATATTTCTTGTCATCTATATTTTGGCCCATTTCCTTACTACGTATTATTTAGACCATTTTAATTATGTGCTAATTAAAATAAATGACCATAACTATGAAATTTATTTTTTTCCTTTATGTTTTTTAATTTGTAAAAACTTTATTTTTTTTCAAATATAAATTTGTTTATTTTAATTGGAGGCTAATTACTTTACGATATTGTATTGGTTTTGCCGTACATTGACATGAATCTGCCACAGGTGTACATGTGTTCCCCATCCTGAACCCCCCTCCCACTTCCCTCCCCATCCCATCCCTCTGGGTCATCCCAGTGCACCAGCCCCGAGCACCCTGTATCATGCATCAAACCTGGACTGGTGATTTGTTTCACATATGATAATATACATGTTTCAATGCCATTCTCCAAATTATCATCCAACCCTCGTCCTCTCTCAGAGTCCAAAAGACTGTTCTATACAACTGTGTCTCTTCTGCTGTCTCCCATACAAGCTTATTATTACTATCTTTCTAAATTCCATATATATGCTTTAGTATATTGTTATTGGTGTTTTTCTTTCTGGCTTACTTCACTCTGTATAATAGGCTCCAGTTTCACCCACCTCATTAGAACTGATTCAAATATATTCTTTTTAATGGCTGAGTAATACTCCATTGTGTATATGTACCACAGCTTTCTTATTCATTCATCTGCTGATGGACATCTAGGTTGCTTCCATGTCCTGGCTATTATAAACAGTGCTGCAATGAACATTGGGGTACATGTGTCTCTTTCAATCCTGGTTTCCTTTGTGTATATGCCCAGTAGTGGGATTGCTGGATCATAAGGCAGTTCTATTTCCAGTTTTTTAAGGAATCTCCACACTGTTCTCCATAGTGGCTATACTAGTCTACATTCCCACCAACAGTGTAAGAAGGTTCTCTTTACTCCACACCCTCTCCAGCATTTATTGCTTGTAGACTTTTGAATAGCAGCCATTGTGACTGGCGTGAAATGGTACCTCACTGTGGTTTTGATTTGCATTTCTCAAATGGTGTTGAACATCTTTTCATATATTTGTTAGGCACCTGTATGTCTTCTTTGGAGAAATGTCTATTTAGTTCTTTGGCCCATACATTTATTGGTTGTTTATTTTTCTGGAATTGAGCTGGAGGAGTTGCTTGTATATTTTTGTGATTAATTCTTTGACAGTTGTTTCATTTCCTATTATTTTCTCCCATTCGGAATGCTGTCTTTTCACCTTGCTTATAGTTTTCTTTGTTATGTAAAAGCTTTTAATTTTAATTAAGTCCCATTTATTTATTTTTGATTTTATTTTCAATATTCTGGGAGGTGGATCATAGAGGATCCTGCTGTGATTTATGTCGGAGAGTGTTTTGCCTATATTCTCCTCTAGGAGTTTTATAGTTTCTGGTCTTACATTTAGATCGTTAATCCATTTTGAGTTTATTTTTGTGTATGGTGTTAGAAAGTATTCTAGTTTCATTCTTTTACAAGTGGTTGACCAGTTTTCCCAGAATTACTCATTAAAGAGATTGTCTTTAATCCACTGTATATTCTTGCGTCCTTTGTCAAAGATAAATTGTCCATGGGTATGTGGATTTATCTCTGGGCTTTCTATTTTGTTCCATTGATCTATATGTCTGTCTTTGTGCCAGTGCCATACTATCTTGATGACTGTGGCTTTGTAGTAGAGCCTGAAGTCAGGCAGGTTGATTCCTCCAATTCCATTCTTCTTTCTCAAGATTGCTTTGACTATTCGAGGTTTTTTGTATTTCCATACAAATTGTGAAATTATTTGTTCTAGTTCTGTGAAAAATACCGTGGGTAGCTTGATAGGGGATTGCATTGAATCTATAGATTGCTTTGAGTAGTATACTCATTTTGACTATATTGATTCTTCCAATCCATGAACATGGTATATTTCTCCATCTATTAGTGTCTTCTTTGATTTCTTTCACCAGTGTTTTATAGTTTTTTATATATAGGTCTTTAGTTTCTTTAGGTAGATGTATTCCTAAGTATTTTATGCTTTTCATTGCAAGAGTGAATATAATTGTTTATTTAATTTATCTTTCTATTTTCTCGTTATTAGTGTATAGGAATGCAAGGGATTTCTGTGTGTTGATTTTATATCTTGCAACTTTACTATATTCATTGATTAGCTCTAGCAATTTTCTGGTGGGGTTACAGTTTTCTATGTAGAGGATTATGTCATCTGAAATCAGTGAGAGTTTTACTTCTTCTTTTCCAATTTGGATTCATTTCATTTCTTTTTCTGCTCTGATTGCTGTGGCCAAAACTTCCAAAACTATGTTGAATAGTAAGGGTGAGAGTGGACACCCTGGTCTTTTTCCTGATGTTAGGGGAAATGCTTTCAATTTTTCACCATTGAGGATAATGTTTGCTATGGGTTTGTCATATATAGCTTTTATTATGTTGAGGTATGTTCCTTTTATTCCTGCTTCCTGGAAGGTTTTTATCATAAATGGATGTTGAATTTTGTCAAAGGTTTTCTCTGTATCTATTGAGATAATCATATGGCTTTTATTTTTCAATTTGTTAATGTGGTGTATTACATTGATTCATTTGTGGATATTGAAGAATCCTTGCATCCCTGGGATAAAGACCACTTGGTCATTATGTATGATCTTTTTAATATGCTGTTGGATTTTGATTGCTAGCATTTTGTTAAGAATTTTTGCATCTATGTTCATCAGTGATATTGGCCTGTAGTTTTCTTTTCTTGTGGCATCTTTGTCAGATTTTGGTATTAGGGTGATGGTGGCCTCATAGAATGAGTTTGGAAGTTTGCCTTCCTCTGCAATTTTCTGGAAGACTTTGAGTAGGATAGGTGTTAGCTCTTCTCGAAATTTTTGGTAGAATTCAGCTGTGAAGCTGTCTGGACCTGGGCTTTTGTTTGCTGGAAGATTTCTGGTTACAGTTTCAATTTCCATGCTTGTGATGGGTCTGTTAAGATTTTCTATTTCTTCCTGGTTCAGTTTTGGAAAGTTGTACTTTTCTAAGAGTTTGTTCATTTCTTCCAAGCTGTCCATTTTATTGCCATATAATTGCTGATGGTAGTCTCTTACAATCCTTTGTATTTCTGTGTTGCCTGTTGTGATCTCTACATTTTCATTTCTAATTTTTTTGATTTTATTTTTTTCCCTTTGTTTCTTGATGAGTCTGGTTAATGGTGTGTCAATTTTATTTATCCTTTCAAAGAACCAGCTTTTGGCTTTGTTGATTTTTGCTATGGTCTCTTTTGTTTCTTTTGCATTTATTTCTGCCGTAATTTTAAAGATTTCTTTCCTTCTATTAACCCTGGCATTCTTCATTTCTTCCTTTTTCTAGTTGCTTTATGTGTAGAGTTAGGTTATTTATTTGAATTTTTCTTGTTTTTTGAGGTTTGCCTCTATTGCTATGAACCTTCCCCTTAGCACTGCTTATACAGTGTTCCACAGGTTTGGGTTGTTGTGTGTTCATTTTCACTCATTTCTATGCATATTTGATTTCTTTTTTGATTTCTTCTCTGATTTGTTGGTTATTCAGCAGTGTGTTTTTCAGCCTCCATATGTTGGGATTTTTAATAGTTTTTCTCCTGTAATTGAGATCTAATCTTACTGCATTGTGGTCAGAAAAGATGCTTGGAATGATTTCAATTTTTTTTGAATTTACCAAGGCTAGATTTATGGCCCAGGTTGTGATCTGTGCTGGAGAAGAATCCGTGTGTGCTTGAGAAAAAGATGAAATTCATTGCTTGGGGATGAAATATCCTATAGATATCAATTAGGTCTAACTGTCTAT
Source organism: Capra hircus (assembly GCF_001704415.2). Classification (NCBI taxonomy): domain Eukaryota; kingdom Metazoa; phylum Chordata; class Mammalia; order Artiodactyla; family Bovidae; genus Capra; species Capra hircus. The sequence goes on along the minus strand of NC_030831.1, from coordinate 16,307,076 downwards.
TATATCATTTAAAGTATGTGTTTCCTTGTTAATTTTCTGTTTAGTTGATCTATCCATAGGTGTGAGTGGGGTATTAAAGTCTCCCACTATTATTGTGTATTGTTAATTTCCCCTTTCATACTTGTTAACATTTGTCTTACAAATTGCGGTGCTCTTATGTTGGGTGCATATATATTTATAATTGTTATATCTTCTTCTTGGATTGATCCTTTGATCATTACGTAGTGCCCCTCATTGTTTTCACAGTCTTTGTTTTAAAGTCTATTTTATCTGATATGAGTATGGCCACTTTTTCTTTCTTTTGGTCTCTATTTGTGTGGAATATCTTTTTCCAGCCCTTCACTTTCAGTCTGTATGTGTCCCTTTTTTTGAGATGGGTCTCTTGTGTTTTTAAAATTAATTCAAATTTGTCACAATTCAGTTTGTAATGGAACTGTAAACCAATAATCCTCTTCCTAGTAATTTTGCGTGGTAAGACTGAAAAAATGTCCTGAGTTCCAGATTACTGCATACCAAGAAGCTAGAGAAAAACCTTCTTCCCATCAAAAGGCATATTATATAAAATAAAATTTAATTAATAAACTATGCAGATCTCCACAGATAAAATGTAGAGTCTATATTTTGTTACTTGCCCACTACTCTTTTATCATAATCTAATGGTAATGAAGCGGCTGTTCTTGGTTTCTCATGAACCTAAGGAGATAGCATATCTCCAGAGGGCAGTGGTGCTACTTATCACAGAACGCAGGAAACACTTTGCTGCTGCCTTTTTGGTATTCAGTCAGGTAGGCATTAATGTAATAGATGGAACAGGGCGCATGCAAACTCAAAACAGAAAGTACATTTAGTGTTTGAAAGCACGCATTAAGTAAATATCAAAATTAGTTGAAGTGCTTCAGTATTCACATAAACAGGGTGAAAGCTGGGGGTAATAATCAAAGGCAGTCTTGACAAAACTTTTTTAAATTTAATAGAGGTGCCAAAATTTGAAGGTTCCGTGTTAGTACACCTCCTAATGTGTGAGTAGAAAGCCAATCCCCAAGTGAACCTGAGTATTATATGACAAACGTCCTAACTATAATAGATCAAAATTCCTTTATAGCATTTGTTTCTCTGTCCTCTATCGAAGAAGTAGTTGATAAGAAGTAGCTTTCCTTGATGATGATGACAATGATAGTGAGAGGGTTAAAAGATAAGATGCCACTGTGCCTTTTCCACACTGTGGTCCTTGCTAGTGAGAAATAGATAGCATGAGTGGAAAAGAGATGGGAATGACCTTGGAGAAGACCTACAAGTAACCTTAAAGATCTGTAAAGCAGCATTTTTATAAATTCAGTGGGTAAAATAATAATGCTATATTTCCAAATACACTTAGGAGTCAAAATGAATGGATTGAAAGGCAAAGATTCTCCCCCAAGCTGTGCAGGGACCATCAGACCATTATTTGAGATGCTTATCCTCTGCAAAATGGTTTGTGTTGAAATTATTTTTTTAAGGGCATCATTTCTTTTAGAAAAAACTTCATTACTAATTTGCCAATTGAATATCCCATAAGATATTCAAAGGCATTAGTGAATATAGAGTGAGTATTTTGATTTAAAAAAATGTGCATCTCCCGTTGTTCAATAATAATAGGGATGAATAACATCTACTTTAGGTTTTCAAATGTAATTTGTGATGATAAGACTTTTAGACAGGGAATGGATGAGCTGATGGATGATATACATATAGTTGAAACTCAGGTAATGGTTGTGACATGTTTTGCATTAGGTTATGACAATCTGAAAACAATCAAAGTATTAAAAAATAAAACTGCTGTGAAGAGAGTGAATTAATAAACTCTGTTTAAACAAGCACCTGGATTCCTATATTGTATATCTTCAGTTCTGATTTGGGAGGTTCCTTGCCAGACAAAACATGATCATTCAAATCTTCAGTGGGGAAGGGGTGACTTCTGGAAAATTTTAGGATTTAACATTGAATAGCCCATATATTATCTCTATAAAGAGCAAAGATGACAAAAAGAAAGAAAGAAAGAAAGAAAGAAAGAAAGAAAGAAAGAAAGAAAGAAAGAAAGAAAGAAAGAAAGAAAGAAAGAAAGAAAGAAAGAAAGAAAGGAAGGAAGGAAGGAAGGAAGAAAGAAAGAAAGGAAGGAAGGAAGGAAGGAAGGAAGAAAGAAAGAAGATGAAGAAGGCAGAGGATTTAACTCCTGGTTTATCCACTGATGTATTTCACTATTCCTCCAACTGAAACAATATTTCACCACAGTTCTTCAGTGATATACTGTTCTAATACCCTTACTTTGTTTCTCTTAGATTTTCTTTCATTTCAGCTCAGTTCAGTCACTCAGTCGTGTCTGATTCTTTGCGACCTCATGAATTTCAGCACTCCAGGCCTCCCTGTCCATCACCAAATCACAGAGTTCACTCAGACTCATGTCCAACGAGTCAGTGATGCCATCCAGCCATCTCATCCTCTGTCGTTCCCTTCTCCTCCTGCCCCCAACCCCTCCCAGCATCAGAGTCTTTCCCAATGAGTCAACTCTTCGCATGAGGTGGCCAAAGTACTGGGGTTTTGGCTTTAGCATCATTCCTTCCAAAGAAATCCCAGGGCTGATCTCCCTCAGAATGGACTGGTTGGAGTTTTTCTTTACCAAAGTTGAAAATCACTCAGTCATGTCTGACTCTTTGAAACCCCATGGACTATACAGTTCATGGAATTCTCTAGGCCAGAATACTGGAGTGGGTAGCCTTTCCCTTCTCAGGGGATCTTCCCAACCCAGGGATCGAACCCAGCTCTCCTGAATAGCATGCAGATTCTTTACCACCTGAGCCACAAGGGAAGCCCAAGAATACTAGAGTGGATGTTCTATCCCTTCTCCAGCACATCTTCCTGACCCAGGAATCGAACTGAGGTCTCCTGCATTGCAGGCAGATTCTTTACCAAAGCCATCATTAATCGTTGCATACAATAATGCATATATTTTGTCTACTTCCCCTACAAATCTGTGGGAAATAATTGTGATATCTGCCCCACCCTTCTCACCTTGGTCAGAAGACATAGACTAATCCCAAGAAAGACTGTATGACTCCTTGCAGAGAGTAAATATCATAGACATGTCATGAATAGTACCTGGGGAGCTCAGAACATGGTATGGTGTTTCCATCATCGTGTGTTAGGGAAAAGGATCTTATCACTACCTAAGAAGTCCTGCTTCCTGGAATGAGGCCAAAGTGAGAAGAAACTGACCCAGCTATGTGTTGTTCTAGATAGCAATGAGGCATCCCAGGTCTCAGGGTTCAAAATGTGTATTTACCTAAGATATGGGCTTCCCCTGTGGCTCAGGTGGTAAAGGATTCGCCTGCAATGCAGGAGACCTGGGTTTGATCCCTGGGTTGGGAAGATCCCCTGGAGAAGGGAAAAGCTACCCACTCCAGTATTCTGACCTGGATAATTCCATGGACTCTATACTCCAGGGGGTTGCAAAGAGTCGAACACATCTTAGTGACTTTCATTTTCACCAAAGATATATTGCTGGCTGTGTTTATTGCAGATGACTCTATTTGGTGGAGAATACATAGGAGCTGAAATGGATAATTCAGTCAGAGGAAGAATGCCTGAGGAGGCTTAGCTGGTAAGACTCCCTGGTTTCCAGGTAGAGTTCAGGATTTGGCTTTGACATGGTTTAGACAAGGAATTAGTGAAATGTAAAAATGGGAATACTTGGGGGATATTGAGTGCTGCACACTGGAAAAGCAGTGTGTAGAGAAACATACATAGAAGAGAAACTTACATTTACTAAAACTCTTCTCTGTGTTCTCTGTGTCTGTGTGTATGAGAATATAGCAGTCTATTGTATCACTGAACTCCCTCCTGTCTTTATGAAGCCTGGAGTCTAGGTAGCAAGTTTGTCTCTAGTATCGGAAGAATTGTCTCACACCATGATTTTCCAAGTTCTAAACAACATTCTCTTCTTGCATGAACATTGTTAGAGCTGCCTAAGAAAATTCTCCGTAGAGCTCTACAGTCCTCCAACAATGCTGCAATCACTGGCTCAGAATTGGGCATAGTCACCTTCCCCTGCAAATAGCATCTTTGGATTGCAGAGAGAAAATATTTTTCATTAACATTCTTTGCTGAAGTCACCTTGACCATGGATCTTTAGTAAAGGATAATGTTTTAGAAAAGTTACATATCAAAATATTATTTTCCATGAAACAACCACCAATATATACTGCATTTAATTGTTCAGTCATGTCTGATTCTTTGTGATCCCGTGGACTGCAGCCCACCAGGCTCCTGTGTCCACGGGGATTCTCCAGGCAAAAATACTGGAGAGGGTAGCCATGCCTTCCTCCTGGGGATCTTCCCAACCCAGGGATCAACTCCAGGTATTTCACATTGCAGGCAGATTCTTTACCATGTGAGCCACCAGGGAAGTCCTTACAAATGTTCATCAGTAATGAGTTGGATAGGAGTTTAACATTATGATTGATATAGTAAATTCACTAGGTTGGTCTGGAAATTTCATCTCCTTTCTACACAGTTTCAATGGGAACATGGGTTCTGAGTTCCAAACATGAATTCAAAGGAGTCTTGCAGAATTGCCTGTGTTTATGTCAGTGTTACTTTGAAAAGTTCCTGGTTTTTATTAGGCTTAATATGATAGTCCTCACAATACTTCACTAAACAACTAAAGCAAACAAACAAGCAAAAATTCTTCTATGTCACTCTTATTTTTCCAAGGACCTCCACAAGGTCTGTTAGTCCACTAGAAAAGAAAAAAAAAAAAAGAAAAGAAAAAAAAAAAAGTTCAAGGACACATGCTGTCAACCACTATCGTTTCCACAGACTTGTACCTTAGAGACAGCTAAAGCCATCTCTCCTTTTTCACTAAACTCATGAGACTAAAAAGTAAAGGAAAAGCAAAGCATCAAGCCTGAGGTCTTTTATTCAACCCTATGACCTATGATAACATAAAAAAATTTATTTTCTGTTCAGGGAGATCTCATTTCCTAAAAGATAAGCCTCCTCTATATTGAAATGTCCTCTATGCCCCCAGGGTAAAGGAACCCCAAACTTGAGAGTGTTATTGCTGTCTTTCCTTAGTGTATGCTCTTCAGAAATTCTCTTAACATTTCTATGCCTGCGTTTGCCCTTCTGCAAATTAATCTTGTAATACCCATTTCAAAAGAGTGATAGGGAGCTTTTGACATGTGTAGCAAGGACTTTGAGATCCTCAGATGAAAGAAGTCTTGGATGTACAAAAGCATTATCCTTGTTGGATGTGCATTTCCTGCTATGGTCTAACTGAGGGGAGGGATTAGGGGAGATTAATTGTGCATATGATCTGTCTAATCAGTTAAGGAGAGCACAGAATGCTCATGACCTTCAAGAACACCAAATAAAATGCCAAGGCAGTTTCCTGAGTTTAGTTCATTGTTTCATCAGAGGTTGAGCTAGGAGAGAAATGAAAGTGCTTGGGCTTTGAGACAATACATCTGAGGAGTATAAATGCAGAAATGAATTCATATAATATGAGTGAATATGGTGAGCAAAAAATGTTGGGCCTTAAAACAAAGATTTTTAAATCCCATTTTTTTCTCCTTATATTACTGTGCTTTATGATCTAAAGAAATGTAATAGTTTTGACTTTACTGCACAAAAAATGGGTTAAGGAGAGAAACCACATTCCTTAATCTCCACAATCCCTTGTATTTCTCAGTTATACACAAGATTGATAATAGGTGCTCAGTTTCTCTAGTCTATTGAGAGGGAAGTATTACCCAAATAGAAAGAACGTCCCTTGGAGAGAAAGCCATGACTATTGCTAGAAAGGTCAATAAAGTAAGAAATTGCTAATTACAAAGGCTCTGAATTGCATTGTGAGTCCTGCCCTTCAGCTTTACACGTTCTTTTTAAGTCCATCAACCAGTCCTAAGGTAGGGAGTCCTATACTTTCTGTAACTTGGTGAGTATTGCAAATGTAATTGCTAATATAACCTCATTAGTCTTTTAACTTTTTTTTTCCTTTCAAAAAAATTTTAAAGGTCTTATTTATTTATTTATTTATATCCATATATAGCATAAGATTTTTATTTATTTTTCTATTTTATTTTATTTTATTTTTTACTTTACAATATTGTATTGGTTTTGCCATACATCAACATGAATCCACCACAGGTATACACGTGTTCCCCATCCTGAACCCTCCTCCCTCCTCCCTCCCCATAATTTTCAATTAATCATGGATTCACAGGTAGTTGCAAAGATATAGCATTATGGAGCACTTCCCTGTACCCCTTCACCCAGCTTCCCCAGTAGGTACATCTTACATGACTATAGTATACCAGAACCAAGAATTATATTGGCACTATGCCTGTCTAGAGTTCTATTTCAATTTACCCCATGGTTGTTTAAATACCACTATAATTAGGATACATTAATAGAACTATCCTATCACCACAAAGATCTCCCCAATGCTCTTTTTACCTTGCAACTTGTGCATAAACCTTATCCTTTAACTTTATGTTAGGTTAAAATTAAACTATTTCCATGGCACATATTCTACATGACATATAAAATTGTTCATACAGCTTTAGAGTTACAAAATGCTTTTACATTTTGTATATAATATTTCCAAGATGTGGACAAGCCAAATGACTTAGTTCCCAGATAAGTTTTGAGCAATTACAAAACTACTAAGATACAGAAACTGAACTTACAACCTCACGCTGTTTCTTAATTATGGGGTTTCAATGCAATAGAATTTTCTAGAAAAATGGATATCAAATAGAGACAATCACCTAGGGCTTTTTAGTCCCCAAAATTGTTCTAGTGTAATGGAGTTAGGCACTGCCACTGATCCTGAAATTAAGGGAAGCCAAGAGCAAATCCTTCTCCTTCCCCTAAATTGCCAGATTTATTGAGACCTAGACATGTGGGGCAGATCTAATAAAATAATGACAATAGAAGCATATTCATAAGCTTTCACCTATAAATAAAAATGTGATCATTATAATTATGATATTAACTAGATTATAAAATTGAAATAACCATGCTATTGACTCTATAGAAATCTTGTGAAGATTAACACAGATAAGACACATCAAATTCTCATCACACTCCCTGACTCATTATAAACTCAGAATACATATTCTATCCAGCAGCATCCCCAGCTTCATCACTGTTTTCCTTAGGATTTCTAAAATTTATAGTGTAAGGACATAGATATTAAATATTTTTAAGTGTTTTCTAGATCAGAGGTGCTCATTTAGAAATAAGAGATATAGTGATGCCATATTATTGAGCAAACCCAGAAATGCAGAAAACCAGGGCTCTGGAGAACAAAAACTTTAACACTGAGACTGAGGTAATAAGGCACAGAAAGTCCATAGGATATTACTTGATCTGATTTATGGATTAACTACAGCTTGCCCAACTAACAAATACTCTCACTGAGTATTACTGTGTTTATTTGCATAAAATCACAATGATGGTTTTAGGGAAGAGGCATTTCAACTGTACTTTCATCAGATTGGACATTTTGATAGCATTCATCTAGCTCCATCTCTATGTCTAGGAGACTTCTAGTACAGCTGTCTACTATGGCATATCCCTCAGTACTCATATACACCAGGAGAAGAGTGGAGAAGAGATTGCCTCTCCTCCAGTGTGGCCAATGGCTAGACACTGCAGTGGTTTTCTTCTCAGTTTGAGCTGATTATTACTGTTATGGTGGCCTTCCAGTCAGAAAACATTTCTATGCTATGCCTGCCTGCAGTCCCACTGTTAATGTTTTATTTATCTGTGTTAAGTGTTTCCCTCTCCCCACTGTCTTCATTAGAATGCAAATTATACTGAAACAAATATTACATTAAATAAGTGTGAATACATTTATCAGATCAATTTTCTTTTACAAGAGAAAACAGGCAAAAGAGAGTGATAGTGCCTAGGATAGGAGAAAGACATTGAATTGGGGTCAAGGGCTTAAAAGAAGGGTTTACTGAGACTTGATGCCAGAGTAAAGGTGATTTTAAAAGGTTGGCATTGTCAGCTTAAGCCATTGTGTCTTCTACTTAGATTTTGTTTTTTTTTTATACCTCTGGGCTCCATGGTCTTATTTCATTCCTTAATGTCACAGATGCACTTCAGAGCCCAGTGAATAAATGTCACACTCTTTGCTTTCTGGTTATGGAACTGACTCGAGTGCCCTCTGAAGATACAACAATCAGTTAGCTCCCAGCATTTATAAGAATGAACTATGTATTAATGAATATTAAATAACAAGATAAATTGGCAAGTACTAAGTTGTTTTGATTGATGAAAGCTATAATGTTTTATATATACATGTTTGTATGTTTATATTGAATCAGAATGCATAAGAATGCTTGCAATGTGTCTTAATTCCCAATATTTATTAATGTATAATACTAATAAATTTTAGTGCATACACTTGCACATTTTTAACATCTGTATATTATGAAGGTGAGTAAAATGAGTAAATATTAGAAATAAAAAGAGAAAAATGATAAATGCAACTTCTACACACTAGCTAAAGTTTGCTTTCTGAATGTAACAACCTTGTTGTGTCAAAGTAGTTTTTGAACTCTTTTATCTTTTCATTCCCATTTTGTTTTTCTGTTGAAGTTATGGAAATCACCATTTTTCCAACAGAGTGGCAGAGACAGAGGGGTTAACTAAACCAGACTTTGACATTTTAGTAGCAGCTCTCAAGGCAAATCATGCGACAATCATAGACCTGATGTCCAAATTCTGCATTTTTTCTACCCTCTCTTATTCTTCCAATGGTCCTCCTACCGGATTCAAGTCTTACAAAGAGTCTGAAGAAGTTATTGCCACTGCGCAGCAGACAAAAGAGAGAAGGAACAGGATATTTATGCTTTATTCATGGACAAAGAGATGAGAGGATACTGGGTAGAGTTTTAACCCAACTGGGTTGTGAGTTTGTGTTTGGAGAAGTAGGTGTCTCTCAAACAGGAAAGGAAGTGACTGGCTCAGGACCTGAGATGCTACACTGAGGCACCAATGTGATACATAAATGATGTTATCCACTCCACATTGTAAACAGAATTTGGCAAAGTCAGTTCCTATAGTGTTGAGGTCCTTTAATGGACCAGAACCTGGTGGTCCGGAGTCAACGATAAGATAGTAAAGCAGAGAAAGAGGCTGATATTCCTTGGTTTACACAGAAAGCCACTAAAGCCTCTGGCACGGGGCTTGCTCTCTTCACTGAGGTCTCAGGCGCCCTCTTGTTGGGGTGAAGGCACAGAGCACCTTCTCAAGAGGGTCTTAGAAACCCGGGTATGAAAGTGAACTCAGAGAGCCTCTGTGCTCCAAAGAAATAGCCTGAGAGAGAGAGAGAGAGAGAGAGAGAGAGAGAGAGAGAGAGAGAGAGAGAGAAGAAAGAGAAAGAAAGACACAGGGACCAGAGTTCTGATGGAGCAAAGGTGTTTTTATCAACATGGTGTGGGCATATATACTGTCTTACAAGGTACTTATTCTCAGCAAAGATAAAGATTAAAATTCCAGATTTACAGAACAGAGGCGATCCATATTAAAGAGAGAGAGAGAGTTTTAAACTATATCACTTTTACCATATGGTTCACAAGAAGGAAGAGGATACTTATCACTGTATAGAAAAACTAATGAAGGAAATGCCTGGATTCTTCAGCCCACGGGGAGAGGCTTGCCTCTCCTCTTAATTCCTGAGTATTCAGGAATTAATAAGGAGCAGAGAATTCCTGACAGATCCAAAACAGCACACAACCTCCTGTTAAATGCTTCCTGACACTATAGCTAAACTTACTGTACATCTGTACATTAGAAAAACCAGATTAAGTATTTTAAAATGCGTGTTTAGACCTCACTTCTAGAAATTAGCTATGTTTGTTACCTCGGGAGAAGTCCAGAATACTGCATTCTACTAATTGTTATGTAGTGATCCACCGGAGGTTCTGAGGTGCAGACTTTGTTCTGTTCACCTATGTATCTCTTGTCCGTAGTAGAGAAGCCAACACACATTGATGCTGAATAAAGAATATGTTGAAAGATTACTAATGGATATCTTTTTGATTGTCCATTCTGAGTCAGGTTCTTCAAAAAAACCTTTTATATACATGATATCATTTCATCCTCCCAGCACTAACGTCACCTGTTAGAGATGATAAAACACTTTTAAAGAGGGTAAGTAATTGAGTAAATACATGAACTGAGGTACATTAATTCTCAGATCTGCTTTTAGATTTGTTAGGGAAGTGAACAGATGGATGAAAGGATGTCAGAGTTGAAAGAAAAATGAGAATTATAAAATAAATAGTAAGAGGATTAAACTACTTGGGATCAAATTTGAAAATTGCATATGTGCATGGAACATATTTATTACAGCTATATTTATAATTCCACATTATATTGAAAGTTTGTGCTATATATAGGGCTTCCCTGATAGCTCAGTTAGTAAAGAATCCACTTGCAAAGCAGGAGACTCCAGTTAAATTCCTGGGTTGGGAAGACCCACTGTAGAGGGATAGGCTACCCACCCCAGAATTCTTGGGCTTTCCTTGTGACTCAGCTGGTAAAGAATCCATCTCCAATGCAGGAGACCTGGGTTTGATCCTTGGGTTGGGAAGATCCCCTGGAGAAGGGAAAAGCTACCCACTCCAGTATTCTGGCCGGAAAACTCCATGGACTGTATAGTCCATGGGGTCACAAAGAGTCAGACATGATTGACATATCATACTCAAGTATATCAACACATACTGACTCACTAAACAGCTCAGTATTCATTATGTATCTTCCTTGGGCCAAGCTTCTTACTAGATGGGGAACATAGAGAAGTTCACATCCAAACATTATGCCTACCCTCATGTTAGCAACAATAATAATAACAAACACAACAACATCAATAGCAACATACTCATAGCATTCTAGATTCCAAAACACTTTCACATAACTTGTCACTTTTGATGCTCATGGCAGCTAAATAGAGAGCAAGTTGTTATCATCCCTGTTTTACACATTTTATCAATAGTTTTAGCATTCTATGTTGATCAAGAGGGAAAAATGAAAGAAAAAGTAAACCACATTTAACTGATTCATTGATCTGTCTAAACTAATTCCCTAAATTCCTTTTTCTGGTTTTGCTTTGAATGATTAATTGATATTGAATTCTTTACCTCTAAAATAAAATATTATTCTTTAAGACTGATGGAGGATGACAAGGCTTTGGTGGATATCTAAGATGCCCAAACCATGCACACATATGTAGATTTTAGCTCTGATCTCTTTTATAGGAGGAACTTCCCTGGTGACTCGGACAGTAAAACATCTGCCTACAATGTGGGAGACCCAGGCTCGATCCCTGGGTCGGGAAGATACCCTGGAGAAGGAAATGGCAACCCACTCCAGTACTCTTGCCTGGAAAATCCCGTGGACTGAGGATTCTGGTAGGCTACAGTTCATGAGGTTGCAGAGTCGGACATGACTGAGCAACTTCACTTTCACTTTCTTTGTATAGGAAGAAACATAATTTTGAAAAAGCATATTTTTTGCAAATAAATGTATGATCCCCTCTGCTAATGTATTTTTAAAAGCCAAGTGTTAATTTTGTTTTTATAGATATGGGCTACATACCTATGCAGACATAAGCACATGACCACATATACATGTTATGTATATATGCAATCTTAAAATGCACAGAGGAGTCTATAGCTTTCATATAACTCTCATAGAGCTAGCTTCTTATTGGTTAGCAGATTGGAATCCCCTAGACGATGACAAAAGTGTTGCTGTATAGTTATTCTCAGTATGAACATATAACTTGGCATTGTTTAGAGTGACCTTGTGTTAACTCTTAACTAGCATTTTCTGGCCAGCTTGCCAGCCATTCTAGACTTCACTATAGTCATAAGGGTCTAATTCTTCCTTAATGATAACCTTCTCTCATTCCTGGCAAGTTAATGACCTCACCTCAGGATTCTGCTTCACATCTTGCCTGAAACACAAGCTCCCTTTAGCTTAAACGATTAATCAGAAGCCTGTGGCTAATAATAGACTGTCCATCCCACTCCCATTTTAGTGCTTGGCAATTAGAACAGGTTGATAAGTGTTATTATTGTATCATAGACTTGGCATCATTCTCAAATTCATTTACCACCTCCCATCCTCCAAATATGGCTTCAGATAAGCCTCCTTTATAGCTCACTATTTATTCACAGTTGATTTTTAAATGTTTGTGTCCTAGCTAGTCATCCTTGCTTTCTTTTTGCCACAAACAAAAGGAGAAGGAAGAAGAAAGGTTATAGAAGTATGAATGGTAGTGATACCTAGGTGTTTCCTTTCTTCTTTCCAGGCATTTTAATGACAAAAGGGCACCTACAGGTCTTGACTGCAGAAGGTTTATGGGTAAATGCTAACTGTCTCATAATAGAGTTATGAATTTTGAGAGCTACAAGTGGAATATTACCAAATATCTCCCCCTCAACTTATACATGAGCAAAGAAAAGCAGAAAGACAGTCTCATAGACAATGAATTTTAACCTATAATTCTGAAGTTTCACAGGAAAGAATCTACAAGTAAGAATAAATATGTACTAAAAAGTTAAAGCTTCTTGATTTTGAATAAAAACAGAAGCAGGCAACTACATATGTTGAGATAGTATTTTGTTGTAAGGGTAATAATATTAGAGTATTGAATTCATGCCAACTTCTCTAATTTCTCATATACATCCCTAGACATAATGATAGACAATGAATCAGTCACACATATATAATAAAATGTTAATCTTTCATTGTTTATGGCTATTAATGTAGGTGTATTGCATCCTTATATTGTTTTAGAAGAAGTTTGGTGGTGGGAAATTCCTTCTGTTCTCTTTAGTATAAAGGCAGAAAGATAACAAGGTAGCATTAACAGGTCATGATTATAAATAAAAAATAGTTTGTAGTTCAAAATATTCATTTTCTTTCTCAAAGATTTCCACTGAGGACAGAGTAAATTGTCCCAAGACAGAAATTCTTGGATTCATTAAACATATGTAGCCGTCTGCTCTTGTGTGACAATAAAGATTTCTAATCTTTGTCTCAGCAAAGGTCAGAGTTAACTCCCATAACACTCTTTATCTTTGGGAGGTAGAATGTGCCACTAACCCCATCTGATCTCAATTCTATAATGAAATGAAATTAACAATATAGTACATGAAACACCTCAGAGCCCTTCTTTAACTCTAAAGTATCACAGTGTTTTTAATTAAGAATATTATTCGTTATGAGTTAAAGTATCTCCTCAAAATTAATATTTTGAAGTCCTAATCTGCAGTACTTCATAGTATTACCTTATTTGGAACAGGGTTTTTACAGAGAAAATCAAGTTACAATGAAGTTATTATGGTGGGTCTGAACCTAGTATGATTGGTGTTGTCCTTATGAAAAGGAGGAAGGTAGGTACAGAGACATACACAGTGGGAAAAACTTGCAAAGAGACATAGTGAGAAGAGGTCTACATATAAATCAAGTAGAAAGGCCTGGAAACACAGCCTTTCCTCACAGGCCTCAGACAGAACCAGCCTTACTGATGTCTTGATTTTGGATTTCTAGGGAGACAATAAATATATTTTTTAAAGCCATTCAGTCTGTGGTGCTTTGCTAGGGCAGAACTAGCAAGCTAATACAATATGCCTGTCAGCTTTGAAAAATATCCCAGAGTGAATAAATATCAGTGTCAATCCAAACCCAGGAATATTTTCCCTTTTCAGTGATGTCACTAGGTCTTACATCTGTCTAATAGGAACATGGAGTGAGAAGCTCTAAATGACTTTCATGCATCTAGTTATATGTCCCACATTATCTATCCCAGAACTGTGATTAGATATAAAACCATAGATCCATGTTTCTTTTCATATGTCAAAGGCAAAGTACCACTCACTCTTTTACTCCACACACACTTAGAAGCATCCTCAAGAAAGGAATAAAGAGTCCACAAAAAGTGGTTAGAATGCACATTATGCCTTCAGTTCAGTTCAGTTCAGTTCAGTCACTCAGTTGTGTCCTACTCTTTGCGACCCCATGAATCGCAGCACGCCAGGCCTCCCTGTCCATCACCAGCTCCCGGAGTTCAATCAGACTCACATCCATCGAGTCTGTGATGCCATCCAGCCATCTCATCCTCTGTCGTCCCCTTCTCCTCCTGCCCCCAATCGCTCCCAGCATCAGAGTCTTTTCCAATGAGTCAACTCTTCGCATGAGGTGGCCAAAGTACTGGAGCTTCAGCTTTAGCATCATTCCTTCCAAAGAAATCTCAGGGTTGATCTTCTTCAGAATGGACTGGTTGGATCTCCTTGCAGTCCAAGGGACTCTCAAGAGTCTTCTCCAACACCACAGTTCAAAAGCATCAATTCTTTGGCGCTCAGCCTTCTTCACAGTCCAACTCTCACATCCATACATGACCACAGGAAAAACCATAACCTTGACTAGATGGACCTTAGTTGAATAGTGGAAATAACAGGAACATAGACAATCTTTTCTTTAGTAAGACTGTCTGATTCTTCTCTGTGTATATCATATGAGACTTTAAAATGTTACTATGGTGTTATTTAAAATATTTTCATCTAAAATTAAATTGAATCCATATAAACCATCATTCAGAGAGTAGGAGCTAACAGTTGTCATTGTTCTAGCCTTATCTAAGAAAGTGTTGTCTGTTAAGGGCAAAACCAAACTTTTAAACTAAATCCAAGTAATAGTCTTAAAAAAAAAAAAAGAGAGAGAAGAAGATTGAACTTGGGCACATCAGTAATGTCATGGGTGTGTGAGTTTGAGTGTACTCTAAGAAGAGGACTAGTGTTCAAGGGATTTCTGAAGAGAATAGAAGAATCAGATTAGGGGATGGGATGAAGCCCCATAGAGGTAAAACCACATCCTTAACATCTGATAGTTCCAGGGTTTAAATTTTGATCACATGGAATATATCCTGAGTGAAGGAGGGGTGCTGAGCTCTTATAGCCCAGCACTGGCCAGAATTACCCTTAAGGGTAATTAAGGAACTTTCTGTTTGTATCCAAAATGGCTTGCCCACAATGAGGCATCCTTGAAAATATCCTCACAGGTCAGGGCCATTAGAAACTGAACTGAGGTGGAAGTGAGGAGAAGCAAGAGACTCCCAGCAATGGAACAAAAAAAGTGATTTGAGGGAATCTGGGTGTAATGAGAGCTATAGTGACTACACTGTCCTGACCACTACAGTGGGTTATAGTTTTGTGATTATCTATTTCCTGTTGAGATAAATAGTGACTATTAGGGGCTTATGCGGGCTTCGCAGGTAGTGCTAGTGGTAAAAAAACTCTCTTGTCAATGCAGGAGGTGTAAGAGATGTAGGTTTGATCCCTGGGTGGGGAAGATCCTCTGGAGGTGGGCGTGGCAAAGGACTCCATTATTCTTGCCTGGAGAATCCCACGGACAGAGGAGCCTGGAGGGCTACAGTCCACGGAGTCTCAAAGTGTGTTGGACATGACTGAAGTGACTTAGCATGCACGCATGCACAAGGACCCATACATGTCGGTCTTTGAGACTTCTTTTCAGAAATCCCATAGGCAATGGATTCCTACTTGTTTCACCTAACTATTCTTTTCATTTTGGGGTTGGTTTTCTTTTTTTTAAATTAATTGTCATGCTTGAGAGTGAGCATTAGTCTCTCAGTCATGCCTGACTCTTTGTGACTCCATGGACTATAGCCCACCAGGGTCCTCTGTCCATGGGATTGCTTATGCAAGAATACTGGAGTGGGCAGTCATTCCTTCCTCCAGGGAATCTTCCTGACCTGGGGATAGAACCAATGTCTCCACTATTGGATGCAGATTCATTACCATATCTGAGCCACCAGGATATGTTTGCTGTGTTAAAGACAATTATAAAACAAAATGATTGTGTATTTACAACTCTGATTAAGAAACAGACCATTGTCAGTAGCTTAGGCACTGTAGTTTTCTCTGCTTCATCTCAGGAAAGAACTTGTTACCTGACTTTCTTGCTCATTCAGTTCAGTTCAGTCGCTCAGTCATGTCCGACTCTGCGATCCCATGAATCGCAGAACGCCAGGCTCTCTCTGTCCATCACCAGTTCCCGGAGTTCACTCAGACTCACATCCATCGAGTCCGTGATGCCATCCAGCCATCTCATCCCGGGTCGTCCCCTTCTCCTCCTGCCCCCCTTCTCCAACACCACAGTTCAAAAGCATCAATTCTTTGGCGCTCAGCCTTCTTCACAGTCCAACTGTCTCATCCATACATGACCACAGGAAAAACCATAGCCTTGACTAGACGGACCTTAGTCGGCAAAGTAATGTCTCTGCCTTTGAATATACTATCTACGTTGGTCATAACTTTTTTTCCAAGGAGTAAGCGTCTTTTAATTTCATGGCTGCAATCACCATCTGCAGTGATTTTGGAGCCCAAAAAAATAAAGTCTGACACTGTTTCCACCGTTTATTGCTCATTAGTCTATAATTTTCTTTAGTGCTTTCATTTTTGTTTGTATTCTAAAGTGATACATTGTTTCATTTGACCCTCCCCCCACCCTTTTTTAATGATTTCAGTTTGCTTGGTTAAGGTAATATCAGCCAGAGAATTTTAACCATCAGACAGAGTATAGTAACCACTTTAAGTTCATAATTTTCCTTTTGGTAATTGGTGAGGATTAATTTTAAGTAATTTTTGAGGGGCTACTTGGAAACTATGTAAATATCATGTATCTCATCCATGTAGTAGGGGTGTATGTCCCATCACTTTTTTTGGCCTCAACTTTAAAAAAAAAATTATGGAGGTATAATTGGCATTGAACCACATTGCTAATTTATCATTTTTAATTATACACTAGGTATTCTCCCAATACTTGCTTCTTTGTCCAGCATTATATTTTGTAGATCCATTTGTGTTGACAGCTGCCAATCTATTTGATTCTATGGCTGACGTGTACTTGGATTATTTCTGCCTTTTGCCATTACTATTACCATTGCCTTTTCTGAATATCCTTGTGCCATTCTTTAGGAACACCTGTGCAAAATATTATCTAGGAAACGTGTAGACATCCATGATGGTTTCATCAATTCACATGGCTGCAAATATGTTACATGGCCAGACTTAGTTCTATCAGCCATTCTGTTGGATTTAAATCTACATTTTCCTGGTAATAATTAAGTGGAGCATATTATTATGTTCATTGGCCCTTTAGATTTCCTCTTCCTTGCAATGCCTGTTCCAGAATTGTTGACAATTTCTGTTAGGCTGTTTTCTAGGAGTTGTTCACATATTTGAATAGTTACACATGGTCAGTTTTATATGCTGCAAAGATCTTCTCCCAGTTGTAAACTTGTTTGTTTAACCTCTTTATGGTATATTTTTTGTTGTTGTTTCTTTAAATTGAAAGTTCCTTTTAGTAATGTAACTGGCTTTATCTTTTCTTCAATGATCCCCTTTGAGTAATTCTAGAAAACCATTTTTTCCCCTGAGTTCATAAAAGTAGTCTGTATATCATTTTTTTAGGATATTATGCTGTTGTTTTTCACATTTGAATCTTCAGTTGACCTATAAATACTTTTTAAAATGATTTCTTATTTCTTTAAATAGTTTAAGAAAAACTGATGGTTTGCAAACTTAAACTGTGTAATATACCAAGATCTCAATTACAGTAAATCTCACAAAATGGAGCTATATTTAAAATACCATATCCTTCCAAAATGATGAATTATGCCTCTGTTATCTCTACTGCAATCCAGTTTCTCTATTTACCCTAAAATAACAGAAAATGCCAATACTTGCCTTACTTTGTATATGTAGTAAGTCAGGCAGTTAGTTAATTATACTCTCCTCTCTATCCAGAGAGCATTTATGGAGACTTTTCTCTAGTTGCATTTTAACTAAAAGACCAAGTTGAGGTTCCTATAAGGTGAAGGAGAGTTAGAAGTGAGGAAAGTATTAAGGGAAATGCATAATCTATTTCCATAGAAATGAATGACTTTCAGAAACCATCTTGACTTTTCTTTCATAAACATGCACACACACCACACACACACACACACACACATACATACACAATCAACACGCAGGATAGTTCATTTTATGTTTTATAAGTTTCCAAAAGTCCAATGAATATGGGTAAAGTGATGAGAAAGAATTATCTTCCCTCTATTCTGAACTTTAACAATTGGTATCATACACATTGACAGACTGAACTACTGTTTACCTTTTAGGAAATGGGAAGAATTGATATAATAAGTAGTTTCTACATGATATTAGTCGATCCCAAACTATTAACAGTAATGTAAATGAGAAGTAAAATCACTGAACTAAATTTTAGAGACTTGAAAGAAAGTGTTTGCTCAGTCATGTCTGACTCTTTGTGACCCTATAGACTGTGTAGCCCACCAGGCTCCTCTGGCCATGGGATTCTCCAGGCAAAAATACTGGAGTGGGTTGTCATTTAAAAAATGACAAATTTTTGTCCCTCAAAACATTAAGTGGATAGTAATTACTGTATTAAATAAATGAGTTGAAGCTAAAGCTCCGATTCTTTGGCCATGTAATGTGAGGCATCGACTCATTGGAAAAGACCCTGATGTTGGGAAAAATTGAAGGCAAAGGGAGAAGAGGAGAGCAGAGGATGAAATGATTAGATAGCATCACTGACTCAATGAACATGAATTTGAGCAAACTCTGGGAGATAGTGGAGGACAGGGAAGGGTGGCATGCTACAGTTCATGGTGTTGCAGCGTCAGACATGATTTGGTCTCTGAAACAACAACAAATGAATGAGTGAAATAGTGGATACTAAAGACCTATATAAAAGTGGGTCAACCATTTTATGAACTAAAAAATAGGTCTATGAGAAAGATGGTTTACTTGCTACATATGTTACTACTACTACTACTAAATATTCAAGTGACAGAACTTTCATTTTCAAAGCTCTTGTTATGGCATTTTTATCAGCAAAGGCTTCATTTTTTTAAAGAAATTTATAGTGAGCATTGGTATTTTGAAATAGAAATTTTATTTGATCCTAGAGATGAGAAATAAGATATTTCATAGAAAGATGGGAAAGAGAGCATCTTAACCCAGTGTCACTTTATTTCTTTTTGTTTCTTTAGATCCTAGAGTATTGAAATGCTTATCATTATTATTATTTCTTGTTTCATCTACTGTATGCTTATCAAAGTAAGTTTCTCTGTCACAGCTGGAACAATCAAGATTTCTTTTGTTGCTTATAATAAATAAATACTCAATTGTGAGAATGTCCTCAGGGAAAGTTCATTAAAAAAGAAATGAAAATGCTGAGAAATAAATGGTTATTGTGATTGCACTTGTTTTGATATAATATGCAAAAATGTAATTTGGTTCTGTAATGTCTGGAATGCCAAGAAAAAATTTAAGATGGAGAAATGGAAAAGATGTTGCATGCATTTATTATATTATTTCAATTATCATTTGTTTCTGAGGGTAGGAGAGTTTAGATTCAAACAGTATTTTGGAATAAAATGTGAATGTAGCTAACAGGAAAAAAGGACAAAATACACAAATGGTAATATTAGGTGATAAATAAATAAGTGTGATACATCTCTAACATTTCTTGACAGATGCTATTTTAGATTTAATGCCTAGATGCTTGAATTTTCTCTTTGTTTTGTTTAAACACTCTACCTGGCAGCCTTATTCTGCAGTTTCTCAGATTATTTTGCTTTATCCTTGCTTTGGCTCAATGACAAGTAACAATTAACCAGTCATGGAATATTGTAATAGAGATGTGAACGGCTTGAAGTAAGTGCCTGAAATCAGAAAACAATTTCCTAGGTAAAACAATCCCTTTCAGGGATTCAGGATAAGGGAATGAAAATTAACTTTGTTGTTCTTCAGATTTAATGCTCCTTACTTGTCCTCATTCCTCAAGTTATTCTCTTATTTTTTTTGTTAATGTATCCAATGAGGATTTGCAAGGTAGTTTATTTTTCTCAAATTGTTAGGTAATATAGAATTAAACAAAGAAAACAATTGTGGGGCAGCATGATAGAGAGTAGAGGAAAAGAAAAGAGAAGGTAGAGGGAAGGCAAGGTGGACTATTGCATTCAGAGGCAATAGAGGCCACAAAAGGACAAATAAGCTAAATGAGGAATTGGCATTAAAACACTTGTTATTCTTGTCCTAAGCTAAGATTCCTTCACTGTTGACTTTTAACTATCTTCAGTTCAGTTCCGTTCAGTCGCTCAGTCATGTATGACTCTTTGCAACCCCATGAATTGCAGCATGCCAGGCCTCCCAGTCCATCATCAATTCCCAGAGTTGAAGTTGCAACTCCCAAACTCATGTCCATTGAGTCAGTGATTACATCCAACCATCTCATCCCCTGTCATCCCCTTCTCCACCGGCCCCCAATCCCTCCCAGCATCAGAGTCTTTTCCAATGAGTCAACTCTTCACATGAGGTGGCCAAATTATTGGAGTTTCAGCCTCAGCATCAGTCCTTCCAATGAACACTCAGTACTGGTCTCCTTTAGGATGGACTGGTTGGATCTCCTTGCAGTCCAAGGGACTCTCAAGAGTCTTCTCCAACAACACAAACATCAAAACATGCTTTTGAACAAAAACATCAATTCTTCGGTGCTCAACTTTCTTCATAGTCCGACTCTCACATCCATACATGACAACTGGAAAAACCATAACCTTGACTAGATGGACCTTTGTTGGAAAAGCAATGTTTTGCTTTTGAAAATGCTATCTAGATAGGTCATAATTTTCCTTGCAGGCAGCAACTGTCTTTTAGCTTCATGGCTGAAATCACCATCTGCAGTGATTTTGGAGCACAAAAAAAAAAAAAAAAGAAAAAAAAAAAAAGTCTGACACTGTTTCCACTGTTTCTCCATCTATTTCCAATGAAGTGATGGGATCAGATGCCATGATCTTCATTTTCTGAATATTGAGCTTTAAGCCAACTTTTTCATTCTCCTCTTTGACTTTCATCAAGGAGCTTTTTAGTTCTTCTTCACTTTCTGCCATAAGGGTGGTGTCATCTGCATATTTGAGGTTATTGAGATTTCTCCCGGCAATCTTGATTCCAGCTGGTGTTTCTTCCAGCCCAGTGTTTCTTCCAGCCCAGTGTTTCTCATGATGTACTCTGCATATATGTTAAATAGGCAGGGTGACAATATACAGCCTTGAGGTACTCCTTTGCCTATTTGGAACAAGTCTGTTGTTCCATGTCCAGTTCTAACTGTTGCTTCCTGACCTGCATATAGGTTTCTCAAGAGACAGGTCAGGTGGTCTGGTATTCCCATCTCTTGAAGAATTTTCCATAGTTCATTGTGATCCACACAATCAAAGGTTTTGGTATTGTAAATAAAGCAGAGATAGATGTTTTTCTGGAACTCTTCTTACTTTTTCGATAATCCAGCAGATGTTGGCAATTTGATCTATGGTACCTCTAACTTTTCTAAAACCAGCTTGAACATCTGGAACTTCATGGTTCACGTATTGCTGAAGCTTGGCTTAGAGAATTTTGAGCATTACTTTACTAGCGTGTGAGATGAGTGAAATTGTGCAGTAGATTGAGCATTCTCTGGCATTGCCTTTCTTTGGGATTGAAATGAACGCTGACCTTTTCCAGTTCTGTGGCCACTGCTGAGTTTTCCAAATGTGCTGGCATATTGAGTGCAGCACTTTCACAGCATCATCCTTCAGGATTTGAAATAGCTCAACTGGAATTCCATCACCTCCACTAGCTTTGTTCATAGTGATGCTTTCTAGGGCCCATTTGACTTCATATTCCAGGATGTCTGGCTCTAGGTGAGTGATCACGCCATCGTGATTATATGGGTCATGAAGCTCTTTTTTTGTACAGTTCTTCTGTGTATTCTTGCCACCTCTTCTTAATATCTTCTGCCTCTGTTAGGTCCCTACCATTTCTGTCCTTTACTGAGCCCATCTTTGCATGAAATGTTCCCTTGGTATCTCTAATTTTCTTGAAGAGATATTTAATCTTTCCCATTATGTTGTTTTCCTCTATTTCTCTGCATTGATTGCTGAGGAATGCTTTCTTATCTCTCCTTGCTTCTTTTTGGAACTCTACATTCAGATGCTTGTATCTGTCCTTTTCTCCTTTGCTTTTCCCTTCTCTTCTCTTCACAGTTATTTGTAATTCCTCCTCAAATACACATTTTGCTTTTTTGCATTTCTTTTCCATGGAGATGGTCTTGATCCCTGTCTCCTGTACAATGTCACGAACCTCTGTCCAGGTTCATCAGGCACTCTGTCTATCAGATTAGTCCCTTAAATCTATTTCTCACTTCCACTGTATAATCATAAGGGATTTGATTTACATCATACCTGAAGGAAAGTTATGACCAACCTAGATATCATAAAGTAGAGACATTACTTTGCCAACAAAGGTCTGTCTAGTCAAGGCTATGGTTTTTTCCAGTAGTTATGTATGGATGTGAGAGTTGGACTGTGAAGAAGGCTGAGCACTGAAGAATTGAAGCTTTTGAACTGTGGTGTTGGAAAAGACTCTTGAGAGTCCTTTGCACTGCAAGGAGATCCAACCAGTCCATTCTAAAGGAGATCAGTGCTGGGTATTCTTTGGAAGGAATGATGCTAAAGCTGAAACTCCAATACTTTGGCCACCTCATGCGAAGAGTTGACTCATTGGAAAAGACTCTGATGCTGAGAGGGATTGGGGGCAGGAAGAGAAGGGGATGAGAGAGGATGAGATGGCTGGAATGCATCACTGACTCGATGGACATGAGTTTGGGTAAACTCTGGGAATTGGTTTTGGACAGGGAGGCCTGGTGTGCTGCAAGTCATTGGGTAGCAAAGAGTTAGACACGACTGAGCGACTGAACTGAACTGAACTGAATGGTCTAGTGGTTTCCACTACTTTCTTCAATTTAAGTCTGAATTTGGCAATAAGGGGTTCATGATCTGAGCCACAGTCAGCTCCCGGTCTTGGTCTTGCTGACTGTATAGAGCTTTGATAGGGAGAAAGAAAGGTGGGGATGACATTTACAGAGGAGTGTGAGGGAACTTTTGGTGGTGATGGTTCTGTTCATTATCTTGGTTCTGCTAATGGTTCATGTGTATACATATGTCAAAACCATCAAATGATACAACTTATATATGTGAAGTTTATTGTATCTCAATTATAACTCCATAAATCTGTGAGAATTAAATTTAAAATATCACTTAAAAAAAAAAAGAATATAATCAATCTCATTACGATGTTCTTGTGATCTCCACGTGTAGAGTCTTTTCTTATGTTGTTGGAAGAGGGTGTTTGCTATGACCAGTACATTCTCTTGGCAAAACTTTATTAGCCTTTGGCCTGCTTTATTCTGTACTACAAGGCGATATTTGCCTGTTACTCTCTGTGTTTCTTGACTTTATACTTTTACATTCCAGTCCCCTATAATGAAAAGGACATCTTTTAGGGGTGTTAGTTCTAAAAGATCTTGTAGGTGTTCGTAGAACTATTCAACTCAGCTTCTTCAGCATTACTGGTTGGGGCATAGCTTGGATTACTGTGACATTGAATTGTTTGCCTTGGCAAAGAACAGAGATCATTCTGTTGTTTTTGAGATTGCATGCAAGTATTGCATTTTGGACTCTTTTGATGACCATAATGGCTACTCCATTTCTTCTAAGGGATTCTTGCCCACAGTTGTAGATATAATGGTCATCTGAGTTAAATTCACCCATTCCAGTCCATCTTAGTTCACTGATTCCTAGAGTGTCCACGTTCACTCTTGCCATCTCTTGTTTGACCACTTCTAATTTGCCTTGACTCATGAACCTAACATTCCAGGTTCCTATGCAATATTGCTCTTTACAGCATCGAACCTTGCTTCTATTACCAGTCATAGCCACAACTGGGTATTGTTTTTGCTCTGGCTCCATCCCTTCATTCTTTCTGGAGTTATTTCTCCACTGATTTCCAGTAGCATATTGGGCACTTACAGACCTGGGGAGTTCCTCTTTCAGTATCCTATCATTTTGCCTTTTCATGCTGTTCACGGGGTTCTCAAGGCAAGAATACTGAAGTGGTTTGCATTCCCTTCTCCACTGGACCACATTCTGTCAGACCTCTCCACCATGACTCGTCCGTCTTGGGTGGCCCCACATGGCATGGCTTAGTTTCATTGAGTTAGACAAAACTGTGGTCAGTGTGATCAGATTGGCTAGTTTTCTGTGACTATGGTTTCAGTGTGTCTGCCCTCTGTTGCCCTCTTGCAACACCTACCATCTTACTTGGATTTATCTTACTATATATATATATACGCAGGCAATACTCATTTGCAGGATGATACTATATTTTTTAAATGTACATACACAGAATACAAATGCCAAGAATACCTCAATGAGAGGGAATTGGGGAAATATGTGATTAGCTAGTGATTCTGGGGCAATATTGACCAGTAGCTTGCAAATCTTTAAAACATTTTCCTGGACATATATACTCTTCAGTTCAGTTCAGTCGCTCAGTCTGTCCGACTCTTTGCGACCCCATGAATCGCAGAATGTTAGGCCTCCCTGTTCATCACCATCTCCCAGAGTTCTATCAGACTCATGCCCATCGAGTCCGTGATGCCATCCAGCCATCTCATTCTTGGTCGTCCCCTGCGGGGGGCGCTCCGCAGAAAGAGAGAGGCAGTGGAACTTCCCTCAGCAAAGCCGAGGGGTCCCGAGGAGAGGTGAGCCTGCTGTCCGCCAACCCAGCCCCTCTGCAAGCGAGAGACAATCAGACGCGACAGAGAATCAGATGCGACATGGGTTCCATCTGAACAGTCCCGCTTTATTGCCACAAGTTCCAGGCTTATAAAGGCAAGCAGGGGGGTTTTTCGAGGGACTTTCCATAGTTGCACCAATCACGTTAAAGGTCAAATCTTCATGTGCCATCATTATAACAGGAGTCTATGGTGATCACGTGCTGTCCACGTGTACGGAAATCAAGAGAACCAATCAAAAGTTTTGAAAAACAACATAGACCACACCCCTATCTCTTCCGCCAGGCGCCATCTTAGTTTCCGACCACAAAGCTAGCCCTTCTTTTTCTTTTTTAAGGTTTCCTATTTAGGGCCACACATCTCCCCCTTTTTAATTTTATTTAAGCCCTCGAGACATTTGTATTGATGTTCTGTAGAGCAAGGCGTAAAGCTGTAGGCGGCCAACCTCCAGCCTCGCCAGCCCCTCTCACAGCTGTGCCTGTCTTAGGTTGCCCTCCTCTGAGGGTCTTACCTGTCATTGGCTATCCAGCCACCTCTTGGGGGCCAGGTGGAGGCTTTGAGACAACGGGCATCTAAAACTCTTTTTATTTATATGTCTCAGTTAATCTCTTGAAGGGCTAAATTAATCCAGGGGTTTTATGGGTGCCCAACATGGGGCTCTTCCTCCATGACCTGGACAAGCGTAACTATTTTTTGTTGTAAGCGTCTATTGCGGGCTATGAGGTTTTTTACCTATAACATTACAACAAGCAAAACAACAAAAACAATCAGATAGAAGGTATTTTTAAACCAGGTAAATGGACTTTGTATCCAGTCCCATAGATCCATTGCTACCTTCTTCACCTGTTAGAGTCTCATTTAACACTGGAAAAGCTGTCAGACAAAAGCTGGGTTATCTCACATTGCAGTCTATGCGCGCCAAAACACTCAACGTCTCGATCGCTCTGGCGTGGAGATCAAGCTGTTGTTGGAGTCCCATTATGGCGGATCTCAGGTGTTCAAGCTGGTTTGAAATCCTTGAGCAGAGGCAGTGGATATGTTGTTTATAACCTCGATGGTCTGAACTTGTTGAACTCCCAACACGGACACTGACACTGTTGTTGCCTCATGGTTGATGGCCTTGTGTGTCGTTAAACCCAGGCTTCAAAGATTCTAAAAACTGTTGCACAGCCGTGGCAATGATGAACGTCAGCAAGGAGAGGATAGGTAATCCAATGATCACCAGGAGCAGTGTCCACCAGGGTCGCTGCATCTATGATCTGAAAGGGAAGAAAAGATCGCCTCAGGAACTTTTTGTTCTTGAGCTCAATATGTGAGTGTCTCTTTAATCTGTGTCAGATTTTGAGATTTGACCTCTCTCTTGTGGTCTAAATTTAAGATTCCTTGCTGGCACCCATATAGGGCTGGGGTCTCCAATGGGGAATATGCATTCGAATCCTCTTCCTATTGTAAGTAGTGGATTGGGCCCCTTCCACTGGCCAGTGATGGGGTCTTTCCATCTCACTTGTATTTCAGGTTTTATTTCTTGGTTAGACCAGTGTTTTTGAAAACACGGTATCGGTTCATTTTTTGAAAAATTTAAAATGTTTAGAGTAAACAGTGCCATTCCAAGTTGCTGGTGAGGGCTTATTCCCCCTTTTTGTTTTTGTAATTGAGCCTTGTAAATTTTGATGGTGGTGCTCAATTATGGCTTGTCCCTGGGGGTTATGTGGGATTCTGGTGTTTTGATGAATGCACCATTGTTGGAAGAATTTCTGTAAGCTCTGGCTGATGAAGCAAGGGCCATTATCTGTCTTTATTTGATGGGGAAGGCCCAATGTCACAAGACATTGTAAAAAATGGTTTTGAGCATGTTTTGCTTTTTCTCCTGTGTGGGCAGTAGCCTAGCAGGCATGAGAGTAAGTGTCAATAGACACAAAAACATGCTTAAGTTTTCCAAAAGGGGAATAATGGGTCATATCAGTTTGCCACAGCACATTGGGTTTTAGCCCTCGAGGGTTTACTCCTGGGGGCTGTAAAGGCGGTACTTGTAAATAAGGAAGACAGGATTTACAAGTATGTATAATTTTCTTTAATTCTCTAATAAGGATCTGTGGGAACCTTTTATGTAGCCCTCTCCAATTTATATGAGTAAGATCGTGAAGATCATAAGCATCTTCCAAGTTACAAGCTTGGATTGTAAGGGAGGCCGCTCTATTGGCCAGGGAATTTCCCACTGAAAGTAATCCAGGTAAATTTTGATGGTGTACATAAATGGGGTTAACCTGTTCAAGTAACAGGGTACGGGCTTGTATCATAAGGGGGGGTGATAGGATTGTCATCTAGCCGTATGTGAGAATTTAGCAATCCTGGAAGCAAGTTTACTACATAAAGACTGTCAGAAAACAGATTCATGGCTTCAGGGACTTTTGTGAGCGCCATGACAACAGCAAATAATTCTTTAAACTGTGCGAACCCCTCACAAGGCCCAAAATATTTTCGTATATGTTGATCTGGCGGTTGTGACTGTTGTGGTGGCTGGAACATGACGGCTGCTGCACCATTCTTTCCTCCATCAGTAAAAACACTGAGGGCATCTGGCATAGGCTTAAAGAGAAATAGTTGGGGTGCCCTCCAATCTAAATGACCAAAAGAAGTAACCCATTTGTTTGGCCCATAATGACAGTCAAGGATGCCTTGGTACCCCTCCAGGGCTAAAGCTATTCTCACATTGTTTGTTTGAATCCATTCAAATTCTGATAGTCTATGTGGGATAACAATCTTATTGGGTTCATGTGCATAGCATCAGACTGCAATATCTCTTCCCTTCTGTATTAAGTCAGCCATTTGATCTATACAGGTATCTAGATTCGGGGAGTTCCCCCCAAGGAGACATGAACCCACTGTAGAGGCTTTCCCCCCTGGACCAAGTCTGCCATAAATAAGGACGGACTAGGCAGGATCCACAATTGTAGACTCTCTTCAGGAGTATACCTGGTAAGCTGGGCCCCATTGAGGGCCCTTTGAATGTCTTGAAAGATCTTTTTGTGGGAAGGTAGAAGGGTTATCTCATCATTGGGCTGTCTATCTTTTAATAGATCAAACAGTGGCAAGAGTTGGCCTGTTGAAACAGGGATCCAGGGTCATAGCCAATTGAGTTCTCCCAAGACCCGTTGTAGGCCAGTCAGGGAGTAAGAGTCTTGGATGTATAGCTGAGGTTTTAGGGGGCTCACACCTTCTAGGGACAGCTGAGATCCCAGAATCTTAAAAGGCGGGACAACCTGGACTTTATCAGAGGATATATGAAGTCTCCCTTTTGATAAACACTTTTGTAAAATTTTATACGCTTCTGCCAGCTGTTCAGCAGTAGGGGCACCCAAAATGATATCATCCATATAAACATGCAATTTAATATATGTCAGATCTCTAACTGGCTGGAGAAGATCTTTTACATAATTTTGACAATAAGCAGGGCTGTTTGCCATTCCCTGTGGTAAAACTGTCCATTCAAAATGCTCATCAGGCCCCTCGAAGTTAGTGGAGGGTACCGAAAAGGCAAACTTTTCACAATCTTGGGATTGTAGAGGTATAGAAAAGAAACAGTCTTTGATATCTATTACCATAAGACATAAATTACTAAGAATAGCTGGTATCCAGGGTAACCCCTTTAGGGGTGTCCCTTGGATGATCATTCTTTTAAGATCTTGTAACATCCTCCATTTCCCCGAGGATTTTTTAATTACAAATATTGGGGTATTCCAAGGGCTAGTAGAAAGGCAGATATGTCCCAAATTTAGTTGTTCAGAGATGATTTCTCTAAGGGCTTACAGCTTAGTGGATGGAAGAGGCCACTGCTTCACCCATATTGGGGGTTCGGGTTTCCATTGTATAGAAGGGACCTGGGGGGCAGTGGCCCTTAGGATCGGGGGAGCACCTTCCATCAGGTTAGAGGCTCTCCCTTGTGAAATTTATCAAATTCAGGATCTTCCCTATAGTTCGATATGGGAGAATGTTTATAATGTTGTTGATATTTTTCCTCATCAAGGGGGTCATCATAAAGGCCCTTATAATCAGTAGTAATATATACATCTGCCTGTCCCAAAATATCCTGGCCAAGCAGATTTGCATTCAATACAGAAGCTATCAGGGGCCGAACCTCTCCTGTAGAACCATCAACATCTTTCCAGGGGAGCCACTCAGCAGTCTCCTTAGATCGAGTGTTCCCCCCAACGCCCAATAATTCAGGCCCAGGGACCAATTTCCAGTTAGGTGGGACCTCCTCTGCCCTGAGAACGGTCCGGTCAGCTCCTGTGCCGATCAGACATCAAAATTTCTTTCCTCCTATGGTAATATCCATTTTAGGCCTTAATCCAGGCACAATAGGCACAGTCCAATTGGCTCTGGGGGGCTCTTTAGCCTTATTGATCCTCATTAGCCTTATAGGGGGTCGGAGCGAGCCGCATCTGGGAAAGGGTTTTTGAAGGAAATTTTCAATATGATCTAGTAAGAAACGAGATCCCGCTTGGGGTGACAGGGCTGGGGGTTGCCCCTCATCTAGTTTAAAGGCTTGCCATCTTTATCAAACTTAGATTTGCACTCTGCCTTCCAGTGATATCCCTTCCTACATCGCGGGCATGGAGTAGTGGGGGGTCTCTGACCAGTAGGTCTTCACCCACCTTGAGGGCACTCCTTCTTAAAGTGTCCCTCTTGTCCACAGCCAAAACATCGACCCAATTTTGAGGGGACTAGGGGTCCCTTAGATGTGGTCCCCCCAGAGGCCGTCATAGCAGAGAGGGCCTTGGTCATCACCTCAGTAAGGGCTTCAGTCTGAGCCTGAAGGGCAGTTGAAATAGAGCGGGTCTGATGGCTCTGTGTCCCCACGTCTTTGGTGGCTATAATCCATTGCTCCATAGAGCGGTCTTTCTGTCCTGCACAAGCCAACTTATGGTCTGAGTTCATCCCTTCCCAGACTAATAGCTTAACAAATTGATCTCTCAGGGGCCCCGGAGGGAATTTCCTCTGTATACTCTTTTCCACCCGATCTATGAAGATGGAGAGGTCTTCATTATTTTTTTGAGTGGTGCCCGATATAGGGGGCTCACTGGGGCCCTCCCCAAGCTTTTTCCAGGCGGCCAGGCATATGGCCCATACCTGATCTGTATAAGGAGCAGGAATGGTTGCCTGTTGAGGTTCCGTACTCCATTGATCTGCCATCCCTGACAACATCCCAAAAGTCACCGGGATAGCAGGGTTGGCAGCTTGATTTCTTTCTGCCTGAGCATGACACTCATCCTTGAAAAAGGCACACCATTTGATATAGGTGTTGCTGGGGAGCACTGCCTTACATAGGATCTTCCATTCTTGGGTCGACAAGGTTGATGAGCCAGGACCTGGAGAATAATTTCTGCCCACAGGGAGTTCGGGCCATCCTCTGCCACTGCCTTTTTGAGCTCTTTTAAATCATTGACCTCCAAGAGGTACCAGGCTGCCGGCCTATTCCTTCCCCCCCCCCCCCCCGGGTTAACATTTACAGGAAAGGCTTGAATCGGGCCGAAAAACGGCAGCGGGAATCCCCAAGGGTCCCTGGGATAGGTTCTCCCTTTCCAAGGTGAACTCATTGTCTTTCCCACCCAAGGTGCTCCCAAAACTTCCTCAAATGGGAGAGGCAGGAAGGGGCACAGATCTCTCCCCTGGGCTCCTGGTCCTGAGGCATCAGAGGGGTCTCTATTCTCTTCCACCCCTTTATCATCTCCAAAAGGCTCCCATGGCCCACTATTTGCTCTAGAGTCTTTATTCCCTACAGTCTCTTTTGCTATATTTTGGTCCAACATGACTCGTTCCTCATCACTTTTCCCATTGTTTTTCTGATTTTGAATTGGGGGCACCCGTATCAGTGACATGCCCCTCGCTCCATGAAAAGCAGAGCTTGAGGGCCGAAATGGTCAGACAGAACCCTAAGGGGGGCTTTTCACCGTATCAAACCTCTCGCTGCCTAGCAAGGGTTTGTACTCGATCCCAAGTGTCCCAAGAGAACAGATTGGCCAAAGCAACCCAGGGGGGCAACCGTACAATGGTCCCCCAGATCTTAATGGCCTGAGCATCAGAAATCTCAAGTCCCCTGCTTATGAGCATATATCTCAGTGCCCTGAGTGTGGGCTCATCAGATTTCCTGATGTTATTTCCCATGCTGCCGAGAGAGAATAGAAAGAAAAGTCACTGAGGACCACCACCAAAAATCCTACCAGGAGTGGTGGTGGCCAGAAAGTTGGGCTTATGATATGCTTTTGGAACTGTTTATGTGCCTGTGCCATTGCATGCAAGTTTTCTTGCTGGGGGCCAGCACTCTAGAGGTTTCTAGCCGGTTCCGTTACCCCCTTATCCTGTCATGGGAGCCTTTTAAGTGGCAGGCGCCCTAATGGCCTTTAAGTGCCTGACCCATGCCCACAGGGAAGATTCTAGGCCACATTCTCAGTTAAGAATGATTAAAGGAGAGTTTCACCCAGTCGGGCTCTAGTTACTGAGGCTCACTTGTTGCAGGACCGTCAGAGTCCACCATAGTGTAGCCCTAGCCGGGACTCATCAATTGCCTCCACAACTGTTCGCATGTTCACTGAAACTCCTGAAAAAGGAATTAAGGACAGATCAGAAAAGAGGAGGAGAAGGAAAATGAGTCAGGAGAGTTTTTTGCCACTTCCCTCAAAACGGAGGGGGGCCCACTTACCTCGGGTGATACTCCTCTGAAGGGAGCGCCGTGCTGTGACCAGCCTAGGGTCCCTTGTTGCTCCTTCTTTCAGAGCCTCATGGTGTCACCACCTTTGGCAGTCCGCTTCGCGCCCCACATTGGGCGCCAGTTTCTGCGGGGGCGCTCGCAGAAAGAGAGAGGCAGTGGAACTTCCCTCAGCAGAGCTGAGGGGTCCCGAGGAAAAGTAGCCTGCTGTCCGCCAACCCAGCCCCTCGGCAACCGAGAGCAAGCTCCCAGCTTATAAAGGCAAGCAGGGGGTTTTGAGAGGGACTTTCCATAGTTGCACCAATCACGTTAAAGGTCAAATCGTCATGTGCCATCATTATAACAGGAGTCTATGGTGATCACGCGCTGTTCATGTGCACGGAAATCAAGAGAGCCAATCAAAAGTTTTGAAAAACAACATAGACCACGCCCCTATCTCTTCCGCCAGGCGCCATCTTAGTTTCCGACTGCAAAGCTAGCCCTTCTCTTTTCCTTTTTTGAGGTTTCCCATTTAGGGCCCCACAGTCCCCATCTCCTACTGCCCCCAATCCCTCCCAGCATCAGAGTCTTTTCCAATGAGTCAATTCTTCTTATGAGGTGGCCAAAGTATTGCAGTTTCAGCTTTAGCATCATTACTTTCAAAGAAATCCCAGGGTTGATCTCCTTCGGAATGGACTGGTTGGATCTACTTGCAGTCCAAGGGACTCTCAAGAGTCTTCTCCAACACCACAGTTCAAAAGCATCAATTCTTTGGCACTCATCCTTTTTCACAGTCCAACTCTCACATCCATACATGACCACAAGAAAAACCATAGCCTTGACTAGATGGACCTTAGGTGGCAAAGTAATGTTTCTGCTTTTGAATATGCTATCTAGGTTGGTCATAACTTTTTTTCCAAGGAGTAAGCGTCTTTTAATTTCATGTCTGTAGTCACCATCTGAAGTGATTCTGGAGCCCAAAAAAATAAAGTCTGACACTGTTTCCACTGTTTCCCCATCTATTTCCCATGGAGTGATAGGACCGGATGCCGTGATCTTCATTTTCTGAATGTTGAGCTTTAGGCCAACTTTTTCTCTCTCCTCTTTCACTTTCATCAAGAGGCTTTTTAGCTCCTCTTCACTTTCTGCCATAAGGGTGGTGTCATCTGCATATCTGAGGTTATTGATATTTCTCCTGGCAATCTTGATTCCTACTTCTGTTTCTTCCAGCCCAGCTTTTCTCATGATGTACTCTGCATATAAGTTAAATAAGCAGGGTGACAATATACAGCTTTGGCGTACTCCTTTTCCTATTTGGAACCAGTCTGTTGTTCCATGTCCAGTTCTAACTGTTGCTTCCTGACCTGCATACAGGTTTCTCAAGGGGCAGGTCAGCTGGTCTGATATTACCATCTCTTTCAGAATTTTCCACAGTATATTGTGATTCACAGTCAAAGGCTTTGGCATAGTCAATAAAGCAGATATAGATATTTTTCTGGAACTCTTTTTCTTTTTCCATGATCCAACAGATGTTGGCAATTAGATCTCTGGTACCTCTGCCTTTTCTAAAACCAGCTTGAACATCAGGGAGTTCACGGTTCACGTATTGCTGAAGCCTAGCTTGGAGAATTTTGAGCATTACTTTACTGGCATGTGAGATGACTGCAATTGTGCAGTAGTTTGAACATTCTTTGGCATTGTCTTTCTTTGGAATTGGAATGAAAACTGATCTTTTCCAGTCCTGTGGCCACTGCTGAGTTTTCCAAATTTGCTGGCATATTGACAGCACTTTCATAGCATCATCTTTCAGAATTTGAAACAGCTCAATTGGAATTCCTATATATTAATACAAAAAGTCACCCAAGGTGAAGAAATAGAAGTGGGCACTTTGATGAAAATGACAGGGATTGAAGAGAGGATGAAATGAAAACAGAGAAAGTGAGTTTATAAAATAACTATTCTGTATTTAATACTGAGTAAGGCATAGTTATGTTGACATTACAAAACAGAATTCTTTGCATTCTCTGGTCACCAAGAAATCATCCCTTACAGTTCAATTTTCTCCATTAATAATATCAAATATATAAACTCAACAGGGCAAAAGTGACTAAGAGGAACTTTAAGAAGATTGAAAAGCAGCTTTTTCAGTGGATAAGAAGGAACAGAAGATGAAACTTGTTCAGGGAGGTGAGATAATAAAAACGGAATAATGGGATGCTTTTGAACTGTGGTGTTGGAGATGACTCTTCAGAGTCCCTCGGACTGAAAGGAAATCCAACCAGTCCATCTTAAAGGAGATCAGTCCTGGGTGTCCATTGGAAGGACTGATGCTGAAGCTGAAACTCCAATACTTTGGCCACCTCATGTGAAGAGTTGACTCACTGGAAAAGACCCTGATGCTGGGAGGGATTGGGGGAAGGAGGAGAAGGGGATGACACGGGATGAGATGGCTGGATGGCATCACTGACTCGATGGACACGATTTTGAGTGAACTCCGGGAGTTGATGATGGACTGGGAGGCCTGGCATGCTGTGATTCATGGGATTGCAGAGTCAGACATGACTGAGCGACTGAGCTGAACTGACTATATATATACACATTGTTTCGGAAAGTGAAAGTCACTCTGTTGTGTCCAGCTTTTACCCTATGGACTATATAGTCCATGGAATTCTCCAGGCCAGAATACTGGAGTGGGTAGCCATTCCCTTCTCCAGGGGATCTTCCCAACCCAGGAACTGAACCCAGGTCTCCCACATTGCAGGTGGATTCTTTAGCTACCCAGCCACAAGGGACACACAAGAATACTGGTGTGGTTACCTATCCCTTCTCCAGGGGAGCTTCCTGACCCAGGAATTGAACCAGGGTCTCCTGTACTGCAGGAAGATTCTTTACCAACTGAGTTATCAGGGAAGACCATTCTGGAAATAATACAGGCAAAAAAAAAAAAAAAATGTTAGGATAAGTGTAGGAACTGATTTGAACCTTTCAAAGGAAAGATATGAGTAGAACACTCATATGTCATAGAGAAGAAATGTACTGGAAAATTGTCAATATGAAAGTTGAAAATTTTTGATGGAGATCAACTACAAATATTAAGCAATGGATGGATGTCTTTGTGTGTAACATAATCTCAGTGAAAAAAAATGCATGATAAAGTCTGGTACATCATTGATGCTCAATAAATGAGTAATCAAACCAAATGAGTCAATGAATGAATGAAAAGCAAGTAAATGAAAATAGTGCTTTAAAGGAAAATTAGCTTGGTGACAGTATGGGAGTACAGAAATGGCCTAGAGTAAAGAAAAAGGCCATTTCAGAAACAAATGAGAGGAAAGTATGGTGATAAGGGAAAAAGTAGAAAGAGCTGAAAAGGAATAGAGGACAAATTATATTCTCCAGGGAGTGGTACTGATAAAAATAAACACATTATTTGCTCAGGCATTTCCAATTCTTTGTGACCCCATGGACTGTAGTCTGCCAGGTTCTGCTGTCCATGGGATTCTCAAGGCAAGAATACTGGAGTGGGTAGCCGTTTCCTTCTCCAGGGAATTTTCCTGACCCAGGGATCAAACCCAGCTCTCCAGCATTGTGGGCAGATTCTTTACCACCTGAGCCACTAGGGGAACCCTAGTATAACACCTGACTATTTTGGAGAAAGAACCTATTTAAAAGGAATTGTAAGTTTGGTACCAGAGACTACATTTTCTGATAGTAAAAATGTGTAGGTCATAGTTCAACACAACACTGGACTTTTGTACAAACTCTAACATGGAATATTATCCTAAGCACAAATGTAGAGGTGGATGGAGACCATGCAAATAGGTGATATCTTATTGAAAAGAAAATAGAGAAAGAGGAATTGAGACATAGGAATATACTTACATCTCGTTAAAATACATTGATATGAACTAATTTAAAACGTGGAAACCCTCTGTTGACTGCACAAAATGAGCTGACATGGATTTGTTTTTCCTGTATTTGAGTGTTGAGGTGTCTGAAAATGAAGCAATTTTAAAATTGATATTGATCATTAATGGACGATTCTACTATTTGCATTTAAATATATTCAGGGTAGCTAAGTTGGTTACTAATTTTACCTTGAAGAGAGACTCCTGATAGCACTGTAAATATTCCCTTTGGGATTCCTTGTTGAAGTTTAACTGTTTTCATTTAGCTGTCTCTATTCCATGTTCTTGTTATGATTTCTTCTCACATTTCTAAAGCAAATGAATCAACTGTATTTTTGTAAACAACAACTATAAAAAACATATTTTATTTTAATTTTTCAAAATATTTTTTAAATAGTCCAAATAATGAGAGTTATTTTCCTTTTATTTTTGAAGCATTTCCTATACAAAATTCTTCAAACTTAAATCTACATGCAAACCTGTATTGGTAGTCAAATTAACTATTTAGAATTATAAACTAAAGGAAATTATGACAGTATCTTTTTATAATCTGAGGTAGTGAGTTGGTGGCAATAGGATAGGGTGTAGGATGAAATTCTAAGACCTTAACAGTATTTTAAAACTTGGAAATATAAAAGAAAACAAAACAAGGAAGAGGTAATATATAAAGCTGAGTAATCATGAAATTTAGGATTAGCAATAGTACTGGAAAATATTTTAGAAGCCTCAGTTTCTGTATTAATTCTTCTTCCAAAGCTTATCTTCCTCATATGTTACTACTGAATAAAATGGTTTAGGTAGTACTCCACTTTTGCCACCAATCAAGCATACCAATTAAACAGAATCCTGTATTATTAAGAGAGTACACAGGAAAAAAAAAAAAAAGCCTGGAGGTTTAGGCTTGTTTGTTTCCTTTTTCTTTTTTTTCCCCCATGCCATATTTAGCTGTCTGGACTAAATATATTTAGGTTGGGGCTTATTATTATAGGTCAGAAAGTTACCATGAACTAATTATTTTCAGTTCATTTACATGATTAATGTTGAAAACTTGGAAACTTTTGCATGCCTTGAGTTGGCTCCAATTAATCAATATGAAAAAAATTCAAGGTGCCCCAAGTCCTAGGGAAAGCAGTGAAGTGCAACTGGATTTCAACTAGTTTATTAGTTATTCTGGTTGGAATAAGCACATCGACAATGTAGACTCCTCTCATCCCTCTCACCTGACTCATAACAGAATGCTGAGGTGCTTAAAATGTGGATAATAGGTATTTTTAGTTGATTCTTCTCAGATGTGCAACCCAGGCTTTACAATAAGCAGAATTGATAAAATGTCTCCAGAGCCAGGAAGACAGATTTTTCAACCACAGGATCCAAAGACATTGACTTCATTACGGTTACTGAAGTCTGGCTTGGGCCAAGACTTTAGTAAGGTCAGGATCCTTACCTTCTGACAGCTGTTTGGTGGTTTATTTAAGACTTCCATGGGCAGTCTCAGCACAGTTCCTTTTGGACAAGTGTCAGAAGCTTCTCCAAATCTCTGTCATCCTTTGCCTTAATTGGCTCCATTAGCAGGTGCTCTTAGGCCAAAAGATGAGAATTTGACTGATTCGTCACTTCCTGAGACCTAATGTCAAAGAGAGCATTTGGACCACACTGGGTGTGAAGCAGAAGCTTGGAAACAGGAAAAGATCTCACAGTCCATTTGGCTTTAGTTGGTAAAGTGTAGTAACAGGACAGATTGTTTGAATTTGAACTCTAACCTTGATCCTTGTGCCAGTGTAAGTTGAGATCTCAGCTCTTGTGTAATTTCCTTGTGCTCTATCAGGAATGATACATTAATGTTATCACTACCTCTAATTTTTTGTGCTCACATTATATTAAAAAATTTACTTTGCTTCCTGTAAAACCTTAGGCAGAGGAACCAGAGATCAAATTGCCAACATCTGCTGGATCATGGGAAAAGAAAGAGAGTTCCAGAAAAACATCTATTTCTGCTTTATTGACTATGCCAAACCTTTTGACTGTGTGGATCACAATAAACTGTGGAAAATTCTGAAAGAGATGGGAATATCAGACCACCTGACCTGCCTCTTGAGAAATCTGTATGCAGGTCAGGAAGCAACAGTTAGAACTGGACATGGAACAACAGACTGATTCCAAAGAGGAAAAGGAGTACGTCAAGGCTGTCTATTGTCACCCTGCTTATTTAACTTCTATGCAGAGTACATCATGAGAAACGCTGGGCTGGAAGAAACAGAAGCTGAAATCAAGATTGCCGGGAGAAATATCAATAACCTCAGATATGCAGATGACACCACCCTTATGGCAGAAAGTGAAAAGGAGCTAAAAAGCCTCTTGATGAAAGTGAAAGAGGAGAGTGAAAGAGTTGGCTTAAAGCTCAACATTCAGAAAACGAAGATCATGGCATCTGGTGCCATCACTTCACGGAAAATAGATGGGGAAACAGTAGAAAACAGTGTCAGACTTTATTTTTTTGGACACCAAAATCACTGCAGATGGTGACTGCAACCATGAAATTAAAAGATGCTTACTCCTTGGTAGAAAAGTTATGACCAACCTAGATAGCATATTCAAAAGCAGAAACATTGCTTTGCCAACTAAGGTCTGTCTAGACAAGGCTATGGTTTTTCCTGTGGTCATGTATGGAAGTGAGAATTGGACTGTGAAG
This sequence comes from Capra hircus, assembly GCF_001704415.2. Taxonomy (NCBI): domain Eukaryota; kingdom Metazoa; phylum Chordata; class Mammalia; order Artiodactyla; family Bovidae; genus Capra; species Capra hircus. The sequence goes on along the minus strand of NC_030831.1, from coordinate 16,269,023 downwards.
AAAGCTGAGCACCGAAGAATTGATGCTTTTGAACTGTGGTGTTGGAGAAGACTCTTGAGAGTCCCTTGGACTGCAAGGAGATCCAACCAGTCCATTTTGAAGGAGATCAGCCCTGGGATTTCTTTGGAAGGAATGATGCTAAAGCTGAAACTCCAGTATTTTGACCAGCTCATGGGAAGAGTTGATTCATTGGAAAAGACTCTGATGTGGGAGGGATTGAGGGCAGGAGGAGAAGGGGCCGACCGAGGATGAGATGGCTGGATGGCATCATGGATTCGATGGACGTGAGTCTGAGTGAACTCCGGAAGCTGGTGATGGACAGGGAGGCCTGGCGTGCTGTGGTTCATGGGGTCGCAAAGAGTCAGACACGACTGAGCGACTCATCTGAACTGAACTGATTCTTACTCCATTTTAAAGTTGAATAAAACCAAAGGCCCAGGAAATGATAAGTTTTGCCAAACATTTTATAGACTCAGAAAGTAGACTAGTGATTGCCTGGGTCTAGAGAAGGGGATGATAGTTACCTGTAAATGAGAATATGAAATTGTGTGGGGGTGATGAAAATATTCTGAAGGTGATTTATGGTGAAGCCATTTGTATATTTATTAAAAGGTTTTGGATTGTACCCCAGAATGGAGTAATTGTGTGATTTTAAAAATATACCTCTGATAAAGATGTTTAAGAAGGAAAATCATACCAAAAGTCACATCACTGTATTCTACCCTTGGTGCTGGTACACTTACTGCAATGCAACAAGCTCTGGGAAAACAATGAAGAACGTTGGGCAATTTATGTGCATTTTCTGGGTTATAATTTCTTCAACTATAAGTGAGGTCACTAAACTTGTCACGTGTCTCAAAGATCTTGAATTAATTCTAAGAGTATCTAATTCTAGCTGAGTAAGCTGTCCATGAATTGGCACACAATAGTATAATATAAGTCAGAAATTGTATATCAAAAATGATGATTCTGGAAAAGGAAAGGCATGAAAGAGCTTATTATCACTTGATAGTGGGGCTATGGGAATTTAATTTCTTCCCTTATTATCTTTTTATTTTTAAAACATTCAAAAATGAATGTGTTCCAAAATGGAAGTGACTTTTATTCAAAGAAGAACAGCTCAGTGAGAACATTTTATGAAGACAATTTCCTACAGAAAATAAAATGGAAAAAGTTGGTGTGCTGAGGGCAGAATTGAGACAATGCTGTAGTTCTTGCTTCAAGTTAAAAATAACAGATCTACAAATTTATGCAACTAGTTAACTTTATGTAGCATCAAGTCTGAGCTTTGTTTGGTTACTTGGTTTTCTTGGTAATTCCATTCGTGACTCGACAATTTATGAACACCCAGAGTGTCCCTAGGATACAGTTAAGAGTTCTAGAGTTTCTACAAAGCACACTTATATGAAGTGACACAGCAACATGAGTAACAGGGCCATTATATAAACAGAATGAAAGATAAAATTATTTTTAAATCTAATCTAAGTTGTCAACATTTTCTTTAAGAGAAGTCAATATGAAATTAAATAAAAGCTTAGAGGGAATATAAAAAGGGTACAGTATTTTCTCAAGAAAAATTATATCTACATTTCTTTTTGTATATTTATCTTCAATGTCATGTATTTTCTATATCACTTTCAAATAAGAGTTAATTTAGAAAATTCAATTCGTATATCATGTATCCATTTCAAAATGTGCCCATTTCCTATGATGAGGCACATTCACATTCTGAATGCATGTGAAATGCTGTTGTTTTGGTAAGAGTAGGTATGCATGAAAAAGAACTTCTTATAGCAGAGAAGGAAGAAAGAAACACTGAGCCTCAGTGGAAGCAATGAGAATATCACAAATAAATCTATGTGATGACAAATAGTTGGAATAAAAATTAGCATCTTGGACACAGATGTCTTTGTACTACACCTCTGAAATTTTGGCCATATGAACATAAATATCAGGATAGTGGACACTATTCACATATAATTCAGATTTTAGCTTAAATACTGTTTTGAGAACTGCTCTCTGACTTGGTATGCAACCAGACTGCAATTCATGTTTAAATATTTATGTGATATATGAAAAGTATCCATATTGTAAATGCAGTTACACATAGCTTAATTGTCACTTCTGTCATTTTGGTTAACTATAGGAGTTATTCATACAACCAGTAAGTCCAAAAATACTCCGTGGTGGTTTTGTCCAATCTCCCAAAATAAAGGCTCTTAGTCCTAGATATGGATATTTAGATCCTCTTTACATATCTTCATGGAAGATGAACTCAACTCTGAGGAGGTTTATACCCATTTTTTACATTTTTTATATTTTAGAAAATTGTTTCTATGTTCAAAACTGAATATATTTTGTTAACAAGATAAGGTTTTATTATTAAAAGCTAAAGATGAACAGAATTCTATTCACTTTTTTTTTTCCAAATTGACATATCCTTTTTTATTGGAATAGTTACTATATCCCATGCTACTTGTTTCTAGAATAATCTAGCTTTTCTCATATACTATTTTTTTAAAATCATAGAATCATTATGAAAGCAATGTTTTGTGAAGGTGTGCTTGTGAGAGGGGAAAGGTAGAGGGCAAAGGCAGACTCCTACATGTCTTCATGTGGATACTAAGAGAAGTGCAATTTGGATAATGGAAATTTAATCTTATTTATATTGTATTACATTACCTTGTACAGTCAAGTCTCTTCATGGGTCACAGCCTTGTCGTGGCAAATGGGCTTGCATAACTCAATGACTCTATGAGCGATACCATACAGGGCCACAGAAGTTGAATCATAGTGAAGAGTTCTAACAAAATGGGGTCCACTAGAGGAGGAAATGGTAGCCACTACAGTATTCTTGCATATAGAACCCCAAAGATAGTATGAAAGGGCAAAAAGATGTAACACCATAACATAAGCCCCCATCAGAACTTGTCAAATATGCTACCAGGGAAGAATGGATATCAGTTACTAATAATCTCAGTAAGAATGAAACAACTGGGCCAAATCAGGAATGACACTCAACTTTGGGTGTGTCTGGTGGTGAAAGTAAAGACTGATGCTATAATATGAAGAAAGGTACTGTGTAGGAACATGGAATGTTAGGTCCATGAATCAAGGTAAATTGAACATGGTCGACAGGATATGGCAAGAGTGAACATCAACATTTTAGGCATCAGTGAACTAAAATGTATTAGAATGGGTGAATTTAATTCAGATGATCATTGTATCTATTACTGTGGGCAAGAATCCTTTAGAAGAAATGGAGTAGTTCTCGTAGTAAAGAAATAAGTCCAAAATGCAGTACTTGGGTCCAAACTCAAAAATAACAGTATGATCTCAGTTCATTTACAAGGCAAACCATTCAATATCAAAGTAATCCAAGTCTAAGCCCAACCACTAATGCAGAAGTTAAAGTTGACTTATTCTATGAAGACCTACAACACTTTCTGTAAAGGAAAGAGATACACAACTGAGTGCAGAATTCTAGAGAATAGCAAGGAGAGGTATGACTGTATTCCTAAATGGACAGTGTAAATAAATAGAGGAAAACAATAAAATGGGAATGACTAGAGACCTCTTCAAGAGAATCAGATATGTCAAGGGAATATTTCATGTAAGGATGGGCACAATAAAGGACAAAAACTGTAAGGATCTAATACAAGCAGAAGAGATTAAGAAGAAATGATAAGAACACACAGACACACTATTCAGAAAGGTCTTAATGACCCAGATAACCACAATGATGTGGTCACTCAGTTAAAGCCAGACTTCCTGGACGGTGAAGTTAAGTGGGCTTAGGAAGCATTACTACAAACAAACCTAGTGGAGGTGATGGAATTCCAGTTGAGCTATTTCAAATCTGAAAAGATGATGCTGTTAAAGTGTAGCACTCAAAATGTCAGCAAATTTGGAAAACTCAGCAGTGGCCACAGGACTGAAAAGGTCAATTTTCATTCCGATCCCAAAGGTGGGCAATGCCAAATAATGTTCTTACTACCATACACTTGCACTCATTTCACACACTAGCAAGGTTATGCTCAAAATGCTTCAACCTAGCCTTCATCTGTATATGAACCGAAAATTTTCAGATATATAAGCTGGATTTTGAATGAGGCAGAAGAACCAGACACCAAATTGGCAACATTCATTGGATCATGTAAAAAACAAGGGAGCTCCAGAAAATACCTACTTCATTGACTATTAGAGCCTTTGACTGCTCGGATCACAACAAACTGTGGAAAAAACTTAGAGATAAGAATATCAGCTCTTTTTTAAGTCAGTGGTGGAACGTGAAAGAGCTACATCCTACGAAGCTGTAAACCAGCACCTCTGTTTGTTTGTTTACTTTGCCTTAGTTCCACCACTCCAAACCCACCCACCAAGGACTCTGAATCTGTTCAACCCTGGCGAAGCAAGACCTTCCAGCTGGGTCCCCCAGATCTGGGCCGACTTTGCGCCTCCAAACAACTTTAGCATAATGTCTTATCTTAAGCAACTGTCTTATGCAGTCAATGGGCTGAGTCTGACCACTTCGGGCATGGACTTGCTGCACTCCTCGGTGGGCTACCTGGCCACCCCTCGGAAACAGCTGCAGGAGAGGACGACGTTCACCAGAGCGCAGCTAGATGGGCTGGAAGCACTGTTTGCTAAGACCCAATACCCAGACATCTTTATGCGAGAGGAGGTGGCGCTGAAAATCAACTTGCCTGAGTCCAGAGTACAGGTATGGTTTAAGAATCCAAGAGCTAAGTGCCGCCAACAGGAGCAGCAACAGCAGAACGGAGGTCAAAACAAAGTGAGACCTGCCAAAAAGAAGACATCTCCTGCCCGGGAAGTGAGTTCAGAGTGAAACAAGTGGCCAATTCACTCCCCCCTCTAGCACCTCAGTCCCAGCCATTTCCAGCAGCAGTGCTCCTGTGTCTATCTGGAGCCCAGCTTCCATCTCCCCACTGTCAGATCCCCTGTCCACCTCTTCTTCCTGCATGCAGAGGTCATATCCCATGACCTATACTCAGGCTTCAGGTTATAGTCAAGGATATACTGGCTCAACTTCCTACTTTGGGAGCATGGACTGTGGATCTTATTTGACTCCTATGCATCAGCAGCTTCCTGGACCAGGGACCACACTCAGGCCCATGGGTACCAAGCTTCTCTTTCCACTCAGGGATATGGAGCTTCAAGCTTGGGTTTTAACTCAACCACTGATTGCTTGGATTATAAGGACCAAACTGCCTCCTGGAAGCTTAACTTCAATGCTGACTGATTGGATTATAAAGATTAGACATCTTCGTGGAAATTCCAGGTTTTGTGAAGACCTGTAGAACCTCTTTTTGTGGGTGATTTTTAAGTATACTGGGCTGGACATTCCAGTGTTAGCCAGGCATTGGTTAAAAGAGTTAGATGGTATGATGCTCAGACTCACCTTCTGATCAATGTCCTGGGAGGCATAGAGGGAAAATGAAAGGCCTTAGAGGGGCCTACCAACCAGTTACCTGAAATGGACAAACCAATCTACTTAATACTTAAGATCCTGTTATAGTTTTAGATCATTGGTTTTCCTGATTCACAATGTGATCGAAAGCATTCTAGCCATGTGCAACCAAATACCACCAAAAATAAACAAGCAGAACTAAATTGTGAGGGAAAGGAGGGAAGGACATAGCCTTCTTAAGCAGAGGTATTCCAATGTTTTAGCCAAACCTTGGTTGAATCTTAGGAATGGACAGTGTCTCAAGCTCACTTACGTTTCATGACCAACTTGTAGTTGGCACTGAAAAACTTTTCAGGGCTGTATGAATTGTGCAGCTGATTGTCCTAGATGCACTACTTTATTTAAAAAAAATAATGTCCATAAGGAGTCAATACGTAGTTTAAGAGGCAATCAGTGTGTGTCTTATATAAATGATACATCTGTGGTTTTTAATCTGTGCTAGACTTCAAAACTGTGAACTCCTGTTATTGTATGCAACCTTGAACTCCACCTCTGCAGGGGTTCTTCTGTGATTAAATAGGTTATAATTATAAATAAATTCAGAGCAACTGAGTACTTATCCAAAAAGTTTACCTTTGGCTGGAGGTGAGCTGCATGAAACTTTACAACAAAAGGTCTCTGGACAAGGAGAGTAAGAGAAGAGAAAGAAAAGGACACTAATTCATCATGTAATTTACTGTTGGTAAACCTAGCAGTAAAGAGACATTGGTCAATTGCTCTGACCCTGATGAATTTATGAGCTGAGATCATCGTTGTTTATGCTTGCAGATGTTAACTGGAAAAGTTATATATGCATAAACCTTTCTTCCTCATTTGGCAGATATGTATAATTATATTATAATGGTTCTAGCACACAAAAAAAAAAAGAATACCAGACCACCTTTCCTATCTCCTGAGAAACCTGTATGCTGATCAAGAAGCAAGTCAAATTATAACTGGTCAAGTAATAACTGGACATGGAACAATGGATTGGTTCAAAATTGAGAAAGGAGTAAGACAAGGATGTGTGTTGTCACCTTGATTATTTAACCTCTATGCAGAGTACATCATGCAAAATGCCAGGCTGGATGACTCTCAAGTTGGAATCAAGATTGCCAGGAGAAATATCAACAACCTCAGATATTCAGATGATGTCACTCTAATGGGAGAAAGTGAAGAGGAACTAAAAAGCCTGTTGATGAAAGTGAAAGAGGAGAGTGAAAAAGTTGACTTAAAGCTCAACATTAAGAAAACGAAGATGATCGCATCCGGTCCCATCAGTTCAGATGGGGAACTAGCATCTCTTAATGAGGATGAATGTGGGGTGTGAAAATGCTGGCTTGAAACCCAATATTCAAAAAACTAAGACCATGGTATCCATCACTTCATGGCAAATAGATTGGGGGAGGTGAATAGAAGCAGTGACAGATTTTATTTTCTTTCTCCAAAATCACAGTGGACAGTGTAGTCAAAGCCATAATATTAAAGGATGCTTGCTACTTGAAAGAAAAGCTATGACAAAAGTATACAACATATTAAAAAGCACAGACATCACTTTGCTGACAAAGGTCTATAGAGTCAAAATTATGGTTTTCCTGGTACTCACATATGGATATGACAGTTGGACCATAAAGAAGACTGGATGTCAATGAATTGATGCTTTCAAATTGTGGTGTTAGAGAAGACTCTTGAGAGCCCCTTGGTTTGCAAAGAGATCAAACCAGTTAATCCAAACCAGTTAATCCTGAATATTCATTGAAAGGACTGATGCTGAAGCTCCAATATTTTGGCTTCCTGATGCAGACTCCACTTTTTGGAAAAGATCCTTATGTTGGGAAAGACTGAAAGCAAAATGAAAAGGGGGTGGCAGAGGGTGAGATGTTTTGATAGCATCATGGACTCAATGGGCATGAACTGAGCAAACTCCAAGAGATAGTTCAGGACAGTGGAGCCTGGCATGCTACAGCTCCTAGGATCACAAATAGTCAGACATGACTTAGTGACTGAACAACAATGACAACAAATATACCCAAGCTTTTGTTCAGTCAGTAATGAGAGTTGCTTATAAGAACCTCTACACAAGTCCACATGTATGCTATTAATATTTTGATACACACAGCATAAGGCAACTGAGGATTCATGAGTACCAGAAACATACTTGGATTTATAGTAAGAACTTTACCCATATTACTTGTTTATATCATGTCATGAAGCATGATGTTTACCTTTAGATGTCATACATAATAATAGGAAGCAGAAAATGTCTTATTGAAATGGGATGATGGGGCTGAGGGGAGACAGTGATCTGGGCCTTGAAGAAAAATGAAACACACACAGAAGGTAAGGGCATGTGGACATGGTTACAACATACAAACAGCACTGTGTATGCAAACTCATAGAAGTAGGAAACTTTATAGGAGCAAGTATAAGGTGATTTTAGAGCAAAGACAGTATTGAGAGATATCCTTGGTTATGAAGTTAGAATGGTATGTTGAAACTAGACCATGGTGGTGATGGTGCAGAGCAAAGGGGGTCATTAATGCCAGTCATAATAATCTGGCCTTGTTTTGTGGATGTTTAATGTCATTGAATGCTTTTGATCAGATGTATGATATGATCACAGTCAAATTCAAAGAATTTTACTCTAAGACTCTTGAGACATATGGTCCCTTTAGGGCACTGATGCTTGGAAGTTCTCAGGGCTCACCCTGAAGTCCTCCTCAGTCCTCTTTTATTTTCTTTTTTGCTAAGCAGACTCACCCAGTTTTAGGTTTTTCTCACCAGACACCTGGTAGTGATGTTTCTCACAGTTTCATGTTTCCTGAACTCTGGATCTAGTTGACCACTCTCTAATCAGAATCCGTTCTAGCTTTCAAGCTAATTTCAAATTAATAAGTCCAAATAAATTTATACATATATATACAATTTGGCTGTTTTCCAGATAGGCTCATTTTCTGTCCATCATCTACCCATCATCTCTGTCAACCCAAATTTATAATCCAGAAACCAACAATATTTCTAGCTACCTCCCCCCTCTTACCAATAATATACAATTCATCACCAAGTAAGTTTATGGATTTAGTTGTCTTAGTAATCTCCACTCTTTCTGTCACTGTGACCTACAAAATCTTCTTCCGTTAGGCTTTGGATGGTTTCTAAACTTGTGCTCTCAGAAATTTATTGCTCTCCATGCGGCCTCAAATTCTCAGTGCTACAGAAAACAGAGAAAGAGATTACAATCAATGGAAGCAATTTATAGAAATGAGGGATCAAAAGATCCCTTATTTGTTTTAAAAAAAACAATGGATATTTTTTCAATCTGAATATCTAATTGAGTAATCAGAATGTGTATGGTCTGACGATTCAGCTACTGAGACAGGAGCTGTGCAATGTCAATATTTTTCAAGCAACATTCTAATTCATCTTTTAGAGAAATAATAGATCATGGAGACATAATTTTTCTTCTTTCTTTTCTGCTGTGTCAAAAGCCATTTAGTATATTGCGGGAAAGTTTCTTAAAAATCTCACTAGCAGTGATTAATACCTTTAAATCTGATTTTATCGGTAGACATATCTTCAAATAACATGGCAAAAGAGTTATGCTAAGTCTCTCCCATGGAAAATATTGTCTGTAATTCCCAAAACTACATCTGCCACAAGCATATCCTTAAATTGATCAAGTGACCTCATTTTACTTTCTAATAGGATGAAAGTTTTATGGTCAATCAGTGAGTAGGTGTTTGCCCAACCCTATGGAATTGGCTTTTCTCTCTCTTATACTATAACAGTATATGTCCACTCATAATTAATTGGAATTTCACAATGAAATTAAAATTTAAAGAGGTTTAAAACATCTTATATTGTCACTGTATAAAGATATGTTATTCAATATTTTTCTGTGAATGTAAATAAAATGAATTCATGATTATCTGTGTTCAGAATGGGAAAATTAGTTAACATTTGAAGGAAACTTCCACATCTTTTATGAAATAACCTGGTTTATTGTCAAACTAAATGTCTATCTTGTTGAAATGAGCTCTCTGAATAGGTATCTCAGGAGCCCTTTTAATTACCGAAATAGAATCTCATAAGCATTCATTAATACAATACTTTGGGAAATATTTTCCCTCTTCTAAAACATTGCAATTTCTGAAAAAAAAAAACATTTTATCCATATCATAAAGATAAATCCTAATACTGTAAGCAATTAAAAAGAGAAGAAAAACAAAGGTTTTTAAATGTTATCTCTGTATAACAACTGGTGGAGAAGGGGTGGAGGAACTCTGAGGGATTTGCAGCATTTTTAGTTGCTTCAGGACAAAGCTGAGCAAGTCAGCAATTGTTTTCCCCTTTACTATTTGAATTCTTCTTTCACTTTTCTGATCAGGACAAAATGTAGGTCTGTCCATTCTTATACATTAGACATGTTGATTTAAGACTTGAGCCACATCTGTAAAGAGAGACTGCTCATGCTTTGTAACTGTTTAAAGCTTTAAAAATACTTGTAGAGTTTCTTCAGAAAGAGATGTATTTGACAATGGCAAATAGAAGTTTGGTCTATTCATGGTGTAACACTGGCCTTTTATAAATCTTCCAAGTATGTAGGAAATTCTGAGACAGAAAGACTGAGTATGGTTCTATAGTCTGGTTTAGTGCTTCTGAGATTGGGTTCACATAATGGGAGATATCCACAAAACAGAATTTTATGAGATTAAGAGACTCACTACAGAGCAGATGTGTTATAAAGAATAACAGAATCTGTTGTTGGGGTAGAACCTGTTGTTCTTAAACACAGTCCATAAGGCTTCCTGCTATTTATTGTAAATGGGCATGGCTCATTCCGCAATAGTAATTAACATCACTGTGTGACATTATTCTAAATGTAGGAGATATGACAATGAACAAAGCTCATAAAACCCCTTTCCTCCTGACAGTTTCATTCTGAAGAAGGGAGACACATAAGCAAAATAGGTAGTGTCAGTTCTGTAATGTATGTACATAGAAGTAGTATAAGTGGTATGTCCTATGGAGAAAATCTAGTTAATTGGAAATGGGGATTGAGAGTTTGGGGCAGCAACATTTTAAATAGAATATTGATAGCAGGCCTCAGAGAAAACATGACATTTAAATAAAAACTTCTAGGAAAGGATGGAATAAGCCTGAGAATAACTGAGAAATAGAATCCAGACAAAGGGGGAAGCAAATGCAGAAGTTCTCAAATAGTAACGTACCTGATAAATAACAGGAAGACAAAGTGGCCCCATGTAGTTGGGGGATGTAGTCAGAGGGGTAAGTGGAAGAATATTCTCATAGAACCTTTTAACAAGACATTAGTTTTGCTCAGAAAGAAGGGAAAAGCTTTAGCTGTACTTTGGACAGAAAATGACATCGTCTGACTTGGTTTTAAGGTGATGGCTTTACACTTCACATATTTTTGAAAATAGACCCAAGAAGGGAAAAGAGAAAAATGGGACAACACATTTGTGAATAATCGCAAGAAATTGGTTTGATAAGCTTGACAGGGTTAGCAAGGAGGAATTGTACTCTGGATACATGTTTTTAAACTGTCATAATTTTTTGAATAATTAGTGGTGAGGTATAAGGCATGGGTTTGATTCCTGTGTTGAGAAGACCTTCTGGAGAAGGAAATGGCAACCTACTCCAGGATCCTTGCCTGGAGAGTCCCATGGACAGAGGAGCCTGGTAGGTTACAGTCCATAGGTTCGCAAAAGAACTGTACAGGTTTAGCAACTGAACATAAATAACATGAAATAAAGAAAGGAGAAAGAATGTCTTTAAGGTTTTTGAATGAGTACCTGGAAGGATGAAATTTCTATAATTGAGATGGAGAGACTGTAGTAAGATATATTTAGGATAGCAGAACAGAGGTCTGGCTTTCTATATGCTAAACCTGTAATACCTGTTAAATAGAGATATGATGTGAATTTGGATATACAGGTTTGGAGTTCACAGAAGAGATGCTAGGTTGAATGGTGTCCCCATGAAATTCATGTTCTTCTTGAAATCTCAGAATGGGACTTTATTTAGAAATATAATTATTGCAAATGTAATTAATTAAAATAAAATGAGATTACACTAGAGTAGGGTGGATTCTTCATCAATATAACTGAGTTCTTATTAAGAGGAAAAGACACAGACATGCAAGGAAGCATGTTACAATGAGGGGGGGAGACTGAGTGAAGCATCCATAAGGCACAATAACACCCCAGTTTTCCAACAAGACCAGGATTGAAGAGAGGAACATGGAAGAGAGTCTCCCCTAGAGCCTTCAGATAGAATATGGCCTTGACAACACCATGGTTTCAAATTTCAGCTACCAGAACTATGAGGGAGGAATTTCAGTTGGTTTCAAGTTACCCAATTTATGGTACTTTGTTGCAGCAGCTCTGGAAACTAATAAATAAGCCATCTGCATACAGCCGTTATTTAAGTTAAGATACTACATTAAAATCTCCAAGATAATAAGAATAGTTATAAAAAAGATGAAGTAAAATGTCTGAAATTTGGGTTATAGTACATTTCAGGTCAGGGTGATTAGAAGAAACCAGAAATAGAGACTAAGAGGTAGTCAGTGAATTAGGAGGAAAACAAGCAGATTGTGGGATCTTGGAACCCAAAGGAAAGAGGCATATCAAGAAGAAAGTTATGTATTCAGTTCAGTTCAGTTCAGTCACTCAGTCGTGTCTGACTCTTTGCGACCCCATGAATCGCAGCACACCAGGCCTCCCTGTCCATCACCAACTCCTGGAGTTCACTCAGAGTTGCGTCCATCGAGTCAGTGATGCCATCCAGCCATCTCATCCTCGGTCGGCCCCTTCTCCTTCTGCCCCCAAATCCCTCCCAGCATCAAAGTCTTCTCCAGTGAATCAACTCTTCCCATGAGGTGGTCAAAGCACTGGAGTTTCAGCTTTAGCATCATTCCTTCCAAAGAAATCCCAGGGCTGATCTCCTTCAAAATGGACTGGTTGGATCTCCTTGCAGTCCAAGGGACTCTCAAGAGTCTTCTCCAACACCACAGTTCAAAAGCATCAATTCTTCGGTGCTCAGTCTTCTTCACAGTCCAACTCTCACATCCATACATGACCACAGGAAAAACCATAGCCTTGACTAGACAGACCTTAGTTGGCAAAGTTATGTCTCTGCTTTTGAATATGCTATCTAGGTTGGTCATAACTTTTCTTCCAAGGAAGAAGCGTCTTTTAATTTCATGGCTGCACTCATCATCTGCAGTGATTTTGGAGCCCCCCAAAATAAAATCTGACACTGTTTCCATTGTTTCCCCATCTATTTCCCATGAAGTGATGGGACCGGATGCCATGATCTTCGTTTTCTGAATGTTGAGCTTTAAGCCAACTTTTTCACTCTCCTCTTTCACTTTCATCAAGAGGCTTTTGAGTTCCTCTCCACTTTCTGCCATAAGGGTGGTGTTATCTGCATATCTGAGATTATTGATATTTTCCCAGCAATCTTGATTTCAGCTTTTGTTTCTTCCAGCCCAGGGTTTCTCATGATGTACTTTGCATATAAGTTAAATAAGCAGGGTGACAATATACAGCCTTGACATACTCCTTTTCCTATTTGGAACCATTCTGTTGTTCCATGTCCAGTTCTATTACATAATGCAAATAAGTAAAGTAAGATCAACGTTGAGAACTGGCCATTGGTGTTATTGATGTAGCAATCACTGGTAACACAGACATTGAATTAAGTTATCATATTAAAAGATGTCTTGACAACTTTTTTTTAATATTCAAAGATAATTATTTACACAATCTAATATAATTTTTAGGGAGGTAGCTGACAAAAGATAATAAGATGAGAAAAGCAGAATGTAGTGATATTTTTAAGATGAAGATTTAATTCTGGTAAAAATAAAGAATCCATAACTGACTATTATTATCACAATAAGAAGTAAAATTGAGAAATCACACTGTAAATCTTCCACCATTGCATGTGCTTGTGTTTTAGAAGACATTGGTATGCATTTTGGTTGTTCCATTTCTCCTTTGTGTTATTTAATAGAGGAGAGAAAAAAAAAAACGCAAAAAATGAGACAAGACAAAGAAAGCCACAAATACAAAAGAAGGCAAGAAAGTGAGATTCATATGGGACCATCCTGTTTGTTGTCCCCAGGTGAGGACAGTTGATGACAGAATGCAGAACACCAGGAGAAGTCTTTGTCAACAGCGTTGATGTTCCCACTGTATTTCTTTGCTTTGAAACCGATTTGCAATTCTCCTGACATCAGTTTTCAATTTATTACCCCAGGTGGGTCGGTCTCTGTGGAAGGCCAGCCTATATATGCAGCAGCTGAAATAACTAGTTGGGGCTAATGAGACTGAGAATGTCATGGGCTGGTCAATATTCATTTATTTGAAGGAAGCATCTCTGTTTAACCTGAAGGCTATATTTCATTAGATTTATGCACTGTAATGCAATACCTGAAACTGAATGAAACTGGTGTTGTTTTCTTAAATACCAGCAGTTTTCATTTACGTTTGAGATGAAAATCTGCCCATCTTTGGCATGTATAAAACCTGTTCTCTATCAGCTACTATTTTTTTTCTTATTGTGGTCATTGTGTCCTAATGTTGAACATAAGTAATTTTCTTGGATATTAGACATTTTTTTTTTCTCCACAAGTAATGTAGTTTCTTTGTCAAAAGTCTTAGGCAGTTGTAACAACTAAAGTAACAATTGTAGCAGGGCCAGGAGATATATATTCCTGTCCATGGAATGCAGGGTAATGGAGGCAGTGCAATGTCCAGGCATGAAAGATTAGATCCCCAGAGAATGAAACACATGTAAAGGTAAAGGTAAATGAAAAATGATGTCCATATGATTTTGTTAGACAAAGAGATATTGAATATCATTGTAGAGCAAGACGAGTCCAGAATGGTACATGACAAAATTGGACTGCATTAGGATCAAGTGAGTATCCTATTAAAACATACTCACGTCTAAAGCCCCCAATCCTACAGGCTTGCTGAATTAGAATATATGACATGAAATTGTAGGTATCTGTATAGGAGGTAGAGACAAGAAGAGCCTGCAGTGAACAGTTAGCAGTGAACCCAGTTAGACATAAACTCTAGTAAAATTATGCATTATATTTAATGTCATATTATTATGCCTATTTTTCCCCCATCTTTCCTGTTGAAATTTGGAAAGATTACAGAGACTTTCATGTGAATCCTGTTACTTTTTAAGGTATAGGAAAACACCAAGGAGAGGAGTTAAAGAATGGCTCAAAAAACACTCATTCCAGAAGGTACTGCATGCCTGCACATACATAAAGATTTCATTACCAAATATACATATGAAGCGCTGAACACACACACTCCTGAAGATACTTTTATTACTCAAATTACACATTAATTCATTTCAGATTATGTGAAATACTACAATTTAAAAAATCACTCTGTCAATTCTCTTTTTTTTAAAAAAATTAGTGTTTATATATATATATACATATATATATATATATACACATTTTTGTGCTTGGAGTCTTTTTTTTTTTTTTTGTACATCCTCAATACAGTTTGGAAAATACTGCCTTTTGTGGACTTTTTGGTCTATTAATTTAAGTTTCACTTTTGATTCATGAGCTTGCACATAATATATTTTATTTTAATGAATCCTTTTCTTTGTAAGTTTTATTTTTTTTTTAAGTGCAATTATCCAGTTGAATACACAAAACCAGGAGCCTCAAACTTAAATGCACAGAGTTCAAGAAAGAATAAAATGTGTGAGCTGAATTGGCTGCAGGTCAATTGGCAAAGGTGGTGTCTGTGGGCAATGAGACTTTATGATTTGTTAAAAAGGATCTTGTTCTCCAATCTTTTCCCAACAACATAAATATACTTTCTGTCTTTCATATCTATATGTTTGTATGTCCATCATCTATCTATCTATTTGTCTAC
The DNA here is from genome assembly GCF_001704415.2 of Capra hircus. NCBI lineage: Eukaryota > Metazoa > Chordata > Mammalia > Artiodactyla > Bovidae > Capra > Capra hircus. The sequence goes on along the minus strand of NC_030831.1, from coordinate 16,253,609 downwards.
TGTCTATTTATCTTGAGAGAAAGAGTTTTTACTGAAACAATTCAGGCTTTGGGTATTAATTTTCAAATTCTATTCTAAATCAGTCTTGTCATTAAGGATAAGAATTCCAATATTTTTCATAGCATTCAATTACCTGTTCATTAGTGTTTCATTCAAGTGGCCCCTGATACCTAGATGTCATAGCGCAAGGCAACAGTAGACACTTGATAGAAAGTGATAGAGTACATATATGTTGGGTTTAATGGGTGGGAGAGAGGGGGAATAGTACAGGAAATAAAAGGAAGTAGCTGAGACAAGCTTTCAGACATACTGTAAATTCTTCAGGCTCTAGGAGCTAAAGAGTCACAGAAATAATTAGGAGAAGACAAGAAGTTATCTTATGTGCAATGGGGCATTGCCAGCCCTTTCTTGCCCAGTGAAATTAAGAGAAGTCAATCTACCTATATTCATTTTATTTTTGAAAATTTTTGTATTTTCATTTGAAAATATAACACTACATGAGCAGGTACTTCTTGTTTTTGTGCCCTTTGCCTGCACTGTAAGGTATGTGGGATCTTAGTTGACCAACCAGGGATCAAATCTGCACCAGCTGCAGTGAAAGCACTGGAAGGGCAGAGTCTCAATCACTGGATCAACAGGGAAGTCCCCTGAACATGTACCTTTGAGAAATAAGTAGGACTATTGAGAAAGAACTTTGCCTCAGAGAAATGTGGCCATTCTGGTGTTTCCAATCTTGGGTCTCTAGCTGTGGGAGCTCAGAAAACAAAGTTTAAATGCTTTAGCCTAAACTGCTTTCTCCAATGGGTAACACAGTATACTGAAAGTGAAAGTAGAAGTCTCTCAGTTCAGTTTAGTTCACTCACTCAGTCACATCCGGCTCTTTGCAACCCCATGAATCGCAGCACACCAGGCCTCCCTGTCCATCACTAACTCCTGAAGTTCACTCAGACTCACGTCCATCCAGCCATCTCATGCTCTCTCATCCCCTTCTCCTCCTGCTCCCAATCCCTCCCAGCATCAGAGTCTTTACCAATGAGTCAAATCTCCACATGAGGTGGCCAAAGTACTGGAGTTTCAGCTTTAGCATCATTCCTTCCAAAGAAATCCCAGGGCTGATCTCCCTCAGAATAGATTGGTTGGATCTCCTTGCAGTCCAAGGGACTCTCAAGCATCTTCTCCAATACCATAGTTCAAAAGCATCAAGTCTCTCAGTCATGTCCAAATGTTTGTGACTCCATGGACTGTAGCCTACCACGCTCCTCTGTCCATGGAATTGTCCAGGCCAAAATACTGGAGTGGGTAGCTATTCTCTTCTTCAGGGTATCTTCCCAACCCAGGGATCAAACCCAGGTCTCCCACATTGCAGGTGAATTCTTTACCAGCTGAGCCACCAGAGAAGCCCATTATACTGAAAAGAAGCACTTAACTTAAAAGTAATAACAAGAGTGGCTATTCTTAGGTTTTATTGACTTAAAATACTTTCCCTTCTCTGTCCCGTTTTGTCAAAGCACTTATAAAATTTTTAAACACTTTTAGAGGAATTTTAGGCTCATTACAAAAGAGAATGGTACAAAAATGTCTCATATACTCACTGCCCCAAGAAAAGTAGTCTACCCTTTTAATATTCCCTATCATGGAAAGAATGAATGAATGAATGAGTGGATGAATCACAAGCTAGAATCAAGATTTCCAGGAAAAAAAAAATCAACAACTTCAGATAGGCAGATGACATAATTCGAAGGGCAAAAAGTGGAAAGGAACTAAAAAGTCTCTTGATGAAGGTGAAAGACGAGAGTGGAAAAGTAGGCTTAAAACTAAAAATTCGAAAAACTAATATCATGACATCTGGCCCTATTACTTCATGGAAAATAGAAGGGGAAAAAGTGGAAACAGTGACAGGCTTTATTTTCCTGGGCCACAAAATCACTGCAGATGGTGACTGCAGCCATGAAATTAAAAGACACTTGCTCCTTGGAAGAAAAGATATGATAAATCTAGACAGCATATTAAAAAGCAGAGGCATCACTTTGATGACAAAGATCCGTATAATCAAAGCTATGTTTTTTCCAGTAGTTGTGTACAGATATGAGAGTTGGACCATAAAGAAGGTTGAACACCAAATAATTGGTGCTTTCAAACCGTGATGTTGGAGAAGACCCTTGAAAGTCCTTTTGATTTCAAGGAGATCAAACCAATCAATCCTAAAGGAAATCAATCTTGAATATTCATTGGAAGGACTGATGCTGAAGCTGAAACTCCATTCTTTTGGCCCTCTGATGGGAAAAGCTGAATCACTGGAAAAGACCCTGATGCTGGGAAAGATTGAGGGCAGGAGGAGAAGGGGCAGACAAGGATGAGATGAATGGATGACATCACTGACTCAATGGACATGAGCTTGAGAAAACTCTGGGCGATAGTGAAGGACAGGGAAGCCTGTCATGCTGCAGTCCATGCAGTTGCAAAGAGTGAGACACGACTTAGTGACTGAACAACAACAAATCAGAATGGTACATGTTAACAAATGGTAATCTTATATTGAATATCATAATCACCTAAAGTTCTTCATTTACATTAATGTTCACTGTTGGTTTTATATATTCTGTTAGTTTAGATAAAAGCACAATGCCATGTGGGCTTTCCAAAATGGCTAAGTGGTAAAGAATCCATCTGCAATGCAGGAGACCTGGGTTCAATCACTGGTGTGGGAAGCTACCCTGCAGAAAGGAATGGCAACCCACTCCAGTATTCTCACTTGGAGAATCCCATGACAGAAGAGCTTGGCAGGCTACATTCTATAGGGTCTCAAAGAGCTGTAAACGACTGAAGTGACTGAGCATGGACACACACACAATGGAATGTATCTATCACTATAGTACCATGCAAAATATCTTCATTGCTCTGAAAATCCTCTGTACTCCATATATTTACCTTTCTTCTACCTCAGCCTCTGACAACCACTGATCTTGTTACTCTCTCCATAGTTTTACTTTTACCAAGAATGTCATATGTGGTAGCTGTAGACTTTCACTATGTAGTTTTTCTTTTTTTTTTTTTTTTCAGATTGGCTTCTTTCATTTAATAATACATAATTAACCTTCCTCCATGCCTTTTCTTTTTAATTTTTTTGTTTATTTATTTGTTTTTGGCTGTGCTGCATCTTTCTTGCTGTGCAGGGTGAGCAGGGGCTACTCTATAGTAGTGGTACACAGGCTTCTTGTTGTGGTGGCTTCTCTTGCTTCAGTGTAAAGGCTCTATGACCCCTAGGCTCCAGTAGTTGGGTTGTATGGAGTATGTAGGCATCAGTAGTAGTGATGCATGGGATTTGTTGCCCCATGGCATGTGGAATCTTCTTAGACCAGGGATTGAACCGGTATTTCCTGCATTGGCAAGCAGATTCTTAACCTTTGGACCACCAGGGAAGTCCCATGTCTTTTCATAATTTCTTACTTTTGTGAGAAACTCTTAAACTGTTTTTAACAATGGCTGTACCATGTTACATTTCCACTAGCAGTGGATTAGGGTTCTGTTGTTCTACATCCTCATCAGTATTTGATATTGTCAATGTACTAGATTTGACCATTCTAATTGGTGTATAATGGTATCTCATTGTTTTAATTTGCATTTCCCTGATGGTATGTGGTATGCAATGGCTTGTTTCATGTTTATTTGTCATCTATATAATGTCTTTGGTGCTATTTTTTCAAGATTTTAACCCATTTTGTAATTAGGCTACTTATATTTTTATTGCTAAATTTTAGGAGATCTTTCCATATTTTGTATAATGTTTTTTTATGTTGTTGCTTTATTTTGGCAAATGTTTTCTCTCAGTCTAAGACATCTTCTCATTCTCTTGATATTGAACTTCACATAGCTAAAATTTTTAATTTTTATGAAGTCAGTTCATCTGCATTTCTTTTATGGATCATGCTCTTGATGTTGTATCTAAAAACATCATTGCCATACCCAGGATCATCTAGATTTTCTATTATGTTATCTTCTAGGAGGGCTCCTCAGGTGGCTCAGTAATAAAGAAGCCGCCTGCCAAGCAGGTGATACGGATTTGATCCCTGAGTTGCAAAGGTACCCTGGAGAAGAAATGGCAACCCACTCAAGTATTATTGTCTGGAAAATCCTATGGATAGAAAAGCCTGGTGGGTTAAAGTTCATGGAGTTCCAAAAGAGTAGGCCATGACTTAGCAACTAAACAACAAGAACATCTTTTAGGAATTTTAACATTTTGCATTTGTTTAGTAATGTGTACCATTTTGAGCTATTTTTGTGCAGGTTATAATATCTATATCTAGATTCATTATTTTAATTTGAAGATTCAATTGTTCCAGAACCATTTTTTTGAAAAGGTCATCTTTGGTTCACCGTATTGTCTTCCCTACTTTGTCAAAAATCAGTTAAAATATTTATGTGAGTCTATCAATGGTCTTTGTACTCAATTCCATTGATCTACTGGTCTATTTTTCACCAAAAGGACACTGTTTTAATTACTGTGGGTTTATAATAAGTTTTGAAGTTGAGTAATGTCAGTCTTTCAAATTTGTTCCTCTCTTTCAGCTATTATGGGTCTTTTGTTTCTCCATTTAAACTTTAGAAAGTTTGTCAATATTGACAAAATAGTTTGCTGGGATCTTGATTGGTACTGCATTGAATATATAGATCAATTTTGAACTGACATCTGACAATAGTGAGTCTTCTTATTTATGAGCACAGAATATATCTTCAGTTTAATTATGTGATTCTGTTCTTCAAAGTTTGGTAACTTTATATTATTATTGTTGTTGTTTAGTCACTAAGTCATGTCTGACTCTTTTGCTTCTCCATGAACTATAGCTCACCATGCTCTTCTGTCCATGGGATTTCCCAGGCAATAATATTGGAATCAGTTGCCATTTCCTTCTCCAGGGAATCTTCCCAATCCATGGATTGAACCTGCATCTCCTGCTTTGGCAGGCTATTCCTTACCACAGAGCCACCTGGGAAGCCCTTTCTTTATATAGTTCTTATCATAGTTGTACCTAGGCATTTCATTTGGGTAGCTGTCAATATAAATTATATATATATATATTTAATTTCAAATTCCATTTGTTCACTGTTGGTATATAAGAAAGTGATTAACTTTTGTACTTTAACCTTGTATCCTGAAACCTTGCTATTACTTGCTTATTATTTCTCAGACATTTTTGTTGTTTTTGTTTATGAACATGTCATTAACAAACAAGAAGAGTTTTATTTCGCCCATCTTGATATGTAAAATTTGTAGTTCCTTTTATTGTCTTACTGCATTAGCTAGATCTCCCAGTAGATTGTAAAAAGGAGCTTTGAAAAGAGAAATGTTCTATAGTCCAAATATTAAATCTGAGTCTTTTAGTGAGTCTATGCCTCAGAACTATGCACTTGACAAATGTTTCTCAATTTTTCTCTCCCTTAATGTAGGACAGAATAGCTAGAGTGGGCTGGATTTGTGTTTTCCTTCTTCTGTATGGAAGTTTAGAAGGGCCAGTAGTTGAGGATTTTCTTTTCCTGGGTGGAGCTGAGAAGTGACACTAGAACTGACTGGTGTTGGTTACTTTCCTCCCTTCAGGTTTCAGTTAGACTCAGAAAATAATCCAGCAGGTTATACTCTGGCTAACTAGTTTCTCCTAAGGGACAGTCTTTTCAAGAACAAAATGTTCTGATATGTTTCAAAATGATTAATTTTCTTCTCTTCCCTGCTGAAAGGCTAAGTAGACTTTTTTTTTTTTTTTCTGATGTTTACTTTGGGGACCTAGTTTAGTTCCTGGAGGTGAATCTTACAGTACTGTAGCAGACCTTTATAATTGGTTTTCCCTAAATATTTTAACTCTCAGAGTTGCCTACACTGAGTCTCCTGCAATTTTTCAATCTGAGGTCAGGTTTTTCTACCTGGCACTGGTTTCTGTGGTGGATGGTAATAGTAATTCTGTGTATCCATCTGTATATCTCTCCAGTCTTGGAGGCAATAACTTGCCCTGTGTCCCCCCTTCTGTTATGATCCAAGGAGAGTTGTTGAGTTTTCCATCTGTTCAGTTTTTTTTTTTTTTAAGATTTATTTATTTTAATTGGAGGCTAATTACTTTACAATATTGTATTGGTTTTGCCATGCATCAGCATGAATCCACCATGGGTGTACACATGTTCCCAATCCTGAACCCCCCTCCTATCTCCCGCCTTGTACCATCCCTCTGTTTCATCCCAGTGCACCAGCCCCAAGCATCCTGTATCCTGCATTGAACCCGGACTGGTGATTCGTTTCTTATATGATATTATACATGTTTCAATGCCATTCTCCCAAATCATCCCACCCTCTCCCTCTCCCACAGAGTCTAAAAGACTATTCTATACATCTGTGTCTCTTTCCCTGTCTCGCATACAGGGTTATCATTACCATCTTTCTAAATTTTTCACTTGTTTTTAGGACAAAGCGTTGACTTCCAATCCCCCTACATGTTGAACTAGGAACCCAAGTCCATTCATTTTTTTTTTTTTCTTTTTTCCTTAGACACACAATGATAATAGACCCTTTGCAACATGACAGCCTTTCCTTGATGGGGAGAAGAATCTTGAAATATATGAAGAGGCATTTCAAATATAAAATAATAAATGTTGTGAAGAGGTGAGCAAAGCACCTTGTAGAAGAGTGCTCATGTGTGCCCAGTCACGTCTGACCCTTTGCAGTCCTATGTACTGTAGACCACCAGGTTTCTCTATCCGTGGATCTTTGCAGACAAGGATACTGAAATGGGTTGCCATTTCCTACTCTAGAGGATCTTCTCAACCCAAGGATTAAACCCACATATTTTGCATTTCCTGCATTGGCAGTCAGATTTGTTATCACTGAACCACCTAGGAAGCCCTGTAGAAAAGATACTGAGCTCTAATTAAATATATAGCATCCTGCGTATTCTGCAATGGGATAATGGTATACAAATAAACATGACGAACCTGTTTTGGTAACTTCTGATATTGTTTAAATGAAATGGACGTAATATTTCCTCAGTCTCATATTGACTATACATCCCAAAGTTCTCTCTTTTCTTCTTGGTTTCATTTTTCTAGGGAGTTCTGAAAGCCAAAGTGTCTGTCATCAAGTTTATGCTAATACTTGACAACTAAAACATGAGATACAATACTAGGAAGGGATATATTTTGATGAGTATAAAGTAAGCTACTCTGATTATTATAAATTATTTAGTTTTCTGCTGTAATAAAAGCTGCCACTTGGAGATATCTATATAAATGTCTAAGAAATGAGAAGTGAAATTACCCATTTCCTCCTCTACACAATAATATGTCTTCAGAATTCTTCTGTGCGTGTGTGTGTGTGTGTTGGTTGCTTAGTCATGTCTGACTCTCTGCAATATCATGGACTATAGCCTGCCAGGCTCCTCTGTCCATGGGGATTCTCCAGGCAAGAATACTGGAGTGAGTTGCCATTTCCTTCTCTACAGAATTCTTGTACCAGTGTGTTAGTCCATTTGGGGTTCCATAACAAATTTTCATATACCAGAGCATTTAAAAAAAAACAGAATTTTATTTCTCACAAGTCTGGAGGCAAAAAATATAAGCCCGGGTGCCACGATGGCTGAATTCCATGCAGAACTCTTTTTCGAGCCGAAGATGTCTGAGTTCTTCTTCTATCCTCACATATTAGAGAGAGTGTTCAGTTCTGTTCAGTCACTCAGTCATGTCCGACTCTTTGCGACCCCACGTATTGCAGCACGCCAGGCCTCCTTGTCCATCACCAACTCCCGGAGTTCACTCAGACTCACGTCCATCGAGTCAGTGATGCCATCCAGCCATCTCATCCTCTGTCATCCCCTTCTCTTCCTGCCCCCAATCCCTCCCAGCATCAGAGTCTTTTTCAATGAATCAATTGGCCACCTCGCATGAGGTGGCCAAAGTACTGGAGTTTCAGCTTTAGTATCATTTCTTCCAAAGAAATCCCAGGGCTAATCTCCTTCAGAATGGACTGGTTGGATCTCCTTGCAGTCCAAGGGACTCTCAAGAGTCTTCTCCAACACCACAGTTCAAAAGCATCAATTCTTCGGTGCTCTACCTTCCTCACAGCCCAACTCTCACATCCATACATGACCACAGGAAAAACCATAGCCTTGACTAGATGGACCTTAGTCAGCATAGTAAGGTCTCTGCTCTTGAATATACTATTTAGGTCGGTCATAGCTTTTCTTCCAAGGAGTAAATATCTTTAGATTTCATGGCTACAATCACCATCAGTGACTTTGGAGCCCCAAAAAATAAAGTCTGACACTGTTTCCACTGTTTCCTCATCTATTTCCCATGAAGTGATGAGACCGGATGCCATGATCTTTGTTTTCTGAATGTTGAGCTTTAAGCCAACTCTTTCACTCTCCTCTTTCACTTTCATCAAGAGGCTTTTTAGTTCCTCTTCACTATCTGCCATAAGGGTGGTGTCATCTGCATATCTGAGGTTATTGATATTTCTCCCAGCAATCTTGATTCCAGCTTGTGTGTCTTCCAGCCCAGCATTTCTCATGATGCACTCTGCATATAAGTTAAATAAGCAGGGTGACAATAGACAGCCTTGACGTACTCTTCCTATTTGGAACCAGTCTGTTGTTCCATGTCCAGCTCTAAGTGTTGCTTCCTGACCTGCATACAGATTTCTGAAGAGGCAGGTCAGGTGGTCTGGTATTCCCATCTCTTTCAGAATTTTCCACAGAGACAGTGTAAGCTAGTTCTTAATTTTCTTCTTATAAGGGCACTAATACCACTCTCGAGGGCTTCATCCTCATGATCTAATTATCTCACAAAAGTCCATTTTCTGGATAACATTACATATGGAGTTAGGGCTTGGGCATATGCATTTTAATGAAACATGGACCTGCAATGGAAACAGTGACAGATTTTATTCTCTTGGGCTCCAAAATCACTGCAGATGGTGACTGCAGCCATGAAATTAAAAGACACTTGCTCCTTTGAAGAAAAGTTATGACCAATCTAGACAATATATTAAAAAGCAGAGACATTACTTTGCCAACAAAGGTCCATCTAGTCAAAGCTACAGTTTTTCCAGTAATCATGTATGGATGTGAAAGTTGGACCATAAAGAAAGCTGTGCACCAACGATTTGATGCTTTTGAACTGTGATGTTGGAGAAGACTCTTGAGAGTCCCTTGGACTGAAAGGAGATCAAATCAGTCAATCCTCATGGAAATCAGTCCTGAATATTCACTGGAAGGACTGATGCTGAAGCTGAAGCTCCAATACTTTGGCCACATGATGGGAAGAACTGACTTATTGGAAAAGACCTTGATGCTGAGAAGAACTGAAAGAAGAGAAGGGGAAGACAGGATGAGATGGCTGGATGGCATCACTGACTTGATGGACATGAGTTTGAACAAGCTCCAGAAGTTGGTGATGAACATGGAAGCCTGGTGTGCTGCAGTCCATTGGGTTGCAAAGAGTCAGACACGACTGAGTGACTGAACTGAACTGAACTGGATGTGCGATTCATACCACTCAAGTATCCTAGGGGGAAAAAAAAAAAAAAAAACAACAACTGTGAATTGGACAACCATGCTACACTGAGAAAGTAATAGTTTTTATTTGGGGGTCTTTAGCAATTCCTTTCAACATTTTTATAGTTTATTAAATATTTTTGCTTTTTTGTTTGTTTCTCGCACAGTAGGCTCTGTACAGTCCCATTAGTAATGCCCTGGAAGCATGGAGTACCACAGATAATAAAAGTGAGAACACCTGATTTTAGAACTGATATCATTTATCTCTATATTACAACTGAAAGTGTAGATTTATTTTGCGAGTTAACATGACTTTTTATTATTATGCAAATATTTGATAGTCAAATTTTGTCTCTGAAAATAGAGATTTAACACATCAAATAGTAGGTTGGAGTGATAACTTTAATAACACAGAAGTGGTTGGGCTTTGTGAGTTAGAAATAAGTATACATTATAATTCCATTTAAGTCTCCTTATGGTATAATAGGTAAGGAAGATCTGTAAACATTTTGTCCAATAACAGTATGATTTACACTTTACTTTTTTCTTTCTCTCTTTTCCTTTTTACTAGTAAAAGGAAACAATGGAAAAGGAAAAGATAAAAGAAATTCCAGCTCCATCAATTTTCTCATTGTGTGTCTCATTAACTAAGACCAATGTCAGTACCTTTGTCATTTTCGTAGTATTGACTTTAAGATATTTTCCATTTGTGAAAATAAATGACTTCTTCCATTTCTTTCTTCCTTCTGAATAATAGAACCCTATGGACTCAAGTGCAGTAATAGCCTGACAATATTTAAGATGTTTCTTAAAAGATTCCCATAATAATGTTAGAAGTTGCAATATCAGTGATAAATCAATTTGCAATCTGTCAATTTTACTTTTTAAATTTTGTCTTATGGTTTTAGTTACATACCTGTTCAAAATTACTATATTTTCATGGGGAATCATTACTTTTAACTTTAGATAATGAACTTTATCATTTCTCCTACTACTTTTGACTTAACTGGTATATAGATAACCACATCTTTTTGGTTAGGATGGTAGCATATTGAAAAGCAGAAACATTACTTTGCCAACAAAGGTCTGTCTAGTCAAGGTAATGGTTTTTACAGTGCTCATGTATGGATGTGAGAGTTGGACTGTGAAGAAAGCTGACTGCCGAAGAATTGATGCTTTTGAACTGCGGTGTTGGGGAAGACTCTTGAGAGTCCCTTGGACTGTAAAGAGATCCAACCAGTCCATTCTGAAGGAGATCAGCCCTGGATGTTCTTTGAAGGAATGATGCTAGAGCTGAAACTCCAGTACTTTGGCTACCTCATACGAAGAGTTGGCTCATTGGAAAAATCTGGGAAGGATTGGGGGCAGGAGGAAAAGACTGTGATGCTGGGAAGGATTGGGGGCAGGAGGAAAAGGGGAAGACAGAGGATGAGATGGCTGGATGGCATCACCAACTCAATGGACGTGAGTCTGAGTGAACTTCGGGAGATGGTGATGGACAGGGAGGCCTGACATGCTGCGATTGATGGGGTCACAGAGAGTTGGACACGACTGACCGACTGAAATGAACTGAACTGAACTGATACCCAGTACTAGGGCTTCCCATAGCGCTAGTGGTAAAGAACCTGACTGCCCGTGCAGGAGACAAAAGAAACAGTGAGTTTGATCATTGGGTTGGGAAGACCCCCTGGAGGAAGGCATGGCAACCCATTCCAGTATTCTTCCCTGGGAAATGCATGGACAGCGGAACCTGGCGGGCTACAGTCCACAGCATCGGAGAGTCCTACACCACTGATGTAACTTAACACACATACTCAGTATGATTTAATTCATCCTTTCTGTTCTTCTGATAGAGCTAATAATTTTGCTTGAATTTATTATGATATATTTGGACTTATTCAAACCAATTCATTTTGTATCCCTTCTTTTTTATTGGCTTCATTTTTTTCCCTCTGTTGCCTTTTATTTGCTATTTTATTTTCCAGTAAAACATAACTTTATATTACATTTATTTTAATTCAATGGTTGCCCTTAAGTTTTTAGAACAAATACTGTACTTAAGGACATTGAAGGCAACAAGTATTTACTCCAACCTATCAAAATAAAGCCCTATGATTAGCTGACCAAAAATTAATTTCTGATAAATTTCTTCCCTGTTGTTTTCCAATATAAAAAATGTTACAGATTAACAACGTGTTCTCAAAGCAGCTACAGGAATCAGCTAAATTAGTTAGATTTTCTGTTTCAGCTGAAACCATTTCTAAAGAATTCATATATTCTTTTTCATAGAACATCCTACATATGTCAATCACTGCAAATTCTTTTCTAATACAATATATACAACTGATTCAGTTCAGTTCAGTTCATTTCAGTTCATTTCAGTCACTCAGTCGTGTCCGACTCCTTACGACCCCATGAATCACAGCACGCCAGGACTCCCTGTCCTACACCATCTCCCGGAGTTCACTCAAACTCACGTCCATCGAGTCTGTAATGCCATCCAGCCTCTCATCCTCAGTCGGCCCCTTCTCCTCCTGCCCCCAATCCCTCCCAGCATCAGAGTCTTTTTCAATGAGTCAACTCTTCCCATGAGGTGGCCAAAGTACTGAAGTTTCAGCTCTAGCATCATTCCTTCCAAAGAACATCCAGGGCTGATTTCCTTTAGAATGGACTGGTTGGACTCCTTGCAGTCCAAGGGACTCTCAAGAGTCTTCTCCAACACCACAGTTCAAAAGCATCAATGCTTTGGGGCTCAGCCTTCTTCACAGTCCAACTCTCACATCCATACATGACCACTGGAAAAACCATACCCTTGACTAGACGGACCTGAGTCGGCAAAGTAATGTCTCTGCTTTTGAATATACTATCTAAATTGGTCATAACTTTTTTTTCCAAGAAGTAAGCACCTTTTAATTTCATGGCTGCAGTCACCATCTGCAGTGATTTTGGAGGCCAAAAAAATAAAGTCTGGCACTGTTTCTACTGTTTCCCCATCTATTTCCCATGAAGTGATGGGACCAGATGCCATGATCTCCGTTTTCTGAATGTTGAGCTTAAAGCCAACATTTTCACTCTCCTCTTTCACTTTCATCAAGAGGCTTTTTAACTCCTCTTCACTTTCTGCCATAAGGGTGGTGTCATCTGCATATCTGAGGTTATTGATATTTCTCCCAGCAATCTTGATTCCAGCTTCTGTTTCTTCCAACCCAGCGTTTCTCATGATGTAGTCTGAATATAAGTTAAAAAAGCAGGGTGATAATATACAGCCTTGACGTACTCCTTTTCCTATTTGGAACCAGTCTGATGTTCCATGTCCAGTTCTAACTGTTGCTTCCTGACCTGCATACAGATTTCTCAAGAGGCAGGTTAGATGGTCTGGTATTCCCATCTCTTTCAGAATTTTCCACAGTTTATTGTGATCCACACAATCAAAGGCTTTGGCATAGTCAATAAAGCAGAAAGAGATGTTTTTCTGGAACTCTCTTGCTTTTCCCATGATCCAGCAGATGTTGGCAATTTGATCTCTGGTTCCTCTGCCTTTTCTAAAACAAGCTTGAACATCAGGGAATTCGCAATTCACATATTGCTGAAGCCTGGCTTGGATAATTTTGAGCATTACTTTACTAGCATGTGAGATGAGTGCAATTGTGTGGTAGTTTGAGCATTCTTTTGCATTGCCTTTCTTTGGAATTGGAATGAAAATACAACTGATTATATATATATATATATATATATATATATATATATATATATATATGAAAAAGTGTGAAAGTATTAGTTGCTCAGTCATGTCCAAATGTTTGCAACCCGTGGACTATAGCCCACCAGGCTCCTCTATCCATAGAATTCTCTAGGCAAGAATCCTGAAGTGGGCTGCCATTTCCTTCTCCAAGGTATCTTCCCAACCCAGGGATTAAATCTGGATCTTCTGTTTTGAAAGCAGATTCTTTACCATCTGAACCACCTGGGAAGTTCTGTAAGTAAAAAATAGAAAAAATAACTGGTTAAATTAAATTGTAAAAAGAAAAATATTCAAATAATCAAAAAGTATGGCAAAAGTGAAAGAGGCTAACAATAGAAGAAATAAAAAAATAATAATAGATTTAAAATTGTTCAAATTAGTACTTTCATTAAATATTAATATACTGAACACTTCTATAAAGAAGTAAAGATAATTGGAAAGGATATTAAAGTAAATTTCAACTCTATGCTGTCTACAAAAGGTATATTTTAAATATAAGGCAAAAATATAAAATAAATAATGAAAACTTGCCTGCAGATAGAAAACACCAAAAGATTGATGTGAATATAATAAAATCAAATACAATAGATTTTAGCAAAACATTTCACCCCAGATTGAGGCCTTCTATTATAATAAATTAGCAATTCATCAAGAAGATATAACACTTATTAACATGTATAGATAAAGCAGAATTTCAACATATATGAAGCAAAAATTGACAGAAAGAAGAAACTCACAATTTCAATAATAAGACATTTTTTGGTAGTACGAAGTTTTATCATTGTTTTGTCAGCAACTATTAGAATAATTAGACCTTGATACCATATGAAGATCCCCTGGAGAAGGAAATGGCAACCCACTCCAGTACCCTTGCTGGGAAAATCCCATGGACAGAGAAGTCTGGTAGGCTACAGTCCATGAGGTCGCAAAGAGTCGGACATGATTGAGCAACTTCACTTTCACTTTTCACTTTCACCATATGAGTAAATACATAGAATAACTGAAAAACATTATTTACTCTTTTGTCTTTATCTCTTTATATTTTTTATAATATGAAAAATTATATGAGGATAGCCCTTAAGCTAAATGGATTTAATGAAGAAATCAATTATGTTATGTAAGAACACCCAAACATGTTAAGATTAATCATTAATCATAAGTTTTAAAAATTTTGAGCCAAAAGTAATCACAAAAATTAGAACATATTTCAAATTAAATAAAATAGATGCAAATTTGTGGGATGGAGCTAAAGCTACTGGATAAAAATCCATAGCTTTAAGCATTTATAGACATGAAGAAAATTTTAAAAATCAATGACCTAAATTTTCATTCCAAAATCTAGAAAAGGAAGAAAGAAGTAAATCTAAAGTAAGTAGAAAGATATAAATAAAGGAAACTATAAGCAAGGTGAAAAGACAGCCTTCAGAATGGGAAAAAAAAATAATAGCAAATGAAGCAACAGACAAACAACTAATTTCAAAAATATATAAGCAATTCCTGCAGCTCAATTCCAGAAAAATAAATGACCCAATCAAAAAATGGGCAAAGAACTAAATAAACATTTCTCCAAAGAAGACATACACATATGTCTAACAAACATATGAAAAGATGGCTAACAAACACATGAAAAGTTGCTCAACATCACTCATTATCAGAGAAATGCAAATCAGAGCCACAATGAGGTATCATTTCATGCCAGTCACAATGGCTGTGATGCAAAAGTCTACAAGCAATAAATGCTGGAGAGGGTGTGGAGAAAAGGGAACCCTCTTACACTGTTGGTGGGAATGCAAACTAGTACAGCCTCTATGGAGAAGAGTGTGAAGATTCCTTAAAAAACTGGAAATAGAACTGCTTTATGACCCAGCAATCCCACTTCTGGGCATACACACCAAAGAAACCAGAATTGAAAGAGACACGTGTACCCCAATGAACGTTACAACACTGTTTAAAATAGCCAGGACATGGAAGCAACCTAAATGTCCATCAACAGATCAATGGATAAGAAAGCTATGGTACATATACACAATAGAATATTACTTAGCCACTAAAAGAATTCATTTGAATCAGTTCTAATGAGGTGGATGAAACTGGAGCCAATTATACAGAGTGAAGTAAGCCAGAAAGAAAAACACCAATGCAGTATACTAACGCATATATATGAAATTTAGAAGGATGGTAATGATAACCCTGTATGCAAGACAGCAAAAGAGACACAGGTATACAGAACAGTCTTTTGGATTCCGTGGGAGAGGGAGAGGTTGGGATGATTTGGGAGAATGGCACTGAAACATGTATAATATCATATATGAAATGAATCACCAGTCCAGGTTCAATGCATGATACTGGATGCTTGGGGCTGGTGCACTGAGACAACCCAGAGGGATGGTACGGGGAGGGAGGAGGGAGAGGGGTTCAGGATGGAGAACACGAGTATACATGTGGTGGATTCATGTTAATGTATGGCAAAACCAATACAATATTGTAAAGTAATTAACCTCCAATTAAAATAAATAAATTTATATTAAAAAAAGGATAAGAGCTTAAATCAATGAAACTGAGCATAGATATACCTAACTCTATCACTTGGTCTACAAGGAGATCCAACTAGTCCATCCTAAAGGAGGTCAGTCCTGGGTGTTCATTGGAAGGACTAATGTTGAAGCTGAAACTCCAATACTTTGGCCACCTGATGTGAAGAACTGACTGATTTGAAAAGACCCTGATGCTGGAAAAGATTGAAGGCAGGAGGATAAGGGGACGACAGAGGATGAGATGGGAGGATGACATCACCGACTCAATGGACATGAGTTAGGGTAAATTCAGGGAGTTGGTGATTGACAGGGAGGC
This sequence comes from Capra hircus, assembly GCF_001704415.2. Taxonomy (NCBI): domain Eukaryota; kingdom Metazoa; phylum Chordata; class Mammalia; order Artiodactyla; family Bovidae; genus Capra; species Capra hircus. The sequence goes on along the minus strand of NC_030831.1, from coordinate 16,237,487 downwards.
CCAGCATGCTGGAGTTCATGGGATCGCAAAGAGTTGGACATGACTGAGCAACTGAACTGAACTGAACTGAACTGATACAATAGAGAAGCTAAACAAAACAATGACCTGGGAAATGTCTACAAATTATGAGTAAACAGTAAAATAATATTAGGAATAAAGGGTTGTTACTATAGATGCTACATATACTAAAAAGATAATAACATATTAACACATACACGACAAAATGTAAACAGATAAATTGAAAAAATACCACTTACAAAAATTTATGCAAATGAAACAAAAAGTGTACATAGCCCTATACCTATTTAAGTAAATTATCAAAGACTCCCAACCAATTAAATTCTATTCCTACAAGTTTTGTCAGTCAATTATATCAAACATTCAAGAAAGAATTAACACAAATTTTGTAAAAGTCCTTCAGAAAATTAAAATGCTTTCAAAATTGTTTTATAAGCTTTACATAACCCTGAAAGCAAAAGTTAACAAAGATCTTACAAAAATAATTACAGAAAACTTTGAATCTTTATTTTACATAGGTGTTTATGTGTTTATGTCAGGGATCTTAGATTATTCCTTGCCAGATTCAATTTATTTCATTTCCTTTCTTAGGGACAGAGGTCCAAAACTTGAGTTGTTCAAGACTGATAGAACTAGGCAGCAATAAAGTTTTTAGTAGTGTTCTGTAGCAATGGATGTACTTTTTTTTTCTTCATTCATTGCTCATTTGGTTTCACCCAGGGCCCTCAGTTCTAAGTTCTTGACCCTTTAGATCTAAAGTTTTGACTTGCATCACAATGTAGGCATTTATAACCAAGGTCCTAAATTTTTCCAGCCACATCTCAGGTCATTAAGTTTCTCTAGGTCTTGCTGGCTTTGATTCTATCACTTGAGAATTTCTTGTTATTGAGAAATTTTGTTTCCTTTATTTCCCATACAATCTCTGCAATACATTTTAATTTTCCTTTTTGTTACTGTAATTAATGAGTATGTTCTAGATGTTTATAGAGAAGATTTTTAAAGTTACTATATTTTTGTTATAATAAATACATTTTAACATGTCTATTTTTATTAACACACAAAATGGTCAAAATATATTCAGTTAAAAATAAAACAGTAAAATTGTTTTATAGTATCATGCATATTAGTAATATAGACATATAATAAAGTAACAAGAGTAAAAGTGATCATTTTTATTACTCTATTCAAGCATTGTATATTGAATATATTCTACATTTACAGTTGAATAGGGAAAAGTTATTAAAATTAAAATAAAGAAAAGAAAGCTAGCATACATGTAATATACTGGAAAATATAAACAGCTCCTCTAACACGTTGAAGAGTTTTTCTGCAAATAAAAAATGACTGGAGTAGATTCTTTAAGAAACTCTAGTACTAATTTGAAAATTATTTCACAAAGTTCATTTCAAAGGGATTTCAATACTAGTAAATGTGTGTCCAGTTCTCTCTATATTTTGTGGAAACAATGAACCTGACGATTCACAGCTGAGCAAATACCAACCCTAGTAAAGTAAAGAAATAACTGAAGAATTATAGGTCAAGCTTTTATTTCTAGTTTGCATTAATATTCACAATACAGACCCTACCTTATGGAAATAAATGTGACTACTAGAGATGATTGTGGTCTTTGTTGTTATCTTCCTTACTTTCCTAACTGCCCCCAAATGACTAGTCTAGCAGACCCAATTCTGATACAGTAAACTTTGAAGTCACTCAGGAAATGATTAACTTTACATTTAACTGATCATAAGATGGATTGGATGAATGATGAGGAGTTACAGAGAATACATGTACATTAAAGTAGATGACAGAAAATTGAAAATATTACTATAACATTAAGTATTGATTTTTACAGATTTCTTGATATTGCTTGACACAAATAAATGATAGAGGCAAAGAAACTTGATAAAGATAAGAAGGGTGAGGACACAGTCACCAGAGTGAAGAACTACAGATTTGGACTCAGGTGCTGTAATTATATGCTTAGAGAAGAAAGCAAAAGCAGCAAAATGACTATAGATGGAAAGTATGGGTAAGATGGACGAGAACATAAAATCAATTTTCAAAAAGAGTGTGGCTTCAAAGTTGCAGAATTGTTTCTTTTGATGTCATTATATTATTTTCTTTAATTTCTTCCTTCTATAGTTGAAATAGAATATCCTCAATATCTCATTTTTTACAGGATCTTGTGTGGAAAGACTATCATGATTCGCATAAGCTGAAAAAAAAAAAACCTCTTTCTTTATAAAGATTATGATGTTGTATACTATTGCTTTCGAATTTACATATGTAAAATTCACTGTTGCATGACACCAGTGCTCCAGACCAACTAGACTGAAGGAAGAGAACAGGCTCCTCCTTTAACTCAAACTCTTATCTTTTGATATCTGTTACTTGAGTCTTAAGCTCTCAGGACACAAGTTCTACATCTTGCAGTAAAATATATTTTCTCCTTTGGCTGTTGGGCTTCCCTGGTGGCTCAATCTGTAAAGAATATGTCTTCAGTGAATGAGATCACATGCAATACAGGAGAGTGGGTTCAATTTCTGGGTCAAGAGGAGCCCTTGGAGAAGGAAATGGCAACCCACTCCAGAATTCTTTCCTGCGAAATCCTATGGACAGTGGAGCCTGGCAGGCTACAGTTCATGGGGTTGCAAAGAGTTGAAAATGAATTAACAACTAAACCACAACAGAGTCCTATCATTAACTAGAATTAGTTGATTGTTTATATCTATGATTTTTTAAATTAATTAAATCTAATTACCATTTCCTTAAATTTAACCATGATTACCTCTGGAATCTTCTCTAGCAGTGACTTTATAACTAGTCTTTCATTTGTGTCTCAAGATTATGTCCATCTTGAGCACTGTAACCTTATTGATATGCTTAGTACATCTGTGTACAACATAACAGGTCACTATTCACCTAAAATTCTGTGAGATTTTGTGTTTTCATTTCTTTGCTCTTATTTCCTCCATGATTCCTGGATTGGGAAGATCCCCTGGAGACAGAAATGGCAACCCATTCCAGTATTCTGGCCTGGAGAATCCCATGGGCAGAGGAGCCTGGCAGGCTACTATCCATGGGGTCACAAAGAGTTGGACACGATTTAGTGACTAAACCACCACCATTTCCTCCATGAAGGCATTTTCCTTTTTCTATTTCCATCCATCAATTTATGCCCTCCTCATTTAAGGCCCAGATGCAAGTGTAATATATTTCAAGGGAAGCTCATTTTACTCTACAAATAAACTCTTCTGTTTTGCTTTAAAAAGATTTAAAGCAAATGGACCTGTTGAGACCAAGATACTTGAGTTAATGTTCAGAAAGAAAATGTAACCACAGATTTGGAAATTTTCATCTAAGGAAGAAGTCTACATTGAAGAAGAACTTGTGTAGGCAGTTAGCATACATGCTTTTTGGAAGCTGTGCGAAGCAATAGATCCCTCAGGCAGACAGTCAGTGCAGTTCAGTTGCTCAGTCGTGTCCGCCTCTTTGCAACCCCATGAATGCAGCACGCCAGGCCTCCCTGTCCATCACCAACTCCCAGAGTTCACCCAAACTCATGTCCATCAAGTCGGTGATGCCACCCAGCCGTCTCATCCTCTATCATCCCCTTTTCCTCCTGCCCCCAATCCCTCCTAGCATCAGAGTCTTTTCCAGTGAGTCAACTCTTTGCATGAGGTGGCCAAAGTATTGGAGTTTCAGCTTTAGCATCAGTCTTTCCAATGAACACCGAGGACCGATCGCCTTTAGAATGGACTGGTTGTATCTCCTTGCAGTCCAAGGGACTCCCAAGAGTCTTTTCCAATACCACATTTCACTAGAGTATTTAATAGTGTCAGAGCTCTCACACTGTGTAAAAAATCTAGGCTTTTGAGCTGCCCCTGCAACATTTCTGGTCCCAGGTTAATTTTCAAACTTTCTTTTTTTCATTGAATTCTGCACTTGTCAATGGGCTTTTTGTTTCTAGAATCTTCTATATTACTAAGATTGTGTATTTTCATATTATGCCCTTTTCCTCAGGTATTTCATCCAACTCCTCTCTGTTTACATCCATCCTATTCATTTTTTAAAGAAATAGTTTATATGTGAGGTCTTTACTAACTTTACCATAATTTTTTCCAAAAAAAAAAAAATAGCTATATCATTATTATGAGGCTTTCCTGGTGGCTCAGTGGTAAAGAATTCATGTACAATGCAAGAGACACAGGAGATGCAGGTTCAATCCCTGGATCGGAGGGTAAGGCAACCAACTCCAGTATTCTTGCCAGGAAAGTCCTATGGACAGAGAAACCTGATGGGCTACAGTCCATAGGGTTGCAAGGAGTCAAGACATGACTGAAGCTACTAAGCACGCATATCATTATTATACCACAGAGTCAATCATTTGAAGGCATAAAATCACACAATTAACTAGATGAGGGACTATTCCAAGTTAACACAACTTGTACAAAAATTTTGACACAAGTGTATGTCAGAACCTACACCAGAGAGATCCTTTCCATTTCCATTTCATGTTTAGGTCTACTGAATTTGCCACTTTTCATTACTAATTTACCTTTTAAATACATAGGTTCCCCCTCTCTGCCCCATCTTAGCTTTAAACATCTTGAATGCTCAGTTCACATTTTAAATGCTTTTGTATTTAGCAAAGTACTTAGCAGAAGTACTTGGCAGACTAAATTCTGGATTTTATATATTCAATGAACTTTAATTTTATTAGAGACTCCAAGGATCAATATTAAATTTTAAGCTATATTGTAGTTCCTCCCAAACATCCTTTGCACCATTTCCTGATCTGTTAAATAGTAGAAAATCTGGATCCCTCCTACTTGTTTTCCTTGTAGCCTACTTATTTTTACTGTAGTAATTACTGTTTGGGAAGCTTTTGAAGTCTCGGCCAAACCATTTTTGGAAGGTGAAGCATTTTCAGCTAAAAGGAAGAAAACAGATTTTCAAATCTCATCTTTGTGTCAGCATATAGTATTTTTAAACTAATCTATTCAGTTTTATTTTTCCCACTTTGTTAAACATCAAAGACAACTCAACGAATGTTCATTCTTTCCATATGTATTAAATGTATGGTTTGCTGAAGAGAAAAATAATTTTTACTCATTATTTTAATGCCATGAGAAGCCTATAGATGTATTGCTTATATTAACAGTGATAATTATAACTTTATTTCATTACAAAAAACTTTAAATAGATCATTTAAAATAGATAAAGCAGGTACTGTTAGCTCTATTTTACTGGTGAAAAAACTAAGGCTAAATGAGTTTCAGCAACTTGCTCAGAAATCCCCAAGCTAATATGGAGAGCTGGATTAGAACCCAGTTCTCCTGTCTCCATTCCCAGTCCTTCCTATTACTTCATGGCCTGTCCCCAATTGGCGAAGTAAGGCCCACTTTGGCTGTGAAAGGGAAATAGCCTGTAATTGCTGCCAAGGAGGCATATTGAGTGGGATGTACTGAATCTTTCGGTTTCATCAGGTTCTGCTGCGCATGTATGAATTCTGCCAGAATCAGCTTCTTTCATCAAGATGTTCATTTTCTAGAGATGAAATTTAATGGGATGAAATTTCATATAGTCCATGGTTAGTGGATAGGAAATAAAATATGAATGTTCTGTGTTGGATAAACTCCACAAAAAAGATTGAGAAAATTCTTATGGTCACTACAGGAAAACTTCAATTTGGCAGAACTCAATTCTCAAGAAATCTTGATTAATGGGAAAAGTGGGGAGAATAAGAATCTTACAGGAAAAAAGTGAGCAGTGCTATGTGTGTGTATGTAAGTTGAATTCTAATCTCATCTTTAATTATTTGCCTCCCACAGAAAAATTTCCTACTGATCTTTGTATCCCATATCTTAGTTGGTTAGATCAATTGAATGTTATGGAAGTATGTAGGAAGAGATAGGGCTTCATTGGTGGCTCAGACAGTAAAGAATCTGCCTGCAATGCAGGCAACCTGGGTTCAATCCCTATATCAGAAGATCCCTGAGAAAATAGCATAATAACCCATTCCAGTATTCTTACCTAGAAAATCGCATAGACAGAAGAGCCTGGTAGGCTACAGTCCATAGGGTTGCAAAGAATTGGACACAACTGAAGCAACTTAGCACTCATGCAGGAAGTGTTTAACAATGATTTCCAAGTTTCCTGGCTTGAGACCTGCAGAGGATGGTGGTGGCATTCATTCTGTATCTATTTATTTATTGTTTGTTTAATTGGTACAACTGATGCTCAGAACACAATTTTACAGGAAATAGAGTAGGGAAGGCCGTTATAGTAGCTATTATAAATGAGAGAATGGCTCAATTCACAAATATGACTGAAAATGAGAATTTCTGGGATGTTTTTCCTGGTATTTTCATTTTGCAGACTCAGAACCCTCTGTCACAGAGTAGGAAGAGACGAGCTTCCATTGGGTCATATTCTCTTTTCTAATTTATCTGATAAAATCTCTTCTAGTTTACTATTTGCCTTTTTTCAGTTGTCACAGAAGACTGTATAACTTTCCTAACTTTGGCATTTTAATCCTGAGATGTTTGGTGACTGCTGTTCCTTCAAGGAATAAAGGTCTTTGGGTATCAAATACCAAATTAGAGCTCACATTATAAGCTGCCAATTGCAACAGCTTGGTAAAACACAGATTCTTAGGTGCTGTGGTTTCCACCTTTATCAAAATTCACTTTGTGTGAAGGCTTTAACTTCATTTTTCAGTGGCCGAAAGAAGAGTGATCAGATGGATGTAAGCTTTTCTTTCTCTTCTTTATCAAGTCTTCCCAGGTAGACAAGGGGGTGCTGACAATATTGTCTCTAGTTTTTCTCCTTGTTTTCAACCCACTTCACTCTTCTGAAAATGTACTTTCCCCAAACATGTTCTTCATATGTCATCCTCATTTAGTTGTCCTATCATCTCTTATTGTGTATGACTTATCTGTGAAAAGTGCAACACCAACCTGGGGTGGCCTCTGCGGTCACTTGATGTTTACTCATATAATGCAAATGGATTCATAATTTGTCCAAGAAAAACACCACCCCAAATCAAACCTATAATTAAAGCTTTTTCTCAAGGGTGAAACGTTGAAGAGAAATTAATAACAGAAAATACATCATTTAAGTTATCACAACCATCCTCAACAAAACACAATGATTTTTGTGTTTACAAGATCAATGATTTTGTACAGGATCAATGATTAAGACACTCTTGTTCTTTTTTATGATGTCTCAACTACCCCAAATATTGCCTAAAACCAAGAACTAATTGAACATGGAATTTAATATTCCCACAATTGCTCTTATGTGCTATTGTTGTTATTGGTGCATAATATATAACTGTAATTGTTAGTCAGTTATGTCCAACTCTTTGTGACCCCATGGAATACAACCTACCAGGCTCCTCTCTCCATGACATTCTCGAAGCAAGAATACTAGAGTGGGTTGCCATGCTGTCCTCCAGGGGATCTTCCCGACCCAGGGATTGAACCCAGTTCTTCCACATTGCAGGCAGATTCTTTACCATCTGAGCCACCAGCAAAGCCATATATATAATTGTAGCACAGTGTATTAAAACACACCCATGATTATAATACACATGATAAAGAGAAAGAAAAAAACTTTAAGCCAAAGCCCCAAGTAACTTTAATCTACAAAACAACTTAGAACATTATTTAATTATTATTATTGTAAACAGTTATTCTTTAGCTCAAAGGAATCTTCCCATTTATTCACTTTAGCTTAAATTTGGAGAACAGCACTAATGAAGCTTGGGGAGCAGAGAAACAAACACCAGAGAGAGAGAGGAGAAAGAGGCTGAGTTTGAGTCTTTGGAGGACAGTGTCTACTTGTGACTGTGCTATTAAACTTCATTTGTACTTCAATGTCCCTTAAGCCCTGAGAGTCTCAAAGGCTAAATGATAACCCAAATCTCTTTCAGCTATACTGACTATGTGGTTATTAAAACCAGGCAAAAAATCACTGTCACTGTCTCTATGTTGTAAACAAAAATAAGCTTAGGAACTGGCAGCATCAGCTGTGCTATATGGACAAAGTCTCCCTTGTTGAAGTTTAGGGGCACTGGCTTCCATGGCTATAAATTCTTAAGTAGTGCTTTTCAGAAAACAGACAACTAGAGGGTCTTAGAAAATAATTTTTCTTCTAAAAGTAAGTGATATAATGAAGACACTTTTTAAAATCACCAGTATAGCATACTCAAATCTAGAAATTCTAGATTTCATATGCTTACATGCTTCCTGAACTATCACTACTAAGCTCATTATATTTAAAACTCTTTGAGAATTCTCAAGACTGAAACACTCTGCATAAAGCAAAATTTTATTCTGGTTCATTCAACTTTAAAGATCGTGGCTTAGGCTTCCTTTTTTAAATCACTGCTATCCAGAATGACACACCTGCTCTGTGATATACTACAAGGCACAGATTTAAAAAAAAAAAAAATTGGATAACAATTCTGGGATTCATAAATGCTTCCTCATGACAACACTCTGCCACTAGAGGCACAGACAACAGAGATAACCCAGCTGCTATGACTTACTTTCCAAAGCCATAACCCTAACGCATCCCAGAGGGGAAAATGAAAAGAGATTTATTATTAGTTCTGAGCTAATGCTGATCAATGAACAAAATGCCACGAGGCTGTGGCCAAAGCTGTATATGCTGTCCAAGAAAAAATAAAAGGGAAGGATAAGGGGGGAAATGCCTCCAATATGCAAGAAAAATACAGGGGAGAATAAAAACCTTTTTTGTTAGGAAACTATCCCTCATGACCAAGAGCAGTGCTCTGCCATCTGTTCTCTGTACTGTGGTCTCACAGAGCAAATGCCTGTCATGTAAAACAAGCAAACGAAGCGTTAGGAAAAGAGAACATTTCCAAGGTAATTTTCCTAATATCAAGTAAGTTGATCAACAATCTGCTGGCCTCTCTTTTATTACATATCCTCAAGTCTCAGTTCTATAGGGGCAGACTCCAACAGAGCAACACACTAATGCCAAGAGTGGAAAGAACAGAGACTTAGACCCTCAGGATGGTGGTGAGACAAACCAAAGTGACATAAAGAGATGTGGAGACAAATGGACATGGCAAATAGAAGCTCACTGGAAATACATATAGCATATAGCATTGCTGTTCGATTTGCTATGAGGTGGTGTTTGCATCTTAATTACCAGCTGACATTCCCAAAATATCCCTGCACCCATGGGGAAACTGTCGTAGAAGACTTTAAGCAGTGGCAAGGCAAATGACAAAAACAAAGGTCTTGGGGACCAGGAAATGTGACCATACATTGCAAGTACCTGCAGGTGGAACAGTCAGAAGCTTAAACAAGGGAAGAGTTGGTTTGTTCCCAGTCCAGAGGCTAGGCCTGCAGGAGTACTGGATCTAAGAAGACAAGTAGAATGAGGAGGATGCAAGAACCAGCTTTAGATGAAATGTCAGTTGCCACTGGAAACCCAAAGACTCGTAGGATGCAAACACTAGGAAATGCACCAGATCTGAGAATGCAGAGTGTGTGCTATAAAGACAGACAGGGATACTATCACTAACAAAAGCCTTGGTAGCTAGAATGGATCTATCCAAGTTCACCTTTATTTCCCAGCTATCCTGTTAAGAGACTATGTTGAACAACACAGGCCAAGAGGTCTATAGTAAATGTCCATTTAAAACAGTTGATTTGTTAGCAATCATGAGTACAGGAAACAGAAAAACTGAGTGTCCACCAACAAAGGCAGTCATATAGGGCAGTATTTTTAACATAGAAGCCACTTACCAGACTTTAAATATACAAGAGGCAAACTTGCATAGTGTTTAAGCTTATATACTAAAATGGACAGAAATTTGAGTCTTCTCTTACTTTTTTTGCTTAGGACTGTGACATTTGACAAGTCACTAGATCTAGATTTATAATCTATACTCTATATCACAGACCAATTTTAAGAATTAGGTGAAATACTCTGCAAAAAATTCATATCACAGTATCAATATTCCTTGTTCAATATCTTACATATTGTGTCCATTATCTGACAAGTATTGCTCCAGGTATCAAAGATTTGGAAACGGATACACAAAACCCCTCTCTTTACAGAGCTTGCAATCTGATGTGAGCATACTGTTACATTAAATAAACATTAGCTATTATTATTATCATTTAATGTATTGTTTAAATTAGTATTATTGCTGGAAACTGACACACCCAGTTCTAGCCAAACAATTAAAGTTATTCAAACAATAAAGAAAAATGCATATTGACTTGGTAGAAAGGAAGAAAGGAAAAAAAAAAGAAAAGAAGGAAGGGAAGGGGAAAAGATGAAGAAGGAAGAAAGGGGGAAGGGGGAAAAAGGAGGGAGGAGAGAATAAAATGTAAAAGATTAAAAGAAAAAAAAAACAGTGAAGAATGGGATTCTATAAACCTGAGTCTGGCAGATAACCCCAGAAAGCTGGGGAAATAAGGCATGGGAAACTCTTGATAAGGTGCTGGTATGTGGGGACTAGGGAGTATAATAATGGACCTGAAAGAGAAAAAAGTGAAAGGGTTAGTCACTCAGTTGTGTTCGATTCTTTGTGGCCCTATGTACTGTAGCCCATCACTCTCTTCTGTCCATGGAATTCTCCAGGCAAGAATACTGGAGCAGGTTGCCATTCCCTTCTGCAGGGGCTCTTTCCCACCCAGGAATCAAACCCAGGGCTCCAGCATTGCAGGCGGACTGTCTGAGCCTCCAGGGAAGCCCATAAAAATAATAGACCTGCCCCACATTATTTCTTAACATTGGGTAGGGTACTAAACTCAGTTCTCTAATCCAGAAAAAATAAGTATAAGAGTTCAATGAATCTGATAGACATTGAATTAAATATTCAATATAAAAGGATCATCAATATGCAAGTACAAGTAATACTTTGAAAAACTGTTGAGTCATAGAACATTTTAATAACACAAGATGACATAAAGTGTTCAGAGGAAAGCACTTTATCCTGACCGTGTTGTTGGGCCCACCTATTCCATGAAATTAATTCCTTCCTGGACCCTGGGTAAAATTTCATATAATCATCTTATTAAATATATGAGAACAATAATTTTTTAATGCCATGATTACAAATATCATTTTGATAGTCTGGAGTTTTACCTACCTGTTTCAAATATTTTGCTATTCATTCTAATTGGTCATCAGTTTGCAAGATAAAAAAATGTTCCTTAACATATTTTGTCCTCTTTATTTTATTTATTTTTTATTTTTTGCTTTTATTATGAGTAAGGACATCTTTTATCAACATCTTCGTAGTGTTTGCTGCTATGGCACAAGCTTTGCAAGCACAGACTGGCAGTAGGGTGCAGTTCTTTGCACATTCAGTGAAGGAAGTGTTATATTCTCTCTCTAAGCTTCTGCTGCTTCTTCTGTGAAATGGGTATAATGATATTTACTTCGCCAGACTATTTTAAAGATTAATTGGAATCTATTTACAATACATAGCATAATTTTATGACACAATGTGGTGAATAGTCAGTGATATAACAATTCTATTAAAGTATTTTTGTTTTAGTGTATTATACAACAGAATTATTTTACTTCTTTTCTAAGATAAACACTAAGTAGTCCAATTGGGCCATTATTTGTATAAAATTTCATGAATTTTCTGTTAAATAAATTTTTAAAAATATTTGTTTTCCATAACTAGATCAATGTATTGTTTGATTTTAGAGAGAGCTCTGGCATTTTAGGAACTCTCATTCATTTTGAGAATAAATTTAAACATTTCCATTTTATAAAGTGATGAATATTTTATATACCATATGTACTACCTGCTCATTTAACATAATTTTTCAGTAAAATCATTGGAACTTAGAAGTTTTGATTTAAATATTGTGTTAAAATTTAATTTGTCTCAGTCGGAATAATGAGAAATATGTAATAACTTGCATAGAGTACATATAGTATTTGCTTTTTCACAAAAACTTTATCTAGTGTGCTCATTTCTAACTAATTTTATAAGGTTTATAATAGATAAAGCTCTGAGTTTGATTGATTTTTTTTAACTAACACTTTAGAAGTGTTAGCTTTTCTGAACTTTAATTTTTCTAATTTTTATTTTTTGTTAAACTCTAATTTCAACTTTATTAACTTTTGTTTTTTATTTATTAAAGAAAAACATCCAGTAATAATTGCATAAAATGATTACATGAATTTTTTTTTATTTTAATAATGTAAATTGTTAAAAGCATTTCCTTCTAGAACTTTTGTTTATCCCACAGATTGCTATATAGATTTATTTTTAAAGTGTTTTACCTAATAATGCAGAATTAGATTGCCTCCTCCATAACATTTGTTATGTTTTTACTCCAAAGTACTGAGGGAGTTTTAGGTTTGTGTTTTTAAATAGGACCATCAATTTTTAAATTTAAGTGTCATGATCATTATCTAAATTGTGCTCTTGATCAAATGGGAGCTTACCACTTTGCAGAGAGTCCAGGGTACAGAGACTTGGTATTTAAGGTTAGGAATTAAGCAGCATTTGCATGCAGGCATTAGATAAAGTGTCAAAAAAGATTTCAAACAAAACAATGGGGTCTGTTGGATCCAAGATCCAATTTGAGATGAGCAAAATGTCCATTTTTGTTGGTTTTAATAAGAACATAAGAATATTTTCTATATGTTGTATATACAAGAGGCCTGGTGTACTGCAGTCCATGTGGTTGCAGACTTGTACATGTGACTGAACAACAACAAGAAAATAATGCAAATTAGAAAAAAGGTTTGTGATATTAATGTCCAATTCTACCCCATTAATACTTGGTAATTATCTTCAATGATTGGAGGCTACTGGAAGAGATCTTATACCTTCCCAGATCCTCATAATGATATCTTTAACATGGTCTAGTTCTTTTTAGTTTATAGGGGAGATATTTCCCAAAATCTAATTTTTCTAAAGCACTTTCTTCTTCATTTTTCTTTTTTTCTTTCTGGACCATCTACTATTTATAGGGTAAGTTCTGCTGATTATCTTCCAGAAGTTTTGCTTTTTCTTCACAATTTTTTGATTTTCTTTTCTTTTTTTCCTTCTTATTTGATTTGATTCTATTACTTGTTTCCTACATATATAATTATATCTCAAAAGTAACTATTCTCCCTATACTTTAGTTAATAAATATTTTTTATTTTAATATTTTATTCTATATTCCCTCTTAGAATTTTGTGTCTTACAAATTTTATTAATTTTTCTGTTTTAGTTGTTGTTCAACTTATTGACTTATCTATTATTTCAATAATTCTGTTTTACTAGAAGCCAGGTTTTTTTTTTTTTTTTTTTTTTTTTTTCTGTTGCTTTGAACTGTGGTGCTGGAGAAGACTTTTGGGAATAACTTGGACAGCAAGGGAATCAAACCAGTCAATCTTAAAGGAAATCAACCCTGAATACTCATTGGAAGGACTGATGCTGAAGCTGAAGCTCAAATAGTTTGGCCATCTGGTGCAGAGAGCCAACTCATTGGAACAAACCCTGATGCTGGGAAAGATTGAAGGCAGGAGGAGAAGGGGATGGCAGAGGATGAATGAGATGGTTGGATGGCATCACTGACTCAACGGACATGAGTTTGAGCAAACTCAGGGAGATAATGAAAGAAAGGGAAGCCTGGCCCGCTGCAGTGGTCACAAAAAGTCTGACATGACTTAGTGACTGAACAACAAGATTTAGGAACCAAAGGCACACTCTTTTCTAAAGATGACCATTTACTTTCCAAGTTAGTTGCAGTCCATGGGATGTGAAAAGCCGAATATGACTTGGTCACTGAACAACAACGAAAATCTCGTCTGCATTTTCTTTAGTTCCTTTCACTCTGAACCTGGAAAACTTTGTGTATTTTTTTTTAAATTATGTTTCAATGTTTTCTTTTCTTTTCTTTCTTTCTTTCTTTCTTCTTCTTCTTCTTCTTCTTCTTCTTTTTTTTTTTTTTTTTTCATTTTCTTGCTCTCTGGGATATAGATTCAGCTTCTGGGTTTTGTAGCAGCAAGGTCATGAGTTGCAGGAGGTATGGATGGCCGGACAAGTGCATTATGTAGTAAAAAAGTAGGAACCACATCACTTACCTGTCTGTCCATCCAGTTCATTTCTCTCTTTCCTTATCTGTTCAGCTTAAAGGATGGCAAATGCTGCCATGATCCTGGCTTAAAAGTTATAGAGAAATTTTCATGAGTCTTCAGCCTATCTACATTTCCTTAAAGAATAAGGAAACCAGCTAATTTAAAGAATATTTACTGGGCAAGAGCATTCTCTCTTCTCTCTCTGTTACAGTGTCACACAAGTCATCTTTTCAAATTTCACATTTTCTTTACGAGCCTCCATTCAGGACGTATCAATGTTTGTTAAAATAAGACATTAAAACAATAAAGGAGAAAGTCTAAATACATGCTAAAAAGGCACTCTGCAATATTCTTCTAATAAAACCTCTATATAATTAAAACAGGATCAGTTAAGTTGTTCAGTCATGTCAACTCTTTGTGATCCCATGGACTGCAGAATGCCAGGCTTCCTTGTTCATCGGCAATTCCCAGAGCCTGCTTAAACTCATGTCCATTGCATCGGTGATGCTATCTCATCCTCTATTGTCCCATTTTCCTCCTTCCTGCAAACTTTCCCAGTATCAGGGTCGTTGCAAATGAGTCGGTTCTTTGCATGAAGTGGCTAAATACTGGAATTTCAGCTTCAGGCTCAGTCCTTCCAATGAATATTCAGGACTGATTTTCTTTAGGATGGACTGGTTGAATCTCCTTGCTGTCCAAGGGACTCTCAAGAGTCTTCTCTAACACCATAGTTCAACTGCATCAATTCTTCAGCACTCAGCTTTCATTATAGTCCGACTCTCCCATCCACATATGATTACTGGAAAAATCATAGCTTTGACAAGATGGACCTTTGTTGGAAAAGTAATGTCTCTGCTATTTGATATGCTGTCTAGGTTGGTCATAGCTTTCTTCCAAGTAGCAAGCATCTTTTAATTTCATGGCTGCAGTCACCATCTGCAGTGATTTTGAAGCCCCCCAAAATAGTCTCACTGTTTCCACTGTTTCCTCATCTATTTGCCGTGAAGTGATGGGGCCAGATGCCATAATCTTAGTTTTCCGAATGTTGAGTTTTAAGCCAACTTTTTCGCTCTCCTCTTTCATTTTCATCAAGAGGCTCTTTAGTTCTCCTTTGCTTTCTGCCATAAAGGTTGTTGTCATCTGCATATTTGAGGTTATTGATATTTCTCCTGGCAATCTTGATTCCAGTTTGTGTTTCATCCAGCCCAGCATTTCTCATGATGTACTCCACATATAAGCAAATAAGCAGGGTGACAATATACAGCCTTGACGTACTCCTTTGCTTATTTGGAACCAGTCTATTGTTTCATGTCCAATTCTAACTGTTGCTTCCTGACCTGCATACAGATATCTTGGGAGACAAGTCAGGTGATCTGATATTCCCATCTCTTTAAGCGTTTTACATAGTTTGTTGTAATACACAGTCAAAGGCTTTGTGTAATCAATAAAGAAAAAGTAGATGTTTTTCCGGAACTCTCTTGCTTTTTCAATGATCCAGTGGATGTTGGCAATTTGATCTCTGGTTCTTCTGCTTTTTCTAAATCCAATTTGAACATCTGGAAGTTCACAGATCATGTACTGTTGAAGCCTAACTTGGAAAAATTTGAGCATTATATTGCTTGTGTTTGAAATGAGTACAATTATGCAGTAGTTTGAACACTTTTTGACATTGCCTTTCTTTGGGATTGAAATGAAAACTGGTCTTTTACAGTCCTGTGGTCACTGTTGAGTTTTACAGATTTGCTGTCATATTGAGTCCAGCACTTAAAACAACTTCATGCAATTCACAGAAAATATTATCCTAAAGAATGAAATACCAATTCATTAATTAAAAACAAGAAGACTGGTATGCCTAGTATCATGATATTATATCAGTTCATGAGTTTTAATAAATACAATAATAAGAGAAAATGAAGTAAATGTAATCATTGGAAAGGAACATGTAAATACTTCTTTATTTTGGTGATATATTTACTTTTGATAAATACATAAAGAAGGAATCAATAATTATCTCTATCTTTGATAGACTAACTAAATATCAAAGTTCAAATTCACCCCAAATTAATATAAAATATTTTGTTTTGCTTTGTAAAAATGTTATCTATGTTTCCCAGTTTATCAGGAAAAGTAGGAAGTAAAGAATAGCTTTTGAGGAATGGCCATATCTGATATCAGAGCACATTATAAAGCCATTAATCTAATATAATCAATATGACATTGCCTTAGGAATAAAAAATATGTTATTATAACACAAATGTTGTCAAACTAAGGTCAAAGATCAATTCTTGTTTTTCACCTATTTCCAAGTATATTTCATATTTTTAGATGATTGAAAAAATGTCAGAAGACATGGCTTGAGACATGAAAATTATATAAAACTTAAGAACAGTTTCATTAGAACATAATAAACTCATTTGTTTGCTTATTTCCCATGGTTCGCTTTGTGGTACAATAGCAGGTGTGAGTAGTTGTGAAAGAGGCCATCTTACATGCAAAGTCTAAGTGTAAATTGTTTATTTTCTGGCCTTTTGCAGAGAAAAGCTTGATAATGCTTGGTGTAACATACTGTAGTGTTCATTCTTTATAAATGATATATTATTATATGACAATAGTAGTATAATTTGCCCTGTCACAAACAGATAGCACTGACTATGAAAATTAACAATTTACCTATCTTATACAGAAAACAATGGAGAAGGCAATGGCACCCCACTCCAGTACTCTTGCTGGGAAAATCCCATGGATGGAGGAGCCTGGTAGGCTGCAGTCCATAGGGTCATAAAGAGTCGGATAAGACTGAGCGAGTTCACTTTCACTGTTCACTTTCAGGCATTGGAGAAGGAAATGGCAACCCACTCCAGTGTTCTTGCCTGGAGAATCCCAGGGACAGGGGAGCCTGGTGGGCTGCTGTCTATGGGGTCGCACAGAGTTGGACACGACTGAAGAAACTTAGCAGCAGCATACAGAAAACAAAACTTAATATGGATTAAAAAGTTAAGTTTAAAATGCAAATGAAAATTTTCAAGAAATCTGATAAGCTGAGACAGAGAGAAACTTTTTTTTTAAGTGCAAACAAGAAACTGAAAATTGTAGATATTATATAATCATAAAAATGAAAATATTTTTGTAAAAGGTTAAAAAGTCTCAATATATTTACCACAAATTTAGTAGAGAAATTGTGAAACAGGGATCAGACAAAGGGTTAGTCTTTAAAATGTAGCTTTATTCTTGTCTATTTGCAAGGAAAATGACAAGCAATATAATGATAAAATTCATTTAGAAAGCAAATCCAAATGGCTAAACAAAACAAAACTCAAACTTAGTGGTAGTTAGAGAAATGCAAATAAAAATGTATTACTTTACAACCATCAGACTGGGAAAAATTTCAAAAGAGCGTTAACACTTATTGCAGGTGGCTTATGGATATTTAAACTGAAACAGCCTTTTTGGAAATAAATCCAGATGAGTGTTCTGAACATTTGAACATATATATATATATATATATATATATATATATATATATGTTCTCATCAATTCTACTCCTGAGAATCTTATAAATAATAAAAACAGGGCAAAAGGATTTTTGTCTAAGTTTTTACATTGCAATGTTGTACATAGAGGAAAAAAATAAGAGAAACAACCATTACTAGGTACATGATTGGATAGATTATGGTGAATCTCTAGTATGGAATATCTTGCAACCATTATAATTGGAAGTTTGTTGTGATCATAGAGAAAAAGTAGGTGAAGGCATACCTTCACAGTATGCCTCCTTATACTATCTTAATATTGTTTATCTGAGGAATGGGATTGAAAATATCAGGGAGAGGAAGATTAAGGAAATAAAACTATTTAAAGTGTAGCAAACAACAACAAAAATAATTGCCCACTGTACCCTAACTCTATAATGATTACTTTGGCACATTTATGAATATATATGTTTGTGAATTAAGAAACTTCAGAAAACTCATATAAAATTTTGTTTCTGCTTTGCTCAGCATTTTCAAATAAACTGCACTTTATGTAATTTATTAATGTTTTTGATCCATGTAATTCAAATGTTGTCAATGTCAAATATTTCTTGTACACCATGGGACTGTCCTATTGATGATATTTATATTTCCATTTTTGCCTTTCTAGTATCATATTTAATATCTACTTAGCAATTTGCTCTCACATAACCCCGTTTTGACATTGTATGCTTTAGTTGTTTGTCATGATAAAATATTTAACTGACACTTTTTCATTTGTATCAATTAGATTTTTCTCAGCTTTTTCAACATAATCATCACACTTGTCTTCCTTCTGCTTAACATAGATGATAATTGTTTTTTTATGTATAGATGATAACTGGTAGATTGATACTTACTTTATATTTATAAGTAATGGATACCTCTTCCATTTCATTTCTTCTTCTAGGAATGAAACTCTACATGGGCTATATCTTGATGATCTAATGATTTATCTCCAGTATAAATTATATCATATATTTTAACTTTGTTATTTATTTCTTCTTCCTGTTTATTTCTCCAAATATAACCTCAGTAACAGTGACTTCATTTCATGTAATATTATTTCTTTTTCTTACATTTCCAATTGAGAATTAAATTCAAATACTGTGCTACCTGGGCTTCCCTCATGGCTCAGACAGGAAAGAATCTGCCCACAATGCAGGAGAACTCAGGTTTGACCCTCAGTTGGGAGGATTCTCTGGAGAAGGAAATGGCAACCCACTCCAGTGTTCTTGTCTGGAGAAATCCCATAACAGAGGAGCCTGGCAGGTTACAGTCTATGGGATCACAAGGATTCTGACATGACTGAGTGACCTTCACTTTCACTATGCTATTTACTGTCCTACTGCACATATTTTATTGACCTATTGTCATATAATAGAAGCAATGCTCTTCACTTTATAGAGAATATATACCAATATCTGGTAGTTTTATTCCTTTGTTTAATTTATAAATATATATATATATATATATAAAAATGTTACAAATTCCTTCAACATTTTTTTATTATTATAATTAAATTTCCTGTAGACTCAGAGATGCAGATGACACCACCCTTATGGCAGAAAGTGAAGAACTAAAAAGCCTCTTGACGAAAGTGAAAGAGGAGAGTGAAAAATTTGGCTTAATGATCAACATTCAGAAAATTAAGATCATGGCATCTGGTCCCATCATTTCATGGCAAATAGATGGGGAAACTGGAAACAGTGTCAGACTTTATTTTTCTGGGCTCCAAAATCACTGCAGATAGTGATTGCAGCCATGAAATTAAAAGATGCTTACTCCTTGAAAGGATAGTTACGACCAACCTAGATAGCATATTCAAAAGCAGAGACATTACTTTGCCAACAGAGGTCCATCAAGGCTATGGTTTTTCCAGTAGTCATGTATGGATGTGAGAGTTGTACTGTGAAGAAAGTCGAGTGACGAAGAATTGATGCTTTTGAACTGTGGTGTTGGAGAAGACTCTTGAGAGTCCCTTGGACTGCAAGGAGATCCAACCAGTCCATTCAGAAGGAGATCAGTCCTGGGTGTTCTTTGGAAGGAATGATGCTAAAGCTGAAACTCCAATACTTTGGCCACCTCATGTGAAGAGTTAACTCATTGGAAAAGACTCCGATGCTGGGAGGGATTGGGGGCAGGAGGAAAAGGGGACGACAGAGGATGAGATGGCTGGATGGCATCACCAACTCGATGGACATGAGTTTGAGTGAACTCCGGAAGTTGGTGATGGACAGGGAGGCCTGACATGCTGCAATTCATGGGGTCACAGAGAGTCAAACACGACTGAGTGGCTGAACTGAACTGATAGACTCTATGCTGTTTTTTTGTTTTTTGTTTTTTTTTTTTTGTTTTTTCCTTTTTCATAAACCAAAGCTCACTCTGAAGAGAGGTCACAAGTAAAGTTTGCTTTCAGTCCTGACAAGCTGAATGCTAGCAGAGACAATCAGAATCTTGATGCTGGAAAACTATGCCAAGCACCGTTCTTGGAACAGTGAAGATTTCTTACTAAGGTGCTAGCAATATTTAGTTTTGGGGCTTCCTAGTTGGTTCTAGATTTAAAAAATCCTCCTGCCAATGCAGGGGACATAACAGACACAGGTTCAATCCCAGGGTGGGGAAGATGCCCTGGAGGAGGGCTTAGTAGCAGACTGTTGTATTATCACCTGGTGAATCTCACCAACAGAGGAGACTGGTGGGCGACAGTACATAGGGTTGCACAGAGTCAGACATGACTGAAGTGACTTAGAAGGCAATATTTACTTTTCGGTACAAATTATATATTCTTCTTGGATTGACCCATTTATCGTTATATAGTGTCCTTTTCTGCATTTCCCATATCCTTCTGTTGTATTTCCCTCTTCTCAAAATTGTTGGTTTTGATGTATTTGTGTGTGGGTAATTCCCTACCCTTACTGTATACTTGCCTTTATTGGTGAGCTTTTTCATTCATAATCTTCTTGTTGCTAGTTGTAGCCTTTTCTTTTCCATCTAGAGAACTTTCTTTAACACTTGTTGCAAAGCTAATCTGATGATCTTGAATTCTCACTGCTTTTGCTTTTCTGTGAAGCTTTTGATTTCTCCCTCAGATCTGAATGAGAACCTTGCTGGATAGAATATTCTTGTTTGTGGGTTTTTCTTTTTCATCATTTTAAATATATTGTGCCACTCCCTTTTGGTCTACAGAGCTTCTACTGAAAAATCATCTGATAATCTTATGGGAATCCGCTTAAATCCCCTTTGTGCCTTTTCCCTTGCTGCTTTTGATACTCTTTTTACTTTTTTTTTTTTTTTTAATTTGGATTAATATGTGTCTCAGTGTGTTCCTCCTTGGGTTTGTCCTGCTTGGGGCTCTCTGTACTTCCTGGACTTGGGTGACTATTCCCTTTCCCATGTTAGGAAAGATTTCAACTATTATCTTTTCAAATATTTTCTTAGGAACTTTATTTATTTATTTCCCTTCTGGGACCACTATAAGGCAAAAGTTGGTGTATTTAATGCTGTTCCAAAGTTCTCTTAGGCTGTCCTCATTTTTTTTTTTTTCTTTATTCTATTTTGCAGCAGTGATTTTCACCATTCTGTCTCCAGCTCATTTATCCGTTCTTTTTCTTCAGGTACTCTGCTGTTGATTCTTTTTAGTCTGTTTTTATTCCAGTTATTGCATTGTTTATCTCTGTTTGTTCTTTAGTTCTTTTAGGTCTTTGTTAGTCATTTCTTGTATCTTCTTGATCTGTACTTCCATTCTTGTTTTTGAGATCTCGGATCATCTTTGCTATCATTAATCTGAATTATTTTTCGTGCAGATTTCCTGTCTTCACTTCACGTAGCTGTTTTTCTTATGTTTTATCTCTTCCTTTCACTGGGAAATACTCCCCTGCTGTCTCATTTCGTCTGAATTTCTGTGACTGTGGTCTCTGTCCTACAGACTGCAGGGTTGTAACTTTTCTTGTTTCTGCTATCTCCCGCTGGTGGATGAGTTTGTCCAAGAGGCTTATGCAGACTTTCCTGCCCACTGGTGGGTGGAGGTGTGTCTTATCCCACTGGTGTGTAGAGCTGTTATTCCCACCATGTTGGTTATTTGGACTGAAGCATCCTAGCACTGGAGCTCGCACATTGTTGGGTGAGGTCAGCTATTGGTGAGAAATGGTGGGCTCATATCATTTCACACAAGCCCACAATGGCATGCTTATTGACATGAGCCACTATCATAGGCTCATGCCAATGAGCACTCCCCAGAGCTACCGCCACCAGTGTCTTTGTCTTTGCAGTGAACCACTTACCTTACCTCTTACCTCCACAGGAAATCCTACAATACTAAGGTGTAGGTTTGGTCCAGGCTTTTATGAGGTCAGTGCTTTGATTTCCCTGTGTTCTGGTGTGCATGAAAACTTTTTGTGTACCTTCCATGAGTCGAGTTTCTGTTTCCTCTATTTCTGTGGAATTCCTGCAATAAAACCTCATTGGCCTTAAAAGTCAGATTCTGTGGTGTTTCCTCCCCTTTCTGGAACACCAGACAGGGAAGCATGGTGTAGGACTGAGAACTTTAACTCCTGTGGGAGAATTATGTGTCATAATTAATTGCCAGCTTGTGGGTCAACCTGGTGGATATGGGATTTAATTTTACTGTGTTTGTACTATTCCTGCCATCTCATGGTGGTTTCTTTTGTCTTTGGATATATAATGTTTTATTTTTTTTTTGTATGTCCCAGTTTTTTTTTTTTGTTGTTGTTGTTGTTGTTTGTTTGTTTTTATGTCAATGGTTGTTCAGCAGTTAGTTGTGAATTTTGTGTTTTAGTAAGGAGAGGTAAGCTCAAAATCTTGTACTCTGCTATCTTGTCTCTATCCCCCATATAGCCAAGATACTGAGTTGTCCAGTGAATCCCTATGTGATCACAAAAGTTACCCAATTACTCTTGGTTTTTTTTCATCTGCAACACTCTCTAACCAGAGCAGCACATCGTTGGTAGACTAGGAGCTCTTCTTGTGGGTGAACACATACTGCTCTTTCATCAGGGCCAAGCTGAAAATCATTTAGAAAATATGGTTTGTTCTAATTTATCACTTTATAGTAGATACAGTAGTTGCATAGGAAGAAAAGTTTTCCTGTGGGCACACAGAAGTCTAATTGGTTTCTAAAGTCATAATACACTCTATTACTTTATCAGTCACCTTTCTTTATTTTCTCCTCTGATCTCTCCTCCATTCTCCTTTCTCTTTCTCTTTATCTTACACTAGTCTCCTTAGCAATTACACCATTTTTTTTCTTTATGAATATCTACAAAATAGGATTAGAGTAAATAAATAGGACAATCTGCTTATAGTGGTATATTTCCACAGAATGGAAGAGAGCCTCTTAAAACACCTAGATAAATAGGAAAGGATGTGAGAGTAAAAAATGAGATTCTGAGAGTGCATTTTTATGTATTACCCTTTAAAAATTGTCTTACCTTTTTATGGTGGAAATAACGCGAGTTATTTTATTCAATCTGGAATATACAAGACAGAATGGAAAAAATTCACTTGTAATCTCAGTTCAGTTCAGTTCAGTCCAGTCGCTCAGTTGTGTCTGACTCTTTGCGACCCCATGAACCATAGCACACCATGCCTCCCTGTCCATCACCAACTCCTGGAGTCCACCAAAACCCATGTCTATTGAGTCGGTGATGCCACCCAACCATCTCATCCTTTGTCTTCCCCTTTTCCTCTTACCCTCAATCTTTCCCAGCTACAGGGTCTTTTCAAATGAGTCAGCTCTTCACATCAGGTGGCCAAAGTATTGAAGTATCAGCTTCAACATCAGTCTTTCCAATGACTATTTAGGACTGATTTCCTTTAGGATGGACTGGTTGGATCTCCTTGCAGTCCAAGGGACTTTCAAGAGTCTTCTCCAACACCACAGTTCAAAAGCATCAATTCTTTGGCCCTCAGCCTTCTTCACAGTCCAACTCTCACATCCATACATGACCACAGGAAAAACCATAGCCTTGACTAGATGGAACTTAGTCGGCAATGTAATGTCTCTGCTTTTGAATATGCTATCTAGGTTGGTCATAACTTTTCTTCCAAGGAGTAAGTGTCTTAATTTCATGGCTGTAGTCACCATCTGCAGGGATTTTGAAGCCTATCACTGTAATATTAAATTGACTATTATTTTATAAGATAATAGACACTCTCTGTGATATTTAAGTCCACATTTCTTTCTGAACAAGCACATGGCAACATTCTCCATGCTGATATGAATAAAGAATAACTGGAATATTTGACTGATATAACTTACCTTACAAACTATGCAACATCTGTAGCTACCTTCTTTAGGAATGTTGGCCTTATGAATATGTTAATGCAAAACAGATTTCATATTCAGAAGAGCATACTAATCAATATTCTTATAAAAAGGAGGACTAAAGATAAGTCAGAGTTGATAGAATAAAGCTAAATACCACATTTTCTTTGATTCTCCCTTTCTTTATGGTGATATATATTAATATATGATTAATATATGATTATGATTAATATATGACAATAAGAAAAATCATTAAGTTGTATTTATTTATTCTCCAATAAGTTCCAGGCACATATGGAAATCTCATCAGGCAAAAATGAGTAGAGACTAGTCATAATGGTGTGACTGCTGAAAAAGTTATTATTTCCTGTGAGACAAATTTAAATTTTAAAATTTAACAATTAAAATGTAATATGAAAATTGTGTAATAATATTGAAAAATATTGAGAATTTGTAATGTTTTCTATAATTTTAGATATATTTTTTATATTTTAGAATGACAAGGATGGCTGACTTTATTCAAATTTTTATTTTAATGTTCAAACTTCTACCATTTGGCTTTTAACCAAAGTATATATGTACTGAACATTGAAAAATAGATATCCCAAACATATTATTATCAAAGAGAACTAATATTTTCGAAAGAAAATCCTTTATTGATCCTTCTTCCCAATTCCCCTCTCCCGTTTTCCTCAGTTCTTCTCTCCACTATTTTTGGTCTTGATATATGATTTGATATGTTATGTATTTATCGAAATTTATGACCTGCCTACTGAATTTTAGGTCTCTATTGAATATGGAGAAGGCAATGGCACCCCACTCCAATACTCTTGCCTGTAAAATCCCATGTACGGAGGAGCCTGGTGGGCTACAGTCCATGGGGTCAGGAAGGAAATGGCAACCCACTCCAGTGTTCTTGCCTGGAGAATCCCAGGGACGAGGGAGCCTGGTGGGCTGCCGTCTATGGGGTCGCACAGAGTTGGACAAGACTGACGCGACTTAGCAGCAGCAGTAGCACTGAATATGGAGGTGGTTGGAATTTTCCACAGCTTTGTAGGACTGGGTTACCTATACCAAAGTCTGTGAAGTGTGTGTGGATCCTTAGTCTCACTGTGAGTTCGGTACAGGGAGATTACCATTGCAGGCAGGCCATATTTACATGCTAAAGTCTTTGTAAGCACCTTCCTTGTTTTTATCCTTTTAGCTCATTGAAAATTTGTTTCCTGGAAGAGACTTATGTTAACAGTTTGGCTATCTTTTTATTAATAATCATGATCATCATTAACATCATTATTTTCTCCTTACTGATTTTTATTTTTCTTTTTTGGACAGGAAATACCTCATCTGTATGAATAGTTCAACAGTGTGGAATACTACACATGGCAAGGATGGGCAAACATCTATGTAAAGAGCCAGATGATAAATGTTTTTAGCTTTTCAGGCCATACAGTCTCGGTCACAACTACTCAACTCTGCTGTGGGAGCATTAAGCAGACACAGACAGCAGGTAACTAAATAGAGTTATCCGTGTTTCTATAAACTATACTTTCAAAATTGACAATAGACCAGATTTAGCATATTGGCTGTAGTTTGCTCATCTGTGATATAGTGTGGCAAATAAAATGTCTTGTCTCTATATCCTTTAAAAATATTTTAAACTGCAGGTTGTCATTAAAGGAAATATAATATAGAACTCTGGGCTTCCCTTGTGGCTCAGCTGGTAAAGAATCCGCCTGCAATGTAGGAGACCTGGGTTGGTTTAAACCCTGGGTTGGGAAAATCCCTTGGAGAAGGGAAAGGCAATCTGTTCCGTTGCTCTGGCCTGGAGAATTCCATCTAGAACTCATTGCATGGCTAATTTACATGCTTATAAGGTCACTGATGGAAATCAAAACACTTTTCCTCATAAGAGTAAGCATGTTTAAAACCTCTTTATTGAAATATTTCTGATATCACACATATCTAACCTTAAAATCCAAATATACCTACATAAAATTTAAAATTTATCTTCTAATTTCTAAAATTGTTTTAATTAATTTGTCCAGGAATAAATATAAACTGATTAACATTAATTAAAATTTTTGTGTAGGAATATACTTCAGTGTTACGTATGTGCACAATATACATATAGACAGAAATTGAAATATTAATTTGTTAATTATTTATATCTGACATTTGGAAAGACAGTATGGATTTCAAACATTTAAAATTAGCCTCAGCCTTGCATAAGTAGTCCTTTTTATCTTTTCTATCTCCTAATTACTTTCTTGCTCTTCTTCTTGAATAGTCTGTACATAGTTGTCAATAAACTAGTTTCCAAACCATGTGTTATAGTGCCATTCTTCACATCATTCATTCACACAGAAAACGTCAATGGTTTCTCACAAACTACAAAAAGGAATCCAATCTCCTTGACAAAGATATTAAAATCCTGTAGAATACATTATTTACACCTCTTAAGATCATATTTTACATTCCTTTGTATAGTTAAGTGACATTATTAACCACTAAGTTCAGCTCAGTCACTCAGTCGTGTCTGACTCTTTGTGACCACATGGATTGTAGAACACCAGGCTACCCTGTCCATCACCAAAACCTGCAGCATGCTCAAACTCATGCCCATCAAGTTGGTGATGCCATCCAACCATCTCATCCTCTGTCATCCCCTTCTCCTCCTTTCTTCAATCATTCCCAGCATCAAGGTCTTTTCCAATGAGTCAGTTCTTTGTATCCTGTAGTGAAAGTATTGGAGATTCAGCTTCAGCATCAGTCCTTCTAATGAATGTTCAGGACTGATTTTCTTTAGGATTAAATGGTTTGATCGCCTCTCTGTCCAAGGGACTCTCAAGAGTCTTCTCCATCACCTCAGTTCAAAAGCATCAATTTTTTAGCTTTCTTTTTGTTATAATTCTCACATCCATACATGGCTACTGGAAAAACAATAGCTTTGACTAGATGAACCTTTGTTGGAAAAGTAATGTCTTTGCTATTTAATATGCTGTCCAGGTTGGTCATAGCTTTTCTTCCAAGGAGCAAGCATATTTTAATTTCATGGCTGCAGTCACCATCTGCAGTGATTTTGGAGCCCCCCAAAATAATCTGTCATTATTTCCATTTCTTCCCCATCTATTTGCCATGAAGTGATGGGACTGGATGTTATGACCTCAGTTTTCTGAATATTGAGTTTTAAGGCAAGTTTTCACTCTCTTTCACTTTCATCAAAAGACCCTTGTTCCTCTTCTCTTTCTGCCATAAGTGTCCTGTTTTCTGCATATCTGAGGTTACTGATATTTCTCCCACCATTCTTGATTCCAGCTTGTGCTTTATTCAGCCCAGCATTTCTCATGATATACTCTGCATGTAAATTAAATAATCAAGGTAACAATATACAGCCTTGACGAACTCCTTTCCCAGTTGGGAACCAGTTTGTTGTTCCATGTCTTCACGTAACTGTTGCTTCTTGACCAGCAAACAGATTTCTCAGAAGATTGGTAAGGTGGTTTGGTATTCCCATATCTTGAAGAATTTTCCACAGTTTGTTGTGATCTACACAATCAAAGACTCTGGCATAGTCAATGAAGCATAAGTAGATGTTTTTCTGGAATTCTTTTGCTTTTTCTAAGACCCAATGAATGTTGGCAATTTAATGTCTGATTTCTCTGCTTTTTCTAAATCCAGCTTGAACATCTGGATTCACATGTTAACCACTAAGCTCCATTATATAGATATAAAACAAAGCTGTATTATAAATGTACTTTGCACATTCTCAGTTTCAGGCATTGGCTCATATAATAGTTTCAGTCTTCAATATCTTCCCTTTATTCTTTTGTCTAAATCCAGAATTCATGATCTCTATATGAGCATATATGTATTTTTCTAGGGAGAAGACAATATTGTTTACCTGTAAAAATTTTCAGGGCAGAAGGAATGATAATTGAGCAGTTAGAAATGTGTTACTTTCACCTAAATCTACCATATCTGGTAGCTAAGTACAGTCTTCCATGAGCTGTGCCAAAGAGAGAGAGTCAGTTAGCATATTACTTATAGCCCTGAGAATATGATCACAAATGCCTGGATATTTCCATATCCCAGAGAAATATGGCTATACAGTAAAATGAACAAATGGAATGATAAATACATGTGTAATAAGAAATTAGTAGTAAGTCAGTGCTTAATTTGACTTAACTGAATAGCAACCTTGAAATTAGGAATGGCTTTGTGGTATAATTGAACTACAAGCAATTTTTTTCTTCATTTGGTTAATCCTGTTCATTTAAATATCATCTTGTTTCTTTACATCAGGAAAGATTTGTATTTTTTTTTAGTTTGCTTAGTATTCTTACTCTACCTGATGTGCTCTGATGAGTACAATAATCTCCCTCACTCAGTTTTTCTCCATCTGTCCCCCATCAGCTGACACATTATGATACGAGTCCCTGTTAGCCCTCTTTACTCTTTCTTTCTCTTTCCTTCTTTTCATTTGTTTTCTTTTCCTCCCAGTCCTCACCTTAATGATATGTGCATCAGTCCTCCTAGAATATTGTGCAAGAAAGTAAATCAGAATGGCAAGTGTATGGAAAAAAAAAACATGCAAGTGGAAGTGAAAAATAATTAAAGAGTGAAAGTCACTCAGTTGTGTCCAATTCTTTGAGATTCCATGGACTATCCTCCAGGCCAGAGTACTGGAGTGGGTAACCTTTCGCTTCTCCAGGGCTCTTTCTAACCTAGGGATCAAACCCAGGTCTCCTGCCTTGCAGGCAGATTCTTTAACAACTGAGCTATGAAAACATTTAAAGTTATACAATATATTCAATAAGAGGGGCTAACATGAGGAGAAGAAACCAGTTTGGCCCAGGTCATTCCAGAAAATAAAACTAGAACCAAGAGGCAGATTTGTGCTTACATCATGAGCAAAATTTTCCAACAATGTATTGTGCTGCCTAGTCAGGACAGAAATTTGCTGTCATATAAAACAGTGAACCACACCCAAGAAAAATAAATGTAAGAAGGCAAAATGGTCATCTGAGGAGGCCTTACAAATAGCTGAGAAAAGAAGAGAAGTGAAAGACAAAGAGAAAAAAAAAAAACATATATCCATCCAAAAGCAGAGTTCCAAAGCTTTCTTAAGTGAGCAGTGCAAAGAAATAGAGGAAAATAGTAGAATGGAAGAGGCTAAAGATCTCTTCAATAAAATTAGAGATACCAAGGGAAAATTTCATGCTACAATGGGCACAGTAAAGGAGAGAAATGGCACGAACCTAGCAGAAACAGAAGATATTAAGAAGATATGGCAAGAATACACAGAAGCACTATGCAAAAAAGGATCTTAGTGACCCAGCTAACCACGATGGTGTGATTGCTCACCCAGATCCACACATCCTGCAGTGTGAAGTCAATTTGGCCTTATAAAGCATTACTACAAATAAAGCTAGAGGAGGTGATGGAATTATAGTTGAGCTATTTCAAATCCTCAAAGATAATGCTGTTAAGTGCTGCACTCAATATGTCGGAGAATTTGCAAGACAGCAAAAGAGATACAGATGTATAGAACAGTCTTTTGGACTCTGTGGGAGAGGGAGAGGATGGGATGACTTGGGAGAATGGCATTGAAACATGTATAATATCATATATGAAAAGAATCACCAGTCCAGGTTCAATGCATGATACTGGATGCTTGGGGCTGGTGCACTGAGAGGACCCAGAGGGATGGTAAGGGGAGGGAGGAGAGAGGGGGAGTTCAGGATGGGGAACACGTATATACCTGTTGCAGATTCATGTTGATGTATGACAAAACCAATACAATATTGTAAAGTAATTAACTTCCAATTAAAATAAATAAATCATTAATTTTTTTTAAAAGAAAAACTCAGCAGTTGCCACAGACTTGAGAAAGGTTGGCTTTCATTCCAATCCCAAAGGAGGTCATTACCAAAGATTATTCAGACTATTGCACAATTGCACTCATTTCACATGCTAGCAAGGTAATGCTCAGAATCTTTTAAGCTAGACTTCAACAGTAGGTAAACCAAGAACTTCCAGATGTACAAAGGCAGAGGAACCAGAGATCAAATTGCCAGTGTCTGTTGAATCATAGAAAAAGCAAGGGAATTCCAGAAAAGTATCTAATTCTGTTTCATTGGCTACACTAAAACCTTTGACTGTGTAGATCACAACAAATTGTGAAAAAAATTTTAAAGATATGGGAATACCAGATAATCTTACTTGCCTCCTGAGAAATCTGTATGCAGGTCAAGAAGCAACTGCTAGAACTGGACATGGAACAATGGACTGGTTCAAAATTAGGAAAGGAGTATGCCAATACTGTATATTGTCACCCTACTTATTTAACTTCTTTGCAGAGTGCATCATGTAAAATGCTCCAATCCTTTTGCCACCTGAAATGAAGAGCCAACTCACTGGAAAACATGCTGATGCTGAGAAAGATTGAGGACAGGAGCAGAAGGGAGTGACAGGATGAGATGGTTGGATGGACTCAAATGGACATGAGTTTGAGCAAAGTCCAAGAGACAGTGAAGGACAGGGAAGCCTGGAGTTCTGCAGTCCATGGGTTTGCAAAGTGTTGGGTACAACTGAGTGACTGAACAATAATAACAACAAAAATAGTGAATCTGAGTATTCCAAGGATGTAAGAGATTAATACCTTGGGAATTAATCCTGGTTATTGTAGATGCTTTCATGTTAAAAATCAAACCCAGTACTCTGATTGAAACAAAGATACAAAACAAAGCTGCAGTGTCGTGTTTGTCTACAGGATTTTCCTCATTGTGGTAGTAACTGATTTGTCTACTCTTTTACACTACCCTTTTTTTCCAGTTAGTATTCTAATAGAAAACAGACAACTTGGCAATCAGTGTGGGCACATATTGAAACTGAAGGGGTATAAATATCTCATTACATTATTGTGGCAAAAGTGATTGGATTAGGTAAGAACAACCAGATTCCATCTCTAGACAGGCAATCAGTGAGAAGAAAAAAACCCTCCTTCTGCAGTGTGGTTGCTAAGTTAAAGGATCTGGTCTGTATCTGTCCAGTGGTTATTTTCCCTGATCAAATGTAGGAAAAGCTTGTGTAGTAGAAAAAATATGTTACTACACATAAGAATGAAGACAAATGATTTTTAAAAAGAGTTGAAAGTATATTGTTAAATTTCTTTGGATTCTGTCAGGTCTCTAGTCATTTTCATTCCTTTGTTTTCCAATTATGCCATTTAAGAAATGTTCTGGTGTGTGTGTGTGTGTGTGCATGTGCGCATGTCACTCTGTCATGTCTAACTCTTTGCGACCCCAGGGACTGTAGCCTGCCATGTTTGTCTAACCATGGAATTGTCCAGGCAAAAATATTGGAGTGTAGCCGTTCCCTTTTCCAGGGGATCTTCCCATCCCAGGAATTGAACCTGGGTCTCCTGCCAGTCTGAGCCACCAAAGAAGCCCTCTAACTGTCCTCCCATACTTTACCAAATCTAGTTTACCTTGTTGGTTCTAAATCCAAAATCTAGTCACATATTTATAACACTAATTACTTTGCACCGAAGAGGCATTAAAAATAACCAGGCTTACTGATTGAGTAAAAGACGCTGGCCAAGCATTTATGATAGTTTGCTCATAATGTTTAAAATGAAGATGATGTTCATTCTTTAAAATGAAGAAGGTGGTCCAGAAAACTGCAACTGTTAGTCCTTATAATAATGTTGCTTGATATAGTTATTACAAATAATGAATTAGATTCTTTAAAAAAAATTAAAAGAAATAACAACTTATCTCACACCTACCAATTCTAACTTTGCAAGTTTATTTTGGTATCTACTTGCCCTGCTTTGAGAAGTCAAATTGCCATGGGAATCAGACAGAACCGCATGAAAAGTGGTTGCTTTTACCAACAATTACCATGGGAAGAATCAGTTTGAAATTTAAAATGGGATATAAATTATTCACCACAATATTAACATTTTAAACAGTCTTTTTGCATCTTGTATCCTACTGAGATCCACAATGATCCTCTGAGGTAGGTAAGACTAGTTTCATTGTCCCCACTCTACAGATATTTATGTCCTTGAAAGTTGAATGAGTTGCCTAAGGTCAGGTAATATTTAATCTAGAAATAGATCCTGGAGTCCTCTCTCTCTTTCAGGGCTTCATCTATCCAATTCTGCTGTCTACTATTCAGAAAATAGATACTATCCTTAATAATACCCAGAAACTATGAAGGGATAGTGTATTTTGATATCACAGAATAGTTAAACTGGCATTAACCTAGATCTTAGCACATGTATTCATCTTTTCTGTTAAACACGCATGCACATACACACCTACTCATGAAGCATAAGTCCCACTTTATATTGAGTACATTAATAAATGTATTTCTTAGCGAGTTTTTCAAAAGTAATGGTAAACATAGTTCTCAGTGCAACATCTTAGAAAGGACCTTTCATTATAATTTTTTTCTTCTTTTACCAAACCATTAGCAATACTTCTGGTTTTACCTTCAGCATATCCCAAATCTGAAACTTTTACTTACAATGTACATGTGTGCTAAGTCACTTCAGTCATGTCTGACTCTCTGCGATCTTATGTACCATAGCCCACCAGGTTCCTCTGTCTATAGTATTCTCCAGACAAGAATACTGGAGTGGGTTACTTTGCCCCATCACCTTGACTCAAATTACCTTCCTTTCTCATCTGAGTCTCTGCAATCATCTCTTGTTTCCTTTCTTCTTATCTTCTCTTTCTAAATTCTATAAATATATTCTATATTCTAACTTTGCCTAAAAGTTAAAACACACACACACACACACACACACACACACACACACAAACTTCTAATTCCATGAATTAAATAGCTTCACTCATTGAGTACAAATTTAATCATTTTAGTAGATTCCCAACTCATTTAGAATAAAATGTACATCATTTGCCATGGAAGAGACTTGCAATGGGGTTCCATTGTCATCTACCCCCCTCCCTGCCCTTGTTTTCTGCTAATAATATGGCTATCTGAAAGTCTAGTGGGAAATAGTTACCTGGCTTCCTTTGTGCACCAGCGTAGGTATCAATACATATGACTTGGTAGTCACATCTGTAAATAGTATATGTGTGGTTGCTTTTTTCTTCTCATCAGTTAAAACCCAGATGTGGTAGATTAGGATATCACCCAATGGCAGGGTAATATGTGACAAAGAACTGAATTATTTATGAGCAGGACCACCTAAGAGCCTTAGGTTGCTCACCTCCAGAACATAACACTAGGGAGGAACCAATGTCTGCTCTGTCTGAGTTTATATATTCTGAAGTTTCCTAAATGCGAGCTTGGCCTGAACTTGCTAATGCCTTTTCCAGGGTCTATAGACTATGCAGTATTTCTCCTGCCTCTAAATCTGGCTCAGCTCTATCCCCATATCACTGTGACACTGAGACACTCTGTGTTCCCTGAGCTTTGAGAAATCCTTGTGGCTTTTTCACTTGTCCCCCTTTCCACCTTGAATGTTCTTTCCCCAAATCTTCACTTTCTTCATTCCTTATTTTATTGAGACCTTTATTCAAATATTCACTTCATAATATGTCCTTCCCTGACTACTCAATCTAAACAGCCTGATCTTTCTACTATTAAGTACATTCTCTCAATCTACTTTATTTTTTGGTCAAAAAACTTGCCCCTACTTTTATGGTGGTGGTGGCGGTTTAGTCCCTAAGTCATGTTCTGCTCTTGAGATCCCATGTTCTGTAGCTGCCAGGCTCTTTACCTTAAGTTATATATCTATACACCATTTTCTCTGTTATAAAGAAAGAGCTTTATGTAAGCAAGGGATTTGTCCTATTGATGCTTATATTGACCAGAATGACATTCATCTCATAGAAGCTCCTTTCCTTCAACTTAGTTATTGACTCTTAGTTCCTTGACTCTTATATTGAGCAACGTGTTGCAGAGCCAGAGATGAGCAGGAAGATAAAGAATCACATGAAGCTGAAACCTATATTGGGATTGCTTATATGGACACTCTTCCTTGACTCTTAAGATTGAGTTGAAAGTGGAAGTCTTTCAGTTGTGTGGACTCTTTGCGACCCCATGGGCTATACAGTCTATGGAATTCTCCAGGCCAGAATACTGGAGTGGGTAGTCTTTCCCTTCTCCAGGGGATCTTCCCAACCCAGAGATCAAACCCAGGTCTCCCGCATTGCAGGTGGATTCTTTACCAACTGAACTATCAGGGAAGCCCTAGAATTGGGTTAGGACCACCATTATTTGCTTCCCATTATATGAAGGAAATCCTACTCTTATCCCTGTATTGAAGTGAAAGTTACTCAGTCATGTCTGACTCTCTGTGACCCCATGGACTATACAATCCATGGAATTCTCCAGGCCAGAATACTGGAGACTTTCCCTTCTCTAGGGGATCTTCCTGGTGGATTAATTGCAACTTGTTAAGATTAATAACTTTACCAAAGACATCTAGTCTCTCAGAGCTTCAGCCCATTCTCTCACGTTCTCCCTCCAGCCTCCCCCCAAGCCCCAACCCAGGCCATGGAGCATTTTCTTAAACAGAAAGAATCTTTTTTTTGTTGTTGTTTTTCTTAAAGTAACATGCACCCTGAAATATCCAGTGTTTGTGGTCTGGTGTAATGGTCCTCATATTCCTCAGCCTCATATTTGCTCCAATCCATACAAAGGCAACTGGGTCACTGAAATTCTGTGCCTTTGTGGAACAAGGTAGTGTGAGAGATTAGTAATCAGTTGAAAAAGAAAATTTTGCATGAGTGCATACTGGGGGTTGGTTATCTGAACTCTTATTGAGAGATTCAAACTTGCATGATGTATATGTGAACAGGAGATTTCACTACACACAGGAGGACAGAAGGGTGTGGGGTCAGTTAACTCACTGCTGATTTCTGATTTTATAGTAGAAATGGGACCCTGAAGGAGGTCTGAGGTGGAGTCTGAGGTCTAACAGCAGCAGCATGGACTATGAAGAAGGGATATCTTTCCCAATTAACCTGAGAAAAACCGTACTTCCCAGATATAAACTACATTTAGCCTTGAGATTTACCTCTGTGTGAGAGCTTCTGGAAACAGATGCATAGTTACATCCTTCCTACCTAAGGAATTAGCATCAGATTATCCATGTCACTTGCTCTCTTGGCCCCTTGAGTGCTACCTTCCCTGATTATAACAGCAACAACAGCAGAAACAGTTAATGAATGTCTTAGTGAATCTAAATCTTTATTGAAGCAGCTAAAATCCATTTTGGTGACTGACTCTGGATCTTTGCAACCACCTCAAATCAGAATCATTAATATTTTCTATCCCACTGATTATTTTCTGAGTCTCTTGCAGGTCCCCTATACCTCCTCACATGTTCACCTCTACTCAGGTGATTGAATTACTAGTTGTTAATTGGAGTCAGAATGAAGTCAGCATGAACAGAATTCCATAAATGAAGACTATGATTAGGGGTTCCCTATAAATTAATTTGGGGCTTCCAAGGTAGCATTAATGGTAAAGAACCCGTCTGACATTGCAGCAGATGTAAGAAATGCTCCAAAAATTCTTATGTTGAGGTTCTGCTGC
This sequence comes from Capra hircus, assembly GCF_001704415.2. NCBI lineage: Eukaryota > Metazoa > Chordata > Mammalia > Artiodactyla > Bovidae > Capra > Capra hircus. The sequence goes on along the minus strand of NC_030831.1, from coordinate 16,202,003 downwards.
CAAAGTGTTGTGTTTAGATGAAGGACTCTAACAGAGGTAATTGAGGTTAAGTGAGGTCACAGGATCACAGGGCAGGAACCCTAATCTAAGAAGACTCATGTCCTTCTAAGAAGAGAATATGAGTCCCCATCTTTTGCATGCATGCACAGGCACAGAGAAAAAGTCATGTGAGGACACAGTGAGAAGGCAGCCATCTACATGTCATGAAAAGAGGTCTCACCAGAAACAAACCCTGTTGGCAACTTGATCTTGGATTTCTAGTCTCCATTACTGAGAAGATAGTAGACATAATGCTCATCTGAGTTAAATTAGCTTCAAGGTCTTTTCAAATAAGTCAGTTCTTCTCATCAGGTGGCCAAAGTATTGAAGTTTCAGCTTCAGCATCAGTCCTTCCAATAAATATTCAGAACTGATTTCATTTCACATGGACTGGTTAGATTTCCTTGCAGTCCAAGGGACTCTCAAGGGTCCATTCAAAAGCATCAGTTCTTTGGTGCTCAGCTTTCTTTATAGTCCAACTCTCACATCCATGCATGACCATTGGAAAAACCATAGTGTTGACTAGATGGACCTTTGCTGGCAAAGTAATGTCTCTGCTTTTTAACATGCTGTCTATGTGGGTCATAACTTTTCTTCCAAGGAGCAAGTGTCTTTTAATTTCATGGCTGCAGTCACCATCTGCAGTGATTTTGGAGTCCAGAAAAATAGTCTGTCACTGTTTCTACTGTTTCCCCATCTATTTGCCATGGAGTGATGGGACCAGAGGCCATAATCTTAGTTTTCTGAATATTGAGTTTTAAGCCAACTTTTTCACTCTCCTCTTTCACTTTCATCAAGAGGCTGTGAAAAAACTATCTTGGTCTTCAGAAATAAGTATTACTCTTTAATAGACTCATCTGTGGAATTAGCATGCTTGGAGCTGGTGCATGGGGATGACCCAGAGAGATGTTATGGGGAGGGAGGTGGGAAGGGGGGGTTCATGTTTGGGAACGCATGTAAAAATTAAAGATTTTAAAATTAAAAAAAAAAGAAATCTAAAATACTTTTTTTTTTCAGTTTTTAAATGTATTTCAGTGTGAGTAATGCACTTATATATGTTTACTACCAAAGACTGTTAAGATTGGGACTTTTCCCTTCCATGAGTTAGTGATGAAGAGTGCAAACACACCATTCCTACTATTTTTCTCAGCTAAGAATTTACTTTTTGATGCCATCAGCAACAACAACAGAATCAGCAGCTTTTTCCTTTAACAGTTGTCATTATAGCAAAACCAACCAAGTCAGGAAAGTGAGAAACAAAGCATACAAGTATTAGCTTTCTCCCAAGCTAGCTGCTATTTTATGCCCATGTGATGTGTTAACAATCTACAATAAAGCCCTGCAGTTTAATAATTTGAAAACAGTTAATAGTATTTTTTATTAAATCAGTGAAGCAAGAGGTTGAATCAGATTGTGAAATAAAATTTAAGGACAAACAAATTCCAAATGATGGTTAAATGTTTAATCAAAGCATTTCAGTGATGATATAAATGTCAAAACAAGAGATTTATGCACTCAAACCTTTAAAACATCAGGGTGTCTTATTATTTTTAATACTTTTCAAAAAAACATGTATTTTTTAATCAACAACTTCTATTACCTAACTTTATGGTTCATAAACTGTTATAGTTGTCAGAACATCTACACATTTCTCTTTCTATTCAACTAATAAAAATAAATGAGAAAATTGAAGATATTTTTTATTTTTGTGTTCGGTTATAATTGGAACTTTTTAAAAAAAATACTTTTTCTTTCTTTTACCTCCTCTCCCAAATGCTTTTCTGCATGTAGTGCATGTGAGATGGGTGTCGTCCTGGGATAGCATGTGACTTTAACATATGCTGATTTATTTCAGATCAAAATATTTTGCCTGGAATCAATAATCATCTATCTCCTTAGCTTCTTCTATAGATTTAATATAACAATATGATAGTATTTACATTGTTAGCAAAAGTTGCTTTTTGAAATCTTCTGCATATTTTTAAGTTTTATCCCTACTACAAACTTCTAGAGTAAATAGGACAGAAATTATTTACTTCAATGTGAATTTAAAAAAAGTGAGGTTCAGTAACTAGTTTAATATGCCTTAGCGTGTTCCTTACTGCTTTCTCCACTGTTGCATGCAACTGTTCACAACTAGTCTCTTTATTTCTTTTACACTTTTGGTCTGCCTTCAATTCATGAAAAAAGAGCTATGTAAAACCAAAAAGAACATGGCTATAATGCATATTAATGAATTCTCAATATTGTCTCTCACAACATCATCATTTCAGAAATTCTTCAACCATCACAGTTGCTTGTTTATTGAGCACCTAATGTGCGTTCTGAATAATATTGAGAACCTAAGTGTGTTCTTATCTATTGAGCACATATTGTGTGTTATGAGAGAAAGTACAAAATTTAAACATTTAAACACAATATTGAACACCTAGGTCTTGTCCCCTGATGGCTTAGGTTGCTAGAGGTGAAGCCTTTGAAATTGTGACTATATCAAATAAATCATTTGGCTCAATAATTTTCACATGAAGACCTTTTCATTACTACATAATTATATCAGCCACATTAATATAAAATATTTAAAGATATAAGACAATGTGACACCTTTCATCAGGGAATACAGATTTACCATATATATGTTCAGTTCAGTTCATTTCAGTCACTCAGTCATGTCTGACTCTTTGCAACCTCATGGCCTGCAGCATGCCAGGCCTCCCTGTCCATCACCAACTCCAAGTTTACTCGAGTCACGTTAATTGAGTTGGTAATGCCATCCAACCGTCTCATCCTCTGTCGTCCCCTTCTCCTCCCGCCTTCAATCTTTCCCAGCATCAGGGTCTTTTCAAATGAGTCAGTTATTTGCATCAGGTGCCCAAAGTATTGGAGTTTCACACAAATTACAATTGTCATAAAGTTGTTAGGTCATTATTGGCATATAAGAAAAAATTATTTGGATGGTGAGATATTTGAGCTTATCTTTGTTTATTTGGTTTAGATTTTCCTGCCAATTCATGTTTTAACCTGAGAGCCATTTTTCCATTCCACCTCACGTAGGACATACTTGTGTTAGGCTCACTCAAAGAAATTCAAGGGGAAACCTTCCCCACATTCTGGAGACAGGTGATTAGTTGAGCGTTGTTTTCATGGTCAGTAAGTGGCCTGGATAAGACTCTGAGGCTTCTGGTTAAATAACTAAAAATGGTAAAATACAGAATTGGAAAAGAAAATAAAATTACCTTTAAAAGATCATTTTACTTGCAATACAAGTGTACTTTGTTATAGACAGTTCTGCCATATTTATTATAGAGACATACATTGTCTTCCTGAAGTCTGAGTTAAAATTCAAAGTCTTGTAATATCATTCACTCAGGCATGGAATACTTAGTTTATCATAGTTGTGGTCCTTTTAGCTTACTTGAACCAACTGCTTGGAATGCTTATTTGCTGAAGGAATTATTTAAATTTTATCGCCTAGCTTCTGCACACACTGGGACTTTATGCATAGAAAATGATCCATGGTAGACTGAGATAGACAGCTTTTATAACTGTGTCAGTTTAAGGAATTCCTCTAAATAAGCTGTGTAGAAATAGCCACATAAGAAGAGATATCTTCTGTTAAGGTTTCAAGCATAGTAAGTATATTCCACCTGACTTTTTCTTCAGGTTAAAAATGGACAATTTAGGAATTTCTGACATTGTCCAAGCCACTGTGGTTTAAACCCTAATGTGTTCTGAATGTCTTATGTTTCACTGGCTTAAATGACTCCCCTGCTTTGACCACTTAATATGCAAGTCTGAAAATAAGACTGTGATTCTGTTCGCTCTCCTTGGCCATTCCCTTTTATTGGACTCACACATGGTTCAAGTGTTTCATTTTCAGTATCACACAAGCTCTGAACCCTCATCAAAACTGTGAGTATCTAACAGGTTTACTGGTATTTGCCTATAATCATCTTTCAGATAAACTGCCATCACAGTCTTAATCTATCTTTGACTGCCCTAATTGTTCCCATGTTACCTGCACGTCTTTCACTACTTGAAAAGTTTTGTTATGATTTTAAATTTATTCATCAGCAATTGTGAATGTGTGTAAAGTTATACACATGAAAAACCTTATTTGAGCACATCATCATGAAAGCAAGCCATAAAACTCCAAATGTTGAATCTGAGCCTACTGCTAAACAATCTACCTTTATCTCAGTTGGAGGAAAAATTAAAAATATGTAGCATCTACACTATTATAAAAGCAATTACAGTGATAATCAATTATACAAATATTGTATTGATTTGATATTCAACGAGCAGATGTTTGGAAATATCTATAAGTGGCATGATGTAAACACATATTCAAGTCTGCTGAAAGAGATAATGTTATTCTCAGATAATCTATTTTGTTAATAATGCTTTTATACACATTTCCTGCCATGCACAGTCCAGAGAGCAAGCAGAAAATCAGAAATACATCAGTTCTGCAGTTGCTTCTATGAGATTCTACTAGACATGAAATCATCCTACTATATTCCTTTTGATCTGTTAATTACCTTCAAAGACCTAGAAAACAAAAGAGGAGGTAAGTAAAAATTAACAGTCAGCTTCCACGTCATAGAAAAAATACAAATTTAATGTGCTGATTTATCTTGTCTTCATTTGTCTTCTGGCCCAGAACGACAATTGCTGTTCCAAATACTCTATAGCTGTAATCTGTTCTTTTCTGAATTATATTTTCCATGAAATTTTGCAAAGACAGTGGAGGAAAAGTTTATGATTATCTCCTTGGCAGCTACAAAGATTATTCCCGTTTTGTCCTTGTTGAATAAAAATTTTAAAGTACAGAATTGGCACTTGAAGATTGACTGGATTCTAAATGAAATTTCTGATAGTGATACAAAACTAGAGGGAGCAGAGCACCATTAAAGAAGAGAAATACAAGCCTGAAAATCAGAAAGCAATTAGCAAGCTCCACTGACAACACTTTGATGGCCTGAATTGCTTCCAGAAAGATAAGAGTATATTGTTTAAAAAAACAATGAAATCCCACATGCACATTCATAGAATTATTTCACATTCATATGCAAACCACAGGGCCTAAATTCTCTGAACATACTAACATGTATCAACAAGGGTGCATTATGTTTGTTACTGGCATATTTGGGTGTGTAAAAGGCACTGATAGTAAATATGTGAGCTACAGACCTATGTATCTCATAAGGTCCCTAGAAATTGTGGTTAAACTTTACAGTTTGGTAAAGGCCACTGACAAGCAGCATATGCATAGCTTCTACTAGATCTCTCAAGAGATATAAATTAGTTTGTACTGACAACAGAAACAGAAGGAAAAGGAAAACCTGTTAGCAGTTTTTTGCCCCTTTCAAGTTGATAGTCTTTATGGGTCAGTAGAATGTATCCATATAGGTTTTAAAAAAGTTATGAAAAACCTAGACAGTGCATTAAAAAGCAAAGATATCACTTTGCTGACTAAGGTCAGTATAGTCAAAGCTAGGTGTTTCCAGTAGTGATGTATGGATCTAAGAGTAGGACCATAAAGAAGACAGAGTGCCAAAGAAGAAAGCATTTGAATTGTGGCGATGGAGAAGACTCATGAGAGTCTCTTAGAGTTCAAGTAGATCTAGTCAGTCAATCCTAAAGGAAATCAAACCTGTATATTCATTGGAATGAAGTTCCAATACTTTGGCCACCTAATACAAAGAGCCAACTCATGTGAAAAACCCAGATGCTGGGAAAGATTGAAGGTAAAATGAGAAAAGGATGATAGAGGATTAGATAGTTGGGTGGCATCACCGACTCAAGAGTCGTCAATTTGAGCAAACTCTGGGAAATAGTAAAGGACAGATAAGCCTGCCATGCTTCAGTTCATGGAGTTAAAAACAACTGGACACAATTTAGTGACAACAACAACGATGTCTAATAATATGGTACTCGCACAAAGACAGACATATACATCAATGGAACAAAATAGAAAGCCCAGAGATAAATCCATACACATATGGACACCTTATCTTTGACAAAGGAGGCAAAAATATAAAATGGAGTAAAGACAATCTCTTTAACAAGTGGTTCTGGGAAAACTGGTCAACCACTTGTAAAAGAATGAAACTAGATTACTTTCTAACACCGCACACAAAAATAAACTCAAAATGGATTAAAGATCTAAATGTAAGACAGAAACTATAAAACTCCTAGAGGAGAACATAGGCAAAACACTCTCCGACATAAATCACAGCAGGATCCTCTATGATCCACCTCCCAGAATTCTGGAAATAAAAGCAAAAATAAACAAATGGGATCTAATTAAAATTAAAAGCTTCTACACAACAAAGGAAAATATAAGCAAGGTGAAAAGACAGCCTTCTGAATGGGAGAAAATAATAGCAAATGAAGCAACTGACAAACAACTAATCTCAAAAATATACGAGCAACTTATGCAGCTCAATTCCAGAAAAATAAACGACCCAATCAAAAAATGGGCCAAAGAACTAAATAGACATTTCTCCAAAGAAGACATACGGATGGCTAACAAACACATGAAAAGATGCTCAACATCACTCATTATTAGAGAAATGCAAATCAAAACCACAATGAGGTACCACTTCACACCAGTCAGAATGGCTGTGATCCAAAAATCTGCAAGCAATAAATGCTGGAGAGGGTGAGGAGAAAAGGGAACCCTCCTACACTGTTGGTGGGAATGCAAACTAGTACAGCCACTATGGAGAACAATGTGAAGATTTCTTAAAAAATTGCAAATAGAACTACCTTATGACCCAGCAATCCCACTGCTGGGCATACACACTGAGGAAACCAGAACAGAAAGAGACACATGTACCCCAATGTTCATCGCAGCACTGTTTATAATAGCCAGGACATGGAAACAACCTAGATGTCCATCAGCAGAAGAATGGATAAGAAAGCCGTGGTACATATACACAATGGAGTATTACTCAGCCGTTAAAAAGAATTCATTTGAATCAGTTCTGATGAGATGGATGAAACTGGAGCCGATTATACAGAGTGAAGTAAGCCAGAAAGAAAAACACCAATACAGTATACTAACACATATATATGGAATTTAGAAAGATGGCAATGTCGACCCTGTATGCAAGACAGGAAAAAAGACACAGATGTATATAATGGACTTTTGGACTCAGAGGGAGAGGGAGAGGGTGGGATGATTTGGGAGAATGGCATTCTAACATGTATACTATCATGTAAGAATTGAATCGCCAGTCTATGTCTGACGCAGGATACAGCATGCTTGGGGCTGGTGCATGGGGATGACCCAGAGAGATGTTATGGGGAGGGAGGTGGGAGAGGGGTTCATGTTTGGGAACACATGTAAGAATTAAAGATTTTAAAATTAAAAAAAAAATAAAAAAACTAAACGACCAAAAAAATAAAATTAAATTAAAATATAAATAAAATGGTCTAATAAAGTGTTACTTTGAGGACTCAAGAAAAAAAAAAGAAAAATATAACGTTGGAAGCAGAAAGTTAAAACAGTCATAATCTGGTCCTATGCATATGATTATAATATGTTAAAATTAAAAATTCCTACCCTTTTCTCTTTTATCTAATGAGGAAAATCTACCTCCCATTGTGATAATCACTTTCCTTTATAATTTAGTATTAACTCATCATTCTGATTCCAATTAAGCCCTTTTCTTCAACAAATGAAGTCAGTACTCTAAATTTCCATCTCTTCCATTCATTTATGCCATGTTTATGTCTATATATAAATTTTTTACAATTTTTCAAGGCCCATGTCTTGGACTACTGCTCTGGGCTCACACTGTCCACAAACACCACATTCCTCATTGATGATATAAGCTCCATTGCCTCATTTTCTACTCCAGGGTTAATGTTAGATATTTTGGGAGTACAACAGTATTGAAGAGATAATCATTAAAAAAAAAAAAAGGAAAAAAATCCAGGAATATTTGGCATCAATCATCTTATCTATCAGAGCTTCCCTGATAGCTCAATTGGTAAAGAACCCACCTCCGAGGCAGGAGACCCTGGTTCGATTCCTGGGTTGGGAAGATCCCCTGGAGAAGAGATAGGCTACCCACTCCAATATTCCTGGGCTTCCCTTCTGGCTCCACTGGTAAATAATCAGCCTGCAATATGGGAGACCTGGTTCAATCCCTGGGTTGGGAAGATCCCCTGGAGAAGGGGAAGGCTATCCACTCCAATATTCTGGCCTGGAGAATTCCCTGGAATGTATAGTCCAAGGGGTCACAAAGAGTCAGGTATGACTTTCACTTTCACACTTTAATCATATCTAATTTCCATTTATAGAAGAAATTTAAGATCAGAGAATTTTGTGACCTTCTGAATCAGAAGAAATCACTCCTGATATGTGAAACCACCTGTTCCCTGCCCTGCTGCTTTTAGGAAACACCAACATTGATGTTAGCACCATGCATGATCTAATCATTCAGTTTTGGAGTGAACTTCCTGACTCATCAGTACTATGAACTCTTGACTTGGGCTGGACTCAGTAACTGTAGCTACCACTTACCCTTGTTTTTGTTCCTGAATCCTGAGACTTAAGTTCTAATTTTTAATTCATTGTGCAAACTGCAAAATTAACTCTCTAAAAACCTCTCTTTTATTTCTGTGCAGGTTTCTCACAAATTTATACTGCCTAACTTGACTTTTCTTGAATCCTTTATATCTGTTTTGGTTTTGGCTTTGCTTTGCTTCAGATCACATAAGTTTACAGCCTATGACCTTATGCCTTTCACAGTACCTGAGAGTGCTTGGTAGCGTAGATTTTTACAAAATGTTTTGTTTCATTGATGACTATGACTTTTGAAATCATATCCATCTCTAATTCCAGCTGAAGCCATACCAATCTTTCTTCCATGGAAGATAACTCCATGAGACATTGAAAAGTAGTTCCGGGTGTGCAAATGGTCTCCAGTTGGGATTTGGTATCCAATAACTGGCATTAAAGAACTGGACATGGAACAACAGACTGGTTCCAAATAGTGAAAGGAATACGTCAAGGCTGTATATTGTCACCCTGCTTACTTAACTTATATGCAGAGTACATCATGAGAAACGCTGGACTGGAAGAAACACAAGCTGGAATCAAGATTGCCGGGAGAAATATCAATAACCTCAGATATGCAGATGACACCATCCTTATGGCAGAAAGTGAAGAGGAACTAAAAAGCCTCTTGATGAAAGTAAAAATGGAGAGTGAAAAAGTTGGCTTAAAGCTCAACATTCAGAAAACGAAGATCATGGCATCTGGTCCCATCACTTCATGGGAAACAGATAGCGAAACAGTAGTAAGAGTGTCAGACTTTATTTTTCTGGGCTCCAAAATCACTGCAGATGGTGACTGCAGCCATGAAATTAAAAGGCGCTTACTCCTTGGAAGAAAAGTTATGATCAACCTAGATAGCATATTCAAAAGCAGAGACATAACTTTGCCGACTAAGGTCCGTCTAGTCAAGGCTATGGTTTTTCCTGTGATCATGTATGGATGTGAGAGTTGGACTGTGAAGAAAGTGAGTGCTGAAGAATTGATGCTTTTAAACTGTGGTGTTGGAGAAGACTCTTGAGAGTCCCTTGGACTGCAAGGAGATCCAACCAGTCCATTTTGAAGGAGATCAGCCCTGGGATTTCTTTGGAAGGAATGATGTTAAAGCTGAAACTCCAGTACTTTGGCCACCTCATGCAAAGAGTTGATTCATTGGAAAAGACTCTGATGCTGGAAGAGATTGGGGGCAGGAGGAGAAGGGGACGACCGAGGATGAGATGGCTGGATGGCATCACTGACTCGATGGATGTGAGTCTGAGTGAACTCTGGGAGTTGATGATGGACAGGGAGGCTTGGCGTGCTGCGATTCATGGGGTGGCAAAAGCTTTGTGTCATGAGCTCCCCTTCAGAATCTGGGTACTGACATACCCACCATGTGAGGAAGTTGTACAAACCTTGTAACAAATATTATATAATGGAAATATATCCAGAGTCTCCACGTTAGTTATGCAAATGCTTACTTCAGACCATTTGCTGCAGATTCATGACCTCTTATTCTTTCTCTCTCAACTCATATTTATGACCTCTTGAGAGTTTTTACACTGGATAAAGAAGAAAAACTAAAAAAGCAGGGCTGGTTCAGGAGTGAGTTGTTTTGCTATCTTGGAAACAGTTGCACCATAGCCACATGCAGGATCAATCATTAGAATGTAAAGATGAGGAGAATTCTAGCAGTGGGCAGAAATTCAAATATTAAAACTGGCTGGGAACTCTATATGAAGGGAGACATGACTGAGGGGAAAATATATAAAAACCCATCAATCAGGGGCCTGGAAAACGTAGGATTTGAAAATCCAAGACAGTAAGATCTTGGGAAGAGGCATGTGAGTACACTTCTGGGACTGAGCAATTGTATGCCAATCTTCTCTCAAGATAATTGCTCCTTGGAAGAAAAGCTATGACCAACCTAGTCAGCATGTAAAAAGCAGAGACATTACTTTGCCAACAAAGGTCCATCTAGTCAAAGCTATGGTTTTTCCAGTAGTCACGTATGGATGTGAGAGTTGGACTATAAAGAAAGCTGAGCACCAAATAATTGATGTTTTTGAATTGTGGTGTTGGAGAAGCCTCTTGAGAGTCCCTTGGACTGCAAGAAGATCCAACCAGTCAATCCTAAAGGAAATCAGTACTGGATGTTCATTGGAAGGACTGGTGCTGAAGCTGAAACTCCAATACTTTGGCCACCTGATGTGAAGAACTGACTCACTGGAAAAGACCCTGATGCTGGGAAAGATTAAAGACAGGATGAGAAGGGGATGACAGAGTATGAGATGACTGGATGGCATCACCGACTCAATGTACATGAGTTTAAGTGAGCTCTGGAGTTAATGATGGACAGGGAAGCCTGGCATTCTACAGTCCGCAAAGTTGCAGAGTCAGACAAGGCTGAGTGACTGGACTGACTGACCTCTTCTCTCATTTCAGTTCCCACAAGAAATCAACCACTGCGTGGGAGTTTAAATCACTACATGAATATATGGCTTGTCTACTGGGCATTGTTTAGAACTGTCCTCAGCTTCTGCAAGTATTTGCACAATGAATTCTTAGATGAAATAACAATAGTTTTAAAGATAGATACTCTAAATGGATTCACATACAGATTTCATATCAGCAAGCTGATCTGGCTACCACTGTTGCTGAATATTGTGCAGTCAGCCACAGAAATCAGATGATACCTATTCACAGTACTCCCCTTGAGAAGGGGGAGATTTCTATCTGGCAAGTTGATTACATGATATTTCTTCCACCTTCCAGGGGATAGAAATTCATTGCTACTGTAGTTTTTCTCTCCTCGGGGCATGAATTTCCTTTCCCTGTTGAATATTCTTATGCTGGCACTACTTTTGAAGGCCAATAGAACAACTGGTTTACTGAGAATGAATCCTTTGAGAATTTTTTTTTAAAGAAACCCATTTTACAATGAATGTTGTGTGATGGTCCCAACCTTGCAGGGTCATTTGAAGATTGGAGATAATTTAAAATGTCTGAGAAACCTTTATGCAGTGCAAGAAGCAACAGTTAGGACTGGACAAGTAACAACAAACTGGTTCAAAGTTCAGAAAGAAGTGCAGCAAGGCTGTATATTGCAACCCTATATGTTTAAATTATATGCAGAGTATATCATGCAAAATGCTGGGCTGGATGAATTACAAGCTGGAATCAAGATTGCCAGGAGAAATACCAACAACCTTATATGTGCAGCTGATACCACTTTAACAGCAGAAAGTGAAACGGCACTAAAGAGTCTCTTAATGAAAGTAAAAGAGGAGAGAGACAAAGCTGGCTTAAAACTCAATATTCAAAAAATAAAGATCATGGTCATCTGGTCCTATCACTTCATGGCATATAGATGGGGAAAATGTGGAAACAGTGTCAGATTTCATTTTCTTGGACTCCAAAATCAATGTGGACTGTGATGGCAGGTACTAAATTAAAAGACCCTTGCTCCTTGGAAGAACAGTTATGACAAAACTAGACTGTATTACAAAGCAGAAACATCCAACAAAGGTCTATATCAGCAAAGCTATGGTTTTTCCTGTGACAATGTATGGATGTGAGAGTTGGACCAGAAAGAAGGCTGAATCCTAATGCTTTTGAACTATGGTGTTGGCAAAGCCTCTTGAGAGTCCCTTGGACTGCAAGGAGATCAAACCAGTTCTAAAGCAAATCAACCTTGAATATTCACTGGAAATATTCATGTTGAAGCTGAAGCTCCAGTACTCTGACCACCTGATGTGAAGAGCTGATTCACTGGAAAAGACATTGATGTTGGGAAAGATTGAGGGCAAGAGCATAAGGGCATGACAAAGGATGAGACAGTTGGAAGTCATCACTGATTCAACGGACATGACTTTGAGAAAACTCAGGGAGATAGTGAAGGATGAGGAAGCCTGGCATGCTACAGTTCATGGGGTCACAAAGAGTTGGACACAACTTAGTGACTGAACAGCACCAACCAAAATGTCACCTAACTTTCAGTGAAAACACAACATTTTGAGTTCTCACAATAAATATAATGACTGAAATTGCTATTTTTTAGGCTTTGCTTTAGGGAATATTTTAAAAGTATAAAAGTGATATAAAGGAACTTAATATACACAACTAGCTTAAGTTGTGTATATTAGTAATTATAAAAGCTAGATATAAATAAAATATCTGATTTCAGCATCTAATCTTTTTTATGCTACATTTTCCCTCACAATATTATGTCACTGAAACAGATGACACATCACATCCAGCTGTTCAACAGTTGCCCAGCTGTTAATATACATATACCTGAAGAGCCTTTTAACATTTAGTTCAGTTGAGTTCAGTCACTCAGTCGTGTCCAACTCTTTGTGACCCCATGAATTGCGGCACGCCAGGCCTCCCTGTCCATCACCAACTCCCGGAGTTCACTCAAACTCACGTCCATCGAGTCAGTAATGCCATCCAGCCATCTCATCCTCGGTCGTCCCCTTCTCCTCCTGCCCCCAATCCGTCCCAGCATCAGTCTTTTCCAATGAGTCAGCTCTTCGCATGAGGTGGCCAAAGTTCTGGAGTTTCAGCTTCAGCATCATTCCTTTCAAAGAAATCCCAGGTCTAATCTCTTTCAGAATGGACTGGTTGGATCTCCTTGCAGTCAAAGGGACTCTCAAGAGTCTTTTAACTTTAGAGGATATTAATAATTAGACGTCTTTGATAAAACAATAGAAATTTTTGTCTATTGAGAGTGGAACTGATAATGTTTTAAATCAAAATTCACTATAATAACTCAGTTCACTGATGGACAATTTCAATGTCAATGCTATAGGTAAACTCACGTCTGCCCAGAAGTTTCAATTGGATAAATTAGAGTATGGCAATTTCAATAAAGCATGGTACATTAAAGTAAATCCAGAAGAAGGATGTCTACGTTAATTTACAGGGCCAGACTCTTATTCAATTCTGTCATCCAGAATTTAACCATATACCTAAGATGTTATGATTGATTTCTGAGTGCACAGTAATGTAAGAATTTAGATTTATGCTCATGTGCTCTTGCTCAGTCACTTTATTCCTGTCTAACTCTTTGTGAACATATGGACTTTAGCTCACCAGGCTCCTCTTTTCATGCGATTCTCCAGGAAAGAATACTGAAGTGTGTTGCTATGCCCTCCTCCAGGGGATCTTCCTGACCCAGGGACCATACCCATGTATCCTGCATCTCCTATCTTGTAGATGGATTCTTTACCACTGAGCCAACTATTTGTTATTGTGTACTTTAAGAATTTCTTCTTGTCCCTCCTCCCAGTTTTGGAGGATGCTCAGGCCATTACTCACTGTAGTTAAGTTAAAAGGTATATGAAGAAGAACAATACATTCATGTGTGGTAAACGTCAATATTAAATATAGGTCATAGAAGATGGAGCACTTTTAATCAGAAACTTGAATTCAAAGCTAACATAGTAACAGTGAATATAAAATAGTGTTACAATGCCTAAAGACTTGAGTTGTTCCCAACTGACTAGATTAATTTTCCAGGCCCCTTCAGTTGTCTAAATTTTCTTTTATATTTCAGGATCCTGATCAATAGAGGGCCCTTCTCTTAAATATATAAGCAACAAGGTGAAAAAAGTCATTAAATTAATATTTATTTTGCAACATAAAAGAGTCAGAGTTATCTACAAACAGTGTAATTAATTGGGATTAATTTCGTGTGCAAATTTTGTCATTGAAGGTGTTGATGGAGTAATACATCAAAGGGACTTCACCTCTGTAAAAATCAATGCTAACATAACTTTGATTACTGTTCTTTTGGATGTCACATATAGCACTAATCAGTCATGGTTTGTAGCAAACATCTTAGAGAGCAAATATAATTTGCTTTTTTATTGATATTTTTTAAGATGAGAGATAATACTCCTTCATGGGATAAACAATTCTCTAAAAGAACACAGTCTCCTAGGGGTAGCAGTGGAAACTGATGAGGCATGTGGGAATGGCGGAAAGGAAATTACAGAAGTGTGAAAAAATTCTTCACACTACCAATTCTGTTTTTAAGGTATAGATGTTGTGGTACATTTATAGAAAATCCAGAGCACTTCAATTCTATAGAAGAGCACCATTTTGTAGTAACCAAAGGAAAAAATAACCTAACTTCATGGTAACAGACTTCAAATAATTCTTGTCTCTACTTCCCCTAAGTATCAGGTCTTCTATTGTATCAATTATGACCACAATAACACAAGCAGAGGTTAAATTCTAGTTGGTTTTATCTTGAGTTGACCTTTAATGATCCACTGTCTACTAAAAATATGAACATTAAAATTTCTTTCTTAGGTAGTTGTCATTTCAACATTTCTCTCTCTCTCTCTCTCTCTCTCTCTCTCTCTCTCTCTCTATATATATATATATATATATATATATATATATATAACTGTTTTGTGTCTTTACATATATATATATATATGTATATAGGTGAATCACCTTGTTGTAAACTTGAAACTAAAACTATATTATAAATCATCTGTATTTCAATTTAAAAATTATATTGGTACAAAATCATATTAAAACTAATTTATCAGTTATTAGAGAAAATTTACTGAGGAGAGATAATAAATTCAAGATAAATATGGTAGCATATGACTGATTGCATTTTAAAGAAAATGAAAAATTTCAATGTAAAGAATAGACTGTTGCAGCCTGAAACTGATATAACTAATACTCTATAGGGTACAAAAGAGATGATTTCCATGAGCAGGGAGGGATTGAGGCCAGGGAATAGAGGTGTATGTGCAGGCATTTCAGAAAAATGATAAAGCAAAAGCAAAGTCTAAGAGAATGGGTATTTTTATACTGGATGTATTCTTTTCCATACTTTTCATTTCATATGCTTTCAAGTAATTTTAATTTAGAAGGCCCAAGTTTCTAAATTTAGTGATTAGACCAATGCTAAAGAGCTATAGTTTTTCTAGTAGCCATGTATGGATGTGAGAGTTGGACCATAAAGAAAGCTGAACACTGAAGAATTGATGAATTTGAAATATGGTGTTGAAGAAGATTGTTAAGAGTCCCTTGGACTGCGAGGAGATCCAACCAGTCCATACTAAAGGAAATCAGTCCTCAATATTCTTTGGAAGGACTGATGCTGAAGCTGAAACTCCAATACTTCGACCACCTGATGCAAAGAAATGACTAATTGGAAAAGACCCTGAAGCTGGGAAAAATTGAAGTCAGGAGGAGAAGGGGATGACAGAGGAAGAGATGGTTGGATGGCATCACCGACTTAATAGACATGAGCTTGAGTAAGCTCTAGGAGTTGGTTATGGACAGGGAAGCCTGGCGTGCTGCAGTCCATGTGGTGGCAAAGAGTCACATATGACTGACTGAACTGAACTGAAAGAGCATGTTAGAAAAAACAAAAGCAGGTGCTTTACGTAAAGCAGTCATGTTAAATGTTTTAGCAACGGAATATCAAATTTCCTCTGATTTTTACTTAAGTCATCCATACTGCAGGTAGACAAAATTCAGTGATGTTTACAGCCATTATGTTATAAGTCTTCTTCCTCCATCCCAAACCATTCCACTCTTATTCCATAAATGTATGAAATAAGCTCTCACTTCTATAACCTCAGTTTTGGCTCAGATGAAATTGTGTTTGAACTTGGTCTTTCCAGTATTAAAGTTTAGTGTTCTGCTTTGAGTTTATGCTTCATTAGTGCCTCTGGTTCTTTTATTCTAGGTTGCATTTACTGAAATGCAGATTTCATTAAATTCAAAGCCTATCTATACATTGATCAGGGCAGCACCACTGAGAGGGGTAAATACTCCATGGAGGCACCACAGAGTTTCATAATACTCTTTTTTGTGTTTGTTTCCTTAGTTTATTTATTTATTTTTAATTTAAATTTATTTATTTTAATTGGAGGTTAATTACTTTACAATATTGTATTGGTTTTGCCATACATCAACATGAACCTGCCACAGGTGTACATGTGTTCCCCATCCTGAATTCCCCTCCCACCTCCCTCCCTGTACCATCCCTCTGGGTCATCCCAGTGCACTAGCCCCAAACATCCTGTATCCTACATCGAACCTGGACTGATGATTCATTTCTTATATGATATTATACATGTTTCAATGCCATTCTCCCAAATCATCCCACCCTCTTCCTCTCCCACAGAGTATAAAAGACTGTTCTATACATCTATGTCTCTTGCTGTCTTGCTTTTATGTCAAATAATGTTTGTTCTTTTAGCTTGGGAGCATAAGAAAAGAAATTGAATGTTAAAGGATGAAGAACATTATTTCTTAACATTTGTTTTTTTCTAATATATATATTTGGCCAAACCCCATTATACCTGGGACTTTAGTTCCCTAACCAGGGATGGAACCAATGCTTCCTGCCTTGGAAGTTCAGTTCAGTCATTTACTTAGTTGTGTCCCACTCTTTGCAACCCCATGGACTACAGCCAGTCTTCCCTGTCCATCACCAACCCCTGGAGGTTGCTCAAACTCACGTCCATAGAGTTGGTGAGGCTATTGAGCCATCTCATCATCTGTCATCTCCTTCTCCTCCTGCCTTCAACTTTCCCACAATCAGGGTCTTTTACAATGAGTCAGTTCTTCGCATGCTGTTGCCAAATATTAGAGGTTCAGCTTCAGTATCAGTCCTTCCAAAGAATATTCAGTGGAGTTCAGTTCCATCAGTCAGTCATGTCTGGCTCTTTGTGACCCCATGAATCACAGCACGCCAGGCCTCCCTGTCCATCACCAATTCCTGGAGTTCACTCGGACTCACGTCCATCGAGTCCGTGATGCCATCCAGCCATCTCATCCTCTGTTATCCACTTCTCCTCCTGCCCCCAATCCCTACCAGCATCAGAGTCTTTTCCAATGAGTCAACTCTTCACATGATGTTTCAGCTTTAACATCATTCCTTCAAAAGAAATCCCAGGGCTGATCTCCTTCAGAATGGAATGGTTGGATCTCCTTCAGAATGGACTGGTTGGATCTCCTGGCAGTCCAAGAGACTCTCAAGAGTCTTCTCCAACACCACAGTTCAAAAGCATCAATTCTTTGGCGCTCAGCCTTCTTCACAGTCCAACTCTCACATCCATACATGACCACAGGATAAACCATAGCCTTGACTAGATGGACCTTAGTCAGCAAAGTAATGTCTCTGCTTTTGAATATACTATGTAGGTTGGTCATAACTTTTCTACCAAGGAGTAAGCGTCTTTTAATTTCATGGCTGCAATCACCATCTGCAGTGATTTTGGAGCCCCAAAATAAACTCTGACACTGTTTCCACTGTTTCCCCATCTATTTTCATGAAGTGGTGGGACCAGATGCCATGATCTTCGTTTTCTGAATGTTGAGTTTTAAGCCAACTTTTTCAATCTCTTCTTTCACTTTCACCTTCTTCTTTTTTTTTTTTCCTAAATTTTTATTTTTACTTTATTTTACTTTACAATACTGTATTGGTTTTGCCATACATTGACATGAATCTGCCATGGGTGTACATGAGTTCCCAACCCTGAACCCCTCTCCCACCTTCCACCCCATATCATCTCTCTGGATCATCCCCATGCACCAGCCCCAAGCATCCTGTATCCTGTATTGAACATAGACAATTCGTTTCTTACATGATAGTATACATGTTTCAGTGCCATTCTCCCACATCATCCCATCCTCTCCCTCTCTCTCAGAGTCCAAAAGTCTGTTCTATACATCTGTGTCTCTTTTCCTGTCTTGCATACAGGGTTATAATTACCATCTTTCTAAATTCCTTATATGTGTGTTAGTATACTGCATTGGTGTTTTTCATTCTGGCTTACTTCACTCTGTATAATCGGCTCCAGTTTCATCCATCTCATTAGAACGGATTCAAATGTATTCTTTTTAATGGCTGAGTAATACTCCATTGTGTATATGCACCACTGCTTTCTTATCCATTCATCTGCTGATGGACATCTAGGTTGTTTCCATGTCCTGGCTATTATAAACAGTGCTGCGATGAACATCGTGGTACATGTGTCTCTTTCTGTTCTGGTTTCCTCAGTGTGTATGCCCAGCAGTGGGATTTCTGGGTCATTAGGCAATTCTATTTGAAATTTTTTAAGGACTCTTCACACTGTTCTCCATAGTGGCTGTACTAGTTTGCATTCCCACCAACAGTGTAGGAGGGTTCCCTTTTCTCCACACCCTCTCCAGCATTTATTGCTTATAGACTTTTGGATCACTGCCATTCTGACTGGTGTGAAATGGTACCTCATTGTGGTCTTGATTTGCATTTCTCTAATAATGAGTGATGTTGAGCATCTTTCCATGTGTTTGTTAGCCATCCGTATGTCTTCTTTGGAGAAATGTCTATTTAGGTCTTTGGTCCGTTTTTTGATTGGGTCATTTATTTTTGTGGAATTGAGTTGCATAAGTTGCTTGTATATTTTTGAGATTAGTTGTTTGTCAGTTGCTTCATTTGCTATTATTTTCTCCCATTCAGAAGGCTGTCTTTTCACCTTGCTTATAGTTTCCATTGTTATGCAGAAGCTTTTAATTTTAATTAGATCCCATTTGTTTATTTTTGCTTTTATTTCCAGTATTCTAGGAGGTGGATCATAGAGGATCCTGCTGTGATTTATGTCGGAGAGTGTTTTGCCTATGTTCTTCTCTAGCAGTTTCATAGTTTCTGGTCTGACATTTAGATCTTTAATCCATTTTGAGTTTTTTTGTGTGTGTGCAGTGTTAGAAAGTAATCTAGTTTCATTCTTTTACAAGTGGTTGACCAGTTTTCCCAGCACCACTTGTTAAAGAGATGGTCTTTAATCCATTGTATATTTTTGCCTCCTTTGTCGAAGATAAGATGTCCATAGGTGTGTGGATTTATCTCTGGGCTTTCTATTTTGTTCCATTGATCTATATTTCTGTCTTTGTGCCAGTACCATACTGTCTTGATGACTGTGGCTTTGTAGTAGAGCCTGAAGTCAGGCAAGTTGATTCCTCCAGTTCCATTCTTCTTTCTCAAGATTGCTTTGGCTATTCAAGGTTTTTTTGTATTTCCATACAAATCTTGAAAGTATTTGTTCTAGCTCTGTGAAAAATACCGCTGGTAGCTTGATAGGGACTGCATTGAATCTGTTGATTGCTTTGGGTAGTATGCTCATTTTCACTATATTGATTTTTCCGATGCATGTACATGATATATTTCTCCATCTATTAGTGTCCTCTTTACTTAGGAATATATCTACCTAAAGAAACTAAAGACCTATATATAGAAAACTATAAAACACTGATGAAAGAAGTCTTCTTTCACTTTCATCAAGAGGCTTTTTAGTTCCTCTTCACTTTCTGCCATAAGGGTGGTGTCATCTGCATATTGAGGTTATTGATATTTCTCCCAACAATCTTGATTCCAGCTTATGTTTCTTCCAGTCCAGCATTTCTCATGATGTGCTCTGCATATAAGTTAAATAAGCAGGGTGACAATATGCAGCCTTGACGTACTCCTTTTCCTATTTGGAACCAGTCT
Organism: Capra hircus; assembly: GCF_001704415.2. Classification (NCBI taxonomy): domain Eukaryota; kingdom Metazoa; phylum Chordata; class Mammalia; order Artiodactyla; family Bovidae; genus Capra; species Capra hircus. The sequence continues at coordinate 16,181,904 of NC_030831.1, read as the reverse complement.
GTTGTTCCATGTTCAGTTCTAACTGTTGCTTCCTGACCTGCATACAGATTTCTCAAGAGGCAGGTTAGGTGGTATGATATTCCTATCTCTTTCAGAATTTTCCACAGTTGATTGTGATCCACACAGTCAAAGGCTTTGGCATAGTCAATAAAGCAGAATTAGATGCTTTTCTGGAACTCTCTTGCTTTTTCCATGATCCAGCAGATGTTGGCAATTTGATCTCTGGTTCCTCTGCCTGTTCTAAAACCAGCTTGAACATCAGGAAATTCACCGTTCATGTATTGCTGAAGCCTGGCTTGGAGAATTTTGAGCATTAGTTTACTAGCATGTGAGATATTCAGGACTGATTTATTTTTACATTGACTGGTTTGATCTCCTTGCAGTCTAAGGGGCACTACAAGTTTTCTCCAACACCATAGTTCAAAAGAATCAATTCTTCAGCTCCCAGCCTTCTTTAAAGTCCAACTCTCATATCCATACATGACTACTGGAAAACCATACCTATGACTAGATGGACTTTGTCAGCAACGTAATGTCTCTGCTTTTAACATGCTGTCTAGGTTGGACATAGCCTTTCTTCCAAGGAGCAAGTGTCTTTTAATTTCATGGCTACAGTCATCATCTGCAGTGATTTTGGAGCCCAAGAAAATAAAGTCTGTCACTGTTGCATTGTTTCCCATTTTTATCACGAAGTGATGAGACCAGTTGCCATGATCTCAGTTTTTTGAACACTGAATGTTAAGCCAAATTTTTTTGCTGTCCTCCTTCACTTTCATCGAGATTTTCTTCAGTTCCTCTTTTTCTGCCGTAAGTGTAGTGTCATCTGTATATCTGAGGTTATTGATGTTTCTCCCACCAGTCTTGATAACATCTTGTGCTTCATCCAGACTGGCATCTCCCATGATGTACTCTGCATATAAGTTAAATAAGCAAGGTGACAATACACAGCCTTGATGTACTTTCTCAATTCGGAATTAGTCCTTTTTTTGATGTCCAGTTCTAACTGTTGCTTCTTGATCTGCATACAGGTTTCTCAGAAGGCAGGTAAGGTGATCTGGTATGCCCATCTTCTGAACAATTTTCCACAGTTTGTTGTGATCCATGCAATCAAAAGCTTTGGTGTAGCCAGTAAATCAGAAGCAGATGTACTTCTGGAACTCCCTTTCTTTTTCAATGATCCAATGAAATTGCTAATTTGATGTCTGATTCCTCTGCCTTTTCTAAATCCAGCTTGAACATCTGGAAATTCTCGGTTCACACACTGTTGAAGACTTGACTGGAGAATTTTCAGAATTACATTGCTTGCATGTGATATGAATGAAATTTTGTATTAGTTTGAACATTCTCTGGCATTGCCTTTTTTTGAGATTGGAAAGAAGACTAAAGTTTTCCATTCCTGTGGCCACTGCTGAGTTTTCCAAATTTGCTGACATATTAAGTGCACCACTTTCACAGCATCATCTTTTAGGATTTGAAATAGCTTTACTGGAATTTCATCATTTCCACTAGCTTTGCTTATAGTGATGCTTCCTAATGTCCACTTCACTTCACACTCCAGGATGTCTGGCTCTAGGTGAGTGATTGCACCATTGTTGTTATCTGGGTCATGAAGTGTTTTTTTTGTTTTTTTTTTTGGAGGGGGGTATGGTTTTCCTGTGTATTCTTGACACTTTTTCTTAATATCTTCTGCTTTTGTTAGGTCCATACTGTTTCTGTACTTTATTGACCCCATTTTGTCTAATTTTATTGAAGAGGCCTCTAGTCTTTTCCATTCTATTGTTTTCCTCTATTTCTTTGTATTGATCACTGAAGAAGGCTTTCTTTTTTAAATATAAATTTATTTATTTTAATTGGAGGTTAATTACTTTACAATATTGTATTGGTTTTGCCATACATCAACATGAATCTGCCACAGGTATACACATGTTCCCCATCCTGAACCCTCCTCCCTCCTCCCTCCCTGTACCATCCCTCTGGGTCTTCCCAGTGCACCAGCCCCAAGCATCCAGTATCATGCATCAAACCTGGACTGGCAATTCATTTCATATATGATATTATACATGTTTCAATGCCATTCTCCCAAATCATCCCACCCTTTCCCTCTCCCAGAGTCCAAAAGAGTGTTCTATACATCTGTGTCTCTTTTGCTGTCTCACATACAGAGTTATCATTATCATCTTTCTAAATTCCATATATATGTGTCAGTATACTGTATTGGTGTTTTTCTTTCTGGCTTACTTCACTCTGTATAATAGGCTCCAGTTTCATCTACCTCATTAGAACGGATTCAAATGTATTCTTTTTAATGGCTGAGTGATACTCCATTGTGTATATGTACCACAGCTTTCTTATCCATTCATCTGCTGATGAAGAAGGCTTTCTTATCTCTCCTTGCTACTCTTTGGAACTCTTCATTTAGATGGATATATCTTTTATTTTCTTCTGTGCCTTTCACTTCTTTTCTCAGCTATTTGTAAGGCCTCCTCAGATAACCATTTTGTTTTTTGCATTTCTTTTTCTTGGCAGTCTTGATCACTGTCTCCTGTACAATGTCACAAACCTCTGTCCATACTTCTTCAGGCACTCTGTCTATCAAATATAATCCCTTGAATCTATTTGTTACTTCCACTGTATAATCATAAGGGAATTTCTTTATATCATATCTGCCTTTGAAGAAAGAGTCCAATGGACCACTGTGGAAATTCCATCCCTTCAGATTTCTTTATGTCTTCATACCCCTCATATATCAATATTTCCCTCTTTTAATTGCCTTTTGTTTTTCTTTGCTCTTTATCATCACTTACATTACTTATTTTCTTCTTCTCACATTTTCTTTCTATACTCTGCTAATTTATTCACTATCTTTGCTAACAACAACAAAAAAAGTGGGAGCAAGAGAATAACACTCTGAGTTTTACAATTCTATTTTGTAGACATATATAAATAAATATATTGCATGAAATTTTGCCAAATTCTGAAGACATACTGCAGTCTTATTTATGAAACTTCGTGTTCCTAAATATCGTTATCCTTTTGCAGATCAATGGAAGATGAAATCATAATTTTCTTATAGAATATAATGTTGCCTTTTTTAATAAGATTTTTTTATTATTTCAAAATCAAACACTATCTCTTAGGGCTATAATTGTGACAAGAACATTGCTTTCTCCCTTCTCTCTTGTTTATATGTCATTATTCCATAATGTCATGAAACTACATTTGCAGTTGAGAATCTGCAAAGTGTTTAACTTCCTGGAGTATGTAAATCTAAGGAAGTTAGATTTAAACTACTACCTGGGAAATTTTATTGATGTATGAATATAAACACAAATTTTTCATGAAATTTCTCAGTTACTTGTGACCCAGTGACCTTTAAACAAGAGAGACTACAGAGTGGGCAATTATCTTCAGGGCAAAACAGTTTTAAATGACAAAAACAGTCTTCTGGAATTCAAGATTCCCTGGAATCTTGATTGAAAAAATCTTAATCTTTGTTAGTTATTTGGTATTTTGAGATATTCAAAAGAAAATCATTTATCAATTTTTTAGTCAGTTGTCTTCAGTAAGATGACAGCTTTAAACCAGTATTTATCGTAATCTCATAAGTGTAAGTACATAAATCAAATTAAAAGACAATGATTGCCAGAAAAAACTTAGATGCTTATAAGACAAACATTTAAAGTATATCATGGCCTGAAAGCATTAAGATACAAATTGATCAAAATATAAAGAAATAATTGAATCCCCATAGTGAGAAATTTAAGCATACATTTCAGTTGCATATATGAAGAATACAAAGCATCACTAAGAATGTAGAAGATATGACCTATATAATTGGTCATACATATAGAACACAGCTCCTGTAAGACACATTACACATTTATTTTCAGCACAGAAGAAGAATTTGAAAAAGGTGATTATATACTCTTTCTGAAATTATTATTAACAAATTTTAAGTGATCAATTGGCTACAAAGCAAAAGAGCAGGAAATAGATAAAAAATTAAAATTGAAAAAAAACAAGATATTTAAAATTACATAGTATGCTTTTAAATAAATGGGACAATATATAACTCACATAGGAAATTAGGAAATATCTTAAAGTTACAACTGCAAATACTACATAACAAAATATGTGATAGACTATTAACATTGTGCTTAAATGAACATCTACAGTCTTAACAGTTTACTTGAAAAGAAACAAAACATATTTAAAATTCAAGGATCCAAGAAATTTGAAAAAGAATAGCAAAATAAATGTAATAAGAATGAAGGAAATGATAAAGATAAGTGATCTCCAGAATAAAACAAGAAAATAATCACCATAAGGTTAGAAGCCTTTGACTGTGGGGATCACAATAAACTGGAAAATTCTGAGAGAGATGGGAATACCAGACCAACTGACCTGCCTCTTGAGAAATCTGTATGCAGTTCAGGAAGCAACACTTAGAACTGGACATGGAACAACAGACTGGTTCCAAATAGGAAAAGGAGTACGTCAAGGCTGTATATTGTCACCCTGCTTATTTAACTTATATGCAGAGTACATCATGAGAAATGCTGGACTGGAAGAAACACAAGCTGGAATCAAGATTGCCGGGAGAAATATCAATCACCTCAGATGTGCAGATGACACCACCCTTATGGCAGAAAGTGAAGAGGAACTATAAAGCCTCTTGATGAAAGTGAAAGAGGAGAGTGAAAGAGTTGGCTTAAAGCTCAACATTCAGAAAACGAAGATCATGGCATCCGATCCCACACTTCATGGGAAATAGTAGGGGAATCAGTGGAGACAGTGTCAGACTTTATTTTTGGGGACTCCAAAATCACTGTAGATGGTGATTGCAGCCATGAAATTAAAAGACACTTGCTCCTTGGAAGAAAAGTTATGACCAACCTAGGCAGCATATTCAAAAGCAGAGACATAACTTTGCCGACTAAGATCCGTCTAGTCAAGGCTATGGTTTTTCCAGTGGTCATGATTGGATGTGAGAGTTGGACTGTGAAGAAGGCTGAGTGCCAAAGAATTGATGCTTTTGAACTGTGGTGTTGGAGAAGACTCTTGAGAGTCCCTTGGACTGCAAGGAGATCCAACCAGTCAATTCTGAAGGAGATCAGCCCTGGGATTTCTTTGGAAAGAATGATGCTAGAACTGAAACTCCAGTACTTTGGCCACATCATGCGAAGAGCTGACTCATTGGAAAAGACTCTGATGCTGGGAGGGAATGGAGGCAGGAGGAGAAGGGGACGACAGAGGATGAGATGGCTGGATGGCATCACGGACTTGATGGACGTGAGTCTGAGTGAACTCCGGGAGATGGTGATGGACAGGGAGGTCTGGCGTGCTGCGATTCATGGGGTCGCAAAAAGTCGGACATGACTGAGCTACTGAACTGAACTGAACTGAAGGTTAAAAATTAGCTTTACTTTGAAGAGAAGGAGTTATGGAGTTATTGGTAAATCATGCAGTGGCTTCTGGAGTATTGTTATTGTTCAATCACTCAGTCATGTCTGATTCTTTGCAACCCCATGGACAGCAGCATGCCAGGTTTCCCTGTTCTTCACCATCTCAAACATGAGATTGCTCAAACTCATGTCCATTGAGTCAGTGATGTCATCCAACCATCTCATCCTCTGCTGTCCCCTGTTCCTCCTGTCTTCTATCTTTTCCAGGATCACGATCTTTTCCAGTGTGTTTACTCTTCACATCAGGTGCAAAGTGTAGAGCTTAAGCTTCAGCATCAGCCCTTCCAGTGAATATTCAGTTGTGATTTCCTTTAGGATTCTGCAGTATTGACAACTTCACATTTCTTGACCTAGTTATATGAGCATTTGATTATCTAACTGGTACTTTCATGGGTTATGTCAGTAAGTGCTATATTCCACAATAAAAACAAAATATTTTTTGAAATGCCTTAATCTTATATCCTAGCATAGATAACTAAGTACATCTTAGGATGAATGACTATGAGGGAGACATTAAAATACTTTATGAAAGATTCATACATTTATCAACTTGGTGACACTTACATCACTGACTAATGGATATAACTTCGAACAAGTTTACTTAATGAGACTTTTCACTTCCATTCTGTAACATTTCAGAGATATCAAGAATTTGTCTCTGAAAAAGTCTCGGTAACAAGGTTGGAAATTAATTTAACTGGTGTGTATATAGAAATCTCAGATTTTTAACGTGTGGATTTTTACAGTTATAATACCAAGTTGCTATTCAACCCCTCTTTACAAATCTACTTCCTCTGAGACCTGGTTGGGTTATATCTTTTAATTCATCATTAATGCAGCAGAAAGTCATTAACGTTCTCTGCTTCTCTTTTGGGTGCTCTTGACTTCCTCTAGTTCTGCATTATTTCTCATGGACTTGAGACTATCAAGACAAAGGAGATGCTAGACTCTCACAATTTAAGGTGGAAGACAAAGGTCAACATTTCCCATAGAAGTTTGCATATTAAAAGATGCCAGGACAGATCAGTTGGCAATAAAGAAATGGCTTCTTTTAGGAAGAATTTCTAGCACTTTGAAAATCACTGGTCAGATCTGAGGGAGTTTCTATTTGACCTATGTTTACAACTAGTTTTCATAAATTCATAACTGAAAAAGACATTATTAATTATCTAGTACAGTTGCAATCTTTATGTGTGGTTAAACAAAGGTGGAGAACTAATTAATCAACCAAACATCATGGAGCTAGGAAGGTAGGGTTAGAACAGCTATTTCAGTTTTAAGCATTGTTGTTTTGTGGGCTTATGATTCTGAAAAAGTAAATTTATACTAGGAATAGAAACACTATCATTTTGTAGGTAAATATGAGAACAGAAATAAGAGCAGCAGGATAGTTTAGGTAGCAATCTCTGTTTCTATGTTTTGTGCACTAATATATACACTTTCCATAAAACCGTTCCCTGGATTCTTAAGGCACTGTGGATCTCTCTTTTCTTGCAGTCCTATGACAGTTTTTTAAACTTATGAAAAATTTTAGAATAGTTAATATTATTTTTTACTGTATTGTTGCATATGTATGCTTCCTCCACTTTTTGCCAATTACATATTTAAGCCCTTCTAAGCATCTAGGTTTAAATCTCATTATTGATTCCATATTTTAATTTTTCCTACTCATCTGTTCTCTTTGACTAATCATAAAGTTTTAAATTTTTTTTTAAACATGAGGAGTCAAAGAAATGTCTTCACAAATATATGTGCTAGTATAACTTATGCTTCACTTAAAAAACCAACCAACAAACCCTGGAGACAAATATTCTGATGCTGCTGCTGCTGCTGCTGCTGCTGTTAAGTCACTTCAGTCATGTCCTACTCTGTGCGACCCCATAGACGGCAGCCCATCAGGCTCCCCTGTCCCTGGGATTCTCCAGGCAAGAACAGTGGAGTGGGTTGCCATTTCCTTCTCCAATTCATGAAAGTGAACAGTGAAAGTGAAGTCTCTCAGTTGTGTCCGACTGTTCGCGACCCTATGGACTGCAGCCTACCGGGCTCCTTCATCCATAGGATTTTCCAGGCAAGAGTACTGGAGTGGGATTGCCATTGCCTTCTCCAATGATAGATTAACACAAATCATTTTAATGCATTTCCACTTAACATGATTCTTCTGTCTTAAATCCTCAGCAATACCATCTACCCAGGATTTCATAGATTCCCTTTGAAGTTTTGGCCCATAAAGGAAAACCTCTGGTAACTGTATTCCACTTGACATTTTAATATTTTCAAAAATGAGATGCATTTAAGGACAAAGGAAAGTACAAATTCTGATTCCTGTGGCTGCAGAAAGAGTAGACATATTTTATTAGATCTAGAGGTACTAAGTCCAAGAGTCCTAAATTCAAAAGAGGTGGAGAAATTGTATTACTATCTTTGCTAACATTCTTAACTCTCATTAAATCAGATGATATATGTTCATTAATAATTGCACTCAACAAATGTCAGTTAGTAATATCTAGAAGATATGTTATAAAGACATTTCCTACTCCATATAGCAACCTTTATTTTACAGATGAAGGGGTATTTGTTAAAAGAGTTAAAAGTAACTTTCTGAAAATCATATTATCTAGTAAGTGTCAGAAAGAGAATTCCATTCCAGGTGGAAATGGCAGCAACAGTCACGTGATTTTTTGCATACCAAGCTTTTTTCTAACCTTTATTTACTGATGTCACATGGTAGACTACTTGTCAGTTCTATTTTGCATAAATACAAATTCTAAAATCCCTTATTCTGACTTAATTTTCCCAGAAGCCCCAGCCCTCTCATTTAATTTGAGGTTCTTATCTAAGAAACCATTTTAGTACCCAAATGACTTCCCTGTAGTGATTGGCAACACTGAAGCCCAGGGACTAATCTAGCACTTAAAAATGTAGTGTACATACATTGGTCAACTTTGAGGCTTTCTCTGAAAACTTGTCATTACAGTTCCTTTCTCCAAACTGCAAAACGTATAATCATGAGATAGTAAAGAAGCAGTGAATTTATAGGCAGTAGAGAACAGAACTTCCCTGGTAGGTCAGCTGGTAAAGAATCCACCTGAATGGCAGGAGACTTGAGTTTGATCCCTGGTTTGGGACGATCCTCTGGAGAAGGGAAGAGCTACCCACTCCAGCGGGGATGACAGACGATGAGATGATTGGATGGCATCACTGACTCAATGGACATGAGTTTGAGCAAACTTCAGGAGTGGTGCTGGACAGGGAAACCTGGTGTGCTGCAGTCCGACGGGTTGCAACGAGTCAGACATGACTGAGCGACTGAACTGAACTGAACTGAACCCACTCCAGTATTCTAGCCTGGAGAAGTCCAGAGTCAGACATGGCCGAACAACTTTTACTTTCACTTTTCACAGGAAACAGGACATAGCTGGTGAACACATGTTTTGCTTGCAATAGTTGTTGCAGAGATTTGAGTGGTGTCATTGCCTTTGAGCTATATGCCTTAGAAACTCCAGTTTCCCAGTCTCTGCTACACCTACACTGAGTTCAATATCATGAGTTGGCTATATAGAACAAAGACAGATGGAGAATATTTTTAAGTGAATTGGCTCTTGATTGTTTTTCTTACTATATATGTAACCTCAATAACTCTCCTACTTTAATTCTGTCCTGTTAGAATGTTTTTTTTTTTTTTTTTTTTTTTTTTTTTTTACCATATATGTCAGCAGTTCTATTTCTGGGTATACATCTGGAAAAATGAAAACACTAATTTAAGAAGATACATGCACCCCACATACATTACTATAAATTAACAATATTTTAACACAACATGTTGGTTTTTCCAGTGTTCATGTATGGATGTGAGAGTTGGACTGTGAAGAAAGCTGAGCACCGAAGAACTGATGCTTTTGAACTGTGGTATTGGAGGAGACTCTTGAGAGCACTGATGCTGAAGCTGAAACTCCAATACTTTGCGAAGAGTTGACTCATTGGAAAAGACCCTGATGCTGGGAGGGATTGGGGGCAGGAGGAGAAGGGGACGACAGAGGATGAGATGCTTGGATGGCATCACCGACTCGATGGACATGGGTTTGGGTGAACTCCGCAAGTTGGTGATAGACAGGGAGGCCTGGCGTGCTACAATTCATGGGGTTGCAAAGAGTCGGACCCGACTGAGCAAATGAATTGAAACTGAACGCAACATTATTGATATACTGATATGCCAATGATTTTACTATGAACAACATTATTATTTTGGAAATACTTGCACTAGCAGATTAGGCACTTTTGCTAAATTGTACAATTACAAACATCTGCCTTCCTTGGCTCTTGAGCTAGCCGCAAGTCGGCAGAGACCCAAGAGAGGGGTCAAAGCCCTTTATTATAATAATGATTGTATTTCCTTAAGAAAAATATAAAATGGATTTTAAGTGATAAGCTTATGAAAATCCTATTAATTCCTTTCTGTATTTGAAACTACAATCTTTGCCTAAAAGTTTGTGATTATAATATCTTCTTGATAGATTATCTTATCATCAAGTTATACCTCTTTGTTTCTTATAATCCTTTCTCCTTTCAACCTGATTTTGTATATTACTCATGTTCCTTTATTCGTTACTCACCATCTTTTTTTGTTGTTGTTACTATTTATCTGGTTGTATCTAAATTATATCTAGATAAATGTAACAATCATTTTGTCCTCTCTGAATGAAGAAAAGACCTAAAATTCTACACTTCCTACCTGATCCTCTTCTGCTCTTTGTAGCTGATACCTCAATATCAAATCCATCCCCAGTGGATAGGTCTAAGCAAATTATAATGACTTCTTTCTCTCATAACATGTTTAAGGATAGACATGCGTTCTTATCTTAGTCAATGAAGCATGAGGGAAGGTCCATCTAGGGCTTCTAGAAGCAAAATTCCCTTTATATATATATATATGCAGGTGAAAAAGAGAGCCTTTTATTCCCCTGAGGCTCTTTATTCCTCCCCATCATTTAGGGAACTGCTGCAGTTAATTTATGACTTTGAAGTTAGCTTGCAGTCAAATTCAGGTTGCATCTAAGATTAAAGCATTATGTTGGGTCTTTGTTAATATCAGTTATTCATGATTTACTACTTGAAGCTTACCTTACCTCCTAATTTCTGTTAAACTCTTTTTTTTTTTAACAATTAAAGCCATTTTAGTTTTCTGTTTCTTGAAACCAAATACATCCATAATCTATAAGAATATGACTAGTTTTTCCATAAATCTCTAAATCTCTCCCTTTCTCTCAATAAGGTGATACCTGTTTTGATTCCCCCAAAAGGTTTTACCAGTATTTGGACCAGAAAGAAAACACAAAATCAAAAATCTAAAGTCCAATCTCCATTAGATCTTCAAGGAAGGTCTGCATATGGTAAACTTTCTCTCTTTGCCTGACAATGCTGTTATTTCACTCCTAGATGGTGGGGGTGAAACTTCTATATTAATTCTAGATTGATAATGATTTTCTTAGTTTCTTGAACATATTAAACTATTTTCTTACAATTGTTAGTTATTAGAACATCTATGCATGCATGCCAAGTCGCATCAGTCATGTCTGACTCTTTGTAAATCTGTGGATTTTGGCCCGCTAGGCTCCTCTGTCCATGGGATTCTCCAGGCAAGAATATTGGAGGGGTAGGTTGCCATGTCCTTCTCCAGAAGAAGTTCTAAGGTGAATATGATTGTTATCCCTCGTAGTTATTTTTTTAAATTAAATCTTCCTTTGATACTTTTGATATATTCTCTTTGCTTTTGAATTTTCAACTTTCTCCGTTATACATTTAGATATTGAATTATTTTTATTTACACTTCTTGAGACACTAAGATTCTCTTTTATGTTGAAGACTTTTAATTTTGTTAAATTCTGAAATTTCCCTGACATTTCCTTTTATCATTCCATTTTCTCCTTTCTGTCCTGTTGTTCTTATTATTCAGTCACTAAGTTATGCCTGACTCTGAAAGCCCATGGATTTTGGCAAACCAAGCTTACCTGTTCTTCGCTATCTTCTGGAATTTGTTCAACTCATGTCCATTGAGTTGATGATATCATCCAACCATCTCATCCTCCATCACTCCCTTCTCCTCCTGTCCTCAATCTTTCCCAGCATCAGTGTCTTTTCCAATGAGTTGTCTCTTCACATCAGGTGGCAAAAGTACTGGTGCTTCAGCTTCAGCATCAGTCCTTCCAGGGAATATTAAGAGTTTATTTCCTTTAAGATTGTCTGGTTTGATCTCCTTGCTGTCCAGGGGACTCTCAGTCTTTTCCAGCACCACACTTCAAAAACATCAAATTGGCTCTCAGCTTTTTTTATGGTCCAACTGTCATATCTGTACATGACTATTAGAAAAATCATAGCTTTGGCTGTAGGAAACTTTATTAATAAAGTGATGTCTCTGCTTTTTAATACAGTCTAGGTTTGTCATAGCTTTTCATTAAAGTTAATTTGGCCCTTTTAATTCTGTTCTCTGAATCTATTAGTTTCTTCCTCATATATTAATTCCTTTATCTTTCTGGAGTGCATCATGAATAGCTTCCTCAAATCTATTTTTTAATGTCTATGCCCTGCTTTATATATATATGTAATTACCTTATTGCGTCTATCAGTTTAAAAATAATTTTAATGATTATAAATGGCAGTATTCAAATATGACATTCTTTTATTTTCATAATATCCTCTCCTTAGAGTTGTTCTTCGTATCTAACTTTTTTCTTTTCTTTCTTTCTTTTTTTTTTTTTTTAATAGTACTTACTGATACCTTGGGCTTCCCTGGTGGTTCAATGGTAAAGAATCTGCTTTCTAATGTAGGAGACACCAATTCAATCCTTGGGTCAGGAAAAAGCCCTGCAGAAGGAAATGGCAACACAAACCCATATTCTTGTCTGGGAAATCCCATGGATAGAGGAGTCTGAAGATCCCATGGGGTCACAAAAGAGTTGGACATGACTTAGGTACCAAACAACTGACACCTTATGGTGGTTTGTAAATGTTGACAACTATGCCATCTTTAATGGGTTATGGTATTTTATGAAGACACACTTGTCCTTGGGAAGTATTTAAGGTCTATGACTTTCTCTCTTTCTGGAAACTCACAGGTTACATGAAACTGGGTAAGTTCAGTTCAGTCACTCAGTTGTGTCTGACTCTTTGTGACCCCATGGACTGCAGCATGCCAGGCTTCCCTCTCCAGCACCAACCCCTGAACTTGCTCAAACTCATGTTCTTCAAGTTGGTGATGTTATGCTACCATCTCATCCTCTGTGTCCCCTTCTCCTCCTGCTTTCAATCTTTCCCAGCATCAGGTTCTTTTCCAGTGAATCAGTTCTTTGCATCAGGTGGCCAAAGTATTGGAGCTTCAGCTTTGGCATCAGTCCTTCCAATGCATATCAGGACTGATTTCCTTTAGGATAGCCTGATTGGATTTCCTTGCAGTCCAAGGGACTCTCAAGAGTCTTCTCCAACACACAGATCAAAAGCATCAGTTTTTTGCTCAGCCTTCTTTATGATCCAGCTTTCACATCCATAAATAACCACTGGAAAAACCATAACTTTGACTAGATGGAGCTTTGTCAGGAAAGTAATGTCTCTGCTTTCTAATATGCTGTCTAATTTGGCCATAGCGTTTCTTCCAAGGAATAATTGTCTTTTAATTTCATGGCTGCAGTCACCATCTACAGTGATTTTGAACCCCAAGAAAATAGTCTGTCACAGTTTCCATTGTTTCCCCATCTATTTGCCATGAAGTGATGGGGCCAAATGCCAAGCTACTTATATAAGCTTTTTGCTACAGAAGAGTAGTAGGAGTTCAGATAACACACTTCTACATGCATCAGATTTGCTTTTCTAATTTTAAATGCATGAATTTTTTCCTAGCCACAGCCCTGGGCATCCTATTTTCAGTCTATCCCTGCCCAGGAAATATAGTCTTTCAAGAATATGATTTCACAACCATGAATCTATACTTATTTCTTTGGTGATTTCATCTTGTCTAATGGCTTTAAATATTATCTATGCACTGATGACTTTCAAATTCACATCTTTAACACAGACATCTCCCTTTCAATCCAGTCCCATATTCCAACTGTCTGCTGCTGCTGCTGCTAAATCACTTGAGTCATGTCCGACTCTGTGCGACCCCAGAGACGGCAGCCCACCAGGCTCCCCTATCCCTGGGGTTCTCCAGGCAAGAACACTGGAGTAGGTTGCCATTTCCTTCTCCAATGCATGAAAGTGAAAAGTGAAAGTGAAGACGCTCAGTAGTGTCTGACTCTTAGCGACCCGGTGGACTGAAATCTACCAGGCTCCTCCGTCCATAGGATTTTCCAGGCAAGAGTACTGGAGTGGGGTGCCATTGCCTTCTCCGATCCAACTGTCTACCAGATAGCTATTTAATTTTCTAAGAGGTGTCTCAACATAGCATACCTTATGACTGTGATCAAATTAAAAAAAAAAATGGCATTCCCAATATTTTTCCTCATCTTTCTAGCACCAAAACAAGCTTCAACTCTTCTATCTTACACGTATCCTGGTGACTTCATTTTAGAATATCCATAATAAGATCACTATTTTTCACGTCTACTCTTACCAGACTGGTCCAATACACTATCATCTCCCACTTGGATGATTAGTATAGCCTAAGAATTAAACTTCCCATGTACACCCCTTTCTCTCTTAAAACTGCCCACATTATCTGGGTTTTCATCAATAGTCTAACTTAATTTCCTTATATTTCATCAATCTGTTTCACCTATAGTGGTAATTTTTACTGTTCCTGAATGTTCCTGGAAGTATTCTGACTAAAGACTTTTGTAATTCTGGTTTCTTCTGTTTGGGCATGTGTGTAGATATGACTTTGAGATCTTGACTAACCTTCTTTAATTAAAGTCATTTTTAAGATATATCAAATGACTTCATTTAGATTTGTGGAAATCCTCATATTCTTTATATCTCTTTTCTGTCCATTTTTTCTATGGCCTCACAAGATAATGTACAGAGCTTCCCTCTCCTCCATGACTAGAATACACACTTCTCAGGGGCACAAATGGGACCTTCTTTCTTCCTCTTCTCTCTCTCTCTCTTTTTTTTTTTTTTTTTCACTGTAGTACCAGTGTTTAGCATGCATTACACCCAAAATTGTTTGCTCAGTGGATGAATAAAACCAAAATGAGCAAACCAGAAAACTCAGCATCGTACAAACATTTGTGGTTCCACCTTCATATGTGGTTTCATATTTAGGCAATTGCTTTCCTATCCCTGCCATGGTCCTAGGCTTTGTCTCAAGACATCCATGAGTGTAAAAACCTCACTTCCTGAATGTGCACCAGGTTTAATTTTCCAATTCTGATCTCATTCAGGCTCTGGTATCCATTTGGGATCCCTTTGAATATTTTGTTCAAACTTTCTTTGTGTTTGAAGCAGAGAGGATGCTTATATCAGCTCGGTCTGCCATGGTGACAAATCTTGGTGTTTTCTTTATTTGTAAGAATATATTCAGAGATTGGAAATTACCTGGATTGGAAATTACCAAGTAATTAGCATTAATTGGATGACTGCTTAGACAACACGCACTTTTTATAGAGACTGTCTCTATAGATGTCATGACAAATCAAAAGATTTTTCCCCGAAATTCTTATCTGGCTTCTTCAAATTGTCAATCAATTCTGACACCTTTTTGTCACGTTGCACTTCAGTTACCACTCTGTGGTTCATCAGGGAGAAGTTACTTGCAAAAATAAGTGAAATATTCTAGCTAATTAAAAAACAACAAATGTGCTAATATAAAATTAAATTTGCAAACTCAAAAGACTTTAAATTTAGAGGCTATCTAGGCCAACCACCACCACAGCATGAATTCTCTAACCTTATTTGTACAGTGTATGAATTTTATATAGGAAAATATTCATTTAATTCTATTAAAGATTAATTTATTATAAAATTCTAAAACAAAGCAAACAGACTAGATTTTAACTATCTAATTGGACAATTGCAGGCAAAAGAAGTTGTAAGTATCTTCAAGCAGCCAACTTTAATCTGTACTCCAGAGTTTCTCAAGAGGCCTAGAATCCCATATTTAAATATGAAATTCAAAAGGAAGATACATGATGAATTGATATTTTTCCCTTAATCTCCTGTGCATGTTGAATCCATCATTATCTCTTCTTTGTTCGGATTGATCCACTATCAAAAGTGACTTCCCTCATATTTACAGATAAGCTGTATTTCTTCTTATGTTATAATTCAAGCATAAAAATCCTTCAGGAAATCTCATTTTAAATCCAATCTCTGACATTGTCCTTCCTTAAATTCCTATTGAAATGGATTTTGACTAAGATTGACACCTAAACAGGCATTGCTCTGTATTGTGATAATTATTTGGCTTGGTTTTATGGTTTAGTTTAATGTATAAAAAGATATAGTCCTTGACTACTCCAGTTGTATCTTCAGATTCTTTAGAACAGAGACAAAAGGTTTTATTTGTTTATATTTTTCTTCAGTAAACAAATATTTTGGTATGCCTATTAGGTGAAAGAAGCATACTTCTCTTTATAAACAAATTAAAAAAAATGAACTTTTATTTCCACAGAGCGTCAACTCCAGAAAATACTTTCTTAACCAGCTGGAAATCAATTATCTCACACTCCTGGTATTTGAACTAGTGCTAATTTTCAAAAGCTGGGGTAACGTTGAAGACTTAGGAGTGGGATTTCACAAAACGAATGTTTTTATCACGTGTATAACCAAAACAGATGATATGAATCAGCAGGGGATAAATGAGATTCAAAAATCAGCAGATAACTTCATTTTAGCATTCATTCTGTTTTTGCATTAGCAATGTGAACAACATCCAATTTATTTTTTCAACATTGCACAACAGCATCAAATACACATTTCGACGTTCACAGTGTTTGTATCTGTGTTCACATCTGAACCTGGAACTATTCCATACCTTATTGCATTTCTTCTGGATACATTCAGCTTGGGGATTTCATAGCGAGCAAAGAGCTCTCAGAACATAAGTTGCAATATGTTGCTTTTAGCAATTCAACATATTCATTCGTTGGAACTTCCATCTTTTTGCATTTATTTTCCCACCAACATGTGCATATACATCAACACATTTACATAAAGTACTCAAAGAACACATAGGTTTGCTTTTTCTCCCAAGAATTTTGTCAAGTTGCCAATAGGGCATTTTTCCCGGTTGGTCAAATTTCCTTTTTAGTGTTATAAAGTGTGAAATGTTTTAGAGCTTCGGGTACCCTGTTGGAAATGTGTCCTCTTCAGTCATATCCTTACAGTCAGGCTGAGGGGCAAAATCAAATTGACCTGTCAAGGAACAGGCATTTTTTTGTGATTGAATTATTTCATTTCCAACCAAAGTGTATTTTTTGTTTGTTTGTTTGTAAAGAGTTAGTGAGTATTGACAGCTGAATTTGTTTTCCAGTGAGAACTTATCTTCCTCATTATGTCACTACAATGAAATAAAGAAATAACCTTTTTATGCCATATGTTTAAAAAAATTAACAAGTTTTTGAAGTTTAGTTCTCTGATCAATGTAAACAATGGCACATGTAAATTAGTCTAGTACAGGCACAAAAATACAAAGCTAGCAACATCTATTTTCTTCTCTCTGCAACCCACACTGCACTTCACCCCCACCTTCTCTTTCTGCTACAAGCCCACCTAAGCAATTATTTTTTTATTCTATTGCCCTTAATTTAAATCTCTGTTCTGTTCTTCCTGGTCCAAGGCCAAAACCTTTTTGCCAGTCCTTTGTCAATGTTTACTTCAGTCCCACTGATTTTCAGATTCCTATCCCTTATCTATGTGTTCTGTTCAAGGTCACTGACAATCTTGCTAGTGGTTATAGATTTGTATTTACCTATTTAGGGTTTTTCCTAACTAAAGTCATTGAGTATGTTAGGGGGAGCGACGAGTCTTCCTTTTTAAATTAAATTTTCTGATTTCCCTGGAAACTTAGAAAATTTGCCATCTCCTAAGACAAAGTTTACTATTCATTAAAGGAAACAAATCACTGCAGAGTAAACATCACTGCTGACTTTCATAAACAGTCTACTGGACATGAAGAGTACAGATCTCTGTTTTCAGGTCTTATTGCAAAAAGAAAAAAAAAATGAGTGTGGTTTAGTTGAGGTGAGCAGACAGGTAAACACATCATATCATCTAGGAGAATAGAAAAAGGAGAAACTGTAGCTAGGGTAGATGAGTAGACAATCATTTTACGGGACCTATGTCTTTAAAAATGAGTTTGACTCCACCAAATATTGTAGAAGGTAAAGTTATTGTCCACAAATAAACAGCAAGGTGGCATGACTGTGCCTAACGTTTTAGTATAGTGGAATGAGAGTAAAAACATCATTATTAATCTACAAAATTGATAATTATTGAAACAAATAACCTTATATTTTCATGACACAGTAATTGATTAGGATGGAATGGCATCAGGCTGTTTGATAAAACAACATGGTAGAGCTTTTGATAAAACAACATGTACATCTATCAACCAGGCCATTTAAACTGAGATGGCTTTTGTAGGAATTGCAAAATTGACAGCATTTCTAATTTCTTTTGTCTTATTGTAGTTTTAGGGATCTTTTGATAAATGGAAGTTATTTTAGGGTGAATAAAGGGTCATATTTCAAGTCCTTGAATAAAATGTGCAAAATTTTGTCTGGGAAAATATGGCTTTATTGATATTTTCTCTCATATAAATGATGATTACTGTATGCAAAAGTAAACTTCTCAAAAGAATATGACATGAATTTGGGGCTGGACATATAATTTTCTACTCAAGTGTTGTTTTCAATAAAACTTTACAGTATAACAATATTATAAAGTGTTCTTTACAATGTTCTTTACAATTAAGTGTTCTTTACAATATAACAATAACAATATTGTACAATAAATTTTACAATATAACTCACTACAGTATTAGTAGGAAATATGTCACTTGCATTCATACCTATATTTTAAAATTTCTTTTGATGGAACATCTTCAATCTAATAAAAGGCACAATGAAAATACTAAATGTTTTGTCCTTAAGACCAAAAATTAAACAAGGAGATCCACTGTCACTACTTGTACATACCATTTTGTAAGGATAAAAAAGGAAACAATTAATATTTACCCATATTGGAAAGGAAATAATGTATCTATCTTTAATTTTAAATGGCATATTTGTCTAGGTTAAAAAAGAAAAACAGCAAGGACAAGAAAACTATCATTGGTGGATCAAAACTCTATTTTTCAATTTATTATTCATTCCTTAAGCTAAGAATGTTTATTATTAAAGATGATAAGATGAAAAAAATAAAAGGAAAAAGAGGAGAAAAAAGAAGAAGATGAAAAAGAATAAGGGACAAAAATGTTACATTACCTACAAAACATAAAATCCTTATTATTTGTATTCTTGACAGAAAGAGTTTTCTGATCATTCAGTTCAGGTCAGTTCAGTCACTCAGCTGTGTCCAACTCTGTGACCTCATGGACTGCAAAATGCCAGGCCTCCCTATCCATCACCAACTCCTGGAGCTTGCTCAAACTCATGTCCATCAAGTCAGTGAAGCCATCCAACCATCTCATCCTCGGTCGTCCCCTTCTCTTCCCACCTTCAGTCATTCTCAGCATCAGGGTTTTTTCCAATGAGTCAGTTTTTCATATCCAGTGGCCAAGGTATTAAGTTTCAGCTTCAGCATCAGTCCTTCCAATGAATATTCAGAACTGATCTCCCTTAGGATGGACTGGTTGGATCTCCTTTCTGTCCAAGGGACACTCAAGCGTCTTCTTCAACACCACAGTTCAAAAGCATCAGTGCTTCAGTGCTCAGCTTTCTTCATAGCCCAACTCTCACATGCATACATGACCACCGGAAAAACCATAGCTTTAATTAGACAGCCCTTTGTTGGCAGAGTAATGTCTCTGCTTTTTAACATGCTGTCTATGTGGGTCATAACTTTTCTTCCAAGGAGTAAGCGTCTTTTAATTTCATGGCTGCAGTCACTATCTGCAGTGATTTTGGAGCCCTCCAAAATAAAGTCTGACACTGTCTCCACTGTTTCCCCATCTATTTGCCATGAAGTGATGGGACCAGATACCATGATCTTAGTTTTCTGAATGTTGAGTTTTAAGCAAACTTTTTCACTCTTCTCTTTCACTTTCATCAAGAGGCTCTTTAGTTCTTCTTTGCATTCTGCCATAAATGTGTTGTCATCTGCATATCTGAGGTTATTGATGAATGATGCTAAAGCTGAAACTCCAGTACTTTGGCCACCTCATGTGAAGAGTTGACTCATTGGAAAAGACTCAGTAGCTGGGAGGGATTGGGGGCAGGAGAAGAAGGGGATGACAGAGGATGAGATGGCTGGATGACATCACCCACTTGATGGAAGTGAGTTTGAGTGAACTCCTAGAGTTGGTGATGGACATGGAGGCCTGGCATGGGTTGACAAAGATTTGGACACGACTGAGTGACTGAACTGAACTGAACTGTGGGATGCAAAAACATATGTAAATGTATCTCAAAGACTTTTCTAAAATTCACCATAGTTCCAGTCATGCATGTGGAAAACTAGCTAAGAAACTCCATCTTAGAATTCTTTCCTCTTTAGATGCTCTTATTAACACCTGTGAACACTCCAGCCTGCCATTCTAAAAGGCCATAATCAGAACACTCTTCCCCACAGTGTGCTTCTATCAGTTGAAAATTTGAACAGTCTATATGTGACAAACTACATACAATAGTGAAAGCATTATTATCTTCTGGTTTCTTCTCACTTTTTCTCCTCAAATAAGTAAAATTAACATAATTTGAAATTGCTTCACTTGTCTCCCATGTTAGGATTCCCAGGTGTCTCTAGTAGTAAAGAACCTGTCTGCCAATACAGGTGATGTAAGAGATATGATTTGATCCCAGGGTCCAGAAGATCCCCTGGAGGAGGGCATGGCAATCCACTCCAGTTATTCTTGCCTGGAGAACCCTATTGGCAGAGGACCCTGGTGGGGTACAGTTGATATAGTTTCAAAGAGTCCAATATTACTGAAGCGATTTATCACATATGCACAATGTTTACCTAGAAGGAAAATTACTGTGGATGTTTCAGGAAATATATCTATAAAGTAAACCCTGACTGACAGAATTGGTTTTTTTTTGTTTTGGTTTTGTTTGTTTGTTTGTTTGCTTGCTCTCTCTATCTCTTTTCTTTCTTTCTTTTTCTTTTTTTTTTTTTTTTTTGTAATGCAAGTGCCTGATTTAAGCTTTGACTGCTGAGACATTCATTTCAAAGAAGCATCTGCTTCAAAAATCTGGAGTAAACACATTGCCAGCCATATGCATAGATAAACAGTCAGGCCAACTTTCCCAACTAAGGCTCCTTTGTCTTAGAAATGTTGGAAGATTTCAATAACTGACCTTTTGGGCCATTTGCTTTTCTCTTTCCATGCCTTAAATTCCTGTTATTGTGTTTTAAATTCATCAATAAAGAGTAAACCTGTGAGATCCTAGGCCCCCACCTTTGACCCTAGTCAAGGCAGAACCCAAGGTCCATGTGCTCTCTCTCTCCCACCATGACTTCGTTATGTGGCATAGGTGTGTTATGTAATTCCTAGGTCTTGCAAGTAGTAAACTTTTATTTGTTCCTGATAGTTGCCACTGACGGGTATCTTGAGAACATAATAAGAGTCACAAGAGCCAGTCTAGCCACAATATTAGTTATTGAGAGTTTGAGATCACAGAAAACAATGTCAGTGCTGTCCTGTATTGATAATAAAAAATGCCAGCAATGAGACATGAGAAAGGGTGATTGTACTTGGACACCAGGAAGGTCAAATCCACACTCCACCAGGAAGAAATGGGGCAGAGTGGTGTGGGGTAGGATACTGCCTGCCACAGAAGGTAAGGGTTCGAATTTTCTTTATAGGAACAAATGTGATAGCTGCCTATGATAATCTTTGACAATGCTTAATAGTAAAGAATGACAATAACAACTAATTGTTGATATATTATTTTCTGGAGAAGAAAATGAAAACCCACTCCACTATTCTTTCCTGGGAAATCTCATAGACAGAGGAGCCCAGGAGGCTAAGATCCATGGGGTCACAAAAGAATCGAATACAACTTACTGAGTAAACAACAATAGATATATTAAGTTACTTAATTTATAAAGGAATAGCAAATATTGAAGTCAAGTGTCATTTTTCTTAGCAAAGTTCTTCTATAAAAAATCATTGAGACTCTCAAATTTCTACCATATTCCTCAGAAGATCCTCAATTACAGATAGTTATTACTATTCCATTCAAATAGCTCTACAAATATTTTAAGAGTGTAGACTCCCTTCACTAGTTGCTTCAACTTTAATTATTTTCAACTTTTTCTTCCATCTATATCGGCAGACTATGCATGTGACATGTCAAATCCTCCTTAAAGATATTTGTGCATCTGATTCCTAGTCTCAAACATTTTTGCCTCACTTATTGCAGGACCTCAGAAGAGTAATATTAATTTAGAAATCATATGCATAGCTGTCTGATATGTTCTAGCCAACTGAACTTAAAAAATGGTCTTACTAAGTAAACTGATTAGGGTGTGATTCCTATTCAACTATGGAACACTTTGTATAATTCACTTTTATAAAGTTTTCCATGTCAAATTAAGAATGATATTAGGCATTCATATTTATAGAAATAGCAGTATCAACAAGCTGATTTTAGGACGTGCAGAAATCTGGCTAACATAGAGCTCTGTTGTGAGGACTCTGTCTAAAGGAGGCTCTGATAAAATAAAGGAAAAGGACACCTGAACACAAATTCTCTAAACCTTAAATATATGTAAATGAGAGTCATTTAGGAACTTGATTAGAGGAGGTCCTTCCATCTGTTACTGAGTGAGCTGGATGAAGCATGGTGCTCTTCCTTATTTTTCCAAAGAAAGGGACACTGCTGTTGATGGATTAAAAAAACAAAATAGTGAACTTAGCAGTTTCTTTGTTTTTATCTTTGAAGCACTCTTGGCACCACACTCCAGAATGGATAAATTAAAATGCTTTCTGTCTAATCTCCTCAGAGAGGTTTGATTGTGCATAGACTATAGTATTTTAGTTGAGTAGGCTTAAAACATTCTTCCTTTTAAAGCCTAATAGTTGTTTTGGTGTAATCAATTGTAATATATAGCATTTGGGATGTACGTGCAACTCCGCCAGGACCCATTTTTGCAATAAGACAGGAAAGGTGATATGTTATTGCTGGTCTATATAGAAACATGAAGAAGAGCTGCTTAACAATTAGGAAAAACATGCTCTATTTCACAGCAGGAAATTCTTCCACTCATCCCTGCTTTGGGAAAGAAAAGGACAGAAAAATTGATAAACTTGACAAAAAATGCATGAGTTAACACAAAAATAATGTTTTCAATCAATTCTATGGCAAGAGAGTAGGATCAGTCCAGGTAGTCTGGTACCTGTGGGATCAAAGAGCCTGGGGAGAGAAGGACTGTACAGATAAGTATGACAACTTTTCTTTGAGTGGAAAGAATGGAAGCTCAAAAGTGAGGATATGTTGTCACAAAATCTCTACATGAACATAAGATTTAATGCCTTTGGTCCTCATGTATCACTTCTTTGCTCGCTAAAGTTCCCAAATTTTATACACAACACACTTGAATGTTTTCAAGACACTTTCACTTTTTTCAGAGCTTCATTTTTATTTTCTAATTTAAACTTTTCTGTTTTGAGATGATTACAGAATACTTTTTTTTTAATTTTTATTTTTAATTTATTTTACTTTACAGTATTGTATTGGTTTTGCCATACATTGACATGAATCCACCACAGGTGTACATGAGTTCCCAAACATGAACCCCCACTCCCATCTCCCACCCCATATCATCTCTTTGGATCATCCCCATGCACCAGCCCCAAGCATCCTGTATCCTGCATCAAACATAGACTGGCGATTTGTTTCTTACATGATAGTATACATATTTCAATGCCATTCTCCCAAATCATCCCACCCTCTCCCTCTCCCTCAGAATCCAAAAGTCCGCTCTACACATCTGTGTCTTTTTTGCTATCTCGCATACAGGGTCATCATTACCATCTTTCTAAATTCCATATATATGCATTAGGATACTGTATTGGTGTTTTTCTTTCTGGCTTACTTCACTCTGTATAATCGGCTCCAGTTTCATCCACCTCATTAGAACTGATTCAAATGTATCCTTCTTAATGGTTGAGTAATACTCCATTGTGTATATGTACCACAGCTTTCTTATTCATTCATCTGCTGATGGACATCTAGGTTGTTTCCATGTCCTGGCTATTATAAACAGTGCTGCGATGAACATTGGGGTACATGTGTCTCTTTCAATTCTGGTTTCCTCGGTGTGTATACCCAGCAGTGGGATTGCTAGGTCATAAGGCAGTTCTATTTGCAATTTTTTAAGGAATCTCCACACTGTTCTCCATAGTGGCTGTACTAGTTAGCATTCCCACCAATAGCGCAAGATGGTTCCCTTTTCTCCACACCCTCTCCTTGTAAAAATAATACAGAAAAATTGTGTTTACCTTTTGCTCAGTAACCTTATGGCGACCTCCTCCATTGTCATAGTACAATGTCAAACCCAGAAAATTGATACAGATATATTCCTTTGACCTTGATTAAATTTCACCAGTTTCATATATACTCCTATGTGTGTGTGTGTGTGTGTGTGTGTGTGTGTGTGTGTGTCTTTAGCTCTATGCCATTCTAACCAAATGCATAGGTTCATGTAATATCACCACAGTCAAAATACAGAACACATTCATCCACAAGAATCACTCCTGTATCTTTTTATAGCCATACTCAGCTTTCTCATTGCTCTCTTCTTTAACCTCTGGCTACTATAACTGTTCTCCATCTTTATAAGGTGTCACTTTAAGAATGTTAAAAAATGGAATCATATGATAAGTAATATTTGATAAGTAATCTGTCTGAATGTTTTTCTCTTTCAGCATAAATATCTATAAACTCATCAAATTATTTGTATCAATACATTAACAAATTATCCCTGTATCATACTTGGTGACATGAAAATACCAATTCATTTAATCATTCACCCAGGGAAGAATATTTGGATAATATCCAGTTTGTGGCTATTAAGAATAAAGCTAGTATAAATATTTCTATACAGATTCTTTTACTGAGCACATATTTCTATTTCTCTGGAATAAATGGCTAAAGGTAGAATTGTTGGGGAATGTGGTAATTGCATGTTTAGCATAATAAGAAAGTGTCATGCTGTTCTTCAGAATGGCTGGACCTTTTCATATATTCACTAGCATTGTACTAATGATTGAGAAAATGGAGTGATCACGTTTATTCTCACCTTAATTTGCTGATGTCAGTAATTTTTTAAACATTTTAATAACTATATCGTGATACCTCATTCTTGCTTTAATTTCATTTCCCTCGTGGCTAGTAGGATGTTGAATATCATTTTACGTTATTTTCTCATCTGTATACCCTCTGTATGCAACAGCATATCTTTTGCTCATTTTATAATGATTTTTTTTTTATTTTTTGCTTTGAAATGTCCTATTTGTTTCTTTTCTTTTCTTTTTATATTTTGTAGCTTGATCTTTCATCCTCTTGTCAAGATCTTTTGCAGATTAAATGATTTAAATTTTGATGAGATCCAACTTATCTATTTTTCCTTTTACTGATCATGCCTTTTGGAGTTAAATCTAGGAACTCCTACACAGTTCTGATTTTCTAATGATTTGTTCTAAAAGTTTTATACTTTTATACTTACACTTAAGTTAGTGACTGATTCTGAGTTATTTTTTTTAAGTATCAAGTTTATATCAAGTTCTTATATATATATTTATATATAATGGGCTTCCTTGGTGGCTCAGATGGTAAAGAATCTGCTTGCAATACATGAGACATGGGTTCAATCCCTGCTTCAGACAGATCCCCTGGAGAAAGGAATGGCTACCCATTCCAGTATTCTTGCCTAGAGAATTTCAGTCTGAGAAACCCAGCAGGCTACACTCCACTGGGTTGCAGAGAGTCAAACATGACTGAGCTACAAACACAGCAACAACATAGTAAGATAATATAACAAAGAGTAATTCTTTCTATTTTATCCTTTTTTTTTTTTCACTAAGGCCTATGTCTTTCTACATAAATTTATATCAATTTGTCTATGTCTACAAAAAATCTTACTGGGATTCTACTTGAAAGCACATTAAAAATATAGGTCAATTTTGGGAGAACTGATCTGTTTTCCATGTTAAATCTTTTCTCCATTCTTTAATATTTATTTTATTAGCATATTGTAATTTTTGGCATACAGACCCTGTCTATGTTTTTATTTTAAAATTTATAACTAATTCAATTTTCTTTGGAATGATAACCTTCGTATCATTCAAAATTTCCTATATATAAGGTTTCTGAATGGCAACTGATATCTGGATTTTTCTTCCCAAGATTAATTCTAACTTCTGTGCATTTCCTCACACTATTGCTTCAACATGGAAAGCTCTCCCTACCCCACCATCATGGCCTTCAAGTTCTTTATGAAGATATTCCAACATAACTGGCCCTTGGAAAAAAATCAAGAACTGCACCATTTATTAATTGTAACTTAAATCCTGGCTTTGTAACTTTGTGAGTCCTATGCAAGGCAGTTCACTATTCTGAACTATAATTCTATCATGTGGAAAAAGATAATACTGTTTAACACAAAATTTGGGACGTGAGTGTGTGGGTCTAAGTTGAAGAATCATATTTATAGTACTAAATCATAATTATAATACTAATTAGAGAAGCAGACATATATAGCAGGGTGTTCAACACACAGTAAGTACTTACATCTCCCCAAATTTTGGTTATCAATGGCACTTATTGCCAATTAATATTTTTTGTATTATTATGTTTTATTGATCTTTTCATGTGTATTAATTATACCCTTAATGTTATTCATGATGATTTTTAAATATGTGCTGGGTGTGTGTTGATTCCATGGATAATTCATAAGCTCTATAAAGAAGAGAGACTGGACACATTTCATGTCTGTTATGGAATTTACACATGTGATGGAATTAATATTGTTTCATACTAAAAGAGTTTGGCCTTCATGTCAGGAAATCCTGGATTCTTATCTGCTATATGACATTGTAAAGTGTTATATTATCTGACCTTTAATTTTCTCATCCACAAAAAAGGAATAATAACACTACATAAGATTCTTGAGACAATTATATGTGAACATATGTAAAGTGAATTATAATGCACATATATCTTATAATGCACATGTATTATTATTAGTGATTGGATTGTCTTAAGGAACTTGTAAAGCATCTATGAATACCTTCTATTCATATAAGTGAGTAAAACTGAGGTGCAGATTCTTTTACTGATTTACAAAGTATAATTATTTGATAATAAAACATTGCTCAATAATTCTTCCCTCAGAAGTCTGATGCTGTAAGAAACTGTAGAGATAAATAGCTAAATTCATTTGTTACACACATACACATACAGACACCTAGACAGAATAAATAGCTTCTCCAAGGTCACTTAGCTGAAATGAGGTACAGCCAGAAAATCTCAGGTATCCTGATCTCAAGCCATAAGCTGTTTTCTCTAAACGATTTTCCCTCATTTGTGCCCTGCTCTTCCTGGCATCCTGGCTCAAATTGCTTCCTTACCTATTCATATCCGCTGCCTCCAAACTCATCATACTTTCCCTTCCAGCTCTGCGTCCATATGGCAATGCTCATCTGGGAGGTGGATGTCTGAAACTGCCGCCATCACATCATCCCCTTCCAGCCATGTGAGTAGGCAAGAAAATGACTTTTGGGCACTATTAACCCAAGTTGGCTGAAATTCAGGGATACTGAGGTGAAACACTCTCCTTCATATTTGCAAGCCCTGAAGCCAGTCTTCAGCCTTCTGCAAACCAAGATGCCTTTGGGAACTTAGAATGCACTTTCTATACTTTTTTTTTTTTTTTTCCAAATGACCCCATTGAAAACATGAGCACAGGGCAGGGAAAAATGGCTCCTAGTTATGAGGAGTTATATATGAAAAATACTCTCAGTGTCCAACGTGGATGGAAAACTGCAAATAAGCAAACAAAACATTAATCTTCAAACTCAGTGAAACATGAGGTCCTCTTTAACATATGAAGGGTATGCTATTTACCACTAAATTTGTCTTTGCAATATCTCAGGCAGGATCATTGTGAGTTAAATAATTCAGGGGCTGTTTTCAGTAGGAGTTAGAATTGAGCTAAGTTAGAAAGCTTCTCTGGTGTTCTGTTTTGTTCTGATGGAGAGTGGCAAATTTCAGAGCCAAATACCACAGTCATAAAAGTAGTATGATTTGAAGCCTCCAAAATTCCTTTTTGCCAAATTATATTTATTTGTACACTGCCAAAAACATTTCTTCTTCAGATTAAGATGATCATAGACCTTGTTAGCTGAACTTACCTGATGCATTTGGTGAAAGTAATTCTTGCTGACAGGAAAGTACATAAGCAATAGCTTGTGGAAAGGACAGAGTGGTTTTGATGGGGAAATTCAGAAAAGAGTCACCGTTTATGTTCCTACTTTGTGGTGATGATCTTAGATGAAATTCTCTTGTGAAGTTGCAGAACCATGATGGAGGGGCACCATGAAATTCCAGGATACCTGAAGGAACAGGAAGATTAGGCAGAATTAAGGTTAAAAGGACATTAAACATATATTTTCACATTTTGAAATTCTGCCTACAAGCTACAGAATAGGCTCTCTTTCATCCATGGCACAGCTGGAGCACAGCTGTTCACAGCATGCCTGACATACACTGGGTCAGTCAAGGACCAAGGCCATCTAGAACAGAGACTGCTAGTGGGTACTGGGAAATAACTTTATTTGCCAGATCAGAAGTCAAAAGACTTGAGACAGAAGAGTATGAAATGTGGGCTGTCTTCCTAGCCTATCTCTGACATAAGAGACATGGTTTCAGTTCCTAGATTGGGAAGATCCCCTGGAGAAGAAAATAGCATCCCACTCCTATATTCTAGCTTGGACAATCCCATGTTTGGAGGAACCTGACAGGCTACAGTCCATAGGGTCTGAAAGAGTTGGAAACAACTGAAGAGACTTAATGTACAGGGAAATGATGTTTGTTTGTTTGTTTTCTTTTTAGTATGCACCTGTTTAACTATAAAGAGTAATGTAGCCTTAGAATGACACTCCTCTTTTAGAGAATTGGCCACCAATGTGTCCCATTGGCCCATGGAAGTGAATTTCCTCTATTGATCACATTTTCCAGGTACAAATCTTTAGCAATAAATTTACTGATTCTAGGTCTGAATAGATTGAGTGGCTTTTGTGTCCTTAACAGGTATGAATAAATTAAACTTCTAGGAAATTAAACTCAATAAAAGTTTGTACACTTTCTTTTTGTAAAAGATGGATTTGTAGGACTTCCTTTTCTGCTTTCCTGAATCAACAGAGGATCTTACAGCTCATCAGCATGCATGTGCATTTCTCATTTAAGAAAGAGCTTGGTTTAGTCTTGCTTATTCAACACAAAGTCTATGCCTACAAATGGCCAAAAAATTGAGCATTTTCTGCATTATCCAGATTTGCAGCTGCCTTATAGTTCAGCTGACTGAAACTCATCAGTGCTACAGACTAAATTAGACACTAAGATACCTTCAAGCCAAATACAAAAAAATTATTCATTTATTCTTTTCAATAGGGCTCCTACGTGTGGACTGAATGGTGATGGTTCTCATATGGAACCCACATGTTAGTGGTCTTTATGCAAAGAGGACCTGGATGAAATATTATTTCTTATATGTAATCAAGAGAAATGAAGGAAATTCTATACTTGTTCCTTGATGAGTCAAAGGGGATACAATATGAGTGTTTCAAGTTATGCTTCTAACCTTGTTGCGGCTGTTTTACCCTGCTGCTGCTGCTAAGTCACTTCAGTTGTGTCCGACTCTGTGCGACCCCATAGACGGCAGCCCACCAGGCTCCCCATTCCCTGGGATTCTCCAGGCAAGAACACTGGAGTGGGTTGCCATTTCCTTCTCTAATGCATGAAAATAAAAAGTGAAAGTGAAGTCGCTCAGTCGTGTCCAAATCTTTGCGACTCCATGGATTACAGCCTACCAGGCTCCTCCGTGTTGGGGCTGTTTTACCCTACAGAATGGATTAATTGAGCTACTTAATAACTCCTTAAAATGCTTTATATTCTGTTGTGCAGTTTCTCCAAAGTTTCTTCTCTTCAGGGTTAACTCATTTTTACTGCCCACACATGTTTTTCTAATGCATTTCTCAATCTGGTGATTCAGCACACGTTTTTGTGGAGTCACTATACTTAACAATACTACTACTACTACTAAGTTGCTTCAGTCGTGTCCGACTCTGTGCGACCCCATAGACGGCAGCCCACCAGGCTCCCCCATCCCTGGGATTCTCCAGGCAAGAACACTGGAGTGGGTTGCCATTTCCTTCTCCAATGCATGAAAGTGAAAAGTGAAAGTGAAGTCGCTCAGTCGTGTTCGACTCTTAGCGACCCCATGGACTGCAGCCTACCAGGCTCCTCCGTCCATAGGATTTTCCAGGCAAGAGTACTGGAATGGGGTGCCATTGCCTTCTCCAATACTTAACATTGAGACTAACATAATAAATATATCTGACACTTCCCTTAATGAAATTGCAGTGTCCCAAAAGAGATAGTGATAAAGATAGAGATAAGAATATAAATAGAGGATTTACAATTACTGTAATAGAATATGTATAATCAAAATAAAATATATACAAAATTTAAAAAGAACAAATTTCTGTAAATTCTTCCCTTGAAAAATAAGAAAGATTTTAGAGTATGGAGAATACTTTAGCTTCAACTTGAAAATAATGTTTATAAGTTAAGTAGGAAAGACAATTCAAGTAGCATATATGGCATAGTTTATAGCCTAATGATTTGACACAAGAGGGCATATGCAAATAGTACTCAGGTATTATTGAAATATAATTTAATGTACTTAGGTATTACTGAAATATAATTTTTTTGTGGTAAAGAATGTGGGAAAATTTGGAAACAAAAATTGAGAAGGATATACTAGAAAAAGATAAAACAATTGTGAGGTGCCTAATTCTTAATTTAGCTTCTATCTGTCCTCTGAGCAGGAGTGAAGGATGGTACTGTGCATAATTATGTTTGTACTCTAGAAAGGCAATTCCATTGGGTATGGGTAGAAGCTGTAGTCAAGAAAGCTAATTGAGAAGCTATCCCATAGGTACAAGGAGAGATAAAGAGATTGAAAGTAGGACAATGATTGTTGGAATGGCAAGAATAGCTAGATGTAGGGGATATTTATTTAGGAAGCAGGAATCAGTAAATAATTGTATGTTGAGATAAGAGAAAGGAAACACTTGAGGACGATATGGAAAGATCTGTTCTGTGATACTGGGTTCATGTTAATTCCATTAATTATTACATCAAATATCAAATAAGTTTGGGGGTTGAAAGCAGAAAAGGGGCTTAGAAAATGAGTGAAATGTAAGGTTCCTTTAGTATAACCAGGTGACAATGTTCACTTGATCATTGAAAGTGCAAGTTTAAAGTTCAAGAACAGTATACAGGCTAGTCATACATTTTAGAAATATTAGATTGTAAGAGATAATAATGATAAATACCCAGAGCAATGGCCTGCCAAAGAGACAATAGCACTGCCAGTCTTGGGAGCCATGTGTTGGCATAAGTCTTTCTTGGAGATTGCCAGTAACCGTACTATAGTGTTTTTCGACTCTAGGACTGGGTTGCCTGAGGCCGCACAACTAATAGAGAGGGAGCACAGCCTACCCATCAGCAGACAATTAGATTTAAGATTTATTGAGCATGGCCCTGCCCACCAAAAAAGACCCAGGTTTCTCCAGAGCCAGTCCCTCCCACTAAGAAGCTTACACAGCTTCTTATCCTCATCCATCAGAGGACAGACATAAAAAATAAGAAGTATAATCTCAGAGCCTCCAGAATGAAAATCATAATCACAGAAAACTAACTAAACTAATCACATGGATTGCAGTCTTGTGTAACTCAATGAAGCTATGAGCCATGCCATGTAAGGCCACCAAAGACACATGAATCGTGGTTTAGAGTTCTGATAAAAAGTGGTCTACTGGAGAAGGGAATGGCAAAACACTTCACCACTCTTGCCTTGATAACTCATGAACAGTATAAGAAGGCAAAAAGATGATACCAGAAGATGAATCCCCCAGGTTGGTAGGTGTGCACTATGCTATCGGAGAAGAGTGGAGAAATAGCTCCAGAAAGAATGGTGCCCAGTTGTGGATGTGTCTGGTGGTCAAAGTAAAGTCCAGTGCTATCAAGAACAGTATTGCACAGGAATCTGGAATATTAGGTCCATGAATCAAGGTAAATTGGACTCAGTCAAAGCAGGTGATGGCAAGAATGAACACTGACGTATTAGGGATCAGCGGACTAAAATGGATGGAAATGGGCAAATTTAATTCAGATGACCATTATATCTACTACTGTGGGCAAGAATCCTTTATAAGAAATGGAGTAGCCATCATAGTAAAATAAAATAAAATAAAATAAGTCCAAAATGTAGTACTTGGGTGCAATCTCAAAAATGACAGAATGATCTCAGTTCATTTCCAAGGCAAACCATTCAGTATCACAGTAATCCAAATCTATTTCCTAACCACTAATGCCAAAGAAGTTGAAGTTTAATGATTCTATGAAAACTTACAAGACCATCTAGAAATAACGCTAAAGAAAAAAAATGCTGTTTAAATCATAGAGGATTGGAATATGAAAATAAGAAGTCAGGAGATACCTGGAGTACCAGGCAAGTTTGACCTTGAAGTACAAAATAAAATAGGGAAAAAGCTAACAGAGTTTTACCAACAGAATGCACTAGTCATGGGAAACATTCTCTTCCAAAACCACAGCAGATGACTCTACACATGGACATCGACAATGTGCAATAAAGATGGAGAAGTTCTATGCAGTCAGCAAAAACAAGACTGGGAGCTGACTGCGGCTCAGATTATTAGCTCCGTCTTGCAAAATTGAGACGTAAATTGAAGAAAGTAGGGAAAACTACTAGACCATTCAGTTCAGTTCAGTTCAGTCGCTCAGTCGTGTCTGACTCTTTGTGATCCTATGAATCGCAGGACAGCAGGTCTCCCTGTCCATCATCAACTCCCGGAGTTCACTCAGACTCACATCCATCGAGTCAGTGATGCTATCCAGCCATCTCAACCTCTGCCATCCCCTTCTCCTCCTGCCCCAAAACCCTCCCAGCATCAGAGTCTTTTCTGTGAGTTAACTCTTTTCATGAGGTGGCCAAAGTACTGGAGTTTCAGCTTTAGGATCATTCCTTCCAAAGAAATCCCAGGGCTGATCTCCTTCAGAATGGACTGGTTGGATCTCCTTGCAGTCCAAGGGACTTTTAAGAGTCTTCTCCAACACCACAGTTCAAAAGCATCAATTCTTCGACACTCAGCCTTCTTCACAGTCCAACTCTCACATCTATACATGACTACTGGAAAAATGATAGCCTCGGCTAGATGGACCTTTGTTGGCAAAGTAATGTCTCTGCTTTTGAATATGCTATCTAGGTTGGTCATAACTTTTCTTCCAAGGAGTAAGGGTCTTTTAATTTCATGGCTGCAATTACCATCTGCAGTGATTTTGGAGCCCAAAAAAGGTCTGACACTGTTTCCACTGTTTCCCCGTCTATTTACCATGAAGTGATGGGACCAGATGCCGTGATCTTCGTTTTCTGAATGTTGAGCTTTAAGCCAACTCTTTCACTCTCCACTTTACTTTCATCAAGAGGCTTTTTAGTTCTTCTTCACTTCCTGCCACAAGGGTGGTGTCATATGCCTATCTGAGGTTATTGATATTTCTCCCGGCAATCTTGATTCCAGCTTGTGCTTCTTCCAGCCCAGTGTTTCTCATGATGTACTCTGCATATAAGTTAAATAAGCAGGGTGACAATATACAGCCTTGACATACTCCTTATCCTATTTGGAACCAGTCTGTTGTTCCATGTCCAGCTCTAACTGTTGCTTCCTGACCTGCACATAGGTTTCTCAAGAGGCAGGTCAGGTGGTTTGGTATGCCCATCTCTTTCAGAATTTTCCACAGTTTAATGTGATCCACACAGTCAAAGGCTTTGGCATAGTCAATAAAGCAGAAATAGATGCTTTCCTGGAACTCTCTTGCTTTTGCCATGATCCAACAGATGTTGGCAATTTGATCTCTGGTACCTCTGCCTTTTCTAAAACCAGCTTGAACATCTGGGAGTTCACAGTTCATGTATTGCTGAAGCCGGCTTGGGGAATTTTGAGCACTACTTTACTAGCATGTGAGATGAGTGCAATTGTGCAGTAGTTTGAGCATTCTTTGGCATTGCCTTTCTTTGGGATTGGAATGAAAACTGACCTCATCCAGTCCTGTGTCCTCTGCTGAGTTTTCCAAATTTTCTGGCATATTGAGTGGAGCACTTTCACAGCATCATCTTGCAGGATTTGAAGTAGCTCAACTGGAATTGCATCACCTCCACTAGCTTTGTTCATAGTGATGCTTTCTAAGTCCCACTTGACTTCACATTCTGAAATGTCTGGCTCTAGGTGAGTGATCACATCATCATGATTATCTTGGTCATGAAGATCTTTTTTTGTACAGTTCTTCTGTGTATTCCTACCACCTTTTCTTAGTACCTTCTGCTTCTATTAAGTCTATGCCATTTCTGTCATTTATCGAGCTAATCTTTGCATGAAATGTTCCCTTGGCATCTCTAATTCTCTTGAAGAGCTTTCTAGTCTTTCCCATTCTCTTGTTTTCCTCTGTTTCTTTGTATTGATTGCTGAGGAAGGCTTTCTTATCTCTTCATGCTATTCTTTGGAACTCTGCTTTCAGATGCTTATATCTTTCTTTTTCTCCTTTGCTTTTCACTTCTCTTCTTTTCACAACTATTTGTAAGGCATCCTCAGACAGCCATTTTGCTTTTTTTGCATTTCTTTTCCATGGGGATGGTCTTGATCCCTGTCTCTTGTACAATGTCACGAACCTCCGTCCATAGTTCATCAGGCACTCTATCTATCAGATCTAGTCCCTTAAATCTATTTCTCACTTCCACTGTATAATCATAAGGGATTTGATTTAGGTCATACCTGAATGGTCTAGTGGTTTTCCCTACTTTCTTCAATTTGAGTCTGAATTTGGTAATAAGGAGTTCATGATCTGAGCCACAGTCAGCTACCAGTCTTGTTTTTCTTGACTGCATAGAGCTTCTCCATCTTTGACTGCAAAGAATATAATCAACCTGATTTTGGTGTTGACCATCTGGTGATGTCCATGTGTAGAGTTTTCTCTTGTGTAGTTGGAAGAGGGTGTTTACTATGATCAGTGCATTCTCTTGGCAAAACTCTGTTAGTGTTTGCGCTGCTTCATTCTTTATTCCTGAGCCAAACTTGGCTGTTAGTCCAGGTGTTTCTTGACTTCCTGCTTTTGCATTCCAGTCCCCTATAATGAAAAGGACATCTTTTTTGGGTGTTAGTTCTGAAAGGTTTTGTAGGTCTTCATAGAACCATTCAACTTCAGCTTCTTCAGCATTACTAGTTGGGGCATAGACTTGGATTACTGTGATATTGAATGGTTTGCCTTGGAAATGAACAGAGAATATTCTGTCATTTTTGAGATTGCATGCAAGTACTGTATTTCAGACTCTTTAGTTGACCATGATGGCTACTCCATTTCTTCTAAGGGATTCCTGCCCACAGCAGTAGATATAATGGTCATCTGAGTAAAATTCACCTATTCCAGTCCATTTTATTTTGCTGATTCCTAGAATGTCAACGTTTACTCTTGCCATCTCTTGTCTGACCACTTCCAATTTGCTTGATTCAGGACCTGACATTCCAGGTTCCTATACAATATTGCTGTTTACAGCATCGGACCTTGCTTCTATCACCAGTCACATCCACAACTGGGTATTGTTTTTGCTTTGGCTCCATCCCTTCGTGCTCTCTGGAGTTATTTCTCCACTGATCTCCAGTAGCATATTGGGCACCTACTGACCTGGGAAATTCCTCTTTCAGTATCCTATCGTTTTGCCTTTTTCTACTGTTCATGGGGTTCTCAAGGTAAGAATACTGAAGTGGTTTGCCATTCCCCTTCTCCAGTGGACCACATTCTGTCAGACCTCTCCACAATGACCTGCCCATCTTGGGTGGCCCCATGGACATGGCTTAGTTTCATTGAGTTAGACAAGACTGTGATCCTAGTGTGATTAAATTGACTAGATTTCTGTGATTATGGTTTCAGTATGTCTGCCCTCTGATGCCCTTTTGGAACACCTACTGTCTTAGTTGGGTTTCTCTTACTTTGGATGTAGGTATCTCTTTAAGTCTGCTCCAGCAAAGCGCAGCTGCTACTCCTTACCTTGGATGAAGGGTATCTCCTCACTGCCACCCCTCCTGACCTTGATGTGGAATCGTTCCTCTAGGCCCTCCTGAGCCTGCGCAGCCACCTCTCCTTGGACACTAGACCATTCAGTTTGACTAAATCAAATACCTTATGATTATACAGTGAAAAGTGAAAGTGAAATCACTCAGTCATGTCGCACTCTTTGGGACCCTATGGATTGTTGCCTTCTAGGTTCTTCCATCCATGGGTTTTTCAGGCAAGAACATTAAAATGTGTTGCTATTTCCTTCTCCAGGGGATCTTCTGGACCCAGGGATCAAATTCAAGTCTTCGTGAATTACAGGCAGACTACCATCTGAGCCACCAGGGAATCCCTTGATTATACAGTGTATTTGGTCAGTAGATTCGAAGGATTAGATATCATAGACAGAGTGCCTGAAGAACTTCGGAAAGAGGTTCTCAACATGTTATAGGAGGTGATGACTAAAATCATCCCCAAGAAAAAGGGTTTCAAGAAAGCAAAGTGGTTGTCTCAAGAAGCCTAACAAATAGTTAAAAGAAGAGAATTAAAAGGCAAGTAGGTAGGGAAAGATATACCACACTTAATGCATAGTCTAGAGAATAGCAAGGAGAGATAAGAAAGCACTAAGTAAACAATGCAAAAAAACTGGAAAACAATAGAATAGGAAAGACTAGAGATCTCTTCAAGAAAATTGAAGCTACCAAAGGAATATTTGCTACAAACATGGACACAATAAAGGACAGAAACAACAAGGACCTGCCAGAAGCAGAAGAGATTAAGAAGTAGTGGCAAAAATACACTGAAGGACTAAGCAAACAAACAAAAAGGTCTTAATGACCCAGATGACCAAGATGGTGTGATCATTCACCTAGAGCCAGATATCCTGGAATGTGAAGTCAAGTGGACCTTAGGAAGAATTACTACCAATGAAGATAGTGGAGGTGATGAATTCCAGCTGAGTTATTTCAAATTCTAAAAGATAATGCTGTTAAAGTGCTGAATTCAATATGCTACCAAATTTGGAAAACTCATCAGTGGCCGCATGATTGGAAGATATTAGTTTTCTTTCCAATCCCAAAGAAAGGCAGTGTCAAAGAATGTTCAAACTACGGCACAATTGCACCATTTCACACGCTAGTAAGGTTATGCTCAAAATCCTTCAAGTTAGATTTCAACAATACATGAACTGAGAACTTCCAGAAATCACATTGATTATATTCTTTGCAGCTTTTGCAGCCAAAGATGGAGAAGCTCTATACAGTCAGCAAAAATAAGACTGGGAGCTGACTGTGGCTCAGATCATGAACTTCCTTTTGCCAAATTCAGAGTTAAATTGAAGAAAGTGGGGAAAACCACTAGACCATTCAGGTATGACCTAAATCAAATCCATTATGATTATACAGTGGAAGTGATAAATAGGTTCAAGCAATTAGATCTGATAGACAGTGCCTAAAGAACTACAGACAGAGGTTTGTGCACAGGAGGCAGTGATCAAGACCATACGCAAGAAAAAGAAATGAAAAAAGGCAAAATGGTTGTCTGAGGAGGCAAAAAAAAAAAAAAAAGGAGAGAAGTGAAAGGCAAAGAAAAAAAGGAAAGATGTACCCATTTGAATGCAGAGTTCCAAAGAATATGAAGGAGAGATAAGAAAGGAGTGATCAATGCAAAGAAATAGAGGAAAATGATGGAATGGGGAAAACAAGAGATCTCTTCAAGAACATTAGAGATACCAAGGGAACATTTCATGCAAAGATGGGCACAATAAAGACAGAAATGGTAGGGTCCTAACAGAAGCAGAAGATATTAAGAAGAATTGGCAAGAATACACAAAAGAACCATACAAAAAAACATCTTCATGTCTCAGACAATAATGATGGTGTGATCACTCACCTAGAGCCAGACATCCTGGAATTCAAAATCAAGTGGATCTTAGGAAGAATTACTACAAACAAAGCTAGTAGAGGTAATGGAATTCCAGTGGAGTTCTTTCAAATCCTAACAGATGATGCTGTGAAAGCACTGCACTCAATATGCCAGCAAATTTGTAACTCAGCAGTGGCCACAAGACTGAAAAAGGTCAGTTTTCATTCAAATCCCAAACAAAGACCATGCTAAAGAATGTTCAAACTGTTGCACAATTGCACTCATCCCACATGCTAGTAAAGTAATACTCAGAATTCTCCTAGCCAGGCTTGAACATTACATGAACCTTGAACTTCCAGATGTTCAAGCTGTTTTTAGAAAAGGCCGAGGAAGCACAGATCAAATTACCAACATCCATTCAATCATTGAAAAAGTAAGATAGTTCCAGAAAAAATATCTGTTTCTGCTTTATTGACTATGCCAAAGCCTTTAACTATTTGGATCACAACAAAGTGTGCAAAATTCTCCAAGAGATGGGAATACCAGACCACACCTCCTGAGAAAACTGCATGTAGGTAGAGAAGCAACAGTTAGAATCAGACATGGAAAAACAGACTGGTTCCAAATTGGGAAAGTAGTATATCAAGGCTGTAGATTGTTACCATGTTTGCTTAACTTACATGCAGATTACATAGTGAGAAATGCTGGACTGAATGAGGAACAGGCTGAAATCAAGATGGCCAGGAGAAATGTCAATAACCTCAGATACACAGATGACACCACCCTTATGGCAGAAAGTGAAGAAGAACTAAAGAGCTTCTTGATGAAAGTGAAAGAGGAGAGTGAAACATTTGGCTTAAAACTCCGCATTTAGAAAGCTAAGATCATGGCATCTGGTTCCATCAATTCATGGCAAATATGGGGAAACAGTGAGAGACTTTATTTTTTTTTGCACTACAAAATTACTGCAGATGGTGACTGCAGCCATGGAATTAAAAGACACTTGATCCTTGTGAGAAAAGTTATGACCAACTTAGACAGCATATTTAAAAGCAGAGACACTACTTTGCTGACAGAGATCCAACTAGTCAAAGCTTTGGATCTTCCAGTAGTCATGTATGGATGTGAGAGTTGGGCTATTAAGAAAGCTGAGGACCGAAGTATTGATGCTTTTGAACTGTTGTGTTGAAGATTCTTGGAGTCCCTTCGAGAGCTAGGAGATGCAACCACTGGATCCTGAAGGAAATTAGTCCTGAATATTCATTGGAAGGACTGATGTTGAAGCTGCAACTCCAATACTTTGGCCACCTGATGAGAAAGCTGACTCATTTGAAAAGACCTTGAAGCTAATTTAATTCAGATGAGCATTATATCTACTTCCATGGGCAGGGATCCTTTAGAAGAAATGGAGTAGACAGAATAGTCAATAGAAGTTTCCTGAAATGCATACTTGGATGCATTCTCAAAAATGACAGAATAATCTCTGTTTGTTTCCAAGACAAAAAAATCAGTATCATGGTAATCCAAGTCGATGCCCTGACCAGTAATGCTGATGAAGCTGAGGTTGAACGGTTGTATGAAGACCTAAAAGACCTTCTGGAAGTAACACCCCCAAAAGATGTCCTTTTCATTATAAGGGACTGGAATGCAAAAGTAGGAAGTCAAGAAACACCTGGACTAACAGGCAAATTTGGCCTTTCAGTACAGAATGAAGCAGGGCAAAGGCTAATAGAGTTCTGCCAAGAGAATGCACAGGTCATAGCAAATACACTCTTCCAACAACACAAGAGAAAAGTCTACACATGGACATCACCAGATGGTCAACACCAAAATCAGATTGATTACATTCCTTGCAGCCAAAGATGGAGAAGCTCTATACAGTCAGCAAAAACAAGACCGGGAGCTGACTGTGGCTCAGATCATGAGCTCCTTATTGCCAAATTCAGACTTAAGTTGAAGAAAGTGGGGGAAACCACTAGACCATTCATGTATGACCTAAATCAAATCCTTTATGACAACACAGTGGAAGTGAGAAATAGATTTATGGGATTAGATCTGATAGAGTGCCTGATGAACTATGGATAGAGGTTCATGACATTGTACAGGAGACAAGAATCAAGACTATCCTCAAGAAAAAAAAAATGCAAAGAAGCAAAATGGCTGTCTGAGTAGGCCTTACAATTAGCTGTGAAAAGAAAAGTGAAAAGCAAAGAAGGAAAGAAGTGATATATTCATTTGAAGGCAGAGTTCCATAGAATAGCAAGGAGAGATAAGAAAGCCTTCCTCAACCATCAGTGTAAAGAAATAGAGGAAAACAATAAGATGGGAAAGATTAGAGATCACTTCAAGAAAATTAGAACCAAGGGAATATTTCATGCAAAGATGGGCTCAATAAAGGAAAAAAATGCTATGGACTTAATAGAAGCAGAAGATATTAAGAAGAGGTGGGAAGAATATACAGAAGAACTGTACATAAAGGATCTTCATGACCCAGATAATCATGATGGTGTGATCATTTATACTCATCTAGAGCCAGACATCCTGAAATGTGAAGTCAAGTGGGTCTTAGGAAGCATCACTATGAACAAAGCTAGTGGAGGTGATGGAATCCCAGTTGACCTTTTTCAAATCCTAAAAGATGATGCTGTGAAAGTGCTGCACTCAGTATGTCAGCAAATTTGGAAAACTCAGCAGGGGCCACAGGATTGGAGAAGGTCAGGTTTCATTCCAATCCCAAAGAAAGGTAATGCCAAAGATTGTTCAAACTATCACACAATTGTACTCACTTCACACGCTAGTAAAGTAATGGTCTAAATTCTCCAAGCTAGGCGTCAGCAATACGTAAACCATGAACTTCCAGATGTTCAAGCTGGTTTTAGAAAAGGCAGAGGAACCAGAGGTCAAATTGCCAACATCTGCTGGATCATCGAAAAAGTAAAAGAGTTCCAGTAAAATATCTTTTTCTGCTTTATTGACTATGCAAAAGCCTTTGACTGTGTGAATCACAATAAACTGTGGAAAATTCAGAAGGACATGGGATTACCAGAACACCTGACCTGCCTCTTGAGAAACCTATGTGCAGGTCAGGAAGCAACATTTAGATCTGGACATGGAACAACAGACTGGTTCCCAATAGGAAAAGGAGTATATCAAGGCTGCATTTTGCCACCCTGCTTATTTAACTTCTATGCAGAGTACATCATGAGAAACGCTGGGCTGGAGGGTGCACAAGCTGGAATCAAGATTGCCAGGAGAAATGTCAATAACCTCAGATATGTAGACGATACCACCCTTGTGGCAGAAAGTGAAGAAGAAACAAAATGCCTCTTGATGAAAGTGAAAGAGGAGAGTGGAAAAGTTGACTTAAAATTCAACATTCAGAAAACTAAGATCATGGCAGCCGGTCCCATCACTTCATGGTAAATAGATGGAGAAATTGGCTGACTTTATTCTGGGCTCCAAAGTCACTGCAGATGGTGATTTCAGCCATGAAATTAAAAGATGTTTACTCCTTGGAAGGAAAGTTATGACCAACCTAGACAGCATATTCAAAAGCAGAGACATTACTTTGCCAACAAAGGTACATCTAGTCAAAGCTATGGTTTTTCCAGTGGGCATGTATGGATGTAAGAGCTGGACTATAAAGAAAGCCGAGCACCAAAGAATTGATGCCTTTGAACTGTAGTGTTGGAGAAACTCTTGAGAGTCCCTTGGACTGCAAGGAGATCCAACCAATCCATCCTAAAGGAGATCAGTCCTGGATGTTCATTGGAAGGACTGATATTGAAGCTGAAACCCAATACTTCGGCCTCCTGATTGTAAGAGCTGACTCATTTGAAAAAAACCCTGATAATGGGAAAGATTGATGGCAGGAGGAAAAGGGGATGACAGAGGATGAGATGGTTGGATAGCATCACAGCCTCAATGGACATGGGTTTGGGTAGACTCCAGCAATTGGTAATGGACAATGGAGGCCTGGCGTGCTGAAGTTCATGGGTTTACAAAGAGTCGGACACGACTGAGTGACTGAACTGAACTGAACTGATGTTGGGAATGATTGAAGGTGGCAGAAAGAGGGGACGACAGAGGATTAGATGGTTGAATGGCTTCAGCGACTCAATGGACATGAGCCTGAGTAAGCTCTGGGAATTGGTGATGGACAGGGAAACCTGGCGTGCTACAGTCCGTGAGATCACAAAGAACTGAACATAATTGAGCAACTCAACAGAATTGAGGCTCTGGATAACCTGGGAACAGCAGTCCTTCATTGTAGAACTTCAGAGGGTGCTCTTCAAATTATACATTGTATCTGCAACAGTAGTGCCTCCTGGAGCCATGTGGCGTGTAGGCAGTGAGGCCATCAGAGGACCTCTCTGCATTTTTCAAGCATGTTTCTTAAACTTTTCTGGACAGAAGGAGGGATTTCAACCTTTATTAAATATTTAAAAGGTATCTTAATGTAAGAAGATTCATTGCATTACTAGGGTATATGATGGAACTACTAATAGGATAATCTATAACTTTTGCAAAAAACTACGGTTCTTAGAATTTGAAAACTTGCACTAGACTCCTGTTGCTCTATCTCATAACAGGGCTACTAGGAAACCTGAGAACCTAATCACAGAAATATAAAAAGTTTTGTTGTTCAGTTGCTCATTTATGTCCAAATCTTTGTGGCCCCATTGACTACAGAACAATAGGGCACCTGTGTTTCAGTATATCACAGAGTTTGCTCAGACTCATGTCCATTGAGACTATGATGCCATCCAACCATCTCATCATCTGTCACTCCTTTTTCCTCCTGCTTTCAATCTTTCCCAGCATCAGGGTCTTTTCTAATGAGTCAACATTTCATATCTGGTGGCCAAAGGACTGGAGCTTCAGCTTCAGCATTAGTCCTTCCAATGACTACTCAGGGTTGATTTCCTTTAGAATTGATTGGTTTGGTCTTGCTATCCAAGGGACTCTCAAGAAACTTCTCCAGCATGACAATTCAAAAGCATGAGTTGTTTGACTATCAGATTTATTTATGGTCCAGCTCTCACATATTGGAGAAGGAAATGGCAACCCACTCCAGTACTCTTGCCTGGAGAATCCCATGGATGGAGGAGCTTGGTGGGCTACAGTCCATGGGTCGCAAAGAGTCAGACACAATGGAGTGACTTCACTTTCACTTTCACTTTCTCACATATGAGGTCATAGATTTGCCTATACAGACCTTTGTTGACAAAGTAATGCTTCTGCTTTTTAATAGGTGGTCTAGGTTCGTCATAGCTTTTCTTCCAAAGAGCAAAAATCACTTAATTCCATGCTTAGTCACTCTCCCCATTGATTTTGGATTCCACAAGTAAAGCATATCACTCTTTCCATTTTTCCCCCATCTATTTGCCAGAAAGTGATGGGAAAAGATGCTATGATCTTAAGTTTCTTGAATGTTCGGTTTACAGCCAAATTTTTCACTCTTCTCTAACTTTCAAGAGGCTTTTTAGTTCCTCTGATTTCTGCCATTATGGTGGTGTCATCTGCATATCTGAGGTGAATATTTCTCTCAGCAATCTTGATTCCATCTTGTCAGTTAACCAGCCCAGCATTTCACATGCTGTACTCTACATAGAAGTTAAATAAGCAGAGTGACAATGTACAACCTTATCATACTGCTTTCCCAGTTTTGAATCACTCTGTTTTTCCATGTCCAGTTCTATCTGTTGTTTCTTGAGAAGCATACAGGTTTCTCAGGAGACAAGTAAGATGGACTGATATTCCCATCTCTTTTAGAATTATCCTTAGTTTGTTGTGAGCCAAAGAGTCAAAGGTTTTGCATAGTCAATGCAGCAGAACTAGATGTTTATCTGGAATCCCCTTGCTTTTTCTATGATCCAGTGAATATTGGCCATTTGATCTCTGGTTCCTCTCCCCTTTTCAAATTCAGCTTGCCTATTTGAAAGTTCTCAGTTCACATACTGTTGAAACTTAGCTTGAAGGATTTTGAGCATTATCTTGCTAGCATGTGAAATGAGTACAAATGTGTGGTAGTTTGAACACTCTTTGACTCTGCCCTTCTTTGGGATTGGAATGAAAACTGACCTTTTCCAGTCCTGGGGCCACTGCTGAGTTTTTCAATTTTGCTGGCATATTGTATGCAGAACTTCCACAGCACCATATTGTAGGATTTGAAATAGCTCAACTGGAATTCCATTGCCCCCACTAGCTTTGTTCATAGTAATTCTTCCTAAAACCCACTTGACTTCACATTCCAGGTTGTCTGGCTCTAGGTGAGTGACCACCCCATCTTGGTTATCTGGGTCATAAAGATCTTTTTTGTATAGATCCTCTGTGTATTATTGCCCCCTCTTCTTGATATTGTCTACTTCTGTTAGGCCCATACTATTGTTGTCCTTTATTGTGCCCATCTTTGCATGAAATATTCCCTTGGTATCTTTAATTTTTTTGAAGAGATCTCTAGTTTTCCCCATTCTATTGTTTTACTCTATTTATTTGCATTGTTCACTTAAGAAGGCTTTCTTATCTCTCCTTGCTAATAACTTGCATTCAGATGGGTATATATTTCCTTTTCTTTTTTGCCTTTTGCTTCTCTTTTCTCATTTTTTTTAAGTCCTCCTCAGACAACCTCTATGCATTTCTTTTTGCTGGGTATGGTTTAGGTCACTGCCTCCTGTCCAAAGTTATGAAACTCTATCCATATTTCTTCAGATACTCTATC
This sequence comes from Capra hircus, assembly GCF_001704415.2. NCBI lineage: Eukaryota > Metazoa > Chordata > Mammalia > Artiodactyla > Bovidae > Capra > Capra hircus. Next base: position 16,137,355 of record NC_030831.1, on the reverse strand, counting down.
AGATCTAATCCCTTCAGTTTGTCACTAATGAAAAGGGATTTTATATAGATCATACCTGAATGGCCTAGTGGGACACTGGTTAAGTTGAAAATTGGGACAGTATATTATATCATGGCTTAATTAAATCATCATTATGAATTGAATTTTGTCAATGGGATAAAAAAGTACTTATTTCTCTTTCCTATCAATATATAGTTTTAAAATGATGACTTTCACACGATGGATACCAAAGACAATTGTATTTTACTTTTAAATTAAAGCATGTCTTAATTCACAAATGATGACAAAGGTCTACTAAGCTTTCTACACCTTTCTTCTCTCTCTTAGATAGTTAGAGGAAAAGGGACTTATCATATCTCGTTTTGCAGCTCTGTAGTTATTCTAGAGAAAGTCAATCAGATGGACAGAAAATGGACAGACATCTGCAAGAGGATGAGCAGAATGAGTGGAATGACTTTGAGGATTACATTTACTCTTAAAGGGGAGAATCCTTACAGATATGATCATGAAGGTGAAAGACAAAGAATGTTCAAAGAATAACAATTGTTCACTCAATTCTGGAATTCCACAGAATAAATTAAAACTGCATTATCTGAAATAACCTGAAATTTAAATAATACCAAAAGCACATTAATAAATATATAAATGGCAAATTCTTAAGAGGAAATAGTAGGAATTTGAAGAACAGCAGTTTACATCACAAAAGACACTACAATTCTATTGTTTATATTATGAAAGGTATTCTCAGATTTCTCAATAAAAAATGTTCCCTAGTGGCCTCATCACAGACAGAGACCTGCATTTACTACATTCTGTAATCAGGACTTAGTAATTAAGTCTGATCAAAGGATATTTTATTACTCATGTCTCATACTTCTCCTGCCCCTTTGAAATCAGAGAATTTATAATGTAGTCAAGCTCAGTTGTGTCTGACTCTTTGTGATTCCATGGACTAGTCCATGAAATTCTCCAGGCCAGAATATTGCATTTTAGGTGGATTCTTTACCAACTGAGCTATCAGAAAAGCCCTGGAAAGGTACATTATATATACTTTATATATACATATATGTATATATATGTACATATATGTGCATACATATATATGTATATATATATGTATGTATGTATTTATTTATATATATTCAAAGGATACATTCTATGTTTCTTTTTTTAAGCAATCACTAACATTAGTGGTTTGAAAAAAAATAATAATTTACCTTTATTTTTAAAATATGTAAAATGCACTTGCTTTATGCTTTTACAGTGGATAAAGAAGGAAGGGAAAACAAATAATACATCTACCCCCTGAGCTGTGCTGTGTTGTCCATATCCTGCCTTTCAATACTAATTTCCCCAAACTGATAAATTCCCACCTGCTACCACAACAAAATATCTGGGGAAAAGACCTCCATATGCTATTATGGAGCTGATCACACTCAACTGCTAAAGAAAGTTGAGTGGTGAAGCCACAGCTGCCAAGCTGTTGTTATCCATTGTAGTTCAAGACAGTCTCTGCACAGAGAGGCTGGTGCAACTGGAAAACAAGTCAAGTTGGAGAGGAGGAAGGATCCTATGCATGTGTGTAAATGAGAGGGTAGAGTACCTGATTGGGGGAGATTCCAAGTGGGATCCAATTGCTATTGGCCCTCCTTCTCTTGCACATCCCAACCAGTAGAACCTGAGCATGAAATTGATCTCTAGAAATATGGATGCTTTTGTCTAAAAGAATAACTCCAAGAGAGAGCTTTTTTTTTTTCTATAGAAGAACATACATTTGTGATGGTAAGAAAGCAATCATTATATTTTCCCTTAGGACCTTTATCAAGATACAGAGACAGCGGCACTAAACTTTATCGTGGTCTGCAACTCAGTCTTGATGCTTCTGTCTCCAGGACTTTGCCTGTGTGTTCCTCTATTTCATGGGGAAATGATATTCTCTAGCCCTTAGTTTTAGTTTTCATAATCCTCTATCCTTCAAGGCTCAGTTCAAATGATACATAATTCTTGAAGCCATTTATTATTTAAAACATGATTGATGTCTAGTTTCTGAGCACACACACACAAAAAGAAAAATACTAGTCCCAGTTCTACCTTCATGACTTACCCTCAAGTGGGAGTATACAACTCTATATTTTGAAAAATACAGATAAATCACTTTCATACTTATAAAAGAGTGTGGTCCTGGTGTTGTATCAGAGTGATTCCTGGAAGAAATGACATACAATATAATTCTAGAGTGGGCAGGCTGTAGCTGGATTTCCTCTTTCATTACTTGAGGGGATGGGTGGTAAGGTTCTGAGCACCTAATTTCAATGTGTTTGTGTGGGCATGTTTACCACTAAGAAGCAATTATCCAACACCAGCTGCAATTTAACTCATTTCAGATACTGTCTACCTGGAGATAGCAACAGAGTCCACAGGTTAAAGCTCAGTCCCACAAGACTGACTACCTTCCACTCAGAGGCCAATCACACACCCAAGTTGTCACCTGTGTTACTGACTAACCCTCAATAGATAGGGGCTTCCAACGACCCCATCCTTGGTTTCAACTGATTTCCTAGAGTAGCTCACAGAATTTAGGAAACCAGTCAATTCACTAGATTGCTGCTGCTGCTGCTGCGAAGTCACACCAGTCATGTCCAACTCTGTGCAACCCCATAGATGACAGCCCACTAGGCTCTGCCATCCCTGGGATTCTCCAGGCAAGAACACTGGAGTGGATTACCATTTTCCTTCTCCAATGCATGGAAGTGAAAAGTGAAAGTGAAGTCTCTCAGTCATGTCTGACTCTTTCACAACGCCATGGACTGCAGCCCACCAGGCTCCTCCATCCATAGGATTTTCCTGGTTTCTTATAAAAAGATGTAATTCACAATGACTCAGATGGAAGAGATGCATAGAACAATGCACTGGGAAAATGGTGTGGAGTTTCCATGCTCTCTGAGAGAGCCACTCTCCCAAATCTCCACTTGTTCACCAATCTAGAAGCTCCAAGAACCTGGTCTTTGCGGTTTTATGGAGGCTTCATCACAATTAATTAAATCATTGTTCACTGGTGATTGAACCTAATCTCCAGCCTTGTCACCTCCCAAGTGGTCTAGGGTTGGGACTAAAATTTCCAAACTTCTAATCACATGGGTGGTTCTTCAGACAAACAAGCCCCATCCTTAGGCACATTCCAAGGTCACCTCATTAACATAAACCAATGTGGTAGAAAGGGGCTTGGATGAACAGCAAGACTATTTCACTTTTATGACTCTGAAGCAAGTGTATGAACTTAAGAGAAGACACCAACTATTTTGACAAAAAATGTTCCCATTGTTTTTACTGCTCAAGAAATTCCAAGATCCATGAGAACAAAACTGGGAACCTCCAAGTAAAATTAATAAATTTATATTTAAAAAAAACTATCATGTATACTGTCATGTAAGAATTGAATCTCCAGTCTATGTCCGACGCAGGATGCAGCATGCTTGGGGCTGGTGCACGGTGATGACCCAGAGGGATGTTATGGTGAGGGAGGTGGGAGGGGGGTTCATGTTTGGGAATGCATGTGCACCCGTGGAGGATTCATGTCAATGTATGGCAGAGCCAATACAGTATTGTAAAGTAAAATAAAGTAAAAATAAAAATTAAAAAAAAATAAAAATTTAAAAAAAATTTTAAAAAAATAAAAAAACTGGGGACAGAGAAATAAGAAATATATTTCTTATTATAAATAATAATATTTTAAGTAGGTGAGATAAAAAACTATATCAGTAGATGGAATAGCACATGCTAAGTTCCAGAGATGAAAGAGTCTATTATGCATGAGAAGAATGAACAGATGTGTAGGTGGTTACTGAGAGCAGAAAAATAGGAAGAGAAAAAACTAGAGAGTGTTGATATGGCTTAGGGTTTTCTAAGCCATGTGGAGGAGTTTGCACCCACTTACTAAAAATGGAAGTCCTCAAAATTTTTGCAAAAGTGGAGTCAGCTGCCCAGATATGTTTTTTTTTTTTTTTTCCCAAAACAAGTAATAATAAGAATAAAAATGTTGACTCCTCTGAAGAGAATGGGGTGATGGGGCAAGGAAAATAGAGCAGCTAGCAAATAAATCTCATAATAATACATGCTAGAGATTGTTGGTCCCCAATTTGTGTAAGTAGGATACAATAAAGGAATGGGACAAGATATTGGAGACAACTGGTCAATACTTAGTGGTTGATTGTGTAAGAAGTTAAGAGAAGGAGATAGTAGGATGTGAACACAGAGTGGCAAACATAGTTGCTGGAAAGGGAAGTGTAAAAATAAGTGCACACCTGAGTGTAGACAAGGAAGGAGTAGTGAGACCAGTTGGGGCCTTATAAAACTATGTGTTCCACTCAGCATTTAAATATGAAAATAGAGAGAAATGAAGAGGCAAGTGCTAGTTCAATATTAACTATTATATATATGCAGTAACAGAAGCTGTGGGAAGAGATGAAATCACCAAAGGAAGATATGGGGCTTAAAGAGTAAATCACTGAGGACAGAGATGGAGTGTCCCCACTTAAATGTGGTCAAACTGACCCTCATAGCAAAAACTGGTTTTCACGCTTCTGAATTTTCATAGTAATCTGTCTTTCCTTCTTTTAAGGAATTTATCACTTTAGCCTTATAAAGTATGGTTATTGATTTATTTTAATTTTGTTTTATTTGCTCAACCCCTCAATAAATATTTATCAACCATCAGATATTTTATATATTTTAAATTGATTTAATTGATTCTAACCCTAACCCAAACCCTATTTTTTTTTTGGTGGCTCTTTAATATATTTTTATATATTTTATATTTACTTTCTCTTCTTATACTCACGACAGATTTAAGAGATAGGCACTATAATTTTCCCCTATTTGTCAGAGATAAGGACATGTGTTCTCCAAATCCTGTACATACCATCCTCATGGACATACAAGCAGGCCTAATGTTCCAGTTAGCCTTATATTTAGGCAGGGCCACCCCGACAATGGACTGAATTCTAGTCAAAGAAATGTAATCTGATTTACTCTACTTCCAGGACTGGCCTCTAAAATACCTTCCTTACAATACTCCTGACACTGTATTTATCTTCATTTGAGTCAAAATACAGAAAATCCAGAGATGGATTTCAAGTCCCTTGTGGGATATTGAAGCTTCAGTCCTTGAATAGATTATTGAAAGAGGATAATCCCCAAAACAGTTTCCTGAGCAGAAATACACATCAGAAAGTAACATGAGTGAGCGATAAACTTTTTGTTTGTTTGTTTTGTTTATAATGACTGAATTTGGTATTGTTTGTTAAAACAACAAGCCTAACTGACTAATAGACAAGTAAAAGAAAGGTAATTAAATTTAGTAAAGTAAAATGTATTCATTCCAGGTCACACAACTGGTAAATACCTTTGCTGGTAAGCCGACTTAAATATACTTGAGCACACACACAGATATATTTCAAACTTATTTTCTAAAATATTCCTTCCCTCTAAACTCACATAATCTCAGAGCTCAGGATGGGGTCTCATGCATGTGGCAAAGGCCATGACAATGTCTGTTAAAAGGAACAAATGAAGTTATAGCGATAATGTCATTGCCATGCCACTGATGGGTCATAAAATTCTTGATAGAAAATGATCCACAAAAGTACTGCTTGGGAATTTGTGGCTTAGAAAATGAATGTCAAATGACACGCATGGTGAATAACAACTTGGATTTTAGTCTTTTCCTCCCATTGACTCGTAACATCATTATGGATAAACAAATACACAGAATGAAGTCCCTCTAAGGCCTCCCTTATTTTTATAATGCTATGACTATGAGAATTAAATTTTAAAAATCCCTCAATAAAATATTATTTAAATTACTAATTTTTCTTTAGCAGCTCCACCTTCAAAAAGCGCCACCTTAACTGAGATTTTGAAAGAAGCAAATATTTTTTTTAAATATTAGGAATAGGGAAAAACAAAACAAAGCAAAGCAATCCAGAGAGCTGTGCAGTAAGACCAAAAAAAAAGAAAAAAAAAAGATATTTCTAACAGGGCTGTCTTGCAAACTTGTCACCTATCATAGTTAGTAATATCATCATCAAAATGCTATTAGTAGCTAAACAAAATATTCAGAAGTAAAACAACCAAAGAAGGTATTTTATATGTGTATAATTCTTAGCAATTTGTTGTGAAATGTAGTACTCAGAATTGTGTTTGCAATTTGAAATCTTGCTGCAAAAGTATCTAAACTAACAGTGATGCCCACAGCTTGTCTACGACAGTAGGCATTATTCTGCTTTCTGGTAACTAAATAAAGGTGATAAACATATTAAATAGGAAAACATAATGGAGATGGTGTCAGAAAAAATCCATAAATCTTCATCTATATATAGAAACACAACAATTTCAAAAGAAGATTAGTTGGTAACCTAAAGCCTGAAGCATCAGTATTTGGATCTAGATGCAGGATGACCTTACTTTGTAATAAATGCAAGGAAAATCTTAATCATGCCTAAGGTAAATTAATCTGGATTCCCCCAGTGCATTTACTGATGTCATAACAGTCATTGTCTAAGACTATCATGATGAAACCATATATCTGAATTTGAACACAGAGAGAGAGGAAGGGAGAGAGAAGAGAGAGGAAGGGAGAAAGAATGAGAGACAGATATAGAGGATAAAAAAAGAGAGATCAAATCATGTTTGTGCTTTGGGGGAAAGGTAAGAGAAATATAAGTAACGAGGAACATTCCTAGCTAATAAGTAAACTCACTAAGAAAAGGCATGGATTTTTACATAGGTATATAACAAATAAAATATACTTAATATTTGTAATAACAGGTTATTGAGATGTTAAGGGAAAATGTAGTTTTCTTCTTTATACCTTAAAGAATGAATTCAACTTATTTAATTTCATTTAAATTTCTAATTAGAGAAATCTCAATTTTAGCATAAATTTTTGTTATAAAGAACAGATCAAAGAAGGGACTTTTTGTTTCAGATTGAATTTGGTGGACAATGTATATTTGTGTCACAGCTCAGAAAACCGAATATGGAGAATCAGTATACAAAACTACGGCCCGTCCAAATTGCCTGTGAGATTCCTGCCTTGAAATATATTCATCCAATGATTCCCATTTTATCTTTTTTTAAGTAAAGGTTTTTAGGATCATAAAAAATAAATATGCCATGAGTTTGTGGATTGTTTTCTTCTTTTTCCTTTTGGCTGGTTCATGCTGTGTTAGTGGGATAATTCTTTATCCAAAGCGCCGGCACTCTGGTGCCATCAAGCCGTGATGATTTTTACCTTATTGCATTTAGCAGCACTTCAGCATTATGGCTGCACACTACCTCAGGGAACAGGAGGGGGCTGGAAAAAATAGAAAGGAACAAAATAAAGATAGAAAGAAATAATCATCAGAGAACATCCTCAGGGAGTGCAGAAAAGCGAAAGCCAAAGAAAGTAACAACTTACGGTGCTGTGAAAATTGTGTGAACCTGTTACAGGGAGAAATACGTGTTTGATAGAATTTAAATTATTTAAGACCCTGGAAAGTGATTTTACTCATCTTCTGCTTCTGGAGGAAAACTATCTGCAAATAATTTTATTTACTCCTTTCTCTTACTCATTTTTTTTTTCTACCTGTAAATTTTACATTCAATCTTTAATGCTAGATTCAGGTAACTAAATTTATTCTGCATTGTTGTATTTCTTTTCTACTTAATTGTTTTGCTGCATTTCATCTGATTATAAATGTCATGTTGACATATTATCAGTAGGTATTACAAAGTCAAGCAAATTGTAGACAAAATTTATGCCTTAAATTTATATCATGTTTGCAGTGTCAGATAACATTGGGTTGTGGCTTTTTTTCTGGGACTTCATTAAAAATGAACATAGCTTTTAGGTAGTTGGACATTGTCAAAATGATTTTTAAGAACCATAGGAAAAGGATTGCCCCAACTTCTCCAAATTCTGAAGTTTAACACATCTCTACAAAGAGAGTAACTACAATTGTCTAAATTTAAAAAAATAATAATAATAAAATGAAAGGAATCATAAAGAGTATCCTATTTAAAACTGTAAACAGAGATGACTCTTATCTCAGCACCATAGGAAGCAAGTGGTTGTTTCTATGTCCAGTGCAACAAGCTTTTGCTTTTTGTGGCTCCTCAGCTCGGAGAGCAGCCATTTGTTTCTGACACAGTAGAGACTGAAGCAATCTAACCCCCATGGTGCTATATCAATCTTTGTAAAGTCTAACAATGTGGTTTCAGTGAAGGATAGGGAAACAATTTCTTAATCTCCCAAATAAGTGAACTTTTTACAGAGACACAGCATCAAAATGTGAATATCATGACCAAAAACATAATGGCTATCTCCCATCTTCCTTAGGAGAGAAAGAAGGGAAGATCTGTCCTCAAAGGGCAGAGTTAAACATGACATTTTCTCAGCTATCCAATCATATTTACAACAATGAGGTACAGTGGGGAAGTCATTTCAGCAGATTGCATACCCCAAAGTAACTGAGTGTTAGCTTCCCCTCCTGGGAGTGGACTGATGCCTCTGTAGCAGGTCTTAGTAGGTGCTGAGTGGGATGTCCCTTTCCCTTATGATGATGTAAAAGGATGATGCCAGGCCCTTCCATTAAAGGGATGAGATATATAAAGTTCTTCCTTCATGATAGCCAGGGATTTAAGGCACATGCTTCCTAGGCAGAAGAAACTGAGAATGAGTCATGGTGAATAGTTAGTAAAAAGCCAATCCTTTTGCTACGATATCACACTAGCACCTAAAGTCTAATTCGTAGAGTACCCATTGTTTTTTTTTTTTTTTTTTCTCCTGATCAAGATGTTCAAGTTCTAATTTATTTAGAGGTTCCTCAGTCATCAACTTTTTAGGGAGGGTAAAAAGCTGTTTTTAGACTCAGAGTTTGCTCATGAAATAGGGGAATGTATATGTACCTAATAAAGAATAAAGAAGCTAAGAAGGCACAATGATCTTTATACTTCTTTGGCTGATAGGTAAACTACATAAACTAAACTCTTAAAAAATGTATACACACATTTTCACATGGTATTTGTCTGCTGCTTATACCTTGGTAGTGTAATAGAAATAGATTCCTGTTTTATAGGAAAGGAGATTGAGCCTCAGAGTATTTAAGTGATTTGACAAAAATACCACATAAGTAACATGCCAGCTTACAATTCTGCATGATGGTCTAACATGCAGTTCAGTTCAGTTCAGTTCAGTTCAGTCACTCAGTCACATTCGACTCTTTGCGACCCCGTGGACTGGAGCATGCCAGGCTTCCCGGTCCATCCTTAGCTCCCGAAGCTAGCTCAAACTCATGTCCATCAGTCAGTGATGCCAACCATCTCACACTCTGCAGTCCCCATATCCTCCCACCTGCAATCTTTCCCAGCATCAGGGTCTTTTCCAGTGAGTCTGTTCTTCCCATCAGGTGGCCAAAGTATTAGAGTTTCAGCTTCAGCATCAGTTCTCACAGTGAATTTTCAGGACTGATTTCCTTTAGGATTGACTGGTTGAAACTTCTTATAGACCAAGGGACTCTCAAGAGTCTTCTCCAACACCACAGTTCAAAAGCATCAATTCTTGGGCATTCAGCTTTCTTTATAATCTAGCTCTCACATTGACAGGGCTTTCCTGTGGCTCGGAGGTTAAAGCGTCTGCCTCCAATGTGGGAGACCTGGGTTCGATCCCTAGGTAGCGAAGATTCCCCTGGAGAACAAAATGGTAGCCCACTCCAGTATTCTTGCCTGGAGAATCCCATGGACAGAGAAGCCTGGTAGGCTATAGTCCACAGGGTCACAAAGAGTCAGACTCGGCTGAGCGAGTTCACTTTCACTTTCTCACATCTATACATGCCCACTGGAAAAACCATAGCTTTTACTAGACGGACCTTTTGGCAAAGTAATGTCTCTGCTTTCTAATACGCTCTCTAGTTTGGTCATAGCTTTTCCTCTAAGGAGCAAGTGTCTTTTTTTTTTTTTTTTTTTTTTTTTTTAGCAAGTGTCTTTTAATCTCATGCAAAATATAACATGCAGAATCAGGCCTAAAAAACTGTTACCTATATTCAACTCCATAACACACCTACTATACCAGAGAGGTTGTGTGTCTGTTAATATCCTTGACTTTAGAGAATTGGAGACACCTGAATCTCAGCCCCAGATCTACCTCCTTCTAGCCAAATAATCTTAGTCAGTTGTTTAGTCTTGTGTGAGTTCTGGTATTCTCATCTATAATACAGGATAAATGGATGCTTTTTTGTAGGATTCTTGCAAGGGTCGAGTGACTTATAGATATTTTTATTCTACTTTCATTTAGTTGCTTCCCAGTTGTGGAACAAAGTGCAATCAGTGGCCTCACTTGCTTCTATTCTCAGTGTCCCAAGAGAAGGAAAATACTCTGGATGCCCAAAAAGAGTGAAGAATGTGGTAATGCTTCTTAACAGAGAGCTCAGACCACCTGAGAATTATAATAATGCCTAAAATTTATCACTCTCGATTTTTCAATGGAACACAAAATATTTTTTGTGTTCCATGGAAAAATGTAGAGTTGAGAAGCCAACAGATATATGAGCTTCTTGCTATTGTGAAGAATTAAGCGTATAGTCAGAGCCTGAGGAAATTGGTTTTAGTTTTCAGTTTATATAAGATCCCTAACAATTTAATATTTTCAGCAGGGTACCTGTGGTCCGTGCATTAATTGGCTACTTTAATACTATGCTAATTGACCTCAATATTAATGCTAAAAGACCTCAAGAATGAGAATGACAAAATACCAAATATGCCACATAAAATGTGCAAAGTTTTAGAAGCAAACACTGATTGCATACTTATGATGTGCCAGGAATTGTTCTAAGTGTTTTACTTGCTCTGTTTTATTGAGTCTGTACACCAACGCTTCAATGGAGGAATATTTTGTTCATTAGATTAAATCTCTGCTGATGAGTTATGGAAAAAGGACTTCAGTGTAGGCATCCTGACTTCAGGGTCCATAGCCCATGCTCTAGGCTGTATGTCCCATATAATTGCAAACAACACAGAGATGAAAATGATGTAGTTTATCTCAGCTATAGGCGTTTAGCTCTGTCTGGATGATTTAAGAACTACTTTTTGGTCATGGCATATTTTAACTTATGTTAAATTTATAGCATAATAATCTAACACCAAAGTTTGAGAATATTGTGTTGGAAAAATATTATAAAAAATAGGTAATGACTTGTTGTGTAGGGAGAAAGAGAAATAAGAGCTATATTTTAGCAAGACTGCATCATCCTAGAACTTGATTAACAGCTCAGTGAAATTCCAGAGAACATAAAATCTTATCCTTCTAACTTTATAAATAAAGAAACTGAGGCACACAGAATAATACAACAGCAGATGCATACGTCTTATGTTGTTAATTAACATTTGTTTCACTTTTCACTGGCTGGCCAGGCTATGCACCTAATGTTGAAAAGCAAAAAGAAGCAGGTACGTGCCACCCAGAGAAGCTTCCAGAAAAAGACAACACACATATTATACCCTAGTGGTATAGAGTTTACTTACAGCAAGAGGAGAGAATGAGTACACAAGATCCAGCACCTTGCAATGTGATCTCCCATGCTAGGTTATCTACCTCCCTTCTGACAAAAGAGATTTTGTTGCATACATCACATTTCTTGCTGCAATAGAAGAATCATGACCATCCCCCTGGGACTTGAAATACAGAAGGCTGGGGGCTTGCCTGAGGGCCATTGATACATGTGCTTAGGAAGAACAAAGGCGTACATACTAAGTCTGAAACAGGGAAAGATGGTCCCACAAAAGGCCATCAACCCAGAAAAGGCTGTTAGTTCTCTTTGCTTCTTGGTAATAAAGTGTTCCTGCATGGGTTGAAAGATGGTATGCATCAGACTGCCATTCCTAACTCTTTCATATCTCTTTTTTTTTTTTTTTTCTTAATGGGCACCAATACTTTATTTCACCTTATTTAACTATCAGAAATTAGCAATTACTCATTAAATATATATATATATATCAATAGATAGATAGATAGATAGATCCATTATTGTAAATTCAACTGCATATATATAAATTTCTTTGCTCATTTATTCTTGCAATCCTCTTGGAATATATTTCCACTTTCCTGAAGTTCCTGTAAACAGGATTTGATTTTGGTAGATTTTGTTTGTAAGAAAATACCTTTATTTTATTTGTGTTCTTTAATGATGGTTCAGCTGGATATAAAGTTGTAGATATTTTTAATTTATTTTTTAATTGGAGGAAATTTGATTTACAATGTTGCGTTGATTTCTGCCAAATAACAACACAATTCAGCAATAATTATATTTATGTATATATATATATGTATGTATGTATATATATAATCTCCCTCCCTTCTCCCCACCCCACTTTTCTAAGGTCATCAACGAGTGCCAGGCTGTGTTCCCTGTGTTATATAGCAGCTTCTGAGCTGTTAGCTATTTCACACATGGTAGTGTATATATGTCAATGCTACTTTCTCCATTCATCCTACTCTCTCCTTCCCCTACTGTGTCCCCAAGTCCATTTTCTATATCTGCATCTCCATTCCTTCCCTGAAAATAGGTTCATGATACCATGTTTTCTAGATTCCATATATATGCATTAATAAAAATCTGAGTGCCAAGGAATTGATGCTTTTGAACTGCAGTGCTGGAGAAGACTCTTGAGAGTCTCTTGAACAGCAAAGAGATCAAACCAGTCAATCCTAAAGGAAATCAATTCTGGATATTCATTTGAGGGATAGGCTAAAGCTGAAGCTCCAATACTATGGCCACCTGATGTGAAGAGCCAGCTCATTGGAAAAGACCCTGATGCTGGGAAAGATTGAGGACAGAAGGAGAAGGGGGTGGCAGAGGATGTGGTAGTTGGATGGCATCGCTGATTCAATGGACATGAGTTTGAGTAAACTCTGAGAGATAGTGAAGGACAGGGAAGCCTGGTATATTGCAGTCAGTGGGATTGCAAAGAGTCAGAATTGGCTGAGTGACTGAACAACAACAGTGTTAGACAAATACAGAAGGTCCTGTGCTGTGCTGTGCTTAGTCTATCAGTCATGTTCGACTGTTTGTGACCCCATGGACTGAAGTCCACCAGGATCCTCCAGACAAGACATGGGGATTCTCCAGACAAGAATACTGGAGTGGATTGCCATGACCTCCTCCAAGGGATATTCCCAACCAAGGATCGAACCCAGGTCTCCCACATTGCAGGCAGATTATTTATCATCTGAGCCACCAGGGAAGCCCAACAATACTGGAATATCCCTGCTCCAGGGGATCTTCCCAACCCAGAAATCAAACTGGGATCTCCCGCATTGCCAGCAGACTCTTTACTAGCTGAGCTACCAGGGAAGCCCACAAAATGTCCTAGCCATTCCTTTTTCCAGGGGATCTTTCCAACCCAGGGATTGAAACTGAGTATCCTGTGTTGCAGACAGATTCTTTACTATCTGAGCCATCAAGGAAGCCCCAAAAGTCCTATGGTAGTTAAATCATGGGACCAATGATGTCTATGCCCTAATTCCTGAAACCTGTGAATACACTGTATTTATTAAATGGCAAATTGTTTACTGCAGATAAGGATCTTGAGACATTATTTTTCTTGATGTTTCAGTACATTCAATTCAAGCATGTGAGCTCTTAAAAGCAGATAACTTTTTCTTGCTAAAATCAGAGAGATGGGATAAAGGAAAAGCAGGAGAGATTCCAAGCAACCATGGGAGAGACTTGACACACCATTGTTGGCAGTGAAAATGAAAAGGAGGCTGCAAGCCAGATGATGGAGAGATCTTCAGAAACTGGGAATGTCCCTAAACTGACTCCTAATAAGGACATGGGATCTCACAATTGCAAGGAAGTGGATTCTGCCAATAGTCTGAATGAGCAATAAATGGATTTGCCCCTAAAGACTTCTGTAGGGAACACAAAATTGTTGTCACCTTGACTTTAGCTAGTGAGACCTGTACTGGATTTTTGACCTATAGAATTGCAAGAAAATAATTTCCATTGTTTTAAGCTCCTAAACTTCTGATAATCTGTTCCAAAAGCAATACATATCTAATTTAGCTTCTAATAAAGTTGGGGTGCTATCATTACCTTTATGCTTTGAATTGGCAATTATACTGTTTATCTGAACAATTTGCATTTGTATACATCTTTGATGCTAACTTTCTTTTTAATTGTAAAATTGTGTAGCATTCCAAGTTCTCACAAATATTGGCATTCTCAAGTCAGGAATGTGTGATTCTAAGACAGCTTTCAAGATTCACTCTGAAAGAAATTCTGGAAGGATTCACTCTGAAAGAACCATGTTGACTCCACCAGTTTATTCAGATGATTTCAGCTGATCCTAGACACAGGTATGAAAGTAGGGGTACTTCACAAGTGAGTAATTTCTCCCTATATGGTGTTTGCCTATAGGCACATCTCCTTGTCTTAACTTAGAAAATCCTTATAGTTAAGTAGTTGAGCTTTGTTTCTTTCTCTGCCCCACCTTCCTCCCTGAATTACTGACCCACAGTTACCAGGTCAGGGACTCCTGAAGTAGAGCCCTGGAATTAATTGCATCAATTTTCTGGGTCTAAACGATGCCTATCTTGGTGACCCAGGGTTGTAAAGTGAACAGTTAGCTGCCCGGATAAGAGAGGTGCTCTGCTGATTCATCTTGGAGGATGCTGCAGAACAAAAAAATCAAGCTGAAGAAACTTCTATTTAAAATGAGGCTTTGTTTTAATCAAGACATTTTTTCTTGTTCATATCCCAATCAAGCCTTCTATATAATGAAATAGGAGATAAAGAATATAATCACAGCTAAGCTACCCATTGCAGAGCTACCTTGGCCCAAAGTGATATTGGATATCCTGTTATTAAAGAGCTTAAACAACTGACTCCAAGCATAATACACTACAGTGTTCTAGTTTGCAGATGATGCTAAATTGGGAGGAAAGGTCATCCCTGAAAAACAATCCTCAGGTAGGAAAAGAATTAGCTCACTTAAATACCTGGGCTAATAGATAGAAAATTCAATGAAGATAAATGCAGAATAATGAGTCTCGTAGCATGTAATAAAAGGACATAATATCTCCTTAATGGGAAGGTACTATAGCATATTGACCTGGAGAGAGATGTGAGTTATTTTAATAAAAACTTATATTAAAGATTATTCAGATTCATTATTATTGAAGAAAAAGGAAGAAATGCAGAGTGTTTTGTTAGATTTCACCTAAAGCATCACATTCAATCTAATCACTGTACATTCTCCAAGAAGCATATTTAGAAAGAGCCTTAAAAGGGCAATTTATAGAACAAGCTAAATAAAAGCACTTATCAGAGACAAAAGTATGAAAGCAATTATAGGTAAAACTGACCATTTTCTTTTTGGTAAGTCAGACATGTTAGAGAACGTTAGAACAATGGAGTGTCAGGAATGGGGTAGCAAGCATAATGCATTTTGAAGACAGAGGAGTGCTGTTCAGGAAACCTACCTTTTGTTCCTTAAGACCCACTTTTATCAATGGTCTGACAATGGCCCTCAAATTCTTTAGCAATTACAAATCTCAGATAACAAATAAAGCACAGACTAGTTCTCTCTGACAGTTCTTCTATTTCTTTCACAGGTTTGTCTTATTGCTGTACTGCTTAACTTCAATTCATCTGCAGATTTCTGAAAAATTGGTAACATTAAAGAGTTAACAGGTTGACATGTATCAATCAAGACAAAAGAATAGGGATGTGTATAGGTTTAAAGGGAGAAGGAGTTGGAGTCATTTGAAAGAAATCCTTAAAAATAGATGTGGGTTACCCAGCAAATATAAAAATTAACTTTTGTAATCAAAGGATAAGCAAAATTGCTAATTACAAAACCGTCATTGTAAATAGGTGACATTCTCCACTGTTTGCCAAGATAAATTGAAGTATGCCTTCAAGTACATGTCAGACAACTAATATCTCCCCATATTTGTCCATCATGATACATTTTACTCTTTCAGAGGTCCCTGGAGGAATAGAGATTAAACTATTATTATTCATAAGCAAATTAGTACCATGCTTGAGTTCAGACTCTGGAATTGAATAGGTCTGGTTAGTCTGTGACTCTAGGACAGGACTTCTCAATCTCAGTATTACTGACATTTTGGACTGGATGATGCTTTGTTAAGCACTGCAGTGTATTTAATCGTATACTTGACCTCTCAGTTCAGTTCAATTCAGTTCAGTGGCTCAGTCATGTCAAACTCTGCGACCCCATGGACTGTAGCATGCCTTGCTTCCCTGTCCATCACCAACTCCCAGAGCTTGCTCAAACTCAAGTCCTTTAAGTTGGTGATGCCATCCAACCATCTCATCCTCTGCTATCCCCTTCTCCTCCTGCCTTCAATCTTTCCCAGCATCAGGGTATTTTCCAATGAGTCGGCTCTTCATATCAGGTGGCCAAAGTATTGGAGCTTCAGCTTCAGCATCAGCCTTCCAGTGAATATTCAGGACTTATTTCCTTTAGGATTGACTGGTTTGATCTCCTTTCTGTCCAAGGGACTTTCAAAAGTCTTCTCCAACACCACAGTTCAAACTCATCCATTCTTCAGAACTCAGTTTTCTTTATGGTCCAACTCTCATAGTCATATATCACTACTGGAAAAACAATAGCTTTGATTAGTCAGACCTTTCTTGGCAAAGTAATGTCTCTGATTTTTAATATGATGTCTAGATTTGTCATGGCTTTTCTTCCATAGAAAATTTACTAAGCCTTTGCCCACTTCCATCCTAGTTGTGACAACCAAAAATGTCTACAGACATTGCCAGATATCCTAGGGTGGGGTTGAGGAAAATAAAATTGCCCCAATTGAGAATTGAGAGGCATTGTTCTAAGACCATGTGACAAACCCTCATTAAACCTCAATTTCTTCATCTGTAAAATAGCAGATTTTGCATACCACCAAGTAGTAGTCACATGTCTAGCTGTCTTAGAAATAGGAGGCAGCTTTGTGACTCTCTAAATGAAAAAATAAAGACTCAAAGTCATGAACTGACTTACCCAAGGACTTACCAATCTTCAGTGGTAGACTTTGAGCTCTAATCAGGATGAGTAAAAAAAAAGTGGGAAATGGGTTTATGGAACATAAGGATAAAATTATTTTGACTACAAACCTCAGCATCCCATGTATGCTTTACCCAATAGATCTTAAACCATCATTACGGAATCACTATGGACTGTCTATTACAATTACTCCATCTCTCAGTATAAATTTGAGGGTTATCTTGGTTGCTTTCTATTTTTTTCTATATGAGTATTTGTCTTCTACATATGTTCTCTTATATGAATATTTGTATTCTATATATTTTCTTGTATATTAATATTTTTCTAATCTTGGCTGCAGTTTGTTTTACATATACAGAAGACTTTTTTGAGTAGAGCTGGACAAAGCCCTGACTAACAAACCAAGTTGAAGGAAAATATTTGTTTTGTACAATACTGCATATTCTGCAAACAGTTAAAAAAAAAAAAAAAGACACAGGAAAGGAAAGACTGGTTTGCTTTTCACAAGCTTGCAAAATTGTGTATTTTTTTCTCTTTTCAATTTTTTTTGGGGGAAAGCTTGTCACTTTTCATGAGACTATATATTCTACCATGAGGTTTCTCTAATTTAAACAGCCTATCTTTTACCAAACATTAAACAAGCCATAAAGCAGGAACTTTGGAACTTCAAATGAAGCTGTCAGAGATTCTTCCTGCCATCAGATGATTTGCAGCTGTGTGACTCATTTGTATCTTTATAAGAATTCAGGGGGAAAAAAAAGAGATTATTAGCATTTCAATTCCTGTCAACTGCTGAAACTAACTAGCCCTGAAGATGTGCCTGGCTTCCCTGTGCTAATGCTGTGATAAATGCTGAATACAAGCCGTGATGTTGGAGGAACTTATGAGTGGAAGTGATTGAGAAAGGAAGCATCATTGGTGACAAACACCCTCATACATGAATTGTCATGCTCAGCATATCTCACAACAGCATGGAGATATGCTGGGTATTGGCAGATAAGACATGCTTCTCCCAGGGAAGGATGAAAGTCTAGAAGATAGGACAGTGCAACATTTCAGTGTAGCTTGGGTGTGTATACTCACATCCTTTCTCAAAATACCTCCTCAGCCTATTGTTCTAACCCTCAGTCTAATTGAAGTCACACCATTCTGCAGGTAGCTCTATACTCCCTCTATGCTAAGCATCATTTCTTATGTGATTCTCTCTGCCTAGAATCACAGTTTTCACCCCCACCCTTTACAAACTCTTGCTGTCATATGGAGAAATAAACCGTAGCTTATATCAACAGGGCATTTATTCTTTCCTCTGAGCAAGGAACTACAGCTGTGAAACAGTGATGAATATGACAATAACTTTCACAAAATAGATATTTATTTAGTTCATATTTGTTGTTTGACTAATTGAAAAATAAATGAAGAATTAGATGCACAATGAGCTTATTTTTTCCCATACCAATATTTAACATCTCTCAAGAACTAGAAAAAACATAATTCACATGACTTCCTATCTCAGTATTTAATTCATGATTTCTCTTTATCTGGCATGACTGTTATTGAGCACATGCCTTTATTTTTCACCTCCTGATTCCAAACAGGTAGTTTCGTCATATGGGGTAATGTTGTAGTGTTTGTTATATTCAAAAGATAATTTTCATTTTAAATTATTTAGTCACTAGTTAAAAAAAAGAAAATAAGTATCTAGAATCATAGAATTATACATACATACATATATATATATACACAATTCTTATAAATTTTGAACACAAGCAATTTCAGACTCAATTTTTGAGCAAGTGCGTGAAGAGAATGGATACCACGTAAATCAGGACCTAGGGAGTATATGCATTTATTAAAATTGTTCATGAGGTAACAAACCCTTACTAACTTATATGAGTAGCTGTATATGTATATGAGAAGAGAATTCATCGGAACATAATTGCTCTCCCTGCCCTTTTAAAAAACTGTGTACAGACTTTACATAGGGTAGTTTACTTTTAGTCGTCTATTATTTTGTTAATAATTTCCATTCTTAAAAAAGACCTTTGGTTTTGGTGTTTTCCTTGTATTTGAATAATTGTTTTGAAGATAATTTTCAGTTCAGTACAGTTCAGTAGCTCAGTCCTGTTCAACTATTTGTGACCCCATGAATCACAACATGCCAGGCACTCCTGTCCATCAGCAACTCCCGGAGTTTACCCAAACTCATGTCCATCAAGTCGTTGATACCATCCAGCCATCTCATCCTCTGTCATCCCCTTCTCCTCCTGCTCTCAATCTTTCCCAGCATTGGAGTCTTTTCCAATGATCAACACTTTGAATGAGGTGACCAAAATATTGGAGCTTCAGCTTCAGTATCAATTCTTCCAATGAGCACGCAGGACTGATCTCCTCTAGGATGGACTGGTTGGATCTCCTTGCAGTCCAAGGGACTCTCAAGAGTCTTCTCCAATACCACAGTTCAGAAGCTTCAATTCTTCGGTGCTCAGCTTTCTTCACAGTCTAACTCTCACATCCATATGCGACCACTGCAAAATCATAGCCTTGACTAGACAGACCTTTGTTGGCAAAGTAATGTCTCTACTTTATGATATCTAGGTTGGTCATAACTTTCCTTCCAAGGAGTAAGTGTCTTTTAATTTCATGGCTGCAATCAACATCTGCAGTGATTTTGGAGCCCAAAAAATTAAACTCTGACACAGTTTCCACTGTTTTCCCATCTATTTCCCATGAAATGATGGGACCAGATGCCATGATCTTAGTTTTCTGAAAGTTGAGCTTTAAGCCAACTTTTTCACTCTCCTCTTTCACTTTCATCAACAGGCTCTTTAGTTCTTCTTCACTTTCTTGCATAAGAGTGGTGTCATCTGCATATCTGAGGTTATTGAGATTTCTCCTGGCAATCTTGATTCCAGCTTGTGCTTCTTCCAGCCCAGCATTTCTCATGATATACCCTGCATATACATCAAATAAGCAGGGTGACAATATACAGCCTTGGTGTCCTCCTTTCTTATTTGGTACCAGTCTGTTGTTCCATGTCCAGTTCTAATTGTTGCTTCCTGACCTGCATATATTTTTCTCAAGAGGCGGGTAGGTGGTCTGGTATTCCCATCTCTTTCAGAATTTTCCACAGTTTATTGATATCCACACAGTCAAAGGCTTTGGCATAATCAATAAAGCAGAAATAGATGCTTTTCTGAAACCTTCTTGCTTTTTCCATGATCAAGCAGATGTTGGCAATTTGATCTCTGGTACCTCTGCCTTTTTTAAAACCAGCTTGAACATCTGGAAGTTCATGGTTCACATATTGTTGAGGCCTGGCTTGGAGAATTTTGAGTGTTACTTTATTAGTGTGTGAGATAAATGCAATTGTGTGGTAGTTTGAGCATTCTTTGGCATTGCCTTTCTTTGGGATTGGAATGAAAACTGACCTTTTCCAGTTTTTGGCCACTGCTGAGTTTTCCAAATTTGCTGGCATATTGAGTGCAACACTTTCACAGCATCATTTGAGAATTTGAAATAGCTCCACTGGAATCCCATCACCTCCACTAGCTTTGTTTGTAGTGATCCTTTCTAAGGCCCACTTGACTTCACATTCTAGGATGTCTGGCTCTAGGTGAGTGTGAGTGATCTCAGCGTCATGATTATCTGGGCTGTGAAGATTTTTTTGTACAGTTCTGTCTGTTCTTGCCACCTCTTCTTAATATCTTCTGCTTCGGTTAGGTCCATAGCATTTCTGTCCTTTATTGAGCCCATCTTTGCATGGAATACTCCCTTGGTATCTCTAACTTTCTTGAAGAGATCTCTAGTCTTTCCCATTCTGTTGTTTTCCTCTATTTCTTTGCATTGATGATCATTTTAGCCCTTCTTTATTCAGAGTCATGCATAAATACAAGAGTAATTGTAGCCACATGGATGAGAGGCCCATTGATTTTCTAGTTGACTTTATGGAATTATAAAATACAAAGAAATCTCAGAAATTATCTTCAGCCATGTACATATTTTGAAGAGAGGAAAACTGAGGTTTTTATAATTTGAATGATTCATTTAAAACAAAACAAACAGGTAATGGCAGAAACTAGACCAAAACCAGATTCTTGTCTTAATTTTCATAGTGTCTCAAGTTGCTTCATGTTCTAAATCTCTGGGGTGCTTTCTTAAGCTGAGATTCTCTCAGAAGTCCCATTTCTCAAAGCTGCACCCTCATCTTTAGTGGAAATTGTTCTGGGAAAATTTTCTTTCTGAAGGAATACTCAAGGTTGCCTTATTCCTAAACATTAATAACTGCAGAACTAGATCCCAGATGAGTGCTTGTACAGTAGTACAACCAGTGGTACAATCATCAGTAGTACAACCACCAGTAGTACAATCAGTAGTACAACTAATAATATAACCAGTAGTACAACCACCAGTAGTGCAACCGTCAGTAGTACAATCAGTAGTACAGCCAGTAGAACAATCTCATTTATTTAACAGGAGGGATGTAGTTGTGCCAGGGATGGTCCCACCAGGTATACTTTTAGTTAAATGGTCCACAGGTTTTGTTCAAGCAAGTGAAGCTTCTTTGCTTTGGGCCTCCATTGAGTTGATATCAATTATCTGACTATTCGGTTTGAAGTTCCAGAGGAATGTTTTTTCCCTGTCAAGGTCAGTTGAAGTCAAAATTGTTGGTAAATCACTTGAAGTCATTTACTATCTCTTGAAGCCGCTGACATATAACTCTGGAGATTTTATTCATCTTCTTGGTCAGTGCAGTGGTATTGTTTTAGATCTGAGTACCAGATGTGTTTAACTGATAATCAAAGCATTAGAATAAGTAGGAACTATGCACACTGGCTTTCAATAATTTATTTGGTCAGTCTCAAACATTTTGGAACTTACTAGTTTGGCAAATGCCAGTGATCGTGCTAGGATGTGGAAGTAAAAAGAAGTATCCAGAATCTGTCCTTAAGAAATTTTTACATCAGGAAACATGTCCTATAATTTCTTTTGGACTTTCTGTTCTCTCATTCATTTATTATCTTCAAATGATAAAGTCTTGACTACTTTCTTCTTATCCACTTATATTTTTGTTATACCCATTACACTGATTCAGTTTCTCATCTTTACATGCTTGTTTTGCTATAAATAATTTTGCCAATCAACTTCTGACTTAAAATACCTGTCTCCACGATCCCAGGCCTAAATTCTACTAAATTTGGTTTGCCAAGTATGGGACTAGGGAGGATTTATTTTTAAAAAGGATTCTCCAATTAATAAAATTATTTTGTATATTGATTTGCTTGTGGATTACACAGCTATAGACATTCATGAACAGTCATTGAACTGCTTATCTAGATTTGTGCATTTTATTATTTTATTATACCTCAACCATTTTAGAAAAAAAAAAGCTTCCCAATTAATTATAATTATTACTATGAGAGCCAAAGTCTTTTAAACATTTTTTTTTCTTTTTTACTAAGAGATATTGTTGAGAATGCCTTGCAAACTATAGACTCATCCCCCATTAGGCCATTCAGGTATGATCTAAATCAAATCCCATAGAAGTATACGGTGGACGCAATGAAGATGAATAGACTCAAGAGATTAGATCTAGCAGATAGAGTGCCTGAAGAAACATGGGCACAGGTCTATAATACTGTACAGCACATAGTGACCAAAACCATCCCAAACAAGAAAGAAATGCAAGAAGACAAAGTGATTATCTGAGAAAGCTTTATAAATAACTGAGGAAAAAAGAAAAGTGAAAGGCAAGGGAGAAAAGAAAGTTATAGCCAATAAAAATGCAGATTTCCAGAGAACAGCAAGGAGGGACAAAAAAGCCTTCTTAAGTGAACAATGCAAAGAAATAAAGGAAAACAATAAAATGGGGAAGACTACAATTATCTTAAATAATCAGAGATATCAAGGAACATTTCATGCAAGGATGGGCATGATAAAGAACAGAAAAGATAAGGAGCTAACAGAAGCAGACAAGATTAAGAAGTAGCAAGAATACGCAGAACTGTACAGAGAAGGTCATAATGACCTGGATAACCACAATGATGTGGTCACTCACCTAGAGCAAGACTTTCTGGTCCTTAAGAAGAATTACTATGAACAGAGCTAGTGGAGGTGATGGAATTCTGGCTGAGCTATTTCACATCCTAAAAGATAGTGCTGTTAAAGTGCAGCACTCAACATGTCTGCAAATTTAGAAAACACAGCAGTGGCCACAAGACTGGAAAAAGTCAGTTTTCATTCCAATTCCTAACAAGGATAATGTAAAAAAAAAAATGTTTAAATTACCATATAATTTCACTCATTTCACATGCTATCAAAGTTATGCTGAAAATCCCGCAGGCTAGGCTTTACAAGTATTTAAACTGAGAATTTCAAAATGTACAATCTGGTTTTCAACGAGGCATAGAAACCAGAGATCAAATTGCCAACATTCTTTGGATTATGGAGAAAGTAAGGGAATTTAAGAAAAACAGATCTTTTTTTTTTTTAATTTAAATTTTATTTTTTTTTTTACTTTACAATACTGTATTGGTTTTGCCATACATTGACATGAATCCACCACAGATGTACATGAGTTCCCAACTCTGAATCCCCCTCCCACCACCCTCCCCATATTATCTCTGGGTCATCCTAGTGCACCAGACCCAAGCATCCTGTATCCTGTATCGAACCTAGACTAGCAATTCATTTCTTACATGATAGTATACATGTTTCAATGCCATTCTCCCAAATCATCCCACCCTTTCCCTTTCCCACAGAGTCCAAAAGTCTGTTCTTTACAGCTGTGTCTCTTTTGCTATCTCGCATATAGGGTTAACATTACCATCCATCACAGCACTGTTTATAATAGCCAGGACATAGAAGCAACCTAGATGTCCATCAGCAGATGAATGGATAAGAAAGCTGTGGTACATATACCCTATGGAGTATTACTCAGCCATTAAAAAGAAAACAGATCTTCTTCTTCATCATTTATGTCAAAGTCTTTGACCAGGTGGATCACAACAAACTATGAAAAATTCTTAAAGATATGTGAATACAAAACCACCTTGCCTGTCTCCTGAGAAACCTATATGCAGGTCAAGAAGCAACAGTTAGAACTGAACATGGAATGATGGACTGGTTTCAAATTGGGAAAGGAGTATTACAAGACTATATATTCTCACTCTGCTTATTTAACTTCTATGTACAATACATCATGGAAAATTACAAGCTGGTGAATCACAGACTGGAATCAAGTTTGCTGGGAGAAATATTAACAACCTCAGATATGCAGATGATACTACTTTAATGTCAAAGTGAAAAACTAAAGAGTCTTGGTGAGTTTGAAAGAAGAGAGTGAAAAAGTTGGTTTGAAATTCAACATTAAAAACCTGAGATTATGGCATACAGTCCCCTCACTTCATGCAAATATAAGGGGAAAATATGGAAGCAGTGACAAATTTTCATTTATTGATCTCCCAAATCACTGAGGATAGTAACTGCAGCCACAAAATAAAAAGATGCTTCCTCCTTGGAAGAAAAGCAATGAAAAACCTAGACAGCATATTAAAAAGCAGAGATGTCACATTGCTGACATAGATTCCTATAGTCAAAGTTATGGTTTCTCCAGTAGTAATGTATGGATGTGAGAGTTGGACCACAGAGAAAGCTGAGCACTGAAGAATAGATGCTTCTCATTTGTGGTACTAGTGAAGACTCTTGAGAGTCTCTTGGGCTGCAGGAGATCAAGCCAGTTAATCATAAAGGAAATTAGTCCTGAACATTCACTGGAATGACTGATACTTTAGCTGATATTCCAATACTTTGGCCACTTATGTGAAGAACCAACTCATTGGAAAATGCTCCGATGCTGAGAAAGGTTGAAGATAAAAGGAGAAGGGAGTGGCAGAGAATGAAATGGTTAGATAACATCACTGACTCAAAGGACATTAAGTTGAGCATGCTCGAGGAGACACTGAAGGATAGAATAGAGGAGTGTAGCATGCTGCAGACCATGGGGTTGCAAAGAGTTGGAGAGGATTTATCAAATGAACAACAATATTTGTATATTTGCTTTACTGTTGTATTTGTATAAATCTTCTCTAGAAGGAACAAACTAATAATAGTATTCTCCTGTTTGCTAGAATGGGCAATAATTGTGTAGATGAACAACTAGGGCAGAAGAAATGAAATTTCCCTATATACTTTTAAAAATATATACTTTTAAAATGCTTGAACAATTAGCATGTATTTCTAACTCTAAATGCAAAATTGAAATCATAAAAAAAAGAAAGAAAGAAAAATACTTCCTGAGAAATTACTGCAAAATATCTCCAGAAGAAAAATATTTTCAGTTTTGAGTTGTAGGTGAATCAATTTATAGAAGCTTGAAATGTGGAATACAGGTGAGATTAAAAAAAGGAAGATCAGTCAGAAAGGTGTAGCAGTTATTTAGGTGAAAGATGATGAGGGCCTGAACAAGAGAACCAAAAGCCACTTAGGAAGCAGAATCCATATAACTCAGTGGCTGATTAAACTGAGGTTAAATTGGATGTGGAAGTGGGGACTGGGAAAGGAGGAGGGACTTGAGCTAACTGAGGAGTGACCTTGGGAAATAGAGGGTGTGTTTGGGATATGTTGAATCAGAGGTTCACTCAGGATAATAAGGTGAAATGTTCAGAAAGCAGATGATGTAAAGATGTTCAGCCAACATTTTCAGGGCCTTTGCTTTAAGGTGTCTTCTAGGTTATTGAGCAACCACAAGGTTCCAAGCGTTATGCAGAGAACTTGCATTGCAGCTCTCTCAAATGACAACAGCCATTGAAAATCATTATCCTCATTTAAGTATAAAAACACTCATTTGTCAGTTTTTTAAGGTAATCAGTCCTGTTGTTCATGGACAACCATATGCAATTTGATGTATCAAAATGATGCTAAAGCCTGATTCTTCTAATGATCATCAAATGGGTGTGAGAGTGAAGGTAATATTTGACAGCAAGTATTCATCTTAGTAGATGGCTGTTAAAGTACTCTTAAAAAAATTCTACTCATTATTTGACTGTCAAGCATTGCCTCTAACTGGTCATCAAAGAAGAGTCATGATGGCCCCTCAGAGATCTAACTGCACAATGACATAGTAGCTGCACCAACATTAAAAAAATAGCCTTATATAAATATATTTCAAATACCATGTACATCACCCATTTAAGATGCATGGCTCACAGAGCTATCAGTTCAGTTCAGTTGCTCAGT
This sequence comes from Capra hircus, assembly GCF_001704415.2. Taxonomy (NCBI): domain Eukaryota; kingdom Metazoa; phylum Chordata; class Mammalia; order Artiodactyla; family Bovidae; genus Capra; species Capra hircus. The sequence continues at coordinate 16,111,054 of NC_030831.1, read as the reverse complement.
TGCGTCCGACGCTTTGCGACCCCATGAATTGCAGCATGCCAGGCCTCCCTGTCCTTCACCATCTCCTGGAGTTCACTCAGACTCATGTCCATCGAGTCTGTGATGCTATCCAGCCACCTCATCCTCGGTCATTCCCTTCTCCTCCTGCCCCCAATCCCTCCTAGCATCAGAGTCTTTTCCAATAAATCAACTCTTCGCATGAGGTGGCCAAAGTACTGGAGCTTCAGCTTTAGCATCATTCCTTCCAAAAAAATCCCAGGGCTGATCTCCTTCAGAATGGACTGGTTGGATCTCCTGGCAGTCCAAGGGACTCTCAAGAGTCTTCTCCAACACCACAGTTCAAAAGCATCAATTCTTTGGGGCTCAGCCTTCTTCACAGTCCAACTCTCAAATCCATACATGACCACAGGAAAAACCATAGCCTTGACTAGACGGACCTTAGTCAGCAAAGTAATGTCTCTGCTTTTGAATATACTATCTAGGTTGGTCATAAGTTTTCTTCCAAGGAGTAAGTGTGTTTTAATTTCATGGCTGCAGTCACCATCTGCAGTGATTTTGGAGCCCCCAAAAATAAAGTCTGACACTGTTTCCACTGTTTCCCCATCTATTTCTCATGAAGGGACCAAGGCTTTTTAGTTCCTCTTGACTTTCCGCCATAAGGGTGGTGTCATCTGCATATCTGAGGTTATTGATATTTCTCCTGGCAATCTTGATTCCAGCTTGTATTTTTTCCAGCCCAGCATTTCTCATGATGTACTCTGCATATAAGTTAAATAAGCAGGGTGACAATATACAACCTTGACGCACTCCTTTTCCTATTTGAAACCAGTCTGTTGTTCCATGTCCAGTTCTAACTGTTGCTTCCTGACCTGCATACAGATTTCTCAAGAGGCAGGTTAGGTGGTCTGGTATTCCCATCTCTTTCAGAATTTTCCACAGTTTATTGTGATCCACACAGTCAAAGGTTTTGGTGTAGTCTGTAAAGCAGAAAGAGATGTTTTTCCTGAAGTCTCTTGATTTTTCCATGATCCAGCGGATGTTGGTAATTTGATCTCTGGTTCCTCTGCCTTTTCTAAAACCAGCTTGAACATCAGGGAGTTCACTGGAGACCTCTTCAAGAAAATTAGAGATATCAAGGGAATATTTCATGCAAAGATGGACTCGATAAAGTACAGAAATGGTATGGATCTAACAGAAGCAGAAGATATTAAGAAGAGGTGGCAAGAATACACGAAGATCTGTACAAAAAAGATCTTCATGACCCAGATAATCATGATGATGTGATCACTAATCTAGAGCCAGACATCTTGGAATGTGAAGTCAAATGGGCCTTAGAAAGCATCACTACAAACAAAGCTAGTGGAGGTGATGGAATTCCAGTTGAGCTGTTTCAAATCCTGAAAGATGATTTTGTGAAAGTGCTGCACTCAATATGCCAGCAAATTTGGAAAACTCAGCAGTGGCCACAGGACTGGAAAAGGTCAGTTTTCATTCCAATTCCAAAGAAAGGCAATGCAGAAGAATGCTCAAACTACTGCACAATTGCATTCATCTCACATGCTAGTAAAGTAATGTTCAAAATTCTCCAAGCCAGGCTTCAGCAATACATGAACTGTGAACTCCCTGATGTTCACAGAGCTATACAACTATCAATACAATATAGTTCCAAAGCAATTTCATCACCTAAAAGAAAAACTCCATACCTATTAAATTGAGTTCCTGTTCCTCCTGTCCCTGCTCTCTCCACTCCAGTAGTCACTAATTTACCTTCTTTGCCTATTCTGGACCTTTCATATAGATACAAGCATGTGCTTTGCATGTGCTAAGTCACTTCAATTGTGACCCACTCTTTGTGATCCCATGGATTGTAGCTCTTCTGTCCATGGGATGCTCCAGACAAGAATACTGGAGTGGGTTATACAAACATATATTTTGTATAAATGGAATCAGACATTGATTTTGTGTTTGACATCTTTCATTTAGCATAATGTTTTCAAGGTCAATCTATATTTTTTCATGTATCAAAATTTCATTATATTTTATTGGAAATAATACTCTGTTGTATAAGTATATCACATTTTATCTTCCTGCTTACCATTTCATGGATATTCTTTAGATGGTTTCTAATATTTGGGTATTATGAATAAAGCTGCCATGGACATTGTGTAATTTTTTGTGAAGACATATTATAATTTGTTTTGGCTATATTAATAGTAATGAAATTCCTTGGTCAATTGGTAATTCTACCTTTAACGTTTTGAGGGATTGCCAAATTGTGTTGTAAAATAGATGCACTGTTTTTCAATCTTATCAGTAATACATAGAAGTTGCAATATCTCTGAATTCTCACCAACACTTATTTTTGTTCATCTTTAACAATTATTACTTCCCTGTTATTGTGAAGTTTTATCTTATTGTGGTTTTAAACTTCATTTTCCTAACTATTGATATTGAACATTTTTCATATATTTATTTTGCATTTTTATGTTTTCTTTGGAGAGATGATTATTTAAATCATGGGTCCATTTTAACTTAGGTTTTTATATTTTTATTATGGAATTGCAAGAATTACTTTTAAAAAATATATTTTTGATATAAGTCACATACAATTGCACTCATTTCACACAGGCTGGATCACAAGTGGGAATCAGGATTGCTGGGAGAATTATCAACCTCAGATATGCAGATGATACCACTCTAATGGCAGAAAGAGAAAAGGAACTAAAGAACCTCTTGATGAGGCTGAAAGAGGAGAGTGAAAAAGGTGGCTTGAAACATAAAAACTTACATTACCATATGTAAAATAGATAGCCAACAAGAATTTGCTATAAGGTTCAGGAAACTCAAACAAGGGCTCTGTATCAACCTAGAGGAGTGGGATGGTGAGGTAGACGGGAGGGAGGTTCAAAAGGGAGGGGATATATGTATACCTATGGCTGATTCATGTTAAGATTTGACAGAAAATAGCAAAATTCTGTAAAGCAATTACCCTTCAACAAAAAAGAAATACATTTATTTAAAACAACAACAGCACTCGATCCTGGCATCCCATCCCCTCATTTCATGGCAAACCAAAGGGGACACAGTGGAATCAGTGACAGATTTTATTTTCTTGGGCTCCAATATCACTGCAGTGACTGAAGCCAAGAAATTAAACGACCCTTTCTCCTTGGAAGAAAAACTATGACAATCCTAAACAGCATGTTAAAAAGCAGAGACATCACTTTGCCAACAAAGGTCTGTTTACTCAAACCTATGTTTTTTCCAGTAGTCATGTGTAGATGTGAGATTTGGAGCATAAAGAAGGCTAAGTTCTGACGAATTGATGCTTTCAAATTGTGGTGTTGGAGAAGACTCTTCAGAGTCCCTTGAACTGCAGGGTGATCAAATCAGTTAATCTTAAAGGAAATTAACCATCAATATTCACTGGAAGAACTGATACTGAAGCTAAAGCTCCAATACTTTTGCCACCTGATGCAAAGAGCCGATTCTTTGGCAAAGATCTGATTCCTTGGCAAAGACCCTGATGCTGGAAACACTGAAGGCAAAGGAGAAGGGAGAAGCAAAGAATGAAGCTGTTAGATAGCATAACTGACTCAATGGACATGAATCTGAGCAAACTCTGGGAGATAGTGAAGGACAGGGGGGCCTGGCATGCTGTAGTCCTGGAATGCTAGGGTCTCAAAAAATTTAGATACAAATTAGAGACTGAACAAAAGCAAAAATATATTTTTTGCAAATGCATTATACAATCCTGCAAGTTGTGTCATCATTATCGATGGTATTATTTGTAGCAGAAATTTTTGTAGTTTAGGTATAATTCAATTTATCTACCTTTTCTATTGCTGCTTATGTTTTTGGTATTATATGAAAGAAGAAGTTATTTACTTCATGAAGATTTATCCCTATGCTTTCTTGCAATATCTTTATAGTTTTAGTTTTACATTTAGGTCTAAGACTTGTGTTGTGTATTTATGTGTGTGTGTGTGTTTGGTCTAAGAAAAGGGTTCAATGTCTTTTGCATGCAGATGTCTAGTTTATCCAGCACTATTTCCTAAAAAGAGGTATTCTTACTCCATTGAATTTTTTGGCATCATTGCAAAAGCCAATTGGCTATTTTACCTGCTTCTTTAGTGTGGAAAAATCCGGGTTTAGCATATTTCTTTTAGCTTGTGAACTCTGAAAATAAAAAGGGCTAGTTTTATCTGTCACTTTGCAACTCCATGAAGTGTATCCTGCCAGGCTCTTCTATCTGTGGAATTCTCCAAGCAAGAATACTCGAGTGGATACCTATTCCCTTCTCGAGGGGATCTTCCTTATACAGGGTGAGGACCTGTTTCTTATATTGCAGGCACATTCTTTTCCATCTGAGCCACCAGGGAAGTCCTAGGGTGGCTAATATGTATCATTAAGGTACCACCCAGTTTTATGTTCTTGTTTGTTATAATTTAAAAACACATATGATTTTACTAGATATGGTAGGCAAAATGACAACCACCTCCCCAAGTTCTCAAGATCCCCAAATTCTCATCCTCAGAACCTGTGAATATCTTGTCTTACATGAAAGAGAAGTAAGATTGAAGATGCAATTAAGTTTTCTGGCCTTGATAAGGGGAGATTACCCTGGATTAAACAAATGGACTCAATCTAATCACTAGTATTTACAGTGGAAGATGAAGAGACAGAAAAGAGGATCAGAGAAATACACTGTGAAAAGAACTCAAGTCACTGTAGTGACATTGAAAATGGAGGAAGCAGGCCGCAAGCCAAGTCATGCAGATGGCTCCAGAAGGAAAGGCAAGGAGTTGGATTCCCCTCTAGAGTCTCCAGAATGAATCACAGCTCTCTTGACACTTTGATTTTAACCCAGTGAGACCTGTGCAGGAAGTCTCACAGAACTGTTAGATTATAAACATGCTGTTTTAAGACATGAAGTTTGTGTTAATGTGTCAGAGAAGGAACAGAAAACTAATGCAGCAGTATTTTAGGCTAGCAGTGGTCTCATCTGTATAATTGTTTTTATGGCCTGGAGCCCTCTTTTTTCCTGGCCTAAACACTGGTTAATTTCTGACCAGTTAGGGAACACAGTACTGCCCTCCCCATTTTACATATGCCTTTCCCTCATACAGCCAAGGGAAAGTCTCAGGGCTGAGTCCACATTCAGAAAGCTGAACTGCCTGCTTCACTGGGTAGACAACTCTGATATCCTTAGCTGCTAATATTCTGCCACTAAATCTACTTTAAAAAACATAAAAAGAAAAATAGCAGCACACTAAGGAAAATAAATGTTTAGATGAATTCATCTGCTTTCCACTAGAGAGGTTAATAATAAATCTGCTGGGTAGTACATACTGCCCTCCAAGTTTAAAGTCACCTCGTCATTCCCAGGGAGATCAGCTGAATTAATGGTCAAACATGTTAATAGAATAATGGAGCGTCCTTAACCATTTCTGGAGGAGGAAGGGGAGGGGTGTACTGGATGCTTATTTTATGGCAATTTATGTCAGTGTAAAAGTTATAAAGATTGCCAGAAAGTAAAGGAGCATGATGTAGAATCACTAGAGAAACTGTAAAATCAATATCTCTAGGGTTTTCAACACTGTACTTGGCAGGTCCTTTCAGATCCATTGCCTGCATGATATTTTATGTATGTAACTGGCAACAGTGATGGTGGATGATGTTCAACTCATGGATTTGGCACCAAATCAATCATCAGAAGTGAAAATGCATATGTCTCTCTCTATTTCCTATCTGCTTTCTCAAAGGTTGTCTGAGATTAGATCCTGAACCCAAGAGAAAGTTATCCACAGCAAAGGCTGATATGAAGGATTCTAAAGGTGTCCAAATAGATAGAAAAATGCAACTAAAATCATAGATTCTTTTTAGTTAGGAAATAGTAATTTATTCTAACGGTAGGAAAGAGGGATTTTAAAACTGAGATACTATTTTATTCCTATGATATTGGCACATATTTAAAAATTAATATATATATATTGATAAATTTGTAGGAAAATGCAAACTCAAATGGTTATGGTGAGAATATACATTGTAAAACCATTTGTGAAGTGAAAATTGGTAATATTTGATATCATTTTAGATTAGCAGAATCTGAACCACTGTGTAAATACCTATGGCTTCCCGGTAAACTCGTGGGATGATCATTTTGATGCTGCAAATTTTTATTATTGCAACAACTTCCTTGAATACAATCCCCTAACTCATCCAAAGGTTGTATACAACTAGTTATCTGTATCAAAAGAATACTAATTGCAAGAACTGATAGACTTCTGACTTACACAGTTATGTCTTACAGGAAACAGTTTCCTGGAAAACAGAAGTTTAAAGATGAAACTCAGAAATAGATACTTTGATCAAATTAGATTTAAATCAGTGTACATATTTGCCTGTGTAAAGTGTGACCCTGGGGGTCAATTGAAGACAATGATGAATCTGTTTCCATTATAGCTTAAAGGTGTTTGGAATCAAGTGTCTGTAAAAGGCAAGACATTGGACACCAAGTTGCTATTGGAATTAGAACAATTTAATGTAAATATGACTGCTGTTGCTGCTGCTAAGTTGCTTCAGTCATGTCTGACTCTGTGCGACCCCATAGATGGCAGCCCACCAGGCTCCACCTTCCCTGGGATTCTCCAGGCAAGAACACTGGAGTAGGTTGCCAAAAATGACTACATATGACCAAAAAGGACTATGGAGCAGACTGCATTGGAAAGCTTGCAGAAATTATGTGACAAATATGGGGATTTAAATTACCAGGGAAAAGCTTAGTTAAAAAAGCAGATAATTTTTTCTTTGACTTGAAAGGTTCCGTAGTTTCTCAAAACTTCAAGGTTAATGTTTCTAAACCTCACTCTCAATGTTTGGTCTACTGATGGCTCAGGTAAACATATGTTGAAGTCAAAGTTATACCATATCTCGTAAATCAAAGTATACTAATGGTAAAGTATAGGATCCTGAGAATTAGAATTGGAATATTTGTAGAGATTCCACTGAGTATGAATACTTAGAAACCCAAAATTCCACAGGGTTTGATATTTTTCCAACAAACAAGCTTTCTTCTGAGGTGTTTATCTCCCTTTTTTCTGAAGATATTATTCAGAGTTGAGGAAATGGCATTGCAATAATGTCTCAGTTCTTATAAAAATCTATCAGATCTTATGCTACCACGTTGCTAACTTGACTCAGTTCCTGGCAGAGGCCACTAATCATGCTTATGCCTCCCAAAAAACACATAACCACCATTAGTGTTGAAAATTGGAATCTTTTCACCAGCTTCCCTCATGTTAAATTCTTTCAGTAGTTGAGTTCTTCATTCACTAAGCTCTGTTCAGTTCTTCACTACCCCATGGACTGGAGCATGGCAGGCTTCCCTGTCCTTCACTATCTGCCAGTTTGCTCAAACTCATGCCCATTAAGTCAGTGATGGCATCCAAACATTTCATTCTCTGCTTCCCCCTTCTCTTCCTGCCTTCAATCTTTCCCAGCATCAGGGTCTTTTTCAATGAATCAATTTTTCACATCAGGTGGCCAAAGTATTGGAGATTCAGCTTCAGCCGCAGTCATTAGAATGAGTATTCAGAACTGATTTCCTTGCGGATAGACTGGTTTGATCTTGTAAGCCAAGGTACTCTCAAGAGTCTTCTCCAAAACAACAGTTCAAAATTATCAGTTCTTTGGCATTCAGCTTTCTTTATGGTCCAAATTTCACATCCATACATGACTACTGGGAAAACAATAGCTTTGAATAGATGTACCTTTGTCAGCAAAGTAATGTCTCTGCTTTTTAATATGCTGTCTAGGTTGGACATAGCTTTTCTTCCAAGGAGAAAGCATCTTTTAATTTCATGGCTGCAGTCACCATACATGGAGTCACTATGGCTCCAGTGATTTTGGAGCCCAAGAAAATAAAGTCTGTCACTGTTTCCATTGTTTCTCCATCTACTTGCCATGAAGTGATGGGAGCAGATGCCATGATCTTCATTTTTTGAATATTGAGTTTTAAACCAAGTTTTTCACTCCTCTTTCACTTTCATCAAGAGGCTACTTTCTGCCAAAAGCTTAGTGTCATCTGCATATCTGGGGTAATTGATATTTCTCTTTGTAATTTGATTCCAGCTTGCGCTTCATCTAGTCCAGCATTTTGCATGAAGTACTTTGCATATAAGTTAAGTAAGCAGGGTGACAATAAGCAGCCTTGATGTTCTCCTTTCCCAATTTTGAACCAATCTGTTGTTTCATTTCCAGTTCTAACTGTTGTTTCTTTTCCTGCACACAGATTTCTCAAGAGGCAGGTCAGGTGGTCTGGTATTCCCATCTCTTTTGAAGAATATTCCACATTTTGTTTTGGCCTACACAGTCAAAGACTTTAGCATAGTCAATGAAGCAGAAGTAGATGTTCTTCTGGAATCCGCTTGCTTTTTCTATGATCCTATGGATGTTGGCAATTTGATCTCTGATTCCTTTACCTTTTCTAAATCCACCTTGAACATCTAGGAGACCTCAGGTCATGTACTGTTGAATCCTAGCTTGAAGGCTTTTGAGCATTACTTCACTAGCATGTGAAATGAGTGCAATTGTGTTGTAATTTGAACATTCTTTGGCATTGCCTTTCTTTGGAACTGGAATGAAAATTTCACTGGTAAATTCTACCAAACATTTAATGAAAAATTAATAGTAATGTTTATCAAATTTTTCTAAAAGATGGATAAGAAGGAAACTCTTCCAAACTCATTTTATGAAACCAACATTAATCTGATAACAAAACCTGACAAGGTACCACAGGAAAAGATTACCATAAGCTAATCTCTCTAGTGAATATAAATGGAAAATTCTCGATAAAATATTAACCAACAAAATTCAACACAACATAACTAGGATCATATATAATAATCAAATGTGATTTATCCCAGGATGTCAAGAAAGTTTCAACAGCCCCAACCCAGTCAGTGTGAGGTACCACCACAGCAAAATGAAAGGTGAAAATTGTATAATACATCCCAATAGATGCAGAAAAATCATTTGACATTTTCAATTTCCATTTATGACAAAAATCACAACTAAGTAGTTATAGTTTATATATACTTCAACATAATAAAGGCCATATATGAAAAGCCCAGAGTTAACTTTATGCTGCTGCTGCTGCTAAGTCACTTCAGTCGTGTCTGACTCTGTGCGACCCCATAGACCTACCAGGCTCCCTCGTCCCTGGGTTTCTCCAGGCAAGAACACTGGAGTGGGTTGCCGTTTCCTTCTCCAATGCATGAAAGTGAAAAGTGAAAGTAAAGTCGCTCAGTCGTGTCCGACTCTTTGCGACCCCATGGACTGCAGCCTACCAGGCTCCTCTGCCCGTGAGATTTTCCAGGCAAGAGTACTGGAGTGGGGTGACATCAGTTCAGTTCAGTTCATTTCAGTTGCTCAGTCATGTCCAACTCTTAGCGATCCCATGAATCGCAGCATGCCAGGCCTCCCTGTACTTGGTGGTAAAAAGCTCAGAAATTTTTCTCAAAAATTAGCAACAATGTAGCCCACTCACTTTCACGCATTGGAGAAGGAAATGGCAACCCACTCCAGTGTTCTTGCCTGGAGAATCCCAGAGATGGGGGAGCCTGTTGGGCTGCCGTCTATGGGGTCGCACAGAATCCGACACGACTGAAGCGACTTAGCAGCCACAGCAGCAGCAGCAGCCCACTCTCACTACTTTTATTCAACACTGTAATGGGAGTCGTAGCCAGAGAATTAGGTTAAAAAATAAATAAAAGGCACTCAAACTGGAAAGTAAAAAGGAAAACTGACACTACTTTCATATGACAATACTATATATAGTAATCCTACAGAATCTCTGAAAACCTGTTAAAACTAATAAACAAATTCAACAAAGTTATAGGATATAAAATCAATACAAAAATTATTTTGCATCTTGTACATTAATAATGAACTGACAGAAAAATAAATTTTTTAAATCCAATTTGAAATTGTATCAAAATGTATAAAATACCTAGGAATAAAGTTAATCAAGAAAATGAAATATTGGTATATTGTAAACTATAATACTCTAATGAAAGAAATGGAAGATGCAGATAAACATAAAGATATTGTCTTCTTATGAATTAGAAGAATATTGTTAAAATGGCCAGAATACCCAACACAATCTACTGAAATCCTTATCAAAATTCCAGTGACATTTTTCATAGAAGTAGAACAAATAATCTGAAAATTTGTATGGAACAACAAAATATCTACATAGTCAAAGCAATACCCAAAGCAATTTACAAATTCAATGCAATCCCTGTCAAGCTACCAGCCACATTTTTCACAGAACTAGAACAAATAATTTCAAGATTTGTATGGAAATACAAAAAACCTCGAATAGCCAAAGCAATCTTGAGAAAGAAGAATGGAACTGGAGGAATCAACTTGCCTGACTTCAAGCTCTACTACAAAGCCACAGTCATCAAGACAGTATGGTACTGGCACAAAGACAGACATATAGATCAATGGAACAAAATAGAAAGCCCAGAGATAAATCCACACACATATGGACACCTTATCTTTGACAAAGGAGGCAAGAATATACAATGGAGTAAAGACAATCTCTTTAACAAGTGGTGCTGGGAAAACTGGTCAACCACTTGTAAAAGAATGAAACTAGATAACTTTCTAACACCACACACAAAAATAAACTCAAAATGGATTAAATATCTAAATGTAAGATCAGAAACTATAAAACTCCTAGAGGAGAACATAGGCAAAACACTCTTCGACATAAATCACAGCAGGATCCTCTATGATCCACCTCCCAGAATTCTGGAAATAAAAGCAAAAATGAACAAATCGGATCTAATTAAAATTAAAAGCTTCTGCACAACAAAGGAAAATACAAGCAAGGTGAAAAGACAGCCTTCTGAATGGGAGAAAATAATAGCAAATGAAGCAACTGACAAACAACTAATCTCAAAAATATACAAGCAACTGATGCAGCTCAATTCCAGAAAAATAAACTACCCAATCAAAAAATGGGCCAAAGAACTAAATAGACATTTCTCCAAAGAAGACATACAGATGGCTAACAAACACATGAAAAGATGCTCAACATCACTCATTATTAGAGAAATGCAAATCAAAACCACAATGAGGTACCACTTCACACCAGTCAGAATGGCTGCGATCCAAAAATCTGCAAGCAATAAATGCTGGAGAGGGTGAGGAGAAAAGGGAACTCTCCTACACTGTTGGTGGGAATGCAAACTAGTACAGCCACTATGGAGAACAGTGTGGAGATTCCTTAAAAAATTGCAAATAGAACTACCTTATGACCCAGCAATCCCACTGCTGGGCATACACACCGAGGAAACCAGAATTGAAAGAGACACATGTACCCCAATGTTCATCGCAGCACTGTTTATAATAGCCAGGACATGGAAACAACCTAGATGTCCATCAGCAGATGAATGGATAAGAAAGCTGTGGTACATATCCACAATGGAGTATTACTCAGCCGTTAAAAAGAATTCATTTGAATCAGTTCTGATGAGATGGATGAAACTGGAGCCGATTATACAGAGTGAAGTAAGCCAGAAAGAAAAACACCAATACAGTATACTAACACATATATATGGAATTTAGGAAGATGGCAATGACGACCCTGTATGCAAGACAGGGAAAGAGACACAGATGTGTATAGCGGACTTTTGGACTCAGAGGGAGAGGGAGAGGGTGGGATGATTTGGGAGAATGACATTCTAACATGTATGCTATCATGTAAGAATTGAATCGCCAGTCTATGTCTGATGCAGGATACAGCATGCTTGGAGCTGGTGTATGGGGATGACCCAGAGAGATGTTAGGGGGAGGGAGGTGGGAGGGGGGTTCATGTTTGGGAACGCATGTAAGAATTAAAGATTTTAAAATTTAAAAAAATAAAAATTAAAAAAAAAGGGAAAAAAAAATAAAATTTTCTATCTCCAAAAAAAAACAAAAAAAAAAAAACAAAGCAGTCTTGAGAAAGAAGAATGTACTGGAGGCATCATGCTTCATTATTTCAAACTAAATTGCAAAACTGTCATAATTAAAATAATATGATGTTGCAATTAAAAACAGACAATGAAATAGAAAGGCCAAAAATAAACTCACTTTAAAAAACAAATAAAGTTGGAGGTAGAGAGTATGTTGACTTTCATGATAAAAATGTTAAAATCAAGAAAAGGAAAAGCATAAACATATTTTAAAATGTATTATTTCTCTTCTGGAATTTTACATGGGGTAGATTATTTAAGCTGAAATAAATCATAAATACTACTATGACCCAATCAAGTATTTGCAAATGTAAAATGACAGAATCAGGTAAGTTTCAGCTGCAATAGTTTTTTTGAACAAAGTTGATATCATAGCTTTCTATCCCACAGTCATGACCCTCATAAGTATGTTTGCCTTCATTCCTCTCAGTTCCTTTATCTATATTCCATCAAAGCTTATTTCTATTCTAATTTGGAACACTCTAACCCTCTTGTTAGCAGTAAAATATTGTGTCTGGCTTCATGTGACAGAAACACATTTACTGTGACTTACCAAACAGAAGTTTTATATTACATCTTCAGCTGGAACCCTGAAGTGGACAGGTTAAGGCTAGTACAGTCTCTCGAATAGATCAATAAAGCAGTTACTTCTAGTTTCTTCTTTGCCATGTGAGGAATATAGTTATTATCTGAGTAGTCTCCTCCTAACCATAAATTAGCTGTTCAACCTCTGGTATCATATAGGCATTTTGTGCAAAATAAGAAAGCCATAAAAAATATAATTTATACCAGGGAAGACAAACTTTTCCAATAGATTTTCCACTTGCATCTCATTGGTTACATGTCATAGTTTCTTCATTCTCATCATCAGAAGTAAGGAAGACTAGAAACTATAGTTTATCTTCCTGGGAATAATGGCAAAGTTTTTAAGGCATTAATGATGGAAATGTTGAAAATGGCAAAGTTTGCATTCTGCTTTGAAGGAAAGGGAGGGTAAGAATTAAGCTGATACTCAAGAATATTTGTCATATTTTAGCCTCTCTTTATCTGAACTTTGTTAAACTTTGATATATAACCTCAAAGATATAGGTGTCCAAATTTATTGCTGCCTTCATTGATTCCCTGTTGATAACTCCTGAGACAATCATTGTTTAGCTTCTATTTTGTGATTGAATTGATTATTGTAAGGCATTATTACTGAGTTTATTTTATTTTGATTATTAGACTATTAACTTCCAGAAATTAGGTAGCACAGATTTTTATTTTGTATCTCAGTAAGTGGATAGTTCTAGGCACATTGAAGTTAAATACAGTAGTTTATATTATCTAATGTTTGTTTAAAGAAGAATAAATAGCTGAGGAAATGTTCTAAATGATAAAAAAAAAACAGGATTACTGAATAAGTTCTATTTGTAGTATGTGGGATTAGGTGTTATTTTCAGGTTGTTTACATCATTAAAATATGTTAACTTGATTTAGAAAGCACTTCATTTTGAAATATTCTTATGACCTCCAAGGGGACTAGAATTATGAACATGAGTAACAATAATGGAAAAATAATATGATAGCCATTTAATCTCATGTGCCTAGTCATGGATATATGAGCTGGAGAATACATTGTGTTTAATGTACAAAGCTTTGCATTGATCGCTGAAAAAGGCTTTCTTATCTCTTCTTGATATTCTTTGGAACTCTGCATTCAGATGCTTATATCTTTCCTTTTCTCCTTGGAGTTTCACTTCTTTTCACAGCTATTTGTAAGGCTTCCCCAGACAGCCTTTTTTTTTTTTTTTTTTTTTTTGCATTTCTTTTCCATGGGGATGTTCTTGATCCCTGTCTCCTGTCCAATGTCACGAACCTCATTCCATAGTTCATCAGGCACTCTATCTATCAGATCTAGGCCCTTAAATCTATTTCTCACTTCCACTGTATAATCATAAGGGATTTGATTTAAGTTATACCTGAATGGTCTAGTGGTTTTCCCTGATTTCTTCATTTAAGTCTGAATTTGGTAATAAGGAGTTCATGATTTGAGCCACAGTCAGCTCCTGGTCTTGTTTTTGTTGACTGTATAGAGCTACTCCATCTTTTGCTGCAGAAAATATAATCAATCTGATTTCAGTGTTGACCATTAGGTGATTTCCATGTGTAGAGTCTTCTCTTGTGTTGTTGGAAGAGGGTGTTCACTATGACCAGTGCATTCTTTTGGCAAAACTCTATTAGTCTTTGCCCTGACTCATTCCGTATTCCAAAGCCAAATTTTCCTGTTACTCAACAGGAAACAACAGAGGAAAACAACAGAAAGGGAAAGACTCAATAGAAAACAACAGAGGAAAACAACAGAATGGGAAAGACTAGACATCTCTTCAAGAAAATTAGAGATACCAAGGGAACATTTCATGCAAAGATAGGCTTAATAATGGACAGAAATGGTACGGACCTAACAGAAGCAGAAGATATTAAGAAGAGGTGGCAAGAATACACAGAAGAACTGTAAAAAAACGGATCTTCATGACCTGGAAAATCACGATGGTGTGATCACTCATCTAGAGCCAGACATCCTGGAATGTGAAGTCAAGTGGACCTTAGAAAGCATCACTACGAACAAAGCTAGTGGAGGTGCTGGAATTCCAGTTGAGCTGTTTCAAATCCTGAAAGATGATGCTGTGAAAGTGCTGCACTCAATATGCCAGCAAATTTGGAAAACTCAGCAGTGGCCACAGGACTGGAAAAGGTCAGTGTTCATTCCAATCACAAAGAAAGGCAATGCAAAAGAATGTTCCAACTACCACACAGTTGCACTCATCTCACATGCTAGTAAAGTAATGCTCAAAATTCTCCAAGCCAGGCTTCAGCAATACGTGAACTGTGAACTTGCTGATGTTCAAGCTGGTTTTAGAAAAGGCAGAGGAACCAGAGATCAAATTGCCAACATCCGCTGGATCATGGAAAAAGAAAGAGAGTTCCAGAAAAACATCTCTTTCTGCTTTATTGACTATTCAAACCCTTTGACTGTGTGGATTACAATCAACTGTGGAAAATTCTGAAAGAGATGGGAATACCAAACCACTTAACCTGCCTCTTGAGAAATCTGTATGCAGGCCAGGAAGCAACAGTTAGAACTGGACATGGAACCACAGACTGGTTCCAAATAGGAAAAGGAGTGCATCAAGGCTGTATATTGTCACCCTGCTTACTTAACTTCTATGCAGAGTACATCATGAGAAACGCTGGACTGGAAGAAACACAAGCTGGAATCAAGATTGCCGGGAGAAATATCAATAACCTCAGATAGGCAGATGACACCACCCTTATGGGAGAAAGTGAAGAGGAGCTAAACAGCTTCTTGATGAAAGTGAAAGTGGAGAGTGAAAAAGTTGGCTTAAAGCTCAACATTCAGAAAACGAAGATCATGGCATATGCTGTCATCACTTAATGGGAAAGAGATGGAGAAACATTGGAAACAGTGTCAGACTTTATTTTTTGGGGCTCCAAAATCACAGCAGATGGTGATTGCAGACATGAAATTAAAAGACGCTTACTCCTTGGAAGAAAAGTTATGACCATCCTAGATAGTATATTCAAAAGCAGAGACATTACTTTGCCAACTAAGGTCCGTCTAGTCAAGGTTATGGTTTTTCCAATGGTCCTGTTTGGATGTGAGAGTTGGACTGTGAAGAAGACTGAGTGCCGAAGAATTGATGCTTTTGAATTGTGGTGTTGGAGAAAACTCTTGAATGTCCCTTGGACTGCAAGGAGATCCAACCAGTCCATTCAGAAGGATATCAGCCCTGGGATTTCTTTGGAAAGAATGATGCTAAAGCTGAAACTCCAGTACTTTGGCCACCTCATAGGAAGTGTTGACTCACTGGAAAAGACTTTGATGCTGGGAGGGATTGGGGGCAGGAGGAAAAGGGGACGACCGTGGATAAGATGGTTGGATGGCATCACTGACTCAATGGACGCGAGTCTGAGTGAACTCTGGGAGTTGATGATGGACAGGGAGGCTTGGCGTGCTGTGATTCATGGGGTCGCAAAGAGTCAGACACGACTGAGCCACTGAATTGAACTGAACTGAACGTACAAAGCTAAAAATTAGAATAATTCAGAACTTGTGGTTATCAAAGGTACACTGAAACAAGAAAATGGTGTGTCAAGGATGGAAAAACATGCTAATAGAAGTTCAAGGAACACATTCATTCTCTGCAAAAAAAAAAAAAAAAGTATTAATATTTGGTAGAATGCAAAAATAATATAAACTCATCCCTAGTCCTTTAGCACCTTGCATTGTTTTTGACCTTCACCTGGAAGATTGGGAAATAAGATTTAGTAATATATTCCCTCTTCTCTACAATCTTTTTAGAAAAATTGAGGCTACACCTAAGTTCACAAAGAAAGTAAGACCTCTGAGGAAGTTGTTCTTGGTACAAAAACAACCTGCTGTTTTTAACAAATTTTAAAGAATTATTCACATGATTAAAGATTGGAAACCTATTACCATTGCTCCATTTTTGCCCCTTATCTTTCTCTTACCTTAATGATATTTTCGGTTTTGTTTATTTAAATATGACTAAAAAGGAAGTATGGAGTAGGAAATGACCACACAGCCCAGTATTGTTGCCTGGAGAATTCCTGGTGGCCTACAGTCCGTGGAGCTACAAAGAGGTGGACATGACTGAAGCGACTTAGCACAATACAAGAAGGAAGTATGGTGAAGATTGACCTCTCTGTTCTGAACTCTCACTTTGCATCACAGATAAGACTGAATGTGTAGGTCTGAGATACCATCAATCTTGGTAGAAGAAATGGGAAGGGAGGGAAGAGGACTGATACCAGGAAATCACTAACTTTCTAATCATTATGTTATTCAGAGAAGACTTGGTTTATGAAAAGCTCATGGATGGATGCTTGTTAATCTTATAGCTATGTTGGGTACCTAAATGATTATGCTTCATTCAAAGCATTGGCTTCAAATCTTTTTGTTATTATTATAGAAAACTTTATTTTTTTTTGAATGAATTTATGCATTGCAGGTCCATAAGCTGGAAATGTAGATCTCCTCTGAGTGAGAGAAAGGAAACACACTATCCTCCAGCTGTGCCCTCTTTGCTCAGAGTCAGTCTCCTTTACTCTGGCAGACAATGTAAAAAGTTACTCTACAAACTGATTTGCCCAGATGCCTGGAGAAGTTACAAGCAGTGATCTATTTCACTCTCAAAAATGAACCAGTTTGAACAATATGCTATATGGCCATCCTTTTGATGAGATATCTTAGAGGAATCTTGGAGCATCAGGACCTCTCTAAAAAATCACTGAGCAAAGGCACTTATTTGAAATATTTGTGATTTAGCTGACATGCATAAAGATATGACTTTAGATTTATTTATTTTAGTATATTGCATACTCATTACAGGAAGAGCTGATGAGCAAAGTTATAGCATTATATGGTTTTTGCTGATTGATTTATATATGTTAACATTAGTGATTTGGGCTTTCTGATGATTGAAATGCTAGAGGGAGTTAATATATTTTAGTAACAGTAGAGGTTCTTCTGATAATTATCTCCGTGAAATGGAGTTATTTGTATACATGGACCTCAGTTTCTTTTGCTGCAAAATGAAGGACTGGTACATGAAACTCCCTCTGTCCCTAATTTTCTTTTATTCTATAAAACTAGATATATTTTTCCTTGGGAAATTCAGTCTGTTCCATTTGCTGTCACAATGATAATCAGTCCCTGCCTTTTAAGGTAGATTTCAGGAACAGTTTGTAGCATTTCACAACTCTACTTATAGAAAGTTATTCCCACAGATAAATAACAAGAGATTGATAAGAGAAAAAACAGTCCCCTGTGAAGTCTTCTCCAATATTAATTAACTTGAATGTTGGATACTGCAAATGAGATTCATTGGAGAACAGAGTTGTTTCTGCCAGACACTTATTTCACTTGGCTGGACTCTGAAAAACCAAGTACTATTGAATATAGTTAAAATTTTCCTAAATGTTTCTGAAATGTGCAGGTGGTGTGCTCTAATGAAAGTAGATTACTTTGGAAAATACTGCTCTAAATAACTACTTTTCTCAGGCAATGGCATATGTAGGCACATTAAAAGAACAAATATGAGAAGGACTTTACATAAATCTTCTCTAGCTACTAGTATGAAGGTTCATTACCTTTGCAACTATAGTTCCTCTTTCCAGGAAGTGCCAGCTATAGTATCCAAAGCTGGTGGTAGATCCCCAAGCACATTCCTTTAGTTATTAAATAAACTCTAAATATGTACAGGAAATGAAGACTCTGCAAATCCAACCTCCAAGGTAAGAAAAGAATTGAATCCCCAAATCTCTAAAGCCTATCAAGCAGCCAAAGTCTGAATGCCATGTGGTAAGCTTGATCTAAAATTAGAAAAGACAACCTGAAGAAATAATTTTTAAGGATTCTATTCAAACTATGTGATGAACTATGCAGGAATATTTTGAGCTAATAGTGCTCTTTACAACTCAATGCATGTAATCAAACATATTATTGTTGCTGGTTGAGAATATCTACTTACTTCTGGAATCATTAGAAGAGGGTATATCATAAAACCTTATGGAAATTATGAATTATTATTATAGGTTCATTGCAATAACTATGTACTTTCAACTGCAGAATGGCAGGGTTTGCATAAGTGTGTATAGTTATTCAGATTTTCAGTTTCAGAAGATAAAAATGAGAACAATGTTAGAGGGAGAAGTAGGTGAAATAATCCCTTTAAAATACTTTTCTATTATATTTTTATTTGTGCATTTGTTTATTCTTTTTATGATAGCCACCTACTTCAAGCATAGCACTGGTTTGCGTGTATTAGATTTGCAAGAGAAACTGCTGACAGAGATTTTCTACCAGTCAGAATAAGCAATATTATACCAAAGTAAATAAAATCTCCACATTGTAAAGACATGTTTGCTCTTTCTTATCTACAGGTCTCTTATGGATTGACTGGGTCCTGCCTTATCCCTCACTCTGGTATCCCATCTATTAAGCATCCAACCACTTCTAAGACAGACAAGGGAGAGAGTTTTGGAACTTTTGAAATTATCGATTAAATGCCTTTGCTCAGAAATAACAAATATTACAGTTGTTCAAAGCTCATTGACTAGGAACACAACCTTACCAAATTCAAAGAATACAGGAAATATAATTTAAACATTTGATCAAATGACAGAAAGCAAGAAACACTTGATTAACAGTATTAATTATAACCAAAGTTTACCCTTCTATTCACAAAACAGTAGATAACACTGTCTCCTCAAACAAAATATATTTATTCTTTCCCTAAGAAAGACCACCCAAAGGTCTCATTTACAGTTCTATGGAATGTGACATTAATAGTACATCAGAATGTTATATGTGGGGAGCCTTTAATCAGGTCTACCTGAAGACCTTCTTGATTAATAAATCTCTGCGTTTGGAAGACTAGTTAATTGCTTCTACTATCTCACAACCTTTAATGAAAGAGGAAGAAGGTAATCACAGAAACAATCTCCAAATACACAAAAGTGTCTCTAACTTGCAACAATTCTCAGATTCTCTTAGCATCTGTCTCATGGGTCCTACTCTATGGGTGGGAAATGTTTGTTGATTAAAACCTGAATCAGTTTCCAGAGAAGAGCACTCAGACCACTGTTCTCCACGGGCATTAGTTACACACAGGAGCCTTTCTCATCTCCTTCATTCATACACACAATTTGAAGTGGCACTAAAAAATTCTACAAAACCCAGAGACTGAGAGCCAAGAGTTGCTTTAAATCTTAAACAGGTGAAGTTTTCAGATCAGGATAGGGGTTCTTCTGGAAGCATAACTGAGAAATATAGTTCTTTTCTCATCTATTTAACTGCAGTAAACTTAAAGGTGACAACAGGCACATCCAGAGATTTTGTTTGTTCCTAAACATATTTTAAGATACTTTCCCCTACATTCTCATTTATATGCCTGTCTTTCTTATAATTAATTATGGTTTCCTGTGATTATGTCAGCTTTCCATGGGAGAGATTCCCATTCTATCTCTTTTTTCTTAACTATGTTTTCACGTCAAGTATTTAGTGGACAAGTAATTGTTCCACTATAAGAGGGACATCTTAATGACCAGGACAACCTTAAGGATGTGGTCACTCACCTAGAACCACGCATCCTGGAATGTGAATTCAAGTGGGCCTTAGGAAGCATAGCTATGGACAAAGCTGGTGGACGTGATAGAATTCCAGGTGAGCTATTTCAAATCTGAAAATATAATGCTGTTTGAGTGCTACACTCAATATGCCAGTAAATTTGGAAAAGGAATATGTACATATTATGAAAATCTTGGAAATATGAAAAGAATATAAGGAAGAAAAATATCCTTTCCCTGTACAGCTTACCACATTTTGGTGCAGGTGAGCTATTTGAAATCCTAAAAGGTAATGCTACTAAAGCACTGCTTTCAATATGTCAGCAAATTTGGAAAATTCAGAAGTGGACACAGGATTGGAAAAGGCCAGTTTTCATTCCAAACCCAAAGAAGAGCAATGCCAAAAAATGTTCAAGCTATAGCATAGTTGTGCTCATTTCACACGCTGGCAAGGTTATGCTCAAAATCCTTCAAGTTGAGCTTCAGCAGTATGTGAACAGAGAACTTTAGATTTGCAAGCTGAGTTTCAAAGAGGCAGAGGAACCAAAGATCAAAATGCCAACATCCATAGTATTATTGAAAAGGCCAGGAAATTCCAAAAAAATATCTACCTCTGCTTCTAGACTATGTTAAAGCCTTTGACTGTGTGGGTCACAACAAACTGTGGAAAAAAATTCTTAAAGAGGTGGGAATACTAGATCACCTTACTTGTCTCCTGAGAAACCTATATGTGAAGTCAAGAAGCAACAGTTAGAACCAGACATGGAAAAATTGGCTGGTTCAAACTGTAGTACAACAAGGCTGTATATTTCTTTCCTATTTATTTAACTTCTTTGCAGAATACATCATGTGAAAATCCAAGTTGGATCAACCACAAGCTGGAATTAAGATTGCCAGCAGAAATATCAACAACCTTAGATATGCAGATGATACCACTCTAATGGTAGGAATCAAAGAGTAACTAAAGAGCCTCTTAATGAGGATGAAAGAGGAGAGTGAAAATGCTAACTTGAAACGCAACATTTAAGAAATGAAGACCATGGCATTCAGTTCCATCAGTTTATGGCAAATAGAAGGGGAAAAAGTGGAAGCAGTGACAGACATTATTTTCTTGGGCTCCAAAACCGCTACAGATGGTGAATGCAGGCATGAAATTAAAAGGTACTTGCTCCTTGGAAGGAAAGCTATAGCAAAACCTAGACAGCATATTAAAAAGCAGAGACATAACTTTGCATACAAAGATCCATCTAGTCAGCTATGATTTTTCCAATAGTTATGTACAGATGTCAGAGTTGGACCATTGGCTCATTGGAAAAGACTCTGATGCTGGGAAAGATTGAAGGCAAAAGCATGAGAGAGAGGCAGAAGATGAGTGATTAGATATAATAATTGACTCAATGGACATGGATTTGAGCGAACTCTGGGAGATAGTGGAGGATAGGGGAAGCTGCCATGCTACAGTTCATGGGGTCTCAAAGAATAAGACATGACTTCACGATTGAACAAGAATAAGAAGGACATCTCCTCACTATTCATGAACGAAACTTGTCCCATGCTCTGTCTGACTACAGTGGGGACAGAAAATACAATGTCTCTGTGTGTACAAAAATGCACAGAGCCAGACATTAAATGGACAGATCCCTTCCTCAACTGCAAGATTATCCAATGGGACATAGTTCAGTTCAGTCACTCAGTCATGTCTGTCTCTTTGAGACCCCATGTACTGCAAAATGTCAGGCTTCCCTGTCCATCACCAACTCTTACTCAAACTCATGTTTATCGAGTTGATGATGCCATATGGGCATATGGGCAATGGGATGCCAAATGAGCAATGGAACATGAATCACACATTATCACTAGGACAGTGTGAAGGCCAGTCCAGCCTAACGAACAACACTGGGGAAACTACCCCTGCCACCACTCTTCCATATTTGATGATTTTGGGTAAATCAAGTCACTGTTCAAAAATTTAACTTTTTTAAACAAGAGATGACTTATTTGTCCTAGAGGATAACTGAGAAATGCATTGATTTTAATAGTCTCTGCCTCTAGCAATACAGATATAAGTAAATGACTCAGGAAGATCTCTAAGGGTGAAGGTCTCTTGATTTTTTCCTTTCTTTCTTTCTTTTTTTAAATCTGTTGAGGTAAAGTGGCATTTTCTAGCTCTGAGTCCCTTTCCATATTCTCTCTGGGGATTTGCTTATCATTCTGTTCATCCTCGGCTTTTTTTTTTTCCCCTTGGAGTTTTTATAGATACAAAGCATCCATGTTCTGCCTCCCTGGGAGGGACTTCCATTCTTCAGCAGAGAAAATGCTTTTGTTAATAGTGCGGGCTTGAACCCCAGTGGCCCCCGTGTACAGATATTAAGAGGAGCATCTCTGCCAATGTACTTAGGCAGAACAATAAAGCATCTTTACAGCCCAGACTCACCAGAGTCACTATTGATTCACTGGCGTGTGCTCTCTCAATAGTAAAAGGCTGCCAGGATTTACTCGCTCAGCTTTTCGCTTTCCTAGACCGTCATTATTCAGTGTAAAACTCCTTTAACCTGGTAGAGTTGTTGCTCTTGCTAATACTGTGTTAGCAAATTATTGATCCCAATGATGAGAACAGGAATCGTTTCTCCTGTAGCAGGATGTGCAATTGGATCTACATTCTGCACTGGTAATTTTCTCTATAGATCTTCCAGGGGGACTAGACAAATGGACCATTAAAAAGGGGAAGGGGCAGGCGGGAGCTGCCTGAGGTTGATGGTACATTGGAGCTAAATCCAAACTTTATTGGTGTTTTCAGCTTCTATTTGAAAACTTATAAACATCACTCTTTGGCACTTTATGGTTTTGTTTTGTTTTTGGTAGTTTTATTTGGCTTGTTTTAAACTTTCTCTGATGGCCAAGGAGGAATTTTAGCTTGAAAAATTTCTTCCTTTGAAATTAAAATCAGGACAATAAAAATTTTAGAGAGGGAGCTTCCCTAGTATCTCATCTGATAAAGAATCCATCTGCAATGTGGGAAACCTGAGTTTG
This sequence comes from Capra hircus, assembly GCF_001704415.2. NCBI lineage: Eukaryota > Metazoa > Chordata > Mammalia > Artiodactyla > Bovidae > Capra > Capra hircus. The sequence goes on along the minus strand of NC_030831.1, from coordinate 16,087,844 downwards.
ATCCCTGGGTTGGGAAGATCCCCTGGAGAAAGGAACAGCTACCCACTCCAGTATTCTGGCCTGGAGAATTCCATGAACTGTAAAGTCCATGGGGTCACAAAGAGTTGGACATGAGTAAACGACTTTCACTTCACTTCAATTGATAAAGGAAAGACAAGGGCACCAACCTCTTCACAAAAAGGAAAAGAAGATAACATGGATATTGAGTGTTATTAAATCCCAGCCCATGCTGGACTTTGCTGTTGGAATTTAGTGAGAGCAAATATTCATTTAATGCTTACCCCTCTGTCTTTCACCTCCCCATTTTCATTTCAGATAACCACTCAGTTCAGTTCAGTTCAGTTGGTCAGTTGAGTCCAACTCTTTGCAACCCCATGAACTGCAGCATGCCAGGCCTCCCTGTCCATCACCAACTCCCGGAGTTCACTCAGACTCACATCCATCGAGTCAGTGATGCCATCCAGCCATCTCATCCTCTGTCATCCCCTTCTCCTCCTGCCCCCAATCCCTCCCAGCATCAGAGTCTTTTCCAATGAGTCAACTCTTCGCATGAGGTGGCCAAAGTACTGGTTTCAGCTTTAGCATCATTCCTGCCAAAGAAATCCCAGGGCTGATCTCCTTCAGAATGGACTGGTTGGATCTCCTTGCAGGACAAGGGACTCTCAAGAGTCTTCTCCAACACTACAGTTCAAAGCATCAATTATTCGGCACTCAGCCTTCTTCACAGTCCAACTCTCACATCCATACATGACCACAGGAAGAAACATAGCCTTGACTACACGAACCTTAGTCAGCAAAGTAATGTCTCTGCTTTTGAATATGCTATCTATGTTGGTCATAACTTTCCTTCCAAGGAGTAAGCGTCTTTTAATTTCATGGCTGCAGTCACCATCTGCAGTGGTTTTGGAGCCCAAAAAAATAAAGTCTAACACTGTTTCCACTGTTTCCCCATCTATTTCCCATGAAGTGATGGGACTGGATGCCATGATCTTTGTTTTCTGAATGTTGAGCTTTAAGCCAACTTTTTCACTCTCCACTTTCACTTTCATCAAGAGGCTTTTTAGTTCCTCTTCACTTTCTGCCGTAAGGGTGGTGTCATCTGCATATCTGAGGTTATTAATCCAATTACATCCACCTACATTCCAGAGCATCGTCTGTACATCTAGCAGTATAGATTCTGAAGATTTAAATAAAACAGAAAATTGTGTTCAGTGGTTAACCATGAAGCTTTAAGTACAATATTTTTTTCTGTTGCTGGGTTGAGAAAAGAGTGAAGATAAGTTTTAAAGGAAAAATTACCCCAATTTAAAGCAACTGATTTTCATCCCTGGTATATACTCTGGAATTTTCTAACCCTTTGTGACTCCATGGACTGTAGTCCACCAGACTCCTTTGTCCATGGAATTCTCCAGGCAAGAATACTGGAGTGGGTTGTTGTTTCCTTCTCCAGGGGATCTTCCTGACTCAGGTATCGAACCTGAGTCTTCTGCATTGAAGGCAGATTCTTTACCATCTGAGCCACCAGCTCTAGAAGTGAAAGTAGAATCTTTTATGCATCAGGTTAAAGTCAAAAGCTGGGCTCTGACTGTTTCACTTTATAACTGGACTGAGCTTTCAGACAGCACTGTCCTGGAGCTGGAGAGACAACCACTCTGGACAGGAAAACTTAGAAGAAGAAGGTTGAAATGTCGGTCTTACACAGGCACATTGGTTGTTATTTTCCCTCTGAAATGTACTGAAAGAGAGACTATCTTCAATACTAATTTTTTTTGTTTTATATTGATTAACTGAAATGAATATGTTTTTTAGTGCAAGAAAGTGAATTTATATCTTCAAGGTCCCACTGAATTTCACATCAGGAAGAAGTGTGTCATGATCTGTTGACCTTATACTTCTCATTAGGTAAGGAAGATAATCGACAGTAAACCTTCATTTTACACTATATAGCGCATAACAGATATGCAGGATATTTTATGTAAGGGATCTTGTATCATGGATTGTAAATTTTAAAAATGATTATTCTTCTGAAATAAAATGTAAGTGCTCCTTTATTAGGTAATATCATGCAAAATTTGACCTCTAAATTTTAGCACATATTAGAGTTATAGAATCTGTCTCCTGTTGACATGATAAACACTTGGAATCAAAAATCTTGATTTCTCATTTTTGTATTCTACTACAGCAGCAGTTACTTTGGCTCAGTACTTCATTTTGATTGAGATGGAACTTCTCATTTACATTTATTATTATTATAACCCTGGTCCCACACAATACTCAATTCACATATGGATATGAAAAGATATGAGTGTCTCTTTGTTACTCTAGGGATTGAACTGAAAACTGGAACTAGGAAGAAAAAAGTGGGAAGCCTGGAGGAAAATAAGGGAATGTTAGAAGGAATTAGCATATATTCCCCCTATTTATGATATCATAATACCATGTATTATTTGCACTATTAATTTATTAATCAGTTGGATTTGCAGAGTCCCTCCTATGGGCTGAATACTATAGTAGATACTGAAGATGTAAACAAAATAGATAATTGAGTTCAATTTTCCACCCTAAGGAAATAATGATGGTTTTTAATTTGGACTAGACCCATAAAAATGAATATTTTATCTGAATCTTGGTGGAAAAGTTGTAAAGCCATTATTTAGTATATTATATATATATACATAGTAAATATAGAGCAGAGAATATACACATATATGTAAGTCACTTATATATTCAGAATATATACACATATGTAAGTCAATTATATATTCAGTTCAGGTCACTCAGTCATGTCTGATTCTTTGTAACCCCAAGGACTGCAGCATGCCAGGCTTCCCTACCCATCACCAACACCTGGAGCTTGCTCAAACCCATGTCCATTGAGTCAGTGATGCCATTCAACCATCTCATCTTCTGTCGTCCCCTTCTTCTCCTGCCTTCAATCTTCCTCAGCATCAGGGACTTTTCAAATTAGTCAGTTCCTCACATCAGATGTGGTTCAATTGGTAAAGAATTTGCCTGCAAAGCAGGAGACCTGGGTTCAATCCCTGGGTTGGGAAGATCCTCTGGAGAAGGGGACAGCTATCCACTCCAGTATTCTGGCCTGGAGAATTCCATGGACTGTATAGTTCATGGGGTCACACAGAGTGGGACAAGACTGAGCAACTTTCATTTTCACAGCAGATGGCCAACACATTGGAGCTTTTGCTTCAGCATCAGTCCTTCCAATAAATATTCAGGAATGATTTCCTTTAAGATTGACTGCTTTGATCTCCTTGCAGTCCAAGGGACTCTCAAGAGTCTTCTCTAACACCACAGCTCAAGAGCATCAATTCTTTGGCATTCAGCTTTCTTTATGGTCCAATTCTCATATCCATACACGACTACTGGAAAAACCACAACTATGACCACACAGAACTTTGTCAACAAAGTAATGTCTCTCCTTTTTAATGCCTCTATACTTTCTAAGATTTCATATGTAAATATTCTTATTAATGGGGTAAATTATTTTCCTATATTATAAATGAAATAATTTTTTTTATTGAAATACTTCTTATTTTTTGCAAATGCTAAAATTTAAAACATCTCAAAGTAGTTTTCCATAGATGTCAGTAATGTCAGAAAAAGTGGTTTGGATTTGATATCTTTGCTGCTGAGAAGACCATTAATGTAAAAAATCAAAGTAACATACTTTATGAATAATAAATAAGCAATTATGGGGCACCAAATTCAATCTTAAAAATAAAGTTATGATGCAAATACTGTAATTGAAATTCATATGATATGTTTATATGTATTCATGAAAACTGATGCATACTTTTGCCCTATACAACCCATCCTTTAAATTAGAGGCAGTAAATATATTAATTGTGGGACTTAACAACTGTGGTTTAGTAAAACATGTTTGATTAATTTTTACTGAGCTTTCCAAAATAAAATAAGAAAGAAATCATCTCATTTATTATACTATAGAAGGAAAAGGGATATTGATGATATTTGACTGTATCCAAGTGATCAAATGACACTCTAACCAATTCTAGAAATGGGTTCCTTGTGTGAAATGAATTTTCTTCCCGAAAATGAGGAGTATTCAAACATCTCAGAATTTTAAGAAGTCCAGCCTCTACACTACTAGCAAAAAAAAAAAAAAAAAAAAGTCTTTATGGAGATGACAAGACAGAGCCTAACATTTTAAAACACAAAAAACTGCACTAAAAAAAATGCACAAGAAATATTATTTTAGAAGTTACTATTAGCTTCAAGTAAAAGTCACAGTCACATTTTATGAAGGGAATACTATATTTGGATTCATTTTTTTAGGCAATTTTAATATCCATTATATTATAGTAATAAATTATGTACCATACTCTTCAATGGTTTTAATTCATTTTTGAGTCTGTTGTTTATTTTTAATATTTATATGCAGTTATTAATAGACAATATTATAACTCAGTTTCAAAATTTATAATTGCAAGACTGCATTCTGAACATTTATCAGCCAAATAAAAGCAAGAGCAAAGAGTTAATGTTCAACTTTAATGTACTTGTTTTGATTTTCCAGATAAATTTCAAGGCTTCTAAGAAAGGAATGCATAGACTTAGTTCCTCTTCTTTCATGTCTCAAGTGTTCAGAAATCATTAAGTATATATATATATATGTATATGCTGCTGCTGCTAAGTCGTTTCAGTCCTGTCTGACTCTGTGCAACCACATAGACCGCAGTCTACCAGGCTCCCCCATCCCTAGGATTCTCTAGGCAAGAACACTGGAGTGGGTTGCCATTTCCTTCTCCAATGCATGAAAGAGAAAAGTGAAAGTGAAGTTGCTCAGTCATGTCTAATTCTTAGCGACTCCATGATCTGCAGCCTATCAGGATCCTCCATTCATGGGATTTTCCAGGCAAGAGTACTGGAGTGGGGTGCCACTTCATTTGATTTTTCCCCCTTACTCCTGGTGCAAGACTGGGTTACCCTTAGAAATTCATATTACACTTTATCATTGATAGCTGTCAAGGTCTTAAGTTGGCTTTCACAAGAAACAGTATTTAAGGTGGCAAAGTTTAAATCCACAAATTGTTGGAGACAACTATATAGGGACTTCTCTTCCATGAAAGTGAGGGAGGTAGGATTAGGCAGAGAGAGAAACTGAACTGTGATGACCTTTCAACAATGGCCTTCATTTCAGTTGATTGAAACCTGTTGTTGGTGGGCTCTTCAGAACAGTCCCATACTGGATAAAGTTCAGGACTTTGAATCTTACATTCACTCTTCAGTGGATGAGGGATATCCCACAGAAGGAATGTAAAGTTGAAGGAAGCTTGCTTTGATGGTGGGTTTTGGAGAGAATCTAAATTTGAGTAATCGATTGCTAAAATTTCTAGTAATTGGAGAAATAAGTGCATCAGTGCTGTAGGGGAGATCTGGGTAAAGTATCGTAAAATACTGATATCTGCATTAAAGACATTGGTCCTTTTGAGTCATTTATAGATGGGATTTTCTAGATCGTAACACCTCAAGAGAGGAAAGACCTAACTGTCTTGCTCCTCATTATCCTTCCAGAGCTGAGAGCTCTAACTGGGACATAATGTATGCTCACTAAATATTTACTGAAATGAATAACTAAATTAATTAGTAAATAATTACCCACTATATAGTATTTTAGACAGCTGGTTTTCAAGATGGAAATGAAGATTTCCATAAAACTGAGTTTGCAGCAAAATAAAGAACTGGATTTTTACATAATAACTAACATATTATATGAGGCTTTCCTGGTGGCTCAGATGGTAAAGTCCGCCTGCAATGCAGGAGACCTGGGTTCAGTTTCTGTTAGGGAAGATCTTCTGGAAAAAGGAAAGTCTACCCCACTCCAGTATATAATCATCATCAAATTCCTTTGTTGAATATCTAATATAGGCCTTCCACTGAATAAATTAAGAAGGTGTAAGAAAAGATCTAAACTTTCCCAGTGACTCAGTGGTAAAGAGTCTGCCTGCAAAGCAGGAGCCTCAGGAGACATAGGTTCAATTCTTGGGTCAGGAGGATCCCCTGGAGGAGAGGATGGCAACCTACTCTAATATTCATGCCTGGAAAATCCCATGGACAGAATGTGGCATGCTACAGTCCATAGTCTCAAAGAGTCAGACATGACTGAAGCAATGTAGCATGTAGCACATACACACACACACAAGAAAAGATCAGGCAGCAAACGCTAAGAGGAAGTTGAGATGCTTCATACAACAATCAAACAAACAGAAAAATCAACCACAGTAAAAACAGAGATGTCTCTTTTCATTTTTTTCAATTTTTTATTTCAATACATTTTTTCTATATATTAAGATATTTGCATCAATTTAATTTTCATCACATTTAAATGTCAAATAATAGTAAATGGATGTAGCCATGAAAAATGCAAAGAAAACTCAACACACATCCAGACATTAATTTGAAAGCAAGACAAGCAATCTTTTAAATGGAGATTTAATGTGGGTTAGCGCATACACTGACATATTAATGTCCTTAATCTAAATAAGGAGTTGAGAAGAAAATACACTGTAATTTAAATGGAGGGTGCAAATTTTTATGCAAAATATAAAAATTGCCAGACTTCTATCATGGCATATACCTTTACCTACAAGAAAAAGAACCAAACAAAGAGAAATGCAACCCTGAATGAAGACAATAGACCTGTGAAATGGCCAGCTAGCAATTCCAACTACTAGCTCAAACAAGAAGATAAATGGAGGTTGTAGCTTTTACCATTAAGGAACCAGTTAGAGTTCCATTTTGTGCCAAAACAGTTCTGCCAAAAAGAACTTTCAGTTCCAACTTGCTCTGTCAGTCCTCCCCACAGAAACAGTTTTGGCTTTTATACATGCAAACTGACAATGAAAGTTACGTTCCAACGACCTTGTCTTTGAGATGGTAGTGACACATTGTAGTAGAATTAGAAAGTTACATTGAGATCTGTAATGCTATTATAACCCATTGGGAGCCAATCCAATCTGGGTGAGATATTTCCTACCCTATGTTCTCAGAGTGATGCATACAGCTAATTGTAAATATCTCATATTGAACTGCCACCTGCTTCTCTCAGTTACATCATTCACAGTTAATTTATATTCAGGTGGCACACACATCATTTTCTCTTAATTTCTGCATAACAGTTCATTTTCTTTGGTTAGAATCAGCATTTATCTCCAAGTATTCTGTAAAAGTACAGCTTTACCACACATAACCTATACAAAAGCCCCCAAATCCGTGACAGATATATGAAAAAGAACACATATGATAACAGAGAAGAAAAACTTCCCAATGAAGAAAGATACTTAAAAATATCTAGATTCTGTATTTGAACACAAGGATGTCCCTTTAAAACAGAAATGCCATCAGTTCATTATGTATTCTTTCAGCATCTTAGCTGTGAAGGGGGGCTAATGGGGGAACACAGCCTTAAATTCTTTAGAGCTGTCCTCGTTGGTTTATCTGCTGTGATTTACTGTTGTGACTGTTGAGTAGCTGACCACTGATTTTAGCACTAGGGTATAGAGGAGACAGATTGACACGGGTTTCATTAAAATTCAAGAAACTCAACTCCACAGAGAGCATGACTAACTTCCTTATACATGACAGGAATCCCCACAGATGGTACTTCACCCTTGCTAAAGGAATTAAGTCTACCAAAAGAATCCCTGTCTATAAGCAGCCAATTCCCCAAATCTACAGGCTCATCTGCACAGATATTCTTTATACTGTCATTCTTAAGTACCTTAGGGTAGCTCTGAAAGACAGGGGGCCAAGTGGGAGCAGCCGCTGCTGCCTTCTCTACCCCTCAAGCATGCTGGTGGCATGGGGATGATGGGATTATAAAGTAAACATAATAAAACATAGGACCAGGGCATCCACTGGACACAGTCTATTTGCTGACTCTTTTTTGCCTGGGAAGAGCTCAAGATGAATTCTTATTACAATTACACAGAATCCCTGCACCAAATTGGTAGTTATTAAACTATTAGGCAAATGCACAAATGAGTATTGTTTTTGGTTCCTAGTCTAATTAACTTCCTTTCTTCTTTTTTTCCCTCTCTCTCTCTCCTTGCTCTATGTCATTACGCGCTTAAGTTCCACATTTCATCTTCAAATATTTAAGTTGTCAAGGAAAAAATAAACTATCCATCACACATTCATTATATTGTGTCAAATAGAACATGAAGAAGACAGCTTTCTATTTCTCTTGTCCCCTGCTCTTGTCAATCAAAACCACAGTAATTAAATGGGGATGAGGGTGCTTTCAAATTAAGAACAAAAGAGGAGGCATTTAATAGGAGGCTGAGAAAAGTAATTAAAATAAATAAATAAAGGCTCTGGCTGTGTCTATTGTCTTTAGATGAGCTGTCCTAAGCCGAGCTATGCTTCCACCAGCTCCCCCCACAACTCACTGTCTACTCATTTCTACTGTGAAAACAAGGCAGACAGTATGCATTATATACAGTGCCTAGTAGATGCTGGGAGTTCACAATAATATTAAAAACGTGAATATGTTAATTATATGCACTACATTTTTCTTATTTTCGAGACTGAACATGATCAGGGTAAGATGAAAGACATTTAGCACCATACACTCACCATTTCATAGTTACCATGCAGGTTTTCTTGGATTAGGAATATCTCCCACTTCTACATAAGGTAAAATATAATACCTCATGCCACCAGCTGCATTTGAATCACCTTTCTTTCATTGTCAATCCGGTTTTAAAGGCAAATAGACAAAGAGATTCATCAATTTTCTGCCAAGTTTTGAATTTTTATCTCCATGTTCCCAAGCCAATGAATCTTATATTGGTAGGCTTGTCTCATAAAGTTCTCATGGAACATTATTTCTAGGTTTGGGGATTTCAGGAAAAGAGGGAATATATAATTCTATTTTAAAGAAAGTGGTTGTAAGGCTTATTCACTTATGGAACACTGGTTTAGAGGGTTATGTTAAAGTCTCTACTATTTAATTGTGTTCATTGGTGTATATATATATGTACAGCAATATACATCAAATTTTTCTTTGTTCTAACTTCAACATTACATTTCACTTTTCCATATATATTTTATATAATTTCACGTGCACATGAAGATGTTTATTAAAATATGTAATTTTTAACAAAGCAATTTTTATCCTAAAGGTTTGATGTAATTACTTATATGAACTCAAATACTTTTCAGACTCTGAGAACACAGAAATGCTGCTACTGTCTTTTCTCTTTATATATAAAAAATATATATATATATAAACAAAATGTTATATCTTAGTCATTTATTTTAAAATATTGCATTGTATGAGAAGAAACCCTCACAAAAGGAAAACGTATTTAAAAATAACATTCATTTAATAAAAAGTCTTTCTTACATAAAATAAGTACTAAAATGCTTATGAGAATTAAATAACAGAGATCTTGCCTACAGTTTTGCCTAAGCATTTTAAGTTCACCTAAGAATCAATGCAAAAATGGGTTCTGCCATAGCAAAATACAGCATAATCTCTAAGCAATAGTGCATATAGGACACTATTATATAGAACAGTCAGCCGAACCTAAGTCTATTGCTAGCAGAACTTTTCATTCCTATGACACTATAATAAGGCCAATTAGGAGTTTGGGGATGGGGCCCAATTTTGAATTGGCTTTCTATGCTGCAGTTATGGTACTTTCATGCCTATTTATCTGGGTAGTTATTTCCCCTGACAACCGTAAAATGACTTTTTTGCATAATTTTATGAGAACCATGTTATAACAAAGAATTAGTTACTCCAAGATTCCAAGTGGATATTTTGCAGCTTTATTACAAGGCTTTGTGTTGGAATTCTGGCTAGCCAGAGTCTCTAGAAGAAATGGTATTTTTATAGATAAATTTGCAGACCTGTCTCTGTTGAATTCAATATTAACTTCAAATTTCTCTCACTCCTAAAAGCAGACCAAGTTTGAAGTTAGCAAAAATTATGGTGAAATGTTGGTTCTTTTCACATGAATCCCAATAATTTCCAGGAAAAAAAAGCTGGGGGGGGGAGTGATCAAATAAAGACACCAGTGACTATAGTGGTTATCCCCTTAGCTCAGGGTTTATTTAGAAACAATAAAAATCTGAACTTCAGAGTGTCTTGATTCTGCCCTACAAGGCAAAAAGAAATAATCATCTTGAGTTTTGAAATGAACTTCACCCTTGCAGTATTAAGTATACCTCTAAAGCTAGAAGGGCAGACTTGCCCACTACTGGAATAAATATGTCAGGTGTCTGCTACAAATTTTCATCACTGCAAAATCCAGAATCATTTTTCAGAGAGGAGAAAGGTATGACTGGATACAGGTCACGATCAAGGGGTTGAATGAAGCATTTAGAATGTGACCTGAAAAACCCTGGTACTCTGCTTAAAGGAAAAATTTCACTGTCTCAATGCACCATAGAGACATTCATTCTAACCTGAGCACAAAAATACTGAACAAACAGGTTGAAAAAATTACAGTAGATTTTTATTGTTCATGGACCTTATATCTCATAAAGTTACTACAAACACTAAATTAGCAAAGGCAATGGCAACCCACTCCAGTACTCTCCTGGAAAATCCCGTGGACAGAGGAGCCTGGTAGGCTGCAGTCCATGGGGTCACTAAGAGTCGGGCATGACTGAGCGACTTCACTTTCATGCATTGGAAAAGGAAATGGCAACCCACTCCAGTGTTCTTGCCTGGAAAATCCCAGGGTCAGGGGAGCCTCGTGGGCTGCTGTCTATGGGGTTGCAGAGAGTCGGACACGACTGAAGCAACTTGGCAGCGACTTAGCAGAACCACAGGTGGTTAGGATCCTGTATGCCTCTAGTTACAACATTTTCATCAATAAATCAAAACATAAATTTATTTTGTACACATATATATAGATAATTACCTAATAAATATTATAAATTCATTAATGTTGAATTAAAAAACCTCACTAAAACCCATGTCTAAATGAAGTTTGTCTGACACATGTGTTTTCTTTGTAAGGCAGGCACATCCCAGGCTTCTCACACTTCAAACTCTAGGCAGCATTCAGTTCTTCCTTTGGTTGCTGTTTTAAACAGTATAGTGAGTGAAGTCGCTCAGTCGTGTCCGACTCTTTGTAACCCGTGGACTGTAGACTACCAGGCTCCTCTGTCCATGGGATTTTCCAGGCAATAGTACTGGAGTGGATTGCCATTTCCTTCTCCAGGGGATCTTCCTGACCCAGGGATCGAACCCGGGTTTTCCACATTGTAGACAGATGCTTAACCATCTGAGCCAGGGAAATCACCAACAAAAAGTGCAATATGTTAAAAAAAAAAATGTGGCACTAAATTCATGTGCATGAAAAGGAAACTTTTTTAAATCATGAGAGCTGAAATAAGAAAGCAAAGCCTTGCTTTGTTCACCCTCAACTAGGGTGAACTACATATTTTGCTGTTCTGTGCATGCACAGAAATGATCATAAACCTGTGGCAGGTACTGGTTTGGGGGTTACAAACAACTTTCACTGAACAGGTGAATTCATGAATAGAGAATCTTCAAATACAGAATCCATGAGTAATCAGAACTGACTATGCACACAACCTTGCCCTCAACCCCATCTCTATCTAGATTACAACTTAACCCTGTACTTTATACGACCAGGTCATCTCATAATTAGCAAATGTGATAAACTAAAATATTCTGTCACACAGTCTCTGTCTTAGTCATTCAGTTCCTAATAGTCTCAAATGTCATTTCCGTTTCTTGGTGTCTACATCTCCTGAAGTAAACAACACTTTCCTGACTTTCATCAGACATCAACACAGCATATCTTTCTATTAGCAGCTTCATCTTTGTCCCATTAGCAATGAGGGAAGATAAATAAACTGGAGTCTGGGGCCTCCAGCAAACTGTCTTCTCCTTTAGAACTAGGTCCTGTAAAAAGTGTTAGTGAATTTTAATAAAGGAAATGTAGGAGTGCTGTCTTTTGTGGCTACACAGGTTTAGGGTATAGTTCTTGTACAATGAAGCCAGGCCAAGTTGCCAGCCATGGATTTTGGGAACACAAGGAATTCAGTGGCTGGTTAGACCCTAGTTTCATGCTCCACTTTGTAACATGATTTCATTCAAAAATGGAGAATAGACCCAATTTGGGGAAGCTGAGGAAGATTAAGGTAGGAAAAAGGAGGAAGATTCTAACTTTCAGGACTTCAAACAAAATTAAGTGAATAAGATTAGTGAGGGATTTCTTATAGTCTCATATTTCCTATGGATACTTCTTGAATCTTACCCCATCCATTAAATCAAATGCACATTGGAGAAATTTTATGATCTTATGTCATTAGACCATTGTGGGAAATTTCCAGATTCACAAAAGACCCCAAAGAAGGAATTATATAATCTATTTTCTACTCCAGGTCCTTTACAGGAGTGCTTTGTGGATGATCACTCATTATATATTGTGTGAGAACCCCAGTTCTTCTAATGTTTAATGTCCTCTGCAAAGGAAAATATGTAGTTTATGATCAGTCTTCCTTCCCAACCCTCAAATATAGCTTGCTCAGGTGCCTCTCAGGTATTCACGAGGAAATAACTTTCCAGAAGGTTCATACCATCTACAATATTTAAGCAACTGTTATATATTCCAAAGCAAGGAAGATCCATCTCAATTACCTGGTATGATAAAGAATATAGGTTCTATTTAATAACATAAGAGCAAAGAATTATCAAGGTTCCTAACATAGGTTAAAATTGAGGACATTGTTACCTATTGAAGATAACATGTTATGCCAGAAGAATTCATAGGGAGTTACAGGGTGAACATAAACCACATTTTAGACAGGAAAAGCTTCAAATACTTTCAGTTGAGTTCAGTTCAGTTGCTCAGTCATGTGTGACTCTTTGAGATCTCATGAATTGCAGCACGCCAGGCCTCCCTGTTCATCACCAACTCCAAGAGTTCACCCAAACCCATGTCTATCGAGTCGGTGATACCATCCAGCCATCTCATCCTCTTTCATCCCCTTCTCCTCCTGCTCCTAATCCCTCCCAGCATCAGGGTCTTTTCCAATGAGTCAACTCTTCACATGAGGTGGCCAAAGTACTGGAGTTTCAGCTTCAGCATCAGGCCCTCCAATGAACACCCATGACTGATCTTTAGGATGGACTGGTTGGATCTCCTTGCAGTCCAAGGGATTCTCAAGAGTCTTCTCCAACACCACAGTTCAAAAGCATCAGTTCTGTGGTGCTCAGCTTTCTTCACAGTCCAACTCTCACATCCATACATGACCACCGGAAAAACCATAGCCTTGACTAGACGGACCTTAGCCAGCAAAGTAATATCTCTGCTTTTCAACATGCTATCTAGGTTGGTCATAACTTTTCGTCCAAGGAATAAGCATCTTTTAATTTCATGGCTGCAATCACCATCTGCAGGGATTTTGGAGCCCAAAAAAACAAATTCTGACACTGTTTCCACTGTTTCCCCATCTATTTCCCATGAAGTAATGGCACCAGATGCCATGATAGGATTGCTAATTTATGGGAACAATTTTCAGACCAGTAAGCATTATTTGAACATTTATTGTAAGGCTATTTTTTCCCATAATGCCCACAACTTTAGAATAAAGATCAAATCTCTTATACTTTGATCACATAGCCATTATATTCTCATGACTTCATGACAAAGCAAAACAGTGGCTTCTGCATTTCCTTCCTCCCCTCCTTTCTAATCACTTGTTTTGAAAATTGGAGCAAGTGTCAAGAGGAAAATATTTAGTAATTATTTTTAAAATGTTGTTGGCCTCCTTTGATGACTTATAAAATAATGTTAAAATTGATTTGCTTTATTAACCTGTTTTTTCAAAACAAAACAAAACTGTGGAGGCAATCATTTCGCATAGAATGTCTTGTTTGTAGATGAGAGAAATGTCCTTGGGATGTACAATGAACTGATGAAATCACAGAAACATAACAGAGTCCTTTCCTCTGGAAGATTTTGAATAAGAAGCTAATGTTTAGGGAAGTAGTAACAAAAGTGAAGAAAAATAAATGGAAAGTTATTGTTTGTGGGTCCATTAGGCTTGAAGTATGAATAAATGAATAGATGCAACAATAGACAGCCTTGGGATTAAGTGTTGGTATATTTCAGGGCATTCCTTTACATGTATAGAAGTACCACAGACAAAATAATCTCACTGTAAACAATTTTTCCCCATATGAATCTTCATATAAAGTAGATACATTTAATATCCAGTTAAGCTCAGTTCAGTAAGTTCAGTGGCTCAGTCATGTCCGACACTTTGTGACCCTGTGGACTGCAGCACACCAGGTTTCTCTGTCCATCATCAAATCCTGGAGCTTGCTCAAATTCATATCCATAGAGTCAGTGATGCCATCCAATCATCTCACCCTCTGCCATCCCCTTATCCTCTTGTGTTCAATCTTTCCCAGCATCACAGTCTTTTTCAATGAGTCGGTTCTTTGCATCAGGTGGCCAAAGTATCGGAGCTTCAGCTTTAGCATCAGTCTTTCCAGTGAATATTCAGAACTGATTTCCTTTTGGATGAACTGGTTGGATCTCCTTGAAGTCCAAGGGACTCTCAAGAGTCTTTTCCAACACCACAGTTAAAAAGCATCAATTCTTTGGGGTTCTGCTTTCTTTATGGTCCAACTCTCACATCCATACATGACTACTGGAAAAACCATAACTTTGACTAGACAGACCTTTGTTGGCAAAGTGATGTCTCTGCTTTGTAATACGCTGTCTAGGTTTGTTATAGCTTTTCTTCTAAGTCTCAAGTGTCTTTTAATTTCATGGCTGAAATCACAATCTGCAGTGATTTTGGAGCCCAAGAAAATAAAGTCTGTCACTGTTTCCACCATTTCCCCGTTTATTTCCCATGAAGTGATGGGAACAGATGACATGATCTTTGTTTTCTGGATGTTGAGCTTTAAGCCAACTTTTTCACTCTCTTCTTTTACTTTCATCAACAGGCTTTTTAGTTCCTCTTCACTTTCTGCCATAAGCGTGGTATCATCTGCATATCTGAGATTATTGATATTTCTCCCAGCAATCTTGATTTCAGCTTGTGCTTCTTCCAGCCCAGAGTTTCTCATGATGTACTCTGCTTGATTGTTATTGTATTCCTAACCACCATTCCCTTCTCCACTGACTGGTTACTTTGTATACTTAAAGCACTGGTTACTTTGTATACCTCTATACTTTGTATAGGAGTACCATAGACAAAATAATCTCACTGTAAACACTGTGGGTGATATCTGGTCCCATCACTTCATGGGAAATAAATGTGGGTGCATTCTGTTGCTTTAGTCCTGTCTAACTCTTTGGGACCCTGTGGACAGCAGCACACCAGGAACCTCTCTCCATGAGATTCCCAGGCAAGAATACTGGAGTCAGCTGCCATGGCCTCCTCCAGGTGATCTTTCCCATCCAGGGATCAAACCCTTGTCTTCTGCATTGCAGGCAGATTTTTATCATCTGAGCCACCAGTGAAAGTGAAAGTTGATCAGGTGTGTCAGACTCTTTGTGACCGCATGGACTATACAGGCCATGGAATTCTCCAGGCCAGAATCCTGGGGTGGGTAACCTTTCCCTTTTCCAAGGGGTCTTCCCGACCCAGGAATCAAACTGGGCTCTCTTGCACTGCAGGCAGATTCTTTACTAACTGAGTTATCAGAGAAGACCCTGAGCCGGCAGAGAGGCAATATTGTAGCATCAGTACTTAAAAAACATGGGTTAACACTATAAAGAAGGTAGATGTGCTAAGTTGCTTCAGTTATGTCCAATTCAGCAACCCTATGGACTGTAGTCTTCCAACCTCCTCTGTCCACAGGACTCTCCAGGCCAGAAAACTGGAGTGGGTTGCCATTTCTTCCTCCAAGCGATCTTCCCTACCCAGGGATCAAATCTCCTATCTTATATCTCCTGCATTGGCAGTTGGTTTCTCTAACACTAGCACCACCTGGGAAGTCTAATCAATTAATTGTTACAAAAGCATGTAATAAAGTAAGAATAAATTTTCCTCTCTGGTATCCACCATTGTCATTATGCTAAGAATTTTTTTTTTTTTTTTTTTTAAAGGTTTTTGGGCAAATCTTAATCAGATGGTTTATAAAGATCAAAGTAATGACATTGTTCAAGAAATATCCAGAGTCATAATTTCTGATGAGTAAGATATATTCTTGCAAAGTAAAAGCAGAAAAATAAAACTTCACAGTACTCAATTTTTAAGACCAAAGTTTAATTAAGAAAGATAAAGTACATCATGTGGAGAAACTAAGAACAAAAGAGTTCTTAAACTCCAAAATTACTTTTTGGGTTTGTTTTTGGGTTGCTTTAAAATTCTTGCTGTTTTATTTCAATAGTGATTGGAGTTAGGGGCATATTATAGTATTTTGGATGGATGAGTTTTGCAAACTGCCAGGCAATAAAACATCTGTTATAAAACATGTGCTATAGCTTTGGGGTATGGACTAAAACCAGTCAGTATTATTTTGAAGTAATTGAATGGCCAAAAAATAAACATAACTTATTTTATTATCATTATTATTATTATTATTTTAAAGGAACATTTTAATCCAAATAATTTACTTTTTCTTGTTAACTACATCTTTTATGAATACATTATTTTTTATTTACCAATGATTATTGAAAATAGACTGCAGGTGCTAAATTGGACTGCATGGCTTAGTGAAATAAAAGTATTTTAATATATAATCAATATTACCAAGAATTTATAAATCATATGGTTAGAAAAGTTGTCTGCCTTTTTCATATGAAGTAAATGAAATATTTAAAAAGTGTTCAAAGGAGCCTAGGATCCAAGGATATTTTAAATAAGAATAAGTATATCATATAATGCAGTAGAATAATGTAGCAAATATTTACAAGTTAGAAACTAACATATGGGTATAAAGCAAAACAGAAAATAAAAATATCAGTCAGGCTAGGCTATGTTATGCAAATATCTATATATCTATACCTTTTTATATATCTCTCTATTATCTCTCTCAATGTCTTTCGATTATAAAAGTTCACTTCTTATTCTGTCAGTATTCACTTAGAGACTAAGCAGTTCTTAAAGGCAGATGTCTTTCTTGTGATGGGTCCATATTTTAGGCTGTTTCAATCTGTGGAGTCTTCATGTTAACATATATTTCCAGATTAAGAGAAAAAACATAGACAATGGCATACTGCCTCTGATATGCTTTTATCCAGAAATGACACATATCACTTATGCTTATGTTCACTGCCTAAACAAGTTATATAGCCATTACTAAAGACAAGGAAGGGTACTCCAGGAAGAACAGGAGACTTAGAATTTTGTACATCACTAGTTATATTCAGAATTTTGTAAATCACTAGTTACAGTAGTGTAGAGAATGGAGATTCTATTCTTAAATAGTTTGCAAATACACTCATTTACTCTAGGACCCAGAGAAAAAGCAACAGTTTGAAAAATTTCCAGACCAATGTGAAGGAGACACATTTTCAAATCTTAAAGCATCTGCAAAATGAGTAGAAGCTGTAGGCCCTCTCTAAAGGGACCTGAGCACCAGTTCCTCACACTCTTCCTAATCTGTTAGTGTCAGGGGGTGTGGCCCATCCCCTTACCAATCCTGTGGTGCCACAAAAACTGGGAAGGCACATGCAACCCACACAAGGAATGGTCCTTGAGAGCCTGGCTTTGGTGACTAGGTATATACTTGCATCCTCTAAAAGCTACTGCTGGAGGGTCCACCTTCTAATCAGACTGAAACTGGTGCTGACTGAGATATCTCCCTTTGGAAAACTCACAGGCCTTGACACATCATCAACAACTGGGACCTATCAAGAATAAATCAGGCTGCTCAAGCAATCACAAAAATGCAGGGGGCAACATTGAAGAGTTGGAGGGTTAAATGATAAAATGCATTTCCTATGCAAGGGCACTCCTTCATGACTTAGATAACTGTTCTGTCTGACAGATAGAAACATAATCAAATAAAATGAAGAGAAAGAGGAATATGTTCCCCAAAAGAACAAGATAAAAGCCTAGGGAAAATTCCTCAATAGAATGGAGATAAGTAATGTACCTGATAAAAAGATCAAAGTAATTAGTTATAAGTAAGTAAGTAAGTCAAGTCGGTCAGTCGTGTCCGACTCTTTGCGACCCCATGGACTATAGCCCACCAGGCTTCTCCATTCATAGGATTTTCCAGGCAAGAATACTGGAGTGGGTTGCCATACCAAAGATCCCACTAAACTCTGGAGATGAATGAACACAGTGAGAACTTCAACAAAGAGACAGACAATATAAGAAAGTATCAAACAGAAGTCAGAATGTGAAAGACTACATTAACTTAAAAGGAAAAAAGTAAATAAATAAGTAAATAATCAGTTCACTTTAGTTCAGTCGCTCAGTTATGTCCGACTCTTTGCAATCCCATGAATCGCAGCACGCCAGGCCTCCCTGTCCATCACCAACTCCTGGAGTTCACTCAGACTCACGTCCATCGAGTCAGTGATGCCATCCAGCCATCTCATCCTCTGTTGTCCCCTTCTCCTCCTGCCCCCAATCCCTCCCAGCATCAGAGTCTTTTCCAATGAGTCATACCTTTTGCATGAGGTGGCCAAAGTACTGGAGTTTCAGCTTCAGCATCATTCCCTCCAAAGAAATCTCAGGGCTGATCTTCTTTAATAAAGAATAGAGAGGTTTAAAATCAGACTAGATGCAGCGGTAGGAAAAAACAATGATCTAGAAGATAAGGCAGTGAAACTTATCTAAAAAATCATGCCCCCTTCCAACACACACACAACAAAAAATAAATAAAAAATGAAGATAGCTTAAGTGATCTATAGGATATTATCAGGAAAAGTAATATTCACATTATAGAAGTCCCAGAAGGAGTAAAAAGAGAAAAAACAAACAAACAAACAAACAGAAAACATATATACAAAATTATAGTTGAACACATCTTTAACTTGTGGAAGGAAACAAAAATCCAGATTCATGAAGCCCAGAGAGTTCCAAACAAGTAAATATAAAGATACCTGCATAAAGCATAACTGCAGTGATAACACTTAAAGAAAGACATTTTAAAAACAGCAAGAGGAAAAAAAATTACTATGTACAAGAGGACCCCCATTCTTGCAGAAGAAACTCTGAAGGCCAGAAAGATTGGCATGATGTATTCAGAGTGCAGAAAGGAAAAAAAAAAAAAAAAACAACTTTCAACCAAAAATACTCTACAAGGCAAAGCTATTATTCAGAATTGAAAGGGATAGGAAGAGCTTTCCAGACAAACAAAAGCAGAAATAATTAATCAGCACTACACTGACCTAAATGTTAAAGGGACTTTTTAAGCTTAAAAGAAAGGGCACTCATTAGTATCAAGAAAATATATGTATGTAAATATCTTACTGCAACAAGAGAACTGAAAAAGGAGTAGGGAGATTGAACTATCAATTGAAAACTCAATATCTGAAAGTCTGGGACTGGTGGGTATTACTGGTTTATTTTATCAATGACTCAAAGAAACTTTAACACTTATCCTTCTCAAACTCTTCCAAAAAGCTGAAGAGGAAGAAATGCTCCCAAACTCATGTTTCAAGGACAGCAAAATCAGTAAAGAAAGAAATAAAAAGAGGCTAATATATCTGATTAGCATATGCAACATTCTAAAAAATATATTAGCCAACTGAATTCAGCAATAATTAAAAATATTATGTGGTATGATAAAATGAGATTTATTCCAGGGATGATTCAACATACAGAAATCAATCAATGTTTATACACCAAATCAATAAAATGAATGATACGAATCATATAATCATCTCAATATATGCAGAAAATAATTTAACAAGATTCATCATCTATTCATAAAAATTCTTAAGAAAGTGGCTATAGAAAGTACAACATAACAAAAAACATATATGATAAACCCATATTAAACATTATACTCGATAAAAGACTGAAACTTCTATAATGAGGAATAGGACAAGAGTTCCCACTCTCATAAATGTTATTCAACATAGTATTAGAAGACCTCACAGAGCAAATAGAGGAAAAAGTAAAAGTCATACAAATTGGAAAGACAGAAGTAAACTTGTCACTGTTTGTGGAGGACGTGATTTTATATATGCATGTGTGCTAAGTCCCTTCAGTCATGTCAAACTCTTTGCAGCCTTATGTACAGCAGCCTACCAGGTTCCCCTGTGCGTGAGATTCTCCAGGCACAAATCCTGCAGTAGGATGCCTTCCTCCAAGGTTCTTCCCAACCCAGGGATCAAACCGATGTCTCTTTTAGCTCCTACATTGACGAGTGAGTTCTTTACCATTTGTGCCTCCTAGAAAACCCCAATTTTATATATTATATAGAAAACACTAAAGATTCTGCCCCCAAATATTTACAACTAATAAACTAATTTAGTAAATTTGCAAGGTACAACATCAATATACAAAAATGTAATGTTTTGAAACAGCAACATTGAACTATCAGAAAAAGAAATTAAAAGACCAGTCTCATTTGCAATTACATGAAAATTAATAAAACAGTTAGAAATAAAATTAACCAAGGGAGTGGAAGATTGCTACATAGAAAACTAGAAGGTATCAATGAAAGAAACTGAAGAAGATATAAAGAAACAACAACAACAATGAATTCATACCAATGAATTAGAAGAGTGAGCATTGTTAAAAGGTTAATTTTATACAAAACAATACACAGATTCAATGCAATTCTCATCAAATTTCAGTGGCATTTTTCTGATAAATAGCACCAATAGTCACAAAATTGGTATAGAAACACAAAAGATCCAAATAGCTAAAGCAATCATGACATATAAGGACAAACCTGGAGACATCATGCTCCCTTATTTCAAAATGTATAATGAAGCTATAGTAATCAAAACAGTATGGTGTCAGCATGAAAATGGACACACAACTCAATGAAATAGAATAAAGAGCCAAGAAATAATTCAAACATATATATTCAACTAATATATGACAAATGAGGCTAGGATATACACTGGGAAAAAGACAGTC
Organism: Capra hircus; assembly: GCF_001704415.2. Classification (NCBI taxonomy): domain Eukaryota; kingdom Metazoa; phylum Chordata; class Mammalia; order Artiodactyla; family Bovidae; genus Capra; species Capra hircus. The sequence continues at coordinate 16,066,802 of NC_030831.1, read as the reverse complement.
TCTTCAATAAGTGGTATGAGAGGAACTTGATAACCCTATATGCAAGACAGCAAAAGAGACACAGATGTAAAGAACAGACTTTTGACTCTGTGGGAGAGAGAGAGGGTGGGATGATTTGGGAGAATGGCATTGAAACATGTATACTATCATGTAAGAAACAAATCGCTAATCTAGGTTCAATACAGGATACAGGATGCTTGGGGCTGGTGCACTGGGATGACCCAGAGAGATGATATGGGGAGGGTGGAGGGAGGGGGGGTTCAGGGTTGGGAACTCATGTACATCTGTGGTGGATTCATGTCAATGTATGGCAAAACTAATACAGTATTGTAAAGTAAAAAATAAAATAAAATTTAAAAAAAAAAAAGAAAAAAAGAGTCACAGCAGAAGAATAGACTTGTCTTACACCATACTTAAAAATTGACTCAAAATGAGTTTTTAAAAAATGAAAGTAAGATGAGAAGCAACAAATCTCCTTAAATAAAAAAAAAGAAAAAAAACACGCAGAAATTTCCTTTTCTTTGATCTTTGCAACAGTTTTTGGATCTGACTCTAAAGGCATTGGAAGCAGAAAGGAAAATGAACATATAACCCTATATCAAATTAAAATGTTCTGAAAAGCAAAGGTAACCATCAGTGAAATGAAAAAGCAAAATACTGAATGGGAAAAATTGCAAATTATTAAAAAATGACAGAGTATCTGAATAGATGTTTCTCCAAAGATGACCTACAGATGGCCAACAGGAACAAGAAAATATGTATGATATTACTAATCATAAAGGAAATACAATCAAAACCACAGTGAGATGTCATCTCACACCTGTCAGATGATAATAAATTATCAAAAGGACAAAAAATAAGAAAGATTGGGGAAAAAAATGTGAAGAGAAGCATACACTTGTGCATTGTTAGTGGGGTGAGTGCACTGCTGTTGGGGCAGCCACTACATAAAACAATGTGGAGGTTCTTCAAAAAGTTAAACATATGACTACTGTATGATCCAACAATCCTACTTCATAGTATTAATCTGAAGAAAATAAAAATACTGATTCAAAAATATAAATGCACCCCAATATTCACAGCAGCATATTTATTAATACAATATTGAAGATATGGAAACAGACTAAGTGTCCATTCATGGATCAAAGGATAAAGATATATATATAAAGATATTAATATCTTATAATCAGTTTCATAAATACACACAAACAGATCATTAGATATAAAAATAATGAATTCTTGCCATTTGTGACAGCATGAATGCTTGATGGAATTATTCTAAACAAAATAAGTCAAGCCAAAATTAAAAAAGAAAAAATCCAAAATGCTGTGGGATTTCACTTATAAATGAAGTCACTCAGTCGTGTCTGACTCTTTGCGACCCCATGGACTGTAGCCTACCAGGCTTCTCTGTCCATGGAATTTTCCAGGCAAGGATACTGGAGTGGGTTGCCATTTCCTTCTCCAGGAGATCTTCCCAACCCAGGGATTGAACCCCAGTCTCCTGCATTGTAGGAAGATGCTTTACCACTTGAGCCATACGTGGAATCTAAAAAACAAACAAACAAACAAACAAAGAAATGATATAAAATGAAATTCATAGCTACAGAGTACAGTTTGGAAGTTGCCACAGGAGACAAGAGTTGGAGGTAGGTAAAACATGTGGAAAGGTTAAGACTATACTAGGTGGACTAAAGACTAGCCCACTAGGTGGACTAAAGTCAAATAAAACAGGAGGAAAGTTATAGACTAGACTAGACTAGACTAGACTATCCAAACTTCCAGCTATAAGGTAAATAAATCACAAGATACAATGTACATAGTAAATATAATCAATAATACTATATTTCAAATTTGAAAGTTGCTAAGAAATTAAATATTCAAAGTTATCATCAAAAGAGAAAAATGTGTATTTCTATGTGGTGACGGATGGTAGCTAGACTTATCGTGGTGATCATTTTGCACTGTATACAAATGTCAAGCATTGTCATATACATGAAACTAACATAGTTCTATATATCAACTATATGTCCATAAAGACATTTTAGAATACAGTAGGTTTATTTAAAATTATATGGTGAATTTTACATAGAATCAATTTCATCTTCTTGTTGAATTGTGATACTGAAATTAGAAAATAAATGGATAAAAAAAGAAAATAAATGGATTATTAAATACAAGTTTAGACAGAACTACAGAGATAATTGGGAAGTTGGATGATACATTGGAACAAGTCATCTAAAATCAGCAAGTGCTAATATTCTGGTTTGTTTTTGCATCATATAGATATTTAACCTTTTTAACATCACAAGTTTTGGTATTAATGATATCACACCTTCAAAAATAACCTCTAATTTGTAGCATTTGCCAATTTTAAATATTCTCACCACAACCATTTTAAGCCAATGATGGTTTAAAAACTGGTTCAAAAATTTTCTGAATATTTTACAATTGATTCTAGGAAGCTGCTATAAGCCATTTCCACTACATCACAAAATACAAAGAATCAACAAAAGAGAAGACATGAACTAGAATAGAAATAAAGGACAAAGTGGGAATGAATGAAATATATCCAATAGAAATTATACAAGGAGAGACTAGAGAAAAAGGTGAAGTACTTATATTGGAAGAGAAGATGGACAAAGATTCTTCATCATTAATAAATGACACATTGTATTTAAATTCAAAAACAAATAAATTTCAAATACAATGGAATTTTTTTAAGCATAGTGAACCTGAAAATGATAAAATATCCTAGAATCCACCACAGAGAAAAAGTAGCTCACCTACAAATAAAAGTGTTAATTATATTGAGAACTGAGTTATCAAAAACACAATCTGATTGATATACATAGAATACTTGTAAAATAATAACAATACATGGCACATTCTTTCCCCTCAAGCACTTAAAAAATCATGTTCTGAGGTCCTGTTGCCTATCCCTGCATCCTTTAATTAAGTAATAGAAAGAGTGTCCTCTTCCTCAAATCTGAACAATGAGAGTAAATCTTGGGTAGGAAGCATCTGAAGAAAATTATTTTTAACCTCTGTGGAGTCAGTCTAGTGGGCTACAGTCTATAGGAGTCTCAAGAATCAGACATGACTCAGCTACTTAGCAACCAAAGAGAGAGAGAGAGATTAAATCCTGGGCTTCCCAGGTAGCCCTCCACAGCACGGCTCATAGTTTTACTGAGTTAGACAAGGCTGTGGCCCATGTGATCAGATTGGTTAGTTTTCTGTGATTGTGGTTTTCAGTCTGTCTGCCCTCTGATGGAGAAGGATAAGAGGCTTATGGAACCTACCTGATGGGAGAGACTGACTGAGGGGGAAACTGGATATTGTTCTGATGGACTGGGCCATGCTCAGTAAATTTTTAATCCCATTTTCTGTTGATGGATGGAGCTGTGTTCCCTCCCTGCTATTTACCTGGGACCAAACTATGGCAAATGTAATGAAGATAATAGAGACCTTCTTCAAATGATCCCATGAATGTACTGCTACACTCACTGTCCCCAACCCTGCAGCAGGTCACCACCAACCCACACCTCCACTGGAGACTCCTGGACACTCTCTGGTAAGTCTGGGTCAGTCTTATGTAGGGTCACTGCTCCTTTCTCCTGGGGCCTGGTGCACACAAGGTTCTCTTTGTGCACTCCAAGAGTCTATTTCCCAGGCCTGTATAATTTCTGGCAGCTCTATGGTGAGTTAATGGTGACCTCCTCCAAGAGGGCTTATGCTATACCCAAATCTGTTGCAACCAGATACCCTGTCCCTGTGGCAGTACACTGCTGACCAGTACCATCACAGGAGATGCTCAAACACAATTCTGTCTCAGTCTCTGTGGGGCTGCTGGGGTCCTGGGCTTGTCTGTGCCCTCTGAGAATCCCTGAAGGGAATGGGCTTTGATTCTAAATGTGAATTCACCCCTCCTACTCCTTACGGTTACTCCTTAGAAGAAAAGTTATGACCAACCTAGATAGCATATTGAAAAGCAGAGACATTACTTTGCCAACAAAGGTCCATCTAGTCAAGGCTATGGTTTTTCCAGTGATCATGTATGAATGTGAGAGTTGAACTGTGAAGAAAGCACCAAAGAATTGATGCTTTTGAACTGTGGTGTTGGAGAAGACTCTTGAGAGTCCCTTGGACTGCAAGGAGATCTAACCAATCCATTCTGAAGGAGATCAGCCCTGGGATTTCTTTGGAGAGAATGATGCTGAAGCTGAAACTCCAGTACTTTGGCCACCTCATGGGAAGAGTTGACTCACTGGAAAAGACTCTGATGCTGGGAGGGATTGGGGGCAGGAGGAGAAGGGGACGACCGAGGATGAGATGGCTGGATGGCATCACTGACTCGATACACGTGAGTTTGAATGAAGTCTGGGAGTTGGTGATGGACAGGGAGGCCTGGCATGCTGTGATCCATGGGGTTGTGAAGAGTTGGACACGATTGAGTGACTGAACTGAAGTGAACCGTCTTACTGGGGCTTCTCCTTTGCCCTTAGACATGTGGTATCTCCTCACTGTCGCTATTGCAAAGCACAGCCATGGCTCCTGACCTTGGGTGTGGGGTATCTCCTCAAGGATGCTCCAGCACCACACAGCCACCATGGTCATGGTGGAGAGGTCTCACAAAATGTGGTCCACTGGAGGAGGGAATGGCAAACCACTTCAGAATTCTTGCCTTGAGAACCCTGTGAACAGTCTGAAAAGGCAAAAGCTTAGGACAGGGAAAGATGAACTCCAAGGTCGGTAGGTGCCCAATATGCTACCGGAGATCAGTGGAGAAATAACTCTAGAAAGAATGAAGAGATGGAGCCAAAGAAAAAACAACACCAAGATGTGGAATGTGACTGGTGATAGAAGCAAAGTCCAATGCTGTAAAGAGCAATCTTGCATGGGAACCTGGAATATTAGGTCCACGAATCTAGGAAAATTGGAAGTGTTCAAACAGGAGATGTGACCTTGACATTTTAGGAATCAGTGAATTAAAATGGATTGGAATTGGTGAATTTAACTCAGATGACCATTATACCTATCATTGTGGGCAAAAAAATCTCTTAGAAGAAATGGAGTAGTCAACAGAGTCAACAAAAGAGTCCTAAATACAGTACTTGGATGCAATCTCATAAATGACAGAATAATCTCTGTTTATTTCTAAGGCAAACCATTCAATATCATGGAAAAACAAGTCTATGCCCTGACCAGTAATGCTGAAGAACCTGAAATTGAATTATTCTGTGAGGACCTACCAGACCTTCTAGAGCTAATACCCCCAAAAAGATGTCCTTTTCATTATAGGGGACTGGGATGCAAAAGTAGGAAGTCAAGAAACACCTGGAGTAACAGGCAAATTTGGTCTTGAAATACAGAACGAAGCAGGACAAAGGATATGAACACACTGGTCATAGCAAACACTCTTGCAACAAGACAAGAGAGGACTCTACACATGAACATCACCATACGGTCAACGCTGGAATCAGATTGATTATATTCTTTGCAGCCAAAAATGGAGAAGCTCTATACAGTCAGCAACAAGACTGGGAGCTGACGTTGGCTCAGATCATTAACGGCTTATTGCCGAATTCAGATTTAAACTGAAGAAAGGATGGAAAACCACTAGACCATTCAGGTATGACCTAAATCAAATCCATTACAATTTTATAGTGGAAGTAAGAAATAGATTCAAGGCACTGGATCTGATAGAGTGCCTGATGAACTATGGATTGAGGTTTGTGAGATTGTATAGGAGACAGGGATCAAGACCATCCTCAAGAAAAAGAAATGCCAAAAGCAAAATGGCTCTCTGAGGAGGCCTTACAAATAGCTGTGAAAAGAAGAAAAGTGAAAAATCAAAGGAGAAAAGGAAAGATATACCTATTTGAATGCAGAGTTCCAAAGAATAGCAATGAGAGACAAGAAAGGCTTCCTCAGGGATCAGTGCAAAAAATAGAGGAAAACAATAGAATGGGAAAAACTAGAGATCTCTTCAAGGCAATTAGAGTTACCAAGGGAACATTTCATGCAAAGATGGGCACAATAAAGGACAAAAAATGGTATGTACCTAACAGAAGCAGTAGATATTAAGAAGAGGCAGCAAGAATACACAGAAGAACTGTACAAAAAAAGATCTTCAAGACCCAGATAATCACAATGGTATGATCACTCACCTAAAGCCAGACATTCTGGAATGTGAAGTCAAGTGGGCTTTAGGAAGCATCACTACAAACAAGGTTAGTGGAGATGATGGAATTCCAGCTGAGCTATTTCAAATGTTAAAAGATGATGCTGTGCAAGTGCTGCACTCAATATGCCAGCAAATTTGGAAAATTCAGCAGTGGCCACAGGACTGCAAAAGGTCAGTTTTCATCCCAATCTCAAAGAAAGACAACGCCAAAGAATGCTCAAACTACCACACAATTGCACTCATTTCACATACTAGCAAAATTATGTTCAAAATTCTCCGAGCCAGGCTTCAACAGTACATGAACCATGAACTTTCAGATGTTCAAGCTGGATTTAGAAAAGGCAGAGGAACCAGAGATCAAATTGCCAACATCCATTGGATTATTGAAAAAATAAGAGCTCCAGAAAATAATTTATTTCTGTTTTATTGACTATGTCAATACCTTTGACTTTGTGGATCACCACAAACTGTGGAAAATTCTTCAAGAGATGGGAATACCAGACCACCTGACCTACCTCCTGAGAAATCTGTATGCAGGTCAGAAAGCAACAGTTAGAATGGACATGGAACAACAGACTGGTTCCAAATAGGGAAATGAGTATGTCAAGGCTGTATAGTGTCACCCTGCTTGTTTAACTTATCTGCAGAGTACATCATGAGAAACACTGGGTTGGATGAAGTACAAGCTGGAATCAAGATTGTTGGGAGAAATATCAATAACCTTTGTTATGGAGATGACATCACTCTTATGACAGAAAGTGAAGAAGAACTAACGAGTCTCCTGATGAAAATGAAAGAGGAGAGTGAAAAAGTGGCTTAAAGCTCACCATTCAGATAAGTAAGATCATGGCATCTGGTCCCATCACTTCATGGTAAATAGATGGGGAAACTGTGAGACACTTTATTTTTGGCGGAGGCTCCAAAATCACTGCAGATGGTGACTGCAGCCATGAAATTAAACAATGTTTACTATTTGAAAGAAAAGTTATGACCAACCTAGAGAGCATATTAAATAGCAGAGACATTACTTTGCCAACAAAGATCCGTCTAGTTAAGGCTATGTGTTTTTTTCCCCTTTAGTCATGTATGGATGTGAGAGTTGGACTATAAGGAAAGTTAAGCACCAAAGAATTGATGCTTTTAAACTGTGGTGTTGGAGAATACTCTTGAGAGTCACTTGGACAGCAAGGAAATCCACCCAGTCCATCCTAAGGGAAATCAGTCCTGAATATTCATTGGAAGAACTGATGTTGAAGCTGAAACTCCAATACTTTGGCCACTTGATGTGAACAGCTGACTCATTTGAAAAGACCCTGATGCTCGGAGTTATTGAATTTGGGAGGAGAAAAGGATGACAGAAGATCAAATGGTTGCATGGCATTACCAACTCAGTGTACATGAGTTGGAATAAACCCCCCGGGAGTTAGTGATGGACAGGGAGGCCTGGCATGTTCTAGATGATGGGGTCGCAAAGTTCGACACGACTGAGTGACTGAACTTAACTGGACTGAACTTCCTAGGTGGCGCTAGTGGTAAAGATCTCTCCTGCCAATGAAAGAGACCTAAGAGAAGCAAGATTTGACCCCTGGGTTGGGAAGATCCCCTGGTGGAGGGTATGGCAACCCACTCCAGTATTCTTACCTAGTCAATCCCCATTGACAGAGGAGACTTTAGGGCTATAACCCGTAGGGTCACAAAGAGTCAGACATGACTGAAACAACTTAGCATGCACATTTAGTCATATGCAAATTCTGGAATATCCTATTTTTGAAACTGTAATCAATATCATGAGTGTTTTGAGAACTGAACTAGAAAGTGGGCTCTCACCAAGTATTCAGATTACTCTCTGTGTAACACCCAAGTGTTACATGGGCATTTCAAAATAACGCTATATAAACTTAAAAAAAATTATACTAACATCCAAACCACAGCTCACAATGGACAAATATATACATTCTGAACCCAAAAGAGTAGACAGCAAACTACAAATGATGTGGATGAATAATAAATTGCAAAGAGTCAAATTGTCCAGAAAATTAATTTAAAAATTACTCATCATATCTAGAACCAGGTAAATCTCAACTTAACTGGGAAAAGGCAATGAACAGACAGAAATGCAAAAGTAATACAGATGTTGAAATTATCTGATAGGACTTTAGAACAAATTTCATTAAAATATTCCAACAGGCAAGTAGGGATATTCTGGAAAAAAATGCAAATTTTTCAGCAAAGAAATGGAAGAAAAATAGATAAATTGAATACATAGAAGGTAAAAGTATAAGCCAAATTACATTTTTGTAACTAAAAAGATATGATAACACTAGAAAAAAAAACAATTTGCTTCATATATTCAATTGCATAATTAATGTGACAGAGTGAGTAAAATTAATTATAGACAAAAAATTCATCCAATCTGAACCAGAGAGAAATATATATTTTTGTGAAAGGAACAGAGTTGAATAACCTGTAGAGCAGTTACAAAAGTTTTATTATTTGTATCATAGAAATCCCAAAGTAGAGAAGAGAGTGAGGACTGATGAATCATGCTGAAATTGCCTGAATTTGAAAGGCATAAATTTAACAAGTTGAGCAAATCTCATTCAGGATAGATGTAAAGAAACCCATGACTGTTACACTCAAATTTATGAAAACTAAATTTTAAAAAATTTATAAAATAAAACCTTGAATACAAGCAAAGAGAAATACATCTTTACATATAAGTTAAGAAAAATTAAAGTGGGTTGCTTATCATAAATTATGAAAACAGGAAGAAATTGGCACAACATTTTGTAAGTGATGAAGGAAAATAAAAACAACTGTCTAGTCGAAATTCTATGTTCAGCAAAATTACCTTTATGAAGAGCAAGTAAAAAATGCATTTTCTGCTGTAAGTAAAATAAGAAAATTTGTCATGGATAAACCTGCTCTAAATGTTTGCTAGAATCTGCTTTTCAGAGAAAAATAAAAGAAGGAAACTGGAAGCATTCAGAATAAATAAAAATCAGTATAATAATAGAAATGTAGATAAACACAACAGAAAAGTACTATGAGCAAAAATGATGAAATATAAGGTAAATATGATAACCATAGATTGTGTACAACAGCAGTTTTGTCTTATTTACACATTTTTTAGTAACAGAACTAAAATGCCAAAAATTCATAGCAAATATATTGAGAAGGGATAGTCATAGATAAGGTTTTATCTGGAAGTTGACCTCTCTTAAATTTTATAATTTAAATTAAAAATTTGACATCTTCATAAAAATAATTAAAATAATGGAAACAAACTATATAATGCTCATATTAATAGAAGAAAATAATGAAAATGTCAAACCAACTAAAATCAAAACAATGTTTCTCAACTAAGGGCAATTTTGCCTCTCAATTAATATTTAGCAATTTCTGGAGAGATTCTCAGTATTTTTAAACTGGGTATATAGATTTTGGTAGATGCTACTGACGAATAGGAATGCTACTAAACACCTTGCAATGAACAGGACTGTCCCCTACTCACAAACAATTTTGTAATCCAAAATAGTGACAGTGCTGATATTGAGAAATCCTAAACTAGGAAGCACTCAGAGCATAAAGTACAATAATAGTAAAAAATCCAAACAGTATAATCAGGAGTTGAAAATTTTTTAAAAAATTTAATAAATATTCAGCTAAATAATAAAGAAACTAAAAACAAAACCACTCAGGATGAAGAAAAATATGAAAGATACTACAACTTTTGCAATACTGATATATGACAAAACAGAATTTAAAGCAAAAGAATTGCTAGAAATAGAGGACTAATAACATTACAATGAAATATATATATTTTTAACCTTATATAAAATCCTAAATTATAAGAGGACTTCCCCAGTGTGATAAAAAAAGTCTCCTGACAGTACAGGAAACATGGGTTTAATCCCTGGATAGGGAAGATCCCCTGGAGATGGAAATGGCTACTCACTCCAGTATTCTTGTCTGGGAAATCCATGGACAGAGGAGCCTGGCTTACTACAGTTCATGGGGTCAAAAAGAGTAGAACACTACTTAGTGCCTGAACAACAACAACAAAAAATTATAAGAATCTAATAACACACCAAAGCACATTTATATCAATATTATTAGACTGCAAGGAAAAATCTGTTTTGGATGCATTATTGTACCTTTTTTTTTTTTTTAAACCAGTGTATAAAACTAAAATAAAAAGAAAATAACATGAATAAAGAATGTTTAAATGACATAATTCAAAATCTAGACTACATATCAGAATAGTTCACCAACAACTGGAAAATAATCTTTTAAAAATATCCCTGAGTAACGTTATAGAAGAAGTTTCAAGACATTCTAAAAACTTGATTTCTGATCACAATGTGATGAGAAAAGATAATTAAAAATAACATTTTGTACATTTAAAATTTCCTGGGAAAGTAGGCTTTAAGTGTTTATAACCTCCCTCACCACTGGGAATAAGGGTAATTACACTCAGTAAAAGATATGTTAATCAACTTGATTGTAGTAGTCATTTCACAATGTACAGATCCTCCTCAACTTATGATGGGATTATGTTCTGATAAATACATTAAAAGTTGAAAATATCACAGGTAGAAAGTGCACTTAAAACATGTAGCCTACTGAACATCAAAACTTAGCCTAACTTACCTTAAAGGTGCTCAGCATAATTACATTTGCCTATATTTGCCTACACAGAGCCTATTTTATAATAGTGGGATTGTCTGACAACAGATGTTTGTATCTGTTATATTCTCCACTGATTGTGTGGCTGACTAGGAACTATGGCTCACAGCCACTGCCTGCATCAAGAGAGATATCCACCTAAATTAAATTTCAAAGTACAGTTTTCTACTAAACACATATCACTTTCACACCATCCTAAAGATGAAAAATTATAAACCCAACCATTGTAAATTGAAAGTCACATGTACCCATATTAAACCATCACATTGTAAACCATAAAACTGTGTTGTGTTATACTACTTTGATGCTGAAATTTAGCATAACCAATGATTGGGCAACTTTATACTATATGCCTCTAATGGAATTCAATAGGAAGTACACATCACACACTGTCACATATATAGTGTTCTTGACCAAAATATTTGACCTGAATTTTCGTGTCTGACTCTTTGTGACTCCATGGACTATACAGTTCATCAAATTCTCCAGGCTGGAATACTGGAGTGAGCAGCCTTTTCCTTCTCCAGGGGATCGTCCCAACCCAAGCAGGGTCTCTGCATTGCAGGCAGAATCCAAGAATACAGCACGGCAAGTCTAGAACATGGGATACACTATAAAATAATTAGTCAAGAGTCAACATAAAGAACAAAAAGCAGTTCATCTCTGAAAGAGTTAAACATATGACACTTCTAGACCAAAACAGAGCTGAGACATATGACAAATAAAAGCAATGTATGAATATTAGTTGAATCCTAGACTGTAAAACATTGTTTTAAAAGATGGGGGTTGTTGGGAAATTTGCTTAACTACTGTAGAAGATTCTTGAGAATCTCTTGTACTGCAAGGAGATCAAACTAGTCAAAGGAAATAAACCCTGAATATCATTTGAAGGACTGAAGCTGAAGCTCCAATAGCCTAATGTGAACAGCTGACACATTAGTAAAGACCCTGAGGCTGGGAAAGATTGAAGGCAGGCGGAGAAGGGGACGACAGAGGACAAGATGGTTGGATGGCATTACAGACTCAATGGACATGAGTTTGAGCAAACAGTGGGATATGATGAAGGACAGGGAAACCTGATGTTTGGAATCCATAAGCTTACAAAGAGTCAGACAAGACTGAGCGACTGAAAAACAGCTGTATGTTAGATATTGTTTTGCACGAGTGTTAAAGATCTTGTGTATGATCATGAGAGTCTTTTTATATAGAACGCTCACAATGGAACGTTTGAGGTTAAAGCATCATGATGTCTGCAATTGTCAAATTCTTTAGCGAAAAAAGACTGTGTGTGTATGTTTGTCTTCAGAGAAAGAAAGAGAAAACATGAGACAAAATATTGACAATTGGTTAATCCAAGTGAAGGGGATAGAGACTCAATATATTATTCTTTCAAATTCTCTGGAAGTTTAAAATTTTCAAACTAAAAAGATGAGAACAATAGCATGGAGAAATAAATAGCTTTAGAAAAACAAAAGCCATTTATGCATATTTAAAATATCCATCCTCAAAAATTATGCTGTACAATCTTTGTTGTTGTTCAGTCTCTAAGTTGTGTCTAACTTTTACACTAGAGTTCTAAGTATTCTTGCTGCCTCTGTTTTATCTCTTCTAGTTCTTAAGTCCTTATCACTTCTGTCCTTTATCATGCTCATCCTTGCATGAAATATTCCCTTGATATTTCCAATTTTCTTAAAGCAAACTCTAGTCTTTCCTGTTTTATTGTGATCTTCTATTTCTTTGCATTGTTCATTTAAGAAAGTCTTCTAACCTCTCATTGTTCTTCTCTGGAACTCTGCATTCAGTTGAATATGTCTTTCCATCTCTCCCTTGCCTTTTGCTTCTCTTCTTTCCACAGCTATTTCTCAATGCCTCCTCAAACAACCACTGCCTCCTGTACAATGTTATGAACCTCCATCCATAGATCTTGAGGCACTCTGTCTACAAGAGCTAATCCTTTGAATCTATTTATCACCTCCACTGTCTACTCAGAAAGGATCTGATTTAGGTCATACCTGAATGGGCTAGTAATTTTGCCTACTTTCTTCAATTTAAGCCTGAATTTTGCAATAAGGAGCTCATAATCTGAGACACAATCAGCTCCTGGTCTTGTTTTTTCTGAGTATATAGCACTTCTCCATCTTTGGCTGCAAATAATATAATCAATCTGATTTTGGTGTTGACCATCTGGTGAGGTCCATGTGTAGAGTCATCACTTGGGTTTTTGTAGAAAGGTATTTGCTGTAACCAGTGTGTTTTCTTGACAGAACTCTGTTAGCCTTTGCCATTTCATTTTGTACTCTGAGGCCAAACTTGCCCGTTTCTCCAGGCATCTCTCTCTCTTTTTTTTTTTTTTTTTTAATTTAATTGGAGGCTAATTACTTTACAATATTGTGGTGGTTTTTGCCATACATTCACATTAATAAGCCATGAGTGTACATGTGTTTCTCATCTTGAACCCTCCTCCCACTTCCCTCCCACTCCATCCCTTAGAGTCATCCCAGTGCACCAGCCCTAAGCACCCTGTCTCATACATCGAACCTGGACTGATAATATATTTCACATATGATAATATACATGTTTTGATGCTATTCTGTCAAATCATCCCACTCTTGCCTTCTCCCACAGAGTCCAAAAGTCTGTTCTTTACATCTGTGTCTCTTTTGCTGTCTCGCATATAGGGTCATCATTACCATCTTTCTAAATTCCATATACATGCGTTAATATACTGTATTTGTGTTTTTCTTTCTGACTTACTTCTCTCTGTATAATAGGCTCTAGTTTCGTCCACCTCATTAGAACTGATTCAAATGCATTCTTTTAAATAGCTGAGTAATATTCCATTGTGTATATGTACCACAGCTTTCTTATCCATTTGTCTGCCAATGGACATCTAGGTTGCTTCCATGTCCTTCTTCAGGTATCTCTTGACTTCCTACTTTCGCATTCTAATCCCTTATGATGAAAAGGACATTTGTTTTGGTATTAGCTCTAGACAGTGTTGTAGGCCTTCATAAAACTGGTCACCTTCAGCTACTTCAGCTGTTGAGGCATAGACTTTGATTACTGTGATGTTGAATGGTTTGCCTTGGAAACATGCAGAGATCATTCTTCCATTTTTAAGGTCACACCTAAATACAGCATTCGGATTTTTTTGTTGATTATAAGGGCCACTTCATTTCTTCTAAGGGATTCTTGCCCCCAGTAGTTGATATGATGTTCATTTGAATTAAAATCACCCGTTCCCATCCATTTTAGTTTGTTGATCACTAATATATCAATGTTCACTCTTGCCATCTCCTGCTTGGCCATGTCCAATTTACCTTGATTCATGGACCTAACATTTCCGTTTTTTTTTTTTTTTTTTTTTTTTTTTTTTTTTATGTAATATTGTTCTTTACAGCATCAGACTTTACTTTCACCACTAGACACATCCACAGCTGTGTCATTTCCTCTTGGGCCCAGCTGCATCATTCTTACTAAAGTTACTAGTTATTGCCCTCTGGTCTTCTCCAGTAGTGTGTTGGACATATGTTGACCTGGCAGACTCGTTTTCTGGTGTCATAAATTTTTGCCTTTTTATGCTGCCCATTGGGCTTTCCAGGCAAGAATAATGAAGTGTATTGCCATTCCCTTCTTCAGGAGAACACATTTGGTCAGAACTCTACACTGTGACTTGTCCATCTTGGGTGACCCTGCACGAAATGGCTCATAGCTTCATTGAGTTATGCAAGTCCCTTCATCATGCCAAGGCTGTGGTCCATGAAGGGGCTGTACAACTTAGAACTACCCTAATATGCCATGAATGTTACCTCTTTTGTGCATGTTTTTCTTTATGTATTTACTGATATACTGGATCTAAAGCTAAGTTACTGTCTTATTAACAGAACTTTCAGTGGCAACTATCTTGCATTCTTTGCCTTCTATGCTTTCCTGTAGCTATCAATTATGCCAATTAAATTGTTTGTTTTCCATTTTTTTTGCTTTTTTTTTTTTAATTTTACTTTATTTTACTTTGCAATACTGTATTGGTTTTGCCATACATCAACATGAATCCGCCACAGGTGTACAAATCTTTTCTTCATCCTTAATTCCAGCAATGATGCCTTTTAAATGAAGGCAAGGACAAGCTGTAATGCATCTCTTTAATACAATGCCTACCCCATCAGAAGTGCTGTGTTAATAGAGAAGATAAGGAAAGGAGGCAGGAAGAAGGATAAGAGTGAAGATAAAGGGAGAGAAAGAAAAAACTGAAGACCAGAGGGACACTTGAATTCCAGTTATTTTAAGTGAATCCATATATTTTCTATAGAGTTGAAAGTCCAACTTTGGTATATGTATTGCTGAGTCCTTTTGCTGTCCACCTGAAACTATCACCTCATTGCTAATTGGCTAATACTGGAATATAAAGTGAAAAGTTTTTTTTTTACAAATCCAACGTTTAGGTTTCCATTATGAACATCACACTCTGCCATTGGGTGATCTCTCTCCTCAGTCCCACTGTGACAGATCTCTTCATATTTTGAGGAGAAGAATGGTTTGCAAGCCATTATTTCTTATTATACAGAGATACATCACAAAGGCATAATGCAGAGAAAATGAGTTTGGACTGGATCTCTCTCTTCTCTTTGGTTGCCAACAGTGGGGAAGGAAAACAACAGTATTATAAATGCGATTTTATTGTCCTGTTACAATTAGGCAGGTAGCACATTTGGTCGCAACACTTACCCAGATTGTTACAAAATGAGAAAGAGAACCATTCAAGGTTGGGAGCAAATCCAATCTGCCCTGCATTATAAAAATACATTACTTTTATGTTATGATTTCATCAGGTCTCAAGCGTTGATTTAGTTAGAACGTAGAATAAAACCTGGGACTGTGTCTTCATAGATATGGGATTTAGTCATACTGAAAAATATATATGCTTTATACATGTATGCTTCTGTGTATTCTTCAATAGTCCTTTACAGTTCCATAGATCTCCTTCTGTTTCTATGGAATTGGAGGAAACACTCAGTAAGGCAGATTGAACCACTGAGTTGAACAAAAGAGGATATAGAAGGAAATAGTTTTCTTCATAAACCTCAAAGTTGGTATGATGTAATTTTCCTTGTGATATATTTCATTACCATTATTTTAAAATTTATGTTTCTTAATTCCAATAAACCTAAATAAAAATTGAAAGCTCCAAGAAGCTTTGGGAAAATATTCTATGTAGTTATGGTTATGGAAGTTTATTCTAGATATTTTCTAGGAGGCATTTTATGGTTCCTAATTAGCTTATGGGGCTTCCCATATTGCTTAGTGGTAAAAAAAAAAAAAAAAAAAAAAATCCACCTGCCAATGCGGAAGATGCAGGAGACACAGGTTTAATCCCTGGGTCGAGAAGATCCCCTGGAGTAGGAAATGTTAACCGCTCCAGTATTCTTACCTGGAAAATCCCATAGGCAGAGGAGCTAAGTGAGCTACAGTCCATGGAGTCACAAACAGTAGGACATGATTGAGTGACTGACCATGCAAGCGCTTAAGTTTATACACTTGTACAGGAAGAATGGCTGTTCTTTGTAGCTACCTTTCCCAGAATAATACTGATAGATTCTTTACCATTGAGCCACCTGTGAAGCCCTGAGCATGTAGAGAATGCTCAAACAACCTTATGAAATAGTCCTGGGAGCAAAATTTCTCATTCACAAAGAGGGAAATCATGCAGTAGTCAAGGTCACAGAAAGTCTCAGCTCCAGGTTCAAAAACATAACTCAAAGACACCGTCAGAACTTTACCATATTTTGTGTGTCTCAGTTTCCTTTATCCATTAATTAAGTTTAATGGGATGTGTCTCAAATATTTTATTGAGTTTTAGTGACTGTTATCAAAAGTGACAATTATTATAAACATTTTGGTAAAGTATAAGATGCTATAACAAAATAATGGAGGAAGATTAGAGTTACTCATGGTAGCAGTCACAAGAGGAAACTAATTATTAAGGAGAAGTAAGGAGAGAAAATAACCTGAAAAGATACATTTAAAATTATCAGTGAAAAAAGTTAGAAATTATCAAAAGTGACTATTTCATTTATTGCCAAATTGCTTTTAAAATATTTGAAGCTGAACACCATAAAATTTTAAAGATTGAATATAAAATGCCATTTTTCATTTCTATACAAGTAGCCACAGTATCCTAAGTTTCTTTCAAATCACCATACACAGTGGAATGTGTAGTAGAAAACAGGATCAGTTCTTCACTGACTGATCAGAGATGCTTTGGTAGAAGTTCATTCAAAATCAGCTTATATCTGCTTCAATGTCTTAATGGATCATGAACTTAAAAGATACTCTATAAACACAGGTAAATCTACTTCTTTATCCTCCATGGAAAAGAGCCTATAAATTTTCCCTCAAAAATCAACTACTATTGTCATAAGAAAGAAATTTCAGAACTTTTGCTTTTCATCATTGAATTCCCTGTTGATCAGGTAAATCATTTCAATATCTAATGATAACTGACATCTTATATTTATAGAGAATTAACTCCTTCAAACTGTAGGACTGATTAGATCCCTCTTAAATTGGTACAACTACAGTAGTGTTTATGAGAAAACTAATGGAAATTCAAAGTATAAGTTTTCAATAGTTACAAAGAAAAGGTATGTATAAGAATCTCAAAAACCAAAAACATATAAACTGATAAGAGTGTATTAACCCATGAAACAAAGTGAAAAGGGTCAGTAATCTTAGTGCATTATGTAACTATATCTGTATAAATATAAATGCTACATATATGCTAAGTTGCTTCAGTAGGATCCAAATAGTTTCAACCCTATGGACTGTAACTTGCCAGACTCCTCTGTCATGGGATTCTCCAGGCAAGAATATTGGAGAGGGTTGCTACGCCCTCCTTTAGGGATCTTCCTGACTCAGGGATCAAATTTGTATCTCCTGTATTGGCAGGTGGATTCTTTACCCTGAGTTACTAATTTAATTTCTATACAGAAAATTTAAATTTGAAATATGTATTTCATGTAAGATATTGTGCATGCTAAGTTGCTTTAGTCATGTCTGACTCTGTGCAACCCTATGGACAGTAGCCTGCCCAGGCAAGAATATTGGGGTGGATTGCCACTTCCTTCTGCAGGGGGTCTTTCTGACCCAGGGATCAAACTCCCATCTCTTAGGTAGGTCTACTGCATTGGTAGGCAAGTTCTTTACGACTAGCAACACCTGGGAAGCCCAATATATCGTGTGTGTGTGTGTGTGCATGTGTGTGTGTGTATATATATGTAAGTATGTAATGGCAACCCACTCCACTGTTCTTGCCTGGAAAATCCCAGGGATGGGGGAGCCAGGTGGGCTGCCGTTTATGGGGTAGCACAGAGTCAGACATGAGTGACATGACTTAACAGCAGCAGTCTATATATATAAATATATATATAGTCATTGTGAATATGGATGAACCTATATTTTTACTGTAATATTAAAACAACTATAATTTGCATTAAAATAAGAAAAATTCATTAATATAAAATACAATTATTTCTATTATCAAAGTACATTTTAAAATAAAGAATGCTTACAGATAAAATTAGGTAATGTATATGAGGTAAACCTCATTGCAATCAAAATTGTATATCAAGAATAATCATTTCATGTTAACACATTCCTCCAAGAGAAAATACTGCTGATATATTCTAATATTAACACATTATAAGAATACAATTTGCTGCTAAGTCACTTCAGTGGTGTCCAACTCTGTGCAACCCCATAGACGGCAGCCCACCAGGCTCCCCCGTCCCTGGGATTCTCCAGGCAAGAACACTGGAGTGGGTTGCCATTTCCTTCTCCAATGCATGAAAGTGAAAAGTGAAAGTGAAGTTGCTCAGACGTGTCCACTCTTAGCGACCCCATGGACTGCAGCCTACCAGGCTCCTCTGTCCATAGGATTTTCCAGGCAAGAGTACTGGAGTGGGGTGCCATTGCCTTCTCCTTACCTTCTTATAAATTCCTTATTAAAACACAGCCTTGATCCCTAAAACTCTAAGAATTACCTAATGTATCAGAGCATTACAAATGCAATCCACACTACTGCTCAATATAATCCTTATTCTTTCCTTAATATTATAGGGGAAAAAAAATGTAGAGGAAAGGTTAATAAAACACAGAATTGTGATCCCTAGGTGCAACTGAACTGCTTTTATCCACTTGAATACTGTGCTTAAACTTACAGCTCTATTTGTATGAAAAAGAGATTTTCCATATAGCCAGGCAGTACTCTGACTAATTTTAGCCTACTAGAAAAAGAAATGCCCATAATCAATAATGAAAGTAAGCAGTTTTTATGTCCCCTTTATTTCATGGTCAAGCAAATGAAGAGGCTGATTAGAATGAAGTACACTTCCTATAGATAGGTGTTTTAACTTCCTGGCAGCATATGACTGAAAGAGAATGTTGTGTTTCTTGACACCCTAGCAATCAAATTATCCTATTTTTCTCCTACATCTCTGCCAGTATACCCTTTACTGTTCATCATCTTCTAACCAAACTTTAAATATTGAAATTCTAGTAGACTAGAACCTAAGTTTTTGCTTCTTTTTCCATACTTTTTTAGGTGATTTCTGCTATGACCTCAGTGGCCACATGTCAATATGTTTTACTGGTTTAGGTTACTTCACAGTTAAAATTCATGTGTTGCCAACTTTCTGCTTAATATCTCTGCTAATTCTGACCCTGTTACCTCTACTGATACACTTCAAATACACAGAAACCAGTTTTGGCATCTTCTATTCCCTATTCCATTCATCCTGATATATATCACTTTGCCACTTAAAACATTTGAAAATACCCACATCTTCTCATCTCTTTTTCAACTCTGGGGTGTTAGCATTAGCCTCCTAATATCCACTCTTGTCCTCGAACAGTGACTCTCTACATTGCCAATTGAGTTATTTTGAAAGAACAAACCATGTTACTCCCTAGCTTAAATTCATAAAGTAGATTTCCATCATTTTTAAAGATTAAAATATTGACCCAACCTATAAATTCCTGCACAGTCTAACCCTGCTTACCCCTCAAACTCACCTAAAACAACTCTTTCCTTATTGTTTGTGTTCTAACTACATTGGTGTGTCACTGATCCTGCTCACAGCGCCAGTTGTCTCACTGTTCACAATACTGCACTGTTCCCTGAACCCGTGGTATGCAAGGCACGAGCTAAGAGGCTGGAAGAAGACTAAAGGAACCATAGGAATGGCAAACACTTTTATTCTCTCCTGGCTGGCACGGCAGCCATAACACAGCATCTCTCCTCAACAACCAAAGCAGAGGACACAACATAACCATAAGGTAGCTGTAACGGAGTCGTAATATAAACTCGCTTTGCATTACCAGGATGCACTCCAGTGTAGCCCCAGTGCAGCAGCAGCCAGTGCTTTCATGGCAAAGCTCATACAGGGGGAGCCCAGAAACTAGTCCATGACCAAGTCAGTACCTCATGATGCTCATGTGCAGTGCTACAAGAGGCTCATGTGCAGTGCTATAAGTGATTTCAGCTTTTACACAATCATAATTTACAAAATGTGGGGCAAGAGCAAGAGGCCATAGGGTAAGATAGCCTGACCATGCTATCTTGGGTAATTTATTCTTTCCCTACAACCGGCTTTTTTTTTTTTTTTTTTTGAGTATTCTTTTCTATTCCAGGACTTTTGCTTACTCTGTCCACTCATCTTGGATTGACATTTTACACTTTCACATCTTCATTTACTGAGTTAATTATGAATCATATTTTATGGTTCATCAAATTATTTAAGGAAGTTTCTAGAGGCAAGAGCAAGTTCCCTTACATTTTAGTCTATTTAGGATGCTGTTAAAAAAAAAACACACACACACACACACACACACACAGACTGGGTAGCTTATAAACAATGGAAACATTTCTCATAGTTCTGGGGCCTGGACATCAGAGATGAGGGTGTCATCATAGCTGGTTCCTGGTGAAGGCTTGCAGTCTGCTGACTTTTCACTATATCTTCACTTGATGGGAGAGGCAAGATTACTCAAAGGACTCTTATAATGGCACTAATTATATGAGAGTTCCCCCCTTATGACTTAATTGTCTATCTACCAAACATCCACTGCACTGAGCATCACTATTTCAACATATAAATTATGTTGTTGTTCAGTCACCTTGTTGTGTCCAATTCTTTGCAACCCCACTGACTGCAGCACATCAAGCCTCCCTGTCCTTCACCATTTCCCAGAGTTTTCTCAAGTTCATGTTCATTGCATCAGTGATGCCATCCAGCCATCTCATCCTCTGACCCTCTCTTCTCCTACCAGCATCAGGGATTTTTCCAATGAGTTATCTTTTCGCATCAGATGACCAAAACACTGGAGCCTCAGCTTCAGCATCAGTCCTTCCAGCAAATATTCAGGGTTTAAGATCACTTAAGATGAATTCTGAAGGAAATGCAAATACTCAGATCATATAATCGTATTTTATGCCCTTATTCTCCATCTCAGTGATGGCTTTGTGCAATTATTAAAATTGTGCTTAAGTTTTGATGCTAATACTCTTCTATGCTGGAATGTAAGTTATGAAAGAGTGCATTTGTCTTGGTCACTTTTTCAAACTCACATCTTTGCCTATCACTGTATTTTCACAGCACAGCAAATAAAATCAATACATATTTGTTGCATCAATGATCAAAGAAATAAAGAAAAACCTTCTTTTAAAACATTTATAGAAAGCAGTAGTCCACTTGCTGTCTAGTATGCTCTAAATAAATTATCATCAACAGGAAGAGCAACCTGGGTGACATTTAAAATTATTCTTTAATCTAATCTCCTAAGAATTCTTTTAAAAATAAATCCAGATCTGGTTGCCCACTTTTACATTACCTCCTATTCACATAAATCTCAGCAATTACCCTATTTTCCAGATTACATCAAAGAACTAACGTTAGAAGATCTCGCTCCAGGTATTTAGAAAATTGTGACAAATACCCAAATATCTAATTCATATGTTAAAAAAAGCAATGCTGATGAAATTTGTCTCAAAAGTGTCCAGGGCAGCAGCATAGGATTACAGTTATGTCGTAGCATCCAGTGCAATAGTAACCAAAGTCATCAAATATCACCCCAAATCTTTATTAACTTGGTTATATTTTTCAGAAAGCCTCCAGGAGCAGGCAGATGGCATTCTCCTATTTGCACTATTCCACTGCAGAGAAGTAAAGTTTAAACTATCAGCTACCTGCCATTTCTGGAATTGCTGCAGATAAAAACTCTTTGATGATTTCAGTTTTCTGCTGCTTGCTTGCAGGCTTACAGAGAATAATTGCTACCATAAGAAACACTGCTGAAATTGACATAAACTGAATTTGGCTGGAAGTACATTGTAATTCTCTTCTATATTGGTGAGCTGCACTGCTGGGACAAGTGTTTGTTTAAAACCAAAACACCAAACAAAACCTTGGCTCTAATGAAAATACAAGGATAATCATCTTTGAGATATTTATGGCTACAACTATTGAAATTCTTTATTAGGAAGATAACATTAACTGTTTCTTCAAGTGGCTTATTTGAAGAGTGTAAACTGCTCCCAGTACACTTGGACATATTTGAAATAGTACCAAAAAGACAAAGACAAACACGTGTGAGTGAGGTGTTATGTGGAAAAGAAAGGGGGACATGGATGAAGCAGAAAAAATATTTTAAAAATTATTAAGAAAAGTAGATATGAGAAATAAGATAAAGTGTTTAAAAAAGTTATAAAAAGAGGAGGGATATAAATAATAGAATAAAGAATAAATCAAGAAATGCATACATGATAAAAAATAGCCAAGTCCAATTGTCATTACTTCTTATATTTTCTTCCTACATATTTAACACCTTTTCTACTGGGAAACTTTAAAATGATATCTATTTATAGTCTATATCTATACTTATGTGAAATAAATGTAATATCCCTACCAGGATAACATGTTCCCCACTAGAAGCCATGGCTGTGGATACTGAATTGTAGTAATGAGCAATCTAAGGCAAGGAGACAGAATAGTTCAGTTTAGAGAATTCCAGAATATTGCTTTGATCCCATAAGGGTTAGTTAAAATTATAGAATCTTGCTAGATAGGGCCGAATCTTAGTTCATATCAAAGTTTCATATAAAGGTTTTGTTTCTTCCTTGCCATTTATTTCTCTACAAGTTTGCCACTATTCCAATACACATATCATAACAAAACATAATCCACAGCAGAAAACTAAAACCTTAAGGGACAGGACTCAAAAACAAGCTGGAAGACAGCAAATTTTATTTTCTCTGGACATATCAGGGTCTTTTTTTCGCCTGCTTATTGATGTTATATATTTGTGATATACAAAACCTACCCATAAGCAATAACATTTTTTAATGGATCTTTGTTATTATGGTAAGTTGATACCTAGGGTATTGCTATTGGCCTTTTCAAAGGACCCAATAAATAAGATTTACAGCTGACCCTTGAACAATGCAGGTGGCAGGCTAGCTAACACTCTGCAAATTTGAAAATCTACTTATAATTTACAGTCCATCCTCCAATGACAGTTACTCTTTATCCTCGATTCTGAACTCATAGATTCAAATCAATCACAGATCATGTAGTACCATAGAATTTACAGTTGAAAAAAGAATCTGCATAAAAGTGGAGCCAGTTCAAAACCCTGTTTTTTGAGAGTCACTTGTATATCAAGATTTCTTCTACTTTTATTAACTAAGGGGCAGCTGAAAATAAAACGTTCTGAGTCTCAAGAAGAAAGACAGATTGTCACAAGGTAGCTCTTATTTAAAAAGCAAGTAGACTATAAAACGGTATGAAAGTGTCTATCCAATAGAACAAGGAAGAATAATGCATCAGTCTTTATTAGTTTAACTGGGGAGTCAAAAGAGCTCCCCAGGTTGTAGTGAAATCCCACAAACACTGTTCAATCACCTCTTAATGACCCTGTTCTATTAATGCAATGAATGCAATATTCAATGCAATTGAATATTCAATAATGCAAATTCAAATGCAATAAATATTTACTGAATATGCTATGTACAAGGTAGTTCAGTACACCATCACTTTCCAATATATTACCTATTTAACATCTCCAAAAACCCAATGGAGTGTTAATAATCTTGTTTACAGAAAAGGAAAATTTAAGTCGAAAATTGAATTCATTCAAGAATAATAGCTATGTAGTGATAGGGAGTGACTCCTGAAATGGCTAGACAACAAACACAGTAAATATTCTCTTTAAAAAGCAATACTAAAACTAGGAAAAAAGTTGTCAAAACAGCAACATCTGTACTCTGGACTCTGACAAAGAGCAAATAGTAACTTGAGCAGATTTTATTCAAAAAACTTTTGAACCTTAGTGAAAAGAGGAAAGATATGTTGTTTTAGCCTGGAAATGATCCCATACCCATTCCAGGTTAATGACATTGAAAGAAAATAATGGCTAAAAGTCATCACTGCTGTTCAGTCACTAAGTCATGTCTAATTCTTTGCAACTTCATTGACTGCAGCATGTCAGGCTTTCCTGTCCTTCACTATCACTGGAGTTTGCTCAAATTTGTGTCCATTGAATTACTGATGCTATTTAACCATATTCTCTCTGCCATTCTCTTCTTTTGCCTTCAGTCTTTCCCTGCATCAGTCTTTTTCAATGAATTGGCTCTTTGCATCATGGGACCAAAGTTTTGGAACTTCAGCTTAAGCATCTGTCCTTCCAACAAGTATCCAGGGTTTATTTCATTTAGGATTGACTGGTTTGATTTCCCTGCTGTCCAAGGAACTATCAAGAGTCTTCTCCAGCACAGCAATTCAAAGGAATCGGTTCTTCAGTGCTCAGTCTTCTTTGGGCATCCCTGGTGCCTCAGTTGGTAAAGAATCTCCTTCAATGAGGGAGACCTGGGTTGGATTCCTGGGTTGGGAAGATCCCCTGGAGAAAAGAACAGCTACCCAATCCAGTATTCTGGCCTGGAGAATTCCATGGGCTGTATAGTCCATGAATTCACCAAGAGTCAGACACAACTGAATGACTTTCACTTCATTTCAGCCTTCTTTATGGTCTTCTCTGGTGCCTCAGTCAATCTGCCTGCCATACAGGAGATCCAGGTTCAATCCATGGGTTAGGAAGATACCCTGGAGAAGGGCATGGCAACCCACTCCAGTATTCTTGCATGGAGAATCTCATGGACTGAAGAGCCTGGAGGGCTACAGTCCACAGGGTCGCAATTAGTCAGATATGACCGAAGTGACTGAGCATGCACAAAGTCACCACTTGCAGTGATTTTGGAGCCCAAGAAAATAAAATATGTCACTGCTTCCAATTTTTCCCCTTCTATTTGCCATGAAGTGATAGGACCAAATGCCATGATTTTATATTTTGGATGTTCAATTTTAATCCAGCTTATTCACTCTCTTCTTTCATCCTCATCAAGAGGTTCTTTAGTTCTTCACTTTATGCCATTAGCATGATATCACCTGCATATCTGAGGTTGCTGATATTTATGCTGGCAAACTTGGTTCAAGCTTGTGATTCACCCAGCATGGCATTTCACATGATGTACTCTGCATAGAAGTTAAATAAGTGGGACAGGCAGTCCTAAGATGGCAGAGGAATAGGACGGGGAGACCACTTTCTCCCTCACAAATTCATCAAAAGAACATTTAAACATTGAGTTAACTTCACAAAACAACTTCTGAATGCTGGCAGAGGACATCAGGCACTCAGAAAAGCAGATCATTGTCTTCAAAAGCAGGTAGGAAAAAATATAAAAGATGGAAAAAAGAGACAAAAAAGGTAGGGAGGGAGCTCCATCCCGGGAAAGGAGTCTTAAAGAGAGAAGTTTCCAAACACCAGGAAACACTCTCACTGCCGAGTCTGTGACAAGCCTTGGAAGCACAGAGGGCATCATAACAGGGAGAAAAAATAAAAATAATTAAAAACAACAGATTACGAGCCCAATGGTAACTCCCCCAGTGGAGAAGCACCGCAGATGCCCATCCACCACTACTAAGCGGGGGCAGGGCAGGTAGGCATGGGCTGCAGTGTTTTTTAAGAATCGGGCCAGAATGCCCGAGCGTAACCAGAGTGAACTAACTTGGGCTAGCAAACCAGACTGTGGGATAGCTACCATGCGAAAAGCTCTAACATAAGACACCACCAGGCTCACACACAGAACAAAAGATGGAATAGAATTAGCTGG
Source organism: Capra hircus (assembly GCF_001704415.2). Taxonomy (NCBI): domain Eukaryota; kingdom Metazoa; phylum Chordata; class Mammalia; order Artiodactyla; family Bovidae; genus Capra; species Capra hircus. The sequence goes on along the minus strand of NC_030831.1, from coordinate 16,040,706 downwards.
CTGCAGACCATCCCCCTCCGGTGACAGGCAGCCAGAGCCAGAAGGGCCGGAAGGGGGCAATTGCAGCCCCAGAGAAATATTAACTTCCAAACTGCAAGCAAGCTTCTTTGCTAACTAAGCCTTCTTGGGGTTCTGGGCAGTCACCATCTGCCTAAAAAGGGGCGCCAGCTGTACACCCAGAAAACTGAGCAGCAGGGATGGGAAAGGCAATAAGTCGCAGCGACCGCGCTCGCCAAACCCCCGAGCTGCTCGGACCTGGGAAGGGCACAAAACGCAGGTCCAACCGAGTCTGCACCTCTGAGGACTACCTGAGTGCCTGAGCCTGAGCGGTTTAGACCGGGGAGGTGTATGCAGCCCAGGGCCAGTCTCAGATGGATCCTGGTGGAGCAACCTAGAGCCTGAGCAGTGTGCTCCATGAGTGGGGGCGGCCCAGCGTGGCTGAGACACTACGAGCACACACCAGTGTTATTTGTTTGCAGCATCCCTCCCTCCCCACAACGCGACTGAACAAGTGAGCCTAAAAAAAAAAAAAAAAGTGTCCACCACCGTCCCCCTTGTGTCAGGGCAGAAAACAGACACTGAAGAGACCAGCAAACAGAAGAAGCTAAAACAGGGGGAACCGCCTTGGAAGTATAGATCTTAAGAAATATAAGCCAGACCAATGAACTATCTGAAAATGAACTGACCCCACACTGCCCACAACAACACCAGAGAAAGTCCCAGATATACCTTTACTATTTGTATGATCATTCTTTTTCCTTCTTCTTCTTTTCTTTTTCTTCTTGTTTTTTTTTTAAATTTTTTAATTTTAACATTTTTTGATTTTTAAGTTCTTAAAGCAAATGCCATATACATATATAATTTGTGCGGTTTTTTTTTAATAATTCTTATGACTTTTTTTTTCTTCTTCTTTTCTTTAATATTGCATTTTTGAAAATCCAACTTCTAGATTTTTAATCTTTGCTTTTTTATATTTGTTATCAATTTTGTACCTTTAAAAACCCAATCTTCAGTACCCATTTTTACTTGAGAGTGAGATTACTGGCTTGACCTCTCTCTCCTCCTTTGGACTCTCCTTTTTTTCCACCCATTTGCCTCTGTCTCCTCCCTCCCCCTTCTCTTCTCTACCCAACTCTGTGAATCTCTGTGTGTGCCAGACGGTGGAGAACAATTAGGGACCTGTTTACTGGCTGGATCTGTCTCTCTTCTTTTCATTTCCCTCTTTTACCCTCCTGGTCACCTCTGTCTCCTTCCTCCCTCTCTTCTTCTCTGTATAACTCTGTGAACATCTCTGAGCAGTCCAGACAGTGGAGCATACATAAGGAAGTGATTTCTGGCTAGCTTGCTCTTTCCTCTTCTGATCCTACCTCATGTCATTCCAGCCACCTCTAATTCCCTCCTCCCTCTTCTCTTCTCCATGTAGCTCAGTGAACCTCTCTGGGTGTCCCTCAATGTGGAGAAACTTTTCATCTCTAACCTAGATGTTTTATCATCAGTGCTGTATAGATGGAGAACTTGAGGCTACCTGTAAAAAAAAAAAAAAAAAAAAAAAAAACTGAAAACCAGAAGCAGGAGGCTTAAATCCAAATCCTGAGAACACCAGAGAACTCCTGACTCCAGGGAACATTAATCAATCCATACCTACACTGAAACCATGCGCCACCCAAGGGCCAACAAGTTCCAGAGCAAGACACATCAAGCAAATTCTCCAGCAACACAGGAACATAGCCCTGAGCTTCAATATACAGGCAGCTCAAGTTACTCCGAAACCATTGACATCTCATAACTCATTACTGGACATTTCATTGCACTCCAGAGAGAAGAAATCCAGCTCCAGCCACCAGAACTCCGACACAAACTTCCCTAACCAAGAAACCTTGACAAACCACTGATACGACTCCATCCACAGTGAGGAAACTCCATTATAAAGAGAACTCCACAAACTGCCAGAATACAGAAAGGCCACCCCTAATGCAGTAATATAACCAAGATGAAGAGACAGAGGAATACCCAGCAGGTAAAGGAACAGGGGAAATGCCCACTAAACCAAACAAAAGAGAAAGAGATAGGGAATCTACCTGATAAAGAATTCTGAATAATGATAGCAAAAATGATCCAAAATCTTGAAATCAAAATGGAATCACAGATAAATAGTCTGGAGACAAGGATGGAGAGGATGCAAGAAAGGTTTAACAAGGACCTAGAAGAAATAAAAAATAGTTAATATATAATGAATAATGCAATAAATGAGATCAGAAACACTCTGGAGACAACAAATAGACTAACGGAGGCAGAAGATAGGATTAGTGAAATAGAAGATAGAATGGTAGAAATAAATGAATCAGAGAGGAATAAAGAAAAACGAATTTTTAAAAATGAGGAAAATCTCAGAGACCTCCAGGACAATATGTAATGCTCCACCATTCGAATTATAGGAGTCCCAGAAGAAGAAGACAAAAAGAAAGACCATGAGAAAATACTTGAGGAGATAATAGTTGAAAACTTCCCTAAAATGGGGAAGGAAATAATCACCCACATCCAAGAAACCCAGAGAGTCCCAAACAGGATAAACTGAAGGAAAAACATCCCAAGACACATATTAATGAAATTAACAAAGATCAAACATAAAGAACAAATATTAAAAGCAGCAAGGGGAAAATAACAAATAACACACAAGGGGTTCCCATAAGGATAACAGCTGATCTTTCAGTAGAAACACTTCAGGCCAGGAGGGAATGGCAAGACATACTTAAAGTGATGAAAGAAAATAATCTACAGCCCAGATTACTGTACCCAGCAAGGATCTCATTCAAATATGAAGGAGAAATCAAAAGCTTTACAAACAAGAAAAACCTGACAGAATTCAGCACCACCAAACCAGCTCACCAACAATTACTAAAGGATATTCTCTAGACAGGAAACACAAAAAAGGTGTATAAACCCGAACCCAAAACAATGAAGTAAATGGCAACCGGTTCATACTTATAAGTAATTACCTTAAATGTAAATGGGTTGAATGCCCCAACCAAAAGGCAAAGACTGGCTGAATGGATATAAAAACAAGACCCCTATATATGTTATCTACAAGAGACCCACTTCAAAACAAGGGACACATACAGACTGAAAGTGAAGGGCTGGAAAAAGATATTCTATGCAAAAAGAGACCAAAAGAAAGCAAGAGTAGCTATACTCATATCAGATAAAATAGACTTTAAAACAAAGGCTGTGAAAAGAGACAAAGAAGGCCACTACATAATGATCAAAGGATCAATCCAAGAAGAAGATTTAACAATTATAAATATATATGCACCCAACTTAGGAGCACTGCAATATGTAAGACAAATGCTAACAAGTATGAAAGGGGAAATTAACAATAACACAATAATAGTGGGAGACTTTAATACCCCACTCACACCTATGGACAGATCAACTAATTAGAAAATTAACAAAGAAACACAAACTTTAAATGATACAATAGACCAGTTGGACCTAATTGATATCTATAGGACATTTCACCCCAAAACAATGAATTTCACCTTTTTCTCAAGTGCTCACGGAACCTTCTCCAGTATAGATCACATCCTCGTCCATAAATTTAGCCTTGATAAATTCAAAAAAACTGAAATCATTCCAAGCATCTTTTCTGACCATAATGCATTAAGATTAGTTCTCAATTACAGGAGAAAAACTGTTAAAAATTCCAACATATGGAAGCTGAATAACACGCTTCTGAATAACCAACGAATCACAGAAGAAATCAAAAAAGAAATCAAAATATGCATAGAAATGAATGAAAATGAAAACACAACAACCCAAAACCTGTGGGACACTATAAAAGCAGTGCTAAGGGGAAAGTTCATAGCAATACAGGCATACCTCAAGAAACAAGAAAAAAGTCAAATAGATAACCTAACTCTACACCTAAAGCAACTAGAAAAGGAAGAATTGGAGAACCCCAGAGTTAGTAGAAGGAAAGAAATCTTAAAAATTAGGGTAGAAATAAATGCAAAAGAAACTAAAGAGACCATAGCAAAAATCAACAAAGCAAAAAGCTGGTTCTTTGAAAGGGTAAATAAAACTAACAAACCATTAGCCAGATTCATAAAGAAACAAAGGGAGAAAAATCAAATCAATAAAATTAGAAATGAAAATGGAGAGATCACAACAGACAACACAGAAATACAAAGGATCATAAGAGACTACTATCAGCAATTATATGCCAATAAAATGGACAACGTGGAAGAAATGGACAAATTCTTAGAAAATTACAACTTTCCAAAACTGAACCAGGAAGAAATAGAAAATCTTAACAGACCCATCACAAGCACAGAAATTGAAACTGTAATCAGAAATCATCCAGCAAACAAAAGCCCAGGTCCAGACGGTTTCACGGCTGAATTCTGCCAAAAATTTAGAGAAGAGCTAACACCTGTCCTACTCAAACTCTTCCAGAAAATTGCAGAGGGAGGTAAACTTTCAAACTCATTTTATGAGGCCACCATCACCCTAATACTAAAACCTGACAAAGATGCCACAAGAAAAGAAAACTACAGGCCGATATCACTGATGAACATAGATGCAAAAATCCTCAACAAAATTCTAGCAATCAGAATCCAGTAACACATTAAAAAGATCATACACCATGACCAAGTGGGCTTTATCCCAGGGATGCAAGGATTCTTCAATATCCGCAAATCAATCAATGTAATTCACCACATTAACAAGTTGAAAAATAAAAGCTATATGATTATCTCAATAGATGCAGCAAAAGCCTTTGACAAAATTCAACATCCATTTATGATAAAAACTCTCCAGAAATCAGGAATTGAAGGAACATACCTCAACATAATAAAATTCAATTCTGGTTTCCTCGGTGTGTATGCCCAGCAGCAGGATTGCTGGGTCATAAGGCAGTTCTATTTGCAATTTTTTAAGGAATCTCCACACTGTTCTCCATAGTGGCTGTACTAGTTTGCATTCCCACCAACAGTGTAAGAGGGTTCCCTTTTCTCCACACCCTCTCCAGCATTTATTGCTTGTAGACTTTTGGATCACTGCCACTCTGACTGGTGTGAAATGGTACCTCATTGTGGTCTTGATTTGCATTTCTCTGATAATGAGTGATGTTGAGCATTTTTTCATGTGTTTGTTAGCCATCTGTATGTCTTCTTTGGAGAAATGTCTATTTAGTTCTTTGGCCCATTTTTTGATTGGGTTGTTTATTTTTCTGGAATTGAGCTGCATAAGTTGCTTGTATATTTTTGAGATTAGTTGTTTGTCAGTTGCTTCATTGCTATTATTTTCTCCCATTTTGAAGGCTGTCTTTAATTTAGCAACACCTTGCTTATACTTTCCTTTGTTGTGCAGAAGCTTTTAATTTTAATTAGATACCATTTGTTTATTTTTGCTTTTATTTCCAGTATTCTGGGAGGTGGATCATAGAGGATCCTGCTGTGATGTATGTCGGAGAGTGTTTTGCCTATGTTCTCCTCTAGGAGTTTTATAGTTTCTGGTCTTACATTTAGATCTTTAATCCATTTTGAGTTTATTAGAGTCACATAATAATTCCTTAGTTATGCCACATACTAGGGCTAAGAGTCACTCAATGCTGTTTGTAATATACTATTGTATTCTTCAGTTATGGGCTGATTTGTGATTCCTCAAAATTCATATTTTGAAACCTCAACTTCAGTATATCAGACTATGACCTTATTTGGAAATAGGATAATTAAAGAAGTGATTAAAATAAAATGTCTTTAAAGTGGACCTTAATCCAATCCTTATAAAAAGAGATTAAGACACACAGGGGGATACCAAGGAGATAGGAAAATCAAGAAAAGTTTGTGAGGAAATCTAGCAAGAAGGTTGTCATCTGTAAGACAAGGAGCGAAGACTCAGAGGACATGAAGGCCACAGGCAACATTGAAAATTATTTAGCAAAAATAATTTGGGAATAATAATTTATCTTGTATTTCTTTTAAATATTCAATTTTTCTACTCAGTTCACTTCAGTTCAGTCACTCAGTCATGTCCGACTCTCTGTGACCCCATGAATTGCAGCACGCAGGCTTTCCTGTCCATCACCAACCCTCAGAGTTCACCCAAACTCATGTCCGTCAAGTTGGTGATGTAATACAGCCATCTCATCTTCTGTCATCCCCTTCTCCTCCTGCCCCCAATCCCTTCCAGCATCATAGTCTTTTCCAATGAGTCAACTCTTCGCATGATGTGGCCAAAGTACTGGAGTTTCAGCTTCAGCATCAGTCCTTCCAAAGAACACCCAGGACTGATCTCTTTTAGAATGGACTGGTTGGATCTCCTTGCAGTCCAAGGGACTCTCAAGTCTTCTCCAACATTATAGTTCAAAAGCATCAATTCTTCTACATTGATGTAATTTGATTATGTGGTTTAGTTGATAAGTTGTGTCTGACTCTTGTCATCCCATGGACTGTAGCTTACCAGGGTCCTCTGTCCATGGGATTCTCCAGGTGAGAATACTGGAGTGGGTTGCCATTTCCTTCTACAGAATATCTTTCTGACACAGAAATTGAACCTGGGTCTTTTGCATTGCAGGCAGATTCTTGACTGAGCTATGAGAAAAATTCCTAATCTGATTATAATTTACACTATTCAGTTTAGTTCAGTTCAGTCGCTCAGTCGTGTCTGACTCTTTGCGACCCCATGAATCGCAGCATGCCAGGCCTTCCTGTCCATCACCATCTCCCAGAGTTCACCCAGACTCAGGTCTATCGAGTCCATGATGCCATCCAGCCATCTCATCCTCGGTCGTCCCCTTCTCCTCCTGCCCTCAATCCTTCCCAGCATCAGAGTCTTTTCCAATGAGTCAACTCTTCACATGAGGTGTCCAAAGTACTGGAGTTTCAGCTTTAGCATCATTCCTTCCAAAGAAATCCCAGGGTTGAGAATGGACTGGTTGGATCTCCTTGCAGTCCAAGGGACTCTCAAGAGTCTTCTCGAACACCACCGTTCAAAAGCATCAATTCTTCAGTGTTCAGCCTTCTTCACAGTCCAACTCTCACATCCATACATGACCACAGGAAAAACCGTAGCCTTGACTAGGCGGACCTTAGTCGGCAAAGTAATGTCTCTACTTTTGAATATACTATCTAGGTTGGTCATAACTTTCTTCCAAGGAGTAAGCATCTCTTAATTTCATGGCTGCGCTAACCATCTGCAGTGATTTTGGAGCCCCCCAAAATAAAGTCTGACACTGTTTCCTCTGTTTCCCCATCTATTTCCCATGAAGTGATGGGACCGGATGCCATGATCTTCATTTTCTGAATGTTGAGCTTTAAGCCAACTTTTTCACTCTCCTCTCATTTTCATCAAGAAGCTTTTTAGTTTCTCTTCACTTTCTGCCATAAGGGTGGTGTCATCTGCATATCTGAGGTTACTGATATTTCTCCCAGCAATCTTGATTCCAGCTTGTGTTTCTTCCAGTCCAGCGTTTCTCATGATGTTCTCTGCATATATGTTAAATAAGCAGGGTGACAATATACAGCCTTGACGTACTCCTTTTCCTATTTGGAACCAGTCTGATGTTTCATGTCCAGTTCTAACTGTTGCTTCCTGACCTGCATACAGATTTCTCAAGAGGCAGGTTAGGTGGTCTGGTATTCCCATCTCTTTCAGAATTTTCCAAGTTTATTGTGATCTACACAGTCAAAGGCTTTGGTGTAGTCAATAAAGCAGAATTAGATGCTTTCTGAAACTCTCTTGCTTTTTCCATGATCCAGCAGATGTTGGCAATTTGATATTTGGTTCCTCTGCCTTTCTTAAAACCAGCTTGAACATCAGGGAGTTCACGGTTCACGTATTGCTGAAGTCTGGCTTGGAGAATTTTGAGCATTACTTTACTAGCATGAGAGATGAGTGCAATTGTGCAGCAGTTTGAGCATTCTTTGGCATTGCCTTTCTTTGGAATTGGAATGAAAACTGACCTTTTCCAGTCCTGTGGCCATTGCTGTTTTCCAAACTTGCTGGCATATTGAGTGCAGCACTTTCACAGCGTCATCTTTCAGGATTTGAAACAGCTCAACTGGAATGCCATCACCTCCAATAGCTTTACACTATTAATGCACACTAAATTTTGTGCAATTGAATATTTTCTTTTGGCCTAATTTAATCAATTGGTACACATATGAAAGATCACTTCATATCTTGCACTCAGATGTAAGTTTTTCTAAATTTCTATGTATTTGTTTCCCTCATAGCCTTTATTTATTCATTTTTTAAACCCCTGAGGTAACTCTAAGGCAAATTTTGGTTATTGGTCTCAGTAGTAACCCAGAGAATTACCTAAGCATTCAGTGCACCTCTACTTAGTCACAGTAGAACTTAGCACTTGAACAAATATACAGAAAATCTATAGATTTTCTTAATGTGTATGAGTCCTAAGTCACTTCAGTTGTGTCTGACTCTTTATGATCCCATGGACTGTATCCTGCCAGGCTCCTCTGTCCATGGGATTCTCCTGGAAAGGATATTGGAGGGGGTTGCCATGCTGTTCTCCAGGGAATCTTTTCCACCCAGGGACTGAGCCCAGGTCTCTTAAATATTCTGCACTGGCAAGCAGGTCCTTTACTGCTTTTAGCACCTGAGAAGCCCAGATTTTCTGCACACATACCCTCTTATAGCTTAGTCTTTCTCTTTGCATGTATCAGTTTCTCCTATAGACTTCATTTCATAATGTGCCCTGAAAATTAAATAATCTATTTAATTCCAATATGACCTAAGAATTTGATTGGATTTGTGTGCAGCAATTTATATAATATTAATGGATACTTTTCAAAAGTAGCTAATTAACAACTGACCTTTAATTTTCTTTTTAAAGAAAGTAACAGAATTAAAAAAAAAAAAGAGAGAGAGAGAGATAGGAAAAAAAAATAAATAAATCTAAAACCTTTTTCTCCCCTCCTAACTGTGGTGTACATTTAATTAGCAGAAAGACATCCATTGGGAACATTTGGGAAGCTGTGTGATACATTCTGTTTCTGATTACCTTATACCCATAAAAACAGCTAAATAATTTAAATGCAATTCAATAAAATGCACTTTCAATGGGAAACTTAGAAGTTGGGTGATAGATTAAAAGCTTCCCATAATGTGAAGATTTTATAAGATACTGCTATGAAAATTTAGAGTAAAAGATTACATTTTGTTTCCTCTTTTATGTAGCCAGATCTCTTCATTTTGTGTTGTTTTCATAACAGCCCCGAATAAATATATACTACATTATTTAGGTACATTTTTACATTGTACAAAAGTTCAGTGTTATCATTCATTACAGTTAAAACACACAGAAAGTGTTGCCTTCTTTGTGATATCACCTTGCGAAAGTTTGATTCTATCTTTCCCAAGACCCTACCTACATGGGCCAACCTTTCACTTATCCACAAAAGATTAATGAGTTTGTTTTCTTTCAACCCACGATGAGAATATTTGGCCCCTCCTAGAATTGATTTCTCATGTTATTTAAAATATGTTGGTGGGCTATGTAATTCCCTCCTGGGAAGGGATTTGTCTCCGAAAAAAGTACTGAAACCATCTTCAGTAATTGGCCCCTTTGTTGCCAGGCAAAGCAGAGAGGCCAAGGACTAAATGGGCCATGAAAATTAATCTGCAACCTTCATCTAAAAACTGTGCCTTTAGAACAGCATTGAGGCTAGCTGGTCTGGCCGTGTGGGTGCAGGGGACTCTGCTGTAATAGTCTATTCTGTGGATAAATGAAACTTTTATTTATCTTCTGTGTGTGTGTGTGTGTGTGTGTGTGTGTGTGTGTTACTCAGTTGTGTCTGACTCTTTGTGACCCTCATGGTCTGTAGCCCATCAGGCTCCTGTGCCCATGGGATTCTCCAGGCAAGAATACTGGAGTGGGTTGCCATTTCCTTCTCCAGGGGATATACCTGACCCAGGGATTGAACCTGGGTCTCCCACATTGCAGGCAGACTGTTTCTCACTGAGCCACTAGGGAAGGTTTTATATATATTACATGATATCTAATAACATACCTATCTCATTGTTGCATTCTTTCATTTAATAATTACCTAAACTAATCAAAAGTCTAAACAGACCTCCATTTAGAGGTCCCTGGATTACCTGGATCAGTTTTAAGTCTCTGTTTAACATGCAGATTTATGATTCTGCTTTCTTAAGCACACTGCTTTGATGATGAGATTTAAGCTGCACAGCGTTTTCAAAAGCATTCTTCTTAGAAAGTAGCTCCATCTTGTGCACTTTAAGCACCTAAATCTTATAATCAAGTGTTGCTGAGAAAAAGATTGAGGGTTGAAAATCATTTCACAAGGAGCTGTCCCAGGAATATCATACTGGTCAATCCATTTGATTTCAGCCTCTGTTCATCACAGAGAGTCTTAAAGGAAATCCTATGATTGCTTTCATCTTGTTAATTGTTGTTAATAGGTCATTAACAGCTTATTAATTTGAGGAGGATTTTTCTTGAAAAAAAATCTTTAGGATGCAAAAACACGACTTCTAGTCTTGGGCTTACTGTGCAGTTTCCGTGGCCACTGGCAAGAAAGTTACTATGTGTTTCAGCTTCCTTAACTGTAAATTTAAACTTTGATAAAACACTTACCTAACTTGTGTTACATATCTAGTAAACTGGATTACTTAATATGTTTTAGTCTATTTTATGTTATTTAATTATGGTAAAAGTTCCTTAAAAATTAATGTGAGACTGCTACAAAATAATTTTGTAATAGTCTTTACAAAAATCAGATAGAATTATTATTTTCCTCTTCTCTGCTCTATCATTGCTAAACTTTGTCAGTTTTAAAGGAAACCTCAATTCTTTTTCCCATTGGTGTTTCTTAATTGTCATTTTAAGGTGTTTTATGCCTTAGAAGCAGAGGGGTTGCTAATTCATGGTATCACTTGCCCCATAGCTTGACAAAATAGGTTCATGTTACTGAGTGTTGAGGAGAGAAAAGTTGAACTACCAGAATACAATCATATTTATCTTCAAAATAGTCCTATAATATTTATCTGGGAAAATAGATACAAAGATATTCTTTGCCTTAAAAAGTTGCCATTTAAATAAAAAGTACTAACGGTGCAAAAATAGTCACAATATACAAATATTATAGTACAGAAAAATTTGGTAAGGAGAAAAGTGATAGTAGGCTAAGGCATTTGGTTAGTAGAAAACAAATTATTTTCCTGCATCCCAAATGATTACTTTATATAGTTGGATTAAATTTATGATGGCATTTGAAATATAAAGTCTCTCAGGACAATCAATATATTTTGTATTCTATGGACTGCTTTGTAACACAATAGCTTGTTCAATGAGTACTTTTGACATCGGCTATAAACTTATGCTGAAAATAATTATCTCACTTGAATTTAATTACTTTTTTTGATTTGTCTGTTTTTTTTTTAAAGAAACTACCCAGATATATTATGTTGACAAGAAAGAAGAAAAAAACAATTTAACTTTTACAATAATTATTTTGACTATTTTACTTTAAATCCAAAAGAAGAAAAAATGATAAAATTACAGTCATTCAGCCATGCTAAATGACTAATATGCCTCAAGAAAGTGAGACCCTGCTTAAGCCAAATTGGAAGATACTTTAAGTACACAGACATGTTCAATTGAGTCCATGAGATGCTTTATGACAGATCTACCCATCCACTTTTGGATGCTTTTTGAAGTGCAATTCATGATCCTTAAATTTATCTCTGAAAATGGAAAATAAACAGTTCAGCTATGGGCTTTGGATTTTCTCCTCAACATATAGATAATACCTTATAATTTGATTGATGAAAATGAATTTAGTGCTTTTCATTCAGATCTGAAAACACAGTGCTGTTTGCATTTTTCAAGGGTGTTTGACCTTGGGTTTATGGAAGAAAATAAGAGGGACTTCTTTCTTCTTAAAAAGGATCAAGGGGACTTTCTTTTTTTAATATGCTAATGAAAATGAAGAGTTTACTAGTATTACTAAATACTCTTTATCAGCCTTTTAATTAGTGACCCACTCAACTGCTCAAAATGATATTGACTGAAAGTGTTGTAGGAAGGGGAGCACCTTCCAGGGGCTGAAAGTGGGCTCTTGCCTAATGTTTGGAAGTGAACTGTCCAAGGAGACACATGTGCTGACAAAGTAATAGATTTTATTGGGAAGGGGAGCCCAGGCAGAGCAGAGGGTAAGGGAACCCAGGAGACCTGCTCTGCCACATGGCTTACAGTCTCAGGATTTATGGTAATAGGATTAGTTTCCCCTTGTCTTAGACCAATCATTTTGACTCAGAGTCCTGATGCATTGCTCATTCAAGATGGATGTCAGCAAGCATTCTTGGAGGTAGTTGGACATGATTTTGATCCTTACTGAACTCATCCAGTTGGTGGTGGTTTATTAGTTCCATGTTTCTTACCACCTGTCATAAAATAACTCATGCAAATAGTAACTGTGGTGTCTGGCCAGGGTGGATAGTTTCAGTGTTCAGTTCAGCTGAGTTCAGTCGCTCAGTCATGTCCGACTCTTTGCGACCCCATGAATCGCAGCACGCCAGGCCTTCCTGTCCATCACCAACTCCCAGAGTTCACTCAGACTCACGTCCATTGAGTCAGCGATGCCATGCAGCCATCTCATCCTCTGTCGTCCCCTTTTCCTCCTGCCCTCAATCCCTCCCAGCATCAGTCTTTTCCAGTGAGTCAACTCTTCCCATGAGGTGGCCAAAGTACTGGAGTTTCAACTTTAGTATCATTCCTTCCAAAGAACACCCAGGGCTGATCTCCTTCAGAATGGACTGGTTGCATCTCCCTGCAGTCCAAGGGACTCTCAAGAGTCTTCTCCAACACCACAGTTCAAAAGCATCAATTCTTCGTTGCTCAGCTTTCTTCACAGTCCAACTCTCACATCCATACATGACTAGTGGAAAAACCATAGCCTTGACTAGACGGACCTTTGTTGGTAAAATAATGTCTCTGCTTTTAAATATTCTATCTAGATCGGTCATAATTTTCCTTCCAAGGAGTAAGCATCTTTTAATTTCATGGTGGCAGTCACCATCTGCAGTGATTTTGGAGCCCAAAAAAATAAAATCTGACACTGTTTCCCCATCTATTTCCCATGAATTGATGGGACCAGATCAGTCAGTGTGCTTCCCCTAAAATAAAGGTATATTTACTGTTGTGTAAAATCCATCATAGTTGAACTCACTTTTATGCTTTTAAGTTTATGTTACATTTTTGGAATTAATTAAATAACAAAAGCATCTAAATCAAAATGATATCTTATTAAAGGAAATTTAGATTTAGAAAATACAATGGTATCTCTAGAGTAAATGTGGTTCTTCTTTTTACAGCTTTTTAAAAAAAATGTGTATTCATTTCCTTAATATTCTTTTACCACTATATTACAACTACCTTAAAAATCAGAACCACAGAACTTAACATGTACATTTAATGTGTCAAGTCCAAGTAAGTATATAATTATTTCAGATCAAAGCTGGCAACAAAAGTGTCAGTACTGTGGTTCATGCAAGTTGATTTTTCTATGAGGCAATGAACTAAGTTCCACTGCCCAAGTTTTCAATAAGTTTCTCAGCACAAAGGTGGCTTTTAATAGGAGGCAGCCTAAACAATTTGCTCCCAAACCAAAAGGAGAGTTTAGCTACCTAGTATACTGTCATCATTGCCATGCAATTGACCTTACAAATGCTTGCCAAAATGACCACTGTCTCTGAATATCGTTTGCTTGTTTTTTTGACTTTAACAAACTTTTTACCTGGTTAAATTTCATTCCATGCATTGTGCCATATCTCTGGCCTTAAAAAAAAAAAAAAAAAAAAAAAGATGTTCTTTTGGAAATGGATAAAACATGAGGCAGTACATATAGCCATAAATGTAATAAGTTTATAATTATAAAGCTCTGGATGGAAGAACAAACTTAGATTAACTATGATCTACTCTGGAGAGGTTTTAATTTCCAACCCCAGTGAGGAATAAGTGGTAACATAAAAAAAAATCTGAAATGGACATAATTTTGGATATTTATAAGAAAATTTCCACTTAGGAGCAGATGAGATGTATGATGGTGTTGCCATTTGCAGTCATTAGAATATGGATTAGCTCTCCTGCTTTTTTTCTCTCTGTCAATCTGAGTGATCACAGATATATTTGCTTCTCAGTTAAGTAAAGTAGCTAATTATCATATTGAAAATCTGATTCTCTGAAAAGACAATTGAGAAATCCATTTTAGAATTAAAGAGAGAGGTTTGTAAGGCAATATTCAGTTCAGTTCATTTCAGTCGCTCAGTCATGTCCGACTCTTTGCAGCCCCATGGACTGCAGCATGCCAGGCTTCCCTGTCCATCACTAATACCTGGAGTTTGCTCAAACTCATGTCCATCGAGTTGGTGATGCCATCCAACTATCTGATTTTCAGTCATTTCAGGATTGCAGGGGGTGGTGGGGTTATAACCTTTCCTTACAAATGTGTAGTATTTTATCTAAAACTTCCATCCACACCTACAACTATTCCAAATGCTTCCAATAGGCAATCACAAAGTTAGGAATACATGATGACAGATTTTTTTCTTCCTCCCTTTCTTTCCTCAAATGTCTTGCTTTTTCAATTCTCTTAAAGCATTCTACTCCAATAATCAATATCTTACAAGTCACTCATTGGTTTCTCTGCCCACATTTAGAGTACTAATTCAATTGATGTAGTGGTCAAATCCTATTCACTAAAGGCAAACTTCACTAAATGTGCATGGAAACAGGAAATTGCAGTTCTATTCTGGCAAAAATTTCCACCAAAGATGTTAAAGATTATTGATCTTAACTGATTATTTGCAAAAATAAGCAAGAATAGAGCATATTATCTTCCATTAAGAAGAGTACAGGGGCACAATAAGGATGCAGCGCTGTCAGTGTTCAATCAGTCTCAATAAAGGGAAGGTCCTTACAAGATCTTAAGGACACTAGGCAACCATCTTGTACTAATCAACAAAGAGCAACATTTCATGCTAATTCTCCTGGGTGTCTTACCTCTGGATGAACAAAATTAAGTTCCATTTAGCTGCTTGTTATGCTGCTGTTCATGAATTTCTGTTCTTTTTCTCCACCTCCTTTTCTATTTCTTCCTGTGTGTTCAGTTAATTGTTTAGCAATGACATTATTAAAACCTAAATTCTCACTTGCCCAGTAAACCAACAAGTTCTTAATTCTCAAAACACCTGGGATAAATGTTTCCTTCCCCACATTTCACTTCTGAGATTCATTCTCTGCTCTTTGCTTAGCTATAGAGCAACTATAACACTGAATGACTGGGGGTTGGGAAGGTGTTGGAGATCAAAACAAGCATAATTTGGTCCAAAATAACTTTTGATTTTCTTTATGGAATAGATATTTGATTGATTGACCAACTGTGTTATTTACATGCCCCCTGCATGTCCCCCTTATGTTAAGCTGCAAAACATAAGCTTCAAAGAAAACAGTTTTGTCTAAAGGAATAAAATCTTATAGGACAGGTAGTATCACCAATTTGATATGTAAACCATTATAGAAGATGCCAAGTGCATTTCATGGATTTGGCTGTATCAATCAATACTCAACAGATGGACAATAATACAGGTAGATTGTTAGAAGATCTTGGGGAGTTAAAATATTTGATAAGCAATCAGTCAAGTCAAGGATCTTTGTCATAACTTTTATTCATTACCAAATTCTAGGAAATGAAATAAGTTAACTCCAAGATGCCATTTACATCTATTTTCCATTACCTTATTATTTGGATTGTATGAACTCAAAAGAGGAAAGATAAGTAGAAAACAGAGAAAGTTTTGAGGATGAGAATACTTATATGTGGCATATGCACTTTGAGCTCCGCAAGATGAATTTGAAGTACTAGACTTCACAGGCTTACCAAAGATAACTGGGTGGTAAAAATACACTATCCTTTGGGTGATATGGACTTCCCAGGTGGCTCAGATTGTAAAGAATCTTCCCTCAAGGCAGGAGACCCAGGTTCAATTCCTGGGTGGAGAAGACCCCTGGAGAAAGGCATGGCAACCCACTCCAGTATTCTTGCCTTGAGAAAGCCATGGGCAAAGGAGCCTGGCAGGCTATAGTTCATGGGGTCGCACAGAGTCAGACACCAACTGAGCAACTAACACTTTTACTTTCGCTTTGGGTGGTACAGAATCTATCACTTAAAAATGCTATGTCTATAAATGCAGTAGTGTTGTTTAAGATCCATTTGGATAAAGAAATCAGTTACAGATGCTATTTAGCCATCTGTTGTGAATAATCCAAAACTATTCCCTCACTACTCCATACTAAGTTGCTTAGAATATGTTATGATAAATAGGTCTTAATGTCTTCCCAAGTTCTGTTTGGAGTATTGTGATCATAATACTATCGTGTAGCCCTCCCATTGTTTGTGAGCTTACAAAGGAGCATCCAGGGGAGATTTCTTGCACTTGGAGGTAGTGATTGTCCTAATAAATTATTGAGTTTTAGAATTGCCACCACCTCTAAGTATTCATTTGGCTTTGCCAAAATGAACGCAACGGGAAACACTGCAAAGAAAAAAGGACTTAACTATAGTCCTTCTACTGTAACTAACTAGCTAAGTGACATTTAGAAAAATCTTATATCTTATGGCCTTAGGATATTCCTGAAGACCAAGGATCTGGACTAAGATTATTAGATTATTAGATTCTAACCTCTTAGATTCTAAAATTTCGTTTTAAATTCGCTATGTCACTACTTTCCTATCTTGATTTCCATTTTCACCTATCCAATGGCAAATCAGGGTTTCTCTGATAGCTCAGTTGGTAAAAAATCTTTCTGCAATGTAGGAGACCTCAGTTCGATTCGTGGGTCAGGCAGATCCACTGGAGAAGGGAAAGGATATCCACTCCAGTATTCTGGCCTGTAGAATTCCCTGAACTGTATAGCCCATGGGGTCACAAAGAGTTGGACATGACAGAGTAACTTTCACTTAATAGTCAATCACTTTCTCTTCTTAAAATAAACAAAAAAAGGGAGGCTGTGTTGTGAAAGTGCTTTAGAAATATCAAAATTGGAATAAATAAATTAAATGTTAATAAAACATATCAGTAAGAAGTTCTTCAAACAGAAATGAATAAAATGAAAGTGAATTTTTATAAAAGGCTCACCTTCCTGTAACTTTAATAGCACATGCTTTTGTACTTTATTTTGTGATTTTTCTGTGAAAAATTGTCTTTATAATAAAAATCCCACTATTACATGGGAATAAAGTTGTTTTTGACATCTAGTTATCTTTTTTTCCTCATTAAAACTATTTGATAATTAACTAGTTATCTGAAGGACACAACTGCCTTTTCATATTTATTGGAAAGACACTTTGTGCTTTGCTGGGCCTATGCAGTTCCTACACAGATCCATTTGGGCTGAAGTCATTCAGAAGCATTATCTGTGATAACAGAAGCTTATTTTTCCGGGTGTGTTCTTCTCGGTGCAAAGGCCTATATATAAACTGTGCTATAGCCCATAATATGTTTGAACTTCACAATTTCCTGGGCCCAACTAGAATTTTGAATTAAATGATTAAATTGATAATTTTTGAAAGATTTGTACTTTGGTTTAAAAAAAAGTAGCAGGGACTAGAAATCAAAGAAGAACCATTGAATCACAGAACTTTGAACTTAGAAGGTACTTTCATGGTATTCTTACCTATTAATATCATTTTTAAGATGAAGAAAGTAAGACTTAAGGAAATATATGTAACCTGATTATCTTTTTCCCTGAGTCCTTTCCAAAGTACACAGAGTGCCTTTTCTTAGGGGGCTTAGAACACCTTTTCTTTCTAAGGCTTTCTTAGATTTTGTCATTCTGACAAAATCTCAAAGGTGAAATTGATAAAAGCTGATTTATATATTGAGGTATTTCTTTACTATGAATTTATCACCTTTTCTCTCTTTATTTTCCTATGATTCCATTAAGGTTAAAGACAATTTTGTAAACATGTCATTGTTGTTGTTGTTGTTGTTGAGTCCCTAAGTCGTATCCAATTCTTTGCAACCCCATGGACTGCAGCACACCAGGCCTCCCTGTCCCTTACCATCTCCCTGAGTTTTCCCAAATTCATGTCCATTGAATTGGTGATGCCATCCAACCGTCTCATCTTCTGCTGCCCTCTTCTCATTTTGCCTTCAATCTTTCCCAGCACCAGGGTCTTTTACAATGAGTCTGCTCTTTGCATCAGGTGGCCAAAGTATTACAGCTTGACTTCCCTTAGGATTCACTGGTTTAATCTCCTTGCTGTCCAAGGAACTCTCAGGAGTCTTCTCCAGCATCACAATTCTAAAGCATCACTTCTTCGGCACTCGGATTTCTTTATAGTCCAACTCTCACATCCATATATAACTACTGGAAAAATCATAGCTTTAACCAGATGGACCTTTGTTGGCAAAGTCATGCTTTTGCTTTTCAATAGACTGTTTATGTTTGTCATAGACTTCCTTCTAAGAATCAAGCACCTTCTGATTACATGGCTGCAGTCACAATCTGCAGTGATTTTGGAGCCCATTTATAAGCATCTTAGATAATAATTCTGTCCAGTATATCTACCCTTGGCAACTCATATTGTTTTCTAAGTATCTTTTATTGACCCAAAGAGGGCTTTGCCTGTATCAAGCATTTGAACTGTGATTCTTAACCATAGTTTTATGTTAAAATCACCTGAAGCACTTTAAAAATCCTGGTGCTTATCCTTCCTGCAGACCAACTTAGGTATCAGAATTTTATAAATCTCCCTTGATAAAAATAAAGTACAAAAAAAGATCGAGAGTCACTGCAATGTATCCCAATTTATTAAAAAATTATTCTACCTTTTGAGGAACAACATAGGGTTACTGTCTACCATGTATCTTACCTACAAAAACAAGTTTTCACTTACAAAACATTTCAAACTAATAGGCTGAGAATAGATTGAACATTCTTCTTATGCAATCCCTACATATTTTTTTAAGTGTTCATTTGCATTTATTTTATTCATTTATGAATTTAGCTGTTCTGGATCTTAATTGCAGCACATGGGATCTTTGATCTTACCTGCAGCATGTGGGACATATTTCCCAGGTTAGGGATTGAACCCTGGTCCCCTGCACTGGGAGAAGTCTTAGCCCCTGGACCACTAGGGAAGTCCTCTAATCCTTACATATTTTCAAACTGCCAAAACGGTTTTAACCCAAGTTATTTTGACCCAAGTCTGTATAGTAATACTGATCAGATCTGGGATAGTAGTTGATTTCAATGCAAAAAGAAAGATAACTCTAGAGTCTGCCTCCATATCACACATTTTCATGCTAATTAACCACCTATCAGTGTAACTTTGGGTCACTTCGACTCCCAAAGACTCAGAATTTTAATTTGTCCATTCATAACCTGAATATCATTGGGGAACATAGTTTGCTCTTGTTTATCAATATGCCCAAGCCAAATGGTACATTTTTGTTTGTGTTTAGTTCAAACCCTGCTGTCTCAGCATATGTCCCATAATCAAATGGTGCCCACACAGTCTCATAGGTAAATAGAAATCCCTGGGTGTTCGCTGCCCATGAAATCATTCACTTTAAGGTATTCATTTCCTGATCCATGAATCTCTAACAATGAGCAGGTTTGAGTTTATCAGCAGGCAGCCTTGCCAACGGGTCTGCAAGAATTACCAAATGGACCAGCAGACAATTCAGGAACACCTGCCTGATGCTTCTGTTGTTGGTTGCTTTCCCAAATCAACTATTTCAGAAGAGGAAGTATGAGCTACAGTTAGATCTCAAGATTTGACACGGTTGCTGAATTGTAATTGAAAGCCATATGCCTACTCAATTTGAGGGGAAAACTGTGTTTTACTGAGTTATAGATTGCTGGTTTTGCCCTAGTTTCCAGAGAGGTAGTAAACCATATTCACTATAACATGTCCATTAGTTTCTTTGAGAATCTCTGGATGGCTTTTAAGAGCTACTCTTTAAGTGTAACTGTCTCTCTCTTAAAGCAAAATTTAACATCTATTTTTGAAATTAACTGTTTAAACTAAATTATACCTAGAATCTTAAACTTGAGGGTTGACTCAAGGGACAGTTGGGCTAGACTTATACTAGAGATAAGAAATTCCAAGCAGGCAGCATATCAAAGTGGTATAAAGGAATGTTCTTTTATACCTATGTCTTTGGTCCACTGTAGTCCGTGTATCCAAAGAAAGGACTGCCTCCATGTAATAACTTAAGTCTAAGGTATAACTGCTTTCTAATTCTTGGAAATATAGATTGCCTAGCACACCTTCAACCACCACTCCCCAAACAAATTTAGTTGTGACCACATGTTTAGTGATGTCTCTGTGGAAGATGCAGTATTCAAATTGCAAATGTTTGCTTTCCAGTACTTCCCAAGGTTTTTTTTTTTTTTTTTGTTTTGTTTTGTTTTTGTTTTTGTTTTTGTTTTTAAAGGAGGTCATATGACCACTTCTAGACAGTGAAGTGAAAGAAATTGATGCATATCACTTCTGACCTAGACAGCTGAGAACAAGTTTGTGACCTCCATCACTCCCTACTTCTGCCACAGTAGTCTAGGAAGACACATGCTCTGGAAGGCAGAGTCACAGATGGAAGAGAACTCTCCGACCCACATCAGAGCGTGACCTGGGGGAGAGGAAATCTTGCTGTGTTATTGCCACTGTAAGTTTTGTATTATGTTAACTAATGTTAATTACCAGGATTATCACAATCTTCCTGTCTCAAGAAATAATATCAGCTATATAATTTATTATTTTAAAATTTTTGCTGAAAAAAAAATAGACATGTTTAATCCTCTAGCCAATGAAACTGGAGCCTCATGATGGGGCTCACCTTTTACTTCTTTTTAGTGTATAAAGCAGGGAGAAGAGTCAATATTTTCAAACAGCCTAACTGAAATCCAGAAAATATCACTGAATTCTTTGAATTCCACAGAGAGTATCAGACACACAGTAGATGCTCAATAAAAGTCCAAGGAGAAGATGGATAGATGGACAAAAAGTATTCACATCTCTAGGAAATCTCTAGTGAAACCAAATTTATTTTTCAAAGACTAAAAACCCCTAGACATTGAGTACTTGAGGGTTTCTTATTTCAAATACCCACTGCTTGTTGATTTGAAATAAATTCCAACAAGTAGAACTAACCCTAACAATTTTAGGTACAAAGACATCTTGAATCATTTAAAATCTTAACTATTTCACTTTGAATTCCTCTGGAACCCCCCATGATAAATTTTGAGATTAAAAATTTAAAAAAAAGGATAAGTTTTAGAGAACAGCATTTAAGGTACAAGGATGGAAGGTGAAGAAAGAACATGTGGGAGATCAGAGAATTTGGCCTTCAAATATTGATGTTTAATTTACTTCTACAAGTTCGATAAGTTAAACTCACTATATTCCAGGCTTCTCTTTTGTAAAGAGGAATAATGAAACTTTATTTGGAGGTTTGTGTAGAAATTAGACAAATAAGAATAAAATCGTTCGTCCTTAATAGGAAAATTACATAGTAAACATTACTATGTCTCTCTCATATCAGTTATAATGGGTAGTAGAACTTTAAGTTTTGTTGTATTTAATTTTGTTTTGTTATTTTTTCCCATACTATTGGTCAGAGCTGCTTTCTTAGGGGTTTCCCAGGTGGCTCATTGAATCTGCCTGCTGAGCAGGAGATCTGAGTTTGATCCCTGCATAAGGAAGACCACCTGGAAGAAAAAATAGCAACCCACTCCAATATTCTTACCTTAGAAATCCCATGGCAGAGGAGCCTGGTAAGCTACAGTCCATGGTGTTGCAGAATTGGACAAGACTTAGCAAATAAACAAGAACAGCTTTTGTTTTATTTTCTCCCAAATTGTCTACCTAGTACATTGGGAGAAAGTTCATCTTCTCGCTCTTCTACCTCCAACTCTAGCAGTGATAAAGAGAATTGTCTCTGTTACATTTATCCCAGAGATGGCACACTTAGTAATAAAGAAATTATCTCTTTTCAATGATCATGTCCAGAAATGCAATCTTTCATCATTTTCACATGGAATTGTATCTACCATTGGACAACTGTAACTCAGTATTGCCTGGATTAGATCATCTTTGACTACTTAGTGAAGTTATGCTACAATTTTGTCCAAATTTAAATGAACTTGAGAATTCTCTCAACTATGGAAGAATTTAGTAAATACAAAGGATTGGACAAAGAATCTGATTCGTGTTCAACAGTCCATCAACCAGATACGTCTGCCATCTTAATTTCCAGGTGGCAATGGCTAATGTCTCCCAAAACTTTGGAAAGAGCCTTTATGCTGACAATGCTAATAGAGATAGCTGAGAAAGCATGCATTTTTATGAAAAGGATGTGGTCTCTAGCTGTTTCCAAAATCATATATTTTCAAAGTGCCAGAATGCTTGATTTCTTGAAAAGATGGAGAGAGGACTCTCATGCCTGACTCTACAAAAAAATTAACCATCTTTTCTGGGAAATTGTTGTTGGTAGAAGAGTCTCAGAGTCCACCAATAAGATAACTAACAGTTTTTAGCCTTCTCCCTCTACTGATCCAATATCCATTGGATTATTTAAAAAACAAGAGAGTTCCAGGGAAACATTTACTTCTGCTTTATTGACTATGCCAAAGTCTTTGCGTGGATCACAACAAACTGTGGAAATTTCTTAAAGAGTTGGGAATACTAGACTGCCTAACTGCCTCCTGAGAAATCTGTATGCAGGTCAAGAAGCAACAGTTAGAACTGGACATGGAACAACAGATTGGTTCCAAATTGAGAAAGGACTACATCAAGGCTGTATATTCTCACTCTTCTTATTTAACTAATACATAAAGTACATTATGTGAAATGTTGAACTGGATGAAGTACAAGCTGGAATAAATACTGCTGGAAGAAATATCAATAACCTCAGATATACAGATGATACCACCCTTATGGCAGAAAGTGAAGAGAAACTCAAGAGCTTCTTTATGAAAGTGAAAGAGGAGAGTGCAAAATTTGGCTTAAAACTCAACATTCAAAAAATGAAGAACCTAGCATCTGGTTCCATCACTTCATGGCAAATAGATGGTGAAACAACAGAAACCATGACAGATTTTATTTTCTTGGGCTCCAAAATTACTGTAGTTGGTGATTGTAGCCATGAAATTAAAAGACACTCGTTTCTTTGAAGAAAAGCTATGACAAACCTAGACAGAATATTAAAAAGCAGGAACATTTCTTTGCCAGCAAACGTCCATAGCGTCAAACCTATGGTTTTTCCAGTAGTCACATATGGATGTGAGAGTCGGACCATAAAGAAAGCTGAGTGCCAAAAAATTGATGCTTTTGAACTGTGGTGTTGGAGAATTCTCTTGAGAGTCCTTTAGACTGCAAAGAGATCAACCCAGTCAATCCTAAAGGAAATCAGTCCTGAATATTCATTGGAAGGACTGATGCTGAAGCTGAAGCTCCAATACTTCGGTCACCTGATGCAAAGAATTGACTCATTGTAAAAAAAACCCTGATGCTTGGAAAGATTGAACACAAGAGGAGAAGGGGGCAACAGAGGATGAGATGGTTGGATGGCATCACTGACTCAATGGACATGAGTTTGAGCGAGCTCCAGTAGCTGGTGTTGGACAGGGAAGCATGGTGTGCTGCAGTCCATGGGGCTGCAAACAGTTGGACACGACTGAGCAACTAAACTGACTAATACCACTCTGGATCCAAGACTTGATCTTTTGCATCAGGGTAGTCAGCTGAGGGACAAAAGGAAGTTGAAATCCAGCTGCTGCCTTCTAACAAGTGGTGAGCCTGTGATCACAGGTCCTCCATCTGGAAGGGTGAAATTCACTTGCAAAAAGCCCCATGCAGGCTACCAATGGTTGATAATCTTGCTCAGCAGGTAGAAATGCTTTTGTTTAGGTGCCTTGTGTCAGGCTTAGTAATGTTTACTAGATAATTGTTCTGAGAGAAAAGAAGGAAGTTACAATACACATGAAGCATGACTGAGCTAGAATTTTCAGTAAATAGTTAAAGGATACCAGTATCTGCAGAAAGCAGAGGTGTAATTTTATAGGACAAGGCATTCTCTCCTACATACTTCATTCTCTTGGAATTCAAATAGTTCCATTTTAAGTAATTAGCAAAGTTTATAGCAAACTGTCCAATAGGCCTTCCAATCTTTTCCTGAAAAGATCAGTGAAAAGTTTTCCACATCTAGATAATTTTCAAAGCTTGTATTGAAAAATGTCTACTAAATCCTTCAGCCTTTTCCTTGCAAAATTAATTAGTTTTGCTTTTCTCTCAGAGATATATTACACATAGTCAAGACCTTTATTTTTTATTGGAAATATTTCTAAACATTATTTACACAGACAAATACAGATTTTGTGCATTCCTTTTCTTCCCTAAAAATGTTTTATATATTATATGATTTTTGATAAAATTACTTAGTTAAAGCTGAGATTATGTATATTTATTTCTCAGTATCCCTGCTACCATTTTGATATGCTAGAGCCCAAAATATAAAGCATTGCACTTTTAAAAAATCTTTCCCTAATCTATTTTTATTTTAAAGAATACACTCTATGCTTGCTATTCTGTTTTGCAAAGTGGGTCACATGCTTTTACCCCAAACAATTTTCAGAAATTTTCTTACCTATGAAGTAGAATTTTGAAACATAGACTTGAGAGTTTTGATGTGAACACTTGTTATTTTTTAATCCCCAAATGCAACCTTGCTTTATATGAAATTTTATAACAACTGTATTTCTCACAGACAGAATGTGTTTAAAGATTTAAAAATGTTTTTTTTTTTTAAAACAGATCAGGAAAACTGTTAGTGAAATCTATAATTATTATGGTTTATTGAATGAACTGCTTGCACTTTCTTATCTTCATTTTATTTTAAAATAGTTTTAGATTATTTTTTTTAAGAAATAGATATGGAAACCTAAAAGCAGGTTCAGATTCATTTTCCCTTCTAGAACTATTTGTCTAAAACTTGCTATAAAATACAATACAAAATGCATTATAGCAAAAACAACTCATTTACAATTTTTCCCATTAAATCCCGATCACCTGTCACAGTTCTTTTCTTCCTTCTATTTCTTAGAATATAATATTTAATTAATAAGCATGCGTTTGGGTCTTATTTTATACTTAGACTTAGTTTCTCTCTTTCTTACTTCTCTAAACACCTATCCATCTAGATATGACAGATGGATCACATTCTTAAACACTAAAATTAGTAATACTTGGTGTAAATAGTTTAATATGACCTCCTCAGAACCTAGATAGTGGGAGAGGATAAAGAGTGATGTTTTTCTACTCTTTAGATTTAATAAAGAGAGTCTAGAAGTAGACAAGTTTCAAAACGAATAACCTGAGGATATTTTCAGATTCAATTTATAGTCGCAACATATTCAGACAAGTTAGAGGTTATTCTAACATGTGGATACTTTGGTGAACTGAACCTCAAAAACTCGAGAGCTCTGCCCATCTATAAGGTAGTCTCCCTAGGACATTTTATCTTTAACTGTTATCTCTTTGAAGTCACATACTTGATTTTTCTAAATTTGGAGAAACACCCTAAAGTTGAACTGTTCCCCTTACATTTCCCCAGTGAAAAGTCAATTATTAATGTAGCTCTTGAAGACTATTTTTGATGTTTTAAAAACTTTCAAGGAAAAGAGAAAACAAGCAAACAAATTGAAAGTTTCCACCCTCATTGAGATGGATATCTTCATAATTAACAGAACAAATCTCAGTTTCTTTCTACTAATGTTTTGAATTAAATCTGCGTTTTTGTGGAATGTATCCAAATATATTTGCTATAAGAGATGTCTCTACCATTTCAGAATACCTTGAAGTTTTGTACATGTAGCATCTATTTACATATTGTGTCTTTATAATCTAACTGAAATACAATTTGATTGCATCAAATCTCTATGTTTTCTTGAATAAAAGACTATATATTGTTTTAATCACCATCATAAACAAAATGGTGAATATTGAAATGGAATTTTACTAGTTTTAAAAACTTCTCAAGATTGTCTTCACTTTTCAGAACTTCAAGACTCAGAAAGAGCAGGAGCCAAAAATAAACAAAAACAAAAATTAAAAATATTGAAGTTCCTGACCTGGCCCATATACCAAGTTGTTAATATATTAAATAATTACTTCATGTGTTAGAGTGACTCAATTGTGTCCAACTCTTTGTCATCCTCATGGACGGTAGTCTACCAGAATCTTCTGTCCTTTGGATACTCCAGGCAAAAATACTGGAATGGTTGATCATTTCCTCCTCTGGGAGACCATCCAGACCCAGGGATCAAAACTGGGTCTCCACCATCGCAGGCAAATTCTTTACCATCTGAACCCCCAGGAAAACCCCAGGATATCTACTTAAGGGAATTATAAATCTCCATTGCTCAGCCACCAGGAGGAGCAATCCTAGCCCAAGACGAGGGGCTGTGGCCGGGAAGAGCAACCCCACGTCCAAGGACAGGTGGCTGTGCAGGCACAGGGGGGCCTAGAGGAGCCATCCCACATTGAAGGTCAGGAAGGGCAGAGGGAGGAGATAACCCCCGTCCAAGGTAAGGAGCAGCGGCTGTGCTTTGCTGGAGCAGCCGTGAAGAGATAACCCAGGCCCAAGGTAAGAGAAACCCAAGTAAAATGGTAGGTGTTGCAAGAGGGCATCAGAGGGCAGACACACTGAAACCATACTCACAGAAAACTGGTCAATCTAATCACACTAGGACCACAGCCTTGTTTAACTCAATGACACTAAGCCATGCCCATGGGGCAATCCAAGACGGGCGGGCTATGGTGGAGAGGTCTGATAGAATGTGGTCCATTGGAGAAGGGAATGGCAAACCACTTCAGTATTCTTGCCTTGAGAACCCCATGAACAGTATGAAAAGGCAAAACAATAGGATACTGAAAGAGGTACTCCCCAGGTCAGTGGGTGCCCAATATGCTACTGGAGGTCAGTGGAGAAAGAACTCCAAAAGAATGAAGGGATGGAGCCAAAACAAAAACGATACCCAGCCGTGGATGTGACTGGTGATAGAAGCAAGGTCTGATGCTGTAAAGAGCAATATTGCATAGGAACCTGGAATGTCAGGTCCGTGAATCAAGGCAAATTGGAAGTGATCAAACAAGAGACGGCAAGAGTGAACGTCGACGTTCTAGGAATCAGCGAACTAAAACGGACTGGAATGGGTAAATTTAACTCAGATGACCATTGGATCTACTACTGCGGGCAGGAATCCCTCAGAAGAAATGGAGTAACCATCATGGTCAACAAAAGAGTCCAAAATGCAGTACTTGGATACAATCTCAAAAATGACAGAATGATCTCTGTTCGTTTCCAAGGCAAACCATCCAATATCACGGTAATCCAAGTCTATGCCCCAACCAGTAATGCTGAAGAAGCTGAAGGTGAACAGTTCTATAAGACCTACAAGACCTTTTAGAACTAACACCCCCAAAAATGTGCTTTTCATTATAGGGGACTGGAATGCAAAAGAAGGAAGTCAAGAAACACCTGGAGTAACAGGTAAATTTGGCCTTGGAATGCGGAATGAAGCAGAGCAAAGACTAATAGAGTTTTGCCAAGAAAATGCACTGGTCATGGCAAACACCCTCTTCCAACAACACAAGAGAATACTCTACACATGGACATCACCAGATGGTCAACACCAAAATCAGACTGGTTATATTCTCTGCAGCAAAAGACGGAGAAGCTCTATACAATCAACAAAAACAAGACCAGGATCTGACTGTGGCTCAGATCTGAACTCCTTATTACCAAATTCAGACTTAAATTGAAGAAAGTAGGGAAAACCACTAGACCATTCAGTTATAACCTAAATCAAATCCCTTATGATTATACAGTGGAAGTGAGAAATAGATTTAAGGGCCTAGATCTGATAGACAGAGTGCCTGATGAACTATGGAATGAGCTTCGTGACATTGTATAGGAGACAGGGATCAAGACCATCCCCATGGAAAAGAAATGCAAAAAACAAAACAGCTGTCTGGGGAGGCCTTACAAACAGCTGTAAAAAGAAGAGAGGCAAAAAGCAAAGGAGAAAAGGAAAGATATCAGCATTTGAATGCAGAGTTCCAGAGAATATCAAGAAGAGATAAGAAAGTATTCTTCAACGATCAATGCAAAGAAATAGAGGAAAAGAAGAGAATGGGAAAGACTAGAGATCTCTTCAAGAAAATTAGAGCTGCAAAAAGAACATTTCATGCAAAGATGGGCTCGATAAAGGACAGAAACGGTATGGACCTAACAGAAGCAGAAGATATTAAGAAGAAGTGGCAAGAATACACAGAAGAACTGGACAGAAAAGATCTTCACGACTCAGATAATCATGATGGTGTGATCACTCATCTAGAGCCAGACATCCTGGAATGTGAAGTCAAGTGGGCCTTAGAAAGCATCACTACAAACTAAGCTAGTGGAGGTGATGGAATACCAGTTGAGCTGCTTCAAATCCTGAAACATGATACTGTGAAAGTGCTTCACTCAATATGCCAGCAAATTTGGAAAACTCAGCAGGGGCCACAGGACTGGAAAAGGTCAGTGTTCATTCCAATCCCAAAGAAAGGCAATGCCAAAGAATGCTAAACCTACTGCACAATTGCACTCATTTCACATGCTAGTAAAGTAATGCTCAAAATTCTCCAAGCCAGGCTTTAGCAATACGTGAACTGTGAACTTCCTGATGTTCAAGCTGGTTTTAGAAAAGAGGAACCAGAGATCAAATTGCCAACATCCACTGGATCATGGAAAAAGCAAGCGAGTTCCAGAAAAACATCTGTTTCTGCTTTATTGACTATGCCAAAGCCTTTGACTGTGTGGATCACAATAAACTGTGGAAAATTCTGAAAGACATGGGAATACCAGACCACCTGACTTGCCTGTTGAGAAATCTGTATGCAGGCCAGGAAGCAACAGTAAGAACTGGACATGGAACAACAGACTGGTTCCAAATAGGAAAAGGAGTACGTCAGGCTGTGTATTGTCATGCTGCTTATTTAAATTATATGCAGAGCACATCATGAGAAATGCTGGACTGGAAGAAACACAAGCTGGAATCAAGATTGCTGGGAGAAATAACAGTAACCTCATATATGCAGATGACACCACTCTTATGGCAGAAAGTGAGGAGGAACTAAAAAGCCTCTTGATAAATGTGAAAGAGGAGAGCGAAAATTTTGGCTTAAAGCTCAACATTCAGAAAACGAAGATCTTGGCATCTGGTCCCATCACTTCATGGGAAATAGATGCGGAAGCATTGGAAACCTGTCAGACTTTATTTTTGGGGGCTCCAAAATCACTGCAGATTGTTAGTGCTGCCATGAAATTAAAAGATGCTTACTCCTTGGAAGAAAAGTTATGAGCAGCCTAGATATCATATTCAAAAGCAGAGACATTATTTTGCCGACTAAGGTCTGTCTAGTCAAGGCTATGGTTTTTCCAGTAGTCATGTATGGATGTGAGAGTTGGACTGTGAAGAAGGCTGAGCGCCGAAGAATTGATGCTTTTGAACTTTGGTGTTGGAGAAGACTCTTGAGAGTCCTGAACTGAATTGAACAACCAAGATGGCCCAAGTTTCATTTGCTATCTGAGTTGTTGAATATATATAGTAGTATCACAAGTCTTAGGATATTGAGGCTTTCTTTGCCTCCAGCAGAGAGCATATTCATCTCAAATAGCATCAGGTTAGCATCTAAGTAGAGAAGCAGAAGTTCCTTAGTACCTAAAATAGAATTTAATTCAATGAATTTATTACGCGTGTTAAATCAGAAACAAGCTTCATAGGCTGGAGCAAGAAAGCGAGAAAATACATTTCAGTTCAGTTCGGTCACTCAGTCGTCTCCAACTCTTTGTGAGCCATGAATCACAGCACTCCAGGACTCCCTGTCTATCACCAACACCGGGAATTCACTCAGACTCGAGTCCGTTGAGTCAGTGATGCCATCCAGCCATCTCATCCTCGGTCGTCCCCTTCTCCTCCTGCCCCCAATCCCTCCCAGCATCAAAGTCTTTTCCAATGAGTCTACACTTTGCATGAGGTGGCCAAAATATTGGAGTTTCAGCATTAGCATCATTCCTTCCAAAGAAATCCCAGGGTTGATCTCCTTCAGAATGGACTGGTTGATCTCCTTGCAGTCCAAGGGTCTCTCAAGAGTCTTCAACACCACAGTTGAAAAGCATCAGTTCTTCGGTGCTCAGCTTTCTTCACAGTCCAACTCTCACATGCATACATGACCACTGGAAAAACCATAGCCTTGACTAGATGGACCTTTGTTGGCAAAGTAATGTCTCTGCTTTTCAACATGCTATCTATGTTGGTCATAACTTTTCTTTGAAAAATAAAAGAGAACAATACACCTGAGAATTAGCCAGCCCAGGACTTTTACAAACATGTGACTCAATGGAGCTCTAGGCTTCAGATAACAGAGTGTGGGTTTTAGGTTGGCTCAGTTCTATCCTTAAAGAGGTTCCTTCTTTTTCTATCAACCAGGGTTAAGAAGGGAGAGGGGAGTATCCAAGCTATAATCTCAATCTCTTTCTTGAAAAAGCACACATGAGAAAAACACTTATTCCTAGTAAAAGTAGTGCACTTGATTAGTAAACTCGGTTGCTCAGAAGAGACAGCCTAACCTCTCTTTCCAAAAGGTTCTCCCCACCGGTGATCCCTGGGCACACTACCCCCACTATGTTTCAGCCACTTTCAGCCATTTTCACTGATGCATTTACACAGAATCTGCATCGTATTTTATACAAATTCAATTTCCCTTAGTGTTATCCTATTCAGAAGACAAGTCTGGTTATAACTGAACTCCAATTATGGTTAGAAGTAAAAAACCTGTGCCACTTACAACTCAAGAAAGACAGAACATTCCTATGACAGTTGTAAATGTCTTGATACATTATAGGTCCTTTAAGAAGCTCATATTTTATGTAGAGAGAGGTAATGTTACTTCCTTCACACTCCAATCAGACAATTGGCAGTGGCCCTTTCAAAAGAACTGTTTTAGTTCATATGACTACAGCAAAAACATCATAGGCTGGGTGGCTTTTGAACAATAGAAACTTATTTCTCATAGAATTGAAAACTGGAATGTTCAAGAGCAAGGTGGTGACATATTCAATGTCTCGTGAGTATGTACTTCCCAAACTGCAAATGGCCTTTTCACTATGTCCTCACGTAGTGGGAGGAGTTCAGTTCAGTTCAGCTCAGTCACTCAGTTGTGTCCAACTCTGAGACGCCATGGACCACAACACACCAGACCTCACTGTCCATCACCAGCTCCTGGAGTTTACTCAAACTCATGTCCATTGAGTCAGTGATGCCATCCAACCATCTCATCCTCTGTCATCTGCTTTTCCTCTGGCCTTCAATCTTTCCTATCATCAGGGTCTTTGCCAATGAATCAGTTTTTCACATCAGGTGGCCAAATTTTTGGAGCTTCAGCTTCAACATCTGTCTTTCCAATGAATATTCAGGACTGGTTGCCTTTAGGATGGACTGGTTTGATCTCCTTGCTGTCCAAGGGACTCTCAAGAGTCTTCTAAACACCACAGTTCAAAAGCATCAATTCTTCAGCACTCAGCTTTCTTTATGATCCAACTCTTACATACATATGTGACTAATGGAAAAACCATAGCCTTGAATAGATGGACTTTTGTTGGCAAAGTAATGTCTGCTATTTAACATGGTGTCTAGGTTGGTGATGACTTTTCTTCCAAGGAGCAAGTGTATTTTAATTTCATGGCTGCAGTCATCATCTGCACTGAATTTGGAGCCCCGCAAAATAAAGTCTGTCACTGTTTCCACTGTTTCCCCATCTATTTGCCATTAAATGAAGGGACCACATGCCATGAGCTTAGTTTTCTGAATGTTGAGCTTTAAGCCAGATTTTTCACTCTCTTCTTTCACTTTCATTAAGTGGCTCTTTAGTTCTTCTCCATTTTCTGACATAAGGGTGGTATCTTCTGCATATCTGAGGTATTGATATTTCTCCCAACAATCTTGATTCCAGCTTGTGCTTCAGCCAGCCCAGCATTTTTCATGATGTACTCTGCATATAAGTTAAATAACCAGGATGACAATATACAGCCTTGATGTATTCCTTTCCCATTTGGAACCAGTTCATTGTTCAAGGTCCAGTTCTAACTGTTGCTTTCTGACCTCCATACATATTTCTCAAGAGGCAGGTCAAGTGGTCTGGTATTCCCATCTCCTGAAGAATTTCCCACAGTTTGTTGTGATCCACACAGTCAAAGGCTTTGGCGT
This sequence comes from Capra hircus, assembly GCF_001704415.2. Classification (NCBI taxonomy): domain Eukaryota; kingdom Metazoa; phylum Chordata; class Mammalia; order Artiodactyla; family Bovidae; genus Capra; species Capra hircus. Next base: position 16,008,350 of record NC_030831.1, on the reverse strand, counting down.
AGTCAATAAAGCAGAAGCAGAAGTTTTTCTGGATGTCCCTTCTTGTTTCGATGATACAGTGAATGTTGGCAATTTCATCTCTGGTTCCTCTGTCTTTTCAAAATCTAGCTTGAACATCTGTAATCCACAGTTCACATACTGTTGAAGCCTGGCTTGGGGAATTTTGAGCATTACTTTATTAGCGTGTGAGATGAATGCAGTTCTATGGTAGTTTGAGCATTCTTTGGCACTGCCTTTCTTTGGGATTGGAATGAAAACACCTTTTCCAGTCCTGTGGCCACTGCTGAGTTTTCCAAATTTGCTGGCGTATTGAGTGCAGTACTTTCACAGCATTATCTTTTAAGATCTGAAATAGCTCAACTGGAATTCCATCACCTCCACTGCCTTCGTTCATAGTGATGCTTCCTAAAGAGGAGTAGGATTGCTCTTTAATAAGGGTGTTATTTCCATTCACAAATGTTCTACCACCAAGACAGTTACCTCCCAAAATCTCCATCTTCTAAGACCGTCATATTGAGGGTTAGGATTCCAACATATGAACTTTGGTGGGAGACAAACACACATTACAGTAAACTAGCTGATCATGGTGGAGAAGTCAATGGTACCCCACTCCAGTACTCTTGCCTGGAAAATCCCATGGACGGAGGAGCCTGGTAGGTTGCAGTCCATGGGGTCGCGAAAAGTCGGACACGACTGAGCGACTTCACTTTCAATTTTCACTTTCACGCATTGGAGAAGGAAATGGTAACCCACTCCAATGTTCTTGCCTGGAGAATCCCAGGGACGGGGGAGCCTGGTGGGCTGCCATCTATGGGGTCACACAGAGTCGGACACGACGGAAGTGACTTAGCAGCAGCAGCAGCAGCAGCAGCCTATCATGGAGTTTTTTTATAAAGGAGTTTTGAAACATGGTTGTTTTATTATGTTTGTTAGTTTTAAGCATACAGTGGAGTGATTCAGTTTTTGCATATTTGAGTATAGTTTCCCATTCTATACAGTAGGTAAGTCTTCATTGGTTTTCTATTTTATATATAGCAGGTATCATGGAGATTTGAGAGCTACAATCTCTTGGACAGGGCTCAGGCACCCGCCCAGGTTTTTTCACTCAGAGCTTTCAGCAGAGAATAGTATCAGCTTGCACCTATGGCCATGAAGCTTTCACCCTGTACAACTCTAATGTGCTATTCGGTGGTGTTGATAGTGCCCCAGGAATTGTAAATCAGGGTGATCCTACCCATGTACATAGCAAGTGTTAAATAAATACTTATTAAATGATGACTTTTGAGGTTAACAAAGCCTTATGATATAGAACAGGACAAATATCATTATATGGAAATATATTTTATAGAGAAATGGATATTGGTAAATTATCTTAAGAATTTTTCTGGTTAAAAAAAGCATTTTACTTGAATAATAATAAGATATGAAATTGCCAGAGGAATGCTCTTAATGAATTAGGATCCACATACTCTACTCAATTAAATTATAGAAAAAGGCATGTTGAACATAATGAAGCATCATCTAATTAGAAAGTTCAAAAAGGTTTTTGAAAATCAGGGCTATCATGGAACCTTTTGCCTCAGGATACTGTCATCACAAGTGTCCTTTCTGCCCAAAATGATCATTAGTTTTTTCCCTAATTGCAGAGATGTGAGTATGTTAGACAGTTCTTTCCTGTTCTCTCAAACAGAAGCAGAATTTCTTTTCATTTCTTTATTCTTTGCTTGCTTATGCAATATAAGCGGGCATTGATACTATGTGTTCTTATCACATTTGTGTAATCTTGTATTGTTTATCTATCTAGGCTTTGGTCACTTTTTTCTTTCTTTTTTTTTTTTTTTTTTTTGTCACACCCTGCAGCTTATGAGGTCTTAGTTCCCCATCCAAGAATCTAAAGTGCTATTGGCATTGAAAGTGTGGGGTCATACCCACTGGATTCTTCAGGGAATTCTCTTTTGTTCATTTCTTACATATGATTGCTGCCCTTTGAGAGTCCAGCCTCCACTGAATCCACTTTTATCTTGCTTTCTTATTCTTTTACCACCCCATTCACTGAGCCCAGGCTGAGCACAGTGGTGTGGAAACCTATTTGTATGGACTTGCAGATAGAGGTGTGTGAGGCATTTGTGCTGCTGCCGCAGAGATATCAACTCTGAGTGGCCAAGAGAAGTCATGGATCATACATCATGTATTATTAGACAACATATATGTAAGTGACAGCCTTATGTAAGATATGGCCCTTAGCCTTGGAAGGAACAGATACAAGTGTATACATTCTGAATATGTACTCTCTAATCTGTCAATATAATAATTGACAGTGAAATAATTGTCAAACTGCCTGGATAAATCTGTACTCTGAGCACCTCACCCTCTGATTTTAACAGTACTACATGGGAAGTCAACCTATAATCAAAAACTTAATTAGTGAATAGAAGAGCAGAAAATGTCAATATTCCTGACATGAGGAAGAGTATGTCACACTGTTGAGCCAGGTTACTCTCCATCACAAGTGAATTTAGATGAACATTTCTAGTTAGCCCCTCCTTTACCTAAGACTCTATTGCTGACTGTTTCTTTCTCTCACTCTCTCTCTCTCTTTTTTTTTTCTTTTTTGGTTGAATTAATCTGCATCTGTCTATTTTCCTGGCCAGACTAGCTCTAGACTCATTCCAGTTCTTTAATATGTCTATGCATTAATTATGCTTCCCAGGTAACTCCAAAAGTAAAGAATTTACATGTAATTTGGGAGATCTGGGTTCAATCCCTGGGTAGGGAAAATCCCCTGGAGAAAGAAATGGCAACCTACTCTAGTATTCTTGCTTGAAGAATTACATGGGCAGAGGAGTCTGATGGGCTACAGGGCTACAGTCTATGGGATTGAAAAGACCTGTACACAACTGAGCAACTAACACACACGTTGACTGTGCATTATGTACTTATTTCATAGCTTAGGACCTGGAGGCCAATTTTACTTTCCTTGTTTTTAAGTTCTTGGGACAGTCAAATATTTCTGCAATAACGTACTGATTTTTGTTTGGGAACTAAAAGCAGCGCAGAAAGATATATTAGTAAATTCGCATTTTCTTTTAAAAAGGAAGCTTCTACAATAGAACTGACATAGGTAAATTACCAAGGAGATATTCATTTGCAAATACAAGTCCAATAACAAAGTAGAGGAACACTTAGGTGAAATTTAGCTTATTTAAATTCTCAGTTCAGTCTCTCAATCGTGTCCACCTCTTTGGGACTCCTTGGACTCCAGCACGCCAGGCTTCCCTGTCCATCACCAACTCCCAGAGTTTACACAAACTCATTTCCATTGAGTTGGTGATTCCATCCAACCATCTCATCCTCTGCCATCCCCTAATCCTCGCACCTTCTCAGCATCAGGGTCTTTTCCAAGGAGTCAGCACTTCGCATCACATGGCCAAAGTATTGAAGTTTCAGCTTCAACATCAGTCCTTCCAAGGAATATTTAGGACTGATTTCCTTCAGGATGGACTGTCTGGATCTCCTGCAGTCCAAGGGACTCTCAAGAGTCTTCCCCAACACCACAGTTCAAAAGCATCAATTCTCCAGTGCTCAGCTTTCTTTATAGTCCAACTCTCACATCCATATATGACTACTGGAAAAACCAGAGCCTTGACTAGAAAGACATTTTTTGGCAAAGTAATGTCTCTGCTTTTTAATATGCTGTCTAGTTCTGTCATAACTTTCTTCTAAGGAGCAAGCGTCTTTTAATTTCATGGCTGCAGTCACCATCTGCAGTATTTTGGAGCCCCAAAAATAAAGTCTGCTATTGTTTCCACTGTTTCCCCATCTATTTGACATGAAGTGATGAGACCAGATGTCACGATCTTAGTTTTCTGAATGTTGAGCTTTAAGCCAACTTTTTTCACTCTCCTCTTTCACCTTCATCAAGAGTCTGTTTATGTCCTCTTCACATTCTGCCGTAAGGGTGGTGACATCTGCATATCTGAGGTTATTGATATTTCTCCCAGCAATCTTGATTCCAGCTTGTGGTACATCCAGTCCAGGGTTTCTCATGATGTACTCTGCATAGAAGTTAAATAAGCAGGGTGACAATATACAGCCTTGACGTACTCCTTTTCCTATTTGGAACCAGTCTGTTGTTTCATGTCCAGTTCTTTTATTTATTTATTTGTTTCTATTTTACTTTACAATACTGTATTGGTTTTGCCATACATTGACATGAACCCTCCACAGGTGTACATTAGTTCTAAATCCCGAACCCCCCTGCCACCACCCTCCCATGTCCAGTTCTAAGTGTGGATTCCTGACCTGCATATAGGTTTCTCAAGAGGCAGGTCAGGTGTCTGGTATTCCCATTTCTTTCAGATTTTCCACAGATTGCTATAATCCATACAGTCAAAGGCTTTGGCATAGTCAATAAAGCAGAAATAAATGCTTTTCTGGAACTCTCTTGCTTTTTCAGTGATCCAGCAGATGTTGGCAATTTGATCTCTGGTTCTTCTGCCTTCAATCCAGCTTGAACCTCTGGAAGTTCACATATTGTTGAAGCCTGGCTTGGAGAATTTTGAGGATTACTTTTTTAGTATGTGAGATGAGTGCAATTGTGCAGTAGTTTGAGCATTCTTTGGCATTGCCTTTCTTTGGGATTGGAATGAAAACTGACCTTGTGCAGTCCTGTGGCCACTGCTGAGTTTTCTAAATTTGCTGGCATATTGAGTGCAGCACTTTCACAACATCATCTTTTAAGATATGAAATAGCTCAACTGCAATTCTATCACTTCCACTAGCTTTGTTCATAGTGATACTTCCTAAGAATTTAAATATTATTGTATTACAATTCTATTAATATCAAAATGTATATAATTGGGATGTTTATTTGTTTGTATGTTTGTTTTTTATCTCACATGTGGGCTCTTTTTCCCTCTGATAATTTAAACATTTTTTTAATTACAGCTCCTTGGTACATAGAAAAGTTTTGTGTCTTTTAAATAATATTCTCCTGGCTGGTGAGCTTCAGATCTCCCAACTCCCTTTCTTAAATGTTCTGTCTTTGGTGACATTTCTTTTGTGAAACCTTGAGACGTTCTATTACTCTTTCCTCCAAAGGTCCTTAACTCTTTGTCTAGAACAAATCACATCTTTCCTACAATAAATAAACATACAAATAAATACATGTATAATAAATAAAATACCTTTCTTCATTCTATCTTAGTCATTAAAAAGTCTATTAAATACACCAGAAAAGGATTTTAAAATATATATGGGAAAATAATTGTGATATAAATATGTATTTCTATTCAAATGCATACAGAAATTGAGAGCAAAGATTCACCAATTACTTTGGGTTTAAGATTTTGGATTATGTTTGATGCTCTCTTTCTACTGTTTCTACATTTTCAGAATGTTTACTGTGAATACACCCTTTTTATATATCAGAACAAATAGGTATTCTTTCTTTTTTTTTAACCATTACATTATGTAAATATGTGAATGTGTATGTGCTTGTGTCTCTGTGCAGAGGGTAATGGGAACAAAGGAAATGAGTAACCCACTCCCTATTAGTTCAGATTCATCTATATAACTTCTTAAAGGTAACAGCTTCCATGAAGTGCTGATCTGAGGATTTGAGGAAGGACAGTGACATGTGATCCTCTATAAGAATGTTGGTACCAAGGATCTTTGAAAGCTGGAGAAATGTATACTCTACTATGTTCTTTTCTCTCAGTCTATCAATTTATTTTTCCCTGTGGATGTTCATTATATTTTTCCAAACATAAAAAAAACTAATTTCATTGGTAATATATGACATATTTCTAGTATCATTAACCTCTTATCATAAGATTGAATTTTTGCAATGCATGTTTTTAAGTAATTTGTTGCTTTCTTAAGTATGACAATATTATGTCTTAGAGTTAAGATGTGTTTTGTTTACTTCTCCAAAAATGCATGTTTAGTTTTATGATAGTTCAGTTCAGTTCAGCAGCTTAGTTGTGTCCAACTCTTTGCGACCCCATGAATAGCAGCATGCCAGGCCTCCCTGTTCATCACCATCTCCTGGAGTTCACTCAGACTCATGTCCATCGAGTCCGTGATGCTATCCAGCCATCTCATCCTCGGTCATCCCCTTCTCCTCCTGCCCCCAATCCCTTCCAGCATCAGAGTCTTTTCCAATGAGCCAACTCTTCGCATGAGGTGGCCAAGATAGTAGAGTTTCCGCTTTAGCATCATTCCTTCCTAAGAAATCCCAGGGTTGATCTCCTTCAGAATGGACTTGTTGGATCTCCTTGCAGTCCAAGGGACTTCAAGAGTCTTCTCCAACACCACAGTACAAAGGCATCAATTCTTCGGTGCTCAGCCTGCTTCACAGTCCAACTCTCACGTCCATACATGACCACAGGAAAAACCATAGCCTTGACTAGACGGACCTTAGTCGGCAAAGTAATGTCTCTACTTTTGAATATACTATCTAGGTTGGTCATAACTTTTCTTCCATGGCCATTTTAATTTCATGGCTGCAGTCACCATCTACAGTGATTTTGGAACCCAAAAAAATAAAGTCTGACACTGTTTCCATTGTTTCCCCATCTATTTCCCATGAAGTGATGGGACCGGATGCCATGATCCTCGTTTTCTGAATGTTGAGCTTTAAGCCCACTTTATCGCTCTCCTCTTTCACTTTCATCAAGAGGCTTTTTAGTTTCTCTTCACTTTCTGCCATAAGGGTGGTGTCATCTGCATATCTGAGGTTACTGATATTTCTCCTGGCAATCATGATTCCAGCTTGTGTTTCTTCCAGTCCAGCGTTTCTCACGATGTACTCTGCATAGAAGTTATATAAGCAGGGTGACAATATACAGCCTTGATGTACTCCTTTTCCTATTTGGAACCAGTCTGTTGTTCCATGTCCAGTTCTAACTATTGCTTCCTGACCTGTATACAGATTTCTCAATATAAAACTAAAATTTACTGCATGCAGTCCAGAGTGTAGATATGAATAGCTTCAATATGCATGTATCAATATATATACATTATTTAATATCTATATGGATAAACACAACCATATTTCATTTCTTAATTAAGGAGTACTCTTAAAAATAGACTTTACCCTTAAAAATAGAGTGGTTGTGTTTTTCAAAATGATGGAATTCACAGTATTACAAAAACAGAGGCAGAATGACACACCATATGGATTTAGACCTGTCTTGGAAAAATCAAGAACTATATAGTGTAAATAAGCCTTATGAACGATATGTCCAGGGAGTGTCCTTCATATAGCTATACTTCTTCAGTGAAGGATATTTTGTTCTCCCATTCCAAATTTAAATGTTAAAATAATAATAATATAGCTCATAATTTTTACCACAGTAGTTTTCATAACTAAACTTTCCAGGTTGTTTCTGCTAAATTATTTGCTTTCGAGTTTGTTTGATCAACAGTTTTGATGGATTATGTGTTGTCTGAAGGAAAGGATGCTGTACACTGTAATACTGCATGGCCATTTTATGTGCATTTTATAGTAATGTTAGAACTCAGCACAGAATCTGGTCAGGTCTGATCACACGAGTTAAATAAGAGAAAATTGGCATAATAAATATCTTTAAAGTTTAGACTCTTTGAGTCCAAATTCTTGCTCTACCCATTACTAGTTATATAATCCTGGTTCTATTATTTAGATCCTCTAGTCAGTGAAGTCGCTCAGTCGTGTCCGACTCTTTGCAACCCAATGGACTATAGCCTGCCAGGCTCTTCCCTCCACGGGATTCTCTAAGCTTCAGTTAATTTTTCTATAAAGTGAAAATAATAACACCCACCTTATATGATTATTGTAAGGATCAGATGGCATAATTTGTTTAAAATGCAAGACATACAGCCTTGTATAGAAAAACACCCCAAATATTTGTATTTTGATTGGTAAGATGGTGTAGTTTTCTGTATTTGGAAGTCAATCTGTCATTGCATAGAGGCAAGATACTATTTTGAAGTGAATATTTAAGAGTTAAAAATCTCAAAATGATCCCATATGTTAGAGTCAAGTGATATATTACAATCTGATAACTTACAACTATTTTCTTAAAATTTTTATTTGTAAAATTTGGTTGTGAACCAACCAAACTACTGAATATTAGGAAAAAAGCTTTCAAAAAATGTAGCAAAAATGGCTTTAGGTAGAATTCTTGCCTTACTGATAAGCAAAAGGCTGGCCCCCATGACAGTAACTTCATGGCATGACCTTATTTACCCTGAATATTAAACATTGTGTTGGGATATGTATTTCACTTAAATATGAACATCTTTCCCTTCTTGGTAAGCATACACATCTCAGGGGTATTATTATTTGCTAGTGTACTGCAATAACTTGAGGCCAGAATTCATAAGGGACAGTTCAGAAGCTTCTTTCCTCTTGACATTAACTTTTATTGATAGTCTATCATGTTTAGGACTCAGCAGCTATTTTTTCCATTTGCCCTTTATGGAAATTCACTACCACCCTAAGGTACATGTATTGTATATTTCCTTTGCTTTGGACCCCTCCTGCTCAACTGGTTCTGGCAGTGAAATTCCCATTTGGTGTTGAGATGATCATCTGAACTGAAACTTGATGTTCACTCATCACTCCCTGTAGGCAGTGACAGCCTCAGTCTTTTATCTGCCAGTTTATTCTTCCTCCTCACAGACACAAGCAGATTAACATATCCCCAAGAGGCCAATGTCTTTAGTTGCTGAAGCCACTCAATACTTATTACCTGACAGTGTTTGAAAGTGAGACTTATTTATTTATTTCCAAATGCTACCTGCTAGGATATCTTCATGAGATACATGTGTCATTTTTGAGGGAGACCCTGGGGGGACAAAAACTCCCAGCTTCTCAGATTGCCTGAAGCTGTCAAGACTTATCAAGTATAATTTTATGGTGGCCCTTCTTCCATTTTAGACTCCAAGTTCAGATCCAGTTTACACTCTGAAAGTAATGATATGGCAGTTGTTGAGGATGGTCATTGAGGAACTCTAATAATGTGAAAATTTAGGTTCTAAATGATATAAGGTGGCTGTCTACACAGCTTAAATCTCAAGATAATTATCCTTCTTCATTTCTTTGTGACAGAGTCCTGGCCTCAGTAGCAGAGTGTGTCATTCTAGCAACTTCTGCCACTTTGTTGTGGTGATTGTGAATTGATGCTTGACACTGATAAGGTCTAATTTCCCAGTGAACTTTGGGAAGGGGCTGACATGGTATGAATCACTATTCCTGCACACATGGGCTATTTATATCATTGCCATCTCTGTTCAAGGAGGACACTACAGGCAGCAATTGCTATCTGTGTGTGTTTGTCTGAAAATTCAAATATGTGTTTTTGTTATTCTCTTTTCTTTTATAATAGGAATAATATCATGTTATTATTGAACAACAATGAGGCATGGTTGGCAAGAAATCTGAACTGAAGAAGGATAATAAACTGGCAAGTGAGAATCAGATCTGTAGCTCTAGAGCATCTTTGATTGACAAAGCATTCTTGTTTGATTTGCATGATATCCCTTTGAGGTATATAAGAAATAAGATACTGTGATCAGTCCCATATTTCAAAAAGAGAAAAGTGAAGATTAGAGAAATTTGGTCACATTCTACAGCGATGTGATGGAACCTAAATACAGAGCTAGTATTTTCTTATTCCTACATTCATGGGCCAAACCATACTGCCATCAGTGATCTCAAAATTCTGTGAGAGGATGGAAGATGAATAGAAATTAAAATCTATTGTATTATAGGTACAAGAACAGAAATATGGGGATGACGTAGTAGAAGAAGCAAAAAAGGAGAAAATTTCAATTGGAAGTAAAGCAGGTGGGATCAAGGAGGATTCAAATAACTAAACACTCATTTGGATATTTCTTTGCTCTATAAGAGAACATTGGCATTTGACAAGCTTCATAAAACTATATTCCAACATTAAAAAATTGTTCTGGTTAAAGACCAATGGAAAAGCTGTGTTTAACATTATTGTAATAAACTTTGTGAGAGTTTTACTATAATGATTGAATGTAATTGTTGCAATGGATTGTGAGGCATTATGATGGATTCTAACAAAAAGGAGAATCTGCGTATTCATTATGACTTTCAAGAATGATGAATTTTTCAACTACAAAGAAACTGGGCAGTCAATTGAAAGAAGATTGTCAGGCAGCATTATAGACATCCATGGCTGAGTTTGATATAAACAATAAAGACGCACTTTACAGCAGAGGAGTGCATAGTGTGGGCTGGTGAATTTAGGCCCCATTTCTAAGTCTGAAGCGTGTACCTCCCCAGGGAAAAGCACTATTAAGATCCATAGTTTTGTTTTTTTTTTTTTTTTTTAAATTTTATTTTTACTTTATTTTACTTTACAATACTGTATTGGTTTTGCCATACATTGACATGAATCTGCCACGAGTGTATATGAGCTCCCAATCCTGAATCCCCCTCCCACCTTCCACCCCATATCATCTCTCTGGATCATCCCCATGCACCAGCCCCAAGCATCCTGTATCTTGTATCGAACATAGACTGGTGCTTCATTTCTTACATGATAGTATACATGTTTCAATGCCATTCTCCCAAATTATCCCACCCTCTCCCTCTCTCTCACAGTCCAAAAGTCCGTTCTATACATCTGTGTCTCTTTTGCTGTCTTGCATACAGGGTCATCATTACCATCTTTCTAAATTCCATATAGATTTTTAAAACAGAGAGGTAGAAAATATTCCAACAGCCTCTCAGGTCAAACACATCTGTAACAAGTTGGTAAGAAATAAGTACTGTAGTGTATGGCAGAGGGAATGGTCAATGGTATGTGGCATCCTGGATAGGAGGGGAGTTTGGGGGGAAATGAATACATATACATATATGGTTGAGTCCCTTCACTGTTCTCCAGACACTGTTACAACATTGTTAATCGGCATAATTAATTATATTAGATTGTACTTTGACAATTGTCATATCAACAACCATTAAAAAAGTATCAAATTTGGTGAATTTAAAGATAAAAAGTAACATTTTGGCATTTGGCTTTATTATTTCAAGAAAGGTAAAAATACAGCTGAAACATATATACACACACACACAAGGATTTGTGCAGTGTATGGAGAATGTGCTGTGATAGATGAAACATGTCAAAAGTGGTTTGAGAAGTGTCATGCTGGAAGTTTCTCCCTATTTGATTGATGCTACATGCTCAGGTAAACCAGTTGGAGCTGATAGCAATTAAATTGAGAACAATCAAAATCATATCAAGCAGAATATAGCTAAAAGACTCAAAATATCCAAGTTAAGAGTTGCAAATTATTTGCACCAGCTTGGTTATGTTAATTGCTGTGACGTTTGGGTTCCACTGAAGTTAAGTGGGGAAAAAAAAAAAAAAAAGAAATCAACCTTCTTGACTGTATTTCCATATGTGATTCTCGACTTAAACTTAATGAAATGTTCCATTTTTAAAGCAAATTGTAACCAGTGATGAAAAATGAACACTGTACAATAAAGCTGAATGGAACAGATCATGGGTCAAGCAAAACAAGCCACCACCAACCACATCAAAGCCCGGGTTTCATCCAAAGAAGGTGCTGTTGTGTATATGATAGGATTGGAAGGGAGTCCTCTATTATGAGCTCCTCATGAAAAAACAAAGGATTAATTCCAAGAAGTATCATTCCCAAGTAGATCAACTGAAAGCAGCAATCAATGAAAAACATCTGGGATTAGTCAACAGAAAGTGCATAAACTTTATTAAGATAATACAAGACAGCATGTTCCTTTGATGACTAGGCAAAAACTGTTAGAGTCTGTCTGGGAAGTTTTGATACCTCCATCATATTCACCATACATTGCACCTTTGAATTTCCATTTATTTTGGTCTTTACAAAATTCTCTTAGTGAAAATAATTCAATTTCCTGGAGACTATGAAAAATACCTGGAACAGTTCTTTGCTCAAAAAGATAAAAAGTTTTGGGATGAAGAAACTATGAAGTTGCCTGGAAAATGGCAGAAGGTAGTGAAACAGAATGGTAAATACATTGTTCCATAAAGTTCTTGGTGAAAAATATGCCTTTTATTTTTATTTAAAAACTGAAGGAATGTATTGGACAGCCTAATATTTATATCAGGAGGTTCTCATCTCTGTGTGTTGAGTGACTACTGAGCTGAAATTGAGGGTATGACCAGGTGGTAGGGCTACAGGACTTAGAAATGATTGATGGAGTATTTAGGAATCAAAGTGACATCCTATTATTTTTTAATGTGATATATGCATTATTATATCAATGAAAATTAGATTACTAACTTCTGAGTGAAGGCCTGATAGAAGGAGTTTGCAAAATGTCTAAAAGCTGATCACAAACCGGGTACTTCATGGGGTTGCATACTTGAGATGTACATAACCCCTTCAAAATCAGTGGCATTTCCCCAAACCAAATTCATTAGACTTCATCCTCAAGCTGGTCTATTTTTCTGAGCTTTCCCTTAACTCAAGTCCCTCTGTTTCCCAGAGGAAAATCTAATCTCACATGCTCAAAACATGCTTGTTTCTCTCACTTTTCAGGAGACTTGTATGTCGGTTCTACCTCCATAATACGGCTTGCATCTAAACCCCTCTGTTCTACTCCAGCAGTCACTTCCCTTCCATCAGACCTGTCAGAACCCCAAAGGTCTTGAGCTTTGAGACTACAGTGGTCTTTTCACAGAAAGACATGCCTCATCGACTATAGTCATCACCCTTGATGTGAACAGAGATACATTAACCTGCTCAACATGAAAACCCTGATTGCTTTATTCTATTAACAACAGTTAACAGGCCAAACAAGATCAACATGGGAAAGAAGAAAAAAAAAATTAAAAAAAATAAAAAAAAAAAAAAAAAAAAAAAAACAGAACAAACAAAAAAAACAAAAAAAAGAAACAATCACAGCAGCTAAATACTAATATTTCTACTGATGGAGGATAGAATTGAATCTCTCATGCTAGAGCTTAGAAATTTCTGAAAACCAATCTCAAATATCGTAGTTTCATTTTTCACTGTAGTCTTCATGTACCTTAGATCACAGAACACTTCTCTGATCTTCACTTGGCCTTCCTTCTTATACTGTTTCCTCACTGTAGAATATCTTTAGTCTCAACCATCACTTAGGCCAATAAAACATAATGAATGCTCAAATCAAAGGCTATCTATTAAAAGTGGCATTAGAAAGTGGGGGAGTTATTTTTAGGTTGAATGCATTGTTCAATATATGTTAAGAGTTTGAATTCTGACCCTGCTACTCCCTAGCTTTGTGATCTTGGACAAGTCATGTTACCTCTCTGTATCTATTTATACCACCCATCCATAAAATGAAGATAATGAAAGTTCCTTCCTCATAGAACTGTTGTGAAGACTAAACTAGTTGATATATGTCATTTTTTTCGAACAATGTACAAAGTAAGCACTATTTTAGTATAGTTATTATTGTAGAAATTGAGCACTTCTGAAAAAGCCTCTGGGACATCTCATGAACAATTCTTTTTTTTTTTTTTTTTCCAGTACCATGCTCTTCTTCACAGATGATGTCAGTGAAGGCATGAAACTGGCATTAAAATGATATAGATTGGCATTGCAATTGCCATGTGAAATTTTGAATTTTTGTCTTCTTGAAACTAATCCATGAACTCTAGTTCTCCCAACTCATTTTCATATTTTGGATGTGACTAAGTGATAAGATTTTACTTATTCTTCTTGATTCATCCATCATTCAATTATTTACTAAACATGTACTTCATACCATATTAGTTTCCTATTGCTGCTCAAGCATATTACCACAAACTTAGATGCTTAAAATAACAAAGTCATAATTCTACAGTTCTGGAGATCAGAAGTCTGAGATGGATTTCATATAACTAAAATTAAGGTGTCAACAGAGCCACATTATTTGCTGGAGGCTCAAGAGAAATGTATTCCCTTTTCCAGGGTGTTCAGTTCAGTTCAGTCACTCAGTCATGTCCGACTATTTGCGACCCCATGAATTGCAGCCTGTCAGGCCTCCCTGTCCATCACCAACTCCTGGAGTTCATCCAAACTCATGAACATAGAGTCTATCTATGTTCCTTGGTTCATGGAAAGCCAAAACCAGCAATAGCTAAGTAGTCTTTTTCACATTATTCACTCTGACACAGAGACTTCTGCCTCACTCTTCTACATTTATATTTGGTATATTATATTGGAACCATTAAAGATATTCTTCCTATTTTAAGGTCAGCTGATTAGCAACACATTTCATTTGCAACCTTAATTCCACTTTTCCACAAACATAGCACTTTCGGAGGTTTGAGAAATTAGGATGGTGGACATTTGGGGGTATAATTATTCTCCTACCATATGAAATTATCATAAATCATGTATTTTTAATGAGTAAAAAATTGGAAGACAATGCTGCTGCTGCTAAGTCGCTTCAGTCGTGTCCTACTCTGTGCAACCCCACAGACAGCAGCCCACCCAGCTCCCCCATCCCTGAGATTCTCCAGGCAAAAACACTGGAGTGGGTTGCCATTTCCTTCTCCAATGCATGAAAGTGAAAAGTGAAAGTGAAGTCGCTCAGTCCTGTCTGACTCTTAGCGACCCCATGGACTGTAGCATACCAGGCTCCTCCATCCATGAGATTCTCCAGGCAAGAGTATTTGAGTAGAGTGCCATTGGCTTCTCCGTGGAAGACAATACCATTGTGCAATTATATTCTAAATTGGAAGAAAGCTGAAGAATGGGATGAAAACTATCACCATTTACAGGCTATCTCTCTCCTCTTAATGGATCTTAGTTCCTTCCATGTCCTTAATGATTTTGTAGATTTTGATTTTAATAATTTTTATTTGAGAGTACCTGACATTATGTACCCTTAACAAGTAAATATACAGAGCACCTAATTCATGCTCATCCCATCCTAGATATTGACATAGATAGAAAATAAGTACTATGATAAGAGGGAGGAAAGAACAATATCTGAATCAGAGAAGGATGTCTTTATACTAAAGACTAAAATAATATTAAAGACTAAACTTGCTATTAATAAAAAAAATACGTCATATATACAAACAACAGTATTTTATACTTTGATATTCTCCTTGTCAAACATGGGTTATGAGATGAAAATAAGAACTAGTAGGGAGTTATGTGTCCAGATATTATACTTCTGTCTTTCTTTTTCTGCTTATATATGACCGAATGTTCAGTTTTTAAGCATATCTTATTAAAAATATCTTTGCAAAAATTGCAGTGTATTCAGAAACCTTTAGACACATTTGCTGTCTATGAAATGAGGATACAAATATTTGTACCTCTCCTCTTTGAGACATGAGAATGGATGGCAAAAATCACTTGTACAATACTTTAAGTGTCTTGGAAAAGGAGCCTATCGAAATGGAAATTATTATCATCAGAAGAGTCATAACAGTCTTCCAACTGTCATTGTTATAGTGGAAAATGGTGATTCATTCTACTCCCCTTCTCCTTTGTCCCAGTGGATAGAAATCAGCTTATTAGTTTCTTAGTGTAACTGACAGTGTCTCCTTTATAAAACCCATTCCCAATTCACATTTCCACTGAAATTTTAATCCAGTGAATTATATTTTCTTCTCTGTATTGCCAATTCAAAATCATTCTTTGGTGACTGTACTCTCTGCCTTCTAGTTCTCCTTCAGGAAGTAGAATTACTTTGAGAAAAGATAGAGCAGAGCCTGCTGTGGACATTTCAGTTTTGTGCCTTTAGCAGTGAAAGAGGAAGGGCTCTGACCTATTTATAACACTTATGCTCCCAAAGAACAGTCATTTATATGAGGGTTAGGTAAAGAGGAGGAGGGATGTCTTTCTATTCGAGTTATGTTCATGAACTCTTGAAGGCCACTTTGTCTATCTAGCATTGTGCAGGAATTAACAGCCTTACTAGCAGTCTTCACCCAATGACTCTTTGTAGTTGGTTTATAAATAACCTAGTTCCCTTTCCTTTAGGATGGAGTAATTTGAAACACCTAATTTTGTATCCCCTCCAAGGTGCTGTTTGCCTCCTAGGTTCTAGTTGCCTCCTAGGCTTACCAATTTGTGTTCCCAGCATCACTTCCCATTCTGGCACCTGCCATGTAAACTCTGTGCATTTGAATCCTTGCCTCAGAGTTTACATCTGGGAGAATACAACCTAAAACAAAAAACAACTTCCTGTATCTGATTACCCAAGTCTGACATAGCACTTAGAATTAAAATAAAAAAATTTTTTTCTTCATGTCTTTCTACCCTCATCTAAATCACTTTACTGTCTCCTTTCTGATGCCCTAAAGTACAACTTGTTTTTACTTCATAATTTACTATGTCATGATAATAATATTGATTTGATGTTGTATAATTCTATATGCCAGAATGCTTTGAGCTACAGAATCTATTAAACAATATATTTTGCCTTATTGTTTTTTCACATATATTGGCTAGATTTACTCAGTGATATTTTAAGGTCCTTTAAGAAAACTATATGCAGAAATAATTGTGATATATGCTATTAAAGATTGGCACTGAACATGTGATACATTGAACCAACTGAACTGCACTCGATAAAATGCACACCAATTATTAGAGAGCAGAAGTTTAGTATAAAACTTTGATAATAAAGTTGCATACCCTAACTCTTTTAAACTGGCATATTTTGTTCCATATTCTATGTTTCCACTTGCCATAATTTCTTGTATTTCTAATTTTTGCTCATAGTTTTACAGATGGAAAAAAGTTTTCGGGGAGATGAAATAGTTATTTACCTCTTTGGTTCATTGGACATTTATGTCTGTGTTTCCTTTCTGCACAAAATTTCTACCTACCTCATCCCCAAATACGATTTCAAACTTTTACATAGCCAACCCCAGGATATGATAAGTGGCAAATGGAGAAATTCACAATTAAGAGCAGAAATCCTAATAAGATAGGGTGAGAGGTAAGTAATGAGAGCAATAAGCTTTGTAGTATATCAAAGAATTGAGTTGTTAGTTGATCAAATGGAAAGTATCACATGATAAATGTTACATATCACTTCCCTGCTTGTCAACAGAAACCAGAAATGAGTCCCTGTATCTCAGTAAGAGATGTGCATTTGGAGTGAATTGTGGGCAGAAGTAGTAGAGGGAAGTGGGAACCTAAAAAAAATACACCCAGCATATGGGATTGTCTTGGCAAGTACAGATTAAATGTTTTAACTGAAAATGTCTCTTCTACAAAAAAAAGACAAATAGAACACAATTAGTGAAATAAATTATTTTTGCAGGTAAAAATGTTAAAATCATATTTGGATAAGAATTGCATCTCTCTGTAAATTGATATTTTCCCATCACATAGACCTGATACATATTGTTGCAGGATTGTGAATCAAGCATGAGGACAGTATTGATGCTACTAAAAAAGAAGGTGGGGGGAGTAATAGGGCAACACATTGGATATTAAAGACCTAAAAGCAAGAGATGCTGAATCAAATTTCCAATAACCAGTCCCCTGAGACATCCAATTCTGCCACTGAGCCAGCTTAAAACAAAAAAGTGAAGGATGTCAACAGCAGTAATATTGAGATGCATTAACTGTAAAATTGTCCTAGTGCATATAATGACAGCCATAGGACTAATAACACTTTGCAATTAAATAGCACTTAACTTCCTAGGAGTTCAAAGTGCTTCCCAATACAGTATTGAACAACCTTGTGATACAAGGAGGAAAAAGCTTCCACAGATCCCATCGATTAAAGACAATGTTTTGAAGTACACCACTAGGATACAGCTTCTTATAAAAAATGACAAGAAATGCCAAAATACTTGAGCTCACGGCTCACTTAGAAAAGAGTTTGACTCTCAAAGACAGTTGATGACACAATGAAAAGAACTCTGATTGCCCCTTATTCAGCTTCAAGACTTTAGTTTTTTCCTGGTTCTGCACTAACTGACTGAGTGGCCAAGTTCACTTTTCTAACTGCCTTTGTCTCCTCACCTTTAAATGGAAGATGGTGCACTTGTATGTGTACAAGCACCAGGATTCAATTGAAGAGTTCATTTTTTATTGCTTCATACTGAACATTATCATTAATCTTGTAGGACATTTAGGTATATAACTGAGTACATGTTATTCATTAGACTTTCAACTGTGCAAAATAACACTGTCATTTAATGAATCTTGTTTCCAAACACTACAAATCTCTGACTTGTCAATCTCACTAAGATGTTTCATCAAATACCATTTATAATTGAAAGCACTTTGAAAAGTATGGAGCATTAGATAAGTGAGTTATTGTTATTAACCTAATTTCCCTTTATCACCCATTATGGATCCATCATCCATGAATTTATTAATAGATAGGATAATAAACTGGAGATTGCTTACACTAGAAAAGGAAACACATTTCCAAAATGAGAGTCTTCTATGAAATGCCCGCTCTTTGAAATGTTTCTATCTTACTTGACAATAAGTCATTTGTGGAAAAGTATATGCTACTCCATGGTCTTATTCATTCCTTTATAAGTTCACAATTTTACATGATCATTGATGGAGATGAAGATCATTGGTGGAGGATAATTTGCCTCACTGGTGTTGAGAGGAATAATCTTACTATAGATATTGAATAAATCATTCTGGTTTCTATTCTGGCTTTTTTGCTATCTACCTCTGGGGGTCATGGCAAGTTAATAAAAGTTTGTGCTAACCTGGTGACCTCTTCTTGTTGTTGTTTAGTCACTTAGTCATGTCCAACTCTGTGCAACCCCATGGACTGCAGCACAGCAGGCTTGCCTATCCTTCACCTTCTCCCGGAGCTTGCTCAAACCCGTGTCCATTGCGTTAGTGATGCCATCCCAAAATCTTGTACTCTGTTGTCCCCACCCTTGCTTTTAATCTTTCCAGAATCAGAATTTTTTTAATGAGTCAGCTCTTCGCATCAGGTAGCCAAAGTATTGGAACTTCAGCTTCAGCATCAGTCTTTCTAATGAACATCCCAGATTGATTTCCTTAACAATTGACTGGCTTGATCTCCTTGCAATCCAAGGGACTCTCAGGAGTCTTGTCCAGCACCATAGTTTGAAAGTATCAGTTCTTCGACACTCAGCTTTCTTTATAGTCCAAGTCTCACATACATGCCTGACTACTGGAAAAACCACAGCTTTGACTAGATAGACTTTATTAGTAAAGTAATGTCTCTGTTTTTTAATATGCTGTCTAAGTTGGTCATAGCTTTTCTTTCAAGAAGCAAGAGTCTTTAAATTTCATGGCTGCAGTCACCATCTGCATTGATTTTGGAGCCCAAGAAAATAAAATCTCCCACTGTATCCGTTGTTTCCACATCTGTTTGCCATGAAGTGATGGGACTGGATGCCATATCTTAGTTTTTTGAATGTTAAGTTCTAAACCAGCGTTTTTTTTTTTATATATAAATTTATTTATTTTAATTGGAGGTTAATTACTCAACAATATTTTATTGGTTTTGCCATACATTGACATGAATCCACCACAGGTATATACACAATGGATTACTACTCACCCATTAAAAAGAATAGATTTGAATCAGCTCTAATGAGGTGGATGAAACTGGGGCCTAAACCAGCTTTTTAACTCTCATTGTTCACCTTCATCAAGAGGCTCTTTAGTTCCTCTCTGTTTTCTGCCATAAGGGTGGTGTAATCTGAATACGTGAGATTATGATATCCCTCCTGGCAATCTTGTTTTCAACTTAAGCTTCATCCAGCCTGGCATTTTCCATGACTTAATCAAGAAAGTATAAATTATAATACTATAAAAGAAGCATGATCAACAGTTTGAACATAGTTTTATTAAACATAAATTATTATAGACAAGTGTATTTTGGATGGTTTGCTCACCACAACTTTTGTAGAGTCGTGTGTTGAAATCAAACTAGTTAGTTTAGTTAAGGGCTTCCCTGGTGATTCAAACAGTAAACAATCCACCTGCAATATGGGAGATCTGGGTTTGATCTCTGGGTTCGGAATTTCCCCTGGAGGAGGGCATGGCAACCCACTCCAATACTCTTGTCTAGAGGATCCTCATGGACAGAAGAGCCTGTTGGGCTACAGTCCATGGGGTCGCAAAGAGTCAGTTGTGACTGAGTGACGAAGTGCACTCACACACACACACACACAGAGTTTAATCAAATCTAAGTCTAATATAAACAAGGCTAGAGGGAAATGAGAAAATTCAAAAGCAACCCGAAGAAACATTTCAGAATGAAATATAGAGCTTTAAACTACTATTATTATTGCTATCTGTTCAGATCTGTGCAAAGCAAATATTTCCATGTGTAGACAATCTATATGGGAAGATTTGTGCAACTGTTTTATAACCCATAAGAGGCTAGTCCTTGTAAGCTATTTTCATGATACTTAGAAACTAGTGTAGACCTTTAACTAATAGGCTGTATTCATATTCACACTTGGAAACAGCCATACACAGAAAAAATTATCAGCTAAGTTTGTTCAGTGACACTGTTTGACTAGCTACTGAGCTCTATGAATTAGAGCACTTCAGACTTGTTGTTGATTTTTTTGTTTACAAACAGAACCATGCCAAACTCTTTGACAATCTATTTGATGTCCTCTTCCTTTCACTGAGTTCTTCAGAAACATAGTTCCTGGATAGAATTTTCTATAATAATAGAATATCTCTGTTATTTCTTTTTCTCTGGGTACATTGGATGTGAGAGGGTTAAAAAAATAATTATGATGCTAACTTGGAACAACCCAACAAGGTAACTTTGGGCTGCGTTAGTGTAGTGAAGACTTTAAAAGCTTTGAAAATGCTCTTAAAGTTATATGGATTTTTTTATCTTTTTATAGTCAGTGAAAAATTATATTTTAAAACTCTACAGTTCAAGGGGAAAAGCAATTATCAAAATGCAATAAACTTCTAAGTAAAGTACAAATTGCTTCCATGGCCTTAACTGTTAAAATAGAGAGCTTCTGGTAATGTGTTTCTTGAGTCAATCAGCCGGATTCTTCTTCCACATTCTGACACCCAGGGGAGGGATAGAGGTCAAAATAGAACTCTAAGAAAATACTGTTAGAAAAGCTAGACTTGAGCAAGTGGTGAGAAGTTAACATCTGATTTTTTTTCTGGTCTTTTTTTTTTTTTTTTTTTCAGAGGCCTTTTTCTCTTGGTTACTTCCTTCCTGTCACCCAGTTTGATTCACAATCTGAAAGATGAGGTAGTGAGCAGGAATACAATTATGTCCATTGCATGAGGTGAGCAACCTGGAACATTTGCAGAAAGGTAATAAATATCTGTTGGGTAATCACTTCCCTTAACTTATTTCATTTGTATTCTGCACCACACTACAAAGTAGTTAGGACCCTAGAGGCATAGAATTGGGGATTTAGAAGAAAATTTAGCTGACGTCTGATCCAACATCAGAGAAGAAAAACAGAGTCCAATCTGCAATATTACGGGATAGTATCTTTCTTCTCTTGGAACACTTTCAGTGTGGCAGAGAAACTACTTCTGAGAAAACTTATTCCTTCGTAAGGCAGACTTATGTTTAAAAAAATAATAACAAAATGTTCATCTTTTAAATTCCACCCAGGTTTCTAGATCGACTTTTTTGTGCAAAACAGACTAACGATTTTTGTGAGTTGAGACAGAATGAAAACTGACTTATCTTCAGAATCTTACAGTCATTAGTTGGGTTTGGGTTCCATCTACCCTCTATAGACGTGTTGTGTAGACAAAGTTCTTATGCCTCACTTCAATTTGTTGTTGACTTATTAGTTCAGTTCAGTTCAGTTCAGTTGCTCAGTCCTGTCCGACTCTTTGCGATCCCCTGAATCTCAGCACACTAGGACTCCCTGTCCATCACCAGTTCCCGGAGTTCACTTAAACTTATGTCCATCGAGTCAGTGACTTATTAGTGGTCATATATAAGTTGGTGATAAAATATCTAGCTCATATGTTCACAGATTGTTGAGAAATTTATATGTGGAAAAACTCTGCAAAATGTCAAAGAAAGCATTATTTTCCTCTTTTTAATGTTGGCCCTTGAAATACTTCATTAATTACATTAATTTTATTAGATATTCTTGTACTGTACTTTCTCTGGCCAAAGTATCAATCTATTGCACCTTCACACAGTTCCTATAATGTCAACCCTAAATGTTCATATCCTATAAATATTTATTTGGTTATGGATTTCCCAATATGAAAATGACCTTGCATAAGTAACATAAAACATTATCAACAGCCAAAAGAGATGAGTTGAAATCCATAGGAAATAAAGGAAAACAAAAACAAATAATACAGATGTTTATGCTGATAATGTCAGGAAAGGAAAGAGGTAGTAATGGTGGTTTAGTCGCTAAGTTGTGTCTGACTCTTGTGACCCCATGGACTTCAGCCTGCTAGGCTCCTCTGTCCATGGGATTCTCCAGACAAGAACACTGAAGTGGGTTGCCATATCCTTCTACGAAGGAAAGAGGTAGGTCTATAGGTAATAATGAACAGCAGTTTACAAGGGGAATAAGTAGACATCAAAGATACTTTTGATTTATTTGGATTTTGGAAAAAACATGTACTAAGTTACAAAACCTTATAAATATTTTCAAGTTCTTAGAACTCATTTCTTTAACCTCAAGTCTCCAACACATACCTATTAAATACAAGCATACACAGAGACACACAACTAGTTAAGGTATTTCTGCTGTGCCATGCTTAGTCACTCAGTCATGTCCGATGTCCGACTCTTGCAGCCGCATGGACTGTAGCCCACCAGACTCTTCTGTCCCTGAGTATTCTCCAAGGAAGAATACTGTAGTGGGTTGCCATGCCCTCCTCCAGGGGATCTTCCCAACTCAGGGACCGAAGCCAAGTCTCCCACAATGCAGATGGATTCTTTACTATCTGAGCCACCAGGGAAACCCTAACGCACCTCTACTAAAGGTTATATGACAGATATGTTGTTGTTTAGTCACTAAGTTATGACTGACTCTTTCAACCTCACAGAGGTAGCCCACCAGGTGTTTTCGTCCATGGGATTTCCCAGGCAAGAATATTAGAGCAGGTTTTTATTTCCTTCTCCAGGGGATCTTCCAAAACCAAGGGATGGAACCCGCATCTCCTGCATTGGCAGGAGGATTCTTTACCACTGAGCCATATATGAATTACTAAAATTAGATACTAGTCATCCTTTTCTTATGTCCTTAACCCCGCCAGTTTGTTTACCATTCTTATCTCTGTGTAGTTCAGGTTTTCATACAATTTATTACTTACTTTTTAGGTGTTTCTTTCCCACACCTACCTCCATTCTTCTGCCTCTGGGCTATTCTCTCATCTCAGGTCCCTGGTCCTTAGTTTTGTAGAGTCCCTCTTCTTTGGTTCATGACTCTTCTTTCCAAATCCTTGATCATGTGGGACATTTTGATACTTTATTTGAAAAATAAAAAAAATTGCCATACTTACTTTTTTAAAAAATATATCTAAAGGTTTATTAACATGCTACATGAAGTAAAGTGTCAATCTACTCTAAATCTCATCCTTGAGTTTCACAAAGATGCTTGAGAAAGGCCTTGACATTTCAATTTCACCCTTTTCCTTCCCCTCCAAAATGAACTTGTCATTTGGCCTAACCCAACAACCCAGGGCAAGGAAATGCAGTCTATCCTGTGCCTGGGAGGAGAACAATAACAGTGACTGCTGTGGTTAGCGGAGATTATAAAACTGAGTAATGATTCAGATTCACACTTCACTCCAGTCACTAACATCGTAATCCTTTATATGAGAAAAGGTGTTAGCTCAGCCTCTAACTTGCTGCAGTAAATGTGGGTAAATCCTAGAGCAGACTTGATTATGCATAATATCCTATGAGCATCTTTTCAAAAGTGCAGTTCCCAGGCCACCTCCAAAGAGTGTGTTATTTAGTAGAGAAAAGTAAGAGTTTTTTGAAAAGCCACCTGATCCACAGCTAGAGTTGGAAACACTGATTTAGTCAGCCTGCTCTCTTTTTTCTCATCTGTGAAAATAAGGTCAGAGTTATGGAATATAGTATGATAAAACTTGGGTCCTTATAAAAAATACAATTTATCTGATCCTTTCCCACAAAATTAGATTCAGTACCTCCTTGGGCTTTGGTAGTCACAGTGAGCAGGTGAACCAGCAGCTTCACTTAACTATCAGAGGTGAGAATTAACCTCCAGCTCAGAAGGGCTCAGGAAACTATTTTGAAAAAGCACATCAGGAAATTATTGTGATCAGAAACATGGGAACCTCAACTAAGTTATTGATTATTTATTTGTCTATGCTCCTAAATTACATAGCCATATGGTTTTCTCTCCTATTAAAATGCAAACTACTTAAACACAAAGTGAAAGTGAAGTCATATTCAACTCTTTGAGACCCATAGACTATAGCCCAGCAAGCTCCTCATTCCATGGGATTTTCCAGGCAAGAATACTGGAGTAGGTTGCCATTTCCTTCTCAAGATCTTCCTGAGACCTTCCTGACTCAGGGATCGAACTCGAGTGTCCTGCATTGCAAGCAGACTCTTTACTGTGTGAGTTACCAGGGAATCCCACTTAAACACAGGGACTATACATAATATTTTTGTTTCCTCCTTACTTGTAAAAAATACTGTATTGTGAATGGTCAGTGTCAAATAAATGCTTATTGGTGGGAGCGGAGATAGGGGTGATGAAGAGAGGGATAATAGGATTTTGTCAATATAGGATACTTTTATATTATTATTATTATTAAATAATATTAGTAAGGCAGATGTGGAAAGACAAGCATAGCTTTTTAGTTCTTCCCCACATTGCCACAGAGTGGCTTTATTTATAGTGATGATTACATAAATATGTGTGATATTAATCATGAAGGAAAGAAAATGCAAGAGAGATTTAAAAAAATAAACCATAAAGTATTAGCCATGCTATGAGCGTTTTGTGTAGTGGGGGTATTTTCATTACTTTGGATAGTTGCTTTTCAGAGATCAATTGATATTCAGTCTCAAATCTGTCAGATAGTGAAGGAGATGTAAAAAGCTAAACTTTTGTTTACATCAGAAGATTAACTAGGCACACTGTTAGAATATTCAATAGGGGAACCTTGATAGATAAATTGTCAAAGAGAACTTCAGAAACTACTCAATGATTAAAAAAAAAAAAAAAGATATACAGTCTTCTCTTCTGATGTGAAGACTCTTGCAACTGCACTTTTAAATATGTGTGACTAAAACCTTACCGCTTTAACCTAGTCTACAGACCACAGGAAGGGAAGTTCCTTTACAGAAGCCTTATAAACCTACAGACTGAGAATAAAAATGCAGTGAGAACTCATTGATGTATTGAGAGAGGGAGGTCATTTGATGAAGGATAATGAGCTAAAAGCAGCTTCTCTCAAGGAAAGATTTCCATTGTCTTGTGCAGTCCTAATGTGCAGAAATCACTGTAAAAACTTATGCTCATCTACAGGTAAGAAAAGACAAAAAAAAAAAAAAATGAGTGCTTCTTAATATGCAAATACCTGGAATTGTTTGAGGGAGGGTGAGAAAACTAAAGTTTGAAGGGCTTTACTTCATTCGTGTTTGGAGATTTGACCCAAGGTACCGAAGGTAGACACTCAGAAGGGCTTCCCTGGTGGCTCAGACGGTAAAGCGTCTGCCTGCAATGCAGGAGACCGGGTTCGATTCCTGGGTCGGGAAGATCCCCTGGAGAAGGAAATGGCAATCCATTCCAGCACTCTTGCCTGGAAAATCCCATGGACGGAGGAGCCTGATAGGCTACAGTCTATGGGGTCGCAAAGAGTTGGACACGACTTAGAGAATTCACTTCACTTCAGACACTCAAAAGACAGCAGAACTACCTTACTAAAGATGAAAGGGTTAAAAATATCCCAATGTGTATTGGTCCGGTGTCATACTCACGGACAATCTTAACTTTCTAAAGTGAGCAATTTGAAGAGCATTTTAAGTGCAAAAATGATACTTTTTCTCCCTTCACAAAGTCTCCAAGCTGCAAAATTGAACATTTCTATGAAAATCACATTTTTCAGCATAGTGATGCAGTTGTGAAGGACAGGGCAATTGAGTGCACTGTGAAAAGTTAATGTGTTCTACTGACACGACAATCAAAGGCCAAGTAGATCAACCTCTTTGCCCTGAAATTTAGTACCTTCTTGCTGTAGACCCAGGGAAATTTTTATCATGAGAAGATTTTATGATGCACAAATGACCACATATAACTGAATATGAACTAGTGTGCATTTCAGTATGGAAAGTTTTCATGCTGTGTCCACCTCTTAATCTTGATGGCAAACCACCTCACAGAGAAGTTAGCAGTTTGAACGCCTGCACAGGAAGCAAAATCTAACTACATAATAACTATTAAAAACCATTTTTTCTAATTAGCTAGTTTGACCTAATGCAGTCATTTTTCATTTAATGTTGATCTCTTTCTTTTTTATACTCTCCTTCTTGGATAAGATCCTTTTTCTTTCTTTCATTTCCATTCAACCTAGGGTCAACCATTTAATGGCCTGATTCAGTACAGAAAATCCTAACACACTTAGCAAATCTTTATTTTTTGTATAACAACTGAGTAGAAGGTGAAATATAGAAAAAGAAGAGAGAAGAGTTGTATTTTAGGAGTTCCTCTTCTTTAAATACCTAAAAGTCTTTACTGTCTATAGCATAACATTTGCCCCTTAATTGATGCTCTGTATTTTCACATTAATAGTTCAATGAAAGTGAATTCTGTTTTCCTTCATTAAAAGAAAAGTGCATTATATGGTACTTTTTGTCTTAATTCCGCATAAGTTCTAGCTTATAAAGTGGGATTTTAAAGTTTTTGTTTTATTATGTTCAAGTACCAAACCATGTTTTAAAAAACCATTTTAAAAAATCTGTGTATTAAACATTCATATAAAGAAAACTAAAGCTAAGTTTTTGTTTGTTTGTTTATTTAATAATAGAACAGGTTTCAGTACATAACCAATGCCAATTAAGGCTAGCTCATTTATTATTTGTTATATCAGAAATCCTCAGGTAAAACAGAGCTTTACAAAAATGTGTGAAGGTTATTACAGGTTAAGTCTTCATCATGGAGAGAAGTATACACATAAAATACTACCTCAGGGATTTTAAAGTAAGAGGAAACATTTAAATTTAATAAAAATTTAAGTTTAGGATAAATGCGTGGAATTTTTTAAATGAAGATGACATAAAACAAGGTTTATTTTTTGTTTTTTTTGTTTTGTTTTGTTTTGTTTTTTAAGAAATTCCTAATAAGTATTGTTTAGATGTGGCACATTGGGGGAAAAAAGAAAAAAAAACAACTTAGATAATTTAGAATTTGATTTTGATTGCTCATTGTTTCAACTGGAAAGTCTATAGCATTATAAAAATTTGGTCTGTGAGCTACACCGTAAAGTAACTTGCTAGAAACCTCTGACTTATGCTCAGAAAGGAGGCAAATCAAGAATTTACTCTTTGATAAATTGTCTACTTTTGTATGTTCAATTAAAGGATGCTAATGTGATTAGTGAAGCCCTACCTTTTAGAAATTTACAGCACAAAAAGCACATATGGAAGATGGCTTTAGTTCAGTTCAGTTCAGTTCAGTTCAGTCAATCTTGTCCGACTCTTTGCGACCCCATGAATCGCAGCACGCCAGGCCTCCCTGTCCATCACCAACTCCCGGAGTTGACTCAAACTCATGTCCATCGAGTCGGTAATGTCATCCAGCCATCTCATCCTCTATCGTCCCCTTCTCCTCCTGCCTCCAATCTCTCCCAGCATCAGAGTCTTTTCCAATGAGTCAATTCTTCGCATGAGGTGGCCAAAGTACTAAAATTTCAGCTTTAGCATCAGTCCTTCCAGTGAAAACCCAGGACTGATGTCCTTTAGGATGGACTGGTTGGATCTCCTTGCAGTCCAAGGGACTCTCAAGAGTCTTCTCCAACACCACAGTTCAAAAGCAGCAATTCTTCAGAACTCAGCCTTCTTCACAGTCCAACTCTCACATCCATACATGACCACAGAAAAAACCATAACCTTGACTAGACAGACCTTTGATGGCAAAGTAATATCTCTGCTTTGCAATATGCTATCTCGGTTGGTCATAACTTTCCTTCCAAGGAGTAAGCATCTTTTAATTTCATGGCTGCAATCACCATCTGCAGTGATTTTGGAGCCCCGAAAAGTAAAGTCTTACTGTTTCCACTGTTTCCCCATCCATTTCCCATGAAGTGATGGGACCAGATGTCCTGATCTTCGTTTTCTGAATGGTGAGCTTTAAGCCAACTTATTCACTCTTCTCTTTCACTTTCATCAAGAGGCTTTTTAGTTCCTCTTCACTTTCTGCCATAAGGGTGGTGTCATCTGCATATATGAGGTAATTGATATTTCTCCTGGCAATCTTGATTCAGCTTGTGTTTCTTCCAGCCCAGCGTTTCTCATGATGTACTCTGCATATAAGTTAAATACGTAGGGTGACAATATACAGCCCTGACATATTCCTTTTCCTATTTGGAACCAGTCAGTTATTTCATGTCCAATTCTAACTGTTGCTTTCTGACCTGCATACAGGTTTCTCAAGAGACAGGTCAGGTAGTCTGATATTCCCATCTCTTGAAGAATTTTCCACAGTTTATTGTGATCCACACAGTCAAAGGCTTTGACATAGTCAATAAAGCAGAAATAGATGTGTTTTTTGCTTGTTTGTTTGTTTGTTTGTTTCTGAAACTCTCTTGCTTTTTTGATGATCCAGTGGATGTTGGCAATTTGGTCTCTGGTTCCTCTGCCTTTTTTAAAGCTAGCTCGAACATCTGAAAGTTTGCGGCTCCCACATTGCTGAATCCTGGCTTGGAGAATTTTGAAGATGTCTAGTTGTAGTCTAATATCCATGTTTACTTAATTTATAGTAATAGCATATTAGCTAGGCACATGGCCATTCAGCTAAAAGAAACACTGCCCACCATCCTTTAGTGCCAACTTTAGCCATATGGTCATGTTCTAAAGAAACAGATAAGGAGAATGAGTGTGTATAAGTCCCAGGTATTGCCCTGAAAACAAACAAACAAACAAACATAAACTGTGGGTTATCCTGGTTCTTTATTCTTACCAGCTGGTCAAAAATGGTGAGAACTGGATATTTTCCATATTCAGAAAACACATTTGAAGAATTATGGTACCACTGTAAGCTCTGGAATTCTAGAATATAACTTGATCATTGCACAACATAAAAATCAGCTTCTATTTCAGACCCAATATCAAAGTCATCTTTTTCTTTATCTCCTTCTTCACAAAGGTTAACTAATATACTAACTAATATCAATACTTTGCTTGCTTTAACAATTAATTTAATATAACACAGATTTTTCAAGTGTGTTAATTAATAGAGTACAGTGTTATTCATGGAAGACTGAATAACAAATGCACTCGTATATGGCACACGTGTACAGTACTAAATCATATATTGAAAAAAGTCATGTAATTTTATTAGAAAGTAGGAAAGCAGCAGAGACCAAAAAAAGAAAACAAAAAGAGGAACAAATCAAAAGGAAAAGAGTAAAATTCTGTTAATAAAATCCACACCATTATCAAAAGTTGTGAGCTGGTTTGAAATGAAGTTTAAACCTTGAAAATAATTGATAGAAAGCATATATATATTATGACTAGATGCTAATGTTCACCAGTTACAATCTAGTATCTCACAACAGTGTCTCCTTACTTCTGTTGTGTTAGGAACCAGGTTGTATAAGCCTACCTGCTATAGTAAATTTTAAAATTTGCGAGAATTTGAAAACTTTATGCCTTTGAAATACCAGTTGGGGTTGTAGAATTGGTTTGAAGAGATAGGAGATGGGCAAGAAAGATTGGTAGAAATACAGCTCAACAGGTTAAAATTTCAGACCCTTGAAATGTTAACACTTTTTAAGTAGAAGTTAATCTATTTGTTGCATTTATTGTCAAAATTCCTGTGGAAGGTTAAAAAGGTGATACGGAAATAGTCTGTAGGAGAATAAACATTTAGTTGATAGAAGCAGTAAAAAAAAAAAATTCCTTTTCTTGGGATAGACAATATGATAATCTTTCATATGATAGTCCCTCTTAGTTTCTCTTGTCAACATATATTAACTAACTGCAAATTTGCACATTAGACTTTGAATACCCACTACTATGAGCATTGTACTTGACCCATAAAAATTGCATGACAAAAAGACATTTTTATGTCACCTTGGAGGCAATATGACATAACAGCATCATCTCTCATCTGGCCATAATCATCAGAGGTTTCTTTTGCAGCTTTCTGAGCTTGTTCTGATTTTTGACTAATATCTTTGAGCCCATGGTCCATGATCAGCTTTTGACTCAACTCATATGTCAGCATAGTCAGAACAATTAATAAAATATTTCAATATAGATGATTGGATGCCAAAATGAGCTTATGTCAATCACATTGATAAAAATATTTTGGAGTTATAAAAGATTATTTTCAAGAAATTCAATTTCATGAAAACAAATGTGTTTCCAACAAAACTGAAAATATAGGACACTGAGCAGCTACTATGAATAAATAATAATTTCTTAAAATAAGATATTTTTACCTATGTGACTATAGATTCTAGAATAGCTAAAATTATGTTTGGGAAAGAAAATTGTTGAACAACAGAGAGCTTATGGAAAATATAAATTTACAACAATTACTTTAACCTGCTGAAGCCTCGTTTATTCTTTAAGATTCAGTACACTTCTCATCAATGTCCTGAAACTTTCAAACTTTCAACCACATGACCTGCAATTTTTCTCTCTCCTGGGAAGTTCTGTAAAATTTATGATTCCTAGATATCATCTACAGTGTTTTTACATAGTATTATATATATATATATATATATATATATATGTATACCCTTTGTCTATTCTTATATTCAAATATAATTTATAACTTTTTATTTTATATTAGGGTATAGTTGATTAACAATGCTGTGTTAGTTTCAGTTGTGCAACAAAGTGCCTGAGTTATATATGTACATGTATCTATTATTTTTCAAATTATTTTCCCAGTTAAGTTGTTACACAATATTGATCAGAGTTTATAGTGCTATATAGTAGGTCTTTGTTGGTTATCCATTTTAAGTATAACAGTGTGTATATATCAACCCCAAGCTCCATAAAACATAATCTAATATTAAAATTATCTTTATATTTCATGTCTCTTTTCTCAGAGTTGATATGGTAGAAACTGAAAATTGTCGACCTAATTTGTTTTTGCTTTCTTCTATAATAACATAAGTAAAGACAGAGCACTGTAATTATCTGAGGCTATGATTCCCAGGTTTACCTTCAACTAGATATGTTCATGTGAACAAACTCTCAATGATGGAATGACTTGATAAAGTATGTGAAATTTCACTTAATTTTTTTTTAATAACTTCTCCGATTCTGAACTTTCCTTTACCTTTGGGCCAATGGGTATGCCAATAAGAACAATGAATTTAAAGATAGTATGTTGGAGACAGCAAAATTGCCATCATCTTTGGTCCCTGGAGTTGGACTATTGACATTCTGAAATCCTCACTTTTGACTCTTGTGTAAAAGAGATATACATTTCTTTTCTTTCTTTTTTTTTTTTTTTTTTTTTTTTGTAATCACACCATAAAGAAGGCTGAACGCCAAATTGATGG
Organism: Capra hircus; assembly: GCF_001704415.2. Classification (NCBI taxonomy): domain Eukaryota; kingdom Metazoa; phylum Chordata; class Mammalia; order Artiodactyla; family Bovidae; genus Capra; species Capra hircus. The sequence continues at coordinate 15,976,679 of NC_030831.1, read as the reverse complement.
TTCCAAACTGTGGTGATGGAGAAGACTCTTGAGAGTCCTTTGGACAGCAAGGAGATCCAACCAGTCCATCCTAAAGGAAATCAACCCTGAAAATTCACTGGGAGGATTGATGCTGAAGCTGAAACTCTGACACTGTGGCCACTTCATGCAGAGGCAACTTGTTGGAAAAGACCCTGATGCTGGGAAAGATCAAAGCCAGGAGGAGAAGAGGATGAGATGGTTCGATGGCATCATCAACTCAATAAATATGGGTTTGAGCAAACTCTGGGAGATGGTGAAGGACAGGGAAGCCTGGTGTGCTTCAGTTTATGGGATCACAAAGAGTCAGACATGACAACAACTGAACAATTATAGTAACTTTACCTATAGTACTACAATTAATGTGCAATTAATACCTTGCTCTTTGAATGGAATGATAGAATGTTTACATAAATGGATCCATGAATTAACGTAGTTTGAGCCTAAATACCTGGATTATGCCTAAAGAAACAAATGAGAAATGGCAGTGCAACATTGATTTTCCAGAGGTGCTTGAAGAGGAGAATAGAAATACTGAGAATAAACTGAAATGACAAAGTAGAATTCTTAAGCAGGGAGACAGAGGAGAGTCTGTGCTATAAAGCTTTATTTTGTTAAAAATGGAAGAAATTTATTAATAGTCATTAATTTTCCAAAAATGTGTATATCTTAAAATTCCTTATGCATTAAGGTAAATTCCTTCAGCTGAATAATTAAAGTCATAAGTTAATAATAGTTTCACAATAATTATATAATACTGTTGAATAAATAATGGACCAGGACAAAGATTCTATGTTAAGAAAACATATGTGTGTGTATTTGTGTTCAATCAGTTGTATCTGACTCTTTGAGACCACATGGACTTTAGCCTGCCAGACTTCTCTGTCCATGGGATTATCTAGGCAAGACTACTGGAGTGGGTTGCCATGCTCTCTACTAGGGGATCTTCCCAATCTTGGGATCAGACCTCCATCCTCTTCATCTCTTGCATTGGGAGATGGATTCTTTACCACTGAACCCAGGAAAACATAGCACACATTTAAATATTTGAATAATATTAATATATGAAAAGAACTAATCTCACCTTAAGGTTGAAAAAATTTCACTGAAGATGTTATGTTACAAAATTATAGTATTATTTAGGAAAGAAGATAAATAGATGAAGAGCTTTTCAAGAACTGGTGCACAAAAGTCCTTTAAATGGGAAAGATAAAATGACCAAAGGAAGACCGATATGCCTAGAAGGAGAAAAAATGGAATAATAACAAGAATTGAAAATAGCAATAGCAACAGAAGCCAGAGTTTGCAAAATTATTAAACTATGACTTAAATTGCATTCTATATTGTAAGCTGATAACCTGTACATTTGAACATACACACACACTCTTTTCTTAAAACCATGATTAACTAAATTTGAATTATATTCTTTGGTGTTTCTATTATTCTAATAGTTTATCATGGTTCACTAATGGGCTTTTCTCCAAATATTTAAAATATTATTTTAAGGGGAAAGTGCCACAGGTTGTGGAGTAGGAAGACTCTGAATTCACTTGCTTCCATGGGCAAACCAAAATGGCAACTATTTACTACTTATGAGAAAGACCAGAAGACTAGCAGGAAAGATCTCCCACAGCCAAAGGTATAAGGAAGAAACCACATTGATATGCATAAGGGTGGTGAAGATGCAGTATAATCAAGAGTTATATCCTCATTTGGGATTCCCAGGCAGCTCAGCAGTAAAGTATCTACCTGACAATGCATTCAGGAGATGCAGGTTAATCCTTGGGTCCTGACGATCCCCTGGAGGTGGAAATGGCAACCTGCTCCTGTATACTTGCTGGGAAAAATCGCATGGACAGAGGAGCTTGGCAGGCTACAGTCCATGGCGTTGCAAAGAGTCAGATATGGCTGAGCACACATGCATGCATACCCTCATTTAGGCAACACATGAACAGGAAAATAATGGCAGAGGTTGCCCCCAAAGAACGTGAGGTCCAAGTCCCACATCAGGCTTTCCAGCCCAGGAATCTTTTACTGGAAGATTAGCCCTCAGAATATTTGAGTTTGAAGGCCAGATAACTTATTTTGGGGAGAAATAGACTCCACTCTGACAGAGTACACATAAAATTTTACATAATGTAGGACCCATTGAAGAAGCAGCAATGAGAAAGCTGTTGTTTGCAGTCAGTTGCTCAGTCATGTCTGAGTCTTTGCAACATCATGAGATCCAGCATGCCAGGCTTCCCTGTCCTTCACTGTCTCCCAGAGTTTGCTCGAACTCATGCCCATTGAGTCAATGACACCATCCAGCCATCTCATCATAGGTCGTCCCCTTACTCCCCTGACTTCAGTCTTTTCCAGTGTCAGGGTCTTTTCCAATGTGTTGCTCTTTGTATCATGTATCCAAAGTATTGGCACTTCAGCAAAATTTGAAAGCATCCTAGGTCAAACCCACCTGCTTATCTTGGAAAACCTCTTGGAGAGGCAGGAGGCAACTGGAGCTCGCCCTGGAGACATAGAAACCAGGGATAGCCATTACTGGGAGCTCATTCTTCCACAAGGACACTGGTGATAGCCAGAGACATTTTGGTATCCTCTATATAGTTTAATAATTTTGGGGCTCAGCCTTGCCACTAGTCTATGGGCATCAGTACTAGGATGCTTCAGGCCAAGCAGCTCGCTGGACAGGGGCATAACCTCTCTCACCAGCAGGACTGCTGCCTTAAAATCCTCTGAGCCTACAGCCACCCTGGAATGTGGTACCGTTCACCAGAAGGTGCAGTCCAACCCCCCACACAGTACACTAGCACCCGCTCCAGGACCCCAAGGCCCTACAATCAGAGAGACCAGGAACCAGTGGGCTTGCACTAGGCTTAAGACTAGCCTCACCCAGCAATGGCCAAGTAACAATCTCAGGGCACCCTGGTGAGCCCTGGCCCCACCAACCAGTGACCCAACACCCCAACTCCAGGACCCTCAGATCCCCACAGCCAGAGACTCTGGAACCTGGTTCTTCCCACCAGAAAGCTGGCATTAACCCCGTGTCCCACCTCCCAACAAGGTGACACCAGCTATGGGACTCTCAAGCTCTGCAGCCAGAGACCATAGGATGTGGATTCACCAATCAGTGTGTGACACTAGCCTTTGGACCTGGCCTCACCCACCAATAAGCCCACTCCAACCCCAAGATTCTCCAGACCAGAATCACACACTGCTGCTGCTGCTGTTACTAAGTCGCATCAGTCATGTCCGACTCTGTGAGACCCCATAGACGGAAGCCCACCTGGATCCTCTGTCCCTGGGATTCTCCAGGTAAGAACACTGGAGTGGGTTGCCATTTCCTTCTCCAATGCATGAAAGTGAAATGTGAAAGTGAAGTCATTCAGTCATGTCCGACTCTTAGCTACCCCATGGACTGTAGCCTACCAGGCTCCTCCATCCATGGGATTTCCCAGGCAAGAGTGCTGGGGTGGGGTGCCATTGCCTTCTCCAGAATCACACACTAGAAGCAAGCAAACCCTAACCAAAGATCTCTACAGCCCTGTAGTATCCCAAGTCATGATCCAGGGGCTAGCCACACTTACCAGAATGCCTTAAGTAGTCATCCTACCGAAACAGGATTCACACAGTTGATGTATGGTGCAAAAATAGAGCATATAGCTCTGGTGATGAAGTAAATGTAGGCAACCTACCAAATACATGGCATAAAAGCAGTAAATTAGCCAAAATGAGGTGACAGAGGAAGATGTTCCAAAAGAAGAAACAAAGTAAAACTTCAGAAGAACAAAGGAGAGGTAAGCAAACTACCTGATAAAGAATTCGAAGTAATAACTGTAAAGATGTTCAAGGAACTCAGGAGAGATTGGATGAACAGTGTTAGATGTTTTTAACAAAGAATTAAAAATATAAAGGAGAAATAAACATAAATAATAAAGTAACTGATATTCAAAAACACACTAAAAGAAATAGACATTAAAGTAAATGCTTGTTGTTGTTGTTCTTCACCCAGTTGTCTCCAACTTTTTGCAATCCCATGGACTGCAGGAAGCCAGACCTCCCTGTCCCTTACCATCCCCCAGAGTTTGCCCAAGGTCATGTTCACTGCACTAGTGATGCTGTCTAGCCATCTCATCCTCTAAGGCTCTCTTTCCCTTTGGCCCTCATTTTTTTCCAACATCAGGAAATTTTCCAGTGAGTCATCTGCTCACATCAGATGACCAAAATATTGGAGCTTCAGCTTCAGCATCAGTCCTTCCAGTAAATATTCAGGGTTTATCTCCCTTAAGATTGACTGGTTTGATGTCCTTGCTGTCCAAGGGGCTTTCAGGAGTCTTCTCTAGCACACAGTTTGAAACCATCAATCCTCCTCTTCACTTTCTGCCATTAGAGTAGCATCATCAGCATATTTAAGGTTGTTGGTGTTTCTCCTGATTATCCCAACTTGTTACTCATCCAGTGTGGCATTTCTCATGATGTGCCCAGCATATAGGTTAAACAAATAGGGTTACAGCAGACATCCCTATTTCACTCCTTTCTCAACCTTGAACCAATCAGTTGTTCCACATAGGGTTCTAACTGTTGCTTCTTGACACACATATACATTTCTCAGGAGACAGGTAAGAAGGTCTGGTATTCCCATCTCTCTAAGAGCTTTCCACAGTTTGTCATGATCCACACAGTCAAAGGCTTTATCATTGTCAACAAAATAGTGATAGTTTTTCTTTTTTTTCTGAGATTTCCTTGTTTTGTTTATAATCCAGTGAGTGTTGGCAATTTGATGTCTAATTTCTCTTCTTTTTCTAAACCCAGGTTTGACATTTGGAAGTTCTTGGTTCACATTTTGCTGAAGCCAAGTGCAAAATTTTAAGCATGACCTTAGTAGCATGGGAGATGAGTCCAATTGTCTGGTTAGCACATTCTTTGGCACTACCCTTCTTGGGAATTGGAATGAGGATTGATCCCTTTTAGTCCTGTGGCCACTGCTGAGTCATACAGATTTGCTGACATAGTGAATGCAGAACTTTGATGGCAGTAAACCTGAGAGAAGGAGTAAGAATGAAACATTTTAAAAACATGTTTGAGCTTAAGAGGCCAACAAATTAAAACAACCTTGTATAGATAGATAGACGATAGATTTAAATCTCATGATAACCACAAACCAAAAATCTATAATAGATACACACACCAAAAAAGGGGAAAGATCCAAATGCAACACTAAGAAGAATAATTAAGTTACAAGGAAAGAGAGCCAAGGTAGAAAATATAAAGCAACAATAAGAAACAAAACCAACCCCGAAACAATTAAAATATGACAATATGTACACACATATCAATAATTTGTTTAAATATAAATGAACCAAATATTCCAATCAAAAGACATAGAGTGGCTGAAGGAGTATAAAATCAGCACTCACATAAATGCTCATTTTAGATCTAAAGACACACACAGACTGAAAGTGAGGGGATGGAAAAAGACATTTCATATGTATGGAAACAAAAAACCATGGTAAAGCAATGTTTATATTACACAAAATAGACATTAAAATAATGATTGTAACAAGAAACAAGGAAGGACATTACATAATGATCAAGGGATCAATCCAAGCAGAAGAAATAACAACTGTAGATAAATATACACCAAGCAAATATTAACAGACCTAAAGGGAGAAATTGAAAGTAATACAATAATAGTAGGGGGCACTAACACCTCATTAACATAACTGAATAGGGCATCCAGACAGAAAATCAATAATGAAATGCTCACCTTAAATGACTCATAATACCAACTGGAATATATATATATATATATATATATATATCACAAAATAAAGTCTAACATATAGACATAGGGGCTTCCCAGGTGGTGCTAGTGGTAAATAACTCATCTGCCATGGAAAAGATGTAAAAGACTCAAGTTTATCTCTGGGTTGGGAAGATCCCATGGAGGAGGACATGGCAACCTCCTCCATTATTCTTGTCTGGGGAATCTCATAGACAAAGGAGCCTGGCAGGCTACAGAACATAGTTTTGCAAAGTGTAGAACATAACTGAAGAGATTTATCATGTCATGTATGCACATAGAGAGAGAGAGAGAGTATTCCATTCAAGTTCAGCAGAATGTATGTTATTTCAAGTATCCACGTCCAAGGAGTGGTGGCTGAGCAGTGGTAGGGGGGCCAAGAGGAGCTACTTTATGTTCAAGGTCAGGAATGGGGGCTGTGAGGAGATACCCCTCTTCCAAGGTAAGGAGCAGCAGCTGTACTTTGCTGGAGAAGCCGTGAAGAGATACCCCATGTTCAAGATAAGAAAAAATGAAATAAGACAGTAGGTGTTGTGAGAGGCATCAAAGGGTAGACACACAAACCATAATAATAGAAAATGAGTCAATCTGATCACACAGACCACAGCCTTATTTAACTCAATGAAACTAAGCCATGCCATGTGGGGCCACCAAAGATGGGCTGGTCATGGTGGAGAGGTCTGACAGAATGTGGTCCACTGGAGAAGGGAATGGCAAACCACTTCAGTATTCTTGCCTTGAGAACTCCATGAACAGTATGAAAAGGCAAAATATAAGATACTGAAAGAGGAACTCCCCAGGTCAGTAGGTGCCTAATATGCTACTGGAGATCAGTGGAGAAATAACTCCAGAGAGAATGAAGGGATGGAGCCAAAGCAAAAACAATGCCCAGCTGTGGATGTGACTGGTGATAGAAGCAAGGTCCAATGCTGTAAAGAGCAATATTGCATAGGAACTTGGAATGTCAAGTCCATGAATCAAGGCAAATTGGAAGTGATCAAACAGGAGACAACAACAGTGAACGTTGACATTCTAGGAATCAGCGAACTAAAATGGACTGGAATGGGTGAATTTGACTCAGATGACCATTATATCTACTACTGCAGGCAGGAATCCCTCAGAAGAAATGGAGTAGCCATCATGGTCAACAAAAGAGTCCGAAATGCACTACTTGTATGCAATCTCAAAAACGACAGAATGATCTCTGTTCGTTTCCAAGGCAAACCATTCAGTATCATGGTAATCTACGTCTATGCCCCAACCAGTAACACTGAAGAAGCTGAAGATGAACGGTTCTATGAAGACCTACAAGACCTTTTAGATCTAACACCCAAAAAAGACGTCCTTTTCATTATAGGGGACTGGAATGCAAAAGTAGGAAGTCAAGAAACACCTGGAGTAATAGGGAAATTTGGCCTTGGAATGCAGAATGAAGCAGGGCAAAGAGTAATAGTTTTGCCAAGAGAAGGCACTGGTCATAGCAAACACCCTCTTCCAACAACACAAGAGAAGACTCTACACATGGACATCACCAGATGGTCAACACCAAAATCAGATTGATTATATTCTTTGCAGCCAAAGATGGAGAAACTCTATACTGTCAGCAAAAACAAGACCAGAATCTGACTGTTGCTCAGATCATGAACTCCTGATTGCCAAATTCAGACTTAAATTGAAGAAAGTAGAGAAAAACACTAGACCATTCAGCTATAAACTAAATTAAATCCCTTATGATTATACAGTGGAAGTGAGGGATAGATTTAAGGGACTAGATCTGATAGACAGAGTGCCTGATGAACTATGGAATTAGGTTCATGATATTGTAGAGGAGACGGGGATCAAGACCATCCCCATGGAAAAGAAATGCAAAAAAGCAAAATGTCTGGGGAGGCTTTACAAATAGCTGTGAAAAGAAGAGCAGTGAAAAGCAAAGGAGAAAAAGAAAGATATAAGTTTCTGAAAGCAGAGTTTCAAAGAATGGCAAGGAAAGATAAGAAAAAGCCTTTCTCAGTGATCAATGCAAAGAAATAGAGGAAAACAACAGAATGGGAAAGACTAGAGATCTCCTCAAGAAAATTAGAGACACCAAGGGAACATTTCATGCAAAGATGGGCTCTTTGCATAGAGGACAGAAATGGTATGGACCTAACAGAAGCAGAAAATATAAAGAAAAGGTGGCAAGTATACACAGAAGAACTGTACAAAAACAATCTTCACGACCCAGATAATCACGATGGTGTGATCACTCACCTACAGCTATAGATCCTGGAATGTGAAGTCAAGTGGGCCTTCCTTAGAAAGCATCACTATGAACAAAGCTAATGGAGGTGATGGAATTCCAGTTGAGCTTTTTCAAATCTTGGAAGATGATGCTGTGAAAGTGCTGCACTCAATATGCCAGCAAATTTGGAAAACTCAGCAGTGGCCACAGGACTGGATGAGGTCAGTTTTCTTTCCAACCCTAAAGAAAGGCAATGTTAACAATGCTTAATCTACCACACAATTGCACTCAGCTCACACGCTAGTAAAGTAATGCTCAAAATTCTCCAAGCCAGGCTACAGCAATACATGAACCATGAACTTACAGATGTTCAAGCTTGTTTTAGAAGGCAGAAAAACTAGAGATCAAATTGCCAACATCTACTGGATCATCGAAAAAGCAAGAGAGTTCCAGAAAAACTACTGTTTCTGCTATCGACTATGTCAAATGCTTTGACTGTGTGGATCACAATAAACTGTGGACAATTCTGAAAGACTTGGGAATACCACACCACCTAACCTGCCTCTTGAGAAATCTGTATGCAGGTCAGGAATCCACAGTTAGAACTGGACATGGAACAACAGACTGGTTCCAAATAGTAAAAGGAGTACATTAAGGCTGTATATTGTCACCCTGCTTATTTAACTTCTATACAGAGTACATCATGAAAAATGCTGGGCTAGAAGAAACACAAGCTGGAATCAAGATTTCTGGGAGAAATATCAATAACCTCAGATATGCAGATGACACCACCCTTATGGCAGAAAGTGAAGAGGAGCTAAAAAGCCTCTTGATGAAAGTGAAAGAAAAGAGTGAAAAAATTGGCTTAAAGCTCAACATTCAGAAAACAAAGATCATGGTCTCTGGTGCCATCACTTAACGGGAAATAGATGGGGAAACAGTGGAAACAATGTCAGATTTTATTTTGGGGGGCTCCAAAATCACTGTAGATGGTGATTGCAGTCATGAAATTAAAAGACACTTACTCTTTGGAAGGAAAGTTATGACCAACCTAGATAGCATATTCAAAAGCAGAGACATTACTTGCCAACAAAGGTCCATCTAGTCAAGGCTATGGTTTTTCCAGTGGTCATGTATGGATGTGAGAGTTGGACTGTGAAGAAGGCTGAGCCATCGAAGAATTGGTGCTTTTGAACTGTGGTGTTGGAGAAGACTCTTGAGAGTCCCTTGGACTGCATGGAGATTCAACCAGTCCATTCTGAAGGAGATCAACCCTGGGATTTCTTTGAAAGAAATGATGCTAAAGCGGAAACTCCAGTACTTCGGCCACCTCACGTGAAGAGTTGACTCATTGGAAAAGACTCTGATGCTGGGAGGGATTGGGGGCAGGAGGAGAAGGGGATGACAGAGGATGAGATGGCTGGATGGCATCACCGACTTGATGGATATGAGTTTGGGTGAACTCTGGGAGTTGGTGATGTACAGGGAGGCCTGGTGTGCTGTAATTCATGGGGTTGCAAAAAGTCAGACACAACTGAGAGACTAAACTGACATGAACTGATACATGAAACATCCTCCAGTATAGATGACATGTTGGGTCATAATCATGTCTCAATATTTTGAAGTAAATCAAAATTGCATCAAGGTTCTCTTTTGTCCACAATGGTATGAGACTAGGAATCAACTACAAACAAAACAAAACATGTAGTGATTAAACAATACCCTAGTAAACAGCCAATATATAATTAAATAAATCAAAAACACCTTGGAGACAAAATAAAATGAAAACACAATTTTCATAAGTCTATTGGGTGAGTAAAAGCAGCTTTAACAAGTAAGTTTATAGTTATACAAGTGTACTTCAGGAAATAATAAAAAATTCAGGTTAAAAATCTACACTTAAAGGAAAAAGGAAGAACATATTAAACTTATAATTTGTAGAAAGGAATAAAGTACAAAGATAAAAGAAGAAATAAATAAAAGACTAAAAAAAAAAACAACAAAAAAAAATAAACAAGAGAAAAGATCCATAAAACTAAGAGATGGTTCTTTGAAATGATACACTAAATTGAGAAAGTTTGTTAGAATTTTCAAAGAATTCTGAGAGACCTCAGATCAATAAAATTTGAAATGAAAAAGAAGTTACAATTGAAAAACAAAGGGTCATAAAAGATCATTAGAAGCAGACAACTTCCTAGATGTGTGCAGTCTTCTAAGACTGCATCATGAAGAAATAGACAACATTCAGAGATAAATTACCAGTAAATACATTGAATCAGTAATTAAAAAACTGCAGAGATCCAACCAGTCCATCCTAAAGGAGATCAGTTCTGGGTGTTGGTTGGAAGGACTGATGTTGAAGCTGAAACTCCAATAATTTGGCCACTTGATGCAAAGAGTTGACTCATTGAAAAGACCTTGATGCTGGGAAAGATTTAGGGCAGGAGGAGAAGGGGATGACTGATGATGAGATGGTTGCATGGCATCACTGACTCGATGGACATGGGTTTGGGTGGACTCTGGGAGTTGGTGATAGACAGGGAGGCCTGGCATGCTGTGATTCATAGGGTCGCAGAAAGTTGGACACGACTGAGTGAATGAAATGAACTGAACTGAATAAATTAAAAAAAAAAAAAAAAAACACCTCTCAACAAACAAATTCCAAAACCAGATAACTTCAGAGGTGAATTCTACCAAACCTGCTCAAACTGCTCCAAAATGAAAAATTTCAGAGAAAAAAAAAATCACTTCTGAACTCATATTTTGAAGCCAGCATCATGCTGACATCAAAATCAGAGAGATATCACAAAGAAAATTACACACCAATATACTAATGATCATAGATGCAAAAATCTTCAACAAAACATTAGCAAACCATATTCAACAATATATTAAAAGGATCACACACCATGATCAAGTGGACTTACCACAGGGATGCAAGTGTATCCATAAATCAATCAATGTGGTGATATACCACGCTAACAAACTGAAGAAGAAAAATAAGGTAATATTTTCAATAGATTCAGATAGGGCCTTTGACAAAAAAGTTATACATCTCAACATCAAAGAAAAAACATCCAATTATAAATGGGCAGTGGACTTGAATAAACATTTTTTCCAAAGAAGACATACAGACAACCAAGAGGCACAGGAAAAGATGCTCAACATTGTTAATTATCAAGGAAATGAAAATGAAAATGGCAATGAGATATCACCTCACCCCTGTCAAAATCACTAATATAAAAATTAAAAAAAATTAAGATTTGGCAAGGTTCTGGAGTAAAAGGAACCAGTGTGCGCTATTGGTAGAACAGTAAATTGGTGCAGCCACTGGAAAAAAAAAAAAAAAAAAGAGAGATTACTTAAAAATTTAAAAATAAGAAATATTACATTACCCAAGAATTCCACTCCTGGATATTTGTCCAAATAAAATGGAAAGGCTAACTTGGAAAGATACATCTAATCCTTTATTCATTGTAGCCTTATTTACAATTGCTGAGGTATGTGGTGGTGGTTTATTCACTAAGTCGTGCGTGACTCTTTGCAACAACATGGGCTATAGCCCACCAAACTCTTTCTGTCTATGGGAGTTCCCAGGCAAGTATTCTGGAATGGGTTACCATATCCTTTTCTAGGGGATCTTTCTGACCCAGGGATTGAACCCAGGTCTCCTGCATTACAGGAGGATTCTTTACTGAGTGAGCCACCACAGAAACTCCTGCTAAATATGAAAGCAACCTAAATGCCTATAGATAGATAAATGGATAAATAAGGCTATCTATATACCACACATATGTATTATATATTACAGGACTATTATTCAGATGCCAGAAACAATGAAATCTTGCCATTTGAGACAACAGGCCTACAGGGTATTATCCTCATTAAAAAAACTCAGACAGAGAAAGGCAGGTACTACTAATATTTGATCTCACTTATATGTGGAATCTATAAAACAAGACAGATGAACAAACATAAAACAGAACCAGTGTTATAGATACAGTAAACAAACAGGTAACCACCGAAAGTGAGGAAAGAAAAAAATATGAGACAGATTGAGTTACAAACTTACATTTACTAAATGAATCAGTCACTGCTATGAAATATAGTGTGGGCACTTTCAGTTCAGTTCAGTTCAGTTGCTCAGTCGTATCTGACTCTTTGCGACACCATGGACTACAGCACATCAGGCTACCCTACCCATCAACTCCTTAAGCTTGCTCAAACTCATGTCCATCAAGTCAGTGATGCCATCCAACCATCTCAACCTCTGTCATCTCCTTTTCCTCCTGCCTTCAATCTTTCCTGGCATCAGGGTCCTTTCCAATGAGTTAGTTCTTCGCATCAGATGGCCAAAGTATTGGATTTCAGCTTCAGCATCAGTCCTTCCAATGAATATTCAGGACTGATTTCCTTTAGGACTCACTGGATTGATCTTGAAATCCAAGGGATGAAATCCAAGGGACTTTCATGAGTCTTCTCCAACACCACAGTTCAAAAGCACCAATTCTTCCGTGCTTTGCTTTCTTTATAGTCCAACTCTCACATCCATACATGACTACTGGAAAAACAGTAGCCTTGACTAGACAGACTTTTGTTGGCCAAGTAATTTCTCTGCTTTTGAATATGCTATCTAGGTTGGTCATAGCTTTTCTTCCAAGGAGTAAGTGTCTTTTAATTTCATGACAGTCAACATTTGCATTGATTTTAAAGTTCCAAAAAAATAAAGTCTCTCACTGTTTCCATTGTTTCCCCATCTAATTGCAATGAAGTGATAGGACCAGATGTCATGATCTTAGCCTTCTGAACGTTGAGTTTTAAGCCAACTTTTTAACTTTCCTCTTTCATTTTCATTAAAGGCTCTTTAGTTCTTCATCACTTTCTGCCATAAGGGTGGTGTCATCTGCATATCTGAGGTTATTGATATGTCTCCCAGCAATCTTGATTCCAGCTTGTGCTTCATCCAGCCCAGTGTTCCTCATGATTTACTCTGCATATAAGTTAAATGAGCAGGGTAACGATATACAACCTTGACATACTCCCTTCCCAATTTGGAACCAGTCTGTTTCATGTTCAGTCCTAACTGTTGCTTCTTGAGCTGCATACAGATTTCTTAGGACCAGTTAAGGTGGTCTGGCATTCCCATCTCTTGAAGAATTTTCCACAGTTTATTGTAATCTACACAGCCAAAGGCTCTGGCATAATCTATAAAGCAGAAGTAGATGTTTCTCTAGTATTCCCTTGCTTTTTTGATGATCCAACAAATGTTGGCAATTTGATATATGGTTCCTCTGCCTTTTCTAAATCCAGCTTGAACATCTGCAAGTTCACAGTTCACATACTTCATGGGAACTTAGTACACAGTATGAGTACAGTATGTGGGATCAAAGATATATAAATAAATATTTTTGTGGTGACACATGATTAAAATTATTATGGTGGTCATTTTGAAATTTATAGCACTATGGAATCATAATGTTGTATAACAAGAACTAAAAGTTTAGCAAGTCAATTTTACTTCAAAAGCAACCAAACTCACAGAAAAAGATATCAGATTTTTCGTTACCAGAAGTGGGGTAGGGGGGATTGAATGAAGGCAGTGCAAAGGTACAGACTTCCAGTTGTAAGTTAAAAAGTGTACAATATGATAAATATAATGAACATTGTTGTATGTTATAAATGAAAGTTATTAAGGGCAAATTCTATTTTTTCATTATAAGGAAAAACATTTTTCCTATTTGTTTAATTTTGAATCCATACTAGATGATGGATGATCATTAAACAAGCTATGATTTTTTTAATGATGTTTTCAAGTCAAATATTTATGATGTACACCTTAAACAGTCATGTATATCAATTATGTCTTAATATAAATCAAGAAAAATAGAGTAAAATACTTAAATTATGTTAGGAATTTTTAATTTTATTTTAAGTGTATGCAGGTCAGGAAGCAACAGTTACAACTGGACATGAAACAACAGACAGGTTCCAAATAGGAAAAGGAGTATGTCAAGGCTGTATATTGTCACCCTGCTTATTTAACTTCCATGCAGAGTACATCATGAGAAACCCTGGGCTGGAAGAAGCATAAGCTGGAATCAAGATTGCTGGGAGAAATATCAATCACCTCAGAGATGCAACTGACACCACCCTACGACAGAAAATGAAGAGGAACTAAAAAGCCTCTTGATGAAACTGAAAGAAGAGAGTGAAAAAGTTGGCTTCAAGCTCAACATTCAGAAAACAAAGATCATGGCATCTGGTGCCATCACTTCATGGTTAATAGATGAGAAAACAGTGGAAACAGTGTCAGACTTTACTTTGGGGGGCTCCAAAATTACTGCAGATAGTGATTGCAGCCATGAAATTAAAAGACTCTTACTCCTTGGAAGGAAAGTTATGACAAACCTAGATAGCATATTCAAAAGCAGAGACATTACTTTGCCAACAAAGGTCCATCTAGTCAAGGCTATGGTTTTCCCAGTGGTCATGTATGGATGTGAAAGTTGGACTGTGAAGAAAGCTGAGCACCGAAGAATTGATGCTTTTGAACTGTGGTGCTGGAGAAGACTCTTGAGAGTCCCTTGTCCTGCAAGGAGGTCCAATCAGTCCATTCTAGAGGAAATCAGTCCTGGGTGTTCTTTGGAAGGACTGATGCTGAAGCTGAAGCTCCAGTACTTTGGCCACCTCATGCGAAGAGTTGACTCATTGGAAAAGACTCTGATGTTAGGAGGGATTGGGGGCAGGAGGAGAAGGGGATGACAGAGGATGAGATGGCTGGATGGCATTGTTGACTCAATGGACATGAGTTTAAGTGAACTCCAGGAGTTGGTGATGGACAGGGAGGGCTGGTGTGCTGCGATTCATGGGGTTGCAAAGAGTCAGACACAACTGAGTGACTGAACTGAACTGAACTGAAAAGCATTGGGGATTTTTTAATGATTTAATGTGGGAGTAGAATAGGAATAGGAAGAATTAGATTTGTTTTTAAAACAATTTCTCCATCCCCATAATTAGAATGGATTGGATCCTTCAAAGCTAGATTCAGAGAGAAAATTTTTGATGTTTTGACGTGAGATGATTGTGACCTGTAACAGGATAAAAGTATAGGTGATATGTGTGAATAGATAAATGAGAGAAAAGTAATTCTGAAAAGTATTAAGCTACTGGGTTATGTTCACATGTATCTTTGAACCCTTGATTCAATTTGAGTAATGACAATCAAATATTTAGTATTCATTCATTAAATCTATTGATATATTCATTTTTTCTGCAATGATGACCCTTTCCTTCAAGGATTTCAAAGTTGAGTTATGCTGATATGCCCTGAAATACTTGCTTGAAGATAGAGTGTGATATGTCATAGATAAATGCCTCCTTTCAATGCAATGAGAGCAGAAAGGATGAAAAATGTTACTTTATTAAGCATGGGAATGAGAGAGGTGACTTCTTTTCTTGTGATCCCTTCATTTCAAATTTTTAGAATGCCAGAATTTAAGAAACACGCAAAGAAGGTCCAGCAAGGAAACATATACTGTTGATTAAGAAGGTTAAGAAAGGTAAAGAATGTTTTTTTGTCCCAAACAGAAAAGCTCAAGAAAATTAGAGTACTACATACTCTTTGGATATTAAGTATAAACACTATATGTCATGGAATCTGATTCTCAGGAAAAGATTGAAGTGATTCCCTTCTTTCCTTGAACAAATATCTAGTTCCTAATGAAGATAGATATACAGTTTTAAACCTAATCTGTGACTCAATTCTTGAATGCCTTCTTTTTTAATTTTCTATTTCTTTAACCTCTCTGTGTGTTTCTGAGAGCAGTCTGACTTCCAACCTTCTAACTTTGATTCCATCTTAAGCTTTATTTGTACTCTGTGGGCCTTATGACAGATTTTCTTTCTCAGATTTGAACCAGAAATATCTCCCAGGTATATGTTTCATTCATTTTTCAGCTCTTCCTTCTCCTAATCACCAAGACAAACAGTCACCCTTCTAGTCTTGCAACAGTACCTGCAAAAATACCTTGACATAACCTACTTTGAAGGAGGAGAAGAAAGTAACAGGTCTTCTCTGTGTGTAATGACCACCATGTCACTAAAACAGAGGATCCACAGATGTAGTCATAGACCTACAGGATTCCCAGAGAGTGAGGGGAGGTAATAGTTGAAGTGTATGAGACAGAAGCAGAGTTCATTAATAAAGACTGCTAAAAATTTCAACAATCAGTTCACTCCAACACCATCAGGATACAGGAAATGATAATTCTGAACATTATTGATGTCTCTTTCATTTTGATAATTCTGCCTACTTCATGCAGTCATATTTCCCACTGCTCTCATCTTTCATCCTCAGCACAATTCCTCTCCAATCTAGGTTTGTCTGGTAATTCTTCTAATATCATGATTCATGTTTTGCTGCTTGGTACTTGGAGAGGATGCTCTCTGTAATCCTCTCTAGCTAATAAGATCTTCTAAGCTCCACTCAATCTTCAATCTCAGGAAATCTCTTCCAATCTGTTCAATCACTATTGAGCTCTCTTTTCTTAGAATAACTGTACTACCTACATCACAAATCAGTCTTTAATCCACAAATTGTACACGGGTTGTCTTTGCTAATAATTTAATATTTATACATATTTTAACCCTCAGAAAGAAACTAATGGATATGGAAGTTTAATACCTTTGTTTTTATAACTGATCAAAATGATGTTAAAATTCTAATGGCCTGCAAAACTTTACTGAGTCTACATTCCTGAGCTCCTGTTTTCCTTCAAAGTGCCCAGGACATTGCTGAACACATGATTAAACCCTTAAAGTTTAACTTTTGACTTGAATTTAATATCTCCAAAATAAAAATGAGTTTGCTTATTCTATTTTCCTTATGTCTTGGACACAGCTTAGTTCAGTTCAGTTCAGTCACTCAGTCGTGTCCGACTCTTTGCGACTCCATGAATCGCAGCACGCCAGGCCTCCCTGTTCATCACCAACACCTGGAGTTCACCCAGACTCACATCCATCGAGTCCGTGATGCCATCAAGGCATCTCATCTTCAGTCTTCCCTTCCTCCTCCTGCTCCCAATCCCTCCCAGCATCAGAGTCTTTTCCAATGAGTCAACTCTTCGCATGAGGTGGCCAAAGTACTGGAGTTTCAGCTTTAGCATCATTTCTTCCAAAGAAATCCCAGGGCTGATCTCCTTCAGAATGGACTGGTTGGATCTCCTTGCAGTCCAAGGGACTCTCAAGAGTCTTCTCCAACACCACAGTTCAAAAGCATCAATTCTTCGGTGCTGAGCCTTCTTCAGAGTCCAACTACCACATCCATACATGACCACTGGAAAAACCATAGCCTTGACGAGGTGGACCTTAGTCAGCAGAGTAATGTCGCTGCTTTTGAATATACTATCTACGTTGGTCATAACTTTTCTTCCAAGGAGTAAGTGTCTTTTAATTTCATGGCTGCAGTCACCATCTGCAGTGATTTTGGAGCTCAAAAAAATAAAGCCTGACACTTTTTCCACTGATGCCCCATCTATTTCCCATGAAGTGATCGGACCAGATGCCATGATCTTCATTTTCTGAATGTTGAGCTTTGAGCCAACTTTTTCGCGATCCTCTTTCACTTTCATCAAGAGGCTTTTCAGCTCCCCTTCACTTTCTGCCATAAGGGTGGTGTCATCTGCATATCTGAGGTTATTGATATTTCTCCCGGCAATCTTGATTCCAGCTTGTGTTTCTTTCAGTCCAGTGTTTCTCATGATGTACTCCACATATAAGTTAAATAAGCAGGGTGACAATATACAGCCTTTTCCTATTTGGAACCTGTCTGTTGTTCCATGTCCAGTTCTAACTGTGGATTCCTGACCTGCATACAGATTTATCAAGAGGCAGGTTAGGTGGTGTGGTATTCCCATCTCTTTCAGAATTTTCCACAGTTTATTGTGATCCAGAGAGTCAAAGGCTTTGGCATAGTCAATAAAGCAGAAATAGATGTTTTTCCTGAACTCTCTTGCTCTTTCCAAGATCCAGCTTGGACATCTTGAAATAAAGATGTAATGAAACCTAACTGATTTGGGATATGGACAAATACTTTTGAGAAGGGTATTCTCTCTAAACCTCTACC
The DNA here is from genome assembly GCF_001704415.2 of Capra hircus. Lineage (NCBI taxonomy): Eukaryota > Metazoa > Chordata > Mammalia > Artiodactyla > Bovidae > Capra > Capra hircus. Next base: position 15,958,517 of record NC_030831.1, on the reverse strand, counting down.
TCCCTATGTCCTTTATCATATATGCATGGTGTTGTGCAGGAAGTTTTAATCTCTTTTTTTCCCTCTTCTTTCTGTTTCTCTTCTCTGGCTCTCAGCATGAAGCCTCAATTTCTCTAATCTCATTGCTTTGTGGACGGTTGATTCATTTCCTTGAAAACTCTAACAGTGTGACTTTCATTATTTATTAATATTATTGTTACAAATAATGTTATTATTTGACTTGCTCTCAGGGAGATTTCAAGTTCTGGAGTCATTGCACACAAGTTTCTGTCTGTATATCCACTTGCCAGAATAATCCATATGCCTCTTTTTCTGAAAATTCCCACTAGGAACGTTGGAAACCTTACAAACTTTGATTGAGCTGCCCCAGGTCAAATTGAACATCTGGGAAAGAACTTCTGCATCAGCTGCAGTTGTGCATCCTTAAATACCCTAGTGACCAAGTTCTAGGAAGAGGATTAGTTTGGGGCTTCATTTTTTGTAAAATGTATGGATATATTTAAACATTTCATTATATGGTCCAATTAGACTGTGTCTACATGGGCACATAATAAAGTAAAAATTTGGTAATTATCTGGCTCATTTCATCAAGTCAACAGCCAAAGGGATATGTCTAGTTTGGCAAAAAGGTTTAGGAAGGGAGAATGAGGCAAAGTCAAATTATATGAATTTTATAATTATATTCCTTATACAGGTAAAATAGATAGTGAAGTTACTTGACTTTTTCAAAATACACTATTATATCTGCATAGTACAATGAGTCTTAGTGATATCTACCATAATTTTGTAATATTTTAAATAAATAAAAAGCATATTATAAGTTCTGTTCTTATTATTCCACATTCTGTTCCATTATTCAGTGCACATGTGTCTAGTCAGAGGAAAAAACAGTCATTGAAAGTCTAAACTCAACCTTGTCTAAATCTTATATAAATGGATATTTTATATACTCTCCAAATGTTAAAATTCATGAGTCCTATCAGTTATTAGGACAAAAAGAAGGAAAGGAATGAAAAAAATTTGAATTGTGATACAGTTGAAAGTCCATAGTATCCTTATGTGCATTGTTTAAAGATATCTGCAAGTCACCCAGTTAGCATTCTTCTCTTCCATACTTTTAACTATACCTCTCACTTCTTTTAACTGTTTATTAAGACCTATTAAGTATTCTCTCCTTTAAGAAAAAGTATCTGTCACTAGGTTCAAAATTTAAACTGGGAATGGGTCTCAACATCATAAATTAAAGACTACTGAATACCAAGAGTGTTAAACCAATTACACATCCTATCTTAAGGACTTTCCTATTGTGTCTCTGAGGTGAAGTAGAGATGAATGAGCAATATAGATATCCAGAATCGATAACTTCACATTTAAATATGGCAGAGTTGTTCTTCCTGCCTATCCTTTTAGATTTTTTTAAATTAATGTGCATTTGGAAATATACTGATCATGTCATAATTTAACAATGCAATTGTAAATCTCTCTGCTGCAAAGGCATCACCTATGTGTCAAGTATTTATTTCCCAAATCATCCCACCCTCTCCCTTTCCCACAGGGTCCAGTGGTGGATTCATGTTGATGTATGGCAAAACCAATACAATATTGTAAAGTAATTAACCTCCAATTAAAATAAATAAATTTATATTTTAAAAAAAGAAGGATTGGTTTATGAAAAACCAAGTAAAATGCAATCTTCATAACTCAAGGGGAGAGGGATATGATTATCATTTTCAAACATTTGAAAGGATTAAAGACTGGTGATGGGTGAATCTCAGAAGGCCAGAGTTGGGTGCTCACCCAGAAAGCTTTGGTATCACATCTCAGAGTCTGCTGAAATTGGTGGAAATCTATTGAGGATGTGTTTATGACATTTCCTCTACTGTTTGCTTACAGCCAGCCTGAAAGTCCCTGCCTTAAAGTCTTAGCACCGAAACATTAATACAACTCCTCACAGGGATTAAAAAGGGGGTATGATGATTACAAGTGGAGATAGCCTGCAGCAAATCTGTAGACTGGATGAAGTTTTCTTTGGTAATTTTCTACCTTCACTCCTCAGTTATTCTAAAATCCACCAAGTTTTTAGTTTATAAAGGAGCTTTGATTAATACACCTTCCAACTATTAACACACTTGCATTTTAATGAGAGGCTCTGGGAGATAACAGGTAACAATAGACTACAGGAAATAAAGTTTAAATGGTATATAATATAATAATGCCAAGCAACAAGTATCAGGATTGTTTCTGTTGTCATTATTGTTGTTTTGATCTTAGGAGAGAATTTTTAATGCTCTCCTTTGATCCCCTGATACCTGCTGTATTTTGCATATTGGTATGAGACACAATTTCCCTCCAGTTACATCTCAGCTATACTAAGTTTCTGGAAACTGACATCACTTCTTGTCAATAAACTTTTCTTTTGTGCATCCCTCCTCATGCAATGCTCTTCTTTGGGCTTCTCTGTGGAGTTGCTCAGGTGAGTTGGCACTTAGCATGGAAAGGCTTCTTGAACCTTCCAAGCCTAGTTAAGGATGTGCCTCACTCAGAGTACCTGCAAACATGCATTTTAATTACCAGTAAAGCTCTTTTCCATTCCCACAATACAATGAGAAAGGCTAGCGATCTCTTCAAGAAAATTAAAGATAGCAAGGGAATATTTCATGCAAAGATGGACAAAATAAAGGACACAAATGGTATGGAAGCAGAAGATATTAAGAAGAAGTGGCAAGAATACACAGAAGAACTATACAAAAAAGATCTTCATAACGCAGATAACCACAACGGTATGATCACTAACCTAGAGCCAGACATCCTGGAATTTGAAGTCAAGTGAGCCTTAGGAAGCATCACTATGAACAAAGCTAGTGGAGGTGATGGAATTTCAGCTGAACTCTTACAAATCCTAAAAGATGATGATGTTAAAGTGCTGCACTCAATATGCCAGCAAATTTGGAAAACTCAGCAGTGGCCACAGGACTGGAAAAGATCAGTTTTCATTCCAATCCTAAAGAAAGGCAATCCCAAAGAATGTTCATACTACCACACAATTGTACTCATCTCACAGGTGAGCAAAGTAATGCTCAAAATTCCCTAAGCCAGGTTTCAACAGTACATAAACCATAAATTTCCAGATGTTCAAACTGGATTTAGAAAAGGCAGAGGAACCAGAGACCAAATTGCTAACAACCATTGGATCATTGTATAAGCAAGAGAGTACTAAAAAAAAAAAACAACAACAAAAACTACTTCTGATTTATTGACTATGCCAAAGCATCTGACTGTGTGAATGACAACAAACTGTGGAAATTTCTGAAAGAGATGGGAATAGCAGACGGCCTTACCTGCCTCCTGATAAATCTGTGTGCAGATCAAAAAACAACAGTTACATGGACAACAACAGGACATGGAGCAGCAGATTGGTTCAAAATGGGGAAAGGAGTACTCCAAGGCTGTATATTGTAACCCTGCTTATTTAACTTATATGCAGAATACCTCATGCAAAATGCCAAGCTGGAAGAAGTACAAGCTGGAATCAAGATTGCCAGGAGAAGTATCAATAACCTCAGATATGCAGATGACACCACCGTTATGGCAGAAAGCAGTAGAATAACTAAAGAGCCTCTTGATGAAAGTGAAAGAGCAGAGTGAAAAACGTGGCTTCGAACTCAACATTCAGAGAACTAACATCATCAAAACTAAAGTCCCATCACTCCGTGGGAAATAGATGGGGAATGGTGGAAACAGTGACAGACTTTACTTTTATGGCCTCCAAAATCACTGCAGATGGTTCCTGCCAACATGAAATTAAAAGATGCTTGCTCCTTGGAAGAAAAGCTATGATCAACGTACACAGCATTTTTAAAAATCAGAGACATTACGTTCCCAACAAAGTTCTGTCTAGTCAAAGCTATGGTTTTTCCAGGAGTCATGTATGGATGTGAGAGTTGTATTATGAAGAAAGCTGAGCACCAAAGAATTGATACGTTTGAACTGTTGTGTTGAAGAAGACTCTTGAGAGTCCCTTGGACTGCAAGAAGATCAAACCAGTGAATCCTAAATGAAATCAGTCCTGAATATTCATTGAAAAGACTAATTCTGAAACTGAAGCTCCAATACTTTGGCCACCTAATGTGAAGACCTGACTCACTGGAAAAGACCCTAATGCTGGGGACAATTGAAGGCAAGAGGAGAAGGGGACAACAGAGGATGAGATGGTTGGATGGCATGACCAACTTGATGGACATGAGTTTGAGTAAGCTTCTGAAGTTGGTGATGGACAGGGAAGCCTGGTGTACTGAAGTCCCTGGGGTTGCAAATAGTCGGACATTACTGAGCGACTGAACTGACTGTCTGACTAATGCCCTCACTGTTTTTATGGCTGAATAATATTACAATGTTATTCCATATTGTTTCTTCAATAGATGGGCACTTGGGTTTTTTCCTTATCTTGATTATCATAAATAATGCAGCAATAAACATGTAGGTACATATATTTATAAAGTCAAAAGTTCTTTTCAAAAATGTCCACAATAAAATTGCTAGATCATATGGAAATTTTATTTTTAATTTTTTAAAGAAACTCCATTCTTTCTTCCATAATGGCTGCACTGATTTACATTCTCAAAGTGATGCACTAAGGTTCCATTTTCTCCACTTCCTTGACAACCTTTTGTTAATTCTTGTTCATATATATATAAATGAATATATATATTCATTCTAATAAGTTTAAGGTGATATCTCATGGGAGAGGTTTATTAAAAGCTTAAGTATTTAATGGAAAAATACTGGAGAACTTTGTATTCACAGGTATTTGTGAGTATGATCAGGGCATCTGTGTTTGCTAATTGTCTGTTATTAAAATCAGACTCTCACCCTCTCACAGTGACTGAGAGTTAGAGAATGCAGTATCCTTCAATGATTGCATTTCAGAAAGATGACACATGGATATTTGAAAAAGACATTTTCAGATTGTATAAGATTTGCATCTCAAAGAGAAAGAGAAAGATTTTATAATTGAAAGTTTTTTAAAGTAAATGTTCTAAGGAAAGGGAGTACCTTTTAGTAAGAATCCTGCTGTAAAGTTTAGTCGTGGTGAACGATCTTTTTTATATATTGTTGAATTCAGTTTGCTAATATTTTGCTGAAGAGTTTTGTATCTATATATATCAGGTATATTGACCTTGAATTTTCATTTTTTGCACTGTTTTTTTTTTTATTCTATTTTTAGCATCAGAGTAATTGTTGTTCAGTTGCTCAATCATGTCCAACTCTTTGCGACCCCATGGACTGCAGCACGTCCTACCTTTCTCTAACTCCTGGAGTTTGCTCAAACTCATGTACATTGAGTTGGTGATTCCATCCAACTATCTCATCCTCTGTCATCCTTTTCTCCCCCTGCCTTCATTCTTTCCAGCATCAGTCTTTTTCAATGAGTCGGCTCTTTGTATCACTTGACCAAAATATTAGAGCTTCAGCTTTAACGTCAGTCCTCCCAATAAATATGCAGGACTGATTTCCTTTAGGATTGACTGGTTTGCTCTCTTTGCAGTTCAATGGATTCTCAAGAGTCTTCTCCAACACCCCAGTTAGAAGACATGAATTCTTTGGTTCTCAGCCTTTTTTGTGGTCCAACTCTCACATCCATACATGACTACTGGAAAAACCATTGCTTTCACTATATGGAATGTTGTAGGCAAAATGTCTCTGTTTTTAATACACGTTTTAGGTTTGTCATTTCTTTCTTCCAAGGAGCAAGAGTCTTTTAATTTCATGGCTGCAGTCACGTCTGCAGTGATTTTGGAAACCAAAAAAAAAAAAAAGTCTTTCACTGTTTCCATTTTTTCCCATCTATTTGTCATGAAATGGTGGGAGGGGATGTCATGATCTTAGTTTTTTGAATGCTGAGTTTTAAGCCTTTTTTGTCACTCTCCTCTTTCACTTTCATCAAAAACCTCTTTAGTTTCTCTCTGCTTTCTACCAAAAGGGTGATATCAACTGCATATCTGAAGCTATTGCTATTTCTCCCAGCAATTCTGATTCCAGCCTGTGCTTCATCCAGCCAGGCATTTCACATGATATACTCTGATATATCATATATCACATGATATATCTCCTCTTTCAATTAACATTTTGTTTATTTGGGTCCACTCTCTTTTCTTCTTGAACAGTCTGGTTAAAGATTTATGAAGTTTATCTTTTCAAAAAAAAAGATGTGTCTTGGTTTCATCAATTTTTTTTTTTCTTTTTGGTCTCTGTTTTATTTATTTATTCTCCGATTGTTATTATTTCCTTCCTTCTGCTGCCTTTCAGCTTTATCCTTTTCCTAATTCCTTTAGGTTAGGTTATTTTTATAATAATCTTCTTATTTCTTAAGCTAGCTTTGTATCTATAAACTTCCTTCTTAGAACTGCTTTTGTTGCATTGCATAGATTTTGGAAAGTTGTGTTTCCATTTTCACTTGTATTGAAATATTTATTGATTTCCTCTTTGATTTCTTTATTGGCCTATTTGATTTTAGTAGCATATTGTTTTGTCTCCCTGTGTTTTTAGCTTCCCCATCTGTCCTTGTGTAATTGATTTCTATTTGGATACCTTTGTGGATAGAAAAATGTTTGATATCAATTCTATCTCTTAATTTTGTTTTATGGCCTAACATATGACCTATCCAGGAGAACATTCAATGTGCACTTGAATAAAATGATGATTCTGCTGTTTCTGTATGAAATGTCCTGTAGATACCTATTAAATCTAACTTTTCTATTGTATCAAACATTTAAAACCACTGTTGTCTTATTGATTTTGTTTGGGTGATTTTCATTTGATATAAGTGGGATATTAACATATTCTACTATTTCTATTTTACTGTCATATTCTCTCTTTATGTTTATTATGATTGCATTATATATTTAAGTGTTGTGTACTGGGTGCATATGTGATAATGAGTGTAATGTCTTCTTTTTATTGATCATTTTATCATTATATGATGTCCTTCTTTGTCTCCTGTATAGAATTTGTTTTAAAATATCTTTGCAAATGATATAACTGATGGGATGCTATAAAAATATATAAACAGCTTATATAATTCAAAACAAAACCCACAAACAACCTAACTATAACATGGGAAAAAGACTTGAATAAACCTTTTCCCAAAGAAGATAGATATATAGATGGTCAACAGGTGCATGAAAAGATGCTCATCATTGCTAATCATCAGAGAGTTGTAAGTCAAAGCCACAGTGAGATATCTCTTGACATCTATCAAAATAGCTACCATTAAAAAATCTACAAATAACAAATGTTAGAGTGGATGTGAATGAAAGGGAAAATTTGTACACTGTTGTTGGAAAAGTCAATTGGTACAGTCACTATGGAAAACAGTATGAAGCTTCCTTAAAATATGTATATTGCTGGTAACCTTATGGTCTACCTAGTCCATTCCTCGGTATATATACAAAGAAAATGAAAACACTAATTCAAGAAGATACATGTGCCACAGTGTTCATAGCAATATTATTTACAATAGTCAGGATATGAAAACAACCTGTCAAGTAACAGATAAACGGATAAACAGATAAATGTGAAAAGAATGAAAATTCTGCCACTAGCCACAATACAGATGGAAGTAGAGGTCATTATGCTTAGTGAAATAAGTCAGAGAAAAAAGTACTCTTTTATCACTTATTTACAGGATATTAACAAAAGAAACAAATTCACAGATTTAAAGAACAGGTTGTGGTACTAATGAGGAGAAGAAATGAATCTGCAAGACAGGGGAACAGGATTGAGAAATACAGACTATTATGATAAAATAAATATGTAGCAAAGATATATTGTATAGCACAGATAAATATAGCAATATTTTGTAATAATTTTATAATATTTTAATGTATAAAATATTGGATCATTAAACTAATAAAATGTAAATCAACTGTATTTCAGTAAGATGTTCCCTGATGGCTCAGTGGTAAAGAATCTGCTTGCCAAGGCAGGAGCCATTGATTTGATCCCTGGGTTGGAAAGATCTCCTGGAGAAGGAAATGGCAACCCGCTCCAGTATTCTTGCCTGGGAAATCCTCTGGACAGTGGAGCATGGTAGACTATATTTCAGTAAAAAATAAAGTTCAGTCAAGCTGAGGAAAACAATAAGGCTACCTTTGTCAAGAAAGAAATTCAAGTAATTAGTTGTTCATATCTTTCCAGAGTTTGCTACTGCTAAGTTGCTTCAGTCATTTCCGTCTCTGTGCAACCCCATAGATGGCAGCCTACCAGGCTCACCTGTCCCTGGGATTCTCCAGGCAAAATCACTGGAGTGGGTGCCATTTCCTTCTCCATTCTCCAGCTTAATCTCAACTAATAGTCCCAGATTTTTCCCTCTTCCCCTTTATTCCAGATATCATTATTATATTCCAGATATTATATATATATATATAAAAGCACAGCAGTAACAGTTAAACTTTTTTATTGGGTTAAATTTTGTCATTTTTTATTTATACCATTACACTTTACACTTTATACACTCACACTTTACACTTCTTATTTTTTCAAATAATTTATATAATTTACTTTAACAATTTTCTTTGATACTAACCCAAACAAAGCAGGCCTAGTTTACAACTGAGGACAGACACCATTTTATATGAGGACACATTGTTTCATGCTGTGCAAATTTAAAGTGCAATTTTTATCACTAAGGGTTTCAGTTGACTTATCAATCTCATTTTTTAATTTGGTCTCAAAATATTATATTTGTCCCAAACTCACAAAGAGCTGATTCCAGTAGAGCCAGTGAGTCCAGAAAAAGGGGGTTAGAGAATGATGAGTTGTGAAGGTGCAGATCCCCTCCACGTTATTCTCTGAGGAGCTGGCTTCTAAAATCTTTTTGGCAAGTGAGTGAGTATTTGAGTGTCTCACAATGCTAATTAGTTATAAAAAGAAACACAGAGGGAAGTCGAACTGCTTGACAGCTGCCCTACACATCAAAATGTCAATGCCACTTAACAGATGCCGCTGATCAGCTGCTTTCAACTTGTTTTCATAAGTCTACCAGGAGAATGACAGGGAGTTTATACAATTTGCTTCATGAGTGTAGACTCAAGCCAAACAGTACTTCCTCTAATAATACACATTCAATATTTGTACTTCCTTGGATGTTATAACCTTTGCCAGTGGTTGCTAATTTTCATATGTTTCTGACTACCATCAGTAAAAGCTAAAAAAATTTACTGGGCATCTATTCTGTGCAAGAACCTACAGGGAGAATTAAATAGTACAAGTGGATGTAGACAAAAATTTTACTCTTAAAATCTAGAACAAGAAAAACAGTACACAAAAATATAAGGCAGTGTTTACTAAGCACTAAAATAATATTCACAACAGAAAATACTGACATTATTAAAGCTGGGACTCTAATGGTATACTTCAATTATTTTCCTCTTGATTTATCTCACTATCTTTTCTTCTTTTTTTCATCTTAGTAGGATATTCCAATATAACTCTTAGATAAACAGAGCTGATCCTACTGTTGTTAATTAAAGAGGTTTTACTCTGGCCCTTAAAAAGAAAGAGTCAAATTTGAATGAATGTGCCTGATCTGGAAAGTGATTGGGCAGATTGAAAAATTCTAGGTTTTGTCAGAAGTCTACTCATTTTAAGAATTTTTAGTCTGTTGGACTGTGAAGAAAGCTGAGCGCCGAAGAACTGATGCTTTTGAACTGTGGTGTTGGAGAAGACTCTTGAGAGTCCCTTGGGCTTCAAGGAGATCCAACCAGTCCATTCTGAAGGAGATCAGCCCTGGGATTTCTTTGGAGAGAATGATGCTGAAGCTGAAACTCCAATACTTTGGCCACCTCATGCAAAGAGTTGACTCATTGGAAAAGACCGTGATGCTGGGAGGGATTGGAGACAGGAGGAGAAGGGGACGACCAAGGATGAGATGTCTGGACGGCCTCACTGACTCAATGGACATGAATCTGAGTGAATTCCGGGAGTTGGTGATGGACAGGGAGGCCTGGCAGGCTGCGATTCAAGGGGTGGGAAAGAGTCGGACATGACTGAGCGACTAAACTGAACTGAACTGAACAGAATAATGAAAATAACAATATAAAAGCAACATTTTAAATATTTTATTACAGGGCAGCGGTCGAGAGGAGCTACCCCGCGTTCGAGGTCAAGGGCGGCAGGGAGATGCCACCTCGCACCTGAGGCCAAGGGCGGTGACCCTGAGGAGCCACCCCAACCCCGAGGCCAAGGGCGGCAGCTGGAAGGAGACACCTTGTGCCCGAGGCCAGGTGCGGTGCCCCTAAGAAGCCACCCTGAGCCCGAGGCCAGGGGTAGCAGCTGGGAGAAGCCACCCACGCCCAAGGCCAGGACCGGTGGCTGGGAGGAGCATCCTGAGGAGCAGTGGCTGTGCAGGCACAGGAGGGCCTAGAGGAGCTATCCCACGTTGAAGGTTAGGAACGGCGGCAGTAAGGAAATAACCCTCGTCCAAGGTAAGGAGCAGCGGCTGTGCTTTGCTGGAGCAGACGTGAAGAGATACCCCATGCCCAAAGAAAGAGAAACCCAAGTAAGATGGTAAGTGTTGCAAGAGGGCATCAGAGGGCAGACACACTGAAAGCATACTCACAGAAAACTAGGCAATCTAATCACACTAGGACCATAGACTTGTCAAACTCAATGAAACCAAGCCATGCCTGCAGGGCAACCCAAGACAGGCGGGTCTTGGTGGACAGGTCTGACAGAGTGTGGTCCATTGGAGAAGGGAATGGCAAAACACTTCAGTATTCTTGCCTTAAGAACCCCATGAACAGTATGAAAAGGCAAAATGATAGGATACTTAAAGAGGAACTCCCCAGGTCATTAGGTGCCCAACACGCTACTGGAGATCAGTGGAGAAATAACTCCAGAAAGAATGAAGGGATGGAGCCAAAGCAAAAACTATACCCAGCTGTGGATGTGACTGGTGATAGAAGCAAGATCCGATGCTGTAAAGAGCAATATTACATAGGAGCCTGGAATGTCAGGTCCACGAATCAAGGCAAATTGAAAGTGGTCAAACAAGAGATGGCAAGAGCGAACGTTGACATTCTAAGAATCAGCGAAATATAATGGACTGGAATGGGTGAATTTAACTCAGATGACCATTATATCTACTACTGTGGGCAGGAATCCATCAGAAGAAATGGAGTAGCCATCATGGTCAACAAAAGAATCCGAAATGCACTACTTGAATGCCATCTCAAAAACGACAGAATGATCTCTGTTCATTTCCAAGGCAAACCATTCAATATCACAGTAACCCAAGTCCATGCCCCAACCAGCAATGCTGAAGAAGCGGAAGTTGAATGGTTCTATGAAGACCTACAAGACCTTTTAGAACTAACACCCAAAAAAGACGTCCTTTTCATTATAGGGGACTGCAATGCAAAAGTAGGAAGTCAAGAAACACCTGGAGTAACAGGCAAATTTGGCCTTGGAATATGGAATGAAACAGGGCAAAGACTAATAGAGTTTTGCCAACTGGTCATAGCAAACACTTCTTCCAACAATACAAGAGAAGACTCTACACATGGACATCACCAGATGGTCAACACTGAAATCAGATTGAATATATTTTTTTCAGCCAAAGATGGAGAAGCTCTATACAGTCAACAAAAACAAGACCAGGGGCTGACTGTGGCTCAAATCATGAACTCCTTATTGCCAAATTCAGACTTAAATTGAAGAAAGTAGGGAAAAATGTTGGAGATTACGACTGAAATGACATAAAAGACAAGACACACACAAGAGACAGACACCACTCTGGCCAGAGGAAAAATAATAACTGCACAAGCAAGCAGGCTTGCGGTTTACTTTTATATAGCCCCCCCCACCCCGGGCAGAATTCCAGACAGTATGACCAAGCCTTTTCAGTATAGCGCGTGTGCATAAATGTTATCGTGCAGCAAAAGGGAGTGAAATTTCTGCTTACTGCAGAGTCTGTCCAGAGCCTTCCTCCTGCTTATCACAAGAAGGGAATGTTCCCTCATTTGCACGGGACCATTAAACTCAAGGCTGTGTCCAGACTCCTTAGCAGACGCCTCACTTGGAAGCACGTTCAGCCCACACAGAGAGCCCCGCCTGCGGGCACATCTCCACTTTCCCTATTATGGTTGCATTAACCCTTCATCTCCCCCTTTTTTATTTGCTTTGATAAACTGTTGCATGGTCTGGATCTTCTCTGCTTCACCCTTTAGTTGTTTCCTTTTCTGCCATCGCTGAAAGACTAGAAAAGCAACACAACATAAAAGTAATATAAACACAGTGTTCCCAAAGGTAGTCCCAATTAGTGTGGGTACATGTCCTAATGGATTTAAGTTATTCAATCCTTCTTGAAGACTTTTCAACAAATCAGACCCTGCAATGTCAGGTAGAGTCCTGCTAAAAGTAGACAAAATTTGTCATTCCAGGTCCATAATCTCCGTAGTGAAATTTTGATGTCCAGTCAAAGATCATTTTACTCTTTCCTATCCCTCACTCATGTTAAATGGTACGGGTGTTATACAAAACTGAGAAGAATTCCAATCACATTTCAATACACTTTGTGTAGATAAAACAGCTAACTGATCTCCAAGCGAGGAAACGGTGTGTTGAAGATTGAGCACGTCAGTAGCAAGTTGTGCATCCAAATCTCACTATTGCTGCCATAACAAATGAGAGTCTTTATGCCAGTCCTGAACAAAATCAGCTGTTTGAATTCCTTGGTGTAATGTGAGGCCTGCTACCGCCGCTGTTGCAGTTACTGACACAACTGCTAGAATCGAAGCAATGACCACACCAAGCATACGTCAAGATCGATGTAGCAAAGTCTGTACAGCGGTTACTAGATGAGAAACAGCAAAAGAATCTGACCATGGCCTAGTCAAATTTATAGGCAACCATACTTCTGTCCGAGCTTTAACAATTACTAACGAAAAATTGGAGTTACAGGCTCGTCTTTCAAATTCTTCCCACCAAGACTGATTTACACATTGAGTTAGATTACAATAATCACATGACACAGATCCCACAGTATCATTCCAGGTCCAATTCCCATATAACAATGCAAAAGGATATTTTACACATGTCATTTTGGAATAAGATTTATTAACATGTAAATTAACATGAAATGGACCCGAAGAGTCTCCACTATCCAAAGTATAGTTTCCTGACCAGACAGTGAGACTATCAGAAACTGCCCACAGTTTCCAAATATCCCCTTGAATGTGTGGATATCCCTGCAATTGTAATTGAGGAGGGAGAAGTGCAAATTGCTGCCATTTAATTGTTTCATTTCCATTCCCATCAAAGTGCCATTTGCATGATGCCACCTAAGAGATTTATTTAACCATTTTTCTAAGAATTTCCCATCATCTGGACTCCAGTCTACAATGATAGACCCAGGATAATTCATGACTCTAAAGGGTCGATGACCTCGGCAACGTTCCCATTTCAAAGATTCTAGAGAAGGACAAAAAAGTTAACAGGACATAGTGACATATTTTTTCCATTATGATTGTCTATCGGTTCTGTCGAGGTGTTAAAGCCCGTGGTGGAAACAAGTACAGTAAAAGTAGCAAAATGATAATTATTGTACTTTACCCCCCATGTATTATAGGAATGATGAGACTGTTCCTTGGTGGACAGACAAAAGGGGTGTCCTCCTAAGCGCAAAGGAATACCTTCCACTGCAATAGTCAAATTACTAATATTATGTTGTTGTTTATGATGAGATAGTTGTTCTATTCCCCCGCAAGCTCGTGGGGGAAGCAAGGCAGTCTCATTAGTGCATACCTGCACTTCTGGCTCCCCCCAGGAAACTACTCTTACTAATGAGGATTAGGTATATATGCCCAATATGTATGATTACTTGCCAATACACCAATTACCTGACATGTCACCACTGCCATCATGGCAAGCAAAAGATTGGTAGGATTCAGAGGTTGTCCCACTTTCATTAACGGTTTTTCTACTTCCTAGGTCAACTTCTTAATTTGACCCCACGTAGGAGGTGTTGCTTCCTTGTAGGAAAAGTAAAGCTTCTCTGCATAGTAAGCTTTTCGAATTTTTGAACAAAGGGATCAGACATTGTTGATTTTGATTAATCTTGCTGGGGTCCAAAACCTGTAATTATTAACAGACATGAAAGCATACCCTCGTCCCAGATATATTAATGATGCTGGGATCCAGCCTTTCTCTTTATCTTTATACCAAATAGGTGTATTCAAGATCTTCTTGTCTTCTTCTTTCCCTTGAAAATGCAACTCTGCTGCTGATAGATTTCCCTTGCTCCAAATATTCAAAAAAATTAGGGTAAGTAAGGTTTTATTCAAAATGTCTTTAGGTTTCATAAATCACTCCTGATCCCCCTTTTTTATTTTTTCAAGATATTCATGCAAGGTATGATTAGCTCTTTCAAAGATAGCTTGCCCTTGGCTATTATAAGGAATACCAAAAGTATGAGTTATATGATATTGGGATAAAAAGTGAGCTAATTTTGCGGATTGGTAGGCAGGTGCATTATCAGTTTTCAATTCAATTGGTAATCCCATAACTGCAAAACAAGATAACAAATGAGTAATAACAGCGTCAGCCTTTTCAGAATGTAATGCAGTGGCCCAGTGAAAATGTGTATACGTATCTATAGTACGATGCACATATTTTTGTTGTCCGAAAGAAGAAATGTAAATTACATCCATTTGCCATATTTGATTTGCTTGTTGTCCTCTTACGTTGACACCTGGTGAGGTAAACGGTAAAGCAAAGGGTGCACATATGGAACAAGAACGAACAATATTTTGAGCTTGTTTTCACATAATAGCATGAGATTTTTGTAACCCTTTGGAATTGGTATGCTGTAAGAGATGTTCTTCTATAGGATAAAGTAAGGCATCAATTGTAGCACTTCCGAATGATAAAGGTCCAGGAAGGGCGGAATGTGCACGAATGTGAGTAAAGAAAATTAATTCTGAACGCTGTAAGAGCAATTGTTGTACTTGGCAAAACAATTTATCAATAGCTGTTTTAAGGGTCAGTGGAAGGGAGACATGGGGAAGCTGTACACAAGAGAGAACAGCATATTGAGAATCTGAAACAATGTTAATAGGAATTTGGGGAAAATCTTGCAAAACTAAATAGATAGCCCACAACTCAGCGGGCTGTACAGAAGAAAATGAGTGGGGAAGAACCTTAGAACTTTCCAGGGTCCAATATCCAGCACTACTTTTATTTGCATCTGTAAAAATAGTGGGTCCCTTAACTGGAACATCTGAAATTGGGTATTGAGATATCATAGAGTTAGTCCAGAGAAAGTCAATCAATTTAGATGACGGATAATGATTAGAAAACGAACCAGGAAATGAGGCAAGAGAAATGTGCCAGTTTTCATTAAATTGTAAACGTTGAGATATTTGAGCAGTTGTTAACTGAGTAACAATCTGGTATGGTTCATATCCAGACAATTGTAATATACGATGGCGACCTTTCTGTATAAGGAAGGCTAATTTATCCATATAGGTAGTCAATTTTTTGGAAAAGCTGTTAGGTAAGAAAACCCATTCTATTAATCCTTTTTCTTGAGCAATTACACCAGATGGAGAATAAGGGGTATGAAATATTATAAACAAAATATGTTGAGACTCATGTAAGTAAGTCAAAATACCGTCATTTAGTCATTCCTCAACAAATTGAAGTTCCTGTAAAGCCAATGGGATTAAAGTTCGGGGGCTATCCAGAGCTGTGTCTCCCTCTAAAGTAGAAAACAAATGTAGTAATCGGTAAGTAGGAATCCCAAGTACCGGGCATAGCTGATTGATATCTCCCAATAACTTTTGAAAATCATTTAAAGTTTTGAGGTGATCTCTTCTGATTTGCAATTTTTGTGGCCTTATTCTATGTTGTTCCAATAACGTTCCTAAATACAAAATAGGAAAGTCTTTTTGAATTTTTTCTGGGGCTGTTTGCAAATTCTATAGTTTTAAAGCCTCCTGTACTTTTAGAAAGAATTCATCACGTTCAGCAATACTAGGAGCTGCTAATAGGAGATCATCCATATAATAAAATAGAATATAATTGGGGTATTCTTCATGGAGGGATTGTAAAAAGCGAGCTATGAATTCTTGACATATAGTAGGACTATTTGTCATTCCCTGTGGTAAGACTGTCCATTGATAACGCTTAACAGGCTGAGCATGATTAAGAACAGGAATTGTAAAAGCAAATTTATCTCTATCTTGCAATTGTAGGGGAATGGCAAAAAAACAGTCCTTAAGATCTAGCACCATTAAGGACCAATTCTGAGGCATAAGAGCTGGAGAGGGGAGTCCCAATTGCAATGCTCCCATAGGTTCAATACATTTATTAACTTCTCATAAATCAGTTAACATTTTCCATTTTCCATATTTCTTTTTTATAAGAAAAACAGGAGAATTACAGGGAGAGGTAGAGGGCTCTATATGACCAAGTTGGAGTTGTTCTTGTACTAGTTGTTCTAACACCTCGAGTTTCATTTGTGGTAATGGCCACTGTTCAACTCATTTTGGAGTATTAGTTAACCATTTTAATGGGAGTGCTCGAAGAATTTGAGCAGTGGCTATTAGTTTTCCAGTGGAATGGTTACAAAAGCCCCCAAAGGAGAGAGAAGATCTCTTCCCCAAATATTAATAGATATGTTTACAATATAAAAGGTAACAGACACTGATCTTCCATTATGGAATTGGCATTGCAAGGGATGGGTACTTTTCCAGACATCTGCAATAGAGCCTAGTCCCATCAGCATTAAAGGGCTTTTTTCTTTTTTCCAGTCTTGGGGCCATTGTTGAGAAGAAATAACTGAAACATCTGCCCCTGTGTCTACTAGTCCCTCAAAGTTTTTTCCTTGTATAACAAAGGAGAGAACAGGGCGAGAATCTTTAATAAGCATTTCCCAAAATATATGTCACCCAGTACTTCCAAATCCTCCTGTTCGTTCATTAGGAAGAGCCAAAAAGGGATGATAAGGTAGGAGAAGTATTTGAGCAATACGTTTCCTGGCTAACAATGAAAGTGTGGTAGAAGTAGAAACCATAATCAAGATTTCCCCAACATAGTCGGAGTCTATTACCCCAGGAATTATGGTTAGACCGCTCAAAGCCGCACTGCTACGGCCTAATATTAAGCCAAAGTTTCCTTTAGGCAGTGGTCTGAATACATTTGTTTTTAATTTGCAAATGCCTCCTCCTGGTGACAAAAGAACATTCTCAGCTAATGGCAAATCAGCGGCAGCACTCCCTGAAGTAGCAGACCACAAGTCTGAAATCATCATTTGAGGTGCTTTTAATGAGGCATTGGCTGGTAACTGTTGCTGGGAGGGAACACGGTTGGGGTATGTGGGACGGCAGGAGGACAGGGAGGAAAAGTCCCCGGTATTGTTCCTGGGCCCCAAGGACTTAGGCCCGCAGGATAGTTTCCTGGTATCTGGTTGCCATTTTGTCTGTTTTAGATTTGCACTCATTAGCCCAATGAAGCCCCTTCCTGAATCGATGGCAAGGTCCAGGAGGAGTCTTATTCCTCTTAGCAAAAGATCTGTCTTTAGAAATTGCACCTTGATCAGCTTTTAATTTCTGACATTCTCTTCTCATATGACCAGGTTTTCCACAATGGAAGCAGTTACCTCCCTTTTGTGGTTTCATAGCTTTGGCCAAGGCTGTAGCAAAGACATTAGCTTGATGCTCTGTTCCTCCTACTCCCGAACAGGCTCTGGTTTATTCAGCTATAGATGCACCCTGACCTTTTAATGGTCCCAGTATATGTTTGCATTCAGTGTTTGCATTTTCAAATGCTAAAGTTTGTAATAATATCTCTGAAATTTCATCCCTCCTTACAGCTCATTCCACAGCTACTCTCAATCTTGCTAGAAAATCAGTATATGGCTCATTGGGGCCTTGCATTATTTTAACAAAGGAGGGCTGGGCATGGCCAGTAGGCATCACAGGACACCATGCATGTAAAAAGACCTGGCAGACTTGTAAGTCCTGATCAGAGTACTGAGCCTGTTCTCTTAAAGCCCGATAACAGCCCTCTCCCATTAACTTATCCTTCAGAGGACCAGGGGGATTCTGTCCTTCATTAATCCAACCCTGCTTTCTAGCTTCTTCTTCCCACCAGCTACGAAGTTGCAACCACTGAGAACCCTCCAAGACAGCTTGGGCAATGGATTCCCAATCTAATGGAATGATTAATTTGCCTTTTCCCAATGATTCCAGCATAGCCAAAACAAAGGGAGATTGAGGATTGTATTGCACTACTGCAGCTTTAAGATCTTTAAAAATTTATATTCCAAAGGAGTGTATTGAACATTTATCACTTCGTCATCTTGTTGTCTCTGGATGGGAAATAATTGTGGAGGATTGATAAAACCACTAGGGGGAGCAGGCAAGTCATCATCATGAAGCATAGACAAAGGAAAGGAGAACCGACAATGTTCCCTGCCCACATCGAGCCAACCAACCGCAGTGGGGAAAAGAGAAGCATAAGGAGGAGCAAAAGGCACAGATTTCTTCTCCCTATGGGATCTCCACCATTCCTGGAATAGATGGGTCATTTCTTTAATCTCTTTACCCTCCTCTGACGAAACCAAAGAAGCCTCTGAATCTGATTCTGAACTATCAGATGTTTCACAATTTCCAGAAGGAGGCTTACTTGTATCCTTACCTTCAGGCAATGCAGAAACCCCACCAACGTTTGGCACATCTTCATAAATTGCCTCTTCCTTCATTGAAGCATTAGATTTAGTCTCATTATCAGTAGATAGCAAAGTCAAATCCTGTGTTATAGCATTACATAAAGTCCATAACTTCAAAGGGATCACATTATCCTTCTGATGTTGCTTTCTCAATTCTTTTTGAATTATTTTCCATTCCTTCAAATTTAACTGTAACTTAGTTTGATATTGAAACCAATGACAATATTTCTCCACCAAGGGAAAGAGCTCACTCAATCGACGAGTCGAGACCTTAACGCCTATGGATGGAGAAGTCCTTTGACTAACTCCATGTACTGTGTCCGTAATGATGATGAGGAATTCCCAATGATTTTCTGAAAGTTCCCCTGCTAGGATGAGGAACTCCCCATGATTTTCCAGAAAGTTCCCCTGCTATGGATTTAAAATCCCCCCAAGGTTACTCACACTTTCGGTTTCACTCAAGCCCCACATTGGGCGCCAGATGTTAGAGATTACGAGTGAAATGACATAAAGGACAAGACACACACAAGAGACAGACACCACTCTGGCCAGAGGAAAAAATAATAACTGCCCAAGCAAGCAGCCTTGAGGTTTATATAGCCCCCCTGCACAGAATTCCAGACAGTATGACCAAGCCTTTTCAGGATAACGCATGTGCATGTTATCGTGCAGCAAAAGGGAGTGAAATTTCTGCTTACTACAGAGTCTGTCCAGAGCCTTCCTCCTTTTTCTTATCACAAGAAGGGAATGTTCCCTCGTTTGCAAGGGACCATTAAACTCAAGGCTGTGTCCAGACTCCTTGGCAGAACGTGTCCCTTGGAAGGACATTCAGCCCACGAAGTGAGCCCCGCCTGCGGGCACATCTCCACTTTCCCTATTATGGCTGCATTAACCCTTCAGAAAAACATGAGACCATTCACGTATGACCTAAACCAAATCCCTTATGATTATACAGGGGAAGTGAGAAATAGATTTAAGGGCCTAGATCTGATAGATAGAGTGCCTGATGAACTATGGAATGAGGTTGGTGACATTAAACAGGAGAAAGGGATCAAGACCATCCCCATGGAAACAATATGTAAAAAAGCAAAATGGCTCTCTGGGGAGGCCTTATAAACAGCTGTGAAAAGAAGAGAGGCAAAAAGCAAAGCAGAAAAGGAAAGATATAAGCATCTAAATGCAGAGTTCCAAAGAACAGCAAGAAGAGATAAGAAAGCCTTCTTCAGCAATCAATGCAAAGAAAAAGAGGAAAAGAACAGAATGGGAAAGACTAGAGATCTCTTCAAGAAAATTAGAGATACCAAGGGAATATTTCATGCAAAGATGGGCTCGATAAAGGACAGAAATGGTATGGGCCTAACAGAAGCAGAAGATATTAAGAACAGGTGGCAAGAATACATGGAAGAACTGTACACAAAGATCTTCACGACCCAGATAATCATGATGATGTGATCACTAATCTAGAGCCAGACATCTTGGAAAGTGAAGTCAAGTGGGCCTTAGAAAGCAACACTCCAAACAAAGCTAGTGGAAGTGATGGAATTCCAGTTGAGTTGTTTCAAATCCTGAACGATGATGCTGTGAAAGTGCTGCACTCAATATGCCAGCACATTTGGAAAACTCAGCAGTGACCACAGGACTGGATGAGGTCAGTTTTCATTCCAATTCCAAAGAAAGGCAATGCCAAAGAATGCTCAAACTACCGCATAATTGCACTCATCTCACATGCTAGTAAAGTAATGATCAAAATTCTCCAAGCCAGGCTTCAGCAATACGTGAACCGTGAACTTCCTGATGTTCAAACTGGTTTTAGAAAAGTCACAGGAACCAGAGATCAAATTGCCAGCATCTGCTGGATCATTGAAAAAGCAAGAGAGTTCCAGAAAAACATCTATTTCTGCTTTATTGACTATTCAAAGCCTTTGACTGTGTGGATTACAATAAACTGTGGAAAATTCTGAGAGAGATGGGAATACCAGACCACCTGACCTGCCTCTTGAGAAATCTTTATGCAGGTAAGGAAGCAACAGTTAGAACTGGGCATGGAACAATAGACTGGTTCCAAATAGGAAAAGGAGTATGTCAAGGCTGTATATTGTCATTCTGCTTGTTTAACTTCTATACAGAGTACATCATGAGAAACGCTGGACTGGAAGAAACATAAGCTGGAATCATGATTGCCAGGAGAAATATCAATAACCTCAGATATACAGATGACACCAACCTTATGGCAGAAAGTGAAGAGGAGCTAAAGAGCCTCTTGATGAAAGTGAAAGCAGAGAGCAAAAAAGTTGGCTTAAAGCTCAACATTCAGAAAACGAAGATCATGGCATCCTGTCCCATCACTTCATGGGAAATAGATGGGGAAACAGTGGAAACAGTGTCAAACTTTATTTATTTATTTTGGCTCCAAAATCACTGCAGATGGTGATTGCAGCCATGAAATTAAAAGACTCTTACTCCTTGGAAAAAATGTTATGACTAACCTAGATAGTATATTCAAAAGCAGACACATTACTTTGCCCGTTAAGGTCCGCCTAGTCAAGGCTGTGGTTTTTCCAGTAGTCATGTATGGATGTGAGAGTTGGACTGTGAGGAAGGCTGAGCGCTGAAGAATTGATACTTTTGAACTCTGGTGTTGGAAAAGACTCTTGAGAGTTCCTTCGACTGCCAGGAACTCCAACCAGTCCATTCTGAAGGAGACCAACCCTGGGATTTCTTTGGAAGGAATGATGCTAAAGCTGAAGCTCCAGTACTTTGGCCACCTCATGGGAATAATTGACTCATTGGAAAAGACTCTGATGCTGGGAGGGATTGGGGGCAGGAGGAGAAGGGGACGACCGAGGATGAGATGGCTGAATGGCATCACGGACTCGATGGACGTGAGTCTGAGTGAACTCCGGGAGATAGTGATGAACAGGGAGGCCTGGCGTCCTGCGATTCATGAGGTCGCAAAGAGTTGGACACGACTGAGCGACTGAACTGAACTGAACTGAATGAAACTTACCTATATCCATATAATCCCTTAATTCCTATATAAATTCTGTGAAGTTGTCAAGAATTGATACTGTCTTTTTAGAAATTAGGAAACTGAAACTCTTGATTAAAGTTAAACCTGAAACTAAATAGCAGAATTCATGGTGTTCCCACTCAGACCACTGTCGTACTATTATACTGTATCTAAAATTCTAAGACCCCCAAAGCAAATTTACTGAAGAGTGAATTCTAAGACCTTACAGACTTAATGAGATCAACTTTAGGCATAACTGGAAAGTTGAAACAGGCTGTTTTCAACAGCCCTAATCTCTATTCTGTAGCCTCCCTTCCCTTTAGCCCTTTATCTTTCACTTTATTCCTCTAGTCCCAACTGTAGCCTCGCTATTCGTGGAAGGCTGTTATTGCTTCATCTTTCTTGAAAGAGACAAAGGAAGAGATGACATGGATGGCCTATAGAAATTGCCTGATACTAGTACTGTGTATCTGCTGTATCTTTCCATGTAATCCTTCTTGTCCAAAGTTAGGAAAGGGACTTTCTTTTACATTCTATTAGAATGTTTTTCTTTCAATTGTCTCCTCATTGAATGGTGAGAGCTTAAAGAAAAAGGCTGCTTTTATCCTGAGTACTATGCTGGGTACATTGTAAGTTCACAGGAAATATTTTCCAAATGGCAGAGTAAATGAAATGAAATATAATATTAGGATGTCTACATATTTAATTACCACAATTTTATGGTCTTATAAATCAAAATGATATTACATTAATTAAGAAAATTCACATGCATTCTCATTTCTGTAAAAGACCCTTTGGAAACCACTGTTAAAGGTATAAGAAAAGTAAACAGTCATAGACTTGACATTAAAAAAGAAGTTTTCATCAGTGATACATAATTCTTAAATCAAAGTGTAGGGCAAAGCATTAATCTCTTATCCTGATCACTCTGGAATGTTCCTGAAACCGATAGAGAAGATGAACTATTACAGTCCAGAGGCAGCTGTATTTTTAGAGCTGTTATTTAAGTCTCCTCAGTATAAAAGTGGGCTTCCCTTGTGGTTCAGCTGGTAAAGAATCTGCCTGCAATGCGAGAGACCTGGGTTTGATTCCTGGGTTGGGAACGTCCCCTGGAGAAGGGAAAGGCTACCCACACCAGTATTCCGGCCTAGAGAATCCCATGGACTGTATAGACCATGGGGTTACAAAGAGTCAGACAAAACTGAGTGACTTTCACTTTCACTTTTCAGTATAATATGGACAATATGAACATATTAAATTATTAATAGACAACTTTATAGGCCAAAGCCAAGGTGAAAGCAATTGGAAAAGAGAAGCTATAATATGAAGTAGATCAAATGATATGATTTGATCAAAACTCACCTAACAACCTTTCAACTTTGCATTATGTCAAGTGGCTTTTAGTTGCAATTATACCAAGTTGAAGAAGTATTCAGACCACCTGGAAGCAGGCAGTGTTATTGGTTCAAGTCCCAGATATATCTAATTTGATTCTATTTATCTGAATGATGGGACAAATTATCCTTTGTCCTTTTAGCTTCTCCTGAACAGATTCTTCTTCTTCTTTTTTTTTTTTTTTTTGAACAGATTCTTTACTGCTGAGCCATGGGAGAAGCCCAAGACTCACACTATATCCAAGAAATTTGAAGTTAACCAACTAGAGCTTACTTCAAAGTATGACTAAGTAAATCAATAATAATGAGTAGGCAAATAAAGCTTTTTCTTACTAAATTTGACAAATTTCAGATTTTGGGGAAAAATCGCTTAGGTCTCTAAGATTTAGCTTAGGAATTCGAGAGTCAGAAAACTCTTAGACCACAGAAAAGAAAATGTCTAAAATTTTATGTTTATATGTTATTTTGCATTAAAACATTTCTTTAAACTGTCCTGATTGACTTCACAACAGCCTTCTGAAATAAGACATGCATTATCATCCTAATTTTCTACCTGAGCAAAACTAATCTCATAGGCATATGTTTCAGCCATCTTTAGTAGGAAAAACCATCTAACAGCCAATAAAGGAGTAGGTGTTAATTTCTTGGGCCCAGAGAAATCATAAAAAATGAGAACAGTAGTTATGTTTAGGGGCACAGTTCAGAGGAGCCTTGAGATAGGATATTTAATGGAGTTATTGGATGAGGTTTTAGGAAGCATACAAAATATTCATGGATTTATAGCAACATGTAAAACTCCATTAATCAAGATTTGATCCATAAAACAGAACTACTGGGAACTAAATATGCATATGTATATACATGTGTGCCTGCTTAGTTTCCAGTTGTGTCCAACTTTTTGTGACCCCATGGACTGCAGCCTGCCAGGCTCCTCTGTCCATGGGGTATTTTGGGCAAGAATACTGCAGTCAGTAGATATTCCCTTCTACAGGAGATCTTCCCCACCCAGGGATCGAACTCAGGTTGCCTGCATTGGCAGATGGGTTCTTAACCATCTCAGCCATCAGTGTGTGTGTGTGTGTGTATGTGTGTGTGTGTGTGTGTGAGAGAGAGAGAGAGAGAGAGAGAGAGAGAGAGAGAAATTGAACATTTTGATTGACCATATTCAATTCTGAGAACAAATGCAAAGCATTTTTTTTTTTTTTGCAATTGAGCCTGAAATAATCAGGAGACACAGAAAGGGATGATAGCTAGAGATGGAGAGGAAGTTAAGGACAAATTGGAAACCATGAGGTTTAAGTAAAACCCACAGGATGGAAAAACATGTTTATTTCACTACATCAAAATGTCAAACTTCAATGATGTGAATGACCTTAAAAAAAACTGGTCACCTTTGTCGTGGAGCAAAATATGTGATTCATAACCTGAAAAAAACTATAAAGGAACCAGTGGAAGCCAAAGGAGCTGTAGGGCAGGTTATTGTCCCACCCACACAAACAGGATGAACTCACCCATCCATATGTGAAAGTGTATATGAGTTCCAGGAAATCTTACACTGACTTTTCAAGCATAAAATTATAGCTTTATTTTTTATTTTCTAAATCTCAAAGTATTGCTCAAAGTCCATGTGATTTCAGAACTTCACAGGGAAGGTGATAGCTTGAAAAGGTAGTTCCAGGTGAACTATACTGAATGGATAAAATCCACTCTCCTAACATCAGGGGTGTGTGTGTATGTCACTGTGCGCTTGTGTGTTAAATGTATACAAAATTTTATAAAGAAGGCATCTAATTGATAAATATTAAAAGCTGATAAAAAATATTAAGGAAAATACTTTTATTTTTATTAATTAGTAAAGTGCAGTGATGAAAATTTGATTATATATAAGGTTTTAAGAATCTAGCTGTATTTATCAGATTCATACTTTTAAATTCAATAATGAAGACGTCAATAACATTGTGGAGATCATGACTTCAAAGAAATGTGGACACTGCCAGATTATAAGGAGATAAAAATAATGAAAATCACAGAATAATGTGGAAAAAAATACAATAATAATAGCAGAGGCTGGAATTTCAGCTAAGCCCACCAGTTAAATAATGATTAAATAAGAGCATTGTTAATATGCAAGCTTCTAATGTTTTCCCATTAAGACAAATTGCTGTTTATTTGTTTGTTTGTTTGTTTTTTGATAGAATACTTTACCAGATCAAGAGTTTTCCCCTGTTTACTTAAAAATGTATTCATAAAATAATTCTGAATTTTATAAAAATGTGATCTACATGTTTGATACATTTTTCTTTAGCATTTATTATTGCATGTTTTCTTTCTGGATATTTTAAAAACTACATAAATTATTTAAGATAGATAGGACTATTGAGAGTTTCTATTTCTTCTTGATTCTACTATGGCATTTTTAAAAAATGTATCTATTTGCATAAGTCTTTAAAGCTTGTGGCAAAATATTGTCTTGTTATCTTTAAACTGTTTGCTATATCTAAAATTTTGTAATATTTTACTTTGTAAATTTTGTTTTTCTGTGTCTTTTCTGTTTTGCTTCATTAATTTAACCCTAGATTTGTATATATTATAAATTGTGTAAAAATCAAGTTTTGGCTTTCTTGAACCTCTGTTTTCTATTGTTTGCATTATTATATTTTGGTTTCTACTATCAATTGCTTTCTACATTTAACCTTCTTCCCTACCACTTTTCCTGGGTATTAGTTGTTGTCAATTGCTCCTTTTTTTTTTTTTTTAAATTTTATTTTTTATTTTTTAAATTTTAAAATCTTTAATTCTTACATGCATTCCCAAACATGAACCCCCCTCCCACCTCCCTCCCCACAACATCTCTCTGGGTCATCCCCATGCACCAGCCCTAAGCATGCTGCACCCTGCGTCAGACATGGACTGGCGATTCAATTCTTACATGATAGTATACATGTTAGAATTCCCATTCTCCCAAATCATCCCACCCTCTCCCTCTCCCTCTGAGTCCAAAAGTCCATTATACACATCTGTGTCTTTTTTCCTGTCTTGCATACAGGGTCGTCATTGCCATCTTCCTAAATTCCATATATATGTGTTAGTATACTGTATTGGTGTTTTTCTTTCTGGCTTACTTCACTCTGTATAATCGGCTCCAGTTTCATCCATCTCATCAGAACTGATTCAAATGAATTCTTTTTAACGGCTGAGTAATACTCCATTGTGTATATGTACCACAGGCTTTCTTATCCATTCATCTGCTGATGGACATCTAGGTTGTTTCCATGTCCTGGCTATTATAAACAGTGCTGCGATGAACATTGGGGTACATGTGTCTCTTTCTGTTCTGGTTTCCTCAGTGTGTATGCCCAGCAATGGGATTGCTGGGTCATAAGGTAGTTCTATTTGCAATTTTTTAAGGAATCTCCACACTGTTCTCCATAGTGGCTGTACTAGTTTGCATTCCCACCAACAGTGTAGGAGGGTTCCCTTTTCTCCACACCTCTCCAGCATTTATTGCTTGCAGATTTTTGGATCGCAGCCATTCTGACTGGTGTGAAGTGGTACCTCATTGTGGTTTTGATTTGCATTCGTCTGATAATGAGTGATGTTGAGCATCTTTTCATGTGTTTGTTAGCCATCCGTATGTCTTCTTTGGAGAAATGTCTATTTAGTTCTTTGGCCCATTTTTTTATTGGGTCGTTTATTTTTCTGGAATTGAGCTGCATAAGTTGCTTGTATATTTTTGAGATTAGTTGTTTGTCAGTTGCTTCATTTGCTATTATTTTCTCCCATTCAGAAGGCTGTCTTTTCACCTTGCTTATATTTTCCTTTGTTGTGCAGAAGCTTTTAATTTTAATTAGATCCCATTTGTTTATTTTTGCTTTTATTTCCAGAATTCTGGGAGGTGGATCATAGAGGATCCTGCCGTGATTTATGTCTGAGAGTGTTTTGCCTATGTTCTCCTCTAGGAGTTTTATAGTTTCTGACCTTACATTTAGATCTTTAATCCATTTTGAGTTTATTTTTGTGTATGGTGTTAGAAAGTGATCTAGTTTCATTCTTTTACAAGTGGTTGACCAGTTTTCCCAGCACCACTTGTTAAAGAGATTGTCTTTACTCCATTGTATATTCTTGCCTCCTTTGTCAAAGATAAGGTGTCCATATGTGTACCTTAGTTAAGTTATATTTAGTTTTCTTTAATACTGGAGAAGCAAATGACAACCCACTCCAGTATTCTTGCCTGGAGAATCCCATGGACAGAGGAGCCTGGTAGGCTACAGACCACGGGGTCACAAAGAGTCAGACACGACTGAGCAACTTCACTCCTTCTACTTTAACACTAATATCAGAATATAAGGCTCAATGTCAAACACAGTAAAGATTTTTATTTCACCCAAAAAGTTATGTAGTGTATTTGACTTTTAGATTTTTTAAGAATTTTAAATTTTTATTATTCTTTATTTTGTACTCAAGATTGATTTCAAACTTTAAAAAA
This sequence comes from Capra hircus, assembly GCF_001704415.2. Taxonomy (NCBI): domain Eukaryota; kingdom Metazoa; phylum Chordata; class Mammalia; order Artiodactyla; family Bovidae; genus Capra; species Capra hircus. The sequence goes on along the minus strand of NC_030831.1, from coordinate 15,930,897 downwards.
AAATGAGGCTTTTACATTACAGGTTTGGTATCGGTTCTTGGTTTTGTACTGTGATTCAAGAACACTAATTATTCCTTGATTTTTTTTGTCCTTTCAAAGTAATACAGTGTATCATTGTATATATATCTTCATAATTCTGCTTTGACTGTATTTTAAAGTATGCATCTATGTATTCACACTTTTAATCAATTCTAGAATATTTGGAATAATGGTCTCTATAAATATTGTCCCTTGTTGTTTATTGCCTTCCCCTGAGGATTCAATTAGAATTATTTTGAGTCTCTTCATTCCATTTTCTATATCTTTTATATTTTTTTAAAATTAAATTATGAAAATATGATAACACATTTACAAGAGACTTGGAATATATAGAACAAAGTTACATATACTTCCACTATATATTGCAATTATTTTTTTAAGTAGATAAATTAAGATTTTTAGATAGAGTTTCAATATCAAACTCTCAAAAGTTAATAGAATGAATATACAGAAATTTAGAAGTATACAGTAGAACTGACAAACACTATTAACCAATTCAATATAATTAAAATTTATAGAATTTTTCACACAACAATAGGATACAAATTCTATTCAAGTTCCCATAGACTATAAACTAGGAGACACTGGTACATATCCAAGGACATAAGATCAGGTGCAAAAATTTAGTGCTCTAAAGCTGTTAAAGTCAAACAGATTCTGTTCTCTTATCACTGTGGAAGTATGTTAGAGATTAATATCAAAAGACACTGAAAAAAGCCTACATATTTTCAAGAGCAATGACATTGAAATCTTCAATAAAGTTATAATAGAGAAATGAAAAAACACAGAGGGTGATTGTAGAGAAGAAAACATTTAAATGAGAAATGAATATCAAAATAATAAATTAATATCAAAGATACTTTAAAAATTCTGCACATTTGAAAATTAAATGTCCACTTTTAAATGATGTGTGTATCTAAGAAGCCAGAACCAACAAATAGAAAATATCTGTAACAGAGTAAAAACGAAAAGAATTTTTATCAGAATTTCTTGCATGCAGTTGAAGCTGCTCTATACAATTAAATATAATGTGGATTCTTGAATAAGGTATGAAAATAAATAATGGACTCTAACATAAAATTGTGTAAAATTTGAAAAACATCTGTAATTTAGTTAATAATATTGTATTGCATATTAATTTCCTTTTTCTTTACAGCATGGTATTTCTTTATATTCTCAGAACTGGGTTAGAATTTCAATTCTCATTAAAAAAATTAAGAGCACTAAGATAATAAATTTTCTAGACTTTCATCAGTAATACTAGATGCCAAAATACATGTGTGCGTTAGTCGCTCAGTCATGTCAGTTGTGACTCATGGACTCCTCTGTCCATGGAATTCTCTAGGAAAGAATACTGGAGTGGGTTGCCATTTCCTTCTCCAGACAAAATACATGGAATTATATTAAAATTTTGAGTGAATATAAATTAGAAATCTAGCATTCCATTTCCATTCATACTAAGTCAAACTAGAGGAATCAAAATATCATAACTTTTTAACTGGGCAAAAAAAAAAAATATATATATATATATATATATATATATATATGGATTCCCTGGTAGCTCAGATGGTAAAGAGTCTGCGTGCAATTCAGGAGACCTGAGTTAGATCCCTGGGTTCCCCTGGAGAAGAAAATGGCACCCCTACTCCAGTATTCATGCCTGAATAATCCCATGAGCAGGGGAGCCTGGCAAGTTACAGTCCATAGGGTTGCAAAGAGTCGAACATGACTGACTGACTTCACTTTTCACTTTATATGTAGGAAACCTGGGTTTGATCCCTGGGTCAGGAAGTTTCCCTGGAGAAGGAAATGGCAACCCACACCAGTATCCATGGACAGAAGAGCCTGGAGGGCTATAGTCCATGGGGTCACAAAGAGTTGGACATGACCGAGCGACTAACACACACACACACACACACACACACACAAGTTCTTCTACTACAGTTTATAAAGGTTTGAGAAAAAACATTTTAAAAAGAGAGAAAGAAATCAGAAAACATGAACTAAATGAAATGGTATCACTGAGTAAGAAATAAAAAAGAGAAACAAACTAGAAAAAAGTAAAAAATCATCATACAGTCCAGTTGTTTTTTAAGCATGAATGCTCATTAGAAATCCATCTGGAGTTTAGAGAAAAGAAAAAAAGAAATCCCTAGATATTTATATCCTTCAAAAAATTCCAAGATAATTCTGATATGCATTTGAATTTTTAAAAATTATTGCAGGTTTTTCTGTTAAATGGTAGCTGTAATTATATAAAATTCTATTTTTTTTCTGTTGACCTATTATGATACAGTAGTATTAAGTGATTCATAGTTACATAATCAGCAATGGTAAGTTATTTATCAATTTTCATCATCAATAACCAGACAAAAATGATAATTACAATTACAATTACAAAGTCATCATATAAACATGATTAACCTAGTGATATAAAATAATTACATACAAATGAGGGGTTAAGTACAGTGAAATGGTGAGTGGATATACATACATGAAAATGTTTTCATCTGCCCAGTGAGTCTATGTCTTTCAGTTGGTGCACTTAATTCATTTAGATTGAAGGTAATTATCAATATATATGACCCTATTATCATTTTTTAATTGTTTGGGATTTATTTTCTGTAGGTCTTACCCTTCTCTTGCATTTGCCTTCTCTTGCCAGAACTATTCCTTTAGCAATTGTTGCAAAGTTAGTTTGGTGGTGCTGAATTATCTTAACTTTTGCTTGTCTGAAAAGCTGTTGATCTCTCCATCAAATCTGAATGAGAGTTTTGCTGGGTAGAGTATTCTTGGTTGTACTTTCTTCCCTTTCATCACTTTAAATACATTGTGCCATTGCCTTCTAGCATGTAGAGTTTCTGTTGAGAAATCAGCTGATAACCTATGGAAGTTCCCTTATGCATAATTTGTCCTTTTTTTCCCTGGTTACATTTATGGTTTTATCTTTGTTTTTAATTTTTGTCAGTTTGATTACTATGTCTCAGTGCGTTTCCCATTGTGTCTATCCTGCCTGGGACTCTGCATTTCAGGAACTTGGTTGACTATTTACTTTCCCATTTTAGGGACATTTTCAGCTATTATCTCTTCAAATACTTTTGGGGGTACTTTCTCTCTCACTCTTCTCCTTCTAGGATCCCTATAATATTAATGTTGGTGCATTTAATGTTGTCCCAGAGATCTCTTAGGCTGTCTTCTTTTTTCTTTTTTTTTTTTTTTTTCTATATTCTGTTTTGCAGCAGTGATTTTCACCATTCTGTCTTCCGTATTACTTACCGATTCTTCTTTCTCAGTTATTCTGCTGTTGGTTCATTCTAGTGTATTTTTCATCTGTTTGTTCTTTCGTTTTCTAGGTATTTAAGTGCAGGCGATGGGGACCAGTGCACTAAGCACAGCCGAGAGGAGCCACGCCACATCCGAGGTCAGGGGCAGCAGCCAAGAGTGCCAGGCTGCGATGGCACAGGAACGGCCGAGAGGAGCTACCCCAAGTCGGAGGTTGAGGGGGACGGTTGAGAGGAGCCATCCTGAGCCTGAGGCCAGGGGCGGCAGCCAGGAGGAGCCACACCATGTCCAAGGAGCAGAGTCTGAATGGGCGCAGGAGGGCCTGGAGGAGTTAAGTCAGGAAGGGTGGTGGTGAGGAGATATCCCTCATCCAAGTAAGCAGCAGCTGCTGCACTTTGCTGGAGCAGCTGTGAAGAGATACCCCAGGCCCAAGGTAAGAGAAACCCAAGTAAGATGGTAGGTGTTGCAAGAGGGAATCAGGGGGCAGACACACTGAAATCATACTCACAGAAAACTACTCAATCTAATTACATTAGGACCACAGCCTTGTCTAACTCAATGAAACTAAGCCATGCCCATGGGGCAAACCTAGATGGGCAAGCCATGGTGGAGAGGTCTGACAGAATGTGGTCCACCGGAGAAAGGAATGGCAAAACACTTCAGTATTCTTGCCTTGAGAACCCCATGAACAGTATGAAAAGGCAAAATGATAGGATACTGAAAGAGGAATTTCCCAGGTCATTAGGTGCCCAACACGCTACTGGAGATCAGTGGAGATATAACTCCAGAAAGAATGAAGGGATGGAGCCAAAGCAAAAACAATACCCAGTTATGGATGTGACTGGTGATAGAAACAAGGTCCGATGCTGTAAACAGCAATATTGCATAGGAACCTGGAATGTCAGGTCCATGAATCAAGGCAAATTGGAAGTGGTCAAACAAGAGATGGCAAGAGTGAACGTCGACATTCTAGGAATCAGCGAAATAAAATGGACTGGAATGGGTGAATTTAACTCAGATGACCAGTGGATCTACTACTGTGGGCAGGAATCCCTCAGAAGAAATGGAGTAGCCATCATGGTCAACAAAAGAGTCCGAAATGCACTACTTGGATACAATCTCAAAAACGACAGAATGATCTCTGTTCATTTCCAAGGCAAACCATTCAATATCACAGTAATCCTAGTCTATGCCCCAACCAGTAACGCTGAAGAAGCTGAAGTTGAATGGTTCTATGAAGACCTAAAGACCTTTTAGAACTAACACCCAAAAAAGATGTCCTTTTCATTATAGGGGACTGCAATGCAAAAGCAGGAAGTCAAGAAACACCTGGAGTAACAGGCAAATTTGGCCTTGGAATGCAGAATGAAGCAGGGCAAAGACTAATAGAGTTTTGCCAAGAAAATGCACTGGTCATAGCAAACACCCTCTTCTAACAATACAAGAGAAGACTCTACACATGGACATCACCAGATGGTCAGCATCGAAATTAGATTGATTATATTCCCTGCAGCCAAAGATGGAGAAGCTCTATACAGTCAACAAAAACAAGACCAGGAGCTGATTGTGGCTCAGATCATGAAATCCTTATTGCCAAATTCAGACTGAAATTGAAGAAAGTAGGGAAAACCACTAGACCATGCAGGTATGACCTAAATCAAATTTCTTATTATTATACAGTGGAAGTGAGAAATAGATTTAAGGGCCTAGATCTGATAGATAGAGTGCCTGAAGAACTATGGAATGAGGTTCATGACATTTTACAGGATACAGGGATCAAGACCATCCCCATGGAAAAGAAATGCAAAAATCAAAACAGCTGTCTGGGGAGGCCTTACAAATAGCTGTGAAAAGAAGCAAAGTGAAAAGCAAAGGAGAAAAGGAAAGATACAGGCATCTAAATGCAGAGTTCCAGAGAATAACAAGAAGAGATAAGAAAGCCTTCTTCAGCAATCAATGCAAAGAAATAGAGGAAAAGAACAGAATGGGAAAGACTAGAGATCTCTTCAAGAAAATTAGAGATACCAAGGGAACATTTCATGCAAAGATGGGCTCGATAAAGGACAGAAATGGTATGGACCTAGCAGAAGCAGAAGATGTTCAGAAGAGGTGGCAAGAATACACAGAAGAACTCTCCAGAAAAGGTCTTCACGACCAAGATAATCAAGATGGTATGATCTAGACTCATCTAGAGCCAGACATCCTGGAATGTGAAGTCAAGTGGGCCTTAGAAAGCATCACTATGAACAAAGCTAGTAGAGGTGATGGCATTTCACTTGAGCTGTTTCAAATCCTGAAAGATGATGCTGTGAAAGTGCTGCACTCAATATGCCAGCAAATTTGGAAAACTCAGCAGTGGCCACAGGACTGGAAAAGGTCAGTTTTCATTCCAATCCCAAAGAAAGTCAATGCCAAAGAATGCTCAAACTACTGCACAATTGCACTCATCTCACATGCTAATAAAGTAATGATCAAAATTCTCCAAACCAGACTTCAGCAATACGTGAACCGTGAATTTCCTGATGTTCAAGCTGACTTTAGAAGAGTCAGAGGAAGCAGAGATCAAATTGCCAACATCCACTGATCATGGAAAAAGCAAGACAATTCCAGAAAAACATCTATTTCTGTTTTATTGACTATGCCAAAGCCTTTGACTGTGTGGATCACAATAAACTGTGGAAAATTCTGAGAGAGATGTGAATACTAGACCACCTGCCCTGTCTCTTGAGAAATCTGTATGCAGGTCAGGAAGCAACAGTTAGAACTGGACATGGAACAACAGACTGGCTCCAAATAGGAAAAGGAGTACATCAAGGCTGTATATTGCCACCCTGCTTACTTAACTTCTATGCAGAGTATATCATGAGAAATGCTGGACTGGAAGAAACACAAGCTGTAATCAAGATTGCCGGGAGAAATATCAATAACTTCAGATATGCATATGACACCACCATTATGGCAGAAAGTGAAGAGGAACTAAAAAGCCTCTTGATGAAGGTGAAAGCAGAGAGTGAAAACGTTGGCTTAAAGCTCAACATTCAGAAAACGAAGATCATGGCATCCTGTCCCATCACTTCATGGGAAATAGATGGGGAAACAGTGGAAACAGTGTCAGACTTTATTTTTGTCGGGTCCAAAGTCACTGCAGATGGTGACTGCAGCCATAAAATTAAAAGACGCTTACTCCTTGGAAGAAAAGTTATGACCAACCTAGATAGCATATTCAAAAGCAGAGATATTACTTTACTGACTAAGGTCCATCTAGTCAAGGCTATGGTTTTTCCAGTAGTCATGTACGGATGTGAGAGTTGGACTGTGAAGAAAGCTGAGCGCCAAAGAATTGATGCTTTTGAACTCTGGTGTTGGAGAAGGCTCTTGTGAGTCCCTTGGACTGTAAGAAGATCCAACCAATCCATTCTGAAGGAGATCAGCCCTGGGATTTCTTTGGAAGGAATGTTGCTGAAGTTCAAACTCCAGTACTTTGGCCACCTCATGAGAAGAGTTGATCCATTGCAAAAGACCCTGATTCTGGGAGGGATTGGGGGCAGGAGGAGAAGGGGATGACAGAGGATTAGATGGCTGGATGGCTTCACTGACTCGATGGATGTGAGTCTGAGTGAACTCCGGGAGTTGGTGATGGACAGGGAGGCCTGGCGTGCTGCGATTCATGGGGTCACAATGAGTCAGACACGACTGAGCAACTGAACTGAACTGAACTAAATAAATACATCTTGCAGCTTCTCATTCTGTTTCTGAGATCCTGTATTTTCTTTAGTATCATTATTCTAAATTCTTTTTCTGGTAGCCTGACTATCTCCTCATCACTTCGTTGTTTTTCTGGCTGTTTATCTTGCACCTTCATCTGGGACATAACTGCTTTTTCACCCTGACCTGAACTCAACTCTCTGTAATGTGATTTTCATTTTAGTCTCTGTGGGATTGTGTATTGCCTGCTTCTTCTGTCTTCTCTCTTGTAAATGTGGTCAAGAGGATTGTGTAAGCTTCTTGCTGGAAGGCGTTGGGAGGGAAAAACTGGATCTTGCTCTGATGAGAAGGGCCTTGCTCAGGAAAGCTTTAATCCAATTATCTGCTAATGCATGTGGTTACAGTCTCTTCTTGTTAATTGTTTGGCCTGAAGCAACCCAACTCTGAAGTCTATGGGCTCTATGGTAGAGTTAATGGTAACCCCTAAGAGGGTTAAACCAAGCGGCATCTTCCAAGGCTGCTGCTGCCAGTACCCCTGTCCCTGTAGTGAGCCACTGTCAACCCGCACCTTTATAGGAGGCCCTTCAACACTAGCTGGTAGATCTACTTCAATCTCTTGTGGGGTCACTGCTCCTTTCCTCTGGTTCTTGTTACATACAAGATACTGTTTGTGCTCTCTAAGTCTGGAGTCACTGCTTCCCCTAGTCCTGTGGAAGTCCTGTAATCAAATCCCACTGGCATTCCCCAGGGCTTCTTAGTCCTTTTGCTGGATACCTAGTCTGGGAAGCCTGACGTGGGGCTCAGAACATTCACAACAGTCAGAAAACTTTTTCTGTATTATTGTCCTCCAATTTGTGGGTCACCCACTTGAAAGGTGTATGATTTGATTTTATCAAGATTGTACCCCCTCCTACCATCTCATTATGGCTTCTTTGTCTTTAGATGTGGAATATCTTTTTGTGGTGGGTCTCAGCCTCCTCCTTGGTTGTTCTACTTGTGGTTGCAATCTTGGTGCTCTTGCAGGAGATGAACACACATCCTTCCACTTGACTATCTTGAACTGGAAGTTTTCTTCTATGTCTTTTCATTTTCTTCTTTATTTCTATATTTTCATCCTATGCATTTCGTTATGAGCACTATTAGTTTTTCCTCTTCTGACATTCATGCATCATTACTTCTCTATTCTTGGGTATATTTTATTGTGGACTGATTAGATGATATTAAGCCATGGAATCTCTGGATGCATACGTTAAGGGTAATTTCCTTAGGACTGGAGTTGCATAGAATTCTTCTGGGCACCAGAAAATGCTAATAACACCAATTCAGTCCCCAGCTGAGGGTTATAGCTCAATATAGATATTCTGGGCTCAATTCCCATATCATGCTGCTTGACAGTGGCTCAGGATCAAGATCTCAGTAATGCTATTGACATCTACTTTCAGGGCAAATATGCCTTCTTGTCTGTTCATCTTTTCTTAACACTAATCACTCTTAGTTCTGCCACTGCCTACAAATCATCTTTTCCTTCCCTTTTATTTTTTCTTTATTTTCTTTCCCTCTTCTGAATGTCAGGGAGTTTAGAGACATTGTCTATTCCTTACAATCTTGGTAATAAAATTGTCCCCATTTTAAAGTTGCCTTCTCCAGGATCTAACGGTTCAAAATTGGGAGGATCTTTCCTCTTATCTGGTTAGCTATTATTATGTCTTCAATCTAAAGAAGTACATATTTCTTTGACCTTGAATTTTTGTAGCCATTGTTTTTTATGAATATAACTTATCTGCCATTTATTCCTTTAGAGATAGAGTAGTAGTAATAGAAGAAGAGTCAGGAGTGGTACTAGTAGTAGTGTGCTGTGCTGATCCTTTCAGTGATTTTGAGTAAAGACAGAGACTAATCTAGACAAGTAAGCTGAAGCATTATTGTTGAACAAATGAACAATACCTTAAAGTAGCTTATAGTCTAAACAATTTAATTAAGGAAGAAGAAAATACTGTCTTTGAATACTAGTCTTAGAAAAATTTTAGTAGAAGAAGTGAGAGGAATCATATTTTTAAATAAATAAAATCAATCCTACAAATGAGAATAGACTATAGGGTGTCAGTACCATAGGAAGTATTGTTGATAAAACTTGGCTCTGAACAGAGAGTTAAAATTAATACTCCTCTGAAAGAAAATCACCATGAAAAGAAGCAATTAGATATAATATTATGATCAGCATTCATCATGAATTTCTTAATTTTTATCTTTCAAACTAGTTAATTCTCCTGTCTATTGCTCAAACACATCTATTTGGTACTGAAATCCATTCACTTAGTTCCTCAACTTGCAAACTTCAGTCACATTTGACATTATGTCTTACTGACGTTTCCTTCTTTGATCTCTCTGCTTATTAATTTATATGCATACTAATTGCTTTAATCTGATACACCAGCACAATTTACCACTGATACACCAGGACAATTGCAACTTGGTCTGCCTGACTCCCATCCATAGAAATCACTTACATAACTTTTTCTCAAGATCAAATCTGATCCTTTCACTTCCTTATATATTTTATGACTTCAATGTTTTCTGTTGGTTTCTTAATCTCATTTACCATCTTCATCTGTGTTTTTCTCTTCTAATACTCCCATACCACACTAGATGCAACTATTTCCCAAAATGCCACACTGATGTATGACTTTGTGTCACAGATTTTATTAAAATTTTGGGAGGTTGCAAAGAAAAGATTATATCACAATGTGGCACAGAGAATATTTTATGTCATATGGTAGAAATCCATATTCCAAAGTACCAGATTCTTCTCTGGGATTTTCCCATTTTGTATTCATATCAGTCAGTCAAGGGATTTCTCTAAACAAAAAGTTTTTATGCTGCTTCCATAGAGTGAAATTATGGTTTTAAGCAATACTTTTTTCCCTCTGATATCTGCTGCTTCCCTTAACCTACCTCACACACCATAGCAAACATCAAATGATTAGTTATTATTTTGCCTTTGCAAAAATAGCCTGTGGGCTGTGTGTCCTATTCCTGCTTCCAGTATAAAGTCAGGGGTGTTCCCTGTCCAGTGGCATGTCCTTTGCACTTCTATAGTGTCAGTCCCTTTGAATGTTTATTACATCCTTTGTATTATGGGATAAATATTAGTATCTTTTTCATGAAAAAGTGTTCCTTAAAAATAAATACTACTTTCCTGGTGCTGTAGCTAGAACAAAGCAGGTAGGTATTGCCAATGAAAAATTGTCACTTGTCATCTGCCTCTACAAGCATTAAATCACTGGCTAATTCAGCCCCTGAGCTTCAAGACATCCTAAAATTTCAAGGTGGAGATCAGGAATGAGGTACTCTGTGCTCTGGGAAAAACTGGCAGAACAGGTTTTCAGACTCATATTTTGAGGATATTTTCCAAGTTCAAATTCTTGCATATCTAGAAAAGCACTAAAATTATTAATGGTGACATATGCTCCTTGTGACTAGCAGCAAGCCTCTGTCAAAATGTGTGCTTGATTACATGTACACTCCCTCTTCACTAAAATCAGTACAATGCTTACCATCAACCTGCCTCTTTGGAGCAGTTCTTCAGAACTATCAGAGATTTTGTCTCCTGGGCTGTAGTCCTCATTTTGCCCCCATAAATCTTAACTCACACATTGTGCTACATTTTTTTTCAATAAACAGTATTTTATACATTTTTGTGAAATGGATATTTTTGTATCCCTCAAATTTCTCCAAAAATATCTAAATCAAATAAATTCTACCCTCAGAATAACAAAAAAAGAGTCCCTTTACTAATATAATAAACTTATGAAATCATGAGGAAGAATTATAAAACAATAATCACTAACATAAGAATCCCCGAGGATAGAGGAGCCTGGTGGCTGCAGTCCATGTGGTCACAAAGAGTTGGACATGACTGAGCAACTAAGCACAGCACAGCACAGAACAAGAATGCTAAAACATATTTATAAATGCCAGGTGCTTTATGATAATTGTCATGAACCTTCACAATAACTTTGAAAAGTAAACATTAATATCCTGATTTTGTAGATAAGGAATTGGTCTCAGAAATCAAACAAAATGCAAAAAAGATGAACTATTAAGATTTTTTTTTTTTTTTTTTTTTTTTTTTTTACGATATGGTCTTGTAGAAGATGATCTTTTCTATCACAAATCACATCTATTTAAAAAATGTTGGGTTTTCTATATATAATTTTGTAATGCTTTTTGCTTTCTATAAAAACTTAAAGAAACTTTGGAAGTTTCAAGTGCTACAATAGAAATATTGTGGTAAACTGGCAGAGTTGCAGATACTAGTGTTTCACTAAGCTTTAGGCAAAGAAAGCAAAAATGAGACATATTACCTATTTTTAAAAGATGCAAAGAGAACTGAGGTCACCTAATAATAAATTTTCACTGTTAAGCACTAGACCATGAATCTCCTAATGAACCATAATTATTTGCACAATGCTCTTTAGTGTCTTGGCCAATCAAGTTTATAGTTGTCCAAAAGAGATGAAAATGCTTTAAGGAAGATATTACTTTATAAATTTTAATGACTAAGATTTCTGCTTTTGAGAATTATGCAAAATTGTAATTTTTTTCTTTATATACTTTCATCAAATCTCATTCAAATGTGTTCTCTCAGTCTTCATTGCCTACAAAATTTACTGTTTAAGAAGGACAAGGAAGATATTTCAGTTAAAACTTATCTTTACGTGAAATAATATATGCTTATTCAGAGTATAAAAGGACCAGCAAGCTTAAGCATTGAGTTGGGGCAGGACAGGCAGATTTTTTTTTTCATGTGTTCAACAAACACTCATTAATCTACTTTATATCCAGATCACTTCAAGACCTTGATGAAATAATAGTGAAAAAGAGGAAAAGACAACATTTCTTCTCACAGTGAGCATATAGGACAAGTTAAAAGAATTAAAAGACAAATTAAAAGTTCAGTACAGTTGCTCAATCATTCCCAGAATGAGGGGTTTTTCCAATGGGCCTATTCTTTTCATCAGGAGGCCAACGTAGTGGAGTTTCAGCTTCAGCATCAGTCCTTCCAATGAATATTCAGGACTGATTTCCTTTCGATTGACTGGCTTGAGCTCCTTGCAATCCAAGGGACTCTCAAGAGTCTTTTCCAGCACCACAGTTCAAAAGCATCGATTTTGAAGCACTCAGCTTTCCTTACAGTCCAACTCTCACATTTATACATGACTACTGGAAAAACCATAGCTTTGATTACATGGAACTTTGTGGTAAAGTAATGTCTCTGCTTTAATATGCCGCCTAAGTTGGTCATAGTTTTTCTCCCAAGGAGCAAGTGTCTTAATGTGATAGCTGCAGTCACCATCTGCAGTGATTTTGGAGGCCCCCAAAATAAAGTCTCTCACAGTTTCCGTTGTTTCCCCATCTATTTGCCATGAAATGATGGGACCAAATGCCATGATCTTAGTTTTCTGAATGTTGAGTTTTAAGCCAACTTTTTTTTTTAAGCCAACTTTTTCACTCTCTTCATTCACTTTCATCTAGAGGCTCTTTAGTTCTTCCTCACTTTCTGCCATAAAGGTGGTATCATCTGTGTATCTGAGGTTATTGATACTTCTCCCAGCAATCTTGATTCTAGATTGTGTTTCACTGAGCCTGGCATTTTGCATGATGTACTCAGTATATTAGTTAAATAAGCAGAGTGATATTGTACAACTTTGATGTACTCCTTTCCCAATTTGGAACCAGTCTGTTGTTTCATGTCCAGTTGTAACTGCTGCTTCTTGACCTGCATATGAATTTCTCAGGAGGAAGGTAATGTGGTCTGGTATTCCCAACTCTTTAAGAATTTTCCACAGTTTGTGGAAAATTGATCCGCACAGTCAAAGATTTTGTCATAAGTATATGTAGATGCAGATGTAAGTAGATGTAGATGTAAGCAGAAGTAGATGCTTTATCTGGAACTCTCTTGCTTTTCCAATGATGCAACAGATATCAGCAATTTGATCTCTGGTTCCTCTGCCTTTTCTAAATCCAGCTTGAACATCTGGAAGTTCATGGTTCAGGTACTGTTGAGGTCCAGCTTGGAGCATTTTGAGCATGACTTTGCTAACATGTGAGATGAGTGCAATTGTGCAGTAGTTTGAACATTCTTTGGCATTGCCTTTCTTTGGGATTGGAATGAAAACTGACCTTTTCCAGTCCTGTGGCCATTGCTGAGTTTTCCAGCTTTGCTGGCACATTGAGTGCAGCACTTTCATAGCATCATCATTTGTGATTCGAATAGCTTAACTGGAATTCCACCACTTCCACCAGCTTTGTTCATAGTGATGCTTCCTAAGGCCCACTTGACTTCACATTCCAGGATGTCTGGCTCTAGGTTAGTGATCATATCATTGTGGTTGTCTGGGTCATGCAGATTTTTGTATAGCTATTTTGTATATTCTTGACACCTCTCTTTAATACCTTCTGTTTCTGTTAGGTTCATACCATTTCTGTCTTTTACTGTGCCCATCTTTGCATGAATTGTCCCCTTAATTTTCTTGAAGAGATCTGTAGTTTCCCATTCTATTCTTTTCATCTCTTCCTTTGCATTGATCACTGAGGAAGGCTTTCTTATCTCTCCTTGCTTTTCTTTGGAACTCTGCCTTCAAATGGGTATATCTTTCCTTTTCTCCTTTCCCTTTAACTTCCTTTCTTTTCTCAGCTATTTGTAAGGCCTTGTCAGACAATCATTTTGCCTTTTTGTATTTCTTTTTCTTGGGGATGGTCTTCATTAGTGCCTCTTGTACAATGTCACAAATCTCCCTTCATAGTTTTTAGGCACTCTATCAGATCTAATCACTTGAATCTATTTGTCACTTCAACTGTTTACTTGTAAGGGATTTGATTTAGGTCATACCTGAATGGCCTTTTGGTTTTCATTACTTCCTTCAACTTAAGTCTGAATTTGGTAATAAGGAGTTCATGATCTGAACCACAGTCAGCTCCTGGAGTTGTTTTTCTGACTTCTGTGGGCAAGAATCCATTAGAAGAAGTAGAGTGCTCATCATAATCAACAAAAGAGCCCAAAATACCATACTTGTGTGCAATCTCAAAAATGACAGTGTGATCTCTGTTCATTCCCAAGTCATTCGATATCACAGTAATTCAAGTCCATACCCTACCCAGTAATGCTGAAGAAGCTGAGATTGAACAGTTCTATGAAGACCTATAACACCTTCTAGGCCTAACACCCCCCCCCCCAAAAAAAAAAAAAAAAAAAAAGATATCCTTTTCCTTATAGGGACTGGAATGCAAAAGTAGGAAGTCAAGAGATACCTGGAGTAACAGGCAAATTTGGCCTGGAGTACAAAATGAAGCAGGGCAAAGCTAACAGAGTTTTGCCAAGAGAACACACTGGTCATAGCAAACACCCTCTTCTAACAACACAATAGAAGACTCTACACATGGACATCACCAGATGGTCAATACCAAAATCAGATTGATTATATTATTTGCTCCCAAAGATGGAAGAGCTCTATACAGGCAGCAAAAACAAGGCCAGAGGCTGACTGTGGCTCAGATCATGAACTCCTTTGCAAATTAGTCAGATAGAGAAAAACAAATACTATATGATCTCACCTTCATGTGGAAAGTGAAAAAAGCTCATAGTTACAGAGATCAGTTTGGTAGTTACAGGAGTTGGAAGATGGGGAGTATAGGTTAGGCCAATGGAAGAAAGGAGTCATAAAATGCAAATGTGAAACCTAGCTTGGAGCTTGTGTGTCAGATGAGTGCCATTGTGCAGTACTTTGTACATTATTTAGCATCACCTTTCTTTGAGATTTGAAAGAAAACTAACCTTTCCAGTTCTGTGGCTGCTGCTGTGTTTTCCAAATTTGCAGCCATAACTCAGTATCCCTGGGGAATTTGTTCCAGGACACTCATAACCCTAATAACAATTCCTTATAAAAAATAAAACTCTACAGATCTTGGGTGAATTTGGCAAATTTTGGAAACATATTTTTTGATACTGTTTCACTGCTGTTTTTTACCTACTGATCCTTAAATTGCCCTATGGAGGTATTGTTGTCTCCAATTTGAAACTATCTCCCATCTCAAAGTTCTCATAGCCCTCTTTGAGGTTCTATTTTCCATCTTCTAAATCAATAATTCTTTTATATACACTATTTTTCTGGATTGACTCTAGCTCTGTTTCAATGTTATAAGCCTAACAGAAATTTAAATGACTATAAATGGTTTAATGTTCCATTACTTCTAGGTATTTGCATTTTTACAGAGGCACTTTAGAAATAGCACTCAAAGGAATGATTTTCTAATATCAGCATAGTAGTTTAGGCAATATGCATACATTTGGGCAGTGAGATTACCTGTCATCCCTCAGTCATATCAGCAGACAGGTTCTTATTCAACTCTTGCCTGTGGCTAATTCTATAGGGCTTTTAAGTCCCATTCAAAAACCCACTCAATCACACATTGAATCTTTTTTAGTCCTATGCTTCTACAGCTCTCTACTTGGGTGAGTAAATCTCCTATTTTTTCCACAGGTCAGTACCTCTGGGGGGAAAAAAAATGCATGAGCTTATCTATGATGAACATCAAAATATCTAGCATTTCTATTTGGAATCTAAAGGGAAAATATATTTAAAGTGGAAAAACGTTGACATTCATTTTGGCAGAGTAGATTTAGTTTAACCTGAGTAGCCAGGGTAGTGAAAGTATAAGTCAGATCAGGCAGTGACATGCATTAAATGGTAACCTAATCAGATTAGCTGTATTTCAACAAAGGATGCACCTTCCACTAGACCCAGAAGCCAGGAGGCTGATGTCCTGTACCCCATAGACAAAGAATAAGACATAGAAAAGCTTTGCTTGGAAGAATTAATGATGCTTTAAGAACATTTTTGACAAAGTAGAAGACTGTCAATACATTCAAAAAACTAAGATCATGGCATCTGACCCATCATTTCATGAAAAAATATAGGGAACAAATGGAAACAATGGTAGATTTTATTTTCTTAGTCTCCAAATCACTATGAATGGTGACTGCAGCCACGAAATTAAAACATTCTTTCTCCTTAGTTAGAAGAAAACCTATGACATACCTAGACAGCATATTAGAAAACAGACATCACTTTGCTAACAAAAGTGCATATTGTCAAAGCTATGATTTTTCCAGTAGTCATTTACAGATGTGAGAGTTGGACCATAAAAAAGGCTAGTGAAGTGAAGTCGCTCAGTCGTGTGTGACACTTTGTGACCCCTTGTGACCCAATGGACTGTAGCCTATCAGGCTCCTCCGTCCATGAGATTTTCCAGGCAAGAGTGCTGGAGTGGATTGCCATTTCCTTCTCCAGGGGAACTTCCCAACCCAGGAACTGAACCCAGTCTCCCGCACGGCAGGCAGATGCTTTACCATCTGAGCCACCAGGGAACTAAGAGTCAAAGAACTGAGACTTTCGAATTGTGGTGCTGGAGAAGACTCTTGAGAGTCTCTTGAACAGCAAAGAGATCAAACCAGTCAATCCTGAAGGAAATCAACCCTGAATATTATTAGAAGGACTGATGGTGAAGCTTCAATACTTTGATCACTTGTTGCAAAGAGTTGACTCATTGGAAAAGACCCTGATGCTGGGAAAGTTTGAGGGCAAGAGAAGAAAGGGGTGACAGAATGTGATGGTTGGATGGCATCACCCACTAAATAGACATGAATTTGAACCAACTCCAGGAGATAGTGAAGGACAGAGAGGGTAACAATAAGTTGGGCACAACTTAGTGACTGAACAACTGTCAAAGGGGTTCATAGGAATATCTGAGACCAAATGGTTTATAAATCTTAGAAAATATGTAGAAGGAATTTCAGGGAGGGGTTTAAATTGAGTTATCTCCTGAATATTCAAAAGTGGTTGACTGGTGGCTGGCTGGCAAGCAAGTCTCATTAAATTCACAGGAACTGAGATCCATAAGCTATGAGAAACATGAGCAACCACTGGATGTCTTTGGTGGTATATAGGATGGAAGGTGAGTTCACCTGCAAGAGAGAGACTTAAACTTGATGGGAGATAATGGCCAGAATCAGAAGATCACTGATTATATGGTAGTGAAATATACTCACATTTTCTTGTGTTCTTGTCTTGTTCAGTTTAGGGTGAGTTTGAAGAAGAGGTGGCAACAAAGAGAAAATCAAGTCAACTTCTAAACTAGTGGTGCTTATATGTGAAAAATGAAGACAAATGCCAGCTTTGCTCTGCAGTATAAGGTATTTTATTGGGAGAAGGTCACCTCTCATCAATAATCCACAGAAAATTCTGCTGCACTGGAAAAGAAAACATTGCAGCAATTTTTAGTGGGAAATAAGATGAATTGGACAAAAAACAGTTGTTTAGTAGAGAAACTTCCACTGTAGGAAGAAAACTTTGTCAGTGATATTTTCTAGGGCTCATGACTTCATCATCAGAGAAATAGCTCTACATTAAGAAAATATTTGCTGTCCTTTGTGTCCAGCCCCTTCAAAATAGAAGAACAAAGAAGAAGGAGTCTCCTGGGCAAAAGGGTGGATTGGAAAGCAAGTGAAGCCACCAACTTGCTATCACATTCCTACTTCAGAGACATTTGTATTCTCTCTATGATGATTTGGTTTGAAATGACTCTTCTATACAGTAGAATCAAGCAAACTGAGCGTGCGGAAACTGAAAAATAGAAATATGTTGAAAGACATCATAATTATCTTTGAATAGTTTTAAGGACATTTTATGGAAAAGATAGATTTATTCTGTTATTCCAGAAGGAGAAAACATAACAATGTAGACTTACAGATACATTAAACTGATAGATCTATCCCTTCTAGCATAAAAGTATAAATGAATGAATAACTATGAATATATTTTGAAGTGGAAGTTGTTTAAAAAAAAGTGACTATCATTTATATATAATCCATTCTTCTTTGCTAGATGCCTTCACCCAAACAATGACCAACAAGTAAATGCTTAATTCAGTTTGAAGGAGAACAACATAAAACAGATTTGGTATTTTTTAGAAATATTACAATCAAAACTTAAATTTCAAAATTAGCAAGACAAACCAAAATATGTTTCTTTTCTTCCTGTTTTTCACCCTCTCCTTCTTCTCCTCCCCTTCCATTTTCTGTTTCTGATCTCCTTCTTTTTTCTTCTATAATACTAATGTCAAGATAGAAATACCATCCATTTATATGGTACGAGGAGAGTTATAGTGTGGCTTCACTGTTCATAATTTCATAATTATAATGCATATGAAATAACTTCATATTAGATAGATGAATGTTTTAATGGGAAAAAAAACAATTATTTTTATGAGATATTAAAATAGATCTCAAATATATGTGCAATCAAACTCAGTATCCTACAATCTGTTAGTGTATGTAATTCCACATTCTAGAAACATTTCATTAGTTTCTAATACGTGATTAAACTTAGACATAGAAAAGCCACAGAGGGAAAGTTAACATCAATACATATTCATTTATTTAGCTGCATATTACACCAATTTTCGTGACCACTTTGCTTTTGCTTCCTGTCCAAAATATTATGTTAGCAAAAAAGCAATTTCAAGAAAGGAAGAAATTTAACACTTATCTTAAATAATATGGATTTGATTTTTTTTTCTCCTCTTTCAGTAGCTTTGCAACTTAATCAACTGCCAGTCTGTAAACATACTTCAACTGAACAATCTACTGTATATATGATGCAAAATAAACATTAAAAACTGTCTCATAGAAAATAATTGTTTTAGCAATTCAAATGAGAAAGAATGTTCAAGAAATCTAATGTATTCTTATGCTGTCTGAAAAGATTGAAATCTTTAAAGATCGCATTCAAAAACAAAGTTTGTGAAAGCCTAGGAATAATACTGATTATGTATTAGGGATCAAAAAGTCATGGCCACAAGGGCATTTTTTTAAAATTTCATTAATATTCAGGGAGAAACATAGAGCCAATTTTTTGACTTAACTAAAAGCTTAGCTGACAGAGTTGGTCAATTAGTCTGACATGGAGTCCTATGAAACATTATATTTACTCATGGTTAACAGTAAAAGAAGAGATGCTTCCATAAATTGTAAACATGAGTCCCTATTTTGTCCCAGAGGACAAAATTTCCAAAGAACTAGTTACAATTCTTTATGGTATTTCCATCATCATGAAGCATTGCTAAAAAATAAAAGAAATTTTCTCTTTTAAATATTTGAATTCTGTGTTAGACAAATTAAACTCCAAAGAACATGTTTACTTTTAGTTACAGCATCATCTTTTAGACAGTATAGACTGATGTAGTGGAGAAGGCAATGGCACCCCACTCCAGCACTCTTGCCTGGAAAATCCCATGGATGGAGGGGCCTGGTAGGCTACAGTCCTTGGGGTCTCGAAGAGTCGGACACGACTGAGCAACTTCACTTTCACCTTTTACTTTCACGCATTGGAGAAGAAAATGGCAACCCACTCCAGTGTTCTTGCCTGGAGAGTCCCAGGGACTGCGGAGCCTGGTCGGCTGCCATCTACGGGGTTGCACAGAGTGGGACACAACTGAAACGACTTAGCAGCAGCAGCAGACTGATGTAGAAGCAACAACAATAAGAAAAATATTCCCCTGCATTCTTGTAATACTGTTAGTAGGCATACTGCTTTACAGCAAAAACAGGATGTTCCTGTTACTTCTAGAAGTCCCTTTAGAAGCTGTGACAATGCATGTGAGTTTCAGCATATAGCAATCTCCAAACATCCCTTACTAAAAGGACTACACTGCTTCCTAATAAACTTTATCTTGAAGGGTTGGTGTTAATGATGTACTTCCTATATTCTTAACTTCAGCCCTACTACTTTAAAATGTAGTCCTCAGTGGAATCATGTCAGAAAAGGGAAAACACACAATCAACTATCCACGACCCTCAGGATTTGAAAATGTCACAATTGCTGAGTTGCTGGTTTTAACTGCCCTTCAATTGCTCACTGTCTCTCCCACATCACCCTCTTCCTCCTAAATGTGTGGGTACTTGGTGTTACTTAGCTTCTGATTTTTTTTTCCTCTCCTCAATTTCTAAGCCTAATGAGGCTGAGCTGAGTTAATAATGGATGTAATAAGTAATGACTCATTGTTTGGGGGCCCACGCGTCCGTGTGTGCTGTGGAACAGGAGCCAGGACTCTGAAGCTATTTGTTCTGCTATGTCACTTGCCACCAAGCAATGCCACTCATCAATAAAAGGCAAGATGACGGATGAGTTCATTTAATGGAATTCCTCTGTGTGAGCTACAGTCCAACTCTTCAATAGGTCTGCTACCATGCTCTCTCTCTCTCCCTTTTTCCCTCTTGTGGCTCTTTTTTCCTTCCTCCTAAATTCAGGACAGTTGGAAATCATGCTTGGCCGAGAGGGTCGCCATTGGTGCCAGCAGCTCCTTCTGCTCTTAACAACTGCTACCCTAAATAAAACCAACAGCTCTGTGCCTGGAGATTAAATCTGTGCCACCAGAAAGCAGTGGCACCCTATAGGGTTTGGCCACATGCACTCTCTGTCTGAGCTCATTTCTTTATTTCCATAGATGATGGTTGTGTTGAAGGAGAGGGTGCATCTCCTGTGGAGTGAAGGGATAGGTATTCCATTGTGGTTCTTTTCAGGACAGACACCAAAAACCAAGCTGCTCCCTGGGAAAATCTGTATTTTCCTTCTTTATTATAGCCACCCTTAGTGTGTATAATCCCACTAGGTAAGCATGCTGCTTCATTTCATGACCTAGACTTCACCCACAGTGAAATCAACATTGATAGCATCTTACCAATGACAGGCCAACTTTTTTTGTGTGTCTGCAAGAATGGAGGTGACATTTAAGAAAGTGGATATCCTGTAACTACAAAATGTGAAAATAAATCAGATATCCAAAAAAAAATATGTGTTGACGTCAACACACTGTTTTAAAATGTCAAATATTTTTTATGAAGCATCAAAGGCCCAAATACATGGAATCAAATATAAACACCAGGTAAGATTAAATAAAAAGTTGAAAAAGAAAAGGAGAGCGGTTAACAGAACTGAAGCTCAGCTGGGTTGGTAGATTATAGTCTCAAGATTTTCCATTATGCAGAAGTGACAAGAGGAGTAAAGTGACAAGGTTGAAAATAGAATTACAAGATGTTGTAAATGGTAAGGTTTGCATAAATTTATTTTTTAAGTTCATGGCTAGATATTGGGACAAACACATTTTAAATTTCTCTTATTTCTAGAATTGAAATGAAGTTATATTTATAATTTGATCATCGCTGACAAATAACTAACAAAGATTCATTTAAGTCTAAAAGCTATCTTGACAAATATACATTAGTGGATCTAATAGATGGTATATATACACATACATGCGTGTTCAGTTACTTCAGTTGTGTCTGGCTCTGTGACATGGACCCGCTAGGGTCCTTTGTCCATGAGATTCTCCAGGCAAGAATACTGGAGTGGGTTGCCTTGCCCTCCTCCAGGGGATCTTCCCCACCCAGAAATTGAACCATATCTCCTGCCTCTCCTGCATTGCAGGCAGATTTTTTTACCCACAGAGCCACCTGGAAAGCCCATATATACACATATGCATTCATATTTGAACCTGTGGCATGGATTTAAGGGCATGAGGCATTTCTCTATCCCAGAAATTCAGAAATTCTCTGCATTGTTTTGACAGAGATCTTTTCCTGAACCTTTACTGGGAATGGTTGTAGTATGTACTATCCATATCTAACCTTCTTGATTTCATGTAAAGCAAAAAACATTGATTCTCTTGATGCTGACATTGCATCTCATATTCAGGTACTGGCGGAGTTGAATCTATTCAGAATTAAAGTTAGTGTCAAAACAGAAAAAGTGATGAGAAAGGAAGAAATATAGTGTAAGGAACTAAATGAGGAACGAAACAGTATTTTAAAAACCAACACAGTAAGGACAGCCAAGAAATAGATTAACAGAGCATTACATTTTATTGTTGAGCACAAATGTTCCATTCCTTTCTCTGAGCTCCTAATCAGCATTTTTCATTATTTTTTTCCCACTATATCTGGCTTCTATGCATCAATGCCCATATCAACACCTCTAATAGGACTAAAAATTATCCTCTCATACCAGCATTCCCCAACACAGGGAACCTTGCCAGGACTGACCTTTTCTCTAGTTAGACTACCACACCACTTCAGTCATGGGTTAAGACAAGAATTCTCCTTTTGAATGTAAATCATTTTAGGAATGATTGGCCTATTCATATGCAGGAAAGACTGATTGCCTTCCTACACATGACCTAGTTGTGTTTCTGTGTTGTCATAAGATTGGGCAGGCTGTCATCTAATCAAGCTCACATTCTTTAGAAAAGGACTGCTCTCAAAGTTTCATGTCATATGGCCTCTCAGGATGCTCTGGTGTGATTACTACCATTTTTACCTGTCCATTTGGTTCATAGACTTCACAACTCCCAGGGTTCTGTTTTGAATATAACTTTACACTGGTTAAAGCATTAATGGTAATATTAATGGTAATATCACCATACCCCTGAGAGATAACATTCATGACTGTTTTTACTTGGATGTGGTAAATATGAACCCAGTGATTTTAATGTTCTCATATAGTTCTTGCCTTATGAACACTTTGCTTGTAGTTTCTGGAATCATGAAGACAAAGGGGAAAATTACATCTTTACAATTCAGGCCAGAACTGTCCTTAAACACCTTCACATCACCACAGCACTGAACCTCTGTAGACTAAAAACTCATTAATATGTGCTGAATTGAAATGGATTTAGTAAAATCTGGTCTTTGTCCTCTGTGCTTATTTTCTCATCTTCTATTCCAATTATTCTGCAAATCTGTTTCCCCTTAGTTTTAGAAATTTGGCAGGTGCTGCTTTAATTTAATCTGTTCTTAAATATCCTGACTCCACCATAAATTAAGACCATATGTGTATGTGGTAGGCTGAGATATGTAGCTGTGAATTAAATTTGATTTTGCAAGTGTTTATTGATCACTTACTATGTGTTTAGTATCCTAAATATGCACAGCTGTCATGATCAAAATACTACCATAAACAGAAGGCAATCACAAATTATTTCAGACCTTTACAGTTCAGGAAGTTTAAACATTGATATTTAGACCTAGACTTAAGGAAATTTCTAGAATTTGAGCTACAAATGAAAAATTATTTCATTTGTGAAAAGCTCAGTGTTGTAAAGAATCTAAGGAATGTGTTCTATTTCAAGCCCCATCCCATACAATAATCTTGAATGACAACCTTCACTAAAGTTATTTTGCCTTCTTGAACACACCAAGATTAGGAATTTGACTAGCCTGCAGAAAACACAGGACTTGGTCAATATTTCCCCTTCCTAGTCTATGTTAGCTCTTCCATGCAGGTGTCCCACGGCACTCTGTTTCATACAACAAGCAATACAGGCCTCTCCTTCGCTTTTACTCTCCTCAACAAGGAAACCACAAGTCAGACAATACTAAGGGCATGAGAAAAAACATGATTAAGAAGTGCAGTACAAGGAGAAACAACTGATGTTAACTACTTGACAGAGTAACTTGTACACTTATTTCACCAATACTGCAACACAGCTCAGATCATGGTGAAAACTTCCTTTTGTCAACCATTTAAGATACCTGTGTATTATTAATATTGATAAGGAAAGCCTTTGCATTTTACACATTTAAAATTTGCACAATAAGGGATGGGAAGCTGAAGATGAGACACAAAATAGGATGAAAAAGAGGACTTCACCAGTGATCATGGGTTGGTCTAAGTTACAGATGTGTTCTATTTGGTCTCTGATGAAGCACTGTTTTTGATTTTGGGGATTTATTTTCCAATGTATTAAAATAGAGAGTTATTTCAACTACTCTTGCCATGCAAAAGATCCAGCACCACTGGATTAGCATTTCCAGGATATAGGCCAACTGCCATTGAAGGCGTGTGCTCCTTAAATGGAGCATAGACTCCTCCACCACAGTTTCTCTTTCTTTTTTTTTTTTCCTCATTTTTACTGCCTGCCCTCTATACACACTTGGGTTCTGCACTGGCCACATGAGATACCTGCAGGTGGTAAATCAACACCAGTAGCAAAAAAGAAAGAAAAAAAAAAAAAATCAGAGCCGGTTGAAACTGGAAGAAGAATGTAGAATGCATGCAAACATACACATTCCTAGTGAGTCCAAAGTAAACCAGTGTTTCCTGGAGGCCTTTTGATTCCTGAATATTTGTGACTAGCCAACAGTAAATCCCTGCCACAGCCGCTTCTAATGCTGGTTTGCACCAGAATTTATCATTTCCATTGTCATTTTCTGTTCACTTGTACATTAAATCTACATATTTCCACAACAAAGAAATTGAAAGCACAGTACTGCTCCCAGTACTATGCTAACCTCTGGATGCACCCTGTTGAATATTATAGGCTTAGTCACTACTCATCAGCCACACTAGCTCAGCCCCACCTTGCCTGTTGGGTCTGGTGGAAGCAGTGGTGTCTGGCACATACAGTGATACTGGCTAGTACAAGTGGAAACTGCACTCAGGAATGGCAGTGGAGAGTAAAAGATCCTTTTTAAGAGGACAAGTAGAGCCACTAAAATATGGGTAATTATTCTGCAGGCAGTTTGAACCCAGAAAACATATGTAACACATCAAAGCAAACCATGTTACGGAGGAATAGTTTTACTTTATCATTGCAAATTCTATCTGAACCTGTTCCTTCTATTCAAACAGATGTTTTAAAGGCCTTATTGTTAGCTTATTATGCATATGTACAATCCTCAGTCAGTTTAGGCTTTAGGATTTTTAAAAGGAAT
Source organism: Capra hircus (assembly GCF_001704415.2). Taxonomy (NCBI): domain Eukaryota; kingdom Metazoa; phylum Chordata; class Mammalia; order Artiodactyla; family Bovidae; genus Capra; species Capra hircus. Next base: position 15,906,044 of record NC_030831.1, on the reverse strand, counting down.
TGTACAAATTTTTACCACACATTTGCATTCACCTCTGCAATCACATCTTTTAATAGATCATTTTAATTTTCTGATAATCAGAATTCTGTGAAAATCTGAGTATAACTGGGTACAATAATTTTGAAATAAAATTTGAATGTATATACTGTCATAAGAACTGAATTTAATTTTAAACAAGTCTGCTATTCCTACAGTTTTGTTCTACACTGCAGAAATTAATGTTTATTCTTTATTAATCATATTTTCACTCATATTGATACAATATGTATATACATATGGTATTCATATAGATATGATATGTATATTTATATGGAACCTCCCTGGTAGCTCACTAGTACAGAATCCGCCTGAGATCCTGGTACAATTCCTGGGATGGGAAGATCCACTGGAAAAGGGATAGCCTACCCACTCCAGCATTTTTGGGTTTCACTGATGGATCAGTTGGTAAAAAATTCACCTGTAATGTGGAAAGCCTCAGTTTGATCCCTGAGTTGGGAAGATCCACTGGAAGAGTGCATGGCAACCCACTTCAGTATTCTTGCCTGGAGAATTGCCAAGGACAGAGGAACCTTGTGAGCTGCAGTCCATGGGGTTGCAAAGAGTTGGACATGACAGAGACTAAGTACAATGTGTATGTGCACACACACACAAATACAAGCCACATACACATATATGGCTTTGCAGGTGGCACTAGTGGTAAAGAATCTGGTTGCCAGTGAAAGTAGATGTAAGAGAAACAGGTTGGATCCATGGGTCAGGAAGATATCCTGAAGGAGGGCATGACAACCCACTCTAGTATTCCTGTGTGGAGAATCTCATGGACAGAGGAGCCTGATGGGCTGCATTTAATAGGGTCTCATAGAGTCGTACATTACTGAAGTGACTTCAGTTCAGTTGCTCAGTTGTGTTCAAATCTTTGCGACCCCATGGACTGCAGCATGCCAGGCTTCCCTGTCCATCATCAACTCCTGGAACATATTCAAACAAATGTCCACCTCATCAGTGATGCCATCCAATCATATTCTCCTCTGTTGTCCATTTCTCCTCCTGCCTTCAATCTTTCCAGCATCAGGGTCTTTTTCAATGAGTCAATTCTTCTCATCAGGTAGCCAAATTGTTGGAGTTTCAGCTTCAGCATCGGCCTTTCAAATGAATATTCAGGGATGATTTCCTTCAGGATTGACTGGTTGGATTTTCTTGCAGTCCGAGGGACTTTCAAGAGCCTTCTCTGATACCACAGTTCAAAAGCATAAATTTTTCAGCACTCAGCTTTCTTTACAGTTCAACTCTCACATCTCTAAATGACTACTGGAAAAACCATACCTTTGAGGAGACAGATCTTTATTGGTAAAGTAATGTCTCTGCTTTTTAATATGCTCTCTAGGTTGGTCATAGCTTTTCTTCCAAGGAGCAAGTGTCTTTCAATTTCATGGCTGCAGTCATCATCTGCAGTGATTTTGGAGCAGAAAACAATAAAGTCTCTCACTGTTTCCCCATCTATTTTCCATGAACTGATGGGATGAGATGACATTTTCGTATTTTTCTGAATGTTGAGTTTTAAGCCAACTTTTTCACTCTCCTCTTTCACTTTTATCAAGAGGCTCTTTAGTTATTCTTTGCTTTCTTCCATAAATGTGGTGTCATCTGCATATCTGAGGTTTCTGATGTTTCTGCCAGCAATCTTGATTCCAGCTTGTGCTTCACCCAGTCTAGCATTTCTCATGATCTAGTGGGTATTGGCAATTTGATCCCTGGTTCCTCTGCATTTTCTTAATCCAGCTTGAACATCTGGAAGTTCATGGTTCACGTACTTTTGAAGCCTGGCTTGGAGAATCTTGAGCGTTACTTTGCTAGCGTGTGAGATGAGTGCAACTGTGTGATAGTTTGAACATTCTTTGACTTTGCCTTTCTTTGGGATTGGAATGAAAACTGACTTTTTTCAATCCTGTAGCCGCTGCTGAGTTTTCCAGGTTTACTGCCATATTGAGTGCAGCACTTTCACAGCACCACCTCTTAGGATTTGAAATAGCTCAACTGGAATTCCGTCTCCTCCACTAGCTTTATATATAAGGCTCACTTTGTTTGTAATGCTCTTTGTAAGGCCCACTTGACTTCACAGTCCAGAATGTCTGGCTCTAGGTGAGTGATCACAAGATGGTTGTCTGGGTCAGGAAGATCTTTTTTTGTATAGCTCTTATGTGTATTCTTGGCACCTCTTCTTGATATCTTCTGCTTCTGTTCAGGTCAGTTCAGTCTCTCAGTCTTGTCCAACTCTTTGCAACCCCATGTATCACAGCATGCCAGGCCTCCCTGTACATCACCAACTCCCGGGATTCACTAAGATTCACATCCATCGAGTCAGTAATGCCATCCAGCCATCTCATCCTCGGTCGTCCCCTTCACCTCCTGCCCCAAACCCTCCTAGCATCAGAGTCTTTTCCAATGAATCAACTCTTCGCATGAGGTGCCCAAAGTACTGGAGTTTCAGCTTTAGCACCATTCCTTCCAAAGAAATCCCAGGGCTGATCTCCTTCCGAATGGACTATTTGGATCTCCTTGCAGTCCAAGGGACTCTCAAGAGTTTTCTCCAACACCACAGTTCAAAAGCATCAATTCTTCGGTGCTCAGCCTTCTTCACAGTCCAACTCTCACATCCATACATGACCACAGGAAAATCCATAGCCTTTACTAGACGGACCTTAGTCAGCAAGGTAATGTCTCTGCTTTTCAATGTTATCTATGTCGGTCATAACTTTTCTTCCAAGGAGTAAGCGTCTTTTAATTTCAAGGCTGCAGTCACCATCTGCAGTGATTTTGGAGCCCCCAAAACTAAAGTTTGACACAGTTTCCACTGTTTCCCGATCTAGGTCCATACAATTTCTGTACTTTATTTGCTCATCTTTGCATGAAATGTTTCCTTCGTATCTCTAATTTTCTTGAAGAGATCTCTTGTCTTTCCCAGTCTATTGATTTCTTCTATTTCTTTGAATTGATCACTGAGGAAGGCTTTCTTATCTCTCCTTGCTATTCTTTGGAACTCCTCATTCAAATGGATATGTCTTTTCTTTTGTCCTTTGCCTTTTGCTTCTCTTCTTTTCTTACCTACCTGTAAGGCCTCCTCAGAGCCATTTTGCCTTTTTGCATTTCTTTTTTTTTCCTAAGGGATGACCTTGATCACTGCCTCCTGTATAATGTCATGAAACTTCATCCATAGTTCATCAGGCACTCTGTCTATGATCTAGTTACTTGAATCTATTTGTCATTTCTACTGTATAACGTAAAGTATTTGATTTAGGCCATACCTGAATGGTCTGATACTGTTTACACTGTTTCCCCATCTATTTCATATGAAGTGATGAGACCAGATGCCATGATCTTAGTTTTCTGAACGTTGAGCTTGAAGCTAACTTTTTCACTCTCCTCTCACTTTCATCAAGAGGTGTTTTAGTTCCTCTTCACTTTCTGCCTTAAGAATGGGGTCATCTGCATATCTGAGGTTATTGATATTTCTCCTAGCAATCTTGATTCCAGCTTGTGCTTTTTCCAGCCCAGCATTTCTCATGATGTACTCTGCATAGAAGTTAAATAAGCAGGGTGACAATATATAGCCTTGATGTACTCCTTTTCCCATTTGGAACCAGTCTGTTATTCCATGTCTAGTTCTAACTGTTGCTTCCTGACCTGCATATAGGTTTCTCAAGAGGCAGATCAGATGGCCTGGTATTCCCATCTCTTTCAGAATTTTCCACAGTTTATTGTGAACCACAGAGTCAAAGACTTTGGCATAGTAAATAGCAGAAATATAAGTTTTTCTGGAACTCTCTTGATTTTTCGATGATCCAGATGATGTTGGCAATTTGATCTCTGGTTCTTCTGCCTTTTCTAAAACCATATTGAACATCTGGAAGTTCACAATGCACATATTGCTGAAGCCTGGCTTGGAGAATTTTGAGCATTACTTTACTCGCGTGTAAGATGAGAGCAATTGTGCGGTAGTTTGAGCATTCTTTGGCATTGCCTTTCTTTGGGATTGGAATAAAAAAAGACTTTTGTAGTCCTGTGGCCACTGCTGAGTTTTCCAAACTTGATGGCGTATTGAGTGCAGCATTTTCACAGCATCATCTTTCAGGCCTGCAGATGGTGATTGCAACCATGAAATTAAAAGATGATTACTCCTTCGAAGAAAAGTTATGACCAACCTAGATATCATATTCAAAAGCAGAGACAGTACTTTGCCAACAAATGTCCATCTAGTCAATGCTATGGTTTTTCCAGTAGTCATGCATGTATGTGAGAGTTGGACTGTGAAGAAGGCTGAGCACCGAAGAATTGATGCTTTTGAACTGTGGTGTTGTTGAAGACTCTTGAGAGTCCCTTGGACTGCAAGGAGATACAACCAGTCTATTCTAAAGGAGATCAGTCCTGGGTGTTCTTTGAAAGAAATAATGCTAAAGCTGAAACTCCAGTACTTTGGCCACTTCATGCAAAGAATTGGCTCACTGGAAAAGACTCTGATGCTGGGAGGGATTGGCAGCAGGAGGAGAAAGGGATGACAGAGGATGAGATGGCTGGATGGCATCACCAACTCGATGGACATGAGTTTAAGTGAACTCCAGGAGTTGGTGATGGACAGGGAGGCCTGGCGTGCTGGAATTCATGGGGTTGCAAAGAGTCAGACATGACTGAGCAAATGAACTGAACTGAACTGAACTAAACTGAACTGAATGGTCTAGTGGTTTTCCCCACTTTCTTCAACTTAAGTCTCAATTTGGCAATAATGAATTCATGATCTGAGCCGTAGTAAGCTCCTGGTCTTGTTTTTTCTGACTGTATAGAGCTTCTCCATCTTTAGCTGCAAAGAATATAATCAATCTGATTTCAGTATTTACCATCTGGTGATGTCCATGAGTAGAGCCTTCTCTTGTGTTGTTGGAAGAGGGTGTTTGCTATGACCAGTGCATTCTCTTGGCAAAACTCTGTTCGTCTTTGCCCTGCTTCATTTTATACTTCAGTGCCAGATTTGCCTGTTACTCCAGATAGCTCTTGACTTCTTACTTTTGCATTCCAATCCCCTATAATGAAGAGGACATCTTTCTTGGGTATTAGTTCTAGAAGATTTTATAGGTCTTCATAGAACCATTCAACTTCAGCTTCCTCAGCATTACTGGTCAGGGCATAGGCTTGGATTACTGGGACATAGAATGGTTTGCCTTGGAAGCAGAAAGAGATCATTCTGTCTTTTTTGAGACTGCATCCAAGTATTGGTTTTGGGACTCTTTTGTTTGCTATGATGGCCACTCCATTTCTTCTAAGGGATTCTTGCCAACAGTAGTGGATATATTCATCATCTGAATAAATTCACCCATTCCAGTCCATTTTAGAGCACTGATTCCTAAAATTCCATGTTCATTCTTACCATCGCCTGTTTGACCACTTCCAATTTGCCTTGATTCGTGGACCTAGCATTCCAGGTTCCTATGCAATATTGCTCTTTACAGTATTCGACCTTGCTTCTATCACCAGTCACATCCACAGCTGGATATTGTTTTTGCTTTGGCTCCATCCCTTCATTCTTTCTGGAGTTATTTCTCCACTGATCTCCAGTAGCATATTGGGCACCTACTGACCTGGGGAGTTCCTCTTTCATGGTCATACCTTTTTGCATTTTTATACTGTTCATGTGGTTCTCAAGGTAAGAATACTGAATTGGTTTGCCATTCCATTCTCCAGTGAATCCTGTTTAGTCAGAATTCTCCACCATGACCCGTCCTTCTTTGGTGGCCTTACAAGGAATGTGTTATAGTTTCATTGAGCTATACAAGGTTGTGGTCCATGTCATCCATTTGATTAGTTTTCTGTAATTCTGGTTTTTATCCTGTCTGCCTTCTGTTGGATAAGAGGCTTATGGAAGCCCCCTGATGGGAGAGATTGACTGAGGAGGAAACTGGGTCTGGTTCTGATGGGCGGGGCTATTCTCAGCAAATCTTTAATCCAGTTTTCCATCAATGGGCAGAGCTGTGTTTCCTCCCTTTTGCTTGACCTGAGGCCAAACTAAGGTGGAGGTAATGAAGATAATGGTGGCCTCCTTCAAGAGATCCCATGCATACACTGTTGCACTCAGTGCCCCAGACCCTGCAACAGGACACTGCTGACTCACGCCTCTGCCAGAGGGTCTCTCTTGGCCAAAATGGCAGAGGAATGGGATGGGGAGACTGCTTTCTCACCCAAAAATTTATCCAATGGTCATTTGAATACTGAGTAACTTCCACAAAACAACTTCTGAACACTGGTGGAGGACACCAGGAACCCAGAAAGGCAGCCCATTCTCTTTGAATGTAGGTAGGACAAAAAAAAAAAAAAAAAAAAAAAAAAAAAAAAAAAAACAAGAGACAAAAGAGTTAGATACAGAGACCAGTCCTAGGGAGGGAGTCAGGAAGGAGGAGAAGTTTCCACACAGTAGGGAATCCTCTCACAGGAGTGTCTGTGGGGAGTTTTGGAATCTCAGAAGGCAACATAACTGGGAGGAAAAAAAAAAAAAAATTACAGAATAGAAGCCTAACTGCAACTGTGGAAAATAAAACTTTCCTGCAAAAGGCTCTAACCTAATAAACTGGCCTGCTCACAGAACAAAATATTGTAGGAATACAAAAGGAGAGCTTGCCACTGTGTACAGGCCCCACCCAGCCCAGAGGTAGATAGGCAGGCTTGTGACAGCCAGAGTCAGAAGGGAAGGGGCTGCTACATCTTCCACCCATCTGTGAGCAGGTTCCCAGCTGCTAACCATGTATTCCTGAGATTCTATATGGTTGGCACCTGCCAGGAGGGTCTCAGCCTGAGATCAGGTCTACAGAGGAGACATAAGGCACCTGAGATGGTCCTCTCGCAGTACACCTGGGAAACAAAGAGGCCAGGACAGGAAAGGTAATTAAGATGCACAGCCCACCTGGGACAGCACGCTCATCAAGCACCTGCTCGCCTGAGCTGCTCAGACCTAGGGAGGACACAAAACACATGCCCAACCCACAGAGACTGAGCCAGAACTGTGTCTGAGTGTCTCCTGTGGAGGTACAGGTAAACAGTGGACTGCTGCAGGGGCAAGGGCTCTGGGTGCAGCAGACCTGGGTACGGCATGAGCCCTCTTGGAGGAGGTCACCATTAACCCCACCATAGATCTGCCAGAAATTACACAGGACTGGGGAAACAGACTCTTGGAGGCCACAAGCAAAATCTTGTGTGCACCAGGACCCAAAAGAAAGAAGTGACTTAGCATGCATATATAGAGACAGAGTGAAGGCTTTCCTGGTGTCTCATACAATAAAGAATCTCCCTGCAATTCAGGAGACCTGGGTTCGATCCCTGGGTCAGGAAGGTCCTTTGGAGGAGGGCGTGGCAACCCACTTCAGTATTCTTGCCTGGAGAATCACATGAACAGACGATCCTGGTAAGCTACAGTCCATATGGTTGCAAAGAGTGGGACACGACTGAAGCGACTGAGCAGACTTCATAATGTAGTGAAAGAGAGAGAGATGACTAGAGTCAAAGAAGTTAAACTATTTGCCTAATATTTCCCTGAACAACTTTAAACATTTAAATGTTCACGGAATAACTAAACAAGGAGTACTTTTTAAATAATAATGCAGTCCCAGTTTGAAAATTAATTTTCATCAGGTGAATCTACTATATTGCACTGAAATGTATTTTGTTGTTGTTCAATCGGAAGCCATATCCCACTCTTGACCCATGGATTGCAGCAGGCCAGGTTTCCCTGTCCCTCACCATCTCCCAATGTCGCCAAAGTTCATGTTCATTGAATTGGTGATGCCATCCAACCATCTCATCCTCTGTCACTCTCTTCTCCTTCTACCTTCAATCTTCCCCAGCTTCAGGATCTTATTTTCCAAAGAGTCAGCTGTTCACATCAACTGGCCAAAGTATTGAAGCGTCAGCTTCAGCATCAACAGTTTCCATGACTATTTAGGGTTGATTTACTTTAAGATTGACTGGTTTGATCTCCTTTCTGTCCAAGGGACTCTCAAGAGTCTTCTCCAGCACCACAGTTCAAAGTATCAATTCTTCAGAGCTCTGCCTTCTTTACAGTCCAGCTCTCACATATGTACATGACTACTGGAAAGATCATAGCCTTGATATGTAAACCTTTGTTGGTAAAATTATGTCTTTGTTTTTTAACCCACTGTCTAACTTTCTTGCTAAGAAGCAATCGTCTTCTGATTTCATGGCTTCAGTGACCATCCACAGTGATTTTAGAGCTCAAAAAGAGGAAAACTGTCACTGCTTCCAACTTTTCCCCTTCCAATTGCCATGAAGGGATGAAAGTGAAAGAGGAGAATTAAAAAGTTGGCTTAAAGCTCTACATTCAGAAAACGAAGATCATGGCATCCGGTCCCGTCACTTAATGGGAAATAGATGCGGAAACAGTGGAAACGGTGTCAGACTTTATTTTTGGGGGCTCCAAAATCACTGCAGATGGTGACTGCAGCTATGAAATTAAAAGGCGCTTACTCCTTGAAAGAAAAGTTATGACCAACCTAGATAGTATATTCAAAAGCAGACACATTACTTTGCCGACTAAGGTCCGTCTAGTCAAGGTTATGGTTTTCCCTGTGGTCATGTATGGATGTGAGAGTTGGACTGTGAAGAAGGCTGAGCGCCAAAGAATTGATGCTTTTGAACTGTGGTGTTGGAGAAGACTCTTGAGAGTCCCTTGGACTGCAAGGAGATCCAACCAGTCTATTCTGAAGGAGATCAGCCCTGGGATTTCTTTGGAAAGGAATGATGCTAAAGCTGAAACTCCAGTACTTTGGCCACGTCATGTGAAGAGTTGACTCATTGGAAAAGACTGTGATGCTGGGAGGGATTGGGGGCAGGGGGAGAAGGGGACGACAGAGGATGAGATGGCTGGATGGCATCACTGATTCGATGGACGTGAGTCTGAGTGAACTCCGGGAGATGGTGATGAACAGGGAGGTCTGGCGTGCTGCGATTCATGGGGTCGCGAAGAGTCGGACACGACTGAGCCACTGAACTGAAATGAACTGAACTGAACTGAAATGAACTGAAATGAACTGAACTGAACTGAACTGATGGGACCAGATGCCATTGTCTTAGATTTTGTTTTTTTGTGTGTTTTCTTTTTTTTCCATTTTGAGTTTTAAGCCGGATTTTTCACTCTCCTACTTTACCCTCTTCAAGAGGTTCTTTAGTTCCTCTTCTCTTTCTGACATTAGAGTGGTATCATCTGCATATTTGAGGTTGTTGATATCTCTCCTGACAATCTTGATTCTGTGTGCTGTGACTGTATATTAAATAAACTGGCTGAAAACAAGTAATTTTGTCATTCTCCTTTCTTAATCCTGAAGGAGTCAGTTGTTCCATACAGAGTTCTAACTGTTTCTTTTTGCTGCACATGCAGATTTCTCACGAGACAGGTAAGGTGGTCTGGTATTCCCATCTCTTTAAGAGTTTTCTACATTTTTTTTATTATCCACACAGTCAAAGGCTTTAGTGTAGTCAATGAAGCAGAAGTAGATGTTTCTCTGAAATTTCCTTGCTTTTTCTATGATCCAGTGGGTGTTGGCAATTTAATCTCTGGTTCCGATGCCTTTTCTATACCCACCTTGAACATCTGGAAGTTCTTGATTCACTTAATGTTGAAGCCTTGCTTGGAGGATTTTGAGCTTACCCTTACAAGCAGGGAGATGAGTGCAGTTGTCCAGTGGTTTCAACATTCTTTAATACTGCCCTCCTTGGGAACTGGGATGAGGATTGACCTTTTTTGTTCCTGTGGTCACTGTTGGGTTTTCAAAATTTGCTGACATATTGAGTGCAACACTTTAATAGTGTCATCTTTTAGGGTCTGAAATAGCTTGCTGGAATTCCATCAGCTTCACTAGCTTTATTGGTAGAACTGCTTCTTAAGGCCCACTTGACTTCACACTCCAGAATGTCTGCTCCTGAGTGAGAGACCGTATCGTAATTATCTAGGTCATTAAGTTTTGTTTTGTTTTGTTTTGTTTTGTTTTTAATACAGTCCTGTGTGTTCTTTCCATCTCTTCTGCCTCTCTTCTGCTTCTGATAATCTTTACTATTTCTGTCTTTCATTGTGCCATCTTTGGATAAAATATTCCTTTGATATTTCCAATTTTGTTTTTTAATTTATTCTTAATTGAAGCATAATTGCTTTACATAATTTTATTGTTTTCTGTCAAATATCAGAAAGAATCAGCCATAGATATACATATGTCTCCTCCTTCTTGTCCCTCCCTCACATCTTCCTCTTAAAGAGATCTCTAATCTTACCTGTTCTGTTGTTTTTCCTCTGTTTCTTTGCATTGATCATTGAAGAAGACCTCTTTGCTATTCTCTGGAAACTTCATTTAGTTGGGTGTACCTTTCTCTTTCTCCTTTGCTTTTCACTTCTCTTCTATCTTCAGCTATATGTAAAGCCTCCTCAGAAAAGCTTTTTGTCTTGCATTTCTTTTTCTTTGGGATGGTTTTGTTCACTGCCTCCTGTACAATATTACAAACCTTTGTCCTTAGTTCTTCAGGCACTCTGTTTACTAGATCTAATCCCTCGAATCTATCTTTCACCTCCACTGTGTATTCATAGGGGGCTTAATTTAATTCATATCTGACTTGCCGATTGGTTTTCCCCACTTTCCTTAGTTTAAACCTAAATTGTGTTATAAGGAGCTGATGATCTGAGCCACAGTCAGCTCCAGGTTTTGCTTTTGCTCACTGTATACAGCTTCTCCATCTTTGGCTACAAAGAATGTAATTAATCTGATTTCAGTATTGACCATTTGGTGATGTCTATGTGCAAAATTGTCTCCTGTGTAGTTGGAAGTGGTTGTTTGCTATGACCAGTGCATTCTCTTGATAGAATTCCATTAGACTTTGCTCTGCTTCATTTTGTACTCCAAGACCAAGCTTGCCTTTTACTCCAGATATCTCTTGACTTCCTGCTTTCACATTCTAATCCCCTATGATGAATAGGACATCCTTTTTGGTGTTAATTTTAGGAGGTCTTTTAGATCTTCATAGAACTGATCAATTCACCTTCTTCAGCATTGGTGTTTGAGGCATAGACTTGGATTACTGTGATGCTAAATGGTTTGCCTTGTAAACAATCAAGATCATTCTGTCATTTTTAAGGTTGTAACCAAGTACTTCATTTCAGACTCTTTTGTTGATTGTGAGTGCTACTCCATTTCTTCTATGGGATTCTTGACCACATTAATAGATATAATGGTCATCTGAATTAAGTTCACTCATTCCCATCCATTTTAGTTCACTGATTCCTAAGATGTTGATTTTACTCTTGCCATATCCTGCTTGACCACATCCAATTTACCTTCATTCATGGACCTAATGTTGCAGGTCCCTATGCAATACTATTTTTTGCAGCATCAGATATTACTTTCATACTGTTGTGGAATGTTTCATAAATTCTGGACACATCCATAACTGAGCATCATTTCCACTTTGACCCAGCTGCTTCATTCTTTCTGGAGCTTTAGTGGTGTCTGTCACTCTTCCCCAGTAGCATATTGGACACCTTCTTACCTGAGGGCCTCATCTTTAGGTATCATGTCTTTTTGTCTTTTTATCCAGTTCATGGAGTTCTCACAAATAGTATACTGGAGTGGTTTGCCAGACCCTCCTCCAGTGGATCAATTTTTGTCAGAACTCTGTGCCATCACCCACAAGTCTTGGGTGGCCCTATTTGGCACGGTTCATAGCTTCATTGATTTATGCAAGCCCCTTTGACATGACAAGGTTGGGTTCCATGAAGGGGACTGCAACGTATAATCTGGAATAAAAGGTTAGATTTGAGAAATGTAAATCAAAAGTGCAGTGAAATATTACTTCACATCTTTCAGAAGACCTTTCAAAAACAGCCTACAAACAACAAATGTTAGGAAAGAGGTAGAGAAAAAGAAACTCTAGTACACTGTTGGTAGGATTGGAAATTTGTGCAGCCAATTATACAGTTAAAAATATAACAATTATACTGTTAAAATACTGTTATGGTTAACAGCATGGAGGTGCCTCAAAAAACTAAATACAGAACAATTATCGGTCGGTTCAGTTGCTCAGTTGTGTCCAACTCTTTGCAACCCCATGAATCGCGGCACACCAGGCCTCCCTGTCCATCACCAACTCCTGGAGTTCACTCAGAGTCACGTATGGTCCAACAATTCCACACCTGGGTACCTATTTGAAGAAAAGGAAAACACTAATTTGAAAATATATGTTTATAGCATCATTATTTATAATAGTGAAGATATGGAAGCAACAGAAGTGTTCAACAACAGTTGAATAGATAAACAACTTATCATACAAGTATGCATATACAATGGAATATTACTCAACCATAAAAAAGAATGAAATTCTGCCATTTGAAACAACACAGATGAGCCTAAAAGGTATTACGTTTGGTTTAATAAGTCAGAGAAAGACAAATACTGTGCTATCACATATATGTGGAATCTAAAAAAAAAAAAAAAGAATAAATATAACATAAACAGACTCCCAGATATTCACAACAAATTGGTGGTTACCAGTGAAACCAGCAGAAAGGGAGAGGACCATGATAGCTGTAGGGAGCTTAAGAGGTACAAACTACTATGTACAAAGTAAGTAATCTACAAGTATATATTTTATAACACGAGAAATATAGCCAATATATTTTTTAATTTAAATGGAGCATAATCTATAAAAGTGTTGAATAATTATGTGGTACATGTGAAACTAATATGTGATTTTTAAAATACATGATTGTTAAAATTCAAACCTCATTTTTAAAGACAGTTTCATTTTCTTATTTTTATATCAGCCAAATCCTATGCATATGAAGTAGTTCATTCTTTTCTTTGACACTTGAACTCTGTAGATCAAGTAGTTTAAGAAAACAGAAAATTAAAATAAGGGCCTATTATTGACACTCTGCATGTGAATAAAAACATACATATTTTTATTTCTCAAAGACATGACAATTTATACAAAAATGAATAACAAAGGAATTGAAATGAAAGTAGTTCTTTCAATTTATAAATGCTATGCATGCTATTAAAGAATTAATTAATGAGACATAATTTTCTTTATAGAATTTTCATGATGATTCTGTAATTTAAACAATTTTTTCACCTTAAATTTGTATTTAATTTTTTAGGAAAAAATGAGAAACTGCTGGTCACAGTCTTCAGAAATATGTTTATTTAATCGTATATCCTTTTACTAAAATGCAATGTCAAATTTACTAAAAGAGTTACTTCCTGAAGTAGCATACCACCTCCAAAGTCAGAACAGGAAGAGCAGCCTAACAGCATCCACGGAAACTGTCCCCATTTACAGATCTTATGCTGTTCAAGCTTGCTGATTTCAAGTTTATTCCCCTACCACATTTGCACACATTCACATGACAAACATTCACAGTCATGCTGTACCATAAACAGTGTAGCAAACTTGATGTTGGAACACAAGCTCATGGGCTGATGCTGGTTGGAACTGAAAGAGTTCTTGAAGTGACTTTGGTACAATTTGATCTCCATTTTACAGATGATAAACCAAAACAAAGAGATATGGTTATTTTGCATAATCAAATTTATTAAATATTTATTGAAGACTGACCCCAAAGTAATTATGAGTAGGAAAATACATTATATGATTAATGCAATTAAAGCTGAAAGTCAACAACGTCAAATCTTATGATTGAGAAGGATCAGTTCAGTTCAGTCGCTCAGTTGTGTCAGACTCTTTGTGATCCCATTAACTGCAGCATGCCAGGCTCCCCTGTCCATCATCAACTCCCGGAGTTCACCCAAACCCATGTCCATTGTGTTGGTGATGCCATCCAACCATCTCATACCATGTCATCCCCTTTTCCTCCTGCCCTCAATTTTTCCCAGCATCAGGATCTTTTCAAATGAGTCAGCTCTTCTCCTCAGGTGGCCAAAGTATTGGAGTTTCAGCTTCATCATCAGTCCTTCCAATGAACACCTAGGGCTGATCTCCTTTAGGATGGACTGGCTGGATCTCCTTGCAGTCCAAGGGACTCTCAAGAGTCTTCTCCAACACCACAGTTCAAAAGTATCAATTTTTCAGTGCTCAGCTTTTCTTATAGTCCAACTCTCACATCCATACATGACTACTGGAAAAAACCATAGCCTTGACTAGATGGACCTGTGTTGGGAAAAAAATGTCTCTGGTCTTAATATGCTGTCTAGGTCGCTCATAATTTTCCTTCCAAGGAGTAAGCATCTTTTAATTTCATGCCTGCAGTTACCAATTGCAGTTATTTTGGAACCTGGAAAAAAAAAGTCTGACTCTATTTCCACTGTTTCTCCATGTATTTTCCATGAAGTGATGGAACCAGATGCCATGATCTTCGTTTTCTGAATGTTGAGCTTTAAGCCAACTTTTTCACTCTCCTCTTTCACTTTCATCAAGAAGCCCTTTAGTTCTTCTTCAATTTTTGCCTTAAGGGTGTTGTCATTTGCATATCTGAGGGTATTGATATTTCTCCCAGCAATCTTGATTCCAGCTTGTGTTTCCCTCAGCCAAGGGTTTCTCATGAAGTACTCTAAATGAAAGTTAAATAAGCAAGGTGACGATATACAGCCTTGATGTACTCCTTTTCCTATTTGGAACCAGTCTGTTGTTCCATTTCCAGTTCTAACTGTTGCTTCCTGACCTGCATACAGATTTCTCAAAAGGCAGGTCAAATGGTCTGGTATCCTCATCTCTTTCAGAATTTTCCACAGTTTATTGTGATCCACACAGTCAAAATCTTTGGCATAGTCAATAAAGCAGAAATAGATGCTTTTTTTCTGGCACACTCTTGCTTTTTCGATGATCCAGCAGATGTTGGCAATTTGATTTCTGGCTCCTCTGCCTTTTCTAAAACTGGATTGAACATCTGGAAGTTCACGGCTCATATATTGCTGAAGCCTGGCTTGGACAATTTTGAGCATTGCTTTACTAGCGTGTGAGATGAGTGCAATTGTGTGGTAGTATGTGCATTCTTTGGCATTGCCTTTCTTTGGGACTGGAATGACTACTGACCTTTTCCAGTCCTGTAGCCAATGCTGAATTGTCCAAATTTGCTGACATATTGAGTGCAGCACTTTCATAGCATCATCTTTTAAGATTTTAAACAGCTCAACTGGTATTTCATCACCTCCACTAGCTTTGTTTGTAGTGATGCTTCCTAAGGCCCATCTGGCTTCACATTCCAGGATATTTCACTCTAGATGGGTGTGAGTGACCACACCTTTGTGATTATCTGAGTTGTGAATATCTTTTTTGTACAGTTCTTCTGCACCTCTTCTTAATATCTTCTACTTATATTAGGTCCATACCATTTCTGTCCTTTATCGAGCCCATCTCTGCATGAAATATTCCATTGGTATCTCTAATTTTCTTGAAGAGACCTCTAGATTTTCCCATTCTATTGTTTTCCTCTATTTCTTTGCATGATCACTGAGGAAGTCTCTCTTATCTCTCCTCGTTAGTCTTTGGAACTCTGCATCCAAATGGGTGTATCTTTCCTTTTCTTCTTTGCTTCACCTCTCTTCTTTTCACAGCTCTTCACACAGTCATTGTGCTTTTTGCATTTCTTTTTCTTGGAGATGGTCTTGTTCCCTGTCTCCTGTACAATGTCGCTAATCTCCTTCCATAGTTCATCAGGCACTCTATCAGATCTAGTTCCTTAAATCTATTTCTCAGTTCCACTGTATAGTCATAAGGGATTTGATTTAGGCCATATCTGAATGGTCTAGTGGTTTTTCCCACTTTCTTCAATTTAAGTCTGAGTTGAGCAATAAGGAGTTCATAATCTGAGCCACAGTCAGCTCCTGGTCTTATTTTTGCTGACTGTATAGAGCTTTTCCATCTTTGACTGCAAAGGATATAATCAATCTGATTTCAGTGTTGATTATCTGGTGATGTCCATGTGTAAATTCTTCTCTTATGCTGTTGGAAGAGGGTGTTTGCTGTGACCAGTGTGTTCTCTTGAAGAACTCTATTAGCCTCTGCCCTGCTTCACTCTGTACTACAAGGCCAAATTTGCCTGTTACTCCAGGTGTTTCTTGACTTCCTACTTTTGCATTACAGTCACCTATAATGAAAAGGACATCTTTTTAGGATGTTAGTTCTAGGAGGTCTTGTAGGTCTTGATAGAACCGTTCAACTTCAGCTTCTTCAGCATTACTGGTCGGGGCATAGACTTCAATTACCGTGATATTGAATGGTTTGCCTTCATCCTGTCATTTTTGAGATTGCATCCAAGTACTGCATTTCAGACTCTTTTCTTGACTTTGATGGCTACCCTATTTCTTCTAAGGGATTCTTGCCCAAAGTTGTCCATGTAATGGTCATCTGAGTTAAATTCACCCATTCCAGTCCTTCTTAGTTCACTGATTCCTAGAATGTCCATGTTCACTCTTGCCATCTCCTGTTTGACCACTTCCAATTTGCCTTGATTCATGGACCTAACATTCCAGGTTCCTATGCAATATTGCTCTTTACAGCATCGAACCTTGCTTCTATCACCAGTCCCATCCACAACTGGGTGTTGTTTTTGCTTTGGCTCTATGTCTTCCTTCTTTCTGGAGTTATTTCTCCACTGATCTCCAGTAGCATATTGGGCACCTACCGACCTGGGGAGTACATCTTTCATTGTTCTATCTTTGACATTTCATAATGTTTGTGGGGTTCTCAAGGCAAGAATACTGAATTGATTTGCCATTCCCTCTCCAGCGGACCACATTCTGTCAGAACTCTCCACCATGACCCACCCCTCTTGGATGGCCCTGCAAGGCATGGCCTAGTTTTATTGAGTTAGACAAAGCTGTGGTCTGTGTGATCAGATTGGCTAGTTGTCTGTGATTGTGGTTTCAGTGTATCTGCCCTCTGATGCCCTCTCCCCATGCCTACTGTCTTACTTGGGCTTCTTTCACCTTGGACCTGGGGTATCTCTTCACTGCTGCTTCAGCAAAGCGCAGCTGCAGCTCCTTACCTTGGACGTGGGGTTGCTCTTCTCGGCCGCGCTCCTGTGCCATCACAGCAGTCACAGCCGCCAGGCTCCTCAGAAGGATTATAGTTATTTAATCCAATCTCACTTCCTTCATCTCCACCCAACACCAGTCACTCTACTTTACTTACAGTAGTACACATCTTTATAAATCCAACACCTAGACTCTCACTTCTTTGGCCTCTTCTACCATGAACCTTTCATCTAACTTCTTTGGCCTCTATTCCATTTTATATGCTTACTCCCAGGGCAAATGCCCAAACTTTATCAAGCTTCAGAAGCCACAGGTAAAATCAGAAGCCCAACTGCCTATTTTCCTATAGTTACTTCTTATCATCCAAACTCACTTTGAACTCAAATTCACTTGGTAAAGTATCTGATTTGGAATTCTCTGTTAACTTACTGAATTACATTTCCTTCCTTTCTAAATATCTGTTGCTTCTATACCACCTTGTTTTTATCTTTCTGACTACTGTTTCCATATCTATAGTTAATGTATATAACCAACGTCGGTAAGCCTCACTCCATTCATTGTACTTACCAGATAAAAGCATGTAATTATATGAAATCAATCACTTGAGTTTCCTTTTGTTTTCTTTTTGTTTGTTTGTTTTTGGTCTCTGCACAAATGCTCAGTGAAGTACTACTCAAATTGAGGTTCGTTGCAACAGATGAGTATAATTCAATAACATTTCTTTATGACCAGCTTCAGAGGGGCACATAAACCGCGCACAGAAATACTGTTATTTATTCTCTAACCATCAGTAATACTTTTGTATCTTTCTATACCCTCCAACTTGAACAAGCTAGATAACTTCTATACAGGGTTTTACTATCAAAATAAAAGACACAACCTTCTACCACCATCATCAATATTTAATTTCTCCTTTTTTTGCAACAGTGAAAATGACCCTGCTCTAATCAGAGATCAGCTTCTCTGAATGTAGACCTTGCTTTCTCAGGACATTTCTTCTTTCAGTTACTCCCACTCTATTAGATCAATTAGACCTAATTGATATCTATAGGACATTTCACCCCAAAACAATGAATTTCACATTTTTTTCAAGTGCTCATGGAACCTTCTCCAGGATAGATCACATCCTGGGCCATAAATCTAAACTTGATAAATTCAAAAAAATCGAAATCATTCCAAGCATCTTTTCTGACCACAATGCAGTAAGATTAGATCTCAATTACAGGAGAAAAACTATTTAAAATTCCAACATATGGAGGTTGAAAAACACACTTCTGAATAACCAACAAATCACAGAAGAAATAAAAAAAGAAATCAAAATATGCATAGAAACTAATGAAAATGAAAACACAACAACCCAAAACCTGTGGGACACTACTCCCACTCTAATATCTTTATTTTTCTCTGTCAACTGGATAATTTCCACTGATAAACTAAGCTGTAGTACATCACATCTTAAACACATTTCCCAAAACTGTTTTTTACATCAATATACACAACTACTTACTCCTATTATCATTTTCAACTCTTTTCCATGTGAATACTTTTTCTACCACTGTATTCACGTACCTCTTGCCAAGGACCCAATAGGTAGCTTTGGTCCTTACTTTCAGCATCATTCAGCAGTGTTGACTGTTCTTTCCATCTTGAAACATAATGTAACTTTTATTTTTCTTCTTCTTTCTTACTACTGTCTCTCCCTGTCAAAATCCTTTAATGGTCACTATTCTTTCACCAGAACTCTAAAGATTGTAGCCCTTTTTTTTTCTCCCTGAATCTATCTTATAAAACTGAAGCAAGTTAACCACCACATCCCCTACCTCTTTATCCTCTAGAAAATCTAACCAATTTCCATATATTTGAGAATTATAAGTGTGCTGATGACTCTGAACACTCTATTTCTTGACTCACACTTTACCATCCCAATGTCTTCCTGACATCACTATGCAAATATCTCAAGATCAGAAATTTGACCTCTCCCACTATTTTCATATTCTTGCAGCCACTTATTCCAGGGCTTTTGCCACTCCTTCTTAGCTCAATAATAATAATAATGAATTAAAAAAATAAAAGCTCTCAGTCTCTATCAAAAGCAAAGAACTAAAAGTAATTATTAGAAAATTTGTCTTCATCACTCCTCATGTCCAATCCATAACAAATTCTAATCAGTCATTTTTTTCTTCTCCTCCTACTCTTATATACTGTTATCCTTTTTTTCTCAAATCCCAAGCATCTATATTATTATGATGGCAATATAAGACGCTTTGGGATATCCAGTCTTGTAGTTCAATCCATTATTGCAATTTGCTCCTTTGCTTAAAATGTCTCAATATTTTTCTTTTACATTAAGAATAAAACCAGTGTTTACCCTAGCCTGCAAGAAATTCATGTCCTCATTTTGCCCTGGCCCTGTATTTTATTGCTTACCTTTAGCTACAATTCTTAAAATCATACCTGTTTTCTTTAAATTTCTCTAACACACAAGGCTTCTATTTTTTTTTTTTCTTTTCACTGCTACAAACCAAAAGCTAGTTTAAATTTGGTGCATACTAATTGATGAATGAATTATTCTATTTCAAACATTATCAAATGTTTAATTTCCCTCTAAAAAATGTCCAGTGAGTCAAATCCTGGAATATTCTTATGACTAAATAGAAAATAATTATATGTTATATAACATTAACTTGTAAATATTATCCTCTGTGAACACTGAAAGAAAAACTGGCAAATAGAAAATGGTAGATTTAAAAGAAAGGAAAGAATAGATTATGGATAATGTAACACTGAGCTATCAGCTAAAGCAGGTTAAATATGTGCATTTATTGCTAATCTATCTCAAGCTGCAATATAATCACTGCTAGTGAATGAAAAGGTGTAGTATCACAAGTGTAAACTGAATAAGTATGGATGAGAGAGAACTAATTTTTGGAAGATGAACAAGGATGTAACATTATTAATATCTTTTGCAGGACAAAGAGTGGTAAAATCTCTCTGTACAGGCAGAAGATGTTTCCAAAATAAGGAAACTCATAGATAAATTAAGGATGTGAAGCTCCAATCACCTCAACTAGTGAAAAGGAAATATGGGATGAGAATCAATAGATTAATTAAAATACGTGGCATAAGATACAACACGTCCATGTCCCTTCTATCATTCTCTTCTCAAAAACTCATAGTAGATAAGATATTTGTCATCCAGAAAAACTAAACCAGGTTGCCTCCAGTCTCTTAGCTATACCAAGAAAGGAAGGTTGTTGAGGGAGAGTTCTATACTGAAACAGAAATATTATATGAAAATCTGGAACGAATAAGACTCTCAGCTGTTCAACCGCAGTGATTCCTTCTGCCAGACTGTGTGTTGAAGGTTTCTACTTTGGAGAAAAGGAAGGTCTTTTAAGGTCCCTTCAGAGAAATGGAAGGGAAAGTAGCCTACAGGTACTAATATTTAGAGATGGATTGACTGGTAAAGTCTACAACTTAACAGGACCTGATCACACAAAACAACTTCCAACCAGTAATTTATTACCACTCTCCACCCAGTGATGGACACACAACAGTGGCTTGATACTTAAATATATATATATATATGGCCCCAGACTAAATAATTCCCACTCTTCCATATCATAAATTTAAAATTTATCTAATATTCTGTAATATTCTTTGGAAAGCAGGCTATATTATCCATGGTAATCTGATACACAAGTACAGTTGGTTCCCACTCATGATCCTAAGTAGCATTGGATATGGATAAAGAAAAGTCTTAGTTTAAATATTAATTCTGTCACATAATAATTGACTAAACATGAGCAAAATTCTTATTTAACTGATGCTTTAGCCTGAGTTTCACAGAGCAGAGGGTCTAAGACAAGGGTTTGTAGTCCATTACTTCATGATGGATATCAATCCTAGAGAGCAAGAGTGATGGATGAGGAGGGTGAAGCAGGGAGAGCCATAAGGAAGATACATTATCAAGATGGAGCAACTTAAATGAGTTGTTCTGTTATATGGAATTATACTGGAGGGAGAAAAGTCAATGGCATCATAAGACTATTCATTAAAGAGAAACAAAGGGAAAATTACCACTTTCATATCTCTTATGAGCCAAAAGTTGGCCCATGTCTTTCTTTATTGTGAATGCACAGACTTCAATTAAGGTTTGACAAAGGCAACAGAGAAGCATGAGAAAGAGGAAAAAGATCTGAGACATGGGCATGAGGAAAAGGACTGTCAACTAGCACCTGTGTGGAAGTCCAAACCCAGCTGGAACAGAACTGAGGCAAGAGATTTAACAAAGATCTTAAAAACTCAAGAGGACCTGAAGTGCTGCCCTAGCTTTTACAGCTTCTTCTCTGTAAGATAAGAAGCTATGGTTCTGGGTTATTATAAATACTGAATATGCAAAGTGGCCTATTAGCAAAGCATGTTCTTAATATACATAATTAAGAAATTCTTTACTAAACTCTCTCATCAATAACATTATCTCTAAAATTTTTGTAAGAGTCTAGATAAATTGACCATGGTTTGATTATCATTGAAGCTGGATAACTGATAAATGTATATAATACATAATGATCTCTATGTTGACATATATG
Organism: Capra hircus; assembly: GCF_001704415.2. NCBI lineage: Eukaryota > Metazoa > Chordata > Mammalia > Artiodactyla > Bovidae > Capra > Capra hircus. The sequence continues at coordinate 15,884,425 of NC_030831.1, read as the reverse complement.
TTTGAAATTTTCCCTAATATAGGTTTTGAAATATTTAGAAAATTTCAAAAATTAAAAACATGTAACTGTTTTCCAAGTTGTCTTATTTACTGTTAGTCATTTCAGAATATTAATGTTTGTCTCATACTCTGTGATCAGATATATAAATAATCCAATAATTTCCCAGGCCTCATTTTCTATAATTCAAGATTGTTTCTTTCTCCTTTTCTGGAACTTCCCATTTTCTTCACTAAAGTTACTAAGATAAAATTCTTATATTACATCTCATGTATATTGAAATCCTATTTTTTAAATTTTCCCTTTGAACACAATGATATGGCTCAACTTGTCTGATTTGATATATATATTTTAATAACAAGCTGATGTATTTTGAACCTTTAAAATAAATAAAAAATAAAATCAACATTAGAGTGTTTGATTTTAAATTGACATGAGTATCTTACATACACAAGCTAGTCTACTTTCCTGAATCAATTTTAGAATTTACAATTGATTTTGTATTTGGGTAAAGTATGCTTCTTCTTGCATAAAATGAAATCTAAAGATGGATTGATTCCATTTCTTCTTAAAAATTATTTTTCCAGGTGGTATAGTATGTGAATTTACTTATTTCTTTATGAGTTCCACACTTCCTTATTTTTTAAATAACTACTGTAATCCACTCCACCATTTAAAGAAAAAAAATTCTAGTCAGAAAATATAGTTCCTCAGGAAGAAAATCATACCATTTTCATTATTCACTTTATGAATCTAATTTGCAAAAACTGTTTGACAGTAATCTTATATATAGTCACAGAAAAAATTGAGTGTATGACTTAACAAGTAATTCAATAAATGCTTCAATGAAGGTACAGATAGATGAATTATTAATATGCTTTTAGCATAATCTCCTTTGGGACTAAAAACAAGTAATTCAGACAGAAGTCCTACTTGAGGCTCTATTGGCCCACATAAAACAAAGTGAACTGTAATTATATAATTTTCATGAATTAATTTCATTCAGACATTTAACACTACATTTAATAACTTCAGTCATTCTCCATTAATTTTCTGAGTTTGTGATCCTTTGAAAAAACTTTTTTTTTATGTTTGCTAATCAAATGGATTCCAAGATGGCTAAAAATCTCAAATAGACATTCAATACAGTTAAAACAATTCTAATAAATATCTCAAGAAAACACACTTGTCCACATTCCAAGATAACTATTTTGTACTATTTCCATTTCATCCTCCTTTAGCTCATCTGATGATCTCACCTCATATTGCATTCAGAAACCAGATGAAGTCTATTGAGAAGCAATTAATTTTCTCACTAGAAAACACAACCCATATCTGAATCCAGATCTTCATAATCTGTCTTTTCTTCTGTAATGGAAGATATGTCTCATTTCTAATAACAACTACTTATGGGTACTCTATCTCATCTCTTCTCACCTATTTCAGAATGCCTCTGTGAAATCAGCATTTAGATTGTTCCTTCAGATGTTTCCTACTATCATTGGATAAACATTTGATTTTGTTGATTTTGCCTATTTTATATTTTATATTATATATATATTATTATATATATTTTTATTTTTTTTTTGTTGATTTTGCCTATTTTATATTTTATATTATATATATAATATATATTATTATATATATGTTATGTGTGTGTGCCCAGTCACTCAGTCCTGTTTGACTCTTTGCGATCCCCTGTACTGCAGCCCACCAAGCTCCTCTCTCCATAAGTTTTCCCAGGCAAGAATATCGGAGAGGGTTGCCATTTCCTACTCCAGGAGATCGTCCCTACTCAGTGACCAAGCATTTGTCTCCTGCATCTTTTGCATTAGCAGACAATTCTTTACCACTGTACCACCTCAGAAGACCCCATATATTATAATTATATATGGTATATATACATGTGTATATACATATATAATATCATTTTGAATCAAGTATTATGAAAATTGGGGCTTCCCTGGTAGCACAGTTGTAAAGAATCCACCTGCAATGCAGGAGACTCCAGTTCAGTTCTTGGTGAGTAAGACCCCAGGAGTTGGTGATGGATAGGGAAGCCCAGCATGCTGCAGTCCATGGGGTCACAAAGAGCTGGACATGACAATTAACTGAATTGAAGATCCCCTTGAGAAAGGACAGGCTACCCATTTCAGTATTCTTGGGCTTCCCTGGTGGCTCAGATGGTAAAGAATTGCCTGCAATGCAGGAGATCTGGCTTCGATCCCTGGGTTCGGAAAATCTCCCTGAGAAGGGAATGGCTACCTACTCCAGTGTTCTTGCCTGGAGAATTCCATGAAGAGAGGAGCTTGGTGGGCTACAGTCCATGGGGTTGCTAAGACTCGAACATGGCTGAGCAACTTTCACTTCACTTCATTATGCAAATGAACCAGAATGTGAATTTTTAAACTAGGCAAGTCGAACACCTGCTAAAATAAAATATTTAAAAGGAGCCATAGTCCCATGACATAATACTCAAAAGGTTGAACATACCGTCCAAAGTTACTTGTTATACCAAGAAGCAAGAATATCTCAGCTCAAATGCAAAAACAACAATCAGCAGGCCAAAACAAAGGTGATCCTTATTCTGAAATTATCAGATAAAATGCAATTACAAATACTTTTGAAAGAAACCCAAAAAGTTTCCAAAACCTGAACTCAAAAAGAATTAAATTGAAATTTGAGTTAAAAAATAAAAGTACAAAAATGTATAGATGCTAGAAGAAAGAATAAAACAGAAGATAGAGCCATAGAGATTACTCAACCTAAGCAACAGAGAGAAAACTTAGCCAAAAAAATAAATAAATAAAACTCAGAGATCTGCAGGGCAGTTTAAAAAGATCTAATATTTATGCCATTGGAGTCAGAGAGAATGGGAACAGACATAGTACTGAAAATATGTTTGAAGAAATAATGACTAAATTTTCAACTTGGTGAAATGTATAAATCTAGAAATTTAAGAAGCTCAGTGAGTACCATACAAGATAAACAAAAAAAATTATGTTTAAACATAGTATAATCAAATTTCTGAAAACTGTAGACAACAACACAAAATATACTGGAAGCAGGCAGATAGAAATGACAATAGCATTACCAACAGAGCAAGATTTTTCAATTCAGCACTACTGACATATTGAGCTAGATAATTCTTTTTGAGGGAAATAGTCCTGTGTATTTAAGGATGTTTATCAGTTTGCTTGGCCTCACTCCTCAGTTTGACAGTGAATAATGGCTGTAGACATTGTCAAATGTACCCTTGAGGACAAACTGCTCTAAGCTGAACTGCTTCTTTAGAGAACAATTCAAATGACAACAAATTTCTCATCACAAGCCACAAAGGCCAGAAGGAAAAGACACAATATTCTAAAAATCCTGACAGGAAGAACTACAACTCAAAAGTCATGGCCATTTGACTTCTATGTCCAGCTAAAATATCTTTCAATGATGAAGGTAAAATATACTTTCAATTGAAGGAACAGTAATGGAATGTGCTTCCAGCACTTGTGTGCCTGCATGCTGTCACTTCAATCATGTCCAACTCTGTGTGACACCATAAACTGCAGCCTGACAAGCTCATTTTTCCATGGGGTTGTTCAGGCAAGAATACTGGAGTTGGTTGCCATGCCCTCCTCCGGCAGATCTTCCCGACACAGGGATCGAACCTAAGTCTCTCATGTCTTCTGCTTTGGCTGTCAGGTTCTTTACCCTTAGAGCCGCCTGAGAAGCCACTGCCTATAGCATATCTGCTGCATAAGAATGATCAAAGAAATCTATTTATGCAGAAAAAAATAAAATATATAATAAATAAAAAGAAATAAAAGTATAGCTGAAGAAAGAGCAAAAAAATGGTAAATGGGTAAATGAATGGGCAAAATAATAAAATTTTATTTTCTCTTCAGATTTTTGTATTGTGTAAAAGTTAAAAGCAAAACTAATGAGTAAAATTGTCTGATGCTGTTCTGAATATAAGTGAAGGTAGTGCCACTGGAGACATATACCATAAAAAGAGGATGAAAGGACTTAGGCAATAAGCTCCATATGTATATTTTAATCTCTAGAGCAACCTGGCAGGGGGAACTATACTCAAGAAGTATTTATCAAACAAGATAGAAGGTAAAATACATTTAAATAATCCAGAGACAAACAAGGATGAGGAGACAGATGAACCAAAAAACCCAACAGGCAAACAGAAAATAAGCAATAAAATGTCAGTTTTCATTCTAAATTATCAATAATTTTATTTAATGTGAATATTCTAAACACACCAGTTAAAGAATAGAGATTGATAGAGTGAATTAAGAAAATGTTATTCAAATAATGCTGTCTATAAAAATCTTACTTCAAATATTATTCTATAAGTGGTTAAATGGTAAAGGAATGGAAAATATTACACTAAACTAATAAAAACTATTTAGAGTGGATATATATCAGGTAAAGTAGACTCCTGAAGGAAGAAAATAAAAACAATATGACAAAGAGGAACAAGTAAAAACATTATCTAATTAAAAATTCAATTGTGCAAGTTTACATAAAATGTTTAAATGCTCAATAAATGCTTGAAAATACAATGAAATCTCAGATATTAGGTGTCCTGTTTCCATATATGTCAATTAGGTTAATGTGTTAATTATGTTGGATTTTTTTCTCATTGATAACTTAATGGTTCTTTTATTCCTTACTCTTTACTAGGAGAATTGTTTTAAATTTTTTCCAGCATTGAAAATTGGTCCTTTCCCATTATATTCTTCTGTTTTATGCACATTAAACCTTAACAAATTTGGATTTTTATATCTTTTTGTTTTACTTGCTGTTCATTCAGTGATGTTTGAATTTTGGTAGCCCATGGACTGTAGCACGCCAGGCTTCCCTATCCTTCACTATTACCTGAAGTTTGCTCAAACTCATGTTCATTGAGTCGATGATGCCATCCAGCCATCTCGTCCTCTGTCACCCACTTTTCCTCTGGCCTTCAATTTTTCCCACCATCAGGGTCTTTTCCAGTGAGTCAGCTCTTCGCATCAAGTGGCCAAAGTATTGGAACTTCAGCTTCAGCATTAGTATTTACAATGAATATTCAGGGTTGATTTCCTTTAGTTTTGACTGTTTTGATCTAGTTGCTCTCCAAGAGACTCTGAAGAGTCTTCTCCAGCATCACAATTGGAAAACATCAATGCACTAATTCTTCAGCTCTCAGCCTTCCTTATGATCCAACTCCCACATGATTGCTAGAAAAACCATAGCTTTGACTCTAGGGATCTTTGTTGACAAAATGGTGTCTCTGCTTTTGAATATGCCATCAAGGTTTCTCATAGCTTTTCTTCCAAGGTGCAAATGTCTTTAAATACCATGTCTACAGTCATCATCCACAGTGATTTTGGAGTGTGAGAAAATAATGTGTCACTGTTCCCATTGTTTCCCATCTATTTGCCATGAAGTGATGAAACTGGATGACATGATTTTAGGTATTTGAGTGTTGAGTTTTAAGCTAACTTTTTCACTCTCCTCTTTCAGTTTTATCAAGAGGCTCTTTAGTTCCTTTTCATTTTCTGACATTACTCTGGTGTCATTTGCATGCCATAAATTATTGATATTTCCCCCAGCAATCCTGATTCCTGCTAGAGCTTCATTCAGCCCAACATTTTACATGATGTACTCTGCATCTTGAGAAACCTATATGCAGGTCAGGAAGCAACAGTTAGAACTGAACATGAAACAACTGACTGGTTCCAAATAAGAAAAGAAGTGCTTCAAGGCTGTATATTGTCATTCTACTTATTTAACTTATATGCAGAGTACATCATGAGAAACACTGGGCTGGAAGAAGGACAAACTGGAATCAAGATTGCTGGGAGAAATATCAATAACCTCAGATATGCTGATGACACCACTCCTATGGCAGAGAGTGAAGAGGAACTAAAAAGCCTCTTGATGAAAGTGAAAGAGGAGAGTGAAAAAGTTGGCTTAAAGCTCAACATTCAGAAAACTAAGATCATGGCCTCTGGTGCCATCACTGCATGGGAAATAGATGGGGAAACAGTGGAAACAGTGTCAGACTTTATTTTGGGGGGGTTCCAAAATCACTTCAGATGGTGATTGCAGCCATGAAATTAAAAAATGCTTACTTTTTGGAAGGAAAGTTATGACCAACATAAATCGCATATTGAAAAGCAGAGACATTACTTTGCCAACAAAGGTCCATCTAGTCAAGGCTATGGCTTTCCCAGTGGTCATGTATGGATGTGAGAGTTGGACTGTGAAGAAAGCTGAGTGCTGAAGAATTGATGCTTTTGAACTGTGGTGTTGGAGAAGACTCTTGAGAGTCCCTTGGACTGTAAGGAGACCAACCAATTCATTCTCAAGGACATCAGTCCTGGGTGTTCATTGGAAGGACTGATGCTAAAGCTGAAACTCCAATACTTTGGCCACCTTATGCGAAGAATTGACTAGTTGAAAAAGACTCTGATGCTGGGAGGGATTAGGGGCAGGAGGAGAAGGGGACAACAGAGGATGAGATGGCTGCATGGCATCACCGATTCGATGGACGTGAGTTTGAGTGAACTCCGGGAGTTGGTGATGAACAGGGAGCCCTGGTGTGTTGTGATTCATGGGGTCACAAAGAGTTGGAAATGACTAAGTGACTGAACTGAACCAAACTGAAGCAGATAGACAATATACAGCCTTGTTTTCCTCCTTTCCCAATTTGGAACCAGTCCATTTTTCCATGTCTTGTTCTAACTATTGCTTCTTGATCTGCATACAGATTTCTCAGGAGGCAGGTACAGTGGTCTGGTATTCCCATCTCTTTGACCACACAGTCAAAGATGTTAGCATAGTCAGTGGTGCAGAAGTAGATGTTTATCTGGAATTCCCTTGATTTTTCTCTGATCCAATGGATGTTGTCAATTTGATCTTTGGTTCCTCTGCCTTTTTTAAAAGCAGCTTACATTTAAAATTCTCGATTCAGGTTCTGTTGAAGGCTAGCTTCCAGTTTTGAGCATTACCTTGCGAGTACTGTGTGAAATGAGTGCAACTGTTTGGTAGTTTGAACATTCTTTAGCATTGTTTAGCATTGCCCTTCTGAAATGAAAACTCACCTTTTCTAGTCCTCTGGCCACTGCTGAGTTTCCCATATTTGCTGACGTATTGACTGCAGCACTTTAACATCATCTTTAAGCGTTTGAGATAGCTTAGCTGGAATTCAATCACCTCCACTAGCTTTGTTCATAGTGATGCTTCCTAAGGCCTACTTGACTACACACTCCAGGGTATCTGACTCTAGGTTAGTGATCACACCATCATGGTTACCAGGGGCCTTAAGACACTATTTATACAGTACTTCTGTACATTCTTGCTACCTCTTCTTAATATCTTCTGCTTCAGCTAGTCCCATGCTGTTTCTGTCCTTTATAGCTTCTTAGTGAATTCAACATTTTAGCACTATGAAAATAGTTTTCTTTATTTTTAAAAATTATTTCTACATCAAAATATCTCATTGGAGCATTTAACTTTCCTTTAAAATAGTTACTGATATTTTGATTTTAAATTCACCATCTTACTATTTGAATACTATTTATCACAACTGTTTGATGTTCTCTCCTAATACATCATTACTGGAAGCAGAAGTTGTCCACTGTCTAAATTATCTTCTTATATTATTTTCGTTCAGATTCTTCTGAATAATATATTATTAATTTCAGATTCTAATATTTGCCTGTAAGCATTTAACATTTTTTTTCTCAACTTCAACTTTCATTCCACAAATCCACTTGTATGTCAAACATTTATCACTAGTTTAAATATATAAAAAACACAATCCTTAAACCTCGACTTTACAACCACACCATGTCTAAGTATTCTTTCCTTAGTTCTGTTCTTAGTAAACGAGAACTTCTTCCAGCCAGTAGCTCATATCCAGAACCTGAGAGCAATATGATTTTTTTTTCACTCATGATTAATGTCCCTTGCAAAACCTTGTATCTACTCTCTTTAATCTCTTAGAACATCCATGTGGCCTCTCAAAATATAAATTAATTTTATCATTTCTGAATACATTTGTGAAAATAAAATATTTTTTTAATTACTTGTGAAAAAAAATAAAAGCAAAATGCATTTCTTTGCCTTACAAAGCCTCTTGTCATCTCATTCTTAATCTGGAAACACTTCTTGACTGTTTTCCTAAAGAGGGCTATCTTGGTAGAATTTTTGCACAGCTGACCTTTTTAATCGTTTAGTTTCAAGTCTCTTTTCAATACAGCAGAGTTTTTTTATTGACTAACATAGCAAAGGTATTCCCTTCCCTTGTTGTTCTGTGTGCATTGCCTTATTTTTTTTTCTTTATCTGATATGTATCTGATAATATCTGATATTATTTTTCACATGCTTTATACCTCTATTCCCCAGGGAATATCTGAGCTCTGTTTGATCGGGTACTTTGTGTATCTTCTCTTCTGAAATTATAGTGCTCTTTGTCAGACTCAATAGAGTGCATCTATATTTCCAATTCTTGTTTTCCTTCCCCTATGTAAGTTTGCATCCCCTCCCCACCATCACCACAACATGTCCACGCCTAAGAAAAGCATGGGCAGGTGACTAGAGTTGACATCACTTTGAGAAGAAGTCTTTAAAGGTCTATGTGCACTTTGCCATGTCTTCTTCTCTTCTCCTTCCAGATTTTATAGATCCTGTCTATGCTACTTCCTGAATGAGAACCACTTGTAAAGAATATTTGAGACTTACAGTGCATATGTAGCTTAGATGACAAAGTAAATATGTGGTGTCTTAAGGCACTGTGGTTTTATGGTAAGTTATTGCTGTAGCATAATCTAGCCTGCTCTGACCTTGTTAAATAATATTTAACAAATCTTTAGACAATGGATATATTCAACTTTAATATAACAGCTACAAGATTATGCTCAGTCAAGAATTCAATTGTAATGCACCAGATAACTGGTATTCTTTATGGAATATAGAAGTAGTGGTCTCTAAAATAATTATTGACATACTGAACATCCATTGTCTTAGCATGTCTGTTTATTACCACTGTGTTTACCATTCCTGAATTTAGGCAATACTCAAGATCAGTGAAACAAGCATAGGTCTGTGAAACTATTTAGGAAGTAATCTAAAGCTAATTATTTTCCTTTTAAAAACACTTTTATTGTAGAATTTTGAAGTTCAAGATAAATACGGATTCCTCTCCCCTCTTTTTATTCTCCTTTTCCCCTTTCTCATTCTTCCAGCAAATGTGTAGTATCAGAAACTTAAAGAACTGTTATGCCATTAGAAACACACTTTGTATATTAATCTATTACTCAAATTTATATAAGCAGTTTATATTTAAAATATCCCTCAATGGATATGCTAATTTTTCTTTGAAACATACAAGCCATTCTTGAAGTATTTAAAACACTCATGCTTCAAATCACAAACACTACATTTCTGTCCAGCTATTCCCTTTCCCTTAAACAAATAATATAATAAAATAGTAACAAAGCTATATCTTTCCAAATCTAAAAATATATTCTATCCACTATACAGTATATTTGACTGTAAGGAATTTCCGTGAGATATTTTCTCCTCTGGAATGGTCTTCCCTTGTGTTTCCACATTCCAATGGCCGTCCATTTTACAAGAAACACTTCATATTTCCTACTTTATGGCGGATCCCATGATAATTCTAGTTCCCATTGATCTTTTCCCATGAGATGCTGTAGCACTCAAAATTCACAGACTATTCTGTGCATTTGGCAGATTTATGTTCTTTCTGGTAATGATTTGTAATTGCTTCATATATGCTAACTTTGCCTCCAAAACTGTATTTTTTTAATAATTAGTGAGAGGAGTTTTCCTTTTCCTTTCTGTGTAACTCCTATAGCAGCAAGAAAATAGCAAAATAGCAGACACACAGTAGGCATTCAAATAAAAAATATTCATTTGAATTAAATTGATTTGAATTAACAAAGATTTAAATGAAATTGTCTATCTTGTAAAAAGTGGCAACTTAAAATCTTCTCAAAACAAGAAAAGAGATTAGGCTTTCTTTCTAAGCTTTATGTCCAATTTGTTCTAGTCCCAAACCCCTTGACAAAAACAGAATCTTTTAATCTGTTTGCAAAATATTCCCTCCTTCCTCCCATTTTTATACTGCAATTCTGTGATATACTGCCCTTGCCTATTACCCCGTTATAGCTGTTTTGTTAAAGTTCATACCGCAAAGACCTGTAAAAGAAATTTATAGCTCTAGGGATTTGAGCAAATTCTAAATAACCATAACAGGAACATGAAGCATTAATTAAAGACACTAGAGTCTAAGTTATAACAGTAATCCTGACATTTAAGGCCCTGGTACCATGTAAATTTAAAATGGTATGACAAACAGAGAGTAATTTGATGGTCAGGGGGTTATAATGAATACCTTAATACCTTTGTCAAGAAAAAGTGCCTGTCCTTGTTCTAACCCCGACCCAGGGCTTCAGGTATTTCCTTCATAAAACATGGCAATGACTAAATATTTTTGCAATAACTCATATATGTCAGTTTTCCCTATAAGTATACTAGAGATTAAAAACCAACCCACGACATTCACACATTGATTTTCAAATAAAATAGTTTAATATTTAACATGTATTCTGCTACAAATTATTAATTGCTGAGTCTACTGCAGGGCTGCATTTAAAGTCAGGACACCAAGAAACTTGCCATAATACATAGGAACAGTTTTTCCCCAGGGAATTTTCTGATTCTTATCTAAAGGAATAATGATATTCCTGGCTCACTGTCAAATCAAGCAATGGAAAACGCTTTACCTAATTTGAAATAATAAAAATGAAATAGTAGAGACTTAACTTGTTTTACATGTTTAATACCTAGTACCCTTCTTAGAGCATTGCAAGTGCATATTATACATATTTGTTAAATATATGTGGAGAAAGCAACACAAATTTATCCTCAAAGCTCAATGTGCAGCAAATATCTGTCTGTCCCATGTCCACCTGTACCTAGAAGAATAGACTGTTTCTCTCTGTGAAATTCTATGCACTGCTAGATTTTATGTATATAGATTTATCCCTCAAGTACTTGCAAGATAAGTACTATAATTTATACTTGTATCTTCTGCAACACTTGACACTTTGAATATATTAGGTTTTTAATAAATATTTTTGATTGATTAATTGTATCATACATGCTAATTGCAAAGTGACACCATTGGTCATTAACAGATGCATAAATGGATTTCCAAAAATCATGGAAATTTGAATATAATCAGATTATGCCCAAAATTAGCATCAGAGAAGCCAACCACCCTCTCCTTTAGGTCCTCTGCACACTCTTTATCTACTTATTCCTCACTTACAATTCAGCTACTCGCTTGCCTTCTTTCCCTCTTCAGCTTTGTGCTGTTATTTAATACCTCACCAGTTGTGTAATTTCAGCTCCCAAATTGAATAAGACGTTCCTTCCAGAGGAATGCTCACCTTGACAAATAGCCAAATAGTAATTATTATTCCTTTCAGGAGTTGAGCTATGGAATCATGCCTGCACTATCCCAAGCTTGAGTGCCTAGAAATTTATGCGATACTTCCTGGTGTCAGAGTTTCCATCTGAGATAGTATTTCAAGCCCTCTCACTTTTTTTTCAATATGATTAAGATAATTCCTTTATGAAGTTGGAGGCTCAAAGAGACATTCAGAAAGAAACTTGATGTTTCATATATTTGCAAACTTGCTCTCCGTATTTCCTTTCCTATCATTTTAGCCATACTGAGAGGGAGAATTAATTTTGCAATGGTCTCTAATTTTTTTTTCCTAAATGTGTGACCTCCATATTAATAGGAACCAGAGGACTCATTCATCATATCTGGTCACTGTGAAACTGACATTTACAGGGTGGAATGCTTCTCGCTCAGGACAAATGGGTATCATTTGTAAAACATGCCGCACCCAATCGTAGGCTCCCATGGCTCTCAAACTACATTTTTAAGCAACAATATAAACCATTCCCCAAACTGAAAGGTCTTTTCAAATATTTACTGCCTACCTATGGAATTTTTATTCTGCTGGCTGCTGCCATCAATAATCCTGGGAGCTCCAAGCTAAGTGTTGTGTGTGACCTCCAAGGAAATTCTTAGTGGTGCAGAATGGAGTGGAGGGGGGTGGGTTCAGCATCCTGCATTTCTCCTTCTGTCACTTCCTAGGGCCTATTACAAAGAAAATAAGGATGGTGGAAGATTTTATTTTATTTTTTTTGGGGGGGGAGTTATTAGAAAAGCCCTTAACACTTGCATTTGAAAGCCACTTCAGTGTTTTTAAGTGTTTTTCAAATAAAATAGGATTTTCTTGCCCACTTTCTCCATTAAGATTCTGAATCACCCAACCCCACTGTGTTCTCAGACCAGCATTTTGTTTTTATTTTTTTAAAACCCAGTTGGATTTCAGGTCATGTGAGCATCTTGCTGATATTTGTTCAAACTCCTAACTCCATTGTGGGGACCGGATCAAATTCTTCCCCTAGTTCAGTCACTCAGTCGTGTCCAACTTTTTGCAACCCCCAGGCTCAACTCCCAGAGCTTGCTCAAACTCATGTCCATCAAGTCGGTGATGCTAACCAACCATCTCATTGTCTGTCGTCCCCTTCTCCTCTTGCCTTCAATCTTGCCCAGCATCAGGGTCTTTTCCAATGAGTCAGTTCTTCACATCATGTGGCCAAATTTTTGGAGCTTCAGCTTCAGCATCAGTCCTTCCAATGAATACTCAGGACTGATTTCATTAGGATTGACTGGTTTGATCTCCTAAAGATCTTGTGAATATCTCCTATCTCCTAAATATCCTAAAAATCTCCTAAATATCTACTAAAGGAAACTAGTCCTGAATATCCCTCCCCTAAGATGCTTGTAAATTTTGAATTTTTGATTTCTTATAATGTGCTTTATCTTGTGTTTCTATATTCATGGGCTATTTTCTCCCATGTCAACGAGGGGCCCAAATCTCAGCCCTTCAGATGGTTTCCACAAAAATGTACAGTTGCTGCACTAGGAATTCTGTAAGCTTCAGTAACTTTATTGAAAAGTTTCAGATCCCCTCCCACTACTTCCCTCCTCTCCTCCTTTCTGTTCTCATCTCTCTTTTTTATTCATCTTTCTTTCTACCTTCTCAAAGAGGACATTTTTCTTGCTTGTTATAGAAAGGTTTTAATCCTTTTTGCAAAATCTGGACACAAGATCAACTTTCAGGTTTTGCAAGGACTTACATGCTCTAATTAGGATTTCGTTCAGGCAAAAGACTTGTTCCTCCTCAGAGGAATTTACGAGGTGGTGAGAAAGAAAACTGCATTCATCTTGCACCATTCCTAGAGAATCCCTCTTCCTGCAATTAAAGTATAATTGGTCTGTCTTGAACAAACAAATGGTGAGCCTAGGCAGATAGTTTATGGTGACCCATGTCTGTCACTGGTTATAAGCTTACCCTGAGGTCAGAATTTAAACATGCTCATCCAGGTGCTGTGCTTAATTGGTAACAAAACAGATGGATCTTGGCCCTCACAGAAGATATACTATAAATGAATGTGTCATAATTTTAGGGAAATTTTGATATAATAGTATCTATCAGAAAGGCTAAACGTGAGATTTAAAAGAGTAAATACATGTAAAGTACGTAGGACACTGACAATAACAAGCACTCAGTAACTTTTTGCTACTCCATCCTTATATAGCTATGCACCTGCATCCTCATAAGAACAATGCTAATAGATGTTACAATTTCACAGAATAAGATTCTTAAGCATTACGGGTGATTAATCAATTGCCTAGGAACATGCAGACAAGGTGGGATTTTATTAATAATATGGCTCTTTCTGAATTTAATGCTTCCTGTTTCTTGTCATTGTGTGTGTAAACTTTATAATTCACAGTATAAATTATATATGTATACAATCATATGTATATATATGTGTGCACATGCATTGTTTATATTTTTTTATATCATGATGTTTGACATCTTAAGAACTTTTATGGTGGCGGAGAGATTGCCCCTCTTAGGGCTAGTCAATTTTTATGAATGACAAAGGGCTCAGACAGGAGCATGCCTTTGACCTACAAATTAACCACCCCAGAACCAGACTTTCTCAGTTTGGCCCATACACCCAAAGTAGCAACATGCCTCTGCTTTAATCATCCCAGCTGAGCTACCAGGGAAGCTTCCCCGATAACTCAGTTGGTAAATAATCTGCCTGCAATGCAGGAAATCCCAGTTCAATTCCTGGGTTGGGAAGATCCACTGGGGAAGGGATAGGATACCCACTCTACTATTCTTGGGCTTCCCTTGTAGCTAAGCTGGTCAAGAATCTACCTGCAATGCGAGAGACCTGGGTTCAATCCCTGGGTTGGGAAGATCCCCTGGAGAAAGGAAAGGCTACCTACCCCAGTATTCTGGCCTGGAGAATTCCATGGACTGCACAATCCATGGGGATGCAAAGTGTTGGACATGACTGAGCAACTTTCACTTTTACTTTAATCATCCCAGGATCAGTTACCAAGCTATCAGGGAACACAATATAGCTGAAAGCTTACATTTAGTATTCACACTAGCCAATCCTAAACTCTTTACCCTCCCTAGTTTTTCATTTCCCTTAGAAATTCCAGTAAATGGAGGGCTTACACTATTCCCTTGCTCTTGCTCTTTCTGCATCCCTAGCCTTATGGTGATGCTTCAAAATACACTCTGTCTGGAATGCCATGGCTCTTATATCAAAGACTTAGAGTATAAAACACTGTTTCTTGAGTATCTCCTATCTTTTCTCTTAAGTAAGTAAGTGAAGTCGCTCAGTCATGTCTGACTCTTTGCGACCTCGTGGACTGTAGCCTACGAGGCTTCTCCATCCATGGGATTCTCCAGGCAAGAATACTGGAGTGGGTTACCATTTCCTTCTCCAGGGGATCTTCCTGACCCAGGGATCGAACCCGGGTCTCTGGCATTGGAGGCAGACGCTTTAACCTCTGAGCCACCTTAGACCACACCAAAAGGACCATCACATAAAAATCATTCTGCATATAACACTAACATCATATAACATCATATAGCATTCTGCATAAGTCTAGATTTGTTTTACTAGCAGATTTTTCATACAATGTTGCACAGAAATATTGAAACCAACTGCTATACTTTAGTCACAGTTATGTCCGAGTCTCTGTGATGCCAAGGACTGCACATCACACCAGGCTTCCCTGTCCACCACAGATAAGTGAAGTTTCATGCCCATCTAGTTGGTTCAGTTCAGTTCAGTTCATTTCAGTCGCGCAGTCGTGTCCGACTCTTTGTGACCCCATGAATCGCAGCACGCCAGGCCTCCCTGTCCATCACCAACTCCCAGAGTTCACTCATATTCACGTCCATCGAGTCAGTGATGCCATCCAGCCATCTTATGCTCTGTGGTCCCCTTCTCCTCCTGCCCTCCATCCCTCCCAGTATCAGTCTTTTCCAATGAGTCAACTATTTGCATGAGGTGGCCAGAGTACTGGAGTTTTAGCTTTAGCATCATTCCTTCCAAAGAAATCCCAGGACTGATTTCCTTCAGAATGGACTGGTTGGATCTCCTTGCAGTCCAAGGGACTCTCAAGAGTCTTCTCCAACACCACAGTTCAAAAGTATCAATTCTTTGGCCCTCAGCCTTCTTCACAGTCCAACTCTCACATCCATACATGACCACTGGAAAAACCATAACCTAGACTAGTTGGTGACACTATTCAATCAGTCCATCCTCTGTTGTCCCCTTCTCCTCCTGCCTTCAATCTTTTCCAGCATCAGGGTCCTTTTCAATAAATCAATTCTTCATCAGGTGGCTAAAGTACTGGAGTTTCAGCTTCAGCATCACTCCTTCCAATGAATATTCAGGACTGATTTCATTTAGGAGGGACTGGTTTGATCTCCTTGCTGTTCAAAGGACTCTCAAAAGTCTTCTCCAGCATCACAGTTCAAAAGCATCAATTCTTCTGTGCTCAGCTTTCTTTATAGTCCAACTCTTACATCCATACATGACAACTGGAAATAATATACCTTTGACTAGATGGACTTTTGTTGGCAAAGTAATGCCTCTGCTTATTAATATTCTGTGTAGCTTTGTCATAGCTTCTCTTCCAAGGAGCAAGTGTGACTGATGACTGCAGTGATTTTGAAGCCCAAGAAAACAAAGTCTGTCACTGTTTTCATTGTTTCCATATCTATTTGCCATGAATTGATGTGACTGGATGCCATGATCTTAATTTTTCAAATGTTGAGTTTTAAGCCAGCTTTTTCACTCTCCTCTTTCATGTTCATCAAGAAGTTCTTCACTTTCTTCCTTAAGAGTGGTGCCATCTGCATATCTGAGTTTACTGATATTTCCCCTAGCAATCTTGATTCCAGCTTGTGCTTCATCCAGTTTGGCATTTCACATGATGTTACTCTGCATATAAGTTAAATAAGCAAGGTGACAATATACAGTCTTGACGTACTCCTTTCCCAATTTGGATTCATCCCGTTGTTCCATGTCTGGTTCCAACTGTTGCTTCTTGACCTGCATAAAGATTTCTCAGGAGGCAGGTAAGGTGGTCTGGTATTTCCATCCCTTTAAGAATTTTCTCCAGTTTGTTGTGATCCACAAAATCAAAGTCTTTAGCATAATCAATGTATAAGTAGATATTTTTCTGGAATTCTCTTGCTTTATCTATGATAAATGTTGGAAAATTGATTTCTGGTTCATCTGCCTTTTCTTAATCCATCTTTAACATCTGGAAGTTCTCAATTCACATATTATTGAGCCTAGCTTGGAGAATTGTGAGCATTACTTTCTATCCTGTGACATGACTTCAATTGTGCTTTGAAAATTCTTTGGCATTGCCTTTCTTTGGGATTCGAATGCAAACTGACATTTCCTGTCCTGTGGCCACTGCTGAGTTTGCCAAATTTGCTGGCATATTGAGTGCAGCACTTTCACAGCATCATTCTTTAGGATGTGTAATAGCTCAGCTGGAATTCCATCATCTCCACTAGCTTCCTAAGGCTCATGTGACTTCACACTCCAGGTTGTCTGGCTGTAGGTAAGTGATCACACCATCGTGGTTATCTGGGTCATTCAGATAGGTGTTTTTTTTTGTTGTTTTTTTTTTTTAATCTTCTGTGTATTCTTGCCACCTCTTCCTAATACCTTATACTTTTGTTAGGTCCATACAATTTCTGTCCCTTATTGTGCCCATCTTTGCATGAAATATTCCCTTAGTATCTCTAATTTTCTTAAAGAAATTTCTAGTCTTTCCCATTCTATTGTTTTCCTCTATTTCTTTGCATTGCTCTCTTAGGAAGGCTTGATCATTTCTCCTTGTTCTTCTTTGGTACTCTGCATTCAGATCAATATATCTTTCCTTTTCTCCTTTTCCTTTCTTTTCTCTTTTTTTTCTCAGCTATTTGTAAGGCCTCCTCAGAGAACCATTTTGCCTTTTTGCATTTCTTCTTCTTGGTGATGGTTTTGATCACCTATTACTGCACAATTTTACATTGTTACAAATGTCAGTCCATAGTTCTTGAGGTACTCGATCAGCTCTAATCCCTTGAATTTATTTGTAACTTACACTGTATAATAGTAAGGAATTTGATTTAGGTCATACCTGAATGGTCCAGTGGTTTCCCTACTTTCTTCAATTTAGCTCTGAATTTTGCAATAAGGAGTTCATGATCTGAGCCAGTCAGCTCCTGATCTTGTTTTGGTTGACTGTATAGAGCTTCTCCATCTTTGGCTACAGATAATATAATTAATCTGATTTCTATATTGACCATCTGGTGATATCCCTGTGTAGAGCCATCGCTTGTGTTGTGTGAGGAGTGTGTTTGCTACGACCAGTGTATTCTCTTGGCAAAACTCTGTTAGCCTTTGCCCTGCTTCTTTTTGTATTCTAAGGCAAATTTGCCTGTTACTCCAGGTATCTCTTGACTTCCTACTTTTGCATTCCAGTCCCCTATAACGAAAAGGACTTTTTTTTTTTCTTTATTGTTAGTTCTAGAAGGTCTTGTAGATATCGAACTGTTTGACTTCTTTGGTTTTAGTGGTTGGGGCATAGACCTGGATTAGTCTGATACTAAATGGTTTGCCTTAGAAAAGAACAAAGACCACTTTGTTGTTTTTGAGAGTGCACCCAAGAACTGCATTTCAGACTCTTTTTTTTTTTTTTTTGACTCTAAGGGCTATTTTATTTCTTTGAAGGTATTATTGCCCACAGTAGGAGACATAATGGCCATATGAATTAAATTTGCCCATTCTAGTCCATTTTAGTTCACTGATTCCTAAAATGTAAATGTTCACTCTTGGCTGTCTTCTGTTTGATCACTTCCAATGTACCTTGATTCGTGGACCTGACATCCAGGTTCCTGTGCAATATTGTTTCTACAGCATCCATCTTTACTTCCATCACCAGTCACACCCACAACTAAAGTTTATTTTCACTTTGGCTTAGCCTCTCCATTATTTCTGGAACTATTTATCCACTTTTATCCATTAGCATATTGGGCACCTTCTGACCTGGGGAGTTCATTTTTCAGTGTCATTTTTTTTTTGCCTTTTCATATTGTTCATGGGTTTTTCAAGACAAGGATATGATCGTTATCTTAAACTTTTATCTTTGCTTTGTTTAGTTCCTTGTCTAAGGTTTTGCCTTGTTCCTTCATTTTGAACATATTCCTCTGTCTCCTCATTTTGCTCAAGTTCTGTGTCTTTTTTTATGTGTTAGGTAGGTCATTTATACTCCCGGATCTTGAAGAAGTGCCTTATGAAGAAAACATCCTATGAGGTCCAGCAGTACACTCCCCTCTGATAAGCAGAGGCATATGTTCTAGCTGCTCCCCTCTTGTGTGGGCAGTTTGAGCCCGTTTTTGTAACAAGGCTGACTACTGGGGGTGCACTAGTATGTGGGAAAGGTTCCCAACCTGGTTGACTGAGGCTGTGCCCCATGCGGAGCTACAGGTCTGTTGGAACACTAACCTGCGTATGTATGCAGCAGTCTGTATGATCTGGTGTTTTCCAGAGTGGTGCTGGCTTTCTGGAGGTCAGGGCTGAATCCTTATCATTAACTAGCTAGAGGGAGCATTCCAAAATGCCATGTGCCAATGTCAGTGTTGTCAGAGTAGGATGTTCAGTCGCTCAGTCGTGTCCAACTCTTTGCAACACTGAGGACTGCGGCATGCCTGTCTTCCCTGGCTTTCACCACCTCCCAGTGCTTACTCAAACTCATATCCACCGAATAGGTGATGCCATCAGAATATCTCACCCTCTGTCTTCCTCGTCTTCTCCTGCCTCCTTTCTTTGCCAGCATGAGTATTTTCCAATGAAATGGCTCTTCACATCAAGTGGTCAAAGTATTGGAGCTTCAGCATCAGTACTTACAATGAATATTCAGGATTGATTTCCTTTAGGATTGACTGGTTTGATCTCTTTGCAGTCCAAGGGACTTCAACAGCATCATGACTTAAGATGATGAGATCCTTTAGCCCTGTAGTCCTGCATTGGGAATATGAGCCCACAGAACACTGGGCTTTAAAAATCAGAAGGGCTTATGTTTTAGAGAGCAAGCAAAATGAGCAGTAGAATGTGATCTCCCAAATAGCTACTGTCAGTGTCTCCATTCCTAGCAGGAGCCCCAGTTGCCTCTTGCCTCTCCAGTTTCTCTCCAAGATTAACAATTAGGTATGACTCAGGATTCTTTCAAACAACGGCCTCTACACTAAGACGAGTGTGTGTGAGATTCCCTTTTAAAGCAGAGTCTCAATTTCCTGTAGCCCTTTTGCTCTCCAAAACAGAAGCCCTTCTGATTTTTAAAGCCAGATATTCTGTGGGCTCACATTCCCAATGCAGGGCTCCTGGGTTGGGGAGCTCATGTGACAATCAAAATCATCTTTTGGGAAGAAGTTTACAATTTGACATTCCTCCTGTTTGTGAATCATCACCCAACTGTGGGTCCTGACTTTATTAAGTCTCTTTCTGCTCCTTCTGCCTTTCTTATGCTTCTGTCATTATATCTTTAGTTGTACAAGCATTTTCCTGCTGGTCTATAAGTCACTCTCATGTACAGTTGTTCCATAAGTAGTGGTAATTTTTGTGTCCATTGAAAGAGGTGAGTATAGTGTCTTCCTCTTCTGCCACCTTGACCACCTCTCCACCAGCTGTTGAATGGGCTATCAAAATGTGGCATAATCATTAAATGGAATATTGCTTATCAACTAAAATGCATGAACTTTGATACATGCCTGAGTCTCTTGAGCACTATACTAAGTGAAAGAAGCCAAACAGAAAAGATAAAACACTCCTATTTGTGTGAAAATTCACAAAAAATAAGATTTCAGTGGCTGAAAACTAGCCACTGGTTACCACAGGCTCAATGGGATGGCAAAGAGGGCTTGGCTATAAAAGCATATATTGAAAACATTCTAGAAAAATTATAAATCTTATTTTGGTGGTTAATATATGGCAGTATATTAATAGAACAAAGCTGGTTATAAAGAGTTGTTTGCATTTCAGAAAATGGGTAAATGTAGTTAAACAAGAAGATTGAATACACAGGAAGTGATTTTAGATGATCATCATTTTATTAATTTACAGAAAATGATTGCTACTATTTTGTGTGGGTTAAAGTAGATGAGAAAATAAGAGCTTATATCTGGTTCAGGCAAATTCCTCTTACGTAATTCCTTTCTAAGCCACTTTGATAATGTAAGCAAATAAGTTTATTATTCATTATATCCAGATAATGTGTTTATTATGTGTTTTTCTGGAAAAACATGACGTCTCTGTTTTCTATGATCATATAGTTTTAACACTTTTCTTCAAAGGTTGAATTTAAAAGAACTGAATAGAATGTAGCAATATAATTTCAACAAAACGTATATAATGCTCAACCTAATATATAGTAACTGTGGTCACTGAGCTACATCAGATTGGTTTAGCTGGAACTGCAGATCCCAGAAACCTGTGCACTACATAGTATCATATTAAAATTGGCCAACAGGAAATTACATGAGGTTTTGAAGATGAGGTGGAGCAGCAGCCATTACTCTCTGAAAGTCATCAAAGTTGAACTTGATAGAAACAGCTTCAGAGATGGTCTCAGATTCTAGGATCCCTTTTCCTTATTTTGTATGCAGCTTGTCTTCCTCATTGTTGACTCTGTTAACCAACCACAGCCCCAGTCCCACCCCCAGATCCTTGGTGCAAGACCTATAAGTGCTATTATTACAATGTTCCATAGATTTTTCACATTAACCTCACTTCCATAGTCCTCTTCAGTGGCTCCACTTCTCTAAATGGTTTTGTGACTCCTTTGATGTTCTATCTTTCTTCTTGAACCTTCAGTTTACAGTCTTTCCCATAACTGAGTAATGTCTAATTCTTATAATAAATCACTTACTCTAAAACTCACAAGGGTTCTGATTCTTTCACTGACCCTGGACATTTGGTGACTTAAAATAACTAAGAATATCACTACTGCTATCTAAAATCAATTTATGTTGTTTAGGAAGCCCAGTATTTTTTGAAATCATCTGAATGAATATATTATCAAACTGCATGAGTAAACTCCATGACAATCCATAAATATGAACATCAAGCAGAGACGACTTTAACTCTCCCATATTAACTTAGCTTTCTTGAGCCCTTCTAGGTTTAACAAATTTCAGGTTGACTGGTGCCTGATTGGTCTTGAGAGGACTCTGCTATGAGCTTCTAAATCATCTCCCCATAATCCCTCATCATGCATTGGATTGGCCCAGAAGTGGTCTTGGTGGTAGGAAGGATAACAAGAGAAAGAAAGGAAAGCATACAATCCCTTTGAAGCTCAGGCTCAAAAACACATTTTTGTTGCCCCATTCTATTGGTCAAAGCATTTCATAAAGGCTGCCTAGATTTAAAGTGAAGGAAATAACTCTACTGCTTAACAGAAATAAAATAATTGTGGCCATTTTTGTTTTCAAACTACAGAAGTTATTTTTATGGTGAATTCTTTGATGAATGGAAATATGGAGAAAAGATTTAAATTTTTCTTTATACAGTATATGAATGATTTCCCAAAATCAACCCTTCTTCACACTGGGAGAAAGGAAAAAAAAAAAAATGGTCCACTGTCCATCTTGCTCACTCCATTCTAATGTCCCATATCCACACATTCTTTACACTGAGATAAAGATAGAGCTTCTCGTGTGGCTCAGCTGGTAAAGAATCTGCCTGCAATGCAGGGGACCTGGGGTTTTATCCCTGGGTTGGGAAGGTCCCCTGGAGAAGGGAAAGGTTACCCACTCCAGTATTCTAGCCTAGAAAATTCCATGGACTGTATAGTCCATGGAATTGCAAAGAGTCGGACAGGACTGAGTGACTTTCACTAACCGAATAGATGTTAGAGAATCTGGAAGAAATTGGAAGAATACTGGAAGAAAACAACTACAAAACAGATATCTTTTCTACGTACTTCTTTGACTATTATTCAGCTTCAAGATCTTGTCCACCCCTTATGGTAAAAAGACAAAGTTTGAGTCCATTTGAGGTTCTTTAATAGCTTCCTCTCTATGTCTTCAGCTGTGATTCTAAATTAAGGGTTTCCAAGCGTTATTGATTATCAGATGGATCTAGGGAATTTGATAATACACAATACACAAGTTCTTGAGCCATAATTTCATACACACTAAGTTAAAAGCCCTGTGAATATGGTCAAGACAGCTATACTTTTAGCATCATTGGGAAATGAAGAATCTCTGCTGCAGATAGCTCATTTTATCTGTCCAAAATCATCAATCATCACTGGGGTGGGGGGGGGCTGGCAATATAACCCAAGAATCTAGACTCCCAGTTAAAAAAAAAAATGCTTATTTCCAATATGCTTCTCAGTTCATTCAGTACCCATAAGGAATCAGCTTTAATTTATTCACCTCAAGTTCTTTTAATGCAGTTCCAAATGACTTTTACACCCGATCTTTTATTATAGGATACATCATTAATTTGACATGATCCATGGGCATTCCAGAATATGTTATCTAGAAGTAATCTGCTTCCTGTGTACATTGATTTTTCAACTTTCAGTCTTTACTATGGTTCTATATCTAAATTCATTTTCAAAAAATTCACTATGATCTGCAAAATTTAATAGACCTATGATATGACATGCCAAATTTATCATTTATATGACATTTCTTAAATAGAAAAGACAAAATATTATAATTCAGGTTACATTGGACTACTGTCAATATTGCCAGTATCTGACAGAGCATGGCTCTCCTTCTCACTTCCTTTCCTTGCCCTTCAAGTAAAATTGCCCTTTTATTCATTTTTGCTTTACCCAAGACTGGCAGCTGATTTTGAAGTGTCAGACCATTATTTGTTTTTTTTTGTTGTTGTTTTTTGTTTTGTTTTGTTTTTTTTTGGATGTTACCATTTATTGCAAGGAGGATAAAATCAATGTGACATTTCCAGAATGATGATAGATGACAATAGTGAGTGGTCTTTAAATGCAGAAGACTAATTTTTAAAAATGTCACCAATGTACTAGTTCAGACTTTGTCAAAGATAAAGCAGTAAAACTTATAGACATGAAAACTAATAATATTTCACCATGTTACTTGCAGATAAAAATGCTATACTTACATTACTATAGTTTATCTAAATACTGCCTTACTACTAGTTGGAATAACCACAGTTATAATATCGTAGAGGTCCATTGTTTGGGGTCGTTCAAAAACAAAATAATAGGCGTTCTGTTTGAGTGAATATGTGTGTTTGTATGCACATACATACTCAGTCTCTGCTTGTGGATAGAAGGTGTTTAATCCTATAAGCATGAATATGTACTTTGGATCATTTTAATGTATCTGTATCAATGTGACCCTTTCTATATTTCACTAGTCTCATCTTTCAAAGAAAAATATCACTAGAAGTTAAGTCATAGGTTGAATGGGAAAGATAGACAAAAATCTTAGAATAGTGCCTGGCACACAAAAAGTACTCAATAAATATTGGTATTATTACCATTGTACTATTAATTTCCATTGTTTAAAATGATTCTAAATAAATAAATTTGCAGTAAAAAAATAAAATGATTCAATGTTAACACTCTGGGTTTTATATATATATATATATATATATATATATATATATATATATATATATACTAGCAATAATTCTTACCATTCTGTTATCATTGTTGCTACTCATGCTGTCTAATTGACCTCTAAATTCATTTCATGCAGGGTCTGGTTTGCATCTTAACTTGTTTTTCAGTGAATCTAAATAAAACTGTGTGCATTCTGTGAACTCTAGAATGGATGGTCAAGAAGTGGTTGAGCAGGAAACCAGGAAGAAACAGCACAGTTCACATTAATAATTCACTTTAAGAAAACTAATTTGTGTTTAAAAACACTAAGTGCAAATTACAACCTGGAATTCTCTCTCTAAAGAGTCACCACCTTTTGGTAGAGCCAGAGAATTAAGCAGAAATTTAGAACAAACTTATACCAGACAGGCACTTTCTCTTTCTGCCAGACTGAACTCCAGGAAGGAAAAAAAGGAAAAAAGCAGAGGAGGTGGAGAGCAAGGGGAGAAAAGGGGAGAATTCCTTGTTGCTTTTCATATTGACAGGTAATAGCACCCCACTGACACCAAGATACCATTTTATCAAGATTATTCCATCTGCATGAATCTGAGGAGCTTCCCCAAAATGGAGATTTCCCTTGTCTTAATTACATATGATTTATAAAAGCCTTTAGATTTATATAATTTTACATTTTATTAGGAAGTTTTAAGTAGTAGATTGTAATTTCTGAGTGATATCTAGATCTCTGTTTATATTCATAAAACAATTGACCTATAAAATATTATGTTTATGAAAGAAAAACCCAGGTTCAAATTTCAACCCTAAATTTTATGAATTTTGCCATCTTAAGCAAGTTACTTAATATCTCTGCATTTCTATATTCTTAACCTATTCCATGGGAGTAATAGTGTTTATTAGTCTTTGTGCCTTAAGATAACTTGAGGATATTACTACACACACACACACACACACACACACACACACACACACACTGCTTAAAATAACTCTCAGGAACCAAAAAGTTCTCAAGCTATCTTTAATCTTTTTCCATTCTTTTCTTCACTTCCTCAAACCTTACATTTTTGCATAATATGTTTAGTTTATAAATCTACCTTATAAGCCACTCATGTTAAGTGGTATTTAAGATGATAGAGATTATGAAGCAGCAGGGAAATGGACCCTAGGTCCCTACAGTTGCTCTTGCCACTGCCATCACTTGGAAGTCAACTTTGCTCTACCCCATCACAACTATGAGCCTTCAGAAAGAATGATGTCTTCAGGAAAAGGCCAAATATATGCACATATATAATTTATATATATATATATATGTGTGTGTGTGTGTGTGTGTGTGTGTGTGTGTATATATTCATGGTCAGAGTTTCTGCCCCAAACCCAAATGAAAACTCCTCAACCAGACCACCTAAAGTAATCCTTTGATCAAACCAGCAGCAATAACAGCCAAGAAAAAAAGCAGAAACATCAAAAGATTCCTTTCTTCTTTCTGATCAGCTGTTTGTAAGAATCTCTGCCCACTGGTTCTTCCTAGTCTAATTACCAGGCATAATTTGTCAGTCCAAGGAAAATCACACTAAAAGTATATTAAAAACAACAACAACAACAACAACAACAAACTCTACAATTTGAGAAGCTTTTGGGTATGAAAGACCTGGACACTACCTACTTGATTCCCATTTAAAGAAGAGCTAAATAATCCAACTGGGATGCCAGTCACTTAATATTCTAGTTAAGGTTTCACCTCTAAACTTGTGACAAAATAAAACATATAACCCTTGATTCTGACTCACTGTGAGGGGAGAATTAAGTTGAGGATAGGATTGAGTAGGTAAAATGTAAAGAAAGTAGATAAATTATTTGAGCTACTTCTGGAGGCCAAAGAGAAGAGAAGCATTTCAATCACATTCCAGAGAAGATACACACAAATTAGGACTTACTGTTATAATCTAAACCATTCTCTGCTCCAGGCTCCAATAAGAATTGAGCACAGAGAACACAGTCAGCAAAATGAATGCTCTCTATCATCTTGATAGTCAGAGTGTGATCTTTGAACTAGTAACATTGCCATTTTCTGGGAATTTATTGGCAATTCAAACTGCAATCTATGGTCTGCAACCTCAGGATATCCCCTGGTAAAATTCATAACTAGTCCCGAACTCAGAGGGTGAGAAGAGACCAAGGAAAGAGGCAGGTCATCCAGGTTGGTAGGTGGGAAGTTAAATAATGACTTGTCTAGGTGGTACAAGATGCACAGATCCCATAGCTGCTAGCAGAATCTAAAAAATTTATATAGAGACTTAAATAGGGTTCAGACACGCATTCATTTTCAGATGGTCTTAACAATACATTGTTTTCTCAGTCCTTGCCCTTGAAAACAGCTCTCACTGTGGTAACTGTGTCTAAAGCATACATTCCAAGGACAAGGGAGGGGGCAAGGAACACCTTGATTTCATGTCAACTAGGGGTTCCATCCTCTGGATGGACAGGCCTGCCTTAGACCAGAATTGCAGGGCACACAGACATGATCCTTGTTTGAGCAAGACTTCAGGTCATTGATTTACTCATCAAATTTTGAAAAATATTACTCTGTTCTTATGAGGTTTATATTATAAAGTTCAAACCGGTCACTAGTGAGGCCAGCTGGATGAATCCAACCAGGATTCCTTGCAAAAGATAAAAATAAGCCTAAAGCCTAGAACAGTGGTCCTCCAAATATGGGTGTCCTGGACTAGAAAGCAGCAGCAGCACTTGGGAAAATACAGATTACTAGTCCCAACCTAGATTTGCTGAATCAGAAATTCCAGGAGTAAAGTCTAGCCGTAAGGGATTTTGCAAGCCCTGAAGGTGAATTAAATGCCCACTAAAGTTCAAGAACTAGCCACTTAGAACCAGTCACAAGCCTGTGCCTAGGCCTACACCAAAATTTTCTGCCATTTTTTGTTTACCACACTAATAGTGAAAAAGAACAAACAAAAAATAGGCCACAAAGGTCACTCAACACACACAGAAAGCCAACCCAACAGC
Source organism: Capra hircus (assembly GCF_001704415.2). Taxonomy (NCBI): domain Eukaryota; kingdom Metazoa; phylum Chordata; class Mammalia; order Artiodactyla; family Bovidae; genus Capra; species Capra hircus. Next base: position 15,857,304 of record NC_030831.1, on the reverse strand, counting down.
CCATGTGAAGTTTGCTAAGAATTCTCAAGCAGCAGTGTTCTCTTTACTTCCTTATTTTTGGAAAAAACGATTCCCCCAAAGATTCCTATACATGCAGGCCCAAAGCTCAGCCACCTAAATTCTAGGCCTCTATTAATGTCCTTGCTGTTAATCTGTTCTCCTTAGCTGTTTGCATGATCATGGTTGAGTGAATGATGGGAAGGGGAATAAGAGAGTATTACTGAGAGGCCTTAGAGAAGAAAATGACAACCTACTCCAGTATTCTTGTCTGGGGGGGTCCCAAGAGTAGGACACGACTTAGCGACTATACCACCACAACCACCACTGAGGCCTCGTCTATGCTATTTCTCAGGTTCTGTTTAGAAACTGCTTCACCCTGCCCTACAAGCTCCTGCAGTTCTGTTGCTAACCTTCACTTCCAGGTGTGGCCACTTATTCATGATGCAGAAAGAAGTTACCTACCTTTGCTATCTGTAGTAGGTTAGAATGGTAGCTTCCCTGAAGATATATTTATATTCTAATCCCTAGAAACTGAGACTATTTGGAGGAAGAGAAACAATTTTCGCAAATGTAATTAAATCCAATGATGGGGGACATCAATGAGGAGTTTGGGGTTAACTATATTAATTGTTATATGGAAAGAGATAAAACAATGAGTCCCTACTTGTATAGCACAGGCAAATATATTCACTATCTTATAATAAAATATGGTAGAAAGAAATATGAAAAAGAATATATATGTAATGTATACATATATGTGTGTGTGTGTGTGTGTCACTTTGCTGTGTACCAGAAAGCAACACAATGTAATGTCGACTATAATTCAATCAGTTCAGTTTAGTTCACTCGCTCAGTCATGTCTAACTCTTTGCGACCCCATAAATCACAGCACGCCAGGCCTCCCTGTCTATCACCAACTCCCGGAGTTCACTCAGACTCACGTCCATCGAGTCAGTGATGCCATCCAGCCATTCATCCTCAGTCGTCCCCTTCTTCTCCTGCCCCCAATCCCTCCCAGCATCAAAGTCTTTTCCAATAAGTCAACTCTTCGCAAGAGAAATCCAATGATAAATCCCCTTATAGGAGATAAACAGAAGGAAATTTGAGGGAAAAGGTGAGAAGACACAGAGAAGAAGGCAAGGTGACTGTGCAACAATGACTGGGATGACTTAACTTCAAGCCAAGGGACTCACAGAATCATTGAATCCTTGAAGAGGTAGAGAACAGAATCTCCTTAGGGATGTGCTAAGTCGCTCAGTCATGTCTGACTTTTTGCAACCCCATGGAGTGTAGCCTACAAGGTTCCTCTGGCCATGGAACTCTCCAGGGGAGATACCTGGAGAGGGTTGCCACTTCCTCAACCAGAGGATCTTCCCAACCTTGGAACCAGACTCGCATCTCTCTCTCCTGCATTGTCCAGCTGGTTCTTTACCACTACTACCACCTGGGGAGCCCAATCTCCCTATAGCTTTCATCTATTTCTTTCTCCCTCTTTGAATTCAATTCAACTCAGTTGTGGGTTCTGGCCCTTATCTATGACTCCAGTATTCACGCTTTAGAGAAACTGTCATCATGAGAGTTGTTCGTGACAATGGTAGAAGGCAAAATATGACCAGAAATTAAATATGCCAGCCGAGAAATGACATGTGCCACTGTGACTACTGGATCACTGGCAAGACAATGCAATCCTATTGTGCGCTATGAAGATGAAAGTCCAGAAATTCTTAGTGAGTTGCTGTACTTATTCAGTTCAGTTCAGTCGCTCAGTCCTGTGTGACTCTTTGCGACGCCATGAATTGCAGCACGCCAGGTCTCCCTGTCCATCACCAACTCCCGGAGTTCACTCAGACCCACGTCCATTGAGTCCGTGATGCCATCCAGCCATGTCATCCTCTGTCGTCCCCTTCTCCTCCTGCCTCCAATCCCTTTCAGCATCAGAATCTTTTCCAGTGAGTCAACTCTTTGCATGAGGTGGCCAAAGTACTGGAGTTTCAGCTTTAGCATCATTCCTTCCAAAGAAATTCCAGGGTTGATCTCCTTCAGAATGGACTGGTTGGATCTCCATGCAGTCCAAGGGACTCTCAAGAGTCTTCTCCAACATTACAGTTCAAAAGCATCAATTCTTCAGCACTCAACTTTCTTCACAGTCCAACTCTCATATTTATACATGACTACTGGAAAAACCATAGCCTTGACTAGATGGACCTTCTGCTTTTGAATATGCTATCTATGTTAATCATAGGTTTCCTTCCAAGGAATAAGTGTCTTTTAATTTCATGGCTGCAGTCACCAACTGCAGTGATTTTGGAGCCCAAAAGCATAAAGTCTGACACCATTTCCACTGTTTCCCCATCTGAAGTGATGGGACCGGATGCCATGATCTTCGTTTTCTGAATGTTGAGCTTTAAGCCAACTTTTTCACTCTTCTCTTTCACTTTCATCAACAGCCTTTTTAGTTCCTCTTCACTTTCTGCCATAAGGGTGGTGTCATCTGCACATCTGAGGTTATTGATATTTCTCCCGGCAATCTTGATTACAGCTTGTGTTTCTTCCAGTCCAGCATTTCTCATGATGTACTCTGCATAGAAGTTAAATAAGCAGGGTGACAAGATACAGCCTTGACGTACTCCTTTTCCTATTTGGAACCAGTCTGTTGATCCATGTCCAATTCTAACTGCTGATTCCTGACCTGCATACAGAATTCTCAAGAGGCAGGTCAGGAGGTCTGGTATTCCCATCTCTCTCAGAATTTTCCACAGTTTATTGTGATCCACACAGTCAAAGGCTTTGACATATAAGGCAGTCAATAAAGCAGAAATAGATGTTTTTCTGGAATTCTCTTGCTTTTTCAATGATCCAGCAGATGTTGGCAATTTGATGTCTGGTTCCTCTGCCTTTTCTAAAACCAGCTTCAACATCAGGAAGTTCACGGTTCACAAATTGTTAAAGTCTGGCTTGGAGAATTTTAAGCATTACTTTACAAGTGTGTGAGATAAGTGCAATTGTGCAGTAGTTTGAGCATTCTTTGGCATTGTCTTTCTTTGGGATTGAAATGAAAACTGACCTTTTCCAGTCCTGTGGCCACTGCTGAGTTTTCCAAACTTACTGGCATATTGAGTGCAGCACTTTCACAGCATCATCTTTGAGGATTTGAAATAGGTCAACTGGAATTCCATCACCTCCACTAGCTTTGTGCTTAGTGATGCTTTCTAAGGCCCACTTGACTTTACATTCTAGGATGTCTGGCTCTAGATGAGTGATCACACCATCGTGATTATCTTGGTTGTGAAGATCTTTTTGTGCATTTCTTCTGTGTATTCTTGCCACCTCTTCTTAATATCTTCTGCTTCTGTTAGGTCCATACAATTTCTGTCCTTTATTGAGCCCATCTTTGCATGATATGTTCCCTTGGTATCTCTAATTTTCTTGAAGAGATCTCTAGTCTTTCCCTTTCTGTTCTTTTCCTCTATTTCTTTGCATTGATCACTGAAGAAGGCTTTCTTATGTCTTCTTGTTATTCTCTGGGACTCTGCATTTAGATGCTTATATCTTTCCTTTTCTCCTTCGCTTTTCACTTTTCTTCTTTTCACAGCTATTTGTAAGGCCTCCTCGGGCAGCCATTTTGCTTTTTTTCATTTCTTTTTCATGGGGATGTTCTTGATCCCTGTCTCCTGTCCAATGTCATGAACCTCATTCCATAGTTCAGCAGGTACTCTATCTATCAGATCTAGGCCCTTAAGTCTATTTCTCATTTCCACTCTATAATCATAAGGGATTTGATTTAGGTCATACCTGAAGGGTCTAGCAGTTTTCCCTACTTTCTTCAATTTAAGTCTGAATTTGGTAATAAGGTGTTCATGATCTGAGCCAGAGTCAGCTACCGGTCTTCTTTTTGCTGACTGTATAGGGTTTCTCCATCTTTGTCTGCAAAGAATATAATCAATTTTATTTCGGTGTTGACCATCTGGTGATGTCCATGTGTAGAGTCTTCTCTTGTGTTGTTGGAAGAGGGTGTTTGCTATGACCAGTGCATTATCTTGGCAAAACTCTATTATTCTTTACCCTGCTTCATTATGCATTCCAAGGCTAAATTTGCCTGTTACTCCAGGTGTTTCTTGACTTCGTATTTTTGCATTCCAGTATCATTTAAGGGACTTCTCTTTTGGGTGTTAGTTCTAAAAGGTCTTGTACGTCTTCATAAAACCATTCAACTTCATCTTCTTCAGTGTTTCTGGTTGGTGCATAGCCTTGGATAACTGTGATATTGAATGGTTTGCCTTGGAGACGAACAGGGATCATTCTGTCGTTTTTGAGATTGTATCCAAGTACTGCATTTTGGACTCTTTTCTTTGACCATCATGGCTACTCCATTTCTTCTGAGGGATTCCTGCCCACAGTAGTAGATATAATGGTCATCTGAGTTAAATTCACCCATTCCAGTCCATTTTAGTTTGCTGATTCCTAGAACGTCAACATTCACTCTTGCCATTTCTTGTTTAACCACTTCCAATTTGCCTTGATTCATGAACCTGACATTCAAGGTTCCTATGCAATATTGCTCTTTACAGCATCGGACCTTGTTTCTATCACCAGTCACATCCATAACTGGGTATTGCTTTTGCTTTGGCTCCATCCGTTCATACTTTCTGGAGTTATTTCTCCACTGATCTCCAGTAGCATATTGGTCACCTACTGACCTGGGGAGTTCCTCGTTCAGTATCCTATTATTTTGCCATTTCATACTGTTCATAGGGTTCTCAAGGCAAGAATACTGAATTGATTTGCTATTCCCTTCTCCAGTGGACCACATTCTGTCAGATCTCTTCACCATGACCCACCTGTCTTGGGTTTCCCCATGGACATGGCTTGGTTTCACTGAGTTAGACAAGGCTGTGTTCCTACTGTAATTAGATTGACTAGTTTTCTGTGAGTATGGTTTCAGTGTGTCTGCCCTCTGATGCCCTCTTGCAACACCTACCATTTTACTTGGGTTTCTCTTACCTTGGGAGTGGAGTATCTCTTCACAGCTGCTCCAGCAAAGCGCAGCCGCTGCTCTTTAGCTTGGACGAAGGGTATCTCCTCACTGCCGCCCTTCCTGACCTTCAATGTGGGATAGCTCCTCTAGGCCCTCCTGCGCCATTGCCGCCACCGCTCCTTGGACGGTGGTTGCTCTTCCCAGCTGCTGCCCCCGGCCTTGGGCGTGGATTTGCTCCCCCGGCTGCTGCCCCTGGCCTCGGGCATGGGGTGGCTCCTCCCGGCCGCCAACCCTGGCCTTGTAGGTGGGTTGGCTCCTCCAGACTGTCACCCCTGACCTCGGACGCAGGGTGGCTCATCTCAGCCATTCCTGCGCCATCGCAACCTGGCACTCTCGGCTGCTGCCCCTGATCTTGGACGTGGGGTAGCTCCTCTCACCGCGCTTAGTGCGCCTGCCGTCACAGCCGCTTGTGCTCAGTGTTACCACAGTTTATTCTTTTGGCTCGCTTCACCTTACATAAGTAGAGTAATCTCATACCCTCCTAGAGCAGACAAGTCAAAATTTTACTGATTAAGTATAGGGTGGATAAGATGCCTTTCTTCTATTAATTAGAAATGTGCCTTTCTTCTATAAATTAGAAAAGATGTGATTGTGGAAGAAACAGTGGGAAAGGCAGAACTGAGTTGTCAACTGCAGTAGCTCTGTTGTAAGAAGGCAAAAGCTTGCAATTTGAGGATCTAACAGTTAATTCCCTTAAAATGCCCCATGTCCACACAATCTTGCATAGCCTTCTTAGAACCCTAGGATAGACAGAGCAAGTTTGATGAATACCAGCCAATTCTAGTCCAACAGAGAGGAAATCACGGTACTCTAAGGTAGGCAGACCAGATATTATACACATTTTACAGTGAAAAAACCAAATTTTAGAAAAATTAAATGATTTTTCCAGACTCATTATGGAATTGGCATACGAAAAAAATAAGATTAATGTATGTTAATATGTGTGTGAGAGAGAGGGAGAGAGAGACAGAGAGAGACAGGCAAAGGCAGATACTGAGGGAAATAGATACGTACATAATTTTGGTTCTTGAGCTCATAATTTCAGATCCTTTCTTTAAGTAAAATGACTTTCACAACTGATCATGCATGGCTAAACATTTTTTAAAAAAAATCAGGAACCATAAAGTAAGTAATTTTATGATAAGATGCTAAAACTCTATTGTCATAATGCAAGCCAAACTTCCTTCCCATATCTAGCTTGATAAGATTAGGACACTGAAAAAAGGTGGCATTTTAAAAACTTCTCTTGAGTTATTTGTATTTTTATTAGTATGGATTATGGATAAGCATGTACAGAACTTGTCAGTTCCTCCATTTTCTCCCTGCCTTATTGAGAAAACACGTGCTTACAGACCAAGCTTTAGGCAATGACTTACTGCCATGATATAAAGCGTTTGTAATTGTTTCCTTGAGAGTTTCAAGACCCTAGCTCCCAAGGTCATTTATTATCTGCCCTTTGCCATCTGACCATTTATCTAGTGCATTGGGATTGTCACTTAAAAGAACTGACCTTGCATTTTGATGATGTGACTGAATATGGGAAAAAAGGAAGTAATTTTTTTTAAAGGATTAGTAAATCACAGTAGGAATATAAAAAATAGTAGTAAGTGTTTCTAAAGAAACAATTGTTTACTTACCAGAAGTTTCTATAATTTGTGCTTTAGATAAACTGACAAGGCTTGACAGATGCAAAACTGCTAGAAACTTTTATTACTATGTAAAGATGAATCATTTTTCTTTTTGTTCCAGGAAAATACTCTCCCCACAGAGGAAAAAAAAAAATGAGCTCATTTCAACCTAAAAATAAATCAATGGTCCAAAAAAAAAAAAAAAATTAGATGGAGAAGAAGTAAGAAAAATTCAATGGGCCATATTTCATATAGGAAAATGATACCACTGATACATTGTCAATAAGACATAGTCTTTGAACTTCTTCTATGGGAAATAAAGTTTTCACTAAATTACCCACAGTTACTCATTTGGTTTCTGTTTTTGAATAAAGACACTTGATCTGGCAACAATGTTTTCTCTATGAAAACTAATTCATTTAGCTTCACTGACTCTATGCTCTAATCCATTGATTTTTCAAGATTCATTAAATGTCCCACCTTCTCCATGTTACCTTTCAAGTATAGAAAACCCACTAAAATCTCACAGTTATATTGTTATTTCTTATGACTCTTACAATATACTGCTTGCTGTTAATCATCTGTTAAGCTCTCTTAAAAATATGTGGAAAAGATCTCAATTAATTGAATTTTCCATGAATGCTCAGAGGCACCAAAGGGACTCAAGATAAACAGAGCCCAAATACTTGAAGGAAAGCAGCATGCTTTGTTTCTAGCTGGTTGTCCCAAACCATGGAAGAATCTCTTAGCAAGTCAATTTGCAGTGAAAGCAGGTGTGAACTGGGAAAGCTTTGTTCCCCTCCCTCCTCCTTAGGAGTAGTGGTGTGGAACCAAGTAGGCTGAATGATTATGTTACCCTGAGACCCACTGTGAGTCCCTTGGCCTAATTACTCAAAATAACTATTCATATACAAGTTACTCGAAGTGGATGGAGTCAGACACTTTGTTGCTACATTGTCTTCAAGGAAGTGAGAAACTTTGCAAGAAAAACCTTCCTTATAGAAAAGTATGTTCCTATCTGGCTCCTTTTCTTCTTCATCTCTTGTATCATCATGAAATCAGAGCATATTACCTACAGATGTTCCAAAAAGATATTCCATCTTTTCCTGTAGCCTACTTTACTTCATCTCAAAGCATTCATCAGAGCCTAAAATACATCTCTGCTTTACTCTTCTGTTGACTAGGATCCTTAAAAGTAGGGACTAGGATTGCTTTATTTTCAGTTTATATACCCATTTCTAATTTCACAGCTGATGTATCACACGATCACAATGAAAATATGATGAATAAATGACTGAATGTATAACAGAATCATCACCAGATATGTTAGAGTCTCTGTGTCTTAATGAAGGCTCTAAAACTTATGATAAACCTATATTTTCATAGGATACCCTGAAATCCTTTAGGATTTTTATATAATTGCTAATATTCTTATCCCTTATGATATAGGGTAGTGTGTATCACAATGACTTGAGAAGATATCCGTTATATGTGCATCTACTTCAAACCCAGATCTGGAATTTATATTGCCAGGAAAAATATTTGATATCACATGCTTTGAGAAAGCATTCAAAGAGATTTTAATAAACACTACTAGATGGACAACACCACAAGGTAGTTATGAACCGCTGCATATTTTATTTGCCATATCAAATTATATCTATGTTACTAAACATAGTCCATTTCATTAACCTTTTAAAGAACCAAAACTTTTATTTTATTTTTTATTGAATATAATTGACTTACAAAATTATATTAGGTCCACATGTACAACAAAGTAATTCAATATTTTATTAATATGTTATAAAATTACCACCATGATATTTACTTACTATCACACCATATAAAATTATAATGATATTATTAACTGTATTCAATATTGGTGAACATTGCATTCTTGTGAATTATTTACTTAATGACTGGAAACCTGCACATCTTAATCTCACCTATTTCACTAATCATGCCCTCCCCCTTCCCTCTGGCAACCACCAGTTTGTTCGTTGTACCTATGAATCTGTTTCTGCTTTATGTTTCTTCATTTCTTTTGTTATTTAGATTCTACATGTAAGTGAAATCATATGGTGTTTATTTTTCTCTGACTCAATTATTTCGCTTGGAATAATACCCTCTAAATCCATCCATATTGTCCAAATGGTGAGATTCTATCCTTTTATGGCCGAGTAATATTCCATTACATGGAATATGCTATTTCAAGTTTTGATTAATGCTTTGAGATGAAGTTAATCGGCTACAAGAAAAATGATTAAATAAGCATATCTGTAGGTGGTGCGCCGATTTCAAGATACAAGAGATGAAGATAAAGATGATATAAGGGATAAAGGATGAAAGTGGATTTCATGATACAAGATTCCAGATGCCAAAATATTTCTCCAAAAGGATAGGAGGTATAAAAACTTGAAAAAAGAAAAAAACTGAACTTCTCAGAGAAATTTTAAAATATACATAACAAAATAAAAAATTCATAAATTATATCTGACCCAGAGGGATGGTATGGGGAGGGAGGTGGGAGGGGGGTTCAAGATTGGGAACACATGTACAGCCGTGGCAGATTCATGCTGATATACGGCAAAACCAATACAATATTGTAAAGTAAAAAATAATAATAATAAGTAATAAAATAAAGAAGAAAGTAAAATAAAATAAAATGGCAAAAAATAAGTATTGCAAAAATTAAACAGGCAAATAAAATATATACATTGTTTTCAACAAAGGAAGACTTACATAATGTATTGAGGCCATAAAGGAAATTTCAACAAATGCCAAGTGCTTGATATCATCATGCTTTTTTCAGTATAATAGAATAGAATATGAAAACTTTTTTTCAGTAATTCTGCAGTTTAAAGGGTCTCAGTCACCCGACCAGGGATTGAACTCAGGCCACATCAGTGAAAGCCAGGAATCCTAACTACTAGGATGCCAGGAAACTCCCAGAATAAGAAAATTTTTAAACTATATGAATTTATTCGGTTATGCTAGGTCTTAGTTCAGACAAGTGAGATCTTCACTCTTCATCGCAGCATGTGGGATCTTTTTTTAGCTGAGCATGCAAATTCTTAGTTGTGGCATGTGGGATTTAGTCCCCCAAGCAGGGATGAGATGCAGTCCCCCTGCACTGGGAGCATGGAGTCTTAGCTATTAGACCCCAGAAAAGTCCCCAAAATAAGAATTTTTTTTTAAAGAAATCAAATATTTGAGAACAAAAATTAAAAAGTGAAAATAGTGAAAACCCAATATAATCTTTTATCCAGGAGAAAATGGGGACTAATATTGCCCTAATAATGTGAAGTTTGGTTTGGCGGTGAGTCCTTTTTCATCACAATCAACATTTTCTCCATGCTTGTTGATAATGTTGCCTTGGTACAGCTAGGGTAAGCTTGTAAAGCCACTCATGTTCAATGACCTGTGTGATCTGTTGAGGTTGGCAGAACAAGGACCATTGGCAAAAAAAAAAAAAAAGTGAAAATAACATTAATAGTATTTTGCCTACTGCAGAAATCTTAAAAACCAAAAGAAAAAATGAAATAAATAGTAAAACATTTGTTTACAAACAAATTCCAAATAGTGTAAAGCTCCCATCAAGAGATTATATTTGCTATTACAATTGTGATTTGGGAAAGTTTTCATGGAAATGCCCCCCAAATTGCTGTTATATAGAGATGTTGCATTTCTCTCAAGAAGAAAACAACTTACATCTTTAATTGTGCAAATGAAGGTTTTTTATTTCATTGAGTTTTTCAGATATCACATTATATAATATTAAATATTTTCCATCAACTACTAACTCCATATATTATTTTATGATGTAACTGGGGCTTCCAGGTAGCCTTAGTAGTTAAAAAAAAAAAAAAAAAAGAAGAAGAAGAAGAATCTGTAGGAGACATGAGAAGTGGGTTCAATGCATTAAATGCTCCTTCAAAATATTATTCAAAAGTGTTCTAGGCAGATATTTTCCTGTTCTTATTTTTAATGGTAAAGATTAATGTTTCTTCATTAAATATACTAGTTTGGGCATATGTTATATTAATCTTGGGGGTTTTATTGGAATTATATAGAATTTTATCAAATGTTTTTTGGAAAATCTTGAAAGAATATGTTTTTATTTCCCCTCAGGAATATTAAAATGATAAAATATATTCATAGAGTTATCCTTTGCTAATTGGGATTAAAGTCTCCTTGGTCATGGCATATTATCTACAGTGATTAATTTATTTGACAATATTTTGTTTAGTATCCTTGCCTGTATCCTGCAGCCTTTTTTAATTTCTGTGTTACCAGAACGTGCTCTTACTTCGTCTTCTTCATTTACTATCTAAATATTGCTTTAAAAGGGAATATTTCCTACTTCTTCTAAACTCTGTAAAAGTTTGAATCACATGAAAATTAAACATTACTTTTAAGCATCTTTAATTCAAACGTATAGACTTGTGAAATAATCTGGATCCTCCATATCTATGGGATCATACCTTGACTACTTCCCATCCATGTTCTGCCTGGTTATCTAACTCTTAAGATATTATACTTCTTTTTGAACTTTATAAAGCCTGAGTTACAGTGAATCTTAAGACACATCATTATTTTATGCATCTTCTAAAAAAATACCCCTAATAAATATATTATGTAACGTATCTATTTTTAAAATTGACTTGAATTATATTGCCCATTTAGTGGAAAAGATTTTTAATACTTATTTGGCTGTAGAGATTTATCATTTATTTTTCTGAATATACAAATTATAACCCCCTCCATTCCATAATGCTAAATTATTACATATGCAGTTCTCTTGAGAGAGAACTTTCTAATATATATGACTTTGGGTCAGTTATTTAACTTCCTTATGTGTCATGGTTTACAGGTACATTTGATAATGATAATTCTTCAGGGATTAAATAAAATAATGTATGAGAAGTATTCATAAGAATTGCTCAACAAGTGATGCCATTGTTATTCTTCTTCCTTAATGAATGAGGTCAGCATTCATCTCTGTTTTCTAGCTCTGATATTGTAGTTTTGTTTCTTTAAAAAAAATTTTTTTAATATTTGGATGGGTATCCAAGAGAAGTTAAAACATATAGTTAGTCATTTAGAAAGAGAAACTTTGACTATGCATTCTGAACACATAACTCTAAGTTTATTAATTAGTGTTTTAGTCATGCCCCTTCTTTTTTTACCAAGCTGTATCTAAGATGCTGAAATCAGATACCACATAATCTTTAAGTGTTATTCTTCACTGTTCTTGGCATGTGCAGACATGCTTCAGTCATATCCAACTCTTTGCAACTATATGGTCTGTAGCCCACCAGGCTCCTCAGTCCATGGAATTCTCCAGGCAAGAATATCGGGTGGATTGCCATGCCCTCCTCCAGGGGATCTTCTGGACCCAGGGATCAAACCCACTTCTCTTTACATCTTCTGAATTGGCACGTGTGGTCTTTGCTACTATTGCCACCTGGCATAGAGCTAGGGAAATAGCAGGTATTCAGCGAATATGAGTTTAGTTAAAACCACGACCAAAGCCATTGAACCATAGTAATTTTCCTCTAAGCATTCATACTTGGGTTCAGTCTCAAGCTAGATGAATAGAACAGTAGAATCACTACCTTCCCAGGTCTGTTTCTGAAAAGCATGTGAAACATATCAGGGTTTCAACTCTGTTCCCTATAGACCAACCCTACAGATCACAAAACACATTCACTTGCCCTTCCAGTTGTCAGCCTATGCAGAGGATCAATGAATGAAATAGGCCCCAAAGGCAAAACCATTCTCATTTTCAGTGGCACCTACGGCCAAGGTTGAAGCAGATTAACAGAGGTGATACAGGGCTAGTGCAATTGTCCTCTAGAGAAAAAGAAATTCGTTTCCAAGACTTGTCAGTCATACTCATGAAAGCCATATCTGCTCTTTTTTAAAAGAGAAAATCAACCTATAGAATTTTCTGATATTTGATTTCAGAATTACCAGCTTTCTATGAGTTTTAAGGTATGTACTTCAACCCAATAGCCATAGGATAAGGCTTCATTGTGAGTATAATATTTTATCTTTACATTACCTTATACTTAGAGAAAAATTTCAAGAATAATACAGGGAACTTTATGACAGTCTTTCTTCAAAATGACTCCTTTTCCTTTTGCTTCATTGGTTTTATCATTATCTGTCTGTATATGTGTCTTTGTGAGTGTGTGTGTGCATGTATGCAACATATTTTTTTTCAAAATAATTTGAGAGTAAAACTGATATCATGATCTTTATAAATAAATATTTTAATTTACTTTTTAATGAGGTATGGTGACTTACAATGTTTTATTAGTTTCAGGTGTACAGTATAGTGATTTGGTATTTTTATATGCTATGATATGATCACCATGATAAGTCTAGTTACCATCAGTAACCATGCAAAGTTATTACAATATTATTGACTGTATTATATCTTCATGACATTTATTTTAAAACTAGATTTTCTAAGTTGTTTAGAAAAGGGTATTCTCTTACATTACCAATGTAAAATTACCAAAATCAGAAAATTTAACATTAATCACAAAATTATGATCTAACCCATAGTTAATGCTTAATATTTTTAAAATTTTCTCAGTGATGTTCTCTGTAGCTATTCCTTGATACAGGAAGACCTGTAAGAATTATTTGTGAAATCTTCCTAGTTTTTTTTAATCTCAGCATTTCTTTATCTTAAACTTGACTATTAAGAGTCAATTATTTTATAAAATATCCCACAATAACTGTGCATTATTGTACTTTATAAGTATATATTTTCTATGCATTTTTGGCAATTATCAGAGAAATGAAGCTGTTTTCTTCACAAAATTGTAACAGGAAGCACATCATATTAATGATGTCACTTTGATTATTCTCTTAAAATGGAGTCCATCTGGTTTCTTCACAGTAAAGTTATGATTTTTCTGAATTGTCATAAGTAATTTGTATGATGCTTTGAGATTACTTAAATATCTTTTTATAATCTTTATTAATTTTAGCAATCATTTTGAAGATTATCTAACTTTATCATTCCTTCTGTATTTATTAGCTGATAAAAGACCCTGATGCTGGGAGGGATTGGGGGCTGGAGGAGAAGGGAACGACAGAGGATGAGATGGCTGGATGGCATCACTGACTCGATGGACGTGAGTCTGAATGAACTCCGGGAGTTGGTGATGGACAAGGAGGCCTGGCGTGCTGCAGCTCATGGGGTCGCAAAGAGTCGGACACGACCGAGCGACTGAACTGAACTGAACTGATTCTACTGAATAAGTTTTCCCTTCTCCCATATTAATTAATTAATTTTTTTACTTGCATCAATATGAGCTCATGAATTTCTATTTTTAGTCAAAGGATTAGACTGCATTTTCATTACTATTTCTTTAAATAATTAAACATCCCTAGATTTGGTCAATACAAACCCCTTCAATCTGGCTTAAGTTTTCTTCTGTCTTAAGATTTTCCTTAACACAAGGCTCATTATCAAGTTCCCACTTTTTATTATTTGTCAATCCCTTCTCCAACACTGACAAATATGGTTCCCATTAACCTTAATATTTGTATTTATTTTCCTAAGGAAATTAGACAGCAGTTAGTTAACAGTTACTAACTCATACTATTATTCCATTGGAAAAAAGCAAATCCACAAACTAGAGTTCAGTAATGAAGATATTAACATTAAGAAATGTTATCATTCTTTGTAAAATTTATATACAGTAGATGCATAATTCTTGAGTGGACAGTTCAGTGAATTTTGACAAATTCATAAGCTATGTAAAGTACAGCCCTATCTGGATAAAGGATATTCCCATTACCTCAGTAAATTCCTTTATATTGTTTCCCACTCAATCACAAGCCACCCAAAATCAGGGATTAATATTTTTATAATAAAATTACTATAAAAATACCTGCTGGCATTATTAATCAAATTGTATTATGTCTATAGGCCAATCTGAGAGATTTGACACTTCAACAATAGTAAGTCTGATAATCATGTACCCTTCCATGAATATAGGTCTGTTTTTATTTTTCAGTGACACTTTATAAAGTTATATGTACACACTTTGTCTGAGTTGTTAGATTTGTCCCTAAGTATTTTATATGTTTTTTGATATTATAGTGCATGATATTGATTTTTATTTTATTTTCAATGTGTCTATCCCTAGTACATTAAAAAAAATTGATTTTGTAATGCATTGGCCACAATGTTCCTTTGATTTTAAATTAAAAACAAACAAACAAAAAACCACATTTCTTTGTCTTCACCAAGAGCTTTATTGAACAATATATTCACTGGTTTGTTCCACTACCTTCTGCCATTTTTTAAGGCAACTTCATAATTACATCTTCCCAAAACTTTTTATCTTTTTGAGCAAAGAGCTGTTCCAGATGCCTTTTACAGTTTTCCAGGGAATGGAAATGTTTTCCATTAAGAAAATTTTGTAAAGACCTAGTTAAATGCAAGTCCAAAGATGCAATGTCTGGTGAATACAGCAGATGAATCAGAACTTCCCAGCCAGGATGTAGCAGCTTTTTCCTGATCATCAAATAAACATATGCTCTTGTGTTATCCTGATGGAAGATTATATATTTTCTATTGACTAATTCTGGATGCTTTTTGTCAAGTGCTGCTTTCAGTTGGTCTAATTTAGAGTGGTACATTTTGGAATTAATAATTTACTTTTCCAAAAGGAGCTCATAATAGAACAGTCCCTTCCAATCCCACCATATATACACCACCACTTTCTTTAAATGAAGATCAGCATTTGGTGTGGTTGGTAGTGGTTCATTTCACTTGCTCCATGATCTTCCATTTCACATTATCGTACAGTATTCACTATTCATTGCTCATCACAATTTGTTTTAAAAATCAGAAGTTTTTCTAACATTTAAATACAGAATCACATACAGAATATGATAAAGAAGTGTTTTTCATTTATGTGTAACACAAATGTTAAAGCAATTAACATAAGCAAGCTGGTGCAAATGATTTTCAAAGCTTGATTTGGATATTTTGAGTATATTAGCCATCTCTTGCATTGGTATAACACTGAATATTCTCAATTAATATACTGATTTGATCACTATCAACTTCAACTGGTCTACCCAACCATGAAGCATTGTCCAGTGAGAAATCTCCAGCATGAAGCTTTACAAACCACTTTTACACTCTTGATCAGTCACAGCAGTTTCTCCATATGCTTTACAAACCTTTTATTTTCATTTAAATTTCATTTTTACCTTTTTTGAAATAATAAAGCTTAATAGGTTTAAATTTGTACTCTTTTTCTTCCATCTTCAATGTTAAAAATGGCTACACAAAAATCCACCAATTTTGATAATTGTTTTTAAACACATGATGATATGACAGCTGTTTTAACAGAGGGATGGTACAGGGAGGGAGGAGGGAGGGGGCATTGGGATGGGGAACATGTGTACACCTGTGGAGGATTCAGGCTGATGTATGGCAAAACCAATACACTATTATAAAGTAATTAACCTACAATTAAAATAAATAAATTAAAAAATACAGTCTAAGAAAATTATTTCAGTAAAGTTAAAGGCAACTAAGTACTACTAGAGCCATCATACAGGAAGAAAACAGCAAACATTTTGGTCAACCCAATATATTGGCCAACTGTCCTGTGACCTTGCAAAATTCACATGAGTGTTCTAAATTAATTGTTTTGTAGACTTCTTGGGATTATTTTATGTAGACAATAACTTCATCTGAATTTTGTTTTCTTTTTCCAATCTTTATGCCTGTTGTTTTTCTGTGTTTTCTTACTGAATTTTCAAGAGATTTCCAGATAATAGTAAATACAAGATGTGAGATTAGATAACTATGTCTTTTATTATTATTATTATTTAATTGGGATATAGTTGCCTTACAAAGTTGTATTTGTTTCTTCAATACATTGAAACAACTCAGCCATGTGTATCTATACATACCCTTTCTTTGGCCCTCCCTCCCTTCTCCATTCCACTCATCTAGGCCAACACAGAGTACTGAACTCAGCTCCCTGAGTTCCCTACCCAATTGGATAATCCCAGTTTCCCAATTCATCCCACCTCTTCACCCCGCTGTGTCCATACATTCATTGTGTACATCTGCATTTCTACCCCTGCCCTGCAAATAGGTTCAAATCCAGAGGTAAACCCACACATTTACAGTCACCTGCTGCTGCTACGTCGCTTCAATCGTGTCCGACTCTGTGCGACCCCATAGACCACAGCCCACCAGTCTCCCCCATCTCTGGGATTCTCCAGGCAAGAACACTGGAGTGGGTTGCCACTTCCTTCTCCAATGCATGAAAGTGAAAAGTGAAAGTCATGTCGTTCAGTCATGTCTGATTCTTAGCGACCACATGGACTGCACCCTACCAGGCTCCTCCATCCATGGGACTTTCCAGTGTAAGAGTATTGGAGTGGGTTGCCATTGCCTTCTCCATAGTCACCTAATCTATGACAAAAACAAGGACATACAATGGAGAAAAGATAGCCTCTTCAATAAGTGGTGCTAGGAAAACTGGACAGCTAAATGTAAAAGAATAAAACTAAAGCAGTCCCTAATGCCATACAGAAAAATAAACTAAAAATTGATTAAAGACCTAAATATAAGACTAGACACTATAAAAACCCTTAGAGGAAAACATAGGAAGGACACAGTTTGACATAAATCACAGATAGAACTCTTTTGACTCATCTCCTAGTATAATGAAAACAAATAAACAGAAAACAAATTGGATATAATTAAACTTAAAAGCTTTTGCATAGCAAAGAAAATCATAAACAAGACAAAAAACCCTCAAAATGGGGAGAAACACTCACAAACAAAGTAACTGAAGAAGATATTAATTTCCAAAATATACAAACAGCTTATGCAGCTCAACATCAAAAGCAAACACCCAATCCAAAAAATGGACTGAAGACCTAAATAGACATTTCTCCAAAATAAATAATTATATTTTGTTTCTAATCTTACATGGTGGTGTTGCAGTTACTATTGCTGCTTCATAATCTATGTCAAAATGCAGTAAAATAAAACCAATATTTTATTATTATCACCAATTTTCTTACAATATTAAACAAGAAAAATGATTTGTCTCTGTTCTTCAATCTCAGCGACTTTTGTGAGGAAGACTTAAAACTTTTGCAAGGCTAAGGAAGACTCAAACAGTGGAGGCTAAAATTATGTTTATGTGCTTTCACTCATATGTCTGGTGGTTAATTCTGGTTGTCAGTTGAGACCTCTGCTGGAACTGTTTACTGGAGGACCTACATATGGTTTCTCTGGGTTTTCCAAACTAACATTTTAACAGCGACCGTGTAGTCAGAGTCTGTGCCCTCATACATATGAAAACTAGGCCAAAAAACCTTTATGACTTTGCCTTGAAAGTCAAATGTATAACTTCTACTTTGCTACATTGGTCAGTGTAGTTATATACCTGAACAGATTGAAGTGGACCAAATATATACTCCAACTCTTGATGAGCCAGAATAGAAGGCCACAGCGCAAGAAATACATGGGATGGGAAATTTTGCCACAGAAAGTATAATTAGCCGTCAATGTTTTACATCCACCTTTTATCAGATTGAGATAGTTTTGTTCTATTCCTGATTTGTTGGGATATTTTATCATAAAAAACATGTGACATAATCATGGAATTATTCTTTTGTTTTTACTAATAAGGTACATTATGTTGACTTCTCAGTTATTAGCTATCCTTGAATTGCTTGGATGAATTCTACTTGTTCATATTGCTCTATCCTTTTCATATACTGATATATTGCAAATTGCTAACATATTTTAAAGAAAATTTGCATCTACGTTTATAAGATATATTTTATTGTAAGTTAATTTTTATTCATTTTGTTATATCGTATTTATTCTGGCCTTATACAATGAGTTAGGAAGTGTCCCTGTCTTTCTTTCTTTTTTTTTTTTTTAGGTTGGAAAAACAAATTTTATCTTTTTATTTATTTATTTTTATTTTAAAATATTGTATTGATTTTGCCATACATTGACATGAATCCACCATGGGTGTACATGTGTTCCCCGTCCTGAACCTCCCTCCCACCTCTCACCCCATCCCATCCCTCTGGGTCATCCCAGTGCACCAGCCTTGAGCATCCTGTATCCTGCATTGAACCCGGACTGGTGAATCATTTCACATATGACAATATACATGTTTTCATGCCATTCTCCCAAATCATCACACCCTTGCCCTCTCCCACAGAGTCCAAAAGACTGATCTATACATCTGTGTCTCTTTTGCTGTCTCGCCATACAGGATTATTGTTTTCAACTTTCTATATTCCATATATATGTGTTATTATACTGTATTGGTGTTTTTCTTTCTGGCTTACTTCACTCTGTATTATAGGCTCCAGTTTCATCCACCTCATTAGAACTGATTCAAATGTATTATGTGTATGTGTACCACAGCTTTCTTATCCATTCATCTGCTGACGGACCTCTAGGTTGCTTCTATGTCCTGGCTATTATAAACAGTGCTGCGATGAACACTGGGGTACACATGTCTCTGAATTCTGGTTTCCTCAGTGTGTACGCCCAGCAGTGGGATTGCTGGGTCATAAGGCAGTTCTATTTCCAGTTTTTTAAGGAATCTCCACACCATTCTCCATAGTGGCTGTACTAGTTTGCATTCCCACCAAGAGTGTAAGAGAGTTCCCTTTGCTCCACACCCTCTCCAGCATTTATTGCTTGTAGACTTTTGGATCACAGCCATTCTGACTGACGTGAGATGGTACCTCATTGTGGTTTTGATTTGCATTCGTCTGATAATGAGTGATGTTGAGCATCTTTTCATGTGTTTGTTAGCCATCTGTATGTCTTCTTTGGAGAAACGTCTGTTTAGTTATTTGGCCTATTTTTTGATTGGCTTGTTTATTTTTCTGGAATTGAGCTGCAGGTGTTGCTTGCATATTTTTGAGATTAGTTGTTTGTCAGTTGCTTCATTTGCTATTATTTTCTCCTATTCTGTAGCCTGTCTTTCCTACCTTCAATATTTTCTGAAATAGTGTTTTAAAATTATTATTTGTTCCTTAAGTATTTGACAGAGTTGAAAAGTAAACTATTATTTTTGTTTTAGTTTAAGAGATTTTTTTGTGTTAATTTTTTAAAAATTTGTATTCATTTACTTTTTTACTGTGCTGGAGCTTCTTTAGTTTAACAGTAAATTCTATTTGGATGTGGATAAGTCTGTGGGAGAAGGTTTTTAATAATTTATGTAGTTGGAAGAAGACTATTCAGTTTTTCTACTTCATCTCATTTCAGTTTTTGTACTTTGTGCCTTTTTAGGAGTTTGCTCATTCCATCAAATGTCTCAAATGTATTGGAAAAATATTATTAATGATTATGTTTTATTATAATTTTAATTTCTATAAAATATGCAGAAATATATAATTTTCATTCTTAATCCAATTGATCAGTCTTTCTAGCTATTAGTCTTTTCAATAGTCATCTTTGGTTTGATAAACTTATCTAATCTGTCTTTTATTTTGTTGTCTTCTATTCTGTTTATTTTATATCTCTACTTATTTTTGCTTTAATTTACTTATGAGGTATAAACATTGATAATTAACTTTAATAATTATTCTTCTTTTAATCCTTGGGTTATTTAAAATATAAAATTTCCTCTAAACACTATTTATTTGCATCTCCCAAATATTTAACACTTTATTTTATAATTGTTTTGAATATTCTGCAGTTTCTCTTGTGATTTATTGCTTGCATTTATGTCATTTAAACTATGCCATTTAGTTTGAAAATATTTGGGATTTTCCTTGGTATATATAAATAGCTTCTAATTTTACTTCAGTGTAGTGAGAAAATATGGGCTTCCCTGGTAGCTCAGCTGGTAAAGAGTCCATCTTCAGTGCAGGAGACGTCTACTTGATTCCTGCATCAGGAAGATCCTCTGTAGAAGGGATAGGCTACCCACTCCAGTATTCTTGGGCTTCCCTGGTTCAGTCAGTAAAGAATCCTCCTGCAGTGTGGGAGACCTGGGTTCAACCCCTGGTTTCAGAAAATTCCCTGGAGGAGGGCATGGCAACACATTCCAGTATTCTAGCATGCAGAATCCCATGGACAGAGGAGCATGGCTGGCTGCAATCCTTGTCTAAACCTTCTCGTATGAGCTAGCATATGACATGTCTTGGTGAAATGTCATTTTCATTTGAAAACAATGTGTATTTTTCAGTTATCTTCTGATATTTCTGTGAATATCAAATAGGTCATACTGTCTGTGTGCTGTCTTTGACTAGACCTTCTCGTATGGGCCAGCATATGGCAAATCTTGGTAAAATGCCATTTTCATTAAAAAACAATGTGTATTTTGCAGTTATCTTCTGATATTTCTATAAATATCAAATAGGTCATACTGTCTGTGTTATTCAGATCTTCAACCCTTACTGATTTTTGTGTCTAATGTTCTATCAACATTACTGAGAGATATTTCTTTTAAAATATTTAATTGTTAATAAAGTAAACATATCAATGTGCAATATTTCACTTTATCTTAGCCAGTAATTTTTGTCTAGTAGTTTATTTCATCTAATATTAATGTAGTATATCCAGCTACAGGCATAATAATGGCCCACTAAAATTGTCTACATGCTAATTCCTGGAGACCGTAAAAAAAATTATGGAAAAGGGGAATTAAGGTCTTAAATCAGCTGACCGTGTAATGGGCAGATTATACTGAATTGTCTGAGTGGGTCCAGTGCAAACACAAGGATTTTTATAGACTAAAAAGTGAGTAAACGTTAGACGCAGGGAAGGGAGTGTGGCACAGAAAAATCAAAATTCAGAATGATTTGATTGCCTATTGTTTCTAGAAGTGGGAAAGGCAAAGAAATGGATTTTTCCTTTGAAGCAATACAGACTTGCCTCCACCTTGAATTTAGGTCAGTGGGACTCATTTTTCACTTCTGACCTCCAAAATTAAGATAACATGTTTGTATTGTTTTAAGAAGCTGAATTTGTGATAATTTGCCACTATAGTAGTAAGAAATTAATAGACCAACAAAGTGAATCAGTAATACATATATCAACTCTTTTTTAGATTTTTATCCCTATAGGTCATTACAGTGTATTGAGTAGAGTATCCTTTGCTATTATCTAGTTTGTATATGGTAGAGTGTATATGTCAATCCAGATCTTCCAATTTACCCGAATTTCACTTGTTGCCTGGTAACCATAGGATTATTTTTTCATCAAGAAAATTCTATTTTAAAAAAGCATAAGCAAAAAGAATATATTGCATAGCCCAGAAAATTATAGCCATTATCTTGTAATAATTATTAATGGAGTATAATCTATAAAAATACTGAATACTATGCTGTACACCTGAAATGGATATATTATTGCAAATCAACTATGCTTCAATAAAAATAAAGATTATTTAAAAGAGAAACTAATAAATCAGTCTTCTTTTGCTTAATTTTTCTATAGTATATAACTTTTATACTTTTATTTTCATCTTATCTGTATCATATTTTAGAATATTCATAGACAAATCTTAATTTTTATCTTATTGGCAATCTTTAACTTAAAACTGGAGTTTTCATCTCAAATACAAGCAATGTAATTATTGATATTGCTAGATTTTTTTCTAATTTTATTTTGAGTTAAATAAATTTTTGGTTTTATATTTTAATATATTTATTGGATTTTAGATATGACTAATTTCACTCTTTACTAGTTGTTCTGGAAATTTTAGTGTATGATTAACAAATGGACTCAATTTATATTAAATGTTGTAAAGCCAATTAAAATAAATCAATTTATATTTTAAAAAAGCTTAATTAAATGTTGTTAGATATCTGTAATTTCTTTCCACTATTTATCCTATCATCATATGCACTCCTTTTACATATGTTGGAAAAATCATCACTCACAAGAGAGTGATATATCCTTTTCTTTAGAAAGTCATATGTCTTTTAAAAAATTCTTCAGGCTGGAAAGAAATATCAAAGGAAGACGAATCTATAGAAATGCACAAAAAGAACAAACAATGGCAAATATACACATAAATATAAAAAATAGTTTCAAAAATTTTCCTTATGGTTCTTTTACTACTACTCTAGGCAAATTCACTTAGCATTCTCTTTTGTATTCTTGAGTATGCTAAATATCAGTTCATTTCAGTCTCTCAGTCATGTCTGACACTTTGCAACCCCATGGACTGCAGCAAGCCAGACTTTCCTGTCCATCACCAACTCCTAGAGACTGCTCAGACTCATGTCCCTCAAGGCGATGATGCTATCCATCTCATCCTCTGTCATCCCCTTCTCCTCCTGCCTTCAGTCTTTCTCAGCATCAGGGGCTTTTTCAATGACTCAGTTATTTGTATCAAGTGGCCAAATTGTTAGAGCTTCAGCTTCAGCATCAGTCTTTCCAATGAATATTCAGGGTCGATATTTCCTTTAGGATTGATAGGTTTGATCTTCTTGCAGTCCAAGGGACCCTCAAAAGTTTTTTTCCAACGCCATAGCTCAAAATCATCAATTATTTGGTGCTCAGCTTTGTTTATTGTCCAACTCTCACATCCAACATGACCACTGGAAAAACCATAGCTCTTATTACATGGACCTTTGTCAGCAAAGAAATGTCCCTGCTTTTTAATATGCTGTCTAGATTGGTCATCGCTTTTCTTCCAAGGAGCATCTTTTAATTTTATGGCTGCAGTCACCATCTGCAGTGATTTTGGAGCCCAAGAATATAGTTTGTCATGTTTCCATTGTTTCCCCATCTATTGCTCATAAAAAGGATGGAACGGGATGCCATGATGTTTTCTTTTTGAATGGTGAGTTTTAAGCCAGCTTTTTCACTCTCCTCTTTCACTTTCATCAAAAGGCTCCTCCGTTCATCTTTGCTTCCTGCCATAAGGGTGGTATCTGCATATCTGAGGTGATTGATATTTCTCCCAGCAATCTTGATTCCAGCTTGTGCTTCATTCAGCCGAACTTTTCTCGTGAGGTACTCTGCATATAGTTAAATAAGAAGGGTGATAATTTAACAGCCTTGACATACTGCTTTCCCAATTTTGGGCCAGTCTGTTTTTCCACATCCTGACCTGCATACAGATTTTTCAGGAAACAGGTAAGGTGTTCTGGTATTCCCATCTGTTTAAGAATTTTTCAGTTTGTTGTGATCCACACAAAGGATTTGGCATAGTCAGTAAAGCAGAATAGATGTTTTCCCAGAAATCCCTTGCTTTTTCAATGATCCAGCGGATGGTAGCAATTTGATCTCTGGTTCCTCTTGCCTTTTCTAAATCCAGCTTGAACATATGGAATTTCTCAGTTCATTTACTGTTGAAGTCTCACTTGGAGAATTTTGAATATTACTTTGCTATTGTGTGAGATGAGCCCAATTTTGTGGTAGTATGAGCATTCTTTGGCATTGCCTACTCCAGTACTCTTGCCTGGAAAATCTCATGGACAGAGAAGCCTGGTAGACTGCAGTCCAAGGGATCGTAAAGAGTCGGACATGACTGAGAGACTTCACTTCACTTCACTTCACTTACTTTGGTATTGGAATGGAAATTTACTGGTGTACTGTGTGCAGCACTTTCACAACATCATCTTTTAGGACTTGAAATAGCTCAACTGGAATACCATCACCTCCTAGTAGAGGTGATGGATTTCCAATTGAGCTGTTTCAAATTCTGAAAGATGATGCTGTGAAAGTGCTGCACTCATTATGCCAGCAAATTTGGAAAACTCAGCAGTGGCCACAGGACTGGAAAAGGTCAGTTTTCATTCCAATCCCAAAGAAAGGCAATGCCAAAGAATGCTCAGACTACCACACAATTTCACTCGTCTCACATGCTAGTAAAGTAATGCTCAAAATTCTCCAAGCCAGGCTTCAGTAATACGTGAACCGTGAACTCCCTGACGTTCAAGCTGGCTTTAGAAAAGGCAGAGGAACCAGAGAGCAAATTGACAACATCCACTGGATCATGGAAAAGCAAGAGAGTTCCAGAAAAACATCTACTTCTGCTTTATTGACTATGCCAAAGCCTTTGACTGTGTGGATCACAGTAAACTGTGGAAAATTCTGAAAGAGATAAGAATACCAGACAACCTGACCTGCCTCTTGAGAAATCTGTATGCAGGTCAGGAACCAACAGTTAGAACTGGACATGGAACAACAGACTGGTTCCAAATAGGAAAAGGAGTACGTCAAGGCTGTATCTTGTCACCCTGCTTATTTAACTTCTATGCAGAGTACATCATGAGAAACGCTGGACTGGAAGAAACATAAGCTGGAATCAAGATTGCCAGGAGAAATATCAATAACCTCAGATATGCAGATGACACTACACTTATGGTAGAAAGTGAAGAGAAACTAAAAAGCCTCTTGATGTAAGTGAAAGAGGAGAGTGAAAAAGTTGGCTTAAAGTTCAACATTCAGAAAATGAAGATCATGACATTCAGTCGGATCACTTCATGGGAAATAGATGGGGAAATAGTGGAAACAGTGTCAGACTTTATTCTTTTGGGCTCCAAAATCAATGCAGTTGGTGACTGCAGCCATGAAATTAAAAGACGCTTACTCCTTGGAAGAAAAGTTATGACCAACCTAGTTGGCATATTTAAAAGCAGAGACATTACTTTGCCGACTAAGTTCCGTCTAGTCAAGGCTATGAATTTTCCTGTGGTCATGTATGGGTGTGAGAGTTGGACTGTGAAGAAGGCTGAGCACCAAAGAATTGATGCTTTTTAACTGTGGTGTTGGAGAAAACTCTTGAGAGTCCCTTGGACTGCAAGTAGATCCAACCAGTCCATTCTGAAGGAGATGAACCATGGGATTTCTTTGGAAGGAATGATGCTAAAGCTGAAATTCCAGTACTTTGGTCATCTCATGAGAAGAGTTGACTCATTGGAAAAATCTCTGATGCTGGAAGGGATTGGAGCAGGAGGAGAAGGGGACGACCGAGGATGAGATGGCTGGATGGCATCACGGACTCGATGGACGTGAGTGTGAGTGAATTCCGGGAGATGGTGATGAACAGGGAAGCCTGGCATGTTGCGATTCATGGGGTTGCAAAGTGTCAGACATGACTGAGCCACTGAACTGAACTGAACTGAACTGAATCTCAGCTATGCTTTTTCCAGTAGTCATGTATGGATGTGAGAGTTGGACTATAAAGAAAGCTGAGTGCTGAAGAATTGATGCTTTTGAACTTGGTGTTGGAGAAGACTCTTGAGAGTCCCTTGGACTGTAAGATCAAATCAGTCCATCCTAAAGGAGATCAGTCTTGAATATTCATTGGAAGGACTGATGCTGACACTGAAACTCCAATACTTCGGCCATCTGATTTAAAGAACTGACTCATTTGAAAAGACCCTGATACTGGGAAAGATTGAAGGCAGAAAAAGGGGATGACAGAGGATGAGATGGTTGGATGGCATCACCAACTCAATGGACATGAGTTTGAATAAGCTCTGGTAATTGATAATGAACAGGGAAGCCTGGTGTGCTGCAGTTCATGCGGTCACAAAGAGTCAGCACAACTAAGTGACTGAACTGAACTGAACTGAACTTAGCTTCACCTAAGCCTGTAATTCTTATCTTTGTAATAGTAGTTGAAGTCTATATTCAGTATTTTAGGTGTAATTTCTGCAACGGCCCTTGTTTCTCTTCTGTGGATCTGTAAATGAGAAGTAATTTATGTAGTTAAATATCTATACACATTTGGGGATAGATTTTTCCAGATTTATTTCCATTCTGAAATTTATCCATTTTCAGACAGTCTCTAGGCCACTGTATAATCATAAGGGATTTGATTTAGGTCACACCTGAATGGCCTAGTGGTTTTCCCTACTTTCTTCAATTTAAGTCTGAATTTTGCAATAAGTAGTTCATGATCTGATCCTGTCAGCTCCTGTTCTTGTTTTTGCTGAGTATATAGAGATTTTCCATATTTGGCTGCAAAGGATATAATCAATCTGATTTTGTTATTGACCATCTGGTGATGTCCATATGTAGAGTTATCACTTGTATTGTTCAAGAGGGTGTTTGCTATGACCAGTGCATTCTCTTAGCCAAACTCTGTTAGCCTTTGCCTTGCTTCATTTTGCATTCCAAGGACAAACTAGCCTGTTACTCCAGGTATCTCTTGACTTCCTGCTTCTGCATTCCATTTCCCTATGATGAAAAGGACATCTTTTTTTGGTGTTAGTTCTAGAAGGTCTTGTAGGTCTTCATAGAACCATTCAACTTCAGCTTCTTTGGCAATCTTGTTTGGGCCATAGACATGGGATTACTGTGATACTGAATGTTTTGCTTTGGAAAGAACAGAAATCAATCTGTCATTTTTGATATTGCACTGAAGTACTGCATTTTGAACTCTGTGGTTGACTATGAAGGCTACTCCACTTCTAAGAGATTCTTGCCCATGGTAGCAGATATAATGGTCATCTGAATTAAGTTTGCCCATTCCAGTCCTTTTTAGTTCACTGATTCCTAAAATGTCAACGTTCACTCTGGCCATCTCCGGTTTGACCATTTCCAATTTACCTTGATTAATTGACCTAATATTCCAGGTTCTTATGCAATATTGTTCTTTACAACATCGATTTTTCTTCCATCACCAGTCAAAACCATAAATGGGTATTGTTTTCACTTTGGCACAGTCTCTTCATTCTTTCTGGAGCTATTTCTCCACCTTTCTCCAGAAGTATATGGGGCACATAGTGACCTGGGAAGTTCATCTTTCAATGTCATGTATATTTGCCTTTTCATAATGCTCATGGGGTTCTCAAGGCAAGAATACTGAAATGGTTTGTCATTCCCTTCTCCAGTGCATCATGTTTTGTCAGAACTCTCCACCATGACCTGTCTCTCTTGGGTGGACTTACATGGCATGGCTAACAGTTTTATTGAGTTAGACAAGGCTGTGATCTAAATTTGGTTAATTTTCTGTAACTGTGGTTTCCAATCTGTCTGCCCGCTGTTGCACAATGATAAGAGGCTTGTGGAAGCTTCCTGAGCTACCAGGGAAACCCAGGAATACTGTAGTAAGTAGCCTATGCCTTCTCCAGTGGATCTTCCCAACCCAAGAATTGAACTGGAGTGTTCTACGTTGCAGGTGGATTCTTTTACCAGGTGAGACACCAAGTAACCCCAGGGAAGAGAATAGAAGGATAGAAAATAGATGTCAATTAAGATATTGGGTTATGGGAAAATGTGTGATAAAAAGCATGTTACTTCTCTGAAAACCTGCAATGTGCTGTCATTATTGAGAGGAGATTGCTAGATTACTTTATTTCAGTTCAGTTCAGTCTCTCAGTAGTGTCTGACTCTTTGTGACACCATGAATTGCAGCATGCCAGGCCTCCGTGTCCATCACCATCTCCTGGGGTTCACTCAAACTCACGTCCATTGAGTCAGTGATGCCATCCAGCCATCTCATCCTCTGTCGTCCCCTTCTCCTCTTGCCCCCAACCCCTCCCGGCAACAAAGTCTTTTCCAATGAGTCAACTCTTCGCATGATGTGGCCAAAGTACTGGAGTTTCAGCTTTAGCATCATTCCTTCCAAAGAAATCCCAGGGCTGATCTCCTTCAGAATGGACTGCTTGGATCTCCTTGCAGTCCAAGGGACTCTCAAGAGTTTTCTCCAACACCACAGTTCAAAAGCTTCAGTTCTTCAGCACTCAGCCTTCTTCACAGTCCAAATCTTACATCCATACATGACCACAGGAAAAACCATAGCCTTGACTAGACAGACCTTAGTCGGCAAAGTAATGTCTCTGCTTTTGAATATGCTATCTAGGTTGGTCATAACTTTTCTTCCAAGGAGTAAGCATCTTTTAATTTCATGGCTGCAGTCACCAACTGCAGTGATTTTGGAGCCCCCCAAAATAAAGTCTGAGACTGTTTCCACTGTTTCCCCATCTACTTCCCATGAAATGATGGGACTGGATGCCATGATCTTCATTTCTGAATGTTGAGCTTTAAGCCAACTTTTTCACTCTCCTCTTTCACCTTCATCAAGAGGCTTTTTAGTTCCTCTTCACTTTCTGCCACAAGGGTGGTGTCATCTGCATATCTGAGGTTATTGATATTTCTCCCAGCAATCTTGATTCCAGCTTCTGCTTTTCCCAGTCCAGGGTTTCTCATGATGTACTCTGCATATAAGTTAAACAAGCAGGGTGACGATATACAGCCTTGATGTACTCCTTTTCCTATTTGGAACCAGTCTGTTGTTCCATGACCAATTCTAGCTGTTGCTTCTTGACCTGCATATAGGTTTCTCAAGAGGCAGGCCAGGTAGTCTGGTATTTCTATCTCTTTCAGAATTTTCCGCAGTTTATTGTGATCAACACAGTCAAGGCTTTGGCATAGTCAATAAAGCAGAAATAGATGTTTTTATGGAACTCTCTTGCTTTTCCCATGATCCAGCAGACATTGGCAATTTGATCTCTGGTTCTTCTGCTTTTTCTAAAACCAGCTTGAACATCAGGAAGTTCATGGTTCACAAACTGTTGAAGTCTGGCTTGGAGAATTTTGAGCATTACTTTACGAGCATGTGAGATGAGTGAAATTGTGTGATAGTTTGAGCATTATTTGGCTTTGCCTTTCTTTGGGATTGAAATGAAAACTGACCTTTTCCAGTCCTGTGGCCACTGCTGAGTTTTCTAAATTTGCTGGCATGTTGAGTGCAGCACTTTCACAGCATCATCTTTCAGGATTTGAAACAGCTCAACTGGAATTCCATCACCTCCACTAGCTTTGTGCATAGTGATTCTTTCTAAGGCCTACTTGACTTCACATTCCAGGATGTCTGGCTCTAGATGAGTGATCACACCTTCGTGATTATCTTGTTCATGAAGATCTTTTTTGTACAGTTCTTCTGTGCATTCTTGCCACCTCTTTTTAATATCTTTTGCTTCTGTTAGATCCATACCATTTCTGTCCTTTATCGAGCCCATCTTTGCAGGAAATGTTCCCTTGGTATCTCTAATTTTCTTGAAGAGATCTCTAGTTTTTCCCATTCTGTTCTTTTCCTCTATTTCTTTGTATTGATCCCTGAAGAAGGCTTTTTTATCTCTTCTTGCTATTCTCTGAAACTCTGCATTCAGATGCCTATATCTTTCCTTTTCTCCTTTGCTTTTCACCTCTCTTGTTTTCACAGCTATTTGTAAGGCCTCCCCAGACAGCCATTTTGCTTTTTTGCATTTCTTTTCCATGGAGATGGTCTTGATCCCTGTCTCCTGTACAATGTCATGAATTTCATTCCATAGTTCATCAGGCACTCTATCTATCAGATCTAGGCCCTTAAATCTATTTCTCACTTCCACTGTATAATCATAAGGGATTTGATTTAGGTCATACCTGAATGGTCTAGTGGTTTTCCCTACTTTCTTCAATTGAAGTCTGAATTTGGCAATAAGGAGTTCATGATCTGGGCCACAGTCAGCTCCTGGTCTTGTTTTTATTGACTATATAGAGCTTCTCCATCTTTGGCTGCAAAGCATATAATCAATCTGATTTCGGTGTTGACCATCTGGTGATGTCCATTTGTAGAGTCTTCTCTTGTGCTGTTGGAAGAGTCTTCTCTTGTGTTGTACTTTATTTCAAAGGATGTCAATAACTAGATGATTTACTCTATGACTATATTGTAATTACCTTGTTATTAGAGTAACTGAAATTTGGGAGCATGATTTGCACTTATGCTAAATTGTGAGTTCACTCAATAGTCTGCCTGTGTAATTTGGTTTTCAGAGGTTGATGATTTAAGATTAGGTCAAAACTTATTTTTATCTCTAGATACAGACATATTTCTCATTGTTTCACTGACATTGTTTAGAAAATTTTATTATCCTGGCTAGTTCCAGAATATCTTATCTCTGTAGCAAAATCAGCATTTAGTGGTGAATAGACTAAATTTCTTTCTATTTTCAATGTTTCTTCTAAGTTCCATGTATATATTTTTTTACTCCAAAATTTATATTTTTCAGCCTCAATGTCTTTCTTATGTTTCAAACTTAAATATTGCAATATCTTCTCTGATATTAGGTTAACATATCTAATATACTAGATTTTTCTTAACCTACTCCATCCTATCCTTCCCAGTGTTTTCATGACAGTAAATAAATCATTAATATTGGCACTTAGACAAAAATATACTTGTTATTGTTAATTCCTTCACCAGTTATTCCCTCATGTCCCTTATAATATATACTCAAATTTGTTCAAAACCTGGAGAATTTTTGCCACTTCCAATACTTCTACCTTAGCTCAAACAATTATCTTCTCATATCTTTTCCATTCTAATTTTCTGTGATGTCTTAATTTTATTCATGGTTTTGAAACCTTCCCTTTTAATATTTGTTCTCTATACAACAAAACCAATGATCTATAAGACATATAAATTATAGAAAAATACTACTTATTAAAAATCGACCATTTATTTACCAAAATGTTGAGAAGTAAACCCAAATTTCTTAACATAACCTACAAGATCCTCACAATCTTATTTTACTTATTTTTATAATGTCTTGGCTCTGCAAAGCTATATATATATTTTTTCCTTTTTTGAAATTGCTAAACTTGATCCCATGCTAAAGCCTTTTGCTTCTATTCCTGTTGCTTCAAATATTCTTATCTCAATCCTTCTTATTCTTTACTACCTTACTTCATTCATCTTTATTTCAAATATTAACCCAACATTTTTATCTTTACTATCTAGCCTAACTAGCCCCATCCTCACCCAGCCACATCCACCATTTAAGTTTCATTTACTATTGTTATGTTATGTATCACTTAAAATGACAGATAGATAAACAAATACATAGATAAACAGATATAGGTATGTCTAAAATATAGAATCATAAATAGATATCATTCTGGGATTTGTTGTTGTTGTTGTTGTTTACTTTACTCAGAGCATTTAATAGAAAATAAATTCTGAAAAACTTGGCACTTTGTTTTTATAATAACAAATATAATCTATATTTGCAGAATGAGATTTTGTAAAATGTAAACTTATAAGAAATGGGGGGATAAAATTTACATATTATCTCATCATTCTAGAAATTTAATGTCCTGTGACTTCAGGCATTTCTATGCATTTACATAAAATTGTACCAGTTCATACACAGATTTCAATTATATTTTTCATGTCATTTTATATGATGAGCTATGCCTTATAGTCTTATTCCTTAAAGTAAAAATCTTGGTGAAATATAATATTTCATAAAACCCCATGTTCCTGATGCCTTATTAAAAACTGTGAACTCCATGAGTTGGTGATGGACAGGTAGGCCGAGCATACTGGGATTCATGGGGTCGCAAAGAGTTGGACATGACTGAGCAACTGAACTGAACTGAAGTTGCTACAGTGGGCATAAATCCTTAGATGAAAAGAAGTAGCATTCATAGTCAACAAAAGGGTCCAAAATGCAATGTTTGGGTGTAGTGTCAAAAACAGAATGATCTTGGTTCATTACCAGGGCAAAACATTCAACATCACAGCAATCCAAGTCTATGTCCCAAACACTGTTGCCAAAAATGCTGAACTTGACCAGTTCTATGAAGACCTACAGCACTTTCTAGAACTAACACCAAAAAGAGATGTTTTTTTCATCACAGAGAATCGGAATATAAAAGTAAGAATTCAAGAGACACCCAGGATAACAAGCAAGTTTGGCCAGTTCAGTTCAGTCGCTCAGTTGTGTCTGACTCTGCGACCCCATGGAATGAAACACACCAGGCCTCCCTGTCCATCACCAGCTCCTTGGGTTTACTCAAACTCATTTCCATTGAGTTAGTGATATCATCCAACCATCTCATCCTCTGTCGTCCCCTTCTCCTCCCGCCTTCAATCTTTCCCAGTATCAGGATCTTTTCAAATGAGTCAGTTCCTCACATCAGGTAGCCAAAGTATTGGAGCTTCAGCTTCAGCATCCGTCCTTCCAATGAATATTCAGGAATGATTTCTTTTAGGATTGACTGATTTGATCTCTTTGGTGGCCAAGAGACTCTTAAGAGTCTTCTCCAACACCACAGTTCCAAAGCATTAATTCTTTGGTGCTCAGCTTTTTCTATAGTCCAACTCTCACATTTATACCTGACTACTGGACAAAGCATAGCTTTGACTAGACAGAACTTTGTTGAAAAAATAATGTCTCTGCTTTTAATATGCTGTCTGGGTTGGTCATAACTTTTCTTTAACGAGCAAGTTTCTTTTAATTTCATGGCTGCAGTCAACATCTGCAGTGATTTTGGAGCCAAAAATAAATAAGTAAATAAATAAATAAATAAATAACATCTGCCACTGTTTCCATTGTTTCCTCATCTATTTGCCATGAAGTTATGGGACCGGATGCCATGATCTTAGTTTTCTGAATGTTGAGTTTTAAGCCAACTTTTTCACTCTCCTCTTTCACTTTCATCAAGAGGCTCTTTAATTCTTCTTTACTTTCTGCCATAAGGGTGGTGACATCTGCATATCTGAGGTTATTGATATTTCCCCCGGCAATCTTGATTCCAGCTTGTGCTTCATCCAGCCCAGCGTTTCTCATGATGTACTCTGCATAGAAGTTAAATAAGCAGGGTGACAATATACTGCCTTGACGTACTCCTTTCCCAATTTGGAACCAGTCTGTCGTTCCATGTCCAGTTCTAACTGTTGCTTCCTGAGCTGCACACCGATTTCTCAGGAGGCAGATCAGTGGTCTGGTATTCACATATCTTTAATAATTTTCCACAGTTTATTGTGATCCACACAGTCAAAGGCTTTGGCATAGTCAATAAAGCAGAAGTAGATTTTTTCTGGAACTCTCTTCCTTTTTTGATGACCCAACGGATGTTGACAATTTGATCTCTGGTTTGGTCTTGGAGTACAAAATGAAGCAAGTCAAGGCTAACAGAGTTTTGTCAGGAAAATAATCTTGTCATAACAAATATCCTTTTCTAACAACACAATAAGACAATTCTACACACGGACATCACTAGATGGTCAATACTGAAATCAGATTGATTGTGCTCATAAGACCCTATGTTCCTGATCCCTTATTTAATGCTATTTAAATCAGGAAGACTAAGACCCAGATCAGACAGTGTCTCAGATTGTGAGCTACTTATTGCACGATTCAGCTTAAATTGAAGAAAGTATGGAAAACCACTAGGCCATTCATATATGACCTAAATCAAGTCCCTTATAAGTATACACTGGAGGTGAAGAATAGATTTAAGAGATTAGAACTGGTAGACAGATTGCCTATAGAAGTATGGATGGAAGTTCATAATATTGTACAGGAAGCAGTGATCAAAACCAACCCAAAGTAAAATATAAACAAGAGGGCAAAGTGGTTGTCTGAGGTGGCTTTAAAAACAGGTGAGAAAAGAAGAGATGTAAAAAGTGAGGGAGAAAGGGAAAGATATAACCAAATGAAAGCAGATTCTCAACAAATAGCAAGGAGAGATAAGAAGCCATTCTTAAGTGAACAATGCAAGGAAAGAGAGGAACACAATAAATGCAAAAGGCTAGAGATCTCTTCAAGAAAATCTGAAATATCATGGGAACATTTCATGCAAAGAAGGGCATGATAAAGGACAGAAGCAGTAAGGATATAACAGAAGCAGATGATTTTAAGAAAAGGTGGCAAAAATATTCAGAAAAAAGTATACAAGAAAGATCTTAATGACCCAGATAACCATGATAGTGTGGTTACTCGTCTAAGGCCAGAGTCCCAGAGTGTAAAGTCAAATGGGCCTTAGGAAGCATCACTTCAACAAAAGCTAGTGGAGATGATGGAATTCTAGTTCAGCTATTTCAGTCCTAAAAGATAATTCTGTGAAAATGCTGCACTAAATATGCCCGCAAATTTGGAAAACTCAACAGTGGCTGCAGAACTGGAAAAGGTCAGTTTTCATCTAATCCCAAAGAAGGGCAATGCAAAAGAAATGTTCCAGCTACTGTACAGTTTTGTTCATCTCACAAGGTAGTAAAATTTTGCTCAGAATCCTTCAAGCTAGGCTTTTTAAAACATGTAAAATGAGAACTTCCAGGTGATCATCTGGATTTTGAAGAGGCAGAGGCACCAGAAATCACTGGATCATGGAACAAGTATGGAACTTCCAGAAAAACATCTACTTCTGTTTCCCTGACTATTCTAAAGTTTTGGCTGGGTGGATACACAAATGTTTTCTAAGGAAAAGGGAGTACAACATTGCTTTACCTGTCTTCTGAGAATCCTGTATGCAGGTCAAGCAACAAAAGTTAGAAATGGACATAAAGAAATGACTGGTTCAAAATTGGGGAAGGAGTAACTCAAGGCTGTGTATGCCACCTGCTTATTTAACTTATGCTGAGTACATCATGTGAGATGCCAGCTGGATGACTAACAAGCTGGAATGCAGATTTTCAGGTAAAATAGCAACCTCAGATATGTAGATGGTATGAGTCTAATGGTAGAAAGTGAAAAGGAACTAAAGAGGCTCTTGATGAGGGTGAAAAAAAGAGAGTGAAAAAGCTGGTTTAAAACTCAGCATTCAAAAAAACTAAGGTAGTGGCATCTAGTCCCATCACTTCATGACAAACAGATGGGGAAACAGTAACAGATTTTAGTTTCTGGGGCTCCAAAATCAGTGCTAATGAAATTAAAACACGCCTGCTCCTTGTGAAAGTGAAAGTTGCTCAGTCGTGTCTGACTCTTTGGGACCCCGTGGACTAACAGTCCATGGTATTCTCCAGGCCAGAATACTGGAGTGGGTAGCCTTTCCCTTCTCCAGGGGATCTTACCAATCCAGGTCTCCCACGTTACAGGCAGATTCTTTACCAGCTGAGCCACAAGGGAAGCCCAAGAATACTGGAGTGGGTATCCTATTCCTTCTCCAGAGAATCTTCCTGACCCTCGAATGGAACCAGGGTTTCCTGTATTGGAGATGGATTCTTAACCAACTGAGCTGTGCTCCCTGAAAGAGAAGCTATGAAAGAAAAAAAAGAAAAAAAAAGACTTCGTATTAAAAAGTGGCGACATCACTTTGCCTGCAAAGTTCCGTATAGTCAAAGCTATGTTGTTGTTGTTGTTTATTCCCTAATAGTAATGTATGGTTGTGAGTGTTGGACCATAAACAAGGATGAGTGCCAAAGAATTGATGCCTTTGAATTGTGGTGCTGGAGAAGACTCTTGAGAGATCCTTGGACAGCAAGTGAAAGTATGAAAGTAAAAGTTGTTCAGTCATGTCCCACATTTTTCAGCCCCATGGACTGTAGGCTGCCAGTCTTCTCCATGAAATTCTCCAGGCAAGAATACTGGAGTGGGTTGCTAGGACAGCAAGGAGATCAAATCAGTCAATCACAATTGAAACCAACCCTGAATATTCATTTTGTCCACCTGATTGGAAGATCCAATTCATTCGAAAATAACCTGATGACAGGAAGTATTGGAAGCAAAAGGGAAAGGGCATAGCAGAAGATGAAATGATTAGATAGCATCTCTGACTCAATGGACATGAATTTGAACAAACTCCAGAAGACAGAAGAGAATAGAGGGGCATGGTAGGCTACAG
Organism: Capra hircus; assembly: GCF_001704415.2. Classification (NCBI taxonomy): domain Eukaryota; kingdom Metazoa; phylum Chordata; class Mammalia; order Artiodactyla; family Bovidae; genus Capra; species Capra hircus. Next base: position 15,821,078 of record NC_030831.1, on the reverse strand, counting down.
TCCATGGGGTTGCAAAGAATTGTACACAACTTAGTTTCTAACTAACAACAATAAATTATTTCTAACTTTTAATAAGGAGGCGGTCCTAAGATAGCAGAGGAATAGGACGGGGAGACCACTTTCTCCCCCACAAATTCATCAAAAGAACCTTTAAACACTGAGCAAATTCCACAAAACAACTGAATGCTGACAGAGGACATCAGGCACCCAGAAAGGCAGCCCATTACTAACTTTTAATAAGTAATAATAGAACTAATATCCTTTGACAAGTCTTTTAAGTATATTATATGTGTGTGTGTGCACTTATGTATTTGTGAAGAAATTGAAATTTTGAGTATATTATTCTGAGTGTCTGATATTTAATAGAAACAAACACATGTATATATGTGCTTATATAATAATATAATAAACCTCATATATCTAACTTGGGGAAGGGGGGGAGAAGCCAATCTCATGACTTGACCTTATTTGAATTTTCCAATTTTAAGTGACTCATAATTAATGAGAAGCATTAATAAGCTGCATCTTTAGTATGTCCTGTTATATGGCTGATGTACTTAACTTATCTAAGCCCAGCTCACCTTCTTTCTGTCATTCACATGCTATTTTCCAATGTCTGATTGTTTGAACAAAGACAACATTTTTACAGCCCTTCATCTTCTTCATAAATACCTATACTTATTTGTTACAAACAGAAATGGAATTTTCCCTCACATAAAACTATTTACAACACTATTTTCACCTTCTTTTTCAGTATAAAGCTCTATTTCTTTTATATATTAGAGTTGGAAATAAGATATAATTGATTTTTTTCCATCTAGACTCTCAAAAAATTACTTTCTTATATTTCCTGCATGTGCTGAATATGAACCCAAAAATTTCAGACACACTTCCTGAATCTTTTAAGTGCACTCTAATGTAAAATCCTTGTAAACAAAAATAAAAAAAATTCAGACAACATATTATCCTATTTTACAGTGATGCAAAGATGTTTATTTTTCCAAAAGCTCAACTGAGTTATATATGACCTGATATATCCATTTTATGCTTTTCACTATATTTTATCAGTAACAACTTTATCGATATATCACTATTACCCTAATTATACATGACTCAACAAACTGAAATAAATGAAAAACTTGAATGTTGAGAAAAGGATATAAAGTAGCCCTGTAGCACTAAAACATATTTTATTCTGGGATGCTCTGTAAAAACAAAACTCTTAGGGAAACCTATATGCATTCGCTGAAGAAGCCAAGAGATTATTTTGAAGTTGAAACAGGAAATCATATTTCTAGACATTTGAGAATCTGTTGGGTCTTTAAGTTTTTCTTCTTCAGGGACAGTTTTGACAGATCACATTTATAACATATTGCTGATGCTAACAGCTGTCTCTGCGTAAAATGCCCATTTGCTTCTTCTCCAAGGCGTGCTCCAGGTTCTATTTCATCAGGAATAAGGTAGAAAAGTCTAGGAGCTCCCTTATGTTATGTTCTGGTTAAGCTTCTTCTTTATTATAAGTATTGCAAATTGATACTTTCTGCAGAGTGGCCCCATTACACATGATGGCTCTCCTATAAACTGTTAGTCACTCAGTTGTGTTCAACTCTTTGCAAACCCATGGACTGTAGCCCAACAGACTCCTCTGTCCATGGGATTTCCCAGGCAAGAATAGTAGAAAGTGAAAGTTTACAGTCCATGGAATTCTCCAGGCCAGAATAGTGGAGAGGGTTGCTACTTCCTTCTCCAGGGGACCTTCACAACCCAGGGATTGAACTGGGTCTCCTGCATTGCAGGCAGATTCTTTACCATCTGAGCCAACAGGGAAACCAATAGGCTGTGTATTTTCTACAGTTATGGAAAGCTATGCTTTTCTTTTCTCATCCTCAGTGAAGTTCAGTTCAGTTCACTCAGCCATGTCCAACTCCTTACAACCCCATGGACTGCAACATGCCAAACTTCCCTTTCCAACACCAGCTCCTAGAGATTGCTCAAACTCATGTCTATTGAGTCAGTGATGCCATCCAACTGTCTCATTCTCTATCATTCCCTTCTCCTGCCTTCAATCTTTCCCAGCTTCAGAGTCTTTTCCAATGAGTCAGGTCTTTGCATCAGGTGGCCAAAGTATTGGAGTTTCAGCTTCAGCATTAGTCCTTCCAATGAATATTCAGGACTGATTTCCTTTGGGATGGACTGGTTTGATCATCTTGCAGTCCAAGAGACTCTCAAGAATCTTCTCCAACATCACAGTTCAAAAGCATCAGTCTTTGGTGTTCAGCTTTCTTTATAGTCCAACTCTAATATCCATACATGACTATTGGAAAAACCATAGCTTTGACTAGATGGACCTTTGTTTGCAAATAATGTCTCTGCTTTTTAATATGGTATCTAGGTTGGTCATAACTTTTCTTCCAAGGATCAAGTGTCTTTTAATTTCATGGCTGCAGGCACCATCTGCAGTGATTTTTTTTCTCATTCTAAGGAAGCCTAACCATGGCATCAATACAAATATTTTCCAATGTATATTCTCTGATTGGGCTGCTTTGTATATCTGAGTAAGATCCTAAAATGGGCAAATGTTGTTTTAGTGATTACACTTTTATATCGCAGACACCATAGTAGAAAACTGGATATTTCTATCATATTTCATTCAGTTAAGTATCTCATGAATATGATGAGTTACAGGGGTCAAAATAATGGATAAATTGATTGACTAGCTTTATTTCTATTTGAAATATAAATTAATATGTTTAGAAGCAATTCCGTTGCCTTCCACACAATAAATTGTAAAGTGATAGATGTGAACTTGAGCTTAGAGGGGAATGAAATAATATTGTTGTTGTTCAGTCACTCAGTCATGTCCAATTCATTGTGACCTCATATGCTGCATCACTCCAGGCTTCCCTCTCCTTCACTATTTCCCAGAGTTTGTTCAAACTAATGTCCATTGAGTCAGCGATGCCATGCAAACACCTCATCCACTCTTAACCCTTTTTCCTCCTGTCCTCAATTGTTCCCAGCATCAGGATCTTTTCCAACAAGCCAACTCTTACCATCAGGTGGCCGAAGTATTAGTGCTTCAGTTTCAGCATCAATCCTTCCAGTGAATAGACAGGGTTAATTTCATTTAGGGTTGACTGGCTTGATCTCATGCAGTCCAAGGGACTCTCAAGAGTCTTCTTCAGCACCACAGTTCAAAAGCATCAATTCACTGGTGCTCAGTCTTTTTTATGGTCCAACTCTCACATCCATACATGACTACTGGAAAACCTATAGCTTTGACTATATGGTCCTTGTTGGCAAAGTGATGTCTCTTCTTTTTAATACACTATCTAGGTTTGCCATAGCTTTTCTTCCAAGGATCAAATGTCTTGTAATTTCATGGCTGCAGTCACTGTCCACAATGATTTTGGAGCCCACGGAAACAATCTGTTATTGTTTCCATTTTACCCCATCTATTTGCCATGAAGTGATGGGATGCCATGAAGTGATTTCTTGAGAAATCTGTATGCAGATCAAGAAGCAACAGTTAGAACTGGACATGGAACAGACTGGTTCCAAATAGGAAAAGGAGTGTGTCAAGGTTGTATATTATCATCCTGCTTATTTAACTTATATGCAGGGTACATCATGAGGAATGCTGGGCTTGATGAAGCACAAGCTGGAATCAAGACTGCCAGGAGAAATATCAATAACCTCAGATATGCAAATAACACCACCCTTAAGGCAGTGAAAGTGAAAAAGAAGAGTGAAAAATTTGGCTAAAACTCAGCATTCTGCAAACTAAGATCGTGGCATCTGGCCCCATCACTTCATGGCAAATAGATGGGGAAACAATGCAAACAGTGACATTTATTTTTGGGGGCTCCAAAATCACTGCAGATGGTGGCTGCAGCCATTAAATTAAAAAAAAAAAAATGTTTGCTCCTTTGAAGAAAAGCTGTGACCAACTTAGACAGCATATTAAAAAGCAGAGACATTAGTTTGCCAACAAAGGTTTGTCTAGTCAAAGCTATGGTTTTTCCAGGGGTCGTGTATGGATGTGAGAGTTGGACTATAAAGAAAGCTGAGCACCGAAGAATTGATGCTTTTGAACTGCGGTGTTGCAGAAGACTCTTGAGAGTCTCTTGGACTTCAGGGAGACCCAATCAGTCCATCCTAAAGGAAATCAGTCCTGAATATTTATTAGAACTGATGTTGACACTGAAACAGCAATACTTTGGCCACCTGATCTGAAGAACTGACTCTTTGGAAAAGATCCTGATGCTGAGAAAGATTGAAGGCAGGAGAAGAAAGGGATGATAGAAGATGAGATCTTTGGATGGCATTCCTGACTGGATGTACATCAGTCAGTTCAGTCCAGTCGCTCAGTCTGTCCAGCTATTTGTGACCCCGTGGACTGCACCTTCCTGATGAAGGTAAAAGTGAAAGACTGGCTTAAAATTCAGCATTCAGAAAAATGAAGATCATGGCACCTGGTTCCATCAGTTCAGTTCAGTTCAGTTCAGTCAATCAATCATGTCAGAATCTTTGCAACCCCATGAACTGCATCATGCCAGGAATCCCTGTCCATCACCGACTCCCTGAGTTTACTCAAACTTATGTCCATTGAGTCAGTGATGCCATCTCATCATCTGTTGTCCCCTTCTCCTCCTGCTTTCAATCTTTCCCAGCATCAGGGTCTTTCAAATGAGTCAGCTCTTAGCATCAGGTGGCCAAAGTATTCAAGTTTCAGCTTCAACATCAGTCCTTCCAATGAACATTCAGGACTGATTTCCTTTAGGATGGACTGGTTGGATCTCCTTGTTGTCCAAGGGACTCTCAAGAGTCTTATCCAATACCACAGTTCAAAAGCAACAATTCTTCAGTGCTCAGCTTTCTCACTTCCATACATGACTACTGGAAAAACGATAACCTTGATCAGATGGACCTTTGTTGGCAAAGTAATATCTATGCTTTTTAATATGCTATCTAGGTTGGTCATAACTTTTCTTCCAAGGAATAAGCATCTTTTTATTTCATGGCCGCAGTCACCATCTGTAGTGATTTTGGAGCCCCCAATTTTTTTTTTTAATAAATGGAAATGAGTTTGAGTAAACTCTGGGAGTTGTTGATGGGCAGGGATTCCTGGCATGATGCAGTTCATGGGGTTGCAAAGATTCTGACATGATTGATTGACTGAAATGAACTGAACTGAACTGAACTGAACTGATGGAACCAGATGCCATGATCTTCATTTTTTTGAATGCTGAATTTTAAGCCAGTCTTTCAACTTTCACCTTCATCGAGGAGCTTGTTAGTTCCTCTTTGCTATCTGCCATTATGATGGTGTCATCTGCATATCTGTGGTTCTTGACATTTCTCCCAGGAATCTTGATTCCAGCTTGTGCTTCATCCAGTCTGGCATTTCTCATGATGTATTCTGCATATAAATTAAATAAGCAGGTGACAATATAGAGCATTGATTTATTCCTTTCCCAATTTTGAATCAGTCCATTTTTCAATGTTGGGCTTTCCTGGTGGATCAGATGGTAGAGAATTGACTTGCAATGCAGGAACCCTGGGTTCGATTCCTGGGTTGGGAAGATCCCTTGGAGAAAGGCATGGCAACCCACACAAGTATTCTTGCCTTGAGAATCTCCACCCACACAAGTATTCTTGGCTTGAGAACCTCCATCGACAGAGGACAGTCCATGGGTTCCCAAAGAGTCAGACATGACCGAGCAGCTAAGCTCAGCACGCAGCAACCAGCACACATCTTTCCATGTTAGGTTATGACTGTTATGACTGTTAGGTTATGCTTCTTGATGTGCATACAGATTTCTCAGAAGGCAGGTAAGGTGATCTGGTATTCCCATATCTGTATTAACTGTACACAGTTTGTTGTGATCCACACAATCAGAGCTTTAGCATAGTCAATGAAGCAGTAGATGTTTTTCTGAAATTCCCTTGCTTTTTCTAAGATCCAATGGGTGTTGGAAATTTGACCTGTGATTCTTCTGCTTTTTCTAAATCCAGCTTGTACATCTGGAAGTTATCGGTTCATGTAGTGCTGAAGCCTAATGACAGATTTTGAGCATTATCTTGATAGGGTGTGAGATGAATGCAGTTATACAGTAGTTTGAAGATTCTTCGGCATTGTCCTTCTTTGGAACTGGAATGAAAACTAACCTTTTCCAGTCTTGTGGGCACTTCTGAGTAGTTCTAAATTTGGTGGTATTTTGAGTGCAGCACTTTAACAGCATCATCTTTTAGGATTTGAAATAGCTCAGCTGGAATTCCATCACCTCTACTAACTTTGTTCATTGTGATGCTGAGAGAGTTAATTTCTAGGTATGATGATAAGAAGTTCAGGGTATCAGAGGAGAGGAGTAGGGTCTGGGGTTCTCAAGGAAGAGAAAAGGACAGCAAGGTTTTTTGTTTGTTTGTTTGTTTTTGTTTTTTCCTTTAAGCCCAAAGCTGATGATTGCACAGCAAAATAACTCATCTTGCTCAAGGATATGTTTTCCCTTAAACTCTGTACCAAAGATTATATGACAACTATGTATCCTGTTTGAGGACATGTTTCTCCTTCTTGAGAACCTTCTGACTAATCCTGTCATCTTAAAATGTGTATTATGGAAGTGGGTCTGCTAAGATCTTTCTATTGTTAGTCCTAATTTAATTTAAAATATAAATTGTGGGAGTGGATCTGTTAAGACCTTTACAATCTTGATATATTCTTTTGATTTACTGCTCCTGCTGCTGCTAAGTTGCTTCAGTCAGGTCCGACTCTGTGCGACCTCATAGATGGCAGCCCACCAGGCTCCCCCATCCCTGGGATTCTCCAGGCAAGAACACTGGAGTGGGTTGTTGCCATTTCCTTTTCCAATGCAGGAAAGTGAAAAGTGAAAGTGAAGTCTCTCAGTCGTGTCCGACTCTTAGCGACCCCATGGACTGCAGCCCACCAGGCTCCTCCGTCCATGGGATTTTCCAGACGAGAGTACTGGAGTAGGGTGACATTGCCTTCTCCATGATTTACGGTAATAACAAATTTAAAAAGTAAAGAGCTTCCTTGCTAAGACTAGCAAAGGGGGCATTCCCTGTCCCCCTACTTATGGCTATGTCAGAAGTTTTCTCTGTCCCATTTTACACTTTAATAAAATTCTGCTACACAAAAGCGCTTGAGCGATCAAGCCTGGTCCATGGTTCCAAAGCTAAATCTTCTTTGGATATCATGAATCTGACATTGTTCACCTTAACTTCTTAATAGTCCAGCTGGAATTCCATCACTTCACTAACTGTTCATTGTGATGCTTGCTAAGGCCCACTTGACTTTATACTCCAGGATGTCTTCCTCTAGATGTCTGATAACACCATCACGGTTATCCAGGTCATTAATACTTTATTTGTACAGTTCTTCTGTGTTTTCCTGCCACTTAATCTCTTCTGCTTCTGTTAGGTCCCTAACACTTATGTCCTTTATTGTGCCTTTCTTTGAATGAAACATTCCCTAGGCATCCCTAATCATCTAAAATAAATCTCTAGTCTTTCCCATTCTATAGTTTTCCTCTTTTTCTTTACATTGTCCGTTTAAGAAGCCATTCCTGTCTCTCTTTGGTATTCTTTGCAACTCTTCAGTCAGTTGATTATATCTTTCCGTTTCCTCTTTCCCTTTGCTTCTCTTTTCTCAGCTACTTATAACGCTCCTATTTGTAATGGATGTAATAGCAAACATTTTGCCTTGTTGCATTTCTTTTTCTTAGAGATGGTTTTGGTCACCACCTCCTATAAAATGTCATAAATCTTCATCCATAGTTCTTCAGGCACTCTATCTATTAGAGCTAATTTTTTGAATATATTTGTCACTTCCACTGTATAATCATAAGGGATTTGATTTAGGTCATACCTGAATGGCCTAGTGTCTTTCCCTACTTTCTTCAATTTAAGTCTGAATTTTGAAATAAGAAACTCATAATTAGTAATTTATGAGAAATCATTATTATCTGTTATGATAATCCTTACATCTTAACAATAATGTTTCCACAGTCCTGGAGTCTTTTGATTTACCAGTATACCAAAGGTTTTCACCTATGTCACCTTATTTCCAATAACCAACAAAAAAAAAAAAAAAAAAAGGAAAAAAGAAACCATGGTCAAGTACAAATAATTTCAAAAAACTAACCATTTTTTTCTTCAAAATCTAGTTACTTAACAATTTGGTAAAATAAGTTGAAACAGTGAGCTAACCTACAGCATTTAAAGTGTCAATTTTAAATGAGTTTTTTTTTTAATTTTCCAATTTTTAGGAAGAAATTAAATAATCATGGTAATTAACAACATTGCAAAGCTAAAATGACTGCAGATTTAGATATATGTAGGTAAAGGATGTATTCTAAGCAAAAGCATCAGTTTGAAAGGCAACAACTGCAGTCACAGGTGTGTCCCCTTCTTGTTTTACCAGTTATTTTTGCCATGTAACAGCAATGCATTAATTCAACTTCATCAAATCATGGAGAAAAGGTAAATTTTATCAAACTTTGTTGATTTTTTCTTCAGAAATAAATTTTATCATAAAAGTGATAGAAAATTTACTCTGAATGGAAAACATGGTTGTTAAACTTGGAACACAGAAAGCTTGGGTAAAATATCTTTAGTCTCACCATTTTTCTTCTATTCTTTTCTAGTATCTCTTTTTGCAGATCATGCCTCTGCAAACATAATGAGCAGTGCTGGGTTAGAACAACATGATTAGGCTAACTCCTGATCTAGACACACAAAACTAACAAACAGCTCCTGGCAAATTGGGCAAACCGCATACTTGTCTATTTCTCCTGGTATGGACACAGGGCCCTTACACATCTCTAGGCCTTCCTCCCAGTGACATCACTGGAGCTCTCAGGAACAAGATAAGCATAGCATGCATGCCAACCAAATCAATGGGTAAATACACAGAAATATTGCTCATAGAGTTCTAATTGACTTGATGACACTTAACTCTGACCTCTCAAATGTGCAGAGTCATTGAAAAGAGCCAAATGAAATATATCCATCAGGCTTTATGTCTCCATTAACAGCAGCACCTGAATTGCACCGCAGATTCACCATCATCCTGTATGATGAAGAGCGAAGAGGAGAGATGCCACAGTAAACCAGTGCAGATCATGGAAGTATGGTCACTGAAGGACCCAGGAGAAATTAAAAGGCCTGGTTCTAAAGAGGTCCTATTCTAAAGAGGTCCTGGTTCTAAAGAGGTCCAGTGGACAAGGAAGACAAAGGGACTGATGCTGAGGAATCTCCCCTAGATACAAACTGTCTTATAGCTTGGAATACTCCCTCTATATGCTTCTAGGTTATCTAGCAGTATGCTATTTTTACTTTGTATGTTTGGTTATTATTTTAAATCAGGGACAGTATAATCTCTCTGACCAACCTCAGTGCATAGCAGCCTGGAGCCAAAATGTTTTATTCATGAATGATGTCTTTTTTTTAATAAACTATAAAAATGTGAAACAATAAAAGTGATATATACCTAATAATGAGTGAACCAATAAACCCACCGGGCAACTTTGCTCTGCAAGTGGAAAAAATTGACTTTGTATAACAAATTGCAGAATTATTAATCCTGTTTGAAACCCTTTTTATATCACGCCATTTACTTTAATTCTTACTAGTTTGACCATTATCATATATTATGCATTTTTCTTTGTACTTTTTGGGAGGGAAAGTGGCGACTAACATGTACTCTTGAACTTTCAAGGCCTTGGAGCAAGTTCAGGGGAAGGCCCTGGCCAGCTGGCAAAGGGAGGGGGAGGGAGGCCCCAGGCTGACAAAGATGCTTTCCACATCTTGATTGACAGAAACCTCCAGTTTTCCTCTGGAAGAATGTTTTTTCTCCAGGCAGGGTGAAAGAGAAGCAAACAGAAAGAAGCAGGTGCTTGCCTCCAGTGGCTTCCAGTATGTTTATCACTACATCTGCCAAAGAATATTCTTCTATAATTAAATAAATAAATAGAAATGATATCAAATCCCTGAAATTTTAAAGGAATTCTGAGAAAGAAAGCAACAATGTAGGTGTTGAGACCTATATTAGAAAGTTAGTCCCCTTGCAAAGGATTACCAGGGTTAGCGAGGGGAAAAAGGAACACTGAAAGCATACGATATTGCTACACTTGGAGGGAAGGTTATTAGCAATGCAAATATGAAACTACCTTATCTTGCATTAATAAATTAGGCTGAGAGAAATACGGCATACTCTATGGTTTTATATTAAAAATTTTAAACGTTTTGAGAGACAAAGATCCCATCCATCTATTTTGGAAACCATTCTCAGCTGGAGCCTCAATCATGTACATCCTAGGTCCTAGTTTTTATCAAATACATGCTATAGTGAGCAATTCTGGACTCACCATCCCACATGGAGGAAAAACAGGGAATGATATTGGTGTGGGACGTAATGGAGCACAAAATATGTGCTTGTTTCTCAGATTCTGAGGTAAATGAGCTATGGTAGGAGAAAGGGATAATTGGAAGAACATATTTCACTGTTTCCTTTGGGCATTGTCAGCACAGTAACATTGATGGCTACAGTCCTGAGGGGGCTGTCTTCTCACCAGGGCACTGGAGAAATGACATCCCCTTTGATGGGTGTCCCCTTATTAGAAATCACTGTGCATCAGAAAGGCTATATCATACACTTGGAATGGAAGAAGTAAACATAGCAAGATGAGCACAGGTGGGTTCTGTGAGGACTTTCTGGAGCAAAGTCTTGAAATTATTGTGGAACCTACATTGATTTCCATTGTGCTGTAGTTCAAGACACCTGTACTGCATACTGATGCAGGGAATGGGGCCTGAAGGGATAATAAAACTTCTAAAACCATCACTATTTACACAGAGACAGCTCTGAATAAATTTCAGTTCTTCTGACTTGACCAAAGGCTTTCAGTATATTCATCACACTCTAGTTAATATATAAGGACATTAGAAACTATTGACTCATTCAGTCATTGAATAAATATGTATTTACTTATTTATTTAGATTCTATTATGGACTCTGGGAAAACAATGTTTGCATCATACAATTTATGGTCTAATCAACAGCAAAACAACATATATTAAATAATATGTTAAGCATTGAAAAATATAATACTTCAAAATTAAAGCAAGAAAGGAGCTTGAGTATTACAGGAGGACTATTTTTTTAATTAAATTTTTATTTTTACTTTATTTTATTTACAATACTGTATTGGTTTTGCCATACATTGACATGAATCCACCACGGGTGTACATGCATTCCCAAACATGAACCCCCCCTCCCACCTCCCTCCCCACAACATCCCTCTGGGTCATCCCCGTGCACCAGCCCCAAGCATGCTGTATCCTGCATTGGACATAGACTGGTGATTCGATTCTTACATGATAGCATATATGTTTCAATACCATTCTCCCAAATCATCCCACCCTCTCCCTCTTCCTCTGAGTCCGAAAGTCCACTATACACATCTGTGTCTTTTTTGCTGTCTTGTATACAGGGTCATCATTGCCATCTTACTAAATTCCATATATATGTGTTAGTATACTATATTGGTGTTTTTCTTTCTGGCTTACTTCACTCTGTATAATTGGCTCCAGTTTCATCCATCTCATCAGAACTGATTCAAATGTATTCTTTTTAATGGCTGAGTAATACTCCATTGTGTATATGTACCACAGCTTTCTTATCCATTCATCTACTGGTGGACATCCAGGTTGCTTCCATGTCCTGGATATTATAGACAGTGCTGCGATGAACATTGGGGTACATCTGTCTCTTTCAATTCTGGTTTCCTCGGTGTGTATGCCCAGAAGTGGGATTGCTGGGTCATAAGGTAGTTCTATTTGCAATTTTTTAAGGAATTTCCACACTGTTTTCCATAGTGGCTGTACTAGTTTGCATTCCCACCAACAGTGTAGGAGGGTTCCCTTTTCTCCACACCCTCTCCAGCATTTATTGCTTGCAGATTTTTGGATCGCAGCCATTCTGACTGGTGTGAAGTGGTACCTCATTGTGGTTTTGATTTGCATTTCTCTAATAATGAGTGATGTTGAGCATCTTTTCATGTGTTTGTTAGCCATCCGTATGTCTTCTTTGGAGAAATGTCTATTTAGTTCTTTGGCCCATTTTTTAATTGGGTCGTTTATTTTTCTGGAATTGAGTTTCATAAGTTGCTTGTATATTTTTGAGATTAGTTGTTTGTCAGTTGTTTCATTTGCTATTATTTTCTCCTATTCAGAAGGCTGTCTTTTTACCTTGATTATATTTTCCTTTGTTGTGCAGAAGCTTTTAATTTTAATTAGATCCCATTTGTTTATTTTTGCTTTTATTTCCAGAATTCTGGGAGGTGGATCATAGAGGATCCTGCTGTGATTTATGTCTGAGAGTGTTTTGCCTATGTTCTCCTCTAGAAGTTTTATAGTTTCTTGTCTTACATTTAGATCTTTAATCCATTTTGAGTTTATTTTTGTGTGCGGTGTTAGAAAGTGATCTAGTTTCATTCTTTTACAAGTGGTTGACCAGTTTTCCCAGCACCACTTGTTAAAGAGATTGTCTTTACTCTATTGTATATTCTTGCCTCCTTTGTCAAAGATAAGGTGTCCATATGTGTGTGGATTTATCTCTGGGCTTTCTATTTTGTTCCATTGATCTATATTTCTGTCTTTATGCCAGTACCATACTGTCTTGATGACTGTGGCTTTGTAGTAGAGCCTGAAGTCAGGCAAGTTGATTCCTCCAGTTTCATTCTTCTTTCTCAAGATTGCTTTGGCTATGGAGAATCTTTGATTGTGGGGTAAAAAATCACCAGAGACATGAAAACAGTGAGAGCATAAAACCAGCAATTTTTTGGAGACAAGTCTGCTAGCCAGAGGGAAGAGCACCATAGTGAAACAGAATGGAGCTGAATTTACTTGAGACTCAATTGGCTTGGAAACTGGTATGGTTCTGCTGAGACATCGCGCAGAGGATAAGGAGAGAAAGTTGGAGAAAGCACAGGGCCAGAGCTTGATGAGCCTTGAAGGCAACTATTCAGTATTTGAACTTTATAGAAAGAGTTATAGAAAACCATGGCAACTTAGGGTCAGGGCATTAAAATGATCTGATAAAGGCTTTAAAAGAATTACTTGAGCGTCTCCTAACTTGAGTGTCAGGAGGCGAAGAATAAAAGTGAGGAGACCTGTTAGAAAGGTAGTTTAGTTGTGCAGTAGAAAGAGAAAGAGATGATGGTGACTTGCATTAGAAGCAGCTATGTAATTGATGAGAAATGACTAGATTCAGAAGGTGTAATGGGAAAAATGAGCCTACATTATTTGTTTACCACATCGAGGTGGGAAGCGGTATAAGTGGTGAAGTTCACTTAAGCTACATTGAATGGTAATACCATTTATTGAGCTAAAGATAAACATGTTGGGGATCTAGAGAATATAGATTTTATCTTACATATGCTATGCTTCTGATTTCTGGAGACATCTAAGTAGATGACTTGCCCATGTATGAAAGAGCTGATTTTCATACATGGATAATAATAGATATTTCAGTAATATTTTATGTTATTGGCAGGATAATAAATTCAAATAAAGACTATCCATACAAAATATTTTCTTTAACAGACTACTCTAGTTACTTCACTAAATAGAATTCTCTATATCTGTAGTAAACTAGAGTGTTTTATCTTCTTTCTTCCTTTCTGTTTTGGAAGGTAGAACCAAGAAAGATGGAAAGAAACATGTTCAATAATGTGCTGTAACCTCTGCACACAATTCCCAGGAGACTGTCATTATAAAAGTATGTAAAACACAATGTTATACATAGTACCACAAATGTCAGTGGAACTAGAAAAAAAAATGTTTCATAGACTTTCAAGTTGCACAAGTACATTGTGGCTGATTAGACTGATGACAAATTCTGTGGACATGATCATCTATTTGCTGTGACATCACAGGTCTTTCAATGTCACTTAATTCCCACCTCCCATTCTCAGATAAATTTTTTACTTCCACTCATTTCTTCTGGGGTTTTATCATGTTCCTTCATTTGGAACGTATTCCCCTGTCACCTTCTTCTGCCTAAATTTCTGTTTTATTTTTATGTATTTGGTAGGTTGGGTATGCTTTGCAGCTTTGGAGAAATGGTCTTATTTTAAAATGTTTTCTAGGTGTCCTAGCAGCCCAGTCCTCCTAAATGCTCCAGCAGTGCCCCTTATGTGGACTGTTTCTGTTGTGACAAACTGATTAAGGTGAGCAGTCTGGTAGGTGTGACTGACTCCCATTCTGGTTGGTTCTTAGGGACCAATTTAGATGAAGGTTTCTGGCTGCTGGAGGGCAAGGTTAGGGCATGGGGCAGTGGGGTGCAGAGCCCCTGGGGTCCTAGAGCTCATGTTGGCCCACTGGTGAGCGATACCAGGTCCTAAGGTATTTGGCTGCAGGATCCAGTGTTCCTAGAGCTGCTGCCTACCCACTGGAGGGAAAGGGTAAGGTCCAGAGTGCTCCAGGTCCCTTTCTGGCCCAGTGTGGACAGAGCTCTGTCCCAGAATGTCTGGATGCAAAGCCCCAAGGGCCCCACTGTTGATGTCAGCTCTCTGGTGGGTGATGGTGTTTAGTCGCTCAGTCACGTACAACTCTTTTCAACTCCCTGGGACCTTAGCCTACCAGGCTCTGCTGTCCAAGGGATTTTTCAAGTGAGAATACTGGAGTAGGTTGCCATCTCTTCCTCCAGGGGATCTTCCTAACCTGAAAGGATCCCAGGGCTAGTGCCAGCAATGAATGTGAAACCATGTCTTGGGCCTTCTTGTATACAGGGCTGGGTCTGAGGATGCCTTTGGGTTCAAGGGGTCTTAAGGTGGCCAGTGATCTTAAGACTGCTGGTGGTAGGGCCTGTATCCTTTCTTGGTCTTAGGAGGCCTAATACCTGTACCTATAGGCTGGTGGGTGGGGCTGGGTCTCAGTACTAATAAGCCAGAGGGAGGATCCCACACCGATGCTCACCAGCACCCATGTCCATATGGTGAAACAAGCTCCCAAAATTGTTCTATCAGTGTCTCTGTCCCTAAGGTGAGCTCCAGTTGACTCTTGCCTCTCTGGGAGACTCTCTCAAAAGAAAGATCTAAACAAGGCTCCTTTCAAATGACTGTTTCTGTTCTAGATTCTGAAGTGTGTAAGATTTCTGTGTGCTCTTTAAGAGTGGAGTCTATTTATTCAGAGCCTTCTGGCTCTCCTAAAAGCAATACTCACTGGCATTCAAAGACAAGTCTGGAGGCTTGTCTTTCTGAATCAGTACTACTGGGCTGGGGGGCTCAGAATGCTTGTTTCTTCAAGAGAAATTCTACAACTGTAGTTACCCAGACATTTTTGGGTTGCCCATTCAGGGATGAAATTAAAAGACACTTACTCCTTGGAAGAAAAGTTATGAACAACCTAGATAGCATATTCAAAAGCAGAGACATTACTTTGCCAACAAAAGTCCGTCTAGTTAAGGCTATGGTTTTTCCACTGGTCATGTATGGCTGTGAGAGTTGGACTGTGAAGAAAGCTGAGCGCCAAAGAATTGATGCTTTTAAACTGTGGTGTTGGAGAAGACTCTTGAGAGTCCCTTGGGCTGCAAGGAGATCCAACCAGTCCATTCTAAAGGAGATCAGCCCTGGGTGTTCTTTGGAAGGAATGACGCTAAAGCTGAAACTCCAGTACTTTGGCCACCTCATGCGAAGAGTTGACTCATTGGAAAAAACTGATGCTGGGAGGGATTGGGGGCAGGAGCAGAAGGGGACGACAGAGGATGAGATGGCTGGATGGCATCACTGACTCGATGGATGTGAGTTTGAGTGAACTCCGGGAGATGGTGATGGACAGGGAGGCGTGGTGTGCTGCGATTCATGGGGTCACAAAGAGTTGGACACGACTGAGCAAATGAACTGAACTGAACTGAACTGAACTCAAGGATATGGGTCTTGGCCATACCCTATCTCTTCCTACTCTTCCCATTTGTTATTTCTTTATATCTTTCATTATGAAGATCTTTCTGTTAGTCTTCTGCTATTTCTCTTCAACAGTTTCTCTGTAAAAGTCAAAGTGTTAATTGCTCAGTTGTGTGAGACTCTGCAACCCCATGGACTGTAGCCCACCAGGCTTCTTTGTCCATGGGATTCTCCAGGCAAGAATACTGGAGTGGGTTGTCATTTCCTTCTCCAGGGGTTCTTCCTGACCCAGGGATTGAACAGAGTTTGGCTCTCCCTTATTGCAAGCAGATTCTTTACCATCTGAACTACCAGGGAAGCCTAGTGTCTGTGTAAATAGTTGTGACTTATGTATGCCTGTGGCAGGAGGTAACTTCAGAGTCTTCCTATTCAACCACCTTGGCTATTCTCCCTATGATCTTCCTTTTGTAGTTTTATGGAGGAAAAAATTCTTAGCACCATTAATAGAAAGAATTTTGAAAATGCAAAGTGAACCTATTCATATAATAAGTAACATGAACTTAATTAAAAAATGTTGAAAATAAGTACATATAGAAATAGTTTAGATAAATTAGTTGATTTAACCAATATTATAAATAAAAAATGAAAGCATGTACCAAGTGTCTTGGATTTGTTCCTAAGATGTGAGAATAATTTCAAATAAAATTTAATATCAGGCCTTTCAATATATAAAATTCTTCTCTGAATGGGGATTGGATTTGAAATTTTTTGTCATTTTTCCTGTTATTATGTAGCACAGGGTAGCAATTAATTCTTGTGATTTTCATACCAAATAATTAGCATATTTCTTAAGCCTTTTGCTTTCTGAAATATCCATCCCCTAGCCACAAGTTATTGTGTCCTCACCCAATTGTCATCTCTAGGTGAAAGTAAAAGAGATATTATTCAACTTTAATGTTTTTGTATCTCTTGTAATCTAATATTATTTATGATGCAAGGTTAGTCTGGCTTCTCAGAATGTATTTTCTAGGAAAGATGCTACAGCAAATATAACTATGATGTACACAGCCTAGAAGACAGAGATTTACTCATTTTACTTTGAAATATTCATTTTCAGATTTGGGTGATAGAAGCCCAAACACTTTCATTTTAATAACTGCTTTGAAAAGGTATTTGTTAAACGTTTATAGAGATACAGAGTTGAGGAGGGCCTTCACTTTCACGAGCTGCCAAAGATTTAAGGGCCTGAATCTATCCCTCCACAGGTTTCATTCTGTCATCCAATGGTCTTGTCTATCCCACTTTGGCCATAATCCAGATATCCTGAGACAGGGACAAAGCTGAACAATTTAAAGCAATGATCTTGCTCCTGGACAGATGTGGTTCAACACCTTATACCAGCAGCTAAAGTGATTTATATATTTTCTCTGAATAGAATAGACAGTTGGCAAAATCACATGCATATTAATCTTGCATGGCACACACACATATCTTATCATGTGCAAGAGATATTTTTTAAAAATCTTTGGTGCACCAAGCAAAGAATCATCCTACTGTATTCTTTAAGGCCTGCTGAGAAGTACTGAGTGATATATTAGATTTCTGAAGTTGTCAAGGGTGGGTAGGTACAAAGAGCTTATCCTGGTAGAAGGAAGAGGATATAATGCTCTATTGTTGCAGAAAAAGCAAAATGCTTTATGCTTCTCAAAGTTCCTAAGGGGATCACCATTAAACCCTGGAAATTATTTTTTATCTACATCATGAGAGGGGAGTTAGGGCAGAATGGTGTTTAATGCTTTTCCTTTCAGGAAAGTTTGTAGCATTTCAAAGCCTTTGGTGTCTCCAGTTTAAACTAAATCAGTACAGTCATAAAAGTGTACCTCCTCCTCCACAAACCTTCTCACTGACTGTTTTAAAACCTACTGCAGTGTATAACTAGAGAATTTAAGACATTTTATGTGTTTGGACAACGAACTTGAATGCAAAGCTTTACAAGGCTAGAAAGGTACATGAATTAATAACTTTATAATTTTATCAACTTGGTAAGAAAGGTAAAGATATGAACCAAGGTGAGAAAATGCATGACTGGCATTTAAATCCCTGATTTGGGATGTCCCTCTGACATGCAAATAAAGTACAGATGTAACTCACAGGGAAAATAATATTTTGGTGTTATTTATGGATTAATTTCAAAACAAACTTTCTGAAACACTTTCTTCTGTTTAAACCACATTTTTTACACTCTGTTACTTCACACCAATGGAGATATGCTTAATGGAATAGTGAAATATAGTATTTTCCTTTTAGTTGGGAAATATTTCCAACAACTCTGAAACACAGGATTTTGCTGGAGAGAGGCTGGTCTGCTTTCTGTTTGCCCTTCTGACAAACTGCCCTCCTGTCCATTTAGATGTGCCTACCCTTCTCTTCCCTTGTCCTCCCATGAAATACTTGCTGAACACGTGAACACATGTCACACCCCAGTTCCCACACCTTTCTTCATATCAGTTCCCCTCCACAGAGTTCCCTTCTCCCTGAAATTAACTCAACCTTCGCCTCTATCTGAGGTTTTCTTGTTATTATTGTTCAGTTGGCCAGTCGTGTCTGACTCTTTGCGACCCCACGGACTGCAGCACGCCTGGCCTTCTTGTCCCTTGCCATATTCAGAAGTTTGCACAAGTTCATGTCCACTGAGATCTTCTTAATAGTAATCAAAGATACACACATCCAATATCTACTGGCTACCTTCTATATTTATACTATGTGTCTATTTGCAATGTAGCTATTACAACACAAGATCTCAAATTATATATGCATTATGTATATATTATGTATATGTGGACTTCCCTGGTGGCTCAGATGGTAAAGTGTCTGCCCGCAATGAGGGATACCTGGGTTAGATCCCTGGGTCGGGAAGATCCCATGGAGTAGGAAATGGCAACCCACTCCAGTACTCTTGCCAGGAAAATTCTATGAACTGAGGAGCCTGATGGGGTCGCAGTCCATAGGGTCGCAGTCCATGGGGTCGCAAAAAGTCGGACATGACTGAGTGCCTTCACTATGTATATACATTATCTATATATTATATACATTATTATTTTTATATCTCCAAGCCAGGCTTCAGCAATATGTGAACCGTGAACTTCCTGATGTTCAAGCTGGTTTTAGAAAAGGCAGAGGAACCAGAGATCAAATTGCCAACATCCCCTGGATCATCAAAAAAGCAAGAGTATTCCAGAAAAACATCTATTTCTGCCTTATTGACTATGCCAAAGCCTTTGACTGTGTGGATCACAATAAACTGTGGAAAATTCTGAAAGAGATGGGAATACCAGACCACCTGACCTGCCTCTTCAGAAATCTGTATGCAGGTCAGGAACCAACAGTTAGAACTAGACATGGAACAACAGACTGGTTCCAAATAGGCAAAGGAGTGTGTCAAGGCTGTATACTGTCACCCTGCTTATTTAACTTATAGGCAGAGTACATCATGAAAAACAATGGACTGGAAGAAACACAAACTGGAATCATGATTGCTGGGAGAAATATCAATAACCTCAGATATGCAGATGACACCACCCTTATGGCAGAAAGTGAAGAGGAACTAAAAAAACCTCTTTATGAAAGTGAAAGAGGAGAGCGAAAAATTTGGCTTAAAGCTCAAAATTCAGAAAACTAAGATCATGGCATCTGGTCCCATCACTTCATGGGAAATAAATGGGGAAACAGTGGAAACAGTGTCAGACTTTATTTTGGGGGGCTCCAAAATTACTGCAGATGGTGACTGCAGCCATGAAATTAAAAGACGCTTACTCCTTGGAAGAAAAGTTATGACCAACCTAGATAGCATATTCAAAAGCAGAGACATTACTTTCCCGACTAAGGTCTGCCTAGTCAAGGCTATGGTTTTTCCTGTGATCATGTATGGATGTGAGAGTTGGACTGTGAAGAAGGCTGAGCACCGAAGAATTGATGCTTTTGAACTGTACTGTTGGAGAAGCCTCTTGAGAGTCCCTTGGACTGCAAGGAGATCCAACCAGTCCATTCTGAAGGAAACCAACCCTGAGATTTCTTTGGAAGGAATGATGCTGAAGCTGAAACTTCAGTACTTTGGCCACCTCATGCAAAGAGTTGACTCATTGGAAAAGACTCTGATGCTGGGAGGGATTGGGGGCAGGAGGAGAAGGGGATGACAGAGGATGAGATGGCTGGATGGCATTATGGACTCGATGGATGTGAGTCTGCGTGAACTCTGGGAGATGGTGATGAACAGGGAGGCCTGGCATGCTGCTATTCATGGGGTCGCAAAAAGTCAGACACGACTGAGTGACTGAACTGAACTGAACTGAACTGATTATTATTATATACTCTATATGATTATATAACTAGATAATTGTATATATGTACTAGAGATATGGTGCTGGAGAAGACTTCTGAACGTCCTTTAGACAGCAAGGAGATCAAACCAGCCAATCTTAAAGGAAATCAACCCTGAATACTCATTGGAAGGAATGACACTGAAACTCCAGTATTTGGGTCATCTGATGTGAACAGCTGACTTAGTGGAAAAGTCCCTGATGCTGGGAAAGATTGAGGGCAAAAGAGAAGAAGGTGTCAGAAAATAAGATGGCTCAATGGCATCGCTGATGCAATAGACATGAACTTGGACAAACTTTGGGAGATGGTGAGAGACAGAGAGATCTGACCTGCTGCAGTCCATGGGGTCCCAAAGAGTCAGACATAACTAGAGCATGTATGCATACATACATACATTAATATATATACACACATATATAATACAGAAAGATTAGGAGAAAAAGAGAAGAGAAAATTTTGTTGTTTATGTTCTTCATAGCAATAAGCCTGAACAGTATAATGCTATACAATCAAGGACTCTGTTTCCAAGGCAAGGAAGCAAGGATCAGGGACATTAATTTACTTAGATGATGCAGAAAATGAAATAAAATCTAAAAAACACATACTGACATACACACAAGCAAGCCACATTTTTCTTGTATATGTTTTTAGAAAATGGAAATGGGAAAAAGTACTCAAGCAAATTGTGTTTAAATTGTGTTATTAATGTATAGTTTCTAATATTCAAAGGCTAGAATCTTAGGTATGCTGGTCATCACCACCAAAGCACAATGGCAGGAAGAGTTACTGAGAAGGGGGAAACAATGTGGTTTTAGATGTGAGCCTCAGTTTACATCTCGCCCAACTAAAGTTATAAAATGTCAGAAAAGGTGTGTGTGCTGATATTCGTAAGTCAGCTAGTTGATATAATTTTCTCATCATTGCATCACATGGGATCCTAGATCAACAATGCTTCTTGTGTCATAATATCCATAACATGGGGAACATGAAGCTAGCAAATGCGCTTCTGCCATTTTCACCATGCACTGAACTATGAGTGTGATTGTGTGTGTGTACATGGGGCGAGGGATCAAACATGATTTTAAAATCTTTATTTACACAAACTTGAATTTACCCTAAGCTAAACAAAGGAAACTTTATTGGGCATCATTTTGTATTGTTAATCTTACTGACAAGAAAAGGAGCTATGCAAAATTGAAACAATCCTGGGGAAAATATGGTGCTTGAAAATTATCAGACTGCTCTGTGGCCTGAAGCAGAGCAAGACAATCTAAGCAGGGCTTTTGTCAGATGATATCTTCCCCTCCATAGAACATGTTATTTAGTTCAATTTTTGAAGCAAATCATGGAGAAATTGTCAAGCATGCCATTTGCCTTCATCTTGTAATAGTGTTAGATGATTTTGAGCTCAGATGGCTTCTATTCACATGCCTTGGTCACCACCATGGATGTCCTACCAGAAAATATCTATTTCCTTTTGAAAAAGATGCTTTGGGGAAGGTTATATTGGTGATGGAATTCTACTGGAACTGTCTAAGAAAAGTATTTCTTTTTATCGATTTCTCTGCAGGCAGGAGTTTTGCAGATAGCTGTAAACATTGAGGAACAGTTTAGGAATTACTCTTTAAAGGATCTTACTGGTGCTCCTTGATACAGATTGCCCCTCCTTTTGCAAAGTGAGATTTGAGAACCTTTACTTCTTTTGCTAATAGTTACCTTAGTTTTGTATATCTTGGATTTACCAAAACCAGATTCATCAAAATTTGTTTTCATCAAGGGTAAAGTTGGCATCAGTTAATTGTCTGAGGTGATATATCGGTTTGTATGTCAAAGATCATGTGAAAATGTTAATGTTTTTTACTCAGGCAAGTTTAAAAGTAATTGAAGTTCACTTATCAATTAATGTAATTGCATCTAGTCTTTTATTTCATAATTTTTGTATTTCTTTTTTTCAAAAATCTCTATGTCTTAATAACATAAGAGGATATATGTACAAATTAAAGCTTAAAATGACAGTATTTTTGGCAGAAAGTAAAATAAATATTTGAGTTCATATTCATATATTATAAATGCTGGTATGCATTCATATTTTTTAATAAATTAATAAATGAGAAAGAAAAGGCAGCTTTCCTCTACAGCAGAATTTCATTAAAAAACAAATAGTGAATCACCATAAGACAAGCATCATAGTAAAATTTGTCACAGATAATTTCCAATAAATTATTTTAAAATTAGTGGGTTAACATTTAAAATGAAAAAGTATACACATTATCAAAGTAACTTTCCCAATGTATTTATAAACTATAGTGACAAAGATGGTAAATTTATAGAAAAGAAACCAGAAGACATCACTTTAATCATATGATCACAGTTAACATCCCAAGGAGTAAGGCATAAATCATGATCTCCTTTATATGATATATTGAGAAGGACACAACATAATTCCTAGGATATTGCTGCTGAAAATGCATTATCTCATCCCAATTAGGATAAAATATCAAATAAATTCAATTTGAGAAACATCAACAAAATAAGACAAAGAAAGGCTGTTGAACCTTAAAGATTGAGTACATTAAGGGAAAATATTGGTAAATGTGATGTAGGATCCTGAATAGACTCTTGAAATAGAAAAAGGGCAGTAGAAGAAAAACTGGTAAAATTCAATAATGTATGTAGTATAGTTAATTGCATTGTAGCAATTCTTATTTTCCAAATTTGAAAACTGCACTGATTATATAAGATATTCATATTAGAAGAACCTGAGAAGGAATAAATTGGAACTCTCTGTAATCTTTTGCAAATTTTTTTTAAAGATTCAGTATAAGGTAGCCAAAAATGTTCATTTGACTTAAACTGTTAGAGAAAAAAGTTTATAATTGTGTATGTCCGTCTGCATGTGTGTACTATAAACCATCTACCAACAGACAATTTACATCTGTTTCTATTTTACTAGGGAAATGTTCTTATCTTTTAGCATTAAGATTTGTAAACTTGATCCTGAAATTTTTAAAATCACTTCTCTAAGAAATTAAGATAATCAGTTCCTTGTTTGGTTTTATAAAACAACTATTTACATCCTCCAACGCCTCCTCATCTTTTCCTCAGCCCTTAACCTTTTCTCAAGTAATGTCCTCTGCCTCATCTTTTGAATTACTGAACCTAGCCCAAGGTACAAACTATGGGTCAATTTGATTTTATTTTTTAGATTTCTGTGGATATAAGTCTAAAAGAAAAAAAAAAAAAAAAAGCTTTGAGAGAAGACCACATGTATTCAAAAGAAATATTTTTAGTGTCATGAAGCAAGAAAACTCAACTGGTAATCCAACCTAGATTACAGTGTTGGCTCTATCTCTATTTTCCATTCGAGAACGTCTCTTAGGCTTTTCTACTTTATCACTTTCACGCATTGGAGAAGGAAATGGCAACCCACTCCAGTGTTCTTGCCTGGAGAATCCCAGGGACGAGGGAGCCTGGTGGGCTGCCTTCTATGGGGTCGCACAGAGTTGGACACGACTGAAGTGACTTAGCAGCAGCAGCAGCATGCAACTGCCAGCATCTTGTAACTCTGCAAAGCTCTAGTTTCCTGTTTGTTAAGCAGGAGCAGCATTTAACTTGCAACATTATTGTGAATACAACATGAGAAATGAGGGGAAAAGCACAGCGCTTGGCAGTGGTGAGTGATAAGTAACAGTTGTCAACATCTCCATTTAATAGTCTAAAAAAAAGAAAAAACTAAGTCAGAATAAAATTAATAAGGCGGGGACCACTTTCTAATCGGTCTTCAGGTACATTTGGCAATACTTGGCTGACTGTAAGAGGACAAGCAAACAGTATGGTGGTAGTGGGTGAGTTGCTAAGTCTTGTCCGAGTCTTGCGACAACTTGGACTGTAGCCCACCAGGCTCCTCTGTCCATGGGATTCTCCAGGCAAGAATACCAAAATACCAGAGTGGGCTGCCATTTCCTTCTCCAGGAGATCTTCCTGACCCCAGAATCAAACCCAAGTCTCCTTCACTGTTGCCAGAATCTTTACTGACTGAGCTACAAGGGAAGTCTTCATATGGTGATGTATCAAAAAGGAAGAGTGCTCAACATTCGGATGAATACGCTTCTGTGTCCAGTTTCTAGAAAAATTAGGGAGTGAATGGGGTCCACCCCCACTTTTACGTGGTGAAGCTGTCATAGCAATCTTTATGGATGTGGCTACGTGTAGTGTCTTAGTCCCCATTTTAGTCATTTTCACTGCTGGAATCAAGAGATTAACCTTGAGTCAGGCTACTGTGGCCAACATCACTAGGTCATCACTGACCGTGTTGGGTGCCTCCTTAAAGGTTTTATCCTCATAGTCTATCTTGTCTGGTTGAGGGTCACCTGATCCCCTGTTGTACAGTCCAAAATGACAGCAGCTGCCCTACAGCATTTAACATCCTGGAAATGCCACACTCGTTGACTGATATGTACCTTTCCAGCAGTTTTAGACAGCAGTCTTTCTTTGATGTCTATCCCAGTAAACAAAATCTCTCATTTGAAGATTATGAAGAGGCTGTTTAGAAAAAATGTTGTTGAAGGGTAGCTTTGACCTACTAGTGATAACACTGGTGTACATGAATTCTTTAAATTATTTTGCCATGTCTGCATGTGGCAGTGCAGCCTCTAGGGTGTGAGATAAATTACCTGGTGTGTTTTCCAGTCACAAATTCATAGGTACATAACTCACATGGCCCCAAAGGGATAGCTTGGATGGCCACAGCAGCCATAGACTGTGCATTTAGCCAGAGGAGTTCAAGAATTTCTGAGAGTTTTGCTAGTTATTCTCTGCTTAAGAATGCCTTTGGCTCTTTCAACCTTTCTAAAAGATGGTTGTGAGGTGGTACATGGTGGTGGTCATGGTGGTCAGCACAGTGTAGTTTTTGAATAAGAAGAAACACTTAGCAGATTTCTCCTACAATAGTTACTGAATACTGTGTACTTTTATTAATCGGTATAAAAGTCTATCTGCTCCAAGCTGGAATCATAAAGCAGCTTTTTAGCAAAGGTGAGGGCTATAACTTCACTATAACTCCTGCATAGCTTGCATTTGAAGAGCTTACTAAGACATGGATTAAATGATTAAAAAGTCAGGTAAGCCAGAGTTGTAGATCCTGAGGAGAACTGTAAGATTTTCACCGACTAGCTGTCTGACTTTCACATGCTTAGGAAAATCCCTAATACTATCCTAGAACCAAGGTTTAAATTCACTTATGGAGGACATTTGAAGCTAATGAACTGATCTCACTCAGGAATTGGCAGATGAAAGTGGCAGGAAATTTGTGAGGAAATGGTTCAGGGAATAGAGGGAGATGTGGACCTGAAGTGTCAGAAGAGCAGCGGAGTATGAAGTGCACAGGAAGGTGGGGTTCTAATGGGGAAAGCTGTCCTTTCTTTAGTGATTTCAAAATCTTATCTGACTTTGGCCAAAGAATCTTTTAGAGAAGCTAATTTGAGTCAGAATTTCACTTAGAAACTTCAAGGTACCAATTAAAAATTTTCCCACCGGACTGAGTATTTTATTCCCCCTTTTCCTAAGACACCTCTCAAATGAGTAACTTTTGTTACATCAAATGCTCCCCAAAGTGGTATTAGAGACCCAGTTTACTAACATTTGCTAAATGACATTGGCGAAATTCTGCCATTTGGAGAAATAGGCACAAGAGTTCATATTGTAAAAGTACATATGGGAAGATAAGAGTTTCTTCAGAGGCAGAGAAGCTTTAGATTAAGGAGACCCCATGAGATGTGGTCACAGTCAGTAGAAAGTAGTTGTTTGTGCATTTTGTACCTCAAACCTCTGACTTTAAGGTTAGTTACATGTAAACACAAATTTGAATAGTTTCACCACATTCCCACCAATGGAAAAACAAGAATAATCCCTTTGTGTGAGACCAGGCTCTCAGGATGAATAATCAAGATATAGGGGAATCTCATCCAATTTTGTTGGCAACTAAGAGCAAAGTGTGTCGCCCTCAGATTACATAGGTCTGGAGAAAATCACAAACTTCTCAGCCCAGGAAGCTGGATGGAAAAACAGACTTATACCTTGAGGCTTCCCTCCTTATAACTAAACAACATTTAAAACTAATACAAGCAGAGTCAGATCACCAAGTATGTGAACCAAAAAGGGGACTTCCAATAAGTGCAAAAAGCCAGAAATGAACAAATGAACAAAATACCAGAAGAATTCTTAGACAAAGAGGGTGGACCCATTGAAGAAGGCTTACTCCTCTGTGCATTGGAAGAAGCAGCTGCAGCACAAGAGGCCTGGGTAGGATTAGTTCCTGCTCAAGAGCCAAAGTCCATATCATAGGTATATCTGGTGTGTCCAAATGTGGCACTGAGATAACTGTCAAAAAAAAGAAGCTTAGTCAGCAACAAAATTAATGAAGGCTATTTATTTGTAAACTTACTGCTGGGGTCCCTGTCTTCCTTCAATTTTGTTTCAGCAGGGATTCAAAGGTGTTAGAAGAGAGGATACATTCTATATACCAGGAAAGAAGAACTACTGAGATAGTCTCTGATTGTCAAGTGTTCTGTTACACTGGAATTTTTAGAAGTGGGAGATTTTTTTATTGTTCTTAGGAACATGTGATTGTCCTTAGGATCCAAGAGACCAAGCTCTTTGGAGGAAAAGATTTCAAAAGAGGAAAGATTGTTCAGTGTTAGGGCAGAGGGTTTTCTGTGTTTAAACATTTCCTGGAACAAGCAGGGGTTGCTGGAGTTTTTTGCACTGTCATAATAGTCTTTACTGTGGTAGTATCTGTGATGTTGGTGTTTGGCAATTTCCTTCTATCCTATTACTGCAATATTATATGCAGTTTTAGAGGAGAAATGTACATCCAGAATTTTAGCTCTTTCACTGATGAGAATTCGAACAGATTTCTCCTTATTTTGGCTATATGCTTTCTCTATATGATGAATTTGTCATATCCTCTCTAAATTAATGTCTTCCTTTGTTTTCGCTTTCATCTGAGTAGAAGATGATGATACTCTCTTAGGATATCTGATGAGAACTTGTCTGTATCCTAGGAGCTTGATCAGACTTTTCAAACAGCAGTATTACTGAGTACTGAGAGATCCAATGGCCACAGCTATTTGCCTGGATGGCTTCCAGCCCACTTCCAATTAAAACCAACCTGATCATAAATAAGAGACTAAGGTTTGCTAATGTGTTCACTAAATGCTCCATCTTAAAATGATGTACTCTGGAGGCTATATTTCTTGGACGGCATATGCCTTTACTGAATGATGAAGCCCCCAAGTATAGTGTCATACATGATTTATTCATAGTACTATTTTATTATCATAATGCATTTATTATCTACAATAATAAATCTTTTATTTTGTTTTTTCCTGAATAAACTGAAACTTGCTTAAGCCACTTCCTCTCACAAAATTTAACTTAATGCCATCTATACTTGGCAAAGAACCATACATGGGGTAAAAACAGTTTTTTGAATTTTTTGTTACTTTTTCTCCCATACTAATTTTAGATAATTGGCTTCTTCCCCTTATTCAACCTGATAAAACCAGTGACTATCTTTAATATTTTTTTTTCTTTACACTATTCAGCTACAGTATTCTTTTGTTTTCATCTCCATGGTTGAATTCTGTACCTCTATTGTGTCTCTTTGGAAACTAGATTTCTACAACCAAAGTTGAAGCAGAAACTAACCTTGATGGGGTTTCACAGAAGTGAAAAAGGGTATATAGACTTTTTTTTTTCTCATTGAGAATCCCAAATTTTTACTTGCTATTCTGTAAGCTTAAGATTTTATTTCCTTTAAAATACAAAGGCTGAGTAATATTCCATTGTGTATATGTACCACAGCTTTCTTGTCCATTCATCTGCTGATGGACATCTATCTAGGTTGCTTCCATGTCCTGGCTATTATAAACAGTGCTGTGATGAACACTGTGGTACATGTGTCTCTTTCAATTTTTTTTTTTTTTTCGGTGTGTATGCCCAGCAGTGGGATTGCTGTGTCATAAGGCAGTTCTATTTCCAGGTTTTTAAGGAATCTCCACACTCTTCTTCATAGTGACTGTACTAGTTTGCATTTTTGTATTCCCTCCAACAGTGTAAGAGGGTTCCCTTTTCTCACACCCTCTCCAGCATTTATTGCTTGTAGACTTTTGGATCGCAGCCATTCTGACTGGCATGAGATGGTACCTCATTGTGGTTTTGATTTGCATTTCTCTGATAATGAGTGATGTTGAGCATCTTTTCATGTGTTTGTTAGCCATCTGTATGTCTTTGGAGAAATGTTTGTTTAGTTCTTTGGCCCATTTTTGGATTGGGTCATTTATTTTTCTGGAATCAGTTCTGATGAAGTGGATGAAACTGGAGCCTATTATACAGAGTGAAGTAAGGCACAAAGAAGAACACCAATACAGTATACTAATGCAGCATATATATGGAATTTAGAAAGATGGTAATGATAACCCTATATGCAAGACAGCAAACGAGACACAGACATAAAGAACAGTCTTTTGGACTCTGTGGGAGAAGGCAAGTGTGGGGTAATTTGAGAGAACAACATTGAAACATGTGTATTATCATATGTGAAACAGATTGCCAGTCCAGGTTTAATGCATGAGACAGGGTGCTCAGGGCTGGTGCACTGGGATGACCCTGAGGGATGGGATGGGTAGGGAGGTGGGAGAGGGGTTCAGGATGGGGAACAGATGTACACCCATGGCTGATTCATGTCAATGTATGGCAAAAACCACTACAATATTGTAACATAATTAGCCTTCAATTAAAATGAAGAAGTTAAAAAAATAAAAATAATAAAATACAAAGGCTACTTGAAGAAGTAATGGTTTAAAAGAAAGCATAACATTAAAAATAAGGAAGGTTTTGGAAGGAGAGAGCACATTGAAAGGGAAAGTTTGTGAATAGAAAGTAATAACAAAAGGAGAATTTAAAGTCTGGGGCTTCCAGACTTGAATTTCCTTGATATCAAAATGGTTTCAGGGGCTTGACCCACTTCTTTTATTTTAAATTATATCACTTAATTATTGACCAATTGTTCAACAGTTATTTACATCAAACTCTATCCTTTTTCCTTTTTCCTAATTTACTTTTATTGGAAGATAATTTCCTTACAATATTGTGTTGGTTTCTGCCATACATCAACATAAATCAGCCATAGGAATACATATGTATCCTCTCTCGACCCTCCTTCCTACCTCTCACCACATTTCATCTCTTTAGGTTGTCACAGAGCACCAGACTGAGGTCTCTGCACCACACAGCAAATTCCCCGCAGCTATCTATTTTACACATGTTAATATAAATATTTCCATGCTACAATCTCAGTTTGTCCCACCGTGTCTTTCTCCCACTGTGTCCACAAGTCTGTTCTTTATATCTGCATCTCCATTGATTCTTGCAAATAAGTTCATCAGTACCATCTTTCCAGATTCCATATATATCCATTAATATGTGATATTTGCTTTTCTCTTTCTGACTTCACTCAATATACTAGGCTCTAGATTCATCCACCTCATTAGAATGGACTCAAATGCATTCCTTTTTATGGTTAAATAATATCCAATTGTATATAAATATATCACAACTTTTTTATCCTTTCATCTTTTGATGGACTATTGCATGTCCTAGTTACTGTAAATAGTGTTGCAATAAACATTGGGGTACATGTACATTTTTCAATTGCAGTTTCCTCAGGGTATATGTCCAGTAGTGGGATTGTTGGGTCATATAGTAATTCCTAGTTTTTTTAAGGAATGTCCATATTGTTCTCCATAGTTGCTGTACCAATTTACATTTTTCCACCAATAGTGCAAGAGTGTTCCCTTTTCTCCAACCCTCTCCAGCATTTGTTGTTTGTAGATTTTTTGATAATGGCCATTCTGACCGATGTGAGGTAATATCTTATGGTAGTTTTGATTTGCATTTCTCTAATAATGAGTGATATTAAGCACCTTTTCATGTGTTTATTAGCCATCGGTGTGTCTGCTTTGGAGAAATGTCTGTTTAGGTGTTCTGCCCATTTTTTGATTGGATAGTTTGTTTTTTCTGATATTGAGCTCTGTGAGCTGCTTGTATATTTTGGAGATTAATCCTTTGTCAGTTGTTTCATTTGCTATTATTTTATTCGGTAAAATCTCCTTGTATCAGGTTATTTCACTGCTTCATCTCTGCTTTTTGTTTGCCAAATTCATCACTTTAGGGAGAATGCACGTACATTCAGTTTTATTTCTAGGTGGGAACAATAATATCTTATTCACAAAACAGTAATGATTTATGAGTAAAATAGGACAGGTTCCAAACTCCTTACCCTTTACACAAGGTCTTTCAAATTCAGACTTGTAACTTGCCTTCTAAATCCTATTTCAGATTACACTCATTCTAAATTTTCACTTGAACTCACAACACTTGTCACAACAATCTAATCAATGATAGTTCACCTTTATTCCATTTTATGCTATCACATGTTTTAATATCTTCTATTGTTATATATTCAATTTTATCATCTAAGTAAACTATATTAGGATATCACTTTACATGTCTTATCATTCCCAGAATATAATTTGCATGTCACAGATTATCTTTATTTTAATGTGTACATACTACACATTTATCTGTTGGATGAAAAAAATGAATGTGTATATTTATAAATGAGAATAAATGCATTTAATTGTTTTCCAAAATGTCCTCTAACTAAAATTTTAAGTATTCTAATATAGCATTACCTACTTTTCTCTCTGAATTAAAATTTAAAACATTATACATATTTTTTTTTAATTTTTAATTTTTTTAATTTTTTTAATTTTAAAATCTTTAATTCTTACATGCATTCCCAAACATGAACCCCCCTCCCACCTCCCTCCCCATAACATCTCTCTGGGTTTTATTTTTATTTTTTTTAATTTTTATTTTTACTTTATTTTACTTTACAATACTGTATTGGTTTTGCCATACATTGACATGAATCCACCACGGGTGTACATTATAAATGTTGGTAGGGCAATAATTATGTTAAAAAAATAATAAACAAATGAAATGGCCTAAGGTGGGCTTCCCTTGTAGTTCAGATGCTTAAGAATCCATCTCCAATGCCAGAGACCCCAGTTTGATTCCTGGGTTGAGAAGATACCCTGGAGAAGGGATAGGCTACCCACTGCAGTATTCCTGAGCTTCCCTGGTAGCTCAGTGGTAAACAATCCACTTGCAATGTGGGAGACCTGGGTTCAATCTCTGGGTTTGGAAGATCCCCTGGAGAAGGGAACAGCTACCTACTCCAGTATTCTTGCCTGGATAATTCTGTCTATTGTATATTCATGAGGTCACAAAGAGTCAGGAATGACTGAGCAACTTTCACTCAAATTCAGTAAGTAAAAATCACTAACAGTCAGAAATTCTTACTACTAAGAAATAAAATATACTTTCCTAAATTTAAACTACTAAGATCATACTGAGTCAAATTGAGGTGTGTTGATTGATTCGCCAGCTGTATGCTAGCATGCCTATATGGCATCATGGAACATAAAACCTAAGGGTCTTTACTCTAGGCCTGAGTCCTTTAGTGATCAGTACTTCTCATGCAATTGTTTTCCCTTAAGTCCTTACTATGGATTATATTTGATAAAATCAATGATTAATTTTATTTAAAACAGCTCTGATCAGCTAATAGGGAAGAACTCTACTCCTATTTTACAGATCAGGAAATAGACACAAAGAGATCAAAGTCACTGGTCTGACTGTCGTAATCATTGCAACCATTCCCCTAAAAAGACTCATTATTTGTTCTATCTTGTCATTCTTCTTGACATTTTTTTCGAGCATTGCTTAGTTCCCAGACCAGGGATTAAATTCATGTCCTTAGCAGTGAAAGCATGAAATTCTAACTACTGGACTACCTGGGAATTCCCTGCTTGACTTTCTAGGAGGAATTGTATTCATCTTGGGACCAAAGGAGAAGATTCAACTAATAGAGGATTTAACAAAACTAAGAATGGAAACTGCCCACCATGACTCTTATTAAGGAAAGGTAAAAGTATTGTAATGCTTTGTTTGTCTCACTTTGAATATATTTGTGGGAAATGTTCAGTTTCCAGCTGTTGGCCACCTAGAAAAGACCCAGTGACTTTCTCACAATGAACCATTGCAAACTTATCGGATATCAGGAGCAAGATGGAATGAGGAAGACAATTCTGCTGCAGCAAAAGTGATATAATATAATTTGAAGACAATGTGAATAATCTTTTTTTCTTTGAATCAGTCATGCAACTGTTCCCCTCTATTAGTGCATGTAATTGAGGGCAGAATGTATATGCAAAGAATGACTATTTTAACACTGAAATTCAAATTTTCTCAAGTTATGCTGTTTGGGGAATAGAATGCAATAGCTACATATAGTCACCAAAACATGTATAATAAAGAACAGCTAAAGACAATTAGATTTAATGACTTAATTTGGCCTTCCAGAAACCTCTCAGTCCAAAGTACTCACTGCTTCCAAAAGCATATTGAGGAACTGGAAGTAGCTGGCCTATAGCAGTATTATAATATAAAGGAAGAACAAATTGACTCTATTCAGATTTAAAAATATGACCCTAGTCCATAAACATTTTTAACTATTTATGAAACTTTTGGTCAAATATTCTATGCATCTATCTATCCTCTTACCTTCAGGTTATGGGACATCAACTTCTTGCTTTTTACTTATTACAACTAGGTTAACACTCTTTCAAGTCAAGAACATTGTGGATAAAAACTCTCATAACACATGAAAATAATTAATTATAATTTAGTCAAGAGAACTATGCTTTAAACAAAGATTCTTCTACCCCTCTCAAAATCAGAGAGATTTATTTATGTTTTCTTGATTTAATTGGCAAGTTCCACGGTGCTTCAAAAGTTTAAAAATGAAAGGAAAATAAAAGAAAATGCAAGAGCTCAAGGATGATTTTTTGCATAACTTCACACAACAAGCAGGTGTTTGTAAGATCAATTTACAACAGGGACCACACTATCCACCTAGCTTGGATATCTTCCAACCCACTTCCAATTAAAACTTACCTGATCATAAATAAGAGATAAAAGCTTGCTAGCCAATACAGTAAATAATAGATCTTAAAATAATGTATTAGGGGGCTGTTTAGAGACAGTAAATGAATTCCCATTAGGTTAGAAAATGTTAGAAGAAGATTTGAGGTCAGGATTCCCAGGAAGCCCATAGAATATTACTGTTTTCAGCATTGACTCTGATATTTTACAATGTGAACTGTGAACTACTAAAAAGTTTACAATGCAGGCTGTGCCTGTCAGACACCACAATCAGGTGGATATTTTTCAGTCCCTATGAAAGTTTTAATAAATGTAGCTCTCTGGCAGCAAACGGTTTGGAATGGGCATGAATATTGTGGTCAAGTTTGACAGGAGGCCTGGAGAGGCTAGCTGCTATAGACCAGGGCATCCTGTACAATTACACTCCTCCCATTCAAAACAGAAGTTCTTATGATTTTCATGGAGGAATTTTGGTTATGATAAAGACCTAGAGAAGAAATTTAGGCAAAAATCTGCCTCCTTTCATATACTGGAAAATATAGTGGAAACTGGAGGAACAATGAGTATCAGAAGGAAGGAGCAGAAGGAAAGTGAGATCTTACAATATCCATCCTTCCTGTTATGGGTTGAATTGTGTTCTCCAAAAAGATATGTTGAAAACCATAAGCCCAGTGTCAGTAAATGAGACCTTATTTGGAAACAGGGTCTTTCAGAAGTGATCAAATTAAGACAAGGTCGCAAAAGTGGGTCTTAATCCAATCTGACAGATGGGCTTACAAAAAGAGGGAAACTTGGACACAGACTCAAAGGGAAGGTGGTTATGTGAAGATGGGGAAAAAGATTGGAGTTATGCTGCCACAAGAAAAAGAAGGCTTGGGGCAATCAGAAGCTGGAAGAACAAAGAAGAATTTCATCCTAGAGATTTTACAGAGAGTTTGTCTCTGGTAACACCTTGATTTCTTACCTCTAGCCTCTGGCACTGTAAGGCAATGCATTTATGTTACCTTAAGCCATCTATTTTAGGAGAAGGTGATGGCACCCCACTCCAGTACTCTTGCCTGGAAAATCCCATGGGTGGAGGAGCCTGGTAGGCTGCAGTCCATGGGGTTGCAAAGAGTCGGACATGACTGAACGACTTAGCTTTCACTTTTCACTTTCATGCACTGGAGAAGGAAATGGCAACCCACTCCAGTGTTCTTGCCTGGAGAATCCCAGGGACAGGGGAGCCTAATGGGCTGCCATCTATGGAGTTGCAGAGTCAGACACGATTTAAGCAACTTAGCAGCAGCAGTAGCAGCGGCAGTAGCAAGTCATCTATTTTATGCTATGTTGTTATGGTAGCCCAAGGAAACTAATGCAACTCTTTAAAATTTAGAAAAGACTTCAGCAAGACCAGTTCTCCTTGATTAAAGCATTTCAAACCATCTTTCTAACACCAAAAGACTTGGTAGTGACACTGCTTTAGAAATATTTTAACAACAGATCACCATCAAAAAACATTCTGGCTTTATGCCTTTATTTAAAGAGGTGTTGCTCTTTCATCTTTTTCCAATAGGACTTGACAATTGAAGGCAAAAAAGCCAGTTCCTTTCAAATGAAGGGAATGTAATACAAGAAATATGTACACAAAGAAACAGGTTATAAGACCTAAGATGCAATTTAGAGGATGCTGAGGCAGTTTATAAATCAGCAGTAGTGAAATATTGCTACTAACTTTAGACCTAATGAAACAATTGAATTGATGGTACTAAAGCTGTTGTTACCCAGTTGAAGCCAGAACCACAGAGATCCTGCCTAGTAGAGGCTGAAGCTATGAAGAGCAGAGATACTCTGAGAGCTTCCTTCCTCTCAGCTATCCATTCCTGGTCAGTGCCTCCTATTAGGTAAACCTACCCTGATAAGTTTAGAAATTGCAGTCTGCAGTGGAAGAACCCATAAGAATGAAGTGGTAGGACCAAATCATGAAGAATCCAGGGACTGTGGTTTGTATTCTGGAGTTTATTATACCCATCATGGGTTAATCATTTAATAACTAAGCAGGGACATCAAGTGACCTGAAATAAACTTTTAAGATGTATTGAGGAAAAATATACAGTAAAAACATTATGAATTGAAACAAACAGATTAAATATCAGGTATTGTAATTACAGGTCTTCCCAGGTGGCTCAGTGGTAAAGAATCTGCCTGCATAAAAGAAAATGATGGTAGATAAAACTAGAATGCTAAAAAAAACAAACAGACAAAAAAAACAACTAGGATGCTTTGCTGTTGTTATTCAGTCACTAAGTCATATCTGACTCTTTGGGACACTATGGACTGCAGCATGCAGTCTGGCTTTCCTGTCCTTCACTATCTCTCAGAGTTTGCTCAAACTCATGTCCATTGAGGCAGTGATTCCATCCAACCATCTCATGTTCTGTTGCCCTCTCCTTCAGCCCTCAATCTTTCCCAGCATCAGAGTCTTTTCCAAGGAGTCAGCTCTTCTCATGAAATGGCCAAAGTATTGGAGCTCCAGCATCAGTTTTTCCAATGAGTATTCAAGGTTGATTTTCTTTAGGGTTGACTGCCTTGATCTCCTTGCTGTCCAAAGGACTTTCAAAAATCTTCTGCAGCACCACATTTCTCAAGCATAAATTTTTTGGTGCTCAGCCGTCTTTATAGTCCAACTCTCACATCCATACATGACTACTGGGAAAAAACATAGGTTTGATTATGCAGACCTTTGTCAGCAAAGTAATATCTATGCTTTTTAATACGCTGTTTAGGTTTGTCATAGCTTTCCTTCCAAGGAGCGAGCGTCTCTAAATTCCATGGCTGCAGTTGCCATCCAGAGTGATTTTGGAGCCAAAGAGAGTATAGTCTGTCACTGTTTCCAGTTTTTCCCCAAGTATCTGAGTGAAGTGATGGAATCAGTTGCCATGATCTTAGTTTTTCCAGTGCTGAGTTTTAAGCCAGCATGTTTTTTTTTTCTTTTTTTTAATTTTTGTATTTGTCTTATTTAGTTCTCTCTCTTTTACTGACTTATTTGTTCTCTTAGTGGTTGCTGTAGGGCTTAGACATTTTTAATTAATCTTAGATTAGCTTCAGATAATATGTTTCAATACTTTGGCCACGGGATGGGAGGAGATGATTCATTGAAAAAGTCCCTGATGTTGGGAAAGTTTGAGGACAAAATGAGAAGAGGATGGCAGAGGAAAAGCTGGTTAGATAACACCAAATCAAAGGACATGACTTAGAGCAAACTCCAGGAGATAGTGTAGGACAAGGAAGACTGGTGAGCTGCAGTCCTTGAGGTCGCAAAGAGTTAGACACAACTTGGCAACTGAACAACAACAATATGCTGTTTCATGTGTAGTACAAGGACTTGTCAATAATGTATTCCATATTGTTCCCTTACCTTTTGTTTACTGTCTTTGCACATATTTTGCTTTTACATATGCTGTGAAACTAATAATAATTTTGTTTTAGGATGTTATACTTAATGGTATTTATATAAGAAAATAAATTTTGCTTTACATTTATTCTTCCCAGTGCTCTTTATTTTGCTTGATTTCTATCATAATTCTTCATATTGAAATTTTTTTTTCTTTAATGTTTCGTGTAGAATAACACTACATGAAATAAATTATCTGTTTTTGTTTGAGCACATTTTTATTTATCCTTTACATGTGACGGATATTTTTGCTGAACAGAGAATTCTGGGTCTACAGGGTTTCTGCTCGCTCTGTTTTCTTTTTTCATTTCAGCATTTGAATATGTCACTTTATCAAATTCTTCTTTGTATATTCCTGATAAAAATAAGCTATAATCCTTCCTCTTATTCCTCTCCAATATGCCTTCTCAAGATTTTCTTTTCAAGTTTTGTTCTCAATAATTTGAACATAACATGACTAGATATGTGTAGAAAAGAAGGAGGATTTTGCTCCACTTATAGTTGTATCAGTTCTTGACCTGTGGTTTGATACAGTCATTAGTTTTATGAAGTTTTGGCCCTTGTTTTTTTCAAATATGTCTTTACTGTTTTCTACCTCTTCTTATAGAATTTCATTTATATGTATATTAGATCATTTGATATTGGCCCACAACTCTAGGATCGTTTCTTAATGTTTTTATTATTTATCCTACCCACTGTGATTTCCATTGCATAATTTATATTGACTTACTTTCAAGTTAATTATTCCATTAGCTGTGCTGACTCAACCTATGGGACCACCAAAGATGTTCTTTGTCTTTTGAAATGTTTTTCATTTGGTTGTGCTTTCACTTAATTTATTCTTCTAGTTTCCATCTCTCTGCTGAAGTCATCCACCTGACTTTGCATGTTATCTACCTTTAATTTAGAACTTTTTAACATTTTTTATTTAATTTAAATTACCTGCCTGTTTAATATCTGCGACATGTCTGATTTAGTGATTGTTCTAAGAATACATTTATTATGCTACATTTATTATAGTTGATCTGTTTGATTGATTTTAACTGAAAGTATGACATCTTATTTAGGATAGTTGATACTCAGGTAAATCTTTTTTGTAATGCCTAGAGATGAGTACAATTTTCATTTGTGGGCTTGTTTTAATATAGTGAGGAATAAGGCTATGTTTGAAATTTACCAGTGCTACTGTTATCATCAGGGCACTACAATTTTATATTCTTCTAGTAATTATTTTTGTTTAGAGTGTTGCTTGAAATCCCAAGATTTTTTTTTTCATTGTCTGACCCCTACCCCTGGCTTTGTGCCTTTGTGCTTTGTCCCTGAGATAATGTTTCTTGAAATTCTCCCAGCTTTATCCCACTACTGTTTCATTCTTTGCTTATTAGTCTGATAATGAAGAGTTAAAGAGGGGATTGTTCCTTGCTATTCTGATGAAGCCTCCTTGTCCTGAGTCTGTATGTAAAACCTTCACAAGTTTCCCCTGCTCCTCCTTCCTAGTGGAGTGAGGTCAATATCCTGGTTTATCCTCTAGGAAAGGTTTCCCCTGTGCCTCTTCACCAAGGCTTTTGTTCTGTATAAGAGAAGATATGATGATTCAGCAGTTTTTATTCCAGGACTGCTGTGTCTCTTCCCCAATCCACTCCCCAACACCACAAGATGAGCAGACTCAATATTCTCCCCAATCTTCCCTCTGAATTTCTGGTAAAATGTGTGAGTGAAAAAGTCTTCAAGAGGAATACAAACATCCTTATATATGTTATCCACAAGGATTTGCAAGCCCTGGCTCTATCTCTTACCCTATCTTTCGTAATTCATTAAAACTTTTTAGCTGAATTCTTCCTGGCCTATTTGGCCTCTGACATCTGTCCTAGGTAAATAAATCATCAAGATCCATCTCCCCTTGGAGGCATGTGTCTTTCCTCAGACTTTGGGTGAGTTAGTTTCCCTGTAACCTGAGTTCTCCAATGGATTCAAGATTTCTTGTTGTAAAGGTTGGAGTGATGTGCTTCCTGACTGTCTGTATCTTCAAGCTAAAAACGAAAACCAAAACTGGATACTTTTCTACTGGAGTATAATTGCTTCAAAATGTTGAGTTAGTTTCTGCTATACAACATAGTGAATAAGCTATATTTATACATATAACCCCTCCCTTTTTGACCTCCCTCCCATCCCCTTTATCCCACCCTTCTAGGGCATCACAGAGCACCAAACTGAGGTTCCTGTGCTTAACAGTATGTCCCTCCTATCTATTTTACACATGGTGGTGTATATATGTCAATCCTAATCTTCCAGTTTATCTCACTGCTCCCATGTCTGCATGTCCATTCTCTATGTCTGCATCTCTATTCTTACCCTGAAAATAGGTTCATCTGTACCATTTCTTAGATTCCACACATATGTATTAATATACA
Source organism: Capra hircus (assembly GCF_001704415.2). Taxonomy (NCBI): domain Eukaryota; kingdom Metazoa; phylum Chordata; class Mammalia; order Artiodactyla; family Bovidae; genus Capra; species Capra hircus. The sequence goes on along the minus strand of NC_030831.1, from coordinate 15,781,860 downwards.
ATATTTTTTTTACTCTTTCTGATTTACTTCACTTTGTATGACAGTCTCTAGGTCCATCCATGTCTCTAAAAATGACCCAATTTTGTTCCTTTTTGTAGCTGAGTAATATTCCATTGTATATGTATACCACATCAAATGGTGGAGCCGGTGTGAATACCTTTTTAACATCAATTTAGAGGATAAGAAAAATGATTTGTAGGTCTATTTTCAAGTAAGAGTTCTTAGTAACAAAGACTTTTCTTTTTTTTTTTTTTTTCTTTTTCCCACCACCTTTTGTATGTTCACATTTGAGCAATTTAGAAATCACACAGCCAGATACTAAAATCTTCTCCAAGCACTTGTTTTTCCCTGTTCTGTGGCTGCTTATCTCAAGTCCCTCTGAAATCAAGTGATACCTGTCAGTCATAGAAATGAGGAAGAGAAGGACAGATAGGGACTTTTTATCTGAGGATAGAAGAGCAGCTTTTGCTTTGGCATCTTTCTTCTCCCAGATAATGTTTTGGTGTCTGTCATCACCTGATGACCTTGTAGTTTCCTCTGACTCTCATGTGTGTGCCACACACACAGTTTCAGAGTGAAAGAACTAAAAGGGTCTCAAGGTCAAAAGCACTTTGTAGTAACATGAAATTAATTTTTACTAAGAGTATTCTTAGTTAGTCACAGATAGGAACTCAAAAGATACTACAGATTTGAACTGCAAAGTATAACAGCAGCATTGAGGGCTTTTATAATATCACTTTTTTGGAATAGTAAGGGAAATCACTGAGCCAGTAGCAGTTTCTGTGTGTGGGTTTTTAGAGCTTTGTTCAGTAGTGAAGACAATCTCTTCCACATTTTCTCAACTTGTCTGCTGTGTGACTTCTGTCATTTGTGAGCTTAGTTGTAGGGGTGGAGTATGGTTTGAAATCATGAAAAGAAATGAACTGTGGCTAATGAAGTAGCTGTTACTTCATTAGGCTCATGTACGCTTCTGCAAAAATTAGTATTGCTTATAGATTTTTTGATGATGGCCATTCTGATCAGTGTGAGGTGATAGGGTGTGGAGAAAAGTAAATCTCGTGCATGGTTGATGAGAATGTAAACTGGAATAGCCACTATGGAGAACAGCATGGAGATTCCTTTAGAAACTAGGAATAAAATTATCATATGACCCAAGAGTCCCACTACTGGGCACATACCCTGAGAAAAATATAATTTAAAAAGTCACATGTGCTCCAATGTTCATTGCAACACTATTTGCAATAGCTAGGACATGGAAACAACCTAGATGACCATTGACAGATGGATGGATAAGAAGATGCGGTACATATATTCAATGGATTATTACTCAAGCATAAAAAGAATGCATTTGAGTCAGTTCTAATGAGGTGGATGAACATAGAGCTTATTATACTGAATGAAAGAAAGTGAGAAAGACACATATCATATATTAACACAAATATGGAATCTAGAAAGATGGTACTGATGAACTTATTTGCAAGGCAGCAGTGGATATGCAAACATAAAGAGCAGACTTGTGGACACAGAGAGGAGAAGGAGTGAGTGAGTGAAAGTCACTCAGTTGTGTCCAACTCTTTGTGACCTACAAAGTTGGACTACACGGTCCATGGAATTCTGAAGGAGAGGGTGGGACAAATTGAGAGGGCAGCACAGAAACATATACATTAGCCTATGTGAAACAGATAGCCCAAGGAAATTTGCTCTATGATGCAGGGAGCTCAACCCAGGGCTCTGTGACAACCTAGAGGAGAGGGATGTTCAAGAGGGAAAGGACATATGTATACCTATGTTTGATTCATGTTAATGTATGGCATTTAAGGTATGAATTAAGGAGATCTGGTTTGCACTTGCTATCAAACTAGATTCCCAATTTATTTCCTAAAAATTCTAGATGCTCATGTGAAAAGTGAAAGGGAAAGGGCTTTCCTCATAGTTCAGTTGGTAAAGAATCTGACATTTACAGATAGACATACCTGAGATGACCATGCTTTCTCTCTAGTGTATCTACTATAAAGAAAATCCTCTCCTTCACTTCACATCCAAGCTATGATTGATGGACAGTACCAATCAATTCTTGGGGCTTGTTGATGTTTGCTGTCATGAACTGAGCTCTGTGAAGTTTGTAATAGAGTGACAGGCAGGATGTCAGTTTGTTGGTGGTTTTCCTTAAATAAGGTGGGATCTAATGATAAATGGGACTTAAACAAAAGAAAGCACCATAAATTCCAGTCGGATTTCCCTCAAACCAAATCTATATATACACTCTTCCTAGACTGAAAGGGCTACATTTCTTTGTTGAGTGTCACGGTTTTTGTTCAGGAAAAAAAAAAAAAAATGAAGTTGGGATAAAAGAAAATAATGGGCAGTGAGGTAAAAAAAGAAAGAAAGAAAGAAAGAATTAAATTGTGAAAAATATTGACCTCCATTCCAAGAAGTTTCTAACATAATTCTGCAGCTAATGGGAAAAATCACTGAAAAGAATTTTTTTCTTAATCATCACTCTGCACTTGGAAGTCCTGTTAGTTTTTTAAAAATGACCCCTACAGCTCCATTATCTAATAAAATTCCTTCTGCCATGGTTCTGATATATTTTTGCTGTATTTGCAAAGGACTTCTCTTCTCAAGCAAATTTAAATTCCTGCTCATCTATGGAACCTGATTCAACATTCAGTTCAGCCAGAAAGTGGTATCTTCTCCGCATTCTTCCTCCAGTTATACAGATCCCATCTCCAGTGCACAGTAAACAAAAAGTATTATAAATGGAAAGTGTGGATAGAACTTGGATGTGTAGACTGAAGTAAATATACACCTGCAGAATTTAGTGTCACTGACAGTATAGTCCAGAGGCAATAGTATTAAAAACAGAGCAGGCTGTGGTAGAAAATGGACTGTAGAGTGCTCTCTTTGAGCTCGAAGCTCTAGCAGAGCAACAGGGAGTTTCAGAATCCCAAATTCAACCTTTTAGCTTGTTATGAATGCTTATAACTTTTAAATACATAATAAATGAGTCTTCATTGATATGATTATCCTGGGACCTGCAAATAGAACATTAATTATTCTATGCACAACTAATAATATATATTCTTATATTGTTATATATGATAACTAATTCTGTTATAATGTTTGTTTTACTTAGGTAGAGTTAATATCCTTTGAGGAAGAGACTAATCTATTCCCATCCCAGCAAAATATTATGCAAATAATTCTTAATAATTATTTTTACTGATTTGAGAACGCAAAATTATTTCACTAGTAAAAGCCTAAATTGTACAACTACAGACTATGTGATGTTCTACTGTGCTAGGAGCTTTTTTCTGTTATAAATGCAATGGAACATTTCCTCTAAAGACTGAATGAAGGAAAACTACCTATTTGTTTAAATAAAAATAAACAGAGCTTCTTATTATCTTAAGGTATGGAAAGAGTGGAGACAAATCTTAATGGGATGAATCAAGGCTTCTAAGTGTCAAGAGAATAACACTTGGATTAACATTCTTTTCATTTTGATGGAATGAACATTTATATTAGTAAAGACATGATTTTTATTAAAATTCAGCCTCATTATTCAAAATACATCCTCTGTTTCGATTAGGGCCATTTTAAATAAAATAAGAACTAGGTACCTCTTCAGGGTCATTTCAGGGGTATTTTGAAGGACTTTTTAAGCAATATGTCAGAGTCTAAAAATTTACTATTGCATATCTATCAGTTAATTATTTTCTTTTCTCCGCTATCTCCCTTAAATACAAAAGACAAGAAAAAAATACTCCACATTGTCATTCTATATTCTCACTCCCTTGAGGAAATTGGAGAGCAGTATGCTTTAGTTGAAGCTATACATAGATATCAACTAAATGCCTAGTTGAATTCAATTCACTCTTATGTGTCTATTTTCAATCTCTGAGACATAGATGAACAAGGAATGTATGAATCTACAAGAATATAAAAATATATACACACATTTAATTCTCACATATATTTCATTCTATGGATTTTGGATGATAATTTTTGTTTTTAAACTCAAATTTTTGACACATCTTCAATGACAGTATAATAGATATTTTATAGGTCAATCAATATAGATGGAAAATAATAGTTATATTACTGTTTCCCAGGATTGATAGAGTTTATAGAAATGTTTGTAAGAATACCCTTGTTGTTGTTCAGTCACCAACTCATGGCCATCTCTTGGCAACAACATGGACTGCAGTACGACAGGCTTCCCTGTCCATCACCAACTCCCTGAGCTCGCACAAACTTGTGTCCATTGAGTTGGTGATGCTATCAAACCATCTCATCCTCTGTCGTCTGTTTCTCCTTCTGCCTTAAGTCTTGCCCAGGATCAGGGTCTTTTCTAATGAGTTAGTTCTTCGCATCAGGTGACCAAAGTATTGCAGTTTCAGCTTCAGTATCAGTCCTTTCAATGAATATTCAGGACTGATATCCTTTAAGATTGACTGTTTTGATCTTATTGTCCAAGGGACTTTCAAGAGTCTTCTCCAATGCCATAGTTCAAAAACATCAATTCTTCAGTTCTCAGCTTTCTTTATGGTCCTACTCTCACATCCATACATGACTATTGGAAATACCATAGCTTTAACAAGATGGCCCTTGTTGACAAAACAATATCTCTGGTTTTTAATATACTGTCTAGGCTAGTCACAGCTTTTCTTCCAAGAAGCAAGTGTCTTTTAATTTCATGGATGCAGTCACCATTTGGAGTGATTTTGGAGACCAAGAAAACTAAGTCTGTCACTGTTTCCATTTTTTCCCCATCTATTTGCCATGAAGTAATGGGACCAGATGCCATGATCATCAATTCTTGAATGTTGAGTTTTAAGCCTGCTTTTTCACCCTCATCTTTCACTATCAACAGACTCTAGTTTCTCTTCTCTTTCTGCCATAAGGGTGGTGTCATCTGCATACCTGACCTTATTGATATTTCTCCCAGCAACCTTGATTCCAGCTTGTGCTATATCCAGCCCAGCATTTCACGTGATGTACTCTGCATGTAAGTTAAATAAGCATGGTGACAATATACAGCCTTGACATACTCCTTTCCCAATTTGGAACCAGTCTGTTGGTCCATGTCTGATTTTAACTTTTGCTTCTTGACCTGCATACAGATATCTCAGGATGCAGGTAAGGTGGTCTGGTATTCCCATCTCTTTAAGAATTGTTCACAGTTTATTGTGATCCACACAGTCAAAGACTTTGGCATAGTCGATAAAGCAGATGTAGATATTTTTCTGGAACTCTTTTGCTTTTTCAATGATCCAGTGGATGATGGCAATTTAACCTCTGGTTCCTCTGCCATTTCTAAATCCAGCTTGAACATCTGGAAGTTCATGGTTCGCAAACTGTTGAAGCCTGGCTTGGAGAATTTTGAGCACTACTTTGCTAATGGTCAAAATTCAAGAGTTTTGTGTGAGATAAGTGGAATTGTGTGATAGTTTGAACATTCTTTGGCATTGCCATTCTTTGGCATTGCCATTCTTTGGCATTGCCTTTCTTTGGGATTGGAGTGAAAACTGACCTTTTTCAGTTCTGTGGCCAGTGCTGAATTTTATAAATTTGCTGGCATATTGAGTGTAGCACTTTAACAGCATTATCTTTTAGGATTTAAAACTAGAATTCCACCACCTCTACCAGCTTTGTTCATAGTGATGCTTCCTAAGGTCCACTTGACTTCACATTCCACGATGTCTGGCTCTAGGTGAGTGATCACACCATTGTGGTTTTCTGGTTCATAAAAATCTTTTTTGTATAGATATTTGCATAGATTGTTTTATTTCATCATCTCCAACACTATTATCCAACAAATTCCTGTGCCCTTCAGGATAAATGGCAGGTCTTCTTCAGCCTGGGTTATTTCTGTCATCAGTTTGGACTTAGGTTGCTGTTTTTTGGTTGCTAAGTCATGTCTGACTCTTTACACCTCCATGAACTATAGCCTGCCAAGCTCCCCTGTCTATAGGATTTCCCAGACAAGAATACTGGAGTTGGTTGCCATTCCTTCTCCAGGGCATCTTCCCAGTCCAGGGATTGAACCTCTGTCTCCTGCATTGGTAGGCAGATTATTTACCACTGAGCCTCCAGGGAAGCCCCTGGACTTAGGTAGGTGACCCTCATCTAGTATTAGAATATAAGGTTACTAAATGCTACAAGGAGGTGGAAGAATGGAAAAATAATTCCAAAGTAACCTCAGCTAGAGAATTTTAGGGCCCTAAAACCATGTATCAAAAATTATATTTTTTAAACTTTAGTCTCGTTTATAGTTCTCATGGTTTTGCTAACACAAATGGATTTTATAATACCAACATTGCCAATATTTCTGATTCCTAGTTGATGCAGTTTATATCAATGATTATTGAAAATCTTGCACAAATGCTTCTAGTAATAAACAGATGTGGGTGTGTCTGTATGAATCTGAGTTGTCCCCCATCCTGCCAGTTATTATTCAGTCTTTGACCAAGTCTGCATAAATAACTTCATTTTTTCTTACTCATGCACATCTTTTTTTTTTTTTTTTTTTTTAAGAATATATGGTGTGCATACTCAGCCTTTGAGGATTAGGAATGATTTTCTTAGGTGAACATTAATGAAAGGAGAATACATCATTCTTCATCAGCTGATGGGTTGAAAATTGCTGATGGCAAATGTTGTTAATAAAGCCATATTAAATAGGAAGAATTAATTCGGCAGTTAAGTGAATGATTCTTACTGGCAAGGAGCCCTTATTTTTTTTGGATGACTGGAGAAACTGATATTTATCTTACAAAGACAGGAGTTAGAAATGAACCCAAAGAGAGCAGGGTTTTTCTTTCTTTCTTTCTTTCTTTTCTTTTTTTTTTTTTTTTTTTTTTGTATAATGAAAAACAAAAATATCACCTGGGAAACAGCTAACCCAAATCTCATTTTTGTCACTGTTGTAGCTATCTGTTTCAAAATGTTTTCCCCATGAGAGCCAGCAATTCCTCCCCACCCTGAACTACCAAGTTTTCAATGGCATCCAATCTGGAGAGTTGCATATATCTAGCCCTAGACAGCTGCATTATGGAACTAAAAGAACTGCATCTAAATTCATGAGCCGATAAAAAGTAATCTGGCTAAAGTCTTTTTTATACCAGAATATACAATGATAATCACACCCCCTTGAATTACAAATGTTCCATAACCATTCAAACTGGTACTGAGTTACTGACATTATTTGAAGTAATGACATAATAAAACACATTTTAAAGACAAACCCATAATTTACTTACTTCTTGCTTAAAAAATGTTTCAGAAATCTTTTGAGATCATAATTGATAGAATACCATGATTTCATAGACCATCAAAGACTTGAATAGGTTTTAATAAACCAGGAGAATTAAAGTGGCTCTAGCTAGCTTGCTAGCTGTATTTATTCTCCAACTTCTCCTAGCCTTCTTAATAATCTAAAATTACAGCCTAAAATTAATTAAAACATATAGTGACCTGAAGCTTTTTTAATTAAGTTTTTTTTCTAGAGGGAATGCAGTAAATCACAAATATCTCTATTTCCTATTTAGTTTTAGAGTAAATTCGTAAAGTGTCCCTAGTCTAGACAAATTAACTTTCAAAGTACACAGGAGCATGGGTTCAATAAATTGAATATAAGAATGCTTTAAAAAGTATTTTTAATTCCCTCTGTCCATACTTTTATAATTTGGAATTTAATCCTTAGTGTTATATTATCTTTATAAATGGCAAGTCATGATTTTTTTATCACTAGCCACAGACTTTTTGGGAATCTCTCAGTGGCTATGTTGATTTAACTGTTTGGTTGATCTAACTGATTGTGCAGAAATATATTTAATAATTGCTATTCCCAGTGATTTTATAGCTTTGAGAGTTTTACTTCAAATATCACTTTACTTTCATTCTATATAAATCTAATCAAACAAAATTATCTTTACCTGATCTTTACCCCTTTATGATATGTAAGGTTATAGTGAATAAAGAGTCATATTCATATGTTTTTCAAAGCAATAGAAGGCAAGCACTTGACACAGTTGAACCTCAAAATTAAAACCTATGATTTTAAAACTAAGAATCAAAACATTTAAAAATAATATACATATAAACAAAATAACTATGTGGGGGTAAGACAGAATATCCTTTAAAGAAGAACAATTAAAATATGAAATACCACATTTCTATTTGCTTGAGTAGTGTCAAATCAGTAATTAAAGCTTAAGAATAGCTTAAAGGCACTTGGGTAAATATGATTTTAAAGAGAAAGACAGCAGGAATCAAGATAAAGGAGTAAAGAAATAAGACATTTGGAACCAAACTGAAATAGATAATATATGGACATAATGGGAACAAAAATGATCAAGATATAGCAAAAAATTCAGATAGGACAGCTATTGATGCTGTCATTTACTTTAAGAAAGATAAGCTCTCAACTTCTAATAATTTATCCCAAGGATTACAGGTTGTATTCACTGAGCAAAAACCATTTGAAAGAGTCAAGCAGGAAGCAGACTCTTTACCTAAGTAAATTAATCAGAAAAGGTTAATTTTAATCAGAGGATAGTAGATCATCCCTTCTAAACTTTTTGAGGATTGCTAAATAATATAATGGGAATACCTGCAATCTCTTAAGAAAATTAGAGATACCAAGGGAATGCTTCATGCAAAGATGGGCATGATAAAGAACAGAAACAGCAGGGACCTAAAAAGAAGAAGATAGTGAAATGTACTGGCAAGAATACACAGAAGAATTGCACAAAGAAACGTCTTAATGACCCAGATAACCACAATGGTGTAGTCACTCACCTAGAGCCAAACATAACATTCTAAGTGAGAACTCAAGTGGGCCTTAGAAAACATTGCTACAAACACAGCTAGTGGAGATGATAGAATTCCAGCTGAGCTATTATATATCCTAAAAGATGATTCTGTGACAGTGCTGCACTCAATATGTCAGCAAATTTGGAAAATTCGGCAGCAAACGCAAAACTGAAAACAGCCAGTTATCATTCTATCCCAAAGAAGGGCAATACCAAACAATGTTCAGACTCATGCACAATTTTGCTCTCTTTGTGTGCTAGCAAAGTAATGCTCAAAATCCTTCCCAGTCAAGCTTCAACAGTATGTGAACCAAGAACTTCCATATATGCAAGCTGTGTTGAGAAAAGGCAGAGGAACCGGAGATAAAATTGTCAACATCTGTTGGATCATAGAAAAAGCAAGGGAATTTCAGGAAAATATCTACTCCTGGTTCATTGACTATGCCAAAGCCTTTGACTGTATGGATCAGAACAAACTGCAGAATTCTTGAAGAGATGGGAATACAAGACCACCTTACCTGCATCCTGAGAAACATTTATGGAAGACAAGAAGCAACAATTAGAACTGGACAAGGAACAATGGACTGGCTCAGAATTGGAAAAGGAGTACATCAAGACTGTATCTCGTCACTCGACTTATTTAACTTATATGCTGAGCACATCATATGAAATGCTGATTTAGGTGAATCAGATTCTAGAATCAAGATGGCTGGGAGAAATATCAAGAACTTCAGATATGTAGATGATATCATCCTAATGGTAGAAAGCAAAAAAGAACTAAAGAAACGCTTGATGAAGGTGAAAGAAGAGTGAAAATGCCGGCTTAAAACTCAATATTCAAAACTTTATGATCATGGCATCTGGTCCCATTACTTCATGGCAAATAGATGGAGGGGGGGAAGAAAGAAACTGTAGCAGACTTTATTTTCTTGGCCTCCGAAATCACTGCAGACAGTGACTGCATCCATGAAATTAAAAGGCACTTGCTCTTAGAAAAAAAGCTCTGACAAACCTAAAAGTTGAAAGTGAAAGTTGCACAGTCATGTTCGAGTGTTTGTAACCCCATGGACTGTAGACCAACAGAATCCTCTGTTCATGGAATTCTCCATACAAGAGTACTGGAGTGGGTTGCCATTTGATTCTCCAGAGTATCTTCCCAACCCAGGGCTTGAAACCAGGTCTCCTGCATTACAGGCAGAGTCTTTACCACCAAGGAAGCCACCAAGGAAGCTTCATGACAAACCTGGACAGCATATTAAAAAGCAAAGACATCACATTGCTGACAAAGGTCCATACATTCACAGCTATGGTTTTCCCAGTAATCATGTACAGATGTCAGTGTTGGACTACAAAAAAGGCTGAGGGCCAAACAATTGATACTTTAATCTGAGGTGCTGGAGAAGACGCTCAGGAGTCCCTTGGACAGCAAGGATATCGAGTCAGTCAATCCTAAAGGCAATCAACCCTGAATATTCATAAGAAGGACTGATACTGAAGCTACAGCTAAATCCTTTGGTCACTTGGTGAGAAGAGCTGACTCATTGGAAAAGAACTTGATGCTGGGAAAGTCTAAGGGCAAGAGGAAAAGGAGGTGACAGAGAATGAGATTGTTGGATGGTAACAAAGACTCAACGTACATGAGTGTGAGAAAACTCCAGGAGATGGTGATGAACAAAGAAGCCTGGCGTGCTGCAGTCCATGGGGATGCAAAGAGTTGGCTATGACTTAGCAACTGAACAGCAAAAGCAACAGATACCTTACCAAGAAAAAATAAACATTACTTTCCATAAATATGAATAATATAACTGACAGTGTGAAATACAGCGGGGACTCCAAGATCCATTCAAGAATGGAAGTCATGAGTTTGCATACCAGCAAGAGATCTTAGAGATTCATTTCGAGTCTGGGTCTCACATTTTACAGATAAAGTAATTAATCCTTAGCCAACAATTTGCTTCTTAATATCAGAAACAGGACTAGATATCACTTCTGTTGCTTTTGCAATCAGGGAATTTAAAACACAAGATCACATTCAAGTTTTCACAGAATAATGCAATTGGCTCTCTTATATTGGCTTTCTTGCTCCATGTAAATCATAAAATTTTCAATTTCCTAATCATTTGTCTACTCTTCTGTACTCATCATAGCTAGTAGCAAATACAGTGATGGGCATAGAAAGAAATTCTCAATATCTTCTTCAGTTCAGTTCAGTTCAGCTCAGTTCAGTGGCTCAGTTGTGTCCGACTCTTTTCGACCCCATGAATCACAGCACACCAGGCCTCCCTGTCCATCACCAACTCCCGGGGTTCACTCAGATTCACATCCATCGAGTCAGTGATGCCATCCAGCCATCTCATCCTCTGTCATCCCCTTCTCCTCCTGCCCCCAATCCCTCCCAGCATCAGAGTCTCTTCCAATGAGTCAGCTCTTCGCATGAGGTGGCCAAACTACTGGAGTTTCAGCTTGAGCATCATTCCCTCCAAAGAAATCCCAGGGCTAATCTCCTTCAGAATGGACTGGTTGGATCTCCTTGCAGTCCAAGGGACTCTCAAGAGTCTTCTCCAACACCAGAGTTCAAAAGCATCAATTCTTCGGTGCTCAGCTTTCTTCACAGTCCAGCTCTCACAGCCGTACATGACCACTGGAAAAACCATAGCCTTGACTAGATGGACCTTCATTGGCAAAGTAATGTCTCTGCTTTTCAATATGCTATCTAGGTTGGTCATAACTTTTCTTCCAAGGAGTAAGTGTCTTTTAATTTCATGGCTGCAGTCACCATCTGCAGTGATTTTGGAGCCCCCTAAAATAAAGTCTGACACTGTTTCCACTGTTTCCCCATCTATTTCCCATGAAGTGATGGGACCAGATGCCATGATCTTCATTTTCTGAATGTTGAGCTTTAAGTGGATATTTAAAGGAAGATAGAGAACCCTAAGTGATGGGTGAAGTGTCAGATGGGTATATACTTAGCAGAAAACAAAATTTCAATTAAGAAAGAAAAATGAATGTGCTCATTAAAAATAAACTTCAGGCTTTGTGCTAGTGTCTTGATGTTCTAAATAGAGGTTTTTAATCAATTACATTTTAAATTTTTTTTTCTTGAAGAATAATTGCTTTGCAGAATTTTATTTTTTTCTGTCAAACTTCAACACGAATCAGCCATAGGTATACATACATCTCCTCCTTTTTGAAACTTCCTCCCATCTCCCTCTCCATCCTACCCCTCTAGGTTGATAAAGAGCTCTGATTTTTAAGCAATCACTTTGTGTCACAACCTTTTATCCTCTAGCGTACAGTGAAACTCTCTGTATTTGTACGTCTGGACCTATTATTATATTGTAGCTGTTTTCTCCTAGGGCTTGGATGTTTGTAGATCTCTCTGATCTCCTGTCTAACATGAACATGTGGGTCTTCTGTGATTGTCCGTGAGATAGTTGAAAGCAGTGGTTGAGAATACAGGTTCTGGAACCTGAGATTTGACTGCAAATTGTGACTAACTTACTACACACTGTAAGACATGTTACAATAAACCCAGTGCATCAGATTTTCACCTGTGAAATGAGAATAATAATAGCATTTATTTAACAGAATGTTGCAGAATAAGTAAGTTAATATTGATGAAGTTCATGGCACATGTAAACCTTGAACAAATATTAGGTATCTTCCACAAACTCCTATCATCTTCTGGCACTCTGATTGTAACTTTCCAGGAAATTTAGATTTGTAAAATAGCATTTCTACAATTTTCAAATATTTCAGCAGTTGGAAAGGCAGATCCATGTTTTAAGACATCTTGATCCATTTATCAAGAGAGAGAAGGGCAGAGATCATTTGGTCAAAAACTTCTATTTTTGTTTGTTTTATTTTATTTTTGACAGATGAAGGAATAATCCCAGGGACATTCATGACTTGGTTAAAACCCACACAGTGTATCAGTGGCAGTGCGACCTCCTGTAAGATCACATTTCCTCTGATGATCACAGTAAATTTCTAAGTCCAGTATTTTGTTTTGTCAGTCAAAAATGATGAACTGAAGTAAATTCATGAATTAAATTAAGGTGAGACAATCTCTGGACTGTGGGAGTTATGGTGATTGAGTTTTCACTGTATGGTGATCATAAAGAAAATCTTTAAAAACTTAGGTGTTTCTGGTTACAGAGTACATTGACATGCTGGAGACTCTCCCATGGTCTTCACTAGACAAAGGATTATAATATTTCTTGTGAAGGATTTTTCTGCATATAAGATATAGAAAGTAAGTATTCCTCACACTTTAGGAGAAACCACTGAGTGATGATAAATTGAAACTTTACCTCAATCCGAGACAGACTGAGAGTTCTGTGGAGAAGAGATCTGCCATGCACAAAAAGGTAAGGATTTGGCTCTAGTTAACTTTGAAAGACAAGATACATACATACATACATACATACATACATACATACATACATACATATTCCTCCCCCCACCAAAAATAGAAGTAAACCTGAATCTACCTGTTTATATGCACAACTTTTTCTTCAAAGATGAAATAGAGTGGTGCATAGAGAAAGATTAATGGGATGGGGCCAAAGTTAAACTTTGAAGTTTATTTCTCCATTTCCACTTAAAAAACAGACTCTAGAACTCTATACTAGAGACATTTATATTCTTATGTATAAAGTTTAGCAGATGCTTAATAAGTATTTATTTTATACATGGAAGTTTATGGCATACAGAAAGATGAAGAGAGTTTAGATCAGTGGGCAAAGCATTGTGCTTTGTAGTCCCAAGATTGCTGAAACTAACTCAATATATGACATTGGCAATAGTTTCTCAGCTTCTCTAGTTTCAGTTCTCACTCTGTAAATTGAGGAGGTTGGATGACTAATGCTCATTTCAACTCTAACATGGTGGGAAAGTTATCGAGGAGTACACTGTAAAGAGCAGTGTATTTCAAGCCAGGAATTCCATTTCTGATCTTCCAACTAAATTATTGTTTGACCTTAAATCAGTAACTTAACTTCTACCAGACTCTTTTCTTCTCAATTATAAAATGAAGTGTTGAACTATTTGATCTCTAAAGTTTCTTATAGGTGCAAAAATCTATGATTCAATTCCTGATCCTGTCCTCAAAAAGCATTTCATCCATTTAAGGAGACAAGATATGTACATAAAAAGGTCAGTAGCAATATCAGCCAAAAATAGAACAGATGCGTGCTGTAATGCCAAATAAATGGGGGCAAATGGTAAGTAATATAAATGTGGGACAGGAAGAAATCTTCTGAGGTTGGAACAGGAAGAAAATTGTTCATAGAAAAGTCAGTATAGCTGATTTTTAAAGGATAGATTAGGTGTACCACAGTCATCCAAGGAGCTGGGTGTTACAGTGAGCAGAATGTTCAAGTAGGAAAGTATATTCCAAGAGAGAAAAAAAGACCAAAATGCTGCCAAAAGGGGACTGGCAGTGTGGTTGACCAGTTTGGATGTTTTAATTAGGCATTTTTAAAAATGATGCTTTAGAAGGAATCATTTATGTAAGGTATAGGTTGGATACTTCTTTTCCCTTCTTAATTAAGCAATTACCATTTGAGTACTTATAAGAATCTGGATCATGCATGAAACTGGATGCAAAATGTGGAGATTATAACTTTATTTATAGGTATTATTGATGACACCTCTTCATGCATTATTTCTTCCAAATATTTAAAATTAATTTCCTACCACAAGTAGTGTTCAATCTAAATTCCATTTCCAGGCAAATTCAGACCAATGCAAATTATAGATTCCTTGATGCTAGGAGAAGTCTGTCTTTAGAAGCAAATTGCACTAGAAATTTAAATAAAAATATTTGTTTGACAAGTAAAAGGTGATGTAGCCTTGAGGTAGAAGGTTGTGACTTTAGAATCAGTAGGCCAGAAGCTTTATGTTACAAGGGATTAAATAAAGCAGTGTTGTATAATATTGGTAGAAAATCAGTATTTGCAGCTGATTTCTTGAGAAAAAGTTCTCAAACACATCTGGGATATGGGCAACACAGAATTGAATGCCTTATGTTGAAACATGATGGTAGCTTCCTCAGGTGCTGCTTAAGATAAAAGCATTTATTTTTACTCCCCTTGGATAATTTGACTAATACATTTCTGGCTCCAAACCAAGTCCTTGATACAATATCCAATCTCAATCAGAGATATCAAAAGTTCCCCCACCCCTAGAGTATAAATTGAACTTTCAACCTCAGAAGCTGTCCATCCTATTAACAATGTATTCAAATTGCAAGCAAGCATTTAATGAATGTTGAGTTTCAGCAGCAGCAGCATGAAGACTGGGAGAGCCTTAGGAGTTGCTGAAATGAAAGGGCTTTTCTCTTAATTTCAAATATCAGAAGACTTGAACAGAACATGGTATCTTAGCCATCTGAGCTTTTTAAATGTGACATTGGCAGACATACAATGCTCAGCTCTGTGGTACCTGAATAATTGAGGCTTTGAAACATCAAAGTGTTGACACCTTCAAACGCTCAAGTAGGTTTATTTGAAAGATGCTTCTCACAAAAGAAGACTAACTCTGCCATTTGAGATCAATGCATTTTCAGAGACAGTATCTCCACTTTATATTGAAGCAAACTTGTTTACCACATATTGACTAGCTTTGTCTCATGCACAGAAAGTATTTGATTAAATATATTTGTGATATTATAATACCTAAAAGAATTGTATGACTTGGTAGGGGGAGGGGGCATGATAAAAACATAACAATTCCTAAGCATTGAATTTTCTTCCTATCTCATGTCATTTAAGAGGTCAGAATGAGGACTTGCAAATAATCAGGTTCACACTATCATACATGAAACAACTGTAAGAATAATAAAAAATCACAATTCCATTCATTCATTCTTTAAATGATATTTAGTGAACACATATTCTGGGCATTGTACTAGGGGCTATAAATAAAGAAACAAAATAAAGCAGGTGCTGTTTAAATTTAGTTTAGACAGTTAAGGGTTGTTGGGAAGTACACAGGATGTTGCTATGCACAGTGACATATTCTAAGAAGTTGGGTATAGTGGTGGCATAGCCTCTCAGTTACACATATATAGATCAGGGTATCTAATAGGCTTCCCAGAAGAAATAAAATTGAAGTTGCCATATAAAATATGAGCGGAAACTATATAATCAAAAAAGAAACATAGGTAATGGCCCAGTAAGAGTTAAAATCTTTTAAGTGTGTGGAGCAGATAGAGAAAGATATTGTGCCAAAAAAATATCAATATAGTTAGGTCCTCTGGTTCAAAGTGCATGAAGAGATGAGGCTGAAGTGGTAAGGAACAATGACAACATCAGTGTTAGGTAAGAAGTTAGATATAGACAAGGAGGGGTGGCCTGGCTGAAAAGATTCAAGCTGATCTCTAAATTCCATCTCAGACAAACCCCAGTGTGGCCCAAGAGAGCTCATGGATATGCTACAAAATAACCATGGAGACCTTTCCAACTCCAGCACATGAGCCTTAGCCCCCCAGTGGATACAAGCTAACCACAAGGACTTCTCCAATTTTGACACATGTCCCTTGAAGCAGAGCTGTGTCCTCAAGTATCCTTAGGCAGCCAGGAGCCTATTAAAAGTTCATAAACATCCTATCAGTTCAGTTCAGTTCAGTTTAGCCACTGTCATGTCTGACTCTTTGTGATACCATGAATCGCAGCATGCCAGGCCTCCCTGTCCATCACCAGCTTCTGGAATCCACTCAAACTCATGTCAATTGAGTCGGTGATGCCCTCCAGGCATCTCATCCTCTGTCATCCCCTTTTCTTGCCCCCAATCCCTCCCAGCATCAGAGCTTTTACCAATGAGTCAACTCTTCTTATGAGGTGCTCAAAGTATTGGAGTTTCAGCTTTAGCTTCAGTCCTTCCAATGAACACCCAGGATTAATCTCCTTTAGGATGGACTGGTTGGATCTCCTTGCAGTCCAAGGGACTCTCAAGAGTCTTCTCCAACACCACAGTTCAAAAGCATCAGTTCTTCAGTGCTCAGCTTTCTTCACAGTCCAACTCTCACATCCATACATGACCACTGGAAAAACTATAGCCTTGACTAGATGGACCTTTGTTGGCAAACCGTACATATATTTGATTATAACATGCAAAATTATGGGAAAGACATGTGTAATAGAGCCTGTTGTTATGGAACTTACAAGTTTCAATCAAAACTGTCAGTACACGTCCACCTAGATGAATATGTAAACTTCCTGTCTTGAAAAACCCCATACCTCATCATTCCAGAGCCAGTGCCTCTCTTGGATTGGTCTACCTCTCCCTTGAGATATTCTTTCTGGTTATTTTTTTTTTCCCAATAAACTTGTTTTTGCAATGGTAATACCTCAGATTCTTTTCATGTCTTTACCAAGAACCAAGGCACACGAGAAAGGCTCCTCTTTGAATCTCCCTATCTGGTAATAATCAGGAGTGTTTTTTTACTTCATGATTAGTCTAAACACTGAGCCCATTACAGGCTCTTAATCATGGAAGGGATAGGACCACAATTACATTGTGCACTCATATCCATGTAGAGAAAATAATAGAAATGAGTCAAGACTGGAAGAATGGATACAAGTTGAGAGTCTCTTCCAGTAAACACTCTGGACAAAAAATTCAGAGCTGTTAGACAAGAATGACAGAATGATTGGGGCTGGTGCACCGAGATGACCCAGAGGAATGGTACGGGGAGGGAGGAGGGAGGGGTGTTCAGAATGGGCAACACATCTATACCTGTGGCGGATTCATGTTGATGTATGGCAAAACCAATACAATATTGTAAAGTAATTAACCACCAATTAAAATAAATAAATTTAGATATAAAAAAAGAATGACAATAAGCTAGTGATGGGAATGGAGTTGGGGAGCTAAATATTTACTGAATAATTATGATATTTACTAAAATACAAAACATAAAAGGAGGGGACATTTTGTGGGGAAGAAAGATGGGTTTAACTTGGGGTCATGTGGATCACAACAAATTGTGGAAAATTCTTAAAGATGGGGATACCAGACCAATTTACCTGTCTCCTGAGAAATCTGTATGTGGATCAAGAAGCAGCAGTTAGAACCAGACATGGAAAAACTGGCTGGTTCCAAATTGGGAGAGGAGTACATCAAGACTGTATATTGCCACCCTGCTTATTTAACATCTATGCAGAGTAAGTACGTCATGAGAAATGCTGGGCTGGATAGCTTACAAGCTGGAATCAAGATTGCCGGGAGAAATATCAATAACCTCAGATATGCAAATAATATCACCCTAATGGCAGAAGGTGAAGAACTAAAGAGCCTCTTGATGAGGGTGAAAGAGGAAAGTGAAAAAGCTGCTTAAAACTCAACATTCAAAACATTAAGATCATGGCTTTCAGTCCCAACAGTTCATAGCAACACAAGAGGAAAAATTGGAAGTAGTGACAGATTTTCTTATCTTGGGCTCTGAAAACACTGTGAAAAGTGACTGTAGCCTTGAAATTAAAAGACATTTGCCCCTTGGAAGGGAAGCTCTGACAAACCTAGACAGTATATTAAAAGGCAGAGCCATCACTTTGCCAACAAAAGTCTTTATAGTCAAATCTGTGTTTTTTCCAGTAGTCATGTACACATGTAAGGTAGACCATAAAGATTACTGAGCACTAAAGAAATGATGCTTTAGAACTGTAGCACTGGGAAAAAAAAAAAAAAAAAAAAAAACTCTTGAGAGTCCCTTGGACTACAAGGAGACCACAAAGTCAATCCTAAAGGAAATTTAAGATTTCCTTGAGAATAATCCCCAATATTCATTGGAAGGACTGAGGCTGAAGCTGAAGCTCCAATACTTTGGCCACCTGAAGCAAAGAGCTAAATCACTAAAGAATTAGAGCTAAAGACTTGTCTGACTTAGTGACTGAACAACAACAACAATGGTGATAATGGTGGTAAATCTGAATCTCCAACATGTGTCCTATCTAGCATGTATCTAGCACCTGTCTAGCCAGTGGGTGTTACTGTAATCCAAAGAAGATAGAAAGGGGCAAGATTTTAAATCCAGAAAAAATTTTAAAGTAACTTCTGTGGAAAACTATATGAGGCTTCAGAAAAGGTCAATTTTCATTCCAATCCCAAAGAAAGGCAATCTCAAATAATGTTCAAACTATCACACAGTTGCACTCACAAGTTAGTAAAGTAATGCTTAAAATTCTCCAAGCTAAGCTTCAACAGTATGTGTACCGAGAACTTCCAGATGTTCAAGCTGAATTTAGAAAAGGCAGAGGAACCAGAGATCAAATTGCCAACATCTGCTGGATCATTGAAAAAGCAAGAGGATTCCAGAAAAAAAAAAAAAAAAAAAAAATCCTACCTCTGCTTCATTGACTACACCAAAGCCTTTGACTATGTGAATCACAACAGACTGGAAAATTCTCAAAGAGATGGGAATACCAGACCACCTTGCTTGCATCCTGAGAAATCTGTATGCAGGTCAAGAAGCAACAGTTAGAATGGGACATGGAACAACAAACTGGTTCAAAATTCGGAAAGAAGTACATCAAGGCTGTATATTGTCACCATGCTTATTTAAATTATAATGCAGAGCACATCATACAAAGTCCTGTGCTGGATATAGCACAAGCTGGAATCAAGATGGTTTGGAGAAATATCAATGACCTCAGATATGCAGATGATACCACCCTTATGACAGAAAAAAAAAAAAAAAAAGAGGAACTAAAGAGCCTCTTGGATGAAAGTGAAAGAGGAGAGTGGAAAGCTGGCTTCAAACTCAACATTCAGAAAACTAAGGTCATGACATCTGGTCCCATCACTTCATGGCAAATAGATGGTGAAACGATGGAAACAGTGACAAACTATTTTCTTGAGCTACAAAATCACTACAGATGGTGACTGAAGCCATGAAACTAAGAAACTTGCTTCTTGGAAGAAAAGCTCTGACAGTCCTAGACAGCATATTAAAAACCAGAAACATTACTTTGCCAACAAATGTCTGTTTTGTCAAAGCTTTGTTCTTTCATGTAGTCATGCAAAGATGTGAGAGTTAGGCCATAAAGAAAACTGAGCACTGAAGAACTGATGCTTTTGAACTGTGGTATTAGAGAAAACTCTTGGGGTTCCTTGGACTGCAAGGAGAACAAAGGATTTAATCCTAAAGGAAAGCAGTCATGAATATTTGTTGGAAGGAACGTTATTGCAACTGAAGTTTCAATACTTCAGCTACCTGATGTGAAGAGCTGATTCATTAGAAAAGACACTGATGCTGGGAAATATTCAAGGCAGGAGAAGGGGATGACAGAGGATTAGATGGCTGTATTGGATCACCCACTCTATGGACATGAGTTTGAGCACACTCCATGAGCTGGTGATGGACAGGGAAGCCTGGTGTGCTGAAATCCATGGGATCACAAAGAGTCAGGCACAAGTGAGTGACTGAACTGAACTGAACAGAAAGATGAAGAAATAATGCCACAGTCTAATTAATAATAATTCAATAAAATCCTCTGTGGGTATTTGTTAACAAGAATAGTCTGAGCAAGAGAGAATGAGCTGTAATGTCAAAATTTGAAACCAAATGCCTGAGAATGAAGTGCAATTTAATGGAGATATGAGGCCAGTAGCTTGCAGATGAGTTCTGTTACTAGCAGTTGAGTGTTACTAGAAAAGCTATTTTTCATACATTCAGTTCAAATGTTCATAAAATGCCAAGTTTATATAAATGAACTCCAAAATAACCTTCAGCTTTAAAATTGTTTCAGTGTAGAACAAAGACAAGACATGTCTATAGTTTTTAAGATTCATTCTAAGAAACTGTACTATTTAAGCAACATTAGTCAATTAGTTGAGTTCAATTTCTAGGAGAAAAAAATATTTCTGGGGACTAATTTGCAAATTGTACTTTATAAGAAAATGAAAGTTATGCATTTTAATGTGTTTCCCTTTTTTACTTTAATTTCTAAGAAACTGAAATTAGATTAGATCTTAGAAATTTTATAGCAAAATGAAGCTTCCAATGACAGTAACAGTGACTTCTAAACAGCTTTTTTTTTTGCTTCTCAAGATAACATATTACATTAGAAGTGTATATACTTTTCATTCTCTAGATTGTCTAGCTTTACAGCACCTCAATGTTTATGGAAAATGCATAAATATAAATAAATGAATAGTGTTTAATAGTTTATTATATTAAAGGAATGAATTAAAAATGTCACATCACTAACGTTTTCTACACCTTTTTAAATTTTACTATTTTTCATTGAGATGAATTCTTTAATGTATGAAAAAAGTTCTGTTTTTATAAAAGATCTTAAATCCACTCTATTCCAAACTATCTTCAAAACACTGTGAACTTTAAAATCAAAGCTCTAAATCTCCAGTGCTATGAATTACTTGATGATAACTTCTGAGAAGCACAGCACTTCAAAATAAAAGATAAACAATTTTTGGATGTGTATTTTGTAAATCTAAGCCACTTTGATGATGGGAAAATGTAATATTTGCTACAACTCTAGGTCCTGGCAAGCAGCCTTTTTCCTCATAGTGCATCACTCCCCACTCTGTAGCTTTATTAGATTGTTTTTGTTAAGGATTGAAATCAGCATGTTCGAAAAATCCTAGTAGACTCTGTTGCCAGTTATTGTGTTAGACTTGTTTATATTTTCTTCCTTAGTTTTTTGAAAACTTGGCTTGCAAACTTCATAAAAATATTTTCCTATTTAGGTGGAAATACTTCTCATTTAGAAGCTAAATGGGGGCTTCCCAGGTGGCGCCCTGGGAAGAATCTGCCTGCCAATGCAGGAGATGCAAAAATGGGGATTTGATTCCTGGGTTGGGAAGATCCCCTGGAGTAGGAAATGGTAACCCACTCCAGTATTCTTACCTGGAAAATCCCATGGATAGAGCAGCCTGGCAGGCTACAGCCCATGGGGTCACAAAGAGTTGGACACCACTGAGCGCACATGTGGAGAAGGCAATGGCACCCCACTCCAGTACTCTTTCCTGGAAAATCCCATGGATGGAGGACCCTGGTAGGCTGCAGTCCATGGGGTCCCTAAGAGTTTGGCACTACTGAGCAACTTCACTTTCACTTTTCACTTTCATGCATTGGAGAAAGAAATGGCAACCCACTCCAGTATTCTTGCCTGGAGAATCCCAGGGACGGGGGAACCTAGTGGGTTGCCGTCTATGGGGTCGCACAGAGTCGGACACGACTGAAGCGACTTAGCAGCAGCAGCAGCAGCAGAGCACACATGCACGCACATATGCACACAAAAGCTAAATGGAAGTGAAAGTGGCTGCTGTCATTGACATATATGACTGACTTTGAGAAATTCCATACCAAGACTATTATTTTGATGGGATAAATTTTTATTTAATTACTAACTAATTCTAGAATTTTCAGTCACTTCAGTCACTCAGTCATGTCCGACTCTGTGTAACCCCATGGACTACAGCATGCCAGGCTTCCCTGTCCATCACCAACTCCCAGAGCTTACTCAAACTCATGTCCATGGAGTTGTTGATGCCATCCAACCATCTCATTGACTGTCATCCCCTTTTCCAGGCTTCAATCTTTCCCAGCATCAGTGTTTTTTCCAATGAGTCAGTTCTCATCAGGTGGCCAAAGTAATGGAACTTCAGGTTTAGCATCAGTCCTTCCAATGAATATTCAGGAATGATTTCCTTTAGGATTGATTGGTTTGATCTCCTTGCTGTTCAAGGGACTCTCAAGAGTCTTCTCCAACACCACAGTTCAAAAGCATCAGTTCTTTGGTGCTCAGCTTTCTTTATAGACCAACTCTCACATCCATACATGACTACTAGAAAAACCATAGCTTTGACTAAATGGACCTTTGTTGACAAAGTAATGTCTCTGCTTTTTAATATGCTGTCTAACTTGGTCATAGCTTTTCTTCCAAGAAGCAAGCATCTTTTAATTTCATGGCTGCAGTCACAATCTATAGTGATTGTGGAGCTGAAGAAAATCAAGTCTCTCACTGTTTCCATTTCCAATTCAGAATTTTAGGTCAAGTAATTTTTAATACAATGACATGTATATGAACTATATTTGTGAACATTTAATATTTTCATCATTTTAAATGCATAAATTATTTTAAAGGTAGCTTTCTCATAAAATATTATTTTCATGAAATTTTTAATTAAATGTATTTTCATCTAAATGACATGTGTACACATATATAGGCAATTGAATTTATTCAACACCTAACAATTGGGCTTATCAGATATGATACAGGAGCCAAAGTCCTAACACTAAAGGAGGCTTAAGAGGAAAAGAACATGGCCATGCCAGAGACAAGATCAGCTTAAGCTCACCATTTCATGCATTTAACATGGCTTTTTAAATGGCAAAGTTAGAATTGAGCTTATACCGTTTCTGCAGTAAGACAGAAGCACTGGAATCAGAAGCATTCTTCTCCAGTCTCTAAAGAGAATAAGGGAAGCATCAATCTAGAATTTTTTAACTTAAGTCAAACGTGTAAAACAACTCACATGTAGTGAACTTGATATTAAAATATCAGGTGGTGATTAATAAGATTTTAGAAATCAATAAAACTGGTTGATTGATCAAATCAATCAAAAGTGTTGCTCTGAAATTGCCCAGATGGCTTATCTAACCTACAACATGTTCTCATCTGCTAAATTTCAATTTCCCCTACCAAAAGGCAAACCACCTAGAATGCATTAAAATTGAAATGGCTGCACAATCTGGAAATGAATGATTGGAAATGCCTAGATCTATGGCATTTCTCTCTCCAAATAGAAGAGTGCCAGGCAAAATGTAACATTTTTTTTTTCAACTGTTACTTCAAGAACATTCACTGGATTTTCATGTTTCTCAGATTTAAGGGAGATTTATGAAAAAGGAACTGAAGGTACTAGTTTTCAACACCATTGATATTATTGATTAGCTGATCTTAAGTTCCAAAGCATTATTTTCATTCTGCAAAATAAGCATAAAAATACTACAAACAATTAATTGCCTGCTTTTCATATCATGCTTTCCAATGCCCTATCAGCCTTTTATTAATATTAATGAGGAGAATTAGCACAGCAGATCAGGGAGCCACGATAGCACCAAGAACCTACAAGGACCCTACGGCTCTCATGCTTTATTATTTTTTAATCAAAGTAGCTGACTTGAAGGCACAAAATTAAAGAACTGAGCTTTTTATGATTCCACAATAATTCAAATTAAAATGATCTATACTTGCATAATTCCCTGAACCATTTTGTGCTTGTTAAAAACAGTTAAAAATTGCATAAATTCATGATTTAAGAGCTGTGGTTTTCCTTTCTTAATGAACAGTCCACTTTATGTGCTTCTCCAAGCTCACACATGTGGACATAATAAAGCAAAAGAGGGTGGGCAGAGTGACCAAGAGAGAATTTAAACTTAGGATTTACACTGAGTAAAAGAGAAATGCTCATTTGTTACTTCTAGGCTTACTAGAAATTCTTGGTATTTACAGTTCCATTGAATGTCCTTGAAAAATATGTGTAAAAGAAAAGTGCTGGGAAAGCCCATTTTGTGGATAGTAATACAGAGCTATAAAATTGATGGTAATGGTTTTGAATCTATTCAGTCTGGAAACTTAAGACTCAATTGAGGTGTTTAAATGCACCTATGAAACTTATTTTCCTTTTGACAACTAAAAATTAAAGTCTCTAAAGAATTTATATGTTGCTCCAGTATTAAGACTTTCATTAAATTTTGTGTTGAAATTTTCATACTATACAAAAGTTTTAAAACCACTGATATCCATTAGACACATTATAACTGAAAATAAGAAAATAAATTATCTTTTCAAAATCATAATCTGTGGATATGAGCACAATAAAAATATATATATATATATTAATTTTAAGATGGCCTAGATCCAAACTCAATCAACAGAATTCATAATTCTAAAACATTCATAAGCAAAATCTCTTTTACATCACAAATGGCAAAAATTGCAAGGCGATAGAATATAAAGGTGGTAGTTAATTTCGAGTTTAGGAAGTTCCTATATGTCCAGAAAAGGCAAGGAGACCTGAATCAGAGGAAGGGTGTTCAGAACAGGCTGACTTAGAAGTGTTTGGTGGTAAGTATCAGAGAAATATTACAAAATATTGCCCTTTGAAGTATTTCTCACACTGTGATCTGGGTTATCTTTAATGTCAACCCAAGAACTTAGTTAAAGTAAGTTCACAGTTGAAAACTGTAATCAATTTACAATTGATTACAAGAATCATTTGTATTCTTGGATTCCCACCTCACAACCATGAACTGTGTATAAACTCCAGAAGTGATGTCCTTGCACTTTCTAAATGGTTCTGCTGTGGGACATCAGGACAATGGTGTTCACTTACTCTTTTTTAATAGTAGATTTTTTTTTCTTATTTTTCTTAATCATAAGAGGACTCATCTATATGAAAAAGGAAAAGACAATTGCTCTGCAGTGAAAGGATTGATCCCCTCAATTTTCATACAAACAGCTGTATCAGCCCAAACCAAAGGCACTTCAGTTCAGTTCAGTTCAGATGTTCAGTCATGTACGACTATTTAGGACCCCATGAATCGCAGCACGCCAGGCCTCCCTGACCATCACCAACTCCCGGAGTTCACTCAGATTCATGTCCATCGAGTCAGTGATTCCAACCTGCCATCTCATCCTCTGTCGTCCCCTTCTCCTCCTGCCCCCAATCCCTCCCAGCATCAGAGTCTATTCCCATGAGTCAACTCTTCACATGAGGTGGCCAAAGTACTAAAGTTTCAGCTTTAGCATCATTCCCTCCAAACAAATCCCAGGGCTGATCTTCAGAATGGACTGTTTGGAACTCTTGCAGTCCAAGGGACTCTCAAGAGTCTTCTCCAACACCACAGTTCAAAAGCATCAATTCTTCGGCGCTCAGCCTTCTACATAGTCCAACTCTCACATTCATACATGACCACTGGAAAAACCATAGCCTTGACTAGACGGACCTTAGTAGGCAAAGTAATGTCTCTGCTTTTGAATATGCTATCTAGGTTGGTCATAACTTTTCTTGCAAGGAGTAAGCATCTTTTAATTTCATGGCTGCGGTCACCATCTGCAGTGATTTTGGAGGCCCCAAAAAATAAAGTCTGACACTGTTTCCCCATCTATTTCCCATGAAGTGATGGGACCGATGTCATGATCTTTGTTTTCTGAATGCTGAACTTAAGCCAAATTTTTCACTCTCCTCTTTCACTTACATCAAGAGGCTTTATAGTTCCTCTTCACTTTCTGCCATAAGGGTGGTGTCATCTGCATATCTGAGGTTATTGATATTTCTCCCGGCAATCTTGATTCCAGCTTGTGTTTCTTCCAACCCAGAGTTTCTCATGATGTACTCAGCATATAAGTTAAATAAGCAGGGGGACAATATACAGCCTTGACGTACTCCTTTTCCTATTTGGAACCAGTCAGTTGTTCCATGTCCAGTTCTAACTGTTGCTTCCTGATCTGCATACAGATTTCTCAAGAGGCAGGTTAGGTGGTCTGGTATTCCCATCTCTTTCAGAATTTTCCACAGTTTATTGTGATCCACACAGTCAAAGGCTTTGGCATAGTCAATAAAGCAGAAATAGATGTTTTTCTGCACCTCTCTTGCTTTTTCGATGATCCAGGGGATGTTGGCAATTTGATCTCTGGTTCCTCTGCCTTTTCTAAAACCAGCTTGAACATCAGGAAGTTCACGGTTCACGTATTGCTGAAGCCTGGCTTGGAGAATTTTGAGCATTTCTTTACTAGCATGTGAGATGAGTGCAATTGTGTGGTATTTTGAGCATTCTTTGGTATTGCCTTTCTTTGGGATTGGAATGAAAACTGATCTTTTCCAGTCCTCTGGCCACTGCTGAGTTTTCCAAATTTGTTGCCAATTTAGTGCAGCACTTTCACAGCATCATCTTTGGAGTCCTAATCATCTTCCACTTCAAGGATTACTTTTCCTCTCCCCTTAAAGCCCTTCCAGTCCTCTCTGTCTTACAGCATAGGTCCTTAGAGAATATAACTGATTAATCTTAACTTGGTTAAAATTATTTTTGTGTCATTATTTGTATCACCATTACAGATGTCATTAAAAATATTATTTGCTGAAAGCTCAGAAAATGGACACTATATTGTCAAGGAGTGTTTCATCCAGCTTACTCTCTAGACATCTCCAAGTATAACTTACATTCTCAGTTGGAATTCCTTCTCTGCCTTTTGCCAAAATTGCATCTGCTTTGCCAGAAATATAGTTCTTGTTGCATTCTCCATTAAAAACAAACGAACAAACAAACTTTATTTTTCTGTTTTACATTTATTTGAGAAAAGTTAAAGATACATATAATATATTATCCTATAAGAGAAAAGCTTAACAGAAGCAGAAGATATTAAGAAGAGGTGGCAAGAATACACAGAAGAACTGTACATAAAAGATCTTCACGAATCAGATAATCACGATGGTGTGATCCCTCATCGAGAGCCAGATATCCTGGAATGTGAAGTCAAGTGGGCCTTAGAAAGTATCACTACGAACAAAGCTAGTGGAGGTGATGGGATTCCAGTTGAGCTCTTTCAAATCCTGAAAGATGATGTTGTGAAAGTGCTGCACTCATTATGCCAGCAAACTTGGAAAACTCAGCAGTGGCCACAGGACTGGATGAGGTCAGTTTTCTTTCCAATTCCAAAGAAAGGCAATGCCAAAGAATGCTCAAAATACCACACAATTGCACTCATCTCACATGCTAGTAAAGTAATGCTCAAAATTCTCCAAGCCAGGCTTCAACAGTATGTGAACCATGAACTACCAGATATTCAAGCTGGCTTTAGAAAAGGCAGAGGAACCAGAGATCAAATAGCCAACACCCGCTGGATCATCAAAAAAGCAAGAGAGTTGCAGAAAAACATCTATTTCTGCTATTGACTATGCCAAAGCCTTTGACTGTGTGGATCACAATAAACTGTGGAAAATTCTGAAAGAGATGGGAATAGCAGACCACCTGTCCTCCTCTTGAAAAATCTGTATGCAGGTCAGGAAGCAACAGTTAGAACTAGACATGGAACAACAGACTGGTTCCAAATAAGAAAAGGAGTACATCAAGGCTGTATACTGACACCCTGCTTATTTAACTTCTATGCAGAGTACATCATGAGAAACGCTGGACTAGAAGAAACACAAGCTGTAATCAAGATTGCCGGGAGAAATATCAATAACCTCACATGTGAAGAAGAAACCACCCTTATGGCAGAAAGTGAAGAGGAACTGTAAAGCCTCTTGATGTAAGTGAAAGAGGAGAATGAAAAAGTCGGCTTAAAGCTCAACATTCAGAAAACAAAGACAATGGCATCGGTCCCATCACTTCATGGAAATAGATGGGGAAACAGTGGAAACAGTGTCAGACTTTATTTTTTTGGGGCTCCAAAATCACTGCAGATGGTGACTGCAGCCATGAAATTAAAAGATGCTTACTCCTTGGAAGAAAAGTTATGACCAACCTAGATAGCATATTCAAAAGCAGAGACATTACTTTGCCGACTAAGGTCCATCTAGTCAAGGCTATGGTTTTTCCAGTGGTCATGTATGGATGTGAGAATTGGACTGTGAAGAAGGCTGAGCGCTGAAGAATTTGAACTGTGGTGTTGGAGAAGACTCTTGAGAGTCCCTTGGACTGCAAGGAGATCCTACCAATCCATTCTGAAGGAGATCAGCCCTGAGATTTCTTTGGAGGGAATGAGGCTGAAGCTGAAACTCCAGTACTTTGGCCACCTCATGGGAAGAGCTGACTCATTGGAAAAGACTCTGATGCTGGGAGGGATTGGGGGCAGGAGGAGAAGGGGGCGACAGAGGATGAGATGGCTGGATGGCATCACTGACTTGATGGACATCAGTCTTAGTGAACTCTGGGAGTTGGTGATGGAAAAGGAGGCCTGGTGTGCTGTGATTCATGGGGTCGCAAAGAGTCGCACATGACTGAGCTACTGAACTGAATTGAACTTAACTGAAGAGAAAAGCTTGCAGTTTTAATTCAACTAAGAATATTCCTGATTTTAACTTGAGTCTACCTAGTCTTTCTCAAACAACATTCTCCAGAGATTTATGATTCCTTGTCTTTTTCCAGTTGTTCTCAGCCACTTTCTGATTTAGATTGCTCTTTTTTCAACTGTGCGGTTTGAGAAGTGAGATGTACTTTGTCTAATTCTTTGCACTTTGTCCACTAAAATTAACTTAAACTTTAAGCAGACAAAAACAAGTTTTTCAGTACTAATAGGAAGAACATGTTTGTAAATAGGTGTAATTATTCATGACAATGGTTGTGAATGACACAGAGACCAAGGGAAGCTACTGGGAATGAAGGGTAGATAGTTATCTGCCCAGAAACAGAAGGAGTCTGTATCTGTACAAGCTTAGCACTGTGCCATGTACACGGCGTATGCTCAACAAGCTTCACCCACTGTTATTATTTCCTTTTATTTTCTCAGATGCTTTTACAAGTGGCCTCCATCTTCTGATTAACCAATGCTTTTCATTCCCCATAAAACCTGTGAGGTAATGACCATCATCTGCAGAACTGCTGTGACCAGTTGGTTTATCTCTCATACTATCAGCCTTTCTGATTCCACAAGCTGAGTTTTATACTAACCAAGATTACTTTGTGATGATCTAAAAAAGGGTTAATGTCATCCATAATTTACTAATTTATTTATATGTCTGAAAAGAAAACTCTAATTGGAACCTTTAGAAAGTGAAAATCCCTCAGTCGTGTTCAACTCTTTGTGACCCCATGGACTATATTCTCCAGGCCAGAATACTGGAGTGGGTAGCCTTTCCCTTCTTCAGGGGATCTTTCTAACCCAGGGGTCGAACCCAGGTCTCCCATGTTGCACGCACATTCTTTACCAGCTGAGTCACAAGGGAAGCCTAAGGATACCAAAGTGGGTAGCCTATCCCTTATCCAGCAAATCTTTTGACCCATGAAATGAACCGGGGTCTCCTGCATTGCAGGCAGATTCTTTACCAACTGAGCTACCAGGGAAGCCTAGAATCTTTAGAATAACTGGATCAAATTTTGAGATTAAATTTTTTTTTTAAGTTGGAGTAACATTCCAAAATGTTTTAAAGATAAATTTAAGATAGATTTCCAGCTATTATTATCTTTCATAATTAACTGATAAACAATCATAGTGAGACAAATTACACTGTTATCACCATGAGGACACTGAAACCCAGACTGACATACAAAAAAGAAGGGAAGTAAATGCGCTAAGACTAGAAACCATACATCTTGCTTCACAGTAGTGTGCAGGGCTCACCATTAGCTTGCAAAACCCCACTATAAGAAACAGAAAAATAACTTGATTTTAATTTTTCTCAAAGTCATCATCATTGTTCAATTACTGTTCTGAGAGACCTTTTAAGAGTCATTTTTCAACAGTCACTCTCCTAATAAGTGGTCACGTTGCAGAATAAATTATTTAAAAAAAAGTTTCCCTGTTACTTTTATTTTTTTAAAAAACTAGGAAAGCATTGTGTTGTGTTGTACTGTGTTATGCTGGATTGAATTGCATACAATGTACTGCATGCAATGCATTGTACTGTATTGTATCATAGTTGTATTTACCATATCCTCTTAGGTTTGCTCACTCAGGATTTGTATCTAAAGTTACAAGCTAAACCATGCCTTAAGACTAAACCAGAAACAGAAATATTCATGGCCCCTTGCCTCTAGAACACATTAAGTGAATTGGAGGACTGAAAGAACTGCCAGCCAATCTAATGTGCAAGATTTTAAGTGCAATCATTATTATGTTTCAAATTTGAAATCATCAGTCTATTAGTCAGGAGTGGAAAATTGTGATGGGTGTGCATAGCCCTTCTCCTGCACAGAGAGGTTGGCATATTCCCATTGACTTTCAAGATGCTAGGTAATACACAAACACCAAGGAGTTACCCCAACGAGCCCATCTCGTTGCATCTGAGTATGGACAATACAAATAAACTTCATGATAAACACTCAGGGTCTAGTTTAATTTTTCAAACTCTATTTTGCATTTTGATGATGAGGAAAAAAAAGAAAAAAACAGAACAGAGGGTGAAGCAGGGAGAGCAGTGGTGGTGTGCATGCTACATTTTTCATCTTAAATAGCATGATTTACTATAGCCATTTTTGGAGTAACAAATCCAGCCGAAATTCATGCTTGGAATGCCTTAAAGGGATGCAAAGGCAAGTCGATTTTTCATCTTAAAAAGCTATTCTGGTTAATTTGGTCTTGATAGTGGATGGAGGAAAGGTAGGAAATCAGGTATGGATAAAATACACTCATCTCTCTATTTGAAGTTACAGACTCAAATCTTATTGTATATTTAAGGCATGCAAGTTTCTTGAAATATTCTTATTTGGTGGCATAGCTTTTTTCTTTTGCTCACTATATACAGTGAGCACTTGTTACATAACAATTTATACTCTAGGAAACACTGCACCAAAATCAGAATCACACTTGTACCTTCTTCACAGGTAATGATGGTAATGATAATTAAAATAACACAGTAAACAACATGCAAGTAAAAAACCCTAAAATTCTCAAATCTTGAGATTCACCATGAACATTTCCATAACCATCCTTTTACAAAACCTCATAACCCCATAAATGTGATTATATATATATATATATATATATATATATATATGCTGCTAAGTCGCTTCAGTCATGTCCGACTCTGTGTGACCCCATAGACGGCAGCCCACCAGGCTTCCCTGTCCCTGGGATTCTCCAGACAAGAACAATGGAGTGGGTTGCCATTTTCTTCTCACATATGTATGTGTATATATATATATATATATATATAGATAGATAGATAGATAGATAGAGAGAGACAGAGACAGAGACAGAGAGAGAGAGAGTGTGTGTGTGTTCATGTGTTGAGTTGCTCAGTCATGTCTGACTCTTTGTAGCACCATGGACTATAGCCTGCCAGTCTCCTCTGTTTATGGGAATTCTCCAGGCAAGAATACTGGAGTGGGTTGCCATGACCTCCATCAGGGGATCTTCCCAATCCAGGGATCAAACCCAGGTCTCCCACATTGCAGGCAGATTCTTTACCATCTGACCCACCAGGGAAGCCTACACACACACGCACACACACACACACACACACACACACACATATATATATATATTATATATATACACATGCATACATATTTATATATACATATGTGTGTGTATATATATATATATATATATAGCTATTTAGTCCCTAAGTCGTGTCTGGCTCTTTGCCACCCCATGGACTGTAGATAGATATTTAATTTTGGCTGTGTTAGGTCTTCACTGAGGTGTGCAAGCTTGCTCTAGTTGTGGACTGCTCTAGCTGCAGCATGGGTGCTCTCTAGTTGTGGCATACAGCCTCTAGAGTGCATAGGCTCAATAGTTTTGGTGCACTGACTTAGTTGCCCCGTGGCATGTGAGATCTTAGTTCAATCAACCTGAGATTGAACTCACATCCCAGACACTGGAAGGCAGATTTATAACCACTGGACCACCAAAGAAGTCCCTCAGGAATGGAATACTATTATACACATTATGATTATATGGAATAATTGATTTTTTTTTATGTTTGTTTTGTTTTGCTCACCTTCATGGTCATTTTCTTCATTGGCAAAGTAATTATTTTTTACTAACATACATTCATATAACTTTATATGTGCATTTAATATGAAGATAGATTAGCATGCATGTATATACAGAATTTTTTGTCATTATTTTTTCTGTTAAAATGAAATCTCCTACTTGCATATTTCTTTTTTCAGTAACAAAAGGTAAAATTTTCCCTCAAGACAATAGTTTCAACTTTCATACATTTATTTAGAATACTGTATAGTATTTCATGGCAAGGATTTGCCACAATTTGCTTAGTCTTTTATTTTGCAGACATTTACTTTATTGTCAATATTTTGTCATATATGGATTTTTTTTATTTTTTCATTTTTAGGGCAGAGATTTCCAGGAGATATTCAGTTGAAGAGCACCTATAAATTAATTTTAAGAAAAATTGCAAAATTGTATTGTCTATCTTGGTTTTCTTCATAACAGTTATCATCATCTTATATCCTCTATCCTTATTTCCTGTTTCTCTCACTAGAAGAAATAATGCTGTGAGAACTAAAGATATACCTTTCATTCATTTGCTATATTTTCAGAGATTGACACATATCAAGTGTGCAATTAATGTTTGTTTAATAAATAAATTATTATTTCAGAATTGCTAATACCATTGTTTGTTTGGTCACTCAGTTGTGGCCAAATCTTTTGAGACCTCATGGACTGTATCCTGCCAGGCTCCTTTGTCCATGGGATTTCCCAGGCAAGAACACTGGAGTGAGTTGCTATTGATAATTAAATACTAAATTATTTGTGTTCCTGATTTAATGGAAATGAAAGAGTTCTTCCATTTAAAAGAATGTTTAAATTATATGATAAAAACTATTCATATAAAAACTAACATTCTTTTATTTTTCCTCTTTGCTTAGGGTTTTGTTGTTGTTTTAATGAAGAATGACTGTTAAATGTCATGGAATTACTTTTTAGCATTTGCTATTTAATTATGTTTTTACTCCTTGAATTCACTTACATATTGCATACACTGATTGAATCATCCTTGTGGTTCTGAAATAAATAGCATTGAGATACAGTAGTTTTATATACAACTGCATTATATTTTGTTAACAATTTATAAAGAATAATTTCCTCTATATTTGTAATTAATATTGCTCTGTAGGCTTTTTTTTTTTGTTTATGGGTTTTATTTTTGTTGTATTTTTGGATTAAAATTGTAGTCTTGATAAAATGACTTGATAAAATATTCTATAAAGATTTTAAATATTGCTGGAATTGTATTTTCATTAAAACTTAGAATTTATACTGAAGCCACCTGGCCTTTAACTGTTTTAATGGCAGGCTTTAAATCAATATCAGAGTCTCTTCTAAGGAAATCATTGTGTAAGATATCTATTTTTCTAAACTTAATTTTGCTTTTTATTTTTATTTTTTTTTATTTCTAGAAAACTGTTTACCTTTTCTAGTTTTCAAAGTTATTTCCTAGAATTGAGTGTATCCTATTTTATAACTTTGGCTTTTGGAATTTTTATATTCCAAATTGTA
Organism: Capra hircus; assembly: GCF_001704415.2. Lineage (NCBI taxonomy): Eukaryota > Metazoa > Chordata > Mammalia > Artiodactyla > Bovidae > Capra > Capra hircus. Next base: position 15,747,878 of record NC_030831.1, on the reverse strand, counting down.
CTAGGTCTGACATTTTTGTTTTTCTCTTTTTTTTCTCCAAAGTAGGCTAGGAAGGGTTTATTTGTTGAATTGTTCTTTTCAAAGCCATACATTTTAAATTTACATACACACACATACACATACACGTGTGTGTGTATATATATTTGCTTAAAATCAGTTTCTTTAGCCTAACCTGTGTTTTGAACAGTGAATGTCTATGTTTCTCTACATATATAGTCTATAGGGAGAAGAAGAAGCCTGGATGATTAGAAGCACCAAGATATTATATGAGTGTTTATTTAATATAAACAGAGATAGTTTATTTAATATAGACAGAGACAGTGCAATTTCTTGGTTAGAATACTTTGAAATTATTTGACTAGATTTAAGTCAATAGTAGAGAAACGGTTCCTATGTCATATAATCTTTTAAGTATCTCAGACAAACTTTCCTGTTTCACAACCTCAGCTTCTTGATTCTTTAATGCCAAGAATCCTGGAGAAGACAGGACACAATTGACATAAACACACCTCAATGTGGGTTAAAACTCTGTAGGTATTTTACTATATACAACCGTCAAGAAAATATCATGCTTCTACATACTCCATTAAATGTGGAAGTAACACCACACATCTCTGTAAAAGACATCATCTCTTTGAAGGTGTGAACCTTGATATGACAGTTCTCAGTGTCATTATGCCAACAATTTTAAGTGACAGAATTTGGTATTGAAGTGAACTACTTCATAAATATTTTTAATTTTTCCAAGAGATAAAAATATAGGCCAAATATTGTGCAGGGTTTATTTTGGGGTGGAAAAAAAAAGGATTTAATTGACAGATAAAAAGGGTATGAAAAGGGTAATTTCATTTTCCATCAGTAAAGTAAGATTTTATCGTTGAGAATTAAATTAACAACACATGAAATTGGCTTTTTCTAAGTTCATATTTTCTGAACAAAAAAAAAAGAAAAAAGGAGAGAGTGAGAGAAAGAGGAAAACCCCCTAATCAAAAGTAGCGTTATAAAGTTTCCACTAATGAACACAGTTATCCCATTTTCTTTATTTATTAAAAAGGGAAAACAATAGAACTCCTGTAAACCTACGTGCTTGTAGGCTTCCTTGTGTCTAGCCATCAGTCATGTCCAACTCTTTGCAACCCTATGGAGTGTAGCCACTAAGCTCCTCTGTCCATGGGATTTTTCAGGCAAGAATATTGAAGTGGGTTGCCATTTTCTTCTCCTGATCCAGGGATCAAACCTGTGTCTTCTGCATTGCAGGTAGATTTTTTACCATCTGAGCCACCAGAGAAGCCCCTGGTTATTTTCATATCATGATTATCTCCAACATAGCCAACCAGAAACTGAGGTGAAAATGTAAAAATAATTATATTTTGAAAAGTACTGATTTCCACTTTTTTTAATATATGGAAATAAAACTATCAAATTCCCTAGATAAATTTTGAAAGAAAACCATTTCTACAATACCAGTTATTCCAGACTTGATAGATGTCTATTGACATTAAATTTAAGGCAGAGGTTTATTTACAAAACAACAACAACAGTAGTGTATGGTCAGGGAAAATGGCCAGTCAGGGACCTCCAAAAATTCTTTCCTCCACAGAAATGAAAAAACTGGTAATTTCAGAATTAAAAATTTCAGCATTCTGGAAATCAAAGACAATAATATAAGGGAAAAAAAATCAAAGAAACCTGCTGATACTTACTGAGAAGCGTGAGCAGTGTGCTATTTCTATGTGCCCTTTTCTATTCCCCTTTCTCTTATCCAGCTCACTATAATTTTGATGAAGCTGAAACTCCAATACACTGACCACCTGATGCAAAGGGCTGACTCATTGGAAAAGACCCTGATGCTAGGAAAGATCGAAGGCAAAAAGAGAAGTGAGTAACAGAGGATGAGATGGCTAGGTAGCACCAACTAACTCAATGGATATGAATTTGAGCAAATTCCAGAAGATAGTGAAGGATAGAAGAGCCTAGAATGCTGCAGTCCTTGGGGTCCAAAGAGTTGGACACAACTTAGTGACTGACCAAAAACAGCAATAAGTAGTAATTTTGAAAATCAATAACCCTATCATGGGAAGAACCCAGTAGCCCAGCAGCAACCAGAGGGAGCAGAGTGGCAATGGAGCTCTTTCAAAGTTTCATTCTCAGAAAATTATCATTATTTATCCTAAGTGGTGTTTCCCTGAAAGATCTTACATGGTTGGATTCGTGAAGACATGAAATGGAGCTATTTCAGTGTGAAAAGTTTTTCACCATGAATTTGTCACAAACAATTAGAGAAAACTGACTTATTTTGAACTGTCCAGTATATTTATGGAGTATCCAGAAGGTTATGCACATGGATAGGTCTATGTGCTTGCCCAGAACTGTGTGCATGCTCAGAAAAGAACTAGGACTCTGACCTCTGGCTGTATTGAGACTGCACAAGCTGAAAGGAGAGACCAAGGCAGAGTTGTCAAATACCTGATCAAGTATTGAAGGTGCGGCCCAATGAATAGAGCCCCCAAGCACAACTTGGAGACTTATGATTCCGTGTTTTCTAGGGCATCTCTGTCCATTCTTTAGTTGACCTCTAAGCTAACCAGGCAGTGATTTCAGTGGCACACACAACAAAGAATATAGACCTTACACAGTTGGTTCAGAAAAGTCACTAAACAAACAACAGCAGCTACAAAAGCAATAAGACTTCAGGAGGAAGAGGGGTCTGGTCTGTTAGATTTTGCTACATTGTATTGCTTTAAAAGTTCAATTTTCAGCAACAAGAACCAAAAAATACAAAGCATGTAAAGAAACATAACTTATATAAAAAGTCACTAGAGGGGTTTGACAACAATTGACAAGACAAAAGGATCAGTAAACTTGAAAGTAGTTCAGTGGAGATTTTCCAGTCTGAGAAATACAAAGAAAATAAAGATAAATGAACAGAGTCCTGTGGGATAACATCAAGCTTACCAATATGCACATAATGCAAAAACACTTTCCAATATTGATGGAAAACACTCATCTACACATCCAAGAAGTTCAACAAAAATGTAGAAAAAATTCAAAGAGCCGTGTATTAGTCAGAATTCTCCAGAAAAGCAGAACTGATAAGATATGTGAGTTTGTCTCAGTCTGAGCTGTTATAAAAATGTGCTGCAGACCAGATGGCTTATAACAACAGAAAATTATTTCACAGTCCTAAAGGTTGAGAAGTACAAGATCATGACACTGGCAGATTGAGTGTGATAGCTGGTGAGGGCCCACTCCCTGGTTCATAGACTGTGGCGTTCACTGTGTCCTCACATGGTGGAAGAGTATGAGGGAATCTCTCCACAGTCTCTGTTGTAAGGGCTTCAATACTATTAAGAAGGGCTCTGACATTATGATTGAATCACCTCCCAAAGGCCTCCCTTCCTAATACCAAAACATTGAAGGTTATGTTTCAATGTAAGGATTTGGGGGAGACGATAGCATTAAATGCTAGCTCTCCAAATTCATGCCCTTCTTGGATGAAAAATACATTAATTGCATCCCAATTGTCCCAAAAGTCTTACCTTGTTCCAGTATCTGTTCCAGCATCCATCAGTTAAATATCCACTTAAAAGTCTAAGCCGAAAGTAGCACCTAGAGTGACGATTTGTTTCATATATGATATTATACATGTTTCAATGCCATCAATATTGTAAAGTAATTAGCCTCCAATTAAAATAAATAAATTTATTTTTTTAAAAAAGTAGCATCTAAATAACATGTGAGTGAAACAATTCATTTTGAGGCAAATTATTCTTCCACTATGAACCTGTAAATCAAACTAGTTTTGTGCTTCCAAAGTACAATACAAGATAGAAATCACCATTCTATAAGTGAGAAATAGGAAAAAAGAAATGGAGTAACATGTCCTAAGCAATTCAGGAACATTAAGACTCATCGGGGTGGTTTTCCTGCCCCTAGAGCTTTAACTAGCTTCATCCCCATGACAATGCCAAGTGTAGCCCATGCTGCAGTTCTCATGGGTTGGAATCACATGCCTGTGGCTACCCTGCATGAGTTTGCCTGCCAGTCTGGGTTCACTTGGGGCAGTCCAACTTTACTGGCTCCACTGGGTATTACCCTAGTGAGGAATGTCTGCACAGTGACATTATTCCAATAGCAGTCTTCTGCCTGAGTTGTGCACATATGGTTCCAGGAGGTTCCATCCTTTGAACTAGGTGGAAGCAGTCATGCATCCCCAATGCTTTGTTGGGTAAAACATAAGCTACATCAGGGCTTCTGGAATGACATCTGGGGCAGCTGACGAGCATGGCACTGAAATTTGGGCTTCTGAACCTACAATGTGAATGCTAAGCAGCTTTGGTCCCTTTTCTGAAATTGCTCTGCTCTGTCTAGGCTTTGTCTTCTCTCCTACATGTGCATGAATACTAAGTCAGCTCAGTTATACCTGACTCTTTGCAACCCTATGGACTGTAGCCCTCCAGGCTCCTCTATTCATGGGATTGTCCAGGCAAGAATACTGGGGTGGGTTGCCATTTCCTCTTCCAGGGGATCCTCCCAACCCAGGTATCGAACCCATGCCTTCTGCATTGGCAGGTGGGTTCTTTATCGCTATCACCACATGCAAATTACTAATTTCTCTCACTATGGATATGTTGAGAATTTTCCACATTTTTAAGTTCTGCCATCCTTTAAGTCATTTCTCTGTTCTTGCATTTTACTTTAAGTAAAAGAAGCCAAGCAATACTTACTTAGATATTTCCTCTGCCAAATATTCAGTTTTATTGCTTTCAAGTTCTACCTTCCACAAAACACAAGTATACATACACAGTTCAGCCAAGTTCTTTGCCAATTTATAACACCATGGCCTTTCCTCCTTTGTCCAGCCACATGTGCCTTATTTTTGTCCAAGAGTTCATCAGAATAGCCTTTCCTGTTCATATTTCTACCAACAGTCTCGTCACAACCATTTAGTTACTATTAAATAAAATGGAGATTTTCTTTATAGCTCTCCTATTTTCCTTTTGGGTCTTAATCAGATTGGCCTTGAAAGGTCCAGTCATGGTGAGTTGGCTTTTTCTAACATACACATCCAAAATCTTCTAGCCTCTAGTGATTATCTCGTTTCAAAGCTGCTTCCACATTTTTAGTACTTGTTAAAGCAAAACCGCCACATCTTGATGTAAGACTAGGTTTTTAGTCTTAGTCAGCATGTACTGGTTTAACAAAGTACCAAAGACTGGGTAACAATAGGAATTATAAACAATAGGAATGTACTTCTCCCAGTTCTAGAGACTTGGGAGCCCAAATCATTGTGCCAGCAGCATTGATGTGATGGCTGATGTGGGCAGAGAGTGAGTTAGGCAAGATGGCATGTTCAGGCTCTCTTGGCCCATGTTTTTTTAAATAATGACTATGTAACAGCTGAGATCATTTATAGCACTGTGCACGTGCATCATGAAGTACTCACTTGGTCCTGGGCTACTTTGTGCTGTATGGATAGATAAGCTCAACCCAGAAAAGTGAGGGCATTGCAGCTGTGTCTCTGTTGTGTCACAGAAGGAAAGAATACAGCATGTCTGCTGCTACCACTGCTGTGCCAGCCTGGAGAGAATAAACATGTCTGCAGTTCCCATGGCTCCATGAGTTTTCTTCCAGCTTTCACACTTGCTTCTTCCCTACCATGGGTTCAGTAAACAGTGCACATAGTGAGATACAGCAAGATAATTGGCATCATGAAAAGGATCAGCAATACAGTTGGTGAGGGGCCACTTCCTGGCTCATACATGACACCTTCCTACTGTGTCCTCACATGATGGAAGAGTGTGAGGGATATCTCCAGAACCTCTTTTATAAGAGCAGTAATTCTACTCATGAGGGCTCCAACTTCATGATATGATTCCCTCTCAAAAACCTCACTTCCAAATATTATTGCTCTATCATCACCACTTTAAAGGTTAGAGTTTCACTATATGAATTTTGAGGAGACATACAAGTATCCAGGAGATATGAATATACATGTGTGTATGTGTATGTGTGTGTGTTTTAAGGAATCAGCTCCTATGTTTGTGGAGGCTGAGAAGTCCCAATATCTGTAGCCAGCAAATGGGAAACAGAAGAGTGAATGATGCAGTTCCAGTCCAAGTGCAGGAGACACCTAATGTACCAGTTCAACAAGTTCCACAGAATGAGTTTCCCACACTCCATATTTTGCTCTATTTGAATCTTCCATTGATTGGATGTACATCATGTGAAATGCCGGGCTGGATGAATCACAAGCTGGAATCAAAACTGCTGGGAGAAATATCAACAACCTCAGATATGCAGATGACACCACCATTATGGACAGAGATCAAAGAGGAACTAAAGACCCTCCTGATAAAAGTAAAGAAGAGAGTGAAAAAGCTGGCTGAAAACTCAATATTCAAAAAATGAGGATCATGGCATCTGGTTCCATCACTTCATGGCAAATAGATAGGGAAACAATGGAAACAGTGATATACTTTATTTTGGGGGGCTCAAAAATCACTGCAGATAGCAAACTTACTAAATCACTTGCTTACAAAATCACTGCAGCCATGAATGTAAAAAATGTTTGCTCCTTGGAAGAGAAGCTATGTCCAAGCTAGACAGCATATTAAAAAGCAGAGACATTACCTTGCTGACAAAGGTCCATCTAGTCAAAGCTATGGTTTTTCCAGTAGTCATGTATGGATGTGAGAGTTGGACTCTAAAGAAATCTGAGCACCAAAGAATTAATGCCTTTGAACTATGATGTTGGAGAAGACTCTTGAGAGTCACTTGGACTGCAAGGAGATCAAACCAGTTAATTGTAAAGGAAATCAGTCCTGAATATTCATTGGAAGGACTGATACTGAACCTGAAACTCCAATATTTTGGCCACCTGATGCGAAGAACTGACTCATTGGAAAAGACACTGATGCTGGGAAAGATTGAAGGCAGGAGGAAAAGGGGATGACAGAGGATCAGATGGTTGTATGGCACCACTGACTTAATAGACATGAGTTTGAGCAAGCTAAAACCTGAAGCATCTGCCTACAATTCAGGAGACCTGGGTTCAATCCCTGGATTGGGATGATCCTTTGGAGAAGGAAATGGCAACCCACTCCAGTACTTGCTGAAAAATTCCATGAATGGAGGAGCATGGTAGGCTATAGCCCATAGGGTTGCAAAGAGTAAGACATGACTGAGTGAACTTCACTTTTCACTTTCACTTTGAGCAAGCTCTGGGAGTTGGTAATGGACAGGGAAGCCTGTTGTGCTGCAGTCCATGAGGTAGCAAAGAGTCAGAAATGAATGAGCCACTGAACTGCATTGATTGATTGGATGAAGACCACCCATATTAAGAATAATAATCTGCATACTGAATCTATCCACTTCGTGGATCACAGCCTTCTTCTGACAAAGGAGCTTGTGTAACTCAATGAAGCTCTGAACCATGCTGTGCAGGACCACCCAAGATGGATAGGTTATAGTGAAGACTTCTGACAATGTGGTCCACTGGAGGAGGACCATTCTAGTGTTCTGACTAGAAGTCATGTCTGACTCTTTGTGAACCCATGGATTGTAGCTTGCCAGACTCCTCTGTCTATGGAATTCTCCAAGCAAGAATACTGGTGTAGGTTGTCATTCACTTCTCCAGGGAATCTTCCTGTCAGAAGGTGTTTAATATCCTACTGAGGAAGAGTGGAGGGCAATAATTAATAGCTCCAGAAACAACAGCTGGACCAAAGCAGGAATTATGCTCAGTTGTGGATGTATCTGTTGGTAAATGTAAATGTGTCCCATGAGGGTAAGCACAGTCAGTTTGTTATTTCACATCTGTATGCTGCTGCTGCTAAGTCGCTTCAGTCGTGTTCGACTCTGTATGACCCCATAGACGGCCTCCCACCCGGCTCCCCCGTCCCTGGGATTCTCCAGGCAAGAACACTGGAGTGGGTTGCCGTTTCCTTCTCCAATGCATAAAAGTGAAAAGTGAAAGTGAAGTCACTCAGTCGCGTCTAACTCATAGCGACCCCATGGACTGCAGCCCACCAGGCTCCTCCATCCGTGGGATTTCCTAGGCAAGAGCACTGGAGTGGGGGGCCATTGCCATTGCTCACATCTGTATAGTGAGCTAGTTAATATATTGCAGCATATTCATATAATGCTATGTAAGCATTAAAATGATATACCTAAAGTTTGTTTTTATTGAAACTATTTGCGATATAGGTTGGGATAAGATTGATTCATAATCATATTAAGATGGATTTAAGGGGCTCTTGTTTAAAAAATTTAAAAAAATAAAAATAAAATGGCAACATAGGAGGATCCTAAACTCAACTCCTCCCACAGGTAAAGTGAATCTACAGCTACATATGGAATATTGTTTTTGAAAGAAATCTAAAACTTAGCTGGGTCAATAAGAAAAAATACACATTGAAATGGATAGGAGAGCCTGAGGCATAGGTTTCCCTGGTGTGACAATCTATTATCAGGAGGGAACACACATTTCTCTGCTTCTCCCCGATGAATGAGTTTTAAACCCCACATCTGACACCCTGTCTTTTAAGGTCTGCACCTGAGAGGTAGCTCCTCACAACACCTAGCTGTGAAAGCCAACAAGGCTTGCATCCATGAGACCCACAATGCTATGGTGAATTAATAAATAATTCTCAAAAGGGTCACACAGATTACACTCACTGTGGCTAGTGCTCCAAGACACAGTGCAGAGTTAGCCACCTGAATCTTGTCCAGCCTTTCTGTGAAAGAGACCTATTCATTTATCTTAAAAGACTTGACCTGAGGGTATATCAGATTTATGCACATATAAGAGCTAATGGAAATACTAAACAAAGATCCTGAAGGTCAGTATGTGCCACATTTCCTCTCTCCCTCTCTCCCTCCTTACTCCAGGTTGCTAATGTCTCCCAGAAAGAGGCTTGTACACGCATCTAGAGTTCTGGTTTTTATGGCTGCCACCCTCCAAAATTAAGGACACCCCTTAATTATCTAGCTCTGATAACCAGCGGAGCTTATATGTGCAAGTGCACAAGACTAACAAACAGAGAAATAGTTCTTAGTCAGCCACTTCATCCCTGCTAGTAGACAGAAACACCCAGTCTTTTCACAAAATAGGACTATCAGGTTACTTTCATAGCTGCTAAGTCGCTTCAGTTGTGTCTGACTCTGTGCAACCCCAAAGACGGAAGCCCACCAGGCTCCACCGCCCCTGGGATTTTCCAGGCAAGAACACTGGAGTGGGTTGCCATTTCCTTCTCCAATGCATGAAAGTAAAAAGTGAAAGGGAAGTCGCTCAGTCGTGTCCTACTCTTAGCGACCACATGGACTGCAGCCCACCAGGCTCCTCCATCCATGGGATTTTCCAGGCAAGAGTACTGGAGTAGGGTGCCATTGACTTCTCCAACTTTCATAGCTACAGAGAGCTAATTAAGCATATATCTAGGGGTTAACTGTAGTTGTCTCCAGAGACTTGTACCATCTTCCTGCTCTCCCTTTGCCTCACCCAAAGTTGTCGGTGTTTCTAAGAAAGGACTTATGTATGTATCTGGTGCCCTAGATTTTTAAGCTGCTTCTTTGAGGGCACATTCCAGGGGGGTTGTGTTCACAGGTTCAACGATACTGTAACAAACAACAAAATAGCTCTTAAGTGTCTCAGACAGAAGCACCGTATCCCAGTCCTCCCTCAAAAGAGATGTGTTTGCTTACTTAAAATTTGCTTCCTGAGGGTCTGACTTCCAATAAAATGAACCTAGGTGCTCACTGAGATAATCCCTTTCATGGCACTGACAGATATTGGTAAACCTTGACCACTGGTGACTACTCGGAACAAAATAGACTTCTTAAAAAATCACAAAGTTTTGAGTAGCAACCAAGAACTAGTGCAGGGTTGAATCATAAGTTGGATCTCTTATATGATTTAATATTTTAAGACTGGGAAAAGTGGCTGTTGTTGCTTTTTTTTTTTTCTAATGCATAGAATCAACATTGAAAGTCAAGAAAAATTAAGAAACAGAGGAATATGTCCCAAAGAAAGCAACAAAATAAAAGCTCAGAAAAATACCTTAATGGAAAGAAGATACACAATTTGCCTGATATAAAGTTCAAAATCAAAGTCATAAAGATGCTCACCAAGCTCTAGAAAACAATGAATAAACAGTGATAATTTCAAGAATATGCCAATACAATAACTGAAGTGAAAAATACATTACAGGGGCTCAGCAGTAGACTAAATGAAGTAGGAAAAAATATCAGCAAAAAGAAGACAGGTAAGTGGATTCATTCAGTCAGAGTAGCACAAGTAAAACATAAATTGAAAGCATGAAGACAGCTTAAAGGGTCAAGTGACCCAAAATTTGATAATACAGGACCCATAAGGTAAAGAGGGAGAGAGAGGAAAAGGGCATAAAACTTTGAACAAAAATAATGGCTGAACAATTTCTTAATCTAGGAAAGGAAAATGACATTCAGATCCAGGAATTTTAGAGAGTTCCAAGTAAGCTGAACTCAAAGAGATGCATACCAAGATAAAGTATATTTAAATTGTCAAATGTTAAAGGCAAGAAGAAAATCCTAAAAGGAGCAAGAGAAAAACAACTTGTTGCATACAAGGCAACTTTCATTAGACTATCAAGAGATTTTTCAGCAGCAACTTCACAGGCCAGAAGGAAATGGCACAATGTATTCAAACTGCTAAAAGGAAAAAACAAACAAACAAACAAACAAAACAAAAAAAAAAACTAACCAATAATACTCTACCTGGCAAAACTGCCAAAATTGGTGAGGTTGCAGAGACAGGGCCTATCTCATGTACTATTGGTAGAAATATAAATTGGTGAAGTCACTGTGAAAAAGAGTGTGGAGGTTCCCCCAAAAAAGTAAATATAGAATATAAGATGTAGCAATTTCACTCTGGGCATTTAGCCAAAGGAAACAAAATCGGTATCTGGAAAAGCTGTCTTTATCCCATGTCCATTGTAGCATTATTTGCAATGTCAAAGATATGGAAACAATCAAAATATCCATCAGGGGATGAACTGATAAAGAATTTGTGATATATATGCGTACAGTTCAGTTCAGTTGCTCAGTCATATCCGACTCTGTGAACCCATAGACTACAATACACCATTCTTCCCTGTCCATCACCAACTCCCAGAGTTTACTCAAACTCATGTCCATTGAGTCAGTGATACCATCCAACCCTCTCATTCTCTGTTGTCCCCTTCTCCTCCTGCCTTCAGTCATTCCCAGCATTAAAGTCTTTTCCAATGAGTCAGTTCTTCACATCAGGTGGCCAAAATATTGGAGTTCAGCTTCAATGTCAGTCCTTCCAATGAATGTTCAGGACTGATTTCCTCTAAGATAGATTGGTTGGATCTCCTTGCAGTCCAAGGGACTCTCAAGAGTCTTCTCCAACACCATAGTTCAAAAGCATCAATTCTTCAGTGCTCAGCTTTCTTTATAGTTAAACTCTCACATCCATACATGACTACTGGAAAAACCATAGCTTTGCCTAGACAAACCTTTGTTGGCAAAGTAATGCTTCTGTTTTTAATATGCTGTCTAGGCTGGTGATAAATTTTCTTCTGAGGAGCAAGTGTCTTTTAATTTCATGGCTGTTGTGACCGTCTGCAATGATTTTGGAGCCCAAGAAAATAAAGTCTGTCACCGTTTCCACTGTTTCCTCATTTATTAGCCATGAAGTGATGGGACCAGATGCCATGATCTTAGTTTTCTGAATGTTGAGTTTTAAGCAAACTTTTTCACTCTCCTCTTTCACTTTCATCAAGAGGCTCTTAGCTCTTCTTCGCTTTCTGTCTTAAATATATGCATATATGCATACAATTGAATATTATTCAGCCATAAAAGAGTAAGTTCTGCCAAATTTTTTTAATAACTGTAAATACGGTTTTTAGCAGCTGCAATATGTTGCAACAACACAGGTGTATCTGAGTGCATTATTTTAAGTTAAATAAGTCAAATGTAGAAAGACAGAATTTGTATAATCTCACTTACATGTGGAATCTAAAAAACAACAAGCAAAAAAACAAACAAACAAAAAACTAAACTCAGAGCTGCAAAGAACAAATTGGCTGGGTGCCAGAGGCTGGGACTGGTGAAGGGGGTAAAATAGGTAAAGTGGTCAAAAGGCACAAAACTCTAGTTATAAAAATAGGTAAGTTCTAAGAATAAAGTATAGCATGGTAAGCATAGTTCATAATATTGTATTTCAGATTTGAAAATTGCTAGGAGGAGAGATCTTAAAAATTCTTATCACATACAAAAAAAAACAAAACAAAACTTGATGTGGTGATGGATGTTAATCAGATTCATTGTGGTGATTATTTCACAATATATATGTATAGTCAGGGCTTCCCAAGTCCTGCAGTGATAAAGAATCTACCTGCAGGAGACGCAAGAGGCCCAGGTTCCACCCTGCATTGAGAAGATCCTCTAGAGGAGGAAATGGCAACCTGCTTCAGTAGCGTCGCCTGGAAAATTCCATGGACAGAGGAACCTGATGGGATAAAGCCCATGAGATCAGACACTCAAGAATCAGACATGACTGAACACACACACATATACTGAAACCTTATGTTGTACACCTGAAACTAACACTATAGTATGTGTCAATTATTCATCTATAAAGGTTAATCTTTCAAAAGATGGAATTATTAAATAAAAGTTGCAGGAAAAACTAGAATGCTATTCTCATGAAAAGTGTTTGTGCATTTGTACATGATGAGGTTAACAGTGATTTGTATTTTTCTCTCATTTTGATCATGTCCAATTTCTATAATAAAATATATATTTCTTATCCAGAGGAATAATGTGTTACTTTTCAATTAAGATTCTAAATGAAACTTGCATTAACAGGTAAAATATCAACATTGAATATAAGGTCAAGAGGATTTAAAATGTTGCTGTCAAAGTTAGAGATGTAAATTTCTAGAGTGACATTAAGGATTTTTTATTCTCATTTTTCCAACTACTGAATCACATTCTTGAGTTAAATTCTTACTTAAGATATTTCATGATGACATATGCAGAAAATAAGCATTATTAAAGATAAATGATATTTGGATATTTTGCAAAGTATATACAGGATGTAGATTTCATAGGAAATGATCGGGAGATAAAAATTATTATATGCTGGTTTGGAACTCTGAAGTTTCTTCAGTTGGCATTTATGGTGGTTTCATATAAGATGGTAATGTCTGTGCAAATATACAAATGTATATACAAATATATATAGGATGGTAATATCTATATACATGTTTTTACCTTTGATGCTGGTTTAACTAGTAATATTTCTCAATACTGTTGCATTCAAGGTGATATCAATGACTATTTACCAGGTTTTTATTCTGAAGAAAGAAATGGACATTTCAAGTTTGGATGCCATTATTTAAAAATGAAAATTAAAAAACAATAATAATAAAAGAAAGAAAAAAAAGATTCAGTTCAGTCGCTCAGTCATATCCGACTCTTTGTGACCCCATGAATCTCAGCACGCCAGGCCTCCCTGTCCATCACCATCTCCCGGAGTTCACTCAGACTCAAGTCCTCCAATACCTCCAAGCATCAGAGTCTTTTCTAATGAGTCAACTTTTCGCATGAGGTGGCCAAAGTACTGGAGTTTCAGCTTTAGCATCATTCCCTCCAAAGAAATACCAGGGGTGATGTTCTTCAGAATGGACTGGTTGGATCTTCTTGCAGTCCAAAGGGACTCTCAAGAGTCTTCTCCAACACCACAGTTCAAAAGCATCAATTCTTTGGCTCTCAGCTTTCTTCACAGTCCAACTCTCACATCCATACATGACCACTAGAAAAACCATAGCCTTCACTAGACGGACCTGTGTTGGCAAAGTAATGTCTCTGCTTTTAAATAAGCTATCTAGGTTGGTCACAGCTTTTCTTCCAAGGAGTAACTGTCTCTTAATTTCATGGCTGCAGTCACCATCTGCAGTGATTTTGGAGCCCCCCCAAAAATAAAGTCTGACACTCATTCAACTGTTTCCCCATCTATTTCCCTTGAAGTGATGGGACCAGATGCCATGATCTTTGTTTTCTAAATGTTGAGCTTTAAGTCAACTTTTTCACTCTCCTCTTTCACTTTCAAAAGCGGCTTTTTAGTTCCTCTTCACTTTCTGCCATAAGGGTGGTGTCATCTGCATATCTGAGGTGATTGATATTTCTCCTGGGAATCTTGATTCCAGCTTGTGCTTCTTCCAGTCCAGCGTTTCTCATGATGTACTCTGCATAGAAGTTAAAGAAGCAGGGTGACAATATACAGCCTTGACGTACTCCTTTTCCTATTTGGAACCATTCTATTGTTCCATGTCCAGTTCTAACTGTTGCTTCCTGACCTGCATATAGGTTTCTCAAGAGGCAGGTCAGGTGGTCTGGTAGTCCCATCTCTTTCAGAATTTTCCACAGTTTATTGTGATCCACACAGTCAAAGGCTTTGGCATAGTCAATTAAGCAGAAGTAGATGTTTTTCTGGAACTCTCTTGCTTTTTTGGTGATCCAGCGGATGTTGGCAATTTGATCTCTGGTTCCTCTGCCTTTTCTAAAATCAGCATGAACATCTGGAAATTCACGGTTCACGTATTGCTGAAGCCTGGCTTAGAGAATTTTAAGCATTACTTTACTAGCGTGTGAGATGAGTGCAATTGTACAATAGTTGATCATTTTTTGGCATTGCCTTTCTTTGGAATTGGAATGAAAACTGACCTTTTCCAGTCCTGTGGCCACTGCTGAGTTTTCCAAATTTGCTGGCATAATGAGTGCAGCACTTTCACAGGATCATCGTTCAGGATTTGAAACAGCTCCACTGGAATTCCATCACCTCCACTAGCTTTGTTCGTAGTGATGCTTTCTAAGGCCCACTTGACTTCACATTCCAGGATGTCTGGCTCTAGGTGAGTGATCACACCATCGTGATTATCTTGGTCGTGAAGATCTTTTTTGTAGAATTCTTCTGTGTATTCTTGCCACCTCTTCTTAATATCTTCTGCTTCTGTTAGGTCCATACAATTTCTGTCCTTTATCGAGCCCATCTTTGCATGAAATGTTCCCTTGATATCTCTGAATTTCTTGAAAAGATCTCTAGTCTTTCCCTTTCTGTTCTTTTCCTCTATTTCTTTGCATTGATTGCTGAAGAAGGCTTTCTTATCTCTTCTTGCTATTCTTTGGAACTCTGCATTCAGATGCTTATATCTTTCCTTTTCTCTTTTGCTTTTTGCTTCTCTTCTTTTCACAGCTATTTGTGAGGCATCCTCAGACAGCCATTTTGCTTTTTTTCATTTCTTTTCCATGGGGATGGTCTTGATCCCTGTCTGCTGTACAATGTCACGAACCTCAGTGCATAGTTCATCAGGCATTCTATCTATCAGATCTAGGCCCTTAAATCTATTTCTCACTTCCACTGTATAATCATAAGGGATTTGATTTACATCATACCTGAATGGTCTAGTGTTTTCCCCTACTTTCTTCAATTTCAGTTGAATTTGGCAATAAGGAGTTCATGATCTGAACCATAGTCAGCTCCTAATCTTGTTTTTGTTGACTGTATAGAGCTTCTCCATCTTTGGCTGCATAGAATATAATCAATCTGATTTCAGTGTTGACCATCTGGTGATGCCCTTGTGTAGAGTCTTCTCTTGTGTTGTTGGAAGAGGGTGTTTGCTATGACCAGGCATTTTCTTGGCAAAACTCTATTAGTCTTTGCCCTGCTTCATTCTGCATTCCAAGGCCAAATTTGCCTGTTACTCCAGGTGTTTCTTGACTTCCTACTTTTGCATTCCAGTCTGCTATAATGAAAAGGACATCTTTTTTGGGTGTTAGTTCTAAAAGGTCTTGTAGGTCTTCATAGAACCATTCAACTTCAGCTTCTTCAGCATTACTCATTGGGACATAGACTTGGATCACCGTGATATTGAATGATTTGCCTTGAAAACGAACAGAGATCATTCTGTCATTTTTGTGATTGCGTCCAAGTACTGCATTTCGGACTCTTTTGTTGACCATGATGGCTATTCCTTTCGTTCTAAGGGATTCCTCCCCACAGTAGTAGATATAATGGTCATCTGAATTAAATTCACCCATTCCAGTTAATTTTAGTTCACTGATTCCTAGAATGTCAATGTTCACTCTTGCCATCTCCTGTTTGACCACTTCCAATTTCCCTTGATTCATGGACCTGACATTCCAGGTTCCTATGCAATATTGCTCTTTACAGCATCGGACCTTACTTCTATCACCAGTCACATCCACAGCTGTGTATTGTTTTTGATTTGGCTCCATCCCTTCATTCTTTCTGGAGTTATTTCTCTGCTGATATCCAATAGCATATTGGGCACCTACTGACCTGGGGAGTTCCTCTTTCAGTATCCTATCATTTTTCCTTTTCCTACTGTTCATGGAGTTATCAAGGCAAGAGTACTGAAGTGGTTTGCCATTCCCTTCTCCAGTGGACCACATTGTGTCAGAACTCTCCACCATGCCTGCCCATCTTGGGTGGCCCCACAGGGCATGGCTTAGTTTCATTGAGTTAGACAAGGCTGTGGTCCTAGTGTGATTAGATTGACTAGTTTTATGGTTTCAGTGTGTCTGCCCTCTGATGCCCTCTTGCAACACCTACCATCTTACTTGGGTTTCTCTTACCTTGGACGTGGTGTATCTCTTCCCAGTTGCTCCTTACCTTGGATGAGGGGTATCTCCTCACCGCCACCCCTCCCGTCCTTGAACGTGGAATAGCTCCTCTATGCCCTCCAGCGCTCTCACAGCCACTGCTCCTTAGTTGTGGGCTCACTTCTCCTGGCCGCAGACCCTGGCCTCAGGCATGGGACAGTTCCTCCAGGCCGCCACCCCTGGCGTTGGGCTGGGAGTAGCTCCTCTTGGTTGCTCTTGCGCTGTTGCAGCCTGGCAGTCTCTGCTGCTGCCCCTGAGCTCGGACACATCGGAGCTCCTCATGGCCACTGCCCCTGACCTCCGACATGGGGTAGCTCCTCTTGGCCACCGCCCCTCGGGCAGGGGGTCCTCCCGGCTTCTGACCGTGACCTTGGATGTAGGGTAGCTCCTCTCGGGATGGTGGGGGGGGGGTGGTGGCGGGGTGCTGTGGCTGGATCACTTCTTCTCTGTTGCAGCACATAGGCTTCTCTCTAGCTGCAGTGAACAGGCTTCTCTTGTTACAGTCATGGACTTTAGTAGTTGCAGCACACACATTTATTTGCCCTGCAGCAAGTGGGATCTTGGTTCCCTGACCAGGGATCAAACCCAGGTCACCTGCACTGGAAGGAAAATTCTTAACCACTGGACACTGGGGAGAGCCTGGAAAACTTTTTCAGAACATTATGATTGTCTCTCAATTACTCAGAGATGCTACAGATGGTCCCAGCTCTCTACCTGAATATTTAGACTGGAGGCTGGGAAAGCAACTGAAAGTGAAAGTGAAAGTGAAGTCACTCAGTTCTGTCCCACTCTTTGAGACCCCATGGACTGTAGGCCACCATGCTCCTCTGTCAACAACTGAGGCTGTCTTCAAATATTATTTTACAGAAGGAGAAAATCTTACCAATGAGAAACTGAAGATAACATGATGCTCATTTTCTCCTAATCCAAAATTCATCTGATAATTTAATAAAGCATTTTTGTGACAGTTTTCACCTTGTTAGTGTTATTAAATAAATGAGATTTATATAAAAAAATTTAAATCTAACAATGGAAACAACCAAATTCAGGTGTTTCAAATCATTCAAATATAAACTAATATTTAAGACATAGAAGCCTCTGAAGTGGGCTGAGTGAATAGTGTTTCATTTACTGCTAAAGAAACTTCTAACTTACTCCAGATGAATCACAATTTAGTGGCCGAGTGGTCAGACGGAACTATAAATGAATAGACTATTTTTCTTCCATATTTATATGTCTGTCTGTCTGCCTATTATCTGAAAAAAAAATCCATCTAAAAATGGAAATTTTATTTTTCATTAGTGTTCAAAAATCCTTGGAGGATTATTTTCACAGAAAGTTGGAAGGAATATCCTTGAATGCTGAGTGACAGGGAAGGAGTAGCACATTAAAATTCTTTTCTGGCACTTTCCAATCAATTTGCAGTTGCTTCTTGCCTTGAACTGTCTGGCAAACTGTTGATTTTATTGTCATTGATATTGGTTTCATTTTTTTCTCCTCAATTCTTATAAACTGCATATGCAATAAGAAGCAAACAAACAAATGATTTTGAGGGGTGGTCTATCTTTAGCCAAAATGATCCACACCAGAAAATTCAAGATGATTTTCTGGTTTTTACCAGTGATTAACTGACATATGTGTATAATTCTAACCTCTTCATTATCTGGTTTGTGTTTTATTCACACTGAGTAGGAATTTCAAAGATGTGGTTTTCCTTTCTGATAGGATTTTAGATATGGAAGAGGATTTCTAGGTTGGACTGGATGGATGCTGTAGATTAATTATAAGGGAACTAATGGCAATTTTGAGGGTCACCTATGTTGATATTAGAAAACAGAGTGAGTATACCTCATATAATCTTAATAACTATTTTAATTGTTTACATATTTAATTTGAAAGACAAAATTTTCTTTATGGGGGGGGGGGCTGGTGGTGCCATGTAATACATGTGATCGTAGTTCCCCAAACAGGGTTTGAACTCAAACCCCTGCATTGGACGTGGACAGTCTTAAGCAGAGGGTTTCCAGGGAAGTCTCTCTCTCTTTAAAAAAAAAAAAAAAAAAAATTAAACATTGCAATTTGGATCACAATAAACTGTGGAATATTCTGAAAGAGATGGGCATACCAGACCACCTGAGAAACATGTATGCAGGTCAGGAAGTGACAGTTAGAACTGGACATGGAACAACAGAGTGGTTCTAAATTGGAAAAGGAGTATGTCAAGGCTGTATACTGTCACCCTGCTTATTTAACTTATATGCAGAGTACATAATGAAAAACGCTGGGCTAGAGAAAGCACAAGCTGGAATCAAGATTGCTGGGAGAAATATCAATAACCTCAGATATGCAGATGACACCATCCTTATGGCACAAAGTGAAAGAGGAGAGTGAAAAAGTTGGCTTAAAGCTCAACATTCAGAAAACTAAGATCATGGAATCTGGTCCCATGACTTCAAGGGAAATAGATGGGGAAACAGTGGCTGACTTTATTTTTCTGGGGTCCCAAATCACTGCAGATGGCAATTGCAGCAATGAAATTAAAAGATGCTTACTCCTTAGAAGGAAAGTTATGATCAACCTAGACAGCATATTAAAAAGCAGAGACATTACTTTACCAACAAAGGTCCGTCTAGTCAAGGCAATAGTTTTTCCAGTGGTCATGTATGGATGTGAGAGTTGGACTATAAAGAAAGCTGAGTGCCTAAGAATTGATGCTTTTTAACTGTGGTGTTGAAGAAGACTCTTGAGAGTCCCTTGGACTGCAAGGAGATCCAGCCAGTCCATCCTAAAGAGATCAGTCCTGGGTGTTCATTGGAAGGACTGATGTTGAGGCTGAAACTCCAATAGTTTGGCCACCTCATGCAAAGAGTTGACTCATTGGAAAAGACCCTGATGCTGGGAAAGTTTGAGGGCAAGAGGAGAAGGGGACGACAGAGGATGATATGGTTGGATGGCATCATCAACTCGATGGATATGGGTTTTGGTGGATTCTGGGAATTCATGATGGACAGGGAGGCCTGGCATCCTACAGTTCATGGGGTTGCAAAGAGTCGGACATGATTGAGCGACTGAAATGAACTGAACTGAACTGAATAGATTAAATACAGAGTCATACAGTTAGACTATTATTGTATTGTCTGTAATTAGATGTAATGTTAAAATCAGGAACCAAATCATCAAATCTAATCTTCTAGGATTTTTTTTTTTTGGTTTTAGGGCTTAAATTCAAGCCTTTAATCCTTTTGAGTTAACTTTTGTGTTTGGTATAAAATAGGGGTGCAGTTTCATTGTTTTGCATGTTGTTATTCAGTTTTCTCCAACACCATCTGTTTAAGAGATTCTTGTTATCTCCATTGTATATTCTTGGCTCATTGTCAGAAATTAACTGCTCATGTATGTTTGGGAGTATTTCTAGACTGTCTATTATGATCCACTGATCTGTGTGTCTGTTTTGTGCCAACACCATACTTTTTCAAATACTTTAGACTTGAAACATAGTTTGAAATCATGGAGCCTGAAAAAGACTCTGATGCTGGGAGGGATTGGGAGCAAGAGGAGAAGGGGACGACAGAGGATGAGATGGCTGGATGGCATCACTGACTCGATGGATGTGTCTGAGTGAACTCCGGGAGTTGGTGATGGACAGGGAGGCCTGGCATGCTGCAATTCATGGGGTTGCAAAGAGTTGGACTCAACTGACCAACTGAACTGAACTGATTCCTTCAGTTTTGTTCTCTCAAGATTGTTTTGGCTATTTGAGTTATTTTGTGGCTCTATACTAATTTTAGAATTTCTCGTTCTAGTTTCATGAAAACGTTATTGGAATTTTTTTTTTTAATTTTTTAATTTTTTTTTTTTTAAATTTTAAAATCTTTAATTCTTACATGCGTTCCCAAACATGAACCCCCCTCCCACCTCCCTCCCCACAACATCTCTCTGGGTCATCCCCATGCACCAGCCCCAAGCAAGCTGCACCCTACGTCAGACATGGACTGGCGATTCAATTCTTACATGACAGTATACATGTTAGAATTCCCATTCTCCCAAATCATCCCACCCTCTCCCTCTCCCTCTGAGTCCAAAAGTCTGGTATACACATCTGTGTCTTTTTTCCTGTCTTGCATACAGGGTCGTCATTGCCATCTTCCTAAATTCCATATATATGTGTTAGTATACTGTATTGGTGTTTTTCTTTCTGGCTTACTTCACTCTGTATAATTGGCTCCAGTTTCATCCATCTCATCAGAACTGATTCAAATGAATTCTTTTTTATGGCTGAGTAATACTCCATTGTGTATATGTACCACAGCTTTCTTATCCATTCATCTGCTGATGGACATCTAGGTTGTTTCCATGTTCTGGCTATTATAAACAGTGCTGCGATGAACATTGGGGTACATGTGTCTCTTTCAATTCTGGTTTCCTCGGTGTGTATGCCCAGAAGTGGGATTGCTGGGTCATAAGGTAGTTCTATTTGCAATTTTTTAAGGAATCTCCACACTGTTCTCCATAGTGGCTGTACTAGTTTGCATTCCCACCAACAGTGTAGGAGGGTTCCCTTTTCTCCACACCCTCTCCAGCATTTATTGCTTGCAGATTTTTGGATCGCAGCCATTCTGACTGGTGTGAAGTGGTACCTCATTGTGGTTTTGATTTGCATTTCTCTAATAATGAGTGATGTTGAGCATCTTTTCATGTGTTTGTTAGCCATCCATATGTCTTCTTTGGAGAAATGTCTATTTAGTTCTTTGGCCCATTTTTTAATTGGGTCGTTTATTTTTCTGGAATTGAGCTGCAGAAGTTGCTTGTATATTTTTGAGATTAGTTGTTTGTCAGTTGTTTCATTTGCTATTATTTTCTCCCATTCAGAAGGCTGTCTTTTCACCTTGCTTATATTTTCCTTTGTTGTACAGAAGCTTTTAATTTGAGATGGAGAAATATACCATGTTCATGGATCGGAAGAATCAATATAGTGAAAATGAATATACTACCCAAAGCAATTTACAAATTCAATGCAATCCCTATCAAGCTACCAGCGGTATTTTTCACAGAACTAGAACAAATAATTTCAAGATTTGTATGGAAATACAAAAAACCTCGAATAGCCAAAGCAATCTTGAGAAAGAAGAATGGAACTGGAGGAATCAACTTGCCTGACTTCAGGCTTTACTACAAAGCCACAGTCATCAAGACAGTATGGTACTGGCACAAAGACAGACATATAGATCAATGGAACAAAATAGAAAGCCCAGAGATAAATCCACACACATATGGACACCTTATCTTTGACAAAGGAGGCAAGAATATACAATGGAGTAAAGACAATCTCTTTAACAAGTGGTGCTGGGAAAACTGGTCAACCACTTGTAAAAGAATGAAACTGGATCACTTTCTAACACCCCACACAAAAATAAACTCAAAATGGATTAAAGATCTAAATGTAAGACCAGAAACTATAAAACTCCTAGAGGAGAACATAGGTAAAACACTCTCAGACATAAATCACAGCAGGATCCTCTATGATCCACCTCCCAGAATTCTGGAAATAAAAGCAAAAATAAACAAATGGGATCTAATTAAAATTAAAAGCTTCTGTACGTTATTGGAATTTTGATAGGGATTACCAAATTTTCTTGATAATTTTTCATGGAATCTTTTTGCTAGAGCATCTGGATCTTGTATAAGCAATTAAAATGCAGTTAACCTAAGCAGGAAATGCTAAGTCACGTCAGTCGTGTCCAACTCTGGTGACCCCATAGATGGCAGCCCACTGGGCCCCCCTGTCCCTGGGATTCTCCAGGCAATAACACTGGAGTGGGTTGCCATTTCCTTCTCCAGTGAATGAAAGGCTGCTGCTGGGGGGCTGTAACACTCGGAGAGGTTGGACCCATCGCCGTGACGGCGGGGCCTACCCGAGCCACCTTCCCCGCCGGCAGGAAATAGCTGGCACAAAATGTTAGATCAGAAATGAATTTTGAAAATGACATGGCTGAATATGATATCTTTTTATACAAGATTCAGAATCCTGGGAAGATCAAGTGATTTATTGCAGTCAGATAAATTGCTGTGCAGTGGATAGGAATAAAGCTCTCTCTATTGTTTCCTATACTTCCTGTCATTTATTTGATGTTATTAGCATTCCCATCTATTTCTTCTAGGCATGCATGTCTAGCCATGACATTTTATAATGCTATATTGACCTTAAAGGGACATTAAACAATTTATGTTATCACACTGTCTTATGGGGCTGCCCAGGTGGTGCTAGTGGTAAAGAGTCTACCTGCCAACACAGGAGACAAAGAGATTCAGGTTCAGGATTGATGCCCTGGAAGAGGAAATGGCAACCCATTCCAGTAGTGTTGTCTGGAAAATTCCATGGACAGAGAAGCCTGGTGGACTGCAGTCCATCGGGTCACAAAAATTTGCACATGACTGGAGCAACTCAGCCTCCTCCCTTATCACTATCTCTGTGACCTTGAAAATCTAACTTAGCTACTCTGCACTTTGGTTTCCTCATTACTGGTGTCCATGATTATTAGTTTCCATCTCATAGGATTTGTATAAAGATTTAATAAAAGAGTTCCTCTAAACAGACTGGCATATCAACGGGCATTGAACATGGTTTTCTTCATTGTTTCTATTGATAATAATATGATTATTTCCAGATAAATAGAAGAGAACCATTATGATGAGGAACTCTCTACAAATGAAAAAATACATAAGTAAAATAAGTCTGTCCAGAAAACAGTTTTGAGGCAGAGTCTGTAATTTTGAATTCATGATCAATATAGTCTCCATCAATGAATGTTCAAAACTTAGGGAATAACCAAAATGAAGAAATAACTCAAATGTCTATCAACTTACAAATGGATAAACACATGTGTTATATACACCTGGTATTCAGACTTAGACACATACAAGAACACAAATGAAACTTCAGGACATTATATTAAGTGGAGTAAGTCAATCACAGGAGGCCAAATTCTGCATGATTCTCTAATACCTGGAGAGGTTATAAGGGCCAGGGGATAAGAGGAGGGAGGGCATGGGAAGTTGTTTAATTATGATGGAATTTCAGTTTCAGAAGATGAAAAAATTCTGGAGATCATTGGTGGTAATGGTTATACTACAATGTTAATGTACTTAATACCACTGAATAAATACATTAAAAAATGGTTAAATTGGTTAAATTTAATGTTACATATGCCCATCATCATTAAAACAAAAGAATAAAAGGAAAGGGGTTTGCATTGAAATATAAAATTTTAAAGATCTGTATCACACGAATCTTGTTAAAAAACTGAGATGGAAAGACGGTGCAGTGGCAGCACATAGTGTGAATGAGGGAAATGTGTGATCCTCACTGAAGCAGTGATTGTTAGCACAGGGAATGGAAGTATAAATGGTCTTCCTTCAGACATGCCAGTTTCCCACATTTTCTGAGCCAGGAGCAAAGGAAGAGTTGGCCGCCTCTGTTGTTGTCACCTAACTCCAAGGAGAATTTTAAAACATAGAATTTAAAAGAGCCTAGGAAATGTGACTTTATTTTCATTTAAATATTGGGCGTAAACAAGAGTTAAAAGAAACTATTTTAAAGTTTTTTTTATGTGTCAGAGACTATGGTGGTTACTTTATATAATGCCAACATATTTAGTTAACTTTTAAGAATTTAATTTATTTTTAAGGATGACTAAAGAAAAGTTATGACCAACCTAGACAGCATATTAAAAAGCAGAGACATTACTTTGCCAACAAGGTCCATCTAGTCAAAGCTATGGTTTTTCCAGTAGTCATGTATGGATGTGAGAGTTGGACTATAAAGAAAGCTGAGTGCCTAAGAAATGATGCTTTTGAACTGTGGTGTTGGAGAAGACTCTTGAGAGTCCCTTGGCCTGAAAGGAGATACAGCTAGTCCATCCTAAAGGAAATCAGCCCTGAATACACATTGGAAGGACTGATGCTGAAGTTGAAACTCCAATAGTTTGGTCACCTGATGAAAAGAACTGACTCATTTGTAAAGACCCTGATGCTGGGAAAGATTGAAGGCAGGAGAAGAAGGGGACAACAGAGGATGAGATGGTTGGGGGGCATCATCGACTCTATGGACATGAGTTTGAGTAAACTCTGGGAGTTGGTAATGGACAGGGAGGCCTGGCGTGCTGCCTCAGAGTTAGACATGACTGAGACTGAATTGAACTGAATATTTTCAGGAATGAAATACATTACCCTTAAGGAATAATTCATCACCCTGATAGATCAGTTGGTAAAGAGTCTGCCTGCATTGCAGGAGAGCCCGTTTTGATTCCTGGGTAGGGAAGATACACTGGAGAAGGGATAGAATACCCACTCCACTATTCTTGGGCTTCCCTTGTGGCTCAGCTGGTCAAGAATCCACCTGCAATGCAAGAGACCTGCGTTCAGTCCCTGGGTTGGGAAGATACCCTGGAGAAGGGAAATGCTATCCACTTTGGTACCCAAAGGCTACCAATTATTCTGGCCTGGAAAATTATTCTGGCCTATAACAGTCCATGGAGTTGCAAAGTGTCACACATGACTGAGCAACTTTCACTTTCACTTTCAAGAACAAATATTCACCCACAAATTTTTACCCTTCTATCCTGCAGTGTAGATCACAACAAGCCGTGCAAAATTCATAAGAAGTTTGGAATACCAGACCACTTTACTTGCCTCTTGAGAAACCTGTATGCAGGTCAAGAAGCAACAGTTAGAACTTGACATGGAACAATAGACTGGTTCCAAATTGGAGAAGGATTATGTCAGGGCTATATATTGCCACTCTGCTTATTTAATTTATATGCAGAGTACATCATGTGAAATGCCAGGCTGGATGAAGCACAAACTGGAATCAAGATTGCTGCGAGAAATGTCAATAACCTCAGATATGCAAATTACACCACCCTTATGGCAGAAACTGCAGAGGAACTAATGTGCCTCTTGATGAAGGTGAAAGAGGAAAGTGGAAAAGCTGGCTTAAAACTCAGCATTCAAAAACGAAGATCATGGCATCTGTCCCATTGCTTCAAGGCAAATAGATGGGGAAACAATGGAAATGGTGACAGAATTTAATTTCTTGGACTCCAAAATCACTGCAGATGGTGACTGCAGCCATGACATTAAAATGTGCTTGCTCCTTGAAAGAAAAGTTATGACAAACCTAGAGAACATATTAAAAAACTGAAACATTACTTTGCTGACAAAGGCTTATCTAGTCAAAGCTATGGTTTTTCCAGTAGTCATTATGAATGTGAGAGTCAGATCATAAAGAAGGGTGAGCACCAAAGAATTGATGCTTTTGAAGGATGTGATGTTGGAGAAGACACTTGAGAGTCCCTTGGACTGAATGGAGATCAAACCAGTCAATCCTAAAGGAAATCAATCCTGAGTGTTCATTGGAAAAACTTGTGTTGAAGCTGAAGCTCTAATACTTGGCTACCTGATGCAAACAGCGAATTCATTGGAAAAGACCCTTGATTCTGGGAAAGTTTGAGGGCAGGAGGAGAAGGGAACCAAAGAGGACAAGATGGTTGGATGGCCTCACTGTCTCAATGGGCATGAGTTTGAGCAAGCTCTGGGAGATGAAGTACAGGGAAGACTGGAGTGCTACAGTCCATGGTGTCACAAAGAGTCAGACATGACTGAGTAACTGAACAATAACAACCATAATACATAGATCAAATATTTACCAGTAGAGCTTAAAGTAGGTGTGTATGTACATGTGTGATGTGACCTTTTAAAAGGATAAACACTATAATTTTTGATGAACTTATTTATAGGTAGTTGTAATTTATAGGTATGCATTTCTGAAAGAGTTAAAGAAAAGCAATGTAAATCTTTCCAAAAGTCTAAGAAATAACTCCATAGCACTATTTTTTTCTTATATATTTCTATTAAGGGCCATCAAAACTAGATAGGCCAAATGATAAAGAACCCAGCTCTGGAAATCTGACATGTTCACTGATGTGGTCCATGGTCCTAAGTGGAGAAGTGAAAGGTGAAGTCGCTCAGTCGTGTCTGACTCTTTGTGACCCCGTGGACTGTAGCCTACCAGGCTCCTCCATCCATGGGATTCTCCAGGCAAGAATACTGGAGTGGGTTGCCATTTCCTTCTCCAGGGGAACTTCCTGACCCAGGGATCGAACCCAGGTCTCCCGCATTGGAGGCAGACACTTTAACCTCTGAGCCACCTGATAAGTGTGAACTATTTTAAGGAGGAAGCCAAGCAGGAAGAACTTGAAACTCAAAATGGGACTTGGGAGGCCTGAGATTTAGTACTCTGTCTAATCTTAACAAATTTACTTACTTTTTTTATGCCTCAATTTCTCATGTCTCAAATAAAAATTTCAATAGTATTTGACTCATAAGGTTCAAGGAAAGATTAATTAAAATAATACAGTAGAATAAGTGATACATAATAAATTCATACAATGTGCAAATAATTTGAAGTCATTAAATTAATAAATTAATACATTAGTAAAGATGTTATCAATAGTAAGAGCTATGACAATAATAATATTAGTTTATATAATAAATTAACTTATATACACAACTAATAGTAATTATATTTAACTAAACATAAATAAAGATTAATTAAAATAATATTAACAATAAAAGTAATAATGAAAGTAATTAATACTTTGTGTCAGGTATAGTGCTAAATATTTTATAGCTATTATAATATTTAATATTACCAACAACACTATGAAATCTATATTAGTATTTTTATAATCCTGCCCCTACTGTGAGTAGGACATAAGACACAGAGAAAATATGGATGTGAGAGCTAGACTATAAAGAAAGCTGAGCACGTAAGAATTGATGCTTTTGAACTGTGGTGTTGGAGAAGACTCTTGAGAGTCCCTTGGACTGCAAGGAGATCCAACCAGTCCATTCTGAAGGAGATCAACCCTGGGATTTCTTTGGAAGGAATGACGCTAAAGCTGAAGCTCCAGTACTTTGGCCACCTCATGCGAAGAGTTGACTCATTGGAAAAGACTCTGATGCTGGGAGGGACTGGGGGCAAAAGGAGAAGGGGACAACAGAGGATGAGATGGCTGGATGGTATCACGGACTCGATGGACATGAGTCTGAGTGAACTCTGGGAGATGGTGATGGACAGGGAGGCCTGGCTTGCTGAGACTCATGGGGTCGCAAAGAGTTGGACACAACTGAGTGACTGAACTGAACTAAACTGAAAGGCAGACTGAAGATTCCAACTGAAGAGTTCTGCTTCAGAATCCACGCTTCTCACAGACATAGTAAATGTGCATGAATGGTAGTCCTTGGGACCTGCCATAGCATTTAACATGGTAAGAACACAGGGCATAATAACATATTCTAAATATCATTAGTTGATTAATTTCTTCTATTTTTAGTTTTACAAATGCTCTATTTTAGTTGTATTAGTCCTCACATAAGGTGAAAAGTCAGCCCTTTTACAATATACTAAAAATGGGGATGTTCTGACATATAGAAAACAGAAAGTGTTGACCGAGTTGGTGCAATGGTATGTCTCTTATATTCCTGCAACACTTAACTTATAAATTCAGATATAAGATCACAGAATAATCAGGAAACTTATAAAATAAACAATGCAGAGAACAAGCTTTAAGCACAAAGGAATGAATAAGCAAGAGGAACAAAAAAAAAAAAATTACCTTCTCTAGAATCATTTAAATTTTTGAAATAGGTAGGCCTATTTTAATGTCCTAATAGAAGAACCAAGAAGATTCCTTAAACTGAAAAACTATAGATGTGAAAAAATATCTCTACGGTGGAGAAAGAAAGGCTAGTTGTTAGGCTAGCATATTTGTTAGGCTAGCATAGTTGTTAGGCTGCAGAACCTCCGTTTTGTTGGAGCTATGGTTCTCCAAGCTCCAATTCCTACTCCTACAGTGGGGTTGAAGCTTACTCAAAGAAG
Organism: Capra hircus; assembly: GCF_001704415.2. Taxonomy (NCBI): domain Eukaryota; kingdom Metazoa; phylum Chordata; class Mammalia; order Artiodactyla; family Bovidae; genus Capra; species Capra hircus. Next base: position 15,719,248 of record NC_030831.1, on the reverse strand, counting down.
GCCTTCAGTTTTCACATGTCATTCCAGTAAAGGTTTATTCTGGAAGATATCTTAATGATAAACAGTATTGATAGCACAAGAAAGTTCAAGAATGAAATCTAGAGTGTTAAATAATATGTCCCAAGTCATACAGTTCATGAACGTGGTCCCCATTTGTTTTTCCTCTTACATATTTACATTTATTGTATGTCTCATTTTCACTTTTACCACTTTACTAGGCAGCAGACATCTACCATTGAAGAGTGCCTCTTGCTTAATTTTCTGTCACAAAACTTAAACCATAATCAACTGGGCTAACAGCATATTTGTTTCCCAAAGCCAATTGCAATCTGTGTCAGAGATGTGAATCTGCATTGCTGTTGTGCCTGTTTCCTTTTCTTAAACCAGAATGCTGTCAACTAGAGGCAGCTTTCTTTCTTTATTAATTTTTTATTGTCTACCCCCTTTACCTTTTCTCAATTTAAAGATGTCCCAGAAACGAGCACTTCATTGTCCACTGCAATGTCCTCTGTTATTTTTACTTAAGTGCATTACTGCAAATAATATTGTGGGGATATTTTTTTAAATTTAATTGTTTTGTTTTAGGATTTTTCTCTCTGTAAAGAGGTTTCATGACAAAATCTAGCAAATATCCCTATCAGCTTACAAATAAATCATTATATTAAAGCGCCTGCTAAGTCACATCAGTCATGTTTGACTCTTTGTGACCCTATGGACTGTAGCCCTCAAGACTCTTCTGTCAGTGAGATTCTCCAGGCAAGAATACTGGAGTGGGCTGCCATGTCCTTCTCCAGGGGATCTTCCCCATTCGGAGATCAAACTTGGGTCTCCCCAGTTGCAGGCAGGTTCTTTACCATCTGAGCCACCAGGGAAGCCCCAGTAAAAAAGTGGCATCTATTAATATATGAATGTGCAAGACAGTTCAAAGATATTCTCAACAATGCAGAAGGGAACAAAGAAAAAAAAAAAGACACTCTGCAAAATTTTAGCAAAACCTACTTCTATATACAGCTGAAATGACTATAAAAAGTTATTAAGAAACAGAGGAAGCACATTATATTCTGGAAAACAAAGCTTGTACTGTTGAACTGCTTTACATTTTAATGTGTAAATTTGTTCTTGACTTTTCCACTGAAAAAATCAAACCATTTGGCATTCTGTGTGAGACATAAATGCATTAAAAATGTGCAGCAACATTTATTAAAATATATAAAGGAACAAAGGCTAAGATTAATTTTCCCCTTCTCTTTTTATTTGAGGGCCACCACTAGGGCATTTAATATGGGTAAAGCCAGATTCGTAAAGCTTTCACTAGACAGTTACCACAAATGACTAAGAGCTTAATCAGCATATATCTTTTAAATACATTCAATAGAGGAATTGGACTGTTCATTGCATTGTAATTTATAGGGATTTTGTTTTTGATTACATAAGGGAAATGCATTTTTATGCCTTAAAAGCATTCTTTTGTGGTGTCAAAAATGTATTACATTATTGTTCAGAAAATGGTGTTTCAATTTGGTGCGGAAGTCTAAAATCACCGGAGTGGAAAAGATAACAAGTAGATTCTTCAAAGTCTTGCCATTTGTGATTTTTTTTCTTCCAAAGTTCTTTTCTTTTGGTTAGATAATGAGTGCAACTCTGCTCAATGGCACCTTTCAATTCTTTCTGAGTGTTTAAATCCTGTATTGACTATATTTGTGGAAAGTCTGTTTAAACAGGATTAAAATAAGTGCATAGTTAGTATTTCAATCAGACATAAGAAAAGAAAATGATGTTGAAAATAAAGCTTTTTTTCCCCTTCTTTCTTTATATTTGGTGATTGTATGCAAGTAATTCAATCTCCACTTAGATAATAAATACCTAAGGTAACTATGTGGATCAGCCATTCTATCATCGATGCTTATAGAAAATAAACTCCTAAAGAGGCAAAGCAGTTCTTCTTAATGGTAAAGTTTTGTTGTTTTTGTTTAGTGGCTAGGTCATGTCCGACTCTTTTGTGACCCCATGGACTGTAGCCAGCCAAGATCCTCTATCCATGGGATTTCTCAGGAAACAATTCTGGAGTAGGTTGCCCTTTTCTTCTCCAGGGGATAGAAGTAAAACTTATCAACATACTAACAGAACCTTGTTTTCTGAAGACAAGGGCCTTTGTAATCATTTCCCTGTCTTCAAATGGCAGTCTACTTCTCTCCTGAGGTGGTCCCTGTGGCCCTGCCTCCTCTGTTTATCCCAGTCCTTATTGCTTTCTCCACATCCATCATTCTCTCAACAAAGAAAACAAAGAATCACTGCCTATTCTGAAATTATTGTAACTCCTTATCAGTCAAAAGGAAAAGGACACTTTCCTCTCCCTGGGAATTTGCTATAGTGACTGTTTTTGTAGGTCAGCCCAAGAGGGAAACATTTTCTTTTAGATTGAATCCTTCATTGTTCAGAGGAGAGTTCAAAACTCAGATAAAGTTATCATTCTGAGAAAGAGCACCCAAGCCACACATCTCCCCTCCCTTTCTCTCTTCTCCAAAGAAAGTGATTTGCATACGTGTATCCTTCTGAGCTTTGCCCAAGTCTGCTCTTGACAGATGCTATCTGAGAAAAGTGACTATCGAGGGAAAACAGGTACACTAATCAGGCATTTCCAGAATTGGTTGGGGCAAAGCAGAACTCTTCACTGCCAGTGGGAAGACGACCCTGGGGAGATGGCCGCCCCTTTCTGTCTTCAGAGAACTTCTCTGGATGTCTTTAGAAATCAACGTGTTCTGCAAACTCTGGTGAACTCTGTATATTTTCTATAGTAGCACTTGCTTATCCAAAATTGACTTAATTATAAAAGTTCTACATATTGTAGGGCTTTTCTGAGGCAAATATATAATAATAATACATGTGGAAATATTTTGAGATATCGTTGTGAATCCATGAATATAAGGGATTGCTGTTTTAAGGAAATCAACCAAACTACTCCCCAAAGTAACTAACCTAAACTTCTGATTTGATTTTTAACTTCAAAATATGCATATATTTTCATATTGCATATATATGTAAATTATTTATTTAAATAATCTTTCAATTCACATTTGATTAACCTGAACTGTGTAATAACATAAAGGTAGATGTTCTGCAACTTTTTATTTAAACTATGCAGAGAACTATACTTCTGACTTGCCTTATTTTAATGTTATATCCTATTTGTACCTACTTTTACTATAGTAATCATTACAATATTATAAATATAGAATACTAGTCTTTAGACAGGGACTTCCCTGTTGGCTCAGAGGGTAAAACATCTGCCTACAATGCAGGAGACCCAGGTTCAATCCTTGGGATGGGAAGATCTCCTGGAAAAGGAAATGGCAACACCATCCAGTATTCTTGACTGGAAAATCCCATGGACAGGGGAACCTGATAGTCTCTAGTCCGTGGTGATTTGCAAGTATTTAAAACAGTTCAATTGTTCTAATCAGTTCAGTTCAGTTCAGTCGCTCAGTCCTGTCTGACTCTTTGCGACTCCATGAACCACAGCATGCCAGGCCTCCCTGTCCATCACCATCTCCTGGAGTTCATTCAAACTCACATCCATTGAGTGAGCCATCTCATCCTCTGTTGTCCCCTTCTGCTCCTGACCCCAGTCCCTCCCAGCATCAGAGTCTTTACCAGTGAGTCAACTCTTCACATGAGGTAGCCAAAGTATTGGAGCTTCAGCTCTAGCATCAGTCCTTCCAAAGAACACTCAGAACTGATCTTCTTTAGAATGGACTGGTTGGATCTCCTTACAGTCCAAAGGACTCTCAAGAGTCTTCTCCAACACCACAGTTCAAAAGCATCGATTCTTCGGTGCTCAGCTTTCTTCACAGTCCAACTCTCACATCCATACATGACTACTGGAAAAATCATAGCCTTGACTAGACAGACCTCTGTTGCCAAAGTAGTATCTGTGCTGTTGAATATGCTATTTAGGTTGGTCATAACTTTCCTTCCAAGGAGTAAGCGTCTTTTAATTTCATGACTGCAATCACCATCTGCAGTGATTTTGGAGCCCCCAAAAATAAAGTCTGATACTGTCTCCACTGTTTCCCCATCTATTTCCCATGAAGTGATGGGACCAGATGTCACGATCTTTCTTTTCTGAATGTTGAGCGTTAAGCCAACTTTTTCATTCTCCTCTTTCACTTTCATCAAGAGGCTTTTTAGTTCCTTTTCACTTTATGCCATAAGGGTGGTGTCATCTGCATATCTGAGGTTATTTATATTTCTCCCAGCAATCTTGATTCCAGCTTTTGCTTCTTCCAGCCCAGGGTTTCTCATGATGTACTCTGCATAGAAGTCAGATAAGCAGGGTGACAATATACAGCCTTGACATACTCCTTTTCCCATTTGGTACCAGTCTGTTTTTCCATGTCCAGTTCTAACTGTTGCTTCCTGACCTACATATAGGTCCCTCAAGAGGCAGGTCAGGTGGTCTGGTATTCCCATCTCTTTCAGAATTTTCCACAGTTTATTGTGATCCACACAGTCAAAGGCTTTGGCATAGTCAATAAAGCAGAAGTAGAGGTTTTTCTGGAACTCTCTTCTTTTAACATGATCCAGCTGTTCTAATAATATTTCATAAAAAACTTCAATACATAAAACATAAAGAAAGTCCATTCTCTTCATTTATATCTCCATCCCTTTCCTGCAAATAGGTTCATCAACAGCATTGCAACAGATTCCATAAATATGGGTCAATATACTGTATTTATTTTTCTCTTTCTAACTTATTTCACTCTGTATGCTGCTGCTAAGTCACTTCAGTCGTCCGACTCTGTGTGACCACATAGATGGCAGCCCACCAGGCTCCCCTGTCCCTGGGATTCTCCAGGCAAGAACACTGGAGTGGGTTGCCGTTTCCTCCTCCAATGCATGAAAGTGAAAAGTGAAAGGGAAATCGCTCAGTCATATCCGACTCTTTGTGACCCCATGGACCGCAGCCTACCAGGCTCCTCCATCCATGGAATTTTCCAGGCAGGAGTACTGGAATGGGGTGCCATCGCCTTCTCTGTCACTCTGTATAACTGGCTCTAAGTTCATCCACCTCACTAGAACTGACTCAAATTTGTTCTTTCTTATGGCTGAATAATATTCCATTGAATATATGTACCATACCTTCTTTATCCACTCATCTGTTGATGGATATCTAGGTTGCTTCCATGTCTTGGCTATTGTAGATAATGCTGCAATGAATACTGGGATATATGTGTCTTTTAGAATTGTGGTTTTCTTGGGGTATGCCCAGTAATGGGGTTGCTGGTTTTCCTGGTAGATTTATTCCTAATTTTTTTTAAAAGAATCTCCATGCTTTTCTCCCTAATGGCTATATCAGTTCAACATATATATAGTATTGTGTACAAATGGGTAGTTGGTAAGAAGTTGCTGCATAACACAGGGGGCCTAGTCTGGCACTCTGTGATGACCTGGAGGGGTAGGATAGGAGAAGTGGGGGCTCAAGAGGAAAGGGATACATGTATAATTCTGGCTAACTCACATTGTTGTGTGATGGAAGCCAACACTAAGATTTTTAAAAGTAAAAAACAAACAAACAAACAAAACAGCAAAACATACTCACTTTAAGACCAAGTTAAAAAAAAAACAACACCGAGTTTCAAAGAATTTTAATAGCAGAATTGGACTTTATATGAACATGTGAACTTTATATGAACATGACAGTTATTTTTTTAAAGATTTGACCACTGAAGCACCAAATTATTTATATGAGGACAATAAACACAGCCTTTTAAAATCAGTTACCATGGATGATTTCTTTTTTATTTCTATATCTTGAACTTGTATCTACTGAAAAACAATGACTCATTTGCCTGTTTCTCTGTCCTTCAGAATCTAGCCCCTTTCTTTATTTACAAGCCAACATAAATCTTTAGGTCCTTAAAGAGCCATTTAATGGGTCCCTCTTAGGAGCATACTCAGTTCTTAGCCTCTGCTCATTATTTTCCCTAATATAGAGAAAGCAAAATATTTAGATTTGACCTTTTTTGACATGATATTGTGGAGCTTTGTTATACTAATAAAGAAATAATAAACACTCACTGGACTCTTATTCTGTGCCAAGAATTATGCTAAGTAATTTACACATAATGGCTCTTTTAATTAAAAGGAAAGGCTACATCAGAATATAAAGTTATTATTTTATTACAAGCTTTATTACATTTTTTATTCTGTTAATAAATGTGCACTAGACACCAATGACCCATTTGTAGATAATATGAGATATGAACCAGAGAAACCATATTCACTAGGTAAATCAAAAAGCACTCTTGACTCTAAGGAGAGTCATTTGTTGGGTAGAAAAGTAATTGGCCTCCTCGGGTATAATCCATCAATTCTCCCAAAGAACGGGTTAATTGATGGAAATGTCAATCAATGCATTTATCAATCTTATGAATCAGCCATACTTGAAGGCATTAAACTCACATCAGCTTGCTATTTGTCCCTCTGAATCCATTTATTCATACTAAAAGGCAGGTACAGAGATAATACATTGGGAATCTATAATAAATGCTCAGAAGTTTCACCTAATTAGAGCATTCAATGTAATTTTACTTAATAAAATGGCATTTTCACACAGTTACAGAGTACACATGTCTTTATAAGCCTGTATGCATATACAAGATATATGACTATATGTATTTCATATGTTCATGTGTATGTGTATAACATGTGCACATTTGTATTCATATATATACATATATATATATGATATCTATAGATAAATATATCCACATCTTACCTGTTACTTGGCTGGATGCCTTAGGATATATCTTATTAAATAAACTTACATATTTGTATTAATATTTATAATATAAACATATGCAATTTTTTCTCAAAACACAACATGGAATTTGAAATAGTAATCAATAATTTAAATAAAAGAATTCCTAGGATAGAAATGAAGGCCTATTAATTCATGTTCTTCCTGTGAGCAAAGTGGGCAAATGTTTTATGGGAGATAACTAGCTTTCACAATATCAAGATGCCAACATGTGTTGGAAAATGAGGATGCCTTTATTTAGGGTGGCAAATGTTTATCATAGGTCTCAGCCCAGGTGACTCACTCATGCTATTTAAAGTTAGAAAAAGCCACCAAGGCAAGGTCATTATCTGAGGACAGGCACTTCTCATCTGATGTCCCCTTTATATGCAGAAGTTGAGGGAAAAGCAGAAATCTACTCCTTGTGAGAAAATCAGCTCTCAGATAGTTTTCTTCCCAAGAAGTGACTTTTCCAAGCTACCTCGATCCAAACAACTGGCATGTGGTGCATTTTGAAGATGGATTGTCAGCTGTGCCCCCACAGCTGTGAGAGTCTGGCACACTAGCTCTCAAGCCAGCGAGCAGGAAGACAGATACTGTCATTTTGGGGGGAATGGCTCACCCACAGATGTTTAGAGGAGGAGAAGTGTCTATGTCCTTTGGCAAGCTCATCAAAATCAACCTCTTACACACAGGCTCATAAAGAACTGGAATCACAGCCTAGTCTGTCATCACATCACTCAGCATACTTTTAAACCACCCCCTCATTCATCCTTAAATGGAAAATAAATTACTTGAGATGAAATTCTTTGGCCCTGGAGCAGATGGTAGCATATACCTCCAACATGAAGGAAACGCAATACACCTGGATTTTTGAATCCCAAAGTTTCTTAAGAGCAACTTCCTCCTCTAGAAAGCCAAGACCTATTTTTTCCACTAGAAGCATTCCAAACATAGAGTTGATGTTTGCTTATGAATACATTTTTGTTCTTTCTTTACCTTACAGTAGCAGTACCTCTTTATTCATATGCTACCACTGTCTTTATATGCTTGAACTGTCCAATGACATTAATGGTCAGGGGTCATTCTGACCAGCAGAAATGTGGTTTTGTAGAAACGTGCCTCTTCAGTCCTTTCTGTTTGTGTTCTCTCTTCTTGCAGACATTTACTTTTCTGATTTACCATAGCCCAAACACTACTACTCCGTTTTCAGCTCTACTATTCTTATACTTCCATTGCCATAGCTAACTGAGCTATTTCATAGGCTCATTAGAAACTTCAGAATAGAGAATCTGATTGGCTCAAGCCATCAGATTTAATAAGATAGCTTTCCCTATGTCAGTTGACCTCCTCCAGTTCCAATCAGATGAAACCAAGGAAGGATAGTCATATAATACAAAAGTGACTACAGAAGGCTAATTTATGAGTTTAAATAGGCAGCTTACAAAGAAATAAAGTGAGTATTGGGTAGGCATCATAAAGGTATCATTGTATGCTACTTTCTCAAGCTAAGTCAATAAATAGAAAGATGAGCAAAAACTGAAAATCCAATCCTTTTTTCTTTAGATTAAGGACACAGTTGTAATTACTGTATGTATCTGATTTATTCATTCTTCATGTCATTGATTTTAAAAAATCTAGATACTTCTTCCCTTAGGATTTAATTACTCAGATTTTATGTACTTGTCAAAGTTCAGATGAATGTATTATATCCTGGATCCCCACACCCTGTACAATACCTAACACAGAGCTTAATTAACATTTGAATATGTGAGTTAATAAAATTCCTGAAAGAATGTGTGTGGTTATATAGGCTTTGGACCATGATATTCTTAAAAAAAAAAAAAAAAAAACTGGAAGAAAATTCTCTTATAAATGGGATTTACAGACATCACTTTATTGTTATTATTTCATTCAGCACCAAGCATGTATTTTTTGTGTCTTCTGAATTCAACTGCTGCTCACTTCTATTTTATTTCAGAATGGAATCTGTGCTGCTCTTTCATTTTCAGTTTTTGAATTTGTGTTGTTGAAAGATGGATCAGCTACACAATTGGATAATTAGAAATAGGAAGTTTTGACTTAAGTCTCCATTTAGATATCAATCAAGTGGAGATAAATATGATTTTGGTTTTCCTGTTATTTGGATCTGAACTTCCAAATTTGACCTGTTACTTCCAAAAGGCAACTGGTGATGTGGACTTCAATGAAGGCATTTAATTAAATTTTCAAGTGTGTTTGCATGAAGTTTTGCTATAAATAATTATGACTCGGGCCTGTGTTGCCTGTTTTCCTGCTCTATTTAAAAGTATCCTCTCATAGCTCAGTTGATAAAGAAACAATCCACCTGCAATGCAGGAGACCCTGATTTGATTCCTGGGTCAGGAAGATCAGCTGGAGAAGGGATAGTCTACCCACTCCAGTGTCCTTGAGCTTCTCTTGTAGCTTAGGTGGTAAAGAATCCACCTGCAGTGTGGGAGACCTGGGTTCGTTCCCTGGGTTGGGAAGATCCCATGAAGAAGGGAAAGGCTACCCACTTCAATATTCTGGTCTGGAGAATTCCATGGACTGTATAGTCCATGGGGTTGCAAAGAGTCAGACACGACTGAGTGACTTTCACTTCACTTCACTTCACTTCATACACCAATGCTTTAAAGTGCTCAACTTGGACAAAAAAATTATAAGCAAAATAAATGAAGTGGAAACATCTTCCTATCAATGGAGACATTTGTTTCAAAACTGAAGCAGTTATTGAGGACAATGCTCTCATCCAGGGATAAAATGATGACCAAAGGTGCTTTTTTTATAAGCATGACTCTTCTTGGAAAGTCCAATGTATCATGAAGAGAAGAATATTTCTGCTTTGAGAAATAAGCAGTTCATTAAACTAGCCTAAGAGTTAAATGCCACTTCCTACATGTTACTTCATATATGTCTTTCTTGTCACCTAAAGATAAGTTCCAACTTCTCTGATTGATGGGACTTTTCTTTATTTGGCCCCACTTTACATTTCTCGCTTTTCATTGTCCCACATTCCAAGTTTATTCAAGATCTGGGGCATTATCCATTACCCTGTTCCTCATCCTTCTTTGAATTTCTTACTCTGATTTCGGTGCCCAGCTAAATGATCAAGTCTCAGTCCCCTCCACCTATTTGTTTTTTCTTTTTCCAATAGATGACCAAGTGCCATTAATTCAGAGAAACCATAAAAGACCCACATATCAGTGAATCTTTTATTGTGAGAGTTGGGCCATTTTTAGATGCAAACATGGGTTATGATTGAACAGTGGCATACTACAGGAATTAGCCTTTTAAAATGGGCGTGATCTGGAAAGGCAAATTTCCCCTCTAGACATCCCTCATCTTCATCACAAGCTATTTATTGCTTAGTATTTATGTCAGATAAGAGTTTTAACTGATAATTGATGCAAACTAAAAGAATGCTTTAAAAAGTGATTGTTGTTGTTTAGTCGTTCAGTCATGTGCGACTCTTTGTGACGCCATGGTCTGCAGCACACCAGGCTTCCCTGTCCTTCATCATCTCATGGAGCTTGCTCCATTGAGTTGATGATGCCATCCAATCATCTCATCCTCTGTTGTCCATCTCTCCTCCGGTCTTCAGTTTTTCCCAGCATCAGGGTCTTTTCTAATGAGTTGGCTCTTCATATCAGGTGGCCAAAGTATTATAGCTTCAACTTCAACATCAGTCCTTCCAAAGAATATTCAGGGTTGATTTCCTTTAGGATTGACTGGTTTGATCTCCTTGCAGTCCAATGAACTCTCAAAAGTCTTCTCCAACACCACTGTTCAAAAGCATCAGTTCTTCAGTGCTCAGCTTTCTTTATGGTCTTTAGGCAAAAAAAAGTGATCATTTCACTTAAACTCATCACTTTTGCTTATAATCTCCTTGGCAAATATTAAGTGATCAATTATTAATACAGATAGGAATGCTTTAAGCATGATCAATAAGATTCTTTTAAAATAATTTTTTGTATCTGAAGTGTTCCCTTTAACAGGACCTTTGCTCAATTGTTTTGTCAATGTGACATATTCTTTACTATCCTTCACTTGCTTGGAATGACCCCCTTTTTCCATCCATGTATGCCAAATTCACCTAGTTCATCTGATCTTTCAAAGTCATGTGTAATTCTTATGCTTTCTTCGAACATTTTTGGGACTAATGACATTGTATATTGACTTTCTATAGTACTTTTAAGGTGTACAAAAGTTTATTTGGAATTATTATTGTAACATTTTAGAATTAGAATGAATGTTAGAGATTTTCTAGTCCTATTTTTAATTTTACACAGGAAAAATTGAGACCTCTAGACTCCCTCCTCTTCTATGTCTGTTTTGCAGAACTCAATTTTGTTAAAGTCATACCTTAGGGTTTACTTGGCAGGTAAGATGGTAAAGAATCCACCTGCAATGCAGAAGACCCAGGTTCAATCCCTGGGTCAGGAAGATCACCTGGGGAAGAGAATACATGAATAGATGTGATAAAGTTGTAAAAACCTACATTCACACTCACACACAAATGGTTAAAAGTTAGATATAAGAAATACAAATAAGATTGATAGGATAACATCAATCTGGATGTAATATTATACTCTCGTTTTGTAAGGTTTTATCTCTGGGGGGAAATGGGTAAAGGTCACAGGAAAAGTGCATGTGAGTTTACTGTTATCTCAAAATAAGTTATTTAATTAAAAATAATATTACCTGCTTTTATTTTTTTTTCTTTTTTATTTTATTTTATTTTATTTATTTATTTTTTTTTATTTTAAAATCTTAAATTCTTACATGCGTTCCCAAACATGAACCCCCCTCCCACCTCCCTCCCCACAACATCTCTCTGGGTCATCCCCATGCACCTGCCCCAAGCAAGCTGCACCCTACGTCAGACATGGACTGGCGATTCAATTCTTACATGACAGTATACATGTTAGAATTCCCATTCTCCCAAATCGTCCCACCCTCTCCCTCTCCCTCTGAGTCCAAAAGTCCGTTATACCTGCTTTTAAAGTATTTGTTGTTCTTACTTAGAAAATTTAAAATGTCATATGTGCAAAGCACTATATTTCTATTGAGAATGCTGCCTTGGGAAAATGATATATTTACCATCAGTAATTATGCTGATGGTATATTTGTTAACATAGAACATCTTTCCTTTATTTTTACCACGTGGCACACTCTTTGAAGAGATATATAATAATTTTCCTCCTTATCAACAAGTCACAGACTTCCCAAATGGCACAGTGGTAAAGAATCAGCATGCCAATGCAAGAGACACAGGATGAGTGTGATCCTTGCATTGGGAAAAACCTCTGGAGGAGGACATGGAAACCCACTCCACTATTCTTGCCAGGGAAATTCCATGGGCAGAGAAGCCTAGAGGTCTAACCCATGGAGTTGCAAAGAGTCGGACATGACTGGGCACACGCATACCAACAAATATCAATGAATTACTATACAGTGTGTGGGGATATATTATTATATTCCTGCCAGTCCCTACCTTTTATGCCAATAAGTTACTATTTTTTATTTTTATCCTAAAAATTATAGAAAATGGGACCTTTAGTTCATTCCTATTGTCTTATACTTGAAATGCTCTACAGAACTTCTTATATTGTTTGCAATTTCAGAGCCTTCCTCCACTAAGAAGCCACGTTTTGAGCCCATCTGGAAGGGTTCCTGGAATTTCAGAGGTACTCCATCCATCTTTCAATAAGAAAAATAACATAGTGCTATACTGGGAAGGCATGAGTCTTTCTTTGGGAGCTGACATTTATTCAACATGATGTTATTCCTGCCCTCAAAACTTCCCTCTTATTTTATTCTGAGTGTCTATCACCATAAGAAGCTAATTTCTATGGTACATAGATTTCAGTGGGGGATTCGCCGGTGGCTAAATGGTAAGGAATCTGCTGATAATGCAGGAGAACCGGATTTGATCCCTGGGTCAGGAAGATCACCTGCAGAAGGGAATGGCTATCCACTCCAGTATTCTTGCCTGGAAAATTCCATGGACACAGGAGGCTGGTAGCTATAGTCCATGGGGTCACAAAGAGTTGGACACAACGGAGTGATTAACGTTCTTAGGAAGCATTGCTATGAACAAAGCTAGTGGAGGTGATAGAATTCCAGCTGAGCTACTTCAAATCCCAAAAGATGATGCATTAGAAAAGTGCTGCACTCAATATGCCACCAAATTTGGAAAACTCAGCAGTGGCCACAAGATTGGAAAAAGTCAGTTTTCATTCCAATACCAAAGAAAGGCAATACCAAAGAATGTTCAAAATACTGCACAATTACACTCATTTCACACCCGAGCAAGATAATACTCAAAATCCTTGGAGCTAGGATCAGTAATATGTGAATCAAAAAATCCCAGATGTACAAGCAGGATTTAGAAAAGGCAGAGTTACCAGAGATTAAATTGCCAAGATATGCTGGATCATAGAAAATGCAAGGGAATTCCAAAAAAAACATCTAGTTTTGCTTCATTGACTACACTGAAACCTTTCCTTGTGTGGATCACAACAAACTGAAATGTTTTTAAAGAGATGGGAATAAAAGATCACCAGATCACTCCTGAGAAACCTGTATTCAGGACAAGAAGTAACAGTTAGAACTGGACCTGGAGCAATGGACTGGTTCAAATCGGAAAGGAGTAAGTCAAGGCTGTATATTGTCACTGTACTCATTTATCTTATATGCAGAGCACGTCACACAAAATTCTGGGCTGGGTGACTCAGAAGCTGGAATCAAGATTCCTTGGAGAAAATATAAACAGCCTAGGATATGCAGATGATACTACTTTAGAGGCAGAAAGTGAAGAGGAACTAAAGAGCCTTTTGATGAAAGTGAAAGAGGACAGTGAAAAAGCTGGCTTAAAACTCAACATTCAGAAAACAAAGATCATGGCATCTGGTCCCATCACTTCAAGGCAAATAGATGGGGAAAAAGTGTAAACAGTGTCAGGCATTTTTCTTGGGCTCCAAAGTCAATGTGCACAGTAACTGCAGCCATATTAAAAGACATTTGCTCCTTGGAAGAATAGCTAAGACAAATCTAGACAGGGTATTAGAAAGCAGAGACATCACTTTGCCAACAAAGATGTGTGTCAAAACTATAGTTTTTTTCAGTAGTCAGAGTGTGGTTGTGAGAGGTGGACCATAAAGAAAGCTGAACGCCAACAAGTCATGCTTTTGAACTGTGTTGCTGGAGAAGACTCTTAGAGAGTCCCTTGGACAGCAAGGTAATTAAATCAGCCAGTCATAAAGGAAATCAACCCTGAATATTCATTGAAAGGAATCATGCTGAAACTGAAACTCCAGTCCTTTGGCTTCCTGATACAAAGAGCTGACTCACTGGAAAAAAACCCTCATGCTAGGAAAGATTGAGGGTAAGAGGAGAAGGGGATGACAGAGAATGAGATAGTTGGATGGCATCACTGGCTCAATGGACATGAGTTTGAGCAAACTCAAGGAGATAGTTAAGGACAGAGAGGCCTGGAATTCTGCAATTCATGGGGTCTCAAAGAATCAGACATGACATAGCGAATGAACAGCGGACAATAGACTTCAGTAGCCTTTCTCATTAAGTGGTTGTATGGCTCATTATTATCTCCCAATATTATTCTTTTCATATCCCCCTTCTACTGAGGGCTTTGATTCTTTGATTTTTTTCTCACAATATTCCCATTAGAATGAAACAGGTCTATATTTTCAAGTAAACTACTTTATCTCTCCTATTTAAAGAGGTCTGGGGGCCTCCTTTATATTTTGGTTCAGATAGCCTACTCCAACTATTTAATTACCCCTTAGGCATTATCCATATTTTTAATTATTCCTGAATGTTTAACAATTGCTTCCTCTCAGACCTGATATATTCTTGGAAGATAGCTCATGGTCAGCAAAAGTATTGTTTTGAACAACGTCAAAGTAATGCAAAAATTCTGACTCATCACATTATTTCATTCTAACTGATGTTGGTTATAACTCACTAATATTCTCAATTTAAAGATACTTTAACCTTTTCTTTTTATTTGTAAGAATTATAAGGCAAAATGAAACAACATAACATAAAGCAAAATACATATCAAAGCAACAGTTAAACACCCTATGACAAAGAAAGGATAGCTACATTATATTTATATGAGTTAATAAGATTCCAGGTTTATCGTTTTAATTTGAATTAACTTTACAGTAACATAAGAATGACATAAATTAAAGTTCATGTTACTCCTTCAAAGGTATATTTAAAAAGAAAATCAAGGTTTATTAAAGTGTTAAAATTGTCTTGTCAGTCTTCTGACTTCTAAATGCTACTTGTATCCAACAACTGATTATTATCAATCAATTAGATGTCCAACAATCTGGGTTGTTAATGACACCACTGATTCAATAGGATTTTTTTTTCTTTAACCATGAGACATGAGAGGCACACACTAGGCCAGAATGGAATAACATGTGTTATGTTTGAAGGTAAGATGCTATAAAAAGCCACAAAGATAAGTATACAAGCAGACAGTAGGTGAATGTCAAGAAACCTTAAATAACAGAAAAGAAAATATGGACAGGAAGAGAGGGAGTAGAGTTGAATTACGAATTCAACATTCAAAATTGTTGAATGCCAATTCGTGAGCTAAGCATTTTAACTTATTTTTTTTTTCTCCCTCTCATTGAATCACCTCAGTAACACCATGAAACAGTCAATGCTAAATTGGTTCAAAGATAAGAAACTAAGCCTCCGATTACCAACAAGATCCAAAGAGAATTTATGCATTTGAACTCAATTTCTGCATGAATTCAAAAAATTATACTTTATCTCCTCTACCACTGAGCTTCATGGGAATATCATTTTGAAGTTCAATCTCCAGAGCATCTCTCTCTTCTGATTGTGAAGGAGCTGGTAACAGGTTAAGCCCAGGCGACTGGAAGAAGTAATCACGCAACACATGAGACTGTGTTTTCTAGCAAACAGGAAGCTCTATTAGCAAAAAGAAGCAGAGAATGTGCTGTGTTCTGTCACCCCCTGCTTTTCCCATCCTGTTACTTACACTGATGGATACTTTTCCATCTCAACTGATGTTAACTCAGCAAAAACGATATCAGCAAGCTCATCTAACTAAACAGCGGAACCTAGAACTAGTCCTGTGAGTCACAGCAATTCAGGTACTTTCCTGTCACAATGGCCCAAATATCTTGATTCAGTTTTATCCTTGTTCCCTTCATATCCTTCTATTCTAAAAATGGATGTTCTGATATTTTGCTTAATTTTCATAAGCCCTCTGAACAAACCCATTGTTTATACTTTCCATACTCATAATAGAACTTATGGCATTACCATTGGTTTGGCTTTGGGTGTTATTTAGCATTTGGATTTTACTCTGGAATGAACTTTCTCATATATTAACACTTAATCTAATCAAGCAAAATTTGAAAACTATTTAGTTACCTTTAAGGGGCCAAATCTATAACTAAACTAATCCCCCCATACATCATCCTGTGCAATTCAACAACCGTCTCTTCCCTTCCTTGCTCATGTGGCTGAGGTCCTAACACACCACGCAGTCAAGCCTAAAAAGAATAAGGCAGGGTCAAATGTGTCTGCTGGTAATATTATGTTTGAAAGGAAAAGAAGACTGACAACGGATACCTATAAACCCGCTTCAGGATCTCCTGATATAATACAGCAAATAGACTGTCATTGGCAAGACCACAGGTAATACTGTTATTTAATATTTTTTTTTTAGGTTTTAAGTGAATTAATCTTAAATGCTTTCAACTGAGAATTACTCAATAGTCCAATAGTGTTTTTCTCCCCTCAGATATTTAGGTAAAGACTTCAGCAAAGAGACGTGCATTGAATTTGTGAATGTAATGAGACTTTAGAATACAGATTTCAGTGAGACTGCACTTTTGAGGTGAAAACATTATCTCCAAGAAAACTACATGTGGTATTCCATAGAAATCTCATGGTTGCTTCATTCTTTAATTTTAATCCATTCAATTTTGCTTTCCTTTTGATATTTCTGTTACTGTATTTTACTGCAGAACCAATAGTAGATATAGATAGATAGATGTAGATATAGGTATGTAAGAGAAGATTTATTGTGGGAATTGGCTTACTCGGCTCTGGGGTCTGAGGAAGTCCCATGATATGCCCTCTGTAAGCTAGAGAACCAGGAAAGTCAATAGTATATAATTCAGTCAAGTTCAGCAGCCTGGGAATCAGGGTGTCAACAGTATAACTCTCAGTTGGAGATGAAAGGGTTAAGAATGTAAGTCCTGGAGTCCCAAGAACTGGGAGCTCTGATGTCTTAGAGCAGAAAAGGAATAACGCCCCACCTCAAGAAGAGAAAGGTCTTCTACCATTTTGTTCTACTTGTGCCCTCAACAGATTGGATAATTCCAATCCTATTGATGAGGGCAGATCTTTAACTCAGTCTGCTGATTCAAATACTTATCTCTTCCAAGAACACCCTCTCAGATGGATCTAGAAATAATATTTTGCTAGCTAAGTCATCCCTTAGCCCTGCAAAGTTGACACAAAGTTAACTATCATAGTTTCTGCACTATTACATCCCGGCTTCTTTCTACTGCTTTCTGTGATCTCCTCTGTGCAATTTGCCTTTTCTCATCCTCCTTTGGCCTGCTTTCTGGCTCCCTTCTTTGTCTTAACCCCTGAGGTATGATAACACTGAGATCCTAGTTCATTCAGCTTATCTGTCTCCCAAATCTTCCTCCTTTTGTAAAATACGGCAAAGAATGACTGGAGGCAAAACTACCTCCAAAACCTGAGTCTTCTTCTTCCCAGTAGTTTGCATATTTAGTTCCTGGCTTCTTTGCCTGTATCATTTCCTCTTAGAAATAAAAACAGTTATAAACTTCTCAGGGTTGAGTTTCTTTTCTTCATTCATTGGAGACAGTCTTCCTATCCTGAACAAATAGTCTTCTTCCATGGCTCTGTAAAATGAATTATTTGATCTGAGGATCCATAATGAATTTTTCTTGGTCTTAATTAGACCATTAAACCAGAGGTTGAGATCATAACATGTCATCCTAATGATAGCCATTTAATCAAAATGCCCATTTGTTTTCATTACATCAAGTTTAGAAAGCAATGCCAAAGTGCTCTCCAGAGTGTTAATTGGTCTTTTAGGTTTCTTTCTTTCTTCTTTTTATTTTATTAACGTGGAGGTGAAGAATGTGATACAGTGGACAAAAACAATGATTTCATTAGATCACTCACTGACTCTCCTTCTCTCTCATTATTCTCTGTTCTTCAAAGTTCATCCTAAATGCCAATGTTTCCAAAAAATCTAGACAAGATTTTCCTGTGATCTTTCAGCATGGTAGGTAATCCCTGGATCTTCATTTACCTACCCACATGCAAAGGAAATAGTAAAGAAAACACTTCCTAAAGAACAAAATAAAAACAAATGAAAACAAACAAACAAAAAAAACCTTAGTGTCTTTTGTTTAGAAATGGCAACAGATGACAGCAGGTTTCCCAGAGAGAAAAAGGAAGGCTGCCAGAGTGTTTGACAAATGAGTTTAGCCTTATAAGACATGGCATGTGCTCTAAAACAGAGTTTCTCAAAGTTTGGCCCCAAACCAACAGCAGCAGCATCCCCTGAGGGCTTATTATAAAGCCCCACACCTGAACAGCTGAAGGAGAAACTCTAAAGATGGTTCCAGGAGATTCTGAATGCCTGCTGAAGTTTGAGAATGCTTAGAATAGAGTTAAGCACTTAACAAAATAGATAGTGTTAGGCAACTTCTGATGTGGCTATGAGTAACTGTCAATTCACAGTGTTCATATAATCATATAATCGCATTCCCTTACATATTGACTGAATGTAGACACTTACTTAGAAAATAGAGTATGGCTGTAATTAGGATACAAAAAAAGAAAAAAAAAAAAAGACTTTTATATTGCTAGTACACTTTCCCTGGCTTTTCTTGCTTGCCTGTCCTAAGGAAGCAAGTTGATGAGTGATGTGCAGTGAGAAACTAAGGGCAAGTTCTAAATAATAACCAACAAAGGACTGAAGCCCTTAGTCCACCAGTCTTGGAGGTAGTGAATCCTGCCAGCAACAATATGAGGGCGCATAGAAGAGGGCGCTTCCTAAAACGGCCTTCAGATGAGTCTGTAGACATATCAGACCTTGATTATAGCCTTGTACTTGATCCTAAAGCAAATGACTTGGCTATTTGGTTTCAAGATTCCTAACCCACAGAAATGGTGAGATAAAAAATTTGTGTTGTCTTAGGCAGCTCGATTGTAAGCCAATTTGCTACACACTAGTAGATAATATAGGCAGACACAAACACAGTTACACACTATTTTATACATTTTTTTAAAAAATTTGTAGCATAATTAAGTTTCATATATACTTAATGGGCACATATAGCATTGTACATTTGGCTCTTCAGAAGCTGTGGTAAAAATATTAGAAAGTATTACCTACCCTAAAAGAGAAAATATTTCTAAGAAACATAAATTTTTCCTTACATAGCACACTTATGATACAATACTTAAAAATAAACTGTAAAACACTAGATTTAACAAGGCTAAATCTCTAAAATAAAATGACATAAACAGTGAAAAGAAGTTATGTGAAAGAAAACTGTTATCTGTTTATCAGTAAATAATCATATGGAACAATAGCTATGAGTCAATCATTTAATCTTTGTGCCAGTTTGTTAAATATGTATCAATAATTCCATTTCCCAGGTGAAAATGCAGTAAGTAGCTTAGACCAGAAAAATAACTTACCCCCAAATTGATGTATAGCAGAGCCAGGTTTCAAATGCAGGCTGTCAGAATTCAGAATGTGCACCCTTAACCACTAAAACATTTGACTCAATATTATAAAACTGGCATTTCTCTTGTTCCCACATGTGTGGAAACATATATATATATATATTTATATATGTATGCATGTATGTATGTATTCCTGGCAAAGACAGACACTTGGAATATTTTTAAGAATAAATGAAAGAATGGAACTAATTTGAGATGGGTATAGAGAACAAGTAAAGAGGAGTAATGCATTTTTGCTTATCTACCCAGATTTTCACCTAAGGCAGAACCAGGGATACAGAGGACTGGAGGGCCAACTATAAAGTCATAAGGAGACTTTTGTATAACCCTGGTGGAGGGTTGGTGCCCCTAACCCTCTACCCTTTTTCAAAGGTCAACTAGGTAATTTCATCCCTATGGTTCTCAGCTATCGGTCTACATTTGAATCACCTGGTGAACTTTTAAAATTACAAACACCTAAGCTCCACCCTTAGAGATACTCATTCCAAAGTTCAGAAGCAGGAACTGAGATCTAGACTGTTTTTTTAACTGAGCCCCTAGGAGGTTTCTATGGACATCAGTGAAACTATTTTTTTTTAACATAAGGAAGATATTTTAATCTACATAGAAAATTGTTTTAAACCAAAGACAAGGAAATATAAGCAAATCAAAAGTGAGTGAAGTCGCTCAGTTGTGTCGACTCTTTGTGACCCCATGGACTGTAGCCTATCAGGCTCCTCCCTCCATAGGATTCTCCAGGCAAGGGTACTGGAGTGGGTTGCTATACACAAATCAAGCAGAAGAGGATTATAATTCATATTGTTGTAGTCAATATTGCACACAGATTTTTCAGGACCAAGTTACAGTTTCTTAGTGATTTCCACTGAGTTATAAAAATATACTGAGGATTAATTTGGGAAAATAAGATTGCAAGATTGAGAGAAAAGAGTCCAGTGTTAATGAGAGGTTGATTATATTTGGTATCACTTACACTAATTGAAGTACACTGATCTTTGTTAGCTGGGTCAGGCAGGGGTCAAGAGAACAGGTGGTTGAGCACAATTTCATAAGCACCTGTTTAATATTTGGCTCTGCAATGTCCCTAACGTTGATCAAAGTGGGGATATGATCATTACCCAAAGATTGTTTAGAGAGATAGCCTTGACTGATGAAAAAGGAGCTAATTAGAAACTCACCTTTCCAATCTGGAAAGTGATTAAGTTTAAAGAAGAATGGTGAGAAACAGGATGACCTGATAATTTTGGTCTCATGCCACTGTTCTTGTCCCTCCTACAACCAAACTTTTTCGTTCACTTTTCTTAATTATCCCTGACTCTATTAGAACACACACATTTGTTTTCTAGTCTCATTTTATTTCTCTCATCCTTTATTAACTGGATCTAACATTGTCACAAAATGTTTTAAAATTCAAATAGATCACATACATTGTTTGTCCTTACCCATCTGTAGATTAATCTTCTTTAATAGACTCAGTAAGTTATTTGCACAAAATTTTTTCTTGTGACTCAGCTGGTAAAGAATCCGCTTGCAACACAGGAGACCTGGATTCCATCCCTGGGTTGGGAAGATACCCTGGAGAAGGGAAAGGCTATCCACTCCAGTATTCTGAAGTAGCAAATTCCATGGACTGTATAGTCCTTGGGGTCGCAAAGAGTCTCTCGCAACTAAGTGACTTTCACTTTCACTTTCCTTTATAGAACTCATACAGCCTTGATTGGCAACAATATGCTTGCTATGCACTCTTCCTAAATTACTCGCTAAGAAGAAATGTGCTGTATGCATGCTAAGGTGCTTCAGTCGTATTCAACTCTTTGCAACTCCATGGACTGTAGCCTGCCAGGCTCCTCTGTTCATGGGGTTCTCCAGGCAAGAATATTGGAGTGGTTGCCATGACTTCCTCCAGGGGATATTCCAGACCCAGCAATCAAACTTGACTCTCTTAGGTCTCCTGCACTGGCAGACAGGTTCTTTACCAGTGGCACCACCTGGGAAGCCCTAAATATAAATGTAGCAATGGGTAATGTGGTCGTTTTTTAGGGAACAAAATGTGTATAATATAGATATTGGGAGAATTTAGATCTGGAATTAAATTTATAATGAAAACCAGTGAAACTGTTTTAGTTTCAGTAACTTCATAGGGAAGTATTTTGAGAATGAGATATTATGAAAGTATAGAGCACTGATATTTCAGCGAGAGTTTGGAAATTAAGTAAAAGAATGAGTGACAGAAGACTAAACTGAAGATTTGCATCTATCACTAGAATTAATGTATATTTTAAAATAAGCACTATACAATATACAATTTAAAGTAATAATATTTTTCTAAAGAAGTAGAATGCATCACAGAAATGGTAATGTTATTCTGCTTTCATCAGCTCCTGAATAAATTCTATTTTTTTCAAATGAAAAAAACAGCATGTTTATAGATATAGAGAACAGATTTGTGGTTGCTATAGGCACAGGATGAAATGGGTGAAGGGAGTCAAAAGGTACAAACTTCCAGTTTTAAAACAAATAATTCATGAGGATGTAATGAACAACATGGCAAGTGTCCTTAATAATGCTATATTGTATATCTGAAGTTGCTAAAAGAGGAAATCTTAAACATTTTCATAATAAGAAAGAAAATTGTGACTAGGTATAGAGACAAATATTAAACTTACTGTGATGATCATTTTATAATATATTTCACAATAATCAAATACCAAATCATTATGTTGTATACCTGAAACTAAGGTAATGTTGTATGTCAATTATGTTGTTGTTCAATCTCCAAAATAGTCATTATATTTATGAAAACTTTATAGGCTATAAGCAAGATAACCTCTGAATAAAAGAAAAAAGTTATATTTTTAAGCTTTTTGATTGAAAATCACATGGTAGGTAAACCCCGCTAGGGGAAAATATAATTAATAGATATTAATAAAAGCATAAAGAAAAAAATCACAATCACCAGGGTTACATGCATAGACAAAGCTTCAGCATCTCATATCCTATTTCAGGGCTGAAAGCTGGTCGTTGCTACAAGAAGGTACAAACATAAATATAAACTATAAACATATCATCTTCTATCTTTTATTGCTCATACACCTAATTCAACCAATATTTATTGAGGACCAACTGATGGGGCTACATAAGAGAAAGAAGAGCAAAAATCCTGCCCTCACAGCACTTCCATTCTGGAAGATTAAAGGTAGTGAATTTTATGAGGATGGAACTATTTTCTTATAGATTCTCTTTCTTGCTCATCATGTAAACAAACACCCAGAAGCATAGCAACCATCCTTTTGAAGGACAAAAGTGGCCACCAAGGTAGTAGATGAAGGAGATAGTTTAAGAGACCCTGACATTGGTCAAACTCCTTTACATGAAAAGAGTATATATTTCTGATAAATGATGAGAAGAGCATATAGTCATTCAAATCCACTACAAGAAATTTTATCAGGTATGGAAGAACTTATATAGTTTTTGTGTAGCTATAGATGTAAATGAGTCACCATTTATGCAGGGGAAATTTTCTTATGTGCTGCCCCAAAATCCTAAATTATATTCAATTAGCAAGCATTTTGTGTCATTGTATCATGTGGTTTAGATTGAAATAAAATGCTATTAGAAATATAAGTTGAATATAGTATGCTATCTCTTATATTGGAGAAGGCAATGGCACCCCACTCCAGTACTCTTGCCTGGAAAATCCCATGGATGGAGGAGCCTGGTAGGCTGCAGTCCATGGGTTCACGAAGAGTCTGACATGACTGAGCGACTTCACTTTCACTTTTCACTTTCATGCATAGGAGAAGGAAATGGCAACCCACTCCAGTGTTCTTGCCTGGAGCATCCCTGATAGTGTACATTTACACTTTGGTTCAGTATATAAGCAAACTCATGGGCCAATACATTTATGTGTGTAAGGAGCTGTTAAAAAAACCAGTGTGCCAGGCAGACAAATCTCATATATATATACATATACATATATATTTATATTTTAAAGTTTTATTGGGGTATAGTTGATTTACATTGCTAGATTAGTTTCAGTTGTATAGCAAAGTGAATAAGTTATATTAATATATATAAATATATCCACTCCTTTTTAGATTCTTGTCCTATGAAGGCAATTACAGAGTATTGAGTAGATTTCCCTATGCTATGCAGTCGGTCCTTATTAGTTATTTATTTTAAATAGAGCAGTGCGTATGTGTATGTATATCAATCCCACTCTCCCAATTTATTTCCTTCCTCGCTTAACCCTGGGAACCATGAATTTGTTTTCTTCATCTATAACTCTATTTGTGTTTTGTAGAAAAGTTCATTTGTACCCTTTTCTTAGATTCTATATATGCGATGTGAAGGTGAAAGTTGCTCAGTCATGCCCGACTCTTTGCGACCCAATGGACTATAGAGTCAATGGAATTCTCTAGGCCAGAATACTGGAGTGGGTAGTCTTTCCCTTTTCCAGGGGATCTTCCCAACCCAGGGATCAAACCCAGTTCTCTCACATTGCAGGTGGATTCTTTACCAGCTAAGCCACAAGGGAAGCCCAAGAATACTGGAATGGGTAGCCTATCCCTACTCCAGCAGATCTTCCCCACCCAGGAATCAAACCAGGGTCTCTTGCATTGTAGGCAGATTCTGTACCAACTGAGCTATCAGGGAAGCCCACATATATGTGATATCACATGATATTTGTCTTTCTCTGTCTGACTTACTTCATTCAGTAGACAATACCTAGGTCCATCGATGTCATTGGAAATGGCATTATTTTGTTCTCTTTGTGGCTTAGTAATATTCTACTGTATATATGCATCACATCACCTTTATCCATTCTTCCATGACCTCCTGGCTATTATAAATAACATTGCAATGAACATTGAGGTGCATGCATCTTTTTGAATTCTGTTTTTTTTTTCTCCAAATATATGCCCAGGAATGAGACTGCTAGATCATATGGTAGCTCTATTTTTAGTTTTTTAAGGAAGCTTTATACTGTTTTCCATACACTGTACCAATTTACATTCCAACCAGCAGTGTAGGGGAGTTCTGCTTTCTCCCAATCTTCTACAGCATTTATTGTTTGTAGATTTTTTGATGATGGCCATTCTGACCAGGTATAATTCTGACCATTATACCTCATGGTAGTTTTGATTTGCATTTCTCTAGTGATTAGTGATGTTGAACATCTCGTCACGTGTTTGGCCATATATACATGGCCATCTGTATGTTTTCATCTTAGAAATATCTATTTAGATCTTCCACCCATTTTTTTATTAGATTCTTTGTTTTTTTGATATTGAACTGTACATGCTGCTTGTATATTTTGGAGATTAATTCTTTGTCAGTTGTTTCATTTGCAATTGTTTTCTCCCATTCTGAGGGTTGTCTTTTCATCTTGTTTATAGTTTTCTATGATATGTTTTTTTTTTTTTTAATTTTTAAAATCTTTAATTCTTACATGCGTTCCCAAACATGAACCCTCCTCCCACCTCCCTCCCCATAACATCTCTCTGGGTCATTCCCATGCACCAGCTCCAAGCATGCTGTATCCTGCATCAGACATAGACTGGCGATTCAATTCTTACATGATAGTATACATGTTAGAATGTCATTCTCCCAAATCATCCCACCCTTTCCCTCTCCCTCTGAGTCCAAAAGTCCATTATACACATCTGTGTCTCTTTCCCTGTCTTGCATACAGGGTCGTCATTGCCATCTTCCTAAATTCCATATATATGTGTTAGTATACTGTATTGGTGTTTTTCTTTCTGGCTTACTTCACTCTGTATAATCGGCTCCAGTTTCATCCATCTCATCAGAACTGATTCAAATGAATTCTTTTTTATGGCTGAGTAATACTCCATTGTGTATATGTACCACAGCTTTCTTATCCATTCATCTGCTGATGGACATCTAGGTTGTTTCCATGTCCTAGCTATTATAAACAGTGCTGCGATGAACATTGGGGTACATGTGTCTCTTTCAATTCTGGTTTCCTCGGTGTGTATGCCCAGAAGTGGGATTGCTGGGTCATAAGGTAGTTCTATTTGCAATTTTTTAAGGAATCTCCACACTGTTCTCCATAGTGGCTGTACTAGTTTGCATTCCCACCAACAGTGTAGGAGGGTTCCCTTTTCTCCACACCCTCTCCAGCATTTATTGCTTGCAGATTTTTGGATCGCAGCCATTCTGACTGGTGTGAAGTGGTACCTCATTGTGGTTTTGATTTGCATTTCTCTAATAATGAGTGATGTTGAGCATCTTTTCATATGTTTGTTAGCCATCCGTATGTCTTCTTTGGAGAAATGTCTATTTAGTTCTTTGGCCCATTTTTTGATTGGGTCGTTTATTTTTCTGGAATTGAGCTGCAGAAGTGAGGCCACCATCACCCTAATACAGAAACCTGACAAAGATGTCACACAAAAAAGAAAACTACAGGCCAATATCACTGATGAACATAGATGCAAAAATCCTCAACAAAATTCTAGCAATCAGAATCCAACAACACATTAAAAAGATCATACACCATGACCAAGTGGGCTTTATCCCAGGGATGCAAGGATTCTTCAATATCCGCAAATCAATCAATGTAATTCACCACATTAACAAATTGAAAAATAAAAACCATATGATTATCTCAATAGATGCAGAGAAGGCCTTTGACAAAATTCAACATCCATTTATGATAAAAACTCTCCAGAAAGCAGGAATAGAAGGAACATACCTCAACATAATAAAAGCAATATATGACAAACCCACAGCAAACATTATCCTCAATGGTGAAAAATTGAAAGCATTTCCCCTAAAGTCAGGAACAAGACAAGGGTGTCCACTTTCACCACTACTATTCAACATAGTTCTGGAAGTTTTGGCCACAGCAATTAGAGCAGAAAAAGAAATAAAAGGAATCCAAACTGGAAAAGAAGAAGTAAAACTCTCACTGTTTGCAGATGACATGATCCTCTACATGGAAAACCCTAAAGACTCCACCAGAAAATTACTAGAGCTAATCAATGAATATAGTAAAGTTGCAGGATATGAAATCAACACACAGAAATCCCTTGCATTCCTATACAGGAATAATGAGAAAGTAGAAAAAGAAATTAAGGAAACAATTCCATTCACCATTGCAACGAAAAGAATAAAATACTTAGGAATATATCTACCTAAAGAAACTAAAGACCTATATATAGAAAACTATAAAACACTGATGAAAGAAACCAAAGAGGACACTAATAGATGGAGAAATATACCATGTTCATGGATCGGAAGAATCAATATAGTGAAAATGAATATACTACCCAAAGCAATTTACAAATTCAATGCAATCCCTATCAAGCTACCAGCGGTATTTTTCACAGAACTAGAACAAATAATTTCAAGATTTGTATGGAAATACAAAAAACCTCGAATAGCCAAAGCAATCTTGAGAAAGAAGAATGGAACTGGAGGAATCAACTTGCCTGACTTCAGGCTTTACTACAAAGCCACAGTCATCAAGACAGTATGGTACTGGCACAAAGACAGACATATAGATCAATGGAACAAAATAGAAAGCCCAGAGATAAATCCACACACATATGGACACCTTATCTTTGACAAAGGAGGCAAGAATATACAATGGAGTAAAGACAATCTCTTTAACAAGTGGTGCTGGGAAAACTGGTCAACCACTTGTAAAAGAATGAAACTAGATCACTTTCTAACACCCCACACAAAAATAAACTCAAAATGGATTAAAGATCTAAATGTAAGACCAGAAACTATAAAACTCCTAGAGGAGAACATAGGTAAAACACTCTCAGACATAAATCACAGCAGGATCCTCTATGATCCACCTCCCAGAATTCTGGAAATAAAAGCAAAAATAAACAAATGGGATCTAAGTAAAATTAAAAGCTTCTGCACAACAAAGGAAAATATAATCAAGGTGAAAAGACAGCCTTCTGAATGGGAGAAAATAATAGCAAATGAAGCAACTGACAAACAACTATGATATGTTTTTTTAAAAAAAGCTTTTGAGTTTAATTAGGTCATATTTATTTTTGTTTCTATTTTTATTACTCTAGAGGGTAGGTCAAAAAGGATCTTGTTTTGATCTATGTAAAAGAGTGTTTTGTCTATGTTTTCTTCTAAGAGTTTTATGCTGTCTGCCACTACCTTTAGATTTTTAGTATATTTTGAGTTTATTTTTGTGTACAGTGTCAATAAGTATTTCAATTTCATTCCTTTCTATGTGTTGTGCTTAGTCTCTCACTCGTGTCCAACTCTTTGTGACCCCCACTAAGTCCCTCTGTCCATGGGGATTATCCAGGGAAGAATACTGGAGTAAGTTGCCATGGCCTCCTTCAGAGGATTTTCCCAATCCAGGGATCGAACCCGGGTCTCCTGCACTGCAGGAGGATTCTTTACCATCTGAGCCACCAAGGAAGCTTTTATGTGTAGCTGTCCAGGTTTCCCAGCACTGCTTATTGAAGAGACTGTCTTATCTCCATTTTATATTCTTGTCTTTGCCAAAAGTAAGGTAACCATAGATGCATGGCCTTATCTATGGGCTTTCTACCCTGTTCCACTGATCAATATTTCTGTGTGTGTGTGTGGGTGTGTGTGTGCCAGTACCATACTATTTTAATGACTATAGATTTGTAGTATAGTCTGAAATCATGAAGCCTGAATCCTCCAACTCCATTTAGCTTTCTAAAGGATGCTTTGGCTATTTGGGATCTTTTGTGTTTTCATATAAATTGTGAAATTTTCTTCTAGTTCTGTGAAAAATGCCATTGGTAATCTGATGGTGACTGCATTGAATTTGTAGATTGCTTTGGGTAGCATAGTCATTTTCACAATATTGATTCTTTCAAGAACATGGTATATCTCTGCATCTGTTTGTGTTATCTTTGTCTTATCTCCAGAGTATTTTATAGTACAGGTCTTTTGCCTCCTGAGGTAGGTTTATTCCTAGGTATTTTATTCAGTTTGATGAAATGGCAAATGAGATTATTTTCTTGATTTCTCCTTCTGATCTTTCATTGTTAATATATATGGCTGCAAGATTTCTGTGTATTAATTTTGTTTCCTGCAATTTTCATTGATCTCTGGTAGTTTTCTAGTTGCGTTTTTAGGGTATAGGATCATGTCATCTGCAAAAATTGACAGTTCTACTTATTTTCCAATTTGGATTTCTTTTATTTATTTTTCTTCTTTGATTGCCATGGCTAGGATTTCCAAATCCCTGTTGAGTAATAGTGATGAGAGTGAACATCTTTCCCTTGTTCCTGATCTTAGAGAAAATGTTTTCAGTTATTCATCGAGTATGATGTGTGCTGTGGGTTTGTCATATTATGGCCTTTATTACATTAAGGTATGTTTCCTCTATATTCACTTTCTGGAAAGATTTTATCATAAATGGGTATTGGATTGTTTTCAAGTTTTTTCATCTACTGAGATGATCATAAGGATTTTATTCTGCAATTTGTTGATGTGGTGTATCACACTGATTGATTTTTGTATATTGAATCTTCCTTATCCCACTCAACCATAGTATATGATCCTTTTAGCGTGCTGTTGGGTTCAGTGTGTTAATATTTTATTGAGGAATTTTACATCTATATTCATTCATGACATTAGTTTGAAATTTTATTATTTTTTTATAATATTTTTATTTTTGTTATCAGGATGATGATGGCCTCATTGAATGTGCTTGGGAGTGTTCCTTCCTCTGCAAAATTTTGTAAGAGTTTCAGAAGGGTGTTAACTCTTCTCTAAATGTTGGATAGAATTTGCCAGTAAAGCCATCTAGTCCTATACTTTGTGTGTTTTAAGATTTTTATAACAGTTTCAGTTTCAGTACTTGGTGATTTTAGTCTCTTCATATTTTCTATTTCTTCCTGCATCAATCTTAAAAGGTTGTATCTTTCTAATAGTTTGTCCATTTCTTCTAGGTTGGCTCTTTCATTGACATATAGTTGCTTGCAGTAGTCTCTTACAATCCTTTGTATTCTGTTGTGTCCACAGAAACTTCTCCTTTTCATTTCTAACTTTGTTGATTTTAATCCATTTTTTTTCTTGTAGAGGCTGCTTGAAGGTTTATCAATTTTGTTTATTTTTCTCAAATAACCAGCTTTCAGTTTCATTGATCTTTGCTATTTTTTTCGTCATCTCTATTTCACTTATTTCTGCTCAGATTTTTATGAATTCTTTGAATTCTTGTCACCTACTAACATTGTGTTTTGCTTTTTTTTTTCTTTCTCTAATTGCTTTAGGTGTAAGAATAAGTTGTTTATTTAAGATTTTTTTTTCTTGTTTCTTGAGGTGAGAATATATTGCTGCAAACTTTCCCCTTAGAATTGTTTTTGCTGCATCCCATAGGTTTGGATCATAATGTTTTTATTTTTATTTGTCTCTACATAAGTTTTTTGTTTGTTTGTTTCCTTTTTGATTTTTCCAGTAATCAATTGGTTATTTAGTAACATATTGTTTAGCCTTCATGTGTTTATGTTTTGTTTTGTTTATACATTTTCCCCCTATAAATGATTTCTAATTTCATTGTGATTAGAAAAGATGCTTGATATAATCTCAATTTTCCTAAATTTCCTGAAGCTTGATTTGAGACCCAAGATATGATCTATCCTAGAGAATGTTCCATGTGCACTTGAGAAGAAACCATTCTGCTGCTTTTGTATGGAATGTCTTATAAACATTAAATAAATCTCTGGCTTAACATGCCATTTAAGGCTATGTTTCCTACTAATTTTCTGTCTGGATGATATTTCCATTGGTGTAAGTGGGGCATTAAAGTCCCCCACTGTTATTGCATTACTATTAATTTCTCCTTTTATGGCTGTTTGCATTTGCTGTGTGCATTAAGGGGCTCCTATGTTGGGTGCACATATATTTGCCGTTATATCTTCTTCTTGGATTGATCCCTTCATCATTATTTAGTGTCCTTTGTTGTCTGTTGTAATAGTCTTTATTTCCTTTGTTGTCTGTTGTTAATAGTCTTTATTTTAAAGACTTTTTTTTTTTCTGACCAGTCTATGTCATTTGGTTGGAGCCTTTGATCCATTTACATATAAGGTAATTATTGATATATGTATTCCTATTGCCATTTTCTTAAAAATTTTAGTAGATCTTTTTTTTTTTTCCTTTTCTCTTGTTCTCTTCTCTTATGGTTTGATAACCACCTTTAGTGAGGTGTTTAGTTTGCTTTTTCTTTGTGTGTGTGTGTGTGTGTGTGTAGACCTATTGTTATTTTTTGGTTTGCATTTCATATGATGTTTTGATCAAAGTCATATATTCATAGTGTATATGATAGACCATGTATATATATACACATACAAACTGTTTTAAGTTGTTGGTCTCTTAATTTCAAGTGCAATTTTCATTTCCTTTATTTGTACTCTCCTCTTTGGAATGGTTGCTTGTTTTGCTATAATATTTGTGTATGAAAGATTTCCTGCTTTCACTATATATTTACCTTTAACAGTGAGTTTTCCCATTGGTGATTTTCTGTTTTCTAGCACTCCTCCCCATGCTTAGAGAAGCTCCTTTAGCATTAATTTTAAAACTGGTTTGGTGATACTGAATTCTCTTGGCTTTCGTTTGTCTGTAAAGCTTTTTATTTCTCCTTTGGATCTGAAGGTGAACCTTGATGAGTACAGTATTCTTGGTTGTCAGTTTTTCCCTTTCATAACTTTAAATATATCATGATACTTCCTCCTAGCCTGCAGAGTGACTACTGGAAAAACAGCTGATAACCTTGTGCTGATGCACTTGTATGTTATTTGTTGCTTTCCTCTTGCTTTTATATTCAACTTATAATTAAATTTCATATGAATTCTAAAGAAAAATTTGTATTTAACTTTTGTTAGATACTTTGAATTTAACCATGTGTTCTTTCTTAGGTTATCTTGTGTGGGACTCTCTACTTCCTGGACCTGAGTTACTATGTCCTTTCCCACGTTAGGAAAGTTTTTGACTATAATATTTTCAAATATTTTCTCAGGCACTTTCTCTTTTTATTCTTCTATTATCCCTTTAAAAAGTCTCTTGATGAAAGTGAAAGAAGAGAGTGAAAAAGTTGGCTTAAAGCTCAACATTCAGGAAACAAAGATCATGGCATCCGGTCCCATCAGTTCATGGGAAATAGATGGGGAAACAGTGATAAGATGTCAAGCTTTATTTTTTTGTGCTCCAAAATCACTGCAGATGGTGTTGCAGCCATGAAATTAAAAGACGCTTACTCCTTGGAAGGAATGTTATGACCAACCTAGATAGCATATTCAAAAGCAGAGACATTACTTTGCCAACAAAGGTCCGTCTAGTCAAGTCTATGGTTTTTCCATTGGTCATATATGGATGTAAAAGTTGGACTGTGAAGAAAGCTGAGTGCTGAATAATTGATGCTTTTGAACTGTGGTGTTGGAGAAGACTCTTGAGAGTCCCTTGGACTACAAGGAGATCCAACCAGTCCATTCTAAAGGAGATCAGTCCTGGGTTATCTTTGGAAGAAATGATGATAAAGCTGAAACTCCAATATTTTGGCCACCTAATGCAGAATTGACTCCTTGGAAAAGACTCTGATACTGGGAGGGTTTGGAGGTAGGAGGAGAAGGGGATGACAGAGGATGAGATGGCAGGATGGCATCACTGACTCGATGGACATGAATTTGGGTAAACTCTGGGAGTTGGTGATGGACAGGGAGGCCTGGCATGCTCCGATTCATAGGGTCACAAAGAGTCGGTCACTACTGGGCGACTGAACTGAACTGATCCCTCTGATCCAAATGTTGGTTTGTTTAATGTTCTCTCAGAAGTTTCTTAGGCTGTCTTCATTTCTTTTCATTCTCTCTCTCTTTTTATTTTATTCTGTTCTATGACAATGATTTCTACCGTTTTTTTCTTCTAACTAATTTATCTGTTCTTCTGCTATTGATTATTTTGCTATTGATTCCTTCTAGTGTATTTTTCATTTCAGTTTTAGTTTGTTCATCTCGGTTCTTCAGTTGCTCTAGGTCTTTGTTAAATATTTCTTATATATTATTGATTTATGCCTTTTCCGAGATCTTGGATCATCTCTATTATCACTATGAATTCATTTTGAGATAGGTTATCTATCTCCATTTAATTGTAAGTTTTTATCTTGCTCCTCCATCTGCAACATATTTTTTTGTCATCTCTCTTTTATTTTTTTCCCTAACTTACTGTGTTTGTGTTCTCCCTTCTGCAGATTTCAGGTTTGTGGTCCTCATGCTCCTGGTGTTTGTGAGGTTGGTCCAGAAACTTGTTCCGTCATCCCCTTGATATGGGATTTGACTATTGTGGTCTGCTCTGGATATTGAGAGGGACCTCCCCTCTCCTCTGTGGTTGCCACTCCCTTGTCAGGGACAGGGTCTTCTCCTTAGTTATTCTAGTAAAGGCTCCTTGATCTGTTACTTGGGTTTCTTAGCTGTGTTTCTGGTCTGTGGTGCAAGGTAGGGGGGATTGGAGCACTCCCACTGGGAGAGAAACCACTGAGTATTCCACCTATGGAGTTGTTCACTTGTGAATATGCTCTCTTGTGTCTTCTTTTGCTCTTTGTGTGGCTTACAAAGTATACTGTTGTTGGTACTGTTCTTAGTCCTATCTTAACTGTTGATATGCCAGAAATTGGTCCTGGTGACTCTCAGATACTATTTTCCTGAAGCCACTAGCACAGGTCCTCTGAGGTCAGGTCCCAGGACTGGGGTAGTCATGCACCTGGACCCACTGTGGGCACTATGAAGGCAACTGACTCTGGTCATGCCCAATCCCCATGTGTACTTGTCAATAAAGCCCACAGCTGTGAAAGCTAGAACTATCCCAACCATTGCAGCACTTGTCCTTTCAGGTATTTTGCAAATGTTGAATTTAGGAAGCTGTCAACAGAGGTATAACTTCACAGTTCATGCAGCTGTGAGGAGAGACTTCAGCTCTTCTTCCTTAGTTACATGGCCCATGGGGCTCAGCTATGGTTTCAGCCTCCACCTCCATGTACATTCCCCCCTCTCATTGGAGTCAGCTGCAGAGGTTGGCATAGCACAGGAGCCCATCTGGCATGAAGGACCAAAGTAGTAATCTGGGTGAGCAAGACACTCAGGCAGGAAAATGCTGGGGTAATGATTGAAATGTGCAAGCCCATCAGTCATCAGGGCTAGTGGGTTGTATAAGTTGGGAGGGGTGCAGAGGAGGCAATGGCAGGTGTACTTGAGCTGGCTCTGGCCAAAGTCCTCCCTAGTGCTGTTGGAAACAGGAGCCAATATGTGAGGAAAGAGTTTGCAATGACAATGCTACCATTTATATATCACTTAACAATGGTGCTTCACTTCTCTGGTAGTCTGAGCTTCCTCTGTGATCATTCCCAGTTGTAGAGCTCCTCACGCCCATCCACTCAGGCTGTCTCCTCATGGCCAACAGTAGTCCTCTCCCCGGGTCTGCTCTCCAAACCCCATGTTACAGCAGCTGTCCCTGTGCATAATGGTCAACACTCATCTCAGGAAACTGTGAGTAGCCTTGTGGCATGGATCATCTGTGTAGGTCTCACTCTGTCTTGCCTGGCACAGATGGGTGGCTGGGCTCTTTCTGAGTCCTTGAAGCACCTCTGTTCTAGTTGCCTTTCCCTGCTAGTGGGAGGGCTATCATAGCTAGATGCAGGAGCTTCTCACTTTCAGTTCCCCACAGGTAGAACTAGTCCGATCCTGTTACCTCTTCTCTTCCTTTTTCTTTCTTTTCTTTTGTCCTATGGCTACATGGGGATCTTTCTTGTCCAAGGTATCCAAGGTCCTCTGCTAGTGTTCAGCAAGTTTGTTCCATTTGCAGATGTATTCTTGATGCATTTGTGCAGAAAGATGAACTCCATGTCCTCCTACTCTATCTTATTTTCCCAAGTCTCACATATTTTAGAAAAAGGGCTGTTGTAAGCTTTTAAGGGTTAAAAACACACACACACACACACACACAAATAGCCACAATAAAATAAATAAAACCAGATAACCATGATGGAGTGATCACTCACCTAGAGCCAGACATCATGGAGTCAAGTGAGCCTTAGGAAGCATCACTATCAACAAAGCTAGTGGAGATGATGGAATTCCACCTGGGCTATTTCAAATCCCCAAAGGTGATGCTTTTACAAAGAAAGGCAATGCCAAAAACTGTTCATACTACCACATAATTGCACTCATCTCACACGCTAGCAAATTAATGCTCAAAATTCTCCAAGCTAATCTTTAACAGTTCATGAACCAAGAAATTCCAGATGTTCAAGCTGGAATTATAAAAGGCAGAGGAGCAAGAGATCAAATTGCCAACGTCCATTGCATGATAGAAAAAGCAAGAGAATTCCAGGAAAAAAAAAAAAAAATCTACTTATGCTTCACTGATTATGCTAAGGTCTTTGACTGTATGGATCTCAACAAACTGTGGACAATTTTTCAAGAGATGGGAGCACCAGACCACCTGACCTGCCTCCTGAGAAATCTGTATGCAGATCAAGGGGCAACAGTTAGAACCAGACATGGAATAATGGATTGGTTCTAAATTGGGAAAAGGGTTAAGTCAAGGCTGTACAGTGTCACCTTATTTATTTAACTTATATGCAGAGTACATCACTGTAAGGCTGGGCTGAATGAAGTGCAAGCTGGAATCGAGATTGCTGGGAGAAATATCAACAACCTCAATATGCAGATGACTCCATCCTTATAGCAGAAATCAAAGAGGAAATAAAGAGTCTCTTAATGAGAAAGAGGAGAGTGAAAAAGGTGGCTTAAAACTCAACATTCAAAAAATAAAGATCATGGTATCTAGTCCCATCACTTCATTTCAAATAGATGGGGAAACAATGAAAACATTGAGAGATTTACTCTTTTGAGCTCCAAAATCACTGCAGGTGGTGACTGCAGCTATGAAATTAAAAGACACTTCCTCTTTGGAAGAAAAGCTATGACAAACCTAGTGAAATGAAAGTTGCTCATTCGTGTCCAACTCTTTGAGACCCCACGGACTATACAGTCCATAGAATTCTCCAGGCCAGAAAACTAGAGTGGGAAACCTTTCCCTTCTCCAGGGGATCTCCCCAACCCAGGGATCGAACTTAGGTCTTTTGCATTGCAGGCAGATTCTTTACGAACTGAGACACAAAAGCCTTAGACAAAGCTAGACAGCATATTAAAAAGCATTACTTTGATAACAAAGGTCTGTATAGTCAAAGCTATGATATTTCCAGTAGTCATATATGGATGGGAGAGCTGGACCATGAAGAAGGTTGAGCCACAAAGAAAGGATGCTTTTGAACAGTGGTGTTGGAGAAGACTCTTGAGAGTCCCTTGGACTACAAGGAGATCAAACCAGTCCATCCTAAAGGAAATCAATCCTGAATATTCATTGGACAGAATGATGCTGAAGCTCCAATACTTTGGCTACTTGATGTGAAGAACTGACTCATTGGAAAAGACCCTGTTGTTGGGAAATATTGAAGTCAGGAGAAGAAGGGGATGACAGAGTATGAGATGAATGTACAGCATCACCAACTCGATGGCCATGAGCTTGGGCAAGCTCCAGGATTTGGTGATGGACAGGGAAGCCTGGCACGCTGCAGTCCATGGGACTGCAAAGAGTCAGACACGACTGAGCAACAGTTGCCAAAGTATTGAAGTTTCAGCTTTAGCATCAGTCCGTCAAATGAATATTCAGGACTGATTTTCTTTAGGATTGACTGATTTTATCTCCTTGCCATCTAAGGGACTCTCAAGAGTTTTCTCCAACACTACAGTTCAAAAGCATCAATTCTTTGGTACTCAGCTATCTCTATAGTCCAAATCTTACATTCAAATATGATTCACATCATCTAACCGCAAATGGTAAAGGAAAAACAAATTATTGGTAAGATGAGAAGTAGGAAGCTCTAAGAAAATACACGTGTTAAACCTCTTCAATTTAGAGAGAAAGATAAAGAATGTGAGACAGACAATGAATTTTCTTTAAACTTTACATAAGTAGAGTCTGTAATTTGTGAATCCAGAGATATAGAATTCTCAAGGATTCTCTTAGAGGTTATGTGACTTATTGGAAGTTATGGGTCTAGAAACAACGTCCTAATTTTCTTAATTTTATTTTTTCATTTTTGGCCCTCATATGCAGACACTGGCTTTGAAAGGTTTTTATTTTGTTGTCTTATTTCATATGACTCATCTTTCTACCTAAATCCCTCTACCATGCTCACATATGCACTTAATCTTCACTTTCCTTTCTAGTGTTTTTATGCATGTCTCTGTGTATGTATTTTTTTAGTATAGTATTATTTTGATATTTCAAAATATGTAAGTGGTATTGGACATCGGATATCTAATTTGTGCTTTTAATAATCAATATTACATTTTAACAATTATTCTTGATCCTATACTTGAGAAGTTCTTAAGTGTTTTTGCTCTGGAGAGGATTCTGCAGTCTAGAAACCTCAGAATAATGTTTTATGGAACACTATGGACTATAATGTCTTTAATATTTATGGTAGGTATACACAAGTACAATGGATTACAAAATAGACCAATTATACTGAAATACACTTAACAAAATAACAAAACAACAAATGTGTGGCATAGCAATATATGAGCTTACATGTTCATAGATTAAAGCAATACAATCCAGGAGGCAGTTTCATAACTACCAGCATTTCATTATGGTGACTAGGACATACAATATTTTAGAATGCCTGATATAAGTAATATAAAAATAAATGTGACTTCTGTTAGTGATAAGGTCAGTGCAGTTCAGTTCAGTGGCTCAGTCGTATCCGACTCTTTCAGACCCCATGAACTGCAACAGCCAGGCCTCCATGTCCATCACCAATTCCTGGAGTTTACTCAAATTCATGTCCATTGAGTCAGTGATGCCACCCAAACATGTTTTTCTCTGTTGTCCCCTTCTTACACCGTCAATCTTTCCCAACATCAGGGTCTTTTCAAATGAGACAGTTCTTTGCATCAGGTAACCAAAGTATTGCAGTTCCAGCTTCGACATCAGTCCTTCCAATGAACACTCAGCACTAATATCCTTTATAATGGACTGGTTGGGTCTCC
The DNA here is from genome assembly GCF_001704415.2 of Capra hircus. Classification (NCBI taxonomy): domain Eukaryota; kingdom Metazoa; phylum Chordata; class Mammalia; order Artiodactyla; family Bovidae; genus Capra; species Capra hircus. The sequence continues at coordinate 15,681,529 of NC_030831.1, read as the reverse complement.
TTGCAGTCCAAGGGACTCTCAAGAGTCTTCTCCAACATCACAGTTCAAAAGCATCAATTCTTTGGCGCTCAGCTTTCTTTATAGTCCAACTGTCACATCTGTACTCTACTATTGGAAAAATCGTAGCCTTGACTAGATGGACCTTCATTGGCAAAGTAATACCTCTGCTTTTTAATATGCTGTCTAGCTTGGTCATAAGTTTCCTTCGATGGAGTAAGCATCTTTTATTTCATGGCTGCAGTCAACATTTGCAGTGATTTTGGAGCCCTCCAAAATGAAGTCTGCCAGTTTCCACTGTTTCTCCATCTATTTGCCATGAAGTGATGGGACCAGATGCCATGATCATACTTTTCTGAATGTTGAGCTTTAAGCCAACTTATTCACCCTCCTCTTTCACTTTCATCAAGAAGCTATTTAGTTCTTCTTCTCTTTCTGCCATAAGGGTGGTGTCATCTGCATATCTGAGGTTATAGATGTTTCTCATGATAATCTAGATTGCAGCTTGTGCCTCATCCAGGCCACTGCTTCTCACGGTGCATATAAGTTAGATAAGCAGGGTGACAATATACAGCCTTGATGTACTCCTTCTCCTATTTGGATCAGTGTGTTGTTCCACGTCCAGTTCTAACTGTTGCTTCCTGACCAGCACACAGATTTATGAAGAGGCAGGTCAGGTGGTCAGTATTCCCATCTCTTTCAGAATTTTCCACTGTTTATTGTGGTCAATGCAAAGAAATAGAGGAAAACAACAGAATGGGAAAGACTAGAGATCTCTTCAAGAAAATTAGAGATACCAAGGGAACATTTCATGCAAAGATGGGCTCGATAAAGGACAGAAATGGTATGGACCTGGCAGAAGCAGAAGATATTAAGAAGAGGTGGCAAGAATACACGGAAGAACTGTACAAAAAAGATCTTCATGGCCTAGATAATCATGATGATGTGATCACTAATCTAGAGCCAGACATCTTGGAAAGTGAAGTCAAGTGGGCCTTAGAAAGCATCACTATGAACAAGGCTAGTGGAGGTGATGGAATTCCAGTTGAGCTGTTTCAAATCCTGAAAGATGATGCTGTGAAAGTGCTGCGCTCAATATGCCAGCAAATTTGGAAAACTCAGCAGTGGCCACAGGACTGGAAAGGGTCAATTTTCATTCCAATTTCAAAGAAAGGCAATGACAAAGAATGCTCAAACTACCGCACAATTGCACTCATCTCACATGCTAGTAAAGTAATGCTCAAAATTCTCCAAACCAGGCTTCAGCAATACATGAACCGTCAACTCCCTGATGTTCAAGCTGGTTTCAAAGAAGGCAGAAGAACCAGAGATCAAATTGCCAACATCCACTGGATCATGGAAAAAGCAAGAGAGTTCCAGAAAAACATCTACTTCTGCTTTATTGACTATGCCAAAGCCTTTGACTGTGTGGGTCACAATAAACTGGAAAATTCCAAAAGAGATGGGAATACCAGATCACCTAACCTGCCTCTTCAGAAATCTGTATGTAGGTCAGGAAGCAACAGTTAGAACTGCACATGGAACAACAGACTGGTTCCAAACAGGAAAAGGAATACGTCAAGGCTGTATGTTGTCACCCTGCTTATTTGACTTATATGCAGAGTACATCATGAGAAATGCTGGACTGGAAAAAACACAAGCTGGAACCAAGATTTCCGGGAGAAATATCAATAACCTCAGATATGCAGATGACACCACCCTTATGGCAGAAAGTGAAGAGAAGCTAAAGAGCCTCTTGATGGAAGTAAAAGAGGAGAGCGAAAATGTTGGCTTAAAGCTCAACATTCAGAAAACGAAGATCATGGCATCATTCCATCACTTCATGGGAAATAGATGGGGAAACAGTGGAAACAGTGTCAGACTTTATTTTCTTGGGCTCCAAAATCACTGCAGATGGTGACTGCAGCCATGAAATTTAACAACGCTTACTCCTTGGAAGAAAAGTTTTGACCAACCTAGACAGTATATTCAAAAGCAGAAACATTACTTTGCCGACTAAGGTCCGTCTAGTCAAGGCTATGGTTTTCCCTATAGTCATGTATGGATGTGAGAGTTGAACTGTGAAGAAGGCTGAGCACCGAAGAATTTATGCTTTTGAACTGTGGTGTTGGAGAAGACTCTTGAGAGTCCCTTGGACTGCAAGGAGATCCAACCTGTCCATTCTGAAGGAGATCAACCCTGAGATTTCTTTGGAAGGAATAATGCTAAAGCTGAAACTCCAGTACTTTGGCCACCTCATGCAAAGAGTTGACTCATTGGAAAAGACTCTGATGCTGGGGGGGATTGGGGGCAGGAGGAGAAGGGGACAACAGAGGATGAGATGGCTGGATGGCATCACCGACTCGATGGACGTGAGTCTGAGTGAACTCCGGGAGATGGTGATGGACAGGGAGGCCTGGCGTGCTGCGATTCATGGGGTCGCAAAGAGTCAGACACGACTGAGCGACTGAACTGAACTGAACCGATTTTGGTCACAGTCGAAGGCTTTGGCATACTCAATAAAATAGAAAGAGATGCTTTTCTGGAATTACCTTGTTTTTTCAATGATCCAGCGAATGTTGGCAATTTGAACTCTGGTTCCTCTGCATTTTCTAAATTCGACTTGAACATCAGGAAGTTCACAGTTCATATACTGTTAAAGCCTGGCTTGGAGAATTTTGAGCATTACTTTACTAGCATGTGAGATGAGTGCAATTGTGTGGTAGTTTGATCATTGCCTTTCTTTGGGATTGGACTGAAATCTGACCTTTTCCAGTATTATGGCCTCTGCTGAGCTTTCCAAATTTGCTGGCATATTGAGTGAAGCACTTTCATAGCATCATCCTTTAGGATTTGAATTAGCTCAACAGGAATTCCATCACCTTCACTAGCTTTTTTCATAGTAATGCTTCCTAAAGCCCACTTGACTTCACACTCCAGGATGTCTGGCTCTAGGTGAGTGATCACACCATCATGATTTTCTGGTTCGTGAAGATGTTTTTTGCATAGTTCTTCTGTGTATTCTTTCCACCTCTTCTTAATATCTTCTGCTTCTGTTAGGTCCATACCATTTCTGTCCTTTATTGAGCCCATCTTTGCATGAAATATTCCCTTGGTATCTCTGATTTCCTGAAGAGATCGCTAGTCTTTCCCACTCTATTGTTTTCCACTATTTCTTTGCATTGATCACTGAAGAAGAAGTCTTTCTTATCTCTCCTCGCTACTCTTTGGAGCTCTGCATTCAAACGGGTGTATCTTTCCTTTTGTCCTTTGCTTTTCACATCTCTTCTTTTCACAGCTATTTGTCAGTCCTCCTCAGCCAGCCACTTTGCTTTATTGCATTTCTTTTTCTTGTGGATGGTCTTGATCCTTGTCTCCTGTACAATGTCATGAACCTCCATCCATAGCTCATCAGGTACTCTGTCTATCAGATCTAGTCCCTTAAATCTCTTTCTCATTTCCACTGTATAATCTAAGGGATTTTTTTTTTTTTTAGGTCATACCTGAATGGTCTAGAGGTTTTCCCTACTTTCTTCAATTTAAGTCTGAGTTTAGCAATAAGGAGTTCATGATTTGAGCCACAGTCAGCTCCCAGCCTTATCTTTGCTGACTGTATAAAGCTTCTCCATCTTTGGCTGCAAAAAATATAATCAATCTGAATTCTGTGTTGACCATCTGGTGATGTCCATGTGTAGAGTCTTCTCTTGCATTGTTGGAAGAGGGTATTTGTTATGACCAGTGAGTTTTCTTGGCAAAACTCTATTAGCCTTTGCCCTGCTTCATTTTGGACTCCAAGGCCAAATTTACCTGTTGCTCCAGGTATTTCTTGACTTCCTACTTTTGCATTCTAGTCCCCTATAATGAAAAGGACATCTTTTTGGGGTGTTAATTCTAAAAGGTCTTGTAGGTCTTCATAGAACCATTCAACTTCAGCTTCTTCAGCATTACTGGTTGGGACATAGACTTGGATTACTGTGATACTGAATGGTTTGCCTTGGAAATGAACTGAGATCATTCTGTCATTTTTGAGATTACATCCAAGTATTGCATTTCGGACTGTTTTGTTGATATGATGGTGAGTGATAAGGTCAAGATACTGCTAACAGAACTGTGATTTGTTGCCTTCATTCTCAATTAAATGAAATACTAAAATCAGATATTTGTGAATTTGAAAATATAATTTTTCCCAGTTTAATTTCATTGACTCTCTGAAATCCCCCTGATTTTTAGTCAAGGTTAACAACTACTGCTCTAGTTTATGGTCTTTCTTTGCATACACCCCTTTTACTTTTTCATTCCCTTAGTGATGGGCACCTAAGTTGCTTCTGACTTTTTGATTCCACAAGTAATACTAGATTTTATTCTTCATAGTTTAAAATGTAGTTAAATATTGAATTATTATTCTTGCCTGGAGAATCCCATGGACAGAGGAGCTTGGTGGGCTACAGTCCACGGGTTGCAAAGAGTTGGACACGACTGAGCAACTTCACTCACTCACTCAATGATCACTTATGTCTCACTCTGAGGTTTGGGGTAAATTAAATAGGATATATATAGTAATGTTGTTGAATTGGATTAAAATGAGTAAATGGTTTATAAAATACAAAATGTTATATACAAGTAGGAAAATATCACTTCCTTTCCTCAGTGTCAAGTTTATTCAGTTAACCATATTGAATTCTTCTAGAAAACAGAAAAAAAAATACTTTTAATATAGTCATCATGCAATCTCTAATAAAGTTTTATATTGTCTCTTATAGATGATTTTCTTGAGATTTGCATATGTTGTTTACTATGTAACTCTTGCAGATATGGAAACCCAAACTAGAAAATTATAATTTAGGCAACTGCTAGACATAGAATGAAGTATTTTAGAATTGAAACTGACACTGTGGCCCTGAGGAAAAAGAAAGACACTCAGACCTCAGGCATGAATATCACAAAATTCTGAAAGTTTGAAAGCAGTGATGCTGGTATATTGTTATACACAACAGTGTGCTGATTTTTTAGTATAATAAACATATGTGATACTTAAAAATTGAAATTCTTGTCTCTGGAAGCACACCAGAATTTTCCTTTGGTTGAAATTAACAGTTATTAACTTTAAAATATACTAGAATAGGCAATTTTTGTATACCTGTTATATATCTCTAACTGGAAACTTCAGAAAACAGTTGTAAGAGTATTCTATACACTACTATTAAAATATCATGGTAATGGAACTTGACAATTTTTATTTGGTAAAACTGAAACTATTTTACCTATTTAAAAACCCAAGATTAGCAAATGACGGACAATAATTTAAGGTGTGTGTGCTTAGTCACTTAGTTATGCCCAGCTCTTTGCGACCACATGGACTGTAGCCCACCAGTTTCCTCTCTCTGTGGATTTCTCCAGGCAAGAATACTGGAGCAGGTAGCCATTTCTTTCTCCAAGGGATCTCCCCAGCCCAGGGTTCAAACCCATGTCCCCTACATTGCAGGCAGAATTTTAACTGCCTGAGCTACCAGGAAGCCCTGGAATAATTGAATATCTATATGCAAACCAATTACAAAACTTTATAGCTCACACCACACACAAAATATTAACTGTGTGTTTTCAAAAACTACTACTATTAAAAAATGAAAAGACATGGATGCAACATGAATGCAACTAGATATTATCATACTAAGTAATATAAGTCAGAAAGTGAAAGACAAATATCATGCAATGCCATTCTTATATGTAGAATCTAAAATATGACAGAAATGAACCTTCTATGAAACAGAAAAAGAAGCACTGACATAGTGAATAGACTGGTGGTTGCCAAGTGATGGGGGAGGTGGGAGAGGAATGGACTGGGAGTTTAAAGTTAGCAGATGCAAACTGGTATAGATAGAATAGGTGCCAAAAAGAGCACATATTTATAATAGATAAACAACAGAGTCTTACAATGCAGCATAAAGAACTATATTCAATATCTTGTTATAAACCATAATGGGAAATATTATGGAAAATAATGTATATATATATATGTGTGTGTGTGTGTGTATGTATGTATAACTGAGTCAATTTGCTGTACAGCAGTGATTAGCACAATACTGTAATTCAACTATGTGTCAATAAAAATAAATAACTCATAAAAGAACAAAATGAAAAGACCACTCACAGCCTCAAAGATCACAATATGCAAAGAATCTATATTATATATGTATATATTACTTTCAAAGCTCAAGTAAAAATACATTTTTTAAATGACAAAAGATCAATATCAATATTTTACCAAACAACATATATATTTGTAGCAAATAAGCACAGAAAAATATGATTAATATTATTAGTCATTGGGGAATGCAAATTAAAACTGTAATGGGATACTGCTACACACCTATTAGAATGGAAAACATTTAAAAAGGTGATCACTTAAAATTTGACAATGATGTGGAGTATTTGAAGCTCCCAAACACTGCTGGTGAAAATCTGTTATATTCACTTTGATAAAACATTTTGACAGATTCTTAAAATCTTAAATATTTACCTACCATATGACCCAATGATTCCATTCATAGATATTAAACCAAAGAAAATAAAGCATATATTCACACACACACACACAAACAAACAAAAAGCACTTACAACTGAATACTCACTAAGGCTTTATTTGTAATAGCAGAGAACTGGAAACAACTCAAATGTCTTTCAAGAGGTGAATGAATAAACAAATTTTGGAATATCCATGCAAATCTAATCAGAAATAAAGCAAACTCCCACTATACATAACAGCTTAAATGTAACTTAAAGTTAAAATGTTGAATGAGAGAAGCCAAGACAAAAAAAATGAAAAAAAATACATGTGGTATTATGTTTCTGTAAAACTCTAGAAAATGCATGCTAATCTATAGTGACAGAAAGAGAAATGCATTAATGTTGGGAGGGCACATTTTTGCACACCAGTAATCTCACCAGTTTGATTTCTCTAGGCAAGAATACTGGAGTGGGTAGCCATTTCCTTCTCCAAGGGATCTTCCCAGCCCAGGGATGAAACCCATGTTTGATCAGACAGGAATAGACTCAGCCTACTTTGAGGTAATTAGTACAATAAACCTTTTTCTTTTTCCTAATCATCTTTCTAATCCCTGATTCTTCTATGATCAAAAGGTCAGGAAAACACTTTATTTACATGAACAATCAAAGTATTTGTTGATTCCTCTGTCAGTGCCTCAGATGAGGGGCAAAAGCCTACTATTAAGCCGCATTTTCTAAACATCAGTGGAACCAAACAACTCATTTTTGGAAATACTAGAATTTGCTTAATATAAGTCTGGGTTTACATGCAAAATATTAAAATGATAAATGGCATTCACATTAAGAAGAAAGTTAAAATATATTTACTTTTATCTAAGAATCAACTAAAGTGCTTTACCAAATAAAATGGTCCTTCATTTCACCTAGGGAGACATTTTAAGCACTTTCATATATATATCAATTAATTTGAAGTTTCTTTTGACAAAGTTTGAGATTGGCCCTTACTTACAGGTGAGGAAGCTGAGTGTCAGAAGTAAATTTTCACACATGCCTTTATCCATGGAGGCTAGAGAATTAAGGCCCAACCATGTGAATTCAGTGATTTTTGGACTACAGTATTTCATTTCCTAATATCAAATATGTTTGCTAAATAAATGCACATTAATACCATATGCACATGAATCCTTATTTTTAAAGATTGGGTATCTATGATATTGCCCAGGCTTTTCCACAGTGAAATTACTATATTAACAACAACAAAAAAAAAAGAACACCAGAGACAGAAAGAGAAAATGAAAGATAGAGTGAAATAAAAGACAGAGTGCCATCCATGAAAGGACCCCTGTTATGCAGGTGGTCTCATCAAGTTTCAGACCCTGGAAGAGATCACAAAGCAGTGCAAAGAAGGGAGTGCCTAGGTAGTTGTCAGTCAACCTCCAGGGCCTGATTCAGACAACTTTTAACCCTAACGTTTTAGTCTTTTAATCAACTTTTAATGTTAGTGACATCTAGAAATTTCCAAAGTATTTAAGAGATTCTCTCAATCCTCTAGAATGCAGGGCATCTGACATGAAGGGTGTTTCTGGGTCAGGATTATCAAACAGAACATTTGCATTCTGTTTCCATTTTTCATGAGAGCTACTAAAGGTTTCAAATAAGCCAAATCAGTAATTAAAGAAAATCTCTCTTTGTTCTAAACTGACATTGTCACTACTGACTTAAGTAGTATATCTTTAAAATAAAAAGATCCACAGAAAACCTTCAATTTAAAATCCCAGGCTGGTCTGCCCATCTAGACATCCAGAGTCAGACATATGTGTGTGTTTGTGTGTGCTAAGTTGCTTCAGTTGTGTCCAACTCTTTGAGACCCCATGGACTGTAGCCCACTGGGCTCTTCTGTCCATGGGATTTTCCAGGCAAACATACTAGAGTAGGTTGCCATTTTCCCATCCAGGGATCTTCCCAATCCAGAGATCAGACATATGCAAAATAAGTCATCAATACTGATGTAGGAGAAGGGAGTAATCAGGGTGAATCCTTCTGCTCCAATTTAATCTTGACCTAATCATCCCAAGATGGGTTCAGTGGCATCATATTGCTGGCTTTGGGGAGAAAGATAAACAGAGAACAAAAAGCAAAGTTCAGAAAATGAAAACTAGTTCTCCATACTATCTGTTCCATCTATTCCTGACAGTTTTTACTTACCTCAAAGAGGTGGTGACAGGGAAAGGCTCAGAGTCTCCAGAACTGCTGGAATGGAACACTAGACCTCTGCAAGGTCTTCTGCTTGTCCTACACAAGCCAGTTGCCCCTAAAATTGGGGGCAGGGATGATCATTAAAGTCAATACAGCACTCACTGTGGAAATTATTTTCCAACAGCTTTGCCACCTCCTGGGAGAAAATCCTAAATGCTGTTGTTGATCCCAGACCAGCTGCTTCCTTAGTCCTTTCTTCTCTACCTTTGCAACATTTGAATGGCACCTACATTGATTTAATGCTCCACATCATCCCCCTTACCCATCTCTTCCCTTGCTGTCTTTCTTAATGAGAATTTACTACTTATTTAACACTTCTAAGTTTGAGCAGAGCCCTATGTACTTGGCTTATTTGGCTTTAACTTCTCTTAGGAGTATAGGACTTGTTGGGCCCCTTTGAGATGATTGAATGGCATCACTGATTCAAGGGACATGAGTCTGAGAAAACTTCAGGAGATAGTGAAGGACAGGGAAGGCTGGTGTACTGCAGTCCATGGGGGTAGCAAAGAGTTGGACACGACTGAGCGATTGAACAACAAGAAGATGCTTAAGGATGAAAACAAATGACATAAAAGGAAGAGGAATCTATGTGTTTTTGTGAACTAAAAATTCAGGTGCATTGTTATAGTCTGGTATTGCTTCATACTGGATCCTTTAGGGTATGGTAGAGGATGCTGTGAAAGTGCTACATGAAATATGCCAGCAAACTTGGAAAACTCATCAGTGGCCACAGGACTGGAAAACGTCAGTTTTCATTCCAATCCCAAAGAAAGACAATGCCAAAGAATGTTCAAACTGCCCCACAACTACACTCATTTCACATGCTAGGAAAGTACTACTGAAAATTTTCCAAGTTAGGCTTCAACAGTATGTGAATTGAGAACTCTCAGATGTTCAAATTGGATTTAGAAAAGGCAGAGGAACTGAGATCAAATTGCCAATATCTGTTAGATCATAGAAAAAGCAAGAGAATTCCAGAAACAAAACAAAACAATACAAAACATCTGTTTCATTGAATAACTTAAATCCTTTGACTATGTGGATCACAACAAGCTGTGGAAAATTCTTCAAGAGATGGGAATATTCTACCACTTTACCTGCCTCCTGTGAAACCTATATGCAGGTCAATAAGCAACATTTAGAACTGGAAAAGGAACAGTGGACTGGTGCCACATTGAGAAAGAAGTATGACAAGGCTATATATTGTCACCATGCTTATTTAATTTATAGGCAGAGTACATCATGCAAAATGCTGGACTGGATGAAGCACAAGCTGGAATCAAGACTGCCAGAAGAAATATTAGTAACTTCAGATATGTAGATGACAGCATCCTTAGGGCAGAAAGTGAAGGGGAACTAAAGAGCCTCTTGATAAAAGTGAAAGAGGAGAGTGAAGGAGTTGGCTTAAAACTCAACTTTCGGAAAATGAAGATCATGGCATCTAGTCCCATCACTTCATGGCAAATAGATAGCAAAACAATGGAAACAGTGAAAGACTTTATTTTCATGGGCTGCAAAATCACTGCAGATGGTGACTGTAGCCATGAAATTAAAAGATGCTTGCTCCTTGGATGGAAAGCTGACAAACCTACAAGTGTATTAAAAAGCAAAGACATTACTTTGTCGACAAAGGTCCATATAGTCAAAGCTATGGTATTTCTGTAACGTACGGATGTGAGAGTTAGATCATAAAGAATGCTGATTACCAAAGACCTGACGCTTTTAAACTGTGGTGTTGGAGAAGACTCTTGAGAGTCCCTTGGACAGCAAGGAGGTCAAATCAATAAATCCTAATGGAGATCAACCCTGAATATTTATTGGAAATACTGATGCTTAAACTGAAGCTCCAATACTTTGGCCACCTGATGGCAAGAGCTGACTCATTAGAAAAGACCCTGATGCTGGAAATGATTGAGGGCGGGAGGGGAAGGGGACAACATAGAATGAGATGGCTGGATGGCATTACCAACTCAATGGACATGAGTTTGAGCAAGCTCCAGGGAGATGGTGAAAGACAGGGAAGCCTGGTGTGCTGCAGTCCATGGGGTAGCAAAGACTCAGACACAACTGAGTGACTAAACAAGAGGATGCAACTGGAATGGAAACTCTGCCACCTCATTCTATATTACAGTGAGTTACCTTTGGCTTAGATGTTTTTCTTTAATACAATCCCTTCCAAACATGAATCAGAAGCATAGCTGGGGAAAAGTTCCATTCAAACATGATTTAGTTCTGATGGGAAGTGGAAATGAGGCCACTCAGTCCCATTTTTTGTATCTTTACTTGCTTTTCATCTTGCTTCCTCCAATAATCGTTATTAATTTTTTGAAATGTATAAATGTAGTATATGTTCTGCAGTTCATGTACCTTCAGTCAATATATATACTACAGATGAACCAGACTATACACCATCAGATAACCTTTATCAAACAAACCAACAAAAACAAAAAAAGTTAGTTGTCTTGTAAGGGCAAAAAAAAAAAAAAAAAAAAAGTGTACATTTTTAAAGTCCTAACTCCTTGGCTAGGTATCAGGTTGGTCTGGCCTCATGGGCAGCACCTCTATTTTTAACTATTTGTCTTTCTACAATCACTAGATAATCTATTTGTTTGATCTTTAACCAAGATAAGGGGATTTTCATTGACTACCTTTCTTGTAATCTACATTTCTTTCTAATTTCCGTTTGTTAAATTATGCCTTTTCCCCAAGTAAACTTTTTCACCCTGAAAGACTTACCCATCTTTCAAGGACAAGTGAATTCCTTACATCTGATGTGAAGTCAGCTTAATTCCAGTTTGTTTAGAAATTGGTTCTATGAAATTGCCAGATATTCATCTTCTATATCAATTGCATTGTCATTAAAAAATACATGAGAGACAGGATGACAAACTGGAAAGGGAAATATCTTAAAAAAAAAAAAAAGATGTTTCAATTTGAACTCTGTTCAAATGCATGACTTCCTTTTCTTCATCTGAAAACAGGGTAATATCTTAAAACGACAAGAACCTTAGAGCACTATTATAATTGTTAGATGACATATATATATATGTAAGCATCTGGCTTAAAGTGGCCTCAATTCTCCTTTCCTCAAAATGTTTTTCAGTTTAGTATCACAATGGTATTGCTGTGCACATTTATCAGGCACTGCCTTGGATTCTTATTTCTGATATATCATCTTTCAAATCATATTTTAGTATCCTAAGGGTAATAACCAGGTTTGTTGTTTAATATCTGTTTTATCTAATCCATAATAGGTTCTAATTAAATATTAATTTTCATTATCAATATATTATCAATGAATGCCAAAGAGCTATTGGGAATAAAACTATAATTTCTTTACATACACAAAATCATATGTTGATATTTTTTTAGTAATTGTTTGATAGGGAATGTGAGTCAAATCTGCTCCTTTTTTCTCAAATCTTATCTCACTGTTCTTATCTTTTTTAAAGATTTAAAATCATTTTTTGAGCCCACATCTGACATCCTCATTGTTGAGTTATTCTTGGGAAATAGTAAAATGAAGTAGCCATATGGTCAATTCCAGATGTGACAGAGAAATTTGGAGAGGTTGATCAGAATTCAGTAAAGATCCTTCAAATTAGTCTGCTAACACTTAGGAAATCTTCTAAAATCACTTCATATATATATTTCCCACCTTAACTGTCTATCTTTCTAAAGACCATCTCAATATTGGGTCAGATTATGCATGTTAAAGGATCTGCTAAAGCCATGCTAATTTAAGCTTTAAGCACTACGCATTATAAATGACCCACACTACTAAAGCCTCTAAGTCTCCATGTGGTGACTCATCAACTTCCAGAAAATCAGGTCAGAGACTGCCAATTTTAACAATTAAGGCTCTGCAATGAAACAAAAGCCATGCAGACAGAATGCTTAGCAGTATCACTGAACTGGACTTAGTATCACTGAACTGCAGCAGATTTTAATGCTTGAGTCTTTTCCTCACCTTTCATCTAAAATCTAAGCAAGACAGTTCCTATTGTTTTTTTGATGAATCATCAGAGAATACTTTGCCTCCCACCCTCAGCTTACTATGTAGTATCCTGTTATATATATAGTTCTATATTCTTTCTTTGCTTAATGCTATCAAAATAAATGTCATTAACTAGTGAAAATAAAGATATAGTCTGACATCCAGCCTGACATTCAAGGTCCTTGGCAATGGGACCCCAACATCCTAATAGCCAACATTATTTAAACATTTAAGCACATATTGCATCCCTACCAGTTGCTCCAAGTTGCTTAGAGTCCAGTGTAAAGGACAGATTAGTACTCAGTTCAGTTCAGTCGCTCAGTTGTGTCCAACTCAAGAAAGTACAAATGTCAGGGCAAACAAATAGATTTATAGAAGATTTAAAATAATGTTAAAATATTAGACTCCTGATGAAGGAGCCTAATGGGCGCTAGGGCTTTAAGAAGAGGATTTAAGATAAGATGTCAACCAAATTGAATCGTGAAAGAATAGGACATCAGAGAGTGGTAACCTGTTTATATTCCATCTACAGAGATGAACATGTGCAGAGGAAAATATACTAAATATTTTAACTATTTTGGAAATTGTAATTAATTCAACAGAGTTAAAATACAGATTACAATGCCAAATTATCAAACAATGAAATTATGTGTAAGATTAGCTTCTTAAAAAACAGCATCAGTGGTATTTCTGACTCCAGATACTCTTCCAGAAACTTGTTTTTCTCCCATTAAGAAAGAGAGTCCATTTCCCACTCCTTGAATCTAGGAGGACATGTAACTAACCTACATAGTGTAGACAGAGTGATCTCACATGACTTGAGGCTACATCAAAAAAGTTCATTGGTTCCATTTGGCTCCCTCTTACCCCTTGCAATCTTTTCATTATGCTGTCAGAAAGCCAAGTATAAACTTGGAAAGTCTATGAGTAAATATTTTCACTGTCTGCTCCAATTGGGTGAGTCTTCCCAGCCAACCACCAGCATTGACCAATAGATGTATAAGGGAGTCTGCCCTCAGATGGTTCTAGATCTCAATCTTTGAGCTGCCTCAGCTCATACTGAATGAACAGCAAAGATTTGTCCTTGCCCAACTCTACACAAGTTGTACTTTTTGAACAAAATAAATGGCTTTGTTGGTTTAAGCCACTAAATTTGGGGATAACTTATAACAGAGTAGTAAATAATTGACTTAGACTGGAAGATGGCTATGTCCTGAACATTTTTAGGATGTTAGTGATATGATTGCATTCTCCTTTCAGTACAATTAGTCTAGAAGCAGAATAGAGTCTGAACTGGACAAAAATAAAACAAGAGTCAGGGAACCCAGTTGATATGATAGGTCAATAATTCAGACTAGAAATATAAAAGTTTGAAATACATTAGTAATTTTCAGAGTGAAAACTTGGAATAGGTTCATAATATCTCATAAACAAAAAAATACCAAAATATCTTGGGATCTATTACATGTGTTGAGATTAATTTCCAATTTCTAATTTTCATGATAGGATGAGTGACAAAGTCACCACTTAGACAAAGAATACTAGATGATAATCAAGTTTGGTGAGGAAGGTGCATGCTGAGAATAACACGTATTTGAGGTCAAGTCTAAAGTTATATGTCAAGTGGAAATATTTTGAGGGAAACTGCATGTATGATCTATAATTCAGAGTATACCTGTGGGACGGAAACACAGATCTGAGAAATATTAGCATAATGGTGGTAAGTGAAGTCATGGGAATGGAAACAATTTTTCTAAGATATTTTATAAATGGAAAAGAGAAAAGATCAAAGAAGATTACCTGGGAAACAGCAACTTTAAAAATGCAGAGAAAGAAAGAATATATACAAAAAGAACCAAGAAGCATCCAAAACTGAGGAAAGGGATCAGAAGAGAGTGTTAGGAAATCCAGGTGTAAAGGTTATATCTATCATTTTGTAAACAATAAACCAAGGGTTTAGCCAAAAACAATGCTAAGAATTTGTTATCTCACAATCTGTAGGTAAGGGTTTGGAAACAACTTAGCTGGCTGGTTTTGCTTAGCTCCAGATCTTCTCATAATCTTGCTACCAGGATGTTATCTGGGGCTGCAGTCATCTGGAAGCTTGAAAAGGGCTAGAGGATATGCAATAGCAATATAAGCTATTGTCAAGAAAGCTTCTTCAAAGAGGAGAGGCACAATATGGTAGTTAAATTTTCTAGGAATGAGTGATTAAGAAACCAAACAAAGAAGCCACAGCACCATTGTGACCTAGTCTCAAAAGTCATGCATTATCATTTCTACAATACCCTATGAGTTATACACGTCAGCTCCATTCAGTGTGTGGGACTGCAAAAAGCACAAATATCACAAGATGGTCCATCTTGAAGGATGGCTCCCCTGCAGGGAAGGTGACTGTCTACAGAAGAGAGTAGTGTTCAGTATAAAAGAAAAATGTTGTTCTACATGACCACACATCATTTTTCCATTCAAGTAGCTTACTCACTGTCTAAGACTGTATCATGAAATTTTTCTATTTGGTCTATTATTCTTTTTTCTCTTAACAAAAAGTTCTCTTCTTATCCTCTACTTCCCATCACCAGTCTCTAAATCCTTTTCTACTTCCGGTTCAGCTTGTAAGCAAATCCCTCCTTGTTATTTAACCTAAGAATCCACTATGATTTCTTTAATCTCTGAACCAGCCTGGCACTATGCATCTCAATTATCAGACATATACTTACAAATAGTTATTAAGTATTGGCTATATGCCAAGTCATAATCTAGAAAGTGGATACAACAATAAATGAAAAGAAAGTCCCTCTTCTTGTAGATCTTATATTCTAATGAAACAGAGGGTAATAGACTCACACAATAATTAAGGTAACAAATTTTTCCTGTGATAAAAAATAAAACAAAGTTATAGGAACTAGCTAGGTAGCAGTATGTGACTTTAGGTAGGATTGACAGAGAAGATCCCTCTGAGGTGTTAAGTTTGAGAGAAGTCTAAATGAATTTAGAGGGAGAAAAGAATGTAGAAATAATAACAAAACAAAATATGGTGCCGTGCTTAGCTATTGCTACCTAATAAGCCACCTCCAAATTTAATGAATCAAGATTTCAAATAATATTTTCTTTTCTCAGAGAGCTGTAATTTCAGCAAGGCTTGGTTATAGTGGCTTATCTGTGCTGCACTAGTATCAGTTCAAGGAACTTGACTGGGGTTGGAATATCCATTTACAAGATGACTCACTCATATGGCTGGCAAGCTGGTTCTGGTTGTCAGTTGTACTTTTCAGCTGGGAACCTTAGTTCATTCTACTTGAGCCTATCAGTAAGACTTTTAGGAACCTCTTGTAGAAAGATGGCTGGTTTCCAAATTCAAGTATTTACAAAGGAAATGTAAACTTCTTATCTCTTAAAATCCATGCAGGTAAACTATTTTAGCAGAGTCACTTCCATTGCATTCTATTGGACAAACAGCCACCAAAGCTACCAAATTCTAAGAGAAGTGACATTTGGTCACTTAAAAAACTACTGCAACTCATTTTTATATGTTGTTACTTATAATTTCTGATCAGAAATAGTTCCCAAATTAAACTTTAAATATTTTGAAAGTAAACACTCTCTTATATTATCTTTAAATGAGCACAGAAATAGCTTGGAAATCATGTAAGGAATATTTGTTTAAATGAATATGAATATGCAAGGTTCAAAATGGTGCATACCTTAAACACAACTGTATTGATGTCAATATTCTTAAAAAGTTTTTTTTTTTTTTTTTTTTTTTTAGTAATATCTTATTCCAGCTCCACCTTATGGACAAATACGGAAGCATAGCTTCTGACATCCAGTTCATCTATTAACAAGGTTAGATTCCAGTTACACATAAAGGCATAAACAGGGACTTAAAAACTGGAGATAGATTAGGATACATGCAAGGCATCATTTAAAATTAGTTACAAGGAGGGAATGAGGTCAAGGAAGACAAATTTTGAAAGTATTATTGTTTGCCTACAGTATATCTTATTGAGATTATGTTGAGCAAAGAAAAATATGTTTTTTAAAGGGAAATTGTAGCTATATAGTCACAAAATATCTCTCCTGAATCTGTCTTTATTTTTCAAGCAAAAGATTCTTGAACTATGTTTTCTCAAAGTAGCACTATACTTGAATTCTTAAACAACTTTTAAGGCTCCTTTAAGTTTAAATGAATTGTGAGATTTGAGTTCAAATCCTGATTATAATATTTACCATATCTCAAGGAGATATGGTAAAAATCCTTTAATTCATTGTTTTATAATTTTTGATCTGTAAGGTAAAAATTATGAGTCCTGTCTTAGGGAACGAGATAAACAGGTTGTTTAAACAATGTAACTATTCTAATCAACACTTTCTTTAGTCTTTAGGTTCATCTTCCCCAACAAGTCACATGTATGCTAATTGACTGAGCATGAAATTAAGTGCACCAAGTCAGAATTCCCACACTGGTGAGGGTTCTTCCCAGGTTGACTCAATCCTACCTATATAACCTACAGTCTCAAATTAAATGCTTCATTGTGTTTAGCCATCCTGTGCACCTGTGATGATACCCTTTTTGAATCTAAGATGTTACACTATACAATTTAATTTTAATTATTGGCAGTTGAAAAATTTAAAATTGAAAAGGTCTACAGAGATCTTTGTCATTATCTCCCTATATTTTACACATCAAGACAGCAAACAAAAATAAGAAGCTCAGAGATACTGAGTTTTCCAAGATTAAAAGTCTAGAATTTAAATCTCTTAAGTCCATGAACACTGGTTTTTAAAGTACAACGTGCTATTGATCTCTATTTCCTGCTAGGGTTGTATGTAAATTCTTTCAAGTAAAATTTTTAAAAAGTAAAATAAAATATATTGCCTGACAAATTTCTGTTTGATCTTTTATTTTAGAATCAATTTGTGACAAAATTATGGTGAATGATGCTGCAATATTAAACGTGTACCCATGGCAGCCCCTACTGGTTCACCACCCTTCTTCAAATTATCCTCAAATAATATTGGCTATTTTTTCTTTCTTTCTTTTTCTTTTTTTTTTTTTTTTTTTTTTTTGCATTCTAGCATGAATATAAGCTGTTGGAATGTGATACTGGGGAGTTTTGAGAAGGAAAATTATATTCTAGGGCTAGACACTTTCCTGAAAAACCCACAGGTACATCACCTGAGTGGCTATATGTTTGATCTTCTCTATAATCTCTTAGTCTTCTAAAATATATTATTTCATTTTGAAGAAATCTTTTCCACTTTGTGTATTAATATTTTTTCTTAGTCAATGAGGATATGTGTCTGGTGCACATAAGTCTGGGGAGACTTGGGGGAATGTTATTCCCGACACATGATCTTCCAGATGCTAAAGGAACCAACAACTAAATATGTAAGTCCTAACTAAACTTAGCTAAAGATAGTGTGCTGTCTCAAAATTGCTCCTGCTCAAGGCTCTTATTTCAGCATTACATATTTACAGGCAAAATCATATAGTGCTTGACTTTAAAAATGAATTCTCAATCCTGTGAATGTTAATGGAGAATCAGGGATATGTTTTATAATAGTTCATTTCCCCCTGTGGACAGGTACCTCTTTGATGCTGGCATTTCCAATTGCAGTGATTGCATTTATATGTTATTTTTAATCATATTTTAGCACATTTCCTCCTGTCTTCCCTCCCCTGACATCTGCCATTTTGAAAGCCTCTACTAAAAAAATAATGAAATAGATATCAGACCTAGAAGTTATGCTAAACATGACCTAATCATTTTTTACATTGTTATTTTTGTTTGTTTAACAGATTATCATATTAAAGGCTGAAAAAGTCCACCTGGCTATGCAAAGTCCCATGGCCGAAAGGAGCAGAGGACAGAGGTGGAACTAAAAGTCAGGCTTCAAGTCCAAGTTCTCTACCTTTCAAGACAAACTAGAACTGCCTACAGCTTATCACCCAGGTTAATTCAACTTACTATGCCCTCCTAGTCCTTCTTACTCCAAATAAATTCTATCCCACCTTTTTCAATCAATATGTAATAGTTATAAGTATATACCAGACAAGGGACTTATACCAGTAAACTAACAAGCATGGTCCCTGTTCCTGCGATTAGTAAGATTTCACTTCTGTGTCCTTATGAAAATCAAAAAGCATATCTCATGTTTCCCTGAGACACTCAAATTCATGCAGCCACCCCCTTCACCTTGTTCCTTGCGGCTTCTCCATTTTCAGAAGGCTAGCCTCTTGCCTCACCTGCTCAGACACCCACTCTCTTTCTGTCATTTATACAACCCTCTGTTGATAGCAGTTGCTGGCAGCATCTTTTACTCAAGGTATTGTGGTTTGGAGATAAATTAAAAGCATGGAAGAGTGCCTTGAGCAATGGTGGCTGCTGTTAAAATGCTTTGGCAGTTTGTCAAGATTTAGCCACCTGCCTGGAAGTTTTACTCACCAGCGAATTCTCTGCTACCTGTCACCTCTCTGCTTCTCTTCTCCAAAACTCATACACTCATCAGCAGTGGATCATTTCTGTATTTGTTCATTATAATCTTCATGAAAATCAAAGGCGTTTGACTCAAAAAGCCACATGGCACAAACCAGACTTTTACTTTTTTTTTTTTAATCTCCAATTTATTTTCTTCCAGATGACTACTTTCCAGTTTTCCTTCAAACACGGCATCATCCATTGCCAGAACACCTGATGGTTATGAAAGAGCAAATCCAAGTGCAAACAGAGTCATCTTTTCTAATTCTTCTCTGTTTCTCAATGGAGGCAAAATAAATACATAAAAATAACATAGAACTGATGAAAAATAATTAAAGCAAATCTCAAGATATTGGAAAGAAATAATTTTGAGTGATGCCAAAAAATTCTCCCATCTTGTCAAATTTCACACATTTTGTTTACTTCTTTAAAAAAAATAACAGAGGAGAAGTCTCTTTGTAAAGTTGTAGATATTTGGAGTGAACTATGAAATTTAAAAGAAAAGGACAGATGTGGTTTGAAGCCTGGAACTCTTGGGTTTTATTAAGAGAGAGGTAAACAATGGAGCCCAGCATTGGAGAGAAATGAAAGTAAACATTTTAGAGTTGGACCATTCTGTAACCCTGGAAAATTAATTTGTGCTGTGTAGAAACACAACAAGCACTCTATGCCAACAGCTCTGTACTTAGAGAATCTGTTCATTAGCACAGCTGAACAGGCTGTACCAGCTCCACACTGGGTCATCTACCTACTTGTACTCGCGGCCATGGTCTCACTGGGACTAATTTCACAAAGATACGAAAGATGAACAACAAGAAAGGTGCAGTTTGTAAAGTATGTTTTGTGGCTTACGCCAGGAATCAAAGAAAGCCAGAGTGACACTTCAACTCACACTAGAAACGAGAAGAAAACAATATTTTCCTTACTTGAATGTTCAGTTTTAATGGTAATTTTTATCTTGAGATTGTAAATTCTTTGAAAGAAGGAATCACACAATGTGCTTATTTCATAATTCCCAGGTAAGCAGACTAACAAATTCCATGCCCAATATCTGGATGGTGGATCACAATTTTCAGTGTTACATATAAAAGGGCAGAAGTAGAAGGAAGCAAATGGGTCCAAGAAGCAACTCCTTTGTTCTACAGAAGAAACCTGGCATGCACAAAGTGAGATTTTTGGCAGAACAAGGACAACCTACACAGCATATTAAAAATCAGAGGCACTACTTTGCCTACGAAGGTCAGTCTAGTCAAAGTTATGTTTTTTCTAGTAGCCATCTATGGATGTGAGAGTTGGACTATAATGAAAGCTAAGTGCTGAGGAATTGATGATTTTAAACTGTGGTGTTGGAGAAGACTTGAGAGTCCCTTGGACTGCAAGGAGATCAAACCAGTCAGTCCTAAAGGAGATCAATCTTGAGTATTCATTGGAAAGACTGATGCTAAAGTTGAAACTCCAATACTTTGGCCACGTGATGCACATAACTGACTTTGGGAAAAGATCCTAATACTGGGAACAGGTTGAAGACCCTGATGTTGAAGGCAGGAGAAGGGGATGACAGAGGATGAGATGATTGGATGGCATCACCAACTCCATGCACATGAGTTTGAGTGAGCTCCGGAGTTAGTGATGGACAGAGAGGTCTGGTGTGCTGCAGTCCATGGGGTCACAAAGAGTCGGACACGACTGAGCAACTGAACTGAACTGAAGGACAATATTGATACATAAGTCTGAGCTTCATGCTTGTCCAATGCTAGTTTGAGTCTCTGGGCTATACTTGACCCTACTCAAATGACATGCCGAATATTACTAGCTAGTCAACTGTTGTAAATGTTTCCTTTTCTGTTCCTGCATTTTCAAATCC
Source organism: Capra hircus (assembly GCF_001704415.2). Lineage (NCBI taxonomy): Eukaryota > Metazoa > Chordata > Mammalia > Artiodactyla > Bovidae > Capra > Capra hircus. The sequence continues at coordinate 15,660,429 of NC_030831.1, read as the reverse complement.
TATTCATCTTTTAAAATCCAGGGGAAACCCCATGTCCTTCCTAAATAATTCCACCATCAACCTCTCTATTCCAGCCATTCTTCACTAAAGCTGGGGGGTTGTCCATGCTTCCCTGATAAATACTGTGGCTGCAGAAATCCACATTACCCACTACTGTTGCCACAGAAACTGGCTTCTCTTCCTCTTTCTTTTTTTTGATGTTTTCTCTTTGCCTAAGAATCCCTCCTAATTCTTGCTGTGATTGGAAAACATTTTAAATATTAAGAAAACATTGCCTTTTGTCTTCCTTTTTGCCTGCTTTCTCCTTCCTTTCACTGAACTACATTTCTGATTCTATTATTATCCTAATGGTGGAAGGATGGAGTAGCATACAGATATTTCTAAATTCTTAAAAGGTTAAATCTTTCAGAGCAGGTAGAATGTTCTCAAAGATCAAGTGAACAACATGAAAGAAGCCCTTAGAAGAAACGTGAAAACAGAATTCACTTGCATCCTTCCCTATAATAGCATATTTTCCTGAGCTGATTTGGAAAGTGGAGAAACAAAGTTCTGGAAATCCCACAACAAGGAAGGTCTGGTCCTTAAATCACTGCAGTATTGCTGGTTAACGGCAAGACAACCCAGTTGGAAAGTCAGCAGAGTTTCCGAGTTCTAAGCACAGAGTTCTCAGATTTAATCAAAATTTCCAAGTCCCAAGCATGGATCTGAGGCAAGATAGAGCTTGAGAACTTGAAGAGGTCATGTGCTTGGGAACTGTGGATGCCTTAGAAGTAAACTATAGAGATGGATGATGGGGTTTCAGATATTCCCAAACCTTCAACCTATACATAAAATCCTAGAATTCTGTATTACCTTAAGAAAATTCCAAGAGCAACTAAACTAAAGGTTTGAACACCTGGAAGAATGGGAAACCATATTTAGAAGTAAAGCTGGATAACAGAGAAATCAGAAAAAGGTATTTCTTATACACTAGATTTTAAATTTGAAAATTCATTTCTCCACCTCACCTTGCTAGATTTAGAATCAGTTCAGACTTTAAGGGGCTGAACCAACTGAGAAAAAAAGGGAAGTAATATCCTCATAACAAGACCTTAAGGCAGCTGCGAGAGCCGGCGCACTAGGCGCGGCCTAGAGGAGCTACCCCAGGTCGGAGGTCAGGGGTAGTGGCCTAGAGTGCCAGGCTGCAATGGCGCAGGAACGGCCGAGAGGAGCTACCCCACATCCGAGGTCGGGGTGGCGGCGGGGAGCAGACACCCCGCGTCCGAGGTCAGGGGCAGTGGCCGAGAGGAGCTACCCCGCATCCAAGGTCAGTGGCAGCCGGGAGAAGACACCCCGCGTCCGAGGTCAGGGGCGGCCCGGAGAAGCCACCTCGCACCTGAGGCCAGGGGCGGTGGCCCTGAGGAGCCACCCCTAGCCCGAGGCCAAGGGTGGCAGCTGGGAGGAGACACCCATGCCCGAAGCCATGGCTGGGGGCAGGGAGAAGCATCCCGAGGAGCAGTGGCTGCACAGGTGCAGGAGGGCCTAGAGGAGCTATCCCCCGTTGAAGGTCAGGAACCACAGCGGTAAGGAGATACCCCTCGTCCAAGGTAAGGAGCAGCAGCTGTGCTTTGCTGGAACAGCCGTTAAGAGATACCCCATGCCCAATATAAGAAACCCAAGTAAAATGGTAGGTATTGCAAGAGGGCATCAGAGGGCAGACACACTGAAACCATAATCACAGAAAACTAGTCAATCTAATCACACTAGGACCACAGCCTTGTCTAACTCAGTGAAACCAAGCCATGGCTGTGGGGCAACCCAAGACGGGCGGGTCATGGTGGAGAGGTCTGACAGAGTGTGGTCCACTGGAGAAGGGAATGGCAAGTCGCTTCAATATTCTTGCCTTGAGAACCCCATGAACAGTATGAAAAGGCAAAATGAGAGGATACTGAAAGAGGAACTCCCCAGGTCATTAGGTGCCCAATATGCTACTGGAGATCAGTGGAGAAATAACTCCAGAAAGAATGAAGGGATGGAGCCAAAGAAAAAAACAGTACGCAGCTGTGGATGTGACTGGTGATAGAAGCAAGATCCGAAGCTGTAAAGAGCAATATTGCATAGGAACCTGGAATGTTAGGTCCATGAATCAAGGCAAATTGGAGTGGTCAAACAAGAGATGGCAAGGGTGAATGTCAACATTCTAGGAATCAGCGAACTAAAATGGACTGGAATGGGTGAATTTAACTCAGATGACCATTATATCTACTACTGCGGGCAGGAATCCCTCAGAAGAAATGGAGTAGCCATCATGGTCAAAAAAAGAGTCCCAAATGCAGTACTTAGATGCAATCTCAAAAACGACAGAATGATTTCTGTTCGTCTCCAAGGCAAATCATTCAATATCAGTTATCCAAGTCTATGCCCCAACCAATAACGCTGAAGAAGCTGAAGTTGAATGGTTTTATGAAAACCTACAAGACCTTTTAGAACTAACACCCAAAAAAGATGTCCTTTTCATTATAGGGGACTGGAATGCAAAAGTAGGAAGTCAAGAAACACCAGGAGTAACAGGCAAATTTGGCCTTGGAATGCGGAATGAAGCAGGGCAAACACTAATAGAGTTTTGCCAAGAAAATGCACTGGTCATAGCAAACACCCTCTTCCAATAACACAAGAGAAGACTCTACACATGGACATCACCAGATGGTCAACACCGAAATCAGACTGATTATATTCTATGCAGCCAAAGATGGAGAAGCTCTATACAGTCTATAAAAGCAAGACCAGGAGCTGACTGTGGCTCAGATCATGAACTCCTTATTGCCAGATTCAGACATAAATTGAAGGAAGTAGGGAAAACCGCTAGACCATTCAGATATGACCTAAATCAAATCCCTAATGATTATACAGTGGAAGTGAGAAATAGATTTAAGGGCCTAGATCTGATAGATAGAGTGCCTGAGGAACTATGGAATGAGGTTCGTGACATTGTACAGGAGACAGGGATCAAGACCATCCCCATGGAAAAGAAATGCAAAGAAGCAAAATAGCTGTCTGGGGAGGCCTTACAAATAGCTATGAAAAGAAGAGAGGTGAAAAGCAAAGAAAAAAGGAAAGATATAAGCATCTGAATGCAGAGTTCCAGAGAATAGCAACAAGAGATAAGAAAGCCTTCTTTAGCAATCCATGCTAAGAAATAGAGGAAAACAACAGAATGAGAAAGACTAGAGATTTCTTCAAGAAAATTAGAGATACCAAGGGAACATTTCATGCAAAGATGGGCTCAATAAAGGACAGAAATGGTCTGGACCTAACAGAAGCAGAAGATATTAAGAAGAGGTGGCAAGAATACATGGAAGAACTGTACAAAAAAGATCTTCACGACCCAGATATTCATGATGATGTGATGACACCTTGAAAAGTGAAGTCAAGTGGGCCTTAGAAAGCATCACTAGGATCAAAGCTAGTGGAGGTGATGGAATTCCAGTGGAGCTGTTTCAAATCCTGAAAGATGATTCTGTGAAAGTGCTACACTCAATATGGCAGCAAACTTGGAAAACTCAGCAGTGGCCACAGGGCTGGAAAAGGTCAGTTTACATTCCAATTTCAAAGAAAGGCAATGCCAATGAATGCTCAAACTACCACACAATTGCACTCATCTCACATGCTAGTAAAGTAATGCTCAAAATTCTCCAAGCCAGGCTTCAGCAATACGTGAACTGTGAACTCCCTGATGGTCAAGCTGGTTTTAGAAAAGGCAGAGGAACCAGAGATCAAATTGCCAGCATCTGCTGGATCATGGAAAAAACAAGAGAGTTCCAGAAAAACATCTATTTCTGCTTTATTGACTATGCCAAAGCCTTTGACTGTGTGGATCACAATACACTGCGGAAAATTCTGAAAGAGATAGGAATTCCAGACCACCTAACCTGCCTCTTGAGAAATCTGTATGCAGGTCAGGAAACAACAGTTAGAACTGGACATGGAACATCAGACTGGTTCCGAATAGGAACAGGTGTACATCAAGGCTGTATATTGTCACCCTGCTTATTTAACTTATATACAGAGTACATCATGAGAAATGCTGGACTGGAAGAAACACAGGCTGGAATCAAGATTGGTGGGAGAAATATCAATCACCTCAGATATGCAGATGACACCACCCTTGTGGCAGAAAGTGAAGAGGAGCTAAAAAGCCTCTTGCTGAAAGTGAAAGAGGAGAGTGAAAAAGTTGGCTTTAAGCTCAACACTCCGAAAACGAAGATCATGGCATCCGGTCCCTTCACTTTATGGGAAATATGTGGGGAAACAGTGGAAACAGTGTCAGACTTTATTTTTCTGGGCTCCAAAATCACTGCAGATGGTGATTCCAGCCATGAAATTAAAAGACGCTTACTCCTTGGAAGGAAAGTTATGACAAACCTAGATAGTATATTCAAAGCAGAGACATTACTTTGCTGACTAAGGTCCGTCTAGTCAAGGCTATGGTTTTTCCTGTGATCATGTATGGGTGTGAGAGTTGGACTGTGAAGAAGGCCGAGTGCCGAAGAATTGATGCTTTTCAACTGCGGTGTTGGAGAAAACTCTTGAGAGTCCCTTGGACTGCAAGGAGAACCAACCAGTCCATTCTGAAGTAGATCAACCCTGGGATTTGTTTGAAGGGAATGATGCTTTCAGCTTTAAGCTGAAACTCCATTACTTTGGCCACCTCATGCGAAGAGTTGACTCATTGGAAAAGACTCTGATGCTGGGAGGGATTGGGGGAAGGAGGAGATGGGGACGACCAAGGATGAGATGGCTGGATGGCATCACGGACTCGATGGACATGAGTTTGAGTGATCTCCAGGAGATGGTGATGAACAGGGAGGCCTGGCGTGCTGTGAACACGGGGTCGCAAAGATTTGGACACGACTGAGCGACTGAACTGAACTGAACTGAAGACCTTTGTTAGCAAATGTGTTCTGGTCTCAACACTAGTCTTTTCAGCAGCATTCCTGGGCCTCATCCCTTTGAAGAAACTGTCATCATTTAATTGCCTATGAAGCTCTGAGATCTCAGGTAGTGCCCCCAGTTTTCTCATCTTCTACTCAAGGGATACTAATTGTCCTTATAATTTAGGAAGATTGAATTAATTAATACATGTTGTTGTCTTGTCGCTAAGTCATGTCTGACTGTTTGTGACCCCATGGACTGCAACCCACCAGTCTCCTCTGTCCATGGCATTTTTTAAGTAAGACTACTGGAGCAGATTGCCATTTCCTTTTTCAAGGGATATTCTCAGATCAGGTGTCAAACCTGCTCTCTTGCATTGGCGGGCAGATTCTTTACTGCTGAGCCACCTGGGAAGGCCAAATTAATACCTGCAAATTACCTAAAACTCTAATTGTCACATAGTATATCATCAGTAATCTGGAGTAGGAAAAGGCAATCCACTCCAGTATTCTTGCCTGTAAAATTCCGTGGCGCCTGGTGGGCTACAGTCCATGGGGTCACAAAGAATCAGACACGACTGAAGCAACTGAACACACACATATGTTCAATACAGATGAGTTATTTTTATATTGGGCTTCCCCAATTGCTCAACAATGAAGAATCTGCCTGGAATGCAAGAGACACAGAGGAAGTGAGTTTGATCTCTGGGTCAGGAAGATCCCCTAGAGGAAGAAACAGCAACCCACTCTAGTATTCTTGCCTGGAGAATCCCATGGATATAGGAGACTGGAAGGCTAGAGTCCATGGGGTCCTAAAGAGTTGGATACAATTTAGGGACTAAACAAACAAACCAAAGAAACAAATTTTTATATTAATGAGTTATCGTCTTGATTCTCTCCTTTCCTGGATTGGGATGATGTGACTGCTCTTGTTCTTTGAAATGGAAATTATTATGTAGAGATATTGGCTTTGTCTCTAGAGTGTAAAATACAACATGGAAAAGGACACTGAGGGGAGAGAAGATGGGTATAGAGAAGTAGAATTTTTTGTTAGACATCTTCTTTGCCTTCACATAAGGAGTTAAAAAGAAATAATCAAATCTTTAAAAATTCTCAGAAGAAGTATGCAGTCCCTTCCAGGATGTGATGAAAGGAGAGAAAAATGTGAGACCAATCCTGGGGAACAGCCAGAAAAAAAAACCTCATCCTTTTCTTGGAGGACATAAATGAAAACTTGACAGCCAGGAATCAGCCAGCCAGATAGAGCCATCCCCTCAGGGATGAATACAGACTGGTAGCCTCAGTTTCTCAAGAATCCTTACCATCCTGCTGTGACACCTCCCCTTTAAGCCTCAGCACCTACTGCTACATGTCTGCAGGCCCTGCCCTGCTGAATCACTGAGTGCAAATGAAAGGGATCCTGAGGACTTGGAGCTAAGATAATTCCCCTTCTTACATAGCAGCAGAGACCTGATCCTGGAGATGCAAATTTAAATTCTGAATGCATTACCCCATAGGAACATTGCTATGCTTTGTATTTAGTTTCCATACTGTTGTTAGGACATTACTGTAGTTCAGCTACATTATGACTTAAATAGGCTTTTGTGAGTAGCTTAGGAAGTAAAACACCATATCTAAAACATATTTCTCTGGGAAAAATGCCTCCCAACTTAAAAAATGGACTTGTAAATCAAACTTCTTTTCAATATATGGAAAGGAAACTATTGGTAGCGTGTGTCTCATTTTTATTTGAATGAGTCTTATAGTACAAACTCAACCTAAAATACTAAAAGGCAGATTACACTAGAGATTTCTTTTAACAGTGTACCTACACATATCATCCAAAATTTGTACACATGTTCAGCATAGTATTTCTTACATAGATATTCAATTAATACTGGTTAGAACTGACTTCTTAGGCCCACCAGAGCTGGCTTTTCTGAGAAAATGCTCTCTGAGTCATCAAAGCAAATTTGTTGTTGGCTAGTTGCTAAGTTGTGTCTGACTCTTTTGCGACCCCATGGACTGTAGCCTGCAAGCTCCTCTGTCTATGACACTTTCCCAGGGAGACATACTGGTTGCCATTTCCTCCTCCAGGAGATCTTCCTGACCTAGGGATGAACCTGCATCTCCTGCATTGGCAGGCGGATTCTTTACTGGTGAGCCACCAGCAAAGCCCAAAGCATACCTGTTAACTAATTTGTTTTGACTGAAGTTTGTTTTTCCCAAAAGTTGTGCCCTGTATTTCTAATACTCGGATGGAAACAAACAAATAAACACACACAAAAACTGTGCACCGTATTTGCTAGGAACTACTTGCTCACAGAAAAGCAAGCACATAGGCAGCAGCAAGTCCTGTGTAATCGACACTGGCTTGTATAAGAGACCACTAGGAATTACCCCTAATGATATTTCATTTCCTGTTCTTTTCCCCAAGAGCAAAATCATCATGGAGGTCACATTAGACACACGTGTTTGTTTTTCCCATCTCAGTGTTTGTCTCCATGATTGAGACCAAACCTCACCTCATTTCCTCTGCTCAACCCCACCTCTCTTCCTCATGCCTCCCCTCCTCCTTTTCCTTTTTTCGTTCTCCACCCGCCCTCCTGCCAACTTTGAAAACTCTAATGACTAGAATAAACCAAAATGTCAACATTTGCAATTCTGGAGCTTCATTTAAGCAATAAAAATAATAATTAAAAGGGTAAAACCTTAGAGAAATTCCTTCATTTTATATGGTTTGCCAGTGATGATAGAAACTCAAAAAAGCCAGTAAAAGAATTAATTAGAAACAGCCAAAGCTCGACAAGCTTTGCAAGTTAATGAAGCAGAGAGGAAAATGTCATCTCTGAGACCCAGAGCTGCACTGGCTTGGATAATATCCACTCCTGCCTTACTCTCCTAACTAAACCTCTTTTAATCTCTCCTTGAGAAATCAATGCTAATGACACGGATTTACCAAGAAATGACAGCAGCATAATACGCTGAGAGCTGCTCCTATTTAATGTAAGTTAGTTCTGATGGGAACACTCAGAGTTTCATTTTGACAGCAAGTTGTTGTTTTGCAGGCTCCTTATGGGGCTCAAAATAATGGAAGAGCTTCAGTCTATTTTATTTTGATTCTTTCCATTGTGCGTTTGTTTTTTATATTGCTCCCTCTATCCCTCTTTCCAAAGCAGATTTCTCTTCTCTATCCATAAGACTCCCCTCCCTGCCATCCCCATCCACATTCTACAATCCAGTCTTATTTCCTCTATCTTTTTTCAGAATAGTTCTCTTAAGGCCACAGGTGGCATTGTTGTGTGCAGTTTTTTTCTCCATGTCTCCCCTATAAAAATAATTTATGTATATACATCTACTTATTTGTTTCTATCTCATTTGCCTATTTGTGTGGTTGCTGTGCTCAATACAGGATATTTCAATAATATATCTAAAATGCAAAATTCATATAAATACAAGAAATGCTATTAAAAATAAATAAAATATTCACACTACGTAACAGTCCTGTTCTTAGGCACGTTGTAGTAACAGAGACACATTCCACTATTTATTGCACCTGTAAAGATTTAGAGTCATAAGGAACAAGTGTGTCTGTTTGCCCCCTTACTATATCTAGTAGTGACTTTGGGAAGGAAATTCAATTCTTATGAAGTTATTTTTTATCCTGTAAAGAGATGTAAGTAAAGTATCTATCCTATATTTCCTGGTCTGTACGAAGTAATGCAAAATGCCTATCACATATCTGGTCCCCAATAATCCTGCTTTCTTCCTTGTTTCCTTCTATAATTTCTTCCTTTGTAGTTTTGAAAATATATTGCACCTCATTTTTGCATGGGAGTCCATCAGTCATTTAAACACAAGCCACTATGGTCACACAGGCTTCTTTCCTTTGGGATAAATACCTCAGTAGTAGTGTCAAGCATCCCTCCAATGACACAGATATCAGGGAAAGCAATTTGTCATTATTTCTCCTAATGTGAAGCTTGTACAAATGGATTAATTAGTGTAAAATATAATGCTTATTTCTATGGCCTTTCTAAGGATATTGCTGGGAGTAGATTCAGGTTTTGTGAGGCCTAAATCTTGCACAATTAGACCGTCCTCTTTTAATACAGAGAATGCAGAATTGGATACAAAGACATGGAGTAGTCATAAAGCTCAAGCTTCATTTAGTTTCATAAAAAAGGACAAATAAGATTCCTCTCACGTAAACACCCCACCCTGCCACCTAGCCAGGTCATTTGGGGAACTCCTAAAATTTAGTTGGCAGTTAGTCTGGTGAGGAGGGAAGAAGAGCCAAAAATGTTCCTAAAGGTACGGAGGTGAAGTTAAGTTTCTGCTTTTAAAACAGGAATCAGTTTGGTAATTTAACAAAAGGAAAGCATGAGTTCCCAATCCTGAACCCCCCTCCCACCTCCCTCCCCATACCATCTCTCTGGGTCATCCCAGTGCACCAGCCCCAAGCATCCTGTATCCTGCATTGAAGCGAGACTGGTGATTTGTTTCTTACATGATATGTTGATGTATGGCAAAACCAATACAGTATTGTAAAGTAAAATTTTAAAAAAAGTAAAAAAAAAACTTTTAAAAATACTTATATTAATAATGTTTACCCATGTCAATATAACCTGGGGTAGGTTAAGGCACACCTTCATATGTGATAATGCCTTTTTATGTAACTTGGCATATCAAATAAACCAAATTAGCTTAGAATCTCCTTTTTTTTTTTTTTTAATGTAAGGGAAAAAATCATTTAGATTTTTCCAAGAGCTCTCTGGGAGATTTGAAAGTCTGTTTGAGAACAAAAAAGGTTAATTTAGAAACTGATTTTGGAAAGTTGTCAAAATTTCAAAATTTTTGAATACTTGATTAAATGGTATCACAGAAAAAAAAAATTAAAAAAAAAAAAGAAAGCAGAAAGCTCTGCTTTGGAGCAACTGCTGCTGCTGCTGCTAAGTCGCTTCAGTCGTGTCTGACTCTGTGCGACCCCATAGACAGCAGCCCACCAGGCTCCCCCGTCCCTGGGATTCTCCAGGCAAGAACACTGGAGTAGGCTGCCATTTCCTTCTCCAACTAAATATGTGAAAATAAAACCAAAAGAGTCACACTACATTAGTAATTTCAGATAGGTTGCTATTGATGGAAAAGTTCAGGAGATATCATGAGTTTGGGTGAATGTGACTTTATATACTGGGATCAGGGAGATGAGTTTTCAGTCTCATAAAGAATGAGAAGAGTTCTCTAAACCAAGAGGCAGGAAAAGGGAAGACCCAGTAGATCAAGGAGAGGGAACACGTAGCACAGAGGCTGGTAGCCTGGAAAGGCTATGGAATATGAAAAGAGAGAAAAGAAGGTTAATGGTATCAGATGAATTTAGAAAGATTGTGCCTATTTCTTTAACAAAATAAAAATTACACAATTATCAGGCAAAATGCTAAAGTGAAAGTGGCTCAGTCATGTCTGACTTTTTGCGACCCCATGAACTATACAGTCCATGGGATTCTCAAGGCCAGAATACTGGAGTTGGTAACCTTTCCCTTCTCCAGGGGATCTTCCTCACCCAGGAATCAAACCTAGGTCTCTGCATTGCATAAGGATTTTTTTACCAGCTGAGCCACAAGGACAACCCGATAATACTGGAGTGGGTAGCCTATCCTTTCTCCAGAGAATCTTCCCAACTCAGGATAAGGCAAAAAGCATAAAGAAAAAACATAAGCAAAAATGTACTTTATTATAATTGAATCCACTAAAGTCTTACATGTATACTGTTTGCCTTTCTATCAGAAAGTAAGTTAGGAGAAAAATTGGTACTAGATTTCAGATCATGTACACAACTTTATTCATTCATAGTGAATACAATGATCACCTAAAGCCTACAATCTCTCAAACTCAAACTAATTGATTATTCCAGTAGATAATTTTTAAAAACTCATTGATAATAACTGTAACACTTTTTAATATTTCTCACAAAATTAGAAAATGGAATTGTTGGTGGGATTGATGTTGCTTAGTTTTTCTCAGATTCTCAGCATTTTAGTGCATCATTTCATAGGTTATATAGCCTAAAATTCAAAGTTCAAATGCCAAAGTTCCCTTAGGATCTTGAACGAGGCTGGGTCACCTTTAAAGTACAATTGTAGATAACTTCTATCAACCAAATTTGGAATCTGGGGCTTAATTCCTCTCTTGCTGCTGCTGCTGCTGCTAAGTCGCTTCAGTCATGTCTGACCCTGTGCGACCCCAGAAATGGGAGCCCACCAAGCTCCCCCGTCCCTGGGATTCTCCAGGCAAGAACACTGGAGTGAGTTGCCATTTCCTTCTCCGATGCATGAAAGTGAAAGTGAAGTCGCTCAGTCGTGTCTGACTCTTAGCAACTCCATGAACTGCAGCCCACCAGGCTCCTCCGTCCATGGGATTTTCCAGGCAAGAGTACTGGATTGGGGTGCCATTGCCCTCTCTGGATTCCTCTCTTAGAACATCAAAGAGGGAGGGCATATGAGTTACAAGGATGGGTATTAGTTTTACTCTGGAAAAAATTAAAGAGCTCAGAGTATAGCAGCATAAACATCATGTTGCAGAGATAATTCACTGTCTACAAATCTCATGCTTCCTTTGTTTGCTGTCATGTTGTTGCTACTTCGTAGTTATCTATCCAAGGACTTTATTTCCCAATTTCTTCACTTCCACTCCCTGGTTTGAGGAGGGGTTGAGTATTCCTCACCAATAAAGTATGAACATAAGTGACATCACTTCTGAAACAAGTTAAATAGCCAATGTATTTTCTCCTGCCTAATTTATTGCATAATGAAGCCACATTGAATAGTTACATGAGAAAGAAATAAATGTGTATTGTTTTAAGATGCTAAAATGTTGGGGTTTGTTATAGCATCTTATATTGCCCAATTAATGTATAGAATCTTCAAAATTCTTGAGGTATAGCAACCTTTGTTAACTATGTACCCCACTAGAAGGGTAAAATTAAAGAGCTTTGTTGTGTTCAGTCATTGTTTTATTTTCTTGAATGAAAAAAGATCTTCTGGGGATGGCTAAAAGTGGCTCTCCTGAAAGATAGGCATGGAACTGATTGAAATTGTAGCAGGACAAACCTGACTCCACATTGATTCGATTCCTTTAGCTCCACCTTTGTACTCTGTTGCTTGTGCTCAGTCACGCTGGCTCTGTATCTGTGTAAAAGAATGTTGACTATAGCCTGCAGTATACAGTGTAGTCCATTCTCAAGGTTCCACCCTTTAAACAATTGTCTATTCATAGAGAGGTTTAAAAGTTATGAATAAAGAATAGCTTCTGGCTTTTTTGAGATTTATAGAAAACATTATTACCAGACCTATATGGACAGCTGCAAGGACAAAGGATTCCAGTAGGAAGAAGTATTAACATCTAGCCATATCACCTCCCCTTTTAGTATAAAGAGGCCTAAATTCTATCTCTGGATAGATGGTTCTTTGGAATACTAGTTGACAATCTTCTCAGCCCTCTGGCTTTCTGAATAAAGTTGGTATTCCTTGCCCTAACAATTTGTCTCTCAATTTATTGGGTCGTCATTCTTTTAGCAGTATGAGCTTGGATTCAGTAACAAAGTGACTTTGGAAGATATTATTTTCTTAATTAATTAATTTTTGATTGCATTGGGTCTTCACTGCTATGCATGGGTTTTCTCTAGTTGCAGCAGCAGGGATTACTCTTCCTTCCAGAGCACAGGCTTTTCATTGTGGTGGCTTCTCTTGTTGCAGAGCATGGGCTTTAGACACACAGGTTTCAATAGTTGTGGCACATGGACTCAGTTGTGGGATCTTCTAGGACCTGGAATGGAACCGATGTCCCATGCATTGGCAGGCTGATTCTTAACCACCAGACCACTATGGAAGTGTAGAAGATATTATTAGAGAAGTAAATTATCCCAAATTCAAATTCATTCAAGTTAGCATTCCATAGGACAACAGAGTGTATCAAAGTTTAGGGAGTGTAGGAGAAAAGGATGACAAATCTCAGTCTGTAATATGGTTGATAATAAACCTGAAGTGAACTGGGTCTTTTGGGTCTAGTTATGTCCTGGAAGATACAGACATGAAAATGTGAACTATCTAAAATAAAAATGAGAACTGTCTAATTGTAGCCCATGCAGAGCATTTTGTTGCATTTAGTGTGAGTAGGACTGTCCTCCCTGCAAAGTCATGCAGTAGTCTAGCACAAGCAGGCATATTGTGTGTGATCAATTTTTAACAGCAATACCATGTCACAGCAAGAAATTTTGGCAGTAGTGGACTGATCAGATCCCAGCTCTTTTCCAATTATAAAGTGAAAACTGAACATAGCCCCTTTTTAGGACAATTATCACTCTGAATGTTGCTCAGTAGTCAAGAGGGAGATACTGATGTTCTGTCAATAAGGCAGTTTAGGAATCAAATCATATATATATATATATATATATATATATATCTCAAATCATCAAACATATACATGCATACATACATACACACATACACACACACACACACACACACACACACACACACACATATATATATATGGTCTTCCCTTATGGCTCAGCTGTAAAGAATACACCTGAAATGTGGGAGACCTGGGTTCCATCCCTGGATTGGGAAGATCCCCTGGAGAAGGGCAAGGCTACCTACTCCAGTATTCTGGCCTGGAGAATTCCTTGGATGATATAGTCCATGGGGTTGCAAAGAGTCAGACACGATTGAGAGACTTTCACTTTCATATATATATATATATATATATATATATATATATATATATATTTATAAGTATAATGTGGGAAAATCGTTATATATATGTGAAGATTTTTCAACATGTAATATTTCTAAATTTGTATAACTTCTTATACTTTATAAAGGATTTTCACAAGCTTTATTCTATTTGACCTTCTTAGCAACTCAATAAGATAGATATTATCATCTCAATTTTATTGATAAGAAAACTGTGGTTCATGGAGATAAAGTAACTTGCTCAAGATTACACTAATATTAAGTTGATGAAGCCACAATTCAAATACTAGATTTTATCTAACCTACAATCTTAAACTTTTACCTCAAAACCATGATGTAACCAACTGTAATCCAGATAAATGATGTATCAAAATTTGCTCTGAAGATTTTTGTTTGCTGCCTCATAGCTGCCTCTGTGGTTTTTCTCCATAATCTCTGCTGGTTTCCTGCAAAGAAGCTACAGAAAACTTCACCGTTCTTTCCTGCTTCATGTATTCCTTTGGTTTAAGAAAGATGAAAAGCAACTTCTATCTATGCTCATACACACCAGAAACATTTGATTTTATACAAAATAAGTTAATTATTTGAGTCTACATTGATAAATGATTGACAACTTTGTACCCTTGAGTAAATTCAAAAGAAGCAGCATCTAAATACTTACGTACAGATTCTGTTATAATAGATTTGGATAATGTTCATGAAGATGAGCATGTTGGCAGAAGGGGGAGAATGCAAAAATAATTTGTTTTACATCACACGGTTTCCTCCTACTCCTTCCTGAAGGCAGAAATTGAACACTCAGAGTTTTGTGGCATTGGATCCTAAAATATCAATAATACTTTGCAACAGTTAAGTTTTCTTCTTCAGGGTATTAGCCCCTGCTCCTCCATTCTGATATTTTCATCACAGGGGTTACTTTCTATTTTCTTCAAAAACTAAGTAGCTAAATATTGTGTATTTCCCATGTGATATGAGTGACCCAACTTCTGGGTGAGAAAACTGGGACATATAAAGAAAACCAGCTTCCATCTATGTCAAAAAGCCAATGGGGATGTTTTTCTCCTCATTGGGGAAAAAAAAAAATATATATATATATATATATATTCAATGTCAGCTTCAGACTATGGTCCCCATGCAGCAATTTTCTCAAATAGTGACCTTTTAGGAAATGATGGTCATGAAACTAATTTACAAAAGCATGAGATAAATATTAAAATAGAAACACTGAAGGTTTTAGCCTCCTGCAGGATCTAAGAAACTTGAAGGAAATATTTACCTTGACTTTTCCGCCATGGAATTACTTTGTGAATCTCACCATGAAGAAGACGACTTTTTTCCAGTTATTCTCAATAGCATTTCTCTCAGGATGATCACTGCCTTTTCTCTTTCAAACTCTAATATTATATTGAAATATTGTGAGCATGCTCACATACTGTTGTGAATTCAAAAGGGTACTTACAACAAAAACAAACAAAAGACATTTCTTTCCTTATGACTTCCATCATCCTTACTTGAGTAGCTGATAAATTTGTTCCTTATGAAGGCTTTCACATGAGAAAAATAAAAATGTGGAAATTTATGAGATGGAGGTTGAGGAGAAGTCTTGTTTTAATAAAAAGACTATATTCATCTGCGTCTATAGGACAATAACCCTGTTACCTGCAAAGTAAAAAGTCCAAATTTGTCAGACTGCTCTTTCTGTGTGTATAAGTTACCAGACACCCAGACTAATGGATTTTCCACACTGAATAGATTGGTTGTCTTGAAGTTAGGGACAACAGTGTGCTATCTTTGGAAATTTGGTCATCTTGTCCATATGTTCATCATTTACACATTTGTACAGAAATGTATAGGAATATGGATCTAGTGTGTATTTGTTTATGTAAACATTTCATCTGCCATGTATATGTTTACCTTTTTGTTTGCCTTTTAATTTGTTCCTGATACTCTATGGTTCCTTAAGATGAGTTCCCTATGAAAATGAGTTAGTTAGGCAGTTCAAAGAAATTATCACTTTCTAACCAAATGAAACATGCAATAATACTGCTTTTATATTTGTCAGTCAGTTATTAAAATATAACATTCAAATATGCATATCTCATTGTTCTGGAGAGAGAAAAGAAATTTTCCCCGGACTTCAATCAAATATACTCCTTAGTTTCTTATCTGTAGACACCTACTATTTTTAAGAACCAAGGTTGGGTGCACTTGCCTTTGCACAGTAAAGTCAATCTACCTGTGGATGGTTGTGGTGAAGGAAAATGCAGTGTTTATTGCAGAACACGAAGCAAAGAGTGCAGGCAACTAGTGTTTAAAAGACCCAAGACTTTCAGGAAAAGGTTTCAAAGAGAGACTGAGGAAGGAGCATTGTTGAGTGTGTGATTAGCTTATGGACATTCTACTGATTGGTGGTGGTAAGGTAATTGAGACTGAACATCATCAGCCATCTGGTTCCAATTGATCTGGAGTGTATGTGCTGGTGGGAAGCATACAGTTAACTTCTTCCACCTGTGGGAGTTTCAGTGTCTGCAAAACAGCTCAAAGGACTTCGCTCAGAATGTTATCTAGAGAGCTTGAGGTGGAAATTTCTTTTTTCTTTTTTTTTTTTCCGGTAGTCACATATGGATGTTAGAGTTGGACTATAAAGAAGGCTGGACACTGAAGAATTGATGCTTTTGAACTGTGGTGTTGGAGAAGACTCTTGAGAGTCCCTTGGACTGCAAGAAGATCAAACCAGTCAATCCTAATGAAATCAGTCCTAAGTATTCAATGGAAGGACTGATGCTAAAGCTGAAGCTCCAATATTTTGGCCACCTGATGCAAAGAACTGACTTCTTTGAAAAGACCCTGACGCTGGGAAAGATTGAAGGCAGAAGGAGAATGGGACAACAGAGGATGAGATGGTTGGATGGCATCACCAACTCAATGGGCATGAGTTTGAGAAAGCTCTGGGAGTTGGTCATGGACAGGGAGGCCTGGTGTGTTGCAGTCCATGGGGTCACAAAGAGTCAGACATGACTGAGCAACTGAACTGAACTGAACTGAGGAGGAAATAAAGTTCCTTGACTTTGTTTAATGACTAAACTATTATTTTGTCTTGCTTGAATATTTTCCTTTCTGTATTTCCTCACTTTTTCTGACAGAAGGCAGACTGAGGATGTATAGAAGCAGGTGGTCTGCTCTGGGAAGGCTCCATGGGATCCTGCTTGGTTATACTTTCAGCACTTAAATGAATCAAATAACCAAACACAGACAAGTTTTATGACACAGCTGCCCTTAATCTTTGCCTAGTTAACCCACACATGTCTCAGCAAAATATGGCACTTAACTCCATGACTATGGCAGTTGTTTTCATAAAATGTTTTAATAGTTTTATATCTAGTAAATCCAATAAATGTATTTTTATTGTCTTCATGACACTATTTGAAATAAAAAAAAATTACCTTTTTCTTGAAAGACTTTTATACCTTTGGAATCTATGTCTCTAAACTGTACTTATTTCTTCCCCTCTATTTCTCTGATTCTACTTCTCAGTTTCCTTTATTTTCTATAATCATCTGCTTATGGATGTGTGATATATTCCTCAGGGTTTTTCCTCTCCCTTTCTAAATACTTTCTCTGGAAAACCTCAAATCTACCACCACTGAGTCAATTATTACTTTTTAAAATTTTATGAATATATCTTCTTTTCTAAAATCTGTTCTCATATGTATATATATACGTGTGTGTGTGTGTGTGTGTGTGCGTGTATTTCACCTTTCAACTGAATCTATACACTTGAATATTCTATGACACTTCAAGCCTTACATGGTCTTCTATATTCTCCTCCTTATTTATTTGCTGTATGCTAAGGACTAAATGCTTATGTCCCCTGAAATTCACATTGAAATCCTACCCCCCTACATATTGGTACTATGTTGTATACCTTTGAGGTTATTATGATATGATGAGGTCATGAGTGGAACCTTCATGATGATGAGTGCCCTTTTAAGAGTCATGAAAGTGTTATCTTCCCCAGTCTCTGATTTCTACCCTGTGAAAATATAATAAGAAATTGGCAGTCCACACCTGAAAGAAGGTGCTCACCAGAACTTGACCATACTAGCACCCTGTACTCAGATATCTAGCTTTCAGAACTGTGAAAAATACATTTCTGTTTGTAAGTTGCCTAGTCTATGGTCTTTTGTTATAGCATTCCAAGAAGACCAAGACACAGTTCCAGTGACTACCCTTCTATCCCCTTACACATACTGCTTCTTGGCTATTCATGTCTGAGACCCAGCTTACATATTACTTCCTCTGGGAAGATGCTTCTGATTTATCTAGATGAACACTCTTGTGTAGGGCTGTCCTAACTCCGTGTTCACAAAGTTGATATTCTTGCCTGTTTCCTCAACTGAGATGCAAGTTCTAGAAGGAAGACCCTAGAGCCCCCAAAAACCCTGACAAAAAAACCCATATTTTAAAAAAAAATCTATATAAATGAATGCATCCTTAAAAATATTTATGATCCCACTGTTTACTATAAATAGCCCTATTTTACAGGTTATGGGCAAGCTGTGACTTGCTTGCTAAGTCACTTCAGTCGTGTCCAACTATTTGCAATCCTATGGACTGTAGCCCACCAGGTTCCTCTGTCCATGAGATTTTCCAGGCAAAAATACAAGAGTGGGTTGCCCTGCCCTCTTCCAGGGGTTCTTCCCAAACCAGGGATCAAACCTGCATCTTTTATGTCTCTTTTATTGGCAGATGGATTCTTTACCACTGTGCCACCTGGGACACCCAAGCTGTGACTTACTGCTATATATTTTGTAAGTCTCTTATTTTATTGCCTCTCATCTCCTAGTATAGTGTATAGTTTAAAAACAAAATAAATGTATCTCATTTGAAATGATAAACTACTCTAAATTGAGTAAAATGTCTGAGAATTCTTATTACTTTGGAAAAAAACTGATACAATTTATAATACCATTCTTTTTTTGTCCTTCTTCCCATCCCCATAATTTCTGTTTCCACAACACTTCCATAATAGCTGCATTATTAGTAAAGGCCTCATCTGTAGGTTCAGTTTTCCAACTGATTCCAATTAAAATAAATAGCTTCTCCTTTTCCAGTACTATTTAATCCAGGATTTCTTAATCACGGAAAGGGAGGCTATCTCTGCAAATATTAGTGGTTAATTAATTTCATAGTTTACCAATTGGAACACTCGGCCATTTTTATTACCTGTGTTTGGATATAATCAGAGTTATTTTGGAAAATGGTTACTAATAGAGCTCTGTTACAAAGAAATCTTTTCAGTGAATACCAATCTTCTCTTGATAGCTGTACTTTTTTCTGTAATTAGTTTAGCTGTTATTGTAGAATTTTAAATCTAGGAAGAACTTCAGGGAATATTGTATTTCTCTGTTTTTCTCTTAGATTTTTCCTCATTTACAAGTAAATAAACCAAAAGCTTCAGGGTATGAACTGTGCACTATCAGTGATTAAGTCAAAGTTTAAAATATTTGACACATTGGCAAGACTGAAAGTTTTATGTTGACACTAAATTCAGATTCATTTGCCCTTTCTCTTGACTTTTGAATACCATTCATTCAATAGACCATTTACCATTCCTTCCTTCGTAAAACAATTTTTTCCCTTAGCTTCCATCGTTACATTCCCTGATTTTCTCACAACCTTCCTAATTATTGCATCCTAGCCCCTCTTGTAAGATTTTTATCCATTTCCCAGCCAGAAGTTGGCATTCTTAAAGCTCAGTTTAGTGTCACTCTATTTTGGTCTTTCACAATTGCCTTTGGTTTATTACTTTGTCATTGATTTTGAACTTGGCAATGACAATTTGGTCCATCCAGTTACACAAAGCAGAAAGCTTAAGATTTCTTCTTCACTCCATTTTCCTCTTTCCTCATATCTAACACATCACTGATCAGTTGGCTTTAAGTGTTGAAAAGCATATCCAAGTAGATTTTCTTCTCTTTATTTCCATCATTGCCAAACTATGTTACCAAAGCATGTTTGTAAAGACTATTACAATAACCTGGTTGATATTGGCCCATCTCCACATTTGGACTGTGGCTATCCATTCCCAGTAGGGAGGTCAAAATAATATGAACACCAGTTATCTTCATAGGGACAAACAGACACTACATATACTTAAAATCCTTTAATGGCTTTCCATCATCTTCAAAATATGAATAAAAATCCTATTATTCTTTATTTCTATTTGGCAATACAGCTGTATTCCTGGTTAAAAAAGTTGTTTGTAATCAGGTAGATAATATACAAATTTTATCAGGTAGATAGTATACAAATTCTAGTTTCACCATATGATAGCTGTTTCACTGTGGATAAATTATTACACTTTTTTTCTCTAATCTCCTCACTTGAAGTATGAGGATAACAACACTAACCAATTCTTAGAGTTTACTATGAGGATTAAATGGATTAATTCACAGAAAGTACTCAAAATGTTTGATACTCATAAGTATTTGATACCTTTTGCATAGTATCATCATAGTCACCATTATCATAAATCATCATACTGATCATCATCATCTTCATCATCTGAGTGTAAGAATTTCTGTTAGAAAACCTTCCTTGACCTCTAAATCAGGTTTTCTTCTCTGTATCTCTACTTCATAGAACTTGTCACAGATGATGAAAGCAAAGGCTTATTTCTCCCTTACCAACCCATATTCTGAAGGAAGTTAATTATCATATCTTGGCACATTTAGGGCACAAACTGGATATGCAATAAATGTGTTAAATGAATGAATAAAGTCATACTATCTAAACACTAATAGTGACATACATTGCAAATCAATGTTTTATATATGTCTCTAACACTTCATTGCCTTCTGATAAAAATATCTCAAGAAGTTTCAAACAATGGAAAGTGTCAAAGGTCAAATGGAGAAATTATTTATTATATGGGAACTAATAAAAATATGTTAATGCTCATCATTCATAAAATTTAAAAAGTAATAGAAAAAAAAGCCTTTAACTTTGAATTAAACCAGAACACTACAATGAGAGTAAGCACTGCTGTGCACTAAATCTTGAAATAAAAATATAATAAGTTATTGTATTGGTGCTTTTCAGAATTTAGTACGTGTATGAAGCTTGGTTCAAAAAGTAATACAAGCTAACCACACAGATTTAGATTATTTTCAGGTATAGCCATGTATAGTGTGTGATGCATGCTAAATCACTTCAGTCATATCTGACTTTCGTGACCCTAGGGACCACTCCTCTGTCCGTAGGATTCTCCAGGCAAAAATACTGTGGTGGGCTGCTGTGCCCTCCACCAGGGAATCTTCCTGACCCTGGAATCGAACCCCTCTTCTCTTTTGTATCCTGCATTGGCAAACTGGCTCTTTAGCACTAGTGCCACCTGGGAAGCCCACATGTAGAGTAAACACTCCTTGATAAGTGAAAGAAAAGATGAATATTTAGAAGGATATTTCCATTTTAAAGAACAGCCTCACTCACACTATCACAAGTCATGTCAGAATGGTCTGATAGCATTCCCCAAAATGTTGTCATCACACTTCTATCTCAATTTTTAAAAATTGCAATATGTACTCCCAACAATTTATCTTTGTACTTATTTATATGCATTTTTATTATAAAATAATATATAAAAACATATTCCCTCAATATAGGGTAAGATGAAAAATGAACTATCAAGTTTTAATAACTTACTATCACACCCTAATGGATTTTGTTGCAAATTGCCTCATCTTGGTGTACCCTGCTTTGAAGACTCCTGGTGTAATCCATGTAACATGGTACTGGAATGTGTCCCTGAACTGATCCTGAGTGACTTTTTCTTTTTTTTTCTCTACCCTTATCATCGCCATTTTTTAACAGAATCTTTTCCAAAGATATTAATTCCTTCATTTATTTCTTAGCTATTCCAACTTTCTACTTGTCTCTAATGAAAAAAGTCATTTAAACGTGAGAGCTATGGTACATTTCATTCAATATCAAGAATTTTTTAAAAAGTATCAAGCCTATACTTTCTTCAAATTAAGATACTCCTTGTGGTTCATTTCCAGTGATAGGTAATCCCTATCTCAAATCACTTTGCTAAGAACATTGGTATTTGATAAATACATTTGCAGGGAGCAGTTATCCTCAAACTCCACTTTCATCAAGCATTGTCCCACCACAAAATATGATCAGAGATTAAGGACTCTGGGGACTCATGGGCTCTGAACTCATCAGCCTCGAATCCTACTATAAATTATCCAAATGAGGCACTTGGCAAGATTCTTAACTGATTGTGCTATTCGGAACACCTCCATTTCAATTAGAGGTAACCATGATACATGACAGCACAGAACAAAACTAATAATTTTTACTGATGTCAGGGAAGGTTATAGGACTTCAGGGAATTACAGCAAGTATTTCAAGAAATGCATGTTCATGGCAGCATTCCTGGTCCGTGTGTCTGCTTCTTGAATGAGACGGTTTTATCTTAGTTTTCTGGTTCATGTCAAATAGATTCAGAGAATATTCATGTATAAAAGTCTGGCTCGCAGGGAAAATTGCTATCCTAAGGACTAAAAATGTCTGCTGAACCCCTGAATTCTGACTCATTTAGGAGATGAGCCTGAGTAAGCAATATGCAAGCAGGTGAAACACCTAAACCTCAGAAGAAGTTAAAAGATTTAGGGGTCACAAATATCTACTCTTCCTGGACCGATATAAATCTTTAAATCCATCATTAATGTTATATCTTAAAGCCAGTTTTAACTGAGTATATCTGAGCAGTATACCACATACCATAACATATTAGGTTCCCTAACTTTAAAGATTGTACTGAAGATTTATTTGTCTGAATTTTGGAGTATTTGCTGAGCAGGAAACTAATAAATTCCATTCTGGGAGCAAACTCTGGGATATGAGGAATTAGGCATGTCACATACCATTAGAAAGCAGTTAGAGTCAACGATTTTGGTACAAATATGAAAGTCACAAAAACCTATTTTTTTTTTTTTTTTTTTACTAACTGGACCAATTACCAACTTTATGGTGTTGGCCTCCTTTTTCTTACTTTTATGTATTTTTTAATTTGGTTGCATTGGGTCTTGGTTGAGAGAAGCTCACAGGTTCAGTATTTGTGCTGCTCAGGCTTGGTTGCTCTGCAGCATGTGGAATCATACTTTCTCGACCAGGAATTAAATCTATGTCCCCACATTGCAAGGCATATTTTTAACCACTGGATCACAAGAGAAGTTCTTTCTCCTTTTTCCTGACTCTGATTTTAAAAATTTACACTCCCTATCCTTTTTTCCAGATAAGAAATATTGTGAGAATTTATTCATTTATTCCTTTTCTAAAATTAATTCAGAACACACATATTGTGTGCATTCTAAGTCACTCAGTCATGTCTGACTCTCCGCAGCTCTAAGTACTATAGCCTGCTAGACTCCTCTGCTCATGGGATTCTCCAGGCAAGAATACTGGAGTGTGTTGCCATGCCCTCCTCCAAGGGATCTTATCAACCCAAGGATCAAAACCTGCTCTCTTATATCTTCTGCGTTGGCAGTGTTTTTTTTGGTTGTTGTTAGTTTTTTGTTTTTTGTTTGTTTGTTTGTTTTTACCACTAACATCACCAGGGAAGCCCATTAGCCAAGATGGAAGGATACAAAAGTGAAAAAGTTTTTCCTCATCTCAAAGAGCTTTTGCATAGTCTTGCAGAAGAGACAAATTAAAGCTAGCATTCCCTGGTATGATACCATGAAAAGGGCACTTCACCTTCATTTTATTCCTCCTCAAAATTCATATCTTCAAGTTAACCATGAGAACAACATACCCAAATTGAAGGACAGTCTATAAAACATCTGACCAGTTATCCTCAAATTTTCAATATAATGAAAAATGAATTAAGATTGAGACACTTTCACAGACCAGAGTAGACTTAAAGAGCTAATGATAAATAAATGCAATGTGTTATTCCAGATTTGATCTTGGAAACACACACACAAAAGTTAAAAGTCATTAATGAAAAATCTGGTGAAGTCAAATAAAGTCAGAAGTTTAATGTACCAATAATGGCTATCTTGTTTTGACCAGAGCCATGATAATGTCAAATATTTACATCAGTGGAAACTGGGTGAGTGTCATACAGGAACTTCTGTACTATCTTTGCAAACTCTTCTAGAAATCAAAGGCATGTATGTGTGTATGTGTTCAGTTGTGCCCGACTCTTTGCAGCCCCATAAACTATAGACCACCAGGCTTCCCTGCCCATGGAATTTTCCAGACAATAATCCTAAAGGGTGCCATTTCCTACTCCAGGGGAATCTTCCCATCTTAGGGATTGAACCCATGTCTCTTGCATCTCCTGCATTGCCAGATGATTCTTTACCACTAGTGCCACAAAAAAATCTAAAATTACCCCTAAATAAATGTTTACTGACAAATTTAAAAGCACAAGAATAACTATAATATAATCAAAATGTCACAATATCCATTAGAGAAGCACAAAGTTCTACTAGACTCTGGAAGTAAGGGATAATATTTCTGCATGAATAAAAGATGACTGCTTTTGTAGGAATCTGCAACAACTATTGCCGAAGCTAACCCAAACTTATGCCACACCACTTTACAGAGACAAACAACCTTAGCGGTCTATTCTATGGGTCTAACCTTGGACACAATGCAAAAATATTTTTATAAGATAAAAGACAGAGACTCTGTTTTCCTATAACTACAAATATACAGAGTTGTGAGGAAAGGATGTTTTAGGACATATGCAGACAAGAGGCGGTATTCTTTCCCCAGAATTTTTTTTTTTTTTAATAATGAAGCTTGGTTAAAATTTGACATGCCTTTTATTATAACCATGCACCAACAACCTTAATACAATATCAGTGGCAACCTGCTTCTCCTCGTTGAGCTGGACATCTTTAGCCACCACCTCCTACCTTTGACACTTCGTTCTAGGCAGTTATGTCTCTATAATACAGAGTCAGACTCAAATTTCTGATGTCTGCCTGCTGACAGCTATGAAGCCTCACCTTTCCTTTTTCTGCTTATGACCTACATTTGGGCAAGCTGATGTAAAAGCTCAGGTATGCCCTTCTTTGGCACAGATGGGAAGTTAAAGGCGGGTAACCATCTGCACAAGAATGCAAGGCCTCACCCCATATATCTCTCCTAAAGAATGTGAAAACCTTAATCAGTCTCCTTTTTGATCTCTCAATCAATTTTCATATCATCTTGGGAGCCTCCTTTCTCTCCCTAGAAAGCCTGATCATTTGAGAATTTTTTTCATATTCTCTTAGTGTATATGTGAATGTATGTGATATCATCAGCTTTGACAGAAAAGCAACTTTTATGTGAGGGGTCTATATTTTTTTATGTAAAGTATCCACCACAGGTACACAGGGTCAAGAACTGAAAATATCATTTAAGACATAATTGATTGAGAACTGTCTTACAGTAGGGGTATGATACAAAAAGGGGGAAAAAAAACCAAAAAACTATTATTGTTGTTATCAGCCTCTTTGCTTCCCATGGGTGCCCAGGGCTTTCGCTCTTCCTTTGGTCAGCATTTCTCTCTCCTTTTCTATATAATCTTTGCAGGGACCCTGCTTAATCATGTCAATTCCCTTCTGTCAGGTCTATTGTGCCAGGTCCCTTGTAGTTGAACAAGTTATTTCTAGTCATCCTAAAATGGCTTCCCTGGAAGCTCAGATGATAAAGAATCTGCCTGCATTGCAGGACACCCAGGTTTGATCCCTGGATCAGAAAGATCCTCTGAAGAAGGAAATGGTTGCCCACTCCAGTATTCTTGCCTGGATAATTCAATGGACAGAGGAAACTAGTGGGCTACAGTCCAGGGGGTCTCAAAGAGTTGGACATGACTGAATGACTAACACTTTCAAACTGTTATCACTTCATCAGGAAGAACATTAGATCTTAGAGAACAGAAGGAAAAACATTAGAGGAAACCTTATTATATTTATACAATTTCTACAATTTCTAGAATAGATAGTAACAACATATAATTGACTAAAGGAGATCAACCCTGGGATTTCTTTGAAAGGAATGATGCTAAAGCTGAAACTTCAGTACTTTGGCCACCTCATGCAAAGAGTTGATTCATTGGAAAAGACTTTGATGCTCAGAGGGATTGGGGGCAGGAGAAGAAGGGGATGACCAAGGATGAGATGGCTGGATGGCATCACTTACTCGATGGATGCGAGTCTGAGTGAACTCCCGGAGTTGGTGATGGCCAAGGAGGCCTGGCGTGCTGCAATTCATGGGGTCGCAAAGAGTCGGACACGACTGAGCGTCTAAACTGAACTGAACTGAAAGTTTCCTCAGTTGTCATTCAGGTAGCTTTAGAAAATGAACTGAGATGCTATCTTTTACATACTTTGAATTGCTAGTACTGGATGAGCTATATAAGAGGATCTGGAAAAGAAAAATTGGTAGCTCGGAAAGTCTACTCTAAAATAGATGTAATGCCAATAAAAAATGTATATTTTCTATCTTAAGGCATTATAGAATTGAAGGAATACCACCAATTTATCTAAAATTCTATGAGGAGATGAGAAATAGCAACGCATAAAATGACACTACCAATTATATGGCACTCCTTGTCATTTTAAAATATCTTTAAGCAAAAACATTTTGTTATATTTGTTCAACAAACTTGTCTTGGAGAATAATACCAACCTATTTCTTATTAATAATAGTCAACCTTAGTTTTGATTGTTCCAAAGCCCACCCTATGCCCTTTGCTACACAGTTTGATGAAATTTGACTGTCTAGAATCTACTGGGTATGATGAAGTAAATGCAAGCTTTGTAGGTGACGGTATTGACCTTGGTGTTGACTTTGTGTTAGACTTCATAAAGCTAACTAGACTTCACAGCCGGCACAGTTAAACCTTACTCTCAAAGCACAGATGAACAAAAATAAATAAATTAAGGGAGGCCTAAGCAGTCACAGGGCAGGGGTGGAGGTAGGAGGAGGCATAAGTGGATGGCATGCTTTCCTGAGTCTGGGCCACATTCAAACTCTGCTCAGCTCTGCTCACTGCCACATGCCACTGTGCTTTTCTGTCCCCCATTCACACCACTACTGCAAATGGTATCATTTTGCAACTAATTTACTCGCTTAGTTTTGGCCATTAGTCATTCCCAATATCCTCAATCTGCAGGTAATTTTCCACATTATTAGTTACCCACCTGTCTTATTAAACTGGACTTTCTGAAACTCTGTGTGCCTGCATTTTCTGCACCTTTAGATCAAGCAAATAATTGCCCATACCTGGATGGAAGAATTTAATAGGAAGATTATAGTTGATTCCAAAAGTTAATAACTATAGCATCTGGTTTCCCTTTTTAACATTTAAATGATAAATTTAGTGTTCATGGAGAGAGAGAATAGGAATGAGTCAGCTCACCAGAGTCTAAAATCTTTTTAATCTTTTGTGGTTAGGTTAAATACAGATGAGCAGAAGGTAGATTTTAATCTCTCCTCTAATGTACTTCATCTTTGACCCTAAGGGACACATCTTGATCACATTAAGAAAAAAACAAAAAACAGAAGAAGAAGAAGCTTTTTTCATTGATAGGAAGTTTAGTCCTGATAAGGAAGATGGCCAAGTCCTCTGTTTTCACGCAGTGTCTCTGATGTCTTTGGTTGCTCTGAATGAGAGACTACAGCTGCTTTGAGACATCTTCAACTCATTTTCATTCACATCTCCATAAAACCATCTGCACAGAATGCCTTTTTAAATATTGCTGGGTGAAACTCAGGACATTATTTTCTAAACCAGGTCAGGAAAATCTAGCACAAAAAACCCAAACTTTGAGCACTGAGGGCCAGGATTGCAATTTGCCATGAGTCTAAGGAGAGTGCCTCATTTGCAATTAAATTGACATTTATTTTTATCAAAAATAAATGTGCTGGCCACAATATTTGCTGGGAGTTAAGGTTTGATTTTTAGTCTGAAAGGAGCTCCATATTCACTCGTAAAAAAAAAAAAAAAAACAGAAAGCCTACATATTTCCAAGAATCATCCTACATGGTTTTCTTAAATGAAACAATCATCAGACTCTAAGGCTCATAGGCCTGCCCTGAGATGGGCAAAACAGAGAAAATGGCAATTACACAAACTTCATATTATGGTATTTTCAAATCTGTTTAATCATCCAGTTAAATTTCAGAAATCCTTGATTTTCTGTTTCTCTCTTCAAGACCTTTTCTGCCCACCTTTTTTAATAAAAATGTACCCTTGTGAGACACACTTACCAGGAGTAGAAATCTGCTTAACACAGAAGAACCTATTAATGATGATGTGTTTTAGGATTACAGAATGTAAAAGAGCATCTGTGATCTTATCCAAGGCTCAGATAAAATATAATTATTATTCTCAAGTATTGCTTGCTCCTCTGAACTTTTGTATATCTTATTAGCTACACTGCTGATTTTTTTTTTTTTAGGTTATTATCTTAGTCTCTTTATATGCCTCCATATCTGCCCAATAGGACTATGAACTTACTATAAGCCAAAATCTAAGTCAGGAATGAACAAAGTAAAGACCACATACCAATCCTGTTGGCCATTTAGTTTTATAAATAAAGCTCTATTGAAAAGTAGAACCAGGTATTTGCTATGTATTGTCTATGACTGCTTTTCTGCTAAGACAGCAGAGTTTATTAGGTATCCCAGAGGCTGCAGGGCTGTACTCCTTTTCCTAAAAAATTTAAAAAAAAAATTGCTTTCTGACTCTTAACAGTGAAAAAAAAAAAAAGTTTGTTAATCTCTAGTCTAAACTGCTTGGTATTCTTTCAGTGACTGATGCAATGATCTGTCCCTAGGTACCCAACACATTTTGAAGACACATTTTAAGGATGGGCTATGCCATGCTAAGTCACTTAAGTCATGTCTGATTCTTTGCAAACCTATAGAGAGTAGCCCATCAAGATCCTCTGTCTAGGGGACCCCTCCAGGCAAACGAATGGATTGCCATTTCCTTCTCCACATTTTAAGGATCAATCAGTTCAGTTCAGTCACTCAGTCGTGTCCGACTCTTTGTGATCCCATGAATCACAGCACGCCAGGCCTCCCTGTCTATCACCAACTCCCGGAGTTCACTCAGACTCGCATCCATCGAGTCAGTGATGCCACCCAGCCATCTCATCCTTGGTCGTCCCCTTTTCCTCCTGCCCCCAATCCTTCCCAGCATCAGAGTCTTTTCTAATGAGTCAACTCTTCACATGAGGTGGCCAAAGTACAGGAGTTTCAGCTTCAGCATCATTCCTTCCAAAGAAATCCCAGGGCTGATCTCCTTCAGAATGGACTGGTTGGATCTCCTTGCAGTCCAAGGGACTCTCAAGAGTCTTCTCCAACACCACAGTTTAAAAGCATCAATTCTTCAGTGTTCAGCCTTCTTCACTGTCCAACTCTCACATCCATACATGACCATAGGAAAATCCATAGCCTTGACTAAGTGGACCTTAGTCAGCAAAGTAATGTCTCTGCTTTTGAATATACTTATCTAGGTTGGTCATAACTTTCCTTACAAGGAGTAAGTGTCTTTTAATTTCATGGCTGCAATCACCATCTGCAGTGGTTTTGGAGCCCCCCAAAATAAAGTCTGACACTGTTTCCACTGTTTCCCCATCTATTTCCCATGAAGTGATGGACTGGATGCCATGATATTCATTTTCTTCATGTTGAGCTTTAGGCCAACATTTTCACTCTCCACTTTCACCTTCATCAAGAGGCTTTTCAGTTCCTCTTCACTTTCTGCCATAAGGGTGGTGTCATCTGCATATCTGAAGTTATTGATATTTCTCCCGCCAATCTTGATTCCAGCTTGTGTTTCTTCCAGTCCAGCGTTTCTGATGATGTACTCTGCATATAAGTTAAATAAGCAGGGTGACAATATACAGCCTTGATGTACTCCTTTTCCTACTTGGAACCAGTCTTTGGTTCCATGTCTAGTTCTAACTGTTGCTTCCTGACCTGCATACAGATTTCTCAAGAGGTACTCAGGTGGTCTGGTATTCCCATCTCTTTCAGAATTTTCCACAGTGTATTGTGATCCACATGGTCAAAGGCTTTGGCATAGTCAATAAAGCAGAAATAGATGCTTTTCTGGAACTCCTTTGCTTTTTCCATGATCCAGCAGATGTTGGCAATTTGATCTCTGGTTCCTCTGCCTTTTCTAAAACCAGCTTGAACATCAGGAAGTTCATGGTTCACGTATTGCTGAAGCCTGGCTTGGAGAATTTTGAGCATTACTTTACTAGCATGTGAGATAAGTGCAATTGTGCAGTAGTTTGAGCATTCTTTGGCATTGCTTTTCTTTGGAATTGGAATGAAAACTGACCTTTTCCAGTCCTGTGGCCACTGCTGAGTTTTCCACATTTGCTGGCATATTGAGTGCAGCACTTTCACAGCATCATCTTTCAGGATTTGAAACAGCTTAACTGGAATTCCATCACCTGCACTAGCTTTGTTCATAGTGATGTTTTCCAAGGTCCACTTGACTTCACATTCCAGGATGTCTGGCTCTAGATTAGTGATCACACCATCATGAATATCTGGGTTGTGAAGATCTTTTTTTGTACAGTTCTTCTATGTATTCTTGTCACCTCTTCTTAATATCCTCTGCTTCTGTTAGGTCCATGCCATTTCTGTCCTTTATCGAGCCCATCTTTGAATGAAATGTTCAATTGGTATCTCTAATTTTCTTGAAGAGATCTCTAGTCTTTCCCATTCTGTTCTTTTCCTCTATTTCTTTGCATTGATCGCTGAGGAAGGCTTTCTTATCTCTTCTTGCTATTCTTTCGAATTCTGCATTCAGTTACTTATATCTTTCCTTTTCTCCTTTGCTTTTCACTTCTCTTCTTTTATTGCCAAATTCAGACTCAAATTGAAGAATGTAGGGAAAACCGCTAGACCATTCAGGTATTACCTAAATCAAATCCCTAATGATTATACAGTGGAAGTGAGAAATAAATTTAAGGGCATAGATCTGACAGATAGAGTGCCTGATGAACTATGGAATGAGGTTTGTGACATTGGACAGGAGACAGGGATCAAGACCATCCCCATGGAAAAGAAATGCAAAAAAGCAAAATGGCTGTCTGGGGAGGACTTACAAACTTTAAGGATAGCCAGCTCTAAACATTATCTATTGCTACAGGATATTTCCTCCAACTAAAGGATTACCTCCAATGTTTTGGGTAATGTGGCAAACCTTTAAACCCAACCCTGCTTCAGATTGATGGGAGTAGTTCCTAATACTGTTAACAGTGACAATATCACTACTATCATACTCCCCAAGACACTTTCCTTCAGTCAGGTATCCATGTGATAAAGAGAAGAAGGGCAAAATAACATATCAAGATGGCTTATCATCTTAACCTTGGATCCTATGAAGGTCTGTGATTTTATTCTTGTAAGCTACTGAATTAAAGGAGGAAGACAAGAGATCCCTTCAGGAGAACTGGAAATATCAAGGGAACATTTTGTCCAAAGATGATCACAGTGAAGCACAGAAATGTTAGAGACGTAGTAGATGCTGAAGAGATCAAGAAGAGATAGAAAGAATACACAGAAGGACTGTATAAAAAGGTCTTAATGAACTGGACTTTACAATGGTGTGGTCAGTCACGCAGAGCCAGACAGGTAGTCCTTAGGAGACACTGCTGTTAATAAAGCTAGCGGATGCGATGGAATTCCAGTAGAACTATTCAAAACCCTAAAGGATGATGTCATCAAGGTGTTGCATTCAATAAGTCAGCAAATCTGGAAGACCCAGCAGTGGCCACAGGACTGGAAAAGTTCATTCCTCATCCCAATTCCCAAGAAGGGTAGTACAAAAGAATGTGCTAACCATCAGATAATTGCACTTATCTCCCATGCTAGTAAGGTCAGGCTTAAAATCTTACATGCTAGGCTTCAGCTTTATACAAACCAAGAACTTCCAGATGTCCAAGCTGAGTTTAGAAAAGGAAGAGGAACCAGAGATCAAATTGCCAAAATTCACTAGATCATAGAAAAAGTAAGGGGATCCCAGAAAAACATCTACCACTGTTTTATCAACTATGCTAAAGCCTTTCACTGTGTGGATCATACCAAACTGTGGAAAGCTCTTAAAGAGATGGGAATACCAGACCATCCTACCTGTCTGTTGAGAAACCTGCATGTGGGTCAGGAAGCAATAGTTAGAACCCTGTATGGAATAACTGGTTCAAGATAGAGAAAGGAGCACAATGGGCTGCCTGTTGTCACCCTGTTTGTTTAATCTATATGCTGAACACATAATGAGAAATGCTAGGCTGGATGAGTTACAAGCTGGAATCTAGATAGGTGGGAGAAATATTAACAACCTCAGATATGCAGATGATACCACTCTAACAGCAGAAAGCAAAGAGGAACTAAAGAGCCTCTTGATGAGGGTGAAGGAGGAGAGTGAATGAGCCAGCTTAAAACTAAATATTAAAAGAACTAAGATCATGGCATTCGGCTGCATTACTTCATGACAAATAGAAGTGGGAAAGGTGGAAGTAGTGACAAATTTCCTCTTTTTGGTCTGTAAAATCACTGTAGATGGTGACTGCAGCTATGAAATCAGAAGACGGTTGCTTATTGGCAGGAAAACTATGACTAAAACCTAGACAGTGTGTTGAAAAACAGAGACATTACTCTGCCAACGAAGGTCCGTATAGTCAAGGCTATAGTATTCCCAGTGGTCATGTACAGTTGTGAGAGCAGGACAGTAAAGAAGGCAGAATGCCAAAGAAGTGGTGCCTTTGAACTGTGGTGCTGGAGAAGATTCCTGAAATTCCCCTGGACAGCAAGGAGATCAAACCAGTCAATCTTCAGGGAAATCAACCCTGAATACTCACTGTAAGACTGATGCTGAAGCTGAAGCTCTAATATTTTCATCATCTGACATGAACAGCTGACTCATTGGAAAAGTCCCTCATGCTGGGAAAGATAGAGGGCAGAAGAAGAGGGCATCAGAGGATGAGATGGCTTGCTGGATAGCATCATTGAAGTAATCAACATGAACTTGGGCAAACCTCAGGAGATGGTGAGCGACAGGGAAGCCTGGTGTGGTGCAGTCCACAAGGTTGCAAAGAGTCGGACGTGAATGGGCAACTGAGCAACAACCAAAGATACTGACACTTCATCAATTTGGACTCCATACATGAATGAACATTGTCAAAAGAAGGTAAAAATTAAGTCTGTTATGGGACATCTTGTCCTCTCTTTTCCAGCATTCACCAATGCCATTGTCCTTAAAGCCTGAACGTAAATAAACACATAGTTCAGAGTCACACCTATAATTTTATTTAGAAATATATGGAAGCATTGTTGTTGATAGTGTTTGCTCAAAGATATTCTAACTCCAATGGGATGAAAGTAGAGAAAGAAAATACAGATGTCTCATCATTCAGATCCTTTTCATGCAAAGGCAGTCTCTAAAGTGAATATGGACTTCTCCCTACCACCACCACCCAGTCAAGTCCACACCACCTGTATAAGCATCTCTGGGATAAAATTTCAAAAATGAAATAACAGAGGCCTTATGGCACTAATTGCCCTCCTCCCCCACCTCAGGAAAAGCATCTGCATTGTTCCCTACATCAATTAAAATGTAGAGAACATAAATGTTGAATTTTGGCCTGCATTTTATTTACAGCTTATGATTAGGCTCTACCCTTTCTGATCCATAAAGCATCACATTTAAATTTTCTACCTCTTGGAAATTTATGGCTAATACTCTCTTAGTTATTATACTTTAATGCAATTAATATTATAACAACACATATGACCTGAGGTTGTTAAGGCACTTGATTACCTGGCTGAGTACATCACACAAAAATTTAGTTGCAGGACATTGTTTAGATGTTGTTACATTGTGTAGTTTTGTTAATTGATGGGTATGAACTTATGCCTACAGCTTATAAGTTTAGGGTCTCTCTCCCTTCATTCACAGACTCATAGAAATATTGGGGACCAAGAAGAACAATGAATAAAAATATCTGCTCATCTTTTTGAAGATGCCTACATAGAAGTCTCCCCCATCATTAAAATAATGCCACCCTTATTTCTGATTTTCATTCCTAGAAATGCATTCTGTTTCCAACTTCTTCTTAAACCAAGGCAACCTGTAGAAAAGAAACCTCTGACATCTTGCCAGCAGACAAACCCGAGCAACTGTCAGCCAAAAACTGGGAGGAAAAGAATAGAACTTGAAATGAAAAAACAGTTGTTTGGAGCCTTTGGGACTCCACTGGCATGGAACCAGATGAACTAAAATCCACAGGTCTGTTTCCTGCATAAACAGGTGAAGACAGGGCTGGGAGAGGTGTGAAAATAGTTCTTCAGCCATACTTTATAATATACTGTTCCCAAGGTGCCCTCCTACATCTGTTCTGCATTTTGGCAGGAAGGCATGCCAGGCACTGACATTCTACAGTACAACAGGCAGTTTATGTAAGGAAAAAAGTAGTAAAGTCTCAATCATTTCCTTCTTCAAAATGAATAAGATATAATTCTTTTGAACTCTTTCATTTCATTTCAAATGAATTTAAACATAGAAAAAAAATGAATTATTACCATCCAACTTCTGTTGGGTGGAAATTTCAAGGTAAAAAAGTGGAAACTTCAAAAATGAAATTCAATTTAAATGTAAAGCTATGGATTTAGATATGCCCTGCTATCTATAGTCTTTTGGGAAAATGTTGTAAATCGATGGCAAAATATTTTCCACTTTCTTTCATTTATTTCATTCATAGAGAAGAGACAGGCAGAAAGACAGAGACAGTTATAATATCTTGTGCTAGAGTTGTATGAAAGGTTATACAAAATGGAAACCCACAGCCCATGTTCTCCAGTACTATAAAGTCACTGAGAGCTGCAATTGGAAATTCCCCCCAAGTTATTGGGTTTCTCTGGTGGTTCAGCTAATAAAAAATCCACCTGCAATGTGGAGCACCTTGGTTCAAACCCTGGGTTGGAAAGATTCCCTGAAGAAGGGAACGGGTACCCACTCTGTTATTCTGGCCTGGAGAATTCCAGAATGTATAGTACATGGGGATGCAAAGAGTCGGACACGACTGAGCAATTCTCTTCATTTTCACCTAAGTTATTTCAGCAGCTCAAAGGGGCTGCTACAACACTGTGGCTGAAAATATAATAATAATAAAAAAAAATGAACCAAGTCATTAACAGTAAAATTGGGAAGGAGGAAAAAATTCAAAAATATTTGTCCTATTTTTGCTTTGTAAAGCAATACATGCAAATGCATGTTCATTGTAGGTAAGGTAGACAATAGATATAAGCCAAACAAAGAGAAATTACCACATTTCACCACCTGGTATATGGAGTGTCTATGTGAGTCTTTTAGAATCTGTGTTTAAAATAGAAATGTATATGAATAGGAATTGACATGATTAGGATTAGATATGCAGATTGATGTAGAGAGAATGATCAAAGGTGATTTGCTATTATTAACTGAACCTGAGTTGTAAACAACATAGATACAATCAGTAGGATGTTGAAGCATTGTTTTATCCTAAATATCACCAGACCATGATATCTATAATCTATCTAAGGAGAAATAATAGCAATAATATTAATGTCAAGGGCATTTAATAGATGTTGAATATCTACTACATGTCAGATGCTTGGTTAAACACTGTTCTGCATTGATCCAGCTAATCCTCACAATAACCCTGCGATTACAGATGCTGCTTTGCTTACTCTAGAGATGTGATGAATACATAAAGATACATGGCATAAGCATACATGCCCAGCAAGTGGTAATCCTTTATTTCTATGTGGGTGACTGTCCTTTAAGGTCCAAATTATGAACTGCTATGCTTTATGGCCCAGAAAAAAAGAGGAGAGTGAAAAAGTTGGCTTAAAGCTCAACATTCAGAAAACTAAGATCATGGCATCTGGTCCCATCACTTCATGGGAAATAGATGGGGAAACAGCGGAAACAGTGTCAGACTTCATTTATTTATTTATTTATTTATTTATTTATTTATTTATTGGCTCCAAAATCACTGCAGATGGTGACCACAGCCATGAAATTAAAAGATGCTTACTCCTTGGAAGGAAAGTTATGACCAACTTGGATAGCATATTCAAAAGCAGAGATATTACTTTGCCAACAAAGGTCCATCTAGTCAAGGCTATGGTTTTTCCAGTAGTCATGTATGGATGTGAGGGTTGGACTGTGAAGAAAGCTGAGCACTGAAGAATTGATGCTTTTGAACTGTGGTGCTGGACAAGACTCTTGAGAGTCCTTTGGACTGCAAGGAGACCCAACCAGTCCATTCTAAAGGAGACCAGTCCTGAGTGTTCATTGGAAGTACTGATGCTGAGGCTGAAACTACAATACTTTGGCCACTTCATGCAAAGAGTTGACTCATTGAAAAAGACCCTGATGCTGGGAGGGATTGGGGGCAGGAAGAGAAGGGGACAACAGACGATGAGATGGCTAGATGGCATCACCGATTCGATGTACATGAGTTTGGGTGGACTCTGGGAGTTGGTGATGGACAAGGAAGCCTGACGTGCTGCAATTCATGTGGTGGCAGAGTCGGACACGACTGAGCAACTGAACTGAACTGAAATGATGGCCCAGAATCACAATTACTTATATTGTTTCATTTTCCTTTCATTCTTATTCTCTAGTATTATTGAGTAATTTCTGCCCAGGCACACTGTAAGCTCTTACATTTCAGGGACCATATTCTATACTTATTCTCTTCTTCTCTACTTCTAAATGACCAGAGTAGAGATTTTGAAGGATTGATCTATTATTGGTAAAAGGTTAAGTATGAGTGAGATAATGACAGAGAATCTAGGAATTTCAGTTTGACATTTTAACTACTGAATAAATGTTATCATTAGTTAGCATTTTACTCTTATTATTATGCAGCACATACTGCAACAGAAATCTGAATTTTCTGGTAAATTCAGCAAATGGAAATAGAATGCTTAATTCAAAACATGAAAGTGAAAGAATTTTGAGAAGTGTTTGCTCTCACTGATGATATTCTGCAGGTAACCTCCTGGCTTTTATTTTCAGTTGATCAGCATAACCCCAAACTCCTAAAGGACTGAAATTAAAGCACTGTTTCCCTTCTCTGAGTCTGTGAGTGCCTCTAGGGTATTAGGACAGTGTCTCCTTTGGCACAGTAAGGCTTATGCCCAAAGCAGGGTCAGTGAAGAACCCTCCTCAATCTATTCTGAAACTTGCAGGAAGTCAGGCAAAGGGATAAGACTGCATGAGATCAGACACCCCATTCTGCTTATTGTCACTTTGGTGGTATTACTATCCAAATATCCAGTGATCCCCATTTAGGCATTCTTAAGTATGATTCATTGCAATCTAACATTTAGGCATATAAAAAGCATGCAAGTTACCCAGGTGTCTTAAGAAAATACTGACTTTGGGCTAATCTGATTTTGGGCTAATCTCACTGCTAGTCTCTTTCGTGGATGCAGTTTGCATAGATGGGCCCTTCCTTTTTATTCATTAGCCTCAAATAAAAGCTCCAGGGCTAGATCCCCCTATGGGCTCCTCATGTCGGCACCTTGACTGCTCCACATCTAAAAACACGTCTTGCCATCCAAGAGTCTGTCACCTCCTACCTTGACGGCAGCTGCTCAAGTTGGGAGCACAGTATTTAGTAGTGAGATGCTGATGAATACTGGGAGGAACAGTGACAAGCCTAAGTGCTGTTTTACACCCCATTTAACCAGGGGAGTCACATCTGTTTATTTTCTTTCAGGGGAAGCACAAGGTTTAGTCTTTGTGACAAGGTCATGAGTCCAGCCCTAGGATTCCTTGTGGAGAGATAACCAAACTTCTCCAGACACTCAATAACAGAATGCCAACTGCGAGTTCTTCAAATAGAGATCCAAGGACACAATCGTGTCTGGCAAGGATGAAAGGGGCCCAAATAGAGCACAAGCATGAATAGTTCTCTTTTGTCTGCGAGCTCACAGTCTGTCCTGCTGTTAGACCTAAAATTCTCATCTGGAAGGAAGCCATGTTCCTACTTCATCAGGGCCAATATTTTTCAAATGCAGCAAGGTATAACACTGACTAAAGGAAGAAAAATAATAAATCTCCCTTTTCCACATTTTGATTAAATATGTACTTCTCAAAAGTCACCTCTCTTCAAAGTGCTTAAAATTTCTCACACTCAGAGTTTAGTTACCAAATGCAGCTTCATGACACTACACATTGAGGCTCTGTTCCCCCTGGGATATAAGGTCTTCACTCAAGAAAGAAAGGCATGAAGTTGGAAGTTTCTCTTGTGACAGAAATCTGCAGAATCCAAAAATGTATATAGAGTCAATTTTCTCTGAAAACACTTAAAAAGTGTTTTACCCAGACCCTGAACAGAGTGTATACTGCCCTCTCAGAGTTACAGCTTGTCACTGTGTTTGAGGCTATTTTTATCTTCCTGCTTCACCACAGGATCAGATGATGCAATAATATCACATTCAAATGAGAGAATTCTTCAGGGCCCTTTCATACAAGAATCTGAGGTGCTTCATAAACATTAATTAATTCTACCAACACCTATGTTAGGATAAGTTTCTATTTTTCGTCCTAGTGAAATGCCACCAGCATTTAGAGAGAATCCAGGCTATAGATCCAGCCCTTTTTTTTTTTTTTTTTTTTGTATTAAGGAAAAATTTCCCTTAATTGGATCCATGTTAAGGAAGGTGAGGAAAAGAATAGAGGGCTTAAATGTGTCACAGAAAGGAGTCAAAGCAAGAATCACAAATCCTGGGGCTTCAGCAATGGAGCTCAGTTTTCTCAGGGTGCCATTGGTCAAACATACAACTGAGTGGCAAAACCATAAACAATTTACTAAATCAGAAAAGAGATAGAGTCCATTTCAGAGCACATTCTAAAGCAGCATTTTAATAACCACCAGCATTGCCTCTGCTTTGTGAATTCTGATTATTGCTGTTGAATGTAGTCTGAAAAGCCTTCTCTCTTTTATTTCGTTAGATAATTGGGATTTTTTTTTTAGATTCTATCTTCCAGTTTTCCCTTCATTCTCTTTCTCCCATACTGATTTCTGCCAATTGGCCTCTCTGTAGTTCATCTTATGGATTGATAGTGTGTGATCAGTACTTTGGAGAAGAAAATGGCAACCTACTCCAGTGTTCTTGCCCGGAAAATCCCAAGGACAGAGAAGCCTAGTGGGCTTCAGTCAGGGGTCACAAAGAGTCAGAAATGACTAAGTGACTAAGCATGCATGCACATGATCAGTAATTACAACTTTTAGAAGTTTTCCTTAGAAATTTTTAGTGTATCTTAAGACAATTTCTCCTAAATGGGAGGTTATATTTTGCCAAAAATGTTAATAGCCTTCTCCTTGGTTGTGGTGGAGATGTCTACACACAAATTGGTGTCTCCTAAGTGAATCAAGAGAAATGTCATTGTTCACACTACTACTCATAACTTTGCCTGTACCAGTTCCTAGATTAGTGAAAAACTGAAGTCGCTCAGTCGTGTCCAACTCTTTGCTACCCCATGGACATGACTAGCAAGTAGTTAACGGGTAGAGGGGGAATAACTCTATTCCAAGAATGAATGAACAGACCTAGAAAGACATAAGAGTAGATGCATATGTTTTTCTGTGAATTTGAAACAAGTGAAAATCTTAGGTTTATATTTTTTGAGAGGCACTAAGAGTTTTCAGAAAAGATCAAAGAATAAAATACCTGAGTTCCAACCCACTCAGCCCATAGCTAGTTATATCTAAGTTTCTCCATTTATACAGTGTATTATTTCACATAATTCTATAAAACTATATTTTTAAGCATTTAAATAAGAATAAAGTCTATATATATATATATATATATGACAGTATTAAGTGGAACTATGACTTAAGCAGTTTGCAGTGTATATAAAGCAAAAAAAAAAAACAAAAAACAAACAAACAAAAAAAAACAAAACTGAATCCAGAGCCACCACTTCTACAGAAAAAGATCATTAATCTTAAGAGACTATTAGATATTAAGGTGAATTTCCCAGTATTCTATATCCCCACCACATCTCACTGTAGTGTTTTTGGCATTAAATAGTACAAAACAAAGTGATATAAGTGCATTCACAATACTAGACAGGACATTGATTTGATCATTTCTCAATCTCTTTTAACTACAATAATATAGAAAGTTCAGTTGTGAATACTTTTCTAGAACTTGACAACTGTTGGAAAATCCAGTGACATGTCTACCAGTCAGTGATATCAGAACCAGGAAGAATGAGAATTCATCTCCCATAAAACTCAAAAAAGGAGCAATAAAAACCATACAGGGTAGTATTTGTGTCTTTTTATTGTTCATTGTTAGTATATAATATTCTATCCTAAAGACAAGGCACCTATTGTTTATTGATGTTTTCCCCTGGTAAACATGTCAGCCTTCAAGCAGGGTCATCCGTGTATGACCAGAGTACATAATTTTGTATCTATTGCCTGCTGAAAGTAAATTTAATGGAATTCAACCTGATGGAACAGGGAATTCATAACTCTGGTTAGATAAAAGGTCAAAATAAGGGAGAGAGCTTGTGGGTTACTCCGATTCCTCATTTGGGTCTAACAAGTTGATATGGAAAAGCCTATATTATAGACTCTCTCATTTGTCTGAAAGGTTGTGAGCTTCATCTCTTTTGGTTATGCCACATAACTTTGCCACTGACAGTTTTTATTCCATCCCATTATTGACTAGTATCAGAAGGATATTGGGCTGAAATTCGAATAACTTGCAGACAAGTTCTGGCTATCTCACCTTGATTTATTTGTCTCTCACTTTATCTATCATGTGTGGGCAGGGATAGAGAACTAAAGCAACCTGGGGTACATGTGCCTTCATCAATCAACTGTATGCACAGTTAGAGTGAGTCAAGGGCATTCATACTATCAGTTGAAACTACTTGTTTAGAGCAGAAAAATCATTTTCCAAAAGAAGATGATAGACTTGAGACCCAACAGAGGATGTATATTATAACCACTTCTGATTCCCTATGACTCAACTGAGAACTGATTGAAACAGTAAAACTTTGCAGAAGATTTTGAAACAACAGAGGGGAATAACTAACTGCTATGACACAGATCTGGCCACACGTTCACTAGGTTGATTTCCTGATTCACCCTTGTTCTGCTTTCTCTCTAGTCCCGTTGAATCCGAGTCCACAAAATTTAAAGACCAAGGCTTAACTATAACTACTGGACCACCAGGGAATTCCCTTGGTAAACATTGAATATCCTCCATGTCTCTCCACTTCTGAGTTCTGCTAAATTGAGAAGTTCTTTCCTCTCTTGTCCAAGTTTTGTTTCCTTAAACTCAGATCTCCTGGCCTGGTATTAGCCCTATTCCCTATCATCAAGGAAAAATCTTACCCGATTACCTCCTAACAGTATGTTATCTAAGAATAAGTTTTAAGATTTTAAAGTACCTCTTGTATGAAACAGTTCAGCTCAGCCTGCACTCAATAAATGTGTCACTCATGACAATTTTAAAAAATCATGATGTGAAAAGTGTTGCCCCCTCTAGCTATATTCATATTTTCTGTAAAATACATTCACTTGGAAATACATACACATTCACAGGCACAGGGCTGTCTAAACACAGATTTGGTAGGGAATTTTAAAAAATATGCTGAAGGATATTTTTGTTAAAATATGTATCTAAATAGTACAGGGGCATTATATTCTGAATCAAAAATGTGAGGTCACATCTTTATTATATGATTTATATTTGAGTACTGAAAAGTCCATGACACACATTTCCAAAAGTTGAAGGATTTCTGATGAAATTCAGTGGTTGTTACCCAGCTTTAAAAATATCCATGAATAAACTCTACTGTTTATTGAATGCTAACTATGTCAGATATTGTGTACTGTACTAAATGCTTTATTTGGATATTCAATAGTCAAAATGGCACTGTAAATTAAAAGCAGTTATGTCAATTATATATATATATATATATATATATAATATAAACTTAGACAGGTTTCAGTTCAGTTCAGTTCAGTCGCTCAGTCGTGTCCGACTCTGCAACCCCATGAATCGCAGCATGCCAGGCCTCCCTGTCCATCACCAACTCCCAGAGTTCACTCAGATTCACGTCCATCAAGTAAGTGATGCCATCCAGCCATCTCATCCTCTTTCGTCCCTTTCTACTCCTGTCCCCAATCCCTCCCAGCATCAGAGTCTTTTCCAATGAGTCAACTCTTCTCATGAGGTGGCAAAGGGTTATTGTCTCAAAATTACTGGTAATGAATTGTGCTATCAGAATTAGAATCCAACTCTTTTGACTGAAAGTCCATTTTATTTACAAAAACTAAAAATGACAATCATATTTCTTTTTTAGATGAAATTCAGTCATGCATACAAGTTGTTACAAAGCAAAATATACAAACAGCTGATATAATTTTGGTTACAACTTCCATTCACTTTTAAATAATTGGAGATAATTTTTATCTTCATAATATCTAATCTTCCACTTAAAACCATGTTAGGTTTATCCATTGATTCAAACATTTACCTTTAAATATTTTCAAAATTGACTTAATTTTTTTTTAAATTTTTTGAACTTGATTTAATGTCCCTATGATATAATCTATCTTTATATATGTTTTGGGGCACCACACAATAATTATTCTGATTTTGTTTGGTGGAGTGCTTTGTTTATGCCAATTTAATACAAGAAGTTAATGTTATTTTCTTCTGTATTCTTGCTGATTTTTCATACAGTTGTTCTTTCAATTCTTGTTAAGAAAAGGAAATTGCATTTTTTATACATATGTGTATGTATTTTCATATTTTTATTTTTTATTTCTATTTCCCCTTTCAGAGCTCTCAGTTTTAGTTTCACATATATTGTTAAATGCATAGATCTATTAATTCTTAAATAAACATTTAGAAATGCTATGTTATCTACATTGACTGATATTTTTTAAAACAAATGTAATCTAAATTTATTTGTTTATTTTTTTTCTGGACTTTATTATTTTTTCTTTTTGGACTTTATTTTTTTAAGTGAAGGGTAATGGTTTACAAAATTTTGTGGTTTTCTGCTATACATAAACAAGAATCAGCACACCCATGTCCCATCCCTCCCATCTCCCTCCTCATCCCACGCTTCTAGATTGTCACAGAGCACCTATTTGAGTTCCCTGAGTCATATAGCAAATTCCTATTGGCTGTCTATTTTACGTATGGTATTATACATTTCTCTGTTACTCTTTCCATACATCTCACTCTCTCTCCATATCCAGAGACCTGTTCTCTAAGTGTGTTTCTTCATTGCTGCCCTGAAAACTAATTCATCAGTACCATCTTTCTAGATTCCATATGCATGCCTCAGAATACAACATTTATATTTCTTTTTCTGACGTACTTCACTCTGTATAATAGGCTCTAGGTTCATCAACCTCATTAGAACGGACTCAAATGTATTCCTTTTTGCGGCTGAGTAGTATTCCACTTCATTTATATGCTCAGTCCAGTACTGTCACTGAGTCATGTCCGACTCTTTGTGACCCCAAAAATTGCAGCATGCCAGGCCTCCCATCCATCACCAACTCCCGGAGTTCACTCAGACTCACGTCCACCGAGTCGGTGATGCCATCCAGCCATCTCATCCTCTGTCGTCCCCTTCTCCTTCTGCCCCCAATCCCTCCCAGCATCAGAGTCTTTTCCAATGAGTCAACTCTTCACATGAGGTGGCCAAAGTACTGGAGTTTCAGCTTCAGCATCATTCCTTCCAATGAACACCCAGGACTGATCTCTTCAGAATGGACTGGTTGGATCTCCTTGCAGTCCAAGGGACTCTCAAGAGCCTTCTCTGACACCACAGTTCAAACACATTAATTCTTCGGTGCTCAGCTTTCTTCACAGTCCAACTCTCACATCCATATATGACCACAGGAAAAACCATAGCCTTGACTAGTCGGACGTTTGTTGGCAAAGTAATATCTCTGCTTTTGAATATACTATCTAGGTTGGTCCTAACTTTACTTTCAAGGAGTAAGCGTCTTGTAATTCAATGGCTGCAGTCACCATCTGCTGTGATTTTGGAGCCCAAGAAAATAAAGTCTGACATTGTTTCCACTGTTTCCCCATCTATTTCCCATGAAGTGATGGGACCAGAGGCCATGATCTTCGTTTTCTGAATGTTGAGCTTTAAGCCAACTTTTTCACTCTCCTCTTCTACTTTTTTCAAGAGGCTTTTGAGTTCCTCTTCAGTTTCTGCCATAACGGTGGTGTCATCTACATATCTGAGGTTATTGATATTTCTCCCGGCATCTTGATTCCAGCTTGTGCTTCTTCCAGCCCAGCGTTTCTCATGATCTACTCTACACATAAGTTAAATAACCAGGGTGACAATACACAGCCTTGACGTACTCCTTTTCCTATTTGGGACCAGTCGGTTTTTCCATGTCCAGTTCTAACTGTTGCTTCCTGATCTTCATATAGGTTTCTCAAGAGGCTGGTCAGGTGGTCTGGTATTCCAATCTCTTTCAGAGTTTTCCACAGTGTATTGTGATCAACACAGTCAAAGGCTTTGGCATAGTCAATAAAA
Organism: Capra hircus; assembly: GCF_001704415.2. Classification (NCBI taxonomy): domain Eukaryota; kingdom Metazoa; phylum Chordata; class Mammalia; order Artiodactyla; family Bovidae; genus Capra; species Capra hircus. The sequence continues at coordinate 15,616,135 of NC_030831.1, read as the reverse complement.
CAGAAATAGATGTTTTTCTGGAACTCTCTTGCTTTTTCCATGATCCAGCAGATGTTGGCAATTTGATCTCTGGTTCCTCTGCCTTTTCTAAAACCAGCATGAACATCTGGAAGTTCATGGTTCACGTATTGCTAAAGCCTAGCTTGAAGAATTTTGAGCATTACTTTAATAGCATGTGAGATGAGTGCAATTGTGCAGTAGTTTGAGCATTCTTTGTCATTGCCTTTCTTTGAAATTGGAATGAAAATTGACCCTTTCCAGTCCTGTGGCCACTGCTGAGTTTTCCAAATTTGCTGGCATATTGAGCGCAGCACTTTCACAGCATCATCTTCCAGGATTTGAAATAGCTCAACTGGAATTCCATCACCTCCACTAGGTTGGTCCGTAGTGATGTTTTCTAAGGCCCACTTGACTTCACATTCCAGGGTGTCTGGCTCTAGGTGAGTGATCACACCATCATGATTATCTGGGTCGTGAAGATCTCTTTTGTACAGATCTTCTGTGTATTCTTGCCACCTCTTCTTAATATCTTCTGCTTCTGTTAGGTCCATACCATTTCTGTCCTTTATCGAGCCCATCTTTGCATGAAATTTTCCCTTTGTAGCTCTAATTTTCTTGAAGAGATCTCTAGTCTTTCCCATTCTGTTATTTTCCTCTATTTCTTTGTGTTGGTCACTGAAGAAGGCTTTCTTATTCTTCTTGCTATGCTTTGAAACTCTGCTTTCAGATGCTTATATCTTTCCTTATCTCCTTTGCTTTTCGCTTCTCTTCTTTTCACAGCTATTTGTAAGGCATCCTCAGACAGCCATTTTGCTTTTTTGCATTTCTTTTCCATGGGAATGGTCTTGATCCCTGTCTCCTGTACAATGTCATGAACCTCAGTCCATAGTTCATCAGGCACTCTATCTATCAGATCTAGTCCCTTAAATGTGTTTCTCACTTCCACTGTATAATCATAAGAGAAAGAATTGTGGTGATCAGCATCAACAAAATGCCATTGGTAAACTCATAAGGGATTTAAACCTGAGTTAAGCTGATCACGTTTGGAGAAGATAATGGCAACTGACTCTAGTATTCTTGCCTGGAGAATCCCATGGACACAGGAACTTTTCTGGCTACAGTCCATGGGGTCACAAGAGTTGGACAGAACTGAGTGACTATGACTACTGAGTATACCTGAATTGTCTAGTGGTTTTCCCTACTTTCTTCCATTTAAGAAAAGCCTTGAGGGGCTACCCCACATCCGAAGTCAAGTGTGGCAGCCGAGAAGAGCAACCCCACGTCCAAGGAGTGGTGGCTGCATGGACGCAGGAGGGCCTAGAGGAGTTACTCCATATTCAAGGTCAGGAGAGGCGGCAGTGAGGAGATACTACTCATCCAAGGTAAGGAGCAGTGGCTGTGCTTTGCTGGAGCACCCATGAAGAGATACTCACGTCCAAGGTAAGAGAAACCCAAGTAAGATGGTAGGTGTTGCAAGAGGGCATCAGAAAGCAGACACATTGAAACCATACTCACAGAAAACTAGTCGATCTAATCACACTAGGACCACAGCCTTGTCTAACTCAATGAAACCAAGCCATGCCAGTGGGGCCACCCAAGACGGGTGGGTCATGGTGGAGAGTTCTGACAGAATGTGGTCCACTGGAGAAGGGAATGGCAAACCAGTATTCTTGCCTTGAGAACCCCATGAACAGTATGAAAAGGCAAAATGATAGGATAGTGAAAGAGGAACTCCCCAGGTCACTAGGTGCCTAATATGCTACTGGAGATCAGTGGAGAAATAACTCCAGAAATAATGAAGGGATGGAGCCAAATCAAAAAACAATACCCAGCTGTGGATGCGACTGGTGATAGGAGCAAGGTCTGATGCTGTAAAGACCAATATTGCCTAGGAACCTGAAATGTTAGGTCCATGAATCAAGGCAAATTGGAAGTGGTCAAACAAGAGGTGGCAAGGGTGAACGTCGACATTCTAGGTATCAGCGAACTAAGATGGACTGGAATGGGTGAATTTAATTCAGATGACCATTATATCTAATTACTGCGGGCAGGAATCCCTTAGAAGAAATGGAGTAGCCATCATGGTCAACAAAAGAGTCTGAAATGCAGTACTTGGATGCAATCTCAAAAACGACAGAATGTTATCTGTTCGTTTTCAAGGCAAACCATTCAATATCATAGTAATCCAAGTCTATGCCCCAACCAGTAATGCTGAAGAAGCTGAAGGCGAACGGTTCTATGAAGACCTACAAGACCTTTTAGAATTAACACCTAAAAAAGATATCCTTTTCATTATAGGGGACTGGAATGCAAAAGTAGGAAGTCAAGAAACACCAGGAGTAACAGGCAAATTTGGCCTTGGAATATGGAATGAAGCAGGGCAAAGGCTAATAGAGTTTTGCCAAGAGAACTCACTGGTCATAGCAAACACCCTCTTCCAACAACATAAGAGAAGACTCTACACATGGACATCACCAGATAGTCAACACCAAAATCAGATTGATTATATTCTTTGCAGCCAAAGATGGAGAAGCTCTATACAGTCAGCAAAAACAAGACCGGGAGCTGACTGTGGATCAGATCACAAACTCCTTTTTGCCAAATTGAGACTTAAATTGAAGAAAATAGGGAAAACCATTAGACCATTCAGGTATTTATATGCTGCAGTTTCTTTATACATTCACCTGGAAAGAGACATCTAGTTTGCTTCCGTGTTCTATCTATTGTAAATAGTACTGCAATGAACACTAGGTTACGTGCGGTTTTGTTTTTTTTTGTTGTTTTTTTTTTTCAATTTTGGTTTCCTCAGGGTATATGCCTAGGAGTGGAATTGCTGGGTCATACGGTGGTTTAATCCAAGTTTTTAAAGGTATCTCCATACCATCTTCCATAGTGGCTGAATCAATTTACATCCCCATCAGTAATGCAAGAGGGTTTCCTTTTATTCACAGCCTCTCCAGCATTTATTGTTTGTAGACTTTTGGATGATGGTCATTCTGACTGGTGTAAGGTGATAACTCACTGAAGTGTTGATTTTCATTTCTCTGATAATGAGCATCTTTTCATGTGATTGTAGCTGTCTGTATGTCTTCTTTGGAGAAATGTCTGTTTAGGTCTTTTCCCACTTTTGGATTGCATTATTTGTTTTTCTAGTATTGAGTTTTATGAGCTGCTTGCATATTTTAGAAATTAATTCTTTCATTGGCTGACATTTTTATCATTACAAAATGTTTCTCTCTTTCCTTGAAGTCTAATATATCTAAGGATAATATAGTCACTCCAACTTTCCTTTAGTTAATGATTTAATGATAGATCTTTTACTTTCAGTCTTCATATATAGATGGTTCCCAGTTTATGATGATTTATCCTGGGCAGTTTTTCAAGTTTACCCTATGAACCACATTTCAAATTTTGTACTTTGATTTCTTCCTGGGCTTGTGATATGTGGTATGATACTCTCTCCAAAAGATAGACAGTGGCATCAAGCCTCAGCTCCCAGGTAGTGACACTATCATGAGGGTAAACAACCAACACACTTACAAGCAGTCTGTACTCGTACACCAGTCTTTTTTTTTTTCTTTTTTCACTTTCAATACAGTATTCAATAAATCACATGAAGTATTCAAAACTTTAGTTTAAAATAGGCTTTGACTTACATGCTTTTGACTATCACAGGCTATCATGGAAACAGTGACAGACTTTTTTTTCTTGGGCTCCTGAAGATGGTGCAGAAGCCACAAAATTAAAAGACACTTGCTCCTTGGAAGAAAAGCTATGACAAAACTAAATAGCATATTAAAAAGTAGAGATATTACTATGCCAACAAAGGTCCATCTAGTCAAAGCTATGATTTTTCCAGTAGTCATGTATGGATGTGAGAGTTGGACAGTAAGGAAAGCTGAGCACTGAAGAATTGATGCTTTTGAACTGTGGTGTTGGAGAAGACTCTTGAGATTCCCTTGGACTGCAAGGGTTCCAGCCAAAGGAAATCAGTCCTGAATATTCATTGGAAAGACTGATGATGAAGCATTGAAGTGACTCATTTGAAATGACCCTGATGCTGCAAAAGATTGAAGGCGGGAGGACAAGGGGACAACAGAGGATGAGGTGGTTGAATGGCATCACCTACTCAATGGACATAAGTTTGAGTAAATTCTGGGAGTTGACATTGGACAGGGAGGCCTTGTGTGCTGCAGTCCATGGGGTCACAAAGAATCAGACACGACTGAGCAAGTGAAGTGAAATGAACTGATCCTTGCCTTGGTTTCCTTGCTTCAAGAACATTTTAAGCAATTTGAAAAGGCAAAAAGATAAAACACTTTAAAATGAAACACCCAGATCAGTAAGAGTCTAATATGCTACTGTGGAAGAGCATAAAAATAGCTCCAGAAGGAATGGAGTAGCCCACCAGGCTGTTCTTTCCTTGGAATCTCCAGAAAAGATTACTGGAGTGGGCTCCTGTTCCCTTTTCCAGGGAGTCTTCCTGACCTATGCATCAAACACAGGTCTTCCACATTGCAGGAAGATTCTTTACCATCTGAGCCACCAGGAAGCCTGAAAGAATGAAGAGGCTGGGCCAAAGCAGAAACTATGTTCATTTCTGGATATGGGTGATGGTGAAAAAAAGTCTGATGCCATAACCTATAATGATAGGTCCATGAATCAGGTAAATTTGGATGTGATCAAATAGGAGAATGCAAGAGTGAACATCAGCATTTTAGGAATCAATGAACTAAAGTGGATAGAAATGGGTGAATTTAACACAGATGACCATTATATCGACTACTGTGGGCAAGAATCCCTTAGAAGAAATGGAGGAGTCACTAAAGGAGCCTGAAATGGAGTACTTGGTTTCAATCTCAAAAATGACAGAATGATCTCCATTCTTTTCCAAGGCAAACTATTCAAAATCATGGTAATCCAAGTCTATGCTCCAACCACAAATGCTGAAGAGAACAAAGTTGAACAGTTTTATGAAGACCTACAAGACCTTCTAGAACTAACATCAAAAAAAAAAAAAAAATATATATATATATATATCCTTTTCATCATAGGAATGCAAAAATAGGAAGTCAAGAGATACCTGTATGAACAGGCAAGTTTTGGCCTTAGAATACAAAATGAAGCAGGACAAAGACTAACAGAGTTTTGCCAAGAGAACACACTGGTCATAGCAAATACTGTCTTCCAACAACACAAGAGAGGACTCTACACATGGACATCACCATATGGTCAATACTGAAATAAGATTGACTATATTTTTTGCAGTTGAAGACGAAGAAGCTCTATACAATCAGTGAAAACAAGGCTTGGAGCTGACTGTGGCTCATATCATAAGCTCCTTATTGCAAATTTTAGGCTTAAATTGGAGAAAGTAGGGAAAATCAGTAGACCATTTAGGAGTAGGAGCGTTAGTCACTCAGTTGTGTCTGACTCTGCAATCCCAGGGACTTTAGCCTGCCAGATCTTCTGTTCATGGAATTCTCCAAAAAAGAATACTGGCATGGGTTGCCATCCCTACTTCAGGGGATCTTCCCAACCCAGGGGTTGAACACAGGACTTACCAAGTGCAGGCAGATTCTTTACTGTCTGTGCACAAGGGAAGCATTTAAGTATGCTTAAATCCATTATGATTATAAAGAAAAGGTGACAGATTCAAGGGATTTGATCTCTTAGACAGAGTGCCTGATGAACTATAGATGGAGGTTCATAATATTGTACAAGAGGTGGTGAACAAAACCATCCTAAAAAAAAAACAAACAAAAAAAAAAGGTTGTCTGAGGAGGCCTTACATAGAGCTGAGAATAGAAGAAAAGTGAAAAGCAAAGGAGAAAAGGAAAGATATACCCAACTGAATGCAGAGTTCCAGAGAATAACAAGGAGCAAAAAGAAAGTTTTCTTAAGTGAGTAATTCAAAGAAATGGAGAAAAACAATGAGAAAGGCTAAAGATGTCTTTAAGAAAATTGGAGATACCAGGGGAGCATCTCATGGAAAGATGGACTCTATAAAGGACAAAAACGGCAAGGACCTAACAGAAGAAGAAGAGATTAAGAAGAGGTGGCAAGAATACAATGGAAGAACTAGACAAAAAAGATCTTAATTGCTCAGATAACCACAGTGATGTGGTCACTCACCTAGAGCCAAATATCTTGGAGTGTGAAATCAAGTGGGCCTTAGGTAGCATTACTATGAAAGAAACTAGTGGAGGTGATGAAATTCCAGCTGAGATATTTCAAATCCTAAAAGATGATGCCATTAAAGTCCTGCACTTAATATGCCAGCAAATTTGGAAAATTAAACAATGTCCACAGGGCTGGAAAAGGTCAGTTTTCATTCCAATTCCAAAGAAAGGAAATGCCAAACAATGCTCAAACTACTGCACGTGTGCTCATTTCATATGCTAGAAAGGTAATGTTCAAAATCCTTCCATCAAGTCTTCAAGCTAGATTTAGAAAAGGCAGCGGAACCAGAGATCAAATTGTCACCATCTGTTGGATCATAGAAAAAGCTAGGGAATTCCAGAAAAACATCTACTTCTACTTTATTGACTATGTTAAACCTTTGACCATGTGGATCACAACAAACTATGGAAAATTTTTAAAGAGATGGGAATAACAGACCACCTTACCTGTCTCCTAAGAAACTTGTATGCACATTAAGAAACAACAGTTAGAACTGGACATAGAATAATGAACTGGTTCAAAAAGGGAAGGGAGTATGTCAAGGCTGTATATTTTCACCATGCTTACTTAACGTATGTACAGAGTACATCATGCGAATATCGGGCTGGATGAAACACAAGCTAGAATCAAGATTTCTGGGAGAAAGAACAACATCATATATGCAGATGATACCACTCCAAGAACAGAAAGGGAAGAGAAACTGAAAAGCCTCTTGATGAAGGTAAAGGAGAAGAGTGAAAAAGCTGGCTTAAAACTCAGCATTCAATAAACTAAGACCATGGTATGCAGTCCCATCATTTCATGGCCAATAGATGGGGAAAAAGTAGAAACAGTGGCAGAATTTATTTTCCTGGTCTCCAAAATCACTGTGGATAGTGACTGTAACCATGAAATTAAAAAAGAAAGATACTTTTTTCTTGAAAGAAAAGCTATGACAAACCTAGACAGTGTATTAAACAGCTGAGATATCACTTTGTCAACAAAAGTCCATAGAGTGAAAGCTATTATTTTTCCATGAGTTATCTACAGACGTGAGAGTTGGACCATAAAGAAAGCTGAGTGCTGAAACACTGATGCTTTCAGATTGTGGTGCTAGAGAAGATTCTTGAGAGTCACTTGGACACCAAGGAAATTAAACCAGTCAATCATAAAGGAAATTAGCTCTGAATATTCATTGGAAGGACTGATGCTGAAGCTGAAGCTCCAATACTTTGGCCACCTGATGCAAAGAACTGACTCATTGGAAAAGACCCCAATGCTGGGACAAATTGAGGGCAGGAGAAGATGGGGATGACAGAGGATGGGATGGTTGGAGGGCACAATCAACTCAATGGATATGAGTTTGACCAAACTCTGGGAGATAGTGAAGAACAGGAAATCATGGCAGTCTGCCATCCATGGGATCACAAAGCATCAGACATGACTTAGGTATTCAACAATAACAATGTTTTATAGATAGATAGATAGATAGATAGATATAGATATATGAAATAGACTCAGTTTCCTCCTTTACATGTTATCACTGAGAGGATATGTGAGTTATTTGTTCATTCTACAGATGCATCTTATGTGGCCATTGACCAAGTACTGAAGATAGATTGATGAAAGAAAAAGAGAATATTCCCTGACCTTATGGAACTTACAGATAATGTCTAAATGAATGAGTCAAGAATAAAAATATTATTTCATAGAGTGAGTTTTCTGTAAAGAAAAGTAAAGCGAGATAAGCATGTCTCTATATACAGAGAAATGAGGAAACTATTTAAATGTGATGCAACATAAGGCTTAGCTAAGAAGGTAATACTGAGCAAAGACCTTTTGAAATAAACCAAGAAAAGGAGAACTATACAGAGAAATTAGGGAGGGAACAACAGAGACTGTAATGGACCAGAGTTCAGACTCTGTTAATTTTAGGAAAGATTAGAGCATTCTGACAGTGCTAGCAGGAGGAGAGTCTGGAGACCTTTCTTCCTGTGAGCCTTGGTTCTCAGTAGAGATGAAAAGAAGAATTTAAGGTCTTAAGAAAGTTTATTAATAATAAGGAAAGAAAGAACATGTTCTAGAATCAGACACAATTGAGCAAGTGAGTACACACAAAGAAAGAACAGAATGAACACTTCAAGAGAGTGGAGGACTATGCCAAGAGAGACAAATGACCCTGGAGGGCTGGGGTAGCGTTTTTAAGGCAGAATCATTTGCATAGACCAGGGGAGACCATTGATTGACATAATTGATTGACAGTTGCATGTTACATAACAAGATGCTCTACTGCACATGTCCTTCCCATAATCCAGTCTATTATAATTAGATGAATGTATTCACAGATATTTATAAACAGTTAATGAGTCTAACAGCCACCAAAGGTTACTTTAGTACCGGATGGTATGAAGTGTACACATGTGCTAGAGTAGAGGAAGTCCCCCTAGTTGGCCAGTGGGGGATTTTTATGGTGCCCTGACTCTTTTGGGGGTTCTGGTGGGGGCATATTTGTGGCAGGGCTGGTAAATCACTTGGTGAGATTAGGCAGCCATTGGTTGTTTACTGAAGGGGGCTCCTATGTTGCTTTCAGCTAACTTCCTGCTTACCAACAGGAAAGAAATGAAAGGAGAGGAAAGTGGTAGAAGCTCTAGCAATGGACTAGGTCTTGGTGACTACAGTGAGGATTTGGGATTGTATTCTGATTGTGATGGAAAACAACTGGAGATTATCAGCAAGGGAATGACATTATCAAAATGTTTTACAAAGGATCACCCTGACTGAGGGATGGGGAAAAAAAAAACAAACAAAAAACAAGAAGGCTATGAGGGAGGATTCTGATTACAATCAATGAGACCAAATATTAGGGTAATATTGAATTCTAGGGAATATTGTTGGTATTTTAAACTAGGGGGGAAGAAGTAAAAGTAAGTATATGTGAACAGAGCTGTCATGAATCTTCAAGATGTAGCTGAGAGGATTTGCTGACCTTTAGAAGCATTCTGCAAGAGAAAGAAGAGCTGAGAAAGTCCCTTAGATTGTTGACTTGCACACTCCAGAAAAAACTAATTTTGAAATGATGCAATCAATGATAAATTACAGCACCATTAATTGCTATTACATAAAACCAGCAACTACCCAACTCTTAACTGTAAGAATAAGGAGCAATGAAAAATAAAAAACAATCAAACCTTGTGGTCTGATAACAAGCAGTCTCCAATTTGAGAGGATATTAGTGTTTATTTTGTGAGCCTTGCCTACTGTGTTGAATGTTACATATGTTGGATTATGCAAGATATATTAGATAGATGAAGTATAACCTAGTTACAAATCTTGTTCTTAGGTAAAATTGATATAATTTCCTTTTCATATATACCAACTCTCATTTTTCAATGAATTGATGCCTATTTGTATTTGGCAATCTGTCAGGTGGTATTTTCCTTCAGGAAACCATCTCAGATATGTATTGACAAGATATTTATGTATGCTTACAAAATCACTGCAGATGGTGATTGCAGTCATGAAATTAAAAGATGCTTACTCCTTGGAAGGAAAGTTATGAGCAATCTAGATAGCATATTCAAAAGCAGAGACATTACTTTGCCAACTAAGGTCTGTCTAGTCAAGGCTATGGTTTTTCCAGTAGTCATGTAGGGATGTGAGAGTTGGACTGTGAAGAAAGCTGATGTCAAAGAATTGATGCTTTTGAACTGTGGTTTTGGAGAAGACTCTTGAGAGTCCCTTAGACTGCAAGGAGATCCAACCAGTCCATTCTAAAGGAGATCAGTCCTGGGTGTTCTTTGGAAGGAATGATGCTAAAGCTGAAACTCCAGTACTTTGGCCACCTCATGCGAAGGGTTGGCTCATTGGAAAAGACTCTGATGCTGGGAGGGATTGAGGGCAGGAGGAGAAGGGGACGACAGAGGATGAGATGGCTGGATGTCATCACTGACTCAATGGACGTGAGTTTTAGTGAACTCCAGGAGTTGGTAATGGACTGGTGTGCTGCAACTCATGGGGTCGCAAAGAGTCGGACACGTCTGAGTGACTGAACTGAACTGAACAGAAACAGCTATATCTATATGTATGTCTATGTCTTTGTCTATATCTATCAATATCATATATACATTCTGGAGTGCCTCTGATTTAAGTAGATTAAAATATTGTAATAATATTGTGATACACTATAGGTCCTTGTAGATTATTCATTTTAAATGTGTGTGTGTGTACATGTTTATCTTAAATTCTCAACTATCCTTTTCCTCATCCTTTCCACCAGCAACTGCAAGTTTTTCTCTAAGTCTGTGAGTCTGAAAGAGACTGCTTTAATAGTCAATGATTTTTAATGATGGGATGAAGAAATGCAATTTGTCAATCTTGGAATCTCTTATTTTTCATTACATTGTTTTAAATTAGTGTTATTTTATGTTCTTTAATTAGTTTACAGAATAGTGTGAACATCCCACACTGTGTCATATAAATGTGAACATTTATTATTTATAATTTTCACAAGTGAAATGAATTTTAGCTCACCTAAATTAAAAAAAAATATCCTAACTAAGGTATTAAATGTATTTAAAATATTTGGTCTCAGACATATTGTATTGCTTTTATCAAATGTTATGTAAATGTTAGATCTTTAATATAAGGACTGAGCTAGAAAAAACTTTATCTTAGCCTCTAACTGCATTTGAGGCACATATTAGAAATGCAAAATGTGTCTAGCTGGATTATATATATATATATATATATTATTATATATATATATATATATTTTGTTCCCAGATATGGAAACTGAGGCCCGATGAGGTAGTTGCCTTGTCCAAATTTATGTAACAACTCAATGGCCAAGTAAAATTAGGTAAAATCCCAGTCTTTTGAGTCTAACTAAAGTGATCATTTAAAAGTATCATTTCATATTAATGAATAAACAACAAATCCCAAATATTTTTCTCCAACCAATATCTTACATTTTTATTGATTAAAAATGGAATAACAAAAATAAAAGCAAGAAGAATAGGTATTGATACCTGCAGGGAAGGTTACTGATTTTAATCAGTTTTTGGAGACATTTAAGTAATTATCTTCCCAAAGGCAAAGGAATAGATTAACAAAAAAAAAGCCATTCCCTTTAAAGCTTGTAGATTCCTAACATCAATTTTTCTACCATTGTTCCATTTGGTTGATTAATGCATCTTGCATTGTAGAGACCTTCTAGAGATAAGAGACAGCACCTATTTAATTTGCTAATACTTGTTGGGTAACTACAAACTGTTTTTACTAGTATCTGTTTCATGTACTGTAAAAAAGACTTGATTATGTCTTCTAAAAACCATTCAATATCACAGTTATCCAAGTCTATGCCCCAACCAGTAATGCTGAAGAAGCTGAAGGTGAACGGTTCTATGAAGACCTACAAGACCTTTTAGAACTAACACCCAAAAACTATGTCCTTTTCATTGTAGGCAACTAGAATGCAAAAGTAGGAAATCAAGAAACACCTGGAGTAACAGGCAAATTTGGCCTTCGAATGTGGAATGAAGCAGGGCAAAGACTAGTAGAGTTTTGCCAAGAAAATGCTCTGGTCATAGCAAACACCCTCTTCCAACAACACAAGAGAAGATCTACACATGAACATCACCAGATGGTCAACAGTGAAGTCAGATTGATTGTATTCTTTGAAGTCAAAGGTGGAGAAGCTCTTATACAGTCAACAAAAACAGGACCAGGAGCTGACTGTGGCTCAGATCATGAACTCCTTATTACCAAATTCAGACTCAAATTAAAGAAAGTAGGGAAAACCGCTAGACCATTCACGTATGACCTAAATCAAATCCCTTATGATTATAGAGTGGAAGTGAGAAAGAGATTTAAGGGCCTACTAGATCTGATGGATAGAGTGCCTGATGAACTATGGAATGAGGTTCATGACATTGGACAGGAGACAGGGATCAAGACCATCCCCATGGAAAAGAAATGCAAAAAAGCAAAATGGCTGTCTGGGGAGGCCTTACAAATAGCTGTGAAAAGAAGAGAGGTGAAAAGAAAAGGAGATAAGGAAAGATATAAGCATCTGAATGCAGAGTTCCAAAGAATAGCAAGAAGAGATAAGAAAGCCTTCTTCAGTGATCAATGCAAAGAAATAGAGGAAAACAACAGAATGGGAATGACTAGAGATCTCTTCAAGAAAATTAGAGATACCAAGGGAATATTTCATGCAAAGATGGGCTCGATAAAGGGCAGAAATGGTATGGACCTAACAGAAGCAGAAGATATTAAGAAGAGGTGGCAAGAATACACAGAAGAACTGTACAAAAAAGATCTTCATGACCCAGATAATCACGATTTTGTGATCACTCATCTAGAGCCAGACATCCTGGAATGTGAAGTCAAGTGGGCCTTAGAAAGCATCACTATGGACAAAGCTAGTGGAGGTGATGGAATTCCAGTTGACCTATTTCAAATCCTGAAAGACGATGCTTTGAAAGTGCTGCACTTAATATGCCAGCACATTTGGAAAACTCAGCAGTGGCCACAGGACTGGAAAAAGTCAGTTTTCATTCCAGTTCCAAAGAAAGGCAATGCCAAAGAATGCTCAAACTACTGCACAATTTCACTCATCTCACACGCTAGTAAAGTAATGCACAAATTTCTCCAAGCCAGGCTTCAGCAATACGTGAACCGTGAACTTCCTGATGTTGAAGCTGGTTTTCGAAAAAACCAGAGATCAAATTGCCAACATCTGCTGGATCATGGAAAAAGCAAGAGAGTTCCAGAAAACCATCTATTTCTGTTTTATTGACTATGCCAAAGCCTTTGACTGTGTGGATCACAATAAACTGAAAAATTCTGAAAGAGATGGGAATACCAGACCACCTGAACTGCCTCCTGAGAAATCTGTATGCATGTCAGGAAGCAACAGTTAGAACTGGACATGGAACAACAGACTGGTTCCAAGTAGGAAAAGGAGTATGTCAAGGCTGCATATTGTCACCCTGCTTATTTAACTTCTATGCAGAGTACATCATGAGAAACCTGGACTGGAAGAAACACAAGCTGGAATCAAGATTGCTGGGAGAAATATCAATAACCTCAGATATGCAGATGACACCACCCTTATGGTAGAAAGTGAAGAGGAGCTAAAAAGCCTCTTGATGAAAGTGAAAGAGGAGAGTGAAAAAGTTGGCTTAAAGTTCAACATTCAAAAAACTAAGATCATGGCATCTGGTCCCATCACTTCATGGGAAATCGATGGGGAAACAGTGGAAACAGTGTCAGTCTTTATTTTTTGGGACTCCAAAATCATTGCAGATGGTGATTTTAGCCATGAAATTAAAAGACACTTACTCCTTGGAAGAAACGTTATGACCAACCTATATAAGTATATTCAAAAGCAGAGACATTACTTTGCTGACTAAGGTCTGTCTAGTCAAGGCTACAGTTTTCCCCGTGGTCATGTATGGATGTGAGAGTTGGATTGTGAAGAAGCCAGAGCTCTGAAGAATTGATGCATTTGAACTGCGGTGTTGGAGAAGACTCTTGAGATTCCCTTGGACTACAAGGAGATCCAACCAATCCATTCTGAAGGAGATCAGCCCTGGGATTTCTTTGGAAGTAATGACGTCAAAACTGAAACTCCAGAGGATGAGATGGCTGGATGGCATCACTGACTTGGTGGGCATGAGTCTGGGTGAACTCCGGGAGGTGGTAATGGACAGGGAGGCCTGGCGTGCTTCAATTCATGGGGTTGCAAAGAGTCGGACACAACTGAGCGACTGAACTGAACTGAAAGACTTTTGATCTTGTTGGGGTATACAATGTGACTAAGAGATAACAACCAAAAAGAAAAAAAAAAAAAAAAAAACCCTAGAAGGAAGTATATGTGCAATGACTAGATTATTGTGTAGGTATATTAAATGGCAAAATATTTCAGAAAATGGGTTGATTCACAGGAGTAGTGGCTTCCCAAATGGTGCTAGTGGTAAAGAACTTGCTTGCAATGTAGGAGACATAAGAGATGCAGGTTGGTTCCCTGAGTCAGGAAGATCCCCTGGAGGTGGAAACGGCAACCCACTCTGGTGTTCTTGCCTGGGAAATCCCATGGACAGAGGAGGCTTATTTACTGGCTACAGTATGTGTGCGTGGATGGTTGGGTGGGTGGGTTAGTCACTCAGTCCTGTCTGATTCTTTGCGACTCCATGAACTGTAGACTGTCAGGCTCCTCTATCCATGGGATTCTCCAGGCAAGAATACTGGAGTGGACTGCCATTCCCTTCTCCAGAAAAGAGACAGGGTCTGGCTATGTTGCCCAGGCTGGAGTACCTTGGCTATTCACAGGCACAATCCCACTACTGATCAGCATGGGAGTTTTGACCTGCTCCGTTTCCAACCTCGTCTGGTTCACCCCTCCTTAGGCAACCTGGTGGTCCCCCACTCCAGGGAGGTCACCATATTGATGCCAAAGTTATTGCGGACACCCGATCAGCATAGAGCACTGCAGCCTAGAACTCCTGAGCTCAAGCGATCCTCCAGTCTCAGCCTCCCGAGTAGCTGGGACTACAGGCACAAGCCACCATGAACAGTATGTGGGAGTGGCGAAAAAATAACTGAAGCTACTTCACAGGCACACATGCACATGAGAGTAGATCAAGTTAGATGGGATTAATGAACAAAAGCTTATTTCAGTGGTCTTTGAAGCAGCATAGGTTGGATTTGTTCTGACAGGAAAAGAGATTCATCAGAATGAGGTAGTCAGCATAGGAAAACATTAGAATTAATATGATACGTGCAGGAAACAAAACCAATCTACTTGTAAATTTTACTTACGGATACATGTTGAAACACAAATAGGATTTTTATATAGGCATCATCAGTTCAGTTCAGTTCAGTTCAGTCGCTCAGTCGTGTCCGACTCTTTGCGACCCCATGAATCACAGCATTCCAGGCCTCCCTGTCCATCATCAACTCTCGGAGTTCACTCAGACTCAGGTCCATCGAGTCAGTGATGCCATCCCGTCATCTCATCCTCTGTCGTCATAGGATCACAAGAAACTAAAATCCATTTAAATGTGCTTAACAAAATAGGATTTTTTTTAAAGAAAAGAGGACATTGTTGCAGAAACCAAGAAAAACTTGTGCTGATGGACTCTGAATGTGAAACTCTGCAAATAGAAACTCCATGAAAGTTTGATCATGGTTCCAGATATGATGATAATAATGTTGGTGATGTTACTAATGATAAATGTGATGATGATAAATATTTATTGAATGTTTTTATTTACTGGCTCTTTATTAAGTAATTTACAAACAGTTTATTCACTTAAACTCTTAAACAACTCTCTCAATGTAGAAAATTTTATTCATATAGATCCATCTAATATCCACTTGGTATTGTATATGTTACACCTCTCATATGTATTAATTCTATATCAAAAGCAGCACCAAATTTTTTTTAACTTGTCATTTGTATTTTATAAAAATATTAATTTTACTTTTATATATTTCATTTATTTGTTTGCTTATGTATTTATAAACTCCACTTTATTGTTTCTTTATTATCAACTTAAATTCTGGTATAATTTCCCTTCAGCCTGAAGAATATCTTTTAGCATTTCTTCTGGCATAGTCCACTGTCACCAAATAATCTTAGCTTTATTTATTTTTAACATGAAAATATATTAATTTGTTCTATTCTTGAAAGGTATTTTCTCTGGATATAGAATTCATGATTAGCAACTTCTTTTTCTTTCAGAATTTTAAGATTACTATTTCACTGTCTTTCTTGTCTCCATAGTTTCTGAAGAGAAATCTGTAGTCATTGGAATTAATTTTCCTTACTTGAGGTAATATGCCATCTTCTTTCCATTCATTTCAAAAATTTTTGTTAGTCATTGGCTCTCAATTATTTGACTATTTTGTGCCTCAGTTCAGTTCAGTTCAGTTCAGTCGCTCAGTCGTGTCCGACTCTTTGCGACCCCATGAATCACAGCACGCCAGGCCTCCCTGTCCATCACCAACTCCCAGAGTTCACTCAGATTCACGTCCATCAAGTCAGTGATGCCATCCAGCCATCTTATTTTGTGCCTAGTCATCACTTTATATTTACTTATCCTTTTTTAATCCCACTGCATTTTTTAGTCTAGAAATTTAAATTTATTACAAAATTTAAGAAGTTTTTAGCAAATATTTTAAGCATTTCTTTTGTTTCTATAATTCCAATTTCAATTATATGTGATATTTTTATATCATCTCATAAGTCCCTGTGGGACTTATTCATTTTTTTTTTAGTTTTTTTTTCAATAATTTCCTTTAGTTTTAATCATTCTTTTCTCTAACTGCAGAGTCACCAACTTTTTCCTGCTCTCCATTGTGTAATTGAGCCTATAGAGGTAATTTTTAATTTTAATTATATTTTTCCTGGGATTTTTCTGTTTGATTCATTGCAAATTAATTTTCCTTCACCTCATTTAGTATTTATATCATAACTGATTTCTTGTCTAAAAATTCTATCATCATCTTACAGCTGTCTTCTGTTGACCAGTTTTCCTTTGTGAATGAATCATATTTTCTTGTTCCTTGTGTAATTTTAGATTTTATTCTGGATGTTATAACTATTGAATTATAGATATTGTATTCTGTTCTAATCAATAATTTTCAAGCTATTAATTTAGCTATAATATTAATATCTGCCTCACCTAGAGTGAACAACTCTAGTATAAGTTGGATTCTTTCTATTAGTTGAAAGTTGCTTCAGGTTTGCTTTGCTCATTCATGAAATAGGTATTATCTACATATCTGAACAGAATTTATATGCAGACTCTAAGGTTCTGGCTTTCTTTCTTCCTCTTTTAAAAATTCCCTCACTTTAAAATGTTCACAACTGTGTTTTCCCTGGCCCTGTCCTCTGGTTCTTTAGACAATAAAAATTAAGGTTTTCTATGAGAGTTCTGTCATTCTTGGCCATACAGCCCCATGCCTGATGTCTCTCGTAACACTGAAGCCATAGCAATGGGAAACTTATCCCATGCTGTCTGCATCCTCCAAGTTTAGATCACCGTGAAAATTAGTTTGGTTTGTTCATATTTCAGAGCCTTCAGGTAATTGTTTTTGCATGTTTTTCAAAGTTTATTGTTGGCATATATGGTCTCTTAAATACAGACACCAACATACTGAAAGCAGAACCTTATTTCTCTTATATTTGAATTATGTTTTTCTTATCTATTCCAAAATAGTAAGTGTATTTCCTCAGGTGCAGAAAAATGAAATAAAATTAAATAAACTTGCTTATCTAATATTTTTAAACTCTATTATTTACCCTCAGTATTTGGGTTTTAAAGCTCAACAGACATAAATTAACTCTGTTGGTCATTTATTTTTTTGATGTTTATGGTGGCTTGTCTTTCCTACAGTGATGGAAAATGATATTTTTTTTTAAAAGATGAAGGTTAATAGATGAAGGAAAACTGCATGAAAATAAATTATTTGCATTGAAAAACATATCTATTAAAATGTATCAAAATGTCTCCACTACACAGGTGAATATAGGATGAGATCAGAATTCAGTGGTGGTTATGGAAATGTAATAAGTAGAAAAAAGAACTTAGAAAAACAATAGAATGCAATTTTTCACAAAAATGTGTTGATGAATGCCGGGGGCCAGCATGAGGAACTCCGCCCATTGCAAAGGTCATGAGGAAGGAGGCTTGGCATACGCAAAGGCGAGATCAAGCCTCAGGAAACCCCTGTTCCCGAGCATCTACCCCAAAACCAGAGTCTGTTTTATGCTCTCACCTACACCTCTGACTATATGGGGGGCTCTCCCCCATAACCGTTTCTCTCGGAGAAGGAGTAAACGTGCAGCTCCAAGGCAATAAAAATTCCTGGGCATGACAAGAGTGTTTCAGCTTACGGACTCCTGTGAAGTTTATCTAGCCCACCTGTATAGGTTCGTCCGACCACATGTGATTGTTTACAGCCTCCCAACCTGAGAGTCACGAGATGTTTTAGACTTACTAAAGGCAAATTCTTTTGGGGAGTTGGAAATTATTAGTATAGTGGGTTGGCTTGGAATTATATTGGTGAAGGGTTTTTCATTTGTTGTGTCAATAATTGCTGCTAATTCCCTGCTCTGGGTGGGACAAGGATGTCTCAGGTCAAACCTCTCTGCTGACAGACTAGCTTGTGTGACAGGATTATCCATACTCCTGCCACTATGCACATGATTGTTTACTACCTCTCAACCATAAACAGCACAGAGAGTTTTGGAGTATTTTGAGAGTCTTAATTAGCATGGGGCTTTTTCTTCTTGTTGAGTCAATGATTGCCGCCAGGCCTGCATATCCTTAGACACCTGGGAATATATTAATCAATGTATTTGGAATATAGAAAAGGAAATATAGTAGTTTTTGATGTTAGCAATACTAGACTTTTTGAGTTAATGAATTTTCTCTTTTGTAATAGATCACTGTACTTTGTTATAAATCACTGTGTCCTTGCTGTGTGAAAATGTAACTTTATCACTATTTCAAGACTAAATAGATCTTAAGGGGAACATTGTTGAAAGGATTTTCATTTGTTGGGCTGATGTTTGCTGCTAAATCTCCATGTTACCTGCCCTTATAATGAATATAACTAACATATAGGAGAAAGAAATATTAACTTTTAAGTATATAGGAGAAATAAGTATTAACCTTTAAGATTAATCATGTTAACCTTGGGTTAAATAAATTCCTTTCTTGATTGTAACTCACTACACCCTCACCCTATAGGAATGTAACTTTATTTGGAGGGTGGTGTCTGGTTTAAGAAAAAACACCCTTGGGAAAAACAGTTTTTGGTTATCAGAAAGAAAGGATCATAAAATCCCTGAGACCATTTTATGTGAAGCACCTGATTTTGATAAAGTTCAGGACTGCTGACCCCCGCGTGACTCTGTATTTATCCCTATATGGAACAAAAGGAATATAAGCAAACTCAAAAATAAAGAAACGGGATCAGTTTCCGGAAAGACTGATTCCCCCATGTCGTTCTTTCTCGCTCCTCGTTTTTCTGGCTGAATTCCCATCTGGAGCATGGATGCTATTCCACGTAATCCAAGTCATTCAGCCTCTTTTCTCCACTAATCTTCCTACTACACTATCCGTTTCTAATCTCTCTATATATCTGTGATTATGTATTTTTCCAAGGACGCCGACTCCATCCCCACCTTCGAATCACCCTGCATCCACCGGGGCTGGACTCTGGCAGATGAAAAAGTGGAGCTCATAACTCTAAGGATTTGCTTCTGCTGCTGCTGCTGCTGCTGCTAATTTGCTTCAGTCGTGTCCGACTCTGTGCAACGCTATAGACAGCAGCCCACCAGGCTCCACCATCCCTGGGATTCTCCAGGCAAGAACACTGGAGTGGGTTGCCATTTCCTTCTCCAATGCGCAAAAGTGAAAAGTGAAAGTGAAGTCGCTCAGTCGTGTCTGACCCTCAGCAACCCCATGGACTGCAGCCTTCCAGGCTCCTCTGTCCATGGGATTTTCCAGGCAAGAGTACTGGAGTGGGGTGCCATTGCCTTCTCCGAAGGATTTGCTTCTAGGTAATGTAAAATAAAGCTAATATCCACAATGCTAGAAGATTTTGGGAGAAACAAATTGAAGAAAAAAAAATCTTGGCATTTTCTAATAACAAATTTCACCTAAGTTAGGGCATACAAGTAAATATAGTTTGTAGGCACATTAAGTAAAACAGAAGTATAAAGACTTTGGTTTGTGGTACTTAAAAGTGATTGCAATGAAAATAACACAATGTTGTTACCATCATGAGCAAATGAAAGACTAAATGGTAAGGTGGAAAGGTCACTGGCCTATGATTTGGATATTTTATGTTCTGTTAATTGTGTAGGTTGTGCTAATGGTAAGAAAGCTGCCTGCCAATGCAGGAGACAAGAGCCTCAGGTTCAATCCCTGGGTCAGGAAGATCCCCTGGGGGAGGGCGTGACAACCCACTCTAGTATTCTTGCCAAGAGAATCTAAATGGACAGAGGAGCCTAGTGTGCTAAGTCCATAGGGCTGCACACAGTTGGACATGACCAAAGTGCCTTAGCATGACAAATTGCTTCTGTAACGAGTTATGCGTGTTTACTCACAGTTGTCTTCATTCCCTTGGGCTGTGGTTTCTCCATCTGAAAAATTATAATGTTGGACTACATGCTTAAAAAGGGAGAAAATAAACTTTTGTGTTGCTGTTGCTCAGTTGCTAATCCATGTCAGATTCTTTACGACCGCATGGACTGCAACACACCAGGCTCCCCTGTCCTACACCACCTCCCAGAGCTTGCTAAAACTCATGTCCATTGAGTTGGTGTGCCATCCAACCATCTCATCCTCTGTCGTCCCCTTCTCCTGTCTTCAATCTTTCCAAGAATCAGGGTCTATTCCAACTCTTCACATCTGGTGGCCAAATTATTGGAGCTTCAGTGTCAAGACATCAGTCATTCCAATGAATATTCAGGATTGATTTCCTTTAAGATTGACTGGTTTGATCTCCTTGTAGTCCAAGGAACTCTCAAAAGTATTCTCCAACACCACAGTTTAAAATAATCAATTCTTCGGTGCTCAGCCTTCTTCATGGTCCAACTCTCATATCCATACATGACTACTGGAAAAACCATAGCTTTGACTAGATAGACTTTAGTCAGCAAAGTGATGTCTCTGATTTTTAATATGCTGTCTACATTTTTCATAGCTTTTCTTTCAAGGGGCAAGCATCTTTTAATTTCATGGCTTCAGTCACCATCTGCAGTGACTTTGGAGCCCAAGAAAATAAATTCTGTCACTGTTTCCATTGTTTCCCCATCTATTTGCCATGAAGTGTTGGGACCAGATGCCATTATCTTAGCAGTGCAGTTTAATAGATACTAGTTTGTATTCTGTTTCTCCTTTAGAGCCTCTTAATGAAGGTGGAAGACAAGAGAAACTTGTATCTAATGAACTACACTACTAGCTATTTTCTTTATATATTTTTAAAAGTGGATCTGGTATTTCTTAACTTCTTTTCCCTTAAAATAAAATATGTTTATAAAAAATATATTTTTCGTTTCATCTAAATAAGAAAATATTGATACCAACAATACAACAACTAATAAGGAAATTAGTCTCACAGAAGTGTATCTATTCTCATCACAATTTCCTGAATCCCTGCTTCCATCTAGTTTCACCTGTCCTGTACTCAAAACGTAGCCAATTTGAAAGAAATCATAGATATTAAGACAGAAATTTGGAAGAAAAAAGCTCAAATTCTAGAGCAAAAATTTATCTAACCTCTGTGGGATTAGAATCACCCCAATTTAATATGATCCACAAATTCATGCACTTCTGATTCATTAAAATATTAAATAATGCAGGATTTAACACTGTACTATATCAAATGTGTATATTACCATATGTCATTAGTCTCTTTTCTCAGTCAACTCTTGGCTAAAGTGACTTCTTAAAAATCCTGAATAGATTTAAACTAATTTGCAACCAAACTTTTATAAAATCCTATACCTAATGATAAATTAATAATCAAATACATTTTATGTAGTTTCTCTCTTTCATCAATTCTTTTCATGACTCTTTATCTGATACAATTTACAGTTAATATATTCATTCTTCCCCTGCTTATATAACATTATTCTTTCTACTTTCCTCTTCCACACTCTTTTTGCTCCATTTTGTTAAATTAAATTGATAGCAATTTCTTAACTTCTCAGTTCTCAGGTTTTGAATTCTTTGAAAATTATTTTTTAAGAAAAATTTTAATACTCTCCTAGTAGAGGAAAATTTGCAAAATTGATTTCAGTAAATGTATACAAACAGGTTGGTAGCCCTTCTCATTGTGAGGTTTCATTATGCATAGAATATTTTTTTTAATGTGATCCAAAGTTTACCATTTTTTAATATCCCTAGAAATCTTTAAATAACACCTTGATTTATTATTATTATTAACTAACAGGTGGATCTCCTTAATATGGTTCATCGTCCTACTTATTCTCTCAATTAAATAATTCTTAACAGGATAATAGAAATATTTGTTCTGATGTCCAGGCCTGATAAGTACGCCTGATAATTTCTATATAAGTTTTAAGCTGCTGCTGCTGCTAAGTCACTTCAGTTGTGTCTGACTCTGTGCGACCCCATAGACAGCAGCCCACCAGGCTCCGCCATCCCTGGGATTCTCCAGGCAAGAACACTGGAGTGGGTTGCCATTTCCTTCTCCAATGCATGAAAGTGAAAAGTGAAAGTGAACTCACTGAGTCGTGTCCAACTCTCAGTGACCCCATCGACTGCAGCCTACCAGGTCCTCTATCCATGGGATTTTCCAGGCAAGAGTACTGGAGTGGGGTGCCATAAGCTACATATGTGTTATTAGAAGTAAAAGAGAATTTGCTATTTTCTCTGTGGATCTGTCTACTCCATCACTCTGTGCTCTATTGCTTCCCCCTCCACCCCCCTGGTGGGTCAGAGGTTAATGCATCTGCCTGCAATGTGGGAGACCTGGGTTCAATCCCTGGGTCGGGAAGATCCCCTGGAGAAAGAAATGGCAACCCACTCCAGTATTCTTGCCTGGAGAATCCCGTGGATGGAGGAGCCTGGTGGGCTACAGTCCACGGGGTCGCAAAGAGTCAGACACGACTGAGCTACTTCACTTTCACTTTCCACCCCCCAAACTTTTCTTCAAGTCCTATCTCCTCTGACTTTCCTTCACCCAGGCCTTCAGACTGAAGATTTTCCTGGGCTTGCCTAGTTCTTTCCTTTGTCTCTTTTCTTGAGACAGGGAATGTGTGATTCTAAAGCAGCAGCATGACTCAGATGTGTACACACATGTGGATATGCGAGACTGAGTGTGATGATAAGATGGTGTTGGTGTCAACAAGTGCAGACTCCAAGTGTCTGAAATGGAGAATCATAACAGAAACCTCTCTCTGCAGAAAAACAGGAATATATCATGAAAGGAAGGACAAGGGGGAAACAAGAGACAGATAAAGAGAGACAGAGACAAAAACAGAGACAGAAAGACAGGAAATGGAAGAATTTCTGGAAAGGGAGAGTCATATTAAACTGTTTATCTCTTCATCTGTTTGAGAAGTGGCCTTGTAAGGAATAAAGGAAGAATAAATGATTAGAAGATAAATAACAGGTAGATGTTCCCATCACTTGAAAAATCACAGATTCTCAGTTTACTTGCTTGTTGTCATTTATCTCATTTTTGTTTTGAGAGGCTGCAAATTCTCAGAATATCTGAAACACTACTATTATTTGAACACAAATATAAAGTGCGTACTATTTTCAGATGAGATTATTTAAATAAAATAATCAAATTTTGCAAATTTGTTACATTGTGTCTTTTATTAGTGAGAATCTTTAAAGGTGAAGTGTCCCTTTTAACTAGTTCTAAGATTTATGGAAATTTCGTGTTTTAAGGACAAATTTTGGAATGGAAAAAAACAGGTTAAGCAAGTCCAATTGACCAAAAATTACTTAAAGAGTGTTTAATGCTAAATCCATTTATGATATATACATTTAATATATATTAAATTATATATATATTTAAACATGTCACTGCTGACAGGAGAATGTTGGATTCCACC
This sequence comes from Capra hircus, assembly GCF_001704415.2. Lineage (NCBI taxonomy): Eukaryota > Metazoa > Chordata > Mammalia > Artiodactyla > Bovidae > Capra > Capra hircus. The sequence continues at coordinate 15,592,359 of NC_030831.1, read as the reverse complement.
AAAAAAATATGTTCTGCATCCAAGGTCAATGGAGAAGCCATACCAAGATGTTAGGAGGGGTGTCCACCAGGAGATCTCACAGAGACTGAGCCAGACCTGCCTTTAAGTGTCTTCTGTGGAGGTACAGGTAAGCAGTGGCCTGCCGCAGGGACAAGGGTTCTGAGTACAGCAGACCTTGGTATGGCATAAGCCTTCTTGGAGGAGGTCGCCATTAAACCTACCACAGAGCCACCAGAACCTACACAAGACTGGGGAAGCAGACTCTTGGAGGGCAAAAACAAAACCTTGTGCGCACTAGGACCCAGAAGACAGGAGCAGTGACCCAGCAAGAGACTGACTCCTACATGCCCATGAGTATCCAGGAGTCTCCAGTGGAGGCCATGTTGGCAGTGGCCTGGTGCAGGGTCAGGGGCACTGAGTGCAGCAGTGCAAGCACAGGACCTTTTGAAGGAAGTCACCATTATCTTCATTACCTCCACCATAGTTTGCCCTCAGATCAAACAACAGGGAAGTAACACAACCCTACCCATCAACAGAAAATTGGATTAAAGATTTACTGAGCTTGTGCCCCACCCATCAAAGCAAGACCAAGTTTCCCCCTCAGTTAATCTCTCCTGTCAGGAAGCTTCCATAAGCCTCTCATTCTTATCCATCAGAGGACAGACAGAATGAGAACCACAATCACAGAATGCTGATGTATGACAAAACCATACAATATTGTAAACTAATTAACTTTCAATTAAAATAAATAAATGTAATAGAGTTTTGCCAAGAAAATGCACTGGTCATAGCAAACACCCTCTTCCAACAACACAAGAGAAGACTCTACACATGGACATCACCAGATGGTCAACACTGAAATGAGACTGATTATATTCTTTGCAGCCAAAGATGCAGAAGCTCTATACAGTAAACAAAAACAAGACCAGGAGATGACTGTGGCTCAGATCATGAACTCCTTATTGCCAGATTCAGACTCAAATTGAAGGAAGTAGGGAAAACCGCTAGACCATTCAGGTATGACCTAAATCAAATGCCTTATGATTATACAGTGAAAGTGAGAAATAGATTTAAGGGCCTAGATGTGATAGATAGAGTGCCTGATGAACTATGGAATGAGGTTCATGACATTGTACATGAGACAGGGATCAAGGCCATCCCCATGGAAAAGAAATGCAAAAAAGCAAAATGGCTGTCTGGGGAGGCCTTACAAATAGCTGTGAAAAGAAGAGAAGTGAAAAGCAAAGTTTTAGGAAAGATATAAGCATCTGAATGTAGAATTCCAAAGAATAGCAAGAAGAGATAAGAAAGCCTTCATCAGCGATCAAGGCAAAGAAATAGAGGAAAACAACAGAATGGGAAAGACTAGAGATATCTTCAAGAAAATTAGAGATATCAAGGAAATATTTCATGCAAAGATTGGCTCGATAAAGGACAGAAATGGTATGGACCTGGCAGAAGCAGAAAATATTAAGAAGAGGTGGCAAGAATACACAGAGGAACTGTAAAAAAAGATCTTCATGACCCAGATAATCGCGATGGTGTGATCACTCATCTAGAGCCAGACATCTTGGAAAGTGAAGTCAAGTGGGCCTTAGAAAGCATCACTACGGACAAAGCTAGTGGAGGTGATGGAATTCCAGTGGAGCTGTTTCAAATCCTGAAAGACGATGCTTTGAAAGTGCTGAACTCAATATGCCAGCACATTTGGAAAACTCAGCAGTGGCCACAGGACTGGATGAGGTCATTTTTCATTCCAATTCCAAAGAAAGGCATTGCCAAAGAATGCTCGAACTACCACACAATTTCACTCATCTCACATGCTAGTAAAGTAATGCTCAAAATTCTCCAAGCCAGGCTTCAGCAATACATGAACCATGAATTTCCAAATGTTCAAGCTGGTTTTGGAAAAGGCAGAGGAACCAGAGATCAAATTGCCAACATCTGCTGGATCATGGAAAAAGCAAGAGGGTTCCAGAAAACCAACTATTTCTGTTTTATTGACTATGCCAAAGCCTTTGACTGTGTGGATCACAATAAACTGTGGAAAATTCTGAGAGAAATGGGAATACCAGACCACCTGACCTGCCTCTTGAGAAATCTGTTTGCAGGTCAGGAAGCAACAATTAGAAATGGACATGGAACAACAAACTGGTTCTAAATAGGAAAAGGAATACCTCAAGGCTGTATATTGTCACTCTGTTTATTTAACCTATATGCAGAGTACATCCTGAGAAACCCTGGACTGGAAGAAGCACAAGCTGGAATCAAGATTGTCGGGAGAAATATCAATAACCTCAGATATGCAGATGACACCAGTCTTATGACAGAAAGTGAAGAGGCACTAAAAAGCCTCTTAATGAAACTGAAAGAAGAGAGTGAAAAAGTTGGCTTAAAGCTCAACATTCAGAAAACGAAGATCATGGCATCTGGTCCCATCACTTCATGGGAAACCGATGGGAAAACAGGGGAAACAGTGTCAGACTTTATTTTTTTGGCTCCATAATCACTGCAGACGTTGATTGCAGCCATGAAATTAAAAGATGCTTACTCCTTGGAAGAAAAGTTATGACCAACCTAGATAGTATATTCAAAGCAGAGACATTACTTTGCCGACTAAGGTCTGTCTAGTCAAGGCTATGGTTTTTCTAGTAGTCATGTATGGACGTGAGAGTTGGACTGTGAAGAAGGCTGAGTGCCGAAAATTGATGCTTTTGAACTCTGGTGTCAGAGAAGACTCTTGAGAGTCCCTTGGACTGCAAGGATATCCAACCAGTCTATTCTGAAGGAGATCATTCCTGGGATTTCTTTGGAAGGAATGATGCTATAGCTTAAGCTCCAGTACTTTGGCCAGCTCATGTGAAGAGTTGACTCATTGGAAAAGACTTTGATGCTGGGAGGGATTGGGGGCAGGAGAATAAGAGGAAAACAGAGGATGAGATAGCTGGATGGCATCACTGACTTGATCGACATGAATCTGAGTGAACTCTGGGAATTGGAGGTAGACAGCGAGGCCTGGTGTGCTGCGATTCATGGGGTTGCAAAGAGTCGGACACAACTGAGCGAGTGAACTGAACTGATATATAAAAAAAAAAAAAAACTAATCAGATTGATCACATGTACTGCAATGTTGTCTAATTCAATGAAACCATTAGACATGTCCTGTAGGACCACCCAAGATGCATGGATCATGGTGGAGAGTTCTGACAAAGCATGGTCCATTGGAGAAGGGAATGGCAAAGCACTTCAGTATTCCTGCCTTGAGAACCCCATGATGCTACTGCTGCTGCTAAATTGCTTCAGTCGTGTCCAACTCTGTGCGACCCCATAGACAGACATCCCACCAGGCTCTCCTGTCCCTGGGATTCTCCAAGTAAGAACACTGGAGTGGGTTGCCATTTCCCTCTCCAATGCATGAAAGTGAAAAGTGAAAGTGAATTCGCTCAGTAAGTGTCCAACTCTTTGTGACCCCATGGACTGCAGCCTACCAGGCTCCTCCATCCATGGGATCCTCCAGGCAAGAGTACTGGAGACAGTTGCCATTGTATGAACAGTATGAAAAGGCAAAAAAAGAGGACACTGAAAGAAGAACACCACGGGTAGGTAGGTTCCCAAAAGGTTACTGAAGAACAGTGGGGAAATAACCCCAGGAAGAATGAAGAATGGAGCCAAAACAAATACAACACTCAGCTGTGAATGTGATAGAAGTAAAGTCTGATGCTGTAAAGAACAATATTGCATAAGAACCTGGAATGGCAGGTCCATGAATCAAGGCAAATTGCAAGTAGTCACACAGAAGACGGTAAGAGTAAACATCAACATTTTAAAATGGTGAACTAAAATTGACTGGAATGGGTGAATTTAACTCAGATGACCATTATATCAACTACAGCAGGCAAGAATCCCTTAGAAGAAATGGAGTAGCCCTCATACTCAACAAGAGTCCAAAGTGCAGTTCTTGAGTTCAATCTCAAAAATTACAGAAAGATTTGTTCATGTCCAAAGGAAAGCATTCATTATCACAGTAATCCAAGTCTATGCCCCAACCAGCAATGCTGAAAAAGCTGAAGTTGATCGGTTATATGAAGACCTACAAGACCTTCTAGAACTAACACCCAAAAGGGGTGACTTTGTCATTTTAGGGGACTAGAATGCAAAAGTAGGAAGTCAAGAAACACCAGGGGTAACAAGCAAATTTGGCCTTGAAGTACAGAATGAAGCAGGGAAAAGGCTAAAAGACTTTTGCCAAAAGAATGCACTGGTCATAGCAAATGCCTTCCTCCAACAGCACAAGAAAAGACTCCACACATGGACATCACCAGATGGCCAATACCAAAATCAGACTGATTATATTCTTTGCAGCCAAAGATGGAGAGCTCTATACAGTCAGCAAAAGCAAGGCTTGAAGCTGACTGTGGCTCAGATCATGAATTCCTTATTTAAAAATACAGACTTAAATTGAAGAAAGTAGGGAGAACCACAGACCATTCATGTATGACTTTAATCAAATCCCTTATTATTATAAAGTGGAAGTGACAAATATATTAATGGGATTAGATCTGACAGACAGAGTGCCTGAAGAACAATGGATGGAGGTTCATGACATTGTACAGGAGGTAGTGATCAAGAGCCCCAAGAAAAAGAAATGCAAAAAGGCAAAATGGTTGTCAAACAAGGCCTTACAAATAGCTGAGAAAAGAAGAGAAGGTAAAGGCAAAGGAGAAAAGGAATGATATAAGCATCTGAATTCAGAGTTCCAAAGATTAGCAAGCAGATATAAGAAAGTCTTTCTCGGGGATCAGTGCAAAGAAATAGTGGAAAACAATAGAATGGGAAAGACGAGAGATCTCTTCAAGAAAATTATAGATACCAAGGAAATATTTCATGCAAAGATGAGCACAATAAAGGACAGAAATGGTATGGACTTAACAGAAGAAGAAGATATTAAGAAAAGGTGGCAAGAATATACAGAAGAACTATACAAAAATATTTTCATGACCCAGAATACCACAATGGTGTGATCACTCACCTAGAGCCAGACATCCTGGAATGTGAAGTCAAGTGGGCCTTAAGAAGCATCACTATGAACAAAGCTAGTGGAGGTGATGGAATTCCTGTTGAGCTATTTCAAATCCTAAAAGATGATGCTGTGAAAGTGCTACACTCAATATGCTAGCAAATTTGGAAAACTCAGCAGTGGAAACAGGACTAGAAAAGATCCATTTTCATTCCAATCCCAAAGAAAGGCAATGCCAAAGAATGCTCAAACTACCTCACAATTGCACTCATCTCATATGCTAGCAAAGTAGTGCTCAAAATTCTCTGAGCCAGGCTTCAACAGTACATGAACTGTGAACTTCCAGATGTTCAAGCTGGTTTTAGAAAAAGCAGAGATACTAGAGATCAAATTGCCAAATCCTTTGGATCATAGAAAAAATGAGAGTTGCATAAAAACATCTGCTTCTGCTTTATTGACTACTCCAAGGCTTTTGACTCTGTGGATGCACAGCAAACTGTGGAAAATTCTTAAAGAGATGGGATTACCAGATCATCTTACCTGCTTCCTGAGAAATCTGTATGCATGTCAGGAAGCAACAGGTAGAACTGGACATGGAACAACAGACTGGTTCCAAATCGGGAAAGGAGTACATCAAGGCTGTGTATTATCACCCTTATATGCAGTGTACATCATGCAAAATGCCAGGCTGGATGAAGCACAAGCTGGAATCAAGGTTGCCGGGCAAAATATCAATAACCTCAGATATGCAGATGACACCATCCTTGTGGCAGAAAGTGAAGAAGAACTAAAGAGCCTCTTGATGAAAGTGAGGACAGCAAAAATGTTGGCTGAAAACAACATTCATAGCTAAGATCATGACAACCCGCTCTATCACTTCATGTCAAATAGATGAGGAAACAGTGGAAAACGTGAGAGATTTTATTTTCTTGGGCTGCAAAATCACTGCAGATGGTTACTGCAGCCATGAAATTAAAAGACACTTGCTCCTTGGAAGAAAAGCTATGACCAACCTTTTGCCAACAAAGGTCCATCTAGTCAAAGATATGGTTTTTCCAGTAGTTATGTATGGATGTGAGAGTTGGACTATAAAGAAATCTGGTGCCGAAGAATTGATACTTTTGAACTTTGGTGTTGGAGATTACTCTCTAGATTCCCTTGAACTGCAAGGAGATCAAGCCAGTCAATCCTAAAGAAATCCATCCCGAATATGCATTGGAAGGACTAATGCTGAAGCTGAAGCTCCAAAACTTTGGCCACCTGATGCGAGGATCTGACTCATTGGAAAAGACCCTGATGCTTGGAAAGACGGAAGGCAGCAGGAGAAGGGGACTGCAGAGGATGAGCTGGTTGGTTGGCATCACCAACTCGATGGAAATAAGTCTGAGTAATCTCTGGGAGTTGATGTTGGATAGGGAAGCCTGGTGGCTGCATTTCATGGGGTCACAAAGAGTCATACATGACGATATGTGTGTGTGTGTGTATATATATATATATATATATATATATATATGCTTCCTAGATGGCGCACTTATAAAGAATCTGCCTGCCAATTTAGTAGAGGCAAAAGGTGTGGGTGCTCCATGTGGATATTATATATTTGTAATGCTTAATTTTACTTTTACAATAACGAATACTAGAATTACAAGTAAAGTAATTACAATTAAAAAGGATTTTTCATCTACTTAGAAGGCTTAGAAAATTAAAAAGTTTAAATTCAAACAAAATTCAAAATCAAGCAACTGTGATCTGTTTTCATCTTGTTTCCATATGATCCCAAATTATTGACAAATGAAGTTTTTTTTTTATTCCTTTAACTTTCAAATAACAAGAATGAAATAAAGTTACCTTTTATTTATGAGTTATTTTTTCCTCTCGCTTTTTTGACAAATAGCATGACAGAAAAATGATTAAGTTTCTCGTTTCACAATGTGACTTCTGTGTTATTTATTGTCAAAATAAAAGTCACTTTGTGAATCAGAGTTTTTAATCTTTTTTCTTCCCTTCAATCTCAAACGTTTTGTCAGGAAACTGGTTTTGGTAAATACTTTTTTCCCCCTAATGACAGGTAAGTCCTTTTAAATGACTCATTGCTAATTAGTTCAGAGCAACATTCCAAAAGAATATTTTATTTTTGGAACCTCGTTTTATAGATTTTCTGCTCCAGTAGCGTGACTAATGCACATCACAGTTAGAGCTCTGCAAAATGTTTGCAGCAAAACCCCAAACCAGGTGATAATCACCTGGTATTTACCTGGTTTCTTTACTATGTTATCAACCAAATCATCAGGCTCTATTCCTGAAAAAGATTTTTGGCTTTTACAAGAATTCCCAACAATCCTGGGCATTTCTCTGTGTCAAGAACATTTCTCTTGCAAATTTCCAAATTCTATTTCAAAAGGAAATGAGATGCTATGATTTTGGCTGTACTTTGCTTTTTGTTTTTGGTTCAGTGATGCCTGAAAGTCAAAATGAATCTGAAATGCCGGCCTTTGGGAGCCCAAATGAGTAATTTAAATGAATATCAATGAATTCAACATGCTGAGTTTTAACAGCCTAGGCAATGCCAGAACCACAAAGTAGCCAGAATATACTCAGGATGGTAACTGGTTTTAAAGATAAAGGTTGAGAATAGCATTTGCTTTTTCTATAACAAGCTCCATCTCTGGAATCTTTTTTTTTCCCTATGACTTTATTTCAAGCTTCTTATTTGTGATTGTGTCTACAGAATAGTTTAGTCAAAAACATTCATTTCCCATAATCACTGCTTAAATTGCCACAGAAATGGAGAAATCATGTTTAAATTTACCAGAAAAAATTATCTTCTTGTGTTTCCTTCTCAATATTTAATCTCACAGTGAAAATCAGAGGATTGAAAAAAACACTCAAGTGACTTTTATTCAATTTATATATCACAAAGAATGTTTGCAATAAAGGTGGTGCATAAACAAAATAAAGTTTATTAAAATATTATGATTTTGATAAAATAAAATATATACTTTTCTTTTTAACAGCTTGATGGGGAACAGAACTTGACGGGGAAAAGCACTGTTAGTGGAAAGCAGTGTTGCTGACAGTACTCATTGGAAAACTTAATGGAAACTTTGTCTCCTTTCAAGAAAAAAATATACATCATATAAAAATACATCCTATTTCAGTGATTCATAGATTCAAGTTTAAAATACTGATCCTGTAAAGAAATTTATATTTTCAACCACAAATTGGCACTTGCCATACGTGCTTGCCGTCTACCTTTACAAAGATTAAATCATGTGCTGCTGCTACAGCTGAGATCTCCAACACCCTCTGAAGGAGCCCAGGATGGAGAGCAGAAATGAGGCACTCTGTGCTCTGGGAAACTGACAGAATGGGTCTTCAGATAGCTACATATTCTCAGGAGCCGATTTTATGAGCCCAATTATTGTATCTTCTTATATCTAGAAAAACACTAAAATCCTTCATGGATTTATTTCTCATGACTAGCAGAAGCTTCATGAGACCAGGAGAAACTTTCTACAAAAAATAAATAAACAAAATTGTACTTGATTACACGTACTTCCCTTTTACCAAAATAATATACATACTATCTTTTCTCCCTGCATCTTTATTTTTTAATTTATTATTATTATTATTTTTTAACTTTATTTTATTTTACCATACTGTATTGGTTTTGCCATACATTAATATGAATCTGCCACGGGTGTACATGAGTTCCCAATGTGAGCCTCCCTCACACCTCCTTCCCTATACCATCTCTCTGGGTTATCCCAGTGCACCAGTCCCAAGCATCCTGTATCCTGCATCAAACCTAGCCTGGCGATTTGTTTCTTACATGATATTACACATGTTTCAATGTCATTCTCCCAAATCATCCCACCCTCTCCCTCTCCCTCTCCCACAGAGTCCAAAAGACTGTTGTATACAACTATGTCTCTTTAGCTGTCTCACATTCAGGGTTATCATTACCACCTTTTCTAAATTCCATATATGTGTGTTAGTATACTGTATTGGTGTTTTTCTTTCTGGCTTACTTCACTCTGTATAATCGCTCCAGTTTCATTCACCTCATTAGAACCGATTCAAATGTATTCTTTTTAATGGCTGAGTAATACTCCATTGTGTATTTGTACCACGGCTTTCTTATCCATTCCTCTACTGATAGACGTCTAGGTTGCTTCCATGTCCTGGCTATTATAAACAGAGCTGCGGTGAACATTGGGGTACACGTGTCTCTTTCAATTCTGGTTTCTTCGGTGTGTATGCCCAGCGTGGGATTGCTGGGTCATAAGGCAGTTCTATTTCCAGTTTTTTAAGGAATCTCCACACTGTTCTCCATAGTGGCTGTACTAGTTTGCATTCCCACCAACAGTGTAAGAGTGTTCCTTTTTCCCCACACCTTCTCCAACATTTATTGCTTGTAGACTTTTGGATCACAGCCATTCTGACTGGTGTGAAATGGTACCTCATTGTGGTTTTGATTTGCATTTCTCTGATAATGAGTGATGTTGAGCATCTTTGCATGTGTTTGTTAGCCATCTGTATGTCTTCTTTGGAGAAATATCTATTTAGATGCAGCTCAATTCCAGAAAAATAAACGACTCCTGCATTTTTAGAAACAGTTTCTCAGAGCTATCTGAGGTGCTGTCTCCCGGGCTACAGTCCTCATACTGCTCTAAATAAAATACAGCTTGCAACTCTCATGCTGTGGATTTTTTTAAGTCAACACTATTAACATTGTAATTAATTGAGGTAGTTTAGTCTCCATTTTATGAACAAACTTTTGTACAAGTTCAATATTTGTTTTACTGAAACCAAATAAATTTTCCAAATTACATATACTTTTGACATGAATGTACTGCTTCATTCAGTGTTTAAAAACAGATAAAATGAATCTATAGTGGGTTGAGAGTGAAAGTTTGCAAAAAATTTTATATCGAGGTGAATTAACTTGCATGAGTAAAGACATTAAAATAAATTTTAAATATGTAATACTTAACTATCATGAGTCAATAATTTTTAAAATGCAACTTGAATAGATGTTTTAGATCAAAAGTTCCCAATCTAATAAAACCCTCTTGTTTCAGTAATATTTTCATAGTATTTATATCAAAATAAATACATAACAGTTCTATTTTCAAGAAATTAGATTCAAATAACTTGAATATTTATGTTTAAAAAATATTACATAGAAATTTTAAATAATAATATTTATTTCACTATTAAATAAACACTAATATGTATTGGAGAAGGAAATGGCAACCTACTCTAGTATTCTTGCCTGGAGAATCCTATGGACAGAAGAACCTTGCGGGCTGCAGTCCATGGGGTTGCAAATATTTATTAGTGTGATGTTTATACCTGTGGGACACTAACTTCTCAACCATTGAAGTTGGATTTAACAGTCAATCACTGTTATTTCCAGTGGAATCAAAACTGTAATGCAATATTTGCCTTTTGCGTCTCTTGAAAAACACAGTTATACAAAGATATGTATATAATTTCAGGTTCAAACTGTGAACTACCTCAAGCTGATAGGATTTAATAAATGTTTCTGTGTTAATGTCTCACCTGTGGCACCTTGAGCATAACACTAAGGAGTTTTGTAACCAAGGCTTTAGAGAAATGAAGAGTAAGTATTATGTACTACAAAATGTAAAAAGTCATGCTGTAAACAAAGGATAACACCTTATATAATATTAGAAGCAAAATTCAGATTTTCCATTAAAGTTATGCTAGTTATATATATGTCGTAGTATAGGAATAAAATTTTGGAAGAGTGGGAGAGAAAATATTTAACAGCTTCTTTTCATCCTATGTATTTTTATGTTGTACTTTTAAATTTAAATAGAATATTGGATAACTTTTATAAAACATAAATATTATTTTTTAAGAATTACACATGTCCAATGTGGCATATTCCAGTGTTCAAATATGCACCAAAATTCTAAAATGTGGTAAACCGTATAAGGGAAAATATATTTTCTTCATTATATTCTTTTCATATTTCCAACATTTTCATAATGTGTATATATTCCTTTTCCAAATTAGCTGGCATATTGAGTGCAGCATTTGACAGCATCATCACTTAGGATTTAAAATATTTCAGCTGGGATTCCATCATCTCCACTAGCTTTGTTCCTAGTGATGCTTCCTAAGGCACACTTGACTTAGCACTCCAGGATGTCTGGCTCTAGGTGAATGATCATGGCATCATAGCTGAGGGTCATTAAGTTTATTTATTTATTTATTTATTTATTTATTTTGTATAGTTCTTTTACGTGTATTATTGTCACATCTTCTTAATCTCTTCTGCTTCTGTTAGGTCCAAATAATTTCTGTTCTTTATTGTGCCCATTTTTGCGTGAAAATTTCCCTTGGTATCTCTAATTTTTTGGAAGCGATCTCTAGTATTTCCCATTCTGTTGTTTTCCTCTATTTATTTGCATTGGTCACTTGTGGAGGCTTTCTTATCTCTCACTATTCTTTGAAACTCTGCATTTAAATGGGTATGTCTTTCCTTCTCTCCTTGACTTTTGCTTCTCTTCTTTTCTCAGCTATTTTCAAGTCCTTTTCAGACAACCACTTTTCCTTTTTTGCATTTCTTTTCTTGGGGATGGTTTTGGTCACTGTCTCCTATACAATTTTATGAACCTCCATCCACAGTTCTTCAGGTACTCTGTCTATCAGATCAAAACCCTTGAATCTATTTGTCACTTCCACTCTGTAATCATAAAGTATTTGATTTAGGTCATATCATAATGGCCTAGTGGTTTACCCTACTTTCTTCCATTTAAGTCTGAATTTTGCAAAAAGGGTTTCATGATCTGAGCCACAGTCAGCTCTTGGTCTTATTTTTGCTGATCATATGGAGCTTCTCCATCTTCTGCTGCACAGAATATAATGAATCTGATTTTGGTATCGACCATCTGGTGATGTCCATGTGTAGAGTCTTCTCTTGTGTTGCTGGAAGAGGGTGTTTGCTATGACCAGTGTGTTCTCTCGGCAAAACTCTCTTAGCCTTTGCTGTGCTTCATTTTGTATTCTAGCTGAGCTATTTCAAGTCCTAAAAAATGATGCTATTGAAGTGCTGAACTCAGTATGTCAGCAAATTTGGAAAACTCAGCAGAGGCCACAGGACTGAAAAAGGTCAGTTTTCATTCCAGTCTCAAAGAAGTGCAATGCTAGAGAATGTTGACACTACTGCACATTTGCACTCTTTTCACATTCTGGTAAGGTAATGTGCAAAATCCCTCAAGCTAGGCTTCAACAGTATGCAAACCAAAAATTCCAGATGTACAAGCTCAGTTTAGAACAGGCAAAGGAAGCAGAAATCAAATTGCCAACATCCATTGAATAATAAAAAATAAAAGAGAGAGAGAGAATTCCAGAAAAACATCTACTTCTGCTTCATTAACTATTAAAACTCAACATTCAGAAAACTAAAATCATGGCATTTGGTCTTATCACTTCATGGCAAATAGATGGGGAAAAAGTGACAGACTTTTATTTTGGGGGGCTCCAAAATCACTGCAGATGGTGACTGCAGTCATGAAATTAAAAGACCCTTGCTCCTTCAAAGAAAAGTTATGACCAGCCTAGACAACATATTAGAAAGCAGAGACATGACTATGCCAAAAAAGGTCCATCTAGTCAAAGCTATAGTTTTTCCAGTAGTCTTGTATGTATATGAGAGTTGGACTATAAAGAAAGCTGAGCACCAAAGAATGGATGTTTTGAACTGTGATGTTGGAGAAGACTCTTGAGAGTCCCTTAGACAGCAAAGAGACTCAACCAGTCCATCCTAAAGGACATCAGTCTTGAACGTTCATTGGAAGGACTGATGCTGAAGCTGAAGTTCCAATATTTTGACTTCCTGATGAGAAGAGCTGATTCATTAGTAAAGACCCTGATGCTGGGAAAGATTGAAGACTGTAGGAGAAGAGGACAACAGAGGATGAGATGGTTGGATGGCATCACCGACTTGATGGACATGACTTTGAATAAACTCAAGAAGTTGGTGATGGACAGGGAAGCCTGATGTGCTGCAGTCCATGGGTCTCAAAGAGTCGGACAGGACTGAGTGACTGAACTGAACTGTTTAAAACCTTTAATTATGTGGATCACAACAAATTTGAGAACTCTTAAAGAGATAGGAACAGCAGACCATCTTCCCTGCATCCTGAGAAAACTGTATGCAGGTTAAGAAGGCACAGTTAGAACTGGACATGGAAAAATGGACTATTTCCAAATTGGGAAAGGAAGATGTCAAGGCTGCATATTTTCACCCCGCTTATTTAACTTAAGACTTCCTTGGTGGCTCAGATGGTAAAGCGTCTGTCTACAATGTGGGAGACACGAGTTCGATCCCTGGATTGGGAAGATCCCCTGGAGAAGGAAATGGCAATCCACTCCAGTACTATTGCCTGGAAAATCCCATAGACAGAGGAGCCTGGTAGGCTACAGTCCATGGGGTCGCAAAGAGTTGGACACACCTGAGCGACTTCACTTCACTTCTATTTAACTTACATGCAGAGTTGCTGCTGCTAAGTCACTTCAGTCGTGTCCGACTCTGTGCGACCCCGTAGACTGCAGCCCGCCAGGGTCCCCCATCCCTGGGATTTTCCAGGCAAGAACACTGGAGTGGGTTACCATTTCCTTCTCCAATGCAGGAAAATGAAAGGGGAAAGTGAAGTCTCTCAGTGTGTCCGACTCCTAGCGACCCCATCGACTGCAGCCTACCAGGCTCCTCCGCCCATGGGATTTTCCAGACACGAGTACTGGAGTGCGTTGCCATTGCCTTCTCTGTACATACAGAGCAGATCATGTGAAATGCCAGGTTGGATGAAGCACAAGCTAGAATCAATATTCCCAGAAGAAATATCAATAACCTCAGATATGCAAAAACACTACACTTATGGCAGAAAATAGAGAGGAACTAAAGAACCTCTTGATGAAGATGAAAAAGAGAGTGAAAAAGCTGGCTTAAAACTCAACATTCAAAAAGGTAAGATCATGGCATCCAGCCCCACCACTTCATAGAAAATAGATGGGGAAACAATAGACACAATGACAGAGCTTATTTTGGGGGGCTCTAAAATCACTGTGGATGGTGACGGCAGCCATGAAATTAAAAGATGGTTGCTTCTTGGAAGAAAAGCGATAGAAAACCTAGACAGCATATTAAAAGCAGAGATATTACTTTGCCGCCAAAGTCCATATATAGTCAAAGATATGTTTTTTCCAGTAGTCATGTAGGGATTTGAGAGTTGAGCAATAAGGAAGGCTGAGCACCAAAGAATTGATGCTTTTGAACTGTGGTGTTGGAGGAACTTACGAGTCCCTTTGACTGCAAGAAATTCAAACCAGCTAATCCTAAAGGAAATCAACCCTGAATATGCACTGATAGGGCTGATGCTGAAGCTAAAGTTCTAATACTTTGGCCACCTTATGGGAAGAGCCAGCTCATTAGGAAAGACCCTGATGCTGGGAAACATTGCAGGTAGGAGGAGAAGGGGATGACCGAGGTTGAGATAGTTGGATGCCATCAACAACTCAATGGACATGAATTTGATCATGCTCTGGGAAGTGGTGAAGGATAGGGAAACCTGGTGTGCTTCAGTCCATGGGGTTGCAAAAAGTCAGACATGACTGAGTGACTGAACAACAACAATATATTCATTTGTTACTGAATAAAATAAATTTAAGATAAAATTGGTAAAATATAAATAATAAAAACCTTTAAATTAATTGGTATTAATAATAAACATTTTGAGGAAAATAATGAAGATTATAAAGGATCAGAAAAAAATCTAATAGCTTAAAGCAGTTTATGGTCAAGCCTCCAGTGAAGAGAAAGTGATAGTATTAGTACAGTGTCTGTGATACTTTTTCTAGTTTGGGGTATAGAAATTAATTTTAAATTTGTGCAATCTATGCATGCATGCATGCATGCTAAGTCGTTTCAGTCATGTCCGACTCTGTGCAACCCCGTGGACAGCAGCCCACCAGGCTCCTCTGTCCATGGGATTCTCCAGGCAAGAATACTGGAGTGGGTTGCCATTTCCTTCTCCAGTGGAATCTATCAGTTCAGTTCAGTTCAGTCGCTCAGTCGTGTCCGACTGTTTGCAACCCCATGAATCGAAGCATGCCAGGCCTCCCTGTCCATCACCATCTCCCGGAGTTCACTCAGACTCACGTGCATCGAGTCAGTGATACCATCCAGCCATCTCATCCTCTGTCATCCCCTTTTCCTCCTGCCCTCAATCCCTCCCAGCATCAGAGTCTTTTCCAATTAGTCAACTCTTCGCATGAGGTGGCCAAAGTACTGGAGTTTCAGCTTTAGCGTCATTCCTGCCAAAGAATATCCAGGGCTGAGCTCCTTTAGAATGGACTGGTTGGATCTCCTTGCAGTCCAAGGGACTCTCAATAGTCTTCTCCAACACCATAGTGAAATCTATAGTTTACCTTAAAACTTAAAAATATTTTGAAAAACATATGTATATAAGAAAGTTTTATTTTTTTTTAATAAATCTTAACTCTGGCTTTAAGTATTTTATTTTTTCATATGATTTTATTTATTTATTTACATTTGGCTGTGCTGGGTCTTCATAGTTGCATGGGCTTTTTTCTCTGGTTGATGTGAATGAACTTCTCATTGCAGTGGCTTCCCTTATTGGTTCTAGGGCTTGGGGGCTTCAGTAGTTGTAGCTCTTGGTCTCTAGATTACAGGTGCACAGGCTTAGTTGGTTAATTGTGGTGCACAGGCTTAGTTGCTTCATGACATATCTTCCCAGATCAGGGACTGAATCCCTATCTCCTGCATTGGCAGGCACATTCTTTACCACTGAGTCACAAGGGAAGCCCCTGAGAAAGTACTGTGTGTTGTTACTATATAAAATAATATGTAGATTTGAGGTCTTATTATCATATAATAAATTATTATTTATACAATAATAATTTTAGGTGTATGTCCTTATCCTCAGGAGCTAAGGTAACAGAAGTGTCCATCCTCTGCCGGGTGTATCAGATAAGGCTTGTTATATCATGTGAAGCAGAAAAAAAAAAAAAAAAGTCTCCTTTGAGGGAACAATTTAATAGTTTCTTTAAATTCTAGAATTATGGCTTAAAATTTGCCCAAATATTTACCTTAAATATTTGTTAGGAGAGCAAACATGACATCTTTTTGTTCCATCCTATAATTTCATTATAATATTCTGTTTTCATCTGAAGATGCTATTAAGATATTATTGGAAGAAATTATTATAAGGAGACAATTATTTTCATCAAACTATTTACAAAAATCATATTTGCTTTTAAGATATTGTCAATTAAACTAAAGGGAAAGGGAAATGAACAATTCAGAAGGGTCAAAAGTTAGACCTTCAGATTTGAAGCTAAGTAAAAGAAGTTTGGGCATGCAAATAGAAGTCAAATTTCTTCTTTTTGCTCATGTTATTTCATTTATTGTACTGTTTCCCTTATTTGATATTATAATGTAAGTAACATTTGCTATGCAATTTGCTTTGGTTTTAGCTTTGACTTTTTTCCCTGGGTTTCTGATTTCATTTCCATATGTGGATTATTTTACTAACAATTAGAGCGAGCTGACATGAATAAGGGTTTCTTAAAACTGTTTTCAATTCTTTCTGAACTACATGGACACATTAACTGTCAATTAGTCTAAATTCTACCCTTTATCCTCTAGCCCTTCTCTCATTCTTTCTTCATGGAGCAATTAATTTTGTTTCTTAAATGGCCAAATTTTAAAGCAAAAGAAATAAGAACAATAATTACAAAAACTGGTAAAGGATCATGATGAAAGCACTTAATTTTTTTAATATTTGCTAAATATATATAGTTTGCTCAACAATGGTTTCTTTATCCATATGATGATCTTGTAATGATTCCACAGTGATATTATATTGTTAATAGTAATTAGTTTATTCCCTAAATAAAAAAAAAAGAAAATGCTATCACTACATGGCTTTCAAATAACAACTTGAAATGCTCAGGCATATTTATCTTTGCTTATCTGGAAAATAATACCACTAATAATTATTACTTTCATTAATAAAGGTATTACTTTCTTTAAATATGCTTTCACACCTACCTTATCAGGACCATAATAGAGTTCACATAGCTAATATTGTTACTTTCATTCTGCTGATGAAAATATACAGTTGGAAAATTTAAGCAACCTGTCAGGAATTTCATGACCTAAAGTTTGTCCAAGTGTTAGGTGACTTTTAGCACAGCAGTCAGTATCAGAAGAAAATTTCATTTTTTTCCCCTTGTTTGCTTGCATTATATTTCCCCTTATGAGTTTTAAGCTCCACAAGAGGAAGAAATATATGTATTATTGAATTAGTAGCCAAGAATGACATGTACAGTGGGTGCTTATGAAATATATTTTGAATCAATCAATAAAAGCTTTTAACTGCTGATCCAAATGTTTGCCACCCCAGTACCACCACTCTTACCTAAGGAGCAACACTGTTTTGGGGTGAGTACTATTCACTGCTCACTGCTCCATCAGCATGTTCATCTGTGCAACTCCCATGATCATAGGCCCATAGTGTATTAAAATCATCCCAGCTCACCTTCCTTCACATTCTTCTTTGGGACTCCTTGCATTTTTGTCTTATATGATTCATCTTTAATTCTGTTTGGGATCAGCCAGTTTCTGACTGACAGAAACATACTGACCAGTGTCAGGGTAACTCACTGTGCTGATGTCCAGTGGGGGACATTCTGACTGAAGTCAGCAGTAGGAGGAAAAATACACTGCTGAGCCACTTCATCATCCATGGCAGGATAAAGTCTGCAGCCTGGATCCAAGCATACTCGGAACCCATTCTTACGGAACGAAGTAGACTCTAAACTATGTCTTAGAGTTTATGGTTCTGCCCTTCACATACTGAAGGAGATTGGAAAAGTCACTGAATATGAATTAGCTCCCCTTCTATAAAACAAAGACAATAAAGGCTAGACATAATAATCAGAAGTCTAATCAAAGAATCATATTAATAGCTGTGAAATTATGTGCAGCATGATACACAAATTGAAAGTTTTTACCTATTACTAGGATTTTGCCTCCTGGTTCACACATCAGAATTGAATTCATGTGTGTGCCCCTACAACAATGTGTGGTATGCGTGTGCATCTGCACGCATGTGTGGTATGTGTGTAAGAGAGAATATTTGTAAATTAAGTGTAAGCTATCCAAATGAATTGATGAGACCTTTGTAATCATTGCTATGCTCTGAAATAATTTGAATGATTTAGAAATTCTGCTAGTAAATAAAAAAATTATAAATTCTTTTGGTTTGGATTAATTAAAATATTAGTTACTTAATAACATTTTTCTATAATTTCTGAAAATATTTGTTTTTTATATCTTCCTCTGGCAATTTCTTTTTATTTTTATAGACAATCATTTAGATTTTCAAATTTATAAACATAAATTCACATGAAATCATTTGTAAATTAAAAAGCTTCTTTATCTGTGGTTAACATATATCCTATTTCTAATCACACTTTATATACATATATTTATATTTAGAGGCCTACATAAATTATCTTTCTTGCTAACTAGCTTTATTAATCAATACATTTATACTTTATTATTTACTAATTTTTTATTTTGTCATTAATTTTCTTCTATTACATTTTTTTAGTTAATATTGTTATTCTTAGTTATAGTGGTTTGTGCTTAAGTCAACATATTTTTTGTTAATGTATAGTAAGTTTATAATGTTGTGTTAGTTTCCAGTGTACAGCAAAATGATTCAGTTATACATATATATGCTTCTGCATGCATACTCAGTCAGTCAGTCGTGTCTGACTGTTTGCAACCCATGGACTGTAGAGCACCAGGCTCCTCCATCCATGGGGTTTTCCAGGCAAGAATACTGGCATGGGTTGCTATATTCTCCTCCAGGGGATCTTACCCACCCAGGGATCAAACCCACGTCTCTTGCATCTCCTGCATTGGCAGCATATTCTTTACCACTGTGCCACCTGGGAAGCTCTACTATGTCTTTATCTATATTCCTTTATTCATAATTTTGCATTATAATTTATTACAATATATTAAATATTATTCCCTGTGCCATACAGTAAATACTTGTTGCCTATTTATTTTGTGTATAGTAGTGTGCATCTGTTAATTCTATACTCTCAGTTTATCCTTCCTCCCCATTCCCCTTTGGTATCCATAAATTTGAAAAGGGAGGGAATGTACTATATATATGATTGATTCATTTTTCAAATAGTAGAAATTAATACATTGTAAAGCAATTATGCTCTAATAAAAACTAATATAAAAATAAATTTGTTTCCTATTTCTGTGAATTTGTTTCTGTTCTGTATGTAAGTACATGTGTATTATTTTTCAGATTTCAAATAAAAGTAAGACCACATAATGTTTGTCTTTTTGCCTGACTCACTTCACTTAGTATGATATTCTCTAGGTCCATCCATGTTGCTGTAAATGGCATAATTTCATTACTTTTTATAACTTAGCTTATACATGATTCATCTATTATGGACACTTATGTTCATTCCATTTCATGGCTGTTATAAATAATGCCACTATGAAGACTGGAGTGCCTAAATCTTTTTTAATTAGAGCTTTTGTGTTTTCCAGAAGAAGCCCAGGAATGGGATTGCTGGATCATATGGCAACTATATTTTTACAATTTTGAGAATCCTATATACTGATCTCCACAGTGGCTGCACCAATTTATATTCCTACCAACAGTGTAGGAGAGTTCTCTTTTCTTCACGCCCTCACCAGCATTTATTATTTGTCAATTTTTGATGATGTCTCTTCTGACTGGTATGAGGTGATGATTCACTGTAGCTTTGACTTGCATTTCTCTAATAATTAGTGATGACAAGCATCTTTACAAGGGGCTATTGACCATAATGCAAGTTTTATTTGGAGAAATGTCGTCAGGTCTTTAGCCAATTTTTTGACTGAGCTGTTTGGTTTTTTTGCTATGGAGTTGTCTGAATTGCTTATTTTGTAAATTAAGTCCCTGTCATTTGCATAGTCTGCAAGTATTTTCTCCCATTCTGTTATTTTCTTGGGCTCCAAAATCACTGTGAATGGTGAATGCAGCCATGAAATTAAAAGATACTTGCTCTTTGGAAGAAAAGTTATGACAAACCTAGATAGTGTATTAAAAAACAGAGACATCACTTTGCTGACAAAGGTCCATCTAGTCCAAGCTATGGTTTTTCCAGTAATCATGTACTGATGTGAGAGTTGGACCATAAAGAAGACTGAGTGCTGAAGAATTTATGCTTTCTAACTGTGATGCTGGATAAAGACTCTTGAGAGTCCCTTGGACAGCAAGATCAAGTCAGTCAATCTTAAAGGAAATCAACCCTGAATATTTATTGGAAGGACTGATGCTGAAGCTAAAGCTCCAATAATTTGGCCACCTAATATGAAGAGCTGACTCATTGGAAAATACACCATTGCTGGGAAAGATTGACTTTGGGAGGAGAAGTGAGTGACAGAGGATGATATGGTTGGATGGCATCACTGACTTGATGGACATGAGATTGAGTAAACTCCAGGAGTTGGTGTTTAACAGGGAAAGCCTGGCATGCTGCAGTCCATGGAGTCACAAAGAGTCAGACACAACTGAGCAACAGCAAATTTTGTTATGCAATAGTTTATAAGCTTGACTAGGTCCTATTTATTTAGTTTTGCTTTTATTTCTTATGCCTTGGAAGACTGAACTAAGAAAAGATTGCTACAATTTATGTCAGAGAACATTTTTGTCTATATTCTCTTCTAGAAACTTTATGCTGTCATGTCTTATGTTTAAGTCTTTAAACCATTTTGAGCTTATTTCTGTGTACAGTATGAAGGAGTATTTTAACTTTTTGATTTACATATTCCTGTCCAGTTTTCCTAACACTATTTGTTGAAGAAACTTTTTATCTTATCTTCAGTATCAAAGATTAATTGACTGTAGATGTGTGAGTTTATTTCTGGGCTACCATTCTGTTCCATTGATTCATGTCTATTTTTGTGCAGATTCCACACTCATTTGATTACTGTAATTTGAAGTCATGAAGCATATGCATCCAGATTTGTTCTTTTTCCTCAGAATGGCTTTAGAAATTCTCGGTCTTTAGTAGTTCCATAAAATTTTTAGGATTATTTGTTCTAGTTTGTGAAAAAATGTCATGGGTAATTTGATAGTGATCAAACTAAATCTGTAGCTTGCTTTAGACAGTATAGTCACTTAAACTATATTAATTCTTACAATTCAAGATCATGGGTTATCTTTCCAGTTATTTGAATCATCTTGAATTTCATTTATCAATGTTTTTAAGTTCTCAATATATAAGTCTTTTATTTCCTTGATTAGGCTTAAAACTAAGTATAGTTTTTAAATTATTATTATTTTTTATGTGATTTTAAATGCAATTTTAAAAAAAATCACATATTCTTTTAAAGAAGGAAGTGGTGTTTTTTAATCATCTGTATGTCTTCTTTGGAGAAATGTCTGTTTAGGTCTCTTCCATTTTTTGATTTGGTAGCATGTTTTTCTAGTATTGACCTATATGAGCTGCTTGTATATTTGGAAATCAATTCTTTATCAGTTATTGCATTTGCTATTATTTTCTCCCATTTTCAGGGTTGCCTTTTCACCTTGTTTATAGTTTCCTTGGCTGCACAAAAACTTTTAAGTTTAATTAGGTCCCACTTTATTTTTGTTTTTATTTCCATTACTCTAGGAGGTGGATCATAGGAGATCATGCTGTCGATTTACGCCATAGATTGTTCTGCCTATGTTTTCCTCTAAGAGTTTTATAGCCTCTAGTCTTACATTTAGGTCTTTAATCCATTTTGAATTTATGTTTTTGTATGGTGTTAGGAAGTGTTCTAATGTCATTCTTTTATTCATAGCTGTCCAGTTTTCTCAGCACCACTTATTGATGAGGTTATCTTTGCCTCCTTGCATATTTTTGCCTCCTTTGTCAAAAATAAGGTACCCATAGATGCATGGGTTTACCTCTGGGCTCTCTATCTTGTTCCATTAGTCTATATTTCTGTTTTTGTGCCAGTGCCATGCTGTCTTGATGACTGTAGCTTTATAATATAGTCTGAAGTCAGAAGGGTTGATTTCTCCAGCTCCATTCTTCTTTCTCAAAACTGCTTTGGCTATTCAGGGTCTTTTGAGTTTCCATATGAATTATTAATTTTTTGTTCTAAATCTGTAAATAATGTCATTGGTAATTTGATAGTGATAGCATTGAATCTGCAGATTGTACTTGTTAGTAGTCATTTTCACAATACTAATTCTTCCAACCCAGGAACATGGAATATCTCTCCGTCTGTTTATGCCATCTTTGATTTCTTTCATCAGTGTCTTATTATTTTCTGTATACAGTTTTTTGTCTCTTTCAGTTCAGTCACTCAGTTGTCTCTGACTCTTTGTGACCCCATGAACTGTAGCATGCCAGGCTTCCCTGTCCATCACCAACTCCTGGAGCTTGCTTGGTCAAACTCATGTCCATTGAGTGTCTTCTTAGTTAAATTTATTCCTAGATATTTTATTCCTTTTGTTGCAATGGTGAATGGGATTGATTCCTTAATTTCTCTTTCTGAGTTTTCATTATAAGTAGATAGGAATGCACATGATATCTGTATATTTATTTTATATCCTGTGAACTTTCTAAATTCACTGATTAATCTAGTAATTTATGATACTATCTTTATGGTTTTCTATGTATAGTATCTACAAACGTTGAGTGTTTTAGGTCCTGTCTGAGGTGGAGTCCTTTTATTTCTTTTTCTTCTCTGAAAACTAGCTAGGACTTTCATAACTATGTTAAATAATAGTGGTGAGTGTGGGCACTTTTCTTGTTCCTGATCTTAGAGGGAATGCTTTCAGCTTTTCACCATTGAGAATAATGTTTACTGTGGGTTTAAAATATATGATCATCTCTCTTTATTAGAGAAATTCAAATCAAAACTAAATGAGATATCACTTCACACCAGTCAGAATGGCCATCATCAAAAAGTCTGCAAATAATTAAGGCTGGAGAGGGTGTGAAGAAAAGGGAACCCTTTTGCAATTTTGGTGGGATTGTAAGTTGATACAGCCACTATGGAAGGTAGTATGGAGAGTCCTTAAAAAGCTAGGAATAATACTATCATGTGACCCAGCAATCCCACCCCTAGGCATATACCCTGAAGGAAACCAAAATTGAAAAAGACATATATACCCCAGTGTTCATTGCAGCACTATTTTTACATTAGCTAGAACATAGAAGCAACCTAGATGTCCATTGACAGTGAATGGATAAAGAAGCTGTGGTACACATATACAATATAGTATACTCAGCTATAAAAAGGAACACATTTGAGTCAGTTGTAATGAGGTGGATGAACCTAAAGCTTACTATACAAAGTGAAGTCAAAAACAGAAAAAAACAAATACCATAAAAGTGGAATCTAGAAAGATGGTACTGATGAAATTATTTGCAGGGCAACAGTGGAGATACAAACATTGGAAACAGTCTTATGGACATGGCAGGGAAGAGGAAGGAGAGGGTGGGATGTATGCAGAGAGTAACATAAAAACTTATTTTACCATAAGTAAAATGGATAGCAAATGGGAATTTGCTATATGACTCAGGGAACTCAAACCGGGGCCTCAATAACAACCTAGAAGGGTGTGACAAGGAGAGATCACAGGGAGGTTCAAAAGGGAGGGGACATACGTATACCTATGGCTAATTCATGTTGATATTTGGCAGAAAGCAACACTATTCTGTAAAGCAATTATCCTCCAATTAATAAATAAATAAATGTAAATTTTTTTAAAGTGGTTAAATTCATTTGGTGATTGCTCATTTATATCTGCACAGCAATATCATCGTCAGAGAATTTAGACTGTTATCCTGTACTTTCAAGAATGTATCAAGATTTCCAATTTGACCAAGCACATGATGTATTTTAAAACTTTCATATGCACAAACTAATGTGCTTGTTGACTACAAGATAGTTATATCTCATAGATCAGGGGCATTGGCTCTATGATTTAAATTATATACACCCTGGCTATTATAGACAGTGCTGCAATGAACATTGGGGTACATGTGTCTCTTTCAATTCTGGTTTCCTCGGTGTGTATGCCCAGCAGTGGGATTGTTGGCGATGCAGGATACAGCATGCTTGGGGCTGGTGCACGGGGATGACCCAGAGAGATGTTATGGGGAGGGAGGTGGGAGGGGGGTTCATGTTTGGGAATTCATGTACACCCGTGGTGGATTCATGTCAATGTATGGCAAAACCAATACAGTATTGTAAAGTAAAATAAAGTAAAAATAAAAATTAAAAAAATAAAAAATAAATTATATACACCCATATTTATGTTGTTTGCTTTTTAAAGTCCTTATAAAATTGAGTTAAATTTTCCACCCTAATTTCCAGTGATCATGTATGGATGTGAGAGTTGGACTATAAAAAAAAGTGAGTGCCAAAGAAATGATGCTTTTGAACTGTGGTGATGGAGAATACTCTTGAGAGTCCCTTGGACTGCAAGGAGATCTAATCAGTCCATCCTAAAGGAAATCAGTTCTGGTTGTTCATTGGAAGGACTGATGATAAAGCTGAAACTCCAATATTTTGGCCACCTGATGCGAAGCAATGACTCATTTGAAAATATCCTGATGCTGGCAAAGATTGAGGGCAAGAGGGGAAGGGGACGAGAGAGGATGAGATGGTTGGATGGCATCACTGACTCAATGGACATGGATTTGGGTGGACTCCAGAAGTTGGTGATTGACAGGGAGGCCTAGTGTGCTGTGGTTTATGGGGTCACAAAAAGTTGGACACAACTGAGCTGAACTGAATTATGACTTTATTAACATTTCTGAGACATTTTGCCACCTATGTTTTACTGATATTTTGTTTGTGTTATATTACTGTCTTTATTATAAATATTATGATTATTCCAACATACACTCATTTCCATCCTTCAGTTACTATTGTCTTCTAAAGAACTTACAATTTCTATCCCCCAATCATAACTACTTGGATCATTTCATCTTAGAGCCTAGACTTGCTTTCTCAGAAATCCACCTGTGTAACTATCATTCTTTCTCCACACACACACTCAGTATTTTTTCGCATTAGCCCAAAAATAATGTTATAAACCAAAACATATATTTCCTATTCTCATATATTCTGCTTCTAGTATGGTGTAACTGTAGATATTCAACACACTGACAGGCTCTATTATTCAGCCAAGTTATCTATTCTGGCTTGGGTCTTCAGTTACCTCTCAGTCATTTTACTCATCTCTCTTTCTTTTCCCCATTCCTTATAGTAGATATTCCAAACATTTTCCAATCTTCCCAGTCTTAACCTACACCTTTCACATATTCAGTCTTAGAAGACGCTTCTACTGCTAAACTTGCTAAGGGTATTTATACCTCCCAAAATGAACTCTATTTCTTTCCATCTTGTTTACTTAGAAATCTCACCATACATGTTACCCTTGCCACTATTTCTGAAAAGAAAGTATTCCTACTTCCCACAGTTAACTTTTTTGCCAATTTCTTCTTCCTTTAAAATTTTTTTCCCACTTCTGATTCATTGTAAGTCTCTACATCTCTACTGAATATTCTTATCAGTATGGTCAGGACTTGTGATCTTATCATTTGCCTTATATCATATTGCTATTTTATATTCTATTGTTTTATTATTTAATTGTATTTTGTACATTTTATCACTTGATTAGAAACTATTTCTGATGTTCTTATCACTAAACTGCCATAACGAGGTCACTGTTCATTTTAAACTCTCCACTTGATCAAATTACCTATACTTACCTCTCCTTAAGTAGACCCTGGCTCATGTCTCTGTATCTTGGTCTTCTTTTTCTCTATCCAATAATTACTTTCTGATTGAAGCAAAATTTGTTAAAAAGAGTACTCACCTAGAAATCAGAAAACTGAAAATTGGATATCATCAATAAAACATACAGAGTTTTATTGTTTATGAGTTCTTTGGTAACCTTCTCTCTGATCTATGTGAATGGCACATCATTTCAGTAAAATTTCTTTATTAGCAGCACCCCCCAGCCCCAAAACACGTTGAACCATATTCCTCAGTGCATTTATCAAACTATTCTACCACTGTTTATAGACCCATTTTTCATACCAGATTGGGAGCTTTCTGAAGAAAAAAAAAAACTTTTAATTAATTCCATATTCTGAGAAAGTAGAATAGCAAATAGAATAAAGAGCAAAGAGCAAGTGCCAAAAATTATGCTTTGAATGACTTTTACCATTTCTATAGACACTCTTCGATGTGAGGCAAACAGCTTTAGGTATTGTCAGTCATCAAGAGTTGAAAAATGAAACACTTTCTCATCAACAGGAAAAGACCTGATTAACTCCTGGAATCCGTTATTTCCATGAATGTCATTACAATTTTGCTTCACTGTCCTAATGATCTAAGCTAAAACAAACTAAGCTACAATTTTTTGATACCTTTATTTTTTCACTTTAACACCTAAATAATGGAACTGCTTCTCTGTCAAAACAACACACACACATAAACCAAACAAAACAAACAAAAATGCAAGGAAAACCTCTCCTCCCAACTCAGCTTCTCCCATAGAGCTATAGAATACAGACTGAAATCTTGTATGAATGCATTAAACACTGCCAGAGGGTATAAAGATTTTTTTATCCTCATTCCTTTTGTTGTGTTTTACAAATTGTTCAAGACCCTGTGGGCCCAGTTTTTTGAGAAAAGGGAAAACCTTTGAGATCGTTCCAAATCCTTTTTAGGGTAAGGCGAGGTGACCAGGAGATTTCTTCAACAAAATCTTATTCTTATTTGGCAGACTGTGAGTGCACTATCCCTGGGCTATGGCAATCCAGTATAGAAGGCTGCTTGTGACAATCAAGACTCAAAAACAAATCTGTAGGTGGAAAAATAACCAAAAAATTCAAAGGAAAAGCTGTTGTCTGAAGTTTTCTAACATTTCTGTAGGAAGTAGTGAGGGAGTAATGCTGATAATACCCTGAACATTATACAAAGGCAACTTGAAAAGCTCCAGCATGTCAGTTTTCAAAAGTCCTCTTGAGGCTGAGAGACTGTGAAATTCTCATATATGTTGATTTATGCAGTGATTTGCTTTGACCCTAGGGAAAGCTGCTTTATGGTCTGGACATCTATGCCTATCTACTTTCCCACCTAACTGTGAGAATTGCCAAACAAACATGCAAAGGGAAAATGAATGAAGAAGAAAGGGAAGCAATTATAAAAAATAATAACCATCCAATTCAACAGTTAAGATATATTTTTCTTTGTTTCTGTCTGAACATTCTATGGATGGTGGGCCATATATTCATTCTATCATACACTGTTTAAAGCTAATTTTTTTTCCATGTGTATGTATATACTTAGAGCTTTAATACAAAGATGTGAACAAACTGAGGATATTTCTGGAGAAACTGAAAAGGGCGTTTTTTTGAAAAATCTTCCCCTGTCTTTTCGGCCTCACCAAATCCCAACCATGTTTCAAGCCCTGTCTAATTTACCAACTTTTAAGAACATTTATGATTACTCTAGTTCACAATTTGGCTATCTTCAAAGACCCTATGTTGCCTATTTTCTGAAACATATTTCAAAATTGATAGAATTATGACTACTTGATATTAACTGCACTTTTTTTCTTTGTTAAAGTTTTAACTGTGATTTATAGTGACGCCATTACATTTTAAAGACTTCTTGCCCATAGGATTTAAATATTTATAATGAAATCTAACTTCACTTTTTGATCTTTGATGACTGGCAGCTTTGAAGCCTCACTTTTCTCTCCTCCTCATTTGACCCTGCATCTGGGGAAACTGATTAGAAAAGTCAGGTTCTACCTTCTTTTTTCAAATTCAAACTTCTGCTTTTTCCCACACATGGGAAATTTCACTCTGGATCCACCCCTTAACCATCATATAAAAACCTCAACCCCATCTTTTTTTCCTTGCTGACTCAAGCCATTTTCATACCCCTTTGGGTAGTATGATTTGTTCTCCTCAGGAAGACTCATTATGAAAGTAATAGCCTTTTCATAATCTCTGAGTATGCATCTGAAATCATCAGTCTTGACAGCCAAAGCCAATTTTAAGTTGACATTTTTCTCTCTAGGCAGGGTGATCACTACACCTTCCCTGGTATCTAGTCTGAGTTCTGTGTATATAGAGAGTGCTCAATTTATGCCTGCTTAATGCATAACTGAAGGATTTTCATCTCCTTCCATTTTCTTCAACAATCCTGAAACACAGATTGTAGTGAGGGTATTAACAAATGACTGACTCCAGTGCCCATGCTTTGGACCAAGGTTCTCAGGTATTAGCATGTGCTTATTAACTTCTGGTACTCCTTGTCCACTTCATGGGACACTCTCCCATTGAGCTTGCACTTGACATTTGAATCTTTCAGTCAGCACTCCCAGAAGGTGACTACCATATGAAGAGCCACAAGGTAGAAAATATGTTTGACTCCCTTTTGAAGTGTTATTAAATAACTCTGTATATAACAGTGAGGATATGCAAAATGGAATTTGAGATTGCTCACCTATTTACTGCAAAAATGTATCTCTACCAAAAATCACCCTTTAAGCTTCTGTCACTAAAAACATTAAATATGAATTTGTGCATTTACTTACTTTTAACATCTCCTAAATAGATGAGGAAACAGTGGAAACCGTGTCAGAATTCATTTTTTGGGCTCCAAAATCACTACAGATGGTGATTGCAGCCATAAAATTAAAAGACCCTTACTCCTTGGAAGAAAAGTTATGACCAACCTAGATAGTATATTCAAAAGCAGAGACATTACTTTGCCGACTAAGGTCCGTCTAGTCAAGGCTATGGTTTTTCCTGTGGTCATGTATGGATGTGAGAGTTGGACTGTGAAGAAGGCTGAGAACCGAAGAATTGATGCGTTTGAACTGTGGTGTTAGAGAAGACTCTTGAGAGTCCCTTGGACTGCAAGGAGATCCAACCAATTCATTCTGAAGGAGATCACCCTTGGGATTTCTTTGAAAGGAATGATGCTAAAGCTGAAGCTCCAGTACTTTGGCCACCTGATGCGAAGAGTTGACTCATTGGGAAAGACTCTGATGCTGGGAGAGATTGGGGGCAGGAGGAGAAGGGGACGACAGAGGATGAGATGGCTGGATGGCATCACTGACTTGATGGACGTGAGTCTGAGTGAACTCCGGGAGCTGGTGATGGACAGGGAGGCCTGTCATACTGCAATTCATGGGGTTGCAAAGAGTCGGACACGACTGAGCAACTGAACTGAACTGAACTGAAAAATAATTTAAAATTCCCCTATTATTATTTCTTTTTTTGGTGGTTCTTCACTTGCAATCCCATCAGGTAGACAAGTCAGTTGAAACTGACATATGTGGTTGCTGAGAATCACAGGAATTATGACTTTCCAAGATCAAATGTAAATAGCTTTCTCATTTTTGATGCCTAGGCAAAAAACTTTCCATTACACAGCTATGCTTTCTCAGAATGAATGCCAAAATGAAAAGGTATATAATGTACATGGGATGTCTGATATGTAAATGGTACAGAAATGTAAGTCATATAGCTACCTATGTGCTATTCATATGATATTCATACCATCTAGATTCTTTTGGTGCTTGGCATAAGTCTCAGTAGGTTTCTACGATAATAAATGAAGGTATGGTATGCAAACAAAACTATTCATATTAGAGATAAATTTTTTTCTGTAAAAAATGTATGTGTTTATGTAAGTGTGTGTGTATGTGTTTGTGTGTAAATATTTCTTTTTCAGGAAACTAAAGAACTGATATAAAGTAAGGAAAAGAGGGAGGGGAAGAGAGAGAAGAGAGGGATATTGGAAAATGGGAGAAAAAGTTTGAAATGTTTTTGCTTTGCCTAATACTTATGCAAATCAATTTATTTCAGTTTATACACTGTGAACAATTCATAGCAATAAGTGAAGTAATCCTAAATCTAATATAAAACAAAAATTAAACAATAACAGAACACACAGGTATTTTCAATCCTGGTCCTTAATAACTCAACATAAATAGATTTCACAGTTAGTCATGAAAGTTTGCATCCTATTTATTCCTGAGATTCATCATTTGTCTGATTGGTAGGTAAATTTGTTGATAGGTCCATGCAATTATCCAGGATTTGATAAATCAACTCAAAATGATTGGCAGCATTTTCTAGTAATCAGTTAAACAAAGTTCTGATAAGTTCATCCTTAGCTTTATATCAACTCCTTTGTGTTGATAAAATATAAAGACAGGTACCAACTCCTTCTTGGCTGTTAGCCTGGTGTCCAACCATCTTGTCCTCCTTTAAACTGTGCTCATCTGGCCACTGGTCACTTCCCATGGCTGGAAACTGTTTTCCCTGTTCAATTTATGCACTGGACTGGTTCATGTTTTGAAGCAGTTGGTAAATGATAATGATTTATATTCCAGTGGGCAGTGAATATAAAATATTTGATCATTAAGTGGCTTCATGATGTGGGAGATTATTTACTAACTATGTGGGGAGGCGAAAGTGATTGAAGCATGCTAAAAAGTATAAGCAAAGAAAATAGGAACAGAAAACTATAAGACAATGGTTTAGTTCCTGGAGTATTAGCAGCAGATAAAAATAATAAGAAGAATAAAAAACTTGATTCCTTGGCCGGAAAATTACATCTATGATGTAAATATGATAAAGCCAACACATTTCAAAATGAGGCAAAGACTGAATTACAAGCCCCTTTTGGGGCTGATGGTTTGACTGTAACAAATGCAGGTATATCCAGAGACTGCTGAATCTACTAGCCAGATTCATTAGATTGTGATCTCTTTATTTTGAATGAAAACATGTATTTTAAAACTATGGTTATTCAAAAAATTTATGTATTTTATTGTCATAGTCATAGAAAAGTTATATTTGTAGGGGATATTAGATCAAGTGATGTTTCCAATGTGGCTGATATAAAATGTGGGGGGGGAAAAACAAACAGAAATAAACTAAAACCTGTATCTCAGCTGCTAAATCTGAGATATTGCAATATAAATTTAGAAAAATTACATTTTTACTTTCTTTTTTTTTTTTTTTTTTTTGTATTTGGCTTTCCTTTCTAATGTGACTCCAATATCCCTTAGAGTCTGGTTGTGTTTCACACACTTGATGTGTCAGAAGACTTTCTCTGTACCCTACAAGCAGGAGTTGCTCAGTGAATGTCTGTAGGTGAAAATTTGGTCAGAGACAGCTCTTTAAGGCTCAGTTTACTAATGTCTTCAGGACTGCAAGGCTTTCAGTCATCATTTATATAAAAGATATGGCAGCTTTAGGGTAAACTCTACTGCAGCTAAAGGTGCCTGCCTCTACTCGGGATATAACCTCAAGGCCCAGTGGTATCATTAAACATTTTGAGAGAAGAGTTTTAAAGCTGACTTTATGGTTTCAGAATCCCCAAAGAAAATACACAGAGAAAAATCTTATTTCAAAAACTCTACTTTTAAATGTTACTTAGAACCCATCAGTTGGGGGTGTCCAAGGACATCTGCATTCCTTGACACTACTAGTTCTCAGAACACAATGCTTCTTAAAAATATAGAACCCACAGCCAGAAACCATAAGAAGTCTGCCTTTTTGACAGCATTCTAAGTTCTGGATGAACATTACCCTTAGCTTTATATTAACTCCTTGGGAACTCAAAAAGGCAGGTGCCAATTCCCTCTTGGCTGTTGGTCTGGTGTCAAAACATCTTGACCTTGTTTACACTAAGCTTATCTGGCCACCATTCACTGCCCACAACTGGAAATTGCTTTCCTTACTCAAGGTATGTACTGTACTGGTTCATGTGAGTCTGAAATGAGTCTAATGTGAATTATTTATGTTGAAGCAAACATCCATCAAGACGCTTTGTTAGCCCCCTTAAATCACCTAGAAAAGTAAAGATGAAAATAATAATAGTAATGCTGCCCACCCCCAAAGATACAGATTTAATCAGCTCAGAGACTCTGTCCTACCATCTTTTTAAAAGCCACTGAAGCAGTTCTAAAGTTCAGTTAGCTTTCAGAATAATTTGAGTCCTTTCTGAATATTTAGAAAGCCTCACTTCCGGCACTGTCTCTCAGGAAAGAATTTCATTGTCTAAAACCCAGCAAACTGTTTCTGTGGAATTAATACCCTTCCTTGGGTAGGTGCTCAAATAACAAAGATGACTTGGAAAGGGACGGCTAAAGTGTAAGTTTCCCCTTGAGAAAGCAGACTTTTAGTAACCATCCTAGGGATTAAGGAAGTCCTGAGGAACTACTGCTGTCTTTGAACCACAAATCAACCCTCTTCTGCTCTGACTCTATGACCATACGCCTGCTAACCACATTCCTGGTCTCCCTACATTCAGTTTCTCTGTCTCCAGCATATGATTTTTGCACAGCTGCAGGGCTACCATTCCAAGAAGCAGCACCCATGATTCTGCTTGAGCAGTGGACTTTTTTTCTACCTCCTACAGAAGTCCTCTCAAGCTTTGACTTTGTAATTCCTAACTCCATTAGTCAGTCTCTCACAGATGACTGAGGCTAACTTGTGTGAGATCAGAGCCTGGGGTCCACCAGAAGAGGGGAGGCTGTCTGTGTCCTGATGGCCATCACCCTTGCTTCTTCCTCTATTTTTGTTTTACCTACCATAAATCAGGTCATGATTCCTTCACACATGAACTTCAGCTAAAGTATACAACCTGTCCCTTTGACCTTTGACTTGAACTTATCTTCTAGCCTACTCTTTTCCCATAAGTTAAACATTAGAACACCCCCTTTTATTAAATACTTAGGTTTGCAAAATAGTCAGTGGGGCCATGTATACTTAGATATGATAAAGTCATACTCTCTTTTTTTAACCTGAGAGTCAGCTCTCATTCCATGGAACTTCATTCTGCTCTTCTAACCAGGATTTCTCTGAAAGAACTGTGGTCTTCAAAAGCCCTCATTGTTATCTTTCTCATCTTTCTTTGCTCACATCCTTGCCCCTGCCTGATAGAATGTTCTAACCTTTCAATATTCCATCAAGGTCCACCTGGTTCATAACACCTTTCTTTGATCCCATCTGCCCACAGTGACCGTTTAAGTCCCATAGCACTTGTTTCTGTACCATTTGTTTTAACTTATAATACTGCATTCTGGGCTCAGTTCTCTAGAGGTGGCCTTAGTAATCTGCCTGATCTGGTGCTTTGTTTTCACAAGTATATACTGAGGACATAATTTTTAATTGGTAAATGCAATGTAAAGATAAGCAACAAAAGTTATAGGAAAACTTGCAGTCAAAGTCAAAGGAAAATGTTATGGAGTTATGATAATATATTTTCATCTGTCATTATCAAGCCATAAGTGGAAATTCTAACCAGAAAATGCCTTTTTCTAAACAAAGAGAACTGACCTCCTGCAATTATCTCTCTCTCCTCTCTGTGCCAACACAAAGCCCAATGAGAGGTCTGAGTTCAAACACACAGAAAGTGCTTTGAAATGTCACTTGTTCACATCTGAGAAAACACTGCCTTCTTTGCCCGTTACCAGTGTAATCAACTGTAATTTCCAATCAATATCTTGCCTCACCATGGATTGCTTTGTACATCCAGTCTTCTTCTTGTTCTTTTTATGCTTCATTACTTATCTCCTTTGCCTACTGATAATAGTTACTTCAGATACTAATACAGTTTTCCTGGCAGTGTGAAGCAGATTCAGTTCCTTGACAGTCAGTTACAGAAAACATTTATTTTCTAGCTATTTGTCCCAGACTTTCAAGTGCATTATTAAACTTAGTTAGAAAATGGAAACTCTTCTTCACAATGAGCTGGGGATGCTGCTCCAAATTAAAAGATATCTGTTGATCCCCATGGAGTCATTTCAGGCAAAAGAATGTCTATCTCTACCATTTTCGGTCATCTTGGGGATAAAATGAAAGAAGGATTTTCTTTCACTAAATTGATTTTCTGCTCCTGCATTATTTATTATTATCTAAATGTATGTAGAAATGTTGCTTCTCTTTCCTTGAGAAAGTTCTCATCCACTTCTGAAATTTTATTGAGGTTCTTGGACTAATGTGGCATTTTTTAATACTGTGGCTTTGTCATTCCTGGGATAAGCTCTTTCTTTTCCTCTATATCACCAAACCCTACCTTGTGATCAGGATCATTGCTATCCTACCTTCTTTTGAAGCTTTCCCTGATTTCACCATTTATAAATTGCTTTTGGTTTTCACAATTTTTATAGCTTTTATGTTGTTCAATCATTCAATTGTGTCTGACTCTTTGTGACCCCATGGACTGAAGCATGCCAGGCTTCCCTATCCTTCACCATTGCCTGGAGTTTGCTCAAACTCACATCCATTGAGTCAGTAATGCCATCCAACCATCTCATCCTCTGTCGGCCCTTTCTCCTCCTGCATTCATTTTTTCCCAGCATCAGACTCTTTTGTTTCAGGTTGCCAAAGTATAGGAGTTTCAGCTTCAGCATCAGTCCTTACAATGGATATTCAGGATTGACTTCCTTAGGATTGACTGGTTTGATCTCCTTGCAGTCCAAGGAACTCTCTTGGACTCTCATAGCTGTTATGGGTCTTGTCTAAATCAAAGAGTTTTATATTTGACCATTCTGCCATATCTTGTTCTCTCATAATTACACACAGTAGGTCTATTATTCTTATTTAATAACAATTTGTTTATCCAATCCTCTGGCACAATTTTATTAAATCAATATTTGTTGACTTTCTATATCCATACATAATCCTGTAGTTGTTATGACAAGTTAGTATTATTGCACTTTATATTTGCCTCATGTCCCTGAAATACATGGTAAGATAATGTGTGCATGCTCAGTTGCTTCGCTCATGAACAACTCTTTGCAACCCTATGGACTGTAGCCTTCCAGGCTCCTTTGTCCATGGGATTCTCCAGGCAAGAATACTGGAGTGGATTTCCATGCCCTCCTTCAGGGAATCTTCCCCACCCAGGGATTGAACCTGGGTCTCTTGTATTGCAAGCAGATTCTTTATTGCTGAGCCACCAGGGAAACTTGGTAAGACCATAACTTCTTCTCAAATATCTCCTCAATCCACTGATTTCTCTCTCTCTCTCTCTGCTGCTAAATATCTTTATCGAAGACTACACTGTCTCTCATCCTGGCAATCATAACACCATTCTAGAAGGTGTCCCTGTATCTGTTTCCTATACTGTCTATCTTACCTCTAAAGAGGAATTCAGGGCCATACATTTGACTCCATTCCCACATTTGGTGGAAAATGTGAATGAACTTGAATACATTAATGTAAATGAAGTAATTCAGATATAAAAGGACAAATATTATATGATTCCTCTTATATGAGGTACCTAGAATATGTAAATTTTAGAGACTGAAAGCATAATGGAGGTTGCCAGAGATGGAGGAAAGAAGGAATGGAAAGTTATATTTAATGGGAACAAAGTTTCTGTTTGACATGATGATAATGTTCTGAAACATTATTCTGATGATAATGTTCTGAAAATGAATAGTGCTGATAATTGTACAGCACCGTCAATGCACATAATGATATAGGAGTATGGTATTGCTTAGTTATGCCTGACTTTATGACCCCATGGACTGTAGCCTGCCAGGCTCCTCTGTCCATGGAATTCTTCAGGCACAAGAGTATGTTGCCATTTCCTATTGGGTTAAATTTAAAATGGTTAAGTTTATTTTATGTATGCTTTATCACAATGTATGCTTATTTAGTGATTTATTTAAAAAAAGCTCAGAAGTCTTCTTATACTTTTAAGATAAAGAACACACTCCTTATCATGCTGTTAAGCCTTGGAATGACTTCTATGTATCTCTATAGTCATCTTCCATTCCTACACTTCAGAGTATTTCAAATATGCTCCACTTCCTCCCATCAAAGAAGCTTCCCACATATAATGCTCCCTGTTTCTGGAGCACTGCTACCAGCACTGTCCTGGCCCGATCTGGCAGAGTTCCTGGCGTGAGGCTGCTCTGCCGTGGGCGAGCCTTGCCCAGACTTGCCTTGCTTTTAGGCTTCCTACCCAGGAAGGAACAGGCTGCGCGAGGCTGGGAGATGCCACTTGCGCCTTCCTGGCCTCAGCTCCGCTCCTGCCTTGCCTTTGCACCTAGGCCCCAGGCGTCCTTGGGGAGGGCTTAGGGGCTGGTGGGTTGCACACTACCAAGGGCTCCAGCAGTGAGAGCTCTGTCAGAGGGAAGGGAAGGGCAACTGCAGGGATCCTCCAGCGGTTGCTTGGCCGCCCAGACTCAGCGCCGCACGGAGAGCACCAGGCTCCCAGGGCCCCTGGCTGGGGTCTGCAGCCCCGCACACCCGGAGGCTGACTCCGTGGGCTCCCAGCAAGTGCATGATAGACAAAGAAGCCTTTCCTGAACATTCATTCCAGGTTAAATCTCTCTATGGCACACTCTTTGAGTACCTTGTCATTCTCCTTTGTAGTCCTGGTCAGAGCTGTGTGTCTTCATAGGTGTAACTCTAAGTACTGGCTGGTTCTTCCCTTAGACCATTGCTGACAGGGAATGGCAGAGACAGCTCTGATTCTGCTTCCAGAACAGTGTCTGCCATGTGGCAGATGCTCATGAATATATATTTTGAATGAGTGAAATCAACGTCACTATCTTGTGCTCCCTGTCACTTTCTTTCTGTGGAAGCCTTACCTTTTATTTGTATGACAGCAAGCAGATGACTTTTCCTAAGCATGCATTTCCAACATGTGAATAAGAAATATAGGCCAAAGCATTTCTTCTAACTCTAAAATATGAATTTTACTGAGACAGAATCTGCTTCTTCATCAAGCAAAAGTTGTATGCAATCAGAAGTCTGCATACCATGCATGATGGTTTCAATAGTCATAATCCTATACTGATAACAATGGCTACAGAAAAGTCAAACACACACATACTACTTATGACACACAAGGAACATTTTCTTTCATCATAGTAATGCCATAGGTTGCTGCCACTATTAACAGACGGGGTTTAAATCCACGAACTTAGACCTAGAATCTTGAAGGAAGAATGTATTTACATATCTCTCTCCATTCTTGATGTTCTAGCATGTAGGAAAACTAGACACAATTTAAGGCAAATGTGTTCGAGAATTTTTTCTAACTTACTAAGTAAATTCATTGCATTTTTAAATGAATTGCTGCTTATATAACTCAACTATGAATTGATCCATTGCTCAGAAAAAATATCTAAATTTATTAAGCGCCTAATATGTGCCTAGCAACTTTGAGCTAGGGATAAGACATATACCTAAACATTACCTTTAATGGGCTTGCAAATTTGAGTCAGATACATTGTATCCTCACACATGAAACAATTAGAATATGCCACAATATATTGTGCTATATGACCAAATACCACATGTGTGACACCATATATGAAAGATTTGCAAACACAATAAGTCTTTAGTTTTATAACTTTGCCTGTGCCTAATCTCATGTTATCCGTGCAACACCAACACATCTTTCTGTTCATGTCTCAAGAATGATGCACAAGTTTTAATGACCAAAACTTAATGTTTAAATCCTTAGCAAAAAGTGCTCAGTAAATATAGTATAATATTGCCCACATCACTCTATGTACACTGTGTAGAGACAGGTAAATCCTCTGTGGCAGTCCTATTTTCCACACATCTACATTTTGAATTTTGACATCCATTCTTTTATTCCCCAAGATCAGGAAGCAAGTGACAAGACCTTTTCAACTTTTCTGAAATAAAGTCATCCACAATTAAAATGGTTTACTGGAAACAGATGGACTTCCCGCAGAGATTAACCCAATTATCTTTGGTTTAAGAGCCAGAAAAAGCCATAAGATCATTATGTTACAAGACAAGAATTTTATCGTGATGCCAATCTCATTACATGAGTGAATGGAGGTGTTTAGTGATAGTTTTCCTGCATAAATATTCTTAATAGATTTAGTTTTTCAAATTCTTGGCTGCTCATTATTTTCAAATGATAGAGCTTGACAGATGAGTGCTGTTGTGCATTACAGAGGCCTGAGACTCTGTTATTTGTAGTTTCCTCCACAAAAATAAGAGAACAACTTTCCAACAGCAGGAAGAGCTTCACTTTTATACACACTTCTAAGAATATTCAAACCTGTGCTACTTTTATTTCATTTAGGAACAGTACTTAGGGAAATCAGATATATATATATATATATTTTTAAAGGCTTTTTCAAACCATAACTATTTGAAGCTTTGAGGTGCATTCAATTTTTCAAAAATAAATTCTCCTAAGGAATCTGCCTGCAATGCAGGAGACCTGGGTTTGATCCCTGGGTTGGAAATATTCCCTGGAGAAGGGAAATGTTACTGATTCCAGTATTCTGGCCTGGAGAATTCCATGTACTGTATAGTCCATGGGGTCACAAAAAGTCAGACAGGAATGAGTGATTTTCACTTTCAAGGAAAGTTAGAATTTTTATATCCATTTTTGGAGGGTGATAAGGTGGTAGCTGTCATGAATAAAAGGGTAAGCTCATAAGGAGTGCTCTTTATGTTTGTCTTCATATATTCAATAAATATAGGTATTTACGTGTCCGATCAAGCATTTATGAGGGACGAGAAAGCCTGTGCTTTATGTCAAAAGGGGGAATTAATTTGTCTGCAATGTGACAAGATGAGATGACCACTCATAAACCAAAAACAACTCTGGCTCTGACACTGATCCTGCAATGGGGTAAATAAGTAGCATTGGTCCTTTAAGAACTAAGATGTTAGTTCTCATAAAATTATGTTGCTTACTGATTTCTGGTTGTGAGATCACTACAACTGATAAGACTATCATGTCAGCATTTCTAAAACTGGTGCCATTAATATCTGTTGTACAGAATGCTTGTAAATACCAAATAAGACAATGCCTAAATGTTTCCTAACTGTAAAATGTTAGTGTGAATTGCTAAAGTTATAGGAATGACAGAGAATTCATTTCCTTCCCCTGACACTGAGCTGACTTCTCCACTGGGCATAGTAGGCACAGTGACTAATTTTAGGGGCCAGGAAAATCCTTAGTTTTATTTTATTTAAACTTACTTTAAAATCAGAAGAAACAATTAATATAATAGTGAATATATTAATATAATGAGTTTATCCTGGATTATTACATTCATCTTATGTCAACTGAGTCATAAATGTATATTACTGGTTGGTTGTCTTTTATAAAACAAGATACGAACAAAGACAAAAGTGATTAGGGTACACAAAAGTCATAATGCAACTCTCTTCACTCTCTATATAGTTATTTACATATTTGAAGCAATCTCAATTTTGAACTTCTCAGAAATTTGTTCATTTATTTTATTATAGGTTGGAGGAAGAGTCAGAGGTGAACATTCCACATTCACCTCTGGATGAAATACACTAACCTTTCTAAAAATGTTGGTAAGAAGAGTCCTCTCTGTGATGGTCCAATGGTTCTTATCTCTAAGTAAACATGGTCCTAAAAGCAAAACTCATTCATTTTTCCTTGGGTCATGTAACTTTTCTAGAAACACTGGACCTTCCCTGGCCAAGGATTGTCCACTATTTTTGTTGGCTTAAAATTTAAAATGAGGACTAGCGAGGAGTAAGACAGTTTGGCTTTAATTTTTTTTTTGCTCCCACATTAGTTCCCTGGGCACTTTGAAATGAGTCTATGAATTTTTCCTTGGTCTATCTATCTACTGCTTGTTTATTATCTACTACCTACCCATTCATGTATCTATTTCTCTCTTTTTCTAACTTGTGTGCTCTCTCTCTCTGCTCTCCCTATCTATTCATTCATCTATCTATATAACTATCATCTAGATATCTAATTTCTACTGTTTTAATGTAGAGTAATGTGTAAGAAAGATAATGAGAAATAGTGCATAGTGCACTTTATATATATATGTATATATGCATATATATATCCACAAATTAACACTAAAAATTTAGTGGATGCATACATTTTTACGTTTATGGATAAAAGACATAAAAGTGGGTAGTTATGGGGAAAGTGAAGGAGAGGATAGAGAATGAAGGGGAGAAAAAAAAAATAGAACAAGATGAGTTCTTTCATTATTGTACCATAAATGAATGGATGCAGCATAATGTTTCAGTATCTATACTGAGACCTTAGAAGATTATACAGGAATTCAAAAGAAGCAGGTAGTATTGTGAGTCAGAATGGGTAAGAATTACTTTACAGGGAATGCAGAATTTGAATTATGTCTTGAAGGAGAACTGCAATATGTGTACATAAAAGGAGGGACAGGATCTGATTCATGAAAGGAAAGAGCAGAGCAAAATCTGAGGGGTGGGTCAGTGTAAAGAAGGTCTGGGGGCCCTTAGTAAATGCATTGCCATTCCAAGTATGAAAATGGAGCCCCAGGTACACTGTGGCCAGTGGAGTGGCATTTGAAAGGGCTTGTCCTCATTGTGAAACCATAGGGCCTTTTCAAATAGGGCTTTTGTGGACAGACACATAGATAATGGGGATGTTAAAATGGGCCATGTCTCTTTTCTGAAAGAAAAGGAGAGAAAAAAAAAAAAAAAAGGCTGCAATCTTTCCTCTCCTCTTGCTGTAACAATTCAGAGAAAGAAAAGAAGTCTATCATTCAACTGATCCCAGGGAAAAAGACAGGCAAGGTCACGTCCCCTCATACGGAGAGATACAGCCCCAGAGAGACCTGGCCTGTGATCTGCTCCCCATTAGGGTGGTATGGCTTCTCTTAATAGGGCCTCGATCATTTTTCAAGTTGCAAATCTGTCCAGCGGAAGGCGGTGAGCTATTGTTATCATTTATTCTGATCCATGGAACCCAGTTGATAAAAAGGTTAGAAATGCCACCTCTAGACATGTACTACATCAGATGTGCTTAAAACTGCAATTCAGACGGAGCTCCAAATAGTTTCTGCCTCTCTTGTCATCTCTTGGGCAGGAATAATAACTTGCAATAATAGAGGCTTTTTGCTTCTAGGTTAGTATTAAAGGAATGAATATAATTTACAACCTTTTTAGAAAATACATATCTACATATAGTAGCAATACAATACCTGTGAAGATATTGAACTGATCAGTATGAATAAATGTAGTATATTGTGAGAAATAAAATAATGAGAAAGAGGTAATCATTTAACACTCACATTGGCCATTCCTATATTTTAAATATAGTATTAACTACTCAGGTATGTATTCCACTGTACACATCAGGTATTTTCTAGGCATTATTTAGCTTTATTCTAGTTTATATACATACTTTTTCTTCCAAAACATTCCATATTACAAAAACTTATTCTATCTATTATTTTTATTATAATTCCTAGAGTTAAAATATGTCAAAACTGAGGCTTACATAAAACATTTCTCTATAATCTCATATATTCATTTATAAGAATTTATTGCTAATCTGTAATGTTGTCCAGGTCCATTTAGCATGAATATAACACTAAATTCTATACTACCTTGTCATTCCTTGAAGAACATACACTTTCATGGCTGATACTGGACTAATAAAGTAGAATAGAGCTATGTAAGAGAGCAGACAATAGATTAAAGGCTTATGAATACACACACAACCACCCAATTAACAAAAATGCAACCACTGTAATCAGATTGCCCAAATGACTTCCATTTTCTGCTTGGCGTTGTTTATCCACAAAAAGTCAAGAAACAAGAAACCAAAGAAAAGAAATATAGAAATTTTAAAAAGAAAATAATGTTCCGGGGTAAACACAAAGCTGGCCCAATCTCAGATACTTTTTGTATTTCTGCAAGGATGTGATTGGTGTTACACACATTAGTCTTCATTCTCAATAGGTTCTTAAGTCAAATAGTATTCAGTTACGTTAGACAGACTGGTTTACCAAGGTCTCACAAAGGAGTCAGATTTTTTAGGGAAGAAAATGCAAAACAAAAGTTGAAATTCAGTTTGAACTGACAAATGACACAAGGCTCAAACAAAGCAAAGCAAAAGAGGCAAAACAAGGGTAACCAGCAAGTAAAATATTGACAATGATGAGTAGGGTTGAAATTATACTAGAAAACAGATATCCTCTTATATATACAAGAACTGGGTACGTCCCTGTCATCTCTCCCTAACTCTGGAGAATCATCTCTCAGGAGTGGAGTCCTGCTAATACACCCCTACGGAATTTTCTGGAACAACAGCTTCCATGATTTTGTTGTATGGGGAGAAGGGGACAGTGATGGCTTGCTTGGATTAATTTTTGTTTCTTTCATTTTTTTTTTTAATTTTTATCTTACATCTGACTGTGAGAATTCTGCATTGCTGGACTGATGACATAACCACCAGGAAGTTGGAGGGGATATCCTTCAGCACAGAAGAGATATTGAAATCTACGGATCTTTCAGATGGCAATTGATATAATCTAACCCACCCTAGTACTCTTGCCTGGAAAATCCCATGGACAGAGGAGCCTGGTGGGCTGCAGTCCATGGGGTTGCTAAGAGTTAGACATGACTGAGTGACTTCACTTTCACTTTTCAATTTCATGCATTGGAGAAGGAAATGGCAACCCACTCCAGTGTTCTTGCGTGGAGAATCCCAGGGACGGGGGAGCCTGGTGGCCTGCTGTCTATGGGGTCGCACAGAGTCAGACACGACTGAAGCGACCTAGTGGCAGCAGCAGCAGCATTATGCAGTTTTGATTAGTTTCTAAAGAAAGTTAGTAAGTTTCCTCTCTGGTTTACCTCCTTTGGTGTCTGCTAGAATAATACAGGATTATTTGAGTTGGTTTATACATAAATTTGATCACTTATTCATGGTAAAATTTTTTGAGTGCAAACGAGTAAACTATTATAATGGGTTTGTATAGAGTGGATAGTTGTAGGAATAAAAAAGGGAGAAAGAAATAGTACAAAAAACCAAGATATAAAGAAAATTGAATTTTTTTTTTTTTCTGTATCTGTTTAAGGAGACATGCAAGAAGTAGCAAATCCAAAGTTTGGGGTCCAGGCATCCTGGAGAAATGCAGCATTATTACAGAGGAAAATTGAGAGGAAGAGTTGATATGTAAAGAATATAAATAATTCTGTATTAATTCAATGAAAGTTAATGTCAACTGAGAAACACTAAAACAAAATGGGAAAGAAGCTCAAGAATTTAAATACAGTTGGACATTTTTAAGCTAACTTGGTAAAGTATATGAGGAAAGTTAATTTTGACCAGATACATAAAAGAGGGAAATAATATGAAGTTTAAAAGTTATATAATGTTATATGAGAGCTTAGGACACTGTCTTAAAGTTTAAAGTAATCAGGCTTATTTGGGGTTGGGAATCATAGTATCCTTTACTATAAATTTTTCCTCCATTGAATTTCCTTCACTGAATCAAAACTACTAGAATAAGGAGTAGTGGAGACAGGACCTAGTCAGTAAGGAGAGGGTGGGAAAAAGAGTCTTCATAGTGAGAGTGAGGGCAGTATTCTGCATGAAGCCTTAGTGATGCCTAAACCGTCAGTAATAATTCAAAACTAAAGTCATCAAATAACAAATAAAGATAATTTCCACTTTTTGTGCTGGATAGATCAGGGGAGGGGAATTTTGTAATTGCCTATGAAACAAATTAATGCTGTCTTATTACAGCTTATCTATACCTTATAAAATTCATATGAGTAGTTAGCACACCATATTAATAAATGTCTTTCATAGAAAGTGAGACATGCGGTCCTTTGGCTGAAAGATAGGATCAAAACAAATATGTTTTTGCTATATTCTTGGTTTTATCAATGATGCCTTCCACTTCCTTAGAAAAGTTATATAGATGGATGACCTTCTTTTGTGATAACAATAATATATACTTGCAAAATTCTCATGAGTGTTTGAAGCACTATTAATACTTAGCTAATATTTGCCAAGTGCCTTGAAGATGGGAAGTGCTAAATAGTGTCACTATAATGTCATGCTTGTTCAAAGTTAATCAGTTCAGAGGGACATAGCCCACCAAATGCACATTTTCTGGAAAAAGTACAGTATCCTTCTGCCTCCCCAGGTAGAAAATGTCAGTAAGATGCAGAAGTCATCTCATCAACCAACTGAAACATGGTAAGTGCCCCTGAAATTGTATCAGTCATCACCATCACCATCACTATTCTTACCATCCTTGCTCTGCAGTTCATATTCTGATGATCTACTGATGCTACAATTTGATTAGAATTTACCTTTGAAATAATTAATTAATAAAGTATGCAAAAAGTCAATATTTTTAAAAGCAAAAAGGTCTTTAAAAATCAACTTGTTTATCTCTATAGTACTTAATACATTTGTTTTATACACCTAGATTCTAGAGTTCTAACTAATAGGGGTAATTGACCTCTATGTTGGTATTCTATAG
This sequence comes from Capra hircus, assembly GCF_001704415.2. Lineage (NCBI taxonomy): Eukaryota > Metazoa > Chordata > Mammalia > Artiodactyla > Bovidae > Capra > Capra hircus. The sequence continues at coordinate 15,547,923 of NC_030831.1, read as the reverse complement.
ATACAGTTTGTAGCACATTTTATTCTATAACCCAAATTTTTGGCAAGATTTTAGGTATTTTAAGAATTATGTAGGTCCAAACTCAATTAAATTAGATGCACAAAGCGAAAAAAAAAATGACGGATTACTGCTGCTGAAGATTCCTCATATCCAGATCACTAGCCCCTTTGCAGATTGAGAACAGATCAAATCATTTCATTGATCGATAGCCACAGATTTCTTAATCTCTCAAAATCTGTTTTTCCCCCCACTATTCAAGTCACACACTGCTTGCTTTGAATATTATAATGCTCTTACATGTAAAATATATTTTTCTCCTTTCTCTAATTCTCCATCATCCTCAATCTTTGTATACTTAAATATGTATCATTTATATTTTCACTTCTCTCTCTGACATTGCACTTTCTTGTTTCTATGTCCTTTTTCTTACTATACTTATATATATATATATTTTCCAAAGATATGCCTCCCTCCATTTTTGTCCTCTACTAACTATCTGGAAAAAAAAATCCCACTAACTATATGAAAAATAAAATCCACTCTTATAAATTTGAAATCACCTCTATGAGAAAAACACATCTAAGCCCTCTCTTGAACTATATTTCTACATTTCTAAAACTCTGTAAGAACTCTCATCTTGGGTATTCTGCAGACTTTTTCTACTCAGTGCATTTAGGAGTGAATATATAATTCTGTCTGTAAAACTTTTCTTGCTTGTGCATTCCCTTTCTATGTAATGACAAAACACGAGGATCTCAGATTTAAGCTCTCATCTTTATATCATTTTGATTTTTTTTCCTTTCCTTTGCCCATAATCCTGGCTTTCTTTACAATTTTTTTACAACTGTTTAAATTGTTTACAATTGCAATACAGCCTTACTGAAACATCTACTGTCATTGTCTGCTCTCCATATTAACTGCCTGAGTAGCCTTTATCACCTCTTTTTTTTTTTTTTTTTTGCATGTATTCTTTCAGTGGTTTCTTGACTGGTATCCTACTTCTAATCACTGCTCAGTTCTAATCTTCTTAAGCCTCACTCCCATATTTGTTTTTCTGATGGGGAACTTTCACTGTGTTTTTACTTCTGGCTCAAAAATGTCATGGCCTCCTTTTACCTTTGCTCTTACTTAAAGTTTTCTATCTTCTTTGCTTTGCTTTCTCAATTCTTATTCACGGTCTTGCTCAAGAGCCACCTCTCTGAAAATTAATCTCAGGTATTCATTGGGAAATAACACCTCTTCTTGCTACAAAGTTTGCTAGGTGGCCTAGGTTATATTAACAGCCACAGTAGCAAACTGCCTTTTTTTTTTTTTTTTCTGTATTCTCCCCCACCCCTCCCATGAGTATGTACTACACAAACTTTCCTCAAAGTGGTACAGCTTCAAATGCAGGTCTGGGTATTATTAACATTATAAAGTGCAGATGTTCAAGCTTGTTTAGAACTAAGCTTTAAAACCTAGACTTGTTCCAATCGAAAAGGAGGGGCCATCTTGATTAAACGATAGAGGCCAAATTTTCAGAGAGCAATATACATTTGTTTGATTGTACTTGTCCTCTGTGTGCACGTATGGTTTCAAATGTTTTTACCAAGACAGGGTGATGGTGGTAGTAGTAATGCTGATATAGAGTGGACAGGGAAGGAAAAAAAAAAGGTAAAGGAAGTCAAGCTATTTGGTTCAAGGTAAATTTTATTTTTCTTCTTGGCTTTCTGCAATCACAGTGTGAATACCAGCATTCATCTAGAGGCTGTACTATTATTTCATAACGACCTCAAATGACAAGCAAGACATATTGCAACAAATAATTGCCCAGAATATTAATAAGCTTCCCAATTTATTTTTCTACTTTGGCTAGAGCAAAAACAAACAGAACCTGGAGGATGACAGCAGATTACCATAATCTTAATCAGCTGGTTACTCCAACAGCATCTACTGTTTTAGATGTGGTCTCTTTTATGAAATAGGTCAGTGTAAATTAATTTTAAACTATTAATCTTTTTAGTACACTTTTTCTTACTTTTTCATTTGCTCTGACCACCAGAGGCCCTTTGCCTCCTTCACTTGGCATCAGTAACTCTCTTACCTCACGGACTCTACAAATCTAATCTAGTTATGCATTGTCACCTGATCTTCCTTACCATAGAATAATTTATGGTTACATAAACATCAAGACATATAACTCCATTATATATATATAGTTGTTGTTCAGTCCAAAGTCCAAATCTCTGCTACCCAATAGACTGCAGAATGTCAGACTCAACCGTCCTTCACTATCTCCTGGACTTGGCTCAAACTCATGTCCATCAAGTCGGTGATGCCATCCAACCATCTCATCCTCTGTTGTCCCCTTCTCCTCCTGCCTCTAATCTTTCCCAGCTTCAGAGTCTTTTTCAATGAGTCAGTTCTTCGAATCAGGTGGCCAAAGTATTGGAGTTTCAGCTTCAGCATCAGTCCTTCCGATGAATATTCAGGACTGATTTCCTTTAGGATTAACTGTTTTGATCTCCTCGTAGTCCAAGAGACCATTAAGAGTCTTCTCCAGCACCACAATTAAAAATTGCATATATATATATGCGCTGGAATACTATGACCCGAGTTAACCCCATTGGTTTACGCCTTTTGATCAAATGACCTTGATAGGAGTGCAGATCTGCATATCAAAAGACCATTTATATATAATAGAGAGAATATATATATATATATATTCTCTTTCTTCTGCAAAAATATATTAGCCCAGTAAGGTTTCACAGACTTTCATGTCTGATACACCTAAGGCAGTGGAAGTGGGTCAGTGGGTGGGTGATGGTTCCTCTACCACTATTAGAAGGGCAGCCTATCACACAGGTGGCAGGATGAATTTTGAAGGCCACTGAGCACTGAGTATTTGTTCAATTTATCACAATTATAAAAGCCCCTGGGCCCTATGAGCATATGGTCACTCATGGAATCTGGTGGCTGAAAAATGCTTCTATTGTTATTTGGAGGACTTGGCACTAATATTGCAAGATTTTATCAAGTCTCCTGTTTTACAGAGGCCCTAGTATGTAAATCAACTCATCTAAAGCCTCGCATACAATTAATGACAAATCAAGAATTTAAACTAGATGGTCTTTTGATATGCAGATCTGCACTCCTCTCAAGGTCATTTGATCAAAAGGCATAAACAAATGGGGTTAACTCGGGTCATAGTGTTCCAGACACTAATGCACCTGAACTCTTTCTAATCAGAAGAGATGACCTAGGTAATGTTCATGTACCTGCGCTTTTCTTTCACACACTATCAATGACTCCTACCTTTCTTTACATCTCTCTTCTGTCTGGTGAATTAGAAGTAATCCCTCTCCTCTCGGCAGGCTTCCTAGATTTCTGAGACGGAATCCGTTGTTCATCCCTGGCAGTTTCATAGCCCTCTTGACACCTCTATTAAAACACTATGTCATTGTGATTTGTACCTGTATCTGTTTTACTCATGGACTTTCAAATCTTTGAGATTAGAGGCCAAGACCATTGCATGTATTTGCTTCTACAACTAAACTCTGGCTAGTACAGAATTAGTGGTCAAAGTATATTTGCTAATGAAGGAATCAAAATAAAAGATGAGAAGAATTAATAGAGATTTTTAACTTTTTATTATTCTGCCACATGATTTGCTTTTCATACCCATATACATACACTGTAAATCTCAGCCAGTAATTGGGAGTTACTGGTGCAGGAGGGGAGAGAAATGACCATCCTTCCTTCCTTCCTTTTTTTTTTTTTTTCTTTTTGGTACGTTTCTCACAAGTGGACAGGAGTAAATGTTAAGAGAACAGAGTGAGTCATCAAGAGATTTGGACAATATTAGCTTTGACAAAATGTCCTATACTCTTACAGTGTCTCAGTTTCCTGATGTCTCAAATGGAAATAAGACTCTCTCAAAGGTATCAGTGAAAGAGAAATTAAATATTTAACATGAGTCTATTTGAAAATATATAAAAATAATTATGTTATTATTAAGAAAACAATGACTGTAATTATGATAATGGTGCTCCAGAAGATTAGGAAAGAGGCATGGGTCTGAACTTCTAATGAAAACATTTTTAGGCAACATCAAATTATCATCAAATTGTCTTATTGAATGTCATTGCCCTAAAACTTCTTGGCTTCTTTAGTTATCAATAATCTCAGCTACCACTCAGTATTTCATCCTCTTCAATCATTATCTTTTGAACATACAGAGGTTGCCATTTTCTACAGGAGGCATTTTGGTAAGAATCTGGGCTCTAAATGGTACTGTAAGTTTGAACTTTTAACTTCCTTAGCTCTGTCACTGACTGTAGGTTTAAAAAATCTCACTAAACTTTAGCCACTTTATCTGTCAAATGGGGATAATAATTGAAGATGTCTTGTTGGGCTCTTGTTATGATAAAATAAAATATTAATGATTTTATGCACTGCTTAGCACTAGAGTATATACTTAAAAGAAATAAATACAAAATAAACCATTATCAGTTATCTAAAATTTTACTAGATAAGATATTCTCTGTGATCTCTTGTCATAATAGAAATTTTAATATTATAACTTTACTTCTTTATAAGTAAAACACTTGCACAGTTAGGAAATTACAGGATTTGAAAACAGCCCAAAATTCAAGTATTGGCTCTGTCTCATATATTAATGTATAAACTGGATGATAAGTGAATTATATAACACATGATATGTTTCACTTAAGCAACATATATAAACCTTACATGGTAGCTTTACAGTAAAAATCACATAATGATAATAAAAAATGTTGATGAGAATAACAGTAAAATGTTACACCCATGTTGTGAGACTTAATGTTCTGGCTTTTAACACTGAATAATCTAAGCAATGAACATTTCTTCACTAATTCCCTGCAACAACCCATCTGACAGACAACAGAACTAAGGGTCTGGAAGGTTTAGTGACTTCACTGAAATCTTATAACCAAAAGGTGGAGGATATATATTCAAACTCCAGTTCTCAGACCCTGGAGTCCAGGTAGACAGTGAACATTGTGTTATGTTAGCCTGACAATAAATGACAGCTATAATTAGGTTAAATCTCCTGCAATACTCAAATATTCATAGGAAGGCTAGCACCAGCTTGTTTCCTCTCAGATACAGCATTCTGGGGAGTCCCTTAGCAATAAGTAGAAGATGGATCTGAAGTGGAGGGTTATCCCAGAGCTCCGGAGTTAGGAAGAGATGAACAGAGGTACAAGGGTCCAAAAGTAAACTGTGAATTGGGACTAATTTCTCTCACTCTTTACTGAGAGTTACTCCATTTCACATAATGGGACAAGATAATTCTCCTATAGAGTTGGAGCCAGGCACTAATGACAGAGAAGCCTCGGGGGTCCATAATCTTGACTGAATCCCTGAGTTATGGCCTTGGGGGCAGTGGGACCACACCATGGCCACAGGTTCTTGCCTTCTTCATCCGCCCAGCCTGAACAGCTAGTGGACGGGAAGCAGCAGGGTGTAAGGATGAAAAGATAAGGTTAGTATGGGGGCCATAGACCATGTAGAATAGAACATTGCCTGTCCCAGTAATTATGGCTTTTATGTCCCTCTTCTCCTACAGTTGAAATATTGGCCCTACAGTGAAGAGCCAGGGTAGAAGAGGCCAGCCGCCTGGGCAGCAGACTGGAGAGAGCTTGCTCCTGTGGACCCGGGTCCCCGTCCCAGGGTGGCGGTGGCAGGCGGTGGTCCTGGCCAGCTTTCCTGTACTAGGAAGAAGCAGCGGCACGATAGGCCGCCCACCGAAACAGCGAACACTGGTCTTGATGATTAATATGGATTTTCAAAATACTCAGTTCTTGAGGGAAAACGTTATTAATGGTAGGAGAGCCAGAGGAATAATCAACTACTTAATTGTATTTGCTTTTAAGTCCGCGTCCCCAGCACTAATGCTACGTTCTTACTGATGACTCTCGCTCAGGTTTTCACTTCTTTGGCGGTGACCAGCTATTCAGTCTATTAAATCCCCTTCCTCAATTCCCAAACTCATTTGAGGGCTCGGCACTTTCTCCCTCCCCCTACCACCTGCAAACCTACCTTTTAAAGCCCTTTCCTTCCATTTGTTCTCTAAACAAAACTCCGCAGCCACAGCCGTTGCAGCACTTCCTTTCCAGATGCTGCTAACAACAAATTATTCCCTACGGGTTTTAGCTAGGATTTCACCCCTGTTCCATTTGGCTCGCAGGACACATTTGTTGAACTCAAAAGCCTTTTAACTGCCTTTTTTTGCCCTCCTCGGGAAAACTCATAAGAGAACAGTTTCTTTCCCCACAGCAACTGACAGGCTCCAGAAATAATGAAACACAGAAAAAAAAAAAAAAAAAAAAAAAGATACATCTATCAAGCAAAGCTTTGATAGTTGACCTATTTGGTCACTATCTCTAACTGTAACTCCATAGTTTTTTCTTTTCTACTTTTTGTTCCATTTAAAGATCTATATTTATATTCATCTGGTAAATAGGATAGGACAGCATCTGATTAACTCTGAATATTTAGTGACCCTGAATTTAAATTCAACTGCAGAGTTATACATGTTTTAGGAATCTGAATAACCCTGCTTTTCAATGTTTTGCAGCATGCTCAGTATTGTAAATAGATAGCTGAACAACAACAACAAGAAAAATTGTGTTTCTGCTGTTGTTATTGTTCTGTATTCATTTTGTTTTGTTTTGTTGTTCTGCATTTTAGGTACACAGCAAAAGGATAAACTCTAGAATAAGAACAGAACTAGTTATTTGAATAAAGTTATTGGAAATAGAGAAAGCACTGTCTGTTTGTCTTGGTTCTGTGCAGCTTCTATTACCTAACTCTTAAGAAGTTAGCATGCATGTTAATTTGCAAGTAATTTTGGTGAGGGTTAAAGCATGGATCCTAGTTGTCAACATAATATGTATTTGCTGCCCTTGACTTACGGAGAAGGCAATGGCACCCCACTCCAGTCCTCTAGCCTGGAAAATCCCATGGACGGAGGAGCCTGGAAGGCTGCAGTCCTTGGTGTCGCTGAGGGTCCGACACTCCTGAGCGACTTCACTTTCACTTTTCACTTTCATTCATTGGAGAAGAAAATGGCAACCCACTCCAGTGTTCTTGCCTGTAGAATCCCAGGGACTGGGGAGCCTGGTGGGCTGCTGTCCATGGGGTTGCACAGAGTCGGACGCGACTGAAGTGACTTAGCAGCCCTTCACGTAAGGACTCTGATATGGACAGATTGGTCTCCACTGAGTGACAAATTCAGGGTCTGAGATCAACATGATTAGACATTTGGCTTTTTCTCTGTGGAGTTGGACATCTTAAATAAAGAAAGAAAAAAAAAAATACTTGTATGTTAAGAATATTTAATTAAAATATCTACAACCTAAGCTCCAGGGATTCCCAAAAGAGATACTTTGTTGACTTTGGTACATGCTCCAATAAATTCATAAAAGGAAGACTAAGAATGAGAAATTGAATATTGTGTTCCTTTTTCTTTTTTCCTTTCCTTTCTGTTTAATGTGAGCCACTAGGTAGAGGAGAAGAGTCTTGAGAGTCCCTTGGACTGCAAGGAGATCCAACCAGTCCATTCTAAAGGAGATCAGCCCTGAGATTTCTTTGGAAGGAATGATGCTAAAGCTGAAACTCCAGTACTTTGGCAACCTCATGAGAGAGTTGACTCATTGGAAAAGATTCTGATGCTGGGAGGGATTGGGGGCAGGAGGAGAAGGGGATGACAGGGGATGAGATGGCTGGATGGCATCACTGACTCGATGGACGTATTTGAGTGAACTCCGGGAGATGGTGATGGACGGGGAGGCCTGGCATGCTGAGATTCATGGGATCACAGAGAGTTGGACACGACTGAGTGACTGAACTGAACTGAACTGAACCGAGGTAGAGGAGGGGAGAGCTGTAACAGCCATGGCCACTGTCGGGTTATGTTTCTACTGAGCCTAGAACAGAGTCCTGTCACAGCAGGTACTCTGTAAGTATTGATTAACTGATGCAAACTAGTAAAGTGAAAGGTGTCAATGGTCAAGATCTAACAGGCAAGTTAATTACCCAGAGTGGGTGAGCTGGAACTTCTAGAAATGCAACAAAGGAGAAACTTGCAAAAAAAAAAAAAAAATCCTTGATTGCTCTAAGGACTATCAGCCCTCACCCCTCACCTTGGGTCACAGGAAAAAAAAAATACAGTAGAAGCTCAGACTGGATTGACTTTGAAGTTCATCTTGACAACATTTTTCTAAAATGAGAGTTAAGATTTTCCTGAAAAGATTTTGTTAACTGTGAATATGCTAATTATTATTTATTCTAATGACTTGGTACAAGAGAAGTGATAAGATGGCAGAATTTGGGTCAATATAAAAACAATACCAAAACAAATTTAGAAACATTAAAATGACTTAAAGTGTCTTGAGATACAACATGGGCTCCCTCACTGAAAGCTTTGAAATAAAACCTAGAAGCCTTATCACTGATGAATAGAAGCCTATGGTAAGATTAAGTCATCAGAAAAATCTCTTTAAATCTAAAATTCCTCCATTCTGCAAAACCCAAATAATCCAACTTGAAATGTGGATGTCTTAAGACATGATTCACCACTCCTTATAGTTCCATAGTATGCTGAAACCATGCAATCCCCAAGAGACGTTCCTCAAAAACATTTCTACTTCATTTTCTTGGTAAAGAAAAAAAGGGATTTACAATGGCCAAATCCTAAAGAAATGACCTGGAAGACAAGAAAAAAGCAAGGTTTTAGGAGGAAAGGAGAGAATAATGGAAAGATCTGGATGATCAGCTCAATGCTTATTTGGTAAGTGAATGATTTTATAAGTTCTCTGAAACGTGTGAGGTGCATGCCTCACTATGTCCAACTCTTTGAAACCCCATGGATTGTAGCCTGCCAGACTCTTCCATCCATGGACTTTTCCAGACATGAATACTAGAGTGGGTTGCCATTTCCTCCTCCAGGGTGTCTTCCCAACCCAGGGATCGACACAGGGATCAAACTTCCATCTCTTGCATCTCTTGTATTGGCAGATTTTTATCACGGCACTACTCTGAAACATAAAGTACATAAAAGGACACTAGTTAGATAAAAAGAGATGCAAATAATTTTAATGTGATCAGAAGCAGGAGCCCATAAAGTACGCTTATTCAATAAATTTTTTAATATCAATATTGTTCTATTAAACAACCTAGAGGCCTTTCACTATAAGTCCAGCCACATCAATGAGGAAAGACAAATGTGCCCACTATTTCTTGGGCAGTTATTCATAAATATAAATAAAACAAGGCACATATGGAAAGCCAGAACCAGACCTAGGGATGAGTCATTTTAAAGAAGCAATTTCTGGCCCTGGGCAAACATAGACACCCAACACTCCCCTGAGCCCTCAGTCTTCTCATTTTGTAGGAGAAAAGTACAGTCCTAGTTTAATCTCTCTAATTAAATAGCAATACTCCCATAGCTTTTTAGGTGGTTACATCCGAAAGCAATGAAACTTAGGATTCCTTCACTCAAAGAATCCCCCTAGTTATCTGTCTTCTAGGTCGCATATCACAGGAGAGACCCTTAGGGCTGAATTTTTAAAAGGCAACTGGGCTTTTTCCTGTGAAGATGGCAGGTGTCTTATGTATTACACTGGACAATGACATAAGAATTTCCAGCATGAAAGACTCCTCCTATCCTGTCCTATCCTGTTGAAATGATCAAAGGTTTAAAGAATATTCATGTCCAATCCCTTAATGGTGCAGAAGCTGAAATATATGTGGGGATACCCAGGAGATTTTTAAAAAGTGCTGTGGGTAAAGTTCTCGCTGTCAAAAGCTCAGTAAAGCTTGCATCTTGGATGGTGTTCTCAAAATGAAGATGAAATTTCAAAATTGATTGGCTCAACTGCTAGGAAATTGAAACTTTTCATAAGTTCTCAGGCATTGTTCACAGACTTTAACTTCGAATCTCCCCTAAAACATTGCTTTTCATAGTTTTTCCTGGCTTCTGAGAGCAGGGTAGTGTTCCCTTTTATATGTTCTATAATGCACTAGTTTCCACGCATAATATTCAAACTGTAAACTACATGAGGGCCCAAACTTTGTCTGTCTTGTATATTAGCACCAAGCACTGGACATGGCATATAATAAATACTTAAATTTTCTTTAATAAAATACTTAAATTTTCTTTGATAAGTGAATTATTAAATAAATTAATTGTTTCAGAATAATGTAGGTAGGTTTTCCAGTTATTTTATTTTTTTTTTTACAACTCAGAGAAAAATTTAATCCATTCATCAAAATTAATCCATATGAATAAGTAAAGCTAGGCATAAAGAAGAGAAAATACATTTCATGTTTATCCTTTTCTCCAAGTTTGAAGTCAAATGCATGGGAAAAAAAAATTGGGTGCATTTCACTTGTGATGCCTCTATTTTTTTTTTTTTAGATTACTTTTATATTTTTTTTTCAAGTCCTTTTTTTTTAATTTTTTAAATATTAAAATCTTTAATTCTTACATGCGTTCCCAAACATGAACCCCCCTCCCACCTCCCTCCCCACAACATCTCTCTGGGTCATCCCCATGCACCAGTTGGTGGGAATGCAAACTAGTACAGCCACTATGGAGAACAGTGTGGAGATTCCTTAAAAAATTGCAAATAGAACTACCTTATGACCCAGCAATCCCATTGCTGGGCATACACACTGAGGAAACCAGAATTGAAAGAGACACATGTACCCCAATGTTCATCGCAGCACTGTTTATAATAGCCAGGACATGGAAACAACCTAGATGTCCATCAGCAGATGAATGGATAAGAAAGCTGTGGTACATATACACAATGGAGTATTACTCAGACATTAAAAAGAATTCATTTGAATCAGTTCTGATGAGATGGATGAAACTGGAGCCAATTATACAGAGTGAAGTAAGCCAGAAAGAAAAACACCAATACAGTATACTAACACATATATATGGAATTTAGGAAGATGGCAATGACGACCCTGTATGCAAGACAGGAAAAAAGACACAGCTGTGTATAACAGACTTTTGGACTCAGAGGGAGAGGGAGAGGGTGGGATGATTTGGGAGAATGGGAATTCTAACATGTATACTGTCATGTAAGAATTGAATTGCCAGTCCATGTCTGACGTAGGTTTTCCAGTTAATTTTAGCTGTTTCTAGCTTGGAATAAGAGGGAAAATAAGCATTGTTTTTTCTTTTTTTTTTCCTAATAAAAATGTTGACATGATTTTTTTGCTCCTTCTGTAACAAGAAATTAAAATTACATTGCCATTAGGGATGTTGAGAGGACCTATGGGCATAAGCTACATGATGACTGAGCTCTTTCCATTGCAGAATAACCACATTTATATAAAGGTTTGCCAGTGTGTTTCATTGGTAAAGCTGCAGATGCTGACTGCAGCCATGAAATTAAAAGATGGCTTGCTCCTTGGAAGAAAAGCTATGACTAACCCAGACAGCATATTAAAAAAGCAGAGACATTAGTTTGCCAACAAAAGTCCATCTAGTCAAAGCTATGGCTTTTTCAGTAGTCATGTATGGATGTGAGAGTTGGACTATAAAGAAAGCTGAGCACCAAATAATTGACACTTTTGAACTGTGGTGTTGGAGAAGACTCTTGGGAGTCCCTTGGACTGTAAGGAGATCCAACCAGTCCATATTATAAGAACTTAGTCCTGAATATTCATTTTATGCAGAAGCTGAAACTCCAATACTTTGGCCACCTGATGTGAAGAACTGACTCACTAGAAAAGACGCTGATGCTGGGAAAGATTGAAGTCAAGAAGAGAAGGGAATGACAGAGGATGAGATGTTTGGATGGCATCACCGACTTGATGGACATGTGCTTGAGAAAGCTCCACAAGTTGTTGATGAACAGGGAAGCCTGACAAGCTGCAGTCCATGGGATCACAAAGAATCGGACACCACTGAGTGACTGAACTGAACTGAACGTGTTTTATCTTCTCCACTTTATTATAAAAAAAAAAAAGTTCAATAGTTTGTTTTAACCAAGGATTTCTTAAAATCATGTATATTAGAGTATCCTCCTCTTTATACACATCCTGCTGGGAACCATACATAAATCTTCACTGATCAGAGCTTAGCTCTGCTCCGTTTGTACAGAACTCAAAGGGCTGGCTGTGGCTGATGAAAGCCAGGCTGGAATTTTTCTTCTAGGAACTTGAATGGTAATAGGTTCTTTTTCTGCCTACAGTTCTCCAGTTGCACTGAGGTGGTTTTTTTTTTTTTTTTTTTTTTTTTTAAATACCTGAAAAGAGGTACTCAATATTTGGGATTTCTTTATTTGTACATTTTAGGAAGTTTGAGAAATTGTATGGACTTGCTTGTATAAAGTCTGTACTGAAATCTTACTGGAGTACATCATGCAAAATGCTGGACTGGATGAAGCACAAGCTTGAATCATGATTGCAGAGAGAAATATCCCTGCAGGGAAGCCTGGTGTGCTGCAGTCCATGGGGTCGCAAGAGTCAGACACAACTGAGCGACTGAACTGAACTGATACTGAAATCTAGACATTTGTCTGCTCTCATTAACAACTGCATTTTATGACTAGAGCAAGCTTCCACTTTACTGTTCTTTTATTGAGTCATATGGCACAATTATTAATTGCTAATATGTGTTTAGAAGACAAAAACAGACACCAGAAAAGTAAATTTTGTGGTATATTCTTGGATTATCTCCCACATAAATCTTTTGACTCTTTTAAATCTTTATCAATAACCTAAATTGAAATTGTTAAGCTAGAAAAATTTAGGGAAAATGTATTTAAAATACCTGAATTTAGAGAGAAAAAAAAAGTTATCTGGTTGACCAGAATTTGCAAAGTTACTTTATAGCTGAATTGGTATTGAGACCCAGATAATGTCCCATGCATTCAATGGTTATGAGGCTTGGAAAGTTCCATGAGTCCAGTCATGCTGGCTTTCCACCATCCTTGAGAAGCCCTAAGCACGTGGCTTCCAGACCAACAAACAAGCTCTTTTTAGAATCTACTCTGAATTGGTCAAAGCTTAGTCATTACTTAGATTTTAGCATAATAATCTCTCAGTGAAGTTTCCCTTTACTCTGTAGTTTCCAAATGTTTTCACATGAAATAAGAACAAATAAAAACACAGAAGCAGAAAGCGGAGTCTACTCACAGTAGGGGCAGCTGTCTCTGGGTCTCCATCCAGCCCATCCAGCCTGAGTTCTACACAGTCACTCTGACAGCAAAGTCTGGGCACCTGCAACCCCTTTATATCCCATAGCCCATAAATGGGAAAAATTACTAAGCACTCAACATTTTTCAGTAGGTCAGGACCGAAATATCCTGTCTTATGGTATCTTATCGGAGAAGGCAATGGCACCTTATACCTTTTAACACCTCATGGAGTCAGAATTTTACTTTTAGGCTCATGGGCCTAGGCCATTGTCAATTTCTGTTTACCATATTAACTCTAAAAACATATTTCTTGAGCAAATTCATAAAAGCTTAAAATATTTAAGGTTGCACAGTGAGGTAGTTATAAATTTGAGATGTCTAGACTTACAGATGCTTTTCTTAAAAACTATACTACATTTCCTCTCCAAAATATGTTATAAACATTACTAAGGAAACAATATTCAATACAGAGTTTTAATATGAATTTTATCCTTCAGTTGGATAGCAAGGAAATCCTATCTTTGAATATGTTTAACCCTCAGTACACACTTGTGCATACACATTAGTTTTGCCTTCTTACATATACCAAGCAATGCACTATGCCATGCAGCTACAAAAATGTGCATCATAAATAACTCACCTGGCATACACATCAGTAATTGGGCTTTATTAATAGCAGCAACCACTAAGTAAATGTGATTTACACCTCCTTCCCCAACTCTGGAAAACATGAACCGTGGACTTCCAGATGTTCAAGCTCATTTTAGAAAAGGCAGAGGAACCAGAGATCAAATTGCCAACATCCGCTGGATCACTGAAAAAGCAAGAGAGTTCCAGAAAAACATCTATTTCTATTTTATTGACTATGCCAAATCCTTTGACTGTGTGGATCACAATAAACTATGGAAAATTCTGAAAGAATACCACCTGACCTGCCTCTTGAGAAATCTGTATGCAGGTCAGGAAGCAACAGTTAGAACTGGACATGGAACAACAGACTGGTTCCAAATAGGAAAAGGAGTATGTCAAGGCTGTATATTGTCACCCTGCTTATTTAACTTCTATACAGAGTACATCATAAGAAACCCTGGACTGGAAGAAGCACAAGCTGGAATCAAGTTTGCCAGGAGAAATATCAATAACCTCAGATATGCAGATGACACCACCCTTATGGCAGAAAGTGAAGAGGAACTCAAAAGCCTCTCGATGAAAGTGAAAGAGGAGACTGAAAAAGTTGACATAAAGCCCAACATTAAGAAAACGAAGATCATGGCATCTGGTCCCATCACTTCATGGCAAATAGATGGGGAAGCAGTGGAAACAGTGTCAGACTTTATTTTTTTGGGCTCCCAAATAACTGCAGATGGTGATTGCAGTCATGAAATTAAAAGACACTCCTTGGAATGAAAGTTATGACCAACCAGATAGCATATTCAAAAGCAGAGACATTACTTTGCCAACAAAGGTCCGTTTAGTCCATGCTATGGTTTTTCCTGTGGTCATGTATGGATGTGAGAGTTGGACTGTGAAGAAGTCTGAGCACCGAAGAATTGATGCTTTTGAACTGTGGTGTTGGAGAAGACTCTTGAAAGTCCCTTGGACTGCTAAAAGATCCAATCAGTCCATTCTGAAGGGGATCAGCCCTGAGATTTCTTTGGAGAGAATGATGCTAAAGCTGAAACTCCAATACTTTGGCCACCTCATGTGAAGAGTTGACTCATTGGAAGAGACTCTGACGCTGGGAGGGATTGGGGGCAGGAGGAGAAGGGGACGACAGAGGATGAGATGGCTGGATGGTATCACGGACTCGATGGACGTGAGTTTGAGTGAACTCTGGGAGTTGTTTATGGACAGGGAGGCCTGGCATGCTGCAATTCATGGGGTCACAGAGAGTTAGACATGACTGAGCGACTGAACTGAACATAAAATATACATTATTTTTAAATGGTGTATGAAAAAAGAGGATGCTAATACAAAATATGTAATTGAACTGAAATCCATTATGGATGTATGCTTATTATGGAGACCAGTTAAGAAATTTATTTTAGGGCTCAGGGTTGCCTCCCTAATGCTTCTCAAATCAAACTGTACTAATGGCTGACCATGGGGGACCAAATCAGTTCTCTGTGTGTCCTAGAAATGATTAAAAAAACAAAAACAAACAGAAAAAAACCTCACAGTGCAATCCCAGACTGTTTAACATAACTCAGATCCAGTGAATTTTTTCTTTGTCTATTGCTTACTTTCAAATTCACTTTTACTCTTTAATTAAGCTCCTTTTGGACTCTGAGGAGTTAAAGAGCTTTTCTAAAGTGTAATGACAGAAAGGAGGAGGAGAGGAAGAGCTCCTTTTAAAGATAATTTTTCTGCCTTTTTTTTTTTTTTTTTTATTCCATTGGAATCCCAGCTATATCCATGCTCTGGGTCCATAGATATACATGTGGGAAAAGGGCAAAGATAAATGTCAGTGAGGGCAGAAAATGATGTTCCCTGGGACAGCGAGGTCACTTTAATAAAGGTTGTGCCTGATGTTTGGGGATAAGCATTAGCGTGTGTGAGAGAGAAAAACAGAGTTAGGACTGTGAAAAGAGAGATGAAGAAGATGAAGACAAAGAAAGAAAAGAGGGGAAAGGGGAGGAGTGATGGGGGAGGGAGGAAATGATAGAGGAGAAGAGAGAAAGAGCTAGGTTAGCCCTAGCTCACCTGGGATGCCCCTAATGTTAAATTTATAATAAGGAGATGAGGCTGCTAAATGATTTACTGCTAATCCCATAGCAGGAGCAGGAGGAGGTGAAGGAACAAAGGTTTACAGTCCCTTTGGAGATTTGTTTCATCTGCACATCAGCCCACAATTAATGGCCATTTAGCTGTTGTTCTCCTGCTGGACACTGGTGGATTGATTCAGTAAATAAAAGTGACAGAGCGATGTCCCGTGGAGGCAGGCGACAGAGTCTCTGCACCTGTTATTTGTGAATCTCCGCTTGCCAGGTCATTGACCTTTAGAAGCTGGCGAAAATTAATAAATGGAAGCGCAAAGCTGCTTGCTTTTAAAAAATGTGATCAGAGGACCCAGGCAGCAGTTAGGCTGCCTTTCTTAGGAACTGGCCAGTAACCTCCGAAGAGTTATCACCTTTCAGCCTTCAGACCAGCAGCATCCTTGGAGGTGATATTGCTGGGCAAGCGCTTCTCAGCCAGCTTCACCATGTGGTCCAAAAAGACCGAGGAAATAAAAAAGTTGAAAGCATCTGGGAGTGGAAAACCATGGTTCACCCTCCTGATTTGGGGTTTGGCCTGCCTTGCTCTTTCTGAGGCAGTCTGGGGGCTGTTGGGGGTGGGAAGTGAGTGGCCAGCCAGACTGGGCTGGTGCATCTGAGCAGCTGTGCTTGGCATGGTGATCTGGTGAGCAAACAGCTGCAGTGGGTAACTGATCATTTGCAAATAGTTAATGACAGATTTGTCCTTTGTGTTCTCTGTCATACGAGTGGAGGCGAATAAAAGGGAAGGAGAGTCAGGCCAGGGAATTTTATAGCCACTGCTACTGAGGCTGCTATTGTTTTGTGGGTTTTTGAAAGTGATAGGGAGGTCAACCAAAGTTAACAGGGTTTTCTTCTTTCCTGGGCACACTGCTTCCAGACCTCAGGCTGTGGGAAGATCCTAGTGGTCAAGGAACATGATACCTAAAAGGCCTAAATCAGGATGCACCAACCTGGTAGACTTTGATCTTTCTCTCTACCCCTGATTTTTATTTATTTGTTTGTTTGTTCTGCTTATTTGTTTGCTTTTTTAACTTGGCTTTTTGCTATTTGTTTCTCAATAAATTGCAGTCATTTTGCAAGCGTAATTAGCCTTTGTTTGTCATGCAGATGAGAAAAAGGCTGGATTTGGTTGTGAGTTACTGAGCATTAAATAATGCTCAGTCCAGCTAGGGTGATATTTGAGGGACTATAAAATATGCCTACCCTTAAATACCCCTCAATAGAATTGTATCATTTCAATACATTCATCTGGGTTAAGACATTTCAGGTTTAAAGAGTTTTCCTTTAAATGGCTAATTCCACTGGGATGAAGCCCACATTTTCTTGTTGTGTATCTAATCTATCAGCAGGGCCTGGAAACCTTGTCATGAAAGCAGTATGTGCTGGATCTAGCCACTTCCGTTTACATTGCTGTCAATCTAATCAAGTTATCATTTTGTCTTATCTGTGCTGTGCTGTATTTAGTCGTGTCTGACTCTCTTCAATCCCATGAACTGTAGCCCACCACACTCCTCTATCTGTGGGGATTGTCCAGGCAGGAATACTGGAAAGGGTTACCACGTCCTCCTCCAGGGCATCTTCCCAACCCAGGGACTGAATCCAGGTCTCTCACTGATTCTTAGCCAGCTGAGCCACCAGGGAAGCCCAAGGATACTCAGTGGGTAGACTGTCTCTTCTCCAGGGGATCTTCCTCACCCAGGAGTTGAACCAGGGTCTTGTATTATGCTTCTAACTGGTCTCAGCTTTTCCTCAGTTGCCTCTTTACCACCCTCCTCTGCCAGTAACCAGACTGACCCTTTAAATCAAATTCTGCTACCTACTGAAAACTCTCTAGACATAGAATAACATCCAAATTATGTATCTTGACCTGTAGCCCTCAACATGAACTTTTTCATTTCCTCATTTCTACCCACTTGCAGGCCTTTCATTTAGCATAAGGAGTTTATCCCTTCATCAACAGCTGTGAATTTGCTATTTCCTCACCCCTGGAGTTCTCTTCTTAAGATATCCACTTGGCAAACTTCTTCTTAACACTCAGGTCTCATCTCAAATGTCATCCTAGAGAAAGGACCTTCCCAACTCTCTGAAAAGTAGACTTCCCACTGTACTGCAGTCACTCTTACAATACCTTGATTCTCTGAGAATCCTTATCACCTGAAAATACATTGCATAAAGTGGGGTTCAATGTGTCCTATTGAATGAAGAAATTAATAAAATTAGGAAAATTTTTGGAGTTTAACAAAGCTGGTGATAACTGATAGAGAAACAGAACCAATCCTTATGAAAGCAAGCAGAGGCGGAGGAAAATGAAAAATCTAGGCTATGGAATTTAACAGAAGGAATTGGATGTGGAGGAAGCCTGGCCATGCACTACAGCGAGATGAGAGAGACCTTGCTCAAGTGATGTGCAAGAGAGGACAAAACGTGAAAAGTAGGCAGAAAAATCTGTGAGAGAGAGAACTAAGCATTATGTTTTTAAGTGCATTTTTGGGTAAAAGTAATTTAATGTATAGTTAACATTAAGTGTTGAATGTCTAGCCAGTCTTTCTTAACTAAGCCAGAATGAATAGCCTCTAGGTTATGTAAAATTGTAAAAATATCCTAGCTGTTTTTTAGACTTCTTTAATCCCCAATTTCCTACATTCTTTCATGGCATTAGCAACCAATGATCTACATGGAAACAGGTTCATAAAATCCATCTCAAGTCAAGAAGGATGGGATCATTTCATGGCCTACAAGTAGCTCAACTGCATCATCTACCCCGAAGTGCTGTTAGAGGTAGTCATGAGATCCTGGCTTCCTAGTTCAGTGGTGCCAGATGGTTTATAGAGCCCCAGAGAAAGTGAGAAGTATCTTTGTGAGCCTCAGAGCCTCATGCCTGGTAATTATTATGGCTTATTCAAGAATATGGATAGGTGAAAAAGTAATTTTTTTAAGATCCAAATCAACTGAAAGCTGAACTTAAAAGAAAGCAGAGTAGGGAATTATTTTTCTATGGTGCATATTCTGTGTGCTAGAGTCTTCAATTTTACCATCATCATCACAGGCACACTAAACACTCACACACACAGACATACCCACATCAAATAACCTTTATTACCATAGTGCAGCTCCCATG
This sequence comes from Capra hircus, assembly GCF_001704415.2. Lineage (NCBI taxonomy): Eukaryota > Metazoa > Chordata > Mammalia > Artiodactyla > Bovidae > Capra > Capra hircus. The sequence continues at coordinate 15,528,865 of NC_030831.1, read as the reverse complement.
GGCATCTTGAGGTTTTGTTGGGCTCCAGAAATGTTTAGAGCTTTTATCAACCACAGACCATTGTGTTATTTTGAAAATAGCTGCAGTACAGGCATAGAGAAGTAATGTAGAAGACAAGACAGTGCTTTTCCAGTAGGAAATGGACTCCAAAATATTGTGGGAAATAAGCATGCAAAGTGTTTCTGCTTTAATATATCTGGGGTGAGATCTGATAATAAGCATCTAATTCCCCTCCCTGTGGAAAACTGTGGAATGACTTCCCAAGTAACTGGACAGTTTAGGGGCATGGATTGACCTCCCCGGTGAAGAGTACATTAAAGCAAAGTTTTTGTCATGAGAGCTTATTCCCAACTAGGGAAATTCCTTCCAAGAAGGCTCCACTGTGAGGTTTTCTGTTAGGATGGTTCCAGACAACAGGTTGATTATTTTTCACTCAGACACTGAAAATAGTGGAAAGGGAAGACCAAAGGCTTATAGCTAGAGGTTAACGACTGGAATAAGTTTAACAAATAAAGGGGAAAAAAATGTTTGCTGCACACAGCATGGAGTCAACCCCTAAGAGTCGCTTTAAGAGTAGGTCACAAAGTCAAATACCACAGAGCTGTGCTATAGAAGGGCTGGACAATTTTATAATCAATAATGATGCTTATGTAATATGATGGGCTTGAGCTGGGAGCTGAGGGCTACTGAGATCAACAGTAAGTACTAACCCCACCACCCGTGAAAAAATCTTAATATTTTTTGACCAGAGTGGGAAGCTCAGTGTCCAGGCAGGTTTATCTCCAGATCTGCATTAACCTGCTTTCATTTTCTAGGCTTCCTTTCTGATTAGCCTACAGTCAAAGAACCTGGACATGTATTTGCTGACTATCTGGCCTACTTGACATGGTGGCAAGGGCAGGACAGCCTTCAGACCTAAGTTAGAGAAAGTCCCACTTAATGCCCTCACTTGATCTTAGAGACAAATTGCAGGGTTCAGATCTGTTAATTGGAATGAGGTGGAATTCTTTACAAAACTCTCCCAGAGAAAATTAGCTTGCAGGAGAATCTGACACAACCACTCATACAGAGAAGCACAAAGAGATGGGCTGGAGTGGAGTGTGTGTGTGTGTGTGCGTGTGTGTGTGTGGGTGGGTGGATGTGCTGGGATTGGAAGGACAGCCTGATAAAGGATACTTTTTCAGAGAAACGCTTTTACAAGCATCAAATGGATGACAAAGGTGACGCAGCTTTTGTTTTTGAAAAATAAATGGGGCCTGTGCCTCTACTGTTGTTTTTCAGTCATCAAGTCCTGTCCAACTCTTTGCAACCCCATGAACTGCAGCATACCTTCCTTCACTATCTCTCTGAGTTTGCCCAAGTTCATGTCCATTGAGTTGGTGATGCCATCCAGCCTTCTCATCCTCTGTTGACCACTTCTCCTTTTGCCTTCAATCTTTCCCTGCATCAGACTATTTTCTAATGAGTTGGCCCTTCACATCAGGTGGCCAAGATATTTTAGCTTCAATTTCCACATCAGTCCTTCCAATGACTATTCAGGGTTGATTTCCTTTAAGATTGATTGCATTGATCTCCTTGCATCTTTTCTTGTTGTTATTGTTGAGTCACCCAGTCAGGTCTGACTCTTTGCGACCCCATGGACTGCAGTACACCAGCCCTCTCTGTCCCTCACCATCTCCCAAAGTTTGCCCAAGTTCATGTCCATTGCATCGTTGATGCCATTCATCTATTTCTTCCTCTGACACCCTGTTTTCCTGCCCTCAATCTTTCCCAGCATCAAAGACTTTTCCAATGAGTTAGCTGTTTGCATCAATGACCAAAATACTGGAGTTTCAGCTTCAGCATCAGTCCTTCCAATAAGTATTCAGGGTTAATTTCCCTTAAGATTAACAGGTTTGATCTTGCTGTCCAAGGGACTTTCAGGAGTCTTCTCCAGCACCACAGTTTGAAAGCATCAATTCTTGAGCACTCTGTACTGTCTATGCTTGTCATAACTCTCTTGCCAAGAAGCAAATATCTTCTGATTTCAAGGCTGCAATCAATATCTGCAGTGACTGTAGAGCCCAAGAAAAGGAAATTTGTCACTACTTGCACCTTTTCCCCATTTGCCATGAAGTAATGCCATAATCTTATTATTATTATTTTTAATATTTAGTTTTAAGTAGGCTCTTTCATCCTCCTCCTTCACTGTCATCAAGAGGCTCTTTAGTTCTTCACTTTCTACCATTAGAGTGATTATCATCCCCATGTCTGAGGTTGTTGAGTTTTCTCTTGTCTATCTTGATTCCAGCTTGTAACTCATCCAGCCTGGCATTTCTCATGATATGCTCAGTGTATAGGTTAAACAGAGTGACAGCAGACAGCCCTGTCATGCTCCTTTCTCAGTATTGAATCATGCATACATAGGAGTGTTCTTTAAAAAGCTGTGAAACAAGATATACAATTCTGACACTGTTGCAAACATATTGGAATGCTCCTTTGAATATCTGCTTTTGAGCTGATAATATATTCCTTTCAAATAATCCTTATTATAACCAAATTACAAGTTACTTTAAAGGCAACATTAGATACAAAAGCTTATGTCTATCCTTTGTCTCTTAAGAATGGGGTGAACTTGGGTGAGCCACTTGTCTTCTACAGGCTTCAATTTCCCATTTGTTAGAATAAAACAGTATCAACCTCCTAGAGTCATTGAGAGAATTAAATAAATTGATGAATTTAAAACTTTAAATGTTCAAATAGTGCTCACGATATAATAAAAACAAACAGATCTCTGTAAAAAGTTACTTAATACTAGAATCAAGATAAAGACTGGTAAAAACATACAGGTAATTGAGTTACCAGTACATTTTTAGTGCAAAACAATTAATGAGACATATGTCAGCAGACACAAGCTGTTTGCATTTATGTGGCTAGGATCATCATCTACCACTTTCCTCACTATTTTCACCCAGAGCCTCTTCTCCTGCCAGACTTATAATATCATTTCAAGGGGTGAAAATATTCTGCCTCCCAACTTTGTGAATTTGCATTGAATAACCTTTCCAAAGCCATTCAGCATTGTGAGGTGCTCAGAATTCTAGACATTTTTCTATTCCCAATAGGCAACTAAATGATTCTGATAACTGAATGATTTAAAATTCAGAAGAAAAAAATGTTTTTTTGTTTTGTTTTTGTATTTATGTTTTCCTTTGAAAAATTACCGCTGGTTTACTGCTGCTGCTGCTAAGTCGCTTCAGTCGTGTCTGACTCTGTGAGACCCCAGAGACGGCAGCCCACCAGGCTCCGCCGTCCCTGGGATTTTCCAGGCAAGAACAGTGGAGTGGGTTGCCATTTCCTTCTCCAAACCTAATATTTTGAAGCCTATTTATATCAAAGGGCTTCCCAGGTGGCGCTATTGGCAAGGAACACACCTGCCAGGAGATGCCAGAGAATGTGGGTTGGATCCCTGGATCAGGAAGATCCCCTGGAAAAGGGCATGGCAACCCACTCCAGTATTATTGCTTGGAGAATCTGATGGACAGAGGAGCCTGGTGGGCTACAGTCCATAGGATCGCAAAGAGTTGAACATGACTGAGGCAAATTAGCACACATATACTATGTAAAGATGAGCCAAAATCACAGTGCTCTTTCTGTGTAGGGAAAGCAAGAGTGTCTCTAACAAAGCTTTGCTAAGACAGAGAACTAATTCACAGATATTTGGCTATCCAGACTACTAAAAAATCTTAGCAAATAAGAGCAATTTAAAACCAAGGCAAAATCTCACATGCATTCAACTATTTTATGTACAAGCACATACATAAAGAGAAAAGGGAAAATAAACAACTTATATATGAAAATTGGCTGGCTTACTCATATTCTCTGACCTAATCTCTGCAGTAATAGCTTCAAATCCAATCTAATAAAATAACATGAATAATAGCATTTTATCCCAATTAGCTTGGCAGTGAATGCCTCTTCTATAAAATTTGAAACACTTTCTCTTTACTACCTGCACACACTCTCATGATTTGCATTTTTATTTGATTTTAACATTTTTATTTTGTTTCACTACACTTTGTATTTTCACTTTCTATTAATAATAGAGAAAGATGAGAAGTATGGATGGAAAATTGTTCCAAATATGCCCCGAACCTCACTCCTTTTGCATACCTTTGCTCAGATCTGCTCTCAGTGGGAGAAACAATTGCTGAGGTTTACATACATTAATTCATGTCTTTGTTAAATCTCCTCTTTCCTTCCTAAGAACTAAAATGTAAAAATTTGGCAAAAGGAGTCTTACTTTTTCTTTTTTTTTTTTTAAAGAAATGCAACTTAGGCACAAAACTTTTGGGATTCAGATCGCTTAACTTAATGGTCTGTAGCATCCTTCATGAGAAATGAAGTCAGTATCTTAAAACCAAGCAAACAAGTTGTATAAATCAACACAGAAAGAAATAACACTGATGACTTTTCACAATTTAAAGAAATGTCAAAGGGAAACATATAAATGGAATGCAATCAAAATGAATAATAATAAATGACTATCACGAGTACTGAACTTTTCATCAAAATTTTATTTTAGTGTTTTGGCATATCCTAGCATTTCAATAATTCTAAAACTTTTAACACATACAAACAGGGATGAAGTAAAGTGCTTCTTGTTTGAGGGGGCAGATATTTAAAAGATGAATGAATCACACACACATGGGCATGCACAAAGCATTAATATGATATGGCAAGTTGATAAATTTTTCTTAAATAATTTCTATATAGTATTTGAAAATTACACATGTTTAATAAAGGATATTAACCCCTGGGAAGCTAACTTATTGAATTTGTGCCTAGCTTGTCACCAAGGGTTTGAAAGAAGATGATATAAAAAAAAATCCAGTATGGTTTTAAGATGATGTCTTTCTATAGTTTTACTATATTAACAAATAATATTTACAAAGTTATCAAAAACTAAAGATGCCACCAAAACATAGCATTTACGTATGTATTTTTTTTAATTATTGTGTTTTTGCTAATTTTCATTGAGTATAATTGCTTTACAATGTTACATTAGTTTCTTATGTGAAACAAAATGACTTATATATATAAATATATCCTCCCTTTTTAAAATGTATTTGCCATTTATGTCACCACAAAGCATTGAGTAGAGTTCCCTATGATATACATATAGTAGGCCTTCATTAGTTATCTATTTTATGCATACTACTGTATATGTCTATTTCATTCTCTCAGTTCATCCCACTTGCAACTTAAAATATATAGTCACAACCTGAAAGTAGAGAGCTGTTTCATTCAGTAGGAATTCTTAAGACTTCAAGTCTGGAAAGGAGCATCTCAAGTAGCTCTGAGAATCTGCTTTGAGGAGGTGTGTGTTTGGGGGCTTGTGGGGGTTGGGGGAAATCAGGTTATATAGAATTTTCCAACAAAGGGGCAACTAGTTTGAACATCAAAGATTATTGCTAATTAAGGGAAACCAGATATTCAAACAAAGGAATTTAGCACTCTTATATGTATGGGAAAATACAAGCATCTGGGCTCATTGAAATCAATCCTTTCATGAGCAAATCAGCTGTCTAGAGTCAGCATTCTGCCCTGCATTGTCACATCTCCTGTCCAAATGGGGAGTGGCTATAGCCTGATGACTGTTAGATAGCAGATATTCTCCTCCTTCCTCAATTCCCTTATGGCTCACTGGCTCACAGAGGAGGGCTGCAATCACTAATGACTGACACCCTTTTTACTGAAATGACTGGAAATGTTCCATTTCATGTTACCTCCATCTTCTCCTACTTCATAACTACGACTTTATTATTTACATCTGTGACTCTATATCTGCTTTGCAAATAAATTCTTCTGTACTATTTTCCTAGTTCCACATACAAGTCATATTATGCAATGTTTGTTTTTTCTCTTTGTAACTTACTTCACTCTCTATGACAATTTTTAGGTTCATCTGTGTCTTTGCAATTTTGCATTTGGTTCCTTTTTACAACTTAGTAATATTTCATTGTGTATATGTACCACATCTTCTTTATCTTTTCCTTTATTAGTGGATGTTTACATTGCTTCCATGTGCAAGCTATCATAAATAGTGCTGCAAAGAACATTGGGCTGCAAGTATCCTTTCTAATTCTGGTTTTCTCCAGATATATGCCTAGGAGTGGAATTGATGGGCCACGTGGCCACTATTGGGGCTTCCCAGGTGGCAGTAGTATAGAACCCACCTACCAGCGCAGGAAATATAAGAGACATTGGTTTGATCCCTGGGTCAGGAAAATTCCCTGGAGGAGGGCATGGCAACCCGCTCCAGTATTCTTGCCTAGAGAATCCCATGGACAGAGGAGCCGCAAAGAGTTGGACATGGCTGAAGCAATTTAGTGTGCAGGCACACACATGGTAACTCTATTTTTAGCTTTTTTAAGGAACCTTTGTACTGTTGTTCCTGCAACTCAGTATCAAGAAAAACAAATAATCAAAAATAGGCAGAAGACCGAAATAGATTTTTCTCCAGAGAAAACATACAGATGGCCAAAGAACGTGTGAAAAGATGCTCAAAATCACTAATTATTAGAGAAATGCAAATGAAAACTGCAATGAGATATTGCCTCACACAAGTCATAATGCCCATCATCAAACAATCTACAAACAATAAATCCTGGAGAAGATGTGGAGGAAAGGGAACCCTCCTACATTATTGGTGGGAATGTAAATTGGTATAGCAAGTATGGAGAGCATTTACATATCTAATGTTTATACTTAACCCTGTGCAATTCTAGGAGTTTACTATTATCTCCGTGAGTTAGTTTCTTCTAGAGTAGTTTAACATGTAGAAATTAGGGGAAAAAAATTAGAAAACAAAGAATAAAATACACTTTTTACCTCTATATAAAAAAAATAATGAAATTCAGTACAAAAAAATGAACATAAGGTCACCTGTATCTGAGTCTTGACCCTGCATTAATTGGTTATGTAATTCTGAATGAGTAATGTAGCTTCTCTGGGTCTTATTCAATATGAGTGTTTGAAATCTGACATAATTAACTGCTCACATTTTAATTGTGAAATATAATAATGTAGAAAAGTATACCAAGTGATATTGTGATCATACATCTACTACAGATATTTAACAAATGTTAATATTTTGTCATATGATTTGTACATCATAAAATTTATTAATTTTACAATGCAAAGATTTTTAATGAATTTAGAGTTGTATAACATAACCAAAGTCCAACTTTAGAGCATTTCATCACCTCCCTTAAAATCTCTTAAATACTTTCACAGCTAATCCCCATTTCCAAATGTGCTAATTCTGGACACTTCATATATGGAATCATACAGTCAGTATTCTATTTCGTCTTAGCATAGGAACCAGCAAACTGACCACAGGCCAATCCTGCCTTACTCTTTTTTTTTTTTTTTTTTCTTTTTTGTAAATGAAGTTGTGCTGGCTACAACTGTACTTATTCATGTATATAATATGGCTACTTTTTCCACTACAAGGTCAGACTTGAATAGTTGAACCAGAAATTTTATGGACTGTAAAATCTAAAGGCTGTATCATCTGTCCTTTTAGGAAAAAGTCTATCCCAGAGTTAGTAGATCTTCAAGGCTCATCATTTTGTGACATATTTTAGTACTTCCCACCATTTTGTTGCTGAATAGCATTCCATCGTATGCATATATGTGGGCTAAGTCGCTTCAATCTTGTCTGACACTTTGCAACCCTGTGGACTGTAGACTGTTAGGCTCCTCTCTCCATGGGATTCTCCAGGAAAGAATGTTGTATTGGCCTGCCATGCCCTCCTCCAGGAGATCTTCCTGACCCAGGGATCGACCCCATTGCTTTTATGTCTCCTACATTGGCAGGTGGATTCTTTACCTCCTGGGAAGTATCATTGTGTACATATAACACCTTTTCTTTATTCAGTCACCAGTTGATAGAATTGTTTCCAGGTCATGGTTATTATAAATAATACTACTGTAAATATTTGAATATGGGCCCCAAAGGTGGCTCAGTTTTAAAGAATCTGCCTGCCAATTCAGGAGACATAGGAGACAGGGATTCAATTCCTGTGTCAGGAAGATCCCCTGGAGTAGGAAATGGCAACCCACTCCAGTATTTTTGCCTGGAAAATTCATGAACTGAGGAACATGGCAGGCTACAGTTCATGAGATCCCAAAGAGTAGGACACAATTGAGCATGCATGCATGCATGCCTGAAAATATTTGAAAATGAGGTTTTTTAATAGATTTATGTTTTCATTTTCTTGAATAGATACCTAGGAGTGGAATTGAAGTCATATTTTATGATGACTATATTTAACTTTTTGAAAAATATCATATTGTTTTCCTAAGTGGGTAAATACTATGGCAATCCATTCCAGTATTCTTATCTGAAGAATTTCATGGACAGAGGAGCCTGGGGAGCTACGGTTCATAGAGTCACAAAGAGTCAGACATGACTGAGGTTACTTAGCACACACTCTTTTTAGTTCTTACCAGGGATAGCTGAGGGTTACAATTTCTCCAGATCCTCACCAATTTTTGATGTTGCCTGTCTGATTTCAGCTGTTCTAGTGAGTATGAAGTATTATATCATCATAATTTAATTTGTACTTCTTAATGACAAATAATATGTAACATTTATTGACTTTTTGTCTATCTCCCTTTGTGAAGTGTTTATTTAATTTCCTATGCAAATACTCAACACAATCCTTTATTGGGTTAATGATCTTTGTACACTTTTTCCAAGTCTGGCTTATTTTTTTAACTCTTTAATAATATCCTTTGATGTGTAATTTTGAGTTTTTATAGAGTTTAATTTATTTTTTAATGAATTAAAAAATAGCTTAGCTTTAGGTCTTGTAGTTAAGTAAATTTTGCCTAACGCAAGGTCATGAAGATATTTTTCCTATGTATTCTTCTAAGATATTCATGGGCTTCCCAGTTGGTGCTAGTGGTAAAAGAATCTGCCTGCCAATGCAGGGGATGCAAGAGATGCAAGATCCAACTGATTGATCCCTTGGCTGGAAGGTCCCCTGGGGTAGAAAATGGCACCCCACTCCAATATTCTTGCCTGGAAAATTCCATGGGCAGAGGAGCCTGGTGGGCTACAGTCCAAGGGGCCACAAAGAGTCTGATGCAACTAGGTGACTGACTGAGCATCCTTCTAAGATATTCATTGTGTTAGCTCTTGCATTTAATTCTGTTATTCACTATAATTAATATTTTTTGTGTATTATGTTTGTGTATTTTAGCATGTGGATATAGAACTTACTCAGCGAAGCATTGAAAGGTCTTTCTTTCTCCATTGGATTGCCTTAGTATCTATGTCAAAAGCCAACTGTGAGTGTAAGAATTAATTTTTAGACTTTCAAACCTGACTTGAAAGTCTAAAAATGTATAAAGTCTAGAAACTACATATACACATGTATGTACAAGCCAGTTGCACACATTCATGATCTCATGACCATGATCACTGACCACATGATCAGGAAGTATATATACATATAAGCCCTTCACATTTGTTCTTCTTTAGTATGACTTTAACTATTTGAGGTCCTTCATATTTACATGTAAATTTTAGAATCAGCTTATCTATGTATAAGAAATGCTAAATTAATTTTGGAGGAATTCTTATTTTGTTGGTAATGAGTCTTTAAATCTATGAATATATTTGAAATGCATTCAAATCCATTCCATCCATTTAGATTTTAATTTCAGTCAGCAAAGATTTATAAAGTGTACAAGTCTTACATTTCTTTCATTAAATTCATTCTTAATGTTTTTACTCTGATGTGATTGAGAATGGGATAACTTACTTTTTTCTGATTATGAATTGATTGAATTTAGAAATATAATTGTTTTATCATGTATTTTGCATCTTTGCTCAATTTGCTTACTAATTCCATTTGCTTGCTTTTGGGGGGAGATGTTTGTGTGGATTACCTAGGATTTTCAACCTACTGAATAATATCACCTTCATATAAAGGCAATTTTACTACTTTCTCATCTGAATGTCCTTTATTTCTTTTTGTCTCCTGACTTTACAGGATAAAACTTCTAGAACAGAGTTAAATAGAATTGATAAAAGTGGTCATCCTTGCCTTGTTCTTATGTCACAATGATAATGTTCAGCCTTTCATCATTAACTGTGATGTTAGGTATTCTATAGATATTCTTTACCATGTTGAGAACACTCACTTATTTTTCTAATTTTTGAGTGTTTTTATGACATCATCAAATATATTTCCTCTATCTTTTGAGATGATCATGTGTTTTTTTTCTTTTTGCTCATTCTCTGTTAATACAATTTATGGCATTAAACGATTTCCAGGTGTTAAACCAACTTTGTATTCTTTGAATAAATCCTTCTTGGCCATGATATATGGTCTTCTTTGTATGTTACTGCATCAAGTTTTCTATTATTACATTGAAAATGTTTATATGTATACTGATTAAAAATATACATCTATAGGTTATTTCTTTAGTACTTTGTCTGACTTCAATATCAGTGTAATACTTACCTCATAGAATGAGATGCAAAGTGTTATCTCATATTCTATTTCTGGAAGAATTTGAAAAGATTATTATTTCATTTTAAAATATTAGGTAAAAGTCATTGAATGTTTTTTTACATGATTAAGAATTTTTCTTACTTATTCAGTGAACTGATTGTATATTATCATCACTTTATATTATATTGCTGGCCACATTTGCCTTAATATGTAAAAGTTTTGGCATATAAAGACATAAGCCCTTTATTTGTAGCAAAGGTTGAAAATATTTTCTACTTGTTTCCCCTTTTTCCTTGGACTTTGCACATGGTGTTTTTGTCATACAAAAGTTTTCCATTTAAAATATAAATTTCTTTCTCGGTCTTTTATTATCTTCTTGTTTTACTCATGTTTTCCTCTGTCTCATAATGATGTAATTCTCTTGCATTTTTTCTAAAACTCCTATATTTTTATTTTTACATTTCTGATTGGAAATTTGCATTGATGTTTGTTATATTTGACTCTTATTTTACATATTATTCTAGACAAATACTCAATTTCCTTTTTTTTTTTTTGCTTTTATTGGCATATAAAGGACTTAGATTATTTTATGTTTCAGGTATACAACAAAACGATTTTATATTATTATATATGACAAAACGATCACTGTGAGAAATTTAATTATCACTGTCACCATACAGTGTTCAGGTCAGTTCAGTTCAGTCACTCAGTCATGTCCGACTCTTTGCAACCCCATGAATCGCAGCACACAAGGCCTCCCTGTTCATCACCAACTCCCAGAGCTCACTCAGACTCACGTCCATAGATTCCGTGGTGCCATCCAGCCATCTCATCCTCTGTCGTCCCCTTCTCCTCCTGCCCCCAATCCCTCCCAGCATCTGAGTCTTTTCCAATGAGTCAACTCTTCATATCAGGTGCCCAAAGTAGTGGAGTTTCAGCTTTAGCATCATTCCTTCCAAGGAAATCCCAGGGCTGATCTCCTTCCGAATGGACTGGTTGGATCTCCTTGCAGTCCAAGGGACTCCCAAGAGTCTTTTCCAACACCACAGTTCAAAAGCATAAATTTTTCGGTTCTCAGCCTTCTTCCCAGTCCAACTCTCACATCCATACATGACCACAGGAAAAATCATAGCCTTGACTAGACGGACCTTAGTTGGCAAAGTAATGTCTCTGCTTTTGAATATGCTATCTAGGTTGGCCATAACTTTTCTTCCAAGGAGTAAGCCTCTTTTAATTTCATGGCTACAATCACCATCTGCAGTGATTTTGGAGCCCCAAAAAATAAAGTCTGACACTATTTCCACTGTTTCCCCATCTATTTCCCATGAAGTGATGGGACCAGATGCCATGATCTTCGTTTTCTGAATGTTGAGCTTTAGGCCAACTTTTTCACTCTCCACTTTCACTTTCATCAAGAGGCTTTTTAGTTTCTCTTCATCTTCTGCCATAAGACTGGTGTCATCTGCGTATCTGAAATTATTGATATTTCTCCTGGCAAACTTGATTCCAGCTTGTGTTTCTTCCAGTCCAGGGTTTCTCATAATATACTCTGCATATAAGTTAAATAAGCAGGGTGACAGTATACAGCCTTGACATACTCCTTTTCCTATTTGGAACCAGTCTTTTGTTCCATGTCCAGTTCTAACTGCTGCTTCCTGACCTGCATACAGCGTTAATACATTATTATTGATTATACTCCCTATGATGTACATTATATCCCCATGACTTCTTTTATAACTAAAAGTTTTTATCTCTTCCCTCTCTCACCTATTGCACTCAACTCTCCCACCCCATCTCCCTTTTGGCAACCATCCATTTGTTTCTGTACCTATGTGTCTCTTTCTATTTTACTATGCATATTCATTTGTTTTGTTTTTTAGATTTCACGTATAAGTGAGATCATATGGTATTTGTCTTCCCCTGTGTCATATGATATTTAGAATAATACCCTTTAGGTTCATTCATGTTTCAAAAATGGTCATATTTCATTATTTTTATGGAACAGTAATATTCCATTTTGTGTGTATATGTATGTATCTCACATCTTTATCTAATGACAGGCTCGTAGATTGCCTCTATATCTTGAAAGTGTAAAAGTGTTATGTACTCAGTCATGTCTGACTCTTTGTGACCCCATGGACTCCAGTGTCTGCAGAATTCTCCAGGCAAGAATAATGGAGTGAGTAGCCATTCCCTTCTCCAGGTGATCTTCCTCATCCAGGAATCAAATCCTGGCCTCCTGCATTGCCAGCAGATTCCTTACCATCTCAGCCAACAGGGATGCTGTAATATCTTGACTATTATAAATAATGTGCTTGTGAACATTGGGATGAACATAACTTCTGAATTCATGTTTTTATTTTCCTCACAAAAATACTCCCAAGCAAAATAGTGGTATCATATTGCAGTTTTATTTTTCATTTGTTGAGGCAACTCCATACTACTTTCCATAATGACCATACCAATTTATATTACCACTAACAGCATGTGATTTTTCTCCTTTGCTGCTCATTCTTACCAACACGTGTTCTTGCTTGCTTTTCTTATCTAATAGTCATTCTGACAGGTGTGAGATGATATTTCATTGTGGTTTTGACTTGCATTTTCTTGATGAGTATCAATGTAGAATTTCTTTTCACCTGTTTGTGTCCTTTGTATATCTCCCATGATAAAATGTTCATTTTGGTCCTATGCTCATTTTTCTATTAGGCTGTGTTATTTTTTATATGTTGAGTTTGAATAGATATTTGTATATTTTGGATATTAACCTCTTATGAGATATATCATTTGCAAGTAACTGCCATTCAGTAGGCAACATTTTCATCTTATTGTTTCTTTTGCAATTGAAAGATTTTAGTTTAATGTGATTCCATTTGTTTATTTTTACTTCTGTTTTCCAAACAGATCCAAAAAACAATTGTTAAGATTTTTGTCAGAGTGTACTGCCTAAGTTTTCTTCTAGGAGTTTTATTATTTCATATCTTACAGTTAAGTCTCTAATCCATTTTGGGTTTGTTTTTGCATATGATGTGAGAAAGTAGTCCAATCTGATTAACTTGCATGAAATTTTCCAGTTTTCCAAATACTATTTATTGAAGAAACTGTCTTTTCCCCATCTGTCATAGATTAACTGGCCTTTGAAGCACAAACTGGAATCAAAATTGCTGGGAGAAATATCATAACCTCAGATATGCAAATGACACCAACCTATGGCAGAAAGTGAAGAACTAATGAGCCTTTTAATGAAAGTGAAAAAGAGGAGTGAAAATGTTGGCTTAAAACTCAACATTCGTAAAACTAAGATCATGGCACCCAGTTCCACCATTTCATGGCAAATAGATGGGGAAACAATGGAAACAGTGAGACTTTATTTTGGGGGGCTCCAAAATTACTGCAGGTGGTGACTGCAACATGAAAAGACACTTGCTCCTTGGAAGAAAAGCTATGACCAACCTAGACAGCATATTAAAACAGAGACATTACTTTGCTGACAAAGATCCATCTAGTCAAAGCTATCGTTTTTCCAGTAGTCATGTATGGATGTGAGAATTGGACTATAAAGAAAGCTGAGCACCAAAGAATTGGTGCTTTTGGACTGTGGTGTTAGACAAGCCTCTTGCGAGTCCCTTGGCCTGCAAGCAGATCAATCTGGTCAATTCTTAAGGAAATCAGTCCTGAGTATTCACAGGAAAGACTGACACTGAAGCTGAAACTCCAAATTTGACTACCGGATGCAAAGAACTCACTTGCTGAAAAAGCCCCTGATGTTGGGAAAGATTAAAGGCAGGAAGAGAAGGGAACAATAGAGGATGAGCTGGTTGGATGGCATCACTGAATCGATGGACATGAGTTTTAGCAAGCTCGAGGAGTTTGTGATTGACAGGGAAGCCTTCCATGCTGCACTCCTTGGGGTTGCAAAGAAACGGACATGACTGAGTGACTGAACTGAGCTAAACTGGCCATTAAGTGTGCATTTATTTCTGAGCTTTCTATTTGGTTCCATTGACCAAAGTGTCTGTTTTTGTATCAGTATCATACTGGGTTTAATACTATACTTTTATGATATATTTTGAAATTAGAATGATAAGATTCTTTTTTCTTATGAATATTTTAATTATTCAGGGTGTTTTGTGTTTTCATACAAATTCTAGGTTTGTTTATTCTAGGTCTGGAAAAAATGCTATTCATATTTTGATATAGATTGCCTTCAGTGGAATTGTAATGTTAAGATTATTAATTTTTTTTCTAGCCAATAAACATGGTATGTGTTTTCATCTGTGTCATTCATCTTCTATTTCTTTTATAAGTGTCTTATAGTTTCAAAGTACAGGTCTTTTACCTCCTTAGTTAAATTTATTCCTAGTTTTTTTTTTTTTTTTTTTTTTTATGTCTTTGTAACTGGGATTGTTTCTTTAATTCCTTATTCTGATAGTTGTTGTCAATGTATAGAAATGCAAATTTATGTATTTTAACTTTGAATCCTGCATTAGTATTGAATTCATTAATGAGCTTTAATAGTTTTGTGGTGGCATCATTAAAATATAACATAATCAAAACATCTTCAAATAGAGACAGATTTATTTCTTCCTTTCCAATATGGATTTGTTTTATTTTGTCTTGTCTTTTTGCTGTGACTAGGACTTCCAATGGTTTCAAATAAACAGGATGAAAGTGAGCATTTCTTTCTTGTTCCTGATCTTAAAGAAAATGCTCTCAACTTTTCCCTGTTGGGTACATTGTTGGCTCTGGTCTTGTCATATATGACCTATATGTTACATTGAAGTGTATTCCTTCTACATCAACTTTATTGAGACTGAGTTTTTAGGAATGGATATTTCATTTTGTCAATAGCTTTCTATGCCTCTATTATGATGACCATATGATTTTTATTCTTCAATTTGTTAATGCGGAGAATCCCATTGATTGATTTGTGGATATTAAATCATCCTAGCATCCCTGGAACAAGTCCCACTTTGATAATGGTATATAATGTCTTCAAAATGTGGCTTCCTGGAAGATGCTATTGGTAAAGAAATTGCCTGCCAATGCAGAATATGCGAGCTACATGAGGCCTTCAATATATTATTGAATTCAGTTTGCTAATATTTTGTTGAAGGTTTTACATCCTTTATCATGTGATATGTGTGTATATATTGTGTTTATCTGATTTTCTGATTTTGGTGTCGTGATAGAAGTATTGACGCTATATCTTCTTTGAATAGTTCATAGAATTCACTTGTGAAGACATCTGTTTCTGAACTTCTGTCTATTCCTTTTTAGTTGGATTACTGATTTATTTTCCTGCAGTAGGTATACACCGCTATAAATTTTCCTTATAGAACAGCTTTTGCTCTGTTCCATGGATTTTGAATAGATATGTTTTCATTTTAATTTGACTCCAGGTATTTTTTATTTGTTTGATTTAATTTCATCGTTGATTTCTTCAATTACAAGTTTGTTGTTTGGTACTATATTGGCTTTCACATGATTGTGTCCTTATCACTTTTTGCCTTGAAGTTAACTTCTTCTAGACTCAGAATAGTGGCCAGAAACAATATTTATTTTGTTGTTAATATCAACTTTATTCAGACATGTTATGTGACATAACATGTTCAGTTCCGTTCAGTCTCTCGGCCGAGTCCAACTCTTTGCGACCCCCTGAATCGCAACACGCTAGGCCTCCCTGTCTATCACCAACTGCCGGAGCTCACTCAGACTCATCTCCATCGAGTCAGTGATACCATCCGGCCGTCTCATCCTCTCGTCCGCTTCTCCTCCTGCCCCCAATTTCTCCCAACATCAGAGTCTTTTCCAATGAGTCAACTCTTCGCATGAGGTGGCCAAAGAACTGGAGTTTCAGTTTCAGCATCACTCCTTCCAAAGAAATCCCAGGGCTGATCTCCTTCAGAATGGACGGGTTGGATCTCCTTGCAGTCCAAGGGACTTTCAAGAGTCTTCTCCAAAGAAACATTTCAAAAGCATCAATTCTTTGGCGCTCAGCCTTCTTCACAGTCCAACTCTCACATCCATACATGACCGCAGGTAAAACCATAGCCTTGACTAGATGGACTTTTGTTGGTAATGTTTCTGCTTATCAATATGCTATCTAGGTTGGTCGTAACTTTTCTTCCAAGGAGTAAGTGTCTTTCAATTTCATAGCTGCAGTCACCATCTACAGTGATTTTGGAGCCCCCAAAAATAAACTCTGATACTGTTTCCACTTCTATTTCCCATGAAGTGATGGGAACTGATGTCATGATGTTTGTTTTCTGAATGCTGAGCTTAAGCCATCTTTTTCACTCTCCTTTTTTACTTTCATCAAGAGGCTTTTTAGTTCCTCTTCACTTTCTGCCATAAGGGTGGTGTCATCTGCATATCTGAGGTTATTGATATTTCTCCTGGCAATCATGATTCCAGCTTGTGCTACTTCCAGCCCAGCATTTCTCATGATGTACTCTGCATAGAAGTTAAATAAGTAGGGTGACAATATACAGCCTTGACGTACCCTTTTTCTTATTTGGAACCAGTTTGTTGTTCCATGTCCAGTTCTAACAGCTGCTTCCTGACCAGCAAACAAGGTTTCTCAAAAGGCAGGTCAGGTGGTCTGGTATTCCCATCTTTTTTAGAATTTTCCACATCCACACAGTCAAAGGCTTTAGCATAGTCAATAAAACAGAAAGAGATGTTTTTCTGGAATTCTCTTGCTTTTTCAATCACCAGCGGATGTTAGAAATTTGATCTCTGGTTCCTCTTCCTTTTCGATAACCAGCTTGAATATCTGGAAGTTCACGTTTCCTGTATTGCTGAAGCCTGGCTTGGAGAATTTTGAGCATTACTTTACTAGCATGTGAGATGAGTGCAATTGTCTAGTAGCTTGAGCATTCCTTGGCATAGCCTTTCTTTGGGATTGCAATGAAAACTGGTTGTTGCCAGTCCTGTGGGCACTGCTGAGTCTTCCAAATTTGCTGGCATATTGAGTGCAGCACTTCCACAGCATCATCTTTCAGGATTTGAAACAGCTCAACTGGAATCTCATTACCTCCACTAGCTTTGTTCGTAGTGATGCTTTCTAAGGTCCACTTGACTTCACATTCCAGCATGTCTGGCTCCAGATGAGTGATCACACCATTGTGATTATCTTGGTCGTGAAGATCTTTTTTTGTACAGTTCTTCTGTATATTCTTGCCACTTCTTCATAATACCTTCTGCTTCTGTTAGGTACATAACATTTTTGTCCTTTATCGAGCCAATCTTTGCATGAAATTTTCCCTTGGTGTCTCTAACTTTCTTGAAGGATCTCTAGTCTTTCCCAATCTGTTGTTTTCCTCTCTTTCTTCACATTGATTGCTAAAGAAGGCTTTCTTATCTCTTCTTGCTATTCTTTGGAACTCTGCATTCAGATGCTTATATCTTTCCTTTTCTCCTTTGCTTTTGCTTCTCTTCTTTTCACAGCTATTTGTAAGGACTCCTCAGACAGCCATTTTGCTTTTTTGCATTTCTTTTCCATGGGGATGGTCTTGATCCCTGTCTCCTGTCCAATGTCATGAACCTCAGGTCATAGTTCATCAGGCACTCTATCTATCAGATCTAGGTTCTTAAATCTCTATCTCATTTCCACTGTATATTTGTAAGGGATTTGTTTTAGGTCATATCTGAATAGTCTAGAGGTTTTCCCTACACTCTTCAATTTAAGTCTCAGTTTGGCAATAAGCAGTTCATGATCTGAGCCACAGTCAGCTCCTGATCTTGTTTTTGTTGAGTGTATAGAGCTTCTCCATCTTTGGCTGCAAAGAATTTAATCAATCTGACTTCAGTGTTGACCATCTGGTGATGTCCATGTGTAGAGTCTTCTCTTGTGTTGTTGGAAGAGGGTGTTTGCTATGACCAGTGCATTTTCTTGGCAAAACTCTATTAGTCTTTGCCTTGCTTCATTCCGCATTCCAAGGCCAAATTTGCCTGTTACTCCAGGTGTTTCTTGAATTCCTACTTTTGCATTCCAATCCCCTATCATGAAAAGGACATGTTTTTTGGGTGTTAGTTCTAAAAGTTCTAGTAGTTCTTCATAAAACCATTCCACTTCAGCTTCTTCAGCATTACTGGTTGGGGCACAGTCTTGGATTACTGTGATATTGAATGTTTTGCTTTGGAAATGACCAGAGATCATTGTGTTGTTTTTGAGATTGCACCCAAGTACTCCATTTCAGACTCTTTTGTTGACCATGATGGCTACTCCATTTCTTTTAAGGGATTCCTCCCCGCAGTAGTGGATGTAATGGTCATCTGAGTTAAATTCACCTACTCCAGTCCATTTTAGTTCCTTGATTCCTAGAATGTCAACGTTCACTCTTGCCATCTCTTGTTTGACCACTTCCAATTTGCCTTGATTCATGGACCTGACATTCCATGTTCCTATGCAATATTGCTCTTTACAGCATTGGAACTTGCTTCTATTACCAGTCACATCCACAGCTGGGTATTGTTTTTGTGTTGGCTCCATCCCTTCATTATTTCTGGAGTTATTTCTCCACTGATCTTCAGTAGCATATTGAGCACCTACTAACCTTGGTAGTTCCTCTTTCAGTATCCTATCATTTTGCCTTTCCATACTGTTCATGGGGTTCTCAAGGCAAGAATACTGAAGTGGTTTGCCATTCCCTTCTCCAGTGGACCATATTCTGTCAGACCTCTCCACCATGCCCACCCATCTTGGGTGGCTGCACAGGGAATGGCTTAGTTTCATTGAGTTAGACAAGGCTGTGATCCCAGTGTGATTAGATTGACTAGTTTTCTGTGATTATTATGAATTTACTGTGTCTGCTCTCTTGCAACACCTTCTGTCACTTGGGTTTCCCTTTCCTTGGACAGAGGATATCTCCTCACCACCGCCCGTCCTTACTTTGAACGTGGAATAGCTCCTCTAGGCCCTCCATTGCTTGTGCAGCCACTGCTCCTTGGACGTGGGGTTGCCCCTCTCGGCTGATGCCCCTGGCCTTGCGCAGGGGTAGCTCCTCTGGGCTGCTACTGCGCTGTCACAGCCTGGCACTCTCAGCTGCCGCCCCGACCTCAGAGGCAAGGTATCTCCTCCCAGCTGCCGCCAGTGACCTTGGATGTGGGGTAGCTCCTCTCACCCAGGCTCTATGCGCCGTCGCAGCCACCCACGCTCTGTGCTGTAAAGAATGTGTTAGCAGCTTCTTTTGGATGTTCAGTATATATTTTATTTTCAGTATATATCTATTAAGTTCATTTAAATGTATCAGTTGTGCCTTTTAAGGTCAGTATTTCCTTACTGATTTTCTGTCTAAATCATTTGTCCATTAAGGTAAGTGGGATATTAAAGTCTTCTAGTATGATTATGAGAGAGTTAATTCTTAGGTTGAAAAGCAGTCTGGAGCCTTAAAGAATGAGAAAGGGGTGTTGCACCCTCAGGGAGGAAAAAGGGACAAACGTTTTCTCTCTACATTCCTTTATCTTAGTAAAATAAGACTTTTTTTTTTTTTTTTTTCTTAAGCTCTGAGTTGTTATGGCGTCATCCGTTTCTTCTAAGACTAACTTTCTTTAAGTCCAGAGCTAACAATTGAAGGGTTAATAGGGTAGCAGAGATGTGCCTGCAAACGGGTCTCTCTGCTCAGGCTGAGCATCTTTGCATTGTTTTAACAAAGGAGGGCTGGGCTTCGCCAGTAGGCACCACACGGCGCCATGCAAAAAGACCTGG
This sequence comes from Capra hircus, assembly GCF_001704415.2. Taxonomy (NCBI): domain Eukaryota; kingdom Metazoa; phylum Chordata; class Mammalia; order Artiodactyla; family Bovidae; genus Capra; species Capra hircus. The sequence continues at coordinate 15,508,639 of NC_030831.1, read as the reverse complement.
CGAACTTGTTGTAAGTCTTGGTCAGAGTATTGAGCCTGTTCTCTTAAAGCCCGATATTGGCCCTCTCTCATTAATTTGTCCTCGAGAGGACCAGGGGGATTTTGTCCCTCATTAATCCGAGCTTGCTTTCTAGCTTCTTCCTCCCACCAGCTATGAAGTTGCAACCATTGAGAACCCTCTAAGACAGCTTGGGCAATGGATTCCCAATCTAATGGAATGATTAGTTTGCCTTTTCCCAATGATTCCAGCATAGCCAAAACAAAGGGAGATTGAGGACTGTATTGTGCTATTGCAGCTTTAAGATCTTTAAAAAATTTATATTCCAAAGGAGCATACTGAACATTTATCACATTGCCATCCTGCTGTCTCTGGCTGGGAAACAATTGTGGAGGATCAATAAACCCACCAGGGGGAGCAGACAAGTCATCATCATGAAGCATAGACAAAGGAAAGGAGAACGGACAATGTCCCCTGCCCATATAGGGCCGATCAACTGCAGTGGGGAGGAGAGAAGCACAAGCAGGAGCAGAAGGTGTAGATTTTTTTTTTTTTCTCCTTACGGGATTTCCACTATTCCCGGAATAGATGGGTCATTTCTTTAATCTCTTTGCCCTCCTCTGACGAAACCGAAGAAGCCTCCGAATCTGATTCTGAACTATCAGATGTTTCACCATTTTCAGAAGGAGGCTTATTTGTATCCTTACTTTCAGGCAAGGCAGAAATTCCACCAACATTTGGCATATCCTCATAAATTGCCTTTCCCTTCATTAAAGCATTAGATTTAGTCTCATTATCAGTAGATAGCAAAGTCAAAGCCTATGTTATAGCATTACATAAATTCTATAACATGATTCAATATATAAATTCACATATTGTGCCCGTAATGAACATTTATTTCTTCCTAGCAGGATTTTCCCATGGTTTTTTGAACCATGAACTTTTGAAAGTTCCCATCTGCTAGGGTGGAGAATTCCCCATGATTATGTACAAGAATTCACCTAGCAATTTTTTCCGCTAGGGTGAGGAATTCCCATGTTTCCGAAAGTTCCCCTGCTATGGATCTAAAATCCCTCCGGGGTTTCTTACCTCTTTCGGTTTCACTCGAGCCCCACGTTGGGCGCCAGATGTTGGTTACTACGAGTGAAATGACACAGAACATACAAGACACACAAGAGACAGACAGGACACCACTCTGGCCAGAGAAACAGAACTGGGCAAACTAATTGCCGTTTATTATTATAAAGCCCTCCTTAGACAGAATTCCAGACTGTAAAAAATAAGCCTTTTCAGTATAGTGTAGGTGCATACATGTTATCGTACAGCAAAGGGGAGTAAAATCTCTGTCTACTGCAGAGTCTGCACAAAGCTCTCATCTCCCTCTTATCTCAAAAAGAAAATGCTCCCTAGTTTGCAAGGGACTATTAAACTCAAGGCTGTATCCAGACTCTTTGGCAGAATGCCTCGTATGCAAGGACGCTCAGCCTGAGCAGAGAGACCCGTTTGCAGGCACATCTCTGCTACCCTATTAACCCTTCAAACAATTACACAACAAAACAACTCATCTTGCTCAAAGGTGTGTCTTACCTTAAACTCTCTACTAATGATTATATATTAGACCTGGAAAATTTCAGTTTTCATTTCAATCCCAAAGAAAGGCAATGCCAAAGAATACTCAGATTACCACACAATTGGCCTCATCTCACATGCTAGCAAAGTAATACTCAAAATTCTCCAAGCCAGTTTTCAAACTGTGAACTTCCAGATGTTCAAGCTGGATTTAGAAAAGGCAGAGGAACCAGTGATAAAATTGCCAACATCCTCTGTATCATCAAAAAAATCAAGAGAGTTCCAGAAAAACATCTATTTCTGCATTATTGACTATGCCAAAGCCTTCGACTTTGTGGATCACAGCAAACTGTGGAAAATTCTTAGAGATGGGAATACCAAACCATCTGACCTGCCTCCTGAGAAATCTGTATGCAGGTTAGGAAGCAACAGTTAGAACTGGACATGGAACAGCAGACTGATTCCAAATCAGGAAAGGATTACTTCAAGGTTATATATTGTCATCCTGCTTATTTAACATATGTAGAGTACATCATAGAAACGCTGGGATGGATGAAGCACAAGCTAGAATCAAGATTGCCAGGAGAAATATCAATAACCTCAGATATGCAGATGGCAGACAGCAAAGAAGAACTAAATAGCCTCTTGATGAAAGTGAAAGAGGAAAGTAAAAAAGTTTGCTTAAAGCTCAACATTCAGAAAACTAAGATCATGGCATCTGATCCCATCACTTCATGACAAATAGATGGGGAAACAGTGGAAACAGTGGAAAAATTTATTTTGGGGGGTGGGGGCTCCAAAAGCACTGCAGTTGGTGACTGCAGCCATGAAATTAAAAGAGGCTTAGTCCTTGGAAAGAAAGTTATGGCTAACCCAGACAGCATATTAAAAAGCAGAGACATGACTTTGCCAACAAAGTTTTGTTTAGCCAAGGCGATGGTTTTTCCAGTATTGTATGGATGTGAGAGTTGGACTATAAAAAAGCTGAATGCCAAAAAATTGATGCTTTTGAACTGTGATGTTGGAGAAGACTCTTGAGAGTTCCTTGGACTGCAAGGAGATCAAACCAGTCCATCCTAAAGGAAATCAGTCCTGAAACTCCAATACTTTGGCCACCTGATGAGAAGAACTGACACATTTGAAAGACCCTGATGCTGGGAAGGTTTGAAGGTGGGAGAAGGAGGGAACAGAAGAGGATGAGATGGTTGGACAGCATCACTGACTCAATGGACATGAGTGTGAGTAAATTCCGAGAGTTGGTGATGGACAGACAGGCCTGGTGTGTTACAGTCCATGGGATTGCAAAGAGTTGGACAGAACTGAGTGACTGAAGTGAGCTGATTGATTATATATAAACAATATATCTTGCTTAAGGACAGGTTTCTCCTTCTTTAGAACCTTATGACTAATCCTGTTATTTTAAGATGTGTGTTGGGGAAGTGGATATGTTAAGACCTTTACAGTCTTGAGACATTATTTTTATCTATTGTTAGTAACCAGTTGAAATAATATATAGATTCCTTGCTAAGATTAATGATGAGGCACTCTCTGACCCCTTCTGATGTCTGTGTCAGAACCTTTCTTTATCGTCTTTTCATTGTAATAAAATTTTTGCTGCACAAAACTCTGAGTGACTGAAGCCAAGTCTTTGGTCCCAAGGCAAAATGCGCCGTGTTGGAGATCACTAATCCAACACTATTCTTTGTAAGTCATCAATTGAATTAATGTTGAGTTGACAATGTATGCCTTTATGTTTGGAGAAGGCAATGGCACCCCTTTCTAGTTCTCTTGCCTGGAAAATCCCATGGATGGAGGAACCTGATGGGCTGCAGTCCATGGGCTCGCTAAGAATCGGACACGACTAAGCTACTGCACTTTCATTTCTCACTTTCAATCCTTGGAGAAGGAAATGGCAACCCACTCCAGTATTCTTGCCTGGAGAATCCCAGGGACAGAGGAGCCTAGTGGGCTGTCGTCTCTGGGGTCGCACAGAGTTGGACATGACTGAAGAGACTTAGCAGCAGCAGCCTTTATGTCTGCTTATATTTGCTTTATGCATCTAGAGCTAGTTTGTTGGGTTCATATATATTTAGAATTTTTCTGTCTTCTTGGGGTGATCACTTGGTTATTATGTAACTTCCTTTCTTTTTTCTCTCTCTTGTTAATCTTTGTTTTATAGTGTATTTTGCCTAAGCATTTCTACCAGGGCATTCTTTCCATTTCCATTTGAATAGAATATCATTTTTTTTCATTTCTTCAATGTAAGTATATGGGTCTCTTTAGATATAAAATGAATCTCTTATAGGCAGCATTCATATGTGTCTTTCTTATTTTAATCCATTTAGCCATTATCTGATTTTTGATTGTAGTATTTAGGCCATTTACATTTAAATTATTGACTGGTGTTACTTGCATTTTGTTAACTGTTCTGTAGTGTTTTTGTATTTCATTTTTGTTCTTTTTTGCTGTTGTCCTTTTCCCTTTGATTTGATGATGATTTTAAATAAATATTACATTTGAATTTTGTTCTCTTTTTTGCATATCTGTTCTATATTTTTGCTTTGTGATTAACATGAATTTTATATATAACAGTCTATATGCTTATGTGATTATTTTTATTATCTCAAATTTAATCTTATACTAAAAACCATGTTTCTACTCCCCCATGCATGTTTGTAAGTTTTGATGTCATATTTTATGTTTTGTTTACAACCTACTTGCATATTGTGGATATGGATGATTTTACTACTTCAAATATTTTACCAATGAAATTCTTTCATATTTCTACTTGTCTTTTCTTTTCCACTTTCCCTTATCATTTTTTGTAAAGTCAGTTTAGTAGTACTGAAAACTTCTGCCTTTTTCTTCTCTGAAGAACTCTTGCTTTCTTCTTCAAATTTCAGTGATTGTCTTGTTTGGTAAAATATTCTTGGTTGTAGGGTTTTTTTTTTTTAATCACTTTGAATATATCTTGTCACCTTGTCTGGCTTGCAAAGTTTCTCCTTAAAAAATCACATATTAGTTTAATGGAAGTTCCTTATTTTTAAGCTGTTGCTTTTCTCTTGCTGTTTTTTCTCTTTATCATTGTCTTGGCAGTTTAATTTTAATGTGTCTTAGTGTGATTTCCTCTTAAGAATCTTCATGCTTTCTGGAACTAGATATTTGCTTCTTTCCCAGGCTACGGTAGTTTTCAGCTCTTTATTTCTTTTCAAATAAATCATCTGCCTCTCTCTTTCTCTTTCCCTTCTCCTGTGGGACCCCTCTAATACAAATATTCAAATTCTTGATATTATACTAGCTGTCTCTTAACTGTCCTCAATTTTTAATTTTTAATTTTTTTTTTTTTCTGTTCAGCCTTGGTGATTTCTACTATTCTGTTTTCCGGTTCACTAGTCTGTTTTTCTGTATCATCCAATCTATTATTGATTTTTCACTAGTAAGTGTGTGGGGCGGCTGGTGCATTAAGCTTGAGTGCCTGTGACCCGGTGCGCTAAGCACGGCCGAGAGGAGGTACCCCACATCCGAGGTAAGAGGCAGGGGCCGAGACTGCCAGGCTGCAACAGCGCAGGAACAGCTGAGAGGACCTACCCAAGTCCAAGGTCAGGGGTGGCTGCCGAGAGGAGCTACCCTGCGACCGAGGTCAGTGGCAGCCGGGAGGAGACACCCCATGCCCGAGGTCAGGGGCAGTGGCTGAGAGGAGCTACCCCACATCTGAGGCCAGGGGCGGTGGCTGACAGGACCTACCCCACATCTGAGGTCAGTGGCAGCCAGGAGGAGACACCCAGCATCCGAGGTCAGAGGTGGCTGGGAGAAGCCACCTTTAGCCCCAGGACAGGGGCTATGGCCCTGAAGAGCCTCCCGCACCTGAGGCCAGTGGCAGGGGCAGGGAGGAGCCAACCCGCGCTGGAGGCCAGGGATAGCAGTGGGGAGGAGCAACACAAGGAGAGGTGGCTGTGCCGGGGCAGGAGGGCCTAGAGGAGCTATCCCATGTAGAAGGTCAGGAAAGGCAGAGGTAAGGAGATACCCCTCGTCAAAGGTGAGGAGAAGTGGCTGTGTTTTGCTGGAGCAGCCGTGAAGTGATACCCCACGTCCAAGGTAAGAGAAGCCCAAGTAAGACGGTAGGTGTTGCAAGAGGGCATCAGAGGGCAGACAACTGAAAGCATATTCACAGAAAACTAGTCAACTGAATCACACTAGGAGCACAGCCATGTCTAACTCAATGAAACCAAGCCATGCCCGTGGGCAACTCAAGATGGGAGGGTCATGGTTGAGAGGTCTGACAGAATGCGGTCCACTGGAGAAGGGAATGGCAAGCCACGTCAGTATTCTGGCCTTGAGAACCCCATGAACAATATGGAAAGGCAAAATGATAGGATACTGAAAGAGGAACTACCAAGGTCAGTAGGTGCCAAATATGCTACTGGAGATCAGTGGAGAAATAACTCCAAAAGAATGAAGGGATGGAGCCTACGCAAAAACAATACCCAGCTGTGGATGTGACTGGTGATAGAAGAAAGGTCTGATGCAGTAAAGAGCAATATTGCATAAGAACCTGGAATGTCAGGTCCATGAATCAAGGCAAATTGGAAGTGGTCAAACAAGAGATGGCAAGACTGAACATTGACATTCTAGGAATCAGCAAACTAAAATGGACTGGAATGGGTGAGTTTAACTCAGATGGCCATTAAATCTACTACTGCGGGGAGGAATCACTCAGAAGAAATGGAGTAGCCATCATGGTCAACAAGAGTCCAAAGTGCAGTACATGGATGCAATCTCAAAAATGACAGAATGATCTCTGTTCATATCCAAGGCAAACCATTCAATATCACAGTAAACCAAGTCTATGTCCCAACCAGTAATGCTGAAGAAGCTGAAGTTGAATGGTTTTATGAAGAACTACAAGAACTTTTAGAACTAACACCCAAAAAACATGTCCTTTTCATGATAGGGCACTGGAATGTCAAAGTAGAAATTCAAGAAACACCTGGAGTAACATGCAAATTTGGCCTTGGAATGCGGAATGAAGCAGGGCAAAGACTAATAGAGTTTTGCCAAGAACATGCACTAGTCATAGCAAACACCCTCTTCCAACAAGACAAGAGAAGACTCTACACATGGACATCACCAGATGGTCAACACTGAAGTCAGATTGATTATATTCTTTGCAGCCAAAGATGGAGAAGCTCTATACAGTCAACAAAAACAAGACCGGGAGTTGACTGTGGCTCAGATTATGAACTCTTTATTGCCAAATTCAGCCTCAAATCGAAGAAAGTAGGGAAAACCGTTAGACCATTCAGGTATGACCTAAATCAAATCCCTTATGATTATACAGTGGAAGTGAGAAATAGATTTAAGGCCCTAGATCTGATAGATAGAGTGCCTGATGAACTATGGAATGAGGTTCATGACATTGGACAGGAGACAGGGATCAAGACCATCCCCATGGAAAAGAAATGCAAAAAAGCAAATTGCTGTCTGGGGAGGCCTTACAAATATCTGTGAAAAGAAGAGAGGTGAAAAGCAACGGAGAAAAGGAAAGATATAAGCATCTGAATGCAGAGTTCCAAAGAATAGCAAGAAGAGATAAGAAAGCCTTCTTCAGCAATCAATGCAAAGAAATAGAGGAAAAGAACAGAATGGGAAAGACTAGAGATCTCTTCAAGAAAATTAGAGTTACCAAGGGAACATTTCATGCAAAGATGGGCTCGATAAAGGACAGAAATGATCTGGACCTATTAGAAGTAGAAGATATTAAGAAGAGGTGGCAAGAATACACAGAAGAACTGTACAAAGAAGATCTTCATGACCCAGATAATCATATGATGTGATCACTCACCTAGATCCAGACATCCTGGAATGTGAAGTCAAGTGGGCCTTAGAAAGCATAATACGAACAAAGCTAGTGGAGGTGATGGAATTCCAGTTGAGCTGTTTCAAATCCTGAAAGATAATGCTGTGAAAGTGCTGCACTCAATATGCCAGCAAATTTGGAAAACTCAGCAGTGGCCACAGGACTGGAAAAGTTCAGTTTTCACTCCAATCCCAAAGAAAGGCAATGCCAAGGAATGCTCACACTGACTACACAATTGCACTTATCTCACACGCTAGTAAAGTAATGCTCAAAATTCTCCAAGCCAGGCTTCAGCAATATGTGAACCGTGAACGCCCTGATGTTCAAGGTGGTTTTAGAAAAGGCAAAGGAATTAGAGATCAAGTTGCCAACATCCCCTGGATCATGGAAAAAGCAAGAGAGTTCCAGAAAACCATCTATTTCTGTTTTATTGACTATGCCAAATCCTTTGACTGTGTGGATCACAATAAACTGTGGAAAATTCTGAAAGAGATGGAAATACCAGACCACCTAACCTGCCTCTTGAGAAATCTGTATGCAGGTCAGGAAGCAACAGTTAGAACTGGACATGAAAAGAAAAAAAAAAAAAAAAAGAACTGGACATGGAACAACAGACTGGTTCCAAATAGGAAAAGAAGGACATCAAGGTTGTATATTGTCACCCTGCTTATTTAACTTCTATGCAGAGTACCTTGAGAAATGCTGGGCTGGAAGAAACACAAGCTGGAATCAAGATTGGCAGGAGAAACATCAATAACCTCAGATATGCAGATGACACCACCCTTATGGCAGAAAGTGAAGAGGAGCTAAAAAGCCTCTTGATGAAAGTGAAAGAGGAGAGCGAAAAAGTTGGCTTAAAGCTCAACATTCAGAAAACGTAGATCATGGCATCTGTTCTCATCACATCATGGGAAATACATGGGGAAAAGGTAGAAACAGTGTCAGACTTTATTTTGGGGGGCTCCAAAATCACTGCAGATGGTGACTGCAGCCATGGAAGTAAAAGACGCTTACTCCTTGGAAGAAAAGTTATGACTAACCTAGATAGTATTTTCAAAAGCAGAGACATTATTTTGCCGACTAAGGTCCGTCTAGTCAAGGCTATTGTTTTTCCTGTGGTCATGTATGGATGTGAAAGTTGGACTGTGAAGAAGGCTGAACACTGAAGAATTGATGCTTTTGAACTGTGGTGTTGGAGAAGACTCTTGATTGTCTCTTGGACTGCAAAGAGGTCCAACCAGTCCATTCCTAAGGAGATCAGCCCTGGGATTTCTTTGGAAGGAATGATGCTAAAGCTGAAACTCCAGTACTTTGGCCACCTGATGCGAAGAGTTGACTCATTGGAAAAGACTCTGATGCTGGGAGAGATTGGGGGCAGGAGGAGAAGAGGACGACCGAGGATGAGATGGCTGGATGGCATCACGGACTCACTGGACGTGAGTCTGAGTGAACTCCGGGATTCGGTGATGGACAGGGAGGCCTGGCATCTGTAAGTCATGGGGTCGCAAAAATCGGACAAGACTGAGCCACTGAACTGAACTGTAGAAACTCTATGGTGCTGCTGCTATGTCACTTCAGTCGTGTCTTACTCTGTGCGACCCCATAGACACAGCCCACCAGGCTCCCCCGTCTCTGGGATTATCGAGGCAAGAGTAATGGAGTAGGGTGCCATCTCCTCCTATAGACTCTAAAATATATTTTAATTTCTAGATGAAAGCATTGTTTGTTTTCTAAGGAATTTTCTCAGTATTATGAGATTTATATCCATAAAAATAAAGAATATAATTATATATTGACTATATAATCAAGTTCTCTAACTACAAAATAAAAGTTGTTTTATAGAGCTCAATCAAGGTTAGCTCAAAAAGTAATTCAAAAAGAATTGACTTTTATGGTACTGTAGAGTTACAGCATAAAAAGACAAATTTTCTTTCCATTTATCTCAAATATACCATTTCAACATTTATTTAAATTTTTCTCATATACTTATTGCAAAAATTTGTTAACTATTTTTCCTAAATATTTTGTTAAAATACTTGGTGCTAAAATCAATGTGTGTTGAATTTTTTCAAGTACTTGTGAGAATTTATGATAATTATTATATTTTTTTCTTCATATATCTACTAATGTAATAAATTGTACTTGGGGATCTCCTAATATTAAAAAAAAAAATCTTATAATTCTATAATAAATATCAGTTAGTTAAAATATGTTATTATATTATATTTGAATCTGTTTTCTTTAATATTTTGGTAACAATACTGACATTTGAGATTTTTCATTAATTTTATTTTGTGTTCATTCTCACTGACATCTTTGTAACCATAGTATAATTGCTATATATGACTATTTTAGTATTTTTACAATTTTCCTCCTCTTTGGATTATCTGACTTTACTAGAATTTATGTTATTTCCCTGTAAATATTTTTATGCATTTATTTATGGAAATGACATTCATAGTGTAGTTTCTCAATTCCTTTTTCTGGAGTTTTTTTCAGTTTAATTTATCTCCACTGTTGTCAATTTTGCTTAGTTGTATTTCCTAGAATGTAAAATATTTCATCAAGATTTTCAAATGTATAAGTTGAATTGTGCAAAAATTATATATAATATTTGTAAAGAGTTCCCTTTTTTGTTTTATTCAAAATTTCTCCAATTTGTTTTTTATATTTTCTTTTTTAATAATTTAAATTACATTTTTTCTTTTTTTATGTTTAACTATATTTTTATTTCCTTATTAAATTTGTTTGATTTTTTTGTTCATAGTTTCTGCTTTTGTTTTTATTATCAGATATTTTTCTGTTTCCTTTGGTTTATTACTTAACGGGCAGATGGTGACTCAGACAGTAAAAAATCTTCCTGCAATACAGAAGACTTGTGTTTTATCCCTCGATCAGAAAGAATCCCTACAGATGGGAATTGCAACCCACTCTAGTATTCTTTACTGAAGAATTCCATGAACAGAGCAGCCTGGTTGATTCATGGAGCACAAGGAGTCAGACACAACTAAGTGACTTACATACACAGATATTAGTATTTGATATTTAATATATTTTTAATAATTGACACCAATGTTTAACATGAAATATTTTCTTCTAAGTATTATATTTGCAACATTCCATATATTTTAACAGGGCCATATTATCTTTATTTTCTAGAAATTCTGATTTTAAAATTTTTCTTTTTTTATTTTTCTAGAAAAATATCACTCATATTTCTCTGATTGCTATTTTAATTGTTTCTGTTTTTTAAGGTTTTCCTTGTGATCAATATGTGCAAGAATTAATTGCAAATATTTTTATAGATAACACAAAGGAGATATAACTTCTAGTTTTGAATTTATATGTTGGATATATATATATATATATAATTTAAAATTAGAGGTAAATTGAATGGAAAATTTTTAGCGTAGAAAATGTATTAATACAATCTGAAACATTAAAAGATTGGAGGCAAATAATCATAAAATGGTTTTAAGAGATACAGTAAATCCATTTGATAAAATTCAAATACTTTCATTCAAAACAACACATATCCCACAATATAGCAGGAAACAAATTCTTAATGTGGAAGTAGATATTTATTCTTTCCAACTATTCTAGTTACAACTTGCTTGCTGCTGCTGCTTAGTTACTTCAGTCATGTCTGACTCTGTGTGACCCTGTGGACTGCAGCCTTCCAGCCTCCCTTTTCGATGGCAAGAGTATTAGAGTGGGTTGCCATGCCCTCATCCAGGGGACCTTCCTGACCCAGGGAATGAACTTGGGTCTTCTGCATTGCAGGCAGACTGTTTACCATTGAGTCACCAGGGAAGCCCTACAGCTTGTTTGAAAGTGAAAATGAAAGTGAAAGTGAATTCGCTTAGTTGTGTCTGACTCTTTGCGACCCCATGGACTGTAGCCTACCAGGCTCCTCAGTCCATGGGATTTTCCAGGCAAGAATACTGGAGTGACTTGCCATTTCCTTCTCACTCTCAGATTTTTCATCATAACTCTCTATTTTTATATTGAATAGTACATATTTGATATAATAATGCCTTCATTAGTAAAAATGCTTGACTTCACTCACACTACTTAATATTGATCATTTAGATGTAAAATTCCTAATGAGAATTGCCGGGAGCCAGTGTGAGGAACCCCGCCCATGCAAAGGTCATGAGGAAGGAGGCTCGGCATACTCAAAGGCAGGATCAAGCCTCAGGGGTCCCCCTGGAAATTCTCGAGCATCTACCCCCAAAACCAGAGTCTGCCTGCTTTACTGTGCTATGCTTTCCAACTACTCTTCTGACATTAACAGGGAGCTGTCCGCCCACCATCTTTTTCTGGAAAAAGTTAATTTAGAGCTTTTAGATAATAAATCTCCTGGGCATAATAAGAGTGTTTCAATCCAAAAACCCCTCTGATGGCTTTCTAGCCTTGCCTGTGTATGTGATTGTTTGCAGCCTCCTGACCATGAGGGAGAGGCACAGGAAGCTTAAAACATCCTAGGAATGTAGGGGCTTCTGAGGAGTCAAAATCATTAGAATAGGACTGATTAAGAGTTTCATTTGTTGAGCCAATACTTGCTGCCCAGTTTTCATATCTTTTATTTGTAGATATAGTTGGTATATAGAAAAACAGGTGGTAGCCCTGGCATTAGCAACATTAGATCTTTGAGTTAAGTACTTTCTTGTTATAACCCACTGCACCTTTGTTCTACAAGAATGTAACTTTATTTAGTACTTTGAGGGTGATGCAGATTAAAGAAAAAACACTTCAAGGGAGAAAGAGTTTTCTGGTTGATAGACATTTATCTAGGAAAAGAGCCATAAAAATGTTAACAGGCTCCCTGGCCAGAAGATGATGTAAAACCATCTGGGACCTTTTGTATAAGGGAAGGTATGCAAGAGGAAAGCCTGGTCTCAATGAGGGTCAGGATTGCTGCCCCTGCATAATTCTGCATATTCCATTATTTCTTTATGTACAACTTGGGGTATATAAGCTGCTTTTGAAAATAAAGTTGTGGATCTGGCACCAATGCTTGGCTCCCCCATGTCATTCTTTTCTCCCTTTTCTGGCTGAATTCCATCTGGAGCATGGAGGCTCACCATGTCTACTTATTTGCCCTGGCTTCTAAGACCCACGTGAGAGGGGAGCCCAAGGTGGAGCACCCTCTGCTATTCAAGCGGGCGCCAGTGGCCTACGTAGACGGTGCAAGTTCCTTGCCTTGGGACTTTATTGGTTTTCCACGGAAGCCAAGTTATTTAGCATCTTTTCTCCACTGATTTTCCTACTGCACTATTCTTTCCTAATCTCTCTTTATATTTCTAAATAAATAAGTTTTTCCTCGCCGACTCCGTCCCTGCTTCAAATTCCCTGGATCCACTGGGCTGGACCCTGGCAGAGAATGTCACACAATTTTGAAGGCCAATTCTAATGCAAATTACTTTGTCCTTTAATTGCTTTCCTTTTATAAATTGTATGTTTCTGTATCTGATACACACTAAATTTTTAGGAACTTTTTGTTTCTTGTGGGGTTTTTAGGTCTTTTCAATTTTTATTTTATAATGCCAGTAATGATGAATGAGACAAAAAACACTTGATATCCAATACATTCTTTTTCCTGCTTTTGATGCCAATAACACAATAGCAAACCATATGGATGTCCATCTTACCCAGTTATCCTTGTGGCTTAGTATTGCCAAAGGACAAATCCTCTAGAATGAAGCAGCTTTTAAGAAAGTAGTCATGGTAATGTACTACATTATGATAATAATTAATAATATTTTACTGCATAGTTGAAAGCTGCTAATAGAGTAGATCTTGAAAATTCTCATCGCAAGAGAGAAAAAAATGTAATCATTAATGAGGCAGAAGTTAATTAGACTTACTGTGGTAGAAAGAAAGAAAAGAAAGGAAGGAAAGAAAGAGAATAGGCATCTCTTCATCATCTTTCCCATTCCACTGGTTAGCTTCGGATGGCAACAAGTTCAAGGAAATTTAGATCATCAAAATGGTAGAATTAGGAGTACATAAATTGCCACATAGAAAAGAGCCACTCACAAACCAAAGGCACTGCCCTGAATGAATTTCGTGAGGAAGAAAAAAGTCTCAAAGAGTTTGAGCCATTGTATTTTAGGATATATTTAGTCAGCAATTTAACGTATCTTAACTAATATATCATATTTACAAATGATTTGTTTTTATTTAGAGCTCAATATATCTATAATATGAAAATTCATGGGTTCTACAATTTTCAAAGTTTGTAAGCTACTACACTTTCAAACATCTCTTCCTCTTCTCTCTAGTCTCCTCTTTATGAGCCTTTCAAAACATGTCTTCAGGTTCTACCTTTCTTCTTCACATCTTTTAACTTTTTACTATAATTTTCGGTGCCTTGAAAGCAGTCTGTGACAGAGAGTAAATTGTAATTGAATTACTAGAGAATGATCCCAGGGAAATATGAGTAAGACTAAGGGGAGCATGACGTATTTAGAAAGGATGTACTGGGAACAAAAGTGTCTCCTCTCAAATTTCTATAGTGAAGTCTTAAACCCAATATCACAGAATATGATTTTATTTGGAGATACAGACTGTAAAGAGGTAACTAAGTTAAAAAGCTGTTGTTCAGCAGCTAAGTCATGTCCAACTCCTTAGGAACCCCATGGACTGGAAGCCATCAGGCTCCTCTCTCCATGGTATTTCCCAGGTAAGAATACTAGAGTGAGTTGCTATTTCCTTCTGCAGGGGATCTTCCTCACCCTGAGGTCAAACCCTCATCTCTTGAATTGACAGATGGATTCTTTACCACTGAACCATTAGGGAAGCTCGCAAAGTAAATTAAATGGGAGTCCCTTAATCCAGTATGAGCTAATGTCCTTATAAAAAGACAAAATCAGGTACTGGGAATTAGGAATTCACATATGGATTTTGGGGGCTGCAGTTCAACACATTACAGACATACACAGAGAGAAGTTCATGTGAAAGCAGTTTAGAAGATGACCACCTACAAACCAAGGAGAGAGGCTTTAGATGAAACTAGTCATAGCAACACCTTAATATTGAACTTCTAGCCTCAAGACTAGGAAAATAAAGTTCACATAGTCTGTGGCACTTTGTTATGGCAGCTACAACACACTAATACAGGAAGGCAGTCAATACTGGGTAAAATTATAAGCAGATAACCATATGATAAACTATATTTCAGTATTACTGGGGACCTCTAGAAGTGCATTGTCAAGCATAGCTTAAAAGGGTCATTTATCCACCAATTCCCTTGTAATATTTATTAAAGCTACTCCCATGTACTTTAGTATCTTGACATTTGTAGCATTTTCTTTGTGTGGTCTAGAATCTGGCTACTAAAGTCAGGGAATACCCCTAGACAACAAGCCACAAAAGATCATAATAAAAAATCATTCATGTGCAATTAAGTAGGAGGTGTGAACGGGGAAATGACAATGCAGGCCTCACCATTATCCAAATGTTTCATTAGTTTACATTGCTGATGCACAGAGGTAAATAGCAATTGTCAAATCTGTCTTATAATTCTCACTTTAGCTGGTTTTTCTTGTTTTGATTACAAATATAATGCAACTCACAATGAAATTTGGTTCATGGCTGCAGTCTTCATCTGAAGTGATCTTGGAGCCCAAGATGGATCAGTTATTGTGGAGAGTTCTGACAACATGTGGTCCATTGGAAAAGGGAATGGCAAACCACTTCAGTATTCTTGCCTTGGAAACCCCATGAACATTATAAAAAGGCAAAAATATATGACACCAAAAGATGACCCCCCAGGTTGGTAGGTGCCCAATATACTACTGGAGAAGAGTGGAGAAATAGCTCTGGAAAGAATGAAGAGGCTGAGCCAAAGCAAAAACAGCGCCCAGTTGTAGATATGACTGGTGAAGGAAGTAAAGTCAGATGCTCTAAAGAACAATATTGTATAGAAAACTGGAATGTTACGTCCATGAACCAAGGTAAACTGGAAGTGTTCAAATAGGAGATGGCAAGAGTAAACATCAATATTTTAGGTATCAGCTAACTAAAATGGACCAGAATCAGTTCAGTTCAGTCACTCAGTCATGTCCAACTCTTTGCAACCCCATGAATCGCAGCATGCCAGGCCTCCCTGTCCATCACCAACTCCCGGAGTTCACTCAGATTCACATTCATCGAGTCAGTGGTGCCATCCAGCCATCTCATCCTCTGTCGTTCCATTCTCCTCCTGCCCCCAACCCCTCCCAGCATCAAAGTCTTTTCCAATGAGTCAACTCTTTGCATGAGGTGGCCAAAGTACTGGAGTTTCAGCTTTAGCGTCATTCCTTCCAAAGAACACCCAGGGCTGATCTCCTTCAGAATGGACTGGTTGGATCTCCTTGCTGTCCAAGGGACTCTCAAGAGTCTTCTCCAACACCACAGTTCAAAAGCATCAATTCTTATAGATAAATTTAATTCAGGGAAAGCTAAGTCTGTCTTTTAATTTGACAAATCCTCCCATACAACTTATTAATAGTAATATATGAAATCTAATTATTTTTAACACCACTATTTTCACAAGATGAAAGAACACATTTTGTGATTTTGCAGGAACCTTCTGGGATATAAAAAAGACAGTTTCAAATGCAAAAAAAGAAAAAAATCATTTAGGATTTTATTTGGGAAGATAAAATATCAAACATTGTCAAGAGATTTGAACTTGAGTCATACGGTACCATGAGTTTCTGTGTAATAATACTTTATTACCCGTTTAACAAAAAAGACAATAAAATACTTTTAAAAAGAGATACAACATCATTTTAAAAGAATCTTAATCTTTCCTAAGTGAGAAAGCTCTGCTTACTTAAATAATCAAAGATATAATAAAATAAACATAAACCATAAGAAAGTTGTTCTGTTAAGACACCAGATCTTTGCTATCTAGGCAGATTACATAGACGATAAATTATATCTTTTCAGTCTCTTTTAAGAGCAATATCTAAAATTATGTATTTATCTTAACAGAAAGAAAACTAAGTTCTAGTTATACTTAGTATAATATTAATACAAGTGCTCTTCTTGAAAATCTTACAAATAGACCCATCAAACCCTAGCCAATTTTGACCTTAATAAGTAAAGCTGGCTTTTCACAAACATGTATGCTTTTATGTGTTTATATAGAACCCTTACAATACAATTTATCTTTCACCAAATAAAAATGTGACCAAAATATACATAAGTTTAAAGTTATACTTAGCAATTATGTTTCATTATTCAATTTTATTTTACTTCTAAGTATTAATTGCATATCCAGTAACTAACTCAATTTAGTGTAAGTTCAAGCTTTTAAGTAACCTAAAGATCTTTAAAACTATCTTCAAGTTTACATATTATAAAAGATATTTGCTATTGAAATAAAGTTTATCAGAATGATTCAATATGCTCTTACAAGCTTACTGTTTTAGCAATCTTGAACATTTAATGGAAGTAATATTAGCTTATTTATTCAATCAATAAACCTATATAAGTTTAGAGAGAATAGGACAAAGTAGAAGATAAATCTTGTAATTTATGCTTATCACTGACAAATCAGAGAAGATACAATTGCTGTTATTAAACCAAACATATTGGCATAGCTGTATTCATTAAAGGTTTGCCTAAAATATATAAACTTGAATTCTTAAATTGATAGTTAGGTATATGAATGATTTTTATTTTTACATTAAAAGTAATATTTTTTATAAATCAAATGAATTATTTTCTGAAAATTCTAAAACTCTTCAGTTATTTTTAATGCTTATTTGTTTCCATACTAATTATAATAGAACTCCTGTAAAAAGTTTGTGTAATTAAATTTGAGAATACATTCAGAAATAAAAACATGTTATATACTCACATAAGAGGTAAACGTCTGAGTTACAGACATGCAAACATAGAAAGATACAGAGAGAAAGGACTAATATTTTAATTCTAACATTTAGCCATCGGTCAAATATAAACACATAAAATCAGATTTATCCATCCAAATGCACATGTCTTGGTGGGCATGAAATTCTTAATTTGCTTTAGCTCAAAATAAATAAATAAACACATACGCAACACAAAGAATCCAGATATGTTGTTGTTTTTCAAACAGACAGAAAAATTTCAATAAATCATCAATCTATTCACAGATATTGCAAGATGATTATACAAAGAAGCCAAGAATTGCTGGTACCTAAAATCAAGAGAGAAATCAGAAAGAATAAAAGTCAACACCTTAACATGATGCAGATGGAAGATATACATGTGTGGCTCAGATGGTAAAGCGTCTGCCTGCAATGAGGGAGACCAGGGTTTGATCCCTGGGTTGGGAAGATACCCTGGAGAAGGAAATGGCAACCCACTCCAGTTCTCTTGCCTGAAAAATTCCATAGACAGAGGAGCCTGTTGGGCTACAGTCCATGGAGTCGCAAAGAGTTGAACACAACTGAGCGACTTCACTTCACTTAACTTCACAGTTGGACCCCCAGACAACAGTCAATAGGGAAAGAAAAGGGACTCCAAGATGACTCCTTTCCTGGGCTGAGTAAAAAGTGACATGAAGCCAATGACCAAGGCTACCTGTATCATGCCACCAAATCAATGACAGAAAGATTACAATAGAAAATTAAGGAAATAATTGTCTTCAGGCTGTTAAATAGAGAGTATTTCCAATACTTTAGAAGCTCAATGAAGCAAAGGATAAAGGTCCTTAGGAGAGTCAGAAGGGAGACAGAGATAGGTCAGATCTCTAAACATGGAAAAACAGGGAAGTCCTTTGCAGTTAGTCATTTCTTAGAGCACAAAAAACCTGCCAGTCCTCATTGATCATTTTGCAGCTGTTTTTCCTGGGAAAATATTTTTTATTATAGTGCTCTTGAAATTAGCACCATTTAAAGGGAAGAGAGGTATGCAGGATTGAGTGGAGGAAGGATTCAAGTTCTGCATTCCTAGCAGAAGACTTGACTGCTCCAATGAGGAGTTCTGGAAGTAGGATGCCCCCCAATAGACTTCTCCAAAGTTAGGTTCAGAAGCCAAGTCTTTATGTCCCTATGTCCAGCCATTGAACATGGGTTAGTCCAGAAAGGGAACATGAGACTAGGGAAAATGTCTCTACAGATGAGGCAATTACCAAAGGGCACTAATCAGTGAAGTCTGTCTCTGTAGCTGGAAAGTAACTCTTTTATCCCTAGGAGGATCTCAATAGCTCAGTAGAGTGAGCACAAGTATTTTTCCAAAATAACAGGGGGATTTGAAGCCCTAAGATTTGTGCAAGAGGTTCTAATATAATCACTCAGTTCAGGTTCAAACTCCTATTCCTTTCACCTGGTTTCTGAGTGTAAGAAACTGACTTTTAAGCCTTGTCTATAGCTTATTGTAAATATTTGGAGTGCAGCTTCTCTTTAATATTTTCACCATGATTTCTTCTTCAGCTTTAGCACCTTGGCATTTTTCTTTGTTTAGAGTTCAGCTCTAAGTGTGTGTTTCATTCATAGTTATTTTACAGTATCAGATTATTTTGTTATATTGTATTTTTAGATTTCCAAAACTCCTGCTTTCTATGCTGATGCTATTAACTCAGTTTGTTGTTATGGGTTTATATTTATTACCTGTGACTCATTCCCTGTATTTTCAGTCAGAGAAGGTCCTTTCTTCATCAGCTGTCCACCAAGTAATCAGTATTTCCTTAATATAATAATGTCAATCTTTGATATGTTAAGGTTTTAATTGTGAAATGCTCCTCATATTTCCTTTTTTCCCAATGGATTTCCTCAGAAATAATGAGCCTATAAAGTTTCAGTTCAGTTCAGTCCCTCAGTCAATAAAGTTTATGAGATTTTAATATTTCATAGATTTTTAGTGATAAAACCAGTATTAGGAACTTGTAGGGAGAAGGCAATGGCACCCCACTCCAGTGTTCTTGCCTGGAGAATCCCAGGGACGAGGGAGCCTGGTGGGCTGCCGTCTATGGGGTCGCACAGAGTCGGACATGGCTGAAGTGACTTAGCAGCAGCAGCAGCAGCAGAAACTTATATGTTTAACCTTGACACATGTCTTTATTGCTAAATACAAAATTTTGTAAGATCAACATCAATTTTAAGTAAAAAGACAGGGCCATGGCACTATTTACCTCAAAATGTAGTCCCAAGTCATAATCACATTTATTATAATTTATTCTTTGTGTATGCTCTTAGGTATGACACCTGTCTTTGCCAATAATATCCATAATACTGGAGAGCAGATAATATAGTTTCAATCTTCTTTAGCCTCACCCATATTGTTTGGGACAAAGCCCAAAAATATATGAGTGTTTAGTCCTTATGGAGTTACCGAAGGATATAGAGAGGAGTGGGAGAATGCCAGAGTAAGAGGTTGCCAGATTAATTGGCAAGCATCTTGGCAATGTTTACCTGAGAAGACAGCATGGCATAGAAGATTTTGAGTCAAAGGGAGGTGGGTTTTCATCCCATCTCTGTTGTATGCTAGCTGTATATCCTTGGGCAAGTACTTAAATTTCCTTAATGTTACTTTTTTTTTAATCTAATAAATACAGTTAATAATAATATTTAACTCACAGAGGTACTGTGAGTATTGAATTAGATAATGAATAAAAATAATTTTATACCACTCTGACAAAATTAGACTTTACCAAAAAAATTACAAAATGTTTTCTTCCTTTGAAGCATTGTTGCCCCATGTGTGTTCCTCGATTGCTCTATCTGAATCAACTTGAATGCTGTTAAAAATGTAGATTCTTTGACATGTCTCCATTTTGTATCAATGTCTTTGTGAATTAGACCTTGGGAATCTGCCCCCTACTCAGCAAATTGAAACCCCAGTTGTTTCAAAAACAATGAAAGCTAGACTAAAAGTCTTTATATATGGAATTTAGAAAGATGGTAATGATGACCCTGTATGCGATACAGCAAAAAAGACACAGATGTGTAGAGCGGACTTTTGGTCTCTGAGGGAGAGGGAGAGGGTGGGATGATTTGGGAGCATGGCATTGAAACATGTATACTATCATGTAAGAAATGAATCACCAGTCTATGTTCGATGCAGGATACAGGATGCTTGGGGCTGGTGCACAGGGATGACCCAGAGAGATGATATGAGGTGAGAGGTGGGAGGGGGGCTCATGTTTGAGAACTTATCTACACCTGTGGTGGATTCATGTCAATGTATGGCAAAACCAATACAGTATTGTAAAGTAAAATAAAGTAAAAATTAAAATAAAAAAAAAGGAAAAAGCTAGAGGGAGAAAGGGAGAAAGAAGGTTCAAACAACACAGCAGAAGTCAGTAGGAGGCCCATGAACAATGATTATCCCAGCAGGATCTAAGAGAAGGATTGGCCGGCTGAGCCCCTGCTGTTGCACGGTTCACTTGCTCAACAGCTCTGCCCAAGGCTAACTTGAGACCTCCAACAATCCCAGGAAAAATTTTGAAATTTATATGATAGATGTTCCAAGGGACTTTAAATAATTTTGCTCCATTGTGCAATTTCGGCTTTTTAATGGATTTATTTAGTGGAAAAAATCTTCATGGATGAAAAACAGGAATAAATGACAGAAATTTCTTCAGAAAGAAAACTGAATTCCTTTTTGGAAGAAAAAAAAAAAAGAAAGGTTTTTTTGTTTTTTTTGTTTTTTGTTTTCCTTTGAAAATAGTGGGAATCTACCCAAATCTTTCCATCTGAAAGTGATGCTGCTTTGTATCTCTGGCTTTTATAGTGTACAAGGCAACATTTCTTTTTATGGAAAATCATCTTGCTGAGCTCACCTCTTCTAAAACTGGTCATTTCTAACTTGAGTCTACGATATACCTAACTTCATGGCTTTCCTTCAAACTATAGTAGATCATAAAAATTCAATACTTACATTAAGGTGATACAGTCATGCTATGCCCTAAACCATGCCCTAAACAGCAAAGGATAGTGTGATTCCTAAACATCAACAAGGAAAGAAACAGGTTTCCAATTTCTATATGTTAATGACCAGCTCATAGATACTAAATAATTAAGTAGCAAAGAATCTGGTAACTTACTCAACACAAGGTTACATCCAATGTTGTTGAAAACTAGCTGACATCCTTACCCTGCAAACAACTCAAGATAGGTGCAAATGAAGACTCAAAATAAACACAAAGAACCAGCCCTGTTCCTTGGGGCTGTCTTGCCTGACTAATCGGTGAAAATCTGGCCCTCACTGACTACTGCCAAGGAACAGATAGCAGCACAAATCAGCCCATCAGAATGCAGAACAAGTGACAATCAGACTTCAGAGGCCAACTTTTTCTAAACCAGTGGGCAGTGACAATAAGGGTAGTTTTGCTGTGCTGAGAGGCAAATAATCGGCTGCCCACCCCCTGCCCTACTCTCAAAATGTGTTTAGATCACTAATGAAAATGAGTCCAGAGGCTTCCCAAGGGCCAACATTTTGCACATCAGAAAAACACTATACAATTCAGCTTGAGCAGCAAGTCTCCTCAGACACCACACAGGGCTGCTGGAATAGGAGAAGAAGCTTGCAGGTCAAGAGAGGCATGAATTCTTAATGCCCCAGGAGTCCAAGGACAGAATAGGAGGGGGCAGTTTCAAATTCAATTATTTATCAAGTTTATTTATAAAAATATATCCAATATCTAGACTAGTTGGTGCATATAAGAGAATAGAATGTATATCAATAAATAATAGAAACAATTTAGGTCTCCACAAAATTTTCTTCACCTTGTATCTTGCGAATAAAACTTAACTCATCTGGCAACATAAATCATCTCTTGCCGTATATTTCTGTTTTATGAATAGTGCCCCAAGATGCAAATATAAATAGGATAAAAACTCAACCTATGAAGAAAATTTATTTATTCTTCTAAATAAATTTTTAAATAACAATAACATGATAGCAACTGCAGTTTAATAAATTTCAATATACTATATTTCAAGTAATATAAAAGAAAACATACCAACTCCATATACACATAAATACACATCTACTTACTTGTATTTTTAATCCATATGATAATATTGTAAAGTAGGATTTTATTGTAATGTAGTATCCTCATACAGTAAAGTAATATCCTCATTTTATAAGTGGAGATTAAGAGATTAAATATTATGTCCAAAATCAAACATTAAGTGACAAAGCTGAGATTAGATTCTAGAACTTTACATTATTTAAACAGTTTTTGGTATATTCAAATGTATGGATCAAGAGAGGTGATCTTATAAAATTCATCTCTTACATGACAAATTTTGGAATCAAATATTATTCATCATTCTTTTTATTTAAAAATAATATATAAAAAAGATATCTTTGTCTTTGGTTGTGCAAGTTATGATATTTAACACCTGATCAGGTTTACATGACCACTACCACAATCAGGATACAGAATGCTTCCATCACCAAAATAATTTCCCCTTGCTGTCCTCTTATAGTCAAATCTTACCCTAACCCCTAACTCCTGGCAACCACTGATCTTTTCATTATCTTTGTTTTGTTGTTGTTTTCCAGAACATGATAGAAAGGGAATCATATAGTATGTAACCATTTTGATACTGGATTCTTTTAGTCAACATAATGCTTTTGAGATTTACTCGTGTTGTTACATGTATCAGTGTCTCTTTTTTTGTTTTAATTTTTTGGAGCAGTTTGATTGAGTTTCAAATACCATAAAATTTCTGTTTTAACCTGTAAAATTCAATCATTTCCTTAAGAAAGTTTTGCACGAACATGAGTTTTAATTTCATTTGGATATATACCAATGTATAAAATTATGTGTTAAATGGTAAATGTAAGCAAAACATTAAAAGACCTGGTTAAACCCTTTCCCAAAATGAATACACAATTTTCTACTCCCAGCAGTAATGTATGAGAATCCCAGATACTTATCATACTTGTCAGCATTTATATAGTCAGAGTTTTAAAAGGCATTCTAACAGTGGTACCACACTTTTTTTTTTTTTTGAATTTTCATAATGAGAAACACTGACCATCTTTTCATATGTTCATTTGCCATCTGTATATAGTCTTTGGTAAATGTCTTTTCAAATATTTTACTCACGATTTTTACTTGGGGTGCTTACTTTTGCATTGCTGAGTTTGGGAAATATTTTATATATTCTGAGTACAATTTCATTGTCTGACATGAGATTTGTAAACATTTTCAACCGGTTTATAGATGATTTTTTATTCTCTTAAAAATATATTTGTCACATAAGAATTTGTCCAATTTTGTTTTTAAAGAAGTTCTTTTCTTTAATTAGTTTTAAAAATGAATATTTCTTAATGTGCCATACAACAACTATATATTTAACTCAAGGTCACAAAGATTTTCTTGTTTCCATAGGGTTTTATGTTTTATCTTTATATTTTTTCTATTATGATCTATTTTGAGCTGATTTTTCTATGAGATTTGCATTTTAAATTGTTGTTGTTCAGTCACTGCTGTCTCTGACTTTTTGTGACCCCATGAACTGCAGCATGTCAATCTTCTTTGTCCATCACTATCTCCCTGAGTTTCCTCAAATTTATGTCCATTGAGTCAGCAATGCCATGAAACCATCTCATCCTGTAACCCCCTTCTCTTGCCCTCAGTTTTCCTCAGCATCAGTCATATCCGATGAGCAATCTATAGGTTCAATACAATCCCTATCAAGCTACGAATGGTATTTTTCACAGAACTAAAACAAATTATTTCACAATTTGTATGGAAAAATAAAAACCTGAAATAACCAAAGCAATCATGATAAAGAAGAATGTAACTGGAGGAATCAACCTGCCTGACTTCAGACTATACTACAAAGCTACAGTCATCAAGAGAGTATGGTACTGGCACAGAGACAGAAATGTAATTAATGGAACAAAATAGAAAGCCCAGAAACAAATCCACACACCTATGGACACCTTATCTTTGACAAAGGAGACAAAAATGTACAATAGAAAAATGACAATCTCTTTAACAATTGGTGCTAGGAAAACTGGTCAACCACTTGTAAAAGAATGAAACTAGAACACTTTCTAACACCATACACAAAAATAAACACAAGATGGTTTAAAGACCTATATGTATGACCACATACTATAAAACTCTTAGAGGAAAATATAGGCAGAACACTCTGACAAAAACACAGCAAAATCCTCTATGACCCACTTCTCATAGTAATGGAAATAAAAACAAAAATAACAAATGGGACCTTAAAAGCTTTTGCACAATGAGGGATATTATAAACAAGGTGGAAAGGCAGTCTTCAGAATGGGAGAAAATAATAGCAAATGAAACAACTGACAAAAAATTTTTCTCCGAAATATACAAGCAGCTCATGAAGCTCAATACAAGAAAAATGAACAACCCAATCAAAAAGTGGGCAAAAGAACTAAACAGGCATTTCTCCAAAGAAGACATACAGATGGCTAATAAACACAATAAAGATGCTCAACATGACTAATTATTAGAGAAATGCAAATCAAAACCACAATGAGGTATCATCTCACTCTGGTCAGAATGGTAGCCATCACACTCATGGCGGATTCATGTCAATGTATGGCAAAACCAATACAGTATTATAAAGTAATTAGCCTCCAATTAAAATAAATAAATCTACATTTGAAAAAAGCCTACAAGCAATAAATGCTGGAGAGGGTGTGGAGGAAAGGGAACCCTCTTACACTGTTGGTGGGAATGCAAACTAGTACAGCCACTATGGAAAACAGTGTGGAGATTCCTTAAAAAACTGGAAATAGAACTGCCTTATGATCCAGAAATCTCACTACTGGGCATTCACACCAAGGAAACCAGAATTGAAAGAGACACATGTACCCCAATGTTCACTGCAGCACTGTTTGCAATAGCTAGGACATGGAAGCAACCTAGATGTTCATTGGCAGCCAAATGGATAAGGGAGTTGTGGTACATATGCACAATGGAATATTACTCAGTTTAAAAAAAAAAAAAAAAAGAGGGCTTCCCTCATAGCTCAATTGGTAAAAAATCTGCCTGCAATGCAGGAGACCTGATTTGATTCCTCAGTTGGGAAGATTCCTTGGAGAAGGAATTGGCAACCCGCTACAGTATTCTTGCTTGGAGAATCCCAGGGATAGAGGAGCCTGGCAGGCTACAGTCCATGGGGTCACAATAGCTCGACATGACTTAGTGACTAAACCACCACCAATATAAAAGAAGAACACATTTGAGTCATTTCTAATGAGGTAGATGAAGCTGAAGCCTATTATACAGAGTGAAGCAAGTCAGAAAGAGAAACACCAGTACATATATTAATGCATATATATGAAATTTAGAAAGATGGTAATGACCATCCTATATGCAAGACAGCAAAAGAAACACAGATGTAAAGAACAGACTTTTGGACTCTGTGGGAGAGGGAGAGGGTGGGATGATTTGAGAGAATAGCATTGAAACATGTATATTACCATATGCAAAATAGATAACCAGTGCAAGTTTGATGCATGAAGCAGGACAAGCAAAGCTGGTGTTCTGGCACAACCCAAAGAGATAGGGTAGGGAGCGATGTAGTAGGAGGGTGTTGCAGGATGGTGGGACACATGTGCACTCATGTGTGATTCATGCTGATGTATGGCAAAATCACCACAATATTGTAAAAAGATTATCTTCCAATTAAAATAAATTGATTAATTTAAAAAATATAATCAAATAAAATTAGATATTGGAAGAGAAAGTAGGAATAAAGGATCAAAATTCAAACATTCAAATTTATCAGATTAAGCACAAACACATTCAACAATGTAAAGAAGTCATAGATAACATAATATAAAGATGGCATACATTTGTGTAACAAATGATTAACAAAAGTCAAATAAAGATAAATACAAAGACAGAATTATAATTAAACATAAATATGATATCAATGAGTATAATTGTTCTAAGCGTAAGTAAGAAAAAGACTTTGGGAATTGATCATAGAGTATAATTAATATAAGTTCTGAACATAAGACTCTGGAATCCTCAAGACTTTGGAAATGCTATTATTAAACAAAAGCAAAAAAGGAAAAAGTGCTATTCACATGTGTTAAAAAAAATAGTAAACAAAGTTATTCTATCAGAAAGCAGAATATAGGCATCATTCTGTCACTAAGTCATGTCAGACTCTTCACGATGCCATAGATAACAGCATGTCACTCTCCTCTGTCCTCCACTATCTCCAGGAGCTTGCTCATATCCATGTCCATTGCAATGGTTATGTTATTTAACCATCTAACCATCTAATCATTCTCTGCTGAGCTCTCCTCCTTTTGCCTAAAATCTGTCTCAGTATGATGATGTTTTGCAATGAGTTGGCTCTTTGTGTCAGGTGGCCAAAGTATTGAAGCTTCAGCTTTATGGTCAGTCCTTACAGTGAATATTCAAGGTTGGTTTCCTTTAGGATTTACTGGTTTGATCTCCTTACTGTCCAAGGTACTCTTAAGAGTCTTCCATTAACACAATTCAAAATCATCAGTCCTTCAGCCCTCAGCCTTCTTTATGGTACAGCTCTCACATCCAAACATGACTACTGGAAAAACCATAGCTTTGACTATGCAGATCTTTTCAGCAAAGTGATGTCTCTGTTTTTAACATGCTGTCTAGGATTGTCATAGTCTTCCTTACAAGAAACAAATGTCTTTTAATTTCATGAATGCAGTCACAATTTACAGTGATTTTGGAGCCCAAGAAAAGAAAATCCGTCACTGCTTTCACTTTTTCCTCTTCCATTTGCTCTGAAGAATTTAGGTAAAACGTATTAAAAAGAGATGGAATATATTTCACAATGACAAAGAGTATAGTACAGAATACTAATCAGTTATGATTATCTATAAAATCAAACAACATATTCTCAAAACTCATAAAGCAATATGGAAGTTGACAAAGACACATTGAATGACTTTAATTCACCTTTCAGTTCACAACAGATAGGAAGGAACAAAAATAAGATGAAATTAACAATATGTAAGATCAAAATAACTGTAACAGGGTCAGTATAACTAACTATCCTGAACACTATTTTTTTTAAATCAGAAAATATGATAACAATATTAGCAGTTAAACTGACCCATATTAAACTACAAAGAAAATCTGAAAGTTTTCAAAAATAGTACTCGGTTTATTCTATGATCACAGGCTATTAAAGCTAGAAGGTAATAACAAAAATGTAACAGACACAAAAATAAGGACAAGTATACCATATCAAAATGGTTTTTTTTAATCTTAAAAATTATTGGAGATAATCAAGAAATCAAAATGAATTTCTTAATAGCCAAAAAATAGCAACAATAATTAAATTACATATGGGATACTGCTAATGAGTATAGTCATAAATATTTTAACAAAAAATTATTAAGCAAGAATTTATAAGGTAAAGTCCAAGTTTAATCATGTAAATTATAGAGAAAACAATTTTATGTAAACAGAAGGAAGAAATGCTATATATATATTAAAGTATAAATTAATAAATTAGAAAAATGAAAATCAATAGCACCCTGGCTCTTTGGAAGGATTAATTTGGGAGCATTAAAAATATTGATCTTTCAACAGGTTTGGTATTGATCATTTGTTTTATGAAGTTGTATGATGTTAAATGAAGAGAATTTAGGATTGGCAGCCTTTGAAATAAAAGTTACCTCTTTTAGTTATTGTAACAATCAAGAAGCTCTACATGTTTCTAAAGCTTTCTGAGAGACTATACCCAGTTGACAATCTTTAAAATGAATTTTTTGATGAAATAATAAAATTAGAGAGACAGAAAGCTGATTCATTAACAAACAACAAATTTAGGGTAGTAATCAGAGATACAGATAAAATGATAAGAAAAGTAATGCTATGTTTTAGCTTGGTTTGCTCCAGTGGCACATCCTCAGAGGGTTCCAATGCAAGTAGTTTTTGGTGGAAAAGAGAAATAGGAAAGGAAAATAGCTTCATAAAGGACTGTCGTCAAAAAAGCTATCACCGGGGAGGTAGCTAAAGTTTAATCAGGGAGATAGTTTAAAGCACAAGCCTCAGATTTACCTCACAATATGTACAGCAACTTCTGTCAGTCACTGAATGTTTTTCCCAGAAGCTATTAATTAATTCCTAGTTATTTCCAGGCTGCCTTCCACAGCTTAGACAAAACTTCCTGCAAATAAATGCAGATGCTGACTGGAGAAGTGCTGAGGGACACAGGCAGGGTACTGACTATGGCTGCTTACTGCACTATTTTGCTCAAATCTGTGAGATGTGCATAAAATTGATTAATTCCAGGACAAATACAAAATTATTAAAGCTGAACCCAGAGAATAAAATCTAAACAGACCAATTGCTACAAAAGTAAAAGAAAATAGCCAAGTGATTTACTACCCCCATTACCAACTCCTATGTTTGAAAACAAGAAAAATTGGTCCAAGTTTCAAAAGAAGAATTTAACCAAATCTTTAAGAAACAAATAACATCAACATGATTTAAACAAGAGTACAGACAAAAAGCAAAAACTGAGAAAAGCTTCTGAGTAAAACAAAAGATGATAAAAGTAAATGATAACAGATATTGTGCTCTTGGTAAATATACTCAACATCCTAATCACACTAATCTCCCTAAGTAATCTAACCTAAATGCAACTTAAAAAAAAAACCCTCTATAATTACCAAAAGTAGATTAAAATAAAAGAAGAAAAATTATTATATTATAAACATTAACAACTTCCAAAAAAATCTGGAAGTAGAGAATAGTTATTTGTAATTCTTTCATGCAATAGTGTAACATCTTAAAACACATGATAATTAGAATCCGTTGATGTTAGCAGAATAGATAACAAAGAAAGATATTAGAACACTTAGAAATTTATAAACAACTATACACACATCTTCAGATACATACACATTATGGATATATACATAGCATATAATTAGACAGAAGGACATTTATTTGACTCATTGTCATCTTATTTATTTAACTTATGCACAGAGCACATTATGCAAAATTCTCGACTGGATGAAGCACAAGATGGAATCAAGATTGCCAGGAGAAATATAAAAAACCTCAGATATGCAGATGACACCACCCTTATGGCACAAAATGAAGAAGAACTGAAGAGCCCCTTGATGAAAGTGAAAGAGGAGAGTGAAAAAGTTGCCTCAAAAGTTAACATTCAGAAAACTAAGATCATGGCATCTGCTCCATCACTTCATGGCAAACAGATGGGGAAACAGTGGAAACAGTGTCACACTTCATTTTCTTGGGCTCCAAAATCACTGCAGATGGTGACTGCAGCCATGAAATTAAAAGATGCTTGGTCCTTGGAAGAAAAGCTGTGACCAACCCAGACAGCATATTAAAAAGCAGAGACATTACTTTGCTGGCAGAAGTCCATCTAGTCAATGCTATGGTTTTTCCAGTGGTCATGTATGGATGTGAGAGTTGACTATAAAGAAAGCTGAGCACTGAAGAATTGATGATTTTAAACTGTGGTGTTGGAGAAGATTCCTGAGAGTTCCTTGAACTGCAAGGAGATGAAACCAGTCCATCCTAAAGGAAATCAGTCCTGAATATTCATTAGAAGGATTGATGTTGAAGCTGAAACTCCAATACTTTGACCACCCGATACAAAGAACTGAATCATTGGGAAAGACCCTGATGCTGGGAAAGATTGAAGGTTATCTATATAAATATTTGTGAAATGCACATTAATAAATAAATATAAATATTTGTGAAAGTGATGTTACTCAGTTGTGTGTGACTCTTCGCAACCCTATAAACTGTAACCTACCAGTCTCCTCTGTCCATGGAATTCTCCAGGAAAAAATACTGGAGTTGGTAGCCATTCCCTTTACCAGGAGATCTTCCTGACCCACGGATCAAACCTAGGTCTTCTGCATTGCAGGACAAAAGTAAATCAGTGAAGGCCAATATTTTACCATCTGAGCCACCAATATTTGTAGCTCACTGAAAAAAGAATTAATTTTCTTAACAGAAAATAACTTATATGAAGTGACTTCTTAAATGTTAATAAGCAAAAGACCAACGAACCAATAACAAAAATTGACAAGCAAAATGGTTCAAATTCACACTAAATTAAGGAAACTTTTACAAACCACTTTATTGGCGGGGAGGGGGAGAGGTGGAAGAAAAATGCATTATTTCTCAAAGTGTTAGTGAGGTTACAATGCAATGGTATTCTTAGAAATTGTTGATAGAAAATACATTAGTGCTTTTTCTATAGAGTGAAGTCTGACAACATTTAACCAAATTTAAAAGAAAAAAAGAAAACATACACTGTTTGACAGGAAATTCAATTCTTCTAATTTATTTTACTGGTATTTTCTCACATATATAACAGTTTCCTTTACACATTTTTGATCATAGTTAAAGGTTAGAATCTACTTAAATATTGTATTTATTCACATAATGGAATTCTATGTACTTAGGAAGGATTAGGCAAAACCCACTTCATTGTATATAAATATCTACACTCATTGCTCAATATTATAGACAAACTTTGAGATTGTATACATGACTTACTACTATTTGTATAATACATGTGTTTATAAACATATTCACAAATTGCCTATGATTGTAAGCTTGTGAAATTGGTAGCAGTGGTTACTGTTAGATGTGGATCTATATGAAATGGGAAAAGAATGGGAGAACAACAATTTTTTTATGTTATATACTTTTTCATCATGTGAATTATACATTATATTCATTTATTAACTACGAAAAAGTAAATAACATTAACTTTAAAAATAGGTGAATAACCCTCTAGGACTTACATAAGTAGAAACATAAATCAACTAATTAAATTAAGAAAATTGGGTAGTTATTCCATATATTTTTGTAAATATCTATATATGGTTTCATATATGCAACTGAACACTTCCTGAGGTAAAAAATCTTGCTTGAGAATCAACCAGTTTTAGCACCTTTATGAGAAATAATCTCTTCATCTTCATCACTGTTGAGGATTAAATACAATGATGGTGAAATCTTAATATTATAATTGGAAGCCATAATTTAGTTTGGAGTCAACTCAGCTTTTCTCTAATGGAATTTTGTATGCAAGTCTGTTGGATCATAGAAAAAGCAAGAGAGTTCCAGAAAAGTATCTACTTCTGCTTTATAGACTATGTCAATGTCTTTGACTGTGTAGATAACAACAAACTGTGGATAATTCTTTAAGAGATGGGAATACTAGGCTACTTTTCCTGCCACCTGAGAAATTTGTATGCAGGCAAAGAAGCAACAATTAGAACTGGACATGGAAAAACGGACTGGTTCCAAATTGCAAAAGGAATACATCAAGGCTGTGTATTGTCACCCTACTTATTTAACTTATATGCAATGTATATCATGAGAAATGCTGGGCTGGATGAAGCCCAAGCTGCAATCAAGATTGCTGGGAGAAATATCAATAACCTCAGTTATGCAGATGATACAACCTTATGGCAGAAAGTGAAGAAGAACTAAAGAGCCCCTTGATGAAGGTGAAAGAGGAGAGTGAAAAATCTAGTTTAAAACTCAATATTCAAAAAACTAAGATCATGGCATCTGGTCCCATTACTTCGCGGTAAATAGATGGGGAAACAATGGAAACAATAAGTTCTTAGACTTCAAAATCACTGCAGATGGTGACTGCATCCATGAAATTAAAAGACACATGCTCTTTAGAAGAGGAGCTATGATCAACCTAGATAGCATATTGAAAAGCAGAAACATTACTTTGCTGATAAAAGTCTATCTAATCAAAGCTATGGCTTTTCTGGTAGTCAGGTAAGGTAGTAAGATTTGTACTATAAAGAAAGCTGAGTGCCAAAAAACTGATGCTTCTTTACTGTGGTGTTGGAGAAGACTCTTGAGAGTCCCTTGAACTGCAAGGACATCTGACTAGTCCATCCTAAAGAAAATCAATCCTGAGGATTCATTGGAAAGACTGAAGTTGAAGCTGAATGAAGTTCCAGTACTCTGTCCACCTGATATGAAGAACTGACTCATTGAAAAAGACCCTGATGCAGGGAAAGATTGGATATAGGAGGAGAATGGAATGGCAAAGGATGAGATGGTTGGATGGCATAAGTGACTCAGTGGATGTGAGTTTGAGCAAGCTTCAGGAGTTGGTGATGGACAGTAAAGGCTAATTTCCTGCAGTTCATGGGGTCACAAAGAATTGGACATGACTGAGCAAATGAACTGAACTGAATGCAAGTCTGAAAGGAAAAAAAAAAAAACAAAACTGACTTAAATGAAACACCAAGACAAAAACCTGATGGCTGTCTTACTCTGTGTATAGCATTTACGGTCTCAGTTCAGTTAAGTCGCTCAGTCGTGTCCGACTCTTTGCGACCCCATGAATCGCAGCACGCCAGGCCTCCCTGTTCATCACCATCTCCTGGATTTCACTCAGACTCAAGTCCATCGAGTCAGTGATGCCATCCAGTCATCTCATCCTAGGCCGTCCCCTTCTCCTTCTGACCCCAACCGCTCCCAGCAACAGAGTCTTTTCCAAGGAGTCAACTCTTTGCATGAGGTGGCCAAAGTACTGGAGCTTCAGCTTCAGCATCATTTCTTCCAAAGAAATCCCAGGGTTGATCTCCTTCAGAATGGACTGGTTGGAACTCCACATCCAAGGGACTCTCAAGAGTCTTCTCCAATACCACAGGTCAAAAGAATCAATTCTTCAGAGATAAGCTTTCTTCACAGTCCAACTCTCACATCCATATATAACCACAGGAAAAACCATAGCCTTGACTAGACGGACCTTAGTCGGCAAAGTAATGTCTCTGCTTTTGAATATACTATCTAGGTTGGTCATAACTTTTCTTCCAAGGAGTAAGCATCTTTTAATTTCATGGCTGCAATCACTATCTACTGTGAACAGTCTGACATTGTTTCCACTGTTTCCCCATCTATTTCCCATAAACTGATGGGAACGGATGCCATGATCTTCGTCCAGATGCCATGATCTTCATTTTCTGAATGTTTGAACTTCAAGCCAACTCTTTTGCTCTCCTCTTTCACTGTCCTCAAGAGGCTTTTTAGCTTCTCTTCACTTTCTACCATAAGGGTGGTGTCATCTGCATATCTGAGGTTATTGATATTTCTCCCAGAAATCTTGATTCCAGCTTGTGTTTCTTCCAGTCCAGCTTTTCTCATGATATAGTCTGCATAGAAGTTAAATAAGCAGGGTGACAATATACAGCCTTGACGTACTCCTTTTCACACTTGGAACCACTCTGTTGTTCCATGTCCAGTTCAAACTGTTGCTTCCTGACCTGCATACAGATTTCTCAAGAGGCAGGTTAAGTGGTCTGGTATTCCCATCTCTTTCAGAATTTTCCACAGTTTACTGTGATCCACACAGTCAAAGGCTTCGACATAGTCAATAAAGCAGAAATAGATGTTTTTCTGGAACTCTCCTGCTTTTTCCATGATCCAGCGGATGTTGGCAATTTGATCTCTAGCTCCTCTGCCTTTTCAAAAACCAGTTTGAACATCAGGGAGTTCACAGTTCATGTATTGCTGAAGCCTGGCTTGGAGAATGTTGAGCATTATTTACTAGCATGTGAGATGAGTGCAATTGTGTGGTAGTTTGAGCATTCTTTGGCATTGCCTTTCTTTGGGATTAGAATGAAAACTGACCTTTTCCAGTCCTGTGGCCACTGCTGAGTTTTCCAAATTTGCTGGCATATTGAGTGCAGCACTTTCACAGCATCATCTTTCAGGATTTGAAACAGCTCAACTGAAATTTCATCACCTCCACTAGCTTTGCTCGTAGTGATGCTTTCCAAGGCCTACCTGACTTCACATTCCAAGATGTCTGGCTCTAGATTAGTGATCACATTATCATGATTATCTGGGTTGTGAAGATTTTTTGTACAGTTCTTCTGTGTATTCTTGCCACCTCTTCTTAATATCTTCTACTTCTGTTAGGTCCATACCATTTCTGTCCTTTGTCGAGCACATCTTTTCATGAAATGTTCCCTTGGTAACTCTAATTTTCTTGAAGAGATCTCTAGTCTTTCCCATTCTGTTGTTTTCCTCTATTTCTTTGCATTGATCACTGAAGAAGGCTTTCTTAACTCTTCTTGCTATTCTTGGGAACTCTGCATTCAGATGATTATATCTTTACTTTTCTTCTTTGCGTTTTGCCTCTCTTCTTTTCACAGCTATTTCTAAAGCCTCCCCAGGCAGTAATTTTGCTTTTCTGCATTTCTTTTCCATGGGGATGGTCATGATCCCTGTCTCCTGTCCAATATCACGAACCTCATTCCATCATTCATCAGGCACTCTATCTATCAGATCTAGGCCCTTAAATCTATTTCTCACTTCCACTGTATAATCATAAGGGATTTGATTTAGGTCATACCTGAATGGTCTAGCAGTTTTCCCTACTTTCTTCAATTTAAATCTGAATTTGGCAATAATGAGTTCATGATCTGAGCCACACTCAGCTCCTGGTCTTTTTTTGTTGACTGTATAGAGCTTCTCCAACTTTGGCTGCATAGAATATAATCAATCTGATTTCGGTGTTGACCATCTGCTGATGTCCATGTGTAGAGTCTTCTCTTGTGTTGTTGGAAGAGGGTGTTTGCTATGACCAGTGCATTTTCTTGGCAAAACTCTATTAGTCTTTGCCCTGCTTCATTCTACCTTCCAAGGCCAAATTTGCCTGTTGCTCCAGGTGTTTTTTGAATTCCTACTTTTACATTCCAGTATCCTATAATGAAAAGGACATCTTTTTTGGGTGTTAGTTCTAAAAGGTCTTGTAAGTCTTCATAAAGCAGGTCAACTTCAGCTTCTTCAGCATTGCTGGTTGAGGCATAGACTTGGATAACTGTGATATTGAATGGTTTGCCTTGGAGATGAACAGAAATCATTCTGTTGTTTTTGAGATGCATCCAAGTACTGCATTTTGGACTCTTTTGTTGACCATGATGGCTACTCCATTTCTTCTGAGGGATTCATGCCCTCAGTATTAGATATAATGGTCATCTGAGTGAAATTCACCCATTCCAGTCCATTTTAGTTTGCTGATTACTAGAATGCCGACGTTCACCCTTGCCATCTCTTGTTTGACCACTTCCAATTTGCCTTGATTCATGGACCTGACATTCCAGTTTCCTATGCAATATTGCTCTTTACAGCATCAGACTTAACTGCATCTTGAGCATCCCCATAATGGTAGGCACGAGCATCATAATTAATTGTCACAGGACATGACCATTATATTGCACATTCCCTATACTCTTCCCCCTTGATTCTATCACCAGTCACATTCACAACTGGGTACTGTTTTTTCTTTGGCTCCATCCCTTTATTCTTTCTGGAGTTATTTCTCCACTATCTCCAGTAGCATATTGGGCACCTACAGACCTGGGGAGTTCTTCTTCTGGTCTCCTATCATTTTGCCTTTTTATACTGCTCATGGGGTTCTCAAGGCTAGTGGCTTGCCATTCCCTTCTCCAATGGACCACACTCTGTCAGACCTCTCCACCATTACTTGCCCATTTTGGGTTGCCCGCAGCCATGGCTTGGTTTGATTGAGTTAGACAAGGCTGTGGTCCTAGTGTAATTAGATTGACTAGTTTTCTCTGAGTATGGTTTCAGTGTGTCTGCCCTCTGATGCCCTCTTGCAACTCATACCATCTTACTTGGGTTTCTCTTACCTTGGGCATAGGTTATCTCTTCACGGCTGCTCCAGCAAAACACTGCTGCTGCTCCTTATCTTGGACAACTGGTATCTCCTTACCGCTGCCCTTCCTGACCTTCAACGTGGGATGGCTCCTCTAGACCCCCCTGTGCCTGCGCTGCCATGGCTCCTCGAGATGCTCCTCCCGGCCGCCGCCCCTGGCCTCGGGCTCAGGTGGCTCCTCAGGGTCACCTCCCTTGGCCTCAAGCGCAAGGTGGCTTCTCCCGGCCGCCCCTGACCTCAGACATGGGGTGTCTCCTCCCAGACACCCCTGACCTCGGACGCAGGCTAGCTCCTCCCAGCCACCGCCCCTGACCTCGGATGCAGGGTGTCTCCTCCCGGGCGCCCCTGACCTCAGACGCAGGGTAGCTCCTCTCGGCCACTGCCCTGATCTCCGATGCGGGGTAGCTCCTCTTGGCTGCCGCCCCTGACCTAGATCATAGATTTAGAATTTTAATTTCAGGGAAAATTTATTTCAAGATAATACCACTACTGGGTATTAATTGAAAGCAAATGAGGGTGCATGTGTCTATTTTTATTTCCAGAATCGCATTATTTAACTAAGTGGCTATCACAGTGAATTCTCCCCTAACCTATCCTCAAATATGTAAAAATTAAAATCTATCCATGTAGCACCCTATCAGTTAGATTTAGAGCTAATGTAATTTCCAGATATGAAGAAAAATTATCAAAGATACTTATTGTTATTGATAACATTAATAATACTTTTATTCTCTTCATATGCTCATTTTTCTCTATTTTCACAAATGAATTTTTAATATATCAATTGATTTTTCTTATGCATCATTCTATCAAGACGGCATGTTACTTTGCAGAGTTAATGAAAAACAATAGTCCCAACAGATACACAGGGAAAGTCCAACAAATGGGAATGGAGAAGCTTGTTTAAGCAAAAATAAGAATTGTCCCAATCTCATTTTTATCCTGCTAAATCTTAATTAGACTTATGGTAAGCTGCATTAGTGTTAATACGGATTAATGTCAGAGTGATAAGAAGAGTATACAAATCAATAAATGCTGCTGTATCAATATATGAAGAGAGACACAAATAGCCATTTTGGTTCTTAACAGTGAACTCATTATAGAGTTAAATATTTACTATGTGGATTTGAAATACCTTGAAAAGTAGGGGGGATGTCATAGTTACAATAAAAAGAGTTTGGTGAAACTTCACAGATAAAGGTAAACCTTAAATGATTTACAAAGCTGCTCTTAGAATTTATTTCACAATTCTATCACAGTTTGGAGTCTTGTCCTTAGGTATTGGGGACATAAAATAATGATTAATCAATCAATCTAATCATTTTTTCTTGATTATTTTTATGGTATGGGTAGTATATTTTTCCCCCACCTCTGAGTGGGTACAATGGCCCCTTGAGGAGCTTAAAGTATTGTTAAGGAGGAGAAATTGAATAAGACAGTAGACAATTAGAAAGTAGCATACGCCAGTTGGATTCAAGGAAAAAAAATAATTCCCAGATAATGGCTTAAACAGAGATATTTATTTTTAAAAACATAGCAGTCTGGTACTATGAGTTCTACATGAGTTGATGAAATCCAGGAGTCTCTCAGTTCTGTTTGTTATCCCTTTGCTTTGTCCTTCAAATTCAAGATCCTGGATGAATCCTGTTCCACACAGTAGAGGGTGTGGGGAATGAGAGGGAATGCCTATTCAGTCTAAGGAAGCCCCTTAAAGTAATACACACTGCTACTACTTAAATGCTATTGAAATACACATAGCCATGTAGTCAGGTAAAACACAAAGAAGTTGAGAAATGTAATATTCATCTGATTGAAAATGAGAACGGATAAAAATGGAAGATTCTTTTTACTAAGGAACAAGAGGAGGATATACACCAGAAAACGAATAGCAGATTTATGGGTTTAGTTCAGTTCAGTCACTGAGTTATGTCCAACTCTTTGTAACCCCATGGACTACAGCATACCAGGCCTCCCTGTCCATCACCAACTCCCAGAGTTTACTGAAACTAATGTTCATTGAGTCGGTGATGCCATCCAACCATTTTATCCTCTGTCAACCCCTTCTTCTCCTGCCTTCAATCTTTCCCAGCAATGGCGTCTTTCCCAGTGAGTCAGTTCTTCCCATCAGGTAGCCAATGTATTGGAGTTTCAGCTTCAGCATCAATCCTTCCAATGAGTATTCAGGAATGATTTCCTCCAGGGTGGACTGGCTGGATGCCCTTGTTGTCCAAGGGACTCTCAAGAGTCTTCTCCAACACCACAGTTCTAAAGCATAAATTCTTCCACAATCAGCTTTCTTTATACTCCAACCCTCATATCCATACAGGACTACTGGAAAACCCATAGCTTTGAATAGATGGGGCTTTGTTGGCAAAGTAATATCTCTGCTTTTTAACATTCTGCCTACTTTGGTCATAACTTTTCTTCCAAGGAGCAAACATCTTTTAATTTCTTGGATGCAGTCACTATCTGCCGTGATTTTTGAGCTGCCCCGCCCCTCCCCCACCCCAAAAGAAAGAAATCTGTCACTGTTTCCAATGTTTCCCCATCTATTTGCCATGGAGTGATGGGATCAGATGCCATGATCTTAGTTTTCTGAATGTTGAGCTTTAAATCAACTTTTTCACTCTTCTCTTTCACTTTCATCAAGAGGCTCTTTAGTTCTTTGTTTTCTGCCATAAGGGTGTTGTATCTGCATATTTGAGATTATTGATATTTCTTCAGGCAATCTTGATTCCAGCTTATGCTTCATCCAGTCCAGCATTTATAATGATGTATTCTGTATATAAGTTAAATAAGCAGAGTAACAATATGCAACCTTGATGTACTCCTTTTCTGATTTGGAACCAGTCTGTTGTAACATGTCCGGTTCTAACTGTTACTTCTTGACCTAAATACAGATTTCTCAGGAGGCAGGTAAGATGATCTGGTGTTTCCATCACTTTAAGAATTTTCCATAGTTATTGCAATCCACACAGTCAAAGACTTTGGAATAGTAAATAAAGCAGAAGTAGATGTTTTCTGGAACTCTTGCTTTCTCAGTGATCCAATAGATGTTGGCCATTTTATTTCTGATCCCTCTGCCTTTTCTAAATCCAGCTTGAACATCTGGAAGTTCACAGTTCTAATACTTTTGAAGCCTGGCTTGGAGAATTTTGAGATTTGCAGTTGTGTGGTAGTTT
Source organism: Capra hircus (assembly GCF_001704415.2). NCBI lineage: Eukaryota > Metazoa > Chordata > Mammalia > Artiodactyla > Bovidae > Capra > Capra hircus. Next base: position 15,469,382 of record NC_030831.1, on the reverse strand, counting down.
GAGCATTCTTTGGTATTGCCTTTATTTGGGATTGGAATGAAAACACCTTTTCCAGTTGTGGCCACTACTGAGTTTTCCAAATTTTTTAGCATTTTGAGTGCAGCACTTTCACAGCATCATCTTTCAGGATTTGAAACAGCTCAACTTTGAACTGTGGTGTTGGAGAAGACTCTTGAGAGTCCCTTGGACTGCAGGGAGATCCAACCAGTCCATTCTGAAGGAGATCAACCCTGGGATTTCTTTGGAAGGGATGATGCTAAAGCTGAAACTCCAGTACTTTGGCCACCTCATGCGAAGAATTGACTCCTTGGAAAAGACTTTGATGCTGGGAAGGATTGGGGGAAGGAGAAGAAGGGGACGACAGAGGGTGAGATGGCTCAATGGCATCACTGACTCGATGGACGCGAGTCTGAGTGAAATCCGGCAGTTGGTGATGGACAGAGAGGCTTGGCGTGCTGAGATTCATGGGGTTGCAAAGAGTTGGACACGACTGAGCGACTGAACTGAACTGAACTGGAATTCCATCACCTTCACTAGCTTTGTTCATAGTGATGCTTCCTAAGGCCCACTTAACTTCACATTCCATGATATGTGGCTCTAGGTGAGTGATCACACCATAGTGGTTATCTGGGTCGTGATCTTTTTTGTAGAGTTCCTCGCTCTAGTCTTGCCAGCTCTTCTTAATATCTTCTGCTTCTGTTTGGTCCCTATAATTTCTGTGCTATATTGTGCCCACTTTTGCATGAAAATTTCCCTTGGCATCTCTAATTTTCTTGAAGAGATGTCTAGTTTCTCCCATTCTGTTGTTTTCTGCTATTTCTTTGCATTGATCACTGAGGAAGGCTTTCTTATCTCTCCTTGCCATTCTTTGGAAATCTGCATTCAAATAAGTGTATCTTTCCTTTTCTCTTATGCCTTTTGCTTCTCGTCTTTTCTCAGCTATTTGTAAGCCCTACTCAGACAACCATTTTGCCTGTTAGAATTTCTTTTTCTTGGGGATGGTCTTGATCCCTGCCTTTTTATAAAATATCACGAACCTCTGTCCATAGTTCTTCAGGCACTTTGACTATCATCTAATCCCTTAAATCGTTTTTTTTTTTTTTTCACTTCCACTGTTTAATCATAAGAGATATAATTTAAGTCATACCTGAGTAGTCTACTGGTTTTCCCTACTTTCTTCAATTTAAGTCTGAATTTGGCAATAAGAAGTTCATGATCTGAGCCACAGTCAGCTCCCAGTTTTATTTCTGCTGACTGTATACAGCTTCACTATCTTTGACTGCAAAAATATAATCAATCTGATTTCGGTATTGATCATCTGGTGATGTCCATGTGTAGAGTCTTCTCCTGTGTGATTTGAAGACGGTGTCTTCTACGATGAGAATGTTCTCTTGGCAATACTCTATTATCCTTTTCCCTGGTTCTTTCTGTACTCCAAGGCCAAATTTGCCTGCTACTCCAGGTATTTCTTGACTTCCTATTTTTGCATTCCAGACCCCTATAATGAAAAGGACATCTGTTTTGAGTATTAGTTTTAGAAGTTCTTGTAGTTCATCAGTTCAGTTCAGTCCAGTTCAGTCACTCAGTTATGTCCATCTCTTTGCGACCACAAAAATTGCAGCATGCCAGGCCTCCCTGTCGATCACCTCTCCCAGAGTTCACTCACACTCACATCCATTGATTTGGTGATGCCATCCAGCCATCTCATCCTCGGTCGTCCCCTTCTCCTCCTGCCCCCAATCCCTCCCAGCATCAGGGTCTTTTTAAATGAGTCTACTCTTCACATGAGTTGGCCAAAGTACTGCAGTTTCAGCTTAAGCATCATTCCTTCCAAAGAATACTCAGGGCTGATCTCCTTTAGAATGGACTGATTTGAACTCTTTGCAGTCCAAGGGACTCTCAAGAGTCTTCTCCAACACCACAGTTCAAAAACATCGATTCTTCAGTGCTCAGCCTTCTTCACAGTCCAACTCTCACATCCATACATGACCACAGGGAAAACCATAGCCTTGACTAGACGGACCTTTGTTGGCAATGTAATGTCTCTGCTTTTCAATATGCTATCTAGGTTGATCATAACTTTCCTTCCAAGGAGTAAGCGTCTTTTAATTTCATGGCTGCAACCACCATCTGCAGTGATTTTGGAGCCCAAAAAAGTAAAATCTGAAACTTTTTCCACTGTTTCCCCATTTATTTCCCATGAAGTGATGGGACAAGATGCCATGATCTTCGTTTTCTGAGTGTTGTCTTAAGCCAACTTTTTCACTCTCCTCTTTCACTCTCCTCAAGAGACTTTTTAGTTCCTCTTCACTTTCTGCCATAAGGGTGGTGTCATCTGCATGTATGAGGTTATTGGTATTTCTCCCAGCAATCTTAATTCCAGCTTGTGCTTCTTCCAGTCCAGCGTTTCTCATGATGTACTCTGCATAGAAGTTAAATAAGCAGGGTGACAATACACAACCTTGACGTATCCCTTATCTTATTTGGAACCAGTCTGTTGTTCCATGTCCAGTTCTAACTGTTGCTTCCTGACCTGCATATAGGTTTCTCAAGGGGCAGGTCAGGTGATCCTGTATTCCCATCTCTTTCAGAATTTTCCACAGTTTATTGTGATCCACACAGTCAAAGGCTTTGACATAGTCAATAAAGCAGACATAGATGTTTTTCTGGAACTCTCCTGCTTTTTCCATGACCCAGCAGATGTTGGCAATTTGATCTCTGGCTCCTCTACCTTTTCTAAAACCAGCTTGAACATCTGGAAGTTCATGGTTCATGAATTGCTGAAGCCTGGCTTGGAAAACTTTGAGCATTACTTTACTAGCGTGTGAGATGAGTGCAATTGTGAGGTAGTTTGAGCATTCTTTGGCATTGCCTTTCTTTGGGATTGGAGTGAAAATGGATCTTTTCTAATGCTGTTTCCACTCCTGAGTTTTCCAAATTTGCTGGCATATTGAGTGCAGCACTTTCACAGCATCATCTTTTAGGATTTGAAATAGCTCAACTGGAATCCCATCACTTCCACTAGCTTTGTAGTGATGCTTTCTAAGGCCCACTTGATTTCACATTCCAGGATGTCTGGATCTAGGTGAGTGATCATACCATCGGGATTATCTTGGTCATCAGAACTTTTTTGTAGAGTTCTTCTGTGTATTCTTGCCACCTCTTCTTAATATCTTCTATTTCTGTTAGGTCCATACCATTCTGTCCTTTATCGAGACCATCTTTGCATGAAACGTTCCATTGGTTTCTCTAATTTTCTTGAAGAGAGCTCTAGTCTTTCCCGTTCTATTCTTTTCCTCTATTTTTTTTTTTTTTGCATTGTTCGCTGAAGAAGGCTTTCTTATCTCTTCTTGCTATTCTTTGCAATTCTGCATCCAGATGTTTAAATCTTTCCTTTTCTCCTTTGCTTTTTGCTTCTCTTCTTTTCACAGCTATTTGTAAGGCCTTCCCAGACAGCCATTTTGCTTTTTTGCATTTCTTTTCCATGGGGATGATCTTGATTCCTGTCTCTTTCCAATGTCACGAACCTCATTCCGTAGTTCATCAGGCACTCTATCTATCAAACCTAGGCCCTTAAATCTGTTTCTCACTTCCACTGTATAATCATAAGGGATTTGATTTAGGTCATACCTGAATGGTCTAGTGATATTCCCTACTTTCTTTAAGTTTAAATTTGGTAATAAGGAGTTTATGATCTGAACCACAGTCAGCTCCTTGTCTTGTTTTAGCTGACTGTATAGAGCTTCTCCATCTTTGGCTGTAAAGAATATAATCAATCTGATTTCTGTATTGACCATCTGGTGATGTCCATGTGTAGAGTCTTCTCTTATGTTGTTGGAAGAGGGTGTTTGCTATGACCAATGCATTTTCTTGGCAAAATTCTATTAGTTTGCCCTGCTTCATTCCATATTTCAAGGCCAAATTTGCCTGTTACTCCAGGTGTTTCTTGACCTCCTGTTTTTGCATTCCAGTCCCCTATAATGAAAAGGACATCTCTTTTGGGTGTTAGTTCTAAAAGGTCTTGTAGGTCTCCATAGAACTGTTCAACTTTAGCTTCTTCAGCATTACTGGTTGGGGCATAGACTTGGATAACTGTGATATTGAATGGTTCACCTTGGAAATGAACAGAGATCATTTGGTCATTTTTGAGATTGCACCCAAGTACTCCGTTTCAGACTCTTTTTGACCATGATGGCTACTCCTTTTGTTCTAAGGGATTCCTGCCCACAGTAGTAGATATAATGGTCATCTGAGTGAAATTCACCCATTCCAGTCCATTTTAGTTTGCTGATTCCTAGAATGTCAATGTTCACTGTTGTCATCTCCTGTTTGACCACTTCCAATTTGCCTTTATTCACGGACCTGACATTCCAGGTTCCTATGAAATATTGTTCTTTAAAGCATCAGACCTTGCTTCTATCACCAGTCACATCCACAGCTGGTATTGTTTTTGCTTTGGCTCCATCCCTTCATTCTTTCTGGAGTTATTTCTCCACTGATCTTCAGTAGCATATTGGGCACCTACTGACCTGAGTAGTTCCTCTTTCAGTATCCTATCATTTTGCCTTTTCATACTGTTCATGGGGTTCTCAAGGCAAGAATACTGAAGTGGTTTGCCATTCCCTTCTCCAGTGGACCACATTGTGTCAGACCTCTCCACCATGCCCGCCTGTCTTGTGTTGCCCCATGGGCATGACTTAGTTTCATCGAGTTAGACAAGGCTGTGGTCCTAGTGTGGTTAGAATGACTAATTTTCTGTGATTATGATTTCAGTGTGTCTGCCCTCTGATGCCCTCTTGCAACACCTACTGTCTTACTTGGGTTTCTCTTACCTTGGATGTGGGTTATCGCTTCACGGCTATTCCAACAAAGCACACCTGCTGCTCCTTACTTTGGATGAGGTGTATCGCCTTACCGCTGCCCCTCCTTACCTTGAGCATGGAGTAGCTTCTCTAGGCCCTGCTGTGTCCATGCAGCCACCGGTGCTTGGACGTGAGGTTGCTCCTCTCAGCCACTGCCCCTAGCCTCGGGCATGGAGTAGCTCCTCTCATTTGCTCCTGCATTGTCACAGCCTGGCACTCTCGGCTGCTTCTCCTTACCTTGGACCTGGGGTAGCTCCTCTTGGCCACTGCCCCTCAGGCATGGGGTCCTCCGGGCTTCTGCCCCTGACCTCAGACGTGGGATATGGAGCCACCCAATTCCAGCTTCTTCAGCACTACTGGTTGGGGCATAGACTTGAATTACTATGATATTGAATGGTTTGCCTTGGAAATGAAAAAAGATCATTCTGTTTTTCTTTTGAGATTGTACCCAAGTACTGCATTTTGGACTCTTCTGTTGACTATAGTGGCTACCCCATTTCTTTTAAGGAATTCTTGTTCACAGTAGTGGACATAATGGTGACCTTAGTTAAATTCACCCATCCAGTTCATTTTAGTTCACTGATTCCTAAAATGTCGATGTTCATTCTTGGCATCTCCTGTTTGGCCGCTTCAAATTTGTCTTGGTTCATGAACCTAACATTCCAGGCTTCTATGTAATACTTCTCTTTACAGCATCAGACTTTATTTCCATCACCAGTCACGTCCACAGCTGGGTGTTATCTTTGCTTTGGCTCTATCTCTTCATTCTTTCTGAAGTTATTTCTCCACTCTTATCCAGTAGCATAGTGGGCACCATCGACCTGAGGAGTTCATCTTTCAGTGTCATACCTTTTTGCCCTCTCATATTGTTCATGGGGTTCTCAAGGCAAGAATACTGAAGTGGTTTGCCATTCCCTTCTCCAGTGGACGGAGCTTGGTCAGAACTCTCCACTATGGCCCTTCGTTCTTGGATGGCCCTACATGGCATGGCTCATAATTTCATTCAGTTAGACAAGGCTGTGGGTATTTCAACCCTTATTTGTATTTCATCATTAATGTTCTTTTGTGTTGCAGGATCCAGTACAGAATACAGCATACCATTTTACTGCCATGTTTCTTTAGTCTCCTTAAATTAGTGACAATTTTTTTTCTTTCCTTGTTTATCATGAACTTGACACTTGAAGAGTACTAATCAGGTATTTCATTGAAAGTGCTTCAGTTTGGCTTTATCTGATGGTTTCTCTTGATTAGACTGGGGCTATGGATTTTTTTGTGAAATATACCTGAAATGTGAATAATCCCTATAATGCATCATGTCAGGGAATTCATGATATAAAAATAACTTTTTCCTGGTGATGTTACACTTGATTACTTGGCTGTGGTGGTGGTGTCAAATTGCTTCATTATAAAGTTACAATATTTTCACTTTCCATGTTCTGCTCTTTGCAGGTGAGACAATAAACCCAGCTCATAGTAAGAGTGGAGAGAAGTTAAACTCCATGTCCTTAAAGAAGGAATATAAAATAACTTGTATATGTTAAAACACCTCAATTTATAATACACATTATGAAAAATCATGTTAAAATGTGCAAATATTATTACTTTCCTTCAAGCTCACTCACTAATTTTGTTATATTTATTTAAATACTTTCTTGTTGTTGTTCAGTTTTTCAGTCATGTCTGACTCTTTGAGACCCCATAGATTGCACGTAGTACACCAGGCCTCCCTGTTCTTCCCTATCTCCTGGAGTTTCTAAGTCTCATGTCCATTGAGTCGGTGATGCCATCTAACCATTTTATCCTCTGTTGCACCCTTCTCCTCCTGCCCTCAATTTTTCCGGCATCAGATTCTTAAGTGTCAACTCTTTACATCAGTTCAGTTCTGTTGCTCAGTCATATCTGACTCTTTGTGGCCCCATAGGCTACAGCATGACAGTCTCCCCTGTCCATCACCAACTCACATCAGGTGCCCAAAATATTGGAGCTTCAGTTTCAGCATCAGACCTTCAAATGAATATTCTGGATTGATTTCCTTTAGGGTTGAATGATTTTATATCCTTGCTGTTCAAAGGACTCTCAAGAGCCTCTACAGCACTACAGTTGGAAGTCATCAATTCTTCACTGCTCAGCCTTTTTTTATTGTCCCATTCTTACATCTGTACTTGACCACTGGTAAAACCATAGCTTTGGCTATCTGGACTTTTGTAGCAAAGTAATTCCTCTGCTTTTTAATTTGCTGTCTAGATTTGTCATTGCTTTTCTTCCAAGTAGCAAGCATCTGTTAATATCATGGCTGAAGTCACCATCTGCAGTGACTTTGGAGCCCAATAAAATAAAGCGTGTCACTGTTTCTGTTGTTTCTCCATCTATTTGCCATGAAGTGATGGGGCCAGATGCCATGATCTATGTTTTTGAATGTTGAGTTTTAACATTTAAATAATTATTTATTTTAAAATAAGGTATTATATTCAATCCAATAGACCAAAATATTTTTTCAACTTATAAGCATATTAAAATTATTGATTATATGTTTTATATTGTTATACTAAGACTTTGAAATCAAGTGTGTAGGAACTAGCACATATCAATTTAGATTATTTCAAGTACTCAGTAGTCACATATGGATAGTGACTGCCTCTTTGGATGGAACAATGCCAAATATTTTCTTCTTTTCCTTTTTCAAAATTTAGATGCAATTCTTTACAATACTATATTAGTTTCAGGTGTACAGCAGAGTTATTGAAAAAGTTTTTAGCTTATACCTCATTTAAAGTTACTATAAAATGCTGACTATATTCCTTGTGCTGTATAGTTTCTATTTTCGTTTATCAATTTTATGTGTAGTAGTTTTTAACCCTTGGTGTCTTCCCAGGTAACTCAGCTAGCAAAGAATTCACTTGCAATGTAGGAGACCCTAGTTCAATCCCAGGTCAGAAAGATCCTCTAGAGAAGGAATAGGCTACCCACTCCAGTTTTCAAGGTCTTCCCTGGTGGCTTAGATGGCAAAGAATCTGCCTGCAATGCACAAGACCTGGATTTTATCCCTGGGTTAGGAAGATCCCCTGGAGGAGGGCATGGAAACACTTTTCAGTTTCTAACTCCTAATCCTCCACTCATATTTTGCACTTCTCCCCTATGTTCTCCCACAGGTAACAATTAATTTTGTTCTCTAAATGTGTGAGTTTGTTTCTGTTTTGTTATATTCATTCATTCATCATTATTATTGTTTTTAAGATTCTACACATAGTGATAACATACTGTATTTCTCTTACTCTGTCTGACTTTTTCACTAAGCATAATACCCTCCAGGTCAGTCCATCTTATTTCATTCATTTTATGGCTGAGTAGTATTCCAGTGTGTGTGTGTGTGTCTAGACATATATACACAAAATTCATTCAAGTTTTTCCATAAGCTGGATCTAGCAGAGCTTAGTTGTCTTTAACTTCACTCAAAACTATTTTGCTAGATTGTGTTGTGGGAGCTGTCATATTAATATGAATTTTTTAAAGTTATCAAACTTGGTGAATTTTTGTGTAGACATTTTAATATTGAAGGTGGAAGAAAAGAAGCAACAATTATGACATGTTATGCTTTATTATATCAAGAAAGATAAAAACTCAGGTGAAATGAAAATAAAATTGTGCAGTTTATAGAGAAGGTCCTATGACTGATTGAATGTGTTAAAAGTGGTTTGTTAAATTTTGTGCTGAAGATTTCTAGTTGGACCACGCTCTATGGTCAGGTAGACCCGTTGGAAGTTGAAGGCGATCTAATTGAGGCATTAACTGAGAACAACCAAAGTTGTACCTTGTGAGAGACAACCAAGATACTCAAAACATCTAAATCAACCAAAGGAAATCACTTGTAACAGCTTATGTTAGTCACCTTCATCTTTGGATTTCAAAGAAGTTAAGCAAATACCTCTGGTGGCTTGATAGGGATTGCATTGAATCTGTAGATTGCTTTGGGTAGTATACTCCTTTTCACTATATTGATTCTTCCGATCCATGAACATGGTATATTTCTCCATCTATTAGTGTCCTCTTTGATTTCTTTCACCAGTGTTTTATAGTTTCCTGTATATAGGTCTTTAGTTTCTTTAGGTAGATATATTTCTAAGTATTTTGTTCTTTTCATTGCAATGGTGTATGGAATTGTTTCCTTAATTTCTTTTTCTACTTTCTCATTATTAGTGTATAGGAATGCAAGGGATTTCCGTGTGTTGATTTTATATCCTGCAACTTTACTATATTCATTGATTAGCTCTAGTAATTTTCTGGTGGAGTCTTTAGGGTTTTCTATGTAGAGGATCATGTCATCTGCAAACAATGAGAGTTTTACTTCTTCTTTTCCAATTTGGATTCTTTTTATTTCTTTTTCTGCTCTGATTGCTATGGCCAAAACTTCCATAACTATGTTGAACAGTAGGGACGAAAGTGGGCACCATTGTCTTTTCCTGACTTTAGGGGAAATGCTTTTAATTTTTCACCATTGAGGATAATGTTTGCTGCGGGTTTGTCATATATAGCTTTTATTATGTTGAGATATGTTCCTTCTATTCCTGCTTTCTGGGGAGTTTTTTATCGTAAATGGATGTTGAATTTTGTCAAAGGCCTTCTCTGCATTTATTGAGATAATCATATGGGTTTTATTTTTCAATTTGTTAATGTGGTGAATTACATTGATTGATTTGCAGATACTGAAGAATCCTTACATCCCTGGGATAAAGCCCACTTGGTCATGGTGTATGATCTTTTTAATGTGTTGTTGGATTCTGATTGCTAGAATTTTGTTAAGGATTTTTGCATCTATGTTCATCGGTGATATTGGCCTGTAGTTTTCTTTTTTTGTAGCATCTTTGTCAGGTTTTGGTATTAGGGTGATGGTGGCCTCATAGAATGAGTTTGGAAATTTACCTTTCTCTGAAATTTTCTGGAAGAGTTTGAGTAGGATAGGTGTTAGCTCTTCTTGAAATTTTTGGTAGAATTCAGCTGTGAAGCCGTCTGGACCTGGGCTTTTGTTTGCTGAAAGATTTCTGATTACAGTTTCAATTTCCGTGCTTGCGGCGGGTCTGTTAAGATTTTCTATTTCTTCCTTGTTCAGTTTTGAAAAGTTGTACTTTTCTAAGAATTTGTCCATTTCTTCCACGTTGTCCATTTTATTGGCATATAATTGATGATAGTAGTCTCTTATAATCCTTTGTATTTCTGTGTTGTCTGTTGTGATCTCTCCATTTTCATTTCTAATTTTATTGATTTGATTTTTCTCCCTTTGTTTCTTGATGAGTCTGACTAATGGTTTGTCAATTTTATTCATCCTTTCAAAGAATCATCTTTTGGTTTTGTTGACCCAGCAACACCACTGCTAGGCATACACACCAAGGAAACCAGAATTGAAAGAGACACATGTACCGCAGTGTTCATCGCAGAACTGTTTATAACAGCCAGGACATGGAAACAACCTAGATGTCCATCAGCAGATGAATGGATAAGAAAGCTGTGGTACATATACACAATGAAGTATTAATCAGCCATTAAAAAGAATACACTTAAATCAGTTCTAATGAGATGGATGGAACTGGAGCCGATTATACAGAGTGAAATAAGCCAGAAAGAAAAACACCAATACAGTATACTAACACATATATATGGAATTTAGAAAGATGGTAATGATAACCCTCTATGCGAGACAGCAAAAGAGACACAGATGTATAGAACAGACTTTTGGACTCTGTGGGAGAGGGAGAGGGAGAGGGTGGGATGATTTGGGAGAATGGCATTGAAACATGTATACTATCATGTAAGAAATGAATCGTCAGTCTATGCTCAATACAGGATACAGGATGCTTGGGGCTAGAGCACAAGAATGATCCAGAGAGATGATATGGGGTGGGAGGTGGGAGGGGGGTTCAGGATTGGGAGCTCATCTTCACCTGTGGTGGATTTATGTCAATGTATGGTAAAACCAATACAGTATTGTTAAGCAAAATAAAATAAAAATTAAAATTTTAAAAAAAAGAAGTTAAGCAAGAAAAAAAAAAGAAAAAAAGAAAAACTTCCTGACCTCATTTCTGTATGCAATTCTCTACTTAAACATAATGAAAACATTCTATTTTTAGAAAAAGTTGTGATGGAAGATTAAAAGTGGATACTGTACAATAATGTGGAACAGGAGATATCATGGGAAAGTGAAATGAACCAAACCAACCACACCAAAGGCCAGTCTTCTCCAAAGAAGATTATGTTGTGTATACGGTGGGATCAGAAGGGAGTCTTCTGTCATTTGCTCCTTCTGATAAACCAAATAATTAATTCCAACAAGGACAGCTTCCAATTAGACCAACTGAAAGCAGCACTTAGCGAAAAGCACTTGGAATTTGTCAATAGAAAACCCATAAACTTCCATCAGGATAATGCAAGACCTATGTTTCTTCGATAACCAGGCAAAAGCTGTTGCAGCTTGGCTGGGAAGTTCTAATTCATCCACCATATTCACCAGACATTGCATCTTTGGGTTTCCATTTATTTTGGTCTTAACAAAATTCTGTTAATGGAAAAATTTTCAGTTCCCTGGAAGACTATAAAGGCATCTGGATAAGTTCTTGACTCAGAAACATAATAAGTTTTGGAAAATTAAAGCTGCCTGAAAAATGGCAGAATATCACGGAACACAACAGTGAATAAATTATTCAAGGTCTTTGGTAAAAATTAAAAACATGTATTTTATTTTTACTTAAAAACGAAAGAAACTTTTTGCTCAACCCACTATATGCCTATGTCACATCTTCTTTATTCATGTATCTATTGATAGACATTTAGGTTGCTTCAATATCTTGGCAGTTGTGAATAATGCTGCTATGAATGAATTGGTGCTTTGAATACCTTTCCAATTAGCACTTTTGTTTTCCTCAGGTATATATCCAGTATTGATATTCTTAGATAATATAGTAGCTCTATTTTTTGATCTTGAGGAATTTCTAGACTGTTTAACACAGTGGCTGCACCAATTTATATTCCCACTAACAATGTACAAGTATTCCCTTTCCCCACATTATTGCCCATATTTGTGTTTTTGTGGTCTTTTTGATATTAGCCATTCTGAAACATGTGAGGTGCTCTCTTGTGATTTTGATTTCCATGTCTTTGATGATTAGTAATGTTTGCATCTTTCCATATGTCTTCTTTGGAAAATGTCTATCCAGGCCTTCTGTCCATTTTTAAATCAGATTTTTTTTTTATGTTAAATTATATCAGTTCATATATTTTGGGTATTAATCCTTTTATCAATCACAGCATTTGAAAATATCTTCTCCCTTTCAGTGTGGGAAGATCTCCTGGAGAAGGGAAAGGCTTCCACTCCAGTACTCTGGCCTGGAGAATTCCACGTATTGTATAGTCCATGGGGTCACAAAGAATCAGAGACAACTGAGTGACATATCAGTAAATATATTTGAGGTATTAATCCTTTTATCAGTCACAGAGTTTGAAAATATTTTCTCCCTTTCATCAGTTTATATTTTTATTTTGTTGATGATGTCCTTAGGTGTGCAAAAGCTTTTAAGTTCCACTAGGTTCCATTTGCTTAATTTCCTTTTGCTTCTTTTGATAAAGGAGACAAATCCCAAAAGATATGATTTGCTATGCTTTATGTCAAAGAGTGTTCTTATGACATTTTCTTCTAATTCTAAAACTTTTATGGTTCCAGATCTTAAATTTGGGTCATTAACACATTTTGAATTTATTTTTTTATATGATATAAGAAAATGTTCTAATTTCTTTCTTTTACATGTAACTGTCCAATTTTCCCAAGACCACTTGTGGAAATAATTATCTTTTGCTTATTACATATTCTTGTCTCCTTTGTCATAGATTAATTGACCACAAGTACATGGGTTTATTTCTGATCTTATTCTGCTCCATTGATCTACATGCTTGTTTCTGTACCAGCACCATACTGTTTTGATTACAATACTCTAAATTCAGGGAGTATATAAATATCTTCTGTTTTCATCTTTCTCAGGATTGTTTTGGTTATGTGTGTTCTTTGGATTTCCAAAAAAAAAAAAAAAATTGAAATTATATGTTCTAGTTCTGGAAAAATGGCATTTTAATTTTGATACAGATTGCATAGAATCGGCATTTTGCTTTGCATAGTAGGGTCATTTTAACAATATTGATTCTTCCAACCCAAGAAAATTTCATATTTTTCCATCTGTTTGTATCCTCTTCAATTTCTTTCAATTTCTTTCATCAGTGTTATAGACTCAGAGTACGAGTCTTTTGCCTTTTTAGTTAGATTTGTTCCTAAGTATTCTATTCTTTTTGATGGAATTTTAAAGAGGATTGTTTAATTTTTCTGACAGTTAGTTGTTAGACTTTAGAACTGAAACAGATTTTTGTGTATTCATTTTGTATGCTATAACTTTACCAAATTTGTTAAAGAGCTGCTGTTTGTGGTTGGTATCTAGTATTTTCAATATACAATATTATGTCATCTTCAAACAGAGAGAGATTTAATTTTTCCTTTCTAATTTGAATTCTTTTTCTTTGTCTTATGTGATTACTGTGGTTGCTTCTGCTGCTGCTAAGTCACTTCAGTTGTGTCCGACTCTGAGACCCTATAGACGGCAGCCCACCAGGCTCCCATGTCCCTGGGATTTTTCCAGGCAAGAACACTGGAGTGGGTTGCCATTTCCTTCTCCAATGCATGAAAGTGAAAGTGAAGGAACTCAGTCGTGTTGAACTCTTTGCAACCCCATGAATTGCAGCCTACGAGACTCCTCCGTCCATAGAAGGCAAGAGTACTGAAGGGGGTTTCCATTTCCTTCTCCAAGATTACTGTGGTTAGGACTTCCAAAACTGTGTTGAATAAAAGTGGTGACAATGAGCATCCTTGTCCTGTTCCTGATTACAGAGAAAATGCTTTCAACTTTCCATATTGAGTATTCTTTTAGCTGTGAGTTTGTCACATGTGTGCATGCTAAGTGACTTCAATTTTGTCTGACTCTTTGCGACTTTATGGACTATAGCCTACCAGGCTCCTCTATCCATGGAATTCTCCAGTCAAGAATAGTTGAATGGGTTGTCATGCCCACCTCCAGGGGGTCTTCCCAATGCAGGGATCAAACCTGCATCCCTTATATCTCCTGCATTGGCAGTTATGTTCTTTACTACTAACACCACCTGGGAAGCCCCATGAGTTTGTCACATATGGCCTCTATTATGTTGAAAAGCATTCTCTCTATACCCATTTTGTTGATACTGTTTCTTATAAATGGATGAAATACTTTTTCCTGCATCCATTATGATGATCATATCATTTTCATTATTCAGTTTTTGAATGTGATGTATCATATTGATTAATTTGTTGATTTTGAAATGTATCATTTCTTGAATCCCAGGGATAAATCCACTTGACTACAATGCATGATCTTTTTAATGCATTGTTGGACTCAGTTTGCTAATATTTTGTTGAGGATTTTTGCATCTATATTCATAAATGATGGCCTGTAATTTTCTTTTCAGTGTGGTATCTTTGTCTGGTTTTGGTATCAGTATGAGACTGGCCTCATAGAATGAGTTTAAAAGTGCTCTTTCCTCTGCAATTTTTTTGGAATAGTTTCAGAAGTAGAGGGGTTAACTCTCATCTAAATATTTGCCAGAATTCATTAGTGAGACTATTCTGTGAAAAACTTTTGTTGTTGGGAGTTTTATTTTTTGAAATAATTAATTCAATACCATTACTGGTAATTGGCCCCTTCATATTTTTTACTTCTTCCTGGTTTAGTCTTGGAAGATTTTATATTCCTAGGAATTTGCCAGTTTCTTCTAGGTTGTCCATTTAGTTGGCATATCACTGTTAATGGCAGTCTCTTATGATTCTTTATATTTCTATGGTGTCAATTGCAACTTCATTTTTATTTATGATTTTATTATTTTGGACCTCTATCTTCCTTTTCCTTGATAAGTGTGGTTTATCAGTTTTGTCTATCTTTTCAAGGAACCATCTTATCTTTGTTCATCTTTTCAAGTGTTCTTTTAGTGTTAGCCATTTTGTAGCATGTTATTTGGCCTTGACATGCTTGTGTTTCTTGCAGGGTTTTTTCTTTCTTTCTTTCTTTCTTTTTTTTCTGCTACTTTATTTCTAGTCTTATATTTTTGATTGGAAAAAAAGCTTGATATGAATTCAACTGTTCTCAAGTTTATTGAAATTTGTTTTGTGGCATAACATGTGATTTACCCTGGAATTATATATATTAATTTTAGCTTATTTAGTGTGTTATTTAGGGCCAGGTACTCCTTACTTATTTTCTGTCTGGATGATATGTCAATTGGTGTGAGTGGAGTACACAAGTCTCCTACTATTATTGCACTATTTATTACCAGTTTATTCTTTTATGTCTGTTAATATTTTCTTTATAAATTTAGATAAACCTATGTTTAATGAGTAGATATTTATAAATGGAATATCTTATTTTTCGATTTATCCTTTCATCATTATGTAATGTTCTTTTTTGTCTATTATTATAATCATTGTTTTAAAGTCTATTTTGTTTGATATAAAGGTTGGTGCCCCAGCTTGCTTCACATTTTAATCTGAAGGATGAATATTTCATCCCTTGATTTATGCCTGTGTGAGTCTTTAGATCTGAAGTGAATCTCTTGCAGACAGCATCTAAAAGTTCTTGTTTTTGGATCTATTTAGCTATTCTGTATCTTTTGATTAAAGCATTTAGTCCACTTACATTTTAAAGTAATTATTGATAGGTATATACTTATGGTTAATTTGTTAAATTTTTAGGATTATTTTATTATACTATTTTTTTCTTATTTTGTTCTCTTACCTTCTGATTTCATAACTGCTTTTAATGTTATTTGCCATGAAGCAATGGGACTGGATGCCATGATCTTAGTTCTTTGAAAGTTGAGTTTTAAGGTCCCATCACTTCATGACAAATAGATGGGGAAACAATGGAAACAGTGAAATACTTTATTTTCTTGGGCTCCAAAATCACTGCAGATGGTGACTGTAGCCATGAAATTAAGATGCTTGCTCCTTGGAAGAAAAGCTATAACCAACCTAGACAGCATATTAAAAAGCAGAGAGATTAGTGTGCCCAAAAAGGTCCATCTAGTCAAAGCTATGTTTTTTTCCAGTCATGTATAGATGTGAGTGCTGGACCATAAGGAAAGCTGAGCATCAGAGAGCTGATGTTTTTGAACTGTGGTGCTGGAGAAGACTCATAAGAGTCCCTTGGATAGCAAGGAGATCAAACAAGTCAATAGGAAAGGAAATCAGTCCTGAGTATTCATTGGAAGGACTGATGTTAAAGCTGAAGTTCCAGTACTCTGGCTACCTGAAATGAAGAACTGACTCATTGGAAAAGACCCTGCTTCTGAGAAAGATTGAATGCAGGAGAAGACGAGATGGTTGGATGGCATCACTGACTCGATGGATGTGAGTTTGAGCAAGCTCCAGGAGTTGGTGATGGACAGGGAGGTCTGGCATACTTCAGTCTAAGAGTCACAAATAATCAGACATGACTGAGTGACTGAACTGAACTAAACTTTAGTATTGTATTTGACTTTCTTTTGTTTTTTTGCATGTGCATCTATTTTAGATTTTTGGTTTGCAGTTACCATCAGGTTTATATATGTATATATGTGTGTGTGTGTGTGTGTATATATAATCTCTCTGCGTATCTATCTATATATATTATATATATATATATATATATATATATAGAGAGAGAGAGAGAGAGACTTTTAAGCTACCAATTTTTTAATTTCAAATTCATTTTTAAAGTTCTGCAATTTACTCCCAGCTCCACCCCCTCCTAATGACAGTTTTTGATACAACATTTTTCGACACTTTCTTTTCTATATTCTTTAACTACATATTGCAGATTCAGATGATTTTGCTCTTTTTTTTATTTTAACTTTCTTGTTAGTTTTGTAAGTGGTTGATTTACTACCTTTACTGTGTATTTTCCTGTATCAATGAGCTTTTACTTTTCATAATTTCTACGTTTCTGGCTGTGGCCTTTACTTTGCTTAGATGAGTCCCTTAAACAATAGACTGGTTCCAAATAGGAATAAAAGCACATCAAGGCTGTATATCATCACCTTGCTTATTTAACTTATATGCAGAGTACATCATGAGAAATGCTGGGCTGGAAGAATCACAAGCTGGAATCAAGATTGCTGGGAGAAATATCAATAACCTCAGAATGCAGATGACAACACTCTTATGGCAGAAAGTGAAAAGCTAAAGAGCCTCTTGATGAAAGTGAAAGAGGAGAGTAAAAGAGTTGCCTTAAAGCTGAACATTCAGAAAACTATGATCATGGCATCCGGTCCCATCACTTCATGGCAAATAGATGGGGAAACAGTGGCTGACTTTATTTTGTCTGGGCTCCCAAATCACTGCAGATGGTGATTGCAGCCATGAAAATAAAAGATGCTTACTCCTTGGAAGGAAAGTTATGACCAACCTAGACAGCATATTGAAAAGCAGAGACATTACTTTGTCAACAAATGTCTGTCTAGTCGAGGCTATGGTTT
Source organism: Capra hircus (assembly GCF_001704415.2). NCBI lineage: Eukaryota > Metazoa > Chordata > Mammalia > Artiodactyla > Bovidae > Capra > Capra hircus. Next base: position 15,451,956 of record NC_030831.1, on the reverse strand, counting down.
TTCAACTGGTCATTTATGGATGTAAGAGTTGGACTATAAAGAAAGCTGAGTGCTAAAGAATTGATGCTTTTGAACTGTGGTGTTGGAGAAGAATCTTGAGAGTCCCTTGGACTACAAGGAGATCCAACCAGTCCATTCTAAAGGATAGTCCTGGGTATTCATTGGAGGGACTGATGTTGAAGCTGGAACTCCAATATTTAGGCCACCTTATGTGAAGAGCTCACTCATTTGAAAAGACCCTGATGCTGGGAAAGATTGAGAGCAGGAGGAGAAGGGAACAACAGACAATGAGACGGTTGGATGGCATCACCTACTCAATGGACATGGATTTGGCTGGACTCTCGGGTTTGATGATGGACAGGGAGGCCTGGTGTGCTGCAGTTCGTGGGATTGCAAAGAATCGGACCTGACTGAGTGACAACTGAACTGAACATTTCTTGTAAAGCTGATTTACAAGTGCTGAAATGTTTAACTTTGGCTTTAGATTTTGGTCTCTCCTTCAAATTTGAATGAATGCTGTGATATGTAGTATATCCTTGATTGTAGTTGTTGTTGTTTTTCCTTTGATTTACTTTAAATATATAGTGCTACTCTTTTATGTTCTGCAGAATTTCTGATGAAAAAATTAGCTAATAGTCTTATGGGAGATTTCTTGTACATAACTTGTTGCTTTTCCCTTGCTATTTTTCATATTCTCTCTTTATCTTTAATTGTTTGCCTTTTTAGTTACAATGTGTCAGCATCATCTTATTGGAGCTGATCTTTTTTAGAGCTCTCTGTTGGTTGGTCTAGATGTCTGTTTCCTTTCCCAAGTTAGGAAATTTTCAACTATTGTATCTACCCTTTTCTCTCATCTTATTCTGGGACTCCCATAATGCAAATATTACTATGCTTGATGCTATCGCATGTGTCTCTTAAACTATCCTTTCTCTCTCTCTTTCTCTCTTTTTTTTTTTTTTTTTTTTTTTCTGGCCAGCTTCAGTGATTTCCACTACACTGTCTTCCAGCTCTAGGTTCTATTCCTCTGTACAAGCAAGTCACTGAAAATTCCTTCCAGTGTATTTTTTATTTCAGTTATTGTATTATTTATCTGTTTAATATTTGTATTTTCTAAATCTTTCTCAAAAACTGCTAGCTTCTATCTCTGCTCACTTATTCTTCTCCTGAGTTCTCTGATCATCTTTGTGATTACCCTGAATTCCTTACTGGACAGATTTCCTATCTTTACTTTATTTAATTCTTCTTTCTAGGTTTCATTTTGTTTTTGTTTTTGTTTTGTTTTGTTTTGTTTTTCATTTGAAGCATGTTCATTCGTTGCTTCATTTTGCCTGATTTGCTGTTTTCATTTCGTTATGTCTGATAGTTTGGTTACATTTCTCTTTGTCTGATAGCTTGATTAAAAGTTCATAGGAGAAATTGCCTTTTACAGGATATGTCTTATGCACTCCCCTCTGGTCATAAGTACTATATTCTGATAGGGTTGGGGCCCAAGACTAATAAGTTAGAGGGAAATTCCAGTATGGTGTTTGCCAGGATCAGTATCTATCTGGGAGAATGAATTTCCAAGGATGGCTGCCACCAGTGTCTGTGTTTCCAAGGTGAGCTGCCGTTGCCTCCTGCCTCTCCGTGAGGTTCCCCAAGATCAGCAGCTGTGTCTAACTCAGGCTCCTTTCAAATTACTGCTTCTGCCCTGGGTCAGAGAGTATGTTAGATTTTTGTGTGCCCTTCAAGTGTAGAGCCTCTAGTTCCCACAGTCCTCTGGGCCACATGAAAATAAACCCTATTGGCCTTCAAAGTCAAACATTCTAGGGATTTGTCTTCCCAGTGCAGGAATCCAGGGCTGGGGAACCTGATGTAGGGTTCAGAATCCTTGTTTCTTGAGGAGAAACTCTGTGATTGTAATTATTCTCCCTTTGTGGGATGCCCACCGGAGGGTATGTGTTTTGACTGTACCATAAGCCTGCACCCCCCCACCCCCCCGACTCTTATTGTAAGTTCCTACTTTAGATTTTTATTTATAGAAGGTGTTTTCTAGTAGATCCTCATCTTTCTCATTAATATTGCTCTGTAAGAAGGTGTCCATGATAAAAGGTGAGCTAAGTATCTTTGTGCTCCACCATCTATGCCAAAATCCAAAAATATTATTTCACTTACTAATTTTAGATTTTGACAGTTGATCTTGCTTACAGTAACTATTACTCTGCTGTTTCAATAATATTTTCTATTTGTCTCATTTATTTTACACTTACTTATTGATAGTTTTCTAGGAGGAAGTTCACATGCAATTATTACTTAAACATCATTAAATATTTAACTGTTACTCAATCATTAATTTATTTAAGTATGCTTGTTTTGTTTGTTGTTTAGTCACTAAGTTATGTCCAACTCTTTTGTGACACCATGGACTGTAGCCCACCATGTACTGTAGCCCACCATGTACCCTGTACCCTACATGTACCATGTAGCCTGCCAGTCTTTTTTGTCCGTGGCATTTCCCAGGCAAGAATACTGGAGTAGGTTGTCATTTCTTTTTCCATCGGATATTACCAACCCAGGGACAAAACCCATGTCTCCTACATTGACAGGCAGTTTCTTTACCACTGAGTCACCAGGGAAGATTTTTACATAAGTTCTGTATATTTAATTTATCATTTAATAGTTTCCACATTTATTTTATTGCTTAAATTATTGTTGCTTTAGCCATTGGAAGTTCTCCAGATTGTCTTCTGTGTCCTTTTGATAGAACTTGCTTTTTTCCCTTAACTTTTGGAAAGTTACTAGCAGATGCTCCAGAATTGTCTGACATTTTCTCTGCTTCACTCTAGAGTTAGTAATTTTTGCCTTCTTTATCCAGACATTGTTATTTAGAAATAAATATCTGAGCTTGGGATATATTTTTACTACATAAGTGTCATTGCTTCTAGTCTCTTTCAGTGGACAATGATAAAACATATATGCATGACTATATGTCATTACATTCACACCATAATCTAGCAATACAAAGTTCCTTATAGTCTTCTGTTCATGCACTTATTTATTTATTTATTATTTTTGTGTAGGCTGGCTCTCCATTGTGGCTCATGAACCCTTTCTTGCTTTGCATGGAGGTTTTCTCTATTTGTGGAGAGTGGAGACTATTCACTATTTGTGGAGCACAGGCTCTAGGGTGTGTGGGCTTCAGTAACTGCAGTGCACAGGCTCAGCAATTGCAGCTTGAAGGTTCTAGAATGCTCGCTCAGTAATTGTGGTACACAGTCTTCATTGTCCTGTGGCATGTGAAATCTTAGTTTCCAGACCAGGGATTGAACTCATGTGCCTGCATTGGCAAGGAGATTCTTAGCCACTGGACCACCAGGGTAGGGCCTACCCATGTTTACTTGGAAATTACTTCTCCAAAATGAGAAAATTACTCTTGCTATCAAGAAATTGTTTATTTGTTGATTTGCAGGTAAAACAATATTAGAATTAGTAACATATCCCTCTCTGAAAGACAAATTTACCTCTAAGAGTACAGTGTATATGTGCAATTATTTTTTTTTCATTTATCCTTACAGTATCCAGTTAAAACAGTGTTTACTAAACTTAGTTCATCTGATCCCCCACCCCGAGCCCCACACAATCTCTTCAGTCAAATAATGCTATACATTTGCAATACAGTTAGATTCATGTCACTGTCAGCATTCTGTTCTAGGCTTCACGACAGCAATCCAGTGATTTGCTTTTATTTGTATATATTAAGTTTCACTGTTTATGGTGTGCAATTCTAAGAGCACTGACAAATACATGGAAGAGCATGAAGAAAAGTTCTCCCACCATCTAAAATCCCCCTGTGGACCTAATTTTATTCCAACCTGACAACATTGATCTGTTATCCTTCCCTAAAGCTCTGCTGTTTTCAGAATGTTATACAAATGGAATAACGCAGTATATAGTATTTTGAGTTTGATTTCATTCACTTTAAAAAGTGCACTTATAACTCATTTGTGTTTTTGTGTGAATCAATAGCTCTGTTTTATTATGGAGTAGCATCTCATTATAGAGACACACAATAGTTTGTGTACTCATTTCATCTGTGGAAATAATGTTTTCCATTTGAAGAATTATGAATAGAGCTAGTGAAATATTTTCACACATACTTGAACCTAAGTTCTCATTTTTTCATAGGAACTTGCTAGAAGAAGTTGAAAGCGAAAGTAAAAGTCACTTAGTCGAGTGCAACTTTTTGCAAACCCATGGACACTCCATGGAATTCTCCAGACCAGAATATTGGAGTGGGTAGCCATTCCCTTCTCCAGGGGATCTCCCCAACCCAGGGATCAAACCCAGGTCTCCCACATTGCAGGCAGATTCTTAACCAGCTGAGCCACCAAGAAAGCCCAGAAGAAGTTAAAGTGGGTTATATGGCAATCATACATTTAAAAATTTTAAGAAACTGTCAAACTGACCTTTTTTTTTTCTTTTAATTATTAAAAATCTGGCTGTTCTGAGCAGCTTGCAGGATCTTAGTTGCCCCACCAGGGATTGAACTTTTACCCTTGGCACTGAAAACTTGGAGCTCCTAATCACTGGACCACCAGGGAATTTCCCTGTCAAACGTATTGTTTGACAATATATATTTATATAATATATTTGTATATATTTGACTTATATACTCCTATAATTTTGTCTTCCCACCAGCAATTAATGAGTTTCTCTTATTTTCTTGCCAGCATTTCATATTCAAAGTGTTTTTGATACTAACAATACTCATAAGTGTGTAGTAGTATCTTACTATAGCTTTAATTTGCCTATTCCTAATATTTAATGATGTAGAGCAATGTTATATACTTATTTTCCATTTATGTATCTTCTTGGCTGAAAAAATTGTTCAGATCTTTTGCCTACTTTTAAAAGTTTAATTGTTTCCTTAGTTTTGAGTTATAAGAGCTCTGTATATAGGCCCTTATCAGAAATGTGATTTATAGTTAAATGTGTGACATGCCTTACAATTTTCTTAACAGAGCAAACATTTCTTTTTATTTCTGTAAATTTCAGTGTGCAATTTTTTTGTCTCTTATGAATCTCATTTCTGATGCTATATGCATCATAACCAAATCTAAGCTTGCTAAGATTTTCTGCTATACTTATTTTTAACTTTTACATTTAGAACTATGAACTGTTTTCACTTAAATTTGTATAAGTTAAAGCAGGTTCCATTCCTGGGTGGGGAAGATTACATGGAAGAGAAAATGTCAACCCACTCCAACATTCTTGCCTGGAAAATTCCATGGACAGAGGAGCCTGGTGGGTTACAGTCCATGGGGGTCACAAAGAATTGGATGCGACTGAGCACACACACTTTAAGACATGTGTTTCAAGGCTTTTTAAAAATTTATTTTATTTCTCTCCTTGCAATGCCTAAGACTTTTAATAAGGTGTCTAATATGAGTCATGATATTTTTACTCTGTTCCTGTATTAAGGAGAAGTTAGCTGTGGATATCTTGGTTTTTGTTATTTGAATTATATTTGTTATGTTCAGGAAGCCTATTCTATTTGTAATTTTCTGAGAGTTTTTATCATAAATATTATTGTTCTTGTTCATTGCTAAGTCATGTCAGACTCTTTGCAACCTCATGGACTGCAGAATGCCAGGCTTCTCTATCCTTCACTGTCTCCAATAGTTTGCTTAAATTCATGTCCACTGAGTTGGTGATGACATCCAACTATCTCATCCTCTGACACTCCCTTCTCGGCTAGATTTATTTATATGCTTTTTCTGCAACTGGTGATATATTCATTTAGTTTTACTTATTTAACCTGTGTCTATGGTGGGAAGACCCCCTGGAGAAGAGAAAAGCTAACCACTCCAGTATTCTAATCTGGAGAATTCCATGGACTGTATAGTCCATGGGGTCACAAAGTGTCAGACATGACTGAGTGACTTTCACTTTCAATTTATGGTGAATTTTATTAATTTTTTTAATTAATTGTTTTTTTTTAAATATTGGTCCAGTCTTATTAATAGAATGAACTTCAGTAATGATATGTTATCTTCTCATGTATTGTTGGGTTCAATTTGCTAAAATTTTTTGAGTATCCTATGTATCAGTGAAGGACCTTGGACTTTATTCTCCTTTATGGTACTGTCTTTACCAAGATTTTGTAAAAGGGTGATGATGATAATAATGAGCAGAAAGAGGTTCTCTCTTTAGCTTTCTGGAAGAGCTCATTTAGAATCAAAACTTTTTTTTTTTTCCCCCTTAAATATTCAGGAGAACTCCTCAGTGACATTTCTGGATCTTTTAATTTATTTGTGAATAGTTTTAGCTATAAATTTAATTTATTTAATAGACATAGAATATCTAGGTTACTTATTATGAGTGAGACTTGATAGTTTATATCTTTCAAAGAGTGGACTTTATTATCAAATTTATGTTCATAAGTTATGGCATTTTCCCCTCATTATTATTGTAATATTTTATCTAGTCTATAATGAAGTTCCTTTTTTTCTTACTATATTGGTGACCTCTGATTTCTCTCATTTTTTTCTTGATCGATTTTACAAGAAATTTTTAAATTTTAATGACTTTACAAGAAATAAGTTTTCAGGTATCATAGAGTTCCTTCACTGATTATCTCCTTTTAATTTCACTGATTTCTGTCCCCACCCCAATTTGTATGCTTTTCTTCTGTTTATTTTGTTTTACATTTTCTAGTCTCTTAGGGTAGAAGCATAGGCTGCCAATTTTAGATTTTTATTTCTTTAAAAAAAAAATTCCTTTTGGAGTATACTTGATTTACAATGTTGTATTAGCTTTGGGTATATAGCAAAAGGAATCAGTTATATGTATACATATAAACACTCTATTTTAGGTTATTTTCCCATAAAGGCCATTACAGAGTACTGAGCAGAGTCCTCTATGCTATACAGTAGGTCTTTATTAGTTATCTATTTTATACATAGTAGTGTGTATATATCAATTCCAGCCTCCCAATTTAGCCCCCTCCTCTCTAATTTACTTAACTCGGTATGATAATCTTTAGATTAATTTTTGTTGCTGCAAAGTGGCATACTTTCTTTATTTTTTATGGCTAAATTATATTCCATTGCATATATGTACCAAATCTTCTTTATGCATTCTTCTGTTGACAGGCATTTAGGTTCCTTACACATCTTGGCTGTGGTAAACTGGTTCAGAAAAAACTGGGATGCATGTATCTTTTCAAATTATGGCTTTCTCTGGATATATGCCCAGAAGTGGAACAGCTGGATCATTTCGTTGCTCTATTTTTAGTTTTTTAAGGAATCTCCACTATTCTCCATAGTGGATGTACCAATTTACATTCCCACCAACAATGTAGGAAGGTTTCCTTTACTCCACACCTTCTCCAGCATTTACTGTTGTAGATTTTTTTTGATGATGGTCTTGAAATTTTGTTTCTAATAAAATTAAAAGCATTTAATTTTAACAGTCTTAAATTTCACTGTTTAAACTTTGATGTTCATATGTTTCTTATTGTTTGGAATACTTTATCAGTCCAATATCTTTTTTCTGGTGTTGTTTATTCTTCTTCTTCTTTTTTTATTGCACTAAGTTGTGTCCAACTCTTGCTATTCCATGAACTTTAGCCTTCCAGGCTCCCTTGTCTATCGGATTCTCCAGTCAAGAATAATGCAGGGGGGTGCCATTTCCTTCCGAGTGGAAATTCCTGACACAGGGATTGAACCCAGGTCTCCCATACTGTGGGCAGGTGCTTATTAACTGAGTTACATGAGAAGACCTTTCTTCTGCTATATCAGTTTTAAATCTTACTGCTATACTTTAATATGGTTTTAATGGTTCTCTCTCTCATTTCTTTTAGTATTCTCTCTTTGTTTTGAGGTTCTGGAATTTTGCTAATTATATGTATCCTATTTATTCTTCTTGGGGATTGTAGTTCTTTTTAATGGCATGATTTGAAATTATTTTTGATTTTGAACATTCGCCAGCATTTTCTCTTCAAACATTGTTTGTGATCTGTCTTTCTTTTCCTTCTCAAACTGAAATTGAAAATATTTTAAAATCTTACATTGAACATATTAAATTGAAATTGAATGTATTTTAAAACCTTACATTGAACATATTAAGTATAATTATAATTGTTTTTACTGTTCAGCCACTAAGTCATGCACAACACTTTGTGACCCAATGGACTACGGCACACCAGGCTTCCCTGTCATTCACCATCTCATCCTTTGACATCCACTTCTGCTTTCAATCTTTGCCATTATCAGGGTCTTTCCAAAGAGTTGGCTCTTCCTATCAGGTGGCTAAAGCATTATCTTAGTAATGACTAACAATTCCATTATTTAGCCATTTAAATAATTGAATTTCACCCGATTGTCTATTATTTCTACCAGGTTTAGATGTAGTTTAAACTCTAATAACAGTTGATTATTTTTCACTGATAGCCAGATATTTTTTTATGAAAGAAATTAAAATTGTCCCAGGAAATAGGTAATTATATTTTCCTCTAGAAATATTGAGAGCATTTATTTTTCATTTGCATATGACTATGGGATTTCCACTTGAGGAGTGAATGGCAAACCACTTCAGTAATCCTGCCTTGAGAACCCCGTGAACACTATGAAAAGGCAAAAAGATAGGACACTGAAGATGAACTACCCAGCTTGATAGGTGCCCAATATGCTACTGGCGATTACTGGAGAAATAACTCCAGGAAGAATGAAGAGATGTAGCCAAAGAAAAAACAACACCCAATTGTGGATATGACTGATGATGGAAGCAAGGTCCGATGCTGTAAAGAACAATATTGCAAAGGAACCTGGAATGTAAGTCCATGAATCAAGGCAAATTGGAAGTGATCAAACAGGAGATGGCAAAGTGATTTCCGACATTTTAGGAATCGGCCAACTAAAAATGGACTGGAATGGATGAATTTAACTTAGATGACCATTATATCTATTACTGTGGGCAAGAAACCCTTAGAAGAAATGGAGGAGCCATCATAATCAACCAAAGAGTCCAAAATGCAGTACTAGGGTGCAATCTCAAAAACGACAGAATGATCTCTTTTCTTTTTCAAGGCAAACCACTCAACATCACAGTAATACAAGTCTATGGCACTACCAGTAATGCTGAAGAAGCTGAAGTTGAATGGTTCTATGAAGACCTGCAAGACCTTCTAGAATTAACACCCCCCAAAAGATGTCCTTTCCATTATAAGGGAATAGAATGCAAAAGTAGGAAGTCAAGAAACACCTGGGTAACAGGCAAATATTGGCCTTGGAGTACAGAATGAAGCAGGGCAAAGGATAATTGAGTTCTGCAAAGAGAATACCGTGGTCATAGCACACACCCTCTTCCAACAACACAAGAGAATATTCTACAAATGGACATCACCAGGTGGTCAACACCAAAATCAGATTGATTATATTCTTTGCAGCCAAAGATGCAGAAGCTCTATATAGTCAGCAGAAACAAGACTGGGAGGTGACTGTGGCTCAGATCATCAGCTACTTATTGCCAAATTCAGACTTAAATTGAAGAAAGTATGGAAAACCACTAGACCACTCAGGTATAACCTAAATCAAATCCCTAACAATTATACAATGGAAGTGAAAAATATATTTAAGGGACTAGATATGATAGACAAAGTGAATGATGAACTATGGACAGAAGTTCATGACATTGGAGACGGGGCAAGACCATCCTCCAAGAAAAGAAATGCAAAAACGCAAAATGGCTGTTTGGGGAGGCTTTACAAATAGCTGTGAAAAGAAGAGAAGACAAAAGCAAAGGAGAAAGGGAAAGGTATACCCATTTAAATGCACAGTTCTGAAGAATAGCAAGGAGAGATAAGAACGCCTTCTTCGGTGCAAAAAAATAGAGGAAAATAATAGAATGGGAAAGACTAGAGATTTCTTCAAGAAAATTAGATATATCAAAGAAACATGTCATGCAAAAATGGGCACAATAAAGGACAGAAATGGTATGGACCTAACAGAAGCAGAAGATATTAAGAGGTGGCAAAAATACACTGACAAACTGTACAAAAAAGATCTTCACGACCCAGATAGTCATGATGGTGTGATCACCCACCTAGAGCCAGACATCCTGGAATGTGAAGTCAAATGGGCCTTAGGATGCATCACTATGAATAAAGCTAGTTACGGCAATAGAATTCCAGTTGAGCCATTTCAAATTCTAAAAAATGATGTTTTAAAAGTGCTGCACTCAATATGCCAGCAAACTTGGAAAACTCAGCAATGGGCACAGGATTGGAAAAATTCAGTTTTCATTCCAATCCCAAAGAAAGGCAATACCAAAGAATGCTCAAACTACTTCACAATTGCACTCATCTCACACCCTAGGAGAGTAATGCTCAAAATTCTCCAAGCCAGGCTTCAACAATACATGAGCCATGAACTTCCACATGTTCAAACTGGTTGTAGAAGAGGCAGAGGAAGCAGAGATCAAACGGTCAACATCCCCTGGATCATCAAAAAAGCAAGAGAGTTCCAGAAAAGTCATATATTTGTGCTTATTTGACTAAGAAAAGCCTTTGTGTGGATCACAATAAACTGTGGAAAATTCTTCAAGATACTGGAATACCACACCATCTGACCTACCTCTTGAGAAATCTGTATGCAGGTCAGGAAGAAACAGCTAGAACTGGACATGAAACAACAGACTGGTTCCAAATAGGAAAAGGAATTTGTCAAGGTTTTATATTGTCACCCTGCTTATTTAACTTATATGCAGAATATCTCCTTAGAAATTCTGGGCCGAATGAAGCAAAAGCTGGAATCAAGATTGCCGGGAGAAATATCAATAATCTCAGATATGCAGATGACACCACCTTTATGGCAGAAAGTGAGGAAGAACTAAAGAGCCTCTTGATGAAGATGAAAGAGGAGAGTGAAAAAGGTGGCTCAAAGCTCAACATTCAGAAAACAAAGATCATGGCATCCGGTCCCATCATTTCATGGCAAATAGATGGAGAAAGAGTAGAAATAGTGTCAGACTTTATTTTGGGGGCTCCAAAATCACTGCAGATCTCTGGTGTTGGAGAAGACTCTTGAGAGTCCCTTGTACTTCAAGGAGATCCAGCTAGTCCTTCCTAAAGAAAATCAGTCCTGAATGTTCATTGGAAGGACTGATGTTGAAGGTAAAACTCCTAAGCTTTGGCCACTTGATACAAAGAGCTGATTCATTTGAAAAAACCCTGATGCTTGGAAAGATTGAAGGTGAGAGGAGAAGGGGACGACAGAAGATGAGATGGTTGCATGGCATCACCATCTTGATGAACATGAGTTTAAGTAAACTCTGGGATTTGGTAACGGACAGGGAGGCCTGGCATGCTGCAGTCCATGGGGTTGCAAAGAGCTGGGCATGACTGAGCGACTGAACTGAACGGAACCCAAATAAAATACGAGATTTTTTTTTTTTTTCCTAATCTAGGTTTCATTCCTAAGAGAATGTTTCTGCTTTAGGTTATTTCTTCCCACAACTCCTCACAACATAGTGTGAGATCCTGAACCCTTGTTTTAAACCCCCAGACTCTTTATCAACCTCTCAATTTCCTTGTGTAGATATTGGTCAATATTAATAAGTAGTGATTTTAAATACTTGTTTCTCCTTTCTATATTTTCTTTTCTTCTGGATTTTGGCCCAGTATTTCTCAGTTTTGATAATTCTGTGCTTTCAACTATATGCTTTCAAAACACTTTGTTAAGCTTTTTTGATTTTTATTAAAAGTAATGGTCCAAATCACTTATCCCACAATTACTGGAAAGATAATTTGACATATTAAATGTGAAAACATGCATAAAGCTATTTTTTCTATCTAAAGTGCTGTTTGAATATTTCATTATATTTAGCCATTATCATATCAAATCAACAACTCTTCTTCATCTTACTCTCATTTTATTGGGCTCCAAAATCACTGCAGATGGTGACTGCAGCCAAAAAATTAAAATACACTTGATCCTTGAAAGAATAGCTAGCTATGACAAACCTAGACAGCATATTAAAATGCAGAGACATTACTTTATGTAATAACATAGGGAAAAAACAGATATAGGCATATCATAGGTACATATAGACAAAGGTCCATATAGTTAAAGCTATGGCTTTTCCAGTAGTTATGTATGAATGTAAAAGTTGGATCAGGAAGAAGGCTGAGTGCTGGAGAATTGATGCTTTCAAAGTGTGGTGCTGGGGAAGACTCTTGTGAGTACTTTGGACAGTAAGATCAGACCAATTAATCCTAAAGGAAATCAACCTTGAATATTCCCTGGAAGGACTGATGCTGAAGTGAAAGAACCAATACTTTGGCCATCTGTTGAAAGAAAGCCAACTCATTGGAAAAAATCCTGATGCTGTAAAGACTGAGGGCAAGAAGATAAGGTAGTGGCAGAGGATGAAATGATTAAATAGCATCACTGATTCAACAGACATGAATTTGAGTAAACTCTAGGAGATAGTGAAGGACAGGGAATCCTGTCCTACTGCAGTCCATGTCCATGGGGTCAAAGGAGTTGGACATGATTTAGCTACTGAATCATAACAATAATAATATCTGGAATTTTTGGAAGCAGTTAAAAAAAAATCAATGCCAAAGTGCTAATATGTTGCCACTTGTCCTCTATCTTCTTATAGTTAGTGTTTTTAATAGAAAAAAATATTTGTCAATACCTGTAAGTTTTATTTTTCTACTCTGATATGTATTTTTATTTGATCTTGAAATAATAAAATGTACCTATGATATGGCTATATCTGTTTTTTACCTATTATCACATGCCACTGGGAGGTCCATGTTATTCTCATTTCAGTTCAGTTCAGTCCCTCAGTTATGGCCAGCTCTTTGCAACCCCATGGACTGCAGTACACCAGGCTTCCCTGTCCATCACCAACTCCTGAAGCTTAACAAACTCATGTCCATCAACTCGATGATGCCATCCAACCATCTCATCCACTGTTGGCCCCTTCTCCTCCCTCCTTCAATCATTCCCAACATCAGAGTCTTTTCAAACCAGTCAGCTCTTCGCAGCAGGTGGCCAAAGTATTCGGGTTTCAGCATCAGTCCTTCCAATGAATATTTAGGACTGGTTTCCTCTACGATGGACTGGTTGGATCTTCTTGCTGTTCAATGGATTCTCAAGAGTCTTCTCCAACATCACAGTTCAAAAGCATCAATTCTTTAGCGCTCAGCTTTCTTTATAGTCCAACTCTCACATCCATACATGACTACTGGAAAAACCATAGCTTTAACTAGAGAGATATTTCTTGGCAAAGTAATGCCTCTGCTTTTTAATATGTTGCCTAGGTTGGCCATAACTTTTCTTCCAAGGAGAAAAATTCTGAATTAAATTAAAATTTCTTGGTTGCAGTCATGAACTGCAGTGATTTTGGAGATCAACCCCCACCCTCGCCCTACAAACAAACAACAAAAAGAAGTCTGTCACTGTTTCCATTTTTTTATCCATCTATTTTCCGTGAAGTAATGAGACCAGATGCCATGATCTTAGTTTTCTGAATATTGAGTTTTAAGCCAACTTTTTCACTTTCCTCTTTCACTTTCATCAAGTGGCTCTTTAGTTCTCCTTTGCTTTCTGCCATAAGTGTCGTGTCATCTGCATATATGAGGTTTTTTATAATTCTGCTCCAACCTTGATTCCAGCTTGTTCTTCATCCAGTCCAGTATTTCTCATGATGTACTCTGTATATAAGTTAACTAAGCAGGATGGCAATATACAGACTTGATATACTCCTTTCCCGATTTGGAAACAGTCCATTATTCCATATCCAATTCTAACTATTGCTTCTTGACCTGCATACAGATCTCTCAGCAGGCAGGTGAGGTGGTGTGATATTCCTGTCTCTTGAAGAAATTTTTACAGTTTGTTGTAATCCACACACTCAAAGGCTTTGGCATGGTTGAAAAAGCAGAAATAGCTGTTTTTCTGGAACTCTGTTTCTATTTTGATGATCCAACAGACATTGGCAATTTGATCTCTGGTTTCTCTGCATTTTCTGAAACCAGCTTGAAAATCTGGAAGTTCACAGGTCATGTACTGTTGAAGCCTGGCTTGAAGAATTTTGAGCATTATTTTGCTAGCAAGTGAGATGAGTGCAATTGTGCAGTAGCCTGAGCATTCTTTGGCATTGCCTTTCTTTGGGAATGGAATGAAAACTGACTTGTGGCAGTCTTGTGGCCACTGCTGTGTTTTCCCAATTTGCTGGCATACTGAGTGGAGCACTTTCACAGCATCATTTTTTAGGATTTGAAATAGCTCAACTGGAATTCCAGAACCTCCACTGGCTTTATTCATAGTGATGCTTCCTAAGGCCCACTTGACCTTGCATTCCAGGCTGTATTGCTCTAGGTGAGTGATTACACCATCATGGTTATCTGAGTCATGAAGAACTTTTTTTGTATAATTCTTCTTTGTATTCTTGCCACCTCTTCTTAATATCTTCTGCTTTTGTTATGTTCATATCATTTCTGTCTTTATTGTGCCCATCTGTACATGAAAAGTTCCCTTGGTATCTCTGATTTTCCTGAAGAGGTCTCTAGACTTCCCATTCTAATGTTTTCCTCCATTTCTTTGCATTGATCACTGAGGAAGGCTTTCTTATCTCTCTTTGCTATTCTTTGGGACACTGCATTCAAATGAGTATATATTTCCTTTACTCCTTTGCCTTTCACTTCTCTTCTTTTCACAGCTGTTTGTAAGGCCCCTTCAGACAACCATTTTGCCTTTTTGCACTTTTTTTTTTTTTTTCCCTTGGGGATGGTCTTGATCACTGCTGCCTGTACACTGTCACGAACCTCTGTCCATAATTCTTCAGGCACTCTATCAGATCCAAACCCTTGAACCCATCTGCCACATCCCCTGTATAGTTGTAAGTGGTTTGATTTAGGTCATACCTGAATGGTCTAGCGGTTTTCCCTACTTTCTTCAATTTAAGTGAATTTGGCAATAAGGAGTTCATGATCTGAGCCACAGTCAGCTCCCAGTCTTGTTTTTGATGACTGTATAGATGTTTCTCAAATTTTGGCTGCAAAGAATATAATCAGTCTGATTTTGATATTGACCATCTGGGAGTGTCCATGTGTAGAATCTTCTCGTGTGTTGTTGGAAGAGGGTGTTTGCTATGACCAGTGTGTTTTCTTGACAAAACTGTATAAGGCCTTGCCCTGCTTCATTCTGTACTCCAAGGCCAAATTTGCCTGTTACTCCAGGTATCTCTTGACTTCCTAGTTTTGCATTTCAGTTCCCTGTAATGAAAAGGACAATTTTTAGGGGTATTACTTCTAGAAGGTCTTGTAGGTATGCACAGAACCATTCAACTTCAACTTCTTTAGCGTTACTGACCGGGGCACAGACTTGGGTTACTGGGATACTGAATAGTTTGCCTTGGAAAGGAACAGAGATTATTCTGTTGTTTTTGAGATTGCATCCAAGTAATGCATTTCAGACTCCTTTGTTGACTATGAAGACTACTCTATTTTTTCTAAGGGATTCTTGCCCACAGTTGTAAGTACAATGATGATCTGAGTTAAATTCACCCTTTCCATTCCATTTTAGTTCTCTGATTCCTAAAATGTCAACAATCACTCGTGCCATCATTTCCTGCTTGACCACTTCCAATTTGCCTCGATTCATGGGCCTAACATTCCAGCTTCCTATGCAATATTGTTCTTTACAGCATCTGATTTTACTTCCATCACCAGTCACACCCATAACTGGGTTTTGTTTTATCTCTGGCTCCGTCTCTTCATCCTTCCTGGATTTATTTCTCCACAGATCTCCAGTAGCATATTGGGCACCTACTGACCTGTGGAGTTTATCTTTCAGTGTCCTATCTTTTTGCCTTTTCTTACTGTTCATGGGGTTCTCAAGGCAAGGATACTGAAGTGGTTTACCATTCCCTTCTCCAGTGGATCATGTTTTGTCAGAACTCTCTGCCATGACCCGTCTATCTTGGTGGCCCTACATGTCATGGCTTATAGTTTCATTGAGTCAAACAAGGCTGTGGTCCATGTGATCAGATTGGTTAGTTTTCTGTGATTGTGGTTTACATTCTGTCTGCCCTCTGATGGAGATGGATAAGAGACTTATGGAAGCTTCCTGATGGGAGGGACTGACTGAGAGGGAAAATAGGTTTTGTTCTGATGGGTGGGGCCAGGCTCAGTGAATCTTTAATCCAATTTTCTGTTGATGAGCAGTGCTGTGTTCCCTCCCTGTTATTAGTCCTGGAGCCAAACTATGGCAGAGGTAATGAAGATAATGGTGACCTCCTTCAAAATTTCCCATGCATACATTGCTTCACATTGTGCCCCAACTCTGTAGCAGGCCATCACCAACCCATACCTCTGCCGGAGACTCCTGGACACTCACAGGCAAGTCTGGGTCAGTCTCTTGTAGGGTCACTGCTCCTTTCTCCTGTGTCCTGGTGCACACAAGGTTTCATATGTGCTCTCCAAGAGTCTGTTTTCCAGTCCCTGTGTAAATTCTGGTGGCTCTATGGTGGGATTAAAGGTGACCTCCTCCAAGAGGGCTTATACCATACCCAGATCTACTGCATCCAGAGCCCCTGCCTCTGCAGCAGTCCACTGCTGACCTGTACCTCCACAGGAGACACTGAAACATAGTTCTGGTTCAGTCTCTGCAGTGTCTCTGGGTCCTGGCACACAGAAGACTTGTTTGAGCCCTCTGAGCATCTCTGGCGAGTATGGTGTTTGATTCTAAATGCAATTCCCCCCCTTCTACCATCTTTCTGGGGCTTCTCCTTTGCACTTGGACATGGAGTATCTCCTCAAAGTCATATCAGCACCGCACAGCCACCGCTCCAGCACCTACTGTCTTGCTGGAGTTTCTCTACTCGTATCTTAATTAATTTCTTGGACTTGTCATGTGTCATTTCTTTCTTTTATTTTCTCATATATATTTCTTAGACTATTATTGGCATTGAAATGTATATCTTTACCATTTTTTTTTTGTAATTTCCATTTCTCCATAGCTTCTGTTTCTACTCGATTTATTTTTGTGGTGTCCTTTGATCTTGTCTTCTAGTTACTTAATTTGAACTTTACCTTGTCCTATTGTGCTACCCATATTCATCAACTGAATGAACTCATTGTGGTTTACATATTGTATTCCTCAACCCATCTATTCATTTTTTTCATAAACACCAATATCTTTAAAGTACTAAGCTGCTTAAAAAAAAAAAAAAACTTATTCTTAATTCGTATATATTCCCCCCCTTTTTTTTTTTACCACTTTATAGCTTGTGTATCAGCCACATCTCATGCTTTATTTTACTCATTTTATATCCTTACATGATTAGATAGCATCACTGACTCAATGGACATGAATTTCACAAACTCCAGTGATAGTGGGGGACAGAGCAGTCTGGCGTGCTACAGTACATGGCGTCCCAATGAATAAGACACAGCTTTGCACCTGAACAACAATGGTAATTCACTTATATCCTTTTATTGAGTGCAAGTTTTTCTCTTATTTTTCTCTTTTGGTGTACTGCTTGTTTTTAGATATCTTTTGGTTCCTCTATATGAGCTCATATATCTTCTACTCTGTTGTTCAATTGCTCAGTCCTTCTGACCCTTTCAGACCCCATGGACTATGGCCTGCCAGGCTCTACTGTCCATGGTATTTGCTTAGCAAGAATACTGAAGTGAATAGCCATTCCCTTCTCCAGAGGATCTTCCTGACCAAAGGGTTAAACTCAGATCAGCTGCTTTGCAGGCAGATGCTTTACCATCTGAACCACCAAGGAAGACCTGAGTTCATACACATGCTTAAGCAATTCTTTAAAAATGTCAGTATCCTCCTCTTTTTTACTTCACCTGGGATATAGAATAAAATCCACTGTCAGAGCAAACGGTGCTAGCTGAGTTCCAAAACTTTGAGGGGAGGGTTGAATATGCTACCATGTAGATGCCTCCATTGGTGGACTTTTCAGACCAATTGATTCTCATTTCTTCCAAAAAATCCCATAACATAAAGCATAGCCCCAATACTATATCCCTACTCTCTGCCACTATCATGAAATGTTGTTGAAATTGCTTTCCTTCAGGGATCAACTATCCTCTGGGCCTAGACAGCCTGATTGAAATCACTGTTGAAATCCCCACCTCTGCTAGTTTACCATTATGGCTGCCATAGTCATGACTTCTACTTCTTATGCAGATGAAATGCATTGATTGTGTTCCTGTCTTACTACTCTTGCTCTTCTGAAATGCCTTAAAATGTCTATCTTGTTGGCTCAGTTTAGCTATCTCTTTGATACTTTCTATTTCGCTCTGTTTCTACACATGATCTTTTTAAGGCAAAATGCTTTTTCCCTTTTCTAGCATATAGGAAAAACCAACAGAGTGCATTTAGCATGCTATGTTGTACCTGGGCTCATGAAACTAGGGTTTCCTGCTTCATTTATTCCCCAAATGTTCTAGTCATATTGCACATAATACCCAGCACCTTCTTATTATAAAATTGTAACATTAGGCATGTTCATATTTTTATGCAGTAAATATTTATTGAATGTCTGCTTGGTTTTCAAATTAGGGGCTGCACACTTATTAATCTGACAAGTTTTTAATATACCAGTTGACAATTTCATTTTCCTTAAACATAAAGAAGTGAGCTATTTTTCTAGTCCTAACTGTTCATAATAAGAAGAAATAAGTTGGTGGAATAGAAATAATAGGAATCTTGAGAGAAAATGATTATGAAATCTTTAAGAATCTGATAGTCAAGAAGAAATACAGATTTTACTATAGACATACAAAGATAAATTGGAAAACATTCAAATAAATTGTCAACACTTTTCCAGGCACTTATTTTAAAAACTCAAAAGAGTAAAACAAATTCTCATGAACAAAGTTATATGAATTCTATTAAATAGTTCCGAGGATAAATGTTTAAAATGATAGTGGTAAGAATAATAATTTGGAAGTAGCCTATGAAGACAATTTTTTAAAAAAGCTAATTTTTAAAGAACATATGTTCCACATGGCAAGAAGAAAAACAGCAAATAATCCTATTAGAGGATAGCAGGCATCTGTTTGATATCTTCTGATACATATCTCAATGCTGTCCAAAATGCTGATTGAATCAGTTCAGTTTTGTTCCTCAGTGGTGTTCAACTCTTGGTGACCCCATGGACTGCAGTCCATCATCAACTTCCAGAGGTTGCTCAAACTTATGTCCATCAAGTTGGTGATGCCATCCAACCATCTCATCCTCTGTCATCCCCTTCTCCTCCCACCTTTAATCTTTCCCAGCATCAGGGTCTTTTACAAGAGCCCGTTTGGCACATCAGGTGGCCAAAATATTGGAGCTTCAGCTTCAGCATCAGTTATTCCAATGGATATTCAGTACTGATTTCCTTTAGGATGGACTGGTTTGATCTCCTTGCAGTCTAAGGGACTCTCAAGAGTCTTCTCCAACACCACAGTTCAAAAGCATCAATTCTTTGGGGCTCAGTATCTCAGCTTTTTTTATAGTCCAGCTCTCACATTAATACACTGCTACTGGAAAATCAATAACTTTGACTAGACTGACCTTTGTCAGCAAGGTAATGCCTCTGCTTTATTAATATGCTGTTTAGGTTTATCATAGCTTTGCTTCCAAGGAGCAAGCATCTTTTAATTTCATGGCTGCAATCAACATCTTCAGTGATTTTGGAGCCCTCCAAAAGAGTCTTATCACTGTTTCCATTGTTTTCCCCTTTATTTGCCATGAAGTGATGGGACCAGATGTCATGATCTTAGCGTTTTGAATGTTGAGTTTTAAACCAGATTTTTCACTCTCCTCTTTCATTTTCATCAAGAGGCTCTTTAGTTCCTCTTCATTTTCTGTCATAACAGTAGTGTCATCTGCTTATGGGAGGTTATTTATATTTTCCCCAGCAATATTGATTCCAGCTTGTGCTTTATCCAGCCCAGCATTTCTCATCAAGTATTCTACATATAAGTTAAATAAGCAGGGTGACAATATACAGCCCTGATGTATTCCTTTCCCAATTGGAACCAGTCTGTTGTTTCAAGTCTGGTTCTAAATGCTGTTTCTTGACCTACATACAGATCTCTCAGGAGGCAGGTCAGGTGGTATAATGTTCCCATCTCTTTAAGAATTTTGCACAATTAGTTTGTTGTGATCTACACAATCAAAGGACTTTGGCGTAATCAATAATACAGAAGTAAATGCATTTCTGGAATTATCTTGCTTTTTCTATGATCCAAAAGATGTTACCAATTTGATCTCAGGTTCCTCTGCTTTTTGTAAATCCAGCTTGAGCATATGGAAGTTCAGGGTTCACATACTTTTGAAGCTTCTCTTGGAGAATTTGGAGCATTACTTTTCTAGCATGTGAGATGAGTGCAATTGTACAGTAGTCTGAGCATTCTTTGGCATTGCCTTTCTTTGGAATTGGAATGAAAACTGACCTTTTCCAGTCCTGTGGCCACTGCTGAGCTTTCCAGATTTGCTGGCATATTGACTACAGCACTTTCACAGCATCATCTTTTAGGATTTGAAATAGCTCAGCTGGAATTCCATCACTTTCACTAGCTTTGTTGGTAGTGATGCTTTCTATGGCTCACTTGACTTCACATTCCGGAATTCCTGGCTCTAGGTGGGTTATCACACCATCGTGATTATCTGGGTCATGAAGATCTCTTTTGTATAATTCTTCTCTGTATTGTTTCAAACTTTTTTTAATATCTTCTGCTTCTGTTAAGTCCATACAATTCCTGCCCTTTCTTGTGCCCATCTTTTATGAAATGTTCTCTTGGTATCTCTAATTTTCTTGAAGAGATCTCTAGTCTTTCCCATTCTAATGTTTTCCTATATTTCTTTGCACTGATTATTGAGAAAGGCTTTCTTATATCCCCTTGCTAGTCTTTGGAATTCTGCATTCAGATGCTCATAGCTTTCCTTTTCTCCTTTGCCTTTAGCTTCTCTTCTTTTCTCAGCTATTTGTAAGGCCTCCTCAAACAATCTTTTTGCATTTCTTTTTCTTTGGGATGGTCTTGATCACTGCCTCTTGTACACTGTCACGAACCTTTGTCCATAGTCCTTCAGGCACTCTATCAGATCTAATCCCTTGAATCTATTTGTCATTTCCACTGTATAATTGCAAGGGGTTTGATTTATGTCATACCTGAATGGTCTACTGGTTTTCCCTATTTTCTTCAATTTAAGTCTAAATTTGGCAATAAGTAGTTCGTGATCTGAGCCACAGTCAGCTCCCAGTCTTGTTTTTTGCTGATTGTATAGAGCTTTTCCATCTTTGGCTGCAGAGATTATAATCAGTTTGATTTCGGTATTGACTATCTGGTGATGTCCATGTGTAGAGTCTTCTCTTGTGTTGTTGGAAGAGGGTTTTTGCTATGACCAGTGTGGTCTGTTGGCAAAACTCCATTAGGCTTTGCTCTGCTAATTTCTGTACTCCAAGGTCAAGTTTGCCTGTTATTCCAGGTATCTCTTGACTTTCTACTTTTGCATTCCAGTCCCCTATAATGGGAAGGACGTCCTTTTTGGGTGTTAGTTCTAGAAGGTCTTCCTGGTCTTCATAGAACCGTTCAACTTCAGCTTCTTCAGCATTGCTAGTTGGGGCATAGACTTGGATTAATGTAATATTGAATGGTTTGCTTTGGAAATGAACAGAGATCATTCTGTCATTTTTGAGATTCCATCCAATGAGTATTGCATTTTAGACTCTTTTGTTGGCTATGAAGTCTACTCCATTTTTTCTGAGGTATTCTTGCCCACAGTAGTAGATATAATGGTCATCTGAATTGAATTCACCCATTCCAGTCTATTTTAGTTCACCAATTCCTAAAATGTCAATGTTCACTCTTGCCATTTCCTGTTAGACCACTTCCAATTGCCTTGATTCATAGGCTTAACATTCCAAGTTCCTATGCTATATTGCTCTTTCCATCATCAGTCTTTGCTTCCATCACCAGTCATATCCACAGCTGGGTGTTGTTTTAGCTTTGGCTCCATCTCCTCATTCATTCTGGAGTATTTCTCCACTGATCTCTAGTAACATATTGGGCACCTTACAAACTTGGGGAGTTCATCTTTTAGTGTCATATCTTTTTGCCTTTTTATAGTATTTGGAAGGTTCTCAAGGCAAGAATGCTGAAGTGGTTTGCCACTCCCTTCTCCAGTGTACCACCTTTTGTCAGAACTCTTCACCAAGACCCATCCATCTTGGATGGCCCTACAGGGCATGACTCATGGTTTTTTAGAATTAGACAGTGCTAATTGTGGTGCATGTGATCAGTTTGATTAGTTTTCTGTGATTATGATTTTCATTCTGTCTGCCTTCTGGTGGAGAAAGATAAGAGGTTTATGGAAGCTTCCTGATGAGAGAGACTGAGGGAGAAGCTGGGTCTTGTTCTGATGTGCAGGGCCATGCTCAGTAAATCTTTAATCCAATTTTCTGGTTATGTGTGTGGCTGTGTTCCTTCTCTGCTGTTTGACCCAAGACCAAACTATGGTGAAGGCAATGAAGATAATGGCAACCTCCTTCAAAAAGCCCCATCCATGAACTGCCACACTCAGTGCCGCCGACCCTGCAGCAGGCCAACACCAACCCACACCTCTGCCAGAGACTCCTGGATACTCACAGGAAAGTTTGGGTCAGTCTCTTTTGGAATCACTGCTCCTTTCTCCTGGGTCCTGTGAGTACACAAGGTTTTGTTTGTGCCCTTCAAGAGTCTGTTTTCCTAGTTCTGTGCAAGTTCTGTAATCAAATCCCTCTGGCCTCCAAAGTCAAATTCCTTGGAGGATTCTCAGTCCCTTTGCCAGATCTCCAGTATGGGAAACCTTGTGGGTCCTAGAACTTTCTTAACAGTATGAGAATTTATTTGATATAATTGTTCTGCGGTTTGTGGATTGTCTGCTCAGTGGCTCTGTGGTGGGTTTAATGGCTACCTCCTCTAAGAAGACTTATGCCACAGGTTTGCTGCACCCAGAGTCCCTGCCCCTGCAGCAGGCTACTGCTGACCTGTGCCTCCACAGGAGACTCAAACACAGATCTATCTCAGTCTCTGTGGGGTCTTTGTGTCCTGGTGCACATAATGTTTTGTTTAAGCCTTCTAAGCATCTCTGGCAGGTATCGAGTTTGATTCTAAATGTGATTTCACCCCTCCTACCATTTTTCTGTGGTTTCTTCTTTGTCCTTGGATGTGGGGTATCTTTTATCGTGGGATCCAACATTCTCCTGTCCACCGTTGTTCAGCAGTGAGTTGTAATTCTGGAGTTCTCACTAAAGATGGGCGCATGTCCTTCTACTCTGCCATCTTGAACACTATTCACTTCATTGAATAGTGTTGAGAAAATTTAAAGTCAAAATGAGATAAAGTTTGGATCTTTAAAATTTGATCTTAGAAATATGATCAGAAAAAGAACATTAAAAAATGATCAGCAATCAAAAAATAAAACCTCATAAATGTATGAAAGTAATCAGAAAGACAAATATAAACAATTGTAAAGAGTGAGATAATTTCATTTAACATTTTTTGAAACATAATTTTCAAATCACATTTTTTTTAATTTTATTTATTTATTTTTTTTTTTAAATTTTAAAATCTTTAATTCTTACATGCGTTCCCAAACATGAACCCCCCTCCCACCTCCCTCCCCATAAATTCAAAAAACTCGAAATCATTCCAAGCATCTTTTCTGACCATAATGCATTAAGATTAGATCTCAATTACAGGAGAAAAACTATTAAAAATTCCAACATATGGAGGTTGAACAACACACTTCTGAATAACCAACAAATCACAGAAGAAATCAAAAAAGAAATCAAAATATGCATAGAAACTAATGAAAATGAAAACAAAACAACAACCCAAAACCTGTGGGACACTATAAAAGCAGTGCTAAGAGGAAAGTTCATAGCAATACAGGCATACCTCAAGAAACAAGAAAAAAGTCAAATAAATAACCTAACTCTACAACTAAAGCAACTAGAAAAGGAAGAGTTGGAGAACCCCAGAGTTAGTAGAAGGAAAGAAAACAAATCACATTTGAAAACATATCTTTCTTAATCATATCTTATTTTGATCTCTATCCTTGATTATTTTTATTTTTCACCTGAATTAGTTTTTTTTTTTTTTTAATCTAGTATACTTATTGAGAGATGACCTATTCATCCCTAGGTGGATTAGATTGCTTTAGTTTATATTAGATTATTTATATGCTTTGGGTAAATTTTTTTCCAACAATTCCTTTTTGGAGAGCACTCAGTGCTGAGAGTTGGTGGGTCTACTTACAGAAGAAAGGTGCTTTGCCTCTACTTAATAGTTTAAATTTAATAGGACTTAGGTGCTTATCAAATCCTTTGATGCTTATCAAAACATTATTTCAACCTTTCTATTTTCACCTCTTTCCATTGCAATCAATACAGAGATTCTTAAGGGGCTGTTTTCTTATGATTGTACTAATATATCTGTGGTTTCACACAATTCTATTTGCTCATACACTTAAGGAGCACTTATAATATGGGACAGGAGACAAAAAAGATACATTTGACTTTTCAATGCATTAGAGAAACAGATGTGCAGAAAACTATTCTACTAATTTGGTTAACTGAACTCTCGTTATTAAGGATTACTGCAAAGAGATGCTTTGCCATTAGTTAGATGATATGGTCAGAGCTTAGTTGAGCTGTCTCAATGAGCACAATTTTATCCACTGTTCCATCACATTATGGCCATCCTGGGAAAGACAAACTTAAGGAAAGGTCTATTTTTATCAATGATTCTTGCTCATAAACTGTGAAATAAAGTTTGCTTTGATGTCATCTTTTACCAAATCTTTTTTTTTTTTTTCTTGGAAACTTCATGAGTCAAGGATTTGAAGTTAGGTTTCATGCTTGACAAGATTCTTTCTCTCTTGCCTGATTAAAATGAGAGAAAGAGAGAACCCTGAGGAATATTTTTAATACATTTTCCCCTGACACTGCATAAATCTAGGAACATTTATATGCTAATCAAATCAAAATAGGAATTATTAGTGACTGGAGAGCCCCAACATGGCTGTTATTTTCCCATCAACATATGATAACAGCTCTGACGCTGCATTAAGGAGCTGAATCTTATATAAGCTCCCAAAGGTTATAGTACATGACAGGTTTAAGCAATATTAAAACTCAGAAACCCTGCCCCACCTTTTACATATTTATTTGGTATTACAAATTGTAAATATTTAAAAATACACAAAGACACAGCATGGGTAAATTCTTAATGTTTAATGAAATTATTCATGATATACAAGGAGTCAAATAACTCAACAAATACTATGAAGGTTAATGCATGCAAATGAATCTGAAGAGTCCAGCAAAGAGAATAACACACTGTGTCCTTTCCTTGGATGATCATGAAATGGAATTAAAGCAGTCTGATATTCATGGTTATAGGATATCTCTTGGGATAAAAGAAAGCAACTTTTCACTGAAGACCTACTAGCAGCTAATCAAGATTCAGTATCAGATCTCCAGATCACAGGCTGGAACATATTGATTCTTCATACTCTCCTCACTTTAATATATTTAAAGATAGAAACCTGTTCGTGGTTAAAATTCATATATTTACTTGACTTTTGGCAGTTTATCACCTATTGAGATTTCAGCAGCTGATCAGAAAGAGCTATGCTATATAATCTCAGATGAACAAATAATAGGAAATTCAACATGAATTGAATGAAAGGAACTGGTGCAATAGGTCCAGTGGGGATATTTGTATTTTTCTTTCCAGAGTTTCTAATGTTCATATTTATAATGATCACAGATCATAATACAGAAGGTCTAAATTTACACTTCCCATTTTGAACCATGCAATGCCTACACAAGTAAACCCTGCCCATAGTGAATGGGTAAGCAGAATTTCATTAGTAGACTTAAATTGCATCTGCATTCAAAATGCCCTTTTCAAGTTCCCAACTTTAGTAGCAATAGCAGAACTCTTCTGATGTCTACAGATCCTTAAGAAACTGATACAGAAAAGTCAAGTTGTGGCTGTGTCCTATTAAAAAGTCCAAAAAAATATCTGTTAACAGTTAGAACTGAACATGGAACAACAAATTGGTTCCAAATAGAAAAAGAAGTATGTCAAGGCTGTATATTGTCACCCTATTTGTTTGCTTATATGCAGAGTATCATGAAAAACGCTGGGCTGGAGGAAGTGCAAGCTGGAATCAAGATTGCCAGGAGAAATGTCAATAACCTCAGATATGTAGATGGCACCACCCTTATGGCAGAAAGTGAAGAAGAACTAAAGAGCCTCTTGATGAAACTGAAAGAGGAAAGTCAAAAAAGTTGGCTTAAAGCTGCTCAACATTCAGAAAACTAAGATCATGGCATCTGGTCCTATCACTTCATGGCAAATAGATGGGGAAAGTGGAAACAGTGGCAGATTTTATTTTGGGGGACTCCAAAATCACTGCAGATAGTGACTGCAGCCATGATATTAAAAGAGTCTTACTCCTTGGAAAGAAAGTTATGACCAACCCAGACAGCGTATTAAAAAGCAGAGACATTACTTTGCCAACAAAGGTCCGTCTAGCCAAGGCTATGGTTTTTCCAGTGGTCATGTATGGATGTGAGAGTTGGATTATAAAGAAAGCTGAATGCTGAAGAGTTGATGCTGTTGACTGTAGTGTTGGAGAGAACTCTTGAGAGTCCCTTGGATTGCAAGGAGATCCAACCAGTCCATCCTAAAGGAAATCAGTCTTGAATATTCATTGGAAGGACTGATGCTAAAGCTGAAACTACAATATTTTGGCCACCTGATGATAAGAACTGATTCAGCATTCCCTGAAGCTGGGAAAGATTGAAGGTGGGAGGAGGGGGGAACAACAGAGGATGAGTTGGTTGGATGACATCACCTATTCAATGGACATGAGTTTGAGTAAACTCCAGGAGTTGGTGCAGTCCATGAGGTCTCAAAGAGTTGGACAAGACTGAGCGACTGAAATGAACTGAACTGAACAGTAGAATGTTTCTACCATCTCTGGATAGTTTGATTGTTAAGATTTTATCTTTTTTATGTCTATCCATCTATGTGTCAATTCATCTGGACATTTTTACATTGAAAAAATAATCTAGATGTTTGTGTGAAAACTATTTTCATTCTAGAAGCAAAACAATCCGAATACATTGGATGTGCATGTATTTTTCATGCTTTCTAAGGAGATACATTATATTTTATAATTCATCAGTTAGGTGTATTTTTTTGTGTAATAAAATCAATTTATTTGCTCTTAAAAGAAACACAATGGATTAGCAAAAATTCTCACTTAATTGGAGGAATAGGGTTGATTTTTTAGTGTTAATCAGAAGGAAATGGATTACATCAAATGGTAAGGTTTTCTGAATTTTTTTAAGATACAAACAGTTTTCTTATTAAAAGGAAGACAGAGACTTCATTTTATGTAACAGATTTGATTGATTTTTAAAAATTAATCTGTCATTTCTTGAAAAAAAACAATAAAATATTACATCATTTCAATTCCATTTATTCTTCCATATTTTTGAGGTGGAATAGTGGGCTTTGCTAGTGACTGTGAGAAGATCAATCAATTCTAAAGGAAATCAACTCTGATAATTCATTGGAAGGACTGATGATGAAGCTGAAGATCCAATATTTTGTAGACCTGATGCGAACAGCTGACGCATCAGAAAAGACCCTGATGCTGGGAAACATTGAAGGCAGGAGGAGAAGCGGACGACATAGGATGAGATGGTTGGATAGCATCACTGGCTCAATGAGCATGAGTCTGGGCAAGCTCTGGCAGATGGTGAAAGGCATAGACTGGCATGCTATAGTCCATGAGGTCACAAAGAGTCAGACACAACTGAACATTTGAACAAGAGAAATTGGTGGCTCAGAAGTCTGAGACTCAGAAGTAAAGATTCTACCTGCAATGCAGAAGTCCCAAATTCAATCTCTAGGTTGGGAAGATCCCTTGGAGAAGAGAGTGGCTCCCCACTCCAGTATTCTTGCCTGGAGAATTTCATGGATATGTCCATGGCATGTTACAGTCCATGGGTTTGCAGAGTTAGACATGACTGAGTGACTAAACACTTACTAACTAAGTAAGTATTTAATTTTGATTTAATAATTATTTTATTACTATTACTTGTGTAGATATAAATGGGAAGACCTATTTATATCACATTCATTGATTTCTTCAGCTCTCTTTGTAATATGCAAACAAATAAACAGACACAAATAAATATATACTTAAAATGTTAGAGTTTGGTCTTAGAATCCAGACAAATTAGAGTTTGAATTTACTTCCAGAAATTACCAGCTACAAGGAAGCAAATTTATGTAATCATTCAGAAACATAAGCTACAGATGAGACAAGGTAGAGGTGACAATACTACCTAACTTAAAATTGTCTCAAATAAATTATTAAAATGTATAAGGTCTGATCTGTAATAGACATGCAATAAATGGTAGGCAATTGTATGTGCTAATATTTCTGGTAAGGCTCAATATCTCTAATGACCAACATATTTTGAAAATTAACCATACTGCTTGTTGACTCAGCAACAGGAACATGATTTCATACTTGCCAAGTAGAATGAATGGATTAAGTGAGCATAAAAGCCATTTTTTAAAAAATCTAAAAACTGTTTCTAAATCCTGAATATTTGAACCAAAACTTTTCTGTATAGTCAGATAAATACTCAAAATAAATTTTTTAATGTTGCAAAGAAGAATCCTGTCATTTCACAGACCTTGTCTGTACTGTTCCCCACTATACTTCATTACCAAGCATAATCTGAAGTAGAGAGGAAAAGCTCAAACATATTTATAGTGTAAATTAATCTCATAGAGGATTTTTATTTAAGGTTTACTCAACCAAGAATATATTATGGTTTTACTTAATATTCAGAGTATGAATCAGAATGAGATTAAAATCCAATCTTTTGTGGGACTCATTCTCCACACCTTCTCCAGCATTTATTGCTTGTAGACTTTTGGATCGCAGCCATTTGACTGGTGTGAAATGGTACCACATTGTGGTCTTGTTTTGCATTTCTGTGATAGTGAGTGATGTTGAGCATCTTTTCATGTGTTTGTTAGCCATCTGTATGTCTTCTTTGGAGAAATGTCTATTTAGTTCTTTGACCCATTTTGTGATTGGGTCGTTTATTTTTCCGGAACTGAGCTGCATGAGTTGCTTGTATATTTTTGAGATTAGTTGTTTGTCAGTCGCTTCATTTGCAACTTTATTTTCTCCCATCCCAAAGGCTGTCACCTTGCTTATAGTTTCCTTTGTTGTGCAGAAGCTTTTAGTGTGGAGATTCCTTAAAAAACTGGAAATAGAACTGCTTTATGACCGAGCAATCCCACTGCTGGGCATACACACCGAGGAAACCAGAATTAAAAGAGACACGTGTACCCCCAATGTTCATCGCAGCACTGTTTATAATAGCCAGGACATGGAAACAACCTAGATGTCCATCAGCAGATGAATGGATAAGAAAGCTGTGGTACATATACACAATGGAGGATTAATCAGCCATTGAAAAGAATACATTTGAATCAGTTCTAATGAGGTGGATGAAACTGGAGCCGATTATACAGAGTGAAGTAAGCCAGAAGGAAAAACACCAATACAGTATACTAACACATATATATGGAATTTAGAAAGATGGTAACGATAACCCTGTATGTGAGACAGCAAAAGAGACACATATGTATAGAACAGTCTTTTGGACTCTGTGGGAGAGGGAGAGGGTGGGATGATTTGGGAAAATGGCATTGAAACATGTATAATATCATGTAAGAAATGAATCACCAGTCTATGTTCGATACAGGATACATCATGCTAGGGGCTGGTGCACTGGGATGACCCAGAGAGATGGTATAGGGAGGGAGGTGGGAGGGAGGCTCAGGATTGGGAACTCATGTACACCCATGGCAGATTCATGTTGATGTATGGCAAAACCAATACAGTATTGTAAAGTAAAATAAAGTAAAAATAAAATAAAATAAAATAAAATTTCCAACTGGCCCAATATCACCTATTAGATAAATTTCTGCAAAGTTAGCCCAGCATTCAAACTTCATCACATTTTCTCTTTTACTAAATTTTTAATCCTTATCCGCTACCATTGTAGCAAATCGACTGTATGCTATTTTATCAGAACAACATTCATTCCCTCTATGACTTTTATCAATATTTCACTTAGTATGAAGAACACCATTCTTAACTTTGCACATATAAAAAATGCTTTCATAATTCACAGTCCAGTTAAAATATTATTAGTTTTGTAAGACTTTCTAAGTTCCTGCTGAAAATTAATCATTTTATTTTCTGTTATTCCATAGTCATATAGTCATTGTATACCTATCTCTAATGTGTTTATTACCACATGTGTTATAAATAATTTTATTTATCATCTTCTTGGGGCCCAACCATGAACTCCTTTAGGATAGGACTTTTGTTGATATGTTCATGCTTTTATGGATTGTACTTAACTGATATTTAATTTTGGTTAATAAGGTCTATTGATTTATTGAATTAGATTTAGAAAGAGTAGATAAGAACAAAAAAGGAGATAATAGTTTAACATTTCATGTTTCTAAGTACTCAACTAAAATCTAGTTGCTTGCAGGATCACGCAAATTCAACCTTTTTCAATTAAAGTGTGAGAGTTTTAGCGGGTAAATAACCCTTCTACCATAATTTCAAGCAACAATCTGATGGGGTTAGAATAAAAACTGGGGCACCTATCACACTTCCTGCTGTTGATGGTAAAGCATTCTTACTTCTGGGTTTCTCAGAATAATGGACCCGCCTTGCCGTCTTTCTCTTTACTGATAAAAAGTATAGCTTTGTTCTGAAGAGTATTCTCAGCAGTTGAATGTCATTAAAATTAAAAATAGCGATGAAAGGAATGAGCAGAAATAAACAATGAACAATTCACACACTAAAAACAGTAACATAAGGTTGAGAATAATGGAAAATGAAAAAAAAAAAAAAATATATATATATATATATATATACATAATGATGACTGGTTGATTGACTGTCGTCGTTTTACTCTCTGGGGTTTTGTCACAACCTTCAGTAGGGAGATAACACTAAACATCTGGTGGATAACCAGCGCAGAACCTCAATGAAGCTGAGCAATTGCTGAGCTTAGGGCTGTGGCTCATTTCCTCACACATACCTTAGAAAACTGAGTGAGCTGAGAACAGTACTATATAAAACAGTTGATTTCCAGGAGAACATTTGAGTTGTAATGTACATAATATCCTCTGTCCTCAAATAATTTGAAAATAAACTGAAAAATGCCACTCTTGTTTATAATATACCAGCTAGCTGATCTTGGACATCATTTAACCTCAGTCAGACTAAGATTTGTTTGTCGTTGTTTAGCCGCTAAGTCATGTCTGACTGTTTTGCAATCACATGGACTATAGCCTACAAGGCTCCTCTGTTCATGGGATTTCCCAGGAAGAATACTGGTGCAGGTTACCATTTCCTTCTCCACAGCTTAAGATTGCTCTCCTGTAAAGTATGGAAAATAATGACATTCAGTATGGTTAGTTTTACACTTGTAACAACAATGATATGGCTGTCTATACTCTGTAGACTGCTATATGAGAGTATAAGTGCAATAAAAGGACAAGCATTGACTTTCTTCTTATAATTATGTAATTAGCCACTGTCTTATTTGAATTTATCTGTTCATTCGTTTATCGGTATTTGAAGTATACTCTCCTATGTTAAATATTTTTTAGATTATTTACTGGACTGAGCCATGTTTCCATCAGCAGCCTCAATTTGACTGCAGGCTTTGATAATTGGTATATCTGATCCCTTCTAGCTGCCATCACTTATCATCAGTTGTGAGCAGGTAAACATTTAAGAACCGGCTCTCCGTCTCTAAGGGGAAACACTGGTTTCTCGCATTTCCCAGTTTCTTTGGTGTGAATGCTCTCACTGTAGCCTTCAAGCTGCCAACATGGGTCATGTTCTGGAAGAGCTGTGCATAATCATCTTTCACCACTCTACAAAGTCAATACAAACTAATTCCTTCTAACAGTCAGTGAAAAAATTGAGAATACTTCATTTCTTTATTAACTTGCTACATATCTTTAAAACAGCAGGTTTTACTAATAAATACTGAAAAAGGCAATGGAAACTAGTGAAAATAATAAATAATTCGGTAGTACCAGTGCCAAGTTCCAAGAAATTTGAAGACCATTGAATCTGGATATTATTTGAACATAAGCCAGGCTGAAGTTTGCTGAAACACATAAGCCAGATTTCCTGCCAAACCACCCCTCCACCCCAACCAGTGAATAAAGACCCTTTGTTTTGCTGCCCTGATTACTATGTATCTCTACCTCTCCTTATTAGAACAACCTTCTCCAAAGAGAAATCTGTTTCCAGGCCAAAAAGAAAACCAACCCTAGTATTGGCATTGAGTCATCTGAGAAGGACAGAGTTCTGTTTGATAGCTCAGTCGTTTTTACTTTGAGATCATCAGGAGACAGAACCTGGAAAGAGGAGCAGCCTTCTCACTGAGGACAGGTCCCACTGTGCTGGAGCAGTGATGGTCTTCATCTCTAGGCCCTTCTGTACTGTATGGCTCATTTTGGTTTCTCCTAGTAAAGCCCCAACAATTAAACCTGCCTCCGAAATGAAGATGAGAAGTTCCTATCCAGACTCCTAATATTTCTACTCCAGAACTTAGGCAACGCCATCTTTGACCTTTGTCAAGGCTTCTTTTTACTATAAACCTTGGAATTCTTTCCTTCATTCCTATTTGATTTCTCTTTGCTCCATTTTCTTTTGAATATTGAAAAAAAATGTTTTTTTTCATGAAATATATACAAAAGCTAATTATTGAGGTTGACTCTAGCCTGGGTATATTCTCCCTAGTGACTTCTTTCTGCGGTCACTCTGCATTATATCATTTTCCCTGGCAGCTGCCATTGCCTTAAATTCTGGAAGATACTGACTCATTTTGAAGCTCCCAGTATGACTGTTTTTCCTTTATACTAGGACAAATACAACCAATATAGCAGGCATCCAGTGAGTATCTAGAACTTTCTTGATCTGACTTTCCTTTTCCAGCTGAGCAACTCCAACTCTCCCACCATGAGCTCCTCTTACAGGCTGTTTAAGCACCACCATGATGATTAAGCATGATTAAAAAAAAAAAAAAAAAAAACTAGGCTACATTTTCCCCCTCAAGAGCAGTTGAAAATGTTCCTTATGCAAATAACATTTTATGCTTAAGAGTAATTGGCAAATGTTTTCCCCAAATGACAATGCTAGTTAAGACTCCAGAGAGTAGAACAGAAGAATGGTATACCTTCTTCTAATCCCCAAACACTAAATGGAAATACGTTTTCCTAAGATTATTCTGCTCTGTAGAAACACTTAAGGCTCACATCACAGAGATCAGCAATTGGAGATGAGTCTTAACCCAGCTCCATCAGGAACACAAGAGACTGCATCCTCTTTTATCGTTCTGAAATGAAACTAATAATCTTGGTGTAAGATGCTAAAAAGTGTAACATGTAATTTTCATAGAAAAGTATCAAGTATCCTATTGAATTTACTCATCTCCTGTTGAGAGATATGAAAGAAGATTGCCTTTCATTAGAACGACAAAGAATAAACATAACAGTTACAGCTGCCAACTTTTAACTCCTATGTGTCTTCTTCTTACCATAGTTAAGATAGAAAGATTTTATATCATTTTTCATTCCAAATTATGCTCCTATGATTTTGCGTTAATCATTCAATACTTAATCGTTTCTAACATACTTAAGTTCTGAGACTTTGCAGCTTTATTATCACATATGTTTTCTTATTGGATTCTTGCAATAAACCCTGTGGAGAAATTTGGGCAGGCACTAATATGATCACTGTTTAACACAAGAAGGATCCTAGGTTCAAGTTTCACCAATGGTAAATGTAAATTTTAAGTTTCTTTCTACATGTTCAAGCTTTAACTTTATTAGGAGCTTACTTCTCTTTCTTACTTTTTTATTTTTATTTTTTTCTTTATTTTGCTTTACAATACTGTATTGGTTTTGCCATACATTGACATGAATCAGCCATGGGTGTATATGAGTTCCCAATTCTAAACCCCTCTTCCACCTCCCACCCCATATCATCTCTCTGGATCATCCCTGTGCACCAGCCCCAAGCATCCTGTATCCTGTATCGAACATAGACTGATGATTTGTTTCTTAGCTGATATTATGCACGTTTCAATGCCATTCTCCCAAATCATCCCACCCTCTCCCTCTCCCACAGAGTCTAAAAGTCTGTTCTTTACATCTGTGTCTCTTTTGCTGTCTCACATAGAGGGTTATCATTACCATCTTTGTAAATTCCATATATATGTGTTAGCATACTGTATTGGTGTTTTTCTTTCTGGCTTACTTCACTCTGTATAATCGGCTCCAGTTTCATCCACCTCATTAGAACTGATTCAAATGAATTCTTTTTAATGGTTGAGTAACACTCCATTGTGTATATGTACCAAAGCTTTCTTATTCATTCATCTGCTGATGGACATCTAGGTTGTTTCCATGTCCTGGCTATTATAAACAGTGCTGCAATGAACATTGGGGTACACGTGTCTCTTTCAATTGTTTTCCTCTGTGTGTATGCCCAGCAGTGGGGTTGCTGGGTCATAAGGCAGTTCTATTTCCAGTTTTTTAAGGAATCTCCACGCTGTTCTCCATAGTGGCTGTACTAGTTTGCATTCCCACCAACAGTGTAACACTCACCTAGAGCCAGACATCCTGAAATTCAAAGCCAAGTGTGGGCCTTAGGAAGCATCAATATAAACAAAGCTAGTAGAGGTGATGGAATTCCAATTGAACTACTTCAAATCTTAAAAGAAGATGCTGTGAAAGTGTTGCACTCAATATGCCAGCAAATTTGGAAAACTCAGAAGTGACCACAGGCCTGGAAAAGGCCAGATTTAATTTTAATCCCAAAGAAAGGGAATGCCAATGAATGCTCAAACTACCACACAATTGCTCTCATATCACATGCCAGCAAATTAATGTTCAAAATTTTCCAAGCCAGGCTTCAACAGTACATGAAACATGAACTTCTGGATGTTCAAGCTGGATTTAGAAAAAGCAGAGGAACCAGAGATCAAATTGCCAACATTCATGATCATCAAAAAAGCAAAAGAGTTCCAGAAAAACTTCTACTTTTCCTTTATTGACTATACCAAAGCATTTGACTTTGTGGGTCACAGCAAACAGTGGAAAATTCTTGAAGCAATAAGAATACCAGACCTCCTGACCTGCCTCCGGAGAACACTGTGTGCAGGTCAGGAAGCAACAGTTAGAACTGGACATGGAACAACAGACTGGTTCCAAATCAGGAAATGAGTACATCAAGGCTGTGTATGGTCAACCTTCTTCTTTAATTTATATGCAGAGTATATCATGAGGAATGCTGGTCTGGATGAAGAACAAGCTGGAATCAAGACTGTCAAAAGAAACATCAGTAACCTCAGATATGCAGATGACACCACACCTATGGCAGAAAGAGAAGGAGAACTAAAGAGCCTCTTGATGAAAGTGAAAGAAGAGAATAAAAAAGTTAGCTTAAAACTCAACATTTAGAAAACTAAGATCATGGCACCTGGTCCCATCACTCCATGGCAAATAGGATGGGGAAACAGTTGAAACAATGACAGACTTTTTTTTTTTGAGCTCCAAAATCACTGCAGATGGTGAATGCAGCTATGAAATGAAAAGGCACTTGCTCCTTGGAAGGAAAGTTATGACCAACCTAGACAGCATATTAAAAAGTAGAGACATTCCTTTGCCAACAAATGTCTGTCTAGTCAAATGTATGTTTTTTCCAGTAATCATGTATGGATGTGAGAGTTGGGCTATAAAGAAAGCTGAATGTCAAAGAATTGATGCTTTTGAACTGTGGTGTTGGAAAAGACTCTTGAGAGTCCTTTGGACAGCAAGGAGCTCCAACCAGTCCATCCTAAATGATATCAATTTTGAATATTCATTGGAGGGATTGATGCTGAAGCTGAAACTCCAATACTTTGGCCACCTGTTGCGAAGAGCTGACTCATTTGAAAAGACCCTGATGCTGGGAAAGATTGAAGTCGGGAGTAAAGGGGATGACAGGAGATGACAGAGGATGAGATGTTTGGATGCCATCACTAACTCAATGGGCATAAGTTTAAGTAAACCGGTAGATAGTGATGGGCAGGGAGGCATGGCATGCTGTAATCCTTGAGGTCGCTAAGAGTCGGACATGACTGAGCGACTGAACTGAACTGAACGATAAAACTTAAGGTTATAGAGAACAAGGAAGAGGGGATTCTAAATGGAGCACGGCTATTGAAGTGAGAATGCAGGAATATTTGAAATACAGTACACATTAATTTGTGTGCTTATGGTGAATGGAACATACAAATAATACGGTGGATAGAAGACAAAGAACATTTTCCTTCCAACTTACTCACATACTGTTGCAGGGTTATGCTGTGCTAAGTTGCTTCAGTAGTGTCCAACTCTTTGCGACCCTATGAACTGTAGCTGGCCAGGCTCTTCTGTCCATGGGGATTCTCCAGGCAAGACTTCTAAAGCACGTTGGTATGTCTTCCTCCAGGGTATCTTCACAACCCAGGGATTGAACTCACATCTCTTATGTCTCCTGCATTGGTAGGTGGGTTATTTATCACTGGCATGACCTCAGAAGCCTATATTATTGCCAGTCTACCTCTGATGTGTTTTTGATGAGATTTTCACAACCCATGATAAAAACACAGGCACCTAGATCCTTCCAGTTTGCTTGATTTAGATCAGGATCTTGAGTAGTTTCATAAATACAAACCTAATTTATTTTATTTTCAGTGATTCAATCTTACTGAGTGTCTTTTGCAAATTAATTGAGTACATTTCAATTCCATCTATTCTCAAACTAAAGATGTTACAAATTAACCAAGTAACTTTCCATTGTTCAAGTCTTACACTAATGACATTGCAAATCAACTAAGTACCTTTTATTTTGTTAAGTACCTTTTATTCTTATCTCCAGTGGCCTTGGCCTGCAGCTACGCTTAGGTTTCTGGCTAAAGGATGAGGCTAGGTCACAGCAGTGACATGTGAGGTGAGAGAACAGAATCCTAAACACAGTGGTCAGTGACCAAGCCCCTGGCTTCCTTGACCTTGCAGAAAAGAATTCCCACAAAGATGAAAAGTAATGAAGCAAGTAAAGTGTTTATTTGGAGGAAAAGAGTATAGTACAGGAGATGGACACATGGTCAGGCTCAGAGAATCCTTGATTTGTGTGCTTGTGACAGTTTGAATTACTTTTCCAGGGCATTTTTTTCTGGGTTTCCTTTGATCAGTCATTTTGATTTGCCTGGTTCTGTGTTCATATTTGTTTCATCTCAGGAACCTCCCATGTATGCATGCTTATATCTTAGCCAAGATGGATTCTAGTTACATGGCTTATGGGTAGTTGATATCACTAACTAAGAGGTGACGGATGGCTCCCTCCCTTTATGACCTCCAAATAGACTTTTTGTGCATTTGTAGTTAAGGATGTGCCCTTAACTTTGAGAATGGGGAATAATTGGACTTTAATTTGGGCAGAGCATCGCCTCCTCCATTATCCTGCTTTGATGGAGGTTTCGCTATCATGGAGTTTCTGTCCACAGTGCAAAAACTGTTCAGCCTGGGTCCCATCTATGTCCTGCCTCATTTCCCTCTACTCTTTTTATTACTAAACACTTTATTTTGTATTGGGATATAGCTGATTAACAATTGTGTGATAGTTACAGGTGAACAGGGAAGAGATTCAGCACTGTCCCCCAAACTCCCCTGCCACTCAGGCTGCCACGTAACATTGAACAGAATCCCATGTGCTATGTAGTAGGTCCTTGTAGATTATTCATTATAAATATCATAGTGTGTACATGTCTATGTCAAGCTCTCAAATTATCTCTTCCCCATTTTCTTCTCCCTGGCAACCATACATTTATTTTCTAAGTCTGTGAGTCTATTTCTATTTAGTAAGTAAATTCACTTATAGCATTTATTTTACATTCCGTTTATGAGATGTCATATCATATTTCTCATCTGTCTAACTTACTTCACTCAGTGCAGCAATCTCAAGGTCCATCCATGTTGCTACAAATGGCAATATTTGATTCTTTTTAAAGGCTGATTAATATCCCATTGTATACATGTACCACATCTTTATCCATTCCTCTGTTGATGAACATTAAGGTTCCTTCCACATCTTGACTATTACAAACAGCACTGCAGTGAACACACAGTTCAGTTGCTCAGTTGTGTCCAACTCTTTGACACCCCATGAACCACAGCACACCAGGTCTCCCTATCCATCACCAACTCCCAGAGTTCAACCAACCCATGTCCATTGAGTCCGTAATGTCATCCAACCATCTCATCCTCTGTCATCCCCTTCTCCTCCTGCCCTCAATCTTTTCCAGCATCAGGATCTTTTCAAATGACTCAGCTCTTCACATCAGGTGGCCAAAGTATTGGAGTTTCAGCTTCAACATCAGTCTTTCCAATGAACACCCAGGACTGATCTCCTTTAGGATGGACTGGTTGGATCCCCTTGCAGTCCAAGGGACCCTCAAGAGTCTTCTCCAACACCATAGTTCAAAAGCATCAATTCTTCAGTGCTCAGCTTTTCTTATAGTCCAAGTCTCACATCCATACATGACCACTGGAAAAGCCATAGCCTTGACTAGACCCACCTTTGTTGGCAAAGTAATGCCTCTGCTTTTTAATATGCTGTCTAGGTTGGTCATAACATTCCTTCCAAGGAGTAAGTGTCTTTTAATTTCATGGCTGCAGTCACCATCTGCAGTGATTTTGGAGCCCCCAAAAATAGTCAGCCACTGTTTCCACTGTTTGACTATCTGTTTGCCATGAAGAGATGGGGCCAGATGCCATGATCTTAGTTTTCTGAATGTTGAGCTTTAAGCCAAATTTTTCACACTCCTCTTTCACTTTCATCAAGAGGCTCTTTAGTTCTTCACTTTCTGCCATAAGGGTGGTGTCATCTTCATATCTGAGGTTATTGATATTTCTCCTGGCAATCTTGATTCCAGCTTGTGCTTCCTCCAGCCCAACGTTTCTCATCATGTACTCTAGGGTGTATGTATACTTTTCTCCAGATATATGCCCAGGAATGTGATTGAAGTGTCATATGATAGCTATATTTTTAGTTTGTTTTTAACTTAAAAGAATCTCTATACTGTTCTCCACAGTCTCAAAAATTTTATGGGAGCACAAAAGACCCCAAATAGCCAAAGCAGTCTTGAGAAGGAGAAACAGAGCTAGGAGAATCAAGTTCCCTGACTTCAGACTATACTACAAAGCTACAGTCATCAAAATAGTATTCTACTGGCACAAAATTAGAAATATAGTTTAATGGAACAGGATAAAAGATCCAGAAACAAACCCATGCATCAATGGTCAATTAATCTGTGACAAAGGAGGCAAGATTACAGAATACTGGAAAGACAGTTGCTTCAACAAATGGTGCTGGGAAAATTGGACAGCTACATGTAAAAAAGTGAAATTGGATGATTTTTAACACCATACACAAAAACAAGCTCAAATGGATTAAAGACCTACATGTGAGGCTGGACACTATAAATCTCCTGTGTGCTCTGTTGCTCAGTCATGTCTAACTCTTTTCAACCCCATGGACTGTAGCCCATCAGGCTCCTCTGTTCATGGAATTTCCCAGACAAGAATATTAGAGTGAGTTGCCATTTCCTTCTCGAGGGTATCTGCCCAACCTAGGGATAACCATGTCTCATCTATCTCCTACATTGGCAGGAGTGTTCTTTAACACTGAGCCAGGGTTATGAGCTAAAAGAAATTATTTTCCTACCTAATTGGCTGAAGCTAGCTGACAAAGTGTGCCCAGACTAGTTTGGAGATGAGAAGAAGTGTTAGTTGCTCAGTAGTGTCTGACTCTGCGACCCCATGGACAGTAGCCCACCAGGCTTTTCTGCCCATAGAATTTTCCAGGCAAGAATACTGGAGTGGATTGCTATTTCTCACTCCAGGGGATCTTCTTGACTCAGGGATTGAACCCAGGTCTCTTGCATTGCAGCCAGATTTTTTACCATCTGAGCCACCAGAGAAGCCCAAAGTGAAAGTGTTAGTTAGTCCTGTCTGACTGTTTGCCACCAAAAGGACTGTAACCCATCAGGCTCCTCTGTCCATGGCATTCTCCAGGCAAGGATACTAGAGTGGGTAGCTGTTCCTTTCTCCAGGGATATTCCTGACCCAGGGATCGAACCCAGGTCTTTCACATTGCAGACAGATTCTCTATGTGTCTGGGCCACAAGGAAAGCCCCAGAGTGAAACATAAGCAGAACACTCTTTGATATGAATTGTAGCAATATGTTTTCTGATCTGTCTACAAAAAACAACAGAAGTAAAATTAAAAAAATAAACAAATGAGACCTACTTAAACTCAAAAGCTGTTGTATAGCAAAGAAAGAAAAAAAAAATGAAAAGACAACCCACAGATTGGAAAAAAATATTTGCAAATGATGCAACCAATAAGGGATTAGTCTCCAAAAATAAACAGTTTATGAAGCTTAGCAGCATCAAAACATACAACCTAATCAAAATGGGCAGAAGACCTAAAATAAATATTTCTCCAAAGAAGACATACATATGGCCAATAGGCACACTAAAAGATATTCAAAATTGCTAATAATTAGAGAAATGAAGATCAAACCTACAATGAAATATCATGTCACACCGGCCAGAATGGCTGTTATTAAAAAATTCACACACACAAAAAAAGTGTTAGAGAGGGTGTGGAGATAAGGGAATCCTTCTACACTGTTGGTGGAAATGTAAGTTCCACTTATTCTTAAAGATAAAGAGAGATTACAGTCAGAGGCTATTTAAATGGCCTATTATTCCTAAAAGTGCTCGATGAGTTCAAGTGACTATTGCCAACATATGCCATTTGTATTTACATTTACTTTACATAACTGGATTTGACTGTATTTAATTTTTTTTTCTTAAGTAAAGTATGTCCCTCAATACCCCCTTCAAATATATTTCAGATCATGTTACAAAATCAAACCCAGATGCCCAAGAGAATGAAGCTTAGCTAGAAAATGTACAGGGTATGTCTGTTCCCTGGCAGAATGTACCTATGAAGAGACATGCATTCCTCCCTGAAATTCTACTACCATAATTATCAAGAAGAAGCTAATTGCTTCAAAGTTTTCACATTTTTAAATGAATATAGTTATGTTCGTAGTTTGTTTTATTTTCTCAGTCCTCCAAATGACATATTCAGAAAATAATAGCAGAAGTTATACTGTGTATAAAATAAGTCTATTTTTAAACCTGTATGCAGGTCAAGAAACAACAATTAGAATGGGACATGGAACAATGGATGGGTTTCAAACTGGGAAAGAAGTACATCAAAACTGTATACTGTCACCCTGCTTATTTAACTTATATACAGAGCACATCATGAGAAATGAT
The DNA here is from genome assembly GCF_001704415.2 of Capra hircus. Taxonomy (NCBI): domain Eukaryota; kingdom Metazoa; phylum Chordata; class Mammalia; order Artiodactyla; family Bovidae; genus Capra; species Capra hircus. The sequence continues at coordinate 15,410,375 of NC_030831.1, read as the reverse complement.
GGACTGGATTAAGCGCAAGCTGGAATTAAAATTACCTGGAGAAATATCAATAACCTCAGATATGAAGATGATACCACCCTTATGGCAGAAAGTGAAGAGGAACTAAAGAGCCTCTTGATGAAGGTGAAAGAGGAGAGTAAAAAAAAAAAAAAAACTGTCTTAAAATTTAACATTCAAAAAATGAAGATCATGGCATCTGGTCCCATCACTTCATGGCAAATAGGTGGGAAAACAGTGGCAGACATTATTTTCTTGGGCTCCAAATCACTGCAGATGTTCAACCTAGACAACATATTAAAAAGCAGAGACATTACTTTGCTAACAAAGGTCCATATAGTCAAAGTTATGGCTTTTCCGGTAGTCAGGTGTGGCTGTGAGAGTCAGATCTTAAAGAAGGCTGAGTCCCGAAGAATTTATGCTTTTGAATTGTGGCTTTGGAGAAGATTCTTGAGAGTCCTTGGACTGCAAGGAGATCAAACTAGCCAATTCTAAAGGAAATCAACCGTGAGTATTTATTGGATGGACCAATACTGCAACTGAAGCTTCAATACTTTGGCCACCTGATGGGGAGAGCCAGCTAATTAGAAAAGACCCTAATTCAGGGAAAGACTGAAGGCAGGAGGAGAAGGGGATGACAGAGGATGAGATGGTTGGATGGCATTGCCAACTTGATGGACTTGTGTTTGAGCAAGCTCTGGGAGTTAGTGATGGACAGGGAAGTCTGGTGTGCTGCAGTCCATGCTATCACAAGGATTTGGACATGACTGAGTGACTGAACTCTAACAATTCTTTAAGCTACCAGTATGGTACATTTTATATTATTTTGGGGTACAAACCCAATTCACTTTCAGTTTCCATGAATTTTAAAAGCCTCCAGCTTGTTTACTTGTTGCAGTTATATAATTTCTACTCCTAGATAATTTTTTATCATCTGTCTAAGAAATGGTATTCTTCAAAATAAGGGTCTTCTCCTCTATCTAAAACCAAATGCATTTTGACCCCAATATTGCTTAAAATGCCATTCCTTCTCTAACATTCTTTCCATCCCTTTCTTTTAGTAAGTGCTATCCATTCTCAATTCAGAGGTTTTTCTAGTCTGTTGCATCCAATACTGATTGAATATCTTGTTTATATATATTCAGATATTCAGAGATATATGAGACCAATTTAATGTAGTGGTTTCAACTTTGCCATAGTAATGCCTTTTATTTAAATTAATGTTATAAAACTTCTGAATCATCTTTTATCTATTGTATCTCGTATTCATAGGCAACTGTCATGTAATCTGCACTGATACCAGTCCCTGACTTATTTCCCTGACTTATTTCCTTATTTCTATAGTACTTTCTAAACTACATGTTTGTGTTGTCTATGTGGAGATCTTTCCATTTTTATGGCTTTCTGTCTAGTACTATCTGCTTATTATACAGGAGACAAGATTTTTTTTTTCTGTCCTCTACATCAAAAGTGTGTACAGATAATTTAATATCATGCCAATACTTGTTTTATTAATGAATCTTAAATTTGGATAGGGAGAGCTTATTGAGCTGGCACATCTCCAATTCACATGACATCAGTTGAGCAGTTTGGCTGAGGCTGAAGTATCCATTTCCAAATAAAATATAATGCACATGCCTAGAGAGTTAGTGTTGGCTGTCAGCTGAGATCTTGTCTGGTGGTCTTTGTTCTTTTAAAAATGAGCTTCTCCCAAGAACCATAGGAGCCTCCATGCAAACATAGCAATTGTTCTCAAAGTCTCAAGATTTAAAAGTTATTTGAACTTGACTCTACATGAAGAGCATATTGAGAGAAATAACTACAGTAGATTCTTCCATTGAGAAAAGAAAGAATTAAGAATACATAAAAGTCATTGGCTCATAGCATTTCTGAAACGTATCTAGGCACATGCTGTCAGTTCATTGATTATTTCTTAGTCTTGTTCCCTAGAAGTTATTTAGGGAATGACTTTGGCTCTTCACTCTGAATCATCCCTTCCTTTCCAGCAGGAATACTCCATTTTTACAGCTAAATGGTTTTCTTAAGCTTCTTTTGGTGTAGTTAATTAGGTACTTAGAAGATTTTTTTTGTCTTATTTGTATACTTTTCTGTTTCTGTAAGCTAGTTACTTTTTTTTTTTCCTTTTTAAATTAGGAAAGTGTCTATGAATCAAATAAAAGCTGTTCAATGCCAATCTTATCAAGATGGGTTATATTGGGCCCAAATGAGACTAATGTAGAAAAATACCTTTAATATTCTTAGAAACCCTATTGCTTAATTACAAACCATGCTCTTAAGAATATTAAGCATGCCCTAAAATCTTTTCAGGCCTAAACCAATAAGGTTTTACAGTCAAGTCATGGAAACTTTTGCTATTAAGTCATTCTATTCTTCTAGTCCACCATATTTGCTGCTTGTCTAAAGCCATTTCTTACTTTGAAAAACTATTTTTTCTGGTAGAGATCAGAAATGAGAAGCATTCCTATTTCCAACACTCAAACTCTTTTTTTTTTAAATTTCCTTTAAATTCTGCTCAATTACTCAATGGGGTCTTTAATTATTTTCTTATATTTTGTCTTGCTGCTGCTGCTGCTGCTGCTAAGTCACGTCAGTCGCGTCTGACTCTGTGCGACCCCATAGATTGCAGCCCACCAGGCTCCGCCATCCCTGGGATTCTCCAGGCAAGAACACTGGAGTGGGTTGCCATTTCCTACTCCAGTGCATGAAAGTGAAAAGTGAAAGTGAAGTCTTTCACTCATGTCCGACTGTTTGCAACCCCATAGACTGCAGCCTACAGCCTCCTCTGTCCATGAGGTTTTTCAGGCAAGAATACTGGAGTGGGGTGCCATTGCCTTAGGCAGCTAGAAAAAAATCGGTTGACAATTTCTATGGCTAGTGACGAAAATATACACAGTGAAATCTATCCATGACTTCTTCAGGTCTATTTCCTATGTTGCCATAGGCAATTGTGATGAGAATTTTTAAGTTCAGTTCAGTTCAGTCGATTAGTCGTGTCCGGCTCTTTGCAACCCCATGAATTGCAGCACGCCAGGCCTCCCTGTCCATCACCATCTCCCGGAGTTCACTCAGACTCACGTCCATCGAGTCGGTGATTCCATCCAGTCGTCTCATCCTCTGTTGTCCCCTTCTCCTCCTGCCCCAACCCCTCCCAGCATCAGAGTCTTTTCCAATGAGTCAACTCTTTGCATGAGGTGGCCAAAGTACTGGAGTTTCAGCTTTAGCACATTCCTGCCAAAGGACACCCAGGACTGATCTCCTTTAGAATTAACTGGTTGGAACTTCTCGCAGTCCAAGGGACCCTCAAGAGTCTTCTCCAACACCACAGTTCGAAAGCATCAATTCTTTGGTGCTCAGCCTTCTTAACAGTCCAACTCTCAAATCCATACACGACCACATGTGTCAAAACCATAGCCTTGACTAGACAGACCTTTGTTGGCAAAGTAATGTCTCTGCTTTTGAATGTGCTATCTAGGTTGGTCATAAGTTTCCTTCCAAGCATTAAGCATCTTTTAGTTTCATGGCTTCAGTCACCATCTGCAGTGATTTTTGAGCCCAAAAAAATACAGTCTGACACTGTTTCCACTGTTTCCCCATCTATTTCCCATGAAGTGATGGGACCACATGCCATGATCTTCGTTTTCTGAATGTTGAGCTTTAAGCCAACTTTTTCACACTCCTGTTTCACTTTCATCAAGAGGCTTTTTAGTTCCTCTTCACTTTCTGCCATAAGGGTGGTGTCATTTGCATATCTGAGGTTATTGATATTTCTCCCGGCAATCTTGATTCTAGCTTGTGCTTCTTCCAGCCCAGCATTTCTCATGATGTGCTCTGTATATAAGTTAAATAAGCAGGGTGACAACATGCAGCCTTGATGTACTCCTTTTCCTATTTGGAACCAGTCTGTTGTTCCATGTCCAGTTCTAACTGTTGTTTCCTGACCTGAATATAGGTTTCTCAAGAGGCAGGTCAGGTAGTCTGGTATTCCCATCTCTTTCAGAATTTTCCAGTTTATTGTGATCCACACAGTCAAAGGCTTTGGCATAGTCAATAAAGCAGAAATAGATGATTTTCCTGAACTCTTTTGCTTTTTCGATTATCCAGTGGATGTTGGCAATTTGATCTGTGGTTCCTCTGCCTTTTATAACACCAGCTTGAACATCTGGAAGTTCACAGTTCATGAACCTTTGACCACTTCCTAAATGGGGACCTCTTTTATCGAGCCTTCACTCCACATTTTAGATTTCTGTACAGTGGCACTCCATTTCCAGAAACCAACTTTATTTGTCTATTGCTGAAAATTTTGTCTGTCATATTTTGATAACCTCAAAACATGATGTCTTCAAACTATGGTTTTACCTCATCTAATTGTTCTATGCCTCAGAAATTTGTACAGGGTTTAGGCAATATTAAACTAACAGTCAGGCTTGGCACCAGAGTGGGGTTGGCTGGAAATGGGCTCATATGAGTCTCTCTCCTTCTTCATGAAGTTTCAGGGTTTTTCTCAGTGTTGTTTTCAACTGAGTATTTGGATTTCTTACTTGGTAACACAGGACTCTAAGATACAGAAACAGGAAGTAGAAGCTACCTGTTACTTAAAGACTGGATCCAGAAATTGGCACAGCATCACTTTTCTGTATTCTCTTGATGAAACAATCACAGAAACTGCCCAGATTCAAAACTGTATTTTTCAATGGGAGCATTATCAAGTGATGCATGGCTGTCATTAATCTGGGCTTCCTAAGTGGTAGAGTGGTATATAATTTGCCTGCCAATGCAGGAGAAGAGGGTTTGATCCCTGAATCAGGAAGATGCCCTAGAAGAGGGCATGGCAACCCACTCCAGTATCCTTACCTGGAAAATCCCCTGATGACCTACGGTGCATAGGGTCGCAAAGAGACAGACACAACTGAGCAACTGAACAGACATGCATTTTAATCTATAATAGGGAATGTTCAAATAACAATATGATTTCTAGCACAAACTTTTCAAATTGGATTGGTTTAACTTGTATAGTCAAAAGCCTATAAATAAAGATGATGGGTTTGGGTTATACATTTGCATATTGTTTATTGTAGAAGACTTGAAACATATTTTGACCCTTTGTTTTCTGTTTTTGAAAAGATTGATATGGTTTTGAGGAAAAAAAAAAAAACAACATAACTCCTAGGTAGCACACTTCGAAATTTCTGTTTTATTTGATTCTTGAATATTTACCAAGTAATTTATCCTTAATATACCTTCTATTCTTTGTCTTTTTCTCTTTGTGTCTGTCCATTAATTAAAGGAAAACTTTTCCCAAAGTAAGAAATTACTCTGAAGGTCCATGTTCATTTTGTCTGATTGTTTCATTTTTTATACTTTCACCTCCTATAAGTTTTTGCTAAAGCTGATGAACTTCATATGCTATTTTTGCTGCAAGCTAAGAGATCTTTCTGTCTCTTCCTAAAACTTTTGATCTGCTATATCTTGCCATGAAACAGTCAAGCCTGCTGTTTTTATATCTTAATTGCTTTCTTAATTTATACATATTTATTCCTTAAAAGATGGCACAATAAAATTTTCAATTTCCTCAACTCTTTACAGATTTTACAATATTTGCATTTGCAGTATGCTAAAAAAGAATATATTTTCATTTATAATGTCTTCTAATAAGGAACCATTACTGGTTCCTCTGTTTCTTCTGATATTTGAGCCTGATAACTATGTAGCCAAGAAAAAAATATATATGGATATTATAATAGAGGATCATATGTTTAACCTTGTAAAAGAATAATTTGCCTGACCAAAACTTTATTTTCAGATATTATTGATTTATTTTTTGTCTTGAACCTTAGTTTATCAAATCTAGAAATTGTATAAGATTCTTGACCCACTGCAATCCAGAAATATACTCAGACTGAGCAAAATACTTCAAAAGGAAGTAAGAATTTGACCTCTTCTGAACTCTGTCCTATTTGAGGAATAAAGGCAAAGAACAGTCACAAAAATGTAGAAACACTGACAGAAGACCTGCGAAGTAACTCTCAACTCAAAAAAATTCACTATTGACATGGAAAGTCTCTTTTTGTTAATTTTTTCAAGTCTTCTATGGATTATTCCATTGTAAACTCGCATAACATTGTCAAGGACCAGAATAAACAGTTTTATGATTATTTCAGGCTATGAGATTAGGACTAGAGGAAGGAAATAAAAGGCTAAACTGACCCTAAAAAATAGATGTCATAATTCCTGTTAAGGATTGTTCTCATTGGAAAAGAAAGGTCACTATTCCACTGGACCATTTTATGTTATCTCTTTCCTCTGACAACACACACACACACACACACACACACACACACACACTTGAGTTGCTTAATGTAAAGAATAAATAGTGTTTCTTTCACTGTCATCAACACTAGACATTCAGTAATATATATTAAGTACACATTGTTGAAAACTCAGAATATAGTGGTGTCAGGATACAAATTAAGACACAATAGTTGAGCATTTGCTGAGTGCTTTAACCTTCTATTAGACATGTTTCCTTATTAGTGTGGGAATATTGGGCAGTTTACCAAATAAATAATAGAGATTATACATGACAAAATCTATAGTAATTCAAAAAAAAAGATCACCTTGATGAGTACCTACTCATAAAATATAGATTTTATAAGAAGAAAACTAGAAACATGTTCTTTTCACAAAATACTGAACTGAAGGAAATACTTAGTTTAACCCCCAAACAACCAGATATGTGTATGCATTATTTTCTGAAGAAAGACTAAGGCCAAGAGAGATATTCTTTACATTATACCACCCAATTTTTCCTTCTTCTACAACCTAAGGCACTGTTCTCTCCCAGGTGAGTTATTAAGACAATGGTCTTTGGAAGAAGACTATGTGATGCCTGGGTAACTATCCTTGTCTAGAAATGGGAGACTGGGTGAAGTAACAAATTCAAACTCGACAGTTCTGAGTTGTACTCTCATTTTTATCTGTGCACATTATTTTTCTGCACGATCATCCTTCTTCTTTTTTTAATCATATAGTGTACTCAAATTGGCTCATTTTTTACAACTGCCTTTGTTTCTAGAGCAAGAAAATTTTAATATACTACAATAGAACAAATTATGACCCACAAGTGAAACCTGATCATTTTTAAACAACCCACATGTAAATATTTTCTTTTTTTTGTATATTTCAGATGATTGAAAAAGCAAACAAAAAATAGTATTTCATGATACTTGAGAATTTGTGAAGTTCAAATTTTATTGCCTACATATAAAGGGTTTGCCTGTAGCAAGACCATGCTCATTTGTTTACCTGTGGTCAATGGTTACCTTTGTTTTACTACAGTGGAGTGGAGTAGTTGAAACTAAAGCATACAGTCCACAAAGCCATATTTCTATATTTAATATTTGACCCATTACAGGAAAGTTTGCTGACCATTGTAATACATGTTCAAATAATTCTTTCAGAATTAAAAATTATCTTAAACAAATGTGCATTGTAAACCTGGGTAGTGGAAGGCTTTGCTGAATTCTTCACTGAACTTGGGTGGAGGGTGCTGTCAGGCATGGAACTAACCCTTGTACTTTGTGAACACAACATCCACTGATCGTGACTTTGCAATCAATATATTTGCCAATCACATGGAAATGGTGAAAAGATAGTTTAAAATATAGAGTAGATTTCTGTCAAAGTTTCCATTTGATTCTGTATACACTGACCAAATGGAAGGAATCAATGAGACATAAATTCAGGGACAGGAGATATTTATTGCCAATAGGTTTGCAGAAAATTTCCTAGAAACATTGATTACAATGGAAAACAATAATACTTTTTAAAAAAAACAGTTCTTTAACTGCTGATTTCAAGACATTGTTTTATGATCTACAAGACTTGACAATTTATGCAATAAAATATTTAGCCTTTCAAAATAAAAATAAATAAATAAATAAATAGAAAGCTTTAAAACTCCCCTCTTTTGAGTAGCATATTTTAGCCACTGGCATAAATAGAATGTCTTCCTTTTAGTTCATTTCCATAAGTAGGTTGTTTCCTGAAAGTTTTCCTGATTTATCAATCCTTGATCTTTAAAACTTATCTCATTTCCAACAGTATTAAACTTCTAATCTTTGCTTCCTGAAAGAATTTTTCTATTGGCAAAGATATTCATGGGATATCCAGATGGCAAATAGCCACCAAATTCACTTTGGAATTTTCAGCTCACACTGTGTCAAACCATTTTAAAAGGGCAAGTTACCAAACACCTTGGAAAGTAGGATCCAGATAATATCAAGGTGACATTTTTAGTACAAAGAAAGTAGTGCAGTGAGTTTGCATATTAAAACCACTTATGAAAGGATGTTGTGATGTACTTCCAGCCTCTGAACAAAATCAAGAAAAACAAATGAGAGCAATTGCTTCCCAGGTGGTGCAGTGGTAAAGAATCCATCTGTGAATATAGAGGACACAAGAGACAAGGGTTTGATCCCCTGGGTTAAGAAGATCACCTGGAGAAGGAAATAGCAATCCACTCCAATTTTCTTGCCTGGAACAGTCCATGGACAGAGAAGTCTGGTGGGATAGAGTCCATGAGGTCACAAAGAGTTGGACACATGAGTGTCTGAGCACGAGCACAAGCGAGTCAGCCCAACTATTCTAAGCTAAATCAAATCACCACAATGTATCATCATGATGTAAAGATATTGTAGAATAATACAAATAATTTCACCATATTTTCATCTTATTAATTTCAAGCTAGGTGAGTTACCTCTCAGTTATTCACTTCTTCCATCATCCATGCATTGTCTACTGTTGTTTCTTGTGCCTGGAATTATTCTCAATTTTTCCTTTCTTATAATAGTTAGCAAAATGACTCTCAGACATTTGGGAACAGATAAGGATCATGGGGTTGCTAAGAGTCGGACATGACTGAGCGACTTCACTTTCACTTTGCACTTTCATGCATTGGAGAAGGAAATGGCGGCCCACTCCAGTGTTCTTGCCTGGAGAATCCTGAGGACGGGGGAGCCTGGCAGGCTGCCATCTCTGGGGTCGCACAGAGTCGGACATGACTGAAGCGACTTAGCAGCAGCAGCAACAAGGATTAGAAAAACCAATACCAAATGGTAAACCAAATCAGTGAATTTTTAGTTCAGGTACAAAAAGCAATGACTATAATCTTGAGTAAAAAGTTTATAATAATATAAAAAGACACAAGACAAATTTAGACATGAGAAGGAATTGGAGAAGCTCACAGACTCATTTCAGAAACATAACCAAAAAAGTCATAGGGAAAGCTACAGCAGTGTAAAAAGTTCTTGAAGTTCCCACATAAAGTGTAGACTATCCATCTACATGTGGAATCTAAACTAAGACACTGATGAATTTACCCACAAAACAGAGTCACAGACATAGAGAATAGACTTCTGGTTGCCAAGGGGTAAAGTGGAGCAGGGATGGATTGGGAGGATTAGCAGACACAAACAAGTATGTATAGAATGGAACATCACTCATCATTAGAGAAATGCAAATCAAAACCACAATGAGGTACCATTTCACACCGGTCAGAATGTCTGTGATCCAAAAATCTGCAAGCAATAAATGCTGGAGAGGGTGTGGAGAAAAGGGAACCCTCTTACACTGTTGGTGGGAATGCAAACTAGTACAGCCACTATGGAGAACAGTGTGGGGAGTCCTTAAAAAATTGCAAATAGAACTGCCTATGACCCAGCAATCCCACTGCTGGGCATACACACCGAGGAAACCAGAATTGAAAGAGACACATGTACCCCCAATGTTCATCACAGCACTGTTTATAATAGCCAGGACATGGAAACAACCTCGCTGTCCATCAGCAGAAGAATGGATAAGAAAGCTGTGGTACATATACACAATGGAGTATTACTCAGCCATTAAAAAGAATACATTTGAATCAGTTCTAATGAGATGGATGAAACTGGAGCCGATTCTACAGAGTGAAGTAAGCCAGAAAGAAAAACATCAATACAGTACACTAACACATATATATGGAATTTAGAAAGATGGCAATGATGACCCTGTATGCAAGACAGCAAAAGAGACACAGATGTGTAGAGCGGACGTTTGGACTCAGAGGGAGAGGGAGAGGGTGGGATGATTTTGGAGAATGGCATTGAAACATGTATACTATCATGTAAGAAATGAATCGCCAGTCTATGTCCGATGCAGGATACAACATGCTTGGGGCTGGTGCATGGGGATGACCCAGAAAGATGTTATGGGGAAGGAGGAGGGAGGGGGGTTCATGTTTGGGATCGCATGTACACCTGTGGTGGATTCATGTCAATGTATGGCAAAACAATACAGTTTTGTAAAGTAAAATAAAGTAAAAATAAAAATTAAAAAAAAAAGAATGGATAAGCAGCAAGGTCCTACTGACTAGTATAGGGAACTATATTCAATATCCCATGATAAACCATAACAGAACATAATATGAAAAAGAATATATATATGTGGGTCAATTTTCTATACAGCACAATTAACATTGTTGTAAATCAACTATACTTGAATAAAATTTAGAGGCAAAAAAAAAAAAAATAAGGAATACAGGTTCTCCCTATTTAACTTCCCTCTATGGGCTTAGAAAAGTCTAGTTAACAAATTGCTTTGAGATTTCTGTCACATACTTATGCTGAGGTAAACATTAAGTTTAAATATCTTCTAGTAGTCTTGACACGTTCTTTCCCCATATATGTCACAAGATACTCTCACCTTCCAGCTGGCTGACAGTGATGGAATAACTTTTATGCAGTAACTGCTTTTCTGTGAATTTCAGAAAGAACAACATGGTATTGTCATTGTGATTTTATTATATTATTATGCTGTTTTTCAGAGGTGGCTCCCAATATGATCCCTGAGTCAGGGTATTCATGTCCTCTGCAATTCTCCACCCTTGAGTGTGGGCTAGACCTGGTGACTTTCTAATGGTGACATTCTAATGCATAGAATGTGGTAAAAGTGATAAGATGCTACATCACTTGTGATGTGATTCACATATGATGAATCATACGTGAATGTGATATGATCACATACATCATATGTGATTCAGCTATATAAGACTAAGGTTTCCATTCTCCTGGTAGACTTGCTATCTTTCTGGCATTGATAAAGCCAGCTATCATCTTATGGAGGCCCACATGGTAAGGAACTAAGGGCAACCTCTAGCCAATAGCCAGCAATGAACTGAAGCCTTGAATCATAGTTTGCAAAGAACAGAATCTCCCTAGCAACCAGATCAGTGAGCTTGGGAGTAGATCTTTCTGCAGATGCGACCCAGATACATGGAGATATAAAGTACTCCTTGGGCCCTACCCTAAAAGGGATCATTCCCTTTCAGTGTTATTCCTTAGGGAAAGGCAGCACTCATTTTAGGAAAACTTTTTTTCTAAAATAAAAACTACATCCCCACCATTTGCCCCTTAAATTGTGTCTGAATGTGTCATTAAGATTTTGTGCTTTTTCTTTTTCTTCTTTTGGTCTTATTCTGCATTTCTCAAGGCCAGGAAATTCTGTACTGTCTGCCTTGGATCTTGCCCTAAACTCTTCATTTTATGTCAGTCTTAGTCCTCTCTCTAGGGCTTATGAGCATCTCAGAAGGTACAGGAGACATGCTTCAGAGGAACCCTTGGCTGGTCCTTGGAACAGGGGCCATTGTGCTGACTGAGAATTTTCTACTTTACACTCTGCTCAGAAGGTTGTCAAAAATGATTAAATTCTGGGTTGGACCTCTGTTTCTTACTTTTTGTGAATCATTTTAATTCCTGTAGCTATACCTTCATATTATGGAAGAAATATTTCCCTCAAGCTATCAATTTTGGTTAATTGGCTGATATTTTTTTGCTCTGTGAAAAATTAACTCTGCAATACATTCTTTTGGGAATTATAGAGAGTTCCAGAAAAACATCTATTTCTGCTTTGTTGACTATGTCAAAGCCTTTAACTTTGTGGATCACAATAAACTGTGGAAAATTCTGAAACAGATGGGAATACCAGACCACCTAACCTGCCTCTTGAGAAATCTGTATGCAGGTCAGGAAGCAACAGTTAGAACTAGACATGGAACAACAGACTGGTTCCAAATAGGAAAAGGAGTATGTCAAGGCTGTATATTGTCACCCTGCTTATTTAACTTTTATGCAGAGTACATCATGAGAAATGCTGGACTGGAAGAAACACAAGCTGGAATCAAGAGTGCCAGGAGAAATATCAATAACCTCAGATATGCAGATGACACCACTCTTATGGCAGAAACTGAAGAGGAGCTAAAAAGTCTCTTGATGAAAGTGAAAGAGGAGAACAAAAATGTTGGCTTAAAGTTCAACATTCAGAAAACGAAGATAATGGCATCTGGTCCCATCACTTCATGGGAAATAGATGGGGAAACAGTGGAAACAGTGTCAGATTTTATTTTGGGGGGCTCCAAAATCACTGCAGATGGTGACTGCAGCCATGAAGTTAAAAGACGCTTACTCCTTGGAAGAAAAGTTATGACCAACCTAGATAGTATATTCAAAAGCAGAGACATTACTTTGCCGACTAAGGTCCATCTAGTCAAGGCTATGGTTTTTCCTGTGGTCATGTATGGATGTGAGAGTTGGACTGGGAAGAAGGCTGAGCGCTGAAGAATTGATGCTTTTGAACTGTGGTGTTGGAGAAGACTCTTGAGAGTCCCTTGGACTGCAAGGAGATCCAACCAGTCCATTCAGAAGGAGATCAGCCCTGGGATTTCCTTGGAAGGAATGATGCTAAAACTGAAGCTCCAGTACTTTGGCCACCTCATGCGAACAGTTGACTGATTGGAAAAGACTCTGATGCTGGGAGGGATTGGGGGTTGCAGGAGAAGGGGACGACCGAGGATGAGATGGCTGGATGGCACCACAGACTCGATGGACGTGAGTCTGAGTGAACTCCGGGAGATGGTGATGGACAGGGAGTCCTGGCGTGCTGCAATTCATGGGGTCGCAAAGAGTCAGACACGACTGAGCGACTGAACTGAACTGAGTTGATCTAATGAACAATTATATCCAATTTATTTTGTGTTTAACAAGCAATGAAATAGTTGGGGAATCTAGTTACTAGGAGAAGGCAATGGCAACCCACTCCAGTACTCTTGCCTGGAAAATCCCATGGGCGGAGGAGCCTGGTAGGCTGCAGTCCATGGGGTCGCACAGAGTCGGACACAACTGAAGTGACTTAGCAGTTACTGAACAAATGGACCTCCAAATATATGCTAGCTTAACTTGATAAAAGATGTAGGCAGGAGACTGATGCAGGTGTTCTGGGTCTGCAAGTGGATTTTCTCTGAGGTGTGAACCAGAGAGGAAGGAGTCTTGTACCCTTAGTTCCACCTTCTATTGATTTTGGTGTTCTGTCATAAACGCCAGTCAGTGGTAGGTGTGAGACTGGAAAGAAGGCATGTCTGCGTTCCACTCCTAGCCACATGGTTATCCCTGCATGTAAGAGGGCTGAGGAATACTCCAGCTGGGCATCTGCCTCCTGCTACAACTCACTATGCGAAGGAAAAAAAAAAAAGAATGGGAAATATAGATATTTGGAGTTTACCTAGCTCTCTCTGCCACTCTATAATTTCTCATAATTTTTTTCCTTTCTAACTCATTAAAATTTTTCTTACAAAACTAGGGCTTAATTGCACAGCTTCTTATATTGGATTCTAATCATTTTGGGACAGTTGGTTATTTCTATAGAAAATTAAAAGCAGCTGTGATGCAAGGGCCATGATAACCTTTAGATAATCACTCTAGGTACCTAACACAGTACTGGGTTTGGTGAAGGTAGTTTCCATTCCTGATGGAGAAGCCTCATTCTATCAAATGCCTATTGTTTACATCATGCAATAGGGCTCAATGACAAAATGGCAGCTCTGACTATATCATGGCTAACATATTCTCTTCGTTCTAACTAAAGAATTAATTGGATTCGTCTCATAAACCTTAGGTTTGCCTATGGTGGTAGGCTTCAGATATTCAGGATTTCTAGAATTCCAAGGCTGAAACTGTAATAAACATTTGCTTAAGTTTTTAAGCTTAAGTTTTAAAGTATAGGAATAGCACATAAAGTCTTTGTGCTTGTTGTAGTTGTGACTCCGTTTTGTTTTGTCTTAAAAAAACAAAAACAAAAACAAAACTCCTTAAGTAGAACACAGGGAAAATTTCTGAATTGTGTTAACAATGGTACTAAGATATACTTTGCATTTGTATAGTGCTTGTAGAATGTGCTTTATTTTCAAAACACTTCCATAGTTTTTATTATATTTAGTTTTAGTCTTAAAATTTCTGTTTTATATCAACTGCATTTTTATTTAAAATTATGTTTTATTATGAATATATTTATATTCAATTATATCTAGTTTTAAAAATTATCTGGTGATAAACAAGATGGGTATTCCTATCTCTTATATAGCATAAAAATATTTTAACCTGGTGTGGACAAATCAGTTTCTTGTATTAGTATAAATTAGCACTAACACTAGGACTTGAATGATAGTTTTGGGATTACAGTCCATTTTTTAAACAAAATGCAACAAATTGCAAACTCTTTGACAGGAGGAATGTTTGTCTTTCAATTTTCATTACTTTTTTGTACTTTGAAAAAACTGTTTTAATTCAAGAATCTGAGTGCACAAAGCCAGTGGTATAATGATTACAGTTTAGCATGGCTTCCTTTTATTTCGTTTTTACCTTTTCCCCCTCATAAGCACACAGTGAAGACATCTCTCATTGTATTGCTTTAGCATTATCTCTTAACAGACAACTTCTGCAGTTACAAGGAAGCCATGAATATATCCAGTGATATTTATAACCCAGAAGTTTCTTGCTGCACTATAGGATAGTTCATAGGTTTCTCTTTTTGACCTGAATGCTAAGACTTGGGATGTGTCCTAAATATTTTTAGTATCCATTAGAACTTTGTTATGAGAATTTGGTTCAAATTTGGATGTTCTCTCCCTTTTCAAATTGCAAGTTTTTTTTTGCTTAATGAGTGTCATGTATTTACTCTTCCTTTGTGGAGTAAGACTTATCTTTAATGTTTTAAAATTAAATTGCTTGAATTTCAAGAGTCTTGGCTTATTAATTAGTCTTCTAGGATTCAGTGGTCAAGGTTGTATTCCCTCAAGCTGGTCCCTTCACCATTTTAGAAGCACTAGTTTTATTCTCCTCTCAGCCTTCATTTTCCAGACCAAGTCCCTAACTCTTAGTCTGTTCCTCTGAGGATACACTATGCACATAAATCAGGCTTCCAAGGAAGCTAAAAGAGGTAATTATTATTTGCATTTTGGGCATTTAAAAACTCAAAGCTCAGAGGTGAGGATACTTAATTCTAGCTACTTCACCAGATTATAAATTTCTCCTGGGAATACAGCTCCTTCTGTTTGTTTTACCTACATCTCTACTCCTTAGGATTCTAGTGATGCAACCATACAGATAACCCTGACTCTAAGGCTCTAAATAAGAAATAGACCAGGACCCATCAATTTGCTAGTCTCAATTCTGTTTCTAGGTCTCTCACTGTCAAGAACAGTAGATGTGTATTTTATTATCTAGGGGACTACTTTACCAAAAGAGAGCCTGTTTAGATCACTGAGGTAAGAAATATAGTTTTACTTTCTATATTACAAAAGTATTTCAGTTGGAATGTTATGGATCCATGCTTACTTCTTTAATAAAACAATAATTAATTTTAATTGGAGTCTAATTTCTTTACTTATTGCGATGGTTTTTGCCAGACATCGACATGAATCAGCCACAGGTACATATGTGTCCCCTCATCCTGGGAAAATCCAGGTAGACCAAGAAA
The DNA here is from genome assembly GCF_001704415.2 of Capra hircus. Taxonomy (NCBI): domain Eukaryota; kingdom Metazoa; phylum Chordata; class Mammalia; order Artiodactyla; family Bovidae; genus Capra; species Capra hircus. Next base: position 15,394,517 of record NC_030831.1, on the reverse strand, counting down.
AATCACCTGTCCCAAATTGAATGGTTTCCTACAGCTTAGTTGATACTAAAGGACAAAGCAGAAGTTTTCTAAAGGTCTTTTTCAGAGTTTAAATCAATTTTAAGCTTTTTTCTTCTTCTTCTTTGGCCTTAAAGTTACATTTTAATTACAGTGCAATAATTTGAGGAACATTGGTAATAGGGAAAACTTTTAGACCTTTTGTTCTTTAGTGCAGTCAAGGGAAACCTCATTAGAGAGGATTTTCTTAGTTAGCAGGGCTTCGAGGTTAATGAGCTGTGAGTAATAATATATAGTAGTAATCCCTCCTGGCACTAACAGGTTGTATTTTATACATTCCTTAATCTCAATAGGAAAGGAGGTGATGGGAGAGGGTGAGAAGGAAACCAATTTAAGGGGTTTGGGGATGTTCAAAAAATCCCACTCCTGGTATGAATCATAATTGAAAACTTCACATGATCAAATCTGAATAGCTAAAAGATGAGTGGATAGAAACATTTCTCCATAAACTGATTTCAGTGGAAAAAAAAAAAAATGATGACATGTTGTGGTATCTAAAGATGAACTGAATGGCATTCTTCAAAATTTGGCACCCCAGGGGCAAAGTTCCTTTTCTTGTCTCAAGAAGGAGTCAACAAAGTTTGGAGTCATATCTTTGGATCAGTCTGATAGAGACAAGAAATAGGGTGTTATTTATAAGGAGATATCCTGAGATGAATGCAATTTGAAAGGGAGTTACAGTTAACACATTTTAAGTCTAAAACAGATTAGCTCTCAAATGAGAATTTTATCAAATAATCTTATTTTTAGTGTCAGCACAGTGGTCATTAATAAGCTTTATTTTCATTACATTTGGTACTTTCTTTGTTATTGGGGACCCTCTAGAAATCAACTTAAATCATCAGTTCAGTTCAGTTCAGTCGCTCAGTGGTGTCCAACTCTTTATGACACTATGGAATGCAGCATGCCAGGCCTCCATGTCTATCACGAACACCCGGAGTTTATTCAGACTCATGTCCATTGAGTCGGTGATGCCATACAATCATTTTTTCCTCTGTCATCCCCTTTTCTTCCTGGCTTCAGTCTTCCCCAGAATCAGGGTCCTTTCAAATGAGTGGGCTTTTCCCATCAGGTGGCCAAAGGATTGGAGTTTCAGCTTCGTCATGAGTCCTCCCAATGAATATTCAGGACTTATTTCACTTAGGATGGACTGGTTGGATCTCCTTGAGGTCCAAGTGATACTCAGGAGTCTTCTCCAACAACACAGTTAAAAAGCATCAATTGTTTGGTGCTTAGTGTTCTTTATAGTCCAACTCTTACATCCATACATGACTACTGGAAAAACCATAGCCTTGACTAGACAGACCTTTGTTGGCAAAGTAATGTCTCTACTTTTTAACATGCTGTCTAGGTTGGTCATAACTGTCTTTCTAAGGAGAAAGTGTCTTTTAATTTCAAGCTTTAGTCACCATCTGCAGTGATTTTGGAGCCCAGAAAATAAAGTCTGCCACTGTTTCCAATGTTTCCCCATTTATTTGCCAGAAAGTGATGGGACTGGATGCCATGATCTTAGTTTTCTGAATGGTGAGCTTTAAGCCAACTTTTTAATTCCTCTCTTTCACTTTCATCAAGAGGCTCTTTCATTCTTCTTCACATTCTGCCATAAGGGTGGTATCATTTGCATATCTGAGGGTTTTTTTTTTTTTTTAATTTCTCCCAGGAATCTTGATTCCAGTGTGTGCTTCATCCAGCCCAAAGTTTCTCATGATGTACTCTGTATATAAGTTATAAAAGCAGGATGACAATATATAGCCTTGATGTACTCCTTTTCCTACTTGGAACCAGACTGCTGTTCAATGTTTAATTCTAAATTTTGCTTCTTGTCCTGCATACAGATTTCTCAAGAGGCAGGTCAGGTAATCTTGTAGTCCATCTCTTGAAGAAGTTTCTACAGTTTATTGTGATGCACGCAGTCAAAGGCTTTGGCATAGTCAGTAAAGCAGAAATAGATGTTTTCTTGGAACTCTTGCTTTTTTGGTGATTCAGTGGATGTTGGAAATTTGACTTCTGGTCCCTCTGCCTTTTCTAAATCCAGCTGGAACATCTGGAAGTTCATGGTTCACTTACTGTTGAACCCTGGTTTGGAGATTTTTGAGCATTACTTTACCAGCGTGTGAGATGAGTGCAATTGTGCAGTAGTTTGAGCATTCTTTGGGACTGCAAAGAAAACTGATCTTTACCAGTACTGTGGCCACTGCTAAGTTTTCCAGATTTGCTGGCATGTTGAGTGCAACACATTCACAGCATCAGTTTTAGGATTTGAAATAGCTCAACTGAAATCCCATCACCTCCACTAGCTATGTTTATAGTGATGCTTCCTAAGGCCCACTTGACTTCACATTCTAGGATGTCTGGCTCTAGGTGAATGATCACACCATCGTCATTATCTAAGTCATGGAGACCTTTTTTGTATAGTTCTTTGCATTCTTGCCACCTCTTCTTAATATCTTCTGCTTCTGTTAGGTCCATACCATTTCTGTCCTTTATTGAACCCATCTTTGCATGAAATGTTCCCTTGGTATCTCTAATTTTCTTGATGAGATCTCTAGTCTTTCCCATTTTATTGTTTTCCTCTATTTCTTTGCATTAATCACTGAGGACGGCTTTCTTATATCTCCTTGCTATTCCTTGGAACTCTGAATTCAGATGGGTATATCTTTCCTTTTCTCCTTGGGTTTTCACTTCTTTTCTAATTACAGCTGTTTATAAGGCATCCTCAGACAGCCATTTTGCTTTCTTGCAGGTAAATAGCAGGGAGAACACAGCTCCACACATCAACAGAAAGTAGGATTAAAGACCTACTGAGCATAGCCCTGCCCATCAGAAAAGACCCAGCTTCCCCCTCAATCAGTCTCTCCCATCAGGAAGCTTTCAAAAGTCTCTTATACTTCTCCATCAGATGGCAGACAGAATGAAAACCATAGTTACAGAAAACTAACCATTCGAATCACATTGACCACAGCCTTGCCTAACTCAGTGAAACTATGAGCAATGCTGGATAGGGCCACCCAAGACGGACAGGTCATGTTGGAGAGTTTTGATAAAATGTGGTCCACTGGAGAAGGGAATGGCAAAACAGTTCAGTGTTCTTGCCTTGAGAACCCCTAGAACAGTATGAAAAGGCGAACAGATAGGACACTGAAAGATAAACTCCACGGGTCAGTAGGTGGCCAATATGCTACTGGAGATCAGTGGAGAAATAACTCCAGAAATTATGAAGAGACAAAGCCAAAGCAAAAACAGCACCCAGCTGTGGATGTGACTGTTGATAGAAGCAAGGTCCAGTGCTGTAAAGAGCAATATTATATAAGAACCTGGAATGTCAGGTCCATGAATCAAGGTAAGTGGTCACACAGGAGATGGCAAGTGTGAACATCAACAATTTAGGAATCAGTGAACTGAAATGGTCTGGAATAGGTGAATTTAACCCAGATGAACATTATATCTATTACTGTGGGCAAGCATGACTTAGAAGAAAAGGAGTAGCCATCATAGTCAACAAAAAGAGTCCAAAATGCAATACTTAGATGCAATCTCAAAAACGACAGAATGATCTCTGTTCATTTCCAAGGCAAACCATTCAATATCATGGTAATCCAAGCCTATGACCCTACCAGTAATGCTGAAGAAGCTGAAGGTGAATGGTTCTATGAAGACCTATAAGATTTTTTATTTTTTTAATTTTAAAATCTTTAATTCTTACATGCGTTCCCAAACATGAACCCCCCTCCCACCTCCCTCCCCATAACAACTCTCTGGGTCATCCCCATGCACCAGCCCCAAGCATGCTGTATCCTGCGTCAGACATAGACTGGCGATTCGATTCTTACATGATAGTATACATGTTAGAATGCCATTCTCCCAAATCATCCCTCCCTCTCCCTCTCCCTCTGAGTCCAAAAGTCCACCATACACATCTGTGTCTTTTTTGCTGTCTTGCATACAGGGTCGTCATTGCCATCTTTCTAAATTCCGTATATATGTGTTAGTATACTGTATCGGTGTTTTTCTTTCTGGCTTACTTCACTCTGTAGAATCGGCTCCAGTTTCATCCATCTCATCAGAACTGATTCAAATGAATTCTTTTTAATGGCTGAGTAATACTCCATTGTGTATATGTACCACAGCTTTCTTATCCATTCATCTGCTGATGGACATCTAGGTTGTTTCCATGTCCTGGCTATTATAAACAGTGAGAACTAATGCCCAAAACAGATGTCCTTTTCATTATAGGGGATTGGAATGCAAACGTAGGAAGTCAAGAAACACCTGGAGTAACCGGCAAATTTGGCCTTTGAATACAGAATGAAGCAGGGCAAAGGCTATAGAGTTTCACCAAGAGAATGCACTGGTCATAGCAAAAACCCTTTTCCAACAACACAAGGGAAGACTCTACACATGGACATCATCAGATGGTCAACACCTAAATCAGATTCATTATATTCTTTGCAGCCAATGATGAATAAACTCTGTACTATCAGTAAAAACAAGACTGGGAGCTGACTGTGGCTCAGATCATGAACTCATTATTAGCAAAATGAGACTTAAATTGACGTAAGTAGGGAAAACCACTAGACCATTCAGGTATGACCAAAATCAAATCCCTTATGATTATTCAGTGGAAGTGAGAAATAGATTTAAGGGACTAGATCTGATAGACAGAGTGTCTGATGAACTACGGACAGAGGTTCATGACACTGTATTGGAGACAGGGATCAAAATCATCCCCAAGAAACTCAATTCATGCTACATTTAAAGAGAGAAATCTGCCTTTCTAAGCAAGATTCAAAGCTCAGTTGACTGTGACATTAAACATTTTTATGCAAAGAAAGGAAAGGAGGGAAAGAAGAATAAAGGTCCCTTTCTCCTTCTTTGCCAGTTTGGCTTTATAGATTTGCATCTCAGAAATTCCATCTACTCTTCACAAAATAAAGTTCAGAATCCTTGTGCCAACATTTGATGTCGTCCACTATTTGGCACTATCTAATCTTTCTGTGTTATTTACAGTTTCTGCCCTCCGCAAACTCTCTGTTAGAAACAAGCTGAAATATTCACTTTCTCCTAAACAAGCAAGGTCCTTTCCACCTGCACTCAGGAGAATACTGCTGCATGGAATGAAGTGAAATTGTAAGTCGCTCAGTCATTGTCCTACCCTTTGTGACTCATCAACAGTGGGCTGCCAGGCTCCTCTATCCATGGAATTCTCTAAGCCAGAATAAAGGAGTGGGGTAGCCTTTCCCTTCTCCAGGGGGTCTTCCCAACCCAGGGACTGAAGCCAGGTCTCCCACATTGCAGGCGGATTCTTTACCATCGATCCACCAGGAAAGCTGTGGTAGAATGTTCACCATTATTTCTAGTTATTTACTTCCTATTCTTTTGGATATCACATAAAAAGTGAGCAAACATATTTCAGTTCAGTTCAGTTGCTCAGTCGTGTCCGACTCTTTGTGACCCCATGAATCACAGCACGCCAGGCCTTCCTGTCCATCACCAACTCCAGGAGTTCACTCAGACTCATGTCCATCGAGTCGGTGATGCCATCCAGCCATCTCATCCTCGGTTGTCTCCTTCTCTTCCTGCCCTCAACCTCTCCCAGAATCAGGGTCTTTTCCAATGAGTCAACTCTTCACATGAGGTGGCCAAAAGTACTGGAGATTCAGCTTTAGTATCATTTCCTCCTAAGAAATCCCAGGGCTGATCTCCTTCAGAAAGGACTAGTTGGATCTCCTTTCAGTCCAAGGAACTCTCAAGAATCTTCTCCAACACCACAGTTCAAAAGCATCAATTCTTTGGTGCTCAGTTATTTTCACAGACCAACTCTCACATCCATACATGACCACTGGAAAAACCATAGTCTTGACTAAACGGACCTTTGTTGGCAAAGTGATCTCTCTACTTTTCAATATGCGATCTAGGTTTGTCTTAACTTTGCTTCCAAGGATTAAGCGTCTTTTACTTTCATGGCTGCAATCACCATCTGCAGTGATTTTGGAGCCTAAAAAAATAAAGTCTGACACTGTTCCCACTGTTTCCCTATCTATTTCCCATGAAGTGATGGGACCAGATGCCATGATCTTCGTTTTCTCAATGTTGATCTTGAAGTCAACTTTTTCGCTCTCCTCTTTCACTTTCATCAAGAGGCTTTTTAGTTCCTCTTCACTTTCTGCCATAAGGGGTGGTGTCATCTGCATATCTGAGGTTATTGATATTTCTCCCGGCAATCTTGATTCCAGATTGTGTTTCTTCCAGCCCAGCGTTTCTCATGATGTATTCTGCATATAAGTTAAATAAGCAGGGTGACAATATACAGCCTTGACATACTCCTTTTCCTATTTGTAAACAGTCTGTTGTTCCATGTCCAGTTCTAATCGTTTTTTCCTGATCTGCATATAGGTTTCTTGAGAGGCAGGTCAGGTGGTCTGGTATTCCTATCTCTCTCAGAATTTTCCAAAGTTTATTGTGATCCACACAGTCAAAGGCTTTGGCATAGTCAATAAAGCAGAAATAGATGTTTTTCTGGAACTCTCTTGCTTTTTCAATGATCCAGTGAATGTTGGCAATTTGATCTCTGGTTTCTCTGCCTTTTTGAAAACCACCTTAAACATCTGAAAGTTCATGGTTCACGTATTGCTGAAGCCTGGCTTGGAGAATTTTGAGCATTACTTTACTGGCATGTGAGATGAGTGTAATTGTGCAGTATTTTGAGCATTCTTTGGCACTGCCTTTCTTTGGAATTGGATTGAAAAATGATCTTTTCCAGTCCTGTGGCCACTGCTGAGTTTTCCAAATTTGCTGGCATATTGAGGTGCAGCACTTTTACAGCATCATCTTTCAGGATTTGAAACAGCTCAACTGGAATTCCATCAGGTCCACTAGTTTTGTTTGTAGTGATTCTTTCTAAGGCGCACTTGACTTCACATTCCAGGATGTCTGGCTCTAGGTGAGTGATCACACCATCGAGATTATATTGGTCGTGAAGATCTTTTTTGTACAGTTCTGTGTATTCTTGCCACCTCTTCTTAATATCTTCTGCTTCTGTTTAGTCCATACCATTTGTGTCCTTTTTCGAGCCCATCTTTGCATGAAATGTTCACTTGGTATCTCTAATTTTCTTGAAGAGATCTCTAGTCTTTCCAATTCTGTTGTTTTCCTCTATTTCTTTGCACTGATCACTGAGGAATCTTTTCTAATCTCTTCTTGCTATTCTTTGGAACTCTGCATTCAGATGCTTATATCTTTCCTTTTCTCTTTGCTTTTCACTTTTGTTCCTTTCACAGCTATTTGTAAGGCCTCCCCAGACAGCCATTTTGCTTTTTTGAATTTCTTTTCCATGGGGATGGTCTTGATCCCTGTCTCCTGTACAATGTACATGAACCTCCTTCCATAGTTCATTGGGTACTTGTCTATCAGATCTAGTCCTTTAAGTCTATTTCTCACTTCTGCTATATAATCATAAGAGATTTTATTTAGGTCATACCTGAATGGTCTAGTGGTTTTCCCTACTTTCTTCAATTTAAGTCTGAATTTGGCAATAATGAGTTCATGATCTGAGCCACAGTCAGCTTCCGTTCTTATTTTTGTTGATTGTATAGAGCTTCTCCATATTTGGCTGCAAAAAATATAATCAATCTTATTTCGGTGTTGACCATCTGGTGATGTTCATGTGTAGAGTCTTCTCTTGTGTTGTTGGAAGACAGTGTTTTCTATGACCAGTGCATTTTCCTGGCAAAACTCTATAAATCTTTGCCCTGCTTCATTCCACATTCCAAGCCCAAATTTGCCTGTTATTCCAGGTGTTTCTTGACTTCCTACTCTTGCCTTCCAGTCCCCTATAATGAAAATGAGATATTTTGGGGGTGTTAGTTCAAAAAGGTCTTGTAGGTCTTCAAAAAACCATTCAACTTCAGCTTCTTCAGCATTTCTGGTTGGGGCATAGATTTGGATTACTGTAATATTGAATGGTTTGCCTTGGAAATGAACAGAAATCAGTGGAGAGACACACAACATTCTCCATTAAATCTTCCTGATATCTTTCATTAAAAAAATTTTTCCTTTCCTTAGGTCTTAAATTATTATTTTAGTGATCCACACATACACTCTTTTGTAATACTCAACAGTATCATTATCTCTGATTTCTTGTCTGCTTTTCCACATTTATTTGGGTCCTTTGTGAGTTCAAAGACACTTAGGATATATCTATAATGACTGCTACAATAAGATTTAGGTTGATTAATTAGTTCTTTAATTTTACAACTTTTAATTTTGTCCTCAATAATTTCCAGATCAAGATCTAATTGAAAGAATAAACACTGAAAGTTCCTTTAAAAAGAAAATTATAGGCAAATAGAAAATATGTATAAACCATTTTTCTGTGCTTTTTAATGTGCTACTATTTTAGAGATGACAATCTGTGATTTGGGGCAACTTTTGTCTTTTTCCTCAAAATCATAATTTTGAGGCTTATATGTTGAGGTAAATAGGCCTGCCTCTATAAATCCTATACCCTTGATTTAGAAATTTAACTCCCCAAAAGAAGGATATATAAACAATGGGATAGAATTTTGTTACTCTTGTAAGATGTCCTTAAATAATTACATTATTTTCAATCCCTTTTACTTACCTAACATTTTGTAAGCAAACTTGAGAAAATCAATTCCATAACTTTCTTGAGAGTTTGATACTTGTTCCTTAATGAGACCAACACTAAAATGCTCTACTGAGACTCTAAATAGCTGAGCACAGTGAGGATAACACTGTAGCAGAGCTCATTAGGGTGGCAAGTACAAAACAAAAGAGAGTGAGAAAAGATGTATGAAGTTGCCACAGTTCAGTTCAGTCACTCAGTCATGTCCGACTCTTTGTGACCCCATTAATGGCAGCACACCAGGCCTCCCTGTCCATCATCATCTCGCGGAGTTCACTCAGACTCCAGTTCATCGAGTCAGTGATGCCATCCAGCCATCTCATCCTCGGTCGTCCCCTTTTCCTCCTGCCCTCAATCCCTCCCAGCATCAGAATCTTATCCAATGAGTCAACCCTTTGCATTTGGTGGCCAAAGTACTGGAGATTCAGCTTTAGCATCATTCCTGCCAAAGAAATCCCAGGACTGATCTCCTTCAGAATGGACTGGTTGGATCTCTTTGCGGTACAAGGGACTCTCAAGAGTCTTCTCCAAAACCACAGTTCAAAAGCATCCATTCTTCGGTGCTCAGCCTTCTTCACAGTCCAACTCTCACATCCATACAAGACCACAGGAAAAACCATAGCCTTGACTAGATGCACCTTAGATGGCAAAGTAATGTCTCTGCTCTTGAATATACTATCTAGGTTGGTCATAACTTTTCTTCCAAGCAGTAAGCGTCGTTTAATTTCATGGCTACAGTCACCATCTGCAGTGATTTTGGAGCCCCCCAAAATAAAGTCTGACACTGTTTCCACTGTTTCCTCATCTATTTCCCATGAAGTGATGGGACTGGATGCCATGATCTTGGTTTTTCTGAATGTTGAGCTTGAAGTTAACTGTTTCGTTCTCCTCTTTCACTTTCATCACGAGGCTTTTTAGTTCCACTTCACTTTCTGCCATAAGGGTGGTGTCATTTGCATATCTGAGTTTATTGATATTTCTCCTGGCAATCTTGATTTTAGCTTGTATTTCATCCAATCCAGCGTTTCTCCCAGTCCAGCATTTCTCATGATGTACTCTGCATAGCTGTTAAATAAACAGGGTGACAATAAAAGCCTTGATGTACTCCTTTTCCTATTTGGAACCAGTCTGTTGTTCCATGTCCAGTGCTAACTGTTGCTTCCTGACCTGCATACAGATTTCTCAGGAGGCAGTTTAGGTGGTCTGGTATTCCCATCTCGTTCAGAATTTTCCACAGTGTATTGTGATCCACACAGTCAAAGGCTTTGGCATAGTCAATAAAGCAGAAATAGATGTTATTCTGGAACTCTCTTGCTTTTCCATGATCCAGCACATGATGGCAATTGGATCTTTGGTTCCTCTGCCTTTTAAAAACCCAGCTTGAACATCAGGAAGTTCACGTTTCACGTATTGTTGAAGCGTGGCTTGGAGAATTTTGAGCATTGCTTTACTAGCATGTGAGATGAATGCAATTGTGCAGTAGTTTGAGCATTCTTTGGCATTGCCTCTTTTGGGGGATTGGAATGAAAACTGACCTTTTCCAATCCTGTGGCCACTGCTGAGTTTTGCAAATTTGCTGGCATATTGAGTGCATCACTTTCACAGCATCATCTTTTAGGATTTGAAGCAGCTCAACTGGAATTCCATCACCTCCACTAGCTTTGTTCATAGTGAGGCTTTCCAAGGCCCACTTGACTTCACATTCCAAGATGTCTGGCTAAAGATTAATGATCACATCATCATGATTATCTGGGTCGTGAAGATCTTTTTTGTACAGTTCCTCTTTGTATTCTTGCCACGTCTTCTTAATATTTGCTGCTTCTGTTAGGTCCATAACATTTCTGTCCTTTATCGAGCCCATCTTTGCGTGAAATGTTCCCTTGGTATCTCTAATTTTCTTGAAGAGATCTCTAGTCTTTCCCATTCTGTTCTTTTCTTCTATTTCTTTGCATTGATCGCTGAAGAAGGCTTTTTTATCTCTTCTTGCTATTCCTTGGAACACTGCATTTAGATGCTTATATCTTTCCTTTTCTCCTATGCTTTTCACCTCTCTTTTCACAGCTATTTGTAAGGCCTCCCCAGACACACATTTTGTTTTTTTGCATTTCTTTTCCATGGGGATGGTCTTGATCCCTGTCTCCTGTACAATGTCACAAACCTCATTCCATCGTTCATCAGATGCTCTATCTATCAGATCTAGGCCCTTAAATCTATTTCTCACTTCCGCTGTATAATCATAAGAGATTTGATTTAGGTCATACCTGAATGGTCTAGAGGTTTTCCCTGCTTTCTTCAATTTGAGTCTGAATTTGGTAATAAGGAGTTCATGATCTGAGCCACATCAGCTCCTGGTCTCATTTTTGTTGACTGTATAGAGCTTCTCCACCTGTGGCTGCAAAAAATATAATCAATCTGATTTTGGTTTTGACCATCTGGTGATGTCCATGTGTAGAGAGTTCTCTTGTGTTGTTGGAAGAGGGTGTTTGCTATGACTAGTGCATATTCTTGGCAAAACTCTATTAGTCTTTGCCCTGTTTCATTCCACATTCCAAGGCAAATTTTTCCTGTTACTCCAAGTGTTTCTTGACTTCCTACATTTGCATTCCTTCCCCTCTCATGAAAAGGACATCTTTTTTGGGTGTTAGTTCTGAAAGGTCTTGTAGGTCTTCATAAAACCGTTCAACTTCAGTTTCTTCAGCATTACTGGTTAGGGCATAGACTTGGATAATTGTGATATTGAATGGTATGCCTTGGAGATGAACAGAGATCATTCTGTCATTTTTGAGATTGCATCCAAGTACTGCATTTCAGACTCTTTTGTTGACCATGAACGCTACTCCATTTCTTCTGAGGGATTCCTGCCAGCAGTAGTAGATATAATGCTCATCTGAGTTAAATTCACACATTCCAGTCCATTTTAGTTCACTGATTCCTAGAATGTCGACGTTCACCCTTTTCATCTCTTGTTTGACCACTTCCAATTTGCCTTGATTCATGGACATGACATTCCAGGTACCTATGCAATATTGCTCTTTACAGCATCAGACCTTGCTTCTATCTTCAGTCACATCCACAGCTGGGTATTGTTTTTGCTTTGGCTTCATCCCTTTATTCTTTCTGGGGTTATTTCTCCACTGATCTCCAGTAGCATATTGGACACCTAATGACCTGGGGAGTTCCTCTTTAAGTATCCTATCATTTTGCCTTTTCATACTGTTCATGGGGCTCTCAAGCCTAGAATACTGAAGTGGCTTGCCATTCCCTTCTCCAGTGGACCACATTCTGTCAGACCTCTCCACCACGACCTACCCATCTTGGGTTGCCCTGCAGGCATGGCTTGGTTTCATTGAGTTAGACAAGGCTGTGGTCCTAGTATAATTAGATTGACTAGTTTTCTGTGAGTATGGTTTCAGGGTGTCTGCCCTCTGATGCCCTCTTGCGACACCTACCATCTTACTTGGGTTTCTCTGACCTTGGGCATGGGGTATCTCTTCACGGTTGCTCCAGCAAAGCACAGCCGCTGCTCCTTACCTTGGACAAAGGGTATCTCCTTACCTCCGCCATTCCAGACCTTCAACATGGGATAGCTCCTCTAGGCCCTTCTGTGCCTGCACAGCCACCGACCCTCGAGTTGCTCCTCCTAGCCGCTGGACCTGGCCTCGGGCATGGGTTGCTTCTCCCAGCTGCCGCCCCTGGCCACAGCCCGGGGTGGCTCCTCATGGTCACTGCCCCTGGCCTTGGGTGCAAGTTGGCTTCTCCCGGCCGCCACTGGCCTCGAACGCTGGGCTCCTCCCGGCCGCCGCCCTGACCTCGGACATGGGGTGGCTCCTCCCGGCCGATCCTGCGCTGTCACAGCCTGGCACTCTGGGCCGTTGTCCCTGACTTCAAATGTGGCATAGCTCTCCGCCTCATTTAGTGCACCGATCCACCGACGCTGCCTGTGCTTAGTACACCAGCCCGCCTCCACGACCCTAAAATCTGAGATTGTTTCACTCATAATCTCTTTCTTTAGATATCTATATCTCATGTCATATCTCTCATCATAAATAAAAATTTTAGATGTACTGTGTATGCCCTATATTTTTTTTTCTTTTATTCATGGTTTAACTCTGACACTGATCTTGATGTTTACCTTAACCTGAAGTATAAAGATAAGTATTGTTGGAAAAAGAAAGAGTCAAAGGTTGAGTTCACTGTGCTATATACTCTGGGCCAGACGCCTCAGGCTTATCCAAAGACTTTTCTTTCTTTTTCCAATGAAATAAAATTGTTACTGTTGTGCTTTCCATAGAAATAGGTAAAATCCACCTTTAACATTTTCTAGACTAATCCATCCTCAAACTCTATTGTGTTTACCTTTCCCAAATGTTCTCAAATTCCATTTGAGTTTGCTTCATAAAATTTTCTGGACTATACCTCATTTAATTTAATTTATTTATAATTTAAAATGCCACAGACATTGTATTTAATGAACTATTAATATACAAATCACTTGTCTTGTTTGATTCAATTCTTCTTTACTGAGTGCTCACTGTGTCTAAACCATAGGCCAGGTACTATGCTGAGATAAAGGTAGTATTAAATATAATGTTTATCCCTAAACAAACCAACAAATTAGCAAAAACAATTAGATATAGTCCTAGTCTAGATTTTAGAAAGGATTCCTCTACTTACACCAATGCATAATCCATGCCTGTGATCACACTGTCCTGAATATATTTCTAGTTTTACTACTTCTCTACAACTGTATCACTGCCATACCCCTACAAACCACTGTCATTCTTTGCTAGAATAAAACAAGTAATCTTGTGAATGTCCTTCCCCATCCTCCACCTGCCTACTAATCTCTATAGTATGTTTGTTCAAAAGAAGCCAGAGTCATTGTTAAATTTTAAAAATTAGATCATGGTCTTCTACTGACTTTTTTTTCCAATTAATAAAAATAACATTACAAATCATTTATCTGGTTTTTTGCTTTTTCTCTGACCTTATAGCACTGCTGATCAGCAATTCCACCTGTGAACAGCATCACTCTAGGTCAGAATCTCTGGGATGGAACCCAGAAATTGGTATATTATTAATAATAATCTTTCATGTTATTAACCCTTCTAACATGGATGCATGCTAGAATTGGGAATTATTGTCCCACAGTTCTTTTGTTTTTTTTTTTTTTTTTTTTTCCCCATTCACCCCAGCATTACATGATTTATTTCCACTCTGAATCTGGGAGTACAATTCTATTGTCAGGGCCTTTAAATCTTTATCTACCTGGATCTTTGCTTTACTATCTTCTAGTCAGTCATGGTTCTGTTAAATATTACTCCTTCAGAGATATTCCCCTCACCACTTAATGCTGTTCTCCACATCCCTTTCTCCCACATTACATCTAATTTTCTTAATAATGATTATTATTATTTGAACTTGTTTGTATATCTATCATAATAATAGACTGAAACTGATGTCCTAAGGCAATAAATGTTCTACTCTAAAGTAAGGGGCAAGGCTATCCACAGGACTTGTAAAAGGAAGGCAGGGGAAAAAAATAAAAGAAGAAAACTGTTTGATACCCTCAAAGGATCATTCAACTCCAGTGTACAAATGAAGTTTTAGAGGCTAGGAAGACATTATATAATAGAAAGATTAAATGAGGAGGTAGCTGATGAGTTCTGGATCTTACCCTCTTCTTTAGGTAAGTATAGGCATATTTCTCTCATCATCTCAAATGACAACAGAAGACCACAAATAATTATCTTTGAAAGAGAAAAAGACAAATATTGTATACTATCACTTACATATGGAATGTGTAGAACACTGACTTTGTGTCTGAGAGATTCTCAAGTGTGAGATTTGGGCTAGTTACCTGTTCTGATCATGAAAGGAATGAGAAGTAGTTGGGTATCTTGGGCAATCTGTGCTCCTAGACTATGAAGAAAGAAGGCATTATAAGCATCTGCCTTAAGAGATGGTGTACATTTAAATCCCACCCTAAAGTTCTTCGAGAAAGGACAGACTTCACAGAAAGGAGTAAGAGGTCCTCATGGATGGCCTAGGCTAAATAAGACGCTTTGAGCAAACAGCTGTAGAAGAGAGAATCAACCATGCAAAGGCAATCGCAGGTCTCTCAAGTGCCCACTTGAAAGTGTCAGTTTTACCAACCTGTCCAGCCATAGAGAGTGCACCTATCTCATATTATTATCCAAGTAAGGACTCCACTCACCTGTCTCCTCCTTCTTGCTTAGCTCTGAGCCTACAAGGTTCAGTATATGCCAAAGTTAACAGAATTGAAATGATAGGCCATAAGACAGGGACATGCAAATGTCAGTCATGCATCTCTTCTTATATTGCAAAGGTCTTGCTTATAACCTTTCAAATTAAGAAAGAGGAACTATAATATGAATAAAATTAATGAAAAAAGTAAGGTTCTGTTTCTTACTATACCTGGCTTTATATATATATATATATATATATATATATATATATATATATGAATAAGTTGTATGCAAACAGAAAATTATACTAGTTCTTGCAGTTCTTTTTTCTTGGCTAATTACTCTGGCTAGGACTTCCAGTATTACATTAAATAGAGGTGGTAAGAGTGGGTATCCTGATCCTGTTCTTGAACTTCAAGAAAAAGCTTTTAACTTTCACTATTGATCATGATGTTAGCTGTGAGTTTGTCAGTATATAGCCTGCATTATATTAAGATACAGTCCTCAGATACCTAATTTTAGAGAGTTTTTATCATTAAAAAAATGTTAAATTTGGTTAAATGCTTTTTCAGCATCTACAGAAATAGCCACATGGGCTTTATCCTTTATTCTGATAAGGTGGTGTATAACATGTACTCATTTGCATGTATTGAAGCTATCATGGCTTGCAGGAATAAATCTAACTTGATCATCTTGTAGGATCTCCCTAATGTGGCTCTTGAGCTTAGTTTGCTAGTATTTTGTTGAAGATTTTTTGCATCTATGTTGATCAGAGATATTGACTGGTAATCATAGCATTTGGTCCCATCACTTCATGGGAAATAGATGGGGAAACAGTGGAAACAGTGTCAAACTTTATTTTTCGAGGCTCCAAAATCACTGCAGATGGTGATTGCAGCCATGAAATTAAAAGATGCTTACTCTTTGGAAGGAAAGTTATGACCAACCTAGATAGCATGTTCAAAAGCAGAGACATTACTTTGCCAACAAAGGTCCGTCTAGTCAAGGCTATGGTTTTTCCTGTGGTCGTGTATGGATGTCAGAGTTGGACTGTGAAGAAAGCTGAGTGCCAAAGAATTGATGCATTTGAACTTTGGTGTTGGAGAAGACTCTTGAGAGTGCCTTGGACTGCAAGGAGATCCTACCAGTCCATTCTGAAGGAGCTCAGCCCTGGGTTTTCTTTGGCAGGAATGATGCTAAAGCTGAAACTCCAGTACTCTGGCCACTTCATGAGAAGAATTGACTCATTGGAAAATACCTTGATGCTGGGAGGGACTGGGGGCTGGAGGAGAAGGGGATGACAGAGGATGAGATGACTGGATGGCATCACTGACTCGATGAACTTGAGTGTGAGTGAACTCCGGGAGTTGGTGATGGACAGGAAAGCCTGGCGTGCTGCAGTTCATGGGGTCGCAAAGAGTAGTACACGACTGAGCAACTGAGTGAACTGAACTGAATATTCTATGTAGTGTGCTCATCTGGCTCCTAGGTATATATTCAAATAAATAAAATCAGTAGAGATATCTACTATTCAAAGATCTGATAGATCAATGATCTACTAAATCAAAGAGATATCTACACTTCCATATTCATTCCAGCATTAGTCATAGTATCCAAAATATGGAAATAACTTACAAGTTCTTTAATTGTTGAATGGATTAAAAAATGTAACAGGCACACTCACATGCCCTGGAATGTTGTTCAATCTTAAAAGAGACTGAAATCTTGCCATTTGTAAAAACATGGCTGAAAATGGAGGGCATTATAATGAGTGAAAGTCAAATATAAAAAGATAAAGACAGTATGTTATTGTCCACATATAGAATATCACACAATTTAAAATCAATTTCATAGAAACAGAGTAGAATGGTGGTTGTTAAGAGCTGTGGGAGGGTGAAATGGAGAGATGTAAATCAAAGACATCACATTTTTAGTTATGAGTAAGTTCTGAGGCTCTAATGTACAGCATGATGACTAGCTAATAATACAATATTATATACTTGAAAGAAATTCGTTAAGAGTAAATCTCAAGTATTCAACCAAAGCAACTAACACAAACAAAAAAAGTTAATTATGTGAGGTGATGAGAATGTTAATTGTCTTGATGTTGTTAATCATTCCACAATGTATATGTATATCAAATCATCACATTCAGTTCAGTTCAATTCAGTTGCTTGGTCTTGTCTGACTCTTTGTGACCCCATGAATCATAGCACACCAGGCCTCCCTGTCCAACACCAACTCCAAGAGTTTATTCAAATTCATGTGCATTGAGTCAGTGATGCCATCCAGCCATCTCATCTTCTGATGTCCCCTTCTCCTCCTGCCCCCAATCCCTCCCAGCTATAGGGTCTTTTCCAAATGAGTCAACTCTTCACATGAGGTGGCTAAAGCTTCAGCATCGGTCCTTCCAATGAACACTGAGGACTGATCTCCTTTAGAATGGACTGGTTGGATATCCTTGCAGTCCAAGGGACTCTCAAGAGTCTTCTCCAACACCACAGTTCAAACGCATCAATTCTTCAGTACTGAGCTTTCTTCACAGTCCAATTCTCACATCCATACATGACCACTGGTAAAACCATAACTTGACTAAGCGGAACTTTATTGGCAAAGTAATGTCTCTGCTTTTGAACATGCTATCTAGGTTGGTCATAACTTTCCTTCCAAGGAGTAAGCATCTTTTAATTTCATGGCTGCAGTCACCATCTGCAGTGATTTTGGAGCCCCCAAAAATAAGGTCTGGCACTGTTTCCACTGTTTCCCCATCTATTTCCCATGAAGTGATGGGACCAGATGCCATGATCTTCATTTTCTGAATGTTGAGGTTTAAGCCAACTTTTTCACTCTCCACTTTCACTTTCATCAAGAGGCTTTTTAGCACCTCTTCACTTTCTGCCATAAGGGTGGTGTCATCTGCATTCTGTGGTTATTGATATTTCTCCCGGCAATCTTGATTCCAGTTTGTGCTTCTTCCAGCTCAGCATTTCTCATGATGTGCTCTGCATATAAATTAAATAAGCAGGGTGACAACATACAGCCTTGACGTACTCCTTTTCCTATTTGGAACCAGTCTCTTGTTCCATGTGCAGTTCTCACTGTTGCTTCCTGACCTGCATATAGGTTTCTTAAGAGGCAGGTCAGGTGGTCTGGTTTTCCCATCTCTTTCAGAATTTTCCACATCCACACAGTCAAAGGCTTTGGCATAGTCAATAAAGCAGAAATACATGTTTTTATGGAACTCTCTTGTTTTTTCTATGATCCAGCGGACATTGGCAATTTGATCTCTGGTTCCTCTTCCTTTTCGAAAACCAAGTTGAACATCTGCAAGTTCACAGTTCACCTACTGCTGAAGCCGATACTAAATATATAAAATTATATCTGTCAATTTTTTTCAATGAAGTTGGAAAGAAATTTAGTTTTCTAAAAGTGGAAATTTTATTACTTGAAAGTCAACCCTAAATTGTTGGAATGTATATACATTTTATCAGGAATAAGAAAATAAATTTAAAAAGATACTGGGACATCCCAGTGCACCGGTGGCAGAGGCAAAACCAATACAATATTGTAAAATAAAAATAAATAAATAAATAATAATAAAATTAAATTTAAAAAATAAATTAAAAAAAAGAAAAAATGTGATGCCTAGGGATGTTTATAATACAGGAAGCAATAGTGAACACGGAAATTGACTCAATATATGTGTTGCCAACTTTAATTGACCAAATATAAATATATTTATATTTCAAAAAAAGAAAAAGACACTGGGAGACCCAATAAATATGATTTTGAGGTACACTGATGATATAAGTAGCTCAACATACAGATTGCATTTACTTCTTCTTACCTATAAGCACCAAGAAACAAAAATCCCACGTATTATTGCTCATTGAAATATTCCTAATACAAGAACAAGGCTGGTATCAAAGCTGCTAGTCAATTAATGAAATTAATATGAGTAAATGAATGAATAATTGAAAGAACAAATCCATGAGCAAAGAAATAAAAAGCAGTTGATATACTGATGAGTAAGTTATGGCTTTGCCATTTATATCACTAGCTCCTTGGAAGAAAAACTATGACCAACCTAGACAGCATATGAAGGCATTACTTTGCCAACAAAGTTTTGTCTAGGCAAACTGATTCTTCCAGTAGACAAATATGGATGTGATATATTGTGATAATTATTGAACCTCAGCTAATTTCTCAAAATAAATAAAACAGCTAACTCTAAGGCAATTGTATGAATGAAATAAAATAATATTTATTTTATTAATAAATGAATGTTTAGTATTGTACAAGGAGAAACATCAGTAACCTCAGATGTGCAGATGACACTGCCCTTACGGCAGAAACTGAACAGGAACTAAAGAGCGTCTTGATGAAGGTGAAAGAGGAGAGTGAAAAGCTGGCTTAAAACTCAATATTCAAAAAACTAGTATCATGTCATCTGGTCCCATAACTTCATGGCAAATAGATGGGGAAATAACAGAAACAGTGGCAAACTTTATTTTCTTGTGCTGCAAAATCACTGCAGATGGTGACTGAAGCCATGAAATTAAAAGACACTTGCTCCTTGGAAGAAAAGCTATAACCAACCTAGACAGAATTAAAAACAGAGGCATTACTTTGCCAACAAGTTTGTCTAGGAAAACTATGATTCTTCCAGTAGACAAATATGGATGTGAGAGTTGAACCATAAAGCAGCTTGTGCTGTGCTTAGTCACTCAGTCATGTCTGACTCTTTGCGACTCCATGGACTGCATACCCTCCTTCAGGGGATTTTCCCAACCCAGGGGTCCAACCCAGGTCTCCCACATTGTGGGCAGATTCTTTACCATCTAAGCCACCAGGGAAGCCAAAAGAAGACTGAGCACCAAAGAGCTGGTGCTTTTAAAATGTAGGTTGGCAAAATTTTTGAGAGTACCTTGGACTGAAAGGAGATCAAACTAGTCAATCCTAAAGGAAATAAATTCTTTTTTTTTTTTTTTAATTTTAGATTGAAAGATATTTTATTTTTAGCAGTTCTCAAGTTTGGCCCTCCTGTTGAGATTTTGTTTTTCTTCTTTTTTCTTTTTTTTTCTTTTTAAATTATTTTTTTTAATATATTTTTAAAAATTTTATTTCTACTTTATTTTACTTTATGATACTGTATTGGTTTTGCCACACATTGACATGAATCCACCACGGGTGTACATGCGATCCCAAACATGAACCCCCCTCCCACCTCCCTCCCCATAACATCTCTCTGGGTCATCCCCATGCACCAGCCCCAAGCATCCTGCATCCTGTATCGAACATAGACTGGCGATTCGTTTCTTACATGATAATATACATGTTTCAATGCCATTCTCCCAAATCATCCCACCCTCTCCCTCTCCCTCTGAGTCCAAACGTCTGCTCTACACATCTGTGTCTCTTTTGCTGTCTTGCATACAGGGTCATCATTGCCATCTTTCTAAATTCCATATATATGTGTTAGTGTACTGTATTGGTGTTTTTCTTTCTGGCTTACTTCACTCTGTATAATCGGCTTCAGTTTCATCCATCTCATTAGAACTGATTCAAATGTATTCTTTTTAATGGCTGAGTAATACTCCATTGTGTATATGTACCACAGCTTTCTTATCCATTCTTCTGCTGATGGACATCTAGGTTGTTTCCATGTCCTGGCTATTATAAACAGTGCTGCGATGAACATTGGGGTACATGTGTCTCTTTCAATTCTGGTTTTCTCTGTGTGTATGCCCAGCAGTGGGATATTCATTGGAAGGACTGATGCTGAACCTGAAGCTCCAAAACTTAGGCCACCCAAAGTGAAAAACTGACTCATTTGGAAAGAGCCTGATGCTGGGAAAGACTGAAGGTGAAAGAAGCAGATGACGGAAGATGAGGTGTTTGGATGATATCACCAAGGCAATAGACATGAGTTTGAGCAAGCTCTGGGAGTTGATGATGAACAGGGAAACCTGGTGTGCTGCATTCCATTAGGTTGCAAACAGTCAATAATGACTGAATGACTGAACAACAATTGTACCTTATCCATAATCACTATTATGACTATTATACTTTATTTTAAGAAATAAGACATATGTATGTATAATATTCCATTAAAATACAAAAACAATAAATCTCCTAGTGATATAAATATCATGCAGGATTAAAGTTCTGAAACTTAAAAGTGAATACGGTTTGTAAAGTTGGAGAAGAGTAAAGCCGGGGTCAGGCATGCAGTGTTAGGAAGGAGATTGGAAGAACATCCCACATGTCTGGGACCTGCTGGATAAACACTATCAGTGTTCACCCCCTTATCTCATCACACCTAAATTAACTCATCAGCCTCCAAAATGATTTTATTGTCAGCCTTTACTTTTAAATCTTCCTTAAAACATTGCTTTGATGATGGCACAAAAAAATTAACCAAAAAAGAAAAAAAAAACCAATTAAACATATATATTACCAAATGTAAAACAGATGATTAGTGCAAGCTCAATGCATGAAGCAGGGCACTCAAAACCAGTGCTCTGGGACAACCCAGACAGATGGGGTGGGAAGGAAGGTGGGAGGGGGGTTCAGGATGGGGGGACACAATGTACACTCATGGCTGATTCATGTCTATATGTAGCAAAATCCACCAAAATATTATAATTAGCGCCTCCAATTAAAATAAGTAAATTGATTTAAAACATTAAAGTATTCCACAGAAACTATGTGCAGAATGAAGTCCAAAATCTGTACTGGTGTTCTAGATCCATTGTTAAATGGAAGACTGTCTGATTTCAAGTCATCAGTTCAGTTCAGTCACTCAGTCATGTCCGACTTTTTGTGACCCCACGAATTGCAGCACGCCAGGACTCCCTGTCCATCACAAACTCCCGGAGTTTACTCAGATTCACGTCCATCGAGTGAGTGATGCTATCTAGCCATCTCATCCTCTGTCGTCCCCTTTTCCTCCTGCCCCCAATCCCTCCCAGCATCAGAGTCTTTTGCAATGAGTCAACTCTTCGCATCAGGTGGCCAAAGTACTGGAGTTTCAAAGTATCTTTCCTTCTGAAAAGCACCCAGGGCCGATCTCCTTTAGAATGGACTAGTTGGATCTCCTTTCAGTCCAAGGAAGTCTCAAGAGTTTTCTCCAACATTTTTCAACAAATTTGGAACCAACAAATTTGATGTTTTTGAACATTTGGTTTCAACATTTTTTCCTCCAAACATTTTTTTTTTCTTTTACAGTTATTTTTAAAAGAAAAAGAAAAAAAAAAAACCTTTCTTTCTTTTTTTCTTTTTAATCACGCCTTTTCAGTATAGCAAACAGTTAACACTTGAAGTGCTATTTCACTTTGTATTTTTTTTCAGAGCAATCCCATTTCCACTCTTGGCTCACCTCTCCTTACCTTCTTCTTCAGAGTCCAGCTCAAGATGACCATCCTGTGTTCACTCTTTCCTCCTTGTGAAAAGTCATTCTTCTACTTGTTTATAAAGACCTCTTGTCCATTTATCAGAAGCCTTCATACAATCTGTTTACTGCGCTCTCATATAATCATCCCATTCTATTTCATATAAATGCTCCAAAGACAGCTACTTTATTTTTTACTTCTGTTCATCCTTCTAGTAGCTAACATAATATTGTGCAGATGATCTGTTTCATAGAATTATGCTGTGATGTACATATTGTATGTCCTGATGGCTTAGGGTAGTGCCAGCATTAAAGTTGTCACTACATTTTATCAAAGAGACAGATAGGGCCACCCTCCTTGAAACTAAATCAACTTGAGAAAAACCAAGAGAGACACACGCTTCATAATAACCCCAGTCTCAGTCAGCAGCATCAACTTCAACTATTAAGACCCGCTATCCTCAGCCAATATTGAGAATACCTATTTCTGGCTAACTGAAAAGGAGTCGAGTACTATTTGAACCTTTATATTTACTTGGCTATGATATGGGGAAATTATAGGAGTTGGAAAAAAGAAAAAAATTTTGTATTGGTCACATAACCCCAAATAGACTCAAAGACAGTCAAGGACAGGGGTTCAGGTCATTTGTGCTCTTTAGAATGAATTATTTAAATATCTCTGATAGAACCATTTGAAGTAAATTTGGAAATAGAGTGTAATATTACCACTGAGTCATATTGTTGGTGACAAGAGAGCTTAAAAAATCAGGAAAAAAATAACTGGCTGGTAATATTTTAAAGGGTAACCAATGCTCACTAGCAGCTGCAGTAAGACATTAAGTAATAGAGCACAGTAATGTTAACTGCTCTCCTGGTAAGAGTGGTAAATGAAATAAACCCCAGCATCCGGGGTATCATTAATCTATAGTGAATAATGGCAGTAGTAGTGTAAGGAGATTAAAAAGGGCATTGTAAACATTTGTGGCTGTATAATATACAAATTAAAAATGTGAGAACGCTTGCAGCTGCATAATCTACAAATTAAAAAGTGTAATAGCATGGCATTAATTACTGGCTGATCAATTCCTCTATAATTGCTGGCATGTAGATGAACAATTATAGGTCCGAAATGTTATTTGAGAAAGAGACATTGACCTTGGAACTGTAAGGAATGATACTTTGTTATAAGGTAATACAGGATCCTATCAAATTCGGTTCCAGTATTTGTAGCAGCCGCCAGCTCAGTGCAGGGCTGTAATCACTGCACTATTTCTTTCTATTATGGTGCCAGAGGGGTTACTCATTGTTTTCTCTTTTTGAACAGAAACACCCAGTGACCTTCAGCCTTCTGAAAATGGGACCATCAGGCCTCATTTCCAAGTTCAAACAGTTTTAATAAAAATGAAATAGCAGGAGATAATGTACTTTACCCTTCTAGGCCAAAGGAACAGTTTGGAAAGTTGGAAAGACAAACTTCGTTCAGTGTGAACACTCCAACTGGGATTTTGACTGTACATCTAAATGTTTCCAGACCAGCCATTTTCCAGTTGATAGCTAATAGTTAAGCAACCAGAGACTCAAATCTTTGATTGATATTAGAAGCCAGAACACTCACTTCCATTCTCTAACCCTCCTTAATAGCAGATGACACAGCAAAGCAGTGCTCTTGTTGATAATTTACTGGAATGGGGACCAATAAAAAAAAAAAAAAAAGTGAGCCGAGATTCAGCACAGCAGTTGCTACATCACATGCATGGCTTCAGAAAAGTGAGCTCTGTTAGTGCCATTCTTGATGTTGAATTATAACTTCATGTCCAGGGTTACTAGCATTCTCAATCCTCTTCATTCATTTGCTAAATGTGACAATCTGGATTTTGATCACTGCTTTTCTAATGAAGCTGTCTTCATCAAGGTCACATTACCTATCTGCCCAAAGGACATTTTTACACCTAACCTCATCTGACCTTCCTGTAGAACTGGACTTTGCTGACCACTCCCTGCCTCTAGATGCTCCCATTTTAACCCTGTTGACCCCATTTCATGGCTGCCTCTGTTTTCTCTGTGTTACTGGCTTCAGTGATACTAACAGCATCATCACTTTTTTTTTTTTCTTTCTTTCTCTCCATTCTTTCCTAGTGAAGTTCCTTCTATTCTAGTATTTCTGAGTTAAATCTCCAGTCCAGACCTCTTCTCTGGGTTTCATAATCTAGAGACAGAAACCTTCCGAACATGAGGATAGGGAGGGCTCAGCCTCTCACACCAGCCATGGAGCTACAACCACCCTTCTTGTATCACTGACCGTGACACAGGAGGGGTGGTTATAACTCTAGGCACCAGAGAGCCCATCCCATTTTTCAAGCTCTCAAATCCCTCAGGTCAAGTCAGCCATCATAGCCTGTTCATATAAATGTTAACTATTTTCTCAAACCTTTCTCTATCATTCCAATTGTTACTCTTCTTTTTTTGTTTTCAAAAATTTTATCATAGTCTTATATATTTATTTTTTCCTCAGTCATTTTAAGTACTGCCCCATTTGCCTCACTTTATGCAGTCATCCACAGTCGCTACTGGCTCACTTATACCTTTTCAAGTCCTGTTGTTCAGTTGCAAAATCATGTCTGACTCTTTGCAACCCCACAGACTGCAACAGGACAGGCTTCCTTATTCTTCACTATCTACCAGAGTTTGCTCAAATTCATGTCCGTTGGGTCAGTGATGCTATCTAACCATCTTATCCTCTGCCACTCCTTTCTCCTTTTCCCTTCAATCTTTCCCAGCATCAGGGTCTTTTCCAATGAGTCACTCTTTTCATCAGGTAGCCAAGTATTAGAGCTTCAGCATCAGTCCTTCCAGTAAATGATCAGGGTTGATTCCCTTTAGGATGGACTTGTTTGATCTCTTCGATGTCCAAGGGAATCTTATGAGTCTTCTCCAGCATCAGTTTGTCTGTGCTCAGCCTTTTTTATGGTCCACATTTCACATCCATACATGACTACTGGAAAAACCTTAGCTTTGCCTATGTGGACTTTGTTAGCAAAGTGGTGTCTCTACTTTTAAAATGTTGCTAGGTTTACCATATCGTTCCTTCTAAGGAGCAAGCATATCCTAATTTCAAGGCTGTAGTCACTGTCAGCAGTGATTTGGAAGTCCAATAACTCTGCCCCTGCTTTCACTCTTTCCCTTTCTATTTGCCTTAAAGTTATACCACTGGATGCCATGATTTTAGTTTTCTTAATGTTGAGTTTTAAGCCAGCTTTTTCACTCTCCTCATTCAACCTCATCAAGTGGCTTTTTAGTCCCTCCTCATTTTCTGCCATTAAATTGGTATCATCTGCCTATCTGATGTTGTTAATATTTATCTCGGCAAACTTGATTCCCACTTGTAATTTATCCAGTCCAGAATTTCACATGATGTACTCTGCATTTAAGTTAAACAGACAGGGTGACAATATAGAGCTTTGTCTTACTCCATTCCCAATTTTAAACCAGTCAGTTCTTCCATGTAATGTTCTAACTGTTTCTTCTTGACCTGGGTACAGGTTTCTCAGGAGACAGGTAAGGTGTTCTGGTATTCCCACCTCTTTAAGAATGTTCCACAGCCTGTTGTGATCCACAAAGTCATAGACTTGTTTTGTTGTCAATGAAGCAAAAGCAGAAAATTTTGCTTTCTTCTACTTTTTGTAAACCCATTTTGTACATCTGGAAGTTCTTGTTTCATGTACTGCTAAAGCCTAGCTTGAAGGACTTTGAATATAACCATACTAACATCATGTAAAATGAGCACAAAATGTCCACTGGAGGAGGGAATGGCAAACCACTCCAGTATTCTTGCCATGAGAATCCCATTAACAGTATGAAAAGATGAGCTACCCCAGGTCAAAAGGTGTTCAATATGCCACTGGGGAAAAGCAGAGGGTAATTACTCCAGAAAGAATGAAGCAGCTGGGCCAAAGTAGAAATGACACTCATTTATGGATGTGCCTGGTGGTGAAAGTAAAGTATGATGCTATATAGAACAGTATTGTATAGGAATCTGGAACATTAGGTCCATGAATCAAGGTAAATTGGATGTGGTCAAGCAGGAGGTGCCAAGAGTGAACATCAACCTTTTAGGAATCAATGATGGGAATGGTTGAATTTAATTCAGATGGCCATTATATCTCCTTTTGTGGGCAAGAATCCTTTAGAAGAAATAGCCCACATAGTCAACAAAAGAATCCAAAATGCAGTACTTGGGTGCAATCTCAAAATCAAAAGTATGATCTCAGTTCGTTTCTAAGGCAAGCCATTCAACATTACAGTAATCCAAGTCTAGGCTGCAACTACTGATGCCAGAGAAACTGAATTTGACTGGCTTTTTGAAGACCTACAAGATCTTCTAGAATTAACACCAAAAAATGCTGTCCTTTTTTTCATAAGAGATTGGAATACAAAAATAGGAAGTCAAGAGATACCTGGAGTAACAGACACAGTTTGGCCTTGGGGTACAAAATGAACCAGGGCAAGAGGCAACAGAGTTTCATCAAGAAAAAACAGTGGTCATATCAAGTACTCTTTTCCAACAACACAAGGGATGACTCAACACATGGACATCACCAAATAGTGAATATTGAAATCAGATTGATTATATTCTTTTCAGGGAAAGATAGAGAAGCCCTTTCAGGTATGATTGAAATCAAATACCTTATCATTATATAGTGGAGGTGATGAATAGATTGAAGGGATTAGATCTGGTAGACACAGTGCTTGAAGAACTATGGAGAAAGGTTGATAACACTGTACAGGAGGCAGTGACTAAAATCATCCCAAAGAAAAAGAAAATATATAAGAAGGCAACATGATTGTATGAGGAGGCTTTACAAATATCTGAGGAAAGAAGAGTATTGAAAAGGAAAGGAGAAAGGAAAAATATACCAAAATGAATGTAGAGTTCTAGAGAATAGCAAGGAGGGATAAAAAGACTTTTTTTTTTTAAATTAACAATGCAAAAAATAGAGGAAAACAATAGAATGCAAAAAACTAGAGATCTCATCAAGAAAATTGGAGCTATCAAGGGAACATTTCATGACAGGATGGGGCAATAAAGGACAGAAATCTAACAGAAGCAGAAAAGTTTAAAAAGAGATGTCAAGGATACACAGATGAAGCATACAAAAAGTCTTATTGACCTAGACAACTATGATGTTGTGGTCACTCACCTAGAAACAGACATATTGAAGTGTGAAATCATGTGGGCCTTAAGTATCTTTATTACAAAGCTAGTGGAGGTGATGGAATTCTAGCTGAGCCATTGAAAATCCCAAAAGATGATGCTGTAAAAGTGCTGCACTCAATATGTCCCTATATTTGGAAAACATGCAGTGACCACAGGACTGGAAAAGGATAGTTTTCATTTCAATCCCAAAGAAGGGGAATGCCAAAGAATGTTCAAATTTCAATAAACTTTTCAATTACGTTGTATTATTACTGAGTAAATTTAAGCTTTCATCATGACCCACAATTCCTTCTATAAACAAGTCTTAGTTTAATTTTCCAAATGCATATGCCACTGCCTTCTGATCTTGCATATTTTCTTTAATAACAGTTAACACAAAAAATAAGTGCTTTAAACAAAGCCAACTTTACTAAACTTCCAGGCTTTCAAATATATTGTTCCCTCTGCCTGGATTGTCACCCCTTCCTTGGCTTCTCACTCTCTTCCTTGACCCTTTAAGGAGTTTCCCATTTTTCAAGGGTTGATTTTGATGACATTTTCCCTCAGCAACTTTCCTCGTGAACCTCAATGGAGCAATTCTTCTTTCATTTCTTTATCCCCATAGACACTTACATTCCACACTTCATAAAGTGTGCTTTTGTCTAAATGGCTGTTCCCCAGTCCTGTGTCTTTATAATTTGTTTCCTATCAGAAAACCTGACATCTAGTAGGCACTCAGTAATTTGTACATTATGAATTGTATTGAAGTTGGTAAAACCAAAAGAAGTGCTTGAAATTTAGAAATGAAAAGGTAAACAGAGGACTACTCCATTGCGGGTATTTTGCTAATGGTAAAGCAGTGGCAGTGAAGATAATAACAACAATATATATTAGTGATATCTAATGCTGACCCTAGTCATAGTGTACAACAGCACAGATGCTCATCACTTCCTATGTACCAAATATTGTGTAGTTTTTGGAGGGGGTGTGCATAAAATATCCTATTCGATATTGACAACAGATACGACAACTGAAACTTAAAGAGTTGGAAAAAAAAAAAAAAAAACCTTTCAGAATCACACAGCTAGGAAGTGGTGAAGCTGGCATTCCATCCATGGCTGTCTGATCTCAGAGTTCATTTTAATAACCATTAATTTTCCCACCCCCTGAATCCCCTTTGCCCAGTACAACTTAAATTATATTTTCATTCAACATCTATTTTTTTTATTTAAAATGCCAAATTAATGACTTATTTGTATTTATTTAGACCCAGAACATTTATCTCTCTATTGACATTCTCTTAGCCTGCAGATTTTCTTTAAAAAAAAAAAAGGTCCTCAATACTTTGAAAAGGGACTGACCTCAACAAAGCTTTAATTTGAAACATTTTAAACAATCACATATCACATATACACATCAAACAAATTTTCAAATAATACCAGCTCCTTCTCCCAAAGTAATATTCATCAATTTCTCCACTTGACTGTTTGGTCTATTCAATACAATTATGGAGATTTGAAATACACAATAGATATTGATTCAGCCTCTCACATAGAGACCATTTTAAAATAAGAACTTGGGAGGACACTTTGAGTGAAATTATTTGCACAAAAAAATAAAATCCTGGCATATAACTTGAGTTTGCTCTTAAAAGAAGCCATAAAACATATAAAATTAAAGAAGCAACTATTTTCAGGGCTTCTAATAGACTCTCTCCTTTATGCTAATCAAAATAATTAGCATTTCTATTATTCCTTTCAAATCTCACTATAGAATTCCTCACTAAATAGAGGAATTCAGTGGTTTAAAAAAGTGATTAGCATTTATATTATTACAGGGCAACACACTAGAACATTATTTCCTATATATTAGAATTTATAGTTATGGAAGCTAGTGTTTCTACCACATTGTTAGAAATCTATGTAAATTTACTAACCATGGAATGGAATTAACTAAAGAGGTCATGAGATTGGACCTACAGAAGAAGAAAAAAGCAAAACAAAAATGAGAAGACAGTGATTTTTAAGTATTAAAATAAATTTGCTCTTAGGTGGCCAGCTCCGGGAGTTGGTGATGGATAGGGAGGCCTGGCGTGCTGCAGTCCATAGTTACACAAAGAGTTGGACATGACTGAGCAACTTAACTGAACTGATCCACATAGTAGATAGTCTTCCAGAGAATACCTTCCTGGGACCAGCCTAATGCTCTTGTTTCTGCCCTAACAAAATAGACTATTAGTAAATCTAAAAGAGTAGGAGGAAAAATTTTAGACTTCTAATTCTTTACTGACTTCTCCACTGGAAATATTTTAAAGAAAAGAAATCTCAAATTTAGAAAAATGATGGGTTGTTTTTAAAAAGCAATTAAGTAATCTGGTTATTATTATAATTACAATTATTACAACAGTAATAATAATTGTAAATTTCACAAATATCTGTCTCTGTGAATAAGTCAACCTCGTTTGAGTGATGCATCAAACTAGACATAACTAGTTTGAGTGATAGATAACAACTTCCGTCAAGATGACAGTTCCCCATTTCCGCAGCATCACTTTAGTTTTGTTTTGACTGGTGATTAAAAACATCAACAAACTTATCTACAATGTACCTCAGTAATTATCCATGTCTCCTTACATTATTTAGGACATTAGGAAAAGCTCCTATCTTTTCCTCTTCCCTGACACTAATCAGCTCAGATATAAAGAGGAGGTTACCCTACATCCGAGGTCAGGGGCAGTGACCTAGAATGCCAGCCTGCGACGGCACAGGAACGGCGGAGAGGAGCTACCCGGCTTCCAAGGTCGGTGGCGACTGGGAGGAGCTACCCTGCATCCGAGGTCAGGGGTGGTGGCCGAGAGGAGCTACCCCGCGTCCGAGGTCAGTGGCGGCCAGAAGAAGACACCCTGTCTCCGAGGCCAGTGGCAGCCGGGAGGAGACACCTCGCATCCGAGGTCAGGAGCAGTCCTGAGGAGCCACCTGAGCCCGAGGCCAGGGCCAGCGACCAGGAGGAGGAACCCGAGGAGCAGTGGCTGCACAGGCACAGGAGGACCTAGAGGAGCTAGCCCACGTTGAAAGTCAGGAACAATGGCTATAAGGAGATATCACTCGCCCAAGGTAAGGAGCAGCAGCTGTGCTTTGTTGGAATAGCCATGAAGCGATAACCCACAACCCAAGGTAAGAGAAACACAAACAAGATGGTAGGTGTTGCAAGAGGGCATCAGAGGGCAGACACACTGAAACCATACTCACAGAAAACTAGTCAATCTATTCACACTAGGACCACAGCCTTGTCTAACTCAATGAAACCAAGCCATACCTGCGGGGCAACCCAAGACGGGCAGGTCATGGTGGAGAGGTCTGCCAGAATGTGGTCCACTGGAGAAGGAAATGGCAAGCCACTTTAGTATACGTGCCTTGAGAAGCCCATGAACAGTATGAAAAGGCAAAATGATAGGATACCAAAAGAGGAACTCCCCAGGTCATTAGGTGCCCAATATGCTACTGCAGATCAGTGGAGAAATAACTCCAGAAAGAATGAAGGGATGGAGCCAAAGCAAAAACAGTACCCAGTTGTGGATGTGACTGGTGATAGAAGTAAGATCTGATGCTGTAAAGAGCAATATTGCATAGGTACCTGGAATGTCAGGTCCATGAATCAAGGCAAATTGGAAGTGGTCAAACAAGAGATGGCAAATGGTGAACGTCGACATTCTAGGAATCAGTGAACTAAAATGGACTGGAATGGGTGAATTTCACTCAGATGACCATTATATCTACTACCGTGGGCAGGAATCCTTCAGAAGAAATGGAGAAGCCATCACGGTCAACAAAAGGGTCTGAAATGTAGTACTTGGATGCGATCTCAAAAACAACAGAATGATCTCTCTTCGTCTCCAAGGCAAACCATTCACTATCACAGTTATCCAAGTCTATGCCCAAACCAGTAACGCTGAAGAAACTGAAATTAAACGGTTTTATGAAGTCCTACTAGACAAACTAACACCCAAAAAGATGTCCTTTTCATGATAGGGGACTGGAATGCTAAAATAGGAAGTCAAGAAACACTTGCAGTAACAGGCAAATTTGGCCTTGGAATGCAGAATGAAGCAGGGCAAAGACTAATAGAGCTTTGCCAAGAAAATGCACTAGTCATAGCAAACACCCTCTTCCAACAACACAAGAGAACTCTCTACACATGGACATCACCAGATGGTCAACACCGAAATCAGATTGATTATATTCTTTGCAGCCAAAGGTGGAGAAGCTCTATACAGTCAACAAAAACGAGATCAGGCGCTGACTGTGGCTCACATCATGAACTCCTTATTACCAAAATCAGACTCAAATTGAAGAAAGTAGGGAAAACTGCTAGACCATTCAGGTATGACCTAAATCAAATCTCTTATGATTATACAGTGGAAGTGAGAAATAGATTTAAGGGCCTAGATCTGATAGGTAGAGTGCCTGATGAATGATGGAATGAGGTTTGTGATATTGGACAGGAGACAGGGATCAAGACCATCCCCATGGAAAAGAAATGCAAAAAAGCAAAATGGCTGTCTGGGGAGGCCTTACAAGTAGCTGTGAAAAGAAGAGAGGTGAAAAGCAAAGGAGAAAAGAAAAGATATAAGCATCTGAATGCAGAGTTCCAAGGAATAGCAGGAACAGATAAGAAAGCCTTCTTCAGCGATCAATGCAAAGAAATAGAGGAAAAGAATAGAATGGGAAAGACTAGAGATCTCTTTAAGAAAATTAAAGAAACCAAGAAAAACTTTCATGCAAAGATGGGCTCGATAAAGGACAGAAATGGTCTGGACCTAACAGAAGTAGAAGAGATTAAGAAGAGGTAGCAAGAATACACAGAAGAACTGTACAAAAAAGATCTTCATGACCCAGATAATCATGATGATGTGATCACTAATCTAGAGCCAGACATCCTGGAATGTGAAGTCAAGTGGGCCTTAGAAAGCGTCACTATGAACAAAGCTAGTGGAGGTGATGGAATTCCAGTTGAGCTGTTTCAAATCCTGAAAGATGATGCTGTGAAATTGCTGCACTCAATATGCCAGCAAATTTGGAAAACTCAGCAGTGGCCATAGGACTGGAAAAGGTCAGTCTTCATCCCAATCCCAAAGAAAGGCAATGCCAAAGAATGCTCAAACTACCACACAATTCCACTCATCTCACAGGCTAGTAAAGTCATGCTCCAAATTATCCAAGCCAAGTTTCAGCAATATGTGCACCATGAACTTCCTGATGTTCAAGCTGGTTTTCGAAAAGGCAGAGGAACCAGAGATCAAATTGCCAACATCCGCTGGATCATGGAATAAGCAAGAGAGTTCCAGAAAAACATCTATTTCTGCTTTATTAACTATGCCAAATCCTTTGACTGTGTGGATCACAATAAACTGGAAAATTCTGAAAGAGATGGGAATACCAGACCCCCTGACCTGCCTCTTGAGAAATCTGTGTGCAGGTCAGGAAGCAACAGTTAGAACTGGAAATGGAACAACAGACTGGTTCCAAATAGGAAAAGGTGTACGTCAAGGCTATATATTGTCACCCTGCTTATTTAACTTCTATGCAGAGCACATCATGAGAAACGCTGGACTGGAAGAAACACAAGCTGGAATCAAGACTGCTGGGAGAAATATCAGTAACCTCAGATATGCAGATGATACCACCCTTATGGCAGAAAGTGAAGAGGAGCTAAAAAGCCCCTTGATGAAAGTGAAAGAGGAGAGTGAAAAAGTTGGCTTAAAGCTCAACATTAAGAAAATGAAGATCATGGTATCCAGCCCCATCACTTGATGGCAAATAGATGGGGAAACAGTGGAAACAGTGTCAGACTTTATTTTTGGGGGCTCCAAAATCACTGCAGATGGTGACTGCAGCCATGAAGTTAAAAGACGCTTACTCTTTGGAATAGAAGTTATGACCAACATAGATAGTATATTCAAAAGCAGAGACATTACTTTGCCGACTAAGGTCTGTCTAGTCAAGGCTATGGTTTTTCCTGTGGTCATGTATGGAAGTGAGAGTTGGACTGTAAAGAAGGCTGAGTACCAAAGAATGGATGCTTTTGAACTGTGGTTTTGGAGAAGACTCTTGAGAGTCTCTTGGACTACAAGGAGATCTAACCAGTCCATTCTGAAGGAGATCAGTCCTGGGATTTCTTTGGAAGGAATGATGCTAAAGCTGAAGCTCCAGTACTTTGGCCACCTCATGTGAAGGGTTGAATTATTGGGAAAGATTCTGATGCTGGGAGGGATTGGGGGCACGACGATAAGGGGACGACCGAAGATGAGATGACTGGATGGCATCACTGACTCGATGGACGTGAGTCTGAGTGAACTCCAGGAGATGCTGATGGACAAGGAGGCCTGGTGTGCTGCGATTCATGGGTTCCAAAGAGTCGGACATGACTGAGCAACTGAACTATGAACTATAACATAGATAAGAAGGACCAGGGTCAAAGTTACTTATTGGGTTAGGGTATCCATTTATGGTATGTTTCTCTTTCAAAGTTCCATCCTCTGGATCCCTTTCAACTCTCCCACAGCAGGGAAAAATGGAACGAGCCTCAACCTCTTCTGGCTTAAAGGTTGGTCCAGCTGAGAAAGACCTGGAAGAGGCACTTAGAACCGCCTGGAGTAGGCTCATGACAAACTTTTTTTCCCAAAATTGTTCTTTCCCTCTTTTCTACACTAAGAAAAATCACTTTTTATTTTGAAATATTTTAAAATTTGTTAGAATCAACAAAAAATTAGAGTTATCTTGCATAATTTACCGAACTTCCCCCAGTGACAACATTCCACATAGCCAGAGTACATTATTGAAATAAAGAAACTGACATTGGTACAATACTGTTAACTACGGCTCTTATTTAGAGATTAGCAGCATTTACAGGTAATTTTTTTTTAGTAGAACTTACAGTTCTAAGAAATTTTATTAAGTAACAGATTTGCATAATCACCACTGCTATTAAAATAATATAGTGTTTATATGTCAATCCCAGTCTCCCAGTTTATCTCCTCACACCCTCCCTACTATCTTCCCAGGTGGGGCAGTGATAATCTGCCTACCAATTCAGGAGATGCAAGAAATGTGGGTTTGATCTCTGAATTGGGAATATCCCCTGGAATCAGAAATGGCCACCCACTCCAGTAAGTTTGCCTGAGAAATCTCATGGACAGAGGAGACTTAAGGGCTATGGTCCATGGGGTCCATGGGGTCACAGTCAGAGACAACATAGCATGCACATACAACAAACCCTCCTTAATATACATAAAATAAGTAACTAATAGGGACCTAGTGTGTTGCACAGGGAACTCTATTCAAAATTCTGTAATGACCTATATGAGAAAAGAATCTAAAAAAAAGAGTGAATATATGTACATGTGTGGACTTTCCTGGTGGCTCAGTGGTAAAGAATCTGCTTGCCAATAATGCAGAAGACATAGGCTTGATCCCTGGGCTGGGAATATCCCCTGGAGAAGGAAATGACAACCAACTCCAGTATTCTTGCTTGGGAAAACCGATGGACAGAAGATGCTGGCAGATTACAATCCATGGCGTTGCAAAGTTACTGAATAAACAACAAACATGTATATGTATAACAGATTCACTTTGTTGTACACCTGAAACTAACTCAGCATCATAAATCTACCACAATCCAATATTTTTTAAAGATACTATAATGTTCAATTTTCATCATGAAAAAGTGCCCTCTACTTATCCCTTAATAGTCAAATCCTCTCCAACCCGACCTTAACAACCATATGTGACTCAGTTTTTGTTTCTTCTTCCACTTCCTTTTTTCCCCTTTACTCTTTCTAGACCATCATAATATATTCATGGGTTACAAAAACAATCTCTCTATTACCTTTCATTGTTTTCTCCTACCAATCTAATCCCCACATTGCAGCAAGATAGAACCACTTAAAATATATGTGATCATGAGACATAACTGTTTTATTCCCTATATTAATGACATCTTCTATACTTTTAAGATAATTCTAGATTCCCACTTCTTCTTAATTTTTCCCTTCTCTATATATCTACCATGAATTTACTAACTTTTCCCTTGGAATACTGAACCAAGGCTTATGGAATGCTTTTCATCATCTCAACTGGTTTATATTCTCTCTGAATCTTCTGGGTCTTGCATATGCCAACTATTCTTTAAGGAACCTGTTTCTTTCTCTCTTTTTTGAATCTGGATGATTCCTAACCTTATTCAACTCTTACTTTTGAGCTTCAATGTTATTTCCTCAAAATCTTTCCCTCATCCTTCAAATATTTGTTAGGCATCCCTTAAATTTAACCTTATAAGACCTCATACCTC
Source organism: Capra hircus (assembly GCF_001704415.2). Taxonomy (NCBI): domain Eukaryota; kingdom Metazoa; phylum Chordata; class Mammalia; order Artiodactyla; family Bovidae; genus Capra; species Capra hircus. The sequence continues at coordinate 15,358,674 of NC_030831.1, read as the reverse complement.
TGTCATAGCATTCATCACACCCATATTCTAAGGGCTTGTTCATCTGTGTGTTTTCATCAATATACTGTAAACTTTAAGGGTGAGGCTGCTGTTGACCTGTTTGTAAAGTTCAGTTCAGTTCAGTTCAGTCACTCAGTCGTGTCCGACTCTTTGCGACCCCATGAATCGCAGCACGCCAGGCCTCCCTGTCCATCACCATCTCCTGGAGTTCACTCAGACTCACTTCCATCGAGTCCGTGATGCCATCCAGCCTTCTCATCCTCGGTCGTCCCCTTCTCCTCATGCCCCCAATCACTCCCAGCATCGGAATCTTTTTCAATGAGTCAACTCTTCACATGAGGTGGCCAAAGTACTGGAGCTTCAGCTTTAGCATCATTCCTTCCAAAGAAATCCCAGGGCTGATCTCCTTCAGAATGGACTGGTTGGATCTCCTTGTAGTCCAAGGAATTCTCAAGAGTCTTCTCCAACACCACAGTTCAAAAGCATCCATTCTTCGGTGCTCAGCCTTCTTCACAGTCTAACTCTCACTTCCGTACATGACCACAGGAAAAACCATAGCCTTGACTAGATGGACCTTAGTCAGCAAAGTAATGTCTCTGCTTTTGAATATACTATCTAGGTTGGTCATAACTTCTATTCCAAGGAGTAAGTGTCTTTTAACTTCATGGCTGCAGTCACCGTCTATAGTGATTTTGGAGCCCCCGAAAATAAAGTTTGACACTGTTTCCACCGTTTCCCCATCTATTTGCCATCAAGTGATGGGACTGGATGCCATGATCTTCGTTTTCTGAATGTTGAGCTTTAAGCCAACTTTTTCACTCTCCTCTTTCACTTTCATCAAGACGCTTTTGCCATAAGGGTGGTGTCATCTGCATATCTGAGGTTATTGATATTTCTCCCGGCAATGTTGATTCCAGCTTGCGTTTCTTCCAGTCCAGCGTTTCTCATGATATACTCCGCATAAAAGTTAAATAAGCAGGGTGACAATATACAGCCTTGACGTACTCCTTTTCCTATTTGGAACCAGTCTGTTGTTCCATGTCCAGTTCGAACTGTTGCTTCCTGACCTGCATATAGATTTCTCAAGAGGCAGGTCAGGGGGTCTGGTATTCCCATCTCTTTCAGAATTTTCCACAGTGTATTGTGATTCACATAGTCAAAGGCTTCGGCATAGTCAATAAAGCATAAATAAATGATTTTCTTGAACTCTCTTGCTTATTCCATGATCCAGCGGATGTTGGCAATTTGATCTCTGGTTCCTCTGCCTTTTCAAAAACCAGGTTGAACATCAGGAAGTTCATGGTGCACATATTGCTGAAGCCTGGCTTGGAGAATTTTGAGCATGACTTTACTAGCATGTGAGATGAGTGGAATTGTGCGGTAGTTTGAGCATTCTTTGGCATTGCCTTTCTTTGGGATTGGGATGAAGACTGACCTTTTCCAGTCCTATGGCCACTGCTGAGTTTTCCAAATTTGCTGGCATATTGAGTGCAGCACTTTCACAGCATCATCTTTCAGGATTTGAAACAGCTCAACTGGAATTCCATCACCTCCACTAGCTTTGTTCATAGTGATGCTTTCTAAGGCCCACTTGACTTCACATTCCAAGATGTCTGGCTCTGGATTAGTGATCACATCATCATGATTATCTGGGTCATGAAGATCTTTTTTGTACAGTTCTTCTGTGTATTCTTGCTATCTCTTCTTAATATCTTCTACTTCTGTTAGGTCCAGACCGTTCCTGTTCTTTATCGAGCCCATCTTTGCATGAAAGTTTTTCTTGGTTTCTTTAATTTTCTTAAAGAGATCTCTAGTCTTTCCCATTCTATTCTTTTCCTCTATTTCTTTGCATTGATCGCTGAAGAAGGCTTTCTTATCTGTTCCTGCTATTCCTTGGAACTCCGCATTCAGATGCTTATATCTTTCCTTATCTCCTTTGCTTTTCACCTCTCTTCTTTTCACAGCTACTTGTAAGGCCTCCCCAGACAGCCATTTTGCTTTTTTGCATATCTTTTCCATGGAGATGGTCATGATCCCTATCTCCTGTCCAATGTCACGAACCTCATTCCATCGTTCATCAGGCACTCTATCTATCAGATCTAGGCCCTTAAATCACTTCCACTGTATAATCATAAGAGATTTGATTTAGGTCATACCTGAATGGTCTAGCAGTTTTCCCTACTTTCTTCAATTTGAGTCTGATTTTGGTAATAAGGGGTTCATGATGTGAGCCACAGTCAGCTCCTGGTCTCGTTTTTGTTGACTGTATAGAGCTTCTCCATCTTTGGCTGCAAAGAATATAATGAATCTGATTTCGATGTTGACCATCTGGTGATGTCCATGTGTAGAGACTTCTCTTGTGTTGTTGGAAGAGGGTGTTTGCTATGACTAGTGCATTTTCTTGGCAAAACTCTATTAGTCTTTGCCCTGCTTCATTCCGCATTCCAAGGCCAAATTTGCCTGTTACTGCAAGTGTTTCTTGACTTCCTACTTTAGCATTCCCCTCCCCTATAATGAAAAGAACATCTCTTTTGGGTGTTAGTTCTAAAAAGTCTTGTAGCTCTTCATAAAACTGTTCAACATCAGTTTCTTCAGCGTTACTGGTTTGGGCATAGACTTGGATAACTGTGATATTGAATGGCTTGCCTTGAAGACGAAAAATGATCATTCTGTCGTTTTTTTGAGATTGCATCCAAGTACGACATTTTGGACCCTTTTGTTGACCATGATGGCTACTCCATTTCTTCTGAGGGATTCCTGCCCCCAGTAGTAGATATAATGGTAATCTGAGGGAAATTCACCCATTCCAGTCCATTTTAGTTCACTGATTCCTAGAATGTCGACGTTCACCCTTGCCATTCCAATTTGCCTTGATTCATGGACCTGACATTCCAGGTTCCTATGCAATATTGCTCTTTACAGCATCGGATCTTGCTTCTGTCACCAGTCACATCCACAACTGGGTGCTGTTTTTGCTTTGGCTCCATCCCTTTATTCTTTCTGGAGTTATTTCTCCGCTGATCTGCAGTAGCATATTGGACACCTAATGACGTGGGGAGTTCCTCTTTTGGTATCCTATCATTTTGCCTTTTATACTGTTCATGGTTTCTCAAGGCAAGAATACTGAAGTTGCTTGCCATTACCTTCTCCACTAGACCCCATTCTGTATGACCTCTCCACCATGAGAAGCGGTGGCTGTGCGGGCACAGGAGGGCCTAGAGGAGCTATCCCACGTTGAAGGTCAGGAACGGCGGCTGTAAGTAGATAACCCTCATTCAAGGTAAGGAGCAGCAGCTGTGCTTTGCTGGAGCAGCTGTGAGGAGATACCCCATGCCCAAGGTAAGAGAAACCCAAATAAGATGGTAGGTGTTGCAAGAAGGCATCAGAGGGCAGACACACTGAAACCATACTCACAGAAAACTAGTCAATCTAATCACACTGGGACCACACCCTTGTCTAACTCAATGTTTGTAAATCCATCCCTAAAATCTGATCTAGTGATTGAAACATGGATAGAGCATTAATGAGAGAAACATTTTCTCTGCATCACAAATGGAACCAGGTACCATAACGGGGCAATAAACTATGGGCAAACAAGCGAGGCCAAAGCATTGATAGGATGAATAATGAGGGACAATATTGTTTTTTCTCACCTCTATATTATTCTATGTGCATGTGTGTGTTCTCAGGTATGCGTGATCATTCATGTCTGTCTCTTTTCAACCTAAAGGACTGTAGCTCACCAGGCTCCTCTGTTCAAGTAATTTTCCAGGCAAGAGTACTGGAGTGGGTTGCTATTTCCTTCTCCAGGGGATCTTCCTGACCCCAGAATCAAACCTGTGTCTCCTGCATTTCCTGCATTGGCTGGCAGATTCTTTACTACTGTGCCACCTGGGAAGACAATATTCTTCTATGTGCTAGTACTAATTACATGTGTGGTGAATACTCTTTATAATAGAGATCTATATTATGTCACATTCTATATCATCATCTCAAAATAGTAAGCAAAGACATACTGTATGCCATGAAAACTGATCCTAAACTGGTTGCAACACATTTGATATTATGGAGGAACCCCTTTAGTAAAGCTTAAATTCTTAACTGCATATATATTTGTGCCAGGTTGGAGCAAAATCAAACCCAAACATCCCTAAATTTGTGAAGCCAGTCCTCACCCTAAATGCAAGTCAGTAAAGTTATAAAACCTTTCAGGTCAGCATTCAAAGCACCATATTGCACATTTCATATTCCATATTTCTAGACTAAGTTATTAGAGATGCGTACACCATTTGCTGTTTCTTTGTGACACTGGCAAATGCTTTTAAATCTTCTAAATGTTTTTTTTAAAATGTGTGAAATGTGTTCTTTTCAAGGACATGAACGTGAACTGAGGCCAAGTGGCATTGGGTGTGTTGGCTATAAATCTACTCAACACATAAATATATGCATATTGAATTTTTCATCACTAGGCTGACTATAAAACATCTACCTTGTTGAATCTGTTATTTGTAATGTGCAAAGTTCATACTGCTAAAAAAACCATAACTTCTGCATTTTTATTTTGTTCTGTGACATGCAAATGTGAGTTTATTTCTCCTAAAACATAAAAACTAGGCTTTTGTGAATATAGCACTAGAAGGTACAAAAGAGTACACAATATTCTAAGTATTAAAGAATAGATATTAGTGTATCACTTTATGTCAATTGTAAAGATTATTTTCCCCCAATCTATTTAGAGTATATAAATTTTAAACTTAGTTTTTTTTTAACTTCTGAAATAATGTAACAAACATGACAATTGTTCAAAATTTTAATAAAAAATTATCTATTTTCACCTTATACATTATATATACACTTTCCATTATACATTTCTGTATAAAATGCTGAAATGTGTAATGTTTAGACATTGAGTGGATGAACTGTTCCACCATGGTTATTTGCCACTTGACACCTTATAAAAAGAAGGAAAAAAGGCTCTTATTTCAGTTGAGCGTGTCTCAAAGAAGTTGTCTCCTCTTAAATAAGTAAAAGCATAAAAAATCAGTGAGGACAGCACTGTCCTTTAGAGAATGGTCCTTGTCTTTAGGTTTTTTGTAATCTACAATTGATTTAATAAGATTTATTCTTTTTATGATTTATAAAACACTGCTTGTAGTTGAGAAATAATTCAGTATTATTCTAGACAGGATATGAAGAATGAATATTTTCAGCCTTTAAAAGGAGCTTATTCTGATGTCTTTTAAGGTGAAGAAATAAAGCTCCTCATCTTAGACACTGTTCCTCTACAGATGGTACTGGTCAGATCTAGTTCCTGTGGATGAAAATGTGAATTGTATACCTTTATTACAATAAAAGGATTGAACTGGAGCTTTAAAACGAGTATGCATTCCTAGGTAAGTGGCAAATTGCTTGACTTCACTCTGAACTTGCTGGAAGCGTTTTGTTTTTTTTTTTTTTTTCCCATAGTTGGCTATGAAAAATAAGGAAGATTCCAAATGCATAAATTGTGGCAGATGCTTCCTTAACTTACCCTAGTGAAATAATTTTGATGGGTGGTTATGAATTTCTAAGTAATGTTTACTTCTGAAATGCCATAATTGCTTTTGGAACTATTTGAGGCATTTTGAATTGTATCTGTTTTTATTGTAATATGGAATTGTATTGCCATTTTATGAAGTGGCATCTTTCTGATGCATGGAAGTTCTGAATACATTTGTTATCCATCATGAGGAAACCAGATAAGTAAATATTACAACTATAACTAAAATGCTTCTTTTTTACATGAATAAATGAAAACCATTTTGAATCTGAAGGCAGAAACATTCTATCTGCAGACTGACAAATTGCATATTTGTTTGGTTTCAAAAAAATTGTGTCTGGCTTCAACAGTGTGACAGAGGGAAATATCTGTTTCCTGCATGACAGAGACATGAGTTCCTGAGATAGAGGAACTCTCTCCTTGGTGGAGGTGGAAGATATCAGCTGAAAGGATCATAAAGTAAAAGAGCCCTTGTCTATGCAATCACTGTTGAATGGAATAAGACGGCACACAATATTTCCATCTCAAATGCTGCGGCTTACCTATATTGCTACATCCCCGAATTCCCCTAAGTTTTCTAATTGTTTCCATAAGCATTTATTGAGCATATAACTGTTATTAAGACATTTTGAGCAATCACAATTTATAATGGTGCGGTTAATCTGCTTTTAACATAATTTCCAAATATTAACCATATTAAATTATATTTTTCAAATGTGGTTCAACCCAAAGATGTATGACCTGGATTTCTAGGTGGGTAAATCAGTATAACTAACCTTTGAAGAGAGACTTATCTCATGAAAAACTGCAATTCAATAGAGCAACCCGGACTTTAGCTTCTGGCATCTGCTTGAGGTTAAAAGAGCTTTTCTGGGAGGCAACCATCAAGCTAAATATGAGGTAAAGATTACATCTGGGAGAATGACTTGTTCTTGTTGAGAATTCTTTGGACAATATGTGGAACATGCTACACAGTGCACACAAATATGTTAGCTAGATAAGACATTGACCAGGAAGGTAATTTGCTGCAAGTATATTTAGAGTGAATGTAACAAGTTTGAAGACAGACAGACCAAGAGACCACGTACACCAGTTCTTCTCAAACTTATGTGGATATGATTGGAGGGAAATCTTGATAAAATCCAAATTCTGATTCAGAAGTGGGACCCAAGAATCTGCAAATCTAGCCTGCCCCCTTGTACTATTAGTGGCACTGGCCTACTCAGCACACTTAGATAAGGTGAGATGCTACAAAGGAATTGAAATCCATGTACAGCATCTTCATGAACATAGTGAGTAGGGCAAAATGAGTTAAAAAGCAAATCTGACAAGGTAAAATTAATGTTCCATTTTCTTTGCTAGAGTTTCAATGTCTATTCACAGTCAAAGTTCATCTCTGTGTATTGATGACAATATCACCTCTTCAAGGGCAATAGCATTATTATTCCACTTTCACATAGGCATGGCTTTTTTCATTCATACAAAAAAAGGAGATGAAAACCATCATTACTTTCAAAAGAGGGATCAAAAAATCATTACAGAGAGTAGATCAGTAAGAATAATCTAATTCCCAGACATAATTCTAGAATAATTATTGAAGGATTGGCTTGTAAGTGCCTGTCACAAAGGCAGGACTTCCTGAGCATTTACTAAACACAAGTCATAGACCAATAATCTAGCTTCTTTGTCAGTAGATGTAATAAGTCTAGATTTTCATAAGACATTTTGCAATGTCTCCTTCATTAAATTTAAGAACAAAATGTAAAGATATATTACATGGAACAAAACTTGTTTAAAGAGTATCTCAATGAGGATAAATGAGGAGAGTGAAATAGCTGGTTTAAAACTCAACATTTAAAACATTAAGATCACGGCATCTGGCCCCATCACTTCATGACAAAAAGATGGGGGTAAAGTGGGAACATTGACACTTTTTTTTAAATTTTGGGGGGGGGGGTCTCCAAAATCACTGTGGATGGTTGCTGCAACCATGAAAAGAATGATGACTGCTTCTTGGAAGAAAAGCTATGACAAGCCTAGACAGCACATTAAAAAACAGAGACATCATTTTTCTGACAAAGGTCCATACAGTCAAAGCTATGACTTTTTCAGTAGTCATATATGGATATGAGAGTTGGATCATAAAGAAGGCTGAGAGCCGAAGAATTGATGCTTTCAAATTGTAGTGCTGGAGAAGACTCTTGAATGGTTTGGAGACTCTCCTGAACAGCAAAGAGATCAAACCAATCAATTCTAAAGGAAATCAACCCTGAATATTCGTTGGAAGGACTGTTGCTGAAGCTGAGCTCCAATACTTTGGCCACCTGAAGCAAAGAGCTGACTTATTAGAAAAGACCATGATGGTGGGAAAGATCAAGGAGCTGAGGAGAAGGGGGTGACATAGAATGAGATGGTTGGATCACATCACCGACTCAATGGACAGGAGATTGAGTATACTCTGAGTTATAGTGAAGGACAGGGAAGCCTTGTGTGCTGCAGTCCATAGGGTTGCAGAAAGTTGGACATGACTGAGCAACTGAACAGCAACATTTGAAAAATCACATCAAAATGAGGCTGATTAATTGAAGCATATTGCATAAAAGTTTCTAGTATTAGACTAGTGGGTTTGTATATGTTCCTTTTTGGGGAACCCCCAGATGGCACAGTGGTGAAGAGCCCACCTACCAGTGCAGGGGACCCAAGAGACACAGGTTTAATCCCTACGTTGGGAAGATCTTCTGGAGAAGGAAATGGCAACCCACTCCAGTATTCTTGCCTGGAAAATTACAGACAGAAGATCCTGGTGGGCTACAGTCCATGAGGTCACAAAGAGTTGGACATGTCTGAGCACAATGCATATTTCTTTTTACTTAATATTTTATTAATGTATTTGATAATAATTATAATTTTTAAAAAAGATCTTGTCATCAAAAATTCTAATAGCATTTAGTTGTGAAAGATAGCAAATATATCAATAGCTACTGTGGATATTCTTGTATACATTGTTGATATATTAATAGCTACAATAAGTCATATATTTGGGCTATACAAAAATAACAACAGTGAATGATTTTGCCTAATAGTATTTATCTTGAAGTCAACAATAAAGTTTAATCATATTAATTCATGTATCCAATTCATAATCTTATGAAGAAAAAGTCATCAGAATCTCAGAGGAATTTTTTTTTCTTCTTCTAAAAGTTAAGAGTCATTCTTAAATAGTATAAGATATGAAAACAGAGGAGAGAGCTGAGAAGTCTTCCATCAAAGAGGTGTCCATGTGCAGAGTTTGTCCATGTGCAGATATTGATGGACAAATGGACAAATGACAGTGCTTGTTTAATTAAAATTGAAAGGAATATAGCAAGGAAAGTTATAGAATCAAAAAGCACATGGCTTCTGTAGAAACATGCAAGAGTCTACTTATGAGGAGGTGCAAAGGTTGTACTGAAGTGAATTAAAACAACACAATCTGAAAAATTGTAACATCATCACATGTTTAATTTCATTTTATAAATATCAGTTTTTTATTAGCTATTTTCAAACTGCAGTTAATAGTTTTTATAAAACCCATGATAAAATTTGCTAATGAAAGGATGAGAATCTAAGTGAATGACACAGAATACATTCTATTTTTTTCTTTCTGAAGAGGTACCAGTTACACAGCACAAGAGGATTCTTGGGTGCTTTAATCTCAGGGTCAAGGGCAAGGATGTGGATCTCAAGAAACTCTTACCTCACACTCCTATAAACCTGCAGACCTTCATTGCTCTGGTTGTACTTGTCTGAGTTTTTATTTACTCCCAATTTTTCTCCATATCCTCACTAGCCCTGTTTGGGGTTTCCTTAGCTGGATCTTTTAATAAAATATAAATGAGATTAGGAGGACTGTGCATGTGTGTGTGTGTGTGTGTGTGTGTGTGTGTGTGTGTGTGTGTGTGTGTGTTCTAAGTGAGATACAGCCTCCAAGTCACAGATGGCACATTAGAAAAAAGAAATATAGTAAAATATATTCTCATTCACAATTTCCTAGAGGCCCTTTGGTTGTTAATTGAAACTTTTGTCTACTTTATTGAACAATAAAAGTGGCAGCAACTACTCCCAGGTGTCCTTCAGTATTAAAAAGAGGATAAAGGGTTTCTGGCAAAGGTGACAGAAATGAATGCGATGAGCCCAGCTATCAAACATTCTGATATGTGAATTGCCTGATATTTCTATAATGCTGTCTTATGATTGGAAATGTTATCACTTCTATTGAATCAATAGAAATGTTAAAGCTCCACAGAACCCCAATTACAAACTAATGCTGGAAGGTTAACATCTGGGAGTAGGAGAGATAGAAACAATCTCTATTGTCATACCTTTCTGACAAGTAAATGTCAGAAACATAACACCTTTGCCTGGTCTCAGCATGGAGCACGTGTAAAGGAGTGATTGTAAGGCTGCCTCAAGTCAAATCACCTGTCATCTCAGCTTTGACACAGAATTACTTTTGTTTTATGCATCTATTAACCTTGAACTATCAGCATTTGTTTTAATGTTCCAGGCTGAATGACCTAAATGTTCTTCGCTCACTCAGAGGGGATATGTTAGAGGGGAAAGCAGGTGGCTGGACTTGGGGTTGATCTTTATGAGAAGGCAGAGTGAATGTGACTGGAAGGACCACCTTCCTCCTAAATGGTGTTGCTCGGCTTTGAATTCAGTCATTACAAGGATATTCTTGTGTGTTTTGAACAGTTGCACTTTCCCTCAGAGTCTCCTGTGGAATTGTGTATATTGCACATCATGGAGAGATCACATATGATTATTGATGGTACAATTATTACACAGTCTATTTAGAAGATGCCCTTGGCACAACCAGTAGAGGAGGGGTAGAGGGAAAAGATGACCTTTGTTTCTTACAGTGAAAGATAAGACAAAGAGAGATTAAGTAACCTGATTTTGACCTGAATCCTGATTTCATCACATCTCACATCTCTTTTCACTCTTGTTAGATCTTGCATTTTAAGTGCTATGCATCTTCCACATTATCTTGGGTAACATCTTTCAAAGAATATCGGTTTCTGATTCCTTTCAACATTACAGTAGATAAGGCAAGTTGGGCAGTTTTGTGACTGGATCCAGAACTTCGGTTCTAGTGTTTGTGTGTGTGTGTGTGTGTGTGTGTGTTTGCTGAATTCAAAGGTAACTCTAGTTTCATCTAACTCATAGTCTCAAATTATGAAGTAATTTTTAAAAATCTTTATTCAGCACTAGCTGTCTGAATCCAGGCTCTAGAAATTTTATTTTGCCTTTGATTCACTATTTCATGTACCACAAAGGACATTTTGGGCATAATTTGTTCAAATCTGATTGTCACAGACAAAGTTTTCTTTTTAAGATCTGATTTCTTCAGCTGGATTTCTAGGCTGGATGTAGCCCAGTTTTCCTAAGAAGGGAGTAACTCAGTGGGAAGTTTCATTTAAACCAGACTCTATCTTCAGTGCAGACTCTGTACAACAATCAGAAAACTTGTGAGTTTACATATGTGTATTCTCATGCTGCTGCTGCTGCTGCTAAGTCACTTCAGTCGTGTCCGACTCTGTGTGACCCCATAGATGGCAGCCCACCAGGCTGCCCTGTCCATGGGATTTGCCAGGTAAAATTACTGGAGTGGGGTGCCATTGCCTTCTCCAGTATTCTGATGCACCTTTCCATAAATCCAATTTTCTACATTGAATGTGACCTGAGAACTTCCATCTGTACAAGCTGGATTTAGAAAAGGCAGAAGAACCAGAGATCAAATTGCCAAAATCTGCTGGATCACACAAAAAGCAAGGAATATCCAAAAAACATCTACTTCTATTTCATTGACTATGCTAAAGCCTTTGATTGTGTGCATCACAACAAACTGTGGAAAATTCTTAAAGACATGGCATTACCAGATTACTTTCCTATCTCCTGAGAAACCTGTATGCAAAACAAGAAACAGCAGTTAGAACTGAACATGGAACAATGGTCTGGTTCAAAATCAGGAAAAGAATACATTAAGGCTGCATACTGTCAGCTTGCTTACTTAACTTACATGCAGAATATATCACGTGAAATGCCACTTTGGATGACTCACAAGATTGACAAGAGAAATATCAGCAACCTCAGATATGCAGATGATACCACTCTAATGGCAGAAAGTGAAGAGGAACTAAAGAGTCTCTTAATGAGGATGGAAGAGGAGAGTAAAAACGCTGGCTTAAAACTCAACATTCAAAAAACTAATATCATGGCATCTGATCCCATCATTTCAGGGCAAACAGATGGTGGGGGGAAAGAGGAAAGAGTGACAGGTTTTATTTTCTTGGGCTCCAAAATCACTGCAGATGGTGACTGCAGCCACAAAATTAAGATACTTGCTCCTTGGAAGGAGAGCTATGACAAACATAGGCAGCATATTAAAAAGCAGAGACATCATTTTGCTGGCAAAAGTCCATATAGTCAAAGCTATGCTTTTTTCAATAGTCATGTATGGATATGAAAGTTGGACCAGTGCTTTCAAATTATGGTATTGGAGAAGACTCCAGGGGTTCAGTTCATTGGAGAGTAAGGAGATCAAACCAGTTGATACTAAAGGAGCTCAACCCTCAATATAAATTGGGTAAGCAACAATAAAAATCTTGATTTCATAACTTATTTGAAAAAAGACATGCCTACCATAACTTCTCATTCCTAGTCAGGATCCTTGCTCTACTCAGTTTCTGAAGTTACCTTCATGACTTACCTGTACATCTTACATGTTCATGGCCACTCTCCTTTTCCCATCAACCACAAACTCTTAGCATGGATACCAGGGCACAGAATCATTCTCTTACATGGTAAGTATTTCTTCCTCATGTACTATGTGTGAAATAACTACCATCAGAATCTAACACCTGTAACCTCATAGGTTTTCCACAAGAATCTTATAAGATAGAAAGTCTTATCTTCCCATTTTATAGATGAAAATCCTGAAGCTCAGCAATGTGAAACCTGAAATGTTAAAAGAGTTAATTGATAGAAGCTGGGATTGAACCCAATTTGCTTTTAATCTCACAACCATCCTACAACCACCTAAGAAGCTAAAGATTAAAACAAAGAAGAAGATAAAGCATTCATTTGAATACCTACATAAGCTAGATACCACAAAGATTTCATATAATACTTTATTTCTTCCTCACAAAAACCATACTTAATAAAGACTCAACAATAAGGTAAAATAAGTTGTATCAGGGCACACAATTGCTAAAACTGCGATTTGAAAGTACACGTATACATAATGCTTGATGAGGTGTGCACTATTGATGCTGTGGCATGCAAACTATGCAGCGAATGATTTAGAGTTTTCATTCTAAATACAAGAGGAATAACAAAAGCCATACATTCTTCCCCAGTGAGCCGTGTTCCTATGCACCAACACACAGATTCCTGCTGACTCTGCAGAAAATTTTCCTCTACACTATTCCTTTTCTAGAATATCATCTGCATCATCACTCCACTTTCATAAGCCTCTTTTGACAGGAGTGACTAACTTTATAACAGGGATGAACATTGTACTATCATATAAAGAAGTTTTATGAAGTAATGAAGTAATGCCATTTGCAGCATTGCATAGATAGACCCAGAAATTATCACACTAAGTGAATTAAATCATACAGAGAAAGACAAGTACTGTATGACATCACTTATATGTAAAATATTTAAAAAATAATTTAAGTTATTTACAAAACAGAAATAGACTCACAGACATTGAAAACAAATGGTTACCAAAAGTAAAAGATGGAGCTGGATAAATTAGGAATTTGGGGTTAACAGATGCACACTGCTATCTGTCAAATAGAGAAAGAACAAAGACCTATGCTACAGCACAGGGAACTATATTCAGTATCTTATAATAAGACATAATGAAAAAGAATATGTAAAAGAATATATGTATTTTGCTGTACACCTGAAACAACACAGAATCAATTTGCTGTACACTGAAATTTAATACAACATTGTAAATTAACTATACTTCAATAAAAAGATAATAGCTTTGAAAAATATGGCATATTAAATTAGATATGTGTTTAATAAGCTCAACTTATAAAAACAGATTTCAGTATTCATGTTGCAGCCATATATTTTAGTCTTAATTGCCCTATAATCAGACCCCATATTTACATTACTTTTTTTTTCCTTTGTGAGAGCATCAGCTTTTGTGAATTGTTTCAGATTAGTTCAATTCTGAAAGAAAGGTGGCTGATACCAACTTCTATCGAACCACATCAACAGAAAAAATCAAATTGTAGCAAGCAATTTCATTTTTCTGTTAGTAACTATAAAAATACTGCCCATCAGTTTAGGAAAGTACTGTCTTGGTGAAATAATGCCTATAGCCAAGAAATTAATAATTATTGTAACACTGATTTGGCAAAATTCTCTTTGATGTAGCAAAAGTTTGTATTGAAAGAAACTGGAGAACTAGATTTGATCATGACAATATTTCTCTGTTTCAGGCTAGGGGATATTTAAAAAGATATGTACTGCAAAAATGAATGGATGAGTGTGTCAACAGATTAGGCAATGTTAGCACAGGATGATGGGGACAAATGTGAAAAGACACAGTGTTACTCATATGACAAAGCTCTAATTCACATTTATGTCAGCAGTCCTGAACACCAAATTGCTTATTTTCTCTGTTATATTTTGGAGCCTTAGGATCAAAGAACTCTAAATCTTGCAAGCAAGTTTATGAAAACCCAGAATTCCAAACAGTTTGAGAGGAATGGTTTTCCTTGCAGGTCACATTGAAATAAGAACATGACTCATTTGATTTCTCGCTTCTGTTTTAAATCAAAAAGATGACTGATGATTGTAGGGTAAAGTGTCATCAAATGATTGAGTTCAAATTCATTGTTTGTATTCAAGCTGTGTAAAATGTATACAAGTATAAAAGTACATATGTTTGTACTTGCAGATGGCTTAGACGGTAAAGAATCTGCCTGCAATACAGGAGACCTAGCCTCGATGCCCAGGTCAGGAAGATCACCTGGAAAAGGAAATGGCTTACCCACTCCCCTATTCTTGCCTGAAGAATTCCATGGACAAAGGAGCTTGGTGGGCAACAGCCCATGGGGTCACAAAGAGTTGGACATGACTGAGCGACTAACATTTTCATGCATAAAGAGAAAGAGAGAGAAAGAAAGAGAAAGAGAGAGACAGAGACAGAGACAGACAGAGAGAAAGAATCAATCATTGGATACATTACCATATATTTAGTATTTCCTCATAGCTCAATCAGTAAAGAATCTGCTTGCAATGCAGGAATTTGTCTGCAATGCAGAAGACATGGGTTTGATTCCTATGTCAGGAAGATCCCCTGGAGAAGGAAATGGTTACCAACTCCAGTATTCTTGCCTGGGAAATTCCATGGACAAAGGAACCTGGCAGGCTACAGTCCATGGGGTCACAAGAGCCAGGCAGGACTTAGTGACGAAACTACCAGCAGCATTGTATTAATACAAGGGCCAGTGAGGTAGGAGATGGATATCTCATCACTTCGTTTCAACTGCCCACACAACTTGCTTTTTAATTAGCAGACGATTCCATGCACCTGAAATCAAGAACATGGAGAAATTATACATAGCTGCATATTATATTTAGTAACATAGACTTATTGTTCAGAAAATCATAGAAAGTGGCTGATTTAAAGACTTAGAAAAGAGCAGAATGGTATGGAATAAAAGCCCAGCCAATTACATACAAGTAATTAGCTCATTTATGTATTAAGACGATATTTATCAATACCTGCTGGAAAAGGACATGACTGAGAGACATAACTGAGCAAAAGTTGAGGGAGATTTAAAAAATGAATACAGCTCAATCTTCCTTAAAGAGCTTACAATGAGCTTATAATTTAGTGGAAGAGATGGAGAAGAAACAAACATCCAGTTCCCAACACATTGCATGGTTGTAAGCACAAATTGCTGTATGTATTATTCAATTTACAAACAGATCTTGTGCCAGCTTTGTTTGCTCTCCATGTGGACATTATGTTTTGCAAGAAAGAAGCAACAAAAACGATAAAATAATAAAATAGAAAAACAGAGATTTTGCAGTCTCACGTCTACTATTAAGACTTCTAGCCTTCATGCAAAATCCTCATGGAAAAGTTTCAGGAAACAGCTAACTTCTGTATTACAACCAATAGCAAAAGTAATTTTTTTAAAGTAATTCTTTATTCATCTTGATATGATGATATAATATCTAAGAAATAAGTGATTGGTTAGGTGAATAAATGATGGCTCTCTCCTTGAAGACATAGTCTCATAATAGTTATTAAGATTTATTTCTTAGTAAGTTCATTTCTTCATTTTCTTTTCAAATTCTCACACTGTAATTTAAACATTATATCTGTTTATACAGATATAATACTATATATCTGTATATATAACACTATATCTTTGAGTAAGATTTTTGAGGACAAATTCTGCTTTATACAATTTGAAATCTTATTCATACCACAGAATAATACAATGTATGCAATAAGGACTAAGAGTAAAGATTGAGGGCAGAAGGAGAAAAGGGAATCAAAGGATGAGATGACTTGATGGCATTGCCGATGAAATGAACCTGAACTTGGGCAAACTCTGGGAGACGGTGAAGGACATTGAGGCCTGGCGTGCTGCAGTCCATGGGGTCACAAATTGTTGGACATAACTGGGCAACTGAACAACAACAAGTGTAATAATTGCAGCCCACATCCTGAGAAAACACACAATAAATATATTGATATATCAAGGATTAAGATGGATCTAGGTGTGAAACCAAAGTTCATCAAGCACAGAACTGTGATTGTGATTAAGAGATGACCTAAACCTCAGTTTTTCTGTTAGATAAAAAGGGATAACATATCTACCCAATACGGATTTTGTGAAGATTACATAGAATGACATTTGTAGAAAGCTCATAAAAATGCTTTGTTCAAGAAATGCCAAGCCTATTTCTTTGGCACCCCACACACTTATACACACACATATGTAATGAAAGAGGTGTTGCAATCAGGGTTACTACCCACTGACACACATGGTGCACAATATAGAGATATTGCTCACATAGAATAGAAAGTGAGTCATGCCTTTTGAAACTGGGGAAAGCAATGAAACAAATAGGGTCTAAATAATTCAAAATTATTGAAATCAGCAACAGTTATTATTCCATTCAAATGGTGCAATTGGGGCTTGGTCTAGTGATATGAATAAATATCAATCTGGTACATGAATGGATGCTATATATAATTTATATAGTCTGCTGATGGTAAAATCATATACCACATGGGATATCAGTGCTATGTACTATTGTATTTATTAAGTAAGTAAGTAAAGTAGCTCAGTCGTGTCCGACTCTGTGACCCCATCGACTGTAGCCTACCAGGTTCCTCTGTCCATGGGATTTTCCAGGCAAGAGTGGGTTGCCATTTCCTTCTCCAGGGGATCTTCCCGACCCAGGGATCGAACCCCAGTCTCCAGCATTACAGACAGACACTTTACCATCTGAGCCACCAGGGAAGCAACGATAGTAATAGTTAATATTATTAATTAATAAATAATAGTATTAATTAATAGAATAAATTAATTTATAAATAATATAACTTAATAATAGAATAAAATATACACTTTGATGAGATGCCACTAAATGGAGGTCAATTTTTGTCATAGATTTCCTTATTTGTATATCTTTATCTCTAGCCATTGTACATAAACTACTTCTCTGTGCTTTGTTTTACTACATTCTCATTATTTCCAAACATGTTATATGCACATGTGCGTGTGTGTATATATATATATATATATATATATAATATATTCTTTTCTGTATACTTTTCCTTGCCATTCTCCTGACTGATGTATCCTCCCACCTCTTATCTGCTTTTCTGAACTCTTGCAGGCTTTCAAAGACCAACTTATTTTCAATTCCAATCTAATTGGGGGAACTTCTTCCTCCTGTCTACACATAATTGATTTTTCTCTGGGCAGCATTAGAACTCAACATCCATATCTTAGTCAGTTCTTGAATGACAGTTAAAGGTAGCTCATTTATTTTTCTATATCTTGTTATCCAACTTTATAACTTCTAGGATCTGTTTTACAGCAAGGAGCACAAATTCAGTTTAAGCACTTTAATATTTCTAATTGATATTTTATTTCTCTCAAGGGCTCCTAACAGGGATGTATTTTCTTTTTGAGTCTCAGCCATGCTGCATCCCCATAACTCAAGCCTGGAGTTGGAGTAGGGACTGAGTCTAATAAGATTATTTTGCTTCTTATGGTCCCATGATGTGACCCTTAAGAGCTGAGTGAATATTGCAGCAATGTCTCCCTGACTGGTTTAGTTTCCACGTGTAGGCAATGGCAATACCTAAGGAAAATGATTCTGTTCCTCCAGACAATTTTCCATCCACAGTGCACCATTGTTGGACTTTTATGCATTAGGAGTTTAAAGACAATCGCAAAATAACAAATGAGTTTTAATTGCCTTTCTTTACTACATTTGGCCTGATTTGTCAAATAGACTGGCTAGGAGATAACTTGCAGTCTCAGCCATTTCCCTGACTGGAACAGCTTTCTTTCCAGTGCCTCCCACACCTTTACCTTAAGTCAAAGTCAAAGATCTACTTCTTGATTTTCAAGGCAATTTATACAAGAGTTTCATAGTTTTGCGGGAGTTCACCCTGCACAGTGACTAGGTCTACTTCAAATCTTGGGCATTAGAAGTAAAAAATCTGCACTTTTATAACACTTTGGAAAGTGAAAGTGTTGGTTACTCAGTCCTGTACAGCTCTTTGTCACCCCATGAATTGTAGCCCCCCCAGGTTCTTCTGTCCCTGGAATTCCCCAGGCAAGATGCTGGAGTGAGTTGCCATTCCCTTCTCCAGGGGATCTTCCATGACCCACGGATCAAACCCAGGTCTCCTTTACTGCAGGCAGATTCTTTATCATCTGAGCCAACAGGAAAGCCACAACACTTTTAGAAATATAAAACTCTTCAGGCAAAATGATTCACCTTCTTTGAAGAAACAGTTTCATATACCATAGTCTTAGAGTGGCAACTTACAGAGTCACAAAATTTTCTTCTAAAGTTTTATCTTTAAACAGTAGAAGCCTTCCTATTTTATAGGAAAAAGTCTGATTACTCACAAAACCCTTAAAAAAAAAAAAAAGAAACAGGCAAATAGAAACAACAGAAGAAGAAAAACATATATTCTCTCTTCTGAACTAAAGGCAAATATCTTAAGCATCTTTGTATCTATAGAAATGAGAACAGTGCTTGCATATTACACTCTATTGTTCGGATCTAAAAGCATATGAACATCAAAATTAGATATGGGAGGAAATCTAGATACAAAACTTAAAATCAGACTTGAGCTGTGACTAGCCCAAAGTCATCACATTAGTTTGTGTCAATAGAGTAAACCTATTTCACTGATTATGATAATATCTAGTTTAAATATTGTTTTGATAAGCTGTAAAGACCTCAAATAAGAGGACCTTGATATCAACTTCTCTTTACTTTCCTATAGTAGCTAATCCAAGTATAATATATATAGAGTGGACATACAGTGTTTATTTCACCAGTTCATGTTGAAAGAATGAAGGAAAACACATGTGAACTTCTTATATGTTTTTCTATTCCTTCTCCTACAATTTCTACATGTCATCTTAAATATATAGACTTAGTTTAACATGAAACATTACAACTTGATTATACTGATCAGACTTTCTTAGATTATTTCTCTTTGAACATCTAGATAAAGTAAAATGCTGGTGGCAGGCAGAAAAATTATACATCTAAAATTCATTTTCTATCTATTGTCATATTTATTGCCATTTTCAATGAATGTAATTATTTTGAAATAGCTTACACCATTTCCACATGCATCATTGCTGAAACTCAAGAAAAACAGCCAATATCATTCAAGAAGGGCCCTGGGTATAAATGAAAAAAAAGAAAGTATGTCAAAAGCTATCTTTCAGTGATTTCTTTTCATGCTCCTTTAACCCTTCCAGAAACATCCCTTTGTCCATACCTAACACCTGTTTAATGCTTATTGGCTACCTGAAAGCTGGTTTACTTGAACATAATCTTTCCACCATGAAGCAATGGTTGTAAGTTTCTACAGCAGTCTCTGAGTTTATTTCAGGTCAAACAGAACCTCCTGCTCCAATGACCTACCAAACCACCAGAATGTGGGCATTCAGAAGTTTCCTCCATCGAAAATTTATATACATATATATATATATATATATGCTCATTATATATATATGCTCATTATATATGTTGTTATATAGGCTTATATATATTATATATTATATATACATAAGCTTATTTACATACATAGGCTTCGCTGGTGGCTCAGATGGTAAAATACCTGCTCACAATGCAGGAGACGTGGGTATGACCTGGGTCATAGAAGATCCCCTGAAGAAGGGAATGGTTACCCATTCCAGCATTCTTGCCTGGAGAATTCCATGAACAGAGGAGCCTGGAGGGCTATAGCTGATGGGATCACAAAGAGTTGGACATAACCAAGAGACTAATATATGTATATATATATATAGATAGATAGATAGATAGATAGATAGATAGATATAGATATCTGAAGTGCTATATACATTTGTAGTATTGTAGAAGATGACACAGTTCTAATTCTTAATTTGCTCTTTTCAGCCACTCCTTTTCCTCCTCTTCACCATATGTCTTTTCTGACTTTGTGCAGCCTGTTGCCTCCTTTACCTGCTGCATATCAGTAGAACTACTGGATGAGTAATTTATACTCTTTTTGGATGCTGCCCTAATTACTGAAAAACTAGAGCTCTGAGTCCATATCACAACTATTGTAGAGTGTGGACTCTAAAGGCTTATCCCTTGCCCCCCCCCATATGTATATAATGTATATATTCAAATTCAAACATATATCAAGATGCATGTGAAAAATTATTAGTGGATAGAAGGCACCTGAAAATTCAACAGAGTCTATAGCTACTTGAATAAAGGATTTTTTTTTATTACAAGGATAACTGAATCTATATTCCAGTGATTTTAAACTTTAACAATTACCAAAACTGTGCTCACTCTGAAAACATGAATAATATTCTTATGATTGAAAGCAACCAAGGTTTATAGTAAGTTTAAGGGCTATTAAGCAAGTTCCTATATGAATCCAGAAAGTGAATTGTATAAGCATTTAGAATGTGCTGATGATAAAGGGATTCATAAAAGTTGTTATGCTGATTTTATGTTGATGGATGTTTGAATATAAGGTGAGTTATTAACCAGAGGCAAGTGAAACTAATGTTTAAGTGTTATGATATATATGTAATTGAAAGTGAATTTTCTTGCAAAATTGGGAGCACAATGAAAGAGAAAGAATGAGTAAGTTCAAATTAAAATAATAATACAGATAATCCATTTGCAATGCCAATATAAGTAGCCAAGTTTTACACAAAGCCAAGAAGTTAACCCCTAAAGAAATCAGTCCAAAGATATTTGAAGTATTATATACGTTTGTAGTATTGCAGTAGATGACATAGTTCTAATTCTTAATTTGATTTATTGTCACTCTTCTTCCTTCTCTTTCCTGTATGTCTTTTCCAATTTTCTGCAGCCTGTCGCCTCCTTGCTGGCCTTCTTTATCTGCTGCATATCAATAGAACTACTGGATGAGTCATTTATATTCTTTCTGGATGCTGCCCTAATTACTGAAAAACTAGAGCTCTGAGTCAATATCACAACAATGTGTTTAGAGTGTGGACTCTAAAGGCTTATCCCTTGGTCCCAAAACATAAACTTGGACTTAATAGCGGTTCAATAGTGGGGACACAAAGACCCATGGACACATTTCTGATTCTCTTTCTTCGTTTGTTTCTTCCATGGCCCTTCTCCCTTTTCTGTAAAAGTATATATTTTCTCCCTGTTTCATATTTCATGCTCAAGTAATCTGTTATGTGTATATGTATGTGTGTGTGTATGTGTGCATGCATATGTGTGTGTGTGTGTGTGTGTTAGTCCCTCAGCTGTGTTCGACTCTTTGTGACCCCATGGATGGTAGCCCATCAGGGCTTCCCTGTCCACGGAATTCTCCAGGCAAGAATACTGGAGTGGGTAGCCATTTCCTTTTCAAGGGGATCTTCCTGACCCAGCGATTGAACTCAGGTCTCCTGAAGTGAAAAAGCAGATTATTAACCATCTAAGCCACCAGAGAAGCTTATATATATATATATATATATATATATATATATATATATATATATATAGCTATTGCTAAGTCACTTCAGTCGTGTCCGACTCAGTGCAACCCCATAGACGGCAGCCCACCAGGCTCCCCCATCCCTGGGATTCTCCAGGCAAGAACACTGGAGTGGGTTGCCATTTCCTTCTCCAATGCATGAAAGCGAAAGGTGAAAGTGAAGTTGCTCAGTCATGTCCGACTTTTATATATATATAAAAATATAAAGATTAAGGGATTTTTGTTTTGCTTTGTTTTCAGCTGCTCACTCATTTATATATATATATTTTTGTTATATTTTGTTTGTTTTTTTATATAAATTTATTTTGACAATTTTGAACAAGCCTTAATAAGCATGGTAATTCTGAGGTGTTCTTGTTTTCATGTTTTGTTGGTTGAAGCCAAATAAGCCTATATTAGAGCAAAGAAGAAAATCTCTCCTAACACTTGAAGAGAAAAAGGTAATTTCAAAGCATGTTAGACCAAAAGAAGAGTTATATGGATCTCTCCCACAAGGCAGTTTTTATTTACATTTTACACTGTAAGAAAACTTGAGGCAAGGAAATTAAAGGTCATTCAGCTTTGTAATCACATTAAACTCTCCAAATTAAAATAAATAAACAAAAATAACTGTTGGGAATACTATGTTATATAATTATTGAAAACATTTAAAAAAATCTTTTAGATAGTGTTTTTTCCTAAAAATAATTGTTAAATAAAGAACTGAAAATATCAAACAATAAACAGAATTATATTACTTTCACTTTGCACAAATCTATTCCCTGTCAAAACAAAATATAAGGAAATTTAAAGTGGATACCTGGATTAGAAAAACTATTTTGTTGTTTTATTATATTAAAATTATATAGTATATCATTAATAAATAATGGATTATTTCATTTGACTCTGTCATGGCAGACCATCCTTGCAAGTATTTTCTAAGGTATTTTGATATTTTGATATTTTGATATTTTCTAAGGTATTCACAAAAAAGTGAATTCCTTAGATCTACATTGTGTTGCTTTTGTATAACTTCTCTCAGCGCCTCATATAAAATCTTTGTTGCTAAATGGGAAAATAAAAAGTATATTTTAGTACCAATATGTAGGTTCATAATTAGTGAAAAAAATCACTCCAGCTGTTCTCTCAGTTAAAAATGCCATGGGTAGGCAACCTAACAAAGTAGAATTACCACAAATTTGCCCTTGCCCCTGTATAACAAAGATACATCAAAAGTTTAAATAACAATATCAAGGTTTTGTTTAGCAAAGTTGTGGTTATAAAAAACCGAAAAATAAAGAATGCCATAGCTGATTCTAGGTTCAAAATTTTTAAACCATTGCAAGGAAGCTATAACAATTCTAGTTTTAAATCAAATCAGTTTCCTACAATTGAAGAGTTTGTCCTCCTTATCATACAGCACAGAACTACTCAGAGAAATCCAAGAAAAGATATATTATATACATGTATATGTATCTATGTATGTGCCACGTGTTGCTGTGCTAAGTCACTTAGTCATATCTGACTCTTTGTGACCCTATGGACTGTAGCCCACCAGGCTCCTCTGTTTGTTGGATTCTCCAGGCATGAATATTGAAGTGGGTTGCCATGCCCTTCTAGAGTATATATGTCTGCATCTATATGGTTTACGAGGGAATGTTGTGGTGAAGGGTTGTATGAGAAAACATCCATTTTTTGAAAATTCAAAATGATCCGATTCTCCCTATGCATTGAATACAAATAGTGCATGCCTATTGTGAATAGATGCCAAAGAACCATCCCAGATATCAGGAAAAATGGAAAATTGCCCTTTACCTTCAATGTTTTTGTCTCATCATTTGTATACTTCCTAACACACTATGATAAACTGTGTTTATCATAAAGATAAACTTATTTATCATAAAAACAAACTTAAAGAAAATATCAAACTTCCTATGGTTAATGCTAATTAATTTTAGGTAACTATCCATCAAATAAATCAATTTTACATTTATAGAAATTGTGTTGACAGAGTTAGTACTCTTTTCTTCTTTAAAAAGTGACCTCTATCTTAATTTATTAATTAAAAATGTTAAATTAATGTAATGGAACATTATCATTAGCATCACCTACATAAACAGTAATAATGATACACAAAAATGCACACATATCCCATATACACATAGTAGAAGAGAGACTGACTGTTATAGATTTTTATTAAGGTCCATCCTTTTGATTGGTTTGTCACTCTAGAGATGATCAATTGACAGTTCAAAATTGGTGCAGCCGTGTTTTTGTCTGGAAAACTTTTGGGCAAATGAAAAATTTCAGACGAAACAAAGAAAGGAACATCATCAACCAACTATGATCTGGCACAACATGCATGCTAATAAATTTGAATTCTGTGGTGCACAACTTTGCATATTCAAATAAATGCAAGTTTCTTACTAGTTATTTGGAATTGTATGCGCTCAACACTTTCTAGTTGTAAGGGACTGAAAAAGAACCACTACTGGCTTTTATAAATCATGAAAGAATAATTAAAATGCAGGTGGTTTTGTGAGATGTTTGAAAGCAAACACATGTCTCATGGAGGTTGAGGGGCAGCATGAACTATAGGACAGGCAGGAATTTTAACAACAGAAGGACCAATGAGATGTTCCAGCTGAATCACTTAATATTTATGAGTTTTTGAAAGGACCCTCTATGAATCTTGGTTTCCTCTCTCTAAAGTCTCAGAATAACTTTTATCCCTTACCTAACACCCAGAGTTGTTTTGAGGGCCAAAAAAATATTTTGGGGTAGCTTACTAAAAGACAGAACAGAGTAAGACATTATTGTCCTCAATGTACATATGCTTTGTCTCATAACGTCTTAGATTTATTTGCATGTCTTTTGGTCTGTTAAAAGTGCAGAATATAATTTCAGGTTTACAATGGCACAGAAATTGCTCATTTTCCAGAATTAGAAAAGGCATAACCCTAAGGAGCCACAGGAAAGTAGAAAAGGAGGTTCCCAAACTCTTCTGGCACCAGGAGAAAAACTGCCTGTGTTTGTACAATGTGAATGTAGTAAATCAGTAAATGTAAAGAGAAGCCTGCTTCATGCTTAAGATACAGTTTGAGTTAATTAGAGAGATTAAAGCTTGGTCCAAATTGATACAAACTTTCAAAACCTCATCCAGAGTCTTTTCTAATCAACCCAACAACCTCTTTAAATAGCTTATTTCTAGAGTTTAATACTCACTTGGTGTGAAATTATCTGGTCAAGAATGGAACCTATGATGACTACGTCTGACCTAGAGTAAATACAATCTAATAATATATACTTTACAAAAACAACTAACAGAAAAGGTGAAAGGGATTCAATAACCCACAGCCTTTCCCTTTAAATGACATTAAGTGGTGACTTTAGCAGGTTTAATTTTTTTCTGAATTGGTATTCGTAGAGTAGGTTTCATGAAAAGTCTCAGACTTAATGCCCTCTGAAAGCTGTGCTATTGCTTTAACTTAACCTAATTAAGAACTATTTGTAAGAGAGCTGTGACATAACGTGTGGTAGACTGATAGAGTGGAAAGTATAGAATACTTTTCAATAAATGCTAACTATAAAAGAACCTGATTAGCACATTTCAGTGAAGAAGTCTTCTCAAATTTTCTTTATTTCCTGATCTATCATTATTTATTTTTATTCTATGCAAGGCAGTATGACCTTAAATTTAGTATGAAAATTACCATATTTTGCTGGCAAAACTGAGAGTAAAAGCCCTTTAATTGAAAGAACTGGCTATGCTGATAATAAAGTTAGTTCAGACTAGCTATTGTTCTCCCTGGAGATCACTAGACTGTTTATAAGGTTGTATACTCACATTTGCAGGCTTGAGAGTCATGCCCAAACTGGTATCCATCAGAGACCTTGTTTCAAGAACTCTTCAGCATCAGACTGAGAAACAAATTTAAGGTCAATTGCTACTGTTAATAGTTACAACAAATTCCGATGTGCATCATAATAGTTTTATGTGGAAATAATAGAATAGAGTCAGCCATGGTTTGAAGCAAGTGAGTAGTTGACAGTATAACTGAATTATTTTCACTGCAGATGTTTTATTGTTGCTGTTGTTCAGTCATTGCTGCTGCCGCTGCTACTTCAGTCGTGTCCGACTCTATGCGACCCCATAAACGGCAGCCCACCAGGCTCCTCCACCCCTGGGATTCTCCAGGCAAGAACACTGGAGTGGGTTGCCATTTCCTTCTCCAATGCATGAAAGTGGAAAGTGAAAGGGAAGTCACTCAGTCGTGTCCGACTCCTAGCAACACCATGGACTGCAGCCTACCAGGCTCCTCCGTCCATGGGATTTTCCAGGCAAGAGTACTGGAGTGGGGTGCCATTGACTTCTCCATGTTCAGTCACTAAGTCATGTTAAACTTTTTGCAACCTCATGGACTGCCACATGCAAGGCTTCCCTGTCTTTCACTATCTAATTATTTTTATCACCAAAATTTTCATCAAAATCATCAAATTATCGCTACATATTTGGCTAGTAGAAAGAAAAAAGAAAGAGTAAGTCACAATCTCTATCTCTGAAGAGTCATTTTCAGGGTATAGCACAAATTCATAGAAGACTCAGTAATGATTCTGCATAGGATGGTATCAAGAAAAAATACACAGTGGTTTATGGAAGAAACATCATTGGGAGTTGAAGCAAGCAATGGACAAGCCTACAATCATTCATTTATTTATCAGCTTAATAATATGTTTGGATTATTTTATCAGTTTGAAATATGTTTGGCTGAAACTAATGGACAATTTTGGCTTCCTTGGTGGCGTAGGTGGTAAAGACTACATCTGCAGTGAAGGAGATGTGGGTTGTGAAAATCCCCTGGAGGAGGGCTTGGCAACCCACTCCAGTACTCTTGCCTGGAAAATCCCCATGGACAGAGGAGCCTGGCAGGCTATAGTCCACAAGGTTGAAAAGAGTTGTAACGACTCAGTGACTAAGCACAATGGACAATTTAAGATTGACTAAAATACATATTTTGTTGTTGTTATTTTTCTCCCATAATAAGAACTATGCTGTCAAGGACTCAGATCATTTGTATCAGTCATCACATCCTTAGTGGGTTGTTTTCTGCTTTATGACTACTACTTCTTGTTCACTATATATTGCTACAACTCTGAGTGGTGTATCTGCAACTAAGGTAGAGTGAGGTAATAGAGGCATAAAATTGTCAATCTCCAAAAGTGATGGAGGAGAATGGAGTAAAGAAAACAGGAAGATGGGGAAGAAAAGATAAAATAGAAGGCAAGGAAGTTATACAAAAAGTGAAAGTGAAACTCAGTCAGTCCTGTCTGACTCTTTGCAACCCCATGGACTATACAGTCCATGAAATTCACCAGAATACTGGAGTGGATAGCCTTTCCCTTCTCCAAGGGATCTTCCCAACCCAAGGACCAAACCTGTGTCTCCCACATTACAGTTGGATTCTTCACCAACTGAGCTATGAAGGAATCCCCCAAAGGAGTTATATAAAGGGGGTTAAAAGAGAATTATTTTAGGCAGATGGAACAGGGTAAACAAAAGATTAGATGGAGAATGATAATGCTTTGTATTCAATAAAAAGCAACACAAGAGGAATGTCTATTATATGATATTGACTTAGGTAAAAATATTTACATATTCCACTTTATAAAGTGGCACATCTGTGATCTCAAATTACCAAATGAAGATTGCCAGGCAAAGTTGAAAATAAAATGAAAGGACCTATCATGAGAATAAACCACACCCAAGGAATTCTCAGAATTTGTTTTAAAAACAGACTCAGAAGCTGCAGGCAGACAAACAGTAGTTGCAAACCTGAAACTTTGAAGATTCAAAATAAATAATCATGTCAGAATATATTCTTATTGATTAGAAATACTAAAGTCCCAGAGGTCAAGCCAAGGCAAGTGGATAAATAGTGGTTAGGAAACTGATTGAAGTTTTCCACAAGATAAAGAGTTTAAGTCATTTTTACTTACTCAATATATATATTTAAACCTATAATACCTAGGTAAAGGTAAGAGCAGCATATTGACCTGATTGGAATTATACTATATGCAGTTGTGACATGGACAGGCTCTAATGTCACTTATAGACTGTTATCTGCAAAACAGCACTCTCTAAGCTTTTATTTCTTTCTTTTATTGTTTTTGTAATTTGGAACCAGATGATATATGCTGGATCTAAATTCACTTTCAAAAGGATCCAATTATTATCTACCCTGTACCATGTCTTATTTTGGACAGATCTTCTTGGCTCACTTTATGAATTACATTTATAGAATATGCTAGAAATCCTGTGACATAGGAATATATATTAAGGGCTGTATAAAATCAGTTCCACTCAACTGTACCTAATAATTCACTAGGGACTAGTATTGCTTTTCTCTATTCTTTAGAGATGCACTGACTTCTCATCCAGTCATTTCTTGCAATTTGTTAGAAACTGAGGATGATAAAAATATGTATTAATTTTGTTCAATGGGCTATCTTTAGAGATGCACTGACTTCCCATCCAGTCATTTCTTGCAATTTGTTAGAAATTAAGGATGATAAAAATATGTACTAATTTTGTTCAATGGGTTAAGATGTTTGCCTTAGTCATTCCACTTCTTTTCTGGCCCAAAAGACAAGACAGACACACACACACACACACACACACACACACACACACATCTTTTTGCTACTCTTACAGTGTAAGCAGGCCATTTTTCATTATCTATGCAGTCTGAGACTACTTAACTTGCAAAAGAGTACTTCAGGTCATCTTCTGGACTTCAAAAGAAAATACTTCATTGTCTATGTAAAAGGACTTTCCTATACCTTATAATTGGAGAAGCAAATGGCAACCCATTCCAGTATTCTTGCCTGGGAAATCCCATAGATGCAGGAGCCTGATGGTCTAGAGTCCATGGGGTCGCAGAGAGTCAGACATGACTGAGTGACTTCACTTTCACTTTCTATACCTTATAATATCCTCCAAGGTGGTTTGCCTGCTCTGAGATTCAAATCTGTCAATAAGTACCATTTTATACTGACATATCCAGTGGAGGTTACAATTTTTCAATACTCAATAGGAATGAGCCCAAAGAGAGAAAAAAAGAAAAATACTACTGTTTTCTCTTTTATTAGAACTATGTTCATTTTACTACTGTAATTATATTTGTTAATTATTGTAGCCTATGTTTATATGTTTATTATGAATCCAAACACCTCAAGAAAATCTGTAGGGAAAAAAAAAGTTTTAATAAAAGCATGAGGCTGTCAAGTGTGTCTATGTTTCCCTTTCTGTTGATTATCTACATATGCATGACAAACATTAGCAGTCTTGCTGGAAATTAGCTTGTCTTCACATGATAAATTAAACTAGAAAAAAAACATATGAGGAAACAAAGAGCTAGGTAAAAATTAAAAAGATAAGCACACCCTCCACTCAGTTCTAGAAAACTGGGGATTCAGCACTGTCCATTCAACATTCAATCTAATATGTTTACTGAAGGCCAATTCAGTCTAAAATTTCTAGTTAGATTTTAATTTAAATTAGATTTTAATTTGCGTTACAGAGGGGAACGTTTAGAAAGGTCCTTTTTTTTTCCCTTCTTAGAAAAATTTTTATTCTTGAAAAATATTATCCTTGAAGCCAAAATAACATGCAGATAGAATATTTCTCTAAGTAACTGCTTCTGTAGTTTCACAGAACTCCTTTGGGATTATCTGCCATTTCTGTCTTGGCCAAGGACATTAACAAATGCATGAGGCTAAGATCTACCTTCTGCTTCTTCTGCCTCTTTTCATATGCATGTAAAGTTAATCCAAATAGAGATAAGATTTGAGTATTCTGCTTTATTGTCATATCATCTACCTGTTTGAAATTTCCAGCCAAGGAATTTTCTTGTGTCGGAATTGACCCACCAAAGTAGTATAAGTATTTTCATATAGCTTTTTTTTTTTTTTCATTTAATCCCTCTCTCTCTAAAAAAAAAGTCTTTGTCTTTCTGTTGTTTTATCACAATGCTCCTAAAGAGAAAACTCATTTGTAAAATTTGTTGTCCCTGATGATGTGACAATAGTACATGGACAGCCTAAGATGGCAGCATGGGTTTTCTGAAATTGCACATCATGTTAGGTAAATTGTTCAGAATTTTTTCGATACATTAATTAATTACCTTTCTATCTTGAGACAACTAAAAACAATCTACAATAGAAATAATTAGGTGAAATGAAAAATTCCTCAAGACTAATAGAAATTATGTCCTGCTTTCATCCAGCCCAACAAAAACTGTCTTAGTGAGTCATTTTTGACTTGAAATAGTTCCCTTTTCTAGGACTATAAAGCCATGCATGCAGATTTGTATTTCTTGTGGTTGCCATGAACTTGGAAGCTGTCACTGCATCTGGTAGGACCAGTTGTGACTTTGCAGGACCATATTTAAAAATACAACCCAACCAAGAAGTCCTCTATAATTAATAAAGTATATTTTAGGTTCTAACAGAGAGGTTAACTCAGGGCTTAAACCAGCAACCAAAATTTTCAGGATCACAGTAGCAAAATTATTTTTGTTTATTTGTCTGGAAAAGAAGAAGAGGAAGGGAATAGAGAACTAGGAAAGCTTTTTACCATCTTTCATTATGTTAGCAGAGCATTCAAAACATAATCACTTTAAATATAAGCTATGATTGTACATAAAATTAATGTATTCATTTCTTTGAATAAATGATATAAGGCCATTGTTTTTGTTCAAGCTACAGTTTCACTTTGTTTCATATTACCAAATAACTTATTTGCCTTTGGAGGTCACTCTTTAGCTTCTTTTTCTGCCTCCAACCAGTCAAATAGGAACAAATATTTTCCAGAGTTATTGAGAGAGGAGATATCAAAAATATTGTACATATACCTCTAACTTCACTTTGGGTCTCTAGGCACACACATGAAATAATTGTTAATTCATAGGTTCTAAGTAATATGCTTGGTTAATCAGAATGACATAGAAAAAGTCTGCATTTAACATCAGGCTACAGTTTGGCAAATGTGCAATCCTATATATCACTTAAGCACTTTTCCTATGCAATGTACAGTCCATTGGAGAAGACGATGGCACCCCACTCCAGTACTCTTGCTGGAAAATCCCATGGACAGAGAGCCTGGTGGGCTGCAGCCCATGGGGTCGCGAAGTGTCGGACACAACAGAGCGACTTCCCTTTCATTTTCACTTTCGTGCATTGGAGGAGGAAATGGCAACCCACTCCAGTGTTCTTGTCTGGAGAATCCCAGGGACGGGGGACCCTGGTGGGCTGCCGTCTATGGGGTCACACAGAGTCGGACACGACTGAAGTGACTTAGCAGTGGCAGCAGCAGCAGCATACAGTCCATAGAATTCTCCAGGCCAGAATACTGAAGTGGGTGACCTTTCCCTTCTCCAGGGGATCTTCCCAATTGAGGGATCAAGCCCAGGTCTCCCACATTGCTGGCAGATTCTTTACCAGCTGAGCCAACAGAGAAGCCCAAGAATACTGGAATGGGTAGCCTACCCCTTCTCCAGCAGATCTTCCTGACCGAGGTATCAAACCAGGATCTCCTGCATTGAAGGCAGATTCTTTACCAGCTAAACAGCAGGGAAGACCAATATATCATTTAAGCAATTTTCTTACTTTGTAGCATCATATTTACTGTGTGCTTCAGCTCACACCGAGCCTCAATTGCAAAGTATCCTGTCACATGCCTCCACCACTATTTTAATGCATTAAGTCTCTACTCAATTTCCATTCTTTCAATGGACAAATGATGGGTTCTTTTTTTTCCGAAAAAGTCAGTTGTTTTCCTAAAATAATTTGTTGAATAAAGTTGAATATACACTTTACAACATATAAAAGCATTAAACAAAATACTTTAAATATTTAAATACAAAACACAAAACATAGAAAGCTAGAAAGAAATGTTTTTATCTATATGCATGCAATCTTAGGGTGGAGGAGAGTTTATTTAAACAATGACACAAAAATAGATAGTATAAAGACAGTATTGTAAAGTATTTTAAAAATATTCCCAAAGTTTAAACCATTCTAATTCTGTCTCTGTTATTGACAAATTGTAACTTTGGGCTACCTACCCTCTCTAAACCATCTACCCCTTGCTGTGAGAAAGTGAAAGTGCTAGTCACTCAGTTGTATCTGACTCTTTGCAACCCCATGGACTGTAACTTGCCAGGCTCCTCTATCCAGGGGATTTTCCAGGCAAGAACACTGGAGTGGGTAGCATTTCCTTCTACAGGGGATCTGCCCTACCCTTTGCTACCTGGAAAAAATAGGACATCCAGCATCAGATTCTTAGGAAAAAGTGAGTGTAAAGCACTCTGCAGAGTGTTTGGCTCACAGAAGATGTTTGTAAATAATATCATCATTACATTTATAAGTGAAAAATTTGACTTTATGCGCATACAGAAAAAACTAACACAAAATGAGTGAATTTCATGGCTGCCAGTGAGTTAGTATTCTTCAATATAGAAAACATGTGATAAGTTAAAAAATTTTAAAGAGTAGACAAACATTAAAAGACAAAATATAAACTTGTAATATTCTTGAAAATTTACTCAATCTTCAGGATATTCATCAGTAATCAAAGAATGAAGTTTGAGATCAAACCACTTTCAGCATTAAATTTGTCAAATATTTAAATTTTTCAAGTTGCAAAAGCAATTTTGGTGAGTGTTAAGGCAAATTCTACTTTTGAAAGATACAGATGGACATATAAATTAGTAGGAATTTTCTGGTGAATGATATATTTTCTTACTTGAATATTTCCTTTTATTATTAGCTTAATATTTCTCTAATAGAATATTTATTTCATTTGAAAAATTAAACAAGGCTATATACCTATATCTATATGCAATATAGATATACATGACATATATATTTTTTCAATATAATTTAATATTACTTGAGAGAATATATTTTAATAGCTACAAAATGGTTTATGAGCAATTAAGAGTATGTGTAACCACAATTTTGTTGTTGTCCATTTTGGTTTGATTTCGAAATTTCATCATAATTATAGTGCTACCAAGGAAAAAGTCAAAGATCCTTTTAAAGTTTAAGCATAAAACTAAACTATTTTGAAGGATTATTTTATTGGTGGTAAAGGAGTAAAAGAAGTGGTAGAGAAGGTAGAAAAGTGAAGCAAAGGGAAAGAAAATTGTTCTAAATAGTTATTTTTGCAAATGCTTATTATGTATATTTATTTATTGTGCTTCCCTGGTGGCTCAGACCATAAACAATCCACCTGCAATGCAGGAGACCTTGGTTCTATCCCTGGGTTGGGAAGATCCCTTGAAGAAAGGAACAGCAACCCACTCCAGTATTCTTGCTTAGAGAATTCCATGGACAGAGGAGCCTGGAGGGCTACAGCCCCTGGGGTTGCAAATAGTTGGACACAACTGAGGGACTAACACATGAATATATTTATTACTGTCACTTTTATTTATTTATTTATTTATTTATTTTTATTTTTACTTTATTTTACTTTACAATACTGTATTGGTTTTGCCATACATTGACATAAATCTGCCACGAGTGTACATGAGTTCCCAAACATGAACCCCCCTCCCACCTCCCACCCCATTTCATCTCTCTGGATCATCTCCCTGCGTCACTTTTAAAATTTCACCTGTTCTTAAGATGCTCTGGGAGAGAGGAGTGATTATACCTTGGAAGTAAGATTAAGAAGGAACTCGAAGTAATTAAGAACAAAGGAAGCATTTGAAACCCGAGCAATATAGTATAAACAGCATTCCCACAGAAGAGGACCAAGGGAGAGGTCTCTGATATGGGTGGTTATGAGATTTAAGAGAGATTTAGAGAAAGAATTCGTGTTACATAGTGACATGTTATATTCTTTTCTCTGAGTGCTTGCTTTCAGAAGTATTTGGCTGAATATTACCAAGTGTTTTGTGTTAGTGATGCTTTTGGTTTATCTCAGAAAAGGGAAGACAAAGAGAATGGAAGGTTTGGGAAAACGATGTCTTGAGTGAGAAGAGTCCATCAAAAACAGAGATGGGAATGAAAGAAGACCTTAGAACTACAATCCCCCAGGAGTTAAATAAATCATAGGGAATTGCATAGTTCATGGAATAGGATTGAAATATTGCTGCATACACAGATAGCAATTACTTCAATGACTCAGGCAGGGCTCAGGCATCTTAAGAGGGCTGTCTATGTTGCCAGGCAAGGAAACACCGAATCAACTAATAAACAACTAACTGCTAACTTTAAGGAAATGGCAACCCACTTCAGTACCCCTGCCTGGAAAATCCCATGGATGGATGGAGAAGCCTGGTAGGCTACAGTCTGTGGGGTCACAAAGAGTCAGACATGACTAAAAGATTCCACTTTCACTTTGAAACAAAGCAGAATGTAGTAAGTTCTCCATACTTATAGTGTGGTGAACAGAAGGAGGTCCAAATACTAACAAGAATATGCCCCTATTTCCCTAGATCTACTTCGACAAAAAAAGGAAATTTTGATACAAAATAAAGCAGACCCAGAAACTGTACCAACTTGAACATGCTGTCAGCCAGGTGGATGGGCTGACAATAGCAACTCAAGGACAGGCTTATGCCTGCAGGAACAACCCTAGGTCCAAATAAATGTG
This sequence comes from Capra hircus, assembly GCF_001704415.2. Classification (NCBI taxonomy): domain Eukaryota; kingdom Metazoa; phylum Chordata; class Mammalia; order Artiodactyla; family Bovidae; genus Capra; species Capra hircus. The sequence goes on along the minus strand of NC_030831.1, from coordinate 15,324,198 downwards.
GTTTCAAACGGCTTTGTTATCTTAGGTCTGAAAGGTAACCAAGGGAGTATACAGCTGGACAGGAAAGGTAACCAAGGGAGGATATAGCAATCACATCCTGGAGGATCTTTCAAAACAAGGATGATTTAGGAATTTTAATATTAAAGTGTAGAGCCAAGTTTTGCATTTCACCATATTAAAACAACAAGCAACATTCATAAAGGTAACCACGTTCACTGAAATGTGCACAAAATGGATCTTTCTTCCCTCTGAGAGAACAGAGTGGAGTCGAAGAGGATAGGAATGACAGGACAAGAAAACACAGGCAATTTCAAGGGACCACAAAGATGGGCAACCCTATGTGGTGTCAACATGACAAGTGGAAAGGTTTCTGTCATTGAATCCAATCTCAGCTTTGCTGCAAATTGTAGCTTACCTATTTTGCCTTGAGTGAAAGTTGCTCAGTCGTATCCAACTCTTTGTGACCCCATGGACTATTCAGTCCATGGAATTCTCCAGGCCAGAATACTGGAGTGGATAGCCTTTCCCTTCTCCAGATGATCTTTCCAACCCAGGGATCAATTCCAGGTTTCCCACATGCAGGCAGATTCTTTACCAGTTGAGCCACTAGGGAAGTGCAAGAATATTGGAGTGGGAAGCCCTTTCCTTCTCCAGGGGATCTTCCCAACCTAGGAATTGAATCAGGATCTACTGCATTGCCGGTGAATTCTTTACTAGATGAGCTACTAGGTAAACCCAAAGTGGAAGTCAGTCATGTCTAACTCTTGGCGACCCCATGGACTATAGAGTCCATGAAATTTTGTAGGCCAGAATACTGGAGAAGTGAAAGGCTACCCTTGGAGCTATAAAGAGTCAGACATGACTGAGCAACTTTCACTGTAATTTTGTCTTATTAACTCTCTAAAGTTAAATGGGAATGATATGCCCATTGCAATGCTATGGAGAGAATTAAGTGATATGTGATATGCAAAGTGTCTGGAGAAACCAGTTGTTCAGTTAATGAAAGCTTATATAAACAGTGGAGGAATAAATATTTATACAGAAGCGCAAAATTTAGGGCCTTCCATATTGCTTCTTCAGGAGACAGAATAACTTTCTGAGGTTACTTTTAGCTTTGTGATCCTGTTTTTCAGAAAGGTAGGCAAAAAAAACACTATTTTTTCCCTCTGCAAAAACAAAGTAATGAGTATACTTCAAAATAGGATTTTTTAGAACTTTCAAAACAGAGAACAACAAAAGAAAATATCTTCATCATTAAGACCTAACACTTTACCCACAAAAGTCAAGCCAGCATGCTTTCTTTTTTTCCCTGTATTAATCTTGGAAGATTCAGACTTAAAAAAAAAAAAAAAAAAAAGAAAGAAAGAAAGAAAAGAAAAAAAAAGCATCAATATATCCCTTTGCTTTGGAGCAGTAATCAGTTTGGCCTTTTCCTGAGCTCTCCTTAGCTTCTCCCAGCACTGCTACCTGTTGGTTCTTTCTTGCCTTTTGTTGCGATTCTTTCTTCTCCGCATCCTGGCATTTGTCAGAGACCTCCTACAATCTTACTTATCTTCTTTCTCTTCAATCCCTGATTTCTTTTATACTGCAGACATTCTATTTTTATTTTACCTTAAATTCCCTTAGCTGATTTCAGCTCTACAATGGCTTAAAAGTACAGGAGCAAACCCACTGCTCCAAGAACAGAAATCAAATATACATATATGTATGTATGTAAAATGTTGGAAGTTGATGGTGATATAAACTATGCACTATCCCTAGATTTGATGTAAACTAAAAACCTGGAAATGAAATATTCTTTGAGGTCTTTGGCAAAATAAACAAATATTTTAAAGTCTTAGTGACTGTTGAAAAAAATATCACTAATGTTTTAAGCGTCAAATTCTCCCCTTTGCTTATGACTCAAAGCACCTGGCTGTCAAGACCCTCTGTAATCTTAGTCTGTCTTAAACAACTTCACTCTTTCCCTTATGTATTCCTTCTTTTTCAGTCAGGCCAGTATCCTTAATGAGTCCTCTAAAAGCAAGGCTAGTTTCTGTTTTATGTCTATCCTTACTGTATTATTTTTTTTTCCTGAATTGTCCTTATGCTTTTCTATTTACCCACTCTTATGCATTTTAGACACTCCACTTCAGGTCATGCAGCCTCCAGAAAACTTCTCCAGGACAGCCAGCCTACAGTTGTTTTTTAATCTTAACTGAGCTCACACTGCACCATATTATGTTCATGATGGTTCCCTTATACTACACATTATCTGCCTTGGCATGAAGATAAGTTTTCTTGTAAGAAGCTAGAAGTGAGTGAATCTAATCTCTTACTTTCAGCAGCATAAGAATGACATTGGCATCATAAAAAAATTGGAATTGAATGCATCTTGGCCACTGATTGTGCTTTCTTGGGTGATTGATAATTTTTTGATTTTTCTCACTTATGAAATGGTGATAATACCATTGGGCAGAGTTGCTTTGAAATAAGAAATAATATAGGCTTCCCTGGTGGCTCAGACAATAAAGAATCTTCATGTAATACAGGAGACCCAGGTTCAATCCCTGGGTCAGAAATATCTCCTGGAGAAGGGAATGTCTACCCACTCCAGTATTCTTTCCTAGAGAATCCCATAAATAAAGGAGACTGTCAGGCTACTGTCCATAGGGTCACAAAGAGTTGGACATGACTAAGTGATTAAACACACACACACACACAGAAATAATATACATTTTTATCCTTGAGTAGTTATCAAGAAATGGCATTGCTTTATATCAATCTACTTGCAATTAGAGACCCAATGATGTAGGCAACATTGCCCTAAGAAAGGTATCCATTGTACTAATGGGGTTGTCTGATTTAAGCTAGCCAAAACAGAGTATATCTTTGGGTAAAGTCAAATACTCCATTGCTTCTACCCCTCTGTTTCTGATATTTTTCCCAGATATAGTTCATGTTCTTTACTCTCCACTAAAATAGTTCAGGGCATCTTCTCAAAGGAATAGCTGCAGACCTTACTTCTTTTCTCCTACTCTTGTATCAGAAATGCCTTATCACCGTTCCACATATTGTTTTATCAAGTCTTTCTAGTTGGAAGAGTGGTCCTCAACTGAGGATGTATAAAGAATTTCTGAGAGGTACAAGGTGGATAAATGTAAGATAATTAATTTCTAGATTCTCAACTGTGTTGTTCAGAACCCCAACTGTCTTTCTATTTCTCACAGTCATAATCTGGTTTATTGACCAAAGGAAAGCCAGCAGAGCACCAAAGGGCAATGGGGTCATCTCTTTATCATCAAGTACTGTGCTACTGCTGCTGCTAAGTCACTTCAGTCGTGTCTGACTCTGTGTGACCCCATAGACGGCAGCCCACCAGGCTCCCCCATCCCTGGGATTCTCCAGGCAAGAACACTGGAGTGGGTTGCCATTTCCTTCTTCAATGCATGAAAGTGAAAAGTGAAAGTGAAGTCGCTCAGTCATGTCCGACTCTTAGCGACCCCATGGACTGCAGCCTACCAGGCTCCTCCATCCATGGGATTTTCCAGGCAAGAGTACTGGAGTGGGGTGCCATTGCCTAATTCCCCTTTTATTTTGGTTGTCTAATGCCATATAGCAAACTATACCCAAACCTACAGGTTTAAACGAATAATAGTTCATTGCATTATCATTTATATGTCCTCTTTCTTCCTGTCTTGTCTGAGCTCATTCATTGTGCTATATTCACCTGATGGGTTGGCTAGGTAAGGGCTCAACATAGACACTAGGGAAGGTTGGGCTCACCCTCTTATCTAGTTTCAGGGCCTTTCTTTCACAGTTTCCTAATAATTCAGTAGTATAATTGGGGCTTCCTAACTGGCGTGCTGCGATTTATGGGGTCACAAAGAGTGGGACACGGCTGAGCGACTGAACTGAGCTGAACTGAACTGAACTTGGTGATGGAATGTTTGAAAACAGCAGTAATAGAAGTCTCAAGCCCTTTCAATATTTAGCCCTGGAAGTTGCATATACTTCGCTGCATTCAATGGTCAATGCAAATCATGAAGCCGGTCTATATGAAAGGAGAGGAATTTAAACTCCACCTCTTAATGGGATGAACTACAAAGTCACACTGCACAGGATTTGCAGGATAGGAGGGAAGATGTGATCATAATTTCAAACCATTCACCCCATGCCTCCAACCATCTCGTTAAATGATGAATTTCAAATAGTGCATTACTTTTTAACAAAAAATTATTTATCAAAAATTATATTATGTTTGTACGTCAAAGTGAACACTGGCAGCCACCAGAAGCTGGAACAACCAAGAAATAGTTGTCCCCCAGGGCCTCTAGAGAGCATGCAGCCATGCTGATGACTTGATTTCAGCTCAGTAAAACTAATTTTGGACTTCTGACCTCCAGAACTACAAGAGAATAAATCTGTGTCTTAAACCAACCATTTTGTGTTAACTTGTTACAGCAACCATGGGAAACATACATCAGACACTTTGAATGATAGCAATAGAAATAATTAAAAAAAAAAAGAAAAGAAAAAAGTACACAAAGTGTGTATAACAGTATTTTTAGAAAGTTCTATTACTCCAACATAATAATGTAAATAAAAGACACATCTTAATATGAAAAAATATGTATTACATTTTTGCCTTGATCAGGGCCTAATAATAATCATTGTAACATGTTCCATAAGTATTATTTTAACACTTAGAGCTCTTTGGTTAAATAAATATTTTAAAAATTCAATTTATGTACATAATTTGTTTCAATAATATTCTAAGTTGATCAATAAGATATCACTCAATAATATGACATGAGCTATTTATTAAAATACAATTCTTCAAGGGATAAGGAACATAAATATTATTTTAAAAAGGTAAAGACTGGATGTAAAGTTTCCAACTATAGAACTATTAATAATTAGTTTCCAACTAATTTGTAAAGCATGTTAAATAGACACTGCTGGATATTAAATTACCTTTGTAACTACCAGGCTCCTCTGTCCATGGGATTTTCCAGGCAATAGTATTGGAGTGGATTGCCATTTCCTTCTCCAGAGGATCTTCCCAACCCAGGGATCGAATCCGGATCTCCCACATTGTAGACAGACGCTTTACCGTCTGAGCCACCAGGGAAGTCCAATGCATAGAACTATTAATAATTAGTTTCCAACTAATTTGTAAAGCATGTTAAATAGACACTGCTGGATATTAAATTACCTTTGTAACTATTGTAAATCTTTAATAGCTTTATTTAAAATATTATTATTTACAGGACACAGAAATTATACTAGCATATTTATAATAAAAAATATTTAAAAGCCAACTAAAGGCATTTTTTTAAAGAGTACATAACCAAATTAACCTGAACATTCCATTTCCAGAGCACATTACCAATTATTCTGTCTATTCCAGTAGTTTTAGGTTGCCCTAACACTCGTAGGGTACCATTTTTTTTCCCCTAAATTCAGGAAGACTTGTTTCTTTCTGGAGCTACCCAGCATACACATTCATTTGAATAATATAATTCAATCATTAGACAATAATCATGTTTCTTTCCCCTCCAAATCATCTCTTTATTCTTGAGATTCTTAACCTTTCTCTGCCATGAATTTGGTTAGCAGCTGGATAAAGGCTGTGATTCATTTCCAGAATAATAATTTTAAGTGATAGAACAAAGATATATAAGATTATGTACAAGAAACCAATTACATTAAAATCAGTCACAATATATTACAAAATCTAAATTCGTGATGAGAACTGTATATTGCATGATTGTTTCTCACAGAACAAAACTAAGCAGCAATTCTAATAACTAGTATAATTTTCAGTGAAATCTCAAGGTATCTATGGCTAAAGTAACGTAATGTGAAAATGTCTGTGGTGTCTATTGTTGACAGCCTGGGGAACTGTTAATAATATTGTGATTTGTAGCTTGCATTCACAAGTGAAGGAAACAACAAATTTCAGTTAGATGTTAATGAAGAGAAAGATGCAATTTTTTCCCATCCAAATTCGTGCCCTACTGAAATTTAAACATAAATCTTTTGGGAGGTTTCGGACACCATATTAAGTCTCACAAGTTTAATGTATTTAGTTTTTATCTCCTCAACTAAACTGGGGCATTTCTTCAGAAGCCCAGTTAGCATATGGGTAAGAAGTGTGTTCATAGGAGATGCTGAATGTATATTTAGAGAAATAGTTAATGAACTACTAAAGGCCAAGGTCACTTGCCCTATGTTGCAAAAGCATGAAGTCCCTGAGCTCAGACTCTGTTTTTAGCTCTGGTAATAAATTGTGTCCTAATGTATTGTGTTATGTTATATGGCAGTCTATAAATCTTTTTATCTAAATATCTACTCATTTAAAAATATTAATTATACTCTAACTACAAGTCAAGTATATTTCAGGTGTCCAACATCAAAATCTGCCTAATTATTGATCCACTCTTCTTGCTCTCTTATCACTTATAATTATGTTTATACTATTCTCTAAGTTGTTACACTGTTTGTTTTTCATGCATTCTACCTTTTGAAACCAACAGAACACATTTATCTAAAGCTCTCATCATGTTTCTGGGAAAGTTCAGAGAATGCCTGGTCACAGAACAGAGGCATAATTCTGTTAGTACTCTTAACCATATAAGTACTTAAAAAAAAAATTACATTATCACTTTTCAGTCTCTGTGGGGTCTCCGGGACCTGGTACCCACAAGGTTTGTTTGAGTCCCCTGAGTGTCTCTAGGAGGTATGGTGCTTGATCCTAAACATGATTTCACCATTCCTATCATTTTTCTGGGGCTTCTCCTTTGCCCTTGGATATGGGGTATGTCCTCAAAGTCTTTCCAGCACCCTGCAGCCACCACTCCAGCACCTACTGTCTTGCTGGGGACTTTTCTCAGAACTGTGCTTGAGTGTCTCCTGTGGAGTATGGGTCAGCAGTGGCCTGTTGCAGGGGCAGGGGCTCTGGGTGCAGTAGACCTGGGTATGGAATAAGCCCTCTTGGAGGAGGTTGCCATTAACTCCATCATAAAGCCGCCAGAACTTACATAGGACTGGGAAACAGACTCTTGGGGGAGGGGGGGCGGGGGACAAAAAAAACCTTCTGCACACCAGGACCCAGAGAAAGGAGCAGTCCGGGAGTCCATGGCAGAGGTGTGGTTCAGTGGAGGCCTATTGCAGGGTTAGGAGCACTAAGTATAGCAGTGCATTCATGGGACATTTTGCAGGAGCTCACCATTGTCTTTACTACCTCCACCATAGTTTGGCTTCAGGTCAAATAAAAGGGAGGGAAAACAACCCCTCCGGTCAACATAAAATTGGATTAAAGATTTACTATGCATGACCCCACCCATCAAAACAAGACTCAATACACCCTCAGTCAGTCTATCCCATCAGGAAGCTTCCATAAGCCTCTTATACTTCTCCAACAGAGGACAGAGAGAATGAAAACTGCAATCACAGAAAACTAACCAATCTGATCACATGGACCACAGCCTTGACTAACTCAATGAAACTATGAACCATGTCATGTAGGGCCACCCAAGACGGATGGGTCATTGTGGAGACTTCTGACAAAACATGTTCCACTGGAGAAGGGAATGACAAATCAATTCAGTATTCTTGTGTTAAGAACCCCATGAACAGTATGAAGAGGCAAAAAGATAGGACACTGAAGGAGGAACTCCTCAGGTTGGGAGGTGCCCAATATGGTACTGGAGATCAGTTGAGAAATAACTCCAGAAAGAATGAAGAGATGGAGCCAAAGCAAAAACAATACCCAGTTGTGGATGTGACTGGTGATGGAAGTAAAGTCCAATGCTGTAAAGAGCAATATTGCATAGGAACCTGGAATGTTAGGTCCATGAATCAAGGTGAATCAGCAGTGGTCAAACAAGATATGGCAACAGTGAACATTGACATTCTAGGAATCAGTCAACTAAAATGGAATGAAGTGGATGAATTTAATTCAGGTGACCATTTTATTTGCTACTGTGGGCAAGAATCACTTAGAAGAAATGGAGTAGCCCTCACAGTCAACAAAAGAATCCAAAATGTAGTACTTGGGTGCAATCTCAAAAATGACAGAATGAACTCTGTTCATTTCCAAGGCAAACCATTCAATATCACAGTAATTCAAGTCTATGCCCCAACCAATAATGCTGAAGAAGTTAATGTTGAACCATTCTATGAAAACCAAAACATGTTCCAAAACTAACACCCCCAAAAGAAGTCTTCTTTGTTATCGGGGACTGGAATGCAGAAGCAGAAGTCAAGAAATACCTGGACTTACAGGCAAGTTTGGCCTTGGAGTACTGAAAGAAGCAGGGCAAAGGCTAATAAAGTTTTGCCAAAAAAACACACTGGTCCAAACACCCTTTTCCAACAACACAGGAGAGGACTCTACATATGGACATCACCAGATGGTCAACACTGAAATCAGATTAATTATATTCTTTGCAGCCAAAGATGGAGAAACTCTATACTGCCAGGAAAAACAAGACTGGGAGCTGACTATGGCTCAGAACATGAACTCCTTATTGCCAAATCAGACTTAAATTGAAGAAAGTAGGGGAAACCACTAGTCTATTAAAGTATAACCTAAATCAAAGACCTTATGATTATACAGTGGAAGTGAGAAATAGATTCATGGGATTAGATCTGATTATGGACAGAGGTTCATGACAGTATACAGGAGGCAATGATCAAGACCATCACCAAGAAAAAGAAATTCAAAAAGGCAAAATGGTTGTCTGAGGAGACCTTACATGTAGCTGTGAAAAGAAGAGAAGCAAAAGGCAAAAGAGTAAAGAAAAGAAATACCCATCTGAATGCAGAGTTTCAAAGAATAGCAAAGAGAGATAAGAAAGCCTTCCTCAGTGATCAGTGTAAGGAAATAGAGGAAAACAATAGAATGGGAAAGACTAAAGATCTCTTCAAGAAAATTAGAGAAAATTAGAGATACTAATGAAATATTTCATGCAAAGATGGGCCCAATAAAGGACAGAAATATTATGGACATAACAGAAAGAGAAGTTATTAGAAGAAGTGGCAAGAATACACAGAAGAACTATACAAAAAAAAAATCTTGACCCAGATAATGATGATGGTATGATCACTCACCTAGAGGATGATATTCTGGAATACAAAGTCAAGTGGGCCTTAGGAAGCATCACTGCAAACAAAACTAATGGAGGTGATGGAATTCCAATTAAGCTGTTTCAATTCCTGAAAGATGATGCTGTAAAAGTGCTGCACTCAATATGCCAGCAAATTTGGAAAACTCAGCAGTGGCCACAGGACTGGAAAAGGTCAGTTTTCATTCCAATCTCAAAGAAAGGCAATGCCAACTAGAAGAGAACATAGGCAAAACACTCTCCGACATACATCACAGCAGGATCCTCTATGACTCACCTCCCAGAATATTGAAAATAAAAGCAAAAATAAACAAATGGACCTAATTAAACTTGAAAGCTTCTGCACAAGAAAGGAAATTATAAGCAAGGTGAAAAGACAGCATTCTGAATGGGAGAAAATAATAGCAAATGAAGCAACTGACAAACAACTAATCTCAAAAATACACAAGCAACTTATGCAGCTCAATTCCAGAAAAATAAATGACCCAATCAAAAAATGGGCCAAAGAACTAAATAGACATTTCTCCAAAGAAGACATATGGATGGCTAACAAACACATGAAAAGATGCTCAACATCACTCATTATCAGAGAAATGCAAATCAAAACCACAATGAGGTACCATTTCATGCCAGTCAGAATGGCTGCTATCCAAAAGTCTACAAGCAATAAATGCTGGAGAGGGTGTGGAGAAAAGGGAACCCTCTTACACTGTTGGTGGGAATGCAAACTAGTACAGATACTATGGAAAACAGTGTGGAGATTTCTTAAAAAACTATATATAGAACTGCCTTATGACCCAGAAATCCCACTGCTGGGCATACACACTGAGGAAACCAGAATTGAAAGAGACATGTGTACCGCAATGTTCATCTCAGCATTGTTTATAATAGCCAGGACATAGAAGCAACCTTGATGTCCATCAGCAGATGAATGGATAAGAAAGCTGTGTGCATATACACAATGGAATATTACTCAGCCATTAAAAAGAATTCATTTGAATCAGTTCTAATGAGGTGGATGAAACTGGAGCCTATTATACAGAGTGAAGTAAGCCAGAAAGAAAAACAATACAGTATATGAATGCATATATATGGAATTTAGAAAGATGGTAATGATAGCCCTGTATGCAAGACAGCAAAAGAGACACAGATGTATAGAACAGTCTTTTGGACTCTGTGGGAGAGGGAGAGGGTGGGATAATTTGGGAGAATGGCATTGAAACATGTATAATATCATATATGAAATGAATCTCCAGTCCAGGTTTGATGCATGATACTGGATGCTTGGGGCTGGTGCCCTGAGACGACCCAAAGGGATGGTATGGGGAGGGAGGAGGGAGGGGGATTCAGAATGGAGAACACGTGTGTACCTGTGGCGGATTCATGTTGATGTATGGCAAAGCCAATACAATATTGTAAAGTAATTAACTTCCAATTAAAATAAATAAATTTTTAAAAAAAAGAATGCTCAAACCACCACACAATTGCACTCATCTCACAAGCTAGCAAAGTAATGCTCAAAATTCTCCAAGCCAGGCTTCAACAGTACCCGAACCGTGAACTTCCATATGTTCAAGTTGGATTTAGAAAAGGCAGAGGAACCAGAGATAAAATCGCCAACATCTGTTGGATTATTGAAGAAGCATGAGAGTTCCAGAAAAACTTCTACTTTTGCTTTATTGACTATGCCAAGTCTTTGACTGTGTGGATCACAGCAAACTGCAGAAAATTCTTAAAGAAATGGGAATACCAGACCACCCGATCTGTATGCAGATCAAGAAGCAACAGTTAGGACTGGACATCAACAACAGAGTGGTTCCAAATCGAGAAAGGAATATGTTGTGGCTATATATTGTCACCTTGTTTATTTAACTTATGTGCACAGTACATCATGAGAAATGATGGAACAGAAGAAGTAAAAACTAGAATCAAGATTGCTGGGAGAAATACCAATAACCTCAGATATGCAGATAACACCAGACTTAAGGCAGAAATTGAAGAGGAACTAAAAAACCTCTTGATGAAAGTGAAAGAGGAGAGTGAAAAAGTTTGCTTAAAGTTCAACATTCAGAAAACTAAGATCATGACATCTGGTCCCATCATTTCATGGCAAATAGATGGGGAAACAATGGAAAACAGTGACAGACTTTATTTTGAGGAGCTCCAAAGTCACTGCACATCACTGCAGGCTGGTGACTCCAGCCTTGAAATTAAAAGATGTTTGTTCCTTGGAAGCAAAGTTATGACCAACCTAGAAAGCATATTAAAAACAAAGACATTATTTTGCCAACAAAGGTCCATCTAGTCAAAGCTGTGGCTTTTCCAGTAGTCATGCATGGATGTGAGAGTTGGACTCTAAAAAGAAACCTGAGAACCAAAGATGTGATGCTTTTGAACTGTGGTGTTGGAGAAGACTCTTGAGAGTCCCTAGGACAGCAAGGAGCTCCAACCAGTCCATCCTAAAGGAAATAGGTCCTGAATATTCATTGGAAAACTGATGCTGAAGCTGAAATCCCAATACTTTGGCTACCTAATGTGAAGAACTAACTCATTTGAAAAGACCCTGATCCTGGGAATGATTGAAGGTGGGAGAAGGGGATGACAGGATGAGATGACTGGATTGCATCACCGACTCAATGGACATGAGTTTGAGTAAGCTCTGGTAGTTGGTTTTGGGCAGGAAAGCCTGGTGTGCTGCAGTCCATGAGGTCATGAAGAATCTGACATGACTGAGCGACTGAACTGAACTGAACTGATTATCATGTATTCAATAGATGATGAATTAAACAGCCACTCTAAGAAATAAAATAGGTAAGATCAAGAATGGAAGGTTACGTAAAGCTGAAAAATAATATATAATGCTTTCAACATAAAACAAGGAACCAAGTTCCTATATTCCCTAGAACATGCATTGTGCAATAATTCATTCAAACAAATATTGAGTGCCTACTCCAGACTATTTTCTGTAACTAATGTAACTATGTTGTAACATACATGAATTTTCATTGCTGAAAGTGACATTCCATCATGTAAAAAAATTCCCTCTGTGTGAAAGCTAAACTTTGTCACATAAAAATGTAAACTAAATCCAGATCTAAGTGTCTGAGTGTAGTGGTCTGAATTGCTGAATTTGCCAGCTTAAGAAAAAAAAAAAAAGTGGGTATTCAGATAGAATTTCCCTTTATTTTCAGCTCTAAGTTTAAGATTATTCTCAGAATGTCAAAGACATTTGTCTAGTACTTGGCTCTATAGCTAAATTAGTCTTATATCTAATCTACCCACATCTATTTTTTTTTTCCTGTACACTTCCTCTTTAAGCCTGTAGGTGGAGAGAAAAAAAAAATATGCTTAATAACTCTTCTTTAAACATAAATAACAAATACCACTTGCTGCTCTTCTTTGAAGAATTAAAATTGATTTTCTCCTTCTGGATGAGAGATGATCTGGCTTGGGTGAGCATACAGTGATTTCTATCACAAATGATGCTGCAGAGCTGTTTGCTCTGAGGAAAACAAAGTGTGGCTGAGACTGAGATAATTTGTCAAGCATTGAACAAAGGGTACAGTCTTCTGACAAACAAATCTTGTTGGAAGCATTTGCTTTGTAGGTCCAAGAAAGCTTTCTTCAAAACCCTTTTGCTTTCAGGCTGCAATAGACAAGAAAGCCCTAAAAAAACATCTTAAGCCAACATTGAGGCTTCCCAGGTGGCACTAGTGGTAAAGAACCCACCTGCCAATGCAGGAGACATAAGAGATGCGGTGCTATCTCTGGGTCAGGAAGATCCCGTGGATGAGGGCACGGCAACCCACTCCAGTAATCTAGCTCTGTCCCTTCGACAGAGGAGCCTGGCAGGCTAAGTTCATATGGTTGCAATGAGTCAGACGCAACTGAAGTAACTTCGCACTCATGCAAGCCAACATTGAATATAATGACGGAAGTTTACAGTGAAGGAAACTTAATTTACTGCTAACAGGATGACTCATGCCTCAGAGGCAGAGTTCTTTCTTCTGTTTTCACCAGCTGTAGGATATGGAGGGAAGCATTCCTGTGTCACAGGGGTTAAGGTTGACAAAGGAAATAAGACACATGGTCAAAGAACCATCTTGGCCCTTGGATTATGCAAGACCTTGCTTTTACAAAAGTCATTTTGAAATGAACTAAAAGTTCCTATTCTATTAAAAGAGAGTGATTGCCCATGTCGAAGATCAGAAACACTTCTCAAATTATCAGTCCTGTGTACTCTCCTTTTATATCGTATAGTTTCATAAGTCTTTAACTCCATTTGGAGTGAAAAAAAAAAAAATGAAATATATTCAGCATTTGAACATTTGGAAACTTGATGAAATGTTCTCAAACTTTTCCCCTTTTTTTTTAAATGTCAATAACTTTGTTCTATAATAACCAACATGTACAGAGGAATAGCATTTACATTATTACCTGGAAAGTACAATCACACATTGTGTTTTGCTGCAGTGCCTAACATTTCGGGAAGGTTTTCATCACTCAGTACAAAAAATTCTACAGTCCATGGAGTTGCAAAGAGTCAGATAGGACTGAGCAACTAACACTTTCACTTTCACAAATGCATTTTAATTGTCTGCTGAACAAAGACATCCCAACCAAGCTCTTTGTCTGGGTGTGCACTGTTGTATTACTATTAATTCCTGGCAAACACTGCACCCACATGGCACCAAAGAAAAATTACATAACAATGAGTATGCATTCAGCCTCAGAGCTATGAATTGTACTTGCTACCTTGCCACTACATTTAAGCGGATCTGTGGATAACAAATGGTGTCTCTACCAGACCATGAAGCAAAGGTATTCAAATATTTCTAAATGTCCTCTTTCTCCTTATTCTCTTTTTTCAATTTTTCTCTTTTGATATTCAGAATGATTTTAGAGATGACTACACTCAACTATTTCATTTTTCAGATGAGAAAACTGAGGCTCAGAATCGCTAACAAGTAGCAGAAGAGAGACAGATTGGAAATCAAAACTTAAGGACAACTGTGATCTCAAAGTACAGAAGGAAGGTCAAGAGCAATTTCTTGCAGTCTCTGTTAGAGTCAAAGATATTTTTATTAAAAAAACAAAACAACTCTTTCAGCTGATCCTATAACAGATGCTATAAAAATGTAAGAGATTTTCAAAAAGGAAGAACACACACTCAAAGATATTCCAAAAGAAAAAATTTTCCTTAATTTCCGAATTAGATATTATCATTGTCTTGGAAATTTATAAAAGGTGATTATGTGTTATAGATATGAGGGATCCTTCATATCCTTAGTGATTCTAAATATAAGACTAAAGACATTAAAATAAATTTCTCTTGAATTACATTTTTATTGAGATATGAGTTTTCTATGCATGTCCTTACACTTTACATAAATTGACTTTACAATTTTTCATCAACTTCTACCTCTTATTTGAATTTTTATATTGGTTAGGTTTTGTCTTTTTCTTTTTTTTTTGACACATATACACACACATAAGTACGTGTATGTGTGTTAGTCGCTCAGTCATGTCCAACTCTTTGCGACCCCACGGACTGTAGCCCACCAGGATTCTCTGTCCATGGAATTCTCCAGGCAAGAATACTGGAGTGGTACACACAAACATACTTACATAGATACACATATATACAGTGAACTCATTTTGTATCAGAAATGCAAAATGACATCAAATTTTATTCCAGTTTTAATTTTTTTTCTAAAATCTGCATTTTCTATATAAAATCACCTTCCTAGTAGACCTCTTTGCTGGTTCTTTATTTTTGTCACTATCACTAAAATCATTTCATATATTTTTATATATAAAGAATATATTTCATATTTCATATATTTCATAAAGAGCTTTCCTGACCAAGTTTTCTTTTTCAAACTAAGAAAAATGAAGGACTATCTTCCTAACAAAGCTCTTGTGGCCAGACGATAGTGGCTGACAAACATACTCTCCAGACTTCTTTCATTGTACAGTTCCCCAGCCAGACAATCTGGCTGAAAGATAAAAATTTGTAAACAACTGATGATTATAACTTCTATGGTGTCCTCCAACCTCAAAGAGAATGAAATTGAACCTTACTTTCAGCCCTAAATTAATTTAAATTGGAATAGGAACAATTCTCACACATCTCTGAATACATATACAGTCACAAGTAATAAACTGAGACTGAAAACTGTGTAAGGAGGTAAACAGTCAGGGCTGTAAAAATGGCTTCATATTATTTAGAGGACAGTTTGAAAGTTCCTTCATTTTGGTTATACTAGTAAGTAATGCTGTTACAACTGAAAGTCAGGCCATTCTGATTCCAAAAGCTTTCCAGTGCAAGATGAAATGTCAACAAATTTTAATAAAACACACAAAAAGGAAGAGGGGCAATTTTTTAGTATTTTACAAAATAAATAAATAAATATGAACTAGCCTGCTCTATTTGTCTACAATACTCATTCTTTTTTAAAGTCTTGTCATTATTCTCACTGTTTCAATTTTCATTTAGACTCCTTTGTACACCCTCACAATACACTTCAACCCAAAGCTCAAAGTTAATTTTGATTATTAACTCTCCTCTTGTTTAATTAACATGTATAGGATGATGCCTACTATAGGATATTTACTAGTCAACATAGCCAGTAAATTTTAATTTTACAGTAGGTGCTTATGATTACATGAGTGAGAATTGGATTCTTTTATCACATTTTGTTTTTCTTATCCCATACAGTTTTTAAAGTCTACATTTCATGCCAGCTAACATAGAGTTATACCCACTGTGAGCATCCAAGGAATCTATGAACACCAATAAAGATTAGATGAATAGGCACAAAGCTATTGAAAAGGCCAATCCATATTCATCACACATTTTTGTTTTAGTTCTTGCTTTGGTTGATGTTCAAAAATAAAAGGATAAACAAAACAAACAAAAAAGCCAGGAAAATAAAAGCTTTCTTAATATTTTCAACTTTTTCAAGAATAACTTGCTTTGCTTCCCTATAGTTTGAAAATAAGTCATTTTGTGAGATTGATCCAAAGCTGGGATAAAGAATATGTTCTGAAAATCTCTTTTAGAAAGATTTATAATATTAACCTCAGGCTATTTTACTTTCCGTCGATCTTTATGAAAACAGCCAAGAGATTCATTTGTTTTCCAAACAGTGAAAGTTAACTTTTGTCAACCATGATTGAACAAATGACTCTGGATCAAAGTGATTCAGTTGTGAAATGCCTGGAGTCCTGCCAGGCCCCTGGAATAGAGACTCAAAAAGCAGTCACTTTGGACCTGAGGTGCCCATTGCAGCAAGGGGCTAAATAATCGTACTCAATTTCTCTCAGAACACCATTATGAACCATCGCAAACCCAGGATTAATAGAAACCAGTTTAGTGACTACTTGTTGACACATAGCCAGCATGACTGGTCAGAAACTAAAGGTTCTATCAAACCATTCAGTCTTCCCTTTTATTATCATTTTCCTTAAAGGAACTAATTAATTAGGTGATAATTTCAGTAAAATACTCAAGTTCTTTATTATCCTTTATTCTCTTAAAGGTGCCAGGGATTTATCTAAGGCTTTGAATTAGCATGACAGACACACTGTTTAGCTTAAATAAAGGAGGCTAGGATCTAATACCTATTACCCCAGCTGTAAGCCTTCTTCAAGCCCAAATTATATATATGATATTTCTATTACCAAAGACCTTCTTCTGCCAAGACTAAACACCTATCCAGGCATTCTTCTTTCCTTAAACAAGTTTGTCATTATTGTCGTTCACTTGCTTAGTTGTGTCCAACTATTTGCGACCCCATGGACTGCAGCATGTCTGGTCTCACTGTACATCACCATCACCTGGAGCATGCTCAAACTCATGTCTATCAAGTTGGTGATGCCAACCAACCATCTTCTTTTTTGTTGTCCTCTTCTCCTCCTACCATCAATCTTACCCAGCATCAGGGTCTTTTCTAATGAGTCAGATCTTCCTATCTGGTGGCCAAAGTATTGGAGCTTCTGCTTCAGCATCAGTCCTTCCAATGAATATTCAGGATTGATTTCCTTTAGAATTGACTGGTTTGATCTTGCAGTCTAAGGGACTCTCAAGAATCTTCTCCAATACCACAATTCAAAAACATCAGTTCTTTGGGGATCAGTCTTCTTTACAGTCCAACTCTTCCATCTATTCATGACTACTGGAAAAATCATAACTTTGACTATATGGACCTTTGTTGGCAAAGTAATGTCTCTGCTTTCAAATATGCTGTCTATGTTGGTCAAAGCTTTTCTTTCAAGCAACAAGCATCTGTTAATTTCATGGCTGCAGTCACCATCTGCAGTGATTTTGGAGCCCAAGGAAATAAAGTCTTTCACTGTTTCCATTGTTTCCTCATCTATTTGGACTCGATACCATGATCTTAGCTTTTCGAAAGCTGAGTTTTAAGGTAGCTTTTCCACTCTCTTCTTTCACTTTCATCAAGAGGCTCTTTAGTTCTTCTTTGCTTTCTGCCATAAGGGTGGTGTCATCTACATATCTGAGATTATTGATATTTCTCCCAGCAATCTTGATTTTCGTTTGTGCTTCATCCAGCCCAGTATTTCACATGATATACTCTGCATATAAGGTAAATGAGCAGGGTGACAAAATACAGCTTTGACATACTCTATTCCCAATTTTGGACCAGTCCATTGTTCCATGTGCAGTCCTAACTGTTGTTTCTTGACCTACATACAGGTTCCTAAGGAAGCAGTTAAGGTGGTCTGGTATTGCCAGCTCTTAATGAATTTTCCACAGTTTGTTGTGATCAACATAGTCAAAGGCTTTGGAGTCATCAATAAAACAGAAGTACATGTTTTTCTGGAATTCTGTTGCTTTTTCTATGATCCAACCAATGTTTGCAATTTGATCTCTGGTTCCTCTTCCTTACTTAAATCTAGCTTGCACATCTGGAAGTTCACAGTTCATGGACTGTTGAAGCCTCACTTGGAGAATTTTGAGCATTACTTTGCTAGTGTGTGACATGAGTGCAATTCTCTGGTAGTTTAAAGATTCTTTGGCATTGTGTTTCTTTAGGATTGGAATGAAAACTAACCTTTTCCAGTCCTGTGGCCACTACTGAGTTTTCCAAATTTGCTAGCATATTGTGTGCAGCACTTTGACAGTATCATCTTTCAGAATTTGAAATAGTTCAGCTAGAATTCCATCACCTCCACCAGCTTTGTTCATAGTAATGCTTCCTAAGGCCCACTTGACTGCACACTCCAGGATGTCTGGCTCTAAGTGAGTGATCACACCATCATGGTTATCTGGGTCACTAAGTTCTTTTGTGTATATTTCTGTGTTCTTCCACCTCTTAATATCTTCTACCTCTGTTAGATTCATGCTGTATCTGTCCTTTGTTGTGACCATTTTTCCATGAAATGTTCCCTTGGTATCTCTAATTTTCTTGAAGAAAACTATAGTCTTTCCCATTCTATTGTTTTCTTCTATTTCTTTGCACTGATCACTTAGGAAGTCTTTCCCATCTCTCCTTGTTATTTTTTGGAACTGTGCATTCAGATGGGTAAATCTTTCCTTTTCTCCTTTGCTTTTCACTTCTTTCCTTTTCATAGTTATTTGTAAGGCATTCTCAGGCAACCGTTTTGACTTTTTGCATTTCTTTTTCTTGGGGATGGTTTTGATCACTGCCTCCTGTACAATGTTATGAATCACCATCCATAGTCTTCAGGCACTCTGTCTATTGGATCTAATCCCTTGGATCTATTTTTCACTTCTACTGTGTAATTTCCCTATTTTCTTCAATTTAATTCTGAATTTGGCAAAAAAGAGCTCATGATCTGAGCCACAGTCAGTTCTCAGTCTTGTTTTCGCTGACTGTATGGAGTTTCTCCATCTTTGGCTGCAAGGAATATAATCAATCCGATTTTATTATTGACTGTCTGGTGATGTCCATGTATAGTCTTCTCTTGTGTTGTTAGAAGAGGTTGTTTGCTATGATCAGTGTGTTCTCTTGGTAAAACTCTGTTAGCTTTTGCCCTGCTTCATTTTCTACTTCAAAGCCAAACTTGCCTGTCACTTCAGGTATCTCTTGACTTCCTACATTTGCATTCAAGCCCCCTATGATGAAAAAGACATCTTATTTAAGGTTTATTTAGTGTGCTTAAATTAAAAAAAAAAAAAGACCATTAATGGTCCACTATTATATAGAGAATCTGCTTTCTCCCAAAATTGGTTCTAAACCTCGTCCTCTTCATCCACACCCCAACCACCATCACCCGTCAGTGCACACATCCATATACACATGTATACACACAAACTACATTCTGGTTCCACTCAAGCAGCCTATCCAAAACTGCTTATAAATCTGAAGTTTTTTTCCCTATCAGGATTCTAACTTCATTTGACTTTTTTTGTTATGGTGTCTGTAGAAATTGGCCCCAAGTCTATCTGATATGACAGTGATGAAATTATTATCTCAAGATGTGGTCTATCAATCTTCTTAATGCATTGTGTATTAACACCTGGCTCCAGGAGTTTCACAATCTGGTTTTGGCATTTGTCTCTGGGTGCCCTGAGTATATATTTCTTTGCATACATCATATCTGTTTTTATTGCGCATTTTTGATTATGGGCTTCCAGAGGACAGGTAGCTTGCCTGCTTATCTTGTCTGCAAAATGTCCTTCATATATTAGTACTTAGTAAGACTTTTCTCCTGATGATGATTAATATATTCATCTCTTAACATTTTCCAAATACATTAATTATTTCTGAATGGACCCAGAAAGGAAAGAAAATTCCATCATTGACATTTAAGAGATAAGGAAAGTGAGGTTCTGTGTATTTAGGTGAACAATCCAAAAATGTATATAAATAAATAGACAAAATTAAAGAAAATGCACTTCTTCCAGTTCCTAAATTTTCCAACTCAATGCAACAATTTAATGAGCCTTTAGACATAGTATTTTGCTAGGTGCTGTGGACAGAATGAGAAAATATGTTCCAATCTCCTACATCAAGGAAGAAAAAGTAAGAAACTACCATACACAGATAAATAACAATTAGACAGAAATTTATTTTAATTTAAGGTAAACTTACCTCATGACTCAGATGGTAAAGAATCTGCCTGCAATGGAGGAGACCCAGGTTTGATGCCTGGGTTAGAGAAGATTCATTGGAGAAGGAAATGACTACCCACTACCGTATTCTTGCCTGGAGAATTCCATGGGGTTTCAAAGAGTCAGATACAGCTGAGCAACTTAGAATTTCAATTTCACTTCCTTTAAACAATATTATTCTGTCAATCAATAGTACTAAGATATGAGGGATGCAAATAGAAATGCTAATAGAAACACTTGTTTGCTTGGAAGTACTTAAAATGTGACAAAAGTGGTAGGAAACCTGGATTTTTTTTTTTTTTCAGTTTGTAATAGAACTTCTTAAATGCTAAAGAGGACACATAAAAGGACTCTGTTTAATAAGATATAGACTTCTAAAAAGGCTTTGGAGAAAAGGGGACAATTGTGGACTTTGTGACATTATTCTGGTGGCATACTACAGAACAGATTGGAAAAGGAAGAGAGATAAAGAGAAGTCATTGGGGCAGAGGTGTCAAGTCTAGAGTAGGAAGATGACTTAAGAAGCTAGTGTAAGGTCAAGGTGAGAATAATGGTGGCTTAAATTGTAAAAGCAGTAATGGGATTAAAGAAAAGTGAATTATTGGACATATAATTCAGAGATAAATAAATGTGAAGAGAGAGGACGAAAAGAACCAAAAATCACCAAAGATTTCTTGCAGGAAATAATGAATAGCCAAGTTAATTGTGCTTCATAAGGTTGAGAAGAAGGTAGAAACGTGGGAAAGGTCTGGAATGAAGTCAGACTTAAGTTTGGTTTTGAATGATGACTAAGGGTAGATGTGTGGAACATTTTATGATTTTCCTCAGGAATTTCCTTGGCACCACGAGTAAAATTTGCTCTTTCCTATTTTTACTGAACTTGTCTTCTGATTACTTGAAGAGGCTTACTGATTACCTTCAAATCTGACTCGGTTTCTTAAATGTGCATCTAAGAAATAAATTTAATTTATTGATGACTTGATATAGAACACCTTCCAAGATAATAATTAGAAGTTTTTTACCTTCTCCTATATTCAAAAATTTTCTAAAATTTGGTATTTTTTTTTGTGAGGCTTCTCATAAGTAACAGATAAAAAATATATTTCTGATATTTTTTAAATGCTTAATAGGTGTTAGACAATGTTCCAAGCTCTTTAGCAATGTTAAGTTTTTTTCATTCTCACAATATAGCTCATTGAAATAGGGAGCATTAATAATCCAAGTTGGAAAATGAAAAGGCCAATTAACTTTCCTAAGATTTCACAGGTAGTATGTTTCAACAGGTGAAAGGTTTTTTATGCTATTTTTCTAGCAACTCCACAGGCTAAATAAGAAAAATCCTTTTATCATCACAATCAGGTCTTGTTTCTGATAATTATAAATCATTTCTCTCTAAACACGGACTTTAGTAAGAGATTATTGATATGGGAGTACTTCCACAAAATATGTGGGAAGTTGAATGTCCATTCTTTGAAATGATTAAGAATCAGAAAATTCTGAAAGAACATCAAGCAAGAATTGAAACCAAAAGCCAACCAACCAACCAACAAAAAAACAGGACAATTGTTTAATTGGAATATGTTGGTAAGAAATCATCAACTAAGGATCCTTCAGACATGAATTGTCTCAAGTCCTTCTCTAATCTTTTCATGATTTTTTCCAGATTTCAAATTATCTGTGAAGGTGACTAAAACTTAGTCACTGACCTATTCTTTTATTAAATGGCATATTAAGAAAAGTAAAGCTAATAAAATTATACGCAATGGAGAATACAAATCAGGAGAAATTTTTAAAAATCCATGAAACAATATTAAAATAAAAATATGGTGTGTAGAATACAGCTAAAACATTGCTAAGACATTTATAATGTATCGCTAAATTTATAAATCAGTGCTTAAATCTGTAATATAAGCTCTTACACTGATATTTAAAAAAAAAAAACATTGTGAACTCAGAGTAAGCAGAAGGAAACAAAATAATAAAAAACACAAATCAATGACATTAAAAACAGAAAAGCAGTATAGAAAATAAATAAAATAAAAAGGCTCATTCTTTGAAATGATCAATAAAACTGAAAAAATTCTAGCAAGACTAGCAAAAGAGTCAGCACAAATTATCTAGATCATGAATTAAATAATTGTCATCTCTAAATTTAAAAATACATATAAGAAGCCCCAGCTAGTGCAACAAGGCAAGAAAAGCAAATAAAAGCATATAGATTGCAAAGGAAGAAATAAACTACAGTATTTATAATTGGCATTATGGTTTATATGGAATATCCCAAATTATTTTTAAAAATCAATATCAACTCTAGAACTAGTAAATGAATACTGAGCATTAGGTTAACATAGAAAAATGAACTGTATTTCTATAAACTAGAATTGAAAATTGGGAGATAAAAATAAAATAAAATTCAACTTTACTTAAAATAGAACACATAAATAAATTTAACAAAATTTAATCAGTTGCTGCTATAATAAGTACTTATGATTAAAACTAAAAAAACTCTGAAGAAAGAAGTCAAATAGAAATGTATTTTGATATCATTAGAAAACTAAACCATACATATGGAAATTCTTGACAAATTAATATATGTTTATTGTAGTTCTTATCAAAATATCAGCAAAAATGTGGGCTTCCCTGGTGGCTCAGATGGTAAAGGATCCACATATAATTCTGGAGACCAGGGTTCAATCCCTGGATTGGGAAGATCCACTGGAGGAAGGCATGGCAACCCAAAAAAAGTTGGAAAAAAAAAAAAAGTGAAAGAATAACTATCAGGTTTTCAAGTCTTACAATATAACTACAATATTTAAGACAGGGTGATATTAGTGGAGATATGACAAAGTTCTATGAAATAGAAAACAAAATATTTTCAATAAATGGAACCTAGAAAATCAGACATCCACAAGCAAAAATAGATTAAAAAATAAATAAAAATAAATTAAATTTGAACCTAAACCTCACATCTTATACAAAATTTAACTCAGAATGGATAATAAAGTTATATCAAAATGCAAAACAATAAACAAGAAAGAAAAAAAAAAAGGCAGGATCTAGAGCTAAAGAGTTCTTAGATACTACATAAAAATTGTGAGCCATAAGATATAATAAATGCAATAAATTAGACTTCATAAAAATTAAAAACTTTGCAAAAATTTCTTTAAGGAAATAAAAAGTCCAGCTTCAGAATGGGAGAAATGTTCTCAGACTTTATAACTGACAAATGACACGTATCTAGATTATAAATACTTTGGCATGTTCATGTCAAACATTTGTTTATTATATGACCTAGCAATTGCACTCCTGGACATTTAGCACAGATAAATGAAAGCTTATATCTACATATAAACCTACACATGAATGTAACTGCTTCATCTGTAATAGCCAAAATTGGAAATGACTCAAATGTCATTCAATTAAACAAACTGCTACATACATATCATGGAATAAGACTCAGCAATAAAAAAGGAACAGCTGATATATACAACAAATTGAATACGCTTAAAAATAATGTTGAATACAATGAAACAAAAAGGACAAGCTCAAAAGGTTACATAATGTATGATTCCACTTATATAAATTATACAGATGATAAAATTATGGAAATGGAGAATAGATTATTGGTTACAAAAGGTTAAGGATATTGGAACAGTGAGATGAGACTATTGACTACAAAAGTATAACACAAGGGAGATCTTTGTGGTAAAGAAATAGTTGTGTGTCTTAATAGTGCTCATGATTACTATATGTTACTACATATGATGAAATTTCATAGAAATGCATACACTCAAATTAGTTCATGTACAAATGGTAAAATCTGAATAAGTTCTGTGTATTATAAAGTATCAATTTCCTTTTTTTTTTTTTTTTTTAGTATTGTGCTCTAGACGTGTAAGTGCTTGGAGAAGGAAATGGCAACCCACTCCAATGTACTTGCTTGGAAAATCTCATGGACAGAGGAGCCTGGCAGGCTACAGTCAATGGGGATGGAAACAACTTGGACACACTGAGACTAAAAAAAGAATAGACATGTAAGATGTTACCACTGAGTAACAAGTACCTTTGTGTTCTATTTTTGAAAGTCCTGTGAATCTGCAATTATTTGTTTGTTTTCTAGCACAGGAAAGAACAGCCAGTGAAATATTAAGTGAATGTGGCAAGAGCAGATATTCTTATATTTTCTCTAATCTTAGATGAAATCAAAGATTTTTTTTACCATTAATTATAAATTCATCTGTCTTTTTTCATAAGTGTCTTTCAACTGTTGAGGATGTTCCTTTTTATTTCTAGTAATTTGAGAGTTTTAATCATGAATGGATACTAGATTTTTCTCAAATGTCCTTCATGCATCTACTGTAATTGAGCTGTATTTATTAATATAGTGTATCACATTAATTTTCAGATATTAAGTCAGTCTTACATTTCGGGTATAAATCACATTTGCCCCATGGTATATAGTCTATTTTATATGTTTGTTACATTTTATTGAACTCTTCCGTGTTTAAATTTATTAGGAATATTTATCAGTTGTTTGCTTTTAAAGTCTTTATAAGCCTTTTTTTGGGGTAATACTGCCTTTTTAGAATGTGTTGAAAAATCTATGTTTCTCTATCTTCTGGAAGAATTTGTGAGTAATTAATATCATTCCTTCTTTAATATTTGGCAGAATTTATTATGCATTTGGGTCTGGGCTTTTCTCTGTGGGAAAATGTTTAATTTCCAATTATATTTTTGTTGTTATTAGTTCTTTCAGTTTTCTATTTCTTTTTGAGTCAATTTTATAATGTGTCTCTAGGCAATTATCTTTTTACCCAAACTGTCTTATTTGTTGACATAAAGTTGTTAATATTCTTTCCTTGTAACACTTTTAATTTCTGTAAGATCCTTAGTGATGCTCCCTTTTTCATTACTAAGATCTATAATTTGCTTCTTTTCCCCTTTTCTTGCTTATGCTAACAAAAAAAAAAATTGTTAGTTTTTTTCTTTATAAAGAACCAGTTTGTGACTTCACAAAATTTCTTTTGCTTTTTCTGTTTTCTAGTTCATTAATTTCTTTTCTAACATTTATCTTTTCCATCCTTTTTCCCCTGGGTTTATTTCATCCTTTTTCTGACTTAATAAGATGAAAACTTTAGAATTGATATTTTTTTAAATTATTAACATGTATATTTTAAAACTTTTTTTCTAATAACTGATTTGAAAGCATCTCAGAAATTATATGGCACCCCACTCCAGTACTCTTGCCTGGAAAATCCCATGGATGGAGGAGCCTGGTAGGCTGCAGTCCATAGGGTCGCTAAGTCGGACATGATAGAGCAACTTCACTTTTTTCACTTTCATGCATTGGAGAAGGAAATGGCAACCCACTCCGGTGTTCTTGCCTGGAGAATCGCAGGGATGGGGGAGCCTGTTGAGCTGCCGTCTATGGGGTCGCACAGACTCGGACATGACTGAAGTGACTTAGCAGCAGCAGCAGCAGCAGCAGCAGCAGCAGAAATTATAACATAATTTGATCTTAAATGCATTCAGTTTCAAATATTTTCTAATTTATTTTGTGATGTTTTTTATTTGACCCATTAGCTACATAGGGATGCTTTATTTTCCAAATGTTCAGGAAATTTTCAATTTGTTTCCATTATTGATTTCTAATGTGATTAATTTAGATAGTAGAACTTACTTTACATGATTTCAGTTCAAATATTGGTTGAGACTGGTTATGGCCTAAGACATGGAGATTATAATGCGTGTTTTGCTCTTGGTGATGGAGTATTTTATAGATAAGAGATAGGTCTAATTGATAATATTATTCAAATATTTATGTTTTTGCTAATGTTCTTTATTTTTGTTCTATCAATTGTTAAAAAACATATTGAATTCTCCAAGTACTTTTATTTAATGGTCTATTTTGCTTTTTAATTCTGTATGTTTTTCCTCTGTATATTTAGAGACTTTTTAATTATGTCCATTTTTGATGGTTATAGTTTCCTTATGAAAGAATACTTTCTTTCTTATGAATATCCTTCTTTGTCATAATAATGTTTAAATCTTTATCTCAAAAAAGTCCTTAATACTGCTCTTGGCATTTAGTAGATATTCTATAGTTAATAGATACACATATTTATATATTTACTTAATAATTATCAATCACTTACTTCTAGTCAATCACTTACTTCTAGTCAAGAACTAGTCTAGGCACAAAAGTATTTGCTAATATTCAATACCTGTCTTATTACTGATATTTTATGCCTTTATGTACAGATGATGTTCTATGTAAATTTATTTACCATGGTGCAAAGCTCCATACCATTGTATAGTAAGTTATTTGTTTGGTTTTTCTCACTTGTTTCTATTAATGAATAATGATATGTCAGAAACTATGACTTGATTAACTAATATCTAATGTCTCAGAAACCTTTATTTTATTACATATGAGCTCTAGTAAAATAACACATTTTCTAGCTAAGTGTGGCCATATGACAAAATTTTGGCTAATGAGTTGTAATCAGAAGTTGTGGGACTCAAGTCTAAGTTAGTATCTTAAAAGGATACTTTCTATTTTATGCCTGGAATATGAATATGATTGTCATCTTGTGAATCTGCAAATGCAAAAATAGTGGATGCCAAAAATGTGAGGCATAAATGTACAAGAAACTTTCTTGGTGGCTTTGTGTTAAGGTCTAACTTCAGATTTTCTATTTTGGTCTCTGTATCATTTGCCACGTACAATTTATAACTGAATCAAATGATGCCTATGATGTTGCTGATGCTGAACAAACTCCTGTCCAGGCCTACAAAACTGACACTCAGTACAAAATAAGTGAAATATATGATATCCCAAATGTCTCAGTTTCTGGAGTTATCCCAACCAGTGGTCCATTTATTTTTCTCCCAAATACTCACTCTCTTGTTAATGGGACCAGAACAGATTCTGACATAGCTGTGGAAAACCTGTACACTTTTTGTCATTTAAAGGCTGTGAACTTGGAGGCCCAGAAGAGAGTGATTAAGAATAGTGGCCTTATACAGGGTTGCCAGAGGAGGTCACCTTTTTCAAGGCATTATTCATGTAATGCAAATTTATAAAGAAACATAGTCACTTAAAAATTTTCCTTGATATGCTGACCTTCAGTCTTTGTGATAGCAATTTTCCCTGAATATTTGTTACTGCCAATGCACTGCATTTCAACAGTGATTTTTGTGACCTTAAAACAGCCTTTACTGTCCTGGAACCGCTGGCTACTCAGCAGATACTCAGCCTGTCCTCATCTCTAGCTCCAATGATGCCACATTTGCACATTCAGCTAGCTCCTGCTGGCTAAGAATACAACCAGGTTAATTTCTCAATAAAGGTCTCAAACAGAACTAATTCTTTAAATCTATTTGAACTCTTCTTTAGCTGCTAATTGAACTCTGTGTGCATGAAGGCCAAAGGTATGCAGTGAAGTATGATCTCCTCACAATAGCATACAAAATCAGCCCTTTACCACAGTCACTGCTTAAGGTACAGAGCAAGTAACTATTTCAATGCCTTGGAATCTGGTGCATTTGCGTGATCTGTCCTCTGTTATCTTCACAATTGTCCTCTAAACCGAATCCCCCCCAAACGGGAACATCCGAATAAAAGTTAACTACTCAGCACCATACTACTCAGCAGGATTACCTGCTACTACCTAACCCTAAAAGTTAATTATCTTGGCAGATAAAACATTTGATTAGTTCTAACGGAAGCTGAGGATTGCTGTTGATGTTTCTTACTTCCAGTTCTTGCATGGCAATAAGACATGAGGATTAATTTATCAAAGAGAGTACATCTATCAAGCTTGAGTGAAACAGAGAAAGAAAATTCATGTTGCACAAAATGAGCTGTTAATTTCTCTTTTCACTGACAATGTGTTCTAAAACTTCAGAGCAGCTGAAATGAGAACAATGGATGTTCCCAACCTGTGCTCCATTTAACTTCTGCAACTTGACAAGGTCAAACAGCAAAAAAGAGAGAATACCTCTCTCTCTCAGAAGCTTATATTGTCGTAAAACTAGGAGACTGAGGGACTATCTAAAAGACACATTTAATTTCTTTAAAGAAACTCCTGTTTTTAACCAGAATTTTTTTTTTTTAACCAAAGATTTTATTGGCAAAGATTTGGGTGCCATTTTCTTATTATTTCAACTGTGAAATTCACAGGATTTATATATGGTTCATTGTTACTACCATGTGTGTTGGGGTGGGAGAAACTGAGTATGGATACTTGAGTTTGAAAAGATATGTGCTGTATCTGTTGCCTAAATCCTCACTGATGAAAAATGAATCCCAAATGATTTTCTGTGCATTTGGGTCTACTGCCTCTAACAGAGAATTTTAAAGCTCTCTCTCACTTTTTTTTTTTTTTTTTTTTGCAATTAACAATGTGAGCCAGAGAGCTTTACTACTCAGTATGCTTCCCCCACCCATACCACCAGAATGGCAGGATCCTTTGGGATATAGGCTTCATTTCTTCTCCCTTGATGAATATACCAACTCCCCTCTGATCTGCTCAGGTAACTTGGATCTCAATTAGCACAGATTTGTGGCATTCTGCTTTTAGGAGATGGGAGGGGGAAGAACTGGAAATGTGAGCTAATATTCGCCAAGAGCATCTTGCTAGGTTTGCAGGCCCAGAACTATCACCCATCTATAAATTAGAATTTATATTTCACCATAGTACATATGAGGCTTCCCTGATGGCTCAAATTGTAACAAATCTGCCTGCAATGCAGGAGACCTAGGTTTGATTCCTGGCTCAGGAAGATCCCCTGGGAAAGGGAATGGCAACCCATTCTAGTATTCTTTCCTGGGGAATTTTTTGGACAAGGGAGCCTGGCAAGCTACAGTCCAAAGAGTTTGGGATTGCAAAGAGTTGGACAAGACTAATACTTTAAACAATTTTTGTAGTACATACAGTGGTTTCCCTGGTGGCTCAGCTGGTAAAGAACACCCCTACCCCCCACCCCCAACCCCCACACCAATGCAGGAGATGCAGGTTCAATCCCTAGGTGAAAAGACACCCTGGAGAAGTAAATGGCAATCCACTCCAGTATTCTTGCCTGGAAAATCCCATCGACACAGAAGCCTGGTGGGCTACAGTCCAGAGTTAAAGAGAGTCAGACATGACTAAGCGACTAAACATAGTACATATGGCGTTAGACTCAGAAACTGAGACTAGTGATTTGTTTATAAACATGTAATCATTGCTTAAGATTGGAAATCTATACTTTTTGCAAAACTTATTATTTTAGTTTTAAGATCAAAGGACAAAATTAACCTTATCTCTTGACTTAATAATGATTTTTTTTTTAAACATAGCTTTCTCTTCAGTAAAGTAAATGCATTTCATGGGAATGCAGTGGTATCATCTTCAGGCCTGTATTCTGGTGTACTTAGTGGAACACAAAAGTTAAGAGGGAAATGTGAATTAATTGATAAGATGAATTTTCTGTGATTTACTTTTCTGAAACTCTACAATTATTTGAAGATATATACCGTATTTTGACCCTCCCTTTTTTCTCTAAAAGTAAAATGTAAGAATACTGCTTTTCTTCCTTATCTACTTCTGTGTTTTAGGTAAGAGGAAAGGCCTACAGTTTTCCATCTTCCTTTTTCTTCATAGATAGGCTTTTCCATGTTGTAATCCCATTTGGCTGAAAGCATAGGCTAACCTCTCTGCTTCAAGTCCCAGAACAAACTTCTCTCTATTCACCTTTTTGGGTTCATTTGAAATGCATGAATTTGCCTCTCCTTGAGTTCACTGTATCTGAGGACACATCTATCAATCATAATCTGTACATGCTGAACAACACAAGTGTTTAGGTAACCCTCTTCTACTTAAGGGGCAAAGAGCAGGGACTATATATGACCTATCATTGTATCTCCATGGCTAGAACATTCCTGACACAGAACATGGTTTCAAAAACGTTTGTGAAGTGACTGAGTATAGACCTTCTATTAATATCTATTTGCCTTTCCAAAGCTAATCACTTGATTGCAAAAATTAATTTCAGAAAACATATTTTATTATTTAAGAAAAATATTTGTCCTAATTTTAATCTTAAATAACATATAGTTCTATACCATAATATAGGCAAGAGATTACTCATTAATAAAATTATCTGACCAAACTCTCCAGTTTGGAGATTCTGTCCAAAGGATTCTCCAGGCAAGAATGCCAAAGAGGAAGAGAGTTGCCATTTCCTCATCCAAGGGATCTTCCCCACCCAGGGATCGAACCTAATTCTCTGTCTCTTATATCTCCTGTACTGGAAGGCAGGTTCTTTACCACTAGAGCCACCTGGGAAGCCCAATAAAGGTAAGAGATTACCCACTATAAAATTCTGTTACCAAACTCTGATTAATACATTTGATAATTTTTTGCCCATGGTGGATATTGGTTATTGTTCAGTACTTTTACTTTTGATATTTATAATATTTAATTTAAATCTAGAATATTGTGAAATATTGAACAAGTTATCCTAAATTTTATATCAAACTGTAAATATATGTTTAGAAACAATTATCATCCAGGATTAACAATTTGG
The DNA here is from genome assembly GCF_001704415.2 of Capra hircus. Lineage (NCBI taxonomy): Eukaryota > Metazoa > Chordata > Mammalia > Artiodactyla > Bovidae > Capra > Capra hircus. Next base: position 15,293,412 of record NC_030831.1, on the reverse strand, counting down.
GATTAAATTAAACTGGAAATATATTGAAAAGTTAAACTACCATTTTCAAAGAAATATATTTATTTTTCTTTCTCTTTTTTTCAAGAAATTGCTTTTGTCTCTATGTGAACTATTTAGAATGAAGATGAGATCTTCCACTGCAAAATCTTGTCTATCAACATGTGATACAGGGATTGCTTAGTTAATCTCTTAATACTTCCTGTTTAATGAAACTTCCTATCCTTGATTGTCATGTCCTAAATAATGATCTAAAAATTAAAACAAGGGTAAAATGATTGACACAAGAGTGTGGCAGACCACAGTCCATAGGGGTGGTAAAGAATTGCACACGACTAAGTGACTAACACTTTCATTTTGTAAATATATATATACGTTAGATATATATTCTATGTTTATAGTTATATATCGCTTATATAAATACAGAACTTGGCACAAAAGTAAATATAGAGTGATAAAGGAATGAGTTGTTTCTGAGAAGATATTGATTAAAGAATTGCTGTTCAAAGTAGAAATTCAAATTCAAGGGTTAATAGAGTCTAGAAGTAACCTGAAATGTGTTTAGAAAAGCAAGAATGGTAGCAGAAATCTAAGAGAAGAAAAGAGAATTCTTTGGAGATACTAAACATGGAAGCTCTAAAGTTTAAATTATATTCATAGCCCAATTCTTCTTTATGTATATGTTCTCATTCCACTTTTGATAAATAATGACTCTAGTACCTCAGAAAATTTATGAAATTATTACATTTTACTGTACCTGTAAATTTGTTACATTATTATAGTCCATGAACTAATTAATACATCAGCATTCATTGGCTTAATGTTTGTCACTTACTATGTAATTTTTTCTGAGGTAATTTCCTCATCTAGTAATACGTATCTCTGTCGGTTAAGTTTCAGTCAGAGAAGAACTACTATAAGTGATATAGAATAAAAGATTTATTATAGGAATGTAAACTTGCACAATTTGGGATCAGTTTATAAGTTCAGTATAACACTGTTATCTGTGCCTGTGGTTCTGGGGCTTGATGTCATCAATTGGGAAAGTGAAAGTGAAAGTCACTCAGTAGAGTCCCACTCTTTGCAACCCCATGAACTATACAGTCCATGGATCTCCAGGCCAAAATATTAAAGTGGGTAGCCATTCCCTTATCCAAGGGATTTACCCTACCCAAGGATCGAACTCTGGTCTCCCACATTACAGGGGGATTCTTCATCAGCTGAGGCACCAGGGAAGCCCAAGAATACTGGAGTGAGTAGTCTATCCTTTCTCTAGCAGATCTTCCTGACCCAGGAATTAAAACTGGGTCTCCTGCATGGCAGGCTGATTTTTACCAGCTGAGCCACTAAGGAAGGCCCAGCAATTGGGAAGGAAAGATATAAAATGAGTAAGGGCAGAACAAGCAGTTAGAACTGGACATAGAATAAAAGGCTGGTTCAAAATTGGGGAAGGATTACATCAATGTTGTATATTTTCATCTTGCTTATTTAACTTATACGCAGAGTACATCATGTGAAATGCCAGGCTGGATGAAGCACAAGCTGGAATCAAGATTGCCAGGAGAAATATCAATTATTTCAAATACTAAGCTATTAAATATTTCCAATCCTAAACAATGATGCTGTTAAAGTGCTCCACTTAATATGGCAGAAAATTTGGAAAACTGAGAAGTGACCACAGGACTGGAAAAGGTCAGTTTTCATTCCAGTTACAAAGTAGGGCAATGCTAAAGAATGTTCAAACTACCGTACAATTGCACTCATTTCACTTGCTAGCAAAGTAATGCTCAAAATTCTGTAAACCAGGCTTCAACAGTATGTGAACTGAGAAATTCCAGATGTTCAAGCTGCATTTAGAAAAGACAGAGGAACCAGAGTTCAAATTGTCAATATCTGGGATCATAGAAAAAGCAAGAGAATTCCAGAAAAACATCTACCTCTGCTTCAGTGACTGTGCTAAAGCCTTTGACTGTGTGGATCACAATAAACTGTGGAAAATTCTTCAAGAGATGGCAATACCAGACCACCTTACCTGCCTCATGAGAAACCTGTATGTAGGTTAAGTGGAAACAGTCAAAACTGTACATGAAACAAAGGACTGGTTCAAAATTGGGAATAGAGTATATCAAGGCTGTGTTGTCACTCTCCTTATTTAACTTATATGCAGAGTATATCATGCAAAATGCTGGGCTAGATGAAGCACAAACTGGAATTATGATTTCTGGGAGAAATATCAATAACGTCAGATATGCAGATGATAGCACCCTTATGGTAGAAAGTGAAGAATAACTGAAGAGCCTCTTGATGAAGGTGAAAGAGGAGATGAAGGTGAGTAAGGAGAGTGAAAAAAAAAAAAAACTGGCTTACAATGCAACGTTCAGAAAATTAAGATCGTGGCATCCAGGCTCATTACTTCATGGCAAATAGATGGGGAAAAAATGGAAACAGTGACATACTTTCTTTTCTTGGGCTCAAAATCACTACAGATGGTGGCTGAAGCTATGATATTAAAAGATGTTTGCTCCTTGGGAGAAAAGCTATTACAAACCCAAACAGCATATTAAAAAACAGAGACATTACTTTACTGACAAAGTTCCATATAGTCAAAGCTGTGGTTTTTCCAGTAGTCATGTGTGGATGTGAGAGTTGGACCATAAACAAAGCTAAGGGCTGAAATGTTGATGCTTTTGAACTGTGGGTTGGAGAAGATTCTTGTGAGTCCCTTGGACTGCAAGGAGATCAAACCAACCAATCCTAAAAGAAATCAATCCTGAATATTCATTGGAAGGACTGATGCTGAACTGATGCTCCAGTACTTTGGTCACTTGATGTGAAGAACCGATTCATTGGAACAGACTCTGATACTGTGAAAGACAGAAGGTAAGAGCAAAAGGAATGACAGAGGATGAGATGATTGAATGACATCATCCACTAATAGATGTGAGCTTGGGCAAACTCCATCATGTGGTGAAGGACAGGGAAGCCTCGTGTGCTGCTGTCTGTGATGCGGCAGTCAGACACGACCTAGTGACTGAAAAACAACAAGGATAAACTGGGGATACAGAATATAATGGATCCCCTGTTGACGTCTCACCACCACTTCCAAGCCTCCAACATTTATGATGCAGGGTATGTACAAGAGAAGCTGATACTCTTTTTCATGGACTTAAATATGCACCAGATCTAGGAATTAGAATGTTGAAGTAGAATCTGGTAGTAGTTAAAGGAGCTGCAGGGCTGGCTGATGCTCCATGCCCATGAAATGAGCCAGCAGATTAGTATCATTTGTAAGTTGAAGCAGTACTAGAGCCGTGTATAAACCATATTAATGTTAAAGGAATAGGGCCAGTGCTTCTCTTCTAACTTAACTCTAATGCAAACACTCTTGGATCTCACACTGACCAGAATTGCATAGAGAAGGAAAAGCCAAGAAATACAGACGACAATGACAATGCAAATCCATCACAACATCCTGCGTTCTCAGAGTGCTATGTTGATGAAACAAAAATTCAAGTAAAATTATTTTCAAAGGTTAAACCATAAAAGTGGTAAAATGTAGTATTATTTCCACAAAATTTCTTTACAAAAATTGTTTCATCTGTGTATTTATGACTAGCACTGCACTGTAGCCCAGACAGAAAAGAAGCTGCCTGCAATGCAGCAGACCCAGGTTCAATCCCTGGGTTGGGAAGATTCTCTGGAGAAGGCAATGCAACCCACTCCAATATTCTTGTCTGGAGAATCCCATGCACGGAGGTGCCAATGGGTTACAGTCTGTGGGGTCAGAAAGAATCAGACACGACTCAATGATTAACACTACTACACTACTACTAGTAGTTCTAATTAGCCACAAAAATAAATAGTAGATCCCTGTGTACTGTGATTTAATAGGAATCACTAAGCCTAAAGAATCTAAAATTTCCAAATAATTGTCAGCTACAAAAGGACACAAGCAACTGTTTGGTCTATTCAGCATACCCTGATGACATTTAGTGCAGAGCCTGATCCCATATCAAGAAAGAAAGAAGGAAGGAAAGAAAGAGAGAAAGAAAGAAAGGCAAGAAAGAAGAATCAAGATGATGGAATAGGAGGCCCTGCACAAATATATCAAAACTGCAACTATGTATACAACAACTCTCACTGAAACCAATCTGAAGATCAATTAGCAGAATGGCTTTTCTACAGTAGCTGTAAAGAAAGAACCACATGGTGTTTGGTAGGAGGGGAGGAGAAGCAATCTAGTCATGACCCACATCCCTAGTGGCTGACATAGAAAAATAAGATGATATCACAGCCTCAGGGATCATCTTTATGGAGTGAGGGATGCAAGTTCCATATTAGGCATTCTAGCCCTAGGATCCATTATAAGGAAGATAAGCCTCCTTAACTGGTTTAAAAGCCAGTGGAGCTTACCAAAGCCCTGTAAGGAACTGAGTATCCATTCTTAAAGAGCACATACATAGATTTTTATTCTCAATCCCAGTTCAAAATCAACAGATTGAAAAATGCTTGATGTTCTGGCTCACCTTCCAGTACTTCCCCAAAGCACCCCTAGTCCATATGAAGCACACGCTTTAGCACTGCTCCTTGCTAAGGGTGAGACTGCCATTCCCAGTGTGTAAACATACACACACCAGAAAAAAAGCAGAGCCAGCTCAGAAGTGAAGCTCCAACCTTCAGGACCCAATCCCATTTATAACCAAGATGGAGAAACCATCTTCACCAATGCACATGCAAACATGGGAAAAGAAGAGCCAACTCAGAACTGTAGCTCCATGCCCTCAGGTCCTGGCCATGTCTCATCCAAAGCAGAGACTTCCATCACACTAAGAAAAATCCAAACTCCCTCAAGACTCCTATTTGACCTCCTCAGACTCTGGCCCCAGCCTCTAATAGAATAGCAGCCATCATTGAGCCTGGGAGGAGTCTAAGCTTGCACACAGCTCTGGTTCTAGTTGCTCTGATGTTAGTTCCATCTCCCTTCAAGGCAATGGCTGCCAGTATAATCCAGGAAAAGCAGCAGCCTTCACTCACTTCTCACTTCAGATCCAGCTCTTCCATCAGAACCCCTATGAATACACAGATTATATAGGGACGCTCCCTCCATGAAAAACCACTTCTCCATGACTGAAATAAGTAGCAGTTTCACCAAATTTAATAGATAGAAAGTCAAAAAGACAGAGGAATACATTTCACATGAAAGATGATGAAACCACAAAATAAAACCCTAATGAAACAAAGATAATTTACCTGATAAAATGTTCAAAATAGTAACAATAAAAATGGCCACTGAACACAGAAAAAGAATAGAACACAGTGAAAACTTTAGTAAAGAATGAGAAGGTGTATCAAAAAGAATTAATCATAACTGAAGAAAATGATAACTGAGATCAAAAGCGCACTAGAATGAATTAACAGCTGATTCAGTGATACAGAAGAATGCATAAGTGACATGGAAGACTGACTATTGAGAATCACACAGTAGAAATGGTAGAAAGTGAAAAAAAAAAAAAAAAAGTAAAATGAGGATACTTTAAGGTACTTCTGAAGCAATATCAGGTGTACTAACATTCATGTTATCAGGGTGCCAGAAAGAGAAAAGAAACAGGCAGAAAAATGTTTGATAAAATTATAGTTGATCCTTAACCTGAAAAAGGAACAGATATCCAGGTTCAGGATGAAAAGAGAGTCCCAAACAAAATATACCCTAAGAGATTCACACTAAGACTCATCATAATTAAAATAGCAAAAGTTAAAGATAGAGAATTTTAAAGACAGGGAGAGAAGAACAAAGACACACAACGGAATCACAAACGGAAGTACAATATAAGCTTATTTTTCAGGAGAGATTATACAAGCCTAAAGGGAGAAGGCAATGGCACCCTACTCCAGTACTCCTGCCTAGAAAATTCCATGAAGGAGGAGCCTGGTAGGCTGCAGTCCATGGGGTCACTAAGAGTCAGACACGACTGAGCGACTTCACTTTCACTTTTCACTTTCATGTATTGGAGAAGGAAATGTCAACCCACTCCAGTGTTCTTGCTTGGAGAATCTCAGGGACGGGGGAGCCCGATGGGCTGCCGTCTATGGGGTCGCACAGAGTCGGACACAACTGAAGCGACTTAGCAGTAGCAGCAGTAAAGGGAGTAGCATGATATATTTAAAGTGCTATAAGCTATCAGACTCCCCTGATAGCTCAGTTGGTAAAGAATCCACCTGCAATGCAGGAGACACCAGTTCGATTCCTGGGTTGGGAAGATCTGCTGGAGAAGGGATAGGCTACCCACTCCAGTTTTCTTGGGCTTCCCTTGTGGCTCAGCTGGTAAAGAATCTGCCCACAATGTGGGAGACCTGGGGTCAACCACTGAATTGGGAATACCCCTGGAGAAGAGAAAGGCTATTGACTCCAGTATTCTGGCCTAGAGAATTCCATGGACTGTATAATCCATGGAGTCACAAAGAGTCAGACATGACTGAGCGACTTTCACTTTCACTTTCACTTTCAAGGGAAACTCTACAACCTAGGATAGTCTACAAAGCAAGTTTGTCATTCAAAACTGAAGAAGAGGTAAGATGTTTACTAGAGGGTAAAAACTAAAGAGTTCATCTCAATATCAGTAAATGAAACTTATGAGAATTTTAAATCATCTTCTTGAAAAAAAAAGAAAAAAGAAGAGGATATAACATGAAATAAGATAGTATATGATGTGAGAATTGATATTTTCAAAATGACTATACTAGCCAAGGCAGCCTACAGATTCAATGCAATCCTTATCAAATTACCAATGACATTTTTTACATAAATAGAACCAAAAAAATAAATAAATAAAATTTGTGTGGAAAGTCAAAAGATCTAAAAGCTGAAGAAATCCTGAGAAAGAAAAATGGAGCTAGAAGAATCCATCTGCCAGACTTAAGACTATACTACAAAGCTACAGAAATCAAAATGCATGGTACTTGCACAAGGACAGAAACATAGATCAATGGAACAGAATAGAAAGCCAAAAAATAAACCCACACATCTACAGTCAATTAACCCATGACAAAGGAGGCAAGAATAGAAAATAGAAAAGACAGTGTCTTCAATAAGTGGTGCTAGGGAAAACTGGACAGCTACATGTAAAAAAATAAAATTAGAATATTATCTAATATCATATGCAAAAGTAAACTTAAAATGAGTTAAAGAACTAAATGTAAGACTGGATAATATTAAACTCTTTGGGGAAAACAAAGGCAGAACAGTGTCTGACACAAATCACTAAAATAATAAATTTGATCCACTTCCTAGAGTGATGAAAATAAAAATAAACAAACAAAATGAATGGGACATGCATGCTAAGTCTCTTCAGTCATGTCTTATTCTGTGGAGAGAGGTGTCCACCAGGCTTCTCTATCCATAGGATTCTCCAGGCAAGAATACTAGAGTGGGTTTCCATGCCCTCCTCTAGGGGATCTTCCCAACCCATGGATAGAACCCAGATCTCTGTCTCTGGCATTGGCAGGCAGGCTGTTTACCACTAGCACCACCTGGGAAGCCCATATAACTTAAAAGCTCCCACAAAACAAAAGAAACCACAAACAAAGTGAAAAGACATTTCTTCCAGAATGTGGGAAAATACTTGCAAACACAGCAAACAGCAAGGGACTGATTTCCAAAATATAAAACACCCCATGAAGGCTTATAAATAAGAAGACATGCAAGCAGCCGGAAAACATAAAGATGACCAGAAAGTAAGATGTTTAACATCATAAATTATGATAGAATTGCAAATCAAAACTAAAATGAGCTTTCACCTCACAACAATCATAATGGCCATCATCAAAAAGTTTACAAACAACAAATGCTGGAGAGGGTGTGGGGAGGAAGTCCTTCTATACTATTGGTGGGACTGTAAATTGGTATAGCCACGATGGAGAACAGTATAGAGGTTTCTTAAAAAAATAAAAAATACAATGACCAACAATTTCACTTCTGGGCATCTATCTAAAGAAAGTCATATTTTTAAAGAATGCATGCACCCCAGTGTTAAATGTAGCACTATTTATAATAGCCAGGACACAAAGAAATTTCAATGTCCACCAAAAGAGGAATAGACTTTTTTAAAAATGTGGTACATATATTCAGTGATATTACTCAGCCATAAAAAGGATGTTATAATAGTAAATAAAGGTAGAGTCTGATCAGTTTGTTGATTGCTTAGGAGAGGAAAGAAAAGAGAAGTGTTAAGGGAAAAGTATTTAGATTGAGTTGAGATACAGATAGCCAAATGGAGATTTTAAGTCAGCATTAGATACGTGCATAATTCTCAAGGAGAGATCAAAGGGTGAGAAATAATTTTAGAGTACTGTCATAGAGGTGGAATCTAGATAATATAAACTTAAAAAGGCATTATGTAGAAAAAGTAGAAATCTGATGAAAATAAAACTTAAGTATTTAGAGACTTAGGTATAGGTAGATAGAAAAAAAATATTTTATTCTATAAGAGATCAATCATACTAAATGCTTCAGAGAGTCTGAGATGGAAGAAGCTGATGATGCTGTGTGAATCCTGAGTATCAGACAGTAGGTTCCTGGTATAGACGGTTCTCTAAAGTCAGTGGGTTATAGCACTTTGGAACATGGAAAAGTCTCACTTAGATCATAAAGTGACATTAGAATTTTGGTTATACACTAAGCTTGAGGGAGGAGGGGGACCTAAAAATAATGATACATTGAAATAGACAATGTCTTACTGAGATTAAATTCTGACAAAATACTTGAAAATACTCTTGATTAAGAGAAAAGAAAGAGTATCTAAAAACATTCATGTGGATTAAGGAAAATTTATTTTCCGTTCAAGAAGGAAAACAGGGATTAGGTTTGTCCTCCCAATGAAACAACCAAAGGAGTAAACAAAATATATGAAACGTTTGTTTTCAAGACATTCAATGTCTTAAAATCGGAGAAGGCAATGGCACCCCACTCCAGTACTCTTGCCTAGAACATCCCACGGACGGGGGAGCCTGGTAGAATGCAGTCCATGAGGTCGCTAAGAGTCGGACACGACTGAGCGACTTCACTTTTACTTTTCCCTTTCATGCATTGGAGAAGGAAATGGCAACACACTCCAGTGTTCTTGCCTGGAGAATCCCAGGGACGGGGGAGCCTGGTGGGCCACCGTCTATGGGGTCGCACAGAGTCAGACACGACTGAAGTGACTTAGCAGCAGCAGCAGCAATGTCTTAAAATAAGGGACAATGATGCCTGAAAGAGAGTAACCAGATGAAGTCAGGTCTGTGCTTGGCTTAGCTTACTATCTTGAGAGGATTTCCAAGCTGTGGAACTTTTGTTCAAAAGGCACATTGTAAGAAAGAAAAGATAAGTAACAGTCATGGAGAAAATATTTGCAAATCATGGAGACTCAGATGCTAAAGCATCTGCCCATAATGTGGGAGACACAAGTTTGATCCCTGGGTGGGGATGATCCCCCAGAGAAGGGTATGGCTACACACTCCAGTATTCTTGCCTGGTGAATTTCACGAACAGAGAAGCCATGGTGTCACAAAGAATCAGACATGACTGAATGACTAACGCTTTCACTTTATATCTGATAATGGATTTGTATTCAAAATAAGTAAATCCAATTATCAAAACGTAGTAAGAAAACAACATTTTTAAATGGCAAAACTTTTGAACAGTTACTCCCCTCCTTTATTCACAGAAGAGAGATGCAAAAGGCAGATAAAAATATAGTCAATAGCCAAGAGGAAAATTTAAATTATAAGCACGAGACCCACTACACACCTGTTACAAATGCTATAATTATAAGTTTAGGCTAGAATGTGGAGATATGGTGCTGTTGTGCACTAATGGTAAGAATGTAAAGTGGTGCAACTCCTATGGAAAATATTTGGTGAGTTCTTAAATTCTTAAATATACGTGTGAAAGTGAAAGTGAAGTTTTTCAGTCATGTCTGACTCTTTGCGACCCCATGGATAGTAGCCTACCAAGCTCTGGTAGCCTACCAGGCTCTGCCGTCCATGGGATTTCCCAGGCAAGAATACTGGAGTGGGCTACCATTTCCTTCTCCAGGGGATCTTCCTAACCCAGGGATCGAACCTGGGTCTCCTGCATTGCAGACAGACGCTTTAACATCTGAGCTACCAGGGAAGTAAATATACATGTAATACATGATCTAGCCATTTCACACTTAAATATTTAATAAAAATAAATGAAAATCTACATCAATACAAAGATTTGAACATGAGTGGTCATAGCAGGTTGATTTGCACTTGTCCAAAACTGCAGACAGGAGAACAAGATGGTGGAGGAGTAAGTAGATGTGGAATGCATCTCTCTCCACAGATACCTCAGAAATACACCTTCAGACACAGAAGTGCATATGGAACACCAGCTGAGAGCGGACAGGAGTACCTGATCAGTGGAGAAGAATATATAGAACCATACAAAACTTGGTAGGAATAAAGAACTAGGAGAAAAACAAGAGTGTTAGTAAGACTGGACCTACTCTCAGCTGGTGGGGGAACTGAAGCAGGGGTCTGATCCCAACATTGGAGCAACTGTATGAGTCAGAAGAGAAACATTTAAGGCTGACAGTGAAACAGCTGATCTGTGACAGCCTAAATGGAATGAGAATCAGACAGTCCTTGCCACAGCCATACATACCCTGGACAGGAACGCTGGTCCTCTGGAAGGTGCAGCAGCTGGGAGCTGGAGTTTAGGAATTATGGAGCAATCTCAGGGCGAGGGCTGCTGTTGACTGCAGAGAGACAGATTGAGGGGATGTGAGGAAGAAGACTGGGGGGAAATGCCTGTGGAAAAAGCCGGGCAACCATGGAAGCAAGGTGATACTCTTGTGTCACATGTAGAGGGTAGAACCATCTCCATAGCCTCTCTCTTTCCGCAGGCCAGCATCTGAACAATAGAGAGGCTGGCCCATCAAACACCTGATGCACTGAACTACAGAGTAGGACCCCACCCAGGCTGCTCCTTTAAGTGACTGGCGCCCAGCCAGGGTGTCAGTCCCATCTATGTGCCTGATGCACCAAAAAACAGAGAAGGACCCCAAGCTGGGGAGCCCTCTAAGTGCCTGAATGGGTGGAGCTACAGAGAAAGACTGGCTAAAGAGGCCTTCTGATCATCAGCTACAAGAGGCTCAAAAAAAGACTCTGATAGGGCCATAATTCCTGCAGCGGAGGCAGTCCATGTCCCTATACACTGGGCGCTGACAGGGTCCACATAAGCCAAGCAGCTGTGCCACCTTCATGCTCAACTCTCATTGGTGCAGAGCTGAACATAGGCAATAATGTCTTGCATCTATGCATACAGGGTCGCTTCTTTCGTGACAGACCCTTTGGAACCCTGTAGACTGTGTCCTGATAGGTTTCTCTGTCAGGGAGGGGGGTTCGCCAGGCAAGAATACTGGAGTGTATTGGCCAATAATGGTTGCCATGCCCTTCTAGAGCACTATATTTCCTGCTGCCCTAGCCATCAACTCTCATGAATACCTGGTGTTGCCAGAACCCCTGTGACCCAAGCAGCTGCACCACTTCCACACCTGGCCCTCACAGGGGCAAACCCAAGCCCTCCAGTACAGCCTCAGGAGCAAACCCCAGTGGACAACCCACATTTGGAGGTGGAAATAAAACCACAATTGAAACCTAGGGGCAATTTGACTAAGAAAGGAGACCTAAAACCTTCCCACCAGCTGTACAAGCTGCAGGTTAAATCCACATGATCAACTAGGCAGACTCTGTGTCTATGGAATATACAAAAAGCCATCGAGAGCTCCCACAAAAAAAAAAAAAAAAAAGAAACAAACACTAGATCTGAAAGCTGTGGATGTTGGAGGCAAGAACACATAGGAGTAGGACCAAATTAGAATCTGAGGTGCCCCCACAGCAGGTCCAGAGATCAGCACAGTGTTGGAGGGCATCCTAGAGAGGTAAGGTGGACTGTGACTCCCAGTGACGAAAAGGACTCCGACGTCAGTGACGCAAGAAAAACATTTATTATTCTTATTCTTTGACATGTTCTGTTGAATCTTTTGGATTTTTCTCCCCTTCTTCCCCTAACCTCCTCTGTTGTAGTTGTCAATTTTATTGGCACTATGAAGCCCAAATTAAGTTTTTGAACTTTTTTTCTCAGTCATAATTTTTATTGTTGTTGTAAACCTCTGGCCTATATTGGGCTATGAAAAGCAGCAAGGGAGCATCAACAAGTAACATACAAGGGAAACCCCATATGCTTAACAGCTGATCTTTCAGCAAAAACTCTTCAGATCATAAGGGAATGTCAAGATATATTTAAAGTACTGAAAGGGAAAAATCTACAACCAAAATTTCTGTACCCAGCAAGGATCTCATTCAAAATTAATGGAGATAAAAAGCTTTTCAGACAAGCCAAGTTTAGAAGAATTTAGTGCCAAAAAACCAGCTTTATAACAAATGTTAAAGGGACTTATATAGTCAAGAAATATGAGAGAAGAAAACAAATCTGCAAAATCAACCCAAAGCAATTAAGAAAATGGCCATAGTAACATATATATGTTTATTTATATTTATATAAATGTATATAATAATATATAATTAATATAATATATAAATAAATATAATAATATATATTCACATTTCTTTAAATATAAATGGATTAAATACTCCAACCAAAAGACACAGACTGGCTGAATGGATAAAAAACAAGACCCATATATATGCTGTCTACAAGAAACCCACCTCAGACCTAAAGACACATACGGACTGAAAATGAGAGGATGAAAATATATATTCCATACAAATGGGAAGGAAAAGAAACTGGAATAGCAATCCTCATATCAGACAAAATTGACTTTAAAATAAAGAATATTAAAAGAGATAAGGAAGGATACTCCATAATGATCAATGGATCAATCCAAGAGGAAGACATAACAATTGTAAATATCTATGCACCTAATATAGGAGCATCTCAATACATAAGACAAACACAAACAGATATAAAAGGAGAAATTGACAGTAACATAGTAATAGTAAGAGACTTTAACACCCACTACAGAGAAGGCAATGGCACTCCACTCCAGTACTCTTGCCTGGAAAATCCCATGGACAGAGGAGCCTGGTAGGCTGCAGTCCATGGGGTCGCTACTAGTAGGACACGACTGAGCCACATCACTTTCACTTTGCACTTTCATGCATTGGAGAAGGAAATGGCAACCCACTCCAGTGTTCTTGCCTGGAGAATCCCAGGGACAGGGGAGCCTGGTGGGCCGCCATCTATGGGGTAGCACAGAGTTGGACACGACTGAGGCGACTTAGCAGCAGCACTAGCAGTTAACACCCACTCACACCAATAGACAGATCATCAAAGCAGAAAATTAATAAATAAACCCAAGTCTTAAATGCTACTTTAGATGAGATGGATTTCATTGATATCTTCAGGATATCCCATTCAAACTCAGAAGAATGCACCTTCTTCTGAAGTGCACATGGAACATTCTCCAGGATACACCACATCTTGGGTCACAAATCAAACCTCAGTAAATTTAAGAAAATTCAAATATTAAGCATCTTCTCCAAACAAAATGCTATGTGACTAGATATCAATTACAAGAAAAAATCTATAAGAAACACAAACACATGGAGATTAAACAATATGTTTCTAAACAGCCAACAGGTTATTAAAGAAATTAAAGGGGAAACCAAAAACTTATATAAACAAATGACAATGAAAACACAACAACTCAAATATATGGGATGCAGTAAAAGCAGTCCTCAGTTCACTTCAGTTCATTTCAGTCGCTCAGTCGTGTCTGACTCTTTGTGACCCCATGAATCGCAGCACGCCAGGCCTCCCTGTCCATCACCATCTCCCGGAGATCACTCAGACTCACGTCCATCGAGTCAGTGATGCCATCCAGCCATCTCATCCTCTGTCATCCGCTTCTCCTCCTGCCCCCAATCCCTCCCAGCATCAGAGTCTTTTCCAATCAGTCAGCTCTTCGCATGAGGTGGCCAAAGTATTGGAGTTTCAGCTTTAGCATCATTCCTTCCAAAGAAATTCCAGGGCTGATCTCCTTCAGAATGGATTGGTTGGATCTCCTTGCAGTCCAAGGGACTCTCAACAGTCTTTTTCAACACCACAGTTCAAAAGTATCAATTCTTCAGTGCTCAGCCTTCTTCATAGTCCAAGTTTCACATCCATACATGACGACAGGAAAAACCATAGCTTTGACTAGACGGACCTTAGTCGGAAAAGTAATGTCTCTGATTTTGAATATGCTATCTAGGAGCAAAGTTTATAGCAATACAACCGTACCTCAAGAAACAAGAAAAGCAAGAATAAACAATCCAACTTTACAGCTAAAAGAACTGGGAAAAGAAGAAGAACAACAACAACAACAATTAGTAGAAGGAAAGAAACCATAAATATCCAAGCAGAAATAAATGAAAAAGAAATGAATGAAACAATAGTAAAGATTAATAAATCTAAAAGCTGTTTCTTTGCAAAGATAAACAAAATTGACAAATCTTTAGTCAGACTTACCAAGATAAAAAGAGAGAAAAATCAAATTAAAAAAATAGAAATGAATAAGGAGAGGTTACAACAGACAATGCAGAAATGCAAAGAACTCTAAGAGACTATTATGAACAACTATATGGTAATAAAATAGATAACCTGGAAGAAATGGACAGATTCTTAGAAAATTTCAATCTTCCAAGACTGAACCAGGAAGAAATAGAAATCATGAACAATCAAATTATAAGCACTGTGAAATTGAAGCTGTGATCAAAAACTCCCCAAAAAACAAAAGCCCAGGACCAGATGGCTTCACAGGAGAATTCTAGCAAACATTTAGAGAAGAGCTGCTGCTTATCCTTCTAAAACACTTTCAAAAAATGGCAGAGGAAGGAACACTTCCAAACTCATTATACGAGGCCATTATCACCCTGATACCAAAAACAGACAAGTTCAGTTCAATTCAGTCGCTCAGTCATGTCCGACTCTTTGCGACACTATGAATCACAGCACGTCAGGTCTCCCTGTCCATCACCAACTCCCGGAATTCACTCAGATTCACGTCCGTCGAGTCAGTGATGCCATCCAGCCATCTCATCCTCGGTCATCCCCTTCTCCTCCTGCCCCCAATAGCTCCCAGCATCAAAGTCTTTTCCAATGAGTCAATCTTTGCATGAGGTTGCCAAAGTACTGGAGTTTCAGCTTTAGCATCATTCCTTCCAAAGAAATCCCAGGGCTGATCTCCTTCAGAATGGACTGGTTGGATCTCCTTGCAGTCCAAGGGACTCTCAAGAGTCTTCTCCAATACCACAGTTCAAACGCATCAATTCTTCAGCCCTCAGCCTTCTTCACAGTCCAACTCTCACACCCATACATGACTACTGGAAAAACCACTGCCTTGACTAGACAGACCTTAGTTGACAAAGTTATGTCTCTGCTTTTGAATATACTATCTAGGTTGGTAATAACTTTTCTTTCAAGGAGCAAGTGTCTTTTAATTTCATGGCTGCAGTCACCATCTGCAGTGATTTTGGAGCCCCCCCAAAAAGTCTGACACTGTTTCCACTGTTTCTCCATCTGTTTCCCATGAAGTGATGGGACCGGATGCCATGATCTTCATTTTCTGAAAGTTGAGCTTTAAGCCAACTTTTTCACTCTCCTCTTTCACTTTCATCAAGATGCTTTTGAGTTCTTCCTCACTTTCTGTCATAAGCGTGGTGTCATCTGCATAACTGAGGTGATTGATATTTCTCCCAGCAATCTTGATTTCAGCTTGTGTTTCTTCCAGTCCGATGTTTCTCATGATGTACTCTGCAGATAAGTTAAATAAGCAGGGTGACAACACACAGCCTTGACATACACCTTTTCCTACTTGGAACCAATCTGTTGTTCCATGTCCAGTTCTAACTGTTGCTTCCTGACCTGCATACAGATTTCTCAAGAGGCAGGTTAGGTGGTCTGGTATTCCCATCTCTTTCAGAATTTTCCACAGTGTATTGTGATCCACACAGTCAAAGGCTTTGGCATATTCAATAAAGCAGAAAGAGATGTTATTCTGGAACTCTCCTGCTTTTTCCATGATCCAGCAGATGTTGGCAATTTGATCTCTGGTTCCTCTGCCTTTTTGAAAACAGCTTGAACATCAGGAAGTTCATGGTTCATGTATTGCTGAAGCCTGGCTTGGAGAATTTTGAGCATTACTTTACTAGCGTGTGAGATGAGTGCAATTGTCTGGTAGTTTGAGCATTCTTTGACATTGCTGTTCTTTCGAATTGGAATGAAAACTGACCTTTTCCAGTCCTGTGGCCACTGCTGAGTTTTCCAAATTTGCTGGCATATTGAGTGCAGCAATTTCACAGCATCATCTTTCAAGGTTTGAAATAGCTCAACTGGAATTCCGTCACCTCCACTAGCTTTGTTCATAGTGATGCTTTCTAAGGCCCACTTGACTTTACATTCCAGGAATGTGCCTAGCTCTAGGTGAGTGATCACACCATTGTGATTATCTGGGTCATGAAGATCTTTTTTGTACAGTTCTTCTGTGTATTCTTGCCACCTCTTCTTAATATCTTCTGCTTCTGTTAGGTCCATACCATTTCTGTCCTTTGTCAAGCCCATCTTTGCATGAAATGTTCCCTTTTTATGTCTAATTTTCTTGAAAAGATCTCTAGTCTTTCCCATTCTGTTATTTTCCTCTATTTCTTTTCATTGATTGCTGAAGAAGACTTTCTTATCTCTTCTTGCTATTCTTTGGAACTGTGCATTCAGATGCTTATAACTTTCCTTTTCTCTTTTGTTTTTTTTGCCTCTCTTCTTTTCACATGACACAAAAAAAGAAAACTACACGCCAATATCACTGATGAACATAGGTGCAAAAATCCTCAACAAAATTTTAGGAAACAAAATTCAGCAATGTATCAAAAAGGTCATACACTATGATCAAGTTGATTTTGTTCCAAGACATGGAAGGATTCTTCAATGCATGCAAATCAAACAACGTGATACACAATATTAACAAATTGAAAGATCAAAACCATATGATTATCTCAGTAAATGCAGAAAAATCCTTTGACAAAATTCAGCACCCATTTGTGATGAAACTCTTCAAAAAATGGGCATAGAAGGAACCTACCTCAACCTAATAAAGGCCATGTATGATTAATCTACTGCAAACATTATTCTCAATGCTGAAAAACTGGAAACATTTCACCTAATATCAGGAACAAGACAAGGATGTCCACTTTCACTGCTATTATTCAACATAGTTCTGAAAGTCCTAGCTATAGCAATCAGAGAAGAAAAAGAAATAAAAGGAATCCAGATGAGAAAAGAAGAAGTAAAGTTTTCACTGTCTGCAGATGACATGATAGTATACATAGAAAACTATAAAGATATTAGAAAATTACTGGAGCTAGTCATTAAATTTATCAAAGTTTCAGGATACAAAATCAATACACAGAAATCACTTGCATATTTATGCACAAACAATGAAAAATTAGAAAGAGAAATTGATGAATCTATCCCATTTCCCATTGCAACAAAAAGAATTAAATATCTAGGAATAAACTTACCTAAGGAGACAAAAGAACTGTACCTAGAAAATTATAAGACACTAATGAAAGAAATCAAAGATGACATAAATAGATAGACATTCCATGTTCCTGAGTAGGAAAAAGCAGTATTGTGAAACTTATTATACTATCAAAGGCAATCTTACAGATTCAATGGGATCCCTATCAATTTATTAATGGCAGTTTTTACAGAACTAGAACAAAAAACTTCACGATTCATATGGAAACACAAAAGACCCTGAATAGCCAAAGCAGTCTTGAGAAAGAAGAATGGAGCTGACGGAATCAACCTTCCTGACTTCAGATTATACTACAAAGCTACAGTCATTGAGACAGTATGGTACTGGCACAAAAACAGAAATATAGACCAATGAAACAAGATAGAAAGCAGAGAAATAAACTCATGCACCTATCGATACAGTATTTTTGACAAAGGAGGCAAGAATATATAATGGGGCAAAAACAGCCTCTCCAATAAGTGGTACTGGGAAAATTGGACAGCTGCATGTAAAAGAATGAAATTAGAACACTTCCAAACACCATGCACAAAGATAAACTCAAAATGGATTAAAAACCTAAGTGTAAGATCATAAACTATAAAACTCTTAGAGGAAAACATAGGCAGAACACTCGATGACATAAATCAAAGCAAGATCCTCTATGACGCACCTCCTTCAGTAATGGAAATAAAAACAAAAGTAAAGAGGTGGGAACTGATTAAACTTAAAAGCTTTTGCCAGCAGAGGAAATTATAAGCAAGATGAAAAGACAACCCTCAGAATTTGAGAAAATTACAGCAAATGAAACAACTGACAAAGGTTTAAGTTCCAAAATATATAAGCAGCTTGTACCACTCAATGCCAGAAAAACAAACAACCCAATCAAAAACTGGGGAAAAGGCCTAAACCGGCATTTCTCGAAAGAAGACATACAGATGGCTAACAAACACATGGAAAGAGGCTCAACATCACTCATTACCAAATAAATGGAAACCAAAACTACAATGAGATATCACCTCACACTGGTCAGAATGACCATCATCAAAAAGTCTACAAACAATAAATGCTGGAGAGGATGTAGAGAAAAGGGAATGCTCTTGCAGTGTTGGTGGAAATGTAAATTGATACAACCACTATGGAAGATGGTATGGAGATTCCTTTAAAAACTAGTAATAAAACCACCATATGACCCAGCAATCCAACTCCTAGGCATATACCCTGAGGAAACCAAAAATGAAAAAGACAAATGTGTCCCAGTGTTCGTTGCAGCACTATTTACAATAGCTAGAACATGAAAGCAACCTAGATGTTCATTGACAGATGAATGGATAAAGAAGTTGTGGTACATATACATAATGGGATATTACTCAGCCACAAAAAGGAACTCATTTAAGTCAGTTCTAATGAAGTGGATGAACCGAGAACCTATTTTTCAGAGTGGAGTAAATCAAAAAGAGAAAGATAAGTATTGCATTCTAACACATATATATGGAATCTAGAAAACTGTTACTGAAGAAATAATTTACAGGGAAACAATGGAGAAACAGACATAGATAATAGACTTATGGACATGGGGAGAGGGGAGGAGAGAGTGAGATGTATGGGAAGAGTAACATGAAAACTTACATTACCATATGTAAAATAGATAGCCAACAGGAATTTGCTGTATGGCTCAGGAAACTCAAACAGGGGCTCTGTATCAACCTAGAGAGGTGGGATGGAAATGGAGATGGGATGGAGGTTCAAAAGGGAGGAGAGATACGTATGCCTATGGTTGATTCATGTTGATGTTTGACAGAAAACAACAAAATTCTGTAAAACAATTATCCTATAAAAAAATCAGTCAAGGAAAAAAAACTGCACACAACACAAATGTCTAATAATAGTTAGTAGACAAATAAATATTATATATTCAGTAGAATGAAATAATATGCAGCAGTAAAAGCAATACTGTTGATACATGCTATAACATGTTGAATAAAGAAACCAAAAATATATTCATAGGTTGTGCCTGGAAGGCCAAATAAACCATGATTTCAGAAAAACACTAATGAAAAGAAAAAAAGTAAAATAAAAAAAAAGAAAGGAAATATATATATTAATCACATATATATTTACATATTTTTTTCCTGCCCCTATCACATGTACAAGAAAGTGATTGGTTCAATTTTTGAGTCCAATGATGTTATATCAATAGGTAAGAAGAAGTAAAATTCCTGATGTTTCTGATCTCATATGTATAAAAGGAAAAAAAAAAAAAAAAACGTTAAAGACCCTGGGGAGAGAGAAGTCAACTCCATAGGTGAGAAGATAACTGCTTCAGTGTTAAGGTGTAGGTTTGGGTCAGTCCAACAGCCATGAGTGGGAATCCTAACTTCCATTGTAGCTTCGCGCTAATTGCTAGAAGTCAGGTCTGCAGCTTCTTTGCCCAGGAAACATAAAATACTCTAGATATTACAAAAGTAAAACAAGTAGTATAAAATTTTTAGCAGGTATTTGACTCATAGCCTCTATTTAGAGATGCTAATTCTCTTAACTCTTCTGGGTTTCTTAAGGGGTTCAATTGCCCAAGTCAGAAAATTAGATCCCAGGATTCTGTGTCAAGTTTCTTAGGAATTCTTAAAACTGATAAGCACTAAGAAATCATAAATCATGGCAACTCTCTAGGAAACACAGTAAAGGTAAAAATTTCTCAACAATAAAACACAAAATTGAAAATTGAATTAGACTATCTTCTGAAAAAGGATATTAAAATGACGCTGTAAAGAAGTATCTTTATAGATAAAATTAAGCTAGTTTGAGTTGAATAAATATCCAATAGATTGTCTTCCTAATGTCTTGAGTTATTATACCTCAAGAGTTGTGATTTATGATAATGCCAAGTAGTAGGAAGGCATGAATCATCATGTTGAAAAACTCTAGTCCAGATGTTGACAAGAGCAATGTATTGATTAATGATGTCATTGAGAGTATTGGGTGTGATATGATGTGGCAACTGCTGAAACTAGGAAATGAAAAGAACCACATGAAAAAATATAGTCTAAATTTTAATCACTAAGTGTTTTTGGTATCTGCTGTAACTTTACAATGAACTGGGCTTTACCAGTGGCTCAGATGGTAAAGAATCTACCTACAATGCAGGAGACTTGAGCTTCATCCCTGGGTCAGAAAGATCCACTGGAGCAGGGGATGGCAACTCACTCCAGTATTCTTGCCTAGGGAATCCTATGTACAGAGGAGCCTGACGGGCTACAATCCATGGTGTCCCAAGCGAGGAATCAGACTCCTCTGAGTGACTAACACTTCCACACTTTCACAACACTTACAACAAACCAGGTGATACCTAAAGATTTTCTAATGTCAAACTCAGGAAACCTTGAGACCATCATTCCATATGTTCTAACTAGGTTCTAAATGATTCAGTATGGATTTTCCTTTGGAAAGTTTCAATAAACTCATTTTATTAAAAAGTGATTTAAAGCTCCAAAATAATTTTCTTATAGTAATATGTATGCTACTATTTATAGCAGACAATTTTCTGGTGAAACATTTTTTTTTTTCTGGCAACCTGTATGGAAATGAGATTGGCTGCTTACTAACCAGCACGGGGTTTCTTTTGGAGGTAATGTAGTTTTCTAGAATTAGAAAATAACGATGGTTGCAGGACTTTGTGAATATACTAAAAAACATAAGCTTTAACACCTTAAGGTAGTAAATTTTGTGGTGTATGAATCATATTTCATTAATAAATCTAATATGTCTTAATTTGGGGAAGGGCATAATGAAAACCTTTACTAAGATGATGGAAATTAAAAAGAAAGATGAGCCATGATATATATCCAGCAAAATTTGAAAGAAGAAATGAAACAACTTGTGATAAATTGGAAATAAAGCAAGGGTAGGAGACCAGCAAAGAATAAATACTTTACTGGAATAAAGTAATTTGAAAAAGTAATCCAACTGCAAGAAGAAGATTAATTTACTTTTGAATATTGTGAGATTTGCACAAATGTGAGTCTTTATTATTATTTTTTTTAATGCGGAGTTGCCTTTAGGCAATGGAACATATGGGACAAAAGTTCAAGCTGCTGGAGACACAAAAAAAGAGTCATAACTTAGAGAAGGCATTAGGAGGCATGGGGAAATGTGGAAAGAAGGACAGAAAACTGGAGTTAGAATTCTTGCAGAGTTGTGCTTCACTAAGGTCACAGTCTTGCAAAGGGATCTTTGAAAAGAGAAAGTGAAAAAGATGGCAGAAAAATGCCTTAGCACATAGGATAAGAAAGGAAAGTTGCAAGAAGGAATGAGGCACATTCTTAGTTGTCAGAGAGCCTGGTTGAGGGACAACAAAGTGAAGCAAAGTGTTCAACTGTTTCATTAAACTATACGCACTGAAAGGTAATTAAAGTGAAGTGAAGTGAAGTGAAGTGAAGTGAAGTGAAGTGAAGTGAAGTGAAGTGAAGTGAAGTGAAGTGAAGTCGCTCAGTCGTGTCCAACTCCTTGCGACCCCGTGGACTGTAGCCCACCAAGCTCCTCTGTTGGAAGTTGCTCAGTCATGTCTGATTCTTTGGATCCACAGGGACTGTAGCCTACCAGGCTGCTCTGTCCATGGGAGTTTTCAGGCAAGGGTACTGGAGTAGGTTGCCATTTATTTCTCCAGGATAAAGGTATTTAAAAGCATATCAAATTAGGATCTAGAGGAAGTGGGGGAGATTTTAAGCTGATCTGAGTTTGGCATTTTGAGGCAAATAAAGGTCATTTAATTTTATACATGAGAGGCACTATATGTGACCATCAAGAAAGTAAGAGGGGAAAGTCACTGAGTTTAGAACATGAAGTGCCTAGGACAACCAGGCTGGGAAAAGAATCAGAATGCACCTGGCAGACAAGAGAGAGACAAGAAAGTGGCATAAGCCAATCCATTCCTAAAACTTGAGTTTAAGAAAGATTTAGGGATTATATTTGAGACTGTCTAGAGACTAGAGCTTGGAAAGAATAACAGATGTGAAATAAGGACATGAAAGTAGTGCTTCCAAGTAGCAAGACAGGCATAGGCGTACCGTTCAGCAATGCACACCATATGAGCAAAGTCTCTTATGCAACAGACTCAATATGGACATGTTATAATTATCAGCCTTCATATACAAAGTTACACATATTGTTGGATACTTAGTCATGGCACTTATCTTACAGAAGACGTTTTGTGTATTTCTGCCTGTCTAATGTTTATGCTTGTGAATGCTACTGACAGTCCATCTTTTTCCTACTTTCCCTCTAACCAACTGTCCCACTTGAACAGACAGTCTGTCAAAAAGTGAAAATGATTTTATATTTACAAAGCAAAGGAAACTTTAAATGATCTAGAGGTTTACATGAGTTATTCACAGCTCCAAGATGATTGGGAAGGTTGTTGTTGACAGATACCATTTGATGGACTAGAAATCGATTTGATCACATGTTGTTATGGATTATAGTGGCCTTGGCTAATTACAAAAGATTGTCTTCCTAGATTCCACAGTTTTCAGAGCTGACTTTGAGCAGATGTACACAGGATTAAGCTGCAAGCTTGACAGTTTTCCCTAATTATCTATAGCAAGGGCAGCTCTTGGATTGTCATGACACACATGTCAAAAAAAGGCTGAACTTTTAATTCTAAGGACACATTTTCTTTTTATCAAAGTCATTTATATTTAGGTGATAAAGCTGATCACATCATCACTGTTTACCTGGATATAGAAGAGTGAAAGAGACTACAAATAGAAAGAAATTGATATAAAATTTTTAAAAATCTACCTAAAGCAATTGTGATCATTGACATGAAGGATCATAAAATACTTATGTGTAGATTCAATCATTTGAATATGACTAGGTAACATGGGTTTGTTACATGATTTTATTTTAAAAAGAGGTTAAAAGAAGAGAGAAAACATAAAAGCATTATATGATATAATCAACAACACTATTTATCAGGCCTAATTATAGACAGGTCTTATGAAAATTTCAGTTCACCGTCAGAAGACTAAACTGTGTCATTACTTCTCTTGATAATATTGTTACATTGACAAAAAGTTAAACAAATTATTACTTGATTGACTAAAAAGTTTAATCTACACTTTATTTTTTAAAAAATTCCCAGTTCTGAAAAATTTACTCATAGAAGAAAGGAAACTTACATGATCTTTCAACTTATCTAATTTTAAAATTCCATAATTTATTGTCCAAGTAATTACATCTGGAATTAGGAATAGAGTTAAAATTGAGATGAGCTATAGTAGGGAAAAATCCTCAAATATTTTTAAAAATTGTGTGCTATAATACAGCCTTACTTAGAAGGGACAGCGGTTTCATTGAGCCATTTTGGATTGTTTCTTCAGATGCTAGACCATAAAAACAGATGACGTGTAGAAGAAACTACAGCCAGTGGCCCATAAAATGGCTGTAATCCCATCAAGCACCAAGAACAATTATAGTCCAGACTTATAACACTAGACCTATCAAGTTATAATTTGTATATATCTATTTTAGAAACTGCATCATTTAACCTCACTCACAAAGGTGTTAGGAAGATTAACTAACTAGACAATTTCACAAAGTGCTTAGATAATAAAAGGTAAAGGGATAAATGCCAAGGATTATTACTTTAGACCCTCTGCCAATGCTTAAAGACCAAAGTTAATGTTTTGTTTCATTTCCACTGTCTAGGTATCTCAAGTTCATTAGTTCCAAGAATGGGGGTGGTGGGAAGTGGGAAGTTTTCCTCCAGGAGTAAGAGAGCTTGCACATCCCAAGGGGAGTCAAAGTCGTGGGATTCTTCAGAGCATTTATCCACTTAAAAAGTGTTGGAAAACATTTATCATGGATGTCTGTGTTTTTCATTTCTTGCAAGCAGAGACACTGATTATCTTTACTTTCAATTATCTTAATAAGAATGTTAATAGAGTCAATAGCCTTGGAAAATAGAGATTGTGTCTCCCTCCAGAGCCAAGGGCAGGTTTGCTTGCAGCCTTGAGACATAAAAATAGAATGTACCTCTAGAAGGAGATGTAGGCATATTTATTGCCCATTTTAAAAGATTTGGATTCACCATAATGTATTTGACTCTTCTGTAATGTAATTCAGCTGCCTATCTTTGCGTCATCTGGCTCTCTGCGCCATGCAGTGGGAACTGAGTCTTAGGGAACTGGTGCAAGGAAATCTGACTACTGCTCTTGCCCTAGGTAACATAGTCCTTTGTTTCTGACCCAGAACTCTCATGTCTTCAGCTAACATCCATAACACTGTGGCAAGCTAAAGCATATATATATATTAGTTTAAAACAAGTAGCCTGTGTTGGAAAGTAGGTGAAAGGATTTAAGATTTACTCTCAACATTGTCCTTAGACTCCTGTATAGAAGTAATCATAAGTCAGGGAAAGTAATTTTAGAAGTTGAGCAAAACAACATGTAGCCATGAAGCATGATTCCATTTGATGTGGAGAATTAGCTCATCAAGGTCTGGCTCAGTCATGCTTTCCTCCTGCCATTCCATTCATTTTTCTTCTCAACCCTGCACAGTTACTCACTGAATGATTGCCACCATGACCCATTCCTCTTTCTCCCTAAGGCTGAGAGACTGTACTTCCCAATGTCCACTGCCTTCTGATTGATGACTTTGACAGCACTTCACTGAGTGAGGGTTTGTGGCAATTTATGTCATTACACAAATTATATAGATTGTCATTAACTGATGTAATGTACTATAAAGAACTGGAAACATGAAGAAAATTATATTTGAATTTCCTATCTACATATTCGTAATATCTTATCGCTTAAGTTTTCAATTCAACTAATTGAAATATACGCCCTTAGAACAATTAGTATTTTTGCTTACCACGTCCATCTTATTCCATCTTCTTTTTAATTATTTAGTTATTTTTCTTATTACAGTACCTCTTTTAAAATAAAGATTTTTGAAACACCTAATGACAATTTTTGAATCAAATCAGCCACTATATCTAAAGTTGGAAGGATTAAATGTTGAAAACCCTATTTAAGAAAAAAGAAAAAGAAAATTTTGTCCAGGGTGACTGGAGATTGAATTACCAAAAAAAAAAAAAAAAAAAAAATCAAGCCATTAAAGAAGTCAGGCTTTAGAACCTTATCTGAGTGATGGTATGAGTAAATATAAAGTTAAAAGTCAAATTTTCTTCATTTGCATTTCCTCTGATTCTTCCTGGGATTAGCCCTGACTGCTGACTTCCAGGATAGACATGTGAATTTGGATTCTGGTCTACCTGCTTCATGTTTACTGATGACAGCAAGAATTTGGAGAGATAATCCAATTACAATGCCTGAAAGTTGTCCAGGATCACCTTATGTACATGCAGATGTTCTTTCATTGCTAAGTAACCTAATGTTTAGATGGAGGTGAAAAAGGAAGAAGTAACCAGCCAATCAAACAAGTCTCATTGAGTGCCTACTTTACATTACAGTTCTAGAAGTTGAGGATATTTAAGAGAAGAAAATTGGAAATGAAAGAAAAGGAGAGAAAGACCTTTTAGAGAAAATACAAAATATAGTAAGGGAAGAGAAATATGACTGCTCTGCCTGTGATTTCTTCCTCAACAAAGGCAATTTATTTCACACTTCATCCAACTTCATAACATGCTGACCTACTTATGCCTCTTTCACTTACTTTTAAATCTTAATTTCCTATGTCTAAAATCTCAGAACACTAATGCATCTAAAAGGAGAAGGGAGAAAAAATAAAAAGACAAAGAACAGAACTTGGGAGTGATGAGGCTCAACCTTAGCATGACGCTTAAAATACAGAATTTTAATCCTTATCTTGAATCTTCACATATTGCTACAAATGCAGACACAGTTCCAGGACCTAGCAACACCAATATCATATAGAGGGGAAAAAAATAGATACATTTAATTTGGATCCCTATATTTAACTGTCTAGGACCATGATTTTGTTTTATGAACTGTGAGATATTAATTCTGCTAAGATCCCAGAATTATTACTTAGGGACAAATAGTATCCACAACAAACAAAACAATGAAATGCTATGGACTCCAAATATATATATCTATATACAGGTTCAGAAAATTGTACAGGTAAAAATGAAACCTGAGGAAGGCATTTTGATATTCCCAAATAAGACTGATTTTATTGGTGTTTATAGTGTTTTATTTTAATAGAAAATTCCCTAATATTCTGTGTTTCCAGAACTTAGTTGGTTTATAAGCCTATGGTTTCTAAGGGAAAACAGAGTTCCGAACAGAATTTGTGGGTTATTTGAACCTCTTTTAAGTAATAGAATATAGATATAGGCAAGAAGTTCAACTTTGTTCTTCCTGACAGTAAATCCTATCCTTCCTTACCACCATTCCCCATTTAAAGACTGTGAGAATGAACTGTAGGACAAAAGAAATTGACAGAAATGAACCTGACCATAGATACAGAATAAGAAAACACAGAAGTTAGTTTGAGAGAGTGTGAGAGAGATATCATATAAATCAAAAAGAATTTTTGCTTTGCTACTTTTTTTTTTCAGTTGTAGAAATTTTAGTCTCTGCACTGTTGATATTCTGCGCAACATATTTATGTATTGTGGGAATTGTCCTATGTGTTGTAAGATGTTTATGAATATTTTTGTCTTTTATCCACTAGTTGTCAGTAAAATTGCTGCCCAAATTGTGAAAATGAAAATTGTCTCCAGACATTGCCAAATATCCTTTGGTAGTCAAAATCATCCCTAGTCTAAACAGTGCTCCAGAGTACCCAAATAAATCTCTTCAAATGCTATTATAGTCATGGTAATAATTGACTGTGTGCTCTCAGTCAAGTTATTTTCCATTTCTGGGCTGCTCCTTTTTCTTCTCTAAAATTAAGTGCTCTAAAATCTTCTGTAGCTCTAAGACCAGAATAGTGTAAGGTTTCTATTCCATAAAGATGCTCTGTACATTTTCTGACTGCAATCAGAAGATTCAGGAAGGATTTTGTTATGAACCACCTAGAACAGATGTAAAACTTGTATTGTGAATTGTTCTCATTTCTGGTATAACTTTGATTTAATCAAGAAGGAAATAGACAGCAACAATTATATTTATGCCTATTTGGACAGACCATGAACTACAGTAATAATGATCTCTTAAATGTGGGATCATATAATTCATTCAGAATAAATATCAAGAACTACACAGATAGAAAGACACAAACTCACAGGAGTCGGTGAGCTAGGGAAGGAGTGCACGGGCAAATTTTAATCAAATGCCCTCACCTAATACAAGCCATCTGTAAAAGAAGAGGATATAATTCATTTGTGAAGTGAAATGAAAATGTTAGTCACTTAGTGGTGTCTAATTCTTGTCACCCCTAGACTACAGCCCACAAGGCTCCTCTGTCCATGAAATTCTACAGGCATGAATCCTAAAGTGGGCAGACATTTCCTACTTCAGGGAATCTTCCCAACCCAGGGATCGAACCAATCTCCCCTGCCTTGCAGACAGATTCTTCATTGTCTGAGTCACCAGAGAAGCCCACATTTCATTATAGATTTTCATTCTCTAAAGCATCAGTTAACTGTCTCTTGTGAATTATAAAAAGGTGTAAACAAGACTATGTTATTCAATTTCGAGATACAGGATCTTCTCAGGCTCCTACCATATCTTGAAAGTCTGACTTAGTTACTATGAATGACATGTAATACAAATAATAGTTTCCTTTGTTGTGCAGAAGCTTTTAAGTTTAATTAGGTCCCATTTGTTTATTTTTGCTTTTATTTCCAAAATTCTGGGAGGTGGATCATAGAGGATCCTGCTGTGATTTATGATGGAGAGTGTTTTGCCTATGTTCCCCTCTAGGAGTTTTATAGTTTCTGGTCTTATGTTTAGATCTTTCAGCCATTTTGAGTTTATTTTTGTGTATGGTGTTAGAAAGTGTTCTAGTTTCATTCTTTTACAAGTGGTTGACCAGTTTTCCCAGCACCACTTGTTAAAGAGATTGTCTTTAATCCATTGAATAATTTTGCCTCCTTTGTCGAAGATAAGGTGTCCATAGATGCGTGGATTTATCTCTAGGCTTTCTATCTTGTTCCAATGATCTATATTTCTGTCTTTGTGCCAGCACCATACTTTCTTGATGACTGTGGCTTTGTAGTAGAGCCTGAAGTCAGGCAAGTTGATTCCTCCAGTTCCATTCTTTTTTCTCAAGATTGCTTTGGCTATTCGAGCTTTTTTGGTATTTCCATACAAATTGTGAAATTATTTGTTCTAGTTCTCTGAAAAATACTGTTGGTAGCTTGATAGGGATTGCATTGAATCTATAGATTGCTTTGCATTCAGTTCAGTTCAGTCACTCAGTTGTGTCTGACTTTTGTGACCCCATGAATCGCAGCATGCCAGGCCTCCCTGTCCATCACTATCTCCCGAAGTTCACTCAGACTAACGACCATCGAGTCCGTGATGCCATCCAGCCATCTCATCCTGGGTCATCCCCTTCTCCTTGAGCCCCCAATCTCTCCCAGCATCAGAGTCTTTTCCAAAGAGTCAACACTTGGCATGAGGTGTCCAAGTACTGGAGGATCAGCTTTAGCATCATTCCTTCCAAAGAAATCCCAGAGTTGATCTCCTTCAGAATGGATTGGTTGGATCTCCTTGCAGTCCAAAGGACTCTCAAGAGTCTTCTCCAACACCACAGTTCAAACGCATCAATTCTTCGGCACTCAGCCTTTTTCACAGTCCAACTCTCACATCCATACATGATGACAGGAAAAACCTTAGCCTTGACTAGACGGACCTTAGTTGGCAAAGTAATGTCTCTTCTTTAGAATATGCTATCTAGGTTGGTCATAACTTTTCTTCCAAGGAGTAATTGTCTTTTAATTTCATGGCTGCAGTCACCATCTGCAGTGATTTTGGAGCTCCCCAAAATAAATTCTGACACTGTTTCCACTGTTTCCCCATGTATTCCCCATGAAGTGATGAGACCAGATGCCATGATCTTCGTTTTCTGAATGTTGAGCTTTAAGCCAATTTTTTCACTCTCCTCTTCCACTTTCGTCAAGAAGCTTTTCAGTTCCTCTTCACTTTCTGCCATAAGGGTGGTGTCATCTGCATATCTGAGGTTATTGATATTTCTCCCGGCAATCTTGATTTCAGCTTGTGTTTCTTCCAGTCCAGCGTTTGGCATGATGTACTCTGCATAGAAGTTAAATAGGCAGGCTGACAATATACAGCCTTGACATACTCCTTTTCCTCTTTGGAACCAGTCTGTTGTTCCATGTCCAGTTCTAACTGTTGCTTCCTGACCTGCATACAGATTTCTCAAGAGGCAGGTTAGGTGGTCTGGTATTCCCATCTCTTTCAGAATTTTCCACAGTGTATTGTGATCCACACAGTCAAAGGCTTTGGCATATTCAATAAAGCAGAAATAGATGTTTTTCTGGAACTCTCCTGCTTTTTCCAGGATCCAGCGGATGTTGGCAATTTGATCTCTGGTTCCTCTGCCTTTTTGAAAACCAGCTTGAACATCAGGGAGTTCACGGTTCACGTATTGCTGAAGCCTGGCTTGGAGAATTTTGAGCTTTACTTTACTAACATGTGAGATGAGTGCAATTGTCTAGTAGTTTGAGCATTCTTTGGCATTGCCTTTCTTTTGAATTGGAAGGAAAACTGACCTTTTCCAGTCCTGTGGCCACTGCTGAGTTTTCCAAATTTGCTGGCATATTGAGTGCAGCACTTTCACAGCATCATCTTTCAGGATTTGAAACAGCTCAACTGGAATTCCATCACCTCCACTAGCTTTGTTCGTAGTGATGCTTTCTAAGGCCCACTTGACTTCACATTCCAAGATGTCTGGCTCTAGATTAGTGATCACATCATCATGATTATCTGGGTCATGAAGATCTTTTTTGTACAGTTCTTCCATGCATTCTTGCCACCTCTTCTTAATATCTTCTGCTTCTTTTAGGTCCACACTATTTGTCCTTTATCGAGCCCATCTTTGCATGAAATGTTCCCTTGGTATCTCTAATTTTCTTGAAGAGATCTCTAATCTTTCCCATTCTGTTATTTTCCTCTATTTCTTTGCACTGATTGCTGAAGAAGGCTTTCTTATCTCTTCTGGCTATTCTTTGGAACTCTGCATTCAGATGCTTATACCTTTCCTTTTCTCCTTTGCTTTTTGCCTCTCTTCTTTTCACAGCTGTTTGTAAGGCCTCCCCAGACAGCCATTTTGCCTTTTTGCATTTCTTTTCCATGGGGATGGTCTTGATTCCTGTCTCCTGTACAATGTCATGAACCTCATTCCATAGTTCATCAAGCACTCTATCTATCAGATCTAGACCCTTAAATCTATTTCTCACTTCCACTGTATAATCATAAGGGATTTTATTTAGGTCATAACTGAATGGTCTAGCGGTTTTTCCTACTTTCTTCAATTGAAGTCTGAATTTGGCAATAAGGAGTTCATGATCTGAACCACAGTCAGCTCTTGGTCTTGTTTTTGTTGACTGTATAGAACTTCTCCATCTTTGGCTGGAAAGAATATAATCAATCTGATTTCGGTGTTGACCATCTTGTGATGTCCATATGTAGAGTCTTCTCTTGTGTTGTTGGAATAGGGTGTTTGCTATGACCAGTGCATTTTCTTGGCAAAGCTTTATTTGTCTTTGCCCTGCTTCATTCCCCATTCTAAGGCCAAATTTGCCTTTTACTCCAGCTGTTTCTTGACTTCCTACTTTTGCATTCCAGTCCCCTATAATGAAAAGGACATCTTTTTTGGGTGTTAGTTCTAAAAGATCTTGTATGTCTTCATAAACCGTTCAACCTCAGTTTCTTCAGGAATGGTTTGCCTTGGAGACGAACAGAGATCATTCTGTCTTTTTTGAGATTGCATCCAAGTACTGCATTTTGGACTTATTTGTTGACCATGATGGCTACTCCATTTCTTCTGAGGGATTCCTGCCCACAGTAGTAGATATAATGGTCATCTGAGTTAAATTCACCCATTCTAGTCCATTTTAGTTCCCTGATTCCTAGAATGTCAAGGTTCACCCTTGCCATCTCCTGTTTGACAACTTCCAATTTGCCTTGATTCATGGACCTGACATTCCAGGTCCCTATGCAATATTGCTCTTTACTGCATCAGATCTTGCTTCTATCACCTGTCACATCCACAACTGGGTATTGTTTTTGCTTTGGCTCCATCCCTTCATTCTTTCTGGAGTTATTTCTCCACTGATCTCCAGTAGCATATTGGGCACCTAATGACCGAGAGAGTTCCTCTTTTGGTATCCTATCATTTTGCCTTTTCATACTGTTCATGGGGTTCTCGATGCAACAATACTGAACTGGCTTGCCATTCCCTTTTCCAGTGGACCACATTCTGTCAGACTTCTCCACCATGACCCACCCATCTTGTGTTGCCCCGCAGGCATGGCTTGGTTTCATTGAGTTAGACAAGGCTGTGATCCTAGTGTGATTAGATTGACTCATTTTCTGTAAGTATGGTTTCAGTGTATCTGCCCTCTGATACCCTCTTGCAACACTTACTATCTTACTTGGGTTTCTCTTACCTTGGCGTGGGTTATCTCTTCACGGCTCCTCCAGCAAAGCACAGCCGCTGTTCCTTACCTTGGACGAGGGGTATCTCCTTACCACCACCGTTCCTGACCTTCAAGGTGGGATAGCTCCTCTAAGTCCTCCTGTGCCTGAACAGCCACCACTCCTCGGGTGGCTCCTCCCAGCTGCCGTCCCTGGCCTTGGGCTCAGGGTGGCTCCTCAAGGTCACCGCCCCTGGCCTCAAGCACTAGGTG
Organism: Capra hircus; assembly: GCF_001704415.2. Classification (NCBI taxonomy): domain Eukaryota; kingdom Metazoa; phylum Chordata; class Mammalia; order Artiodactyla; family Bovidae; genus Capra; species Capra hircus. The sequence goes on along the minus strand of NC_030831.1, from coordinate 15,261,033 downwards.
GCTTCTCCTGGCCGCCCCTGATCTCAGACCTGGGGTGTCTCCTCCCAGCCGCCACTGGCCTCGGACGCAAGGTAGCTCCTCCTGGCCACTGCCCTGACCTTGGACACGGGGTGTCTCCTCCCGGCTGCCACTGACCTCAGAAACGGGGTAGCTCCTCTCGGCTGCTGCCCCGGACCTCGGACATGGGGTGTCTCCTCCCGGCTGGCGCCCCTGACCTCGGACGTGGGCTAGCTCCTCTCGGCCTCACTTTGCATAATATACTCATTTTCACTATATTGATTCTTTCAATCCATGAACATGGTATATTTCCCTGTCTGTTAGTGTCCTCTTTGATTTCTTTCACCAGTGTTTTATACTTTTCTATATATAGGTCTTTAGTTTCTTTAGGTAGATATATTGCACAGTATTTTATTATTTTTGATGCAATGGTGAATGGAATTGTTTCCTTAATTTCTCTTTCTATTTTCTCATTATTAGTGTACAGGAATGAAAGGGATTTCTGTGTGTTGATTTTATATCCTGGAACGTTACTATATTCATTGATTAGCTCTGGTAATTTTCTGGTAGAGTCTTTAGGGTTTTCTGCACAACAAAGGAAACCATAAGCAAGGTGAAAAGATAATCTTCAGAATGGGAGAAAATAATAGCAAATGAAGCAACTGACAAACAACTAATCTCAAAAATATACATTAAACTCCTGCAGCTCAATTCCAGAAAAATAAACGACCCAATCAAAAAATGGACCAAAGATCAAAATAGACATTTCTCCAAAGAAGACATACAGATGGCTAAAAAACACATGAAAAAATGCTCAACATCACTCATTATCAGATAAATGCAAATCAAAACCACAATAAGGTACCATTTCACGCCAGTCAGAATGGCTGTGATCCAAAAGTCTACAAGGAATAAATGCTGGAGAGGGTGTGGAAAAAAGGGAACCCTCTTACACTGTTAGTGGGAATGTAATCTAGTATAGCCACTATGGAAAACAGTGTGGAGATTCCTTCAGTTCAGTTCAGTCGCTCAGTCATGTCCAACTCTTTGTGACCCCATGAACCACAGCACGCCAGGCCTCCCTGTCCATCACCAACTCCCAGAGTTCACTCAGACTCACGTCCATTGACTCAGTGATGCCATCTAGCCATCTCATCCTCTGTTGTCCCCTTCTCCTCTTTCCCCCAATTCCTCCCAGCATCAAAGTCTTTTCCAATGAGTCAGCTCTTTGCAGGAGGTGGCCAAAGTACTGGAGTTTCAACTTTAGCATCATTCTTTCCAGAGAAATCCCAGGGCTGATCTCCTTCAGAATGGACTGGTTGGATCTCCTTGCAGTCCAAGGGACTCTCAAGAGTCTTCTCCAACACCACAGTTCAAAAGCATTAATTCTTCTGTGCTCAGCCTTCTTCACAGCCCAACTCTCACATCCATACATGACCACTGGAAAAACCTTAGCCTTGACTAGATGGACCTAGCCGGCAATGAATCTAGGCTGGTCATAAATTTTCTTCCTAGGAGTAAGCGTCATTTAATTTCATGGCTGCAGTCATCATCTGCAGTGATTTTGGAGCCCCCCAAAACAAAGTCTGACACTGTTTCCACTGTTTCCCCATCTACTTCCCATGAAGTGATGGGACTGGATACCATGATCTTCGTTTTCTTAGTGTTGAGCTTTAAGCCAACTTTTTCACTTTCCTCTTTCACTTTCATCAAGAGGCTTTGAGTTTCTCTTCACTTTCTGCCATAAGGGTGGTGTCATCTGCATATCTGAGGTTATTAATATTTCTCCCAGTGATCTTGATTCCAACTTGGGTTTCTTCCAGTCCAGCATTTCTCATGATGTACTCTGCAGATAAGTTAAATAATCAGGGTGACAATATACAGCCTTGACGTACTCCTTTTCCTATTTGGAACCAGTCTTTGGTTCCATGTCCAGTTCTAACTGTTGCTTCTTGACCTGCATACGGATTTCTCAAGAGGCAGGTCAGGATATTCTTTAAAATACTGGAAATAGAACTGCCTTCTCACCCAGCAATCCCACTGCTGGGCATACACATCGAGGAAACCAGAAAGAGACACATGTACCCCAATGTTCATTGCAGCACTGTTTATAATAGCTAGGACAGGGAAACAACCTAGATGCCCATCAGCAGATGAATGGATAAGAAAGCTGTGGTACACAATGGAATATTACTCAGCCATTAAAAAGAATACATTTGAATCAGTTCTAATGAGATGGATGAAACTGGAGCCTATTATACAGAGTGAAGTAAGTCAGAAAGAAAAACACCAATACAGTCTACTAGCGCATATATACGGAATCTAGAATGATGGTAACAATAACCCTGTATGCAAGACAGCAAAAGAGACACAGATGTATAGAACAGTCTTTTGGACTCTGTGGGAGAGGGAGAGGGTGGGATGATTTGGGAGAATAGCATTGAAACATGTATAATATCATATATGAAATGAATTGCTAGTCCAGGTTTGATGCATGATACCGGATGCTTGGGGCTAATGCACTGGGACAACCCAGAAGGATGGTACGGGGAGGGAGGAGGGAGGGGGTTTCAGGATGGGGAACACATGCATACATGTGGCGGATTCATGTTGATGTATGGCAAAACCAATACCATACTGTAAAGTAATTAACCTCCAATTAAAATAAATAAATTTATATAAAAAAGAACAATAAAATATAAGCTCTTTTATTAAGAAGCTTAAAATCCAGTTAAAGAAACAGAATTATCTTGAGTGATTCAACAACAAGTGATAATAAGATACTAGATATTAAGTACTAAATTATGCTTAAACATCACAGGAGGGCTTCAGAAAGAAGGTTGTATATTTGATGAGACACAAAATTATTCAACCCATCAGGGATGCTTGAATAGAGCCCTAAAGCCTATTTTTGGATAACATCTGAATTTTTTAATAATTGTATTTGGTTATAAATAAAGATGAAATTATATGTGTATATATATATATATATATATATATATATATACACACACACACATATAGTTGACAGGGAGCTGACATATTTTTAATGACTAAGGATATTACAGCTTCTTATTTTTCCTGTAAATGTTTTATTGAGCTCCATTTTGTCAGAGTGTGAAGATATGGCCTGGGGTCCAGAAGGATAAAAAGAGGAAGAACTTACAAATGTATTAATAGAATTCACTAGGAGAAAATGAGTTAAATGAGTTACACAAAATGTTTCTTCATAGATTTTTGTATTTCACATAACAGCACCTACTAGTGACCAGAATTGCTAATTTTAGAAGGCTTATCTTATTTATTTCTTTTAACACAAAATATTAGCTTTTGCTCAGAGAAGGCAATGGCACCCCACTCCTGTATTCTTGCCTGGAAAATCCCATTGACGGAGGAGCCTGGTAGGCTGCATTCCATGGGGTCGCTAAGAGTCTGACATGACTGAGCGACTTCACTTTCATGTTTTACTTTCATGCATTGGAGAAGGAAATTACAACCCATTCCAGTGTTGTTGCCTGGAGAATCCCAGGGACGGGGGAAGCCTGGTGGGCTGCCATCTATGGGGTCGCACAGAGTTGGACACAACTGAAGTGACTTAGCAGTAGCATTAACTTTTGCTAATCATAAAAATACAAAAATTGGCTTCCAATTAATCTTAATAGCTAGGATATTTATTTTGTAGAACTAAAATTTTTATTTTTCACCCTTTTCCAAAGAGGCTTTGTTTAATTGAAATCACATAACACCAAACTTTGATATAAAAAACTGTGACTCCTGTAGCATAAAGCAATCATCAATTTAGAAGACTCTTTTGAAACTACTAATGGTATCTTTGAACCTTTGAATCTATAGAGTATCTCAACCAAAGTAGAAGACAGCAGTTAATATATCTCATTAGGTAGTTTTAAAGATGAGTCTTTCTCCCTCCCTCATACAACACCCAAAGCATATTGCCTCTTGCTTATTTAAATGACTTTAATGTTTGTGACAATGAAATATACTAGGTTTAAAAGTAATTTTACTTGAACGAAAGGGATATATGTATATACTAAAGAAATAAGCCCACTTGGAATATACACTCTTGCACTGCATGTAATTTAGTGATATTATATCTATAGATCCTCCTTCTGTACTTGCTTTGTTCAATTGCTCTGATACTTAACACTTAACTTGGACAAATCACATGATATATCTTAATCTCTCATTTTAAAATGGGAGTGTGAAACTAAATAATCACTATGATCTCCTCAACTCTAAGAATTTGTACGTATAATTTTAACCTCTATTTTCCTCAGTCTTGTATTCATTAATATAAATACTAATCTTACCATTTGAGATGCAGTGTTTGAAATGCTAATTAAATTTTTGGAGCATTCATTGTTTGTAATGATTACAATTATTATTTCTATAAACATTTTACTTTCTCAGTAAAATTTTAAATATTTTAAATATAGACAGTATTATGTACTCTTTTATTTCATTCAGCACCATGATTGATGATTGATAGATACCTCAATAGAATCAGCTTTTTTAGAACACTTGATTCCATGATAGGAGTTTTCCAGGTGCAGAGAATGGAAGAGAGCAATCAACATTTATTTAGCATTTACTGGGCCAGACACACTGGTAAGGTAGGCATCATGTACCCATTTTATAGTGAAGGAAACTTAAGGGAGTAAAATTTAGTTGATCCAGAATCTACCCCCTAATTGTCTGATGCTAACAGCTGTATTTTTTTTTCTATCATAAATTATTATTTTCAGAAATAACACTTCTTGAGTTCAGTTCAGTTTGGTTGCTCAGTCGCGTCCGACCCTTTGCGACCCCATGAATCGCAACATGTCAGGCCTCGCTGTCCATCACCAACTCCCGGAGTTCACCCAAACCCATGTCCATTGAACTGGTTGACACCATCCAATCATCTCATCCTCTGTCGTCCCCTTCTCCTCCTACCCTCAATCTTTCCCAGCATCAGGGTCTTTTCAAATGAGTCAGCTCTGTGCATCAGGTGGCTAAAGTATTGGAGTTTCAGCTTCAGCATCAGTCATTCCAATGAATATTCAAGAATGATTTCTGTTAGGATGGACTGGTTGGATCTCCTTGCAGTCCAAGGGACTCTCAAAAGCCTTCTCCAACACCACAGTTCAAAAGCACCAATTCCTCAGTGTTCAGTTTTCTTGATAGTCCAACTCTCACATCCATACACGACCACAGGAAAAACCATAGCCTTGATTAGACGGACCTTTGTTGCAAAGTAATGTCTCTGCTTTTCAATATGTTGTCTAGGTTGGTCATAACTTTCCTTCCAAGGAGTAAGTGTCTTTTAATTTTATGAAGTCAATCACCATCTTCAGTGATTTTGGAGCCCAGAGAAATAAAATCAGCCACTCTTTCCACTGTTTCCCTATCTATTTGCCATGAAATGATGGAACTGGATGCTATGATCTTTGTTTTCTGAATGTTGAGATTTAAGCCAGCTTTTTCACTCTCCTCTTTCTCTTTCATCAAGAGGCTTTTTAGCTCCTCTTCACTTTCTGCCATAAGGGTGGTGTCATCTGCATATCTGAGGTTATTGATATTTCTCCTGGCAATCTTGAATCCAGCTTGTGCTTCCTCCAGCCAGTTTCTCATGATGTACTCTGCATATAAGTTAGATAAGCAGGGTGACAATATACAGCCTTGATGTACTCCTTTTCCTATTTGGAACCAGTCTGTTGTTCCGTGTCCAGTTCTAACTGTTGCTTCCTGACCTGTATACAGGTTTCTCAAGAGGCAGGTCAGGTAGTCTCATATTCCCATCTCTTTCAGAATTTTCCATGGTTTATTGTGATCCACACAGTCAAAGGCTTTGGCATAGTCAATAAAGCAGAAGTAGATGTTTTTCTGGAAGTCTCTTTAACTTTACAATTTTGTCTAGGTTGCTTTCTTTTGCCAGTTTGATTCCTGCTTCACAGCTAATTACAAAATTTATATGCCACTGTCTTCCTCTTCTTTAACACATACATGGATATATTCACAAGTGTGCACTCACACTCACTCACCAGAATACTCACCAGAAACAGATAGAATTCACCTATTAGGAAAAGAAAGAGGAAAGGAGAAAGGAGTCATTCACTTCACTTGCTCTGGTTCTCAGTCTCTCTTCAGTTTATCTTTTCATTTTTCTGGTAGCAAATGCAATTTGAATTATTACTAAACAAGAAAACTCAGAAAACAAAACAAAATTAAACAAGTTTATGATGATAGCTGGCTAGTCCTTTAAAGTGTAGAGTAGAGAGTACACTTAGAACCTTTAAGCTAAAGAGCACAGGGAAAGAAGTAAAGTTAATTTAAACATCTTTCCAACTGAAGAAAGAACTAAGGCCTAGACCTTGCTGTAACAATTGGGAATGGAATTGTGAATCTGAAAGGTTACAACTTGCTATGATTCAGGTTCTCAGATACTAATCAACAAAATCACAAAGGCAACCAATATCATAGGGTGGAGGAAAATACAAATTTATGATAAATATTTCCATCTCTCTCTCTCTCTCTCTCTCTCTCTCTCTCTCTCTCTCTCTCTCTCTTTCTGCTGTTGTGCTCCTTCCACTGGTGAAATCCCCAGATCTTGACACCATAAGCTCTTTTACACTGTTCTCATGTTTTATTGATGTATCCAATTTCTTTCTCATTTCCACCAGCAAATACATTTAGCTAGGGATTTTCATATTCCATTGTGAAAATAACACTTTGATTCAATTCTCAGATTCCCTAGTCTGCTGCTTAGAGCAATCACAAAATTATATAAGATAGCTAATGCAAATTTTGTTTTTCAAATAAACAAGTGGGAGGGCAGAAATACAGAAATTGTTAATTTCCAAAAGCCTTAAATAAAGTTGTGCTTGGCTCTTCCTTTTCACATGAACTCTATCTCATCAATGATATTTAAATCATGATTCAAAGTCTATTCTTACCCATTGATCTACTTTTGATAATGCTGAAATTTAAGTACTATCCATGTATTTAAGAGTTTTCTCCTAGAAGATGAAGTGGTGTTTTCTGGACCTAGCTTTGTTTCATGGACTAATAAGCCATGTAATCCTAAGTAATATTTCTCATGGATGTCAGTTATTTTATCCACAAAATAAGTCATTGAAGTGCTTGCTCCTTCTCTTTTTACCTCAAAAATGCTAAGTATTGCCATCCACTCATTTGTTTGTTAATTCATTCTTGTTTATTATTAATTATTGAGGATGTTTTATTTGCTCTTTGCTTGTTTTGCATAAACTATTTTCCTTGGCCTTGGAAGATGATTTTGAAGAGTAAAGTGTTTACAGCATTGAGAACTTACTGCTTAGTAATGTTGACAAATGAAAAGGAAAGAGAGTAAATTAAACATGCCCCCAAAAAAGCTTGATTTCAAACTACCTACTCATATCAGTTCAGTTCAGTCGCTCAGTCGTGTCCGACTCTTTGCGACCCCATGAATCGCAGCACGCCAGGCCTCCCTGTCCATATAGTTTACCTTTAACCTCACAGATACCCCAAATCCACTCACCCAAGTAAAATTACAGCTTCTCAGCTTAGCCTCCTCACTTCCAATGAACTTTCCATCTATTTTGTATGAGCTACACACTTCCATGACTACTATCTTGACCTTATCAACACCCAGACCTCTGAAATGTTGAATCCTGTTATCTTACATTCTAATGATCACCGTTCTCTTCCCAGATTATTCACTCTAGAGCTCCACACACAGTCAGTTGACTTTGCAACTTTTCTACTCCCTGTCATCCCAGTCATGTCTTTATCTCCATTCTTAATCTATATAAGTTTTGTGGTTCAGTAATATAAACACACACTTGTAAATACCTTTCACACTCCTGCTCTATAAATTCTCCTTGAAAAGCTGAATCCTTTTTAAATCGAACTGCTTACTTTATGTGTATACCTGAAAAACTGAATATGGTTATAGAAGATCACACAACTCTGTTGACTGATTTCACTTTGAATTTATCAACATGTCAAAATAATCTTACTATACCTTCCTAGTAAATTTCTTTATTTTAGAAAACTACTATTTTGCACACACTACGTTCCTCTCAAATAGCCAAAGTCCTCTCTTCAGTCCATCACTCACAATTCATAACATCATCTCATTTTTTATAAAGAAAATAGAAAAAATGACTTGACTATCCATCAAGTTGTCCATCATATTACATACATCTCAGCCCAAATTGCTTTGCCTTCTCCTGCATTATAATGAAGCAAATGTTGATGCTTCTATCTAAAGCTAACCTTCCCAGATGGGCATGAACCCTTATCACATTCCTAGTACTCAGGCTGAACACTGATTACAATTCTCCCCTCACCCACCTCTCTCACATCTTCAGGTCATCCCTTAAAACATAATATTTTCCTTAATCAAAAAAATATGCTTTAATATAATGTTCTATGGAGTCCTCTTTCAATCTCATTCTTTTTCTATCCTTCACCTAGTTTCTTTGCTTCCTCTAAGTGTGGAACTAATAAGGTATTTCTTCTATGCACAGTCTCCATGTTTTCACTTCAGATTCTCTCTCAAATCACTGTTATTCAAGTTAAATCTCCACTTGTCTATAAATAGCTCTTAGCAATGTGATCTTCCTCCTGACATTTCTGAATGGCAATCTTTTATTCACATCAAGATGACTTTGTATCCATATTTGACACAACTGATCACTCCCTCTTTCTGGAATACATTTTTCCATAAGTTTGTCCATTCTATTTTTTTCTCTTATGCTCTATTTTTTTCAACATTTCTTATCAATCTCCATTTCTGCATCATCTTTTGCTCAGCATGTTAGTTTTAGAATGTCCTAAGCTGAAGTTTTGACTTTCTCTTCTAACAATAGTCTCTCCCTAGATGAAGTCATCTAAATTAAAAAATGTGCATATTCCTAATGAATTAAATAAATGTAAATACTATTTCTACAATGTTGAGTCATCAAAAATATATTTCAAGGTGTTTGAGTTTTACACTCATGTATTCAGTGAATCCATGTCACCTCATTTTGGGCCTGTATGGGCATCTCAAAATCAAGATATCCAATTCAGAACTCTAATTTTTTACACCAAACTTTCTTTATTTTCTGCCAGTTTTTATTAACTTAGTATGTCGCACTGCCATTCAGCCTTCTTCTAGGACTCTTTGGATGTTTTCTTTAATCCTTCCTTCATTATCACCAATTCTTATCAATCCTATTTGTAGAATACATACAGTATCTGTTCACTTCTTACCATATTGTATTTCTCATCCCAACTACCACCAACTACCACCATCTGCTATTGAGACAACTAGAATGGCCTCCTATCTAACTCCTCCTGCTCCTCTTCATCATCTTTTCTGGTTTTACACAAAAGCCAGAGTAATCTTTCAAGAGCATGCAACTGAATACATAAGCCCCTCTCCAACATACATACACTTATGAACCAATGGCTTACTATTTCAATTAGAGTAAAACAAAAATGTTCTTCCATATATCATTCAGCATACAAAATCTAACATGATCTGGGAAATATTCTTCTACTTGATTTGATCACCTATTATCCTTGCTTTCTACTGACAAGTTAGGGTTTTTCTTTATTCATCAGATAAATATAATATTTGGGGATAATTTCACATGTTTTCTCTTTACCCTGACCTGAAAAGTTCTTCCCCTGACATTTTGCAGGTTTGTTTCCTCCTAATTCTAGTTTTACTTTAAATGCTCTACTTCTGACAAATGTCCTTTCTGATTGTATATAATCAATGGTAATCTCAAGCTAGCCACTCTACATACTCATTATTTATCACTACTTAAATTTATCTCCTGTAGTTTTGTTTAACCAGTAACTATCTCCTCTCACTAGAATATAAACCCTCTTAGAGCATGGAATTTGTCTTTTCTACTACACTAAGTGTAAGCTTGAGTTCAACACATGCACTGGATAAATAAATATACAGTTTGCTATTTAAAAAAATGTATAAAATCAGGAAATACGTATGTCATCTAACCTGGGAAAGGGGAAAACACAGTATAGCACTACTTTTAAACAAAGGTGACCAGTCAGGGAGATATGAAAGTCTGACATTTTCTGTGAAAAAGAAAGTGTTCAGTGTCATCTGAAGAGAGGGTCCATGCAACGGAGTGAGGTAGATTAGCCTGGAAAATGCAGACTCAGTTTGAGAAAGTCATCATGTGATACATTAAGTTTCCTTCATCTTACCCTCACATACTAAGAAGTAGGCACAGCTTTTTAGACTGAATTGTGACATGATGAATTGTAAGCATAACAAAGGTAACAGGGGTAGTTAATCATCATGAGAAAAAATGATGATGGCCTGGGCAGCAGTCTAGAAGGAAGCAGAAAAGGGCCTGAAAGGAAGCAGGATGAAGAGAAGAGGATCAGACTCTACCACAGACTGAGTTGTCAAATGTTCCCATATGAATTTAATGTATTATTATCTCCAGATATCGATTCTTAATTTCTAATCCTGAGTACCTAACAGACTACTAATGGTAAGTTTACACATCTCAGCCTAAAACTCTGAACTTGATTGCACTTAAGTTTGAAATGTACCATCAAGAAATGAAACTGATCCCAAATTATATTTTAATTATTTTAAAAAGTGTGCAAACGTACATACATGTAATCTATTCTATATACACACATGTATATGATACCTAAGAATATGCATCACATATATATATGTATAGTAACAGCTATAGAAGTATTCAACTATATATATATGATATTTATCCAAACAAATAGTAAGTTTATCTCGCATAAAACATATGTATAGACAGGCCAAATAAAAGTAAGTAGAAAATATTCTTTTCCATCAAATAATTTTTAAAAACTTGAATTTTGAGTAAAATGAAAGACTTGTTGTTTTCAAATACATAGGGGAAAAGAAGGTTTAAATATTAAGTGAGATAGTCAGATGGGAGATTGAGAGTCTGAGTTTACAAGATATGAGGAAGGTAGGGATCAGGAGCCATTGATTGTTGAACAATGACAAGAGCTAAAATCTTGGATTATTGAAAAATGTGAAACTGTGCCTTGTGAATAGTTGAGTATGACAAATCTCTGTTTTCTACTTTATGTAGCTGTTCAAATTGCATTTGCAGTCTCAACAGAGTTGTGTTTATTTGCTCACCTAACTACTCACTTAAGACTTGGCAAACCAAAGTCCAGGGTCTACTGAGGAGGCCACCAATGAGAATGTCCAGCTACATTTCAAATAGAATTGCACAGCTATAATAACACTTTAACGATTCACACAATGTATTAAGAATAGTGATGCATCCTCTTCGAAGCTATTCTACAGGCCCAAAGAAGAGAGAGGCTGGAAACATGCTGAAGATCAGAGCATATAATGAATGACACTTGCTGTATAAGTTCAGAGAATTACTTATTTTTCTGTTTATTTAAAATCATTTTTCAGTCCAAACAGGAGAATAAATATATGAAAAATATTTCTAAAGTAAAGACATGCAAAATGTCTGCTTTCAAGCAGTTGGCAAATAATAAATACCCTCTCAGAAAAACCTACTGAGAGCAACTTGGCTTTTAGACAGATTTCTAGCGACCTGCCACTCAGCTAAGAGTTGGTCGCAAAAAAGCGTCAACACCACTGAACCTTGCCTCACATCTCAGACTTCCACTCTATTAATTCTTTTCTTTGGCAAACATAAAAATGAAAGGCAGAGAGAGGAAAACCTGAGAAGACAACGAGGTATGAGAAACAAAAAGCCCTGTCTCGCTTTATCCAGGGCTTTGCCACAGCTTCTCTCATTTCCTGACTATTGTTATCCAAGAAGCCAGGTGGAGTGCTGTGCAGGCAAATACAAGATTATCTAGACAATAAGTGGTAGTGCATCAGAGTTAATCTGTGTGCAGTAGATCAATTACATGATCCTGAAGATAGAAAACTGACCAAATCAAATTTAGACTTTGAAGCTCTATTTTTAAAATTTCACTTTGTCTTGCTTCCTAAAGGTGTTCATTCTGGTAGAAGAACGTGCACTCTAGTTTGGGCTAAATACCCTTCAGCCTAATAAAGGCAATTTGTAGCTGGGTTTTTTTTTAGATACAAAAGTGCAATTTGAGATGAACTGAGTTGTTAGGCACTTAAGTATCAGATAGGAGCTTACTTTTTTTCTATTATTTGGAGATGTGCTTGGACTGGAAATATTTCTCTTATAACTTCTAGAATCCACCTTTCTTTTGGGTACTATCCTAAAAAGAAGAACTATATTTATACCATGCTCTCATTCTCCAATTAACCGATGTGTTTCAATGCATCTCTTATCTTAGAATTCTTATTCTTCTCAAGATTCTTTGCAGTTTCATCAAGGCAGATCACACCACTTGTGATCTGTAGTCATCTGTTTGCATTCCTAGGATCGGAGCCACTTAGAAGAAACCAAGATACTTTGCATTTCTTTACACAGACTCCTCTAAATCTTTGAGAAATAGTAATTAGTTCATTTAAGGAGGTACAGAGAAGCAGAGTAAGTATTGAATATACAAAAGAGGTTGCTACTCTTAAAAGTGGAAGGTCTTCAGATCGGCCCTTTGGGCCTGAAATACCAACACAAGAGTCTCTTACATATGAAGTCACTGAGTCGTTAGGCAACAAACTCCATTCTGGCTTCTGATCTGCCATCATCACTGTGTAATCACTAGTGTGATATTCAAGTGTCTTGAAGAAAAAGATTTATCTATGATTCTTGGTGCTAGTGATAAAGAAACTGTCTGCCAGTGCAGGAAACATAAGAGACCCAGGTTTGATTCCTGGGTGTGGAAGGTTCCCTGGAGAAAGACATGGCAATCCACTCTAGTATTCTTGCCTGGAAAATCCCATGGACAGAGGAGCCTGAGTTCCATAGAGTTGCAAAGAGTCAGACATGACTGAAGTGACTTGGCACACACATGAGCACATTAGTAACCTACTTAAAACCTCGAAGAAATTTTAGTTATTATAACAGCAGAGAATTTCAAACATAAACTTAGTAACAGAGTTTTCCCTGACAATAATTAACTGCATAATTGGTTTTCAGAATATGATTTATTAAGTAGAATCAGCATTTCTTGGGAAACTGAGAAATCCAAGTTCTTAGTCCCAATGAAGACCCACTGAATTGCAAATTCTAGAAATTGAGCCCAGCAAACTGGGCTTTAGCAAACATTCCAGGTGAAACACTCAAGGTATGAGAACCATTTATCTGCAGCATAGGGATTTTTTAGCAACAGGACTTAATTTATGTTTGTTTTCACTTTAAAATGTACATTTATTGTACTATCTGGGGCTTTCAACAAAATGAGATGTTGTCCCTAAGAAGAGAAAGTTGTTTTGAAGGGGAAAGGAGGATAGGAAAAATCTTAGATTTTGCAACAGATATTGCCCTCTAAGGGCCACAGTGCACAAACAGAAGTAGTATATTTATGGCATTAAAGTATTATGAGTGAAACAGACAAATAGAAAAAATATATAACAAAAATTCTCCTCAAGAGATCAATAAGGAAAAAAATAACTGAGAACTTCTAATCTAAGAAAACCCAATAATTTAAGTTAATTTCATCACTAACCTGTCCTTTATTGTGCCCATTTTTGCCTGAAATATTCCCTTGGTATCTCTAATTTTCTTGAGGAGATCTCTAGTCTTGGCCATTCTATTATTTTCTTCTATTTATTTGCATTGATAAGAAAAGCTTTTTTATCTCTCCTTGCTATTGCTTGGAACTCTGCATTCCGATGGGCATATATTTCCTTTTCTTCTTTAGCTTCTCTTCTTTTCTCAGCTATTTGATTGAAATGGTATAGACCTAGCAGAAGTAGAAGATATTAAGAAGAAGTGGCAAGAATGCACAGAAAAACTACACAAAAAAGATCTTGATAATCCAGATAAGTACGAAGGATGATCACTCACCTAGAAGCAGACATCCTGGAGTACAAAGTCAAGTGGGCCTTAGGAAACATCACTGTGGACAAAGCTAGTGGAAATGATGGAATTTCAGCTGAGCTACATCAAATACTAAAAGAAGATGCTGTGAAAGTACTACACTCAACATGCCAGCAAATCTGGAAAACTCAGCAGTGGCCGCAGGACTGGAAAACGTCAGTTTTCATTCCAATCCCAAAGAAAGGAAATGTCAAAGAATGTTCAAACTACTGCACAATTGCACTCATCTCATACACTAGTAAAATAATGCTCAAAATTATCTAAGTGAGACATCAACAGTACATGAAACATGAACTTCCAGATATTCAAGCTAGATTTAGAAAAGGAACCAGAGATCAAATTGCCGATATCTGTTGGATCATAGAAAAAGCAGGAGAGTTACAGAAAAACATCTACTTCTGCATTATTGACTATGCCAATGCCTTTGACTATGTGGATCGCAATGAACTGTGGAAAATTCTGAAAGAGATGGGAATACCAGACCACCTGACCTGCCTCCTGAGAAATCTGTATGCAGGTCAGGAAACAACATTTAGAACTGGGAGCAACAGACTGGTTCCAAACTGGGAAAGAAGTAGATCAAGGCTGTATATTGTCAGCCTGCTTATGTAACTTATATGCAGTATACCTCATGTGAAATGACCCACTGGATGAAGCACAAGCTAGAATCAAAATTTCCAGGAGAAATATCAATAACCTCAGATATGCAGATGACACCAACATTATAGCAGAAAGCAAAGAGGAACTAAAGAGTCTCTTGAAAGTGAAAGAGGAGAGTGAAAAAGCTGGCTTAAAACTCAACATTCAAAAAATTAAACTCATGGCATCTGGTCCCATCACTTCATGGCAAATAGATATGGAAACAGTGACAGACTTTATTTTTTTGGCCTCCAAAATCACTGCAGATGGTGACTGCAGCCATAAAATTAAGAAACACTTGTTCTTTGGAAGAATAGCTATGACCAACCTAGACAACATATTAAAAAGAAGAGACAAAGCTGTACCAACAAGTTCCATATAGTCAAAGCGATGACTTTTCCAGTAGTCATGTACTGATGTGAAAATTGGATCATAAAGAAAGCTGAGCAGTGAAGAGTTGATGTTTTGAACTGTGGTGTTGAAGAAGACTTTTGAGAGACTCTTGGACTGCAAGGATATTTAACCAGTCAGTCCTAAAGGAAATCAATCCTGAATTGGAAGGACTAATGCTGAAGCTGAAGCTCCAATACTTTGGTGACCTGATGAGAAGAACTGACTTTTTGGAAAAGACCCTGATGGTGGGAAAGATTGAAGGCAGGAGAAGGGGATGACAGAGAATGAGATGGTTGGATGGCATCACGGACTCAATGGACATGAGTTTGAGCACGCTCCAGGAGTTGGTGATGGATAGGGAGGCCTGCATACTGCAGTTCATGGGGTTGCAAAGAGTCGGACACGAGTGAGCAACTTAACTGAACTGAAGTATGTGATAACAACTATTTCATGCTCTGGTGGTTAGAAGTGAGCAAAAACTTCTTACCTTCCTTAAGCTCACATCCTATTCTTCTTGTTTATGAAAAGAAACACCATAAAGATGATAAGTAATTGAAATGCATAGATTTTTAAATGGTGACTTGTTTAGTGAAATAAATACATAAATAAAAGAGAAGGCTCAGTGTTGGGTGGTGTGTGGAGGATGAACAAGAAAAACTTACTGGTAAGAAGACTATTAAGGTTATATAGGGTAGGATGGGAGGTATCCATGGAAGAGGCAAGAGTTTTAGATTCAAAATAGTGGTGTAGAAATAGTCAGCAAGGACTGCAGAGAACAAAGCGCAGGTGAGGATTTTTGAGGAACAGGAGTAAAAAAGTCTGAGTTCAGATTTTATGCAAATAAAAAGAGAAAATAACATCATATATATATATGTATATTATATATATACATATATATATATATATATATATATATGGGTAAAGCTAGATATATTAGAGGGCATGTGTGCTATGTTACCTCAGTCATGTTCAACTCTTTGTGGCCCTATGGACTGTAGCACACCAAGTTTCCCTGTCCATGGAGTTGTCCAGGAAAGAATAGTGGAATGGACTGCCATGCTCTCCTCTAGGGGATCTTCCTGACCTAGAAACAGAACCTTCACTGGCATATGGGTTCTTTACCACTAGTGCCACCTGGGAAGCCCCAGATATATTGAGAAGAAGACTTCAAAACTTAGATAACAGTCCATGTCTCTGAAACAGGTAAATACTGAAGATGTTTAAAGCGTACAAGGAACAAGATTCACGTAGTGCATTAGTCAAATAAACAAGGAAGTAGTAGACAAAACATATTAAAAGATGGTAGGTGGAAAAAGGAGTCAAATGTCTAACAGAGTTTATTAGACTACAAGCTTCTTAGAGTGTAGGATCTGCGACTATGTTCAAATTAATATCATCTGGAATTATGGCATAGGTTTTCAGTTTTTAATAAACTTCTTTGAAAAAATTTATCTAGATACAAAGATATAAGGGCTGAAACTAGTATTCTGGCATTGAACAAAGTACATCTATAAGAGACCTTACATAATGCATATATGTGGAATTTAGAAAGATGATAATGATGACCCTATATGCAAGATAGCAAAAGAAACACAGATGTAAAGAACAGACTTTTGGACTATGTGGGATAAGGTGAGGATGGGGTGACTTGAGAGAATAGCATTGAAACATGTATATTACCATATGTAAAATAGATGACTAGGGCAAATTCGATGCATGAAGCAGGGCACCCAAAGCTGGTGCTCTGGGACAATTCAGAGTGATGGGGTAGGGAGGAAGGTGGGGGTGGAGTTTCAGGATGATGAGACACATGTACATTCATGGCTGATTCATGTTGATGTATGACAAAACCCACCACAATATTGTAAAATTATTAGCCTCTAATTAAAATAAATAAATAAATTAATTAATTAATTAAAGATAAAGTAAAATAAAAAAGAGAGACCTCACAGATTAATTATTGCAAAGATTCAGTGAATGAATGTGGGAAATAAAGAAAGAAAGGAACATTTCAATGGTTTGAGACAGATGGAGAATTATGAAGACAGCATGCTTACATTAACCAAAATTTTTAGTGTTTCATCTAAGATGAAAGTTCCAGACACACTAGGGGGGAGAGGGAAAGATGGCAGAGGAATAGGATGGGAAAACCACTTTCTCCCTCACAAATTCCTCAAAAGAACATTTCAATGCCGAGCAAACTCCACAAAACAACTTCTGCAGGCTGGCAGAGGACATCAGGCAGCCGGAAAAGCAGACCATTGCCTTCAAAAACAGGAGTCCCAGAAGAAGAAGACAGAAAGAAAGATCATGAGAAAATCCTTGAGGAGATAATAGTTGAAAACTTCCCTAAAATGGGGAAGGAAATAATCACCCAAGTCCAAGAAACACAGAGAGTTCCAAATAGGATAAACCCAAGGAGAAACACCCCAAGACACATATTAATCAAATTAACAAAGATCAAACACAAAGAACAAATATTAAAAGCAGCAAGGGAAAAACAACAAATAACACACAAGGGGATTCCCATAAGGATAACAGCTGATCTTTCAATAGAAACTCTTCAGGCCAGGAGGGAATGGCAAGACATACTTAAAGTGATGAAAGACAATAACCTACAGTCCAGATTACTGTACCCAGCAAGGATCTCATTCAAATACGAAGGAGAAATCAAAAGCTTTACAGACAAGCAAAAGCTGAGAGAATTCAGCACCACCAAACGAGCTCTCCAACAAATTCTAAAGGATATTCTTTAGACAGGAAACATGAAAAGGGTGTATAAACCCGAACCCAAAACAATAAAGTAAATGGCAACGGGATCATACTTATCAATAATTACCTTAAACGTAAATGGGTTGAACGCCCCAACCAAAAGACAAAGCCTGGCCGAATGGATACAAAAACAAGACCCCTCTATATGCTGCTTAGAAGAGACCCACCTCAAAACAAGGGACACATACAGACTGAAAGTGAAGGGCTGGAAAAAGATATACCACGCAAATAGAGACCAAAAGAAAGCTGGAGTGGCAATACTCATATCCGATAAAATAGACTTTAAAACAAAGGCTGTGAAAAGAGACAAAGAAGGCCACTACATAATGATCAAAGGAACAATCCAAAGAGAAGATATAACAATTATAAATATATATGCACCCAATATAGGAGCCCCGCAATATGTAAGACAAATGCTAACAAGTATGAAAGGGGAAATCAACAATAACACAATAATAGTGGGAGACTTTAATACCCCACTCACACCTATGGACAGATCAACTAAACAGAAACTTAACAAAGAAACGCAAACTTTAAATGATACATTAGATCAGTTAGACCTAATTGATATCTATAGGACATTTCACCCCAAAACAATGAATTTCACCTTTTTTTCAAGTGCTCATGGAACCTTCTCCAGGATAGATCACATCCTGGGCTATAAATCTAAACTTGATAAATTCAAAAAAATCGAAATCATTCCAAGCATCTTTTCTGACCATAATGCATTGATTAGATCTCAATTACAGGAGAAAAACTATTAAAAATTCCAACATATGGAGGTTGAACAACACACTTCTGAATAACCAACAAATCACAGAAGAAATCAAAAAAGAAATCAAAAGATGCATAGAAACTAATGAAAATGAAAACACAACAACCCAAAACCTGTGGGACACTATAAAAGCAGTGCTAAGAGGAAAGTTCATAGCAATACAGGCATACCTCAAGAAACAAGAAAAAAGTCAAATAAATAACCTAACTCTACAAATAAAGCAACTAGAAAAGGAAGAATTGGAGAACCCCAGAGTTAGTAGAAGGAAAGAAATCTTTAAAAATAGGGCAGAAATAAATGCAAAAGAAACAAAAGAGACCATAGCAAAAATCAACAAAGCCAAAAGCTGATTCTTTGAAAGGATAAATAAAATTGACAAACCATTAGCCAGACTCATCAAGAAGCAAAGAGAGAAAAATCAAATCAATAAAATTAGAAATGAAAATGGAGAGATCACAACAGACAACACAGAAATACAAAGGATCATAAGAGACTACTATCAGCAGTTGTATGCCAATAAAATGGACAACTTGGAAGAAGTGGACAAATTCTTAGAAAAGTACAATTTTCCAAAACTGAACCAGGAAGAAATAGAAAATCTTAACAGACCCATCACAAGCATGGAAATTGAAACTGTAATCAGAAATCTTCCAGCAAACAAAAGCCCAGGTCCAGACGGCTTCACAGCTGAATTCTACCAAAAATTTCGAGAAGAGCTAACACCTATCCTCCTCAAACTCTTCCAGAAAAATGCAGAGGAAGGTAAACTTCCAAACTCATTTTATGAGGCCACCATCACCCTAATACCAAAACATGACAAAGATGTCACAAAAAAAGAAAACTACAGGCCAATATCACTGATGAACATAGATGCAAAAATCCTCAACAAAATTCTAGCAATCAGAATCCAACAACACATTAAAAAGATCATACACCATGACCAAGGGGGCTTTATCCCAGGGATGCAAGGATTCTTCAATATCCGCAAATCAATCAATGTAATTCACCACATTAACAAACTGAAAAATAAAAACCATATGATTATCTCAATAGATGTAGAGAAGGCCTTTGACAAAATTCAACATCCATTTATGATAAAAACTCTCCAGAAAGCAGGAATAGAAGGAACATACCTCAACATAATAAAAGCTATCTATGACAAACCCACAGCAAACATTATCCTCAATGGTGAAAAATTGAAAGCATTTCCCCTAAAGTCAGGAACAAGACAAGGGTGTCCACTTTCACTGCTACTATTCAACATAGTTCTGGAAGTTTTGGCCACAGCAATCAGAGCAGAAAAAGAAATAAAAGGAATCCAAATTGGAAAAGAAGAAGTAAAACTCTCACTGTTTGCAGATGACATGATCCTCTACATGGAAAAGCCTAAAGACTCCACCAGAAAATTACTAGAGCTAATCAATGAATATAGTAAAGTTGCAGGATATAAAATCAACACACAGAAGTCCCTTTCATTCCTATACACAAATAATGAGAAAGTAGAAAAAGAAATTAAGGAAACAGTTCCATTCACCATTGCAACGAAAATAATAAAATATTTAGGAATATATCTACCTAAAGAAACTAAAGACCTATATATAGAAAACTATAAAACAGTGAGGAAAGAAATCAAAGAGGACACTAATAGATGGAGAAATATACCATGTTCATGGATTGGAAGAATCAATATAGTGAAAATGAGTATACTACCCAAAGCAATTTACAAATTCAATGCAATCCCTATCAAGCTACCAGCCACATTTTTCACAGAACTAGAACAAATAATTACAAGATTTGTATGGAAATACAAAAAACCTCGAATAGCCAAAGCAATCTTGAGAAAGAAGAATGGAACTGGAGGAATCAACTTGCCTGACTTCAGGCTCTACTACAAAGCCACAGTCATCAAGACAGTATGGTACTGGCACAAAGACAGACATATAGATCAATGGAACAAAATAGAAAGCCCAGAGATAAATCCACACACATATGGACACCTTATCTTTGACAAAGGAGGCAAGAATATACAATGGAGTAAAGACAATCTCTTTAGCAAGTGGTGCTGGGAAAACTGGTCAACCACTTGTAAAAGAATGAAACTAGATCACTTTCTAACACCGCACACAAAAATAAACTCAAAATGGATTAAAGATCTAAATGTAAGATCAGAAACTATAAAACTCCTAGAGGAGAACATAGGCAAAACACTCTCAGACATAAATCACAGTAGGATCCTCTATGATCCACCTCCCAGAATTCTGGAAATAAAAGCAAAAATAAACAAATGGGATCTAATTAAACTTAAAAGCTTCTGCACAACAAAGGAAAATATAAGCAAGGTGAAAAGACAGCCTTCTGAATGGGAGAAAATAATAGCA
Source organism: Capra hircus (assembly GCF_001704415.2). Lineage (NCBI taxonomy): Eukaryota > Metazoa > Chordata > Mammalia > Artiodactyla > Bovidae > Capra > Capra hircus. The sequence goes on along the minus strand of NC_030831.1, from coordinate 15,240,109 downwards.
AATGAAACAACTGAGAAACAACTAATCTCAAAAATATACAAGCAACTTATGCAACTCAATTCCAGAAAAATAAACGACCCAATCAAAAAATGGGCCAAAGAACTAAATAGACATTTCTCCAAAGAAGACATACGGATGGCTAACAAACACATGAAAAGATGTTCACATCAAAAGATGTTTGAAATGCAAATCAAAACCACAATGAGGTACCACTTCACACCAGTCAGAATGGCAGTGATCCAAAAATCTGCAAGCAATAAATGCTGGAGAGGGTGTGGAGAAAAGGGAACCCTCCTACACTGTTGGTGGGAATACAAACTAGTACAGCCACTATGGAGAACAGTGTGGAGATTCCTTAAAAAATTGCAAATAGAACTACCTTATGACTCAGCAATCCCACTGCTGGGCATACACACTGAGGAAACCAGAAATGAAAGAGACACATGTACCCCAATGCTCATCGCAGCACTGTTTATAATAGCCAGGACATGGAAATAACCTAGATGTCCATCAGCAGATGAATGGATAAGAAAGCTGTGGTACATATACACAATGGAGTATTACTCAGCCGTTAAAAAGAATTCATTTGAATCAGTTCTGATGAGATGGATGAAACTGGAGCCAATTATACAGAGTGAAGTAAGCCAGAAAGAAAAACACCAATACAGTACACTAACACATATATATGGAATTTAGGAAGATGGCAATGACGACCCTGTATGCAAGACACGAAAAAGGACACAGATGTGTATAATGGACTTTTGGACTCGGAGAGGGAGAGGGAGAGGGTGGGATGATTTGGGAGAATGGCATTCTAACATGTATACTATCATGTAAGAACTGAATCGCCAGTCTATGTCTAACGCAGGGTGCAGCAGGCTTGGGGCTGGTGCATGGGGATGACCCAGAGAGATGTTGTGGGGAGGGAGGTGGGAGGGGGATTCATGTTTGGGAATGCATGTAAGAATTAAAGATTTTAAAATTTAAAAAATAAAAAACAAAAAAAAAATTAAAAAAAAAAGATGAAAGTTCCATGGATATGATTGGAAAGGAAATCTAGAAAGATGAGACATTTTGGGGATTACAGATTATAAATATAGTGGTTGAAATCATGAGGTTGAATGGTACTGTCACGCAAGTGTATGTTCCTCAATTCTCTGTCTCGTCACAACAAAGATTTGGAGTGATGGACATTAAAGCCCCCTCAGCGAGTCACAGCTCTCAGGTCTTGGATAGACCGTGTTATAGCTCTCAGGTCTCAAATGGACCATGTTATAGCTCTTAGACAAATCAGCATTACAGCTCAGTGTTACAACTCTATTTTATTTAGAAGATAGCAGGAAAATCCATCTTTGAGGCGTGAGGGCACGTCGATCTAAAGACAAGAGGAGAAGAGCGCCCCAGCGCAGGAGAGAGAGAGAGAGAGCTGGCTCTGGCTCCTCTATTTATATGTTTATCTCTCCCTGGGCATGTCCGATGTAAATTGGGCCAGCCAGGAGTGTTGTTTGTTTTACTTGAGGTCCACACTGCGGTCCTCGGACCTTCTTTTGTTTCATTTTCATGGGCTTTTCCCTTCCTTTTCTGTAGCCACCGCCATTTTGGACTCCTTTTCCCTGTTCTACCTACCTAACAGTACATAACCAGTTGAAAATTACTCTTCTTTCACTTCCAAAAAGTCATTTCTCCTCCTTGACTTCGATTGCATTTACAAAATAATACATTCCTAACATAAAAATTTAGAATTAAGACTTTATGATTTCTCATAAAAGTGGAAGATACAGGACTCTAATTTTGTGAACTAAACCATATACAGAAGACACAGAGAGAAGAGAAGCAGATTAGGGAAAGGAGGGGGATGTAAATATATGAGAATGCTTTGATACAAGTAGAGCCAAGAAGCAAGTTTACAGAAATGGAAGATGATTGAGAGTATAAACGCCAGGGACCAAGGAACGTGAAGAGCAAAATCAGGCCTCAGACATTTAGGTGGCTAAAAAAATCACAACTGATCTTTGTGAAATCATTAACAATCCAATTATGGGTACAAAATCAGACCCCAGGGTGCAATGGAACATACAGTAGGATGTGAGAATCCTCATTAATCATCTTGTTTGCCTTGCCTTCATCTACCACTGTGTGGCTCAAACAGTAAAGAATCTACCTGTAATGTGGGAGACCCAACTTGAATCCCTGGGTCGGGAAGATCACTTGGAGAAGGAAATAGCAATCCACTCCAGTATTCTTGCCTAAAGAATTTCATAGATAGAGGACCCTGGCAGGCTACAGTCCATTGGGTCTCAAAGAAACAGATGGAACTGAGTGACTTCAAAAGCCATGATGAGATGGATAGATAGATAACAGTGTCAACTGCAAATTGGCACTTGCCAAGAACACTGCCAGCAATTGAACAACAAGAGCATTTGCCATCTGCCTTTGTGGAGATTAAAACCTGTGCTGCTGTTGCTGTTGACCTTCAACATGCCCTGAAGGAGTTCAGGGTGGAGTGAGGCAGTCTGTGATCAAGGGAATCTGGTGGGACAGGCCTTTCAGTTCAGTTCAGTTCAGTCGCTAAGTCATGTCTGACTCTTTGCGACCCCATGAATCGCAGCAAGCCAGGCCTCCCTGTCCATCACAAACTCCCGGAGATCACTCAGACTCACGACCATGGAGTCCGTGATGCCATCCAGCCATCTCATCCTCTGTCATCCCCTTCTCCTCCTGCCCCGAATCCCTCCCAAAAGCACAGTCTTTTCCAATAAGTCAACTCTTCACATGAGGTGGCTAAAGTACTGGAGTTTCAACTTTAGCATCATTCCTTCCAAAGAAATCCCAGGGTTGATCTCCTTCAGAATGGACTGGTTGGATTGCATTGCAGTCCAAGGGACTCTCAAGAGTCTTCTCCAACACCACGGTTCAAAACCATCAATTCTTCGGCACTCAGCCTTCTTCACAGTCCAAATCTCACATCCATACATGACTACTGGAAAAACCATAGCCTTGACTAGATGGACCTTAGTCGGCAAAGTAATGTTTCTGCTTTTGAATATACTATCTAGGTTGGTCATAACTTTTCTTCCAAGGAGTAAGCATCTTTTAATTTCATGCCTGCAGTCACCATCTACAGTGATTTTGGAGCCCCCCAAAATAAAGTCTGACACTGTTTCCACTGTTGCCCCATCTATTTCCCATGAAGTGATGGGACTGGATGCCATGATCTTCGTTTTCTGAATGTTGAACTTTAAACCCACTTTTTCACTTTCCTCTTTCACTTTCATCAAGAGGCTTTTTAGCTCCTCTTCACTTTCTGCCATAAGGGTGGTGTCATCTGCATATCTGAGGTTATTGATATTTCTTCTGGCAATCTTGATTCCAGCTTGTGTTTCTTCCAGTCCAGCATTTCTCATGATGTACTCTGCGTATAAGTTAAATAGGCAGGGTGATAATATACAGCCTTGACGTACTCCTTTTCCTATTTGGAACCAGTCTGTTGTTCCATGTCCAGTTCTAAGTGTTGCTTCCTGACCTGCATACAGATTTCTCAAGAGGCAGGTTAGGTGGTCTGGTATTCCCATCTCCTGCAGAATTTTCCACAGTTTATTGTGATCCACACAGTCAAAGGCTTTGGCATAGTCAATAAAGCATAGATAGATGTTTTTCTGGAACTCTCTTGCTTTTTCCATGATCCAGCAGAGGTTGGCAATTTGATCTGACTGAGTGTGGTTCACCTGAGAAGGGAATGGCAAGCCAATTCAGTATTCTTGCCTTGAGAAACCCATGAACAGTATGAAAAGGCAAAATGATAGGATACCAAAAGAGGAACTCCCCAGGTCATTAGGTGACCAATATGCTACTGGAGATCAGTGGAGAAATAACTCCAGAGAGAATGAAAGGATGGAGCCAAAGCAAAAACAATACCAAGTTGTGGATGTGACTGATGATAGAAGTAAGATCCGATGCTGTAAAGAGAAATATTGCATAGGAACCTGGAATGTCAGGTCCATGAATCAGGGCAAATTGGAAGTGGTCAAACAGGAGATGGCAAGGGTGAACGTCGACATTCTAGGAATCAGTGAACTAAAATGGACTGGAATGGGTGAATTTAACTCAGATGACCATTATATCTACTACTGTGGGCAGGAATCCCTCAGAAGAAATGGAGTAGCCATCATGGTCAACAAAAGAGTCTGAAATGCAGTCCTTGGATGCAATCTCAAAAATGACAGAATGATCTCTCTTCGTCGCCAAGGCAAACCATTCAATATCACAGTTATACAAGTCTATGCCCCAACCAGCAATGCTGAAGAAGCTGAAGTTGAACGGTTTTATGAAGACATACAAGACCTTTTAGAACTAACACCCAAAAAAGATGTCCTTTTCATTATAGGAGACTGGAATGCAAAAGTAGGAAGTCAAGAAACACCTGGAGTAACAGGCAAATTTGGCCTTGGAATGCAGATGAAGCACGGCAAAGACTAATAGAGTTTTGCCAAGAAAATGCACTGGTAATAGCAAACACCCTCTTCCAACAACACAAGAGAAGACTCTTTACATGGACATCACCAGATGGTCAACACCGAAATCAGACTGATTATATTCTTTGCACCCAAAGATGGACAAGCTCTATACAGTCAACAAAAACAAGACCAGGAGCTGACTGTGGCTCAGATTATGAACTCCTTATTGTCAAATTCAGACTTAAATTGAAGAAAGCAGGGAAAACCACTAGACCATTCACTTATGACCTAAATCAAATCCCTTATGATTATACAGTGGAAGTGAGAAATAGATTTAAGGGCCTAGATCTGATAGATAGAGTGCCTGATGAACTATGGAATGAAGTTCATGACATTGTACAGGAGAGAGGGATCAAGACCATCCCCATGGAAAAGAAATGCAAAAAAGCACAATGGCTGTCTGGGGAGGCCTCACAAATAGCTGTGAAAAGAAGAGAAGTGAAAAGCAAAGGAGAAAAGGAAAGACATAAGCATTTGAATGCAGAGTTCCAGAGAATAGCAAGAAGTGATAAGAAAGCCTTCTTCAGCAATCAATGCAAAGAAATAGAGGAAAACAACAGAATGGGAAAGACTAGAAATCTCTCCAAGAAAATTAGAGATACCAAGGGAACATTTCATGCAAAGATGGGCTTGATAAAGGACAGAAATGGTCAGGACCTAACAGAAGCAGAAGATGTTAAGAAGAGGTTGCAAGAATACACCGAAGAACTGTACAAAAAGGATCTTCATGACCCAGATAACCATGATGATGTGATCACTAATCTAGAGCCAGACATCTTTGAAAGTGAAGTCAATTGGGCCTTAGAAAGTGTCACTATGAACAAAGCTAACGGAAGTGATGGAATTCCAGTTGAGCTGTTTCAAATCCTGAAAAATGATGCTGTGAAAGTGCTGGACTCAATATGCCAGCAAATTTGGAAAACTCAGCAGTGGCCACAGGACTGGAAAAGGTCAGTTTTCATTCCAATTCCAAAGAAAGGCAATGCCAAAGAATGCTCAAACTACTGCACAATTGCACTCATCTCACATGCTAGTAAAGTAATGCTCAGAATTCTCCAAGCCAGGCTTCAGCAATATGTGAACAATGAACTCCCTGATGTTCAAGCTGGTTTTCGAAAAGCAGAGGAACCAGAGATCAAATTGCCAACATCCACTGGATCATGGAAAAAGCAAAAGAGTTCCAGAGAAACATCTATTTCTGCTTTATTTACAGGTCTTTAGATAGGTGGATATTTTCAGGAGCTGAATTCAAGGTCCCAATCCTTGCATCTCCTAATATTTAGGAAAGCGCTAAATCCTTTCATGATGACATCAGATCCTCATGACTAGCAGAAAATCTTTTACAAAGTAAATGCTTGATTTCATTTAACTCTTCCTTCACTAAAATCTTATATATTGATCTTCCCCCAATAACTCTTGGGAGCAGTCTCTCAGAAATAAATGAAGTCTGCAATCCTCATTTTGCCCCAAATTAAGCTTAACTCACAACTCTTAAGTTATGCATCTATTTTAGTCAACAACTGATAGCCTCATAAAAATTAAGAAAAGAATAGGATCTCAGTTAAAATTCAGGGTATCTAGCCACTTAGGAATCATTAGAAACAGAGATTGGGGTTATTGAATTCTAAATATTAAAATTTTTCTTCATTTTGTGTCACCACTTACCTGTATTTTCTTATATATTCAATACTTAATACCCCTGCAGTAATGAAAAAGTGTTTTTATTTGACTGACACAAGATGGTAAGTGCTTTGAAAGTCATTAACCTGATATAAAAAGATTTTGAATAATCCCTCAAGATATCAAAGCATGGATCATATAAGCAATTGTTAAATATTTTTTTAAACTCTTGTGACATTGAATAACACAGAGAACAGTTATGAAAAAATTCTAACACTCTGATACACCTATTAACCCATATTGTCCTTTCTTAGGTCAGAATAAGCCTGGTTAAAATACTGTAGTTCTGAAGGTTCATTTTGGATAGCCCTATCTCCCAGTTTTCAGCATTTCCCTTCCAATCTTTGATCTCCTTTCCATATTTTTACCCTTAGGTATCTATCACTCCCACCTAATGCTTAAGTAATTCTAGGGGATTTTTGGTTGATAAAGGTTTAAAGTATTAGCTCATAGAGGATATTTGCATTTCAAAAAGGAACTCAGGGAGACTAAACTTTGAGATCCAAAGGGGAGATGTACAAACTTTAATTTCAAACATAGTTAGCAATGGTGGGAAAGAGATTTGGAAACGGTAAAGACATTTGGCAATTCCATATCACACCTTATAGGTCTTCTAAGTTTCCCAACAGTCATTCATGCAAACTAAGTCGCTTCAGTCATGTCTGACTCTTTGCAACCCCATGGACTGTAACCGGACAGACTCTTCTGTCCATTGGATTCTCCAGGCAAAAAATATTGGAGTGGGTTGTCATGTCCCTCTTCAGGGAATCTTCCTAAACCAGGGCTTGAACCTGTGTCTCTTACATTTCCTGCATTGGCAGGCGGGTTCTTTACCACCAGTGCCACCTGGGATGCCAGAAATTATTAATATTTGGGGAACTATATTTCACTCTCACTTGACCTTGAAAATGATTGAGGTTATCTTTCAATGACTAACTCCCAACAGCTTATCTGAGTTTACATAAAAAGTAATTTCAATCTCTGGAGATAACTAGCAAAAAAAAAAAAAAAAAAAAAATTCTTTCAAATAAAGTAAAAATCCATAGCACTCCCTCATCAGTAAAAGATTTGGACTTGTTTCAGTACGTTAAGCATTGGAATATATTGAACAAAATCAATGATATCTCTTGTTTACCTTCCAAAGAGTTCCTCATTTCTTAGATACCTATGGGATAAATTTCCATCATGAATTTTCTGCTTCATCAGTTAGAACCAATCATGTGCAAGATTGATGCAACATCAGCAGAAAGTTTTACACCTTTAACATAAAACTCTCATGTTGTCTTCACATCTTTTGAAAAATAACAAAATTCCTTCCTTAGAGTTATTTTGGAGGTAATATATCATCATAACTAGCATAATAGGGTATTTGTTTGAAAAACTGTTGCTAATTCGATGTTACTTTATGGAGATCACTAAGCTTGTCTAGGCCTCAAGTTCCTCGTTTATAAGTATACAATTGTATTCAATATACAAACAAAAGTATACAAATGTATTCAATATACAAACAAATGAACAGTTGGATAATGATTTCAAAAATTCTCTTCTGTCCACATGGATATGGATATATCACGTTTCTGGACTCTAGCAGTTCTAATAATTCTCCCTCTTAAAAAAAGAAAGCAAGCAGGCAAGAATTTTTTTTTTTTTTCATCCTGGTAATTTCATGCCATTATCCTATTTGTCTATTAATCTTTTGCTCAAGCAGTGATTATAAATCTAGATCCAGAAAAAGGAAATGACTTCTTAATCACCCATGCCAGGTTAGATCTTAAGGATACTGTTCCTAATTTACTCTTTTTTGAAGTGGTCTTTTTCTGACACAGACCTTGATGTCTACAAGAAAGCAAAATGGAATGTGCTTGTACTGGGGTAAATCTTGTATGTCTTACTTGTTCCAATGACCTTTATCTCCTTATTACCACCCCTCTGCCAAGTATCTAGTGCATTGGAGGCTTCTCCTTCTGTGACCCCAAATTCTCACTATCACTCCTTTGTCTTCCACATATAAGGCTTCATCTAGGTCTGCCAGGACATGAATGATTCCTTAAGTGAACTGTCTCTGTATTCCATTCACTCAAGAACCCTTATTAATTATCCTAGGGAAGTGAAGCAGAGAAGGCAATGGCACCCCACTCCAGTACTCTTGCCTGGAAAATCTCATGGATGGAGGAGCCTGGCAGGCTGCAGCCCATGGGGTCACTAAGAGTCAGACACGACTGACTGACTTCACTTTCACTTTTCACTTTCATGCATTGGAGAAGGAATTGGCAAACCACTCCAGTATTCTTTCCTGGAGAATCCCAGGGACGGGGGAGCCTGGTGGGCTGCCGTCTATGGGGTCGCACAGAATCGGACACGACTGAAGTGCCTTAGCAGCAGCAGCAGGGAAGTGAAAACAAATTTCTAATAATATATAAATGGAATTTATAAGATGGAATAAATTGAAATGTCTTATTTTCTCTCCCTCAAATGCTAAAATGGCAGCTGTATATCATCTTAGCTCAAACGATTCAGCTGTTAAAAGACCTAACAGGGTGGTTGATATATTATTTTGAGTCAAGTGTTGGTTTGTCTTGTGGTAGCATATATGATATATGGCCTTCCAATTCCAAGTTTATCTCTTAAACCTCTGTACACTGTCTGTACCCTCCAGTCAAACTAGATTCATTCCTGCTCCCAAGAATAGCTATTGGTTCTCCCACATATTTAGATTTTAAACACAGTTTAAATTTAATTTTTTTGAATCCTCACTTTCATAGAATTTTATTTATATCTACTTCATAGGATTATGATAATTCAATGTAAAGCAGTTAGCATAGTGAAGTGATAACGATTGTTTCATTGCTTGCTATATTTTCTCTTTTCATTCTTTTAGCACTGAGAGAAATATTTTACATAAGCATAAGTAAAATTAATAATGAATTGAATTAACCTAACTTAACACTTGTTAATTGGTTAACTTAAAAATATTGAAAAATAACACCCAAGAAGGGGATGGAGAAAGTAACACTAATAGTCTAAATAAGCACAAACTTAGTCAAGATAAATGAAGGGATTCAGCACATCTCTGTCAGATTTCATGGAAAAAGCACCCAAAGAGATGATCATCTTTCCTACCTGGATCAATTTTCTTTTCCAAACCTTTAATAATTTTAAAAAAGTGTTTTAGACAGAGCTGCTTTATTTTTGCAATAGTTTTTGCTTTTAATTTTTACAGAACTCAATCAACATTTCAGCTTTTCTCTTAAAACCCTTTCCTTTTCCCATTAGTCTGTTAATAATCACTGCAGTCCTGACCAAAAAAAATCATTTTGTCAGGTTATTATGCATTCCTCAGCATTATGAAAAATGAAAAGTGGAAAAATCACATATTTTTCAGCTGACTTAACACTGCATTAAGTGCTAAAATTATTAATTGAACATCTTGATTATAAATTAGGTAGAAATAATGTTGAAGAAGCAGCCCTTAGTCATATAGGATTATTATTAGGGCTACACACAATGATTGGAATTTCATTCTGGTAGTAGTAAATATAGTTAATGCCAATGAATATGAGCTCATAGATTTTGGCTGAATATCAACCAAATCAAGCAAGCAATTGCCTCTGCAATTTTGAGGTTTACATCCTAAAGCCATGTGACTACTGCATCTTTGCCCCTTTAGCTATTTGAGGACTTTATCAAGAGTTTAGAGCCAAGCTAATAGTTATCTCTCTTCGGGAAACATTTAACCCAAAATCACAACATTTTTAAAACCACAGTAAAATTCACTCCACTAATTTCAAAGAGGCGATAATCTAAAATGAAAGTTGGTAGATATTCACCTTTAAATAAAACCATGAAAAATGTGTTCATCTTGGGCAAATTAAAGTATCATCCACATATTAACAAATGGTTAGCTTGCAAAAGATAATAAACCTACTGCAAACATCAGAGACAAATTTACTAGCATATCAACATTTAATGCCTAATTAAGGCTACTTTCATCTATTCTTTGAAGTAGGACTGGAAAGATCTCTGTCTAGCATATTTCTTATATTATTTGAAGTAGGTTTAGTTGAGGAAAACAAATCTCAAAATTTCAATGGCTTAAAACAATAAAACCTTTCAGTTTTACTTACGTAACATTTCTGTGTGCATGCCCAGATTATCAAGGAAGCCCACTTCCATGTAATCATGTAGAAACTCTGGAATAATTTTATGTGTCAGCTTGGCTATGATCTAGTGTTCAGTTATTCAGTCCAACACTAATTCATGTGCTGATATGAAGGCATTTTGTAAATGTCGATAATATATACAATCAGTTAATTTTAAGTAAAGGAGATTATCTTATGTAATTTATTGAGTTTCATCTAATCAGTGGAAAGGCCTTAAGGACAACCTGAGTATCCCCAGAAGGAGAAAATATTCTGCTTCAAGACTGTAGCATCTGTTCCCAAATTTCTAGCCTGCCCTACTAATTCTGCACTTGTCAGTTCCCACAATGGCTCAGGCTAAATTCTTGAAATAAATCACTTTGTATATGTTTATATTTTATGTGGATGACATACATATATATATACATATACATATATGCATATTTTTTTCTTAAGTTTCTTTGGAGACCTTTAATATAGACTCTCCAATTCCTTCCACCTGGTAGCTCTGCCATTTTCATCTTCCTCTTCTCACTGGAAGAGAAGAAAAAACAGAAAGAATGTGCAAAAATCTGGAAGTGACAAATATTATGTTTGTACTCTTCTGTCAAATACTTAGTCACCTGGTTATGCCTAAATGCTTGGGAATCAGAGAAACATCACTTATATAGAAAGTAGGTTTTGGTAAACAACTAGTAGCTTCTGCCAAAATTTTTAGCAATGTGATCTGTAGGACAATATTTGTAAAATTGTATTTATATTAAGTCACTTTTATTTTATATTTTTTATTTTATCTTTCAATGAGGCATTTGAAGTGAGCCTCACATTTGAATGTGGAGAAAAGGATGGAAGGTCATTGTAGGCTGCAGAAAAAGAGGAAGTCTGAAGAAAGAGATAAAGGTAGGGGGAAAGGGAAAGAGGGATCTGTTCCATGTGAAGAAGTGATACATCTAGAAACTGGATCTTCTTTGTTCATTTCCTCTCTGATAGTGAATTGTTACCTTGGTGTGAAATCTTTACAGATATCATGCTTGAATAACACCACCAAAAAGTTGGATATGCTGATTTGGATCCTAGAGTGAATGGAGCAATGGTGATAAGTGAAGATAGAATGCATAGTCAAGAATTTGAATTCACTCTACAGACAACAAGGAGTTAAGTAAAGCTTTTGCACAGAGATTTATGTGACCAATGTGAAAGTCAGGCATTAGACTTGCTTTATTGTAAATGGGTAAGATAGGGGAGAGGCATGAAATAGACTATTTAAAAAGAAGATTTCAGAAATGGTATAGGACAGAGGTAAATGCCTGCACTATGGCAGGTGTGGTGGTAATTAAAAGAAAAGTAAAATGAATAATACCATCATAGTATTATGGACAGAACTTAATGCCTCATTGCATATGGGCATTAAGTTGGAGAAGATGTATTAAAATATTGCTCAGATTTCGAATTCTCGTGATGAAGGGCTGGCATACACTAGTTTAAATTAGGGATAATTTACCTGTTCTCCTGAATGCATAAACTTCCCTGAAAAGATGACTAAGATATTAAGTCCTGCTCATAGCACACAGAGGGCTGTGCGAGCCCAGAAGAGGGCATGAAACTTTCAGGAATGCCCACTTTACTTTACAATCTTTGTACCTCTTGTTTTACTATCCCCTGCTTCATCACTCCAGAAAGACATTTAATGTTCATTAAGGAGATATAAATAAGTTGCTCCCTTACCAACCCAGCAACTGGGTCAATTTCACACTGAGCCATTAAATGTCTTAAGAACTGGTAATCAGTCACATTTTAATGACAACTTTAAAATGGTATTTTAGAACCAAAAGATTTATATCCTATTAAGAGATGATTATAATATACCAATATAAGAGGGCTCACCTATTGAGAGCTGTGTTTTATGGAGGAAGGAAAGGAGGATAACTACCTTGTACTATTGAAAACAGCTGACCATTTTGGATATTCCATTTAGCTATCTTTTAATTTGTATTTTGGCAGACACATGGGTAGCCAATATATGGTAACTGTATTCATATTTGAATGGGAAATTTTAAGTAGTAAATGTGAACCCAAGGAGTTGAATCAAAAAAAAAGCCAAAAAAAAAAACACAAAAAACAAAAAAACCATACAAAACAAGCAGTATGCCAGCGGTTAAAAGTTAAATTCAACCCATATATAAATGATGGCAAAATAGTTACATAACCAGTTGATGGGAAAATTATATCACAGTGGCACTTCCCATGTGATCCTTTCTCCTCCCTGAGGGACTACAATAGAGAAAGAGAGATACCCTCATTGCTAGCTGCCCCCCTTCTCCTTATCTCTATTCAATCTTGCTGATAGAAAGCTCATTTTCAGGGATGGATGTTTCTGTATATATTTTGGTGGTAAGCATTCACTAGAATCTCACAATATTTACATAGATTATTTTTGTAATAAATAAGCCTCCTTCTGCCTGAACTGTTCTTGCCACTGTTGTATCTATATTTGTCATTTTATTTTCTTCTATCAAATCTCTACAATAGCACATCAGTGTAATATATTACATTGGTGAAGAGAAAATACCCTTTTCACTGAGGAATAAAGCTTCAAGTATGTTTTAGAATTACAACTAATATACTCAGCTAAATTTGGCAATGCAAGAACTTATAAAATTTACAAAAATTAGTATTCTTGCGCTTACTTGTATCTCATATTTATTTTCCTCCAGATTAGAAAGTAATGTCAAATACAGAGGGTCTTTAGAATTTATAAAAACAAAAGACAATGCAATGTAAAATGGCAAAAGATTTGAATAAGCAGTTAGCAAGAGAGGTAAACACAAGGATTTAACTTTACTAGAAAAAAAAAAAAGAAAAAGAAAAACCAAAATGTGATACCAGGAAAAATTTGCCAGAATGCCAAGAATATAAAATAAGTACACAAAACATGAGCAAAGATATAAATCAAATTGCATTCTCATACATGAATGGTAGAAGTTTAAGTTGATATAACTTATTCAGAAAATTCTTTGGCAATATATAGTAAACCTGAACTTATGCATATCTTGCAGTCCACAAATCTCACTTCTGAGTGTGCATATATATATATATATATATATGAAATCTATATATTTTTTCACCAAATGATATATAAAAAATGTTTGCTACAATACTATTTGTAATAAGAAAAAAAAAAGACAATTCACAATTATCCGCAAATGGTAGAATGCATAAATTTGCTATAATTACGCAACAGAACATTGTACACATAGAAATGCTACACAGCTACATGTAACATTGTAGATTATTTCCACAATCAGAATGTTGAGCAGACACAAAAAGCATATAACATTGCTTTTGGATTATATAACTTTCCAAAACAAGTAAAACAATGTAGATATTAGAAGTGCAAATAGTGTTCATCCTTGAAAGGAGAATGGTGATTATCAGGGGACAAGAGGAGTCACCTAGGAAGATATTGATATTGCGGTTTTCTTTTTTTCTTTTTTTTTACTTAAGGGCTGGTTATATGACATCTTCAAATTCAGAAAAAATTCATCAAGCTCTGATATAATTTGTGTACTTTTGTTCATACATATTTTAATTAAAAGCATATATTAATTTACCATGTGCATGTACATGTGTGTATTTTTCCAGGTATTCCAAAGTATGCATTATTGGACACTGGACATCATTTATCTCCATTATTTACCTGTTTTCCTTTGGGACATAATTAAAGTGTAAACTGAACTATGGTTAGATCAATGAGTATGGTCTATGCAGATACTTTCAATGCTGACCTCAGAGTTACTAGTAACCATCTATATTTGCATAATTATTTTTCAAGGGTTAGAATATGAAACATCAGTTTCTTCAAGATAAGTGTTCCAATACAGTATAATAACATATATATATGAAATTTAGAAAGATGGTAACAATAAACCTGTATGCGAAACACCAAAAATGACACAGATGTATGGAACAGTCTTATGGACTCTGTGCGATGATTTGAGAGAATGGCATTGTAGGTATAATATCATATGTGAAACAAATCACCAATCCAGATTCGATGCATGATGCAGGATGTTCGGGGCTGGTGAACTGGGATGACCCAAAGGGATGGTATGAGGAGGGAGGTGGGAGGGGGCTTCAGGATGGGGAACACGTGTACACCCGTGGCGGATTCATGTTGATGTATGGCAAAACCAATACAATATTGTAAAGTCATCAGCCCCCAATTAAAATAAATTATTTATATTTTTAAAAAAGATACCTGTTCCATTTCCACCTTATCAGTTCTGCCTGTCCATTCACCATCATTTACATCTCTTTGATTGTTGCCAGAGAGGTTTAGCAGTATAATTCATGTGTAAAATAAGCTGTTATGTATTGTAATAAGAAATTTTAGCATAAATTGATGCAATTTAAATAATGTAAATTGTAGAAAAATTCAATAATTGTGAAAAAAACATAGTTTCAAAAAGAAACACAAGTATTTGTATACTTCCTCATGGAAATACACAATATCACCTAAACAAGAAAATTTTTCAAAAAAATCAAATCGATATATGATTAAAACTTGATCAATTTTTAGAAAATGAAGGAAACAGAAAATATGAAACAATGTTATGAAAAAGATATGAAAAGTATGATTACCGAAACTGAGACTGTGGGAAACTCTATAAGCCAAAGATTCAGTTTTGTAAGGTTCAAGAAAAAAATAGTGAAGATACAGTTTATAAATTGGAAGAGAACTAAAGACATATCATAGTGAATAGACCTTGAATTTGTACTAAACAAATATACCTCTAGGCATTTATTGAGATAATTGACATATATGATCATAAGAAGCACTTATTAATCCTTTAGGTAGCCTAGATGTATGACAATTTGTTTTTTTAACATTTGTCATCTTTTCAATATCCCCTATTAAAATATCTACAGAAGAAAAGATATAATACTTGAGTTTTGCTTTAAAATAGTATAGAATGAGGGAAAAGATAGAGCAGTATAGATATGAAAGGACTGGATAAGAGTTGATGAAAGTTGAACATAGATGAAATATTTATGGTTATTAATTATAATATTCTCTGAAATTTTGATTAGGTTTGAAACTTTCCATGATAAATTAAGTTAAAGATAAGGCAAGGAGGTGGATTCTTGAGTGCAACTGAATTTATTCCATCGTCTAGAAAGATAATTATAGCAGCAAAACTATGAAGACAAATATTAGCCTATAGAACAAATGCATAGATGTGGATCTCAGATACAGAAACATCCCATTAAAAAACGGTTGTTCACAACAACTAAGAGGTGAGACAAGGGCAGCTGAACATCCACTTGATTACAAAACCCAAGAACTAAACAACACCTCCCTCACTTTATACCTTTATGAATTAGTCACAGTATCAAGTTATTGGAGAGGCACTTTAATTTGATACCTTTTGTGCTTTGGGGATACTTTTTACTGGGTTAAAATTGCTGCTGTTAGAAAATCAGTGTCAACCATGAAGTTTTGTTGACCCTCTGGGCAAAGGTGAGATAAGGGGGTCAGGCTTAGAAATGAAGACAAGAGGGGAAATGTGAGAGGAGGAGGGCAATATGTCAGAGAAAACTTTCTTTCTTTAATGAGCTGGATTTTCTTCCTTGTGCCCAGGAAGGCCTGTTATGCTTTGTCTCAGGAGAAGTGTAGAGAACTGCCTCTTGCTGCCCTCTACTAGTGTCCTGATCATCAGTGTCAACAGAGTAGCCCTGTAGCTGCAAGAGAAAGATTGAGAGCAGTTCCAGATCTGCCCAATTACAGTTTATGGAGCCTGGCCCCTGAGAAAGCAAAAGGTCAGCACTTTCTCTGAGCATCATCTACAAAGGTTCACTCTGCCTTCTCCGAAATATCCCTTGCAAAATTGTTTTGTGGAAAAGCAAAAGATTTCTATTCGGCTTTCAGATCTGTCAATTTTATCCTGAGTCTCTCTCATTTTGAAAATGATCTTGGGGATTTTGTTGAACTTTATCAGTCTTTAATTTATACTCTTTATTTACCTCTCGATAAACTTCTTCATAGCTATTCTTTTTGAGATTGAATGAGAACAGAGGGAAGTAGAGGGATAAACTCTAGGATGATTTTCATACTTAAGTCATACAAGATGTGTTTTGGTTTTGTTCTTTCTTTATCACTTGTTTATTCTTTTTGTTTGTCCAGTTTTTATCACTTCCTTATATATTAGACATATATTAGATTTACAGAGAGAAGAGGCGATTTTTTTAATAGGGCAGTACAATAAATGACACAAACCATCTTACTTTGTCACTGCAGAGATAAACCTCCCATATTCATGCTGGATGTTCCCATGATTTATTCTTTGCAATTCCATCCTAAATGCACAGAATTATGTACCTTACATGCAAGCCTAATCACAACAAACCTTTGCTCAAGCAAATCTCTGGCTCCTCACTTTCTAGACAAAAATTGATATTCAGTAGTTGGGAGAAGGCAATGGCACCCTACTCCAGTACTCTTGCCTGGAAAATTCCATGGATGGAAGAGCATGGAAGGCTGCAGTCCATGGGGTTGCTGAGGGTCGGACACGACTGAGAGACTTCATTTTCACTTTTCACTTTCATGCATTGGAGAAGGAAATGACAACCCACTCCAGTTGGGCTGCTGTCTATGCGGTCACACAGAGTTGGACATGACTGAAGCAACTTAGCAACAGTAGCAGCAGCAGCAGTGGCTGCTTGTAACTTTATTTTTATATAAATTTTCATAATTCATGCTGTAATTGGTATAAAATATTTCACTAATTTGAAATACAAGAAAACATTATATCACAATTATTTTCTCACATGTTTTGTTCAGTAGGGAGCTTCCTATGTTTCTCTTGAAATCTCTCTTTCAAAATAACCAAGTCCCCCAAGGATTAGTCAGTCCAAAGGAGTGATTCCAAAGGTCAAGCTCGAAAGGGGAGACGGTGGAATGTACAAACAACAGTCTTGCAGCATGAATTTGGTTGTGTCACTTGGTGTTCCTGTTAAATATAGGTCATGCACAGAGCGCTGTGTCGCTTCAGTTCTGGTTTCTTTTAGTCCATAGTTGAGATAGAGCTTTCCATTCATATTCTGCAAAGCTCAACTTTTAATGACTCTAGAGCTGGAAACAGAGAGTCTTCACATTTTGGGTCTATATTCTTGCAGAATATTTTTATGGATTCTGAGTCCTTCTATAATGACCAGGTTAACAGCTTGGACTCTGTTCCCTCCCTGTGGATTCTTCTTTAAGATCTTCTCCTGGGAATGAATATGAGACAAGATCACCCAAAGAACACTGAAAAGTTTCTTGAATTTTCATCCCCAAATAGACGAGGGTGATAAAGTTTCATTTTTTATCACCAATGTCCCAGTTCTACAGAAAAAAAGTAGTTTCAACACATCCATTGAGCTCTAAATACCAAGATCAGGAATCTTTTATAGGGACACACATAGACAGAATCCATTTATATCCTTTCTTCATGTAAGGGAGTGCCAACTGACACTGGGTTTATTATATACTTATGGGAATCTAGGTAAGTATGTGTTTTTGCTTTTTATTCTATCAAGGATCATCTGCTCCAAGATTAGTAGATAAAAGAATTCCAATTAATAAATTAAAAGTAATGTTTAACATATGTTTGATCCAGTAGTTGTTATAAATAGCTCTACAATTATTGATTGTCAAATGCCTTTTCAGTAAATAATAAGTGTTTGTATGCAGAAAGAGTGGTATTCTTACCCTTGTACAATAAGAATAATGCTCAGGCACATAATATAAGCTGAATATATGTTTGCTGATAAATTAATGAGCAATGTATAGATGTCAAAGTGTTCTATAACATCAGCTATGCATCAAAATATGAAGAAAAGGTAGTAGGTAGAAGAAATAGAATGCACAAAATATTGAGAGTCTCTGTAGCATACTGTTGAATGAGATGGGAAAAAGAGGAAATGTAGAGAGGTAAGAGGATAATGAAGATACTTATAAACATTTTCATGAAGCTGGACTTTATTCTAAATTCAGTGGAAAAATAGAACAAAAAGCAGAGAAGTTTATTTATAAACATCACTATGGCTTCAACATGGAGGATGAATTGGAAATAACAAACTTTGATCTGCTTTAATAATCTAGGCAAGCAATCATAGAAACTTGTGAAGGACAGAGGGGCCTGGCGTGATGCAGTTCATGAGGATGAAAAGAGTCAGATACTATTCAGTCACTGAACAGCAACAACAAAAAAAACAAAATCATACAACCCTAACTCAGAAGTTAAAGTGTCTGCCTGCAAAGAGACCAGGGTTCGATCCCTGGGTTGGGAAGATCCCCTGGAGAAGGAAATGGCAACCTACTCCAGTATTCTTGCCTGGAGAATCTCATGGATGGAGGAGCCTGGTGGGCTACAGTCCATGGGGTCGCAAAGAGTCGGACATGACTGAGTGACTTCACTTCACTTCACAGAGTAGGGAAAAGAGTAAGCATATATTTAGAGAATGTAACTAACACAATTCTACAATTGATTATAGGCAGGGAAGAAGGGAAAGATGAGACAAAGTTAAAGTTGAAATTTTTCACTGAACAACAGGAAAGAACATGGTACCATTTAGTAGTGACAAGAGAAAGAATGTTGGAGGAGTGTTGCAGTGGAGGGAGAAGACTGAATTGAGTTTCAGGCATTAATTCTGGGTGCACAAACAGTTGGCTCTGTGTCTCTCAAGCTAAGGAAGGAGATCTAATGGACATGAAAATTTGGTGACTTTTAATATATGGCACAGGAATGGAAAAAATATTGCACACTGAATTTCTATCCTGAAATAGTGTGGCATTTTTCTAGAGTACTGATTTGAAAAAACTTTGGGGTGAAATTCTTTCATAGTGGTAAAAACGTGTTTCCTGATTAGTGAGGACTTGTATGCATACAGACAGGAGTGGGAATTGAAAAATATTTGCAGCATTCATTTTTCCTAATTGGATAGTATTTGATGCAGTGGGATATATGGAATTATGTATATATAAAATGAAAGTGAAAAAGAATTAAGGCAGAATTCCAAAGTCCCCTAATATTTTAGAAGCTTAAAAATACTGGTTTCTGATGGGCTAGAAATGGATTAGGAAAGAGTCGTTTGCTATCAATTCATCTATCATTGCTATAAGCAGAGTAGAATTACAGGAGGCAAATACCAAACTGCTATGAAAATGTTTTGATCTTTCTTATCTTCATTGCTCCCTTTTCATGCCAACAAAATTACAACATATTAACCCTTGGAAGTCTTAAAGAATCCCTAACTAAATCTGCATCAATTCTGTATAACCTTCTACTCTGATTGTCATCAATGTCCTGCTGCAGTGGTTCTGTAACCAGGTGTCCTTTCAGATGTCATTTCCCATGCCTGAGTCTCAGCCTTTCTCCTTTGCCTAAGAGCTGACTTGTTAGCCTCCTTGATATTCTATTTCTCCCTCCCAGGCCCTTGTTATCTTTGCTGGAACGGTCTTGCCAGCATTGTGAGTAAGCCACATTGACTACCACATTTTCCTGTTATGAGACCATTGGCTTACCTGCCTTCTCAGTGATAGCGGTCGTTTGGTGGTGGTTTATTCATTAAGTAGTGTCTGACTATTTTGTGATCCCCTGGACTGTAGCCCACCAGGTTCTTCTGTCTATGGCATTTCCCAGGCAAGAATACTGGGAAATGAGTTGCCATTTTCTTCTCCAGGGGATCTTCCCAGCCTTGGGATGGAACCCATGTCTCCTGCATTGCAGGGAGATTCTTTTACTTATGAGCCACCAGAGAAGTCCTTCTTGGACCTTTTCAATAATAAACTAATTTAGAGTATATTTATTATCCCTGTATTGCAGGCTCTCTGTCACTTTTTTCAGTTCTCTGGGTATACCAGCCCTCTTCAGTAAATGAGTGAGAGAGAGAAAGGTAATCCAGTAATCATAATATTTCTATAAAGTGTGATATGAGAAAACAGAGCAAGAGTAATGCTACTTGTTTCCTGAGAACAATAAATGTTTCCCAGAGCAGGATTCACTTGGGTTGCATTTTATACTTTGGGATTATTTTTAGCTTATTCTCTGATTCTATTGATAAAACAATTAGAATACAATTTGGCTATATTCAACTGGAAACTCAACAGTACTTTAAACAAAGAAATGTTACGTTTCTCACAAATGAAAAGAATTTGAAACAGTGAGTCTACAACTGATATGGTGGCTCCACAGTCAGTAAGGCCCAGGAATCCTTTTCTGTTATTCTCAGTGCTTGACTTTCATAATTAGAGTTCACTTTGGAGCACAGTATGGCTGCTAAAGAACCTACTGTCATGCTTGTAGTTAAAGCAACAGAAAATGAAAAGGATAAATGGGAATAATGGGTACAATATAGAATATAGGAGAGGGTTCAGTGGATGGGGAGAGGAGAACATAGAAGATGCAAGAAAGAAGACAAAAAGAAGGAAGTGAGTGAAAGAGTAAGGTAGTAGCCACATCAGTAATGACATGATTTTAGAAGGAGCTATATATATATGAAGCAAAATATTCCCTTTGGACTAAAAAAAAATACACAATGTACTATATAAAACTGAAGTATGAGTTTTTCATTGATTGGAAGGGCAATGATTATATCAGCAATGCTATTTTCAAAAGCTGTGTTCTTCCAAATTTATTTCCCCCAATTGGAAACAGCCCAGGAAATCTTCTTTCACTTAAAAGGAATTGGACTGTATTTTGTTTCTGGATTGAAGAAACTGTTTGAAAACTTGGACTGTGTATTTATGGGTTGCTTTGCCAACCTGTAGTAGCAATATCTTTTGAGACACTCAGCGGGGTTGACTTTGTCAAGTGTAACAAAGAATATTTCAAACATTCGGGCCTGGCAAATTCCGCAGTATGGTTTGCCAGGTGCTGTTCTATCAATTTTTACCACCCATTTTTTTAGGAGACATTTAATCCATACTTATTTCTTACTGCTTTACTTTTTAACTCATCAAAATGTTATATTTCAAAAGCTCTTTGATATGTATGATACCTTTGGGCTTTTTCCTGCCTTTCAAAACAGAAAGTTATGTTAGCCAAGGGGAGAGGGGAGGAGAAAACCCTTGAATTTTGAAAAAGGTGTAGATTCTGGTTGCAAAAGCCTTGAAGTTTGAATCAGTGTTGAGCATGATTGGAACTATTATCATGGAAATAATGAAACTGATAGTGAGTGGATTTTTTCATATAATCATGGATGCAATGTCTGAAGATATCATGGATTATCTAACTCCATCCTCCACTGAAGGGTTGAATTCCTCCAGCATGTCATTTCATAGTGTGAATACCTCTGATAACAAGAAATTTTGCCTGCCAAGATCAGCATATCTTTTTTTCTCAAAAAATCAAGAGGGATAAACTTGAATTCTTTACCACTGTAACATTTTTTTCATCTCTCTAACTGATGAAATCATCCCCCTCTCACTTTGTGTTCCCAGAATTCCTCTCTCTCATGACCTATTCCAATAATTCTCTCTCTTTACTATAACTTCTACCCTTTTGTTTTAATAAACTTTCCTGCACCCTTTGTAGCTTCAGTTGTGTCTAACTTTGTGACCCGTAGCCTTCCAGTCCTTGCAGGGCCCCGGGAAATTCCATGTTTTACTACTGCTACATACTGCTGCTGCTAAGTCACTCCAGTCGTGTCCGACTCTGTGCGACCCCATAGACGGCAGCCCACTAGGCTCCCCCGTCCCTGGGATTCTCCAGGCAAGAACACTGGAGTGGGTTGCCATTTCCTTCTCCAATGCATGAAAGTGAAAAGTGAAAGTAAAGTCGCTCAGTTGTGTCCGACGCTTAGCGACGCCATGGACTGCAGCCCACCAGGCTCCTCCATCCGTGGGATTTTCCAGACAAGAGTACTGGAGTGGGGTGCCATTGCCTGCTCCGTGAAACCCTTTAAAAGTTTGAAGACTGCTATGTTGTGTCCCTGATTCTCATGGTCTCAAAGTATAAAGTACCAAATTTGTTAAACCACTCATATAGCAAGGTTTTATGTCTATCCAAAACTAAGGAAATCCTCCCTATGTACCAATGTTTGTTAATATGACTCATGAACTTTATCATCCAGAATTAAATAAGATAATCTAAATGTGCTAACCACATTTGTGCCAATCAACTCATAGAGTTGAGCAAATGCAAACTTTATCCTGGACATTGTATTTCTATTTATGCAATCTAATTTTTTTCCAAATACCTCTATTATCAACACACACATAGTACATATATAAGAAAAGGGACATGAACATTTTATATAGCATATGGCGTTAGAGACCACTTCTAGGATATTATGTAGACCTAAAGTGGATATTCAGTAATTAGAAATTGATAGTGAATGATGAAGCATATATGAGTATATGTATATATATATTTATAGTATACATATATATGCATACATAGATACATATATATATATATCTTGTATACATCTACATATATATGTATATATAAATATATATATGTATGTGTGTGTGTGTGTATATATATATATATGTATATATATATATATATATCTTGAGTCTGCAGGCTCAGATTCACAGTAAGTACTGTCTTGAATTTACTACAGTGTTATAACGGTTCACTACTTAGTCTAACAATATTTGAAACAAATCAGCCGAGATGTTTTAGAAATTTACAGTTGCTAAGTGAAATTACAGAGATCTATGGTGATTATCAGGGCTTGCCAGGTCGTGCTAGCGGTAAAAGAACCTGCCTGCCAATGCAGGAGATATAGCAGATCTGGGTTCAATTCCTGGATTAGGAAGATTCCCCTGGAGGAGGGCATGGCAATCCACTCGAGTATTCTTGCCTGGAGAATCCTATGGAGAGAAGAGCCTGGAGGGCTACAATCCATAGGATCATACAGAGTTGGACATGACTGAAGCGACTTAGCAGGCATGCACGCATGAATGATGATTATCAGGCTGGATCTACTTATCAGATTTTATAGATGCTGCATGGACTTCTCAAACATTTAGATGAACTTTCTCTATCTCAGTGTATATTGATGAAATTCTAACATTACAAAGATTTAAAAAGAAGACTATCCTTGATTATGATCCAATTATATCTATTGCTGAAGTCATTTTTGACATCCCAGATTGTATATGGGAAGCCTTCTTGAACATCCTCGGTTGAAATATTTCTCTTTCTCCCATATATCTCCATAATGCTATTTGCTATTTGCATTATTGTGTAAGGCAAGCATGGTGCAGTGGCAGGAACATCATCTTACAGTGAAAATAACAGAATTTTGCATCCAACTATCAGCATTAATAGTTAAGTAACTATGTACAGGAGAAGGCAATGGCACCCCACTCCAATACTCTTGCCTGGAAAATCCCACGGACGAGCCTGGTAGGTTGCAGTCCATGGGGTCGCTAAGAGTAGGACACGACTGAGCAACTTTACTTTCACTTCTCACTTTCATGCATTGGAGAAGGAAATGGCAACCCACTCCAGTGTTCTTGCCTGGAGAATCCCAGGGACAGGGGAGCCTGGTGGGCTGCCGTCTATGGGGTCACACACAGTCGGACACGACTGAAGCGACTTAGCAGTAGCAGCAACTATGTACAAGCTACTTTAGTGCTTTATTGTCTCAGTTTCCTATAAAAAGGTAACAGTAATTACCTTTCAAGAACATGTGTGTGTGTGTGTGTGTGTATGTGTAAGTGTACATAAGGGGAGGAAATAATAAAGAAAAATGTCAACACTAACTTTTCAAATGTCTGATGACAGCTTTATTTTTTATTATAATATCTGGCCCATAGTTAATTTTTCATAAATAGTTATATTTTATCTTTTTATTCCCAATGAATAGTTTATGCAGATTTATTTAGTAAGCCTCACTCTTTCTGTAGCAAACTGTAGAGGTAGTTAAGCAAAGCAAATATATCTTTGTAGCTATTTGTTAATGGTTCTGAAAAGAAAGAAGCACAATTCTGATTACGGGTCTCCTCTTTAAAACAAAGCAAACAAAAATAGGCTTATGAATACATTTTCATGTCCAGCACTTACTTCCCATAAAACCCCAGTAACTCCCAAGACTTTGGGGAAATTAAATTAGGATACCTCTAGTAAGTGGGTGATGTGATTAAGAATCACCACTCAGATTTACCACAAATATTATCTGTAATTGTAAATCTCTAGATCCATTTGCATTAAAACATTTATGATCAAAATATTTAATCTACTAGCATTTTTGGAAATTTTTGGAAGCTCTAGTATATATGATAAGAAAAATATTGACATATAACAGAGAGGAAAAATTGTCACCTTTTAGATGGAAAAATTATCTTTCAAAAAGCTGAATAAACTATTGAAAAACCATACTGTGGTGGATCAATGCAGAAAATATATAAAAATAATTGCATTTATAGTAATTAAGAATAACTGATTCAGAAATATATTAAAATTATATTTGCAAGTGTGTACACACACACACAGAAAAAAGTTAACAAAAAATCAATTTGAAGTTATATAAGAAAATACTATACTTGCCTGAAGGATAAAAAATTGTCCTAAATAAATTTACAATAAAAATTGTAAAGATATCAGTCTCACAAATGAAGTTATAAGCACAGTGAAATTTCAAAACAAATTAAAGGATCATTTTGGAAGATGATTATAAAATTCATATGGTAGGATTAGTGGGTAAAGATAGTTTGGAAAAAAGAACTTTTTAGTACTGTACTTTAAGCAGTATTATAAACTTAAAAGGTTCACATATATATATATGATATGGAAAAACCCTCTGAAAGATTTGGCATAAGTACAGCTGGGACAAGAAAAGTATGGATTGGGATACTTATTTCCTAATAACTTCATGGGGACTTCAGCCTAACATTACCCTGGAAAGTAGAAAAAAGAGAAAACATTTAAGATTTGGGGCCAAATTTAGGCTGGGGGAGAGTAGATAAAACCTGAAACAATATTTAAACCAAATAATTGAATTTTAAACATGTCAATGACTAGCATATTTAAGTTTTGCTAGGAAAAAAAATAGCATTTCTGTATAAAATAGATACTCTAAAATGAAACAGAACATTTTGCTTATCCAAAGATGTGAGTAGAAAATTTATAGAAAAACAAACAAAAAACTTTGCCCACTGTCATTTATATAAGTTCAGTTTATGCCTCTTACATGTATACATGAAATTCTTTATAGAAAGCATACAATGTTCGCAAAACATGTAACAAATGTTATATGAAAGATAATTCTAGGAATTCAAATTTAAAAAACAAACAAAATTAGAAATTTTAGACTCATACACAGATAGGTGAGGAAATACCTACTATATCCTCAAAATAGTATCAAAAGGAGATAAATAAGCACTTGACAAGCTTTTGCAAAACTGTTCACAGAGTTTTCATGTTTGGGTAAATGAATTAGAGGAGTGGATAAAGGAAGTGTTTCTCTGATGCATGTGCTTATTTATTGAGCTATCAGGGAGAGCTGATCTCAAAGGATTCACTTAATAGTTGAAATTATTGCAGAAGAGAAAGCTTACATAATCCATTATGAGGCAGAATTTTTATTGAACAACCTAATTCAAAGTCTTTTTTTTTTTTTTTTTTTAAACAGCTTAATGAAGAGTTGCATCATGAATCATGGACTGGTCAGGGGTTTTCAAGGATTTAAGGATGAAGTAAGCAAATAACTGGCAGAATATATCCTTACAGTTCTATGAGAGTGCAAACAACTCCAACATTATTATGTACAGTGTTACTGAGTCCAAAATCACACTGCTTGGAGCATGATAGGCCAATAAATCCTATTGTTGGGGCAAGGAACAGAGACTCTATTCAGAAAGCTAGCCAACTGAGAAGATGGTGGACTTGTGTCCAAGAACCATTGTGCCTGGGTTTGGATGCTAGTTTATTTTATAGAACAGAGGAAGGTAAAGAAGTAAAGTTAAAAAAAAAAATGTGATAAGCTTTTGTAAATATATTCTAATTTCAGTTAGACTCCAGAAGGGATGTGTTGATATCTTTTTTACTACAGTGAATTCCATAGACTGTATAGTCCACGGGGTCGCAAAGAGTCAGACAGGACTGAGAGACTTTCACTTTCACTTTTCCTACAGCCATTCACAGGTGAACCCTGTCAGGATGCTTCCTGTGAGCTTAAACAAAGGTATTTTAACTTCACATTCAGACATGGAAGGTAAGGTTTCTGGAGGTAGGCCACTATACATGGCTATGAGAAACATCCCTTTAGTGATTAACTTGTAGCAAAAAAAAAAAAAAAAGGCAATAGAACACAAAGATTAAAGTAAAAGAAGTAGATTCAATATGGAGTCAGATTTGTTCTTTTCTATTATACGTGCACACCTTGGAGATATTGTGGGCTCTGCTTCAGACTACCTCAGTAAAGTGGATATCACAATAAAGCAAGATACATGAGTTTATTTGATTTTCCAACTGCATATAAAAGTTTTATATATACTATATTATAGTAAATTGAGTATGCAATATCATATGTCTTTTAAAAAACAATGCATATACCTCAAAATTGGAACTTACATCACCATACATAAAACAGATATCCAATGCGAATCTGTTATATGACTCAGGGAACTCAAACAGGGGCTCTGCAAAAACCTAGAAGGGTGGGGAGGGAAGGGAGATAGGAGGGAGGTTGAATAGGGAGGGGACATATGTATAGCTGTGACTGATTCATATTGATGTTTGGCAGAAACCAACACAACACTGTAAAGCAATTATCCTTCAGTGAAAAAAATAAGTAAATTTAAAATTTAAACAAAACACATTATTGAGACTTCCCTGGTGGTCCAGTGGCTGAGACTCTGCACTCCCAGTGCAGGGGACCAGGAGTCAGGGAATTAGATCCCTAATCAGGGAGCTAGGTTCCACATTCCACAACTAAAAGATCTTCCATGACTCAACTAAAGATTCTGCATGATACAAGGAAGATCTAAGATCCCCTGTGTGCAACTAAGACCAGGCATAAAGAAAGAAAGACATTTCACACACTCTTTAATGCTAAAAAAATACTAGCCATCATTTGACAATGCAGGACTGCCACAGACCTTCAACTTGTTAAAAAAAAAAAAAAAAAGCAGTATCTTTGAAGCACAATTTTTTAAAAAGTGAAGTATGAGATATGCCTATATTACAATAAAATATAGAAGCATTGACAAATATCATCACTGCTCTCTTAGAGAGAATCGCCCTTCTTATTAACCTTTTCTTCCTTCAGATATCTTTTTTCCCCCCATAGTGCCCTTTGTCTATAGTTTTGCTTTCTGTAATCAACATTGGTCTGAAAAGATTAAATGAAAAATTCCAGAAGTAAACATTTCATAACTTTTAATTTGCCCTCTCTTCTGAGTAGGGAGATAAACCGTCATGCCATCCTATTCCCTGAAGATCCAGATGTGTCATCGATCTGCCCAACCCATAGGCACTACCCTCCTGTAGCCAGCACTTGTGTTCCAATAACCCTTATTTTACTTAATAATGAACACAAAGTGCAAGAGTGGTAATGCTCACAACTTGAATATATCAAAGAGAAGACTCAAAATGTTATCTTTTAGTGAAAAAGGGATAAAGAAAAAAATAATTGTATATTGAAGTTGCTAAGATGTAGAGTAAGAATGAATAACCGATCAAAAATTGTGAAGAAGGAAGGACTTCTCTGACAGTCCAATGGTGAAGACTTTGTCTTCCACTGCAGTGGGTACAGTCTCTGGTCATGAAACTCAGATTTTACATGCCTCACAGCCAAGCAAAACAAAACAAAGCATAAAACAGAAGCAATATTTCAACAGATTCAACAAAGAGTTTAAAAATGGTCCACATCAAAAAATATTTTAAAAAATTGTGAAGGAGAAATAAATATGAATAGTTTTGCTATCACACCTCAGGTTGCAAAAATTATGGCCCCAGTTACCCCAGTTCATGACGCATACTTAGTAAAGATGAAAAAGTCTTTAAGTTTTGTACAATAAGCTATTTCGAGGTGGAGAAAGAGACCACATTCATGTAATTTTTATTACAGTGTGTTGTTATAATTGCTCTAATTATTCTTTTTGTTCACTTTCCTGCGCCTCATTTATAAATTAAACTTTATCATAATGATGTAGGTATGGGAAAAAAACATAGTAAATACATAGCTTGTACTACATATGGTTTCAGCTATCCACCAAGTGTCTTGGAACTTATTTTCAATAGCTAAGGGGGAGGACTTCTGTAATTTAATTTTCCCTGTTATTACCATTACCTTCTCCACTTTTTTTCCTCATGGACAATCATTCTATTAACTAAACTATATATATTTTGTTGGTAAATTCTTTTATGAAATATTTATTATTGCTCCATAAACATGAATGCATTTTATATTATATTATAGATCTCAGTCTGTTACTTATATTGCTAGGCACTCATGTTCCTTGTGAATATCTCGTCTGCTACATCTAACTGCATGTGGTCCTCCATCACATTCTACTCCCCAGTCACTCCCCAGGCTATGGATACTCCCTGACCTTCTATTACCTTGTACAATAATGTTGTGGTGAAAAACTACTTTCATATTCTCTTTAGCAATGTGTGAAAATTACTTTGAAATACATATCTTGGAAGAAAACTACTAGCTCATAAAGTGTCCAACTAATTGACAAATTTCTGCCACAATGCTGTTTGGAACAATTGCATTTGTGCACATGTCTACTCTAATATTACCTCATCCTTGCTTCACTTGTTTCCAAAATGGCTAGAAGTGGGGTTCTTCACCACTGGGGGAGTCTGGGATCCCAGCTCCATGCCCATCACTGGTTGGAGGTGTCCCAGACATAATCCCATCCCCATTCAGGGCTTGACACCCAAGACTCCCAGACCCAAGGCCGAGAGTGACCTGTTCCAAAGAGAAGGCCAAGCCACTCTCTCTGTTCCCCAAGTCCAAGACTAGGGCAAGAGGCCATTAAGTTGCTATTGGCTATGCCACAGATTTCTATTCAATTGGGGAAAAAAAAAAAAAAAGTTGTTTAGCTTGGAGCCTAGGCTGCCATGGGTCTTTCTTTGAGCAGCAATGCAGCACCTCTGCTCTCTCAATTAAACTTGAAATCACTGAGGAAAAACTAAACAAACAAAAAGAAAAGAAAAGAAATCCCCAAACACCGATACCTATAACACATGCAATGTGTGATGAGTTTGAGCATTTCTTCATATGCTTAATGTTTCCTCTTCCCCTGCTATATGTCGCATCCTACAGTCACTTTCTTTTCCATGGGGAAGGTCTTGATATCTGTCTCCTGTACAATGTCATAAACCTCCGTTCACAGTTCATCAGGCACTCTATCTCTCAGATCTAGGCCCTTAACTCTATTTCTCACTTCCACTGTATAATCATAAGGGATTTGATTGAGGTCATACTTGAATGGTCTAGTGGTTTCCCTGCTTTCTTCAATTTAAGTCTGAATTTGGCAGTAAGGAGTTCATGATCTAAGCCACAGCTCCTGGTCTTGTTTTTGTTGACTGTATAGAGCTTCACCATCTTTGGCTGCCAAGAATATAATCAATCTGATTTCGGTGTTGACCATCTGGTGATGTCCATGTATAGAGTCTTCTCTTGTGTTGTTGGAAGAGGGTGTTTGCTATTACCAGTGCATTTTCTTGGCAAAACTTTATTAGTCTTTACCCTGCTTCATAATGCATTCCAAGGCCAAATTTGCCTGTTACTCCAGGTGTTTCTTGACTTCCTACTTTTGCATTCCAGTCCCCTGTAATGAAGACGACCTCTTTTTTGGGTGTTAGTTCTAAAAGATCTTGTAGGTCTTCATAGAACCATTCAACTTCAGCTTCCTCAGCATTACTGGTTGGGGCATAGACTTGGATAACTGTGATATTGAATGGTTTGCCTTGGAGACGAAAAGAGACAATTCTGTCGTTTTTGAGACTGCATCCAAGTACTGCATTTGGGACTCTTTTGTTGACCATAATGGCTACTCCATTTCTTCTGAGAGATTACTGCCCACAGTAGTAGATATAATGGTCATCTGAGTTAAATTCACCCATTCCAGTCCATTTTAGTTCGCTGATTCATAGAATGTCGACGTTCACTCTCTTGCCATCTCGTGTTTGACTACTTCCAATTTGCCTTGATTCATGGACCTGACATTCAAGGTTCCTATGCAATATTGCTCTTTACAGCATCAGTGACTGCAGCCATGGAATTAAAAGATGCTTACTCCTTGGAAGAAGTTATTACCAACTTCCCATATATGTCTTTAATTCACTTGGAGTTCATTTGTAAATGGTCATTATTAGTTATCTAAATTTATTTATCTCAATATGATGAGGCACAGAAACAAACTTTCAGTTCAGTTCAGTTGCTCAGTCGTGTCCAACTCTTTGAGAACCTATGAACCGCAGCACGCCAGGCCTCCCTGTCGATCACCATCACCCGAAGTTCACTCAAATTCACATCCATCAAGTCAGTGATGCTATCCTGCCATCTCATTCTCTGTTGACCCCTTTTCCTCCGGCCTCCAAACTCTCCCAGCATCAGAGTCTTTTCCAATGAGTCAACTCTTCTCATGAAGTGGCCAAAGTACTGGAGTTTCAGCCTTAGCCTCATTCCTTCCAAAGAACATCCAGGGCTGATCTCTTTTAGGGTGATAGGTTGGATCTCCTTGCAGTCCAAGAGACTCTCAAGAGTCTTCTCCAGCACCACAGTTCAAAAGCATCAATTCTTCAGTGCTCAGCTTTCTTCATAGTCCAAATCTCGCATCCATACATGACCACTTGAAAAGGCATAGCCTTGACTAGACGGACCTTTGTTGGCAAATTAATGTCTCTGCTTTTCAATATGTTATCAAGGTTGGTCATAACTTTTCTTACAAGGAGAAAGCATCTTTTAATTTCATGGCTGTGGTCATCATCTGCAGTGACTTTGGAGCTCCCCAAAAATAAAGTCTGACACTGTTTCCACTGTTTCCCCATCTTTTCCCCATGAAGTGATGGGACCGGATGCCATGATCTTGGTTTATCTGAATGTTGAGCTTTAAGCCAGCTTTTTCACTCTCCTCTTTCACTTTCATCAAGAGTCTTTTATTTCCTCTTCACTTTCTACCATAAGGGTAGGGTCATCTGCATATCTGAGGTTATTGATATTTCTCCCGGCAATCTTGAATCCAGCTTGTGCTTCTTCCAGCCCAGAATTTCTCATAATGTACTCTGAATATAAGTTAAATAAGCAGAGTGACAGTATACAGCCTTGACATACTCCTTTTCCTATTTGAAACCAGTCTGTTGTTCCATGTCCAGTTCTAACTGTTGCTTCCTGACCTGCATACAGGTTTCTCAAGACGCAGGTCGGGTGATCCACTAGTCCCATCTCTTTCAGAATTTTCCACAGTTTATTGTAATCCACACAGTCAAAGGCTTTGGCCTAGTCCATAAAGCAGAAATAGATGTTTTTCTGGAACTCTCTTGCTTTTTCCATGATCCAGCAGATGTGGGCAATTTGATCTCTTGTTCCTCTGCCTTTTCTAAAACCAGCTTGAACATCAGGAAGTTCACGGTTCATGTATTGTTGAAGCCTGGCTTGGAGAATTTTGAGCATTTTACTAACATGTGAGATGAATGCAATTGTGCAGTAGTTTGAGCATTCTTTGGCATTGCCTTTCTTTGGGATTGGAATGAAAACTGACCTTTTCCAGTCCTGTGGCCACTGCTGAGTTTTCCAAATTTGCTGGCATATTGAGTGCAGCACTTTCACAGCATCATCTCAGGTTTTGAAACAGCTCAACTGGAATTCCATCCCCTCCACTAGCTTTGTTCATAGTGATGCTTTCTAAGGCCCACTTCACTTCACATTCCAGGATGTCTGCCTCTACGTGAGTGATCATACTATCATGATTATCTTGGTCGTGAAGATCTTTTTTGTACAGTTCTTCTGTGCATTCTTGCCACCTCTTCTTAATATCTTCTGCTTCTGTTAGGTCCATATCATTTCTGTCCTTTATCGAGCCCATCTTTGCATGAAATGTTCCCTTGGTACAAAAAGGTCTGATGCTGTAAAGAGCAATATTGCATAGGAACCTGGAATGTCAGGTCCATGAATCAAGG
Organism: Capra hircus; assembly: GCF_001704415.2. Lineage (NCBI taxonomy): Eukaryota > Metazoa > Chordata > Mammalia > Artiodactyla > Bovidae > Capra > Capra hircus. The sequence continues at coordinate 15,207,643 of NC_030831.1, read as the reverse complement.
CAAATTGGAAGTGGTCAAACAGCAGATGGCAAGAGTGAACGTCGACATTCTAGGAATCAGTGAACTAAAATGGACTGGAATAGGTGAAACTCAGATGACCATTATATCTACTGCTGTGGGCAGGAATCCCTTAGAAGAAGTGGAGTAGTCATCATGGTCAACAAAAGAGTCCAAAATGCAGTACTTGCATGCAATCTCAAAAACGACAGAATGATCTCTGTTCATTTCCAAGGCAAACCACATTCAGTATCACAGTAATCCACGTCTATGCCCCAACCAGTAATGCTAAAGAAACTGAGGTTGAATGGTTCTATGAAGACCTACAAGACCTTTTAGAACTAACACCCCAAAAAGATATACTTTTCATTATAGTGGACTGGAATGCAAAAGTAGGAAGTCAAGAAACACCTGGAGTAACAGGCAAATTTGGCCTTGGAATGCGGATGAAGCAGGGCAAGGACTAATAGAGTTTTGCCAAGAAAATGCACTGGTCATAGCAAAGAAAACAGTAGCAAACTTGAAAAAAAAAAAAAAAAAAGGAGGGGGCCTAAATCAATAAAATTGAAGATGTAAAAAGAGAAGTTACAACCAATATCACAGAAATACAAAGAATCATAAGAAACTGCTATGAACAACAGTATGTCAATAAAATATTTTAGTTTTAAATTAAAAAACTTAGGCTTATAGAAAAGTTACAAATATAGTACAGAGGATTTTCAGATTTTCTCTAATTTTAAGATTTTAATTATCATAGTATATTTCTCAAAATTAAAAACCAGTGTTTCATAACTATTGTTTAGACTTCAACTTTTATTCAAGTATCAACAGATTTCCATTAATATTATTCTCCTGTTTCAGGATTCTATAGGATGCAACATTTATTCAGTTACTTTGTCTACTTGGTATCCTCTGGTTGGTGATAGTTTGTCATTCATGCCTTCTTTTTCATGATTTTGAGAAGTATTGATCAGATATTTTGTAGAATTTTTCCTATTTCGGATTTGTCTGATTTATTTTCTCATGAGTGGGTGGGTTATTATATATGGGTGTATATAATAACTACAGATTGTCATTAACTTTGTGATATTAACTTTGATCACTTGGATAAGGTTATGTTGCCAGGTTTTTCCACTGTAAAGTCGCATCTTCCCTTTCCTATCTCTCTTGTTTGTATTCTATTCTATGTAAGGAAAACACTAATCTCATCCTACAGTCAGAGGGGTGGGGGAGGTGAGGAAATTATCAAGATTCACCATCTGGAGGGACAGTGCCTACATATATCATTTGGAATTCTTTTGTAAGAAAAATTAATCCCTTCTTTTCATTCACTTATTTATTCATTCCTTTAATTACTGGCCACATGAATATTTATTTGATGCTTTATGTGATATAGAAAATTGATTTTTTTTTTGTGGTTGCTCTAGCTCAAACTGAGCTGTGGCCTTCAGGAACTCTTTCAGGTTGGTTCTTGGATCCTTTCCACATGCATTATTCTTTTATTTAGTTTTATTACTTCTTTACTTTCTGGTCCTAGTTCAGAACTAATTGTTCCTATTTCATCTTGTATTTTTCTTTGCCTAAATTTTAAAATAAGCATTTTCCCAAATGTTTCTCCTTCCTTTAATTATAGGATAGCATTTCAAAATCAACATCTCAGGCCTGAGAATACATGTTACTACTGAGACATGCTAAAGATCTTCAAAAGCTTATTCTATAATTTTTGAGCTAATCATATGACTTTTCAATATTTTATTCTTCTCTTAAGGCAAATTATGCTGAAAGATTTTCTTTATTGGATTATCTTTTTATTCCTTGTATAAACCAAGCTTAATTATGAAATATAATTTTAATATACTGTTGAGTTCTCTTATTTAGTATAATTTTTATTTTCTTCATAGATAATAAAACTGTATCCTACTTTGTTTCATTGACTTTATCTACTTACTGTGGAATCTAAATTATATTAGTCTCACAGATAGGCTGAGCAAATTTTACTCTATCTTCAGGAGGAAGAAATATAATAAAATCTGTCTAATATGTAAATATATATCATACACATATGATATTATCTGTTACTTATAATTTAGTAGTAATCAATTGTGCCTGAATTCTGGAGGAAGGCAAAATTTTGGTTTAAATATAAATATGAATTTATTTTATGGTCTATGCTGATAAAATTGGAATACAGTCAGTCTTACAGAATATTAAAAACAATTGTCTGTCAACTGTTTGCTTTTCACTAATTTTCTTAAGATGGGTATTTTACATAATTTTGAGTTTATAATTTTTTTTCAGATTTCAAATGCAAAGTCTGCAAATTTTATAACTGTTCTTTTTATTTTTCATCTCATGTTTGTATTTTCTTTTACTTGCACTGTCTTCCTTCCTTTTCAGTCTTATGAGAGTTTTTCTTATCTTGAAAAATTTTTCAAAAACCAGAATTTTATTTTGTTAGTTTTGTTTCTGTTATTCTTTACCTTGTTAATTTATCCCTCTCCTTCTTTGTTATTTTCTTTCTCCTTATTTTTTATTCTGTGGGCTCACATTATTGTTTTCCTTAATTTTTTTGACTTGAGTGTCAGTTTTTCTTTCTTTTTTTTGCATTTTCTTGTTATTATGCTTTTCCGACTAAGTAAATCTTATTCTTCACTTCACAAATAAATCATTACCATTTATTTTTATATATTTCTTAATTCTTATTTTAATTTATTTTAAATATGAGTTATTTAATTATATGTTATTTAGTTTCCTCAATATATGAGATATTTTTATCTGTGTTTATTTTATTTTATTGAATTGTGATTAAAATACATAATAATAGTGATATTGATGATTTGAACTATTGAAGCTTTCTTTATAGCCTATTATCTAGACTTTTGGTAATTAATACATGAGTATTTGAGATGCGTCAAAGTACTCTCATTCGTGAAAATACATGTTACATATATATGTGTGTGTTTATATATGTGTATATATACATACATTGGCTTCCCTGATAGCTCAGTTGGTAAAGAATCCACCTGCATTGCAAGAGACCCCGATTCAATTCCTGGTTCAGGAAGATCCCCTGGAGAAGGGATAGTTTACCCACTCCAGTATTCTTGGGCTTCATTTATGGCTCAGTTGGTAAAAAATCCACCTGCAATGCGGGAGACCTGGGTTCAATACTTGGGTTGGAAAGATCCCCTGGAGAAGGAAAAGTCTACCCACTCCAGTATTCTGGCCTGGGTAATTCCAGAAATGGGGTCGCAAAGAGTTGGACACAATTGAGAGACTTTCACTTTCACTGTATATATACAGATCAAGTTTATTGATAACATTTATATTCAGAACATTAATTTCAATGCTCTCATTCTAAAATATTATATCTGGTTTCCCAGATGATGCTAGGGGTAAAAATACATCTGCCAATGCGGGAGACTTAAGAGACATGTAGTCCTGTCGTGTTGGGAAGATCCTTTGGAGGAGGGCATGGCAACTCACTCCAGTATTCTTGCTTGGAGAATCCCATGAACACAGGAACCTGGCAAGCTACAGCCCATAGGGTTGCAAAGAGTCAGACCTGACTGGAATGATGTAGCACACACACACACACACACACACACACACACACACACACACTTATTCTCTATTAGATCACTGAGTTGGTCCATCCTCCACCATATTCACTATGCATTGTGTACAATTCACACCTAAATTCATCATTTCCAGAACCCTCACTTTCTGTTCTAATGCATTTCAATTACATTTTAGGTATATGCTCAGTTTCACAGGATTTCGTTTATTGTACTTTTGGTATATTATTTTTTTCATGTGTGATTTCTATATAGCTTTATTCTTTGGATTTTTTAACATTTTTTTTCCTGCAAATGCTACAAGTTTTTAAGAAAGTCCATGAAAAAGAATCTCACTTTTTATATGTTTGACAGTGTTTTTTTAATCTTACATTTTGTTTATATTTTGATAAGTGTAATTTTATTGGTTCATGAAGTGGTTCATTGAGAACTTGAAACCATGGCTAGATTGACCTTTAGTATTTTTTATCAATGATGAAATATATTTAATCAAGTCCTAGTACAATATATGAAAGTGATTGTTTGCAGCTAACTGAAAAATGACTCCCAAAGATATCCACAAGGGAATCCACAGAACCTATGAATAGGTTGTCCTTCATTGTAAAGAGACTTTGCCATGATTCTAAAAAGTTTTATTTGCGAAGTTGAAGCTAGTGATTTGAGGGTTTCTTCTCCTCTAAATGGCAACCTATTCCAGAGTTCTTGCCTAGAGAATTCTATGAGCAGAGGAGCCTGGTGGCTTACAGTCCACTAGTCACAAAGAGTCAGACAGGACTGAGAGATTATCACTATCACTTTCTTTTGTAAAATAGTTACTTATTTTAAATTTCCCTCTAAATACTTCCTTAATTGTACACCACAAATTGTGAAATGTTGAGGTTTTTTTCTATTTATCAGTTTAAGGAACTAATTTTAAGTAAATTCTAACTAGCATTTTAGAAGTAACTAAATTCTGATTTCATTTTTTACTTTATTCTTTAATCTTGGATTGTTTATAAATGTGTTATTTAGTTTAAAATGATTTGTATTTCTCCATTTTCTTTCTGTTATTCATATCTAACTGACTGGCGTTGTAGTACAAAAATTCACTTTGCATGACTTAAATCTTTTTAGATTATAATTCACTTTGCATGACTTAAATCTTTTTAGATTATTCAGAATTGTTTATGGCAAAGAATATGAACTTTTTTAGTAAACATTACCTCAGCATTTGAGACTTATGCTGTTTTGAAGTGAAGTAGTTTATAAATGTCAATTAGGTCAAACTGATTAATAACATTAATCAAATTATTTATATTCTTGATTGTTCTGGCTACTTGTACATTTTAGTTTTTCAGTTCTTTTTCTTTTCCTTTTTTATTGAGGTGTAGTTCATTGACTTCATTATATTAGTTTCAGATGGACAATATAATGATTCAAAATTTTTATAGATTATACTTCATTCATGGTTATTATTAAATACTGGCTCTATCCCCTGTGCTGTATTTTATGCCCTTCTCTTTTATTTTATACATAGTATTTTGACCTGTATATTGCTCTTGCCCACTAGTAACCACTAATTTCTTTATATTTTGCATTGTTTCTATTGTTGTCTTCAAATACACCACTTTTTTCTGATTATCTAATCTGTTGAAAATCCTATCTATTGTATTTTTATCTCAGAAACATATTTTTCATCTCTTAGTATTTGATTTGTGTCTCTTTATATTTCCTGGACTCTACTTAACCTGTTCAAATTTCTCTCTATCTTCTTGAACATATAGATTACACTTATAATAACCATTCTAGGTTATTTTCTATCAGTTTTGTCAACTGTTTAATATATGACTCAGTTTTGATGGATTACACTTTCCCTCCTTTTGGATTTTATTTCCCAGTTTGCATGCCCAATAATTTTTTATTCCATTCCAACATAAGTGAATTTTACCTTGTCAATTGAAGGATATTTTTCCAGTTTATACATAGTTTTGTATCAGTTCAGTCACTCAATTGTGTCTGATGCTTTGCGACCCATGATCGCAGCACGCGAGGCCTCCCTGTCCATCACCAACTCCCGGAGTTCACTCAAACTCGCGTTCATCAAGTCCGTGATGCCATTCAGCCATCTCATCCTTGGTCGTCCTCTTCTTCTCCTGCCCCCAACCCATCCCAGCATCAAAGTATTTTTCAATGAGTGAACTCTTCGCATGAGGTGGACAAAGTACTGGAGTTTCAGCTTTAGCATCATTCCTTCCAAAGAAATCCCAGGGCTGATCTCCTTCAGAATGGACTGGTTGGATCTCCTTGCAGTCCAAGGGGCTCTCAAGAGTCTTCTCCAACACCACAGTTCAAAAGCATCAATTCTCTGGAGCTCTGCCTTCTTCACAGTGCAACTCTTACATCCATACATGACCACTTGAAAAGGCATAGCCTTGACTAGATGGACCCTAGTTGGCAAAGTAATGTCTCTGCTTTTGAATATGCTATCTAGGTTGGTCACAACTTTTCTTCCAAGGAGTAAGCGTCTTTTAATTTCATGGCTATAGTCACCATCTGCAGTGATTTTGGAGCTCCCAAAAAATAAAGTCTGACACTGTTTCCACTGTTTCTCCATCTATTTCCCATGGAGTGATGGGACTGGGTGCCATGATATTCATTTTCTGAGTGTTGAGCTTTAAGCCAACTTTTTCACTCTTCTCTTTCACTTTCATCAAGAGGCTTTTTAGTTCCTCTTCACTTTCTGCCATAAGGGTAGTGTCATCTGCATATCTGAGGTTATTGATATTTATCCCAGCAGTCTTGAATACAGCTTGTGTTTCTTCCAGTCCAGCGTTTCTCATGATGTACTCTGCAGATAAGTTAAATAAGCAGGGTGACAATATACAGCCTTGATGTACTTCTTTTCCTATTTGAAACCAGTCGGTTGTTCCATGTCCAGTTCTAACTGTTGATCCTGGCCTGCATACAGATTCCTCAAGAGGCAGGTCAGGGGGTCTGCTATTCCCATCTCTTTCAGAATTTTCCACAGTTTATTGTGATCCACACAGTCAAAGGCTTTGGCAAAGTCAATAAAGCAGAAATAGATGGTTTTCTGGAATTCTCTTGCCTTTTCCATGATCCAGCGAATGTTGGCAATTTGATCTCTTGTTCCTCTGCCTTTTTGAAAACCAGCTTGAACATCAGGAAGTTCACAGTTCATGTATTGCTGAAGCCTTACTTGGAGAATTTTCAGCATTACTTTACTAGCGTGTGAGATGAGTGCAATTGTGCAGTAGCTGAGCATTCTTTGGCATTGCTTTTCTTTGGGTTTGGAATGAAAACTGACTTTTCCAGTCCTGTGGCCACTGCTGAGTTTTCCAAATTTACTGGCATATTGAGTACAGCACTTTCACAGCATCATCTTTCAGGATTTGAAATAGCTCTACTGGAATTCCATCACCTCCACTAGCTTTGTTTGTAGTGATGCTATCTAAGGCCCACTTGAATTCACATTCCAGGATGTCTGGCTCTAGATGAGTGATCACACCATCGTCATTGTCCGGGTCATGAAGATCCTTTTTTTACAGTTTTTCTGTGTATTCTTGCCACCTCTTCTTAATATCTTCTGCTTCTGTTAGGTCCACACCATTTCTGTCCTTTATCAAGCCCATCTTTGCATGAAATGTTCCCTTGGTATCTCTAATTTTCTTGAAGAGATCTCTAGTCTTTCCCATTCTGTTCTTTTCCTCTCTTTCTTCGCATTGATTGCTAAAGAAGGCTTTCTTATATCTTCTTGCTATTCTTTGGAACTCTGCATTCAGATGCTTATATCTTTCCTTTTCTCCTTGGCTTTTAGCTTCTCTTCTTTTCACAGATATTTGTAAGGCTTCCCCAAACAGCCATTTTGCTTTTTTGCATTTCTTTTCCATAGGGATTGGTGTTGATCCCTGTCTCCTGTACAATGTCACAAACTTCATTTCATAGTTCACCAGGCACTCTACCTATCAGATCTAGTCCCTTAAATCTGTTTCTCACTTCCACTGTATAATCATAAGGGATTTGTTTTAGGTCATAACTGAATGGTCTAGCAGTTTCCCCTACTTTCTTCAATTTAAGTTGGTATTTGGTAATAAGGAGTTCATGGTCTGAGTCACAGTCAGTTCCTTATCTTGTTTTTCTTGACTGTATAGAGCTTCTCCATCTTTTGCTGCATAGAATATAACCAGTCTGATTTCAGTGTTGACCATCTGGTGATGTCCATGTGTAGAGTCTTCTCTTGTGTTGTTGGAAGAGGGTGTTTGCTATTACCAGTGCATTCTCTTGGCAAAACGCTATTAGTCTTTGTCCTACTTCATTCCACATTCCAAGGCCAAATTTGCCTGTTGCTCCAGGTGTTTCTTGACTTCCTACTTTTGCATTCCAGTCCCCTATAATGAAAAGGACATCTTTTGGGGGGTTAGTTCTAAAAGGTCTTGTAGGTCTTCATAGAACCGTTCAACCTCAGCTTCTTCAGCATTCCTGGTTGGGGCATAGACTTGGATAACTGTGATATTGAATGGTTTGCCTTGGAGATGAAGAGAGATCATTCTGTCATTTTTGAGATTGCATCCAAGTACTGCATTTTGGACTCTTTTGTTGACCATGATGGCTACTCCATTTCTTCTGAGGGATTCCTGCCCGCAGCAGTAGATATACTGGTCATCTGAGTTAAATTCACCATTCCAGTCCATTTTAGTTCACTGATTCCTAGAATGTCAAGGTTCACCCTTGCCATCTCCTCTTTGACCACTTCCAATTTGCCTTGATTCATGGACCTGACATTCCAGGTTCTTATGCAATATTGCTCTTTACAGCTTCTATCACCAGTCACATCCACAACTGGGTATTGTTTTTGCTTTGGCTCCATCCCTTCATTCTTTCTGGAGTTATTTCTCCACTGATCTCCAGCAGCATATTGGGCACCTACTGACCTGGGGAGCACCTCTTTCAGTATCCTATCATATTGCCTTTTCATACTGTTCATGGGGTTCTCAAGGCAAGAATACTGAAGCGGTTCGCCATTCCCTTCTCCAGTGGACCACATTCTGTCAGACCTCTCCACAATGACCTGCCTGTCTTGGGTTGCCCCACAGGCATGGCTTAGTTTCATTGAGTTAGAAAAGGCTGTGGTCCTAGGGTGATTAGATTGACTAGATTTCTGCGAGTATGGTTTCAGTTTGTCTGCCCTCTGATGCCCTCTTTCAAGACCTACATCTTACTTGGGTTTCTCTTACCTTGGGCATGGGGATATCTCTTCACGGCTGCTCCAGCAAAGCACAGCTGCTGCTCCTTACCTTGGATTAGGGGTATCTCTTCCCACCGCCCTTCCTGACGTTCAACGTGGGATGGCTCCTCTAGGCCCTCCTGCGCCCAGGCAGCCACCACTCCTTTGATGTGGGGTTGGTCCTTCCTGCCGCCGCCCCTGGCCTCAGGTGCCACCCCTGGCCTTGGACTTGGGGTGGGTCCTCCCAGCCACCGCCCCTGGCTTCGGATGCGGGGTGGCTTCTCTTGGCCATTCCTGCACCGTCGCAGCCTGGCACTCTAGGCCGCTGCCCCTGACATCGGACATGGGATAGCTCTCGCCTGCACTTGGTGCCCCGGCCGCCACCACCGCCTGTGCTTAGTGATTGGATGAATTGTTTTATCATTTTTGATCAGACCTTTTAAGCTTTGTTGGGTAGTGCTCGAGCTGCATTTGGTTTAGGCTAAAATTTCCCCCACTTTTTGGCAAGAACTTCTCAGTGCTCCAAGAAGTTCCATGAATTACAAGATTTACCTCTCTGACTAAAGAGAACAGAAATTATGCCTAACCATATGTGTGCTTTGATTATTGTTTCCTTTAATCTTACTGGCCTTTCTTATTTTTCCTGGCTCTGCATAATTTCTTCACATACATATTCTGACCATTACTCTGTCTATTACTCATGGTAAATTCCTTTAAGATGTCCAGAATTGTCTCCTATGCCATTTTATCATCTCTGGAAATGTGCTTTTTATACTCTGGACACACTGACCTCTCCGAATTCCCAGGCCTGTCTCCTAAGCTCTGAGAGACAACTAGCCATTGTCTGGGTTTCTCCTGCGTGCACTATGATCTAGAAATGTTTGTCAGGCAGTAAGCTGGAATAATCACAGGGTTCAACTTTTTTTTCCTGCCCTCATCTCTCAAATATCTCAGTCCTTTTAATTGAAGTCTAATATCTTGGAAACTAACTTTCTTTTTCTTCTTCTTTCATTTTCTGTTATGTTATATGGAAATTTGAATCTAGTCCCTTTTGCTCCATGAAGTACAGTTGATTTACAGCACTGTGTTAGTTTCAGATGCACAGCAAAGTCATTCTTTTTCTAAACGATAAATACATGAGCAAAGAAAATCATATGTATATGCATTCATTGTTGTCAGTCGTGTCTGACTCTTTGTGACCTCATGGATTGCTGCATAAAAAACTGCCCTGTCCTTCACCATATCTAAGAGTTTACTCAAACTTGTGTCAATTGAGTCAATGATGCCATGCAACCTTCTCATCCTCTGTCATCTCCTTCCCTTCTCCTCTTGCCTTTAGTCTTTCCCAGCATTAGTATTTTTTCCAGTGAGTCTGCTCTTCACAACATGTGGCCAAAGTATTGGGACTTCACCTTCAGCATCAGTCCTCCCAATGAATATTCAGGGTTCATTTACCTTAGGATTGATTGGTTTGATCTCTGTGCTGTCGAATAAACTCTCAAGAGTCTTCTCCAGCAGTTTGAAAGCATCAAATCTTCAGCTCTCAGTCTCCTCTATGGTCCCACCTCTCACATCTATACATGACTATTGATAAAACCACAGCTTTGACTAGATGAACCTGTGTTGGCAAACTGATGGCTCTGGTTTTTAATACACTAAGTTCATCATAGCTTTTCTTCCCAGGATCAAGCGTCTTTTAATCTGAAGGCTACAGCCACCAACTGCAGTGACTTTGAAGTCCAAGAAAAGAAAGTCTATCACTGTTTTCATTGTTTCCTCATCTGTTTGCCATGAAGTGGTGGGGCTGGATGCCATGATCTTAATATCTTGAATGTTGAACTTTAAACCATCTTTTTACTTTCCTCTTTCACCTTCATCAAAAGGCTCTTTAGTTCCTCTTTGCTTTCTGCCATTAGGGTGGTGTCTTCTGCATGTCTGAGGTTGTTCATATTTCTCCAGGCAACATTGATTTCAGCTTGTGTTTCATCCAGCCCAGCACTTTGCATGATGTACTCTTCACATAAGGTAAATAAGCAGGGTGACAATATACATCTTTGATGTACTCCTTTCCCAGTTATCAACCAGTCCATTGTCCCATGTCAGGAAATATATGTATAACATATTTATATTCTTTTTTAAACTTTTTCTTTTTATGTTATTACAAAATATTGAGCATAATTCCATGTGCAATATAGTAGAACCTAATTCAGTTCAGTTCAGTTGCTCAGTCGTCTCCAGCTTTTTGCGACCCCATGAATCACAGCATGCCAGGCCTCCCTGTCCATCACCAGCTCCCAGAGTTCACTCAGACTCACGTCCGTCGAGTCAGTGATGCCATCCAGCCATCTCATCCTGTGTTGTCTGCTTCTCCTGCTGCCCCCAATCCCTCCCAGCATCAGAGTCTTTTCCAATGAGTCAACTCTTCGCATGAGGTGGCCAAATTAGTTATGTATTTTATATATAGTAGTGTGCATGTGTTAATCACAAACTCTTCTTTCCCCTTCGGTAACCGTAAGTTTGCTTTCTATTCATGTGGGTCTATTTCTGTTTTGTCAATAAGTTTATTGTATCTTTTTTTAAATCCACATATAAGAGATATTATATATTTTTTTTCCAAGTTACTAGGAAAAGGAGTACATCAAGGCTGTATATTGCCACTCTGCTTATTTAATTTATATGCAGAGCACATCATGAGAAACTCTGGGCTGGAAGAAGCACAAGCTGAAATCAAGGTTGCTGGGAGAAATATCAATAACCTCAGATATGCAGATGACTTTGGACACCTCATGCGAAGAGTTGACTCGTTGGAAAAGACTCTGATGCTGGGAGAGATTGGGGGCAGGAGGAAAAGGGGACGACCCAGGATGAGATGGGTGGATGGCATCACGGACTCGATGGACGTGAGTCTGAGTGAACTCCGGGAGATGGTGATGGACAGGAAGGCCTGGCGTGCTGCTTTTCATGGGATCGCAAAGAGTCAGAGACGACTGAGCAACTGAACTGAACTGAACTGAACTGAACTGATGCAGATGACACCACCCTTATGGTAGAAAGTGAAGAAAAACTAAAAAGCCTCTTGATGAAAGTGAAAGAGGAGAGTTAAAAAGTTGGCTTAAATCTCAACATTCAGAAAACTAAGGTCATGGAATTCGGTCCCATCAATTCATGGCAAATAGATGGGGAAACAATGGAAACAATGGCAGACTTTATTTTTTGGGGCTTCAAAATCACTGTAGATGGTGACTGTAGCCATGACATTAAAAGACGATTACTCTTTGGAAGTAAAGTTATGACCAACCTAGACAGCATATTAAAAAGTAGAGACATTACTTTGCCAACAAAAGTCCGTCTAGTCAAGGCTAGTTTTTCCAATAGTCATACATGGATGTGAGTCATGTAAGTTCTGGTGGCTCAGAGGTTTAAACGTCTGCCTGAAATGCGGGAGACCCAGGTTTGATCCCTGGGTTGGGAAGATTCCCTGGAGAAGGAAAATGGCAACCCACTCCAGTACTCTTGCCTGGAGAATCCCATGGAAGGAGGAGCCTGGTAGGCTACAGTCCATGGGGTCGCAAAGAGTCGGACAGGACTAAGTGACTTCAGTTTCACTTTCACTTTTGTATGGATATGAGAGTTGAACTATAAAGATAGCTGAGAGCCGAAGAATTGATGCTTTTCAACTGTGGTATCAGAGAAGATTCTTGAGAGTCCCTTGGACTGCAAGGAGATCCAGCCAGTCCATCCTAAGGGAGATTAGTCCTGGGTGTTCATTGGAAGGACTGATGTTGAAGCTGAAATTCCAGTACTTTGGCCACCTGATGCGAAGGACTGACTCATTTGAAAAGATCCTGATGCTGGGAAATATTGAGGGCAAGAGGAGAAGGGAACGACAGAGGATGAAATGGTTGGATGGCAAATCATCTACACAATGGACATGTGTTTGGGTGGACTCTGGGAGTTGATGATGGACACGACTGTGCAACTAAACTGAACTGAACTGAAATAAAAAGCTCTGACTTCAATGTTGATAGAAAAGCATTTTAATTACTGATGTGTCAAATCCAAGTAACAATTTTGTGGGAGATCATGAAGGATGTCATACATATCATGTCACCTACCAACATAATTATCATGCAAACCAAGGTGATATCTCATTACTCTTACCTGACTAATTGAGACAAGGATGAGGATGTTATAGTTAATTAGCTTTAAGTTATCTTTTATCCATACAATTCAACAATAATAACATAACCTTAAGTTGATTGTAAAGTTTCCTTCCCTTTAACTTATTTGGTCACTAGAGAATGCAGATTCAATCTATTATGGCCAGTTAGGAACCTCCTCACTACATTATTGACAATTAATTGAATTGACTGACCACATTGTGTTTTTTGTTGTCAGTTTCTCATATTTAAGGAACAATAAACTTTTCTTGATATTTTTATTTCTTTGGTTTCTTCTTAATTGTGTATTTCTTCCATAGATTGTAGTGTGGATTTCAGGCTTACTGTAAAATGATTTTATAATTATATTTTATTCTTTGCTGTCTAGAAATATAAAACTCTTGAGACATTAATGTTCTTGACTGTAGATAGGAGTTCACTCCTTACAACAGGACAGAACACAGTCATCACTCTCAGCATTGGCCCATGGCAAGTACTACAGGCAGCTGAATCAGTGAATTCTTTCAGGCAGAGGGCAAGGCAGGCTTGTGTGGAAGAGGCAAATTATCAATATTTTACTCTTACTGACTATGCTTCCTAGTAATAAGGGCAAAATAATTATCTCAGATGTGAGACATCTCCCATTTTAGTGCTTAATGTGTTATCCTATCTGTCCTATCCTTAATGGACACTCTAGCAAGGAAGAGAGTTGATAGGAACCAACGATGACATGAATGAATACAAATGCCCCACTAGAAGTACAGTGAAGAGAAGGGAATAGATTTTGGAAGTTTTTCTTATTTTTCTCACTTTTATTTATTACTCTTATTTTTGAAGAGCATAGTTATAAAGAGTAAGTTCCAAAACAAGATAATTAACAGTATAAAACTGGACATCTAAGTCCTGTTATGGCCCATGAATTGCTGGATAAGAGAGGATAAAAAGAGAAAGGGAGGCAGAGTCTTCACTATTGTTTCCCTCCACCTAATTTTTGTTAGTGTTTCTAAAAGTTTAAAGAACTCAAATTCTTTTGGCTTTCCTTGGTTAAGCTTGTCCATCCTCTCATTTCTGAAAGTCCTTGGTATCCACTTCATAACACACAGAAAAGCAGAGTTGCTTTCACTGTTACTTAATTAATGTCTTATTTTAAAAACTTTCAAAGTACTTTAAAATACAGTGATTTGTTTAGTTTATTATAGATGTAATTATGCACTTCCCTTTCCACCACTGCAAATAGTAAGTCTTCAGTGACAAAACGCTGATTTAGATAAAGATGAATCTTTATTTTATTAAATTTTAATAATTTCATTTATTCTATATTTATATAATTCCAATATTCCTAGATAAAAATACATTGAGTAAAGAAAACAGCTATTATTTAAATTTCCTACTAATATTTTACTTTTTATAACCATCAACCATTCTTTAATATCTTTAACTATATACCACTGATAAAGACTGGAGTTAAAATTATAGGGAAATGTTATATCTTTCTTTTGTGGAGATGCTGAGGAAAACTGCTGGTGCTACATTTCACCTTTTGAAGACTCTCTGAAGAGCATTGCTTGTCCACATTCATCCCTCTTCTAACTTCTTGAGCTTTTGGATTAAAATGGTGATATTTTTACTACTTACTGAATAACACACTCTTTTCAATGTACTTCTAATTTTTTCTCATGTGGCTGTATTTCTCCCCAGAAAGAATGCAGACTCTTAGCAGTGAGTAGTTAGTGGGCATGATAGTCTTTCTCATCAAATTAATTCAAGTAGAGCCAACATTGAGAGGTGGATTAATTAATTAATGTGAGTTAAAATTTAGAGAAGAAATAATATCTTATGAAGGCATTCAGTTCAGTTCAGTTCAGTCGCTCAGTCGTGTCCAACTCTTTGCGACCCCATGAATCGCAGCACACCAGGCCTCCATGTCCATCACCATCTCACGGAGTTTACTCTTATATGAGTTTTAAAAAGGAAATTAATCCTATTTATCTTTAGAATATCTGACTTTAAACAGTGACCTAGTATGAAGGTCCCGTCTGGCATTTTACCTGACTCGACTAGTGCCCAAACTCAGCTCAACCATTTATTCTGGCAACAGATAGCATGGAGTTTATAAGACCCACAGAAACCTGGAAACCTAATTAAACCTGAGGAACCATCCTCCAATGATGAGAAAAAGAAAGAAGCATTTTCAGGGAGTTAGAACGGTTACAAATAGCAGAAGTGCAGGATGCTGATAGGAAAGCAGTAGCTTTAAAAAAGGAGGCAGTTTTCATGTGGAGCACTCTCTGTAGGTCTAGGGTCTGTGGATCTATACCATGTAGGCTTCAAAGTGAGAAAAAATGCATGCCTAGAAATTTACAAGACATTTAGAGACTTGTGAGAAAAACTATGTATGTCTTAGATACAATATAAAAACTGTTTAAATATATTTTTTGCCACTATTGTTCTGTCTTGGTACCTGTTTGAAAGGTGACTCTGGGACCCAGTTTCCCTGTTGAGCAAGAGAGTTTCCCCCACACCAGTAGTTCTCCACATACTATCAGATGGTCCTACAAGTCAGCTCAATTCTGACACTATCTACCCAGAGACAGCATCAGATCCCACAGGTTAAAGATTCAGTCCTGTAAGACTGCTTTCCTTGGACTACAAGGAGATCAGACCAATCAGTTCTAAGGAAATCAGCCCTGAATTATCATTAGAAGGACTGATGCTGAAGCTGAAACTCCAATACTTTGGCCACTTGATGCAAAGAGCCAACTCACTGGAAAAAACCCTGATGCTGGGAAAAATTGTAGGCAAAAGTAGAAGGGTGAGGTAGAGGATGAGACAGTTAGATAGCATTACCATCTCAATGGACTTGAAATTGAGCAAACTCCAGGAAATAGTGGAGGACAGAGGAGCCTGGCATGCTACAGTCAACGGGGTCGCAAAGAGTCAGGCATGACTGAACAACAACATTTCTTAGCAGCTACATGACCACTACTTTTATGCTTGCTTCTGAACATCCTATGTTTCAAAGAAAGAGACTGTACTGTATACAGTACTGTACAGTAAAGTACACAAAAGCACAAACACTTATAGAAGTTGCATGCATATGACAATGTAAGTCAGATATGTGAATTAACTAACTCATGTGATTGGACATGTGAATGCATTTTTGCATCCTTGAAAATGTGTGACTTGAATGTTCATATGTAGAAGACTCACTGTACTTATGGTATGCTCTCAGGAAAAAAAAAAAGTGCTCCCTTTCTAGAATCAAAAAAAATAAAAAATAAAAACCAAAAAACAAAGTTTATTGGGATAATGTTAAGCTTGAGCATTAAATAGAAATATGAAATTATTGTACGGTCTATGCTGATAAAATTGGAATACATTCAACACTACAGAGTATTAAAAACAATTGTCTGTTGACTGTTTGCAGAATGGTTACTATAGCTGAACTACTAATTAAGCTCATAGTGGCACATCATAAGGAATAGATGATGCTTTTGGCCTTAGGGATACTTTGTTTCATATGGTAGTTGGACATTAAAGTGATTTTTCTTAAATAAAAGAAATATAATACTGAAAATAAAGTTAAAAATTCTTTTATTACCTTCTCTTTAGGGATAATCACTACCATAAATTTGCTGTGGACTCTTCCATCTGTTTTTTACACTTTAATATATGAATACATACATAAACATTATCTTGCATTGCTCACTGTGTTTTAAAATTATATAATTTGTCATACTATTTACATGCTGAATTTTCTTAATGCTTAGAAATCCATTCTATCTATCTTATGTATATATTTACTATTTAGTTTAAAGCCTGTCATGTGGATTTTGGGCTTCTGGCCCAGGTTGCAGAAACAGAAGAAGATTCACTATAACACAGGGGAAAAGAGTCAAACTAACTTCAAATCCATGCACTATTTTGAACCAATTAGAAACTCAAATTTGGAGAGCAAACAACTGTCCCCAAAATCTAGAGTTGGTAGCTGTGGGGACAGAATTGACACAAGCTTGTTCTTATCCTGGGGAGAAGCAATAGACACTGGAAAAGAGTCAAGTTATAAGAGTTGATAATTTGGTTAAAGGCAAGTGTGAGTTAACAAGACAGCATGAAAACATGAGAGCAACAGAATTTGGGGAATAACAGGCTCTTTATCCACAAATGCCACCAGATAGAAAGTTTGTAGCAATCTTAAAAAGTACCTATTGTGGTACAGAGGTACTTTGGGAATGGCAGTCATGCAGAAGTGGCAGGAAATTTTGTCTAGACTCTTCTTCCCTAACTCCATAATAGAACAAAGCCTTATATGGAGAGGGAAAAGACCACAAGCCTTACTATCATAAAGTCTTGATGAAAAGTCATTGTAGCTGGGAGAAAGGAGAAAAGAACAAGAGGGGAAAAACAGAAGAACAAGATTGTAAGCTGGTCCTATAGCTACAGATGAGGGATGGGCAGGAGAACTGAGACGGCTCAACCCCCAAGATTCAGGAACATGATGCATCTCTGTCAGAGGTTGAATCTGAATAACAGGGTATACACTCCCTCAGAGCCTCTACCACCAAGCTAACAATCTTCAAGACAATAAGTACTGCTAACAAAAGTAAAAAGGTAAGAGAAGTAGAAGAATGAACAAAGAGATCCACTCCAAGGCACAGAGCCAAAAGAAGACTTAAAATTAAAAACTGAACATACTTTATTCTTCCAAACCAATACTTGCACTAACCGAAGCCTATGACAGCACACATAGGTGAATGACAGCAACAACAAAAATGACAAATTTTAAACCCAGCTCAATTCCTATCTTAACTAACTCAAAGCCTCCATCAGAAGACTAGCAGAACTTATGCTTATTTCCAGGCTTACAACGCCTTTATATCAGTCTCTACTGATTTATATAATGTCTAAATTTCAAAAATATAATATTAACACAAGGTATAAGTGAAATGAAGTTGTTTGGTCATGTCCAACTCTTTGTGACCCCATGGGCTGTAGCCCACCAGGCTCCTTGGTCCACAGGATTTTCCAGGCATGAATACTGGAGTATGTCCCATTTTCAGAAACATACTCAGAAAAAGCAAAACAATCATAAAAACTGAACTCAGGTATGCCAAGATGTTGGAATTGCCAGACAAGAAATTTAAAGTAACTATGACCAATGTGTTAAAGATTTTCATGGAAATATAGGAGAATATGAAATCAAAGAGTTAGTTTCAGTAGAAAAGATAGAAACTATTGAAAAGAGACAGATGGAAGTGCTACAGTTAAAAAATCACAGTATCAGAGATGAAAAATGCTTTTCATGGGATCAGTAGACTCAACACAATGGAAGAGAGAATCAAAGAACTTGATCAATAGATCAATAAGAGATCTATTGACTTCTATCAGTTCAGTTCAGTCACTCAGTCATGTCCAACTCTTTGCGACCCCATGAATCGCAGAACGCCAGGCCTCCCTGTCCATCACCAAATCCCGGAGTTCACTCAAACTCACGTCCATCGAGTCAGTGATGCCATCCAGCCATCTCATCCTCTGTCATCCCCTTCTCCTCCTGCCCCCAATCCCTCCCAGCATCAGAGTGTTTTCCAAGGAGTCAACTCTTCGCATGAGGTGGCCAAAGTACTGGAGTTTCAGCTTTAGCATCATTCCTTCCAAAGAAATCCCAGGGCTGATCTCCTTCTGAATGGACTGGTTGGATCTCCTTGCAGTCCAAGGGACTCTCGAGAGTCTTCTCCAACACCACAGTTCAAAAGCATCAATTCTTTGGCGCTCAGCCTTCTTCACAGTCCAACTCTCACATCCATACATGACCACTGGGAAAAACATAGCCTTGAGTAGACAGACCTTAGTTGGCACAATAATGTCTCTGCTTTTGAATATGCTGTCTAGGTTGGTCATAACTTTTCTTCCAAGGAGGAAGTGTCTTTTGATTTTATGGCTGCAGTCACCATCTGCAGTGATTTTGGAGCCCCAAAAAATAAAGTCTGACACTGTTTGCACTGTTTCCCCATCTATTTCCCATGAAGTGATGGGACCGATGCCATGGTCTTTGTTTTCTGAATGTTGAGCTTTAGGCCAACTTTTTCACTCTCCACTTTCACTTTCATCCAGAGGCTTCTTAGTTCCTCTTCACTTTCTGCCATAAAGGTGGTGTCATCTGCATATCTGAGGTTATTTATATTTCTCCCGGCAATCTTGATTCCACCTTGTGCTTCTTCCAGCTCAGCGTTTCTCATGATGTACTCTGCATATAAATAAGCAGAGTAAAAATATACAGCCTTGACATACTCCTTTTCCTATTTGGAACCAGTCTGTTGTTCCATGTCCAGTTCTAACTGTTGCTTCCTGACCTCTATAGATCAATAGAAATTACCCTAACTGAAACGTAAAGTGATAAAAAGAGTGGAAACTATTTTAAAAAGAAAAAAGAGCATCTAAGAATTGTTGGACAATATCAGATACCCTTAATATATATGTGATTATATTCTCAGAATGAAAAGAGACCAAAAATATTTGAAGGTATAATGTCTGAGAATATTTCACATTTAACAATGGACACCAAACCACAAATGCTCAAAGAACACCAAGCAGAATAAAATAAATATCACCCCAGCCTCCAAAAAATCCTCCTGGCTAAAGACAAAAGACAAAGAGAGTATCTTAAAGACAATCAGAGGGAAGAAAAAGGAACATTTTAATCAGAGAACAAGACAGGACTAACAGCCAGATTCTTGTCAGAAACCCAGTAAGCTAGACGACAATGAAATAATGTTCTGTCATCAATTTATTTTCCCTCAGTTCCAAATTGATCCCCAATATCTTGATCTTTGAAAACTGTACTGGCCTTTTATAATTCCTTTGCTTGTAGGTATGATGCTAAACTTTATTCTCAAAAGGCATCAGAGAGACATTTTATAAGGAAATAATTTGGGGACTCCAGTGAGTTCCAAATAGGTTCTTGGAGTGCCCATGGCTTTTCCTGTGCTTACCTAGAATGTGGAAGGCTTCTCCTGCATATGCTTACTGATTTGAACAGTCATCAGTTCAGTTCCGTTCAGTTGCTCAGTCATGTCCAACTCTCTGTGACCCCACTATGAATTGTAGCATGCCAGGCCTCCCTGTCCATCACCAGCTCCCGGAGTTCACTCAAACTCACGTCCATCGAGTTGTTGTGCCATCCAGCCATCTCATCCTCTGTCATCCCCTTTTCCTCCTACCCTAATCCCTCCCAGCATCAGAGTCTTTTCCAATGAGTCAACTCTTTGCATGAGGTGGCCAAAGTACTGGAGTTTCAGCTTGAGCATTGTTCCTTCCAAAGAACACCCAGGACTGATCTGCTTTAGAATGCACTGGTCGGATCTCCTTTCAGTCCAAGAGACTCTCAACAGTCTTCTCCAACACCACAGTTCAAAAGCATCAAATATTTGGCGAGCAACATCAAGAAGCTTGGAGATTTCCCTGACAACTCTGTTGGAAGATTTAATAGCAAAATATCCTCAGTGAGCTATATTACTGTGAGCAACCTTTTCTGACACTCTAGAGGCCATATTCCTAGAAAGGTCCAAATAGTGGATTTTCATCACATTCTGCCAAAGCAGGACCATTTCTATTCTCTTACTTTCAATGAGCCAAAGTCATGACATCTCCAATAAATCTGGGTGTTAGTCCTAGGATGAAGGCACTTCCTTTCTTGTTCTATCTCAGCCTAGGGATAAGCACTACTTTCTATATTTGCTTTACAATTCTCTGAATTCTTCCTAACCAAACTTTTGTTTCTCTGATTCTCTGTTTTAATCTAACAATTCTTTATATCTAATTTTACCTGTTCAAATTGTTGTATTTTTGGTAGTGTTATTAACCCTGGTTGATATACTATAGCACATACTCAAGACCCTCCCCCATCCACGATAGCTTTCCTTACCCCTTCCATAGTTTTCCTCTTCTATATGTGGTTTTTTACTTCCAGGTCTTCAGAAGAGAGACAGAGGAACACAGAGACAAAAATAAATAGCTCAGAAGTGGATTATGCGACTTCTTCCCACACTTTAGGCACCAACCTAGATGCAAGTAAGCTAGTAGAGTATTACTATATTATTCCCAGGAAGAAAATATTGGCTTGATAAGTATGTAGCCAGCCTCTGCAACAAAATATTAAACTTCCTGTGTTATAAACTGAAGTATGTAATACTTCTCTCACCACCCACAAATCTTCCCCCCCCTTTTTTTTTTAAATCTCTTTCTCAGTATGTGTTACAATCATTTACTATTTATCAGTCAAAAACCCAATGGTCACTCATAATGCCTGGGTCTCTTAAATTTCAACTCTATCAGTGGATTCTGTTGCAAATCTAATTACCTTCCTCATGAGTCAGCCACATGAATCTCTGCCCTGGCTCCTGCAATGAACTCCTAATTTCTAGTTGCACTTTTTCTTTACAGTATATTCTCTTCAGAGGAGTCAGAGGCAGTTTCCAAAACCTAAAGATGTCATGTGATGATCCCAATCTCATCCTATCAGCAGTTCCCCATTACATTTGACTAAAATTAAAGTATTTTCCTTGGCCTATCAGTTTCTACAAAGTCTGATGCTGAGCTACATTCCTTAACCCTTCTTGCCTGTTTTTATTTCATTCTGATCACACAGTAACTCTTGCAGTTTCTGTCTCTTTTCTTGTTCCCTATCCCAGGAATGCTCATGTATTTGTTATTTTAATTGGCATATTTTGTACATTCAGATTCAAATGTAAACATCTCAGAAAATCCATCTTCATTATCAGTCGAAAATATCACCTATTTTGATTGTCCTACGTGTCATACAACAAATCACTACCAGACATCATTATATATTTTTTTCTATTTTATTAATATCTTAATCACTAAAACATGTTTCGTACAACAAAGGATTTTCTTTCTCATTTCTAAGAGTGCCTCTAAAGTTCTAGAAGTTGAAAAGCTTATTAATATTAGTTGAATGGATCTATGATGAGAATGTATCAGTCAGCCACACTTGGGTGGATGTGAGGTGAAAAAAGGAAGCAGAATTGACAAAAAGTTTTTTATATTTTTTGAATAAGGAAACAATGTATAGTACATTTGGGAAACTAATTTTCAGTGAAGAAAGAAAATAGAATGTGAAAATATTAATGATAAAAGATGAGAGGCATGAGACAGGGGTTAGATACAGAACTGCAGTGCTTGGATTTTGTTACAAGCAGAATAAAAAACACATTAGTTGTTTTACTTTAGTAGGGAAGCCAACTGATCAGATCTGTGGCTTAAGAGGATCTCGTCAGCTGTATTGTGAATACATTAGAGAGAAGAGATTGAAAGGAAATGATACCAGTGTTAACAGTCTAGTTTAGATGTGGATCTGGTTTGGATCAAGATGATGGTGGCTGGAATAAGGAACAGAAAGATCAAAGGATGCTTCAGAAATGAAATCAACAGAATATAGTTTTGGGGATTTTTTTTTTTTAATGTGAGAATAAGAAGCAAGTGTGGATCTTCAAATAAAGAAGGAGTTAATTCCAACTTCCCCCAGTTAACAAAAATGTCACTTTCTAGTTTTTACCTTCAATCACAGAGAAAAATGCCAATAGTTTATTTAAATTTTATAAAAACAAAATCTATATGATAATAAAAGTGGCTTTCTTAGTCATGAAAATGAACATCATCCCACTTGTTATTTTAATTGAATGGTTTTTTGTGTTCAGTAGGTCAAGGAACCACCCTTCCCAAAGACTCCTAAACATTCCCACAATTTGCTACCAAAGTGTTCTTGGGTAGAACAACATTCACAAACCCTTGAGGGAAAAAAAAAAGAATAGATAAACACCTGCCAGACACTGGGAGCTGTTCAAATATTATTATAACATGCAATATAATTATAACAATTCAATCTCCTGGAAAATGCAATAACCAATTTCCCTGCTTGGTACAAGGAAAGTGAATGTGAAGAGTCCAGGTCATACAACTTTATCTCTGGTATTCTGTCAAGCAATGAACTGCTACTATGTATAAGGAGGATATTTTAATGAAATTTTACAGTCATAATTCTTGTCTTATTTTCCCCTCAACACATCAGAATACCATTTCAAAAATAAGCCCAAGGAATTCCTTAATTTTATAAGTAGAAATAAATGGTTAGGTATGGGAAGGAGTGGTATTTTTGAAGCAATTCCAACATTTTGAAAATGGTAATTTGAAATTAAGCATAGTTTCAGACATAGAAAATAAATTTATGGTTACTGAAAGGAAAATGAAGGAAAAAGTTAGGAGTCAGGGATTATCACACACACAGTACTATATATAAAATAGATAATCAACAAGGACCTTTTGCAGAGTACAGGAAACTATGCTAAATATCTTGTAATAACCTATAATAGAAAAAGAATATATACACACACACACACACACATATATATGCATAACTGAATGACATTGCTGTACACCCGGCACTAACACAAAGTTATAAATCAACTACATATCAATAAAAAATGTTTAAAAAAGAAAAATTAAGCATGATTTCAATATCAAGATCTTTTTTCTTACACATCTTACAACTTCAAAACTGGTTATAAAATTTGCGGAGCCCAGTGTAAAGTGAAAATGTGGGGTCCCCTTTTCAGAAAGTATTAAGACTTCTGAAATGACAACAGTAGAACACTAAACAGAGTCAGAGGCCCTTTTGCGATTAAGGTCTTGCTCCTAAATTTGAAAAAAAAAGTTCTTCACTTTGATCTTTATTTGTAAATAATTTTGAGTTGAATTTTTCTTTTCATTTTAGATAGCTCATCCTGTAACTCTGCTTTTCCAGCCAGGCAAACTATGTTCCTGAAAATGCAACATGATCTAACATGGTTAACTGACAACCTGGGCATTTCTTTATATCACTGACTATAAAAACAAACTCTAATCATGATAGAGTCTTTTTTTTTTTTTTGACAAGACAAAAGATTTTATTTCAGTTTTCTGCAAAGAGTCATTCAGTCTCCTTTCTACCTATCTCCCCAGTCCCGACACAATTAGTAATAGAAGCTGCTGCTGCTGTTGCTGCTGCTGCTGCTGCATTGCTTCAGTCATGTTCGACTCTGTGCGACCCCATAGATGGCAGCCCACCAGGTTCCCCCGTCCCTGGGATTCTCCAGGCAAGAACATTATGAAATAGCATCACCCACTCAATGGACATGAGTTTGAAAAAATTCCAGGATAGTGAAAGCCTGGCATATTGCAGTCCATGGGGTTGCAAAGAATTGGACACAATTTAGCAACTGAACAACAACTAATGAGATGAGTCTCATCTCTTTAACAAGACTCTCAACTCTTTCATTTGCCATCTTAAGCTATCTATATCTGAAAAATTGCTGCTTATTCAACAATTTTAACAGACATGACCAGCCACTCCACCTAAAACATTTGTTGATTAAGAAAGACAGTTGTTAAAAGTTAGATCAGACACTGTTATACTGAATTTACTGACCAGTGCAATTAAAATGGCTGATCTAGTAATCCTTTGTTTTCTAAAGTTGGTGAGATCCTCAGCTGTTGCAATGGCTCTGCACCGAAAAGAGGAACAGGAGGAAGGAACTGTTTCCTCACCAGCCTTTCCGCAAGATTAAGTTCCTCCCTCTCTCATCCTGCAAGGCTGTTTCTAATTTCACAGGAGACCTTGAAGGCTCTGCTTTTTCTCTATCTCACAAACTAGAGATCCTCTTTACTCTCACTTTTTTTTTTTCTATTTTATTTATTGACACATCAAACCGCTACATCCAACCCTCATATTAGTTACTCCCACACCACCTCTTTCAGGTAACATACACACACACATATGCACACACTCATGCGTGCGTGCACACACACACACACACACACACACACACACACACACACACCTCTATACTAAATTCTCCAGTCTCACCAGAACGGAATATATGACAGATTGGAAGAACTCATGATAAAATTAAAATATGCATTCCATATAGCCACAAATGACAGTGGCCAGTGTTCCTTTTATTCAGCATGGGACAGAGTAGAGGAAGTCTGCTTATGCAATTATCCCCCACCTCCTTTCTTGTTGAAATGCCAAATGTCAGATTTGACCACTGTTATTTTCCTATAGCAAGGTTAATTTCCAATGTAATATTGCCTTTGAAGCCAGGCTTATTCAATGTGAGATGAAGTGGAGATGTGTTGATCACTTAATATCTCTGAATATCACTGATATTTTATTTTTAAAAACTGTTCAATTTTAAATTTTATTTTAAAATTATTCAGCTTTAAACATCTTACATTTTAAACAAAACTAGTAGCTTCTCTTATACAAATCTGGAGAAGGCAATGACACCACATTCCAGTACTCTTGCCTGGAAAATCCCGTGGACAGAGGAGCCTGGTAGGCTGCAATCCATACGGTCATTACCTGTCGGACATGACTGAGTGATTTCACTTTCACTTTTCACTTTTATGCATTGGAGAAGGAAATGGCAACCCACTTCAGTATTCACCCAGGGATGGGGAGCCTAGTGGGCTGCCGTCTATGGGGTCACAGACTCCGACACGACTGAAGTGATTTAGCAGCAGCAGCAGCATTATACAAATCTAACTTTGTTTTCTTTTCTGTCTTCTCTTTTTTAAAAATAAATTTTTGCTTACTTCATCATATCTCTGAACTGTTTTGTCTTTCAATCACACAAGTCAATCTCTATGGTCCAAAACAGAAAGTTCTTCTTTTTCAAACTACAAAATGTTCTAAAAATTCATTTGTAACCTATGTTTACTTGTAATCATACATTTAATAGTCATTCTAATCTATGTTTACTCCTCATTTTTTCAAAAGAGCATCCTTCTGACTTTCAGTTAAGTTCAGTTCAGTCGCTCAGTCGTGTCCCACTCTTTGCGACCCCATGAATCGCAGCACGCCAGGCCTCCCTGTCCATCACCAACTCCCGGAGTTCACTCAGACTCGCATCCATAGAGTCAGTGATGCCATCCAGCCATCTCATCCTCAGTCATCCCCTTCTCTTCCTTCCCCTAATCCCTCCCAGCATCAGAGTCTTTTCCAATGAGTCAATTCTTCGCATGAGGTGGCCAAAGTACTGGAGTTTCAGCTTTAGCATCATTCCTTCCAAAGTAATCCCAGGGTTGATCTCCTTCAGAATGGACTGGTTGGATCTCCCCGCAGTCCAGGGACTCTCCAACACCACAGTTCAAAAGCATCAATTCTTCGTCGCTCAGCCTTCTTCACAGTCCAACTCTCACATCCATTCATGACTACTGCAAAAACCATAGCCTTGAGTAGACGGACCTTAGTCGGCAAAGTAATGTCTCTGCTTTTGAACATACTATCTAAATCAATCATTAATTTATGAGTTATGATCCTTGGTGGACAGAAAGAAACTGAAAGTTGCTCAGTTCCTTTCAGTTCAGTTCAGTCGCTTAGTCGTGTCCAACCCTTTGAGACCCCACGAATCGTAGCACGCCAGGCCTTCCTGTCTATCACCAACTCCCAGAGTTTACCCAAACTCATGTCCATTGAGTCGGTGATGCCATCCAACCACCTCATCCTCTGTCATCTTCTCCTCCTACCCCCAATCTCTCCCAGCATCAGGGTCTTTTCCAATGAGTCAACTCTTCGCATGAGCTGGCCAAAGTTTTGGAGTTTCAGCTTCAGCATCATTCCTTCCAATGAACACCCAGGACTGATCTCCTTTAGAATGGACTGGTTGGATCTCCTTGCAGTCCAAGGGGCTCTCAAGAGTCTTCTCCAACACCACAGTTCAAAAGCATAAATTCTTCAGCACTCAGCTTTCTTCACAGTTCAACTCTCACATCCATACATGACCACTGGAAAAACCATAGCCTTGACTAGACGGACCTTTGTTGGCAAATAATGCCTCTGCTTTTGAATACGCTATCTAGGTTGGTCATAACTTTCCTTCCAAGGAGTAGGCGTCTTTTAATTTCATGGCTGCAATCACCATCTACAGTGATTTTGAAGTCATGTCTAATTCTTTGTGACCCCATGGACTATACAGTCCATGGAATTCTCCAGGCCAGAACACTGGAGTGGATAGCCTTTCCCTTCTCCAGGGGATCTTTCCAATTCAGGAATATAACCTAGTTTTCCCTTACTGCTTGCAATTCTTTATAAGCAAATCATTTAATTTTAACTTGTATCGTAGCTGCTTAAGTAGATTTGCTTGACTCAGTTACTGTGATTTTCTTTCACCTTTACTTTTGCAAAATATCTGTCAAATAAAATCCTTTGAAAATGCTAAACCACAAAGCAAATTGCATTATTATTTCTATAATCATGCATACATACACATACACCTTCAAAAAAAGAGAAAGATAGAGAATTAATTTAATCTCATGCTTGTTTCAGTTAAATCTGAGCATAAAATGTATCTTTTACATCTCAAGATCAAGATTATGGTCTTAGTTAGAAAGCATTTGTGTTCTGTAAAAAGGTCACAGATGAAGATGTTATCATACAATAAATGCTAATTTGTTTGGTAAGCTGAAAATGTATGCAATAAAATTTTGTTTCTAATGTGAGTGGAAAAATCAGAAAAGAAAGCAACAGCGGCTAGGTTTTTGCTAAAATGAGGATCTTAGTGCTGGATATCAGAGCTTACATAGCCAAAATCGGTTATAGTCATGAAAATGTCTCTTTGTCTTTTAGATATTAATATTATTAGCAAAGAATCATATTTTAACTTCACTTCAAAAATCATTGAATGCAATCTTATTTGAAGAGTACAAGTTTCTAGCAGTATTAAAAGTAGATTTGGGGGGCTCTCCGTGCACATAGTTATTTCCAAGGTAATTGTTCCAAAGTACGCTGTATCATCGTAGGAATGGATATTCCTTTAGACATGGATTTCCTTATTTTAGAAGTAAAAAGAAAAAATAAGTAATAAGATAAATATTAACAAATCATCTAAAAGAGATCATACCTTACAGGCAGTTACATGTTATGAGTGAAACACGGGACTGACCAAGGGAAAGAAGATATATACTTTTTGTCTCAGAATTTTTGTAGAGAGATAGGTATTGCCAAGTTGAAAGAAGAAAATGCGTTAACAGTGACTATGTTTTGCCTGACTTTACTGCAATTTTAAAGGGCTTCTGTAAGCCAAGAGAAGAGATGGTGTTAAGTGGAAAATATGAATCTGGGGAAAAAATTATTTGGGCCAATGAGAGATTTGCTGTTCCAGAAATACTTTTTAATCCTTCTGATATAGGCATTCAAGAAATGGAGATTCTGTCCTATTCAATTCAGAACAAAAGTAATGCTGTCTTATTTTTTAAAAAACATTGTTTGACAGGAGGAAAGTCTGGTCTTTTTTCCCAGGATTTGGTCAGAAGTTCGATGGTTCAATCCAACAGATTCTGATGTTTCTGTTGTGGTGCCTGACAACCGTATTATTTATGCCTAGGAAGGTGGAAAATTGGTATCAGGTAATGATGATTTTGAAGATACAGTGGTAATAAGAAAATATTATGAAGAAAATGGACATAGCATCTGTGAAGAGAAACTTTGTATTGAAGACCCGTTTCTTAAAGTACTGACTGATTGTGATAAAAGTTTAAGTGTTCTTTTTAAAGGAAGTTAAGGACCTGTGTTACTACTCATCCTAAGATAACATCTTGAATTTAGATAAATACTTTGATCCATGGTTAATTTGCAAAGGTTTCTTAGCTAGGTTAGTAAGTAAACTGTAACTCGGCCCATATTTTCATTTAAGAGCTAGACTTACTATAACAATGATTATGCCATTTCTGAGAGAAAGTTATCTTTTATTAAAAGATGAAAGAGTGAGTGCAATTTAAGTTTAATTCTTTATAGCCAAAAGTGCAAACTTAACTGTCCCACTGGTCAGATTCCCTTAGAAGATCATTTTGTGTGACTGACTCGGAATTGACCAGAGTTGTGTTGAGGCTGATATGACTTCTCTCTTTTAGAATTAACCAGTTTATTTTTAAATTGCAGTTTTTACTTACTAAAGTTGGAAAAAGTAATCTATTTTTGTGTAATGTTTATTTTTTAGTTGGCATAAGTTTGAAAGGGTGAAGATCAAAGCCAATTTAATAGAGTGATTTTGCTCATTACTGTGTTTCAGAAATGCATTATTTCACTCATAAAAATTCTATACCATTTTTAGGATGAAATTCTTGTGTCATTGGGCTCATGTATCAAATTACTAGCAGTCCTTTAACTAGAATCATGTGCATGCCCCATGGCTTCAGATATTTTAGCAGTCCTACTAAGACAGCCTACAGTGAAAGAACGTAGTTTCCCAAAGGAAAATTAAGATGAAGAGACAGATGGGTGAAAGAGCTATCCACTACAATTACGTTTGGTTTCTACGGATGGTCCCTGACTTAACAATGGTTCCACTTAATGATTTCTACGGATGGTCCCTGACTTAACAATGGTTCCACTTAATGATTTTTTGACTCTACAATGGTGCAAAAGCAGTATGCATTTAGTAGAAACGGTTCTTCAAATTTTGATCTTTTTCCAGGCAAATAATGTGATATGTTACTTTCTTGTGATGCTGGGCAGTGTTTGGGCACATTGATATTCAACCTTTCAGAATCTTATCTCATAGATTTCACGTTTCTGAACATTAGCCATCATCTCCAGCCATGCTGCTGCTGCTGCTGGTAAGTCACTTCAGTCGTGTCTGACTCTGTGCAACCCCATAGACAGCAGTCCACCAGGCTCCTCTGTCCACAGGATTCTCTAGGCAGAAATACTGGAGTGGGCTGCCATTTCCTTCTCCAACCATATATTCATGCAAATTGAACAAGCAGAAACGCTGACTCGGTTCTTCCCTTGCATCATCTCCCTTCCCCAGTGCAGGTTAGGCTTGCCCAGTAGCTTGCTGTGTCAAGTGTAAGTGGTCTGTACAAGACTGGACCCAGGAGAGACACGTTAGTCACATGAACTAACACTTAGAGCATTTACTCTTCCTTCATAAGCTATTGGACTTTCCTCATAGCTCAGATGGTAAAGAATCTGCTTGCAAATGCAGGAGACCCCAGTTTGATTCCTAGGTCAGGAAGATCCCCCAAAGAAGGGATAGGCTACCCATTCCAGTATTCTTGGGCTTCCCTTGTGGCTCAGCTGATAAAGAATCCACCTGCAATACGGGAGACCTGGATTCCATCCTTGGGTTGGGAAGATTTCTTGGAGGAGGGAAAGGCTACCCCTCCAGTATTCTGGCCTGGAGAATTCCATGGCCTCTGTAGTCCATGGGGTCTCAAAAAGTCTGACACAACTAAGTGACTTTCACTTTCACACTGTTTACCTTTCCCTTAACCCACATCTGATCAAAGAGAAAAAATTCAGACCTGTCCTGGTTTATGAATGGTTATGCACAATATGTATGACTGGCACCAGCCACAAGTGGAGTGTTGACATAAAGTTGAATTATCACAGCCATGGCTCAGATGGTAAAGAATGTGCCTGCAATGCAGGAGACCCAAGTTTGACCCCTGGATCAGGAAGATCCCCTGGAGAAGGGGAGGGCTACCCACTCCAATATTCTTGCCTGGAGAATTCCATGGATAGAGGAAACTGGCAGGCTACCGAACAAGGCGTCGCAAAGAGTTGGACACGACTGAGTGACTAACACTTTCATTTTTCAAATATGTTAAGTGACAGAGTTGATTTGCAACAGCAAGCTTCTGTTTGCTTGTTGTTGTTTTTTTATGTTTAAAAACCTTTTTAGCACATAAGCAATTGCACAGAGAAAAAGGCCTTTGGAATGGCTTTCACATTAAAAAGAATGAAATTATACCACTTTCAGCAACATGGATGGATCTAGAGATTTTGTTACTGAGTGAAGTAAGTCATGTAGAGAAGGAGAAATATCGTTGGGCATCCTTTATAAATGGAATCTACAAAGAAATGATACAAATGAACTTGCAAAACAGAAATGGACTCAGAGACTTAGAATACAAACTTATGGTTTCAGTGGATGGGGGTGGGGTGTTTTGGAGGAAGGGATAGCTGGGGAGTTTGGGGTAGTCATGTACACACGGCTATATTTAAAATGGATAGCCAACAAGGACATACTGTATAGCACATGGAACTCCGATCAATGTTATGCAACAACCTGGATGAAAGGGGAGTCTGAGGGAGAATGGATATATGTATATGTATAGTTGAGTCCTCTTGCTGTTCACATGAAACTATCAAAACAGTGTTAATTGGCTATTGCTCCTTGCTTAGTCACTTCTGTCGTGTCTGACTTTCTGTGACCCCATGGACCACAGCCCGCCATGCTCCCCTGTCCATGGGATTCTCTGGGTAAGAATACTGGAGTGGGTTGTAATTTTCTTCTCCAGCGATAAAGTATGAAGCAAGTGAAGACGTTCAGTTGTGTCCAGCTCTTTGCAACCCTATGGACTATAGCCTACCAGGCTCCTCCATCCATGGGATTTTCCAGGCAAGAGTACTGGAGTGGGTTGCCATTTCCTTCTGCATAATTGGCTATATTCCAATGCAAAATAAAGAGTTTAAAAAAATAAAAGAAAAAGAGAAAAGTTTATTTTTGTTTCTTGCTTGTTGTTCATGGAAGTTGCCTTCTGCTTATATTTTGCTAATTAGGCCTGAAATTTTTGCTGGTAGTATTCTTAGTAAAATTTTCTTTACTCAGTCCTATCAACTTATTGCCACCACATTACTATAACTTGATTCAAGCAATCATCTTGAAATAATTTGTACTTAATTTTATTAGTGTATCCATTTTCCCTTGTGAAGATAAAACTCACTGTCATGTTGAGACCTATCCTAACTTTATAGCTAAATATTTGGGGCTGCACTAAAAAAAAAAAGTTACATTTTGCCAACAATGTTTGCCTCACATTTAGTTATTATTTGTGTCTTCTGCTAGGATTTTAATTAGGATATTTATCAGATATTAAGCTACTCACATAATGTAGAAGAAAGAAACTGTCTAAGTTCATTTGGGCTGCTCTGACAAAATACTACAAACTGGATGGCTTGTAAACAACAGAAATTATTGCTTCTTGTTCTGGAGTCCAAGATTAAGGCAGCAGTGGGTCTGGTAGCCGGCAAGACTGCACTTCCTAGAAAGCTGTCTATTTGCTCTACCTTCATTTGGTGGAAGGGGCAAGAGAGCTCTTTGAGACTTCTTTACAAGAGTATTAATCCCACTCATGGGATTTCACTGTCATGACCTAATCACCTCCCAAATATCCCCCTTTCAAATTCGGTCACCTTGCAGGTCAAGATTTCAACATATAAATTTGGGGGACACAAATATTCATGCCACCACAGAACTCAGGAATTTAAAGACACAGTCTGATACTGGGCTATAGCACAGACCAGCTCCTTGACCAAAGGTATCACATAATTGTTCTGATATTTAGGCTTCAACACTGACCTGAAGGGTTAATGGTACCCACCTCACTAGCTGATGGTGAGAAGGATTCAAATGAGAAAATTACACTGAAATGCTCTTATCAATGCTGAACCTAATATGGTCTCCAAGAGGCCATTATTAAAATGTAAAGAGAGGAGAAATGATTGTTTAGGAGAAGGGGACTGGCCATAAACAGAATTCCCCATTAAACACATTAGCAGATATCAATCTGACTGACTGTCTGTCCTCTTAGAACAGGAAGGTGATCCCAGTGTCAACTGATACATTAATAAGAGAATGAATTCAACCATAAATAACAATCCAGATTCATAAAAGCCTGGGTTTGAGTTCTAGCTTTCTCTTTAGCTGTACACCTATATGCAACTTATTTAGGCTTTTTTTTTTGCCTCATTTTCCCCACCTGTAAAATGATGACAACAAACCTCTCATAGGGTTATTGGGATAATTTAATGAGTTAATATATTTAAAATGTTCATAACAGGGCTTGACGCATAGTAAGTGCTTTGTGCTATACACTGTTATTCGTATCATGCCATTTTCCTAATAATGGAGCATATAGTGGCTGATTGAGAACATGATTGTCAAAATCAGGCCATAGCTAATGGAACAGACAAATACAGAATTTGTATAGGTAACAGGGATATTTTTATATATTACTCTTTTTCCAACGCTATGGCTAGTTTAGTTAACAGCAGCAGACAAATTTAAGTGATTAATATTATGTACTAAAGTAGTTGTTTTAAGCCTGGGAGTAAATATAAGAATCAAAAATTTGAATCAGGATGTTCTGTCTTTATATTTTCAAATCTTTCTGTCTGCATGGGCAATAAATAAGACAGAGAGCAAAATATGTTAGGGATGGGGGAACCAACACTCCTTAACCTGTTCCATGAGCATTTCCCTCTGATTGACAGAACTTCACAGACAATATAGATGTATAGCTCTCTTCAGTCTTCCAGCCTCTGTTGTCCAGATTCTCATTTCTTTCTCTCAGATCTTCTTCTGAATCCTCACCTCTTCCTATGACATGCTCAAAAATTCCATTTTTCTCTAACTTTTCAGTAGTGATTTGTTATTTTTCTTTAGGGTGAGTGTTACTCTGAGGGGATCTTCCTTCTCATTGAATATCTTTCTTTTTAAATACAATAGCTACAAGATGCACACCTGAAAACCATGCTTTTTAAGACTTCACAAAAGTACATTTTATGTTATATAACTAAACTGTTACAGAATTTAGTGCAAAAATTAATGCAGGTTTTAATTTTCTTCTCTATAAAGCCCCTCCCTGGAACAATATATTTATTACATCAGGAGTGTTTTTCAATAACCTTAAAGCAAATTAGAGAGTAAGGGGAGAAGGAGAAATGTGAAAAGAGAGCTTGAAAGCTTGACAAAACGTCCAATATTCACAGAATCACTTTTAGGACAATTTACAATCTCTCACTCATGCACAAAGTATTAGGGCTGGCACTAGAGAGGAAGAGTATCTTAGCTCTTTAATTACTAGCCCTTGGGCTTTTCCTAATGGAGAAAAATAGACTCCCTCAGGTTCCTCACCTTTTGATCAAGTTTACTTACAAAAACCTGGATGCTTAGTGTATCCTGAGTGTTTGGTTTCATTTAATTTTCAGGAAAGACTTTGGACATTGATTTCTCCTTGCATTTCATTTAAAGTGAATTCTCAATTGTGGATGATAAAACCAGAGCCAAAATCTTTGCCTTGAGCACAAACTAAAGTAAAATCAAAGCATTTCTGAGAGTGTGAGTTGTTCAGTTAAATTTGCTTAAAAAAAAAATCGTCAAGCAATTGCACCGCTGAAATGGATCAGACATGGAGGCAGAAATCAGACGAGAAACTCTTGGTACGCCAACTTGTGCAGTATAATTTTCACATCAAAGAATTTCAAAACAGGATTTTTGCCAGTATCTTAACTTTTAGCTAGCTGACTCAAATCCTTTCTGGAAGTAAGCAAGTTATAAATTATGACTACATAAATAAATAAATCACCCAGTTCAAGGTTTACCCACCCCACCGCCATCTCATCCTGCATAGTTAGGGTCAGAGCTTCCTTCACATAAAGGCTTCTCTCCTTCACAAAACTGAGTGGATATATGTAAATATCCAGGCAAAAGAAGAACTTTCTGGAAGAAGGAACACGATGTTCAGTGGCTTAATAGTTTTGAAAAGAGGCCTGGGAGCTGTTACACCAAGAGTACAACTTGAGGAGAAGGCTGAGTGCACTGAGGGAGGATGAGAACAGGAATGCAAATTGAGATAAGTTTGAGAAGGATAAGTTGCTATGCTACTGTAAGAAATTTATCCTGAAAACAATGCAATCCAGAGGCTGGATAATTCACACTTGGTTTATAGACAGTTTTTGTTCCTCACAACCTGTATAAATGTGTATGAGCCTGTTACTTATTCTAGCCTCAGTTTAGACATCTATAAATGATGGAATACAGGCTAAAACTCTATGCTTTATGTGTATATGACCTATCTACCTACATACACATCTTTTGAAGGAAAGTTATTAAATTTCTAACACAAAGCTACAGATGTTAATCCTAATAATTATCTGGAATATAAACATTTTTATAACATCTAACTTTTCCAGATGGATTTACCACCATATAATCCTATTTACTCTATTTATACAATATAATCTAGGCTTTCTTGATACCTAGTCTTTCTTCATTTTGTGGCTTTTGTCTGCAACTATTCTGAGCTCATATCTATTAAAGTCAAGGCTGCCCCTTAGATTCCAAAACAAACTCTCCATCCTCTAAGAAATCTTTCATGCATCCTCACAATGAACCTAGAATCATCTTTCTTTAAATCCTGAGAGTATTTTGATGTTTTTTTGTACCTTTTCTGTCTTCACTTAGAACTCCTTGTCAGTCACTGTTTCTTACTATATGACCAGCTACTACAGAAAGGATAATCCTATGCTAATATTTGCTACTTTCTCATACACTTTCCCTTGTAACTCCAAAGTGTTTTGTACATACAAGTTTTTCAATAGTACCCTGTGAAATGTTATTCAATGCCTAATTCTAGTCACTTGATAGAGAAGGCTATGTTGTTACTTAACAGTGCTTAAAGATATGAATGGTTTCATTGAGATTGATTTTTATGCCATAAGTAGGAAAATTTAAATAAACTATCTATGGGAGCAAGGAAGAAATTCTCAATAGATTGCAATAGGGAGAGGCAAATGTAGCTTTCTCAGGGAGATTTTTTAAAGCTTATTCCTAATTTATAAACTAATCATCCTGGATCCCTATATCAAAGCCCATTTTCCTCGTGCAGGTAGTGCATACACAGAGTACTACATGGGAAATCAGAAGATCACTCTTCTAGGACCAGGTCCTCCTCTCCATTAGAGTTTAAATTGGACAGCTAACTTAACCTCTTTATTTACCACATCCTCTTCGTAAAAAGGAAAGGACAAATGTCTATGCTTTCCACTGAGAAGGTTCTTTTACAAATCAATAGAGAGAAACAGACTTCCTTGGTGGCTCAGTGGTAAAGAATCTGCCTGCCAGTGCAGAAGATGCAGGAGATGAGGATTCGATCCCTGGGTCAGAAAGATGCCCTGGGGGAGGGCATGGCAACCCACTCCAGTAGTCTTTCCTGGAAAATCCCATGGACAGAGAAGCCTGGTGGGCTACAAGTCCATGGGGTCACAAAAAGGCAGACGTGACTGAAGCAACTGGGCACACACAGAGAGAGATAAAATATTGTAAAACAAATCATAAATTTTATTCCATCTTTTTCTTGAGTATGTAGTGGAGATTAATTCTCTATTAACTATGAGTTTGTTGTTTTCTACATATATAAATCTGTTCTCCTCTTTTATATGAGTAACTCTAATTTTCTTTATAGAATGCAGCACAGTGATTATCTGACCCAGGAAGACTTCCTAGATACCCACACTTGTTATATGCTCTGGTGGTTTAGTCACTAAGTTGTGACTCACTATGGGGTCCTGAGACCCCATAGACTGTAGCCTCCCAGGTTCCTCTGTCCATGGGATTTCCCAGGCAAGAGTACTGGAGTGGGTTGTCATTTCCTCTACCATAGCCTTTTATTGTGATGGATCAAAATTCTTTATTTAATTTTCAGTCTCCATTATGATGATGCAAAATCCTTGATTGTGGGGACCACAACTTACATAACCTTTATACCTTCAACACATTGGTATTCACTAAATATTTATCAGCTAAATAAGCTTTGAATGATCTTTCAGCCTTCACTTTATGAGATGCATACAGTAATGTCCTAGTTTACAATATTGTGAAAACTGTGGTCCAGTTTCATAAAATTGATGCTAGTGGACCTTGGATCTGGGGTCTCATAGAAAGCCCAATGCATATTTATATTTTTGAGGGCATCTTACCTCCAGAAAGCTTTTCTTTCTCTAGTTTGTTCTACCTATATTTCACAAAACATTTCTCGTGAATGATAATGACAAAAAGAAATTTGGACAGAGGGTCTGCTTTGCAAGAAGGCATGCTTCACTTGATAATTTACTTTCCTTAAGTTCCTCCCTAATTCTGTTTCAATATGCTAATCTCTCTGGTTTCTTCATTAAGCCTGCTTTAGGATTGTTTCATATAGAATAGCCTCCCACTCAGGAGAGGTGACTAAACTTAAATTGTTGCCTTAGGTCCCCCACACCAGTTTATTTAAAAGCACAGAAATATGGGAATTAAATGGTCTATAAAGATAAAATACATTATTAAATGGTATTATTGTCATTGTTATTATTCTCTCATCGAACAAGGAGATGAAGAGCTGAATTGCACACCATATGGTAATTGCTTGGAAGATACCCACAACTTACGGCCACACCTTCAGCATCCAACGACATTGTTTGCTGCATTTCAGGTGCCAGTATGGCAGAGGGCCAGCCCAGGAAAGATGAACTGGCAGAGAGAGAATGACAGACATTAGCATAAGTACTTTTCATGTCAAGCCTTTGGCATGTTCATTGTCGAAAAAATCTGTTCTCAGAAATGCCTTCCAAAATACGCAAGTTATGCTATGAAGGCATACGAACACTCATGCCATCTAGGAATATGTTAATATGAACCATCTTGGGAGATGCCAAATTATAGCCAAGATAATGGGTGATTCCAGATGTCTGTCCAATCCCGTTCCTACTGCACAAGAGAAGTTCAGAAATTTACAAAAGGAAAGTTTACATGGAATTTTTTAAATGAGGGATGGATTTCTGAAAAGGAAAGAGAAAGAGATAAAGAGTCAGTTTTGAAAGAGAGAAAGAGTTAAGTGAACCTTTATTTTACTATGTATAACCTTCCATTTTCAGGATCTGTATTTAAATTATAGATTTGAATTCTCTCTCTTCTCAGAAGTAAGAGGTTGAACATTTGCAAAGATATGGAAGGTGAAATTCTTACTTTAGATGATTTTTAAAATAGCTGAATACTGTTTTTCAGCTTACTAAATGCTTTTGCACATTACATTATTATACTGAATCTTACTGAGATTATCTTCAGGTAAATATCATTTTCTATTTCCTTTCCAGATGAAGCATCTCAAAGAAACAGAAATGACCTGGCCAAAGCCACTCAACTAAATTTTAACAGGAGCGGAATCCAAGTCTGTTTCATATTTTCAATAGGAATGATCTCAAGCTGTGTTTGATCTCAGCTGTAATTTTAGCTGTGTTAATGGGTCATCATTTATTATAATTTTCTTCTGGGAGTCAGTTTATTAGCTCTAAAACTGTTATTGGGGATCTAGCAAGTGATATTCCCTTTATGAATTATAAAATTTATTTATTAGCTCATGCCATAACTGCTTGATCTCTAGAAAGTAATGGTAAGAATCATTTCCCCATATCTATAAAGTAAAAAGATTTAACTCTGTTGAAATGCTCAAAAGAATAAAACAAGCCTGTATCACAACTATTTCTCCAGCTGATATTTTTGACTCACCTCACAGGCCTGTCTTAAAAGAATCAGCAAATCAAACTGTCTTCCCTACAGTGAGCTAGACTTTCAAGATGTAATAGAACATTATATGTAGAAATACTATTGAAATGTTTTCAGAACAGTAGACATTTCAATTCAAAAATGCAGCTGAATATTCATGGAGCGTTTTTATTTAACCAAACGTATCCTTGGAAAACACAAATTTGGGACAATCATCATAATATCTAAGGCAGCAAAATTATCATATGTGTAAAGGTTTGCTTCTTCCATAGCTGTTGTGCTATATATACACACAGATACACATGTGGATATGCACATATGAGATTAAAAGCACATTTACAGCTCTGATTGTATTCCATGAATCTTTCACTATATCCTGGCTATGAAAGTTTTCTTAATAAAGAGTATAAAGATAAAATATCCCTATATTGAAGTCACTTAAAGATTTTCTATTGTGAACTTATCCCTGGCCTGGGTACTGTTGTGGTTAGAAAAATAATAGAAGATGCTTCTTAAGAACTGAGCACTTGAGCAGAGAATCAAGATATACATATAAGAAATATGTTTGTACATACTCAATAGGGCACTATGAGTGTTTTACTTAGTAACATAGAATAGCCAATTCTGCACATGTTACTGATTATGCACATGTATAAAGTAGCTCCAGATAAATGACTGAGGCCGTTCACAAATTGCCCTCCAGCTTCCTGACCTTTTGAGTTTCAGCAACAATTCAGTGACTATTTATTCAGTGCACAGAGAATTTCGGAGTAACACTGGCCCAGGGTTTTTCAGAGCAGCTTGTGTTCCTTCTTTGGACTTTGCTATGGGTGGAATTGTGTATCTCCAATAGTCATAGGTAAAAGCTCCAGTGGGCCTGTTTTGGGAGATAGGTAATTAAATTTAAATGAAATCATCATGGTGCAGCCCTGCTTTGATTGGAATGGTGCCCTTCTAAGGAGAGATACCGGAGAGCTCTCTCTTCTCTCTGCCAAGTGAGGACACAGAGAGAAGATGGCAAAGCAGGAGGAGAGTGCTCCTCAGGACCTGCACCAGCCAGTAGCTTGACTCAGATGTGCCAGCCTCCAGAATTTTAAGAAAATACATTTCTGCTGTTTAGCCTCCTCTCAGTCTGTGGTATTTTGTTATGGCACCCCTACCTGACTAAAATAGGCTTTATCACTGAAAAAAACCTAAGGGCATGATCTATTCTTTGACTAAACTCCCCTTCGATGTCTCCACTCTAGCCATGCTGATTATATGTGCCGGGCCAAAACATGTGACACGCCACTGGGTTTGCTCTGTCCCCAAAACCAGCACAGCTCACGCCTCACCTCTTCAAGCTATTTTATAAATGACACCTTCCTAGTGAAGACTTCACTGACCATTTTAGATTGCCTCCATCTTCAATATCCTCTGTCTGTTTTCCGTGCTTTTCTCTTTAAATTTATATTCAATTTACATACTTTATATTTTACTTGTTAATCAGGGTTTTTTTTTTTTTCTTTCCTCACTGGAAAGAAAATATCAAGATAGGAAAGATTACTATTTTGTTAATTGCTATACCCTAAATACCCAGCACATTATTAAGTGCTCAATTAGTATAAATCATGTTGACTATAATGTTATCATAGAACTGATAGAATTCAGAAAGGATAAGAAGAGGTTAATAAAGGTTAGAAACCAATGGCAAAGCAGCCTATGGAGTATAATATAGAGTTCATTCCGGGATTAAACAATTCAACAGACCAATCACTGATAGTGAAATTGAATTTGTAATAATAATAATAAAAAATAAAACCTCCCAGCAAACAATCAGTTCTTGAGAACATACTATATATCTGGTACTAGGATTAGTGACCTTTAGAAACTCATAGTCACAAAAGAACAAAAGAGAAAGAGTAAAGAAAAATGGAAAGAAGAAAGAACAGAAAAGTAATGAAACAAAAATAAATATGATAGATAATATTATTCTCTTTTACTAGAGTTATAAAGTCAATCAAAAGATTATCCTTTGCTATTACTATTTTCATTTCACAATTGTATTAAAGAATATATAGTATGTAAACAGAAGAGCAGAGGGAAGGGAAAATGGGAAATGAAAAAATATTTTTTCATCAAGTTTAAATTTACTTCTTGATATGTATGCAAAACCATAGCTAAATTTGCAGCAAAGGCTAATGGGGAAAAGGCAAGAGAAATGGAAATTGCATATAACATACATTAAGAAACAGTTAGAATGACTACTCAAAATTAATATAAAAATATCACAGAAATCAAGAGCAAATTGAACATTTGGTATATTGACAGTAATTGTTGTCTCTTCCAAATGCATCCCAGAGAAGACAACTTCCAGAGTAGAAATTAAGGATATGAAAAAGATGTACATGTTCTCAGAATTTCATTTTATTGATTTTGAAGGAGATAAATTAGGATTAGCATTAAGAGATCTAGAATATCATATACCCAGCTTCTCCTTGATATATATTAGCTGATATTTGTTTTTTTTAGTCCTTATCCTTCTGAGCATAGAAAGCTTTATGAAGATATAGTAGGAAGGAAAGCAGC
The DNA here is from genome assembly GCF_001704415.2 of Capra hircus. NCBI lineage: Eukaryota > Metazoa > Chordata > Mammalia > Artiodactyla > Bovidae > Capra > Capra hircus. The sequence continues at coordinate 15,166,737 of NC_030831.1, read as the reverse complement.
TTAATGGGGCACACTACAGCAAACATTATTGATCAGTTTTGTTTTACTTGTAAGAATGATTGAATGTGTAAGTAATTGAGATGTCATTTTGTAGCCTGAACATTTTATTTTCTAGAATGTGTGTTCTCTCAAAGAGAATTTATTTGAGAGAAAACAAAGAACAAAAGATGATGTATTAAACAGGGAAAACATACTACTTGACAAGAAGACTTTTCTCGGTCACCCTCTTGATTTCATGGCACCATCTTGTTTTATCCGTGGTGCAATTTTGCCAGCTCAAGGCTAAGCAAATATTGTCTTCCAGGATTTCTCACTTTCTCTTCCTGCCTAAATACTTTACTCAATTCCATCAAGCCACTTATTTCTGCCTCTATTAATGCTTTGTGCCTTCTTTCTCAAAATTTACTGTTTATTAAAATGTATGCTATTTATTTGTATTTGTGTATAAGTAATTGGTAAGTTTTCACTTGAAATGTGGACAGTATAAGCCTAAACATTATTCACCAGCAAATACACATGCAAGCATCCCCAAAGCATTATGTACTTTAAGAGAGGACATGGAAGAAAGTTTAGAGGATGGTATTCTGGCATGGCGCAGGCTAGTGGGGAGAAAAACAGCCCCCTCATTCTGTAGATGCAAGGTTAGTGGACATAGTGACTACTCCTGTTGAAGTGAAATTGTGCAAGAATAAATAAACCATCTAAAAATATAGTAAGCCTGTCTCTTTAAGCTCTTAAAATCCCAATTGCTTTATCACTGTGCATAAAATGTAGACAAATGTTTGAAAGCAAAAAAGAAAACATTAACATTAAAACTGTGTCTGACTTTAGATTAAGGCCAAATGGGTAATCACTACAAATGTAATTTAAAGGAATCTCACTCAAAAACATCTCCCCTGTTTCTTCACTAAATCATCTAGTGTCGTTTTATAAGAAATTGTTTCCTTCAACTTACAAGACTATTTCTAGTTAAATTGAAACTGAAAACAGTAAACCAAACCAACGATTAATGCAATGTGATTGGGATTAAGTTATTTTCCATTATTAATATTGGCTTTCTCAAAAAGGAAGTCCACAGGTGAGATGTGACTTAAAAAGAGAAGATAATGAGAGGTTTAAGACAAGTATAGGGTTTAAGGTTTAAGACAAGAGGTCATATTGAATGACATCTTGGATTTAGTTTTACAATTCTGAGTATTTAAGGAAAGACACTGGGGTCTCAGGAAGAAGAGGCACCAAGACAATGATTATAACAGAGAACAATTGGAAATATTTTTGGACACTGTAATTGTGCCTGAGTAGAAATTAAAAGACACTTACTCCTTGGAAGAAAAGTTTTGACCAACCTAGATAGCATATTCAAAAGCAGAGACATTACTTTGCCGACTAAGGTCCATCTAGTCAAGGTTATGGTTTTTCCTGTGGTCATGTATGGATGTGAGAGTTGAACTGTGAAGAAGGCTGAGCGCCAAAGAATTGATGCTTTTGAACTGTGGTATTGGAGAAGACTCTTGAGAGTCCCTTGGATTGCAAAGAGATTCAACCAGTCCATTCTGAAGGAGATCAGCTCTGGGATTTGTTTGGAAGGAATGATGCTAAAGCTGAAGCTCCAGTACTTTGGCCACCTCATGTGAAGAGTTGACTCATTGGAAAAGACTCTGATGCTGGGAGGGATTTGGGGCAGGAGGAGAAGGGGACGACAGAGGATGAGATGGCTGGATGGCATCACTGAATCGATGGACATGAATCTGAGTGAACTCCGGGAGCGATGGACAGGGAGGCCTAGTGTGCTGCGATTCATGGGGTCACAAAGAGTCGGACATGACTGAGTGACTGAACTGAACTGATATAAGGACTAAGTCATAATCACTGCCCTCAAAGAGTCTTCTCATGCCAAATGACAAGTTATTTAATATGTATGTGTCCTGGTTACCACAAAAGCCCTAAACTTCCATGTTAGGAGATCAGGGTTCAAATGTTGCCTCTGCTTTATTAACCGTGAATCTTTGTGCAAACCACGTAATTCTCTGAAGCTCAGTTTCCTCATCTAGCAACCTCTTACCATTGGGTCATGTGTATTGTTTAATTGATATCTATACTTTTGTAATCTGTAAAACAGTAAGAGGTCGGGAATTGTCACAGAAGGTAAATATTTACTAATTGTTTTGTCCTGTATCTACCCACAAAACCCACTGTCAGCACTATATGTTTGAAGATAATATCAAGTGTTTCTTTTAAACTAGCAAAGTGAAACTAGGAAAAGAAAGAAATGCTGTCATAAGCATACAAAGGAGTGAAAGAGCTTTTCTGGATGGGATTCCTCACCAGTGGAGACTTGTAATCACCAGAGCCTTTAGTCTATAGAAAGGACTTCAAACAGCCCAAAGAAGGAATTAAGAATATTTCCACAGAAAGTAAAAGCATCTGGGTTTCTCTGAGGTTGGTATAAAGATATGTATAAGAAGCATTTTGGAAAATATAAAGAGAAACAATGCTTCTTAGAAGGATTTGAATCCAAAGTACAGATTTTAATATTATTCTATAAACAAGGAAATACTTCTGACAAGAATAATGACATAAGATACACAAGTTTGTTTGAAATAGAGAGCAGTTAAAAAGACCCCAGAGATCCAGTGTGGAAGCTAGTGTAATTGCCCAAGGATGGGATAATAATAATTCTAATTTTATAGGTAGTGAGGGCTGTAGACAGGGAACAATTGCAATGAGAATGGAAGAGATTTGATTAGCTATAAATGGGTATGCTTAGCCACTCAGTCATGTCCAACTCTGTGTGACCCTGTGGACTGTAGCCCAACAGGCTCCTCTGTCCATGGGGTTCTCCAGGCGAGAATAGTGGAGTGGGCTGCCTTGTCCTCCTGCAGGGCTCTTCCTAACCAAAGGATCTAACCCAGGTCTCCTGCATTGCAGGCAGATTCTTTACCATCTGAACCACGATGGAGCCACCAGCAAATCCCTAGATACAAATAGAACTGAAAAAAAATTGAGAACTGAATGAGGATGATGAAGGAATAGTGCAGTAGTTATAGAACCAAAAATGTCTCTCGTGGTAGCCATGGTATCAGTCTTCTGTTTCAAGTCTTCATTAGATGATAACAATGATGCCTGGATAGCATCACAACAATTTTAGGTAGGTTTTCTGCTTTTCAGTTCATGATTTTTCTAAACTTTAACAACTACAACAACAAATTCAATCCTGGGATAGTAGGAAGAGAGAGCCACTTTAACTGTCCATACAAAGACAGAATTAATGTGCTTACATAACACAGTCTTATCTTGATGTGAAACAATATTTAAGTAGAATTTTCCCATAAATAAACAGATATAAATGAGAGATTAAAACACAGAAGACAATCTAAAAAATACACACATGCACACACACACACACACACACACACACACGCACACACACAGGCTTCCCAGATGACTCAATGGTAACGAATCTGCCTGACAATGCAGGAGACATGGATTCAATCCCTGGGTTGAGAGGATCCCCTGGAGGAGGAAATGACAACTAGCACCAGTATTTTTGCCTGGAAAATTCCATGGACAGAGGAGTCTGGTGGGTTACGAGTCAATGGGGTTGCAAAGAGCTGGACATACTGAACAACTGAGCACACATTCACACACTCACATATTCAAATGTACATATGTATATGTTTATATATGTTTGAATCACTTTGCTATATACCTGAAACTAGCACCATGCTGTAAATCAACTACATTTCAACAAAAGTGAAAAAGAACAGAAAACATAAATTAGAAATAGTAGTATATTTGAGGTTATTTTAAATATGCTTTGGATTCTAATCCTCAAAATATTCTCATTGGAATATTGGGAAAATATTAACTTGATCGTGACAATGTAAGAGGAGGGTATAATTGGCTGGAATATATCCCTGCCTTGTGGAAAACTATTGAGTCTTACTATTACTTGCAAAATAGGGTTCAAATTTGTTTCAATGATATATAAGACTACCCATTATATAGCCTTATTTATTTATTAATTTTAATTGGAGGCTAATTACTTTACAATATTGTATTGGTTTTGCCATATATTGACATGAATCCGCCCTGGGTGTCCATGTGTTCCCCATCTTGAATACCCCTCCTCCCTCCTTTCCCATATCATTCCTCTGGGTCATCCCAGTGCACCAGCCCTGAGCATCCTGTATCATGCATTGAACCTGGACTGGTGATTCATTTCATGTATGATAATATACATTTCAATGCCATTCTCCTTCTTCTTATTACTCTAGGATTATCTCTTACCTATCTCTCTTTCCTCACTCTATGATCCAAACAGAGAAAATTCTTCTATATGTGCCCAGTATGAGTGGACTAAAAAATTCCTGGAGGTGCTGTCTGAGTTTTGACTTATATGTGGAGAGAGCTGAGAAAAGGGGTTGGAAGTGGGATGAAGAGGAGAAAGTATTTCAAACAAAAGGAGCAGAGGTAAAAATCATGGGATATGAGACAGAATGTAGTGTTCAAAAAGCTTTTAGAGGCACAATATAACTACTAAGTGAAGTGTTGCATGGTTGTAGGCAAAAATGACATCACAAAGGGCTTGGTGCATCTTGAACCATTTTAAAGTAATTATCTACATTTCTTCCAAAGAATAAACCCAATAGTGGTTATGTCATATGATTTTTTTGGAGTTAGGTTCCAAACCTAACATTTTGCTGCCCATTAAATACACTCACCAAACATTTCAAAGACAAAAACATATTATATGGATGTTCTATAATTCTTAATCATTTTAACAGTTTAAACAATCACATTTCAAAATACCATGAATTTGATGATTTATTCTGTTTGGGGTCTGATATGGGCACTATATCTTCACAAGTTGTCTATCTCATTTTTTTAAATTTTATATTCTGTTCCTAAGAGATCACCATATATTGATTTCTACCATATTATTAAAAAATACTTTTATATTCATTTGGCTCAAGGGCAATTCAAAATTGTATTCCTGGGTAGTACTTATATGGTTTATTCTTCCAATGAAATGCTTAGAGTCTTTCACTGTTTTTTTGTTTTGTTTTGTTTTGTTTTGTTTTTTGGCCTGAGAATTTTATTTTTTTTATTTTTATTTTTATTTTTTTTTTAATTTTAAAATCTTTAATTCTTACATGTGTTCCCAAACATGAACCCCCCTCCCACCTCCCTCCCCATATCTCTGTGGGTCATCCCCATGCACCAGCCCCAAGCATGCTGTATCCTGTGTTGGACATAGACTGGCGATTCAATTCTTGCATGATAGTATACATGTTAGAATGCCATTCTCCCAAATCATCCCACCCTCTCCCTCTCCCTCTGAGTCCAAAAGTCTGTTATACACAGCTGTGTCTTTTTTCCTGTCTTGCATACAGGGTCGTCATTGCCATCTTTCTAAATTCCATATATATGTGTTAGTTCTGATGAGATGGATGAAACTGGAGCCGATTATACAGAGTGAAGTAAGCCAGAAAGAAAACACCAATACAGTAACTAAATGATCTCAGCTGTTACACAGTCATTATTTACAAAACATGGGTGGGAAAGACTGAATATGCCATCTTGGCTAATTTGCTCTCTCCCTACATAAGAGAATTCAGGAAACTATGTGATCTCACCCTAGAATAAATGGTAGAGACAACAACTGATATATGAGAGGATCAAAGGATCAACTAATTAAAAATTAAAGAAACATTTATTGATGACATATGCTGTCCTCAGCCCTGTACAAGTCACTAGGCCCATTAAGAAACAATAACACAATATCACAAGCTTTTATTAGCTTAACATTTAGAGAAAATAAAGAATACTTTCAGAAATATCATGAGGACACTGGGCCAGATGTCAGTTACCCTAAATTACAGTAGAAATTAAGTAAAAATTAGGTAATATTCAAACTATGAAATCATGAAGAAGAATAGTTTCTTAGTCTGAGAAATAGCCTATACTCTTGGGGATTTACATGGGAATAGTTTTTAAATAGAGGAGTATGAAAAAAAAAGTTATATTTTTTCAATAATTTCACATACTTGTAATCCAACTGAAAGGGAAATTTTCAAACATTATCAGGAAGTGTGATAGATTATTTCAAAAAATAACTTCTTGGAAGTCTCAAATTTCTATTTTTGTCCCCAGAAGTCTACAGAAAATACTGTTCAACTTCCTTGGTTGCTCAGCAATAAATTTAGGAAGAAGAGAATCTCTGAAGAGAAAACTGAACGCCAGAATCTGGGCTCACTTTTTTGAGTTTTACTTTTCTCCAAGCTAAAATTAACCCAGACCGTCAATACTTTGCATAGTCCCTATTGTTTTGCTACAGATTTACTCTTAATATTTTGTTTAACATTTCTAGTTGCTCTCAAAGAGACAGCAGTCCAAAACATCTAATCTCCTGTTACTGGGAGAGATATTCACCAGATGATGTTTTAAGTCCTTGAATTTCCTATAATTCTGGTGACAAGACTTCCAAGGACTAAACTCAGTGCTTCAGGATAAGGGAATCCTACCTTTGAAATAACAGAATTTGTGGCACTAAGAGAAAATTAAGTATCTGAATACAGAAACTTCCCTGAGTCTATTTAGAAATAGAATTTACTTTCACAGTCATTGTCAGTAAGTAGTAATTCTACTTGGATCTCAGACACTCTCACTTTAATTCTATTTTTGCCAGAAAAAATAAATTTTTGAAATCCAAAATTTTAAGCTTCTTTTAAATTTTCGGAAGTGAAGTCAGTCCTGGGCAAAAATTTTGTTTCCAGTGCCCTTGCAGCTCAGGGTTCTATTGCCAAGACTTTTGCTCTATTTTTATATTCCCAGAAACACTTGTTCTGTTTCCTAAGTGTTCAAAATATTTCAGTGCCCATAATTTTCTCCTATAGATTCCATGTTCTTGAATTCCTTTAATTTTTTCCTTTCTTTCAAAAGTCTTGTCCCATCACCTAGCAATTTGGGGTTTTTTGGTACTTTCTTATAAGTGACTACTTTACTGTATTCTATAGTATTGCACAATATATAGTACTGCACACATTGCAAAGTGACTAGCATCCTTGATGCATGAGCACTAAACACCAGAAACAATCCTCAGGCTTGTTGTCTACCCTTCCAATTTGAAATGCAGGTGTGTTTAAAGATGATGAAATGGTTAGGAGTTGAAGATGGGGATTAGATGCATTTAATAAGCCATTTTAAAATGCATAACTTTGAAATTGCAGACTTGCTCAAGTTTCTCAAAATAATGTTTTTTTAACCTCAGTAAAATAGAGGAAGAAAATTTAAAAATCTCGCATATCTGTCTCAAGTATTGCATTTATATTATAAAATATTATTTCCAGCACTAGTGCAACAGTTTTTAGGTAATCTCACATATAAAATGGCCTTTATTTTTAGGAGGAAAAGGTGACAAATCATTGCAGAGGCTAACTTCTTGAATCATGAATGTCTATTGGTCTATGCCATCAAAATATACTGAGCTTGCAAATATTCTTGCCTTCCTTTTTTTCTTTTTCCTTTTTTTACATTTCCATTTATATATTTGCTTGGTAGAGCAAACCAAAGAATTTTTCTTGGCTAAATTCCCATCTGTTTAGATATATATCCAGTTCCCCAGAAGTTTAGCTGAGGTCAGATAAGGTACCAAATTGGTTCAGTTTAGTGATCTAAATAAATAAATAAATTCAGTAAGTAAGAATACTCATTCAGCTTGATGTTCAATTTGTTATACATCAGGGTTATATGAACAGAAAAGAAATAATTTAAAGACTCCAATATATACCACTGGCCAAAATGGATAAAAAGCTCAGCAGAAAAAGAGATTTGCTGTGTCAGCAATGTTTTGCTTCTTCTCTCTGCACTGAAAACAGCTCAGGGTTAGTGTTATAAAGTGAAAAAAAGACCTTAAAACATGTATTCCAACTTCAAGAATCATAAAATATTTAAAATATAGCCACGGTAAACTGAAATTACATTATTTTATTGCAACTAATAAAGAAACATGGATTCTGAAGGATTAGTTACTACTGGAAATGTAAGAAAGTAATGAAAAGGATGGAAGATAATGAAAGGAAAGGAAATTTATTTTGATACTAATCATAAAAAGAATTACTCATATAGGTGAGTACAATTGAAATTTACCAATCTATGTTTAGAAATTCATAATAAAGTTCACAATCTGTTCATCACAAAGCTTACTGTATTTTAAAGGTAGATCTTACTAAGTAAGTTTTGGTATTTCTTTATATAACATGGAGACACTATTATAATTTTCAGTATTGCACATTAATGCTTTTCCATGGTATTGAAGTAGAAACAAATGATTTTTCTTTCACTGCTGTATGTTTGAATTTTGACTATTCTTTTAAATTTTGACTGATTCTTCCTGACAGCCATTACTTCAAGATGCAGTTATTATGTTTACATCTAGCAAGATCACTCTACTTATCATTTTCCTTACTGAATTTGTCAATCTGTTTCATAGATTTGAAAATTAGTTTGCACAATTGTTACATGTGTGTGTGTAATAGTAGAGTGGCTATAATAAAATATGTGAATCACATCATGGTCTGAGGTTAACCTACTATGAATAAAAGAAATGTGTGTGCGCACTTTGTGATATTTACTTTGGACTGCTTATAGAATTTATATTGAGTTTCTGATTTGAGGAAGTACAATGTGTCAGGTAATAGACTTTGGAAAAATGGGGAAGGGAAATTTTCCTTTCTAGTGAGAGTAGACTGCATAACTTATACCAATATTCCAAGTGACTGTAACTAGAAATACAGACAAAATTTGACATCTGTATGTGGTGTCTGCATTTGTATGTACATGCATATGTGTGTGTGTTTGTGTGTAAAGCACAAAGCAACAAAAAGCTAACAAAACTGAAAAATTCCCAACATAAAATGAGAGCAGATTGGAAGAAATGAAAAACTTGTGTCTGCTTTTCCTATAGAGAATTTTAGTTTCCAGAGATGGAACCTAGGAGATAGAAGAGCACTTTCAACAATTCAGAGAAGTTACAGATATAAATATTGATATCCATGGCATCCTAAGGAAGGTGTGATTCCCTGTCTTCGGGATACCACAAATGAGTACCATTGAAAAATAATTATGAACTTCAAAAGTAGAAAGTTCCTTTTAAAGATTGCAGTTAAGTTTTATGTACCATTCTTCCTCCAATTGGACCAAAAAGGCCAAAAATATGATGAAATATCTTTGAAGTATTATTTAAAAAAAAAATTTCCAACCCAACATTCTAAATCAGCAAACTTGCCCTTCAGACTAAAGGAAATTAAAATTTTCTTTAGTGGATTTCTAGTGGATGCAGCTACCTAACAGGGGGAAAAGTAACTTTTGGAGAGAAACATCATTCTAAATGTTACTATATCTGTAAATATGTTTACTAATGCCATCTCCAGCATACAATTAAACACAGTAAGACTTATTTGAAGAAAAGTAAAATGTAAACATTTTATTCAGAAAAAAACTATATTAAAGCCTTATCAAATGCTCTAGATTTGGGGTTATTTAGCTGTGACTTTCAAAATATCTGTCCCTGTTCTTAAAAAGATGGAGAATATTCTTCAGATAACTGAAAATTTAACAAAATTTTAAAATCTTAAAACTATAAAATACAATAATTGAAAATAGAATCTTGGGAAATATATTTAACAATAAATTAGACAATTGAGATAATGAACTAGAAGGTAATATTAAAATGAAAAATAAAGAGAAAATAGGGTAAATATAGCATAAAATGGATTTAGAATGTAGCAAAAAAGTTTTGCTTATTTGCATTTATAATCCTAGAAGATGAGAGAGAATGAAGCAGAAATAGCATAGCCATACATGTAGCAGTAATATAAGGGTAAGATATAATGGCACATAAAATCCAAAACTGATGAAATACAGCAAACCATGCACATAAGAAGCTCTAAAAAGCTTAAATAAGATATAAATCCACATCTAAGTTAATTATCATTAATTGCTAAAAGCAAACACAAAATCTTAAAATCAGTAGAAAAGAAAAGGAAAAAAACTTCCCAAACAGAATCAATTAGGCTGGCCACAGACTTCAACATAGAAACAATAGAGCAAAAATATGATGAAATATCTTTAAAGTATTAAAAAAAAAAAACCAACTTCCAACCCAGCATTCTAAATCAGCAAGCTTGCCCCCCAGATTAAAGGAAATTAAAACCTTGGGGAAAAAAATCTGAAAAAAAATAATAATCAGAATTTTACTAGAGGAAATTGTACTACAGTTTCCTTTAGGCAGAAGAAAAATCAATCCAAAAAGCACTGCCAGTAAAAAAACTGGTAAATGTTGATTTAATAAAATAAAAGTCATAATTACTTTTGAATTAACATACAGTGGGAATTTAATTTCATGATCTACAATTGTAGAATATATATTCTTATGTTCACACAGCATTATTCTAAAATTTAAACATATGCTGGCAAATAAAACCAGTCCAATCAACATTAAAATGCTTGAGATCATGAAGAGTTCATTCTGTGACCACAATGCAATTTAACTAGAAATCAGTAAATAATAATAATAATAATAATAATTACAGAATGTTTGGAAATTTTATTTTATTTTATTGTTTATTTATTTATTTGTTTTACTTTACAATACTGTATTGGTTTTGCCATACATTGACATGAATCCACCACGGGTGTACATGAGTTTCCAAACATGAACCCCCCTCCCACCTCCCACCCCATATGTTCTCTCTGGATCATCCCCATGCATCCTGTATCCTGCATCAAACACAGACTGGCGATTCATTTCTTACATGATAGTATACATGTTTCAATGCCATTCTCCCAAATCATCCCACCCTCTCCTTCTCCCTCAGAGACCAAAAGTCCACTCTACACATTTGTGTCTCTTTTGCTGTCTCGCATACAGGGTCATCATTACCATCTTTCTAAATTCCATATATATGTGTTAGTATATTGTATTGGTGTTTTTCTTTCTGGCTTACTTCACTCTGTATAGTAGGCTCCAGTTTCATCCATCTCATTAGAACTGATTCAAATGTATTCTTTTTAACGGCTGAGTAATACTCCATTGTGTATATGTACCACAGCTTTCTTATCCATTCATCTGCTGATGGACAGCTAGGTTGTTTCCATGTCCTGGCTATTATTGTACTTCTTGATAGTTCATATTTCTACTGAAGAAATCAAAATCAAAATTAGAATATATTTGAATGTGAATGATAATGAAAATTTTACAACTGGAAAAGTATGGCTAAAAATGTGCTTAGAGAGGGATTTATAGTCATAAGTTTATAACTATTGTCAATTACCTACAATATCTTTTTAAATCTTTGTTCACATATAACTTATAATAGTTAGAAAATGATTTTAAAGGCCACAAATATGACCCCAACACAAATGCAAAATAAATATATGTCAAGGATCTCTTATGTTACTAAATAATAAAGCTAGTCACAAGAGCTTTTGAAAAACTGAATAAGACAGGTAATTTTTAAATAAATATTAGAGGTAAAGTTGATATATTAGAGACATAATTGGTTAATTCCCAAAAGGCAATCATGTTTATGTTTATTTTTCTATCAGAGAGAAGTTACAAGTAAATGTATAATTTCAAAATGTTTAGACTTAAACTATGAAAAGCAAACTTAAATTCATGTGCATTTTCCTAGAGAATTAAATAATTCTTTAAATGTGATCCCAAAATGACATGGAAAACACTAGCTGTTTTTGTTTGTTTGTTTACCTTATATACAGGGTTTGAATGAATTTTCTTAAGCAGTATTCATAAAATTTTAAATGCTATTACAGGTGCAACAAAGAAAGCATAATCCAACCTCCAGGCATTCTCAGGTAGTTTGTAAAGCAAGACATAAATCAAGTACAGAACAACACAAATAACTGTAATTAATCTTCTTCAGTTGCAATGGAAAGAAGCAAAGAACTCTAGCAATCAATGAGAGGAAATTTTAATTCTCCACAATTCTGTATTGATGAATCAATAAATCTCAAATTAAAGTGTCCAAATCTAAAATCTCTAACATTTCCACCAGAGTCTGTCTCTTTGGGTTGAAACTTTTGAACCTTAATAACAAATAGGGAAACTATTGAATTTATTTACTTATTTTTATATTCCTACCAAAGTTTCTAGGTTAGATTAGATACATCATACATTGGCATAGTTATTATTCTTTTACATATGACCGTTTTGTAGTCTTACCTCTTGATCTCCATACACCCTAAATTTTACTATATAGGTACTTTTCTCTCTTGGTGATGGACAGGGAGGACTGACGTGCTGCAATTCTTGGGGTCGCAAAGAGTTGGACACGACTGAGAGACTGAACTGAACTGAACTCTTCTCTCTTAGAAGTGAATAGAGAACTTCCAGGTGTGCAAGCTGGGTTTAGTAGAGGCAGAGGAACCAGAGATCAAATTGCCAACTTTTGTTAGATCATGGGGAAAGCAAGGGGATTCCAGAAAAAAAAAAAAAGATCAATTCCTGCTTCACTGATACACTAAAACCTTTGACTTTGTAAATCACAACAAACTGCAGAAAACTCTTTTTTTTTTAATTTTAAAATCTTTAATTCTTACATGCGTTCCCAAACATGAACCCCCTCTTAAAGAAATGGGAGTACCAGTCCTCCTTATCTGTCTCCTGAGAAATCTGTATGTGGGTCAAGTATCAACAGCAGGACATGGAACAACTGACTGGTTCAAAACTGGGAAATGAGTAGGACAAGGCTATATATTGTTATTGCTTATTTAACTTATATGTGGAGCGCATCATATGAAATGCCAGGTTGGATAATGGACAAGCTGGAATCAAGATTATCAGGAGAAACAGCGACAACCTTAGAAATGCAGATGACACCATTCCAATGGTAGAAAGTAAAGAGGAACTAAATAACCTCTTGATGAGGTGAAAGAGGAGAGTGAAAAAGCAGGCTGAAACTCAACATTAAAAAAAAAAAAATTAAGATCAAGGCACCCAGTCCCATTACTTCATGGCAAACAGAATGGGAAAAAGTGGAAGCAGTGACAGTATTTCTGTCCTTGGGCTCCAAAAACAACTGCAGTCAGTGAATGCAGCCTTGGAATTAATAGACACCTGCTCCTTGGAAGAAAAGCTATGACAAACCTAGACAACATATTAAAAACTGAGATATCACTTTGCTGACAAAGATCCATATAGTCAAACCTATGACTTTTCCAGCAGTCATGTACAAACATGACAACTGGACCATAACAAAGGCTGAGTGCCAAAAAACTGATGCTTTTCAGTTGTGGTGGTGGAAAAGACCTTTGTGAATCCCTTGGACTGCAAGGAGATCAAACCAGTCAGCCCTAAAGGAAGTCAACCATGAACATTCATTGGAAGGAATGGTACTGAATATAAAGTTCCAAAACATTGGCCACTTGATGCATAAGCTGACTCATTGGAAAAGACCCTGATGCTGGGAAAGATTTAAGGCAAACGAAGAAGGGAACAACAGAGGATGAGATGATTAGATAGCATCAAGGACTCAATGGACATGAATGTGAGCAAACTCCAGGAAATAGTGGAGGACAGAGGGGCCTGGTGTGCTACAGCCTATGGGGTCACAAAGTGTCAAACATGACATAGTGACTGAACAATGAGCAACATAACATCTAGTCCTCTCACTGTTGGTAAGGCACTATTCTAGTCAATTCATTTGTCTTTGTCTAGTCTTCCCAACAATCCAATAAGGTTGGCACTATTTTTCACTCTATATTACAGATGATACCTCATAGGCTCAGTGTGATTAATAAAATTTGATCAAACTGATCCATCTTATCAAGAGGCAAAACCAAAATTTCATCACATGTATTCTTACTCTTATGTTTTTAATCGCTCTTTTTTTAGTGTAACCTTGATTTCTGTCATATGACAAAATTAAATGAAGTGTAGAGATCAGAACTGATTTTTTGTTTGCTTGTTTGTTCATTAGTTCTTTCCAGTATCCTGAATAAAAGGCATAAAGCTCAAACAAGAATGGTGACTGTCTGTAAAAGCAAAGGAAAGAGGAACAGTGTAATTTTAAATATGTTTTCAGGAAGATGAAAGTCATAATGCAGACTCTGTGAACCCTTGAACGGTGGATATCCATCTCAGCTGCAGCTTTCAGAAGAGTGCATCTAAGAAAAGATGTGCCAAATAAGTAAATATTCTAATGTTAGTCTTCATATTTATTATGGGCTAAATGATTGTTCACCACTTCTGCCTACCAATTTGTGTGTTGAAATTTTCACCCTGAATGTGATAGTATTAGGAAGTCTGATTCTTGGGAAGCTAATCTGTCATGAGTTAGAGCCCTCATGAATGGGATTCAGTTCAGTTCAGTTCAGTCACTCAATCATGTCCAACTCTTTGCGACCCCATGAATCACAGCACACCAGACCTCCCTGTCCATCAACAACTCCCAGAGTTCACTCAGACTCACGTCCATCGAGTCGGTGATACCATCAAGCCATCTCATCCTCGGTCGTCCCCTTCTCCTCCTGCCCCCAATCCCTCCCAGCAGCAGAGTCTTTTCCAATGAGTCAACACTTCGCATGAGGTGGCCAAAGTATTGGAGTTTCAGCTTTAGCATTGTTCCTTCCAAAGAACACCCAGGACTGATCTCCTTTAGAATGGACTGGTTGGATCTACTTGCAGTCCAAGGGACTCTCAAGAGTCTTCTCCAATACCACAGTTCAAAAGCATCAATTTTTCAGCGCTTAGCTTTCTTCACAATCCAACTCTCACATCCATATGTGACTACTGGAAAAACCATAGCCTTGATCCCCTCGACATTTGTTGACTAGGTGGACATTTGTTGGCAAAGTAATGTCTCTGCTTTTGAATATGCTATCTAGGCTGGTCATAACTTTTCTTCCAAGGAGTAAGCGTCTTTTAATTTCATGGCTGCAGTCACCATCTGCAGTGATTTGGGAGCCCCCAAAAATAAAGTCTGACACTGCTTCCACTGTTTCTCCATCTATTTGCCATGAAGTGATGGGACCAGATGCCATGATCTTTGTTTTCTGAATGTTGAGGTTTAAGCCAACTTTTTGACTCTCCTCTTTCACTTTCATCAAGAGGCTTTTTAGTTCCTCTTCACTTTCTGCCTGGGTGGTGTCATCTGCATATCTGAGGTTATTGATATAACTTCCTGGCAACCTTGATTCCAGCTTGTGGTTCTTCCAGCCCAGTGTTTCTCATGATGTACTCTGCATATAAGTTAAATAAGCAGGGTGACAATATATAGCCTTGATGTACTCCTTTTCCTATTTGAAACCAATCTGTTTTTCCATGTCCAGTTCTAACTGTGGCTTCTTGACCTGCATATAGATTTCTCAGCTTTATAAAGGAGATGCCGGACTTCTGGGCTCCAGACTGTGGAAAAAAGAAAAAAGTTTCTGTCGTGAACAAACCACCCAGCCTTTAGTTCTTCATATCATCCCAAATTAACTCTGCTCAGAGTTATGCAGCAGTCTAGATGGACAGGAGTTTAGGGGAGAATGGATACATATATATGTATGACTGAGTCCCTTTGCTGTCCACTTGAAATTATAACAACACTGCTAATTGGCTATGTTGTTGTTGTTCAGTAGCCCAATCATGTTCGACTCTTTGCAATGCCAATTTGCCCAAGTTCATGTTCATTGCATCGGTGATGCCATCTAGCCATCTCATCTTCTGATGCCCTCTTCTCCTTCTGAACTCAATCAGAGACCTTTCCAATAAGTCATCTGTTCCCATTATATGACCAAAATACTGGAATTTCAGCTTCAGCTTCATCATCAGTCCTTCCAGTGAATATTCAAGGTTGATCGCCCTTAAGATTAGCTGATTTGATCACCTTGCTGTCTGAGGGACTGTCAGGAGTCTTCTCCAGCACCATAATTCAAAGGCATCAATTCTTTGGCATTCTGCCTTCTTTACGGTCCAGCTCTCACAACCATACATGACCATATATATGTATTAGTATACTGTATTGGTGTTTTTCTTTCTGGCTTACTTCACTCTGTATAATCAGTTCCAGTTTCATCCACCTCATTAGAACTGATTCAAATGTATTCTTTTTAATGGCTGAGTAATACTCCATTGTGTATATGTACCACTGCTTTCTTATCCATTCATCTGCTGATGGACATCAAGGTTGCTTCCATGTCCTGGCTATTATAAACAGTGCTGAGATGAACATTGGGGTACATGTGTCTCTTTCAATTCTGGTTTCCTCAGTGTGTATGCCCAGCAGTGGGATTGCTGGGTCATAAGGCAGTTCAATTTCCAGGTTTTTAAGGAATCGCCACACTGTTCTCCATAGTGGCTGTACTAGTTTGCATTCTCACCAACAGTGTAAGAGGGTTCCCTTTTCTCCACACCCTCTCCAGCATTTATTGCTTGTAGACATTTGGGTTGCAGCCATTCTGACTGGTGTGAAATGGTACTTCATTGTGGTCTTGATTTCCATTTCTCTGATAATGAGTGATGTTGAGCATCTTTTCATGTGTTTATTAGCCATCCGTATGTCTTCTTTGGAGAAATGTCTGTTTAGTTCTTTGGCCCATTTTTTGATTGGGTCATTTATTTTTCTGGAATTGAGTTGCATAAGTTGCTTGTATATTTTTGAGATTAGTTGTTTGTCAGTTGCTTCATTTGCTATTATTTTCTCCCATTCAGAAGGCTGTCTTTTCACCTTGCTTATAGTTTCCTTTGTTGTGCAGAAGCTTTTAATTTTAATTAGATCCCATTTGTTTATTTTTGCTTTTATTTTCAGTATCATGGGAGGTGGGTCATAGAGGATCCTGCTGTGATTTACAGTATACTAACACTTATATATATGGAATTTAGACAGATGGTAATGATAACCCTGTATAAGAGACAGAAAAAGAGACACAGATGTATAGAACAGACTTTTGGAGTCTGTGGGAGAGGGAGAGAGTGGGATGATTTGGGAGAATGACATTGAAACATGTATATTATCATGTAAGAAATGAATTACCAGTCTAGGTTTGATACAGGATACAGGATACTTGGGGCTGGTGCACTGGGATGACCCAGAGAGATGATATGGGGAGGGAGATGGGAGGTGGGTTCAGGTTTGGGAACTCATGTACACCCATGGCAGATTCATGTCAATGTATGGCAAAACCAATACAGTATTGAAAAGTAAAATAAAAATTTAAAAAAAAAATACATCACCACAGTGAAAACTGTAGCCTTGACTATATGGACATTTGTTGGCAGATATTGTCTTTGCTTTTCAACACACTGTCTAGGTTTGTCATAGCTTTGCTGCCAAGAAGCGACTGTCTTATGATTTCATGGTTATAGTCACCATCCATATACTTCAATTAAAAAAAGTTTGAATAAAAAAGGCAAATATTGACTGATATTAATAAATCTATTTTAAACTCCAAAACAAGTTAACTGCAGTTACCTTAAAAAAAAAAAAAAAAAGCTAACTTTAAAGATAAATGATTTTCACAGTAAATGGAGAGTGAGAAAAGAAGTCCCAAGGATAACCAGCCTTCTTCCCTAATGTCAAGCTGACTTAAAACATCAAATTTATTCCTCTTTACCCTGGACTCCAATTTTAACCTGCTAGCATATCCAAACTGGATCTTGGCTCTAGGTTTGCATTATAAGAGCAGTGACACAAAAAAGACGCCATAGAAGAAAAAATATTTAAGAACGAAATACTAAAAGAAGGAATTTTCTGAAACTATCTTTCTTAATGAAATCATTATCACCGACATTTGAGCCCATGATGTGTTTCTTAGAAGTCTTATGATGTTGACTTATTTGAAGGATGTCAGTGAACTCAAGGATAACTATTAAAGTCAGATTTTGTTACTTTCACCACATAATAAAGCAGCCACAAAGTAACTGAGGTAGAATTATCATTTTATTATTATTGCACATTCTGTAAAGAATTTAGGGAGGGCTCAAAGGGGCCAAGTAATCTATGACCCCATTGAGTTGGTGTAGTGACTCAAAGGCTGGGAGCTATAATCATTTGGCGGTATCTTTACTCATGTATCTGGTGGTTGATATTGGTGTTAGTGGGGACCTCGGCTGAGTGAAAACCTGAAACTTTCACTTGTGGCCTCTCCACATAACTTTTCTGTGGTGCTATTCACAGCAGTGGCAATAGGGTCAAAAGTGAGAGTCCCAAAAAAGTAAGGAAGAAATGTGTGCCAATACTCTTGTGCAAAAAGCCATGTTTTGAACCTGATAAAATACAGGTGCATTCAGGTCAGGAAGAAACAGTTAGAACTGGACATGGATCAACAGACTGGTTCCAAATAGGAAAAGGAGTACATCAAGGCTGTATATTGTCACCTTGCTTATTTAACTTATATGCAGAGTACATCATGAGAAATGCTGGGCTAGAGGAAGCACAAGCTAGAATCAAGATTGCCAGGAGAAATATCAATAACCTCAGATATGCACATGGCACCACCACTATGGCAGAAAGTAAAGAACTAAAATGCCTCTTGAGGTAAATGAAAGATGGGGGTGAAAAAGTTAGTTTAAACCTCAACATTCTTGACTTCCTACTTTTGGATTCCAGTCCCCTATAATGAAAAGGACATCTTTTTTGGGTGTTAGTTCTAGAAGGTCTTGTAGGTCTTCATAGAACTGTTCAACTTCAGCTTCTTCAGCATTACTGATAGGGTAATAGACTTGGATTACCATGATACTGAATGGTTTGCCTTGGAAACGAACAGAGATCATTCTGTTATTTTTGAGATTCCATCCAAGTACTGCCTTTAAGACTCTTGTTGACCATGATGGCTACTCCATTTCTTCTAAGGGATTCCTGCCCACAATAGTAGATATAATGGTCATGAGTTAAATTCACCCATTCCAGTCCATCTTAGTTCACTGATTTCTAGAATGTTGATGTTCACTCTTGTCATCTCTTGTTTGACCATTTCCAATTTGCTTTGATTCATGGACCTGACATTCCAGGTTCCTATTCAATATTGCTCTTTTCAGCATTGAACCCTACTTCCATCATCAGTCCCATTCACAACTTAGTGTTGTTTTTGCTTTGGCTCCATCCCTTCATTCTTTCTAGAGTTATTTCTAGTAGCATACTGGGCACCTACCAACCCGGGGAGTTCATCTTTCAGTGTCCTATCTTTTTGCCTTTTCATACTGTTCATGGGGTTATCAAGGCAAGAATACTGAAGTGGTTTGCCATTCCCTTCTCCAGTGGACCACATTCTGTCAGACCTCTCCACCAAGACCTGGCCATCTTGGGTGGCCACACATGTCATGGCTTAGTTTCATTGAATTAGACAAGGCTGTGGTCCATGCATCTGGTCCCAGCACTTCATGGCAAACAGATGGGGAAACAGTGGAAACAGTGGCTGGCTTTATTTTGGGGTCTCCAAAATCACTGTAGATTGTGATTGCAGCCATGAAATTAAAAATGCTTGTTCCTTGAAAGGAAAGTTATGACCCACTTAGACAGCATATTAGAAAGCAGAGACATTACTTTGTCAACAAAAGTCCATCTAGTCAAAGCTATGGTTTTTCCAGTTGTCATGTATGAATGTGAGGTTTGGACTATAAAGAAAGCTGAGCACCAAAGAATTGATGTGTTTGAACTGAGGTGTTGGAGAAGGCTCTTGAGAATCTCTTGGACTGCAAGGAGATCCAACTAGTCCATCCTAAAGGAGATCAGTCCCAGGTGTTCATTGGAAGGACTGATGCTGAAGCTGAAACTACAATACTTTGGCCATCTGATGTGAAGAACTGACTCATTTGAAAAGACTCTGACACTGGGAAAGATTGAGAGCAGGAGAAGTGGACGACAGAGCATGAGATGGGTGGATGGCATCACTGACTCAATGGACATGGGTTTGGGTGGACTCCAAGAGTTGTTGATGGACAGGGAGGCCTGGAGTGCTGCGGTTCATGAGGTTGCAAAGAGTTGGACACGACTGAGCCACTGAACTGAACTGAACTGAAAATATAGATGTTTGATTAATGTTACAGAACATCACTTTCACTGTACTCCACTGGTTAAATCAGTTGTAGAACTTTGCCAGAATCAATGAAATAGGTCACAGACCACATCACTGAATAGAAGAAATGTCAAGGTCACATGGTAAGAAGAGCAATTGAGATATCAGATATTATTGTAGGCAACATGCTACATATATGTAGCTATAGAGACAAAAAATCAAGCAGTACATATGATATGTCTATGTATTGCTCAAATGAGGGAGGAAGCTGCTTATTCACAATCCTCTGTCTAAAATATCAGGCATCTTACTAAAACCTTACTGATTCGAGCTAGAAAAAAATTCAGTGTTACTAATGACTTTAGTTTTTGGCCAAAAATGAGCATATATCTTTGAGTGTGTTGGTTCTTCTTTTATATGCAATGTTCTGAATTTGAATGATTCTCAGGCATCCCAGGCCAGAAGTGGAACAAATACAAGAAGAATGAATGGCCTGCATACAATCTTAAGGTAAGTGATAGAAAGGGAAGTAGGAAGAGCCAAGGAAAAAAAGACTGTGTTAGTGAGAACAAAGAGTGAGAGGTTATGCCTAGGGCAGATGAATGTAGAAAGCTAGGACCCAGGAGATATAGTCTAGATTAATAAGTCTTCATGGGAAACCACTAGAATATGAATGCATGGTGGGTGACATAGTTTGAAAAGATTATTTTGGAAAAAAAAAAAAAAAAAGAAAACAGATCAAAGTGAAGGAAGACAGTGTGAAAGCAATACACTCAGGTAAGTGGTGTTTATGGTGGTCTCTTGCTTCCCTGTTGACTCAATCAGTAAAGAATCTGTCTACAATGCAGGAGACATGAATTCAGTTACTGGGTAGGGAAGACCTCTTGGAGAAGAAAATGACAACCCACTCCAGTATTCTTGCCTGGGAAATTGCATGGACCAAAGAGCCTGGTGGGCAACAGTGCATGGGGTCCCAAAGAGTCAAATACAACTGAGCAACAAAACCATCCCCACATGGCAGTCTAGGTGAGATATTATGGTAATATGGATTAGGATAATAGCTAAGGAGGTCAAGAGAGGTTGACAGACTTAAAGCTATTTTAGATAAATAGATCATTCTGGGCTTAAGAGATCAGGGAAAGGTTTTATGTAGATAAGGAAATTGAGCCAAATTTTGACACATAGTCAAAAAACAACTGTGTGGTTGGTTGTTGCTGTTCAGTTGCTCTGTTGTGTCTGACTCTTTGCAACCCCATGAAGAGCATTACAACAGGCTTGTCTGCCCTTCACGATTTCTCAGCGTTTGCTCAAACTCATGTCCATTGAGTCAAAGATGCCATCCAACCATCTCATCCTCTGTCACCCCTTTCTCCTCCTACCTTCAATCTTTCCCAGCATCAGGGTATTTTCCAATGAATTGGCTCTTTACATCAGATGGCCAAAGTATTGGAGCTTCAAACCCATCATCAGTCCTTTCAATGATTAGTCAGGGTGGATTTCCTTTAGGACTGACAGGTTTGATCTACATGCTGTCCAAGGGACTCTCAACAGTCTTCTCCAGCACCATGCTTTGAAAGCATCAATTGGTTGGTGCTCATCCTTCTTTATGGTCCAATTCTCACATCTGTACATGACTACTGGAAAACCCAACTTTGATTATACAGAGCTTTGTCAGCAGTATTTTCTCCTGTTTTTAATATGCTTTCTAGGTTTGTCATAGCTTTTCTCCCAATCAGCAAGTGTCTTTTAATTTCCTGGCTGCAGTCACCATCCACAGTTATTTCGAAGCCCAAAAAGGAGAGGAGAAAAGAAAATTCAAGTAAGAAAAATAGTTTATGAAAGCAAATGCACATTGGAATGTGGTAAGGCCATGTTCTGGAGCTAATATCAGTGTTTAGTTGAATTCATGTTACTTGAAAGGTCTTGAACATCAGCTTAAATAGACTAAAACACTAAATTGTGAATTTTTTTAAGATTTTGGCTATAGAAATAAATAGAGCAAACTTTAATTCTCTGCACTGGTATTTATCAGTTATGTAACCTTAGAGAGATTACATAATCTCATATATGTATCTATCTATCTATATCTGCATATACATGCTATATATCCCTTAACTCTAAGGTTTTTTTTTTCTTTAATATTTATACTATAGAAAATACTAGTGCCTATCAAATAAAATCATTGGGAAGATTAAATGAAATAATCCATTATAATACAATATATAGTATGTAGTATTTGTTCATAAAATTTAATTACTATTGTTAATATGAGTGCCTTGTTGTGGTTTGTTATTCTTAAACCATTTCTTTTTGGGTGGCTGTAGAGATATAAAGTAAATAAATAAAGTAGAAATAAAACAAAGCAGAGATATTACTTTGCCAACAAAGGTCCTCATAGTCAAAGCTATGGTCTTCCCAGTAGTTATGTATGGATGTGAGTCAGACCATAAAGAAGGCTGAATACCAATAAATTGATGCATTTGAACTGTGGTGCTGGAGAAGACTCTTGAGATTCCCTTGTACTGCAAGGAGATCAAAGCAGTCAATCCTAAAGGAAGTCAGTCCTGAATATTTATTGAAAGAACCAATGCTGAGGCTGAAGCTCCAATACTTGGCTACCTGATGCGAAGAGCTGAGTCATTGGAAAAGACCCTGATGGGGGAAAGATTGAGGGCAGGAGAAGAAGAGGATGACATAAGACAAGGCAGTTGGGTGGCATCATTGGCTCAGTGCATGAGTTTGAGCAAACTCTGGGAGATGGTGAAGGACAGGGAAGCCTGGTGCACTCCAGTCCATGGGGTGGCAAAGTGTCACATGCAACTGAGTGACTGAACAACAACAGAGGCAGAAATAATCACTCATTAGTGCCATTAGACATTGCTTTTGCAGCAGGTAGAACTTGAACTGAGCACAGTGCAATGAGCATGGTGGGTGCGTTGCTCCTGGTAGGCCTCAGACCTCCTACAGGCAGCAGCAGATGATTTTCCGACTGGCTGTACCCCAGTGCCCCCTACCATGTTAACCACACCAACACAACTTCACTCTTGTCATTTCCCTTCCCTGCCTTTAAATTTTCTTACTGTACCATATGGGGCCAATAAGTCTCATGATCATTAATGTACTTTACAAATGTAAATATTAGAGCTCCTAGCACCATGAGGAAATCAGAACTAAAGTCTTGATTCCTGTCCTCCAAGGAACCATGGTCACATTTATTCGTGTTAAAAAAAAAATTGGTAAACAATAAAATATGGAGGAATGGGTACAACACTCCGTGGAATATCATGAAAAAAAATTCAGTGATGTGAAAATGCCAAGTATGGCCAGTGAACGGACACCAGTTTTGTACCCCTGAATCTTAAGATTAACATAGGGAAAGAGATGGAGTTAGTTGAAAAGGGAAGACAGTGGTCACAGGAGATATTTCCTACTTTCAGCAATGATTAGGACTCATTGCAAAAACAAGTGAAATAGGACTTTAGCTACTCACATTATTGCCTTTAATGAACTTTGTACATTATACAGCACATCACACAAAGAGGATGGAAGATAATTTGCTTCCTGCTTAATGCAGGACATATTTGGGGAAATGAGTTTGCTGCCGCTGCCTTTGGCAGTCATCTTCCTTATGGAAGACAACTGAGACCCCAGGAGAGAGGCTTCCCAGCTTATCGCTTAACAATTTCAAAAAACTTTGATATTTGTCATTATTCCCCAAAATATATGTATTAAAACAGCAAAAGTGTTATTAATTGTTTAACATTTTCTTACTAAGCAGTGCAGCACAGACACAGCTCCCTTTCCACAAAGATGGCTGCTTCTAGCCCTTCACACAGAAAAATGCAACTAAATGAAAATTTAACTTTCAAGTACACCTAACAGTTTATTCAAAGCAGAGAATAACTCTTGTTATGAGCTTTCATTATTCAGGCAGAGCACATTAATGCTGTTTTCCTTTTTTAATCCATTTTTGATACTTGATTTTTATTTATTTATTTTAGAAAAGCCTGGGGATAGGAAGAAACCTAATAATATAACTAATATGACCACATTAACTCTTCTTCGGACAATGTGGTGAAAACAAAAGATCTGAAATACAATCCTAGAGAGGGCTAATCTCCCCTCACTTTCTGTTCATAATTTCCACTCAGATAGGATCAGATCTGATTTAAACTCTGCCACTTTAAATCAGCTTTCAATCTTGCATCTAACTTTTCTCCTGGGTTTTAGTGCCATATTGCAATGTTAAAGTGTAAAACTCTGCATCTGCTGAAGCATTTGGCTGGAAAAGCAAGCATGTCAATGGCCGTCCCTCGCTGCCATCACACATATGGAATTTCTGTGTTCAGCTCTGCCATCTGGTCGTTAGGCCTAGATTCACTCTTCATTGAGTAAGGACCATCTACCATATCAGTGCCTCTTACAACATGCTATCCTTTTCGTGGTGTTATTTTGCATTTCTTCTCTGATGACATTTTCTCTTCCCCACAACCCTTTTCCCCCAGTAAATATTCTACAAAGAGCAACATTTAATGTCACTTGGAAAAAAAAAAAAAAAGACACAATGCAGGAAGGTAATTGGAACATAAGCAGTCAAAATATCAAGTAGCTGCAGATGCAATACTAAGAATTTCATAATTACAATTGCTGCAGATTCTACCTTGAAAGTGTACAAGATAGTTTATAGACATAAAGCAACCTTAACCGAGAAGAACCACTTAACATTATAAAGAGATTGTGGGTTAATTGTCCCTGCCATTCTATTTCCCTTATTTATGACAGTCATTATCTTGAGACTGGATGATATTTTCTTTCCTATCACAAGGACGTGGCCCCAGAATTGTGTGCAACTCCTTCTAATATATACTTTCTGTCACCGCTGAATTACTGTCACCATATAAGGAAATAAAAGCACCTAACTAGCTCAATTCCCCCTCCAACATTTTATTTTGGGAGGAAAAAAAAACAAAATTCTAGCCTGTAAAACACATTAATTTAATTCAAAAGTTTAAAGAAAAACCCTCAACAACCAGAAAACATGATTTGTTGGCTAATCGCTATAGAATTGGGCTAGGATTTTATTAACTTCACAGTATAAGAAATTTAAAACCTGTAGCCAGATTCTGTGAAAAACCAGATAGTGGCTTAAGGCTATCTTGAAGGAGAATTCTGTATAATTGAGTCTTAAACTTTAAGGGATTTTCCTGGTGGCTCAGATGATAAATAATCTGCCTGAAACACAGGAGATCCAGGTTTGATTGTTGGGTTGGGAAAGTCCTCTGGAGGAGGAAATAGCAACTCACTCCAGTATTCTTGCCTGGAAAATTTATCCTGATATCTTTATCAAAGTGAAAGTGAAGTCACTCAGTTGTTCCTGACTCTTTGCGACCCCATGGATAGTAGCCTGCACCAAGCTCCTCCGTCCATGGGATTTTCAAGGCAAGAGTACTGGAGCGGGTTGCCAGTTCCTTCTCCAGGGAATCTTCCCAACCCAGGGATCGAACCCAGGGATCGAACCCAGGTCTCTCACATTGTAGACAGACGCTTTACTGTCTGAGCCACCAGGGAAGCCTCCTGGTCTCTTCCTAAGTCTACTTCACCCCTCAACCAACAATCTCATGCCACGTTCCATCAAAATTGAACCAACATGCTTTATTCTATCTGGGATTTGCTAGGATAACTGCTTAAACTTTATTGAACATGCAAATCATCAGGAGTTCTTGTTAAAATGCAAAATCTGGGATGGAAAGATTTTGCACTTCTAACAATCTCTTAGGTAATACTAATATTTCTGGTCTGGAAAGGATGCTGAAGTTTATTCAAATGTCTCTTGCCCCTGCCCCTCCACTCTCCATTACACCTGGGAGAAAGTAATTTCATACAAAGAGACTTGGAGCCATGTTAATTTAATAAGTATGTTCTACATATCAGCTGTGATGCATTATTTTTCATCATTTAAATCTGACAGAAATCCTTGGCAATGATTATTATTTTCTTATTTAAGAGTTGAAGAACATAGAGATATTGGCAAAAGCAGGACTCATCCTATTTCTGCCTGACTCCAAATCCTGAGTTATTTACTAACTCCATTTGCCCTTGCTAAGTTACAATGTGGTATTGCACTATTAAAATGCCACCCAACTCAGGGCTATTCTCATGTGAAGGGAAGTTCCTTGGAATTTTAAATCTCTGTCCATGTCATTTTGTTCTCTTAATACCTGCATGCCTGAAACATAGTAAAATGTCCATCATACTCCAACTATGTTTGTCAACTGAGCTAAATGAGTTCATGAAAGACAAGATTCACACATAAGGAGCAAAAAGAGATGGAACATAATTGCTGAGGGCAATTGTAGTTGCAGAGGCTAAGTTTGAGTATTTGCCTTTCCACTGATTCATTGTATGAACTGGGTTAAGATAATTCCTTTCCCTGAGTCTCAATGTCCTCATCCATAAAATGCCATAAATTGTAGGGAGTTATTGTGATAATAAGTAAATCCCCTACATATTAGCCTTCAAGTTGGGAACTTTATAAGATGTGAACCTACATTTGCATGTCCATTAATGTAAATTAGTTCACGTGTCTGGTGTACGTTGTCAGGTATGTGCATCTTCTACAAGGAGTTGCGCTTTTCTGTACTGCAGAGTACTGTATAAAGTCCAGTAGTACTCTATCACCTCCCACCTCTTCTTTCTCCTCCAGTCAGTCTGTGGACTCAGTGCCAGTCTCTGTATGCCAGCTGTTGAAACGTACACTGTTCAGTTCAGTTCAGTCACTCAGTCATGTCTAACTTTTTGCAAACCCATGGACGGCAGCATGCCAGGCCATCTTGTCCATCACCAGCTCCCAGAGATTACCCAAACTCATGTCTATTGAGGTGGTGATGCCCATCTCATGCTCTGTCGTCCCCTTCTCTTGCCCTCAATCTTTCCCAGCATCAGGGTGTTTTCAAATGAGTCATCTCTTCACATCAGGTGGCTAAAGTATTGGAGTTTCAGCTTTGACATCAGTCCTTCCAATGAACACTCAGGATTGATCTCCTTTAGGATGGACTGGTTGGATCACCTTGCAGTCCAAGGGACTCTCAAGAGTCTTGAACACCACAGTCTTCAGCGTTCAGCTTTCTTTATAGTCCAACTCTCACATCCATACATGACTCATGGAAAAACCATAGCCTTGACTAGACGGACTTTTGTTGGCAAAGTAATGTCTCTGCTAATTACTGTACTATAAGGTCCAAAATGTTTTATATTTTGTGTTTGATTTTTACTTATTCTTTTTTAAAAAAAGTATAAATCTATCACTGTAGTACTTAGGCTAACTTCATTGCACTTACAAATTGGACTTATAAATGATCTCTTGGAACAGAACTCATTTGTATGCAGAGGGCTTACTGTATTTAAAAGTGAGGTTACTGTGTGCCATGGTAGCACACAACATGGCTTCAATAAGACATAGTTTCATTGTTATAAGAGAGTAGCCTCATTGTAGAAAAGGACACTGGGAGGTATAGAGAAATGAGAGCACTAGTTCTCAAACTTGCTACTTATTGTACTATGGTTCATCCATATCTGTGACATTAAATTTCCTGGTTTCAGTAACTTGTGGCGCTGAACTTTGATTTGAAAATAGTAAATGGAAAACTTCAGAAATTTTTCCAAGTTTCATGATCTTTATTTTATTTAATAATGGATCCAAAGTCCCCTGGACTGCAGGGAGATCAAACCAGTCAATCTTCAGTTCAGTTCAGTCACTCAGTCATGTTTGACTCTTTGAGACTCCGTGGACTGCAGGATGCCAGGCTTCCCTGGTCATCCAAACTCCTGGAGTTGCTGAAACTCACGTTCATTGAGTCGGTGATGCCATCCAAACATCTCATCCTCTATCATTCCCTTCTCCTTCAACCTTCAATCTTTCCCAGCATCAGGGTCTTTTCCAATGAGTCAGTTCTTCACATCAGATGGCCAAAGTATTGGAGTTTCAGCATTAGCATCAGTCTTTCCAATGAATATTCAGGACTGATTTCATTTCGGATTCACTGGTTTGATCTCTTTGCAGTCTAAGGGCCTCTCAAGAGTCTTCAACAACACAGTTCAAAAGCATCAATTCTTCAGTGCTCAGCTTTCTTTATAGTACTCTCACATTCATACATGACTCATGGAAAACCGTAGCTTTGACTAGATGGACCTTTGTTGGAAAAGTAATGTCTCTGCTTTTTAATAAGCTGTCTAGTTCAGGCATAACTTTTCTTCCAAGGAGCAGGTGTCTTTTAATTTCATGGCTGCAGTCGCCATCTACAGTGATTTTAGAGCCCAGGAAGATAAAGTCTTTCACTGTTTCCATTGTTTCCCCATCTATTTACCATGAAGTGATGAGACTAGATGTCATGATCTTAATTTTTGGAAAGTTGAGTTTTAAGCCAACTTTTAATGAACTCAAAGTCCCTTGGGCTACAAGGATATCAAACCAGTCAATCTTAAAAGGGAATCAACCCTGAATATTCTTGGAAGACCTCATGCTGAAACTGAAGCTTTGGATACTTTGCCCTGATGCAAAGAGCTGACTCATTAGAAAAGACTCTGATGCTGGGAAAGATTGAAGGCAGAAGAAGGGGACAACTGAGGATGAGATGATTGGGTGGCATCATGAACTCAGTGGACATGAGTTTGAGCAAGCTCCACGAGTTGGCGAAGGACAGAGAAGCCTGGTGTTCTGCAGTTCATGGGGTCACAAAGAATCTGACAGGACTGAGCGACTGAACAACAGCAACAACAAAGCGCAAGAGTAGCATGCTGGCAATTCAGATCTGCCAAAGATAAGCCACGAAGTCCTACCTTCGTGTGAAAAAGTGAAAGTTCTCAACTTACACAGGAAAGAAAAAACATATGCTGAGATTGCTAAAATCTACATTGAGAATGAATCTTCCATCCACAAAATTGGGAAGAATGAAAAAGAAAGTCATGCTAGTTTTGCTGTTGCACCCTAAACTGTAAAAGTTTTGGCTACAGGTGAGTGTTAAGTGCTTAATTAAGACGGAAAAGTCACTAAATTTGTACAACAAGATATTTTGTACAATATCTTATTGTACAAAAGTAACTCTACATTCATGTAACGTTTGTTACAGTGCTGCTACTGCTGCTGCTGCTGTTGCTAAGTCGCTTCAGTCGTGTCTGACTCTGTGTGACCCCATAGACGGAAGCCCACCAGGCTCCTCTGTCCCTGGGATTCTCCAGGCAAGAACACTGGAGTGGATTGCCATTTCCTTCTCCAATGCATGCATGCATGCAAGTCGCTTCAGTCATGTTTGACTCTGTGAGACCCCATGGACAGCAGCCCTCCAGGCTTCTCTGTCGACAGGATTCTCCAGGCAAGAATACTGGAGCAGGTTGCCATTTCCCTCTCCAATAGTATATTGCTACAATTGTTCTAGTTTATTACTATTCTTTTTAATCTCTTATTGTACTTAATTTGTAAGTTAAAAATTAACATAGGTAAGTTAAAACATAAAAATATGTTATAGCATCCAAAACATCCAATGCTATCAACAGTTTCAAGCATTCACTGAAGATCTTGAAATATATTCCCTGCAGACAAAGGGGGAACTACAAAAATCACCTGGGCAGTTTTTAATACCATTGATGCTGGATCCAACTACTAGAGTTTCTGATTTAATTAGCATAGGGAGTAGCCAGAATTAGGCATCAGCAGGTTTGAAAATTCTCTGATAATTATAATATTTTAAAATTATTTTGTTCATGCTGCATTCCAGACTAATTAAATCATAATTTATATGGGTGAGTATTAATATTTTCAAACCATCCTAGATGATCGCAATATAGAGCCAAGTTTGAGAACCACTACCTCACTTAAAACCTTTAGTTGCTTTAGTGTTAATGCTGGCTGCACATCAGAATCATTTAAGAAATTATAAATATGCACACACACACACACACACACACACACACACACACACACACATATATATATATCTTTATGGTGAAGTCCCATTGGTATGGAACAAATAATGACAACCCTCTATGCGAGGCAGCAAAAGAGATACAGATGTACAGAACGGACTTTTAGACTCTGTGGGAAAGGGAGAGGGTGGGATGATTTGAGAGAATGGCATTGAGACATGTATACAATCAGGTAAGAAATGAATTGCCAGTCTATGTTCGATACAGCGTACAGGATGCTTGGAGCTGGTGCACGGGGATGATCCAGAGAGATGATATGGGGTGGAAGTTGGGAGGGGAGTTCAGGATTGGGAACTCATGTACACCCCTGGCTGATTCATGTCAATGTATGGCAAAACCAATACATTATTTTAAAGCAAAATAAAGTAAAAATTAAAATTAAAAAATAAATAAATAATAAATAACTATGTACACATTAAAAAATATGCACTATTTGGTAGGGCACAATGAGCAGCTGACAACTCTTCTATGAATTTCTTGCAAAGAAGCATAACCCAAACTCAGTCACATGGAAACATCATACAAACCTACATTTTACAAAATAATTTCAAAATAATCTTCAAAACCTCAGAGTTACAAAAGAAAACAACAACAAAAGGTATGAATGGGTCTGAGGAGTAGATGGAAGAAATGTAGCAATGCAAATATTTTATTTTAAATGTTGTATTGTGGCCGTGAAGGAGGATATCCTTGTCTGCATTAATTGCACATTAAAGCATTTATGGACATCAAGTTGGCAACTTGCTGTCAAAAGTTTTAGAAAAATAAGAACATTTGTTTTATTTGTAGTATAACTCAATTTTTCCATAGTGATATTTTTTTTAATAAAAATTATTCTTAAACATTTAAGCCAATTTTCACTCTGCACAGGGCTTTCATAGAAATAGGAATGCCAGCCAAGGCTAGCAGAGAGTTTGCATCTCAACAGAGATAGAGAATAAATTACTCTCTGAAAAATCCTAATCAAAATTGATTCATGTTATTTTTTAAAATACTTCAGTTTAAACTCCTGTAATCCAGGTGTTCTCTCTTACCGATGGAGTGTCTTCCCTGAGTGTATTTCTTCAAGTCTCCTTTCTCTTTGTCTAGCCTCTAGTTTTGCCTCTCTGTGGTATATTTATAATTTCTGCCATGGTTTATAACTTTCCTATGTGATCACCTTAATATACTTACTCTTTTCTCTCACCTGGTCACAGCATTAAGTTCTTTCTGGCGTATTTACTTTTATCTTGGTCTTGGTTTTCCCCAACAATGGGATTTTTTTTTTTTTGGTCACATTATGAATCTCATTTTTACAACTTTCATTATTTTCTCTATTCCTTTTAACCAAGTAATATCTAAATTTAATCCAAACTCTAAGACTACATTTTTATTCATTTTCCAATTTATTTATTCATCCTTTCCACAAACAAACACATATTATACATTTTTTTAAATGGTAAAATCCTGCTATGAAAACTATAGAAGTGTAAATAAGATATGACAGGTTCCTTAGTCTTACTGTCATTCCATCTTGTAGTTCACAGTGAGCCGTGCTATGCAGTGTTGGCTGCTGCTGTCTCTAGGACTCCATGACAGTCTGTACCTACTCTGATAAGAGGAAGAGTTCCACAATGAAAGAAGCACTTCAGTTGCTCTTGAAATATGACTCTGTGTTAGTCTATAGGATGAGAACATATTCAGAAAGGAATAAATGAGCACAAGAGTTCAGGCAATATCAGGCTTCTGGTTTGGTCTGAGTAAAGAGAATAACTGAAGACAAGGAGAGTCAGAATCCAAGGCTGGGACTATAAACTAAAACTTGTCCTAGAGACTAGCTAAGGTGTTTGGACTTGAACCTGCATAAAATAAGAAAGTATTAAATACAATTTCAAACTGAATGTTGATATAATAAAATTTACATATTAGAAAGACTGCATAAAGAATGGATTGTACATGGGATAAATATACCAAGCATATATAATAAGTTACTCTGGCAAGAGTCCTAGAGGGAGAAGATCCAAAACTACACAAAAGCTGTGACATCAGTGAAAAGGAAGAAGATGCACATTAGAGACATTTGGGAGATCCTCTAGCGATCTGCTGTTTCTAGTTAATCCCTCTCCACTGCCTCTGATGCATTTTGGACTTCTTCATGGAGTATTTCTGTTTGATCTTTGTTTCTTTGTTTGATCTTTGAGTCTTGAAATCTCAAAAGTTTTGTGAGGAATCTGATTGAGAAGAGCGAGTCTAGATGCAAAGGAACACAAGTAAAGCATGATTGCTACCAAAGCCAAAGAGAGTTGTAAGCGCCTAGACTAGATCTGTTATGATGTGTTTGAAGAAAAGCAAAAGGATTCAAAAAGAATTACAATAGAATTCATGATTTATCAGATATGATGGGAAAGTGAAGTCCAAATGAATTTCATGTTTGGGTTTTGACTGACAATTGTTATTTTACTTCCCTGAAATTGTGACAGAAAATAAATGAGAAAAAGTCAACTTAAGTAAGATGAAAACATTAATCCTATCGTGCGCATTTGAATTTTAGCCATCCGTGGATATTCAAATGAATATGTTCAGGCAGAAAGCAGATATATATGACAGAAGCCAGGAGGATGTCCATCTAGAAGATTTAGGTTGAGAAACCACTATGCTGTCAGTATGTGTTTAAACTGTGACACTAGGGATAGTGCATGAAGAGGGGAAAAAAAGAAAAACAAATTAAAAAGTTTGTTTGAAAACAAACCTAGATAACCCCATGAGTAAGAGTTCAGAGAAAGGAATCTGCAAAACAGATACTATCAGAGGCCAATGAGGGGTGCCATATGACAGCCGCACTTTCCTCCTTCCTATTAGTACTTGCCACAGCAATCAAAGTAATCTTTAAAACACCAATACTAAATTAAATGATTCTTCTGCCTAATGCTTTTAAAGGCTTTCCATGACCTTTGCAATAGAACCTATGCATGTCCCCAAGCCCAAGAAGCCCTGCACAGTTTATTTCTCCTGCCTCATCTTTAGGTCAATTAGTGTGTCTTTTCTAATAGTCAGCCACTGAGTCCTTTGGTTCTATATCCCCAGCATATATACCTTACACGATGTGATATGCTGTGCTTAGTCACTCAGTTGTGTCCAGCTCTTTGCAGCCCCATGGACTGTAGCCTACCAGGCTCCCCTGTCCATGGGATTCTCCAGGCAAGAATACTGGAGTGGTTTGCCATTCCCTCCTCCAGGTATTGTCCCAACCCAGGGATCAAACACAGTTCTCCCGCATTGCAGGTGGATTCTTTACCATCTAAGCCACCAGAGAAGCCCACCTTACACTATGCCTTCTGCCAAATGAACTTGGCTCCATGTTCTTCACCCAGTGGGACCATGATAGTAACCATGTTATATAGCAGTTTTTCAAAGACATAAAAAAAAAGAATAGACAAAGACTTTAATCTCAAGGAATTACAATTCATTCAGCACAACAAATATTTATTCATTAAACATTCAGCAAATACTTTAAACTCAGCTGGAAATAAGATGTACAAATGAAATTTCTAGAGAACATGAAATAACATAGTTAAACATACATATTAGCAGTCACAGGCAAAGAAGAAAGAAAATGGCACAAGAGTAAGACAGGGAGACCACCTTCCTTCCCACAAATACATCAAAACTCCATCTGAATATGGTTCAACTCCAAAGAACAACCTCTGGACAACAGCAGAAGATCCCAAACTTTCAAAAAGGCAAACCAATCTCCTTAGAATGTAGGGCAAAAGATAAAGACATAAAAAAGTGACAAAGGATTTCAGATGGGGACCTGTGTTCTGAGGGAGGGAGTCATAAACTAAGAAAAAATTTCCACATATTAAGAAACCCCTTCACAAGCAGAGCCAAGAGGGAGCTTTGGAACCTCAGTGGACTGCAGTGGCAGGGGCTCAGAGGGCAAAACAGAAAGTTCATCACAGAAATCACTGTAAAACAGCACTTTTCAGTTGCCTCACCCACAGGAGGGTTGGGATGGGGAGCTGCAACTTGGGCATGGGTGTCAGATCGCAGAGAGAGGTCAGGGGGTGGCTACTGTGAGGATACTCTGAGAGGACTACTTCCACACAATGGAAGGAGTCGTGAGAAAAAACTGGGTTGCCTAGAGTGTTGAGAAGTCATCACTGGGACACTAACAACACATTCACAGATAGAGGCTGAGTGCCTGTCAGTGACCACCAAAACTGGCAAAACCAGTTACAGTGTCAGCTGCAGAGTTAGACATGACTGCCACTGTCAACGGAGAAGGCAATGGCATCCCATTCAAGTACTCTTGCCTGGAAAATCCCATGGATGGAGGAGCCTGGTGGGCTGCAGTCCATGGGGTCGCTAACAGTCGGACACGACTGAGCGACTTCATTTTCACTTTTCACTTTCATGTATTGGAGAAGGAAATGGCAACCCACTCCAGTGTTCTTGCCTGGAGAATCCCAGGGACAGGGGAGCCTGGTGGGCTTCCATCTCTGGGGTTGCACAGAGTCAGACACGACTGAAGCGACTTAGCAGCAGCCACTGTCAAAGTTAAGGAAAGTGCTTGAAGCCACAGATAAAACACAGCTGATACAGTCCTGACCCCAGAGGTGGCAGCTACCACTAGGCTGTGAGCAGGCACAGGTTACTTCCCACACTTTTCCTGGAGCTTAAAGAGCTTGACTCTTCCTAGGGACCCACGACCTGGGGCCAATTCCTCTGGGAGAGTGCACAACCCTTCCCAGACAACATCCAGTGGATTGCTACTGCTGCAGGCACTCCCTGGTACATCCCAGTTGTGGCTGCTCTATTTTCCCTTCTCCTCAGCCTGAATGAATAAGTGGGCCTTAATAAGCATCAGTCTTCACCCCCTCATGTCAGGGTGGGGAACAGACTGTGGACTTTAGAGGCAACTGTGCAATTTTAGAGCAAGTACAAGCTGGAGTAAGGCTAGATCTGGGACTGAGATGAACCCACACTATCCACAACAGATCCAGAGACCTTCCTTGAAATATTGGAGGCATTTGGTGTGAGTCTCACTGGATATTCTGCACTGCTGAGTATTTCTTTCACCAAGAGTCTTGGGGTGTTATCTTCTGTGTTGTGTGGCTTGTCAGATCTTGGTGTTATAGGATGGATCAGACCTAAAATCCTGAAGTGGGAGACACAAGCCCAAGACTTTGATCTACCAGAGACCTCCCAATCCCAGGGAATGCTAATAAGCAAAAGCCCTCCCAAAGTCCTCCATCTCAACACTAAAACCAAGGACAACATAAAGGTCAGCAAACTTCAGTGGCAGATGGCCCATGACAATCCTTCAACAAAACAACCTTGCACATTAGAAGACAAGCTTCCTAAACCCACAGATTCCCCAAAACACACCACTGGACATGGCACTGCCCTTCAGAGGGATGAAATCCAGCTCCAACCACCAGAACACAGCCATAAGTTGCCAAAACAGGAAACCTTCACAAGGCACTGGTCCAACCCCACCCATGAGGGGCAGATTCCATAATAAAGAACTATGTCTTTCCAACCTACAGAAAAGATACCACAAACACAGCAAATTAAGCAAAATGAAAAGATAGAGAAGCATGCTGCAGATGAAGGAACATGGTAAAAACCCACAGGACCAAACATAAAAAAAGGAAATAGGCAGGTACCTGAAAAAAAGAATTCAGAGTAATGAAAATAAAGATTATCCAAAATCTTGAAAATAAAAGCATGAATAAATTGACAGGAGGCATAAATCTAGAAGGTGCAAGAAATATTTAGCAAGAATCTAGAAGAATTAAACAATAAACAATCAATAATGATCACCATAATAACTGTGATTAGAAATACACTGGAGGTGACCAACAGTAGAGTAACTGAGGTTACTTAGTTACTAAAGACTAGAACAAAAGAATGAGTAAGTGAAATGGAAGATAAAACGGTGGAAATAACTGAAGCATTACACAATAAAGAAAAATGAATAAAAACAATGAAGATAGTCTCAGAAATCTCTGGGAAAATATTAAGCATAACAGCATTCTAATCATAGAGGTCTCAGAAGAAGACAAAAGGAAAAGGCATGAGAAAATATTTGAGATCATATGTCAAAATCTTCCCTAAAATGGGAAAGGAAATAGCTACCCATGTTCAGAAGGTGCAGGAAGTTCCATACAGGATAAATCCAAGGAGAAACATGCCAAGACAGATATTAATCAAACTACAAAATTAAGCACAAAGAACAGATATTAAAATCAGCAAGGGAAAAGTAACAAATAACTCACAAGTGATCCCCTTGTATGCCAGAAGGGAATGGCAGGACGTACTTACAGTGATGAAGGGGGAAATCCTACACCCTAGACTACTCTAGCCTAACAATGATCTTATTCAGATTTGAAGGAGAAAGTAAAAGTTTTACAGACAAGTAAAAG
Source organism: Capra hircus (assembly GCF_001704415.2). Taxonomy (NCBI): domain Eukaryota; kingdom Metazoa; phylum Chordata; class Mammalia; order Artiodactyla; family Bovidae; genus Capra; species Capra hircus. Next base: position 15,130,330 of record NC_030831.1, on the reverse strand, counting down.
TTATGAGAATTCAGCACAAGCAAACCAGCTATACCACAAGTGCTAAAGGAACTTCTCTAGATAGGAAACACAAAAAGAAAAGGTATACAAAACAAACTCTAAACAATAAAGTAAACAGTAGCAGAATCATATATATATATATATATATATATATATATATATAATTACCTTAAATATAAATGGGATAAATGGTCCAAACAAAAGACTGAATGGATACAAAAACAAGACCCCTATATATGCTGTCTACAAGAGATGCACTTCAAACCTTAGAACATATGCAGACTAAAAGTGAAGGGTTGGAAAAAAAAATATTCCATGCAAACAAAAATCAAAAGGAAGAGGGAGTAGCAATACTCATATCAGATAAAACAGACTTTAATATAAAGACCATTACAAGAAACAAAGAAGGGACACTACATAATGATCAAAGGATCAATCAAGAAGAAGGCACAACAACTATATCTATCTATCTATCTATCTATCTATCTATCTATCTATCTATCTATCTATCCATCTATCTATCTATCTATAGATGTACCCAACATAGGAGCACCTCAATGCATAAAACAAATGCTAATAGCTAAAGGAGAAACTGACAGTAATATAATAATAGAGATCTTAATACCCCACTCACAGCAATGGACAGATCATAGAGACAGAAAATTATTAAAGAAACAAAAGCTTTACATGATACATTGGATCAGTTGGACCTTAATGATATCTACAGGGAGTTTCAGCCAAAAACAAAAGATTTCACTTTTTCTCAAGTGCACATGCAAATTCTCCAGAATACATCGCATCTTGGGCCACAAATCAAGTCTTGGTATATTTCTAAGAATTGAATAATTTCAGGTATCTGTTCTGATTAGAATATAAGATGTGACTGGTGATGGAAGTGAAATCCAATGCTGTAAAGAACAGCATTGCATAGGAACCTGGAATATTAGGTCCATGAATCAAGGTAAATTGGAAGTTGTCAAACAGGAGATGCCAAGAGTGAACATCTACATTTTAGGAATCAGTGAACTAAAATGGACTGCAATGGATGATTTTGATTCATATGACCATTATATCTACTACTGCGGGCAAGAATCCCTTAGGGGGGAAAAAAAAAATGGAGCAGGCCTCATAGTCAAAAAAAGAGTCCTGAATGCAGCCCTTGGGTACAATCTCAAGACAGATGAACTCTGTTAATTTCTAAGACAAGCCACTCAATATTACAGTAATCCAAATCTATGCCTCAACCAGTAATGCTAAAGAAGCTGAAGCTGAACAGTTCTAGGAAGACTTACAAGACCTTCTAGAACTAACACCAAAAAAAGATGTCCTTTTCATTATAGGGGACTGAAATACAAAAGTAGGAAGTCAAGAGATACCTAGAGTAACAGGCAAGTTTGGCCTTGGAGTACAAAATGAAGCAGGGCAAAGGCTAACAGAGTTTTGCCAAGAGTGTACTGGTCATAGCAATAATAAAAGCAATAAATAAAAGAATAAAAATAAAATAATAAAATCATAGCAATAAAAGCCTACATCAAGAAACAAGAGAGATATCATATTGCCATCCAAACCTTACATCTAAAGCACCTAGGGGGAAAAAAAAAAAAAAAGCTAGTACAAAAAAAGAAATCAAAAGATCAGAAAAGAAATAAATGAAATAGAAAGGAAGGAGACAATAGCAAAGATCAATACAAAAAGTTGGTTCTTTGAGAAGAAAAACAAAATTGATAAGCCATTAGCCAGTCATCAAAAACAACAACAGCAACAACAACAACAACAAAATGGAGAAGACGTGAATTAATAAAATTAGAGATGGGAAAGAAGTTATAAAAGATAATAGAGAAACATAAAAGATTATGAGAGACTGACAATACAGAAATATAAAAGATCATGAGAGACTATTGTGAATGTTAAAAATGGGCAAAATTGGAGAACTTGGAAGAAATGGACACATTCTTAGAAATGTATAACCTTCCAAAACTGAACAAGAAAGAAAGAAAATATGAACAGACCAATCACAAGCACAGAAATCAAAACTGTAACCAAATATCTTTCAACAGACAGAAAACACAGGGCCAGATGGCTTCACAGGTAAATTATACAAAAAGATACAGTTCAGTTCAGTTCAGTTCAGTCGCTCAGTCGTGTCCGACTATTTGCGACCCCATGAATTGCAGCACGCCAGGCCTCTCTGTCTATCACCAACTCCCGGAGTTCACTCAAACTCACAATCGTTGAGTCAGTGATGCCATCCAGCCATCTCATCCTCTGTCATCCCCTTCTCCTCCTGCCCCGAATCCCTCCCAGCATCAGAGTCTTTTCCAATGAGTCAACTCTTCGCATGAGGTGGCCAAAGTACTGGAGTTTCAGCTTTAGCATCATTCCTTCTGAAGAAAAGATTAGAGAAGAGCTAATACCTATCTGCTCAAACTCTTCTAGAAAATTGCAGAGGAAGGAAAACTTCCAAGCTCATTCTATGAGGCCACTGTCACCCTAATACTAAAACCAGAGAAAGATGCCTCCAAAAAAGGAAATTTGTAAGAAAATATATTATATTTTGGGAAAAATTATAAAAAAATATTACTGATGAATATAGAGTCAAAAATCCTTAATAAAATTCTAGCAAACAGAATCCAATAACACATTAAAAATATCATGCATCATTATCAAGTGGCCTATATCTCAGGAATGCAAGGATTCTTCACTATACACAAATAAACATGTGATACATTGTATTATCAAATTGAAAGATAATAACAATATAATAATCTCAATAAATGCATAGTCTGACAAAATTCAACACCCTTTCGTGGTTAAAAGGAAAAAAAAAAAAAAAAAAAACAACAACCTCTCCAGAAAGTCGGCAAAGAAGGAAATTACCTCAAGATAATAAAGGTCATATACAACAAACCCACAGGAAACATCCACAATGGTGAAAAACAAAGTATTTCTTCTACAATCAAGAACAAACAAGGGTGTCCATTCTCACCACTATTATTCAACATAGTTTGGAAGTCCTAGTCACAGCAACAGAGGAGAAAAATAAATAAAAGGAATCCAGATTGGTAAAGAAATAAAATGCTCACCGTTTGCAGATGACATGATTCTCTACTTAGAAAACCATAAAGATGCCTCCAGAAAATTACTAGAGATATCAATGAATATAGTAAATTTACAGGATATGAAATTAATACACAGAAATCCCTTGCATTCTTATGCACAATAATGAAAAATCAGAGTGAAATTAAGAAAACAATCCCATTCACCATTGCAACAAAAGGAGTGATGCCGGGAGCCAGCGTGAGAAATTCCACCCATGACAAGGTCATGCAGCAGAGCTCTGATGCCAGTGCTAATCAGTCCTCAGGTTTTCCCCCTGGAATTTCCTGAGCATCCACCCCCCACAAAAAAAAAAATAAGAATCTATCTGCTTTTCCACTCTTCTGATATTCTCTGGAAAAAGTCAAATCAGGGCTTTAGTCTTCTGCATTTGAAACGGATGTTTCAGCTCAAACCTCCTCTGATAACTCTCTAGCTTGCCTAACAAGTTCCTGCGGACCTCTTACAGCTTGTGAATTGCTTACAACCCCTCAACCGTGAGAGGCACAAAGCTTAAAGCATCAGAGGCTTTTCTAAAAAGTTAAAAATCATATTGGTAGAGGGCTTTCACTGTTGACTCAACGACTGCTGCAGGCCTCCATATTCTTTATCTTTTAGGCATCTGGGAGGATGTTAATCAATGTAAACGGGATATGAAAAAAGATACATAGTAGTTTTGAGGTTAGCAACACTAGACTTTTGAGTTAATTACTTTTCTCTTTGTTATATATCACTGCACTCCTCTTGTGTCCTTGCTATGTAAGAATGTAACTTTATTTAGTGCTTTCTGAGAGGGGCACCAGACTTTGGGAAGATCAACCCAAATGAGTCTTCTGGTTGACAAACTCTTATTAGAAAAAAGGCTGTAAAATGTTAATTGGCCCTTTTGGCCAGAAGATGATGTAAATTACCTAAGACTTGTGTATACAACTAGGTATGCAGAGAGAAAAGCCTGGTTTTGATAAGAGTTTGGGCTGCTAACACTGCATAACTTTGTGTTACCCATTGATCTCCATGTTTTATCAAAAGTATAAAAAGCCTTCTGAACAATAGAGGACGGAGCCAGTCGCTGGACTGGTTTCCCCTGTGTCTCCTCTTTACTCTAATTTCAGGCTGAATTCCCATCTGGAGCGGGGCGGCTCACCATGTCTACTTACTTGTCCCTGCTTTTAAGATCCACGCAAAGGGGAGTCCAAGGCGGGGCACCCCCCGATGTTCAAGTGGGCGCCGGTGGCCCAACGTAGATGGTGCAAGCTCCTTGTCTGGAACTTTATTGGCCTTCCCCGTAAGCCAAGTTATTCAGCCTTCTTTCTTCACTTAATTTTCCTACTACACTATCTCTCCCTAATCTAATCTTATATTCTTATATTAATAAATAAGTTTTTTCCTCGCTGATGCCATCCCCGCTTCGAATTCCCTGGATCCACCGGGGCTGGACCCCGGCAGAGTAATATATTTAGAAATAAATTTATGTCAAAAGACAAAAGAATTCTATGCAAAACTATGACACTGATGAAATCAAAAACAACAAAAACAGATGGAGAGATATACCATGTTCTTGGATAGGAAGAATCAATATAGTAGAAATGACTATACTATCCAAAGTGATCTATAGATTCAAATTACAATTTCACAATTTGTTTAGAAACACAAAAGACCCTGAAAAAGCAAAGCAATCTAAAGAAGAGTAGAGCTGGGGGAATCAAACTTCCTATCTTCAGGCAGAATGACCACAAAGCTACAGTCATCAAGACAGTATGTAATGGCACAAAAACAGAAATATAAACCAATGGAACAGGTATAAATCCCAGAGATAAATCAATGCACCTGTGGGTACCTTATCTTTGACAAAGGAGTCAAGAATATACAACAGAGAAAAGGCAGTCTCTTCAACAATTCGTGCTTGGAAAACTGGTCAGCTATGTGTAAAAGAATGAAATTAGAATACCTACTAATACCATGCACAAAAATAGACTCAAAATGGATTAAAAACAGAAATGGAAAACTAGAAACTATAAAACTGTTTGAGGAAAACTTAGGCAGAACACTCTCTGACATAAATTACAGCAAGATCTCTGTGACCCACTTCCTAGTGTAATGGAAGTAAAAATAAACAAATGAGACCTAATTAAAATTAAAAGCCTTTTCATGATGAAGGAAACTATAAGCAAAGTGAAAAGACAACCCTCAGAATGAGAGAAAATAATAACAAATGAAACAACTGACAAAGAATTGACCTCCAAAATATACAAGAAACTCATGCACCTCAATATCAGAAAAACAAATAACCCAATCAAAAAGTAGGCAGAAAACCTAAATTGATATTTCTCCAAAGAAGACTTACAGATGGCTGATAAACACATGAAAAGATGCTCAATTTTAGAGTAATGCAAGTCAAAACTACAATGAGGTATCATCTCACAGTGATCAGAATGGTCATTATCAAAAATTTACAAACAAAAAATGCTGGAGAGGGTGTGGAGTAAAGGGAAACCTCCTACACTGTTGTTGAAATGAAAATTGATACAGCCACTATGGAGAACACTATGGAGATTCTGTAAAAACTAGGAATAAATCTACCATCTGACCCAGAAATCCCACCACTAGGCATAAACCCTGAGAAAAACATATTGGAAAAAGACACATGTTCATTACAGCACTATTTACAATAACTAGAACTTGGAAGCAACCTTGATGTCCCTTGACAGATGAATGGATAAGGAAGCTGTGGTACATATATGCAATGGAATATTACTCAGCCATAAAAAGGAAGCATTTGAGTCAGTTCTAATGAACTGAATGAAACTAGAGTCTATTATACAGAATGAATAAGTCAGAAAGAGAAACATGAATATCATATATCAACACATAAACATGGAATCTAGAAAGATAGAAATAATGATTTTACCTGCAGGGCAGCAAAGGAGATGCAGACATAAAGAACAGAATTTTAGATACAGTGGGGGAAGATGAGGGTGGGGTGATTTGAAAGAATAACATTGAAACATATATTATCATATGAAAGATAGACAGCCAGTGGAAGCTTGATATATGACACAAGGAATCCCAAGAAGATGTTCTGTGACCACCTTAAGGGGTGGAATGAGGAAAGAGTTGGAGGGGGATCCAAGATGGGGACATATGTATGCTTGTGACTGATTTATGTTGATATATGGCAGAAGCCATCACAATATTGAAAGGTAATTATCCTCTAAAAAATCTTAAGAAAAGAATGAAAAAAATCACAAATGAATAAGAAAAATAAAGCTTAAAATGGTATGTATATAATTCCATAAACTGCCCTGCACTTAGTGAGTATCTGTGTGTGTGTGTGTGTATGCTGTTGCTTCAGTTATGTTTGAATCTTTGCAACCCTATGGACTATAGCTGCCAGGGTATGCCTATGGGATTCTCTAGTCAAGAATACTGGAGTGGGTTGCTGTGCCCTTCCCCCAGGGTATCTTCCCAACCCAGAGATTGAACTAGCATCTTTTATGTCTCCTGCTTTGACAGGCAGGTTTTTTAACACTAGAGCCACCTGGAAGACCCACTGAGTATTTAGTAACTATTTATTTGTAAAAACAAAGAACAAATGTTGAGTCATTTAATGGGAAAAAAAAGCATACGTGAGACTAAGGAGTTTTAAAACAACCCCCCAGACAGTATGGAATGTATACATATTGCTCCAACCTAGCCTTAAATGTCTTTGATTCTAAAATCTTTGGGATATGTCTTATGTTATTTGTCTATTGCAATCATTGCTTATTATAGTAATGCCACTTTCAACACACATTAAATCTATTTTTCTCTTTATTGTGGGGTGTAAACTTTGATCTCCTTTAAATTAGAAAACAAATCTATATCAAATTTTAAATGATTTCTTTAAAAGGAAACCAAATTTTATTGTTTATATAAAAATGATGTCATATGGAATTATGCAGGTATAAACTTCGAGTATATAATAAAATATATATTTAAAAATATTTTAAAAGAAACTTTCAATGGATAAAATTTAACTTTCTTTTTACATTATTGTTAAATTCATTTAAGAAAGTCTAATATCTCAACAATTTAAAATCATTGCTCTTCAGTGACTATTCTCATTTGTTAAAAGATCTATTTATCGACAATATTTTTCCTCAATATACAGTCATAAAATCCATTAGACATTTTTTATCTTTATCCCTCTTTTATTAGCATTATCTGACACTGTTCTTTTATTTTACTACTTGGATGTTCCCACAGTAGATTTGCGTCATATGCTTTAAATGTATTAGCCTGAACTTTCAAAACATAATACCAGCAAATATTTTTTAGCAAAGAAAGCATTTATCTGAATAAAATCATATGCTTACATATGAAATATTTTTAAAGCAAATGGAGCTATTTTGTTACAGTAGATGGCATGTCCTCAGCCTCCTGCCCAAGCCCTCTGCTACTTTTGTCTCCCAACTTCTGTTCCACAAGAAAGCTCCTAAGATCGCTTGCAATTTTCTTGGCCACAACTTGAAGGTGACTCACAGATGTTACTTCCTACTAGTCATTTTCCTTCCGTTTGAGTAACTGTCGCTAAGCAAATTATAATATCTTTGTTTATAGAACAGTTTGTGTGTTCCAATTTTCCCCAGGAATAAAAGGCATAAAGCTGAGAAATGTACCCTCCTCAGCCTCCTGTTGTTTTTTGTGCTCAGAGTCTCTCTCATGTCCGACTCTTTGTGACTCCATGGACTATAGACTACCAGGCTTTTCTGTCCATGGGATTCTCCAGGTAAGGATACTGGAGTAGTTTGCCAAGCCATCCTGCAGAGAATCTTCCCAACCCAGGGACTGAACTGGCATCTCTTATGACTACTGCATTGTCAGACAGATTATTTACCATTAGTGCCACCAGGGAAGACCCAGTTCCCTATACACATACCACAGGCATATTGTTTGGGCTTTGATCAACAGAGTAGACGTTAGATACCAACGTGTAATAGAAGTTATCTTATTCAACATATTTGAGACCTATATTTGGTCATAAACAGAAAAAGTTGAAATAAGTTGGGAATCATAGAAAATATACTTGTAGTTCCTTGCACATGTTAACTTTAAGTATAGGCATTGAGGGGCTTCCCTGATAACACAGATGGTAAAGAATCTGCCTGTAATACAGGACACCCATATTCAATCGTTAGGCCAGGATGATCCCCTGGAGAAGGAAATAACTACCCACACCAGTATTCTTGCCTGGAGAATTCCATGGACAGAGGAGCCTGATGGGCTACAGTCCATGGAATCATAGAGTCGGAAAAGATTGAGCAATTAACACTTTCATAGGCACTGATATACATTTTCCACTTTCCCAACGTAGAACCAAAATCTTTCATTGAATAGTGAGTTTTCTGGCTGGAGTTATTTTTCTTTTACAAATGCCCCACTCATTATGATAATTCCTTTATAATGAAGAAAAACATTATAAGATGGGTAGATTCTTTCCTTTTCTTATATAGTATCTCTGTCACAGTTGGACACTATTTTTTTTTTTTTTGGCTTGTAGTTTTTTAGTACAACTGGTATATTAGGACTTTGCACCAACTCAATTGATGCTGGGTGGATAATACTGTGCTCTTGTATGGAAAAAGACATATTCTGGCATCTTTTGGTCATAGGCAGTACTGGCATAAGTTCCTGTCTCAACATCTTGATTGTTGTAACTTCACTTTTTAATCTTAAGTTGCAATCCATAGATCATTTATATTTTAAGATCTACTGTCGTGCAACACAAATACCAAAATATGTTCCCTTTAAGAAATCTGTAGAAGAATCATACATTTCCTCTTTAACTTTCAAATATATTTTGTATACACAGATTTTTCAGCAAGGTTCTATGCTAATCATTGTATCATAAATGAAAGTAATGCTTGATCCCAATTTTTATCTTCCCATGAGAATGATGAGGACACAATGTAGCTCATAATATAATTAAACCATTTATTCACAGAAATAGCAATAATTGAGCAAATGGTATATCCTTGTCTTTGAGCTAATAGAGATACAGTGGTGAAAAACTAAACATTTAATTTTTATATTTAGGAACTTATGTCATTAGAATGAAGATGACAAAGGTAGTAACATTTATTTTAATTAGGGAAGTATATTCTTTTCCTTTTATATTATTATTCTTTGTTCTTGTTTCTATTATTTGAAGTATGATTTTATGGAAAGTTATATAAAGCCAAATGATTTAAATTGTTCATTCATCACTTTCCTTAAAAAAGGAATTGATAGTTTGCTGATCTCTTTTCAGACATTTCTTTGTTTCCTGTTTCAAAACTACAAATATTACTGAATTTCTACAACACTTTCAGTTCCTCATTTGCTTCATTTTTAAGAAGATGTAGTTTTTAAGATTTCTACTTTTACAGTTTGATTTTGTGAGGCACTAAATGTTTATCTTACAATTCAAAATTTTTAAAGCTGTTTATATGGCTCTTCTTCATAATTGGTCTTGAGAATCATAAAAAAGAAAGAAACATTACCTCCACCTCCAATGAATGATAGCCTCTTTATTTTCTCCCATATCCTGATGCAGACAATTACCTAGGCTGTGGGAAAATTAAAGCTGCTCAAAAACTTTCTTTTCTCATTGTGTGCCTTAGATTTTAAATGCATGTGGCATAATCAGCACAAAGTCCTCTGCATCCTCCCAATCCTCCCAGCACATCTCACTAATTTATCACCATCCAAACAATAATGACCCCTGCTGAGAAGCGGTGAGAGAAAGATGCCTTTCTTTTTCACATAAATATTTGAAATTAGTCTAATTATAATGTCTTGTGCTTGGATGCAGTGACAATAGCCTTCCATTTAGATAAGCAGAGACATACATAGGTGGAGAAGTACCTAGTTAAGCAGATTAAATAGAAATGTTGAAGTGTGTAACTGCAGAAGTCATCATCGGTCTATATTCCTATTGTATAAAAATGAGTCCTATTAAAAAAGATGGCATCAGGCAGAGATCAACTATACAGGACTTTGCCCCCTTTCCACCACAAAGTGTCCCTTCCTCTCACCCTTTTTTTCTTTCCCTATCCTCTCCCTTCCTATTGCGTCCCTACTTTCTCCTTGAAGAAACTTCCTTGCTCTCCTCTCACTTTTTACTTAATTTCATTTTTCCTGTGTACTTTTATTTTCTCCTTTATCTTTCTTTCTAAATCTTTCTTCTTGGACTTGAAAGGAACATAACCAGGATAGCGATTCGAGATGCTCAATCTCGCAGCATTAAGAAGCAAGGCCTTCAAGGGGATTAGCCGGTAAATGTGGAAATGATTAGAAAAATATTACAATTTTCCTGGCAAGATGATGATGAGGTTCTGAAATGGTGGTCATGGGAAAGGTAAGGAAAGGATAGATGTGAGAGGTGTTGTAAACACAGAATTGATAGCCCCACAATTACAGTGGAGACTGAAACACACCTTCAGAACACTCAGGGAATCATTTGCACATTATAATCATGACTTTTTCAACTGCTAATTCGGTCATTGCAATGCGAACTTTAGCAATCTGCCCTTTATATGCATAACAATATCATAAATAAATCAGGGGAAAGCTAATGAGAAAATATATATCAAAGAGCCAAGTAAGCTCCGTGCAGAAAATCAACAACAGTTTGTAATACATTTCAATCATGTGCTGGGTAATTGCATGTTATGCAATCCAAAAGAATGTACACTTCCTATTGTAATATCACATTGAGTCCTGAATGTAGGCTGTCTGTGAACTCAGACTTCTACATAAGGATTAGGGTGGGTTTGCATGTTTAGATATGCTGAAATATACACTTGAAAAAAAAAAAGTGTTCTCTCTCATGACCTCTTTGGAAAAATAATACCATTGGGCACCGTGCCTTGGAAACCCACATGGCACTGTTAATGAAAAGCCAGGAGTTTGGAGAGAATATTGAATTTGAAAGTCTCTGAGAGTGTTCCCCAAATGGGTTGTTAAGTCCCTGTGACAGAGAACATTAGTGCTAGATGATGACAGTCATTCGATTCTAAACACAAACCATATTGTCTGTGATTAAAAGCAGATGCTGGAGGAGGGCATCCAGGGCATTGTGGCCAGAGCTGCATTAGAACTATCTTTTGGCAATTTCAAAGCTGTGACCAAAAGTCATAATAATAATCACAGTAAAATAAGACAAAATGTGCCTTCTTCACCATATATAAGGGAAGATGCTATGAATTTTCTAAAAGCATAAAGTCCAAAAGTTATTATACATTTAGGAATATACATTTGGGAATTATACATTGAGTGTATATATATATATATATATATATATATATACACACTCCAATATATGTATATTGGAGTGTATATATATTATATATATAGGAGTCTATTCCCAAATGTGTGTATATATATATATATGCCATAAATAAGAAGACACAAAATAGATAAACTACAGGCCACAGCAAAATAGCCACAGCAACCATTTAGAGCACATATGTGAGTTAGGATCTGTTTGCTGTAAGTCTGCCAAGTCTGCTTGTCTATGTGACTTGCTAAATATGGTCAGGGAAAGGACAAGTGACTGATTTTTTTTTCTCTATAATATTTTAATGCATAAATATATAATTATATTTCTATAATGATGGATTTTTTCCACAAGTATTTTGTGGCATTTTTCATGAATATCCTTTCTTTCTTTTAAACTCTTATGCTACCTTTATTGTATCACTTTTATGGAGCATATCAAATTAGATTTGTTAAAGCTATTTATATACATCTTCCAACTCTCCTCCTAGGCCATAAATTGCTTTTGGTGAAAGGCTATAGCTATTCATTTATTGCTAATTGAATACTATTCATAAGTCCAGAATTTTCTAAAAGCTAAATATATTATCCCATTTAATGGAAATAATCATATTGAAAAGACATACTGAATCCTCAGTCTTATGGTTGAGGCAACTGAAGCGCAGAAAAGTTAACCTGACCAAGGACTCATGTTTAACAAGCAGCAAAGTTGAGATCTGAAGTCAAACAACCTGACTTAAAAACTTACCCATTCATTTTATGAAAGGCATGAAAAACAAAGCATAACTCAAGATCCAACTAAAGGAAGAGTCTAGTTACAACTTGCTTCTTTGAAAATAATTACATCTCAAAGGCTTTACCCTCATTTAGAGAATGGATCAAAACTAAACCTTTCTCACTTCCCAGGTTACACACATACCCAAGGCTACAAAAGAAGGTGCCTTGCATCTGAAAAGATCAAAAGAGAAATCATATCGCTAAGAGTTTAGAATCACAACTTGCAGTACTGAGACTAGAGCCCATATTCTTATCTCTTTGATGGTCTGAATAAGTTTGTCATCAATTTAGTTTAATGTGACTAAAGATCATATGTGTTTGCCAAAAACATATGAAAGTGCTTCTTAGAAGAACACATCTTCACCTTAGGCTTCAAATGTACAACTTTCTAAGAAAAGTAGGTTTATCAGTCTCAAGGAAATAAGATATTGTGGTGAGGATTGACCAACCATTTCAGTATTCTTGCCTTGAGAACCCCATGAACAGTATGAAAAGACAAAAAGATATGACACTGAAAGATGAACTCCCCAGGTCAATAGGTGCCCAATATGCTACTGGAGAAGAGTGAAGTAGTAACTTCAGAAAGAATGAAGAGATGAAGCCAAAGCCAAAACAACCTTTGACTTTCGCTTCTCTTCTTTTTTCAGCTATTTGTAAGGCCTCCTCAGACAGCCATTTTTCCTATTTGCATTTCTTTTTCTTGGGGATGGTCTTGACCACTGCCTCCGGCACAGTTTCATGAATCTCTGTCCATAGTTCTTCAGGCATTCTGTCTATCAGATCTAATCCCTTGAATCTATCTGTCACTTCCATTGAATAATAGTAAGGGATTTGACTTAAGTCATACCTGAATGGTCTTGTGGTTTTCCCTACTTTCTTCAATTTAAGTTTGAATTTTTCAATAAACAATCTGAGCCACAGTCAACTCCTAATCTTGTTGTTGCTGACTATATAGAGCTTATCCGTCTTTGGCTGCAAAGAATGTAATCAGTCTGATTTTGGTATTGGCCACCTAATTTGAAGAACTGACTCAATGGAAAAGACCATGATGCTGGGAAAGATTGAAGGCAGAAGAAGGAATGACAGAGGGTGAGATGAATGGACATGAATTTGAGCAATATCCAGGTGTTGATGATGGAAAGGGAAGCCTGGCATGCTGCAGTCTATGGGGTCTCAAAGAGTCAGACACAACTGAACTACTGAACTGAACTGAGTGAGGACAATTAGAAACAGTAAATAGAGAGGAATTTAAGGTTTTGAGTTATCAAACACAGATTTTAAACTACTCTTTATTCACTGAAGCCAAATCTGTCCTCTGTACCCTGACACAGAATTAAATCTCAGAGAGAGTTTTGGGTGAAATAGAAAAGAAGAGATTATTGCTGTGCTAGGCAAAGAGGGCCACAGTGGGCTAATGCCTTCAAAACTGTGTCTCATTTTGAAAACAGTAGTGAGATGTTTTTTAGCAGTGGTTCAAAGAGGATGCGATCAGCTTGCAGACATTCTTCTGACTGGTTGGTGGTGAGGTAAGTAGAAGTCAGCAGCATCAGCCTTCCTGTTCAGTTGGTCTGGGGCTTATATGCTTCTGGGCAGCATACCGTTAACTTTTGCCACCTGATGGGAAATATGTGCAAAAGAGCTCAAATTCTGCTGCACGTATATCTTGATGGGGAACCAGGACCCCACCCCAGAGCTGCACTATTATTTCTTTTGACTGTTCCTCCCTTGCCTCTGCATCCTCTCTCTTCCCCTAATTAACAATGCTTTGAACCTGCTCCTTGAACTCAAGGAAATTCATGGGGATCGAATGAAGCCTATTTTCTGTAAACAAGAAATGGGGTACACAGAAAGGCTTTATGCTCAGGAGCCCCACAGGGTCCTGCTCTGTACCATAATATTTTCATAAATAAAATATTCGATTAGGATAACTCTAGAGAACAGAAAATACTTTTAAATGACCCAAATTTGGAAAGAAAATATAATTTAGGGAATTTTAAAAAAGTAATAATTAAGTCAAAAGCTTATCTGATAAATTTAATTACAGATTATACAGAAATGAAAGATGAATTAGTTCAACTGAAAATAATTTGAAAGAAATATATTTATGTTGTGTTACTATGTGGTAAATGTCTTGGTGTGAATTGTTTATTATATTCTTTCATCCTTTCATGCTTTTATGATCTGCTGTGACAGCCTCTTTTTTTGTTGTTAACATCTGTAACTTGCATTTCTCTCACTCAGTTGAGCTAAGATTTTCTAAATCATGTGGATCTTTTTGAAAGACAAGTTTGACTTTTTGGTGATCATAAGATTCATTTTCCTTATTTTGCTTTTCTAACAAAACGTCAAAATTCTGTGCTGTCTGATACCCATTGACTGCAAGTGCTTTTTCCATGTATTGTATTCAGTTCTCTAATTGTTTAATATGAAAGGAAAAATATAATGCCAGTTCTTTTACAAGCAGAATTTTCTTTGTATTGCTTTTATCTTCATGATTTATATAATATACCCAATTTTTTAACTTATTATCTCTCATGTCTATATTTTGCTATACAGAATAAGAATAAAATAAAAAATAAGTAATTATAAATATTTAATAAAATTAATAAGCAAATACATGCCATAGAAAACTCATTTTGCCTAATGACCATGATATAGTTTATTCAGTGGTTATACTATACTTAAGGTCTTCCCAGGTGACTCAGTGGTAAAGAATCTGCCTGCCATGCAGGAGACACAAGTTCAATTCTGGGTCAGGAAGATCTTCTGGAGTAGGAAATGGCAACTCACTCCAGTATTCTTGCCTGGAAAATCCCATGGACAAAGAAGCCTGGAGGTCTACAGTCTATGGGGTCTCAAACAGTTGGACATGACTTAGTGACTAAACAGTATGTTCCAGGTATTGTGTTGGACATTTTCTTTCAATTATGTATTTAATATGACCAATGCATTAAATATTTATCATTATATATCAGTGGTCAACAGATTATAGCCTTTAGACAAAATATGACTAATCACTTGCTTTTGTAGGTAAAACATTTATTGGAACACAGACACATCCAATTTCTTACATATTGTTTGTAACTGTTTTCATACTACACCACAGAGAGAAGTAGATGCAATAGAGACCATATGGTCTGAAAAGTCTTTACACTATTTATTTAAAAATAAATAGTCTATTTACTCTCTGGCCCTTTATAGAAAAAAGCTGCCAAACTTCATTGAATACTCTACAAAAATAAAGGGAGTCCTAAAATGATTATTTAATTTGAACAAAATAAAACACAAATCTGTCATATATTAAAGTCTTGTTAACTAATTCCTGTGATCTGTGACTTAAAAAAAATAATTCTGTTTGGACTTTGGTTTAACCCATGGCATTATGGAAATGTTGAACTCAAAGAAATGCAACCTTTTGAATTAACACATAAAATGTCTTCTCCTCCTTAAGGAATGTTTGAAAAGTTTTCCTCCTGTTCTGATTTTTATGGTCTTTCTAGATTTAACACTTACCATTTCTGAGAAAAACTTCTTTGACAATTCAGCATAAATTTGCTTAATTCTTAAAGTTTTAAAAATAATGTCATTCAATCAGCTTAACCTAAATCAAAATTTAGTAGACTACTTGTGTATAACCTAACTTCAAGGAGTCAAAATTCTTTCCATAAAATATCTATGTCCGAACAGTATATACTGAAACTCATGTTTTTAAGTAACTTGGAAACATATTAACATATACAGAAAGTCAAATATCTATCAATAATTGCTGTCAAGTATCTCAAATAATTAAGAACTTGATGGGCGCTGATAGCATAGTGTTGAGTTTGATCACTGTTTTTCCATCCATGTAACTCCATAGTTGAGTGGAAAATAAAGACATTAAACAAGTAAGTAAATTAGTACTCAAAGAAAACTAAGGCATCTTTTTTATTCTCAGTAATTCCCATACATTGCAGACACTCTAAAATCTCTTCTCATTCCAAAATGCCCCCAAAGCTATCTCCCACCCAAGAGCCTGAGCTGAAAAATGGCTGCCTTGTTCTCAATGGCACTGAATTTTTGTTTTCTTTCCATATAAATCTGCCCTCTGCAATATAAATCAAGCTTGCTTCACCCACTTCCCCAATTCTCCATTTCACCAAATTCTACAACTAGCAGCATGCAAATTTAGAAGTAGATGAGCAAGCAAAAGTTGAATTTGCTTTGCTATGTGAAAGTAGAAGGCTGTGAATAACAACATATTAATTAAATAATTTTGAACATGTTGATTGCTGTCAAGAAAAGGTAGAGAATATTGGTGAATAGCAGGTAGATCTTAATCTAGTCCGGCTGTCAGAAAATACAGGTATACCTCGCAGATATTGTAAGCTTGGTTTTAAATCATCACAATAAAGTAAATATATCAATAAAATGAGTCCCACGAAATGTTTGGTTTCCCAGTGTATATAAATATTATGTTTACACTATTATGTTTGCAAAAGTAGCCTATTAAGTGTTCAACAGCATTATGTATAAAAAATGATATCCCTTTCTTAATTTTATTGTTAAACATTAGTAATGATCATCTGAGTCCTCAACAAATCAATCTTTTTTTTGCAGCAGTAATATCACAGATCACAATAAAATATAATCATGAAAAATTTGATATATTGTGAGAATTACGACACCCACAGATTTACTCAACTTAGGTTTGCCACAAATTTTCAATTTGTAAAAGCTACAGTATCTGAGAAGCACAATAAAGTGAAGTTCAATAAAATGAGGTATGCTCCTATTGTAGGAAGTAGTGCTAGATGAAGAGAAAAGTAAGACCACAGAAATCGGAGAACAATAGTTCAGTAAAGGAGGTGTCCAAATATGTATGTGCAATATTGTCTATGCAAACATGATAATAGGATCATCCAACACCATTGCCACATATGCAAGCATACTCTCTCTCTTACTTTTTATTTATATTTGATTCTATATTTTCTTTATCCAAAAATGCAGGATTTTGGTGAGTATTATTTTTACCCAATGCTAATTATTTTAACCAAACCAAACCAAACTAACTAACCAACTGCAGATGAGGCACCTGAAAGAGGCTAAGAAAAACCATTCAAGTGAGTCTAACCAAAAGAGAAGTGAAACAAGTTTGAGAACCTTCAGCTTAGAGAAAGAAGAGCTACCTTGTATGATATATACAGTACATGGAAAGAAATTTTCTTTTTGATTAATGATAGTGATTATGATACTGAAGAGCTTTGGCAGTATACTCTTTAGGGAGAACAAATGGATGTTGGCTTAGATTATATCTACACACAAGTACATTCACAAACTATTCTGGCCATTGCTTCTAAATAATGCTTTAGTGAAAGTTAGTGAAAGTGTTAGTTGCTCAATTGTGTCCAACTGTTTGTGACCCGATGGACTGTAGCCCACCAGGCTCTTTTGTCCATGGAATTCTCCAGGCAAAAATACTGAAATGGGTAACCATTCCCTTCTCCAGGGGATTTTCTCAACCCCAGGGATCAACCCACGGGGATCTCCCACTTTGCTGGCAGATTCTTCACTGTCAGACCCACCGAAGAATGCTTAGTTAATAAGAACACCAAAATTGCACATACTTAAAGAAAATTCTGGGCATTAATTTCCAAATTTGATCATCTGACAAAGTCATGATGCTCTTTTTTGAGTACTATTTCATCTTATAAACCAACAATCAGAAACAAATCATATTGCATTGTATTGATTAAAGTCTATCAAGCTAAGTATGTCAGCTATTATTTTTTAAATCAATGAGTGATTTATTTATCTGTTGCAACAAATGACATCATTTGATCCCCTTAACAACTTTCTGGGGCCAGAACCTTCACTTATCACATGACATGAGATGTGTAAATTCCTCTGAGTTTGAGATGTCTTTAAATTTTTTTAATATAAATTTGTTTATTTTAATTGGAGGCTAATTACTTTACAATATTGTATTGGTTTTTCCATACATCAATAGAGTGAAGTAAGCCAGAAAGAAAAACACCAATACAGCATACTAATGCATACATATGGAATTTAAAAAGATGGTAACAATAACCCTTTATGCAAGACAGCAAAAGAGAAACAGATTATAGAACAGTCTTTTGGACTCTGTGGGAGAGAGTGATGGTGGGATGATTTGGGAGGATGGCACTGAAACATGTATAATATCATGTGTGAAATGACTTGTCAGCTATTTTAAATGTTTGCTTCTTATTCTTGTTTTGTTTGTTTGTTTTGGTTGATTGTTTCTTTTTCCTGAAAAACAATTTATGACAGATATCAAATATTTATAATTTCTGAAAGAAGCAATTAAAACTTGAGAAAATACTGTCCATTCAAAAAACTATCAAACTCTGCATATTTTGACCTTGGTGGGAGAATATCTGGATCTAAGTTATACAATATATAATCTTTTTTAAAGAAGCAGAGCTTTGTTAAATAGTATTGGATTGACCAAATAAATGTGTGTTATCACTGAGGTGTGTCTGACTCTTTGTGACCCCATGGGCTGTAGCCCCCCAGGCTCTTCTTCCCATGGAATTTTCCATGCAAGAATATTGGAACAGATTGCCGTTCCCTACTCCAGGGGATCTTCCTGACCCAGGGATTGAACCCACATCTCTTGCATCTCTTGCATTTGTAGGTGGATTCTTTACCACTGTGCCACTTGGAAAGCAACCAAATAAATATCATTGACCAAATATTTTGATGTTTTTAGTTTGGTACTCAGAAAGCTGGAGATACTGTCTCCTATTACTCTAAGATAGGACCTCTTTGTTCACAAAGAAAGTCAGAGGCTCATTTTCATTAATGTTTCACCAGGGGTGTCTTCTGCAGGTAAAATATTGCAACTCTACTACCTTAAAGAGTGTAAAATTTCAAACAGTGGCCCCAATGCTGCACTTAAGGAGAGGTGGGGAATATCGTGTGTGGATTCCTTTACAGTCTTTACACTCACCAAGAGAGAAGGCATCCTACTATCTCATCCTTCTGTTCTAGTAGTCTTTTCAGATTTGTTTCATCCAGTATCTGCTCCCTTCTCTTTTCAGATGCATCATTTGCCTTACAAAATAATCAATGAATAAATTCATGACTTCAGTGGCAGGATCTATGTTTTGACCCTTTTCTATTTTTCCTGGGTTTTGTGAATTCTGTACATTCAGGTATCAAGTACTTATTTTGTTTTAGCTTATACTGGCTCCAAAGAAGAGCCCCATTGCTTCTGTTTCCTGCAGACTCTTGCTGGAAAAGGAGATGGTAGTGAGGTTTAGGTGCTATGAAAATTTTATTCAGTAATTTTTAAGATGCCTTATTATTTGTTCTAGAATAATAATATAAATATAGCCTAAAAAATGGGATAAGTCATAATTGTTTGTGAATGTCTCATGAAAGGAAAGAAATGAGATATTATTTAATCATTTTCTGTGCATAATCAGTTCAAAGGGAATCAAGACAAACTGATAATTCAGCTCTAGCTGATCTTAATATTTTCTTCACTGGTTCCCAACCTCATCCACTGAATTCCAATTAAGTGAAATAATAATAATAATATATTCTAAAAGTGCTCATAGAAGGAAGGGGTAATAATCCAATGTAAATTTTAGGGAAAAAGTACATTTGAGTTCATCCCTAAGAAATTAAGATGGCACACAACAGGAGGCAGGCCAGTCTAGTAGAATCGCAGACACAGAGATTCTCAGGGAAGTACAAATAGTGTGTGATTTCATGACAGTGACATCAGACTGAGGTTTCATTTTAAAATTATTGAAGACTTAGGATGGGGCCAGGTAATAGAACTGGCAAAGTCAAGTATGTTTTGGCTTTTATGTCAAAAAGGTAGATAATTACTCTAGACTTTTAAGAAATGGAATGAAAATAAAAAGTTGTGTTAAAGAATAGCTTCTATTTCTTCCTTTGAGGCTGAAAGTTTATATTCTTTGCTTTGTGTTTTAATTATTTAGCTGTTTATTTATTTTGTAATTGACTTTGTAATTGTCTCAGATACCCTTGTTATTCCTTTGTGTGAATGCCTATAAAAATCTGCAGTGTAGATCGCTGGGGTTTCCTTGATGGAGCTGTTGAAGTTATCATTTACAGATGCCTCCTAGCAGCCTTGACAATAGTTGCCAAGAAAAAGTTCAGCCATTCCCCAATAGCACCCACAGGGAAAAGCCAGCAAGGTGAGCTGCACTGGTAAGAAGAAGGAGTGGTCTTCTCAGAGTCTGCATTACCAGCAAAGCAAAGTTCTCTTGTGCCAATTCTGAAATGAATTAATTAGTTGAAGACCAATCTTGGGTGAACTTTTCTTTCCTTTCTTCTCTATCATTTTTTTTTTTTCACAATAGTGTATGTGGTGAGTCCCTCAGGGAACAATAAAACACTTGGATAAGCCAGTTGTAGATTAAATATAGACTCCCTATGGCAACTCTTATCTCCTGCCTTCCCTCCTGCTTGCAAAGATGCAGAGATGGGATTATTGCCACGGCTGTGCTTCCTAGAAGACTAATCAATGCAGCTATAAGAAGGTCTGAAATGCAGCAGGATTTTCAATTCTAAGGATAATTTTTTTTTAAGTGAGAAGGAAACTGTCCTGAAAGTTATAATGCTGTTAAATTAAAACATCTTTTAAAAACAGAAAATAAGACTATAAAAATTGCCTCATTGTCCTATTTTGAGTATATATCAAACTAGGATCGATAAATCCTGTCTATAATACAATAGGGAAGGATAAAGGCAAAAGGAGAAAAGGAAAACAAAGGATGAGATGGTTAGACAGCATCACCAACTCAGTGGACTTGAATTTGAGCAAACTCTGGGAGATAATGAAGGACAGGGAAGCCTGGCGTACTTCAGTCCATTCAGGCACAAAGAGTCAGACACAGTTGCTGCTCCTGCTAAGTCGGTTCAATCGTGTCCGACTCTGTGCAACCTCATAGACAGCAGCCCACCAGGCTCCCCCGTCCCTGGAATTCTCCAGGCAAGAATACTGGAGTGGGTTGCCGTTTCCTTCTCCAATGCATGAAAAGGAAAAGTGAAAGTGAAGTTGCTCAGTCGTGTCTGACTTCGCGACCCCAGGGACTGCAGCCTACCAGGCTCCTCCATCCATGGGATTTTCCAGGCAAGAGTACTGCAGTGGGTTGCCGTTGCCAGACACAGTTGCGCAACTGAATAATAATAATGCAATAGATCAAATCATGAAGTCAAGGTCCCAGAGAACATAGGTTCTTTACTAGAACTTTGCTCATATAAGCAAAATTGGAGTTAGGACATGGTTCTTCTCAAAAACCATGGATATTCCACTAGAACTGCCAAGTTTACTTTGTTGCCTCTTCCGTGATTTCTTGGTTGAGCTTTTACGTCATGGAAATATATAAGACAAATTCCAAATTGTTTGAGGTACAAAATCATAAAGAAGAGCATGGAATGTGCAAAAGGGGTTCTAAGGGATATACAGCCTAAATTTCATATAGTAGAAATAAAGGATTCTGCCTATACAGGGGTATCTGTCACCACCATCTTTAAAGGTTGGTTCCCAGTACCTAATAGCACTCCTTTTTTCGATAGGGTGAATGAGGCCATTGTGGAGTGACGGCAGTGCAAACATGCCATGAGTTTGGGGATATTGTATAAGTGGACAAGAAATTATCAGTGTAACTTCCATGTCTTGATCCAAGTCAGTCTGCATATATGAATTGGGAATCCCAATGTGCTTGACATTATGCCAAGCAAACCAGACATGGCCCTGTCTTCTTGGAGCTTTCTTGTAGTTGAGAATGTAAATATTGTAAGCATAATTGTAATAATTCCAATCCAGGAAGAACAGAGAATGATAAGATCTAGGGATAGCAGAACCCTGGGCTACAAAGGTGGTGTTAGGCTCCCTGTTGCTCCACTTTATAAAGAAAAAATCTCAAACAGATTTGAGACAAAAACAATAGAAATAGGGGATGAAATCTCACAAATTTATGATGGATCACTGTGCCTTCCTGTGTGGGAATACATGGAGTGAGGGACTGGTGTACTTAACTTGGTAAAGCAGTGATTTGAAAATTAATTTCCAACATAGTTTTTGCTGAGGACTCCCCTTACTGGAAGATGCAAAGGAGGGAATTGGGGATTTTCAGAATTCATTTCCCCAAAAGTCGCTTTATTTCACAGTGTGTCTAGATGTTATCAAGTTAAACTATTCTACTTTGTTATGATTAGGGTTCACTGATAAAAACGTGCACTATATATCTTAACAAGAGTTTTGTTTTGTTTTGTTTTAAGTGAATTATGAATCCCACTGGTTTTATAAGAAATATATGGATCCAGGATTTTTTTAATTTAATGAATGGCATTAATGAGAAGTAAAATGCTTTATTCAGTTAGTAAAAGACATTAATAGGAAGGAAAAGATTCATTATGACCCCATTCAGTACCCAGAGTATGCAATGTGAAGGCTGTTTTCTAGGTGACTAAACAAGGGGCACACTTACTTTAATGGCCATATAAAAATAGCACAAGGATAGAATATTGAAAAGAATGTTTTTAGAAGATAAACCACTTAAATTCTCACTTAATGTTCAGAAAGTGTTGATTTTTTTTTCTCTCCTTTGTTAAGCAATGGATTTTTATCCTGACACATAGCTTAGTTCTCCAATTACAATTCTATCCTGACAATGAATCTGAACAACAGTGTAAAGTAAAGTAATCCTGTTAGAAATTTTCCATCAAATCTGAGAGCCCTGGGAAGAAATTTGATTTTACATTCTAAATATCTCTGAAACATTTGTTTTGTTGGTTGTAACATACCAGTGTCAAAATGGAGAGAGTCAGAGACTCATTATTAAATTAGAGAACTCTTCTGAATTCTACTTTATGGATTAAATACATAAGTCTAACATATAAAAGACAGTGAAATTTATTCCCAGAAGCTAATAAAACCTTTGTTTGCTATCTTAAAACACTGTGCTTCCTGGGTCAAATCCATCTCAAATGTGTGTTAGTATAATATTGCTAAGTGTAGATCACTCTAAGGGCCTGCAAAACATTTGAAACACATAATCCTCTCTTAACGTGACCAAAGATTTTCTACATACAGGTATCACAAGGGCTTCCCTTGTGGCTCAGATGGTAAAGAATCTGCTTGCAATGAAGGAGACCTGGGTTGGATCCCTGGGTTGGGAACATCTCCTGGAGAAGGGAATGCCTACCCACTCCAGTACTCTTGTCTGAAGAATTACATGGACAGAGAAGCCTGGCCAGCTACAGTCGATGGGGTGGAGAGGAAGAGTGAAATTCCAAAGACTATGGACACAAGAAAAGAGTAAGTCCTATAAAAATCAGTTCTTGTTTATTGAGGTACAGCCAGGAGAGAAAATACTGTTTTCTTTAAACGTACATACATTGATAAGAATACATGAAAATTCTTAGAATTTTTCCTGCTGTAGGCAAGATTTACACTTTTAGAGAAAATGGAGTTCATCAAAATAGTGATTTTTCAATCTACCTTCTTTTCTCATGTATGCAACCACTTTAGTAAAATATAATTTACATAATATAAATTTCACCATTTAAAGTTATTTCTAATATTTTTACACACTTATACAACAATCACCAGTAATTTTAAAGCATTTTCATCATCCTTCCCCCAGAAAACTCCATACCTATTTCCCTATTCTCCTTTGTCCCAACCCCCTGTACCTATTAATCTACTTTCTGTCTCTGTGGATTTGCCTTTTCTAGACACTGTACATCAATGGAATCATGTGCTATCTAACCTGCTGGGTCTGGCTTCTTTCACTTAGCGTAATGTTTTCAAGGTTTGTCCATGCCATTCATCCGTGAATCAGTACTCCATTCCTTTTGGCACTGAATAGTTTTTTAACTGCATGCATATTTTACTGTTGAGTCACTAACTTGTGTCTGACCCTTTGTGAACCCATGGGCTATAGCATGCCAGGCTCCTCTGTCCTTCACTATCTCCTGGATTTTGCTCAAATTGAGTCAGTAATGCTGTCTAATCATCTCATCCTCAGTCACTCCTTTCTCTTTTTGCCTTCAATCTTTCCCAGTATGGGAGTCTTTTCCAATAAGTCAGCTCTTCATATCAGGTGGCCAAAGTATTGAAGCTTCAACTTCAGCCTCAATCTTTCCAATGAATATTCAGGATTGACTTCCTTAGGATTGACTGGTTTGATCTCTTTGCAGTCCAAGGAACTCTCAAGAGTCTTCTTCAGCACCACAATTTGAAAGTATCAACTCTTCAGCACTTAGCTTTTTTATGTTCAAACTCTCATATCTGCACATAACTACTGGAAAAAGCAAGGCTTTGACTATATGGACATTTGCTGGAAAAGTGGTGTTTCTACTTTTAAAAATATATATATTTTTTAGTTGAAAGAAAGTTGCTTTACAGAATTGTGTTGGTTTCTGCCATGCATCTACATGAATCATCCATAGGTTTACATATGTCCCCTCACTCTTGAAACTCCCTCCCACCTCCTTCCCCATCCCACCCCTTTTGTTTGCTACAGAGCCCCAGTTTGAGCTCCTAGGGTCATACAGCAAATTGCCATTGGCTATCAATTTTACATATGATAATGTGAGTTTCCATGTTACTTTTTCCATATGTTGCACCCTGTCCTTCTTCCCCAACCCTGAGTCCATCAAACTATTCTCTATGTGCATCCATTGCTGCCCTGCAAATAATTTCATCAGTACCATCTTACTGGATTCCATACATATGTGTGGTATATGATATTTTTTTTTCTCTTTCTGACTTACTTTACTCTGTATAGTAGGGTCTAGGTTCATCCACCTCGTTAAAACTGACTCAAATGTATCCCTGAATAATATTCCCTTGAGTATATATACCACAATTTCTTTATCTATTCATCTGTTGATAGACATCTAGGTTGCTTCCATGTTCTAGCTCTTGTAAATTATGCTGCAGTTAACACGGAGGTACACGTGTCTTTTTCAATTTTGGTTTTCTCAGGGTATACGCCTAGTAGTGGGATTGTTGGGTCATATGGTGGTTTCATTCATAGTCTTTTAAGGAATCTCCATACTGTCTTCCTTGGTGGCTGTATCCATTCACATTCCCACCAAAAATGCAAGAGGGTTCTCTTTTCTCCACACCCTCTCCAGCCTTTATTGTTTGTAGACTTTTTGACGATGGCCATTCTGACCAATGTGATGTGATATCTCATTGTAGTTTTGATTTGCATTTCTCTAGTAATGAGTAATGTTGAACATCTTTTCATGTGTTTGTTAGCCATCTGACTGGATAACTGTCTGTTTATGTCTTTTTCCCAATTTTGGATGGGTTGTTTGTTTTCCTGGCATTGAGTTATGCGAGCTGCTTTCATATTTTGAAAATTAATCCCTTGTCAGTTGTTTCATTTGCTGTTATTTTCTCCCATTCTGTCTTTTCAGCTTGTTTATTGTTTCCTTGGCTGTGCAAAACTTTTAAGTTTAATCGGGTCCCACTTGTTTACTTTTGTTTTTATTTCTGTTACTCTAGGAGGTGGGTCAAAGAGGATCTTGTTTTGATTTATGTCATTGAGTGTTCTGCCTGTGTTTTCCTCTAAGAGTTTTATAGTTTCTGGTTTTACATTTAGGTCTTTAATCCACTTTGAGTTTGTCTTTGTGTATGGTGTTAGGAAGAGTTCTAATTTCATTCTTTTATACATGGCTGTCCAGTTTTCCCAGCACCACTTATTGAAGAGGCTATCTTTGCCCTGTTGTATATTCTTGGTTCTTTTATCTAAAATAAGATACCCATAGGCGTGGGTCTTCTTTCTTGTTCCATTAATCTATATTTCTGTTTTTGTGCCAATACAAAAACTCTCTTGATGACTGTAGCTTTGTAATATAGCCTGAAATCAGGAAGATTGACTCCTCCAGCTCCATTCTACTTTCTCAAGATCGCTTTGGCTATTCAGGGTCTTTTGTGTTTCCATATGAATTGTGAATTTTTTTTTTTCTAATTCTTCCATTGGTAATTTGATAGAGATCACATTGAATCTGTAGATTGCATTTGATAGTATAGTCATTTTCACAATAATGATTCTTCCAACCTAGGAACATAGATTATCTTTCCATCTGTTTATGTCTTCGTTGATTTCTTTCATTAGTGTCTTATAGTCTTCTGTATACAGATCTTTTGTCTGTCTCTGTTTTTATTTTTTTTTTCAGATTCTTTTCCATTATAGGTTATTACAAGATATTGAATATATTAATAGTTCCTTGTGCTATTGAGTCACTCCTTGTTGTTTAACTGTTTTCTTTTTTTTTTAGCTTGTTTCTTTAATATTTTTTTTTACTTTTTTATTTTTTTAATTTTAAAATCTTTAATTCTTACATGCATTCCCAAACATGAACCCCCCTCCCCCTCCCTCCCCATAACATCTCTCTGGGTCATCCCCATGCACCAGCCCCAAGCATGCTGTATCCTGTGTCAGACATAGACTGGCGATTCAATTCTTACATGATAGTATACATGTTAGAATGCCATTCTCCCAAATCATCCCACCCTCTCCCTCTCCCTCTGAGTCCAAAAGTCTGTTATACACATCTGTGTCTTTTTTCCTGTCTGTTTAGATTTGTCATAACTTTCCTTCCAAGGAGCAAGTGTCTCAATTTCATGGCCTCAGTCACCATCCACAGTGATCTTGGAGCCCAAGAAAATATGCACTGTCAGTGCTTCCATTTGTCCCCCATCTATTTGCCCTGAAGTGATGGGACTGTATACTATGATCTTAGTTTTTTGAATGTAGTGTTATAAGCCAGTTTTAACACTGTGCTCTTTCACCTTCATCAAAAGTCTCCTTAGTTCCTCTTCACTTTCTGCCATAAGGGTAGTATCATCTGCATATCTGAATTGTTGATATTTCTCCCAATCACAATCTCCCATGGTGATTACTTGTAATTCCAGCTTGTGATTCCTTCACCCCAGCATTTCTCATGATGTACTCTGCATAGAAGTTAAACAAGCAGGGTGATAATATACAGCCTTGTCATAATCCTTTGCCAACTTTTAACCAGTTGTTCCATGTCTGGCTCTAATTGTTGTTTTTTGATCTGCATACAGGTTTCTCAAGAGATGGTAAGATGGTCTGGTATTCCCATTTCTTTGTATATAGACTTAGAGTTCCTGGGTTATATGGAAACTATATGTTTAAATTTTGAGAAAATTCCAAAATGTTTTCCAAAGCGGCTGAACCATTTTATAGTCCACTGAATAAAACATGAATGGATTTCTTTCTCCACAATTTATTAAACTCTTTACATCTACATTTGTCAAAAATGTTAGACTCTCATATCAAAGGAAAAGATATTCCTCAACCTGTATCCAAATTTTCATATTTTATCACTATGCTTTCCTGTAATTTCTATATGCCATCCCTTGCTTTATTTTCACAATCACCTTCCTTTCTATTACCCACAAACATGCTAAATTGGTAAGAAGAGAAAGAAAGAGAAATGCCTGACCTTTCTCTCAAATTTGCTGAACTAAGCGTAAGGAGACACGTATTAGATTCAGAAAATTAAACTGCATCCATGCCATTTTATAATTTTTTAATGATAAATAATGATACAAATCTCCATCCTTCCCAGAGCCACAGTTCCAGTTGTTTAATCCTAGCATTCTACCTCAAAAGTATCTCTATTTCCCTCTGTCTACCCCCATGATCCTTAGTTGAAACTAATCACTCTCTCACAGGACTCTTGTAACATAGTTGTTTGTTACTCTACCACTAAACTTCCATTCTCTGCAATTTATTTCCCATATTTCTATTAGAGTTTCTTGTTGTAGGACGGAGGGCTGCAGTTTCTTGCTGACTATCAACCAGAAGTAACCCTCAACCCCTAGACAAAGCACTTAGGTCTTTGCTATGCAGATCAACAACATAGCTGCTTGTTTCATCAAGTCAGCAAGAGAGAGACTCTAACTGATGGGCACTATAATTGTATGTTCATAACTATGTAATCACATACATATACATTATTTTACCTTTGCTATATTCTGTGTATTGAAAAAAATCTCACTGACTCTACCCCAATTAAAGGGAAATAATTATACAAGGGCTTGAACACCAGGAGGTAAAAATCATGAAGTGCTATCCTAACAACTGCCTGCCACTGTGCAGCCTCTGGCCTCCAGTGATCTATTCCCTCATAAGCAAAATGCACTGATACTATTTCAAAGCATCCAAGGGTCTCATCTCATTATAGCATCTACTCATAGTCGAGAACTCATCATCTAAATCAGGCCCAAGTGAAGAGACCCCTTGGATTTAGTGTCTGGCATATATTAAGACTTAATTCTGGATTTAATATTAGATTAAAGATATTTTGTGGATCCAATCTAGAATCTTCTAAATTTCCTTGATGAGATTTCAGGGTGATTATGAGAATCTCACTTATTTGAATTCCTACAGAGTTTGGATCTTTTGTATTTAACATTGATATCTCCAGTTACTGGCTTCCCCGGTGGCTCAGATGGTAAAGAGTCTGCCTGCAGTGTGGGAGACGAGGATTATATCCCTAGGTCAGGAAGATTGCCTTGGAGAAGGAAATGGCAACCCACTCCAGTATTCTTGCTTTGGAAATCTCATGGACAGAGGAACCTGGCAGGTTACAGTCCATGAGGTCACAAAGAGTCAGACTTGACTGAGCTACTAACACTTTCACACTTTCACTTTCATCTCCAGTTGCTTACTCAATGACTTGCAGGTAGTAGTAATTCATAGGCAATGTTGATCAACTAATGGCTGTAGTAAATAGCTGATTTGCTGATCATAGTCAAAAGACACAGTTGACTTGAAATTATAGCTGTACTTCATCAATCCATTTTCACTTAATATTATGTTATATTTTTCTTGCTTGGTTGATGTCTGCTATTTACTGAATTTCTTCTCTGAAATTCAAATCCCAAGGTTTCAATGATGAGAAAACATCATGCTCAGTTGATTCCTTATAAGTGTTACTAAATTCTATATTTTGAAACACATTTTTTCTCTAAAGGTTTTGTGACTCTTGCTAAAAGAAAAAATTAGTGTGATTTTATGTGATAAGTATTAGTTTCAAGGTTTGAGAGTGTGTTGTCCTGATTAGTTTACAGTCAGCCCAGTTAAGTCAGAGTTTAGAGAGTATCTCATAAAGACAAGTATTATATAATTCACTTCATTAAATGTTCATTAACCCAAAATAGTTTGAGTGAATACCAACTTGTGTCAAGGCTTGTGCTGGGCACTAGGAATAAGGTAGTAAATAGATAAAATAAAGCTCTTCCCTCATGGAGAAGTGTAATAGAACAGAGAGAAAATAAATGAATGAAAGAGAGAATTTCAAAAGAGAGAAAATGTATAAAGGTAACAACAAAATTGACTGAAATTGAGAACAAAAAGTAACTAATACTTCTAGAGATTATGAATGAGGAAAACCATGCAATGAAAGGCATTTATGCTCAATGAAGCAAGGATTATAAAAAGTAAATAATATATGAAATATGAATGTTCTGGACATCATCAGACAGAAGGGAAAACATGTGAAAAGGCTTCAGGAGCAGGAAAGGAGCTCAGCTTGTTTATGGGACCAAGAAAAGATCAGTGGACAAAGAAAGTGAGGTGCAGTGTAGTAGGAGCTGAGTGAGAAAGGCAGGCAGGCACCACACATGCAAGGTGCACACAGGTCATTGTGAGGGTTTCAGCCTAAAGCAAATATCAAGCAATATTAAGCATAAGATCTGTCTAATCTTATTATCATCTTAAAATCACTATTTCTGCAATATAGAAAAAAAAAGTTGGAAAGGAATGAGTAGAAGAAAGGAGACCATTCAGGAAGTTACTGTAATAGTCCTATAGCTAGAGCTGTGGTGACCTAGTAAAGAAATTAAGAATAGAATCTTTTCATTTTTTCTATAGGCAGGACTTGCTGATGGGCCAGGAAATGAGAGCATAAGGGAAAAGGATGGATAAGAGATTGGTTCTAGATTTCTGTCTCTAACAATCAGCTGGTGGCAGAGCCTTCAACTCTTGTGAAAAAGAATGGTAGGATGGGTAGATGGTGGGGGGTTCAAGTTCTGAGAGAATCAGGAGTTTCAGCTAAACATATTAGGTTCAGGAACTGTATCATAAATGCACAGGCAGATGTCAAAAGGGCAATTCTATATGCAAATTTAGACGATATTGTAAGAGAAAAAAAATACATATATATATGGGCTTCCTTTGTGGCTCAGCTGGTAAATAATCCACCTGCAATGCAGCAGACCTGGGTTCAATCCCTGGGTTGGGAAGATTCCCTGGAGAAGGGAAAGATTATCCACTCCAGTATTCTGGCCTGGACTATACAGTCCCTGGGGTCTCAAAGAGTTGGACATGACTGAGCATCCCTGTAAGATACTGTAAGAGGAAATCTCTAGATATTGTAAGAGAAAATTGTGATATATATATATGTATGTATATATATATATACATGTATATATATACACATGCATACATACATTTGGAAGTCACCAGCACATAAAGAGTATTTATTTTTAAAAATGGATAGGCTCCGTTGGATTATTTTCTGTTATAGCAATGCTTCCATGATCTTTGTATGAAACAGCACCTATCCAAAAATGAGAATATCTGAAAATCACATAGTGGTAAGCTTGGATGAAATAAGGATATATGAGACTTAGTAAAATAAATTCACTACTTTTGCTTGCAGTATATAATTATGGTAAGAGTCCTAAGCTGGGTTCCCTGGGAAGCAGACTTTGAAGTGGAGTTTTACTGGGGCATTTTCTCAGGATCAATATCTGCAAGGGAGTTAGAGCAGCAGAATTAGGCAGGAGAATATAAACTTTGATATGGTCTAGCAGAGTCCTTGACTAATCCTATCTGTAGAAAGTTTTGGACCTCGGGTAGCCCCTTAGAGTTTTCTAAATTGTGGCAAGGGGTTAGGCTTTTATGCCCCCGATCAACTAGTTATTGGAGTTAAACTCTCTGAAAAGAGGATATAACCTTGTTGGAGGCAACTCCCTTTGAAGAAAGACAATTTTTAAGAAAGGATTCAGCTAAGAGTTGGGTTTTCCCTGGTTGCTCAGATGGTAAAGCATCTGTCTGCAATGCAGGAGACCCAGGTTCAATCCCTGGGTTGGGAAGATCCCCTGGAGAAGGAAATGGCAGCCCACTCCAATACCCTTGCCTGGAAAATCCCTTAGACAGAGGAGCCTGGTAGGCTATAGTCCATGGGGTCTCAGAGAGTCAGACATGACTGAGCGATGTCACTTTCTTTTCTTTCTTTCAGCTAAGAGTCATCAGCAGGTGACATACCTGACAGAATAGGAGTCTGGGTTGGATAAGTGTGATCTTACTGGGAGAAATGACATATCCACTAGTACAGGGGCTGCAGACCCTGATACCTGTCCATGACCTGTTAGGAACTGGGTTTGCACAGTAAAAGATGAGTAATAGGTGAGCAAGCAAAGCTTCATCTGTATTTTCAACTGCTCCCCACCCCTCATATTACCACCTGAGCACCACCTCCTATCAGATAAGTGGCAGCACTAGATTCTTATAGCAGCTAGAACCCTACTGTGAACATGAACGCAAGACATCTAGGTTTCATATTCCTCTTGTACACTTGTAGGAAAACAAGCTCAGGGATCCCACTGATTCTGCTATATGGTGAGTTGTATAATTACTTCATTACATATCACAATGTAATTATAGAAATAAAGTGCACAATAAATGTAATTTGCTTGAATCATCCTGAAACCATCCTCATGCTTCCAGTCAGTAGAAGAATTGTCTTCCACAAAACCAGTCCAGGGACCACAGTTGGAGACTGCTGTGCTAAAGAATGAAAGAATTAAAAAAAAAAAATTAAATAAGTAAATACAAACTATCAGGAAATATATTAAATATTGAACTTGTATAAACCTACCATATAAAATGTTTTCACTTTTTTAAGAGCATCAGTGTGCATCTTCAGTGAATGTAACCTTTTATATAAGTTATTGTTACATGTAATTGTTTTTTAATGATTATCTCTTCAAATTAGTAACTGTAATCCCCCAATATGAAATTTTGCACTAGTGATAAACATATTAAACTGTATTTTTGAAACTTCAAAAATTTCTGAGTTGAAATAATGCTTTAGTTCAGTTCAATTCAGTTGCTCAGTCGTGTCTGACTCTTTGCAACCCCATGAATTGCAGCACGCCAAGCCTCCCTGTCCATCACCAACTCCCAGAGTTCACACAAACACACGTCCATCCAGTTGGTGATGCAGTCCAGCTATCTCACCCTCTGTCACCCCCTTCTCCTCCTGCCCCCAATCCCTCCCAGCATCAGAGTCTTTTCCAATGAGTCA
Organism: Capra hircus; assembly: GCF_001704415.2. Lineage (NCBI taxonomy): Eukaryota > Metazoa > Chordata > Mammalia > Artiodactyla > Bovidae > Capra > Capra hircus. The sequence continues at coordinate 15,097,789 of NC_030831.1, read as the reverse complement.
ACTCTTCACATGAGGTGGCCAAAGTACTGGAGTTTCAGCTTTAGCATCATTCCTTCCAAAGAAATCCCAGTGCTGATCTCCTTCAGAATGGACTGGTTGGATCTCCTTGCAGCCCAAGGGACTCTCAAGAGTCTTCTCCAATACCACAGGTCAAAAGCATCAATTCTTCAGTGCTCAGCCTTCTTCACAGTCCAACTCTCACATCCATACATGACCACTGGAAAAACCATAGCCTTGACTAGACGGACATTTGTTGGCAAAGTAACGTCTCTGGTTTTGAATATGCTATCTAGGTTGGTCACAACTTTTCTTCCAAGGAGTAAGCATCTTTTAATTTCATGGCTGCAGTCACCATCTGCAGTGATTTTGGAGCCCCCCAAAATAAAGTCTGACACTGTTTCCACTGTTTCCCCATCTATTTCCCATCAAGTGATGGGACCAGATGCCATGATCTTCGTTTTCTGAATGTTCAGCTTTAAGCCAACTTTTTCACTCTCCGCTTTCACTTTCATCAAGAGGCTTTTTAGTTCCTCTTCAGTTTCTGTCATAAGGGTGGTATCATTTGCATATCTGAGGTTATTGATATTTCTCCTGGCAATCTTTATTCCAGTTTGTGTTTCTTCCAGCCCAGTATTTCTCATGGTGTACTCTGCATATATAAGCAGGGTGACAATATACTGCCTTGACGTACTCCTTTTGCTATTTGGAACCAGTCTGTTGTTCCATGTCCAGTTCTAACTGTTGCTTCCTAACCTGCATACAGATTTCTCAAGAGGCAGGTCAGGTGTTCTGGTATTCCCATCTCTTTTTTTCCAGTTTATTGTGATCCACACAGTCAAAGGCTTTGGCTGTTGACAAATATACTGTTGAGTTTTCTTATGAAATGACTTCATATATAATTGAATTTTTGCCATAAAAATAATTTCAAAATATATTTGGAATTCCCATTTGCAGAAAATGTTTCTGTTTTCAATAGTCACTTGGCAGCTGGTTTTGTTGTCCCTGAAAGCAAATCCTGAAGCAGTGTCTTGTTGTTGAGCACATCTTTGGTTGAGCTCAGTGCAGTGTTAATCATGAAGCCCAACACCTGAGAGATGGTTATAGACATATTCTGAATTCCACTCTATTGAAATCACCTCACCAGAAACCTTAAAGATGGCTGCTCACTTAAGGAAATGAATACACCAAAGGTCTATGATACCTCATGTGCCAAACAAGCTTTTGAGGGCTAAAGGAACTTCTGCCCTATGACATGGCTAAAAAGTCACTGAGAATTGAGAACACCGTTGACTGCCCCTTCATAAATTGATACTGGGGCAAGACGTTAAAAAGACACTTAGCTAAAAATAAAGTTTATTCTCATTATATGTAACAGTTATGTTCTATAAAGTTTCTGAAAACACTGATTTAGTGATTATGGAATGACTGTTTCTAGAGGAAATATAGGATAAGGTTCTTGCCAGTCTCTGGTCACTACATTTTTGTAACTAGAGCAAAATGTGGCATTAAATAGAGCACAAAAAGACACTTGTTTATATAATGAGGGGTTAAAGAGAAGGCAGAGTGTGGCCCCATTTAATCTCCACTGGAAACGTGCACTGAGTAAGTCAAATTCATTCTCACTCTATGAAAATCCACAAATAATGGTAAAAACAGAAGAAGTATCAATTTAAGGCTTGAGGGAAATCCTGTGGCCAGAGGACATTGGCAGGCTAGTGTTCATGGGGTCACAAAAGGGTCATACACAACTAAGCGACTAAACACACACACACACACACACACATTTTAGCTAGTAGGAAAATTCACAAATACCAGATGTGAATAATGAGGATTAACTATACTTCTAGAAAATAAAGCTTGACTAAAGCAGCTTCTTATCCAGACCTACTTGGAGACCCTCACCTTTCTGGGTCCACTAATCCAAAACTATTATGTCATGATTTCTACCCAATTCTATCTCAACTTGCAAGATCACTATTACAATCACCCAGTCACAGACTCTGTAATTATTTCTCCCTAATTTTTCCATTTTGTGACACTACTTAATTGCTTTCCCTTACTGTAGCAAGTCTAATAATCAATTTTTCCATAATGAGCTGTTGATTTTTTTCTGATTATCTCTGGTAAGCAATAGCACCATATTTAGCCCAGCAATGTTCTAGGAATGTGTAGTTAGAGCAAGCTTTTCTGTAGTACATACAACTAGGAATCTCTAAGAACATCTTTAAAATTATTTAATTCTAACTCTAGTTGAAAACTATGACAATTAGGTGTCACTTTCTCTCTCGCTCAACAGTAACTCACTGGAACAAGTTATTGGCTCCTTTATTTTTTTATTTCTCCTTCGGTTTAAGATACAGACAATTAAAAATACCTGTGGTGGAAAATTGAAATAGTGCTGAGCAATGGAAGCAATGTGCTTAATTACTGTGAGATGGGAGAGAGATGGTAAATGACTGTTGGGTCAAGTTGAAGGCATCAGCACTCATATTTCTCATATGTTATGGACTGTGACCTGATCTCACATTTATTTAATTAAGTCAGGGAGTAAAACTACAAAATGTTTTTTTGTCTTTTCACATCTGCCAAATCAGCAAGACCTTTAGATTTATTTCCATAATTATGTCACCAGCCCAAATACCAAGGATCAAATAAAAGGGGGTCATCTGAAAATCCTACATAAAGAAATTTGAGAATATGGACCAAAATTGGAGAGCAAGGGCTCTAGTTCTATTCTGGCACTAACACTAGGCAAGTCACGTACATTCTTGAGACTTCAGTTTCTGTCTCTACACCATAAACAAATAGCATCAGATACCAGTGAGGTTTCCTTTACCTCAGACTTCTTACAATTTGTATTGACAGAGTCAACAACTCTTCTTGTATTCATGGATATTTAAATTTATGCATATTCATCTCTCAGAGAAAATGGATGGATCTGCTATAGTCCAGTTTCCTCTCATTTCAGAACTATAAAAATTAGATCTGGCACATGTAAGTGTTCATAACTAGTCGTTATCAATAGGACCATGGGCGTGTTTCAGAAATAGTTCAATAATTTTAACTCTCACAAGTTTAGAAAACAAAAGCATTCCAGTATCTTCAATCTCTGTGGAATCTCAAGAGAATGTCTTTTTTTTTCCCCCCTGCCCTTCACTGCACTTTACAAATAAGACAACTGAGGCCAAGAGGAGACAGCTTGTAATCAATTGTCATCAGGAAGGAAAACCAGTTGAACAATTAAATAATGTGATAATCATCAGGTTGGTCTGGTTGTCAGTTTAAGGATAAAAGTAACAGTTTTTTTGGATAGAGGTAACAAATTGATTTTACTTCAAAATGAAAATTTTCAAACAAACAGAATAACAGTGGAACCTCTGGGGATGTGGACATATGCATCTTCAAGTCTCTCCTGCTTGAGAAGACTAGAAATGAAGAACTAGTCTTGGAGAAAAACACATTTCGGGCACAGTGTTCAAAGTCAGCTTTCATACTTACCGTTCATCACAAGATCTTTGTGTTCTTAACCTAGTTTGGGGATCTGCCAACTCATCTCTGTGACAGTTCACTCTCGAGTATAAAAGATCTCTGTGTTCTGGATAATATGAGTAACTTTTGGTCTAAGTGTGATTTCTCTGCTTTAAATGGAACTCTGTCTTTGAGACTAAAGTTCTCAATAAAATATTCTATTAACTCTCAACTATCCCCAATTTGTGTTTAGTGCCATTTTAAACAAACGATCAATGAAAATCAAAAATCAAAGGAAAACATCACTCCAAAAAGAGATTCCCGCTTACAGAGAGATGCTAAAAGAGCATCCAAAATAGATATGGAAATCTAAATTCTAGATATTCAGTGGTACTTTTAAGGGCTCGCAGTGTTCAGTTAAATTATGCCATGCAGTGAAATGCAATCACTTTCCATGAACAGACCTGTGTTTCTCAAAGCTCAATCCTTACTTTCAGGGTTTGAGGTAAAGAACTTCTCCTCTCCGGGCACTTGCCTGCAACATTCAGTTGCTTCCTACATGGTGCAAAGGCTATTTTAACCAGTATGTTTCCCTTCTTTTCATCTTGCATTCTACATGCTGGATTCTGAGACAGACACAATTTTATTTAGCTAAAATACTCTGTATTCTTAATAGCTATCTGGGCATTTGCCTGTTTCTGTTTCATTTTGTTTTGTTGTGTGTGTGTGTGTTTTCCCTTCCTTTCCATTTATTCTACACAGTCATTTGCATCGCACTTCCCCATTAGACTATCACAAGGAAGCTGGAGAGATCCCATCTGTGCGTTTCAGGGGGTGAAATCAAACAGCCTTGGGACAGGTGGAACAGGCAGCAGGAAGGTGACCCCAGGCAAGCAGCAGGTGGGGCAAGCAGCGCAGGAGACCAGCAGGCAGTCGGCAGTCTGAAGGGCAGAAAGGCCCTTGCTGCCTACGTCCAGGCAGCAAATCAAGCAGAGGTTAGCAGGTAAGAAGGGTGACGGGAGGGCAGACCAGGCATGTGACCAAGGGGGCGGGAGAAACAGAAGGCAATTAGCCAAGGGGAGAAGGCAGATGGAGGGCATCCACCAACAATTATCAGGGGACAGGGAAGCAGGAGGGTAATAATAGGAGGCCATTCTGAGGGGCAAGAGGACAGCAGGCAAGTGACATGCAGCAGCAGTGAGGACACCGAGCATGCCTTCCCTGGGAGAAAGCATTGAGGAAGGAGCCTCATTACCTGGGAGCAAGACCAAGCAGTTAGTGGGGCCGTAGGTGACCAAGCAGTGCGACCCCAAGAATGTGCAGCCTTCGCAATCTGGGTGCCTATTACAAATCCTCACCTTAGAAATATTTGCACTGCACACATTGATCCCTTGCCCCAAGACCTCAGAAAAATGTTATCTGATGACAATAACAGAGAAAGCAGAGGCCAATTGCAGAGCAAGCTACTTAGCCTACCAGGTAAAATTTTAAAAGCAGAGAAAAATGGAGAGAAATTTCATGTTTTAGGTGTTTTCCATGAGTCAGGCTCTGTCAGATCCTTTATATGTGTTATCTTATCTAATTGCATGACACCAGCGTTGCTGTTAAGCTGAGAAAACTGAGTTTATGAGACAATATGGAACTACCCCAAGACCACACAGCATGTACATGAGAGCTGTGATTTCAACTTGAGTCTATCTGCCACTCAGACTCTTCCATCTTGTGTAGAATGGTGGGTCTCAAGATTGGCAACCTCAGAGATAAAGGCTTTGGTTTTATTTAAACATAAATTTCCTCAAGAAGACACATACTACAAGATAGTGTTTCTCAGATTTGAATATTGTGCAGATCCCGTAAGACTGAAAAGTCCTCGAATATCCTCAAGTTTCAGAGTTTTGTGTGGCAGTACCAGAAACTGTAAAGGGGATTTTCAACAGCTCTATATGAGAAGTAGACTCTGAAAACCTGTTACACTAGTGATTTCTGTATCACCAATCTCTCCATTCTGCATGTTAGGACACTTTCACGTGAAATTCATAGAAAGCCCTGATCCAGAATGACTGGTAATTAGAAAATACATTTCACATCACAGAAAGTTCAGAGCTGGAAAACGATCCAGTGTCCCTCCCAAGATTCTCTTGCTCTGCTATCTCCCATGGGTGACTTTCTCTTCAGCTCAGCAGCAAGATGGCATTAGCAGCTCCAGGTGTTACCATCAGCAGTGTTCTGTGTTGGGAAGAGATGAAGGACTTTCATATCTTGTGTCACTTTCTTAAGAGTAAAGAGAGGGGCTTAGAATCCCCTTACCGAGGTATACTTCTTTATACAGGTCATTGGCCAAAAGCAATGATATACTGGTTCTGAACCAGTTACCTGAAAAGAATGGGACTACCATGACAGATAATTCTAATAGGATCCACTCTTCCTCAGAGCTATTCCTGAAAAATGTGGATACCTGAATATGAAAATTCTCTTAAAAATGAGGAGAAAGATGGATGCTGGAGAGGTAACTGAGTGTCTGCTTCAGTCCTAAATCAGTGATTGTTGACAAAGCAAACACTAAATGTGAATGATCTCTGAGCAAGTTTGATTGGGAAAAGGAATAAAAATGCTAGATGTGCAATTGTTTTCTAAATTGTTACTCATCCTATAGTATCAATATGATCTTGAACAAATCCCTTCATTTCCTCTGCTTTGGTTTCCTCATCTATAAATCCAAGAATATCAGTCCCATTTAACTCATAGGGTTGTTATGAGAATTGTGTGTGTATGTGTGCGTGTGTGTGTGCTCAGTAATGTCTGATCCTTTGTGACCCCATGGACTGCAGCCCACCAGGCTCCTCTGTCCACGGAATTTTCCAGGCAAGAATAGCAGAGTGGGTTGTCATTTCCTTCTCTAGGGGATCTTTCTGACCCTGGGGTCAAATTCACATCTCTTATATCTCTTGCATTGCTAGGCATGTTCTTTATCATCTGAGCCACCAGGGAAGCTGACACATATATGTGTATATAAATGTATATGTAAATGCTTTTTATATGACAAAGGAATATGCAAATGTGAAGCCTTGTTATTATTAATACTCAAAATTTAATCAAACTGGTTATTCAGTCAGTGAGAAAACATTTATTATATTGTATGAGCAGAGTACATCATGAGAAATGCTGGGCTGGAAGAAGCACAAGCTGGAATCAAGATTGCCGGGATGCCGGGGTCCAGCCCTGGTGGATCTAGGGTGATTCATAGGTGGGGACAGAATTGGCATCCTTGGAAAAATAAATATTTAATTACAGATATATAGAGAGATTAGAAACGGATAGTGTAGTAGGAAAATTAGTGGAGAAAAAGGGGCTGAATATTCAGCCAGAAAAACAGGGAGCAAGAAAGAAACGACATGGGGGAATTGGTCTTTCCAGAAACTGATCCAATTTCTTTATTTTTGGGTTTGCTTATGTATCTTTTGTTACACATAGGGATGAATACAGAATCACGCTGGGGTCAGCAGTCCTGACCTTCATCAAAATCAGACACTTCACATAAAAAGGTCTTAGGGATTTTATGATCCTTTCTTTCTGATCACCAAAAAACTTGTTTTTTCCAAGGGTGTTTTTTCTTAAACCAGGCACCGCCCTCCAAATAAAGTTGCATTCCTATAGGATGAGGGTGTAGTGAGTTACAATCAAGAAAGGAATTTATTTAACCCAAGGTTAACATGATTAACCTTAAAGGTTAATACTTATTTCTCCTATATGCTTAAAGGTTAATACTTATTTCTCCTATATGTTAGTTATATTCATTATAACGGCAGGGAACATGGAGATTTAGCAGCAAACACCAGCCCAACAAATGAAAATCCTTTCACCAATGCTCCCCTTAAGATCTATTTAGTCTTAAGATAGTGATAAAGTTACACTTTACATAGCAAGGACACAGTGATTTATAACAAAGTACAGTGATCTATTACAAAACAGAAAATTCATTAACTCAAAGAGTCTAGTATTGCTAACCTTAAAAACTACTATATTTCCTTTTCTATATTCCAAATACATTGATTAATATATTCCCAGGTGCCTAAGGATATGGAGGCCTGGCGGCAATCATTGACTCAGCAAGAAGAAAAGCCCTATGCTAATTAAGACTTTCAAAATAGTCCAAAACTCTCAGTGCTGTTTATGGTTGAGATGTAGTAAATAATCATATGCGTAGTGGCAGGACTATGGATAATCCTGTCACACAAGTTAGTCTGTCAGCAGAGAGGTTTGACCTGAAACACCCTTGTTACTCCCAGGGCAGGGAATTAGCAGCAATTATTGGCACAACAAATGAAAAACCCTTCACCAATATAATTCCTAACCAATCCACTATACTAATAATTTCCAACTCCCCAAAAGAATTTGCCTTTAGTAAGTCTAAAACATCTTGTGCCTCTCAGGTTGGGAGGCTGTAAACAATCACATGTGGCTGGATGAACCTATACAGGCGGGCTAGATAACCATCAGAGGAGTCCGTAAGCTGAAACCCTCTTGTCACGCCCAGGAATTTTTATTGCCTTGGAGCTGCACATTTACTCTTCTGAGAGAAACGGTTTTGGGGGAGAACATAAAACAGACTCTGGTTTGGGGGTAGATGCTTGGGAACAGGGGGTTTCCTGAGGCTTGATCACACCTTTGCGTATGCCAAGGCTCCTTCCTCATAACCTTTGCCATGGGCGGAGCTCCTCACGCTGGCCCCTGGCACCGGGAGAAATATCAATAACCTCGTGTATGCAGATGACACCACCCTTATGGCAGAAAGTGAAGAGGAACTAAAAAGCCTCTTGATGGAAGTGAAAGAGGAGAGTGAAAAAGTTGGCTTAAAGCTCAACATTCAGAAAACAAAGATCATGGTGTCTGGTCCCATCACTTCATGGGAAATAGATGGGGAAACAGTGGAAACAGTGTCAGACTTTATTTTGGGGGGTTCCCAAATCACTGCAGATAGTGACTGCAGCCATGAAATTAAAAGACGCTTACTCCTTGGAAGGAATGTTATGACCAACCTAGATAGCATATTGAAATGCTGAGATATTGCTTTGCCAACAAAGGTCCATCTAGTTAAGACTATGGTTTTTCCAGTGGTCATGTATGAATGTGAGAGTTGGACTGTGAAGAAAGCTGAGCACTGAAGAATTGATGCTTTTGAACTGTGGTGCTGGAGAAGACTCTTTGAGAGTCCCTTGGACTGCAAGGAGATCCAACCAGTTCATCCTAAAGGAGATCAGTCCTGGGTGTTCACTGGAAGGACAGATGCTGAAGCTGAAACTCCAGTACTTTGGCCACCTCATGCGAAGAGTTGACTCATTGGAAAAGACCCTGATGCTGGGAGGGATTGGGGGCAGGAGGAGAAGGGGATGACAGAGGATGAGATGGCTGGATGGCATCACTGACTCGATGGACATGAGTTTGAGTGAACTCTGGGAGTTGGTGATAGACAGGGAGGCCTGGTGTACTGTGATTCATGGGGTCACAAAGAGTTGGACATGACTGAATGACTGAATTGAACTGAACTGAACTGATGAGCCAAATACAATTTAAGTGTGAGCTGCAGAGACCACTGAAAAATATAACACCTATGAAATTCATAAAACTCACTGTGGAATCAAAATATTACATGTCTAAGATTATATATTAGATCATTAAAAGAACAAAGCATAATTTTAATTGTATCAGGAAAATTGGATTTAACTTAGAAAAAATAAAGTTAGGTCCCTTTATATTTCAAAACAAATTATCAATAGAATAATGATCTAAATAAGGAAATCTAAGAAAATGTTAGACAAAACATTAGAAAATATTTATTTTCAATCTCAGGGTGGAAAGGGCCTTCCCAAGCAAGTTTTAAAATCCTGAGGCCATAAATGAAAAGAGATTGATATACTTTAGTGTGTAAATTGTAGATTTCCTACAATAAAATATAGCATAAGCAAAAGTAAAAGACAAATGAAAATCTAGGGTAAAATATCTATAACATTTATAATGCATAAAGTATCAATATCTATTAAATACTTTTGAAGTAAATGAAAAATCAAATATAAAACAACTATATTCAGTAAAATGGTATTAATTTTCTATGCAAGTAAAAGGAAAAACATTCATCTTCAGAAATAGTACAAGAATTTAAACATTAAAACCATATGATAATACTGTTTTTGCCCATTAGATTGGCAAAAGGTTTAAAGTTTGGTATCTTATGCTATAAGTTTAACGTAGGGAATTTGACAGGTGCTTTCATGTAGATGGGGTAAAAGTATGTTTATTTTGAAAGGTAATTTGTCAGTATGTAACAAAAATGTAAGTGCCCATATTCTTTCAATAAGCAGCCTACATTTAAAAAAATATGTTTTTCGGGATATTTTTACAATGTAGGCAAGAATATACACGGCCCCAATTATTTTACCTATGGGAACCTCAAAATAAACATCTATTGACAGGTTATTGGTTAACAGAATGGCAGATGTTATCTAAATATGCATCTTATATACACTGCTGCTGCTGCTAATTCGCTTCAGTCGTGTCCGACTCTGTGCGACCCCATAGACGGCAGCCTACCAGGCTCCTCCATCCCTGGGATTCTCCAGGCAAGAGTCCTGGAGTGGGTTGCCATTTCCTTCTCCAATTACATCATCTATTTAGATAATATACATGTTATCTAAAGCTATCATTAAAAATATTAAGGTAGACTTCTACGTGGTAAGATAACTAATATGTATGGCCACATGACAAAAGGAAATTAGAAAACAGCCCTATTTTTTATTTAAAACTACTATAAATAAGTAATTACCTATATGCTGCTGCTGCTGCTAAGTCACTTCAGTCGTGTCCAACTCTGTGCGATTCCATAGATGGCAACTCACCAGGCTCCTCCATCCCTGGAATTTTCCAGGCAAGAAGATTGGAAATGTTGCCATTTCTTTCTCTAATGCATGAAAGTGAAAGTGAAGTCGCTCAGTCGTGTCCGACTCTTAGCGACCCCATGGACTGCAGCCTACCAGGCTCCTCCATCCATGGGATTTTCCAGGCAAGGGTACTAGAGTGGGTTGCCATTGCCTTCTCCAAGTTATCTATATACAAATAGTTATATGTGTATATAATATATATATACTATATACATACAGTATATATATACAAATATATATTTGTGTACAAATATACAAATATATATTTGTATACAAATATATATATACAAATGTATACTATATACAAATAGTTATCTATATAGGGCAGTCCCTCTCTCTCTCTCTTTTTCACACACACACACACACACACACACACACACACACACACACCGGTTAATTAATATATAGTCAAAGGAGTTCAGACTCCATAGTGAAAAGTATGATGCAATATTCTGAAGGAATTGGGATGTGTCTCTAAGAGGAAAAAATGTAGATTTTACACTTTGGTTTAATAACTACCTTTTCAAGTCTTATCTACTCATAGACCTGGGATGATGCTATATCTTCTGAGACTGACTCTATTACCTCCAGAATGACTCACCATTTTCACATTTTCTGAAGTTCTGTTTCCAGGCCCTCCTCTCATAAATCCCATGTTTTAGAATGCTGCATTTCAGGATGGTGAGACATGCTATAGGTCTGCACCTATTTTATAGGGTAACTGCTAACTAGATGTGACTTTTGGGCACTTGAAGTATGACTGAAGAACACTGAGGCATTTGTAAATATAAAATATTTGCAGTATTTTGAAGACTTATTGGAGTAGAAAATAATTTGAAATACTTTGTTAATAATTATACACTATACTAATATGTATAAATAATATTATGGACATAGTGGGTTAGATATACATGTATTAAAGTTAATCAGAATTCACTTTGACTAAGATCATATTTGAAATAAAATGTTATATAATGTTATATATTTACCTTAACATATAAGTGATTATATGAATTCTTAATGAGTAGCAAAATGAAAAAATTAACTTGTATTCCCAGCATACCCATGATGTATATGCTGTTACTTTTAAAAAGTATGATTTTTACCTTCTCATATTTAACAAAACATTGTTCATATTTCAATTAACTAAATTTGTATTTATTCAATATTCAGATATTATATTGGAGTAGGGGTGTTTAGAAAAGATATCTGAAGCATCCATCACAGAACAGCACATATATCTAAGGTTTTCAATAATTTATTGTTGATAAGTAAATAAATTAATTTGTTAATTCAAAATAAAACAATTAGAAGCTTCAGAATGTAAGAAATTTAATACTGAATTATAGATCATTTACTGCAGTCTCACAAGATTTAGTGCAGTGTGCACTAAGATAAACCAGTGTTTTCTTTTATCCCAGAGGAGAACAATTCCTGTTGGGAGAAATGATTAATGCTAGTGAAAAAGAGGGTACTCCATATTGTTCCTGGAAATAACAAAAAATTAATTGAAAAAAAAAGGGGGGGCAAGAAGTAAAATAGTAATAATTTAAAAACCTCAAAAACTTCCAGTTTTCAATCTGGCATAGCTTAGAAATGACCACTATGATCTAACAAGTAAAGCCTTCTTAAAGTTTTTTCTAAAAAATCAACCATTCTACTTAGATCTGACAGTGACATGAGGTCACTGGGCAAACCATTTCCCCTAAAACTGAAGAGATAAACATGCAGACAGAAAAATCTTAATTTACCAAGGCAGATACTAAGGAGCAGAAACTTCTTCAGGAATCAGTACCTGTAATTGATGAATGGAGGCCCAGTGTGGACACTCTGAGTGGTAAAATCACCATGAAAACAGTCCTAGAAACCCTACACTTTTGTGAAGTATCTCCATGAGAACTACCAGATTCTGACATTAAAGAAATACAGTATTCCCTCAGGTTTCTGGCAGAAGGAGGGAAAAACTAACCATTTTTAAATGTACTGGAGCATTCTGCTTTTTCCTAAGAAGAGTTTTCCTTAGGAGAAACAATTTTTCCAGAATATAATTTATTGAGGAGAGTGAAAAAGTTGGCTTAAAGCTCAACATTCAGAAAACAAAGATCATGGCATCTGGTCCCATCACTTCATGGGAAATAGATGGGGAAACAGTGGCTGACTTTATTTTTCTGGGCTCCAAAATCACTGCAGATTGTGGCTGCAGCCATGAAATTAAAAGACTCCTTGGAAGAAAAGTTATGCCCAACCTAGACTGCATATTAAAAACCAGAGACATTACTTTGCCAACAAAGGTTCATTAGTCAAGGCTATGGTTTTTCCAGTGGTCATATATGGATGTGAGAGTTGGACTATAAAGAAAGCTGAGTGCTTAAGAATTGATGCTTTTGAACCATGGTGTTGGAGAAGATTTTTGAGAGTCCCTTGGACTGCCAGGAGATCCAATCAGTCCATTCTAAAGGAGATCAGTCTTGGGTGTTCATTGGAAGGAATGATGTTGAAGCTGAAGCTCCAATACTTTGGCCACCTGATGCAAAGAGTTGACTCATTTGAAAAGACCCTGATGCTGGGAAAGTTTGAGGGCAAGAGGAGAAGGGGATGACAGAGGATGAGATGATTGGATGGCATCACCGACTCAATAGACATGGGTTTGGGTGGACTCTGGGAGTTGGTGATAGACAAGGAGGCCTGGCATACTGCGGTTCATGGGGTCACAAAGAGTTGGACATGACTGAGCAACTGAAATGAACTGAATTTATTGAGGTTTTATCAGAGTCTAATATACCTCAGAGCAGGGAAATATCCAACTTCAGAAACCTCTAAACATCCTAACCCACCTAAGGTGGTTTGTGGAGTACTGAAAAGTACTGACAAAGTTCACAGGAAAGGAGCATATGTTCATGAAAATACTGAGATCTAACTCTAGGTCTATAGAACAAGTTCTCTGACTCCAAACTTTACCACTACATTGCTAATGGAATTTTTATGGTAGTTCCTTTAATTCACAATATATCATAACCACTTTTCACAAAAAATTACATGTCATATTAAAATGCAAAATCACAATTTGAAGAGAATAATCAAACCTTAGCGCCAAAGTCAGATATATTAAGAATGTTTGACTTATAAGACAAATTTTAATAAGGAATTTTTAAAAACTATGATTAATATGCTAAGAACTTTAATGGGAAAAATAGACCATAAACATATAAGAACATGTGGATAAAGTAAACAGAGAGAAAAAATTCTGAGAAAGAATCTAGAAGAAATGCAAAAACATTGTTATAAAAATGAAGAATATCTTTGAGGGGTTCATTAGTAGACTAGATATTGCTGAGAAAAGAATCACTGAGCTGAGGATATGACAATAGAAACCTTCAAAACTGGAAAGCACAGGGAAAAATTGAAAAAGGGGAACTGAGTATCCAAAAACTGTGGGGCAACTACAAAGAGTATAATATACAAATAGCAGAAAAAGGAACAGGGACAGAAGCAGTATTTGGAGCAATTAAGTCTATTTCCCCAAATTAATGTCAGGCATCAACTGCAGATCCAAGAAACTCAAAGAACATCAAGCAGGAGAAATGTAAAAGCTAAATAAAATAAAACAAATAAAAACAATACTCGGGAACATCACATTCAAACTTCAGAAAAGTTAAGGGAAAAAAAAAAAAAAAAAATCTTGAAAGAAGCCAGAAGAGGGGAAAGCATCTTATCTGAAATCACACAGGCACTACTCTAAAGTGAATTGTGATCAGTTGAGATGCCTATTGCAATCTTAGAGCCACCGCTAAAACAATACTTAGAAGTAATGATAACACAATCAAAAAAGGAATTAAAATGGTGTTCTATAAAAATATTTACTTAACACAAAATGTAGTAGTAAAAGAGAAACACAGGAATATTTTAAAACATAAGAAGAATAGAAAGCAAGAGGTAAATGATAGGCATAAATCTAACCATAGCAATATTTGCGTGAAATGTGAATGGGCTAAATACAGCAAACAAAAGCAGATATTATCAGAATGAATAAAAACAAGATATAACTAAATGTACATAAGAGAAATACCTTACATTAATAGGTATAAATAAAAAATAAAAGCATGTAAAAAAGGTAAAACATGAAACATCTAACTCTTTGAAAATTGGAGTAACCATATTGTTAATATTATAATAATAGATTTAAATACAAGAAACATTACTAGAAAATAAAACATACATTTTATAAAATAAATGCACCAATTCATCAAGAATATATTATCATAAAAATTTATATACTTAAGTATATTTGCCCAAAATACACGAAGTAAAAATTTGTAAAATTGAAAGTGAAATTAGACAAATCAATATTACTAGTTTGAAGTTTAAATAACTCAGTGTAAATAATGAAAAAAAAAAAACACTACACAGAAGATTAACAAGCATAAAAAGAACTTGAATAACACTATAAACCAAGACTTAGAATGCTCTAACAAAAGAATTTGTATTCTTCTCAAGTGAACATGGAATAGTCTCCAGGATAGGCTATATTTTATAGCATAAAATCATCTCAATAAATTTAGAAGATTTGAAACCACACAAACATATACTCCAACTAAAATGGAATCAAATTCGAAGTCAATAACAAAAAAAAAAAATAGGAAATTTATAAATATTTAGAAATTAATCAAATTCTCCTAAATAACCAGTGAGTCACAGAATGCCTGAATTTATAAGATGCAGTTATAGGAGTGCTTAAAGAAATTATTTTTAAATCTCTATATCAGAAAAGAAAAACCTCAGATCAAACTATCAAATGTCTACCTTGAGAAACTAGAACGAGTGAAAATGAAAATAAAACTAATCAGAAGAAGGAAATAATATAAAAATTAGAATAAAAATATATAGAGAAAATTTTAGAGTTAATTTTTAAAAATAATCAACAAAGTTGACAAACATTAAGCTAGATTAAACAAAAAAGTAAGGGAATAGGAAAAATGTGGAAACAGTGTCAGATTTCATTTTCTGGGGCTCCAAAATCAATGGGAATGGTGACTGCAGCTATGAAATTAAAAGACGATTGCTCCTTGGAAGAATAGCTATGACAAACCTAAACAGAGTTTTACAAAGCAGAGACATCACTTTGCCAAAAAAGGTCCATATAGCCAAAGCTATAGTTTTTACAATAGTCACGCATGAATGTGAGAGCTGGACCATAAAGAAGGCTGAGCACTGAAGAACTGATGCTTTTGAATTGTGGTGCTGAAGACTCTTGAGAGTCCCTTGAACTTCAGGGAGATCAAATCAGTCAGTCCTAAAGGAAATCAGTCCTGAATATTCATTGGAAGAACTGGTGCTGAAGCTGAAGCTCCAATATTTTCCATCTGATGTGAAGAGCTGACTCGTTGGAAAAGACCCTGATGCTGGGAAAGATGAAAGCAGGGGAAACAGGGACAACAGAGTATGAGATGCTGTATGGTATCACCGACTCAATGGACATGAGTTTGACCAAGCTCCAGGAGTTGGTGATGGACAGGGCAGCTTGGGATCTCAAAGAGTCATACACAGCTGAGCGACTGAACTGAGACTCAGTAAGTCAAAAGTTTATATCACACAATACTGTAGTCACTAAGCATAGGTCTTCAGTAAAAGTCAGTGCAAATAATATAGTTAGTATTTAACGGCTATGTTTTTCAGGTCTTCTTACATTCTGGAGACTGAAGAAATGGCATTTTCCTTTTTTTTTTTCCCCCAGAAGTGGGTGCTGAAGTTTTAATGGTTCTTCTGCATAGTAAGGTCTTCCCTGGTGGCTCAGTCAGTAAAAAGTCTGCCTAAAATGCTGGAGAGCAGGGTTCTATCCCTGAGTCAGGAAAATCCCCTGGAGAAGGAAATGGCAACTCACTCCAGTATTCTTGTCTGGAGAATTTCATGGACAGAAGAGCCTTATGGTCTATAGTCCATCTGGTCACAAAGAGCTGGACACATCTGGCTGACTGACTAAACTTTCACTTGCACTGCATAGCAAGAAATGAGCAATCACTGGGCAAAGTTAAAAGTATATGAGGCTTCTGCTTCAGAGATAAAAACGAGTTTGAGCAAGGAGATAGTGAAGGACAGGGTAGCCTGGCATGCTGCAGTCCATGGGGTTGCTAAGAGTCAGACATGACAGTGACTGAACAGCAACAAAAATTAAACAAGAAAGTAAGAGAAGATAAAATTACCAAAATTAGAAAAAGAGGAGACATCACTTTCAAAACCTTCAGAATGAAGTATATTTTAAAGGGAAATTATGAACAACTTTATGGAAGGAATTACATAGAACAGACAAAATATACATTTCTACTGTATTCCCTAAAGCAACCACTAAGAAATAACTCAAAAGTAAAAAGCAAACAAACAAAACCTGAAGAATTTTAAAAAATAATTCACTTTTTAACATAAACAAAGACAGTAGAGAGAATTTTAAAATGAAAAACATAAAAAACAAATTGCAAAATTACTAAAACTGACTCAAGAAGAATTATAGCAACAATAGCAAAAAAAAAAAAAAAAAAAAAACTGAAATGGTAAGTAAAATTTCCCCATTATAACAATCTCAGGCTCATATGGCTTCACTTATATATTTTTAAGAAACTTTTTCAGAAATTAGAGGAAAAGGAAATAGTTACCATCTCATTCTGTGAACCTAGTGTTATCCTAAAATGTGATCCAGAAAAAGACATAAAAAATAACAGTAAAATAAAATGACAGATGAATTTAGAATTGAAAAACTGTCAATAAAATATTAGCAAACCAAATCCTGCACTGTATGAAAAGAATTACCCACCATGACACACTAGATATCCCAGAATGCACAGTGGCTTAGCATCCAAAAATCAATTTAATTAATGTGATATACCACATTAGCGGAATAAAGAACAAAATCCATATGACCATCTTAATAGACACACATACACACAAAAGCTGACAAAAATAAAATACTCATATATGATAAAAAAAACTTTCAACACATTAGGGAAAAGAATAGAATTTCCTGAATCTAATGAAACATACTTTTGCAAAACCTCCAATTAATACTGTATTTATTGGTTGAAGAAACTTCTTTTCCACTGAGATCAGAAACAAGCCCTGGATATCTATTCTCCCTACTTCTTTTCTTTTTTAATTAAAGTATAGTTGATTTCTGGGATTCCCAGGTGGTACTATTGGTAAATGCACGGCCAAAGCAGGAGACTTAAGAATCATGAGTTCAATCCCTGGGTCAGGAAGATCCTCTGGCAGAGGGCATGACCACCCACTCCTGTATTCTTGCCAGGAGAATTTCATGCACAGAGGAGCCTGGTGGACTACAGTCTATTGGGTTGCAAAGAGTCTGACACAACTGAACTGACTTAGCACCCACATACTCATAGTTGATTTCCAATATTGTTTTAGTTTCAGGTATCTATATTTTTATAGATGATACTCCATTTAAATTTATTACAAAATGATAACTATATTTTTTTGTACAACATATCCTTGTTGCTTATCTTTATTATACATAGTAGTTTTTAATCTCTTAATCCCATACTTCTATCTTGCCACCTCTCCCCACTGGTTTCTACTAATATGTTTACTGTGTTCATGAGTCTGTTTCTGTTTTGTTATATACATTTGTTTATTTTATTTTTCAGTTTCATATATAAGTGATATCATACAGTATATGTCATTTTCTGCCTGACATTTCACTGAGCCCAATGCTCTCTAGGTCCATCCGCATTGTTGCAAACAATAGAATTTCATTCTTTTTGTGACTGACTAATATTCCAATGTGTGTGTGTGTGTGTGTGTGTGTGTGTGTGTGTGTGTGTGTGTGTACCATAACTTCTTTATCCATTCATCTGTTGATGAACATTTCTGTTTGTTCCATTACTTGGCTATTGTACATAATGCTGCTGAGTATTGGGGTGCATGTGACTTTTAAAATTAGTATTTCTACTATTATTTTTCTGGTTATATACCAGGAATGGAACTACTAGATCATGTGGTAGTTCTAGGCTTAGTTTTTTGAAGACTCTCCATACTTTTTTCCATAGTGGCTGCACCAAGTTACATTCCCACAAACAGTGTACAAGGGTTCTCTTTCTCCACCTCCTCACCAACACTTATTACTTACAGATTTTTTGATGACAGCCATTCTGAAGGGTGTGAAGTCATATCTCATTATTGTTTTGACATACATTTCTCTAATAATTAACAATTTTGTACCTCTTTTCATGTACCTGTTATCTATCTCTATGTCTTCTCTGGATAAATGCCTATTCAAGTCTTCTGTGTATTTTCAATTGGGTTACTTCTTTTCTAACACTGAGTCGCATGAGTTGTTTATATATTTTGAAAGTAATCCCCTATCAGTCACATCATTTGCAAATACTTTCTCCCATTCAGTAGGGCGTGTTTTTGTTTTGTAGATGGTTTCTTTTGCTTTTCAAAAGCCTTTAAGTTCAAATAAGTCCCATATGTCTATATTTAATTTTATTTATTTTGCCTTAGAAGTCAGATAAAAAAAATAGTACTACATTTTGTGTCAAAATGTGCTTTGTTTTATTCTAGGAGTTTCATGGGCTTAGGTCTTACATTTAGGACTTTAATCTATTTGGGGTTTATTTTTGTGCATGATATCAGGAAATGTTCTAGTCTTATTTCTTTATATGTAGCTGTCCAGATTTCCCAGAACCACTTATTGAAAAGATTGTTTTTCTCCCTTGCTTATTCTTGCCTCCTTTGTCATAGATTAATTGACCATAGATGAATCAGTTTATTTCTGGGCTCTGTATTCTGTTCTGTTTTTCTATGTGTCCATTTTTGTGCCAGTACCATGCTACTTTGATTATTGTATCTTTGTTGGTGTTGATGTTCAGTCACTCATTTGTCTCCAACTCTTTGCTACTTCATGGACTGCAGCAGGCAGGCTTCCCTGTCCTTCATTATCTCACAGTGCTCAAACTCATATCAACTGAGTCAAATATGTCATCCAACCATCTCATCCTCTGCCACGTCTTCTCCTTTTGTCTTTAATCTTTCCCAGCATAAGGATCTATTCTAATTAATAGGCTCTTCACATCAGGTGGTCAATGCATTGGAGCTTCAGCTTCAGCATCAGTCCTTCCAGTGAATATTCAGGGCTGATTTCCTTTAGGATTGATTAGTTTGGTCTCCTTGTTGTCCAAGAGACTCTCGAGAGTCTTTTCTAGCACCACAGTTTGAAAGTATCATTTCTTGGGAACTCAACTTCCTCTATGGTTCAACTCTCACATCCAAACATGACTGCTGGAAAAACCAGTTTTGACTATGTGGACCTTTGTTGGCAAAGTGATGTCTCTGCTTTCTAAAATTCTATCTAGATTTGTCATAGCTTTTCTTTTCTTTTTTTTTTTAAAGTGGATCAGACAAGATTTATTTAAACCTATAGAGCTGCAATGCAAATTTCTTATTAAGATTCTCATTATTTTTTATCACTTTTTAAAAGCTTGGTAAACAGACAGTTGTTTGTTTCCAATACAAAAAATTAGGAATTTTCTCTATGCTGCAATTCAAAGGGATTATTTTATTCCCTTTGAATTTGTTGGTTTGTTTATGGGCACTGTTTTTTTTTTTTTTTAATTTTAAAATCTTTAATTCTTACATGCGTTCCCAAACATGAACCCCCCTCCCACCTCCCACCCCATAACATCTCTGTGGGTCATCCCCATGCACCAGCCCCAAGCATGCTGTATCCTGCGTCAGACATAGACTGGTGATTCAATTCTTACATGATAGTATACATGTTAGAATGCCATTCTCCCAAATCATCCCACCCTCTCCCTCTCCCTCTGAGTCCAAAAGTCCGTTATACACATCTGTGTCTTTTTTCCTGTCTTGCATACAGGGTCGTCATTGCCATCTTTCTAAATTCCATATATATGTGTTAGTATACTGTATTGGTGTTTTTCTTTCTGGCTTACTTCACTCTGTATAATCGGCTCCAGTTTCATCCATCTCATCAGAACTGATTCAAATGAATTCTTTTTAACGGCTGAGTAATACGCCATTGTGTATATGTACCACAGCTTTCTTATCCATTCATCTGCTGATGAACATCATAGCTTTTCTTCCAAGGAAGAAGTGTCTTTCAATTTCATGGCTGTAGTCACCATCCACAGTGATTTTGGAGCCCAAGAAAATAAATCTGACACTGTTTACATTTTTTTCCCTATCTATTTACCATGAAGTGATAGAACCATATGCAATGATCTTTGTTTTTTTGAGTGTTGCATTTTAAGCCAGCTTTTTCACTCTCCTCTTTCACCCTCACAAGAGGCTCTTAAGTTCCTCTTCGCTTTCTGCCATTTGCTTTCTACAAATGACATGCAGATGTCATCTGCATATCTGACATTGTTGGTATTTCTCCCATCAGTCTTGATTCCAGCTTATGATTCATCTATCCAAGCCTTTCACATGATGTACACCACATATAAGTTAAATAAGCCAGGTGATAATATACAGTCTTGATATACTACTTTCCCAATTTTGAACAAGTCGTTTTTCCATGTCCAGTTCTAACTGTTGCTTCTTGACCTGCATACATGTTTCTCAGGAGGCAAGTAAGGTGGTCTGGTATTCCCATCTCTATAAGAATTTCCCAGTTTGTTGTGATCAACACAGTCAAAAACTTTAGGTAGTCAGTGAAGCAGAAGTAGGTGTTTTTCTTGAATTCCCATGCTTTTCTTCTGTTATCCATTAGATGTTGGCAATTTGATCTCTGGTTCTTCTGCCTATTGTAATCCAGCTTGTACATCTGGAAGTGTTGGGTTCATGTACTTTTGAAGCCTAGCTTGAAGGATTTTGAGCATCACCTGGCTAGCATGTGAAATGAGTCCAATTGTATGGTAGTTTGAACACTCTTTGCCAATGCTTTTCTTTGGGATTGGAATGAAAACTGGCCTTTTCAGTCCTGTGGCTACTGGCAAATTTCCATATTTGCTGGCATATTACTTGCAGAGCTTTAACAGCATTATCTTTTAGAATTTTAAATAGTTCAGCTGGAATTCCGTCACCTCCACTAGTTTTGTTAATAGCAATGCTTCTTAAAACCCACTTGAATTCACACCCAAGGATGTCTGGCTCTAGGTGAGTAAACACACCATCCTGGTTATCTGGGCAATTAAAAATTTTTTGTATGGTTCCATATGACTGGTTTGGTCTCCTTGCTGTTCAAGAGACTCTCAAGAGTCTTCTCCAGCACCACAGTTTGAAAGCATAATTTCTTGGGTGCTCAACATTCTCTACAGTTCAACTCTCACATCCATACACGACTGCTGGAAAAATCATAGCTTTGATCATGTGGTCTTTTGTTGTCAAAGTGATGTTTCTGCTTTCTAAAATTCTGTCTAGGTTTGTCATAGCTTTTCTTATGAAGAAGAATCTTTGCAGTCTTTTTCGAAGTTAGGAGGTATTGATCTTTCTGTTTTGTTCTTTATTCTTAAGCTTGCTTTGACAATCCATGGTTTTTTATGGGTCCATATAAAATTAAATTTATTTATTCTAGCTCTGTGGAAGGAGTCATTTGTATTTTGATACGGATTTCATTAAATCTAGATTGTTTTGAGCAGTGCAGTCATTTAAACAATATTTTTTTCCAGTTCAAGATATCTTTCCATTGCTTTGTATCCTCCTCAATTTCCTTCACCAAGGTTTTGTACCTTTCAGAGTGTAGGCCTTTCACCTCAGTTTATTCCTAGTTTTTTTTTTTTTAAATGATATTTAAATAGGATTATTGTTTTCTCTTTCTGACAGATTATTAGTTTTCTCTTTCTGACAGCTTATTATTAGTGTATAAACTGATAAAACTCTTATCAAAGCTGGTAGAGAGGAAATATATCTCAAAATAATAGTGGTTGTTTATGACAAACTCACAAATAACATCATATGCAAGAGTAAAAACCTAAAAGTCTTTTCTCCAAAATCAGAAACAAGATAAGGTTGCCTCTCTTACCACTTCAAATTAACTTAGTATTGGAATTCCTAACCACAGCAATAAGAGAAGAAAAAGAAATAAAAAATGGAAGGGAAGAAGTAAAACTGTCTCCATTTTCAGATATCATGGGGCTTTGTGGGTGGTGCTTGTGGTAAAGAACACTCTTGCCAAGGCAGGAAACTTAACAGACATAGGTTGGATTTCTGGGTCAGAAAGATCCCTTGGTGGAGGGCATGGCAAACCATCCCAGAATTATTGCCTGGATAATCCCATGGACAGAGGAGTGTGGTGGTCTACAGTTCATAGGGTTGCAAATAGGAGACACAACTGAGGCAACTAAGCGGCAGCAACAATATTACTCATAGAAAGACCTGACATTTCCACCAAAAAAAAAAAAAAAAACTATTAAAACTAATAAATGAACTTGCAAAGTTGAAGGATTCAAAATTAATATACAGAAATCTGTTAACATTCTCATTACTTCTATACAGCAATTATTTTGGGGTTTCTAGAAAAATTAATGAAGGCAGGCAAAAAGAAATGTAAGGCATTTTGATAAAAATGAAGAAATAAAACTACCTCTATTTGCCATTGACATAATTGTCTGTGATGAAATCCCACAGAATCTACAAAATTAATTAATTGAAACATTGTTAACACTAACAAGTGAGTTTGTCAGTGTTGTAAGATAAAAACAAAAACAAAATAACTACGATGGCAATGAATATCTGTAAATGGTTTTTATACTGCATTTAAAGTAGCATCAAAAATACATAAACCTAGGAGAAATTCTGATGGAAGTGAAGGGTCCATAAACTAACTATGATGTGCATGCCTGGGTGCTCCGTCCCTTCTGTCATGTCTGACTCTTTACAAGCCGATGCACTGTAGCCTGTTAGGCACCCCTATCCATTAGATTTTCCAGCCAAGAATACTGGAGTGGGTGCCATTCCCTTCTCCAGAGGATGTTCCCAACCCAGGGGTTGAACCCATATCTCTTATATCTTCAGCATTGGAGGTGAGTTCTTTACCACTAGAGCTCCCTGGGAGGCTCCAAAAGCTACAATATATTGCTGAAGACTTTATAAAGAAGACTTTAATAAATAGATGAATATATCATTTTCATGGATTGAATATTTAATAGTTCTAAGATAATAATTCCTCCTGAATTGATCTATAGATTCAATCCAATCCCAATCAAAAGCATAGCAGGTTTTATCTTAGAAATTGACAAGTCAGGTATAAAATCCTTATGCAAATACAAAGATCTTAAAATAATATAAACATGTTTTAAGGAGAAGAAAAAAAATCAGAGAATTTAAATGATCTGACACCAAGAATTAATAGGAAGCTACAGTATTTAAGACTGTGAGGTGTTGGTAAGGCAGGAAAAATAAAATAAATCAATGGAAGAGTTGATAAACCATAAATAGAGGAATTCAAAAAAAGTTATAAAGACAATTCATTGGAGAAATGAGAATGTTAGTTAGTTCAATCACTCAGTCATGTCCGACTCTTTGCGACCCCATGAATTGCAGCATGCCAGGCCTCCCTGTCTATCACCAACTCCCTGGGGTCACTGAGACTCAACATCCATTGAGTCAGTGATGCCATCCAGCCATCTTATCCTCTGTAGTCCCTTTCTCTTCCTGCCCCCAATCCCTCCCAGCATCAGAGTCTTTTCCAATGAGTCAACTCTTCACACGAAGTGGCCAAAGTACTGGAGTTTCAGCTTTAGCATCATTCCTTCCAAAGAAATCCCAGGGCTGATCTCCTTCAGAATGGACTGCTTGGATCTCCTTGCAGTCCAAGGGACCCTCAAGAGTCTTCTCCAATACCACAGGTCAAAATCATCAATTCTTCAGCACTCAGCCTTCTTCACAGTCCAACTCTCACATCCATGCATGACCACTGGAAAAACAATAGCCTTGACTAGACGGACCGTTGTTGGCAAAGTAATGTCTCTGCTTTTCAATATGCTATCTAGGTTGGTCATAACTTTTCTTCCAAGGAGAAAGTGTCTTTTAATTTCATGGCTGCAGTCGCCATCTGCAGTGATTTTGGAGCCCCCCAAAATTAAGTCTGACACTGTTTCCACTGTTTCCCCATCCCATGAGAGTGTTTTAAAAAATAGTGTTTAGTAAACTAGATATCCACACAAAAAATATAAACTTTTATGCCATAATTTGCTCCATACTAAAAAGAAATACTCATAACAGATCTAAATGGAAAGACTAAAACTGTATAATTTTGGAAGAATAGGAGAAAAATCTTTGTGATCTTGGTTTAGGCAATGTAATTAGATACAACACTAAAGTCAGAATTTTCAATAATCGTGACCCTAAAATAGACTTTGATAAAATTAGGATCTTTTGTTCTTTGAAGTAAATAACCAAGTTGTGAAACACACACACACAGACACTGAAAGTTCAGTTCAGTCGCTCAGTCGTGTCTGACTCTTTGTGACCTCATAGACTGCATGATTCCAGGCCTCCCTGTCCATCACCAACACCCGAGTTTTCTCAAACTCATGTCCATCAAGTCTGTGGTGCCATCCAACCATCTCATCCTCTGTCGTCCCCTTCTTCTCTTGCCTTCAATCTTTGCCAGCATCAGGGTCTTTTCCAATGAGTCAGTTCTTTGCATCAGGTGGCCAAAGTATTGGAGTTTCAGCTTCAGCATCAGACACTGAAATACTATTTAGAAATAAAAGGAATGAAAAAATAAAATAAAAGGAATGAAGTATTAACATATCTAAGGATATTGATGTATCTCAAAATACTGCTGCTAAGTGAAAGTTAACAACAACAACAAAAGTAAATTTCTCTGTTTATATAAAATTCAAGAAAATGAAAGATACAGTGATAAAAAGCAGATCAATTGTTCCCAGGAAGAGGGGAACTAGGGACAGGCAGTAGGGGGGATTGCAAAGGATTACAGGAAAACTTTTGTAAGTGATGGATATGTTTGTTATCTTGATGTTGTTGATGGTTTTCCAGAGGTATGTCATAATTTATCAAGCAGCATACCTTACATACGTGCAGTTTAATGTATATCAATTATACCACCATATAACTATAAAACACACACATCTACACACAAACTGAGGAGAGAGGAGATAAGTGAATGAGAAGAGGGGAGAAAAATTAATTCTTAATTCCCATGGTCATCATGAGTAAATAACTCCATGTTTCAAAAGTAGGAAAACTATACGGACCAAAGTAAAAATGCTGCATATCTAACAGAAAGAGCCAAAGATAAAGTGATTAGTTTTTGCTGTTTTTCAGTCACTCAGTCTTGTCCAACTGTTTGTTACCCCATGGACTGAAGCACACCAGGGAACCAACCCCATGAACAGTATGAAAAGGCAAAAGTGATAGAGACAGATAGAAACAGAGAAAGAAGAGGCTTCCATGGTGGCTCAGTGGTAAAGAATCTGCCTGCCAATATAGAGGACATGGGGTCGATCCCTGGTCAAGGAAGCTCTCATATGTCACTGGACAACTAAGCCTGTGCCTCACCAAGGCAGCACTCTAGAGCTCATGAGCCGCAATTACTGAGACTATGCTGCAACTACTGAGCCCAAGGACCCTAGCATTCATGCTGCACAACAAGAGAAGACACTGTAATGAGAAGCTCTCATATGACAATGCAGAGTAGCCCCTACTCACCGCAACTGGAAAAAGCCTGCATTCAGTAAGAGGACCCACTGCAGCCATAAATAAATAACCTAGATGTCCATCAGCAGATGAATGGATAAGAAAGCTGTGGTACATGTACACAATGGAGTATTACTCAGCCGTAAAAAAGAATTCATTTGAATCAGTTCTGATGAGATGGATGAAACTGGAGCCGATTATACAGAGTGAAGTAAGTCAGAAAGAAAAACACCAATACAGTATACTAACACATATATATGGAATTCAGGAAGATGGCAATGACAACCCTGTATGTAAGACAGGGAAAGAGACACAGATGTGTATAATGGACTTTTGGACTCAGAGGGAGGGAGAGGGCGGGATGATTTGGGAGAATGACATTCTAACATGTATACTATCATGTAAGAATTGAATCACCAGTCTATGTCTGACGCAGGATACAGCATGCTTGGAGCTGGTGCATGGGGATGACCCAGAGAGATGTTATGGGCAGGGAGGTGGGAGGGGGGTTCATGTTTGGGAACGCATGTAAGAATTAAAGATTTTAAAATTTAAAAAATAAAAAAATAAATAAAATTTTAAAAAAATAAAAATAAAAAAAAGAAAAAGAAAGAGGCTGTGTACATTTAGTGCTTGATATAGCAGAAATTGTTTAGGATTTTCTGTCCTTTCTGTGATCTCCATTAATCGTAATTGGTATAGGTCCAGTTAAACTAGAAAACCTTAAACTCATTGAAGTTCTGCGAAAAGCTGTGGGAGATATTTTGCAATGATCCAGAACTAATGTCAACAATTGCCTGTATGTAGATAAAACTGACTTTACCTCAAAGATGGGTCCAATCAATATTTATTTCTAATGTATAAGAATATTTTGATTAAATATATTGTAGTTGACCCTTGAACAGTGTGAAGTTAGGGGTGCTGACCCTCCATGGAGTTGAAAAACCGTGCATAACATTACAGTTGTCATTTTGTATGTGTTCATCTACATGTACAATAACAAACAACCACAAATCCAATGTAGTAAATGTTACATACTTTTTAATAATTTTATTTATTTACTTATTTTATTTTTGGCTGTGCTGGGTTTTCGCTGCTATGGGGGCTACTCTCTAATTGCAGCCTGTGGGCTTCTCGTGTGGCTTCTCTTGTTACAGAGCACAAGCACTAGGTTTCCAGAAATTGCAGCATGTGAGCCCAGTAGTTGCAGCTTCCAAGTTCTAGAGCACAGACTCTAGTTGTAGTTCATGGGTTTAGATGAGCTACAGCATGTGGGATCCTCCTGGGTCAAGAATGGAACTGTGCCTCCAGCATTGGCAGGTGGATTCCTTACCACTGAACTACCAGGGAAGTCTTACATATTTTTTAAAAAACCCACATATAGGTGAATCCATGAAAGTTCAACGCACTTTGTTCAAGGGAAAAACTGTATGATAATTAATATAATGAATAATTGTCTCCAATTTATCTTACTCTAAATTTTACTTGTTGCAAGGGAGAGAAACCTATCAGCAGAGGTCAGTTGTTTGTCCTTGGGATTTTTGTCACCTTTGAGAATGTTCCTCATTACACATTTGGATCTCAGTTTACCCTTTTATAAAATAAGGCCATGGAGATATTTCCATGTCTCCAGAATGTTGTAGGATAATGAATAGCTTGATAACTCATTTGGCACAAGCATAAAGTATTATTATTGCTACTAAATACTATTAGCTAGGGTATGGTGTTGAACTGATAATTACTTCAAAGAACACTTCATAAAATGCTAACTATAAAGTGTACATAAATTTATACATCCAGTAATATCAAACCAGCTTTGAACAAATATTTTGGAAGATTGCCAACATTATTACTTTCACGGTGTTGGTAAATTTTAATTTATATTCAAACTCATCACCTCAGTTCTTCAAGTGTAGCTCTCTTCAATACCAATTCAAGTTCTTTGGAATGAATAAAGCCAATTCATTTACCTGTTTCATTAGAATGATGACAGTTTGTGATACAGTATTATGAGGAAAACCCCTCTCCCATAGTTTAGTTGTGGTAGTTTATATTTTAATGTTTTAATAAGAAAAGGGAAATGGTTGTAGAAGTTAGGAAAGCCTGAAGTCAGAATTTGGCAAGGTTAAAAAAAAGCAGGTAAACACTGCTATGTTAACAGAACTAGTCATGCACTTATTGTTGAATTTGCCAAAAACACTGTTCACTGGAAAACAATTTTATTGTCATTTCAGAATACATATTACAATTCTGTAATCAGAACTATGAAGGATCAACAAGAGGCAGGGTGTGAAGCACCTACTATCAATACATGCCAATGTTATTCATATACATTTCCCTTTGTATATTCATATACATTCAAACACAGGGAAATGTATATAAGTCTCATTCATCAACAACTTAAGGAAACCCTCATGTCTGTTGGATCATTCTAACCCTGGGAATACTACCCTTACATTTTTGAAGATTTTCTATTCTACAAAAAAATTGAAAGACCAATATAATGAATACATATATAGCTATTATTTGAACCCACTAATTTTTAACATTTTGCAATATTTGCATACAATCTCTTGCTCTTTCTCCCTCATATTTATAGAACCATTTGAAAATAAATTAAGTGTATTTCTCAGTCTTCTTATTTCTTCTGAAAAAGAGGAGTTACTTTTAGCCACTGATACCAAGGTTCATTGTCCTCTAAAAGGAATGAGTAACGTTCACCATTTTGTAGAGATTGATCATGTACAGATACATTTTAAGAAACTCACATTAAAAAGACTTTTGTCTGGGCATGTATAGAATTTCATTTTTAATTTTTTATTTTCAGATTGAGCATGTAGAGTAGGAGTGACCACATAATTTACTTCCTAAACCAGGAAATTTATGAACGTGAAAGGGGTCACAGTTAATAATTATTCCAGGAGAGCAAATGTAAAACAGGACTATCTCAAGTATGCTGCAACTCTTGGTCATTCTACCTTGAGTGCACAGTATAGGTATATTGCTGAGGAGTAACTTGGGCCCTAATTAGTGTGCTTAACTCTAACAGACACAGTCCCAGAGGACACAAGTTCCTATGTCAGCTGATGAATCTGGGGCACAACTCCTAGTCTAGTCTGTGGAATTAACCCTCCAAACAGTGTAGACTAATTTTTGATCTTTAAAAAGAAGGAAGGAATTTATTTTTTTAACAAAATTTTCCAAGGAAAATGAGATCCACTGTATGTTAATTGCAGTCAAGGTGATGTTCAGGGTCGGTTAGTTAATCAATAAGTTGGACTTGCTGGACACTCAGACTTACTGCTGTCAAGACTCCAACTAATATATTGTGAGTCCTTTAGGCTTCAAAGCTTCATAAAAGAGTCAAAGGTCAAGATCTGATTGCTGAACAACAAAGAGGGTAGTTTTGTTTTTGTTTTTGTTTTTGTTTTCCCTCCTACTGAACTGTACATCTTTTGAGAAAGTATTTATGAAAATCCAGTTTAATTTTTCCCTCTGAATCCAACTCTGTAAATCAAACTGACCATTTCCTCTCACCCACTGTATGGTCTGGCTTCACCCTGTAAATCACCCCTCTGGTCAGTAGTAAGTAAGTGAAGTGAAATTTTACCAACATCAAGATATCAGTAGAAAAAAGCATAGTTAAAAAAAAAAATAATAATAAAAGAGGTGGGTATTTTAAAATAATCTGAATCTCTATAGATTGCATCTCAAGTGACTAAGGACTAGTCTAGCTGAGCAAAGGAGGAGCTGGGAAGCATGACTGCACAATGCCAGGAGGACTGTTTCCTAATGACCTGAAGTTCTCTTTGACCTTTCAAAGATCCTCCTTTCAGGTTTAGGGAATTCTCTTGGCTGATGCCTGACCTCTCGGTTACTAGAGGAAGGAGAGAAAGACCAACTTTTTCAAGGAACAGAGGAATTTTGTAAAACATTTAACAGAAGATGACTAATAAATTATGATAATTGGTAGCATGATCTCTTGTAATTACCAATCTAAGAGTGCTGTTAGCTACTGTAGGCTCTGAGCTCTTGTAGAAGACCTTAAGGAAGCCTTGTTCATTGGGCTGGGATTTGACATGTGGATAAGAAAGAAATAGGTAATGGGGATAGCCAAACATTTAAGGAAGGAACAAAATAATTGAAATTGTGAAGGCATGATGCAATTCCAAAATGTTGTAAGTATACTGTATTGGTGTTTTTCTTTCTGGCTTACTTCACTCTGTATAATTGGCTCCAGTTTCGGGGTTCATGTTTGGGAATGCATGTAAGAATTAAAGATTTAAAAAATAAAAAAATTAAAAAAAAAAATAAAAAAGGAAAAAAAAAAATGTTGTAAGTAGATGAAGTGAAGAGAAGTGAAGTCACTCAGTCGTGTCCGACTCTTTGCCACCCCGTGGACTCTAGCCTGCCAGGCTCCTCTGTCCATGGGATTCTCCAGGCAAGAATACTGGAGTGGGTTACCATTTCTTTCTCTAGGGGATCTTCCCAACCCAGGGATCAAACCCGGGTCTCCCGCATTAGAGGCAGAAGCTTTAACCTCTGAGCCACCACTTATATAATATATTATGGTTTTCAAAGTACTTGTATGTATAGTGGAAAAAAAAAAAAAAAAAAAAACAAGTGAAGTGAAAGTTGCTCAGTCATTTCTGACTCTTTGTTACCCCATGGACTATAGCCCACCAGGCTTCTCTGGGCAACATTATCTTTTCCAAATTGTAGTTAAATATATATATATATATATGGAGAAAATTAACACACAAGTTCTTTTGCATTTTCAGTGGCAGAGTTGGATCGAGTAGATGCAAATTTTGGTGTGCTATTGTTGTAATCATTTTACTTAA
Source organism: Capra hircus (assembly GCF_001704415.2). Classification (NCBI taxonomy): domain Eukaryota; kingdom Metazoa; phylum Chordata; class Mammalia; order Artiodactyla; family Bovidae; genus Capra; species Capra hircus. The sequence continues at coordinate 15,066,915 of NC_030831.1, read as the reverse complement.
ATAGATGAAGAAACTGAAGTTCAGAGTTAGGACTCAAGCCAGTAGTTTCATATCTCATATTTTACATTTTTCACTGTATGTTATAGACTGAAGAAAGAGAAAATGGGGGTCAAAGAATCCATTAAGAAAGAAAATCCCAAAGAACAAATTAGGGAGAAGAAAGTTGTGATTTCCAAGTGGAATCTTTGGTCACAACAAAAAATAGATGCACTGTCAGGGAACACGAATGCCAGACAGATACCTAGGGAAACCAATCAGAATTCATAAGATTTCCACTAACTTTCTCCTGCCTTCAGTCAACCCTGGGTACAAGTATTATATTTATTCCTTTCTCTCACATTCTTCTGTGCTTACAGAGTTCTTGTTGTCTCTACCCCATCTTCTATATCCCTCAGCATCTTGCTGTTTAAATGCTGCTCAAAACCCTTAGTCATCATTCTCTGATCCTCATGAGCTTCTACTGCACTGGTCTTTGAAACATATATTATCATGACATTGTTCTGTGTACACTGAATATGTCTCATGTTCTATTGTTGATTCTTGTGCCAAGACAGAGTAGAATGTAGCAGTATGTTTTGCTGATAGCACACTGCTTTGTTTTGTTTTTTATCTTCTTTTCATCAATGTGGGATTCATTTTATTCAAAAAATTCTTTACTTGTTGACTTTCTAGTAATTGCTTTCTATTTTAATTAATTTTGATGGTGGATAGATGTATTTTGAAAATGTTTTTTTCCATATTTTAGAACATTTTTTTTTTTTTTTCAAAAGTAAAGGAAGACACATGACATGCCAATTTACTGGTCACATGAGGGCCTGAAATCTTTCCTTCAGACCTAGAGCACAACTGAATTTTCATCCAGCACCATATTTGGCTCTAAACTGGGGGAACACAGCTGTTCAGAGTCCTAAAGTTCTCAGTTTTTTCACATGCAGTGAATGAACAATGTCCCACATGCCTTGGTATCAGTCGCTATAGTCTCTCTTAGTATCAAAGGAACAAGTTGGCATGATTAGAGTGCATTTTGGCCCTTTTCTCTTCATTCTTCTGATTTTGACCAGACACCTGCCAAGACTTATCATTTGGCTTTGCTTTTTGAAACTGAAAGAAGTTTAAAATAAGCTCTTCAAGCTTTGTTTTCTAACCACTATGAGTTGAATGTTATTGTCCTGGTGTCACTTAGAGCAATAGGTCTCATGTATGCACCCTAGAAATCTGCATTTTAAATGAGGCTTCTTGGTTTGGGAGTCTATATAAGCTATAAATGATAAGCTGCTGCTATTCAGCCACTCAGTCATGTCCAACTGTTTGCGACCCCATGAACTGCAGCATGCAGGGCTTTCCTGTCCTTAACCAAGTCCCAGAGCTTACTCAAAGTCATCTCCATTGAGTTGGTGATGCCATTCCACCATCTGGTCCTCTGTTGTACACTTCTCCTCCTGCCATTATCGTTCCCAGAATTAGGGTTTTTCTAATAAATTGGCTATTCACATCATGTGACCAAAGTACTGGAACTTCAGCTTCAGCATCAGCCCTTCCAATGACTACTCAGGATTGATTTCCTTTAGAATTTACTGGTGTGATCTCCTTGCAGTCCAAGGGACTCTCAAGAGTCTTCTCCAAAAGCAGCAATTCTTCAGTGCTAAGCTTTCTTTATAGTCCATCTCTCATATCCATACATGACTACTGGAAAAACTATAGCTTTGACTAGACAGAATTTTGTTGGCAAAGTAATGCCTCTTCTTTTTAATATGCTATCTAGATTAGTCATAGATTCTCTTCCAAGGAGCAAGTATCTTTTAATTTCATGGCTGCAGTCACCATCTGCAGTGATTTTGGAGCCCCCAAAAATAAAGTCTCACTGTTTCCATTGTTCCCCAGTCTATTTGCCATGAAGTGATGGGACCAGATGCCATGATCTTAGTTTTCTGAATGTTGAGTTTTAAGACAACTTTTTCATTCTCCTCTTTCATTTTCATCAAGAGACTCTTAAGTTCTTCTTCAATTTCTGCCATAAAGTTAGTGTCATCTGCATATCTGAGGTTATTTATATTTCTCCCGGCAATCTTGATTCCACTTTGTGCTTCATTCAGCCTGGCATTTTGCATAATGTACTCTGCATATAAGTTAAATAAGTAAGGTGACATTGTCCAAGCCTAGTTTTATTCCTTTCGTGATTTGGAACCAGTCTGTTGTTTCATGTCCAGTTCTACCTGTTGCTTCTTGACTTGCAAACAGATTTCTCAGAAGGCAGGTAAGGTGGTCTGGTATTCCCTTCTCTAAGAATTTTCCACAGTTTGTTGTGATCCACACAATCAAAGGCTTTGGCATGGTCAAAAGGAGAAGTAGATGTTTTATTGGAGCTCTCTTGTTTTTTGATGAGCCAATGAATGTTGGCAATCTGATCTCTGGTTCCTCTGCCTTTTCTAAATCCAGCTTGAACATCTGGAAGTTCACGGTTCACATAAATTTGAAGCCTGACTTGGAGAATCTTGAGTATTACTTTGCTAGTGTGTGAGATGAGTACAATTGTGTGGGAGTTTGAACAGTCTTTGGCATTGCCTTTCTTTGGGATTGGAATGAAAACTGACCTTTCCCAGTCCTGTGGCCACTGCTGAGTTTTCCAAATTTGCTGGCATATTGAGTACAGCACTTTCACAGCATCATCTTTTAAGATTTGAAATAGTTTAACTGTAACTCCGTCACCTCCACTAGCTTTGTTCATGGTGGAGCTTCCTCAGGCCCACTTGAATTTGCATTCCAAGATGTATGGCTCTAGATGAGTGATCACACCATCGTGGTTATCTGGGTCATAAAGATCACTTTTGTACAATTCTTCTGTGTAATCTAGCCACCTCTTCTTAATATCTTCTGCTTCTGTTAGGTCCATACAATTTCTCTCCTTTTGTGAGCCCATCTTTGCATGAAATGTTCCCTTGGTGTCTCTAATTTTCTTGAAGAGATCTCTAGTCTTTCCCATTCTATTGTTTTCCTCTATTTCTTTGCATTGATCACTGAGGAAGGCTTTCTTATCTCTCCTTAAAATTCTTTGTAACTCTGCATTCCAATGGGTATATCTTTCCTTTTCTCCTTTCCCTTTAGCTTCTATTTTTTTCTCCAGCTATTTGTAAGTCCTCCTCAGACAACCATTTTGCCTTTTTGCATTTCTTTTTCTTGGATATGGTCTGGATTCCTGCCTTCTGTACAATGTCACGAACCTCCGTTCATAGTCCTTCAGGCATTCTGTCTATGAGATCTAATCCCTTGAATCTATTTGTCACTCCCATTGTATAATCATAAGGTATTTAATTTAGTCATACCTGAATGGTCTAGTGGTTTTCTCCAATTTAGGTCTAAATTTGGCATTAAGGATTTCATCATCTGAGCCACAGTCAGCTCCCATTTGGTGATATTCCTGTGTAAAGTTGCCTCTTGTGCTGTTGGAGTAGGGTGTTTGCAATGACCAGTGCATTCTTTTGGCAAACTCTGATAGCCTTTTCCTTGCTTCATTTTGTACTACAAGTCAAATTTGCTTGTTATTTCAGGTATCTCTTGACTTCCTACTTTTGCATTCCAGTCCCCTAGGATGAAGAGGACCTCTTTTTCCGGTGTTTGTTCTAGAATATCTTGTAGGTCTTCATATAACCTTTCAAGTTCAGTTTTTTTCAGCATTACTGATCAGGGCACAGACTTCGATTACTGTGGCATCGAATGAATTGCCAAGCAGACATCAGAGATCATTGGAAATGAACAGAGATCATTCTGTCGTTTTTGAGGTTGCACCCACATGCTGCATTTTTGACTCTTGTTGGTTATGAGCACTACTCCATTTCTTCTGAGGAATTCTTTCCCGCAGTAGTAGATGTAATGGTCATCAGAGTTAAATTTGCCCATCCCAGTTCATTTAGTTCGCTGATTCCTAAAATGTCGATGTTCACTCTTGTCATCTCCTGTTTGATCACTTCCAATTTATGTTAATTCATGGACTTAACATTCCAGGTTCCTATGCGATATTGTTCTTTACAGCATCTGACTTTACTTCCATCACCAGTCACACCCACAACTGGGTGTTGTTTTTCCTTTGGTTCTGTCTCTTCATTCTTTCTGGTTATTTCTTCCCTCTTCTCCAGTAGCATATTGGGTACCTACCGACCTGGGGAGTTCATCTTTCAGTGTCATATCTTTTTGCCTTCTCATGTTGTTTATGAGGTTCTCAAGGCAAGAATATAGTCAAAGCTATGCTTTTTTCCAGTAGTCAGGTATGGTTATGAGAGTTGTTCCTATATAAAGAAGGCTCAGCACCAAAAAAACAAAAAAAGATGCTTTCAAATTGGGATGGTGGAGATGACTCTTTAGAGTCCCCTGAAGAGTAAGGAGATCAAACCAGTCAATCCTAAAGGAAATCAACCCTGAATATTCATTGGAAGGACTGATGCTGAAGCTGAAGCTCCAATATTTTGGCTACCTGATACAAAGCGCCAACTCATTGGAAAAGACCCTGGTGCTGGAAAGGCAATTCTATGTTGAAGGTAAAAGGAGATCATGATGGCAGAGGGTTAGATGGTTGGATGCATGACTAACTCAATGGACATGAATCTGAGCAAACTCAAGGACATAGTAAAGAACAGAGAGACCTGATATGTTGCAGTTCATCGACTTGCAAAGAGTCAGACACAACTTAGGGACTGAATAACAACAACTCCTTCACCTAAAAGTGTTCATTCACTCAAACACTCTTTATGAAGTAGTTTTAGCTTGAGGCACTGTACAAAGGATAGAATAATGCATGAACTGCCACTTCTGTCTTCAAGAAGATTACTATTTGTTTGGTAAGAAATAAATAAGCATTTGAAGTCTATTTTATCAGAAATGAGTATTGACACTCCTGCTTTCTTGTGGTCTCTATTTGCATGGTATATCTTTTTTCCAGCCCTTCACTTTCAGTCTGTATGTGTCCCTTGTTTTGAGGTGGGTCTCTTGTAAGCAGCATATAGAGAGGTCTTGTTTTTGTATCCATTCGGCCAGTCTTTGTCTTTTGGTTGGGGCGTTCAAACCATTTACGTTTAAGGTAATTATTAATAAGTATGATCCTGTTACCATTTACTTTATTGTTTTGGGTTCGGGTTTATACACCCTTTTTGTGTTTCCTGTCTAGAGAATATCCTTTAGAATTTGTTGGAGAGCTGGTTTGGTGGTGCTGAATTCTCTCAGCTTTTGCTTGTCTGTAAAGCTTTTGATTTCTCCTTCGTATTTGAATGAGATCCTTGCTGGGTATGGTAATCTGGGCTGTAGGTTATTTTCTTTCATCACTTTAAGTATGTCTTGCCATTCCCTCCTGGCTTGAAGAGTTTCTATTGAAAGATCAGCTGTTATCTTTATGGGAATCCCCTTGTGTATTATTTGTTGTTTTTCCCTTGCTGCTTTTAATATTTGTTCTTTGTGTTTGATCTTTGTTAATTTGATTAATATGTGTCTTGGGGTGTTTCACCTTGGGTTTATCCTATTTGGAACTCTCCGTGTTTCTTGGACTTGGGTGATTATTTCCTTCCCCATTTTAGGGAAGTTTTCAACTATTATCTCCTCAAGGATTTTCTCATGGTCTTTCTTTTTGTCTTCTTCTTCTGGGACTCCTATAATTCGAATGTTGGAGCGTTTCATATCGTCCTGGAGGTTTCTGAGATTGTCCTCATTTCTTTTAATTCGTTTTTCTTGTTTCCTCTCTGATTCATTTATTTCTACCATTCTATCTTCTATTTCACTAATCCTATCTTCTGCCTCCGTTATTCTGCTATTTGTTGCTTCCAGAGTGTTTCTGATCTCATTTATTGCATCATTCATTATATATTGACTCTTTTTTATTTCTTCTAGGTCCTTGTTAAACCTTTCTTGCATCTTCTCAATCCTTGTCTCTAGGCTGTTTATTTGTGATTCCATTTTGATTTCAAGATTTTGAATCATTTTCACTATCAATATTCGGAATTCTTTCTCAGGTAGATTCCCTACCTCTTCCTCTTTTGTTTGGTTTGATGGGCAACCCTCCTGTTCCTTTACCTGCTGAGTATTCCTCTGTCTCTTCATCTTGATTATATTGCTGCATTTGGGGTGGCCTTTTTATATTCTGGTAATTTTGTGGAGTTCTCTTTATTATGGAGCTTCCTCACTGTGGGTGGGGTTGTATCAGTGGCTTGTCTAGGTTTCCTGGTTAGGGAGGCTTGTGTTGGAGTTCTGGTGGGTGGAGCTGGGTTTCTTCTCTCTGGAGTGCAGTGGAGTGATCAGTAATGGGTTATGAGATGTCAAAGGTTTTGGAGTAACTTTGAGCTGCCTGTATATTGAAGCTCAGGAGTGTGTTCCTGTGTTGCTGGAGAATTTGTGTGGTATGTCTTGTTCTGGAACTTGTTGGTCCTTGGGTGGAGCTTGGTTTCAGTGTAGGTATGGAGGCATTTGATGAGCTCCTATTGCTTAATGTTCCCTGAATTCAGGAGTTCTCTGATGTTTTCAGGCTTTGGACTTAAGCCTCCTGCTTCTGGTTTTCAGTTTTATTTTTACAGTAGCCTCTAGACTTCTCCATCTATATAGCACCGATGATAAAACATCTAGGTTAAAGGTAAAAAGTTTTTCCACATTAAGGGACACCCAGAGAGGTTCACTGAGTTACAAGGAGAAGAGAAGGGGGGGGTAGTTAGAGGTGACTGGAATGAGATGTGGTGAGATCAAAAGAGGAGAGAGCAAGCTAGCCAGTAGTCACTTCTTTATGTGAGTTCCATAGTCTGGACCGCTCAGAGGTATTTACGGAGTTATACAGGGAAGAGGAGAGGGAGGAAGTAGACAGAGGTGGCCAGGAGGATAAGAGAGAGGAATGAGAAGGAGAGAGACAAATCCTGCCAGTAACCACTTCCTTAGGTGTTCTCCACCGTCTGGAACACACAGAGATTCACAGAGTTGGATAGAGAAGAGATGGGGGAGAAAAGAGACAAAGGCCACCTGGTGGAGAAAAAGGAGAGTTTAAGAAGTGAATGGTGTTTCCTTGGTGGTTCAGATGGTAAAGAATCTGCCTGCAATGCAGAAGACCCAGATTTGATCCCTGATTTGGGAAGATCCCCCAGAGAAGGGAAAGACAACCCACTCCAGTATTCTTGCCTGGGAAATCCCATAGACAGAGGAGCCTGATGGGCTACTGTCCATTGGATTGCAGAGAGTCGACACCACTGAGCAATTAACACTTTCACTTTTTCTGCTCATTGTGCCTTAAAAGCACAATAAGGCAATAAAAGAAATGATTAATATAGACAGAAAGGGTGATGGAAGTAAGAAAAAAGACTCCTTAGAGGAGATTCAGATTGTTGGTATGAGGAGAAATGATGCTCTAGGTCAAGGGATAACATAGCATTAAGAGAAAGAGAATAAAATCACACCCACACCTAGAACATTCAATGACCCTTTTGCCTTCTGATGCATTGATTTAAAGATTCATTTGATCTAATTTAGTAACCCTATTTTGCAAATACCATTGTGTATAATATTTAAAGGGATTTAAAAACTAAATCTTATGTCATTTTTCATCCCTAGATTCCTAACACATTACAGGAATAAATGACTGCTAAAGATGATCATGGCGGTAGTGGTAATGATATAAATAAGATGAAAGAGGAAGAGAAGGAAGAGGAAAAGAAGTGAGAATAAGGATATATAGAGAGAACATTTTGTTGGGACAGAGGTAGAATTGTGAAGAAAATATTGATTCCTTTTATGTTTGTGCCTAGAACTAAACTGAAAGAGCCACAGTAGATTGTGAAGAATTTCTTTCTCTTGACTGTTCTTCTCTCGGATACAGAGGTATAGTTCTAAATACAGTGACTAATGTGTTGGTTCTGAATACTTGGCACAAGAGAATAGACCTATTTTTTCCAAGCCCTTATAAAGCAGTACAAATTAAGGGCAGTTAACCAAAGGAAAAAAGTCCATCTGTTACTCAGGGCAACATTTCCCTCCATTTCTAGTCTATGCTTCTTCACTTAGGCAATAAGCTGTTTTTTGTTTGTTTGTTTTGTTTTCTGCTGGAAAAGATAAATAAGGTGAGCAAAAGATCAGTAAAACCCTATGGAAATTATAAATGGATGACAATTTAAAGATAACATTTGAGTAGTTGAATTGAAAAAATGTGATTTTTATGGTCATATATTTTGATAGTACCCTGAGGATAAATTCAAGAAACCTCAAAAAATGAAGTTTGAATGTTAGATCATTAAAAGTTACTCTATCTTCTTAGTGTCTTATTGCTAAACAAGGTGATAAAAATTTTAGAAACTTGGTGCTCCATGAGCACTTAAACATTATATTATTTAAGAATAAAAAATGATAATCAAATACATGTTTTCATGTTTTGTCTGAGTAGCATCAGCCTTGTGATACACTCAACTATAGTTCTACTGGAATCTTTTCCAAAATCATTTTATTCATTATAAAATAGCAGCAAAAACATATAGTTTGTTTACTTACTTTCTAAAGGTCACTGTATGAAGTGGTTTACTCAGACATGCCAAGTGTCTCTCTAGAATACCTGCTATCTCTCTTCTTCCAGTCCAGATGCTGTCTGTCCTTCATGGCCTAGTTCAGGCTACAGTTCCCATTCAACCTTCTTTTGAACCATTGATTTCAAATGACTTCCTCCTATCTTGAATATCTATGAAACTTGTTTTCCACATCATTTATATGACCTTTCAATTTGAAGTTGTATCTTTTTATCCCAACTAAATTATAAATTTATAAACATCAAAGAAAAAAATTGTAAATATGGTGACAAAATAAAAGTTTTGCTGCTTCTGCTGCTGCTAAGTAACTTCAGTCGTGTCCGACTCTGTGAGACCCCATAGACGGCAGCCCACCAGGCTCCACTGTCCTTGGGATTCTCCAGGCAAGAATACTGGAGTGGGTTGCCATTTCCTTCTCTAGTGCATGCATGCATGCCAAGTTACGTCAGCCGTGTCCGACTCTGCATGACCCTACAGAAAGTAGCCCATCAGGCTCCTCCATCCACAGGATTTTCTAGGCAAGAATACTGGAGTGGGTGAAGTTTTTGCAGAAAATTTCAAATATCAGAGTTAATTTCTATTCACTCTGTAAACAGTTTTTCATTGTATTAACTTTTAGGTCAGAATATATGAGCAACATATTGGGTGATTTTTCACTCGCCATTGCAGCAATGCTCAGTTCTGTTGAGTTCAGTTGCTCAGTCATGTCCGAACCTTTGTGACCCCATGGACTGCAGCATGCAAGGCCTCGCTGTCCATCACCAACTCCCAGGGTTTATTCAAACTCATATTGATTGAGTCTGTGACACCATCCAACCATCTCATCCTCTGTTGCCCCTTTCTCCTCCCACCTTCAATCTTTCCAGGCATTAGGGTCTTTTCAAATGAGTCAGTTCTTCACATCAGATGGCCAAACTATTGGACTTTCAGCTTCAGTATCAGTCCTTCCAATGAATACTCAGGACTGATTTCATTTAGAAAGGACTGGTTGGATCTCCTTGCAGCCCAAGGGACTCTAAAGAGTCTTTTCCAACAGCACAGTTCAAAAGCATCAATTCTTCGGCACTCAGCTCTCTTTATAGTCTAACTCTCACATCCATAAAGGACTACTGGAAAAACGTTAGCTTTGAATAGACAAACTTTGTTGGCAAAGTAATGTCTCTGCTTTTTAATCTGCTGTCTAGATTGGTCATAACTTTTTCCCCAAGGAGAAAGCATCTTATCATTTCATGGCTGCAGTCACCATCCACATTTGGGAGCCCAAAAAATTAAAGTCTGCCAGTTTCTACTGTTTCCCCGTCTATCTGCCATGAAGTGATGGGACAGGATGCCATGATCTTAGTTCTCTGAATGTTGAGCTTTAAGCCAGCCTTTTCACCTTCCTCTCTCACTTTCATCAAGAGCCTCTTTAGTTCTTCATTTTCTACCATAAGGGTGGTGTCATCTGCATATCTGAGGTTATTGATATTTCTCTCAGTGATCTTGATTCCAGCTTGTGCTTCTTCCAGCCTAGGGTTCCTCATGATGTACTCTGCATATAAGTTAAATAAGCAGGGTGACAATATATAGCCTTGATGTACTTCTTTTCCTATTTGGAACCATTTTGTTGTTCTATGTCCAGTTCTAACTGTTGCTTCCTGACCTGTATACAGGTCAAGAGGCAGTTCAGGTGGTTTGGTATTCTCATCTCTATCAGGGTTTTCCACAGTTTATTGTGAACCACACAATCAAAGGCTTTGGCATAGACAATAAAGCAGAAATATATGTTTTTCTGGAACTCTCTTGCTTTTCTGATGATCCAACAGACATTGGCAATTTGATCTCTGATTCCTCTGCCTTTTCTAAATCCAGCTTGAACATCTGCAAGCTCATGGTTCAAGTATTGTTAAAGCCTGGCTTGGAGAATTTTGTAGCTAACACTACACATTACAATTACCCTAACAGAAGGGTTAACAAGCTACCTCCCTTGGGCCAAACCAGATGTGCATATTTGCTTACATATTATCTATAAAGGATTTCTTGCTGCAATGACAGATTTGAGTAGTTGCAGCAGAAACTATATGACTTGTAAGGATGAAAATATTTACTATTTGGCCCTTTACAGAAAAAGTTTGCTGATTCCTTCTCTAAAACCTATCTAGTAAAATAAATCAAATTGAATTGTCCATTTGTATGTTTCTACAAACCTCATATAAAAAAGTGGATAATTTTATTTGTGTCTATGACACCATTTACTTTCTTGATCAAATTTACCCAATGTATTGACCTTATCCCATCAATTATATTATAAGTTAGAGTGGTCATTAGAATAAGTAGATTTAGTTAGTCAACTGTGAAATTAGATACTTATCTGAAATCTGTTGTATTAAAAAAAATTAAATTGCATGCTCTAGAATACACAGTTCTAAAGGTAACACATTTTTAAACAAGCTAAAATGGAAAATGATACAATTTTTGAACTTCATAGATAATAGCTAGTCAGGGGTCACATGAAAAGTTGCAGGCAAATAATTCTTTTTAACCTCCTAATTCCTTTTATATTTAATAATTTTGGATATAAATAAAGTGTTGTTCTTAAATGACAGTTACTTTGAGGAAAAATGGTCATTTAAAAACAAATGGGTTTCTAAAGAAGCTGTAGTGTCTTCTTGCTGTGGAATACTGCTCAGCAACAAAAATAAAGTATTAATACAAGTAACCACTTGGATGAATCACAAGGAAATTAAGCTGGGAAAAAAAAACCCTCAAGAGGATACATAATGCATGATTTCATCTGAATAGTATTAATGAAATAACATGAATATAGAAATGGAAGGCAGATTAGTGGTTAGGGGCAGAGAGGAGTTACAGGGAGAAGGGAAGTGGTGCCTATACACACACACACACGAATGAGGTAAGTACATGTATAACTATTAAAATGTGAATAAGCATTGTCAATTGCATCAATGCCAATTTCCTGTTTTGATATTTTGCTATAGTTATGAGATATTACGATTGGATGAGACTGAGTAAAATATACACAGGATCTCCCTGCACATTAAATTGCCAATTTCTGAGAATTTACATATTTTTTAAATAAAGTGTTTAAAAATATCAGAGAAGTATTATTGCAAAGTATTCTCTTTAAATAAAACATTATCCTCTGGAAGGAAAATAACGATGGCCATGAAAAAAGATTTGAATTTATATTACTTCAGACCTCTGTAGTACCTTTAATATTACAACAACAACAACAAAAAAAGATATATAGAGAGAAAATTAGATACCTTAATGATCACTATCTTTTATTTGATTCTATGGGCTATGTAAATTAAAAATGGGATCTTTTCTCTTCATTTGATTGGGGCCTCTTGGAATCAGTTTTTAAAATGAACTTTGAAAAGTGTATATACTTTTAAAAGTTCATATATATACATGAACTATACGATTTAAGAACTATGCACTTAAACAATGCATTTAAGACAATAAAACTCTTCCTAGGCTGGCACTGGTTAAAGTTTTATTCTGCAGTTTTTGTGTTTTTTGTGTTGTGTGTGTGTGATTTAAGTGTTAAATGGTTCATAATTTCCTATTGAACTCAATGTTTCCCTTCAATATGATTGTTTATTTGATTTTTAATATAAATTTTTGATAGTATTTAAAGGAATATTTTGATTGGCTATGTCTGAGTGTATTACACTGTGGTAAGAGAGCAAAGCATGTATAAACTTTGTTCTTACCAGCTATTTGTAGCACTGATCTTTTTTTTTTTCTTTTTGGTAAATATTCTTGAATGATTATAAAATGTACATTCTCAGTATTTGGTTATATTAAATAAAAATACTAAATTACATTTTCCAGTCTTCTTTCCTTACTTGTCTTACATGTTTACACTATTATTTTCTGGTTAAAATCCTCCAATATGAATATAAATCATTCCTATCCTTTAAGATACTACTTTTAATGTTTTTAGTTCTTTCAAGATTTGAAACTATGCATTCAGGTTTATATTAAATTATGGCTAATATAGCCAAGAGTATTTTTTTAGTGTGAAATGCACCTCTTTTTCCTTTTGGTGATATAACCTTAAATTAGATTTTAACTGACACATTTTATCCAAACCTTATTTGATTGTTTATACAAAGTGTTATTTTTTATTTGTCTTTCAGAAAAATATGACTTTTAAAAAGTATGACTTAAAATCATCTTTTCTAATCTACTATGGTATTTAACATAATAAATATAACTTGTTTGTAGTTATTTTGATTCTTTTTGTTTTAATTGTGGCATATTTTCTACTAGATTTTTTCTCTTGCTTGCTTTCTGTTGGAGTAATCAAAAATATATCTTAACATTGTTCTACAAAGTAAAACAGATTGAATACTACCAATTCGTTGCTATTGTTTTATCAGCTAGTCTTAACATTTCAGTATGCATTCTATATTCCAATATGCTACTGTAGATCAGTGAAGAAATAATTCCAGAAAGAATGAACAGACGGAGCCAAAGCAAAAACAACACCCAGTTATGGATGTGACTGATGATGGAAATAAAGTCCAATGCTGTAAAGACCAATACTGTATAGGAACCTGGAATGTTAGGTCCATGAATTAAGGCAAATTGGAAGTGGTCAAACAGGAGATGGCAAGAGTGAATGTTGACATTTAAGGAATAAACAAAATAAAATGGACTAAAACTGGTGAACTTAACTAAGATGACCATTATATCTACTACTGTGGGCAAGCATCCCTTAGAAGAAATGGAGTAGCCATAATAGTCAACAAAAGAGCCCAAAATGCAGTACTTGCATAAAGTCTCAAAAATGACAAAGTGATCTCTGTTCATTTCCAGGGTTATCACAGTAATTCAAGTCTATGCCCTGACCAGTAATGCTGAAGAAATTGAAGTTGAACCATTCTATGACAACCTACAAGACCTTCTATAATAACAACCCAAAAAGATGTCCTTTTCATCCTAGGGAACTGGAATGCAAAAGTAAGAAGTCAAGAGATACCTGGAGTAACAGGCAAATTTGGGCTTGGAATACAGAATGAAGCAGGGCAAAGGCTATCAGAGTTTTGCCAAGAGAATGCACTGGTCATAGCAAACACCCTCTTCCAACAACACAAGAGAAGACTACACATGGACATCACCTAGATGGTCAATACCGAAATCAAATCAATTATATTCTTTGCAGCCAAAGATGGAGAAGCACTATATAGTCAGCAGAATGAAGACTAGGAGCTGACTGTGGCTCAAATGATGAACACCTTATTGTCAAATTCAGACTTAAATTGAAGAAAGTAGGGAAAGCCACTAGGTCTTTCAGGTATTAACTAAATCAAACCCTTTATGATTATACAGTGGAAATGAGAAATAGATTCAAGGGATTAGATCTGATAGAGAGAGTTCTTGAAGAATGATGGACAGAGGTTTGTGACATTGTACTGGAGGAAGGGATCAAGACTATCCCCAAGAGAAAGAAATGCAAAAAGGAAAAGCAGTTGTCTGAGGAGGTCTTACAAATAGCTGAGAAAAAAGAGAAATGAAAGGCAAAGGAGAAAAGAAAAGATATATCCATTGAAGTGCAGTATTCCAAATAATATCAAGGAGAGATAAGAAAGCCTTCCTCAGTGATCAATGCAAAGAAATAGAGGAAAAGAACAGAATGGGAAAGACTAGAGATCTCTTCAAGAAATTAGAGATACCAAGGGAAATTTTCATGCAAAGATGGGCTCAATAAAGGACAGAAATGGTATGAACCTAACAGAAGCAGAAGATATTAAGAAGAGGTGGTAAGAATACAGAAGGCCTATACAATATAATTCTTCATGACCCAGATAATCACAATGGTGTTATCTCTCACCTAGAGCCAGACATCCGGGAATGTGAAGTCAAGTGGGCCTTAGGAAGCACCACTATGAAAACAGCTAGTGGAGGTGATGGAATTCCAGCTGAGCTATTTCAAATCCTAAAAGATGATGCTGATAAAATTCTGCGCTCAATTTGCCAGCGAATTTGGAAAACTCAGCAGTGGACACAAGACTGGAAAAGGTCAGTTTTCATTCCAATCCCAAAGAAAGGCAATGCCAAAGACTGTTCAAACTACAGCATAATTGCATTCATCTGACAGGCTAGCAAAGTAATGCTCAAAATTCTCCAAGGTAGGCTTCAACAGTACATCAACTTGAACTTACAGATTTTCAAGCTGGATTTAGGCAGAGGAAACAGAAATCAAATTGCCAACCTCCACTGGATCATCAAAAACTTAAGAGAGTTCCAGAAAAACAGCTACTTCTGCTTTATTGACTATGTGAAAGTGTTTGACTGTGAGGATCACAAGAAACTGTTGAAAACTCTGAGAGTTGAGAATACCAGACTACCTGACCTGCATCTTGAGAAATCTGCATGCAGGTCAGGAAGCAACAGTTAGAACTGGACATGGAAAAAGAGGCAGGTCCAAATCAGGAAAGGAGTACATCAGTAGTCATGATGAATGTGAGACTTGAACTATAAAAAAAGCTGAGTGGCAAAGAATTGATGCTTTTGAACTGTGGTGGTGGAAAAGATTCTTGAGAGTCCCTTGGACTGCAAGAAGATCCAGCCAGTCCATCCTAAAGGAGATCAGTCCTGAATATTCATTGGAAGTACTGATACTGAAGTTGAAACTCCGATACTTGGGCCACCTGGTGTGAAGAACTGACTCATTTGAAAAGACCCTGATGCTGGGAAGGATTGAAGGAAGGAGGAGAAGGGGATGACAGAGGATGAGATGGTTGGATGGCATCACTGAGTCAATGGACATGAGTTTGCATAAACTCTGGGAGTTGGTGATGGACAGGGAAGTCTTGCGTGCTGCAGTCCATGGGGTTGCAAAGAGTCAGACACAGACTGAACAACTGAACTGAACTGAACTGTTGTTTGCCTTTACTGTTGTGATTTTTCATTTCATAATTTTCTTATTTTTAGTTGTGGCCTTTATTGCCTACAGGGATACCTATAACATTTGTTGTAATACTGGTTTGACAACGATGAACTCTTCTATTTTTTTCTTGTCTATAAAGATTTTTATTTCTCCATAAAATATAAAACACAGAGTTGCTTAGTTGGTTATTTTTGGTTGCAAGTTTTTCCCTTTCATCACTTTAACTATATTAATGCCATGCTACTCACTACTCCTCTGTACAGTCTCTGCTGAAAAATCAGTTGATAGCCTTATGGGAGTTCCCTTTTATGTTATTGGCCTTTCCTCATAGCTCAGTTGGTAAAGAATCCACCTGCAATGCAGGAAACCCCTGTTCGATTCCTGAGTTGGGAAGATCCCCTGGAGAAGAGATAGGCTACTCTCTCCAGTATTCTTGGGCTTCTCTTGTGGCTCAGCTGAAAGATCTGCCTGCAATGTGGTAGACCTGGGTTTGATCCCTGGAATGGGAAGATTCCGGAAGAAGGGAAAGGCTACCCACTCCAGTATTCTGGCCTGGAGAATTCTATACAGTCCATAGGGTCACAAAGAGTTGGACACAACTGAGTGACTTTCAGTTCACTTCACTTCACTTTGTATGTAATTTGTTCCTTTTCTCTTTCTGTTTTCAATATTCTTTCTTTATCTTTAATTTTTGTAATTTTGATTACAATGTGTCTTGGAGTGTTCCTCTTTGGGTTAATCCTTTATGGGACAACATACTTCCTGGTCTTGGGTGACTGTTTTTTTTCCCAAGTTGGGAAATTTTTCAGCTTTTCTCTCTTCAAATATTTTTTCAGGCCTTTTTTCTCTTCTCCTTCTGAGACTCCTATAATTCACATATGAGAGTGCTTGATGTTGTCCCAGATGTCTCTTAAAATATATTCCTTTCTTTTTACTTATTTACTTTTCTGTTCAGTAGGAGTGATTTCACTATACTATCTTCCATCTCACTGATCTTTCTTGTATATAATTTAGTCTACTATTGATTCCTTCTAGTGTTTTTCATTTCAGTTATTGTATTCTTCATTTCTGTTTTGTTGTTCTTTATATTTTCTAACTCTTTGTTAAAAAATTCTAACTTCTCACTCTGTACATAGATTTTTTTCCCAAGTTTTTTTATTATCCTTACAATTATTACTACAAACACTTTCTTTGGAAAATTGCCTGTCTCTATTTCACTTAATTTTACTGAGGTTTTATCTCACTCCTTTGTATAGAGCATGTTCCTCAAGCCACCTCATTTTGTCTAAGTTGCTATTGTATTTTTATGTATGTGGTAGTTTTGTTACATTTCTCAGCCTTAGAGAAGAGGCCTTCTTTAGTAGTCATTCTGTGCATCCCAGCAGTGCTCACTCCTTTCATCATCCACATTATATGTTCTAGGCATTTCCCATAATAGAGCTGTGTGAGTCCTTCTGTTGTTGCAAATTAATTATGTGGACATTCTGCAGGCTTGCTTAGTCCCTAGCCTTGTTCATTGCCACCTTGTACAAATGATGTTGGCTGCTGTCTAGTGGGACCAAGTCATGAGGCAATTGGCTGTAGAAACATAGAGGGCCTCAGGGCAAGCTCAGATTCACTGGTGGGTAGAGTTCAGTGACTGTTTCCTTTCCCAAGTCATAAAGATTCTAAAGCCTTAGTATACCCACTGGCAGGCAAAGCCAATTCCTGGAGTTAGTGCTAGACTATTGGCAAGGATATCTGATTAGTGAAATATAGCTACAGGTTCAAGAGATCTCAGAACTTGTTTCAGATTATTGGTGTGTATGTGTGTCAAGAGGGGCAAGGGAGTCCCTGACACAGTTGGGTATGAAATCTAGGGTATTCTAAAAGATCACTAATCTAGAGTCAGACATCCTGGAATGTGAAGTCAAGTAGGCGTTGGAAAGTATCACTATGAAAAAAGCTAGTGGAGGTGATGGAATTCCAGTTGAGCTGTTTCAAATCCTGAAAGATGATGCTGTGAAAGTGCTGCACTCAATATGCCAGCAAATTTGGAAAACTCAGCAGTGGCCACAGGACTGGAAAAGTCAGTTTTCATTCCAATCCCAAAGAAAGGCAATGCCAAAGAATGCTCAAACTACCGTACAATTGCACTCATCTCACATGCTAGTAAAGTAATGCTCAAAATTCTCCAAACCAGGCTTCAGCAATACATGAACCATGAACTTCCTGATGTTCAAGCTGGTTTTAGAAAAGGCAGAGGAACCAGAGATTAAATTGCCAACATCCGCTGGATCATGGAAAAAGCAAGAGAGTTCCAGAAAAACATCTATTTCTGCTTTATTGACTATGCCAAAGCCTTTGACTGTGTGGATCACAATAAACTGTGGAAACTTCTGAAAGAGATGGGAATACCAGACCACCTGATCTGCCTCTTGAGAAATCTGTATGCAGGTCAGGAAGCAACAGTTAGAATTGGACATGGAACAACAGACTGGTTCCAAATAGGAAAAGGAGTACGTCAAGGCTGTATACTGTTACCCTGCTCATTTAACTTATATGCAGAGTACATCATGAGAAATGCTGGACTGGAAGAAACACAAGCTGGAATCAAGAGTGCTGGGAGAAATACCAATAATCTCGGATATGCAGATGACACCACCCTTATGGCAGAAAGTGAAGGGGAACTAAGAAGCCTCTTGATGAAAGTGAAAGTGGAGAGTGAAAAAGTTGGCCTAAAGCTCAACATTCAGAAAACAAAGATTATGGCATCCAGTCCTTTCACTTCATGGGGAATAGATGGGGAAACAGTGGAAACAAGTGTCAGACTTTACTTTTGGGGGCTCCAAAATCACTGCAGATAGAGACTGCAGCCATGAAATTAAAAGATGCTTACTCCTTGGAAGAAAAGTTATGACCAACCTAGATAGTATAATCAAAAGCAAAGACATTACTTTGCCGACTAAGGTCCATCTAGTCTAGGCTATGATTTTTCCTGTGGTCATATATGGATGTAAGAGTTGGACTGTGAAGAAGGCTGAAGAATTGATGCTTTTGAACTGTGGTGCTGGAGAAGACTCTTGAGAGTCCCTTGGACTGCAAGGAGATCCAACCAGTCCATTCTGAAGGAGATCAGCCCTGGGATTTCTTTGGAAGGAGTGATGCTAAAGCTGACACTCCAGTACTTTGGCCACCTCATGTGAAGAGTTGACTCATTGGAAAAGACTCTGATGTTGGGAGGGATTGGGGGCAGGAGGAGAAGGGGACAACAGAGGCTGAGATGGCTGGATGGCATCACTGACTCGATGGACGTGAGTCTGAGTGAACTCTTGGAGTTGGTGATGGACAGGGAGGCCTGGCATGCTGCAGTTCATGGGGTTGCAAAGAGTTGGACACAACTGAGCGACTGAACTGAACTGAACTGAAAGATTGTATTCAACTGTTAATGGACAAGGCCAAGGCCTAGCTGGCCCCAGAATAGGGTCTGGCCTGCTGTAGGTGAGTTGGGGCTCCAGGCTGCAGAATTATAATTTTCTTGCATCTGATATTTGCCCCTTTGTGGATGATGTTGGTCTAGAGGCTACTGCAGGCTTCCTGGGGGGATGGTCTGGTACCTACCCACTGGTGGGTGAAGCTGGGTCTTGGCCATCTGGTGGGCAAGGCCACAACTAGGGATATATCTTGAGGTGACTAAGGGCTCAGGAATTGGCAGTCTACTTGCTGATGAATGGCACTATATTCTTGCCTCATTAGTTTTTGACCTAAGACATCCCAGCACTGATTCCTACTGTTGGATGGGGCCAATACCAGGTCTTGGTGCTAATGAGCCAAGATGGCAGCTACCAGCAGCTATGTTCACAGAAGTAGAACTTTCCCAAATATTGCCACCAGTGTTCATGTCCCCAGGGTGACCACAGTCACCTCCCCAGAAGACTGGAAGACCAGCCTGTAAGTCTGGCCCAGGCACCTGTCAAATTACTGTTTTTGTCCTGGGTGCCAGTGTATGTGAGATTTCGTGTGTGCCCTTTATGAGTGAAGTCTCTATTTCCTCCAGTCCTACAGGCTTTCTGAAGTTAAGATCTGCTGGCTTCAAAGCCAAATACTCCAAGGACCTGTCTTCTTAGTGGAGGAGGACTGCTGGGCTGTGGAAGCTGATATGTGGCTCAAAGCTCTCATTTTTGTGGGAGAATCTCTGCAGTATAGTTATTCTCCAGTTTGTGGCTTGTCAGCCCAGGGATATGGATTTGATTTATTGTGAGTCTACTTCTCTTACATATCTCATTGTGATTCCTCCTTAATGTCTGTAGTTGTAGAAGACCTTTTCTGGTATGTTCCAGTCTTTTTCATCAGTGGTTGTTCCACAGATATTTGGGATTATGGTATGCTCCTGAGAGGTGAGCTCAGGGTCTTTCTACTCTACTATCTTGGCCACAAGTCTTCTCTTCCATCTTAATTCACCAATTCACAGCCTTTGCAAAATCATGTTTGCTGCTTAATACTATTAAAACTTACCATTTATTATTTTTAAAATTTGTATTTATAATATATTCTCATTTCCAAGATTTGTATCTAATCAATTTTTACACATTTGTTTATATATTTATGGATATATTTCTTAAATGTTCAAATTCCTATGAGTTTGATACTGTCTCTAGTAACACAGGAATTGATATAATTAATAAACATTTTTAATGGCATTGCCCTCCTCATGAAATTGTACTAACAGGTTTTGTTTTGATCTATATTCTTTTTTTTTTTTAATTTTTTGGTCTATATTCTGATTTTCATCAGGTATTAACATCAGCCATAGACCATGGTTGTACTGCGTTAAGAAGGCATTTCTGTATTTTTGCAGGATCAGCTCCTACTTGCATCTGTTTGGTCTTTGAGTTTCACCAGGTCCAAACTGAATTTCATGCTAATTCATTAGAGTTTACAGTTTCTATCCCACCAACCATTCTATCTGAAAAACTAACACATTTCAAATTTGGCATTCTAATTTGTCACTGATTTTTTTTTTTTTTTCGGTCTATGGCATAGTCCAGATATCTTTATTCTGTGAACATGGGCTGATTTGCAGATAAAGTTTCCTATTTACAAAGGGAGCACTTTTTAAAAATCTGCATTCATTGGGAAAAAATTATTTTCTGTAGCACTCCTGAGACACTCTCATTGACATGGGGGCATATAAACCCTAGCTCCTAAAACTGGTCTTACTGTGATCAGTTTATTTTAAATTTCTACTCAAATCTATGGGATATTTCTTTATTTCTGGAGTATGGAGGTTTCCATTTCTTTCAAGCTTTACCATGCATATTTTATAAATATTTTTTCAACATTTCCACGTGTTAAAATTGAAGTGAAGTGCAATGGGTACTCTTAATTTACTTAGGCTTTTTTTGTTTGTTTGTTTCAGCTTAACTATTTCATTTTGTGTATGGTCCAGTTTTCCTTTATTGCTTTAAAAACACAAAATAAGTGCATTATAAAATATTCATTAGGAGAGCGAAATACTTTCATAGTTGCATTTTTTTTTCTAAAGCATATCTCTTTTCCTTCTTTCTGCTATGTAATTACTTCAAACATGTTTTTTGTTTACTGTTTAGCAATTCTTGAATTCAAAATAGCTATCCACTATATTTTTGCTTTCCAAGTGACAAAATGTTTTAATGCCCCTTTCAAAAAATGTGTCTAGAAATTAAAAATAAAATAAAAATTTGGGTGCCATATTCTTTGATACAGATAAAAGTCCTCCCATTGACTATCTGGGGGGAGAATATATGGACTTTATTTCATTGTTTATAGTATTAAACTCAAAGTTCTACATTTGGGGAATTGGCTTCTTAACTTAAAGAATTTTCCTATTGAGATGTGTTCATTTCATTTTGGTGGAAGAGATGATTCCAGTGCTATAATTACTTTTTGGATTATAACCAATTTATATTTAACTCAGCAATATTATTCTAACATTTATCTGCTAATTTTCCTCCGAATAGCCAAGGTTCTCAGGTGTTCTTCTGAGAGGTTCTAACATCTTCTTATCACATTAAATAACAAGACAGCTTTCAGAATGGGAGAAAATAATAGCAAATGAAGCAACTGACAAAGAATTAATCTCAAAAATAAACAAGCAGCTCATGCAGCTCAATTCTGTAAAAATAAATGACCCAATCAAAAAATGGGCCAAAGAACTAAACAGACATTTCTCCAAAGAAGACATACAGATGGCTAACAAACACATGAAAAGGTGATCATCACTCATTATCAGAGAAATGCAAATCAAAACCACAATAAGGTACCACCTTACACCAGTCAGAATGGCTGTTATCAAAATGTCTACAAACAATAAATGCTGGAGAGGATGTAGAGAAAAGGGAACCCTCTTACACTGTTGGTGGGAATGCAAACTAGTACAGCCACTATGGAGAACAGTGTGGTGATTACTTAAAAAACTGGAAATAGAACTGTCATGTGACCCAACAATCCCACTGCTGGGCACACACACCAAGGAAACAAGAATTGATAGAGACACGTATACCCCAATGTTCATTGCAGCACTGTTTACAATAGCTAGGACATGGAATCAACTTAGATATCCACTGGTAGATGAATGGATAAGAAAGCTGTGGTACATATACACAATGGAATATTACACAGCTATTAAAAATAACACATTTGGATCAGTTCTTATGAGGTGGATGAAACTAGAGCCTATTATAAAAGTGAAGTAAGTCAGAAAGAAAAACACCAATACAGTATATTAATGCATATATATGGAATTTAGAAAGATGGTAACAATGACCCTATATGTGAGACAGCAAAAGAGACACAGATATAAATAACAGACTTTTGGACTCTGTGGGAGAAGGCGAGGATGGGATGATTTGAGAGAATATCATTGAAACATGTATATTACCATATGTGAAATACGTGACCAGTCCAAGTTTGATGCATGAAACAGGGCACTCAAAGTCAGTGCACTGGGACAACCCAGAGGGATGGGATGGGGACGGAGATGGGAGGGTGGTTCAGGATGAGGGGACACATATACACCCATGACTGATTCATGTGAATGTATGGTAAAATCCTCCACAATATTGTAAAGTCATTAGCCTACAATTAAATAATTTAATTAAAAAGTAAAATAAAAAAACATATATGACATGTGTTTGTTTTGTATTTACCTGAGAATACAAGTTTACTTTTTCAAAAGTTACATTATAATATTCCTATTTGTTCATCCAAGCGCTGTTGGATTATTGACTTCATATCTTATAAACAAATTGGAGAGCACAGATTGCAACTACTTTTCTAGACTAAATTCACTATTCTGAGGGTGCATCATCTCTAGCTACCACTGTCTTATTATTTAACTACTAGATAGTGTATCTGTTTTCAGTTACTGCTTTAACATATTACCACAAAACTAGAAACTTAAATACAACAAATATATTAAATCTTATCTATTGTTTAGAAGTCCTACATAGATTTCACTGAGCTAAAATCATGTTATCAACAAGATTGCATGCCTTTCTCATGATTCTAGAAGAGAAATGCTAGAATTTTCCTTGCTTTTTCTAGTTTCTAGAAAACCACCCACATTCCTTAGCTCCTTGTTTCCTCCTCCATCTTAAGCAGCAACTTGCATCTCTCTGATCATTTTTCCATAGTCACTTGTCATTCTAACTCATCTCTTCCTCCTCTCACCTCCATTTTAAGAACTCTTGAGTTACTTCAAACCTACTGGGATAAGCTAGGATAAGGAAATGGCAACCCACTCCAGTACTCTTGCCTGGAAAATCCCATAGACCGAGGAGCCTGGTAGGCTACAGTCCATGGGGTCCCAAAGAGTTGGACATGACTGAGCGACTTCACTAATCTCCTTTTTTAAGGTTGGTTAACAATTTAATTTCATCAGTGACCTTATTTTTCATGTAACTGACATATTCACAAAATCTGGGGATTAGGGTATGAACATCTTTGATAGGGATTATTCTGTGTATCACAGGTATTACTAATTGCTTTCTATCAATAATTGAAATTTTCTAATTTCATTTTTGCTAAGTGCAATGTTTCAAAAATATTTAGGAATCCTGAGAGTATTCTGAGAGAACTGAACCTTAAATGGTTACCAAAATGAGCTTCCACCTTTACAAAGTATATAATTCATTTCAGTAAACTTGTTTCAGAAAGAGTCTCTCTGATGGTCATTTCTCCTATGACACGAATTAGAGTAATGTCTGGGAGTTGGTAATGGACAGGGAAGCCTGGCGTGCTGCAGTCCATGGGGTCACAAAAAGCCGGACATGACTAAGTGATTGAATTGAACTGAACTGAATAAGGTAAATGAAACAAGTGTAGACTTTGAAGCAAACAGCTACTGAATGGAAATGAAAAGAGGAGATGACTAACAAACTTTAGTTATGGCAGATGTTCTAGTATCTGATATAAGGAAAATTTGAGAAAGATTTTAAAATGGACATAATGATTACTGGATATCTTTTTAATGGAATGTGGAGCATATTCTAGCAGACCTTTCAGGATTATCTGAATCTATAAGGAAGTCTTACTGTTTTTATCACTGACAAATTTCGTGTTTCTGAAAATTATACAGAACTCATGTCAACACAAATCAATTTTGTCCTTAAAAATGTGAATTTTTCCAATAAAGATACAATTTATTTTCACTTCCATTAAAGAAAACCAGAGCTAGACAGTGGTGAAAATCAGATTTTATTCAGAAATTATTGCAATAGATGAATAGTGAAATCAGTATAGAGCTAAGTTAAATTCCTAGAACAACCTGGACAATGCATGGGGTTGGTGGCGGGAAGAGTGTTACTGGAGAGAAAATACTAAAAGAAAACATCAGGAGTATGATGGATTCTGGCTAAAACTACTTGGAAGAATTCTTTGTGAAAGCCAACTAGGGTGATCAGAGGCCAGGGGTAGGGGATGATAAACTTGACATGATATAGAGGGTGATCAGACACTAATAGTGAGGAAGCTTCTTTAAAGTTACTCAGCAGGATTCTTGCTACAATTGGGTTACAAAGGTCCAACAACCGTAGACACAGAAGACCGATATTGAACCATAGTTGTGAAGAGGACTTAGAGGAGACTGATTCAAGTTTCATCAAGATGACAATCATTGTCACTTTCCTTAAAGAAGATATTAAGCACTTTCACATTTATTAGGAAAGTTTTGAATATTCTTGGTTGTGTATATATGTGTGTGTATCACACATATGCATACATATATGACATGTTTTTTGTGAAATGAAATATTTTATTATATACCACTAAACAAGCATGTCACAGCCATTAGGGATTCCAGCCTTCCAAATGCAAATTTTTGAGCCCAGCAACCAGAGCACTAAGCGCAGCTGAGAGGAGCTACCCCACATCCGAGGTCAGGGGCAGAAGCCAGGAGGACCCCATGCCCGAAGGGCAGTGGCCAAGAGGAGTTACCCCACGTCCGAGGTCAGGGGCAGCGGCTGAGAATGCCAGGCTGTGACAGCGCAGGAATGGCCGAGGGGAGCTACCCCGCATCTGAGGCCAGGAGCTGCGGCTGGGAGGAACTACCCCGCTTCAGAGGTCAGGGGTGGGCAGAGGAGTCAACCCCGCGCCCGAAGCCAGGGGCAGTGGGAAGGAGGAGCAACCCCATTTCCAAGGAGTGGTGGCTACACCGGCGCAGCAGTGTCTAGAGGAGCTATCCCATCATGAAAGTCAGGAAGGGCAGCAGTGAGAAGATACTCTTCGTCCAAGGTAAAGAGCAGCGGCTGCACTTTGCTGGAACAGCTGTAAAGAGATACCCCACGTTCAAGGTAAGAGAAACACAAGTAAGATGGTAGGTGTTGCAAGAGGGCATCAGAGGGCAGACGCACTGAAACCATACTCACAGAAACCATACTCACACTGCCACCACACCCTTGTCTAACTCAATGAAACTAAACCATGCCCCTGGGGCAACCCAAGATGGGCAGGTCATGGTGAAGAAGTCTGACAGAATGTGGTCCATGGGAGAAGGGAATGGCAAACCATTTCAGTATTCTTGCCTTGAGAACCCCATGAACAGTATGAAAAGGCAAAAAGATAGGATACTGAAAGAGGAATTCTCCAGGTCAGTAGGTGCCCAACATGCTACTGAAGATCAGTGTAGAGATAACTCCAAAAAGAATGAAGGGATGAAGCCAAAGTAAAAACAATACCCAGTTGTAGATGTGACTGGTGATAGAAACAAGGCCTGATGCTGTAAAGAGCAATATTACAAAGGAACCTGGAATGTCAGGTCCATGAATCAAGGCAAATTGGAAGTAGTCAAACAAGAGATGGCGAGAGTGAACGTTGACATTCTAGGAATCAGCAAACTAAAACGGACTGAAATGGGTGAATTTAACTCAGATGATCATTATATCTACTACTTCCAGCAGGAATCCCTCAGAAGAAATGGAGTAGCCATTATGGTCAACAAAAGAGTCCGAAATGCAGTACTTCGATGCAATCTCAAAAACGACAGAATGATCTCTGTTTGTCTCCAAGGCAAACCATTCAATATCACAGTTATCCAAGTCTATGCCCTAACCAGTAACACTGAAGAAGCTGAAGTTGAATGGTTCTATGAAGACCTACAAGATCTTTTAGAACTAACACTCAAAAGAGATGTCCTTTTCATTATAGGGGACTGGAATGCAAAAGTAGGAAGTCAAGAGACACCTAGAGTATCGGGCAAATTTGGCCTTGGAATGCAGAATGAAGCATGGCAAAGACTAATAGAGTTTTGTCAAGAAAATGCACTGGTCATAGCAAACACCCTCTTCCAACAACGCAAGAGAAGACTCTACACATGGACATCACCAGATGGACAACACCGAAATCAGATTGATTATATTCTTTGCAGCCAAAGACGGAGGAGCTCTATACAGTCAAGAAAAACAAGACCAGGAGCTGACTGTGGCTCAGATCATGAACTCCTTATTACCAAATTCAGACTCAAATTGAATAAAGTAGAGGAAACCGCTAGACCATTCAGGTATGACCTAAACAAATCCCTTTTGATTATACAGTGGAAGTGAGAAATAGATTTAAGGGCCTAGATCTGATAGATAGAGTGCCTGATGAACTATGGAATGAGGTTCGTGACATTGTACATGAGACAGGGATCAAGACCATCCCCATGGAAAAGAAATTCAAAAAAGCAAAATGGCTGTCTGGGGAGGCCTTACAAATAGCTGTGAAAAGAAGAGAGGCGAAAAGCAAAGGAGAAAAGGAAAGATAAAAGCATCTGAATGCAGAGTTCCAAAGAATAGCAAGAAGAGATAAGAAAGCCTTCTTCAGCAATCAATGCAAAGAAATAGAGGAAAAGAACAGAATGGGAAAGACTAGAGATCTCTTCAAGAAAATTAGAGATACGAAGGGAAATTTTTATGCAAAGACGGGCTTGATAAAGGACAGAAATGGTAGGGACCTAACAGAAGAAGATATTAAGAAGAGGTGGCAAGAATACACAGAAGAAATGTACAAAAACGATCTTCATGACCCAGATAATCATGATGGTGTGATCACTCATCTAGAGCCAGACATCCTGGAATGTGAAGTCAAGTGGGCCTTGGAAAGCATCGCTACGAACAAAGCTAGTGGAGGTGATGGAATTCCAGTTGAGCTGTTTCAAATCCTGAAAGATGATGCTGTGAAAGTGCTGTACTCAATATGCCAGCAAATTTGGAAAACTCAGCAGTGGCCACAGGACTGGAAAAGTCAGTTTTCATTCCAATCCCAATGAAAGGTAATTCCAAAGAACGCTCAAACTACCGCACAATTGCACTCATCTCACATGCTAGTAAAGTAATGCTCAAAATTCTCCAAGCCAGGCTTCAGCAATACATGAACCGTGAAATCCCTGATGTTCAAGCTGGTTTTAGAAAAGGCAGAGGAACCAGAGATCAAATTGCCAACATCCGCTGGATCATGGAAAAAGCAAGAGAGTTCCAGAAAAGCATCTCTTTCTGTTTTATTGACTATGCCAAAGCCTTTGACTGTGTGGATCACAATAAACTGTGGAAACTTCTGAAAGAGATGGGAATACCAGACCACCTGACCTGCCTCCTGAGAAATCTGTATGCAGGTCAGGAAGCAACAGTTAGAATTGGACATGGAACAACAGACTGGTTTCATATAGGAATAGGTGTATGTCAAGGCTGTATATTGTCACCCTGCTTATTAATTAATATGTGGAATACATCATGAGAAATGCTAGACTGGAAGAAACACAAGCTAGAATCAAGATTGCCGAGAGAAATCAATAACCTCAGAAGAGCAGAAAGTGAAGAGGAGCTAAAAGGCTCTTGATGAAAGTGAAAGAGGAGAGTGAAAAAGTTGGCTTAAAGCTCAAAATTCAGAAAACGAAGATCATGGCATCCAGTCCTATCACTTCATGGGAAATAGATGGGGAAACAGTGGAAACAGTGTCAGACTTTAGTTTTTTGGGCTCCAAAATCACTGCAGATGGTGGTTGCAGCCATGAAATTAAATGACACTTACTCCTTGGAAGAAAAATTTGACCAACATAGATAGCATATTCAAAAGCAGAGATAATTACTTTGCCGACTAAGGTCCATCTAGTCAAGGCTATGGTTTTTCCAGTAGTCATGTATGGATGTGAGAGTTGGACTGTGAAGAAGGTTGAGTGCCGAAGTATTCATGCTTTTGAACTGTGGTGTTGGAGAAGACTCTTGAGAGTCCCTTGGACTGCAAGGAGATCCAACCAGTCCATTCTGAAGATCAACTCTGGGATTTCTTTGGAAGGAATGATGCTAAAGCTGAAACTCCAGTACTTTGGCCACCTCGTGTGGAGAGTTGGCTCATTGGAATAGACTCTGATGTTGGGAGGGATTGGGGGCAGGAGAAGAAGGGGAAGGCAGAGGATGAGATGGCTGGATGGCATCACTACTCATTGGATGTGAGTTTGAGTGAACTCTGGGTGTTGTTGATGGACAGGGAGGCCTGGTGTGCTGTGATTCATGGGGTTGCAGAGAGTCGGACATGACTGAGCGACTGAACTGAACTGATGCAATAGCAGCCATTCAGCAGCTATCAGCCATTTTCTCCCCAGTAAGAGCTGATGAGCTCTGAAGGATGCTAGAAAGCTCAAGAGGCACCCATCTGCTACATCTGCCTCTGCTAAGGACAAATGAGGAATCAAGGATGAAAACAACCAAAAAGTAGGATTTGGCCTCAGATAGCTGAGATGCATAAGAAAGAAATTATTTCAATAAGTCTAGACACTTGCATCTTTCCATATATAGAAGAGTGCTAAATCCCTTAATGCAAGAGATCTAGCTTTCCTTAATTAACAGTGATTCTTGTAATATTCAAATTACCTTCCCCTTGCTGCAAACTTCTATATAGACTGGCTCCTGTCCCAACTTGCCTCCTCAGAAACAGTTCTCTTGGGGTCACCTAAGATGCTGTCTCTTGGGCTGGAAATCCTAACAATTTCCATGGAATAAATCTAGCTCTTATCTTTGAAGGCCATGAGCATTTTTTCAGTTGACACATTTTAACACCTTACTAGTACCCTCATTAATGAGTTAAATGAAATCGTTGACACACATTCATTCAAAATTTTTATAAGAGTTAAGATTTTACTTCTCTTTTTTCGAGAATTCCCTTTAACACAGATGAAGGAATGCAGAGTAAGGTTCCTAAGTGATGTTTTCTCTGTCATGTCAGTCTGCTGTCTATCATTTTTCAATTGTCTTTGAACTTGGGAACAATTTGTTCCATACATTGACTAATCATAAAATACATTTTGTTTCCATTGCAATTAGCTACTCTTGAATGATTTTAAATAAATTTGGTGATGATAACTTAGAGAGGTCAACCGAGGAATGAAAAAAAGAAAAAGGAAAAAAAAAAGCACAAAGAGCTATGAGTTTATTTTTATTCTGTGTCTTACTGAGTACTGTAGCCTGGGAAACAGCCTCTCCAATAGCTCTGAGGGATTGCTCCAAAGAGGTCAGGGGAGAGGCCAGTATATATGTAATTTTAGCTGGGGGATCCATGCAATCAAGTCTCCATCTCCATAAAAGGTCACTGCTAGTCAGATATCAGATATTAGTTTTATAACTTTTCAAGTATGGGAAGATATAAGAATCTGGGTTCGTAGAAATTTCTCCTAAAATATATCTAACTATGTAAGTGTTTGTTTTTCCTGTTTTCCCAAAGAACAAAATGCCTTATTCTGAGTTATGTTCAAGGTATACTACAGGTCTGCAACTTCATTGGCTAAGGACTTGATCATTGCAGAACTGGAAAGGCAGGGATTTTTTTTTTTTTTTTCTTTAAAGAGAAATGAACAGTAAACTTTATGCAAGATCCTCCTCTTGAGGCAAATTCTAGGAAAGAAGTATTTCCATAGAAAGAAGAAGATCCACAGACACAGGGAAAAAAAGTAGAAAACAAAGAAAATGTTCAAACTTTGCATTTTTTACATACAACTCTGCACAAGCTCAGAGGTTTTATTCCTAACATGGAATATAGCAAGAAGAAAGAGAGAAAGATGAGAGAACAAATGCTGATGATAACAGTGAATTTGTGTGAGAAGCTAGCTGATTTCTTCCCTCTTAAAATTCATGATGGGATTTTGCTTAGTTTAATATGTATGGGCGTGTGTGTGTTTTTTTTTCCTCTTTCAGCTTGGATAACAATAACATCAATATTTTCTTTAGAATGTTCCACCCCAGAGCATGGTAGAATGCAAGGCAATTGGAAGTCACACAGAGTGAGAACCCCTTAGGTTGCCTGGAAGCAGCTTAACCGAGTGGGAGCCAATGTTACTGTTTCTCTTCAATTATGCTTGTTCTTTTTTGTTTTTTCTTTTCAAGCCTGTTTTGGATTGTGGAACCTTGAATTGGAAACTCAACATTAGCAATTCAAATTCTAAACTCAGCTTTTTAATGCTAAATACTTGTAGATATCATTTGAGAAGATTGTCAAGTTAAACAATGTAGATTTTTCATATATACAGCAAAGTGACTTTGCAGATATTACTCAGTTAAGATCCAAGCCATGATATTCATCTTGTGCTTATGCATAAAATCCAAAACCAGCAAAGTATTTTGTAAATTCAGCATTTAGTTATCTCTCACTCATTAAGGGGAAGAAAAGCAAACATTTCCCCCTCCCAACACTTTTATTCATGCCTGAAGCTAAGCAAGGAGGAAGGGAAAAGGTTTTTAGAATTACAAATAGAACCTTTAAATTGTAGAAACTTGCTAATTTCATTTATGAAAGCACTGTCTAACTTCTGCTTTCTCTCCCAGTTGTTATTCAAATCTTTGTCCCTAGCCAAAGAGAAAAAGAGAGAATAATCCTACTAGGAATTTAGTGAGTTTTCTTTTAGAGATCAGACATAAATGCTGCATATTTCAATATGCAAATTTAACACAACAGATTGCCAAGAAATGAAAAATGATTGTATGTTTAGCCCTAGGAAGTTAGCCTAGCTTAATACAGTTGACAATGAGTTAAGGAGTGCCCACTTGCAAAACTCAAACAGGGAGGAAATTGTGTATAATTTCCTTGCCTAACAGGAAGGGACTCTTTAAAGTGATCTGGATTGCTAAGACCTGGATTCTCCCAAATTAACCATAGCATTCATGTAAAAGGTCTCCTGTATAAAACAAAGATCATTTTAGGTGATCTCTGATATTATTTTCTTTCTGAAATTAGAAGATATCTTTCTAGAATATCCAATAAGCTCACATTCAAGGGAAAGTACCTCCAGCACATATGGGTCACATTGTTTTGTGGTAGTTGTACACAAATACGGAGTTTTCACCCCCAGTTCCTCTGGTCATCATCCTTGTCTTATGTTTCAGTCTTGTGCACTTTGCCCTTTTAAAGTATACACAATTTGTTTAACTAACAAAAGAGGAAATTTCATCAAGTTAATTTACATTTGTAGGCACCTAAGTGGTAACTAATCAAGTTATTTGCTTCTTTGCTTTGGCCATGCTACATAGCTCACAGGATCTTAATTGGACCTCCCCAACCAGGGGCCGAACCCAGGGCCATGAGCAGTGAAATTATTAAATCCTAACCACTGGACTGCCAGGGAGTTCAAGGTTTTTCTCTTTAATTCTTCTTCTTTTGTGTGTGTTATAAGACTCAGCCACCTAGTATTTGGAAATTGAAAATTATTTCCTCTTTTAGACTTACAGTAACCATTCAGGCAGGTTGCCAATATCAATTTCCAGCTTACATGACTCTTCCATAGTGCAACTCTAGGAATTAGTTCAAAACTGTCCTCGGCTAGAAAATTAGGCAAGACAAATCAAAGATGGTCAGAAGAAAAATAAAATCCTTCATCACCTTGAGTTGGAGTTGGGTAAGGAAAATAACAATTTACCCAGTATTCAGTTTGAAGATCCAGAATTATATTCACATTTTGGTAGCATGTCACAACCCATATGGCTCCTGCTCTATTTAATTAAAAAACAATAATAATCTTTAGGTTATGTAGTATTTCTTCAATTATATCATTTGGCAGGGTGGCAGAATATGCCACCCCAAAGTATAACTTGTTTATAAGGGAAATTCACATTTATTCATATTTCTCCATTTATGAATAAATCTTACTTATTTCTAAATTAACATTTAAAAGAGTACCTCCCTCTCTGTACCAAGAAGAGAAGGATGGCTAAGTTATAGGACATTTAACAATGGAGAAGACTCTGATGGAAATCTGCATAACAAAACTTATTATTTATCTTTTATAGTAGTTTTCTTGAGCACCTCCACATAATTTGCCTAATCCAGAATTTCTCTCTTGCCTTAGCTGAAGAATATATTTAATCCTTCATTTTTATTCACCTCTAAAAGTTATTCTTTTTTGTTTTTTCTTCTGAGTATCTCTTATGTAGACATAAAGTGGTAGTAGTGATGGTTCAGTTGCTAAGTCATGTCTGACTCTTGAGACCCCATGGACTATAGTCTGCCAGGCTCCTCTGTCCATGGGAGTCTCCAGGCAAGAATAATGGAGTGGGCTGCCATTTCCTTCTCCAGGGGGTCTTCCTGACCCAGGGATAGAACCCAGGTTTGCAGGCAGATTCTTTACCCACTGAGCTACCTGTTAATAACCTTCTGCAGGTTTTCTTTTTTTTTTAATTTTTATTTTTACTTTATTTTACTTTACAATACTGTATTGGTTTTGCCATACATTGACATGAATCCACCACGGGTGTACATGCATTCCCAAACATGAACCCCCCTCCCACCTCTCTCCCCATAACATCTCTCTGGGTCATCCCCGTGCACCAGCCCCAACCATGCTGCATCCTGCATCGGACATAGACTGGCGATTCGATTCTTACATGATAATATACATGTTTCAATGCCATTCTCCCAAATCATCCCACCCTCTCCCTCTCCCTCTCCCTCTGAGTCCAAAAGTCCGCTAGACAGGATGAAACTGGAGCCAATTACACAGAGTGAAGTAAGCCAGAAAGAAAAACACCAATACAGTATACTAACACATATATATGGAATTTAGAAAGATGGCAAAAATGACCCTGTATGAAAGACAGCAAAAAAGACACAGATGTGTATAGCGGACTTTTGGACTCAGAGGTTTTCTTTTTTTAATCTGACTTTTTTACAGGATTTTTAGCAGAGAACTTAGAAAGTTAGAGTGAAAATTATTCTCTTTCTCCTTTATAATTTCATAATGAAGATTGTTAGAGGTCACATTCATACTTACAGTCAGCAAAGTCACTTTTTCATAACACAATAATAGCAATTGTTATAGCCAATGTTTATTGAGTCCTTACAAATAAGACTGACTCTGATCTAAATACTTTATGGACATGAGTTCATTTAATCAAAAAAGTAAATGCTACCTTCATTTCCAATTCACATATAGAACTGAAGTCCAGAAAAACTAAGTATCTTGCCCAAGATCACACAGCTATTAAGTGATGGAACTGGGATTTGAATACAGGTATTTTGCCTGCAGAGGTAAGTTCTTAAAATTTCATGTCGCTGACTCTCATGATATTTGAAGTTAGAACGATAATCCATATGTAATAATGAGGAATAAAAGTTAAAATTTATAATAACTTCCTGTTTGTTCTGCTTCTGTAACTCATCTTGCTCCTTGCAAAGTCACATAAATCATGTAACTTAGAAAATGGAGACTTAAAACAGTGCTAGGAATGGAAGCTTATATCACTCACCCTTGCTCTGTCTTTTTTAATTGCCCAGCCCCTGTAATCCTGCTTAACAAGTTTGTTTGTATAAAGGCCAGGCATTCCCGCACCCTGTCCTAACCGCTGTTCCCATGCATGTAAATCCTTAATTTAACCCAGCCTATTTAACAGTTAAATAAACAGGGTGACATTATACATCCTTGACATACTCCTTTTCCTATTTGGAACCAGTCTGTGGTTCCATGTCCAATTCTAACTGTTGCTTCCTGATCTGCATACAGATTTCTCAGGAGGCAGGTCAGGTGGTCTGGTATTCCCATCTCTTGAAGAAGTTCCCACAGTTTATTGTGATCCACACAGTCAAAGGCTTTGGCATAGTCAATAAAACAGAAATAGATGTTATTCTGGAACTCACTTGCTTTTTCCATGATCCAGCGGATGTTGGCAATTTGATCTCTGCTTCCTCTGCCTTTTCTAAAACCAGCTTGAACATCAAGAAGTTCATGGTTCATGTATTGCTGAAGCCTGGCTTGGAGAATTTTGAGCATTACTTTATTAGCATGTGAGATGAGTGCAATTGTGAGGTAGTTTGAGCGTTCTTTGGCAATGCCTTTCTTTGGGATTAGAATGAAAACTGACCTTTTCTAGTCCCGTGGCCACTGCTGAGTTTTCCAAATTTGCTGACATACTGAGTGCAGCACTTTCATAGCATCATCTTTCAGGATTTGAAACAGCTCAACTGGAATTCCATCACCTCCATTAGCTTTGTTTGTAGCAATGCTTTCCAAGGCCCACTTGACTTCACATTCCAGGATGTCTGGCTCTAGATGAGTGATCACACCATCATGATTATCTGGGTCATGAAGATCTTTTTTGTACATTTCTTCTGTGTATTCTTGCCACCTCTTAACATCTTCTGCTTCTGTTAGGTCCCGACCATTTCTATCCTTTATCGAGCCCATCTTTGTGTGAAATATTCCCCTGGTATTTTCAATTTTCTTGAAGAGATCTCTAGTCTTTCCCATTCTATTGTTTTCCTCTATTTCTTTTCATTGATCACTGAAAAGGGTTTTCTTATCTCTTCTTGCTGTTCTTTGGTACTGTGAATTCAGTTGCTTATATCTTTCCTTTCCTCCTTTGCTTTTCACTTCTCTTTTTCTCACAGCTATTTGTAAGGCCTCCCCAGACAGCCATTTTGGTTTTTTGAATTTCTTTTCCATGGGAATGGTCTTGATCCCTGTCTCCTGTACAATATCATGAACCTCATTCCATAGTTCATCAGGCACTCTATCAGATCTAGGCCCTTAAATCTATTTCTCACTTCCACTGTATAATCATAAGGGACTTGATTTAGGTCATACTGGAATGGTCTAGCAGTTTTCCCTACTTTATTCAATTTGAGTCTGAATTTGGTAATAAGGAGTTCATGATCTGAGCCACAGTCAGCTCCCGGTCTTGTTTTTGTTGACTGTATAGAGCTTGTCCATCTTTGGCTGCAAATAATATAATCAGTCTGATTTCGGTGTTGACCATCTGGTGATGTCCATGTAAAGAGTCTTCTCTTGTGTTGTTTGAAGAGGGTGTTTGCTATGACCAGTGCATTTTCTTGGCAAAACTCTATTAGTCTTTGCCCTGCTTCATTCCGCATTCCAAGGCCAAATGTACCTGTTACTCCAGGTGTTTCTTGACTTCCTACTTTTGCATTCCAGTCCCCTATAATGAAAAGGACATCTTTTTTGTGTGTTATTTCTAAAAGGTCTTGTAGGTCTTCACAGAACTGTTCAACTTCAGTTTCTTCAACGTTACTGGTTAGGGCATAGACTTGGATAACTGTGATATT
Source organism: Capra hircus (assembly GCF_001704415.2). Taxonomy (NCBI): domain Eukaryota; kingdom Metazoa; phylum Chordata; class Mammalia; order Artiodactyla; family Bovidae; genus Capra; species Capra hircus. The sequence goes on along the minus strand of NC_030831.1, from coordinate 15,031,452 downwards.
GAATGGTTTGCCTTGGAGACGAACAGAGATCATTCTGTCCTTTTTGAGATTGCATCGAAGTACTGCATTTTGGACTCTTTTGTTGACCATGATGGCTACTCCATTTCTTCTGAGGGATTCCTGCTGGAAGTAGTAGATATAATGATCATCTGAGTTAAATTCACCCATTCCAGTCCATTTTAGTTCGCTGATTCCTAGAATGTTGATCTCTTACCATCTCTTGTTTGACCACTTCCAATTTGCCTTGATTCATGGACCTGACATTCCAGGTTCCTACGTAATATTGCTCTTTACAGCATCAGACATTGCTTCTATCACGAGTCTCATCCACAACTGGGTATTGTTATTGCTTTGGCTTCATCCCTTCATTCTTTCTGAAATTGTTTCCCCACTGATCTCGAGTAGCATATTGGGCTCCTACTGACCTGGGAGTTCCTCTTTCGGTATCCTATCATTTTTCCTTTTCATACTGTTCATGGGGTTCTCAAGGCAAGAATACTGAAGTGGTTTGCCATTTGTTTCTCCAGTGGACCACATTCTGTTAGACCTCTCCACCATGACCCGCTTGTCTTGGGTTGCCCTGCTGGCATGGCTTGGTGTCATTGAGTTAGACAAGGCTGTGGTCGCAGTGTGATTAGATTGACTAGTTTTCTGTGAGTATGGTTTCAGTGTGTCTGCCCTCTGATGCCCTCTTGCAACACCTACCATCTTACTTGGGTTTCTCTTACCTTGGGCATGGGGTATCTCTTCATGGCTGCTCCAGCAAAGCACACCTGCTGCTCCTTACCTTGGATGAGGGGTACCTCCTTACCACTGCCCTTCCTGACTTTCAACGTGGGATAGCTCCTCTAAGTCCTCCTACACCCGCTCAGCCACCACTCCTTGGGTTGCTCCTCCTGGCCGCCGCTCCTGGCCTTGGGCACCACCTGGCCTCAGGCGCGAGGTAGCTTCTCCCAGCAGCCCCTTACCTTGGAAGTGGGTCAGTTCCTCTCCGCCACTGCCCCTGGCCTCAGACTTGGGTAGCTCCTCTCGGCCCTTCCTGCACCATCGCAGCCTAGCACTCTTGGCCGCTGCCCTGACCTCGGACGTGGGGTAACTCCTCTTGCCCGTGCTTAGTGTGCCAGGTTGCAGCCACACGCGCTTATTTAACTTTTATGCAGAGTACATCATGAGAAATGCTGGACTAGAAGAAACACAAGCTGGAATCAAGATTACCGGGAGAAATAACAATAACCTCAGATATGCAGATGACACCACCTTTATGGCAGAAAGTGAAGAGGAACTAAAAAGCCTCTTGATGAAAGTGAAAGAGGAGAGTGAAAAAGTTGGCTTAAAGCTCAACTTTCAGAAAACGAAGATCATGGCATCCGGTCCCTTCACTTCATAGGAAATAAATGGGGAAACAGTGGAAACAGTGTCAGACTTTATTTTTGGGGGCTCCAAAATCACTGCAGATGGTGATTGCAGCCATGAAATTAAAAGACGCTTACTTCTTGGAAGAAAAGTTTTGACCAACCTACATAGCATATTCAAAAGCAGAAACATTACTTTGCCGACTAAGGTCCATCTAGTCAAGGCTATGGTTTTTCCAGTAGTCATGTATGGATGTGAGAATTGGACTGTGAAGAAGGCTGAGTGCCGAACAATTGATGCTTTTGAACTGTGGTGTTGGAGAAGACTCTTGAGAGTCCCTTGGACTGCAAGGAGATCCAACCAGTCCATTCTGAAGGAGATCAGCCCTGGGATTTCTTTGGAGGGAATGATGCTAAAGCTGAAACTCCAATACTTTGGTCACCTCATGGGAAGAGTTGACTCATTGGAAAAGACTCTGATGCTGGGAGGGATTGGGGGCAGGAGGTGAAGGGGACGGCAGAAGATGAGATGGCTGGATGGCATCACTGACTCAATGGATGTGAGTCTGAGTGAACTCTGGGAGTTGATGATGGACAGGGAGGCCTGGCATGCTGGGATTCATGAGGTTGCATAGTTGGACACGACTGAGCGACTGAACTGAACTGATTTAACAGTTAGCATTCCCTGGTGGCTCAGAGGTTAAAGCATCTGCCTCCAATGCAGGAGACCCAGGTTCAATCCCTGGGTCAGGAAGATCCCCTGGAGAAGGCAACGGTAACCCACTCCAGTATTCCTGCCTGGAGAATCCCATGGACAGAGAAACCTGGTAGGCTATAGTCCACGGGATTGCAAAGAGTCAGACATGTCTGAGTGACTTCACTTATTTCCCTCTATAGTCTGATGTCATGCACTGTCTATAAAAACTTTGTAACCCCTTTCTTCTGGGCTCACAACTTGGAGTGTTAACTCCTGGGCCTGCCAGCATAATAAACCTGAGTTCTCCAACTCTCTGAGTATGGTGCTTGGTTTCTCAACACTCCAACTTCTGCAACAATATGAACATCATTTACAGAATAATGACTCAAGAAAAAATATTGTGGACAACTTATTATACAAATTTTGCAATCTATACAGACTATACATTTTAATAAGTTGTATTTATACATACAATTCATTTCCCTTGAATGAAAATTTACTTCAAAAATGGGTATGTAGTAATAAACAAGTACATTCATTAGTAATATTTCCAATATGAATGCATGAAATCTTTGTGAGCAAATAGGATGCTGTGCAAAGCAAAATGGCTTATTTTCCATACTACTTCATCCTTTCATGTATCTACTATATTAATCATTCTTATTTATCCTTTCCAAATATGTATATAGCTTGAATAGTGCCTTTACTTTGATGCCAAAATGCTATCTGTAATTACACTCAGCAATGTCAAATTTATGTAACTTTAACATAATGGCTCTATAATGATCCTCAAGAACACCAAAGGTAGTTTTACAGAGTCTTCAGAAAAGCTAATTTCTAATTTTACTGAGTAGAAGCTACAAGGGGAGAATTAGAACGAGCAATGAAATAAGAGACAGCACTGTCAAGGCAACATGAGTATTAAAATATGAGGATTGAATACAGGGGTTTAACTGGATTACATGAGTGAAACTGGTGTTGTGGGACCCAAGTTCATGTGCCTGACCCACAGAAGGCCAAGACAACACACTGAAATTTGGAACATAGAACATTTTACTACAAGGAGAATGGTAGGATCATGCTCAGAAGATCTGACCTCCTCAGTGCTTTGGGGGGAGGGGTTTTATGGACAAAACTGGAGGTGAGGCCTATAGGCTGTGTGACTTTCTGATTGTTGGTGGTGAGACAATAGTATGGTGTCCCAGAAATCATGCACTTAGCCTGAAGTTACTCTCTCCACCCAGAGGTGGGAGTACCTACAGAAAAGCTCAAAAGTATATTGTTATGTATATCACCTGAAGAAACTAGGACCCTGCCTCATCACCATACAATTGTTTGACTGTTTTTCCTTTGTTTTTGCAATCCCTCACTTTCCTGGTTAGTCACTATTTGAATCTGCTCTTTGAAACTCAGAAAAGGTCTAGGAGGCTGACACTTATCCCTACAAACACAGAAAAGATTTTGTATCTGGAATGTCCTCTGAACATTCAGCTTGATTTCAACCCCTCTCCCCTTTTCTCTTATATTCCTTAGTACTATGAGGAATAGGTACTGGAAAAGAAAGAAAATAACATTTTGGACAGAGAGGTTAATCATACATTCTACAGTATACATGATCCACTGGAGGCAAGAATGACAAACCACTCCAGTATTCTTGCCTCGAGAATCCAATGAATACTATGAAAAGGCAAAAAGACATTACAGTAGAAGATGAGTTCCCATTTGGAAGGTGTCCAATAAGCTACTGGGGAATACAAGAGAAATAGTTCAAGAAAGAAGAAGACACTGGGCCAAATCAGAAATGATAGTCAGTTATGGATGTGTCTGGTGGTGAAAGCAAAATCTAATGTGGTAAAGAACAATATTGCATAGGGAACCTAGTATATTAGATTCATGAATCAAAGTAAATTGGATGTAGTCAAGCAGGAGATAGCAAGAGTGAACATTGACATTTTAGGGATCAGTGAACTAAAATGGACAGGAATGGTGAACTTAATTCAGATGACCAATATATCTACTGCTATGGACAAGAATCCCATGGAAAAAAATGGAGTCGACCTCACATCCCGCAAGAGTCCCAAAGGTATTTGGGTGTGTTAGGTAGTTAGAGTAGGAAAAAGGAGTCCAAAATGGTGGTGGCTAAAAGACAAAGAAACGGAAAAGCCCCTGAATATGGAACAAAAGAAAATCCACAGACCAGAGTGAGAACTTCAGATGGGACAAACACACAGCCCAATTTGCATAGACAAATGTATAAAAGAAGGAAGCCAAGACTGACTGAGGCCTCTCCTTTGGGGTCGGCCTGCCCTTATGCCTAAGAGTGTACTATCCTTTGCTTGCCAAATAAAACTGAGTTGTAACTAAGCTGTAACATTGGTCCACCATTTCAAATCTTTGCTGTGACGAGACAGAACCAAGGAAATTACACACTCCCCTGACATATCTGGTGCCATGACTTAGCATAAAACTGAGGTTGCTGTGAAGGAAATTGCACACTCCCCCAACAGGTGCAAGCTCAAAACTGACAAAATGATCTTGGTTCCTTTCCAAGGTAAACCAGTCAACATCACAGTAATTCACATCTATGCCCCATTGATGCCAAAGATGAAGTTAAATGATTCTGTGAAGACCTACAAGACCTTCTAGTTCAGTTCAGTTCAGTTCAGTTCATTTCAGTCGCTCAGTTGTGTCTGACTCTTTGCGACCCCATGAATCGCAGCACGCCAGGCCTCCCTGTCCATCATCAACTCCCGGAGTTCACTCAGATTCATGTCCATCAAGTCAGTGATGCCATCCAGCCATCTCATCCTCTGTCATCCCCTTCTCCTGCCCTCAATCCTTCCCAGCATTAAAGTATTTTCCAATGAGTCGATTCTTCTCATGAGGTGGCCAAAGTACTGGAGTTTCAGCTTTAGCATCATTCCTTCCAAAGAAATCCCAGGGCTGATCTCCTTCAGAATGGACTTGTTGGATCTCCTTGCAGTCCAAGGGACTCTCAAGAGTCTTCTCCGGCACCACAGTTCAAAAGCATCAATTCTTCAGCGCTCAGCCTTCTTCACAGTCCAGTTCTCACATCCATACATGCCCACAGGAAAAACCATAGCCTTGACTGGAAGGACCTTTGTTGGCAAAGTAATGTCTCTGCTTTTGAATATACTATCTAGATTTGTCATAACTTTTCTTCCAAGGAGTAAGCGTCTTTTAATTTCATGGCTGCAGTCACCATCTGCTGTGATTTTGGAGCCCATAAAAATAAAGTCTGACACTGTTTCTACTGTTTCCCCATCTATTTCCCAATTCAGCATGGTAAGTAAAAATGATCAATTGGAAAAAATCTTCATATTTAGATGGGGCAACCAAATAAAGACTAAGCTTCCCATCACTCTACCTGGTATTTGGGCAGTGATTTCCCTTGCCTAAATTTCAAGTCATTTATGGAACAACAAAAATGGAAACTATTAGTCAACTATTACAAAAAAAAAATTTCTTAATTGAAATGCTTAAATATCAAACTGAATCTCTCATATAAATATCTATGAATATTTATCAAAAACCCTTACCTCTGATGTATTCACATATGCTTCTATATACAATTTAGGCTTTCATGTTCTGAAGCACTGAGGATAAAAATAGTCAATTAGCTGTCATCTAAATTGAAGAAGAAATGTAAAGGAAAATCTAAATAATTCTAGGATTACGTTTCCTTCAAGGACCAAATGAAAATACAGTTTTAAAAAATCAAATAAGTTATAAATATGATGCTCTGAAATAATTTCCTGTGGTTTAAGCCAGAAGACTGCAAGAAAGCAAAATACATTTACCTACCACATAAGTATTGTGTTTTATACTGTGTTTGCTTTTCTCATTTTGAGTAGCCTTTTCATAACCCAGTGAAATCTTGAAATCCAAGGCACTGGAAATTCAAGGTTTGGAATTTCATTGGAAATACATCTGACTAACACTCAAACACACAGATACAAAAGAGGAACAATCGATAAACCCTCCTAATAGCCAACTCATCAAAGATCTTCAGTTCAGTTCAGTTTAGTTCATTTGCTCAGTCGTGTCCGACTCTTTGCGACCCCATGAATCACAGCATGCCAGGCCTCCCTGTCCGTCACCAACTCCTGGAGTTCACTCAGACTCACGTCCGTCGAGTCAGTGATGCCATTCAGCCATCTCATCTTCTGCCGTCCCCTTCTTCTCCTGCCCTCAATCCCTCCCAGCATCAGAGTCTGTTCCAATGAGTCGACTCTTCGCATGAGGTGGCCAAAGGACTGGAGTTTCAGCTTTAGCATCATTCCTTCCAAAGAAACCCCAGGGCTGATCTCCTTCAAAATGGACTGGTTGGATCTCCTTGCAGTCAAAGGGACTCTCAAGAGTCTTCTCCGGCACCACAGTTCAAAGGCATCAATTCTTCAGTGCTCAGCCTTCTTCACAGTCCAACTCTCACATCCATGTATGACTACTGGAAAACAGACCCTAGTAGCCAAAGTAATGTCTCTGCTTTTGAATATGCTATCTAGGTTGGTCATAACTTTCCTTCCAAGGAGTAAGCGTCTTTTAGTTTCATGGCTGCAGTCACCATCTTCAGTGATTTTGGAGCCCCAAAAAATAAAGTCTGACGCTGTTTCCACTGTTTCCCCATCTATTTCTCATGAAGTGAAGGGACCGGATGCCATGATCTTCGTTTTCTGAATGTTGAGCTTTAAGCCAACTTTTTCACTCTCCTCTTTCACTTTCATCAAGAGGCTTTTTAGTTCCTCTTCACTTTCTGCCATAAGGGTGGTGTCATCTGCATATGTGAGGTTATTGATATTTCTCCGGGCAATCTTGATTCCAGCTTGTGTTTCTTCCAGTCCAGCATTTCTTATGATGTACTCTGCATATAAGTTAAATAAACAGGGTGACAATATACAGCCTTAAGATCTATTAAATGAATAATATGAATGTAAAAATCAGTATTCCTTCTTCTTGACTGATTTCATATTTGTGTTTTGCTCCACAGTTCTTCTGTTGACTTCCCTTTCTTTCACTGATGATGGAAATACCTTTATTTTTATACCTCAGCTTATATTTCTTTCTCAAGTTTTCATCCTTCCCTAGGGCTACATGCCTCTCAAGCCCTTTCTCATTTCTAATTGACATTTTTACCTTTTCAGAGATTTTTAACTGGTACAGAAAACTAAACAGCCTGGGACTCATTGACATCAATCAGAGAATATGAACCTAGCCTAAAGGGGATTATAGAACAATTAGCAAGATCAATGAAGAAGAAATAGACAAAAAAACATGTGATTGATTCCATGCTATGTGACTGACTATATTACCTCATGTTATAATGTGACCATTCTCTTGTTCAGAGGAAAGGTAGAATATTTCTTCCAGATAATTCTTAATATATTTGAAGATCAATTTTCAGCCACTCCTAGTTTTAAACCATTGAACAAAAATGGAATTTACATTTCAAAAGTAAGCCAGGTATCATTTGAGCACAACAAAGTGACTGATAGTGTTAGTAGCAATGGTGGACTTCACTACTCTCATCTTCACCATTACTCCTTTTGCATACTTTTTGGAACCTCTATAATATTAAGTCACGGTATGAAGTCTCAAACTCTATAATATTCATCAAGATAGGGAGCAGAGAGGTTAACAAACATTGTATTTGTGTAGAAGCAAAGGAAATAGCTTACCACTGGAGCACCAAGGGCAATGACTCACATCTGGGGCAAAGAACGGCAGGAAAAGGTATGCTGGATGGCTTTACAAGGAGGTTAACTCTTTTGATGATCATTGCCTATAAAATGTTCCCAAACCAAATGAACCAGTCTTATTCAGTAACTCAAATCATTGAAACAACATCCACTTGTGATTTAATTAAGAAGTAATGTGGTTTACTAGCCATCTGCATGTCTTCTTTGGAGAAATGTCTGTTTAAGTTTCCTGCCCCCTTTTTGATTTTTTTTTTTCCCTGCTATTGAGTTGCATGAATCACTTGTATGTTTTGGAAATTAATCCTTTGTCAGTTATTTCATTTGCTATTATTTTCTCCCATTCTAGGTGGTGTCTTTTCACCATGTTTATAGTTTCCATTGTTGGACAAAAGCTTTTAAGTTTAATTAAATCTCACTTGTTTCTTTTTGTTTTTATTTCCATTACTCTAGGAGGTGGGTCATAGAGGATCTTGCTGTGATTTATGCCATATAATGTTCTGGTTATGCTTTCCCCTAACAGTTTTATAGTTTCTGGTTTCACATTTAAGTCTTTAATCTATTTTATTTTTTGTATGGTGTTAGGGAGTGTTCTAATTTCATTCATTTTCATGCAGCTGTCTAGTTTCTCCAGCCCCACTTTTAGAAGAGACTGTCTGTTCTCCATTGTATATTGTTGCCTCCTTTGTCAAAGATAAGTTATCCATAGGCATGTGAGTTTATCTCTGGGCTTTCTGTCTTATTCCATTGGTCTATATTTCTGTTTTTGTGCCAGTACAATACTGTCTTGATGACTATAGCTAAAGATGTTCAACATTGATCATTATTAGAGAAATGTAAATCAAAACTACGATGAGATATCATGTCACACCAGTCAGAATGGCCATCATCAAAAATCTACAAACAATAAATACTGGAGAGGGTGTGGAGAAAAGGAAGCTCTCTTGCACTGTTGGTGGGAATGCAATTGATACAGCCATTACAGAGAACATAGAGATTCCTTTAAAAAAAAACTAGAAGTAAATTACCACATGACCTAGAAATCCTGCTGCTGGACATTTACCCTGAGAAAATCATAATTGAAAAACAGAAATGTAATTCAATGATCATTGCAGCACTACTTGCAATACCTGGGACATAGAAGCCACTTAGATGTCCATTGACAGATGAATGGATAAAGAAGCTGTGGTAAATATATACAATGGAATATTGTGCCATAAAAAGAAAAACATTTGAATCAGTTCTAGAGCCTATTACAGAGTGAAGTAAGTCAGAAAGAGAAAAACAAATACTGCATATTAACACATATATATGAAATCTAGAAAGATGGTAGTGATAAACCTTTTGCAAGGCAGCAATGGAAATGCAGATAGAGAAAAGACATGTAGGTATGGGGTGAGGGGATGGAGAGGGTAGGATGAATGGAGTAGCATGGAAACATGCACATTACCATATGTAAAATAGATAGCCAGTGGAAATTTGCTATATGACTCAGGGAGCTCAAACCAGTGCTCTATGACAACCTAGAGGGATGGGATGGGGTGAGAGGTCTGACGGAGGTCCAAGAAGAAGGGGATATATGTATACCTATGATTGATTCATGTTGATGCACAGCAGAAACAAACACACTATTGCAAAGCAATTATATATCAATTAAAAAGAAATAAATTTTAAAAGTAATATGGCCTAAAGTAAAAATCATTTCATCTTAGTTTTTTGAAATATTTTAATAAAAATTCATCATTCACCATTTCAACATTTTACTTATATGTTCATATTTTGATATCTCAGCTTCTTCAACTCAAAATAATAGGCTTGAACTTCTAGACTGTTAGTATTCTATGATTGCTTATAGTCCAAAATCATAGGACTTTATTTATAAAGGTAGCTTCTAATTGTGCTTGTGAATAATGACAGTAGCTTCTAAGAATTTATTGTTTAACGTTTAATAGACCATGTGAATATTATTTAATATACCATGGTATTATATTTAATATACCATGTGAAGATATTATTGTTCAGATATTTTTAAACATCAAGTTCCTTTTCCAATGCTGAAAGTTTCTAAGTTAAAATTTATGAATGCTGAGATTGTTCAGTTATGGGAATTTTTGGTAAGGAATGAAACTTTCATATACCAATCCAAGCTTTTTAATAATATGTATTAATATATTTTAGAAGACCTAAGATTTAAGCTCATGGACATGCAAAAATGAGAAATTAAATGTATAAGCAATGAAAGTAGAAATGGATTGTATAAGCAATGAAAGTAGAAAAATCAAGTATAGGAGTGTCTGAACAAGAAAAATTTCTTTACTTTGATATTTGCTGACTACTTCCCACGCCCCCAACCGCAGAAAAATTTTGCTTAACAACAATGTTTTTGTTATTATTTTATTACAATATGAGTTTTGTACACCCGAGGCAACTGTCTATAGAAATAAATAAGAACTATGTGTCAATACTGTAGATCAAAATCTAAGAGGGCAAGAAGGAAGTGCTCATGAGCACTGAGATGACAGGACCACGGTCCAGTTATTAATGCTAGGGGCAAAACTAGACCCAAAGAAGAGGATAAAAGCAGTGGTTAGGCCAACACAAGTAAGACAGATCTAATTGGAAAGCCTACCATCAATATGGAAAGGACCTTCCTGTGGTCTTGCAAATAGAGTAGTCTTCATTTCTTCCCAACACAAAGGATTATGCATGCATCTCTTTCCCTTTCTCTTATTTTCATTCCTTCCTTCTCCTTCCTTATTCTTTAGGTTTAAGGATGAGGAATAGAAGATATCATCTCACTTCTTTAGTTTTCAATTTACTCTGCACTAACTTCTAATTTAAGCTTTCTTCTCTAATAGGCCAGATCTTAAAATAATGAACTGACTGTGGTAGAAATCTAAGACATTAGGAACTAAAACTTCAAGTCTCTCATGAGGCTGCTTGGAATTCCATTGCATGGTTGTGTCATTCACTCTTTACATCTGGAGTGTGTTTTTTGTTTTTGTTTTCAGTTTATAGAAGGTTTCTCTATCCTCTAACCTTAACTGATTTAGGTAGCATTTGGTGTTATGTTTCTATGTAGTTCTAATGTCATAGGGACTTTCTGTTCAAGAATGGACCATCATGTGATAATAGTCTATTAGCTTATTTTTTTTAAGTAGAATCTGATTGGTACTTCTTAGGTACCTCTATTCAATCACCTGAGACCTAACTGTGCCTTTAGATGATAGTCATGGGAAACAGAGGCAATAATGGGGCTTTTTGACCACTCAGCTAAAATTGTGGGTAAAAAGCAGTTTCTCTGAGAAATACTTAGTCAAGACAATAATTCCATTATCTGTCTATCTAAGAGTCATCTATTTCAAATTCCCATCTCCTTTTATATATTTGCCAGATGGTCATCTAGACTCTATTTAAACACTTCCTATGATATGAAGCTCATTATCTTTGAAGTAGCCTTCTGCACTTCAGAATATTACACATCATTCAAAACTTCCAGTTGAGATGAAATCTACCTACCTGTAAATCTGATCTCTATATCCTACTTATGCTGTCTGGACTGTAAAATATCATTATATTTCAAAATGACAGGATTTTGCATATTTTTATGCAAAAATCCTATGTTTTATGCAAAATCCTTATGTTTCCCCTAAGAATTTCCTCTCTAAATATTTTTAATTAATTACTTTTAATTGGAGAATAATTACAATATTGTGATGATCTTGCAATGTATCAACATGAATCAGTCATAGGTATACCATGCATCCCTCCCATCCTGAACCCCCCTCCAACCTCCCCCTCCACCATATCCCTCTGGGCTGTATCAAAGCACCATCATTCTGTGGGCAAAAGTAAAAATACAAGTGGATCCACATTTTATAATGTGCTGTGATTAGTCACTCAGTCATGTCCGACCCTTTTTGACCCCATAGACTGTAGACCGCCATGTTCCTCTGTTCATGGAGATTCTCCAAGCAAGAATACTGGAGTGGATTGCCATTTCCTACTCCAGGGGATGTTTACAACCCAGGAATCAAACCCAGAACTCCTGAATTGCAGGTGGATTCTTTACTGTCTGAGACACCAGAGAAACCCGAGTATACTGGAGTGGGCATCCTATCCCTTCTCCAGGGGATCATCCTGACCCAGAAGTTGAACCAGGGTCTCTTGCATGTGGATTATTTACCAGCTAAGCTGCCAGGGAAGCCTACATTTTATACTAAGGATGTTGAAAAAAATGTGTAATTTAATTTACTCTTAAATTAGAGAGCTATAGTATGATACACAGAGCTTTGACATATTGATGCCAGAGGCTCTAAGAGCAAATCCTGATATAATCATGTAAAGACAAGCCATTTAGATAACTTAATCCATTGTAGTGAGTTAAGGAAGTAGACAAGCATGGTTAAATGACTTGTTCAATATCTACTGAATTGTAAAAAAAATGGTAAAGGCAGATAGCACAATGTCTAAGATAATGTCCAGTCTCCTTAACCTCTCCTATAAAGACCTTCATAACTGAGACTACTCTGTTCCTTACTTTTCTCTCAAATCCCATCTTTGCCTTCTCCTTTCCCTACCTATTCTCTACAGCCCAATCACAGTACATTTCTCTAAGATCTTGTCATGGACCATACCCTACCTTGTTGCTGAGTCATCACACAACTCAGCCTTTTTCTGGATTATTTCTCCCTCAAATCTTCATTTGAATAACTTGCATTTATACTTCTGTTTCCCCATATCTCCACCCTCAGGAAGTCTTCTCTGAGTGTCTGAAACCAAGTTCAGTGTCTCTGCTATGCCCTTTCTTAACATTCCATGGTTTCTTTGTTGAAGTACAAATCCATCTCTTGCTTATTTCCTTGTCTATTGTCTTCATAAACTTCAAACTTAGTGAGAGCTGATATCCATTTATTCTGTATACCAAGGACCTAGTTATAGTGATCAACATATAACAGGCATTCAAATGTATCTGTTAAATAAAAAAATGCGTAAGTAAATTAAAACATATGAAGAGCTAGAAGACATGCATCCTTCTTGAAATACTTTAATTTGTCTTGTGTATGTGTGTGCATGTTGGATAGGACTTTCACTCCTAAGCAAAGTTATATGTATTGTAAGTCCATGTAATAAGATAAATTTGAGAGCACTATATAATAAGTGGTATATTATGTGAATGAGTGGTTTATCAGGTGGGAAGTGTACAATTGTGAAAAGAAAAAAAATTATAGCTCATTTGTTCAAGATTCCTTAATATTTAGACTTACATCTGTTTGTGAAATTTGAGCATCTTCACAGTCACTTTTTCAGTAAAATTTCCAGAGCAGGGAACAGATGACTCAGGGTCCTACATTTATTATGACTACCTCTATGCTAGCCCTGAGGTATTTGTCTTCTCCAGCTGTAATACAAACAAATTAAGCAGTGCTCTCCTTATGAGTCTCCTTGCCTCACTTCCCACTGTCAAAGCCTAGTCATACAAGAAGTACTTGCCTTTATCCACTGAACAAAGGAAGTATGAAAAAGTCCCTGAGTTACTTTAATTTCTAATTTCTGGGCATTCTACTCAACACAGAAAGGAAACATTCAAGTGTTTTCCTCCAGACACCTCTCTCAAAGGAAAAATTAAAAAAAAAAAACTTTTAATTTTTCCCAACATTATACATAACTCAATGGTAGAAGTCCTGCAATGAATAAATTTCCTGCAAGCATCTGGGTCTCTACTTGAAGATAGCCATTATTCAAAGTGTTTTGATGTATCAGGAAGAAGAACAGATGACCAAAGTTGTATGATTAAGTTGATTTTCTTGGAATTTAAAATTGCATCACTTTTTTTCCAAAATAAAAATGTAGGAAAAGATATTTGAAATCAAATACCTCAAGCAAACAGTACTGCCAAGCTAACTTTGGGAAAGTAAAATGTACATCTCTAGAAAAGAGTGTGCCTAAGGGTCCTAGATTTTGCTGTTCAGTCATTAAATTATGTTTGACTCTTTGCATCTCCAAGAACTGCAGCACTTACCTGTCCTTCAATAGCCCCCTGAGTTTCCTCAAACTCATATACACTGAGTCAGTGATGTCATCTAACCACCTCATCCTCTATTGCCTCTTGCTCCACTTGTCCTCAATCATTCCCTGAATAAGGGTCTTTTACAATGAGCTGGCCTTTCTCACACGTGGCTAAAGTATTGGAGCTTCAGCTTCAGCATCAGCTTCAGTCCTTAAAATGAATATTCAGGGTTGGTTTCTTTAGGATTGACTGGTGTAATCTCCTTGCTGTCCAAGGGACTGTCAAGAATCTTCCCCAGCACTATAGTTTCAAAGCATCAATTCTTTGGTGTTTATGGTCCAATTCTCACATCCATACACAACTACTGATAAAATATAGCTTTGACTATACAGACCTTTTTCAGCAAAGTGATGACTCTGCTTTTTAATATGCATCTAGGTTGGCATAGCTTTTCTTCCAAGGAGCAAGCATCTTTTAATTTCATGGCTGCAGACACCATCTGCAATGATTTTGGAGCCCAATAAAACAAAATCTATCACTATTTCCAATTTTTCCCCACATATTTGCCATGAAATGATGGGACCAGATGCCATGATCTTCATTTTATAAATGTTCAGATTTAAGCCAGCATTTTCACTCTCCTCTTTCACCTTCATTAAGAGGCTCTATTTCAAATCCTAGAAGATGATGCTATAAAAGTGCTGCACTCAATATCCCAACAAGTTTGGAAACTCAGCAGTAGCCACAGGGCTGGGAAAGGTCAGTTTTCATTCCAATCCCAAAGAAAGAAAATGCCAAAGACTGTTCAAGCTACTGCACAATTGCATTCATTTCACATGGTAGCAGTAGTAAAGCAATGGTGAAAATTCTCCAATTGAGGCATCAACAGTACATGAACTGTAAACTTCCAGATGTTCAAGCTGGATTTAGAAAAGGCAGAGGAACCAGACATCAGATTGCCAACATCTGTTGGATCATCAAAAACTCAAAAGAGTTCTAGAAAAACATCTACTTCTGCTTTTATTATGCCAAAGCCTTTGACTGTGTGAATCACAACAAACTGGAAAATTCTGAAAGAGATAGGAATACCAGACCACTTGACCTGCCTCCTGAGAAATCTGTATGCAGGTCAAGAAGCAACAGTTAGAATTGGACATGGAACAACAGACTGGTTTCAAATCGGGAAATGAGTACATCAAGGCTGTATACTGTCACCCTCCTTCTTTAACTTATATGCAGAATACATCATGCGAAATGCCAGGTTGGATGAAGCACAAGCTGGATTCAAGATTGCTCAGAGAAATATCCATAACCTCAGATACCCAGATGACACCACCCTTATGGCAGAAACTGAAGAGGAACTAAATAGCCTCTTGATGAAAGTGAAAGATGAGAGTGAAAAAGTTTTCTTAAAACTCAGCATTCAGAAAACTAAGATTATGGCAACCGGTCCCTTCACTTCATGGCAAATAGATAGGGAAGAATGGAAATAATGAGGCTTTATTTTGGGGGGCTCCAAAATCACTGCAGATGGTGACTACAGCCATGAAATTAAAAGACGCTTGCTCCTTGCAAGAAAAGATATGACCAACGTAGACAGCATATTAAAGAGCAGAGCCATTACTTTGCCAACAAAGGAACATCTAGTCAAAGCTATGGTGTTTCCAGTAGTCATGCATGGATATGAGAGTTGGATTATAAAGAAAGCTGAGTGCCGAATAATTGATGCTTTTGAACTAAGGCATCGGAGAAGAATCTTGAGAAACCCCTGGACAGTAAGATCAAACCAGTCAATCCTGAAGGAAATCAGTCTTGAACATTCATTGGAAGGACTGATGCTGAAGCTGAAACTCCAATACTTTGGCCATCTGATGTGAAGAACTGACTCATTAGAAAAGACCCTGATGCTGGGAAAGATTGAAGGCAGGAGGAGAAGCGGACAACAGAGGATGAGATGGTTGGATGGCATTACTGACGCAATGGACATGAGTTTGAGAAGCTCTAAGAGTTGGTGATGGACAGGCAAGCCTGGAGTGCTGCAGTCCATGGGGTTGCAAAGTGTCTGACAGGACTGAGTGACTGAAGTGAAGAGGTTCTTTTGTTCCTCTTCCCTTTTGGCCATTAAAGTGGTACCATGTGCATATCTTAGGTTGTTGGTATTTTTCCAGATATCTTGATTCCAGTTTGTGAGTCATCCAGCCTGGCATTTTTCAGGGTGTACTCTGCGTATAAGTTAAATAAGCAGGGTACCAATATATAACCGTGATGTACTCCTTTCCCAATTTTGAACCAGTCCATTGCTTCATGTTTGGTGCTAACTATTGCTTCTTGATCTGAATATAGGTTTCTCAGGAGAGATAAAAAGGTCTTGTATCCCCATCTCTTCAAGAATTTTCCACAGTTAGTTGTGATTCACAAAATGAAAGACGTTAGTATAGTCAATGAAGCAGATATAGTGTTTTGTTGGTTGATCGGTGTTTTTTCTTTTTTTTAATTCCCTTGCTTTTTCTATGATCCAGCAGATGTTGGCAATTTGATCTCTGGTTCCTCTGTCTTTTCTAAATCCAGCATGTTCCTCTGTAAGTTTTGGGTTCACTGTTCACATACTGTGAAAGCCTAGCTTGAATGATTCTGTGCATAATCTTGCTAGCATGTGAAAGGAGCACAATTGCTGAGTAATTTGAATACTCTTTGGCATTGCCGTTTTTTGAGATTGGAATGAAAACTGATTTTTGCAGTCCTGTGGCCACTGCTGAGTTTTCCAAATTTGCTAGCACATGGAGTGCCACACTTTAACAATGTCATCTTTTAGAATTTTCAATAGCTCAGCTGGAATTCCATCACCAACACTAGCTTTGTTTAGAGTAATGCTTCCTAAGGCCCACTTGACTTTGCACTCCAGAATGTCTTGTTCTGCGTGAGAGACCACACTATCTTGATTATCCTGGTCATTAAGTCCCTTCCTGTATAGTTCTTTTGTATATTCTTGCCACCTCTTCTTAATCCCTTCTGCTTCTGTTAGGTCCTTGCTGTTTCTGTCCTTTATTGTGCTTACCTTTGAATTAAATATTCCTTGTGTATATCTAATTTTCTTGAAGAGATCTCTAGTCTTTCCCATTCTTTTGTTTACATTTATTTCTTTGCATCCACCTTGATAACTGACCCTTCAATTACTGGAATTATTATTCCTAGCCCTCAAATTCTAGAGTTCAATATTTTCCTCTTTTTAAACACTTTCTCAGAGCCTCCAAAACAGCCAATGGAGTAGGCAGAGCAAGATTTCCTTCTCTGGCATGCCGCAACTGTGAGGTGACCTTAGCAGTGCATGGACCACTGATTTTCTGAGAGGAGTACCCGTGGGGTCAGACTGCATCTGATACTCCAACATGACCAAACATGTCTGCTTTCTCTGTTACCATCATCCTTGCATTCTTACCTCTAGATAATCTTTCATTTTGTCCCTATTCAAAAATTGTTTTCCTACATCACCTGCTCATCCAGGTTTGCCCACATGGTGATTCTCACCTCTTAGCAAATAGTCTCTGGGGCCTTCAATTCTCTCCATTACTATTCCCTAAAGGACCACTGCCACTTGGTTTTGCTTATCAAACATTCACCTCTTTTCCCCTCTGATAAGGAAACACATTGCCTTTCTCGCATATTGCTCTTTTACAAGCTTAACCTTTATTGAGTCTTTCTGTCAATGTTACCGGGAGAAGGAAATGGCAACCCACTCTAGTATTCTTGCCTGGAGAATCCTGTGGACAGAGGAGCCTGGAGGGCTGCTTTCCATAGGGTCACATAGAGTTGGACACAACTGAAGGGTCTTAGCATACATGCATGTATTGGAGAAGGAAATGGCAACCCACTCCAGTATTCTTGCCTGGAGAATCCTGTGGACAGAGGAGCCTGGAGGGCTTCTGTCCATAGGGTCACATAGAGTTGGACACAACTGAAGGGTCTTAGCATGCATGCATGTATTGGAGAAGGAAATGGCAACCCACTCCTATATTCTTGCCTGGAGAATCCCAGGGACAGAGGAGCCTGGTGGGCTGCCATCTATGGGGTCGCACAGAGTCAGACACGACTGAAGCGACTTAGCAGCAGCAGTCAGTATTACCACTTTTTTTTTCTTTCCCGGAATATTTGGGTGACTAGTGTCTGAATTAGAGAGTGTTCAAAAAGAGCTTCTAAGTTCGTTTTGGAAAATTATGAAAGAGATGGGAAAACCAGACCCACTTTATATGCCTCCTGAGAAACTTGTATGCAGATCAAGAAGCCACAGTTAGAGCTGGACATGGAACAACAGACCAGTTCAAAATTGGGAAAGGAGTACATCAAGGCTGTATATTGTCATCCTGCTTATTTAATTTATATGCAAAGTACATCATGTGAAATGCCAAGTTTGATGAAACATAAGTTGAAATCAAGATTACCAGGAGAAATACCAATAACCTCAGATATGCAGATGACACCACCCTATGGCAGAAAGCTAAGAAGAACTAAAGAGCCTCTTGATGAAAGTGAAAGAGGAGAGTGAAAAACCTGGTTTAAAATTCAACATTCAGAAAACTAAGATCATGGCATCCAGTCTCATCACTTCATGGCAAATAGGTAGGGAAACAATGGAAACAGTGAGACTTTATTTTCTTTGGCTCCAAATTCACTGTGAATGGTAACTGCAGCCACGAAACTAAAAGAGGCTTGCTCCTTGGAAGAAAAGCTACAACCAATCTAGACAAAATATTAGAAAGCAGAGACATTACTTTACCAACAAAGGTCCATCTAGTCAAAGCTAGAGTTTTTCCAGGAGTCATGTATGGATGTGAGAGTTGGACCATACAGAAGGTTGAGCATCAAATAACTGATGCTTTTGAACTGTGGTGTTGGAGAAGACTCTTGAGAGTCTCTTGGACTGCAAGGAGATTCAACCAGTTAACCCCAAAGGAAATCAGCCCTAAATATTCATTGGAAGGACTGATGCTGAAGCTGAAGCTCCCATACTTTGGACACCTGATGTGAAGAACCGACTCATTAGAAATGACCCTGATGCTGGGAAAGATTGAAGGCATGAGGAAAAGGGAACAACAGAGGATGAGATGGTTGGATGGCATTACCAACAAGCTGTGGGAGATGGTGAAAGACCGGGAAGCCTGCCATGCTGCAGTCAATGGGGTTGTAAAGAGTCAGACACACCCAAGTGACTGAACAAGTTCATTGAGAAGCAAAGCCCCTCCTCTGTGCAAGATCTCACTATTTCCCAAGTTGCTTCATATCCTGTTTGAGCAAAGCTACAGTTATTCATTCTTGAGGCTTTGGGGTATCATTGAAAACCATATATACAAAATTTTCATATGAAAATTTTTAAACATATACTTACACATAAAATACCTTGAACTTTTCTCTTCTAAATGCCACAAATTTCAAATATATCCTGTTCTTGTAATCAGGAAAATCATCTAAAATGTTGCTAAGGAAGCAACTTAAAAGTAGAATGAAGCAGAGATCTATTCTTTCCCAAATTCCCTTTATTATTTGTTCATCTTAACTCTTTTCATTCCAAGCTTTCTGAGGACAATCTTTGGTAAGAGACCTTTTGCAGTTAACATTGATCTTACTATGTCCCACCTCCCTTTGCTATTCATCTGTTGAATAATCACCTGCATCACACATTTGTGTTGTTCAGTTGCTCAGTCATGTCCAGCTCTTTGTGACCCCATGGACTGTAGCACTCCAGGCTTCCCTGCCCTTCACTATTTCCCTGAGTTTGCTCAAACTTATGTGCATTGGATCAGTGATGCCACCCAAACTTCTTAAACTCTGCCCCCCTCTTCTATTCCTGCCTTCAACTGTTACCAGCATCAGGATCTTTTCCAATGAGTTGGTCATTTGCATCAAGTGGCCAAACTGTTGGAGCTTCAGCTTCACTATCAGTCCTTCCAATGAATATTCAGGACTGATGACCTTTCAGATTGACTGGTTTGATCTCCTTGCTGTCTAAGGGACTCTCAAGAGTGTTCTCCAAAACCACAGTTTGAAACCATCAATTCTTTGGTGCTCAAATTTCTTTATGGTCCAATTCGCACATCCATACATGACTACTGAAAAAAAAACATACCTTTGAATATATGGACCTTTGTCAGTAAATTAATGTCTCTGCCTTTTAATATGCTGTCTAGGTTTGTCATAGCTTTTCTTCCAAGGAGCAAGTGTCTTTTAATTTTATGACTGTAGCCACCATCCAAAGTGATATTGGAGCCCAAGAAAGTGAAGTCTCTCACTGTTTACATTGTTTCTCCATTTATTTGCCATGAAGTGATGGGACCAGATGCCATGATCACACATTTGTGAGACATTTCCGTTTCTGTGGGAACCAAATAGTTGATTCAAATACAATCTTTTGAGAGGTCATCATCTCCTTGGATCACTAGCCTCTGAATTTCCTTTCTTTGCTAAATCTCAAGGACTAAATACTGAAATCGTTGGTGGATTATGGCTAATGGCAAGAAAAGAATAGTAAATCAGAAAAAAAGAAAGGTAATAATCTGAAACCACCTTAAGCATAATGCATTTCTGCTAGCACGTATATATTATAAACTGTTTTTGTTGAGAATATACTACTTTGTATTTTAGCAAGAACTCAGATGGTAAAGTCTCTGCCTACAATGCAGGAGACCTGGGTTCAATCCCTGGGTTGAGAAAATCTCCTGGAGAAGGAAAAGGCAACCCACTCCAGTATTCTTGCCTGGAAAATCCTATGGATGGAGGAGCCTGGTATGCTACAGTCCATGGGGTGACATTGGACTGAGCGACTTCACTTTCACTTTCACGAAAAATTAAGCCCACATGGCCATGAAGGGGAAATCTAATGGAAAACAAAGATTCAGCATTCATGTTTTAGGAGTTGGGCTGAATATTGAGGCAAAAGAGGGATTCTTGTCTGGGAACTGGAAGAGGTTATATCTAACTTATTCTGCTGTGCATATGCACTGTCACGTCTGACTCTTTGTGACCCCATAGACTCTAGCCTGCCAGACTCCTCTGTCAGTGGAATCTTCCGGGTAAGAATACTGGATGGGTTAAACCAGTCAATTAGCGTATCTGAGTTTTTGCTTTAACCCAGGTGGAGACATTTCCATTTCTGTGGAAGCCAAATAGTTGACTCAAATGTTGTGGTTTGAAAGGCCACCACCTCATTACCTGAGGATGCATCCCCCTCAGTATGTGACATTTCAAAGTGAGTTTTTTTATGCTAGTTCCCAACTTTTTATCATGTATATCACTGCTATCTTGTTACAATTTTAATTCTTCAGCATAAGTGTAGCTTAATTTTATTTGATGTTGGCTTTTTGGTGTGTCCAAATTCCCTCAAACTATACCAAAATGATCAGTACTTCTTAATTTGGGGAATATTGAACTTGCTCTGTAGAGGAAATATGAACTAGGACTACCAATATTGTAAGAGTCAATCTCGAATCCACCATTCTCATATAATATTTATTTGTGTTTATAATGTTAAAATATTATTATAAGGGACACTCATTCATGAAATAAAAGGAATGTGACTACCATGTTAATGTGACCTTAGACATCTGATTGAGTCAAGATCAAGGTGATGTGGTGGGAAAAATCCATTCCCAAGAATTCAGTGTTCAGAGTTGATCCTACCTTCTCTCCAGAGTGACACAGTATCCCATGCCAATTCATTTAACCATTCTGAACCTCAGTTCCTTTTTATGAATAATAAGAAGCCTCATATATGTACTGGTGAGGTTTCTTCTACCTCTGAAATTATGTAATTATATAGGCTTATTTTTTTTTTTAATTTAAGAGATTTCACATTAATTTTCTCATATGACAAATGAGCTCATAATCTTCAAAAATTTGGTGAGGATGGCCTTTTAATATCAATTTTCATAAATAATTTAATTGAAGTTCAATCAACACTGTTGACTTTCTCAGGTCACATAACTAGCTTAACATATTGATCACATTTAAGATGGAAATGTCTGTATTTTCTAGGAATAAGTACACAAAATGCTGGTCTTGACAACAAGGTACCCTTGGCAAGTAATTTAGCTTTTCCAATTATTGCTTCATTTTTTGTTTATTTTTCATCTGAAAAATCATGATGATAATATCACTCTGACTATTTTACCATGTTAATGTTAGGTTCAAATGAGTTGATGAATGGGAAAGAATTTTGAAAGCTGTAAAACATTATTCAAATATATTAACCAGACTACATACTGATGTTGAAAACACTAACTTCATTTTTAACTGAGCTGTTTTATTTGACTCTGTACATTCATCATCATAACTGTATAATTGCACATTCTTGCTTTTTTCTGCTGTATAGAAAAAGCAGGCAATATGTAAATGTTATATATTTTTAGTAAATGTCACAAAGTTTTTTGGTAAAGTCAAAATTCTAATTTATTACTTCATTCAGCGTGTATTTATTGAGCACCCATTATCTGCCAGGAACTGTTTGGGGGTATTAAGAATACAGAAGCTAAAACACAGGCAAGTTCTTGATATTACAAAATGTACAGTTAGTGAGGGAAGAAAATGTAGATATATCCTTGCCAGTGAAGGCCAGAGAGATGTGGTTAAATTACAGCTTTACACAATAACTTTGGAAAGTCCTTGTGTGGGGTGTGTGGGGTAAGGCAAGGGGGAACAAAGTGATTTTTGTTATGGATTTGTATGATGATAATATAGTTTAATAAAAGGCTGAAATTTTACTGCAGGAATTGATACAAAATAATGACTCTGCAATTTTTTTGATGATTTGAATGTGGAAGTACAGAAATTATATTGCATGGCAGAACTGGGATCCATGGAAACTGAATATATGAGTCAAATATAATGATGCAAAATTTAACAGGTCTAATATTAAACCTAAAAGTTTCAGCCAGTAACCAGCTATAAGAATCTAGGTATAGTTAAATATATGGTAGAATAATATGAAATATTGATGAAAAATAAAAATATTTATTAAGAATGATTAAAACTCTAAATTGGAGACAACAAAGCAACATCTCCAAAATCATAAATTAGTAAAAGTTGAGATTACTATCAGTATAACATTAAATAAAGGATAATAATAATCCCATTTTATTCTTTACTTCTCAGACTTCAATTTGCATACTTCACGTAATTCTTAGCCCTAAATTTTAAGAGGAATAAGGTGGAACTTGCTTAAATGGTGGATGCTATAAGGAACTCATGACAGAATATTCAAGTAAAGGAATTGATGAAGTATAGCTTGGAAAAAGGAATGCTGACTGTATTATGTTGTGAATATTAGTTTCCTTCAAATAACTGATAATGGTTCTCTTATTCTGTTTGATCACCAGAAGCCTGATGGACCTTTAAAAAAAAATTGATTTAGCTCCACACAAGGAACTCTGTCAAAGATACTCTTATTAGATGGATTTCATTTGAAGGCAGGATTTTTCTTTCCCTAGTGGTCACTGAGTATATGGTGAATGGGGTTTGAACATTGAAAAGTACTGAAAAAAGCACTGAAAATGTGGCTTCAAAAAATCACTAAAGTCTAAACCAATCTTTGCTATTTGTCATTTCTTCATCAAATATAGGTTAATTTTCATCTTCAAAACAAAACTTTTCAGGAAGAAAGTGAAACCTCAGAAATCTCCAACATGATGTGAAAATGTTTTATCAAAAATTTATGTGTATGATTTCCCAAGAGGAAATGATTTTCATTTCTATCATCAACCTTTAATGTTTTATACTAAAATCAAAGATATGTATGCATCATAATAGCTCAGCAATGCTGATATTGATGTCTTTTTTAAACAAAATATTCCTAAAGTCAATTTGGTTTGTTCCTGATGAAATATACCAGTGTGAAAGATCATCACTGTAGTATCGTTTTGTGGATGGTACACATTTCACTTGTAACCCCTGCTTCAATCACCTAGTGACACTGTTTTTTTCATTTCTGTTCCAGCAAGCCTGGCTTTCTGTAGGGCAATGGTTGGGTAGTACAACAGCTGATCTCAGCTCTCAGAGGGTTCATGCTGAGCAGCTGGTTGGCTTTTGCTTTAAACTTGTTTGCATAGAGCTGCTGTGTACAGCTGTTTACCCCATCAAGCTTATCTCCTAAACACAGCACAATATAATTTATTTTTATAGGGAATTCTTTATAATAGGGGATCACAAATGGTTTCTCAGGGAGAGTCAATCATAGAATAAAGAGGAACAGAAGGATTGAAGGAGAGTTGTAAAGTAAGAAAGTGACACATGAGAGAATTCCAGCAGGCCAGAGGAAAGACTGCAGGGAAAAAATAGGAAAATTGGTGGATGGTGGTGGAAGCAAGTGAGTCAAGGTGGCAGGGACCCAGGCATCAGAGGAGGGAAGGCAATGAGTAGCACCTGTGAAAAAGTCTTAGCTCTGTATTTTTACTGGAAACATTATGGCTTCATTGACAAGCATTACATGTAGAATAAACACCAAGTTTCTAGATAATTGACAATGTTTCAATTAAGAAATGTATTTTATCATGTAAGTTTAAAGAACATTGACCTAAGGATCATCTGGATTATTTGTTAAAAATACAGATTCTGGTTCTCATTCCAAACTGCTACAGTGAAATTTCTCAAATGAAGGCCCAGAAAATTGTGTGTTAAACAATTATTCTGTGAGCAGTCCAATTTCAGAAATAGTAATTGAAGAATACATTTGGTTGCAAGCAGCAGAATAGCTAATTGACAATATCTCAATCCCTAAAGCAATTATTTTTCTTATCCAAGGAATCTAGAAGTCATTGGCCACTTACATTGATCCTGTAGTATAGAAGTGGCATCAGGGACCCAGGTACAAGCAACCTTTCCACACCACCCACCCATCCTACACTAAGGTTTTTGCCTCATATAATTTTACTCACATGTTATCATAATATGGCTACCTCAATCCAGACATGGAGTACTCATTAAAGACAGGGAGAAAAAGAATAAAGCATGCAATCTGCTCCCTTTTCTCAGGAAGGCTAATCCCAAGACCCTTGCCAGTAGCATTGCACTTAGGTCCTTTGGTCAACACAGTGATATGGAACCAGTACTAAATTAAGTGGAAGACAGGAACACAAATATTGAACTCTCTCTTGTTCAGTGAGCAAAGGGGAAGGAAATTGGGAGCAATGTTGAGTCAGTCAACCTACAATGTCCACTACATTGATTTATGAATGAAGAACCCCAGGCTTACTAGATGATATGGTTTGTTTTCAGCACAGAAAGGATGAAAATTTTACTCCATCTGCTCCTACTTCAGTAAACTGACCTCTGAGCTATCTTGATTCTATATTTGTTCTATAAAGGTTTTCAATAGTACCCTCTAAGATCTGAGTTTTCCTGATTCTTATTAAATATTTTGGTTCCAAGTCACAAGTTTGTGAATACACTGTAGCTATTGACAGCAGAGACTCCTGAATTAATACCTAATTAATTAAATCACAAGCTTAGGATTAAGAATTGGATGTTTTTAACTCATGACTATGAGCTTTTATAATCTTTGGATGAGCTAGCACTATGAGAATTTTTTGGACAGAGAAGACAGAACTAAACAACCTCTATTTTGCTCCCATTATTGGCAACAGAAAGAATTATCTTAACACTTAAAAGATTAGGATAGACTGGATTAAGAGGAAATTGAAACCTCAGAACAAAGGTACAAGACCAGGTGAATTACATCATAGGGAAACAAAAGAATCTGTGAGCAATCAACATTAGTAATTGAGGAGGACATCACAGAGAATTAATAAGGATGGTAAAAGAAATGGGAAAATATTCCATTAAATAAAAATTTTCCATAGTTGAGTATCTTTCATTCTGCTCATTGATAGTTTTGAAATACCTGTATGTCCATGGGAAATTATTAAAGCATGGTGTAAAAAGACTTTGGGGAAGAAAAAAGTAATGATTATAAGAAACTTCGAGTTCTCTATGAAGGCATTACATTCTTTAGGAAGGCCTTTGTTATAGGATTTATAACATGATTGGAGAAGACTTAGCTAAAGGTAAATCATGGAAGTACATATCAGAGCAAAACAGATTCATAGCTGTTACATTTTCTTTTTTAAAATGAATTAAATGTTCATATTCCAAGGAATTTCAATTTTTTTAAAAAAGTGTCACCTGTTTTCCATCTGTACATAAAATGACAAAACGCATCTTTAACTCATAAGTTTAATAATGTGCAATGTCATTGTTCTAAATGCTGTGTTATGGTCAGTCTCTCAGTCATGTCTGACTCTTTGCAACCTCATGATTGTAACCCGCCAGGCTCCTCTGACCGTGGGGATTCTCCAGGCAAGAATACTGGAGTGGGTTGCCATGCACTCCTCCAAGGAATTATCCCAACCCAAGAATCAAACCCAGGTCTCTCATTGCAGGTGGATTCTTTACCATGCGAGCCACCAGGGAAGCCCATAGTTTAGTTTATATACAAATTTAAAAGCAAGGCTAATAGAAGGTTTTTTTTTTTCTTTTTTCCCTAATATATCTCACAGGTGAACTCCAGATTTTAGAATAATTGTAAAGCTTGAGCAGTGAGTGGAGCAATTGTGCCATAAAATAGGCCACTGTTGTGTCTTTTTAGGATATTTTAAATTAAATCACTTCTCATTTACTTTTCCTTAAAATGTGTTATCCTTGTTCAAAGGGCAAATGGTATTTGAAAGAATTCATTGCATTGTTTTTGAGAATGTTTTCTTAATAGTATGTGTTTAGATAGATCACTTAGGAGAAGGCAATGGCAACCCACTCCAGTACTCTTGCCTGGAAAATCCCATGGACAGAGGAACCTGGTAGGCTGCAGTCCATGGGGTCGCTAAGAGTAGGACTTGACTGAGCCATTTCACTTTCACTTTTTACTTTCATGCAACCCACTCCGGTGTTCTTGCCTGGAGAATCCCAAGGACGAGGGAGCCTGGTGGGCTGCCATCTTTGGGGTCACACAGAATCGGACACGACTGAAGCAACTTAGCAGCAGCAATAGATAGACTGTTTGTTTTGCTTGTTTCAGTTGCTAAGTAGTGTCCAACTCTTCTGTGACCCCATGGACTGTAGCCCAACAGGCTCTATTTAAGGGATTTTCCAGGCAAAAATACTGGAGTTTTTTCCAGAATACTTCTCCAGCGTAATTTCCCAACCCAGGGATTAAACCCATGACTCCTGCGCTGGCACAGGGGTTCTTTACCACTGAGCCACCAAGGAAGGACTTTAGATCGATTATAGGGAATTAAATCAAATATTCATGGTGACAGGAGTTTGTCTTTTAAAAATATAAAAAAAGTCTGAAATCTACATGTATCATTTCACAGTTAGGAAAAAGTCTAATTTTAAATTATTTGATTTTTATTTTGATATAAATGTACTGCATATATATGTTTTCTCTCTATTCTGAGTATACATAAATTGTATGGGTAAACACACAGAAAAGCTAGTGAGTTTGAAAGAGATATATGGGTAACATTCAGTTTCTTTGCTCAATTTCAGCTGGCTTATCTTTAAAACAATCAAGTAACTATTAATTATTTAGGTGAATAACATTAATGGGGCTTCCCTGGTAGCTCAGTCGCCTGCAATTCAGGAGACCCTGGTTCAATTCCTAGGTCAGGAAGATCCGCTGAAGAAGCGATAGGCTACCCACTCCAGTATTCTTGGGCTTCTCTTATGCCTCAGCTGGTAAAGAGTCCACCTGCAATGTGGAAGACCTGGATTTGATTTTTGGGTTGGAAAGATCCCTTGGAGAAGGGAATGGCTATTCATATTTTAATTGCTTTGTTCTTTTTCTATTTTTAACTTTGTTTCACAGGAAGCAGTGATTTTAATATCCTTTATAAAAATTAAATCATCTTTATGCATATTAAAAAGCAGAGACATCAGTTTGCCAACAAAGATCCATCTAGTCAAATCTATGATCTTTCCAGTAGTCATGTACAGATGTAAAAGTTGGACCATAAAGATTGCTGAGCACCAAAGAATTGATCTTTCAAACTGAGTTGCTAGAGAAGACCCTTGAGAGTCCATTGGACAGCAAGAAGATCAGTCAATTCTAAAGGAAATCAACCCTGAATATTCATTGGAAGAACTGATGCTGAAGCTGAAGCTCCAATACTTTGACCACCTGATGTGAAGAGCCAACTCATTGGAAAAGAGCCTGGTTCTGGGAAAGATAGAAGGCAATGGAAAATGGGGTGGCAGAGGATGAGATGGTTACATAGCATCACTGACTCAATGGACATTGATTTGAGCAAATTTAGGGAGACAGTGAAGAACAGGGAAGCCTGGTATGCTACAGTCCGTAGGGTTGCAAAGAGTTGGACATGACTGAGAGACTGAACAACAACAATCGTGGGTATGGATACAGACGTATAGCAAAGAACCAATAAAAATTTAAAATAAGGACCACCATCATAAATGTAAACCACCAATGTTATGACACAATCACTTCTTGTTACATAGTTTTTTTCTTTTTTAATTGGGTTTGCCAAAACATTCAATATATATTGTTCAATAAAATTCTTAATAAAAATGAAACATATGCCTCTTATTCTTACTTGAAACCAACAAATTTTTGGTCAATCCAATATCTTTTTTTAACATTGTACATAGGTTTTTTGTTATTTTGTTTGTTTGTTTGTTTGTTTTAGTATGCCCAATATTTAAAGGTTACTTTCCATGAACAATTATTATAGAACATTGGCTGTATTCCCATATATATACATACATATGTATATATGTGTTTGGGCTATATATCCTTGAGTCTATCTTATACTCAGTAGTTTGTGCCTCCCACCACTCCACACCTATATTGTCCCTCCCCTTCCTCCCCACTGATATCCACTAGTTTTTTGCCTACTCAGGATACATTGTAAAGATAGGGCCAATGGGATTTATTAGTAGATTGCACATAGTATTTAAGAGAAGGTCAACACTGATCTCTTTTGCTATAAAAAGTTGAAGAATGGAAATGACATCTTTGTATATTTCCATTTTGATGTTTATTAGGTATCTCAAACTTAACATACCTCAAAATCTAACTCCTGATCGCTCCCTATCCCACCCAGAAACCTCCTTTTCCCACCTTTCTTCATCTCAGTTTTAGTATTTTTGACTGTATTGCATGAAAACTTGCTATGGATTAGATTGATTCTGACTAACTGTGTTAACTTTAACTAAAGCAGGATTCCCTTAATAAGACATATATGTGTGGTAATTAAAAAGACAAAACAAAACACTTGGAGTATACAGAAAAACTCAGAAAAGGAAACATAACAGCATGAATTCACATTCCAAAGTCTGATTTCGCTTGTGTTTTTTTAAATATTTTCTTCTACTCTTCTGCAGTGAATGCAAGACTAGTGAGCTTGTCCCATCAATACTCTTTCATCATTTGCTTATGTTTTCTCTATTTATTCTTATTTTTACAATAATTTTAATAAGGAAAAGCCTTTTGGGAACCCAGAGAGTTAGATGTTGAGTAAGAACATCTGTGCTCCAGTCCTATTTTTGTTTGTTGATGGGGCGGGGGCAGGGGTGATCTTGCTAGTATTTATATAAAAAACAGTGGGGCCCAATGTCCATGGGGCTGCAAAAAGTTAGACACAGCTGAGCGACTGAACAACCAATGTTGTAAATATTACCCTAAATAGAAAATATAGATTATGATCTATACGGATGAGAACAGAAGATAGGATATACAAAATCAGTGGCAAAGCAAGAATTTGGCTTCTTCACCATCGTCAGAAAGGCTTTCCTTGTAAGGAATCCAGAACAAGGGACAAACTGCACCAAGGCAGCCTGTGCCTGCTCCTTCCTATGCCACTGCATCACTTTCCTTAAGTCCTACATCCGTGTGTAAATAGATCCATCCTTAAAGCATGGATTGTCTCTTTTCTCAGCTCTGTGACCCCTTTACAATGCTGCAAAGTACCATGAACATAGTTTCACAAATGTACATGTATGTTTCTCTTGTACTACTGATAGACTTTCAGGTAATTTTCAGGTTTCCTTGTCACAAATAATTCTGCGTGAAACCTTTTTGTACATATATTTATGAATCTGCAGAGTAAATTCCTAGAGTAGAGTTGCTTATGTGTTTGCAATTCATTTTAAATTTTAAAATAAGGTGTACTCATTTTAAATTTTTATATAGACACAATATTTGATTTGTATACATCTTGAAATAACACAAGTTGCAAAATCCTTAAAAGAAGACTACTTTCTGATAATGAATAATTAAGTGGTAACTAGTTAACAAATTCACATTTAATGAAAATTATGAATGAACTGGTCTTTCACATTATTATAAAATATTCTCCATTAAAGTCCACCATTTATTTGCATTTTAAGTGCATGTGTGATACATCTCTGAGCCCAATTAATCAGCTAGCATATTTGGTTAATATTGATTTTAGCTAAAATATGAATTTCCTCTATAATAGCACATAGCCAGACAAATAAAGAAACATGTTTAGCACCATGCCAATTAATGCAAGGTCATAGGCAAGACCTACAAAATAATTAAACCAGGTTAAGGGAGCTATGCTTTGGGAGACTAAGAATTTTAATTAAAACTGTTATTGAGTTCAAATGAGGGGGTTCTGTCTGTAATTAGTGAGCAATATCTTTCTGCATTAATCAATGTCACCAAAAACTGTCTAAATTAACACTTTGCTTTTTTTATATGGCTTCAGGTTTGTGGGGTTAGTGGGGAGTAAGTTATATAAAAAAGTAATTAATATTAGAAGGACACTTTTAAAAATCTTGCCTTTCTACCTGATTTATTCTTGAGCTCCATACTTGACATTAGTGAATTAACACACATTTATTGGATACTTACTACAAAAGATTCATGGTTGGAACTACAAAAAAGGATCAGCTGCCACTTATAACAGATATGTGATGTGTTTGACACTGAATTAGGCATTTTATAACCATTGTCATTTTTTTTTCTTCACAACAACTTTTTATCATTTAAAACACCTTCTTTTTCTTTTAGAATAAATGAGTAACTCACTCAAAACCTTAGCAATAAATTACAGTGAAGAACATAAAATTAAGATTGGAGATTATCTTCTGGATTTGCAGTCATAATGGACTGGACTCAACTAATAAAATGCTGGTTTGCCCTGCCCAATCGCTGGCACAGGTAGACACCTATAGACCTCCTCCCCAGTTTATGCTTGAGAGCAGAATGGAGCACACCCTCCTTCCAGGGGCAAGTGGACCTGAAAACAACGGAGAACTCCCTGAGGGGAGTGCACTCAGACGAGGCCCGTGTCCATCAGACAGATAAATGACACACACGTTCCTTTGAAAACGCAGAGTAATATGTAGGGGAGAGGACAGCAAAGTCACTCTCACAGAACATGGACATTTGAAACCGGGGCTGTGAAGTATGTCACTAACAGATTTTGAATTCAGTCTCAGTGAACTCCAAAGTCAGTGTCCTTCCAGTGTTCTCTTCCCTGCCCTCAGGACCATGGGCTCCTCCATTGGGAAAGAAATGTGCATCGTCTTATTCCAGATCCTTCCATAGTGTAATGAGCCTCATTTTTGATCCCTTGCTTAGTCTCCAGCCGGGGGCCTAATTTTACAACTAGTGGTCCGATGCTGAGGTGTTTGTTTTGTGAAAGAACTCGGGAAGATTACAGTAGTCTGGAGTTTCAGGAGTCTCTTACTTAAAAACTACTCTTGAAGGCTTTGCTTGTTTGCTTTTTCCCAGAAGCAACATAATATTTTACTTCATATATGGAAACAGCTCACAGGACTGAAAGCAGGGGTTTCTCCCTCCCTTCCTCTCCCTTCTTTCCTGCTTTACCTTTTCATCCCACCCGCCTCCTCCTCCTTCCCTCCCTCTCTACATTTCTTTCCTTTATTCCTTTCTTTTCTCTTCCCTTCTTTTGATTCAGTAAACAAATATCACTAAATCTCTGCTATATGGTGGGGCCAATATCCATTATAATATTTCTAAACATTGCAGCTCATTTTAATGAGGGCCTTTATAATTTTTCATGGATTTTTGCATTTCCCCTGTTTGTCTCTCCCACAACAATCTCACCTTTGTTACTGCATCAAACACTGGTTTATTTAAGCAACTGTTCAATTGAAACTCTTATAAAGTGAATTGGAAAAATGGATTAATATCAGAGCCCATTTCCCTCTGTTGAAAATCCATGTGAATGCTTCATATGAATAAAATGAAACTCAACCTGAGAAATATTTCAATGACTTTGTTATTTTGGGAAATTTTGTTCTGTTTTGCTTTTGTTTTGTCAGTGATGAGGCTATGTGACATTTATGAAAACCAGCTTGGGGACAAATTTGGAGATATATATATATTTAATACATATATTAGGAAATTTGTAAATTGAACCAACTTATTCCTCACTGGCCTTATCTCTCTGCTTCATTAAGGCTATATTTATTCCTCTTTGCCCAGGAAAACTGCTCCTATCTCCAAAGGCAAGTTTGAAATTCTATTAAACTTAAATTGCTCAGTTATTGCAGAATCCAGACAGGCGTGCGTGCACACACACACTCGCACACATGCACTCGCACACACGTATCTGAGGGAAAAAAATGAGGACTGAGTGGTAAAAAGGCATAATACATAAAAGAGAAAATGAAACTGAAAAAGAAGAGAGACAACCAGAGAAAAGAAGCAGCAGAGAACAAGGGCGCTTTCTTGCTCAGTCAGCCTCTGAGCTGGGAAGCCTGAAACCACACCGTGACTTCCTGAAGCAAACAGGAGTGACGGTACTAGAGGTTTCTGGATAATTAGGCATGAGAAATGGTAAGTGATACATTCACATCCTGCATTTACGTTCTTTTTAAGGTACCCAGCAATTTTCTTTTTTTTTTTTTAAGTAGACGGTTGAGGCTTCCAAGTTGGTTGAGGATAAAACTGACAAGAGTGGCAGATATTTCTCTAAAACACTTTTTGGCCAACAATAGTCAATTAACCTGACTAATGCCATCTCCCTTCTAAGTTTCATTCAGTACTGAACACAAGGTACAGGTCTCTTAAGGCTTATTATTATTATTATTTTCTTTTAGAGAACAGAGCAATAAAGAGAAACAGAAAGAGCAGCTGAAAGGACTTGTCCTCGCTGCCCAGCAGAGATCAGCTGCTGTCAGACAACAGGGAGGCTGGTTTGGTTTACAAGCTGGGAGTTTCCACTCTGTGCCATTCCTCCTTTATACAGAGGAGGAAAGATACATAATCTGCTGCTTTTGTGTAATGTTCATTGTGGATTTTTTGCCCATCTGTGCCCTAGAAATATTTAATTTATAAAGTGTTCTTATACTAGATGACTTTTCAAATAAACACTCTGTGACACACTATGTAATAAATATGATAAATCAATCTTGCTTTTAAAGATTATCTATTATTGCTGTCTGGGCAGCTCTATCCTTGAAGCTGCTTCTATTCCTCAACAACATTCTAGGATCTTTAGTGGAGAAGAGAGAATAATAAAATAATTCTCAGCAACTTTCAGAATAAAACTCATTGGAGCAACTTGAGTCGCACACATGAGATCAAAGCAAATGCTATACAACGAAGAATTTGAGACAAGTGGAGTAATCAGACTACAAAGTCTGGAATCATTTGTCTTTCCAACAAATGCCATCTAGTTATTTTCCTTGGACATCTCTAAAGGTACCAACCCAGACGAAGATCTGGTCAAAATGTGTCAATTATGAAACAGAAAAGGAGGCACCTGAGTAGTTTTTTTTTTTTTTTTTTCTAATTTTATTTTTTTTGTTTACTTTTCTTGTGATTGATGGTTCTAACCAGGAGTGACCAGTTTTGGGAGTGGAGGCATGTTGACATTTTCATGGGGAAAACCTCATAAAAAGTGCATTTTTTCCTGCTGACACTTCCTCCCCTCCTGCCTATCAAGTTCAAGTCTGATTCTTCAACTGGTCAAGTCTCTTCCTACTTTCTGAAATATCCCATTCTATTCTCTCCTTTTTATGGTTCCATGGGCTTGCCAGTTGGGCAATAAACTGCTCCTGGGATGGAACATTGATTATCTCTTTCTTCTTTCTCTTTTCATGTGTGTATGCTTTCGTTCATTTGTTCATTCATTCAGTGAGCACTTATTAAGAGCCTCCTACAAGCAGGCACTATCTTAGATTCTTAGGATACAACAGTGAACAGAAAAGATCTACTGTTCCACCATGAAAAGCTGATATTCTAGCAAAAGGAAACAGATTGCTAAAATAAACTTACTCCAGGATCTATATAACATGTGGAGTTGACCCATTCAATGGAAAACAAATGGCGAAAGTGAGCAGGAAGGAAGAGAAAAGGCTATGGGTTACACATTAAAGGATTGTCAGAATTCCCTGGTGGCTCAGACGGTAAAGCGTCCGCCTGCAATGCAGGAGACCCGGGTACGATCTCTGGGTCAGGAAGATCCCCTGGAGAAGAAAATGGCAATCCACTCCAGTACTCTTGCCTGGAGAATTCCATGGATGAAGGAGCCTGGTGGGCTACAGTCCGTGGGGTCGCAAAGAAGCGGACACGACTGAGTGACTTCACACATCACACACAGGAGAACCCTAAGTGGAAAGCTGAGATTTAACAAGAGAAGCAACAAGAGGCCAATGGGACTAAAGTGGAATGAGCGGGGGAGAGTGTGGTAAGAGAGAGGCAACAGAGGGCTCAGATCATGGAGGTCTTTCATAGACCATTGTAAGAACTTTGAATTTTTTCAGAAAAGTTGCTGAATCTCAGTATATAAGTCCAAAATATAAAACAAAACTTTGAAGAAAAAAAAATATTAGTTTGCAGAGGAATGATGGAACTGATATTTTTTCCTTTTAATTTATGGCAAAAACTTATACTCTGTATCCAGATTAAATTAAAACATTTAACATATTTGTGATGTTTTAAGTTTGTGAAAAAATGAAACATAGAACTATCATCAAAAATGGTCATCCCAGTTATCCTGACTGACAGCTGTGTGTCTTTACAGATGAAGTAGAAACAATGGGTAAAAGTTAAAAGGATGAAAAAATATTTTAATGAAGATAGGACAAGGCACCTCTGGTTTCTCAATAAGAAACAGGAAGCAGGGGTCAACCCAGTGCTCAGTATGTTTAAGCAGAGGCATGGTAATCATCTAACATTTGTCAAATGGAGTAGGAAGACCACTCCTCATGAATTTTAGAATGGCAACTGACTTTTCTTGAATACCTATTTCGAGCCAGACATTTCTAGAAGTGTTTTATATATATTATCTCATAAAACACACACTAGAAATCCTTTGAGTCTGGATTTTATTGTGCTCATTTTATAGAAGAGACAAATGAAACTGTCCAAGTTTAAAAAACTAGTGAATGAAGGGGGCAGTATATAAATTCATATCTGTTTGGTTATAAAGACTTTGTATTTTTTGCTGTTACTTTTTCCATTCTAGCTCTCAGAAACCAGAATGGGAAAATAGTCTTATAAACCCACATTTATCTAATTATTGCTTTACTTCTTTCCAGAATCCATTCATTCAGCAGTCATATATTAAGATCCTCATATACTCAAAACGTTGTTCCAAGTGCTACCAAGACACAAGCGGAAGACATACACTTGCAGGAAAATAATTACAATTCAATGATCAGAGAGGTAGAATTACTCCTTGGGGACTGTGATCTTGAACTTGATTCAGCATCCTGAACACACCATGTTTTTGTTTTGTTTAGCTTCAATGTCTTTGCTTCTTTTATCTTGCCTATAAAACTTTCATCTAATGATCCAATTGATAAATACCTCAACAGTTTAATTATTCAGTTACAAGAAACCTATCTCTGAACCTCTGCCTTTTCTAAATCCAGCTTGAACATCAGGAAGTTCACAGTTCACATACTGTTGAAGCCTGGCTTGGAGAATTTTGAGTATTACTTTGCTAGCCTGTGAGATGAGGGCAATTGTGTGGTAGTTTGAGCATTCTTTGGCATCGCCTTTCTTTGGGATTGAAATCAAAATTGACTGCCAGTCCTGTGGCCACT
This sequence comes from Capra hircus, assembly GCF_001704415.2. Classification (NCBI taxonomy): domain Eukaryota; kingdom Metazoa; phylum Chordata; class Mammalia; order Artiodactyla; family Bovidae; genus Capra; species Capra hircus. The sequence continues at coordinate 14,995,632 of NC_030831.1, read as the reverse complement.
GCTGAGTTTTCCAGATTTGCCAGCCTATTGAGCAGCACTTACACAGTATCATCTTTTAGGATTTGAAAGAGGTCAACTGGAATTCCATTGCTTCCAATAGCTTTGTTCATAGTGATGCTTCCTAAGGCCCACTTGACTTCACATTTCAGAATGTCTGGCTCTAGGTGAGTGATCACATCATCATGGTTATCTGGGTCATGAAGATCTTTTTTGTATAGTTGTTCTGTTTGTTTTTGCCATCTTTTCTCAATATCTCTGCTTCTCAATATCTCCATACCATTTCTGTTCTTTATTGTGCTCATCTTTGCGTGAAATGTTCCCTTGGTATGTCTAGTTTTCTTGAAGAGATCTCTAGTCCTTCCCATTCTATTATTCTCCTCTATTTCTTTGGACTGTTTACTGAGAAAGCCTTTCTTATCTCTCCTTGCTATTCTTTGGAGCTCTGCATTCAAAAATTACTGACATCCGCTGGATCATCGAAAAAGCAAGAGAGTTACAGAAAAACAGCTACCTTTATTGATTATGCCAAAGCCTTTGACTGTGTGGATCACTACAAACTGTGGAAAAGTCTTAAAGAGATGGGAATATCAGACCAGCTGACCTGCCTCCTGAGAAATCTGTATGCTGGTCAGGAAGGAACAGTTAGAACTGGACATGGAACAACTGACTGATTCCAAATCAGGAAAGAAGTACATCAAGGTTGTATATTGTCATTCTGCTTCTTTAACTTATATGCAGAGAACATCATGTGAAATGCCAGGCTAGATGAAGCACAGGCTTTAATCAAGATTGCTGGAAGAAATATCGATAACCTCAGATATGCAGATGACACCACCCTTATGGCAGAAAGCGAAAAAGAACTAAAGAGTCTTTTGATGAAAATGAAAGAAGAGAGTGAAAAAGTTGGCTTAAAGCTCAACATTCAGAAAACAAAGATCATGGCATCTGGTCCCATCACTTCATGTTAAATAGATGGGGGGAAAATGAAAATAAGAGACTTTATTTTTTGGAATCCAAAATATTGCAGATGGTGATGGCAGCCATAAAATTAAAAGGGGCTTGCTCCTTGGAAGAAAAGCTATGATCAACTTTGGCAGCATATTAAAAAGCAGAGACATTACCAACAAAGGTCTGTCTAGTCAAACCTATGGTTTTTCCAGTAGTCTTGTATGGATGTGAAAGTTGGAACATAAAGAAAGCTGAGCATGGAAGAATTGATGCTTTTGAACTGTTGTGTTGGAGAAGACTCTTGAGAGTCCCTTGGACAACAAAGAGATTTCCTGAAGGAAATCAGTCCTGAACATTCATTGGAATGACTGATACTGAAGCTGAAGGTCCAGTATTTTGGACACCTGATACAAACGACCAACTCATTGGAAAAGATCCTGATGCTGGCAACAATTGAAGGCAGGAAGAGAAGCAGGGGACAGAGGTTGAAAAGGTTGGATGGCATCACTAATCCAATGCACATGAGTCTGAGCAAACTCAGGGAGATAGTGAAGAACTGGGAAGCCTAGATTGCTGCAGTCCATGGGGTCGCAAAGAGTTGGATACAACTGAGCAACTGAACTGATAAGTAACAGATATACTACTGAGACAAGCTTCAGTGAAGGCAAAGAAGCAGTAAAGGACTCTTAGTTATGTCTGTCCATAACTAGAAGAGCAGTTTAAATTAGTCTCAGGCTCCCTGGATCCACCAACTCAGATGGTACCATCACATCCCATTACTCCCATGATCATTCTCTTTCTTTCTCTGATCCACCCCTTACCCATCTTATGTCTAACCTAGTTTAATTACAGAAAGCATTTCTTAGGCAACAGTCTAATGCTTCTGGCTTCACCTCCTTTCAACTCTTTGACTGTCAAAGTAAGGCCTCTGATCTTCCCGTTCTAAACTTTGAAAACGTCCATAAAAGGACACTGAAAAGCCTACTCTGATAACTGAGTAAGACAGCATGTATGGTCAGCCATGGGTCATTGGGCAAAAGTGAATGCAAGGCTTGAAGTCAGGAACTGTTATCTGGAGTATTGTCCAATTTCATTCCAATTCCTGGGGGAGTCCCAGAGATGGCACTTTGCAAAATCCAAAAATTGCTAGCTTTAAAATGAACCTAAGATTTTTGCTTTCTAATAGTTTAGCATGGGTCAAAGTAATGCTCTAGGAAGAGTAAAATGGGTTCTTTGCTGTCCAGGCTTGGCATTGCCATCAACCTTCCTAAAATACTGCAGAGGGAGTTGACACCATTGGCAGATGGGTGCTCTCAGTCCTCCATTGGAGAAAAACATCTCCAGGTCAACCTTCAGCCACTGGAAGCTGGAGAGAAGAGGCTAGTATTTACCATGACAACAGCTGTTGTGATGCCAGTCAAATGGGAACCAAGTGTACTCCTCAAGTGTTCTATAATCTCCCTTTACTCAGCTGTGAGTAAACTGTTGTGTCCTAGTTCTTACACCCCCTAGATTAGGAGAGGGAAGATTATGGACAACTAAGGGAGACATGGAGCCTCGTACAGAATTTCTCTAATGCTTGTCCCCTAGGCTGTGTGGCAAGAAAGACGGCACCTAGGTACAGTGGTGACGAGCATGGCCCCATGCATTCCTGGGACATACACTGCAGTGACTATTCCTGCAGGACACATCAGATGAGATTTTTCGATCCAAAAGAGTACTCTAAACTATTCACCAACACTGGAGAATGTGTCCATCTATGCAGGAAGAAAAAATAAAATGAAATGAAAATTTCCTTGATAGACTAATGGTGAAAACAAGAGCATCATCTAGAAAACAACTAAAGACAGGTATGATACTGGATTATAATTCAGTTGCACATCCTCAGATGTGAATTACAGAAATGGAAGAAAATCAATAAGAGTGCCTTTATGAATGGGGCTTGAGTTTGGCCCTACACAGAGATGTATTTTGCTAGACAAACTGGCTGAGATTAGGAAAGCAGGGCAGAGAGGATGGCTGGAGTGGCATGGATTCATTACTTAGGTAAATGTGAATACCTGTGTGAAACAAAAGAGTTTATGCTCCAGGTTCTCTGAGTAAAATGTCTAAAATCTATGAGGTTTCTAAGAACCTATAAAAATGGCCCTTGAGAACTAAAACAATAAATATAAATCCAAAATGAAAGCACAAAAATTGGTATTATAAATGCTTCATGATATCTATAAAACATAGCATAACTTCCACTCATCAGCAATTAATAACAGCTGGACTGGAATAAATGTGGGGTTTGATGTGGATGTTTAATAGGATAAGTGGTAAGACTTCTAAAAGATAAAGTGTTCAGGACCAAAAAGTTCTCATACCAGCTGTCTTAAAGAACCTGGACTCCAAAAGACCTAGGTCACTTTCAGAGACATTGGTTTTTGTTTTTGTTTGTTTGTTTTTCTGGCAAAAAAAATGAGATTTCTAAATTGGGCTTTCCAGAGGCCTGGGTAGCATAAACCAAATTTTACAAATTTTAAGGGAGATAATTTAACCAGTCAAAGTAGTATTTGAGAATTGTTCATGACAAGTGAGGAGGTAGAATATACACACATACAATGATTTAGATGTTTTATTATTTGCATTAACACATTATCTAGCAAATGTTTATGCTTTTTAGGTAAAGCTATATTTATTACTGCTGTTTTGATTGAAGGAAAGGTTAGCTAACTAAAAAATGTTTGTTATTATCTCTATGAGTTGATTGACCTGTGGGAATTCAAGGTATCTGATAGTAATCAGTCACCTCTGTCCACCTGTTGATAACTTTACCCAGTAACAGGCATAGCGATTTGGAATGTGGGCCTTACAACACCAACCTATCAGGTAACATGAATCCTTATGCACATTTACGGAAAAATCTTAAAAAAACAAGTCAATGTGCTACTATTTTTCTTTTTACAGCCCTATGGGTCAATTGATTCAATATAGCTGCCTGAATGTCTTGAATCTTGATATGGCTAGAACTTACTCTCTTCCTCCAGCTATCGGAGGTGTATACTGTAAAAGTAACATACAAGATGGCTGCATAATTAAAGGGAGTAAATTATTTCACCAAGATCAAAATCGTAAAGTAGCTGCACTGAATTCAGTCATCACCTCCTGGGGGTAAATCATGTTTATCTGAACTGTTCCTTCAATTTATACTTCTGGATTTATTTACATCAATAAAAATCTAAATTTTGCAAAAGCAGAAAAGATCCTAACTAACTTATATAAATAGACTCTGCAGGACCTGGTCAGCTATAAATCATTGTTTTTGTAAATGTTTTGCTGTGAGGATGAAGGTTACAAACAACAGGAGAAACTTCAATGATACATTTAGAAATGTGCTGAAGCCAAGATCAGGAGCCATAAAAGTAATTCACACGCATACATTGCTCTTAAACTTTAATGTGCTTTCACAGCTGTTTAACAATTGCTCTTTCTGAAAATTCCATATATTATCTGAAATGGTAAATACTTTTACCCTAATTTGCAGATAAGTAAACAAAGTCTAAGAGGTAAAACTGAGCCTGAGGTCCCAGAGCTGACTTTAGAGGAGAAGGTGTTCTCATAATCCCCAGTCCCATTTGTTCCCATGATGTCTTCATGTCCCAGAGTTCTGTGAAGCACTAATTCTTTCAGTTGGTATGACATGTCACAAGAAAGAAAAAAATAAAAAGAAGAAGAGTTAAAATTAGCTAAGAAATTCTGTCTTTAAGCATAATTCTTTAAAACCTTTAATATGCTGTCATGTTTGAAAATTTCTAAGAGAAATATGCAGTGTATATTATTTCCCAAAGTTGTCTAACCAAAGATCCTTGTCTGGGTATTCAAAAGAATAACTTTTGAGAAACTTACATCCCTCCATAAAATCTCTATTAATCTCAGAAGAAAATAGACCCCTACCATAGGCCTTACTGTCTTGTATATTTGATAGTATCATTGATAATGATACACAAACATTTCAGATCTTGTATTTTCTTCTTTAAGAAACTTGCAAAACCCAGGAAGAGCACCTAATGCATCTTGTTTAAGAAACCCTGTTTAGTGGTTCAAACATACTTTCTGGAATAACAACCAGTGAGCTGTGACTGGAACGCTATGAAATGTTTTGCACATAAAATGAATCTTTATGCATGGGAAGTCAATATCTGTTGTGTGTAGTTATCTTCTGTGGTTAGTTTGAAGGACTAGGAATTAGAGTAGCTCATTCTTTTTTGGGCTCCAAAATCACTGCAGATGGTGACTTCAGCCACGAAATTAAAAGACGCTTACTCCTTGGAAGAAAAGTTATAACCAGCCTAGATAGCATATTCAAAAGCGGAGACATTACCTTGCCGACTAAGGTGCATCTAATCAAAGCTATGGTTTTTCCAGCAGTCATGTATGGATGTGAGAATTGGACTGTGAAGAAGGCTGAGAGCTGAAGAATTAATGCTTTTGAACTGTGGTGTTGGAGAAAACTCTTGAGAGTCCCTTGGACTGCAAGGAGATCCAACCAATCCATTCTGAAGGAGATCAACCTGGGGATTTCTTTGGAAGGAATGATGCTAAAGCTGAAACTCCAGTACTTTGGCCACCTCATGCAAAGAGTTGACTCATTGGAAAAGACTTTGATGCTGGGAGGGACTGGGGGCAGGAGGAGAAGGGGACGACATGGATGAGATGGCTGGATGGCATCATTGACTCGATGGACATGAATCTGAGTGAACTCCAGAAGTTGGTAATAGACAGGTAGGCCTGGTGTGCTGCCATTCATGGGGTCTCAAAGAGTTGGACATGACTGAGCAACTGAACTGAACTGAATTCCAGTGAAACTCACTCCTCAGTGAAGAGGCAAGAGCAAAGAAGTTCACACAAATCCAAATGTATTGTGTTCTGGCTTTGTCCCAGCTTAGTACAAAAGGTACAGCCCACATTTTTGAAGCACATGCCATATGCAAAGAGTAAACTTAGCCAGAAAGAGCAGGATTCCTCCAAAGACACAGAATGCTTTATAGCATTCCCCCTGAAAACTCTTGATATTTCATTCTGCAGAGAGCAGAGAATATGATAGCCACTCAATAAATCTACTTTATTAATCCAGTAATGCTCAGCTTCTTTTATAGACACAGAAAAGATGCTTTATGCCTGTTTATGATTCTCTTATATCAAAGGAGTATATTTTAGACCAGGAATTCTGAGAAGGCAGAGACCATGGAGTCTTCCTGTTACCAAATCAAGTAGTAGATTCAAGTTACTTCAGAAAAAGACACAAATCTATTTATATAAAATGTTGGAAGCCGGTGAGCTCTTTAAATGATTAGATTAACTTTTCAGCCATGAATAAGATGTGATGAGGAATATACATACTTAGAAGTAACGAATTACAACAAGACTTTTAATGAATATCCAATATTCTGTCCATCCCAACATTTGGAATATCTGACCAAAATGAATATCCTTGTAAGTTCTTATCTACAGAAATACAATGACTCCTTCCTTATTTTTGTACCCCTTTTAGTGGGTTATTTTCTTTACAGTAGGTTTTTGTTTTGTTTTGTTTTGTTTTTCCTCTCTATCTCTCTCTGTGCATTTCTGCTCTCTTGCTGGTTGTTTTTATCTCTGTCTCCATCTGAATTTTTGGTGTTAGTTAATGACTAATTCTTGTTGGATCAATGACATGAGAAACATGTATAGGAAAGTAGAAGGTGCTAAAAATGACTTTTAAAAAGTAGCCATTGTGTGACCTCCCTTTGGTCCTATAGTTCTGTCCTATTAACCTTAAACTCCATGTATTCACTTAAGGAAAGCCTTAGCTTTTGACATTATTAAATACATGAAGGTGCTCTGTTGTGCCCAACAAAATCTGGGTAGCATAATGAAAAATCAAAGGACCAGAAAGTAGATGAGTTTGGAGAACTTTAGGGAACATCAAATCCAGTGTAAATTTCCCCTTTCTGGGTCACAGCTTTGTTGTGGCGAGGGGTCTTATATAACTCAGTGAAGCTATGAGCCATGATGTGCAGGGCCACCCAAGATGGATGATGGGTCATAGCAAAGAGTTTTGACAAAACATTGTCCACTGGAGAATGAAGTGGGAACCCTCTTCAGGATTCTTGCTTGGAGAACCCCACTGGCTGAAAAGTGAAAAGATGAAAAGTATGAAATGTGGAAAAGATATGACACCTGAAGTTGAGCCTCACCCTCACTCCCACCCCAGGTCAGAAGGTGTCCAATATGCTACTGGGGAAGAGCAGAAGGCAATTATTAATAGCTCCAGTAAAAATGAAGTGTCTGGGCCAAAGCAGAAACAGCACTCCCCTGTGGATGTGTCTGGTGGTGAAAATAAAGAATGATGCTATAAAGAACAACACTGCATAGGAACCTGGAATGTTAAGACCATGAATCAAGGTTAATTGGACATAGTCAAGCAGGAGATGGCAAGATTGAACACTGACATCTTGGGAATCAGTGCAAATGGATGGGAATGGGCAGGTTTAATTCAAGTGAGCATTATCTACTACCACAGACAAAAATCCCATAGAAGAAATGGAGCAGTCCTAATTGTCAAAAAAAAAAAAAAAAAAAGGACAAAATGCAGTCTTTGGGAACAATCTCAAAAATGACAGAATGATCTTGGGTTGTTTCCAAAGAAAACCAACCAACAGCTCAGTAATCCAAGTCTATGCCTTAAATCCTGATGCTGAAGAAGCTAAAGTTGGGCAGTTCTGCGAAGACCTACCAGACCTTCTAGAACTAACACCATAAAAAGATGACCTTTTTATCATAAGGGAAGGAAGTCAAGAGATACTTGGAATATTAAGTAAATTTGGACATGGAGTACAAAATGAAGCAGGGAAAGGCTAACAGAAGTTTGTCAAGATAACACACTGGTCATAGCATATACCCTTTTCCAACAACCCAAGAAATGGCTTTACATATGGACATCACAAGATGTCCATCAATACTGAAATAAAATTGGTTATTTTCTTTGAAGGCAAAAATGGAGAAGTACTATACAGTCAGAAAAAAAGACCTGGAGCTGACTGTGGCTCAGATCATGAGCTCCTTATTACAAAATTTAGCCTTAATTTGAACAAAGTAGGAAAAAAACACACAAAAAAACTAGGCCATTCGGATATGATCTAAATCAAATCCCTTCTGATTATACCGTGGAGGTGATGAATTGATTCAAGAGATTAGATTCAGTAGACAGAGTGCCTGAGGAATGATGGGTGGAGGTTCATAACATTGTACAGGAGGCAGAGATCAAAACTATCCTAAAGCAAAAGACATGAAAGAAGGAAAATTTGTTATCTGAGGAGGTTATACGTATAGCTGAGAAAAGAAGAGACGAGAAAGGCAAGGGAGAAAGGAAAAGATATACTTAACTGAATGCAGAGTCCCAGAGAATAGCATGGAGGGATAAGAACACCTTCTTAAATGAACAATGCAAAGAAATAGAGGAAAACAATAGAATCGGAATGACTAGAGATCTCTTCAAGAAAATTAGAGATACTGAGGGAATATTTCAAGCAAGAGTCGGCTCAACAATGGACAGAAAATGTAAGGACCTAACAGAAGCAGAAAAAATTAAAAAGAGGTTGAAGCATTGCAGAACTATCCAAAAAAGGTCTTAATGACCGGGGTAACCACAGTAGTGTGATCACTCACCTAGAATCAGTCAACCTCAAGTGTAAAGTCAAGTGGGCCATAGGAGGTGGAGCTATTTCAAATCTCCAAAAATAATGCGGTTAAAAGGCTGCACTCAATATGCAGGCAAATTTGGAAAACTCAACCATAGTCACAGGACTGGAAAAAATGAGTTTTAATTCCAATCCCAAAGAAGCAAAAGAATGCACAGCAAAAGAATGTTCCACCTACTATACAATTGTGTTCATTTCTTACGCTACCAGGGTTATGCTCAAAATCCTTCAAGCTAGGCTTCAACAATACCTGAACCAAGAACTTCCAAATGTACAAGCTTGGTTTTGAGGAGGCAGAGGAACCAGGGATCAAATTGCCAAGATTCACTGGATCATGGAGAAGCAAGGAAATTTCAGAAAAACAACTACTTCTGTTTCATTGACTGCATGGATAACAAGAAACTGTGGGAAATTCTTAAAGACACGGGAATACCAGACCACCTTACTTGTCTCCTGGCAGAAAGTATAGGGGAACTAAAGAGCCTCTTGATGAGGGTAAAAGAGGAGAGCAAAAAAGCTGGCTTGAAACTCGGAAGAAAAAAAAAAAAAGTATCATCATGGCATCTGGTCTCATCAATTCATGGCAAATAGAAAGGGAAAAAGTGGAAGCAGTGACTTATTTTTTTTTTGGGGGGGTACTCCAAAATCACTGTAGATGGTGACCACAGCTATGAAATTAAGGAGATTGCTGCTTGGAAGGAAAGCTGACAAACCTAGACAGCATATTAAAAAGCAGAGACATCACTTTACTGATAAAGGTCTATATAGACCATGCTCTGGTTTTTCCAGTAGTCAGGCACACATGTGAGAGTTGGACCATAAAGAAGGCTGAGTGCTGAACAACTGATGCTTTTGAATTGTGGTACTGGAGAAGACAATTGAGCATCCATTGGACTGCTAGGAGATCAAGCCAGGCAATCGTAAAGGAAATTAACCCTGATTATTCATTGGAAGGACTGATGCTGAAGCTGAAGCGGCAATACTTTGGCCAATTAATGTGAAGAGTCAGCTCATCAGAAAAGAACCTGGTTCTGGGAAAGATGGAAGGCAAAAGGAGAATAGGGTGGCAGAGGATGAGAGGGTTACATAGCATCACTGACTCAGTGACATGAATTTGAACAAACTCTGGGAGATAGTGAAGAATAGAGGAGCCTGGAGTGCTACAGTCCATGGGGTCATAAAAAGTCAGACATGACTTAGAGGCTGAACAATACCCAAAACAGTCAAGTATAAGAGGTTTAACAGTTAAAATCATGGTCTCTTAACTCAAAACTGTGTTCAGTATCAACCTGTTATTTTAGAACTCTGCCATCCCTTTCAAAAGGATGATATTTTCTTTGCTTTGGCCTCAACTGTAAAATAAGATACTCATATTGCATGTCTAAAGAATTCCTGGTTTGATTAAATGCATTAAATGTTTGATATATAGCATCTGGTAGTTAATAGCATGTGACTGTCTCATAAAAATTAGCCACTATTATTAACCATTATTATTATTGACAGTAGTAGTAGAAGTAAATATGTTTATCACAATAGAAATCTAAGGTGGAGAGAGGTTAAGTAGATTTTTTAGAATCATCAAAATAGGAAGGGATAAAGCAGCTTAACCTCAAAAGCTATGAGTTGTCTCAAACTCATGTCTGAGCATCAGCTATTGGGATTTCCCATCTACTATCCATTCCCTACATTCAGGAGCTACACCTGAATTTTAAATACTTTAAATTCTGAGGCTAAAAAATGATAATGATTTCTGAGGGTCTTAAGAGTATTAAAAGTGAACTGATGATAATGCAATTGAGGGATGAATTAAAGAGAGTAATAAAAGAGAAAGTAATGTAAAATTTTAGGTGCCAAATCCAGCAAATCAATAGCAATAAATACATGGAAATAAAATATATGAATTTCAAGCAAGCCAATATTAAAAATCTATGCTTTCATATAACAAAAGTTGAATGCATGCATGTGCTTTATTTTTGAAAACAAACTTTGCTTAGCTAGTGATAATTGTTTTATACACCTTTTATTTTTACTTTTATTTTCATTTCTGTTAATACATGAAAATCTGCTAATAAAAGTATGCCTTCACTTTAGATAACTCTCAGAGTTGAACAGTAACATCTACCTAAGTCAATTTAATAGTATTTATTTTTTAACATGGTTATAATGAAACAAAGTAACAAATATTCAATAAATATGTTTAAAATTAATTAAGCTAAAGTGTGTATATAGATTATATTTTGTTTACACTTTATAAATATCAGGAAATCTTCAGTTACAGTTAAAAGGAGAATGATAAAATAAAGATTAAATATTTTTATTACTCTGGGCTATATAAATATAAATTACAAGATTATTTTCTATCACTACCTAGATTACTTACACTAAAGCATTGTCAAGAGAAACATAAATTGGTTCTTGAGAATGAAAAATAATCTACTCTTTTATATAAAGTTCAGAAGTATAATATGTTCAGTACATACTCAGAAATTTAGAATATTGTTAAGTGAACATTTCACAGGGACACAAGTGGGAAGAATTTTCCTTCAAAGGCTTCTTGGGTGGATAGGGAGATACTGAAATAAAGATTGAGAAACATTGCTCTAAAACTTTATTCAAAAAAGGGCTATAATAAGTTGGAAAATGCCTTCCATAAGGCAGCAGTTTGGATGGTCTTAACCCATCTCTTCTAAGATTTTCTGTGTTTAAAAACAGAGACTGAAGAAGGAATATGGATTAATCCCAGTTTCACTATTCTTTTTGCTTTGGCTCCATCTCTTCATTCTTTCTGGAGTTATTTCTCCACTGATCTCCAATAGCATATTGGGCACCTACTGACCTGGGGAGTTCATCTTTCAGTATCCCATCATTTTGCCTTTTCATACTGTTCATGGGGTTCTCAAGGCAAGAATACTGAAGTGGTGTGCCATTCCTGTCTCCAGTGGACCACATTCTGTCAGACCTCTCCACCATGACCTGTCAGTCATGAGTTGCCCCACGGGCATGGCTTAGTTTCATTGAGTTAGACCAGGCTGTGGTCCCAGTGTGATTAGATTGACTAATTTTCTGTGAGTATGGTTTCAGTGTGTTTCTGTGAGTATGGTTTCAGTTGAACGGTTCTATGAAGACCTACAAGACTGTTTAGAACTAATACCCAAAAAATATGTCCTTTTCATTATAGGAGACTAGAATGCAAAAGTAGGAAGTCAAGAAACACCTGGAGTAACAGGCAAATTTGGCCTTGGAATGCGGAATGAAGCAGGGCAAAGACTAATAGAGTTTTGCCAAGAAAATGCACTGGTCATAGCAAACACCCTCTTCCAACAACACCAGAGAAGACTCTACACACGGACATCACCAGATGGTCAACACCGAAATCAGATTGATTATATTCTTTGCAGCCAAAGATGGAGAAGCTCTATACAGTCAACAAAAACAAGGCCAGGAGCTGACTGTGGCTCAGATCATGAACTCCTTATTACCAAATTCAGACTCAAATTGAAGAAAGTAGGGAAAACCACTAGACCATTCAGGTATGACCTAAATCAAATCCCTTATGATTATACAGTGGAAGTGAGAAATAGATTTAAGGGACTACATCTGATAGATAGAGTGCATCATGAACTATGGAATGAGGTTCGTGACATTGTACATGAGACAGGGATCAAGACCATTCCCATGGAAAAGAAATACAAAAAACAAAATGGCTGTCTGGGGAGGCATTACAAATAGCTGTGAAAAAAAGAGAAGTGAAAAGCAAAGGAGAAAAGGAAAGATATAAGCTTCTGAATGCACAATTCCAAAGAATAGCAAGAAGAGATAAGAAAGCCCTCTTCAGTGATGAATGCAAAGAAATAGAGGAAAACAACAGAATGGGAATGACTAGAGATCTCTTCAAGAAAATTAGAGATACCAAGAGAACATTTCATGCAAAGATGGGCTCGATAAAGGACAGAAATGGTCTGGACCTAACAGAAGCAGAAGATATCAAGAAGAGGTGGCAAGAATCCACAGAAGAACTGTACAAAAAAGATCTTCATGACCCAGATAATCACGATGGTGTGATCACTCATCTAGAGCTAGATATCCTGGAATATGAAATCAAGTGGGCCTTAGAAATCATCACTATGAACAAAACAAGTGGAGGTGATGGAATTCCAGTTGAGCTATTTCAAATCCTGAAAGATGATGTTGTGAAAGTGCTGCACTCAAAATGACAGCAAATTTGGAAAACTCAGCAGTGACCACAGGACTGGAAAAGGTCAGTTTTCATTCCAATCCCAAAGAAAGACAATGCCAAAGAATGCTCAGACTGCCATACAATTGCACTCATCTCACATGCTAGTGAAGTCATGCTCAAAATTCTCCAAGCCAGGCTTCAGCAATACATGAACCATGAACTTCCTGATGTTCAAGCTGGTTTTAGAAAAGGCAGAGGAACCAGAGATCAAATTCCCAACATCCGCTGGATCATGGAAAAAGCAAGAGATTTCCAGAAAAACATCTATTTCTGTTTTATTGACTATGCCAAAGCCTTTGACTGTGTGGATCACAATACACTGTGGAAAATTCTGAAAGAGATGGGAATACCAGACCACCTGACCTGCCTCTTGAGAAATCTGTATGCAGGTCAGGAAGCAACAGTTAGAACTGGACATGTTACAACAGACTGGTTCCAAATAGGAAAAGGAGTACGTCAAGGCTGTATATTGTCACTCTGCTTATTTAACTTATATGCAGAGTATATCATGAGAAACGCTGGACTGGAAGAAACACAAGCTGGAATCAAGATTGCCGGGAGAAATATCAATAACCTCAGATATGCAGATGACACCACCCTTATGGCAGAAAGTGAAGAGGGACTAAAAAGCCTCTTGATGAAAGTGAAAGAGGAGAGTGAAAAAGTTGGCTTAAAGCTCAACATTCAGGAAATGAAGATCATGGTATCTGGTCCCATCACGTCATGGGAAATAGATGGGGAAACAGTAGAAACAGTGTCAGACTTTATTTTTGGGGCTCCAAATAACTCCAGATGGTGACTGCAGCCATGAAATTAAAAGATGCTTACTCCTTGGAATAAAAGTTATGACCAACCTAGATAGCATATTCAAAAGCAGAGACATTACCTTACCAGTGAAGGCCCGTCTAGTCAAGGCTATGGTTTTTCAAGTAGTCATGTATGGATGCGAGAGTTGGACTGTGAAGAAGGCTGAGAGCCGAAGAATTGATGCTTTTGAACTGTGGTGCTGGAGAAGACTCTTGAGAGTACCTTGGACTGCAAGGAGATCCAACCAGTCCATTCTGAAGGAAATCAACCCTTGGATTTCTTTGGAAGGGATGATGCTAAAGCTGAAGCTCTAGTACTTTGGCCACCTCATGCGAAGAGTTGACTCATTGGAAAAGACTCTGACGCTGGGAGGGATTGGGGGCTGGAGAAGAAGGGGAAGACAGAGGATGAGATGGCTGGATGGTATCACTGACCCGATGGTTGTGAGTCTGAGTAAACTCTGGGAGTTGATGATGGACAGGGAGCCCCAGCGTGCTGCGAATCATGGGGTCGCAAAGAGTCAGACATGACTGAGCGACTGAACTGAACTGAAGGTTGGTCATAACTTTTCTTCCAAGGAGCAAGCGTCTTTTAATTTCATGCCTGCAGTAACCATCTACCTTGATTTGGGAGCTCCTCAAAATAAAGTCTGTCACTATTTCCACTGCTTCCTCATCTATTTGCCATGAAATGATGGGACCAGGTGCCATGATCTTGGATTTCTGAATGTTGAGTTTTAAGAAAACTTTTTCACTCTCCTCTTTCACATGCATCAAGAGGCTCTTTAGTTCTTCTTCACTTTCTGCCATAAGGGTGGTTTCATCTGCATATCTGAGGTTATTGATATTTCTCCTAGTATATTGATTCCAGCTTGTGCTTCATCCAGTCCAGGATTTCTCTTGACGTACTCTGCATATAAGTTAAATAAGCAGGGTGACAATATTCTTACCTTTCCCTATTTGAAACTAGTCTGTTGTTCCATGTCCAGTTCTAACTGTTGCTTCCAGACCTATATACAGATTTCTTAGCAGGCAGATCAGGTGGTCTGGTATTCCCATCTCTTTAGGAATTTTCCAGTTTTTTGTAATGTACACAGTCAAAGGCGTTGGCACAGTCTATAAAGCAGAAGTAGATTTTTTCTGGAATGCTCTTGCTTTTCCGATGATCCAGTAGATGTTGGCAATTTGATCTGTGGTTCCTCTGCTGTTTCTAAATCCACTTGAACATCTGGAAATTCATGGTTCACATACTGTTGAAACCTCGCTTGGAGAATTTTGAGCATTATTTTATTAGCATGTGAGATGAGTGCAATCATGTAGTTTGAGCACTCTTTGCCATTGTCTTTCTTTGGGATTGGAATGAAAACTGACCTTTTCCAGTCCTGTGGCCACTGCTGAGTTTTCCAAATTTGCTGTCATATTGCGTATGGCACTTTCACATCATTCTTTTAGGATTTGAAATAGCTCAACTGGAATTCCATCACCTCCACTAGCTTTGTTTGCAGTGATGCTTCCTAAGGTCCACTTGACTTCACATTCCAGGATGTCTGGCTCTAGGTGAGTGATCACACCATCATGATTATCTGGGTCATGAAGATCATTTTTGTATAGGACTTCTGCATAATCTTGCCACCTCTTCTTAATATCTTCTGCTTCTGTTAGGTCCCTACCATTTCTATTCTCTATTATGCCTATCTTTGTTTGAAATACTCCCTTGGTATCTCTAATTTTCTTAAAGATCTCTAGTCCTTCCTATTCTATTCCTTTCCTCTACTTCTTGGCATTGATCACTGAGGAAGGCTTTCTTATCTCTCTTTGATATTCTTTGGAACTCTGTATTCAGATGAGTATATCTTTCCTTTCTCCTTTGCCTTTCACTTCTCTTTTCATTTCTATTTGTAAGGCCTCCTTAGACAACTATTTTGGCTTTTTCTATCCCCCCACCCCACCTTGGGGATGGTCTGACCCCTGTCTCCTGTACAATGTTATGAACTACCATCTTCCAGCACTCTCTTTATCATATCTAATCCCTTGAATCTATTTCTTACTTCCCTTGTATAACCATAAGGGATTTTATTTAGGTCATACCTGAATGATCTAATGGTTTTCCCTACTTTCTTCAATGTAATTCTGAATTTGGCAATAAGGAGTTAATAATCTGAGACACAATCAGCCCCGTTGGTCTTGTTTATGCTGACTGTATAGAGCTTCTCCATCTTTGGCTGCAAAGAATAATATCAATCTGATTTCAGTATTGACATCTGGTGATGTTCTTGTGTAGAGTCTTCTCTTGTGTTGTTGGAAGAGGATGTTTACTATGACCAGTGCATACTCTTGGCAAATCTCTATTATCTTTTGCCCTGATTCATTCTGTACTTCAAGGCCAAATTTGTCTGTTACTCCAGGTATTTCTTGACTTCCTACTTTTGCATTCCAGTCCCCTATAATGGAAAGGACATCTTTTATTTTTGGTTGTTAGTTCTAGAAGGTCTTGTAGGTTTTCATAGAACCATTCAGCTTCTTCAGCATTACTGGTCAGGCATTGACTTGAATTACTCTGATATTGAATGGTTTGCCTTGGAGACGAGCAGAGATCATTCTGTCATTTTTGAGATTGCATCCAAGTACTGCATTTTGGACTCTTTTGTTGACTATGATGGCTATTCCATTTCTTCTAAGGGATTCTGTCCATAATAGTAGATATAATGGTCATCTGAGTTAAATTCACCCATTCCAGTCCATTTTAGTTTGCTGATGCCTAAAATGTCAATGTTCATTCTTGCCATCTCTTGTTTGACCACTTCCAATTTACCTTGATTCATGGACCTAGCATTCCAGGTTCCTATGCAATGTTGCTCTTTACAGCATCGAACTTTACTTCCATCACCAGTCACATGCACAACTGGGTATTATTTTTGCTTTGGCTCTGTCTCTTCATTCTTTCTGGAGTTATTTCTCCACTGATCTCCAGTAGCATATTGGGCACTTACTGACCTGGGGAATTCATCTTTCTGTGTCCTATCTTTTTTCTTTTCATACTGTTCATCAGGTTCTGAAGGCAAGAAGTGGTTTGCCATTCCCTTCTCCAGTGGACCACGTTTGGTCATAACTCTCCCCATGACCTGTCCGTTTTGGGTGGCCCTACCCAGCATGGCTCTTAATTTCATTGGCAAGGCCGTGATACATGTGATTAGATTGGTTAGTTTTCTGTGATTGTGTTTTTCAGTCTGTCTGCCCTCAGATGGAGAAGGATAAAAGGCTTATGGAAGCTTCCTGATGGAAGAGACTGACTGAGGGGAAAACCAGGTCTTGTTCTGATAGGAGGGACCATGCTCAGAAAAACTTTAATCCAATTTTCTTTTGAAGGGTGAGGCTGTGTTCCCTCCCTGTTGTTTTACCTGAGACCAAACTATTGTGGAGGTAATGAAGATAATGGCAACCTCCTTCAAAAGGTCCCATGCAGGCACTGCTATACTCAGTGCCCCCAACCCTGCAGCAGGCCACTGCCAACCCACACCTCCGTCAGAGACTCCTGGATACTCATGGGGAAGTCTGGGTCATTTTCCTGTGGGGTCCCTTCTCCTGGGTCCTGATGTATACAAGATTCTGTTTATGCCCTCTAAGAGTCTGTTTCCCCAGTCCTGTGTATATTCTGGTGGCTCTATGGTGGGGTTAATGTCAATCTCTTCTAGGATGGCTAATTCCATACCCAGGTCTGCTGAACCCAGAGCTCCTGACACTGCAGCAGTCAACTGCTGACCTGTATCTCCACAGGAGACACTCTGACACAGTTCTGTCTCAGTCTCTGTGGGGGTCCTTTGGTCTTGGTGTACACAAATTATCTTTGAGCCCTCTGAGCTTCTCTGGTGGGTGTGGGATTTGATTCTAAATGTGATTTTGCCCCTTCCTAACATCTTTTTGGGCCTCTCCTTTGCCCTTGGATGTGGGGTATCTCCTCAAAGTTATTCCAGCACCTTGCAGCAACCACTCCAGTGCTGCACAGCTGCCGGCAGCTGAGTCCTCTGCCTTTCCTAAATACAGCTTGTAGATCTGGAAGTTCTCAGTACACATACTGCGGAAGCCTAGCTTGAAGGATTTTGTGCACAACCTTACTGACATGTAAGCACTTAATTCTCTTTAACTTCATTCAAAACAATATTTTTTAGAGTGCATTGTGACAGCTGTTATATCAGTGTGCATTAAAATATATATATATATATATATATACCAGAATTGGTGAATTTTTGTGTAGTCATTTTAATATTGAAGATGGAAGAAAAAACATTTTTGATGCATATGCTTTATTAGCTCAAGAATGGTAAAAATAACTGAAACACACACAGAAATGATTTATACAGTGTATAGTGAAGGTACTGTGATGAACTGATCAGTTTATAAAGTTTCATGCTGGAGACTTCTCACTGGACAATGCTCCATGGTAGAGTAGATCATTTGAAGTTGATAGCAATCAAATTGAGAACAATCAACATCATACCACAAAAGAGATAGCCGACATGCTGAAAATATCCAAATCAAGCACAGAAAATCATTCGAACCAGCTTGGTTATGTTGATTGCCTTGACGTTTGGGTTCCAAATAGGTAGAAGAAAGCCTTCTTGACCGCATTTCCACCTGTGTTTTTCTACTCAAACATAATGAAATATTTCACTTTTAAAACTAATTGTAATGGGTGATGAAAAGTGGATACTGTACAATAATATGGAATGAAAGTGGTTGTGGAGAAGTGAAATGAATCACCACCAACCATACCAAAGGCCAGTCTCTACCCAAAGAAAGTGATGTTGAATATATGATGGGGTTGGAAGGAAGCCCTCTATTATGAGCTCCTTCTGGAAAACCAAATGATTAATTCCAACAAGTACTGCTCCCAATAAGAAAAACTGAAAGTAGCACTCAATGAAAAGTGCCCATAATTAGTCAACAGAAATGTATAATCTTCCATTAGGATAACACAAGACCTCATGTTTCTTTGATGACTAAGCAAAAGCTAGTACAGATTGACTGAGAAGTTCTGATTCATACACTGTATTCACCAGACGTTGCACTTCAGATTTCCATGTATTCTCTTAATGGAAAAAATTTCCATTCCCTGGAAGACTATAATAGGTATCTAGAAAAGTTCTTTGCTCAAAAGGATAAAAGTTTTGGGAAGATAGGATTATGAAGTTACATGAAAAATGACAGAAGGTAGTGAAACAAAATTGTATATATGTTACTAATAAAGTTCTTTTGTTTTTACTGAAAAATAAGTAAAAGAGAGAGCTTTTCTGCCAACCCAATATATGCATATAATATACATATATTTACATATTATATATATGGTTGTACAAGACAGATGTCAAAGGAGTAAAGCACTTTGGAGAAAGGGATTAAAAAGGAAAATTAATAAGCAGTGTTCTAAAAGTTTTCCTAGATATGCAAGAGGATAGATTTAACTGTGTATTTTCTAATTTTTAGTAAATATTTTTCAAATCTGAGTATCAGGGAAAGAGATACTGATCATACTTCATTATATAGAAAATAATGTAAAAAATGCAAATTATTTAGTTTCATAATGCCTCATTATTTTCTCATACTGACTTTTTTTTTTAATCTGTAAACTATATTCACTCTTGACATGAGTTAACAAAACAAAATCCATCAAACATTTATGGAGTATTCATGTTCTCAAGTGACTTCAGAAATGAAAATGTATCATTTGACATAGTTAATTCCATGTGCCCTTCCCACTTCTGAGATCATTTGTTTGTTATAACAAGGGCTTATATAGCATTTTATTTTTCTGGTAGAGTGGCAGTTGAGTTGTGATGGGTGAAAACTGGAAAAGATTTTGGAAAGTTGACCAGCAATGCCTGAGAACAGAAGCTAAATTTGAAGAGCTGGGCTGGTACAGAGCTGGAGATCTTGCTTTCTCACCTACAGTTCTAACAAAACACACACTTCCATTGATTGCTTTTTTATTTTTTTAAGCAATAATTAAACAATAATTAAGCAATAAGCCAACAAGTATTTTATTTTAGGACAGCATGTTTTATGAACAGTCAAGAGAGAAAGCATTATATTACTAATTGTAGATTATTTGTTGTGACCAGATCAACAAAATGCTATTATGTAGACCATTTCCCTTGGGATATGAGAATGACTTTGTTATGCAAAATGTCTCTCTGTAAATCTGTATGCCAAAATCAGATTTTTCAGTGACAGAACTTTATTCTATATCACTACCAGCACAGAGTCCTGCTCTCTGACCTGTACTGAGAATGTGAAAAGAAAGAATTTTTACTGCTTTCCTTGCTACTCAAAAGAAACAGGTAAGTAAGCAGAACTCTGAACCAGGATCAAGTTCCAGCATTATAATTAACCTTGGAAAATCCACTTACCATATTGTACATCAATTTCCACAACAATATAATGTAGATGATAATTCCTCATTTAACAACTTCCTAGAGTTGTTGGGCTTCCCTTGTGGCTCAGCTAGTAAAGAATCCACCTGTAATGTGGGAAACCTGGGTTTGATCCCTGGGTTGGGAAGATCCCCGGGGGAAGGGAAAGTCTACCCACTCAGTATTCTGGCCTGGAGAATTCCATGGACTGTATAGGCCACGGGGTTGCAAAGAGTCAGACACAAGTGAGTGACTTTCACTCACAGAGCTACTGTAAAGAGCAGAAGGCTATAATAAAAATGTTTTATCCCTAAAATATGCAACTGTATTGTATAAGGCTTCCCAGGTGGCTCAGTGTTAAAGAATCCACCTGCCAAGAAGGAGATGTGGGTTTGATCCCTGGGTTGGGAAGATTCCCTGGAGAAGGAAATATCAACCCACTCCAGTATCTTTGTTTGGGAAACCCCATGGACAGAGAAACCTGGAGGGCTACAGTCCATGTGTAGCAAGACACGACAGTGACCTCACACACACACACACACACACACACACACACACACACAGAGTGTGTAATAATAGACATGTGCAAGGAGATAAGGTAATTCTTTTATTGACCAGTGATGTGGGTAGAACACAGATAAGGACCAGGCTGCTCATCAGATTCATAATAAATAAATGTTTTGCAAGAGGTACAGATACAGTGCAGGTGGACTGGATGCTGGCGATTTGTATCAGTGAGAGTCATCAGTATCCTAGCCCTGGTAACTTTTGCTATTGTAGCTAGCTCATCCAGGACATATTCTGAACTTCCCCTGAATAATCACTCTCCCTAGACATCCCTGTCATCCTTTCTCCTTTGGGTGGGAGAGTCATCTCCTTCAGTGCCTGCCAGACAAGAGAGCTTATTACATTACCCTTATTAAATTTCCTTTTGCTCTTCAACTCTCATTGCCTATGCCCTCTCATTTCTATCAGGCTTATAACATTTAATTTCTCCTTTCCTCTCCTATTATTGAGTCCAATTTTCATCCCAATTGTGAGGCTACAGAATGTAGCTTTCATTCCAGTGGGAGTTCTCCATGGATGCCTTTAGACTGACAACCTTACTTATTAATATCATTACCAATTAATCATTTTAAGCACAAGCAATATGTTGAATACCCTTGTTTGAGCTTTTCAAATATCTATGGCTCCTGACTTAAATGAGACATGGTTTTATTCCTTATTGCTAGGCTTTTTTTTTTTTTTTTCCCTTGACCTAGATTTGTGATCATCCACTGGTAATGGCTTATACAGTAGATTAAATTGTGGGAGGGTCATTTTAGGAATACTGAAATAGTTATCCCATATCCTTTAGATACAGTTCAAGATTCACAGGGTAGCTTTCAGAGTTGTATGCAATCAGTTCAACAAAACAATAAGAATTTCTCAGAAATCACTCTCCTTTGTCAAATTATTTGCCACTATCCTATAGTGTCTACTAATTAATTTAGTTAGGAGTATTCTACAGGCTGCTTTATTCTGAATTTAGAATTCTTCTCCCCACCCCGGCACCCCCCACAATTTTCATGTTCTTGTCTATTCTCTTAAAATCCTACCTGCACTAGGGCAATGTTGAAGTCCCTGCCTTCCCTGCCTAGTTGAGGTGTTCTTTCTCTGGACATATGTGTTATGCTACCCTCAGTACTTAGTTATTTATATTGTTTTATTTTATTATCTAATTTGTCCATTGGCATTGCCTGCCTCACTTTACCCCACCCGAAAAAGATGTCCTTTTCATTATAGGGGACTGGAATGCAAAAGTAGGAAGTCAAGAAACACCTGGAGTAACAGGAAAATTTGGCCTTGGAATACAGAATAAAGCAGGGCAAAGGCTAAAAGAGGTTTGCTAAGAGAATGCACTGGTTATAGAAAACACCCTTTTCCAACAACACAAGAGAATACTCTACACATGGACATCATCAGATGGTCAACACCAAAGTCAGATTGATTATATTCTTTGCAGCCAAAGATGGAAAAGTTCTTTACATTCAGCAAAAACGAGACCGGGAGCTGACTGTGGCTCAGATCAAGAGCTCCTTATTGCCAAATTCAGACTCAAATTGAAGAAAGTAGGGAAAACCACTAGACCATTCAAGTATGACCTAAAACAAATCCCTTATGATTACACAGTGGAAGTGAGAAATAGATATAAGGGACTACATCTGATAGATAGAGTGCCTGATGAACTATGGAATGAGGTTCATGGCATTGTACAGGAGACAGGGATCAAGACCATTCCCATGGAAAAGAAATGAATAAAAGCAAAATGGCTGTCTGGGAAGGCCTTACAAATAGCTGTGAAAAGAAGAGAGGTGAAAAGCAAAGGAGAAAAGGAAAGATAAAAGCACCTGAATGCAGAGTTCCAAAGAACAGCAAGAAGAGATAAGAAAGCCTTCTTCCGTGATCAATGCAAAGAAATAGAGGAAAAGAACAGAATGGGAAAGACTAGAGATCTCTTCAGGAAAATTAGAGATACCAAGGGAACACTTCATGCAAAGATGGGCTCGATAAAGGACAGAAATGGTCTGGACCTAACAGAAGCAGAGGATATTAAGAAGAGGTGGCAAGAATACACAGAAGAAATGTACAAAAAAGATCTTCATGACCCAGATAACCATGATGGTGTGATCACTCACCTAGAGCCAGACATCCTGGAATGTGAAGTCAAGTGGGCCTTAGAAATCATCACTATGAACAAAGCTAGTGGAGGTGATGGAATTCCAGTGGAGCTGTTTCAAATTCTGGAAGATGATGTTGTGAAAGTGCTGCACTCAATATGCCAGCAAATTTGGAAAACTCAGCAGTGGCCACAGGACTGGAAAAGGTCACTTTTCATTCCAATCACAAAGAAAGGCAATGCCAAAGAAGGCTCAGACTACCATACAATTGCACTCATCTCACATGCTAGTAAAGTAATGCTCAAAATTCTCCAAGCCAGGCTTCAGCAATATGTGAACCGTGAACTTCCAGATGTTCAAACTGGTTTTAGAAAAGGCAGAGGAACCAAAGAGCAAATTGCCAACATCTGCTGGATCATGGAAAAAGCAAGAGATTTCCAGAAAAACATCTATTTCTGCTTTATTGACTATGGCAAAGCCTTTGACTGTGTAGATCACAATAAACTGTGGACAATTCTTTAAGAGATAGCAATATCAGACAACTTGACTTGCCTCTTGAGAAACCTATATGCAGGTCAGGAGGCAACATTTAGAACTGGACATGGAACAACAGACTGGTTCCAAATAGGAAAAGGAATATGTCAAGGCTGTATATTGTCACCCTGCTTCTTTAACTTATATACAGGGTACATCATGAGAAACGCTGGGCTGGAAGAAGCACAATCTAGAATCAAGATTTCTGGGAGAAATATCAATAACCTCAGAAGAGCAGATGACACCAGAAAGTGAAGAGGAACTAAAAAGCCTCTTGATGAAAGTGAAAGAGGAGAGTGAAAAAGTTGACTTAAAGCTCAACATTTAGAAAATGAAGATCATGGCATCTGGTCCCATCACTTCATGGGAAATAGATGATGAAACAGTGTCAGACTTTATTTTTGGGGGCTCCAAAATGACTACAGATGGTGACTGCAGCCATGAAATTAAAAGATGCTTACTCCTTGGAAGAAAAGTTATGACCAACCTAGACAGCATATTGGAAAGCAGAGACTTGACTTTGCCAACAAAGGTCCATCTAGTCCAGGCTATGGTTTTTCCAGTGGTCATGTATGGATGAGTGAGTTGGACTGTGAAGAAAGCTGAGTGTTGAAGCATTGATGCTTTTGAACTGTGGTGTTAGAGAAGACTCTTGAGAGTCCCCTGGACTGCAAGGAGATCCAACCAGTCCATTCTAAAGGAGATCAGCCCTGGGATTTCTTTGGAAGGAATAATGCTAAAGCTGAAACTCCATGACTTCAGCCACCTCATGCAAAGAGTTGACTCATTGGAAAAGACTCTGATGCTGGGAGGGATTGGGAGCAGGAGGAAAAGGGGACAACAGAGGATGAGATGGCTGGATGGCATCACCAACTCGATGGGTGTGAGTTTGAGTGAACTCCGGGAATTGGTGATGGACAGGGAGGCCTGGTGTGCTGCGATTCATGGGGTCGCAAAGAGTCAGACACGACTGAGCGACTGAAGTGAACCGTGTAGCAGAATAATCTTTTCTCCTTTTATTTAAACTGAGACTCATATTGACTGAGTATATTTTAAACATTTATCCACTATCAACTGGCTTATGTATGTCTGTGTGTTATTTGTGCGTTCATTGCTCAGTCGTGTCCATCCCTTTGTGACCCCATGAAATGTTGCCCATCAGGCTTCTCCATCCATGGAATTTTCCAGGCAAAAATACTGGAATGGATTGCTATTTTTCTTCTCCAAGGTATCTTCCCAACCCTGGGTTTGAACTTGGGTCTCCCAATTGCATACAGACTCTTAACCATCTGAGCCACTAGGGAAGATGTGTATGTCTAGGGCAGGGTTATAACCTCTCACTTGAGAATCCTTAGGGTACTGAAGAATTGTTCAAAGATCTTATTAATGCCTTAAAGCTGAATACTGTACAAAAGAAATATAACAAGAAGCCGGTGTTAAAGAATTGATGCTTTTGAACTGTGGTGTGGGAGAAGACTCCTGAGAGTTCCTTGGACTGCAGGGAGATACAACCAGTCAATCCTAAATGAAATCAACCCTGAATATTCATTGGAAGGACTGATGCTAAAGCTGAAGTTCCAATACTTAGGCCACATGATACAAAGAACTGACTCACTGGAAAAGACCCTGATTCTGGGAAAGATTGGAGGCAGAAGGAGAAGGGGACAACAGAGGATGAGATGGTTGGGGGGCATCACTGACTCAGCGGGCATGAGTTTGAGCCAACTCCAGGTGACGGTGAAGGACTGGGAAGTATGGCATACTGCAGTCCACGGGGTTGCAAAGAGTTAGAAACTACTGAAAAACTGAAGAACAGCAACAAATATATAAAATTTTATGTGCTTTTGATTCTCTTTTCCTTTGCCTTCCCATTCATAAGAATTTACAGTTTTAGACATACTCTCAAAGGAGTCTGTGGCCTCATAGAAAATTAGGGACCTCCATACTGAACTTAGCAGGATAGAGGCAAAGCTGTTCATTCCATAGGAGGGTAGGAGGTTAACAGGGTGCAATGTAGATTGGGAAGATTTTCTTCCAAACTCTACCCTTATTTCTTAGTGAATTTAGGCTGCTATATCAGAAAAGGCCCTTCCAGGCCTCTTAAAATGGATTTCCACAGTGCCCTAGAAGTCAAAAAAGTTCTTATTTACTGCCTCTCCTCACTCCTTTGGGGAATCTTCCTCCCACTCCAGTCCACTGCCCAAAGCTTATCAGTAGAGCTGTGCCCCAGGCTGTGCACTGGTGGGGTGAAATGCCTCAAGCAAATCCAGAATTAAAAAGTTCCACAGGGAGTGGCCCTGGGAGGATTAAGGAAATAGGACTCTGATTTCCCCTCTAGCAACAATCCTGTTTCCCCACCAACCCTTCAGGGTAAGGAGGGAAGCTCTGTATGAATTAGAATCTCAAAGCAAGTCTGCCAACCAGGTCCACAGTAATTGTCATCCCTTTCTGTTTTAGGAAAAGAAAACCTCATTTCTGACTTTCCCCTAGACTACAGCTCTCATTCTGCCCCCATTCACCTGAGCTAATGCAGTACAAAGTTGCCTTTTTCTCCCACTTCAGATGTTTGTACTTTATTTGGCTTCCCTCTAGATAAGCACTGGTGTTCCATGGGTGTAAGGTGGGGGGAGGAATAGGAGACATTATGCTAATATAGTTCTATCTCTTCTTTCTCTTAGAGGGGCAAATCCCAGTTCTCAGGAAGGCTCTTCCACAAGGCTTTTAAACACTGAACTGCTCCTTTGAGGATCAGTGAATGTGGAACACAGTTTTAGACTATAAAATGTGGAAGTAGAAGCAAAGTTTGCAAAATGCACCCTGTTAAACTTAGACTGGAGGGGCACTTGCCCTGATTCATAGCCAGTCCTCATTTGACCTCAGTCCCAGGTGCCACAGTGGTAAAGAATCAATCTGCCAATGCAGGAGATGCAAGAGATAAGGGTTCAATCCCTGGATCAGGGTGATCCCTTCTAGTAGGAAATGGCCATTCACTCCAGTATTTTGGCCTGGGAAATCCCATGGACAGAAAAGCCTGGCAGGCTACAGGCCAGGGGGTTGCACAAAGTCAGAAATGACTAAGTGACTAAGCACACACACACACACACACACACTCAAAATCTCATTCTTTCCAAGTCTGAAAACTTTAGGTATCACAAAAGATTGACCTTGGCAATATCAAGGACACAGGGGAACATTCCAGTAGAGTGTGACATTCTGAGTCCAGTGATCAAATGGGCACAGTTTCCAGAGGGGATCAATAGGCCCTTAGCCTAAGCATTCCAAGTTCTCCAGTAGCTCTCTGCTGTGATGAAGAACTATGAGGTACAAATACTTTTAACAAATCCTTTGGGAAACAATAAGTTTTAGAGAAAAGACAACCTCTGGGAGGATGAATATTTGCTTTAACCTATTAGTTACAGTTCAAGAACTATTCCTATTTGCATCCTCTGGCCCTATTTACCTCTCACCAGAAGATCCTGGCAGGAAATCTAGGGCCCATATGGGCACCTTATGTTTTGCAGTATTTGCAGCCATTTTTCCCTGTAGATATTTTTCCATATCTGAAGCTATGGAGTCATTTAAAATATGGGCAAGTTTCCACTTAGGAAGAAGATTAAATAAAATATCTATGGTGAGATAATATTGTTGGATTACACATATATTCTCACTGAATTTATTTGGATTAGGGTGAATATATGCAAGTTGAATATGAATTGTGACAAAATGATCAAACTGACTGAATATTCTATATAAATACTGTTTTGATCCCAATTTATTTCTTAAGTATTTACTTACCCCTTACTATGAACTGTACAAAAAAGAAGTTCACTACCCAGATAATCACAATAGTGTGATCACTCACCTAGAGCCAGACATCCGGGAATGTGAAGTCAAGTGGGCCTTAGGAAGCATTACTACAAAGAAAGCTAATGGAGGTGATGGAATTCAAGTTGAACTATTTTAAAACCTAAAAAAATGATATTATGAAAGTGCTGCAATGAATATGTCAGCAAAATTGGAAAACTTAGCAGTGGCCACAGGAATGGAAAAGGTCAGTATTCATTCCAATCCCAAAGAAAGGCAGTGCCAAAGAATGCTCAAACTACCACACAATTGCACTCATCTCACATGCTAGTGAAGTCATGCTCAAAATTCTCCAAGCCAGGCTTCAGCAATACATGAACGTGAACTTCCAGATGTTCAAGCTGGTTTTAGAAAAGGCAGACAAACCAGAGGTCAAATTCCCAACATCTGCTGGATCATGGAAAAAGCAAGAGAGTTCCAGAAAAACATCTATTTCTCCTTTATTGGCTATGCCAAAGCCTTTGACTGTGGGGGTCACAATAAACTGTGGAAAATTCTGAAAGAGATGGGAATACCAGACCACTTTACCTGCCTCTTGAGAAACCTATATGCAGTTCAGGAGGCAACAGTTAGAACTGGACATGGAACAACAGACTGGTTCCAAATAGGAAAAGGAATATGTCAAGGCTGTATATTGTCACCCTGCTTCTTTAACTTATATGCAGAATACATCATGAGAAATGCTGGGCTGGAAGAAGCACAAGCGGGAATCAAGTTTGCCGGGAGAAGTATCAATAACCACAGATATGCAGATGACACCACCTTTATGGCAGAAATTGAAGAACTAAAGAGATTCTTGATGAAAGTGAAAGAAGAGAGTGAAAAAGTTGGCTTAAAGCTCAACATTCAGAAAACGAATATCATGGCATCTGATCCCATCACTTCATGGGAAATAGATGGGGAAACAGTGGAAACAGTGGCAGACTTTATTTTTGTGGGATCCAAAATCACTGCAGATGGTGGCTGCAGCCATGAAATTAAAAGACACTTGCTCCTTGGAAAGAAAGCTATGACCAACCTAGATAGCATATTAAAAAGCAAAAACATTACTTTGCCCACAAATGTCCGTCTAGTCAAGGCTATGGTTTTCCCAGTAGTCACTTATGGATGTGAGAACTGGACTCTAAAGAAAACTGAGCACTGAAGAATTTATCCTTTTGAACTGTGGTGTTGGAGAAGACTCTTGAGAGTCCCTTGGACTGCAAGGAGATCCAACCATTCCATCCCTAAAGGAGATCAGTCCTGGGTGTTCATTGGAAGGACTAATGTTGAAGCTAAAAGTCCAATAGTTTGGAGACCTGATGAGAAGAGCTGACTCATTTGAAAAGACCCTGATGCTGGGAAAGATTGAGGGCAGGATCAGAAGGGAATGACAGATGAGATCGCTTGATGGCATCACCAACTCAATGGACATGAGTTTGAGTAAATTCCGGGAGTTGGTGATGGACAGGGAGGCCTGGTGTGCTGTGGTTCATGGGGTTGCAAAGAGTGGGACATGACAGAAAGACTTAATTGAACTGAACTAGAGTACTATGGCTCAGCTCTGGGATGTCTAAGAAATCCCCAAATTTGTAGACATGGTGAATCATCTCCTCAAAGAGTTATCACTCTACTCTTTTCTTTAGAGGAAAGAAACTATATAAAAATGGTCAACTTTGTATAATCACAAAAGAGTCAAATTACTTCTAAGAATATTGGTGTCCTAAACTCAATTTCAGCAAATATCTGAACGTTTATATATATAACCACATATACTAAGTTGATTTATAACTACATCCTCAGGAGAAGGAAATGGCAAACCACTCCAGTATTCTTGCCTGGAGAATCCCATGGATGGAGGAGCCTGGTAGGCTACAGTCCACAGTGTCGCAAAGAGTTGGACACGACTAAGCGACCTCACCTTCACCTCCTCAATGGTTGGAGCATCTTAATTAATGACAGGGTGACCCTCTTTAATAAAGAAAACCAAATCGCAGGAATTTGAAACTGTCATTAGCTCTATTTCTGACGCTAAGTATTTTCTTAAAGCCTTTACACCTTTTGGAATCGGAGCACACTAAGGCATATATATTAGGTTAAGGTATATTTGAATACAGTGATACCAAAATAACTGTAAAGGATCTGAAGGCATATCCCTCCTCACCTTAAGTTAATTTACCTCTTAATGTCCTCTCCTGATTTAATGTGACATTAGGGCTGAGATAAGAACTTGATTAGACTGGTAGTGGAAAATCTTGATCATATTTCTAACATGATCTTTCTAACATTCATGTGTAATGGTCTGGAAGGGCAATACACTCCTAGGGTGACTGAGGTTAAATAACTACCAGCATGACAAAATGGTAGCTTGGAATTCTCACAGGTTGAATTTGGGGGTGGGGGGGAAGTATTATTTTCACACTGCTGAGTTTGTGGATTAAGATCATACTAATTATTTGAGTATCTCTCTACAGTTTTTCTATGGCTCAGATAGTAAAGAATCTGCCTGCAATATGAGAGACATGGGT
Organism: Capra hircus; assembly: GCF_001704415.2. NCBI lineage: Eukaryota > Metazoa > Chordata > Mammalia > Artiodactyla > Bovidae > Capra > Capra hircus. Next base: position 14,965,954 of record NC_030831.1, on the reverse strand, counting down.
TTGACTCTTGGGCTGGGAAGATCCCCTGGAGAAGGGAATGGCTCCACTCCAGTATTCTTGCCTAGAGAATGTCATGGACAGAGGAGTCTGATAGGCTACAGTCTACAGGGTCGCAAAGAGTCGGACACGATTGAGGATTAACACTGTTAGCACTTTCAATCTTTCAGCTGGCTTTTTTTTTTTTTTTTTAACAGCTGGCAAATTTTAATGCTGCTTTTGACAGCAGAGTACTCATATTACTCTGTCTCGGTCTTTCATTTCCCCCTGCCCAAACTTCCATACTGTAAAGAAGCTTTCTGACTCTCTTTTCACTTTATTGGCTTAAAGATGAAGCATGTTGAAGTTGACAATGAAGAAAGCTGTAAGAGTGGCAATCCTATCTAGGTTGAGAAAAAATAATAAAATGATTGAAGAGTAACTGATAATTTATCTAACCTATCTTCTAAAAAGAAAGAAAGAAACTAAACTTAGAACAAAAGACCAGGATGAGAAACTAAGAAGTTCTCACCTGTATTGGCTCTTTAAGTTGATAGATCAGTGAGGCAAGGGTTGAACTGAGCAAAGAGGCCGTGATCCCTGAATGTGGCTCCATAACTGGAGGTGAGGGAAGAAGGGTGAGTCCACCATCCAAGACCTACCTCAGACAGTCAGAGCAAGACCACTGCCAAGCCTACCTCAGAACATGTTGAACTTAAGACAACCTGGGAGAGCTTCTCCACTTCACTGTTACAGCTCATTTCAGTTCAGACACTCAATCATGTCCATTTCTTCATGACCCCATGGACTGTAGCACATCAGGCTTCCCTGTCCATTTCAAACTCATGTCCATTGAGTCGGGGATGCCATCTAATCATCCCATCCTCTGTTGTCCCCTTCTCCTCCTGCCTCCAATCTTGCCCAAAATCAGGGTCTTTTTCAACGAGTAAGTTCTTTACATCAGATAGCCAAAATATTGGAGCTTCAGCTTCAGCATCTGTCCTTCCAATGAATATTCAGGACTGATTTCCTTTAAGATTGACTGGTTTGATCTCCTTGCCATCCAAGGGACTCTCAAGAGTCTTCTCCTACACGACAGTTCAAAAGCATCAATTCTTCAGTGCTTAACTTTCTTTATGGTCCAACTCTCACATCCATACCTGACTACTGAAAAAAACATAACTTTGTATGGACCTTTGTCAGCAAAGTAATGTTTCTGCCTTTTAATATGTTGTCTAGGTTTGTCAAAGGTTTTCTCCCAAAGAGCAAGCATCTTTTAAGTTCATGGCTGCAGTTACCATCTGCAGTGATTTTGGAGCCCAAGAGAAGAGTCTGTCATTGTTTCCGTTGTTTCTTCTTCTATTTGCCATGAAGTGATGGGACTGGACACCATGATCTTAGCTTTTTGAATGCTGAATTTTAAGCCAGTTTTTTTCACTCTCCTCTTTCACTTTCACCAAGAGGCTCTTTAGTTCCTCCTCACTTTCTGCCATAAGGGTGGTGTCATCTGCATATCTGATGTTATTTATATTTCTCCCTGCAATTTTGATTCCAGCTTGTGCTTCATCCAGTCCATCATATCTCATGATGTACTCTGAATAAGTTAAATAAGCAAGGTGACAATATAGAGCCTTTACATACTCCTTTCCCAATTTGGAATCAGTCTGTTGTTCCCTGTCCATTAATTAATTTATTTAATACATTTAAATTTATTTATTTTATTTTTATTTTTTTAATTCATTTTTTTAATTTTAATTGTAGGCTAATTACTTTACAATATTGTATTGGTTTTGCCATACATCAACATGAATCTGCTATGGGTATACACATGTTCTGTTGCTTCTTGATGTGAATACAGATTGCTCAGGAGGCAGGTAAGTTGATCTGATAGTCTCATCTCTTTAAGAATTTTCCACAGTTTGTTGTGATCCACACAAAGACTTTAGAGTAGTCAATGAAGAAGAATAGATGTTTTTCTGGAATTTTCTTGCATTTTATATGATCCAAAGGATGTTGGCAATTTGATTTCTAGTTTCTCTGACTTTCTAAATCCAACTGGAACATCTGGAAATTCTCTGTTCTGTTGAAGCCTAGCTTGGAAAATTTTGAACATTACTTTGCTCACGTGTGATTGCAATTGTTCGGTAATTTGAACATTCTTTGGCATTGTCTTTCTTTGGGATTGGAATGAAAACTGACTTTTTCCAGTCCTGTGGCCACTGCTGAGTTTTCCAAATTTGCTGGCATATTGAGGGTAGCACTTTAATATCATCATATTTTAGGATTTGAAATCATTCGGCTGGAATTCCATCACCTCCACTGGTTTTGTTCATAGTGATCCTTCCTAAGATTCACTTGACTTCACACTCTAGGATGGCTGGCACTAGATGAGTGATCACACCATAGTGGTTATCTGGCTTATTAAGATCTTTTTGTATAGTTCTTCTGGTTACTTCTTCTGTTTATTTCCTTGCATACTGTGACCAAGTCATTCTCACATCTAAAAGCCAGCTTACAAACAATTAACAAACAGCCTACAGTGATGAGAAACTGAATAATCACAAATTGACTTTTTCACTGAATTTCCATTCTACAACCTTATTTTCCCCTGTGTTATTGAGGTTTGGTTCATTTAAAAATAAGTTATGAAACATGTCTCAGGCTCCTAACATGTCTCAGGCTCTTCAGCCTTTTGACATGCACTGTAGTAGATATAAGTACAAATAGGGTGTGGTCCTTCATCACAGGGAAATGGAGAGATATATGTGATTTAACAGCATTTCTAGTGCCAGTTTTTAAGCTGAGATGAACCAAGTGGGTGTGCTACCTGCAGGGCACAGGAGAAGTTAGAGGAGACTGATGGGAACAGTACTGATCCAAGGGGTTCCAGGATCTAATCATAAGAGGAGGAGTTAGCCATTTACTCATGGCAGTGGAGTTAGCGTCACTGGGGTGGCAACTGGGAATGCTAGTGCAACACATCAAGAATAAAGGGTGAGGCAAGGTGATGCTAGAAAGGAGAGAATGAGCAGTGAGAGCTGAGATGATCAAAGGCAGGCTGGAATACAGCACGCACACACACAAAAATTGGGTCAAGACCAGTGGTTCAGAACTAAGTCTGTGAACAGCAAGAGAGAGCCAGAGAGCTCCTTTCATGTGATGCCCAGCGTGTAGCCCTGGTGTGAGAATGAAGGCTTACAGCAATCATTAAGGGCTGAAGCAAAGCACATTTATAATGTGGGCTCAAGGAACAGCACATATGATAGGGTGAATAATCATTATAAATATTAAAGCACATTATTGTACTTTTTAAAATAATTTGCCAATTGATTAATACATGTGTCCTATGCAGGAAAAAATTGATAATGATTAAATAATTCAAAAACCGTGATTTATCTGCATGTTTTGTCTGTAATAATTCTCCCATTATGCCTTACTTGTCAATCAGAAATCATATTCCTGCGGCCTTGTCCCAAACTGCCTCATCCTTCTCTGCTACTGCAAGGTATTTTCTTGCTGTGTTTACTCCTCTTACCAATTCTTACCTATATGCTACAGTCTTCATAAATAGATGACAACTAACGTATTGGGTCAGAAACTAGCTTTTTCCCAGACTATAACTTGTTTTGCTCCTTTTTAAAAAATTTTCTATATTGAAAGATTGGCAAACAAACCCCTTTTAAGGATTATGGTAGATCTACAACACCCTAGAAAACCATGTTGAGCATTGCCCAGTTACTTAGGCCTCATTCATTCTTGACCCCATCTTTCTTCAAAATACTAAGTCCTGGCTGGGTCTTCTCCTTTATATATATTCCTAAATTGCCGTTCATAATTTTGAAATTCTTTTTGTTAGACAAACATCACTCTGTCTTTTCTCCATCAATCTCAGCATTTTCCACATTTAAAAATCAAATTGCAAGGCTATCTTAATCAATGATACTCCCAATTATGAAGAATTATAAGCAATTCTATTTACAAGTGATGCTACCATATTGGCTCAACCAAATAGTATATCACCAACACAAGCATTGTACAGACTTCAGTGCACTAAACTGAATTAGCCTTGTAAAATTACTTTCTCCACACCTTTCTTAGGTGGGAAGATAATAGGTAGACATGAAAAGTTAGATAATAATACAAGAAATACATTATGAACAATGCAATTAGTATGTGATTAATTAAAGCAGTAAGTCTTACAGTTTAGAAGAGAGATTAACCGTGATGGTCATGAATTGGAAAGGGCAGTGCATGATTTTGTTGCTATTGTTCCACTGCTAAGTCATGTTGGATTCTTTGCAACCCCATGAACTGGAGCACGCCAGGCTTCCGTCTTTCACTATCTCCCAGAGTTTGCTCAAATTCATGGCCATTGAGTGGATGATGCTATCTCATCTTCTGTCACCCCCTTCTCCTTTTTCCTTCAATCTTTCCCAGAATCAGAGTCTTATCCAATGAGTTGGCTCTTTGCATCAGGTGACCAAAGTATTGGAGCTTCTGCTTCAGCATCAATCCTTCCAGTGATATTCAGGGTTGATTTCCTTTAGGATTGACTGGTTTAATCTGCTTGCTGTCCAAGGGACTGTCAAGAGTCTTCTCCAGCAACCACAATTTGAAAGCATTGCCAACTGTATGGTCCAATTCTCATATCCATACATGACTACTGGAAAAACCATAGCTTTGGCTATGCAGACCTTTGTTGGCAAAGTGATGTCTCTGCTTTTTAATATGCTGTCTAAGTTTGCCATAGCTTTCCTTCTAAGAAGGAATAGTCTTTTAAATTCATGACTGCAGTCGCTGACCACAGTGATTTTAGAGCCCAAGAAAAGAAAATCTGTCACTGCTTCCACTTTTTCCTGTTCTATTGGCCATGAAGTGATTGGACCAGATGCCATGATTTTAATTTTTTGGTGATGAGTAGTAAGAAGACAGTTCCTATCCAAGAGGCACTAACAACCACATTGAACAAGACCAATATACATGAAACAATTGTTTAACAGTAACAAAATGGTATAGGAAGTATTCTCAGTGAGATGACACAGACTGTGTGAATGGCTAAAAAGCTAAAACAATCAATTGGAATTGAGTAATTATTCTAAACTCATCATGAATTTTTTCCTAGATTTAGGTAACATTTCTGGAGACTTTCTCTTTGTTTCATAATAGAATACCACCAAAACTGAAAATATGGCATGTGTTGTCAAAATTTATAACTTCCCAAACACTAATCTGATAGATACTTAAGTATTTATTTATAATGATGATAATACAGACAAGTTAACTTAGATTGACATTAAATAGCAAATGTTATAAAACTTGAATTAAATGATATTTACCAAATTTCTGAACAGTAAAGTTTAAACTGAAATTCTCTTTTAGTTTTTCACTGGAAAGTATTGACCCTCTTCAAACAATTAACTCTCTGTGTCTCTCACTCTCTCTGTCTCTCTCTCTCTCTTAGATATAAACTAAGCAGTCTGATAGGCCCTATTTCTGTTTGAATCAGGGGACTTAGGTGACCCTGTGTCATTCTTTGATGATGGTACAACCATTAAGTCATGCTGTATGTCAAATCTACAGTTAGTCATTATTAACTTAGAGTTAGTCATTGTTATCCTCTCCGTGTATGACTGAAAAGAAATTGTCATGTGTGAGAGAAGTCTTATGTGAGAGAGGTTAAGATGACAATGCACTGCCTCGACCAGCTAAGGAGGGATCTGTGAATGGTGCACCCACTGCAAGGAGGGAACAGGGCACAGACCTGCTTTCAGGGACAGGGAAGATTAGATTAGAGTCCACTGTCTAACTCTCACAGAAACATAGAAAATGAAAGGTTATTGTACTTGGTGATAGGAGGACACTGTGGCAGCAGACCCAGTGTGGGTAACAGTCAACACACATATGTTTGTTATCACACAGTTCAGTTCAGTTCAGTTCAGTCGCTTGGTCATGTCCGACTCTTTGTGACCCCATGGACTGTAGCACACCAGGCCTCCCTGTCCATCACCAACTCCCAGAGTCTACTCAAATGCATGTCCATTAAGTTGGTGATGCCATCCAACCATCTCATCCTCTGTCGTCCCCTTCTCTTCCTGCCTTCAATCTTTCCCAGCATCAGGAACTTTTCAAATGAGTCAGTTCTTCACATTAGGGGGCCAAAGTATAGGAGTTTCAGCTTCAACATCAGTCCTTCCAATGAATACCCAGGACTGATCACCTTTAGGATGGACTGGTTGGATCTCCTTGCTGTCCAAAGGACTCCGAAGAGTCTTCTCCAACACCTCAGTTCAACAGCATCAATTCTTTGGCACTCAGATTTCTTTATAGTCCAACTCTCACATCCATACATGACTACTGGAAAAACCATAGCTTTGACTAGATGGACCTTTGCTGGCAAAGTAATGTCTCTGCTTTTTAATATGCTGTCTAGGTTGGTTATAACTTTTCTTTCAAGGAGCAAGCATCTTTTAATTTCACATGACATTTCTTGCCAAAAATCTAGTGTAGATACTAGTCTGAACAAGTAATCACCAAAGCCTACAGCCAGAGTGTGTTTTTAACAAATAAATTTAAATCCCTAATGATGTTCCTTTCTTACCCTAAAATTTAAATATTTTAGGAAAAAAATATAATTGAGGTTTCTTTCTATAGTATCAGGAGCATGATTACTGTTGACTTAAATTTGCTGGGGAGTGCTTCAGTGAGGAGAAAGGAAAACACTGGACCTCCAAAAACACAATCAGTGGTCCTGTTGAGCCTAAGAGGGCCTTAGATTAAGGACAAGAGTGATTGCTACTGACAGTACACCTTATCTTCTCCCCCTAAAACCCCTCATAAATCCTGTGGCACCTATAATGTTACCGTGAGTCATAAAACCTGAGATGATAGAATATCGCACCCTTAAACAGGTTTTCTCTTGCTTGCACCAATTGGCTCAACCAAATTGTTCTACATTGAGAAAAGATATTTTAGTCAAATCTCAAAATAATTTGGAGGCAGAGAAACATATTCTGGAATGTAAAAATAATGACTTTCTTTGGAGATGGCCATAAGACATATTAAAACTACTGCTATAAAGAGGAAGATGATTGCTATGACTGGTTAGCTGTATTTTGATTTTAGAGAGTGAATTTTCTACCAGATTGGCTGTGCATTTCTTTATAAATATGTGCACACATGAATATATGTGAATATATTACATATTTGTATATGTATGTATCAGTTCACTTCAGTTCAGTTCAGTCGCTCAGTCATGTCCGACTCTTTGCAGCCCCGTGAATCGCAGCATGCCAGGCCTCCCTGTCCATCACCAACTCCCGGAGTTCACTCAGACTCGGTATGTATACATATGGCATAATTTTGGTGTTTATATACACCATTATACATACCTATACATACAGATGTATACACACACACATACAACTCATATAGGTAAACACAAAATGATACAATACCAAAACCATCACTCCTAATACAGATCATCTATATACACTTCTTATTTTAAAGATGAACAAAAAGAAAGTCCAGAAAATTAGACTTTTGCAAGTTACCTGGATTTGTAGTCACATACTTTGTCTAATATCTGTGTTGCTCTTTCTTATTTGAATTATGGCAACATGCCATTTCTTTTCTCACCTTTTCTGTGATTTTATGGAATTCCTATATAGCAACCATGTTGTTAGGCAGTTTTTCTGGATCAAGTGAACATAACCATTTCACTCATCTTTATTTTTCTACTATATCTTCTGTCACCACCATTACCTTTCAGCTGCCTAAGACTGCTTTGGAAAATTTTCTGGTAGTAATAACTGATGGAATGGACAGTGACTATCTGAGAATATTTCTATTTTTTCCTTTAAATAACCTTAGTAGAGTGTATGTCTTTTTCATATTAGTTTTCTAGCGAGGACAGAGAGCTGCCCCAGTAAGGCTCTCACTGCTTAGACCTTCTGGCAATTCTTGCTGTGGAGTTACCTTGACCCCCACCTCAGAATTCACTCAAGAAAAAATGAATACAACTGTTCTCCACTTATTCTCCTCCTTTTAATTGTTATTGTTTTATAACCATATCTCAATTTAAACCTCCTGCTATATGTTCTTTAGATCTATTAATTTTCATTAATTTAAATGTATTCCTTATATATGGCAAATTGCCTCCCTATATATAAGTAAATTTCAGTATTATGAAACCTTTTCTAACTGTAAACAGATTAGTAACTTTTATTTTCAGAAATATTACAATGCTTCTAGATATAGTTAAGATTGGTAAATGCAGACATTTGTTCCTTTGGCACTAGTTTATGGCTAATAATTATATACTGGAAATTGTTTTACAGAAAGTTACCAACCCAAATTTTCTATAATATCCTTTAGATGGCAGATAAATAGATTCTTATAAAAAATTGTTTTATTGGTTTTGCTTTTGTTTCTAAGTTATTTTTGCAGAATTATCTTGCTAAAGAATGAGAAGTATGTAGACTCAGCAAAGAAACTGGAAGCTTGTCCTTTTAGTTCAGTTGAGCTAAATCTCCTTAGTGGACACACTGTGTGCAGTTTTCTCTATATTTCCATGTTTCCAGGCTGTCAGGTCACATATATTGAAATTGAGACACCAGAGGCTCAGCGCCTGCATTTCTTGCTATTGAGATACCTAAGAAAGATCTTCTGAATGTAGTATGTTTGGTAGGGGAAAAAAAAAAAAAAAAGCATTAAATTATTTTGAAAACACATAGAGCAGTGGTCCCCAACTTTTTGGCACCAAAGACCACTTTTGTGAAAGACAAATTTTACACAACGAGGGTGAGATGTTTCCACAGTTGGGAGGTGGTTCAGGAGGTAATGTGACCAATGGAGTAACAGATGAAACTTCGCTCATTTCCTGCTGTGTGGCCTGATTCCTTACAGGCTAAAGACCAGTACTGGTCCACAGCCCAGGGGTTGGAGACCTCTGACATACAGGAACTTTGGAAATAAAAACAGTAATGTATTTATTCATGAGTTAGTAATCCAAAATAAATTCTGAATAAAGTAGATGAATGTAATTATCAGTTAATGTTTCAAAGTGAAGGAAATAATTGAATACTTACAAGGAGGATTTGGAGACAAATATTTAAATAGAAAATTTTGGCCCAGAAAATGGTCTTAGGGTCATTTCTGTGCAATGAAAGCATTTAAAACTAGAGAAATACTTTGAGTTGTTACAATAACAACTCATGTCGATCACATGTCCCATTCATATGTATGTCTTTAGGAAGCAAAGCGTCTACTCAGTGGTCCTGCCACCAGGAAGCAAATCGGTCCTGCCATCATTACTGTGTAATGCTTTTAGTGTTCATTTCAATCACCTCAAAGGAGAGAGAAGAATTGGATCGAGAGGATGTCCTCAGAAGATATCACACTACTTTGTCTATTTGTCTGTCTTGCTTTTAGAATCACATTTCTGAGCCCAGGAGACCTCAGCCAGAGGCTCAGCTGCTTCAGTGTGCTGTCCACAAGCATAAACACAGTGTGTCCAGCTGCCTGATGGGGAACTCTGCTAATTGGAGAAGTCTGCTCTGGTCCCCTGTCACTAGTTGGCAGACAGAACAGTCTGGGCCGAAGCTGATTTCCAGAGTCAGGCATTCATTTATCTCAGTGATAACAGGGTATGTGTAGAGAGAAGTAGCAAAGAAAGCAAAGGGCAGCTGCAGTTGAGGTGGGGACAGTACTAATGCCCCCAAATCAAAGACATGCTGCCTGTAGGGCCTTGGCAGTTTAGTTCTCTCTCCAAAGTTTAATTAGTCACTAATTATAAACTGTTCTCTTTTATTATGGATGTATTTGGCCAGTGCTGCTTTTTTTTTTTTTTTTCTAAGAAACATGATTTCATCTCAAGCAAGTTGCAGATGCTTAGGTATCAATGTTAGAAACTGCAGTCAAGCACAACCTGTCCCCAAATCTCAGCCCCTTGAAACACGATGGCTCATTAATAACTTAAAAAGGATGATGACACTGATGCTATTTATAGAGTCTTGCCAGGCAGATCTGCCAGCATTAAAGAAATTAACATGGAGAAATTGTCAACTGGAAAACATTAGTGTTTATCAACAAATCAATCAAACTTCAACAACTGTAAACCGTGCTTTTAGCTAAGTGAAATGTATTGACAATGACAGCCACTTACCCACCTTGCTGAAGAGCCCCAAATCCCCATATTGGTCCCCAACCAGGCAGACTCTCCCCTTGACATTGTAGTTATCACCCACTCCTGCCTTTTAGGGAAGAGTCAGCCTGCCTCTGTTCCACATTTAAGAGCAAGCTGGAGAGACTGGGCTGTGGTCTCAGTTGTATACTAATTAGCTCTGACTGTCAATTTATAAAGTCTCAAGCAGACTAAATTCAATACCAAGGTTAGTGGCTCCAGGAACCAAAGTCTAGGTTTATGTGTACTTCATGAAAGGAAGACTCTGATTTAAGGAGTTTTTCTTGGTTCTCTCATGCTTTAAAAAGCAGTGCTTGACTCTCATTGTTGTATATTTAGAGATGGTGCTATTTTCATTTCTGGGCTACATCGGTGATGATGACATGGCTTCGGAACCTGAACAAAGCTGGAGAGCTCTGATAGGCTGCTGGTGATGTCATCTCTGTGCCTCCAATGCCCGGGAAAAGCACCAGGGACTGACTGTTTTCCTGACTTTTCTTTTCTTTCTTTCTTCCTTTTTTTCTTTTTCTTTTTTCCCCAAATATGAAATCTCACTTTCACACTAAGAGTACGTTTGGAGTTTCATATCCTAGCAACGTTATCACTAAAGTAGCCGGTGACCGCTTTGCACAGACTGACACTGCTTGGCTTGACACACAGTTTCAGTTCTCACGGAGAGGATTTTGTGCTGCATCACACTGAATATCACTGCTCCGTAATTTCTTGTCATTACAGCAAACCCTTTCACGTGCTCCCTTTCTGTAACCCAGATGATCAACACTTGTCAAGTTCACCTGCTCGTACAAATCCTAATCAAAGGAGCCTAACAGTGGTAGGAGGACTTACAAATCAAAAAAGAGAAAATATGGCCAGGGCACTTAGCTTCAGAATTAATATTGCCCCAGCTCGTCCCAAGGATGTCTCTTATGTAATGCACAGCCTTGCCAACTTCCACCTTTTGTTCTTCTTATGTGTATATTCCTAAAACAACAGGATGGTTGAAATGATGTTTTCACTGAAGTTGGGGTGGGAAGACTTGGGGGAACCTGGAATGAGATAAAGGAGCCCTCTACATCCCTATTTAGAGGGAGGGGCTTATTTTTGCTCAGTATGTAGCAAATTTTATATTCTTTTAAAACAAAACATCAATCCTGCAGTTTTACTTCTGACATCCTACCTAACACCTTAAATCCCAAGTTCTCATCTATTAAGTGAGACAAAAAGACACACCTGTCTGAAGAGTCAGCATTCAACACGCTGCTGTGTCTAGAGTCCACTGTGCACGACAGGAGCAAAACTAAAATCTGCTCCTGCCAATCAGATTCCAAGCTCTGTGACACAAGCAAATAAAGACAACCAGGAAAAAAAGGAAAATTGAAAACTGCTAAGCAGTCTCCATGGCTGGCCAAGGAATTAGTCCATTCTCAGCACTAGAGTCCTTTCCCCTCCTTGTAGCTCCACAGCTGGTTTTCACCCAGGAGTAAAATCTATAGTGCTAGACTTTGAGGGGATGTGGAGGGACATTAAAATGAAACAAAAAACAAAACATAATTTCAAAATTAAAAAGTAAAATTCAGATGTGTCTCTACTTGTCACTATAAGAGTTTGCAGAGTTTCAAGCAAAATCTTCCTTATCGGATTTTTATGCAGGAAATTTAACAGGAGGATCAAAAAAAGAAAAAGAAAAGAAAAGAAAACTAGCAGTCATAAATGGATATTCACAAAATACTGTACTGAATTTTGTGAAAATTACAAAATAAATATTAGTTATGGACATTGGCATCAAGACTTAGATTCTGATTTTGTAAAAAATAAGTGAAAATAACAGTTCAAATTGCAAATATCAATTCAAGATAGCAAAAGAAGACCTGTCAAAAGGCAGCATGTGATTAAATATCAATTGCACTGTACATATAATTATTTTATGGATATTCAAAAAAGAAAAATTTTACCTTTTAGTGAAATGGCCAGAGTAGTTTTAAGAAAAGGATGTGAGCTAGCCTCTGGGCCACAGAAGATGAATTTGCTTCAGATAAATAGCTGGGGTTAGGGGTGGGGGGTGTTCAAGACAGGAAGAAAGGTAAGAGCGAGACCAGAAAAGGTACAGTTTCAGGAAGTGGTGGGAAAACATGATTTGTAAAAAGGTGTGGTGAGAAATAGGATTGGAAAACCCTGAGGGTTCCACCGGCCCTAGAATGTAGTGCATTTAACATAGAAGACAGTCAGACATTTGTTCTTAAACTCAGTTTTACTGAGGATGTGAAATGTTCTGTCTGGCGGTGCACACACTGGTTCGGTGCTTTCTGCCCTTCTTCCACATCTTTGACACTATACACAGTTACCAACCCCCTTTCAAAGAACAAGGTCTGGCCTAGATTCCAGTCAAAACTCATCCATTAATCATATATTAACACTGGCTTTGAATGTGTTTGATAATTAAACATTCTACTGTTTAAAAATATCAGCATAATTTTTTCAGAATAAAAAATATTGTCTTTGTACCTTTATATTTCAGCATTCCATATTGTTCTGATACACAAAAAAATGTGATTTAAACATGGGAAAGTTTGCTCAGTGTAGTAAATATTTAATGTCATATATATATATATATAATGCTGGAATAATCAACAAATTTTGATTGACTTTATTAGCAATTTCAGCATCAAAATTCCTTTCATTTTGTTCCCTTTCACATTTTTTTCTAGTTAAATTTTATTTAGTACTTTCACATTTACATTAAGAATACCTTTCCTACCGTAACAAAATAGAAGTCAGGTCATACAGTTGCTAAAAAATCTGCAGTGCAACCAAAAAAAGATGGAAAGCACTGGTGACCAAAATGAGTGGCATCATACAAACCACTATGTAGAACATCTTTCTGCCTTGTTTGCTTTTTGAAATTTTCTGACTCATTCTAAAATCTTCTCTGTTTGAACCAAGTCTAAGTTTTATTCTTTGTTGCTTTTTATTTTCACATTTTAGGTTTATCTGGCCCTTATAATTTCTTGCTGTCTAATTAGAGGGAGTTCAGTTCAGTTCTGTTCAGTCGCTCAGTCGTGTCCGACTCTTTGTGACCCCATCAGAGACATTACTTTGCCGACTAAGGTCCACCTAGTCAAGGCTATAGTTTTTCCAGTGGTCATGTATGGATGTGAGAGTTGGACTGTAAAAAAGGCTGAGTGCCGAAGAATTGATGCTTTTAAACTGTGGTGTTGAAGAAGACTCTTGAGAGTCCCTTGGACTGCATGGAGATCCAACCAGTCCATTCTGAAGGAGATCAGCCCTGGGATTTCTTTGGAGGGAATGATGCTAAAGCTAAAGCTACAGTACTTTGGCCACCTCATGCGAAGAGTTGACTCATTGGAAAAGACTCTGATGCTGGGAGGGATTGGGGGTAGGAGGAGAAGGGGACGACAGAGGATGAGATGGCTAGATGGCATCACTGACTCGATGGACGTGAGTCTGAGTGAACTCTGGGAGTTGGTGATGGACAGAGAGGCCTGGCATGCTAGGCACTTAGAAATGTCTTGGCTGTATAAATGAACAAGATATATCCCACTTGGAGCAACTACCCTGAATTGCAGGTACTGTTTCCTTCTCAAGAAAACAATTGCTGACTCCACCCCCCACCCCCAGATTTGTGTTCAGCCACATAAGTTCTGTATTAAGATTGTCCCTGTCACATAGAGAGGTGGTTTTGAATTAACATCTTCTTTTCAGAGTTAACTAAATATAATATTTTCACTGATGCATTAAATGTTTTTCAGCAGAAAATTTCACACTTATTAGGGGAAAAGTGCTATGATCTTGGGGGCAGATAGTATTTTCAAGCAACCTTTGTTTTCTTTATATCCTGAGCAGATAGTCCTTGGCTTGACAAAGAAAGAGCACATGTATAAACCACCTACAAATTCCCAAAGCAATGTTGTTCTTTAAATAAGCTATATGCATGACTAAAAGAGCCTAAAGAGCCCCAAGTTCATCAAGAAAATTTACCCTTTTCAAGCGTACCTTCAAAAGTAATCATTGCACTAGTTATGAAAGTTTATCCACGGCTGCTTCTTTTTTAGATGTCTTGCCTCGGCACATATTTATTGAGGTACTAATATGTAGCGGGCACTGCTGGATACTTGGAGAGGGCTCAGTGAATAAACAAACAGGTTGTGTTCTCCTATACACAGAAGAAAAGGTTATGAACTAAGACTAGTATTAATCTTGAAGGAAATTTGCAAGATCTGCTTGTTCTAGTACCTCTTGACATCTCTCCATCTTCTGATACAAGGATGCTCCTTTCCTCCAGGTATAGGGAGGGCCCTCTCAGATCAGAGTCTCATGACCTCCTTCTGGATAGGTGGGAGCTGTCAAAGAGTCCTTCTTGCACCTGCAGTTTCTCAAATTCCTTTAGCTTAAAATATTTAGTATGCCAAAGTTCCACACTTTGGAGTAGCATGTTCTGAACTCATCTATGCCATTTAATAGCAAGGCAAAGGGTAAGCTCACCTAAGGGATAAATTGCAGAACTGAAGTGCCCAGGACTAATACTGAAGGGCTTCAATATTTAGATGCAGGAAAAGAATCAGGAACTGAAAGAGGCTGAGCAAAAATGTCCAGAGAAATGGATAATTAGACATATGTAGCATCAGAAAATCCAAAATATGAAATGTTTTGAGAAAGAAAGGAGTCAGTTTGGGAGAATGTTCTGTACAGTAATACAAAGTTTAAAAGTCTAATGGGCACAGGCCACTCCTGGTTCAGGGGTGAAGGCATAAGCTAGCCCGCAGTGACTTGAAGCCCATAGGTGATATTATGCATTTGCAGCAATCTTAGTTTCCAACTGAAAATTTTTCCCAAACATATGTCATTACTTATGTGTGGTTATATAATGTCCCATACAATTGGTCTGTTAGTTAATTTTGTGACAAAAATTCACACTGGCTGTTTAATTGAACTTTTCAGTCATTTCTACTTGATAACATCTTTGGGTGTCTAAATATATACTCAGCCACAGATTGGAGCCGATACACTCAGCAAACAAGCAAACAGAAACTATTCATTGAAGAGGAACAAAACATCCTGTTCCTGAAAGCAGAAGAAAGACTTGTATTTATTTATTTCATTTTTTCATTATTAGGCTTTTTAGAGTTTGTTGCTGAAATTCATCAGATAATTGTTTAAAGCTTCACGAGTAACTCTGTGGAATATCAGTATGAAGCTGACTATACAAAAAACTCCCAAGAATTTCTACCCTCATAACATCAGACTTATAACATCCAAGTCTACAGATTTACCTTTGTCTATTGAATTTCTTACTATGTCAGTGAATCTCCCACCTCAACAAAACAGGCAGGTATCTGAAAGCTGAAACATACAGGGATATACATGGGCCACAATAGTTTGGACACTTGAAATGTAAAAGAAATCAAATGCCTTCCAAAAACACACAAACAACATACAGCACATTATCCCTTAAGACATGCCATTCAAATTCTAATAAAAAAATTGGCCAGCAAGCAAGCTATAAAAGCAATGCACTGTCTGCATAAAAGGCTTCTTTTGACAAGAAAATGACTATTAATGAGAACATGTTCATTTCTGGCATCAGGCTTAAAGAGACCCAGGTCATAAATCTCTTTGATCTTCTTGCTAAAGCTAGAATCAAGCAAAGAAGCAAGTTCATTCATTTAAAAAAAAATGCTTTTGATTGAAATGATTCCATTTAGTTACAAGTAATTTATCATGTTTTTCTTTCCCTTCCCAAGTTTAGTTTCTTTTCCATTCTCTCACAGTTAAATCTTGGCTAAGGTTCCAGTTAGATGTTACTTTAGGGTTTCTTATTTGATGGGGGTCAGGCAAAACTTCCAAGAGAAATGTGTGTGAAGGGGTAGAGTTTGGGAGGATGAGACAAACAACAATAAGAATTCATAAATTTTGAACAAAAAAAAAATGTCCCTCATAGTTCAGCCTGTAAGCCTCCATGATACACTTTAAATGTGCCAACACTGCCCTCTCTTGTTTATTCACAGTCTACGTTGAAACCTTGTCTTCAATGCACAGCCTTATAAAACCTTTCTTTCCACTGCTCCCTGCAAGTCAGCTACAGAAATGAACACAGAGTTTTTATAAGATTCTTTTCCAGTTGTATTTATTCACTTTTGCATTCAGCACGTTTCCTTTTGCATTTCTGTTCCTTGCCTCTCTAGGTGCCAGCTCGTGGCTTAATATAAAGCACCTTAGAGGAGCAAGCCTCTCACTAGCAAAATCCCTCTGGAGATGTAGTGCACACAGTCCTGGCAGGAGAACTGCCATACCTCCTTCCTATAAGGAGATTTAATTGTATTTCCAATACTCTCTGAGGATGCCTTTACAAATTGCCATTTTGGATGCAAGGGGAAATTAGGAGTTCGCTATTGATCATCTCAACCAAACTTCCTTAGATGTGAGTCTCTGAGTTTCCTTGGTAAACAGAGGTATGGAACCAGAGGTTCACTGTGTGGTCACAGAAGCATCTGCATGCCTGTCACTGCACAGAGAAGCAAGGAATTAGCAAACACTCATCCACAACCTCTCTTCCGTTTTCAACAAACAAAATCTGAGGGAAGAATTTATCCCTCAATCTCTGAAAGATTCAGGAAAAAAAAAAAGGGGGGGGGAAATATTAAGGTTTCCTGACACTTAATGCCCTCCTTCTCCATTAGCATTTTCATTTTGGTCACATGAGTTAGAATCACAGGACAAAAATTATTAAAAACAAAATGTTCTTTTGAGTCACAGATTCTTAATTTTTTTACATTCAAGATTTCTAACTCACTCATGTGTTATAAGGTATTCTTTTAGTGCTTCTGAGTATACTCATCTGAGATAGACTAGAATGAGATTAAGAAGAGGAGAGTAAGCTTACAACAGTTGCTGCCTTCTAGATCAAATATGTGGTGTGATTTGGGTGGGAAAAGGATTATGGAAAAGCCCCTTCCTGTCCCACCCACAAGATATTTGAATGAACAAGGATATCAAATAGTTCCCATCTCCCTTTTCTCTTCTGATTAATTATTGGCAGCTATCTAAAATACTGGACAGAGAACAAATCTAGTATGGTAACCGAGTTAATAAGGAAAAGTTCTGACTTCTACTGGTGATACATGCCGTAAGAGTGAGAATATGGCTGTTAGTGTCCAGGATATGGATCAGACATGGTTCTGGTTAGATTTGGCATTTCTTCTTAGGATGCCAGCACAGAACCTTGAAAACTAGGCTTTGTATGTCTTATATGATGTGAATTGGCTCATTTGTTTAGCAGTGGGCAGAGGAGAGATTTGAGGGAGTGAGATTCAGGACTGGTAGCTTAAAACATAGGGTGGTGAGGTAAAATTTAACCTGAAGAGAGAGAAATAGATCTTTAGGTTTCACAACAGCAAGAAATAGCAAGAAGGTACACAAAAGCATCACTAAATGCGAAATGACTGAAGAAAAGATTAGAGGAGGGTGAGGCAGGTGTTCATTGGAGTAGAATGTAAAATCATTATACATTATACTTTCAGGATTTCAATTCCCATTTACTATCAACTTTCTTTTTGCATTTTTTGCTGTCATTCTTATATTACAGTATCCAGTGGTTCTCTTCTTCTTGTATATGCAAATCTGCTCTTGAAGAAATCTCTCACATTGGTCATCCTGCTGAGATATTTTGCTACCGTCACCGTCAAAATATACCTGTTTCACTTCTAGACATTTGGAAATGTCAAGGGAAGATAAAAACACTTTTGTCAAATGCCTATGATATTTTCCTGCTTGACTCCGTAGTGTAGACTTTTAGAACAAGAAATGGCCAACAAAGTAGCTAAATAGACACCGTCAGCTTCTGTTTGCTTGTTGTAATGGAACAAATATTGAACTTGAAGTCATAGGTGTGTATTCAAATCCTGTGGTTCTGTTGCATGCCATCTGGGTGACCTTGGCCAAGTCACTTAACCTCTCTGAGTCTAGTTTCCTCTTTTGTAAAATGACGATAATAATTCCTGCCTTGCCAACTTCACAATATTGCTGTGAAGAACAAATGAGATACTGTATGTGAAAATTCTTTGAAACACTACAAAACACTACACAGATGCAAGCTATTGTTACAAAGCTGAATCCTAGTGGGTCCTGTGGTGTTTGAGCCATACATGCACATGCTGAGTCTAGTCGGTCTATCATTATTTCTAAATATGGCTGGTCTCCTGGCTTCTGAAGTTTCCACATGAAATATCACCTGGTATTTGCTTGAAGCCTCTGCTCCATGTCCTCAAATAATGGGCCATTAAGTGTTACATTCCAAACCAGCAGAACCAGCATTTTTGACCTTGTACCTGTAACCTACAGAAGTACTATTGTATCTCAGAGATAAACGTACCTGAACTGCAAGGTGCTTAAAAGATATATTTAGTGCGAAGGCATTTCATTTGTCACTGAGCAATTTTACAGTGTCTGATATAAGCTGTAGATTTTATGATCTATAATCAAAGGCTTTTGCAGACACCTCTCCTTAATTTGGATTTGTGACAGTATTAAAAAATGAAACTTTCATCTTTGGATCTACTTCACTTATTCGATAAAACAACCATGTATGCTTTTAAGTGTAAGTCACTTAAAATTTCAGACTGTTCTTAGTAACACAGGAACTCTTGACCCAAACTTGTTCTACTGACTTACGGGAGAATATTCTGTTTTCTGTCCCTTTTGATCACCCTAGAACTTTTCCTGTACCAGACTGTTTTCACCTTATTAGACTCAATGTGCTTAGGAACTAATGGGCAAAGATAGAGGTGGGTATTTCTCTTGCAATTGTATACAGAGATTCTAGAACTGAAAGATACATGGCATGGTGGAGATAGAACTCAGAATGCCAGAACTAGTCAAAAACTTTCAAAGCACTTTTTCAGAGCCCCATTTTAGTTTGTAAAAACTGAGTCTCAAATAGACGTAAAGGTATACCAAAAAACACTTTTCCACAACTGGCAAAACAAGCACTGCAATCAATATCTAGTGATGTATCCTTCTATAGTACAAGAAACAGCCTTTCTATTATAATAATCTCTACAGATAATTTGAGCAATGGAATCTTGCTATATAGCACATATCACCTTTTCTTGCCCTACTGGAAATGTCATGAAATAATGAAAAATCATTCCTTCCTTCCGCAAAGCTATTTGAAGAAGTTAAATCTACATAAGGGCTCTGCCACTTATTTATCAAACCCATCATGTGAGTAGATTTCATGCATATACAAAGTAAGTAAAACCAACTGACCTCAGTCACGAGAGCCACTCTTCTTTTCTCTCCCATTTCATTTCTTTTGTCGAGCTGAAATGTAAAATTTTGTGATGTAATTAATGTTGTCTCCACCCCTCCCCCACCCCCAACTTTCTAGGTCTCTGCTGCATGTTCTAAACCTCAGACAGGGCTAGAAATGTTCTTTCCATTTGGGGTCAGTTTTTTTTTAAAAAAAAATCACTCCTCCTCATCACCATTTCATCTCCAGTGTCTCTAACCTTACTTTCTTGGTTATGTCTCTGTGCTCTTGTCATTGGCTTCCCACAACTAGAGAAAACAAAAGTCAGCCATCAACAATCATCACCATCCACCCTCATACACAGTGGGAGTGCATTATGCAAATATGCAAACCCTAGGAGATGAGGATTATTGGGGACATTATGGAGTTTGGCTGCTACAACTAAAAGGTAAAAGGATACATGCACACACACTGAGAAGGACAATAGATTCAAGAAATATTTGAGGATATTCTTTGCAGAGGCAAAAAAATGCTACATCTGGTTTTCAAACAAGTGGAGATACTTGGTATTACAAGACTGCACTACATTATGATCCCAAATCCATCTAAAAGTTTCTTTAGTTGAATGCTGCCTATGGATTGTGTCTGAATACACCTTGCATGGGGAAAGTGGCAGGAAGAAGAAGTCCTACACCAGGGTGAGCCTTCAGGGCAGCCAGTGACAGACCACTGGTACTTCCCAGGCCAAGTTCAATCCGGTACCATCTGTGTCTGTGCTGTGCCCTCTCTAGTGCTTGTGAAGTGTCCTGGTTCTCCCCGAGCAGAAGCCCAGCCTGAACAACATCCTGGTCAAGAAACTGAGATGCCATTTTCTCAGTTTTTTTCATTCCCTCTGCATCTGAAGTATCTCTCTGTAGCCTGGATCTTAATAATTAATCTGTTAATACTGATTGGACAAATCTAGTAAGAGAAGAGTCTGGTTCTGTGATGCCTCAGAAGCTAAAGACTATTTTCACAATTTTAATAGCAACAGCTTCTGAGTCACCTGGGAACATGGGAGTTTTTCACATGGCTTAGGCTTAAAATTGGGTCTTAAATGAGGCTGTGACCAAGATCATAGCATCTAGAGGCCAACAGCAAGAGAGGGGATGGCTCTCCTCCAAGGGGATCAAAGAAAAGAGAACTAAAATGGGATTTGGCACAGTGTTCCCCACACCTGAGCAACTAATAAGCACTTTAATAGAAAACTGAATATAATGGAAGATAGGATGTAAGGCAAAGGAGAAGCTCTTCAGGCTGACCAGATTCTCATGAAGCTATTTGGGAAGGTGAATTTATTAGAAGATCATTTCTTCCTGAAGATCTTTGTGTCCAAAATAAATTGTTAAAACATCAGAATAAAATAATTAAGAATTGTAGAGCTGCATGTCAGAAAGTATAATTCGGCTGGCTTAATGTGAGTGGAAGCTCTGCAGAGGACCAGCCTTTAGGGTTGGATTGATTCAGACCTGACTCATTTCTACCTAACTACTCACTTTCATAGCACCAACCTTGTCCTATGACTAGACTCCCCAGCGAGGGCAAATTTACTGCTCTAGGTTCAGGCTTCACCTCTGCATACCTACCACCATTCTCAAAGAGGTGGAAAGGACTTTTTCTTTTTCCCCTCAGTATTCCTAGTAAGATTCCTGAAATTAAATCTGATTAGGTTGCTTAAAGCAGATGCTTAATGAATGTGGCCAGGAGAATAGAATGTGCTGATTGGTTTATGCTCACCAGATCTCTGAACAGGGGCCAAGTTGGAGGCAAGAGTTCTTTAAAGAATAGGATTGCAAGACTAGGAGTAGGCATCCCAAATTGAAATATGTTCTGTTTTCAAGACAGGTGATTGGTGAGATTTAAGGGAAGTAATAGATTCTGGGGAGCTAGACAGTGAAACCTAATTTTATACATATTTTTGTTAATGCAAATAGTAACAAAATAAAAAAAATAGTAAAAATTTATTTTGGAGCAAAATTTGATACCTATATCAAGGTTTAGAATGTTTATGCATTTTGACACAATTGTACTTCTAGCAATCTACCCTACAGAAATATAAAAAATACAGACACTGATGATCAAGACTATATGTTCTTTTATTATTTGAAATAGTAATGGTAATAAAAAACAGGATGCAACCTAAAATCATTCATCCAGCATACCTCATTGATTACCTGAAGTCTGCTAGGTACTTTTAAAGGCTGTGAAGACAGCAGTTAACAACAGAATTACAATCGCTGCCTTCATGGAATTTATATTCTAATGACCTCAGAGTCAAAGATTTGTGAGTACTGACTTAAAAAGACAGCTATTTATTGTGATAAGTGATAATAAACAATTTGAAAAATATCATATAATTTTGGTGTTTAAATAAATAATTATATATGTTTGAAATATCTTAAAATATACATCATGCTATTTTGCAATGATGAGGAAGGAGTGAACTTGTCCTTTACTCACTCTTCATTGATTGACATTTTTTAATGGGTATGCACATATTTCATAATTTTAAAGTCTCTAAAAGAAAAGATAGTATTCAGTAAATCCTATTTATACTCATATGTCAGTGTTGGAAGAAAAGAAAGTAGAGGGAGAGAAAGGAAGAGGGTAAGAGATTGGATGTACAAATGGACAATGATCAGATTGTATTTTTTTTTTTTTTTACTTTATTTTACTTTACAATACTGTATTGGTTTTGCCATACATCAACATGAGCACATGGATGTACATGAGTTCCCAAACCTGAACCCCCCCCCACCTCCCTCCCCATACCATCTCTCTGGGTCATCCCCATGCACCAGCCCCAAGCATCCTGTATCCTGCATCGAACCTAGACTGGCGAAGAAACTGACTTTGTTTCTTACATGATATTATACATAATCTGCATGAGACAGCAACTCCTTTATCTACAACAAACAAGCTAGGTAGCTGGGCTGCTCTAAGTCTGATTTGCAGGAAGCCAGACTGCAATCTCTATTGACAATCCAGGAAATTAAACATTAACTTCTAGGATAATTGACTCAAAATGACCATGACTTGACTATTAACTTACAGGCTTCTTAATTTTTGTCCCTGTTTCCAACTTAGAACCAACTAGACAAAATTAAATGGACACTGCTAGCTAATCACATAAATGTTCCACTTTCAGTTTGCCTAAACACAGCTTGCCCAAACCAGCAGGCTCCAGTCAAGGTGGACCCGAGGTCACACACTTTCTCCATCAGGCAGCTCTCCCAACTCCTTTGTCTCCTTTGAGTCTCTGCCCAAATTTCAGTGAAATGGCTGACTCCCTTGCTACAGCAACCCAAATAGACTTTGCTTTGCTTATTTTTGGGGTTTTCATTTATTTTCACAAAAATAAGAGTAAGACTAAAAGGAGGAGAAAAAGAGGAAGAGAAGGAGAAAAAAGTCACAACATTCAATTTCACATAATTTATAAACTTACTGAGAGGACAAATCGACCAAGCCTTTCAACAATGGGAGAAAGAGAATAAACTTAAAGACTGAACAATTATGTGGCACAAAAGGCAAATTCCTTGAAATTTAGGAGAAACTTCTATAGATTGTAACAACCAGGGATTAAGTCAGACTTTTTTCTAGAAACAAAAATAATGCTTTACCCTAGGGTTGATGCGGCACTCCAACTCTGAGTGTCTTATTGGAGAGAAACTCCATAATCAAGAACTGATTTTCAACTTATTGTCTACCAAAAAATACAATGTTTGATTCCTGGTAATGGTCTTCCCATCTCCCCTTCTCCTGAATTTATTGAAAACTCCATTTATTCGCTGAGGGAAAGGGCTGAAAAAATAAAGCCCTAGACTCAAGAGCCTGACTAAAGATCCAAAGCATTTGTGTTACTGTTTGTGTAAGCCTGAACTATGGGGTAGATAGGATTGCATTCATATGTTCCAGTATATTATAACAATTCATTTTACTATCAACATTTAGAAGAGATGCACTGTGGGGAAAATGGATCCTTTGAGTTAAAAACAGCTTGTTTTTAATGAGAGCAAGAGCTCTCATTGCACAGCTCAGGGCAAGGAGGTTCCTCACAAGAATATTTACTTTGCTGAGCCAAAATGGTTGCTTGTTGATCCACTTCTTGATTCTATAATATCCAAGAGAGGAAAAACCTCCTTGATCCTGCCCCCATTATATCCAGTGTTGAGATCACCAAATTGACCATACTATGTCTTTTCAAACAAGTGATACCTTGAGTTAAATCCTCACTTCCTTTCACTAGCTACACCCTTAGGAAAGATATTTCATTGTTTTAAAACTGATTTCATAATCTATAAGATAAATTTAAGAGCACTCATCTCAGAATTGTTAAGAGAATTAAACGAGAAAATATAAGGTGAATAGCATATTAAATATCGCATCCTTTTCTCCTCTCTTTAAGGAAGGAGTTGCTTACTATCACCTACTTCCATCTAAAAAGAGAAAGTGAAGTGAAGTGAAAGTCACTCAGTCTTGTCTGACTCTCTGCAACCCCATGGACTGTAGTCCATGGAATTCTTTAGGCTAGAATACTGGAGTGGCTAGCCTTTCCATTTTCCAGGGGACCTTCCCCACCCAGGAATCAAATATGAATCTCCTGCACTGCAAGCAGATTCCCTACCAACTGAGCTATCAGGGAAGCCCCCATCAGACATGCGAGAGAAGGCCTGTGTGTGTAGAAGAGTTTTATTAAAGTATAAAAGAGACAGAGAAAGTGTCTGACATAAACATCAGAATAGGGATGGAGAGTGCCCCCAAAAGAGAAAAGGAAATAGATTTAAATCGCCAAATTTACACATGAGACATTCTTGCCATCAGGTCAACAAACCAATAATATGCTATTGAAGAAAGTTACAGAAATTTCTATAAACAAAAGAAAATGTAAGAAAATATTTGGCATTTTAGGGTAAAGGTCTGTTTTCAACTTGGAAAAAGCCTTCTGAAATAGCAAGGATAAAGGAAGTTAGACTCAGATTACATACAGCGAATGACCATTTCTCATGCTAAAACAGCTAAGTTGCTTCAGTCATGTCTGACTCTGTGAGACCCCATAGACGGCAGCCCACCAGGCTCCGCCATCCCTGGGATTCTCCAGGCAAGAACACTGGAGTGGGTTGTCATTTCCTTCTCCATTGCATGAAAGTGAAAACTGAAAGTGAAGTCGCTCAGTCGTGTCTGACTCTTTGCGACCCCATGGACTGCAGCCCACGAGGTTCCTCCATCCATGGGATTTTCTAGGCGAGAGTACTGGAGTGGGGTGCCACATGCTAAAACTAATAGATAGTAAATCCTGGAGAAATATTTACCATCTGCTTTCATCTGATCTCCAAAGCTTGAGGAGCATGTCCACAGAAATCTGCTTTTTCTTCTGTAAGCAGAGGGTTGACAACTAAGAGATCTGAAATTACCCACTTGCTGTGACACTTTCTTTTGATGTCATTTTGAGCAAAGGTGAGGGAAGAGACATAGAAACCTAACATCTACATAATTTATTTCAGTCTTTCCTCATAATTTTGCATAGGAAGCATCCTCATCTTTTGGAGGAGGGTCCTAAAGCTTAATGAGGTGCAACACCTGCAGAGCAGACGAGGTAAGGAGGTTTTGACCCCAGATCTGTCCAACATAGCCACTCTCTTCACCTGACTTTTATTTTCAATGGAATAGTGTGCTTCTTGGACCATACTTCTCTGACTCTCCTCCATTCCTAATCTTTGAATAAAGTTCTATAATTGAATATATGTTGTAGCTATATTTTCCCTATAAAAAAGGAAAGTATTATTTTTCACTTGGAAAACAACATTTCAGCACTTGAGGATTTAGTATTAATGCCTATAATATTTTTGTTACCTAAACTCAGTAATTAACTAGGAGACAATATTAAAGGGAATTTAAAACTGAGGATATGTCTGAGATTAATTTATTTATTCACTTATTAGCAAATGTTCATTATTGAACACTTATTATGTGCCAAACAATATTCTAGGTAGTGAGTTAGGAAGCCTTGCTACAAGTGCAAGCTGTGGACTAAGAGCACTGGCACCTCCTGGGAACATCAGAAATGCAGAAATGACAACCCTACCCAAATCAGAATGTACATATTTGACAAGATCTCAAGTTGATTTGGGCCTCCCAGGTGGCACTAATGGTAAAGAACCCTCCTGCCAATGCAGCCGACATAAGAGACACAGGTTCGATCCGTGGGTTGGAAAGATCCCCTGGGAAGAGGGCATGGGAACCCGCTCCACTGTTCTTGCCTGGAGAATTCCACAGAGAAGAGGAGCCTGGGGAGCTACAATCCATAGGGTCGTATAGAGTCAAGAGTCGGACATGACTGAAGCAACTTAGCCCTCACTCAGAACTAGTTGATTCATATGCACAGTAAAGTTGGATAAGCTGCATATGAAAAAACAAGAAAATTACTGGTCTTTAAGAAAAAAAAAAACAAGAAGAACAAAATACCGTAGCATTTTATTTATATTATATAGAAAAAAAATTAATTTGCATACTCATTAATGTGTGATTATAATATGATCATATTATACTTGGACTAATTTTCAATATTGGATTTATCCATTTAGGGGAAAATTGACCTGTCAGTTCTTTTACCATGAACATGCAAGACTCCTTCATTCATTTCAATTTATTTTTCAAAACATTTAATTACTCCTTACATACAAAATATTTAAACACTGGGGGAAAATGGTCTTACGTGCTAAATATGGCATCTTAACAACCATGACTAACTTAACCAGAAAGATTTGGAAAGCACTGCAAAGCTGTCAAAAGTGCCAGATAGGACAATGAGGGAAGGTGTCTAACATTTCTTATTTGGAAAACACTTTTTTTCTGGCTTACATCGGTATCTTCCACTTTCCAAAAGTTCATTTTACGCCAATCTACTTGTATGAAAGACCTACATTAATACTGATTTTTGCTAATTAAAAGAAATTCAAAGAAGATTTTTGCTTTCACAAAGAAAGAGGAAGAGTAAAGATAGCATTCAGCATTTGTTTTGCAGTTTGTTATTAAGGCAGTGCCCACCCTAAGCAATGAGAGGGGCACCGCTAAAGTTCTTCCCCTGGAACTACACTCAGCATTCTCGGAGCTTTGAGCTGTGTCTGTGAGCATCTGTGCTTTGCCCTGATTTATTTTGTGCATTCGCTAGCAAGATATGTCCTAAGGTAACTGCTTTTGTGCTTTATGCCCTTTCGATTTAAAAAAGGTTTCATAGACATGCTCTGCTTTTAGATAGCTGGGGAAACCTATGTACAATGAAGGAAAGCACCTTTTCTGGCTCTTCATAATGAGGTTGGGATAGTTGCAGATTCTGGAATACAGCTGGTTAAATGAAATATTCATTTTATCTTTCAAAATACAGGCTGGAAATGTACCCAATGCCCACTGGGAAGTATCAAAGAAGATAAATTATTGGAAAAGGCAGATTTGCCTTCTTCTTTTCTCTGGTCTCTATGCTTTCCAAATCTAAGCTCCCTTCCCCCCACCCCACCCCGCTTTGGGAGCATTTTAAGAAGATAAATACAGATTTATCATTTTTAGCTTAAATGAATGTTTTCAAAATATGTTGTGGTTCTGTCTGCCAGCAGTAGGCACCCCTGTGTTCACCAGTAAAATTCTGCCAAGCCCTAAGCTCTCATGGCACCTTTGCACTCTAATTGCCAAAAAGTCAAGGAAAAAAAGCCTCACATCTACTATGTGGCACCCAAGGGATAGAAAAGCAAAGAATATGCACATGAACAGTAACATTTTTCAAGGGAGGAACATAATTTCCTGGAGCAATGATAGATGAACAGATTTTTCTATAGACATTTTCTCTAAAATTTTGGCACTGCCCCGGATGAAAACTTTCACATATGGCAACTCAAAATGGCCCGGTGGTGACACCCAGATATCCACCCTGGGATCAGAGCCTGGGCATGCAACAGGCGGTCTTGCAGGCTGTATGTTGCCCAGCCCTGTGCACTTGACTCTGATGTGAGGTGCATTCCCTGAGGCTCTGCAGCACGGCCGCCTGGCACCTAAGGTCCTTTCTCAACAATACACTTGTCATTCATCAGAAAATGACTGGCTTCTCAGACTGATCTTCCACCTTTAACCATTCTCCCATCCTCATCACGGGTAGCTCTAAAAGAGGTGAAATGATACAAAATTCATATATTCCTTTCTACTCATTTCTTCTTTTGGTCAAAGCCACCTAATTTAACTTTTAATTGTTTACTAAACTGTCTCCCCTCTAGGACACTGAATAGAAAAAAAGAAATCCTTAAGGACTTTGAATTTTCTTTATTTTTTTTTAATTCTTCAAAATTGTGGAATTATCAATGAATGAAAAAGATGCATTAAGTAAACAATGTTAGTAACCTGGGATTTCTGCAAATCTCAGACCAATGGAATATATTTGCAAGCAAGACTGTCTTCTGTCTTGCCAGTTATAAATTTCATGTGGAATTTCCTATAGTGTTTGAAGGACTCTGCTATTTCCCACAGATAAAGTTATTTATCAAAGGTTTTTTTTTTTTTTTTTCTTTTCCTACCCTGATTAGGGGATACTTGGACTCAATACTGCAAATATATTCTTTTAATTTTATATGGATTATATTGCTTTAAATATCTCATTTATGTGGATGTTGTTACTCTACTTTCAATAAGCAGTGAGGATAAACTACTCAATGATATTTGATGAACAAATAATCAAATGAAAGAATGATTAAATGAGACCACGAGACATTGTGCTACAGATTCATTGGGAGCACGAGTTAACTGAAAGAAAATGTAAGACCAAGTCTTCCCATGTTGCTCACTGGTAAAGAAAATGCATGCTAGTGCTGGAGACACAAGAGACTCAGGTTCTATGCCTGGGTCAGGAAGATCCCTGGAGTAGGAAAGGGCAAGCTACTCCATTATTTTTTGCCTGGAAAATTCCATGGACAGAAGAGCCTGGCAGGCTACTGTCCAAGGTATAGAAAAAAATTAGACACAGCTGAGTGATTGAGCAAACACTTCATCATTGAGGAGTTTAACATTTATCTGAGATTTGAATACTATGTCCAGTTAAATTAAGTCTAAGCCCACGCCAAGGTCCAGACAGTAGACATAATGATGTCTATACGAATTCAAGCGAAGATGCAGAAGTCATAGGGGGACTGAAGGGTCCAGAAGTTCCCCCCAAGAAGTGAAGTTTGAGCTACCCTTTGCTTAATGTATAAAAAATCCCCTTAAGCCATGGTAATTTACACAGAACCATTTATAAAGATGTGTGTGTTGAGTCATTCAGTCATGTCTGACTCTTTGAGACCCCATGGACTCTTGTCCACCAGGCTCCTCTGTCCATGGAATTCTCCAGGCAAGAATACTGAAGTGGGATGCCATTTCCTCCTCCAGGGGATCTTCCCAACGCAGGGACTGAGCCACTGCCTCTTAAGTCTCCTGCATTGGCAGGCAGGCTCTTTACCTCTCGCACCAACTGGGCTACTATTTATATTACTGCTACTGCTAAGTCACTTCAGTCATGTCCGACTCTGTGCGACCCCATAGACGGCAGCCCACTAGGCTCCCCCGTCCCTGGGATTCTCAGGCAAGAACACTGGAGTGGACTGCCATTTCCTTCTCCAATGCATGAAAGTGAAAACTGAAAGTGCAGTTGCTCAGTCGTGTCCAACCCTCAGTGACCCCATGGACTGCAGCCTTCCAGGCTCCTCCATCCATGGGATTTTCCAGGCAATAGTACTGGAGCGGGGTGCCATTGCCTTCTCTGATTTATAAAGATAGGTGACCTTAATTCTTAATGACTAGGGAATGTTGATTAATAAAAGAGCCAAGAGACCCAAGATTTTTAAATGTCACCATACGTTTACCAACATGAGCATCGTATTTACTTTACAATTCTGACTTAAAGACACCACTCCTTTAAGGTGAAGTAATTCTCTGAAAAGTATAATTTGAAGGCAGTATAATTTGATTATATTTTTATCACTTATCCTTGCTCTGACTTAGGACACAAGATAGAAAGTTTAGTGGAAATTGGTGCTAAACACAGTAGCCCTCCCAGGCAACTTTCAAGTAGTACGTGTGGTATGCTAATGCAATTAGCAGAGGAGAATCAGTCCTGGTGTTACAGCTTGAGGAGGATGGGAGCGTTCCTGATCAGAATTCTTTTTATGGTGTAGTCAATAGGCACACATATAGTGGTCTCCTTAAAACTGGTCTAATCAATAAGCACATATATAGTGGTCAGTTTAGCATTCTTAAATATAGCTATTGGTATAAATAAATGCATCTCATTCTATTCCATGTATCCCCCTTCACCCGTTTTAAACCTGCCCTTGTTCCAGATTTCCAAACAATGATAAGATTGGAAAAGGAAACAAATAAAAGTTTTTTATTTGAGTGTATTTATTCCTCTAAAATAGTAGCTTTGAAAGCTCTATGTCTTGCCCAGACAATACATACAGTATCTAAATACTGAGTTCTGGTAAAATAAAACTGTACAATGGTGTGTGCATGTGTCTTTTTTAAAGCCTTGTCTTTTTAACAATAGTGCTTCTGTAATGATTTAATGAGAGGTGCTGATGGTTAGAGGCTGCCTTTCTCCCTCAACAGTATGAATAAAGTAACAGGGTGCCTCTGATACACAGGCTTATAAATCTCAGGACAACAAGGGCCCTTTGAATTTCCCATTGCTTGAAAAGCACCATTTATATTTCCCCTATATTTTATTAATTTTCTGATTGCTTCATTTCACTTTTTTTTTCTATTTACTTTTGAGGATACTGACCCACCTTTTTCTTAAGAGCATAAAAAATAAGAACAGAGATTAAAAAGTAATAATAATTCAAACACTAGGCCCTTCAGTTCCTCTCAGTCTTAGGGGAAAATTTAATAGCATTTGAAACCTGATTCTATCCTTCATGTCCAGGAGGGTGTTAGTAACTTACCTTTTTATTTCTCCATCCAATATGAATTCTTTCTTTTCTAAGGGGAGATTAACCAAGAACCAGGCAAAAGATTTGAACTCTATTTCAGAAATGGCCCCTGAGAGTGCTCTAAAAAACTTTCCCCAGGCTGCCTTGGTCCTCAGCTTGGTCCTTGGGAGGGAGATGTGAGCTAGTAAATACATCCAGAGTCCATCTCTGCAGCCCGCAGGACTGAGGAGAATTCAGCAAATATACCTGGCCTCATTGTCCTTCACTGTCATTACCCTTTGCTCTTATGGGCTTTTAGTTTTACGGCCGTGACTTGTTTGCCAGGATCTCTGAAAAGACAGACTCGCAGAGCTGCTTTTCTGATAGGCTAACACCACAGGAATAAGTTGTTGGTTGGTTTCTGTTTTTCAATCAGAAGGCCTGTAAGTCTTAGTTTCTTGTAAAATCAAGATAATGATACTCGCTTATGTGGTTGCTGAGGGGATCCCTTGAGACTGGACTGTGTAATAGATCAAGACGTATAATTGTCCCACATTTAGTAGACTCTCAAAGACTTTAGATTCTTTGCCTTCCTCAGGCCTCACTGCATTTCCACCATAATATTAGCCATGGAAATCTACATACATGTGGGAAATTCTTTGGAATTAATGGAAAATGTTAATATTTCTCACATGTGACTAATGATAGCTCTTCAACCAAAGCTCAACTCTAAAGTCCTTCCGGAGCTCTGTCCTTCGTGTGCATTATGACAGCCGCTCACATCAGAGCATCTGTCAAAAATTGCAGTGGGACACATTTGGCAGCCACTTTCCCCTTCATTCATTTAATGTTATCAATTAAGGGGCAACCATAATCAAAGAAGCGATGGCATAAATGAAGATACCGAGCCAAACGAAATTTAACTTTTTTTTTTTTGAGTAAAATAAAGTCTAGTTCCATCACTGCCCCATGTCTGTGAGACGTGATTCTTGCATTACAGGAGGCACTCTGATTTGTGGTTCAGTGTATCTATCCTGGGTCCCTGAAATGTGATTTTAGTATTAGAAGTACAGAGAGCCTTTCATTACCATGGGATCAACTATAACTAGGTCACAAGGCATGGACCTCAAGGATAGTTTTACAAATACAAATGTGCAAATGGATTTCTCTGTTCATGGTGAATTAGATCAATCTTGCCTGTAGTCTGCCATTTTGTTGGGAAAAGACTTTCCAGAACGTCCGTGTTCTCTGGTCTCTAAAGCAGCTACTCGTTTGTTTTGTGACTGCATCTGCTCTTCCATAGGACGAAGCCAATAAGAGCAATGACCTAAAAAGCATTGCCACCTGAAGTATCTGGGTACATTACCAGGCTAGTGAGAAGGAGAAGCAGTCACATTAGATTGATTTCACATCAGTTGTATTTTGCAACATAGACAGTAGCAACAAAGTAAGAAGAAGGTTGTTGTGTTTGAAGCCTCAGAGCTATCTAGGATACCGCCTAGCATAGGAGCCTGAGCTGTCAGAAGGAAGCCTGCTGCTATGCCTACTTTTTCTTTGGAGGTCGTGTTCTTCACACTAATAGCACCTCTTAGCCTAATTCAGACATTAAAACAGTACTGACTCTGCCCAGCCTAAGCAAATTGCAGAAGGAAAATGGCACCAAGAAGCCTGGGCATGAGGAAGTAATAAATATGTTTCGAGGTGACAGTTTCAAGGAACCTGAGTCTGCACAACAGAGTTGAAGGCAGACAGCTCCAGATGGTAAAAGCTGCTTAGTAGAAGTCTTGGAAACCTGCACTATCTGAATGGAAAGAACAGATCGCAGGCCAGGTCTGGATCAGAGGAAAAGCCCCAGAGACATGTGATGAGATGCGCCTTTGGAAACAGCTGGGAGAGAATAAGAAATATGGAAGGAACTGAACTAGTTAAGTATTCTTGTAGTTGGATAGGGTTGCTTTACTTCTGCCTCTGAAATCAGTTCTCTTTCAAGGCATTTCTTTCTACTCCACTTTGCTTTAGCCCCTACTTCCTAAAGTCCTGTTTCATAGTGCACCAAAACTGCATGAATAAAACCACTTTGGAAACTCCCTCTTCAGTCATCTTCGGAGCACACAGATAGGAATTGTTGGTATAACTCAGCCTTTTATATATTTTTAACTACCCACATAATCGCACATTTAAATGTCACCTGTAAGAAAGCTAAGAATAAATTCAGAAGCATGCTTGCATCCAAGCGCAGGTAACACAAGCAGGCACACCCACACATACACACACACACACACTCACATACTCACAGTGGTACTGAAAACAAACTTGCCAATTTGCAAATGGAACATCAGAGTTCATTAGAACAAAGGAGGCCCTATGGCTTAAATGGGCAAATAATTGGTTTTTGTCCTGTGTCATGTTTTAATTAAAGACAGCAATGCAATCTACAATATATCTAGAAATTACTAAAAACCTCTTTTACCAGAGACAAAAAGAGTCAATACATTTTTGTCTCTATGGCATAAAGCATCTCAGGTTACTTTGTCCCTGTTTATTACAGTAACTCAGGGTTGAAAGTAAACATTCAATTGATGAGAGTGAAATCATATTTTGAGGGTAAATAAGGACATTTTTGAAATTAGTTGTTTGCTTCAATAGCTTTCGAGACAATCTGAAGGCCTTTGCTCTAGGGATAGAGACAAAGAAAGAGGTAAACAATTCAAGGGAAGAAGACAGTCAGAACTCTTAGACAAAGCTGAGAGATAAACGTCTACGAAAACAGACAATAACAACCCTTCCTATCTCTGGGAGGAACTAGAACAATTCAACAAGCTCTGTGCCTGTTTCTTTCCATAAAGTAGGTTTTCAAATTTTTCTGCTTCTTCTCAGGATGATGAAAGCAAAATATCATGTTAGCATCCTGAAAGTTAAATTCTGTTTCTGAAACTATTGTGAAAAGTCACCAAATGCAGAAGCAGAAACCTCTTTTCAGCTTCCAAATTGAGAATTTACCGAGGCCTTCCCACCGAAGAAATGAAATTATCTCAATAGCATTTTGGTGCACTATACAGAGAAGAGTTGAAATGGAGAAAATAGAATGACCCTCCCATCATTATCCATAGTTGATAAATGGTGGTATTAATGACCCAGATGAATTTGAATCCTTTCTCCCTCTAGTTATTTTGATAATACTGGAATCGACTGAAGTGCATGAAATTAACAATTAAAAGGGGTTAAGCAGACACTTAATACTTGTTCTATTTTGTACAATTGGGCAGTAATGCATCTGCTGTAATCAGAATTTTTATTTCTCCTTGGGAAAAAAAAAGGAAATGTTTCTGTTTCGGAAGCAAAGCCTCCTGGATCTGCGCCTCCTCGCAGGCATGAGTGTGCCTTGTTTGTCGGTGGCCTCGCCAGCTTGGCTGGCCAGCCTGGCTCTCTCCTTTTGCAACAGCTCCACCTTTGGGCCTCTAAAGGGAAAGGTCTTTTTTGCTAAAGGATATGAAAACTGGCAGTAACTAGAAATAGGCACTCAACCTTTTGTTCAGTCAAACCAAAAAAAAAAGAATAAATTATTTTCCTCATCAGAAAGACACAAAGGAAAAAGGGAATAATGGAGGGAGAACAGGACAGTAACAAAGGATGTTAGAGAGAGGTAGAGAGGAAGGAGGGAAAGAGAAAAAGGAGGGAAGCAGGAAGGAAAAGGGGAAGCATTCTTTTTTGACCAGAAGATGCCGCAGCCCATCCAGTTGTCCTTCTTTAGAGGCTTTCTGCCTGGACTGCAGACAGTTGAAAAATTCTGATTCACCCCGGGCCCAGGATTGCTGTTTCAAACTTCCTCACTCCTGCCATTTTCTTATTGTTTGCTTATAAACTATAGCACCAGACTAATAAATGTGAAGTTAAGAGACCATTTGGGTTTCTGTCAAGCCCTTTCTTTTTAAAAAGAGTGAAAGTGTTAGTTGCTAAGTTGTGTCCAACTCTTTTGACACCTGATGGACTGGAGTCCACCAAGCCTGCCAGGCTCCCCTGTCCTTGGAATTTTTCAGGCAAGAATACTGGAGTGAGTTGCTTCTTCCTTCTCCAGGGTATCTTCCTGACCCAGGGATTGAATCTGGGTTTTCTGAATTGCAGGCAGATTCTTTAACATCTCAGCCACCAGGAAAGGACCATTCTTTTTAAAATGAGAATTAAATACAATGTGTGGCAAGATTCTTACTATTTCTTTCTGAATGCTCAACAGCCTTGGATTCTTTCCAGACAAATACAACCTCACTCCCAGGAAGCAGGACCTTGGCTAACCAGAGATGGGAGAATGAACATAAGAAACTTCTTAAATTCCACTGTCAACTAAACCCTGATCCTTAGATGTACGAGTTTCAGAGATGGATCCTGGGAATAGACAATCCATAGCTCAGTTGGCAGAGCTGGAGATCTAAGCAAATCTTTGTCTAGGGCAATTGGTATGAAACTGTTAGTATTAATATGAAAAGATCAGAAAAAAAATCTATGCCCCAAATTCTGTGCCCAGCAAAGATGTAGATTTTTATAATCAAATTTATGAACTTATGAGACAAAAATGTTGCAGTACATAGAATGTGAGTAGAATGGAAGAGACATTTTCATGTTTCAGATTAACTCCAGGATCTAGGCAAGTCCATGTGCTCTGCTTTGGAGACTTTAATTCTGACCTTCATAGCTTCAAATGTGGGTTGGCTCTCACAGTCCTGATTCCTTGCTATCTAGTCACTGAAAATCACTTTGCATTGTTCACCAAGACCCAAAATTCAAAGTGTCTCCTTCAATAACTAACTTCTTGCTCAAAAATCATTTAAAGTTTTCATCATTCATAGGTTAAAATTCATATCTCGCATCCCTACTATCAAGGTCTTTGAAGGCCTGCTCCTATGTCCCTCTCCCAATAATCTCATTTAGGCAGTGATTCCCAAGCTTTTGACACCAGGGACTGGTTTTGTGGAAGATAATTTTCCCATGAATGAGAACTAGGGGGTGGTTCAGGTAGTAACGTGAGCAGTGGGGAGCGGTGGGGTACAGCAGATGAAGCCTTGTTTACTGGCCAGCTGTTCCCCTCCTTCTATGTGGCCCTATTCTTAATAGACCATGGACCAGTAGCAGTCCTCAGGTCCAGGGTTGGGAACCCCTTTTCGGACCTTGGTAGACATTCACTGCCTCACCCTCAAGACAACTCTGAACTTTCTTTCTATAACATGCTCCCTCAAGATCCACCTGCAGTCCACCTGCCTTATAGAGATGGCATCCCAGACAAACCCATTCACTGAAGCATTTACTCTCTTATAAATCTGTATTGCTGACCATGTCAGCTCTCACTGACAGTGTATACTTTATAGGGGATGATTGATTCCGATCCTTCTCAATGTGTATATGTGTGTGAGTCTCATGTTTTTTCTACTCAGCTGAGTTACAAGCTTTCTGAGGGCACATCTTATGCCTATTTGAATTCTTTGTGACAATTTAGATAGTGCTTTCTATGTATGAGGTGCTGAATTTTTATTATTGATTGATTGCGTTGGCAGGAAAATGAGTGTTCCAGTTTATTTTTGCACCCAAATGGTTCTATGTGGCATCTTTCTTGATAGTTTAATGAGTCAATAATTGAATAAGTCTTATTGGCAGCAAAGCAGGTATGTACATGCATCCCAAGTGCCAAGTCGTTTCATTTGTGTCCAACTCTTTGCGACCTTATGGACTGTAACCCACCAGGCTCCTCTGTCCATGGAATTCTCCAGGCAAGAATACTGAAGTGGGTTGCCATGCCCTTCTGCAAGGGATCTTCTGACCCAGGGATCAAATCAGAGTCTCTTATTGTCTCCTGCACTGGTAGGCAATTTCTTCACCACTAGCACCACCTGGGAAGCCCCCAAAGCAGGCACTTTCACTTTTAAACCACTTTTGAATATTTAGTCATTTTGTATTGCAAAAATAAATAGGCTTTTTATCTCTTATCTTATACTTCTCAGCTATATTTACATGTTTTTAAAATTTATTTCAAATTTCTGTAAATCTTACATAAGCTGAAACCAGAAAATAAAACTCTTATTTTGGTGCATAATTTTTCACATACCCACCCTATTTTATTGGAAGCAAACTTAGCTCCAAAAACTCTTGTAACTCACAACAATCATTCAGACCACAAAAGTATCCAGTCTATCCCTATTATGCATATTTACATTTCATTTTTAAAATTCGGTTGAAGAATAATGGGTACTCAAAAATCATTGTGTATTCTCCAGTTAGAAGTCATTCTACATTTCCTTTGTGTTCTGAGAAAATATTCTTTCCTTTGCTAATAATTTAAGAATTATTTCTTAAATAGGGTCCTTATGTTTCTGTTCATCACACAGCTGGTCACAATGGACACCAGAAGCCCTGGATGAAAATGGATGATGCTTGGAGGGATTTTCACAGCACAGATGCTGAGAGAAGGCTCTGCATTACTCCAAGGGGTCTTTTCATTACGTTTGAGGAAGGTGGGCTTTGAATGTCTACATTGTGGTGGAATATACATCTTTATCAATCAACTGCTATTTATCCTGCACATTTATACAAAATATTGCGGTTATTGCAGAAGCAATGTTGATCATGGCTTCTGCCCTCAAATTCTGAGCATGGTTATAGAATCTTAAAATTAACACCTGTTAAGCAACAGTGGTTTGTAAGGGGTAAATTGTATGGAAAAGGCCATCCACACTTAAGGACTTAGAGGATAACCTCTTTGAAATCTGGGATTAAGTGTCATGCTAGGCCCATGGAGGACTGCCAATATCCTGCTTGCTGAGATTAAATTTAAGTAAAATAACTTTTGTTCCTGCATACCGTATGCTTTTCTTTTTTAAAATGTGAATTCTAGAAAGGTACTAGATTCGTGAATACACATCTTTTCATTCTATCATCTTAATATTTAATTTGTAACCATATTTATCTCCTCTTCCAGACTGAATCACTCACTCCTCATTCTGGGCTCCTCATATATACTTTTATTTCGTACAAATTGTTCATTTTATGCCTCTCTCTCTCTCTTAGTAGGTATTTAATAAGAGCAAGAAACGAGTTATGTATTTCTGTGTGTCCCTTTACCTGGGGGATATGCCACAACCTGGCATATAAGAGTGATCAATAATAAATGCTTATTCAAATGTTCCAGTAAATTTTAAGCTGCTTTGAGAAAGGTGGCTCAGACAGTGGAGAATCTGCCTGTAATGCAGAAGACCCAGATTCGGTTGGGAAGATCCCCTAGAGAAGGGAATGGCAGGCCACTCCAGCATTCTTGCTTGGAAAATTCAATGGACAGAGGGACCTGGTAGGCTACAGTCTATGGGGTTGCAAAGAGTCATGCTCCCTAAGTGAATGATTAACACACTTGTGAAAGGGAATTATATCTTAGTCACATTTACGTCCTTAAGGTGCTTAAAAGAATGCTTTGTAAATAAATGGACCGCAATGACTATTTGTTGCTTTGAGGTAAGGAGGAAGTACATGAGTTAAACTCTAAAATAAGGCTAAGTTAGGGCACAGTATACCTAATTTTGGGCTTCCCTGGTGGCTCAGTGGTAAAAAACCTGCCTGCCAATGCTGGAGATGCAGGTTCGATCTCTGGGTTTGGAAGATCTCCTGGATAAGGGAATGGCAGGCAACCCACTCCCATAATCTTGCCTGGTAAATCCCAGGGACAGAGGAGTCTGTTGAGCTACAGTCTGCAAAGTCACAAAAGAGTCAGACACGACTGAGATACTAAACGACAATACCTAATTGCAATATTCAGGGATCAGATACAGAGCCCAGACACTTAACTGATATGAGAAATGTTTCAGACAACATACATTTGTCTTTTACTTCATTGGAATAGCGTAACTCAAAAAATCTCTTTTAAAGAAAGAAGTTATCATTTATTATTGTGGCATTTCCTGCTTGCCCTCACGTCCTATTTCTCAGCATCAGATTTAGTGCAGCACTGTTTCTCTGGTAACTTGCGCCACTCTGGTAAGTGCTAACTGCCTGTCGATGGGGCAGTTTAAATGAATCTGAGAAATAAGTGTACCTGGCCTTTCACCTTAATGCCTTTAAAATGATCTCTGCTTTATTTTAAAGGTGACTAAGACAGTTTGATATCATAAAGGGATGAGTAAGTATGCAAGGCAAATGCATTTCCAGCCAGAGATGTGCTGGCCCCCTACTGTTTATATTATATATTCATCTTGTGGGTCTCTGGGATAGAAAAATAACTGTTTCTTGGTGCAGTTTTATTCCCCTTCCTCCAGCTATTTACATCATGACTTCTCAGTAGATGTAAATAAATATGTCATTATCCTTCTCATTTTCAGAGTAATAGCAGCAAGGTAATAACTGCAGCAAACAATAGGACATAAGCCTAAATGCCATAGGTTTTTGGTATCTGGAAATACAGAAAATCCCTCTTTTCCCATAAACTATGAGAACTTGGCTGAACAACCAAAGTTACAGACTTAGTATATTAGTTAGGATTCTCAGAAACAAAGTCAATAGGAAGCAGACAGAGAAAGAGAATCAGTAAAAGGAATTGGCTTATGCAATTAGAAGGCTGAGAAATCCCAAGATCTGCAGTCAGCAAGCTGGAGACGCAGGATAGCCGATGGTGTAATACCATTTTGAAAACCAGGAAGCTGAAGACCCAAGAAGAAAAGATCTTCCTGTTCAAATCTGAAGGCAAGAAATGACTGACAAACCAGTTTATGAAGTCAGGAAAGAGGAGTTCCCTATTTTTCACCCTTTTTGTTCTATAAAGTCTTTGGCTGATTAGATGAGGCCCACCCACATTAGAGCAGGCAATCTGCTTTATTCAGTCTGCCAATTCAAATGATAATTTCATTGAAAAATACCTTCATACACCACTCAAAATGATGTTTCACCCTGTGATTCAGTCCAGTTGACACATAAAATTAAACACACATGGTATTGATGAAAATGGCTCTTAAAAATATGTGTACGCATACACACATATATAAATATAATTTCTTAGTTTTATCACTTGTTATATCATTGTGTATACTTCTATTAATGCACTGAAAGTACAATAAACATCTGTTTAGTGAAGTTGCTTAGTCATGTCTGACTCTTTGCAACCCCATGGACTGAGTAGCCTACCAGGCTCCTAGGTCCATGGGATTTTCCAGGCAAGAATACTGGAGTGAGTTGCCATTTCCTTCTCCAGGGTATCTTTCCAACCCAGGGATCAAACCCAGGTCTCCGGCTTTGTAGGCAGACGGTTTACCATCCGAGCTACCAGGAAAGCCCTAAACATCTGTTTAGTGCTTAGCAATACCTGACACTCTACTAAGTGTTGTACATATGTGACCTAAATTATTTCTCAAGACTATCTTGCAAGATAGGTATTTTCATGACTTCAATTTTATAGATGTAGACACCAAGTCTGAGACAGGAAAAATTTCTCCTGCACAAAACTTGTAATTCACATGCCAAGACTAAAATCCAGATCTATTTAACACTAAACTTCTGCATTCTTTATTCTAGTTTGCACAACATATTTGAAAATCATGACACTCTGAAAATCTACATTATATGCAGAATCCAAAAATTCATATATATTAGTCCTATGTTGAGAAATAAGCTTTCCACCCTCGGAGCCTATTTGCAAGAAACTATCATTAGAAACAGCACTATTTAACCCTTTTCACTTGAAGAGGAATAAATGAGAAGAGGGTATTTCTGAGGTATAAAGTTTGGAAGGAGTATGCTAAATTAAACTCATGTAAATAGGATCACTGATTTTATCTAGAAGAAATAAATATTTCTGGTACCAGAGTGTTCAGCTTTCATTTATCTAAAAAACATCTGGGTCAGGTCTAATTTTGGCCTCCTTGTGGAAAGCAAAATTAAACAGACATGCTATGATAAAATCTGATGTTAAATTTTGATATGATGAACTATACAATAGACTTAGCTGCCTTTCAGATTTGAGAGGGAAGAGTCATCTAAATAGCACACATGAAATGCACGAGCATTTGCTCTCTTTCAGACCTTAAAATAGCTTTTCTCAGGCTTTAAAAAAATATCCAATAGCACATGATCTTTATGATCGTTTTGTGGTAATGTTTCCAGTGACCATATTCTCCATCAAACTAATCATTGCAAGTTCACTTTTGAGACTACCATTATTTCTGTTTGGTTACTGTTGGTGAAAAAATACACACTACCTACAAGTTGAGAGTTATATTTTATTGGCAGAAATGTTTAGGACTTAGGCCCTAGAGGCAGCATCTCAAGTAACTCTAAGAGAACTACTCCAAGGAGGCAGGAGAGGAGCCAGGTTATATAGAAGGTTTGCAGCAAAGGGCAGGTAGTTAGGACACAAAGCGTTTTTATGTTTCTTTGGTTTTTGCTTTTAATTAAAGAAAACCAGATATCACAAGTTAAGGAATAGCAGGATCCCCTATGACCCACCTCCCAGAATAATGGAAATAAAAGCAAAAATAAACAAATGGGACCTAATTAAACTTAAAAACTTTTGCACAATGAAGGAAACTATAAGTAAGGTAAAAAGACAGCCTTCAGAATGGGGGAAAATAATAGCAAATGAAGCAACTGACAAAGAATTAATCTCAAAAATATATAAGCAACTCCTACAGCTCAATTCCAGAAAAATAAATGACCCAATCAAAAAATGAGCTACAGAACTAAGCAGACATTTCTCCAAAGAAGACATTCAAATGGCTAACAAACACATGAAAAGATGCTCAGCATCTCATTATCAAAGAAATGCAAATCAAAACCACAATGAGGTACCATTTCACGCCAGTCAGAATGGCTGCGATCCAAAAGTCTACAAGCAATAAATGCTGGAGAGGGTGTGGAGAAAAGGGAACCCTCTTACACTGTTGGTGGAATGCAAACTAGTACAGTCACTATGGAGAACAGTGTGGTGATTCCTTAAAAAACTGGAAATAGAACTGCCATATGACCCAGCAATCCCATTGCTGAGCATACACACCGAGGAAACCAGAATTAAAAGAGACACGTGTACCCCAATGTACATCACAGCACTGTTTATAATAGCCAGGACATGTAACCAACCTAGATGCCCATCAGCAGACAAGTGGATAAGAAAGCTGTGGTACATATACGCAATGGAGTATTACTCAGCCATTAAGAAGAATACATTTGAATCAGTTCTAATAAGGTGGATGAAACTGGAGCCTATTGTACAGAGTGAAGTAAGTTAGAAAGAAAAACACCAATACAGTATACTAACGCATATATATAGAATTTAGAAAGATGGTAACGATAACCCCGTATGCAAGACAGCAAAAAGAGACACAAATGTATAAAAGAGTCTTTTGGACTCTGTGGGAGAGGGAGAGGGTGGGATGATTTGGGAGAATGACATTGAAACATGTATAATATCATATAAGAAATGAATCTCCAGTCCAGGTTCAATGCAGGATACAGGATGCTTGGGGCTGGTGCACTGGGATGACCCAGGGAGATGGTACGGGGAGGGAGGTGGGAGGGGGGTTCAGGATGGGGAACACGTGTACACCTGTGGCAGATTCATGCTGATGTATGGCAAAACCAATACAATATTATAAAGTAATTAGCCTTCAATTAACACAAATAAATTTAAATTAAAAATAAATAAATAAAAATAACTTTTTAAAAAAGAAAGATGCAAGAGTCTAAGCTCACTGAAATCATTTCCTTACAATGCACCTCAGCTATCTGAGGTCAGTTTCTTGCATTTTTCACATTCTGAGCTTCCTCCTGGTTCACCATAGGAAGGGGTTTTAGTTTGACAGCTGCTAGATGGCAGGTATTCTTTCCTTCCTGAGTTTCCTCAAGGCTCACCAATTTACCTCCATGTTGGCTGCAATTGCTGATGTCTATGACATGCTTTACATACTGTCCAGAGGAGACTGGTATGCTGTAATCCATGGGGCTGCAAAAGAGTTGGACACAACTTAGCTACTGAAAAACAATACAAATGACATATTTTGTTTACTGATGTGGCAGGAAATATTCTACTTCTTCTTATTGTATTTGCCATAATTGTCTATCCCTAGACCATATCACTACTCTTCACAAGACATTTTATAAAATCCAATGGAGATTCTGAATATAACTATAATGGAATAACAGGAAAATTAGACCTTGGAGTTCAAAATGAAGCAGGGCAAAGGCTAATACAGTTTTGCCAAGAGAATGCACTGTCATAGCAAACACCCTCTTCCAAACACAAGAGAAGACTCTACACATGGGCATCACCAGATCACCAATACCAAAATCACATTGATTATATTCTTTGCAGCAAAAGATGGAGAAGCTCTGTACAGTGAGTAAAAACAAGACTGGGAGCTGACTATGGCTCATATCATGAACTCCTTATTG
This sequence comes from Capra hircus, assembly GCF_001704415.2. NCBI lineage: Eukaryota > Metazoa > Chordata > Mammalia > Artiodactyla > Bovidae > Capra > Capra hircus. Next base: position 14,923,167 of record NC_030831.1, on the reverse strand, counting down.
CAAAATCCACACTTAAACTGAGAAAGAAGTGAAAACCACTAGACCATTCAGGTATGACCTAAATCAAATCCCTTAGGATTATACAGTGGAAGTGACAAACAGAGTCAAGGGATTAGATCTGATAGAGTGCTTGAGGAACTATTGATGAAGGTTCATGACGTTGTACAGGAGGCAGGGATCAAGATGATCCCCAAGAAAAAGAAATGGAAAAGGGCAAAAAGGTTGTCTGAGAAGGACTTACAAATACCTGAGAAAAAAAGAAAAGCTAAAATCAAGGGAGAAGAGGAAAGATACCCACATGAAAGCAGAGTTCCAAAGAATAGCAAAGAGCAATAAGAAACCTTTCCTCAGTGATGAATGCAAAGCAATATAAGAAAACAATAGAATGGGAAATACTAGAGATCTCTTCAAGAAAATTTGAGATACCAAGAGAAGATTTCATACAAAGATGGGCACAATAAGGACAGAAATGATATGGACCTAAAAGAAGCAGAAGATACTAAGAAGAGGTAGCAAGAATACACAGAAGAACTATACAAACAAGATCTTCATGACCCAGATAACCATGATGGTGTGATCACTCACCTAGAGCCAGACATTCTGGAATGTGAAGTCAAGTGGGCTTTAGGAAGCATCACTATGAACAAGGCTAGTAAAGGCAATAGAGTTCCAGCTGAGCTATTTCAAATTCTTAAAGATTATGCTGTGAAAGCGATGAACTCAATATTCCAGCAAATTTGGAAAACTCAGCAGTGGACACAGGACTGGAAAAGGTCAGTTTTCATTCCAATCCCTACGAAAGGCAATGCCAAAGATTATTCAAACTACCACACAATTGCACTCATCTCACACAATAGCAAACTAAAGCTCCAAATTCTCCAAGGCAGGCTTCAGCAGTATGTGAAACATGAACTACCAGATGTTCAAGTTGGATTTAGAAAATTCCAAGGAACCAGAGATCAAATTGCCAACATCTGTTGGATCATAGAAAAAGCAAGAGAATTCCAGAAAAACATCTATTTCTGCTTTGTTGACTATACCAAAGCTTTTGACTGTGTGGATCACAATCAACTGTGGAAAATTCTTAAAGAGATAGGAATATCAGACCACCTGAGTACCTGCTGAGAAATCTGTATGCAGATCAAGAAACAACAGTTGAAAATGGACATGGAACAACAGACTGGTTCCAAATAAGGAAAGGAGTACATCAAGGCTGTATATTGTCACCCTGCTTCTTTAATTTATATGCAGAGTACATCATGTGAAATGCTGGACTGGATGAAGCACAAGCTGGAATCAAAATTGATGGGAGAAATGTCAATAACCTCAGATATGCAGATGACTCCACCCTTATGGCAGAAAGTGAAGAGGAACTAACAAGCCTCTTGATGAACGTGAAAGAGGAGATTTAAAAAACTTGCCTTAAAACTCAATATTCAGAAAACTAAGATCATGGCATCTGGTCCCATCACTTCATGGCATATAGATGGGGAAACAATGGAAATAGTGAGAGGCTATATTTTTGGGCTCCAAAATCACTGTAGATGGTGACTGCACCCATGAAATTAAAAGAAGCTTTCTCCTTGGAAGTAAATCTATGGTTAACCTAGACAGCATATTAAAAAACAGAGACATTACTTTTCCAACAAAGGTACATCTAGTCAAAGCTATGATTTTTCCAGTAGTCATGTGTGCATGTGAGAGTTGAACCATAGAGAAGGTTGAGCACCCCAGAAATGATGCTTTCAAACTGGTGCTGGAGAAGACTGTTGAGAGTCCCTTGGACTGCAAGGGGATCCAACCAGTTAATCCTAAAGGAAATCAGTCCTGAATATTCATTGGAAGGACTGATGCTGAAGCTGAAACTCCAATACTTTGGCCACCTCATATGAAGAACTGACTCATTTGAAAATACGCTAATCCTGGGAAAGATTGAAAGTTGGAGAAGGGGGCAACAGAGGATAAAGTGGTTGAATGGCATCACCAACTCAATGGACATGAGTTTGAGTATACTCTGGGTATTGGTGAGGGACACGGACTGCATGCTTCAGATCATGGTGTCACAGAGTTGGATACAACTGAGTGACTGAGCTGAACTGAACTGATAATGGAATAATTAGTACCAGACTACCTTTCTCAATTATAAAATTGGACAAAAGACATGAAACTTACCGTCTCCAGAAAGACAATAAGTTGTACATGACTATAAATTCAAAAGAAGATTACAGAATTGCTAAAGAAAACAAGCTCCAGAGTTGCCCAGTATTTCTCCCTAGACATACTTTCTAGACCATAGCACATGAGAAATTAAAAAAGAGAAACATCATGAAACAAAAAGCAAAGATCAGAATTGGGGGATGTAGAGGTGGCTGAAATTTATAGAGTGTGGCTTCAGAAAGGAAAAGCTCCAGAAACTTGTACAAGTCCCCTTTCAATCTTTAAATAAATGCTAATTAGAGAATGTGCAGGATGAAATTCTACAAAGTGCTGCCATGGAAAGAATAATTATGTGGAAACTGTGACCAGAACAATTCTTGGGGCTAAACAGGACTGGGAGATTTTGAGCTTTGACAGTCACAGTAAATAGAAATTGTTAAATAGCTAGCATGTTCAGTAGAGATCCCAGAAAAGCCAAAGTTTTAGAGCAGAGCTTATCTGATGCTAGAGTAAAGACCAGTCTTGACAAGTGATATCATGCAATTTTCCTTATCTATTTGACTTATTTCACAAGCATAATATTCTCAGACTCACAGATATAGGGAACAAACTCATGTTTGCCAAAGAGTAGTGGGAAAAAGGGAGGGACAAATTAGGGGTATGAGGCCAACAAATAAAAACAACCATATATAAAATAGATAAGTAACAAGGGTATGCTGTATAGCAGAGGGAATTATACCCATTATCTTGTTATAACCTAACATGGAATATAATCTGCAAAAATACTGAATTTGTATGCTATATACCTGAAACTAGGGCTTAAGCAAAGACATTACTTTGCCAACTAAGGTCCGTCTAGTCAAGGCTATGGTTTTTCCTGTGGTCATGTATGGATGTGAGAGTTGGACTGTGAAGAAGGCTGAGTGCCGAAGAATTGATGCTTTTGAACTGTGGTGCTGGAGAAGACTCTTGAGAGTCCCTTGGACTGCAAGGAGGTCCAACCAGTTCATTCTGAAGGAGATCAGCCCTGGGATTTCTTTGGAAGGAATGATGCTAAAGCTGAAACTCCAGTACTCTGGCCACTTTATGTGAAGAGTTAACTCATTGGAAAAGACTCTGATGCTGGGAGGGATTGGGGGCAGGAGGAGGGGATGACAGAGGATGAGATGGCTGGATGGCATCACTGACTCGATGGACGTGAGTCTGAGTGAACTCCGGGAGATGGTGATGGACAGGAAGGCCTGGCGTGCTGCGATTCATGGGGTCACAAAGAGCCGGACACGACTGAGCAACTGAACTGAACTTAGGGCTTCCCAGGTGGCACAGTGGTAAAGAACCTGCCTGCTAATGCAGGAGACATGAGTTCAAACCCTGGGTTGAGTAGATCCCTCTGGAGTAGATAATGGCAAGCCACTCCAGTATTCTTGCCTGGAGAATCGCATGTACAGAGGAGCCTGGTGGGCTACAGTCCATGGGGTCACAAATAATCGGCCACAACTGAGTATACAAACACACACACCTGAAAGTAAAACAGTATTGTAAATCCACTATGCTTCAATAATAAAATAAAAATAAATCTGCAAAGAAGCAAACTGAGCCATCTATAAACTCCTGCCTTAATGAAACTTGATACTATTTAAATAATTTTTAAAATAGATACGCAGCAATATAGAAATCATAATACCTAACACACAATTAAAACTTATTAGATATGTGAAGGAAACTAAAAGCCAGGAGAAATAGATCATGGGATGACAGAACTGACAGATGAAGGCTTTAAAAAGAGCCATTACAATTGTGTTCAAGAATCTAAATGAAAAAGAAGAATATGCTGGGGGAAAATGGAATATCTATATCCATATAAATTCAAGTGTAATTCTAGAATTGAAAAATATAATATCTGAAATTATATATGTAACCACCATCTATATCTATAACCACATCTAGATAGGTACTAAAAAGTTAATGGAACCCATTCCAGCATTTTTGCCTGGAGAATCCCCATGGTCAGAGGATCCTGTTTACAGTCCATGGGTTGCAAAGAGTCAGACATGACTGAGTGACTAAGCACAGAGAAGAACAGAAGAAAAGTCTTCCCAGGCAGTGCTAGTGGTAAAGAACCCACCTGCCAATACAGGAGATATAAGAGTCACAGGTTTGATCCCTGGGGAGGAAAGATCCCCTGGAGGAGAAAATGGCAATCTACCCCAGTATTTTTGCCTGGAGAATCCCATGGACAAAGGAGTCTGGTGATCTATATAGTCCTAGGGTCACAAAGAGTCATACATGACTGCAGTGACTTAGCACTCACATAAGAAAAAGCTCAGTGAATTTGAAGACAAGGTAATAGAAATGATTCAAACTTCAGAAACTAGAAGGAAAGGGAATACTTCCCAACTCATTTTATGTATGATACTTAGTATCATCATAACCCTGATACTAACTCTGGACAAGATTGTTAATAAAAAACAAAATTACAAGCAAATTCATACATGAATCTATAAAAATCATTAACAATATATTATCAATTAAACCCACCAATACTTGTAAGGAATAATGTATATCGACCAAGTGAAGTTGATTCTAGAAATTCATGGCTTGCCAGAGAGATAGGGTGGGGAGGGAGATGAGATAGGGGTTCAGGATGAGGGGGACACACATATACCTGTGGCCAATTCATGTTGATATATGACAACAACATGACAATACTGTAAAGTAATTATCCTCCAATTAAAATATATAAATTAATAAAAAGAAAATATACAGTGTCATTGAATCAAAATATAGCATATTGGTATGAAATTTGATGAGTTAGCACAAAGTTAGTTGTGTTTGATGACCTATTTCCAGTTAACATAAGACATATTGTACTTGTCCCTGCTTCTTAACAGTTCACTTTAAAAAATCCATTCATAAAAATTAAATAAAAAAATAGAAATGCATGATTTCATTAACACATAAAAATCATGACAGTGATATAAACTTCATTAACAGAAATAAGAGAAAAATCACATGCCATCTCAATAGATGCAGAAAAACATAGGGAAAAAAAGGTGATATCCTTTTCTGATGAAAAAATCAAACAATCAGCAAGCTATAATTGAAGGAAATTTCTAGACCTGATATAAATGGCAACTTTGCAAAACCTACATGCCTGCTAAATTGCTTCCATCATGTGCAACTCTTTGCAACCCTATGGGCTATAGCCCACCAGGTTCCTCTGTCCATGGGATTCTCTAGTCAAGCACAGTGGAGTGGGTTGCCATGCCCTCCTCCAGGGGATCTTCCTAACCCAGGAATCAAACTCATGTCTCTCACATCTGCATTGATAAGGGGCTTCTTTACCTCTAAGGCCACCTGGGAAGTCTGTGCAAAACCTATAACTAACTTCATATTTATTATCAAGAACAAAAAAAGGAGTTTACATTTCACAACTTCTATTTACCATTGTACTAGACATTTCAAATATATTCAATAAAAAGGAATAAATAAAGGGTATACAAATTTGAAGGAATATGAAAGTGTTTTACTAATAGATGATAATTTATGTAGAAAATAACCTATCAAAAGCAGTATTATAATTAATAAATGAATTTAGCAAAGTTGTAAGACATAAGATTACAGTATAGAAGAAAACATAGAACATCATGAGGGGGGCAACTATTTCTTAGAATATAGCAAGCATCAGTTCAGTTAGTTCAGTTCAGCCGCTCAGTCCTGTCCTACTCTTTGCGACTCCAAGAATCACAGCACGCCAGACCTCTCTGTCTATCACCAATTCCTGGAGTTCACTCAAACTCACGTCCATCGAATCAGTGATGCCATCCAGCCATCTCATCCTCTATCATCCCCTTCTCCTCCTGCCTTCAATCTTTCCCAGCATCAGGGTTTTTTCCGATAAGTTGGCTCTTCACATCAGGTGGCCATAGAACTGGAGCTTCAGCTTCAGCTTCAGCATCAGTCCTTCCAATGAATATTCAGGATTGATTTCCTTTATGAATGATTGGTTTGATTTCCTTGCGGTTCATGGCACTCTCAAGAGTCTTTTCCAACACCACAGTTCAAAGGCATCAGTTCTTTGGCACTCAGCCTTCTTTATGGCCCAACTCTCACATCCATACATGACTACTGGAAAAACCATACCTTTGACTAGATGGACTTTTGTTGGCAAAGTAATATCTCTGCTTTTTAGTATGCTGTCTAGGTTGGTCATAGATTTTCTTCAAAGGAGCAAGCATCTTTTAATTTCATGGCTGCAGTCACCATCTGCAGTGATTTTGGAGCCCACCAAAATAAAGTCTCTAACTGTTTCTATCATTTCCCCTTTTATTTGCCATGAAGTGATGGGACTGGATGCCATGATCTTAGTTTTCTGAATGTTGAGTTTTAAGCCAACTTTTTCACTCTCCTCTTTCACTTTCACCAAGAGGCTCTTTAGTTCCTCACTTTCTGCCATAAGGGTGGTGTCATCTGCATGTCTGAGGTTATTGATATTTCACCTGACAATCTTCATTCCAGCTTGTGCTTTATCCAGACCAGCATTTCACATGATGTACTCTGCATACAAGTTAAATAAGCAGGTGACAATATACAGCCTTGACGTTCTCATTTCCCAATTTTGAACCATTTGAAATTGTACTTTATTAAAATTTAAGTTTATTCATTAAAAATGCTGTTAAGAAAATGAAAAAGCAAACTGCATATTGAGAAAAATTAGTAGTACATATGTGTAATAAAAGATTTGTCCACAATGAACAAGTTGGAAAATAAACACATTTTTCTAATTGTGTGAAAACCTTTCATAGGCAGTTCATAAATGAAGATATAGAAACCTATACCAAGATCATGAAAAAGCACTTAACATTACTTCTTATCAGGGAAATGTAAAATAAAATCTCAATCATACAATATTATACAGCCTCCAAAATGGCTAAAATTTAAAATACTGATTGTTGCATCATTTGTAAATATTTCTTCCATTCTGTGCTTTGTTTTCATTTTGTCTATGGTTTCCTTTGCTGTGCAAAAGCTTTGAGTTTAATTAGATACACCTGAATCTAACACACCATTATTAATCAATTAAGCTCCAATATAAAATAAAATTTTAAATAATACTGACAATATCAGATGTCAGTTGGCAAAATAAGAGTAACTGGAGCTCTCAAACTTAGCTAGTAGAAGTATAAAATTGTTGAAACGTTTTGGAAATAGATATGGTAACTTCTCATAAAGTTAAATATACATGTAGTCCATGATCTAATAATTGCATTCCTAAGTACTTATGCAAAAGAAATGCCTTGTCCAGTAAAAGCCTGTCAAGAATATACATAGCAACTTCAGTTATGATAACTAAAAGCTAAAACAATTCATACATCCAGCAGTAGAAAAACAGATTATAAATACATTGTGTTTTATTCACACTGAAGAATAATATTAATATGTAGCAATAAAAAGGAACTACTGATACATGAAGCAGCAAGATGAATCTCAAAAGTGCTGAGTGAAAGAATAAGACACATAGGAGTACACCATGATTCTGTTTCCAAGAAATATCAGACTAGGAAAAATGAATCTATGATAAGAGAAAACTGATAAACAGTTGTTTTCAAGGAAGGATAGGGACTTTCAGGGGAAGAAAACTTTCTAGGGTGATAAAATCTTTTATATACTGATAGAGGCATGGGAAACATAGGTGAACACATTTGTTAAAATCTGTGAAACCATACTATTTAAAAATGTACATTTCATTCAATATAGATTTTACATCAATCAAATATTCTTGACAAAAATAATAAAATGAGGGGCATGTCTGATATTTTATACATATATATATACATATATATATATATATATATATATATATATCACAACTCCTTCTTAGGAATAATCCTAGGAAGAATTACAGACAGTGATATTGTTTCCTGCAAAGAACTATATTGAGGAAACAACTCAAAGAAAATGTTAGTTGCATCATCATAGTCCATAGTGGATATCAAAATTATCTTTGCAATATTGATTTCTGTTCAGAGTGAAACAAAACAAAAATTTGTCCAGTCAGCAGACAGATTTAGATAGTGTTAATGTGGCTCATTAGGGAAGTAGAAGCAAAAGCAAACACTGATCTCTCCACCTGACCTCTACCCTTATCAAATTCAAGCCAAAGACTGTGGCTGCATTCTTCAAAGCCCCTTTGACAGACAGGAATTGTCAGTAATAGTTACACTTAGCAGATATTCATTAATCTGCAGACCTTTCCAATTTGGGGAAATATTTTTCAGTCTATTGAAAGCATACTCATTTCTCTAAGAACAACCTCACATACACTTCTTCCTTGAAGTCTTTTTCAAGCTTTGCAGCCTAAAATGATCTCTACATCTCCTAGATCTTATAGCAATTTCCTAGTGCTTCTATTGTAAAACCCATCACCTTCTACTTTACATTACAGCAATTTGGGTACCTGCTTTATCCCCTCTTGGAGTGCAAACTGCTTTAGAGGATAGAGACTGTTATTCATTTTATATTTCCACAGAACACCCCACACTGCAGATTTTGTCCCATGTATCTTCCAAATAAATGCATGAATATGTGGAAGAATGAAAAGAAATTTTTGGATCGACAATGAGAAAGAAAAAGAAAACATAATGATGAAAAACAGAATGTGGCCTTGTATAGCAGTTTTCAGTAATTTTGCTGATTGATTTTTATCAAATTTATTTATTAAGCACTGTTATTTAACAGACATTTTTCTAGCTGGGCATTCTGGGTAAAAGTGAAATAGACATGGGCTTGTCCCTCACAGATACCACAGCTAGGAATAGGAGACTGATGAATAAATAATCATAATAGTAAAACAATGTATTAAGACATCTAGTGGAGGAGAAAGTAGCAGCGTGCACACACCATGTACATATATCAAATGGAGATTTAGAGAACTTATGGGAGAATTTCAGATGACTTCCTAGGGTCTGAGTAATAACAACTGAGTTCATAAAGAGCAAACTAAGCTATGTACAAATTTTTCACCCTCTCAATAACCCTAACAGGTACTACCTTGCATGTGTGCTAAGTCATTTGTGTCTGACTCTTTGCAACCCTATGAACTATAGTCCACCAGGCTCCTCTGCCCATGAGATTCTCCAGGCAAGAACACTACTATTCCTATGTTACAGATAAAGAAATTGAGGCACTAAAATTATTTTGCACAATTCTATTAGTGTAAATGATGGTTCTCAGTATTTAGGTAAAGAAATTTAACCCAGTGCCTACATCCTCAGTCATAACGATTTGTGTCTTGAAAAATGGACAGGCATTGCATCTGCTCCACGTGAGGTTAGAATAGAATGGTTTTATCAGTTAAGGTTCTTCATTGTTTACTCAGGTTAAGGAAAGATGAATCTTGTTACCTCATGCAACAACAGAGAAACTACTAGAAAAATATTAGGATTTACCAGAGTATCAAGGCAGGTATTGCATATCCAAACCTTAGGAAAGGAAGAACTATGTTGCATTATTGGGTTTTAGTAGTTGAGGATAATAGGCCTTTTCTTTTGGTAGCTTTTAATTCTTGAATCATGTATAAATTTTTGAATCAAACAATTGTGGCAAAGGGCAGGGCCATATTGTACCAGGGCCACTGCTTACATATTTATATGGCATACCATTTACATTGTAAACTATACACAGGCAATGTGAGAGGTGTCACCTGGAGCTGTACAATATTTATACTCACTTGGCAGTTTCAATGGCAGTCATGTGACTGCTAGAGTGGAGTGTGGCAGTTTCTAAAAGAAAGGGAAACAAAGCAGAATAGATATACGCAGCAGAAATTTGGGGCTTTGGGGCAGAGACAAAATTCAGAGTTCTCATATATAAATGGGTCTCAGGTATTTTTAGCATCTAAAATCAGGCCATGTTTTTCTTCTTAGCTCTTGTTTGCATCGTATATACTTTAGAATTTCTGACAAACATGGCCCTGTTTTTTGAGATTTTAAAAGTAAAAATTACCATCTTTCTAAATTCCATGGTAACAATAACCCTGTATGCGAGACAGCAAAAAGAGACACAGATGTATAGAACAGTCTTTTGGACTCTGTGGGAGAGGGAGAGGGTGGGATAATTTGGGAGAATGGCATTGAAACATGCATAATATCATATATGAAACTAATCATCAGTCCAGTGTTGATGTGTGATACAGGATGCTTGGGGCTGGTGCACTGGGATGACCCAGAGGGATGGTATGGGGAGGGAGGAGAGAGGGGGATTCAGGATGGGGAACATGTGTATACCTGTGGCAGATTCATGTTGATGTATGACAAAACCAATACAATATTGTAAAGTAATTAACCTCCAGTTAAAATAAATAAATTTATATTTTAAAAAAAGTAAAAATTATTTTAGGCTCAGTTCACCTAGATTAAAATAAGCATATTTCCCCCTGAATCACATTACTTAGAATTGTACTGTTCTTCACATTCTCAGCTATTTTGCATCATGGTGCAGTAGTGCACGTAACTAATAAACTGAGTAGCCCATGATTAGAGTCAGTTGGTGGAAGATTCAAGATCACAGTATTCAATGGCAAGTCTAGAAAATGGCTGCTCACAAACGCTAATGGTGTCAATATTTCTTAGCTGTTTCACCTTTGTGGGAAAAAAGAAGAAATCACAGAGGAAATAAAATAGTAGCATAACATGACCGAGTATTTATTAAATGCTAACTCCAGTATGTGAATTATTTTACTTAATTCTCCCACTGCAGACAGGCTTCCTTTCCCTTATTTTATAAATGTGAAAGCAAGCTGAGAGTAGTTAAATAATATGTTTATAGTTACACTGATAGAAAATGGCTTAAACAGAACTAAGTCCATATCTGGGTTTGTGCTTTCCATGCCAGGCCTACTTGAAAAGCCGTAAAGTCACTGACCAGGCTCTGTGGCTGCAGCCAGAAGCAGCAGGGTCTACTCACATTCACAAATCTCAAATCAGCCAACACAATCCTCTTTTAAACTTAACATTTTCTTCACTTCAAAGGTATATTTTAATATTGATATTCAAGCAATTACTAGTTAGTAGAGAAAGTGAGATTATTTGGTAAGCTCAGTTACTAAATGCTATATTGCTCTTTTAAATTGGTAGAACTATTATTTACTAAATTACAGAATTTCTGCCATTGGCAGCTTTTGTCCAGCACACCTGTGGTTTTCTTCACTCTCTTTCCCCTTCAGTGGGGCCATATTCCTCATGTTAGTGTTGGGCATAATAACAGGTGAGTTAATAACAGCTCACTTGTAGAGTGACTTCCTCAATCAGTAATGCCTAACCAGATTGAAAACAGAGAGGCACCATATACACACAGTAGAATAAATCCCATCCCAGGAGTTAAGAAACTCCACCATGTTTTTGGTTTATCAGTGACTTAAAAGGTGAAGCTGAACAAATAATGCAACTACTCCGGTGTTCTAAAAATTATATACCAAGTATATATCAATACATGTTCTAATCAATAAAAGAAGGAGTAAAGACTTGAATGAGTTAATGTGTTTAAAAGCGCTTTAGCTAAATGCAGAACACATTGTTATACATTGCTGTTCTTTACCTTGACAGACACTTTAAAAGAATCCATTAATTCTTCACATTTTGGAGGAGGAAAAAAAAACTCTGAAACAAAAAGTTAAAAATAGAAGACACATCTTTCAAAAGGCTGGTAGAGGAATTAGAGTCTAGAGAGGATTCTAGGGGCCAAATAGCCAAGTGGGATTTGTGCTGAGGCAGGCTGGCTGGCAGTAAACTTTTCAAAACAACAAAAATAAAACTTCAAGAACCCACCAACTTCAGCTAATGTCTAAGATTATATACTCCAAAATGACAAGATCCTCTACATTCAGTTCTATTGGCCTTTGTCAGATTTTTGCACACCAGATGATATGTGGCAAAATCCTCCCTGACTTTCTCCCTTCAGTGTACCTCTTAAGAATGTAAAGCTGTATTGAAATATGTACAGTTTAAAAGAATCAGAGGTCAGAGGCAAGAACCTCTTCTGGCCTGCTAACAGAGCTCTGAACTGAAGTACTCGCCAGTCTCTTTGAGATTTTGTTTTATGTAAATGTTCCCACCTCCTGGAGAGTCCTCCCTTATGACTTTGTTAGAAAGGCCATATATTTCCAGATTTCATTTAGGGAAAGCATTTGTTCATTCAGGGAAAGAGAAAAACTAATTCCCTGGGGCGCAGTGACATTGATGAGAAATAAAGCCAGAGCCAACAATGGTGCAAGATCAGGAAAGCGCCAGCAAAGTAGAATGAAAGTCAAAAGTTGTTTCAGCTGCACACAAAGGAAAGGGCGGGACCTTGTGAGGAAGTAAAACCACCCACTGGAAAGTTCTCTTTAAGTGTGTATTTTGGGGACAGAGGAAGTGAGGGCAGGTTGTCTCTGGAAAGGTAGCCCTTAACGGTCTTCAGAGCTAAACTTTTGGTGCAACCATTTTGTGAGAAGTGTTAAGTTGGTTTGAAACAGTGTCAGCTGGCTGGAAAACTATTTGACCTTTATTGGATTGTCAGTCATTCTTTTGCTTGAGTGGCTGAATGAAGAGCATGTCATTCTGTCATAGCAAAAATCTGGAGAAGGGGAAAAAAATTAAATCGATCCTCTCCATCTCAGAAAGGCTTAGTTTCAATGGCATCTAACTGACACAAATACTTTTCACTGGGTTTCTGTTTGCAGATAGTAATTAAATATTCCTGTCTTCAACTTTACAGCCAAATGCTCTGGTTGATGAGTAGCACAATATTCTCCATTCTTCAAGGATGGGACTGGAATTATGCTCATTTTAAATGCCTCTGAACAGACATGTCTGCTTGAATTCTCTCTCTTTCCCTTTACAAAATCTGTTCCAAGATTCACCAAATGCAAGGAAATATTAAAACAAAAAACTAATAAAATCTATAGTGTGCAATGCATCAACATTTGTAGTCCTATTGTGGCTGATAATTAGAGTTTTTTCATACAAAATCTGGATTGCAGATGAAAAATTAAAGCAATTGATGAACTTAGAGATTTTCAATTACTTATTAAAACATTAAAAAACTATGAATAAAAAAGGGGGGAAAACAGTGTGGTGACAGTAAAACAGGAAAGAGATCTAGGTGACAAGACCTATCATCATTTTGCCACAAGTGCTCCAAGTGTGAGACCTTGATCCCCTCACATCTTTCTTTGTTTCTCTGCTTGCTTCTCTCTGTACCCCACCACCTCCCTGTAGTTAGATGGAAGTGAAATGGTACTTGTGAGTGACCAGTATTTTTCCAAGATGGTGGTAAGGTTTGGAGTCCTCTCCCCTTTAAGAAAAGAATGAATACAATTGTCCCGATTGGCTTTCAATAGCTAGTAAGATTAACCCCAGAAAAACCTCCTGTAGTTGGGACATTGATTGTTCTCTCTCATCTGGGCCACAGTCTATTTGAGGAGCCTCAGCCCCACCTGTAAAAGGGAAGAGGATGAGGTAGAGGTCAGGAGATAGGCAATTTCATTTTCTTCTTTAGAATTCCTGTACTCAGGACAGGTCTCTACTTACAGTCTAGTTGGGAATTGGGGGCATCACCTAGAGGCATTAGACCCTAAAAATGCTTTATTTAGAGAGTTATATACTTTACAGAGTTTTGCTTTGTGTTTCTTGCTTCAGCTTACCTGAAAATTACCTTAGGACTCCTTTCTCCTCTGCTACAATTGATCAGACCACAATCTTCTTACTTTACTCAAGAAAGTGAAGGTCTGAAACTAAGCAACAGGTAATGAAAATCTGACAAATACTAGATAAATGGAATTAAGTCTATCAAGGTCTTAAAATGGACCTTTTCGTTTCTCTTTTTTCTTTTTGTTCTTCTGGTTTATACAATATTATGAATTCTTTCATTTTTATAGAAAGTATGTGAATTAGATTCTTGGGATAGCCAAGTGTTCCTTTTGGATCATCATCCTTGTAAATACTTAAAAAAAAAAAAAACAACACCCTTTACACTGTACCTATCAGCATTTTTGAGCTCTTATTTAACTTTAGTAGTAGTTGCTGTTCAGTTGCTAAGTTGTGTTCAACTCTGCAACCTCATGGACTGCAGAATGCCAGACTCCCTTGTCTTGCACTATCTCTCAGAGTTTGCTAAAATTTGTATCCTTTGAGTCTGTGATGCCATCTAAGCATCTCATCCTCTGTCTCCACCTTCTCCTCCTGCCTTCAATCTTTCCCAGCATCAGGGTCTTTTCTAGCAAGTTAACTCTGCATCAAGTGGTCAAAGAATTACAGGTTTAGCTTTAGCATCAGTCCTTCCAATGAATATTCAGGGTTGATTTCTTTTAGGATTGACTGGTTTTATCTCCTTGTGGTCCAAGGGAGTCTCAAGAGTCTTCTCCAGCACCACAATATTAAGCAATATAAATCAATATAAGAATGCATGCAAACCTTTGGGTCCAGAATATAATATAATATAATATAAGAATATAATAGGTATTGCTCGGTAATTTTTTTTATGAAAAAGCAAATATAATTTAGTTATGAATCTGTTTACTGAGATTTGAGCTGAGTTGGGAAGAAGTTTGTGTGATAAAAAAAGGAAGGGGTGGCTGTGAGTGCAATGCTTTTTAGTTTAGGTAGCCACACACCTAAATCATCTGGATGTGACCTTATTTCCTACCTTCTAATCTCATAAATAGATTTGCATTTATCAGGTTGTTTTGTCTACATCTTATGCTGCTGCTGCTGCTGCTAAGTTGCTTCAGTCATGTCTGACTCTGTGCGACCCCATAGCCGGCAGCCTACCAGGCTCCCCCATCCCTGGGATTCTCCAGGCAAGAATACTGGAGTGGGTTACCATTTCCTTCTCCAATGCATGAAAGTGAAAAGTGAAAGTGAGGTCGCTCAGGCATATCAGACTCTTCACAACCCCATGGACTGCAGCCTACCAGGCTCCTCCATCCATGGGATTTTCCAGGCAAGAGTAATGGAGTGGGGTGCCATCACCTTCTCCGACATCTTAGGCTAGACACAGTGTATTTTATCTCTGATCTTCTTCACAGCCCTGAAAGTCAATATTCATCAACTGAGTTAATAAAACATGTGACACGCCTTGGAACTGATTCATCTTGCTTTAAAGTCTGTTTTAGTGCACCATACTGTTAATACTTCTCTGTGATCAATGATATGGCAGTGGAAGTAAACATGGATATTAAAAGAGAGCTAAGGACTCAGTGAAGACTAGATTAAACATATACTTTGCAGAGTAGATGAAGATATTATTTTTTATCAGTTAAGGGTGGTCCTCAAATATAAGAGGTGAGGAATAAATTGTATTCCAGCAGCTACAAAGAGCCATTCAAGAAGGGACAGAGTATAAAGAGCTGCAGGTGTTATTTAATCACAAAGTTGTGTCTGACTCTTTGTTACTGACATCATAAAATATATAATTATATCAGGGGCTACATCATTTCTATTCATGGGGAAGACTTCATTGATTAATTATAATGGAAAAGGCAAGATTTGAACCCAAGTTTCTGTCATTTCTGGACACTCATTGAATAATGATAGGTTAAGTAGCAGTTATTTGAAACATATCAATTGAACACCTGCTATTCAGGGCAAACATATATTGAATACATGGTATAAAAAGAACCAATTTTTAAATTTATTTATTTTTAATTGGAGGATAATAGCTTTACAGTATTATGTTAGTTTCTGCCATATATCAACATGAATCAGCCATAGGTGTATGTATGTTCCCTTCATCTTGAACCTCTCTCCCACCTCCCACCACATCCCACCCCTCTAGGTTGTCACAGAGAACCAGATTTAAGCACACAAAACTCCATGTGTCATATAGTAAATTTCCACTGGCTGTCTAATTTTACATATGGTTATGTATATGTTTCAATTGTACTCTCTCAATTCATGCCCCTGCTCCTTCCCTCATTGTGATCAAAGGCTGTTCTGTATGTCTGCATGTCCATTGCTGTCCTGCAGATGATAGGTTCATTAGTACCATATTTCTAGATACCATATATATGTGTTAATATATGATATTTGCCTTTCTCTTTCTGACTTACTTCACCCTGTATAATAGGCTTGTGTTCATATACCTTATTAGAACTGTCTCAAATAAATGCCTTTTATGGCTGAGTAATATTCCATTGTGTATATGTACCACAATTTCTTTATCCATTCATCTGTTGATGGACATTTAGAAGCAAAACTCACTGTTTGGAGATGATGTGATACTTTACTTAGAAAACCCTAAAGATGCCACCAGAAGAGTACTAGAGCTAATCAATGACTATAGCAAAGTCACAGGATATAAAATTAATACACAGAAATCTCTTATATTCTTATACACTAACAATGGAAAACCAGAAAGAAAATTAAGGAAATAATCCCATTCATTATTGCAACAAAAAGAATAAAATACCTAGGAATAAACCTACCTAAAGAGGCAAAAGACCTGTATGCAGAAAACTATAAGACACTGTTGACATGAATCAAAGATAACACAAAAAGATGGAGAGATATTCCATGTTCCTGGATTGGAAGACTCAATATTGTGAAAATAACTGCACTACCCCAAACAATCTATGGATTCAATGCAATCCCTATCAAATCCCTGTCAAACTACCAATGATATTTTTCACAGAACTAAAACAAAAATTTCACAATGTGTATGGAAACAAAAAAGACTCTGAATAAATAACTAATTTTGATGATTTGTAGGTACCAAGGAGTTTACAAATAATGCTTCCCTTTCAAAATAATAATTATCTTCCTAAAAAATTAGACTTAATAATTTGGAAGCTCCATTAGTTAAAAATAGAGCTGGGCAATTAAAAAAAAAAAAGGCTGAGCATTGAAGAATTGATGTCTTTGAACTGTGGTGCTGAAGAAGACTCTTAAGAGTCCCTTGGACTGCAAGGAGATCAAACCAGTCAATCCTAAAGAAAATCAAACCTGAATATCCATTGGAGGAGTTGATGATGAAGCTGAACTTCCAATACTTTGGCTACCTGATGTAAAGAACTGACTTATTGAAAAAGATCCTAATACTGGGAAAGATTGAAGGAAGAAGGAGAAGGGGAGGACAGAGGATGAGATGGTTGGATGGCATCACCAACTCAATAGACATGAGTTTGAGTGGACTCTGGTAGATGGTGAAGGACAGGGAAGCCTGGTGTGCTGCAGTCCATTCTGTCACAAAGAGTCAAACACAACTGAGGGGCTTAAAACAACAATTAATTTTTAAAAAGAGAAATAGTTCACTAGTAAAAAAAAAATAAGGAAAAACATGAGCATATAGCAATTAATGACTCATAATATTAAATAATTCTGCCCTTATAACAAATTATTTTCCAAATTAAAGACAAATGTATCTACACCTCTTAGAAATGTCAAAATGTGAAACATATGCTGTTTATTTGTGAATTGAATGCTTAGAGGATTAATATTTCTTATCAACATTTTACAATTGTATGAAACCAAATCTGAAAATAAATTATATATCTGTTGGGTGAACTCAAGTAAAGAGCATGTCTCTTTTTAGGCATTGACAGTAACCTTCAGATCACAAAGAAAATGATTCACAGAAGAGTGAAAGAGATGGCCTAATTCTACCTTGTGACTTGATAATCACACCCTAAATCAAGAACAAACATACTCAATGAAATCCACTGCCTGGTCTCGTCTAAGAAGGCTCCCTACTGTTGTCTTCCCTCCCAATCGCCACATTTTTTCAAAGCCAACATTTTTTCATTCATTGACAGACCTTCTACTGATATTTGGGCCTATTAGATAGCCATAAATGGACTTTGAGTAGTGTTAATTTCTGCCTCTGTTTTTCCCTTCAGTTTCAGTGAAACCATTTTGATTGATATCACCCCTTCCTGGATCTCAATCTCAGCTGTTACATGTGGCCCTGTAAGCCAGCTTGTCCTCCATTCAGGCAAGAAGACCATCCCTATTGTCATGATAGAGCAATTTGTTTACCAAAGGAAGAACATGGCTACTTATTCCATTAAAAAACAACAGAAGGGTTATTCTATTCATGTCTTATCTCAAATCTAGGTCTAACTCTACACATCAGATGAGAATGTGGCTGTATATTACCAGGAGCATTTGAAACATACCCACATCCCCAGTCAATCTGTAAAAGTATAACTCCCTGCAGTTAGATCTTTCTACATCTATCAGCCTTGCATAAAAAATATTCAAATGCAAAACTTCTCCCTATAGTATGGACACCAACATATATCTGCAACCTCAGATTTTGGTTGACATAAAACCTATGGTTAGATTTATCCTATAAATTAAATAAATTTTAGCAAAACTGGAGGATTAAAATAGATGTGAGTGAAAGTGAAGTTGCTCAGTCGTGTCCGATTCTTTGTGACCCCATAGACACCAGGCTCCTCTGTATATGGGATTTTCTAGGAAAGAGTACTGGAGTGGGTTGCCTTTTCCTTCTCCAGGGAACTTCCCATCCCAGGGATTGAACCCAGGTCTCCCGCATTGTAGACAGACACTTTATCGTCTGAGCCACTAGGGAAGTCTCCTAAAATAGATGTAGCTGGGACAAAAACAGCTTGTGAGATCTACAATGGGCTTCAGGAGAGGTTCATAAGATAAGTCTATGAATATTTGGAAAAGGAGGCAAATTTAAAAAATAATGTGTAATACTACTGTGAAAGTGAAAATGTTAGTCACTCAGTCATGTCCAACTCTTTGCAATCCCACAGGCTCCTCTGTCCAAGGGATTCTCCAGGCAAGAATCCTGGAATGGGTAACCCTTCCCTTCTCCATGAGAACTTTCCAACCCAGGGATTGAACCCGGGTCTTCTGCATTGCAGGCAGATTCTTTGCAATCTGAGCCACCAGGGAAGCCTATACTATAATGACCCAATTTATTATTTTCCACAATCTGGCCAATGACTTGTCTATATAATTTACCTAAGATACCTGAGATCTTATGGTATTTAGAGACAGTTGGGTAACTGAGCCCATTCCCTTTACCTATCCTTCTAAAAGTTAAGAACATTCTGTTATTTTTCAATTTCAGATATTCTTCCACCATTAACATTGTTAACAAAACATATCAGGTCCCTTCAGTGCAGATGGAATTCACTGAAAACCATTGACTTTGCTATGAATGAATGTTGGTTAAAGTATTCAGACCTAAGTCTGCCTTTTTATTTTAATTCATTATGTAAATCCTGAAACACTTCTTCAGATATATTCAAACTCTTTTTTATGTTGTAATCTATATGATAATGCCATAGAAATCTCATCAAACATTTCACCCTGCTCCTTTCTTTGATGATTTACAAACTATGGTACCTACTCTGCCAAAGGACACTGCTCGGCTATCATCAAAATACAGCCACTTTCAAGGTGCTTGAATTATATGTCTCTATTACCTGTCAGCCAACAAGAAGTGTGACTTTATTTGTATACACTGGTAAAATAATGTAAAAACAAAGGGGTTAGTGTAATCACTTAATTGACCAGTAATTTACTGAACTAATTTTTGCATAAGTGACCTAAAGAATGCAATTTATTGTTAATGGAAGGGGAAGAGGCTTAAGGATAGTTATCATTTACTTTGTTCCAAGCACTATAGAAAAATTATTTTATTTTCCCAGTTCCTCGTTTGTTGTTGTTGTTGTTGTTGTTTGTTTGTTTGTTTGTTTTAGTTTTAAATGAAGAGACCAGGACACAGCAAGATTAAGTAACTTTCACCAAAGCCACACGGCTATACAATGTTTGAGCAGTAATTCAAACCAGATCTGTGACCCTAAAGCCAGCACTTAGTACTGGGCTATAACTCCCCTCTAAATAACTTTCTTACCGTTGCATTGTTTCAAACTCTCTAGACAGACTTGAGAGCTATCTCTGAAATGGTGAACATGCAGAAGTCTTGAGTGGTCTGCCGAAGCATCATCCTTCCAATTTTTGTTTTTCACATGAACTATATAGAAATGAAGCACTTTAGATAGACTAAATCACTTCAGTTTCTAATCCATTGTCAGGAAAGAGGACCTGTCAGCAAGTCCAGTCAGAAGGTGAGGTTCAATAATGTCTTCCTACATTTAAGCATAGTTTCTTTGAAAGAATTTACAGCTATATTCTTTTCTCCTCTATTCTCTGGTTATTCGAGCACCTATGGCATGTCTTCCTTGAATCCCAATTTACTTCCATTCCTCTCCTGTTGAAGCCACGTTTGTAGCTAGGATAAACATTTCTGCCCAGCTATCACTAGCTCCAAACAGAGCAGGCCTCATCACATTCACCAGAATCACCAGAAACAAATTGTCCCTTTTTGCTCCACTGCCCATCCCCAATCCTTACAATTCTGATTGGAGGCCTGGATTGGGTTGCAGTTTTCTTATGACATATCAGAATCTGAGAATCAAATTCTAAGAGACACTAATTCTCTCACCTCTAGCTATAGAATGTGATCACGTCATGACTGGAAGAACTCTTGTAAGCTCAACGCATTTACACCTGATTATACTACTCATATCAGGCTTCCCTGATAGCTCAGTTGGTAAAGAATCCACTTGCAATGCAGGAGATCCTGGTTCAATTCCTGGGTCAGGAAGATCCTCTGGAGAAGGGATAGGCTACCTACTCCAGTATTCTTGGGCTTCCCTTGTGGCTCAGCTGGTAAAGAATCCACCTGCAATGTGGGAGACCTGGTTTCTATCCCTGGGTTGGAAAGATCCCCTGGAGAAGGAAAAGGCTACCACTCCAGTATTCTGGCCTGGAGAATTCCATGGACTGTAGAGTCCATGGGGTCGCAAAGAGTGGGACGTGACTGAGTGACTTTCACTGATACTACTCAGGGAGCTTCCCAGATGGTGCTAGTGGTAAAGAATCCACGTGCCAGTGCAGGAGATGAAAAAGACACAGGTTCAACCTCTGCATAGGGAAGATCCCTTGGAGGAGGGCATGACCAACCACTCTAGTATTCTTGTGTGGAGAATCCCATTGACAGAGTATCCTGGCAGGCTATAGTCCATAGGGTCACAAAGAGTCAGACACGGCTGAAGCAACTGGGCATATACTACTCATGAAGGGAAGAAATTTTACTTTACAAAACTACCTTTCTTGTGGTTAGAGTCTATCTTTCTTCTTCATTGCTATAATTGGAAACTACTTATGCAACATGGCATAAAATAAGTGTTCAATAAATATTTGATTAGTTTGAATCAATGGTGGGATGTTTAAAGGATGAAGGAATGGATGAGTGATATGCCTGTTGACTGGACTATCCTGTTCTTTTCTGTTATTATTATATGAAGATAATAATAATTTTACATGGCTTCTTAGACATAGGGCCTTGTTACACCATATCAAGCTAGTCTCTTTTCCAGAGCCCCGGGACAAAATATTTATAAACTGTTTTAGTCAACCTAGGTTAAGTATCAAAGTCTTCTATAACTCACCTTTATCTTCTAAGAAATTGAATTTATGTGTAACACTATGATTTACCTA
Source organism: Capra hircus (assembly GCF_001704415.2). Lineage (NCBI taxonomy): Eukaryota > Metazoa > Chordata > Mammalia > Artiodactyla > Bovidae > Capra > Capra hircus. The sequence goes on along the minus strand of NC_030831.1, from coordinate 14,901,493 downwards.
GGTGACATTCAACCACACATTTTCCTATCCCAAATCTCTTCAAGAAAATTAGAGATACCAAGGGAACATTTCATCCAAAGACGGGCACAATAAAGGACAGAAATGGTATGGACCTAACAGAAGCAGAAGATATTAAGAAGAGGTGGCAAGAATACACAGAAGAACTGTCCAAAAAAGATCTTCACGACCAAGATAATCACAATGGTATGATCACTCACCTAGAGCCAGACATCTTGGAATGTGAAGTCAAGTGGGCCTTAGAAAGCATCAGTAGGAACAAAGCTAGTGGAGGTGATGGCATTCTAGTTGAGCTATTTCAAATCATGAAAGATGAGAGTGCTGCACCCAATATGCCAGTAAATTTGGAAAAGTCACCAGTGGCCACAGGACTAGAAAAAGTCAGTTTTCATTCCAATCCCAAATAAAGATAATGCCAAAGAATGCTCAAACTACTGCACAATTGTACTCATCTCACATGCTAGTAAAGTAATGCTCAAAATTCTCCAAGCCAGGCTTCTGCAATATGTGAACCATGAACTTCCAGATGTTCAAGTTGGTTTTCGAAAAGGCAGAGGAACCAGAGATCAAATTGCCCCCATCCACTGGATCATGGAAAAAGCAAGAGAGTTCCAGAAAAACATCTATTTCTGCTTTATTGACAATGCCAAAGCCTTTGACTGTGTGGGGATCACAATAAACTGTGGATAATTCTGAAAGAGATGGGAATACCAGACCACTTGACCTGCCTCTTGAGAAACCTATATACAGTTCAGGAGGCAACAGTTAGAACTGGACATGGAACAACAGACTGGTTCCAAATAGGAAAAGGAGTACGTCAAGGCTGTATATTGTCACCCTGCTTATTTAACTTCTATGCAGAGTACATCATGAGAAACGCTGGGCTGGAGGAAGCACAAGCTAGAATCAAGATTGCCGGGAGAAATATCAATAACCTCAGATATGCAGATGACACCACCTTTATGGCAGAAAGTGAAGAGGAACTAAAAAGCCTCTTCATGAAAATGAAAGAGGAGAGTTAAAAAGTTGGCTTAAAGCTCAATATTCAGAAAACGAAGATCATGGCATCTGGTCCCATCACTTGATGGGAAATAGATGGCGAAACAGTGGAAACAGTGTCAGACTTTAATTTTCTGGGCTCCAAAATCACTGCAGATGGTGACTGTAGCCATGAAATTAGAAGACACTTACTCCTTGGAAGGAAAGTTATGACCAACCTAGACAGCATATTGAAAAGCAGAGACATTACTTTGCCGACTAAGGTCTGTCTAGTCAAGGCTATGGTTTTTCCAGTAGTCATGTATGGATGTGAGAGTTGGACAGTGAAAAAAGATGAGTGCTGAAGAACTGATGATTTTGAACTGTGGTGTTGGAGAAGACTCTTGAGAGTCCCTTGGACTGCAAGGAGATCCAACCAGTCCATTCTGAAGGAGATCAGCCCTGGGATTTATTTGGAAGGAATGATGCTGAAGCTGAAACTCCAGTACTTTGGCCACTTCATGCGAAGACTTGACTCATTGGAAAAGACTCTGATGCTGGGAGGGATTGGGGGCAGGAGGAGAAGGGGACAACAGAGGATGAGATGGCTGGATGGCATCATCGATTTGATGGACGTGAGTTTGAGTGAATTCTGGGAGTTGGTGATGGACAGGGAGGCCTTGCGTGCCGTGATTCATCGGGTTGCAAAGAGTTGGGCACAACTGAGCGACTAAACTGAACTGAAGCATATGAGACACAAGATGCATATCAGACCAGGAATTGAACTCGCGCCCCCTGCACCGGAAGTATGACGTCTTAACCACTGGACCTCCACGGAAGTCCCCTTTTATTCCAGTTCTAATTGTCTCATTTTGTTTCCATTAGAAGTCCTCATACCCACTGACCCTGTGCAATTTTTTTTAGTTTACAAAATCTGATGAGTTTTTAGCTAGAAGTTGTATGGCCATAGGCCAGATAGTGTATCCATAGGAATCAATATTAGTAAGAATATGATTGATCTTAATATAGGCTTCAAATCAAATTTTCAATGACTTAAGTTTTCTCAAAATGTGTACTATGTACCTAAATTTTTTGATATTTATAAAGAAGGTTATTTTATGCCTTAGCTCTTTGATTATCAGACTACCAGAGAATATGATGCAGAGAACACTTACCACAAGGGAAATATTCTTTTATAGCATCCTTTAGTATGTATTATAGCTCTAAAAGAAATGGAAGCCAAGATTTCCAAATATATTAGGTTCCCAAAGTTATCACTCAACAGTATTTGACACAAGAAGAGACGATAGTTGAAGTTTGCACAGTCCTTGTTAAACCCTGGGTTTAATGATTTATTTTTTTTTTAGGACAGTTGTATTAAAATAGGCTCGTTAAAAATATACTGCCATTCCAGCAGTATAAAAAATGCATACAATAAGTTCACACAATGCATACCGATAATGACTCAACAAAATAAATGGTGAAATGAAACCTGCATTGCGCACACTGTGTTTAAAATAACCTTTAGGCATTTGAGGATTTTTATTGGCAACAATTTGGTGGCAAACTATTCAGTATAAAAGAACAGCTTAAAAGCTAATAGGAAAAATCTGGCATTAATAATGTGGTAGATTACAGTGAGAACAATAGTGAGGTTACTGCAGAGAGCAATGTGTCTAGATAATTAAACTTAAGCCATTTTAGTCCGACAGCAGGGCAAGCTATTCCTGCTGGGAACATGAGAGACCCCTATGCAAAGCTGACTCTGAGAGTAAGAAGTTGGCTTCTCTGTTACACAAGTAGGTTGAAATGGAGAGTGGAGCAGTGCTGAGAAGGAAGGCAAATCACTGGGATTCATTAATCATCCTCTCCCTGCTTTTTCTTCACCTTCAAAGGTTATTATCATCATTTTAATTATTTATGGTGGTACACATCATATTTCCTTCTTAATCTGTTGTAAAAATAGGAACGAACAACTTAAACATATAAAAGACCATGGAAGTTCATACCAAGATGATGTGTAGACAGAATTACCCATATTTTGAAATGAAAGTTTAGATCCTGATGCAGTTACTTCTTCCAGACATTCATGAAGAGTCCAATAGCATCTCTGTGTCTCAGTTTCTCAATATGCATGATAGTGATACAAATATTAATCATGATCTTGTGATGCAGAGTGATCAATTAGCAAGAGATTAGGTCTTATCTCTGCCTGGTGTCTCAGAGAGTAAAGAGTCTGCCCACAATGTGGGAGTCCCGGGTTCAATCCCTGGTTTGGGAAGATCTCCGGGAGAAGGAAATAGCAACCCACTCCAGGATTCTTGCCTGGAAAATCCCATGGATGGAGGAGCCTGGTAGGCTACAGTCTACGGGGTTGCAAAGAGTCAGATATGACTGAGTGACTTCACTTTCACTTTAGGTCTTATCTCATATAAATGATTTTGTTGGCAGTCTTAGATATGTGTTCTATAGAAGATGTATGCATATATATGACATATAGTTCTTTATGACCCCATAAAGAATTATAGGGTTTCCTTAATAGCCACATCATAGCAGAGATGAACCTGGGCAGAGACAGTACACAGAATATGATTGTAGATGTTTACATTTAAATGTAGAAAAATGCAGTTAAAATTTACTGCATTGTTGATGTGCAAGAATAATGACCATGGGATCATCCAATTTGTTTTATTCTGGTTAGTCTTTTAAAGTGAGTTTTATTCATAATCTTTTTTTCTTTTTTTTCCACTCTCCTTCATTTTAACCTTGTCAAAATCCTGAATGAGAGACAGGCTGTGTCAGACATATTTGAAATTGTAGGATCCTAGAATTCTATATTTAAGGAGAAAATGACAAGTATATTTAGATTGAAATTAGTCTAAACACGCTTTCTAATTCCTGAGTTCAAAATCTGTCAAAGACTCAATACTTACTAATGCCTAAAGATCACAAACAAATTTTTCTTATATATTATTCACACTTAGTATTGCACTTAGTAATCACAGAAGCCTTATGATTCTGTAGCATAAACATGCTGAGCCCCTGGAACAAGCTCAGGTTCTCTGAAAACTTTTTCATGAAGAAAATCAGGGTCTTGGACAATGAGCCCCTGTGTAGTTGAATTAAATACATAGCTGTCACGATACAAGGGAAATTTGCAGTTTGAGTACAGTTATGGTTTCACAAAAATACCTATCAAAATGTTCAAATGGAGAAATTTAAAAACAGGAGTCAAAAATTCAGACCCCAGATTTAGTACTCCCCTAAGCCCAGCCCCCAGCACAAACAGCCAACTCATTGGAAAAGACCCTGATGCTGGGAAAGATTAAAGGCAAAAGGAGAAGAGGGTGGCAGAGAATGAGATGGTTTGATAGCATCATGGCTCAAAGGATATGAACTTGGGCAAACTCTCAGAGATTGTGGGAGACAGGGAGGCTTGGCATGCTGCAGTCCATTGGGTGATAAAGAGTTAGACACGACTGAGAGAATGAACAAACAAACAGCCTCCTCCCCTAACACATACACATCAGCAAACCTGGACCATACCAGGAAGGAGACAAGAAGCTTTGATTGTTTCACTTTAACTGTGTATGTGTGCTTAGGCACTCAGTCATTGTCTGACTCTTGCCAATCTGTGGACTGTAGCCCAACAGGCTCCTCTGCCCATGGAATTTTCCAGGCAAGAAGACTGGAGTGGGTAGCCATACTCTTCTCCAGGAGATCTTCCTGACCCAGGTCTCCTGAATTGAAGGCAGATTTTTCACTGTCAGAGCCACCAGGGAAGCCCACTTTAACAAATGATGCTGAATTCAGATCTATGATGTTAACTTTCAATAAGTTTATCATATAGCTGAGATATTTCAAATCCTAAAAGATGATACTGTTAAAGTGCTGCATTCATATACTGGCAAATTTGGAAATCTCAGCAGTGGCCACAGGACTGGAAAGGTGGTTTTCATTTGAATCGCAAAGAAAGGCATTGCCAAAGAATGTTCAAACTAACTCACAATTGCACTCATCTCACATGACAGCAGAGAAATGTTGAAAATTCTCCAAGCTAGGCTTCAACAGCTAGTAAACCAAGAACTTCCAGGTGTTTAAGCTGGATTTAGAAAAGGTAGAGGAACAAGAGATCAAATTGTCAACATCCATTGGATCATAGGAAAAGCAAGAAAATTCCAGAAAAACATTTACTTCTGCTTCATTGACTACAGTAAAGTCTTCGACCTTGTGGATCACAATAAAGTGTGGAAAATTCTTAAAGAGATGGGAATACCAGACCACTTTACCTGCCTTCTGAGAAATCTGTATGCAGGTCAAAAAACAACAGTTAGAACTGGACATGAAACAATGGACTGGTTGAAAATTGGGAAAGGAATACATTAAGGCTGTATATTGTTACGCTGCTTGTTTAACTTATATGCAGAGCACATCATATAAAATGCCTGGTTGGGTGAAGCACAAGCTGGAATCAAGATTCCTGGGATAAATAACAATAACCTCAAATATGCAAATAGAACCATCCATATGGCAGAAAGTGAAGAGGAACTAAAGAGCCTCTTGATGAAAGTGAAAAAGGAGAGTAAAAAAGCTGTCTTAAAACTCAACATTAAAAAAGCTAAAATCATGACATCTGGTCCCATCACTTCATGGCAAGTAGAAGGGAAAACAATGGAAACAGTGACAGACTTTATTTTCTTGGGCTCCAAAATCATTGCAGATGGTGACTGCAGCCATGAAATTAAAAGACACTTGCTCCTTGGAAGAAAAGCTATGACAAACCTAAACAGCATATTAAAAAGCAGAAATTACTTTGTTGACAAAGGTCCATCTAGTCAAAGCTATGGTTTTTCCCATAGCTATGTATGAATGCAAGAGTTGGGCTATAAAGAAAGCTGAGCACTGACAAATTGATGCCTTTTAATGTGGTGTTGGAAAACACTCTTGAGAATCCCTTGGACTGCAAGGAGATCCAACCAGTCCATCCTAAAGGAAATCAGTAGTGAATACTTATTGGAAGGACTGATGCTGAAGCTCCAATACTCTGGCCATTTGATGTGAAGAACCAACTCATTTGAAAAGACCCTGATGCTGGGAAAGATTTAAGGCAGGAGGAGAAGGGGACAGCAGAGGATGAGATTGTTGGATGGCATCACCCACTCGATGGATGAGTTTGAGCAAGCTCCAGGAGTTGGTGATGGATAGGGAAGCCTGGCATGCTGCAGTCCATGGGGTTGCAACGAGTTGGACACGACTGAGCAACTGAACTGAAACCTTATACATAGAGTTACTAGCAAGCAAAAAAAATGTTTTTATTAGATTCTGGACATTATTTTCCAATAAATGTTAGTTTTTATCCTAGAAGCCATGCCCAAATGATCAAGAAATGCAAAACAAAAAAACAAATGAGGGAAAGAAAATAGGGGGAGTGAGAGGAAGAAGAGGGAGTGAAAACAACTCCCAGCCCCCTCTCTGTACTCCTTCCCTTTCAGCCACAGACTTAGCACCAGGATGCTCTGTAGATTCAGTTCAATGGGGTTTGGCTGTTAACACAAAGGACCAAGAAAGTGAATGTGAAAGTCCCTCAGTCAGTCTGACTCTCTGAGACCCCATGGACTATACAGCCCATGGAATTCTCCAGGTCAGAATACTGGAGTGGGTAGCCTTTACCTTCTCCAGGGGATTTCCCGAACCCAGGAATTGAACTCAACTCTCCCACCTTGCAGGTGGATTCTTTACCAGCTGAACCACATGGAAAACCCCAGAAACTGATATGCTTGCCCAAAATGGCAACTGAATATAAGAATCACTTCTTGATATCCTCTTCCCTCTTTTGTTGGTGTCCTCTGCATTTGTTTCCTTAAAGTAACACATATCTGAAGGAATGGGGGTGGAGTCCAACTCCAAGACAGGGAAAAAGAAGAAAAGGAAAAAAGTAGCCTGACTGCAGCTTAGCTTTGTGAATTCAAGAAGTGTGTGTGTTTGAAAATTGAAGGTGCATAAGTTAGCGTAGCTCCAGGGCACCGGCTCCCCTAGTGTTAGCATAGCTGACACGCTGACAGTTTATATAGAATTTATGTGCCTATTTCCTCTGCTTTTTATGGGAAAACATGTTGTTACCTTACAGCTGCCCACATCACATGCCACCAATCCGCCTCTGAGCCATAGAGCACCTTTCTCAAGGAAACATACATACATCAAGGGCTTATGTATTTTTTACAATGTTGTAAGGGGGAAATAATAAAATATGGGTTATTGTGCACACCATTTCACAGTTTAATTTTTTTTATTTAACTGGCTTAATTGACTATGACCATTTTTATTGTCCCTTTCCCCACCTCATCTGGCCATTTTAATTGTTTATGTCTTTGTGTACATTTGGATTGCATTTGGAAAAGGACAGGAGCTGTAACCACAACTTAAAAAGCCAATTGTAGAGCCTTAAAAAGTAAATAAAGCATTAAAGCTGCCACATCAGGCAAAAGATAAATGTAGATGTAAACAGAGGGAAATGTATGTTCTAAAGTAAAATGCTTAAAGATCAGCTCTTCTTTTCAGTCACCTGCAGGAGCCTTGGCTCCTTTGTGCTCTCTGGCTGGTGGAAGGTAGTACACAGGGAAGTGTGGCAGGGATTTCATTCGACCCCTTTCCTTGGGATGAGCACATTCCTAGGATCGACCATCACCTACCCTGATACACTTACTGTGGCACTGCAGCTTTTCTTTCAAGAATATCTGATTTTTCTCTCTTTCCATTTATTTTTCTTCTTTCAATGAGATGTTAGAAGAAAAACAAATAATTTATACCAATCTACATTTCTCACTTCCCAAATTTATAAGAAATTTAATTGCATGTTAATTTTTTTAAACACCATCCTTATAGAAAAGGGGAAAAAAAGAAGCAAATGTAGAAAAATATGGGAAACCTATTGAAAATGCATTCATTTCTCATTCCATGATTCACACACTCTGTGTGAGTCAGAGCATGCACCTTCACCTGAGCGTACTGAGATACACTCTTGACCATATTCCTGGGATCTGCCATCACCTACACTGATAACCTTACTGTGGCACTATAGATTTTCTTTCAAAAGTATCTGAGTTTCTTTCTTTTACCATCTATTATTCTTCTTTCAATGAGATATTAGATGAAAAGCAAACAATTTAGACCAATTTACATTTCTTAGAGTTATATACTCTTGCAAATATGACCTTATTATTATGAATTAAGCTTTAATTGGGAAGTGAAGAATATAATACAATGAGAGAGAAAAATGGGGACAGATTTGCTAATATAAAGCATAGGAGACAAATTCTTTGTAATACACAAGACTGGCTCTTGACCCTTCCAAAGCAATATGTATAAATATCATTCAGCATTCATCCTGCCAAGCTCCTTCAAACTTGTCTGCTCAAGCTTCTTGGGCTATGCCCTGATGATGGCATAATACTAGGCAAGAGAATGTAAAGGAGATTTTTCACTTAGAGGAGAGTGATAATGTATATGAACTTAGCCTTCTAATGGGCGGACTAGACTCTAAATGATATCAAAAATTCTCTCATTTCTCCATTCTCTCTGTGTGTGTGTGTGTGTATGTGTGTGTGTGTGTGAGTGTGTAGGGACATTTTGGACATCCCTGCCTGATAATCTTGTCATAGTGAGTTCTTAGAAGTTTTAAAAATGGCTTATTCTTTTTGGGTCTATGAAGATTTTTAGCTCCAAAGACCTCATTCTTCCACCAGACTACTAGTGGAAGAAAATGCTTTCTAAGCATGCAGAGAAAAAGTTATAAATGTTATAAACTAAGATGCTTGTGCAGGAAGTCAGCTTGTAGTGACAAGATGCATGATCTGCCCCTCTTGCAACCTACCTTGCAATATTCCTTTTTTTCTAGGAGCATCAGTGAGCTATGACAAAATCATTGTCTTATAGTGTTTGCTCTTCTCTCTGTGATGCTCTATCCCCTAAAATGTTACACAGCCTTCCTTTAGTATTCTATACCAACACTGATGAAAGAGTAAATTATTTGAAAAGTGCAAAGGATCTATAATAATGAATAGCAAATACACACAGATATTTTCATGAATTAAGTTGTTTCTTTTACAAGATATGGTCTATTTATGTTTGTGTCCAGCCCAGTTTGGAGATGTTTCCTTCTCTAACATCTAACCTGCCTCCACATAACAGAGGCTGTCTTTAACCCTACCTGCTGAGTCTTTTCAAAGTTAAAGTCAAGAAAAGTCAAGAGCCCCAAGTCAGTCTGGGTCAAATATATGAGATCCTATCATATGGATTTCATATGGGAGAGACATTTTACTTGTTTTTTGGAGCTCTAGTATATGAAATTATGATCCATGATTGTGATATGGTGATGCAGTTCAGCCAAAAATGAAAAAACACCCTTTAAAGAGCAGTTCTGGATTTACAGGTGGTGTGAGATGCTTTAGAATACTGGGAGTCAGAAAAAGAGTTTGAAAGACCAAGAAGGACAAAGCATACTCATACATAAGAACTGGAGTGGTTCATAAAATTACCTGAGGCAATCACTCCCTCTTTATCTGAAGGTGAATGACTCTTCTATAGTTTTAGTTTCATGTCAAGATTCTTAAACACATAGCTCCAAAGGAAGATACCCACAGTGATGTGACTCATCACATTGTTAGGTAAAGGCGGTATTTGCCAAACTTTAGGTCTGAATGAGTGTTGAATGTGGAGCTATTAATAAATACTAGGAGGACTCAGTTACCTGTAGCATTTGTGTCTTTGTTATATCAGGGACAGAGGAGGTGGCATTTGTACCCCCCTGCAGTCATTTAGATAATAGCTGGCATGCATTCTCAGTTTGCTTGTACCTGGTATTGGTTTTAGATTCTATGCCTGCTTATACTGTCTAGAAAATAATGTGCGTGTCCTAGCTCATGACTCTGTTAGCATTGTTTCTGAGGGAGAGAAATATAGTCTGTATTTTTCATGCCCTACAGTTATTCCTCCAGAATAGAAATGTACAAACAAAGAAATATGATGAATACAACCTGCTGTCATGTCAACCTGCATTTATTTACAGTGAAAAGCCAAAGAGATCATAAAGCCTATGCACCAAAATGTGTATTAATACAATCAGTGTCATCTGACACTGACAACAGAAAGAACAGGAACAACTTCAGCTTTCTGCAACAAAAATAAACAAAGAGAATAAGGTCCATGATGTGTGAGTGTGGGTGTTTGTGTGTGTATACTTTTGTTGAAGAAAGCATTTGCAAGCAACTCATTTTGCTATAACTTTTCCTATATTCCCAAAAATTAGTCTAAAAACAAAGACAGTAAAAACACAGAGAGGCTGATCTGGGAAGAATCCTAGAGACTCTCTCATCCAACTTTCTCATTTTACTGATAAGAAGCCTGAAGCCCAGGGAGGTGAAATGTGTTGTCTACAATTGTGTTGTTTTTTGATGGTGGAACCAGAACTTTGGAGAAATATATTGATCTTTCTTCCACAAGAGCCCTTAGGTGAAGCACTGATGGGTTTCCAGTGACTGGAGTAGATTGGTGGAAGTCAATTTTGTACATTTACTATAGTGAATTATTTACTTTAGGACACCAAAGGCCACACCTAGAAAATTACTATTCACAAGCATCCTAGTGGGCATTGGGTATGAAACACTCTTCTTTCTGATGATGTTGAGACTTCATGAAAGGATTACTTGTTGAATGAAAGCTGCTAACATTTATGGAATGCTTGTATCTGCCAGTATCAGTTCTAAGTGCTTTAAATTTTAACTGTATGTAATCCTTCATACAAAAGTGATATAATTATATAATTGTTTCTCCTTATAGAATGAGAAAACTCATACTCAGATTTGTGTCCATTATCACAGCAAGGACAGAAGTACAATTGCAGTCTGAACAATATGGTTCCAGGGCCTGCTTTCTTAACCAGCAATTCATTTTGTTGCCTGGAAATTAGTATACCATGGACTTTAGATATGTAAAGGGGAAATGTGTTACTTAAAGAAGTACCATTTAAACTTACCACCACTACAGTTTGTTACAAATAATTGTCACTTTGGGAAGCAGAGCTTTACAGGAAAGTCACTCAGGACAGGTTGTTTTGAAATGTGTTTGGTAGTATACTACAAAAATCCAGACCCTGTAAGGACTCATCAGGAAGGCCAGAGTAAGGTGAGATTATACTGGTAAGAAGCTTCAGGACTCTTGGGACAAAAAGAAGGCACTGGAATTCATAAAGGAAAGAAAACAAGAAAAATAAAAGAAAGAGTAAGTGATTGGTAAACATATGCAATATATAAACACACACACATATATATAGTCACATTTGTCCCACAGTTTCCACATGAATTAGTCTCAGAAACCCCTCTGGACACCAAAATGGCATAGTATTAGGTTGATGCAAAACTAACTGTAGTTTTGTGTTATTGCATTTAGCCATTTGATATTGGAATACTTTCTTAAATAAATATGGTTATATTATCATTTTACTGCACATTTCTTGCTTTATGTTTTTGCTAATGAATTATTACTTGCTGTTTATTTTATAAGTATATTAGACTATGGGAATGATGTGAGATAAAAAGCAAATTTGAGGGTTTTTAATTCGAATTCAAAATGGGTCATAAAGCAGCAGAGATAACTCACAACATCAACCATTCATTTGGCCCAGGAACTGTTAATGAACATACAGTGCAGTGGTGGCTCAAGAAGTTTTGCAAAGGAGACAAGAGCCTTGAAGATGAGGGGCATAGTGGGCAGTCATTGGAAGTTGACAACAACCAACTGAAAGCATCACTGAAGCTGATCCTCTTACAATTACATGAGAAGTTGCCCAAGAACTCATTGCTGACCATACTATGTTCATTTGGCCTTTGAAGCAAATTAGGAAAGTGAAAAAGCTTGATAAGTGGGTGCCTTATGAGCAGACTACAAATTTTAAAAAAATCATCATTTGAAGTATCGTCTTCTCTTATTCTATGCAACAACAGTGAACCATTTCTCAATCAGATTGTGATGTGAAATTAAAAGTGGATTTTATATGACAGCCAGCAATGACTAGCTCAGTGATTGGACTGAGAAGAAACTCTAAAGCACTTCCCAAAGCAAAACTTGCACCAAAAACAAGGGGTCATGGCCACTGTTTCGTGGTCTGCTGCCAGTGTGATCCACTACAGCTTTCTGAATCCTGGTGAAACTACTACCTTTGAGAAGTATGCTAAGCAAATTGATAAGATGCACTGAAAACTGAAATGCCTGAAGCCAGTGTTGGAAGGGACCAATTCTTCTTCACAATGCCTGACTCTGCATCACACAATCAGCACTTCAAAAGTTTAATGAATTAGGCTAGGAAGTTTTACATCATCTGCCATATTCACCTAACCTCTCACTAACCAACTACCACTTCTTCAAGCATCTCAATAATTTTTTGTATGGAACATGCTTCCACAACCAGTAGGACACAGAAAATTTTTTCCAAGAGTTCATTGAATCCCAACACATGGATTTTTATGGTACAGGAATAAGGAAACTTACTTCTCTTTGGCAAAAATGTGTTGATTGGAATGACTCTTATTTTGATTAATGAAGATGTGTTTGGGCCTTAAGTTATAATGATATAAAATTCAGGGTTTAAAACTGCTATTAGTTTTGCACCAACTTAATATATGCATATAAACTATGGATCCTCCTGGATACTCTTACAACCATTTCTAGATTTTTTACAATATTTAATACAATGTAAATGCTATTTAAATAGTTGCTTGGTCATGGCAAATTCAAGTCTTGTTTTTGGAACTTTCTAGAATTTTTTTTAGTATTTTTAATTTGTGGTCGGTTGATGCAGAATCTGCAGAAAGGGAAGGCCAACTGTATATTGCATATATAAGTAATATGCTTCATGATGTATATGCATATATAGTCTACATTATGATTTATGCTCTCATGTGCAGTAGTTTAACTCTTAGAAATGTGGTTATAGTACATGTTCAGTCTTATTCTTTATTAACTGAAGTCCCAGTTGAAACTTAGCGGCTCTTCTCTTCTGTCCCTCAGCTCTGGATTGATCCATTAGATTGTCTGAAGAATTCCTCTTCCAAACATTGACTTTTTTTTTTTTCTCCAATCCCTTGTACTTTATTTTAATTATATTGTTCGCTAATTCAAATGTTTTTCTTAAGTTTCCACTTTCTAAAGCATAAACCTGTTTTTCATAGCATTCAAGCTTATCCACAATCTAACTTCTACATGCCTTTTTAGTACACAACTCCTTTGACATGTCCTGTCAAATGAGTCCACTGGCCATTCTCAAAATATGTTCTGTGTTCCTGCTTTTGAATCTTTGCTTATGGCATTTCCTCTACTTAAGTCCTCTCAACTTCAAAATCCTACCTCTTCTCAGTACCACTGAAGTGCTATCTCCTTTTGGTAGCTTTTCTTTTATTGTCATAATCAGAAAAAGTTCTGGTGAATTCTAAAGGGCCTTTAATGATGTGACATCAATTGTGTGCTGCCTTGAATTGAGGTTACTTGTATGTAAGTTAGGGATATGCAATACTGTGTGTCTTCAAACACCCTTGAATGCTGAATATTTTTTTCTTAGCCCAAATCACACTTTTTTCACTCTAATCCTCTCTCTTTAACTATGCAGATAATTAGGCTCCAGATATGTATATAGTAAAGGAAGTTTTGTTAAAGAACAGAAGACAAATGTTCCATGATCTGTCCATTTACTAGTTTCTGATCTTACCTCTTTCTAGTCACTGCCATATTCATTTCTAGTTGCTAAAGCCCTCTGTGCTGTTTCTCAGATCTTCAAGAATCTCCCTGACGCTGATTCGGTTTTTGTTTTTTAATCTATTTATCATCATCTGACTTTGACTCATACATTTATTTGTTTATTGTCTGTTTCTCCCAACTGGGAATAAAACCCATGAGAACATGAAATTAGTATTTTTGGGGGGGATATGAACAGCATCTAGTAGGGGTTTAATAAATATCTGTTGAATTAGTAAAGCAGTGAGTTATTTAGTTGTTGTTGTTGTTGTTTTAATTTTAATGGGACATGAATTGAGGGAGAACACAGAAAACATCACTTTCCATACCAAGGTAACTTAAAATAAAAACTGTAAAGTCATGTAGTTTAGATGTGCTTACCTCAATTGTTAGTATATGCAGATAATGGAGCTTGGCTCAAGGGACTCAAATTCAAGTTAGATCCATTCTCTGGATCCAGCTATCAATTTGTAGGGAATTCTAAGGACAGAAAAACATGTTGAACTGCACCATGAGTGTGCCCTCAGCAGCATGAAGAATGTGGGGAATGCTACAAGTTAAATATACCAGATTTCCAATTAACAAATTATAAAGACAAAAAAGGGATGAAGGGAGAATTTGTAGACCAAAAGAGATATATTGTTTTTGTTTTGTTTTAATAAAAGGCAAGCAAAACTAACTGGACTAAAGTAATCGAGGGACGAATACGTAGGTAATAAAGTCATAAAGCAATGAATAAAAGTGATAACTAAGGAAGTCATAAAAACTGTCCCTTTTGGAGGTGAGGAGGGGGTGAGTTGGGACTGAGCCCATAGAGGAGCTTCAGGGCTGGATGGCAAAGCTCCATTTCTTGACCTTCGGTGGGTTGGGAGTATCGCCTTATAATAAATAAGTCATGCATTTTGTTTGAATGTAGGTTGATGAATTTCTTTTATTTTATAATAAAACAGGAAGCAAAAGTCTTGGTCTACAAGTAGAGGATCAACACTTCAAAATTTCAGTGTACACTATTGTGTCACCTACCCAGTGTAGTCTGCTTGATGTCTTTGTCTTGAAACGCCACACCCCTACCCCACAAATGTACTGAATGATAAGTTAGGTGAATTCTGGGGCTTAATCAAATTCTTCATCACCAACACCATCTTCCTCTATCCTTCACTTTGTACTTATTCATTGAAATCAAGAATTAACCAGTGTGATCAGTGCCCTGTCAGCTGCTTCACTTACTGGTTAGGGAGTCTTAATGAAACCATCTTCCAATTTTCCAATTAGGAAAAGAATGAGAAACAGAGAGAGGATGAGTGGAAGGATGGAAGAAAAGAAAGAACATAAAGAAGAAGGAAAGAAGAAAAGAGTGAGGAGAGAGATAGAAAAACAGGAAAAATAATTTGTTATCTATATCATATTTTTGCCCATAGCCGTATCTTGGATGAAAGGAAGAGTGAATGGGATCTTAATGAAAACTTTGTTTATTCATTTATTTTCCAAAAGCAGGAAACTTTGGTCCTCAAACAGCATCAAGGATAATTAAAGCAATGATGAAAAGTGTTGGTCAATTCCAAATTTCCTCACAGGAGTGATTAATTGCATTTTGGACTTTGAGAAATTCCAAAGGAGACTGCAATAGAAGAGAATCTTGATCTTGGACTATGTCTGGCTTTTTTTTTTTTTTTTCTCACTTCTTGCTGTTATTAAAGTTGTATCTCTGGATACATAAAGACAGACATGTGCCTAGTGCTTAAGCAGATTTAAAGAATGACCCCCACTGTGCTACTGCACATCACTAGACATTTTACAATGTGCCAGAGACATGTAGTCAATAATTTAGGAGAAAGTTATCAATATATAGATATTTCATAAGCCCACAGTCAGAGTACCTTATAAAACTGATGTCTTTGGAGAGATCGCTTTTTTCTTTTTTCTTCTTTTTGATACTGCAATAGCATAATTTAATTTAGCATGGCCAAGATCTCAATCTGGCTCATAGCCCACCAGCTGGTTCATGGAGTAAGTGTTCCAAAGCAAAGGCATTCAGTTAAGGGAAAAAACAAGATAGAATCCAGAGGAAAAGGAGGCACTTTTCTATCTACAGATGTGTGGTCCTTGTAACTCCTTCAGCTCTTTTCCCTGACCAGAAGTAAGCGTTAGGTCACATCCTCAAATAGGCAGACTACACATTGATAAACAGCTAGGATCCTTCTCTGTATCATTAAATTCATAACTAATATTGACCAACTACTCTAAAATGCTAGACACTGAGTCAAGACTGCTACAACTATCACTATAGTTGAAGATACTTAGAGAGTCCAGGAGAGTGGCCTTTGCCAACACAGGAGCTGGAGCTCTTCACCCAGTGGAGTACTCCAAAGCTGATGCTCTCAAAAGCAAAGTTGAAGTGAAGTGAAGTCACTCAGTTGTGTCTCACTCTTTGCAACCCCATGGACAGTAGCCTGCACCAGGCTCCTCCATTCATGGGATTTTTTAGGCAAGAGTACTGGAGTGGGTTGCCATTTCCTTCTCCAGGGAATCTTCCCGACCCAGGGATCGAACCCAGGTCTCCCACATTGTAGACAGATGCATTATCATCTGAGCCACCAGGGAAGTAACTGCCTCACTATTTCTGGTCCTGACAAAACTGTAAATTATTCCTCAGGACACTAAATATCATGTAGGTGAAATCCTAACACATTAGCTTTTGAGATGATAATAATGGGGAAATTCCATAGCTTATGGCATCAGAAATCTGGAGATCAGGTCCAGGCTTACAGATTTACTGTAATCTTAAACAGTTTTTTGTTGTTGTTGTTGTGTTTTAATCCTCTCTAGGCCTTATTTTCCTCACACAGTTGGGGTGAGAAAGTGAAATAGAATATGTGAAAGTTTGTCATATATTCTGATGAGTCATGGGAATATGAGTTGTTGTGTATAAGGAAGAAAGTGAGGTTGAGAAATAATAAGTGGCTAGGCTAGTCACATAGCTGGATAAGTTATGAAAGGTTTGAACAGATAATTCAAGTCTCTTCAAACACATTTGTAAACTTTTCTTCAAAAGGCATATCAAAATTAAATTGAATTAATGCCTATTAGTCTTAGGGCTTTTACAGGTAATTTGTTAGCACTGTTCTTGGTACACTGTGGTACCTAATAAATACTAGATATTATAGTTAGTGTGGCTTCCCAGCTGATTCAGTGATAATGAGTTCACTTGCCCATGAAGGAGAAACAGGAGATTAGGGTTTGATCCCTGGGTTGAAAAGATCTGCTGGAAGAGGAAATATCAACCCACTCCAGTATTCTTGCCTGGGAAATTCCATGGACAGAGGAACCTGACAGGCTACAGTCCATGGGGTCACAAAGAGTCAGACACCACTTAGTGACTAAGTACGCACACACAATATAGTCAGTAATATTACTTTTTTGTCAGCTTTGTTGTGGAGAAGACATTAGAAGAGAAATACAAAAACAATTTATAAAACTAAGAGTGATAATTTCAGGCAAAGTTTAGACTTTATACTCAGAATTATATTCAGATGTAATTGCTCTCATTACCAATACTACATCAGCCTTGTTTGATCATAATGCTATTAGAAAGAAATAACTAAAGGGACTTACTCTCTGGACCAACCCAATGGTTAATCTGTGTATGTCTCATAACTCCAATCAATTGGTAATATAAATATTCAATATCTTTCCTTATCCTTACCAGCTAATGTAGGTGTGGAAGTTTTAAAGGAAATTCAAGTATCTTGATCTGTTGACCTCCTTTTAAACTCTCCATTTCAAATGCTGGAAGAGAGTATTAGTCCAATAAATCTTTGATTTTCACCAAAACTAACCACTCCTTCAATAGTCCCTTGAGCCAAAGGCCTTTTCCAGAAGCACTTGAGTGAAAGGCCTTTTCCAGGAGCAAACAGCTTGAATCACTCCATAGCATATTCACTCACACTCCACCAGCCCCACCTGGCATCATTTTTGTATTGGTAAAACTGGGTTAAAAAACAACAATGACAAAAAAATAAATAAATAAAACATAACTAGATACTGGGGTATTTTAAGAAGATGGGAAAGAAAGAAGTAATTAGTGCAAGTAGGGTTAAGGCTACTCCCATTATTTTACTCCAAGAGGCCAGTGTGGGAAAGAGGTAGAACCACAATATGTTATCAGCCCTCTTTCAGTTCTGGCCAACTCCTTGTGAAGTTTCCTGTAGTGACCTGAGCATTCTTGGATCTAGCCCCCCAAACTGTAGACCAGAGTTGAGTTGTGTCCTGGTGACTACACTCTCTGGGCTTTTTCAGGCTGTGCCTGAGCTTCAAAGAGCTGTTGAAGTCAGGAATCAGATACATATGGGTCTAAATCAATTGGCTGACTCTACCTACAGCAAGAAACCTGTGCCCTTTCTGCTTGCAGGGAAGAAAAGCCTCTATCAAGGGGTATGGCTTCTCCAGAGTCAGGAGATGGCCACACAGCTGGGTGAAGTCAGGGACAGCCCCTCCCCTGAACTGGGGGCTTTTCCCACTTGTTTTCTTTTTTAAATTGTAGACCTAAGCTGTCTCTTCTGCCTTTTGAAAAGGATATAAGAAGTCTGAGCCCAGGGAGCTTCTCACCAGTAGTGCCTGCCAGGAACTGAAAGGGCCAATTAGCAGGGTCCCCTGCCCGGATCTCTCCTCCTCTCACTGACTTGCTGGGGCCTCATAAATTAGCCATGCTGAGCCAGACACCAGAATCCAGCACCTGCCAGCATCTCTTCAGACACCACAAACCCAATGCTAGCTTCCCTCTGAGAGGGCCTGCAGGACTTGCTCTAAAGTTACCTCAGTTGGAAATCAGTAGTTAACTAGGTCACAGGCAGCTGATGAAAACTCTAAAGGGAGTGAGTCTGCTAGGGACTGGCTTTCTTTGGAGAAAATAGTTTGTTCTTTAGGTAAGGAAAAGGGGTTGGAAGAAGATAGAAAAATTTTGCAATCTAGCCCAGTGTTTCCGCCTTGTATACCTTTCTCTCTTGACCCCACAAACACTCAACTTCAGCCAGCATGGACAGACAGCATCGTTCTTTTCTCTTTCCTGCTGTGCCCTCTCCCTTCAGTGCCTTTCCTGCTATCTGATCTCCTTTCAGGCAGGGCTGAGAAGCCATGCACCCCCAGGAGATTTTTTTGGGTCCCCAACTTCAAAATATCCCCTCCCACCTCCTTTATATTATTATGTTTTAGTTGTAACCCTCCTTTAGACCTGTTCTGCCTAGAATAGTAGCTGCTAGTCACACGTGGCTAGTGAGCACTTGTATTATGGGTAGTCCAAATAGAGATGTGCTACAAGTGTAGAAAATATATTTCAGACTTAATGTTAAAAATGCAAAAGACCTCATTAATCATTTATATATATATATTACATAACAAAATTATAATATTTGGATGGTGTTTTTAAAATGCTTTAAATAAAATATACTATTAGATATAAACTCACTTATTTCTTTTTGCTCTTTTAAAGGAAACTGCTAGAAAATTATACACATGGCTTACATTATGCTTCTATTAGCACCACTGCTATGGAGTATCTGATATTTTTGTATTACACTGTCATACTATGATCTTTCTTATTAATGTGTCAGCCTCCCCAGTATGTTGCAAACCTCAGTTGAAAAGGAAACAAGTCTTCTTAGGTTTCTTTGTTTTATATTTTTATTTTGTACTGCAATACCATTTTTATAAAACAGCAAATTTATATTTCTGGTGCATAAGAATAGATTTCTGATAGATAAGAACTGATTTTATCTACTTTGAAACTACTGTAAAGACAAGGCAATGCTGTTTAAGTAGCTCTTTTTAAAAAAATTGAAGTATGATGGGTTCACTCTCTATTCTGTGGGAAAGAGGATTTAAGAAAGCTAGGATCAACCAAATGGACTTAAATTTATACAAAACCAAATGTGACCAGTAAGGCCTTTTGTGCTTTGACTTCCTCCATCCTGTGTCAAGCAACCTAAAACATTGCTCACAAAAGTTCAAGAATCTTTAATAGCAACTTATTACCTATTACCCCTGTTTTTCAGCTGGGCTTTCACACATACTAGAAGTTTCTTGACAATAACAGAGTGGAGGCAAGGAGGGAGAAAATAACAAGGCAAAGAGCTGTCTGTGGATAATAGATCGATATGCTTTGTGGCTAAAGGATACAGAGATAAACATTTAAACTCTTGCATGTTTACCGGAAGTTTAGCAAAACAAAGATAAAAACTTATTAAATGTAAGAAATTTCATATTCATCTTTTTAAATGTGAAAAACATGAATACATACTACATATAAAAATATTAATTACTTATGTGTGTATGTGATATTGGTATATCACAGACATTTTTGCATGTCATACAATATTCTTCACAAATAAATTGTTAAATAATGTACCATTTTTTGTTGGATTTTAATTTTACTTGTTTCTTTTCCTCATTGTTGCTTCTTATAAATAACAAGTACATGCATTTTTTAAACAAATTTTGGTTATATTGTATTATTTCCTTAGAAAAATTTCCATAACCAGAATCATTGAATTAAAGGGAATGTATTATCTTTTGAAAACTTTTGATACATGCAAACTAAGATAAATACACAGACTTGCATTTTGGTCAAAACCAAAAAACTACTCTTTTTTTTCTCCTCTTATTTTGCTATTCCAGAAAGATTCCTTCTGGAATAGAAAATCCACATATTTTCTTTCAAATTGCAGAGATAGAAGAAATTGCTAATAATTTGGTATCTGGGTTCTAAGGAACAATGTAATCTATGGTGAAACAATAAGAAAAAGTATTTAAGGAGACCAAAGGAAGCAACATGACCTTGAGAGAAGAGGAAACTGTCAAAGAGCAACTAAATTCAGACCTGGTAGACAGACTTTCTTTGAAGGGGTTATTGCAAGGTAAGGAAAGAGACTATCCAAAAATGGAGAGTGAGACTTTTCCCTTATGGAAAATTCTCTTATCATAATATCTGTGAGGCCAAAAGAATGTTTCATTTATCAGAGGAGTGAACAAGGCTGAGAAGAACAAAGTATGTGGAAGTGGGAGGATGGATTTGGTGTGATAAGGCAATAGATCAGAGCATGCTTTGTCCGGAGGCCAGTCTGTTGGCAGGAGGAGTAGTTAAGACTGGACTATGTTCTGGATCAGGCCATGTGCTTGCTTGCCCAGTAGCATCTGACGCTTTGTGCCTCAATGGACTGTAACCCGCCAGACTCCCCCATCCATGGGATTCTTCAGGCAAGAATACTGGAGTGTATTGCCATGCCCTTTTCCAGGGGATCTTCCTGATCCAGGAATCTAATCCATGTTGCCTCCTTTGCAGGTAGATTCTTTACCACTTAGCCACCAGGAAGCCTCTCATTCAGGCTGAGGGTGGGTTAAAGTTCAGGGACCTGGGGGGAAGAGAAAGTTAACAGAAGTTTTGGTTAACAAGTATTTTATTCCAATTGATCACTGTGGATAAATTTTTTCAGCCAGATATTTATGAAGCAAAGATTGGGAATTTGGAGGGTCTATTCCTGTCCTTGTAAGAGGTGAACAGAGGGTGGGAGGATCCAGGGGTCATACTGCCTGTGTGATGTGTGGAAAAGTGGTTCTTTGCAGTAAAGTATTTTCAGAATATACAAGGATGAGGCATTTCTTAGTCTTCACTGTTTTCCAGGAGCACAGCATGCAAGTAAAATTCAACACTGTCAAAGGAAAAGATTTTCTTAAATAAAAATAGTCAGAAAATTATGGAAGAAGAAAGTTGGAGAACAGTTTCCCAGAGAAAATGGATGCTGATTCCCATCATCCCTGACATGAGGAAGGGCCCATGGGATCTGTAGTGTAGACCTCCTGGAGCAGAGTGGATCCAAGGTCATGTCTGGTAGGCTGTCCAGGTGGTGTGGGCATGTTCCCCCAGTGGATGTTCACCCACATCAAGAACTTCTCTCCAAGAAGTTATCAAGAGTAAAGCCTGCCTTACTGTAGACTTTGCTAATTCCTTTAAATATCTAGACCGTGTAGAGTTGAACTCCTAGTGAAACACCAGACATACAAGTACACAAGCAGAGGAAAATAAAAATAAATATAGAATGTTATAAGGAGTAACAAATATAGGACAGCATGAAAAAAGGTAACAAGGACATCTACTACAGGTAAAGTAGACAAGGAGCGACTCCAAGGAGGTAATATATAGGCTGAAATGTTAGCAATGAACAGAAGTAAATGGAGTGGGAAGTAGCACTTCCAGTTATTGAAGGACACCAAGGATCCCAGGATCATGATGGGATTAGCCCCACATTTGAGAAGGGTAGATGAGTGCAGGGCACTGAGCAACCAGGGTGGCTGAGACCTAGAGGCATGGAGACGAGTTTAGATCATTCTAAGTATTAATATATAGGAAGTGATCATATATCTTAAAAGGACCACATGATCTGTATTCACTGTCTAATGAAGTCTCATCCAGCTTCTGGGTGAGGGACAGACTACAGAAGGATGCAAATGAAAGCAGAGTATTCTAGGAGAGAGATTACAACAGGATAACTATTATATCATCATACCTGCATCATGATGTTTTAATTGTTCTACATTTATATGACTCAAATCCCTTATGATTATCCAGTGGAAGTGAGAAATAGATTTAAGGGACTACATCTGATAGATAGAGTGCCTGATGAACTATGGAATGAGGTTTGTGACATTGTACAGGAGACAGGGATCAAGACCATCCCCATGGAAAAGAAATACAAAAAAGCAAAATGGCTGTCTGGGGAGGCCTTACAAATAGCTGTGAAAAGAAGAGAAGCAAAAAGCAAAGGAGAAAAGGAAAGATATAAGCATCTGAATGCAGAGTTCCAAAGAATAGCAAGGAGAGATAAGAAAGCCTTCCTCAGTGATCAGTGCAAAGAAATAGAGGAAAAGAACAGAATGGGAAAGACTAGAGATCTCTTCAAGAAAATCAGAGATATCAAGGGAACATTTCATGAAAAGATGGGCTCGATAAAGGACAGAAATGGTATGGACCTAACAGAAGCAGAAGATATTAAGGAGAGGTGGCAAGAGACACACCTTATAATTATTTTGTTACAGTTCGCTTTCCTCAATGTCTACTGACATTTGGGATAGAATCACATTAAACGGTCAACTTAATGTATGGAAAATCACATATAAATAATATCAAGTTCTTTGCAGTCAGCAGGAGCAGATGTCTTAGCTTACCATTTTGTAAAACTGTCCCTAAGTAACGTTTGGTTGTTTCTTATGTAAAACCTAGATAAAAATTCTTCATTCACATTTCTTTCCAGATATTTTATATTTCAAGTGATTCTTAAAAATTATATTTTCTCACTGTATTTTCTAATAATACAATTTGGTATTACACATTTTGTTTGCCTTTATTTTTAATAGAGTCCACATTGGTTTTCTAAGTGGGCAATCACATCATCTGCCAATATTGATATCGTAAAATTTTTTCAATTTATTCTATTTTTTTATAGTTCTACTTTTAGTATACTCTTATTTCAAAGAACATTTTTAAATAGTGGTAAAAACAGCAACAATTTTATACATTTTGGCCTTAGTTTGAAATGAATATTCTGTGTTGTACTCAGCAAATATTATATTTTCACTAAGGACAACTACTAATTTCAGTGGAGGACAACTACTAATAGCCCCAGAAAAAATGAAGTGGCTGGACCAAAATGAAAATGATGTTCAGCTGTGGATGTGTCTAGTGATGAAAGTAAAATCCAATGCTACAAAGAACAGTATTGCATAGGAGCCTGGAATGTTAACTCCATGAATCAAGGTAAGTTGGATGTGGTCAAGCAGGAGATGCTAAGAATAAACATCAACATCTTAGAAATCAGTGAACTTAAATGGACGGGAATGGGTGAATTTAATTCAAATAACCATGATATCTACTACTGCAGGCAAGAATCCCATAGAACAAGTGGAGTAGCCCTCATAATCAACACAAGTCCAAAATGTCGGGTGCAATCTCAGAAATAACAGAATAATTTCAGTTCATTTTCAAGGCAAGCCATTCAACATCATAGTAATTCAAGTCTATGCCTCTACCACTGATGTCAAGGATGCTAGGTTCATCAACTCTATGCTGACCTAGAAGATCTCCTAGAACTAACACTAAAATATATGTTTCATTAATTATTGTGGACTCAAATGCAAAAGTAGGAAGTCAAGAGATAGCTGGTGTAACAGGCAAGTTTGGTCTTGGAGAACAAAATGAAGCAAGGCAAAGGAAAACTGAATTCTTCCAAGGGAATGCACTGGTCATAGCAAATACATTTTTTCAACAACAGAAGAGACAGCTTTACACATGGACATCACCGAATGGTCAATATTGAAATCACAATGATTACATTCTTTGTGGTCAAAGGTGGAGAAGCTGTATACAGTCATCAAAAACAGGACTTGGAGCTGGCTGTGGCTCAGATCATCAACTTTTCATTCCAAATTTAAGGCTGAAACTAAAGAAAGGGGGGAAATCCACTAGACTAGCCGGGTGTGACTTAAATTGAATCCTCTGTGAATATGCAGTAGAGGTAACAGATAGATTCAAGGCATTAGATCTAGTTAACAGTGTGCATGAAGATATACGGGCAGAGGTCCTTAATATTGTACAGGAAGCAGTGAACAAAACCATCCCAGAGAAAAAGAAAAACAAGAAGGCAAAGTGGTTGTCTGAGGAGGCTGTACAAATAGGTGAAGAAAAAAGAGAAGTGAAAAGTAAGGGAGAAAAAGAAAGGTGTATCCAACTAAATGCAGAGTTCCAAAGAACAGCATGAAGAGACAAGAAGATCTTCTTCAATGAACAGTGCATAAAACTAGAAGAAAACAACAGAAGGAAAAAGACTAGAGATCTCTTCAGAAAAATTAGAGATATCAAGAGAATATTTCACCCAAAGATGGGCACAATAAAGGACAGAAATGGTAGAGACCTAGAAGATGCTGAAGAGATCAAGAAGAGATGGAAAGAATACACAGAAGAACTGTACAAAAAAGATATTAATGAACTGGATTATTATGATGGTGTGGTTAGTCACCCAGAGCCAGACATTCTGGAGAGCAAAATCAGGTTGGCCTTAGGAAGTGCTGCTACTAATAAAGCTAGTGGATATAATGGAATTCCAGGAGAACTATTCAAAACCCTAAAAGATGATGCCATCAGGTGTTGCATTCAATATGTCAGCAAATCTGGAAGACCCAGAAGTGGCCACAGGACTGGATAATGTCAATTTTCACCCCAGTTTCTAAGAAGGGTAATACCAAAGAATGTGCTGGCCGTCAGACAATTGCACTCATCTCCCACACTAGTAAGGTCATGCTTAATATCTTGCATGCTAGGCTTCAGCGTTATGTGAACTTACAAATTCTTGATGTCCAAGCTGGTTCTGAAAAGGAAGAGAAACCAGAGATCAAATTGCTAACATTTTCAGAATTACAGAGAAAGCTAGGAAATTCCAGAAAAGGCATCTACCTCTGTTTCACCCACTACACTAAAGCCTTCAGTTGTGTGAATCATAACAAACTGTGGAAAGCTCTTAAAGAGACGGGAATATCAGACCATCTTACCTGTCTCCTGAGAAACCTGCATGTGGGTCAAGAAAATATAGTTAGAACCATGTATGGAACAACTGATGGGTTCAAGATTGAGAAAGGAGGATGACAGAGATGTCTGCTGTCACCCTATTTGTTTAACCTATACACTGAGCACATCATGAGAAATACCAGACTGGATGAGTTACACTTTGAAATTAAGATAAGTGAGAGAAATATCAACAACCACAAATATGTGGATGATACCACTCAAATGTCAGGAAGACAAGAGGAACTAAAGAGCTTTTTGACGAGGGTGAAGGAAGATAGTGAAAGATCCAGCTTAAAAGTGAATATTTAAAAAACTAAGATCATGACATCTGGCCCCATTCAGTTCAGTTCATTCATTTCAGTCCCTCAGGCATGTCCGACTCTTTGCGACCCCATGAATCGCAGCACGCCAGACCTCCCTGTCCATCACCATCTCCCGGAGTTCACTCAGACTCACGTCCATCGAGTCCGTGATGCCATCCAGCCATCTCATCCTCTGTTGTCCCCTTCTCCTCCTGCCCCCAATCCCTCCCAGCATCAGAGTCTTTTCCAATGAGTTAAGTCTGCACGTGAGGTGGCCAAAGTACTGGAGTTTCAGCTTTAGCATCATTCCTTCCAAAGAAATCCCAGGGCTGATCTCCTTCAGAATGGACTGGTTGGATCTCCTTGCAGTCCAAGGGACGCTCAAGGGTCTTCTCCAACACCACAGTTCAAAAGCATCAATTCTTCAGCGCTCAGCCTTCTTCACAGTCCAACTCTCACATCCATACATGACTACTGGAAAAACCATAGCCTTGACTAAACAGACCTTTGTTGGCAAAGTACTGTCTCTGCTTTTCAATATGCTGTCTAGGTTGGTCATAACTTTTCTTCCAAGGAGTAAGTGTCTTTTAATTTCATGGCTGCAGTCACCATCTGCAGTGATTTTGGAGCCCAGAAAATTAAAGTCTGACACTGTTTCCACTGTTTCGCCATCTATTTCCCATCAAGTGATGGGACCAGATGCCATGATCTTCGTTTTCTGAATGCTGAGCTTTAAGCCAACTTTTTCACCCTCCTCTTTCACTTTCATCAAGAGGCTTTTTATTTCCTCTTCACTTTCTATCATAAAGGTGGTGTCATCTGCATATCTGAGGTTATTGATATTTCTCCCGGCAATCTTTATTCCATCTTATGCTTTATCCAGCCCAGCGTTTCTCATGATGTACTCTGCATATAAGTTAAATAAGCAGGGTGACAACATGCAGCTTTGATGTACTCCTTTTCCTATTTGGAACCAGTCTGTTGTTCCATGTCCAGTTCTAACTGTTGTTTCCTGACCTGCATATAGGTTTCTCAAGAGGCAGGCCAGGTGGTCTGGTATTCCCATCTCTTTCACAATTTTCCACAGTATATTATGATCCACACAGTCAAAGGCTTTGGCATAGTTAATAAAGCAGAAATAGATGTTTTTTCTGGAACTCTCTTGCTTATTCGATGATCCAGCAGATGTTGGCAATTTGATCTCTGGTTCCTCTGACTTTTCGAAAACCAGCTTGAACATCTGGAAGTTCACAGTTCACGTACTGCTGAAGCCTGGCTTGGAGAATTTTGAGCATTACTTTACTAGTGTGTGAGATGAGTGCAATTGTGCGGTAGTTTGAGCACTCTTTGGCATTGCCTTTCTTTGGGATTGGAACGAAGACTGACCTTTTCCAGTCCTGTGGCCACTGCTGAGTTTTCCAAATTTGCTGGCATATTGAGTGCAGCACTTTCACAGCATCATCTTTCAGGCTTTGAAATACTCAACTGGCCGCATTACTTAACAGCAAATAGAAGGAGAAAAGATGGAAGTAGTAATAGGAAACAGTGACAGTTTTCTCTTCTTGAGCTTTAAAATCACTGTGGATGGTGACTGTAGCCATGACATCAGAAGAGAATTCCTTCTTGGCAGGAAAGCTATGACAAACCTAGACAGTATGTTGAAAAGCAGAGACATCGCTCTACCAACAAAGGTCCATAGAGTCAAAGCTATTGTCTTCCCAGTGGTCATGTACTGTTGTGAGAGTTGGACAGTAAAGAAGGCAGAATGACAAAGAATTGATGCCGTGTAACTGTGGTGATTGAAAAGACTCCTGAGAGTCCCTTGGACAGCAAGGAGATCAAAGCAGTCAATCTTAAGGGAAATCAGCCCTGAATACTCATTGGAAGGACTGTTGCTGAAGCTGATGCTCCAGTACTTTGGTCATCTGATGTGAACAATCAACTTATTGGAAAAGTTCCTGATGCTGGGAAAGATTGAGGGCAGAAGGAGAAGAGGGCATCAGAGCATGAAATGGCTCGATAGCATCGCAGATGCAATGGACATGAATTTGGGCAAACTTCGGGAGATGGAGAGGGACAAGGAGGTCTGGCGTGCTGCCATGGGACTTCATTGTGTTCATTGCAGAACTATTTGCAATAGCTGGTACATGAAAGCAGTCTAGATCTCCATCCACAGCTGAATGGATAAAGATGTGGTACAAGTATACAATGGAATATTACTCAGCCAAAAAAATAAAATTCAGCCATTGGTAGTGAGGTGAATGAACCTAGAGCTTGTTATATAGAGTGAGGAGAGTCATAAAGAGAAAAACAAATATCATATATTAACACATATATATGGAATCTAGAAAAGTAGAATTGGCAAACCTATTTGCAGGGAAGGAATGAAGACACAGATGTAGAGAATGAACTTGTAAGACCCTGAGAAGGAAGGAGAGTGTGAGATGAATGGAAAAGGAGCATTGACATATATACACTGTCATGTGTAAAATAGCTAACTTGTGGGAAGTTGCTGCATAATACAAGGAGCCCAGTCTGGTGCTTTGTGATGGCCTAGAGGGGTAGGATGTGGTGAGGTAAGGGAGTCTCAAGAGGGAGGGGATATATGTATAATTATGCTGGATTCACATTGTTGTATGACAGAAACCAACTCCTCCATTTAAAAACAAATTACTAAAAATTTTTTAAATAATAATAAAAAAGAAGCTAAACTAACACATCAATTCATTCTTTTTGGCCTTCTTAGTTTTTAATCTTTGTATTTTGGGCCAAATTGTTTTCTTTTTCCTCACAATTCTGAGCCCACAATTTGATTGAAGGATTATTTAGAAAATTTTTTTTCCAAATTTTCATGTTTTCCTGTTTGAACTTTATATTGAACCGTTTTGGGGAAAATCTTAGAATAAGATCCAGAAAGTTCTTTTTCATATCTTGAACAAATAGAGAATTGGCAAATACTTATTAATCAGCTTATAATTTTACCTACCTAATCTGTATAAACCAAGAGTTCAGTTCATTTCAGTCACTCAGTCGTGTCCGACTCTTTACGACCCCATGAATTGCAGCAGCCAGACCTCCCTGTCCATCACCAACTCCCGGAGTTCACTCAAACTCACGTCCATCAAGTCAGTGATGCCATCCAGCCATCTCATCCTCTGTCGTCCCCTTCTTCTCCTTCCCACAATCCCTCCCAGCATCAGAGTCTTTTCCAATGAGTCAAGTCTGCATGTGAGGTGGCCAAAGTACTGGAGTTTCAGCTTTAGCATCATTCCTTCCAAAGAAATCCCAGGGCTGATCTCCTTCAGAATGGACTGGTTGGATCTCCTTGCAGTCCAAGGGACTTTCAAGAATCTTCTCCAACACCACACTTCAAAAGCATCAATTCTTCGGCGCTCAGCCCTCTTCACAGTCCAATTCTCACATCCATACATGACTACTGGAAAAACCATAGCCTTGACTGGATGGACTTTAGTCCGCAAAGTAATGTGTCTGCTTTTCAATATGTTATCTAGATTGGTCATAACTTTTCTTCCAGTGAGTAAACGTCTTTTAATTTCATGGCTGCAGTCATATAAAATTTTCCACTTTTTGCCTTATCGCCTTTATTTCATGGTAGAAAGAAAATCCCACAGTAAATTTTACCCTTTATTTATAAAGATAATCTTCTTGGTCACACAGAATGATTCTCCAAGCTATACTTAATTTTCAAGGAATAATCTAATAAATCAGATAAATGTCTTAATATTAGCCAAACAATCATGTTTAGTTTACATTCTTTTGCTGTTATGCTTTGTTCATATTATACCTCCTTGGGATATTCTTGATTGTCTATCTTTTGCTGTTGAACTATATTTTATCTACTATTTCTGACTTCCTTCCAAAGTTGGGAAGTAGATATTTAATTTAAAATACTACTTGTAGCTATTTTTAAATTTTAAAAAGTACTTTTTCTTTATTATCAGTATGTGTTAGTGATAACAACTAATAAAATTTATTTAAAAATATACATGCATGAGATTTGCCAGACATATTTTGTAAAGGAAAAATAAAAAGGAAGAGTTCCTCAATCAGATATCAAAAGATATTAAAATGTGCAATAACTTGAAAATGTGGTTCTGTTGCAAAATACATATCCAAAAAGTGGGAGAGAGGAGTAAATTAAGAACAGCCTCAGGAATTTAAGAAAATTCAGTAGATGAAAAAGTTATCATTCCAAATAGGAAAAGAAATTATGGATTATTCAATAAATGATATTGAGGAAGATGACTATATGTTTGGAAAATACAAAGTTAATTCTAGGCCCTATTCCAGAGCACATATTCTAATAGAAAAAGGCAAATTGACAAATAACATAATTTTAGGCATTTCCAAGAAAATAAAGAAAACTAAAAGAGTAGAGAGTGCACCTCAGAGTAGGAATTGTGGGAATTTCAAGAGAAATATCTCTGAAAAAGTCATGTGAAATTTGGGGAAACTCATTTTTGGCCAATGTCTTGGCAAATGTAAAGGCCTTGGTGTGGAAATGGGTTCAGCAGACTTGACTACTGTATGAAATCCAATATCACTGCAGCTTAGGGAAAAGTTAAGAGAAAGATAACTAAAATCAAAGCAGAACAAGCAGAACTGTTTTTATGCCAGACTGACAATTTCTACTTAATAACTACCCAGTCTGGTGAATGTGTGGGAAAATAATTTGTTATACATTCTTATCAAGAGGATAGATGGATAAAATATATTTGGAGAGGAAGCAAATGTGTCCATCAAAATGTCGAAAAAAGTATCCATCAAAAGGAAAATATACTTTTTTATCCAGCTGTTGCTTAGTTGCCAAGTCATGTCCAACTGTTTACAACTCCATGGACTGCAGCACGCCAGGCTTCCCTTTCCATCACCAATTCCTGGAGCTTGCTCAACCTCATGTGCATTGAGTAGGTGATGTCATCCAACCATCTAATCCTCTGTTCCCCCTCTACTCCTGTCCTCAATATTTCCCAGAGTCAAGATTTTTTCAAATGAGTCAGCTCTTCACATCAAGTGGCCAAAAGTATTAGAGGTTCAGCTATAGCATCAGTGTTTCCAATTTATATCCAGGGCTGATTTCATTTAGGATTGACTGGTCTGATCTCTTTGTTGTCCAAGGAACTTTCACGAGTCTTCCTCAATTCAAAAACATCAATTCTTGGGTGCTTTACCTTATTTATGGTCCAACTCTCACATCTGTACATGACTGCTGGAGAAAGCATAGCTTTGACTATATGGACCTTTGTCAGCAAAGTGATGTATTTGCTTTTTAATGTGCTATCTAGGTTTGTCATAGCTTTTCTTCCAAGTAGCAAGAGTCTTTTAATTTCATGTCTGCAGTCACTGTCCGCAGTAACTGTGGAGCCCAAGAAAATAAAATCTCTCACTGCTTCCATTTATTCCCCGTCTATTTGCCATGAAGTGATGGGACCAGATGCCATGATCTTAGTTTTTTGAATGTGGAGTTTTAAGCCAACTATTTCACTCTCTTCTTTAACCTTCATTAAGACTTAGTGCCTCTTCACTTTCTGCCATTAAGGTGATATCATCTGAATATCTGAGGTTGTTGATATCTCTCTAGTCAATCTTGTTCCAGCTTGCGGTTTTTCGCCTGGTACTGTGCATATAAGTTAAATAAACAGGGTGACAGTATATAGCCTTTACATGCTCTTTTCCCAATTTTGAAACAGTTCATTGTTCTATGTCCAGCTCTAACTGTTGCTTCTTGACCTACATACAGGTTTCTCAGGAGACAGGTAAGGTGGTCTGGTATTCCCATCTCTTTATGAATTTCCCATAGTTTGTAGTGATCTGCACAGTCAAAGGCTTTAGAGTAGTCAATGAAGTGGAAATAGATGCTTCTGGAATTCTCCTGCTTTTTCTATGAACCAACGGATACTGGCAATTTGATTGCTGATTCCCCTACCATTTCTAAAGGCTTTATTTTTTAACCCAGTAGTTCTTTCTAATATTTATTCAATAGAAAAATTCACACAAGGAAAAGATCCTCTGTTGCAGTGTTTTTCAGAGCATAAGCCACACAACAAAAAATTCATTTTTGCTTTCATATTTTGAGTGTTATTTCTAAGACTTTTATGTTACAAAGATTCTTCATGATCCCACATACTTAAACGAGACCTGGTGTTCACCAATATTTGAAAAGATCAGTGATTTCTTATTTCTAAGGTTGGGTACTGACTGCTGTCAGAATCCACCTCTCAGGTTCAAGGTGAGGGATTGATGAATGCGTTCTCATTGTCAGCTCACCTTCCACTAATGTGAAGTATATGAGAAGGAGGGCTCAGCCGTAGGTTAAAAAGTCTTCAGTGTGTTCCTTCTTCTCCCAAGGACCAGTATTTCTCTAATTGAATTTCATTCTACCAGTCCTCAAATTGCATTATTACTGCCCCACCCCTCTCAAAAAAAAAAAAAAGATGTTAAGGAGAAAACAAAGAAGATCAAATATTAGACTTTCATGATTAGTGTATTTCCCCCCCCTAGCACTAGAAGTGGATAAAATACATTCCTAAAATTCTAGAAGAGTGATTTTTCTGTATATCTCTGTCTAAAGTAGTTGTTGTTTCATGAAGAGTAAAAGCAGAGCTGGACGTGACTTAGCGACAAAACAACAACTACATAACATTATTACATACATTTTTATTAGTTTTACTGCTCAGAGGCAGTATACATTTAGAACATTCTTAAGTGAATTGATAAGAAAGTAACAGACCTTTATGTTCATAACTTGGACTACCAGCTTCTCAGAATGAAGAGCTCCTACCTTTACTCTTGGGCCAGCTCCCTCTATTTAAAAAAAAAAAAAAAGTGATATTAATACCATACCTATTATTCTCATTGGATAATCTTTACTTCCAGGTAAATGGCCATTGGTTTTATTGACCCAACCTACAAGGACAAATAGACAAGCATCTTCTCTACTGAACAGCATTATTCTAGGCAAACTGCAAATATGCTTTGCTCCACCAGCCAAAATGTCCCATTTGTATGTAAATCATTTTAAATAATCAAGGACCATCATAAACTTTTTATTGTGTATTTCTCACAGTGTCTGAGTTATACCTATTTCAGTTCTGTTAAACTGTCTATGTTCTGCAAGCACCCCTTCATATATCACCATTTTTCTCTGCTTATGGTTTTCATCACTACTAGAATGCTCACCTTCATTTAAATATACCCCTCCTAACTTTCAAAGTCCTACTGAAGTTGTATCTGTGTTTTAAAGCATTCCTCACGTCTTTGTCTTCCTTCATCATGATTACTGAAGCTTTTATAGTTAGGACCATATTATTCCAACAATTAATTGTATATTGTCATATTATGTTCAACTTTTATTTCACAGACTGTGAGTTCCACCAGTGCACAAATAATGCACTGAATTACCTACAGAAAAGAGACACATAGTAGGCATTTATTGATAAGCACCAAGGTGATTAACTAATCACTCAGTTTATTACAGGAAATGGTAACTCTTCAAGTATGGCTAGCTGTGACTACTCTGGTGTAGACAGGTGCACCAGTGCACTGGGGGACTTTTGAAATCGTATGTAACCTCTGTACTCTCTCATTCCTCCTCATACCTCCCTGTTTCAGCCTGGTGCTCCCACTCAAGGAGACATTACTCTCTATGAGAATTATCATCATAATGAACAAAGGGAAGTCGTGAAAGTGTGCCATCCCCTTCCCTATGATAGAGCGGAGTGTGCCATCCCCTTCCCTATGATAGAGCGGAAACAAGGTTTTCTCCACGGAGCTAGAACACAGAGCATTGAATGAGAGTAAAAATGTAAATATTTGAAAGATGAGTTCTATCCTTCTTACTCATTATAAATGTTTACCTGTGGGTAATTTGAGAACAGAGATAGGTCAAATTACAGGAGGCCTTGGAGACCTTGTGAGTATTTTTGCTACATTTTAAAAACTACACCATGCTACTGTGGAGAACAACAGTATGAAGTTTCCTTAAAAAGCTAAAAATAAAACTACCATATGATCCAGCAATCCCACTATGGATCATAATTCTGAGAAAATCAAATCATAAAGACACATGCACCTGAATGCTCATTGCAGCACTCTTTACAATAACCAGGACATGGAAGCAACCCAAATGTCCATTGACAGATGAATGAATAAAGAAGATGTGGTACATATATACAATGGAATGTTACTCAGTTATAAGAAGGAACTATATTGGGTTATTTTTAGAGATGAAGATGGACCTAGAGTCTGTCATACAGAGTAAAGTAAGTCAGAGAAAAAAAAATCATATATTAATGCATGTATGACACCACTCTAATTCTAGTAAATGAAGAGGAACTAAAGAACCACTTAATGAAAGTGAAAGAAGAAAGTGAAAAAGCTGACTTACAACATTCAAAAAACTAAGATCATGGCATCTGGTTCCATCGCTTCACAGCAAATAGATGGAGAAACAATGGAAACAGCGACAGATTTTATTTTCTTGGAAAATAAATCACTGAGGACAGTGACTGCAGCCATGAAATTAAGAGACACTTGCTCCTTGGAAGAAAACCTCTGACAAACCTAGACAGCATATTAAAAAGCAAAGATATCTTTTCATCAACCAAGGTCTATGTAGTCAAAGCTTTGGTTTTTCCAGTGGTCATGCATGGATGTGAGATTTGGAGCATAAAGAAGGCTGAATGCTGAAGAATTGATACTTTTGAACTGTGATGCTGGACTGTTGAGAGTCCCTTGGAATCCAAGGAGATCAAATCAGTCAATCCCAAAGGAAATCAACCCTGAATACTCATTGGAAGAACTGATGCTGAAGCTGAAGTTCCAATACTTTGGTGACCTGATGCAAAGAGCTGACTCTTTGGAAAAGACCCTGATTCTGGGAAAGATTGAGGGCAGGCGGAGAAGGGAGCAACAGAGGATGAGATGGTTGGATGACATCACTTCTCAATGGACATGAATTTGATTGAACTCCAAGAGATAGTGAAGGACAGGAAGCCTGGCATGCTGCAGTCCCTGAGTTCTGAAAGTGTCAGACAAAACTGAGCAACTGAACAACAACAACAGTATATGAAATTAAAAAAAAAAAGTTCCAGATAAGTCTATTTGTAGGGATGGAATAGAGAAGCAGACACAGAGAACGAATGGGTGGACACATGGGTGGTAGGGAGGGATGAATTGGGAGACTGAGACTGATGTATGTGCACTGCCATTTGTAAAACAGATAGCTAGTGGGAACCTGCTATATAATGCAGGATGCTCAGTTCAGTGCTCTATGGACACCTAGTTGGGTGGGGTGGGGTAGGCAAGGAGGTCTAAGAGGGAAGGGATATATGTATACATATAGCTGGTTCACTTCACTGTACAGCAGAAACTAAGACATTGTAAAGCAACCATACTCCAGCTTAAAAAAAAATGCATCATGCTTTGAAACTTAGCATGTCCCCTGAAGATTATATATGCTTTCTGTTTCTTTCCATATTAATGTTTAAGAATCATATCCTTTTACCACATTATACCCATCAGTTCAGTTCAATTCAGTTCAGTCGCTCAGTCGTGTCCGACTCTTTGCGACCCCATGAATCGCAGCATGCCAGGCCTCCCTGTCCATCACTAGTGAACTCCCGGAGTTCACTCAGACTCACGTCCATTGAGTCAGTGATGCCATCCAGCCATCTCATCCTCTGTGGTCCCCTTCTCCTCCTGCCCCCAATCCCTCCCAGCATCAAAGTCTTTTCCAATGAGTCAACTCTTCGCATGAGGTGGCCAAAGTACTGGCAGGTGTTATTAATTTTAACAAGTAGAAAATAAAAAATGTTTGACAGGATGTGAGAAGTTGGAACCTTCCTTCACTGTTAGTGAGAATGTTGGTGCTACTGTGAAAAACAATTCAGTGGATCCCAAAAAGTTAAACATGGAATTACCATATAATCCAGTAATTCCACTTCTGGGTATTCATGCCAAACTGTTTCACGATAGCACCCCCCTCCCCCATCCATCAGTAAATGAACTGATATACAAAAGGTGGTATACACATGCAATGCAATATTATTCATTGTTAAAAATGAATGGAATTTTTATATATGCTATAAAATGATTCAATTTTGAAAATATAACAGGTGAAATAAACCAAACACAAAGGACAAATATTTTATGATTCCACCTGTATGAGCTAACTAGAATAGGCAAGCTCATATAAATAGAAAGCAGAATATACAGGGGTTGGAAGAATGAGGGAATGGGGGTTCAGAGTTTCTGCCTGAGTGCAAAACAAACAAAAATGTTGCAAAACAACTTTTGCAAAATGATGTGAAATTTCTGGTAATGGAGAGTGTTGATGATTGCACTACATATAGAATATACTAAATGTCACTGAAGTATATCTTTAAAATTGTTAAGAGAGTTGATTTTATACTGTGCATATTTTACCACAATTAAAAACATTTTAAATTTTTCAAAATAAAGGCTTTTAGTTTTGATTCTATAGTCTAATATTGACATATAAGTTTCCTTTCCATTCATTCTCTTCAAAATGACCCTAAAGGAAATGCATCTATATTTGCATCTTTTAGGATCCTATACATGAAAATCTCAGTCCTTCAATCTACCCATCTCCCTCTATTAAATGTGCTCACTCTACAGCCTCAGTCATGACATTGCCCTTCTTCTTTGCTTTCCTGTCTTAAAAATCTACTCAGATGGCTAATATTCACATGGAAAGATGCTCAAAATCACTCATTATTAAAGCAATGTAATCAAAACTACAATGAGATATCACCTCACAACAATCAGAATGGCCATCATAAAAAAATCTACAAATAATAAATGTTGGTGATAGTGTGGAGAAAAGGGAACTCTCTTGCTCTGTTGGTAGGAATGAAAACTAATACAACCACTGTGGAGAAATGTATAGAGATTCCTTAATAAATAGGAATAAAACCATCATATGACCCAGAAATCCCACTGCTAAGCATATACCCTGAGAAAACCAAAATTGAAAATGACATTTGTACCATATGTTCATGGCAACTGTATTTAAAATAGCTAGGACATGGAAGCAACCCAGATGTCCATTGATAAATGAATGGATAAACAACCTGTGGTAGAATATATTGGAATATTACTCAGCCATAAGAAGGTACACATATAAATCAGTCATAATGAGGTGAATGAACCTAGAGCCTATTATACAGAAAGAAGCAAGTCAGAAA
Source organism: Capra hircus (assembly GCF_001704415.2). Classification (NCBI taxonomy): domain Eukaryota; kingdom Metazoa; phylum Chordata; class Mammalia; order Artiodactyla; family Bovidae; genus Capra; species Capra hircus. The sequence goes on along the minus strand of NC_030831.1, from coordinate 14,864,582 downwards.
GAGAAAAACAAATATCATATACTAATGCATATAACATGGAATCTAGAAAGATAATACTGATGAACCTATCTGCATATCAGCAGTGGAGACAATTTCCAAATTTCCAAATTGGGAAAGAAGTATGTCAAGTCTGTATATTGTCAACCTGCTTATTTAACTTACATGCACAGTACATCATAGGAAATGCTGGACTGGATGAAGCATAAGCTGGAATCAAGATTGCTGGCAGAAATATAAATAACCTCAGATATGCAGATGACACCACCCTTATGGCAGAAAGCAAAGAAGAACTAAAGAGACTCTTGAGGAAAGTGAAAAAGAGTGAACCGGTTGACTTAAATTCAACGTTTAAAAAACTAGGATCATGGCATACAATTCTACCACTTCATGGCAAACAGATGGAGATACAATGGAAACAGTGACAGGTTTTATTTTGGGGGGCTCCTAAATCACTGCAAATGGTGACTTCAGCCATGAAATTTAAAGATGCTTGTTCCTTGGAAGGGAAGCTATGACAAACCTAGACAGCAGAGACATTACTTTGCTGACAAAGGTCTGTATAGTCAAAGGTATGGTTTTTCCAGTTGTCATGTCTGGATGTGAGAATTTAACCATAAAGAAAGCTGAGCACTGAAGAATGAATGGCTTTGAACTGTGGTGGTGGAGAAGACTCTTGAGAGTCTCTTGGACTGCAAAGAGATTAAATCAGTCAATCCTAAAGGAAATTGGTCCTGAATATTCATTGGAAGGACTGATGCTGAAGCTGAAGCTCCAATATTTTGGCCACCTAATGCGAAGAACTGACTCTTTGGGAAAGACCCTGATGCTGGGAAATATTGAAGGCAGGAGGAGAAGGGGATGACAGAGGATGAGATGGTTTGATGGCATCACCAATTTGATTGACATGAGGTTGAGCAAGCTCCAGGAGTTGGGGATGGACAGGGAGGCCTGGCGTGCTGCAGTTCGTGGGGTCTCAAAGAGTCAGACATGACTGAGCTACTGAACTAAACTGAATGGAGACACAGACATTGAAAACAGACTTATGGACATGGCTGGGTGGCAGGAGTAGGGGGGGCACAGAGGAGAGGGTGGAATATATGAAGAGAGTAACGTGGAATACATTACCATATGCAAAACAGATAGTCAATGAGAATTTTCTGTATGACTCAGGGTATTCAATCCAGGGCTAGGTAGCAACCTAGATGGGTGGGATGGGGAGGGAGGTGGGAGAGATGTTCAATTGGAAGGGTACTTGAGTACTCCTATGACTTATTCATGTTGATGTTTGGTAGAAACCAACACAGCACCATAAAGCATTTATTGTTCAATTAAAAATAAATAAATGTATTCTCTCATTCCTGACCACATATTCCAAATGTCCAGTTTTAAGAGAGTGGCTACTACATGCTCATGTAAACCAAACAGAATTTTATCATAATTAGGAATCTGAGTATGATGCAAAACAAATGAGCCTGTATTGTTGCTACCTCATAATATATATCTTCCCACTTAGTTTGCAAGTTCAATCAGTTTCACTATATTTCTCATTTTACTCTCATCTCACTGTCTAAACAAGTGTTGAGTTTATTTTTTAAACTAATTATTTTCATTTCAACAAGGCTTCTTTTCTGTAATTGTCTAATTAATCCAGAGTTGGCTCTTCTATGACTCAACTCAGATAAGTCTACTCAGGCAAGATAACCCTGCATGACTGACCAACAATTTTATGTTACCTATTCTTTTGTTTCTCAGGTAAGTACCATCATTCATTCTCAGATAACATTCATCAGTCTAAGCAGTTTTAGTGTTTTCTCCTCATGACCAGGAGCTAAACTGATTATGTTTTGGACTTTGTTACCTCAGAGTGTCTCTTTAATGACTGGCTAATTGTTCTTTATCCTTTATCAAATCGTCTAGATTTCTAGTTTCTGGGGAAAAAACATGGAGGCAGTCTTCTTTTATAATTGATGTACTTATTTTATTCTATATTGTTAAATATTATTCTAAATCTTATACCAGACGTAAGACTGATTACAAAGCCAAACTTGTTATATAAATAAATTTGACTTTAACTGTACTATTTATCCATAGTGTTAATTTTGAAATTCCATTATCTTAATGTGAGTCCAAGATTAAATATGAAGAAAATATATGTTGATGGTAAAAACATGTAAGCATCCATTTCAGCAAATAAAAAGATTTGTTGTGACAGGAGATTGCATTTATCACAAGCCACAGATACATAACATGAGAGAAGCCATGCAGAAGGAAGAAAGGGGGAGAGTTCAATTTTTAAAATTATTCCTCACAAATTAAATAACAATAGAAAAAAGAGAGAGGAAAAACTAAGAATGAACAGAAGCTGTGTCCGTATAAAGCACATTTTTCCTCTGGGATAAAGTACTGGGTTTACCAAAAAGTCTGTTTGGGTTTTTCTTTAAGATTTTATTTTTTTTCACAGTCACAGCTTTATTTTCATTTGATCACATGCACTTTAAAAAACACACAAACTTTAAAAATACCCAAAGATCGAAATTAGAAGTGCATAAAACAAGGGGCTTACAGGTACAAAGTATATCCTAAGCTTAAGAACAAATAAAACTAACTAAAAAAATTTTTGTTTTTCAAAACACAATAATACTTTGCTTTAAATGACTTTTTTTTTTTTTTTTAAGGAACATTTTAGGAACAAAAACTAAGCTTCTTATGTTACCTGAGGCAGGGCAGGCCTCTCCCTTCCTTCAAGGCCATCTACAAAATCCAGAAGCCAGCATCAGCTGGCCTTGATGTTTGCCCCCAACCCTGCCCTCTTAAGGTACAGGGCTACCAGGCATCCAGGATATGGTTGATCTTGGTGACCAACACCTGTCGCTTTCCCAGGAAAAGCTTCTCATGTTTGACGTATGCATCTTTCTTGAGTTTGCCAACCACAGGTCACTAACCTCTACTGCCGACTTCAGTACAGCGCCTTGACCTGCACACTCTCACTTTATCTTCATTTCCCTCACTTTATCATACAGATTCGAGCCCTCTGTCTCCAGTCTGGACTACAGCAGTGCCACCTTAGTGGTCAAAGGCCTTATGCTTCATCTCCAGGCTCTTCTTGCTACTGTTGAAGGTGGACATGTCCCAGGACCGTTTGTATCTATTAATGTCTTGTCAAAATCAAGACTAGGTCTCTAGTCTCTTGTGATTCAGGCTACTTTCATCTGGCTTCTGCAGCCAGATCCTTTGTGATAGAGAACTGCAGCCTGAAGTAGACTATGATGGTAAAGAACGGGAGGTAGAAGGTGGTCACCACCAGCAGGTGCTCCTCGGCATGAGTACATTGTTGAAGATAGAGTGCACCACAGTGTCTTAGTACTGCTCCACCAGGTTCTTCTTGTCAGCCACAATTATGGGGCGGCCAAATGTATACACATAGGTATAGTGCAGCTTGTGGAGGCTTGGCTGATATAATAGGCACTCGCCACCTGAATGTTCTTGGCCCCTTCAGGCAGGATGATCTTCACAGTCAGAGAGTCCATCACTTCCTTATCAAGCACCAGGCTCCAACTCTATGAATGGAAAGAGGTAGGGCACTTTGTTTCATGCTTGATTTATTTTAAGTATACTATTTATGTGAGATTTCATACATATCCAGTTCAGTTCAGTTCAGTCGTTCAGTTGTGTCCGACTCTTTGCCACCCCATGAATCGCAGCACGCCAGGCCTCCCTGTCTATCACCATCTCCCAGAGTTCACTCAGACTCACGTCCATCGAGTCCGTGGTGCCATCCAGCCATCTCATCCTGGGTTGTCCCCTTCTCCTCCTGCCCCCAATTCCTCCCAGCATCAGAGTCTTTTCCAGTGAGTCAACTCTTCGCATGAGGTGGCCAAAGTACTGGAGCTTCAGCTTTGGCATCATTCCTTCCAGAGAAATCCCAGGGTTGATCTCCTTCAGAATGGACAAGGGTATGTTTTTCCTTAAACTGTATTCTAATGATTCTATAACAACAATGTATCTTGCTCCAGGACACGTTTCTCCTTAACAAGAAACTTCTGACTAATCTTATTTTCTTAAGATGTATATTGTGTCAGTGAGTCTGGTGAATGTATATAAGTCCTTGATCAGATTAGCTAGTGGGGTACTCTCCATCCCCCTTCTGATGTCTATGTCAGAAGCTTTCTCTGTCCCTTTTTCACTGTAAGAAAACTTCTGCCACACAAGAACTCTGCATGATCAAGCCGTGTTCCTTGTCCCGAAGCTAAATCTTCTTTAGAGATCATGAATCCTACATGGTTCACTGTAAGCTATCAAGATCATGCTTCGAGTTTTTCTTTTTATTAGTCTGCTTTATATTTATACCCTGGAGAAGGAAATGGCAACCCATTCCAGTACTCTTGCCTAGAGAATCCCATGGAGGGAGGAACCTGGTAGGCTACAGTCCATGGGATCGCAAAGAGTCGGACACGACTTAGCGACTTCATTTTCACTTTCACTTTATATTTATAAGAATTAAAGACATTACTAAAGTTATAAATAATTGTTTGAAATCATAACACACATATTTAGAATTAAATCAAAGAAAAATTATATAAAATAATAAAATGATATCATAATAGCCAACCTTTATTGATAATTCACTATGTACCAGCTAATGGTCTAAGCCCTTTCCCTGTAAAATCTTTTTAAGCAGCTCAAAGATCTCTGTGAGGCAAGTGCTACTAATATTCCCACTTCCCTGGTGGCTCAGCTGGTAAAGAATCTGCCTGCAATTGGGAGACCTGGGTTTAATCCCTGGGTTGGGAAGATGCCCTAGAGAAGAGAACAGCCACCCATTCCAGTATTGTGGCCTGGAGAAAAGTACATACACTATTACCACTAAAATTAGCAAGTAACAGGAAAAAAAAAAAAAAAAGAGTAAAATGTCCTCAATGAGAAGAAAGTCACCAGCAATCAAAACTGAGAAGGGAATGTCAAAATTAACAAATAGCACCTGCAGAAAATGAATAAATTAGATACTTATGATGCTTTATTATTTTAAATTATGACACCACTAGCTGAGCTGGAAAGGCTTTTTTTTCCCCTGGTATCTTTAAAATTATGAATTCCATCTTGAATGCCTCTTTAAATAAGATTAATTCATAGCATTTCCCATTTAATTGCTTTATCTGTTTTGGTCCATTAGATTCTATTTGAGATTATAGCTTTATGATAAATTAAATTCTAGGGTTTTATTTTGACATCTAAGTTAATTTTTAATTCTGAAAAAAATTCTGCCCTATGCAATTTAGTTCTTTTGAAATGCTGAAAAAATTGTATTTGGAGCATTATAAGTTATTCATGAAGCAGGTATTTCGTTGAGCTTTCTTCGAGTTTTCTTTGGTCTGAGTCTCTTTCGTGAAAGGCCTCTCTGAGGGATGTTTGTGTGTCAGCTCTTCCTATGATTTCCAAAGGGAGATTTCTCAGAGGAAGTTGCTTGGTTGGAGTACACCTGGATGACAGGGAAGAACTGAGTCCCTACACTGCCTTCACTTGATTAACTGAAAAGGCTTTTGAGTCTTTCATATGTGTGATTCCCTGTAAATTAGTCTGGGTTTAGCCATGCAGTCAAAGGCTTTCTATGAATTACAGGAATAAAAATGTAATATGGGAATTAGGACTAAGAAAAGCAAGAAGAGTGAAGGTCAGAATGACTGCAGTCACAAGTTTGGCATAAGTTATTGATGACTCTGGCCTGAAATACTGAGGTAGGTGGTTAGCTGAGAAATCCATTTAATTCTCAAGTTTACAGAACTATCCAGTCATTATCCCAGTCTACTGCATGAGAGTGGGAGTGCATAGATGAATCTGTGAAGCGATACCAGTTGGCCTCCATGACTTTCCTGTTCCCTTCTACTTTCTAAATCTGGAGCTGTAACAGAAGAGAGGATTCTGGGAAACATAGTATCCGGCTTTTCCTCACCAATGTACGTGAAATGTTAGACATTGATGGTGATGATGCCCACCGATGGCAGTACAACCTTTCCTATGAGATACAGAATGAAGCAGGTCACCACGCAAAAAAAAAAAAAAAAAAAAAAGAAAGAAAGAAAGAAAGTGCTATACTCTTCTGTATGTTTAATGAATATTTAAGTATCAAGATATGTTGAAAATCAACTCAGGTGCTGTCAGTTATTATTTGAACATCTATTTTGTAGCTGGCATTATGGTAAGCACTATGAGTTAGGTGACTTTGGTATTTCAAGTCATCCACTCAGATTTCCTCTAAATTTTTAAATTTAATCTAAAAGTTGACACACTTTTTCTGTTGAATAGTGGCAGAATTTTTAGAGCATTTTGATAGATTTTTTTTTAATAGGGAATCTGATTATTTGAAATCAGCATTGACCCAGACATTTTAAAGCATTTGAAATCATGATTGTTCCACACATTTAAGACTTACAATTGCGTGTCAACCTGAAGAAAACAAGATAAGGATAAAATCTACTATTTACATTTAAGCCATTTGGGTTTGAATAGCTCATGGGAAGTTAAGCCTTCCAGAGACTACAACATACAATCTTGTGCCTCAAAGCTGTTCCTTTTAAGTTTTTGACTGTATGTAGTTCTCTACAATAGCCATCTGTGTCCAGAATGTCCTTTGTAACAAATAGTCTGTAGATTTTGGAGTCTTTGGAGGCAGATAAAAGGGGACGACAGAGGATGAGATGGCTGGATGGCATCACTGACTCGATGGACGTGAGTCTGAGTGAACTCCAGGAGTTGGTGATGGACAGGGAGGCCTGGTGTGCTGCGATTCATAGGGTCACAGAGTCAGACACTACTGAGTGACTGAACTGAACTGAACCATATCTAGGATGTATTCTACTCTCATTGACTAACAACATACGATCTACATGGAAAAGATGCAACACAAGTGTATAGAATTAATCTTTACAGTAATTCAAACAATGGTCCTAGACTGTATCAAGGAAATGTGCCTGTGCCCTCTGGGAAAGTGATAGAGTGTTTCTTCCAAAGTACCTCACAGAGTGGCATTTATCTTCTTCCTATATGAACTGACTTCCTGTTAGTCTCCCTTCATCGCCTATGCTCTCCCCTTTGCTTCATCACTCTAACCTCGTTGACCTTCTCACTCTTCCTGGAACTTGTGAAGCACTCTTGCACATAGGGCATCTGAAATTCCCTTTTTCCAGGAAAGTTCATCTCCACAATAATATCTCAATGGGAATGTTGCCCAAGAAAACCAAAGCATGTCCTAAATGTAACTACTGGAAGTTAGGATCCAATTTAGGTCACAGGGTCTCAGGAACTCCATTTAACTGTTAAAACTAAATACTATAATGTAATAAAGGCTGATTTGACTTGTTAAATTAAAAAAAAAATCCTCATGGTATTCTCTCTTTCCTTCTCTCTCTCTCTACCTCCCACTAGCTAATCTGAAATTTTTATTTCCTCCATTCAATGTATTTTACTCCTAAATGTTGCCTGATGCAGAATAGAAGCTCAATAAATATTTTTGAAGGAATGAATAAATAAATATCAGATTTCAATTAACTTAATGTTCTTTGACTCACAGTGAATAGTTCAGAGAGAATGTGGCCCCTGAACCTAATCAGTAGTCCCCTATGAATCCTGTAGTATCACCAAGGAAGATGCTTTCTTTGTTTTCAATATTGATGGAACTGATGTAGTCTGGAAAAGTGTGCATGATAAAATGTCATTACTAAAAAGTGTATGGCTAGGTTTAAAGCTTTGGGAATCTAACACATATTCCTATTTAGTGGAAACATATCTGAGTTCTTCCCTGGTAGTTCAGCTGGTAAAGAATCCTCCTGCAGTGCAAGAGACCCCAGTTTGATTCTTGGGTGGGGAAGATCCCCTGGAGAAGGGAACAGCTACTCACCCCAGTATTCTAGCCTGGAGAATGCCATGGTCTATATAGTCCATTGGATCTCAAAGAGTTGGACACAACTGAGAGACTTTCACTTCACTTTATCTGAGGACACTGTATTTCAATATTTTTAAAGTCACTTGAACCTACAAATAGTTTTCCAGAAGCTCATCATTTTAGCTCATTAGATATTTAATCATATGATAAATTTTGGATTCTTCCAAATTTTTTCCTGGCATTGTTATTCATTTCATATTTCACATAGAAGTTATTATTTAGTAAGTATTCAATAAAAACCCCACTCAACTGTACTGTGTTAAGGAGAATACATTTTAACTTTTTCAAAATAAAGTTCCCAAACTGTTTAATCAATTGACTAAAACATATTAAAATATCTATGTAACCAACAATATACTAAATAATTTATTATCTGTAGAGATATTATAATGGTAAAGGTGTTTGTATACTAGGTGAAAATTTAAAAGAGAAACACTTAAAAAGAAAGAAAATTAATGCTATTCTGGATGCCTCTGATGAGAAGGGTGAAAACAACTGAGAGAGGAGAGATTGCTATAAACTGGTGCCATAAGGGAAATTTTCCTGGAGGAGAAGGGCCTAGAAAAACAGAGAGAATCTAGCTAGAGGCATAAAGAATTTGCACAAACCAAACTGACTGTAATAAATAAACGGATCAAAAAAAAAAATGATAATCAAAGCTCGCTCCAATTTTGGCTTACTTTGCATCTGATTCGTTTTGGTCTCTGATTTCTGACCTGCAAAATGACTCATGATGTTTATCTTCGGGGACTGGTAGGAAGATTTATGAAGATGGCATGTGACAGCTCCAGGAAATATGATCACTTATTAACCACTCGTTTGTTCATTCTTGGAAGATGTTTCTCTCTCCTGTATGAGTCATATAGTTAGTTTATTAAAAATAAGAAAACCAAGGGAAAGTTGTGACTTTCACTGGGACAAAATCAAAAGTATGAGATGTTTCACATGCTCATAGGATCAGTCCAGACACCTCCTCCAGCCTATCAGTTGAGCACCCCACACTCTGAAGTTGGATGTTGCCTTACCAAGAAATATATCTCATTTTGTTATCTATTTGCTTTTTTCATGAAAATTTGAGAAAAAGAAACCTGTTCTTACTACTCCACAGTCACTGCCATTCCCCAGAGTTCTTGCACAGAAACCTCTAACAGAAATGAGCTTCCATATACAAAACTCAACTTGCTTTTATCACCAATTCTGTTTAACTAAGTTTACTTTGGACTGAATGATTGCATGTCCTAAAATTCAAATGTTAAAGCGTTAACCCCCAACATGATGGCATCAGGAAGTAGGGTGTCATTGAGAGGGGATTAAGTTTAGATGATGTCCTGAGGTCCTCATGATGAGATTATAACCCTTATAAGAAGAAATCCAAAAGGCTTTCCCTCTCTCTCCTCCCTGTCGCCATATGAGATACAGCTTCTACAAGAAGGCAGCCATCTACAAACAAAAACAAATCCTTCACCAGGAACTAATTAGATCCGCAACTTGATCCTGGACTTCCCAGTTTCCAGAACTATGATAAACAAATGCTTGTTGTTTAACTCACTCAGCCTGTGGCATTGTGCTATCACAGCCCAAGGGGACTAATATAAAGTTCTTGGGAAAATCACAGGGATCAACGCCATGGTACTGTATACGAATGAGATGAAACTCAGAACTAAACCTTCTACTGTACACCCCAGAAACTTAAATTGAAAAAAATCATTGAAATGTGTACTAGTAAAAGGTTGCTTTCTTCTTCCAACTGAATAATTTATCTTCCATACTTTTATCCTTTTATAATATTTTCTAAGAATGATTGTATTATTTTTCTAGTTGCAAATCATATGTGGTTTCTAGAATTAAGAGAGATGGCCTTAATTCTCTTCTCTCTGCCTTGTACTTCATCTTCTCACAGTTGTTGTTTGTTTGTTTGTTTGTTTTCCTCAGTCCCCAGCCTCAAACTCTCATCCTATATAACCTGGTTTGTTTTTTTTTTTCCATCTTTTAATTTAATTTTCTGCAGTGATTTGATCCTCTCGGATCAGCCCCAGTCCTCATAGGAAGGATGGCAGCAGACTTGGTGTTGGACAAGCAAATTCCAGTGACAGGCGCTAGCAGGCGCACATAAAACCAGAGGGATGCTTCATGTAGGCAATGCTATCAGCTCACTCAGGATCGAGATAGCTGCCATCCCCTTGCTCAGAGCTCATTGCTTTAAATGGAAGTCCTCTGTAAACATTCATTCGGACGGATTTATTCAACAGTGTTTGAGGCAGAGCTGAGTTTATTACTACAGATATGGTTGGGGCTCTTACAGAGTAGCATAATGCTGCATCAGGTGCCACACCAAACACACCCAGGTGACATGTATTATCTATTGACAGGAGTCAGGGGGTCTTTTATGGCAGAGCAGAGATGGGGGAGGTTTGCTGGAGAATTTGTTTTCATAATATTCTGAGTGGGTTAAAGTGTATGAAGATTTTAAATCATCTCTTTTAGCTTAAATTATCTTTTTTTTCCCCCTTTTGCCCATCCCTGTCTCCAAAGAAAGTGATAAGCTTGTCAAAGAAGGAATTAATTAAGCAAATCAATCAGTCAGTTTTATTAGGGAATTACAAAGCCCAAGTGGAACATTAATTATTCAGATAATGGGACATCTTTGAGCCTTTCTTTTCTATTATTGATAAGCTGCTATCTATCATCCAGATTGCTTTAGTACTGATTTAGTTGTGAATGAAGCCAGGTCATTCAGCCAGAGCATATGGTAGTTATGAGCACTGTTGGGAAGCTGGAAGCAAAAGAAGGACCTGGGGCTCTCTTCCCTCAGCATGAGTATAAATGGTGACCACTGTAAGACAAGGACCGGGGCTTAACTGCAGACATTGCAGTGAAAGGCTTGCCATGCTGCTGCCATCCGTCTGATCAATGATGGCCACTGAGGTAATGATGTTGGGGCTTCTTCTCCTTCACCACAACTAGATTTCTTCTTCATCTTAGAAGAACAGCTAATGTCACATTTATGTTAAAGCCAATGTTGTTGTTTAATAACTAAAATTAAAAAATGTCCTTCATTTAACATCTAGAGAAACTAGATTTGTTTTTTCTCTGCAGCATTAAGGTGACAAAAGATTTCTTTGAACATCAGAATTTTCTATAACACCCTTGGTTTTAGTGTGTGTATATATATAGGAGAACAGGATGGCACCCCGCTCCAATATTCTTGCCTGGAGCTATAGTTCATGGAGTCACAAAGAGTCGGATACGACTGAGTGACTAACACACACACACATACACGTATATGTATATACAGAGAGAGACATAAACAGGATTAAAAGTGTAGGATTAAAAGTTTTGCTCAGACCTTGTCTGATTTGTGTCAGAAGCTCAATTACTTATTCATTCTTTCATCAAAGATTTATTGAGTACCTACTATGTGCTGAGTTCTGACAGTGCAAACACTGAGACTTCACGGTACTCATGCTGCTATGATAGAGCACTCCATCAGTACTTCAAAAGTAAGTTCAAAATAAAACAGAATCTAAGATCTCAGTGCAATAAAACAATTACATCAGTAAGTAAAATAAACAAATTATTTTTTCAAAAATCACAGAAGAGAATATATGAAACTCAAAGGGTCCATTGAAACTTAGAAGAAACTCCTATGGAATAAAAGGATATAAGGCTGAAAAGGGGAGATATGCTGGGCAGAACATAAGAGTTTAAGAACATTCCTTGCTCTTTTTATCACTAAATAGCTTTGTTTAAAGCTCACTGGCCACAGATAGACACATTTCTTAAACTTTACGGGCTCAAGCCAAATCTAAAAACACTAACAATATATCTCAATACTTGGAAAATTCAGAAGTCAGCAGCAGCTTATTACAAAACTGTTAGGCAACATTGTGAAACTACCTCCTTCTAAGTGATATCTCCCTCTCCTGACGGCTTATAAAATTTTGTATTACTCATATACCACTTAGCATACCTTGTGGCTATTCAGGCAAAGGCTTTAAGTGTGACACCATATTAAAATCTCCTTAGAGCAAAACCAGAAGTGTGAGCAGTAAGATAAAACACTGATAAATTGAACTCATTAAAAATAAAAATGTTTGCTTTTGTAAGCAAGGTCTTCTAGTTAAAGGTGGTGGATCAATACTCATGCTCATCTTTTGCTCATCTCCTCTCTTCAACACCCCACTAAAATTTAAAATGTTGTTCTGAAAAGGCAATAAAAACAAACACAAAATGTAAAAACTGAGAGAAAATATACTGTGTGTAGAATCATCATTTTATAAGAAATGCCTGAACATTTCTAGAAACTGAAAAGCAATCAGAGAAGATGTAACTGACACCAAAAGACGAGAACGTCACTGGTTTGAAAGCACATAAAGCCATAAACCGATTTCTGGGCAACAAGAGAGCTCTTCAGTTTGTTTTCGTAGAACCTAAAGAAGTTCCAGATTCAGAGAAATTATGAACAACCTATTTCCTATTCCCTTGCCTGCAAGAAATGGGCTTGCTTACATGTTTCACACTCTCTCTGATTTCTCGCTCTTACATTTTGTCCTCCCTTGTGATGACTGTGGTGGTTCTTTGCCTGTTGTGACTCCTTTCAAATATCAGTTCAATGAATCATGCCCATGAACCATTCCTCTCACACTATACTGCCCTTACTCCTTTGGGTTTTGTCAAAGTCTCCATTTCTAGACCCGTAGCCTGAAAGCTTGGCTAAATTTTCAGTTTGCCCTCCCAAGTCTTGCCACATTTCCAAGACACTAACAATTTGTTTATGGGCATCTAATGTATTTGGGGCTCATTTAAAAAAATATTTGTGAAGCTTCAAGCCTGATGAATTGGAAAGAGCACTGGAACATTAGAAGTTCTTGACTTAATCCTTAACTCAGCCAAAAGCTCTCCCAAAGACTTTGGACTCTGAAGCCTGGCTGAGCTGTTATTTGGCTCATTTGCACCTTAATTCAAAATCAAACCTGACTGAGTGTCTGATCATAGAAGCACTTCTCCAAAGAGTCATACACTCATCCAAGCAATTTGGCCAACAGTTTCTTAGAGTTTTCTAAACAGTTCCATGGAACTTTTGGACTTTTTAGAGAATGGTTTTTGACGATCACTGCCATGAAATCATGGCATTGACCTAACAAAACTCATTTAATCTTCATTCATTTATTTCACAAATATTTACTCTCAAGACTAAGTACCAATCTTGATAAAAGTCTATAAAAATAATCCTGGGAATAGAAGATAATTATTTCTTTAACCTAGAAGTGTTATGATTCTCAAGTCCTCAAAATGGAAACAAGCTCACTGCCTCCCACACCGCTCCCTACACACACACTCTCACTTTCCATCCACCACACAGAACCACCCAGTTTCACAAATCTTCCCATCGCTGCACTGCTGGTTTTTTAGCAGAGTGCCCCTCCAGTGTCAGCAGGGCTGGACCTCAGCTGGACAGTCATTCTCAATTTGTCTCAGCCACGTTATTTCTCCCACCAGCCATTTCAGAGCACATCACAGCCGCCTGTCATTTCTCCATTGTTCCTCCATCTCATTTATTTTTTAGTATATTCTCAACAGTTCCTCCAGACACTCTTATTAAGCGCTGAGCTGATTAACCTCCTGTTTCTGAGCAGTGGAGCTGCAGTGAGCTGCATGGCCTTGCAGGAGGGCCCACCATCCCTGGGAGTAAACCAGTCCAGCTCCAGTCAGTTTACACACCTGCCATAGCTCACAACTAGACTTGGTACCTACTTGGGTTCTTTTTTTTTTTTTTTTTAAGCTTCTGATCTTTTTTTCCAGACAAGGATACACCATAGCCCCAATCATCACCACTCACTGACAATGTCTGTGATTGAAATATCTCAGTCCACAGAAGCAGAAGCTTTCTATTAACTTTACAGACATGTTTTATCATGATACAAACCCAGTAGGTCTTTAGCAGATTTTCTCCAAGATGCTCTGGTTCGTGGCTAAGAGCTGCATATTCAGCTTACACCACAGAGACCTGTGCACCCAATCAAGGGGGAGAGATTGTTGAGTTGCCTTGGCAATCTAAAGTAACCAAAATGGTGCCTCACTATAACGTTAAGTCTTTCCCACGTGCATACCCAAGCCAAAGTGTATTTGAGTCTCTTCTAGATCTTAGCATAGCAAAATTTGGGGTCATAGTTATTACAACAAGCATTCTGGTAGGCCTGAGCCCCAAATTTATAAAAAAGGAAAACAACAGAATAAAATTCTCACTCTCTGACCCATTCCATCCCAAAATTATAGAACATGAATCAGATTTTGCCTTCACTGGCTGAATCTGTCAAGATTGAGACAGTCAATCAGCTACTTTGTGTTCATCTTTGTACATTCTGTGGATAAACTTTTTACAGTGATACCATAGTAAGTTACTACTTGTTTCTAAGCTTCTCTCCTTGCTTTAAATAACAGTAGTGCATTACTTTATAGTTAACAAAACATTTTTAAGCCCGCCAATTTAAGTATTTCAAATGGCAACCCACTCCAGTACTCTTGCCTGGAGAATCCCATGGATGGAGGAGCCTGGTGGGCTATAGTCCATGGGGTCGCAAAGAGTCAGACACGAATGAGCGACTTCACTTTCACTTTCACAGCTGTGTGAAAGTGCTGCCATCTGTGATTTTGGAAGGCTTGTCCATAATTATACAAATAACAATGAGAAACCTGAAATTGAAAGACAGACTTGTTACAAATCTTAGTCTTTTGCTCTTATAACACACTACCTTCCTTCTACTCTTGTTCCAACAACAACAACAAAAAATTGTATCATGGCTATGATACAATTTTCCCAAATAAGAAAATTAAGCTCCTAAGTTTAGCAACTGTCTCACCTGTTATTCATGAGATGGCCATGTTTTGTCCCTCATGGTTGCTCTCCATCAAGCCTGTGGATTGGAATGGCGGTAAATAAGGGTACAAAAGTAAAACCACCTCTTTGGCTACTGCCTCTGGCACATTAGTAAATATTCCTTGCTGTCTCCTGTTCACACTGACTCTGATGCCTTAGTTAAACAAGCAGGAGGGATGGTCCTCATTACTTTCACAGAAACTAGTGAAGTTTGCTCCAAAGAAGATTTCAGAACTTTTATGTTCAAATACTTGTTTCACACAAGGTAGAGTGAGCATGGAGTGATGATATCTCTTCTAGTTCCTTAATTTATCTAGAGCCTTAAAGAAGAGAGTGGGGATTTTTCTGGTGGCCCAGTAATTAAGGGTCTGCCTTGCAGTGCAAAGGACACAGGTTCAATCCCTGTCAGGGAACTTAAATTCCACATGCTGTGAAGCAACTAAGCCTGCACACTGTGATATTGACCCTGCACACCACAACCGGAGAGCCAGCACAACTCAACAAAAAGATTCTGTGTGACACAATGAAGATCCCGCCTGCTGAAGCTGAGACCTGATACAGCCAAATTAATTCATTAATTTTAAAAATAAAAAAGAGAGTGACTTCACTGCCTAAGCCTGCTGGACCTTCTCCAGGCCTCTGGGTGTGGCCTTGATATTCAGTCTTTCATAGAGAACCGTTACCTGTTTGTCTGCAAACTCTGTGGCCCTCTGCCTCCTAGCACCATCTTTTACTTGCATCCCTCCTTCCCTCCATAGAGCATGGCATGAAAATCTTGAAGGCCTAAGTCTACTCAGGACTTTCCTGGTGTCTCAGATGTCAAAGAATCTGCCTGCGATGTAGGAAACCAAGGTTCAGTCCCTGGGTTGGGAAGATCCCCTGGAGAAGGGAATGGTTACTCACTCCAGTATTCTTGCCTGGAGAATCCCCTGGATATGTACATCTGATAATTTCTCACCCTTCTCTCAGGTAATAAATACAAAGGCTATCCTTTACCTATTTTCTAGAAGTCAAAGCTTGATTCTCATGATTATTGAGGAGGTACTTGAAAAGTGGTATGTATGAGACATTAATATTCTTCCCAATTACATATTTCTTTGCTTTAATAACAGGTCAACCAACAAAGCTAATACAATTATGATGTGAAAGCGTTATCCCCCTTCTCAGCTTGAATCTGCAAGTTTTCTGAGTCACACCTTGGTGAAGTGAAACATGCTCTTGATGCCCTCAGCTTCTCCATGAATTTCTTTTCATGGTCAATTATGACCTCCTCATCCCCATTTACAATCTAATTATTAAGACTTGGGGTTTGGAAACAGACAGGTATGAGGGACAATGAAGGAAGGGTTCCACTGCTCCTATCCCTGGTAACCAGTGAGCCAACCTGATGTCAATTCTCCCTAAAACTGGTAACATCCTCCTCCCTTAGGGAGTGAAGCCTGCTACCAGGTCCTGTGGGCTTTCCAATACACACACTCTAAGATCTTGCTTCAGATGTGTAAGCTCCCCCATCCATTAAAACATTGATGTCTCTGTTGCTGCCTCCAGGCTTTTTCCTCCATCTTAAATCTGGGCAAACACAGGTATTGTCAGCCTGTGGGGTGCAGCCCAACATCTTGGCTTCTTAACGCCTAACTGTCTTGGCACTTTACACTCAACCTTCAGATCTCGTGTATCTAAAGCATCTCCCTAAATGTTTTTCAGCCCAAGTTGAAATCAATCTTCTGGTTTCAAATTATGAAAAACAAAGTTTCGGCATTAAATAGCTTATCTGACTGG
This sequence comes from Capra hircus, assembly GCF_001704415.2. Taxonomy (NCBI): domain Eukaryota; kingdom Metazoa; phylum Chordata; class Mammalia; order Artiodactyla; family Bovidae; genus Capra; species Capra hircus. Next base: position 14,847,990 of record NC_030831.1, on the reverse strand, counting down.
TTGCCCATCAGACAACCAGTCACTGAAGCCTCATTTTTTTTTCTCTCTCTCTATGAAAGCTTGAATTCTTAATTTGCTAGATTTTTATTAAATATGGCTACGTTTTAGAGAGTAACATTAATTTGGTTTTTAGTTATCAAAATATTGGTGTGAATTTATTTACCCAGGATCTTTCTTGAGATAAGAAAGTGTGGTGATAAAAAATCCAGCTAATGAAGAAAGTGGGGTCTCAAATGTGCAAATTCCATCAGATGCCTTTAGAGAAGTAATATGCTGCATTCGGGGAGATGTGAGAAGGACAGGAGAAGCAGGTCATGGGGCCAGGAAGGGGAGTGGGGGATGTAAGCTCTAGTATGTATCTCTGAGCAGGTACTCTGCCAGGCACCCTCTGAAGCGCACCTCACTAATCTTCACAAAAATCCTACCACACAAATATTTCTAGCCATCTGTATCATGCTGTAGCAGAGAGACTCTAATTTCATGATTGCTTAGACTAAACCCTGCGAGGAATCTCAGGATTACTGAGCCAACCCATGATGATGCAGAAATTAGAATCTAAGTTTTCCTCCAAAGTCCACCTCTTTCTGACCTGTCCACTTGCCCCCGAAATAAGGGCAATGCTGAGCACTTCAGTATCATAGTTCAAGTGGCCTTGTGGTCTATTAGATGACATTAGATGGTGCTAAGTAAACCTGTAAACTGCTGTCCTATCTTTGTAACAGATTCACCTTTGGTAAATTGTGAAGCCAAGAGAGTTTGTTGGTATGATTTCTACCCTCTTCTTTTCCTTTCTGCTCCAGGTGCTTACTTCTGGCCTCTGTCCCTCACTTAAATCCATTTTTAGCTCCTGTCTTGACAGTGTGGTTTCCTGCTTTCTCCCCATCTACTCCTCAACCTGAAATTTTGTATTGCCTGCACTCCTGGGAACCTCTGACAATCACCAGCATAGTGAACTGTAGTTGCTGACAGGGGTGTGGCATATATTTCAGAGGAACTGGTTTAGAATCACTTGCTTTAAATGAGAAGCTTCTGAAGAAGTTGCAAAAGGATTGTCACGAGGATTAGAGCTAAAACTAAAGGAATAAAGTGTGAAGAGCAAGTTTTCAGGCACGTGGCCTTGGGAAGGGTGAGAGATCCATGCTGGCATTTCAAGATCCCTCAGATCATTCCACAGAGACAAGAGGTTAGTCCCTGAGTTAATTTCTGAAACTTAAACATGCTTCTTCACATTATAGAAAATCAAACTTGTTTTCTAGTCCTTGAGACATAGTTTCCTAAAAGACAAAAAAGGTAGGTTTTCATTTCCTCTTCATTGAGCCCAACCCAGAACCCCCGTGACCCCATCCTTACTCTGGAGCAAGTAGCTACATTTGGAAGAGTTGTAGTAAATGTTTAACCCTAAGTTTTTGTGCCACTTTCTTTTTTCTTAGTTCATGGACATTAACTGTATCTGTGGCAATGTTGACTATTTTTTCCTTCAGTAATTTCTTTTGCAGCAAGCATGATTCTAAGTCAGCATCATTAGAATCATTCGAGACTGGCTGCATGCCAACCCTCTTGTAACGTCTGTTGGCACCCAGGGAGAGGATCACTCTGAAGTTTTTCTGAGGATCCCGGAAGATCACTCTGGGAGCTTCCAGCCTTGGTTTGGCAAGTGACTGGGCAAATTGTTTAAACTTTCTGGGATGCAGTTTCTTCATCTATAAAATAGAAGTAATAGTGTCTTGGGAGTATCCCACATAATATATCTGTCCTTGCTTACAGCATGGTATAATTTTCCAGAGGGGACTCAATGAATCTCTCTCTCTTTTTTTTTTTTTTTTTTTTTTTGTGTTACTCCAGCCTTCTACTTTGCACACATAAGAGGTCTTACAAAAGTACTATGACTTTCCAAAGATCATTTAAAATTGGATTGCAGATACAAAGTTGTGCAACTTTTGTAGGATGGATAACTGCGGCAAAACCAATTTTGCTCTGTTTGGATCTGAAGTCTATACAAGGGTGACACTGTGTACTGTTATGTAATCCATTAAGAATACCCTTTCACTTTTTTTTTTTCCTTGCCTTAGATATGAGCACGTCAAGAAGTTAAGAAAGCACTTGTAGCTTATGACTTTAAAAGTCTCACTTGGAACATGAAATACCTCTTCAATATAGTGTGAAGAACATAGAAGCGTGGACTGCAGTAGGACATGGTCTAAATGACAACATGACTGACCTCAAGAATATTAAAATTCCACTTCAGTAACCATTCAATCTCATTCATCTCAAGATAGTATCCTTGCTCAATCATTTAAATTTTGTCTTCAGATATAGAGTAATGAGATATTTATAATGAAATCCTTGGCATAGTGAAGAAAATTCTATAAATACACAAATAATTCTGGATTTTATTCTTAGTGAAATGTATTTTTTCAAGAGTAATTATACTGATTCCTTCTCTTTTACAAATAAAGATTACTGTCATTTTTTCCCCTTTCTTTGAAATACATTCAGTGAAATAAATCATTATTTTCTTCAAGGGAAAAAAAGAGTAAAAACAGCAGCTTGCTTATAAAGTTGATGATAAAATACAATAATTCAAAATGAAGAGCTATTTGTAGCAGCAAGCACATATTCTATACTCAATTAATGCTACCTAGTAATAAAATCAACATTTCTTAACCTATCATTCTCCCTTGTAACAAGATTCTGCAGATCCTAGGGGGGAAAACCTCTTCCTTTGGAGGCATTATAAACATTTTAAAAAGTCATTTGTCCCAATATTTGCTTATTATAAAGATAAATAAATAAAAATTTTTAAAGCCATAATAAGCTAAGTCTAATAATCTTGGATCTGTCCTGCATTTTTCATGCAGTGAAACAGTCACTGGTCATTCAGAAGGATGTCAGCCAGGAGAATGGAATTTTCTTCCAAGTTATAAACCAAACTGCAGGGGGTCATAAATTCCAAATATCTGACCCAACTCCCAAGAATAAGTAGAAGGAAACAATTCTAAACTTCCTAAGAGCATTTGCTCAAAGAAATTAACACACTCTGAACCAGCAGCGTCATTGTTTAAGCCTAGAGAGACACTATCATCAATCAATTCAACCAAATTGTGCTGAGTCTTCTAAGGGTGTAAGTGAAGCCATCACAATAAAACTAACTGATGCATTTACTAAATATATGCTCTGAGAAAGAATTAGGCAGTACAGTTTCATTTTTATATCACTACCCCAATTTTGGAAGAGCTTAATCTGGAAAATTTCCTGTAATTTATTTATGTCGTCTGACAGTCTGTCTCTTAGGAATGGAAATAAACTGATAATCTAATTACACCCAGGTCTTAAGGACATCATGAATTAGCTTTTCTAGAAGGAATGGCCTTTTAACAGAAGCATCCAGACAGGGCAGTGGTTCATCAAAAGCAGTGAAGATGAGTAAATTTTCAGACAACAGCAGATGACATATTTGAAAACAGAAAATTATATGGCATCCTTCAACTTATATCACTTAAATAAATCTTCAAATACATAAGTGTTTCCCTAGCTGTTTATTTATTTATACAGAACTATTTAGTTTAGAACATAGTGTTGTCAACTTTAGGTGCTAGAGCAAAATAGTCATTCAATGATAGATTAAAGCATTGCTGTGAGTACAAAGTGTCTTGAAAGTGTGTAATCAGGACCTGAAAAAGTTTTGGGAGTCAGGGAATGCTTCCTTGAAGGTTTCTTACTAAGTTTTAGTAGAAATTATATATGAAAGGGAGTTTGACAAGAGAGAAAAAAAGCACTTCAAGAGAAAAGACTAATACCTGTTAAGGCCCTGAGGCAAGACAAGCCTGCCTTTACAAAGTACTGACTGAGAGGAGATTGGTCAGAATAAAACACACAGCATGAAAGAAGAGACTTCTCCAAAAGGTTAATAAGGTAGGCAGCATACAGAGCCCTCTACCTCCCCCCTCCCCCAGGCCTTACTCCTTTCTAAATGAAGATCAGTGGAAACCAGAAAATATTTAAAGCAAGAAAAAGAGAAGAATGAATGGGGAGGATCTCAGGAATCCATAGCAGAGGCCCAGAGAGAAATGACAAGAGTGTGCACAGAATGGATGCAGGAGATGGAAGGGAGTGGAATAACAAGGTAAGAACCAATATATGTTTCTGCTTGGTTGTATATGGAAGTTGAAAACAAGGGGACGGAAGGAAAAAGTCTTAGTTCTCTGATTTGCTCAGCTGGCTGGATGATGATGCCCTTATTCAGACAGGGCTTTCTGGGAATCCCAGGGGCTTTCATTTCAGTGCACTATGCTCACACTTTGATCTCCTCTTCTGCTTTGCAACATAGTAATTATGGGCAAAGCATATCATGAGGAAACCAAAAACCTTGTATTAATAGCTTAGGAAAAATAAAATAAATATTTTAATGGCCCACAAAAAGACCAGAAACACAAGATGAAGACAGAAAATAAAATTGCAGGTCTTGTCACCACAGACTCATAGACAGATAGTGGGGACTTCCCTGGCAGTCTAGTGGTTAAGAATACACCTGCCAGGGCACAGGTTCAATGGCTGACCCAGGAACTCAAATACCACATACCTTGGGGCAGCTAAGTCCATGTGCTACAACTAATGAAACCCACACACCTAGAGCCTAGGCTCTGCAACAAGAGAAGCCACAGCAATGAGAATCTGTACACCTGTACTGGAACTAGAAAGTAGCCCCTGCTCACCACGACCAAAGAAAGCCTGCACCCAGCAATGAAGACCCCACATAGCCAAAAATAAATACATTTTGCAGTTGTTCAGTCACTAAATCCTGTCCAGCTCTTTGCAACCCATGGATTGTAGCACACCAGACTACCCTCTCCTTCACTATCTCCTTGCTCAAACTCTTGTCCATTGAGCTGGTGATGCCATCCAACCATCTCAACCTCTGTCATCCCCTTCTCCTCCTGCCTTCAATCTTTCCCAGCATCAAGGTCTTTTCAATTGAGCTGACTCTTTCAAACAGGTAGCCAAAGTATTGGAGCTTCAGCTTCAGCATAGGTTCTTGCAATGAGTATTCACTGTTGATTTCCTTTAGGGCTGATTGGTTTGATCTCCTTGCTGTCCAAGAAAGGGACTCTCAAGAGTTTCTCCAGCATCACAATTTAAAGTATCAATTCTTTGGTGCTCAGTCTTTTTTATGGTCCAACTCTCACATCCATACATGACTACTAGAAAAACCATAGCTTTGACTAGACGGACTTTTGTTAGCAAAATGATGTCTCTGCTTTTTAATATACTTTCTAGTTTTATCATAGCTTTTCTTGCAAGGAGCAAGCATCTTTTCATTTCATGGCTAGAGTCATTTTGTGAGGTAATTTTGGAGCCCAAGAAAATAAAATATGCCACTGTTTCCACTTTACCCCCATCTATTTGCCATGAAGTGATGAGATCATATTCCATGATCTTTATTTTTTGAAAGTTGAGTTTTAAGCCAACTTTTTCACTCTCCTTTTTCGCCTTCATCAAGTGGCTCTTTAGTGCCTCTTCACTTTCTGCTATCACGGTGATATCATCTGCATGACTCAGGTTGTTGATATTTCTCCCAGAAGTCTTGATTCCAGCTTGGAATTCATCTAGTACAGCATTTCATATGATGTATGCCACATATAAGTTAAGTAAGGAGGGTCACAAGCAAGGAGAAAACACAAAGCCTTGACGTACTCCTTTCCCAATTTTGAACCAGTCCATTGTTCCATGTCCGGTTTTAACTGTTGCTTCTTGACCTGCATACAGGTTTCTCATGAGACAGGTAAGGTAGTCTGGTATTCCATCTCTTTAAGAATTTTCCAGTTTGCTGTGATCCACACAGTCAAAGATTTTAGTCAATGAAGGAGAGGTAGATGCTTCTCTGGAATTCCTGTGCTTTCCCTATGATCCAATGGATATTAGCAGTATGATTTCTGGTTCCTCTGCCTTTTCTAAATCCAACTTGTACATCTGGAAGCTCTCAGCTCACATACTGTTGAAGCCTAGCTTGAAGGATTTTGAGCATTACCTTGCTAGCATGTAAAATGAACACAATTGTACAGTACTTTGAACATTCTTTGCCATTGCCTTTCTTTGGGATTGGCATGAAAACTGACCTTTTCGAGTCCTGTGACCATTGCTGAGTTTTTCCAAATTTGCTGACATATTGAATACACCACTTTAAAAGCATAATCTTTTAGGATTTTAGATAACTCATCTGGAATTCCCAGGGAATCTGACTTTGATGGGCATTGGTATTTGATTACAAAATATCCACAGAACTAGGGGAAATAGACTTTTGGAGGGAACAAACAAAACTTTTTGGGTACCAGAAGCCAGGGGAAAGGAGAAGTGACCCACAGGAGACTGAGCTAGACCTACCTGTGTTTGAGGATCTCCTGGGAAGCAATGGATTGACAATGGCCTGCTGTGGGGACAGGAGCATTGGCAACAGCTGTCCTAGGATGCATGTGAAAGCATAAGTCCTTTTGGATGTCTCATTTAGCCCTACTATAGAACCAGCAGACTCCAGGACTGGGCCACCATGGCCAAATAAATCTTAAGAAATTTTAAAGGACAATACAGGGAGATATTGGTGCCCAGGAATTCTGCTTCTCTTGTCAGAAAAGGAGACTAAATGCTCTGAATTCTAGAAAGGAGACTAGATCTAGGCTCTTTGCTTATAAGACCAGGAAGAGGGCCCCCTCATTGGTACAATAAGCTTTAAAAATCCCCACAAACTATTGACTATCAACAGCTGGTTTCTGGTAAATGAAATTAAAATCTACAAGCTTATTTATATCAAATGTTTATAGAAACTTGACAAATAATTATCCCAAAGTGGAAATAATCCAAATAGCCCTCACCTGAAAAATGTATAAACAAATCAATCTATTCATATTTTACAAAGGAATAGTATTCAGCAATAAAAAGGAATAAAATATGCATAGAATATCCATAGAATTAAAATGCATGAAGCCAAGTGAAGAATCCAGATTGAAAACACTACACACTTTATGATTGTATTTATATGTCCTTCTGGAAAAAGCCAGACTACAGGGATGAAGGACAGACCAGTAGTTCCCATGGATTGAGTGACCAGAGGATTTGAATACAAAGAGGTGTCAGGAAACTTCTGAAACTTCATAAAGAGTAACATATTAGTTTTCTAGAGGTGTTGTAACAGATTATGACGAAGTTGATGGTTTAAAACCATACATCTTTATTATCTTATAGTTGTGTAGAAACTTGACACAGGGGTCACTGAGCTAAAATCAAGATGTCAGGATGGCTGCGTTTCTTCTGCAGTCTCTAGAGGAGAATCTATTTCCTCACCTTTTCATGTTCTAGACCCTGGCTGCATCCCTTAGCTTGTGGCCTCTTCATTTTTAAGGCCACATGTGACTAGTTGAGTCCTTTTCACATTCCATCATTCTGACCTTCTTTTCTACATTCCTCTTCAATTTTTAAGTACATTTATAATTATCTAGGATAATCTACCTATGCCAAAGTTACTTAAAGTTAGCAAACTTCATCCTATTTACAATTTCAATCCCCTCATAAGCATCATATCTGTACCCTAGCAGAAAGAAGGAAGTGAAAAAGGGAAGGGGCAGTGCCTATGTCAAAAAAACAAAAACCTTTTCTAGAAAATCTCAATTTATGTCTTTATCTAAAACAGTGCTTTTAGCTCCAAAGGAGTTTGAAAAAGCAATGTTTTAGTACTGTTATTATTATTATGGACACATTGCTGTCCTTTTGGAAAGCAATTATCTATTAGTAAAAAGAAAGGAATAATGAATATTGCATTGGTAACTAGCAATGTCAACTACAGGATTACTGTTATCATATATTTAATGGTGACATTTTAGAATCATTTCAATTTAGTCAGGGATAGTTTAGAAATGTCCACTTTCACTGCTTCTACTCATTCTTTTGGAGGTTCCTGTAAACGAGATTATAAGAAAAATAGTTGGTATAGGAAAAGAAAGAAATAAAAACATAGAAGATGAGCATATTGGCAATAGGACATCACAGACTCAGTTCTGAATAAGATTTTGAGGAGTCTATGAAATATTTGATTGAGAATGTCCCTTGGATAGTTAAATATATGGGTATAAAATTCAGAGAGACACCTAGGCTAAGAATTCGAATTTGAGTCATTAATGAAAAAATGAGAAAGCTTTATGATTAAAGATATTGTTCAGGGAAAGAGTAGAGAATAAGATTTTTAAAAAGGAGAGTAGTTAAGACTAAATATTAAAGAATTATGCTATTTCAAGGCAAAGCTTTAGAAGGCATTTTTAGAGAAGTAGGAGCAACTATAGAAGTGCATGGTGCTGTTGTCAACAACATAAAGAGAATTTTTAGGGGAAGAAACTGGAAATGTCTGATTTTACTGAGAAGTCAAAGGAAAAGGGAAACAAAAAATGTTAAATTGATTTTAGGACATGGCCGGTTTTGGTGACCAAGAGCATTTGGTGGAGTAGTAGTGATTTTGATGCAAGCCTGATACAAATGAACTCAAGAATTCATGGGAAATAAATTGATATATGAAAATCTCTTGAAAATTATAGTTTTGAAGTAAGGAGAGATATAGGATAGTACTGAAGGGTAAGAGTGGAGTTGAAAGTAAATCCTATTTACGAGAAATTGGAGTGTGTTTAACTGCAAATTAGCATGATCCTCGGAGAAGGCAATGGCACCCCACTCCAGTATTCTTCCCTGGAAAATCCCATGGATGGAGGAGCCTGGAAGGTTGTAATCCATGAGGTCGCTGAGGGTCGGACACGACTGAGCGACTTCACTTTTACTTTTCACTTTCATGCATTGGAGAAGGAAATGGCAACCCACTACAGCGTTCTTGCCTGGAAAATCCCAGGGATGGGGGAGCCTGGTGGGCTGCCGTCTATGGGGACGCACAGGGTTGGACATGACTGAAGTGACTTAGCAGCAGCAGCAGCATATTCCTATATATAAAAGGATCTGGTGGAAGTTCTAGTAGAGGGGATACATGACCGAGAATAAACTGCTCTTAAACACATAGAAAAGAACTGACATTATAAGAGACAAATATTCTTCTTTTTTAACAAGTTGTAGAGAAATAAGAATACATATTGATAAACATGGGCTTCTCTGGTGGCTCAGAGGGTAAAGAATCTGCTTGCAATGTAGGAGACCTGGATTTGATCCCTGGGTCAGGAAGATCCCTGGACAAGAGAATGGCTGTCCAGTCCAGTATTCTTGTCTGGAGAATTCCATGGACAGAGGAGGCTGGCAGGCTCTAGTCCATGGATTGCAAAGAGTCAGACATGACTGAGCGACTAACATTTTCACTTCATAGATAAACATGAAGCTGAAAGGATAGAGGAGCTCTCATCAGCCTTCCCTGTTAAGTAAGTAATAAAATCCTCTGCTGAGAATGGGCAGGGGCAGAAGAGGAGCGCTAGAAGATTAATGAAAGTGGACTATATCTGAAATAGCCATTGTAAAAGTTGGAGAGAAAATTGACCAGATAGAATCATTGAATAGTACTAGTGCTGAGACTCAGTTGCGATTGATAATTATAAATTCACAGTGGAATTATACACTATTTTGTTATGTGATTTTTTTTTCCCAACAAAACATGATATTTCCTGGCAATAGTTTTATTTAAGAGTTGAATTTGTCCCAGATGACAGTAGTAAAGAGGGGAAATGGAATTTACCATTTGTGTAAATGGGTTTAATCAAGCAATCTAAGCTGGATAGGATGGAGCGTGAAAACTGGTTAAACATCTATGGATAGTCAAAAAAAAAAAAAACAAAAAACAGTTAGAGGGCAAATAAAGGTCTGAGTAGTCACAGTAAGATTACTTGAATAAACAAGCGGAAAAGGTGGGGAATTTCAACTAAAGAATATAATAATTCTAAACTAATGATCTTAGAGGTAGAATTATTTCATGAATAAGGTAAGAAGCTGGAAAAATATTTAGGAAGGAAATTGAGACTTTGAAGAAATATTGATCATTGAGCCGACAACTCCAGAGAGGAAAATAATAAAAGATTTGGATTAGAGTCAAAGCAAGGCAGTGCTTAGTATCTGGGCAAGAAGGTGCAGGTTCCAGGGAGGGGTGAGGGCAAGATGGAATCGAACAATGGCAAGACTAAACATTAGGTAATGCCATGAAGTGAGGGCCCCCGCTGGACATGGTTATGAGCTGGAGAAGCACAGGGGATATTTCTCTGCACTCACAGAATGATCCACAAATCACTAAATATGTTTCCTCTGGGATGAATCCGTCCATCTGAATGAAAAGTGGCATCTTCTTTTATTCATTAATTTCCTGAGGATCTTGTATGTAGAAAACTCAGGAGCACAAATGATGCTACATGCTAGCATGGTGTTTAGTTCTAAATCTGGCTCTAAGACAGCCTTTGAGACACCAGGGGTTTCGGTGCAGCTGACTTTCCAGACAACACACACACACACATACACATACACACACACACGCTTGGCTTGCTATCCTGGCTTTAGACATCTCAAATCTCCCTGTTGTCTCTCAGAGGCCTGAAAGCAGAAATCCCAGCACTCTGAGCTCTACGTGCTCCTGTGCTTAACCCCAGTGTGTCTTGATTCTCTCTTTTTGATTCCTGTTGGTGACTAATAGGCTAATCAGTCAAAACAATTTATGCAGAGGCACAAATGGCTAAAGTTAGCACTGCTTTGTCTTATAATGTCCTTGCAACCAATTCTTAGCTCAGCTTATCAGAGCTTTAGTCTAAAAGAATGATTCATGGCATGAGTTTTTAAAAACTCATGTGAAAGTGTTAGTCACACAGTCATGTCGGACTCTCTGTGACCCCATAGCCTGTAGCCCGCCAGGCTTCTCTGTTAATGGAATTCTCCAGGCAAGAATACTGGAGTGGGTTGCCATTTCCTTCTCCAGAGGATCTTCCCTATCCAAGGACTGAACCTGTGTCTCTGCATCTCAGGCAGCTTCCATTATCATCTGAATCACCAGGGAAGCCCATGAGATTTCTGCAGTGTGTGAAAGACAGTTGAGAGTCTTTTCTAGAAAGTAAAGATTTTTAAATTTCCCAAATTTATAATTTTGTTCATAAAGTACCTGAGAGCCTGTTATACCTAAGACATTACTGAAGGTGCTGGACATATATATGATGAGGCTAGTGTTCCCTGCCTTAAGCAATTTGTAGTCTGGAAAGAATACAGACACGCAAAAAAAAAAAATAATAATATTTATAGTAACATATGCTCCAACAGAAATCTGTAAGTCTGCAAAGAGATATAAAGGAGAAAGTTGCTAATTCTCACTCTCAACACTGGGAAATCTGTTAATGACCCCCTCTCTTCTGCTTTCTTTATGTTTTTTTCTCCACTAGCCCTTTCTACTCATCTCACAATTGAAGTCTCTTTCAATCACTGAAAAAAGAGTATTATGCACTCTGAATATCCTTCTCTTTCTCTATTTCTTTTCTAGTTTCCTCATCCAAAAGGTTTTTTCGCTTTGTTTCATATTAAAATTACCTGGGATGCTTTAAATATACTGATATCTGGTCCCCACCCACCCAAGATTCTGATTATATTGATCTGGGAAATGGGCATCAGAACTTTAAGGTCTCTGCAGGTGTACCCTAACACATAGCCAAGGATAAGAGTCACTGTTATAAAGGATGGTGAAGGCTGAGCAGTCTAACATATAGACAGTGCAGTGCATATGAAATAATAAATAGTAACTGTGATCATTGCATTAATCAATAAACATGGCCATGCTTTCTGTACATGGGTGCCTAGTAGACAGATTTGCCTGATGCTGAAATAACTACATAATTACTGGCTATTCCAATTTTGTTTCATCTTCAAAGTGTTTATGGCTAAAAAGCAAGACTCTTGGCACTCAGTTTCTCCATCTATAAAATGGGAAAAATCACTGTCTGAAATCATTGAATTGGTGAGAGGATTAATTAGCTTGCCTTTGTAAAACGCTCTGCAGAGGGGGAAAAACATCCACAAGAGCTACAGATTATAGTCTCCCAGAAGCATCTATAATTTGTAAAGACATTTATAGCCATTCTAGTCAGTGAAGCCTGCAGTTTGGAGCCTCACCCTTGCTTCTCAGCCTTAAAGCACAGATTGTAGCTAAACTCATCAGCCTCCATTAAGCCCCTGGCAAAATGGCTATGAACCAGTTGCTGTTGAAACCATTTGTGACCTTTGCACTCTTTATGCCCTAGGGTAGATATTCAATCCTACCTGCTCCTCAAATGCCAACATTCACTCTTCCTCTTGAGAAAATGAGTGGTAGAAATGAGGGAGTAGGTAAATGGGAGCCACTTCCCCTTAACAGAGTAATTGGATAAGGTTTCTTGACAACCATAAGTGGACTTTTACCATTTTCCAGGAGGACTTCCCAGTAGCTATTTTCATATCCCACTTTGATAATATTAAATGTCTCCTCACCTTTTCACTGTGCTCAAAGGTCTTCATAAGGACAGTGAAATAAAAAGGATGGTTCCTGGCAACCACACAGAGTGAAGCAAGCGAATATTACAAATGAAAAAAATAGAGCAGGGGTCTGCCTCCCTTCTTTTGGCACAAACCTGCTATAGAAACTAATGTAGATGAGGGGCACTGAGCCATATATAAGTGAGTAATTATCCACTGTTACAGGCCTTATTATCTCTCCAAATGTTTGCTAAAATTCTGTTGGGCAACCATCTGGACCCAGAGATGTACCCTTGGATAGAGAGTGGATTGTTGTTTTAACTTGAGATGAGAAAATTTCTTTCTCTAATTCTTTTCAGTCATCTTCTGTTAAATAATTTAACTGAATGTCTCTTAGATAGCTCTTTGTGTGTCCTCGGAGTAAGTGCATTCTGTGTGGTATACGCATATAAAATATTCTTTGAAAGTTTTTTCTCCCTTTACCCCACCAGAGGATCCAAGGACAGTTTGCCATCTGTTGCAAGAATTTCATTAATGTACCTATTTTCTCTTCTTTTTTGCAAGAATGGTCAGTCCAAATAATTTGTAGCCCTCTCCTGTTCTGGGCAGGACTCACTGCCCAGAAGCCTCACTCTATCAGGGCCAAGTCCCTGCTCTCTCATTACTGCGTTCTCTCAGGTGGCTTTGTTAGCTCTGAACAACAAAGCCTGTGTCCCAAAGCCTGGCTGATATCAATAATTTAACAACATGTCATAGACAACAGTGAACCATGCTGCTAGGGTTGAAATATTCCTAGGGCTCACCATCTATTATGCTCTGCTTTCTCACTGCGTTGTGAATGGAATACAGGTGGGCCCAGCATTTTCCCAACTCAGAAACTTACAAGATAATATAATGGCACTGGGGAGGGGTTATTTGCATTACAAAAGAATTCTATGCCTTCCTAGAGGTTCCACTTTAGATTTTCTTTAAATTAAGAGCACCTCTTCAACATTTGGAAGTTTATAAGCCTAATTAGTTTGGGGCTTTCAGGAAAACACTCCCAAAGCAGAAACACCTTATTCAGATATAATGGTATTCTTCTAAGTTGCCTGGTCAAAAGTCTGTATACCAAACATTGGGGGGATAATATTCCAAAACCAGAGTTTTTATTCTGATTTGCCCCTAATCCAGATTTCATCTCAGTAAACTTCATTGAGTGTAGCTCTGAGTCTGTTGCACGCACCTGATCTGAACAGATGCATCCATGTTCTGTGTCCTCACTTAGCCACAGGGCCCTGTTGCCCCCCACAGTGCCCGGCACTGAAAGCATCAAACTGTAATGTCGAATGTTCTATGTTCTAGAGATTACCATTGACTGATGCAGAACTGTTTACAATGCATACCCCCTAATACACAACTACATAGATACCCAAAAGAAGAGATTCGTCTTTCCGAAGTCCCTCTCCAAAAGCCACAGACCCTTTCCTGATTGCCCTCCCCAACACAGAGCCCAGGTTTCTGTCTCTGATCTCCACCCTCCTAGAGTCTGTCCCCATGTCCTTCACCCAAATCAGGCAGAGAATTCTGCCCTATTCAGTCCAGCTTCTACCTCCCTGCGATCATCCATCACTGTTCTCAGCTAAGATAGAGCTCTCTAACCACCAGAGTCCCTCTCCCCGGCCTTCTGCCTTTTTTTTTTTTTTTTTTAATGTAAGAAGTGGACATTTAGGTATCAATTAAGCCACTCCACCTTCACGAAGAAGTCTGCTTCCTTTAAGAGTTACATGGTGTAAAGTACTAAATAGGACAAGCTCAAGTTTGGAACATGATGCTTGGTCATTTAGAGTACTCTGAACAAGGGATAATTGTAATATATCCATGAAGGTCAGAGATCATTGCAGAACAACTAATTTCCATATAATTCTGCCTTGTTTATGCCACTTGTCTTACGCAAAATCAGAGGGACTAGGAGCTTCAATTCCCTTCTCACAATAAAATAGAGTTGGCTCCCTGATCACAGGGTTTCCTTCAATAAAGACTTGTGATTCTGCCTATATGTTATATTTAAAAGGGTTTGAGAACTACTTGAGGAATGTGAGAGGTCAGAGGTTAGCAGTCAGTTTAGGATGAACATGTCGCTTTCCTCCTGGACCCTAGTTCTGTCCCTGGGTATGTCTTGAATTCTTCTCTTGTCTCTGCCATCATTGTCTGAGTCTTGAATCCTGTCAATAAGAGCAGTTTCCTAGCTTTTCTTCCTGCCTTTCATCCTCTCTAAGCCTCTTGTGTGCAATTACCACAGAAATCTTCCTAAAACATTGCTTCTGTCCTGTAAATTCTCCTGTTGAAAAAGCTACACTGCTCATTATTGTCCTGCATTTGTTATAAGAGATATGACTATATAATTTATTGGGCAAACCAGGACACATTTGGGAGTGAAAAAAGGCACTTTCTATATTTATGTCAAGACCATAGGCACTAATGAAGATTGCCCAGGTAACAAAGGTATATAGTCACCTTAGACATAAGCCCCCTTCCTTGTATTTGAGACTTTGTGCACATAATCATATCCCAACCCCACTTAAAATCAATCTAATTTTATTGTGAAGGTCAGAACACTATTGCTACTACTAAAATTGATAACAGCAATAGCAGTCATAAAACCAGGAACCACTCATGGATCTTTCAGAGTGAGCACCATGTCTCACTTACATCCATCTTTCACTCTCCACAAAGTTCCTATGAGATAAGCACATTATTATTGCCATTTTAGATAAGAGTAAACTGATACAGAGAGATTTAAATACATTGGCCAAGATCACTCAGCTAGTAAGTGGCAGGGCTAAAAGTGAAACCCAGGTTTATCTGACTCCAGCCTTACACTGCCTTGGCCAATGCCATCTCCTTACATTTTGAAAGCACTTTGTAAAGCACGTGGAGAATATTTAGCACTATGATCGGTGGAATGTTCTCCCTGCCTGAATGTTGTTTCAGCTCTATTGCCTAATGGCACGTGTGATTGCCATTATTAACATTACCGTGCTCCTTCCCAAACCTGCATCTTTCCTTATGCTGTTAATCTCTAAATCTATTGCCCTCCTATGTTCTCCACATCAACCCACAGCCGATCCATCTGGCAAAGCCCGGCTTAATTTCACTCCCTCTGTGAAACCATAGCTGGCTACTCAATTGACGTTAATCCCTCCCACCTGTATCCTCCCAGCTTAATTATCCTCAGTACAACAGAAATTGGCACTAGATTAGAATTTTCCTCTTTGGTTCTCTAATTGCTTTCTGTTTGTATTTTTCTTTCCCCCACCTGTACACAAACCCATCAAATATAGGGAATTTCTTAGGATTTTATTTGACTTGAAATTTGGGCATATTAAGATGGTTACAGTGTTATTTTTTAAGGTGAACAAACTCACAAGACAATAAATAGCTCATCCACAATTCTATATCTAAAATGACAACCCTAAAAGGATTGTTAAAAAATATTATTTCCTGCTCAAAAAAATATTAGTAGCATTATTGAGAGAGTTTAAAATAAGATTTTTCTTTTAAATGAATAAAAACATACTGAACCAGTGTTCTTAAAATAAAATTGGATTTTAAAAATAATGATTTATTTATTTATTATTTATCTTTGGCTGTACTGGGTCTTCATTGGTGTGCAGGCTTTTCTCTAGTTGTGGTGAGGAGGGGCTACTCTCTAGTTGCAGTTAGGGAGCTTTTCCTTGCCATGCAGCATGGGCTCCAGGGCACACAGGCTTCAGCAGTTGCAGATCCTGGGCTCTACAGCACGGGCTCAATAGCTGTGGTACACAGGCTTACCTGTTCCATGGCATGTGGATGGCAGGTGGATTCTTCACCACTGACCACCAGCGAAACCCCATATTTTTTCAATAAATATTTCAAACTGACTTGAGTTTTCTCATCCTGTAGCAGGAAAAAGTGACCTTGAACATGTTCCATACTCCTGCAATGAGAAAACATTATCCTACTGACTGCTGCTTCTGCTGCTGCTGCTAAGTCGCTTCAGTTGTGTCCGACTCTGTGTGACCCCATGGACTGCAACCTACCAGGCTCCTCCATCCATGGGATTTTCCAGGCAAGAGTACTGGAGTGGGGTGCCATTGCCTTCTCCAATCCTACTGACTAGACCACAGCAATATGTCATCTCAAGTTCATTAGAAACTTATTTTGGGAGACCAAGGAGGGAGGGAAGATCTGACTCATTGGAAAAGACCCTGATGCTGGGAAAGAGTGAAGGCAGGGGGAAAAGGGGACGACAGAGGATGAGATGATTGGATGGTATTACTGACTTGATGGACATGAGTTTAAGCAAGCTCCAGGAGTTGGTGATGGACAGGGAAGCCTGGTGTGCTGCAATCCATGGGGTTGCAAAGAGTCGGACACGACTGAGTGACTGAACTGAACTGAAGGAGGGAGCTGGTCTCAAAGTTGCTTTGGCCACATTGCCCCAGTCATAAAACATGAAAATCCTGACAAAGCTGAACAATGCCCATACTGTCAGTTTTTGGTCTGGCTTTGTTCTTTTTGCAAATAAATGTGCATGACTTTTCCTGGTGGTACTGGGGTCATCCACCAGCCTGTGGTTGATGATTCTATGTGGGGAAATAACGAACACTACTTGGATGGTCAGCAACCTGTTGCCTCGTCTGTTCCCAGAGCCAGGGCAACATATAAGTCTTTGCTTCCCGGGAGTGATCATTTCAGGCCTGGTAGAGTGGCTGCTGGGCACATTTACCTTCCAAAGATCCTCAGAAAGTCATGAGGAGAAAAGAAGGGACAAAAAGGACAGAGGCATTCCAGAATACCTCAGGTGCAGGATATTATGGCTACTAATTTGCATAAAATTATATTGGTAAGAAATCCCATGGTCCATTCACAAAACACTTTTCTGGGTTCCTCTTCAGGGCAATTAAATGGAAAATTATAAATGTAGCTGAAGTATTCTTCATCATTCTCTTTTTTTTGTACCAACATCATTGGGATATTTCTGATGCCTAGGTTCTTATGCCCTTCACTATTCTTTCTCTAGCTATCATTTCTTATAATATAAAAAAATAACAAACATTTAAAATTGCTAAAATGTATCAGGAACTACACTGAAAAGCTTTCATAGTTTATCCCTTTGATGCTTACAACTAAAACTTAAAATTTTTATTGCTTTTATATTTTTTATACTGACTTCAGACAGTCAAGGAAACTAGGCTTAATATGGTGGAGGGATTTGCCCACAAACACAGAGCTACATAAGTGGCAGAGTTGAGATCAAAAGCCAGGCAGGTTCACCTGAGTCCTGAGCTTCTGTAGCCATATACCACATGTGCCCAGTTCACTCATGCAGCTATTAAGAAGGAAAGTGGTTTTAAAAACTAGTTTACTCTGAGATTACAGATAATTGATCCTCTTCCCAAAGTTATTTGCATTATGAAAATAAGTTCAGAAAGAAATACTATATAAATAGTATCTAATTCAATATTATCCTCATAGTAAGTAAAGCTTATCCTATGTGTAAGACCCGTCCTTGTAATCCATTTGTGAAATATTCTAGAACAATTTTAACCTCTATTGATTCAGGGTAAGGCACTCTTCTGATCTACCCAGAAGTTCAGAAGACTGTGATAGATTTTTTTAGCTTATTTTACAATCCCCCAATTCAAATCCTGATCTGGTATGTATGTGCCTCTGCTCCACATACCCATCAGCAAATCCTGTAACTCATAAAAAATTATAATTCAAGACTAATGTTTTTCTTCATGTATCAATTCCTATCCAATCATACATTCCTTCTTTGCCGTAGATGCATAATCCATAGCCTATAATGGAGTCTTTCACTTGATTGACTCTG
Organism: Capra hircus; assembly: GCF_001704415.2. NCBI lineage: Eukaryota > Metazoa > Chordata > Mammalia > Artiodactyla > Bovidae > Capra > Capra hircus. The sequence continues at coordinate 14,829,692 of NC_030831.1, read as the reverse complement.
TATACTAGTCTAGTTAGTTTGTCTATGTTTTATTTTCTATCAAAACTGTAAGTTCTGCAGTGAATTAAAGTAGATTGAGACCATTATTTCTGTTTATTACCAATATGAATTAAATACAAAGGAGATTCCTGAATGAGATAATATATGAAAACTGCCTAGGAGTGGCTAGCATATTTACCCCTCCCTCTTTTTTCTTTAAAGAGCACTGTAAGTGGAAATATAACTTTTTGATAGACAAATCCTAACGTACATGTTTAGTACAGTTAAGAACTACATTTGCTTTACAATCCTGTTTGTAAATAGAAACCAAACAGATGGCTGAGGGTCTGAGTTCAAGCATATCTCTCTTTCCCTGAAATGAGAGGCCCTTATGTTTAAGAAGAGAAGCTCCTGGGAGTCTAGTTTCATGAGTAGACTAGTCCAAGTGTGCAAACTCAAGAAGATTCTGGAATGTAGACTAAGATAATCAACTGTCCTCACTTAGGCCACCATCACCTTTGAGATCAAGGGAACCTGTATAAATATAATTTACTACTGTAGGTCTTCTCAGAAGGCACCTGGCAGGACAATGTAATTAAGTATTTACCCCAGAGACCAGGCTAGTTCTTTCTGCTTCATTATGCTTTCTCAACTAAAATTAATTCATATAAGTAAATAGAAATGTTTGTGTGTGTGTGTGTACACAAGTTTATATAGATATTTAGAACCTTCATTTAGACAGTATTTGATTTAATAACTAAATAAAATATTTGTTTTATTGATGAATATCATTTTATCTTGAACATATGTTCTTGTTTCTATACCAGTTTGCTCATGACTGGTCTGGGACAGAAGAATTTCAGGAGCCTCTGGCAAGTAGATCTTCAACATCTGGACGACTTTACTTTCCTCACTTTATGGCTTTCCTCACTTATAGACACAAATCTAACACTCAGCAGTTCTATTGACACATCAGCAGGTAAAGGAGAGAAGAGGACATGATTGGAGTCTTATAGTACAGACTCAGTTTGAAAATGGGAATAGATAAAAAAGAAGATAACTTGTTTTCAAATTAAAATTCTTCCTAGAGTAAGAACTGTTTGATGATACAAACAATTATGTCAATATTTAAAATGTTTTAAAGAAATAATATGTACACAACATAATGGGCTTCCCTAGTAGCTCAGCTGGTAAAGAAGCCACCTGCGATGCAGGAGACACTGGTTTGATTCCAGAGTAGGGAAGATCCCCTTGAGAAGGGATAGGCTACCCACTCCAGTATTCTTGGGCTTTCCTGGTGTTTCAGATGGTAAAGAATCTGCCCAAAATGCTGGATATGTGGGTTCAGTCTCTAGGTTGGGAAGAAAGAATCCCTAGAGGAGGCCATGGCAACCCACTCCAAGTATTGTTGCATGGAGAAACCCCATGGACCAAAGAGCCAAGCGGGTAACAGTCCATGGGGTCACAAAGAGTTGGATACACTAAGCGCAGTGCAGCACACAATGTAATATCTTTTTTTTTTTTTTTTTTTTGCTAATTCCTGAAGTATTTACAATCACTATTGATTTGTACCTTTTTTTAAAAAAAAATTATTTCAGGATTTGTGTGTGCATGCTAAGTCACTTCAGTCATATCCAACTCTGTGCGACCCCATGGACCCACCAGGCTCTTCTGTCCATGAGATTCTCCAGCAAGAGTACTCGAGTGGGTTGCCATTTCCTCCTCCAGGGGATCTTCCCCACCCAGGGATGAACTCACCTCTCTTATGTCCCCTGCATTTGCAGGTGGGTTCTTTACTACTAGCACCACCTGGGAATTTCAGGATGAAGTAAAGTGAAGTGAAAATCGCTCGTCTTCTCTGACTCTTTGTGACCTCATGGACTATACAGACCATGGAATTCTCTAGGCCAAAATACTGGAGTGGGTAGCTTTTCCCTTCTCCAGGGGATCATCCCACCCCAGGGACTGAACTCAGGTCTCCCACATTACAGGCAGATTCTTTACCAGCTGAGCTACAAGGAAAGCCCAAGAATACTGGAGTGGGTAGCCTATCCATTTTTCAGCAGATCTTCCCCACCCAGGGGAAGATCACCCCAGGGTCTCCTGCATTGCAGAAAATTCTTAACCATCACTGCAGATGGTAATTTCAGCCATGAAATTAAAAGACGCTTACTCCTTGGAAGAAAAGTTATGATCAACCTAGATAGCATATTCAAAAGCAGAGACATTACTTTGCCAACAAAGGTCCGTCTAGTCAAGGCTATGGTTTTTCCAGTGGTCATGTATGGATGTGAGAGTTGGACTGTGAAGAAAGCTGAGCGCCGAAGAATTGATGCTTTTTAACTGCGGTGTTGGAGAAGACTCTTGAGAGTCCCTTGGACTGCAAGGAGATCCAACCAGTTCATTCTGAAGGAAAAAGGAAATCAGCACTGGGATTTCTCTGGAAGGAATGACCTAGGATAGACTTACCTATATCTTCCTAAATACCACTAATTGTTTTTATTAATGATTTTTCCATGGCTATAGGACTTCGAAAGTGAAGAGGAACTAAAAAGCCTCTTGAAGAAAGTGAAAGAGGAGAGTGTCAAAGTTGACTTAAAGATCAACATTCAGAAAACTAAGACCATGGCATCTGGTCCCATCACTTCATGGGAAATGGATGGGGAAATGAGAGAAACAGTCAGACTCTACTTTTTTGGGGCTCCAAAATCACTGCAGATGGTGACTGCAGCCATGGAATTAAAAGATGCTTACTCCTTGGAAGGAAAGTTATGATCAACCTAGATAGCATATTCAAAGGCAGAGACATTACTTTGCCAACAAAGGTCTGTCCAGTCAAGGCTATGATTCTTCCAGTGGTCATGTATGGATGTGAGCATTGGACTGTGAAGAAAGCTGAGCACAGAAGAATTGATTCTTTTGAACTGTGAAGTTGAAGAAGACTCTTGAGAGTCCCTTGGACTGCAAGGAGGTCCAACCAGTCCATCCTAGAGGAGATCAGTCCTGGGTGTTCTTTGGAAGGAATGATGCTAAACTGAAACTCCAATACTTTGGCCACCTCATGCAAAGAGTTGACTCATTGGAAAAGACCCTGATGCTGTGAGGGATTGGGGGCAGGAGGAGAAGGGGATGACAGAGGATGAGCTGGTTGGATGGTATCACCGACTCAATGGACATGAGTTTGAGTAAACTCCAGGAGATGGTGATGGACAGGGAGGCCTGGCGTGCTGCGATTCATGGGTTGGCAAAGAGTCGGACACGACTGAGTGACTCAACTGAACTGAACTGATTGGACTTCAAAAGTAAGATAGCGTTGCTAGAAACAAGTGTGAAGACAAGTGACAATATATAGTGAGTTTCTAACACTTACAGATGATATTGGACTAGCAAATCACAGGAGAAAACAGAGCAACTATTTAAAATATATTTCTTGCTGATGTCATATGCTTTCGTTTCTTTCAATAAGAGATTGGAAATAGAAATGATCATTATTTTTATGCCAATGTCACTTGGATATCAAGGGCACATTTCACCGTATCTATTTTTAATTCCTCTTTGAATGAATACTTCAGTTCAGTTCAGTTCAGTCACTCAGTCATGTCTGACTCTTTGTGACCCCATGAATCACAGCACGCCAGGCCTCCCTGTCCATCACCAACTCCCAGAGTTTACTCAAACTCATGTCCATCAAGTCAGTGATGCCATCCAGCCATCTCATCCTCTGTCGTCCCCTTCTCCTCCTGCCCCCAATCCCTCCCAGCATCAGGGTCTCTTCCAATGAGTCAACTGTTCGCATGAGGTGGCCAAAGTATTGGAGTTTCAGCTTTAGCATCATTCCTTCCAATGAACACCAGGACTGATCTTTAGGATGAACTTGTTGGGCCTCCTTGCAGTCCAAGGAACTCTCAAGAGTCTTCTCCAACACCACAGTTCAAAAGCATCAATTCTTCGGCACTCAGCTTTTTCCACAGTCCAACCCTGACATCCATACATGACCACTGGAAGAATCACAGCCTTGACTAGATGGACCTTTGTTGGCAAAGCAATGTCTCTGCTTTTGAATATGCTATCTAGGTTGGTCATAACTTTCCTTCCAAGGAGTAAGCATCTTTTAATTTCATGGCTTCAGTCACCATCTGCAATGATTTTGGAGCCCAAAAAAGTAAAGTCTGCCGCTGTTTCCACTGTTTTCCCATCTATTTCCCATGAAGTGATGGGACCAGATGCCATGATCTTTGTGTTCTGAATGTTGAGCTTCAGGCCAACTTTTTCACTCTCCACTTTCACTTTCATCAAAAAGCTTTTTTGTTCCTCTTCACTTTCTGCCATAAGGGTGGTGTCTTCTGCATATCTGAGGTTATTGATCTGTCTCCTGGCAATCTTGATTCCAGCTTGTGCTTCTTCCTGCCCAGCGTTTCTCATGATGTACTCTGCATATAAGTTAAATATGCAGGGTGACAATATACAGCCTTGAGGCACTCCTTTTCCTGTTTGGAACCAGTCTGTTGTTCCATGTCCAGTTCTAACTGTTGCTTCCTGACCTGCATACAGGTTTGGCTAAAGCAATTTGTTCACATATTCACTCACATCTTCCTTTTCCAATAACACCTATTCTCATACGTGATTATACTGACCATATGATTTTCCCACCTCAAAAACTCTTCCATTCTCATATCACACTCTAGAATTTACCTTAAAATATCATCTTCTCCTCCAAAATTTCAGCTATAAACCCACTTCACAAATCCCCAAAGCATTTATGCCAATACTTCCAAACCAACAATTCATCAGCACTGTTTTTCAATCCATACTCTGTTTCTTTTCATTGTTTGAGACCCATCTTGTATCTTTTGTTTTCCCGTTCCCCAGCTTAGACTCCAGCATCAGTCACTTACTCATTCCCTTGCATAACAACCCCATCTCCTTTGCCTACCCCTTTCCTCTTGGTGAAACTTATTTCCTCAGCTGTTCCACTAAAGCCATGGAATATGGGCTGGGAAAAAATGAAAACAACATGATAATGCTATTGGTTTCACTCTAAGTTGATAACCATCCAACTGTTGTGGGATCTCATAAAGTCCTTTCAGCATTTCTCCATTTTCCTGGTTCTTCCAATCTACAAAATTTTTCTAGAACACTGTCACTTCATTTTCTTTCTCCGCAAACCTTAATACTCTCTCCTATTTCTCTCTTTAATTTTAATGATTAGACAGAGAAATCATAAGAGAATAACATCCTCATTCCCATCAGCAAAGTCACCAAAATACCTCTACTCATATTTCAGTGCTTTCCTTGAGGTACCAGTGAGTGACATTTTCCTGCTCACCTTGAAGGCCAATTAATCCCTTGCACAATGGGTCCCACCCTTTCTAAAATATGCAAAGGACCTTGTTCCTTCAGTTTTACTTCTCTCTTTGTGCCATCAATCATTCTCTCTACTGTTATTATTCTCACCATTCTAAATACTGGTGATAACAACTCTCATTTTAACAACTTCTTTAGCCTCATACATGTATCTCTTCTTGCAGGAAAATTCATGGAAAAAAGTTATTTAAACTCATTCTTCCATTTCTCAATTCCAATTCAATGTTAAAGCCATTCCAATGAAGCTTCCTTCCAATCCAAAGGCACTGTTCTTGTCAAAAGTCACCAAAAACTTTCATGTTGCTGAATCTCTTCTCAGTTCTAATATCCTTTTACTCTATAGCAGCATCTGGCAGGCTTTCCTTCCACACCTTAAAGCACTATTCACTTGACTTCCAGGACATGTCACCCTCCTGGTTTTCTGCTTACCTCACTGGCTGCTTTCTCAGTCACCTTGGCTGTTTTGTCATCCTTAACCTGAATTAGACATTGTTGTTCTCTCAACAATCACTTTGTGTCTTCAAACACCCAGAAATCCATGACGTGGAGCATCGTCTCTTCAGTAACACCTTCACATTTATGTCTGCCCTTATTGTAGAACTGTTTGATTAATAACATCAAATTCAACATAGCTGAATACAGAACTCTTGAGACCTGTTTCACCATCTCATATCCTTATCCAAATGTAGTTGTTCTCCATCTTCATAAATGGTCCCACACTTCAGTTAGTTCCAAGCCTAAGTATTATTCTTTATTTGCCTATTTACCTCACATCGCTGCTCTGAAAGACATTATATAATTATTTATTTTCTTCTTTTTGTCCATAAGCTCCATTAGGTCAGGAGTTGTTACTACTTTGTTTACCACTGTGTCCCATGCATAGATATGCGTCTATCACCTAGCGGTAAAATTGATTTTCGCAATAAATAGAGATACCCTTTTATTTTTGAACACTTTTGTAAGTTTTAGTTTAACATCATTCTGGTTGGTGCAAAAGTAATTGTGGTTTTTACATTGTTGAAATTTACCATTTGATATTGGAATACATTCTTAAATAAATGTGATTATGTTACACATTATCTTAATGTAAATTTCTTACTTTATGTTTATTTTTTGCTAATAGCTTATTACTTACTGTTTATTTTATATTTATTTTAGACTATGGAAATGATGTTAGACAAAAAACAAATATGAGTGATTTTCTTATTCAAGTTCAAAATGAGTCATAAAGAACCAGAGACAACTGGCAACATCAACAACACATTTGGCCCAGAAACTGCTAACAAATATACAGTGCAGTGGTGGGTGCGTCAAGAAGTTTTGCAAAGGAGATAAGAGCCTCAAATATGAAGAGCATTGCAGCTGGCCATCAGAAGTTGACAATGACCAATCGAGAGCAATCATCGAAGTTAAACCTCTTACACTACCCAAGAGGTTGCTCTAAAAAATATTTATATGCTAAATAAAATTATATAGAATGAGAACACATACCCCTTAAACAATTGATGTAAAAGTAATTATTTCAGACCATGAATTTTAAATCACTATAACTAGGCCCTGCGCAAGGATGACACGCAAATTCGTGAAGTGTTCCATATTTTTCTGAGTGAACTCCAGGAGATGGTGATGGATAGGGAGGCCTGGCGTGCTGCGATTCATGGGGTCGCAAAGAATCAGACACTACTGAGCAACTGAACTGAACTGAACTGACTGAGGCTCAAACACATCTTTAAAATCAAAATAGAAGTGATTACAATCAACACATTTTTGCCAATGAGAAATAAGCTTGTTTATTCCTGTAGCGTAAAAACCCACGTTGTCTGGTTGCAAGTGTCTACCTGCAGTGTGGGCATGTTCAATCCCTGGGTCGAGAAGATCCTCTGGAGAAGTGGGTGGCAGCCCCCTCCAGTATTGCTTGGAGAATTCCATGGACAGAGTCAGGCATGACTGAGCGACTAACACTTTTTAGTTCCTCACAGTGTACACAGAACTTTACAACTAAAGCAAGATAGTGCTTCTAAAGCATTATGGGTTTCTTCCAATTATTTCTGATCCCAGAGTTAGAAACACTCTAATATTATCTGAAATAACTTTCCATTTACTTGGTTCTGGGGCAAAGCTTATGGACCTGGAAGTTATAAAAGGCATCAGCCAGGAAAGTTGGCAATACTAAAAAAAATATTCTGATAAGAAAAGAAGATTAAGCAAAGTGCAACATTGTGTGTGTGCGCTCAGTCACGTATGACCCTTTGTGACCACACAGACTGTAGCCCATCAGGATCCTCTGACCATAGAATTTTCCAGGCAAGAATCCTGGAGTGTGTTGCCATTTAAAGTGCAACATGAAACAACTGTATCTGCATATCACATTAGAACTTCCAGGACGTTGAATTTTTATTTCATTTTATTTTATGGATTTAACATTTGTGATTATAGAAAATAACTGCTGGAAGTTGTTTGAAAGAAAAAAGTCTCTTCTGAATGGCTAATATTTCAGAGTCTCCTTGGTATACTGAGCGCTTCTTTCCAGTCTCCAGGCCAGTGGAGTAGGGACAAGGCGAGGTGCACTTACCTATGATGAAGATCAAGAAGGGGAGTATGGTGAGGAGAGGGAGATCTGCTTATGTGATGAAGGAGTTACAATTGTCTACATCAGTGTATATGTGTCATGCAACAAATTTCTCTGGATATTAGGAAGGAAGACAGAAGACATATCTGAGTAAAAATTAATTAAATAGATGCCAGTATGGATTAACTAAATGAGCAGAAGAAAACAAATCATGTGCAAATGCTACTTTTTCTAACACACAAATGTTTGAGTTTGCTGTTGTTATAAATTGTCTCTGAGCAGTCATAAAACTCTTCTCTTTCTATCCCTCATTTAATTTATTAGGGCTTTTCTAATGACATTTTGCATAGAGGTCACCTATGGAGCTATGAATAATACTAAACTTTCCCCTTTAGCAATAGCGGCAACAATCACAGAAGCTTATCAGTTCCCCCCGTAGCTCTGGCAGTGAGATGCCAATGGGTTTATACCACCTAGATCCAGACTTCAAAACTTACATTTTACTTTAGCAGAGAGTGTACTCGGTGTGTCTCTCATAACATTTCCAATTCTACAGCTCTCTCTAATACCTTTTAAATGTCTCCCGAATCTATCTTTCCTTTTCTGAATTTCTTTCGTTAAAAAAAATTCCTAAACTAATTGAATGATCCATAAGTTTTTATTACACTTTCCACATGGTCACAAGAGTCATTTTTCTAAAATGCAATTGACCCAGCTAATCTCTATTTAAAGACTTTTATGGACCCCTATCATCTGCAGAGGAAAATCTGCTTCTAGCAGGGCCTATCAGAGAACGCAATGGCACCCCACTCCAGTACTCACCTGGCAAATCCCATGGATGGAGGAGCCTGGTGGGCTGCAGCCCATGGGGTCGCGAAGAATCAGACACGACTGAGCGACTTCACTTTGACTTTTCACTTTCATGCATTGGAGAAGGAAATGGCAACCCACTCCAGTGTTCTTGCCTGGAGAATCCCAGGGACGGACGAGCCTGGTGGGCTGCCGTCTCTGGGGTCGTACAGAGTCGGACACGACTGAAGCAACTTAGCAGCAGCAGCAGCAGGGCCTATACATCATTGGATGGCTTGTTCAGTCTATCTACAGAGCTCTGTTTCCTACCACTTCCAAACACTTGTGCTCCAGCTATATTAACATATTACAGTTTCTTGGCCTTGGCACATTCTCTCTCTTGTGGCATAGCGTGTGCCATTCCATCTGCAGCACCTTCTCTGTGAAGCTTTCTCTAAAATTCCAAACAGATTTGCAAGCAGGGTCCTAGGCATAGCGCTTACCACACTGATAAGTGATTTTGCTTTGAATTGCTTGGCTTTGCCACTAAACTGCCAAATCTTAAAGGCAATGAAAAATCTAAGTCATCTCTGCTATCTCAACACTTAGAATAGGAAGATGGGGAAGATTTGAGTGAGAGAGATAAAAAAGAGTAATTTTTTTCTGTGCCCCACTATACTTGATTCTTTTATATTTTAATCTCCACAATAACATAATAGTTATTATTATTATAAAATGGAGAAACTGAGTCCAGAAAAGAGTAAGTAGTTTTACACATAAATCATGAACAAAGCAAATGCCTAAACCTAAGTAAGTTTGTCTCATAAAACAGCTTTCATTTTTTCATGATACCACAGTTTTTCCCAAAAAGCATTCACTAAATAAATAAACTAGTAAATAAGTAAATTTTCAGGCTAAGTTAAGTTTCTTTATAGCTCTTGTCTTATGTTTGGAAACTTAACTCTTGAGAAAAAGTGATACAAAGCAAAATCTAAACATAGGTAGTTCTCTCTGAAATTTGTGTAACAATAATTTTTGATTCTTGTCTTTGGAAATTCCTTCCTCTACCAGTTTCTCTTTCTTCAGAACATACGGCACATTGCTAATTTTCAAAGTGAACCAGTGTGATGAATCTTAACTAGATGAAATAAAACAGACTCCTTTTTGTAAACTTCTTTACAAAACTCTTGTTTTGTAAACTCTTGTAAAGTCATGTCCCTTGTCTTATACTTTAGAGAGTTTGCAATAGCTTTCTTCCTGGATTTGAGATATCTAAAAGGCAATTCCCAAGGTATTGAGTGTTTCTTCAAAAGGCATATGCTGCACTCTTTATTGGAGTTATAAGAATACGATTCTTCATGAGCAGAGCCAAAGTTCATGTTAGGGATACAAATAGGTGGACAGATCCAAAATGTCTGAGATTAATCTGAATCATCTTGAAACTGAGAAAAATATCAGATATAATCATGTTTAAAATTGATAAAAAGAGGTTATTAAAATCCATAAGAATTGTATATATTATTAGTATATCATGTCAATATTTTCCTATACCATGTAACTACTTTTGATCAACAAATTTCTATTGTGTGTGTTTTATTGAAACATATATCAACTCTACTCTATTTCTTGTAGAATCTTCTTTATAAGCTTCTGTTCATCCTTTATCTTTGATTGAGTTTCTCAGTTACCCACACTAGCTCCACTTTTCTACCTATAGAAAAATTGTGTGAAATCATGAAAGTTCTTGTTGGTCTTTCTAACAAATTTGAACTTCATTAGTTCAGGCAGAATTATTAGTTTCAAGTAGATAATGAAAGTTGGCATGGGGGAATAAAGGTATATTAAAGTCGTCTCTTCAGCAAGTTTTGAACTAAACTGAAAAAAATAAAAGCACAAGAGTCAAGCTCATGAGCAAGTACCCACTTTATATCTGACAAAAATTGGACCTTAGAATTGCCTCAGATAGATGGCCATAATCAACTTTTCTAGTAGTTTTTCTCCTAGTTCACACTGCAAAAAAACCTACTACAGGGAGAATTTCGTCTTCAAGTTTGATACACTTTACCTAGGTTCACTCTCCAATCTCCACAAACACACTAGTGTTTTTACTCATTTATTTATCTAAGAAATAATGATTTAGAATCTACTATGTGCCAGGTTCTAAATGCTATGGCACTATGGTGAGCCAAGGAAAATAACTGGACTCCAAGTTTCTCAGAAGCTAAGACTATGCCCATCCTTTGACTGGGCAGATCTGAAACTGGGAAAAGAAGGTGGGCTGAGACATAGACTCTTTTTTAGTCTCACTAATTATTGAACAATTCTCCTCCTGCAGGGAGGAGTAAGTGAGAGGATGTGGAGAAAGAAGTCTGGCATTTTCTTCCATGACATTCCCACCTGGGGAACATAAGTTGTCTCCACAACAGGGGAAAATAATATAATAAGCTTTGTGAATTAGAAACATCATCTTATTCACAAAGTGAAAAGTAAAATGAAGAAGAAAATATTAGTGTCAATGACTTTTATAGAAAAATCTTTGAGCAAGTTGTTCTAATTATGGATGCACAATAACTATACCATGAAGTGACTCTGTCTAGAACTTAGCATCATTGATAAAGGTTAATGAAAATAACATTTGTCCTGAATTTCCTTTTCATGATCACCTCCCTGGAGGACTAGATATTTTGTCTAGAATTGCTTGAGAATATGAATATATTATAATGTTAACAGACCGCTGCTTTACATTGCAATCACTAAAAAATATGATAGGAATAATGAACAGAATTTACAGTGAGGTTATTAGCAATGCTGAATTTCTTTCCTACTTTATGATTTTCTATTGAAACTGTCAAGGACTTTGCAATTTTACTTTGTCACAATAAATGCTTCTTCTCTTCCTATGATATGGTTCTTGTACATGTACACATGAGAACATTTTGTAAAATCTCCCTAAATCACTGAATACAGCTTGCTCTCATATCTCCAAACATTATAAGAAAAAAAAAATTTATTATCCTAAGCACTATTTTCATTTTGCATACACTTTTTCATTACAACGTAGAAGTACCCTGTGCATATGTGAAGTGCTATTTTGCTTTATCTCTTTTTCAACCTGTTTTGCAATGTATATTCTCACACAAACTTCTAAAAAAAGAAAATGTGACCACAATTCCATTTTGTGGATGAGGAAACTGAGGCATTCAAAGGTTCAATATACTCCCTAATTCCACATGTGTAGTTACAGAAAAACAAGTCAGAAGCCCAGTTTTCTGTACTCTTTGCCCTGTGTACTCCCTTCTATAACATGCTGTCTTCACAACTGTGGTCATTAGTTGGTGGCTGGGATTGTGATGGTGTCATGTCAGTTGGGCCAGAGCAACACATTTAATGACACAGCTGGGAAAACTTAAAAGCCTGCCCTCGGCTGGGTCATAAGTGGAGGTTAATACAATGGTGCCATTACAGCCGTTTGCCCACCTACCAAAGCCACAGTATAGTTCAAGAGAATCAAAAATGTTCCCCTGGGGGTTGGCTCAGGTCTGATCAGGCAGCTAAGGTCAAGATGGAAGTGTGGAATAGACAGGGAACCATTGAGCCCAATACAAAGTTCAAAACTGCTCAGTGAATCCCACATGACCCAAAGCCTACCTTCACCTGCCAATTAAATGAAGGGTATTATCCTCAGTTAGAGTTTAAATTGAGGCAGCATACTGCTTCTTGGGCTAAAGACCTGGAGAGTGAATGCAACTTATTTCTTAATCAATTCTTTCCAAAGTAACATATTTGAAATACGGCTATATTACCTGTCCAAACTATTTTAAAAAATGATATCTTACTGTAACTAAATATAACATTCCCATGTCCCATCTCACACTTTGCACCTCCTACCATGAACTATACCTTTAATTTCATATGTACAGTTTTAAATTCAACATTTATTTTTAACACCTATATTTTAATGAAACATGAAATATAAAATGAAACTACAGTCTGCCTTATATGAGCATGAAGAAAAATCCTAATTACCTGTTTCAAAAGTGTGAAGCGCTTTCTAATTTTCCACCAGCCAGTTTCCTTAGACAGCACTCAGTATTATAACTATTTATGCCAATTGTGCTATTTCATGCATAAAATTACCGCATTATTGTTAGAATAGATGCCAGAGAGATATCTAAGCAGGGTGCAATCACTTCACTTTCTATCAAATTGGGCTCCTGAAAGGTATCATAAATTTTATTAGAAGGCAAGGGGCTAATGGCAGCCAATCAGCATTAATGCTGATAAAATTGCTGTATTTTACTTTATAAAAACTAGATGATATTTTTATCAGAAGGCCACCTTTTGTTTTATTAAGAATACATCATGAAAACTCTATTGTAATCACATAAGATACTTCAGAGAGCTGACTGCCTTGCCCTGAATTGGGGGTGATGTCTCCCTCGGGGTGCCCTGGCAGCAGTTGGTGAGGCAGACTTTACTCTCTGCTGTCTGATTAATGGTGGTATAACATGAAGCAATGCAAAATGCAGCCCCCACACCCTGGGTAAAGAAAGAAAGAAAGTGAAGTCGCTTAGTCGTGTCCGACTTTTTGTGACCCCATGGGCTGTAGCCCACCAGGCTCCTCCATCCATGGAATTTTCCAGGCAAGAGTACTGGAGTGGGTTGCCATTTCCTGGGTACCATAATTCAATTGCATGCAGCTTTATCCTCTCAGGGTCCACTCTTTGGGAAACAAATATTAATGTTCCATTGTTCCCAGGTCCTTTATTGTGCTATAAAAAAATGTTTTCGATTAACCTGCCAATTGAATCTGGAGAGCTGGATGGTTTTTAAGACTCCCTCGCTTCTTCCTGAGGCACCACAGCAAAGAGTGGCAGATTATGATGGTACTGGAAAAGGAAAGAGAAAGTTTGAGGTAGAGGTCTGGTCCCTTGGAACAGTGCTGATTTGTGCTTTACCAAAAGTAACATTAATTTCCATGAGCAGAAGGCTGAAATATGTGACCTTGAGCAAATCACTTAAGTACACCAAGGTCTTTGTGTCCTTATCTCTAAAATGATGGTATTAGATGTGACATTTTTTAAGGCTTCTTTCAGCTCTAAAAGTCCAATGTGTATACAAGACACATGATACATTTCTCCCTCCCCCCATCCCCACCTCACATACACACACTTCTGGAGAAAGAAGTTCCCTTCTTACCATTGCCTCTGTTAGTCACTTCTCACCTGAACTGGTGTCTGAGAGAATCACTATTGTTGTCCAAACAAAGAAAGCACAAGCTGGGTAATCTCATCTTATGCTGTTGTTCTATTCCAGGAAAGAGACCCTAGAATGGTGTATCTGTCTATCTTTAGCACTAGCAATAGTAAAAATAAATTCTCATTAAAATTATCTTTTCCAGAAACTCAACACATTTGAATCTCTAATTGGTTTGATCTGACAACTAGATCAAAAATAAGATGTAATTTAACACTTGATTACAATAAGACTTGTGTTGTACCATCATGGATCCAATCAGATATGAACTCTTCAAGGAAAAGGAACCCATTTTCTATTTTTTTGATATTTCTACTGCTCAATGTTAAGTGAAAATGTTTATCAATCATGTCCAACTCTTTGCAACCCTATGGACCATAGCTGCCAGGCTCTTCTGTCCAGGGAATTCTCCAGGCAAGAATACTGGAGTACTCTGTCATTCCCTTCTCCAGGGGATCATCCTGACCCAGATATTGAACCTAGTTCTGCTGCATCTCAGGCAGATTCTTTGCTGTCTGAGCCACAAAGGAAGCCATGCTCAACACAGACGAGTTACTCAAATGTTCCTTTGGGACTCACTGGTTAACGGTAAGTAGTTGCTAGAACATGGGAAACCATTGGTTGACTTACATGATACAAAACACCAAGTAGGCTGTGTTCGTTAGAGGAAGTGCCTTCTTCAAAAGGAAGGAACACATGGTAGATACTAAGCAGCCCTGTTGTGTTTAGAATTATCCCTCTAATTCCTATTCATATTTGACTATTACCATAAATCCATTAAAAATAAGTTATATGTTTAGTTACCTCCCTTTAGATTGATGATATTTTCCTAAAGAATTCTCAATGGCTTTCTTGCTCCATGGTTTTCTACCTTACCTGCTGGAGCTAGTATACATAATCCTAGTATGAGTTCTTCTAGAAGATCAGGGGTAAAAATATAAAATCTTCATATAAATCAATATACAAATTGTATACAAAATATCAATATTCTGTGACTGATAACTATAAACCCAGTTTGGACTTCTGGAAGTTCTTGGTTCACATAATGCTGAAGCCTAGCATGCAATATTATGCTAACCAAGAACTCCAGACATGCAAACTGGGTTTAGAAAAGCCAAAGGAACCAGAGATCAAATTGTCAACATTTGCTGGATATACAGAAAGCAAAGGAATTCCAGAAAAATATCTACATTTCTTTTATCAACTATGCTGAAGCCTTTGATAATGTGGATCACAACAAACTGTGGACAGCTCTTCAAGATATGGAAATACCAGACCATCTTACCTGTCTCCTGAGAAACCTCTACACAGGTCAAGAAGCAATAGTTAGAACCCTGTATGGAACAACTGATTGGTTCAGTATTCAAAAAGGAGTAAGACAGGGCTGTCTGTTGTCAAACTGCTTATTTAACTTATACACTGAGCATATTATAAAAAATGCCAGCCTGGATGAGTTACAAGCTGGAATCAAGATAGGCAGGAAAAATATCGAAACCTCGGATATGTGTATTATACCACTCTAATGGCAGAGAGCAAAGAGAAACTAAAAAGCATTTTGATGAGGGTGAAGGAAGAGAGTGAAAAAGCCAGCTTAAAACTAAACATTGAAAACTAATATCATGGCATCCAGCTTCATTACTTCATGGCAAATACAAGGGAAAAACGAGGAAGCAGTGACAGATTTCCTGCTCTTGGGCTCTAAAATCACTGCAGGTGGTGACTGTAACCGTGAAATCAGAAGATGATTTCTTCTTGGCAGGAAAGTAATGACAAATCTAAGCAGTGTATTGAAAAGCAGAGACATCACTCTACCGACAAAGGTCCATATAGTCATGTCTATGGCCTTCCCAGTGGTCATGTAAGGTAGTGAGGGCTGGACCATAATAAAGAAGGCAGAATGCCAAAGCACTGATGCCTTTGAACTGTGGTGCTGGAGAAGATTTCTGAGAGTCCCTTGGACAGCAAGGAGATCAAACCATTCAATTTTATAGGAAATCAACCCTGAATACTCATTGGAAGGACTGATGCTGAAGCTGAAGTTCCAGTATTTTGATCATCTGATGCAAACAGCCGACTCATTGGAAAAGTCCCTGATTCTGGGCAAGATCAAGGGCAGAAGGAGAAGAGGGCATCAGAGCTTGAGATGGCTGAATGGCATCACCGATGCAATGGACGTAAACTTGGGCATACTCTGGGAGATGGTGAGGGACAGGGATACCTGGTTTGCTGTTGTCCAGGGGGTCACAAAGAGTCAGACACGACTGGGTGACTCAACAACAGCAATGATTATAATGATGCACTAAGCAGACAGGGCTGACATATACGTTTGTGCAGATTGTGTGGTCTGCTAGGGTATATCCAATAAAGTGAGTGGTGACTTACCAAGCTGTGCATCTGATGTAAAGAAGCAGACAGTAAACAGGAGGCCCACCTTTTTAATTTCAGTAAAGTATGACCCATTTTTCGCACTATGCATTCATAGAAGGAAGGGATGTTTTTCCCTATTCACAAAAAATCTGTGAAACTACAGGTTACTAGTAAAGCAAATGATTTTTAAAATTCACCAAGAGTCTTCTACATGCTGAATCTCAAATGATCTCCAGCTCAGTCAGTTCTTACAAGCAACAGCAGCTACAACCTGAGAAATTTTATATCTCTTGAAAGCAAATTTTCCAGATCCTAGAACTTACTGCCACCAATGAAACAAATCTGGGTCCAAACAAATCTGTCCTCCAGTAAGACAATTTTAACTTGGATTAGCCTGAGTTGAGGATGAGGATTGAAACTGACCCATATAGAGATGCTCTGAAACAAATGAAAGAATAAGTTAAGAAAACTAGAGGAAGCCAGGAATGCACCCACCAGCCTGCATATGTTATGGAGAGACACAACATTCTCATTATGTACATGTGGTTGCCCCATTCTAGGAAGATATCTTAATGGCCTAAGGATATTTTTCTACTGGAGTTTCCTTAATTATTTCCACATTTATGGCCACATTTACTTCCAAACTCTGAGTAGTTTAAGAATAGTGTATGAATGATTCTGGGGCTTCCTAGGTAGCTCAGTGGTAAAGAATCTGCCAGCCAGTGTAGGAGACATAAGAGATGTGAGTTCAATCCCTAGGTTGGGAAGATCTCCTGGAGGAGGGCATGGTGACCCACTCCACTATTCTTGCCTGGAGTATCCCATGGACAGAGGTGGGCTATAGTCCACAGGATCTCAAGGAGTCAGGGGCAACTGGAACGACTTAGCATGCACTCACATGAATGATTCTGAAATGTATTAACTACTGCTGATCATTTGCATTGTTCACTCAGAATATAAACATAATACAAGGTAATGAATGACTATGAGTATGACAGAAGAATTGCTTCTTCTAGAAAGCCCTACAATGAGTCAGTTAATACTCCATGTGATACATGATTTTAGAGAAACTAGTTATTATTTAGGGGGAGTTCAAAAGGCTCAGGACATGTTCCAAAGCTGAACATTTTGACTGGCATCATTTTTATGTATTTCATGTAAATAGCCAAATAATGGAACTAAAACATGGAAATTACCTAATTAATCTCGCAAGTGATATCTATGCCTGTTATCTTGTCTCATATCTGAATAACATTTATGTCTAAGCCCTGTCACCATTCTTCATACCACTCTTGAACTTCATATAATCTCTGAAATTGATCATCCTTCATCTCAATCCTAGACCACCATAAACTCATCTTCCCAGTAATTTAACATTTGCTTTTAAGCTGCATCAAAAGATACTTGAAATCAAAACAGATACTTCAAAATACCTTGTAATCAACATGACCTAGACCATCAAGTATTTAAAATATAGTTTGGAAATTGAAAATAAGCCCACTCAAAATATAAATAACAATGGAAATTTAACACATGTTAAAGGTTGTCAAAGTTAATATATAACTAATTTCAAATAAATGGATCTGAAAACAACTGACCTAGGAGGTCAAAGAGGAAAGTCTTATTGTAATCAGTGATATAAGACAAATTTTTGTTAATGTCAATAAAGGGCCTACTTTCTCCAGTGATAAGTAGGAAACTTCTAGAACTCATCACACTCACACAAAAGATCCAAACATGGGTCTTTTGATGACATGAAAAACTGGCCAAGTTATGTCATAGATCATAACACTCTCTTATATCCATCCTATAGAGAACTTACATACAGGTCACAAGATACCCTGGTCCAAACTGTGGTTGGTGTTTGGGACCAGATGAAAGACATGGTAATTTAAACTTGCAGAAATGTAAAGGAGCAAAATATGGCTTTATTTCAATATTTGGTGACAGTTATTGTTGCTACTATTTAAAATTATTTTGACTTAAAGGATGGATGGTAAATATTTGATTTCACCTGGAGGGGTAACATTGAGTTTAATCCTTGAGTCAGGAAGATACCCTGAAGAAGGGTACATCAACCCACTCCAGTATTCTTGCCTGGAGAGGACAAGAGGAACCTGGTGGGTTATGATGCACAGGGTTGCAAAGGATCAAACACAAATGAAGCAATTTAGCACACATACACAGAGGGTAAGGTTAATGGAAGAAAAGATCAGTTCAGTTCAGTTCAGTTCAGTCGCTCAGTCATGCCCTACTCTTTGCGACCCCATGAATCGCAGCACGCCAGGCCTCCCTATCCATCACCAACTCCCGGAGTTCACTCAGACTCACGTCCATCGAGTCCGTGATGCCATCCTGCCATTTCATCCTGGGTCGTCCCCTTCTCCTCCCGCCCCCAATCTCTCCCAGTATCAGAGTCTTTTCCAATGAGTCAACTCTTCGCATGAGGTGGCCAAGGTACTGGACCTTGAGCTTTAGCATCATTCCTTCCAAAGTAATCCCAGGGTTGATCTCCTTCAGAATGGACTGGTTGGATCTCCTTGCAGTCCAAGGGATTCTCAAGAGTCTTCTCCAACATCACATTTCAAACGCATCAATTCTTCAGCACTCAGCCTTCTTCACAGTCCAACTCTCACATCCATACATGACCACAGGAAAAAACATAGCCTTGACTAGGCGGACCTTAGTTGGCAAAGTAATGTCTCTGCTTTTGAATATGCTATCTAGGTTGCTCATAACTGTTCTTCCAAGGAGTAAGCGTTTTTTAATTGCATGGCTGCAGTCACCATCTGCAGTGATTTTGGAGCCCCAAAAAATAAAGTCTGACACTGTTTCCACTGTTTCCCCATCTATATCCCTTGAAGTGATGGGACTGGATGTCATGATCTTCGTTTTCTGAATGTTGAGCTTTAAGCCAACTTTTTCACTCTCCTCTTTCACTTTCATCAAGAGGCTTTTTAGCTCCTCTTCACTTTCTGCCATAAGGGTGGTGCCATCTGCGTATGTGAGGTTATTGATATTTCTCCCGGCAATCTTGATTCCAGCTTGTGTTTCTTCCAGCCCAGCATTTCTCATGATGTACTCTGCATAGAAGTTAAATAAGCAGGGTGACAATATACAGCCTTGACGTACTCTTTTTCCTATTTGGAACCAGTCTGATGTTCCATGTCGAGTTCTAACTGTTGCTCCCTGACCTGCATACAGATTTCTCAAGAGGCAGGTTAGGTGGTCTGGTAGTCCCATCTCTTTCAGAATTTTCCACAGTTTATTGTGATCCACAGTCAAAGGCTTTGGCATTGTCAATAAAGCAGAAATAGATGTTTTTCTGGAACTCTCTTGCTTTTTCCATGATCCAGTGGATGTGGGCAATTTGATCTCTGGTTCCTCTGCCTTTTCTAAAACCAGCTTGAACATCAGGAAGTAAAGATGGAAGTGGGTAATAGATGGGTAAAATGCCAAAAGCCCAAAAGCTTTACTTACTTCTATGAACAAAGGGAATTCAATAAAAAGTTTTAGAAAATGAATCATGTGATGACAGTGGGTTTTCAGAAGGAAAACTAGAGACTTAGACAAATTACATGTATGTGGAAGATGACACTAGGAATATTTATGTAGCTTGCATCCAGTATTTCTATAAAAACTTTTGTGATCCCCTGTAACATTGATGGTAACAATAATATAATATTTGAATTTTCAATAGGCTAAATCTTTCTTGATTCTTTCTCCATGCTGTTTATATGAGACCTTAGTAATATTTCCATGCCCTATATATCTTAAAATCATGATTGGTTTATAACCTTGCAATTGATTTGCACCCGTTTATTTTCTTTTATATGAAATCAGACATTTTGAGTTGTGTGTCTGAGACTGGATCTAAAGAGTGAAAAGAAGAGGAGGTTAGGCCACAAGAGCCTTTTTTGCAGAGAGGATATAATGCAAGAGATCAGTAAAGTAATAGAAGGGTCTGATGTCTCATCCCAGGTATATGAACTTCAGTTAAAAATATAACACCAGGAATTTTTTAATAAAGAAATAGAAGTATGTGACTACTGTCCTTGAAGATTCTAGTGCTAGATGAGATGATCCTTTACAATTCAGACTTTTGGAAGAAAGGATGGAGAAAAGAAAAAAAAAAAAGAACTAATAAATCTCTAAAATTTGTCAAGTGACAGATATTTGCCTGGTTGGTTAACTGACTATGCAAAGATTTTAGTAGATTTTTCTGTGATTCACAATTTTTTTTATTCATAAGAATTTTATAATATTTAAATGACACAAGAGAAGGTAATCCTACATTTGCTTAGTAGAGCATTTCAGGATGTGCAGTCACAATGTACCATATAGCCCTGTTGCCAGTACACTGCAAATACAAAGTTGTATGCTACTGCATTGTATAATCAACTCCAAATCAGGGGGGCCGGGGTGGGGGGCGGAATCACAGTTATTTTCATAGTTTCACAATGATTCATTACTTAAAAATTGTATATATACTTAGATCTGTGTTCAGCTAACATATCTAAGGTTCATCTAGGGCAGATCAACATGGCAGAGTAGAAAGATCCTGAGTTTACCTCCTCCTAGAGACATATAAAAACTACAACTGCATGTAAAGTAGGTATCTCTGAAAACAACCTAAGACTAGTTAAAAAGATTTTGTATAGCTCTGGATACAAGGAGACCCTGATTCAATTGCTGGGTCAGGAAGATCTGCTGGAGAAGGGGTAGGCTACCTACTCCGATAATCTTGGGCTTCCCTTGTGGCACAGCTAGTAAAGAATCTGCCTGCAATGAGGGAGACCTGGGTTTGATCCCTGGGTTGGGAAGATCCCCTAGAGAAGGGAAAAGCTACCCACTCCGGTATTCTGGCCTGGAGAATTCCATGGACTGTATAGTCCACGGGGTCACAAAGAGTCGAACACAACTGAGCGACTTTCATTTTCACTTTCAAGGATATAAAGAAAAAGTCACATTGCTATGGATAGGAGGGGCAGAGATGTAGTCTTACCACAACCTACAGCCCAGGTGAAGCAGCCCATAAATGGACAAATATCACAAAAGTGCAGGTTCCTCCTGAGGAGAAAGTAGATATTATCTCCAAACCGGAATCCCCAGCCTGGGGAACCTGTCCTGTGAAGATGAGTCCCGACAATGTTTGACTTTCAAAGTTAGTGAAGCTTGGAATTCCCTGATGATCCAGTGGTTAGGACTTGGTGCTTTCACTGTTGGGGGTCAGGTTCAATCCTTGGTCAGGGAACTAAGATCCCTGAAGCTGCATGGTCTAGGTAAAAAAAAAAATATATATATATAGCCAAGCTTACATCTGGGAAAGTTAGATAACTGTGGGAAACCAAGACTTTGGTCTTAAGCAAACTGACAGATTAGATCACTGGGAATCGTCGCACAGAAGCAGCAGCTTGAAAACTGCCTGGATCACATAATATGGAGATTTATTGACTAGTTTTAGGGCATAGGCCAGAAGGGAAGGAACTGGTGGAAATTTCCTAAAACTATTTATTTATTTATTGGTTGTGCTGGATCTTCTTTGCTGCATGTGGACTTTCTCTAGCTGCGGTGAGTGGGGGCTACTCTTGGCTGCAGTGTGAGAGTTTCTCTTTGTGTTGGTTTTCTTATTGTGGAACATGGACTCTAGAGCACTCAGACTCAGGAATTGTGATGCAAGTTTAGTTGCTGTGGCACATGGAATCTCTTTGGACCAAGGATTCAACCTGTGCTCCCTGCATTGACAGGCATATTCTTAACCACTGGACACAGGGAAGTTTAGGCGAAACTTTCTTTGAGGACAGAAGTACTGGCTTTTTTTTTTTTTTTTTTTTTCCTTTTTACTCTCCTTCCATCTATATAGACTGACTCTGTCAGGAATTCTTTCTGTCGGTCTCCATCAACCCAGCTAATATCATGCACTCTACTCTAGTCTTCCTCTAAGGAGCAGCACCACTCAGACTACCTACTCTAGCCAGCCCTTCAGAGCAGTTCCTGCTCCAGGGAGCAATCCCAGTACACAACAGGCCTGCAACAATCACAACCCAGTCTTACAGTCAGTTGTGCCAGGTTCTAGCCTCAAACATCAGCACTCTTGCACCAGTCAAGATCAGACCTTCAGCTAGCTGGGCTAGGGGCTAGCTTTACCCACCAATGTATCCCAAGCAACTGTGCCAGAGGATAAACCTCTCCTACCAGTGTACCTGCAACAATTGCAGCCCTACCACTAAAGAGGTTACACATGGCCTACACAAGGGATACCAAGAAGTACCTGGCTTTGGCGACCAAGGGGAAATTTGCCACTGAGCCCCATAAGATACCTTCTCAGTTCAGTTCAGTTCAGTTGCTCAGTCGTGTCCTACTCTTTGCGACCCCAGGAATCGCAGCGTGCCAGGCCTCCCTGTCCATCACCAACTCCCAGAGTTGACACAAACTCATGTCCATCAGGTCAGTGATGCCATCCAGCCATCTCATCCTCGGTCGTCTCCTTCTCTTCCTGCCTTCAATCCCTCCCAGCATCAGAGTCTTTTCCAATGAGTCAACTCTTCGCATGAGGTGGCCAAAGTACTGGAGTTTCAGCTTTAGCATCATTCCTTCCAAAGGAATCCCAGGGCTGATCTCCTTCAGAATGGACTGGTTGGATATCCTTGCAGTCCAAGACACCCTCAAGAGTCTTCTCCAACCCCACAGTTAAAAGGCATCAATTCTTCAGCGCTCAGCCTTCTTCACAGTCCAACTCTCACATCCATACATGACCGCAGGAAAAAACATAGCTTTGACTAGACGGACCTTAGTCACCAAAGAAATGTTTCTGCTTTTGAATATGCTATCTAGGTTGCTCATAACTTTTCTTCCAAGGAGTAAGCGTTTTTTAATTGCATGGCTGCAGTCACCATCTGCAGTGATTTTGGAGCCCCCCAAATTAAAGTCTGACAACGTTTTCACTGTTTCCCCATCTATTTCCCTTGAAGTGATGGGACCAGATGTCATGATCTTCACTTTCTGAATGTTGAGTTTTATGCCAACTTTTTCACTCTCCTCTTTCACTTTCATCAAGAGGCTTTTTAGCTGCTCTTCACTTTCTGCCATAAGACTGGTGTCATCTGCATATCTGAGGTTACTGATATTTCTCCCGGGAATCTTGATTCCAGCTTGTGTTTCCTCCAGTCCAGCGTTTTTCATGATATACTCTGCATAGAAGTTAAATAAACAGTGTGACAATATATAGCCTTGACGTACTCCTTTTCCTATTTGGAACCAGTCTGTTGTTCCATGTCCAGCTTTAACTGTTTATTTCTGACCTGCAAACAGATTTCTCAAGAGGCAAGTTAGGTGGTCTGGTATTCCCATCTCTTTCAGAATTCTCAACAGTTTATTGTGATCCACAGTCAAAGGCTTTGGCATTGTCAATAAAGCAGAAATAGATGTTTTTCTGGAACTATCTTGCTTTTTCCATGATCCAGTGAATGTTGGCAATTTGATCTCTGGTTCGTCTGCCTTTTCGAAAACCAGCTTGAACATCTGGAAGTTCACAGTTCACGTACTGCTGAAGCTTGGCTTGGAGAATTTTGAGCATTACTTTACTAGCATGTGAGATGAGTGCAATTGTGTAGTTAGAGCATTTTTTGGCATTGCCTTTCTTTGGGATTGGAGTGAAAACTGACCTTTTCCAGTCCTGTGGCCACTGCTGAGTTTTCCAAATTTGCTGGCTTATGGAGTGCAGCACTTTCACAGCATCATCTTTCAGGATTTGAAGTAGCTCAACTGCAATTCCATCTCCTCCACTAGCTTTGTTTGTAGTGATGCTTTCTAAGGCCCACTTGCCTTCACATTCCAGGATGTCTGGTTCTAGATGAGTGATCACACCATTGTGATTATCTGGGTCGTGAAGATCTTTTTGGTACAGTTCTTCTGTGTTCTTGCCACCTCTTCTTAATACTTCTGCTTCTTTTAGGTCCATACCATTTCTGTCCTTTATTGAGCCCATCTTTGCATGAAATGTTCCCTTGGTATCTTTAATTTTCTTGAAGAGACTCTAGTCTTTCCCATTCTGTTCTTTTCTTCTATTTCTTTGCATTGATCGCTGAAGAAGTCTTTCTTATCTCTTCTTTCTATTCTTTGGAACTCTGCATTCAGATGCTTATATCTTTCCTTTTCTCCTTTCCTTTATGCTTCTCTTCTTTTTACAGCCATTTGTAAGGCCTCCCCAGACACCATTTCACTTTTTTGCATTTCTTTTCCATGGGGACGGTCTTGATCCCTGCCTCCTGTACAATGTCATGAACCTCAATCCATAGTTCATCAGGCACTCTATCTATCAGATCTAGGCCCTTAAATCTGTTTCTCACTTCCACTGTATAATCATAAGGGATTTGATTTAGGTCATACCTGAATGGTCTAGCAGTTTTCCCTACTTTCTTCAATTTATGTCTGAATTTGGTAATAAGGAGTTCATGATCTGAGCCACAGTCAGCTCCTGGTCTTGTTTTTGCTGACTGTATAGAGCTTGTCCATCTTTTGCTGCAAAGAATATAATCAATCTGATTTTGGTGTTGACCATCTGGTGATGTCCATGTGTAGAGTCTTCTCTTGTGTTGTTGGAAGAGGGTGTTTGCTATGACCAGGGCATTTTCTTGGCAAAACTCTATTAGCCTTTGCCCTGCTTCATTCTGCATTCCAAGGTCAAGTTTGCCTGTTACTCCAGGTGTTTCTTGACTTCCTGCTTTTGCATTCCAGTGCCCTATAATGAAAAGGACGTCTTTTTTGTGTGTTAGTTCCAAATGGTCTCATAGGTCTTCATAGAACCGTCCAACTTCAGCTTCTTCAGCGTTACTGGTTGGAGTTTAGACTTGGATTACCGTGATATTGAATGGTTTACCTTGGAAATGAACAGAGATCATTCTGTCGCTTTTGAGATTGCATCCAAGTACTGCATTTCAGACTCTTTCGTTGACTATGATGGCTACTCCATTTCTTCTGAGGGATTCCTGCCCTCAGTGGTAGATATAATGGTCATCTGAGTTAAATTCACCCATGCCAGTCCATTTTAGTTCTTTGATTCCTAGAATGTCGACATTCACTCTTGCCATCTCTTGTTTGACCACTTCCAATATGCCTTGATTCATGGACCTGACATCCCAGGTTCCTATGCAATATTTCTCTTTACAGCATCGGACCTTGCTTCTATCACCAGTCAAATCCAAAGCTGGGTATTGTTTTTGCTTTGGCTCCATCCTTTCATTCTTTCTGGAGTTATTTCTCCACTGATCTTCAGTAGCATGTTGGACACCTACTGACCTGGGGAGTTCCTTTTTCAGTATCCTATCATTTTGCCTTTTCATGCTGTTCATGGGGTTCTCAAGGCAAGAATACTGAAGTTGTTTGCCATTCCCTTCTCCAGTGGACTACATTCTGTCAAACCTCTCCACCATGACCCGCCCGTCTTTGGTTGCCCTGGGCATGGCTTAGTTTCATTAAGTTAGACAAGGCTGTGGTCCTAGTGTGTTTGTTGACTAGTTTTCTGTGAGTATGGTTTCAGTGTGTCTGCCCTCTGATGCTCTCTTGCAATACCTACCATCTTACTTGGGTTTCTGTTACCTTGGGCGTGGGGTATCTCTTCACGGCTATTCCAGCAAAGCGCAGCCACTGCTCCTTACCTTGGACGAAGGGTATCTCTTCACCGCCACCCTCCTGACCTTCAACGTGGGATACATTCTACATCAGGCCAAGTTTTAAAGACCACAGGTATACCATATATACTTAATATGTAAAAAAAAAAAAAGCAAAAAAAAAAATAGGGAAAATGAGAAGACAAAAGAATACTTTCCAAACAAAACACAAAATCTCAGAAAAAGAACTGAATGAAATAGAGTTAAGAAACTTATCAGATAAAGAGTAAGACATGGTCATAAATATGCTCATTGAACTCAGGAGAAGAATGGGTGAACTCAGTGAGAAAATCACTGAAGATATAGAAAATGTATTTTAAAAAATTAGAATTGAAGAATATAATAACTGAAACTGTATATATATATACACACAATAACTGAAACTATACATATATACATAATATATAATCAGCAACAAATTAGAAGATGCAAATAAGAGAAAAGAAATCTGGAAGACAGTTAAGGAAAATCACCAAATATAAATAACAGAAAGTAAAAGAAATTTTAAAAATGAGGAGAGTTTAAGGGACTTCTGAGACAATATTCAATGCACCAATATGAGCATTATATGAAGTCTCGTAAGACAGAAAGAAAAAGGGACAAAAATTTTGTTTGAAGAAATGATAACTTAAAACTTTCCTAACCTGAATAAGAAATAGACATCTGAGTCCAGGAAGCATGTAGACTCTCAAACAGGATAAATCCAAGAGACCCACACCAACACATTATAATTAAAATGTCAAAAGTTAGAGACAGAGTCTTAAAAGCAGCAAGATAAAACAAAAACTAGTTGCATACAAGGGAACATAAGACTATCAGAGGATTTTTGCAGAATCTTTACAGCCCAGAAAGGATTAGCATGTCATATTCAAAGTACTAAAAGGAAAAATGATAGCCAATAATACTCAGTAAGTTTATCATTTGATATAGGTGGAGAAATAAAAAGCTCTCCAGATAAGCATATGCTAAAGGGGTTCATCATTAAATTAGCCTTACAAGAAATGTTAGGGGGACCTCTTCAAACAGAAAAGAAAAGGTCATTATAAGAAACAACAAAATTATAAAAGAAACAAAAAATCTCAATAGTAAAGGAAACCTACAATAAAAGTAGTAAATCAACCACCTATAAAATTAGTATGAAGGTTAAAAGTCAAATAGTACTAAAATTATCTGTATCTAAAATAGCTAGTTAAGTAAAATACAGGATAAAATGAATGCTGTCAAAAATATAAAGCTTGGTGGTATAAAAATGTAATGCTTTTTAAATGCACTTGAATTTAACCAACCATCAGCTTAAGGTGAATGTTAAACCCATAGGTTGTTTTTCATGAACTCCATGGATACTACAAACCAAAAACTTAGATACAAAAATAAATTAATTATTTAAGATACAGATATAAAACATAACACTAAAGAAAGTCATTAAATCACAAAGGAAGAGAACAAGAGAAAAACGGAGCAATGAGGAACTATAAAGACAACCAGAAAACAATTAACTAAATGGCATAATTGTATACTTATTAATAATTAGTTTAAATATAAGTGAATTTAAAAGATAAAGCATGGCTCACAGCAAGAAGTGGCAAGTAGCCTGATTCATGAAAAGTGAAGCTGCTCAGTCATGTGTGACTCTTTGCCATCCCATGAACTATAGCTTACCAAGCAAGAGTACTGGAGTGGGCTGTCATTTCCTTCTCCAGTGTATCTTCCTGGACCAGGGATCCAACCTGGATCTCCTGTAATGCCGGTGGATGCTTTACCCTCTCAGCCATCAGGGAAGCCCAAAGCATGGTTGAATGGATGCAAAAATAGGACTCATATATATGCTTCCTATGAGAGACTACATCCGGTTTAAATATACACACAGCCTAAATGTGAAGTGATAGAAAAATACATTCCATGCAAATATAAACAAAAAGAAAACTGGAGTAGAATAACTTAAACATCAGTGAAAGTAAGGGCTGGTTATTTGAAAAGAAAAAATAAATAAACCTGTAGCCAGACTCATCAAAGAAGAAGAAGACAGGGCTCAAATCAATAAAATCAGAAAGAGCAGACATTACAATTGATATCACAAAAATACCAAGAAATATGAGATTACTATGAACACGTGTATGCCTATAAAATGGACAAGCTAGAATAAATAGACAAATTCCTAAATATGTATAATCTCCTAAGCCTGAATTAGGGACAAACAGATAATATGAATATACTATTTTCCAGTAATGAAACTGAATCAGTATTCAAATAAAACCTAACAAGGAAAAGTCCAGGACCAGATGTGAAAACACTACAAAAAATAAACAAACAAACTTACTGGTCAATATTTCTGAAGCAAAAATTCTCAGTGAAATATTAGCAAACTGAATTCAACAATACATTAAAAGGATCACATATCATGATCAAGAGGAATTTATTCCAGGGATGCAAGAATGGTTCAATATCTATAAATCAATCAAAATGTTACACCAAATTAACAAAATGAAGGTTTGATAGAAGCACAAAAGCATTTGAAAAAAATTCAACATCTATTTATGATAAAAACAATTCTTGAAAAAGTGAGAATAGCAAGAATAAACATCAGCATAATGAAGCCATATAGGAGAAGCCCACAGCTAAAATCATGCTCAGTGATGAAAAGCTGTAATCTTTTACTCTGAGATCAGAAACATGGCATGTGTCCACTCTCACCACTTTTATGCAACCCACTTTTGGAAGTCCTAGTCACAGCACCTATACAAGAGAGATAAAAAGCCATATTTAATAAATGAAATAGGTATATGGGAAATAAAAAAGTAGAACTGTCACTATTTGCAGATGCCATGGTACAATATAACAGAAAACCCTAAAGTATCTACCAAAACTAGTAGGGCTAACCCACAAATTCAGTAAAGTTGCAAGGTATAAAAGTAATATATAGAAGCCTGTTGTATTTCTATGCATTGATAATGAACTATCAGAAAAAAAAATCAAGATGGTAATCCCATTTAAAATTGTATCAAAAAGAGTAAAATATCTAGGAGTAAACATACTTAAGCAAGTGAAAGCTTGTACTCTGAAAATTATAAGACATGGTGAAAACTATTAAAGATAACACAAATAAATGGAAGGATATACCATGCTAATGAACTGGAAGAATTAATATTGTTAAAATGTCCACACTACCTGAAGCAATGTACAGATTCAATGCAATCCCTTTCAACATATCTATGGCATTTTCCTCAGAACCGGAAAAATAAACCTAAAAGTTGTATGAATCAATGAAAAATCTCAAACAACCAAAGTAAACAATCCTAAGAAAGAACTAAGCTGGAGGTATTACACACTCTGATTTCAAATGATACTATAAAGCTACAGTAAATAAAACTGTATGGTACTCTCACAAAAACAGACATTTCTATGAATGAACAAAATAGAGAGTAAAGAAATATATTCATGCTTATAGGGTCAATTAATTCATGCCAAAGGAACAAAAAATAGACACTGAGGAAAAGATAGTTTCTTAAATATATAATTTTGGGAAAACTGAATGGCTTTATGCAGAATAATTAAACTAGACCACTTTCTTATACCATATACACAAATAAACTCAAAATGAAATAAAGAATCAAATGTAAGACCTGAAATAATAAAACTCTTAGAAGAAAACATAAATAGTATACTCTTTCACAGTAGTCAGATAAATGCTTTTTAGATCTCTCTCCACAGGCAAGGGTAATAAAAGCCATAAATTAACACATGGGACCACATTAAGCAATAACAAAAACATATTTTTTACTGCAAAGGGAACCATCAGCCAAACAAAAAAGCAACCTACCAAATAGGGGAAGATATTTTCAAAGTATATATCTGCTAAGGGGTTTTTATACAAAATGTATAAAGGATTCACACATATCAATATTTTTTTTAATCTGATTAAAATAAGAAAAAAATGATATGAAAAAACATTTTCCAAGGAAGGCATACATATATCTAACAGATAAAAATGCTGAGCATAACTAATAATCAAAGAAGAACAAATCAAGATTACAATGAGTTACTTCATACCTGTCAGAATGCTTGTTACCAAAAAGAAAAGAAACAACAAGTGTTGACAAGGATTTACAGAAAAGTAAATCTTTATGCACTGTTGCAAAGGACATAAATATGTATAGCCACTATGGAAAACAGGATGAGGATTCTTCAAAAATATAATTATCATTTAATTCCACTTCTGGGTATTTATCAAAAAACAAAACAAAACCTACTAATTCAAAAAGATACATGTATCCCTATGTTTATTTAAGTATTATTAACAATAGCTTGTATATGGAAGCTCCGCCCTGTCCATCAATAGGTAAATGAATAAGGAAGATATGGAATAAACATACAAAGGAATATTACTCAATCATAGAAAAGAATAAAATCTTGCCCTTGGCAACAGCATGTATGGATTTAGAAAGAAACTCCAATACTTTGGCCACCTCATGAGAAGAGTTGACTCATTGAAAAAGACCCTGATGCTGGGAGGGATTGGGGGCAGGAGGAGAAGGGGACAACAGAGGATGAGATGGCTGGATGGCATCATCGACTCGATGGACATGAGTTTGAATAAACTCTGGGAGTTGGTGATGGACAGGGAGGCCTGGTGTGCTGCCATTCATGGGGTAACAGAGTTGGACATGACTGAGGGACTGAACTGAACTAATGCTAAGTTAAATAAGTCAGACAGAGAAAGATGAATACTTTATGATTTAATTTATATGTGGAATCTAAAAAGTAAAACCAATGAACAAACAAGTCAAAAGAGAAACAAATTCATGGATACAGAGAAAAAAGCTGTTGGTCAC
This sequence comes from Capra hircus, assembly GCF_001704415.2. Classification (NCBI taxonomy): domain Eukaryota; kingdom Metazoa; phylum Chordata; class Mammalia; order Artiodactyla; family Bovidae; genus Capra; species Capra hircus. The sequence continues at coordinate 14,798,871 of NC_030831.1, read as the reverse complement.
CAGAGGGGTGAGAAATTAGAGGTTTGAGGAAGTAAATGAAGAGGATTAAGAGGTACAAAATTTCAGTTACAAAATAAATGTCACAAAGATGTAAGGTATAGCATAGGGAATATAATCAATAATATTACAATAACTTTGCATGATGACAGATTGTTACTAGATTTATTGTGACCAATGTGCAATGTATATAAATTCAAATTTGCTATACCCCTGAAGCTAATGCAATACTGTATTGCATGTGTGCTCAGTCACTTCAGTTGTGCCTCTTTGTGACCCTATGGTCTGTAGCCAACAGGCTCCTCTGTCCATAGTATTCTCCAGAATACTGGAATGGGTTGCCATGTCTTCCTCCAGGGAATCTTCCTGATCCAGGGATTGGACTCACATCTCTAAAGTCTCCTGCATTGGCAGACAGGTTCTTTACCACTAGTAACAGCTGGGAAGCTCCAGAATATTGTGTTAACTATATTTAATATATTTTTTAATAAAGTACTTCAATCATGAATTGCTGCAACCACTTAGTCCCCTTTTCATTTTTCTTTTTCTTCCCCTGAAACCATACCTCTATTTCCTTTTCCTTTTTCTTTGCATCTGTCTTTGCAACTGTTATTTTTGTCTGCTTCTCCCTTCTCTGTGTCTCTTCACCTATTTGTGTCTCTCCGATCACTTTTACCCCAATAAACATTTCTCCTTTAGCCCTAATAAGTCTTCATGCTTTTCTTACCCTGAAAAAAGAAAAGTGAATGCTTTTGCATATCCACTTTGCTTGGATTTAACCAATACAATATTGTAAAGTAATTAACCTCCAATTAAAATAAATAAATTTATATTAAAAAATATTGCATTTGCTTCAAAAATATTTTCAAAACTGTTCGACTAAAAAGCAAGCTATTCATGCCAAACTCAAGAGGAAAGTTGAAATAAAATGGCATAAATTAAAGAAGATATGAGAAAAAAATACATTTTTTAGTGGAGTTACTTCAAAGAACCATTATCACTATTGAGAAGGGACAAAGGAACTGGTTTTAAGAAGCTGGTACAATTTTCATGAATGCCTGATAGTGAAAGCTTCCCCAAAAGGCAGTTGTCTCACAGCTTGAAGTGCCCACTGTAGGTCTGGAGCCCAACTGGACCCCTTCCTCTGCTCTTTCGACATCTGTCCTCACTAAGGTTTTTCTTTATTTTTCTCTCTAAGACTCTGTTTTCTCATCAACTATTGCTATCGACCCTAATTTTGCTAGGCATATTTATGTAATACCTTTTTTGAAAAATTTACAAATAAAGAATTTTTTCCCTATTAGTTTGCTTATTTGAATATGTGTTTATTCCAGGGGTTGTAAAATTGCAACTTTAGGGCCAAATTCTCCCATTTGTATAATTAATATTTGTTGGAATAAATCCATGTGCATTTGTTTACTTAGTATGATGCTGGGAAAGATTAAAGGCAAGAGGAGAAGGGGATAACAGAGGATGAGATGGTTGGATGGCATCACCGACTTGATGGACATGGATTTGAGCAAACTCTGGGAGCTGGTGATGGACAGGGAGTTCTGGCATGATGAAGGCCATGGGGTCGCAAAGAGTCAGACATACCTGAGCTACTGAACTGAACTGATTGTCACATTACAACAGGAAACTTAAGTAACTGAAACTGAGATTGTTTGGACTATCAGCTCAGCTCAGTCACTCAGTCATGTCTGGCTCTTTGCGACCCCATGAATCGCAGCACGCCAGGCCTCCCTATCCATCACCATCTCTCGGAGTTCACTCAGACTCACATCCATCGAGTCCATGATGCCATCCAGCCATCTCATCCTGGGTCGTCCCCTTCTCCACCTGCCCCCAGTCCCTCCCAGCATCAGAGTCTTTTCCAATGAGTCAACTCTTCGCATGAGGTGGCCAAAGTACTGGAGCTTTAGCTTTAGCATCATTCCTTTCAAAGAAATCCCAGGGTTGATCTCCTTCAGAATGGACTGGTTGGATCTCCTTGCAGTCCAAGGGACCCTCAAGAGTCTTCTCCAACACCACAGTTCAAAAGCATCAATTCTTCAGTGCTCAGCCTTCTTCACAGTGCAACTCTCACATCCATACATGACCACTGGAAAAACCATAGCCTTGACTAGATGGACCTTAGTCAGCAAAGTAATGTCTCTGCTTTTGAATATACTATCTAGATTGGTCATAACTTTTCTTCCAAGGAGTAAGCATCTTTTAATTTCATGGATGCAATCACCATCTGCAGTGATTTTGGAGCCCCCCAAAAATAAAGTCTGCCACTGTTTCCACTGTTTCCCCATCTATTTCCCATGAAGTGATGGGACAAGATGCCATGATCTTCACTTTCTGAATGCTGAGCTTTAAGCCAACTTTTTGACTCTCCTCTTTCACTTTCATCAAGAGGCTTTTTAGTTCCTCTTCACTTTCTGCCATAAGGGTGCTGTCCTTTGCATATCTGAGGTAACTGATATTTCTCCTGGCAATCTTGATTCCAGCTTGTGTTTCTTCCAGCCCAGCGTTTCTCATGATGTACTCTGCATAGAAGTTAAATAAACAGTGTGACAATATATAGCCTTGACGTACTCCTTTTCCTATTTGGAATCAGTCTGTTGTTCCATGTCGAGTTCTAAGTGTTGCTTCCTGACCTGCATACAGATTTCTCAAGAGGCAGGTTAGGTGGTCTGGTATTCCCATCTCTTTCAGAATTTTCCACAGTTTATTGTGATCCACACAGTCAAAGGCTTTGGCATAGTTAATAAAGCAGAAATAGATGTTTTTCTGGAACTTTCTTGCTTTTTCCATGATCCAGCAGATGTGGGCAATTTGATCTCTGGTTCCTCTGCCTTTTCTAAAACCAGCTTGAACATCAGGAAGTTCACAGTTCACATACTGCTGAGGCCTGGCTTGGAGAATTTTGAGCATTACTTTACTACCATGTGAGATGAGTGCAATTGTGCAGTAGTTTGAGCATTTTTTGGCATTGCCTTTCTTTGGAATTGGAATGAAAACTGACCTTATCCACTCCTGTGGCCACTGCTGAGTTTTCCAAATTTGCTGGCATATTGAGTGCAGCACTTTCACAGCATCATCTTTCAGGATTTGAAACAGCTCAACTGTAATTCCATCACCTCCCACTAGCTTTGTTTGTAGTGATGCTTTCTAAGGCCCACTTGACTTCACATTCCAAGATGTCTGGCTCTAGATTAGTTATCACATCATCATGATTATCTGGGTCGGGAAGATCTTTTTTGTACAGTTCTTCCATATATTCTGGCCACCTCTTCTTAATATCTTCTGCTTCTGTTAGGTCTAGACCATTCTGTCCTTTATCGAGCCCATTTTTGCATGAAATGTTCCCTTGGTATCTCTAATTTGGACTCTAGTTTGGACTATAAAGCCTAAAATATTTATTATCTGGTCCTTAACCAAAAATAAAAATTATGCTGACTCCTACTTTATTCTGTGTTCATACCAGATTGATAATTTGGCTACGTACATGATAAAGGAGATCAGCCTTGGGTGTTCTTTGGAAGGAATGATGCTAAAACTAAACTCCAGTACTTTGACCATCTCATGTGAAGAGTTGACTCATTGGAAAACACTCTGAGGCTGGGAGGGATTGGGGGTAGGAGGAAATGGGGACGACAGAGTATGAGATGAGTGGATGGTATCACTGACTCAATGAACGTGAGTTTGAGTGAACTCCGGGAGTTGGTGATGGACAGGGAGGCCTGGCGTGCTGTGATTCATGGGGTCACAAAGAGTCAGACACGACTGAGCGACTGAACTGAACTGAATTGAACAGCATTTTAAGGAATTCCCTGATGGCTCAGATGGTAAAGCGTGTGCCTACAGTGAGGGAGACCAGGTTCGATCCCTGGATTGGGAAGATCCCCTGGAGAAGGAAATGGCAACCACTCCAGTACTCTTGCCTGGAAAATCCCATGGATGGAGGACAGTAGTAGGCTACAGTCCATGGGGTCTCAAAGAGTTGGACAGGACTGAGCAACTTCACTTTCACTTTTCACAGCATTTTAAAGGCATTATTCCCTGTCCTCTAGCTCCCAGAATGAATGTTTCATACTCATATAGCATTCTGATTCCTGATCTTTAATGTGAAAACTAGTTTTCTCCAATATATCAAAACTTTTGTAAATTGCTCCTTGCTTTTCGTGTGGTACTCTTTCATCTACTACAATAAGCACTCAATGGATCCATTCAATATAAACCAAACATTACCTTTGATAATTTCTTCCCTTCATTTTTTTTCTCTTTCTGAAACTTTAATTAGCCAAATTTAAAGCTCTTAGACTGACTCTCTAATTTTCTTATTTTTTGTTACCTTCTATTCTCCTGAAATTTAGATCTTTCTGGGAAATTTCTTCATGTTAATCTTCCAGTCTTTCTATAACACTTTAAAGTTTCTGCTGTCATATTAATTTTCAGGAGCTGTTTTTGTTCTCTTTTTTTAGCATTATATCTTTGATTCATGGATGCAATATCTTCATTATTTCCTTGAAGGGTAATACCTTAAAAAACATAAAGATGAGTGAAGAACTTTTGAGTGAAATAATAGCTAAAAATATTTATCATTAGTAGAATTTCATGCAAAATGTTAAAGAATGTCCTCCTGGTAGATGAAAAATGGTATCAGGCAGAAACATGAATTTATACATAGGAAATACATATCTTACATAACTATGTAAGATATAAATGTAATAATTTCTAGCTTTTTAAATAAAAAATTAAAAATTTGTCTTTAATGAAAATAATTTTAAATAAAATAAAGTAAGAACACCCATAGCACAAAAACAGAGAGATTTATATCATAGAATAAAATGAATGACCATAGCACAAAAATCAAGAGAAAAGTAAGTATACTATTATGACATTCTTAACACTGTATATGAATTAGTACAATATCATTTGAAGATTGCAAAAAGTTTAAAATTTATACTATAAATCCTAATGTAATCACTAACATAATGAAGAATAATAGATAATAGACAAAAGAAAATCATAAAATATAACTAAAGAAAAGAAATCAGATAGAGGAAAAAGGGACAAAGAATAGATGAGATATATAGAAAACAAAAACCAAAATTAAAGATCAATAATAATTTACATTATGTGGAAATGGCCTAAAGAAAAATTAGACAGAAGAACAAGACCAAGCTTTATGATACCTATAAGAAATTCATTCTAAATAAAAGATACAAATAGGTTAAAAGTAAAAAGATGGTAAAAGATATACCTTACTAACACTAATCAAAAGAAAACTGAAATTCTAAATTAACAGCAAAGTAAATTACAGAGTAAAGTATATTATTAGATATATAAAAAGTCATTTTATAATGATAAAGGAGAAATACAAAATTCAATACACATGATCAAAACTTTCAAAACCCTTCTATTGTAATTGGTAGAACAGTGGAGAGAAAATCAGTAGTATATATTGTAGGAGACTTGAACAACAATCAATTCACTTGACTGATTGTCATTTATAGGATACTCTACTGAACAACAGAAGAATAAGCATGTTTTTAAAGTACACATAGGGAATCTAATTTATCAAGATATAAAATATTCTGTCTCATAAAATATTTAAATATACATTTAAAAGAATATGAGCAATACAAAATGTGTCCTCTGATAAATGGGAATTAAATTAAATTTAAATGACAGCAAGATGTCTGGACAATTTTTTTTTTAATATTTGATCCCTAAATAACATACTTTGATGTAGCCCATGTGTCAAAGAAGAAATTAAAAGGAAATTTATTTATAAAGTACTTTGAATTGAATGATAATGAAAAGGCATTAGATTTTGTGGAATTCCTCTAAAGCAGTAGTTAGTATGAAGCTTGTAGCATTAAACGCCTATATGAGAAAAGAAGTCTCACATCAGTGACCTCAGCTTTCACAACAAAACCAGCAAAAGAAAAGCAAATTAAATGTAAATTGGTTAGATAATGAAAAAAATAATAAAGATCACATTAAAAAATGAAGTTAGAAAAAATAATTGATAAATGAAAACAAAGTGATTTTTTTTGAGAATGGTAAAATCATTTAACTTCTGACTAGGATGATCAGGAAAAAATGACAAGATAAAAAATTATCAATACAAGAAATGAGAGAAATGAGTTTGTAAGAATTGCTATGACAACAAAACCCAGCAAACATTACACAAAAAGAACACTACAAACTAATAGAAATATTGGGATTATAGAGGCATTGGTAAATACAATTTCAGGGTTTTGTTTTTGTTTTTTTTTTCTCAAAAGTCAAGTAGTCCCTGATTGTTCACATTTAAGAATGGGTCACTACCAATCAAAAAATTGGCCAAACAACTAAACAAACATTTATCCAAAGAAGACATACAGATGGCTAACAAACACATGAAAAGATGCTCAACATCACTCATTATCAGAGAAATGCAAAACAAACAAAATGAGGTGCCATCTAATGCTGATCAGAATGGCGGCCATCAAAAAGTCTACAACCAATAAATCCTGGAAAGGGTGTGGAGAAAAGGGAGCCCTCTTACATTGTTGATGGGAATGCAAACGAGTACAGCCACTATGGAGAACACTGTGGAGATTCCTTTAAAAACTGGAAATAGGACTTCCATCAGTTCAGTTCAGTTCAGTCCTCAGTCGTGTCCAACTCTTTGTGGCCCCAAGAATCGCAGCATGCCAGGCCTCCCTGTCCATCACCAACTCCCTGAGTTCACTCAAACTCACGTCCATCGAGCCCATGATGCCATCCAGCCATCTCATCCTGGGTTGTCCCCTTCTCCTCCTGCCCCCAATCTCTCCCAGCCTCAGTGTCTTTTCCAATGAGTCAACTGCCATACAATCCAGTAATCCCACTTCTGGGCATACACACTGAGGAAACCAGAACTGAAAGAGACAAATGTACCCCAAGCTTCATCACAACACTGTTTACAATAGCTAGGACATGGAAGTAACCTAGACATCCATTGGCAGATGAATAGATAACAAAGTTGTGGTACATATACACAATGAAATATTGCTCAGCTATAAAAAAGAACACATTTGAGTCAGTATTAATGAAGTGGAAGAAACTGGAGCCTATTTTACAGAGTGAAGTAAACTAAAAAGAGAAATACCGATACCATATATTAGTGCATATATATGGAATTTAGAAAGAAAGTAACCATGACCCTACAGGCAAGACAGCAAAAGAGACATAGATGTAAAGAAGACTTTTGGACTACATGGGAGAAGGCAAGGTTGGGACAATATGAGACAATAGCATTGAAACATGTGTATTACCCTGTGTAAAATAGATAGCCAGTGAAAGTTCAGTGCATGAAGCAAGGCTTTCAAAGTTGGTGCTCTGTCTAATCAATGAATATAGTAAAGTTGCAGGATATAAAATTAACACACAGAAATCCCTTGCTTTCCCATACACTAATAATGAGAACATAGAAAGAGAAATTAAGGAAAAAATCCCATTCACCATTGCCTTGAAAAGAATAAAATACTTAGGAATATATCTACCTAAAGAAACTGAAGACCTAATAAAACACTGGTGAAAGAAATCGAAGAGGACACTAATAGATGGAGAAATACATTGTGTTCATGGATCAGAAGAATCAATATAGTGAAAATGAGTATACTACCCAAAGCAATCTATAGATTCAATGCACTCCCTATCAAGCTACCAACGGTATTTTTCACAGAGCTAGAACAAATAATTTCACAATTTGTATGGAAATACAGAAAACTTTGAATAGCCAAAGCAATGTTGAGAAAAAAAAATGGAACTGGAGGAATCAACCTGCCTGACTTCAGGCTCTACTGCAAAGCCACAGTCATTAAGACAGTATGGTACTGGCACAAAGACAGAAATATAAATCAATGGAACAAAATAGAAAGCCCAGAGATAAATCCACGCACCTATGGACATCTTATCTTTGACACAGGAGGCAAGAATATACAATGGATTAAAGACAATTTCTTTAACAAGTGGTGCTGGGAAAACTGGTTAACCACTTATAAAAGAATGAAACTAGAACACTTTCTAACACCATACACAAAAATAAACTCGAAATGGATTAAAGATCTAAATATAAGACCAGAAACCATAAAACTCCTAGAGGAGAACATAGACAAAACACTCTCCGACATATATCATGGCAGGATCCTCTATGACCCACCTCCCAGAATATTGGAAATAAAAGCAAAAATAAATGGGACCTAATTAAAATTTAAATCTTCTGCACAATAAAGGAAAATATAAGCAAGGTGAAAAGACAGCCTTCAAAATGGGAGAAAATAATAACAAATGAAGCAACTGACAAACAACTAATCTCAAAAATATACAAGCAACTCATGCAGCTCAACTCCAGAAAAACAAAAGACCCAATGAAAAACTGGGCCAAAGAACTAAACAGACATTTCTCCAAAGAAGACATACAAATGGCTAACAAACACATGAAAAGATGTTCAACATCACTCATTATCAGAGAAATGCAAATCAAAACCACAATGAGGTACAAAAAGTCTACAAACAATAAATGCTGGAGAGGGTGTGGAACAAGGGATCCCTTTTACACTGCTGATGGGAATGCAAACTAGTATAGCCACTCTAGAGAAGAGTGTGGAGATTCCTTAAAAAACTGGAAATAGAACTGTCTTATGACCCACCAATCCCACTGCTGGGCATAAACACTAAGGAAACCAGACTGAAAAAGACACGTGTACCCCAATGTTCATTGCAGCACTGTTTATAATAGCCAGAACATGGAATCAACCTAGAAGTCCATCAGCAGACGAATGGATAAGAAAGCTGTGCTACATATACACAATGGAGTATTACTCAGCCATTAAAAAGACTACATTTGAATCAGTTCTAATGAGGTATTTAAAACTGGAGCCTATTATACAGAGCAAAATAAGCCAGAAAGAAAAACACCAATACAGTATACTAACGCATATATCTGAGTTAAAATTCACCCATTCCAGTACATTTTAGTTCGCTGATTCCTAGAATATCAACATTCACTCTTGCCATCTCTTGTTTGACCACATCCAATTTGCCTTGATTCATGGACCTGATATTCAAGGTTCCTATGCAATATTGCTCTTTACAGCATTGGACCTTGCTTCTATCACCAGTCACATCCACAGCTGGGTATTGTTTTTGCTTTGGCTCCATCCCTTCATTCTTTCTGGAGTTATTTCTCCACTCATCTCCAGTAGCATATTGGGCACCTACTGACCAGGGGAGTTCCCCTTTCAGCATCCTATCATTTTGCCTTTTCATACAGTTCATGGGGTTCTCACGGCAAGAATATAACTCAGATAACAATTATATCTACTACTGCAGGCAGGAATCCCTCAGAAGAAATGGAGTAGCCATCATGGTCAACAAAAGAATCCGAAATGCAGTACTTGGATGCAATCTCAAAAATGACAGAATGATCTCTGTTCATCTCCAAGGCAAACCATTCAATATCACAGTAATCCAAGTCTATGCCCCAACAAGTAACGCTGAAGAAGCTGAAGTTGAATGGTTCTATGAAGACCTACAAGACCTTTTAGAACTAACACCCAAAAAAGATGTCCTTTTCATTATAGAGGACTGGAATGCAAATGAAAGAAGTCAAGAAACACCTGGAGTAACAGGAAAATTTGGCCTTGGAATGCAGAATGAAGCAGGGCAAAGACTAATAGAGTTTTGCCAAGAAAATGCCCTGGTCATAGCAAACACCCGCTTCCAACAACACAAGAGAAGACTCTACACATGGACATCATCAGATGGTCAACACCGAAATCAGATTGATTATATTCTTCGCAGCCAAAGATGGAGAAGCTCTATACAGTCAACAAAAACAAGACCATGAGCTGACTGTGGCTCAGATCATGAACTCCTTATTACCAAATTCAGACTCAAATTGAAGAAAGAAGGGAAAACCACTAGACCATTCAGGTATGACCTAAATCAAATGTCTTATGATTATACAGTGGAAGTGAGAAACAGATTTAAGGGCCTAGATCTGATAGATAGAGTGCCTGATGAACTATGGATTGAGGTTCATGACATTGTACAGGAAACAGGGATCAAGACCATTCCCATGGAAAAGAAATGCAAAAAAGCAAAATGGCTGTCTGGGGAGGCCTTACAAATAGCTGTGAAAAGAAGAGAAGTGAAAAGCAAAGGAGAAAAGGAAAGATATAAGCACCGGAATGCAAAGTTCCAAAGAAGAGCAAGAAGAGATAAGAAAGACTTCTTCAGCGATCAATGCAAAGAAATAGAGGAAAATAACAGAATAGGAAAGACTAGAGTCTCTTCAAGAAAATTAGAAATACCAAGGGAACGTTTCGTGCAAAGATGGGCTCAATAAAGGACAGAAATGGTATGGACCTAACAGAAGCAGAAGATATTAAGAAGAGTTGGCAAGAATACATGGAAGAACTATACAAAAAAAGATCTTCATGGCCCAGATAATCACGATGATGTGATCACTCATCTAGAGCCAGACATCCTGGAATGTGAAGTCAAGTGGGCCTTAGAAAGCATCACTACAAGCAAAGCTAGTGGAGGAGATGGAATTGCAGTTGAGCTACTTCAAATCCTGAAAGATGATGCTGTGAAAGTGCTGCACTCCATAAGCCAGCAAATTTGGAAAATTCAGCAGTGGCCACAGGACTGGAAAAGGTCAGTTTTCACTCCAATTCCAAAGAAAGGCAATGCCAAAGAATGCTCAAACTACTGCACAATTGCACTCATCTCACATGCTAGTAAAGTAATGTTCAAAATTCTCCAAGCCAGGGCAGCAGTATGTGAACCGTGAACTTCCTGATGTTCAAGCTGGTTTTCGAAAAGGCCGAGGAACCAGAGATCAAATTGCCAACATCCACTGGATCATGGAAAAAGCAAGAGAATTCCAGAAAAACATCTATTTCTGCTTTACTGACAATGGCAAAGCCTTTGACTGTGTGGATCACAATAAACTGTGGAAAATTCTGAGAGAGGTGGGAATACCAGACCACCTAACCTGCCTCTTGAGAAATCTGTATGCAGGTCAGGAAGCAACAGTTAGAACTGGACATGGAACAACAGACTGGTTCCAAGTAGGAAAAGGTATACGTCAAGGCTGTATATTGTCACCCTGCTTATTTAAATTCTATGCAGAATACATCATTAGAAACGCTGGGCTGGAAGAAACACAAGCTGGAATCAAGATTACCAGGAGAAATATCAATAACCTCACATATGGAGATGACACCAGTCTTATGGCAGAAAGTGAAGAGGAACTAAAAGCCTCTTGATGAAAGTGAAAGAGGAGAGTCAAAAAGTTGGCTTAAAGCTCAACATTCAGAAAGTGAAGATCATGGCATCTTGTCCCATCACTTCATGGGAAATAGATGGGGAAACAGTGGAAACAGTGGCAGACTTTATTTTGTGGGGAGGGCGCTCATAATCACTGCAGATGGTGACTGCATCCATGAAATTAAAAGACGCTTGCTCCTTGGAAGAAAAGTTATGACTAATCTAGATAGTATATTCAAAAGCAGAGACATTACTTTGCCAACTAAGTTCTGTCTACTCAAGGCTATGGTTTTTCCAGTAGTCATGTATGGATGTGAGAGTTTGACTGTGGAGAAAGCTGAGCACTGAAGAATTGATGCTTTTGAACTGTGATGTTGGAGAAGACTCTTGAGAGTCCCTTGGACTGCAAGGAGATCCATCCAGTCCATTCTGAAGGAGATCTGCCCTGGGATTTCTTTGGAAGGAATGATGCTAAAGCTGAAGGTCCAGTACTTTGGCCACTTCATGTGAAGAGTTGACTCATTGGAAAAGACTCTGATGCTGAGAGGGATTGGGGGCAGGAGGAGAAGGGGACAACAGAGGATGAGATGGCTGGATGGCATCACTGACTCGATGGATGTGAATCTGAGTGAACTCCTGGAACTGGTGATGGTGGGAGGCCTGGTGTGCTGCGATTCATGGGGTCGCAAAGAGTCGGACACGACTGAGTGAATGAACTGAACTGAACTGAACGCAACTGAACGCATATATATGGAATTTAGTAAGATGATAGTGATACCCCAGTATGTGTGACAGCAAAAGAGACACATGTATAGAACAGTTTTTAGACTCTGTTGGAGAGGGTGAGAGTGGGATGATTTGGGAGAATGGCATTGAAACATGTGTATTATCATATATGAAATGAATCACCAATCCGTGATCAATGCATGATACAGGATGCTTGGGTCTGGTGCACTGGAATGACCCAGAAGGATGGTATGTGGAGGGAGGTGGAAGGGAAGTTCTGGATGGGGAACACGTGTACACCTGTGGCAGATTCATGTCAATATATGGCAAAACCAACACAATATTGTAAAGTAATTAGCCTCCAATTAAAATAAATAAACATATTAAAAAAACAAACAAACAAACAAGGTTGGTGCTCTGGGACAACCCAGAGGTATGGGGCGGGAAGGGAGGTGCGAGGTGGGGGTCAGGATGGTGGGACACATGTGCACCCATGGCTGATTCATGTCAGTCTATGGCAGAAACCAGTACAATATTACAAAGTAAAAAGCCCCCAATTAAAATAAATAAATAAATTTAAAAAATGAAAATCAATTTGAGAAAAAAAAATGAGTCACTAAAATACTAATTGAAAAGTTCAGTACACTTGGACAAATGAGAAATGGTGAACTTCTCTAAGTTTCTCTTTTGGGTATTTGGTCAAGTATTCTGCTGATTTTCGATAATGAATCCCAGATTTCAATTATAGAGAACCTTCTCTCTTGGGCTAATCAACATATAGAAAAACAACCTTCAGATCTTTTATCTGTAGCCTGTGGGACTACCTATCAATTTTTTTTATGGGGGAAATGCTTATGGATTTGATTGTTCATGACACGGTAACATGTTCTTGAAACATTCTGTACATAAGGCACTGAAATGGAGGAAGAGTGTAGCTTACAAAATAATTTAAGTAAGTTGATAGTGCTTAACAACCTATATCCTTGGAAGAAAAGTTATGACTAACCTAGATAGCATATTCAAAAGCAGAGACATTACTTTGCCAACTAAGGTCCGTCTAGTCAAGGCTATGGTTTTTCCTGTGGTCATGTACAGATGTGAGGGTTGGACTGTGAAGAAGGCTGAGCGCCAAAGAATTGATGCTTTTGAACTGTGGTATTGGAGAAGACTCTTGAGAGTCCCTTGGACTGCAAGGAGATCCAACCAGTCCATTCTGAACATCAGCCCTGGGATTTCTTTGGAAGGAATGATGCTAAAGCTGAAACTCCAGTACTTTGGCCACCTCATGCGAAGAGTTGACTCATTGGAAAAGACTGTGATGCTGAGAGGGATTGGGGGTAGGAGGAGAAGGACGACCGAGGATGAGATGGCTGGATGGCATCACTGACTCGACGGATGTGAGTTTGAGTGAACTCCGGGAGTTAGTGATGGACAGGGAGTCCTGGCGTGCTGCGATTCATGGGTCGCAAAGAGTCAGACACGACTGAGCAACTGAACTGAACTGAACTGAACATCCTATATCAGAAATGAGCTACTAAAATTTAAAAATTACATGATAATCTACATTATTAAAACCTATCATATCAAAGCTTTCAAATTAATCACTTTAGCAACATAGACTCTTAGTCCAATGGTACAATATTACTAAAAAATTCCTTAAACTTTTTTTTTTTCATTTAGCCCTGTAGGTATACTTTATATGAATATTTTCAATACCCTAAGAATAAACTGATTTGGAATATAAATAAGATGTAAATTAGATTAATGGAGATGAACAAGGTGAGGATACAATTCTGACCTCAAAAGGTGTCTTTGAAAATAGTGAGACTTGAATACTAGGTCTGAATACAATTTTAGAAAAGAAATTTCAAATGCATTTAGAATGCTGACAGCCTCGTTAGAATAAATGTTTCTACTCCCAAAATGACTACTTTGAAAGACAGCTCTCACTTGGATGTATAAATTTAGGTGTGTCAGCAGGCGTGGGAGTAAAGATCCAATTTATTTCTTTACACACACACACTGCGGGTAAGTGTTCCAAGTGAGGTCAAGGAAGTCGCCCCACTACTCACCTGTGAAAGCCTGTTAAAGTCGCACTGCCTCCTGGGAATGTGTGGCTGATGACAGCAGAAGGCAAGAAGGCTACTGCTTTGATAAATACCCTGAGGGTCTGCAAAATGGCAGTGCTGGGAGGCATGTGCCAAATCATGTTTGGCTTTGGCCCCGTAACTTGTGATTCTGTCAAGGACTCATCACGTCAATTGGTGGAAAATGGATTACTGTCATTCTTCAAGGCACAGCACATCATTCCCCATTGATTGGCATGCCAAATCCTTCACAAAGTAATGAGTCAGGGACGATTCAAATCATCATCCAACTGTCAGCTTGATTGCATAGCCCTCTATCAATGGGATTAAACTAGTCTGGCATCCAAAATATAATGAAAGGCATTACTTTACTTGAAGAGTTGACAGGAAGACAGGGGTGCTGGACCCAGGAGGACTAGTCATGTAGAGAAAAAATAACAAATAATAAAACTGGTGAGAATGAACTGAGATATGATGTAAATATATTCTTCAGTCTCTTAAGAGATGTTATAACTAAAGGGAATTACATTTCTCTTCAAAGAGAATTAGATCTGAAAGGGACACTGAAAAAATTTTATAGGTCATGCCTGTTCTCTGACAAAAAAAGAAACTGAGGTAAAGGAAGGGAAATAAGCCACTAATTTTGATTACTGAGAGAATGAGAGAATTCAAGGCATGTTCTTCAGAGGGAAAGAAACTTGATTTTCATTCTTGGTTCTTCTAGTTGTGTCATAATCGGCAAGCCCCACAGACTCTCTCCTCACCTAAATGGAGGTAATTTCATATATATAGGGCTTAAAAGAGTAAACCACTAAGACAATTAGGCTTCCATCTCAATATATGCCAAGAAAAATATGTTGCTGTATAGCTCACATTTCATGAAATACTCATATTAAAAAACCTGTTGTTGAGGCTCGAATTGAATTTGTTATTTTCCTTTTGCCTTGATGATTATCAGCATTTTTTCTTAGAAAAAGGCCATCCTTGAACATATATGCCTCATATATATTATCTTACTTAATATAGTCTAGAGAAATCATAAATCTTACCAAGGTCACACTCAATAATAGGTTAAGGTTTTAGTGATATGGTTCTAAATCCTCCTTTTAGACATGAGCTCTGATGTTTCTCTTGGTGATGGTTTTGGTTCACCAGTAGCAGAAAATATTCTCTTTTTTTGTTTGTTTGTTTTTTTTTTTCTTTCTTTTTTAGCAGCAGCACCAGGGTCCCTCTGTTTCATGTACCTTGATCCAGTGGGTTGTGCCCTAACAGACTTGAATTGCAATGTGAGTAGCTACCTATGTGATAAGAGGAACTTGTTCACAAATTGCCACAACACCATTTACTTAGGTACACCTAGGTGATTAAAAATATATTATTTTAGATTTCAGCAAACATTTTGTTTTGGGGAATGGAAAGATTTGCCCTTTATTAAATACCTTTTAGCTAAAGGAATTATTTGACAACTGACTAAAAACCTAAACAATTGAGGTATTATTGGGGTGTTGGAGCCTGAAAGGAGACGTATGATTTTATGAACAAAAACCGCCTCTGGAGTCAGACATGAAGACCAGTGTTTGGAATGTGAATCACTGTGAACAATTTAGGTTTCTAATTCAATGTTGAGAGTCCCACTATATTGTCTACCAGATTCTTTAGATGTGGATTTTGTGCAAAGTCCTAGAAATCTCATATTTAGAGTGGTGTTGATAATTCAAAAAGTATCCAAAGAAGAAAGAGACATTTGTTCAGACAGGTTGGGAAAACCATGTACACTCTGTCTCTTTTAAAGAATCTTAAATGCTTACTAACATAAAGATTCTAAGAAATTCTGAGGTAATGAAGCCTATTTAACTTGGTTCACTGCAGTATTCCTATAGCTTCTTTGTCAAGTGGAGTTCTCTTTTGCATGATTTCTACCATAGCACCTAGAACAGGGCCAGGAATATATGAGGGGCTTCAAAAATACGTAAAAGAATGTTGAGAAGTCAAGTTCCCAATGGATTCTTGTCTCACAGTTGTAGCACAGAAGAGGCTGTTTTGATGGATGGATATATATTGTACTGTGCAGACACTGGGGAAAGAGTATAAAACGATAAATGTGACATGCATTGGCCTCAGAGGAGTTTAGAGTTGACTGGATAAGGCAGAAATGTTCATAAATGACAAAAGGGTGCCAGTATCACATAAATATTGATAGCCCAGGCTTCAGTCTCATACAGAACTGGGTTCAAGTTTTGACATTATCACTCACCAGCTGGGTGGTCCAAGGCCAGTTAGTTAATAATTCAGAGGCACCAGTCTTCTAAAATGGAAGATGGAGATAACAGAGTTGTACAGCTCACTTGGCCATTATTTGGTGTAATGTAAGCAAAACGAAATGACTGCATCTTGTCTCTGCACCAGGTAATGCCATACATCACTCAAATACTTGCTGAATGGATTAATAATGTTAATTACATATTTTTAAACTTCTGCCTAGTACAGTACCTTACATAAGGTAGATATCTAAGAAAATGTTACTGGATGAATAAAAGACTGAATCAGAGAAGCATTTTCTAAGTACAGCCCATACAACAACCTCATCTCTGGGTACATGGTTTTTCTCCTGAGCTGTGCACTTAGTTGTTCAGTCAGTCCGACTCTTGCAACCCAGTAGACTGTAGCCCGCCAGGCTCCTCTGTCCATGGGATTCTCCAGGCAAGAATACTGGAGTGGGTTGTCATTTCCTTCTCCAGGGGATCTTCCTAAACCAGGGATCGAACCCAGGTCTCCTGTATTGCAGTCAGACTCATTACTGACTGAATTATGCAGGAAGCACTCTTACCACTGCATGCAGTTCAGTTCAGTTCAGTCCATTTCAGTCACTCAGTCATGTCCGACTTCTTGCGACCCCACGAATCACAGCACGCCAGGTCCATCACCAACTCCTGGAGTTCACTCAAACTTATGTCCATAATGAGTTTGTGATGCCATCCAGCCATCCCATCCTCTGTTGTCCCCTTTTTCTCCTACCCCCAACCCCTCCAAGCATCAGGGTCTTTTCCAGTGAGTCAACTCTTTGCATGAGGTGGCCAATGTATTGGAGTTTCAGCTTCAGCATCAGTCCCCCCAATGAACACCCAGGACTGATCTCCTTTAGGATGGACTGGTTGGATCTCCTTGCAGTCCAACAGAATCTCAAGAGTCTTCTCCAACTCCACAGTTCAAAAGCATTAATTCTTCGATGCTCAGCTTTCTTCACAGTCCAACCATCCCATCCATACATGACTACTGGAAAAACCATAGGCTTGACTAGATAGACCTTTGTCAGCAAAGAAATATCTCTGCTTTTCAGTATGCTATCTAGGTTGGTCATAACTTTCCTTCCAAGGAGTAAGCATCTTTTAATTTCATGGCTACAAACACCAACTGCAGTGATTTTGGAGCCCAAAAAGTAAAGTCTGACACTGTTTCCACTGTTTCCCCATCTATTTCCCATGAAGTGATGGGACCAGATGCCATGATCTTCATTTTCTGAATGTTGAGCCAACTTTTTCACTCTCCTCTTTCACTTTCAACAAGAGGCTTTTTAGTACCTCTTCACTTTCTGCCATAAGGGTGGTGTCATCTGCATATCTGTTAATCTCTAGTATTTACAATAATTACTGAAATATTATTTGAAATTATTGTTGTTTTTCTTTCAAATCACTATTTAATGAGCACTTATTTTATGGCATACACCATGCTGAGAACACATTTTATTTTCTCACTCATTCCCTGTACAATAGACTTTATTCCCCTTATTATATTTATGAGAAAATAAGTTAGAGTTCTAGTTAGTTAGATAACTACCCCAGAATTTTAGCCAGAGTGCATAAACATTTCTGCTTAACATATAGAACACATAGAAAATTGTTCAAGCTGGTTTCAAAGTTGAAAATATAATGAATTATCTGTATTACTTGTATAATAGTTGTGCTACATGAAGTTGTTTATAAAATACTTTATGAAACTGTGCAATGAGGTGATACTAAATGAAAAAAGTATTACATATACAGCCAATGCACTCTAGACAATTGAAATTGCCAAATCACTTGGCTCACATTAAAGATTATTTTAGACTTAGGAAAGTTAGTGTGACTGACAAAATGCTTTAAAGAGCTATACCTAAGCCACCAATTGTCCATCAATCCAAAACTTTCAGTTGATATTTAATACTATTATGTCAGATGGTACCAACTCTTTGCAACCCCATTGACTGTAGTTCACCAGGCTCCTCTGTCTATGGAATTCTCCACACAGGAATACTGGAGTGGATAGCCATTTTCTTTTCTAGGGGATTTTTCTGATCCAGGGATCAAACCCAGGTCTCCTGCTTTGCAGCCAGATTCTTTACCATCTGAGCCACCAAAGCAGCTATTTAACTTCAAGCAATATTATAATGATTAGATAAAACTGAAAATAAGAATTTTAATATGGTAAATAGTAAATGTGGATTAAATCACATCACATTATGTCTTTAAGGTGATAATAGGTTAAGATTTTAAGTTTGGGTTTTGAAAATCAACATATGATATTGATATATGATTGCTATTGGCCAAAATGTTTCAGAAAAGTATTTAGAATCAGAATGTGAGGAAGGCTTAAAGTTTGATTGAAATAATGAACAAATTATTTATATAGAAAAATATATGCTATTTTCTATGTGAATATGAATATATGTGGTGTATATGTGTTTCATGTATTCTCCAAAAAAACTACAAGTTTTATGATTAACTATAACTTAGATTTGAGGTAATATAGTACATATACTTGAGCTGCTATTAATTTTAAATCTTTTAAATTTAAGCCAAGACCCCAGATAGGTAAAAAAGCTAAAGAAAATGAACAATGTGAATGATTACATGCAGGTCAACATGATAAAAAAATTGCTTCATTTTTGAACATGAAGTTAAAGATTTTCAAAAATTTAGGTTAACTGATACGTTGGAAAGTAAACTCTATAAAAGGTGAATATGAAAGTAGAACAATAATAGTTGATATTGAGAGAGAGAAAAAGACAGGAGTCAAAGGGAGTAAAGTAAAATCATTAATTTTTTAAAGGTATTTGAATTGGCAAATTTTATTTTCATAATAAAATGAAATTGCAACTCAAATAACTAGTACATAAAATATTGAGAAGTAAATGTAGCAATCAGAGCAATGAGTCTGTAGCCTATGAAAATAAGTAAGGGTTGCAAATTGCAAGCCTAGAGAAAAAAAGCAACCAAACAGAAGATCATTATGCTAAAAGAAAGAGAGAGGCGGGGGAGAGTAAGGAAGAGGAAAGGAGAAGGGAAGAAATAAAGGGAAGAAAAGAAAAACATTGACTCTCTGTTAAAGAAAAAAAAAAAAAAAAACAAATCATATAGTATATTTGTTAGAGTTCATGATTTGATGGGGAGAGTGGATTTCCCAGGTCGTCCTAGTGGTAAAGAACCTGCTTGCAATGCGGGAGACTGGAGTTTGATCCCTGAGTTGGGGAGATCCCTTGGAGGAGGGAATGGCAGTCAACTCTAATAGCCTACAGGGCTACAGTCCATAGGATCACAAAGAGATATGACTGAAGTGACTTACATAGCGCATAGCACAGCATGTATATGAACATGGAATAAACCATGATTTAGGAAAACAAATCTAAAACAGGATTAGGGAAATTTATGCTAAATTAAAAACAGTATACTTCACGGAGAATTCTAATAAATAAGTAAATTTTAGTGAAATAATGCTTCTAACTCATCAGCTATTAGACTTCAAGACAAGTATGTGTATGCCCTAAATTGCCCAATGCTTGTTACATTATGATAATGCAAATATTGAGGTAACTAACAGGAAATCATATAGTGAATGCCAAACACCACACCTAATCTGTTGTTGAATTCTTAGAACCATGAGACAGGTTTGGGAGTGTGCTACCTGCATTGCAACAAGCTGAATACTTTCTTAACATCTCTTTGGTATAACAATATACTCTGCATTGTACTTGCAGGGCTAATTTTGATTGTCTATGAATGTAATCTCTTTCCAATCCAAGATAGGAAACCTTTGGGACTGAGAGCTTGGAGGCCTGGGAAGAGCTCCATCTGAAAGCAGATTTTTGCTCATGGGGATCTGCACTCCAATCCAAAGATAAATCTGAAAAACTGCCAGACGTGAGGAAAATAAAATACCCTTTCTCTCTTCGCATTTTCTCTCTTCCACCCACTTTGCTTTATTTTCTTTCTTCATCCAAACTCTTAAAGGTCTGTTACACAATGATTTTTACAAAGTTTCTTATATTAGAAAAATATACTTCCATATTATTATAAATTATCATGGTAAGTTCTCAGGCGGAATTTAATTTTTTTCTTCTAATTATAAAATTAAACTTTCTTATTAAAAAGATTTCATGCATCTTCAGCAGAAAGCTGAGGTTTTACAGGAGAAAATGTAGGCTTTATATTGTTCATGAAAACTTCATATTTGAGCTCCCGTGAACACCTATCAGAACCTCCAGTCACTCCCTGCTCGCTGCACACAGCCCTACAATGGAAATGGCTCCGCGGCTGGAAGGCTGATGCAACCCTGATGCAAGAGCAGTGTGCAATGAACATTATTGCCTCAGGCTTGAATGCTGCTAGTTTGCTGTGCCCAGCATCCTTTTTAATTTAGTCAAATACTAATGCTGCTGCTGCTGCTGCTGCTAAGTCGCTTCAGTCGTGTCCGACTCTGTGCGACCCCATAGACGGCAGCCCACCAGGCTCGCTCATCCCTGGGATTCTCCAGGCAAGAACACTGGAGTGGGTTGCCATTTCCTTCTCCAATGCATGAAAGGATCAGTCAAAAATGTGAAGTTAACCAAAGGCCTTCATATCAACCACATCCTTCTTCAAGCTGATCTCCTTGAGCTTTCAGAGCCTTCACATTGCAGAGCAGCATGGTCCAGACAACCTGGAATTCTGGGTGCTTTTTATTTTTTAACTTCTCTCCTTAATCTACCTTTAACATATCTCCTCAAATAGTGGTGGTTTTAGTTGTTAAGTCATGTCCAGCTCTTGTGACCCCATGGACTGTAGCCCTCCAGGCTCTTCCTTCCATGGGATTTTCCAGGCAGGAACACTGGAGTGGGTTGCCATTTCCTTTTCCAGGGGATCTTCCCAAACCAGGGATCGAACCCCAGTCTCCTGCATGGCAGGCAGATTCAGTTATGGGTAATAACTGTTTAACAAACCCCATATTGAAGATAATTTCAGGACTAAAAAAATGAAATAATACATTATTTATATCTAACATGAGAATTTATTTTAGAACAGAGGTGGATGAAATTCATACCATATAATCAGATATTTACGTCATTTGTGTTTAAAGCTGAACTAGGTTTTAAATGCACAAATAATCAAAGTGTACAGTTCAAAGTCACTTTGTATGTTCATAGCTTTCAAGAAAAATCCCCCTTTTCTTTGCCTGATGGATAAGAAACTGCCTGCTACATTTTTCTTAACTAAGGGTCTCAAACATTGGCAATTTTGTCAACCTAGATGTAAACCTCGCTGCCACGTCCGAATCATAATAAATTTTGTTTACTGTAGTTAGACATTGGGTTTGCTTACATTTTAGTTAAAACACTCGAAGATTTATCCTTCTGTCAGAACCACTGGAAAATTGAGAGTCTTGTGCAAGTTGTAAGCTTTCTGCTTAATCTTCTGGAAACTTTTCCAATTTTCTTTTAATAACACCAGGAGGCCAGTGGTGTGCCACTTATGGATGGAGGGGGAGGAGCTCTCCATTCCAGTCTCCCTCCTTTATTCTGCTGACAGCCTCCACAGAAATAAAGTGCAGTAATATACATTAGCACTAACTTCTATGCCAAGCTGTCACCATCAGATAAAACTGATCACAAATTACTGATTACTGAATCAAGAAAGTCATCAGTTATATTGTACTTGATTACTTTCTCATAAGAGGAATATATTACTGAATGTGGTGAGATTACTCATGCATAAGAATTTGGAAGTGACACACCAGCAACACACCCTCAGGAGGAAAGGAGAATTGTGCTGAGGATGTAGACTCAAAGTTCCCTATATAAATTGTTTCAAGCCAGCTATTCAGTTATGGTAGATTGTGATGTGGACTTGAATAATTTTCAGCCATTTTTTCAGCTTGAAAACTTATATCACAGTCTTCCCTCTATGAAGTGTCATGGTCACTGACATCAACTATACTTCCTGGTGGAAAGAACTCTGATAATGATCAGGGTTACAAAATTAGGCCAATATAGGTGATGGAATTCTTGCTAGGACAAGTTAAGAGATATATATTTTTCTCTCTGATTCATTTTCTGCTAAAAAACACCTTTTTGATTTGCCTTGACTCTACTTGCTCTATGCCATAGTTGTCTTAAGAAAAATTGGAAATTTACTCTCATTTGAAACAGTATCTTCTGCCCTTGGGAGACATATAGGCCAAGATGGGGGTCATGAGACAGATCTTAAGGAAAAAAAGTGAAATATATGTTAACATTCACACACTGCCTAGTAACTTAGCAGGAATACAATGATAAAAAGTGTGCTGTTGACCACATATAGAGTTTTATCCTTGTCAACAGATGGAAACCAACTGAAACTCAGACTCTTGGAAAAGAAACTACCTTACATCTAACTGAAGTCCAGCTCTGATTTTTCCAAAGTGGGTATACAGGTTCTCAAGGACAGGCAGTGGTGTTGCAGGAAGTGAGAAGTCAAAGGATAAACAGAAAACACCTTCTTGGATTGTCTATTTTATCAATACACTAAGATCTGGTATCTTTGCAGTCTTAAAATATTTAGACCAATTTCTTGTTTTTGTTCAAGTTCAAAGAACAACATGTTTTTTATGTTCAGGAAGTGATTTGAAATAGTTTACTTTTGTGTTTTGTGTCCTTCTCTTCACCAGATTATCTGTATAATTGGCGCTATGTGATTAGTTTCCTCTGCTGAGAGAGCAGATTATACTAACCGCATTACTCCTGCTGCTGGTGGTAGTTTGCAAGTGATATTTAGTTCTTGGTGTTCAGCTGGTGTCACCAAGATCTGGAAGGTGCCCAGAAGAGATAGCATTTAGGAAGCCCATATTCACTGACTGGCATGAGCCTGGATGCTCCAGTGGTTGTTGATCACACCCTTCACTGTCTATGGCCAGATTTTGTCAGCTCCTCCCAGCAAATGTGAATTTATGCTTTGCACTCCTAATTTCTGGCTAAAGTTTTGTTAACAAATGAATGGACACCTCAATCCACAAAACTTCCTCACTGAATAGATTCACTGCCTATAGATTCCTGATCAAATTTCAACCCCAACTTTGAATATTTTTTGAATGAAGACACCAGCTAGAAATAAGCCTTGGTCTTCTTTTAGTTCTAGAATATGGATGTTTGACTAACAGCTTGTCCCTGTGGGCCCCAGTTCATGCACCACATGCTCACAAATAATCATGGCACATCCCAATCTTACTTAGGAACAAATGTCCAATTCAGCTTTGTACTCTACACCTTTGCTAAGTGTGAGATCTACAGAACACATCTTCGCAAACAGAAGGAAGATAGCCTCTTTTCAGATCATTTATTTTTTTAATGAAATAATTATAAAATAGATGTTCAAATTTTTAATGTTAAAATTTGAGAAGAGATTCATTCTAGTTTAGAATGTTGGTCTGTCGCCTTGTAATTCATTATACATGTGTCTGGATAGTGCTTCATGGGAAAAAATAACAGTAACACCAACCATTTAATCACCACAGCTGGCTGTTTATAACAATAGGGTATCTAATATTATAGAACAGAAAACAAATGTCATGCAATGCATTTTTTCCCTTTGCCTGAGCTTTAGTCTTCAGCAAGATCTGACAAATATTGGCATTATATGTCACTAAGAAGTAAAAGATCATGCTCTGACCTTCAAGAATCCCCATAATATGTACATTATGTTGATGTGCCCTTTGTTTTGTCTATCTTGGTTTGCTTTGGCGGCCTCTGCAGTTTTAGAATGAGCAAGGTTGTTTTACCAAGTTTCCAATGGCATCATTTTAGCCAAGGAATTAACTAAAGATGAAGACTACTTCCTGCACTATTTATTTATTTCACTCTGACATGGCTGGAAAACAAGAACTGAGGTATACACCACAAATGCTTGAGATGCTCATAAAATAGGATCATTTAAAAACCAACATCCTTTCTTTAAAGCACGTGTAAACTTTTAAAAAGAAAAAAAAAACAGTTTGGTTTTAAATGCAAGTCTTTTGAGGAAGGATTCATCAGAGAAGGTTAAAATTCTTCTTTCTTCTTTTTGCAATAGCTCTCCACCTATATGTAAAACATGTGCACTGTCTCTAAGGTTCCAGTCACATTCCTTTTAATCCAGAGATGTGCTCCCAGCCCTATTACTTTATTCATTCACCTCCTCTTTCAGTAAACTCGTAAAGCCTTTTCGATCCATATTGTAGAATTCATTATTTAATTGAATTTTTGCTGATTTTTGCCTTAGCTTGGGAGATGATAACCATATTTCTTTCTTCCTAAAGCATGGCATGGCACATGGCATACTCTTAATAAAATTATTGTATAGGGCTTATTGCTTCATTGCAGGTTGGTTTTAGAAGCACAAAGATCAAAATAAAATATAAATACTATTAAATTTTATTAGATCCCTGCTTTCTCTCACGAAGTTAGACGTATGACACTCTAATAATAACTGTTTACCTTTTTCCTTCACTTTTTTACATTTTTGCTTTTCAAAGTAATTTT
Organism: Capra hircus; assembly: GCF_001704415.2. Lineage (NCBI taxonomy): Eukaryota > Metazoa > Chordata > Mammalia > Artiodactyla > Bovidae > Capra > Capra hircus. The sequence continues at coordinate 14,773,977 of NC_030831.1, read as the reverse complement.
ATGTCTGAGATCCGATTATGATCCTCACAAGCACCCTCATAGATAAATAGACCTTGCATATGGGGATAAGTGAGCCTGTGTTTATATATGTGAATGGCAGAGTCTAGAATTCAAGTCTCATATTCCTGGCTGACATGCTTCATTCTAAATCATATTGGCATAATTTGCTGTTCATTTAGGAAAAATAAGCTTTAGGTTCTGCTAGCTAAAGACATCATTAAGAGAATTTTACTGAAATGCAATTGAAAAGAAGAGATTCAACCAAGTTTGGTAGGAAAAAAAATCATTCCCTTTACATTCATTAAGTAGCAAAATAATGTTCTACAGAAGAATCAATGGGCTTCTTTAGGTGGCTCAGTGGTAAAGAATTTGCCTGCCAATACAGGAGATGCAGGAGACCAGAGCTTGATCCCTGGGTCAGGAAGATCCCTTGGAGGAGGGCCTGGCAACCCACTCCAGTATTCTTGTATGGAGAATCCCATGAGCAGAAAAGCCTAGCGGGGTTACAATCCATGGGGTTGCAAAAGAGTAGGATGCAAGAGAGTGACTGAGCTTGAGCAATAAAGTGAAAGTGAAGTCACTCAGTCGTGTCCGACTCTTTGTGACCCTATGGACTGTAGCTTGTGACCCCATGGACTGTAGCCTATCAGGCTCCTCTGTCCATGAGATTTTCCAGGCAAGGGTACTGGAGTGAGTTGCCATTTCCTTCTCCAGAACATACAAGTAGATTACTTAAAAACAAAACAAAAAAGAAAAAACCTCAGTTATTGGAAGCAAGAAAATTAGTCTCAGTTTTGCATGTCTTCACTTATGAAAATGAAAGAGACGATTTTTAGAATACTCCTTCCAACCCAACACTTATGATTCAGTCCTCGCTAGCACTGATAACTAGCAGTAACTTCTTTACTGTATTATCTGTATCTGCCCTATTATTTGATCCTTGGAATAATGCTATTATTTGGGCAGATATTTGAGACAGTATTTATTGTCAGTTCTGGTTTCATTAATCCAGTTTGTAGTTTACCTCATCTATTTATACATAACTAAAGAGCTAATTGGTGATCATACCAATTGTTGAGAAATCTAAATATGTTTCTTGGAGACATGTAGCAAGTTTAATCTAGTTCTCTTGAGGAAACAAAAGAATCTTCATTTCTCTTTAAAGTTTTAGTGTTGTAATCAGTTGATATTTATCAAGCACATAGTCGGTGCTCTAGAACACTATATAAAGTATGGTGAGAATTACAAAAAGTGTAAGGAAAGGATCCTACTTTTAAATGCCCAACAGTCTTGCCAGGGAGTAAAACATGTAGAGATGAACAATTAACTGACAATCCAAGGCAATGCATAATAAACAGAAAATTCTTGGTGTATTTATAGTTTGGCAAATGTTTAACAACTGACTTTTCAAAGGGAAAAATAACCAGGTTTGTAGTATTTGCCAATTTCCACAGTGCAAATATTCCCACATTGGCCAATTTCAAACTACCAACATGAGGTTATTGATCCCTGGGGTAGGGAAAGATACACAAAATAGGTTCTGGGGTATAAGGCCAGTTCAATTGACACCAGCACACTAATCCCCCTGTAGGAGTTTAGATCAAGCAAAGATCTGAATAAAGTGGCTCAGTATATCAGTGGAGAAATATCTTTCATATCTCTGAATAACAGTAACATATGAATGGGAAATAATTGATGTGAAAGAAGAGATGATGCAACCAACAGTCCAGGGTACCAATGACCAAAATAGGGATGGGCAGTGGATGGGCAGAAATACCTTTATTGGCATGGATTGTTTTTTTCGAAGGATCTTAGAAAGTTGGGGTGGGCAGTAAAAAAAGCTAACAAGTGGCTTAGACTGTATCTTGTACATTTGTCTTTCCAAATATGTGAATAATATCTGTGTCTATAAAAAAATGGAAAAAATGACAAATACAAAATTCAATTTTTTCAAAAATCAATTTGCTGTTCCAACAGTGTTACTAAGAATCTTTTGGACTTACCAATTCCCAAGAGTCTTGGGAATTACCAAGAATTTTCTTACAATGTTCTCTGAGTTACTGGAAACCCCAGAAATACAAAATTACTTTGGGAAAAGAAAGCTTAAATATCTCTTTAGCCAAATCAGATTCAATTCTTACATAGTTCTATTCAGTATCACATTGAAGCCTGGAAGATGTTTGTTTGTTTGTTTGTTTGTTTGTTTTTTATTTCCCTCCAAATAAATCCATGTTCTGCCCTAGGAAACTTTAACTTCCATCCTTCTCCACAGCATAATCCATTGTTATAGCACTATTCCAAAATATTTTCATTCTTGTCAAAATCCTGGAATATAAGGCTTTATTTTGATAATCCATGTGGCTGGATATCAAACAGCTGCCAGGGTACCTACTAACATCTGCTGTTTAGTTTTTATCAGTTTGTCCCATCTGGCCTGCATTCAACGGTGCTCAAATCAAGACTGAACAAAATCACAGGACATTCAGAAGCAATTTCACATTATTTTTTGACGCATTGAGCCTTCTTTCTCAGTCTTAAGAATCAGGAACTATGTCATTCATCATCCTGCAGATAACCCTGGAACTCTTCAGATTAAACTTTTCAGCACTCTCTCCTCTACCAAATGTTAACATTTCTGAAATATGTGTTTAATGTTCATCTGTACTGGCTTATGTTTGACTCAGGGACATTAAATATGATAAGGAATAGGAAATTGTTAGTACTTGTGATCACTAAAATGCATTGTAATTCCTAATTTAATCCATGCACATAAATCCAAGAAAATTTCTCATCTTGGGCATTTCCATTTCTTCCCAGGATTCCTGGCATTTATCCTTCATTTCTCTCAGTTTCATGTAACATATTTCTCCTAATATCCTCTCATGTCTCACAGTATAACTTGTTACTAAAGTGCTTCTGTGTTTGCACACACCTATCAAGAAAAGGGACCAGTATACTAAATATGGCACATATCCAGTAATGTAAAAATTCATTGTGTCTATTACCTCATCATCTTTCAACTTCTCTGAAGTTAATTTTTCTCCTGTGCGACTTTCCAGCACTTATTCAGTCCCAGTGTCTCTCCTATACTTAATATCTACCTAATATTATATCCACTTAAATAAAAATAAGATGTATAGTCTCATTTTATTTTTTAGCAAATATTTTATTTTATGCATGTATTTATAAACATTCTCATGCTTAAAAAAATATGTGAGACAGATTATGGAGATTATATAACAAGGTATAAAATTTCCTGGAGTATAGTCTCATTTTTTTTTTTTTTAAGATTTAAAATGTTTTATTTTTTATTTATTTATTTTTTTAAATTTTAAAATCTTTAATTCTTACATGCATTCCCAAACATGAACCCCCCTCCCACCTCCCTCCCCATAACATCTCTCTGGGTCATCCCCATGCACCAGCTCCAAGCATGCTCTATCCTGCATCAGACATAGACTGGCGATTCAATTCTTACATGATAGTATACATGTTAGAATGTCATTCTCCCAAATCATCCCACCCTCTCCCTCTCCCTCTGAGTCCAAAAGTCCATTATACACATCTGTGTCTCTTTCCCTGTCTTGCATACAGGGTCGTCATTGCCATCTTCCTAAATTCCATATATATGTGTTAGTATACTGTATTGGTGTTTTTCTTTCTGGCTTACTTCACTCTGTATAATCGGCTCCAGTTTCATCCATCTCATCAGAACTGATTCAAATGAATTCTTTTTAACGGCTGAGTAATACTCCATTGTGTATATGTACCACAGCTTTCTTATCCATTCATCTGCTGATGGACATCTAGGTTGTTTCCATGTCCTAGCTATTATAAACAGTGCTGCGATGAACATTGGGGTACATGTGTCTCTTTCAATTCTGGTTTCCTCAGTGTGTATGCCCAGCAGTGGGATTGCTGGGTCATAAGGTAGTTCTATTTGCAATTTTTTAAGGGATGTCCACACTGTTCTCCATAGTGGCTGTACTAGTTTGCATTCCCACCAACAGTGTAGGAGGGTTCCCTTTTCTCCACACCCTCTCCAGCATTTATTGCTTGCAGATTTTTGGATCGCAGCCATTCTGTATAGTCTCATTTTAAAATAAAAAGGCAGATGCAGGTGACCTTCCAAAAACCATGTAGCTAATCAATGCAGAATGAAGATGAAATCAGGAAATTTTGACAAAACAAGCCATTCTAAGAACTTCCCTCAATACTACCAGCAGCACAGTACATGTTAGCTGAAGCAGAGTGGAAATGTGTTTTTCTCTTCAGAGAAAAGTATGGCTAGAAAAACCAGAAGATCTGGGCATTGATGAATTATTTTATCCACATTCTTTTTTGACAATGTCACAATGAAAAGAAATAAATGGAGAGTTTGAAAAGGATAACATTGCATTTGCATCGTCTCTTTCCTTATAAAAGATCTAACCAGAGGAAAGTCATTTCTACTTTCCTTATACTCAAGATTGAGAATTACGGTGAATTTCTATCATAAAGGCCTTAGGACAAATCCTTCTTTCCAGTAAGTATTTGCAAAGTACTGTTTTCTCTTCACTAATATGCAAGTAAATTTCTATAATTCCTTCTTCCACTTAGTTTGTACCAATGGTTTGGTGGAACCAACAATTCTGCTTGAGTTCTCCTCTTTAAGTGATTCAAGATGACAAGCCAGGGACCATTAGAGGCAGGCAATCTAGTTTCTAAATTTTTCCCTAGTAAATTCCCTTCTAATATCACCCACAGATAAGCAGAAGCCAGGAATTCTTTTTTTTTTGCTCAATCAACCATAAATCCATTTCCAAGGTCTAAAAATGTCTGTCCCTAGATATTTTCTTCCAGGGCCACCCACAGTCTTAGTGTGCACCTTGTGTCCCTCCTGGGCCCAGAGGATCCAGTGCTGAGGGTGCAGTTTGGATATGCAGGATGAGGTGTGCAAACGTGTCTGCACCAGCAGTGTGAAGCAGAGCTGGAGATGGGAAGAACAGGACCTAGGAGGAGGGTCAATAGCCAGATGCCAGGGCTGGGTCTCCACTTGTGATATCTGTGTGGATCCAAGAAGTCTGAGAATGTTACATTCAAATCTGATGCTCCTGGTCTTTAATATATTTACCACTTTAAGTGACTTACAGTTTTTTAATACCAAGATATGTGGTATAAATTACTCTTACTCTACCCTTTCACTAGCCCTCCTAACGTTAGATTAGGGCCTGTGCCCTTCTTGTACCTCACAAAGTAAATGAATGCACACCACAAAGAAATGTCAGGTGATTTGATCAATGTCATCAAGAATGGACTAGAATTATTTTTCAAAATAGTAGTTATTTAATGACTTTTTACTACATATTTAAGTAAAACAATTTATGATGACAAAGTGTTTTAAGTCCCGTTTTTGTTTCTAATTTTTCTGTTATCCCTGACCCACTTGTTGAGATGATGTCAAATTTCTACTTTATTCATTACATAGACACTCCAAAACAGAGTAATTTTTTAGCTTCTTTTTACTATGTCAATTTCAAAAATGCAGCAAATTTAGTCTAGCTCTCCACTTCTTTCTATAGAGCAATGATATTTTTGTTGAAATGAGAAATTCACATGCCCATTTCAAAGTGTTAATTCTTGCTCAGAATAGCTTTGGCATAGTGTAATGCAAGATTTCTCCCCAAAAAGCAATGGTTGCATCTACAGATATAGCATAGGAAATTCAGAGGTTGTGCCCAGTAACTTTACTGTGTCTGCCAGGGAAGTCTCTCTCACCATGCAAGAGTAATGTTATCTTTGGTATAAGTAGAACTTTTGTAGCTTAATGTGTGATAATTTCTCCTTGTCAGACATCTCATGTTCTGCATGCCTCTCGTCTGGCCTGTATCACATACAGAGGAGGGAATGTAATTTCCACCCACCTGTAGAAAACAGCTAAGTTTTATTTCCTGTGTGATTCCTAATACTCTGTCCCATGAAAGGAATTCATTATCTTTAGATGAAGTAATTATCCTCAAGTAAAGTGGAGTTGAAACACATAAATGTTCAACTCAGACAGGGATGGATTTGAAGGCTGGCTCACCCAAATCTTACATGCTGTATGATCCCTTGGAAATTGCTTAATGTTTCAAAACTTCAGATTTCTCATCTGTAAAGAAGAAATAATGTATCTATCTTCAAGAGTAACTGTGAAGATTAGATGAGACTATATATATATATATATATATAAAGTTTCTGACACCCGGCGGGCATTGATTCAATAAGTGCTATTATTATGGCAGCATCTAAATAATTACCATCATCCTGCTGTTAATCTTTACTATATCAATCACTCCTTTGTGAATAATTTTTATGTGACCTCAAATCTTTTTTCTCCATCAGGCACCTCTATTCAGATATCTTAGAATTACCTCAATTCAATTTGTACAATACAAAATATCATGACTTTAAGAAAATAACCCTCAAATTTTCTTAAAGTAAAAAAAAAATTTTGATACTCATTGTTTAATTGTTTTAAAGTAATAATAAGGGTGATGTGAAATTTAAAGTGGAGTGTCTCCCTTTCACTTCTTTCTCAAATTTCCATGGCTAAATCTGGATATAGCCTTGTACATTTATGATACTTCTTTTCCACTTTTCCAACATATGCTATCACCAAATCCTGGCTTTTGTAATTTGCAAATTCTTCTCATGGCTGTTGCTCACTGTTAATTTCTCTTCTATCGATAATGCTCTAGGTCCTTATCCCTGAACATTTACCCAAACATTTCTCTGACACCCAATCCTTCACATTTTCTCTTCCCCCCGAAGATTATTCCTTTATAGTGGTCTTTATTACCTACTGCGCTCAGAAGACAGACAAATCAACTTTCTTTGCAAGACACTTTGGCATCTATCTCTATTTTTCTTATCTACTTTGTGTATTTTAATATCATTTCAGTGGTAATTTTACATAAAGTAGGTGCTTTTTTATCTGTTGTTGTTCTCTTTTTGTATGTTTTTGCCAAAGGATATATATTTGTGCTATTCTTTCCTGTCATGAGTTGAAATGTGTTCCCTCAAAATCCATGTTTAAATTCTAAGCCCAGGTACCTCCAAATATAACTGTATTTGGAGATGGGTCTTTATGTTGTTGCTGTTGTTCGGTCTATCAGTCATGTCTGACTCTTTGTGACCCCGTGGACTGCAGCATGCTAGGCTACCCTGTTCTTCACTATCTCTTGAAGTTTGCTCAGACTCATGTACATTGAGTTGATGATGCCATCCAACCATCTCATCCTCTGTCACCCTCTTTCCCAGCATCAGGATCATTTCTAATGAGTAGGCTCTTTGCGTCAGGTGGCCAAAGCATTGGAGCTTCAGCTTCAGCATCAGTCCTTCCAATGAATTTTCAGGGTTGATTTCCTTTAGGATTGACTGGTTTGATCCCCTTGCTTTCCTAGGGACTCTCAAGAGGCTTCTCCAGCACCACAGTTCAAAAGCATCAATTCTTCAATGCTCATCCTTCTTTATGGCCCAACTCTCACATCTATACATGACTACTGGAAAAACCATTGCTTTGACTATACAGACCTTTGTTGGCAAAGTGATGTCTCAGCTTTTTAATATGCTGTCTAGGATTGTCATGACTTTTCTTTCAAGAGGTAAGTGTCTTTTAATTACATGGCCGCAGTCACCATTCACAGTGATTTGAGAGCCCAGGAAAATAAAACCTGTCACTGTTTCCATTATTTCCCCATCTATTTTCCATGAAGTGATGGAACTGGATGCCATGAACTTACTTTTTGGAAGCTGAGTTTTAAGCCTAATTTTTTATTCTCCTTTTCCACTTTTATCAAGAGGCTCTTTCTTCTCTTTTTGCCATTACTGTGGTTTCATCTGCATAGTCAAGGTTATTGATATTTCTCTGGGCAGTCTTGATTCCAGCTTGAGTTTCATCCAGTCAGCCATTTTACATGATGTACTCTACATATAAGTTAAAGAAGCAAGGTGATAATATTAAGCCTTGATGTACTCCTTTCGTAATTTGGAACCAGTCCGTTGTTCCATATCCAATTCTAACTGTTGCTTCTTGATCTGAAAACAGGTTTCTCAAGAGGCATGTAAGGTAGTCTGGTATTTCCATCTCTTAGAGAATTTCACACAGTTTGCTGCGATCCATACAGTCAAAGTCTTCAGCATAGTGATTGAAGCAGAAGTAGATAGTTTTCTGGAATTCTCTTGCTTTTTCTATGATCCAACAGATGTTGGCAATTTGATCTCTGGTTCCTCTGCCTTTCCTGAATCCAGCTTGAACATTTGGAAATTCTTGGTTCACATCCTGTCGAAGCCTAGCTTGAAGGATTTTGAACTTTACCTTGCTAGCGTGTGAAATGAGCACAATTGTGTGGTAGCTTGAACATTCTTTGACATTGCCCTTCTTTAGGATTGGAACTAAAACTGACCTTTTCTAGTCCTGTGGCCACTGCTGAGTTTTCCAAATTTGCTTTCATATTTAGTGCAGCACTTTCACAGCATCATCTTTTAGGATTTGAAATAGCTCAGCTGGAGTTCTATCACCTCCACTAACTGTTTGTAGTGATGCTTCCAAAGGTCCACATATCTTCATACTCCAGGATATCTGACTTTAAGGGAATAATCACACCATGGTGGTTATCTGGGTCATTAAGACTCTTTTGTACAGTTCTTCTGTGTTTTCTTGCCACCTCTTAATATCTTCTGCTTCTCTTATGTTTTATAGAAGTAGTCAAATTAAAATGAGGCCATTAAGGTAGGTCATAATTCAACATAACTCATGTCTTTATAAAAAGAAGAAATTTGGAGAGAGACATGAATGCAGGGAGAATGCCATGTAAGAAGGTAAAGAGAAGATAATGCTTCTATGAGCCAAAGGACTCTAAAGATTGCTGGATATCGCTAGATGCTGGAGAAGATGCATGAATCCACTTTTACTCACAGCCCTCAGAGGGAACAAAATCTGCTGACACTTTGCTCATGGACTTCGAGCTTCCAGAATTATGCAAAAATATATTTCTGTTCTTTTAGACACTCAGTCTGTGGTACCTTGCTATGGCAGCACTAGCAGACTCCATACCACCTGCTCCCCTGCAAATGCTATCCCTGTTAACCTGAGTGGTCTACCAAAGTGAGATATCATCATGAGGGACTTTTACTCACTCACTCATTCATGGGTTTGTGCTAAGTCATTTCAGTTGTGTCCATTTCAGTCTTTGCGACCCCATGGAATATAGCCTGCCAAATCTTTTTCTGTCCACGGGATTTCCCAGGCAAGAATGCTGGAGTGGGTTTTCATTTCCTTCTCCAGGGGATCTTCCTGATTCACGAATCAAACCTGCAGTCTCCTGCACTGGCAAGCTATTCTTTACTGCTGAGCTACCTGTGAAGCACTAAGTAGTTTATAAAACCATCTTATCTTCTAAAACAAGATTTCAGGCTGGTTTGAACACTATAATGTCCTATGGCTACCATTTTGGCTCCAATGATCTGTGATTTAGAACTTTTCCCATGTCTTTTATTAACATTCATATACTTTTGTAGTACTATATGGTGCTCACCCCAAATGGTTATGAATAATTTTATGACTTTATTAACCCAGGTCCTGCCCTCGAGGCACTTACAAGATCTATAGTGTATTGAGCTTCTCTTTAAATATTCAGCACATACAAAAACCACTGGCAAAATGTAAAGTAACAACGGCATAAAAAGAAAAATTACCAAACACATTTAGAAACTGAAGACTTAAAGAAGAACAAAAAGGGGGGAAACAATTTATTTTTCAACACTTTCAGTCTTCAACTCCATAAAGTCCTTTCTTTTTATGTGTTACTGTGTATGTGTTATGAATAGTCACGTGTGGGTTCAGATCACCCTATGGCAAAACCACAAGGTTAGCAAAGTTTGTATCCCTGACTCAGGCCTTGGCAGTGGTAACTTCTCCACTTCCATGAAACTACTTTATGCAATGTGTAGCTCTTATTCCCAACCCATATTTCTCTCAGTATCTTTTGTTTTTTCATTATTAAAATCCAACATGAGGACAAAGATATCCATGGCTTAAAACACATTATAATGACAGAGAATTTGCCTTTTGAATCTTTCCTTCAATCATAACTTGATGAATCTTGTCCCCGTTTTAATGATCTAAAGTATTGATTGATCAAGTAGAGATTATACTTTGTTGTTAAGAAATGTTCTTCTTCTCTCTGACATCATTTGCGGGCATTCTCATACTATACTAACCAATAATAATACTGCACCAATCAATAATAATAATTCCTACACAGACCAGTCACTAAGCCACCGCCTAGCAGATGACTCAGCAGTCTCCCCCTCAACCCCCTCCTTAAAAAGTAATAATTTGTAACATAATATTATTGAATGCTTACTGTGTGCTAGGCACTCTGCAGGGTATTTCCCATGAATTAACCCATTCAATGCTATCAACTGTCCTGTGAGACAAATCACACTATTCTCTTCTTTTTAAAGGTCGGTTAAGTAAATAGCCTAAGGACATGCAATTAGTATGATGTAAATCTAGACAATCCAGATTTAGACAATCTGGATACAGAGCCTACCCACTTCTACTTTATTTGCCTCTTCACTGTTTTAAGAGTAGCTCAGTAGAAGAGCTGGATGGAAGTCTTGAATTGTCCATGAACCTCACCAAGGTTCATCTGAAAGGTGAAGGTGGAGAGATATGTGTTTGTGCATGTGCATGTGTGTGAGAGAGAGAGAGAGAGAGAAGTCACTCAGTTTCTGATTCTTTGTGACCTACGGACTGTAGTCCTGGAGGCGCCTCTGTACATGGAATTCTCTAGGCAAAAATACTGGAGTGGTTTGCATGTCCTCCTCCAGGGGATCTACCACACCCAGGGATCGAACCCGAGTCTCCTGAGGCTCCTGCATTTCAGGCAGATTCTTTACCACTGAGCTACTGGGGAAGCCCAAAAGGGGAGAGATAGATGACCTTAATGGATTCTCTGTTTCCCTTCTTTTTTCCCTTGTTCTGCTATAGACTGAATGTATTCCCTCCAAATTTATATGCTGAAATCTAATCCCCAGTGTGATAGTAATTGAAAGTGGGGCCTTTGTGAGGTAATTAAGTCATGAGAGTGGAAACGCCATGAATAGAATTAGTGTCATTATAAAAGGCCAGAGAATTTCCTCACCCCTTCTAGCACGTGAGGATAGCCATCTGTGAACCAGGAAGCAGATTCTCACCATACACTGAATCTGCTGACATTCTGACCTTGAACTTCTTAACCAGCAAAATAAATTTCTGCTTTTATAAGACACTCATTTATTGTATTTTATTATAGGAGCCTAAATAGACTAAAGCACCTTCAATAGACATAAACTTTTCAAACTAGAATGTTTAGACCAGCTTGTGCTCTGCTATCACCTAGGCTCTTTTGATATCTCCAGTATCTCGTGCCCCATTGGATGCATAATATATTCAGTCCCATGTTTACATTCACTGTCTAGTTTCCTCGTTAATCTTCATCTACCTGTCACTCTTTTTGGAAGCTTGTTTTCCTGTTTCCTCATTCTCTGTGTGTGTCTCTGTGTGTGTGTCTGTGTGCTAAGTCACTTCAGTCGTATCTGACTCTTGAACTCTATGAACTTTAACCCTTCAGGTTCCTCTGTCCATGGGATTCTCCAGGCATGAATACTAGAGTGGGTTGCCATTTCCTCCTGCAGGGGATTTTCCTGATCCAGGGATTGAACCTGTGTCTCATGTTTACTGAATTGGCAGGCAGGTTCTTTACCTATTCCAGAGATGAATCAGAGTATTACAATTCAAGAATATGCTTTACACCTAGAGTTGGGTTACCCACGGGCTTCCCTGTGACTCAGAGGTAAAGAATCTGCCTTCCAATGAGGGAGACACGGGTTGAATCCCTGGGTCAGGAAGAATAGCAATCCACTCCAGTACTGTTGCCTGTGAAATCCCATGGGTAGAGGAGTCTGGCAGGCTATAGTCCATGGGGTCACAAAAGAATCAGATGCAATTTAATGAATAAACAACAACAATTGGGTTACCTATGTCAGAATTTTCTTTGTCTTGTTCAGAGCTATATTCACAAAATCCTCAAGAGATAGAGTCTTGGGGTGAGTGGAGTGACATTAGAATCTTTTTTTTTTTTTTTTTTTTTAACCATGAAAGTCATTAGATGGTCAGGGACATACTGCACTCTTCTATTCCTCCTGCTTCCCTCGACAATGTGATGCCAGGGCACAGCATACAGTAAGAAGTCAATGAGTGCTATTGATTGGCTTCTTAACTTCTTTGCATAATTTGATGAGGGTTTCTTTCTCTTTAATTGTGGAACACAAATATATTTCAGGGACTTAATTCTGCAGTGGTCTGACTAATTTGCAATTTATTTTTTAAAGAAATTATTTGATGTCTAAGGGCCTTTAAAAAAAAAAAAAGCAGCCTTTTCCTTTTGAACAATGAAATCACGTTTCACTGGCATAATTGGACTGGAACACAGACAAGCTCAAGTTTAGCTCTAAACTCAGAACCCATGAAGGTCGATTGGAAAAACGCAGTCGCCCATCCCAGTGTTAAGTAGCACTTTCTTTCAGATTGTGTCACAAACATGCATATAAAACAAGAGCTAAGTGTTACAGATTAAAGCTTGAAGCTTTTCAATGATGTCAGTTAGGAGAGAAAAATAAAAGGAAACTTGCAATACTTCAGTTGAACTTTCTTTACCAGTATAAGGAGGGTGAGGGAAAATCAATTAGGTTAAAGAAACAGTCTGTAGTAGGACCAATTTTTTTTAATTAATTTACCGAGCTTTGCTTTTATATCAGGGTAATATCAATTTACTTACAGCCTAAACAAACAAAATTTGTCTTTTTAAGAAATGTCAGTTCTCTTAGCCACTCAATAAATCAACAACAATAAAGGACATGTCCTGCTCATAGACCAATGCACAGCAATAATATCCAACCGTCTCATTTTGTACCCTTTGCTCTGCTAACCACGTTTACTTATTTATAGCCCCATCTTTGCTCCCCTCCTCCATCACTATTTAGTGGCTAGTTTTGACCTTCAGAGTCTGCGGAAATTTTGTTCAGCTTTTGACTCCTTCTACTTCTACATTTGAGTAACTGCCTTCTACATTCGCACTTACCCGTCATTGGCTTGTATATTAGTACCCCTGAAAGTATTTTCTTGTTACCCAGCAAGAATAGATTTGCCACACTAACAGAGAAACAATCTATGAAATGGTAGAACAGAGATTAAATCAATGGAGATAAAAGAGACTTTGCAAGGCAGTGAGTGTTGTAGCTAGTGTGAAGTATCTTAGGATGGACAAGTGTAAAGGCTATATTTTAAAAAATACATATTAACAAATAATGTTACCATTCAGTTCAGTTCTACTGCTGCTGCTGCTAAGTCACTTCAGTCTTGTCCGACTCTGTGCCACCCCATAGATGGCAGCTGATCAGGTCAGTTCAGTCCAATACTCCAGTACTTTGGCCACCTCATGTGAAGAGTTGACTCATTGGAAAAGACCCTGATGCTGGGAGGGATTGGGGGCAGGAGGAGAAGGGGATGACAGAGGATGAGATGGTTGGATGGCATCACTGACTTGATGCACATGAGTTTGAGTAGACTCCAGGAGTTGGTGATGGACAGGGAGGCCTAGTGTGCTGTGATTCATGGGGTCACAAAGAGTTAGACACGACTGAGCGACTGAACTGAAGTGAACTGAATTGAAGCTGAATCCAGCCTCTGTACCCCCAAACTGAATTAAATCGCAAAGACAGAGTTTTGGATGAAGTAGAAAAGAATAGCTTTATTGCTTTGCCAGGCAAAGGTGGGCCACAGCAGGCTAATGACTTGAGAATTTAGAGTAAGTAGTGACCAGACCACCTGACCCGCCTCTTGAGAAACCTATATGCAGGTCAGAAAACAACAGTTAGACCTGGACATGGAACAACAGACTGGTTCCAAATAGGAAAAGGAGACCTCAAGGCTGTATATTGTCACCCTGCTTATTTAACTTACATGCAGAGTACATCATGAGAAACGCTGGAATCAAGATTGCCGGAAGAAATATCAATAACCTCAGATATGCAGATGACACCACCCTTATGGCAGAAAGTGAAGAGGAACTCAAAAGCCTCTTGATGAAAGTGAAAGTGAAAAAATTGGCTTAAAGCTCAACATTCAGAAAACGAAGATCATGGCATCCGGCCCCATCACTTCATGGGAAATAGATGGCGAAACAGTGGAAACAGTGTCAGACTTTATTTTTGGGGGCTCCAAAATCACTGCAGATGGTGACTGCAGCCATGAAATTAAAAGACGCTTACTCCTTGGAAGAAAAGTTATGAGCAACCTAGATAGCATATTCAAAAGCAGAGACATTACTTTGCCGACTAAGGTCCATCTAGTCAAGGCTATGGTTTTTCCAGTAGTCACGTATGGATGTGAGAGTTGGACTGTGAAGAAGGCTGAGCGCCAAAGAATTGATGCTTTTGAACTGTGGTGTTGGAGAAGACTCTTGAGAGTCCCTTGGACTGCAAAGAGATCTAACCAGTCCATTCTGAAGGAGATCAGCCCTGGGATTTCTTTGGAAGGAATGATGCTAAAGCTGAAGGTCCAGTACTTTGGCCACCTCATGCGAAGAGTTGACTCATTGGAAAAGACTCTGATGCTGGGAGGGATTGGGGGCAGGAGGAGAAGGGGATGATAGAGGATGAGATGGCTAGATGGCATCACTGACTCAATGGACATGAGTCTGAGTGAACTCCGGGAGTCGGTGATGGACAGGGAGGCCTGGCGTGATGCAATTCATGGGGTTGCAAAGAGTTGGACACAGCTGAGCGACGGAACTGAACAGAACTGAGTGAGAAGTTTTATATTAATGGTTCACAGGGGGTATGATCAGCTCATGGACAATATTCTGGTTGATTGATGGTAAGGTAATTGGGAGTCAGAATCATCAGTCTTCTGGTTTCAACCTGTCTGGTGTCTATACACTTGTGGGCAGCAGAGTAGTTAACTTCTTGCACCTGGTGGGGCTTTCAGTATCTGCAAATAGCTCAAAAATAGTGTTATATATAGCTCTAGGTGGGAGGAGGACCAGGAATCTGCCCCCAAGACTGCATTATTATTTCTTTTGACTATTCCTCCCTTGTCTCCACATGCCCTCCTTTTTGTAACTAGCAACTGTTTCAACCTGCCTCCTGGAAACTCAAAGAAAGTCATAGAGGCTGAATGAAGCCTACATCCTATAATTAAGAAATGGGGGAAACAGAAAAACATTTGTGTCCAGAAACCTCGCAGGGTCGTGCTTGGTATAGGTATAGGCACAGGAGATATAAAGGGAAGGAAATCACCATGTGTCCCTCCGAGAGCATCTGAGTTTGTCTGACCCCAAAGCCCGTGTTCTTTGGCTCAGCCTCTCCTCCTTCGGTGCTTTCCCTCATTCTGCAATTTAAGATTTATAATCAATATCTTTTCAGCCCCTACCTTCCAACTATCCACCCTCTCAGCCCAACTACCCACACAGGCCTGACCTTTGCAGTTCACTGAGCTTCTGGCCATTGTCAGACCTTTCCTGCACACTACTACATCATTGCTTTAGACACTGACGCTTGGAATGCCCTTTGGCCACATTTTCACCTAATGAGATTCTGCCTTAAAGAACATCTCTTTATTGAAGCTGTACCCAGTGCCTGATCATATCAAATTCACCTCCTTGAGGGGCCCACAGCGCTATGCCCTAGTGAAAAATTTGCTGTATATGGTTTTTTCATCTCATTCAAAGAGACTTTAGAAGATTGTTAATAAAGCTACTTGGGGACATATCTGCCTTTCTCATCATGCTGTGAATTCCTCAAGGAAAAGATTGTAATTTATGTATCTGAAATCTCGGCAGGATCTGGTAAGTGCCTTGCAGCAAGTAGGAGCCTAAACTAAATGTGTATTGCCTTGAATAGCTTGGCCTTAGCTTACCTAGCTTACATTCTGTAGTCTCTGAAACAGACAAATATTAGTATGTTAAATGAAATGAAAGTTATTAGGGTGAAATAAATTAACATGCAGGAGAAACGAAATCTCTCATTGTCTCCAAGCTAGTTACCAATATTGGAGAAACACTATTTAACAATTACCAGTTAACTAGATCAAAACTGCCTGGAAGTTACTGTCTGTTACATTAGCATGGTCAAATCAGCATTTATTATGGATTTAGAGGCATATAATGATGTTTTCCAGGTTAAATAAAGGAAAAAGAAAATAAAACAGAGTGGAGAGAAATAATCACAGTCAATAAATGATGTCTCCAGAGGAACATCAATATAATGTAATTAAAAGTCAAGAAAAAAATCTTTTCATTCTGAATGTAGTTAAATTGTTTATCTTTTTACCGTTCGAAACGTTTCATCAAACTTATTCAGCAACGATTCCCTGTGGGCCTTTGCAGGCACAAGATAAATGTGAGGTTTGAAAGTTCTATTCTTTGGAGATATTTTGATGTATTTTACTTTGAGTTGTTTTCTGTGTCTGTGTATAAGCATGTGTGCATGCACACCTGCATGCTCGCACACATGCACACATACACAGACTGCAAGAAGCACAGGATGATAAGTCAAAATGCCAACATCTGGCTCTACATCTTAACCCATGATACTGGCGGAGCATAACACCTTCCTGGGCTTCCTTCTCTTTACAACTAGGGTACTGAAATGGACAGTAACTGAATTTCTTTCTGCTTATTATGCCCCTGGAGCCCATGCAAATAAGTATCATCTAAATAATCACCCAATACTAGACCTTTTAAGTTGTTTTTTTTTTTTTTTAATATATATAAAAAGTAATACCTAGCAATCTCTCTGGTAGGACTCCTATGTTCCCTGGATCATCCTCACCTATGAAATCTCAAAAAAGAGACAATGCTTTAGCTGAATCAGTGTTCTGATTTAATCTTACATCAGGTGTTGCCATACAATTTTATTTTGTCTTCTCTCAGTTTGGTTTCACACATGAAAAAAGAAATGCCCTTGCAAAATGTGTGCAAATTGTTAAGTGTCAGCTGAATGTCATCTTCCAAGTTTGGCACTCAAATAAGGCTCTCTGAAAATTGGTTGTCATCTGCTGGGAGTTAAAGGAAAAGATCTCTGAAAAGGTTCTTAGAGGCTTCATTTCTGGAGATTTTTACGGTCTCACAGGAACTGACTGTTTCCCCACATATGCCATTTCCCCTGGTGTCCTGCAATGGTGTGATCCTCCAAGCTTCCATGTCTTTGATTGTGTCATTTGCTGGCCAAAAAGTGCCCCATCATTGATTCAAAGATGACCATTCTTCACAGACAACATGGAGGTAACTATTTTATGAAGTTGTCTCGTCTCTTCAGTCACACAGTCCTTCCCCTGTCTGCCACCCAACAGTGTTTGAACCCTGTGCCAGTTAGTCCCGGTTTAGACTAGCCCTGGTTTAGACAATGTTTGTCAGACTACATATTTCTTATCTTGAAACTTGCTTGTAAACTCAAGGTAGAACTCACGTTTACCTTAGCATTCACATTGCTTAGCACAAAGTTAGTCATACAAGAGGCCTTCCAATACACACTTGTCACATACTCATCCCTATTGTCGTAAACAAGCAGAATGTCCTCAATTCTTTAAGGATAGACCACACACTGTTACTTCTTTTAAATGATAAGTAATGAAGGCAAAGAAATAAAGAATTAACAGTGATGCTTCCTTTCTTGATTATATAAAATTATAGATCAAAGTAACATTTGGGCCTGAATTGCCTGGACCACTGTCTTCACCACCTAATTAACCTTGCATCCTCTAAAGACATTTGCGCATCCCCTAGGACTGCTCTTCATAACCTAGATACAATTGCCAGTCCATTAGAGAACTTAAATATCACAAATGCCCATACTGAGTACTACTAGAGAGAGAGGTGTAAACTGCCCAAGGATGGACATGAGTACCTGATGAAACTATATCCTCTTGAAATCCTGTGCATTTGTCTTACTGCCAGATTGACCTTCTCCTGAGAAATGTGGTTATTTTTCTCTCATTGAGGTGTCATAATCAGTGTGTTGGCTCTTGTTTTCCTTCCAGGTAAATGGGACAGAAATAGATGAAGAAAAATGCAGAGAGAGTTTTGATGAATCTACACAGTGTTTTATTGCTGATGTAGACAAGTTCCATAAATTTCTAGAAAAGTAACGCTTTAAAAGGAAAGAGAATTGGAGTCAAAAGGGAGGGGGGTAAGGGTAATGGAAAAGGTAATGGTAAGTTGATGCACCTTGTCAGTAGTTGGGCAGAAACATTTGCAGATGGACCTCATCACATAGGAGAAATCAGATGTCATTGAATAGAGCTTAATGTTTTCATCATAGTGAGAAGAGACTTTTACTTGCCTAAGAAAAATGTCTTAACTAAATAATAGATTTTTCAGAGACCACAGACAACAACAAGGTAAAATATATCTGATTTATGGCAGGTTTAAAAGGTCTTCCCACATGTGAGTCTAGAGCCACAGTCGGTGCCATGGTAAAATGATAAATGAAAAAAATAACTCTGGGGTAGTAACCACCACACCACGCAACCTCAGATTGGAATCTAAATGCTGAAGATGAGCAAACTACATTACAGGTTTGAAGAGGCAGATAAAGAAAAGAGAGTGACATTGGGAGTCAGAAAAGTGGAATTTTTGTTCCAGATTTACTAATCATCTGCATCGCTTTCAGGAAATCATTTCACCTTTCTTTACCTGTACTTTTGTATCTCTGAATGAGACTAACAATAGCTTGTGGATGTTGTATGAAATAAAGCACAGCATGATAATAGATGAACAAGCTCTTTGAAGAACTCAATGTACCATATAAATGTGAGGTCTTAATGATGTTCCAAAGGTATCATTTCAGTGAGCGGGATAAAAAAGAAGGAACATATTATTAAATTACATATCTGAGGAGATAAGTGGCATATTGGGAGGGCTGCTTTCAAGAGATATTATAAAATCTGGCATTCTGTCTTTTAGACAGCAGCCAATCCTCATGCAAAATCATAGATCTGAGATGAGAGAAAGACAGCTGACGATGTACAGAGGGTTAACGGTGTACCTGAGTGAATTGCAGGAATGCACTGACAAGACAAAATTGGTGACTTATGTAATGAGCACCACAATTTAGCAAGGATGCAAAAGACAATATATAAAGAAGTAAGAGAAGATGGAGGTTCAGGGCAAATTGAAAGCTGCCTGATGAGCTTGAAAGGATAATTATGAATAAGCACTCCTTCCTACCCAAAGACACGGGAGCTTCACAACTACAGATAATTATCCAAACCTTCACTGAGGTCCATCCTGCCAGTTGTGTGAATAATACCTTCAGAAGACAGCTAACTCCAGGTTCAAGGAAAAATAATTATTTAATAAATACTTAACGTGCACCTAGTATTTTGCCAGATTTGTCTTTTAGGTTGGGGAGAGGGGATTAAGAAAAATAAACACTGGAAAACTCTGCCCTTATAGGCTAGCTATAGAAAGGATGGAAATGTAGGAAACTGTGCTTAAATGCTAACCACAGGTCACTGGCTATGACTATTACACTTGCTTAGTTGGTTATTATATTAGTTTTATATTGGTTAGTTGGTTATTATATTTTAGCTGGTATTATACTGGCTAGAAAGACAGTGAGAGGGCCTGCTCCATGATATCTGAAAATGTTTCTGGTCCTTAAATTATAAAAATTTTATGAGCATTTTCTTTGCTAGAAACAATATGCAGAGACTGCTCTCTCCCGTCTCCCAGTAGAAGACTAGAAAGTATCTTGGGAGAGGTGAAATCTGTCTACCTCACATTTAGGAATACATGGATGGAGGAGCCTG
Organism: Capra hircus; assembly: GCF_001704415.2. Taxonomy (NCBI): domain Eukaryota; kingdom Metazoa; phylum Chordata; class Mammalia; order Artiodactyla; family Bovidae; genus Capra; species Capra hircus. Next base: position 14,754,098 of record NC_030831.1, on the reverse strand, counting down.
GTAGGCTGCAGTCCATGGGATCGCAAAGAGTCAGACACGACTGAGCGAATTCACTTTCACTTTTCACTTTCATGCATTGGAGAAGGAAATGGCAACCCACTCCAGTGTTCTTGCCTGGAGAATCCCAGGGACAGGGGAGCCTGGTGGGCTGCCGTCTATGGGGTTGCACAGAGTCGGACGCGACTGAAGCGACTTAGCAGCAGCGGCAGCAGCAGCAGCATACCCAGTTAAGAGTATGTGTTCATGCTAAAAAGAAAGTCTTAAAAATAAAAGTAGGTGAAAGTCTATATACTAGACACTAAAGTCCATTTCTAGCTTCTAGAACACTGGCAACTAGGTTTCTACCCACTTCTACCCCCTCTAAACCATCGCATTCACTTCTTCCAGGGGAAGAGGTTTGGAAGACACTCTTTGGGAAAAATGTACAAATTCAATAAGAAATCTTTAAAGATTCTGGGGCTCAAAGCCTTCCCTGGTCCTTACAATGGAACTCAGGACTAGTAGGTCCCATTCCACACAGAGGCTCAATAGCTCAGCTCTGAAAAGAGAGCCTGGGGTCTCCAAGTAGCATAGTGTGCGGTACCGTGTTCAGTTACTTCTGACTCTTTGTGACCCTATGGCGAGTAGCCAGCCAGGCTCCTCTGTCTCTGGAATTTTTCAGACAAGATTACTGGGGTGGGTTGCCATTTCCTCCTTCAGGAGATCTTCCTGACCCAGGAATGGAACCTGGGTCCCCTGCATCTCCTGCATCGTAAGCAGATTCTATGCCACTGAACCACCAGGGAAGCTCCTCCAGGTAGTATGGGTAGCCTCCAAAACAAATTCTCAAACAGAAACAATAAAGAGAAATAGAAGAAAAGAAAAAACTTGCTAAGAGAAGAAAACTTAAAACACTGTAACTGATATTTTCAGAGGTTAAAAAAATTGTCTAATCCCTTTTTAAAGAAAAATAATACTTATAAAAATTGAAGACATTTATTAAAGTAGGAAGACTAGTTTAATGAATTATATGCACCTATGTATGTGTGTGTTAGCTCCTCAGTCATATCCAAGTCTTTGAGACCCCATGGACTATAGCCCACAGGCTACTCTGTCCAGGGGCTCTCCAGGCAAGAATACTGGAATGGGTTGCCATTCACTTCTCCAGGGGATCTTCCAGAACCAGGGATTGATCCCAGGTCTCCTGCATTGCACTCAGATTCTTTAATGACTGAGCTACCAGGGAAGCTGAGCTTGTGTACCTATGAGCCAGTTTAAAATGTCAACTTATAGTCATTTATTTTACTTCTAAAAAATCATCCACATCATACCCCAGATTATTTTGAAGATCTTGGAATAATAACATATATCAGGACATACCTCTGAAAGAAAAGTACTTTAAAAAAGATTAACCGCAATAGCATTATCACACTAAGGAATTAATAATTATTCTTTAAATAATCAAAAAATCAGATTTCAAATCTATCTGGTTGCTTATTTTGTTTTTCATATTTTATTTTATTTATTGTTTGTTCAAATCAGGATCCAAATTGTGGCACTGTGATTGTCAACTAAATTTCTTAATCAATTAGGCTTCTCTTCCTTTCTCTCTCTTCTCTTTTTATTTACCTTGCAATTTATTTTTTATTAAATTGTTTCATTTTAATAGTATATTTCACACTATGGATTTTGAAATTACATCCAATTGGTATCATTAGTCATGTTTCTCTACCCTGGTAATTCCTATTTATTAGTAATTAAATTTAGAGAATTAGCAAAACTCAAGTTCAATATTTGGGCAAGAATTCTGTATAAGTAATGATATATACTTCTGTCAAGAGGGATGCAGTGTTTGCGTGTCTCCCTTTTTGCGACATTTTTACCTTTGAAAAATCACTGAACTTGAGTGCCAAAGAACTGATGCTTTTGAACTGTGGTGTTGGAGAAGACTCTTGAGAGTCCCTTGGACTGCAAGGAGATCCAACCAGTCCATCCTAAAGGAGATCAGTCTTGGGTGTTCATTGGAAGGACTGCTGTTGAAGCTGAAACTCCAATACTTTGGCCACCTGATGCGAAGCTGACTCATTTGAAAAGACCCTGATGCTGGGAAAGATTGAGGGCAGGAGGAGAAGGGGGAAACAGAGGATGAGTTGGTTGGATGGCATCACCGACTTAATGGACATGGATTTGGGTAGACTTTAGGAGTTGGTGATGGACAGGGAGGCCTGGCATGCTGCAGCTCATGGAGTCACAAAGAGTTGGACACAAATAAGCAACTGAACTGAACTGAGCTGAATTGCATTATTTCATTAAAGATTGCAAAATAACCTAATTCTATATGTTTTCTTCATTTTATTAGCTGGACTGTTTCTATTAAAATAAAACTTTCTACCATATTTTATTTTCTTGAGATACATTTGTATGAAGAAAGTCATGACAAGTGCTTAATTTTTACCTTTATAAACTAATTTTCACAATAAAAAGTTGGTTTTTTAGCCTTCTCCAAAGATAATCAATAAAGTTTTTTTTTTCTTAAGTACCGTTAAAAACTGATACACTTATATGTCATCAACCTACTACAATCTATCATGAATACTGTTCTTTTTGATGCTCAAAACCTCATCAAGTCGGTTCCTGAGTCTTTTGACATGATCTGAGATTCTTCGGCAACATCTTTCTTTTAGATTTGACAAGATATTCCTGGATTATCTTGTATGTTTCCAGCTTTAGATCTGGATTCTTTCAGTTCTCCAAAATCTTCTGGTGGTTTCTAGTGGAAAACGACATTTCTACATCAGAATCTTTTGCTCTAAAGCAGTTCCTTTCTGCTTTTTAGGGAGATTTAAAAGTATATTCATCCAGAATTCTTGGTTGTTTGTACTGGTGTTAATCACTCAGTCATGTCTGAATTTTTGTGATCCTATAGACTGTAGCCCATCAGGCTCTTCTGTCCATGGAAATCTCTAGGCAAGAAAACTGGATTGGGTATCCATTCCCTTCTCCAGGGGATCTTCTTGACCCAGGAATTTAACCCAGGTCTCTCTCCTTGCACATAGATTCTTTACCATCTGAGCCACCAAGGAAGTCCTTGTAATGGTAGGGTTGATCTAAATAACCTAGTCTATCATTCAAACAAACTCATCTCAGGAATTTTGACAAATCTGTTTCTTGGCATTTTCTTCCCCCAGTTATCTGACTGGCTCATTCTTCAATTCTATCAAGGATTTGCTTAAAATTCAGCTTTTCCATGAATAGTTCCCTGATTGGATAGCAGAGAAGTTAGTGAGGACAGACTAAAACTCAACATTCAAAAAACAAATATCATGGCATCTGGTCCCATCACTTCATGGCAAATAGATGGGGAAACAATGGAGAAACAGTGACACTTTATTTTCTTGGGCTCCAAAATCACTGCAGTTGGTGACCTCAGCCATGCAATTAAAAGACACTTGCTCCTTGGAAGAAAAACTATGACCAACCTTGACCGCATATTAAAAAGCAGAGACATTACTTTGCTGACAAAGGTCCATCTAGTCAAGCTATGGTTCTTCCAGTAGTCATGTATGGTCCTGAAAGTTGGACCATAAAGAAAATTGAGTGCCAAAGAATTGCTGCTTTTGAACTGGTGTTGGAGAAGTCTCTTGAGAGCCCCTTGGCAAGCAGGGAGATCAAACCAGTCCATCCTAAAGGAAATCAGTCCTGAATATTCATTGGAAGGACTGATGCTGAAGCTGAAGCTCAAGCTCCTGTACTTTGGCCACCTGATGAGAAGAGCTGATTTATTAGAAAAGACCCTGATGCTGGGAAAGACTGAAGGCAGAAGGAGAAGGAGATGACAGAGGATAAGATGGTTGGATGGCATCACCAACTTGACGGACATGAGTTTTAGCAAGCCCCGGGAGTTAGACAGGAAAGCCTGGCATGCTGCAGTCCATGGGGCTGCAAAGAGTCAGACACAACTGAGCAACTGAACCGAATTGACTGAATCAATGAATAAATGAATAGTGCATATATAAAACACAAAGAGAGGCTTATTAAAAAAGGAACATAGGATGGCCAAAAAAGAACTTTAAAATATCATAGCAAAATAAAAAATTCAAAATCCGGAAGCATGGATGTCTAAAATAGTCAAAAAGCAAAAATACTCTCAAAGGTAAAAAGATCATATTAAAAAAAAACTTTAAATGTCACAGAAATAAAGAATACAGATTTCTAGAAAGAATGAAAAGAAATCACTGAATGCCAATCATGATAGATGTAAAAGACACATATCAATGCATACTATCACAAAATTTCACAACATTGTAGACCAAATGACAATCCTCAAAATTTCTACCAAAAGCAGCACAGTAATTACATATGAAAGTTATAATGTTACTAAATTCTGAAAAGAATAATTCTCAATCTAGAATAAATTATCAATCAAATATAAAATAGAGAATATGGACATTTTCAAACATGTGAGTTCTCACTAAGGGAAAGGCCAGGATTTATATCAATCATGGAGAATTGAGTTCAGATTCCTGCAAAGTAGAAAGAGACAGAGGGAGGAAGGAAAATAAAAAGAATGGAAGGATGCACAAAGGACTATCTGATTCGTTTGAACCAACAGAGAGGATATCTCTGCAAATGTCGGATTAGGTAAGGATGTTTTATTTATTGATACACAAAGATCCTAGCAAGTAAATATATGTAACTATTAAATTTAAAACAGACAATGTTGAAAAATAGAAACAAAGTTAGTATACCATATGGATCAGCTATGAATAATGTTTACATAGTCATAATGAACTAAATATCACCTAGTGATCTCAAAACTATGCCTTATTTATATTGAAAGACGGTGGAAAGGGAATGGCCTGGACTACTGTGTGTATGCGGAGGGTGGTACATGTAACAGAGCTAAATTTATTTTTCAAAGGAAGGGTTAGATGGTACTGAATTTAGCTGGAAGATTTAGAAATAACAAAATAAAAATAGTACCTGTAAACATGAAAATGAACACTAAAAGATAAAGGTGAAAGAGGTAAAAATATTATCTTGAAGGAGCAGGAATTGGGAATGGAAAGATACTCTTTTTATACTTAGTAAAATTTTTTGACTTTTTAGCTGACTTTTCATATCTTTGAGAAAACTATTTAAACATTTTTTTAAGAGTGAATAGACCTCAAAAGGGAACATTTGGGAAATAAATTAGTCTAATTAATGTCAATTTACATAAAAGCATGTGTTCTAGTCCAAGAGTAAGGCAGATGATATCTTGAACAAAGTTGGATGTGTGCAACCAGAGGCTATCTCACCTGGGCTCTGATGTTGTAGGTAGTTTTGCTCCCAAAATATGGGAACTGGAAATCCAACAGGGTTTGGTTTCTCTAGGGCTCTCTTGATCTTTCCAAAGAATTCACTAGCCAAGAAAAATTGTTTAAAGGTTCAAATGTCCTCAGGCAATTGCTGACACTTTCAAGGATCTACTTGAAAGAGAGAAAGGCAATGTGTGATCATGACCACTGGGTCTCTCAAGGCTGATTGAGACCAGGCCAGTACGAGGGATTAGCAAATGGCAGGCCCAGGATCCTAAAGAATATATGGATGCAAAGAACCTCATTTTATCCACAATTCAAGCCCTTCACCTTATATTCTCAGCCTTTGTCTTAAATTCTTCCCAAACTCCACCCCAGGTCTTAACTCTCTTGGGGTAACAAAAAATCAATATTATATAATCTCTTTCCCTTTATTCTTTTTCTAACACTCATATATATCCAAGAAGTTTGCTACCTGGAATTTGTTCTTCTAATTCTATATTTTTAATGTGTACCACTGTGCCTGTGTGTATGTCCTAAGTTGCTTTAGTTGTATCTGACTCTGCAACCCTATGGACTGTAGCTTGCCAGGCCCCTCTGTCCACAGATTCTCCTGGCAAGAATGCTTGAGTGAACTGACATGCCCTCCTCCAGAGGATTCTCCTGACCCATGGATTGAGCCTGTATCTCTTCGGTCTCCTGCACTGACACCAGTGTCCCATGGAAGCCCTCTATTTCTGCCTATAAAACACAACATGAAATTTTTTTCCAAATATTCTTGGAAACACATAGAAACTTTTCAAATGTACCCTTTAAGCATATGTATTGTTTAATTCTTGCTTTTTCTTGTTTCAGTACAATAAAATACCCCCAAAGGAGTTCAATTTCATCATTTAGCAGTTATCTTTATAACATTTTGGTCCATCTATAAAATGGGCTCATTTCTATCCATATCCTTCTCACCTGCTCAAAACTGTCCTTCAAAATTCTCTAAAAAATACGAATAAAAATTGTTACCTGCTGGAAGTTTATCAATAATAAAGACATATATACCATATACAACTATGGTATATAAACTATACATATACTCTGCATAGAGTGAAGAGAACTCAGCAGCGTGGAGAGCTAGTTTATTAGATTCCTGCAACCCAACAAAGTCTGTGTGTCCAACATGTCTAAAATTCCTCAAAAAGACTATAATTCTTTGGACTTAGGTTGGAGAGTTTCCTGTAAACTGCAAATTTTCATTTATACCAAGGGGAAAGAAAGATCCCAGACTTTTTCCTAAACCAAATTTGACTGGTGGAAGGGAAATAAATATAAAGATTCTGGGTGTCTAGGGCGGTCTAGATTTTAAGAGTAGGGATGAACCTACAGGAGAAGATTGATGACTCTGATCATCATCTGCTTTACAGCCTGTCTCAACATCAGTCACAGGTAAAACCAACAGGACTTCTGCTGAAGGTAGGATAGGAGCATGTGCAGAAGTCAAGCCCATAGCAGACATCCTGATATGTGGGGACCAGTGTTCTGTGTTCGGTTCTGTGACTTTCTTGTCTCTGGCCTAGGAACGACATTTGTACTAATGTCCTTTCTCTATCCTGCTTTGCACATGGTCACACTCAGGCTCAACAACATAGAAGGCTAAAGGAATTGAAAACATCTAACCATTATCCGCATTTATCAAATGTAGATAATGAACCATATACTGAGATGCTTACAATTTATCAGCGTGACCAGTACAGTTAGTTCCCATTTTTTGAATTTCTACCATAGTGTAGGCATAATATATCCAATGAATTGTTTCAATAAATTGTAAGACATTTCCAGATCAGTTATTTTTTCCCCATTTTATAGAAAAGGTAACTGAGGCAGAAGGCCAACAAGGTAGTGAATGACACAGATGGGTTTCACAGACATTTCTGCTTAGTTCATAATTCATGCTATTTCCACTGTGTTGGGCTGCTTCTCTGAACAAAGCACACTTTTCGATCTCAGTAACAAACTAACGGGGACTATCACTTGGAAAAAGAAACCCATTGTCAGTGGCGCTTAAATCATACCAAACTGGCAATTACATAAACCACTTTATGTGGAAGACTATCCAGGTAAAGGGTGCATACATATAAGTGCATGTATATGTATAAAAATATTACAAACCTTGAGTGCATTGTATAAAGGAAACTTTGTAATTTATATAAGGCAAAGTAGTGTTGAACTGTTTTGTAACATATTTAAACCCACCCTCCCCCATGACCTTCTTAACATTCTACTACTTTGCACTATGAAAATCTTCTGTGTGCATACACTTTCAGCTACTTAGGTTGGTTATCTTTCCATGTAAATACTTCAGACTTTGTATCTGGTATAGGATTAGTTCTAGGAAGATCAGTTCAGTTGCTCAGTCATGTCAGACTCTTTGTGACCCCATGGACTGTAGCACATCAGGTTTCCCTGTCCATCATCAACTCCCAGAGCTTACTCAAACTCATTTCCATCGACTCAGTGATGTCATCCAACCATCTCATCCTCTGTCGTCCCCTTCTGCCTTCGATCTTTCCCAGCATTAATTCCTCGGTGCTGAGCTTTCTTTATAGCCTAACTCTCACACCCATACATGACTACTGGAAAAACCATAGCTTTGACTTGAAGAGATCTCTAGTCTTTTCCATACTATTGTTTTCCTCTATTTCTTTGCATTGATCACTGAAGAAGGCTTTCTTATCTCTCCTTGCTATTCTTTGAAACTTGGAAAGCCTAGAACTAAAACAGAGAGAAGGAGGTTATAAACAATGGAAACTCAAGGAAGAACATAAATATGCCTAAACTAGAAAGCAGAAATACCTGCTGTTACCCTAGCTCTATCCCATATCCTTTAAAGTATTAATCAGTAGAGAAGTTTCTGGAGCTCAGAATCAACAAGATTCAGTTTTTCCTTATTCCAAGTTAAAGAACAATCTCCTTTCCACCTCACACTCTTTCCACCCTGTAACTTGTTGGATATTAATAAGAAACTCAAAATGGTCAACTCACAGATTTTCAGACAAACTTGGCAAAACTCAAAAGACAGCTTCAAATGGGCAAGGAGAATACTAGACCTTTTGGGGTACTATCCACCTAGTCAGAACATTTTGCCATTCATCCATCATTACTTATTTCCTCATTCTAAAGTGGCCCCATGCCGTGACAGCGTGCCACCTGCTGCCCTGCAATCATTTCTGTACACATTGCACCTTTGGCAAGAGACTGACATTCTTGTCTAAGGTACTTATTGGTCTCACATTTATGATAATTTATCAAATGTCTTGCTGAAATTCTAAATACTTTTTATGAGGGCATGTAAGAGACTCATAGCATCTTAGCTTTTTTTGGCACAAATTGAAAGCTTTGAAATTTCCTGGGCTCTCTTAAAAAGAAGATTAAGGCAAATACATTCCTTATATCTCCTAAAGGGATTGCTATCACCCTCAGGCTGTAGGCATTTCTGATGCCAAGGTTGGCATGCTGAATTGTTATTTTCTGTAATCTACTGCATGAAACCATCTAAAATCCTGACAGTTGCATTTGGAATTAGGTCCTAGTCTCTCAGTCACCAGGGCACTCCTTCTCCTCAGTGAATCACTCAATACCAGACCCCCCACCCCACCATCAGTATCATGTAGCTAATACATGCTTGCTGAAGACTATCTTATGCCAAATGGGTCTAAATGCATGAAATTAGAGAAGAAAGGATAGCTCTAGACCAGGTGTAATGAGAGTAATGGAACCCGTCAATAAAATTGTGATTACCCCTATTGCAGATGGATTAACAGAGGCTAAGAGAAATAAAGTAAATTGTGCATTGACAACAAAGTTCAAAGGTGCCGTGCTTGAGAACAGGACTCCATGTCTTCAAAGATCATGTTATATCCACTTCTTAGTGATACCATAGGGAGAGAATACATACTTTGAGTAAATGTCTCGTTGAGTAATCTACACTGCATGACTACTTGGCATCCAGTTGAAAATGTTCTAAAAGACACCTCTATCCACTGCTGAAATTATGCTAAAAGAATGCATACACACACACCCACACACACACAGACACACACAATGCCTTGTTAGAGACAGGGAGAGGCAGAATCACATGGCTACCTTGTTTAACCAAAACAATAGAATCTAGCATTAAGAACATACTTGAGGGGAATAAATTCTCCTGTGTTTCAGGAAGTATATCCAGATTACCAGAAAATTGGCCATCAGTCTATTTCCTGAACATGGGAAGATTTCTCTTAACTGCAACGATATAGCCACGCTACTAAAAATAAAAATAGTGAAACAGCTATAGAAAAATATGCAATAAAAACACAATGCAATATACCAATGTGAATAACATGAAGGTTTAAAATTCATAGTAATAATATTCAAATGGTTAAAAAAAAAAAAAAAAAACAAGAAATGAAAGTATGCAATCCCAAAGAAAGGCAACGCCAAACAATGTTCAATCTAGCACCCAAATGCATTCATCTCATACACTCGCAAAGTAAAGCTCACAATTCTCCAATCAGGCTTCAAGAGTATTTAAAATTTGTAGTAATAATATTCAAATAGTTAAAAAAAAAAAAAACAAGTAAAGAAACGAAAGTATGCAATCCCAAACAAAGGAAATGCCAAACAATGTTCAATCTAGCACCCAAATGCATTCATCTCATACACTAGCAAAGTAATGCTCACAATTCTCCAAGCCAGGCTTCAAGAGTATGTGAATTAAGAACTTCCAGATGTACAAGCTGGATTTTGAAAAGGCAGAGGAACCAGAGATCAAATTGTCAACATCTGTTGGATCATAGAGAATTCCAGAAAAAAAAAAAAATCTACTTCTGCTTCATTGATTACACTAAAGCCTTTGACTGTGTGGATCAAAACACACACAGAATTGTGGAAAATTCTTAAAGAGATGGGAATACCAGACTACCTTACCTGCCTCCTGAGAATTTCGTATGCAGGTCAAGAACCAGGAGTTAGAACTGGACATGAATAATGGACTAGTTCAAAAGTGGGAAAGGAGTACGTCAAGGCTGTATATTGTCACCCTGTGTATTTAACTAATATGCACAGAACATCATGCGAAATGCCTGGCTGGATGAAGCACAAGCTCAAATCAAGATTGCCAGGAGAAATATCAATAACCTCAGATATGCAGATGACACCACCTTTATGGCAAAAAGTGAAGAGGAACTAAGGAGCCTCTTAATGAAAGTGAAAGAGGAGAGAGAAAAAGCTGGCTTAAAATTCAACACTCAAAAAACTTCCCATCCCATCACTTCATGGCAAATAGATGGGGAAACAATGGTAATAATGACAGACTTTATTTTCTTTCTTTTCAAAATCACTACAGACAGTGATTGCAGCCATGAAATTAAAAGACACTTGTTCATTGGAAGAAAAGCTATGGCCAGCCTAAGTGGCATATTCGAAAGCAGAGACATTACTTTGCTAACAAAGGTCTGTCTAGTCAAAGCTATAGTTTTTCCAGTGGTCGTGTATGGATGTGAGAGTTGGACTACGCTTTTGAACTGTGGTGTTGGAGAAGACTCTTGAGAGTCCCTTGGCCTGCAAGGAGATCCAACCAGGTCATCCTAAAAGAGATCAGTCCTGAATATTCATTCATTGGAAGGACTGATGCTGAAACTGAAACTCCAATGCTTTGGCCACCTGATGTGAAGAACTGACTCACTACAAAAGACCCTGAAGCTGGAAAGATTGAAGGCAGGAGGAGAAGGGGACAACAGAGGATGAGATGGTTGGACACCATCACCAACTTGATGGACATGAGTTTAAGCAAGCTCTGGGAGTTGGTGATGGACAGGGATGCCTGGCATGCTGCAGTTGATAGGGTCTCAAAGAGCCAGACATGACTCAGTGACTGAACTGAACTGAATGCTAGTTTTTAAAGTGAAATTTTATTGACTTTAATTAACATGGTTGAGGTTGCTATAACAAATTTTCAGAGTGGATAGCTTATAGACAGCATAAACTTATTTCTCACAGTTCTAAAGGCTGGGAAGTCCAAGATCAAGCTGCTGGAACATTCAGTTCCTGGTGGGGGCTCATATTCTGTTTCACTGATGGCCATCTTTGCTGTGTTCTCACATGGCAAATGAGATAAAGGAGGTTTCTTGGGGTCTCTTTTATATGAGACTAATCTTATTCATGAAGGCTCCACTTAATGACTTAATGACCATCCAAAAGCCCCACTTCTAAACACTGTCACATTAAGTGTTACATTTCAACACATGAATTTTTGGTAAAATACAAACATATTTGGTCTCTAGTAATTAATGTATTCAAAATATTATTATTTTAGGATATAATCCATATTACAATCTATTCATGAGATATTTTACATTTTTATAAATCCAATGTGTATTATAAACTTGAAACTCACCTTAATCAGACTAAACTAAACTAAATAGCTACATAGAGTTAAAGGCTGCTGCTACTGCTGATAAGTCACTTCAGTCATATCCGACTCTGTGTGACTCCATAGAGGGCAGCCCACCAGGCTCTGCCATCCCTGGAATTCTCCAGGCAAGAACACTGGAGTAGGTTGCCATTTCCTGCTCCAACAAGTTAAAGGCTACCACACTGGTTAATGTGGCTTTATAGTATGACCAATGAAAAGAGCTAGAGTGTGTGTGCATCAGTACATTCGAACAATATCTTTTTTTCTCCTTACTGGTGCCTTTGGCTCATAAATAAAGATCCTGACTAACCAGTAAACTGGAGAGTCAAGGGGAATTGAAAAGGCTGGAGAAAGATTTCAAGGATAAGTACAGGCAGCTGCAATCGACATCCCTAAGGGAAAGAGCTATCTACTTGCAGATATATCACTGAAACAGATGGGTTAGCTAGGGAAAGAGAAGTCTTAGAAGCAAGACTTCCTGTAACGTGTAGATTTGTAAATACGTTGGAGTATGAACCAGAAAGTGGGGAAAGTCAGAAACTCTGAAGGACGATCTGCCCTGAAGAGGAATGGAACAGGAGCTGGGAACATGCACCAGAAGCCCACTGAGGATTCCAAAAGGTTCAGCCCCTGCCCACTGCTAGAGAGGAAACAATAGCCATACCTTTGGTTGACAGATATTTTGGTTGAGAAAGATTTCTTCCAGAAGGGAAAAAAAAAAAAAAAGGCTGGGCAGAAACAATAATAGCAATATAACTAAAAACAGCATTGCAAATCAATGGCAAAAAGATGGATTATTCTATTTCATAACTGTCATTGAGAATGTGAATTAGGAAAACACTAAGTATATCAAAGTGTTAAACCTTTCTCTTTAATAAAACAGTAGAGAGCTAGAAGAAAATATCACAGAAGATCAATATTTTCCCAAGATGAAAAAGATTTTTCTAAGCATAAAATTTATGGAAGAAAGCCATTTGGGAGTGTGAGAAACAATCAATGTGTTGGTATCAAAAATAGAAGAGTTGTGAAATTCCACAAACATAAGCTGAATTAAAAACAAATGATAAATAAGAAAATGTTAACATATATTTTTTTGACAAATTGAAATAAAAAGTAATGAATGAAAGACATGTATAGACACTTCAAAAAAAAGAAAACAATAGAGAAGTAGATGAATGGCATGAACAAACAATAGCCTGACAGAATTCAAATAAACTGAAAGCTGAATTACAATATTTAGCCTTATTAGTAATACTAAAATAAAACAATTCAAAAGACACCATGCATGTGAAATTCATCTATGGGATTTGTTTATCCTAGCATTACCTGTACCAGCAAAAGATAAAGATTGGGGATACTATGTGCTAATAAGGGAAAATTGGTTAAATTAAATTAAATTACATGTAAAATTATAATAATGTTTAATGATTTTTTAATGTGCAATAAATAGGAGGAAAATTTAGTGTACAAATATTTATGTGGAATAATTCTGAATTAAAAACATACAGATTCATTTTCACATATAAATGCATTTTTGTTAAATTATATATGCTTATATTTTAATAAATATATTATTAGTTTATATTTTATTAAGAACATACATGTATATAAGGTTCTATGTATTTAGATTGGGGGCAGGAGGAGAAGGGGACGACAGAGGATGAGATGGCTGGATGGCATCACGAACTCGATGGACATGAGTCTGAGTGAACTCCAGGAGTTGGTGATGGACAGGGAGGCCTGGCGTGCTGTGATTCATGGGGTCGCAAAGAGTCGGACATGACTGAGTGACTGAACTGAACTGAACTGAATTGAGACACGTGGACTTATCAGGTGGCGCTAGTGGTAAAGAACCCACCTGCCAATGCAGGAGACAAGAGAGATGCAGGTTCAATCCCTGGACGGGAAGGTCCCCTGGAGGAGGGCATGGGAACCCACTCCAGTATTCTTGCCTGGAGAATCCCATGGACAGAGGAGCCTGGTGGGCTATGGTCCATAGTGTCACAAAGAATCAGACATGACTGAAGCGACTTAGCATGCTCGCATGAAAATATACATAGAAAACAGAAACAGACAAATACATTTATAGAAAAAAGTTTGAAATAAATGCATTACATTTTAGCATAGTTATATCTGGAAAGTAGTTATGAATTGTTATCTTTCAGTATTTTTTGCAGAAATGTTAAAGACTTTTATTTTGTATTGTTTGTACTTTTTAATATTTTTCTATTTTTCAAGATCTAAAACAATCATGTATTATTTTTATCATTATTACTGATAAAAATATTCTAAGTATGAGGAGATAATACATTTAATATGGGGCAAGAGAGGCAGATGGCTACCAAGACTAATAGCATCTCTCTGCTGGAGCCAAAGTACTAAAGGTTAATTTCTGGTTCACGTGAAAAAAGTTGCTGCATTACAACATCCACGGGGACAGATTACACATAGAACATGAAGAACTTACAGAGAGAGAAATAAATATGAGTGGGAATTCCTGTGATCTGACTTGGCTGGAAATAAAACCAAATCCTTGAAGAGTTTTTGAAAGATAGATGGTAAAGGCTTGGGGCTGAAGAACATTTTTTGATAAAGACAAAACTCCCAGACAGTTCCTGTGCAGAGAGCTTCTTTTATATATGGTGTACAGGATATTTCTCTTCCTTACAAGTTCTCTTCCTTCCAGAAAGCAATCCAAGCCATCTAGTTTCCAGTCTGGATGTTCTTGGATCTAGGAAAAGTGGTAGAATTGTATCAGCTTCCTAGACACATAGTTCAGAGATACTGACAGCTCTCACTAAAATATCCCCTCCTCTAGAATAAGAATGCTAAGGATACAATAGATGATAATTTCAGTTTAGTTAATGCATTAATAACTAATTCTTTCCTTGTATCTTGGCCAAAGTCATAGGCTACTCCTTTGGCCATTGTGTTTAGGCCAAGCATTCTTTATAATTGGATTATTGCTGGACAGAAGTCTAAGTTCGAGATATATCGTGTGCATGTGTGTGTGTGTGTGTGTGAATGTGTGTGTGCTCGGTCATGCCCAACTCTTTGTGACCCCATGGACTGTAGCCCTCCAGGCTCTTCTATCTATGGAATTTTCCAGGGAAGAATTCTGGAGTAGGTGCCATTTTCTACTCCAGGGCATCTTCCTAACCCATGGATCAAACCCATGTCTCTTGGATCTCCTGCATTGGTAGGCAGATTCTTTACCACTGCACAACCTGGGAAGCCCCTTCAAGATATCCTATTAGTATGTAATTCTCAACGTTGGAGAATATATGCTTATTGAAATAGACATTTCAATTAACTGCACACGGTTTGATTGTAATGATCTCAATCTTTAATCTCATATGGTGTTTCTTAGTTTCCATCTCCTGCCTTTCACTTTTAGTACACCTTCATCCTTTTTTTTTTTGAAACCGTCTCCTCTGCAACTAGTTCTTTTTTCTGCTTAAGGGAATTTCACCTAGCTAGTGTTTCTTTTCTATATGTAGCCCACAGTGCAACAGAGAGAGTTCCCCAGCCTACAGGAGGGTAAAAAATGATCCAGAGAAAAAGTCTTCTTTAGTGAAACACACCTATGCACACCCAGTCGATTTATCTCCACTTGGGCCACTGAGAATTGCCAAAATACAATAATACTTTTCTTTCCAGCAAATTCCAACCCAAATCATATTTGGCCATTCCCAGACACCAGTTCCCTTTATACTGGGCTGTTACAAAATCTTTTCACATGAAACAATTCTCTTTAAATTAATTGCAACGTGGCTTTTAAAGTGTGAGCCCAACCAACAACAGGGACATGGCCCAGGATCCCAATGCTTGGAACCTTTGGATTCCTCAGGTGAACTTGAATCCTCTTCCTGAAGGTGAAATCTGTCTTCAGAGTCCATGAGCCTTTTAGTCCCATGAAAATTGTTACAGTGTCTATAAAAGTTTTTGCTGTTAACCTTTCTTGTGTTATAAAAAGCACAACCACGTTCCTCATAACTGTTTGATGTCTTATATAAAACCCTTTATAAAATAAAATTTAAAAAATCTCCCCAGATAGCCTCAAAAGAAAAGTTGCCAGTGTTGTCTTTAAATGGCATGCTTATTTAATATCAACGTGAAGATGGAGTCAGAACTCTGAATTCTGGGCTGCTTGTCCTGGCATTGAGGAGCTCTGCTAAAACCTGCCAGTTGCTAAAATATCCCCTCTACTCCATGGGGAGATAGTGTCAAGAGTAAAAGCCAGAAAGGGAAATTTTGGCTGGCATCCAAAAACAGTTGTAGAAAAGAAGGTTCTCTCTCCGACAGCACTCTGACATGCTTTCTTCAGTTTTGCCATGAAGTTGAAATCTTTCCTCAGGAGAGATGAGTGTATATATAAAGATAGCACAAGTGTGGTGGGCTCAAGAATTTCAAACATGGCCCAGTCTGACATGAAGGAAGGAAAAGGGGGAGGGGGTGGGAAAGAAGCCGCTGAACTTCCAGAAAGGGCTGTCAAAAGTACATCATTTCAACAGGTTTGCCTTTGAAATGTTTCTACTGCCAAACTCTTCTCAATGATTCTAGCATAAATTGGACCCAAATCTTGTATTATTTTATGTAAGGCTGCTTCTTTGCTTGATTTCTGGTTTAGATCTATTGTACATATAATGATATATGTGATTTATAGGGTTAAAAATTTTGCACTTAAAGGATAATTAGCACACAGCATATTAATATCCAAAGTGCAGCTAAGAAATGCAATCAAAAATTTAGAAAGCCTCTCTGGAAAAAAGGTGGGGTGATAGGGAAAATACGTAAAATGAAGAAACCCCACCAGTTTCAACAGGCAGTAACTGTGTCTCAGGTAACAGAGTGCAGGCCTCCGTCATCATGTGGTCTTACAAACTCTGCACTGGTGGTTGTTGAGGGCCCAGTCTATGTGTGGACACCAACGTACAGAGAGAGGCGCAAGCCAGGAGCACCCCTCAAGCAAAATAAAACCTCAAAACAGACACATATACATCTGTTTCCTACACACAAAACTATCTCTTTACACAGAAAATAGGAAAACCTTGGCAGTTATCTGAAGAACGCCTTCAGTTACTTTAACAACATATAACAGGTATGTTAAACCTTGACCGACAGTGTGGGTGTAATAAAGCAATTATTATTTCACAATTTCTTATGTTTTGAACTATAAGAAAGGGCTGAGTTTCTAAACCTGGGGTCCCTCTCAGTAGCTGTTAATAAGCAAGCAGAGAAATAAACCAGGTATTATTGTTTGTTAGCTGTCATTTAGTTGTTCAGTCATGTTCGATTCTTTATGGACTGCAGCCTTGTGGACTGTGGCCTGCCAGCCTCCTCTGTCCATGGATTTCCCAGGCAAGAATCCTGGAGCGTGTTGCCATTTCTACTCGAGGGGAGCTTCCCAACATAGGGATCGACCCCACATCTCCTGCAGGTCTCCTGCACTGCAGGCAGATTCTTTATCACTGAGCCATGGGGGAAGTCCCCCCACCCCCTTTTTTTTTGTTTGGTAACTAGGTGGAAAGCTGATTGCCATAGAAGCCTTATAGAGCCATCAAAATCCAACATGGAAACACAAAGCGCATTTTTCTTGATTTGTCTATGCAGTGAAATTCTGGTTTTGTTCTTGCTTCTTCCACTAGTTGTTTATCTTCTTTACAACAATTCCTCTCAACATCCATTTTCTCACTTGTAAAACAAATAATAATTACACCTATTTCTCAGTGTTATATAATTCTAAAAGGTACAAAAGATGTATCTCTAGCAGACTATAAAATGCTGCACACATGTTGATCATCGTGAACGGTAGTAATATCTCTGATTCATTTCAGTCACAAGATTGAAGAAAGGATATTTTATAGCTTCTGAGATTTTTTAATCAGTTTCTAATGTACTAATTTCATGGTCATAAAATATTAGAGCTGAAAGAGATCTTAGAAATCATCTCATTCAAACATCCTCATTTTTAAGGCCCAGAGAGTTTGTGACATGCTCAAAGTCAAACAGCAAACTTAAAAAGTCACAGGCATACATAGAATACAGACATATTTCAGATGCATATATCTGCAATGTAGGCTTTTATAAGCTTGCTAAATGGTTTCTTTGAAAAGATTCTCTGACTTTTTGCAAAAGATTAGGTTAACAAATCTGGCTTTAAAGAAAATTTCTATAAACTGAATTTTCTATTTACCCATTAGTTCTTATAATGCAATTTAGAAAAAAAAATGATCCCATGGACATAGCTGACAGAGACATCTTTTAAAGCTATAATCCTGCCATCCCATCCCCTTCATTAAACCTTTCTATCAGCCCTCTCTTGTCCTATTATAAAAACTCCTTGCCATCTCCTACAAAGTCTGTATGCTAGGTTTCTGGCTGTTTTAGAAAAACTTATTTCTAACAAAATACCTCATTCATCAATTATATTAATGCTTTGGATACACCTGCTATTTTTCTTTTTTTTATTTTCCTGAGATTTAGGTGATAATTTTCCTTCAGATCAATGCATGGTACATCTTTTGTAACTCATTTCTCAATTAAGTGTCATCTCCTTGATGAGGGTCATTTGAGCCCGCTTTAGTCTCTTATCTGTTTCCTTATCTTACTCATGGTCTCATCCTATCTGGAATAGTGTTATTCACAAATACTTTGCATGTGTAGTATCAGCCTCCGCCATTAGAACATAAACTCCACTAAAGAAGCATTGGTTTTCTTTCTCAAAAAGCACTGACTCCCCAGACCAACTAGTTAACACTAGCCCAGCACATGGTAGTAGGCACTATACTGTTTATGAGCAAAACATAATTTATTGATGAATGAAAGAAGGAAGGAAGAGAAAAATGAGTAGATCACTCAGTTTTTTATAAGAAAGATATTAGATGGTGATTGTATTGTTTTCATACTAGCTTGCAGCTCCAAGCAGGTGGCAGCACCTTGACAATCAGGACTGTATTAGAATTATGTGAAGAAATTATGGTCACTTGGCAGCCAGATTAAAGAACACCAAAGACAAACATTTTGATATTAGAATTTCAAATGAAACCAGGCCTCAGTATCAGGTAGAATCATTATGTGTAGGCATTAATATATAATATTCCATATTCAAGATACATAGTATTCAGGCACCCAGGAGAGTGAGGAGAAACAGAGAAGATACAAGCTCTGACATAAAGTTCACATAATTTGCTTTGGGATCATGAGGTATAAATACAAGTTGTGTTAAAGAACTACTCAAAAATTGAAATAGCAACTCTTAGAAAGTAAATGTGTGTTTCTCCTTTAAATTCATATGCTGAAATCTACTTTCCAATGTGATGCTGTTTGGAAGTAAGGCCTTTGGGAGGTGATTAGGTCAAGACAGTGCAGCCTCAAGGATGGAATTAGCATCCTTATAAAAGGCCAGAAACCATGTGCCTATACAAAGAAGGCAACACCCTACAACTCCAAAAGGATACTCACCAGAACTGGACCATTCTGACTCCTTGATCTCTAATTTCCAGCCTCTGGAAACTTGAAAATTAAATTTCTGGTTTTTTTTTTTAAGCCACTCAATTTACCATAATTTGTTATAACAGCCAGCACTAAGAGAACCCTGAAGAAAAATATGAATCATAGAGTCCCTGATTCCATATCAGGTAAATTAAGAGTCGAGAAGCACCATGAGTTCAAGAGAGAAAATGGTGCTGCAAACTGATACACATTGGTAAGATGTATGTAGAAGGAATATTATTGTCATACACATTCATTATTTTAGGCAGTGAGGGCTGTTCCAAATACATAAAGATTTCATTCTCTTTATTCCTCCATGCTCACATGCCTCTGTGATGATCCTGAATAGCACAGGAAACTTTGTAGATACAGCACAGAGTCTGTCTACAAAAAACTGAGCACAGGCAGTGTGTGCTTTTTAGGCTTTTTATATTACCTTCTGGGGTTTTCTATCTCTAGTTCCAGCTGAAAGTGATAGCAGGACTAGGGTAGTCAGATCGGCTAAACAGTAGGCACCAGTGAATCAGCCTGAATGTGGGCAGGAAGGTTTTCTAGCCAAGCTATGAGTAAACTAAGTTCCCTCAGTTTTCCTTCTTTCATCCCACTGCAGTTTCTTTTTACTGCTCATTTTTTTGATAAGGAAATGGCAATCATCAGCAGAGTATATGTTTTGTATCTTTCCTTCAATAATATCTTGGTATCTCTATCCCAGATGGGGTTAGGTTGAACTAACCTAGAGAGATAAAAATCTCTGGTCTTAAAGACACTACACTCAGAGAAGTCCAAGCAGTCACTACTCTCAGGTAAGAGCCCAGTTCTGCTGGCTTGGGATGCTTATGCTGACCCTTTTCCCTTTGCAATTCTTAGTCCTGAATGTTTGGCTCAGAGAAAGGGTGGATTCTTCTTTGCTTTGGCTCAATTCTTTAAGCTAGTCCTGATCATGATACATGGATAGTTAGTTCAGTCGCTCAGTCTTGTCTGACTCTTTGAGACTCCGTGAATCACAACACGCCAGGCCTCCCTGTTCACGGCCAACTCCCGGAATTCACTCAAACTCATGTCCATCAAGTCAGTGATGCCATCCAGCCATGGTGCTGGTCAAATCTTTTAATGACAATTAAGTGAATGGAGAGATGTTTTGATTCATTTACAACTGATACATATAGTCTGCGTCAGATAATTCCTTTGTCTTAAGCTATAAGTCCTGTTCTCTGTGGAAAGTTGGAGAAAGGCAGCTGAAACATAAATACCAAGGCTTGGGTTCAAACCCCAGCTCATCACTTTATCTTTGTAACTCTGAGCGAGGTCATTAAATCCACTAACCTCAGTTTCTCTGTCTTTATAAAGTGCTTTTAAAATGTATCATACTTCCCAAGGTAAAGACCAAGGATTGAAAAGGATCTTGAATTATGGATGTAATGTGCTTACTTTTTATTCTCAACTGTTTGATGAAATTATTCCATATATGGATCCGAAAACTGCACTTTCATATGTTGATTATTTGGCTTTGGCTTTGTTTCCAGAGGCCTAGATTGTATTTGAATGCCTGATGCTTTTATCTATACCTGATATTTGCTGTGTTTCTTCATTTATTTTTAACTCTGACCTCTGCTGGGGGCAGGTTCAGTTCAGTTCAGTTCAGTCGCTCAGTCGTGTCTGACTCTTTGCGACCCCATGAATGGCAGCACGCCAGGCCTCCCTGTCCATCACCAGCTCCCAGAGTTCACTCAGATTCACGTCCATCGCGTCCGTGATGCCATCCAGCCATCTCATCCTCAGTCGTCCCCTTCTCCTCCTGCCCCCAATCCCTCCCAACATCAGAGTCTTTTCCAATGAGTCAACTCTTCTCATGAGGTGGCCAAAGTACAGGAGCTTCAGCTTTAGCATCATTCCTTCCAAAGAAACCCCAGGGCTGATCTCCTTCAGAATGGACTGGTTGGATCTCCTTGCAGTCCAAGGGACCCTCAAGAGTCTTCTCCAACACCACAGTTCAAACACATCAATTCTTCAGCGCTCAGCCTTCTTCACAGTCCAACTCTCACATCCATACATGACCACAGGAAAAATCATAGCCTTGACTAGACAGACCTTAGTCGGCAAAGTAATGTCTCTGCTTTTGAATATGCTATCTAGGTTGGTCATAACTTTTCTTCCAAGGAGCAAGCGTCTTTTAATTTCATGGCTGCAGTCACCATCTACAGTGATTTTTGGAGCCCCAAAAAATAAAGTCTGACACTGTTTCTACTGTTTCCCCATCTATTTCCCATGAAGTGTGGGACCAGATGCCATGATCTTCGTTTTCTGAATGTTGAGCTTTAAGGAAGCCTTGCAAAACACTGTAGTTGGGGAACCGTCTTATCCTACATCCCTATGTATGTATGTATGTGCATATATACATGTATATGTATATATATGGCAACATACTGCTTTTTGTATAATGCATCATGAATAAATTTTGAAATGAGATTTAAGTTATTTTATATTATCTACATTGTGACACTTTGTAAAAGTATTCCTACTCAACACTGCTTATTGTTCTTTCAGATAAAACTGCAAAATTGTGAAGGTGGTTAAGCTATATATTTATTTTAAAACTGGGGCTCTTTATCTCTTGTATCTTTCTCCGAGTTCTGTCGTTTGGTGACCCAGGCTCTCCTTATCATTTTCACACTGCACACAGACTTGGGGGGCATGGAAGAGCTCATCACTTCCTGGACAAGAGCATCCGTATCTCACAGGAGCAGAAATGGGGGATGGACAAGTTCATTATAACATTCAGAAAAGCTGTTGAGTTTGTTCTGTGCAAATCAGAGATTAGTAGAAATGATCACATTTCTATAGCCTGCCTTCTCTCCACAGCACGTTCTGCTCATTCACTCGTTAATCTTTGTATCACTCCTGCCGTGGAGGTAACTATGATTAGCTTCAGTTTGTAGATGGAGAAATAGAACTAAAGTGCAGTGAAGTTCAGAAACGCACCCAGAATCACAGTGA
Organism: Capra hircus; assembly: GCF_001704415.2. Lineage (NCBI taxonomy): Eukaryota > Metazoa > Chordata > Mammalia > Artiodactyla > Bovidae > Capra > Capra hircus. The sequence continues at coordinate 14,731,886 of NC_030831.1, read as the reverse complement.
GAGGTGTTGCTGGGAGTAGGATCTGAGCCCAGAAGTCTTGTCTCCCAAATGCCTGCTCTAACAGAAACACCCCCTCCCACCCCGCCATTAGCATAACGGTTAAGGGAAGCTGTCACTTGATTTCCTGGATCTACATTCACATAAGCTACTGAACTCTTCTGAACACACATACAGCTGAGTTGTTCTAACATTTACACTGCCAAATGTCTGCATAATTTTTCTCTTTTCCTTACCCAGCTGTCAGCAGCTGCCCTGCCTGACAGAATGTACCCACTTGGTCAGGAAAATACATTTTGAAAAAAAGAAAATGTTACTCTTCAGCCCAGTGCTGCAAAAGAACCATGATATTTCCACCTAGTGAAACAACACATTTCCTTCTGAAAGGAAAATTGTGTCATATTATTCCTATGCACTGACCTCTGTGCCTCCCACTCCAAAGTGCAAATGACAGTTTGGTTTATCACTGTGATGATGATGATGAAAATGATCTGGGAGTGGAGATGTTTGGCCAGTTCAGCTTGTGACTCCTGATCGTATTTATTTTCAGGAGATATGGAAATGGAGAAGAGGGAGGAGACTAACGTGTGTTGGGCTCGCTGTGCTGCACTCACTGATTGTCACAAAACTACAAGGTGAGTACTGATGCTCCCATTGCAGAGCTGAGGAAATAAAAAATGTAGACTCAGGGAGGTGAACTTGACCCAGATTGCTCAGCTAAGGACCAGAACTATGATTTGAACTCAGTTATATCTGACTCTAAATCAAATCAAATCTATACATTACAATAAGAATATATGAATGACATTGACTCATGTTTCAGCTGAACTCACCTTATAGGATCTGTACTTTTGAAAAGAGAAACCTTGCCTGAGAAGTAATTTTCCAAGCATGAGCTCAGGGCTGTGCTGGGGTCTCAGGATTCTATCATTCCATTCTATGAGTACACAGTTAACTGTCAGATCACACTGTGGTAACTCAAATGCTTTTGTTAGAAATAAAATATTCTATGAGTTATGCATTCCTGCCTAGGCTTCAGAGTAAAAGAATCTGGAGTCTGGTTATGCTGGAGGAGTTCAGTGTCATAGTCTATTACAGTCAAGGTAGTCAATTAGACAAATGTGTATACATGAATCACGGTGGACCAAGCAATGCTGTATAGATCATATTTCCATTCACAGATGTGAAAATGAAGTTCAGAATACATATCATTTCAGTTCAGTTCAGTTGCTCAGTCATGTCCAACTTTTTGTGACTTCATGGACTGCAGCATGCCAGGCTTCCCTGTCTATCACCAACTCCCAGAGTTTACTCAAACTCATATTCATTGAGTCAGTGATGCCATCCAAGCATCTCATCCTCTGTTGTCCGCTTCTCCTGCCTTCAATCTTTCCCAGCAACAGGATCTTTTCAAATGAGTCAGTTCTTTTCATCAGGTGGCCTAAGTATTGGAGTTTCATTTTCAGCATCAGTCCTTCCAATGAATATTCAGGACTGTTTTCCTTTAGGATGGATTGGTTGGATCTCCTTGCAAGCCAAGGGACTCTCAAAAGTCTTCTCCAACATGACAGTTCAAAAACATCAATTCTTCGGCACTCAGCTTTCTTTAGAGTCGAACTCTCACATACACACATGACTACTGGAAAAGTCATAGCTTTGACTAGACAGACCTTTGTTGGTAAAGAAATGTCTCTGCTTTTTGATATTCTGTCTAAGTTGGTCATAACTTTTTTTCCAAGGAGCAAGCATCTTTTAATTTCATGGCTGCAGTCACCATCTGCAGTGATTTGGGAGCCCCAAAATATAAAGTCTCTCACTGTTTCCATTGTTTTCCAATCTATTTGCCATGAAGTGATGGGGCCAGATGCCATGATCTTAGTTTTATGAATGCTGAGTTTTAAGTCAACTTTTTCACTCTTCTTTTCCACTTTCAACAAGAGCCCCTTTAGTTCTTCTTCGCTTTCTGTGATAAGGATGGTGTCACCTGCATATCTGAGGTTATTGATATTTCTTCTGGCAATCTTGTTTCCAGCTTGTGCTTCATGCAGTCCAGCATTTCTCATGATGTACTCTGAATAGAAGTTAAATAAGCAGGGTGACAATATGCAGCCTTGACATGCTCCTTTCCCAATTTGGAAACTGTTATTCCATATCCAGTTGTTCCAGTCCATTGTTCCATGTCCAGTTCTAACTGTTGCTTCTTGACCTGCATACAAATTTCTCAGGAGGCAGGTCAGGTGGTCTGGTATTCCCATTTCTTAAAGAATTTTCCAGAGTTTGTTGTGATCCAAATGGTTAAAGGCTTCAGCATAGTCAATAAAGCAGAAGCAGATGTTTCTCTGGAATTCTCTTGCTATTTCTATGATCCAGCAGATGTTGGCAATTTAATCTCTGGTTCCTCTGCCTTTTCTAAATCCAGCTTGAACATCTGGAAGTTCACGTACTGTTGAAGAAGCCTGGCTTGGAGAATTAGCCTGTGAGATGAGTGCAATTGTGTGGTAGTTTGAGCATTCTTTGGCATTGCCTTTCTTTGGGATTGGAATGAAAACTGACCTTTCCCAGTCCTGCGACCACTGCTGAGTTTTCCATATTAGCTGGTGTATTGAGTGCAGCACTTTCACAGCATCATCTTTTAGAATTTGAAATAGCTCAACTGGAATTCTATCACCTCCACTAGCTTTGTTCATAGCTATGCTTTGTAAGGCCCACTTGACTTCACATTCCAGGATGTCTGGCTCTAGGTGAATGATCACACCTTCATGATTATCTGGGCCATGATCTTTTTTGTACAGTTTTCCTATATATTGTTGCCACCTCTTCTTAATATCTTCTGTTTCTGTTTGGCCCATACCATTTCTGTCCTTTATTGTCCCCATCTTTGCATGAAATGTTCTCTTGGTATCTCTAATTTTCTTGAATGCATATAGGATTTCTTGAAGATGCAAGACCAGCCAGTAACCCAGGTAAGGCTGAGTCAAAATTTCCCTGCCTTCCCAGCTCTCTCTCCTATAGCACATCTAATTCTCCGCTTGCCAGCCACGCAGTAAGAGCATTTCTTCCTTTCTCGACACTTCCTCTTTGCTTCTCTAGTAAGCCCATTGAGACATAAAGGAAAATTTATCTCTCCTGGGAAACTTTTAACTTTATATTTAGACTTTGATCAAAAAATTAATAAATGTGGTGCTGAACAATAGTTCTTTCAAAAACTTTATTTGAAATATGCATTCAGATATGTTTATACACCAAGCTATACTATTTAGCAGGCTCAGATGGTAAAGAATCTGCCTGCCATGCAGGAGACCTGACTTCCTTCCCTGGGTTGGAAAGATCCCTTGGAGAAGGGAATGGCAACTCACTCCAGTATTCTTGCATGGAGAGAATTCCATGGATAGAGGATCTTGGTGGACTATAGTCCATAGTTCACAAAGAGTTGGACATGACTGAGTGATTATCACTGTACTATTTAGCACTTATATATGAAACAATTACCAGTGTAAGCACTACACAGGTTAAGAAGCAAATGTTTTCTAGCACCTCAGAAGCTCCTGTGTGACCCTTTCTAGGATAAGATAAGCATAATCCTGACACAAAATAACTCTGCTTTTTTTTCTCACTAATCTAATGTAGAACGAAAGTGGCAAGACACTAAAACATTTGCAAAATGCGACTTCACTCATAAAAGTTAAAAAATTAAACTATACTATTCAGAAACATGTACATATGGGGAAAAACTATTAAGAAAAATAAGCAAACTAGTGATTGTTAATTGGGTAAATCAAAACATGACATCTCTCTGCTTCAACTCCTTCGGCAAGAGTGTATTTTGTGTGAAATACACCCCTGCTTTTCATCTAACCCCCAGGGTATGTGGGATCCAGTGCCACCCTCTAATCTGCCTTGATCCTCCTTGCTCTCAGCCTTCTGCACCCATGGACCTTCCACCTGTTTCCAAGAACACAGGAGACTCATCTGTGGTCAGGCCCTTTCTGAGTTGCTTTTTCTCAGGACCTTTGCATTGTTAGCACCTTGTCCAGAGATCTCTATCTAATGTCACTTCCTCAGAGAGATTCTCCTCCACCACCTCTAATCTAAACTAGGAATAAAACTACCATATGACTCAGCAATACCACTACTGTGCAAGTACCCTGAGAAAGCCATGACTGAAAAAAAAAAAACAACATGCACCCCAATGTTTATTGCAGCACTATTTACCATAGCTAGGACACGGAAGCAACGTAGATGTCCATCAAAAGATGGATGGATAAAGAAGCCGGGTGCATATATGTGATACAATATTACTCAGGAATATATTAAGTCAGTTCTAGTGAGGTGGATGAATCTAGAGGCTGTTATACAGAGTATAGTAAGTCAGAAAAAAAAATGTTGTGTATTAATGCATAATTATGGAATCTAGAAAAATGGTACTAATGAACATACTTGCAGGGCAAGAAATAGAGATACAGACATAGAGAACAGACTTTGGACACAGCGGGGGAAGGAGAGGGTGGGATGAATCGAGATAGTAGCACTGAAACATATGCATTATCATATGTAAAACAGATAGCTGTGGGAAGTTGCTGTATAACACCAGGAGCTCAGTGCAGTACTCTGTGACAAACTAGAGGAGTGGGATGGGGTGGGGTGTGGGGGGAGGTTCAAGAGGGAGGGGACATATGTGCACTTATAGCTGATTCATGTTGTAGGACAGAATCCAACACAATATTGAAAAGCAATTATCCTCCAATTAAAAATAAATTAGATCAATTCACTTTATGTTATCCATCATAGCATTTAACACTAGTTACTTTTTACTGTTCATTTTTTTTGTTCAATTATGTCTGTCCTCACTAGAACATAAATGCCATGAGGGAAAGGGCTGCCGCTATCTTGATGATGCTGCCTCCTTGGCAACTAGAACAGTATCTGGTACACAAAAGAGGCTGAATAAAGAGCAGTTGAGTGAATTGTCAAAGAGCAAAGCATTCTCTGTGCAGAAGGAGATCAAACACAAAGAACACAGAAAATTTTCCTAGAATTCCGAGCTTGTGGCTGAGAGCTGGGCAGTGGTAAGAACCGAACATATGAAGAGAATGAAATAGACGAGTGGAACAGACCTTGATCCAAAGGCCAGGACATGGATACTTATTTTAGGATGAAAATCCTCAAGTAAAAAGTGTTGAGTTTTAACTAATTCTTATGATTCCCACACCACTCCCACTTCTCTGGTCAAAGAAAGTAGCTTTTGATTAAACCATTGTCTGTTGATTCTAACCCCCACCCACACCAATAACAGGGAGAAAAGGGAGAGCTAAGAAGGACTCAAGAGAAGTGTGAGAACTCAGTCATGGTGCACTGGGACTTTGGGAGACTCATCCTTCTCTGTGTGCAGTCCTAACTCATGCTGTGGCCGTCATCCAGCTCTGTTATCAGCAGACCACGGGTCCTAATCAGGGGCAGGTGACCTTGTGAAGCAGAAATAATATGTTACAAAGATACAGTGTAACAAAAGATGTGTGCAAGGCTTGGCTGCCAAACCAGTTTTTCTAAATAACATTCTGATTGCATTCAATGCCTCAGCAACCACACTATTCTTGCTGTCCAGGCTTACTGTAGCCAATATATGCACTGGAAGATGAAAAACCCAGGGACCCACTGGGCGGAAGCCAAATCACATATCAGCAACATCAGAATAAGGGCAGATAAAGCAATCCTGTTAAATATTTAGATGTGTAGAGCCCCAGAGCATGACATACACTCAGCTAGAAATGTACTTTTATAACCAGGATACTTGAGATTATAAACCAGTAGAATATTGTGCCTGTTAAAGGGAAGTGAATCTGAGAAGAATTTGCTGCATATTAACCTATAAGATTTAAATCAGCACTATCAAATCACATGGTTAATTGAATAGTAGCATTATCCCTTACATTTGCGTTTTGCTTTTGTTGTTGTAAATCACTTTCACAGATATATTGCTTTCTGAGGCTCAAAACAAAAATCCATGGAGATCAGCAAGTATTTTTTGAGCATCTGCTGTGGACAGAGCATCAAACCCTACATTATGAGAGATACAGAGACTAGCTCTCAACTGGAAAGAGGGCATATAGAGAAATGGTCAAGAATCATCTCCTTGAAAGAAACGTAATGGAAGGAGGATCAGTCAGGTGGATATCAAAGATCAAAGCAGACTTTAATGGGAATAAAAAGCATGATCCTGTGCTTGTTATCATCAAGAAACTGTCCTATGTTAATGGCTTAGAACTAACCATCCCACAATTGCATTTAGTACATATAAGGAGATAAAACATTTCAAAAGAACACAATTATAAGTACAGTATCATATGCACATGCCCACTGAGTGAGCCACATAGAAGAGTTAGAAAAAGGCAGACTGAATAAGGCTTGTAGAAGAAATTGGATTTGGGCTAGTATTTCAGAGAAAAGTAATATGAAAAAAAGTGTAAGTGAGTTTGTATATATGAGAATGTGCAAACATGTTCGCTCAGTTGAGGGCTTATTTTTCACATAGAGAATAATGTAAGTTCTCAAGGGTTACAGAAGTATCCAGCTAGAACTCAAATATATTACAGCCTCTCCTACTGTAAAAGTGCAACCTGCAAATAAAAGAGATGAACTGCTCGCCCATTCAGTAAACAGGGACTGAATATTGGAGATGGAGTTAGAAGACATATGTATAGACAAGGTATTTCAACTGAGAAGATAGAATGCAGGAACTATCTAGAACACGTACAAGAGGCTCCTGGAGGAAGCATTGAGCTGATTTAGAGAACTGATAAGAGTTAGCAAGGAGAGGCCTGGGAGAAGGGCATTTCAGATAGAAGAAACAGAAATGGAAAAAGAAAGGGCAGTGCGTGATGAGTATAGTAGGCCACCTTCCTGCTGATAGCAAGAACTATTGAATGAGCAGAACCCACCAGAGCCCTCATCTCTCTTTTCCTGAGTGAGGGCCTTGATGAGACAATAAGAAAGGAAGATGACGATGCACACTCCCATCATGAGTGACCACTTCAGAAGTCCCACCAGCAGCATTAGCAACAGGCAGGGAACTTCAAGTGCAGGTCTTTGCTTGGCTCCAGCTACAGTGGTAAACCCTGAGGACTGCTTGTTCTGGAGATGCTACTTCTCAGATTATACCCAAGGTAAAAGCAAAGGTTTAAAAATATCTGGCAATTGACAATAATGAAGTTGAGCTTGCTATTAAAGCCTATTAATTTGTATTAAATTGTATACACACTTCTTCAACCTTCTGCATTCTTCCCTTATCTTCTGTTTTATTTTCTTTGGTGTCTCTTGAATATCCAAAGGCTTGCTTAGAACTATTAAGTTTAAATATGTTAAGATTCCATGGTTTCCCTGGTGGCTCAGTGGTAAAGAATCCACCTGCAATGCAGCAGAAGCAGGTTCAATCCCTGGTTTGTTAAGATCTCCTGGAGAAGGAAATGGCAACCCACTAAAGTATTATTGCCTGGGATATCCCAAGGACAGAGGAGCCTGACAGGCTATATAGTCCATTGGGTCGAAAAGAATTGGACAAAACTTAGTGACTAAACAATGACATTTCAAAGTAAGTGAAAGATTTCATTATAGTTATACCTCTTTAACTTTTCTTAACAACTATCTAAACCAAAACTTTAAAGAAAAATGATACTGTTAAGAGCCATGGCTAGGCTTCTCTGGTGGCTCAGATGGTAAAGAATCTTCCTGCAATGCAGGAGACATGGGTTTGATCCTTGGGTCATGAATGGCTACCTACTCCAGTATTCTTGCCTGGAGAATTTCATGGACAGAGGAGCCCTGTGGGCTACAGTCCATAAGTTCACAAAGAGTCGAACATGATTTTGCAACCAACAGTTTTTTCAGAACAATAGCAAACCACCAGGAATCATTGTTCACTAGTGCTTTCTTTGATGATAAACCCTGACAATCACCTCTCTTATTTCATTGATAAGATATCCAAATAGAACAACTACAACAAAAAGAAATCATGTAAATTGAAGGGTACTTTATTTTTCCCTGCTGTAATGTTAGAGAAACAGAGACACTACATGGACGCTTAAAGCAAAGAACATACAAAGACTTAAGAAAAACCCAAACTGTCAATTTAGCCAATTGTAACTGAAGACACCCTGTAAAAGAATGGGAAAACGTGGACCGGGACCTAGACTCACAACTGCCCAACTGTGACCCTCTTAGGATTACAACTCTTCCATCTGTAAAATGTGGACAGCTTCCAGCCTGTTGTCCATCTCACGGGGTAGCTATGTGTTTGCAAGGATTCAATGAGCTTACCCGGCACAATTTCTGACACATTGGAAGAAAGTAAAAATTCTAGCTTAATAAGTGAATAGTGTATAAAGAGGCAGGGTGCTGCTATACAAAGAGTGTGGCCCTTTTAAGTCGAAGATACGGGTTCAGAAACTGGGTTGCCACTGGGATTGCATGACGGGATAATCATGAGACTTCTCAGAATCTCATTAAATGAGAACACTTGGGACAGGACTAGGATGGGATGAAGGGAATCCGTAAAATATTTATGTGCCTTCCCTTTTGCTTCAAATAAACCTATCATCCAGAACCTTCTACTTTTTCTGTTATGTAGGTATACACTTACTGAATATCTACACCCCTTATCACATAAGGACTATGATAGCACCTAGCCCACTCCAGATGGAACTTTGGTTGAAACTCCTCCAAGTTAGCAAATCATAGCTTCAGAAACTTTAAGATTAAAAAAAGAGGGAGTGAGAACAAGGAGACATAAAAAGCGAGTACTCATGTTTATATTTATATGAGTTTGAGTGTATGTGTGTTTGACAGTGTTCAACAGTGTGAGTGTATGATTTTCCTAGTAATATGTGGATGAAAAATTAGCTGTAGGGAGCAGATCAGTATGAAGCTATATGTATGTATATAAAACCAGTGTATGCTGAGGCCAACCCAGAGCCCACTCAGTATAGCTGTAGCTAAGCTATTAAACCAAGACCCCTAAAGTTAGCAGACTCCTGCCCAGAGCCACACAGGACACCTACTGACTAAGAGATGGGACCAGGTTAGTTAAAGACAAAGATACAACCTAGAAGTGTATTTTTATCTGTGTGAAAGAAACTTCCAAATTTGCCATTGTAGGAAATAATGTTCCTGTTTTCTCAGACTGGCTTTTATTTTTTTCTAACTGAGGTTTTTCTATAAATGGGTTATTCAGGCAAGTAAAAAGGTAGAAAAATAAACACTGTTACTGTTTTCAAATTACAACAACTCCTATGGCTGTTAGTAATCCTTGATCAGTCCTGCCACACTTCAGTAACAGTATTCCATACGCTTCCTTCTTACCAGCAATCTAGCAATCTTTAATGTATAGGAAGCATTGCCTTACTTTTTTTTTTTCATCAGAACCTTCAAAACTGCATTTATGAAAGCAGCAATCTGCTATATAAATTTGAGGTTTAGTTCTCCTAGCAACAACCACAGAAAAAAATTCGTAAAAAAAGCAGTTGTGACTATATTGTTAGAAATATTGAATCCAGCTGAAGTTCTTTCTTTTGCCTTTCCCAAGCACTGGTACAGGATATGGCTATCGAGTCTGTCAACTGGAAAATTCTTCCTAAAGGGCAAAATGCAACATTATGGATCACAGTCAACCAAAGGGGGGAAAAATAAAGTAGAAAATTGCCCTCTGAGCTGATAAAAACCCATCTGTCTCTCATGACAAGGCAGAGCCATTCTTCACAGGCTCCCATCCTGAAGACATTTAGAGGGTCATAATTTCCAGTTCCTTTTTCTTTTATTCTTCTTTCTTTTTCTTGATGGGGGAAGGCAGGCCTGAAAAGAGCTGGTTGCTGAAGACTGAGAGAAGATGGCCTGAACTAATTCATCTTGTGACCTTTTAGTGCCTTCACAGTAAGGTGATTTAATAGCACTTAATCTGTCAAAAATTTGAAGCTTTGTAATAACTGTATATTAAACCAGTTTTTATGGAGCATTAACTAAAGTCCTTCCAGTTTACAAAGAAAGAGAGCAGAAAAGAAGAAAGAAAACACTTGCCATGTTCATCTTCATTAAACTTCCGTTATTCTCTAGTGGGTTTGTGCGCTGTGGAGTGGCCAACCTGCAAAGCAGTTATGTCTCTGCCTTGCACAGTGTCTAGAGGAGAGCCAGACCCCATGGCCTTACTGGAGCATGGTCAGGTTGCTGACTCTGAAGATGGATTTGCTGTTGAAAATCTCCAGAGAAAGACACGGGAAAATTCTGCATAAATGGGCCCTGTGACTGTTTCAAATCCCGAGTACTTCGCTACAAAGAAAAATACATCATGATTGGTTTGTCTCAATATATATATTTTTCGAAAAACCAATTCTCTGCCACCCAACTGGGTGTCCAACAACTGAATTCAATTCTGATCCTATCTACCTGGACTTAGCATCAAAGCCCACAAGTAAAAGGGCTCAGTCCCACAAGACTTCCCCTACCCAAGATCTGAGCCACAACAGCATTCCCAGGTGATGCACACTTCAGACCAGTTGACTACAAATTAGAGGATTCCCACAACACCCTCCTCAGGTTCTATAATTGTTTAACTACTCATAGAAACCAGGAAAATACTTCTCTCAGAATTATAAAGATACAAGCCAGGGACAACCGAATGCAAAAGATGCCTGGGGCAAAGAACAGAGATGCAGAACATATGACTCTCACCCCCTCTCCAAGCATCCTACCCTCCAAGAAATCAATGTGTTCTCTAGCCTAGAAACGGTTCAAGAGTTTTATAACAAATCTAAAGCCCTCCACCCACTTCCAGGTGTTAGCAGGCAGAGCTAAAGTTTCCCAACCTCTAATAATACCCCTGGTCTTTCTGGTGCATGGCCCCTATGCTGAAGCCATCTGGAGTCCCTGTTCTGAGTCACTATTCGTGGAAATTCAGGTGTGGTGAAAGGGGCTCATTATGAATTGCAAAGAAGACACGCCTGTCATTCAGAAAGTACCAATGGTTTTAGGAGCTCTGATCTAAAACCAAGAAACAGGCAAAATATGTGTAGTTTTAATTGTACCACGCTTGGACATAGTCTGTACACTGTGGTAAGAATAGGTTAAGACCAGGTCAGAAATTTTACCTTGAATGAATATGAAATTCCACTTCTTAAACCAGGGCAATTACAGCACCTAGTGATCTGGCTAGGATTTCTTTGAGAATTTGTACTTGAATTCTTTTTCCATATCTGTTCAGTATCCTGTCCTCATCAACCATTCCTCAGGGTTCAGTTTCAGCTCACCTTCTACATAAACCAGAGAAGGCAATGGCACCCCACTCCAGTACTCTTGCCTGGAAAATCCCATGGACGGAGGAGCCTGGAGGGCTGCAGTCCATGGGGTCGCTAAGAGTCGGACACGACTGAGCGACTTCACTTTCACTTTTCACTTTCATGCACTGGAGAAGGAAATGGAACCCACTCCAGTGTTCTTGCCTGGAGAATCCCAGGGACGGGGGAGCCTGGTGGGCTGCCGTCTATGGGGTCGCACAGAGTCGGACACGACTGAAGCGACTTAGCAGCAGCAGCAGCCTACATAAACCTGCTTTGCCTGGCCTCTCAATCCTTGTCTCTCTTACCTTCCCTTCCCTTTCTCTGAGTTCCTGGGTCATCTAGAAGCTGTGATGCAAGCTTGAGATAGTCTGACTGGATCATAAATTCTGTATTTTTGGTGTCAAATGAGAAATAGATGGCATATTTAAATCAGGATAAACTGAGGACATTTCACAAAATAATTAGTTTCAAAAGTGGAGACAGGGTGTAGGGAAAGGAAGAAAACCCCAGGGTTAACAATGACTCTTTAGCATCCTTAGGCCTGAATTGATGGGGAATGGGCAGTTAACAGAACTGGAAAGAATGTTGTACATAGAAGACTTCCTTTAAAGGATTTGTGAATTCTGCTAGAGTGATGAAATCAGACCCAGATGATACCACAGAGGGGCCTGGTTGAGTAAATATCCTCAACCTACTCTCTGATCTCCTTCTAGGGTTCTCCATTGACTGAACAAAGCCAGAAGCCACAGGCAAGTGAGCTCATTGATTAAGTCCATATAAGTCATCCCTAGGGCCGAGGGAAGGTGGTAAGTAGCTATAGAAGCACTATTAATATCTAACAGAGGGGAGTGTAACAAAAAACCCCTGAAGTGTGTATCCTGAGTCCAGATGAGCAAATACTGTTATATCAGGTCACTTAGACTTTCCTCTTCTGGAGAAGGGAATGGCTAATGGCTAGCCACTCCAGTATTCTTGCCTGGAGAGTCTCATGGACAGAAGACCCTGGTGGGTTACAGTCCATGGGGTTGCAAAGAGTCAGACATGACTGAGCAACTAATACATACATACAGACATAGATTTTGCTCTATGACTACTCCACTCCTAAGCTTCCTCTTTCTGCTTTGATATTGGAAAGATGCTCCCCAAAAATGTGTCTTGAAGCATCATTATTTTAATCAATTGACTGACATTTAGCAAAAAAGGCAAAAGAAGGGAATAAGAAGATTCAAAGTGCCAAACCCAGTGGATGAGGAGTAGGATTCATCAAGCCTTCTGTCTTCAGATACACTCTTTTACTTTCAAGGAAGCTGCCTTCTTAGTTTTTCTCCTATCTCATTGCAACTTTTTAGGCTCTTTTGCAAACTTCATCCCCTCCCCACCATGAAACATTTTGAGCTCTTTTCTCCTTAGCTTTACACCTTCTTTTCCCTAAAAGAGTGCTCAATTACCATGATTTTGTGTCATCAGTATGCTTACACCATGGGATTTTTTTTTAATCTCAAATCAGACTTTTTTGGTAAATTCCAAGCACATATTATCATGCTCTCTACTTAGCAGCTCTTATTGAATATCTCACACAAATATCAAAGCTTATCATCTTTGCAAATAAACTCCTTCAGTTTTTTTTTTTTCCTAACTCATTAAACAGTATCCCCACACACAAGCTGTTCAAGCCAGAACCAGTGGTCATGTTGCCTCCTCCCTCCTCTACTCCTGATCTGAAAATCTCCATCAAATCCTGCAGACTTTTGCTGTAGAGCACGCATGAAATCTCCATACTCTACAATCGCTGTATTTGTCCAAAAAACAGGTATCTCTCACTGCACTATTCATTGATTTATTTGCTTTTCTATTGCCTCCAAATCACTTTCCTTACTGTTGGCAGAATGACTATTTAAAAATGGTAATCCAATCCTGGCTTAATTAATCCAATACTGGAGTGTATTGCCATTTTCTTCTCCAAGGGATCTTCCTGATCCAGGAGTCAAACCTGAGTTTCCTGCATTGCAGGCAGATTCTTTAGCGTCTAACCCACAAGGGAATCCCACAATCTAATACTACATTACTCCTCTTAAATTCCTTCACCAAATTCCCTTTATGTTTAGAATCAAATTCAAATTGCCTCTTCTGTTCCATAAGCCCCTTTGCAGTCAATCTTTGCTTCCCATTCAGACTAGCCAGCCTGACCTCCTACCACTCTGCTTGCTCATTCTTTGACCTACCATGTTTCTTCCGGCCTGAGAAGCCTCATAACACATACTCTCCCCACTTGTTGGGATGTTTTTCCTGAAAAATGAGTATTAGCTATTTCACTTAGGTTTCAATTTACATGTTACCGTCTCAGAGAAGCCTTTCCTGATTGTCTCAAGTGAAATTGTTTCCCTCATGACCATCCTCAAATTTCCTACTTGGCTTCATTCCTTCAGAGCCCAGTCATTATCTAAAAGTAGACTATTATCAGTTTATAGTCTCCTTCGTTAGAATGTAAACCTCTGAAAATTGCCTAAACAATGGCTGGTACATAATAGTTATTCAGTCAATATTTTTTTTTCTGAAATTAGTGAATGAATGAATAAATGATGTCATGAATAAAAGACAATTCTCTCCTTCCCCTCTCCCTGGTGTCTCTTTAATTCAATAAATAAGCACCTATCTCATAACTCAATGTAATAATTGTTTATATACAATTTTTATCTTTTCTGAATGTAAATGAAAGATTCCGAAGGCTGAACACACATTTCATGGGCATTTCATCTCTCATGGCTTCCAGGACTTATTTGCAACCTAGAAGTTGCTTAGTAAATGATTGTCCCAAGAAATAAATGGAAGAACTGAATGGGAGGGAATGAAGGAACAAAATTCTTTTCATATAATAACAAACCCTGCATGTGCAAGAGCTTCAACCAACAGAAACTTGAACACATCTTCTCATGGGAATAACCATCTTCTCTGTCTAATACTCTCCTCCTGGTGTTATTCATTTCTTAAAAACTTTAGCCTTTACACAAAATCTGAAGGGAAAAAAACTTGATCTCAGAGAAGCTTAAAAGAGTGAGAAACAGAGGTAAGTGTGCAGTGGATATGATTTAAGATAGGTGCTTCTAACTCCATAAATTTTCTCAGTAAGCATTAGTGAAGTGAAGTAGCTCAGTCGTGTCCGACTCTTTGCGACCCCATGGACTGTAGCCTACCAGGCTCCTCTGTCCATGGGATTTTCCAGGCAATAGTCCTGGAGTGGATTGCCATTTCCTTCTTCAGGGGATCTTCTCAACCCAGGATCGAACCCATGTCCCCCGCATTGTAGACAGACGCTTTACAGTCTGAGCCACCAGTGAAGTCCAAGCAGGGAAGTAAACATTAGAGCTGCTTAATATTTTATATAGCATTGCTTGCCTGGGTATGATATCTAGAAAACCTCATAAATGTATAAGCTTTTTCTTTTGATTTGTTTATTCTCCTGGCATCAGGATTTTTTTTTTTTTTTGTCCATATTGTCTATATTCCCTTCCTCTTCTTTTTGTTCATTCACCCCCATTATAAAATCTGTGCTTTCCCTTGATAACAGTTAGGATATAGAACTCTAGATCATTATCTTCCTGCCTCTTTTTCTGAAGCAATTTGTGGATATTACACGTGCTACAGCCCATGGTCTCACAAAGAGTTGGACACAACTGAGCAACTGAACTGAACTGTGGATATTACAACACAAGGAGAATTCCTTTTACTTCAAATGAACATGGGAAGTCTGATGGTTCCTTCTTTTATTCGTTCTTTCAATCAGTGTCTTCTATGCTAAGTGTGTTGGAAGAAAAACAAAGATGTATAGAAACAGGCCCATTTTAACTTCCTGCTCATGGCAAATATGTTAGATTTCAAACTGAATTTTAACACAACTCCAAATTCTGGTTTACAAACATGATGATATATTAAAAAAAATTTTTTTTGTACCTAGACTGTATTCAACACCTTCTTTTTGTACCACAATGGCCCATTTAATGTGTTTGTGCATGGGGGAGTAGGTGAGTATATATGATACAATTCTGTTTTCTATTGGGCACTCTTTAAGCAAAGGGATCAATTCCTGTATACTTTAGATTCTTTCTCCATACATCCCAAATGAGACATATAAATGGCACAAATTAATTCATAGCATTTTATTATAGTTCCATAGTTTTCCAACTCAAGTAAATCTGGCTATAAGCTTCTATTTGCCAAGCTTAGCAAGATTCATTAGCAGTCACGTTCTTACTGATTTTACTTTCTGAGGTCTGGATAAAAGCAGAGGGTTAAAAATTTCAGGAAATAGGGGAAATACTCTGATCATCCATCTCTTTAGATACCAAAAGCTGATACTCTGTTACCAGCTGTAACTCTCAGTGCTGGGCTGACAGGAGGCGACCCTTCTACAGTTCTGAAGCCTGCATAGTTGGGTCTGGCCACCATGGTCATTCATCAGGTCCAAGCATCACAGTATCTTGTTCTCCCATAAGCAGAGCCAACAATCTCAATTCCATCGCTCAGTCTTAAGAAAGCCAGTTTCTGAAAATAAGTATGCCTCTGTGTATGTGAATATCTCTCCAATAACATAGTCCCCACCTGTCCCCAACTAAAGTAGCTTGAACTGAGCTCCCACAACCCCAGTGGGTCTATGGCATCAATTTTATAATAAATATTTGGTAATGCATAATTTTATTATGCAGAGATAAAATTTATACCCTACATATCCATGTGATTTTAAAAAAAGGAAAAAGAGGAAGAAAAAAAATAAAGAAGGGTAGACATAATGCCTTATTTGAATCATCAAAAAGAAATGAGAGGAAAAATACTTTATGGTGAAATAATGTTAGTGCTTTAATCTGATTTCACTAGAAAACTAAGGAAAGAATCCAGGTAATTGTATCTCTACAAGGATTCATTATGACTTACAGTCACAATTGTGGGCTGGTATAGCTGCACTGTATTGGTAAAGAAATATCTCAGGTATAATTTTAGTCAGCAATATGATGATGGTAACATTGTGAAGAAAACATACTGAAATCCTGCTTCAATTTCCACAATATTTCCCTGTGTAATAAAGAGTTTGACCTCATCCCAAAGAGAGGTCTAGTCCTTGTCTCCAGTTCTGCCTCTAAATCCCTGGAATTTCCTGAGTGATTGGAGTGTTTCATTATTCATGTTGGGCCCCTTGGATCACATCTGATCCTCTGAGCTGAGAAAACTCATATGCAGACAGCCCATGGTCAGAAAGAATAAATATGTGATTAGGGGATTGAATTGTATGATATCAGAGATTTATGAGTAAGAGACAGTGGCTGGTGATTGAGTTCAGTGATATTGGTAGTCATTCAATAAATTATGGCTACATAATAAAACTCCAATAAAAACTCTGGACAGTGAACCTTCCAAGTGGTCAAAACACTGTATTTTGTCTAACATCAATCCCAGGAGGGTAACATATCTTTGAGGACGTGGAAGTTAAGCATCTGGAACTCTTTCAGACTTCACCCTAGGTGTCTCTGCCTTTGACTGGTTTTAATTTGTATCCTCTATAAAACTGTAAGAATACCACTTTACCAAGTTCTGTGAGTTTTTCTATGAAATGATCAAACCTGAGGGAGTCTGTGGGAATCCCCAAATCTGCAGCTACCCAATCTGCAATAAAGATGATCCTGGAACTCTTGAATTTGTGGTTACTCTCTGAAGTGAGGGCAGGAATATGGTCTTGTGGGGTCTCTTTCCTCAGTCTGTATTTGATTGATATCAATTGATCTGTGATATTACAGCTGCCTGTCACTACCACCACCACAAACACCTCAAATAATAGAACAGAAACCAGAACTGCATATCAATCTACCATTTTTGCACTCACCAGCAATAACACAAACATTTAGAACACAAATGTACACAAATGAAGAGGAAAAGAAAATAAGAGTAGGTTTATAGAGAACCAAAATTATGGAGTCACCAACAACAGTATTAAGTTTATGATCACCATATTCCAAGAATTAAAGTAGAAAGTTGGTAATGTTGAAAAAACACTAAAACTATGAAATAAAATTGAATTGAAATGCTAAAAGTAAAAAGAAAAACATACAAAAAACTGAACTCAATAGCTCAAGAATTGGTTTAAAAAAGGATTAGATTTACCTGAATAGAGATTTAGAGAACTAGAAAATGGCTCAGAGGAGAATATTCTGAATAAAGCAAAGAAAGATAAGAAGATGAAAAATGCACAATAGAGAATAAGAGATTTATGAGATATTGTTACAGGTCTGCATGCTTCTAATTGGAATCTCACAAAGAAAAAAGAATTAAAATGGACAAGAAACAATATTTGGAAAATAGCTGAGAATTTTCCAAAACTGAATCTAAAAAATATTCAGGAATTATTAAAAATCTCAAGAAAGGTTATAAATCTAAATAAAATGGCAATTAAAAGAAAAAAAAAGACTAAAACTAAATAACAGAAAGAGAATAATCTTAAAAGCATTTAAGTGAAAAGGACTTATATTTTTCAAAGGAAGAGTAACAGACCTCTAAATATATATATATATATATATGAAGCCAGAGACAATGAAGGGATATTTTCAATGTTGTGGGGAATGAAGTAGTTGATAATCTAAAATTATATATCCAGTGAGGGAAAAGCAATGTCTCAAAAATGATGATCAAGTAAGTTTTTTCAGAGAATTAACACCTGATAAAATTTGTCAATAGTATACTCATTATAAATGAAATATTAAAGCTAATAGAAAGGATTCCTCTTGGAAGAAATTAAAAGCAACAGACAACATAAGAGACTACTCTACATGTGAACATCATCAGATGGTCAATACTGAAGTCAGATTGACTATATTCTCTGTAGCTGAAGATGGAAAAGCTTTCTACAGTCAGTAAAAATAAGACCAGGAGCTGACTTTGGCTCAGATCATAAACTCCTTATTGCAAAATTTAGATTTAAATTGAAGAAAGGAAGGAAAATCATTAGGCCGTTCAGGTATGACCTAAATCAAATCCCTTATGATTATACACTGGAAGTGACAAATAGATTCAAGGGATTAGATCTCATAGACAGAGTGCCTGAAGAACTATGGACAGAGGCTCATAACATCGTACAGGAGGTAGTGACCAAAATCATCTCAAAGAAACAGAAATGTAACAAGGCAAAATGATGGTATGAGGAGGCCTTATAAATGGCTGAGAAAAGAAGAGAAACAAAAGGCAAAGGAGAAAGGGAAAGATATACCCAGCTGAATGCAGAGTTACAAAGAATATCAAGGAGAGATAAGAAAGCCTTTTATAAGTGAAGCAATGTAAAGAAATAGAGCAAAATACTCCACTGTGTATATGTACCACAGCTTTCTTATCCATTCACCTGATGAACATCTAGGTTGCTTGATGGAGTATTACTCAGCCATTAAAAAGAATACATTTGAAGCAGTTCTAATGAGGTGGATGAAACTGGAGCTGATTATACAGAGTGAGGTAAGCCAGAAAGAAAAACACCAATACAGTATACTAATGCATATATATAGAATTTAGAAAGATGGTAATGATAACCCTGTACGCGAGACAGCAAAAGAGACACAGATGTATAGAACAGTCTTTCGGACTCTGTGGGAGAGGGAGAGGGTGGGATGATTTGAGAGGATGGTATTGAAACATGTATAATACCATATAAGAAACAAATCACCAGTCTAGGTTCGATGCAGGATAGAGGACGCTTGGGGCTGGTACACTGGAATGACCCAGAGAGATGGCATAGGGAAGGAGGTGGGAGGGGAGTTCAGGATTGGGAACACGTGTACAGCTGTGGCAGATTCATGTTGATGTATGGCAAAACCAATACAGTATTGTAAAGTTAACTAAAGTTTAAAAAAAAGAAATAGAGCAAAATAATAGAATAGGAAAGACTAGCAATCTCTTCAAGAAAATTAGAGAACTAAGGGACTATTTTAGGCAAAGATGAGCACACTAAAGGACAGAAAGGGCAAAGACATAACAGCAGAAGAGATTAAAAAGAGGTGGGAAGAATACACAGAAGAACTGTACAAAAAAGTTCTTAATTACTTAGGTAACCATGATGGTGTGATCACTCACCTAAAGCCAGACATCCTGGAGTGTGAAGTCAAGTGGACCTTTGGAAGCATCCCTATGAACAAAGATAGTGGAGGAGAGAAAATTTCCAGCTGAGCTATTTCAAATCCTAAAAGATGATGCTGTTAAAGTGCTGCACTCAATATGCCAGCAAATTTGGTAAACGCAGCAGGGCCACAAGACTGGAAGAGGTCAGTTTTCATTCCAACCCCAAAGAAGGGCAATGCTAAAAAAATGTTCAAACTACCACACAATTACATTCATTTCACATGCTAGCAAGGTAATGCTCAAAATCCTTCAATCTAGATGTCAACAATACATGAATAAAGAACTTCCAGAAGTACAAGCTGGATTTAGAAAAGATAGAGTAAACAGAGATCAAATAACATCTGCTGAATCATAGAAAAAAACAAGAGAATTCTGGGAAAACACCTACTTCTGCTTCATTGACTATGCTAAAGTCTTTGACTGTGTGGATCACAATAAACTGTGGAAAATCCTTATAGAGATGGGAATACCAGACTACCTTACCTTCCACCTGAGAAAGCTGTATGCAGGTCAAGAAACTACAGAACAAGACATGTAACAATGGACTGGTTAAAAACTGGCAAAAGAGTATGGCAATGCTGTATATAGTCAACATGCTTATATAACTTATGTACAGAGTACATCATGCAAAATGTTGGGCTGGATGAATCAAAAGCTAGAATCAAGATTGTCAGGAGAAAAAAATAAAAAGAAGAGGAAACAAAAACACAATTGTTCCTGGAAGTATCAACAACCTCAGATATGCAGATAATATCACCATAATGGCAAAAAATGGAGAGAAACTAAAGATCCTCTCCATGAAGGTGAAAGAGAAGAGTGGAAAAGTTGCCTTAAAACTCAATATTTTGAAAACAAAGATCATGGCATCCACTCTTATCACTTCATGGCAAAGAGATGGGGAAAAAATGGAAACAGTGGCATATTTTATTTTCTTGGGCTCCAGCATCACTGCAGATGGTGACTGCAGCATGAAATTAAAAGACACTTACTCCTTGGAAGAAAAGCTATGACAAACCTAAACAGCATATTAAAAAGCAGATACATCACTTGCTGACAATGATCTGTCTAGTCAATGCTATGGTTTTTCCAGCAGTCACGTACAGATGTGAGAGTTGGACCATAAAGAAGGCTGAACACTCAAGACTTGATACTTTTGAACTGTGGTGTTGGAGGAGACTCTTGAGAGTCCTTGAACAGTCAATCTTAAAGGAAATCAACCTTGTATATTCATTGGAGGGATTGGTGCTGAAGCTCTAATACTTTGCACACCTCATACAAAGAATCAACTCATTGAAAAAAAACCCTGATGATAGGAAAGATTGAGCACAGAAGTAGAAGAGGGCATTAGAAAATGAGATGAATGGATGGCATCACCAACTCAATGGACATGAGTTTGAGCAAACTCCAGGAAACAGTAAAAATCAGAGAAGCTTGGCTTGCCACAGTCCATGGGATCACAAAGAGTTGACCTGAAAAGCACTATACAGTAGTGCAAGTGACCTGGAAAGCACTATAAGCCAATTCAGCATAATTAAGATTTATAGAATTTTCACACAGCAGTAGGATACAAATTCAAGTTTCCATAGACTATAAACTAGGAGACAAAATGCTTTCTTCTCTGCAATCACCCTCTGTATTTTTTTCAGTCTTCTAACTTGATTGAGGCTTTCAGTAGCTAAGTCAAAGGTCTCTTTTGGTGACACTGCACTTAAAAATATATGGACTATTTTCAAATATCTTTTGCTATTGATTTATAACATAATTCCACAGTGATAAAAGAACATACATTGTATGATTTCAACACCGTTAGACTATGAAATTTTTGAAACTTGTTTTATGTCCACTATAGTATTCTTGCCTGGGAAATCCCATGGACAGAGGAGCCTTGTGGGCTACAGTCCATGGGGTCACAAAAGAGCTGGACACAACTTAGCAACTAAAGATCCACTACAAAAGAAAGCAAGAAAGAAACATGTAAGAGTCAATGAAATAAAAAAATAAAGAATAATTTTGTAGATTTAAGCCTCAATATGCAAGTAATTGGGCTTCCCAAGGTGGCACTAGGGGTAAAGAACCCACCCACCAATTCAAGAGACCTAGGAGATATGAATTTGACCCCTGGGTCAGGAAGATTCCCTGGAGGAGGGAGTGGCAACCCATCCAATATTCTTGCCTAGAGGATCCCATGAACAGAAGAACCTGGCAGGCTATAGTCCATAGGGTCACAAAGAGTCAGACACAATTGAAGTGACTTAGCATGCATGCAAGCATACCAGTAATTATATTAAATATAAATGATCTAAACACTCCAAGTGAAAAGATAGGTTCAGATTGGGAAACACAGTTCAATTCACCAGGAAAACAAAAAGAAGTCAAAATTGGTAACAGCCACATGGATCAAGGGAGCCCCAGAAATCAAAAATTCAATAGGCTTTCTGTTTACCTTATAAGGTGAAAGGGGAAATTTATATTTTCATTCTTAGGTAATAATTACACAGAGAGACAGAGGAAAAAATGCATAAACACATATATGCACAAACAGAGGTTATTTAATTTCTCAGAAAGTTTCACAAATTATGGTTAAATAAATAACATAATATTACTTCTACATTCTAAGTGGCTAAATCTAGGAGAGATAAGCTACAGTCAAAAGTTACTGAATTTCAGGAAAGAAAAAGTAATTAAAACAACTGCAAGTGGGTTTGAAAAAGAGAATGATAACTCCTATTTTCTTTAATATGTTCCCTGTTTAATCATGAGTATATTTTTAAATTTTTTAATTGGAGGATATTTATAATATTGTGCTGGTTTCTGTACAACAATGTGAATCAGCCATATATATATACCTCTTGAAAGTCCCTCACACCCTTCTCCACCCCACCCCTCTAGGTCATCACAGAACACTAGTTTGAGCTTCCTGTGTCACACAGCAATGTCCCACTGTGTGTGTGTGTGTGAGTCGCTAAGTCATGTCTGACTCTTTGTGACCCCATGGATTGTAGTCTGCCAGGTTCCTCTGTCCATGGAATTCTCCAGGTAAGGATACTAGAGTAGGTGGCCATGTCCTTCTCCAGGGGATCTTCCTGACCCTGGTATAGAACCCAGGTCTCCTGAATTGCAGACAGATTCTTTATCATCTGAGCCACCAAGGAAGCCCAATATGTTCCACTAGCTACCTATTTTAAGCATGGTAGTGTATATATGTCAATGCTACTGTCTCAATTCATCTGCTGTGTCCACGAGTTTTTTCCCTATGTCTGTGTCTCTATTCCTGCCCTGCAAATAGGTTCATCAATACAATTTTAAATGTCTCATGGATGATTCTAATGCAAAGTGAGGGATGAGAATCAATGTTCCATGTTATCAAGGATAACAGTGCACTAATATCCTAATTCTATATCTTTTACTTACTATTCTATGGTGCAAAGCTTCCTAGAGAAAGATGTTAAAAATGGAGATGTCTGGGCCCAAAACAGCAGAGATTCCGATCTGATGAATCTTGAGACTTGTCCAGGAGTTTGCATTTTTCAAGGTCATCAGGGAATTCTGATGAAGATAACACTACCCTTTGGAAATATCCATCTGAAGATACTGAGCACATTTATTCATTATATTTTTCAATGTAAACCTGAAGGGTGGCTCCTGTTTAAAATTTCAAGTAAGAAGAATCTAGAGAGATCCATCCATGGAGATCAGGATGCCTTTAAGAAGGGGGATGTACATCTCAAGGCCTGCTTTGGCATTGCTGAAGGGCAAAGTGGATGGGGGTTTACTTGAGGAATAAATTCCTGAGAGCCCTTTCCACGGTGGCCCAGGAGCCTGAAGGTAGATGTGAACATTGAGACCTCTGCTTCCTTTTATTCGGGAGAATTTGGAAGATGAGAAGAAAGGAATGGAGATGGAGAATGCTGTTCCAATGCCCATTTGCCTATGAAACTTTCAAAAGAATGCTTCCATAATTTCTGGGACTGATGCAAAGAGGGACAGACCTCAATAAAGGACATGGGAGTAGTGGGGCTCCCTAGGGAGCTGTGGGTAGGAGAAAACTACAGAGCAAGAGCTCTGTTGGGAGCACTGTCAGATTAAAAGGAGAAAAGCTAATATTCTATGATAGGATTACTTGGTGATAAGAAGAGCCAGGGTGAAACTGGACCCTTCTCACTGGAAATCATGTACACCATGCGGGCATAATTCTCCCGAGAAAGAAAAGCTTACAGACTCAGAAAACACTAGAGACTGCTGTCTACACACCTCTGACTATGTGATCCATGTCAGCCTCCACAGTCTGTTTACCTAGTTCTCAGCCTGGAGGGAGACAGATTCAGAGCTGGGCTAGGACTGAAACTGGAGAAATGTTCCTCCTCTCATCCAGAAATCCCAGAGCCACAGTTCAAGACTATGTGGTGGGACAGCTAGAGAAGAGCAGGAAAAGAACATTTGAAGGAAGTATTTATTAATACACAAAGACTATTTCAGTGAAACCTCACTGAACTGATATTCCCGAGTAAACTGGTTAATAGCTACCTAACAGCAGATAGGAGATATCCTCATCCCTCTGTGCCTGGACATTTCCATTTATCCCTTTCTTCTTAGGTCTCAGTCACTCCCCTGATAGTCACACTGCACGTCATTTCAAGGAAAGGCTACATCCTCAGCAGGTCCTAAGTGGGCTTGCCTTTTCTTCTCTTTTCCTTATTATCTGGATAAAGATCTTGAGTTCAACATTCTGACTACAACAAAGATCCTCTGCAGGGGCCACAGCACTGATGGCAATCAATACCAGTTGGGAGCTGTGGGGTCACCAGATGGGCTAAACTTGAGCTGTTCCAACACAGGCAATGTTGGGCTGAGACTACTTGTCCATCAACCTGGCTTTCTCTCCTCATGCATGCTTGGAGTGCTGAAAGTTGCCTTGCAGGTGGGAAACAATTGCATTACCATAAACCTCCAATTAGAGAGCCTCCCAGGCAGGCTGATCTGATCCCTTTACAAGAGCTGCTGAAGGCGGCCAAGTTCTGTCCCAGATCTTCATATTCAGTCACTCAGATTATACAGGAAGTTACAAAACAGAGATTTGGAGAAGGAATTCTGCCCAATGAGTTTGGCACCTGAGAGCTGCACACAGACATAGCTTCTGGTACAGGAAAGATTAGAAATTAGTAAACAGATCAGTTTCTGGTTTTAGCATGTGGACTGGGAAAAGACAAATTCTCTCCTTTCTGAAAGCCTGCTTTGGCTCTGGGATACTCTGTGCTATCAGGGATGTTTATAATTCATATGTTTTTACAAAAATACCAGGAAGATCAGTGGGAGGACAGTCTTTCCACTAGACGATGAGCCATACCTCTATGATTATGCATCCTCTCATAGTAAAGCAAAAGCTAATATTGTTAATGCAATCTTCACTAAAGTATTCACAATATAAGCATTTATTTAAATATAAAGTTTCCTTTTCTAGATTCAAGATGTTTGGTTTTAAATTATTCATTCTAGTAAACCATAAAAAGAGTTCTAGTTTCTAAATGTTAAACATCTACACACACCTACACACACTTTCAATAAAAAATTAGTATGCAAAAGTGAGACAGTGAGGAATGTACAATAACCTTTAATATATGTCACAAAAATAACAGATGATCTGAATTTAGACTAAGTAGTAGAATCTGGTCTATGTAAGGGTTAATACCAGGATTTTCTTTATTTTTCTTTAAGTCCAAACACCTGAATAAATAGTTACTCTAAAATAGTCAAAAGCTACCAAATCCTAGTCTTTATCAAATATGTGCATGAATGATGTAAGTCTTCCATGAGCCAGGGTCACTTTGATCCTTTCAGTGGCTCATAAACCAGCATGTATGCTCATGAGGACAAGCATGTATGCTCATGAGGACAAAGGAGGTGGGCACCACAGCTGAGCCAGGAGCTGCAGAAGGGTCTCTGAAGGGAGGGCAAGGATGAAGGTGAGTCTTAGATTGCTTCAGAGACTGACTAGATTTTTCTAAACTCAGTCTGGAAGAGAAAGACAATGAAAAGTGGAATTTTTATCAATTGAACTCATCTTCTGATCCTTCTCTATTGCTATCTACAGGTTTTGAGCACAAAATCTAATGTTCAGTGGTGTCCTGATGAAATCAAGTTGGATTGAATGACACTTAAGTGTCTCTGCCCCAGAAAGATCTAAAACTTGAGGTCAGAAACCTAATTATTGTCACCACAAGGGACTATAGGAGAAGCAGGGCCTTAGGCTATTTGCAAAGTGTTTTAGCAAAAAAAAAAAGAGAGAGAGAGAGAGATTTCTCATTCATCTATAAGTAATGAATTTGCTTGATACCCTTGTATTCCCAAAACCTAAAGCGGCAGTATTTTAATCTTTTTTCAGGATTTTTTTCATCAATTTTACATTCAAGGATGGTTCAGAGATAAGCTACCAGTTATCTGAGGAGATTGTGAGACACAATAAGTGAAAGTCAAAACTTACATAGGCCACTCCACCACTTTCCAATGCTTATATGTAAATATAGGTAAACAAGCCATTTTGCTCAGAGTGCTCAAATGAGGAGCAATAAGAAAGTGGATTTAGATGCCCTGTGATGGTTCACAGAATAGACACTTTATGAGGCCAAGGTATAAACATGGTTATTGTTATGCTGAAGCCTCCTAAATAAGGCAGCATTGCCAATGGCTTATTTGCTTATGTTTTCAGGAAACCCCTGTGGAGAGACCAGCAAGAGTCCTGCTGGTGAAAGACCACAGTTTTCATTACATAACATACAAGCAAAATTTGGAAGCCTGGGTTTTTAATAAGAAGACTCCAAGTCCAATTTTCCAGTGTATGGTTATAACTACTCACATTGTAGTTTCAGAACAAATGCTTCTGAAAGAGCTCTTGACAGTAAATTTCACTGTACTAAACATATAAAAAATTATTATTTTTAATTGATTGATGATTACATTACAATATTGATTTAATTTCTGTCATACATCAACATTAATTAACTATAGTTATACATATGTCCCCTCCCTTCTGAATCTTCCCCCCATCTCCTGCCCATTCCTACCCCTCTAGTTTATTACAGAGCCCGTTTGAGCTCCCTGAGTCATACGGCAAATTCCCATTGGCTATCTATTTGCATATATTAGTGTATGTGCTTCCATGCTACTCTATCCATTCATCTCACTCTCTCCCTCTTCTCCCCCACTCTTGTCCCTGTGAAGCGAAAGTCACTCAGTCATGTTCAACTCTTTGTGACCCCGTGGTCTCTACAGCCCATGGAATTCTCCAGGCCAGAATACTGGAGTGGGTAGCCTTTGCCTTCTCTAGGGGATCTTCCCAACCTAGGGATCAATCCCAGGTCTCCCACATTGCAGGCAGATTCTTTACCAGCTGAGCCACAAGGGAAGCCCACCCTTGTCCATGTTTGTTCCTTATGTCTGCATCTCCAATGCTACTCTGCAAACAAGTTCAGGAGTACCATCCTTCTAGATTCCATATATATGTGTTAATATACAGTATTTGTTTTTCTTTTTCTGACTTACTTCACTCTATATGATTGTCCACCTTATTATCATCCACCTTATTAAAACTGACTCTGATGTGTTCCTTTTTATGCTAAGTACTGAGCGACTTCATTTTCACTTTTCACTTTCATGCATTGGAGAAGGAAATGGCAACCCACTCCAGTGTTCTTGCCTGGAGAATGTCAGGGACGGCAGAGCCTGGTGGGCTGCCATCTATGGGGTCACACAGAGTTGAACACGACTGAAGCAACTTAGCAGCAGCGGCGGCAGCAGTATTCCATTATACTATGATGTGCCACAGCTTCTTTATTCATTCATTTGTCAATAGATATCTAGGTTGCTTCCTTGTCCTAGCTATTGTAAATGGTGCTGCAATGAACTTTGGGCTATGTGTCTTTTTTGGTTTCTTCAAGGTATATGCCCAGAACTGGTATTGCTAGATCATATGGTGTTTTTCCCCTTCATGGATCACTGCCTTGTTGTGTTGAATTGGCTTGCATAACTCAATGAAACTATAAGCCATGCCAGGCAGGTTACCCAAGACAGATGGGTCATAGCAGAGAGTTCTGACAAAACGTGATCCACTGGAGGAGGGAATGGCAAACCACCCCAGTATACTTGCCATGAGAACCTCATGAACGACAAAAAAGGTCAAAAAGATATGACACCAAGAGATGAGTCCCCCAGGTCTTGGGAAGAGTGGAGGAGAATCACCAAAAGTCCCTGAATGAATGAAGCAGCTGGGCCAAAGCAATTCAAAAGTGTGGATAATGACAAACTGTGGAAAGTTCTTAGAGAGATGGGAACACCAGACCAAGACCATCTTACCTGTCTCCTGAGAAACCTGTATGTGGGTCAAGAAGCCTCAGTGAGAGCCCTGTATGGAACACCTGGTTGATTCAGTATTGAAAAAGGAATAAGACAGAGCTGTCTGCTGTCACCCTGTTTGTTTAACCTATATGCTGAGCACATAGTGAGAAATGCCAGGCTGGATGAGTTACAAGCTACAATCAAAACAGGTGGGAGAAATATCAACAATCTCAGTTATGCAGATGAAAACACTCTAATGGCAGAAAGCAAAGAGCCTCTTCAGGGTGAAGAAGGAGCATGAAAGAACTGGCTTAAGATAAATATTTAAAAAAAAAAAAAAAAAAACCTTAGGATCATGGCATCTGACCCCATTACTTCATGGCAAATAGAAGGGGGAAAGCTGGAAGTAGTGACAGATTTCCTCTTCTTGAGCTCCAAAATCACTGTGGACAGTGACTGCAGCCATGAAATCAGAAAACGATTACTTCTTGGCAGGGAAGTGAAGACAAACCTAGACAGTGTGTTGAAAAGTGGAGACATTATTCTGCCAACAAAGGTCCGTATGGTCAAGGCTGTGTTCTTCCCAGTGGTCACATATGGTTGTTAGAGCTGGACCATAAAGAAGGGAGAATGCCAAAGAACTGATGCCATAGAACTGAGGTGCTGGAGAAGACTCCTGAGAGTCCCTTGGACAGCAAGATCAAATCAGTCTATCT
Organism: Capra hircus; assembly: GCF_001704415.2. Classification (NCBI taxonomy): domain Eukaryota; kingdom Metazoa; phylum Chordata; class Mammalia; order Artiodactyla; family Bovidae; genus Capra; species Capra hircus. The sequence continues at coordinate 14,703,382 of NC_030831.1, read as the reverse complement.
TAAGGGAAATCAACTCTGAAGATTCACTGGAAGGACTGATGCTGAAGCTCCAGTATTTTGGTCACCTGATGTGATCAGGCTACTCATTGGAAAAATGCCTGATGCTGGGAAAGATTGAGGGCAAAAGGAGAAGAGGGCATCAGAGGATGAGATGGCTGGACAGCATCACTGATGCAATGAACATGAACTTGGGCAAACTCTGGGAGATGGTGGAGGGACAAGGAGTCCTGCAGTCCTTGTCGTTGCAAAGAGTCAGACACAACTGGATGACTGAACAACAACAGCAATGGTGGTTTTACTCCAAGTTTTTTTTTTTTTTTTTTTTTTAAGAAATCTCCATATTGTTTTCCATAGTGCCTGTATCAACTTACATTTCCACCGGCAGTGCAAGAGGGTTCCCTTTTCTCCACACCCTCTCCAGCACTTTTTGCTTGTGGATTTTTTTATTATGGCCTTTCTAACAGATGTGAGGTGGTATCTCATTGTAGTTTTGATTTGCATTTCTTCCATCACTTCATGGGAAATAGATGGGGAAACAGTGGAAACAGTAGCAGACTTTATTTTTTGAGGCTCCAAAATCACTGCAGATGGTGACTGCAGCCATGAAATTAAAAGACGCTTACTCCTTGGAAGGAAAGTTATGACCAACCTAGATAGTATATTCAAAGCAGAGACATTACTTTGCCAAGAAAGATCCATCTAGTCATGGCTATGGTTTTTCCAGTAGTCATGTACGGATGTGAGAGTTGGACTGTGAAGAAAGCTGAGCACCAAAGAATTGATGCTTTTGAACTGTGGTGTTGGAGAAGACTCTTGAGAGTCCCTTGGACTGCAAGGAGATTCAACCAGTCCATTCTAAAGAAATACTCATTGGAAAAGACTCTGATGCTGGGAGGACTTGGGGGCAGGAGAAGAAGGGGACGACAGAGGATGAGATGGCTGGATGGCATCACTGACTCGATGGACATGAGTTTGAGTGAACTCTGGGAGTTGGTGATGGACAGGGAGTCCTGGCGTGCTGCAATTCATGAGGTTGCAAAGAGTTGGACACGACTGAAAGACTGAACTGAACTGAACTGACCTGAATAATGAGTGAGGTTGAACATTTCTTCATGTATTTATTTGCCATGCAAGTGTCTTTGGAGAAATGTCTGTTTAGGTCTTTTCCTCACTTTTTGATTGGGTTGTTTGTTTTTTCTGGTATTGAGTTGTATGAGCTGCTTGTATATTTTGAAAATTAATCCTTTGCCAGTTGTCTCATTTGCTATTATTTTCTCCCTCTCTGAGTGTTGTATTTTTACATTGTTTATAGTTTCTTTGGCTGTTCATAAGCTTTTAAGTTTAATTAGGTCCCACATGTTTATTTTTTTTTATTTCCATTATTCTAGGAGGTGGATCATAAAGGATCTTGCTATGATTTATGTCATAGAGTGTTCTGCCTATGTTTTCTTCTAAGAATTTTATGCTTTCTTGTCATATATTTTTAATCCATTTTGATCTGTATACAGAAAACTATAAAACACTGATAAAAAAATCAAAGACAGCATAAATAAATGGAGGGATATTTTATGCTCCTGGGTTGGAAGAATCAATATTGTGAAAATGACTATACTACCAAAAGCAATCTACAGATTCAGTGTGATCCCTATCAAATTATCATTGGCATTTTTCACAGAACTAGAACAAAAAATTTCACAATTCATATGGAAACACAAAAGACTCCAAATAGCAAAGCAATCTTGAGAAAAAAGAATGGAGCTGAAAGAATCAACTTACCTGATTTCAGACTATACTACAAAGCCACAGTCATCAAGGCAGTATGGTCGTGACACAAAAACAGAAATATAGATCAATGGAACAAGACAGAAAGCCTGCAGATAAATCCACACACATATGGACATTTTATCTTTGACAAAGGAGGCAAGAATATACAATGGGAAAAAATAATCTTTTCAATAAGTGGTTTTGGAAGAACTGGACAACTATGTGTAAAAGAATGGAATTAGAACACTTCCTAACAGCATACACAAAGATAATCCCTGTACTAATCTTGAGGAGGGATTGAGGTGAGTAGAGACTTCGTAGAGACAGGAGTTGTCAGGGCAGGGTAGATACCGAATGCTTCCAGCAAAAACTGCTCAGCAACACTCAAAACTTGATATATTACTATTTTTCCAAAACTGAATCAAAGTTATTTATAACTTGTTGTTTTATTTTTATAATCATTTTAGCATATTAACTATTTACCACATGGTCACATGTAGGGCTAACCCAGAAATATGGAGAAAGATGGTTTGAATCTGGTTTGAAAAATTAACATGGTGATAATAACAATTTCACAAAATTGCTATCAGAAAATAACCAGAAAAGGAGAGGTCTGTGTACTTATGTATTCACTATATACACTTAAATTTTTATTGTGAAAAAATGCAAATAAATGCACAAGTTTGATCAATTTTTAAAAATTTGTTACAAAATGGATACGTAACGGGCTCCCCTCACCGCCAGCCGCGGGCGGGGAGGCGAGGCCGACCGGGCGTCGCGCCCGACACAGCCCCCTTCCCCAGGGCTCACACCACGGGGCCGCCGCACGCACACGGCCCCCACCTGCCGGACCCCGGCGGGGCCCAGCGGGACCCTCCCCCGACTCGGAGGGGGAGGCGCGGGCCGCGGTAGGCAACCAGCGGCACACGGCCCACCGCGGGCCGGCGCACCCGACTCCCTCCCCTCCCGCGGAGGGCGGGGGAGTCCTGCTCTGCCCACGTGCTCCGGCAGTCGCCACGCCCCTCTGGCTCCTCCTAGTCACTGCTCTGTGCCTCTAGTGATCATTGTCTTGATTTCAAAATAATCACATTTTTGTGTTTATTTCTAGTTTTCATCCTAAGCATGAATATTATCAACACATGAATGCTGTCTCTGAATACTACAATTTGGTTTCATTTGCACTTTGACATTCATATAACTGTGATTATACTGTATACACACCTTTTTTCTGGCTTCTTTACACAATATGTCCAGGTTTTTTGGTTGTTGTTGTTGTTTGTTTGTTTGATTTATTTTTTTATTGAGGGATAGTTGTTTTACAGAATTTTGTTGTTTTCTGTCAAACCTCAACATGAATCAGTCTTCAGTTCAGTTCAGTTGCTCAATCGTGTCCGACTCTTTGCGACCCCATGAATCAGTCATAGGTATACATATATCCTCTCCCTTTTCAACCTCCCTCCTATTTTCTACCCCATCCCACCCCTCTAGATTGATACAGATAAAATATTATCTATTTTACACATGGTCATGTAAGCTTCCATGTTACTCTTTCCATACATCTCACCTTCTCCTCCCCTCTCCCCATGTCCATAAGTCTATTTTCTATGTCTGTTTCTCCATTGCTGCCTTGAAAATAAATTCTTCAGTACCACTGTTCTAGATTCCATATATATGCATTAGAACACAATATGTATCTTTCTCTTTCTGACTCTTTTCACTCTGTACAATAGGTTCTAGGTTCATCCACCTCATCAGAACTGACTCAAATGTGTTCCTTTGTGTGGCTGAGTAATATTCCATTGTGTATATGAACTGCAACTTTATCTGCCAATGGACATCTAGGTTGCTTCCATGTTCTAGCTATTGTAAATAGTGCTGCAATGAACACTGGGATACATGTGTATGTTTCAATTTTGGTTTCCTCAGGGTACATGCCTAGGAGTGGGATTACTGGGTCATATGGTGGTTTTATTCCTAGTTTTTTAAGGAATCTCCATACAATCTTCCATAGTGGCTGTATCAATTTACATTCCCACAAAGAGTGCAAGAGCATTCCCTTTTCTCCACACCCTCTCCAGAATTTATTGTTTGTAGACTTTTTGTTGATGGCCATTCAGACCAGTGTGAGGAGATATCTTTTATTGGAGTTAGTCCTGTAGGTGTGGAGTGCCTGTGTGACTGACTCCAGCCCCTCCATGAGTCAGAATGATACAGTAATCCAGCATGGCCCCAAGTCCCAGGAACACCAACCAAGTGTTCACCGTGGACCATAGGTACATCAGCAACGTAGTGTGGCCCAAAGTCTCATGTAGACAAGACTTGTAGGAAAGAGGAAGTAAGCAGGGTTAGAAAGATGTAAAATCTTCCCATTCATTGGGAAAATAGTAAATTAAAAAGAAAAAGATTTGAATAATATGACTCCACAGATGAAATGGAACAGAGAGCTTGGTGCTGCCTGGAGAGGTTGTAGCTGTGCTATGTAGTGGAGTGGTGGTATGTGAAAATGCAGAGAGACAGAAAGGACCCTAACAGGTGCCTTTTCATATACTCCAGCCAAGCCAATCCTTCCAGACTACTCACATCTTGAGTTTGGAATTCTTTGATTTCTAGAACAGGTGTCAGAAAAACGTTTATATGGATTCCTGTAGTGTCTATCTGTGAGGGAAGGGGAATACCAGGGTAAAGATAAAAGGTGTATATATATATATATATATATATATATATATATATACACATATATATATATACATATATACATGTGCACATTCTAAGCCAGAAAGTCATCCTCCCAGTCCATAAACAAAGGCAAAGAGGATCTGACAAGGAACTCAACAGAATTTTCAATCCCATGAGCCTAAATCATCGCTTTCTGACGGAAGTTGTAGAATTACAGGATCAACATTATGAAGTAAATATTGCACACAATGGGGAGGGAATTAGCTGTGCAATTTCCATTAATGCTAATGAGACTTTGGTGGTTAATTTCCCATGCCTTGTGCTGAATATTTGCTCCAATTAGTTATGTGAAGCTTATGCCACATTGCTCCTGACCAAGTTTTCACTTTGGGGGAGGGGTACAGTGGGGAGTGGGTAATTGTCCTCATTGTTTCCTCGGGTTTCAGATAGTGAAGGCAAGGCTGAAGTCTAATCATATTGTTTTCTCCTTCAGATGAAAAGTCTCTGAGAAACTAGCACTTTGCCAAAACTTTTGAAATGCACACCCCCTTGGAAATCATTGTTTTCATTAGTAAGCTACCTGCTGGGGCATTCTCTTAGAGGAGACAGGTTTATTTTCATTTATTTATTTCACTCCAAAGAATAATTTCATCTCTATTCTCATTAGACCTACAGTTTGGTTTAACATCCCTATTACTTCCATGATGATGCTGCAGATAATAGGAAATTAGAGGAGATGTGGGAGTGAGTTTTAGAGGAGTACAATTGGATGGAACAGTCCATAGCAAGCTTTTATTCCTGTGTACCAGACAGGGTTTGCTGTTTCGTTCCTAAGAAATACATGTATATCTCATTTATGGAATCTCTCATGCCTGTCTTAGTAGGAAGAGAGGGCAGACGTTTTTTCAGTAAGCTTGTGAGAAAGACATATGAAAATGGGGATAAATACAGCCCAGCCTTCAAGCTGGATTCATGTGGTTTTGTGGGTCAAGAAGCACTTACAGCATCAACAGAGGGGACCACAACATCATGGGCTCTGGAACAAAGAGGATGATGACTATATAACCCTGAATGTTGGGGAAAGGACTTGATAAATATACATTCAAATAGGCTGCCTTGAGTCTTTTATTTCAAGCATTTCTGTTAACCTCACAGCTCTTCTTCAGGACAGAAGTGGGGTCTGGTAGCTGTGAGAACACAACTGCTGATCATGAATCAGAAAGGAATTACTAAATTTTGGTTGAGAAACATATTCTGGCAGAAAACTACAAACTGTTCCTCCAATGAATATTCTCCATAACAAACAAAACTGAAATTAAGTATCTTATTGAAACCTGAAAAAAAGAATCCTGAAAAGATACTAATAAGTAAGAGAATATAAGTAAAACCAATTGTTTACTATCTGTCCTGATATATGTAAGGCATGCAGAATGTCACTAATACAGTCTTCAGTTAATAGGTATGCAATGAATATAGGCTGAATATATTAATGGATAGTCTCAAAGCATGCCACTCTTAGACTGGAAGATATTATTTTCAAACCTTCTTAATAGGTCTAGAAAAATAACCTACCATCAGAAAAGAGGCATTTCCATGTCCTAATCATCAGATTTCTCTTTCTTCTTCATAAAATATCTCCATTTACCTTTACTATATCTACAGTAATCACAGCTAACTTGTATTGAATGATTCCTATATGTCAAGCAGTGTTTCCCAGGTGGCTCAGTGGGTAAAGAGCCTGCCTGCAATTCAGGAGACACTGGAGATATGGATTTGATTCCTAGGTCAGGAAGATTCCTTTGGAGGAGGGCATGGCAACCCACTAGAGTATTCTTGCCTGGATAATCCCATGGACAGAGGAGCCAGCAGGCTACAGTCCATAGGTTGCAAAGAGTCAGACACAAGTGCTGGAGCAACTCAGTACAGCACAGCATACGTCAAGCAATACTCTAAGCATCTTATAGGTATTGACATATTTGATCTTCCTAGTAATTCTATGATGCAAACATTACTATTATTATCATTTTATAAGTGTAAAAAATACAGCATAGAGAGTCTTGGTAGCATGCTCAAAGTCACTAGTCATTAAAAAAATCAAGATTTGAACCCAAGATCCCTGACTCCAGATCCCCTTCCTTCCTTTCTTTCCTTCTTGTTTTTTAAACAATTTATTTTTATATTTTTAAAATAACACCAAAAACATTTTTCATTGGAGTATAGTCAATTAACAATGTTGTGACTTTTCTAGGTGAACAGTGAAGGGACTCAGCCATATATATACATGTATCCATTCTCCCCTAAACCTCCCTCACATCCAGGATGGCACATAACAGAGTTCAATGTGCTATACAACAGGTTTTTGTTGATTATCCATTTTAAATATAGCAGTGGGTACTGACCTTTCCAAAGTCTTTAACTATCCCTTCCCCCCAATAACCATGAGTTTGTTTTCTAAGTCTGTGAGTCTTTTTTTCTTTAATAAGAGCATCTTTGAAATATAATTTGCATACTGTTGTGGAATTATTGTGTTCTCCCCCAAAATTCATATGTTCAGTTTTTAACTCCTGCTACTTCAGAATGTGATCATATTTGGAGACAGGGCTTTCCCAGAAGTGATTACATTAAAATGCATTCATTAGGATGGCCCTAATTCAATATGATTGCTGTCTTTATACAAAGAGGAAATGAGGACAAAGGTAGATACAGAGGAAGCCAAGGCAGGGACACCGGAGGATAAAACAGCTATCTGTAACCTAGGAAGAAAGGCCTGGAACGGATTCATCCCTCACAGGCCACAGAAGAATCCAGTCCTGCTGATACCTTGATTTTGGCCTTGTAGTCTCCAAAACTATGAGAAAATATATATTTCTATTTTTTAAGCCACCAAGTATGTGATACTTTGCTACTGCTGCCCTAGCAAATTAATACACGTCATCCACGTTACTTACTTAACATGTACAATTGCCTACTTAACATGTACAATCCAGTTTATGTCTATTCACTACAGTTGTACAACCATCACCACAATCATTTTTAAAACAACTCATCACCCATCAGAAATCCCTGCTCATAAGCTGTCACTCTTCATCCACAGCCCCTAGCAAACACTAGCCTACTTCCTGTCTCTATGGAGTTGCCTATGCTGGACATTTCATAAAAATAAATGATATAATATGTGTTTTTTTGTGTCTGATTTCCTTGACTTAGAACCCACTTTGTTAACAAATGTGTGATACTGTCTTACTGCCTCACCTCTTTATTCTTAACTTATCAATATATGACAATAAATTTCTAACCATTACTGTTAATGCATATACAAAGTCAAAGGCACTCTGAAATAATAAACTTCAGACAAATCACTGAAATGTATAACTGCATGGAGGAGTGACTGCAGTGCAAGCAAGTAATAAAATGCACCAAAAATGTAAAAATGTGCACATAAAAATTAATCTAGAATATGTTGGCATTTTCTCCTGAATTACATGAATAGCCTTGTCTGCATTTCTGGGGTCTTTAAATGCCTTCACGGAATTTCAGTTGACCCTCCTTGTTTCAGGCTTCTCATATGGAGCTATCTGTTGGTAAAGAATTCGCCTGCCAACGCAGGAGAAGTAAGAGATGCAGGTTCAATCCCTGGGTTGGGAAATTCCCTGGAGAAGGGCATGGAAACTCACTTCAGTATTTTTACCTGGAGAATCCCATGGACAGACAGAGTCTGGCAGGCTACAGTCCATGGGTTGCAAAGAATCTGACACAAATGAAGCAACTTAGCATGCACTCCTTGTTTACTGCCTATCAGTGATATAGGTAAAAAGAGTGAGAGAGACACTTCAATCACCATTTTAAAAAGTCATTTCCCAAGAGACCCTTGGGAAAGAGTAAAATGAAAGTCCTATTCATTTATAGACCTTCAGACTGATTTTAGGCAACTCTGCCCATGAAATGCTCTGTCCTCTATAATATACTACTTACAGATTAGTTAACATCATGGCTTAGAGGCATGAAAGTAAGTATCAGTTCTGTGGGTTTATCTGGAAGGAATGTGATACAGAAGGGAAAACTTGTTTTCCTTAAATTATAAAGAAATAAATAACTTTATGGATCAAGCTTTCATTTTGCTTGTGTTTGAATTTTAGCCTCATCTGAGTGTGAAAACCCAAGTGTGAGACTCATTTGGTGTGATGGTGGATGAAACTAGTAGCTTAGCCTGCTCTATGTGATCTAGGGACACCATATGTTCATAAGATCAGATCTCTCTGGCAAATGTGTGGGAGAGAAAATGAACCCTGGAATGCAGAATAAGAAGTAAGGGAGAGTAGTAATCATCATACAACTACACACAGTTCCAGGGCTTGTAGGGATGGCTTTCAACATTCTTAGGTCTTAGAAAGACTGAGAAAATACTCTGGAAATAGTATTAACTTCTCTGCATCTTTCTTTCAAGAAACAGATCTTTATAGAACATCTATTGTATATCTTTGCCCCATGCCAGGCACCAGACTTGAGACAAGCAGCCAAGAGAACACTGTCCTGGAACTTGAGGATTTTGTAGAAAACATCAACACTTTCGATACAAACAGTAAATAATTCCATTAAAAGAGCAAGCCAGGAAGGCTACAGGGAGAAAACAGATAAAATTTAGCACAAATGGTCAGGAATCTTTTGGCTTCAGATGATAGAAATCAAACTGAAAAAGGAATGTATTCATTAACCAAAACCCCAGGAATATTGCTGGTTTCAAGCATGTGGGGATCCAAATGTGCAAATGATATCCTCATTTTTATCACACTTTCACACTCTCTACCTCCATCCCTATCTCAGCACTCATCTTCTCACAGGTTTTTTCTTTTTCTGGAAGCTCTCTTCATATGGCAAAAAGAGGGCCACTCCAATCTCTGAGCACACAGTCTTCACTGTGACCCCAGAGACAAGCATCTTTCCTCTCCAGTTTCCACCTACCTAGTCTCTTAGAGGCATGCTTACTGTGTCTGCCTGGACGTAATATCACCTTGTGGACAGAATACCATGGACAGAGGACCAGGGTACAACAGCCTGGCCGAATGCTTATCCCTGAGACCAAGAGTAGATGAGGCACTGTGACTGAGTCTCCTCATAACCCATGAGATGGAGAAAGTGAAAGTGAAGTCATTCAGTCCTGTCCAACTCTTTGCAACCCTCATGGACTGTAGCCTACTTGGCTCCTCCCTCCATGGGATTCTCCAGGCAAGAGTACTGGAGTGGGTTGCCATTTCCTTCTCCAGGGGAGATGGAGAAGAGGCAATCAATAATAAGGCAACTGGAGATGACTCTTGAGAGTCCCCTGGAGAGCAGGAGATCAAACTAGTCAATTCTAAAGGAAATCAACCCTGAATATTCATTGGAAGGACTGGTGTTGAAGCTGAAGTTCCAATACTTTGGCCACCTGATGTGAAGAGCCAACTCACTGGAAGAGACCCTGATACTGGGAAAGATTGAAGTTAGGAGGAGAAGGGAACAACAGAGGATAAGATGGTAGGATGGCATCACCAACTCAATGGACATGAGTTTGAGTAAACTCTGGGAGATGGTGAAGGACAGAGGAGCCTGGTGGCTGCAGTCCATGGGTCGCAGAGTCAGACATGACTTAACAATTGAACAACGACAATGAAAAGAAGAGTCCTGGGCAGACACAAACAACACATATCCATCAGCTCAAGAAATTAAAAGAATTTTGAATAGGCAGGGAGATAGGGATAGAAAGCTAACAAAGTATATAAATAATAATATGAATAAACTTATACCATAGACTAATTGCTTGTGCCTCTTTCCAAATTAATTTTGCTGATATTTGATTGTGGCACCTTCAGGAGGTAATTAATTCAGGAATGCAGAGTCCTTGTGAATGTAATTAGTGTCTCATAAAAGAGATCCCAGAGAATTCCCTTGCCTTTCTATCATGTGAGGACACAGCAAAAAGATGGCCATCTATGAACCAAGAAACAGAACTACAAATCTACTGGAGCTTTGATTGGGCTTCCTAGACTCCAGAACTGTGAAGAAGAAATTTGTTATTTATTAGCTGCTCTGTCTATGGTATGCTGTTACAGCAGTCTCAAATGGACTGAGAAAGTTAAAAAGGATAGATGAGAATGGTATGTGTGTTTGAGGTGGGAAGGGGGAAGTGAGTGGAAAATTAATTAATTATTAAAGGAAAATCTAAGTATGGATAATGCAACATTTTCTCTTTCTGTTACTTCTCCCACTTCTTGTCCCTACAAGACGAACCAAGAAAACCTTTGTTGAAGCTCTGATGAGCACAAAAACTAAGCTAGTTGATCTAACATAAGATATGTGGTTACCTTTGTAAAGTTAGTAGCCTAATTACAGACACAAGATATACACACACATAAAAGGCTGTCTAGTGATAGATGCTAACAGATTAACACACAATCAAGGTTAGTACTTCAAGATAAATCTGCCTTTTCAACACAGTCCTGGCTTGGGGTTAAGAGTTGATATGAAGAAACCAGGCCTTTTGATCTTCCTGTTGGAGCCCCACTGAACCAAGGTTGGCCTCAGATTGCAGCCTCTTCCCCAACCTGTGAAGGTCAAATTGTAATTCACAAAGAATCCTGGTGACATAAATTATGTAAAACAACCACTTGAGGGTGTTAAGCTGAACTGAAGTCTGAATTTAACTGCCCAGCAAATCACTGAAAAGGGACTATAGTAATATCTTTAATAGATGATATAAATACTTGGGGCATAAAACTGCCTATTCTACTTATTTCCATTACAGAAATCTCCTCCCTCTTTCATACCTGATTAGAGCAGATAAACAGGCTCTCAAGCATCTGCTTTCCAGGCATGTGGATTTTTCCTAAGTCCACTGCCTTCTCCTGAATTCCCTAAACTTACCTGTTTGGGTTTAATCTGAGACTCATAGCTGGAAGACTAGGGCAGCAGACAATGCAGGCTGTTTTGCAGAAGACACTTGGATTACTAAAGCTGATAAATTCCTGTGTTGGATACCATTCCAGTTTAATATAAAATGTGTCAAAATCTAGTCTGATCCTAAATTATCCTCTAAGCTCCATCTCTGTGCTACTCAACCCAATTCCTACCTCTTTTGATGACACCTTGAGCCCATGAATTTGTCTAACCCTGTATTCTGACTATAATGGTCAGCCTTGTGGGGTAATTTTCCATGATTGCATCTTTTGACCCAAAGTTGAATAAATGAGGGATTGTCTGAATCTGAGACACTGTTTTATTTTTATAGTTCAGGGTGTACCAAAATGTCTTGGGAGGCAGCATGGGGGAACAAAATAGGCAGGGTTTTGAAGGTATAGGGATTCAGTCTTGAAACCATTTTTCTCTCTGAGCCAGATTTTTTTTTTTTCCTCTAAGATGGGAATAACTCCACCCAACTCCTAATTGTAAGAATTAAAATGAAATAGTAAATGTTTTCTCCTTTTTTTGTTTTTAAATAAATTTATTTAGTTTAATTGGAGGTTAATTACTTTACAATATTGTATTGGTTTCCCCATACATCACCATGTATCCGCCACAGGTATACACGTGTTCCCCATCCTGAAACCCCCTCCCTCTTCCCACCCCGTACCATCCCTCTGGGTCATCCCAGTGCACCAGCCCCAAGCATCCAGTATCATGCATTGAACCTGGGCTAGCGACTCGTTTCATATATGATATTATACATGTTTCAATGCCATTCTCCCAAATCATCCCTTTCTTACTTTCTCTGTTTGTTTTGTTTTTCTTTTCATGATATCCATTAATGTGCCTTCTGGATGCTTAATGAATACTGATGACAGGTTCAGCTGTTCTAAAACATGGAGTCATGTGCCATATCTCTTCTCCCTCTCTAAATTCCATCAACACTTAAATATTCATCAAAGTCCTCTTTCTTTAATTCTCCAATCATTATGGCTTTTATTATGCTCTACTGTCTCCAAGAACCCTTTGAACTTTATTTACTCAAATAGCTAACTACTTAACTTTCAAAATTTTACGTCCATTATTTTTCCTTCCCCATTAAACTCCTTGATGGCACTTTTTGCCTTTTTGGCGTATTTCCTTATGATTAGAAAAGTACTAGTCCTTCAGTAGAAACAATAAATAGTTATTGATCAGCATAAAAAAAATAACATCACAGTCAATAATGTACCAAGAAGAAATTAGTAAATTATAACAGTGGAGACTACAAAAATTTGGTATGAGTCAAACACTCTTCTGCTTTAGACAGATTATCTTCTTGAAACAAAAGCTTAAATGTATAGAAGCAAACATTAAGATATTCTTAGGAAGCGGAGAAAGCAGTTATTGGAATTTTTCAAGACAAAGGCTTTGTAAAGGAGATAAAAATTTTGAAAAACTTCAAATGGTTCTAGCTGAAAGTGTGCAACTAGAAACAGCTTGCAGAACTTCAGATAATGCTATTTTCTTAGAATATATGGGCCATCAATCAGCAGAAAATGCATAAAATATGGCTAATCCCTTAGGGGTCACTTTCTCAGCCTAATGGTCGTGCTTCTCGGATTTCTGTGTTCCCTCCCATCTGTGACCACATAGATAAGCACTTCTGTGAATACTTCTGCCTTCTTTGTGGTTTCCCAAACATAGTATTTTGTTTCTAACTAAATTTTAACTTTCTTTCATAGAAAGACTTTTCCCATCTTCAAAAAACCTAATACAGACCTGAGACTACACAGAGAGCATGCAACACATTTTTCGTTAGACTTATTCAATTTTATCCATTCCAAATATCACTGCAAAATCCAGATATATCTCAAAAGCCCACTATCTGTCAGTAAGGAAACACGTGACAGAGTGCCAATAAAAACAGCAATTCCTTTTCTAAAGTCCTCTAGGAAGTGAAACCGTGTTGCACAGTAGAGCATAACAATCTCAAATCCTAAATACAAAGCAAGGCTCCACATGCAGAAATGAGGCTCATCCCCCACGCACTGGCATCTGGTTACTAAGAGAGGACTTAGTATCCTGTCCTTGGATGCCTGAGTACACCTTCTATTACACTAACCTAAATGAAAATCCCAAGAGGAGAACATGACCCTCAAGATTTATCTGATGGTATGGCCATATTAGATCCTCTCAAATCCTTTAATTTGCAAAAAGTCCCAAAGTCGGTGAACCAAACAAATAGCAGTTCTCTCCCCATGCTGTGTAACTCAGGTGATATTTATGGACAAGGAAAAGTTCTGTGTTCAGCAATTTCCTAATCAACTAAGAACAAATGGAGAAAGCAAATCCATGAAATAGGAAAGGGCAAGACCACCGAGCTATGACTTAAAAGGCGGCAGAGAAATGTTAGTGCCATTACCGCCGCTCAGCCTCCTGCCCCAGTCCAGATGCATTCATCAGAGATGCTACAGAAGCTGAAACTTGAGGAAATCGCCTGAGGATCTTAAAGCTGTAGGCTTCCCCCAGAGGCCTATAGAAGAGGGCCCTGCAAAGGAAAGCAGGGGCTGGGTGGGGAGGTAAGGGGTGGGGCGGGTAGGGAAGTGGAGGGGTGGGAGGAGTGGGGGAGTTGGGGGTAGGGAGTCAAAAGGCCTCAAATATCCCTGACACGTCTCCTGGATTCTTTTTTTCTAATGGGATGTGATTTATCATTGACTATCATTGATTTACCATTATCTAATGGGATGTGATTTATCTGGTAATAAATTCAAATTTTAAAAATCATTTAAAAATACGTACTACCTGTATGTGAAGAGAAGCTGCAGACCTTCCAAAGCAGAAGATGTGGCCCTTCTTCGAAACATGAGATATTTCAGAAGCTGGCTTTTGGTTTTGCTTTTGCCTCTGCTTATGAATGAATTGTCCTTCATCTGGACTATCATCTCCTTCACTTTTCTGTCTTCACTAGGTCTGCCTAAGGAATGTTCCAGGCAGATGAACCATACACTGCTGTTATTTTCCAGCTGCATTGGAAAAGAATCTATTTCATGCCATGGAATTCTGCAGGAAAGCCTTCCCTAAAATATGACTTAACTGCCTCCTAAATCTCAAATTATTTCTTCTTCATAAACCATCTTTGGTTCATAAGAAAGCAAATAACCTGCTTCATCTTTATGACTATGTTTTTATTTTCAGATTAAAAAGTAGAAAAAGACTTCTGAATTTAAGGAATACAACAATAGAATCTCTCCACACAGTGAGCGTGTGAAGGTACAAGAATGAGGGGACATCAGAGATCAAAGAATGGAAGAGAATGGTTCTCTCTCCTTTCAACTTCCTCCTGTTTCTTATGTGGGGTCTGTGCCCCAGAGAACGGGGGCATCTGCACAGGGGCTCGCACCCTTTCCTGCAGTGTGCTGGCTGTGGAAAAGGGTAGCCCCACAGACTCTAAATTAGTTTTTTGCTCCTTTTCCATTTCACCCAGTAAGGTAATTAATTGTGTAGCATGGAAAGGCAAAAATAAACTGCTGAATGGATTTTTTTGCTTTCTTTGAGACATAAATTCAAGTTTATTTAATTTGGTTTAAAACCTGTTTCTTCATCTCTTTTTCTCTTTGGTACTTGAAACCCAAATCTAGAATCACTTTTCTTAGATTTATCTTTTCAGTGTGAATCAGTGTATTAACTTGGCAAGTTTCTATGATCTCAAATTTCCTAGATCCTCCATAAAGAAATGTGTATTATTCCCTACTGGTTGCAAATCATGCAAATAGGACTGGAAAGATTATTCACAACTTATTATGGCCATAACTTTCCAACTACTCTATATCTGTTCATTTTTGCAAGAAGATGGAGGTGAGACAAGAAAATTCATGGACAGGCTAGTCTGGTCAAATAATCAGTTTTTTCTTCTTCTTCTTCTTCTTTTTTTTTTTTTGTGTGTGTGTGTGTGTGTGTGTGTGTGTGGAAACTTTAGAACAAGACAATAGACAGGTATGGAGCACAGTATTTCAGAGTGGACTTGAATCTAAGCAGCTGTGCAAGTCCTGAAGCCAGTAGCAGAGGTCAGCAAAGACAAAAGTTAAAATCTGGAATTCTTTTCAGGGGAACTGGAAAACTAAACAGCAGCCACATCAAAGATTCTTATTCATCAGCATTTAAAAATCTATCTAATGAATTAAAAACAAAATGATATTGCAGAGACAGTTAGGTAAAGGCACTGATTATAAGAACATAGTTTTTTTTTTAATTTATTTATTTTAATTGGAGGCTATTTACTTTACAATATTTTAGCGGTTTTTGCCATACATTGACATGAATCAGCCATGGGTGTACATGTGTCCCCCGTCCTGAACCCATCTCCCTCCTCCCTCCCCATCTCATCCCTCAGGGTCATCCCAGTGTTTTTTGGTTTTTTAGTCCCAGTGTTGTTTTGATTTTTTAAAGGAGCTTGGAAATGAGAGAAAATATAAAATAGCAGGATATTTTAACGAGGAGAGTGAAAGCAAAGTCAGCTATGGCCACTAACTGAAATGAAACTAGTCCAGTAAATGGGCTTCCCAGATGCCTCAATGGTAAAGAATCCACCTCCCAAAACAAGAGATGCAGGAGATGCAAGTTCTATCCCTGGGTCTAGAATGTCCCCTGGAAGAGGAAATGGCAGTCTGCTCCAGTATCCTTGCCTGAGAAATCTCATGAGCAAGAGGAGTTTGCGGGCTACAGTCCACCGGGTCACAAAGAGCCAGATGTGACTTAGCAACTAAGCTTGCAGCATGCAGTCCAGTGAATACTGACCTATGGCTCTAAATATTCATCACAGAGTCCTTCATATCACCCTAAATCCCTACCTCAAAGCATGGTTGAAGAACATTTGCTATCAAGGCAAAGAATATCAGTTTTTACCCTTCTCATCTCTGATCTTTGTGGCTGAAGGTTCTGACTAAAACAGTGTGTGTCTAGGGTATGTAGGATAGAATCTTGACCAGAGATCTAGAGGGACTACAGTAGAATGTTCTAAGACAAACCCTACACTTTAAAACTAAAAGAGACATTGAGATCACTAGCTCCAATGCCTGCTTGAACTGCTTTAGGACAATGAAGGAGTTTTCATGCTGTAGATGAAGTTCTCTAGGCTCAGAGACATTCCTGGGGCAAGGAAGGATGGGGACAGACTAGAATCAAAGAGTCCCATGTCTCAGTTAGGATCAGGGTCTTCCCACTGTGCCACACGTCCACTTTTTCAGTATGTGGTGAGAAGACTTCCTCACATTTACAGAAACTTTAAAATCAATTAGTGTGTTGGCTCCAGAGGAGATATTGTAACCTGTTCAAAGTAATAAAATCAGCAATGCACAGTATTACTTTCCTCTATGAGGAGCTTGAATAAATAAGACATTTATAAAAATGATTGGAAAATCTGAAATGAATATCCCAAGAACCATGAAAAAATAAGCTAAGAGAAATTGAATTTTCTTTGAGTCTCTGAGAGAGGTGGTGGTTGAGGATTTTATACATAATTTATAAGGAAAATTGTCCCGTTCACTCAGGTATACACCATATCAGTTTGTGGGAAAGATTAAGCAAGCTGTCTTTTTTTTTTTAATTGAAATCAAATATAGGTATGGAAGAAAATGAATTCTGAATAAAGAAGAATACAATGAGTCACATGGCCAAAGTCTTATCAGAATTTACATGAGAGTCTTTTTTTTTAATTTTTAACTGAGTAGCTTTGAATTTATTTATTGATCAGTAATAACAAAAGCTCCTCAAAGTCTCACTTAGTGCTAAAGCTTCTTGTTCTCACTTTTCCTCCCCTCTAAGGAGTTAGGCCTTGGCATAAATATAACACATACTTCTCTGGATACCTATGATTTCAGTAGCATCAGTAAAGTACTCAGAGCTGGTCTCTTAAAATGTTACAATCAAGTCCATCCTTGGAATTTTTTTCTCTGAGAGGAATACTTAAATTGCTAGTACACCAAAAACACTGGACTAATTTCTCCACCAAGGCATTGCTAGGCACTTCCCTGATAGCTCATTTGGTAAAGAATAAGCCTGCAACATTGGAAACACTGGTTCAATTCCTGGGTCTGGAAGATCTGCTGGAGAAGGGATAGATACCCACTCCATTAAAGATACTCCACTTTGTTGAGTTTTCTTGTGCTTCCCTTGTGGCTTAGCTGGTAAAGAATCCACCTGCATTGTGGGAGACCTGGGTTTGATTTCTTACAAATAGATGAGAAAAGAAGGGAAGCTAAAGGCAAAGGAAAAAGGAAAAATACACCCATCTCAATGTAAAGTGCCAAAGAATAGCAAGGAGATATAAGAAAACCTTCCTCAGTGATCAGTGCAAAGAAATCATGGAAAAGAATAGAATGGGAAAGACTAGAGATCTCTTCAAGAAAATTAGAGATAGCAAGGAAACATTTCATCCAAAGATGGGCTCAATAAGGGACAGAAATGATATGGACCTAACAGAAGCAGAAGATATAAGAAAAAGTGGCAAGAATACACAGATGAATTATAGAAAAAGATATTCATGACCTAGATAATCACGATGGTGTGATCACTTACTTAGAACCAGAAATCCTGGAATGTGAAGTCGAATGGACCTTAGGAAGCATCACTATGAGCAAAGCAAGCGGAGGTGATGGAATTCCAGTTGAGTTATTTCAAATCCTAAAAGATGATGCTGTGAAAGTGCTGCACTCAATATGCCAGCAAATTTGGAGAACTCAGCAGTGGCCACAGGACTGGACAATGTCAGTTTTCATTCCAATTCCAAAGAAAGGCAATGCCAAAGAATGCTCAAACTACTGCACAATTGCACTCACCTCACATGCTAGCAAAGTAATGTGCAAAATTCTGCAAGCCAGGTTTCAACAGTATGTGAACCGTGAACTTCCAGATGTTCAAGCTGGATTTAGAAATGATAAGGAACCAAAGATCAAATTACCAATATCTGTTGGATCATTGAAAAAGCAGAGAGTGCCAGGAAAACTCTCTGACTATTTCTGCTTTACTGACTACGCCACAGCCTTTGACTGTGTGGATCACAACAAACTATGGAAAATTCTTAAAGAGATGAGAATATCAGACCACCTTACCTGCCTCCTGAGAAATCTGTATGCAGGTCAAGAAGCAACAGTTTGAACCGGATATGAAACAACAATGAGAGAAAGTGAAAGTGAAGTTGCTCAGTTGTGTCCAACTCTTTGCTACCCCATGGTGTGTAGCCCACCAGTCACCTGTGTCCATGGGATTTTCCAAGCAAGAATACTGGAGTGGGTTGCCATTTCCTTCTCCAGGGGACCTTCCCAACCCAGGGATCGAACCCAGGTCTCCTGCATTGCAGGCAAATGCTTTAACCTCTGAGCCACAAGGGAAACAATAGACTGATTCCAAATTGGGAAAGTAGTATGTCAAAGATGCATATTGTCATTGTGTTTATATAACTTATATGCAGTTCAGTTCAGTTCATTTCAGTTGCTCAGTCGTGTTGACTCTGCAACTCCAAGGACTCCAGCATGCTAGGTCTCCCTGTCCATCACCAACTCCCAGAGCTTGCTCAAACTCATGTCCACAGATTCGGTGATGCCATCCAACCATGTCATACTCTGTTGTCCCCTTTTCCTCTGCCTTCAATTTTTTCAAAAATCAGGGTGTTTTCCAATAAGTCAGTTCTTTGCATCAGGTGGTCAAAGAAATGGAGTTTCAGCTTCAGCTCCAGTCCTTCCAATGAATATTCAGGACTGAATTTCTTTAGGATTAACTGACTGGATCTCCTTGTAGGCCAAGGGACTCTCAAACATCACAGTTCAAAAGCATCAGTTCTTCATCACTCAGCTTTATTTATAGTCGAACTCTCACATCCACACATGACTACTGGAAAAACCATAGCTTTGACTACATGGACCTTTGTCGGCAAAGTAATGTCTCTGCTCTTTAATATGCTGTCTAGGGTGGCCATAGCTTTTCTTCCAAGGACCAAGCGTCTTTTAATTTCATGGCTGCAATCATCATCTGCAGTGATTTTGGAGTCCAAGAAAGTAAAGTCTCTCAGTGTTTCCATTGTTTCCCCATCTATTTCCATGAAGTGATGGGACTGGATGCCATGAACTTAATTTTTTGAATTTTGAGTTTTAAGCAAGCCTTTCACTCTCCTCTTTCACTTTCATCAAGAGGCGCTTTAGCTCCTCTTCACTTTCTGCCATAGGGTGGTGTCATCTGCATATCTGAGGTTTATTGGTATTTCTCCCAACAATCTTGATTCCAGCTTGTGCTTCCTCCAGCTAGGCATTTTGCATGATGTACTCTGCATATAAGTTAAGTAAGCAAGATGACAATATACAGCTTTGACACACTTTTTCCTAATTTGGAGCCAGTCTGTTCCATGTCCAGTTCTGTTGCTTCTTGAACTTCATACAGATTTCTCAGGGGGAAGGTAAGATAGTCTGGTATTCCCATCTCTTGAAGAATTTTCCACATTTTGTTGTGATCTACATAGTCAAAGGCTTTAGCATAATCAATAAAGCAGTAGATGTTTTTTCTGGAATTCTCTTGCTTTTTCAACGAGCCAATGGATGTTGGTAATTTGATCTCTGATTCCTGGTATATGCACAGTGCATCATGGGATATGCTAGGCTGGATGAAGCACAAGCTGTAATCAAGATTGCCTGGAGAAATATCAATAACCTCAGATATGCAGATGACACCACCCTTATGGCAGAAAGCAAAGAAGAACTAAAGAGCCTCTTGATGAAAGTGAAAGAGGAGAGTGAAAAATTTGGCTTAAAGCTCAGCATTCAAAAAACAAAAAAAGATCATGGCATCTGGTCCCATCACCTCATAGCAAATAGATGGGTAAACAAAGGAAACAGTGAGAGACTTTATCTTGGGCTCCAAAATCACTGCATATGGTGACTGAAGCTATGAAATTAAAAGACGCTTGATCTTAGGAAGAAAAAGTATGACCACTCCAGACAGCATATTAAAGAACAGAGACACTACTTTGCCAACAAAGGTCCATCTAGTCAAAGTTATGGTTTTTCTAGTGGTCATGTATGGATATGAGAGTTGGACTGTGAAGAAAACTGAGAGCTAAAGATTTGATGCTTCTGAATTGTGGTGTTGAAGAAGACTCTTGAGAGTCCCTTGGACTGCAAGGAGATCCAACCTGTCAATCCTAAAGGAAATCAGTCCTGAATATTCATTGGAAGGAGTGATGCTGAAGCTGAAACTCCAATACTCTTGCCACCTGATGCAAAGAACTGACTCATTGGAAAAGATCCTGATGCTGGGAATGATTGAAAGCAGGAGGAGAAGGGGACAACAGAGGATGAGATGGTTGGATGGCACCACCGACTTTATGGATATGAGTTTGAGCAAGCTCCCGGAGTTGGTGATGGGCAGGGAAGTCTGGCATGCTGCAATCCATGGGATCACAAAAAGTTGGACATGACTGAGCAACTGAACTTAACCAAACTGAAGGCATTGGTGGTGGTGGTGGTGGTTTAGTGGCTAACTCATGTCCAACTCTTGTGATCCCATGGACTGTAGCCTGCCAAGCTCCTCTGTCCATGGTTTCTCCAGGCAAGAATACTGGAGTGGGTTGACATTTCTGTCTTCAGGGGATCTCCTGACCCAGGAATCAAACCCAGATCTCCTCCCCTGCAGATAGATTCTTTATCAACTGAACTACAAGAGAAGCCCATTGGTGACTTCCTCTAAGCCACACACTAAGAAGATTCAAGAAGGCTAGATAAGCAGAATGGAGAAGGCAATGGCACCCCACTCCAGTACTCTTGCCTGGACAATCCCATGGACAGAAGAGCCTGGTAGACTGCAGTCCATGGAGTCGCGAAGAGTCGGGCACGACTGAGCGACTTCACTTTCACTTTTCACTTTCATGCATTGGAAAAGGAAATGGCAACCCACTCCAGTATTCTTGCCTGGAGAATCCCAGGGACGGAGGAGCCTAGTGGGCTTCCGTCTATGGGGTCGCACAGAGTTGGACACGACTGAAGCAACCTAGGAGCAGCAGCAGCAGATAAGCAGAAAGAACATGGACTTTGAAAGGACGGGCATAAGCATATTAACTGAAAGTTAGGAAAAAGGAAAACTAGAGTTTGATGCTGCCACAATTTTGCTAATAGGACATCAGAATAGGCCCAGAAACCTAAACTAGAAAATGTCATAGGAAGTATCTATCATCTACCATGGCCTCTGTTTATCTTGAGCCCTTATCTCATCCCTCTTCTCCATCACAGAAACATCATTCTGATAGCCCCTTGGGCCACTGTGAATTTCTCCAGTAGTAGTGGCAAGTAGGCATTAACCTATATGCCATTCCCATGTCAGGTGTTCCCTTGCCCATTGCTGTCTGGTTATTCTGGATTTGGGCCCTAGTGGAACTGAAAAGTTAATATATATTTATCTCCCTTTGGGAAATCCACAAAAACTGCAATAAAGTTACTTCTGCCAAGAAGCTTCAATACTAATGCTTAAAAGAAAAAAAAAAAAGCACAGTGATGCAGCTCTTCACAGTTTCCAAAACCATTTATTTCTGTAATTCATATATATATATATATATATATATATGGAAATTAAGCAAGGAGTTTTGTTATTCCAGGTTCACAGAGGAGGCTATAAGCCCTGAAACAGCCAAGACTAGCTAAATTTTCCTGAAAGTTACTTTACATGTCAAGCAGTTTTCTGAGCACTTTACACACATGACCCAGGGGTCCAGCCCAGGTCTCATGAATTGCAGGTAGATTCTTTACTTCTGAGCCACTAGGGAAGCCCAAGCAAGAGTTAAAAGTTAGGAAAATTTTCTCTCAGGGTTATACTTCCTAAATGGCAGCCAGTGGACTACTTCTGTATCTAACTCTTCATCAAATGCACTTCCAACACTACCCTGATATTTACTGAAAAGCAAGCAATTGGGCTAAGGAATAGAATGATAGAACTAGTCCTATATCTGGACTTAAACATGGGTTCCTTACCTGGAGGACTCCGCTTTGCAATGGAAATTTCCTATGAATCTCTTAGATTATTTCAAGGCATTCTATCTGGAAGAAATGAAATGGATTAAATGGGTCCCATTGAGCTTATGGTAATTTTAGCCTTTCCAACTTCTGGCAATAGAACATCCAGTGTGAGTACAGGATAAATTCCAATCTAAGGGTGCAGTTTTGATTGTCCTTTGTTATCAGCAGAGTTAATCATGCTAACCAAGATCTACAAAGAACACTTTCTTCTGGTAACTTTGCTGACTGTAACAATCAGACCCCCAATACACTCAGATTTTAGATTTCAACTACAAAGTGGTTATTTGACAAAGCAAACACATATCAACAAAATTAAGCCATGTTATTTTGTTAATAATAATGATTGCTATTCTTCACAGAATTGGCTTACATTATCCAGTACACTTGTTTGGTTGAAGAAAAGAAATCTGAATTAAATTCATATTTTTTATTTGCAAAGTCCAGTCAACAAATTTAACCAAGTTGTCAGGTAGATGTTAGCTTCAGTCAACGTCCTACTCTGAAGGAGTGGTTGGAGGGGGACGTTTAGGTTCTAACTGAGAGCCTCCCCAGCCTGTTCTGTGCTCTTTTTGAACAGTGATGCTGAGGCTGCTCCTGCCATACACAGCAAAGGCTCTGAACAAGTCAACCATAACCTGTCAAATGCTGTTACATAGATTCTCAAGAAAGTGGCCTGAGATGGCTCTAAAATATGAAATTCATCTTCAAAGCACCAAAGTGAAGAAAGAAGAGCTGAAATTAATTAATTAATTTTAATAAATTACCTTGATTCCCTAATCCACTTGCTAAATTTGAAAGGGTTAGTCTAGTGGTGGTGTGCAAATTCACTTTTATAGACTTGACACTTTTTCCCTAAATGAAATAAACTGTTTATCTATATTTTTGTGTTAAAAACATTATCCAATAAATTTCCCCCAAACAGGGAGAGCTTGTTACAGAGGCAATGGCAGTGGGTCTCCAGCGCCTAACAATGTTTCTCAAAGTATGGCTCTAAAATCATATGCAAGAATCACCTGATTGGAGAGGTGGAAGGAGAGAAGGGGGAGAATCCTTATTCAAGATGCAGATTCCTGGGCTCTAAACTCCGATCTACTGGGTTAAATAAATTCTATGGAGACATCTCAATGTCAGCACATGCAACAAATCAAAGTCTTTGATATGTAGTAAAGTTTGAGAATTACTGGCCAGGTTTTTGAGGTATCAGGGCAATGAGATCACAGGTGAGGGATGGACTGGCCTAAGGAAAATTCTCCTGACAGAATTTCCTAAATGTCTTATGTTTCATTCAACCAAACAGGCCCAGGAGTCTGGAGAGAGAACCCTGTGAAAAGTGAAGCAAGAAAGACCAGGGACCAGAGAAGCTGAGGTCCGGCAGCTTCTGTCCTGCTGCACGCTTGGGAGGTGAGGGACCTCCCCATCAGGTTTTCAGCACAACCTGCAGTGTGAGGACACGATGTACTCCAAGAAATGATAATATCTGTAGGAAGAAGGCCTGTGGAATATTGCCCTGAGCTTTGTCTCTGCCTGAGAGGGGGACACAGAAGGCAGCTGAGTTGAGAGCAGTAGGCGTTTTGCCCTAAATCCAGCTTGGGTCGAGGCACCCTGCCCTGCCCTGGTAGCTGAGGCCAGACATGGGTAAAATGAGATGATGTATATGAAGCATTTCATTAAGATGCTTATTTGAAAGGTAGCTAATAAACAAGTACACGAGTGTGCTTTGAGAGTCTAGAACACTGAACAAACACAATATTTAGAAATAATAGAGAAGACTGTGATTCCAAAACAATTTAAAACTGTTATTAAACAATTAATAAAACTGTTAACAGTGGTTTGTGACTTGAGCTCCACAAACCCTAGCAGTAGCTCTGAACTCCAGTTTGTATCACCTTGTTGCCTACTGTGGGCAGACGAGGCCCTAGGAGACAAAGCTCTCATCTCCTACTCCACTCCACTTGCTGAGGGTATTTCATGCTTTGATCCAAGAGTTTTTCAACAAAGAAAGAGTCTGAGAAATATTCTGCTGGAAGATAAAAATTAAAAGGTCACTATGACTCTGGTAAGAAAAGTAGCAATATTCTAAGACATGGTCTCCCCTGGTCCCAAATGGCCTTAAGACGCAGAACTGTTGTCAGCCTTACTTACAATTTCTTTCCTGTTTTGTCTCCTGATGAGTAGAGTTGGAATCCCAAACCATGCTTAGAGTGAGTGCAGTAGGTTGTTATGTTTTCAGCCTTGATCTGTCTCCAGTAAAGACCAGGATACTGTGTTGACTCCAAGGGTTTACAATAAAACCCTCTAAATCTCTAGGTTCCCTAGGCTATGCTTTGTCACAAGCACAATAAATTGCCTCACAAAGAGCTAATACTTTGAATTACTGTCAGCACCAATTCTTATCTGCTAGCAACTGATAAAACAATCAATATGGTGTTTTGTGTATTTGTTTCCAAGGAGATAAGATGTGCTCAGAGTTATTGGAAAGGCCTCCTGGTCTCCTGGCAACAGTGAGGCCCTTAAGACAAAAGCCTTAAGAACCATCACCTGTGTTTGGTGACCTTGGATAAAATTCCTTACTTTTGCCTAAAAGTTTCCCATCTGTAAAATGGGAGGGATAATAGTTAACCCAATCAACCAACCCAGGAATAAGTCAAATATAAAGTACTAGAGTAAGAGAGGACAGAGGACTCCTAATTATTGGATATTGTTACTATGTGATCTCAAATTAATGTAAACACCAGACTTGCTGGCCTTCCATCACTGTGCATTATAGTTATCTACTTACCTGCCTCGTCTCTATTAAAATAAGCTTGTCTTCAGATTGGAACAACATCTTAATTATCTTTGTCTCCATAGCACCAACACAATATCTGCATATTCTAGATATTCATTCATTATTAATAATTTATTTTTTTAATATTGGTTGATTTATTTAACTTGGTTACACCGTGTCTTAGCTATGGCACACAGAATCTTTGTTGCTTCATGCAGATCCTTCATTGTGGCACACAGACTCTGGCTGTGGTGCAGGCTAAGTTGCAGGACGTGGGCTTAGTCACTCCACTACATATGGGATCTTAGTTCTCTGACCAGGGATCAAACTCAAGTTCCCTACACTGCAAGGCACGCTCCCAACCACTGGACTACCAAGGAAGTGCCTCAATTTATTAAATGGAATAAAATAAGGAAAGAAATAAATGAATAGATTAATAAATAAAACTATTAGCTCCATTTCCAAATCAAGAGTCCTATATAAAATATCCATGAGAAGTTCCTTAAGCCCAGAAATATGTGTTTCAAGAAATATGGTCATGATGGCTGAAGAAATGTAGGAAAAATGTCCACTGGCATAACATTCCACTAATAATGGAACCAAAACTATTTACATGTTATTATTGTTAGTCATGTCATATTATCACATTAAGACCAGAACTCTCAGGAAATTTCTATATGCTACAGATTTAAATTATTTTAACTCAAGGTACTTTTTTAGTCTAGATTGGAAATGTCAAAATTGGCATGTAAATATGTACTGCCAAATATATGCATGCCAATCTGTGCTCATTATTCGACTTTATGTTGATGCAAAATACATTCATTATTATATAGTAACACAGTTGTAAAGAATCTGCCTGACAATGCAGGAGATGCAGTTTTGATCCCTGGGTTGGGAAGATCACCTGGAGTAGGAAATGGCAATCTACTCTAATATTCTTGCCTGGAAAATTCGATAGACAGAGGACCATGGCAGGCTATAGTCCATGGTGTCACAAAGAATCAGACACAACTGAGCCACTGAGCATATAGCACAAAATATATTTACTCACACCAAAGTGAAAAAAGTGTCCAGCTTGAATTTTCAAAAACAGAACAGCCCATGTAACTAGCATTAAAAAAAAAAAAAAAAAAAGGAGGGGGAGCACTACCAACACCTCCAGAACCTCCCCTCTGTGTCCACTTCTTGTCACCACCTCAGTAGGAGTAACCACTATTTGGACTTCGCACACTGTAGATCGAACGAGTTGTCCCGTTTTGAATACATGGGGTAATACTGAATGAAATTTGGTGTCTTGTCTCTTTCCCCTCACAGTCGTTCATCCTTGTTGCTGGTATAGTATCCCTCTATGTGAATACCCTACAATGTACTTGGCTGTGCTATTGCTAGTGAACATTTGGGTTGTTTCTTATTTGGCACTATTAGTAATACTGCTCCTCTGAAAGTCATGAACTTGCCTTTGTGAATACATGTTTAACTTTTCCTTACAACTAACAAAAGTTTTTTTAATGAATCTGTTTTCAGTCCAATCAGTTCCAGTTCTGAACATTTTGAAAACTGCCTGCCTGACTTCTCTGCTTCCAACTTGGTCTAAACTACTTCATCTGTGATCTACAATGCCTCCTAGCCACTCACGCTTTTCTAATCCATGTTTCACGCAGCAGAAATGGTTGTCTTTTTTTCAATTGTATGCAAGATTATTTCTCACCACTGTTTAAAACCCACCAGTGGTTTCCCACGAAAGAAGGGCACTAGATGGTGTGTTCTAGAGGCTCCCCCAGAACTAGCCCCTACCTCTGGAGTGATTTTGAATCGTTCTCTCTCAGTGTTCACTCTACTCTGCTCACATTAGCTATTGTTAAGGCTTCAGTTGGAGAAGGCAATGGCAACCCACTCCAGTACTCTTGCCTGGAAAATCCCATGGATGGAGGAGCCTGGTAGGCTGCAGTCCATGGGGTTGCTAGGAGTCGGACACAACTGAGAGACTTCACTTTCACTTTTCACTTTCATGCATTGGAGAAGGAAATGGCAACCCACTCCAGTGTTCTTGCTTGGAGAATCCCAGGGATGGGGGAACCTGATGGGCTTCCATCTCTGGGGTTGCACAGAGTCGGACATGACTGAAGCACTTAGCAGCAGCAGCAGCAGCAGCAAGGCTCCAAATACATTAATTATGCTTTTTTTCTTTCTGTGACGCACCTCCACTGGCAGCTTCACAAAACAGAACTCTTTTCCCTGTTGAGTTCTCAAATTAATGTCATCTCAGAGATGCCTCTCCTGACCCCCTGATCCAAAACAGTCCAACGTTCCAGGTCATTTTTCATCCAATTAAATGGAGTTCATTCCACAAACTAACATTTTTGCTATCTATTTTCTTACTTAGTATCTTACTTTTAATAAGAGTTTTATTGAGATACAATTCACATACCATAAAATGTACCCTTTTAAAGTGTACAATTTAGTGTTTTCCAGTATCCTCCAAAGTCATGCAAGCATCACCACTATCTAATTTCAGAACATTTTTACCCACACCAAGAGAAATCTCATTCCCCATTTATTCTTCTCACAGTGCCTGGCAACCATTAACCTCCTTTCTGTCCCTACTGAAGATTTGTAGGTTTGACCACTCTTGACATTTCATAGAAATAGAATCATACATGTGCTTTTGTGTCTGACTTCTTTAGCTTAGCATAATCTTTTCAAAAGTCATCATCTTTTAGCATATAACAGTACAGTTGACCCTTGAATAAGATGCGAGTTAGGATTGCCAACTCTGCGTGTAATTTACAGTTGACCCTCCATGTATGCAAATTCTCTATATTCTTGGTTCTGCATTCATGGATTAAATCAAATGCAAATTGTGTCTAATACTGTGCTACTGCTGCTAAGTCGCTTCAGTCGTGTCCGACTCTGTGTGACCCCATAGACGGCAGCCCACCAGGCTCCCCCATCCCTGGGATTCTCCAGGCAAGAACACTGGAGTGGGTTGCCATTTCCTTCTCCAATGCATGAAAGTGAAAAGTGAAAGTGAAGTCGCTCAGTCGTGTCCAACTCTTCGTGACCCCACAGACTGCAGGCTACCAGGCACCTCCATCCATGGGATTTTCCTGGCAAGAGTACTGGGATGGGGTGCCATTGCCCTCTCCGTACATAACATAAAGCTTATTACTTTAACCATTTGTAAGAATGAGCTGATTCTTTGATAAACCTTTGCCAAACTAATCAAGAAAAAGGAGAAAAGACATAAAATATCAGTAATATGAATGAGATAGAGGATATTACTACAGCTTTTACAGATATTAGGAGGATAATAGTGTTTACTATTAATACTAAAAAAAAATTACACATTTAAGTGGATGCACACATTTCAAGCCCATGTTGTTCAAGGTTCAATTGTACTTAAGTCTTTTTCTTTGCTAAATAATACTTCACTGTATGAATATATCACATTTTGTTTATCCATTCATCAATGGATGGATGGATGGGTCATTCTCTATTTTGGGAAGAGAGGGGGGTTATTTCTCATAATGCTGCCATTAACATATGTGTACACATTTTTGCGTAGCTGTATGTTTTCATTTATCTTGGATGTAGACCTAGGAGTAGATAACAGTCTTTTGATATTAGAATGTCATTCCATCTCTGCAAGAGTTGGCACGGCCGGCACTAGCACACAATATGTACCAACACATCTGGGGATTGAATTAATTAACCTAGGGTCTCAAAGCAAGGTTACCCAAAGCGATTGCCCTTTATGGTGGTGGTAGTTTAGTCACTAAGTCATGTCCAACTCTTTCGACCTCAAGGATGGTAGCCTCTCAGGCTCCTCGAGTCCATGGGATTTCCGAGGCAAGAATACTGGAGTGGGTTACCATTTCCTTCTCAAGGGGATCTTCCTGACCCAGGGATGGAGCTTGCATCTCCTGTGGTTAATAGGGATATTTTAGGTTAAATACACAGTAAAATTTGTTAGAGGGAGTAGAGTTACTGATAGAACAAGCATCCAAAAGAATAAAATTCACCTATGGCTATTTGTACAGATGAATTAGCTTGCAGAGGCCCTAGTGAAGAATCTCTAGGGGACCAAGCGAAAAAATTATTCCATGCAGAGCAAACTGCATCCATTATCATGTGCAGAGACAGTTGAGAAAATAAATGAAGCAAATGACTTTAAATATTTGGGACTGCTGCTTATATCAAACCTGGAGTCAAATGTTCTTATCTTCACAGCTGTGGGGATTTATCTCAAAATCCTCTTAGAATCACATTTGTCTCTCAGCAAGGTTGTTTAAGACCATCAAAGCACAGGAATTGCCCCAGTGGAGCCAGACCAATGGTCCATCCAGCCCAGGATCTCGCCTCTGAGAGTAGCCAGGGTGGAATGGTGTGGAAAAAAAAAGGCAAAAGTCCTTACTGAAATGCACCTAATTGTACAATGTCAGGGCAGGGGGCTTAGAGCAATCTCTTCTGAGCCCAGCTGGTGACCAGCTTCTGCCCTGAAGCAGGAGGCATGATGGCTCTTGTAACTCTTAGCCTGGCAAGCGTAACTGTCAGCTCCATTTCAGAACACGATTTCCTTCCCCCGGTGTCTTTAGAAAAAGAAGGTTGGACATTTACCACCCAACCAGTTTGCTGCTATAGCATTATGGCAGGCCATTAGAGTTAATCCATTAGCAAAGGGGAAGAGATCTTCAGGGAACTAGGGAGTTCAAGTTGAAAATCTAGATAATTTGCTACAATTTCCTCAAAAAAAAAAAAAATATATATCTAATTCTTAGGCTGGCTTTTTTTTTTTTTTTTTTTTTTTTTTAGGAGAGATACTCTGCATCCTGCATCACTTAGAGGTGTTCCTTAAACAAAGCAACATCCTCAGCTACCTGACCTTGTGCCTTGTAATCACGTGAACGAGAAGCATAAGTGAAGCAGTTAAGATTTGAGAGCAGGATGATGCCTTTGTACCTTCCCGTCTGATACAGTGCTTTTAGTTTCAAGTTCTTGATAGTAAAAAAGAGTATTAGCTCATCATTCTTTCATTAAAAATTCAGCACTAAGAGCCGTGCTAGACCCTCGGGAGACAATGGTGGGTTAGGTGGATCCTACACTTGTGGTTATAGGGTTTCTACTCTAATGTGTAACAGAAAAAAAAAAAATGCAAAGAGACAAATTAAAAAATATATATATTTACAAACTAGTGTATAATTTGCTTAATGACTAAACGAACTGTTGAAACAGAATGATTTTGCACAGGCAGGTAAGGGGTATTACTTATCTTAGGGTTTTAAGAAAGACCAAATATGTGGTAAAGAGGGAGAAATGAGTTCCAGCAGAGAGAAGCTTGTGTCAAGGCTCATGGGGCTGGCATGCTCCCGACCAAGTGGTGACTCCTTCTAACAGAGGGCAGTCTGTGAAGAAGCAAAGTGACTTGAGATGAGCAAGACCTACCTTGCAGGGTCTTTTATGTCAACAAAGATAATTCCATTTATTTTCATGAAATGTAAATGTTTAATTTGTGAGGCCATTGTCTGACCAGTTGACAGTCACCGAGTAGTCTCCACAAAACAGACAGTTTTCTCTAGGACCAGTTGACCAGGCTGGGTGCAACCAGGCTGCAAAGCCTTGCATCTGGTTCCTGTGAAACCTCCAATGGCAGTCCAGCTCTCGAGGTATAGTCAGACTCTCCAAGTGATGACTGCAGGGATTAGCTGCAGGCTTCTGGATCCACACAGCCACTCCATCTGGGATCCTCACCTGTGACATGGACTTTCCCTTTAGTTTGACCTGACCCCAAAACTTGGCCAGAGATTTTCTTGACCCTGATTTCATCCCCTTAATCTGATGTTTTAATAAGGGCATTTCTTCCTGAATCTTTCCCTCTATCAGCCACTATACTCAGGGCATCTGATGCTGGTGAGTCTTTCTGACCCTTGAAGTCAGGCTTCTTCTCTTGGGTTATCAGTCACACCATGTGGAATGCACTATTTCAGGCTTTAGAACTGGCAAAGAAAGTAAAGTATTGTAATAAAATAGAGTGCAAAATGAAGTGGAGATAATGAAACAGGAAACTTTCATTGGTTAACACATAGCCTAGTAAAATCTGGTACCTAGTAACAGTACTGATGAGAGGCTTGTTATTGCTGCTGCTGCTGCTGCTAAGTCACTTCAATCGTGTCTGACTCTGTGCAACCCCATAGACGGCAGCCCACCAGGCTCCCCCATCCCTGGGATTCTCCAGCCAAGAATACTAGAGTGGGCTGCCATGTCCCTCTCCAATGCATGAAAGTGAAAAGTGAAAGTGAAGTGTCTCAGTTTTATCTGACTCTTAGCGACCCCATGGACTACAGCCTACCAGGCTCCTCCATCCATGGGATTTTCCAGGCAAGAGTACTGGAGTGGGGTGCCATTGCCTTCTCCAGATGAGAGGCTTACTAAATGCCAAGTCCTGTGCATAGTTAATATGCATACTTAATATGCATCCACTCATTTGATCCTTTGTGAAACTCTATGAGAGACTTCAATTCACTTTACAGGAGAGGTGAATGAGGCACAGAGAGGTTATGACTCATCCAAGGTAGGAAGACATTGGAGCCACCTGACACTGGAGCCCAGCTATAGGGAAAGAGCTCAGGATCAAGAAATGTGGAGATCTTAGTTCCAACAGCTAGGCAGCTGCTGACTCATCATACAATGGTGGTATTATCTATCCCACAGCTTTGAATAAAGGTCACCATAAATTCCACCTCTCTGTGTTCCCAGTGCCCTGAGGGAATCTACTCAAAGTACTTAATGAGCACCATGAGAAACCACGTGCTATCTATTTGCTTGGAAGGGACGACAAAAAGCACATGCAAACATCCACCAAACAAACAGGTATTTAATGAACATCTGCAGAGCACAGAGCACTTTGTTAGGCAGAGAGATACTGAAAGAGAGAGAAAACAAGCAAATGCAGCGATTGATAAGGCATTCCACATGCCCCAGGTGACTTGCAAAGTTAGTTGGCATAACTGATAATAAAGCAAAGCATGTGAACTGTAGATCAGAGGCAGAAATCAATGCTGCCTGGGATGCACAGGAGACCACGACTGGGCTGGGAAACAATAAACTGACCTTAAACATGTGGTGAGGCAAGTGAATTCTAACTTCCTGATGAAAATTTTTAAATATATATGTTTGCTTACAGTCAGATGACTATTTGAGGTAACTGAGACCCAGAAAAATATTCAAAAGTATATACATACACACACAGCAGCCCATGCCATCTTATCGTCATTTGAACTATTGTGCTACTGAAGACAAATGTGTATAATGGGGCTTAAGAGTTGGGATGGAAGCAGGAAATAGGAGGACTTAACACGTCTGAAGCGACTTAGCAGCAGCAGCAGCAGCAAAGCTACTCTAGGGCTTCCCTGGTAGCTCAGATAATAAAGAATCTGCCCATGATGTGGGAGACTCCGGTTCGATCCCTGGGTTGGGACAACCCCCCTGGAGAGAGGAGTTGCAACCCACTCCAGCATTCTTGCCTGGAGAGTTCCACAGACAGAGAAGCCTGGCAGGTTACAGTCCATGGGGGTCACAAAAAGTTGAATATGACTGAGTGACAAACATCCACACACAACGCCACTCATCTTATATGTTCATTTGGGAGAACTAAGGAGACCATATCCTTTAGGTGGCTCATTTCTGGTTGTCAGAAGACACAAAACCCACAGTGCTTCTCCCCAAGAGAGCGTGAAGCTATGGTTTGGACACTGGAAGTTGTCCTTCCCCTCACCAGCAGTGAGACTTTTTTTCTATGACATAGCTCTCTGTATTCTATCCCATGCTGACAAGATGAGCCTAGGCATATGGAATAATTTTCTAGATGATTCCAATGCCTACTGCTTCAGGAAAGTACTACTATATGCAACAACAGTGGAAGATGTACAGTAATTAATTGGAGATTCACAAGACAGAAAGTCAGAGCTCTTACTCACAGGAATGTCTCTTAAAGGGGGTGGAAACAACTACTAATTAGGGACAAATTTCACAGAAAGTCAAAGTTAAAAGAAAAGAGAATGCCAAATGTTATAGATCATGGCATCTGATCCCATCACTTCATGGCAAATAGATGGGGAAACAGTGGAAACAGTGTCAGACTTTATTTTTGGGGGGCTCCAAAATCACTACAGATGGTGACTGAACCTATGAAATTAAAAGACATTTGCTCCTTGGAAGAAAATTTATGACCAACCTAGACAGCATATTGAAAAGCAGAGACATTACTTTGCCAACAAAGGTCCATCTAATTAAAGCTATTGTTTTTCCAGTAGTCATGTATGGATGTGAGAGTTGGACTATAACGAAAGCTGAGCACCAAAGAACTGATGCTTTTGAACTGTGGTGTTGGAGAAGACTCTTGAGAATCCCTTGGATGGCAAGGAGATCCAACCAGCCCATCCTAAAGGAAATCAGCCCCGAATATTCAGTGGAAGGACTGATGTTGAAGCTGAAACTCCAATACTTTGGCAACATGATGCGAAGAACTGACTCATTTGAAAAGACCCTGATGCTGGGAAAGATTGAAGGCAGGAAGAGAAGGGGATGACAGAGAATGAGATAGTTGGATGGCATCACCGACTCAATGGACATGAGTCTGAGTAAACTCCAGGAGTTGGTGATGAACAGGGAAGCCTGGCATGCTGTAGTCCATGGGGTCGCAAAAGTTGGTCACCACTTAGCGACTGAACTGAACTGAAATGTTGTAGAAAATCACAGTCTTACCACTCCTCTTTCAGTGTACCACATGAAGATCACTTAATTGTATACTTCCTCCAGGCACCTATTTCCAGTTTGTTGTGTTTTTCACTGTTTCATTATGTTTTAAAAGGGAATCAATTCTGGGTCCAATCCTACAAGAGATATTCTGGGAAGTATAAGAGGAAAACACATTTTCTACTTTTAAGGGACTTATTATGAGAGCAGATATTTCAATACAGGAAATATTTAAATAACAATGTAGACAATTTGGTGACAAATGAATGATTATAAATAAAGCTTGCTAATGAAGCTCATAGATCTTACCTACAAGTATGTTTTGTTTGGCCTGCATGGTGTTGATAAAAAAGAGCCACTATTGAAACACTGAGAGATTTCATATACTAATAATCAAGATTTTTAGCTTCTCTTGAAAGCATTTCAAGCTCTGGCCTCACACTGGGGTCTGCCTTCTTGCCTGGGCAGGTGGAACTGACTGGTAGTGGTATCTCATTAGCCAAGCTGGGAATGTCCTGTGGTCTTTCATCCCCACTGTTCCCTCAACATGCCTAAGCACAGCTTCCTTACTCATCCCATTTTTCACTTGGCCTATCTGTGAACTAGAGAAGAAAGTGAGAGTGTTGTGTGCTAGAATGCTGAATTCTGGACCAGAGGGATCTGGGACTTAAAAGGAGATAACTCATTGCATGGAGAAGGAAATGGCAACCCACTCCAGTATTCTTTGCCTGGAGAATCTTATGGACAGAGACACCTGACAGGCTATACTCCATGGGGTCGCAAGAGTCGGACATGACTTAGTAACTAAACCACCACCACCAACTCATTGCATATCAGGCTTTTTGACAAATGCAAAGAAATAAACTTTAAAATCCCCATCCTCAAATATAAAATATGTATTTACTTCACCTATCATTATTTCCTCAGGATATCTTGTCACCTAGATTCATTTATAGTAATTAAAGAAAGCAATATACATTTGTTTTCTATGTCTGTGAGTCTGTTTCTGATTTGTATATAGATTTATTTGTATTATATTTGTTTTTAGATCCCACATAAATGATTACCAAAGGGGACAAAGAATACGGAAGGGACAAATTACGGGTATGGAGTTAATAGATACAATCTACTATTCATAAAATACATAAGCAATAAGGATTTACTGATTATCCAGGGGATTATGCCCAATATCTTGTAATAATTAGTAATAGAATACAACCTGCAAAATACTCCCAAAACTGAATCATTATGCCATATACCTGAAACTAATATAGTATTGTAAACCAACTCAACTATATTCAATTTAAAAAAAGAATCCAAGTGTGTTCTTCAAGAGCCAGCCTGTAACTTTCAAAATTTAGAAAAGAAGTAAAAATATTTGGGGATACAAAAGTGTTTGAAGTGTCTTCACCATCTAAATACTTGCATAATAGTGAGGGACACAGCACTTGTTAGAGGAGATGACATTTTACCATCCAGAGAGTCAGGTGAGTTGAAAATGCTAATCTGGAGACCTAGTACTCTGGAGAAGCTTAAATTCAGTGGGAAATGTAGTCAGCAGTCCCTGGAAGAAAACTGGGAAACAGAAAGCTCTTACAAGTTTGAAGTCTAGGATGTAACCATCCTATTTGCTTTTGACAAACTGCAATCTAATTGCAATCTGATGACCTCAAAAGGGACTACTCAGTGATTAAACTCAGGAATCAATAACCATGTGCCTACTTTTATATTTTCATTTCCAAACCATAGAACTTAATGAGGGAAATTCAAAGCCTTATGGATGATTAGAGTCAAAAAGCTCCCCCTTCAGAAAAAGAAAGAAAGAAAAGCCTTAAAAATAAAAAAGAAAAGCCCCAGTGGTCTGATCTGGACTTTTTAAATTTGGCTGCAACAAGTGTTGTCAAGGCCCTCGCCATTATTTTTTAATTTCTCATTGACAAGGCAAAACTTCCATGCAGATGGAGGTTTGGGACTTGTTATCTCCATTTTATTGGCTTCTTTGCTAAGAATTGCAGGGCTGATAAAAATGCAGCTTCAGCCAACAAGGAGGGAGGAACAGACAGAGAAGCCTCAGGATTGCAGAGAAAAGCTGTACACACTCCCCAAGGAGGCAGGAGAAGCTGCTTGTTTAGTAGCTGGCTATGAAAAATAAATGAAAAGAGAGAAGAGGTAGTGAGGTAGGAAGAAATAGGGAAAAAAGAAGAGAGATAAAAGGAAAGTCAGAGGGAGAAAGAAAGGGGACGAAGGAGGCATAAAGGGTTGGGAGAAAAAGTGGAAAGAAGGAAAGAAAGAGAAGGGAGGAGAAAGAAGAAAGAGAAGGACAAAGGATATCTACACAAATGGGCCCAAACTATTTAACTTTATGAACAGCTATTCTCAAAAAGCAAAAGTGAAAGTGTGAAAATATTTGTCATGTCCGATTCTTTGCAACCCCGACTGTAGCCCACCAGGCTTCTCTGTCCATGGAATTCTCCAGGCAAGAAGACAAGTGGGTAGCCATTTCCTTCTCCAGGGGATCTTCCTGATTCAGGGATTGAACCTGGATCTCCCACATTGCAGGCAGTTTCTTTACCATCTGAGCCCCCAGGGAAATCCCAAAAACACAAGTATCAAGCAATAGCATAAGGCCGTTCTTCCTCAAATTTCTCTGTAATGTTTATGGAGCAAATTGGAAACTTCTTGTTGTCTTTAGAATAAATACAGAATTAAGAAAGTAGCATTGGCATGTTTACACTCTCATTTGTAAAATAGATAGCTAGGGAGAAGTTACTATATAATACAGGGAGCCCAGCCTGACACTCTGTGATGACCTAGATGGATAAGATGAAAGAGGTCCAGGAGGCTCAGGAGGGGCGTGTGTGTGTGTATAAAATTATGACTGATTCATGTTATATGGCAGAAACCAATACAACATTGTAAAGCAATTTTCCTCCATTAAAATAAATAAAAAAATAAAAGAATCGCTAGATTCTGAAGTTTTCTGAAGTCCTGTAAAATTTGTCTCTAGCCAATCTCCTTAGGCTAGCACTAGATGTTTGTCACTCAGCACCCCTTTCCCATGTAACCCTAACCTTCTGAAGTTCCTTTAGCTATTCAGATGAAATCTGCCCAGTCTTTGCCTTTTCAAAATATTTCCTTTGCCTAGAACCCATGCCCCTTCCTCTCTGATGTCACTGACTTGAATACAAAGGTAAGGTGTGGGCTGCTTCTGAATGAATGAAGAGGAAAGATGGAGTCAGGATAATCAGACCCTTTTCTAAAAATGTCAGCAAATTCAATCTCTATCACTGGATGTAGAGAGCATGATTTGGGAGCCAGAGAAATAAGAGAAAGGCCAGGAAGTCGCAAGAGAAAGGCTTGGGGAGGATATTCCTGGAAAAATGTGTGAAATTCTATCCTAATAGAATTTACAGGGCCAGAAGCAGAGAAGATGTTAGCTGTGCACAGCCATGATTGTCTCCATTCCTCCAACTTCACCCAATGATCAGAGACTTGCTTATGTAATAATCACTCATGTGATGGTGGAGGAGAAAAGAAAAAAAGAAAAGGGGAGTCGCTCAGTCGTGTCTGACCCTTCGCGACCCCGTGGACTGCAGCCCACCAGCCTCCTCTGTCCATGGGATTTTCTAGGCAAGAGTACTGGAGTGGGTTGCCATTTCCTTCTCCAGGGAACTTCCAGACCCAGGGATCGAACCCAGGTCTCCCACATTGTAGACAGACACTTTCCGTCTGAGCCACCACTTGATCTTAGCAAAAAGGCCAAGAAGTGAGGTGGAAGGCAGTCATAAATATCTAATTTCTGTGCTTGGCCAGACTTTCTTCAAGAGCTGCCCTTAGCATTTTCCCACAACAGTGAGTCTGGGATAGTCTCCTGATCAGGTGGTTCCTGTGAGTCATCCTTTGGAGGTTGCACAGTGAGTTCTAACTGGGCTTTTTGGAAGCTGTAAGAGATGTCTCCCCAAACCCCGAAATCTGGCAGCATTTATAGGACACAGCAGTAAAACAGTCATTGAACTTTAGAAAAATGGTTTACTATTCAACAACAACAACATTCCCCACCCTAAGAATTATTCTGTTGTCTATGAAATCTCAACAACTAAGATTCACACATTAGAGATTAGAAATTCATCATATTGGTGATAAGGTCTAAAGTTGAGATGTATTATTGCACCAAAAATAATTGTGTTTTTTATGAAAATTCTGTCTTACACTCAAAATAATACAAAAGTGAGGGATGAATAGGTGTAGAGATGACAAAGACTGGCCATGTTGTTGAAATTGAGTGATGGCTACATGGGGTCCATCATTCTGCACTCACTACTTGTGTTATATGTTTGATATTTGTTGTAATAACAGAATAAATTGTGTATCCTATTGAATGGTCAAGTTGAATGGCTCAAAGGCATTCCTAAATTTAAAAGAAATAAATGCTATTAGGTAAGAGCATTGTGCCATGGACTTCCCTGATGGGTTAGATGATAAAGAATCTGCCTGTGATGTGGGAGACTTGGGTTTGATCCCTGGGTTTGGGAAGAACCCCTGGAGAAGGGAATGGCTAGCCATTCCAGTATTTTTTGCTGGAGAATTCCATGGACAGAGGAGCCTGACTAGCTATAGTCCATGGGGTCACAAAGAGTGGGATATGCCTAAGGGACTAGCATTCTCACTTCCATTGTACCATATTGGTATTATCTTAAAGAAAAAATTGTTTAATGTGTGGTTATAGCTATTATGGCAGTTGAACTTAGAAAAAATAAAAGCCTAGTCATTTAAGTAGATCCAAGTTATTGTCACCATTTAACAGATGAATAAAAAATAATTCAAAGGAATAACAGGTAGGGAGTGAAGTTGTTGTTGTTCAGTCAGTCAGTTATGCCCAACTCTTTCCCACTTGATGGTCTGTAGCACTCCAGGCTTCCCCATCCTTCATCATCCCCCAGAGTTTACTCAAACTCATGTCCATTGAGTCGGTGATGCCATCTAACCATCTCATCCTCTGTTTTCCCCTTCTCCTCTTGCCCTTGATTTTTCCCAGCATCAGGGTCTTTTCCAACTAGTCAGCTCTTTGTATCAGGTGGGCAAAGTACTGAAGCTTCAGCTTCAGCACCAATTTTTCCAGTGAATATTCAGGGTTGATTTATTTTAGAGTTGACTGGTTTGATCTCCTGTCAGTACAAGGGACTCTTAAGGGTCTTCTCCAGCACCACAGTTGGATGTAGTGAAGAGCAGGGACCAAATGACCTTTGATAACAGAGGATTTGATGATGATGATAATGGTGATGAATAACATTTGCTGAGTGTTTATCAAGGACCAAACAATATTCTAGATTTCTTATATGTATTAATTCTCCTTCTACCGACAATAATCTTATGATATTGGTACTAAGGCTTAGAGAGGAAGTATACCTTTTCAAAGATCTTTTAGATACTGAGTGGCTCGCCCAGGATTCAAATTCAGACACAGATAAGTACCCAGTAGCTACTAAATCATGCATATGATAATAATCCTAACCAACATTGATTGAGCACCTATGTACCATCTCCTGGGATAAATCATTTACATAGATTACTTTATTTAATTCATTGAACAATAATAGTCTGTAGCTATTACCACTGTCCCCATTTTGCAGATGCAAAACTTAAGCTGTACTAAGATCACGGGGCTAAGGAGTGGCAGAAACAGCCCTCCTCACTATTGTGGTAGGCAGTCTCTGGTATGCCTCTACTTAGAAAAGTCAGCATGATCATACGAGAACACTATCTCCACCAAGACTGCAAGCTCTTGTTCAAGTATTTCAGGCTGCTCATCCACATTCAAGTTGTCATGGTAAATATAAGCCATACTGCTCTATCTCCTGGGTAGGTAGGCTACTATCAAGTAATGTTTATTAGTCTCATCCAGAAAGTTCTTTCCACCTGCTGCTGCTGCTGCTGCTGCTGCTGCTGCTAAGTTGCTTCAGTCCTGTCCGACTCTGTGCGACCCCATAGATGGCAGCCTACCAGGCTCCCCCGTCCCTGGGATTCTCTAGGCAAGAACACTGGAGTGGGCTGCCATTTCCTTCTCCAATGTATGAAAGTGGAAAGTGAAAGGGAAGTCGCTCAGTCATGTCCGACTCTTCACGACCCCATGGACTGCAGCCTACCAGGCTCCTCCATCCATGGGATTTTCCAGGCAAGAGTACTGGAGTGGGGTGCCATTGCCTTCTCCTTCCACCTTCTACAAAGATTCAAATTTTAATTAAAAACCAATTCCTAGAACAAGAAAGTAAATCAGACATCTCACAGGGATCCCTTGAAACTGAATTTCACTAGGAGCTTGCATTTTGAGTATAAATTTGGCATATATATGTGTCAATATTTTCAGTCCCCCTGAGATGGTGACTAGAACAGTGACTTAATATTTCTAAATATTTTTGCTTGTTTAAGCAATTGAATTTTTCTCAAATACAGTCTTGTATAGAATCCAAAAGTAAAAATAAGGTAGTATGTTAATGATAGCTTATTGTGTGAATATAAATTTGTGACATTTACTTATATAAGTCAGTTAATGAAAACAATGAAAAATTATGTCAATATCACAAAAATATGCAGTATGGCTGCAGACTCATAATAGCCTCAACCTCACATAATTTTTCTGCATTAAAAAAATCCTGTTTCATATATATAAAATATAATGGGTTTTAATAATTTATCTTGTAGCCCTGAAACATGATTTTTAATTAAAAAAGAGATAATGGGAGAGTTCATTTCCAGATCTACACAAAAATAAGTTAATCTGTCAGCTAAAACAATAAAGGTACTAATATATAAAATGTAATATATATAGGACATTTGAGTTTACATTCATTTTGTTACAAGTTTTAAAAAGTAAAGATAAATTTAATACATATTTTAATTAAAATTGTAGAGACCTGTTTAAGCTTTTAAGAAACATAGTTTGAAAACCAAAAATGTAATTGAATCCAGAGACTAGTTTCTGTTTCATTCAGAGTGAATCTGGGAGAAAAATAATAATAAATATTTACATGGTACTTACTCCATGCATGCACAGTTATAAGCTTTTCACATACAGTAAATAATTTAAGTCTCACATATCTCCTAGGATATGGCATCACTGACTCAATGGACATGAGTTTGATTAAACTCCAGGAGACAGTGAAGAGCAGGGAAGCCTGGCATGCTGTAGTCCACGGGGTGGCAAAGAGTCAGACATGACTGAGTGACTGAACAACATTTTCTAAGAAGTAGATACTATTATCCCCCTTTACTGAAGACTCTCATAGGGAAAGTAAGTAACTTCCCACAACTCACACAACTAGTAAATAGCAGGACAGGATTTGAACCAGGTTACCTGGCTCCAGAGGCCTTTGAAGTTGAGAAGGGGGATAATCAATAACACAGTGCAGAACAGCAGACACAAGCTACAGACTTTCAGTTTAATACTCAACCCTCTCCATCTCCAGGGCTCTAGATAATCCCACCAAAATGTTCAACATTCGGCTTCAAAACCAAATAAGTAGCATCTTAACTAGGCTTTCCCTCATCCAGGTGCTATATCCTGAATCTGATGAAAAGGTTCCAGTAGGAAATGTATAGATCAGAGACGTTATAAAAGTCCATGTACTGCTTTGCTTACCTCTCTGATCCAAGGAGACTTTATCAAACATATCCCTACCCCCGCTTGCAGTGCCCATTGCTTCTCTGCCTAACTAGATCAAACAGAACCTGAAGCCCATCACCCAGCTGGCATTTTTCTTTTTTTCTATCACCCTGTGTAAACTCCTCAGGACCACCCTACCAAGACCACTTCCAGTACTGTTAGAATCTAAGGATTATAAACACTTTGACCTTCTTCCGAGAAGGACATTTATCCCCCATACATTCCAAACCTGAGTGAGACAAGAGAGGAGAGGTATGAGGAATGAATTCCACTCTAGGCAATTATGTTCCTCATTCTTATAACAGATTATAACACCCAGCTACACGATCCTTTCACTCTCCCATTATCATTTCCTGCCATCTCCTGGTCATTGCCTCTCATTTGTGAATGACCTCAAGACCTGGGCAATGGTCTTCCTCTCTGTCCCAATTTCTGCCAGTATTCTCTTAAGCTGCAGGATTGAGATATAAGACCCATCCAATTCTCAGATCCTTGACCCCCATCATCTCCTGTGCCCTTTCCCTTTACTTCTTCTCAACCATACACTGTCATGGCTCATCTCTGGACCTTGTCGTGAACAAAAATGCAACCTTCTAAATCGCTAAGTGGGGGATCCCACCCTCTAGTCTAACCTCCTCTCCAACTAACTCCTCTGATAAAATGTCCTTTGAAAACAGTAAGTCTGTTTCATTCAGCTGTGTAATCTCTTGGCTTTCTTTCTATCATCTCCCCTTTTCTCTACATTTTTTCTAAATTTTCATATATTTTATGGTTTCTCATCATACTTATCTCCATCCAAACATCTCCAAGTCTATTACTTCATTTTTCTCTCATTCACATTTTTCTGCCAATTCTCCACCTGGATAAAGCTAATCATCTTTGTATTTACTTTTATGGATTATATAATTTGTAGGACAAGTCACCATGAATTCATGATATCCAGCCTCAAATAGACACCCAGCCTTACCTGACAATCTTAGTGTACTTCTCTGCAATGTTCACTTTTTCATTCTCAGCAAATATTACTTCTTTTTTTTTTTTTAAACCGCGCCTCACTAGGAAAATCTCATTCTATACTTTATTGAGCAAATAGGGAGCCACCACTCTGGAGTTTCCACATCCTCCCCTATCCAACATCTCTTAACCTACATGTGGAAACATCCTTCTTCCCATTCAGTCTCAGGTAACTAAGTTATCTCTCCTCTGTTCAAAGGACTCTCCACATGTGCTTTGCATCACAATTCCCCTTACCTTCTCAAAAGACTTTACACTCTCATTTGTCTATGTCTTCTCCTACATCATCAACCTCTTTCTTCTCACCAAATTGTTTCTCTTCAGTTCAGTTCAGTCACTCAGTCATGTCCAACTCATTGCAACCCCATGGACTGCAGCACACCAGGTCTCCCTGTCCATTACCAACTTCCAGAGTTTACTCAAACTCATGTCCATTGAGTCAGTGATGTTACCCTACCATCTCATCCTCTGTCATCCCCTTCTCCTCCCACCTTCAATCTTTCCCAGCATCAGGGTCTTTTCCAGTGAGTCAGTTCTTCACATCAGGTAGCCAAAAAGTAATAATGGAGTTTCAGCTTCAGCATCAGTACTTCCAATGAATATTCAGGACTGATTTCCTTTAGAATTGACTGGTTGGATCTCCTTGTAGTCCAAGGGACTCTCAAGAGTCTTCTCTAACACCACAGTTCAAAAGCATCATTAGCTCATAAACATGATGTCTCTTACATATAAGATGACATGACATATAACATCCCATGTACTTGCAGTTTTCCACTGGCTGTAGTCCAATTTGTCTGCTTTCTCCTCTGGTAACTGAATCACCTGACTCACTCCCTCTATTTCCTCAGCTCTTTCACATAACAGTTCACTCCAGTCTGGCTCCCTCCCATCATTGCACTGAAACCGCTCCACATTTCAGCAGCAGTGAACTCAGCTCCTTCTTCCTGTTCTCCTTCCTCCATGACATCATCCTCCCCTTATTTTCCTCTTTCAGCTTGGCTGTTCCTTTTCAGTCATTTTCATGGTCATATCTTTCTCTCATTGAGAAGTGAATGCTGGAAATCATTTGGGGTTTCTCCCTACCATTTTCTTTTTTCTACATTCTCTTCCTTTATTTCCACTGCTTCAATGGACATTTATATTTTGATACCTCCTAAATTTATAGTCTTGATATGAACTCCTCTGAGCTTCACACTTATATATCCAACTGCCTCTTTGACATGTCCAAAACAGAATTCTTGATTTTATCTTAAAACCCATTTTTTCCCTCAGGCTTCTCAAATTAATAAATGACATCACCATCTACACATTTCTCAAGCCAGAGCCTGAGGATGTAACTTCTTTTCTCCTGCTCCTGTGAATCCACCTCTGATCCATCAGCAAGTCCTTTCTCTGCTGCCATCAAACTATACCTCAACT
Source organism: Capra hircus (assembly GCF_001704415.2). NCBI lineage: Eukaryota > Metazoa > Chordata > Mammalia > Artiodactyla > Bovidae > Capra > Capra hircus. The sequence goes on along the minus strand of NC_030831.1, from coordinate 14,659,362 downwards.
ACTTGAGTTCTCGCCATCCCGCCACCGGCATCCTAATTCTAGAAATCACCATTTCCCCCTCAGCTATTGCAAGAACTTCTTCACACATGTCCTCATTTGCTTTGTCCTTCAAATTTGCTCTTCCTTTATAAAAAAAGTCAAAGTGACTTAATATTAGCTGTATAACTCTCCAGCTCAAAAGTTTTCCATAATTTCCCACTGCACTTTGGATCGAGTACAAACCCCACACCATGTCCCTTCCTGCCCTTCTTCCTATTCCAGTTCCATTTCATGCTGCCACCCACCTCCTTGCAGGGCTTTATCAAGTAGCTCACCATCTGGTTTCTCAAATATATGAAACTCTTCCCCATCTAAGCTCTCCACATCAACCATTTCTTTAGCTGAATGTAGCCTTCCAGAAATCTGCTTCTTTTCATCCATCAGGCCTTAACCATCACCTCCTTGGAGGCTTCTCCTCATTAACATATAAAAATATCATTAACATGTTGTATATTGTGCTATACTCAGTTAAGTATTTTAAATGGATTATTTAATACTCAACAAACCTATAAATAATGCATTAATGAGAAAATAAAGACATAGATATAAAGTAACTTACTCAGTGACAACATATCTTATAAGCAAAGGATTCAAAACTAGAACAGAACTGTCTACCATTGTGGTGGTTTAGTCACTAAGTCATGGTCATTTCTCACAACTCCATGGACTTCCCGCCAGGCTCCTCTGTCCATGGAATTTTCCAGTCAAGAATACACTAATTTACATTTTCTCCTCTTATTCTCTACTGTTTATAATGTGTAGTTAACTATTAATTACTTTTTTTTGCTTCATCTATTCATACAGATAAAATTTATAAGGGCCTTATATGTGTCAGGGGAAAAAAAAGACACAATATTTTCCACCTTGTGGGGCTGTGTTCAAGTGGGAGACTTGATCCCACAAGGCCAGGTATATGCCTTCAAACAACGTCACATCACTGATATTTGATAGGTGCTTAATGGCATTTTAAAAAATTGAAATGTGAGTTCTAAGGAATTTTTGTTTTAATAGCAATTTGATTTAAATAGTGAGAATTATGGCTTAGTCTCCTGTGGCTGCCTAAACAAACTACCACAAACTGGGTGGTTAAAGAGATAGAATTTGCTCTCCCAGTTCTGGAGACCAACTCTGGAGCCTGACTCAAGGCTTCAGCAGAGCTGCATGTCTATTGGAGACTGCAGGGAAGAATTTGTCCCTTGCCTCTTCCAGTCCGGCAGCTGTCAACATTTCTTGGTTTGAAGCCATTTCTCTCTTTCCTCTGCCTTCATATCACCCTTTCCTATATGTAGCTGTGTTATTTGTATTATTTCCTTTTTCCTCTCTCTCTAAGGTCATGTGATGGCATTTAGGGCCCATCTGGATAAGCCAAATAATATTGTCATTTCAAGATCCTTAATTATATCTTTGCCCATATGTGATACTGTTTACAGATTCTGGGGATTCAGACAGGACACACCTTATTGGGGTCACTGTTCAGCCCACTGGAAGGAGAAAGGCCATCTGCCTTGTAAGGCTGTTTATCAGGGAGGTACTGCATTCCTTTTCCTCAGTTGTCCACATTGTCAGAAATAATTGCTGACCCTACTAAAATCCAGAGTCACTTTCAGAAGCTGTTAATGACTCTCATACTGCATTGTGCAAGGCATCATCTAGGGAGCTTGTTTAGTCTTGATTCTTGGACCTCATATTCAAAGATTTCAATTTCATAATTATCTGGCATGTATTTGTACATCATAACAATACCTAAAGTCAGACACGACTGAGCGACTTCACTTTCACTTTTCACTTTTCACTTTCATGCATTGGAGAAGGAAATGGCAACCCACTCCAGTGTTCTTGCCTGGAGAATCCCAGGAACAGGGGAGCCTGATGGGCTACTGTCTATGGGGTCGCACAGAGTTGGACACGACTGAAGCGACTTAGCAGCAGCAGCAGCAACAATATCCAAGGAATAATCCACACTTTGTGGACAGGGTACAAGAGAAAAACCCAAGCCAAAATCAGATAGAGATTTTTAGAAATGATATCCAGTCTTTTCCTTTAAAATAAATGCTGTGTCAAAGTTCTAGCTTGCTCTTTAGTAGGCAAGGATTTGGGTACTTCTCAGTCTGGTGTCTTTTAGGCACCCACAACATTTATTTCTTTAGAGACACACTGAAGACTTGCTTAATTTCTTCCAAAGAATGCATTCTTAAAGTAAAAATAAATAGATAAATAAAAATAATAATAAATAATAATAAAAAAGAATGCATTCTTTTCAACACTTTATGAGACCCTTGAAGCTTTTAAATAAATACCACATGTGAGACAGACAGCGGCACAGCTTCCAAAAACTGTAATGATATATTTTGTACTATTAGGTAAAGATAGTACATGAATCATTCAGCCAAACACATTATTTTATTTGCTCATGTAAGTGGACACAGCCTCAAATGCCTTTTCAAGTGTCTGTCTTTGAGAAACTTCAGTTCATTTCAGTTCCGTCACTCAGTCATGCCCGACTCTTTGCAACCCCGTGAAATGCAGCATGCAAGGCCTCCCTGTCCATCACCATCTCCTGGAGTTCATTCAGATTCACGTCCATCGAGTCAGTGATGCCATCCAGCCATCTCATCCTCTGTCATCTCCTTCTCCTCCTTCCCCCAATCCCTCCCAGCATCAGAGTCTTTTCCAATGAGTCAACTCTTCTCATGAGGTGGCCAAAGTACTGGAGTTTCAGCTTTAGCATCATTCGTTCCAAAGAAATCCCAGGGCTGATCTCCTTCAGAATGGACTGGTTGGATCTCCTTGCAGTCCAAGGGACTCTCGAGAGTCTTCTCCAACACCACAGTTCAAACGCATCAATTCTTTGGCGCTCAGCCTTCTTCACAGTCCAACTCTCACATCCATACATGACCACAGGAAAAATCATAGCCTTGACTAGACGGACCTTAGTTGGCAAAGTAATGTCTCTGCTTTTGAATATGCTATCTAGGTTGGTCATAATTTTCCTTCCAAGGAGTAAGCGTCTTTTAATTTCATGGCTGCAGTCACCATCTGCAGTGATTTTGGAGCCCCCAAAAATAAAGTCTGACACTGTTTCTACTGTTTCCGCATGTATTTCCCATGAAGCGATGGGACCAGATGCCATGATCTTCGTTTTCTGAATGTTGAGCTTTAAGCCAACTTTTTCACTCTCCTCTTTCACTTTCATCAAGAGGCTTTTTAGCTCCTCTTCACTTTCTGCCATAAGGGTGGTGTCATCTGAGGTTATTGATATTTCTCCTGGCAATCTTGATTCCAGCTTGTGTTTCTTCCAGTCCAGAGTTTCTCATGATGTACTCTGCATAGATGTTAAATAAGCAGAGTGACAATATACAGCCTTGACGTACTCCTTTTCCTATTTGGAACCAGTCTGTTGTTCCATGTCCAGTTGTAACTGTTGCTTCCTGACCTGCATACAGATTTCTCAAGAGGCAGGTCAGATGGTCTGGTATTCCCATCTCTCTCAGAATTTTCCACAGTTTATTGTTTAATAGTTGTAGACAAATTAGGGACTAACTAGACTGGAGTTTGTTAAATCTTCCCAAAGACGTGAGAATTTTATTCAGTCTAAATATTCTATATTCCAGATTGTTGGTCTATTTTTCCAGCCTTTTCAATGGTTCTGTGACTCAGAGCCTTCTGATTCAGACAGTTGTGGAGCTGATAGTGAACTATGATAAACTGGAGCAGCTCTGTATTTCAGGTGCTTTACTGAGCTCAGATGGAGTTATCCCTGCAGAGACCCAGGTGTGCTTCCCCTCTGCAGGACAGGGGATCAATGCATCATATAGGCTCTTTTGGAAGCATTCCATAACCCAAATTCCTGTGTGACAATTCAGGTACACATCCAGCTGGGTAAGCAGTTTACTAAGTGATGCTTGAAGAAATCTGATAGTAACCCTCCTCACTCCTTGGCAAAGGCATGGAATGGCTTCCTGCCCTTTTATTTCTACCTGCCTCAATCACAGTCCTGCTTATACATGTGTCTCTCTTTCAAAATTCTAAGTATTCACTTTGACATGATTTTTCTGGATACAGATATAAAAAGTGAACAGAGTTTACTTTGATTTCATGCCCTTCTTAGAGTATATTCATTCAGCTATATAACAATATTTATTGAAAATCTAGCATCTGTCAGGCAAACAGTTGCATCATGATTTATTTTCAAATTAATTGAAAGCTAAAGAGATTATTTTTTCTTGGCTGAACATTTATGCATTTTTATTTGCATCATGTGGATGGAAAAGATAAATTTCAAACCTTGTGTTAACTGTGAAATACAGGAACAAAGTACATGTTCACACCATTATTCAGAAGACTAAACATTAGCCTCTTTAGCTAAGTGTTGGCTTTGACAATGGACACTGGGGCATGAAAATGTGTTTGTACGGCCACTTACAGTTGAATTTACACTCTTGCATTTTGTATTTCACCCAAAAAAAACAATTTGACAAATACTGACATGCATTAGTAGCACTACTTTAACAAGACCACAAATGTTAGTTAAATATCTAAATTTCACTGTAGAAGTATAGACTGCCATTTTTTAATGCTGTAAGTAGTAGAGATAGTTGTTGATTAAGAGCAAAAGCCCACCCTCCCTCTCTTTCTTTCCACCCCACCCCATACACCATTTGCTTATTATTTTCCCACAGATAGCCAGAGGAAGGATATTTGCCGTCAAGCTAGTTGGGCATTCAGCAGCTCAGCAAGGCAGTTCGTGTGATGCCTGTGATTCCATTTGTCACAGAAGCCTTTATGAGGGAACAGAAGATATAACGTTGTCTCATTTTTCTTTCCTGTTATCGCTCAGATTTCAGTCTTCAGCTGCTCTGTTTTCCTGTACCTCAACTGGAGCCGACATTATCAGAGAACCACCTGCTACCCCCAGTGCCGCTGAGGCCCTGTCAGTAGCTCAGGAGAGAGCTTCCTCCCAGGGCAGCAGAGAAGCTCCGTCCCATGCAGAGGAAACCACGCCTGCAGTTAAGTCCACATATGCAGACATTTGATGATTAAGTAATTCCCAGGGAGGAACATCCTTGGAATTGTAAAGCACTCTTAACTTTATGAAGTACTTCCTACTTCTATTTCACTAGATCTTCAGAGCAGCCTGTAAGATAGCAGAGCTGGAACAATTAGCCCTGTTTGTACTTATGTGGAGATCAGGCTGTTTGTATCTGTTGCAACTGGAAATAGCCAGACTGGAGGGTATAGCTAAGGATAATCAATGGAGTCACTGAGTCGGTGGTGGAGAATTCAATCCAAAGATGTGCAAGGAAAGAATATATGTATGCCTGCCTGCCTGCTAAGTTGCTTCAATCATGTCCAACTTTTTGCGACCCTAGGGACTGTGATTCTCCAGGCAAGAATACTGCAGTGGGTCACCATGCCCTCCTCCAAGGACTCTTCCTGATTCAGGGATCAAACCCATGTCTATGTCTCCTGCATTGGCAGATGGGTTCTTTACTACTAGCACCAGCTGGGAAACCCATAGACATATATATTCAGTTATATATATATATATACATACACATACACACATATATAACTGAATCACTTTGCTATACACTTGAAAATAACACAACATTATAAACTGACTGTTCTTCAATAAAAACAAAGCAAAACACATTATTGGGAAATCCTTGGAGCTGTGCATTGTGGGAAAGGAGAAGTTGGTGGCAGTGAACTGGCCAAGCTTATTCTTTCTTGATGACTTTTCTAAGAGTCTAGTCCTTCAGTCTGGAACCTAACCAATCAGTTTTAGGCTTACAGATACCTCTCTTCCTATTCTCCTTTAAAACTCACCTCTGTCTCAGTCATATGTTGTTGCACAGTCACTCAGTCTTGTGTGACTCTCTGTGAACCTATGGACTGTAACATGTCAGGCTTCCCTGTCCTTCACTATCTCCCGGAGTTTGCTCAAAATCATGCCCATTGAGTCAATGATGCATCCTCTGTTGCCCCTTCTCCTTCCCTCAATCTTTCCCAGCATCAGGATTTTTTTTTTTCCCAGGGTCTCAGTCATAGTTCTCCTAAATACATGTTCTTGTTCCATCCCAAGGGGAGGAGATCCATGTCAGTGCAGGATTTGTTGGGTGGTTGGTTCAGTGTCTTGCCTCATCTCAGTCTTGACACTCTCCTCTTTTTATTGCTCCTCCCTGTGGACACATCCTGTTCCAGTGCCTAGTGGGAATTCCAAACATGTATAATATTTGCTATCAAGTCTTGTGCCTGGTTCTCATCAGTGGACCTCAGTCATGATCACATATGCATTCCTCTGACTCCTTTAGGACCACAGTTTCTGGATAATTTCTCTTAATCACAAGAGCAGCCATTTGAAACTCTAACCCAAAGACTACAGACTTGCACACTGTTGAGAAATGATTTCTTGATGTTCACTGCTTACCAATCAGTTTGTTCACCCAAATTTTACCTGTATCTGCTTGTCCTTGTCCAAAGTTGTGTTCTTATGGGAGGCCTTTTTGTTTGTTTTAAATCTCTAAAGTGGATGTCATGTTTGGATTATAACCTGTTGCCATTTTCCTTTGGTATCTAGTTTTCAGTAGAGTCATTCTGACCAGTGTTTATGCCACTTAAATGGGAACTGGAGACATGATTTCTGGCCCTAACTTCTAGGACCCCTTCAGTCTCCTGAACTGAAACTTTGTCATGTGATATAAAAATTAGAAGTCAGAATGACAGGTTAGAAGATAACTCATACATCAGTTGTATCTTGCCAACAATGCGCCTCAGAATAGATTAGGTCATGAAACATAGACAATCAAAACCTAAAAATAGACCCATTAGGGATCCACGTACATGGAGCCTCGGGAAGCTGTCTTTTATGTGCAGATGGGTAAGAGAGGAACAGAGCCTTACATGGGGCCTCCTGGGATGCCCCAACATGCCTACACTCTCAAGACTTCTTTATGCTCTACACGTGTTTCTTCTTCAAAATGCACTGATTCTGTTATCATATATGATCTCAACCAGTTGTGAATAATAAAATTTATAACTAACTGTGGTTTGATGTGGGAGAAGGCAATGGAAACCCATTCCAGTACTCTTGCCTGGAAATTCCCTTGGACGGAGGAGCCTGGTGGGCTGCAGTCCCTGGTGTCGCTAGGAGTTGGGCACGACTGAGCGACTTCACTTTCGCTTTTCACTTTCATGCATTGGAAAAGGAAATGGCAACCCACTCCAGTGTTCTTGCCTGGAGAATTCCAGGGACGTGGGAGCCTGGTGGGCTGCCGTCTATGGGGTCGCACACAGTCAGACACGACTGAAGTGACTTAGCAACAGCAGCAGTGGCTTGATGTACCTCTGATGATAAAGATACTTGACAAATTTTCACAGAAAGGACCCCAAAGGAATGATGTTTAAATGGAGACTTTAGCATAGTCAGTGAAGCAGAAATAAGTTTTTTTTCTGGAATTCTCTTCCTTTTTCTATGATGAAGCAGATGTTGGTAACTTGATGTCTGTTTCCTCTGCCTTTTCTAAATCCAAATTGTACATCTAGAAGTTCTCGGTTCACATACTGTTAGAGCCTAGCTTGAAGGATTCTCAGCATAATCTTGCTAGCATGTGAACTGAGTGCAATTGTTTGGCAATTTGAACATTCTTTGGGATTGCCTTTCTTTGGAACTGGAACAAAAACTGACTTTTTCCCGTCCTGTGGGCACTGCTGAGTTTTCCAAATTTACTTGCATATTGAGTGCAGCACTTTCACAGTATCATCTTTTAGGAATTGAAATAGCTCAACTAGAATTCCATCACCTCCACTAGCTTTGTTCATAGTAATGCTTTTTAAGATCCATATTACTTCACATTCCAGGATGTCTGGCTCTGGGTGAGTGATCACACCATCGTGGTTTTCTGGACCATAAAGGAATTTTGTGTACAGTTCTGTGTATTCTTGCCACCTCTTCTTAATATCTTATGCTTCTGTTAGATTCATATCACTTCTGTGCTTCATTGTGCCTATCTTTGCAAGAAATGTTCCCTTGATATCTCTAGTTTTCTTGAACAGATTGACAGTCTTTCACATTCTATTGCTTTCCTCTATTTCTTTGCATTATTCGCTTAAAAAGGCTTTCTTAGCTCTCCTTGTCATTCTTTGAAACTCTGCATTCAGATGAGTATGTCTTTCCTTTTTTTCCTTTGCCTTTCACTTCTCTTCTGTTCTCAGCTATTTGTAAGACCTCCTCATACCACTATTTTGCCTTTTTTGCATTTCTTTTTCTTGGGGATGGTTTTGATCACCGCCTCTTATACAATGTTACAAACCTCCATCCATAGTCTTCAGGCACTCTGTCAGATCTAATCCCTTGAATCTATTTGTCATTTCCAGTGTATAATCAAAAGGGTTTCAATTTAGGTCATAGCTAAATGGCTTAGTTGTCATCCCTACTTTCTTCAGTTCAAGTCTGAATTTTGTAATAAGAAGTTCATGATCTGAGCCACAGTCAACTCCTGGTCTTATTTTTCCTGACTGTATAGAGCTTGTCTATCTTCAGCTGCAAAGAATATAGCCAATCTGATTTTATTATTGACTGTCTGGTGTTGTCCATGTGTAGAACCAGCTCTTGTGTTGTTGGAAGAGGGTGTTTGCTGTGACCAGTGCATTCTCTTGGCAAAACTCTGTTAAACTTGACTTGCTTCATTTTGTGCTCCGAGGCCAAACTTGCTTGTAACTCCAGGTATCTCTTGACTTCCTACTTTTGCATCCCAGTCCCCTATGATGAATAGGCTGAATACTGAAGATAAAGGAGGGATTCTCTCAGACGGAGCAAAAGGGCCTGGGGATGGAGAGCTGGTCACTGAGGGACTGCAACTGAGGCTTTCTTAGGAATGAGTGTAACCACAGGATACTTTGGCCACCTGATTGGAAGAACTGACTTGTTTGAAAAGACTCATGCTGGGAAAGATTGAAGTCGGGATGATAAGGGGATGACAGAGGATGAGATGGTTGGATGGCATGACTGACTCAAAGAACATGAGTCTGAGTAAAGTCCAGGAATTGGCGATGGACAGGGAGGCCTGGGATGCTGTGGTCCATGGGGTTGTGAAGAGCAGGACATGACTGAGTGACTGAACAGAACCACTAGAAACCCCATTGTGCAGTACCACTGTTTGACAAGCTCCTGAATCAAAAGGTCTATTGGTTTCCAAAGTCTCCTATTCATCCCCTCCAGTTGCTCCATCCCAAATCATTCTTAAGTTTTTCCAAAAACTTCTAATAAATTTAGAATGGGACTCTATGACTTAGAGCTGTATTTCTTCAAGTATGGATTGTAGCAGATAATTTTAGATATTGCACAAGTTTGGCAAATAAAATTAAATAACATAATGAGAAAGTTTTTCCCCTTTCAATTCTCTTTTCATCCTTCTGATAATGCCAAGGATAAATTCTGTCTGGAACTTTACATTTTTAACATCTTTTTAACACTTGCTTGTTTGTTTGGGTTTTTTTTTTTTCCCCTTTTTTTGGCAAAGGAAGTCAGACTTGAAGCTCAGAGCTTTTGACAGGTAGTTCTATTTTCCCATAAATTAGTAATATTATTTTATTGTATTTATTTTCATACTCATTGCCTTCTTATGGAAAGTAACACCAGTCATGTAATTGAGATAGTGAAGTCAAGTTTTCTTTTAAACTTCTAACTTAAAAAGAATGGATAGGCTTTGAGAAAAAGTTAAATAAATGATGCTGCTGCTGCTGCTAAGTCACTTCGGTTGTGTCCGACTCTGTGCAACCCCATAGATGGCAGCCCAGCAGGCTCTGCCATCCTTGGGATTCTCCAGGCAAGAACACTGGAGTGGGTTGCCATTTCCTTCTCCAATGCATGAAAGTGAAAAGTGAAAGTGAAGTCGCTCAGTCATGTCCAACTCTTAGTGACACCATGGACTGCAGCCTACCAGGCTCCTCCGTTCATGGGAATTTCCAGGCAAGAGTACTGGAGTGGGGTGCCATTGCCTTCTCAGAAATAAATGATAGATGCATGGTAAGGGGCAGTAGGCATGGGAAAAATGTTGATGGTGATATGCAAATAACACACCGATGGAAAAAACTGGTTTGAGTAATATTCCAAAATTTTCTTTGTGCTGCAGAATTTGTCTCTTTTTCACCTTTTCTGGCCTTTTTGCTCTCCTTTTGTCCAAAATAATATTTCAGTTGAAGCGCACCTTGATTGACTTGACAGTAAGTACACAAGCCCCTAGCATTGGAGCCTTTCATAGTATAAACAAGTATCACTAAAAGCTCAGGTATACACAAGGGAATGAGAAATCTAGCCACAGAAAAGCCAGCGACCTTTGCCTTCAGCACAAGGGAAGGTAGAATGCAGGTTGAGGAGAAAACATGTCAACACAGGATGGGGAATATATTTCCTTCCAGCTTCTGCCCCCCAACCAACCCCTTAATATTTCCTATCACACAGAAGACAGGGGGAGAGGAAAGGGAGACCATAGCCCATGCATTTGGGTAATTGCTTTCTCAAAATGGAATGACATCTTCCTTTTATTTCCTTTACCCTCACCTAATTCGCCAGCATATTGTATTCCTCACACTGAAATCTGTGTGTATAAATCTTTGCAGACACAGTGAGGCTTTGTTGGGTTTGGCTGTTGTTTCTGAAAGGAGTATAAGGGAACATAAAATGTAAGTGAATCAAGCCCTCAGCTAGCATTTAATTGATAAGAACTAAAGCTAATATTAGATAACAAATAAATGGTCTGTTGCACAGGCATTTAATTAAACACCAAATTAATGCAGTAATGACCTACTGGAACTAACAGCCAGAAATGCTTTGCTGCGTGCCAGCATCTGGATGCTTTCACCTTCCAGCCCCTCCTCCTTCCCCCGCCTCTGTGGACAGATACATTATAAAGAAATACATTCACTCATATCCCACGTCCTCATGTTTTCATGTCCAGACTCATCATGCATAATAATCTACTTTGCCCAAAGAAGCTTGACCACTTAGCTAACTCTTGACCTAGTCTCCCCTATCATGTGTCCCAAACCTCAGCATTTGGGACTGTTTGAAACCCTGGTCTTGTAGTCTTTGGCTGATTACGTACTGCCTTGAAGATTAATTGCAGACAGTGTTTTAGATAATGGTCTCAGGGAAGAGGATGCAAAATAGAGAAGGGGAGTGAGGAATCGATATAGGCTTTGTCTGGGCTTCACCAGAAGCTTTCAGTTATACAGTAAAACACACAATAGGTAGAAGAAATGAACTCCATGCTGATTTACTCTGCTCATCCAGGTTGGCTTTCACAAGGCTCATTTTGGCCATGCTCATACTGTTTTGGTGCTAACCCCTGTTCACAAGGTAGAGATAAATTAAGCACTTCAGGAACACCTCTAGCATGCACAGACCACACACACCATGGGTAAGCTACACTTCTCTTTTGCTCCATAAGACTTTGAATCCTCCTCCTGGATGCAATGACAGCATTTTCAGGATCACATTCCAAGATTCTCTGTCTCCTAGTGACAAACTCACTTCAGTGGAGAAGCATTCTCTAGAAGCCAACAGCCTTATATCAGTGCATTCTTCCAATTCTGGGCACTGTAGGCAGCTTTACTAGACGAGAAATAGGACAAAGTCTTGCCCAATGTGGTCTAATTTCTTCTCTCTTAGAAACAGCATCTGAAGTATGTATGTACTTAACAGAGTGGGGTCTCCATTAATATACAATTACTGAGATAAACAGTTCTTGGACCACAGATTTGTCATGGTGAAGGGGGTGCTAATTCAATGAAGCTATGGGCTATGCTGTGCAGGACCACCTAAGATGGATGGGTCATGGAGAAATATTCTGACAAAACGTGGTTCACTGGAGGAGGAAATGGCAAACCACTCAAATATTATTGCCAGGAGAACCCCATGAACAGTACGAGAAAGTAGAAAAATATGACACTGGAAGGTGAGCCTCCCCAGAATGGAAAGTGTCCAATATGCTACCGAAGAGTGGAGGGCAATTATTAATATCTCCAGAAAAAATGAAGCAACTGGGCCAAAGTGTAAATAATGCTCAGTGGTGGTGAATGTAAAGTCTGATGCTATAAAGAACAATATTGTATAGGAACCTGAAATGTTAGGAAGATGAATCAAGGTAAATTGGTTTGGCCAAGCATGAGATGGCAAGAGTGGACATTGACATCTAAATTCTTAAATGGAAGAATTTAATTCAGATGACCAATATATCTACTACTGTGGGCAAGAATCCCTTAGAAGAAATGGAGTAGCCCTCATAGTCAACAAAAGAATTTGAAATGCAGTACTTGGCTACAGTCTCAAAAGCAACAGAATGATCTCGAATACTTTCCAAGGCAAATCATTCAGTATCACAGTAATCCAAGCCTATGCCCCAAACAACGATGTAAAAGAAGCTGAAGTTGACCAAGTTTATGAAGACCTAAAAGACCTTTTCAGAGAAGGCAATGGCACCCCACTCCAGTACTCTTGCCTGGAAAATCCCATGGATGGAGGAGCCTGGTAGGCTGCAGTCCGCTAACACCAAAAAAGATGTACATTTCATCATCGGGGATTGAAATGCAAAAGTAGGAAGTCAAGAGATACCTAGAGTAACAGGCAAATTTGGCCTTAGAGTTCAAGATGAAACAGGGAAAAGGCTAACAGAGTTTTGTGAAGAGCACACTGGTCATAACAAATACCCACTTCCAACAATACAAGAGATGACTCTACACAAGAACATCACCAAATACCAAAACATCATCAATACCAAAATCAAACTGATTATATTCTTTGAAATTGAAGATGGAGAAGCTCTGCAGTCAACAAAAATAAGACCTAGAGTGGACTGTGGCTCAGATCATGAGCTCTGTATTGCAAAATTCAAGCCCAAATTGAAAAAAGTAGGGAAAACCAATAGGTCACTCCGATATGACCTAATTTAAATCCCTTATTATTATATAGTGGAGGTGACAAATAGATTAAAGGGATTATATCTGATAGAGAGCCTGAAGAACTAGGGACAGAACTTTGTAACATTGTATAAGAAAAATGAAATGAAGTTTCTCAGTTGTGTGTGACACTTTGCAATTCCTTGGACTATAGGGTACCAGGCTCCTCCGCCTGTGGAATTTTCCAGGCAAGAGTACTGGAGTGGGCTGCCATTTCCTTCTCCAGGGGATTTTTCTGACTCTGGATTCGAACCTAGGCCTCCCTCATTGCTGGTAGATGCTTTACCCTCTGAGCCAGTGGTGACCAAAAGTGTCCCCCAAAAAAGAAATGCAAGAAGGCAAAACGGTTATCTGAGGAGGTCTTGCAAATAACTAAGGAAAGAAGAGAAGCTAAAGACAAAGGAGAAAAGGAAAAATATATCCAACTGAAAGCAGAGTTCCAGAGAATACGAAGGAGAGACAAGAAGGCCTTCTTACATGAACATTGCAAAGACATAGAAGAAAATAATAGAATGGGAAAGACCATAAATCTTTTAAATAAAATTGGAGGTATCAATTTCATGCAAGGGTGGGTGGGATAAAGGGCAGAAAGAGTAAAGACCTAACAGAATCAGAAGAGATTAAGAAGAGGTGGCAAGAATAAACAAATGGCATCACTCACTTGATGGACATAAGTTTACACAAGCTCTTGGAGTTGGTGATGGACAGGGAAGCCTGGCATGCTGCAGTCCATGGGGTCACAAAGAATCGGATATGGCTGAGAGACAGAGCTGAACTGAACCAGGATGGTGTGGCCACTCGCAGACATCCTGGAGTGTGACATTAAGAGGCCTTAGAAAGAGTTACTATGAGCAAAGCTAGTGGATGTGATGGAATTCCAGCTGAGGTACTTCAAGTCTTAAAGATGATGCTGTAGAAATGCTGCACTCAATATGCCAGAAAATTTGGAAAACTCAGAAGTGGCCACAGGACTGGAAAAGGTTAGTCTTCATTCCAATCCCAAAGAAGGACAATGTCAAAGAATGTTTAAACTATCATACATTTGCACTCATTTCACATACTAGCAAGGTTATTCTCAAAATCCTTCAAGTTAGGTTTCAACAGTATGTGAACTGAGTACTTCCAGATGTACAAGTTATATTTAGAAAAGGCAGAGGAACCAGAGGTCAAATTGCCAACATCCTCTGTATCATAGAAAAAGCAAGAGAATTCCAGAAAACCATCCACTTCTGTTTCAATGACTACACTAAAGCTTTTGACTCTGTGGGTCACAACAAACTGTGGAAAATTCTTAAAGAGACAGGGATACCAGACTACCTTACATGTCTCCTGAGGAATCTGTATGTGGGTCAAGAAACAGCAGTTAGAATTGGACATGGAACAACAGACTGGTTCAAAATTAAGAAAGTACCACAAGGCTGTATATTGTCACCCTGTTTATTTAACTTTAGCTTTTATGTAGAGTATATCATGCGAAATGCTGGGCTGGATGCATCACAAGCTGAAATCAAGATTGTTGGGAGAAATATCAGCAACTTCAGATTTGTAGATGATACCACGCTAATAGCAGAAAGTGAGGAAAAACTAAAAGAGCCTTGATGAGTGTGAAAAGAGGGGAGTGAAAACCCAGGCTGAAAACTCATCATTCACAAAACTAAGACCATGACATCCAATCCCATCACTTCATGGCAAATAGAAGGCAAAAATATGGAAGCAGTGACAAATCTTCTCTTTGGCTCCAAAATCACTGCCAACAGTACCTGCAGCCATGAAATTAAAAGACACTTGTTTCTTGGAAGGAAAGCTATGATATACCTAGACAGCACATCACTTTGCTGATGTCAGTATAATCAAAGCTATCATTTTTTCAGTAGTTGTGTATGAATGTGAGATTGAATCCAAGTACTGTGTTTCAGACTCTTTTTTTTGACTATGATTGCTACTGCATTTTTTCTAAGGGATTCTTGCCTGCAGTAGTAGAAATAATGGTCATCTGAGTTAAATTCACCCATTCCAGTCCATTTTAGTTCACTGATTCCTAAAATGTCGATGTTCACTCTTGTCATCACCTGTTTGACCACTTCCAATTTGTTTTGATTCATGGACCTAACATTCCAGGTTCTTATGCAATACTGCTCTTTACAGCATCGGACTTTACTACCATCACCAGTCACATCCATAACCGGGTGTTATTTTTGCTTTGGCTCCACCTCTTCATTCTTTCTGGAGTTATTTCTCCACTTATCTCCAGTAGCATATTGGGCACCTACCGATGTGGGAAGTTCATCTTTCAATGTCCTCCTATCTGTTTGTCCTTTCATAATGTTCATGGTGTTCTCAAGGCAAGAATACTGAAGTTCTTTGCCATTCCCTTCTCCAGTGGACAACATTTTATCAGAACTCTCCACCATGACCCGTCCATCTTGGGTGGCCCTACAAGGCAAGGCTCATCATTTCATTGAGTCAGACAAGGCTATGGTCCATGTAATCAGACTGATTCGTTTTCTGTGATTGTGGTTTTCATTCTGTTGGCCTTCTGATGGATAAAGACAAGAAGCTTATGGAAGCCTCCTGATGGGAAAGCTCAGAGGGCTCAAACAAACCTTGTGTGCCCCAGGACCCAGAGACCCCAGCGAGACTGAGCCAGAACTGTGTTTGAGTGTCTCAGTCACAGATATCCTGGAATGTGAAGCCAAGTGGGCCTTCAGAAGTATCACTACAAACAAAGCTAGAGGAGGTGATGGAATTCCAGTTGAACTATTTCAAATCCTAAATGATGATGCAGTGAAAGTGCTACACTTAATATGCCAGTAGAGTTGGAAAACTCAGCAGTGGCCACAGGACTGGAAAAGAACAGTTTTCATTCCAATCCCAAAGAACGCCAATGCCAAAGAATGTTCTAACTACTGTACAGTTGCATTCATCTCACAAACTAGCAAAGTAATGCTCAAAATTCTCCAAGCCAGGCTTCAATAATACATGCATCATGAACTTCCAGATATTCAAGCTGGATTTAGAAAAGGTAGAGGAACCAGAGATCAAAATTGCCAACATCCTCTGTGTAATCAAAAAAGCAGGAGAGTTCCAGAAATATATCTACTTCTGCTTTATTGACTATGCCAACGCCGTTGACTGTGTGGATTACAATAAACTATGGAAAATTCTTAAAGTAATGGGAATATCAGACCACCTTACTTGCCTCCTGAGAAATATGTATGCAGGTCAGGAAGCAACAGTTAGAACTGGACATGGAAAGGCAGACTGGTTCCAAATTTGAAAAGGAGTATGCCAAAGCTGTTTATTGCCACCCTGCTTATTTAACTTGTATGCAGAGTACATCATGTGAAATGCCAGGCTGGATGAAGCCCAAGTGGGAATCAACATTTCTGGGAGAAATATCAATAACCTCAGATATGCAGATGACACCACCCTTATGGCAGAAAGTGAAGAAGAGCTAAAGAGCCTCTTGATGAAACTGAAATAGGAGAGTGAAAAAGCTGGCTTAAAACTCAACATTCAGAAAACTAAAACCATGGCATCTGGTCCCATCACGTCATGGCAATTAGATGGGGAAATAATGGAAAGAGTGAGTGACTTTATTTGGAGAAAGGTGCTCCAAAATCACTGCAGATGGTGATTACACACATGAAATTAAAAGACGCTTGCTCCTTGGAAGAAAAGCTATGACCAACTTAAATAGCATATTAAATAGCAGAGACATTAGTTCATCAACAAAGGTCCATCTAGTCAAAGCTATGGTTTTCCCAGTAGTCATGTATAGACGTGAGAGTTGGACTATAAAGAAAGCTGAGCACTAAAGAATTGATACTTTTGAACTGTGGTGTTAGAGAAGACTCTTGAGAGTCCCTTGGAGACAGAAAGGAGATACAACCAGTCCATTCTAAAGGAGATCGGTCCTGGGTGTTCACTGGAAGGACTGATGCTGAAGCTGAAACTCCAATACTTCAGCCACCTGATAGGAAGAAAAGACTCATTGGAAAAAACCCTGATGCTGGGAAAGATTGGAGGAAGGAGGAGAAGGGGGTGACAGAGGATGAGATGGTTGGATGGCATCACTGACTCAATGGACATGAGTTTGAGTAAGCTCTGGGAGTTGGTGATTGACAGGGAAGCATGGTGTGCTCCATTCCATGGGGTCACAAAGAGTCGGACAGGACTGAGCAACTGAACTGGACTGAACAAATGTGAGAGTTGGACCGTAAAGAAGGCTAATCATGGAAGATCTGATGCTTTCAAATTATGGTGCTGGAGAAGACTCTTGAGAGTCCCTTGGACTGCAAGGAGATAGAACCAGTCCATCCTAAAGGAAATCAGTTCTCAATATTCATTGGAAGGACTGATGCTGAAGCTGAACCTCCAATACTTGGACCACCCAATGCAAAGAGCTAGCTCCTTGGAAAAGACCCCAATGTTGGGAAAGATTGAAGGCAAAAGGAGAAAGGGGCAGCAGAGGATAAGATGGTTAGACAGCATCACTGATTCAGTGGACTTAAGTTTGAGCAAACACTGGGAGAGGAGCCTGCCAAGCTGCAGTCTATGGGGTTGCAAAGAATCGGACAGACTTAGTGACTGAACTACATCAACAACAGTATAGGATGAGATTTTTAAACAGTTGTAATAATTTGTTCCCCAAACCATTACCTGCCCTCTTCTCAGACGTAACGTAAAATCAAACTCATTCGACATAATGAGTTAAACTCCATTAACTCCAGCAAGAACAATATAAACTGAAAAGAGTATCTACCTATTTATATGTCATCATAGGATTAGTGTTAGAATATTTCTACCCTGCAGTGTTCTCCCCTCTACTTCTCTTTCCCAGTGCCACCCTATCTCCATCTCCCCTTTGGGATCTGCTTTCCCTCATCCTTCCCCAGAGCTTCCCGTGCATGGTAGCCCATTCGTGCCCCTTGGAGCTAAGAACAGGAAAGTTAGTAGTAAATTCAATGAACTTTTTAGAGTAAATTCTGCATTGTCAGGATGCTGAAAGGAGATTTCTGATGGTAGAGTTTCCTGAAAAATTCAAGTTGAATAAGGGAGATATTAGGGGCCTGGAATAGGGTTTTCAGACATTTTTTGACATCATATGTGTTGCTTTGTTCCAAGCTGAGTTTGTCCTATGTGAGTGGGAGAGACAGATTCAAGGGATTCATACCCTATGAATAGCTTATGGTAGCACTGGATCCACTGTATAATCATAAGGGATTTGATTTAGGTCATACCTGAATGGTCTAGTGGTTTTTCCTACTTTCTTCAATTTAAGTCTGAATTTGGTAATAAGGAGTTCATGATCTAACCCACAGTCAGCTCCTGGTCTTGTTTTTATTGACTGTATAGAGCTTCTCCATCTTTGGCTGCAAAGAATATAATCAATCTGATTTTGGTCTTGACCATCTGGTGATGGCTATGTGTAGAGTCTTCTCTTGTGTTGTTGGAAGACGGTGTTTGCTATGACCAGTGCATTTTCTTGGCAAAACTCTATTAGTCTTTGCCCTGCTTCATTCCGCATTCCAAGGCCAAATTTGCCTGTTACTCCAGGTGTTTCTTGACTTCTTACTTTTGCATTCCAGTCCACTATAATGAAAAGGACATCTTTTATGGGTGTTAGTTCTAAAAGGTCTTGTAGGTCTTCATAAAACTGTTCAACTTCAGCTTCTTCAGCGTTACTGGCTGGGGCCCTGGGATTTCTTTGGAAGGAATGATGCTAAAGCTGAAACTCCTGTACTTTGGCCACCTCATGCAAAGAGTTGACTCATTGGAAAAGACTCTGATGCTGGGAGGGATTGGGGGCAGGAGGAGAAGGGGACGACCGAGGATGAGATGGCTGGATGGCATCACGAACTCAATGGACATGAATCTGAGTGAACTCCGGGAGTTGGTGATGGACAGGGAGGCCTGGCGTGCTGCGATTCATGGGGTCGCAAAGAGTTGGACACGACTGAGCGGCTGAAATGAACTGAACTGAACTGAACTGAACACTGGATCCAGTGGTATATATGAAGCTTTCTGTTTTTCAGTTTTTCCTAATAAAAACTTCCACTTTCTTTCAGGAAAATGTTTATATATGTATAATCACTGTTCTGTGTTTGTAGGGGCTTGGTTTCAGGATCCCCACAGATGCCAAAATCCACAGATGTTTAAGTCCCTTCTATAAAGTGGTGTAGTATTTGCATATAACTTGAGAACATCCTCCTCCTGTACTTTAAATCATCTCTACATTACTATAATACTGAATACAATGTAAATGTTATGTAAGTAGTTATAAACACAATGAAAATGCTATGTAAATAGTTGCCTGTGCAGAGAAAATTCAAGTTTTGTTCTATGGAAATTTCTGTAATTTTTTTTCAAAATTATTTTCAATAATCTGTGCATGTGGAATCATATATGGAGGAGCAATTGCATATATAATATTTTTGCATAAAATATCTCATATGCTTAGCACCCTTTTTTCTCATTACTACATTAGTCCAAGGATTTATTTTGCTATGAAATGGTTGAGTAAAAGTGCTTTCTGTAGATCTTTTAATTTTCTAAATCTTTCTTCACAGCAGTTGTTATCTGTGATACTCTTCACATCTATTTAAGATAAATTTGGAAAATGTTACTAAAGCCTTGGAAATAAACATCTCAAGCCCAGAGATGCTTAAAAATCACCCAGAATTTTGGTCTGGAAGTAGAGAAGAAAGCTGACCTCCAGAACCAGGCGTCTTTTCATATCACCATATTATCTCTTGTCTTGAGAGGTTGCTGTGTACACTGTTGAAATAACTGCCTAATAACTTTTAAAAATAAAAAGAAATTAAATTTCCTCCTGTGAGTTTTGTTCTTCAGTCATATGTTTTATCCCAGGATAGCAAATTGTTTACAAGCAATTACAGTAATTAAGCATAAATACACCCCAGCGAGGCAAATATTATTATCCACTTTTTAACAGATGGGAAAACAGAAGCGGAGAGAACAGGAGTGACCTGCACAAGGCCAAAGAGGGTGTCTGACAGACAAAGGAAGGGCCTGAAACCTCAGGCACTCCACGTTTGTCCTCCAGCTTCTGGGTGATCCACTCTTTAAAGAAAGTTTGACTTGTGAAAAATTGGAAAAGAGAGGATGAAGGTGGCTGATGACAGTACTGGGGAGAGAGCTACTAGAAGTAACAGCACAAAAAAGAAATGGTTTGAGAAATGCAAAGTGACATAGCCTGATTCCTCAGAGGCATCTGGGGCAAGGTCCAGGCTCATCCCGCGGCAGCCCAGGGTTAGCAGAAAAGGTCATAAAAGAAATGTGAGTGTCTTCTCTTGGAAATACATGGTCAAGCTTTTTCCAGTTCTGCATCTTTAGAATGATCTTAAAATGAAGATTACTGGAACCACAGAATGAGATGACATGCTTGTGATGAAGATACAGCTGCCCTTTCTGAAGGGCTTTGGGATTTGTGGGTCAAATGTACTGTTGCATTAGTATTACGAAAATTACATCCACAGAAAATGCTGAGAGACAAGGAGGCTAACTTCTCATGCTGTGTCTTTCTGCCCGTTATCACATTTGATAAACAGTTTGAATTCAAGCAGAAAGCGTGTGGCCAAACAGAGTAAGACAGAAATGAAACAATGGCATTAAGAGTTAACAAAAACAAATCTGAAATGAAAAGTCGACAAGTGAGGTTCATGCCACCTTCCAGAAATCAAGAGTGAAGCCCAGACAAACAACTGCTTGATTTTTATGTTGAAACATTTGGGAGATTTTTTAAAAATACTATCTGTCATCACTTACCGAGGTGAGATGGATGAAGCATACAGTGAAACAGAGGCAGGGATTTGAAAGTCTCTCTCAGATAGCTCTGTGAAGTTGTAGGTATAAGATAGAAAACTATCGACACATCCATTTCTACAGAGAAATAAATAGTTATATATTTCAGATGCCATCTCTACAAAAATTTAAATAGCCACCATATACTGACCACAGCGGAGAGAAAGAGAGCGTGCATGGCACTTCATAGACAAAGTAAGTGGACTGCACCTGTCACAGGGAGCCAGCTAAGAGAGGATCTGTATGTGTCATCTCCAGTTTTCTCAGAAGCAAGAAGATATTGAGAAGGATATGTACTCTTTAAGACTCCTTTATATAAATATGTTTTGGCCAATATTGGAACAAGTGTGGACTGTCACTACCTGTAATTAGGTGACATTAGTTAGTTCCAATAGATTCTTGAAATTTATTCAGGGGAAAAAAACTCAAATGTCAGCTGAAGTGCACAGTTCCAAGTCTTTGGCATTGTGACACTCAGAAGACACAACAATTATTTTTGTTTTAGTGGTAGTGGCAGCAACCTTTCTTCTTTGACTCCCACCATGCTTTAGAGAATAAGAAAAAGAATGATGTTTGGCAAATAAGAAAAAGAATGATGAGATGATAGGCTGTGTAGCCCATCACCAATTAAATAAACATTCCCACTTAGTAATGAATCTTTACATGTTAAATAGAAATAATGTCAAAGATAAAAATAGGAGTAAATAGGACAATACATGATGATTAGAACAACAGAAGTTGGCTATTGATTCTTTCACTTTTATTTTTTTTTAACTTGTAATTATGACTTTTTAAATTCAGCACTGCAAATTCCAGTAAAACAAAGATACAAACCTAAATGAAGGAGTGAATGAAAGAATATATGAGTGAATCACAGGTAGTTTCATCTTTGCTCTATTCACACCAGCTAGGCAACTTAGAAAATTTGTGTTTGGAACCTGATCCCTGTCTCATACTGTCCAGCCCCCTCCCCACCCCCCACAACATGCAACACGTCAGCTGGCATGTGGTAGTGCACAGGCTGACATCTCGTAATACTGCACAGCATCTGGCAGGAAACATTAGGATGCAAAAATGGTCCTTCAGGTTGTTATCACTCAGGAATCTGGGGCTGGGCTAGCTTTGATTTCCACCTTGTATCCTACCTGCTAAATCACTTGCAGATAAGAGGGTTCATCTGTCTTCCAAATGCTGGACACTGGTATGGACAGCATGGTTCTCTCACCTTTGAATACAGGTGGTTGATGAGTAACTGTGTTGCTGCCTTCCAACTCACCAGAGAAGAACAGGCCCCTCTGGAAGCAATTACCAACCTTGGTGGTCAAAAGGTGAGCTATAGCTCCTGTTCCCAGGCCTGTATCTCAACAATATGACCAAGCATCTCTGTTCTGTAAAGCTGGTCACCCACTGCATGTCTAAAAGAGAATAGCACAATAAAGGGAACATCTAATGACCTCCCCAGTTGATGAATCCCCAAATTGTCAATATGACATTTGAGTAAAATCATGTCTGTACTCTGTAGATTATCCCAAGCCCAGATTCCAGATCATGGGTCTGAATCAGCTTTGCTGTGCCTCAGACTTCTCTTGTACTTCCCTGTTTTCCCAAACACTTTATAATCGTTAGTATCAGAGAGTATTTTCTGGCCAACCAATGAAGGTAAACTCCTGTAGCAAGTTATAACAACTATTTCTTCCAGTCTCCCACTTTGACATCCAGAGGATTAGTGTGACTTAGGACAGGTGCCACTGGCTACATAGTTATGAAGCTTTAAATTGATTTATTTCCAAGCCAGCTGCCACATCTCACATTGCTGATCAATATTTTAAATTTCTTTCATACTCTTCCTGCCTAAATAAAAGTGATAGATACATAAGTAAATCTAAATTAACTTTTAATTAGAAAAGCAATAAGGATAAATTGATTAATTGGTTGATCTATTTATTTATCTATGTATTTGCTAATGAATACAAAAAAAGAGGGAGACATTTTTTGATTGTTTCTTACTGCCCATTATCTCTTCATCTTCAAAATATGAGCCTCAAATGCATTTGAGATACTAGTTTCTTTTATGGTTTTTAGCAGTTCTCCCAAGTATATCTATTCCTTTTCTCCCAAACTTGTGACAGAGAAAACATCAAGATGATTTTCAGTAATTAGTCAATCAATTTGAATGATTCGAGAATATACCATCTTTTATCATGTAGTCATAGTTCTGCCCAGGGTATATAATATTAGTCACAAGTCCTAATAGCCTAGGTGGATGGACTTTGTATCTAAGTGGATTTACAACTAATATATTGTGGCTATATTCCTCCACTGAGAAAACAAGCCCCAAATCTCCATCACAGAGAGTGGCAGTCTTAATAAAATGCCAACCTGACACTGACCCTCTTCATACTGCTACCGTGGATTTTCTGCTCAGTGGGTCACCCTGGCCCCTCAGGATCTGACTCCTGCTTACCATTCAAGTCTCATGGTTCAAGGTTCCCTGACACTACTCTTGTGTAGCAGGAACACAAAACTGCATGGAATTCACTGCTCCTCCAACACCCCTAAACACTCAACAGTACCTTCTACACTCATCATGCCACTGCTCACATCTACATCTCTGCCATGTTGAACCCTTTTTTCAATCTGGTATGCTCTGAATTTGTTCCAGACAAGCAGTAATAATCCACAGTTTATTTTTGGATTTATGATTCCTTACCAGAAAAAACTGGTACATAATGCCATGAGATGATCATTAAGAATTTAGATTTTGTATAAAGATGAAGTGTCTATATCACATGAATTTGTGAATCAAGAAATAAACTTACCTCCCTAGTAAATGTTTTCCTAGATGTAAAAGTCTAAACAAATTTTCTCAGATCACAGATGGTAGAAATAGTTGTTTAAAAGTTAAAAAAAAAAAAAACTTATATGGAAGAAAATTAAACAATTATTTTTTCTTTCTAATAAATATACTTTAGTAAGTAAATCACAGTGCCCAGTTATGATGTGTATGCTCAAAAATACTACAGTCAAGCTAATGAAATCTCCATTAATTATCACATTGTTAAATGGTGGCTGGAAGAAATACAAAAGAATTGGGACATTGTAATTCTGTAGAATGGGAGAATGATACTGTTACACATTCAGAAGCATTTCCTAGTAGCCTTTTTGAGCAAAGCTGCAACTGAAGGACATAAGTTTCAGATTTCAATTAATCTAATAGAGGGCTTGAGTTGGAAAATGGTGATGGTAAGTTTGGAAAGCAAAGGTAGGATTGCTTCTGTTTATTTCATGCACAGTCTCCACATATTTTTATATTATACAGCAGTACATTTAAGATGATTTGAGATTCTACTTTTGTCCATCTTTGAACTTAAAAATCACTTTCCCATTTGAATGTGATTGTTTAGGCTGGACAGAATGCATGTTCATTGCTAATGACTCTCTTTTATCTGACTATCCATAATGGTGAAGTTTCTTATGACTAAGCAATGCAAAGGTCTTCTTCATCAAGCCATAACAAATCACAGAAGAGGAAATGCCAGTGACCTCCAACGTTCACACTTTTCCCCTCTCCACTTAAAGGTTAACTTACATTATCATTAGTTTCTCAAAATTAATTCACCTTCAAAATGCATATTGCCATGAGCACATATTTCAAGTTCACTTCTTTCCCTATTGGCTGCCTTATTGCATCTCTCAGCTTTCCAAATTTCCAGGATAAGATGAAACAAGCATACATCAGAAAATCATAAATTCACCTATAATCTATTTGGAGGAAAGACCTCCTTTCCCCTTATAGGCACCACCTAAGCCAAGTGGTAGATTTTTGTCTACTGGCTGTGAAAACTGAAATTAGAATCAAAAGCCCTCTGGGACTTCCCCAGTGGTCCAGTAGTTAAGACTCTACCTTGCAATGCAAGAGACACTGGTTCAATCCCTGGTTCAGGAAGATCCCACATGCCTTGGAGGAATTAAGCCCATGTGCCATAACTATAGAGTCTGTGCTCTAAAGCCTGTGGCTACAACTACTGAGCCCACACCCTGCAGCTACAGAAGCCTGCACACATAGAGTCTGTGCTCCCCAAGAGAAACCACTGCAATGAGATGCTTGTGTACCACAGTGGAGGGCAGCCCCCACTCACTGCAACTATAGAAAGCCCTCATGCAGCAACAAAGACTCACAACAGCATAGATAAATAAATCTTAAAAAAAAAAAAAAAAAACAGAACCAGAATCTCTCTATGATCTAAATAAAATCAAAACCTAAGTAAATAATACACAATTTTTTTCTGCAAATATTGACATCTAATAATCACTGGCTACATCAAAAATATAAACTTTAAAAAGTGAGTGAATGTTAATGTCCATAGTACCTAGGGGGATTGCAGTTCATGATTTAAATTTATGGCTTAAATTAATAACTTTGTATTTTATGATTAGACTAAGGATACTAGCATCTTATATACTGTTACTTAGTATCTACAGTGTTCAAGTTCCATAAAAATAGCTTTTAATTTTGCTCTTTTTTTTTGCCCTGACAGCCTTTGAAAACATTATATCATATTTCAAGACACTGCACTTAAAACTTCTTAAAGTTCATAGCACTTGGGCACGGGGATGTGACTCTTGAAATATTCTTTCCACTACCCCATTTTCCAGAACTACTTCACATCTCTACTCCTTAAGATTCTTTTTCAGTACACACTAAAAGGACGTTCTTGAACTTGTCCACAGCTATTTCTAATTTGTCTGATCTTCATCAGTCAGTTTAAAGGAGCATAAAATGTCATCTGCCTCATCCGTCACTGTGTGTGTGTGTTAATGTATTTATCTGATTCACTTCCCCTGACTCGTCTAAGCTACATGCAGTCTGAATCTTTCCCATCTCCTAATTTATTTCAGTCACTCTTCAAGTGTGCTGGAGCTGATTTCTCAGGTAGACTCGTCTGAAAAGATGCCATGCTTTAGCAATTCTATAAGCAATTATCATCTTAATAGCCTGCAAGCCCAGCTTTGTATATTCACTGTTGGTGTAGTGCCAGACAGAGGTCCCTTCACCATAAGCCCTAACTTAGTACTTTAGGTGCCTTCTCCATGGGAAAATGGTTGTTTGACTCCTTTGGGTTATCTGGAGATGGTTAAAGATGCTGTACCAGTGTACGAGGCTGGTATGGACACTCATAATGACATCTGATGGTCATATGGCCACCATTGCTATTACTGAAAAATTAGCTCAACCTCCTCTTGCAGCTGACATGGTAGAATAGTGTGGTCAGGGCTATTTTGTTCTCAGATATGTGTCAGGAGACTTTTCTTCTTTGTCACCACCACCATCACTATCATGATTGCTTCAGAATCTAACATCGTCATGATTACTTCTGAATCTAAATACTGATTATGTTAGGTCTTATGCATATTAAGAGGTAGAGTGATATAATAAGATAAATGTTAACATAGGTAGCAGGTGCTGTTTTAAGGTGATGAATATAGGTAGTAAGTGTCACAGGATTCCAGAGCAGGAAGGGTATAATCAGAAGCGACACCAAGATTATGAGGAAGCTGGTGGAACGTGAATTAAGACACGTGTATCTGGGCAATGATGTGACCATCACTGTGTGTTGGGAATAATCAGGAAAAATCACTAACGTGAAGTACTTATAGAGAAGGACATTGAAAGTTAACACTGTATAAGTGGAAATTCAGATCAGGAAGACTTTAAATTGAGCAGTACTAACTTTGATTTCAGGCTAGAAAAAATTAAGGAACACAGACATTCAAAACAGGCCCCTCGTCCTGGCACTAATAACTTATTGATATGAAAGATTCCTAGCAGGTGCTTCATCCCATCTTTCATTCATCCACTCAGGAAAGGAATCTTGTGTGCTTAACATGTGCCAGGGACTTTCATAGGTGTCAGGCATACAGCAGGAAACAGGACAGAAAACATCTTTCTCAGTATGGAGTGCATTAATTTATGAGGGAGACCACAGAAAAATAACATAGACTAATGGCCTGCACGCATGTGTGCTCAGCCATGTCCGACTCTTTGAGACCCCATGGACTGTAGACCTCCAGGCTCCTCTGTCCATGGAATTCTCCAGGCAAGAATACTGGGATGGTTCCCTTTTCCTCCTACAGGGGATTTTCCCAACCCAGGGGATCGAACCCGTATCTCTTGTTTCTCCTGCATTGGCAGGAGGATTCTTTACTGCTAGAACCATCTGGGAAACCCTAGTCTAATGGCTTAAAGAACAGAAATTCATTCTTCAAAGTTCCAGAGTCTAGGACATCCAAGATCAGGATGTTGGTAGAGATATCCCTCTTTTTCTTGAGATACCCACCCTCTCGCTGCCTCATCCCTCAGCTGCACACACTCCCCAAGTGTCTCTTACTCTTCTTGTAAGGACTTCATCCTATTGGAGCAGGACCGTAACTTAATGCCCTCATTTTAACTTAATTGCTTCTTCGAAGACCTAATGTCCATATATTATTATAGTCTTAGGTACTAGGGGTTGGGAGCTCAACATATGAATGTAGGGGAGATGTATCACAGAATGATATTCTAGTGGTGGAAACACCTTCCTAAAAACTTCTTGGAGGAAGCTTCCATAGTTTTTCAATCACACCCCACATGCTTGGATCCAGCAGTGCACACAGCTGACACTCAAACTGAACCCATGTTTCCCACACACTCTTACCCTTTACAACCCTTGCAAGCACTATCTGAGCAAAGCAAGAGGAAGACTGAGTGCCCAGCTCTTCCATAATGTGCCTGTTGTAACTTTTATTCTCTCAAGGATTCTCTTGATATCCACTGTAACCTGATTTGTTTTGAGACATCTGGACACAAAAGATTAACTCGGTGAGATTTGGTCTTGGCTCCATATACCTACAGGATGGCCCTACTCACAAGGCTCAGAGAAGAATATAATGAGGAAAATGCTTTGAAAATAAATACACCATGTGTAACCTGAGTTTTTTAGTCTCTGCAGTCTGGATAAAATGAGGTCACATTAATATTAATAATACAAATTTTCTGGCCTGCAGCCACACCTGAAAAGCTACAGATTCTCATTTTTCATTCCCCTGGCCCACACCCCAAGGTCTGTGATCATCTCAGTTATTTCTCGGAGGCCCCAGGGTGAGCCTCAGCTCATGTTTGTTCAGGAATGAATGCACACTGCCCTTTCTCTCTCGGCTCTTTGAAGGGGTCCACTGACCAGGACATTGGGAACAACACTTCTCCACCGCCACAGCTGATGATGTTTTCAGAGACTGCTGACTCCCTGCCACACTACCTCACTTCTCCCCAGGTCCTCCTGAACGTGACCATTTCATCCCCTGAAACATGGAAAGACTGGTTCTCTCTGCAGCTCAGTTTGCTCACCCCAACCTCACAAAAGTGTTAGTCATTCAGTCACATCCAGCTCTTTGCAACCCCATGGATTATAGCTGGTCAAGCTCCTCTGTCTATGGGATTTTCCAGGCAAGAATACTGGAGTGGGTTGCCATTCCCTTCTCTAGAGGATCTTCCTGACTTAGGGATTGAACCTGAGTCTCCTGCACTGCAGGCTGATTGTTTACCATCTGAGCCACAAGGGAATGAGGTAGCAAAGCTGGTGCCCTAGTTTCAAGCATCTTTTGCTAAAGCATCCCCGATAGACAGTAGGGTGCCCTCATTCCAGGTTCCTCCTCAGTGCTCCGAGCACTGTCCTCAACAACACCAATGCATAAAACCAGATGGCTACACTGACAGCTAGGAGTAGGGGAACAGGCATAACCTGCCTCTACACATTCAAATTTCACTTCAGCCCACCAAATCTTAACCATGCTACCTTACACAAGAGAATAAATTTTCACCTTCTGTGTAGATGTGACGATTTTCATACCACGTTATAATATTTAGACATCGGTTAATTTCTCCCAAATATTTTCTGTCAAGATAAAGAAAATCTATTTATTCTAAATTTTGTATAGACAATGTGAACTTAACCTATCTCAGTCATGAAATATTGTTTACTTATTTATTGGCGTGTAGTCACCACTGCACTACTGTGTCGGTTTCTGCCATACAGCAAAGTAAGCAGCTGTATGTATACATACATCCCCTCTATTTTGGATTTCCTCCCCACTTAGGTCATTGTTGAGCACGAAGCAGAGTTCCCTGTGCCACACGGTAGGTTCTCACTAGTTATCTATTTCACACATGGTATGGTGTATATGTCCATCCCAATCTTCCAATTCATCCCACCGCTTCTTTCCCTCTTGGCATCCATATATTTTTTTCACTATGTCTGTGTGTCTATTTCTACTTTGCAAATAAGATCATCTTTACCATTTACTAGATTTCACATATATGCATTAATATACAATATTTTCTTCTTTCTGACTTACCTCACTCTGTTTGAGTCTCTGGGTCCATCCACATCTCTGAAAATGACACAATTTCCTTTTATGGCCGAGTATTATTCCACATTTTCTTTAGGCATTCCTCTGCTGATGGACATTTAGGCTGTCTCCATGTCCTAGCTGCTGTAAATAGTGCTGCAGTGAGCCCTGAGGTGCATGTTTCTTTTTGAATTATGGTTTTCTCTGGGTATATGCCCAATAGTGGATTTCCACATCATATAGTAGCTCTATTTTTTAGCTTTTTAAGAAACCTCCATACTATTATCCACAGTGGCTGTATCAACACTTTCCTACCAACAATGTGGGAGGGTTCCCTTTTCTCCACACCATCTACAGCATTTATTGTGTGTAGCTTTTTGATGATGGTGATTCTAACCAGTGTAAGGTGATAACTCATTATAGTTTTGATTTGCATTTCTCTGATAAATAATGATGCTGAGTATCTTTTCTCAACCATGAAATATTTTTTGAGCACCAGCTATTTGCAAGATATTTGCTAGAGGAACTCTGTGGGCATGTGCTGCTGGTAAGACAATCCTGTGTGTGTGCTTAGTCGCTTGGTAATATCTGACTCATTGTGACCCCATGGACTGTAGCCCACCAGGCTCCTTTGTCCTTGGAATTTTCCAGGCAAAAATACTGGAGTGGGTTGCTATTTCCTACTTCAAAAAAATCTTCCTTCTTTATAAAATAAGTATTAATATTTTTATAATTTTCCTAAAGACTTAGCAGCAACTGCTTCTGCATATTCTCCTTATAGGCCGGGAATCACTCTCCTTTTTCTTCAGAGTTAGCGGAATCAAAAATAAATGAAATACATAAAGCCTACACAAGGATTTAGCAAATCACATCTTACTGAAAAGGTAGAGTGACAGGCATCTAGCCTGTGTCACCTATACCTGGGATCTCTATCAGTCACCACCCAGGTTGGCTGATTAACTTTCACAAACCAGGAAATTAGCTCCTGGCTTTTCTCTCTTGTCTGTCTAAATATACTTGGGATAAAGTATGTACTCAATGCACCTCAAACAAAAGTCTAATAAAAATAAATGATCAAACCAGAGGTATCAAGTGGCCAACTGACTACTTTCAGCTATTTGCCATGTATGACACAGGCAAAAGCTAACATTTCAAAATGTTTCCCACACACAGAACAACAGGCTGATTTTACAAAACCTATAGCTGAAGACATTTCTAGAAATGGCAACTCACTCCACGATTCTTGCCTGGGAAATCCCGTGGAGAGAGGAGTCTTGCATCCATAAGAGTCAGACACCACTTAGCAACTAAACTATACACATGCTGTGCTGTGCTTAGTCACTCAGTCCTTTCCATGGGGCCCCTCCATCCATGGGGGTTCTCCAGGCAAGAATACTGGAGTGGGTTGCCATGCCCCCCTCCAGGGAATCTTCCCAACCCAGTGATTGAACCCAGGTCTCCCACATTGCGGGTGGATTCTTTACCATCTGAGCCACCAGGGAAGCCCAGAAAGTGGATAGCCTCTCCCTTCTCCAGAGAGTTTTCCAGACCCAGGAATTGAACCAGGGTCTCCTGAATTGCAGGTGGATTCTCTACCAGCTGAGCTACCAGGGAAGGCCAAGCTATATATGTGTGGGGGGTGGGGGTGGAGGGGTGCGGGATGGTGTGTGTGTGTGTGTGTATGATCTCCAAAAATAAATTCCTTCAAAAATGTCAAAAATGGCTCAGAATAATGTTCAAAGGGATAACCCTAACAAGCTTTAAATTTATAAAAAGGACTCTAGTGTTTCCCTAGGGTTCTGATGGACAAACTATTTCTAATCCTTTAATAATCCATATAGCAGTGATAGTATCCATATAGTAATGAATGGAAAAATCAATGTGTGGTGATTTCTGGAGACTATTGATAATAAAGATGAGAATTTATTTCTAAATAATTTCAGAATCTGAAGTGTCTACATTCCCTACCTGCCGGGGTCCAGCCCCGGTGGATCCAGGGAATTCGAAGGGTGGACGGCGTTGGCATGGAAAGACTTGTTTATTTATTAATATAAGATTAGATTAAGAAACTATAGTGTAGTAAGAAGATTAAGTGGAGGAAGAGGGCTGAATAGCTTGGTTTACACGGAAGGCCAATAAAATTCCAGACAAGGAATTTGCACCATCTAAGTTGGGCCACCGGCGCCCGCTTGAATATCTAAGGGTGCCTCGCCTTAAGCTCCCTTTCGCGCGGGTCTTAACAGCCAGAGCAAGTAAGTAGACCTGGCGAGCCTCCCTGCCCCAGGTGGAGATTCAGCCTGAAGTTAGTAAAGAGCAGAGAGAAGGAAAGGGAGAGAAGAAGAAAGAGAGAGAAAGACACGGGGGGGAGCCAGAGTCCCAAGAAACCAGGCCGAGAGACTAGTTCGAGAAACTGGTCCGAGAAACTGGTCCGAGAAGCTGGCCCCATCCTTTATTGTTCAGAAGCCCTTTTATACTTTTGATAAAATATGGAGATCAATGGGTAACACAAAATTATGTATCGTTAGCAACCCAGATTCTTTCCGTAGATCATTTTGTATACAAAAGGTCTCAGGTGATTTACATTATCTTCTGGCCAAGAGGCTTGTTAACACTTTTTGGCTCTCTTCCTTAATGAATGTTAATTTTGTTTCCCCTGAAGTGTTTTTCTTTAATCTGCATCTCCTTAAAGCATTAAAGTTACATCTCTATAGAACAAAGGTGCAGTGGATTATAACAAAGAAGGTGCTTAACTCAAAGATCTAATGTTGCTAATACCAGGTCTACTACTTGTTTTTCTATATACCAGCTATATCTAAAAATAAAGGATATGAAAATTTGGCAGCAAGCATTGACTCAACAAATGAAACTTTTAATCAGTCCTATTCTAAAGATTTTGACTCCTCGGAAGCCCCTACATTCCTAGGATGTTTTAAGCTTCCTGTGCCTCCTGCGGTCAGGAGGCCTCAAACAATCACATGCGCAGCTGTACGAGTCCTGCAGGCAGGCTAGAAAGCCATCAGAGGGGTTTTTGGATTGAAACACTCTTTCAAATGCAGAAGACTGAAGCTCTGAATTGACTTTTTCCAGAAAATGTCAGAAGAGTGGAAAAGCAGAGCACAAAAGCCGGCAGATTTTTGTTGGGGTACATGCTTAGGAATTTCCAGAGGGGTCCCTGAAGTCTGAGCACGCCTTGCGTATGTCAGCTTCCTTCCTCATGACCTTGTCACGGGCGGGATTCCTCACACTGGCTTCCGGCACCTACCTCTTTTGACTTTTTTGCAGTTTCTAATGGTATAAATAAGTATTAATATATCTGAGTTTGGGGGACAAAAAGAAGTTAATTGCCTCACCCAGGGTTATTAGATCAACAGGGACTGCAAGCCAGGTTTTCTGAATAATTCTGTTTTCTTTTGTCACTGCCATCAATTATTAAAGTCATAATTGTACAAATTTCCCTACTCCTAGGTTGTTTTTTTTTTTAACCCTTTCCCCCTTTTATAATTTTACAGCCACAAACAGGCATGAATAGTTATCATTCAATTATTTGTAATATTTTTGCCATCAGCCACTCTTTGTCTAATGGCAGTCCACTCCAGTGGAAAATTCTGAGAGAGATGGGAATACTAGACGACCTGACCTGCCTCTTGAGAAATCTGTATGCAAGTCAGGAAGCAACAGTTGGAACTGGCCATGGAACAACAGACTGGTTCCAAATAGGAAAAGGAGTACATCAAGGCTGTATATTGTCACCCTGCTTATTTAACTTATATGCAGAGTACATCATGAGAAATGATGGACTGGAAGAAACACAAGCTGGAATCAAGATTGCTGGGAGAAATATCAATAACCTCAGATATGCAGATGACACCACCCTTATGACAGAAAGTGAAGAGGAACTAAAAAGCCACTTGATGAAAGTGAAAGAGGAGAGTGAAAAAGTTGGCTTAAAGCTCAACATTCAGAAAACTAAGGTCATGGCATCTGGTCCCATCACTTCATGGGAAATAGATGGGGAAACAGTGGAAACAGTGTCAGACTTTATTTTTGGGAGCTCCAAAATCACTGCAGATGGTGATTGCAGCCATGAAATTAAAAGACGCTTACTCCTTGGAAGAAAAGTTATGGCCAACCTAGATAGCATATTGGAAAGCAGAGATATTACTTTGCCGACTAAGGTCCATCTAGTCAAGGCTATGGTTTTTCCTGTGGTCATGTATGGATGTGAGAGTTGGACTGTGAAGAAGGCTGAGTGCTGAAGGATTGATGCTTTTGAACTGTGGTGTTGGAGAAGACTCTTGAGAGTCCCTTGGACTGCAAGGAGATCCAACCAGTCCATTCTGAAGGAGATCAGCCCTGGGATTTCTTTGGAAGGAGTGATGCTAAAGCTGAAATCCCAGTGCTTTGGCTACCTCATGCAAAGAGTTGACTCATTGGAAAAGACTCTGATGCTGGGAGGGATTGGGGTCAGGAGGAGAAGGGGATGACAGAGGATGAGATGGCTGGATGGCATCACTGACTCGATGGACATGAGTCTGAGTGAACTCCGGGTGTTGGTGATGGACAGGGAGGCCTGGCGTGCTGCGATTCATGGGGTCGCAAAGAGTCGGACACGACTGAGCGACTGAACTGAACTGAACTCTTAAACAATTGTCTTCTTAATTTTATGCAAAGAAATCCTTACAATAAATTGTCCCCCCTTGTTTACCTCCCTCCTGCTGCTGCTGCTATTTAGTCGCTTCAGTCATGTCCGACTCTGTGCTACACCATAGACAGCAGCCCACCAGGATCCCCTGTCCCTGGGATTCTCCAGGCAAGAACACTGGAGTAGGTTGCCATTTCCTTCTCCGATGCATGAAAGTGAAAAGTGAAAGTGAAGTGGCTCAGTCGTGTCCGACTCTTCGCGACTCCATGGACTGCAGCCCACCAGGCTTCTCCGTCCATGGGATTTTCCAGACAAGAGTACTGGAGTGGGGTGCCATTGCCTTCTCTGATTTACGTCCCTGAATAGCCTTAAATATCATTATGCTGCAGCATTTCTTTCTACCTTTCAACTAAATTTTCCTTAAAAATGAAAATATGTCCACCTATCAAAAACTATTATAAAATTCATCAAAATATATGTCCATTGTTTTCAAGTAATAGGTAAAAGAAAAGGCAGATGGTAATCCTTAAGATAAAGAGAACACAAGAGAGGAGTCCCACATTCATTAGGGTTTTTGAATTGTGAGATCTTTCTCTATTGTAGTATAGGTTGGAAGAGATCAAGCAGAGAAGCTTTTTGCTAAGATCCCTTGGAGAAGGAAATGGCAATCCACTCCAGTATTCTTGTCTGGGCTAGCCAATGTACAGAGGAGCCTGGCAGGCTACAGTCCATGGGGTTTCAAAGAGTCAGACACAACTTACTGACAAGACCACCACCATTACCACAGGTTGGAGTGAGGGATAGAATAAATGAAATAATAAAATTATAAGATTACTATGTTTTTCTTGTGGTGATGCAATAATAAACTAAGTAGACTCTGACCACTTAAGGAAATATACTGTAATCACCATCAATTAAATGAAAAACATCCAAAGAAACAAAACATACAAAGAGATATAGCAAAAAGTAAATCCATGATTACATGGGGTGAATGTATTAGCCTCTCAGACATATGTTTAATCAATTCTCGACAGTCTCAAAGACACTTTAGGGGAAACTTTTTTTAATTAATTAATTTATTTTAACTGGAGAATAATTACTTTACAATATTGTGGTGGGTTTTGCCGTACATTGACATGAATCACCCATGGGTGCACATGTGTCCTCTCATCCTGAACTCCCATCTCAGCTCGTTCCCTCCCCATCCCTCTGGGTTGTCCCAGAGCACAGGATTTGAGTGCCCTGCATCGTGTATCGAACTTGCACTAGTCAACTATTTTCCATATGATAATATACATGTTTCAATGCTATTCTCTCAAATCATCCCACCCTCACATTCTCCCACATGGTCCAAAAGTCTGTTCTTTATATCCTTGTCTCTTTTGTTGTGTTGCATATAAGGTCACTGTTACTGTCTCTATAAACATCATGTATATGCTTTAGTATACTGTATTGGTGTTTCTCTTTCTGACTTACTTCACTCTGTATAATAGGCTCCAGTTTTATCCACCTCATTAGAACTGACTCAAATGCATGAGTAATATTTTTATACCTGATTAATATTCCATTGTGTATATGTACAACTTCCTTATCCATTCACCTGCCAATGAACATCTAGGTTGCTTCAAAGTCCTGGCTATTGTGAACGGGGGAAGCTTCTTAACAAATGGTATTGAAACAATTGGATATTCATTTGCATAAAACTTTTCAAAAAACTAAAAATGTATCACACCATGCATAAAAATTAACTGAAAACGAATCATGGACTTACAGGTAAAATATAAAACTAAAATCTAAAAATGTCTATAAGAGGCATAAGAGAAGAATCTTTGTGACCTTGATTTAAACAATGATATCTTTGTTTACAACCACGATTGTACTATTCACTAAAAAAAAGAAATGGATTAATTTGACTTTATCAAAATTCAATTTTCTCCTCTGTGAAATGCACTATTAAGAAAATGAAAAAACAAGCCACAAAGAGAGTACCTGCAGATCACATATCTGACAAAACATTTAAATCCAGAATTTATAAAGAACTCTCAAAGTTCAATAATAAGAAAAACAATGACTCAATAAAAATGTAGGGCAAATGATTTCAACAAATATTTCACTAAAGATACATCTAATGTTAAAAAGAAAGAAAGAAAGAAAAATCACATGAAAAGATGCTCTATATTATTAATCTGGGCTGTGCTTAGTCACTTAGTCATGTCTGACTCTTTATGACCCCATGGACTGTAGCCTGTCAGGCTCCTCTGTCCATGTGGATTCTCCAGGCAAGAATACTGGAGCAGGTTGCCATGCTCTCCTCCAGGGAATCTTTCCAACCCAGGGATCGAACCCAGGTATCCCACATTGCAGGTGGATTCTTCACCATCTGAGACACCAGGGAAGCCCAAGAACACTGGAGTGAGTAGCCTATCCATTCTTCAGCAGATCTTCCTGATCCAGGAATAAAATCGGGGTCTCCTGTACTGCAGGCAGATTCCCTACAAGCTGATCTACCAGGGAAGTCCTATTAGTCATTCAGTTCAGTTCAGTCACTCAGTCGTGTCCGACTCTTTGCAACTACATGAATCACAGCACACCAGGCCTCCCTGTCCATCAGCAACTCCCGGAGTTCACTCAAACTCATGTGCATCGAGTCGGTGATGCCATCCAGCCATCTCATCCTCTGTCATCCCCTTCTCCTCCTGACCCCAATCCCTCCCAGCATCAGGGTCTTTTCCAGTGAGTCAACTCTTCCCATGAGGTGGCCAAAGTATTGTTATTTCAGTTTCAGCATCAGTCCTTCCAATGAACACCCAAGACTAATCTCCTTTAGGATGGACTGGTTGGATCTCCTTGCAGTCCAAGGGACTCTCAAGAGTCTTCTCCAACACCACAGTTCAAAAGTATCAATTCTTCAGTGCTCAGTTTTCTTCACAGTTCAACTCTCACATCCATACATGACCACAGGAAAAACCATAGTCTTGACTAGATGGACCTTTGTTGGCAAAGTAATATCTCTGCTTTTGAATATGCTATCTAGGTTGGTCATAACTTTTCTTCCAAGGAGTAAGCGTCTTAATTTCATGGCTGTAGTCACCAGCTGCAGTGATTTTGGAGCCCCCCAAAATAAAGTCTGTTTTCCCCATTTATTTTCCATGAAGTGACAGGACCGGATGCCATGATCTTCATTTTCTGAATGTTGAGCTTTAAGCCAACTTTTTCACTGTCTTTCACTTTCATCAAGTGGCTTTTTAATTCCTCTTCACTTTCTGCCATAAGGGTGGCATCATCTGCATATCTGAGGTTATTGATATCTCTCCCAGCAATCTTGATTCCAGCTTGTGCTTCTTCCAGCCCAGCATTTCTCATGATGTACTCTGCATATAAGTTAAATAAGCAGGGTGACAATATACAGCCTTGATGCACTCCCTTTCCTATCTGGAACCAGTCTGTTGTCCCATGTCCAGTTCTAACTGTTGCTTCCTGACCTGCATATAGGCTTCTCAAGAGGCAGGTCAGGTGGTCTGGTAATCCCATCTCGTGAAGAATTGTCCACAGTTTATTGTGATCCACACTGTCAAGGGCTTTGGCATAGTCAATAAGGAAATACAAATTAAAACCACAATGAGATATTATTGCATCCCTATTAGAATGTCTATAATTAAAAATATTTCACATAGCAAGTTTTGCTGAGAAGGCAGAGTAACCATAAAATACTTCTGAGGAGAATGTAAAATAATAAAAACCACTTTGGAAAGAGCTTATGATTTCAAAAGAAATGAAATATGCACCTATTATATGATGTCTCGACTGAGCAACTTCACTTTTGCTTTTCACTTTCATGCATTGGAGAAGGAAATGGCAACCCACTCCAGTGTTCTTGCCTGGAGAATCCCAGGGATGGGGAAGTCTTGTGGGCTGCCATCTATGGGGTCGCACAGAGTCGGCCACGACTGAAGTGACTTAGCAGCAGCATATGATGTCTCTATTTCACTTATAAATATTTACCACATAAAAAAATCAATGCATATGTCTATAGAAAGACTTGCATATAAGCATTCATAGTGAATATATGAGTAATAACCAAAAACTGGAAATGACACAAATGGTCTTCAAAGATGAATGGATAAACAAATTGTGACTTATACTAATGGAGCATTACTCAGCAATATAAAAGGAATGAACTGTTGTTACACATGACAGCATGAATGAACTTCAAAATAGTAAGGCACGGTGAAAGAAGATAGACAAAAAAGGGTATGTAATTTATGATCCCATTTATACAAAATTCTAGAAAATGCAATCTAATCTATCATGATAGAAAGCAGACAAGAGCCTGTCTCATGACAGGGCTGTTAAGGACAGAGGGGAAGGAAAAGCCTGCCAAGGGGCACTAGAAATCTATTGGGAGTAGTAAAATAGTTTCCTAATCTTGATTGTGATGATGGCTTTATGAATGTAAACATTTACCAAAAGATATGAAACTGTAAGCTTTAAATATGTGCATAAAATATTTATCTTATATCAAGTATGGAGAGAGTAACATGAGAACTTACAATACCATATGTAAAATAGATTGCCAATGGGAATTTGCTGTATGACTCAAGGTACTCAAACAGGGGCCCTGTGACAATCTAGAAGGCTGGGATGGGGAGGGAGATGGGAGGCTTGAGAGGGAGGTGATTTGGGTGTACCTATGGCTGATTCTTGTTGATGTTTGACAGAAAACAGCAAGATTCTGTAAAGCAATTATTCTACAATTAAAAAGTAAAGTGGGGAAAAAAATTTTTTATGAAAGAATGCTAATAGTAGCACTGCTTCAAAAAGCAAAAATCTAAGCAATAAAAATGCCTAACAGTAAAGCAGAAAAATATTTTTTTATTAAATTGATAGCTACCAGGAAAGCCCTAATAATCATTAAGGAAATACAAATTCGCTCAGTCATGTCTGACTCTTTGCGAGCCTGCAACGCTTCTCCATCCATGGGATTTTCCAGGCAAGAGTACTGGAGTGGGTTGCCATTTCCTTCTCCAGAGGATCTTCCCAACCCAGGGATCGAATCTGGGCCTCCCGCATTGTAGGCAGATGCTTTACCATCTGAGCCACAAAGGAAGTCTCAATGAGATATTACTACATCCCTATAAGAATGTCTATAATTAAAAATATAGTAATAAAATTGAAAAATATGTATGAAACTTTAGAAGATATATATGAGTACCAATAGCAAATTGTAGACATGTAATCAATAATATTATTACAGCTATAAAAATCAAAATTATAGAAAACTAAACAAACTATGTAAAATTCTTAAAGAGATGAGAATACCAGACCACCTGACCTGCCTCCTGAGAAATCTGTGTGCAGGTAAAGAAGCAACAGTGACAACTGGGCATGTAACAACAGACTGGTTCTAAATTGGGAAAAGAGTACATCAAGGCTGTATATTGTCACCCTGCTTATTTAACTCGTATGCAGAGTACATCATGAGAAATGTTGGATTGGATGAAGCACAAGCTTGAATCAAGACTGCTGGGAGAAACATCAATAACCTCAGATATGGAGATGACACTACACTTATGTCATATAGCGAAGAACTAAAGAGCCTCTTGATGAAACTGAAAAAGGAGAGTGAAAAAATTGTCTTAAAACTTAACATTCAGAAAGCTAAGATCATGGCAACTGGCCCCATCACTTCATGGCAAACAGATGGGGAAACAATGGAAACAATGACAGACGTTAATTTGGGGGACTCCAGAATGACTGCAGATGGTGACTGCAGCCATGAAGTAAAAAAGACGCTTGCTCCTTGGAAGAAAAGTTATGCCCAACCTAGACAACACATTAAAAAGCAGAGACATTACTGTGCCAACAAATGTTCATCTAGTCAAAGCTATAGTTTTTCCAGTAGTCATGTGTAGATGTGAGAGTTGGAATAAGAAAGCTGAGCACCAAAGAATTGATGTTTTTCAACTGTGATGTTGGAGAAGACTCTTGAGAGTCTCTTGGACTGCAAGGAGATCCAACCAGTCCATCCTAAAGGAAATCAGTCCTGAATATTCATTGGAAAGACTGATGCTGATGCTGAAACTCCAATACTTTGGCCACCTGATGTGAAGAATTGACTCATTTGAAAAGACCCTGATGCTGGGAAAGACTGAGCAAGTGAAGTGACTGAAACAATATATTATTTAGTAATATCTAAAATTGCCACAAAACAACACAGAGAAATACAAGAGAGAATAAACACACAATCAGATTGGTGGTTCTGGGCAAGTGCAATGAGAATGTCTTGAAAGCAGGGCACACAGGAGGCCTCAAAATTTAATTGTAATGCTTTAATTTTTAAATTTGAAAGCAAATGTTGTTGTATTAATATCAAAGTATACATCCAGATAAGAGTATCATTAACAATAAAGAGGAACATTTCATAATGATCAGTATCAATTCAACAAAGCAATGGGGAATGTGTGAAATAATTATCTGCAAACACAAGGGCAAACTGATTGACTAATGAGAATCCAGAGAGTTCTTCTTTGGTCTCTCTGGAAAGCAGAGTTACAACTTGGAAGGAAGCTGGCCCTGTCCACTTTATTGACTCTCTATTCCAATTCTGAATTACCTTCCTGCAGACTTCATATTCATGAACTTCTATCCATCCTAAAAAGAGGGAAAAGGTCTAAAAATCGCAGTAATAGTAAAAAGGGAACGAAAGAATGTGGGGGTATTCATAAAGCAATCAATATTATAACTATCAGCATTTAATGATTCATTATAACATCCAACCATTTGCTCAGATTCTGAAGACAAGTTGTTTAGACTTGAACTTTTCATTTCTGCATCTATTTGCCACTTGCTCTTTTGCTTGGATATCTTTTCTTTCTTTGATTGTATGTTAGCACTTATATCGGGAATACAAACATAGAACTTAAAAATAAATTGATACATAGTTGAACTCATGTGTGATCAGAAAAATCGAAATCACTTTTCTTTTTAGACAAAAGTATTAAAATGAATTGCCATACTGGTTAAGTGGAGACATTACAGTGACATGAATAATTTTCCAGGTTGCTTCAAAAAACTGCAATATTTTTTGATTGCTCTATGGTAACTCTGTCATAAGCAGAGCTTGGGGACAGATTTCATCTTCTAAAGTTATTTTCAGCGAGAAGGAGAAGCTGGAATCTTGATGACTTGAAGAATAAACAAAACAAAATATTTCAGACAGCTGACAGAGGCTGGGAAGCAGTGTAAACTATCAACTTCACTGGCCCTTGTTCATCTAGTCTTGTCTTCTAACTTATTTGTTGGCTTATACCATGCCTGAATTTATCCTTTTCCTTTCCCCAGCTCACATTTCAAATTTTCAGACGTGGATTATTTTTCCTTATTCCTACTTTCTGCTAGAGATACAGATCCATATAACTTGGGGTTCAGTCACAGAAGGGACTCCTTATCTTCAGAAATCTCCTTTCCTCCAGTTGTTATAGCCATGACAATCTGAATGGTTATAGCCCAGAAAGAGGTTGGTCAGAGCTTGAAGATGCTTGAAAACATTAACATTAATTCTATGTTATGGAAATGTGGTTATTTAGGCAGTGTGTAGTCACTGTTAAAATACAATGTGTCAATTTAGGTATGTATGTGTATATCTGTGAGATTTGTATAAACCATATCCAAAAATCCATCATATCGTTTAGTGTTAGTACACACGTGTAGTCACACATAGAGAGGGAGTTTAGCGTTATGAATATTTTCATCATTTATTATTTCAATACATATTTAGTCATTAAATATTTACTGAGCATCTATGAGGTATCAGGCCATGAATTAGACACTGTGGGAGCTCTAAAGAAGGATTAATCATAGATTCTTCCCTAAGTGGCATATAACCAAGGAACAGAGAAAAACCAAGGGCTCAAAAAGGCTACTTCCAAGTAGAAAGTGACATATACCACAAAAAGGCAAATAAAAACTGTGAAAGGAGTCTGAGAGGGGAGACTAATTCTGAGGGTGTAGAATATAAAGGAGAGACATCTAGAAATGCCTCCAGGAAGAGGTATTTTTGAAATGGGCCATTCTGATAATGTTTCAATAAGGGCACTGGTAAAGACAACATTTACATTAAAGCAAATAGCAGGTACAGTGCTCTAGAAATAAGAGGGCAAGAAGCATTATAAAGCATGTAGATTTGTCTAATTTGAGTAGAGCATAAGGTTATAAGAGAGTCCTGGTGATGAGGAGTGCTGGAGATGAAGCCTGGGCTACAGGGATTCAGAATAAATGTGAGTTTTTCAAAGAATTTGTGTACAGAAATAAGAACTGAGATATAAGTTTCTTGTCTCCATTCATTTATCCTCAATGTCCAGCAGAGACCTGAGTACTTAGTGGAGACTCAGGGAAAAAATGATGTTTTTGGCTTATATTTACTGAGCACTTATTATATGCCTGATTCTCTTCTAAATACTTGATGCATGAGAGGTCATTTAACCCTCACCTTAACCTGATAAGGTTTCTGACATAATTATCTCTCTTCTATAGCTGAAGCAATTCAAGATCAAACATTTATAGAGGAACTGTGACTCCTAAGGCATGCTGGATGCAGAGAAACTGAAGATGTAGTTGACCAGATTTTGGAATGACTACAATAGGAGGTCTAAAAAAAAAAAAGAGATCATTTTCATCTCATCAGCCATAGGTGAAGAGGTCAAGCCCTGAGCCTTTGGAGTGGAAGCAGTGACTCCAAGACCGTAGACTACCAAGGAACTAACCCTGGGGAGTATCAAATAGTGAGAACCCCTACAAAGGAAACCACCTGAACACAAGACCCAGCATCACCCAACCACCAACAGCACCCTGTGCAGGACACCTCATCTAAACAACAAACAAAACA
Source organism: Capra hircus (assembly GCF_001704415.2). Taxonomy (NCBI): domain Eukaryota; kingdom Metazoa; phylum Chordata; class Mammalia; order Artiodactyla; family Bovidae; genus Capra; species Capra hircus. The sequence continues at coordinate 14,616,628 of NC_030831.1, read as the reverse complement.
AAAATGCAAAACCAATCATCAGCAGACAGAATTATCACCTCATTCAGCCTTGCCCATCAGGTGGGGCTGGGGAAACCTCAGCACTAATCTCACCCTATACAATGCTTACACAAACCACTGGACCAACCTTATGAGGGCAGAAAGCAAAAGGAAGAAAGAATTCAACCCTGAAAAGGTTGAGAAAAGGAGACCTCAAACACAATAAGTTAAAAAAATATATAATGAAAGGGAAGAGAAATATTACATAAATGAAGGAACAAACTAGAAACATGGAAGTCCAAGTAAATGAAGAGGAAATAGGCAAACTACCTGAAAAGAATTCAGAGTAATCATAGTAAAGATGATCAAAAACTTTGAAAGAAAAATGGAGAAAATGCAAGAATCAATTAACAAACACCTAGAAGAATTAAAGAATAAACATACAGAGACGAACAACACAATTACTTAAATGAAAAACACTCTAGAAGGGATCAATAGCAGAATATCTGAAACAGAAGAATGAATCAGTAAGCTGTAAGATAAAATGGTGGAAATAACTTCTGAAGAGCAGAATAAAGTAAAAAGAATGAAAAGCACTGAGGACAGTCTCAGAGACCTCTGGGACAATATCACCACACCACACCACATTTGAATTATAGGGGTCTCAGAAGAAGAGAAAAAGAAAGAGTATGAGAAAAATTTTGAAGAGATTATACTTGAAAATTTCCCCAACATAAGAAAGGAAATAGTCAATCAAATCCAAGAGGTGCAAAGAGTCCCATACAGAATAAACCCAAAGAGAAACATGCCAAGATACATACTAATCAAACTAATAAGAGCTAAACACAAAGAAAGAATATTAAAAGCAGCAAGGGATAAGCAACAAGTAACATAGAAGGGAAATCCCACACACTTAACAGCTGATCTTCCAGTAGAAACTGCAGGCCAGAAGGGAATGGCAGGATATATTTAAAGTACTGAAAGGGAAAAATCTACAACAAAGATTACTGTAGCTGGCAAAGATCTCATTCAAGATTGATGGAGAAATACAAAGCTTTTCAGACAAGCAAAAGTTAAGAGAATTCTGTACCACCAAACCAGCTTTGCAACAAATATTAATGGGACTTATATAGTCAAGAAATACAAGAGAAGAAAAAGATCTACAAAATCAATTCCAAACAATTAAGAAAATGACAACAGGAGCATATATATCAATAATTACTTTAAGCATAAATGGATTAAATGCTCCAACCAAAAGACACAGACTGGCTGAATGGATACAATAACAAAACCCATACATATGCTGTTCAGACCTTAAGACAGAAAGTGAGAGACTTAAGTACAGACTGAAAGTGAGAGGATAGAGAAATATTTTCCATGCAAATGGGAAGCAAAAGAAAGCTGGAGTAGCAATCTTCACATTGAGAAAATAGACCTTAAAATAAATAATAAGAGATAAGGAAGGACACTATATAATGATCAAGGGATCAATCCAAGAGGAAGACAAAACAATTGCAAATATCTATCCACCCAACATAGAATACATAAGACCTCAATACATAAGACAAACACTAACAGACATAAAAGGAGAAATTGACAGTAACACAGTAATAGCAGGAGGCTTAAACAGCCCACTCAGACCAATGGACAGATCATCAAAACAGAAAATTAATAAGGAAACACAAGTCTTAAAAGATACATCAGATGAGATGGATCTCATTGATATCTTCAGGACATTCCATCCAAATGCAGAATACACCTTCTTCTCAAGTGCACATGGAACATTTTCCAGGATAGAACACACGTTGGGTCACAAATCAAGCCTCAGCAAATTTATGAAAATTGAAATAACATCAAGCGTCTTCTCTGACCACAATGCTATGAGACTAGATATCAATTACAAGAAAAAAAGCCATAAAAACACAAACACTTGGAGATTAAACAATGCATTTCTAAATAACCAACAGGTTACTGAAGAAATCAAAAAGGAAATCAAAGAATTTCTAGAAAAAAAAATGACAAAACACAACAACTCAAAACCTATGGGATGTAGCAAAAGCAGTTAAAGAGGGAAGTATATAGCAGTACAATACTACCTCAAGAAACAAGAAAAAGATCAATTAGACAACCTAACTTTACACCTAAAACAACTGTAAAAAGAACAGCAACAACAACAACAAAAAAATAATAGAAGGAATGAAATCATAGATACAAGCAGAAATAAATGCAAATAAAGAAACAATAGTAAAGATGAGTAAAACTAAAAGCTGGTTCTTTGAGAAGATAAAAAAAATTGACAAAACTTTAGCCAATCTCATCAAGAAAAAGTGAGAGAAAAATCAATCAACAAAATTAGAAATGAAAAAGGAGAGGTTCTAACAGACAATGCAGAAATACAAAGGATTATAAGAGACTATTATGAACAACTCTATGGCAAAAATTAGACAACCTGGAAGAATGGGACAGATTCTTAAAAAAGTTCAATTTTCCAAGACAGAACCAGTAAGAAATAGAAATTATGAACAACCCAATTACAGGCACTGAAATTGAAGCTGTGATTGAAAAATCTCTCCAAAAACAAAAGCCCAGGACCAGATCACTTCACAGGAGAATTCTATCAAACATTTAATGAAGAGCTAATGACTATCCTTCTAAAACTTTCAAAAAATAGCAGAGATAGGAACACTTCCAAATTCACTCTATGAGGCCACCATCACCCTGATACCAAAACCAGACAAAGACAACTCACAAAAAAGAAAACCACGGGCCAATATCACCAATGAACATAGATGCCAAAATCGGCAACAAAATTTTAGCAAACAAAATTCAGTAACACATCAAAAAGCTCATACATCATGATCAAGTTGGGTTTATTCCAGGAGTGCAAGTATTCTTCAATATACACAAATCAGTCAATGTGATACACCATATTAACAAACTGATAGATTAAAACTCATATGACAATCCCAATAGATACAGCAAAAGCCTTTGACAAAATTCAGCACCCATTTATGATTAAAACTCTTCCAAAAATGGGCATAGAAAGAAACTACCTCAACATACTAAAGGCCATATATGATAAGCCTACAGCAAACGTTGTTCTCAATGGTGAAAAACTGAAAGCATTCCCCCTAAGATCAGGAATAAGACAAGGGTGTCCACTGTCACCAATATTATTCAACAAAATTTTGGAAGTCTTAGCTACGGAAATCAGAGAAGAAAAATAAATAAATAAATAAAAGGAATCCAGATTTGAAGAGAAGAAATAAAGCTCTCACTGTTTTCAGATGACATGATACTGTACATAGAAAACCCTAAAGACAGTATCAGAAAATTACTAGAGCTAATCAGTGAATTTAGCAGTTGCAGCATAAAAAAATCAATACACAGAACTCACCTGCATTGCTATATACTAACAATGAAAAATCAGAGAGAGAAATTAAGGATCAATCCCATTCACCATTGCAACAAAAAGGATAAAAATATCTAGGAATAAACTTACCTAAGGAGATAAAAGAACTGTACACGGAAAATTATAAGATGCTAATGAAAGAAATCAAAGATGACATAGACAGATGGAGAAATATTCCATGTTCCTGGGTAGGAAGAATTGATATTGTGAAAATGACTATGCTACCAAATACAATCTACAGATTCAATTACCAACGGCATTTTTCACAGAACTAGGACAAAAAAATTCACAATGCATTTGGAAACACAAAAGACCCCCGAATAGCCAAAGCAGTCTTGAGAAAGAAGAGTGGAGCTGGAGGAATCAACCTTCCTGACTTCAGATTATACTACATAGCTACAGTTATCAAGAAAATATGGTACTGGCACAAAAACAGAAGTATAGACAAATGGAACAAGATAGAAAGCCTAGAAATAAATCCATGCACCTATGGATACCTTATTTTTACAAAAGAGGAAAGAATATACAATGGGGAAAAGACAGTCAATAAATGGTGCTGGATAAACTGGACAGCTACATGCAAAAGAATGAAATTAGAACACTTCCTAACACCATACACAAAGATAAACTCAAAATGGATTAAAGACCTAAATGTAAGACCAGAAACTATAAAACCCTTAGAGGAAAACATAGGCAGAACACTCAATGACATAAATCAAAGCAAGATCCTCTATGACCCACCTCCTACAGTAACGGAAGTAAAAACAAAAATAAAGAAGTGGGACCTGATTAAACAAAAAAGCTTTTGTACAACAAAGGAAACTATAAGCAAGGTGAAAAGACAACCTCCAGAATGGCAGAAAATAATAGCAAATTAAACAATTGACAGAGGATTAATCTTCAAAATATACAAGCAGCTCATACAACTCAATACCAGAAAAGCAAACAGCTCAATCAGATAATGGGGAAAAGACCTAAAGGGACATTTCTCCAAAGAAGACATACAGATGACTAACAAACACATGAAAAGATGCTCAACATTGCTTATTATTAGAGAAATGCACATCAGAACTACAATGAGATATCACCTTACACTGGTCAGAATTGCCATCATCAAAAAGTCTACAAACAATAAATGCTGGAAAGAGTGTGGAGAAAAGGAAATGCTCTTGCCCTGTTGGTGGGAATGTAAATTGATACAGCCACTATGGAAGACAGTATGGAGATTCCTTAAAAACCTAGGAATAAAACCAACTCATGATCCAGAAATCCCACTCCTAGGCATATATCCCAAGGAAATCAAAACTGAAAAAGACACATGTATCCAGCTAGAACATGGAAGCAATCTAGATGTCCATCAACAGGTGAGTGGATAAAGAAATTTAGGTATATATACACAATATTCAACCATAAAAAGGAACATCTTTGAGTCAGTTCTAAAGAGGTGGATGAACCTAAAGCCTATTATACAGACTGAAGTAAGTCAGAAAGAGAAAGATAAATATCATATTCTAACACATATACACGAAATCTAGAAATGTGGTACTGAATAATTTATTTACAGGTCAGCAATAGAGAAACAGACATAGAGGATAGACATATTGACATGGGGAGAGAGGAGAGAGTGAGATGTATGAAAAGAGTAACATGGAAACTTACATTACCATATGTAAAATAGAGAGCCAATGGGAATTTGCTGTATGGCTCACGAAATTCAAACTGGGTCTCTGTATCAATCTAGAGGGGTGGGATGGGGAAGGAGATGGGAGGGAGGTTCAAAAGGGGGGGATATATGTATGCCTATGGCTGATTCATGTTGAGGTTTGACAGAAAACAAAAAAAATCTGTAAAGCAATTATCCTTCAATAAAAAATAAATAAATTTTTTAAAATAAAATAAAATTAATAATCTGAAAAAAAAGATGACTCATTTAAGTAAAATTAAAGAACTTAACCAAAGTCACAGTTTTTCATAATAGAACAAGGAAACAGAACAAAGTCTTAACTAGTTTTCTCTATTGCTTCATGATAAAAAAAGAAAAAAACTATTAAAAATAAATGAAGACCATCATACCCTTAAGAACAATACATTATACTTTTTCTCTTATCATTAGACGACAGATGACATTAGACATAACTCACTGGACCAAGTCATAGCCTTAGTTGTTATATTCTCAATTGCAATACAGGAACTGTTTGTTTGGGTCAGATTTCTACTACATCAAGAGAACATGATGTGTTGCTAGTTTGTTGTGTCACATTGAAGCCTATAAGATGTGCAAAGACAGCTTGCAGGTACTGCTGTTAGGCAACAGTCATCAACAGCTGACCATCCATTATGATGGCCGTGGCATGTGGCATTCATGCCTGGCACTCACTGTGCAGCTATGAGAGACATGGAAGAAATTGCAAATGGCCTGGATAGGTGGAAAGGGAAGTAAAATTGGTCCTAGGGAGCCCTTGAGATGTGTGAAACTTCCTCCTCTTCTGCCTGCAGAATCAGAATATTTTCTCACACTGAACCAATAAAATTATTCTGGAATTGGTGGAAGAGTGGAGCTGAAGAGGGATCTGCAGTTGGTCTGCATAAGCCAAGGAAAGGGAAAACATTTATCTGCTCTTTGTAGCTATAAAGATACATTAGTTGAAAAATGTACTTCCAAAAGTCACCTTCATCTTTGAAGGTCCTTTCTGTTCTTTCTAAGTAATTTTTAACTCCCTATATCTTTCTAGGAAGATATGAACTTTAGGTTTTCAAAAAGAGGCATTAATCTAATCATGTTGAGAAGTATTAATACTTAGTGCTGCGAAGAACCTCGCAGAAGCGTGGCTGAGAGAGGCTACCCCACGTTCGAGGTCAGAAGAGGCGGCCGAGAGTACCAGGCTGTGACAGCGCAGGAGCGGCAGAGAGGAGCTCCCCACCACCGGAGGCCAGGGGCGGCAGCTGGGAGGAGCAACCCCACATCCAAGGAGCAGTGGCTGGCCGGGCACAGGAGGGCTGAGAGGAGCTACTCCACGTTCAAGGTCAGGAGGGGCTGCGGTGAGGAGATACCCCTCGTCCAAGGTAAGGAGCAGTGGCTGCACTTTGCTGGAGCAGCTGTGAAGTGATACCCCATGTCCAGGGTAAGAAAGAGAAACCCAAGTAAGACGGTAGGTGTTGCAAGAGGGCATCAGAGGGCAGACACTGAAATCATAATCACAGAAAATTAGTCAATCTAATCACACTGGGACCACAGCCTTGACTAACTCAATGAAACTAAGCCATAGCCTGTGGGGCCACCCAAGATGGGCAGGTCGTGGTGGAGAGGTCTGACAGAATGTGGTCCACTGGAGAAGGGAATGGCAAACAGCTTCAGTATTCTTACCTTGAGGACCCCATGAACAGTATGAAAAGGCAAAATGATAGGATGCCAAAAGAGGAACTCCCCAGGTCTGTAGGTGCCCAATATGCTACTGGAGATCAGTGGAGAAATAACTCCAGAAAGAATGAAGGGATGGAGCCAAAGCAAAAACAATACCCAGTTGTGGATATGACTGGTGATAGAAGCAAGGTCCGATGTTGTAAAGAGCAATATTGCATAGGAACCTGGAATATTAGGCCCATGAATCAAGGCAAATTGGAAGTGGTCAAACAAGAGATGGCAAGAGTGAATGTCGACATTCTAGGAATCAGTGAACTAAAATGGACTGAAATGGGTGAATTTAATTCAGATGACTATTATATCTACTACTGCAGGCAGGAATCCCTTAGAAGAAATGGAGTAGCCATCATGGTCAACAAAAGAGTCTGAAATGCAGTACTTGGATGCAGTCTCAAAAATGACACAATGATCTCTGTTCGTTTCCAAGGCAAACCATTCAATATCACAGTAATCCAAGTCTATACCCCAACCAGTAATGCTAAAGAAGCTGAAGTTGAATGATTCTATGAAGATCTACAAGACCTTTTAGAACTAACACCCAAAAAAGGTGTCCTTTTCATTATAGGGGACTGGAATGCAAAAGTAGGAAGTCAAGAAACACCTGTAACAGGCAAATTTGGTCTTGGAATATGGAATGAAGCAGGGCAAAGGCTAATAGAGTTTTGCCAAGAGAACACCCTGGTCATAGCAAACACCCACTTCCAACAACACAAGACTCTACACATGGACACCACCACATGGTCAACACCAAAATCCGATTGATTATATTCTTTGCAGCCAAAGATGGAGAAGCTCTATACAGTCAACAAAAACAAGACCAGGAGCTGACTGTGGCTCAGATCATGAACTCCTTATTGCCAAATTCAGACTTAAATTGAAGAAAGTACAGAAAACCACTAGACCATTCAGATATGACCTAAATCAAATCCTTTATGATTATACAGTGGAAGTGAGAAATAGATTTAAGGGCCTAGATCTGATAGACAGACTGCCTGATGAACTATGGAATGAGGTTCATGACATTGTATAGGAGACAGGGATCAATGCAAAAAAGCAAAATGGCTGTCTGGGGAGGCCTTACAAATAGCTGTGAAAAGAAGAGAGGTGAAAAGCAAAGGAGAAAAGGAAAGATATAAGCATCTGAATGCAGAGTTCCAGAGAATAGAAAGAAGAGATAAGAAAGCCTTCCTCAGCGATCAATGCAAAGAAATAGAGGAAAAGAACAGAATGGGAAAGACTAGAGATCTCTTCAAGAAAATTAGAGATACCAAGGGAACACTTCATGCAAAGATGGGCTCGATAAAGGACAGAAGTCGTATGGACCTAACAGAAACAGAAGATATTAAGAAGAGGTGGCAAGAATACACAAAAGAACTGTACAAAAAAGATCTTCATGACCCAGATAATCATGATGGTGTGATCACTCACCTAGAGCCAGACATCCTGGAATGTGAAGTCAAGCGGGCCTTAGAAAACATCACTATGAACAAAGCTAGTGGAGGAATTCCAGTGGAGCTGTTTCAAATTTTGAAAGATGATGCTGTGAAAGTACTGCACTCAATATGCCAGCACATTTGGAAAACTCAGCAGTGGCCACAGGACTGGAAAAAGTCAGTTTTCATTCCAATCCCAATGAAAGGAAATGCCAAAGAATGCTCAAACTACCACACAATTTCACTCATCTCACATGCTAGTAAAGTAATGCTCAAAATTCTCCAAGCCAGGCTTCAGCAATATATGAACTGTGAATCCAGATGTTCAAGCTGATTTTAGAAAAGGCAGAGGAACCAGAGATCAAATTGCCAACATCCGCTGGATCATGGAAAAAGCAAGAGAGTTCCAGAAAAACATCTATTTTCTGCTTTATTGACTATGCCAAAGCCTTTGACTGTGTGGATCACAATAAACTGTGGACAACTCTTCACGAGATGGGACTACCAGACCACCTGACCTGCCTCTTGAGAAACCTATATGCAGGTCAGGAAGCAACAGTTAGAACTGGACATGGGACAACAGACTGGTTCCAGATAGGAAAGGGAGTACGTCAAGGCTGTATATTGTCACCCTGCTTATTTACCTTATATGCAGAGTACATCACGAGAAATGATGGGCTGGAAGAAGCACAAGCTGGAATCAAGATTGCCAGGAGAAATATCAGTAACCTCAGATATGCAGATGACACCACCATTATGACAGGAAGTGAAGAGGAGCTAAAAAGCCTCTTGATGAAAGCGAAAGAGGAGAGTGAAAAAGTTGGCTTAAAGCTCAACATTCAGAAAACTAAGGTCAAGGCATCTGGTCCCATCACTTCATGGGAAATAGATGGGGAAACAGTGGAAACAGTGTCAGACTTTATTTTGGGGGGGCTCCAAAATCACTGCAGATGGTGACTACAGCCATGAAATTAAAAGATGCTTACTCCTTGGAAGGAAAGTTATGACCAACCTAGATAGCATATTCAAAAGCAGAGACATTACTTTGCCAACAAAGGTCTGTCTAGTCAAGACTATGGTTATTCCAGTGGTCATGTATGGATGTGATAGTTGGACTGTGAAGAAAGCTGAGCACTGAAGAATTGATGCTTTTGAACTGTGGTGTTGGAGAAGACTCTTAAGAGTCCCTTGGACTGCAAGGAGATCCAACCAGTCCATTTTAAAGGAGATCAGCCCTGGGTTTTCTTTGGAAGGAATGATGCTAAAGCTGAAACTCCAGTACTTTGGCCACCTCATGTAAAGAGTTGACTCATTGGAAAAGACTCTGATGCTGGGAGGGACTGGGGGCAGGAGAAGAAGGGGACAACAGAGGATGAGTTGGCTTGATGGCATCACCGACTCAATGGATGTGAGTTTGAGTGAACTCCGGGTGTTGGTGATGGACAGGGAGGCCTGGCGTTCTGCGATTCATGGGGTCGCAAAGATTCGGACATGACTGAGTGACTGAACTGAGTGCTTATTATGAACCATTCAGGTCCACTGTATTGGGAGTTAGAAGACCTGAGGCAATGTGGTAAAGGAAGAGAGCATGAACTTTAACACCAAAGCAAATCGCTCTCTAGGTCTTAGTTTCTAAGAGGCCATCTTCAAGGTATTCCAATGCTCTAATCCCATTTTTTCATCCCTAAAGTGGAGACAACAAGAGCATCTATGTAATAGATCAGTGCTCAGCTGCTCAATCATGTCTGACTCTTTGCAGCCCCATGGACTGTAGCCTCCCAGGCTCCTTTGTCCATGGAATTCTCCAGGCAAGAATACTGGAGTGAGTTGCCATTTCCTCCTCCGAGGGTCTTCCTTATCCAGGGATCAAACTGGCATCTCTTGCATCTTCTGCATTGCCAGGCAGGTTCTTTACCACTAGCACCACCTCAGAAACCCATCTGATAAAATTCAGATGAGGTGCTGTAGATGAAAGGATTTTTTAAACATTAAAGTACAAAAAAATTAAACATTTAAACATTAAAGTACAAGCTTTTTGTGTGCACACATTTGTTGCTAACCAGTGGTCAATATGCAGTTCAGTGTAAGCTGTTTCTGAAAACTTGTCTGTCTCACACGTCCTCAGACTACAGAACCAGGTTATAGGGGCTCAGTATAATTCCAGACACACCTGTCTGTAGCTACTTATCGTTGGGATGAATTATCCTTTGTTGACTTTTAACAGAATCAAAAAAACGAATGAGCCAACCGTTCCCCTACTCTTGCTTCCTGTTTCTGGGTCCACTGGAGAAGAGAGGAATGAGTTTTTAGGGAAGCATTAACATAAAGTTTTAGAATTAATTTAGATGAGGTTACATGAAAGGATATTGAATTGATGCCGTAAGTCTAGACACACATTTCTTCCACAGGCATTTATGTTTGCTTGAAGCTTCCCAGGTGGCTCATGGTAAAGAATCCACCTGCCAATGAAAGATGCTGAGGAGACTTGGGTTCAGTCCCTGGGTTGGGAGGATCTCCTAGAGAAGGAAATGGCAACCCACTCCAATATTCTTGCCTGGAAAATTCCATGGATGAAGCAGCCTGGTGGGCTACTGTCCATGGGATCACAAAGAGTTGGACACGACGGAGCGACTTCACTTCACATAATGTACTAACATTATAATATTATATATCCACATATTCTAGAAATTAACTAGTTTTCTCTACTGACTCTTAACAGATAAATATTTGTTTAAAAAAATATATATATATGAACATCTGTTCATAAGACCAATCAGTTCAGTTCAGTCACTCAGTTGCGTCCGACTCTTTGCAACCCCATGAATCGCAGCAGGCCAAGCCTCCCTGCCCATCACCAACTCCAGGAGTTCACTCAGACTCACGTTCATCGAGTCAGTGATGCCATCCAGGCATCTCATCCTCAGTCGTCCCCTTCTTCTCCTGCCCTCAATACCTCCCAACATCAAAGTCTTTTCCAATGAGTCAACTCTTCACATGAGGTGGCCAAAGTACTGGAGTTTCAGCTTTAACATCATTCCTTCCAAAGAAATCCCAGGGTTGATCTCCTTCAGAATGGACTGGTTGGCCAATGGGAGGACTATTATTCTGCCTACCAAACAGTTTTGGTCCGTTGTGTTTTCTGTTTTATTCTTGCCCCAGCCCAGCATGTCACTCAGCTTTGGACTTTGTTCCGTTTGTTTTCTATTTCTTCCGTTCCCATCCCTGCGTTGTTGCTGGACCTCAGAGACATCACACCAGTTTTGAAATAACTATCACCAAGGGGCAGAGTTGCTTACCTAGTGAGGGAAATACTCTAAGGACACGTGAAAGAGGACACTGCTAGCATGGTCTAGGCTTACACTTTTCGGAGGTTTTCCCCTCTTTAGACCCTAGCTGGGTTGCTCTTCATCCTAGCTTTGTTGAGTCAGCCTAAAATCGGGTAAACACATTCTGAATTTCTCCATTTGAGACTGTAACCCCCCTAAAGGACAGGGATAACAGTGACCTTATGTCCTTCCAGAATATCTACCTTGTTTTTAACATGGATTCAGTGCATATGGGTTGCTTAACGAAACAGAATACTTATGGTTCAGTCATGCTTATTCCTATAACCATAGCCAAAGAAAAATGGTGCTGAAGAAAATATTTTTATTATATTTTATTTTACCCTCAAAATCTAATTCAGAGCATGCGAAGAAATGCACTCACAGAGCCAAATTTTATGTTCATTAGCTTAATTGGACATTAGTGCCATAGCCACCTCTTCCCGCTCTACAGCGAGAATGACCCTCTTCCTGTATTATCATCAATAACACACAATGATGGCCTGGCTGGGACTGACCAGACGGTAACTGAGCTCTGGGTCCCTTGGGCAACAGGGTGATTTTTATTTACAGTGACAAGATGATCTTTACACTTGTTTCTCTTTGGACTGTACACACACATAGCTCTATCCATAAGCCAAAACACAGACAGGCCAGCTCTTTCCGCTATGCACTTTACTTAGCTGACTAGGTGTCAGCATTCATTTCTTTACTGTGGGGAAGTTTCATCTCCCTTGCCCTAGGGATGTTTTCTTGACCTCTCCAGTCCTGTGATTGGGAACAGTTTGGTTTTTCCTCATAAGCTCCAAACATTTTCTTTCTTTTCCATTGCAATTATTATCTCCTGTGACATCTACAAGGACCTGCTCTGCTGTAGCTGAAGCTATAAACATGCAGGGAGCCTCGGTAACCCAGAATGCTTTTCTGCTTGAACATGCCAGGTAATAACTACAGGAGCTTTCAGCATGAATTTCTGAATAACTGTCCAGCTTGAAAAGCTGCCTACCTGCAGCACCTTTCTCAGTTGGGCTCCTCAGGAATATGTTTGAAAGAATTATAGTTAAGGATAATTATCTAAATAGAATAGTTAATTGTTCAACTCTACAAAAGCCCTCATTTTTAAAAAATTGTAAGAGAATACAAATCACATCATGGATGGAAAAGTTTGTACTGGAGTTGATTTTAAGACTCAAGGCAGTGGTGAGAATAGTTCCAGGATAAACATGAACAGAACTCAGATCACAAATGAGTTGCAACATCTTTGACAAATCATTCACTTCTTTAAAATTATATTTTCCTAATTTGCAAGAGAGCCTCTTGGACAGTAAGGAGATCCAACCAGTTCATCCTAAAGGAAATTAGTCCTGAATATTCACTGGAAGGACTGATGCTGAACCTGAAACTTCAATACTTTGGTTACCTGATGTGAAGAACTGACTCACTGAAAAAGACATGGATGCTGGAAAAGATTGAAGGCAGGAGGTGAAGGGGGTCACAGGATGAGATGGTTGGATGGCATCACCGACTCGATGGACATGAGTTTGAGTAAACTCCTGGAGTTGGTGATGGACAGGGATGCCTTGGTGTGCTGCAGTCCATGGGGTTGCAAAGAGTCGGATACAATTGAGCAACTGAACTGAACTTGCAACAGAAACTTTTTAGCCTAGCTCATTCCTAAGGTCTCTTTAAGTTCTAATATTCTATAAATAAATGAATAACCACCCAGCACCTTTCAATTTTTATTAATATTTTCTGTGGAAACATTGCCTCTGTGATCCCGCTGACCTCCATGCTCACTTATTTTCCCTACATAACCACAGGCAAGAACATGCTGGAATCAGCAGATATTTGCCCTCATCCATGAGGAGATTCATTCATTCTTGCATTCATTTAGTGGTTATGAAGGGAAGTGAGGAGAAAACCCAGTTGGTCTTCATTTACTAAAGTGCTTCTATAAAGAGTAGCAACTTAGTAGTTAACATGGTCAATATTCTAAAGATATTTTGATTTAAAAGTTTTATCTTTGGGCAGTGGGACTTTGCTTTCAAGAAAGTTAAACACTATTTTCAAGGGACATATAACTATCCATTTTCCAAAAGTTCACTAATTTTCCTTCACTGCATTTGCTCTCCTAGATTCTCCTGAAGTTAAGAAATTTGCCCTTTTTTCCCATAGAGAGTTTGTACATAGAGGGAGTTTGCTGTGTTCCTCGGCCACTGCTTCTGAGTATTAACACTCCTTGTGTCTCCCACTCCTCAGGACACATGTGTTCTGTTCACTGTGCAGGTCTGATGATTCCCTGGCATGTTTACACTCTGATTTATAGCCTTCAAGAACTCCATGCTCTCATTTACAGCAGGAGAACATGTGCCATGTGACTTAATTCCTGATTTTTAAAAAATTTGTCTTTAAAAATATGTTTTCTCAACAAGATAATGTGGCCACTGAAAACTAAATTTGCCATACTACTTCTACTTTGGAAATAGTAAGTGATCAATGAATATCTGGATGGTTCATAACTTCTATCCCTCGGAAGCAATAATCACAGATGAATTTTGGTCCATATTGTTCTGAAAGTGAAGTCCCTGAGCCAGAAATATCAGCATCATCTGGGGTCTCTTGGAAAGCAGAATTCTCAGGGTGCATCCCAGACTTAAGGAAACAGAGATTACAGCCATGTGACCCAGTTCTCTGTGGTTCAAGGATCCTCATCAGTGATTCTTGAAAAAAAAAAAAAACTTTCAGTTTTATATTGGACTATAGCTAATTAACAATGTAGTTATAGTTCCAGGTGGACAGCGAAGGGACTGAGCTGTACATATACATGTATCCATTCTCCCCCAAACTTCCCTCCCATCCAGGCCGCCATATAACATTGACCAGAGTTTCATGTGCTATACAATAGATCCTTGTTGATTATCAGTTTTAAATATAGCAGAGTGTACATGTTGATCCAAAACTCTCTATCTCTTCCCCTCACTTTTTGCCCCCTGGCAAGCATAAGTTATCTCTCTAAGTCTGTGAATCTGTTTACATTTCATAAATAAGTTCATTTGTATAATTTCTTTTTCTATTCTACCTATAAGAGATGTCATATGATACCTCTCCTTCTCTATCTGGCATACTTCACTTAGCATAAAAATCTCTAGGTCCATTAATGTTGCCACAAATGGCATTATTTCATTATTTTTAATTGCTGAATAATATTCTAATATATTCTAACAATATATGTACCACATTTTATTTATGCATTCCTGTTAATGGACATTTAGGTTGCTTCCATATCTTGGCTATTGTAAACAGTGTTGCAATGAAAACTGGGGTGCATATATTCTTTTGGACCATATTTTTCTTTGGTTATATGCCCAGGGGTGAGATTGTAGAGTCATATGGTAGCTCTAATTTTAGTTTTTTTTTAAAGGAGCCACCCACCATACTTGTTCTCCATAGTGATTGTACCAATTTACATTCCCATTAACAGTGTAGAAGGATTCATTTCTCTCCATCCCCTCTCCAGCATTTATTGTTTGTGCATTTTTTATGATAACCACTTTGATTGGCATGAGGTGATATCTCATTGCAGTTTTGATTTGCATTTCTCTAATAATTAGTGATGTTGAGCATCTTTTCATGTGCCTTTTGGCTATCTGTTTGTCTTCTTTAAAGAAATGTCTATTTTGATCTGCCCATTGTTTTGATTAGGTTGCATTTTTTTGATGATGCTAAGCCTCATGAGCTGTTTGTAACTTTTGGACACTACTTATTGGTCACATCATTTACAAATACTTTCTGCCACTCTGAGGGTTGTCTTTTAGTTTTGTTTATCATTTCCTTTGCTGAGAAAAAGCTTTTGAATTTGAATAGGTCCCATTTGTTTATTTATGGTTGCATTTCCATTCGAAGAGATGTATTGAAAAGGATATTGCTCCGATCTATATCAGAGAGTGTTCTATGTTTTCCTCGAGGACTTTTCTAGTGTCCTGTCTCACATTTATGTCTTTAATCCATTTTGGGCTTATTTCTGTGTATGGTGTTAAAAAATGACCTAATTTCATATTTTACATGTAGCTCTCCAATTTTCCCAGCAGCATTTGTTGAAGAGACTCGTTCCAGTTGTGTAGTCTTGCATCCCTTATCATAGATAAATAACTGATTTATTTAGATAAATAATTCATAAAAGATATTCAATTTTTATCTTATATATTTATTTTTCATAAATATATTTATATATATTTTTATCATAGATAAATAATTGGTTTATTTCTGAGCCTTCTATCTTGTTCTATATATCTAATTTGTGCAGTCCCATACTATATTGATGACTATAGCTCTGTAGTATAGAATACCTAGGAATAAACCTAAAGAGACAAAAGACCTGTATTTTGAAAACTATAAGATGCTGATGAAAGAAATTGAAGGCACAGGTGGAAAGATACACCACAATCATGGATTGAAAGAATCAATATTGTCAAAATGACTATATTATCCAAGGCAATCCACAGATTCAATGCAAAACCTAACAAATTACTAATGACATTTTTCACATAACTAGAACAAATTATCTTAAAATGTGTGTGGAGACACAAAAGACGCTGAATATCCAAAGCAATCTTGAGAAAGAAAGAGCTGGAGGAATTAGATTACCTGACTTAAGACTATACTACAAAGCTGCAGTCACAGGTGATTCTGATTTACACTAATATTTGAGTATCACAGTCACAGACTGATTTCTGAGTCTCTAAAGATACAGGTAGTCTCCCAGGACTAAGCCAAACATAGTAAAACTTTGTATTTTTTACTGGAAATATGCAATGAATTAAGCTGTGGTTTCATTTGTTGTATTTCATTTCTGTTTGTTCATGAGGATAAAATGCTTGTCACCTAGGCCCTCACCTGCCAATACAGTGTACTTAGCAGGCATGAGTAGGGGTTTTCCAAAGAAAATATTCATTGACTATTATAAATGAAAACCATTACTAATATTATCATCTTACTGTAAGCTAACTTTTAGTTAACTTAAATATGGTTAAAGCACTGGGATCTGAGGCTATCCTGTCAGTCACTGCATGGACACTGGGGCTGGTTCCACTGCTTTAGCTGAGGTGATAGAAATGCCTTCCTCTTCTTCTACTCCTGGAGATTACTTGAACTGGATATTCTAGAGAGAAGACAGCACATGTTCAGTCACTCAGTTCAGCTCAGTTCAGTCACTCAGTCATGTTCGACTCTTTGCAACTCCATGAATCACAGCACACCAGGCCTCCCTGTCCATCACCAACACCCGGAGTTTACCCAGACTCACGTCCATAGAGTCAGTGATGCCATCCAGCCATCTCATCCTCTGTTGTCCCCTTTTCCACCTGCCCCCAATCCCTTCCAGCATCAGAGTCTTTTCCAATGAGTCAACTCTTCGCATCAGGTGGCCAAAGTTTTGGAGCTTCAGCATCAGCATCAGTCCTTTCAATGAACTCCTAGGACTGATCTCCTTTAGGATGGACTGGTTGGATCTCCTTGCAGCCCAAGGGACTCTCAAGAGTCTTCTCCAAAACCACAGCTCAAAAGCATCAATTCTTCGGCGCTCAGCCTTCTTCACAGTCCAACTCTCACATCCATACATGACTACTGGAAAAACCATAGCCTTGACTAGATGTACCTTTGTTGGCAAAGTAATGTCTCTGCTTTTGAATATGCTATCTAGGTTGGTCATAACTTTCCTTCCAAGGAGTAAGCGTCTTTTAATTTCATGGCTGCAGTCACCATCTGCAGTGATTTTGGAGCCCCAAAAAATAAAATCTGACACTGTTCCACTGTTTCCCCATGTATTTGCTATGAAGTGATGGGACCAGATGCCATGATCTTCGTTTTCTGAATGTTGAGCTTTAAGCCAACTTTTTCACTCTCCTCTTTCACTTTCATCAAGAGGCTTTTAGCTCCTCTTCACTTTCTGCCATAAGGGTGGTGTCATCTGCATGTCTGAGATTATTGATACTTCTCCCAGCAATCTTGATTTCAGCTTGGGCTTCTTCCAGTCCAGCGTTTCTCATGATGTACTCTGCATAGAAGTTAAATAAGTAGGGTGAAAATATTCAGCCATGATGTACTCCTTTTCCTATTTGGAACCAGTCTGTTGTTCTATGTCCAGTTCTAACTGTTGCTTCCTGATCTGCATTTGGTTTCTCTAGAGGCAGGTCAGGTGGTCTGGTATTCCCATCTCTTTCAGAATTTTCCACAGTTTATTGTGATCCACACAGTCAAAGGCTTTGGCATAGTCAATAAAACAGAAATAGATGTCTAATTCATTGTGCCCCCATGGACTGCGGCATATCTGGCTTCACTGTCCTTCACCGTCTCCTGGGATTTCCTCAAACTCATGTCCATTGAGTTGGTGATGCCATCCAACTATCTCATCCTCTGTCGTCCCCTTCTCCTCCTGCCTTCACTCTTTCTCATCATCAGGGTCTTATCCAATGAGTCAGTTCTTCACATCAGCTGGCCAAATTGTTGGAGCTTCAGCTACAGCATCAGTCCTTCCAATGAAAATTCAAGTTTGATTTCCTTTAGGATTGACTGGTTTGATATCCTTGCTGTCCAAAGGACTTTCAAGGGTCTTCTCCAGCACCATAGTTCAAAGGCATCAATTGTTTGGCATTCAGCCTTTTTTATTGTCCAGATCTCACATCCATATATGACTACTAGAAAAACCATAGCTTTTACTATATGGACCTTGGTAAGCAAAATAATGACTGCTTTTCAATACACTCTCTAGGTTTGTCATAGCTTTTCTTCCAAGGAGCAAGTGTCTTTTAATTTCATGGCTGCAGTCACCATCTGCAGTGATTTTGCAGCCCAAGAAAATAAGGTCTGTCACTGTTTCCACTGTTTCCCCATCTATTTGCATGACTTGATAGAATAGATGCCATGATCTTCATTTTTTGAATGTTGCATTTTAAGCAAACTTTTTCAGTGTCCTCTTTCACCTTCATCAAGAGGCTCCTTAATTCCTCTTCATTTTCTGCATATGGATGGTGTCATCTGCATATCTGAGGTTATTGGCATTTCTCCCAGCAATTTTCATTCCAGCTTGTGATTCATCCAGCCCAGCATTTCACATGATGTACTCTACATAGAAGTTAAATAAGTAGAGTGACAATATATAGCATTGATGTACTCCATTCTCAATTTTGAACCAGTTTGTTGTTCCACGTCTAATTACAACTGTTGCTTCTTGACCTGCATATAGGTTTCTCAGGAAGCAGGTAAGGTGAGCTGGTATTCTCATCTCTTGAAGAACTTTCCACACTTTGTTGTGATCCACACAGCCAAAGGGTTTAGCGTAGTTAATAAAGCAAAAGTAGATGTTTCTCAAGAATTCTCTTGTTTTTTCCTATGATCCAACAAATGTTGGCAATTTGATCTCTGTTTCCTCTGCCTTTTCTAAATCCAGCTTGTACATCTAGAAGTTTTCATTTCACATACTATTGAAGCCTATCTTGAAGGATTTTGAGCATTACTTCACTGGCATGTGAAATGAGTGCAATTGTGCAGTAGTTTCAGCATTCTTTGGCACTGCTTTTCTTTAGGATTGGAATGAAAACTGACTTTTTCCATTCCTGTGGCTACTGCTAAACTTTCCAAATTTACTGACATGTTGAGTGCAGTACTTTAACAGCATCATCTTGTAGTATTCTTTCTCTCTGTTTAATCTCTGTTAGCTTGATTAATATGTGTCTCAGTGTGTTTCTCCTTGGGTTTATCCTGCAAGGGACTCTTTTTACTTGTTGGACTAGGTTGACTATTTCCTTTCCCATATAGGGGAAGTTTTCAACTATAATTTCTTCAAAATTTTTCTCAATGACTTTCTTTTTTTCTTCTTCCTCTGAGATCCCTATAACTCGAATGTTGGTATGTTTAATATTGTCCCAAAGGTCTCTGAGGCTATCCTCAATTCTTTTCCCTTTATTCTGCTCCTCAGCAGTTATTTTCATCATTCTATCTTCCAGCTCACTTATCCATTCTTCTGCGTCAGTTATTCTGCTATTGGTTTCTTCTAGAGCATTTTTGGTTTTTGCCCTTGGAGGGAGAGGTTGGTTGAGTGGTTTGTATTGATTCTTATTAGGGTGGCCTTGTATCTGTGTTCTAGAGGAAGGAGATCAAGCAGATAATTACAGAAATAATAGGACACATACACACACTTTCCTGGTGGCCAGTCAGTAAAGACTCCACCTGCAGTGTGGGAGACCTGCATTCAATCCGCTGGAGAAGGGAATGGCTACCTCTCCAGTATTCTTGCCTGGAGAATTCCACAGACAGAGGAGCCTGATAGGCTACAGAGAATGGGATCACAGAGTCGAACACAACTGAGTGACTGACACTTTCACTTCGGAGCATTTTTAATTTCAGTAATTGTGCTACTCATATCTGTTTATTATTTATTTCTTCTATGTTCTTGGTGATTGTATTAACTGTGTTAATTGTTTCTTTTCTGCTGATGGGTGGGGCTGTGTTCCCTCCCTGTAGTTTGGCCTGAGGCCAATCTATGGTAGGGGCGATGGCAGTAATGGCAGCCTCCTTCAACACACTGGGCCTCCCAGGACTGTCATAGTCAGCGCTGCTGACCCCGCAGCAGGCCAATATCGACCCACACCTTCACCAGAGACCCCCAAGCACACGCAGGCAAGTCTGGCTCAGTCTCTTGTGGGGTCCCTGCTCCTTTCTCCTGGATTCTGGTGTACACAAGGTTTTGTTTGTGCCCTCCAAGAGTCTCTGTTTCCTCCATTCTGTGGATGTTCTGCAATCAAATCCTGCTGATCTTCAAAGTCAGATTCCCTGGGGGGGGTGGGGGGGGGGGGCGGGGGGCGGGTCTCAGTCCATTTGCTGTATCCCCAGGTTGTGAAGTCTGTCGTGGGGCCTAGAACTTCCGCAGCAGCATGTGAACTTCTTTGGTATAATTGTTCTCCAGTTTGTGAATCACCCACTGGAGGCTCTACAGTGGAGCTAATGGTGACCTCCTTCAAGAGGACTCGTGCCACACGCTGCACCTCCCAGGTCTGCTGTTGTCAGAGCCTGTCTCCACGCAGCAGGCCATGGCAGACTCTTGCCTCCTCAGGAGACCCTCAGACACTCAAAGGCAGGTCTAACTCAGTCTCTTGTGGAGGTCACTGCTCTTTCCCTCAGTCCTGGTGTCCACATGGTTTTGTTAGTGCCCCCCAAGCACCTCTGGTGGGAATGAGGTTTGATTTTAAATGTAATTGCAGCCCTCCTACTGTCTTGTTGTGGCTTCTATTTTGCCCTTGGTCATGGAGTATCTTTTTGCGGTGGGTTCCAAAATTATCTTGTCAATCATTGCTCAGCAGCTAGTTGCAATTTTGGTGTTCTCAGAGAAGATGAGGGCACGTTCCTCTACTCTGCCATCTTGCACTTCATGTGCTAGCCTATGAAAAATCCTTGTATATGATTAATATCCACAGGATGAAAATATTGGATTCTATATATCCATTCTAAAGGAGGACTGTATGTAACCTTTATTGCTTTATTTTACTTGCTTGTTTTTATTTTTACTGCTTTAAAGTACAGATACTCTGGTTTCTGCTGGTGAATCTTTGTGTTTTTTTTTTGTTTTTTTGTTTTTTTTTGTTTTTTTGTTTTTTTTTAATCACCTTTATTTTTTTTTAATTTTTTATTGTTTTTTATTTTTTAAATTTTAAAATCTTTAATTCTTACAAGCGTTCCCTAACATGAACCCCCCTCCCACCTCCCTCCCCACAACATCTCTCTGGGTCATCCCCATGCACCAGCCCCAAGCAAGCTGCACCCTACGTCAGACATGGGCTGGCGATTCAATTCTTACATGACAGTATACATGTTAGAATTTCCATTCTCCCAAATCATCCCACCCTCTCCCTCTCCCTCTGAGTCCAAAAGTCCATTATACACATCTGTGTCTTTTTTCCTGTCTTGCATACAGGGTCGTCATTGCCATCTTCCTAAATTCCATATATATGTGTTAGTATACTGTATTGGTGTTTTTCTTTCTGGCTTACTTCACTCTGTATAATTGGCTCCAGTTTCATCCATCTCATCAGAACTGATTCAAATGAATTCTTTTTAATGGCTGAGTAATACTCCATTGTGTATATGTACCACAGCTTTCTTATCCATTCATCTGCTGATGGACATCTAGGTGAATCTTTGGATATGTGTTGCTTCAATCAGTAACCCTGAAAAGTGAATATGATTCCACAGAGGCCCTGAAAAGATGTGGGCTTCTGCTAGTGTGTGTGTTTGTGTATGAACAAAGATTATTACAGAAGAGAATGAAGATGAATATTTATTCTTCTAAAATACTTCACCAAGATTCCTGGGAGTTAATTACTTTTTCTAAAAAATTAGCCTTGATCTGTCACTGGTTTACTGACAGGTAATGCTTTCATCTGGTAACCACCTGGAAGCAATAGCCTTCAGCTGCTTACCTGTGAGTCAGGTATTTATTGAGTTGGCCAAAAAGGTTGTCAGTTTATAAATAAAAATAAAAGATATTTTTCATTTTCACCAAGAACTTGACTGAACAATGTATTCACCATTTTGTTCCACAATCTTCTGTCACTTTTTCAGGCAACTTCATAATTCCGCTTTTCCAAAACTTTTCATCCTTTTGAGCAAAGAACTGTTTCTCATGCTTTTTATAGTCTTCCAGGGAATGGAAAACTTTTCCATTAAGAGAATTTTATAAAGACCAAAATAAATGGATATCCAAAGGTGTAGTGTCTGGTGAAAATGGCAGATGATTCAGACTTCCTAGCCAAGGTGTATTAGTTTTTGCCTGTCATCAAAAAAATCTGGTCTCATTATCCTGAAGGAAAATCGTGTGTTTCCTGTTGTGTAATTCCAAATACGTTTTG
Source organism: Capra hircus (assembly GCF_001704415.2). Lineage (NCBI taxonomy): Eukaryota > Metazoa > Chordata > Mammalia > Artiodactyla > Bovidae > Capra > Capra hircus. The sequence goes on along the minus strand of NC_030831.1, from coordinate 14,594,162 downwards.
TCAAGTGCTGCTTTCAGTTCATCTAATTGTGAGTGGTTCAATTCAGTTCATTTGCTCAGTCGTGTCTGACTCTTTGTGACCCCATGAATAGCAGTACACCAGGCCTCCCTGTCCATCACCAACTCCCGGACTTCACCCAAACTCATGTCCATCGAGTCAGTGATGCCATCCAGCCATCTCATCCTCTGTCATCCCCTTCTCCTCCTGACCCCAATCCCTCCAAGCATCAGAGTCTTTTCCAATGAGTCAACTCTTCGCATGAGGTGGCCAAAGTACTGGAGTTTCAGTTTCAGCATCAGTCCCTCCAATGAACATCCAGGACTAATCTCCTTTAGGATGGACTGGTTGGATCTCCTTGCAGTCCAAGGGACTCTCAAGAGTCTTTTCCAACACCACAGTTCAAAAGCATCAATTCTTTGGCACTCAGCTTTCTTCACAGTCCAACTCTCACATTCATACATGACAACTGGAAAAACCATAGCCTTGACTAGATGGACCTTTGTTGGCAAAGTAATGTCTCCACTTTTCAATATGCTGTCTAGGTTGGTCATAACTTTCCTTCCAAGGAGTGAGCATCTTTTAATTTCATGGCTGCAATCACCATCTGCAGTGATTCTGGAGCACAAAAAAATAAAATCTGACACTGTTTCCCCATCTATTTCCCATGAAGTGATGGGACCAGATACCATGATTTTAGTTCTCTGAATGTTGAGCTTTAAGCCAACTTTTTCACTCTCCTCTTTCACTTTCATCAAGTGGCTCTTTAGTTCCTCTTCACTTTCTGCCATAAGGGTGGTGTCATCTGCATATCTGAGGTTATCGATATTTCTCCCAGCAATCTTGATTCCAGCTTGTGCCCAGCTTGATGCCAGCCCAGCGTTTCTCATGATGTACTCTGCATAGAAGTTAAATAAGCAGCGTGACAATATACAGCCTTGATGCACTCCTTTTCCTATTTGGAACCGGTCTGTTGTTCCATGTCCAGTTTTAACTGTTGATTTCTGACCTGCATATAGGTTTCTCAAGAGGCAGGTCAGGTGGTCTGGTATTCCCATCTCTTCCAGAATTTTCCATTTTATTGTGATCCGCACAATCAAAGGCTTTGGCATAGTCAATAAAGCAGAAATAGATGTTTTTCTGGAACTCTCTTACTTTCTCGATGATCCAGGAGATGTGGGCAATTTGATCTCTGGTTCCTCTGCCTTTTCTAAAACCAACTTGAACATCTGGAAGTTCACAGCTTACATATTGCTGAAGCCTGGCTTAAGAATTTTGAGCATTACTTTACTAGCATGTGAGATGAGTACAATTGTGCGGTAGTTTGGGCATTCTTTAATTCAATACAAAATGTTAGTATCTCTTCTCTACTTATACCATGTTAGGCAGACAACAGATGCATGCTTTCCTGCCTCTTTGAGAGCAAACCATTAAACTGGGATTTCAGGCAAAGGAATGAAAGAAAGAAAGGAAGAGAAGGAACAGGGAAGGGAGAGAGGACAGAAGGAGAGAGAGAGAAATGGAAGGAGGGAAGGAGAAAAGGCAAGAGGGAGAATGGGAAGATGAAAAGGAAATTAAAGGTGGCACCTGACTGTATAGAAAGAATCATATGTAATATAGGAATTCAGAGAATAAGAGTTTGTATGAAGTGAATAAACAAAGATCCCTAAAGAAGTGAGACTTGAGTTGCCCTAAAGGAAGAACACAATGTAAAGAAACAAAAGTGTTTCCTGCCAAACAGGGACTTCTCTAGGAGTTCATTCTCTTCTGACTCGGCCAGAAAATGAGAAGAGTAGATGCAGGCCTCTTTTATTTAAAGTATCCTAACTATTTAGCTCCTGTCAGTGAACAGATAAATTATTTTGCCACTTATCCTCAATCTTCCAGTGGCTTTTAATACTGCAGAAAGGACATTTTTACTGCAGGCAAATTAATCTATTCCTTTAAAAAAAATAGATTTCTGTTGATATATTTAAAGTGCCTGTCAATCCCTGTGAAAACTGCCAAATCATGTGTTAAATTTAAAAATAGAGCTGAACACTTAAAACTCATCAGACTGTAATGATTGAGCTCAGACTTGAAAAAGACAGAAATATTAATGGATACAAGGCACAGGGCCTAACTAAGTTAACTAGATCCCTCCAATTTTGTGGAATCAGACTGACTGCAGACACTTTATGGAATTGAAAACATTCATTCATTGATTTCCACTAAGAATACAATAATTGGAACACTATACAGTCAATAAGAAAATTGTATCTTCTCAACAATTCTAAGGTAGAAAGAAATTACAAATAAGAAATTAAGTAAAAATCTTTCCCTTCAATAGTGGTAGGGAACTGGAATATGTATTTTAAAGAGCAGATGTTTTAATATTTTCAAGATCTTTTGAGATAAAATTTAGTAAATTAGACTTCTGAACTATCTACTGTAAAAGTTTACCTTGAAACCCATAAATTGGTCAATATTATAGTTCTTCTCTCTATCCCAATTCATTATAAAGTCACTCTTTCCTCCCTACCTGGTTAATGTTACTAATATCCCTGGGCATAATTATCCATCACATAAACTTACATAGTTATTTAATATTAGATGCATTTTTTTAGTAAATTAGGTTGTCATTAGACATAATATCCATCTGAATGGGATCTAAAACCTAGTAGTGTAAGAAAGGTGAATACCTATGAGACATATTACAAATCAAAATAAGATCCAGTAACCAAATCCTAAAAGATGATGCTGTGAAAATGCTGCACTCAAAATGACAGAAAATTTGGAAAACTCAGCAGTCACCACAGGACTGGAAAAGGTCAGTTTTCATTCCAATCCCAAAGAAAGGCAATGCCAAAAACTGTTCAAACTACCGAACAATTGCACTCATCTCACACACTAGCAAAGTAATGTTCAAAATTCTCCAACCAAGGAGGCTTCAACAGTATGTGAACCCAAAACTTCAGGTGTTCAAGCTGGATTTAGAAGAGGCAGAGAACCAGAGATCAAATTGCCTATATCCATTGGATCATAGAAAAAGCAAGAGAGTTCCAGAAAAACATATACTTACTTCTGCTTTACTGACTATACCAAAGACTTTCACTGTGTACATCACAACAAACTGGAAAATTCTTAAAGAGATGGGCATACCAGACCACCTTTCCAGCTTCCTGAGATATCTGTATGAAGGTCAAGAAGCAACAGTTAAAACTGAATATGGAACAACTAGTTATAAATGGAGAAAGAACTATATCAAGGTTGTGTATTGTCACCCTGCTTATTTAACTTATATGCAGAGTACCTCATGTGAAATCCCAGGCTGGATGAAACACAAGCTGGAATCAAGACTGTCAGGAGAAATATCAACAACCTCAGATATGCAGATGACACCACCCTTATGGCAGAAAGTGAAGAGGAACTAAAAAGCCTCTTGATGAAAGTGAAAGAGGAGAGTGAAAAACCTGGCTTAAATCTCAACATGTGAAAAATTAAGATCATGGTATCCAGTCCCATTACTTCATGGCAAAGAGAAGGGGAAAAAATGGAAATAGTGACAGACTTTATTTTCTTGGGCTCCAAAATCACTGTGGATAGTGACTGCAGCCATGAAATTAAAACATGCTTGCTCCTTGGAAGAAAAGCTATGACAAATCTGGACAGCATATTAAAAAGCAGAGACATTACTTTGCCAACAAAGGTCCATCTAGTCAAAGCCATGTTTTTTCCAGTAGTCATGTATGGATGTGAGAGTTGGACCATAAAGAAAGCTGCACACTGAAGAACTGATGCTTTTAAACTGTGATGTTGGAAAAGAGTTGAGAGTCCCTTGGACTGCAAGGAGATCCAACCAGTCAATCCTAAAGGAAATCAGTCCTGAATATTCTTTGGAAGGATTGATGCTGAAGCTGAAACTCCAATTGGCCACCTGATGCGAAAAACTGACTCATTGAAAAAGACCTGTTGCTGGGAAAGATTGAAAGCAGGAGGAGAAGGGGGATGATAGAGGATGAGATGATTTTATGGTATCACCAACTCAATGGAATGAGTTTGAGCTAGCTTGGAAGTTAGTGATGGACAGGGAAGCCTGGCATGCTGTAGTCCATGGAGTCACAAAGAGTTGGACAGGACTGAATGACTGACTGAACTGAAGTTATATTATAAATTTTTAAAAGTAAGTGACAATACAAGAAGCTTTTTAAAATCACCTTGTGTAAGACTTTGAACACAGTGTGTACTCATTAAACATGTGTTGAATGATAAACTATATCAACAAAGATAATAGTATGTGGTGATTTCATCACTAAGTCATGTCTGACTCTTGTCACCCTGCTAGGCTCCTCTGTCCATGGGATTCTCCAGGCAAGAATACTGGAGTGGGTTGCCATTTCCTTCTCCAGGGGATCTTCCCAACTCAGGAATTGAACCCAGGTCTCCTGCATTACAGGCAGATTCTTTAGCAAGTGACCTATGAGGGAAGTCTGATAGTATAGAGGATATCAATTTATAAGAAAGCTAAAATAGCCAGTGGAGGATTCATTAAGGAAAATTGCTTAGACTTAAGACAAACACCTTTATAATGTGCTGAATTTAGAAAGGCAAAAAGGAATGGAATAAGCATCATAGATGGAAGAAGATAAACAAAATCTTAGACTTGCACTGTTCAGTATCATAGCCACTAGTCACACGTGGCTAATTCACTAGCCACAGTTCAAATGCTCAGTAACCACATGTGGCTAGTGGTGACCATAATGGACTGAGCAGATGTAGAACACATCCATCATCATAGACATCTCCATTGAATAGCACTGTCTTAGACTCTTGGAGAGACATTATGTGCATGCATGTACATGAGTTTTTGTTCATCTTTGTGAGTGTATGTGTATGTTGAGAGGGTGGAAAGTTTGGCCAGTTGACTTTCTATAAATCCATTTTCTTCCCTCTAAAAAGAGGAAGGACACTATATGAACTATATTTCTCCAATTCTAAAATTATGTGTCTACATAGTAAAGTCAGTAATGCAACTGGTTTGTATATAAGAAAGTGAAAGAGAAGTTTTAGAAAGAGATAATAGAGAAGACTTAAAAGAGTTTGTTCCCATTCTCATTCTGTGGGTGATAGTGAGCCACCTCAACAGTTCAGTTCAGCCGCTCAGTCGTGTCTGACTCTTTGACACCCCATGGACTGCAGCACATCAGGCTTCCATGTTCATCACCAACTTCCAGAGTTTACTCAAACTCATGTCTATTGAGTTGGTGATGCCATCCAACTATCTTATCCTCTGTCATCCCCCTCTCCTCCTGCCTGCAATCTTTCCCAGCATCAGGTCTTTTCCAGTGAGTTAGTTCTGCACATCAGGTGGCCAAAGTATTGGAGCTTCAGCTTCAGCATCAGTCCTTCCAATGAATATTCAGGAGTGATTTCCTTTAGGATCGACTGGTTTGGCCTCCTTGCAGTCCAAGGGACTCTCAAGAGTCTTCTCCAACACCACAGTTCAAAAGCGTCGATTCTTCAGTGCTCAGCTTTCTATATAGTCCAATTCTCACATCCACACATGACTACTGGAAAAAAACATGGCTTTGACTAGATGGAGCTTTGTTGGCAAAGTAATGTCCCTGCTTTTTAATATGCTGTCTAGTTTGGCTATAACTTTTCTTCCAAGGAGCAAGCATCTTTTAATTTCATGACTGCAGTCACTATCCACAGTGATTTTGGAGCCCAAGAAAATAAAGTCTGTCACTGTGAGCCACTAGCAGCCTTCGAAGAAGAAACTGTCGTAGTCAATGTTACTGTCATCTGTATTTTGAAATTTCCCTCTCATTTATGTCACACTTTTGTCCCGTTTCTCAGCTATTATAGGTAAATCACATCTCCATCCTTTTTGTAATTTCCATATGTTTCAGTGGAATCTTCTGGGAAACTGATAGGCTTAGGAGTACAAATTATTTTATTATGAAACTAACTCTCTGGAATTTTTTATTTTTTTAAGTGAGGAGAGAAGAAAATTAGGCAGGGGAAGTCTTAGCCTCTGTGGAGAACTGAAACCATTGACAAAAGAAAGTAAAGAAAGTAGGATTGGGCAGGGAGAGACTCAGATGATGACATAGATCTAACAGACCCTCAGCTATACTGATGGGAAGCTCAGAACCAAGATGGCCCATTAGAGGAGTCCTTCACTGGGGAAAAATAGCGAGGCACTAGGATACTTGCTGGAAGCCCCCAGTAGTGGATATAATCAGTTGCAATAGTTGCACTGAGAAAAATAGCTATACGATTTGGGTAGAAATGAAAGAGGTTTCTTTTATACTGTATATTCTTTCATGTATTTTGAATTTCGTATCGTGTACATGTATTAGCCTATGTCAATAACTGCAAGGAATTACTTTCTGATATACCATCATTTATGTAACAAATCCAATATATTGGGCATCAAGTTTTAATATATTGTACTTCAAACAATTTTGCAGAAATATTCTTGCATTTATATCCTTTAGCACAAGTACTGGAATATCTGTGGAATAAACACCAAGAAATTCCATTCTGGCTTAAATGGAATGTGACTTTTTGCTAAATGATATTCCACAAATATCTTCCATAAAGGCCCTATGCCATTCATAATGGAATGAGGGTGCTTTATCTTCATAATAATATTCTGGACTATTTATATTTTTTAGTTTTCTTAATCTATTAGATGGAAAATGGTAAGCATTATAGCTTTATTTTTACTTTCCTTATTTTAACAATGTTGAGCATATTTGTTAAAAAGCTATTTCTTTCTTTGTAAAATATGTATTGGTCTGTTTTCCCATTTTTTTCTATTATATTACTAGCTTTTTTCTTATTAATCTATAGATGCTCTTTATATATTAAGTAATATGCCTTTTCATCTATCATATAAATTTAATTTTCTAATTAGCTTATCTTTTTCCTTCCAAATATCTTATGTTTTTATATAGAATTCCATTTTGTTCTATTATGTTGACTACATAGATATGTTCCTGATAAAACCTTTGGGAGTGATAGATATGCTTATTATCTTGATTATTTATATATGCACATATGTCAACCATATCAAATTATGTACTTTAAATATGTGTTTATTGTATATCATTATAACTCAATAAAATTGTTTTAAAAATTGGTCTTGTACATTTTTTCCTCCACTGTATATTCTAACTTGGTGTTATACGTATTCTTGATCAAACACATAAGAATTGTCAGTTCCTGTATATTATTTGGTATTCAGCCATCTTATTAAGTTCTCTTGCCTGTTAAAAATAAATGTTCAGTTCTTTAGTATTCCAGGTAAAACTTAGCTTTCTGCAATTTTTCTGTTTCCTTCTAATTATTAATATCTCTCTTATCTTCACATTCATAATGTACCAATACTTAACCCTAAGAACTGTATTGAGAAACAGACAAAGGATGGTTGCCCATTCAGGTGTAGAGTGGGTTCGGTTCTCTAGGTGAGGCTGCGACAGTTAACTGAAGACAAGTCTTATTGATTGTGACCTCATGTGAGTTGGGAGCACGTCACTGATCTTGGTCAGGCTCAGAACAAATGTACCCAAAGTAAAAGCAATGAGAAGAGATCAAAAGACACTATGAAAAAAAGGGTGTTAGAATGTTAGTCCAAGGCAGAATGGAAGAATCCCAAACTCTAAGCTCAGTTGAGTCAGCTAGGTAATACTAAATATAGGAAGAAAGCTGTGAAGAATTGAAAAGTGCCACCCAGCTCACAGTTTTAAAGCATTCACCTGTGAAAAGAAGACACCTCTAATAGTTCACAGCTGAGGTCAGAACTGGACATAAATGAGCAATAAATCTGGTCAGAATTTGTTATTATTCACTCATTTGATCAGCAGACATTTATTAAGAAGAAGTATGTCAAGCACTGGTAATATAATGTTAAATAAGACCCAACCCCTAATTAGAACTAGTTTGTAATCTACTTAGAGGACAAAACATCTGTTTGAGAAAGTAAAGTGAGACTCCGAGATGAGATTTTATGTAACAGGGGCGTGGTCAAACAGAGCATAGAATCAAAGAGCAGATGTGAGACCCGCTTCACCAGTGCCGGGCTGTGATTACATGGTCTTGAAACAAAGCATAGGGGTTCCACATACAGCTTGTTTTGCTACAGAAAAATGCTGAGCAATGACCATTTTGATCCAATAAATATCTAAGCCCAACTGGAAATGTAACGGGAATATAAAACCGTCTTTTTCACAGTTTCACTTAAAGCCAGCTCCATGTTCCCTTACAAATGTGAATATCAAGAATGTGAGATATTTTTCTTTTTTGACACTCTACAGAATCCAGGTGTGGCAAGGATTTGTTGGTATGTTATATATTTATATTTCTGAATAAGATGCAGAATCAAAATTCAGCATGGTTTGAGGGCAGTAGGAATAAGTGGGATCTGACTTTCTCTTATTCTTTCCATTTCTCTCTGTCTTGGGTCTCCCATGATATGAGGAATGCTCCTGGAACCATCCCACTGAGAACAGAGACCCAGAAAAACAGTGAGATGTCGCTGCCTTTCTGCTCAGTATCTGGGGTTATGAGAAGGAGTGTGTAAACTCAACATGTTCAAAATAGAGGACCATCTGTTAAGGGCCACTATCAAGTCTTTCAGACACCCAAGAACAGGAAAATTCCTGAAGACTATGAGTCTGTTCTCCAAAAAGTCACATCCTATAGAGAAACAACCAGCCTGGATACTGCTGTGGACCAGATCAGACATGAACCCATCCCTTTCCCCATACCTTACCCTTTGAAATTCAGTAAAAGACTCGAACTCCAACCCTTCAGTGTCGACACCACTCCATGTATCTGGCCTATTTCCTCCCTTGGAAAGTGAATAAAAACTTTCTTTTCTTCTTACTTCTGTGAATACTTTCCCAACCTATGTCACCTCACCTAACAAAGCGAATCTGTCTAGGGACTTACTTTGTCTTTGGAATAGCCCAGTGCACACGCAATCAGTGGTCTCTTCAGTAATCTCAGAAAAAATTGAGAAAATATAACTCTTGTTCCCTCCTCTGTCTCATGTCCTCATGGATTTAGAGCAAACTTTCTACTCTTGCCCTCCACTATGGTAAAGTATCGGCAACTCGTCTGCCCTCTGCCAGCTCTTCACTTTGATTTGGGACGAGGGAGCAGACATTATAAGGACAGGTAAAAACAGAGCATGGCCCATTAGCATTTCCAGTCTACCACATCAGGGATCTCAGCGTTTTCAATATATATTTAAAATAACGGAGGAGACAAGCTGCTGCCTTCCCTCAAAATTGCCAACGTATGCTCCAAGATCTCCTGCATTTTGCATTGTGTCAGTCTGTGTCAGAGGTTTCAGGAAAGGTAATATAGAAGATGAATGAAAGTCTATCATTGCAGTGCCAAGATGAAAAAGTGACAGCTCATAATGAAAAGAAAAATAGTTTCCATTTTGGGCCTCTGTAAGTAAGAAAGTGACAGAGTCTTGGGAACTGTGAGCCTGAAAAATGGTCCTTTTGACAGACATGCCTATAAGTGAGAGGGCCCCGGATATAATACCACCTATAATAGAGGGAATAATGATTATTTTAGGCATTGCATGATTTTGAATAAATCCTTGACTACTCCCCAGAAAATGGAGTTGAAAGGAATCTGGGAAGAGTGGTGGGTTAATTTAAGCAATAAATGACCACATTTTTTCAGTCTTTTAAGTCTTAGTTGGTTAAATTTATTTCTGTCAGAAATAACCAAAAGCCAATGGTATTAATAAAAAGAATTTTGCCTCAGTGATGATAGAAAAAATGTCACTCTAGAATCTTCCCTCAGGATTTTGTTTCCTTGTGATCAAATCTTTTGGAATTAAATTCTAGATTGGCTATAGTAATTCAGTGTTTGTAAACTAATTGAAATCTAAATTCAAGCTGAGACAGCAAAGTAAAATACTGATTTTTAAAAAAATAATAATAAAAATTTCAAGATGCCTGGAATTACCCAACAAGCTACTTTCATTTTTCAATAGCTAGTACTCCTTAGATGCACCCTCATGTGTTAGCCCATTTGTAGTGTTTAAAATCACTTACCCTGTATAATTTCTTCATCCACTTGATACAAACATGACCAGAAACACACTATCAACTCATTTAACAAATGCTAGCTTGGTAGTGTTTTCCTTGTGTATTTGCTCTGCTGAAACACACGTTACTGTATTGATTTTCTTAAACTCAGCTATACAAAATCCATCTAGGAATTGAGGCTCCTAGAGTTTCCACTCTGGGTTTCGACCGTAAGCTAAAAGAAAAAAATTGATGACTAAAAGCAATGATTGCTGCCCATTGAGAGCTGAATTATGGAGCTAAAGAGAGAATATAGAATTACTTATCACAGTCAGAGCTGGAAGGGACATAGAGGTGTGGACTCTGCTCAGCACTTCTAGTGACAGGGATCTGGGTGCTCCCTACATGCCAGTCCCATTTTAAAGCAGATCTAATCATCAAATGAACTTGCTGATTCTTTATCAACATCAGTCTTCCTTTGATAGGCATTCTTTGGTCCTGTCTGGCTTCTGGAAGTGCAAGGAAAGGATCTATACTGCCTTCAAATGATAGCCCAGCATCTGTCTATAACTAGCTACTTGGTTTCCATTGTATGACCCTCTTCCCAATCTTTTCCCCAAAGGAAAAAATCGCCAAGAGCCATGAGGTAACAGGACTCAGGAATGGAATGAGGAGCCCATCTGCCTCCTGGGTGGTCTCCCAATACTCTTTTCCCTGTGGCCCTTATCTTCCTACACGTGCTTATTCTCTTATAGTTTTTATGATCAAGCCAATCATTTTACCTTTTGAGCTTCTGTAGAATGGAAGCAGATAGTTTCTATTTGGCCCAGTTTTTATGAAATGGAGTCAATATGTAAAAAGTTCCTAGAATATAGTAGGTATTCAATAAGAAACAGTCCCTGTTTACCCAAAGCTTAAGGTTGAATTTGTTACTGTTGTTTCTTAGATAAACGTCACATAATAGTTAACTCTGAAAATATGAGAGCCAAGGAAAAACAAGAGTGTACAGGCTGGATTCTTTGCTTTCTTTAATTTTTAAACACATCGTTCCTATATTATAGTAGCTCTGGGTGCTGTAACATAGTGCCTGGGGCAATCACTGCCACCTGCCGTTCCAAAGAATAATCCTGAGCAAAAACCAAAATAGCAAAGATAATAAACAGCACTGGAGAAAGTACATTTTGGTACATTCAGTTTCGGAAAAATAAAGACTAAGATTCTGGGTGAGTACAAAGAAGCTGATCCTGATGCTGAGACTTATTAGTCAGAGACAATCTGTCCAACTAAGTAAAGCAGCTTCTGCTCTCAAAATGAAAACCTGGAATGGACAAAAGCATGGAAAGACTGCATTGTGCTGGGAACAATGCAACTCTGAAAAGATGGTGAAGAGATGCCCTGAGAGATCTTTCATACTCGTCCAGCAAGAACAAACAGTACAAAGAGAACTAGCATTTCGCGGGATGCTGGGAATAAGAATTTCCTGAATGGAGTTTACTGCTAATCAACAGGAGCGCTGTGTGCATTCTTGAGCTCAATATGCAAAGAATTCCAGGACAGAACAGGGGACAAGAATATTTCTCCAGTGTTCCATTTTTACCCCACACTGTCCTGTCTGCTTCCTGTTGGTTTGCTGATCTTCAGTCCTGTAGATTTAGCTCCTATCTTCCCTGTGACCCACTTTGCTCTCATCATTTAGAAATGAGACCCACCTCACCACCATAACCAAACAACACACTCACATACAATTAGTCTTTGTTTGTTTTCCTAAATGAGAGGTATGGGGGGGAAAGAAAAAATAACATAAAAAACAGTTGTGTTAAGGAAAAGATGATGTCAGACTGGGAAGAGGGATGTGACTTCAACTGAAGCTTAAAGTAAGGCTCTGACTTAGATAAGCAAAGAGAAGGAAGCAATTCCTTACATTCCTACTAGAGCAATCTGCCCACGGAAGGAAAGTTTCTTTATTGATTCAGTCAAGATAGTCTCCATATTTAGCAGCCTTTCAGTGTAGTGAATCATATCTGGTGGAGGCTTTCAAGGTTCATATAGAATATCCCAAATCACTCTTGAGGCTGCCATATTTCCAACCTTAATCAAACATATGGATTTGAAAGTGTCCTGAATTTGACTCAGCATATGGGCTTAAATGGCAAAATGGAAAATCATGGACTTCGTCAATGAAAATCTGTATCACCAAGGTATAACAGGTATGCCAATTACTAACTAATTTCGTCTTGACTTCAAGCACATCTTTTTGCTGTATTTTATGATACTGGAAGCCTTTGACTGTGTAGATCACAACAAACAGTGGAAAATTCTTAACAAGGTGGGAATACCAGACCACCGTACCTTCCTTCTGAGAAATCTGTATGCAGGTCAAGACATAGAACAAGGAACTGGTTCCAAATTGGGAAAGGAGTACATCAAGGCTATATGTTGTCACCCTGTTTATTTAACTTACATTCAGAGCACATCACGTGAAATACCAGGCTGGATGAAGCAAAAAATGTAATCAAGATTGCCAGGAGAAATATCAACAACCTCAGACATGCAGATGAAACCATCCTCATGGCAGAAAGTGAAGAGGAACTAAACAGCCTCTTGATGAAAGTAAAAGAGGAGAGTTAAAAAGCTGGCTTAAAACTCAACATTCAAAAATCAAAGATCCTGGCCTCTGGTTCCATCACTCCACGGCAAATAGATGGGGAAACAATGGAAACAGTGAAAGACTTTATTTTCTTGGGCTCCAAAATCAGTGAAGATGGTGACTATAGCCATGAAATTTAAAGACACTTACTCCTTGGAAGAAAAGCTATGACAAACCTAGATAGCATATTAAAAAGCAGAGACATTACTTCACTGACAAGGTCTGTCTAACCAGAGCTATGGTTTTTCCAGTAGTCATTTATGGATGTGAGAGTTGGACCATATAAAAAGCTGAACATGGGAGAATTGATGCTTTTGAACTGTGGTGTTGGAGAAGATCTTGAGAGTTCCTTGGACTACAAGGAGATCAAACCAGCCAATCCTAAAGGAAATCAGTCCTGAATATTCTTTGGAAGGACTGATGCTGTATTTTGGCCACCTGATGCAAAGAACTGACTCATTAGAAAAGATCCTGATGCTGGGAAAGATTGAAGACTGAAGGAAAAGGGGACAACAGAGGATAAGATCGTTGGATGGCAACATCGACTCGATGGATATGAGTTTAAGCAAGCTCTGGGAAATGGTGAAGGATAGGGAAGCCTGGTGTGCTGCAGTCCATGGAGTCACAAAGAGTCAGACATGGCTTAGCGACTTAACTGAACTGAATAATGCTACATGGGCATGACAACCACTCCAGTATCCTTGACTGGGGAATCCCATGGAGACAGAGGAGCCTAGCAGGCTACACTCCATAGGGTCACACAGAGTCAGACATGACTGAAGTGATTTAACACGCATGCACAATGATTCTAGAGCTAGGACATTTGTGCCTTCAGCTGAGCACGAGGGACTGGATCTTAGATTCAAGGGCCCTCCTCTATGCTTCTGAATTCCTTCTTGCTTACTTTTTTTCAATCATTGGCTGTAGCTATTTTCTGTCCTGCTACTTTTGTTACCCCTAAGCTCTTGTTTATCTCTTTTAGTAGTTAACTTAGTATCAACTATTCACATACACCTTAATAATACTGTATTGTGCATTTGAAAGTTGCTGGGAGTAGATCCTAAAAGATCTCATCACAAGGAAAAAACAATTAACTATGTGAGTTGATGGATTTTAACTAAACATACTGAGATACTTGTTTAGCAATATATATGTGCATCACAGCATCATGCTGTACACCTTAAATTTATACGATGTAATATGTCAATTATAGCTCAGTAAAACTGGATAAAAATACCCAGTTCAAAATTGTTGAAATGGTTTCTGTCTCTAAACTGGGCCCCTGAGACTAATAAGCAAGACTTGTTTTTCCCTAGGGGAGAGCAAATTTCCTTTAATCTGCAAGACAGTGATAGACACAGAGGCAGAAGCAGAGATGGAGATGGAGCTTGAGATACCTTTAGTCATTAGTCTAGTCCTCCGAACCCTTTAGGCAACTTTTATCAACTTCCATTATAGATAATGTGTTAATAATTCTTGCTGTGCTATCAACTAACCTGTTTGCTCTCAGATCCATTCCCTGCCCTTACGTTTCTTTGCTTTGTATTATGGAGTTTGATTCACAGTTTTTGCCAAATGGTTTGTGGTTAAGTTCAGCCAGTGGTGGGAAATTGGAGAGCAGGAAATTGGGAGAAACATCCTTTCTCACTTATTATGTCAAGCATCTTGAGCAGTGCTGCCTATTCCTTTATGATTGAATCTCTCAAAGTTTCAATTCTTTCCAGGCAGTTTTGCCCCCCGGACTCTATCAACACATTATTTCCTGTGATCTCTCCAATCCTGGAATAATGGGATCTTCCTACAGTTGCTCATAGGGCTTTCCAGGTGGCGCTTGTTCTTCAGTTGTTCAGTTGAGTCCAACTCTTTGAGACCCCATAGGGTGCAGCACACAAGGCTTCCCTATCTCCTTCACTAGTCCTGGAGTTTGATGTTCCTTCACTATCTCCTTGAGTTTGCTCAAATTCATGTCCATTGAGTCCATGATGCCATCCAACCATCTCGTCTCCTGTTGACCTCTTCTTCTCCTGCCTTCAATCTTTCTCAGCATCAAGGTCTTTTCCAATGAGATGGCTCTTCGCATCAGGTGGCCAAAATATTGGAGCTTCAGCTTTGGTATCGGTCCCTCCAATGAATATTCAGAGCTGATTTTCTTTAGGATTGACTGGTTTGATTTCCTCTCATCCCAAGGGACTCTCAAGAGTCTTCTGCAGCACCACCGTTTAAGAGATTCATTTTTCCAGCACTCAGCCTTCTTTATGGTCCAGCTCTCACATCCGTACATGACTACCGGAAAAACCATAGCTTTGATTAAATGGAACTTGGTCAGCAAAGTGATGTCTCTGCTTTTTAATACACTGTCTAGGTTTGTCATAGCTTTTCTTCCAAGGAACAAGTGTCTTTTAATTTTGTGACTGCAGTCACCATCCACAGTGATTTTGGAGCCCAAGAAAATAAATTCTTTCACTGTTTCCATTGTTTCCCATCTATTTGCCATGAAGTGGTGGAACCAGATGCCATGATCTTAGATTTTTGAGTGTTGAGTTTTAGACCAGCTTATTCACTCTCCTCTTTCACCTTCATGAAAATGCTCTTTAGTTCCTCTTCACTTTCTGCCATAAGGGTGGTGTCATCTGCATATCTGAGGTTGTTGATACTTCTCCTGGCAATCTTGATTCCAGCTTGTGATTCATCCAGCCTGGGATTTCCCATGATGCGCTCTGCATAGAATTACCAAAAAGACAATATACAGCCTTGACTTACTTCTTTCCTAATTTTGAACCAGTTCGTTGTTCCATGTCCGGTTCTAACTGTTGCTTTTTGACCTGCAGATGGCGCTAGTGGTATAGAGCTGCCTGCCAATGCAGGAGACAGAGGGGAGTTGGATCTGGGAGTCAGCAAGATCCCCTGGAGAAGGGAATGGCAACCCACTCCAGTATTCTCGCTTGGAGAATCCCATGGAGAGAGGAGCCTTATGGGACACAGTCCAAAGGGTCACAAAGAGTCGGACATGACTGAAGCGACTTAGCACAGCTGCTAATACCTGGCTTTGGAGTTTTTTCAAGATCTTTTTAACTAGCTGCTCAAAATAATTTTCTACAATTGAACAACCTTGTGGTAGCTGTTTTACTGATTAGATTCAGATATACCTAAAATGTACCTCTCTCAAGTGTGTGCATGTGTGCTAAGTCAGTTGTGTCCAACTCTGTGTGGCCCCATGGGCTGTGGCCAGCCAGGCTCCTCTGTCCACGGTATTCTCCAGACAAGATTACTGGACTGGGCCACCATGCCCTCCTCCAGGGATCTTCCAGACCCAAGGATCAAAACTACACCTATTCTGTTACCTGTATTAGCAGGCAGGTTGTTTACCACTAGCACTACCTGGGAAGTCCTCCTCTCACATAACCTTCCTTAATTCATATAGCTGAATGCTCTCTAATATCATCAAATACATTCTATTTCCTCCTTAATTTTGCTTGACAGTATCATGACTGCTTCAGAAGGAATGTCACTTAATTCCTCATTGAGTACATGCATCCTGTGGGTTTTTTTTGTCACCTTCTTCCTAATTATTTTTAAAACATCATGAAAATGAGGACGTAATAAGTCCAATCAGCCTTTCTTCCCCATTTGACATAAAAATAAGTAAGAAGAACCTGAAAAAGAAAGAGGATAACAGAAGAGAGAGGACAATAACAACAGTTTCTGTTAATTGAATATTGTTAACATATTGCTGTTTAGCCGTTAAGTCATGTCCAATCCTTTTATGACCTCATGAACTATAGTCCACCAGGCTCTTCTTTTCATGGGATTACCCAGGCAAGAATATGGAGTGGGTTGCTATTTCCTCCTCCAGGGGATCTTCACAACCCAGTGATTGAACCTTCATCTCCTATATTTGCAAGTGAATTCTTTACCATTGAGACACCTGGGAAGCCCATTATTAACATGTTTTTTCTTTAATTCTCAAAATAGTCCATGAGTTGCATATAATATGTATCCCTATTTAGCTGCTGCTGCTCAGTCGCTGCAGTCGTGTCCAACTCTGTGCGACCCCAGAGACGGCAGCCCACCGGGCTCCCCCGTCCCTGGGATTCTCCAGGCAAGAATACTGGAGTGGGGTGCCATTTCCTTCTCCAATGCGTGAAAGTGAAGTCGCTCAGTCGTGTCCGACTCTTAGCGACCCAATGGACTGAAGCTCACCAGCCTCCTCCGTCCATTGGATTTTCCAGGCAAGAGTACTGGAGTGGGGTGCCATTGTAATAACAGATAAAACAGCTAAGGGTCAGAGAAGTTAAACAACTTGTTCAAAGTCACCTACCAAGCCACTGTGATAGGCCTGGGATTTAAATGCATGTCTGTACAAACTGGAAAGATATGCCCATCTGAATGCAGAGTTTCAAAGAATAGCAAGGAGAGATAAGAAAGCCTTCTTAAGTGAACAGCACAAAGAAATAGAGGAAAACAAAGGAATGGGAAAGACTAGAGATCAATTCAAGAAAATTAGAGATACCAGAGAAACAGTTCATGAATGGTGGTTACAATAAAGGACAGAAATGGTAAAGAACTAACAGAAGCAAAAGATATTAAGAGGAGGTGGCAAGAATACACAGAAGAACTATACAAAAAACAGCTTTATGACACAGATAAGCATGATGATGTGATCACTCACCTAGAGCCAGACATCCTGGAATGCAAAGTCAAGTGCACCTTAGGAAGCATCACTACAAACAAAGTTAGTGGAGGTGATGGAATTCCAGCTGAGCTATTTCAAATCCTAAAAGATGATGCTGTTAAAATGCTGCACTCAATATGCACTCAGCAGTGGCCACAGGATGGGAGACAATTTTCATTCCAATCCCAAAGAAAAGCAGTGCCAACGAATGTTCAAACTACTGCACAATTGCACTCATTTCACATACTAGCAAAATAATACTCAAAATCTCTAAGCTAGGTTTCAGCAGTATGTGAACTGGGAACTCCCAAATGTTCAAACTAGAGTTAGAAAAGGCAGAGGACACAGAGATCATATTGTGAACATCCATTGGATCATAGAAATAGCAAGAGAATTCCAGAAAAACATTCACTTCTGCTTCATTGACTATGCTAAAATCTTGGATTGTGTGGATCACAACAAACTGTGGAAAATTCTTAAAGAGATGGGAATACACAACAACTCTACCTAACTCCCAAGAAACGTGTGCAGATCAAGGAGCAACAGTTAGAACTGTACAGGGAACAACGGACTGGTTCCAAATTGAGAAAGGAGTACATCAAGGCTGTATAATGCCATCCTGCTTATTTAACTTATATACAGATTGAAAGTGAAAGTGAAAGTCACTCAGTTGTGTCTGACTCTTTGTGACCCCATGGACTATACAGTCCATGAAATTCTCTAGGCCAGAATACTGCGGTGGACAGCCATTCTCTTCTCCAGGGGATCTTCCCGACCTAGGGATTGAACTCATGTCTCCCACACTGCAGGAAAATTCTTTACTAGCTAACCCACCAGCAAAGCCCCATATGCAGAGTACATAATGTGAAATGCTGGCTGAATGAAGCACATGCTGGAATCGAGATTGCTGGGAGAAATATCAATAACCTCAGATATGCAGATGACACCACCCTTATGGCAGAAAGTGAAGAGGAATTATGGAGCCTCTTGATGAAGGTGAAAGAGGAGAGTGAAAAAAGTTGTCTTAAAACTCAACATTCAAAAAACTCATGGCATCCATTCAAAAAACATTCATGGCATCTGGTCTCATCACTTTCTGACAAATAGATATTGAAACAGTGAAAGACTTTATTCCTTTGGGCTCCAAATCCCTGCAGATGATGACTGCAGCCATGAAATTAAAAGATGCTTTCTCCTTAAAAACAGAGACACTACTTTGCTGACAGAGTTCCAAATAGTCAAAGCTATGTTTTTTCCGGTGGTCGTGTATGGATGTGAGAGTTGGACCATAAAGAAGGCTGAGCATGAAGAATTGATACTTTTGAACTATGATGTTGGAGAAGACTCTTGAGAGTCCCTTGGACTGCACAGAGATCAAACCACTAAATCCTAAAGGAAATCAGTCCTGGAAGGACACCTTCCAATATTCACTGGAAGGACACCTTCCAATATTCACTGGAAGGACTGATGCTAAACTGAAGCTCCAGTACTTTGGCCACCTGATGTGAAGAACTGACTGATTAGAAAAGACCCTGATGCTGGGAAAAATTGAGGGCAGGGAGAGAAGGGGATGACAGAGGGCAAGATAGTTGGATGGTATCACCAACTCAATGGCTATGAGTCTGAGCAAACTCTGAGAGATAGTGAAGGACAGAGAAGCCTGGCATGCAGTTTACAAAGAATCAGGGACTACTGAGCAACTGAACAACAATAAGCCCAGTTGATATATTTTGAGAGGGGGGCAGGAGAAGGGAAGCCTGAGGTTGAGCTAGAACACCATAATGAGGACCTTAGGGATCATTATGAAAGCCAAAAAAAAAAAAAAAATGCAAAAATAAGATTTGGAAAGTAGAGTCTGAAGCAGAGTAGCAAAAGCTGAAAGCAAAGCCTACCTAAGCTGGATCATCCAGACAGAAGTTTGGGAGAGGGGCACACAGGCAGCAATTGCACAGAAAACTGTGTGAAGGGGAGACGTGGCCACACATGAGAAATGAGCTTAACTCCACAATTCCATCCACAAGGCCAAGGTGTCATTTTAGAATATGCCATCCCTCTAATAGGCAGGCAACTGTTTTGGTACCCTGGTGGAGAGGAGCCTTCAGTTTGGGGTATCTTATTAAGATGTCAACAGACCTTGGAGAGTTCATAGAGGAGCAGGGAGATGATTACAGGGGCTGGAGGGGTTGATTTATGAGCAAGATGGAAAGACTAGTGCTGTTACTGCTTGGATAAATGATAGCTAAGGGAGGCATAATGATCTCTATAAATATTTGTAGGCGGAAGCAGTAAGAAGAGAAGGGACTCTTATGCTACCAATAGAATACAGTGCCCTTCGCTTCCCTTTGCTGAATTGCCAGGAAATTTTTTCTGATAGCAACGCCATCAGAACTGCAGAAAGATCAGCCACAGGAGAAGGATGCAAGTGACAGCCCAAGATCACTTAAGTCTGAGCTTCAGGAAAAGCCACCAAGTGTGTTGTAGGGCACCCTCTGCCCAACTCAGGAATGAATTGGAGAGGCCCTGGTAGAAACTGTGGGCTCTGGGGCATCCTGGGCTCATCTCTCACTAGACCCCTCTGCACTATTCAGTTTGATTCGCTGAGTCTGTGTTTATACTTTCCTCCTACATTGGAAGACAATCCGCAGCCCCAATTGGTGTCTCCCCGTTCTACGTCCACAGTTAATGAAGTGAGTGCCTCCTGTAGCCCAGGCACTGAGCTGGCTCAGGGTGAGGATACAAAGGCAAGGAGACAGTCATTGTCTTCAGGCTGATGGTTAACTGGAAGGTCAGTCAAGCAAACACGTAAGAAAGTATGAAATGATGAGTGAGATAATAAATAGTGATCCAGTGTCCTCAAGCAATAGAGGAAGTTCCTGATTCAGATTAGGAGTCTGGGGGAGACAGTTCCTGAAATGTCACCATTTGTCATGAAAACAGCAATGTTCAAGAACCCCCTTCCTCCTCCACCCCACTTTTCTGTGTTCTGGGAAGTGGCTTACCACGGAGAAGCAGGCTCTCCTGGCTTAGATACCATGGGTCAGTTTACCCTTTATCACAACTCCCCGTAAGACCTGCATGTGAGTCACTTCTGTACCTATGACAACGTCAGTCTCAAATCTTGCCTCTTTTACCTGAACTTGCTGAAAAGGACTTTCCAACTCCCCATCTTTTGTTCATGAATAGTAGCTGAAATTAGAAATTATCCTCCCAAAATTAGTTAGATACATTTCCTGGTTCAGTTGACTTGAACTTCTGATTTCAAAAACAATCCCAACTGTAGAATCATCCCATCTGGAATTGTCCACCCTTTCTTTTCTTAAAGTCTAAGACAAAGCCTCTGCTGAGATGCCTCCATCTTCAAGCCTGACGTGTTCTCCCTATTACAATAGCCTGAATGAAATAAGTTGCCTTAAATTTGGTATTTTATCTTAAAGAATGAATCAGAGTTAAGGAAAAGGGAAGAGGGAGAGTATGCCGAAAGGACTTCTGTGGAAAGAAAATGCATTGTACTCAGGCCTGAAGCAAAAAGACAGAAAAATATATAGAACTGCCATAGCTGAGGGGCCATGTCTGGGAGTAGGGTGAGAAATTCAATGAGAAAAGCATAATTTATTAAAAGACATTCCCCTAGCCAAGTGTCTGTTCTGAGTCAGATTCCTTGCTGTAAAAATGGAGGAAAAGATAATAACTATCTCATGAAGGAGGTCACATCAGCAAGCTCCTGGCACCTGGAAGATGCTTAGTAACTAAGCAGTATCCTTAGGACAGACTTTTGCATGTGGTGGATAGACAAGAAATATTTCTTAAATGGTTGGTAGAC
Source organism: Capra hircus (assembly GCF_001704415.2). NCBI lineage: Eukaryota > Metazoa > Chordata > Mammalia > Artiodactyla > Bovidae > Capra > Capra hircus. The sequence goes on along the minus strand of NC_030831.1, from coordinate 14,572,986 downwards.
AAAGATTCCCATATCCACCAGCTACACTCAAGTGAATTAGCTCAGCCAGCTTGGCTGCATGTGGATTATAAACCAGCACAAACTAACCTTGAAGCCCTACAGTCTGCTGTGAGAGTCCCAGCCTGGCTTAGGACACGCCACTGTAGTTCAAGATTCTCAGAATGTAAATAGAAGCTGAACATATTTCCCCCAGAGCATAAATTCACCTATGTTCTCAGAGCAGTTGGCCATACTCTGTACCCTAAAACTGGTGGGGTCAGTCCAGTGGAGAGTCGCAGGGCTCACTGTGGAGCTCTGTGGAGTCGCAGGACACTGCATGTGTGGTCGACTTGGCCGTGCCTCAGAGACAGCCCCAGCCCCAGCCCCGGCACAGCCACTTGTGGCAGCAGCAGTTAGTATGGACGATTGGTTAGGAGGGATAAAAACAGATTTCCCAAACCAACTGTATTCAATGCAACATATTTTTCATATGTTTAATGGAACAGAAATTTTTATTTTAACCGACATTTATGGGCATTACTAGTGTTCTGCAAGGGAAGCAGAAACCTGGTGGAGAGAGATAGCAGGTAGAGGAATCATATTATTTTTATCATAAGATTAGGGCCCTCTGTGTGTTCCTCCCCCAAGGCTGCTTCCTCTCCCTCCCAGCCTAGAGAAACAAGAGATTATATATGGATGCTCCTGCGGTACAAAGCCCTGGCTCAGTTAACCCTTCCTCCATGGCAATCCGGGCATCAGAGATCCCATTATTTAAGGCTAATGTATTGTTTTTCTACTGCCTGGCTCTGGGAGATCCAGATTCTTGGCGTCACAGACTCAAGCATCAGCCAAAGCAATAAAGAGGAGACAATTCTTCATTATCATCCCTGGAAGCTACTCAGTGACAATGAGGGAACTGTGATTGGGACTGTTTGTGTTTCTGTATATATTTACAACATGTGTCCTGAAGTTGTGGTTTTAGGGACAATTAGCTTTATCTCCTTTAACTATCTTACTCCTCTACTTTGCTTTAAAACTTGGCACTTCCAAGAGTTAAACAAAGATGACTAACTTGAGAAGGAAAGTCTTTGAGACAAATATGTCCTCTCCCTCCCTTCCCTCTTCCTCTTTAATTCCTGCCACATCCCTGGTAACTTTCTATTCCTTGTCTCCTCTCACCCTCCATCTCTGTTGCAGCTGTCGTTTTTCTCCAGATATAAAGGAAACCCTGTTTACACATCAGGGTTCTAATCCTCATGGTAGTCTTACCAAGCTGTATAAGCATGACTAAGTAAATTAAGCAAGGCTGCTTTTGGCCCCCTGTGAAAGTGCCCCTGAGCCCCTCTATGCAGTGTGAAGCTAAAATTCCATATGCTTTCTGTGTGCCCTCTATCTCCATAGTTTTAGAAGCAATTAGGGCACTGAGTAGGTGTCAGAGGATATTCATCTTTAAGGGATCCAATATGTTGTTTTCTTACTTTGTGTGCCATTTCTCAAGGACTCTGTTCCTTATCAGTTCCTAGAAAATGGGAACGAGCAGAGCTGCTTGCAGCTCTCAGGACTGAGATCATTGGAAAGAGCATCTACTTGGATTCCCTTCAGTGATTCCCTTCAGTGACCTTTTAGGACTATCCATTTTGTTGAAACTGGTGGAATGAATTTCATTCTTTTTAATGGCTGAGTAATCATTTTATTGAAGATATATAAGCATGCATTTTTGCAAATAAAGTACCCTGGTTTCACTCGAGACTTAGGTCCCCTGCATCCTTCTTCTCGCCAATTCCAATCCCCAGGTCCCGGTCTATGAAGACCGTGACAAGTAGGAACATTTATTTCATTAGTTTAGCCCTGATAAAAAAAATGTAAAATAACATCCATGTTTCTGGTGGTAGAATCACCTTTGTAAACTGATAATCTGAGGTGGACCTCAACATTAAATTTCTAAATAGTGTTTAGTATTTGCACAGCATTATTTGCTAAGCTTCTCTGCAGCTGGCCAAACACACTTAGCTGACTGCTCTCCTGGACTTGTGAGTAAATGAATACTGTGGATCAAAGGAAATATGAACCAGTACCAGAAAACCCAAGGGCAATCCCACAAGAGTAGTCTCATGCTTGAAGCAAAATCCAGATAAACTTGCCCTGTGGCAAGGTGGAGAGGAAGCATGCAGGATTAGGCTAGCATAGAAAATGAAGTCCCGTGAGCACTCCATTCTCCAATCTCTCCTCCCCATCATGGTTTGCTATTTGTATGTAAGCTTCAATCAGAGTTTAGAGTCATGAAATATATTTTCCTTTCTCAGAAACTGCAGTAAAGTAGCTTCAGTTCTTTTCAGGCTGGGTCTGATGCTGAAAACCTCTTGGAACTTATGAACATATCACAGATGCTGAGCAGGTGAGCTTTAAAAAAATGGGGTTCCATCTCAATAATCTGTCAGGCTATAGGCGACAAAAAGCTATTTCTGACTCCAGCAGGAATGAGTGATTACTTTGATAACAAACTAAAATAAGCTTGGAAATTGGAAATTACCAGAATTAAGCTATCTCCAGTGAATGACTGAGCTCCCCTCTTCAGTACATTTTCTTCTATATTAACCATAAACATGAGCTCTTCATTAATAGAAATTGGTTCATTGCTACTGGCCACAAGGGGAATCTATTGGATGTGTGGCACTAACTTCCAACCTGATCAAGAAGACAACTTGTTCTTAATGTGAGTGCTTTCTTGGGAACTTAAAAATTCTTTATATCCCCTTTGGCTTCTTGCATATGAAGCCAATTGTAATGTTCAAATTTTAAATGTTCGAATATTTTCTCTATATGAGATGTTTATGGTACCAAATAATTTCTAGATGATTACTGTTTTTAATAACTATCTAATTACCATATTAATCAGAAATATCCTTTTGGCTTGTAGAAAGTATCAAGGGACAGAGGTAAGAAACAAAGATATTCCCATTACAAACCACTTGCATGAAACTTCCAAGCTTCCTGTTCACAAAATATGGAAGTGTTGCTGAATGGAAGGCTTTTCACCCTCAGTGAGTAGAGATAGTCCAGTCTCCTCACTAACCAACTGCTCAGAATTTAAAATGAAATGAGTATCCTGTGACTGCCCCAAATCATCAGTATCAGGACACATAAATAAACAACCTTTTTGTCCTTTAACTTCATATGAAGGAAAAGGTTGCTACGTTGTGATAACTATATTAAAACATCTTTTCTAATTGCTTTGTCTGTTGATCCCTGACCTATATGCGATGATGTTATACAATGACAAAACAGAGAAGTTAGGTGGTCCAATGGTTAGGATTTGGCTTTTGCTGCCATTGGCCATGTTCAATCCTTGTTTGGGGAACTATTAATAAGATACCACAAGCTGTGAACCATAGCCAAAACAAAAACAGGGAGGTTAATATTCCAAAGAGGCTGTTTAGCCTTGCTAACATTTCATCAAGTGACCCTTGCCATCTATTTAGCTATCAATTGTCTAAATCACAAAGGCATGTTCCCTGATGCCATTCCCTATCTTCCTGTGATGGTTTCTGTGCATAGGTGAGTGAGTGAGTGAAGTCACTCAGTCGTGTCCGACTCTTTGTGACCCCATGGATGGTAGCCTATCAGGCTCCTCTGTCCATAGGATTTTCCAGGCAAGAGTACTGGAGTAGGTTGCCATTTCCTTCTCCAGGAGATCTTCCCAACCCAGGGATCGAACCCAGGTCCCCCACATTGCAGGCAGACACTTTACCATCTGAGCCACCAGGGAAGATAAGATACATAAATGATCTGTTCTAGCACACTCTCACTCATTCTTGTGGCAAGAATGTATGGGGTGTGCGTGTGTGTGTGTGAACAAAGGAAAAAATAGTGGGAATTTCCCAAAGTATTGAACGTTTCATTAATGGAAATGTACCACTATATTTTCTGTGGTTTATGTGATGGTAATTTTCCTGTTTCTCTTTCATACTGAGCTTGATGGACAGGCCCTTCTTTAATGTACAAATAATCTTTATGACCCTTGTAAGCAGGTCTGATGATACTCAGCTGAGTAATGTACCAGAACTGAAATTTCCATCTACTTGATGTTTTGCACAGGGGTTTTGATGAAGTCACTGTCACCTGCTATTAACTTAATATCAAGTCTTAATAGGGTCCCTTTCTCACCATCTCCACGCTGTTGGGGTCCAAATTAATTACTAAGTAAAAACTCTGCCACATAAATCCTCACTTACCAGGGAGGGAAAAAAATGAAACTTCATTTGTGAGCTTAGAGAGGAGCCTATGGAAAAAGATCCACTTGCAAGGCACAACAAAGAAGTCTGTGTTATCAGTGAAGAAATCAGAGTTCCTACAAAGTTGGGGTTCACTTCCTCATGCTCAGCCCTGTACCCTCTTTATCAGCATCCTCACATTTATTCTCAAAATTCAGTAGAATCTTCACTTAGCGCTCTTAAGTACAAAGTTATGGGGCAGCAAAAAAAAAACTCCCTAAACATAAACTATTAGAGGATCAGATGCATAAAATAAATCAAGGGGGGTGTAGGGTGAGATATGCTAAATCTCCTCCAATCCTGATATTCTGTAAAAAGTCACGATCTAATAATGACATAAGAATTTTGAAAATCTACTTGCCTTTTGATATTACCTAAAATTTCACCATCAGAAATAAATTTACTATTAAATGGTAATATCATCAGAGGGGCAGGGAAAGGGAGGAGGGTAGGAGAGGATAGAAAGAGCTTAATCTCTGTTAGGTACATACAACTTAATGATTAGAATCTCACAAATTGAGAAGATAGCGTGTTCAAGAGAACTTGGGCTAGTGGGGCATTCCATGATAGTTGAGTGTTGGTGAAGGGTCTTTCCAAAGGTTAGGTAAAGCAATGAAGATAGCTTTGCCTAAGTCACAGTTTTGTTTTGTTTTGTTTTGTTTGGGGGGTGACTGTGTATTTTATTATTTTTTATTGAGATATAATTGGCACATAACATTGTTTAGGGTGTACAGTGTATTGATTTGATACATTTATTTATCACAAGAAGCTTACTACCATAGTCCTATAGCTAACACCTCTATCACATCACATAATTATCATTTCTTTTTGTGTGTGATGAGATCATTTAAAATCTTAAGCTCTTGGCAGCTTTGATGTATACAGCACAGTACTGTCACCTGTAATCGCCATGCTGTCTGCAGAGCTCCAGAAGATACTCATCTTCTAATTGCAAGTCTGTATCCTTTCTCCAGCATCTCCCCAGTTCCATTTCTTCATCACAGATATCCAAGGACAAGAGAAGAAAACATGGGTTGGGAGTAATATTAGAATCTACAAAAAGAAAAAAAAAGTTGCAAAGAAAGATAATAATTAAAAGCTCAGAGATACTTTAAAACCCATTAACATGTAAAGCCCTTAACTTTAATTGCTTATAGGATGCTAACGAAACAAACAGATTTCTCATTTCACCCTTTCTCCTAAAATTGAAATCTACCCTTGGAAAGCTTCCCTTAAGTCCTATTGGAAGTCTTTTGCTGATTCTAGATTCCCCTCTTTTTTATTTTTGGTTCTGATTGCCCAAATCTGTAGCTCTTCTCCAGCCAGATTTCTACCCTTGGCTCCTGGAGCAGATTACCAGCCTCGGTAAGCATAGGAAGTACCTGGAAGTTGCTGTTCCCAGGCTCTTAGTCAACAACTGACATCTGGTGCTACTGGAGTATGAAAGCCTCCTACCCTCAGGTGGAATGAACCCTGAGGCATGACTTACACTGCAGAACTTCCTTGGGTTGGGCTGAGGTTGCCCTTCACACGTCCCTGCCTCTAATCTCAGCCGTGAATGGCTTTTTCCCTTTTCCTGGATTGTTTCCTCCACTTCCTTACTGGGCTTCCCCTGTGGCTCAGCAGTAAAGAATCCACCTGCAATGCAGGAGATTCCAGTTCAATCCTTAGATCAGGAAGATTCCCTGGAGGAGGGCATGGCAACCCACTCCAGTATTCTTGCCTGGAGAATCCCATGAACAGAGAAGCCTGGTGGGCTATGATCCATGTGGTTGCAAAAAGTCAGACACAACTGAAGCAACTGAGCATGCACACACTTCTTTATTAGATTCTTCCTTATAAATCACTTGCATTGAATTCATAATCTTAGGACATTCTTTTAGGGAATTCAACTAAGCTAGATTGTTGCTGGATGTATCTACCTGGATGAAAACTGCACTTTATCATAGGCAAAGCCAAGGTATCATCATGCCTCACTTGTCTCTTTCTCCTGTTGTTTCTGTTAGAGATGCAACATTCTCATAGTTACCCAGGCACACAGCTTTTTAAAGCCATTTCTATTGTTTCTTTTTAGTTAATGAATTGACATTTACATTTCATTTTATAGTTTGTAAAACATTCTCATGTATTTAATAGCATTTTATTTTCAAAATAAAATAGGTCAGATTTGATCATATTCAGTCTTAGAATGAGGCAACAAAGGATACAGGAAATTAAATAGGTAGTAAATTGAGTAACTGGAATGAGAACATGTGCCTTTGACTTTGATTGACTACTTTTCTACAAAGCCAGATGTTCTTCCTTCAGGACATCTCTCAGATGCTTCCTTTTTTATTTTTTCTATTTCTTCCATACAACCTTGGTTTAGAGCCTTGCTATTCTTTCTCAGGTGATAGCAGTCATCTCCTAAAGGGGAGTACTCTGCCTCTGTTCCTTCTTATATCATGCCCTCATGCCCCTCTCAGATTAAGATCCTACATAACATCTATTGTCACTTATCTATGATCTAGATCCTACAGACATTTCTGGTTTTAACTTTTGCTCTTCCTCGCTTTCTAATTCTGGATTTTATTTGTTACTACATCATAGTTTAGCTATATTTAATAGTATAGAAAAGGGTTCATTGAAGATGAGTATGGGTACTGCTGTAACAAACACCTAAATGCCATTGATATAGCAACCAAGTAATAAAAAGAGATAGAAGTGAAATAAGAGGCTGGAAGATGGCTATGCCTGATATGCAATGGAAAACAGAACTGTCATCTGTTATATAACTTGGAAGGCAGATCACATACCTAATGAACTTACTGCCCTGGAGAAAGAGGTTGGTAAACTTAAAGTTAGTAGTATGTGCTGAAAAGGTGATTAGTTTCTAGTTGATAAGGTGTCAGTAGAAGTGATAAAGCCACCTCTAGGTCTGTTCCTAAAATCCATCCTGTGCAATCCTTTAGCTTTCTTTCCCTCCACATGGACTTTAGAAGCCTTATTTTAAAAGATGGCGAAACCTTGAGATGGAAAGATCCTAGACCCCAAAAAGTGCTGGAGAATTATCTCCAAGGAAAATTGCCAAGCCATGCATTGGGCTCTAAAATGAAAGGAAAACAACATGTTACTCTGTTTAACCCTGAGATATTGCTGTTTGTTTTGGTACCAAGGTGTATTCTAGACCATCCTGTTTGAAACCCTGCAATGCCAGCATCTTTTATTCCAGCATCTAGTAGCATGCTATGATAAAGCTAAATGTTCAGTGCTTATTAAATTAAATAGAAACAAAAACTCATATCATGAACTGATTTCAATGAATAAAAAGTAGACAGCCATTATGGATAATAGTGCACAATAACAACATAAATAATGTAAGAAATAAACAGCAAGGAAGAAAATGATAATTATGTTTAATATCTCAAAATAATTATTCTTAACAGCTATGAATTGAATTATTCAATTATAACAAAGTGAATAGAAAACAATAATGAGTTAAGACATTTTCTGAAAATATTCTTTACAATTCTCCCAAATTGTTTTTATGTAAATCATTAAATAAATGGATGAAATGTATATAAGCTACATTCTTTATAACAAATTTATTGCTTTTTTAGTTAATGCAATAAAGATATCCTGGCAGTTATTTATTAAGGGGGTAAAAATATTAATTAGTAAACAATGTTAGCAAACAACTCAGAGCAAGAGAAGTCAGGCTTGCTGGGGTTTGTGACATCCACAGCATCCGAGACTGGATTCATTAAACTGTTTCTTCAATGACTCTGGTTTGCAGGGTCAGGTTCTAGGGGCCCCATCCTGCTGCGTCAGTCAAGGTGAGTTATCTGAACATGACAAAACCTGAAACAGGGACATGTTACAGGCCAGCAGATACCACAATTCACAAATTATTAACGTGACTTTCAGAAAGATAGCTTTCCTCCCTCTGCTGGCCTCCACAGCTTCCAATTTTGTCTTGAGCCGAGTGTATCAGCTTTCTTCTTCAAGTCCTACTGCTGAGAATTCAAGGATCAGTTGTATAAAACCAAAACTAATGTATTCCTCGTCACTGTCATTTAACTTCTTGCCATTCACACCTTCTGAGTGGCCTCTCCTTATTCTACCCATACCCTGATGTCTGCATTATTAACATTCCTGCAATGAGATCATGGCTTTTTGTCAGTAGGGTCTCTTCCAGCTTCTTCAAGCTTTCCTGCTCTGACACTAGATTCCACCCTCACCTGCCTGCATACCTCCTAGCTCTCCAACAATGTGCCTTGGTTTCTCAGTGCTGTGGCCCCCTGCAGTTTGCTGCTTGGCTAGCCTGGGCTCCAAAATAGTGGCTCTACCTCTGGTCAGATTTTCACTTCCTTTCCAAACATTAGAACCCTTCACAGGCACACATCTGCATCTCATTTGCTTTTTTTGGATGTAGTTAAAGCAAACCCATAGAATATGGAGCAATGAAGTTAGTCAAGGCATGAAAACTTATGAGTCTATTCTTGGACTGCCCTTCTCCATTCCCCAAACTGGTTCACTGTGGCTTGCAGGGTCTCTGCTGCTCTCCTAGACACTCTTCTGGGCCCAAATGCAGGAAATCACAGCCTCAGAGTCTTTTCTATATTTTCCTCCATATGCCCTCCAATCATACTCCCAAATCCTGTCCCATAAGGCAGTGGTCCCCAACCTTTTTGCCACCAGGGACCAGTTTTTGTGGAAGACAATAAATCCATGAACCAGGGTTTCAGGATGATTCAAGCACATTACATATATTGTGCCCTTTATTTCTATTATTATTTCATTGTGATATATAATGAAATAATTTTGCAACTGACAACAATGAAGAATCAGATCTTCAAGCATTAGATTATCATAAAGTGTACACAACCTAGATCCCTCACACTTGCAGTTCACAGGAGGGTTCAAGCTTCTGTGAGAATCCAATCCTGCTGCTGCTCTGACAGGAAGTGGAGCTCAGGCAGTGTTAATAATACAAACAATGAGGAGCTTCTGTAAACACGGATGAAGCATCACCAGCCACTCACCTCCAGCTCTGAGACCCAGTTCCTAACAGGGGACTGACTGTGGATTCCTGCCTGAAGTGACTTATTGGGTTTTATGTAAATATCATGAGACAAGTGACAAGTGCAGAAACTATCCCAAAGCTTGACTATTGATAATATTAATAACACTGCTCTCTCTATGAACTATTTTGGTAGAAAGATGTAAGAGTGATGTTTGCCAATTGCATAATAATTGCAATGTGCAGCATTGTTTAAGAACTAGGGGAGATAATGAGTTCACTGTTTTCCAGAATTTCTGGAAAAAATAACTCCATGTATGTTGCTGCCGCTGCTGCTGCTGCTGCTGCTAAGTCTCTTCAGTCGTGTCCGACTCTGTGCGACCCCATAGACGGCAGCCCACCAGGCTCCCTCATCCCCGGGATTCTCTAGGCAAGAATACTGGAGTGGGTTGCCATTCCCTTCTCCAGTGCATGAAAGTGTTAGGGCATCTCAAGTCTGGGCAATTAGCATGGGAATTACTCTAAATGGTCATAATACATTTCAAAAAATGATCTCAGATTTTTAAAATTGCACTTCCCAACTGAGAATAAAGTTTTCAAGCACATATCTCTTTTTTATATTTATAAATTATATCTGTATATTATTGCATGATTACATCATGAACATTATAAAGCCTTTATAAATAGAAAATTTTAAAGATGAGATAAGAGAGAGAAAGAAGGAAAATAAAATAAGCTCTCACATTTTTTTTTCATTCCTAATAGAGTTTTAGCTACTCCCTGAGGAAAAAGAATCCGACTTTGGTGATGACTATTCTAATAAAAGTATAGTAAGCAGTAGGTGTTACCTTAAAAGTGTCAGTGACATGATCAGCATAATCCAGCAAGGAGTAGATATTGGTGGATAGGACTTTCAGATCCTATCCGTAAATTCCTGCTCAGAGTAAAGTTTTTTCTGCAGCTGAAATATATATTGTTTGTATCTCCCTTTACTGATATAAGTCAGAATGTATCTGCTATGGATGCCATGGACAATCTCTAACCATTTCCTTATATAGAAATCTGTGATATAGTCAACATTTCCCACTCATCTTTGTCCCTGGTTCTCTTGCCTAAATTCTTCCAATTTAGATTGCTTGCTTGGGAGAATCATGGGTCCCATTATTTCTTCTTTCTTGTGGATTCATCTACTGGATCCCTCGATGGGAAGATGTGTATGTGCTGATGGCGAAAGAAGATCCAGGTGCCTTGGCATTTTTTGTTTCCATATAATAGGCACCTACTGAAACCAGCTAAAGGGCATCGTGAGCTGTCCTTGACTCTCCAGAGCACAAATAGCATTTATCTCTGGGCAGCAGGCAGCGCCAACGCGGGTTTTTGTCAACCTGTCAATTTTTTTTTTCTTAAACAGAAAGCAGAGTTCAGTAAATAAAGATAAATGATTGTGCTCCTTCTCTGCAGACCCTGGAGCTAAACTGAACAGGCCTCTTATGGTTTGGCCCTGCTTCATTGACTGTTCAGACAGCCCAGTAATACGACAGATGTACCCAGCCATTCCCTCTTCCCCGCTGTCCATTAGATTATGTTCATTTTGTCTGAAATGCCATTAGAAGTCTCAAGGTCAAAGAAGTCACAAGGAAGAAAAGAGGATGACTAATTTCTTCTTTTTTTTCTGCAGTCCTTCGTTGCCCAAAGAGCCTCCAGACAGGTGGGCTCCTGTTTTGTAAGAGGCACAGAGAGGGGAGCTCCATGCAATTTACTTGAAATAAAATGCAGGTGTGCAATTAACCCAGACACACTTCTGGCAACTATCACAGCCCAGCACTGGAAGTTTTATTTTAATCAGGGGAGAATGTTATTTGGGATATTTTCCTAAATGACAAATGAATGATTTGCTTGCAACAACATGTTGAGGAAGAGCTTAGGGAGCCATTGGGGCTGGCATTTCTTTCTTTTCTTACTTTTTTTGAAAAAAAAAAAAAAAAAGTACTAGTGTTTTGGTCTCAAACAGTGTTCCCCTTGGGACTTCTTGAGGTTATCATGCAAACAGGGAATTTGTCCCTGCTTAGCAGCTGTGATTATGCATGTAATGGTCCTTGAATTTATATAGTGCACTACTCCTGAGCTCAGATCACTTAACACACATGGCTACATCATTAACACTTAGAATCATAGAATGTGAAAACTAGAGGAGACTATGAGGATCACCTGCTTCAGCTCCTCCATAGACAGAAAAATGTACGGTGCTGTTATATTGAGGCCCTTTACTTGTTTCATGTATGTGGGGCAAGTCATCTTTCTCAGTGATTACAAAGGATACATTTTCTTCATCTCTGAAAGCTTTCACAGCTTCTAGCATAAGCCTGGGTATAAAAGAAAAAAAAAAAAGCCATGCCATTGTCTGGTATGAAGTATGGAGTCAAATAGAAACTTAAAGATAGACCACCTAGTCTATCCAGAAATCCAAGCATTCTGCCCAAATGTCCAGAAAGGGGGTACACAAAAGAGAAATTATGTAAGAGGGCTCCAATTTCCATCACTATTTCAATCAAATTAGCTTTCATTAATTGTTAAATATTTTGTGAGATTATATGACATGAAGTTATTGTTTTTGAAAAAAGTCCTCCATTGCTTAATTTTAAAAAAAGACTTAGAGAAATCTTCCTGTAGCACCCTCAAGATATTATCATATAACTTTCCCTTGAGCAAGTGTGAGAAAAACAGCAGAATTTAACTCCTGTTCCATTTCACCTTATAGAGTTTTGGTTGTGTGAGGCAAAGGAGTGACCAAAAAGTGCAGAATGATCACATGCATGTTTCTGACACCTTTACGCCTATCTTATTCCATTCAATAAGAACCTCTTGTTATTGAACCTCTTGTTATGGTTATCATTGCATTGGAATGTAGGCTGTGTGTAGTACCGGAAAACAAACTCTTGATGAGCTTTGAATGATATTTGAGCAGAGGAAATCCATAAAATACATACATAACTATGTTTAGGAACATAAGCATCACCATGCACAGTTCAGAATATAAGAGAATAACCACAAGATAAATTAGGTGAAAAGATGAAAAAACCTGAAACTCATTGTACTTAGAAGCAATCTCATGTACTATTTCTTTTTTTAAATTAATTTATTCAAAGAATAATTGGTTTACAGAATTTTACTGCTTTCTGTCAAACCTCAACAGGAATCAGCCATAGGGATATATATATATATATATATATATATCCCCTCCCTTTTTGAAACTCCTTCCCCATCCCAACCCAGCCCCTGTTTGTTTCCTGAGCCATGCAGAAAAATTCCCGTTGGCTATCTATTTTACATGTGATAATGTAAGTTTCCATGTTACACTTTCCATACAGCTCACCCTCTTCTCCCCTCTCCCCATGTCCATAAGTTTATTCTCTATGTCTGTTTAATCTTAGGTACTATTTCTTTATCAGATGGGTAAGTAGAGGCCCAGGGAAAGAATGTGATACACTCAAGTTTGCCCAAGTCAGAGGAAACTTAACTGCTACTGACACATATGTTTCCCTTCCTCCAATCTAGTATCCTTTTGTACATCATGCTGCTTTATTTAAACTATGAAGAAGGAAACTTTGAGAAGAAATCAGGGTTTAAACTAGGAAAGGAGAGAGCAGAGCCCCTTCAGTACAGGAGGAAGAACAAGGGGACAGCTCAGTGGGCTGTAACCAACTCGGCTGTGAGGGAAGTCAGATAATTGTACAAGACTTCACCAGGCAAACAGTCATCAAGTGTGATCCCTTCATGAGGCACCATGTAAGATGCTGTGCATACACGCTTAGCTGCTCAGTCGTGTCTGACTCTGCGAACTCATGCACTATAGCCAGCCAGGCTCCATTGTCTGTGGGATTCTCCAGGCAAAAATTCTAGACTAGGTGACCATTCCCCTCTCCAAGGCATTTTTTCCAATCCAGGGATCAATCCCTGGATTGCAGGCAGATTCTTTGCCATCTGAGCCACCAGGGAAGCCGAAGACAACTGTGAGGGAAGCAATAAATAGGTAAGTAATGTGGTTTCTACCTTGAAGTAACCCTTTCCAGAGTAAGGAAATAAGAAATACTACAAACATCAACAATTCAAAGATGAGCCCCATAACAGAAGGACAATCAGAGTGCTTGGCAGACTGTGAGCATCTACATACTAATGACTGTTAAATTTCATCCAGACTCACCTTCCCATATAAGTAAGTGGCAACAACATAGCCACACCATCTATCCAGTACCTCAAGCCAGAAACCTGGGAGTCATTCTTGACTCTTTCCTCTCAAGATTCCCTGCCAATGCCCTAGTCAAAAGTGCCATTACCTCCTGAATTACAACACCAGTGTCTTTTTTTTTTTCTTTATTTTTATTTTTTTTATTTTTTTTATTTTTTAAATTTTAAAATCTTTAATTCTTACATGCGTTCCCAAACAACACCAGTGTCTTAACTTGTCTCCTTAACTTCTCCCTTCAAAAACATGATACACATTAGAACTTAAATGACTGTTCTTTAATTCACATCTAATTGTATCCTTCCTCTTATGGTTGTTCTTAGGATTAAGCACAAAACTACTTAAATATCAAAAAAAGTTTTCCCCATTTTCCTCCTACTCACCTCCGTGTCTCACTCACTCTCCTCCTACTCACCTACTCGTCTCCCACCAATTTTCTTTACCCTTTATACTCTCCAATCTTAATACTCCATCAATAGCTGGTTCTGCTGGATTCCTTCGCATTGCCATGTTTTGTTCCCTTTGCCCAGGCTGTTTCCCTATATGCATCCATCCCTACTGGACCTGTCTCACACTAAGTCACACAGGCACACATGGAGGCAATACAGACATGCTGGCTTCATCTAGCTAGCTCCTATTCATCTTCAGATTCCAGCTTAAATTTCACTTCCTCCAGAGTTTCCCAGGCCATAGGCTAACTACAGACCCATTTTCCATAGCATCCTATTTTTTCCATCATAAAATGTACTATATCTTATAGTAACTTTTTAAAATGACTGTCTTCCTCATAGGAGCACAAGCCCTTCACTTGTGCCCTGCTCTGCTCCTAGAAAAAACAACACATGCACATAATGCTTAGTAAATACTGGCTGAACAGTATCCAGAGCATTTAATCTCAGGTAAATGGAAAAGAAATGCAAAAAAGCAAAATGGCTGTCTGGGGAGGCCTTACAAATAACTATGAAAAGAAGAGAAGCCAAAAGCAAAGGAGAAAAGGAAAGATATAAGCATCTGAATGCAGAGTTCCAGAGAATAGCAAGAAGAGATAAGAAAGCTTTCTTCAGCGATCAATGCAAAGAAATAGAGGAAAAGAACAGAATGGGAAAGACTAGAGATCTCTTCAAGAAAATTAGAGATACCAAGGGAACATTTCATGCAAAGATGGGCTCAATAAAGGACAGAAGTGGTATGGACCTAACAGAAACAGAAGATATTAAGAAGAGGTGGCAAGAATACACAGAAGAACTGTACAAAAAAGATCTTCACGACCCAGATAATCACGATGGTGTGATCACTCATCTAGAGCCAGACATCCTGGAATGTGAAGTTAAGCGGACCTTAGAAAGCATCACTACGAACAAAGCTAGTGGAGGTGATGGAATTCCAGTTGAGCTGTTTCAAATCCTGAAAGATGATGCTGTGAAAGTGCTGCACTCAATATGCCAGCAAATTTGGAAACCTCAGCAGTGGCCACAGGACTGGAAAAGGTCAGTTTTCATTCCAATCCCAAAAAAAGACAATGCCAAAGAATGCTCAGACTACTGCACAATTGCACTCATCTCACATGCTAGTAAAGTCATGCTCAAAATTCTCCAAGCCAGGCTTCAGCAATATGTGAACCGTGAACTTCCTGATGTTCAAGCTGGTTTTAGAAAAGACAGAGGAACCAGAGATCAAATTGCCAACATCCGCTGGATCATGGAAAAAGCAAGAGAGTTCCAGAAAAACATCTATTTCTGCTTTATTGGCTATGCCAAAGCCTTTGACTGTGTGGATCACAATAAACTGTGGAAGATTCTTCAAGAGATGGGAATACCAGACCACCTAACATGCCTCTTGAGAAATCTGTATGCAGGTCAGAAATCAACAGTTAAAACTGGACATGGAACAACAGACTGGTTCCAAATAGGAAAAGGAGTACGTCAAGGCTGTATATTGTCACCCTGCTTATTTAACTTATTTGCAGAGAACATCATGAGAAATGCTGGGCTGGAAAAAACACAAGCTGGAATCAAGATTGTCAGGAGAAATAACAATAACCTCAGACATGCAGATGACACCACCCTTATGGCAGAAAGCGAAGAGGAACTCAAAAGCCTCTTGATGAAAGTGAAAGAGGAGAGTGAAAAAGTTGGCTTACAGCTCAACATTCAGAAAACGAAGATCATGGCATCCGGTCCCATCACTTCATGGGAAATAGATGGGGAAACAGTGGAAACAGTGTCAGACTTTATCTTTTTGGGCTCCAAAATCACTGCAGATGGTGACTGCAGCCATGAAATTAAAAGATGCTTACTCCTTGGAAGAAAAGTTATGACCAACCTAGACAGAATATTCAAAAGCAGAGACATTACTTTGCCGACTAAGTTCCGTCTAGTCAAGGCTATGGTTTTTCCAGTAGTCATGTATGAATGTGAGAGTTGGACTGTGAAGTAAGCTGAGTGCTAAAGAATTGATGTGTTTGAACTGTGGTGCTGGAGAAGACTCTTGAGAGTCTCTTGGACTGCAAGGAGATCCAACCAGTCCATTCTGAAGGTGATCAGCCCTGGGATTTCTTTGGAAGGAATGATGCTAAAGATGAAACTCCAGTACTTTGGCCACCTCATGGGAAGAGTTGACTCATTGGAAAAGACTGTGATGCTGGGAGGGATTGGGGGCAGGAGGAGAAGGGGACGACAGAGGATGAGATGGCTGGATGGCATCACTGACTCAATGGACGTGAGCTGAATGAGCTCCAGGAGTTGGTGATGGACAGGGAAGCCTGGCGTGCTGCAATTCATGGGGTCGCAAAGAGTCAGACACGACTGAGTGACTGAACTGAACTGAACTGAAACAAATCTCTAAAGGTTTAAAGGAGGGCAATCTTTAAGTGAAAATTAGGTATATTGGAGACAATTTAAAAGATTCCTATCCCAGGAGGCTGGTGCCATGCCTTGATAGACCATGGCTGAGATTGATATTTTACTGAGCATTAAATTCATACACAAATGTTAATGGGTCTGGGAAAAAAAAAAAAAAGCAATTGAAGTGGTAACAAATTAGGGGTTTGTTACACTAACTAACTTTTCTCTACTAACATAGAATTTACTTTGAAGAGCAGAGAGAGCCAAGTGAGCAGATTTCATAATTGTAGAATTTTATTTTCACTTTATTCTAACTTTCCCAGTGAAAGAGAATATAAAGAAAGCCTTTTGTAAATGGATAATTACACATCACATCTCAGGATTATGAGATACTCTGTAACATTTTCTCCTCCTCTTCTAAGGTGACTGAGCACCAATGCCTAGCTATTCTGGCCCTTATGGGGAAAAAAGCACTTTGAGTCACTCTTCCCATCTAATAGCATGGTTTCATGTTATTTATAAAATGTATAATTTTTCAGAACCTGAAGGAGCCATCTGGATCAGCTAACCCAAACTTTGATTTTAAAAGGCTGAAACTAAGGTTGAGAAAAGTTAAACGATTCCTTCCAACGTGAAAATTCTGGAATAAGAAATTTAAATCAAATGACCAGTAATAACTGCGTTTATGGAGAAACAAAGCAGGCAATCATCCTTCGGTGTGGAAAGAGAATATGGAATGGAATCAGGTATCCGAAGGGATAAAAACTTGATTCAGAGATCTGCTTGCTTAGTTCAAGTCTAAGACAGTTTTTTGATACCATCCTCTGCACCCACAGAAAGGTGAGAAACTATAAAGTTAGGGGCATAGACAATGGAATCACACAGGCTTGTCTCGAAACCAAAATGAATCCCATTCACATCATGATCCCCAAAATATTATCTCCCCCATTTCTGTTTATTCTTATGCTCTTTTTTCTGCTACATTTATTTCCATTAAACTTATCATCTGATTTATTGTCTATTTATTTATTTAATATGTGTTTCCTCATTCTACCAGAAGGCAAGTTCTATATAATCATGAAATTTTGTTTACTGATAGTCCCCAGTACCTAAAATAGTGCCTGAAACATAATGGATACTTAATAAAAAATTGAATAAATAAAACACTGTTTGAATAAATAAAACATTGAGTTAACTGAATGCTAATTTGACCCTGAAAAGAACATGGCTGCTTGATAGTAAATGCTGAAAAGAGCCACGAGAATTGGTGCTCAAATTATTAGTCAAGATATCAGTGGTATAATTTGAGGTATATGAAGCAAGTTCTGAGCCCAAGAAGAACCTTAAATTGAATGCTTTTGGAGTTTGAATTTCATTTCTAAATATTAAAAGTCCAGAAAAAAAACAGAAAATCTCACTCATGAAGTGAGTGAAAATGGAAGCAAAAAATTGTTATGTCTCCATGTACCCTATTTAGCCCAGCATTTCACATACCATAGTCAGGGGAAAAAAAAGTATCCAGTTATCATCAAAATAAAAGAAGTCCTTGAGATTTTCCATAAATGTGACTCTATAGCAAGAGAAAAGGAAAAGAAAACCTGCTTTCCCTATGCTGATGTGTAAGATAGGTCATGATCTTTGTAATTACGATTATATGATTCTGTTTCTTCACCATCACTCCAAGGTAAATGTGGTGATGATGGCTAATTTTGCATGTTGTTTTTATCTTTAAAACACTTGTTTTGTTTTAATTTAGTAAGCTGTCCTGAAGTCTGACTCTCTTTGCAAGTAAACATTTCCTTTGCTTTTCTCTGAGTCATCCTATGACCAAGCATTGGTGATTGATGGAGTCACCATCAGTTGCTCCTCTGAACTCCTCAGCACTCTAGTCAGCACTATACAATTAGTAGTCCTAATACGAATAACTAATTATATACTTTTTAAATCACTAAGTATTCTTTAAACAGACCTGGATTTAGAAGTTAAAGGAACTCCATTCACATCCAGGGTGTACTTCTTATTAGCCGGACAATCTCAGGCAGCTTAATCTCTCTACATTTAGGACTTCTCATAATTACTGAGGTAATGATGTCTGTCTTCATTCACAGTGCTCAGTGAGACGTAGAAGAGGTCATTCATGTGATGCTCACAGCGCTGCACCTCGTACATCATAAACATCTCAGCTGCCGGCTGCATCTGGATCTAAGTCAATCTCCCCTAAGTTTGTAGCCTCTGGAGTCTGAGTTCTCAACCTTGGCCACGTGGTAGAAACATTGAATAGATTTCACAAAGCACTGGTTTTCTGATCCCACCTAAGACTGATTTGATTCTTAGAAGAGAATTAAGTGTTAGGTAATTTTTAAAAGCTACCCAGGAGGTGATTCTAACCTACAGCTAAGGGTGAGAGTAATGAATGGCAGTGTTGAAGTCAATCCACCTAAATTTAGATCCTATGTTCTGTGACTTTGGACAAGGAAATTAGTACCTCTAGACTTTAGTCTCCCAATACTTAAACTGGAATTATTAATGGTACTTTCCTCACAGAGTTGTCATGAGGATTCAAAAGAATAAGCCATGGAAAATCCTTAAAATATTATTGACTTCATGCTTAAAGCTCAAAAGATTAGCGCTAATACTATTAACCCCAGTCATGGATCACAGCCTTGTCATGGTGAAAAGGTTTCTGTAACTCAGTGCTAGCAACCCAAGATGGACAGGTCATAGTAAAAAGTTCTGACAGAATGTGGCCCACTGGAGGAGGAAATGGCAACTCATTCCAGGATTTTTGCCTTGAAATCAAATGAACAGTATGAAAAGGCAAGAAAATATGATGCTGGAAGATGAATCCCCCACCCAAGTTTAAAACTGTCCAATATGCAACTGG
Organism: Capra hircus; assembly: GCF_001704415.2. Taxonomy (NCBI): domain Eukaryota; kingdom Metazoa; phylum Chordata; class Mammalia; order Artiodactyla; family Bovidae; genus Capra; species Capra hircus. The sequence goes on along the minus strand of NC_030831.1, from coordinate 14,553,764 downwards.
GGCAGAGTGGAGGACAATTACTAATAGCTCCAGAAAGAAGGAAACAACTGGGCTAAAGCAGAAAGGACAGTCAGTTGTGCATATTTCTAGTGGTGAAAGTAACAGACAGGTATGATCTTGGAATACAAAATGAAGCAGGACAAAGGCTAACATAGCTTTGTCAAGAGAAACCACTGGTCATAGCAAATCCCCTTTTCCAACAGCCCAAAATAAGATCAATTACGTTCGTTGCAGCCAAAGATGGAGAAGCTCTTTACAGTCAACAAAAACAAGACATGGAGATGACAGTGGCTCAGATGATGAGCTCCTTATTGCAAACTTCAGGCTTACATTGAAAGAATAGGGAAAACCATTAGGCCATTCAGATATGACATAAATCAAATCCCTTGTGATTATACAGTAGAGGTGATGAATAGATTCAAGAGATTAGATCTGGTAGACAGAATGCCTGAAGAACTATGGGTGGAATTTTGTAACACTGTACAGGGCCAGTGACCAAAACTATCCCTAAGAAAAAGAAATGAAAGAAGGCAAAGTGGTTTTCTGAGGAAGCTATTCAAATATTAATTAATAGCTGAGGAAAGGAGAGAAGTGAAAGACAAAGGAGAAAGGGAAAGATATACCCAACTGAATGCAGAGTTGGGTATATTCCAGAGAATAGCAAAGAGAGATAAAAAGGCCTTCTTAAATGAACAATGCAAAGACATAGAGGAAATAATAGAATGAGAAAGACTAGAGACCTCTTCAAGAAAACTGAAGATACCAAGGGAACATTCAATGCAAAGATGGGCAAGATAAAGGACAGAAACTGTAAGGACCTAAAAGAAACAGAAGAGATCAAGAAGAGGTGGCAAAAATATACAGAAGAACTAAAAAAGAAAAGAAAAGAAAGTCTTAATGACCTGGATAACCATGTGGTCATTCACATAAAGCCAGACGTCCTGGAATGTGAACTCAACTGGGCCTCAGAAAGCATTACGATGAACAAAGCTGGTGGAGATGAAATACCTTATGATTATTCAGTGGAAGTAACAAATAGATTCAAAGGATTCAATCTAATAGAGTGCCTGAAGAACTATGGATGGAGGTTTGTGACATTGTACAAGAGGCAGTTATCAAAAACATCCCCAATAAAAAGAAATGCAAAATAATTGTCTGAGGAGGCCTTACAAATAGCTGAGAAAAGAAGAGAAGCTAAAGGAAAGGAGAAAAGGAAAGATATACCCATTTGAATAGAGAGTTCCAAAGAAAGGCAAGGAGAGATAAGAAAGCCTTCCTCAGTGATCAACACAGAGAAATAAAAGAAAACAATAGAATGGGAAAGACTAGAGATCTCTTCAAGAAAATTAGAGATACCAAGGGAATATTTCATGTAAAGATGGGCACAATAATTGTTTGGACAGGACAGAAACTGTATGGACCTAACAGAAGCAGAAGCTATTAAGAAGAGGTGGCAAGAATACACAGAAGTACTATACAAAAAAAGATCTTCATGATCCAGATAACCACGATGGTGTGATCACTCACCTAGAGCCAGACATCCTGGAATGCAAAGTCAACTGGGCCTTAGGAAACATCACTACAAACAAAGCCAGTGGAAGTGATGGAATTCCAGTTGAGCTATTTCAAATCCTAAAAGATGGTGCTGTGAAAGTGTTGCACTCAATATGCCAGCAAATTTGGGAAACTCGGCAGTGGCCACAGGACTGGAAAAGGTCAGTTTTCATTCCAATCCCAAAGAAAGGCAATGCCGAAGAATGCTCAAACTACTGCACAATTGCATGTATTTCATACGCTAGTAAGTTTATGCTCAAAATTCCTCAAGCTAGGCTTCAACAGTATGTCAACTGAGAAAAAAATCAATGGACACAAGAGTTGGACCAGAAATAATAGTGAAGTGAGACTGAAAGTGTCATTCACTCATTCGTGTCCAGCTCTTTGTGACCCTATGGACTGTTCAGCAGGATCCTCTCCTCTGTCCATGTAATTCTCCAGGCAAGAATATTGCAGTGGGTAGCCATTCCCCTCTCCTGAGGATCTTTCTGACCCAGGGATGGACCCCAGATCTCCTGCAATGCAGGTGTATTCTTTACCAGCTGAGCCAGCAGGGAGCCCCCACGAAGTAGTTTGAGGGCCAAATAATTGATATTTTTGAATTGTGGAGCTGGAGAAGACTCTTCAGAGTCTCTTGGACAGCAAGGAGTTTAAACCAGTCAATCTTAAAAGAAATCAGTCCTGAATATTCATTGGAAGGACTGATGCTGAAGCTAAAGCTCCAGTACTTTGGCTACATGATGTGAAGTGCCAACTCACTGGGAAGGACCCTGATCCTGGGAAAGGTTGAAGGCCAAAGGAGAAGGAGGTGGCAGAGGATCACATCACCAACTCAATGGACACGAATTTAAGCAGACTCAGGGAGACAGTGGAGGATAGAGGAGCCAGGCATGCTGCAGTCCATGGCGTTGCAAAGAGTTGAATGTTACTTAGCAACTGAACAACAGTGAGTACAACACTGTTAATAAAAATCATCTCTGTTTCATTCCTCTCAGGGACTGGCACTGTGACTTGTATTCATTTCTCACTACAGAGATCCTGTAACCAGTGATTGTTCCAGTCATGAGTGTAGACCAGTTAGGACCTTCTTTTGACTATATTACAATGCATGACCCTACAGGATAGCATCTTAATGTAAACCATGAAGACCCCATATCCACTCACAGTTCAGAGATGATCAATTGGGAATTGTTTATGGCCAGACATTCACCTGGGAAATATATGAAAACAAGACTATCACAAACGGAAAGGAAATACTTTACAACATCACAGTTTTGTCCTTAGCTGGCTTTAGTGGGGAGCAAATGGGAAGGGAAGTGATGACTGTGTTTTAGCATATTTAAATTATGGAAACAAGCAATTTGGAAGAATCTGTCTTTAATATGTGAGTGATATCAACCTTGAGGTGAGGAATCCCTAGAAACTTATCTGTATCCTTTGATGTGAATATTGAGAGTTTATTACATAGGTAGAACATTAATAAGGTGGTATTAAAAACCATGTGGGGATCTAAGTTTCAATCTTGAGAGTAATGCTTATCAAGAGGGACACACAGTATAATGGCTAAATGATATTTTCTCCATTATATTGGCACTTTACAAATTTAGAAAGGAACAATTACCTCATATAATTTGTTTTCCGTTGACAATTTCAAAAAGAAAAATACCAAATAATTATATTCTTGTTACTCTCCAGAATTTTCATTTGATACTCAGAGGAAGACTAATATGAGGACGTGGAAAATAATTTCTCTTCACCTATTTGGTATAATTTACTTTTTATTACCCAAGCTCTTTACTGAAAATTCAATAGACTGTATATAGCTTACCATTTAATCTATGAACTTTGCATTCTTTTAATTTTGACACTGACTACATAATACAAGGAATGAGGTTTTTAAAAAAATGAATTTGTTGTAACAGTAACTAATTTGACATATGGTGAATTGTTCTATTTTCTGATGTCTTTTAGTGAAAAAACATGATGCTTGCTACATTATAGTAATGATGATTACTTCCAACATATTTAATAAAGTGCTTTAGATTTGACTATTTATATTAAATTAACCAGATGGTGATAGCACATAATTTTGCCCAGAAATGTACATTAATTATTAACAATAAATGTAGGGCAAAACAACAGACTTTAGTAATATAACTGCACATCTGCAAAGGAGGTTGTTGGCGATTTGAAAATGCTAATTCTGTGATTAATCTTCCATTTGGCTACTGAGCAGCAGAAGTCACACAAATAAGAATGTTAAGATGAATGATGGAGCATGCATATTTCAAAATAGATTCTGATCTCAGACAGAAGAAAGAGGCTTTGTGGGCTATAGAAACTCCCCACCTAAAAAAGTGTAACTTTATCACAGAACCATTTTGAGGAAGATGTGTTCTCTTGTCTTTATTTGAGGCATTATGTCCTTGGGATAACATAGGTAATTTTTTCTTTCTTCTTTTCAAATATTTCAAATCCACCATCCTGAAACCTTCATGAATTGCCATTTTCATATAGCTTGAAATCTCCTTTCCACAACATAAGGAAGATTATCCTCTTTTGTTGCAAAACTATAGTGTATTCACATCTGGAATACAGCATGAAATTCTGGCATTTCACCTCAAAGGAGGGAAAACATCAATGGAAAAGTTTCAAATAATCTAGTAGACTGATTAAGGACCTTATACAGTAGCATAGACTGGGATACTGGACAGATTAGGGACCCTTCAATCCACAAAATAAGGCAGAGGGGAAATACAACTAGTCTTTAATGCTACAAACAATAAATAATTCAACTCCACATTTTATAAGTGGATCCACATGTGAATAACACAGGTAATCAAGAAAAGACCATGTTGTTAGCATTTTGTGATGACATAAAATACTTTTATACTTTACAAAATTAGATTGTGGGGGGATGAATATAAGGAAGTCCACTTTATAGAACTTTCTGACATTTACCACCAAAGAAGGAATATATATTGAAAGTATCATTTTAGAAAGTTTTCATCTTAACTTCCAGAGAATGCTTCTATAACCATAATGAGTAATGAGCTGTTTTAGGAAAATAATTAGCTAAAGATGGTAACTACAGGATTCTCGGGGCTGGTGCACTGGGATGACCCAGTCGGATGGTATGGGGAGGAAGGTGGGAGGGAGGTTCAGGATGGACGTGTACACCTGTGGTGGATTCATGTTGATGTATGGCAAAACCAATACAATATTGTAAGTAATAAGCCTCCAATTAAAATAAATAAATTTATATTAAAAAAAACCATACTGGACTCTATCAGTCAGAAAGACTATTCAACAGAGTCCTTGTATTTCCTGCTCATGAACTTTAAAAATAATCAGTATAAACAAAATTGATAAAACTTTAGACTGACCAATAAGGAGAGAAGACTAAAGTTGCTGAAGTCATTAATAAAATTACAGATACTACCACCTTTAAAAAGATCTTTGTTGTTGTTTTTCAACAACATGTGAAGTCATGACCAATACTTTGCAACCCCATGGACTGCAGCATGCCAGGATTCTCTCTCTTTCAATATATCCCAGAGTCTGCTCAAATTCATGTCCATTGAAAAGGTGATGCTATCTACACATTTTATCTTTTGCTGCCCCTTTCCCCTTTGACCTTCAATCTTTCCCAGCATCAGGATTTGTTCAAATGAGTTGGCTTGTCACATCAGGTGGCCAAAGTATTGGGGCTTCAACTTCAACATCAGGCTTTCCAATGAATATTCAGGACTGATTTCCTTTAGAATTTGCTGGTTAGATATTCTTGCTGTACAAGGCACTCTCAAGAGTATTCTCCAGCATCACAATTAAAAAACATCAATTCCTCAGCACTCAGCCATCTTTATGGTCCAATTCTCACATATGTACATGACTACTGGAAAAAACATAGCTTTACCATATGGACCTCTTTGGAAAAATGATATCTCTGCTTTTTAATATGCTGTCTAGATTTGTCATTGCTTTCCTTCTAAGGAGGAAGCATCTTTTAATTTCATGGCCTCAGTCACCATCTGAAGTGATTTTAGAGACCAAATAATAATAATAATAATAATCTGTCACTGCTTCCATTTTTTCCCCTTTTATTTGTCATGCAGTAATGGGACCAGATGTCATAATTATTGTTTTTTTGAATATTGAGTTTTAAGCCAGTTTTTTCACTCTCTTATTTCACCCTCATCAAGAGGCCCTTTTGTTCCTTTTCACTTTCTGCCCTTAGTGTGGTTCAGTTCAGTTCACTTCAGTCACTCAGGGGTATCCAACTCTTTGCGACCCCATGAACCACAGCATGCCAGACCTCTCTGTCCATCACCAATTCCCGGAGTTCACCCAAACCCATGTCCATTGAGTCAGTGATGCCATCCAACCATCTCATCCTCTGTCATCCCCTTCTCCTCCTTCCCTCAATCTTTCTCAGCAGTCAGGGTCTGTTCAAATGAGTTAGCTCTTCACATCAGGTGGCCAAACTATTGGAGTTTCAGGTTCAAGATCAGTCCTTCCAATGAATATTCAGGACTGATTTCCTTTAGGATAGACTGATTAGATCTCCTTGCAGTCCAAGGGACTCTCAAGAGTCTTCTCCAATACCACAGTTCAAAAACATCAATTCTTCTGCACTCACCTTTCTTTATAGTCCAACTCTCCCATCCATACATGACCACTGGAAAAATAGCCTTGACTAGACAAACCTTCGTTGACAAAGTAATGTCTCTGTTTTTCAATATGCTGTCTAGGTTGGTCATAACTTTCCTTCCAAGGAGTAAGTGTCTTTTAATTTCATGGCGGAAATCACCATCTGCAGTGATTTTGGAGCCCAGAAAAATGAAGTCAGCCACTGTTTCCACTGTTTCCCCATATATTTGTCATGAAGTGACAGGACCAGATGCCATGATCTTTTTTTCTGAATGTTGAGCTTTAACTTTTCACTCTCCTCTTTCACCTTCATCAAGAGGCTCTTTAATTCTTCACTTTCTGCCATAAGGGTGGTGGCATCTGTGTAGTGTGGTATCATTTGCATATCTGAGGCACTGATATTTCTGCCAGCAATCTTAATTCCACCTGGTGACTCATTCAGCCCAGCATTTTGCAGATAAGTTAAATAAGCAGGGTGACAGCTTTTCCACACTCCTTTCCCAATTGGGAACCAGTCAGTTGTTCCATGTCCATTTCTAACTGTTGCTTCTTGACCCACATACAGATTTCTCAGGAGGCAGGCAAGGTGGTCTGATATTCCCATCTCTTTAAGAATTTTCCATAATTTTTGTGATCTACACAGTAAAAAGCTTTAGCATATTAAGTGAAGCAGAAATAGATGTTTTTCTTGAATTCCCTTGCTTTATTCCTGATTCAATGAATGCTGGCAATTTGATCTCTGCCTCTTTGAAACCCAGGTTATACATCTCTGAGTTCTCAGTTCACATTCTGCTGGGGACTAGCTTGAAGGATTTTTTGCACATAACCTTATTAGCATGTGAAATGAGCACAATTGTATGTAGTTCAAACATTGTTTGGCATTGCCCTTCTTGGAGACTGGAATGAAAGCTGACTTTTTCCAGTCCTGTGACTGCCAAGTTTTTCAAAGTTGCTAACATATTGAGTCCAGCACTTTAACAGCATCATCTTTTAGAATTTTAAATAGCCCAGCTGAAATCCCATCACCTTCACCAGCTTTCTTCATAGTAATGCTTTCTAAAACCTACTTGAGTTCACACTTCAAATTGTCTGGCTCTAGATGAATGACCACATCCCTACGGTTATCCAGATCATTGAGACCTTTTCTGTATAGTTCTTCTGTGTATTTTTGCCACCTCTTCTTAATCTCTTCTGCTTGTTAGGTCTTTACCATTTCCGTCCTTTGTTGTGCCCATCCTTTCATGTAATGTTCCCTTGATATCTCCAATTTTCTGAAGAGATCTCTAGTCTTTCTCAGTCTATTGTTTGCCTCTATGTCTTTGCACTGTTTTTGGAAAAAGGTCTTATTCCTCCTTGTTATTCTCAGGAACTCTTCATTTCATTGGGTATATCTTTCCCTTTCTCCCTTGGCTTTTGCTTCTCTTCTTTCCTCACCTGTTTGTGCAGTCTCCCCAGACAACCACTATGCCTTCTTGCATTTCTTCTTCCTGAGGATATTTTCAGTCACTGCCTCTTGTAAGTTATGAACCTCCACCCTTAGTCTTTAGATACTCGGTCTACCAGATCTAATCACTTGAATCTATTCATCAACGTCATTGTGTAATCGTAAGGAATTTGATTTAGGTCATATCTGAATGACATATTGCGCTTCCCTACCTTGTTTACTTTAAGCCTGAGTTTTGCAATAAGAAGCTCATGATTTGAGCCACTGTCAATCCATCTGGTGACGTTCATGTGTAGAGTTGTCTCTTGTATTGTTGGAAAGGGTGGTTGCTATGACCAGTGTTTTCTACTGACAAAACTCTGTTAGCCTTTGCCCCACTTCATTTTGTACTCCAGGCCACATTTGCCTGTTCTTCAGGTGTTTCTTGTCTTACTTTTGTATCCCAATCCCCTATGATGAAAAGGGCATCTTTTGTGGTGTTAGTTCTATGAGGTCTTATAGGTCTTCATAGAATTAGTCAGCTTCAGCATCTTTAACATTAGTTGTTGGGTCATAGACTTGAACTAATGTATTTTTGGATGATTTGCCTTGGTAGTGAACTCAGATCATTCTGTCATTTTTGAGATTGCTTCCAAGTACTGCATTTTGGATTCTTTTGTTAACTACGAAGTCTCCTCCATTTCTTCTAAAGGATTATTGTTCACAGTAGTAGTTATGGTTATCTGAATTTCATTCACCCATTCATTTCCATTTAAGTTCACTGATTTCTAAGATTTCGATATTTACTTTTGCCATCCCATGCTTGACTGAATCCAGTTTACCTTGATTCATGGACCTATGCATGGACTTATTCAAGGTTCCTATGCAATATTGTTCTTTACAGCATCGGACTTTATTTTCACCACCAAACACATCCCAAACTGACCATCATTTCTGCTTTGGCTGAACCACTTCATTCTTTCTGGAACTCTTAGTTATTGCCCTCCAGTCCTCCCTAATAGCATATTGGACACCTTCTAACCTGGCAGACTCATCTTCCAGTGTTATATCTTTTTGCCTTTCATACTGTTCATGGAGTTCTCATGGCAAGAATACTGGAGTTGTTTGCCATTTCCTCCTTCAGTGAACCATATTTTGTCAAAACTCTTCACTATGACCTGTGTGTCTTGGGTGGCCCTGAAAGGCATGCCTCATAGCTTCAATGAGTTACACAAGCCCTTTTGCCATAACAAGGCTGTGATTCATTAAGTAGATAAAAAGGATTATTTCATTATTAAAAATGTGTTATGGAATAATATGTTGAATTTTATTTAAAAAAATCTAATGAAGATAAATGATCCAATGCATAGAAATAAGCAAACTATTAAAACCTGACTTAAGAAATAAAAAATCAGAATAGACTTATAGTAAATAGAGATCAAATCAGTCATCAAACAACTTCCTAAAAAGTAAGTTAAGTCCAAGCCCAGATGGTGTCACTGGTGAATTCTACCAAACTCTTTGAGAGTTACATGGACTGTGTAGTCCATGGGTTGCAAAAAGTCAGACATGACTGCTGTAATGATAGCAGTCCATTACAACTCTTACAAAAACACAAGAGGAAGGAAAATATACCAACTCTTTCCTTGAAGCTGGTATTACTCTGTTACTTAATCCAAAAAAAGACATCACAAAGAAAGAAAACTACAAAGTAATATTCATTATAAATATAGATGCAAAAATCTTCAACAAAATGCCAACAAACCAAATTCAGTAACCTATAGAAAGCCTCCTACACAATGAAAAAGTGAAATTTTCCCCGAGTGTAAGATTAGTTTATCATATGAAAATCAATCAGTTTAATACAACCATGTTAAAGATAAGAAAACCCATGATAATCTCAATCACTGCTAAAAAAGAATTTAATAAAAAAAAAAATCCAATACCCTTTTGTGGTAAAAACTCTCAATAAAATAACAATAAAAGGGTTCTTTCTCAATCTGATGAGTACAAAAACTCACAATTACATCATATTAATTGTGGAACCCTGACAGTTTATCCCTTAAATTCAGCAACAAGATAAGGATGTTCACTCTCATCACTCTGTTCAATGTTGTATTGGAGCTACTGGCCAGAGGAATTAGACCAAAAAAAAAAAAGGCATCCAGTTTAGAAAGAAAGAGGTAAAACTATCTTTATTTGGAGATTACATAATCTTGTATATACAAAATCTTCAGGAACCCAAAGTGAGTGGGGCGGGGCGGGGCGGGGGGAGGGACTTTTAGATTAATTAAAAAAGCTTTCAACAAGTTTTCCAGACACAAGATCAACACACAAAAATCCACTGGACTTTGGTTTAGTCTGCAATGACTAAACCAAAAAATAAATTAAGAAAGAAATTCCATTTACAATAGCATTAAAAACATTAAAATATTTAGTAATATGTAGCAAAAGAAGTATAAGACTTTTACACTGAAAACTGCAAAGCAATGTTGACATAAGCGAAATAAGTTTTCAATAAATGAAGAGACATCCTGTGTTCATGGATTGAAATACTTAATCACTTTATATTGCTAAGATGAAAATATTCACCAAATTTACCTACAATTTCAAGGCAATCCTCATCAAAATCCCAGCTGACTTCTCTGCAGAAATTAACAAGATAACCCTGAAAGTAGCATGGAAATTCAAGGACCCAAATTTCTCAAACAATTTTGATAAAGAAGAAAAAATGAAGGACTCACACTTTGATATTTCAAAACTTACTGCAAAGCTAAGGTAATTAGAGAGTTTTACTGGCATAAAGGTGGACATAGAGATCAACAGAAAGGAATCAGACTCTTACATTTATGGTAAGAAATAATATCTTACATTTAACATCAATGATTTTCAAGATAGTTCAATTGGGAAAGAGTAGTGTTTTTAGTGTTTTAATTACAAAATGAACTTGGATCTAGTACCTCACAGCATACATAAAAATTAACTCAAAATATATTATAAATCTAAATGTAAGAGCTAAAACTATAAAATTCCTAAAAGAAAATATAGGAGTAAATCCTTATGACCTTGGAGTATAATACCTTCTTATATATGACATTAAAAGCATAAGCAAGCAAAAAATATATATAGAGAGAGATAGATAGATAGATAAGCTGGACTTCATCAAAGTGAAAAACTGTTGTGCCTCAAGAAAAACCATTAATAAAGTGAAAAGACAATACAAGGAATCTAAGAAGATAACTGCTAATTCTATACCTGATAGTGATCTAATATCAAAAATGTGTAAAGAATATTTAAAACTCTTTATACAATAAAAAGATAAATAACTCAACTAAAAATCTGGCAATGCAATTGAAGACATTTTTCCAAAGTACAAATGTAAATGGAAACAAGTCCATGAAAAGATGCTAAATATCATTGATCATTAGGAAAATATATACCAAAAGCATAATATGATACTTTTTCACTAGGATGATTGTAACAAAAAAGATGGACAATAACATGTTTGTGAACTGTGGAAAAATTGGAACACTCATTCATTGCCAGAGGGAATGTAAAATGGTGTAGCCACAGTGGAAAATGGTGTGTCTGTTACTCAAAAAGATATATCTAGAGTTAGCCTATGACCCAGGAATTCCACTTCCAGGTATATATCCGCAATAATTGAAAGCACATTTTCATACAAAAATATGTATACAAATGTTCACAGTAACTTAACTCATAATGACCCCAATATGGAAAAAGAAAAACAAATGTTTGTTAATCAATGCATGGATAAACAAAATGTTGTATGTGTATACAATAGAATAATATTTGGCAATAAATATGGAGTTATTATTGATACATGGTACAACATGGATGAACCTACACATGATGTATGATTTCATTCATATAAAATGTTCAGAAGAGGAAAATCCATAGAGAGAGAAAGTAGATTATTGGTCACCAAGTACCTGAAGAGAAGTCATTGGGGAAGGTCTGTTAATGGGTACAGAATTTCTTTTTAGGGTGATGAAAATGTCCTATGACATAGTGTTTTGCATGATATATGAATATAATAAAAGTCACTGAATTGTACAGTTAAAATGGGTGAATTTTATTGTATGTGAATATCTCAGTAAAAAATAATAATAACCACATACTTCTTATATTGTTTCTTAGTTTACAGTTTCATAGGTACAACCAGAAGTGGAACTCCTTTCTGACCATATTTTGCTACCATTACCTTTTTAGATAACTGAGTGAAAAGAAGTTCATAAGGCATCTGCCACAATTATAACCAAGAGTACAGTAGATGATAGCAAATCACAGCTGTTCTTTTTACATTAGGGATGCTGGATAATAAAATCTTCTATCATTGGTTGTAAAAGAAAAAATAAGAAAATTATAACATGGTTCAACATATAAAGACTTTAGAATATCCTATACTTATACTCTCTTTCCTTCTTATAATTTTATAACTATATTCTAACAAAAATATTGTGTTGATGTACTGTCACTGTATGGCTGTAAAGCCCATTTGCTCATATATTAAAATAAAGTTACTCCTATGGCCTGCTCTTCAGGTTTGTCTTAAGGGATATTAGCTGATCAAAAGTACCACATGTCTTAACCATGATTAACTTTTTTTTTTCTAGTCAAGATAATCATGAATTGTCTATAGTGCCAGAACTTTGTAGTTAAAGATAGAGGATTCCCTTCATCTCCAAAAATTTCCCACAATGTGTTATGATCCCACAGTGTTTCAGGACAAGGAACTCCAGGAACCATGCAGGCAAAGGAAAAAGATGGGGTAATGAAAAATTAATTCATGGATATTTCAGTCTCTCTAAGGAAAGACATAACGCCATCAGGCTGTGCTCTAAAGGGAATACAGTGGATTGATTTTGATCAGGTATCCTTCTATTTGTGCCATCTGTCCATGAATCCATCCATCCCTTTATTCAATATTCACTATGTTATAGGCACTAAGCTAGGAAAGAAACATCACTCAATAACTTGGGAGTCCAGAGTTGGAGGGGGAAAAACATTATGGCAGAAATCAGTAATTTTGAAGCTAAGCAGATGTGTTTACAAATATTAAATCCATTATTGCAAAACCATGTCAATAATCATAGAAAATAAACCAAGATGATCACATGGCTCACAGCCTTGTGTAACTCAATGAAACTATGAACCATGTCCTGCAGAGCAATCCACACAAGACAGGTCATGGTGAAGAGTTGGCAAAACATGGTCCACTGGAGAAGGGAATGATAAACCACTTCAGAAATCTTCCCTTGGACAAGAATACTGAACCATATGAAAAGACAAAAAGATATGACATTGGAAGATGAGCCCCTCAGGTCGACAGGTGTCCAATATGTTACTGGGGAGGACTGGAGAAATAACTCCAGAGAGAATGAAGAGGCTGAGCCAAAGTGGAAATTACACCCAGTTGAGGATGTGCCTGGTGGTGAAAGTAAGGTTCTATGCTGAAAAGAATAATACTGCATAGGAACATGAAATGTTAGGTCCATGAATCAAGGCACATTAGATGTGATCAAACAGGAAATGACAAGAATGAGCATCGACATTTTAGGATTCAGTGAAGTAAAATGGACAGGAAAGGGAGAACTTAATTCAGATGACCATTATATCTACTACTGTGGGCCAGAATCCCTTAGAAGAAATGGAATACCCTGCATAATCAACAAAATTCTGAAATGCAGTACTTGAGTACAATCGCAAAATGACAGAATGCTCTCCATGCGTTTCCCAGGCAAACTGTTCAACATCAGAGTAATTCAAATCTATGCCACAATGATTAATGTTGAAGAAGCTGAAGTCGAATGGCTCTACAAAGACCTACAAAACCTTCTAGAACTAACACCAAAAATTGATGTCCTTTTCATTACAGAGGACTGGAAGGCAAAATTAGGAAGTCAAAGGATACCTGGAGTAACAGGCAAGCTTGGCCTTGGAGTACAAGATGAAGGAGGCAAAGCCTAATGGAGTTTGCCAAGAGAACAAACTGATCATAGCAAAGGCCCACTTCCAAGAACACAAGAGAAGACTCTATACATGGACATCACCAGATGGTCAATACCAAAATTAGATAGACTATATATTTTGCAGCTGAACATGGAGAAGCTCTACACAGCAAAAAAAAAAAAAAAGAAGAAGAAGAAGAAAGAAAGAAAAGCAAAAATGCTGGGAGCTGACTGCAGCTCAGGTCATGATCTCCTTATTGCAAAATTCAGACTTAAATTGAAGAAAGTAAAGAAAAACACTAGGTCATTCAGGTATGACCTAAATCAAATCTTTTATGATTATACAGTGGAAGTGACAAATAGATTTAAGGATTAGATCTGATAGACAGAGTGCCTGATGAACTATGGACAGATGTTCGTGACATTGTAGAAGATGCAGTAACCAAAACCATCCGCAAGAAAAAGAAAAGCAAGATGGCAAATGGTTGCCTGAGGGCGCCTTACATATACCTGTGAAAAGAAGACAAACAAAAGACAAAAGAGAAAGGTAATGTATACCCAACTGAATTCCAAAGAAGAGCAAGGAGATATAAGAAAGCCTTCTTAAGTGAACAGCGCAAAGAAACAGAGAGAAAAAATAGAATGGGAAAGACTAGAGATCTCTCCAAGTAATTAGAGATAGCAACAGAACATTTCAGGCAAAGATGGGCACAATAAAAGACAGAAATGATATGGACTAACAGAAGCAAAAGGGATTGAAGAGAAGAAGAAGCAGAAGAAGAGGTGGCAAGAATACACTGAACTATTCAAAAAAAGTCTTAATGACCCAGATCACTACAGCGGTGCGGTCACTCCAAGAACTAGACCTCCTGGAGTATGAATTCAAGTGGGACTTAGGACACATTACTATGAACAAAGGTAGTGGACATGATGGAATTCCACCTGAAGTACTTCAAATCTTAAAAATGATGCTGTTAAAGTGCTGTATTCAATATGTGAGCAAATTCGGAAAACTCAGCAGTGGGCACAAGACTAGAAAAAGTCAATTTTCATTCCAATGCCAAACAATGTTCAAATTACCCACACAATTGCTCTCAAGGTAATGCTCAAAAATCCTTCAAGTTAGGCTTCAACAGTACGTGAACTGAGAAATTATAAATGTACAAGTCGAATTTAGAAAAGGCAGAGGAACCAGAGATCAAATAGCCAACATTTGTTGGGTCAGGGGAAAAGTAAGAGAATTCCAGAGAAACATTTGCTTCTGCTTCACTGACTGCTCTACAGACTTTGACCCACCTGTGTGGATCACAGCAAAGTGTGGAAAATTCTTAGAGACATGGGAGTACCGGACCACCTTACCTGCCTCCTGAGAAACCTGTATGCAGGTCAAGAAGCAAACTTTAGAACTGGACATGGAACAAAGAACTGGTTCAAAATCGGGAATGGTATACATTAAGGCTATATATTGTCATATCCTGCTTATTTAACTTATATGCAGAGTGCATCATGCAAAATGTCAGGCTGGATGAATCACAAGCTGGAATTAAAGATTGCCAGGACAAATATCAACAACCTCAGATATGCAGATGATACCACCCTTATGCGAAAAAGTGAAGAGGAACTGAAGAGCATCTTAATGATGGTGAAAGAGAGTGAAAAACCTGGCTTAAAACTCAGCATTCAAGATGCTAAGAGCATGGCTAATAGATGGAGAAAAAATGGTAACAGTAGCAGGTGTTATTTTCTTCGGCTCCAAAATCACTGTGAACAGTGACTGCAGCCACAAAATTAAAAGATACTTGCTTTTTGGAAGAAAAACTATGACAAATCTATACAGTGTATTAAAAAGCAGAGACATTACTTTGCCAACAAAGGTCCATGCAGTCAAAGCTATAGTTTTCCAGTTGTCATGTAAAGATGTGAGAATTAGACCATAAGAAAGCTGAGCACTGAAGAACAGATGCTCTTGAACTGTGGTGCTGGAGAAGACTCTTGAAAGTCCCTTGGACAGCAAGGGGATCAAATCAGTCAGTCTTAAAGGAAATCAACCCTGAAATTCACTGGAAGGACTGAGGCTGAAACTGAAGCTCCAGTATTTTGGCCACCTGTTGGAGTGAGCTGACTCATTGAAAAAGATCCTGATGCTGGGAAAGATTGAGGCAAGAGGAGATGGAGGCAGCAGAGGATGAGTTGGTTGGAGGGTGTCATCGACTGAATGGATATCTGTTTGAGCAAGCTCTTACAGATCATGACAGATAGGGACTTTTGGCATGCTTGGTGTTCATGGGGTCATGAAGAGCCAGACATAACTGAGAGACTGAACAATGAAATATCAATAATAGGTTGCCAAAAGATGCCAAGCTCTGTGATTCCTCCTTCTTGTTGTTTAACCCCATTTAACCTACACAGAATGTGAGATATGTGTTATATTTTCCAAATAAGAAACATGATAATCAAGAAATTTAAGTAAATTACAGAGAACATAATATGGATTCTGACTTCAAAGCCCACAGTCTTTCTATTATGCCATCCTGGGCACAAGATTCCCCCATTGCACGGTGAGACAACCTTGTCCAAGCTAAAGTTCTAGGCAGAGAGATAATCGCAGAGGAGACAAAGTTTGCTATGTAGCAAAAATGAGGCTATCAGCTTTAAGTTACCTAGCATATCCACATACTAGAAATCAAGTCTCACCAATGGGTCAGCTAAAGCCACTGATGGTCCAGGTCATATCAAGAACTAGGGCGAGGTGATCTCAGTAAGGGAAGAACATAATTAATTCCAACTGAAAGAGTTTGAAATTATGACCCATTAGAGACAAAGCCTGAGATATAATTGCCTGTCTATACAATACATATAGCAATGCTCAAATCCTGTATAAAATGTCTTCTGGTATTAATAGAGACATTTACCTCTCTTCTTCCAACATAGAAACAATGCCTCTTCAAGCTGGAAGCCAAAGAGTAAATGCTTATTTTCTGGTTGCAATGAACATTGTTTTGATAACTCTTAAAGAGGATAGCAGACATTAATGTTATATACAAGCCTTTGAGTTGAAAACAGAAATATCAACATAGGCACAATCTCCTAATATTCTCACATTTGGTGTACATTAGTCGGTTAATGGACTTGAGCCAGGATACCTCCATAGTCTAAACAAAGTGGATAATTGTGCAATTGTCTGACGAATTTTTTTTTAATTTATTTATTTTTTTTTTTTGTCTGACGAATTTAAACACTAAAGAAAGTAACTTTGGACAATTAAGATTTTGTTTGAAACTACTAGAACATCTTTCTTTGGGGAAAAGTCATGAAGACTAAAGTGGAAGTAGGTGTGTATATATGCCTTCCCCATTACATTACATACAGCCTGAAAAGACAGCTGGGCTGAGAGAGAGATCCAACCTTCCTAGCTCTTTTCTATAAGCTACATGTTTAGGAATCCCTCTCTGCTGCCTTCATTTGGAACTACGATACAAATAAAATTATGAAATGGTATTATTTTAGGATCAACCCTTTTTGGAAGCTGACTGTTTAAGATTCTGGAGAGAAGCAGTCCCCCTCCCTTGATCTGGTGTGATACAAGCCTTGTATTTTTAATGATGTACTGTGTCAAGATAGTGGCCGGACCTACATGGAGCTTCTTTGATTGAAGAAGCACCAGCCCCTAATATGACAATAAATATAGTGGTTGGTATCTAGATGTAGCTATATAGCATTAGCACAAAACTGGTTGCCATGGAGCTTTGAGGGCAGTCAACTGCTTCGCAAATGATCAGACTTGAACAGGCTAACTCTTACCTATAAATATTATTATCCATGTTCAATAGATGGAATAACTGAGGCATGGAGAGATTAACTAGCTCAAAGGCAAATATCAAAGAGATGATACTTCTGGGCCAAATCCCAGGTCTGTTTGGCTCCAAAATTGCTACACTCCAATGATTTCATAGAGGGCTTCCCTGGTGGCTCAGCGGTAAAGAACCTGTCTGCCAATGCAGGAGATGCAGTTTCAATCCTTGAGTTGAGAAAATCTCCTGGAGAAGGAAATAGCAACCCACTCCAGTATTATTTTATGCTTGCTTGGGAAATCCGATGGACAGAGGAGTCTAGAGGGCTACTGTCTGTAGTATCACAAAGAGCTAGACACAACTTATCAACTTAGCACTAACAACAACGACTTCATACATCCCAACAAAAACTATTCCCACAAAATTGAAAATAAGATATATCTTTATATAATACATTACCTCAATTGGGGCTGTTTTCATTGTAATATGGGGTAAGACAGTTAGCCCAGTTCCCTGCAGTTGGCATTCCCTTATATCACATCATAGATTATCCAGGCATGACCATCCCACTGGACCAGAATTACCTAACCTGTCAAACAATGTAGCAAACACTTTCCCTCAGAATTGAAAATAAAAAAAATAAGAATTAAAATCAGATACAGAAAGAATGGGAATATTTTGTATTCTTATAGAAGGCAATTACCTGAATTATTCAAGTAGCATTATGGCAAACAGATGGGGAAACAATGGAACCAGTGGTTGACTTTGTTTTTGGCGGGGGGGCTCCAAAATCACTGCAGATGGTGATTGTAGCCGTGAAATTAAAAGACACTTACTCCTTAGAAGGAAAGTTATGACCAACCTAGACAGCATATTAAAAAGCAGAGACATTACTTTGCCAGCAAAGGTCCATCTAATCAAGGCTATAGTTTGTGAGAATTGGACTACAAAGGAAGCTGAGCACTAAAAAATTGATGTTTTTGAACTGTGGTGTTGGAGAAGACTCTTGATAGTCCCTTGGACTGCAAGGAGATCCAACCAGTCCATCCTAAAGGAAATCAGTCCTGAGTGCTCATTGGAAGGACTGATGTTGAAGTTGAAACTCTAATACTTTGGCCACCTGATGTGAAGAGCTGACTCATTTGAAAAGACCCTGGTGCTGGGAAAGATTGAAGGCAGGAGGAGAAGGGGATGACAGAGGATGAGATAGTTGGATGGCATCACCAACTTGATGGACATGAGTTTAAGCAAGCTCTGGAAACTGGTGATGGACAGGGAAGCCTAGCATGCTGCAGTCCATGGGGTTGCAAAGAGTCAGACACGACTTAGTGACTGAACTGAACTGACTGAGTATTCAAGTAGTATGCACATATTAATTCAAATAATTTCAGTGTCAAAATATAAATTTTAGCATATTTTCATGGATCAAAATAGATTGAGTATTGGAAAGTCTACATTAAACTTTATGGGATAAAGTAAACTTCCCATTCACCAGGCAGTTCACAGTCAATTTCAACTATTGAACATTATTTATATCAACAAAGTTTATATACTCTTTCAAAAACATTAGTCAAAACTTAAGCAAGAAAATATTAATGATGTTGCATTTCTGCCAACATTTAATAAAGACTTTTTACAGCTTCAATAACTAGTTGGCAAGAAACAAAAGTTGGACAGGGGAGTGGTTTGGGAGGAATATAAATTCTGAGAAAGTTTACTAGCTTTCAGGACCTCCTAAGGAATAAAAAGCAGCTCCAAATTATGCATCTATACCTGATGTGAGATGTATACCTGGTGTGAGAAACATAACAAATATCCAAGTATATAATCAGTTCAGTTCAGTTCAGTCACTCAGTCATGTCCGACTCTTTGTGATCCCATGAACCGCAGCATGCCAGGTCTCCTTGTCCATCACCAACTCCCAGAGTCCACCCAAACCCATGTCCATTGAGTTGGTGATGCCATCCAACCATCTCATCCTCTGTCATCCCCTTCTCCTCTTGCCCTCAATCTTACGCAGCATTAGGGTCTTTTCAAATGAGTCAGATCTTCGCATCAGGTGGCCAAAGTAGTGGAGTTTCAGCTTCAACATCAGTCCTTCCAATGAACACTCAGAACTGATTTCCTTTAGGATGGACTGGTTGGATCTCCTTGCACTCCAAGGGACTCTCAAGAGTCTTCTCCAACACCACAGTTCAAAAGCATCAATTCTTTGGCGCTCAGCTTTCTTCATAGTCCAACTCTCACATCCATATATGACTACTGGAAAAACCATAGCCTTGACTAGACAAACCTTTGCTGGCAAAGTAATGTCTTTGCTTTTTATATATGCTATCTAGGTTGGTTGTAACTTTCCTTCCAAGGAGTAAACGTCTTTTAATTTCATGGCTGCAATCACCATCTGCAGTTATTTTGGAGCCCCACCCAAAAACAAAAACAAAGTCAGCCACTGTTTCCCCTGTTTCCCCATCTATTTGTCATGAAATAATGGGACCAGATGCCATGATCTTAGTTTTCTGAATGTTGAGCTTTAAGCCAACTTTTTCTCTCTCCTCTTTTACTTTAATCAAGAGGCTTTTTAGTTCTTCTTCTTTCTGCCATAAAGGTGGTGTCATCTGGATATCTGAGGTTATTGATATAAGTATGTATGCTTTGCTCTAAATTGAGAAATGAAGAGTTTTGAGTTATTATATTGAGATCTTTTCATATGAAAGGGAAATGTTATAGAACTTTTATATTAGAATCTATTTTCCAAGAACAGCTCAGGAGTCCTCTTTTGGAAAATTGTGGCTAAAGAATTTAAAAAAAAACTAAAACATCTTGATTTGAAAAGCAGAGCAAGAAATAAATCACACACAAATTTCAAAAATGAGAGAGAATTATGTCATATCTAATATCAAGTGGCAATAGCAGGACACTAGACTCGGCAAGAATCAGTATGAAAAATTGCCTGGTTTAAATAGCAATTAAGGATTTAATGGGAGAAAGTAATCAGAAATATGGGTGATCTAGCCAGTAAAAGAACATTAAGTGGGTAATACAGTACTCAAAATATATCCTGAATATTCATGAGTTGATCTTATTGTGAATTATCTACAAAGTGACATTTTCAAGTAGTAAAACATTTGACTAAAAGAAAGTAGTTCCTGAGCTTCTGAAAACTATAAAATTCATAGTGTAAAGGAAGGAAAATTTAGTGCTATGAGTAAGTAATGAATAGTTGAATAAAATGTTGGAGAATAGGGCTGTACCATTTAAAATAATATTACCATTTTGGGAAAATCCATACATTTTGATATATTCAGAAAACACATGAAAAGTTTTTGGTTTAAAAAGATAGAAATATCTTCCTTCTTAGTCTATCTATCAAACATTTATGCATGCACTTGTTCACTTAAGAGAACTGCTTTCATTAAAAATTGGAAAGAGCTACAAAGAAGTCTCAGATAAGAAAAAAATTCATGTCCAAATTAAGAAAAGACCGTCTTTTTGCTCTCATGAAGCTATCTGGAAGGAAGCAAACAAATTACAACAGCAACGGAAGCAGCAGCAAAAGTCCAATCAGGAAAAAAAGATCAGCTTAGGAAAATGACATCATTTCAGACGCCCCAGTAGATACGGAAATCAGAAGAACTCAAATAAATGCAGGTGAAACGTTGGCTGCACTTAACTCATGCCAAAGAACCTGCTGAGAAAAGGCATCAAATTTGACCTGAATTAGCTGAACAGGCTGTCTAAAGCCGTGTCTGCATGTCAGCAAATGGTGTGAGGAGATGAAATAAATATATATTTAGTTTGTTGCCATAGAACTTCTTTATGAACATATTGTCAACACTGTTTGCTTTTATGTCTTGGCCCAAAACATGACAGTCAGTCAAACTGAGTGGTTTTCCCAGGTACATTTGTTTTTCTTTAGAAAGTAGCTAACTGTGGTTTCTGGGTCTGTAGGAGGTGATGTTCCAGCTGAGGGGAGTTCACAAGCCCACCATTTTTACCTGAAGTTTCATCTCACAGAGGTGCTAATGACTACTCCCATCCAACTTCTCTTTCTTTTTTGGCATCATAATCATGGTTATATTCAGCATCCAAGATTTAAATAAAGGAGCACTCTTCCAGCAACTTAATAGAAAGAAAAGTATTGACCATAGCCAAAGAAACCCTGTCACCTTCAGCCTCCAAAATAAAATCCAACCTTTCCCTCATTCGTATTAATTGAATTTGGGGTTCACTCCAAGTTCTGTGCACTGCCAAGAGGAAAAAAAAAGTACCTTCCCACCCCATTCCCCCTAAATTTTATACATAAGTTTGAGATTTAAAAATCTCTAAAGTTATTGTGAAGATGAATCCAACTTAAAGATATTAAAACTTAACAGAACTCCAAATATTCCTCCCTTCCATCAAAAGTAAAATTTTTGGTTGGTTTGCTTCCTGGGAAAAAAAGTACATGATCACTAGGGAGATGGATACTTACAATTAATACACCTTGTGAATGTCAGCTTCAGCATAACTTTTCCCTCCACACTTGTCATGGTGTCGCATTCATCCTTGAGGGATCCATCAATTCACACGGAAGCATCAGGAGGCCAGAAGGAAAGTTTGTCTTCATTTCTTCCTTCTTTCCAACGTTAACTACCTTCAGATCACATTCAGGCTAAAATAAGGAACTTGGTGGGTTTTTTTTCCCCTAGGGTTTTAGTTCTTAAAGTAAAAAGAGAGAAGAGAAAAATTAAGCCTAAAATGAGTGTGATGCATACTCATGAAGGTCAAAGCAATACTCAAGCTATTGCAGTATTGGTGACCTTGAGTTATAACAATTTACTGATGTTGATCTGTAAAAGATCTGATGAAATGTACAACAGAGGTATCTTCAAATATAATGATAGACCCATAAATCTCTATTAGTAAATAAACCTGTAAATACAGAATCATGAAGTGATAAAATACAGTCATGAAATGATAAAATACAGGTTAATGAAATGATAAAAAGTGTCGATTGTAACAAAGCAAGGACGGTGACATTACACTGAAGACTGAAGCCTAAAGGGGACAATCCATCTGCTGTTCAGAAAGTGTGAGTACAATAGAAGCAGACTGCAAGATGACCTCCTCTGCTCTCTCTGCTACCTTTGTATTTTTATCCCCAAGTATTATATCAGTCTCTCCCTGTGCATAGCATTAACAATCCTTGGTATTATTGTCATTATTTTTTAAATTTTACCTTTTTAATATAAATTTATTTATTTTAATTGGAGGTTAATTACTTTACAATATTGTATTGGTTTTGCCATACATCAACATGAATCAGCCACAGGTATACACGTGTTCCCCATCCTGAACTCCCTTCCTCTTCCCTCCCTGTACCATCCCTCTGGGTCATCTCAGCGCACCAGCCCCAAGCATCCGGTATCATACATCGAACCTGGACTGGCAATTCATTTCATATATGATATTATACATGTTTCAATGCCATTCTCCCAAATCACCCCACCCTCTCGGCTCTCCCACAGAGTCCAAAAGACTGTTCTATACATCTGTGTCTCTTGCTGTGTCGCATACAAGGTTATCGTTACCATCTTTCTAAATTCTATATATATGTGTTAGTATACTGTATTGGTGTTTTTCTTTCTGGCTTACTTCACTCTGTATAATAGGCTCCAGTTTCATCCACCTCATTAGAACTGATTCAAATGTATACTTTTTAATGGCTAAGTAATACTCCATTGTGTATATGTACCACAGCTTTCTCATCCATTCAGAGTCTTTTCCAATGAGTCAACTCTTTGCATGAGGTGGCCAAAGTACTGCAGTTGCAGCTTTAGCATCATTCCTTCCAAAGAGCACCCAGGGCTGAGCTCCTTTAGAATGGACTGGTTCGATCTCCTTGCAGTACAAGGGACTCTCAGGAGTCTTCTCCAACACCACAGTTCAAAAGCATCAGTTCTTCGGTGCTCAGCCTTCTTCACAGTCCAACTCTCACATCCATACATAACTACTGTAAAAACCATAGCCTTGACTGGACTAAGAAAGAGATTAAATTTATTGCACAAAGACATGTTTTTGTATAATCTAACTAGAAATTCCTTGAAAACATACACATTCTGTTAAAACCAACACCACAGAAAATACTTAAATAGAGGGTGCTGAGTCTTTCTCGCAATTTTTCCAAGTGAATAAACTCAAACGAATTTGCACCTAGGCATTTGAGATATCCTATCACAAGCAAGAAAAAGCCCAGGAATTCAAAATTCACATGTTCAAAGGTTTGAAAGAATAATCAGACCTTATGGCTAAGGTAAATGCATATCTTGAAATTTAGGAAATTGAGCAAGCAAGATACTGACACCAGTCATCAGGAATGAATTTAATCCTAAGGCAAGAATGATTTCCCTTCCGCATCTGCAAGATGCTCTTTGCCTATGTGTAAATAAGTAAGGATCTGGAAACAACACACACCTGGTTGGAAACCAGAGCCCTGCTGCCCAGGCACATTCTGATTAGAGCTAAGGTGAGGGCAGGAATTTTGTCCTCAAAATGTTACATATAATTATTCCTTGTCATCAAGGAAACATATATCACTAGTTGATAAAATGACCCACATGTAAAATAAAACTGCTTCTAAAGTAACTTTGAGAAAGTTCAGAGAAGTGATGAAGATGGTCTTACACAAATACTATAATAATGGCAATACTACTGATATAAAAATAAAAACAAGATTATTAATATGCCAGGCTCTGCTCTATTGTCCACATCATTTAATCCTCACATGCTGACGATAAGGCAAAAACTATCATTTCTTTCACTTTCAGATCAGGAAAACAGGTTAGAAGAGGCTAAATAAATTTCAGCACGAGTTGGAACTTCTGATCTAGTTGAACTCATCCCTACACTTTTCCAGGCACTTGATGTTCTCGTAGTCCTTACAGAGAATAGTCCTCTGTTTAACTAGGTTTGTAGGCTGCTAGGCTCCCCTCTGCATGGAATTCTCCAGGAAAGAGTAACAGAGTGGGTTGCCTTTTCCAGGGGATCTTCCTGATCCAAGAATCGAACCTAGGCCTCCTGCCTCACAGGCAGATTCTTTACCATCTGAGTCACTGGGAAATCTCTCCTCAGAGAGTTACTTGTTCAAAATCACATTTTACTTTCTTCTAAATTTCATTTTTCTCTGTCCCACACTAACTAGTGTCCCAAACTCCTTAGTGCAGCTGGTCTCTGCATGTCACAGGGAAGGAATATAATTAAATAAATTTATCTAAGGTGTGACTGGCTGATAACTTTTTATCTTATCATCATTATGTCCACTTTCAAATGTATAGTTAAAATACGTGCATGGAGTGACAAAATGTGTTTAGAATCCAAATTAAGCTCTTGTCAATAGAAATCACAGTCTTTTATACAAGTTTTTTAAAAATACAGAAGGGAGACTAGAGGGTTTTTGTTTTGTTTTTGGCAATATGGACAAGTATTCCTTCTTGTAGTATGTTTGACCCAGTATTTCTGTATTATATTCGAAAAAACCCTCTTGTAGAATAGCATTAATGTGACACATGTATTAGAGCAATTTTAATTTGAGAATATTTGCCAATGATGTTGAATTACTACTTCTGGGAAGATGGTGATGATTCCAGGAATATTTCAACAACAAAGCAAAACAGGGACCAATGACATTCACATCGGTTTTACATAAAGATAACCAGGTGGACAGAAACATTCTGACTTTTCATCTCAGCTAGGGACTCACAGGCCCCCTGATGAAAAGGACTCAAGGCACAACATTGAGGACCGCTTGATAAAGATGTTTTCCCAGCATGTGGCAGCAGTTAAAAAGCAAATAGGTTTCCGGGATATAACAAAAAGGTTTGGAAGATACCGTGGCACAATGAACAATGAAGGCTTTTTTTCTTTAGAGAGACTGGACGCCTGCCATCTTACCACCTGAAAGCTAGGAGGCAGGTTGAAAGAATCCCCAGCAATGTGTCTGAGACAGCTCGAAGTGAGGATGATCTATTGTGAATGTCTGGGAAAGCGAATTACTGGCAGTCAGATGGAAGGATTCACAATTATGAAAGGCATGGCGAAAGCTGATCAGATTCTCCTTTCTACTAGGCTTCATGCTTCAAAACAACCAGAATCTCATTTTATGAAAATGCTCATTGCTGTCACTTAAGAAGACAGGAGTGTGCTTGACAGCACTGCCTACAAGGCATTGTTAGGGATACTGGCAGGGCTCTCAGGCCACCTGACCTAGCCAGAGCTCTTACTTATGCATCCTCATAGCATAGCCCTGGAAGCTAAAAGGCATCGTGAAGACGAGTCAGACTGATTTCTAGATTAAATTCCCCTGTCCACTGCTGTGTGCTTCACCGAATGTGGTAAGCTGAGCGTGAACTTCAGCAAAGGGCTGTTGAGCAAATAAAGGCAGATAAAGAATGTTAAAGGGGCCAAAAAAATTATAAATTGCAAACTGTCAGACCATCCAGAGCCTCCGCCAAGTCCAAATGGCTTCATTTTCCTTTTCTAGCCTGGCCAGTCCTCTGAGGCTCTCCCACTGGTATTTTTGGGATACAATCCAGGCCATTATGAACGGATCCAACAATGTGCAGTGATCTTGAAGCTTGCAGGAAAGTTTGGGACTACTTAAATTACATCACATTTATCTCTACCAGGGGATTGTGTATTTCTGTCAAAAGTATCCTTTGTTCTCTAGTGAGCTAACTTGCAGTAATTCTGTGATTGGGGAAAGATTTAGAGGTACAGTTCATAATAAATGCTCAGGATTCAGTATTTCCTTTGAGTTGAATGATTGTAGGCTCTTTCCTTTTGTAATATATGGCTATTGACCCTGGATGTCTTTTCAGCTAGAATTGGAGTCCTGCTCTTTTGTCAACCTTAACGTCCACCCAAACATGGAAGACTGTTTCTGTACTCAGTCAAGCCATTTATTAATTGTTCATTTGTCTAGGTAAGCGGGTCCAAGTTTCTGTGCTCCCACATGTAACATTTCCCTTCTCTGACTGGCATTTAGCTAAAACAATACCTTAGGGAAACTGTCAAGAGTTTTCAAGAAATCAAGTGCCAGAGAACATGGTGTTGTGGCAAGGACCCTAGTCCCAGAGGCGGAGGAGCTGAACTGGATACCAGGCTTCACCCTTGGGATCTGCAATTTTTAGAGAGTTCATCTGGCTCAGCCTTGGTCTCCTTGTCTGTGAAAAGAGGACAAGTGCTTGCCTCCGGAGACCAACAAAGTACCCGATGTGATACACGTGAGGGTTATTTCACATTATGCTCTGCATTGAGTAACTCTTTTTCGGGTTCTCTTCCTTGCTTTACTCCTTTCCTGTCCTCTCTCTTCTTCCTTCCTTCATTCTTTCCTGCCTTCTTTCCCTTTTTCCTTACTTTCTTCTTTCTTTCCTTCCTTCCTTCCTTTTTCTTCTGAATTTCATTATGCCTGTACTGTTCTATACCCTCTATACCCTCTACTCTTGCAGGAAGGTTAATTAGCAAACCCTATACATGCAACATCTGCTCCTATAAACTTTTTGCTTACATGGCTCCCTGATCATGTGGGCAATCTCTTCTCCGTGCCCCAAATGCTCTTTCTTTATGATTCTGCTCTGGTCTCACCTTCATTATATACTATTGATTAGCCCACCCAGTACTCAGCTCTTTTTACCTCTTAATTTTCATTATACTTACTATGCATCCCTTTAATATAAGGTTACTGTTCTTCAAGCATTTTATTCATTTGGGTCTTATCTTTATAGACTCTCAGTTACCTAAGGTGAAGTTTATACATCTTTTACATTCCCTAAAGCAATCATATTTGTAAGTATACTATAGGCTTAAAACATCTTAGATGATGGGTGATTAAATACCTGCCAATTCTCCACTTTTATATAAACCATTTATTTCAATAGATCCTCTTATATCTCCAAGTATAGATAAAAAATGAACTTCCCTTCATATCTATTATTGCCATGCTGCTAGTTAATAAGAATATATTTAGCCAAAGTTATTTTAAAGGGACAATTTTAAAAGAAAAATAAACTTCTGAATAAAATTTTGATTATTGTCTATGGTTTTAATGTTAGGATACTATAATGTCCAGTGTTGTTCTGGTAAAGGTTTAACAACCATCTTTCTGTAGAAAAGCAAAAAAGCTTAATTTGCAGTATTTTTCAGGTTTCATAGTATAAACGGTCCCATCATGACTGATTTCAAGCCTCCAGAACCAGTGCATGCCAGTCCCAGCTCACCATAGGAATCTTTAAGATGGGTGACAGTCTCTGTTTTAGAATATCATAAAATCTTATCTCTTTTGGCAGTTCTTAAGTAGACTCATCTAAATATCATTCCCATTGACAAAGAAACCAAGAGCTGTCCAAGGACAAAGCTGAATTTTCCACTTTAGAAATTTGTCTCAGAATTCCTGCATGGAGTGTTCTAAGAGAGACTGAGATGTTTGTTCTTTGACATGAAGAACAGAAATCATCTCTCTTCATCTCGAGTCAGAGGTCATCTCTACAATACTACCATTGCTTTATTCAGTGTCTAATCGATGGTGCTATTTTTATGAGCGTGTGTTAAAGGAGTGGGATTCACTGTTCCTTTCATGTTGAACAAAGCTTTGGCATGTGGCATTACTTTGGTATATTTATACAAGCAAACCTGGCATTTGTCATTTTAGTTATTGGTCATATTACTTAAAATTTCCGTTTTCCTAAACACACATCAAGTCAATAACATCCTGACAAATATTTTCTCCTCGGTTGTAAATTCTAGCATTTCCCACTATGGCTGATTTCAAGCTTACAACATGATAATAACCAGCTAACAAAACTCCTGAAGATGTATTAATCAAGTCTAGAGAACCAACATTCTAAAACAAAAAAGAAGCCAGTGTCAACTTTTCATGTCTCACGTGTACCTGTGACGGTATCTCTTGGTACTAATGCAAAGTGAATGAGGTGTCACTTCATTTCTCGTATTCCATTCAATGCAATACCCATGATGAATATTCAATTTAGAAAGCATACTTGAATTATGTCCAAAGAACCAAAGTTGTATTTTGGATCTTCCATAATCAGATATGGACTTTCTGTTCATTCTTTAATCTTCTTTAGTTCCAGCTCTCCATCTGAAGTAAAGGGCTGCAGCATATTCAAGGTAACTTTCTGGTGTTTATCCTTCTGGTAATCTAAGTACAGAGAAATGGGCTTTGCAATAATAGGCAAATATCTGCCGTTGGCAGGTGTGTCAAGCACCACCATATAATAGCTTCAAAGATCATTTGAAACTCACCAAACGATGCCACTGAAGTATAAATTGTCAACATGTATTGGTTTATTCAGCAAAAACATCCCTGACATTTCACTCTCTTTCTGCTTACTTCTAAATTCATCTCTGTGACTCTTTCGCCACCAAGACTCTTGCTTTGTTTTTACCTCCTTGTTGTTTGTTGTTCTTTATCTTCAACACGCAGTAATGAAGCAAGACCCAGGAAATAGGTTGTGTCAATTGCAGAAATTCATACCACCAGCCACCTATCTCATTAGATGGATCACATGCCTCTCAAAACACTTGGATCATTGCCTCTGTCCTAAGATTATAGTTCTTATATATCTGGACCTTCTTTGTTAAGTCGTTCTATTATTAACATTATGTATACTAATAATTTTACACAATAAAAAATTGAAATACTGGTTGTCTCTAGCAAACATGGAAAAATAACGTATGTACTTGGTTTCAGCAGAGTTAAGATTATATATGACTTCTTTACTTGCAACATAGCAAACAGTAACTCTAAACTAATACAAATCGAGAATTCAGCTCAGGCATCTAAGCTCATACTGTTCACATGTCAAATGTGAGCAGAAGCAGCAGGATACTGGCCTGCTCTTTCTAATTACAATTATGATAAGAGTTTAGCACAAGTCTACTTAAAATCATAAAACCTTTCAGGGTAAGATTGGTGTTTTATCTCATTGTATATTCATATGATTAGGTTTATTTGACTGCTCAGAGGTAAAAGTACTTCTCATTGTCCAAAATATTCTTACTTAGGATGCTATGAGGAATATCCCACAAGCAATCACACATTGTCTAGTCTTCATGCAAATGGCACAAGCCTGAAAAATAAGATGATGGGAAAGGCTTTTCCCCTCCTCCCTAAAATTAATCTCTCTCTTCTAAAGGAAGATCACAAATTTGGGGTTCAACAAAGGTCCTTTAACTGGATGGAATTTCTATGCAAAAGCTAGAGTTATTTGGACCCGCAGGAAAGTGCAATTCTCCATCTTGTCAGGAAAACACATTTTCCCAGCCAAGCTGGGTCCCTCTCTCCCAGCAAAACAAAAAGTGTTCCAATTAGTGAAGCTGATTTTTCTCCTTTCATGCTCCTCTCAGGTGCCAGTGTGGAGTAAGTGAGGATAGGCATGGGAAATTGCTTTAGGTCCTTAATGGAAGAACCAACTGATTCATTGATATCAGGCTGAAGTAATCTTCCTGTTCAGCCATTGGTTTGCCACTCATAGGGAAGCTGGGAGCCCTGAGAGTGAGCCAAGCCTGTCGGATGTGCCACTGAGAACACTGTTCTTTGTGGAATATTTTTAGATGCCAGATGCCAATCACTCATGGGACTTTGCTGCTCAACAAGAATTTCAGATGTGGACTTTAATTATAGTCTAGCAGAAAAAGGATGATGGAGGGAGCAGAAACAGATTTATTTTTAACAAACCCAGCTCTTAGCCACCACAAACCCTGTGAATCTATTTTGGGGACTTGTCATTGTTGTTGGGTGGGTTTTATCAATGCTGTTTAAAAAGTATCAGGTTGACAGCTTTAAGAAGTTAAAGGTTCTCATTCTAGGGAAACTGCAAGACAGAAAGGCCACATTTGGGAGGGGCTATGTCCTGATGCTTTGGTACTTAACTTGCTGAACCACCTCTAGGGGATGTAGAAAAGTTTGGATTTTAAGAATATTATGAATAATCAGTTGCCTTTAATGTCTGCCTCAAAGCACTTTGAGGAGAGAAAGAAAAGTTAGTTAAGGAGTCTACAACTGAGTAAAAATTAAAGGGCAGAAGAGGTCCAATTTTATTAACACTAGTCTCTGTGTACTCTTTCATGTACCAGGGATTTCTTGTGAAATCAGTCATTAGTGGCTAAGGCAGTCAAGGAGGTACTGACATTTACTGAACATAAACTTCATCCTAGGTAAGAAGAAGGAAGCATAATGACTTTTTTCTCAAGAAGTTCACCTATGTAATTTGAGAACCACTAGCCAACAGGTGAAAATGCAGTGGTTACATACTTGTATTATATATTATTAGTTTCATAGAAACTAAGACTAACTGGGGTCAGAGAAGTGGCAACCAACTTAGCAGTGATATTAAGAAGTTAATTTTAAAAAGATGGGTATGTATATGCCATTCATACTCTGCATACACACACCTTAGCTAGGAGTTTGACAAAAAACTTTCTTTATATATCATGAAGCAGCCATCAGAAGGTAAAGAATTGATATTTGTGAATTGGCAACCCAATGGTGAGAAGACCCTCAGCCCACTACCATTTCTTGAGCTCTATCACTCCCACTTTTGAGCTTACTGTTAAAGGGCATTAAGCCAAGGACATCCTCCTTGAAGCCTGCTGGGTTTGGTTTTGCTTGTTTGTTTGTTTTATGTTTGTTTTTAACATTTGATGTCTGTCTTAACATAGGCTCTCATCTTAAAAGCCATGGTTGAACTTCCCTGGTGGTACACTGAATAAGAATCTGCCTGCCAAAGTGGGGTTAGATATCATGTCCAAGAAAATCCCATGTGTCTTGGAGCAACTAAGCCTGTGTACCACAACTACTGAGCCATGTGCCTAGAGCCTGTGTTCCATGGCGAGAGAACCCATCACAATGAGAAGGCTGTGCAACACAGTGAGTAGCCTCCACTCTCTGCAACTGGAGAAAGCCTGTGTGCAGCAGAGAAGAACCAGGGCGATTAAAAAAAAAAAGTCATGGTCATCACAGACTACGAATATTTATTAAATAATGCTTGAATGATACTGCTTTGGCATTGAGAAGTATAGTGTTTTGAACAGATGGAGAGCTGGCAGTTAATGAAAGCAGTCAAATAATTTAGCACCAGTTTCAAATCCAGGACTTACACAATTTACCCCTGTTTACTATTTATTTTCATTCAAAAACTATACACTGAAAGCTTACTGTATTTAGTGTCTGGGTATCTGCTTTTGGCAATACAAAATAGACAGAAGATATAGTAGCTACCATCTACTGTAGCTTACAAAGCAAAAATGT
Source organism: Capra hircus (assembly GCF_001704415.2). NCBI lineage: Eukaryota > Metazoa > Chordata > Mammalia > Artiodactyla > Bovidae > Capra > Capra hircus. The sequence goes on along the minus strand of NC_030831.1, from coordinate 14,522,069 downwards.
AATGATGCAATCACATATAATCAAACACAAAAATCAGGAAATCAAGTAATATGAGTTATATAAGATCAGATCCCAAAAAGACCAGTGTAGGTTGAAATGTTTAACAAAGATTTTAAAATCTCCTTAGAAATTATCTAGTTAATACCATAATAATAGATAAATTGGAAAACTTATCCTAAATAAGGGCCTCGCTGGTGACTCAGATGGTAGAGAATCTGCCTGTAATGCAGGAGACCTGGGTTCAGTTCTTGGGCTGGGAAGATCTCCTGGAGAAAGGAATGGCTACCCACTCCACTATTCTTGCCTGGAGAATCCCATGGAGAGAGGAGCCTGGTGGGCTACAGTCCATGGGGTTCTAAAGAGTCAGACACAACAGAGCAACTAAGCATACACATTCTAAATAATGGTCTTTTAGTCTTGAATTATCCACTCTGTGATTCTGATTTGATCAGAAAAATTAAATACGCACCAAAAGATTTTGGGTAGTCACAAAACACTATTAATTGGATGGATTTAAATTTAAAGATATTGCAATATATTACAAGAGAAACTCTTATTCAGATGCCTTTTCAATGCAACCCCAGTAAGAGATGCAGTTCCCTTTTGTAAATAGATCTTTAGGATCTGAGGTAACCATAATGTCCAAGTTGCATGGCTGGCTTCCTATCCATGCCTGGAATAGTTCCCGTTTTCATACTATGTCCATGTGAAGTAGGCAAAACCACCACCATCTGTTCAAATCAACTAGAGATGGCTCATGGCAGCGAGACTTAATGACCTGTCTTAATCAATTCATCACAAGTATTCACTGAGTTCTTGAGATGTTCAAGATAATTTTTATGAGTTGTGTGTAATACAGAAAAGAGACCTGCCCTCCAAGAGCTTCCTATAAACTAGGAAACCAAAATATGCACACTTGAGAGATAATTAACTATAAGCAATGTAGGAAATAATAAAGGCCCAATGAGCAGATACACCAGATATGGTAAAGTATGGAAAGAGGCCCACGTTGAGAGGAATAGCTCTCCTTTTCCGAAAGTCACCAGCATCTCTTCCACTTCTCCACACAGCAGTCAGACAAAAGCCGGCTATAGATAGATATCCATTTACTGGCCATCACTCAAGTCTGCTCTCAGACTTGTTTTTCCTGCTTTACTCTGGCTGTGAATATCTATTTCTAGTTCCTCAGTTTGGCAACTTGTTTAGTCTCCTCTCTGGTTTAATGGTTAGAAGGAAATGACAACCCACTCCAGTAGTCTTGCCTGGAGAATCCTGTAAACAGAGGAGCCTGGTGGCCTGCTGTCCATGGGATCGCACAGAGTTGGACATGACCAAAGTGACTTAGCAGCAGCAGCAGCAGCTGGTTTAATGAACCTGGTTTTTTCTGGACTTTTCACTCCGCCTCTACCCCTAAGTTCCACATGTTTCATAGATACAGTTACAGATTATCATTTCCCAGCCTGCTGCTGCTAAGTCGCTTCAGTCGTGTCCGACTCTGTGAGACCCCATAGACGGCAGCCCACCAGGCTCCCTGATCCCTGGGATTCTCCAGGCAAGAATACTGGAGTGGGTTGCCATTTCCTTCTCCAATGCATGAAAGTGAAAAGTGAAAGTGAAGTCGTTCAGTCGTATCCGACTCTTAGCGACCCCATGGACTGAAGCCTACCAGGCTCTTCCATCCATGGGATTTTCCAGGCAAGAGTACTGGAGTTGGCTGCCATTGCCTTCTCCATTTCCCACCTTAATGGAGTCTAAAAGCCAGATTAGTCCCTGGTCACTCCTGCCAAATAAAAGAGTATCAGAGAAAAGAGAAAAGGACAATTAATGCATGTGTCATACATCAAGGCACAGGACAACCAAATTAAAACCAATGTCAAGCAGTTAAAAGTTCAGAACTAAAGATGGAAGGGTTGGTGTTCCTCCCACTTGATTATTTCCTAAAATAGCTAGTAAAAACAAGTTTTAACCAGTGTCTTGAAATCCTCTTTTAAGCAATTTAATGTTGATCAATGAGTATATTCAGCGTTCCCTAGTGGCTCAGACAGTAAAGAATCTGCCTGAAATGCAGAAGACCTGGGTTTGCTCCCTAGGTTGGGAAGATCCCCTGAAGGAGGCCATGGCAACCCACTCCAGTATCCTTGCCTGGAGAATCCCCATGGATGAAGGAGCTTGGTGGGCTAGAGTTGGTGGGGTTGCAAAGAGTCAGACAGGACTGAGCGACTAAACACAGCAGTGCTTAGAGTTTGGTCACTTGTCCACCCAACTCTCCTTCATTTGTCCCATGGTCTGAGTTACAGACAGTGTGCCTGTGGTCATTAACATATCGTATCTGCCCTCATGGTTTTGACTCAGATTTACTGATTCCCATTAGGGACAAAAAGAATTGACTCCTGGAGCACAGATCAAGTTCTGAACCATCACAGATACTCTTGTCTTCTCAACTAGCTTTTAAGGAAAAGTACCATGCCTTTAGTTCAGTTTTGAGAAGAAGGGAAAAGTGAAACAACAATATTTACTCTTGTACCTTTACAGTTACCGTCCTCCTATGACCAAACTCCTTCATTCCACCCCCTCAGAGACTTGGAAGAATTACTATGAGAAATTCACAGAAGACAGGAGTAGGTGGGGAAGGTAAGGAAGACTAGCTGATTGTTGTAACTTACTTTCGGGAGAATGGAATCAATGCTTCCCCTGACTGTTTACATCTTAAGAAATTCTGACAGCTCAGTTATGGGTGATGACTGAAGGATTCACTCTGTGACTCTTTTATGACCACTCAGGATGTAACTCAGGTGCTCAAAGACCAAAAAGACAGATGCTGTAAGCGATTCTGATGTGTCTGGGGACAACAGTGGTGGCCAAGCTGCCAGCAAGGTTGATGCGCTGACACAGTGCTTTAGAGCAACATCAACAGCCCCGTCTCCTAAAAGCAAAGCCTCTGCATCAGTCACTGGTTGTTCTGCTGTAACATACAGATTCTTAAGGGAAAATCAAATATGTGAATCATTATCACTGACATCATTACCATTTCAGTGGCTCCCGAAGAGTCCTTTGCAGAGAGAAAATAAAAACAAACATGAACTCTAGAGCCAGCATACCTGAACTTGAATCTGTATGTGACCTTTGGAAAAAAATTAATCTCTCTATATTTTGATTTCCTCATATGTAAAGTGGAGGTAATAGTACTATGTACTTCATAAGATGCTGTAAGGACTAAATGAGATGGTGTAGGCAAAACACTCAAAGCAGGACCGAAATGTGATAAGTGCTATTTAATGTTATCTACATATATCGTTGTTATTAAATCCCACTTATAAATAAATCCTTATGAAATACTAGACTTAGAAAACTTCAAAAACCTCTCTATTGTCTTCTAGAAAAATTCCCATTTCCTTAGATGAAAAAATCATCCAAGTCAGCAAACACTTAATGGAGTCTTTTTTGTTCAAGGAAGAGGGATTCAAGGAATTGGACACAAATTGTTCTAAACCTATCGCAGGCTAGGCAAATTTCTAGTAGAGTTTCACAAAAGGCAAAATCCTGTCCACACTTGAAACCTATCAGCTTGAATGCCAACCTGTGGGTTACTCTTTTTACAAAAAAGCAAACATAAACACCTGTGCCCTTCATTTGCAAGTAGAGGGGCATCTGCTTGCAGGATCCAGGGCAGTTAGAACAGAGGACACAGCAGAGAACCACAGAAGCTCATGAACAATGAAAAATACATTCTAATGCAAAGCACTTGAAGACCATGTCATGGAGGAGGCAAACCTCCTTTAGCCTTGCTTTGCCTATAGGCAACTTTGAGAATTTTTTCGTATCCTGCAGTTGATATTGTCTGCCTATGGGACAGGACCCCAGCATAAAGAAAGGACACAGTATAAGCTGTGTTGGGACAAAGACACAGAAAAAGATGAATAGAATTTGAATGTTAAAATATTATGACTGTATTTAAATAGAAAAAAATACGCTAATTATAATAGAGGAAAGTTTCTCCTAGAGAACTCCTTGCTAGAGAGGTAACTAGAAGTTAGTATCAGACCAGGTTATAGTCCATGCACACATTATGATATCTTCTCTGCTTAACTGAAATGAATAGTATATTCAGAAAGCTCACATATCATAGTGTATGTTCTGTTAGCCTCAGCCTAACTTACATGTTTTTAGGAAGTTCCAAGTTAAAGAACCTTCCATGAGGTGTTAAGGGAGTTATCTGAAACAGTGATCCTTCCTCAGGACTAGAGCCAGGATCTTGGTGCATAAAACTGGATGAGGAGCATTTACTACAAAAGGTTTCCGTAATAGTTTGAGAGGACTAATAGTGGATTCCCACTTGAAAGTGAAAGTCACTCAGTGACTCATTCATGCTCTTTCCAACCCTGTATAGTCCATAGATTTCTCCAGGGAAGCTTTTCCCTTCTCCAGGGGATCTTTCCAAGCCAGGGATAGAACCCAGGTCTCTCCCATTGTAGGAAATTCCTATTTTTTTTTAATTTAAACATTCTTCTTTCTTTCTTTCTTTTTTGTTTATTTATATATATGTATTTTTTTTAATTGGAGGCTAATCAGTTTACAATATTGCAGTGGTTTTTGCCATACATTCACATGAATCAGCCATGTGTGTTCATGTGTTCCCCATCCTGACCCTCCCTGCAGGAAATTCTTTACCAGCTGAGCCACACAGGAAGCCCAAGAACACTGGAGTGGGTAGCCTATCTCTTCTCCAGTGGATCTTCCCAACTCAGGAATCAAACCAGGGTCTCCTGCACTGCAGGTAGATTCTCCTCCAGCTGAGCTATGAGAGAAGCCCACTTAAGCCTCTAGTTTTCCACTGCAGTATTATCTGCCCTTTACCTTCTGTAGCATTCCTCTAAAAATAAGCTGGTTTCAAGATCTTCATCACTTACTGAAATTGTATCTCTCCTTTAAAACTCAATTCCTGCCTTTGCATAGCACTATCCAATGATCAGCCAGTGGAATGGGCACTCCCTCCCCTGTTTTACAACTGTGAGCCAGTAAAGAGTAGTCACCCTGTTGGTTTATCTTTCCTTTTTCCCCACTGAACCTTCCATATATGTGGGTGTGAGTTGTGTGTGTGTTAGTCTCTCAGTTGTGTCTGACTCTTTGCAACCCCATCAACTATAGCTGGCTAGGCTCCTTTGTCCATGGGATTCTCCAGGCAAGAATGTTGGAGTGGGCAGCCATTTCCTTCTCCAGGGGATCTTCCTCACCCAGGAAACACACTCTGGTCCTCCTGCATTGCAGGCAGACTCTTTAACACCCGAGCTACCAGGGAAGCTTCAACTTTCGTAGTAAAGTCGCTCAGTTGTCCGACTCTTTGCGACCCCATGGACTGTAGCCTACCAGGCTCCTCCATCCATGGGATTTTCCAGGCAAGAGTACTGGAGTGGGTTGCCATTTCCTTCTCCACTCCAGGGGATCTTCCCAACCCAGGGATTGAACCCAGGTCTCCTGCATTGTAGGCAGATGCTTTTACCATCTGAGCCACCAGGGAAGTAACTAACCTTTCATATGGTATTTGTTAAATGAATTTTAACATATATTAATGCTACTACACTATGATTGCTTTATCCCATTTATGTTGCCTCTGGATATATGTATAAAAAACTAACTATGTTACAGTTCAGCTGAGTTGGCCAGAAGGTAGAAGAAATGAAAAAGGCATCAGGAACTTTGTGGGACGTAAAGGAACTCTCCCTCCCTAGCAGTCTTGGCTTTGACTCCATGAACTTTAGCAACAACATGTGCTTTCATCCTTTTTTAAATTTTTTCTTTAAATTATGTTATTTTTAATTAAATAAATGAGTTACAAAATGTATCTTTCATGAATGGAATAAAAAAAAAAACTTCTTCATTTTGGGAATGATTTTGTTTCATTTCTTCTTTGATGTCTATATTACGGTGAGCAAATTCTACCACCATGCAGTAGAGGTTATGAGACAGGAGGGCTGGCCTTCTCCAAGCTGCATTCACTTACCCCACAGAACTTATCTCATGGTTCCAAGGAACAAATGGCTTTTGCTGGGCTCTTCAATAATATGATTTGCATGCTTGAAATGAGATCGCCAAAGTAATTGTAGAATATTGCTTGCCATTACCGTCATTAAAAACAGGCAGATGTAGGAGCACTCCCAGGGAAAATCTTCCTGCTGGGTTTTCATGGAGATAAGTGCACAAAATCCACTTTTGAAAAGATGTTGAATGGAATGAATTCGCCATTCACTGGCTGTCTGATGATGATTTGCTTGTTAATTGGAAGTTTAGGCTTTAGAGAAGCCTTAACAAATTTGATTGCTAAATTCAGGAGGTTTACTCTCTCCTCACAAGCCATATTCAGAGGCATAAATCCTACTTTTTGCATATGTGTCTATGTGCTCATTTAGAATCTCTGTGCAAAGAAACCAATCCCTAACCCTCTTGTCAGTGGCACTTTCTGGAACGACTTTACTGACAAACAAGGACGAAGCATTCTGTCCTTTCATTTCTCTAGGGCCCCAGAATTTGCTAGGATGTGAGAGGACAATGCTATGAGATAAGCTGAGATAAAGAGCAGAAATTTTATCAAGCGATCTCGGTGCATATGTCTGTCAATTGTCTCCCACTGTGTGGCTAATAACTGGGAGGCTGGATCCCACTTGGGGCCACCATTTCATTTCATTCCAGATCAGCTCCACTGCTGATAAACTCAAGTAAAACTTAGGGAGAGAGAGCAAGCATTTGTTTGGAAATCCTGCTGTTTTTCTTCTCTGTTCACACACAGGCTGAGTGTCCTCTGATCTAAACAATGTCAACTATCTGGCAAGGTTAGCAGCCCCCTGAGAAGGGTCTGCTTTATTTTTAATGACCACAGTTGCACATCTACAAAATGACTTTATTCATTCCTGTCATTACCTACCCAGATTAGTTTCCTCTAAGTGATGATAGGTTTATTGCCAGCCCAGGAGAATGACAAATGCCATGTGGAGCTTACATGAGCGTCATGTAAACAATGCAGACAAGAGCTCCTATGCAGTGTCAGGGAGTGTTTCCAGATCTAACAGTTGAAGCAAAGAGTGGTCAGATAGCCTTTTCTTCCTCATAATTTCCAGTGACTTAATAGTATGGATCACTTAATAAACCTGTGCTGAACATTATTTACATAGCAAAATGATATTGGCATTTAATTACAATATAGCATTAATACACATTGGGATCAGTTCCAAGCAGAGACCTACATATAAATGCAGCTTAAATAAATATTTTATAAATTAAAATCCTCCCCGTGATCCTTAGTTCTCTGAGTCTGTCAACAACACATCTAGACAGTCTTAAGTTACAAAAGCCAGGAGGAGGTAAACATGACCCTCCAGGAGGTCAAAATCCCAGCTTCACACCCTTCTGCAGCTTATGAGACAAAGACCATTGTGGCTGCATTTATTCATTAGGTGTTGTCTGTGTGCCATGTTCTATGTAGACTCTGGGGATATAATGGTAAGGATGGTCTCTGCTTTAAAGAATCATACCATGCAACGGGGATGAAATGCAACTGAACAGTCATATCATGAAGTTTATCAAGAATTAATTATAATAGAGAAGCATTCAGTCTGGTGTGAGTTCTAGGAAAGCCCTCCTGGTGAAAGTATTCCTTAATAAGACACCTAAAAAATGATTAGAGTAAGTTGGGAGGAAATGGGGACAAGGACATTTTGGGCCAAGACAAACTTCATGTAGGGAGAGTCCGATGAAAGGCATGTAACACAGGCAAAGGTAGGAGACACGTCATTTACTAGAGGATCCTTGGAAGGAAGGATGGCAGCCTAAGCGTCGGTCGCTCAGTTATATCTGACTCTGCAACCCCATGGACTGTAGCCCACTAGACTCCTCTGTCCATGGTATTTTCCAGCCAAGAATACTGGAGTGAGTAGCCATTTCCTTCTCCAGGGATCTTGCTGTTCCAGGGATAAAACCCAGGTCTCCTTCATTGCAAGTGGATTCATTACAGGGAAGCATGGGGAAATAGTGATGCTGATAAAGAGGTAGAAATTGGGCTTGAGGAGGAGAAGGTCAGGTTCAATTAGGGTTTTGTGTCACTGGGTCTCGGTACAATGATTGTTCAATAACTATGTACAGTACACATGCAGGCAAAGATGAATGAAATATCAGGGACATATGCGAAATCCCTGCAGTGATGAAGACCAAGAAGAACTGTTTACATTGCTCAAGTTTGGAGAGAGAATAAGAGTTCCTACGTGTCAGTCCCATAACTCTAAAAAGGGACCAAACACAACAGCAACAGTAACAACAACAACGGTGAAGAAATACATATATTTACACTGGAGCATTGTTGAGACCATCGAGACACCACCTTAGCAGAAGAGGACCCAGAGGTTTTGCCTCTGGCTTGTCCTTAGCCCCTCTCAGAGCACAGCTACTCCCCGTGAGGAATAGCCTACTTCCTCAATATGGTCCAAACACATCATTTCTGGCTACCATGTGGGAAACAAAAACAACACTGTCCCTAATTAATTGCAAGAATCAAGTGAGCTTTCCAAAATAGTTGTAAAAGATAGGACCGTACTTCCAGGAGATTGGAAGGGAAAGAGGAAGGAGAAGCAGGTGAAGCAAAAGAGTCGACAAAGACAGGAGGAGAAAGGAAAAGACTTGCTCACTCTTCAAGATACCCCTCTTTATAACTTCAGCTGACCGTTTCTCACTCCAGCTTTCTAAATAATGCTCATCCTAAAACAAGGAATTTAATTGCCAGTGGAATCCCAGGCACATCCCAGAGGCACAGGGACGCATCCTATCACAGGCACACGGCGTCTCTTGCCAGCTATGAAACAAACAGATCACGATGAGTTTGATATGAAAATGACGCTAAGGAGACCCTTGGCTGACAAAGCAGTGATGCGAGGAGAGCAGAGTTTGGGAGAGGACTGAGTCTCATGCTACTTGAGAGCAAAGCAGGCCTCTGACCCTAGCAGATTGATTTCAGTCTAATATTGAATTTATTTTGAATTTCCAATTGTATAAAAGGAACACATGAGATTTTTATGCTTTAAAAGGACTGAGAAACCACACACAAACCCTGAGAGAGAGCTTGGTATTTTTCTGGACTGTTTGTTTATCTATTCAAGGTTTTTAAATAGACATCAATGGCTTCCCTCCCCAAAACCCTGACACACACATATTGCACAACAGTACTATTTATTTAGGCAGTGTTTTACTATGTAACTCTAGGACAAATTAGTCCCACTTTCTTTAATTTTAAATATATGGGGAAATAGTGGAAACACTGTCAGATTTTATTTTGGTGGGCTCCAAAATCACTGCAGATGGTGACTGCAGCCGTGAAATTAAAAAATGCTTACTCCTTGGAAAAAAGTTATGACCAACCTAGATAGCATATTGAAAAGCAGAGATGTTGCTTTGCCAACAAAGGTCCGTCTAGTCAAGGCTATGGTTTTTCCAGTGGTCATGTATGGATGTGAGAGTTGGACTGTGAAGAAGGCTGAGCAACGGAGAATTGATGCTTTTGAACTGTGGTGTTGGAGAAGACTCTTGAGAGTCCCTTGGACTGCAAGGAGATCCAACCAGTCCATTCTGAAGGAGCTCACCCCTGGAATTTCTTTGGAAGGAATGATGCTACAGCTGAAACTCCAGTACTTTGGCCACCTCATGCAAAGAGTTGACTCATTGGAAAAGACTCTGATGCTGGGAGGGATTGGGGCCAGGAGGAGAAGATGATGACAGAAGGTGAGATGGCAGGACGGCATCACTGACTCGATGGATGTGAGTCTGAGTGAACTCCGGGAGTTGGTGATGGACAGGGAGGCCTGGCGTGCTGCTATTCATGGGGTCGCAAAGAGCTGGACACAACTGAGTGAATGAACTGAACTGAACTGCACTCCTGTATCTTATGAACATAGAATAAAACAGAGTATTTATTCACAAGTATGAGGGGGTGGGGAGCATTGAGCAATGCAGGCAGAACTAGTAAAGAGCTACAAAGTTTTATCCAAGGTCAACTTTGCCTATTATTACTAGAGCTGGAAATAAAAGTCAGAACTCACCCTTCTTTTTCTTGTCCTGTGCCCATTGGACCAGACTGCTCTCTATCAATAGGCAGACTGTTATGATGGATTCACATTCTACCTAGTATCAATAAAAACAAAAATCAAGTTTTAATCAAAACACATAACCAAGATCTACATTTCTCTTGGCCACAATAAATCTTCCCCAAAGGAAGCAGGCTAAAATTCTTTACATTTAAAAAATGAGCTCCGCTGGGACTCCAAATTCCAGTTCGATTTTTGAGCCAAGGCATTTTTTTTCTTTATCATGCACTTGGTGCTGTAGTGTGATAAGGGCCCCATGCAGACCATAAAACTAATTTATCATCTGTAAGGTGTACAAAGAAAATGGTAGCTGCCTACTTGTCTGCTTGACATATGAGGTCATTTTTGCCGCTAGCTTTCTAATACTGAGCAATTTTATCAGCTATTTATATACATTAATTGTGGGTACCCATATGCTCAATGTTGTATTTAATAATGCATTGCATTGAATATGCATTCCTTAAGTTTTAGCATGCAGCAAGCATCTTGCATTTAACTATTTGGTTTGCCTATTAAAGCCCATTATTCAGCTATGCCATGTTACCTTCTCTTTCAACTGAATTTATGTTTCTTCAAATCTGGCTTACCCTGCTGAAACCCACTGAACTGGACAAGGCCACCTCACATGTCCCAAGGGCTCCAAGCAAAAACAAGCAGAGGAAGTTCCATGGTCCACTTCATAATACTCAAGCAAAAGGATTATATGATGAATCCCTTTCCCCAAAGAACAGCAGCATATTCACGCTTCACAGTGTAAATATAAATACAGTTCTCAGGCAACAGAGACATGGGATGGTAGATAAAGTGTGAAAAATACCATGGCAAACAGCTATGCCAGAGTGATTTCCTAACTAGCAAGAGGGAATCAGTTCAAACATCCAGAGCAATCCCAACCCCTGTTTTCCAAGCTCTCCCCAATTTTGCCCCCAGAAAAGAAAACAAAGTCATATTAGTTGGATCCTTGACTGACTGATTGCTTTAGCTTGCTAGAAAAACATATTTCCTAGTAAGGAGAAAAGAAGCCCAGAATATCACTCACCCTCAGAGATATCTTCCCACAAGCTCACATGTCATAAGTGTTAACACTTGCATCATAAAATTAACTGCTGTCGGACAAGAACTTAAATGACCCTGATCAAAGACAAACAATTTCTATGGGTATAATAATCTATAAAGTATTATCCCTTAAATGCTTTGGTTTGGAATAAATTTTCAGAGTAGCTTTTGTTACCCAGAAGAACAAAGGAAAGGTATAGTTTTGATCCCAGAAAAAAAAAAAAAATCAAGGAAGCAAAACCCAAGTAAAATGCAGCAGATGAAGGACCAGTCTAGGCAAAGTCAGCATCAATGCCCAGGAGCTGAGGTGGACAGGTGACCAAAGAGAAGGGAAGGTCCTGACCTGGCAGTATGGATGGGGGACAGTCACATTATTTTTTTTTACCCAAGCCTGTGATCTGCATCTATTTCTTTCAGATATTTGGCATTTAAGTGTGTTCAGAATTCTTGACACATCTAGGTAACTTGAAACAACACAGCAAGGAAATCAAAAATCATTCCTAAAGGAAATCAACCCTGAATATTCATTGGAAGGACTGATGCTGAAGCTGAAGCTCCAATATTTTAGTCACCTGATATGAAGAGTCAACTAATTGGAAAAGGTCCTGATGCTGGGAAAGACTGAGGGCAGGAGAAGAAGAGGGTGACAGAAAATGGCATGGTTGGATGGCATTAGAGATTCAATGGACATGAGTTAGAGCAAACTCTGGGAGATGGTGAAGGACAGGAAATCCTGACGTGTTGCAGTCCATGTGGTTGCAAAGAGTCAGACATGACTGAGCAACTGAACAACAAAAGTCCAGAATACATAAAGACCTTCTACAATTTAACAACAACAAAAGGAAATAACTCAGTTTGAAGATGGGCAAAGGATTTAAAGAGACATTTTCTCAAAAATATGGGCTTCCCTGGTGGCTTAGAGGTTAAAGCATCTGCCTGGAATGCAAGAGACCTGGGTTCAGTCCCTGGGTGGGGAAGATTCCCTGGATAAGGAAAATAGCAACCCACTTCAGTACTCTTGCCTGGAGAATCCCATGGAGGGAGGAGTCTGGTAGGCTACAGTCCATGGGGTCCCAAAGAGTCGGACATGACTGGGCGACTTCACTTTCACTTTTTCAAAAATATGCAATCAATAAGTACATGATAAAATGCTCAATATAATGAATTATTAGAGGAATGAAAATCAAAATCACAATGAAATACCACTTCACACCCATTAGGATCTCTTTTATTATAAAACAAGCAAAAGTAGAAAATAATGTGTGGTTGAGGATATAAAGGAATTGGAACTCTTGTGCACTGTTGGTGAAAAGGTAAGCAACAGCCTCTGTGGAAAGAAAATAGCTTGGCAGTTCCTCACAAAAACTAAGCAAAAAATCATCAAATGATTCAGCAATTCCACTTCCAGGTATATACCCAAAAGAATCGAAATCAGAGACATTTGTACACTCAAGTTCATTACAGTGCTATTCACAATGGCCAAAAAGTGGAAGCAACCTTAGCGTCCATCAGTAGATGAATAAACAAACAAATTGTGATGTATCCATACCATGGAATGTTATTCAATCTTAAAAAGGAAGGAAAACTGGCAATTGCTATAACATGAATGAATCTGAAGAAATTATGCTTGGTGAAAGAAGCCAGACACAAAAGAACAAATGCTACATGATTCCACTTTTTTGAGGTACCTAGACTAATCAAGTTCATAGAAACAGAGAGTAAAATGGTGGTTGCCAGAAGTTAGAGAGAGGGGAAAGGGGGAGTTTGTGTTTAATGAATACAGAGTTTCCACTAGGAAAGATGAAACATTTCTGGGAATGTATGGTGGTGACTGGGCTTCCCTGGTGGTGCTTGTGGTAAAGAACCTGCCTACAAATGCAGGAGATATAAGAGACATGGGTTCGATCTCTGGGTTAGGAAAATCCCCAGAGGAGGCACGGAAACCCACTGCAGTATTCTTGCCTGGAGAAACCATGGACAGAGAAGCCTGGTAGGCTACAGTCCATGGAGTTGACGCAACTGAAGCAACTTAGCATGCACATGATTGTTGCACAGCATTGTGAATGTATTTAATGCCATAGGACTGTATATTTTAAAATGGTTAAAACAGTAAAGTTCTACATTTCACCACACACACACACAAAATGATAATATAAGGGAGATCATCTAGGAATGAGACTCACAGACCTTAGCTGTGAATCACTTCCAGTGTCTCTGTAGAAAGTGTGAAGTCAAAAACAATAACCATTTAACACATGAATCACTTTAGCAGACACTACGAATTATATGTTTCAGATAAAAATACTGAATCACAAAAAGGCTAAGTAATCTGTCCAAGGTCTTCTGCAGTTTCATTCCTATGCCAGCAAACCCCCCAGGAAATCTATAGAAACATTGCCAAGAATACTGTGCACACACTCTGGTTCCCTTGTGTGCCTGACCATGAAACCTTCCACAATAGCCTAATACCTTCCCTACTTCAACTCCCTGTCCCTCCCTGCTTTTCCCACTTTCTACTGAGCAGACCTACTCAGATGTATGATCCTTGTCTAATTGTTTTGCCTTTGCCCCATCTTTCTCTTTAGACTTATTTTGAGCACTGTGCCTTCTGGTCTGTTTTATGTAATTATGATAGCTACAGGCTGAGGAGAAATCTTGCTCAATGAATTCATGATTCCATTGACTCTGAACCGTGATGCCCTTCCAACATGCTCCTAGAAGAGATGGAGAAATAGACGTCCATTTTCTTCAGAAAAACACTTCATTCTCCAGCTTACTGTCATTACATTCCAGTCAATGCCATACAGAGCCATAGTGGAGCCTGAGGTAAAGGAAATATCTGTAATACTGTTCCTGCCTTATATTACAATGTTGATATTTTGTTCATCACGAATTTTTGCATTGATTTTGACTTTTCAAAATATTGCACAAAAGTATGACTATCTTGATTCTTGGGGTTTTTTGTGTGCTAAGGTGCTTCAGTTGTGGCTGACTCTTTGTGACCCTATGGACTGTAACCCACCAGGCTCCTCTATCCATGGGATTCTCCAGACAAGAATACTGAGTTGCCATATTCTCCACCAGGGTTTCTTCCCAAATCAAGGATCAAATCCGAGTCTCCTGCAGCTCCTGCATTGCAGGTGGATTCTTTACTGCTGAGCTACCGGGAAAGCCACCTCACCCTAAAGTGAAGAGTGAAACTGAAAGTCGCTCAGTGGTGTCTGACTCTCCGTGACTCCTTGGACTATCCAGGGGATCTTCCCAACCCAAGGAGCGAACTCAAGTCTCCTGCATTGCAGGCAGATTCTTTACCAACTGAGCCACAAGGGAGGCCCAGGAACAGTGGAGTGGGTAGCCTATCTTCTCCAGGGGATCTTCCCTTCCCAGGAATGGAACCAGAGTCTCCCGCACTGGAGGTGGATTCTTTACCAATGGAGCCACCAGAGAAACCCACCTCTCCCTAAACCTGACCCTAAATCTCTTCATGACCAAAAAAGAAAGAAAGAAAAAAGATAAAGGAAAAACAGAAAATCAGAAGCTGCCTTCTCTGAATCAGCTACTAAAGTAAAATAGGGAAGTCAGGTGCCAGTCAAGTGTTTTAGGGATAAAAGACGTGAGAAGGATCAGCTATCACCCTAAGTATTAATAGAAAAGAGCCCAGAGTAAATGTCTTTCATGTACCTTTTTGACAAGATCGTTTCAACCTAAAATCAAAAGCTTATATTTAAACACCATAAATTGCATATCTATGAAAAATGAAGTCCCTACAGGCTAACTTTCTGCATTTTTGTTCTCTTTAAAGAAAGTATTAGAGCAATTTGGACTGTCTTCTTAAAAGATTTTTATTGTTTGTGATAGGTAGCAGGAAGCTATCAGCTGAATATGTAGCCAACAGGTCAGAAAGAAGCAATGCTGCTTGACTGCTAAATACGTCAGTTCTGTCTTCAGCTGGCCAGAGGCCCGTGCGCGGGTCTTTATCTTTATGTCTATGTGCGTATGTGTGTGTATTTTGCATTTCTTACCCCAGGCTTTGTTTATCAGCTTGCAGCCAAACAACCTGAAATAGCTTTGTTTTCTAAGCATTATAGAGCTTTTCTCTTTGACTATGATATCTGTCCGGAGACCTGGCAGAACATCCTCCCACTTGATGACAATGGGATAAGCAAGTCTGCTCTCCCCTTTCCAGGGGATGCATTTGGAATCAGCTTGAGGATGCTCTGGTCAGATCTCAATGTGCAGGGCTGTTGGGAGAGGAAAACTGTCTCTTCCTTCCTCAGGCAAGGCAAATGCCATCACACTGCAGGCTCAGTGGGAGAGTGGAGATAATGAGGTGTTTTGAAACAGCAGACATCGTCAGAAAGACAGAAATTGGGAAAAGGAGGAATGGAACACAAAATGGGTCTCGGTTTGGGTTAAGCAAGGGAGATGAGACAAAGAAGTGCGTTATGAATTATTTACCACTGGATATAGTTTAGTTTTGATCCGAGTCCTAATTGTGAGTTGTCTTGGTGTGCATGAGCTGAAATAAAAAAGAGTTGCCAACTCTTCTGACTGTGTATTCCCCTGGACACACATATACACTGATGTTCTTTAAAGGTTATACAAAGGCCAAGTTTAGATTCACTTATGAAGTGTATAATTCAACAGGTACTGGGATATGATCCACCAATAAATATCTTTCTCATCATGGGATAAAGAGAACAAAGCAAAGAGAATTCTATCATTGGAGATGAATTAATTTGGGTTAATTATTGTCTTCTCAGTTGGTCATTTTAATTTAAAAGAAAAAGTATTCAAAGCAAAAGGTAGCATTTATTAGGTGCACATTGAAGTATCTCCAAAAGGCTATTATATTAAGTCTTTAATATTTAAAAAGTCCATACATCCTCATTTATCCAAGCCAGTCTTGGATTATGCCTATTGTCCTGAAATAATTAATAGTAACCTCTTTCATGCTTAAAATTTATATAAAATAATAAATTGTATTCACTGTATAAAAATCATACTTTCATCCGTTAGTTTGCTATTCTTAGTAACAGAAGAGACCCTGGAGAAACGACGACAGTGGGCCTTTGGTTACATAGATGTGCTGGTAAGAGAAAATTAATGTGAGAACTAAAGGTAAAGTCACCTATTTTATAATTTTGCTTCAGTCTTGGTCTGATCTGGGAAATTTATTCTACCCCTGCCTGGTTTCCAGCCCTTCCCCATCACACATAAAATGTAATGTAGTACCTCCCCCATCTTGTTATAACCACTCTATTAATTAAAATCAACCAAGAAAAAGCATGCAAGAGCTACGCAATACACATGTGCAGAAGACTGTGTATATAATCTGCTAAGCAGAAACCTCTGAAGGGTACAAAAGGCCAAAATGGCCACCCCTGCTACTAGCAGAAGAGGAGTTAGAGAGAAAAAGGAAAAAAAAAAAAAAAAAAGCTGAAAAACTCAGAGACTCAGTAATAGTCCCACAAGGAATGAAAAGTTGCTCTTGGCATTCGTTCAGCCAGTGTTAATAAAGCAGCTCTCAGAGCAAACTTAACTTCCCCTAGACACTTCCCTTGCCCTTTAGACTAGGTCAGGTACTCCTGCAAGTTTTTCCATAATACTTCAGAGTTTCATTCTTATAACCCTTGCCACGCTTTCATGGTGTTATGCTGTTATTTTTAAATTTCCCATCCTTCAGCTGAAATATAAAGCTCAAGATCATTAAAAATATTTCACATGACAGACAGTAGTCAAAGTGCACGTGTGCATGCTCAGTCGCTTCAGCTGCGTCCAACTCTTTGCAGCCCGATGTACTGTAGCCCGCCAGACTCCTCTGTCCAGGGGATTCTCCAGGCAAGAATACTGGAGTGGGTTGCCATGCCCTCCTCCAGGGGATCTTCCTGATTCAGGGATGGAACCCCTGTCTCTATCTCTTATGTCTCCTGTATTGGCAGGTGGGTTCTTTACCACTAGTGACACCTGGGAAGCCCAGTGATCAAAGTATTTTGTAGTAATTCAATGAATCTTCCAGGTCTTCTCATCAGTGATTTCTTTCTTCTGATTAAAACAAACAAAAACAGACTCAAGCAGATTTCTCCAGGTCATACTTTTCTAAGAGGTAGAATTACTTTAGTATTTGAATTCAGATCATGTTTGAATCACTACACTATTATATCACCTGCTTTAGAGAACAGAAATCAAGTTTTCCTATTTTGGGCCTCTGTTGTTCAAAAACTAGAAAAGATGCTTTCACCATAGTTAAGACACAATAATATTTCTAAAATGTATGAATTAATGACTATGTTTTATATGCCAAGCACTATGGAAGATACCATTCCAAAAGAGCCAAATAAGTCTCCTTGGGCACATCTCCTGCCTTGAGAAACTCAAGCCCCAATGAAATAGGCAACACCTAGTCAGTACAGTGAAGACTCAGAGTGGACGCTTTTCATCTTTGTTTCACATGTTTTAAGTTCAATAATCTTGTTGTTAACCATAAAATAGGTTATTCTGATTGAGCTCAAATTTAATGTGATGTTTTAATGAAAATATTATGATAGAAAAAATTTAGGAGAATCACAAGAAATGTGCTAGACTCAAAAGTCATGAATTGTTTTCATTGATGTCACAGTATAAATGCTGAAGAAAAATTGTTATGCTGCTTTTCATTCCTCTTAAAGATGATGCATTTTCCTTCAATAGCAGCCCAGTGAGCAGACAGAGCTGTGGACAAGAATAATTGGGAACAGCTCTGGGGAGAATATGGAACAAGGCTAGATAGGTCAGAATGAATGATGTACTGTGATACTCATTTTATGCTGTGATTTTAAAATTACATGTTATGTTTTAAGGTTTTTTAAAATTCTAACTTTTAATGAATAACTAGAAAGGCATTATAACACATGAGAATGAAAGAAATCACATATAAGAACATGAGAACCATCAGTTTGGGGAACTTGGAGAAGAAAAGGCTGACTGCAGTCAATAGTAAAGAATTGTGGGTGAGAAAATAAAAGGATAAGATAATGCTGGTGTTAAATGAATCAGAAATGAGAAGTCACCCTTAGAGTTTGTCTGTGGGAAAGTGTTTTATATTATGATAAATAGCTATTCTTTCCATTAATACAGAAATTTTTCTAGTTATAAACATGCCTAAAATTATGTACTATGCCTTAAATCTTCTGTTGCTTGCCAATACTCTAAGATGAATTCTCAACAGTTAAAAATGTCTTTCAGTTTCCCCAAATCTCCAGCTTCATGCCAACTCTGTCTCCACCACACTGACACCATGATGACTGACATTGGTTTTGATTTGACATTTCAACTGCTGAAATACACAGGCACACTCACCCACACTCACATACACAGAACCTTCAACTTGAGATTTGATTGGCATCAGTCATTTTATAACTTGTCTCTTGGGGATTGGACCAATGGACCTTTTTAAAGCTTGCCTATTGAACTGATCCTTCTGATCTAGACGCATAATTCATACTTGCTAATCTTCTTCGGATCCTTCCTTACTCTTAACAAGCCTGTCAGATTTTCCTCCACTGAAATATTTTCCTCTAGGTAAAAGATGATTTAAAATGTTATTTCTAATGTCTTTTCTTGATTTTTGTGAGGAAAAAAATCATATAAATGCATCTAAGAAGTAATTATTCCAACCTGATTAGTTAATTTCCCCAAAGGAATATAGACATCACTATGCTTGTGAATTGCATTTTAAAGGTACATAAGGCTTCAATAAAACTCAGTAATCAACCTCATAAAATGTTAGGTTTGAAAAGTTCCTTAAAGTTTAATACAACCTTCTGTCTAGTAAAAGTATCTCCATGTTGTCTCTCAAATAATTAGTCCCTGTTTGAACATTTTCTGTTAATAAAAGTTATTTTGAAGGCCAATCCCATTTGAAGTAACTCCATCTCTTGAAAGTTCTTCCTTACTTAATATTGAATCAACCTCCCCCTACTCGCTAGTTTTGTCATCTAGAGCCACATAAAGTTAAGTCCTATCTTACTTCCATATGATAGCTCATTGATGAACTAAGCTGGACGTCTACAATTCCAAATACACATATCTTCCTCATCCTGAACCTCAGGACAATCTCACCCGCTGCTATTCTTTACCACCTCTCACATTTCCCATAGTCACCCCACAATGTCCAACGTGGAAGGTTCTGTGATCATGCTTGTAAGTTCTTTCAGAATAAGAACTTTTGCTATCTTCTTGTCTAATTTCCTCTTTTCATTGCAATATGATCTTCATTTTTTTTCAGTTTGAAAATCATTTTCTAAATGAAAACAAAGCATTCCCTGAACAGAAAATAAAATAGCCACTTATTGAAAGCCTGATGTGTGTCAGGCACTGTACAAAAGGTAAGGATGGGAAAGACGTAAGATGGTAGAAACACAATACCCTCAAGAAATTGCAGTCTACTGGTGGAAAGAGACAGTATATATATATATATATATATATTCAAAATGATATATGCTATTCTTACAAATGACTCAAGCAATTTATAAACATACAGAACTACATGATTTCTGTCCAGTGAAAAAGGAGATATTCTCTGTCAGGTGAAGGCACAAAGGTAACAAATAAAAAGTCACAATACTAGGAACTATAAATCACAATTTTTATAACAGCTAAACTGTATGTACATCTTTGATGTACAGTAATAATGACCTCTTCATATATGGTTCCAAATCTCTACCCATCTCAGGATATAATTTATCCCATAAGCTTCTGACAGGATGTTTCCTGTACACAGTTCTCCCAAACCAAAATCCATCAATGTATCCTCATTATTTAAGAGGTAAAATACAATAATATGAATTCCCCAACTATCTTTATCCTTAATTGATACTACTCCTCTACTTATGTCCTTCACTCCAGTACATTTAAGAAGATTACAGTTTCAAAGGGTTCCAATTCTGACTTTAATCCCTTTAATCCTGGTGTGTTAAAACTGCCATGTTACTGCTTCTCTTACCACACCCACTTCTTCGGGAACTAACCTTACCCTCACAGCCTGGAAAGTGCAGCTTGTGGCTCCAGCCCCAGGTTGAGCATCCATCCCCTGGCTGGCAATGAGACTAGATCTTATCGGAATTTACACAGTCATCAGCTGGAAGTTCTTAAACTGGGGGGTCATGTTGTCAGTTAGACTAGCCAGCAAGACAAATGGAAGGCAAGTATAGAGAAAAATTAAAGACACCAGGCAGGACATGAGCAGCAGAATCTAGCTGAGTGAAGGAAGAGAAAGGCTCACACATGCATGAGTGGAAGCCAGAGGCTACATACCTCCACAAGTGATTGAGAGAGGAGCCTCTGTTCATATCTTGGCTATTCCAGTCCTTTTGTGGTTGCCTGAGCAGGACCTAGTTTTGTGAACTTTCTCAGCTGCAATAGTGCCTGCTATGTCCTTTCAATAAAATTACTTTATACCTGAGCCAGAGTTAGTGGGCTTCAGTTCCTTGCAGTAAAGTAATCCTTGACTAAAACACACTTATAGGCTCTACTCACATTTCTCTTGGAGTCCAGCTTGCCCTTGATCATTCGACACCAGCACAGCTTCCAAAATTTTGTGCAGGAGAAAAGCATGTAAGTATGATTAAACAAATGGTAATGTGCTGATTTTTAAAAATTTTATTCAGTGCTCAAAGTTAAACAAATAAAGAAAGAGAGCTGCATGTTAGTTTCTTTGCATAATAAGGATGTGGAAGTGTTTAAAACTAGAGCTTGATAAAAAGGGGCGAAAATGAAGTCAAGGGATTTGTGTACTTTATCCCTGAAAAAAATTAAAAAGCAAGATACTGTCTGAGTGTTATGATACGTGGTAGCATAAAATCTTGAGCTACAGAAAGAAGTTTCAGAGTACACCACACTTAACTGAAGAAATAACTGATCCACATGGATAATAAGAGTCCTAAACCAGTGGATACTTTTCTTGTTGACTGTACTGTTTTACTACAAAGTTCCCATTAGACTGCCAAGTTGAGAGCCATCATGACCTAGAAGAGAGGACACAGTGGAACAAGTAAGGAAAAGAAATAGAACCTTTTTACCAAAAAAAAAAAAAAAAAAATCAGTCTTATAAGGTCCTCTGATTATTTTGTTTAACACTTATGCCTTTCTAAGCAAAAATCCATATACACAAACTTATCAGGTAGAAAAATATATTTTAATAAAAATATATTTTAATAAAAATATATTTTAATAAAAAGAATGTAACAGTAAGAGTCAGAGTCTCATTCCCATCTGTTAGACAAAAACACTTACATGGCCTCTACCAACAAGTTGAAATAAGAATAAAATGTGAATACGGGGGAATTTTGCATTTTTTTAAATTGCCTTTAAAAAGGCTCTATGCATGTAATATACTATTAAGCGTTAGTTGCAAATTTCTCTTATTTTGCAAACTGGAAGGAATAAGGAATAAAATAATATGCTTCCCCTGTTTCCTTCAGAAGTTTGAAAAGTAGTAATTATAAAACTTCAGATGAATCCAAAGTTTGTTCTTCCATAACCTTTTCATTGCATCCTGCCTCTTTGAATGTCAATGAGTATACTTCAAAATTATTCCTGTCAATTATAAAGGTTCTAATCTTTGCATTGATTTTTACATGCACAGACCAATAGCAGGAGATGACCCAATAATTAATATTGGGAAACTGAATTGCGTTTTTTCCCTAGGCATTTAGCCTTAGCTATAGAAATATTTCTCTTTTATCAATACTATGGTTTTATATTTATCCCATTTCGTGTCTGAGACAAATTCTCTCATATAACAACACATTGGTTTTAACTCATCAAATAGAGGTTGAAACCTACTGCAATTTTTTAAACAAGGTGGATCCTTATGCAGTTATATCTAAAATATCATATGCAAATAGATTTTAAGTATAAAGTACATTCTTCATCCATAGATTCTTTCTCATATATTCTCTAACATTGGTGTAATTTCCTCCAAAGGCTTTTTTTTTGATGAGTAGTTCTGTGTGTCCAACACTGTGTGAAGCACTGCAGAAATAAAAATGAACAAGAAATTGTCTCTTTGGTGACTTCACAATCCATTGAGTGGAGAGAGACAGGCATAAGGAACCCGTCATGACCTGTACCATAGATGGAACACCAAATGCAGTAGTTAGTTCTCTTTCAAAATGCAGTGGGGCCGGCTCACTCTGACTTAGATAATGCTTTTCTTCCCAAACTCATTCAGTGACTTGACATTGGGATCTCAAAATCTACTATGTGAGAATATTTACACCACGGAAATAGGCAAATGAACAAAACAAAAATCCCCCTTCCTAAGGAACCATTTGTTAAACATTTACCCACACCACTGTCATTAAACCTTCCCAGGAGATTCTTTTTAATTTATAGAATGATGGGGCTGAATCAGGGGAGCTAACTTTAAAAATCCATCACTATATTGTGTGCCACAACACAGGGCTTCCCTGATAGCTCAGATGGCAAAAATCTACCTGCAATGCAGGAGACCAAGGATCTATCTCTGAGTTGGGATGATCCCCTGGAGAAGGGCATGGCAACCCACTCCAGTATTCTTGCCTGAAGAATTCCATGGACAGAGGAGCTTTGATGGGCTACAGTCCATGGGTCACAAAGAGTCAGACATGACTGAAGTGGCTTAGCACACCTCACGTGCGACCACAACACAACCAAGGAAAGGCTTTTATAAACTGTATTTGTTTTTATGTATAATTATTTAACAATGCTATACAAGGTCAGTTGTTTGGAAGAATGGAACTTTGCTAATTTTAATTATTTGGACAGGGATCAAACTGGCCAAGAAGCAATAATAGCTGGCCATTTAAATGAACAAATCAAGACAATAACTACATACCAACTAGATAATTTTTGTCATTAATTTCCATTCCAGTATTTTCAAAGGATAAGAAAAATATCTCCTAGTGCTTTGGGGTTTCATGCTATCATAGAAGTTTGAAATGTGTAGGGAATTATTACAAAATAATCCTCAGGGATAATACTTTTTCTTTGAATAGCCATGGTCGGATAGTTAAAAAACTGACTGACAGTTCAAACACAGATGAACTCTTCATTAGGACAGAAAATAAAATACAGGCCAACAGATGACAAAACTGAGCTTACCACGGGTCAAAAGTCACAAGAGTTTCACATACAACTTATCAGTGACCACTATGAAGAAACTTCTCATGTTGATCTGGTTCTCTCTCCTTAGAGAGCTTCAGCCTGTGATCTTACCCAGGCCACAAAGTTTTTTATTACTTTTTTTATTGTTACAGAATATAGGGTCAGTAGAAGAAACCTCAAAAAGATAAGGAAAAAAAGAAGTAAAGAAAATAGAAATATAAGCTTGTTATTTAAAATAACCCCTAATAATGTAATTTGTGTGTATATATATGTATGTATATGCCTATACATTTTTATATTTATATATGTGTGTGTATATATATACATACTATAACATGGGAGACCTCAGTTTGATCCCTGGATTGGAAAGATCCCTTGGAGAAGGGAATGGCTACCCACTCCAATATTCTGGCCTGAAGAATTCCATGGACTGTATAATTCATGGGGTCGCAAAGAGTTGAACGCGACTGAGCGACTTTCACTTTTACTTTATATTTTATAGATAGAGATAATATAGTCAAATTTGAAACTTCTTTTGTAAATTGTATGCATATTTCCATGTTATTACACATTATTCCTTATATTAGAAATGTAAGTTGTTTCCAATTTTTTTCCTATAATAATATAAAGATGACCATCCATAAAGTTAATCTTTACACATGCATATTGAGCATACAACTATTTCTTTAGGTCAAATTCTTTAAAATGACAGATTGAGGTCAAAGGGTAAAAAAAAAAATCTAAATGTTGACAAATATTGACAAATTTTTGTTCCATAAGAGTTGTATCAATTTTACCTACATCACAATGTATGAGTACCATTTTCCTATATCCTCACCAAAATTACAACTTATTTTAAATATTGTTTCTTGTAATAATTGAAAAATCTTACCTTTCTTTCATTTAAATTCCTTTTAAGCATAAATTCGGTTAAACAAGTTTTCATAAGCTCACCAGTCACTTTCAAGTGTAAGTTCTTTGTGAATTTCCCATCCATATTTTTTGACCAAAATTTTTTGATGAAGGTAGTATCTTTCTATTAAGCAAGCAAAAGAATTATTCTAACTACTTAGAAATATTTTCTCAATGTGACATGAGAACAAATTTTAGGGTCCATATTATTTTGATGTTACTTTCCTTATGATATTTACCTTTTATAAAAAAATTCATTTATTTTTTATTGTCTACAGAATTAATTCATCCTCTCAACTTACAAATGTATAAAAAAAAATAATGATAATAATGATTATGGTTATTATAAATAATAAAGCACAAGCTGTAGTCAAGATTGCAAGGAGAAATATCAATAACCCCAGATACTCAGATAACACTACCCTTATGGCAGAAAGTGATGAGGAACTAAAGAGCCTTTTGATGAAAGAGAAAGAGGAGAGCAAAAATGTTGGCTTAAAACTCAACATTCAGAAAACTAAGCTCACGGCATCCAGTCCTGTCACTTCATGGCAAATAGATGGGGAAACAATGGAAACAGTGACAGACTTTATTTTCTTCAACTCCAAAATCACTGCAGATGGTGACTGCAGCCATGAAATTAAAAGATGCTTGCTCCTTGGAAGAAAAGCTATGCCAAACCTAGACAGCATATTAAAAAGCAGAGACATTACTTAGCTGACAAAGGTCCATCTGGTCAAGGCTATGTTTTTCCATTAGTCATGTATGGATGTGAAAGTTGGGCCATAAAGAAAACTGAGCACCAAAGAATTGATGCTTTTAAACTGTGTTGTTGGAGAAGACTCTTGAGAGTCCCTTCGACTACAAAGAGATCAAACCAGTCAATCCTAAAGAAAATCAGTCCTGAATATTCATTGGAATTACTGATGCTGAAGCTGAAGCTTTGCATCAATACTTTGGCCATCTGATGCAATGAGCTGACTCATTGGAAAAGACCCTGATGCTGGGAAAGATTGAAGGTGGGAGGAGAAGGGGATGAGAGAGGATGAGATAGTTGACATGATAGATGACATGGTGACATGGTGACATGGCATCACCAACTTGATGGACATGAGCTTGAGCAAGCTCCAGGAATTGGTGATGGACAGGGAAGCCTGATATGCTGCAGCTGATGGGATCTCAAAGAGCCGGACATAACTGAGCAACTGAACTCTATTATTATAAAATTTTATACAACATGTAGGGCTTATAGGACATTACAAAGTACAGGTATAAATCACTTAGCAGTGTTGTACTCCATATGTAAGTTGCTATATATTATAGGAGTCATTACAAACCAAATTTTAATACACTTAAAAGAAAAATTAAAATTATTTCACAATGATAACATAATGTAACAATCAGTTAATGATTGTTAATGTGTCTTAGGTAATAAACAAAAGTTTAAGATTTTTAACTACTATTGTCTTATTTCCAAAGATAAGACTTATGATTTAACTATGTTTAAGACTGTGAAAATTTAGTTATGGGACTAGCATAAAATTTGTCCTCCCCTGCCTTTGCTGTAACTACCTTATGAAAATTGATTACAATAAGCGATTATTTGCTCACATCTGTTTTTGTGACTCATGAGCAAGAGATTTCCCTTAGCTGATGATAACACATCATAACTGCTCCAGATACATTGTTCAAAGGAAGTTATATCATTTTAAGTTTCCACAGAGGACAAGCTAATCATATAAATAAATTATACATGGGTACAGGAAATTGCATAAAACTGGACAAATTGAGTTTAAGAGAAGAAAACATAATTGTGTAATTTTAGGAAGGAATAAATATTGACCAAAATGCACATTTTTACAAGCAATTGTATCTATGATCAGCAACAAATATGTTTCTTGATCAATATTTGTAGTTTGATTCATTTCCTGCCATATAGAACTTGATGGGCTCGTCAATATACATGAAGATTTAAAAAATGAAAGAGAGAAGATTGCTTCTAAAATAAATTTTTTTTCTAAAAGTTTCTCCTTTTTTCCCCCATATACTTCCTAAATGTGTGCAGGAGCAGTAGTACAAGGAAAGGTGGGGTCTGCTGAAAGAGAAGAATGTCTTCGAGACACAGTTGAGGAATAGAAAAGCTTCTAAGATCTTGAACTTTGGTGAAAGATTTTTTTGAACTAAGAATAACATGGGTATAAGACTGAAAAACACATTATCTTGTTATAAAATGGTAATGAGTCTGAGAAATTATTGATCCAGAAGGTTTAAGGAAATTGAGGTATAGTGGGAAATGATACTAAAGGATGGTGTCATGTTTTTGAGACTCTTGAATGCAATACTATGTTCACAAGATCTTATATTTTTAAAATGGAAAGTAAAAAAAAAAAAATAGTGAACAGAGGAACATCAACACTGCAATAGCCCATGAGTATATAGATGCGTTTGCAAGTGTGAAAACTGCAATATGGACAAGCAAATGGTCAAAGGAGAGCCAAAGAATGAACATTACACAGAAACCTCTAGACATTTTCCAAAGCACAATAATCCTCAGTGACCTTTTCAAAATAAAGAATTTCAGCATTAAGGATGAACTTTATGACAAAATGCAAATCTAATTAAGAAGTGATGACTTTCAAAAGTTGTCTCCCAGCATTGTCATCTCCATCTGTGAGCCAATACCTAAGATTAGAGTTGTTTTGATGGTAAAGATTCCTTGATCAGTACGACTCTTCAAGAATGGGGTTCAGGGCCAACTAATTGGGATTCAAAGGAGAGGCTGACCACTATTGCCATCAACACACATGTGGTGACCTCTGGATCTCACGAACACAGACATTTCTGTTCAGAACAAGGGGCAAGAATGGAAACTCACTTAGAAGTCAGACTGTAAAAAAAAATAGTATCAATTCCTGTAGGAATAAAAAATCAACATCAGTGGAGACTACACAAAGAATAAAATAGAATTATTTCAGAACATTTTTTTTAAATAGTCCCAACATATCAAACTAAAATAAGGTGATCTCTGAGCATAAGAGGTGAACCCCTAGGCAGAGATGGTTCCATAAACCAGAAGGGGATTGAAGACAGAGAATTCCACAACATCTGTCTGCATCCAACTGAGTATGAACTGATTTGAACAGCTGGAGAGCCACTTGCTGGATAAGACATTATTTCTGCAACAACCTGTCCCTTCTACTAAATGAAACTGAAAGTCTCTCAGTCGTGTCTGACTCTTTGCAACCCCATGGACTACACAGTCCATGGAATTCTCCAGGTCAGAATACTGGAGTGGGTAGCCTTTCCCTTCTCCAGAGGATCTTCCCAACCCAGGGATCAAACCCAGGTCTCCCTCATTTCAGGAGGATTCTTCACCAGCTGAGCCACAACAGAAGCCCAAGAATACTGGAGTGGTTAGCCTATCTCTTCTCCAGCAAATATTCCTACCCTGGAATCTAACTGGGGTCTCCTGGATTGCAGGCAGATTCTTTACCAACTGAGATATCAAGGAAGCCCAATAACCTTTCTGCTAAGTTTATTGAAAATAATGGATGTGTAGGTGCACACTAGGGCAGCCCCCAGAGACAGATGCAAGAGGAAAGAATGAGAAGAAAAGGAAGAACTGTCAAGCATTTCTTCCTTCTGAATAAGCAAAAAAAGAAGACAGAGCTCCTTCTTTACTTGGGACTTCTCTGCACACAAATATTTTCAAAATGAATGCTCTTTCTGTTGAGCTGTACTGGCTTTTCAGATTGTAAGAGCAACTGTACTCATAAAACATTTGTAGGATATAAAGAAGTGTGGAGATAACTGAGAAAATGGCCTTTTACCCAGAAACAATCATGGTAAATATTTTGAGATATTTTCTTCCATTCTTTTAATGATACAAATATCTACAATTTCTAGCAGATTTGGAAATGTCTTGTGTTTCTTTTTGTTCATTTAATAATATCATGATTATTTTCCTACATTGTTACATAATCTCCAAAATGTGAAAATAAAAATGTAGTTATATCTAATTGCATCAATTATAGTAAATATATCATTCTGGTAAAAGATGTTGATAGCGGGGAATACTGTGCATATGTGCTTGGGTCAGGGCAGGGTTTATCTTCTCCCATCCCTCAATTTTGCTGTGAATCTAAAACTGTTCTGACAAATAAAATTTTAATTAAAAAAATTAAGAAAGAAAGGAAGGAAAGAAGGAATGAGATGGATGAAAGAAAGCAAGCTTGCCCTATCAAATATCAAGATGCAATCGCATAGTAATTAGACCATGTGATAGTAATGTATTGATATATACACGGAAGTGCTGAAAAGAAAAGACCCATGCCTATTTGGAAATTTGATTCATGACACAGAGGGCATTACAAATCAGCAGGAAAGGATGAATTGTTTGATACACTGTTCTAAGATAATTGATTATTCACATGAAATCAGATTCCTACCTTACATCATGAACAAAATTTTTTCTAGATGTGTTAAAGACATATATAAGTGGCAAAACTAAATCTTAGAAGATGCTATAGGAAAGTACCTGTGTTTTCTACATAGGGTAGTATTTGTTAAACAACATGCCCAAAACAGAGTTATTAAAAAAAAGAGAGATTATAAATTTGATTATATTAAGTTAGGCCTGTCTTCATTGAAAGATAATACAGAACATTTATATATATTTCATATGCATACATTTATAGATATATAAGAATATATGCAGATATATTAAATCTATATAGACATATACCTATATAGTATATAAATATATGCATATACAAATTTTTAAACAAATATATAAATGACTGAGCCTGCTTTAGCACACCCTAATTGTACTACCTCAGATATCTTTTTCTCCTTTAAGTTAAACTGAAAAATTCTTTTATTACCTCTATACACAGATAATCCTTTAATTCTAAGAATACTTGCCTGATAACTGCCCCCATCTCACTTGACCAAGTAGGTCAATCATTTGTCCTTTGTGCCACATCTATATCTTCAGTTCAGTTCAGTTCAGTCACTCAGTCGTGTCCGACTCTTTGCAACCCCATGAATCGCAGCACGCCAGGCCTCCCTGTCCATCACTATCTCCCGGAGTTCACTCAGACTCACGTCCATCGAGTCCGTGATGCCATCCAGCCATCTCATCCTCTGTCGTCCCCTTCTCCTCCTGCCCCCAATCCTTCCCAGCATCAGAGTCTTTTCCAATGAGCCAACTCTTCGCATCAGGTGGCCAAGGTACTGGAGCTTCAGCTTTAGCATCATTCCTTCCAAAGAAATTCCAGGGCTGATCTCCTTCAGAATGGACCGGTTTGATCTCCTTGCAGTCCAAGGGACCCTCAAGAATCTTCTCCAACACCACAGTTCAAAAGCATCAATTCTTCGGCGCTCAGCCTTCTTCACAGTCCAACTCTCACATCCATACATGACCACAGGAAAAACCATAGCCTTGACTAGACGGACCTTAGTAGGCAAAGTAATGCCTCTGCTTTTGAATATACTATCTAGGTTGGTCATAACTTTTCTTCCAAGGAGTAAGCGTCTTTTAATTTCATGGC
The DNA here is from genome assembly GCF_001704415.2 of Capra hircus. Classification (NCBI taxonomy): domain Eukaryota; kingdom Metazoa; phylum Chordata; class Mammalia; order Artiodactyla; family Bovidae; genus Capra; species Capra hircus. The sequence continues at coordinate 14,492,305 of NC_030831.1, read as the reverse complement.
TGCAGTCACCATCTGCAGTGATTTTGGAGCCCCCAAAAATAAAGTCTGACACTGTTTCCACTGTTTCCCCATCTATTTCCCATGAAGTGATGGGACCGGATGCTATGATCTTCTTTTTCTGAATGTTGAGCTTTAAGCCAACTTTTTCGCTCTCCTCTTTCACTTTCATCAAGAGGCTCCTCTTCACTTTCTGCCATAAGGATGGTGTCATCTGCATATCTGAGGTTATTAATATTTCTCCCAGCAATCTTGATTCCAGCTTGTGTTTCTTCCAGTCCAGCGTTTCTCACACATTTCTTAATTAGAGCAGCTCCTTCATGAGTCAAACACTGTACAAGGGCTTTCTTAACATCTGCTGTTTCATTGCTTCCTCATCTCTATATTAGTGTTGCAATGCACTAGTCTCTCCTTTATAAGTGCAGACAATGAAATCAGTACAATCAACCTGTTCAAGGGGCAGAGTCATAATATAAACTCCAGCCTGACTGTTGCTAAGGCTCTATAATTCATAGCTGTTATGCAAGAGTGTGCATATTAAACTGCATCGCTTACATCAGTTTTTTGTTTGTTTAATAAAAAGGCTACCTGGTTACCTATTGCTACATAACAGATTACCCTGAAATGTAATGGTTTTTTAAAATTCCATTTCATCTTATTTCATAGCTTTCTGGGCCTAGAATTCAAGAACGGCTTAACTGGAATATTCTCCTATTCCACATTTCATGGATTGACCCCATTTGGTAGTTTTTAGCCAAGTACTCATCCAAGACAGCTCCACTAAAACGTCTAGGGTAAGTGGAAACAATTGATAGACTGGGATCAGCTGGGACTGTTGACAAAGCACCTCTACATGCCTCCTACATTGGTTGTTTTCAGAGAAATCAGATTTCAAACCTACCAATTTATTAAGTCTTTCACCCAGAAGCTGGTACAGCATCACTTCTATACTATTCTAAAGAGTCCCAGATTCAAAGGGAGGAGACATAGATTATACTTCCCATGAAAGGGAATGTCAAAGAATAGGAAGTTTTCTTTAATCTGCTTCATCATAGAAAATGTAAAGGACAGATTGAAGAAAATATTAACTATGTCTAAAACCAATAAGGAACTAATATTTCTAGGACAGCACTACCCTAAGCAACTTTCTGTGATAATGGAAATAGTCTCTGCATGGTCCCATATGGTAGCTATATGGAGAAGCATGTGGCTATTGAGCATCTGAAATGTAGGTAGTGTGACCAAGGCACTGAATTTTAATTTTTAGTTAATTTAAATTCAAATAGTCACAAGCAGCTAGTTGCTACACTATTAAACAACACTGCTCTATAAGATACACCTGCGAATCAAGAAGTGATAGAAGTTTCTGTCTTCTATCTTCCAGGTTCAGTCACAAATTCAGTCCAGACAGTCTCAGCAACACATTCTTCCCTCAAGGCTACATTCCTGAACCCAACTCCTAATGTGGGAACAGTGGGCAAAGCATACATTCCAAAGATGGGGGAGGGAACTAGATGACTCAGATTACCCAGGTCCAGCTCTGTGGTCGACTGGCAGTCACATCTCTTCATGACCTCCAAGACACAATTTTTTTAATATTTCCCAGGGAAAGAAGCACAGCTAGGAAGGGAAGGAGGGAGGGGTGAAAGAAACTTATGCTAACTAACTGTTGACAAAAGTTAACAATAATCTAAGGACTATGATTATTGCAGTCTTCTGGATGCCCCGATCTCATTTCTGTATCCCACAGTTTACACAATACCTTGTACACAGCCCGTGTTTGAATGCCTTCTGGAGGATTAATTAATGAGTTAATTAATACTGTTAGGAAGACCAGATGAAGAGAACTATGAGAAATTAAGTTAAAGCTACTGATAAGAAAGGGCTTGCAAAAAATACTATTGCTTTGTATTTTTCTTGGCAGGTACTACCCCAGTGCACAGGAGTTTCCAGCAGCTCCCCAGCTGTCTGTTCCACTCATTTAGGCTAGGTTGGAGGATGGTTCAGGTGGGTCTCCAAGTCTGGGGAGGCACCTGTTTGAGAAACTGGATATTTCTGAGCAATTACATCAAATTCATTAACCTTATATTGAACAGCAGCAATAGTAACTCACAGACCTCTATGGTAGGCTAAAGAATGCCCCCAAGATAGCAGATCTTATCCTGGAACCAATGAATGTTATGTGTAAAGTTATCACAAATGTGAGTAGATTAAGGATCTTGCAATAGAGAAAGTATTGTGGATTATCCAAGTGGGACCTAAATGCAATCACATGTTATAAGGAGGCAAATGAAAATTTGACACACACATCTCTCTTCAGTGACTAAGCAGAGAGAGATTTGAAGATGGTGGCCATAAACCAAGGAATGCTAGCAGCCACTATGAGCTGGAGGTAGCAAGACATACTGACACACCGATTTTGTTCCAGTAATACTTATTTTGGACTTCTGCTTTCCAGAATTGGGGAAAATAAATTTCTGTTCTATTCTAAAATACGACCCTTTCCCCGAGGACTGTAGCACAAGATTTATATCATCTTTTAATGATTCTGCATCCCCTACACACAATCTCTCTTTATTCCTCATAGATGTCCAAAAGTATGACATTAAATACAAAACAATCAGACCATATCACATACAGTTACAAGAGAGTCACTGGTCATAGCGTAACTAGGAATTAGCCCAGCTTCATTAGCATTTGCCTTTGTCCTCAGCACACAACATCAATGCAGAAAGCCTAAAGGACAACTGTTTGATACAGCCGAGGTCATTTACTCAACAGTAAATCCATCTCCCTTTCTCTCCCAAGCCAATCCGCTGATAGCACTGCAGGCTGAAATGTCTGAAGGGAAAACAGCTCACTACTCCGTTTGCAGCGCTGATGACTTAAGTACATTTACAGGGCTGTGGAGCTTAAAAACCTACATTGTCCCTCCCATGTTCTAATTTCCTGCTTCTCCACACTATTTATGCTCACCTGTTACCCAATTAGCACCCCAGTAAACTGAACTCCTGTAGTGGTTTTACCCTAGCAATTAACCCTCTCCAGCACCCCCTTTGCAAAGAGCTCCTGATTAAAATAAATTGCTCAATTATTCACCTAACAACGGGAAGTATGCCACAGTAGATCAGGGGGAGAACAATTTATTTCTTCATAGATCTCTAAATGTGTCCAGGATTAGCTGAGAAGAAAGATTTTCCTGAAATAATCTAAAGGATTTGGTTAAAGTTTATGGTAAGGGCATAAACATAAAATGTCAGCACCTATCTACAGGTTTTTGAAATGGTCAGCAACCCTAGTTTGAAGAAAATGCTAAAATGAAAAGAAAGTGGTTCACTTTCATTTTTTTTTTATTCTATACACTGCTAACCTGAATTTCTCATTAATGACCACAGTGACATATAAGAAAGATATAATGGGGAAAAAAAGAGGAGGGGGAAGTAAAAGGGAAGAGAGGGCATTAAGTACTGAGGTACCCAACGTCTTTAAGTTGGATGGGATGTTCATGGTATGTTTAAGCAGTATTTCTTCACAACTGACAGTATTCTGCATACTATACACGGCTTTTCTATTATTAAAAATATAACATATTTAACATAAAACTCCAATTAAACAGAACTTTCTGTAATAAAATTTCAAAGAACTTAAGAACTTCAAGTGCCTAAGACATTCATTGGGAGGATTGATGCTGAAGCTGAAGTTCCAATACTTTGGCCACCTGATGCGAAGAGCTGACTTGCTCGAAAAGAGCCTGATACTGGGAAAGATGAAAGGCAAAAGAAAAACAGGGCTGCAGAGGATGAAATGATTAGATACAGGGTTAGACTACAGACCATTGTATAAAATATCAAAGTGGGTTAAAACTATATTTGTACATTTTATATCGAACCACATATAATTCCTTAAATATCCTATATGTAGATTTTAAGGGGGAAAGAAATCACTTCTTAATCTAGACTGAAATTTATTGACTACTTTTTGTTCTATTTTTCCTTACCCACACATTAATCATAAATCAATCATCCTATAACAAAAAAGGAAGAAGGACACACACACAACTAAAGGAGCATTTGTGTGTTATTGAACATAGAACAATCGAACAATGACCTTAATGAAGTGCAATCTGGAAAGAAAATACATTAAAAGTTATAATTTAAGGGTACAAGATTGCCTACTAGGCAACGAAAGCAGAGGGTGTTTCCAAAAATCTCACTCTGAAAATCCAGCCAAATGGCCCTCCGCTCGCATGAGTTTCCTGAAATATTTCCACTGCAGAAAACCACAAAAGCCAGGCATTTTAGAAACCCGTTTTCATCACCACGGAAGGAAGTCAGTCTTCCTTTTCCAGTACCTTTCATTAATTGAAATTCTAAACCTACCTAAACCTGAGTGGTGGAGGAAGGGAGGAAGACAGACAAAAAAAGAAAGAAAGATCTTCCTGCATACGGAATGTGTAAATCCTGAAAAATTATTTGCAGACAAGAAGTAGACGGCTCATAGCTGTGGCATTCTTGCCTAGAAGGAAAGCAGCCTCCAAACTGCAGTGCCCGGGAGCAGAGAAGAGCACAGTCACTGCTCCCTATGAAATTTTAACAATTCATTAACGGGAAAAGGCGACATAAAGGGATGCGGGATCAGAGGCAGCTCAGCGGCATCAAATTCTGAGAGAATGAAGGATGGGGAAGGGAGATGTGGAAATTCAGACTGCGGAGAAAGGCGGAAAGAGGAGGGAGACTTGATAGGAACAGGGACAAAGAGAGACTGGAAAGTAAAAAGGGTAGGAGAGATGAAAGAAGGGAGAGGAAAGGGGAGAAAGGATTTGAATAAAATTCAAATTTCTAATCTGGTTTTAATCTTCTTTCGGGGGAGGGTTTGAATGTACGATGCTGATTTTTCTGCTTTTTTCTTTTTCCCCCTTAAGCGCCCCTCACTGACCAAACCATGTGTTAAAAACAGTTTCCCTCCTGGAAGAGATTGTGCCCTTTGACTTTCACAGCCGTCTCTCCCTTCCTGACATCAAGCAGGCGGGATGGCGGCGTGCGCGCTGGCGCGGAGCGCGGCGGGCGTCTGCGGCGCGGCGGCTGTCTCACCCGGCGGCCGCGCGCGGGGACCCCTTGTTTCTTCCACAGCTTTACCTCGGCCGGTGTAGGCTTATTTGTTTGTAAGCATACAGGGTATGTATGCGCCCGCGTAAATAAATAAGTTTAAATACAATTTCCAAATGAACAACATGAGAAAAATGGTCGATTTGTGAGCGTGTCAAATAATGAGTCGCAAACACAGCGTCTGCGGCCGCCGCGGCCCAGCCCGTCGCCGGGGCCGCCCTGCCATCTAGCGGGACGCGCAGGAACTCTGCTGGCGGCCTCGCGCGGCCTCACTTACCCTCGCAAGTGGGCCCGGCCGGGCGGATTTTCCTAAACGCGTTAACTTAGCCGTGCTATATCCTAGGAACAAGTTAATAGATGATTCCTCTCTATCTTAAGGTCATTACTGTCGAAGCATAAATTAATAGAGCGACTCCAGTTAATTCCTTTTGGCGTTTGCTTCCGCATGTCTGAGCGCAGACGTGAAAACAGGCCGCCCCTCAAAGTTGTTGGGGGAAGGAAGGAAGGAAGCCGAAAAGTAGCTCAGCTGGAAGAACAGGCTCCCTGACCTAAAAGCCTGGTGAGAGACGCGCCCTTTAGAGACTCAACACAATTCTCCCCACAGTCAAGCTAAAATAGGAGGGGGAGTGCAGAGGGTGGGCTTCTTGGGGGGCACCGTCGTCACAAGGCAGCGTTGTGAACATATAGGGCTCAGTTTTCTATGGAGGAGGAGTTAGGGCAATCGGGGCTCCTCTGTATGAGCAAGAAGTGGCATATGCTGTTGAAGACGCTGCACATCAGGGTATCTGGCCACCTGCCCTTACCCCAGAAGCGCCTGCATCCTCATCACCACTCCCCATGTCAGTGAGCTCAGAGAGGCTACACAAAGGTCTACCACAGTGCAAAAACCGCTCTGTGAAAAACCCCCAGAAAGGGAAGATGGAAGTGGGGGTAAGCCTGAAGGGTTTCCCTGACCTGCCTTTAATATTTTTCAGGTCACTGAGGGGCACAGGACCTTGAGGAATGGGCTACACTAGCTTCTTTAAGCTTCATTTTGGTCTGTTCAGATTCAGATGGGATTTTGGAGCTCCGCAGTTTTCTTGAATAAATTTCATAACAGTCAGGTTAGATGTAGATAAGTCCAAATTTTTATTTTCATCAGGAGTTATTGTTTTTCATATTAATTCTGAATTCTTAAAAAAAATTTAAAACTGCCGACAGGCTTTTGTTTCTGGCTAAATAAACAGGATTCTTGAAGCATGTGTGTTCTGTGAGGGCACCCTGAGGCAGGTGGGGGGGGAGTCTTTGCATGTTCCTCGTGATTAAACATGTTTAGTAACTGTCCTGGAGAAGTGTATCTGGAGTCAGAGCCATGGTTTCTTCTAATATCTCTGCCAAGTAAATTAACCAAAGCAATGTACAATGCTATTGACAGTGCAAATGCTGTAAGATAAAATACTGTAGTGAAACTGCAGTGCCTTATAATTTAGTTACAAAGAAGATTTATTCAAATAAGACAAAAATGCAAAATATTGTCAAAATTTCTGAACCATAATTAGGCCTCAGAATCACCCATAGGACTTTATACAAATGCAGAGGACCAGACTAACCAAAAGCATGATTTCTGGGTATGGTCTCTTCGTTTTTGCAAAGTTGCATAACTAATTCTGAAACAGAGTCAAGTTGAAAGTAAATGATTCAATATTTAAAAGAAAGAAAAAGAAAAGAAGTCCTTGCATGAATGATTCTGTTGCACAATCAAAAATGAGAATATGCACGTGAAATGCAATTCCAGGTGGTGCAGTGTGAACCTGAGCCACTGTGAGAGGTTAGTATAGACACAGAAAGTGTCCTGAAGCGGACACCTTCGAGAATGGGGAGAAGATAAATGGAGCAAGAACAAAGGAGCAAGCATTCCAGATTACATCAGCTCTTCTGTAGGAAAACAGATTGCCAATTCTAGGGATCACAGAGAGCTGCCTGGTGAAACAGAATAAGTCCATTTGAAAGGAGTGAGTCCAGACCACTTCTGGAGCAGAGCATGGCAAAAGTGCAGTCATCAGAGTAAAAAGAAGAAAATATTAAATAGTCCAAAATACTGTCCAATGAGTGCAAGGCCTCCCTGACTTCCCAGTTCACGGTATTTTGAATCCCTGAGAAGTACGTAGTTGTTTTTTCCCTATTGTGCTGCTACCTGAGAGTTAAAGATTTTCACTTCTGGGTAAGATAATGCACTCAGATGCATTAAGCAGACAATTAATTTATCCTCTTGGCTGCCCACTACCTATGCTTAATGTACTTAAAAAAGGAAATAATGCTTACCTAGCTTTTACTTGCACAGTGTCTGAAAGTAAAAAAAGGAATAAGGGAGATAACACTAAAATCAGTGCACTGAGGATCACCCTGATCATCATGTCAAATGTTAACTTCATAATATTGTTACAGAGACATCAGAGCAGATGGATAAGAAGAATCTTCATGTGATGAGGGGAGTATTATTATCTCATTTCATCTTTCTATATCACAATTATAAAATGTGCTGTCACTAACTCATGTCTGATTCTTTGCAACCCAATGGACTGCAGCACACCAGCTTTCCCTGTCCTTCACTATCTCACAGAGTTTACTCAAACTCATAGCTATTGAGTTGATGATGCCATCCAACATATCATCCTCTGTTGCTCCCTTGTACAACTGCACTCAATCTTTCCCAGCATCAGGGTCTTTTCCAGTGAGTTGGCTCTTCCTATCAGCTGCCCAAAGTATTGGAGCTTCAGCATCTGTCTATCCAATGAATATTCAGGGTTGATTTCATTTAGGATTGGCTGGTTTGATCTCCTTGCAGTCCAAGGGACTCTCAAGAGTCTTATCTAGAACCACATTTCAAAAGCATCTTGGAATTACTTTGGCATTCAGCCCTCTTTATGGTGCAACTCTCACATCTGTACATGACTGCTGGAAAAACTATAGCTTTGACAATACGAACCTGTGTCAACAGGTCTTTTTAATATGCTATCTAGGTTTGTCATAACTTTTCTTCCAAGGAGAAGTGTCTTTATTTTGTGGCTGCAGTCGCCATGTGCAGTGATTCTTGAGCCCAAGAGAATAAAGTCTGTCACTGTTTCCATTGTTTTCCGATCTATTTGCCGTGAAGTGATGGGACCAGATGCCATGATCTTCGTTTTTTGAATGTTAAGTTTTAAGCCAGCCTTTTCACTCTCCTCCTTTACCCTCTTCAAGAGGCTCTTAAGTTCTTCTTCACTTTTGCCATTATAATGGTGTCATCTGCATGTCTGAAGTTGTTGATATTTCTCCCAGAAGTCTTGATTCCAGCTTGTGATTCAATCAGCCCAACATTTCACATGATGTATTCTGCATATAAGTTAAATAAGCAGGGTGACAATATGAAGCCTTGTACATTCCTTTCCCAATTTTGACTAGTCCCTTGTCCCATGATCAGTTCTCACTGTTGCTTTTTGACTTGTATATGGGTTCCTCAGGGGACAACTAAGGTGGTTTGGTATTTCAATCTCTTAAAGAGCTTTCCACCTCTTAAAGAGCTTTCCACAGTTTGTTGTGCGTACTCAGTGTAGCAGAAGTAGATGTTTTTCTGGACCTCTCTTGCTTTCTTTATGATCCAAGGGTTGTTGACAATTCAATCTCTGTTTCCTTTGCCTTTTCTAAATCGAGTTTGTACATCGGGAAACTCTCAGTTCACACACTGTTGAAGCCTAGTTTGAAGGACATTGAGCATTACTTTGCTAGCATGTGAAATAAGTGCAATTTTATGTTAGCTTGAACATTCTTTGGCATTGACTTTCTTTGGGATTGGAATGAAAATTCACTTTTTCCAGCCCTGTGGCCACTGCTGAGTTTTCCAAATTTGCTGACATACTGACTATAGCATTTTAACAGCATCATAATTTAGAATTTTGAATAGCTAAGCTGGAATTCCATCACTTCCTTTAGCTTTGTTCAGATTAATGCTTCCTAAAGCCCACTTGACTTCACATTCCAGGATGTCTGTCTCTAGATGAGTTATCACATCATCTTGGTTATCTGGGTCATTAAGACTTTTTTTGTACAATTCTTCTGCATATTCTTGCCACTTCTCCTTAATCTCTTCTCCTTCTATTAGGTCCTTGCTGTTTCTGTCCTTTATTGTGCCCATCTTTGTATGAAATGTTCACTTAGTATCTCAAGTTTTCTTGAAGAGACCTCTAATCTTTCCCATTTTATTGTTTTCCTCTGTTTTATTGTTTTCCTCATTGCATTGCTCACTTAAGACTTTTTTTTTTTTTTTTAATTTCTCCTTGCTATTCTCTGGAACTCTGCATTCAGATGGGTATATCTTTCCCTTTCTCCTTTGCTTTTTTTGTTCTTCTCTTCTCCGCTATTTGTAAGGCCTCTTCAGACAATCACTTTGTCTTCTTGCATTTCTCTTTCTTTGGGTTGCTTTTGGTCACTGCCTCATGTACAATGTTGCAAACCTCTGTCCATAGATCTTCAGGCACTCTGAGTAACCAGTATGTTGACTTCTGACAAATGCCAGGCTTTTGAGTATCTGTGGTAATCAAATATATCCCATAAAGTTGTCTGAGATGAACAAGACTAAGGCCTTGCTCATCTTGATTTCTGAAAATTTGGTTTGTCCAAGTTGAGTTGCAAAAAGAATGAATATCTTAATTGAAAGAACACAGTGATCTACTTGACTAGAGAGTTTAAATGTTCCAGAAGAAATACTACCTATCTAGCTGGTATAATAAATACTTTGTTATGTGAAAACATATAACAGGACTGGAAAAGATCAGTTTCCATTCCAGTCCTACAGAAGGGCAATGCCAAAGAGTGTTCAAACTACCATACAACTGCACTCGTTTCACACGCTAGCAAGGTAATACTCAAAATCCTTCAAGCTTCAATAGTACATGAACCAAGAACTTCCAGATGCACAATATGGGTTTAGAAAATGCAGAAGAACCTGAGGTCAAATTGCAAACATCGGTTGGATCATAGAAAAAGCAAGGGAATTCCAGAAAAACATCTACTTCTGCTTCACTGAGTATATGAAAGCCTTTGACTGTGTGAATCACAACAAATTATGGAAACTTCTTCAAAAGATGGGAATACTAGACCAACTTACCTGCCTCCTAAGAAATCTGTATGCCGGTCAAGAAGCAACAGTTAAAACCAAACATGGAACAACAGTTCAAAATTGGGAAAGGAGTATATCAAGGCTGTATGTTGTCACCTTGTTTATTTAACTTATATGCAGAGTACGTCTTGTAAAATGGGCTGGTTGGATCACAAGTTTGAATCAAGGTTACTGGGAGAAATATCAGTAACCTCAGATATGCAGATGACACCACCCTTATGGCAGAAAGAGAAGAAAGAGGAACTAATGTCTCTTGATGAAGGTGGAAGAGGAGCATAAAAAACCTAGCTTAAAACTTAACATTCAAACACTAAGATCCTGGCATCTGGTCCCATCACTTCATGGCAAATAGATGGAGAATAAATGGAAACAGTGACAGACTTTACTTTCTTGGGCTCCAAAATCACTGCGGACAGTGACTGCAGCCATGAAATGAAAAGATGATTTCTCCTTGGAAGAAAAGCTGTGACAAACCTAGACAGCATATTAAAAAGCAAAGACATCACTTTGCTGACAAAGGTTTGTATAGTCACAGCTCTGGTTAATCCAGTAATCATATATGGCTGTGAGAGTTGCACCATAAAGAAAACTGAACACCAAAGAATTGATGCTGTTGATCTGTGGTGCTAGAGAAAACTCTTGAGAGTCCCTTGGACTGCAAGGAGATCAAACCAGTCAATCCTAAAGGAAATAAACCCTGAATATTCTTTGGAAGGACTGATGATGAAGCTCCAATACTTTGGCCATGTGATGGGAAGAGACAACTCATTAGAAAAGACCCTGATACTGGAAAAGATTGAGGTCAGGAATAGAAGGGAGGGACAGAGGATGAGATAGTTGGATGGCATCATTGACTCAATGGACATGAGTCTGAAGAAACTCCAGGAAGTGGAAAAGGACAGGAAAGCCTTGTATCCTGCAGTTCATGGGGTCACAAAGAGTCGGACATAAAAGAGCAACTGAACAACAATATGAAAACATGAGCCAGAAGCTGATAGCCTTACAAGATTCCTGCCACCTCTTATATATAATTCTGAAGCATTTAATTTTATTGTACTCTAAGAAATCTTTAGGTACTTCTATGGTTAAAGTCCTTAACAGACTATTCAAGTTCTGTGCCATCTCACCTGAACCAGTCAAACTTTTCTCACACTCTCCTGCATAAATTCTGTTCTAATCATGTTGACCTGCATAATACACTCTGGATGTGCATTATGGGAACTCACCCCAATCCTTGCCATGCACTGCAAATATCTCTCCACCAGTCAAAATTTCCCTTCATATTCCAAGTCAGTCCCTTCTTCTCCCAAGGAGTCTTCCTTGAAAGTCTCAACATGAAATACCTTCATGTGAGTATTGGTCATGCTGGATATCTCCACCTCCATATCACACATCACATTAAATGGGTAATTATCTGCATATATTTTCTCCTTTTCTAAATGTCAGCTCCCGAAGATAAGACCTATATTTTGAATATTTTATCCTCTTTACAGCACCTGATACAGTGCTTGCCCTAGTCTTTCTGCACGGTGACATCTAGAAGTAGCCATTGTTTACCACTCTATGATAGAATTTAACATAGCACCTGGGGAGCTGTACAAAGGAAAGCTGTACAAATTCCTTTTGAATTTCTTGAATACAAAGAAGCTGCTTCTACTGCTGCTAAGTTGCCTCAGTCGTGTCCGACTCTGTGCGACCCCTTAGATAGCAGCCCACCAGGCTCCCCCATCCCTAGGATTCTCCAGGCAAGAACACTGGAGTGGGTTGCCATTTCCTTCTCCAATGCATAAAAGTGAAGTCGCTCAGTCATGTCCGACTCCTCGCGACCCCATGGACTGCAGCCTACCAGGCTCCTCCGTGCATGGGATTTTCCAGGCAAGAGTACTGGAGTGGGGTGCCATTGCCATCTACCGTGGAAGTACAGACCGCGTTAGATAAATGACAGAAGAACGGAAGTGTCTACAAGTTATTTTCAGTATATTTAAAAAAGAATCTCATTCAGCCTATAAAGAGAAAACTTATCAACTCCCTGAAAGTGCATTTTTACTTGGTTAATGATCTCCTGAAAAATACAGAGATGAAAATTGAGAATGATAGAAACATAAAATGAAAAATAGTTCAAGTTATGAGATTCACTCAGTTGTTTTTGATCTTAGGGTGATCATTTTAAGAAAAAGAAACAGTAGTTCATGCCCATTAAAATTGCTTCATCAACAAATTTATTCATGGGACCTTCTTTATAATGGGGGCTGATTAGAAAATCTTTATTCTGTATAAGACATACTGAGGACTGCCTCAGCAGACAAACAAATTGGGGACAAAGGTTTTCTATGAAAAAGTTAAAGGGAAGACTATGAAATTGGAACTCAATCATGGCTCAGTCACCAGTCATGATGGATTTCTAGATATTTCTTATAAAGTATATCAGTATATGGGTTTAGTTACATCATTGGTAGCTATGTAAATGGGAAATTTTATGTAACCCACAATGAAATCAAAGTCATGGTGTAGTAACATGCTTTTTATTGAGTTCATCCAGACCATTCTCATTCCTAGATATTAATTTCACAAAGATCTGTAAGCTAAGACCTTGGTTATGAAGGGCAGCAGTGTTTTACAGGTAAGAGCAATGTTAATATACAAAATTGAGAGGTTCCTGTTACATTTTGGATCTCCAAAACAAACTAATGAACAAAAAGCACCTGCCTTTCACCCCCTCTTAACTTCTCCCTTTTTGTCTTTGCTTCTTCACATGGATAAAGAATTTGTAATGTTGCCAACCTTTCCACTTAATGATCTGGATGCATCTACATAATGTCCTCCTGATATTAGCCGTTATGGATGAGATTCATGTTATTCTCTTGTTCTTGCATATTTCTGAGTTTATCATCATTGAGTAGAAACATTTCTCAACAAAAGACCCAGGCACTATAGTGATAAACCCAGTAGTAATGCTTAGATACACAGATAGGCATGTTTCCATTTTGGTTTTTTGTATCCATCTTCACTTGATCCAAATATGCCATTTTCTGATTCTCAGGGTGAGAAATATTTTGAAATATATTTGCACATTCATGGATTGCTGGCTATATTAACATCTTTATATTCAGCTAATATTTAAATGTATTTAAGAAACAGGCCTCAGTTTAGATTTGTGAAATATAAAGAGAAATCATTTTCAGACTGTTGGATCTAGTGCAGCTGGGGAGATCCAGAGGTTCAAAGCATCCTTCAGCCCACATTTTCGCAATCCTTTCTACACTCAACAATACTGAGTGATGTGGCTGCTAACCTAGAAAATAGAAATACCTATGAAACACTAGAACAAGGGAATTATCAAATATTTGAGTTAAATTCTTACAAGCTCACAGGCTGAATTCTTTGGGAAAGACTAATATTTTCCAGATATGAGCCTGCATCTGTGTCAGTTTTAAGACTGGTTTAATGTATGGCTGGCAAAGACAAGGAAAGACTTCCCATAAGAAGGAAAAATATAAGAAAAGCAGTTATTTGAGAAACCATCCAGTGCCCTCGTCAGTGCCCTCCATTAATTCTCAGTTCCTTATTTGCCTTCAACAATTAACCCAGTGAATTCTTTACAGAGCAAATGAAATCTAATATAAATAGGTCCTAACTCTACACGTTATATTCTGTGGCCTTAGGCTAAGCTCCATATCCCAGTTAGTCATCTTGTCAAGTTACCTGAGTTAGTCCCTCACTTGTGTCCGACTCTTTGTGACCCCACAGACTGTAGCCCACCAGGCTACAGAGGACCAGGGTCCTCTGTCCATGAGATTCTCCCAGAAAGAATACTGGAGTGGGTAGCTGTTCCCTTCTCCAAGGGATCTTCCTGACCCAGGAATGGGAGCCAGGTCTCCTTCCTTGCAAGTGGATTCTTTACCATCTGAGCCACCAGGATGAGCTCAAGTTACCTAAGCAAGAGCACAATTGATTCTACTCTGTAACAGAATAGTCTATTGATATGGAGATAATGGTGGCATCCCTGGACCTTATGGTCCAGAAGTCTAAGTGTATCTTTCTTTTAGTGGAAAAAACAGCCAAACGGAATCCATCTCAAGGGCAGTGATTAGTAAAGTTTTGATGATGAAGCTTACGATGCTGTCACGGTGATGGGGATGATGGTGGTGATATTAACAAGAGGAAGATCCTCTCCAAGATTTCCACCAGCAAAGAGCAAGCAATTTCCTTGTGATCCCCTCCTCCCAACAATAAATAAATAAGACAAGCAAAATACAAATCAGAAACAAAACACACTCATTTTGTATTGTCTATAATTTCAATGATCTGCATGTACCACAATGTACACACACACACACACATACACACTGCATGTGTACCTGACAAGGAAATAAGCCGGAATTAATAGCTGAGATTGAAATAAGCATCCAAATTCCAATTGTGACCTGAGATAAAAGGTGCTCTAAGGTGGTGTTCCCTTCCCTCCAGATGTAGCTATAGTTCAAAATCAGACAAGAAAGAAGTCACTATTGCTGCCTGTCTCTGGCAAAATTTACTTTGATTAGAGAAAAGATCACTCGACAAACATCCCTGGCACACTCACGTGATCCTGAAGACACCTGATCTATATTCATAAAGCATTTTAGGATAATTAAATATCAAATTCTAGGACAGTGCAAGACACAATTAATCATTGAGACAAACAAAGAATCTCCATTCAGCTAATGCACTTCACAGTTGAGAAGAGAGGGGGACTTAGCAAGATTTTCTTTATAAATCCTCTCATGGTAGTGGGTTTGCAGCACTCACATTTGCTATGTAATTTCTCTTTTACAAGCAGCAATTTAGAGCCAACAGAGATTACAAACTGAAAATGAAGAGACAAGCTTGTAACAAACAATTTCAAATGGAAGATTCCAAATTATGTTCAATAGAAACCAAAAGAATGTTACAAGTGTCACTGTTAATCCAGTGCTATTGATTTTTAAATAATTCATAATTATTTATCTTTCTCTGGATATGGCATGTATTTCCTTACCCATAATGTAAAAAGAAAAACTTCAGATCAGGGATTATGTGATATACTTCTTTTTATTCTCATCAGCATTGATAGTACCTTGCAAATGAGTAGACACCCAACAAATATTTATTGAATGATAGCTGTATTCATTTTCCTGACATGGAGTTATGATTATAACATTTCCATACACAACCAAAAATTGTCACCTTGTTAGCTGCAGAATAAATGAGCCTTTTAGATTTTAAGCCATTCCAAACCTTATAACTGAGCCTAAACTGACCTTGCCAACTTTAATTTTCCACCAATGCCCTCACAGAACTCACTTTTTCAACAGTTTTCCCAGATGACTTCTTTCCCACTTATCAAAGAGATTGTCTTTTCTCCATTGTATATTTTTGCCTCCTTTGTCAAAGATAAGGTGTCCATATGTGTATGGATTTATATCCTTTTAAATGGTGTGATTTAGTTCAGGAAGCATTTACTAAATTTCATGCTTAATAACCGTTTAGAGTTACTGCAGGATCAACAGACTCACCCATATCCTAACATATGCTCTTCTCCCCGTTCGGAAACTCACTACCTCACCTGCTATCGTATGGTTTTCCCTCTTTATTCCATTCAGCCAAATCCCTTCCTGGCCAACTTTACACTTACCCCCGATCATGCTTTCATGCCTCACCC
Organism: Capra hircus; assembly: GCF_001704415.2. Lineage (NCBI taxonomy): Eukaryota > Metazoa > Chordata > Mammalia > Artiodactyla > Bovidae > Capra > Capra hircus. The sequence goes on along the minus strand of NC_030831.1, from coordinate 14,476,389 downwards.
TCGTAGTAATAATCAGGTAGTTCATAACCTGGTTAGCTTTCTAGAAACAGTTTTGTCTCTCCAGTTTGGCCCAACATATTGGCTGTTTGACTTCCAAAGAGAGTAAGGGAAATCACAAGGTCACTCCCTAGATGCATAAATCATCAGTATGAGACTTCCTGGGAGAGGAAGGAAGAAAAAGGCAACAAATACAAAAGGCAGTCCCAACAAATGGATTTTTACACATGATAAGGGAAAGTCTATCCTTCCAAAGAAATTCAAGTACTCTGCTTAAAGCTTGCCTACATAGTCCAGAAAATTTCTGGAATTCTCTTAAGAAATATAAATTTTTCTAGGAAGACTTCCAAGAAAGTACTAGACTCTGGTATCCTCAAGTGAAGTGAAGTGAAATGTTCTCCATTGTGTCCAACTCTTTGTGACCCCATGGATTATACAGGCCATGGAATTCTCCAGGCCAGAATACTGGAGTGGGTAGATTTTCCATTCTCTGGGGGTTCTTCCCAACCCAGGGATCAAACCCAGGTCTGCCAGATCGCAGGTGGATTCTTTACCAGCTAAGCCACAAGGGAAGCCGACATCCTCAAGAGGATGACTATATATTATCCATTGCCATATCATCAGTGACTAGTGCAGTGCCTGTGATATAGTGAACTTTCTATAAATGTTTGATGAATGAATAAGTTTTTATACTAATGAATGAATGAATTTCCTCTATGGTGCCTCATTTGAAAGAAGCTGGTCCAAGTGGTCCCATCCTGATGAGCATGCCATGTACAAGATCTCTGCTATCTACCTGTCAAACATTCACTCCTCAAATCAGTCAGCTGCAGTTCGTAGATAAAGAGGGAAAATGCTGAAAGCAGGAGGGAAGGCATAAGAGGAAAAGGTTGAAAAAAGGGACTAAGAACAAAAGAGGAATTTATAAAATTATAAAAACACCTTCATTTGCACAGCTGTTTACTTTAATTTCTTATGTGCTTCAAACATGTTTTCCCTATTGCATCTCATGATGATTGGCAAGGCAGTCAGAGTAGGTATTATTCCCTCCACGCTACTGTAGCTCCACACACATTACACATTACATTACAGATGAGAGACCTGACATCTAATGGGCTTTATATCTCCTAATTCCAGAATCCAACTCAGTGTTTTTAATGACTTTATTTTTCAGCTGTTAACCTGACCTCAATTCATCGTGCTAAACACATACTATGTAGATGCTCTCTATTTCCTGCTTCCTTTCTTTCTATCTCCATAATCCCTGATCTTCTCTTTGTTTTCGGTTTAGACAGAATGAAGGATCCAAAACAAGGGCCACACATCCTTCCCTGAAAGCTCTTCTGTTTCCCTATATTCAAGAAGTCTTTTATGTTATTTTCCTTCCTGTCAGTTCCAAGGCGATGACTGCTCCCCCACCCCGCTTCTACCCCCAAGTACTTCCACTTACTTGGCTCATTCATTGGGAATGAATAATTGAGTCCAATTACTACACTCATGGCTAAGCAAGTTCTGAGGAATCCCAGCGAAGCGGAGGTGGCAGCACCATTAAGACTAAAAGCCTGTAGCATAGCAGTCAAGTGCTGTCTTTAGCCCACTGTGGCTGAAAAGTGTTTGGTTAAATCAGGCATAGAAAATGCCATTCTCCCTGAGATTGTTACATTCTTCTCCAAAAGAAATTTCTAAGGTTGTCTCCCCAAACCATTTGAAAGTAAGAGCCTACGACTTAGACTTTTCTACATTTCATCCTTTTTGTAATTATAATGCACAGGGGTATGGAGTGAACAACAGCAAGTGGAAGAAACACCTGAAGTCATCTAAGAATCACGCCTCTCAGTTGTTGGTCTTAGGTTGAGTTCTAACTTATTAGGAGATCCCTACTGTCAAGTCAGTTACCTGAGTTCAAGGTCCAATGCCCAATTAGGTGAACCTATGGGACCTTTCTACTTAGATGAGGTCCCTCCTCCTCCAGGGCTGCAGCCCACCTGGGAGAGCTGAGAGTGGCTGGGGTTCAGCCTCAGTTAACCTCTTGCTAAACACCTTTGTTCAGGGCACACCTTATCCTGCCATAGGACATGGCCTTGCCTGGGTGTCCTTTGCCAATCTGCCTTCTTCCAGCTTCATGCATACCCAGGAGGCTCCTGGAGCCTCCAGCATTGTGATATTAATTGATAAAATTTCTCCTAACTTCTCCTTTCTACTCCTTCTCCTCACCTCCTTGGGCAGCATCACTGTCCCTCAATTGAACTGACTTCATTCATCCAGAAGGATGCTATTCCAGACTGCTCATTTTCACCCCAGTTTCAGGCCCTGCCCTCTTCTCAAACAGCTGAAGATTTTTTCTACCAGTGCTTATGCCACTGACCTCATCTGGAAAATGGGCATTTGCTGCACTGAGAAGTTAGTGTGATGGTAAATGTGAGATTGTGACTATGAAGTTATCTTGTCAAAGACACAAAGATATGTTACACTAATGAAGTGCATGAAATTCCAGGCAGATAGACCCAGTTGAGTAGGAGTCCAGAAAGGACAAGAAAACAGATGCCAAATTGTAGTTACATGCTTCTATGTAACTACATGGAGAACCAGGAGCACCCAGATATCTGCTGATCTCACCTCTATTTGTTCACCTGGATAGTAAAACAAACAAAATTTATATTCTCTCTGTTTGTTTCTGTAAAATTCCCAGAAAAAATATTTGACAAGAAAAAAAATCAACACCCCCCCCCTTCTTTTTCCTCTCTCAGATCCCTGACATACTCACTGCATGAGATGAGGGGCACTGAAATTAAAACCTCCAAACCCAGAGGAATAAAGACTATAGGATGAGAAGATCAGCCAACCAAAATAGAGCAAGTTAGAAAAAGCGAAAGCACTGTCAGAGAGAGAGGAAAAGTGAAGGAGATTGTGGGGTTGGGGGACTGGAGAGGAAGAGGGAGTGAGCTGGGAGGAGGGAAAGAAGGGGTGAGTGAGAGATCCAGGGGAACGGGGAGGGATGCAGAATGAAGGAAAGAGAAGAGGAGAGAAGAAAACAGCAAGAGAGAAGAAGCAGGGAGAGAGGGAAAGAACAGGTTGGGTGACTGATGCTTAGTTTTGATGTAAAGGTAAATTGTCATTTAAAGTCCCAGATGTCTTCATTTGCCACAGCTAAGATTTAAAGGACAGAAGTTCAATTTAGTTGCTCTTTTCTCTAATAAAAAAAACGTTTTATCCCAATGGAAAATGTGTTTCTTTCTGCCAATAAGTGTCAGCTAATCTGAAGCCTTCAATGAAACAGCACCATTAAATAATTTAACCAGGAAAAAAAAAAAAAACCACTGATGTCTGTGAAATAATGTATAGATTTCAGATGCATCAAACTTTAAAACAGAAAAATAAAGTGTAAGAAATGGGCTTTGGGAAACAAAGGGGCTTCTGCCACCAAACAGAAAGGAAATATGTTTGATCCAGGAAATTGGAACCAGCCATGGCAGACAGTGTTGTGTAAAGCACACAACAGGCCTCTCTCAGTGTGATAAAATTGTTTGGAATAGAGCTTCTGCAAAATGTAAATCTGGAGACCAAATCAGATTACTTATTTTTCCACCCATAAAACAAATATTTGCATTCAGTGAGATCGCCCAGATATGAACAGGCCCATTGGAGTGGCCTCTAAGATAAGTGAGAATCTGCACAAAATTTAGCAGATCAAAGTTCTAGTCCCAGTTTTGCCACTAACTAAAACTATAGTCTCTTTAATGCATTTATCCCCAAATGGCCTTAGTTGTCTCCCGCACCCCACTGCCCCCTTCTTACTGGTAAATCCATATAGTAGTACTTAACTATACAAGCATCATGGAAATACAATAACCATGAAGTTATTCTCTAACATAACTTCTCTCTCGTCAGTAATTTACTTATCCTCTCACTCAACTGTGTCTCATCAAAAGTGAGGCAATTATCTTTACTGATTCTGAAGAGACCCATTTCTTTCAACACCCCTCATAAAATGGTCCATAGACCTAAAGGTTTGAGGACCACCCACTCTGGGGCTCTCTCTTCCCTCCCCTCCATTAGTACCTCTATTAATCATTTAGGCCAGTGGTTTTCTACTCAAACTGAGCATTAGAATCACCTGGGGATCTAAACACTAAAACAAAACACAGAAAAAATATTGGACTCCACTCCACACCAATTAAATCAGAATATCTGGAGGTTGACGCAAGCTGTCATATTTTTTCAGGCTTCTGAGGTGATTCTAATCTTTGTGTTGAGAATCACTGTTTCAGATGCATCATAGAGGTTGACTGATAGAAATGCATTTGACCAGTCTCATTCAAGCAAGACTTGGATCAAAATATGACATGGTGATTTCCATTAAGAACAAAAATTGTAACTTCAAAATGAAGCAGCTAGGAACAGAGGACAGGGAGAGATTAAAGTTATTAAAACCTAAACATTATCTTCTGTCTAATGATGGAGGTAGGACATCTATCAGTGCTCCAATTTTCACAATCCTTTGTGTTGGTCCTTTATTTTCTGACTCCAGGTGAACATTTCTCAAGGCCATGTTAGAGTAAACAGAATTTTACCTGAGTTCATCATCATAGTTTTCATCCACATGAGATCTGGGAAGAAGATAAGTACAAACTCCCTCACATGGTCCAGCAAAGTCAGTACAGCCTTCTGACAACAAACAAAAAACACAAGAAACAACACAAAACAAAAAACCAGGCTTCAGAATAGACAGAATTAAGCTTGAATTCACTCTGTTGCCTTCCAGCCATATGTCCTTGAGCAAGCCCCTTTACTCTTATCTGAGCCTCTGCTTCTTTATTTGTGAAACAAGAATAACTACTTTTAAGTATCATGAAAATGAGAATAACAAATATAAAGACTTCTTGTGTTAAGGGCACAACAAGTGTTGACAACTAGGAAGATGATTGTGATCTTGATCATGTCTTAAAGCAGAAAACTGATAGACAACATGCTAGAAAACTGGTTAGCATTTCGGAAGAAATCTTACACTTAGCAGTGTAATCGTCCACCAGTAAATGGATACACAGGGAGAAAGGTGAATAATATTTATAAAGCTATTAGAAATAATGAACCTTGGAAGAAAGTTGAAAAATACAGTTGGTTGCTACATAAAATTAATAACTGGACACATGAGAGTCATCATAGGATTTGTTTGTATGGGTGTTTTCATATTTAAAAGATACGTCAAAGCTTTTAATCACTAGGTAAACTCCCAAATGATCACAGTAGATATTTATGGCAATGAAAAACTACATCCATCCCTCTTTTCCACTTTTACACTTCACTGACCTGCCTGCAAAGACAAGAACTACTTTTCCCAGCTTTCTCTTAGACTAAAGGAAGTTATGTGGCCCAGTTCTGGCCTTCTGTTTTTTTCTTCCTGTCCTGATTGTGGATATAATGGCTAGTGCCATCTTGAAAGAATAAGAGAAAAGCTAAGAGAATCACTGAGAAATCAGCCATAGTCTCACTAAACCATTGACCCAATGCCTGTAACTGCTGCCCTCTGGATGCTTTGTTGTCTGAGAAAAATGCAACCCATAATAATAAACATTAGATTTCTATTAGCTTGTAGTAGTTGCAGCTGAATACAGTCCTCATTAATACAATATAATTGACAAATTCTAAAAAATTCACAATTTGGAGTCTGAGTAGCCATCACCTACAGATCTCAAAACTGATATAATTAAACCCACAATAGTAACCTATGCATCCAAAAAATGGACTTTTTTCTAGCTGTAAGCAGATATTAATTAAACACTGTAAAATGCAAAGCAAACTGTCCAAAGGAAGAAATTATGGACTCTATAGCTTTGAATCCAGTGCCAAGTCTCAGACTGCTTTTATTCTGTATGTTTAGGATGCCACCTTTTATCCTAGTATTTCAGTCTTTCCTCATCTGAACCTGTTTACTCTATTTCGATATAAGCAGGATTTCTTAGCGATCACCTTTTCATGCCATGACCTTCCATGCCTTTGGGCACATCCTCATCTTTCTCATCAGGAGGAATGTTCCACGTCATGCCTGACTCTTTGGTTATTCAAATTATCAATATTCTTCTCATATTCCACCTCTTCCCTGAAGATGTCTCTGATTTCTCAAGTTTATTTCTCTTTGTAGTTTTTAAGCCACCTAATTTAAAGTAGATTTACGGGAGTGTGTGCACACTCATTTGCACAGCACACACCCCCTACCACCTTGCCATGTGTCCCCTGACCGTAGCTCTGCAGAGGCCAGGCACATCACACATTTGACCCTCCCCTCTTATTGTGCCACGCTGATTGTTAACAGGAAAATTTTGTAGATTCTCAGGTAAATTATATGGATTTTTATAGGCCCTTCAGGAGACACTGCTTTATCTAAAACCCCTGTTTAGAATATAAGAAATTCTGGGCAGTCCTAGGAAGCCATCTTTAAAAGATGAAGTGGCCTGGTAACATTCACCCACACAGTGCCCTACAAAATGCAGGCACCAGGAGACGTGGTGTTGTGGTCTGTATGTGGCACATACACCAGGCTGTCACGTTGTGCTGGGATCCCAGGAAGTTTCGAAACTTCCTCATGAACAAACTTTGGAAGCCCTCTCTGCACTTCTCCCGCCCATCCTCATTTCTGCCAGCTTGTTCTCTGTCTCCTTTATCTCAGGGAGTCTTCTCTCTTCTGTTTACTTCTCCAAGGCCTTTCTGATTCTGCTTTCCCTTTCACCTTTCCCTACAAACTCCCACTCACTGTTCATTGCCTTGAATACAATTGTTTTTTTCTCAGTCAGAGTCTTCCCATCTATTCTTCATTCTCCAAGTTTGATTTCTCAACTAACCTACTATGTAGCTTATAGACAAAACCAAGGTTTTTCTTAGCATAAAGAATACCAAGGCCCTGGCAGGAAAGGTACGTGTCCACGGTCATAGCACGTTAGTGCCAGTGGAAACAGAGAATACTCAGAGCCCATGAAGACCAGTCCACTGACTGGTATCAGGAACCACTTCAGAGGTAAAAATCAACTCTCTTGCAGCAACTAGACACCACAAATTTCAGAACAGTGGCAGTTGATCTGACTAGATCATGCTACAGAGCCATGACAGTAAAATGGGAAGAGAGTTAACAAACTTGGAAAGGATACAGAAATGATCCTCTCTTAAAAATAGTGTTTTAAGTGTTTAGATTTACTAAGAAATTTGTACACCCTACACCCTTTCCACCCAGCCTTACCATGCCTCTCTTTTAGTTGGGGATTTATTTCAAGGTCTTACCAATCACTAAAACATCTTCTAAAAGATGTACTGGCTAAAGCCAGTACATCACTAAAACATCTTCTGGGAGGACAGGGAGAAATCCAATCTAGGATTGAAAGCTGCAACTGTCATAGATAAAAAGTACCCTTCTGAGGGTTGCTATTGAGTCAGACAGTTGGAAGAATTACTGCAAAATTGTCTGAGCTTTACAGAAGTTACTGGATAGTATTCTGGACAATGCTGGGTTCCTCATTCTTAAGGAGCCCCCAGAAGAATGCAGTCAGGCTCCTTCCATAACTGCCCCCCAATGACTCAAAGTTGCTATTATCAGAGACCCCCAGGGAGGAGTTGGCTAAATTATTTCTACTGGAAAAGGCAGGAGCTATACAGAACTAGATCTCTTTACTCAAATTGTGTATTAACCAAACTCTCAGCACAGTTGAGGGAAGATCTATCCAGATAAAAATGTACTTTTTGAAAAAGAAAGCTGCCCTATTCCCTGACATGAAAAGGCATACATATTGAACTTATGACACTCCTGCCATCAACAAGCTGTTATAAAATCCCATGGTTCGATCAAGATTCATTTGCACATTTGTGTACTGCCCACAAGAAACTCCCAGCTTTTAGTCAGAAAATCTCAACTTTCCTAATAGAATCCCATACATCAATTGACACTCCGAATGTTACCAGTAGCCCTTGAATTCTCAGCCTTATGATCTCCCTGTCCCTTTCATGTATCTACACATACATGTATATGCACATGTGCACATACTTACACACAAGCATATAGAGACATATGTGTAGTTATATGCCCTGAATCAAATTATCCACGTCTAGCTATTGCCTACTCTCATAGATAACTCAATATTTGCATTCTTAATTCATGTACTACAGACATTTTTGGTCAGTGAAAATCATTATTTTATAAATAAAAGAAGAGACTACAGGCATCTTTGCTTTCTGACATAGCTGTGTGGTGAGTCAGATTGCTCATTCACGAGCACAGCTTCTGGATCAAATGGCCCAACAGGTATTATAAAATCCTTCTTTGGGAAAATGGACAGCCTATTCACTGGGGATGGAGAGTGGTCAAAACACCTTCTCTCATAATCAGGGTTAAAGTTTTCATGACAATTAGGAAAAGTGGAGTGGCCAACCTCCTCCGGTAAAGGGTAGCTTAATTTATAATTATAAAGAAAGACATTTTTTTGGTATCTTGAAAACCTAAAGGAATATGCATTGGACTCTATTTAAGTTTTTAATTGACAGCTCCAACTTGAAACTTTAGTATTATTAGTATAATGTCCTGTGCCCCCAAGATGTTAAATACAAAAGGACCTTTATGTACTTTCAACTGCAAGGCCTCTCTCAACACATCTATATACTTTAAATTTCTTCCCTCTTTCTACTCACCTACAAATGCCACAACCTTTCCTTTTCCTGTACAAAAGGATATCAAACAAATTGCACTTCTTGATATATGTCGGTCCCTTCACTCAGGAAAAACGACATGGCTATTTTATTAGACAGGAGGTCTCCAGAGCTCCTGAACCCCACAGACAGTCTCGTAAATTACCAAGAGCCACACCACCAGAACGACAATAAACTTGAAATGGGTTAAGTGGTTTTGTTTCTGCCTCTCCCAAACATCTCTCTGTGGATCATCTTGTAACCACACAGCCTCATGGATACATAATCACTAAAACTGGGGTACCTGGGGTCCAAACTCAAGAACACCATTACATCTGACCTTGAACTACAGTCAGCAAATCAATTGCTTCTTTGGATAAGATTCCCTAGAAAGAGTTGCTATTAACTATCAAAGGGTTTATGTATAAATATATTACTTCACTGCTTGAAATTTTTATATTTTTCAACTCTGTAATGATGCAATTGTTTCAAAAAACCTCTAACTCCATCATTTTCATGTGTAATAATGTTTCCTTTTATTTGACCTAAACTTGAAACTTTAAGAAATGACTTTGGATACGACTATTCCATATTGATCTAGTCAGGAATGATCAAGAAGACAGTTGGAATCAGATCATCAATGCTGCATCCCAGGGTGCCTGCTGGGTGCAACCACAACTGCAGCTTTACAAAACACAGAGAAGATTTGAAGAAGAAAAGTTCACTGGTGAATGCCAAGGACCTCTCATTCTTCTGCTTGGCTCAGCCCTGTGTATGAGATGTCTCTGGATTCAGACTTTAGCAGCTCGTTACAGCACAAGTCAATATATTGGTCTATGAAATGTTTATCTATAACGAAGCTTCTAAATAACAATCTAGTCCTCAAATCTGTGGCTTTTTCCAATGCTTTAACTGGTTTTCAGGAGGTCTAGGGGTCTGTGACTCCAGAGCCATAGGTCAGACATGAAAACAGGGTTCCATTCCCATCCTTGGTAATCAAATGGCCTTCCCTGTGCTTGCATCAGGTGTTACCACACCTGAACTATGTTCTTTCCCCCAACCTTTCGCCCTCTAAGAGACTGGAAGCCATATCCTTTTGAGTTTCTAGATACATATAGTTCTAACCACCTATACCACATACAAGCTTCTCAGCTGTTGTTGAAGCATTGTTTCCATGTTTGGATTACAAGCGCCATTCTGACAGCTATGTTGTTTCAGAAAAGAAATAATACCTTCTCTGTGGCGTCAGTAAGTATCAACTTCCCAAGGCCTTAGTTTTCATATCTGTAAGCTGGGAACGATATAACCCCTGCTTTAAGAAACTGTCACAAGATTCAGCATATGAAAAGCTTAGCACGCTACTCTGCATTACTAACTGCTCAAAGAAATGCAAGCGTTTGTCGTTATGTACTGTAGGATTGGTTATCGTGTGTCACATGCTAGGAGTAACACAAAGAAGAAAACACATATTCTCTCATGAGAAAGTTTACACATACCCTCTGTTTTGTATTTGTTACAGTACCTCTCTACCTGTTTGTCTCACAAGGGCTAGGAAACCAAAACCTGGAAAATATACATATGTCCAGTTGTGTTCAAAATCTCAAGCACAATAAATTTGGTGAACTATTTATATAAAACTACCAAAATCAACCTTAACCTCAGGATTCACTCTTATAGAAAGGGACTCAGAAGCCCAGACAAGCAAATGAAACCATGACTTCCTTCCTAATGTTGTCTAGTAAACCTGATCTTTGGGAAAATTTAAATGCTTGTATCCATATTCAAATTGGGAGTTTGAAAAGCAGACAAAAGAACAAGGAGGGAGCTTTGAAGCAGTCAGGAACACAACAAAGAGCAGATTCCAAATATCAGTCACGGAATTCAAAGAAAATGGCCTTTCACGGATGCCTCAAAGGAATCATTTGAGTTTGAATTTTTTTAAAAAATGCAATTATTTGGTGAAGATGAAGTCAAGCAGTGTCGAGAGGAGCATGAGGGGGCCTGCAGGAAAGCACAGATGGCTGAAACAAACTCAACACAGACCCAGCCCCATGAAGCCCCTTCTCTGAAAAGGCTGCGGTTGCCTCGCATGGAGGCCAGTCAGACATATCAGGGCAGAGAGCAGGAGGCAGCTGGAGGAGCCGAGATGAATGAGGAAGCACAGAATGAGAAAGGGCAGCAACTGGAAACCCTTGTGGTGACATCAGGAACAGAGCCAGAGACGACAACCTTGTTATCGCATCTGCCCCGTCATTATAATTAAATGGTAATGCGTGTCGCTTGTTGGTCACCAAGGGGGGATTCCAAGTGGGGGAGCCCCTTCCCACTCAGCCAGGCCCCCAGCCACTGCCCTCCTTGTTGAAGTTGAGGAATTGTTCCGGGTGCTAATAGACTGGGTGTTGGGAGCAAGTGTTAATTTTGGATTACAACTGAGTGGAAATAAGATGAAGGTCTGGGGAATGCTTTGCCTTCACTCAGATGTTTCATTTCCATTTACTAGCACTGCAGTATACCCAGGGAGATGTTTTCATTCCAATTTGGAAGATTTCATAAACCTCCAAACTTTTAGGTATTGATCCAAGCTCTTGCACTTTGGAAGCCTGCACACAAGCTCTATGGGGAGGATCTGAAAGCTCCTGAGGAGAGAGGGTGGGGAGAGAGGGTAGGTGATGTAAATCTCATCTGGGGAGATTTGCTCACTCTCAGACTGCCTGCCTCTCTGCTCATGCCAAAATTGGCTCTGCCCAACCCGGGGGCCCATTAGAGGCACTCAGAACCATTAGCTCCGACTGGCTCTGTGCTGAGTAAATACTCTCGTGTCCAACTAGAAACTAGGGCAGCTGCCTGTGTGTTTTTCTTTTTGCTTTCTTTCTTTCTTTCAAAATCAGCAAAGCAAAGTTCTCAACCCCAAATGGCTCACATGCGCCTCTTAATAAGTATACTGCTTTATGCATTCTGCTAGTGGAGGTCAGTGGCAATTTGAATTTTGCTAAACTCTCAATCTTTATTCATTTGGTTGTGAATGTCTCCAATTTTTGTTTGGTTTTTGGACAGGGTCATTTGCAGGGAGCGTGCCAATAATCAGATTTCTCCCATCAGAAGGTAGGATATCTTATACCGGCAGGAAAAGGCCTCTGTCTATCATCTTTGGAATCTATGAGCTATATAGCAGCTGTTTGTGAAGCCTCCCAAAGGAGGTTTTGAAAAACAAAGCACTTCAGTCAGTGAAAGCAGGGAGGCTGTGGGGTGACTTTGAGCTCATGCATTATTCAGCTCGGTTTCAAGCCCTGAGTATCTAGTTACCATAATGCCCTGGTACCTGGGCACTATGTGGCTATGTTTTCAGGGCAAGAAGTAGATATAATTGAGCCTAAAAAAAATTAATGAAAAAATAACATTTGCCTTTTCTTTTACATTTTAGGCTTAATAACAGCCTAGTGAATTAGAGAATAGAGAATCTGTGGAGATGTTTCCCTTGCGATTCAGAAAGCATTCTAACAACTTGGTATGAGTCATTTGTACACTCAAAACAGCAGAACACCAAGCAGCACGGTCATGGGGTGGCCTTGCACGCTTAGTGTCCAGCTGACATTTAGAGATGCTGTGCTGAGAGGAGCTTTCACAGTCAAGGCTCCTCAGACAAGGGCTAGGAACGTAGTGAGTGTGCAATAAATTCTGGCTGTATTGAATTGTGAGTGATTCTGATTCTGCTTCTTTTTATCAAGGCTACACTTCTCATTCTACTTCTTTTCTAACACTGCCCTCTTCAGAAATGACCCAGGGCAAAAGTGCTCTTATCATAAGTGAAATAAACACATCACTGGCAAAGACCATTCTAGAAGCTCACCAAATGCATTTCCTTTTACTGGATACACAGCTAAACTGCATTTATCAGTTCCCTTGCGTCTCAGTGGAGCCAGAGGAATGTAAGGAAAATTGACTGGTTACCTGCAGTCTGAGACGATGGGTCTTCTCTCCTCCTTCAGCGGTGAGCTTGGAAGCCACATGTTGAATATGGCGGTGACAAAGAATGAAGTTCTTGAGTTCCTGTTTAACCACCTAGAGCACAGTCCTGTATCTCCCCTCCCCCTGCCAATCATGGGTGAGGACCAAACTCTTAATATGCTAAACCACTGAGAAATAGGGAGTTTTGTTACAACAGGCAGCATTTGTCATCTTAGTGTGGAAGTTGATTCCTTGAAATGGAGTATTATCATAATGAAAACCAAAATGAGGGCATTGACTTAAAAACCACATGACAAATAGCTAGGAAACTGATGTTAGAGGCCAGGAAAATGGTGACTCCTGTTAGGTAACTGCAACACATGCAATAACCTGGGAGGAAGATTTCATATCCATCAAGCCTGGAACTCTAGGTGAAGTAGTTGGAAAGCCAGTAAGGTATTAGTATGTGTTGGCAATCACTGCTGAATTTAGTTTAAAAATTATTAGTTTTAAACTGATGAGTTCAAGGGAAAACTGATCAGCTTATACAAAGAAATAAAGAAGAAAAGAGAAAAGTCCAGTAATAATGGAAGCTTGAATTACAAATATGCATTGCTTCTTTGACCCCAAGGAGAAGGTAAAAAAGATCAAAAAGGACTTTGAGCAACATTCCACTAATTCCCAACTTCATGGAAAAGTTCAGATGAAAGATAACCCAGGGGCCTCAGATAGCTGCCCTTAAGTTGAAAGAGGAAACCAGACTATGAGGAAGCAAAGAAATAGTCATATTTGGACTCTACCTGGAGAAAGAACCCTGGATGCCTCAGTTACTCACATGAAACCAACTTTAAGCCGATAAGTCAACAGCCCACTAAGTCTTCAAGGGAACTGTGTTGCTAGAGAAACCATAAACCGGTACTAAAACAACCCCTTGATTATTTAAGATTTAAAACAATCCTTGTGATCTCAGCCTCAGAGCCTTTAAATGGGTTCTGAAAGTTCCACAGAAGCCACAGGACTGGAAAAACTCCATTTTCATTCCAATTCTAGAGAAGGAAAACACCAAAGAATGTTCAAACTACCACATAATAATGCTCATTTCACATGCTGGCAAGGTAATGCTCAAAATCCTTCAAGCTAGCCTACAATAGTAAGTGAACCAAGAACTTCCATATGTAAAAGTTGGATTTAGAAAAGGCAGAGGAACCAGAGATCAAATTGCCAACATCCATTGAATTATAGAAAAAGCAAGAGAATTCAAGAAAAATGTCTACTTCTTCTTCATTGACTATGCTAAAGCCTTTGACTGTTGTTCCACAACAAATTGTGGAAAGTTCTTAAAGACGTGGGAATGCTAGACCATCTTACCTGTCTCCTGAGAAACCTGTATGTAGGCCAAGAGGCAACAGCTAGAACCAGACATGGAACAACGGACTGGTTCAAAATTGGGAAAGGTATATGTCAAGTCTGTATATGTCACCCTGCTTATTAAACTTATATGCAGAGGACACCATAAGAAATGCCAGACTGGATGATCACAAGCTGGGATCAAGATTGCCAGGGGAAATATCTGTAAGGTTAGATATGCAGATGATACCACCCTAATGGCAGAAAGTGAAGAGGAACTAAAGAGCCTCTTGATAAAGGTGAAAGAGGAGAGTGAAAAAGCTAGCTTAAAACTTAGCATTCAAAAAATGGAGATCATGACATCCAGCCCCATCACTTCATGGAAAATAGATGGGAAAACAATGGATAAAGTGATAAACTTTATTTTCTTAGCCTCCAAAATCACTGCAGATGGTGACTGCAGACATGAAATTAAAAGATTGCTCCTTGGAAGAAAAGCTATGACAAACTTAGACAGCATATTAAAAAGCAAAGATATCACTTTGCTGACAAAATCCATATAGTCAAAGCTATGTTTTTTCCAGTAGTCATGTAAGGATGTGAGAGTTGGACCATAATGAAGGCTGAGCACCAAAGAATTGATGCTTTCAAATCATGGTGCTTGGGCAGTAAGGAGATCACACCAGTCAATTCTAAAAGAAATCAGTCCTGAATATTCATTGGAAGGACAGATGCTGAAACTGAAGCTCCAATACTTTGGCCACCTGATGTGAAGACCTGACTCAATAGAAATGACCCTGATGTTAGGAAAGATTGAAGGCAGGAGGAGAAGAGGGTGGCAGAGGATGAGATGGTTGGATGGCATCAGAGATTCAACAGACATGAGTCTGAGCAAACTCCAGGAGAAAGTGATGGACAGGGAAGCCTTTCATGCTGCAGTCCATGGGATCGCAAGGAGTGGGACACAACTTAGCAACTAAACAACAAAAAGCTCCACACCCTGAGTAGGGCATACATTCCAGTACCTACAGTGATAGATAATTTTTCATGCGCCAACTTCATTGGATCAGGAAATGCCCCAATACTTGGTTAAACATTATTTCTGGATGTGTCTATGAGGGTGTTTCTGGAAGAGATTACCATTTGGATTAGTGGGTTCAGTTAAGTTGATTGCTGTCAATGAAAGTAGGCACCATCCAATCTGTTGAGGGTCTGAATAGGAAAAAAAAAAACAAAAAACAAAACTTGAGGCAGGAACTGGGCCCCAGCCTTTTTCTGCTGGCATGACGTTCACATTGGGAAAACATTCATCCCTCTTTTTTGGTGATTGTGGTTCTAGATTCTAAGTCTTGAACTTTACCAAGATTGATTGCATTAGGCTACAGAGATTTGCTTGAGGCCAATTCTTTGCCAAGGAAAGCCAATATTATGAGTTTAATTCATACCCCCCAAAAGGATATGTGCAAGTCCTAACTGCCAGTACCTGTAGAGCTTCCAAAGTGGCACTGGTGGTAAAGAACTACCTGCCAATATAGGAGACATAGGAGATGCTGGTTCAATCCCTAGATTGGGAAAATTCCCTGAAGGAGGGCATGGCAACCCACTCCAGTATTCTTGACTGGAGAATCCCATGGACAGAAGAGCTAACAGTTACTACAGTGCATAGGACCACAAAGAGTCAGATCTGACTTCATAACTTAAAAGGCATAAATACCTATATATGTGAAATTTTTTGTAAACAAAATCTTGTAAAAGGAATTAAGTTATTGAATTGTTCTTGTTGTTTAGTTATATCTGACTCTTTTTTAACCTCATGGACTACAGCCCATGAGGCTCCTCTGTGGCTCAGTGGTAAAAAAATCCACCTGTCAATACAGGAAATGAAGGAGACATAGATTCAATTCCTGGGTTGGGAAGATCCTCTGGAGAAGGAAATGACAACCCACTCCAGTATTCTTGCCTGGAGAATTGCATGGACAGTGGAGCTTGCTGGGCTACATACAGTACATGGAGTCACTAAAGAGTCAGAGATGACTGAGCATGCACACACAGGTTTTGTGCACCAGGTACTACACTAGATGCTTTAAATGGATTTGGGCTTCCCTGGTGGCAGAGTACATCATGAGAAACGCTGGACTGGAAGAAACACAAGCTGGAATCAAGATTGCTGGGAGAAATATCAATAACCTCAGATATGCAGATGACACCACCCTTATGGCAGAAAGTGAAGAGGAACTAAAAAGCCTCTTGATGAAAGTGAAAGAGGAGAGCGAAAAAGTTGGCTTAAAGCTCAACATTCAGAAAACGAAGATCATGGCATCCGGTCCCATCACTTCATGGGAAATAGATGGGGAAACAGTGGAAACAGTTTCAGACTTTATTTTGGGGGGCTCCAAAATCACTGCAGATGGTGACTGCAGCCATGAAATTAAAAGATGCTTACTCCTTGGAAGAAAAGTTATGACCAACCTAGATAGTATATTCAAAAGCAGAGACATTACTTTGCCGACTAAGGTCCGTCTAGTCAAGGCTATGGTTTTTCCTATGGTCATGTATGGATGTGAGAGATGGACTGTGAAGAAGGCTGAGCGCTGAAGAAGTGATGCTTTTGAACTGTGGTGTTGGAGAAGACTCTTGAGAATCCCTTGGACTGCAAGGAGATCCAACCAGTTCATTCTGAAGGAGATCAACCCTGGGATTTCTTTGGAAGGAATGATGCTAAAGCTGAAACTCCAGTACTTTGGCCACCTCATGCGAAGAGTTGACTCATTGGAAAAGACTCTGATGCTGGGAGAGATTGGGGGCAGGAGGAGAAGGGGACGACCAAGGATGAGATGGCCGGATGGCATCAGACTCGATGGACGTGAGTCTGAGTGAACTCCAGGAGATGGTGATGGACAGGGAGGCCTGGCGTGCTGCGATTCATGGGGTCGCAAAGAGTCGGACACGACTGAGCAACTGAACTGAACTGAACTGGTGGCTCAGAGAGGTAAGAATCTGTCTGCATGCAAGAGGCCTGGGTGTGATTTCTGGGTCAGGAAGATCCTCTGGAGAAGGGAATGGCTATCCTATCTACCCCAGTGTTCTTACATGAAGAATTCCAAGGACAGAGAAGTTGCAAAGAGTCAGACACAACTAAGTGACTAACATGTTCACTTTTACTCTCCCAGAGTTATGTAGTCTTATGATTGAATTCTAATCAAAGGAAACCAGAAGGAAAGTATTGTTCCCACTTCCAGGCTTGGTAGCCTCAAGGTGCCATGATCCTCCATGTTTTCTTTCTGTCCTTTGCCTTGCAGCAGGTTGTCAGCACACTACCTGATCTGGGGAGCAATGCAGTGAACAGAGCAGAGCCTCTGACACCAAGGAACCTGGGATGACTATAAGCAGCAGAGTCTCACTCTGTATCCACTGATCACACTGAACTGATGTGAAAGTGAGAAATGAAGTTTCCTGAGTTAAGCTCTATATTATGCTGGAGACAGTTCCTACCAACTCCATCAATAGTTAGTATCTCTTCCCAATCCCATATGCAATGACATGATACTATAAACTTAAATCTCCACATCAGTCATAGTAGGAATATGTGGCCCATGAAAATACCAAATTCTACATATCAATGTGTTTTTTTTCTCTCTCTTTTGTTTGAATAGTCAGTTGTTAAATATTTACTATCACATCACTGTTTAACCCTCTGAGAAATGAAGGGGTTTGTTGCAAAACCTAGCTTTAATACACTCACTAATAAAAATCTGATAATTTTAGTTCTGGGAGGATGACTTTGATACTTTAAAAAATCCAAGTGGAGTTGTAGAATCTAGGAACTGAACAGTCTTAGAAACTTGGTTCTCTTACTTGCTTATAAGTTTGTATTCACTGCTAGAAAACTTTAGGGCACATAAGGACCATATTGGTGGGAATCAACAGGAATCTTTAAGTGTCTGAAGTGAGTGCTACCATAGTAAGGGATCAAAATCAAATCTATCAAGTGGCTATTTTTTAGTGCCTCCCTATATTCCAGGCACTTTATATATATTTTAGTTCTAACTATTACAAGCACTCAAAGGTAGATATTAATATTTCCATATTATAGACAAGAAAACTGAGACTCAGAGAAACTAATTTGTTCGAGGTCACACACACAGGTTTTAGCACTACATAAAATGAGAACTTCTAGATGTACAAGTTGGGTTTCAAAGAGGCAGAGGAACCAGAGATCCAATTCACTGGAGAAAGCAAGGGAGTTCCAGAAAAACATCTGTTTCATTGACTATGCTAAAGCCTTTGATTGTGTAGACCATAACAAGCTGTGGAAAATTCTTAAAGAGATGGGAATGCCAGACCTTCTTATCTGCCTCCTGAGAAACCTGTATGCGGGTCAAGAAGCAACAGATAGAACTGGACATGAAACAAGTGACTGGTTCAAAACTAGGAAAGGAGTACAACAAGGCTCTATGTTGTCAGTCTGCTTATTTTATTTCCATGAAGAACATATCATGTCAAATGCCAGGCTGGATGGATCACAAACTAGAATAAAAATTGCCAGGAAAAATATCAACAACCTCAGATATCCAGATGATACCACTCTAATGGCAGAAAGTGAAGAAGAGCTAAAGAGCCTCTTGATGAACATGAAAGAGGAGAGTGAAAAAGTTAAAAGTGGAGCAGTGACAGATTTTCTTTTCTTGGGCTTCAAAATCACTGAGCATGGTTACTGTAGCCATGAAATGAACAGATTCTAGCTCTTTGGAAGAAAAGCTATGACAAATATGACAAAAACTAAACAGTGTATTAAAAAGCAGAGACATCACTTTGCCAACAAAGGTCCACATGGTCAAAACTATGATTTCTCCAGTAGTCATGTATGGATGTGAGAACTGGACCATAAAAAAGGCTGAGCACTGAAGAAGTGATGCTTTCAAACGATGGTGTTGGAAAAGACTCTTTCTCACTGCAAGGAGTTCAAGCCAGTCAATCCTAAAGGAAATCAACCCTGTATGTTCACTGGAGGGACTGTTGCTGAAGCTGAAACTCCAATACTTTGGCCAGCTAATGCAAAGAGCCGACTCAATGAAAAAGACCCTGATACTGGGAAAGACTGAAGGCCAAAAGAGAAGAGGGTGGCAAAGGATGAGATGGTTAGATAGTGTAACCCGACTCAATGGACATAAATTTGTGCAAACTCTGGGGGATAGTGGGGCTTCCCTGGTGGCTCACCTGATAAAGAATCCATCTGCAGTGTGAGAGACCTGAGTTCAATATCTGGGTTAGGAAGATCCCCTGGAGAAGGGAACAGCTACCCACTCCAGTATTCTGACCTGGAGAATTCCATGGACTGGGAGACAGTGGATGACAGAGGAGCCTGTTACGCTATAGTCCATTGGGTTGCAAAGAGTCAGACAGGACTTAGCGACTGAAAACAGCAATAATAACAATAAAACAGCTAATAAGGTATGAAGCAGAATTCAAATCCAGATCCACTTAACCCTCAAATTTTTAAAACTACAATACTTCCCTCTTTACAGTGGGTACTCATTTGGCTCAAGACATGAAGGGTACAAACCAATTTTGATAAGAAAAGTTTATCAAAAAACTTCCCATTTCAAATGGTGAAAAAATAATACATTATTAACATGAGCTTAACTAATAAAAAGTCATTAATGTTCCTGATTTCTTTTATAAGAAATGTGTAATACATATAAAGCATTTTATAAATGTTGGATCAAATAGAAAATTGGAGAATAATGTTTGGAAACATGACTATTCAGGGTGTTTAGCAATTAACAAAATAGCTCCCTTTCTTCATTCCTCACTTCACTCAGAGCACACCACATCATCCAAAAAAAAAAAAATATATATATATATATATAACCTAGGCAATCAGCTGGGAGAGGTCCAGAGTCATTAGCAGATGCACATGTATGTGGTAGCCTTTCACCCTAAAGTAATGAGCCATGTACCACGTAGATGTGAATGTAGACACATCTCTGACTACTTCACCTGCAAACTGTCCAGGGCAGTTCTCACTCCATTTCTTAGCTATGATTTTATTTTTTTTATTTTTTATTTTTTTTACTCCTAGTAGAGCAAGGATGTAGCAGACAGACTAACTTGGCACTGGATTTAAAATCCAAGATTCCTCAAACTTTGCAAAATTTTCCTTATTTCTGAAGGTTCTGCAAGTTACATACCTCTGTCTGAGTGTTTACACATAATGAGTTTGAAATATATACGTGCCTTGAAGGGGCAGAATTAGCCCAGGCTTTGGAGAACTGATGCAAGAGCTGATGTCAGATAATTATTTTGAGTATTCTCAACAGGTTAGGTTCTCTTTTCAGTGTAGTGTTTGACTTAATTGATTTAATTATCACAACAACTAGACCCAGTGGGTACTATTGTTATCTTTATTTTACAAAGGAAGAAACTGAGGGTTCAGTTCAGTTCAGTCACTCAGTCATGTCCAACTCTTTGCGACACCATGGACTGCAGCACTCCAGGCTTCCCTGTCCAACACCAACTTCTGGAGTTTACTCAAAATCATGTCCATTGAGCCGGTGATGCCATCCAACCATCTCATCCTCTGTCGTCCTCTTCGCCCTTGGCTTTCAATCTTTCCCAGAATCACGGTCTCTTCAAATGAGTCAGCTCTTCACATCAGGTGGCCAAAGTATAGGAGTTTCAGCTTCAATATTAATCCTTCCAATGAATATTCAAGACTGTTTTCCTTTAGGATGAACTGTTTGGATCTCCTTGCTGTCCAAGGAACTCTCAAGAGTCTTCTCAAACATCGTAGTTCAAAAGCATCAATTCTTCAGCACCCAGCTTTCTTTATAGTACAACTCTCACATCCATACATGATTACTGGGTTAGATAGGTGGGTCAGTTTTCCAAGGTTCCACAGCTGGTTTCAGATAGAGGCAGGACTAAAGTCCAGGCATTCAGACTCCAGAGCTTGAGCTTTCATCTCTTGCTCTTCACAGCTCTATGGCCTCCTGTGTATGTTGGTAAGGGGTGAGGAGCATGGGGGGAGGGAGAGGTGAATGGAGAGAGGGAACGGGAGCCAGCACTTCCCTCAGCTTGTATCTAGCCCAGGTTCCATTCCTCCTCAGCCATATGCCCTCTTCCACAGCCTGTTTATCAAGATGCTAACCGAGATGGTCTGTGGATGCATAACTTAACCCCTAGTCCTCCTCCTCATGTTCACCTTAAAGAAGCTCTAAGCACTCCATCTTCTGCTTCATCCTCCTACTCTCAGTACTACATGCTTCTCTCTCCACTGCCTAGAACTTGCTGTCGTTCTTGAAGGCTAGAATTAGGTCTATGAAGTATTATCTACATGGAAATAGTCTTCTTCGGCCCTCTAGCTGCTAAATTACTGTCCATTTTTAGCTATAAATCTTTCTTAGAAGGCCAATAATAGTATGTGCTGTTCACTGTGTTAATAATAGATGCATAATATTAAAATCAATCAAGCATGTTTACTATAACCTATGGCAAACACTACTCACAGAAATAAGCAAAATCTACAAGGAAAATGAAATGCACATAAAAGCACAAAGTAAATAGCAATGGAAAAACAATACATAATCAAGCTTATTTTTAGCAATGTTTGAGATACATATTAGCATTCCATGTAAATTTTTTGAAAAATTTATGATAAGTCAGCATAGTATTAATAATGAATTCAGCAGGATGGGCTTAAGGTTGGAGGAAAGGTGGAAAGAATATTTCGTCAATCAGAGGCATTTTTCAGACCTTTTTCTAGTCACACTATAAATGCAGGATGTCTTTCCAAATATACAGCAATCCTCTCTTGCTGCTATGTTGGAGGAGATAATTGGATACAGTTTCAAGCTACCCTAAAATTTATTATTTATTTTAATCCCAGGTGCCTTTGAAGAACATACAGGTAAAGAAGAAGGATTTTATGTTTAGTTACTCATAAAATACCTTTGATGATTCCTTCCAAATGCAAGATACTTTTCTGAAACATCTTTCAAACCCAAACATGTCCCAGTTTCCCAAATTACCCAGGAATTATTCTTTTGTTGGCTCTTTCTTGATCATGTATATTAAAGGCAAAAAGATAAAACATGCTCTCAAGCATTGCATAGTGGATAATTATATTTTTAAGGAGCTTCAGTTACACTATTTTAGCATCTGTGTAATTAAACCAAAGTGTGATTCTCAATTAGCAGGTTTTCTTTTCATCTCTTGGATATAATATCTTCATGGATAGAACAGTGTTTCCCCTCTTTGAGTAGCTATATTTATGCCCATTAAACCAGGAGAAGTGTGGTGCAGCTTTAATGAAGAAGTCCATCGGCCAGGCAGCAAAGCTGAGGGGAAATATTGAAGTTGCCCATCAACACCCGTTGAACACTGTAAAGTAATAATGCTTTCTGGGGAGAGACTGACAGAAAATAGCAAAGGTGTGAAATGAAAGATGAGATTTTCTTTGGAGCTTATCCAGATTTTGATACTCTTCTAACCTGCCTCTCTCCCACAACAAGTTTTTCCCAATCTGTAAATGCCAAGATGCCAGCTTGGCCAGCTGTCAATACTATTCCCCAAGAGCATCCCTGATGATTAAACACCTGTGGTGAGCAGTGTCTCTTGGGTTTCTGCCACATTTGGCTGAAATTTCCTTTTGGCTGTGGTAGAAAATTCAAGTCTAAATTTCAATACAAAGCAAAAGATCCACCATGATAATGGGAAATATAACATTACATTTTGATCAGCTTATGTTCATTTGGTCTAATACCTATGGTTTTTATTGGTATATTACAACATTCAGATACAATTCTTCACTAATTAATGGTTTTGAAGCAGCTGAAAAACTTGGAGATACAACTTATGAGAAATGTTACAGCATAGAGTTCAGAGAGTTATTGTCCCAAATCTCGTTGTCATTGTTCAGCTGCTCAGTCGTGTCCAACTCCTTGTGACCCCATGGACTGCAGCACCCTATGCTTCCCTGTCCCTCACTGTCTCCTGGAATTTTCTCAAACTCATGTTCATTGAGTTGATGATGCCATCCAACCATCTCATCCTCTGTCATCCCATTCTTCTCCTACCTTCAATCTTTCCCAGCATCAGGGTCTTTTCTAATGAGTCAGCTCTTTGCATCAGGTGGCCAAAGTATTGGAGCATCGGCTTCAGCATGAGTCCTTTCAATGAATATTCAGGACTGAGTTCCTTTAGGATTGACTGGTTTGATCACCTTGCAGTCCAAGGGACTCTCAAGAGACTTCTCCAAAACCACAGTTCAAAAGCATTGATTTTTCAGTGCTCAGCCTTCTTTATTTACTGAAAACTACTGCACAATTATCCCAAATCTTACCCATAACTAAACCAGTCATTATGCAGGGCAGTGATTTTATTGTGGTTTCTTGCACATACCTATAATATAGTCCTTCTTGTTTTGGTGAAGGGAAAGTAGTACTCAACATTTTTGCAGCTTGAAATAAATAATGTGTGAATTTTGAAATGGAAAGGAAATGAATCAGAAAAAAATTTCCATTCCAGCCTGTTTTCAGGATTGAGACTTGCAGCCTTCATTCTATGAATATATTTATTACAAAATTTCCAGAGAATTTTGGATTTCTAATTCTCTCATGATACTCTATTTTAAAAAATTTTTATAGGAAAACAAGTTGAGAAATGTGGAGTTTCATATAGGGTTTTGTATACCAAAGATGGAAAACTGAAAACTCCAGTCTATTTAATTGTATTTAAGCTACTTTTTTTCAAACATATTTGGACCTCAGGAAAAAAAAATGTATTTATTTTTTAAGTTACTGATCAAGTAGTAGCTTTGGTAAATCTTATCTTAAATTCTACTGGGCATGAGATCTTTGGTATCAAAATTTGTTTCTTGATGAAGACAAATATTTCAGAAAAAAAAAAAAGTCTGCATTCAATTATTAACCCTAAGGTGGGCAATTTTTTTCTTCAAATTCTCTCCAACATGACTACTAAGTTGAGAGGAAGTGAGAAGGTGAGTGTGGAATGAGTATGCAGTCACTCTTCTGAAGTCTAGACAGAAAGAATTTGAGCCATGACCTAGCAAAAAAATGGAGAGAAAAATGGAGAGAAAAAAAAATGTCAAGAGTAAAAAATGTATTCCCTTCTCAATTAATATTGTGAAAATGACTATTCAATGCAATCTCTATCAAATTACCAATGATATTTTTCATTAAAATAGAACCAAAAATTTCAAAACTTGTATGGAAACAAAAATCCCTGAACAGCTAAAAGAGTCTTAAGAAAGAAGAATGGAGCTGGAGAAATCAATTTTCCTAACTTCAGACTATACTACAAAGCTACAGTCATCAAGATAGTATAGTACTGGCACAAAAACAGAAATGCAGACCAATGAAACGAGACAGAAACCTCAGATAAACCCATGTACCTATGAGCCCTTTATCTTTGACAAAGGAGGCAAAAATATACAATGAAGCAGAGAAAGTCTCTTCAGTAAGCGGTATTGGGAAAACTGAAAAACTACATGTAAAAGAATGAAATTAGAACACTTCTTAACACCATACACAAAAATAAACTCAAAATAGATTAAACACCTAAAACAATAAACAAGAAACTATAAAACTCTTAGGGGAAAACATAGGCAGAACATCTTTTGACATAAATCAAAGCAAGATCCTCTATGACCCACCTTCTAGAGTAATGGGAATAAAAGCAAAAAAACACTCAGTTTAGTTCAGTCACTCAGTCGTGTCCAACTCTTTGTGACCCCATGAACCACAGCACGTCAGGCCTCCCTGTTCATCACCAACTCCCGGAGTTCACCCAAACCCATGTCCATTGAGTCGGTGATGCCATCCAACCATCTCATTCTCTGTCGTTCCCTTCTCCTCCTGCCCTCAATCTTTCCCAGCATCACAGTTTTTTCCAATGAGTCAGCTCTTCACATCAGGTGGCCAAAGTATTGGAGTTTCAGCCTCAACATCAGTCCTTCCAATGAACATCCAGGACTGATCTAGTGAGAACTAATTAAACTTAAAAACTTTTGCACAGCAAAGTAAACAATAAACAAAGTGAAAAGACAACTCTAAGAATGGGAAAAGATAATAGCAAATGAAACAACTGACAAAGGATTGATCTCCAAAATATATAAGCAGCTCGTGCATCTCAATACCAGAAAAATAAACAACCCAATCAAAAAGTGGGCAGAAGACTTAAACAGACATTTTTTCAAAGGCATAGAGATGGCTAATAAAAAACATGAAAAAATGTTCAGCATCATTCATTATTAGAGAAACACAAATCAAAACTACAGAGGTATCACCTCACACCAGTCAAAACAGTCATCATCAAAAATCTACAAACAATAAATGCTGAGAGGATGTGGAGAAAAGGAAACCCTCTTGCACTGTTGGTGGAAATGTAAATGTATATAGCCATGGGGAACAGTATTGAGATTCCTTTAAAAACTAGGAATAAAACTACCATACGACCCATCAATCCCACTACTGGGCATATACCTGAGAAAACCATATTGAAAAAGACACATTTACCCCAATGTTCATTGCAGCACCATTTACAATAGCCAGGACATGGAAGAAACCTAGATGTCTATCAACGGATGGCTAAAGAACCTGTGGTACATATACACAATGGAATATTACCCAGCCATAAAAAGGAACACATATGAGTCAGTTCTAATGAGGTGGATGAACCTAGAGACTATTATACAAAATGAGAAAAGCAAGTATCATATATGAGCAAATACATAGGAAATCTAGAAATATGGTATGATGACCCTATTTTCAGGGCAGCCAAGGAGATGCTAACATAGAGAATAGACTTATGGACACAATGGAGGAAGAAGAGAGTAAGCCAAATTGAGAGAGTGGCATGGAAGCATATATATTAACATATTGAAACTAACCAGTGGGAATCTGTTGTATGGTGCAGGGAGCTCAAATCAGTGCTCTATGATAACCTAGAGGGGTGGGATGATGTGGGAAGCAAGAGGGAGGTTCAAGAGGGAGGGAATATATGTATACCTATGGCTGATTCATGTTGATGTATAGCAGAAGCCAACACAGTATTGTAAAACGATTATCCTCCTAGTTAAAATAAATACATTTTAAAAATATTTCCCCTTCTCTTTCCCACTCCCATGTAAAAAGGTATCTTGAAAAAAGAAACAAAGACAGATAATATGTTCTCCATTAGAACCTCTACTTCTAGCCACCTGCCTACCTTTCTGACATTGCTATGTTAATGCTGCCCCTTCAGCTAATCAGAAAACAATTACTGAACACCTACCTTATTCTAAACATTGTACTTGGCACTTGAATGTAAAAGCAAATTAAGATAAAATTTCTTCTCTTCAAGTCAAGAGAGAAAAATAATGAAAATCCACAACTAAATGCTGGCCCATGTTTCCTAGAGTCCCTTCACCTTCCAGGAGATAAAATACTATTAGAATAACATTAATAAACAACATATCTTCCCTCTGCTTCTTTTTCTGTCCCTATTATCTCTTTCAGGTTTCCTTTTCTTCTCCAATTTTAAAGTAGTCAATCCTCAATAAAAAACTGAAAGTGATTTCTCCTGAGAAATAAACATTGAATTATGCAGTCAGATTAAAAGGACACTAAGTATTATCCCCATAATTACAGAATATCTAAAGGAGACTTCAGCAAATTTCTAAAAGATGCTGAATGTGTTTATTAATTCATTAGTACATTCATTTATTAAAAAGAGATTTATAAAGCATCTCAGTACTGAGGAGGACCACAAGGTTCATTTCACTATCACCTAGTCCAGAAAAGTCTTAGAGTAGAGAACCATGGGCAAATGAGCCAGGCCTGCTTAGTCATAAGTGATTGTTCTTCCCACAAAACCAAGTTTGCTTCATCAGAATTTTCAACTCAAGTTTGTTCAGAGCACTAACATATTAAGTTTGAAACCATTTGGAAGCTTAATGGAGGGAGAATCTCATAATAGGCAAAACAGGCAGGAGAAGGAATTAAAAAAATAAATACACTTAGTCTTATAGACTGTAGATTTAGAACTCACCTTTAGTTAAAAAAAAAAAAAAACTGACAACGTATTATTATTTCAAACACCAACTCTCTGCAATATGCCTTGCAGGAGTCATGAGTGAGTGGCCCTCAGACGTATAACCCAAATTCACAAAACTAAATTTTAGTTAGAGAGCTAAGAAAATAAACACAGAAACATGAAAACAAATAAATGCCCTAGATCAGCACTCAAAGTGCCAATCAGAGTCAAGTTAACCCAAACTCCAGGAATCTAAAAGGAGGAAGGGGCTGAAAGTGTCTAGTGTCTAGTGGAGGCAGCAATGGTGAGACTTAAGCTTGAATTTGAGAATAAATTCTATTTATAGAAGAAATTGTAGTATTTACTTCAGAATATTTGACACACCATAACAAAATTGCCACATTCAAGGTGATTTACATTTCTAGACTGCAAGCCACTGTGGGGCTTCCACTAAGTCACTGTGGAGCACAGGAAGAACCTCAGGACCTTCTTCATGGCTGCCATTACTCCCATTTCAGAGGCAGCAGAGTGAGCCTCCACTAAAGCCACCTTTATTTGTGTCCTTTATTGATTAGAACTGGTCTTGTTGGTAATAAAAGCAGAGTGACTTCATCCCCAGCTTCCTTGTGGTCACCACAGAAGAGCTTGACCAGGTGGACAAGAAGACCAAATAGAAAAACAGTAGAGAGAGAAAGGATCTGAGAGTGAGTGCAGCCTGCCTCTCTTTCTCTCTCTCTCTTCTCTTTTGTTCAATGTCAGCACTTTTGTCTCCAGAGAAACTTTACTTCCCTCTAAGAGTAGCCTCAAAATTACTGCTAATTTTCTGGAAGGAAAATGATCTTTGAAATATATCATATACCATTTTCTCCCCCTACCCAACCCCACTTTTGTAAATGCTGGCATTGCGTTGGCTGTGAACATGTAAGTATAGTTGCTTTTGAATGCTGCAAGGTAAATGCAGGAAATGACAGCTTAAATGGAATCATTAAAGCAGATGTAGGTAATATCTGAATGCTACAAAGCCTTCTTTGCAAGGCAATAAAGTCTTTATTTTCAGTTCTAATGCCTTACAGCTTTTCAGGGAAGCTGACAACCTATCATTTCTTACTCCCCACTCCCATTTCCAGCACGAACTCAGGGGTATCGTTTCTATCTTAAGTTATAACCTGTTGATTGGTAGAAAAGGGAAGAAATGTATACAGTTCCACTCTAAATGGTTATTTCCTGGCAGTGCAGCAGTGAGCTCTGTCAGCTCATTCGAAGATATTAAGTGTGAGAAAGTCACAACAAAATTGCTACCTGTCCATGTACTGGGTGAACTGCCAAGGCAAGTTTCAGGCGTGCTAGGACAGACACAAGAGACCACATCCTGGTTTTGTAGATTGCCAGACTTGCATATAAAGGAATCATAATAACATTTTGCATTTCTATAAGTTCATACTTTTAAATACAGTTTTCACTGTACTCTCCTAGTCTTCTTTTGAAGAAGGCAGTTTGATGTTTTCTCTCAAACAAGTATAGACAAATGGAAAGTCATAGATATTAATTTTTAGAAATACAGTGGAAATAGTTTATTGCAATGCCAGTTATTCAAAATATGGTCAATACAATATTTTGTTTTGTTTTTGTTTCTGTTTTTAATTTTACCAAACATTTATATGACACAATGTGCCAGTACTTTCTAAATTATTTTAAAATATTAATTTATTTAATTCTTATAACAACTCCCTAGTGTGGGTGTTAGTTACTCAGTCATGTCTGACTCTTTGTGACCCCATGGACTGCAGCCCATCAGGCTCCTCTGTCTATGGAATTCGCTAGGCAAAAATACTGGAGTGGGTAGCCATTCCCTTATCCAGGTGATATTCCTGACCCAGGAGTCTCCCACATTGCAGATGGATTCTCTATCATCTGAGCCACCAGGGAATCCCCATAACTACCTAAGGTCAGAACTATTTTATAAAAGAATGACTGAGGCTCAGCCTCAAAAATGTGGGCATAATAGTGGAGTTAGGATTCAAATCCAGACCCTCTGTCTCCAGAGTTCATGTTCTCAACACCTTCACTGTGAGTCTTTCAATACATGGGAAGGTGTGATATAAAAGATCAATAAATAACCAACACTTGCTTTCTGATTCTGCACCAATCATCCACCAACCTATCACTGAACAAGCCTTTATTCAGCAATACTACTGGCAAAGGTTTTAGTGTTTGAGGTATCAAAAAAAATGTGACAAATGTAATTAATTCTCATTATTCATGGATTTCATCTTTCAAATACTCATATTGCTGAAATTTATTCATAACTCCTAAATCAATACTTATGGGCTTTCCAGCCATTTACAGGAATACATGGACATGCTTAAAGTGGTGAAAATTTTAAGCTTCCAACCTGTATTTCCCAGCTCAGGTCAAATAAAATGATGCTCATTTATCTTGTTTCAGCTGTCACAGAGATGATCAGAGGAGGACAGTGTAACTCTGGAACTTGTTGTTGGAGTGGCCACAAGTCACTCAACACTTCTGATATATTTCCTCTAAGAGCAATGAATAGTTCTGTATTTGCTACTTCAGGGCCTGGGCTACTTTACAGAATATAAATATTTCAAATAAAAAAAAATCTACTACATATCTCCTATATTCATAGACCTTATATACCCTAAGTGAGAGGAAAATGCAAAAACAAAGCAGAAGAATATTTTGATAACTAGGAATATGTGCAGGATGTACAAAGGGCAAAGTTACTGAGTATCACTACATACTTTTGAAGACTTCAGTTAGTAACTGAAATGATCAGTATGAGCATCAGGGAGAAGAGGGAATTTGGGACTTGAAGCAACAAAAGCAAAGCCAGAAGAAATCCTGGAAAATATCTCTGGCCTTGGTTTTATTTCATTCTCTTGCTTTGTATTAACTATGCAATGAGACCCCCTTTAGATGGTGGCTATCATAACTTTGGCTAAATTAACTGAAGACCTAGTTGTAGGAATTGTAAAATTTCTATCATATTTTTATGATGAAATTATTGTCTTGAATTTTTAATCAGAATGACTCAGTTGTCAAGGAAGTAAACCTAGTCGCATCTGTTGGTAACTTATAAAAAATTACAGATATATTTTCAGAAGCTCCATGAAAAGACATTTACTGTATCTGCTCTTCAGTGTAACTGGATTATGGACCTTAGTGACTGCACTCATGGGGACCCACAGGGAGAAATGCTATCCATTCCCTGCCCAAAATACTGCTCAGAGGCTTAAGAGAATCTGGAGATTGCAGGAGAGGCCTGTGTTCTTTCCTTTGTTGTGACTGGTTATACTAGAGGGTCTGTGCTTTAGAGTAAGTACTTTAACTAGGTCCCTCCATTCTCTTGCCCACTTAAGTAAGAGATAGTGAAAACTACAAATCAAAACAAATGTGTGCTTTTGATACACAATTGTGTTTTACAACATTTGTTGCTAGATATAGCCACTTGTAAAAAAGACACATGAAAGAATTGCCATTGGATCTATATGTGATAATCCTTGGGCATTATAAACACACACAAAAAATAGGCAGGCTATCCTAGACTGGGCAGACTTGAAAGATTTAGCATATTAGAGTTAAATGAGATATAATTCATCAAAACTTGAATTTGATGTGCTCTATCTTGAGAATGATAGCATAGGAAGTAATATGAAGTGGCAATGAGCTGGGGAGTATAACACCTTGTAAAAGGTTTGTAGGGTCTATGATAATTTTGAAGATGGATGTAATTATTGTGTCAGGTTGAAAATGATTTGCAAAGTTACCATGAGGTAGTATTCCTCATGCTATGTTGTATTTAATACTAAGTTTTACTATGGAACAATGGATTAGTTCAAAGTTGGGAAAGGAGTATGTCAAGGCTATATATTGTCCTCCCTTTTATTTAACTTATATGCAAAGTACATCATGTGAAATACTAGGCTGGATGAATCACAAGCTGAAATCAAAATTACCAGGAGAAATATTAACAATCTCAGATATGCAAATGATGCCACTCTGATGGCAGAAAGTGAAGAGAAACTAAAGAGCTTCCTGATGAGGGTGAAAGAGTAGAGTATAAATACTGGCTTAAAATACAACATATAAAAAATTAAGATCATGGCATCCAATCCCATCACTTCATGGCAAATAAATGGAGAAAAAGAGGAAACGAGGGCAGATTTTATTTTCTTGGGCTCCAAACTCACTGTTGACTTCAGTCACAAAACTGAAAGACATTTGCTACTTGGAAGGAAAGTTATAACAAACCTAGATAGCATAGTGAAAAGCAGAGATCACTTTGCTGAGAAAGCTCTGTATAGTCAAAGCTATGATTTTTCCACTATTCATATAGGGATGTGAGAGTTGGACCATAAAGAAGGCTGAGCACTGAAGAACTGATGCTTTCAAACTGTGATACTGGAGAAGACTCTTGAGAGTCCCTTAGACAGCAAGGAAATCAAACCAGTCAATCCTAAAGGGAATGAACCCTGAATATTCATGAGAAGGACTGATGCTGAAGCTGAAGCTCCAATACTTTGGCCACCTGATGCAAAGAGCCAACTCATTAGAAAAGACTCTGATGCTGGGAAAGATTGAGGGCAGGAGGAAAAGGGGATGACAGAGGATGAGATGGTTGGATGGCATTATTAACTCAATGAACATGCGTTTGAGAAAATTCCAGGAGATAGTGAGGGACAGGGAGCGTAGGGTGCTGCAGTCCATGAAGTGGCAAAGAGTTGAATATGACTTAGCTACTGAATAACAGCAAATAAGGGCTTCCCAGGTGGCACTAGTGGTAAAGAACCCACCTG
Organism: Capra hircus; assembly: GCF_001704415.2. Classification (NCBI taxonomy): domain Eukaryota; kingdom Metazoa; phylum Chordata; class Mammalia; order Artiodactyla; family Bovidae; genus Capra; species Capra hircus. Next base: position 14,444,584 of record NC_030831.1, on the reverse strand, counting down.
CTAATGCAGGAGACATAAGAGACAGGGGTTCAATTCCTGGATTCAGAAGATCCTGTTGAGGAGGGCATAGCAACCCACTCCAGTGTTCTTGCCTGGAAAATCCCATGGACAGAGGAGTCTGGTGGGCTACAGCCCATAGGGTCACAAAGAGTCAGACATGACTTAGCATGTATACAACAAATGAGGTATCCCTTCTTTTTATAAGCCTAATCTGTCCCAGATAGAATACTAACTTCTAAATTATTAATTTACCAGCTTATGATAGTTTATTACTCTTCATCTTTCTGAAATATATGGACTACTTGGGTGTGAGTGACTATTCCACTAAAGTACAGGACATGACATTGAGTCATGATATTGATAATTCAAAATACTCCCTAAATCACAATGCCATTAATATTTCAAGCAAGAAACACATATGCACACACACAAAGTAGAGAGAGAAAGAGAGTGAGAGATAGGTATGTGTGCGTGTGTGTGTTTCTGCATGGAGATCATCTAATTGTTTTAATTCTTTAATCAGTTGGTAAACAGAGATCTTGTTTGGGAATACGGCTATTGCATACATAAAATAAAATATGTACATAAAGATATTGTCCTGACAGAACTGAAATAGAAAATGAGGTGATTTTCTAATGAAACAACATTAAACCCAAAACAAAAACATCAGAGTCACAGTGCAATTACTGTTTTCAGACCATGTACTGCCTGCCCATCCCCTGGCAGCCAACAGACAAGAGTGCATCATTATCTGCCCCTCTCACTCGGCAACAGGGTATTAGCATCATGTCTTACAACTCCGGAGACTGAACCAATTAAGGTACAGTTTAAACAAGGCACTCATAAATATTGTAGCTTTGTAGTATTGACACTTTTAAATAATAAAGAAATATAGAATAAGGCTTCCAAAAGTAAGTAATCCATCTTAGGTGAAGAGGTTCCACGGAGCGACTCCTGCATTGTGAATAAATATGCATAATCAAAACAGGAACCCAACTCAAGTCTCTCTCCTACTCATTTGATATACCTCTTCATGTCATATCCATTTTCATATAAACAACACAATAGTATAACATCTGCATTGCTAAATAACACTACTATGTTCTAATTTCTTTGGAATGACATGAATAAAATCATTCTACTCCTGTTTATTAGAATTTATTGGTAACAATCCTTTGCAAAGCAGCAGAAGATACAATTAATTCTGGTACAACCCTAAGTTGGATATAGCAACTCAACAGGGTTTACTTTTGACTTCAAATGATCCATCACTTGATAACACAGAGGGGAGGCAGCAGGAGGAGTTTGTGAACCTCCATAACTTCATTCTAAACTGCTGCCATGATACTCCACGCAGTTAATGTTATATACACACACTGTCAGCACTATAATACAATTGTACTTTTCTTTATTCCATGTAGATCTTTGGATACAATCTTCTACAGGGTGGAAAAAACACAGCATTTCCAGGTTTGGGTAGAAATCTTACTAAAACAAATATTTAGAAATCTCTCTAACTCATCATGGGTGTTAATACTTGATCCTACTTATTCAATTCTCTTTGTTTAGGATATCTGCTAAATTGGGGGACAGATGATTTCACAGTCATGGGAAGTGAAAATTAATGCCGCATTTCAGAAATTCTCTCATATAGGCTGCTTGTATATGCACAATTCTCATCAGCAGAAGAAATGATCAGATTATGCTAGAGGTTTGATATCTGATGGAGGAGCCGGGTAGGCTGCAGTCCATGAAGTCGCTAAGAGTCAGACACGACTGAGCGACTTCACTTTCACTTTTCACTTTCATGCATTGGAGAAGGAAATGGCAACCCACTCCAGTGTTCTTGCCTGGAGAATCCCAGGGACAGGGGAGCCTGGTGGGAGGCCATCTATGGTTGCACAGATTTGGACACGACTGAAATGACTTAGCAGCAGCAGCAGCAACTTTAGCTTATCTTACTGATGAATGTGGTTGCTAGGAAGGGGGAAAAAACAAAGAGAGTTGTTACCCTGGGCTTAATTCAGACCAATGAGAAAAGAAGCTAATAATTTAGAAATAAGACAGAAAATGATTGTGTCAGCCTAGAATTTATGACATTTAACACAGAAACACTTGGATAGTTACACGTTGGGGGAAAATTTAATGTCAGGCAAAATTTAGAGATGTGTCTTGATGACTGCTTTCTTAATGTTTGTTATTTATTTGAGTGTGCTCTAACTTAGTTATGGCACACAAGATCCTTGATCTTCATTGTGGTATGCGGGTTCTTTAATCTTGGCACAAAAACTCTTAGCTACAGCATGTAGGAACAGGGATCGAACCCAGGTCCCCTGCATTAGGAATGTGGAGTCTTAGCCACTGGACCATCAGGGAAGTCTGATGATTGCCTTTTAAAGAGAAAGTCTCACAAGAGGTGAAAGTGTCTTTAAATTGCAATTTATTATGTCTCTGAAAATTTTCTGAATTTTAAAGCTGGGCAAGAGGTAACATCCAAGAAAAAAAATGTAGCAGTGACATTGCCTCTGATAACAGCAGATTACAAAGTGGAAGGAGGAGTGCATTTCAACTCTCTAAAAACAGAGCTGTTAAAGAATAAAATGGATAGTCTCAGCAAGTGCAGAGGGAAGGAAAGAGAAGTGGTCGATATTATCAGGTTTCTTTGAACTTGAAGATTCTGTTATTCTAAGTTATATAGAAATAGATTATTGTTCAACATTAAAAATTGTTTAGACAGTGATTCTAAACAATAACTTACATATTAGAATGGTGCCTCATAATTTACAAATTTTTGATGTGCATTATTAGTTCGTACCACAGCTATGAGAGCTCATGTTCCCCAGTTCATAAATGAGCAGGTGGAGCCCTAAGGTTAACCTGTGGCCCTAGGACACCACATTTGTAACACTCAGGGCAAGAATACAACTGGGAGTCCACATACCTTATACTTAAGTATTTAAAAGTTAAAAAATCAAGCAACAGTTAAACATGTCCTATGCTATTTTTGAAAATATATCTTAAAACCATAATAACAAAAAGTACATATACTTTCTTAAAGTAAAAGTTGGCAAAATATAATATATGACATAATTATAATTAAAAATTACTGTTGCAGGTCTAAATATTCTGTAGATGGGCCTGTGATGTTTAAAATACATTATTAATTCATAAATATTTACAGTGCAAGATATATTTTTACTTCATTTTCATAAAATTACTAATTATGCTATACCAATATTTTCATGTAATTTAGATTCTATTGAATATAATGATCTGTAACTTTCAATTTAATTATATTCAAAGTATATACACAGTGTATTTTGGTAACAAATCAATATAACGCTAAAATTTAAATATTTTATACATATTTTAAAGTTCATTTTCTTCTAAACTCTTAAAAATTAAAGTATCAATTTTGATCCATGAATAAAATTTTTGGAACTTTTGTTTTTATAAATTGAATTATTTAATAATTTGAAAATATAATAAGATACTAAGAATTTGTAAGTACAAATATTTACGGTATTAGGTTTCAATGTCTGTCAATGGAAAGAATCAGTATCACTCTTCATTTATGTTACATCTAGCTAAAACTGTATATATACCAATTTCAAATTAGCACAATTATATACTATTGCAAAAATTCCCCAGCAATTTGTGAGGAACTGGAGAATCATGACATGGATCCTAAAGAGCAGTGAGAAATAGAGCCCAGCTCTACTGCAGAAACTGAGTGTTCTGCCACCTTCTGAAAGAAAACACTTGACGTGCTAATTAATTTGTCTTTTATCTTAACTATAGATTTTCTCTACTCAAACCCTTCTCATACTCCACAGCACTGCCTGACCCTGGCTTCCACAGTATTCAGGCTACATGACTTTATGTCACTCAGACACATGTGATTTGTGTTTTGAGGACTTGAGAAAAGAGATGAGGGGGAAATTTCCCTGGGTCTTGAAACAGGTTAGCCCTGAAATCAGATACTTAGACTCATAGGTCACGGTGCATCGGCCCTAAGTACATTACACCAAGAAATAGAGGCACCCAGACAGCTTTAATTTACCATATTTCCATGTGTTTTTGATCTGTAGGGCTTTCTAAAGCACATGGCCTAGGCCCACCTTCCCTGTGTGAGAGTGGTAATGATCAGTTAAACCAGAAGTTAGTCTAAATGATGTCCTTTCAGTGACCTCTGCAGTCTTCAGAGGTGGTGACATCCGTGAATAAAGATACCAAAGCAGACATTTTATTTCAAAAAGCCACAGAAACAGTAAAATGATTTCTGATTTGGATTAAAACATTTTATGTCCAGGTCTCTTGAAGTGCTATAATCAAGGAATAGTTTAAGAATGTTTTTATCCCATCATCAGGGTACATATGCTCATTTGACTTGCACTGAAAGGTAATTCTGGAGTAGAAAATGGCAACTGACTCCAGTATTCTTGCCTGGAAACTCCATGGACAGAGGAGCCTGACAGGCTACAGTCCATGGGGTGGTAAAGAGTCAGACACAATTGAGTGACTGAGTATTTACAAAAGGTAATTTGGAGTAAAGTTTTGTCAAATCAATTCAGGGATCAGCTGCAAGCTAGCATAACAGTCAAAATTAGGAAATCTACTATTTTAGCAGACCTAGAGAAGCTTATGCACAAAGATAAAGAATTAATTTTTTTTAAGATTTTAGTTTTTTATTTTTTTAATTTTAAAATCTTTAATTCTTACATGTGTTCCCAAACATGAACCCCCCTCCCACCTCCCTCCCCATAACATCTCTCTGGGTCATCCCCATGCAAGAATTAATTTTTTAAAGTTAGGTGTCTGAATTAGGTCCTATTTTATGGTCAGACTCTTCTAATCTCTTGTAATTTCTCTATCTAGATGGAAATTCTTCAGATGAAAGTAGAGTTTCAAAATGAACTCATGCACCTGCAGGACCATCACTTATGCAGATAAAAGCCCATTTCACTGAGCACTGGGCTTCCCAGGTGGTGCCAGTGGTAAAGAATCCACCTGCAATGCAGGAGTTGCAAGAGACAAGAGGTCAATCCCTGGGTCAAGAAACTTCCCTGGAGAAGGAAGTGGAATCCTGGGTCAGTATTCTTGCCTGGAAAATTCCATTGACAGAGGAGCCTGGTGGACTTCAGCCCATGGGGTCACAGAGTCAGACACAACTGAGCACGCACGAAGTCGTGCATGTTAATGGTGCCCAGAGGTGTGCTCTGCACACACGTTCAGAGAAGCTCTTCTCAGCTGCCTTGAGTAGCTCCTGCTCCATAGAACTGCAACAAAGATCACATGGGTTAATCCACACAAGGCATTTAGACCAAAGCCTGGCACCTAATTAGCACTCCATGAGTTTAATACAATATTCTTTATAATATATTTGGCAGGAAAATGGTGAGTAGGAGAAAGCTGAGAATAGCAAGAAAAACAGACAAATAAAACTGAAGTCACTGTTCTGACTGGATGGCAAGAGAAGAAAGTTGCTAATTGCTTCTCTAATCTGATCAGTGTCAGCTCATGATAAGCATAGAATGGCATCTGTGCTCCATTACGAATGAGGCACATTTCCCTCTTATGATACAGAAATGCAAAACCAGGGAATAGGAAAGCCTCCTGTTTGAGGGAAAAAGCAAATGACCAAACGGTAAAGCCTGTTGTCAGTGGTCTATCTGGTACTCCACGACTTGGGGAGGTGAGTTTGACCATGACAGCTAATGGGGAACGGTTTATTATCAGTGCCTATGGCTGGTGTATTACTCACCAAGGGCTGACAAGCCCAACTCTTGACAGTGAAGTGAGTGGGGGTGATATCAGTCACTCTGTCACTCGAGTTGCAAATCTTCTAGTCAATAGGAAAAACCTAGAAGCAGAAATAGGAAAAGGAGAAGTTGATAGGTTCAGCCATGGCTGGAGGTGCCCTGATTGGTCAGAAAAGTGCAGTGAAGACAGCAGTGTTAATGGAGCCAGCCATGAATGAAGGAGTCAGAACTGTCCATGAGCCATACCAGAGGACCTGAAGGGAATACCAGGAGAAAAGCAGGGGCTGAGGTGCTGGAGAAAACTGGATTCAAATCTACCATTTAATAAATAGCCTTGGGCAAGCTACTTAATATCTCTAAGCCACCATTTACTCATCCATAAAATAAAGATAATAAAATCCACCTCAGGAAGCAGGGTGCAGAAATTTATTAAGATAATGGATAGCACATGTATGCCACAATGTCTGGCAAGTTGGAGGTATTCAGTGAACCTTAATCCTTTTCCAGGAGCTGCCATAAGAGGCTCACAGCCAAGGGAAGTGGGTGGGAGAGATGCAATTAATTAAGTAATTACAAAACAATGAGCTAGACATGAGAACAGACCATCAGGAAGACACAGGGATGTACCCTAGTGCAGCCTGCATAGAGCAGGAAGCAGCAGAGAAAGAGACACTTGGGAAGGCTAAAGAAAAGAGGGTGGGCAATTGAGTTGAAGATAGACACTCTCAGAGTTGTTCACTTGCTAAGTAGTGTCCTACTCTTTGTAATCCCATGGACTGCAGCATACCAGGCGTCCCTGTCCTTCCCTATCTCCTGGAGTTTGCTCAAATTCATGTCTACTGAGTCTATCTAACCATCTCATCCTCTGCTGTCCACGTCTTTAGCTTTCAATCTTTCCCAGCATCAGGTTCTTTTGCAATGAGCCAGTTCTTTGTATCAGGTGGAGTTTCAGCTTCAGAATCAGTCCTTCTGATGAATATTTGGGGGTGATTTCCTTTAGAATTGATTGGTTTGATCTCCTTGCTGTGCAAGGGAATCTCAAGAGTCTTCTCCAGCACCACAGTTCAAAGGCATCAATTCTTCAGCACTCAGCCTTTTTTATGGTCCAACCCTTATATCCATACATTACTACTGGAAAAGCCATAGTTTTGACTATGTGGACCTTAGTTAGAAAAGTGATGTCTCTGCTTTTTGCTAATAATACACAGCTCAGTTTTGTCACAGCTTTCCTCCCAAGGAGCAAGGGCCTTTTAATTTCATGGTTGCAGTCACCATCCATGGTGATTTTGGAGCCTAACAAAATAAAATCTGTCATTATTTCCACTTTTTCTCCTCCTATTTGCCATGAAGTGATGGGGCTGAATGCCATAATTTTAGTTTTTTTGAATGTTGAATTTTAAGCCAGCGTTTTCACTCTCCTCTTTCATCCTCATTAAGAGGCTCTTGAATTTCTCTTTGCTTTCTGCCATTAGAGTGGTATCATCTGCATATCTGAGGTTGTTGATATTTCTCCCAGCAATCTTGATTCCAGCTTGTGATTCATCCAGCCTAGTATTTCACATAATGTGCTCTGCATATAAGTTAAATAAAGAGGGTGACAATATATAGCCTTGGCATTTTCCTTTTCCAATTTTGAACCCAAATTTAACTGTTGTTTCTTGATCAGCATACAGGTTTCTCAGGAAACAGGTACGGTGGTCTGGCATTCTCATCTCTTGAATTTTCCATGGTTTGTTGTGATCCCATGGTCAAAGATTTCAGTGTAGTCAATGAAGCAGAAGTAGATATTTTTCTGAAATTCCCTTGCTCGCTCTCTAATCCAATGAATGTTGGCAATTTGACCTCTGACTCCTCTGTCTTTTCTGAAAGTTCTTGGTTTACATATTGCTGAAGACAAGGATTTTGAGTGTAACCTTGTTACCATGTGAAATGAGCACAACTATATGGTAGTTTGAATATTCCTTGGCATTGCCCTTCTTTAGGATTGGAATGAAAATTTAGAGAGCATAAGGCAAATGGTATGTGCCAAGGCCTAGAAACAAGAGACATCACAGAAGAGGCTGTCCTGGGTCTCAGGCCTATCAGAAACAATACATCACTGCTGATCTCTCCATTCTACCATTCAAAGATCATATAAAGAGAGATAAAGTTCAATACGTTCAAGTTAACATAGATGAGTCAGCTATCCTCTGAAATGGTCAACTTTTGAACAGATTCTTCAGAAAGCATGGAAAGAACACTGAGGATTAGTATTTACTGTAAAGGAAATCTTCACCCAGGCCTCTTCTCATCATCCTAATTTCTCACAAGGAAGAGAAGCTCTCAAGCTAATTCTTAAGAATCTGAAACTTAAAGCCATTTTTTCTGGCTAGTGTTCAAGGTCACTGCCTATTGCACATGAACATCCCACTGTGGAGAGAACACTCCCACTTCCTGACTCATGGGTTAAGGTTCCCAGGGCTGGTCTGTCCTTTTAGACCCCAGCCAGGAATCCTGCATCTTGCTTGCCATTCTGACTCCACATAGTTAACACACCTAGCAGGTATATTCAGAGATGCTTCCTAGACAGTCCTTCTACCTTTTTCTAACTGCCTTCATTACAGCTGCTACAACCAGGACAAGAGAGAAACTTTTTGGGAAACATTATGGTCCAAAGGTCATTTTGGCAAAGCTTGACTATTTGAGATTCAGAGGAGAGGATGCAAGAAGCAAGGACTTCCCTGGTCCAAGCCATGGTCAACTTTTTTCAGAGTGCTGATAAGTGAGATATAGTAACCTAGACACCAGCATAAAAACAATTTGTCTTTAATTTTTACTATGATGTTTTGCATACCTATATCCTTCAGTATTTCCAGAGTGAGGAAAATTTAGAGGTGTAAATAAGGCACAAAAATCCCACCTTGAAATCTTCAACAGTGATAAGAGCTGAAGTTAGATTTATAAAACACAAGATCAAAGATAAGAACATGGAAATGAGAGAGTGAATATAAGGTACCTATCTACAGAGATTAATCTGAAACCCAGAAAGACAAATGATAATAAACAATAGTTTTGTAGTCAATAATGGTATACTTTGATTGAAGGATAGTCAGCACATGAATATTAAAAATTTATGATATCTGGTAATATTTAAAGGTTATACAGAAAAATCAATCACTGGATTAATTAATGCAATTTATTTGGCAAGAGAATCTATTCTGAGAACTCTGGGATACTGGAGAACACAGAAACAGACAACAAGAATGTTCGAATACTTCCTAAATACAAGGTGTTTTGATAGACATAGGTAATTCAAAATGAAATGTCTCTGCCCTCATGTAGCATGGTTGGAAATAGATTGTTTAGAAACAAGAGTATTCTTTTTGGAGTCAATACACTTCAAGTGCAAATAGTGATGGCCAAATGTCTCATATCTTGCTGAGCTTAAGTTTTCTCAATTTAGAAAAGGAAAATAAGACCCGCTTTATGAAGTTGTTGTTAGGATTAAAAGAGGTAATCTACAAACATATCTGACACTGCCTGGTTTACAATAGCTCAAAATGATGAGATACCTACCTTTGTTTCCATAGGTAGATTAAATTTTATGCATGAGAAAGGCTATGAATAATGCCTTGAAGAATATGGAAAGGGTCACATAAGCAAAGCAGAGAAGTCAGGGCCACAGAATTTGAGAATGCTGGCCCATTTCAAGTGGTAAGGAAAGGATCCTGCAATATTCTGGAAATTGAACTAAGAAGAAATCAGGAGGGATAGTGGGAACTCTTGCCCTTTGGTCCCAACTTCCTTGTGGAAAAGGGACTAACAAGGTAGTTCTTAGCAAGAGTTGGCCTAAATTCAGAGTGCTAGAAGCAGCAGAGAATTCATATTAACTACCATGACTTATGAGTTTAAGACAGTCATAATCAAGAATGCCTGGTGTATCTTGATAGAGAGGGCATAGACAAAAGAGGAGATGAGAAAGTAAGGAGAAGGAAGAGAAGGATGATTAAGAAGAGGAGCAGGATGAAGAGGAGGAAGGTTAAGAGGAAGAGGAGAAAGGAAAAAAGGAGTACAAGAGGAGGAGAAGGAAGAAGAGGGTAAGCTGATTAGTGCCACAGACATTACACCATAGTTTGAAAGAGTAAGCCTGAAATGGGTCTGTTCAGTTCAATAGCTCCTTCATCACTGCTACCATACTGAGCTGCTCTGAGAAACGCTTTGCCTTGATATATGAGGTGCTGAGGCTGATTAACAGTGAAAGACTTTATTTTCTTGGGCTCCAAAATAACTGCAGATGGTGACTGAAGCCCTGAATTTAAAAGACTCTTGCTCCTTGGAAAAAAAGCTACGACAAACCTAGACAGCATGTTAAAAAACAGAGACATTACTTTGTCAACAAAGGCCCGTCTCAGTTCAGTTCAGTCCAGTCGCTCAGTTGTGTCTGACTATTTGCAACCCCATGAGTCACAGCACGCCAGGCCTCCCTGTCCATCACCATCTCCCGGAGTTCACTCAGACTCACGTCCATTGAGTCCGTGATGTCATCCAGCCATCTCATCCTCTGTCGTCCCCTTCTCCTCCTGCCCCCAATCCCTCCCAGCATCAGAGTCTTTTCCAATGAGTCAACTCTTCGCATGAGGTGGCCAAAGTACTGGAGTTTCATCTTTAGCATCATTCCTTCCAAAGAAATCTCAGGGTTGATCTCCTTCAGAATGGACTGGTTTGATCTCCTTGCAGTCCAAGGGACTCTCAAGAGTCTTCTCCAACACCACAGTTCAAAACCATCAATTCTTCGGCACTCAGCCTTTTTCACAGTCCAACTCTCACATCCATACATGACCACAGGAAAAATCATAGCCTTGACTAGACAGACTTAGTCGGCAAAGTAATGTCTCTGCTTTTGAATATACTATCTAGGTTGGTCATAACTTTTCTTCCAAGGACTAAGTGTCTTTTAATTTCATGGCTGCAATCACCATCTAGGTCCGTCTAGTCAAGGCTATTTTTCCAGTGGTCATGTATGGATGTGAGAGTTGGACTATAAAGAAAGCTGAGCACCGAAGAATTGATGCTTTTGAACCATGGTGTTGGAGAAGACTCTTGAGAGTTCCTTGGACTGCAAGGGTATCAAACCAGTCAATCCTAAAGGAAATCAGCCCTGAATATTCATTGAAAGGACTGATACTGAAACTGAAGCTCCAATACTTTGGCCACCTGATACAAAGCACTGACTCATTGGAAAAGACCCTGATTCTGGGAAAGATTGAAGGCAGGAGGAGAAGGGATGACAGAGAATGAGATGGTAGGATGGTATCACAGACTCAAGGGACATGACTTTGAGCAAGCTCTAGGAGTTGGTGATGGACAGGGAAGTCTGATATGCTGGAGTCCATGGAGTTGCAAAGAGTCAGACACGACTAAGCAACTGAACTGAACTGAATTGAGGCTGACTGTGTGTGTGTGTGTGTGTGTGTGTGTGTGTGTGTTAGTTGCTCAATCATGTCCAACTCTTTGTGATGCATTAGACTGTAGCCCGCCAAGTTCCTCTGTCCATGGAATTCCCCAGGCAAGAATACTGGAGTGGGTTGCCATTCCTTTCTGCAGGGGCTCTTCCTGACCCAGGGATCGAACCTGTATCTCCTGCATTGGCAGGCAGATTTTTTACCATCTGATCCACCAGGGAAGGTCAGTGAGGCTGATTACCTAAGTCTATATAATCCAACACACGAGAACTCAACAAAGATTTAGTCATTTAAAAAGAAATTAAGCTTTGGCCAAGGATTTTTAAAATGAATATTCCATGTGGGGGATGCTAAAGATGATAATGATTGAAGAAAATCTTGCTATAATTATTATTCTATATATTGCCACCTTCAAGGGAAAATGTACTTAAAAAGTAAGAATAATCCCCCATATGGACTTCCAGATCCATTTTTCAAAGTGAGTGATCCAAAGATCAGAGCAAAGGAGCATCATTAAATGATTATAAACTGCAAGCCTTCTAGGCGAACAGCCCCAGTTCCAGCACAAACATGGAGAAGACCGGGGCAAGGTGATCCAGCTCTCCAGGATTTATGGCTCTTAGAGAGCACTGCCAAGGCTGGAAGGGAATATTCAGAAGTTGCAAGTACAGTATCCTTCTTCTAGGCCACTTCACTTGCTTTTTCATCATGACAAACTAGCATTTTACATGCAAGGTAGATGTGAAAGCAGAATGAGTATTATAAACAGGTGATTGGAGCAGGGGACTGGGAGGGGAATGTGTATGTTTCTCCCACTTAGAATCATAAAAACCTCAACTTCATCTCTCTACACTATTTCTATCTCTCGAGTAATTAGGGTAGCATCTGATACATTTTAGACACTCAGTAAATATTTGTGACGGAAATGAATGAATCCCACATCTCCTGGAATTTCAATTCACTTCCTTGAGTTCTTCCAGGAATTTAAGATTCAATCAGTACCTCTCTGGACCAGAGTTTTAACCATAGATTTTCTTGATTTCTTTCTTTACAGTCTAGATTTTCTAATATTTCTTTTGAAAATGAAGATTTGTGTGTGTGATTGCTGCACACTCCCAAAGGCCAGCTGAAAACTTGACAGCTTTTCCTGTTACAACTTGCAGACAGATTTTAAGTCAAAACACTGACAAGATTTCCTGAATAATAATTCTTTTTGTGGTGAATACAACATGAATATCAAAGTTGCCTAAATAATTAATAAGTTTATTTCTTCAATTAAACCTTCTTTGATCTCACCAGCCTACATGGATCTTTATTTCCTATACTTCTATAATAAGTTTGTCTATAACACATATGGAATATTTGGCTAATTAATGTCATATGAAGTGAAAGTAACTCAGTCGTGTCCGACTCTTTATGACCCCATGGACTATACAGTCCATGGAATTCTCCAGGTCAGAATACTGGAGTGGGTAGCCTTTCCCTTCTCAGGGGAACTTTCTAACGCAGGATCAAACCTAGGTCCCACACATTGCAGGCGGATTCTTTACCCGCTGAGCCACAAGGGAAGCCCAAGAATACTGGAGTGGGTAGCCTATTCCTTCTCTAGCAGATGTTCCAGACCCAGGAATTAACCAGGATCTCCTGCATTGCAGGCTTATTCTTTACCATCTGACCTATCAGGGACACCCAGTGTCCTATAACTTTTCTAAATATTTACAAAGATATATTTTGATTTCTCAAAAAGCATGGAAGCCCTTGGAGAAGAATTGTAATACTATGCCACATTAAGTCACACAAAGATTTTTTGTGTCATTTTTCAATGTATGTTATACTAGTGTTTTTGTTTGCCTTCGATATAGTTATATATAATAAAACTTTTGAAAATCAATTATCTAGATGATCCAATGTAACATGTTGCTAAACATGCGACACTGAAGGAGTACCCAGCTTACCTTCAGAAGACCACAGTAGACAGGCTTCTCAGACAGGCCAATAGAATCCTGAAGGCCAAAGACAGAAGGCACAGCATCCTTCGAAATCCAGGGAGAGGACTTTATAGTTTGAGCAGGACAAAGTGGAGCAAGACAGAAAAAAGGACCTGAAAATAAAAGATTAAACCGATTAGTTCTCTACAGTTTAGAAAGATGAAGGCTAAAAAGAGAGAAAGCTCAAACCTGCCCTTCAACCATAATTTGGAACATTATGCAATATAAATTGAAAATGTTGTTTGATATGGACCTTTCTGGAGAACATTTAGAAAATCCAGTAGACTCTCTGACATATTTTTACCCAAATTTGTTTGAGTACTAAGGAGAGGCTCATCAACTTCATTTCAACTTGGGCTATTTTAGTTAATAGACATTTTTCCTTTTTTGAAATAATATGGCCTCCTCAGTTCTACTGGGCAGTTGTCTTTAGGGATTAGTAAATATAGTTTCACAAAGTAATAATTATCAAAAACCTTTTGGAGAACCAAAATGTTCTCCAGAAAGGTCCATATCAAACAACATTTTCAATTTATATTGTATATTGTTCCAAATTATGTTTGAAGGGCAGGTTTGAGAAACTTTTCTCTGTCTCTCCATCAGAATATTAAGGAGTTATTTCTAGTTGAAGTAGAATGCTACCATGTTAGCTATATAATTCAATTCCATGTTGCAAGACCTTTGACCTACAAAGAACTTTCATTTTAATACATAATAAATACTGAAAAAATAATCAACAAAAGTAAACTGAAAAAGGCTAATACTTCACACAGCAAAATTAAAAGAAAAATTGACTAAAAATTTGACTGAAAAATTGACATCAATGTTAATAAGTTCGAAAACTACAAAAATCAACCCAGGAAAATTACACATAGTGGAAATAATTTTTGCAAAATAAGATAGAATTGTTGAAACTTCATTGTGGGAAAATGTGTTATTGACTAAAAATTGACAAACGAATCTAATTTTCTTGCCCAAATTTTGATCTGGAAAATCTGATTCAGGAAAATTGGACACAGTAAAAAAAATTTAGACTGACAGAAGCAAGATTGTTTTTTATAGCTGACTGATGAAAAAAATCATTACTGTAAGTTTTATGTATGGAGATTTGATCCTGAAGAAAATGATTTTAATTAAAAAAATAAAATTGGGGGTAAAAAAGAAAATAGTAAATGGCTTAACTGTAGTCTATCAAAAAATTGATCAAGACATTAAATTGTCTTGTGTCACTCTCAAAAGTGTTTCTAATTGAAAATTTATCATTGTTGGTATAGTTCTGATCTGCTAACATGGAGTTCAAATATTATCATTGTCTAATGCTGGGGTACAAAAAGCACTGTGTTAACTACATTATTCTTCCAAAAATATTAAAAATTTATATCTATAAATAAATAGGCTTTTAGAAAAGTTTAGAAAATACAAGATTAGTACAACTTCCATATTAAGGGAATGTCAGGGTCTTTGATGTCAAATTCTTGTTCAGAAACAGAACACTCTATTAAAGGGGAAGTTCTTTAATATTTTGGAGGAATATAATATTTCTCCAGTTGGCCTCTATAATATTCTGTTATTTCAGTGCAAAAAATATATATATATTTCTTGTGTATCTACTTTGTAACAGATTGCTGATTAGTTGTATTTGACCCTTTGCAAATCCATGAACTGCAGCACACCAGGTTTCCTTGTCCTTCACTATCTCCCAGAGCTTGCTCAAACTCCTGTCCATCTAGTCAGTGATGCCATCCAACTATTTCATCCTCTGTTGTCCCCTTCTCCTCCTGCCTTCAATCTTTCCCAGCATCAGGATCTTTTCCAATGAGTCAGCTCTTCACATCATGTGGCCAAAGTATTGCAGCTTCAGGTTCAGCATCAGCCCTTCCAATGAAGAATCCGTTGATTTCCCTCAAGATTGACTGGTTTGATCAGCTTGCTGTTCAAGGCACTCTCAAGAGTCTTCTCCAGCACCACAATTTGAAGGCATCAATTCTTTGGTATTCAGCCATCTTTATTGTCCAACTCTCATATGCATACATGACTACTGAAAAAAATAAAAGAAAATTAAAAAAAGAAAAAAAATCATAGCTGTGACTTTGTGGACTTTTGTCAGCAAAGTGATGTCTCTGCTTTTTAATAAGCTATCTCAGTTTGCTGTAACTTTTCTTTCAAGGAACAAGTGTTTTTTAATTTCATGGCTGCAGCTAACCATCCACAGTGATTTTGGAGCCCAAGAAAATAAAATCTGTCACTGTTTCCACTGTTTCCCTACCTATTTGCCAAGAAATGATGGGACCAGATGCCATAGTCATTTTTTGAATGTTGAGTTTTAAACCAGCTTTTTCATCTCATCAAGAGGACTTTTAGCTCCTCTTTGCTTTCTGCTACTAAGGTAGTGTCATCTGAATATCTGAGGTTATTGATATTTCTCCCAGCAATCTTGATTCCACCTTGTGCTTCATCCAGCTCAGCATTTCACATGATGTACTCTGCATATAAGTTAAATAAGCAGGGTGACAATATACAGCCTTGACGTACTCCTTTCCCAATTTGGAACCAGTCTGTTGTTCCATTTCCTGTTCTATCTGTTGCTTCTTGACGTGCTTGCAGGTTTCTCAGGAGGCAAGTCAGATGGTCTGGTATTCCCATCTCTTTAAGAATTTTCCAGTTTGTTGTGATCCACACAGTCAAAGGCTTTAGTGTAGTCAATGAAGCAGAAGTAGATATTTCTCTGAAAAACCCTTGCTTTTTCTATAATCCAGTGAATGTCAGCAATATGATCTCTGGTTCCTCTGCCTTTCCTAAATCCAGCTTATATAGCTGGAAGTTCTCTACTCCTATTCTGTTGATCCTTGCTTCAAGGATTTTGAGCACTACATCGCTAACGTGTGAAATGAGTGCAATTGTGCAGTAGTGTGAACATTGTTTGGCATTGCCTTTCTTTGGAACTGGAAAGAAAAACTGACCTTTCCAGTCATGTGGCCACTGCTGAGTTTTCTAAGTTTGCTGGCATACTGAGTGCAGCACTTTAACAGCATCATATTTTAGGCCCACTTGACTTCACACTCCACAATATCTGACTCTAAGTGAGTGATCACACCATCATGGTTATCTGGGTCATTAGGACTTTTTTTCACAGTTTTTCTGTGTATTCTTGCCACCTCTTCTCAATATTTTCTGCTTCTGTTAGGTCCATACATTTTCTTCCTTTATTGTGCCAATCTTTGCATGAAATGTTCCCTTGGCATTTCTAATTTTCTTGAAGTGATCTATAGCAGATACTATAATACTAGAGGTTGATGGTATTGGAAAAGACAGAGAGAACAGAGATCACATTCCCAACATCCACTGGATCATAGAAAAAGCAAGAGAGTTCCAGAAAAAAAAAAAAAAAAAAAAAAACATCTACTTCTGCTTTATTGACTACACTAAAGCCTTTGACTGTGTGGATCATAACAAACTGTGGAAAATTCTTAAAGAGATGGGAATACCAGACCACCTTATCTGACTTCTGAGAAATCTGTATGCAGGTCAAGAAGCAACAGTTAGAACCAGACATGGAACAAAAGACTGGTTCCAAATTGGGAAAGAAGTATGTAAAGGCTGTATATTGTCACCTTGCTTATTTAACTTATATGCATCATGTGAAATGCCGAGCCGGATGAAGCACAAGCTGGAATCAAGATTGCCCAGAGAAATATCAATAACCTTAGATATGCAGATGGTACCACCCTTATGGCAGAAAGCAAAGAACTAAAGAGCCTCTTAATGAAAATGAAAGAGGAGAGTGAAAAAGTTGGCTTAAAACTCAACATTCAAAGGATTAAGATCATGGCATCTGGTCCCATCACTTCATGGTAAATAGATGGGGAATCAATGGAAACAGTGAGAGACTTTATTCCTTTGAGCTCCAGAATGACTGCAGATGGTGACTGCAGCCATGAAATTAAAAGAAGCTTGCTCCTTGGAAGAAAAGCTATGACCAAACTAGGCAGCATATTAAAAAGCAGAGATATTACTTTACTGACAAAGGTCCATAGAGACAAAGCTGTGGTTTTGCCAGTAATCATGTATGGATGTGAGAGTTAGACTATAAAGAGAGCTGAGGGCTGAAGAATTGATGCTTTTGAACTGTGATCTTGGAAAAGATTCTTGAGAGCCCCTTGGACTGCAAGGAGATCAAACCAGTCAATCCTAAAGGAAATCGGTCCTGAATATTCATTGGAAGGACTGACACTGAACCTGAAGCTCCAATACTTTGGCCACCTGATGCAAAGAACTGACTCTTTGAAAAAGAGCCTGATGGTGGGAAAGATTGAAGGCAGGAGGAGAAGGATGACAGAGAATGAGATAATTGGATGGCATCATGGACTCAATGGACATGAGTGTGAGCAAGCTCCAAGAGCTGGTGAAGGACAGGGAAGCCTGACATGCTGCAGTCCATGAGCTCACAACTGAGCGACTGAACTGAACTGATGGTATACAGAGTCATTTTGCCTTTTCTGTGTCCTTGGAGTTTATTCTGAAGCCTGCTCCACAGAGAAACTAAAAGAGATACCCATAAGATAACCCAAACTCAGAGATGTCCCTAATCAGGTCATAGTGTTTGAGGTTGCTCCCATAAACTCTCTTGTAAGGATAAAATCTGTGCCAGTGAGCATCAAGAATGTTGACAAATGAGACTGACATTTGACAAACTGTATTTACTTAAAGCAAGGGTTAGTTTTATATGTCAACTTAACAGAGATAACAGATGCTGAGATAGCTGTTAAAACATTATTCTGGGAGTGTCTGTGAGGGTATTTCAGGAAGAGAATAACATTACATGGGTAGATTGACTAAAGAAGATTGTTTTCATGAATACAATTAGATATCATCTATTCCAGGAAGAGCCTGAATAGAACAAAAAAGCAGAGAAAGAATGAATTTCTGCTTGAGCCATCCATCTGGGCCATCCATCTCGTCTGTATCTATCCCTCATAGATAAGTAAACAGGTAGACATCGTATAGGTTCTACTTATTTGGAGAAATCTGGCTAGTCTACTCAAACAAAGAGCACAAAAATCACCAAAAAAAAGTAACCATGTTCAGAATCCAGAACAAGATCCCAGAAATAGATAGCCAGAAGTAAACGGCTTCAGACCCCTAACTTGTAGAGTATATACCATGAGTAGTGACACTTGAGTGAGAATCCCATCAGACTCCAGTAGGAATGATTGATTTAATAAAGAGCCTGGATATGTCCCAGAGGCCACGTCACCCAGGTAAGACATGCTCAGCAGAGTCACACCTACACACTGACTACAGGGTGAAAACCGACACAATGCAGACACTCACTGAAACAGTTTTCATGTGTCTCTGTCACCTTTCCATAATACTGAACTGGTCCAAATACATTTTGAACTCAGCACCATGGAACCAGTATAAGGGTCCATTGCACAGTTATCTCTATTACACTAACAGAGAGCTATAAGGCCTTTTTTCCTCAGAAGATGTCAGTGACACAAGGAGAGAAAGAAACTACACACAGGTCTCATTGGTATAAAGTCTCATGGGAAGATTGCCAGTCATCCCTCATTATCCATTCTCACCTTCTTGTGCTGTGTCTTGTGTGCTAAGTCACTTCAATAGCGTTCAACTTTTTATGACCCCATGGACTGTAGCCCACCAGGCTCCTCTATCCATGAAATTCTCCAGGCAAGAATACCAGAGTGGGTTGCTGGGCCCTCCTCCAGGGGATCTTCCAGATACAGGGATCATACCTGCATCTCCTGAGTCTCCTACATTGGCAGGTAGGTTATTTACGTCTAGTGTCACCTGGGAAGCCCCTCACCTTCTTATCTGATAATTAAATAATTAGCTGGGCAATCGGCCTTCTAGGTAGGACTATCTTTCCCAACCATAAGATAAAGTCTGATCAACAGAACATTAGTTTAATTGATGTTGGTAATTTATTTCTGAACTGTGACCTTAAAGAAACAGTAAAACCCCTCCCTATGAAAGTAATAAGAATACAGACAGCTGGCTTGAAATATGTGGATGAAGGAGACAACCTTTCAGGGAAGGGGGTGCACATAATCTCTCTCAATAACATTTCTCAACCACATAAATTTTCCCCAAACATTCCAGACACCTTGTTGGTTTGTGAGCATTCAAAACTTCCAAATACATTTGGACCTTCATGGGAGAGAGAAACTGACTTCCATATTCTTTGAACCAATGCTATCTGAAGGCCTTGTTAGAACTAAATTGATAGTGAAACAAATTGAGCCATATGTTTTTGTTTTTAATAGCAATGATTATACCTAAAGAAGATCTTTGCATAAGTAAGAATACAGTACAAGGGGTCCACATTTGCACTGTCTTGTCCATATGCCATCTGACAGAGGATCCCAGATGTACCTTTCGAATTTAACAAACTTCATCGTTTGCAAAACTTACTTGGAATGGACTGTTTAGATCATCAGATTTCTAATTAACTAAATTATTTTGTGCATAATAGGGACTAGAAAGTCTTCAGAAAAATAATACATTTTGACTCAGATTTTATTGGATAAACTTTAATCTTTAACAAATTGAATAATACTCCACAACCTAGTTATACAACAAGGCCATGATTTTAAACACCAATAATTTTTATGTTATGAACAGTAGGGCTCTAATTTTTAAATAACAAAGAAGTGATGGAGAATAGAGTCTATCCTATAGTCTGCATTTATTAAAAGTGCTAGTTCATCAAGCACTTATTCAGCACCTGCTGGCTCTCACATCTGGTTTCACCACTTCATTCCTATACAAACTTGTGCAGCCTGCCCTTTTTTTGAACTTTCTGATTTTTCATGGCAAAAAAAAAAAAAAAAAAGATGGGGAGAGAACTCTTGGCTCTAGCTATTCTGTCTTTGAAAGGTCTTGATTCTAAGAATGGGACCTTGTCACAAGAAAATGACTCCTGTCACTGCCTTGACTTACTCCTCTTTTTCTGCAGGCAACTCATGCTAGAGCCAGATGTCTGCAGTTGGAGTAATCTCCCAGAAGCAACATCCCGTAACTGCTCCTCCACAGCTTCTTCAACAACTCGAGTTGACAGCAATTATGTTGCCTCAGGGCCTTTTCCATGCTGAGGATATCAATGTGGTATCTGAGCCATCAGCCCCGACTGGACATTAACGTCTTATAATATGTGCTCTTGGAAAAAAGAAACTTGAATTTCAAATTCCCTCCCTCTGTTAGAGAAATTGCTTTCCGATCATTCTGCTGATCTCCACATATAGACTTTCCAGGGTGCCCTGCCTCTTCCCCACATTCCAACAGAGCGGAGGTGGCTGTCTACTCTGCCAGGGCTGTGTTCATCTGGCCACGGTGAGAAACGTGGTGGGTTAATTAGATACTTCAGGTGGGATGATAAGCCTGCTGCTTAAGATGAAACAAATTTGTGGATGAGTTAACCAGATTCCTCTGTTCAGTTTAGGATTCAGTTCAGAAGGTAAGCATACACACATTGATGTATAGGATCCATCCAGGCCAGAGCTCTGCTTCCAGAAGTTTCCCTGTTGGGCACCTGGAGGGCATGTAACACTCACATGGTGTAACAGCGTGGCCAAAACTCAGCATTCCTGGGTTAACAGGTTAGAGAGCTATAATTCATTAACTAACCCAAGCTGTTTTAAATATATACATATTTTTGAAAAATGATATCTTTGGAATTCCATTCCACAATTTATTAGCTAGGAAAGCTACTTTGACAAGCTACTTGATTTCTGATTTCATACCTGAAATGGAGATAGTAACTGTCTCACATGGTTATCTTACAAAGATTAAATGAGTTACTGTATGTAAAAAGCTTAAAACAGTGTTCTCAGTTAGCATTGCATGTTTTTTATTAGTGTAAGATAACAACTTCCAAGTGCATAAACATGAAAGGAAGTGTATGATGTCATAGGCTTTGAAGTCAGACAGACCTGACTTGGAGTCTAGGCTCTGGTACTTTTAACTACACGACTGAAGTCATTCTGCTTATCCCTCCTGAGTCATGGTTGCTGGATCTGAAAATGAGGGTACTAATGGCTATGTTAGAAAGTTGTGGAAAATATATGTGCAACATCAGACAAGTAGCATATACCAGGAGATCCACTTACCCTTTAGCTTCCCTTAGGAGAAGCTCAGTCTGAGCTTCACTGCAGAATAAGTGTGGCTTATGAAGTTGGAAACACCTTTTCTAGGATGCAAGGACAGCATTCCTCAGAAGACACTGTTCAAAATGACATTCACATTTAACTAAACAGAGTTTTTGTTTCCCCAATTGGAAACAATTTTAAAGGTCCTAGTAATAAATGGAATTTAGCTATTACTAGAGTTTTTTGTGATTCTCTCTAAGGCTACTGATGTCAAAAAGAAAACTAAAAAGATAACTCAGAACAATTAAATGGGACTTTAGAATGGAAATTAGGAAATTCTGTTTCTAGCACAAACCAGGTAAAAGATAACCCAGATGTGGAGCACATGGTTGATGAGCAGAGGTGTTACTGTAGTGCCGGTTTTACCTCCCTTACCTGCATAACTTGTCCTCTTCCAGCCAACTTCTGATGAAGAGCTGCATGTTCTAAAGAAGAAGCCAATATCCCTAAACTTTAAAGACATCAGCAAAAACATTTCCCAACTTAACCATTAAATTTAATTCCTGAAAGGAAAATAAAAATAAACACTAAATGGCATGAACTTAGAAGACCAGGGTCTGAAACTTTTAGGCATGTGAGACTCAAGGGAAAACAAAGACCACTAGGTAAGAATTTGAGGTCTTTTTTGATTGCTTACTCCCCCCCCCTTAAATATGATGTAAGTAGATTAAAGATAAAATATAAAAACAAAGCAACAAATAACACTGAAAAAAATATGGTAGAAGAACATTGGAGTAAGAAAGATTCTCTTACGTAAGACCAAACCCAGAAAGGATAAAGGAGAGCATTATAATTCATACTACTGTGATATGACTACATCATCATACAACTTGTAAACTTTCATAAGGCAATGATGCACAAAGTTGGAAGACAAATCGCAGACTTAAAGTGACAACAATAAGTTGCAAAGTGTTACCTCAAGAGATGGGAGAAAGAATAGAGCAAGGAGGTAAAAGAAACTTGAAACTATGGCTCTATATTATTTTGGATCGTTTGAATTTTGTGCCACCAGTATATACTTTAAAGGGAAGAGGGAAGAAGAGTGGAAAGAAAGAAAAACAGGAGGGAAAGGCAGGCAAAGTCTTGTCCAGGAACTGAAAAATTGAGTCCATGAACAAAGATTTAGGGAAAAAGAACACAACTGAACCTTGATGGAGAATTGAAATCCTGACACCACCACTTACAAGCTATGTAAACTTAGACAATTCATTCAATCCTTTCTAAGCCCCAAATTTCTTTACTAAATAATGAAGATAATACTTTACTTTCTAGAGTTATTAAAAGGATAAAGTAAAACGCAATATGTAAACTCCCAAACATAGTGCTTAAAACATACCATGTCTTAAAAAAAGACATGTCTTTTTAATCTTTCTCTTTAAAAAATGGGAAAAAGAGACATTTGAGAGAATGAAAGGATAGAAGGCAATTCTGGTGACAAGGACAGTGAACAGATCAAGCTAAATAAAACTTGAGGCTGATTTAAGGTGTAGTCAGAGAATCATAAGGGAATATCTGAGCTGATTATATGCAAATATGCACATTGTAACTAATCCTTTGTTTCCATGCAGCTCAGACATGTTCAACCAAGGTACCCAGCTGTGTTATGCAAGGGGTAGTTGTAGAGCTGCATGGTGCTGAGCACACAGCATTCTTGATTAAGAGGAAAAATCAAATTTCTTCCCCTCTAATATACAAATCAGTGCTTATGGCATTCCTTGGTTTCTGGCCACCTAGCAATAATATAGCAAATTTCAAATCTAGGTATTCTGAAAGAGACATAGTCCAAGGGGAGAAGGATGCACTTGAAAACCCATTAGAAACACGTGCAGAGTGTCCTTTGAAGTCTCAGCTCCCCCACCCCCCTGTTCTGCCTGAGTGTAAGACCTTATTCCAAAAGGTTGAACAAAAAAGGAAGATAGACTAATGATTAAAAAAAAAAAAAAAATCAGATACAGCCTTGCCCCGATAGCCCACCCATCATACTTTCAAATAAGCTGATCACTTACAGTAGAGGTTATTTAGAACAAAGTGGAGCTCCAGAGTCCATTTATTTGAATGCATTTCCATTTCAATCACCCTGCTTCAGAAGTCGCCTCTCCTTCCTGTCACGTAAGGTGAACAGATGTGATTTTAAGGACTTACTTCACGAACTCCTCCTCTGAAAAAAAAAAAAAAACAACAACAGAGTTGTCTGGATAGAGAATTTTTTTTAACCTCATTTGGAGCATAAGATTCAAAAATGAGTTCATTTCTGATCCTATTCTTGTGAGGGCACCATATTAGTTGCCTTTCAATATCCTTAGTCATAGGCTCTTAGATGAGTGAGTTTTCCTCCAGTCTGTGCATAAATAGATTAAAGTTGTCTGTTCAAGTGAGGAAGCAGAGATCAAAAAGATTTTTTTGAGATTTTTTTCATTTCACTTGGCATAATCATGGGTATACAAAGGAGTCCCTCTAACAGGGATGGGCCATCAATTGAAGTTACTTTTCCAAAAACAGGAGATGATAGATGAATCTGAAGAGAACAGCTACATAGTTCCTTGTGCAATAGGTACTCTTGTGACAAAAAAGCTTTTTATTCAAATGATTAACCAATACCAGGGTTGGTATCTATCCTGAGACTAAATATGAATAGAGATACTACACGCAGAATATTTAGCATTCATTTTTCATTTCCAGTGTATTATAAGAAGCAGTAGCAACACTGAAAAGCAAGATACAAGAAAAAATTGTGCCACAGATTTTCACCTTTCCTATCACTTGAGCATTTATTCTTTTATGTACTGGGATCCCTGGACACTCTGAGGGAATACAGTACTCCTGCATTCCCTCTGAAAAGATAAAACACACACACCCTCAACAAAATATAAAGCTATTCTGAACAAACCAGAAATAAACCAGGTGCAGCTGTGAGGGCAAGGAGCGTATGGGAATTCTCTGTAATTTCCACTCAATTTTGCTGTGAGCCTAAAAATGCTCTAAAAAAATTTTAATTAAAATAGATAGACAGATAGATAGATGTGGAGATGATAGGCAGAGAGTCATAGAAAGTTTCCTAGAAGAGGCAGACTTTGATTTGGGACTTAAGATATACTTAGTGAGAGCAGAGAACTATAATGAACAAAGGCCAGGAGTCCAGAATGTTTGGACATCAGAGAAACTATCATGCTATAACATGCCTACTTAATAGAGTCAAAATGCAGGTCTAATTAACGAGGTTGCATCTCTGAGAATCAAAGCAAATGATTTCAGAAATTTTGGTAGTGACCTGGTACCATATTCATTCACCTTAGAGTCCTGATGACCTGGCCAGCCTGAGAGATCTCTAGCCCTATGACACTGGATATTCTCAACAATCCAAGGACTAAGAAGACAAGGTAGCTTTTCAGGAAAAAAGAAATCCTGAATCCTGTGGAATTTTTTCCTGGAGAAAGGAGTTCAAGGGGAGAAGTGCCAGGAACTACGGAAGCAAACAGGAGGAAAAAAAAAAAAAACTCTTGTAATGGTAATTTGAAGGGTAAGAGGGAGGCTTGTGCATTTAATTATGATAACACCAGTTCATCAGGAAAGCTAAACTCAACAAGAAAGTCCTTAATCATTAACACTGCCATTCCAGAAACGTGCCTTCTCGCAAATGTGTTTGATAGATTCCTGGTGACAGAGCCTGCAGACAGGACTTGTCAGTCCTGTGGCTTGAAACCCCTAAGAACCCCTGGATATGGTGTCTGTGTGTGGGTGTGTCTGCCTGTGTTTATGTGTGTGGTGTGAGTCTTTGCAGGATGTATATTTGTTTTCACTTTTGCTCTTCACCCTCCATCCTTGAAAATTCTTCCTTCTTGTTCCCTAAAATAAATTGGCAGAGCCCAGTTTGCGCCACCGCATTTTTTCCTCCCTGTACTTTCTGCTTACTATTGTCCCAGAAGGGTTTAGTCATCTTCACCCTCTGCTTCTAAGGGATGGGTGGGGGTGGGATGGCGGGCATATTATTGAAAACCATTTCTCCAGCCTTTGTCTTTTTCCAGGATGCCCCTCCGCCCCTCTTCATCTAACCTCAGAATAGAAGTTTCTAAACCCATCAGAGAGGTTGAGAGGTAGTTAGAGGCCACCCGCCTGGCCCAGATCCCCGCAGCCAGGGCCCACGCCATCGAAGAGGTCAGGCTTTAATTGGTCTCTTGTTGACTCCTGCCACTTCTTCCCTCCTTGCCAGCCAAGCACCATGGCAGGCAGTTCACCAGACACGTGGATATTCACCTCCTCAGGCTTGCGATCCACTGCTCTAAATCAACCACCCTCTCCTGTGCCCTTCTCACTTCTCCCAGCACAGTCTTGAAAAATATACTAGTGATTTAGCATTTAAATCAGAAGCATTTACTCTAACACCCACACAAAGCTATGGAAGACAGGCTGGTAGGGCTAAGGAGGGAACTGTGGAAAATAGCAAAAGTCCCCAAAGAGGTGAAAATAGTTGTATATCACCCAAGAGAACAATGAAATGGAGGATTGAAGGAAAGTAAGTAAGCCCTATTGCAAGGGAAAAGTTCTAACTAAGAGTGTGTGAAACTGTGGGATTACTTCCCTGGGGAAATGGTAAGACCTGCAGCCACAGAGTTATCAAAGACTAACCCAGCAAAGCATACAAAATAAACCGTGTGACATTCCACACAAAAGGTCGGATTTTGTGAGCACATGGTAATGGCAGATTTCCCAGTTTGGACATCTGTTCTTAGAGTTTGACCAGAGGGAAAACTACTATTGACTTTTCTGTACACTCGATGAGGACTCCGTGAAACTTGTGAGATGGCAAAATGTGGCATGCTGCCATCTTCCAAAAATACATTTCTATAACAGAGTCTTGGTTTATCACAGAATCATAGGTCTTTGCTAGGTCTTCGCTTTATCTGAACCTATAAGACATTTGACAGTTAACTGCGTCTTGTCTTATACCATCTTTTCCATGACATATATCTCACTTCTATGTCATTAGTGATTTGTGTTTCTGACCTCTGTTGCTAACTAGTAAGTTCTCTGAGGACAGAGACCACTTGATACCTCAAAACTTTCAGCATTGGATCTTCTACGTGGTAGGAAATCATAAATATACCCCCAAAGTGTAATCATCAAATACTACTATAAATTCAATTAAGTATAAGTCATTGTCCATGGGAAGTGTCTCAGAGAGAGTGCTAAGAACTGTGAGTCATCACCTCATCTAATTTTCTGAATGGTCTAATAGGTATTATTGTTCCCACTTTATAGAAGAAGAGACTGAAGCTTAGCGAAATAAAAAAGTAAAAAGAATAATAAACTTATCTGAAGTCTCCCGGTTAGTAAGTGACAGAGTCAAAATCCAAACTCACCCCATGCTTTTGCTCCAGCTCTGAAGGCCAGGGAATGCAAAATTTATTATTGTAAAGCATATAGTAATAGCTAACTTCTTTGAAGGCTGTGCAGTGGGTTTGGGCTAAGTGATTTCTCTGTGTTAGCTAGCATGGGATGCAAGCACATGAAGTACAACCTTTTACAGATGAGAAGACTTATACACAGATGCATCAAAGAATAAGGCCAGGCAACCACTAGGGAGGAAAGCTGGGATTTGCACCCCACTGGTCTCATTCTGGTACCCATGCTCTTTACTATTTAATTAACACCACCATTCAGGAGAAGGAAATGAAAATTCAAAAAGAAAGTCTAGGGCCTCAGGCATCTAATCACATACCACTTTCATCACAGCATAATTTGCTAATTCAATAATTGTTTAGTAGAACTGACTTTCCATCAGATTTCATTTAATGTTTATTCCTAGTCCATAACACATCACCCAAATACATCAAGACAAGTCAACACTG
Source organism: Capra hircus (assembly GCF_001704415.2). Classification (NCBI taxonomy): domain Eukaryota; kingdom Metazoa; phylum Chordata; class Mammalia; order Artiodactyla; family Bovidae; genus Capra; species Capra hircus. Next base: position 14,417,379 of record NC_030831.1, on the reverse strand, counting down.
CTCTTGTACCTTTCTTGAGTTCCCACATAGCAACATTCAAAGTGTTTCTTGGTGAGGAAAAGTAATGCCACTGCCCAAGAACCCCCTGCAGGCACTGCTGATGAGGCAGAGCAAAGCTGTCGCTAAAGCCTTCGGCACAGAGTTTGCAGAAGATGCGGAATGCAAACTGCGTAAACAGAAATGCCATACTTGAAGTCTCCATGGTTCAAAAAACCACAAAGCCTTTGTACCAAAGTTTCTACCATTCATCAATTTATGTCATTAATATTCATTCCTTACAGAGAAAACTAATAATACAAGGTAATATACACTAGAAGTCCAATTCAGTTCAGTCGCTCAGTCATGTCTGACTCTGTGACCACATGGATTGCAGCATGCCAGGTTTCCCTGTCCATCACCAGTTCCGGGAGCTTGCTCTAACTCATGCCCATCAAGTCGGTGATGCCATTCAACCATCTAATCCTCTGTCATCCCCTTCTCCTCCTACTTTCAATCTTACCCAGCATCAGGGTCTTTTCAAATGAGTCTATTCTTCGCCTCAAGTGGTCAAAGTATTGGAGTTTCAGCTTCAACATCAGTCTTTCCAATGAACACCCAGGGCTGATCTCCTTTAGAATCAACTGGATGGATCTCCTTGCAGACCAAGGGACTCTCAGGAGTCTTCTCCAATACCACAGTTCAAAAGCATCAGTTCTTCAGCCCTCAGCTTTCTTTATGGTCCAACTCTCACATCCATACAAGACTACTGGAAAAACCACAGCTTTGACTAGACCGAACTTTGTCAGCAAAGTAATGTCTCTGCTTTTTAATATGCCGTCTAGGTTGGTCACAGTTTTTCTCCCAAGGAGAAAGTGTCTTTTAATTTCATGGCTGCAGTCACAATCTGCAGTGATTTTGGAGTCCAAGGAAATAAAGTCTGTCACTGTTTCCATTGTTTCCCCATCTATTTGCCAGGAAGTGATGGGACCGGATGCCATGATCTTAGTTTTTTGAATGTTGAGTTTTAAGCCAGCTTTTTCACCCTCCTCTTTCACTTTCATCAAGAGGCTCTTTAGTTCTTCTTCGCTTTCTGCCATAAGGGTGGTGTCATCTGTATATCTGAGGTTATTGATATTTCTCCTGACAATCTTAATTCCAGCTTGTGCTTCATCCAGCCCGTCATTTCTCATGATGTACTCTGCATATAAGTTAAAGAAGCAGGATGACAATATATAGCCTTCATGTACTCCTTTCCCTATTTGGATCCAGTCTGTTGATCCATGTCTGGTTCTAAATTGTTGCTTCCTGACCTGCATACAGATTTCTCAGGAGGCAGGTAAGGTGGTCTGGTATTCCCATCTCTTGAATTTTCCAGTTTGTTATGATCCACACAGTCAACGTCAAAGCAGAAGTAGATATTTTTCTGGGATTCTCCTGCTTTTTCCAAGAGCAAATGGATGTTGGCCATTTGATTTCTGGTTCCTCTGCCTTTTCTAAATCCAGCTTGAACATATCATAAAAAGGATACGCCAATAAGTAACTATAATCAAGCCACAAACTCCTTCAAAGCGGGCGCTCACCTCTTGGCTCTCTTCTGTGTCCGTCCAAGTTTGCCTGATCAGTGAAAACTAAATGCAGCTAAAAGTTTCTGCGTTCTTGTTCTGACTCTACCACAAGACAGCTAGGCAACAAGCCAGTTATGGGGCTCAGGGATGATGACAGGCATAGAGGACTGGTATACAGGAGGACACTCTCCTCTTCAAAAAAGGCAAGTCTCATATCTAGTGGGTACTAGAGTCTGAACAAATAATCTATTTTACACATACATGTGTATGACAATTTTTCTTCAACATATTATAGATGGAGAGATAAATAAGATTCAGATTTATTTAACAGTGTCACTAAATTCATAATGGCTTTTTGTAATTATTTTTTTAATCAGTGAGCACAACTAGTGTGCAAAGAAACTGGGAAATTTTATAACATTTTTAAAAGAATCCTCACATTAATAAGGGGCCTCCTAGAGAGCACAGTGGCAAAGAATCCACCTGCCATTGCAGAAGAAGCAGGAATCTTGGGTTCAGTCCCTGGGTCAGGAAGATCCCCTGTAGTAGGAAATGGCAACCTACTCCAGTATTCTTCCCTGGAAAATTCCATGAATAGAGAAGCCCAGTGTGCTCCATGGGTTCGCAAGAAGTTGGACATACTGAGCACTCATGTACATTGAAAAATGTTTGGAAATACTAGACCAGAGGACTTTTTTTCTATGCTAAACTTTAGCAATCCTTTGAGTTAAAGTGGGAATGAGATGACTTGTCAATGCCTTTCTTTTTTTTTTTTTTTTAAATTCTTTTTTAATTGGAGGAAAATTGCTTTACAATGCTGTGTCGGTTTCTGCAATACAACAAAGCAAACCAGCCATAATTATCATTTCCCTCTTGAGTCTCCCTCCCCTCCCCCATCTCACCCCTCAAGGTCATCACAGAGCACCAGGCTGGGCTCCCTGTGTCATATAGCAACTTCTCATCAGCTATCTATTTTATACATGGTAGAGAATATATGTTGATACTACTTCTCCATTCATCCCACTCTTTCTTTCCCCAACTGTGTCCACAAGTCCATTCTCTATATCTGTGTCTTCATTCCTTCTCTTCAAATAGGTCCATGAATACCAATTTTCTGGATTCCATGTGTATGCATTAATATATGGTATTTGTTTTCCTCTTTCTGACTTCACACTGTATAACAGGCTCTAGGTGCACCCACCTCACTGGAACTGACTCAAATGTGTTCATTTTTATGCCTAAATATTATTCCTTTGTATATATGTACTGCAGCTTCTTTATCCATCCATCTGTTGATGGACATCTAGGTTACTTCCATGTCCAAGCTATTATAAATAGTGCTTCAGTGAACAGTAGGGTACATGTGTCTTTTTCAATAATGGTTTCCTCAGAGTATATGTCCAGTAGTGGGACTGCTGCTGGGTCATATGGTAGTTTTATTTCTAGTTTTTTAAGGAATCACCCATTCTCCATAGTGGCTGAGTCAATTTACCTTCCCTCCAACAGTGCAAGAGGGTTCCCTTTTTGCAACATTGTCTCCATTATTTATGCTTTGTAGATTTTTTGATGATGGCCATTCTGACTGGTGTGATGTGATACCTAATTGTAGTTTTGATTTGCATTTCTCTAATAATTAGTGATGGTGACCATCTTTTCATGTGTTTATTGGCCATCTCTCCATGCCTTCTTTGGAGAAGTTTCTGTTTAGGTCTTCTGCCTATTTTTTGATTAGGCTGTTTCTGTTGTGGGTTTTGTTTTGTTTTTTTTTTTTTTTTTCTTTTCTGATATTGAGCTGTATGAGCTGCTTATACACTTTGAAGATTAATCCTTTGTCACTTGTTTTGTTTCCAATTATTTTCTCCCATTCTGAGATTTGTCTTTTCATCTTGTTTATTGTTTCCTTTGCTATGCAAAAGCTTTTAAATTTAATTTAGCTCCCATTTGTTTATGTTTGCTTTTGCTTCCATTACTCTAGGAGGTGGGTCATAGAGGATCTTGCTTTATGTCATCGAGTGCTCTGCCTATGTTTTCCTCTAAGAGCTTTATAGTTTCTGGACTTACATTTAAATCTTTAATCTATTTTGAGTTTATTTTTGTGTATGGTGTTAGGAAGTGTTATAGTTTCATTCTTTTACATGCAGCTGTCCAGTTTTCCCAGCACCACTTATTGAAGAGGCTGTCTTTTCTCCACTGTATATTCTTGCCTCTTTTGTCAAAGATAATGTCAATGCCTTTCAAACCAAGTATGTGCTTCATTCTTAGAAATTGTCTTTGGCTAATGACAATTTCCATAATTTACCATTATAAATCAGGAATTTTTGTATTTTCTTATCTGGCTCTATAAATAAGGTCTTCTGAACATTTTCTAAATTGAAAAGGTAACTATTATCTTTAATTGGGTTTTCCCACCTCCTTCAGTGATAGCTAGGTCTTTGTAAGGATGCCATGAGCTTTACAATGATAATGTGGATTTCTCAGCCTCATCTTTCACTATATTCCTCTAGTCACACAAACCATTGTTTTCTTTCTGAAACCTCACACACGTACACTGTTCCATTTGCTGGGCATGCCTTTTTATCTCTCCTCAGACCAGTTTAAATATCGTTGAGACTTTCCCCCTTGCATCATCACTGTTCAGCACTTTGTCCCTGCACACAGATGGTGGTCTGCCTAACGGAGGGCACCTCCCTCGTCTGCTGTGATAGCTCATTGTTTGGATGGCTACGCTCTCTCATGGCCTGGAGCTACTGGAGTTAATTATGACTGTCCCTCATTTATCTTCTTTCCCCTAGATATTCTAGCTAAGGTGATCTCTAAGTGTTCATTAAAGGCCCTGAATGAATGAAATGATAGATGAAGTAACCATAGAAAGCAAGTATCTTTGATTATGAAAAACTACTCTTGAATTCAAAAAGTTGAAACTGGTTTCCAACTTGTACGTGACATTGTTTAAAATGAGTTTAGTATATACATATATATATATAAACTTCCTACTCCTAATTATCTGGTGTTCTTTACACTCTCTCAAAAGGAAAGTGAAAGGAAATAAATTCTTTCTGCAGAGTTTCTCCACCTTGCTTCAATACTCTACAAAGGGAATTAATAAACCAACATTATTCCTAGAGCTGGTTTGATATAAATTGATGACTCTAGTATTCAAACCAAGATGGAATGGTAGGATAAGACTCTGAGAGAATAAATTTTTGGTAAAAGAAGAAACTACATTAATTCTATCTCTACATATAAAAAAACCTAAAATTAAGAAAAAAATAGAAAAGAGAAAATTATACTTCCATGTGGAGGTAAGCATAGGTAAGAGAGGGAAAAATAAATTTGTTCTTTTATTGTCAAACCAAGTGGAAAAGATTAGACTGTACATGTAAGAATGAAAACACTTGCTAGAACAAAGGCTATTGCATTGTGCTTGTTCTCACTGCAAAATTGTTTCTTTAAACTGCAAAAGGAGAGTACACCATTTAGTACAGGACCCAAGACAAAAAACTGACAATTGCTAACATGAACAGATTACTTCATCCCGATTACTTCATCCCCATCAGGTACTATGCTAAGCTCTTTATCTGCTCACAATACTTTATTCTCACAATAGCCCTATGAACTGTAATTTGAGATCTGTTATTATCTTCATTTTTCAGATGAAGCTTAATAAGATTAGGCTGCCCAAGATGACAGAGTTAGTAAGCAGTCAGACTCAGGCAGTCTGATTTCAAAGTCCTAACCATGGCGGCAGCGGCCGGCGCACTAAGCGCGACTGAGAGCTACCCCACGTCCGAAGTCAGGGACAGCGGCCCAGAGTGCCAGGCTGTGAAGGTACAGGAACGGCCGGGAGGAGCCACCCCGCGTCCAAGGTCACTGGCGGCCGGGAGAGGACACCCCTCGTCCGAGGTCAGGGCGTCGGCTGGGAGGAGCTACCCAGCATCCGAGGCCAGTGGTGGCCGGGAGGAGACACCCCACGTCTGAGGTCAGGGGTGGCCGGGAGAAGCCACCTCGCCCCTGGGCGGTGACCCTGAGGAGCACCCCGAGCCCGAGGCCAGGGCCAGTGGCTGGGAGGAGCAACCTGAGGAGCGGTGGCTGAGCAGGCACAGGAGGGCCTAGAGGAGCTATCCCACATTGAAGGTCAGGAACAGCGGCTGTAAGGAGATACCCCTTGTCCAAGGTAAGGAGCAGGGGCTGCACTTTGCTGGAGCAGCCATGAAGAGATAACCCATGCCCAAGGTAAGAGAAACCAAAGTAAGATGGTAGGTGTTGCAAGAGAGCATCAGAGGGCAGACACACTGAAACCATAATCACAGAAAACTAGTTAATCTAATCACACTAGGACCACAGCCTTGTCTAACTCAATGAAACCAAGCCATGCCTGCGGGGCAACCCAAGACGAGCGGGTCATGGTGGAGAGGTCTGACAGAATGTGGTCCACTGGAGAAGGGAATGGCAAGCCACTTCAGTATTCTTACCCTGAGAACCCCATGAACAGTATGAAAAGGCAAAATGATAGGATAACGAAAGAGGAACTCCCCAGGTCATTAGGTGCCCAATATGCTACTGGAGATCAGTGGAGAAATAACTCCAGAAAGAATGAAGGGATGGAGCCAAAGCAAAAATAATACCCAGTTGTGGATGTGACTGGTGATAGAAGAAAGATCCAATGCTGTAAAGAGCAATATTGCATAGGAACCTGGAATGTCAGGTCCATGAATCAAGGCATATTGGAAGTGGTCAAACAAGAGATGGCAAGGGTGAATGTCGACATTCTAGGAATCAGTGAACTAAAATGGACTGGAATGGGTGAATTTAACTCAGATGACCATTATATCTACTACTGTGGGCAGGAATACCTCAGAAGAAATGGAGTAGCCATCATGGTCAACAGATAAGTCTGAAATGCAGTACTTGGACGCAGTCTCAAAAACAACAGAATGATCTCTGTTTGTCTCCAAGGCAAACCATTCAATATCACAGTTATCCAAGTCTATGCTCCAACCAGTAACGCTGAAGAAGCTGATGTTGAACGATTTTATAAAGACCTACAAGACCTTTTAGAACTAACACCCAAAATAGGTGTCCTTTTCATTATAGGAGACTGGAATGCAAAATTAGGAAGTCAAGAAACACCTGGAGTAACAGGCAAATTTGGCCTTGGAATGCGAAATGAAGCAGGGCAAAGACTAACAAGAGTTTTACCAAGAAAATGCACTGGTCATAGCAAACACCCTCTTCCAACAACACAAGAGAAGATTCTACACATGGACATCACCAGATGGTCAACACCAAAATCAGATTGATTATATTCTTTGCAGCCAAAGATAGAGAAGCTCTATACAGTCAACAAAAACAAGACCAGGAGCTGACTGTGGCTCAGATCATGAACTCCTTATTACCAAATTCAGACATAAATTGAAGAAAGTAGGGAAAACCACTAGACCATTCAGGTATGACCTAAATCAAATCCCTTATGATTATACAGTGGAAGTGAGAAATAGATTTAAGGGCCTAGATCTGACAGATAGAGTGCCTGATGAACTATGGAATGAGGTTCATGACACTGTACAGGAGACAGGGATCAAGACCATCCCCATGGAAAAGAAATGCAAAAAAGCAAAATGGCTGTCTGGGGAGGCCTTACAAATAGCTGTGAAAAGAGGAGAGGCAAAAAGCAAAGGAGAAAAGGAAAGATATAAGCATCTGAATGCAGAGTTTCAAAGAATAGCAAGAAGAGATTAGAAAGCCTTCTTCAGCGATCAATGCAAATAAATAGAGGAAAACAACAGAATGGGAATGACTAGAGATCTCTTTAAGAAAATTAGAGATACCAAGGGAACATTTCATGCAAAGATGGGCTTGATAAAGGACAGAAATGGTATGGACCTAACAGAAGCATAAGATATTAAGAAGAGGTAGCAAGAATACACAGAAGAACTGTACAAAAAAGATCTTCACAACCCAGATAATCATGATGATGTGACCACTAATCTAGAGCCAGACATCTTGGAATGTGAAGTCAAGTGGGCCTTAGAAAGCATCACTACAAACAAAACTAGTGGAGGTGATGGCATTCCAGTGGAGCTATTTCAAATCCTGAAAGATGATGGTGTGAAAGTGCTACACTCAATATGTCAGCAAATTTGGAAAACTGAGCAGTGGCCACAGGACTGGAAAAGGTCAGGTTTCATTCCAATGCCAAAGAGAGGCAATGCGAAAGAATGCTCAGACTACTGCACAATTGCACTCATCTCACATGCTTGTAAAGTAATGCTAAAAATTCTCCAAGCCAGGCCTCAGCAATCGTGAACCGTGAACTCCCTGATGTTCAAGCTGGTTTTAGAAAAGGTAGAGGAACCAGAGATCAAATTGCCAACATCAACTGGATCAAGGAAAAAGCAAGAGAGTTCCAGAAAAACATCTATTTCTGCTTTATTGACTATGCCAAAGCCTTTGACTGTGTGGATCACAATAAACTGTGGAAACTTCTGAAAGAGATGGGAATACCAGACCACCTAACCTGCCTCTTGAGAAACCTGTATGCAGGTCAGGAAGCAACAGTTAGAACTGGACATGGAACAACAGACTGGTTCCAAATAGGAAAAGGAGTATGTCAAGGCTGTATATTTGTCACCCTGCTTATTTAACTTATATACATCATGAGAAACACTGGACTGGAAGAAGCACAAGCTGGAGTCAAGATTGCTGGGAGAAATATCAATAACCTCAGATATGCAGATGACACCACCCGTATGGCAGAAAGTGAAGAGGAACTAAAAAACCTCTTGATGAAAGTGAAAGAGGAGAGTGATAAAGTTGGCTTAAAGTTCAACATTCACAAAACGAAGATCATGGCATCCGGTCCCATCATTTCATGGGAAATAGATGGGGAAACAGTAGAAACAGTGTCGGACTTTATTTTTTTGGGTTCCAAAATCACTGCAGATGGTGACTGCAGCCATGAAATTAAAAGATGCTTACTCCTTGGAAGAAAAGTTATGACCAACCTAGATAGTATATTCAAAAGCAGAGACATTACTTTGCCGACTAAGTCCGTCTAGTCAAGGCTATGGTTTTTCCTGTGGTCATGTATGGATGTGAGAGTTGTACTGTGAAGAAGGCTGAGCACCAAAGAATTGATGCTTTTGAACTGTGGTGTTGGGAAGACTCTTGAGAGTCCCTTGGACTGCAAGGAGATCCAACCAGTCCATTCTAAAGGAGATCAACCCTGGGATTTCTTTGGAAGGAATGATGCTAAAGCTGAAGCTCCAGTACTTTGGCCACCTCATGCGAAGAGTTGACTCATTGGAAAAGACTCTGATGCTGGGAGGGATTGGGGGCAGGTGGAGAAGGGGATGACCGAGGATGAGATGGCTGGATGGCATCACTGACTCGATGGGCATGAGTCTGAGTGAACTCCGGGAGATGGTGATGGACAGGGAGGCCTGGCGTGCTGCGATTCATGGGGTCGCAAAGAGCCGGACACGACTGAGTGACTGAACTGAACTGAACTGAACCACCTTCTATTTCTGGGATAGTTTGAGAACAGTAAGTCTGGAACTTCATCTCAATTCTCTTTTTGAGGTAGATTTTTAATATTAGACAGAATTTTGACAAATCTGGACCAAGATAAGATTTTTCAGTTTGAGAGATCAACATCAGTAAAGATGCGGAAGTGAGAAAACAAGAGTTATCCCTAGGGGATAGAAGGACCCAGGGAGATAAGAGCGCATCATCTCAGAGGAGAATGGGACTGGTACATTTAAGCCCCAGGCCAGATTTAGCCACCAAGTGTTTTTATAGAGCTGCTGATTGAAGAATGCTTTTTTTATATTTCTAAGTGGCTGAAAAACAATTTCAAAAAGAATATTTCATGACAAGTAAAATTATTATTACATGAAATGTATAACAATTTTAAAAGTGCTATATCCAGAGCTCTGAAAGACTTTGAGATATTAAGTGGCATAATTAAGAACTTGGTTTATAAGATTGTAAAAAAGACATTGTCAGATGCTTTCTTTAATGATTGTTCACCGTATGATCACAAAAGGAAGCAGGACAGCAAGGCAACTTACTGAGGGGCAATAAAGCCATTTTGGGCCCCAGAACCTCTCAGATTCAAGAAAAGCAGTTTGTCTACTCTAGGACTCATCATAACCTCAAGGGAGCCACCAGTTTTATGTGCCTGTAGCACTGTTCCCCCAAGAAAGTCTATCTGGTTGAATTGATCCATTGCTGACTCGTATGGAGCATGCCTTATCCTGCATAGTATGGTGGCTAGTCCCTGCAGATCAAGCCTATCCATGCTTGTCCATGGCTGAGACCGTTCGTTGGTCTAGACAACTGCAGGAGAGCAGGTTCTACTGCTCTCAACATTCAGAGACGAAGCTTCAGCATCTACACAAGGAGTGCTTGAGAGCACTCTCTTTCAAAGGGAGAAGTAACCATAGTAGCCCCTTAACAAATTTTTTAATATTTATTTTTAAATTAATTTATTTTAATCCGAGGCTAATCACTATACAATACTGTAGTGGTTTTCACCATATCAGCCATGGATGTACATGTGTCCCCCATCCCGAACCCCACCCCCACCTCCCTCCCCATCCCATCCCTCAGGGTCATCCCAGCACACTGGCCCTGAGCGCCCTGTCTCATGCATTGAACCTGGACTGGCGATCTGTTTCATATATGGTAATATACATGTTTCAATGCTATTCTCTGATTTCTCCCTCAAATAACTACTCCATGGACCTTGTGCCATACACCTGTCTGGATTTCAGTGGGGCCTCTGCCTCAGCACCTGTGCTCTTGCTACCCTGCTCTATGCTTCACAGCTACACCAAGTCTTATTGGCTCAAAATTTCCAAAGGTAAATATAAGCATCAGCTCTGAATTCTAATTTTATATCCTAAAAGCCTAGTCTATTTTTATCTACTGCTTTAACCACAGCATTCTTTTCCTGCAGCACTCTTTGTCTTTACTGCAATTACCCTAGTTCTTTCCAAAAGGAGGGAAGAAATAAGGGAGAGAGAAAAGGGAGAAATAATAAAGAAAACTAAGATGCTCATCCTTGTATCTGTACATTAGCGATGACAAGTCAATAGGCAGTTGGTCATTTATCCTCTTTTGATGGTCATTTTTCGTGTCTTACTTTGAATAAAATAGCAAACACTTATCTTTATAACTAGCTCAACAAGTCCTACTAGTTTCCAAATCTGAGTTCTTAAAAGGTTTTTGTTTAAACTATTTTGAACAAACAGGCAAAAATCAGTTTTGCAGTAAACCTAACAGTTGGAGAAAAAGGTAAAGTAAACCTATATAAATAAGCCAGGAGAGAAACTGGCTTCTAATCCTCAACCTATTGTTCACTAGCTACAAGATCTTGATGAAGCCCAAACACTTCAGAGCCTCATATTGGTCATATATGAAAATGAATAATAAAACTTCTGTCACAAACATCACAACTGGCACTGGTGATCAAATGAGAAGATAACAGTTTCCAACTTTCAGAAATTGTCAAATACAGACTACATGTTAATAAAGGATGTGAATGTTCATACACAGAATAAACATTGCAGGCCTACAGAGGAATGAGCCATCACTCCAGGGCAGATTGATAAGGGGCTGGTTTTAGATGACTTGTTATTTCATTGGAATTTCTTGAAATTCATTGGAATCTTGAAGGAAGGGAGTATATTCTAAGCTGAAATGACTTGTGCAGGCAAAGCATGGAAGTCAAGAAGTTTAGTGTGTTTAAGGAGCAGTGAGTAACTAGTATGGTGAGAGCAAGAGTGTTTTAGCCAAGTCAAGTTGAGGGAGATGAATGTGGAAAAGGTGATCTTAAGCCCACTGTTCAGTTCAGTTCAGTTCAGTTGCTCAGTCATGTCCAACTCTTTGTGACCCCATGGACTGCAGCATGCCAGGCTTCCCTGTCCATCACCAGCACCTGGAGCTTGCTCTAACACATGTCCATCAAGTCGGTGATGCCATCCAACCATGTTATCCTCTGTCATCCCCTTCTCCTCCTGCCTTCAATCTTTCCTAGCATCAGAGTCTTTTCCAAAGAGTTAGTTCTTCACATCAGGTGGCCAAAGTATTGAAGTTTAGCATCAGTCCTTCTAATGAATGTTCAGGATTGATGTCCTTTAGGATTGACTGGTTTGATCTCCTTGCAGTCCCTTGAATGCCAGGATTAGAATTTTGGAGATTATTTGAGTCACAGAGCAGTATTTTCAGACCAATGGTTTGGCAATAGGAAGCAAAATAGAATCAGAAGGAGACTAGGGAGCATATAGAACCTGTTAGAAATTGTTGCCCCCATCCATCTGGGGATAAGATAAGGAGCTAAACTAAAGTTATCACTGTGTTGGCTAACATAAAGGATTTGGTAACAGATGAGGATATAAAGAGATAATGAAGCACCACTTTTAGAGATGCTGTCATTGGAAACAGTGAAGTCATTCAGTGTAAGCTATCCCAGAAGGAATTAACTCCATTTAAGCCTCAGTTTTTGGATGTGATGATATTCATAACTTGAAAGAGCTTGAATATATTACATGAGAAAGCACCACAATATTGTAAAGCAATTATCCTCAAATTAAAATAAATATATTATTTTAAAAAATGAAAAGACTTTGAGAAAGGAATGGACATGAATGGGGCTTGGAGCCACAGAGAAAGACAGGAGACAACCATTTCTCTGGATTTTTCTATTGAGCAAGGGTCTTCAAAGTAGGCATAAGGAGACTTAAAACAATCCAGTCAGAAGGGAGACAGGTCCTCAGGGATCTTGAATAGTGGAGAAAGAGATGCAAGCCTCTTATATGAAGACTCCTGATGGTCTAAACCCAACCCTCTCCAGAGGTCCCACACACAGAAGGAAACTACAGTTCAAGCCAAATATTTCTGAACTAGGAGAATGAGAAGCCAAACAGCAAAGAGTACTGATTTCTATTTAAATATAGTATTTTTATTACTTTTCTGGAAATTTGATACCAATCCCTTTTTAAACTAGACAAACCAGCATAATTTTTTTCTTTCCAAATGATTGACACTCAAAAGGTAATACCCTTTAAATTCCTCCAATTAAAGCAAATTTAATTTTAAGTTTAATTAAGGAAACTTTAATTAAAAGAAGATTAAATTTTAATTAAATTTCTCTAAAATCTTCATACCGGCCTTTACAGCTAATATTTCTGTCAGAAACCAAATCCCTTCTTAATATTCTTAAATTCTATTCTAGCATTTTCCTTCGTATTAAAACAGCATCTCACCAGCTGTACCTGCCACTGTGAAAATTATTCTCATCTTAAAATACTGGAAATGCAACTGAGGAACCAAAGTCTCCCTGGGCAGAGAAGAAAAAACAACAGATTCTATTATTGATGAGAATTTTATTTTCAGTCTCTTCCCAGTCCTTTCTGAGGCAATTAGGTATGGTGGGCCTGTTGTGAGCCAGTTGGGCTGTATCCACACCACTGACAACCACTTATGGAACTCCTACTGTGTGTGTTGCCCCGCGCAAAGTTCCCTATCTAGCAGGGAAATGTTAAAATACTAGCTCAGTCAGAGACCCATTCGACAGAGCATAGACCAGTTTGGCCTCCCGGATTCTTGGCTGTTCCTCCCCTCCCAGAGTCAGGAAGAGAAACACCATCTCCTGATGCCTGACTCATCCAGGTCTTTCCACTGCTTCTCCCTGCCTGATGCCGGACACAGCTCCCCAGCCAAGGACTCAGATTCTGCACCTAAATTGCTGCCTGACAGTTACATTATCTGTAAGAATAAACTAAACACTATCTCTCACATTCCTCATCTGTAAAATGGGGTAATAAAATCTGTCATGCCTACTTCTTAAGAAGTCAGAAATACCAGATGAAATAGTATAGATAGAAAGATTCTGAAAATTGCCAAGTGCTACATATTCCTGTGTATAACCACCTCCTACTGCCACATTGCATAGCTTATCCCATTCCTCCCAGGACCCATGCCCTGTTCCATCAACCTATATAACCAAGCCCAGCTTTTATGTCACCTCCTTCTTAAAAGGAACACTGAACAAAACCCCAACAGGGAACATTCTTTTTACACATGAACCCTGGCCCACTGCTTTATATTTACTGATACACAGCAGAGTCCTATCTCTGCCTCCAGACACATGAAAGGACCTTCATGTTTCCCAACATAAGAGTGAAGTTAAAATAAAATGAGAATAAAGAATTTCATTAAGAAAAGTTACCTTTAGTTTTCCTGACAGTCAAAACTCTCTTTGGCAGGTTACTAGATTGAGTTTACAACCACTGTAAAAAAAGGCTACGCTGAGCTCAGTACCTGCTACTCCATGTGTCAGCCAAACACCCCATTTTCTTGAGGAGCTAATATGTGCACTCTAATTTTATCCACCTTTGATTGTCTACTAACAACTCAATTTGCCCTCACCCTAGGGCATATTTTGGCCCTAGACCTGGAATGCCTCTCCCAAATTTTCTACTATTTGTCTTCAAAGCTTTCAACAAATCCAAGCTCCTCCAAGAATCCTGTCTTACTCCTCCCACTTCTTCTGAATTCCTGTGTCCTTACTACTTGGGTGACACACAATGAAGGCTTAGGTGCCGGGCCTATTTCCTTGCTGTACCCTGGGTGTCAGTCTCATCCTGCAACTTCTCCAGTGAAAGATCTACATTTTGTGCTCTTTCTATAACTCCTGCAGTGCCCAGATCACTGCTGCCTACATAGGAGATAACTAGAAACACTTACTGTTTAACTTTTTCAAGTAGAGTAGAAGCGTACACTAATTTGTGAAGTGCAGACTACATGAGAGACGGCATAATTCTCACAAAGCAGCAAAGACATTTAATACAAAGCAAGCAACAGAGACGATGGTCAGAAATAGAAATTTAAAGATGGAGGAAAGACGCTTAAATCCATGGTAAAGAGGATTGGACTCAGGGTAAAGACGATGGTAGGGAGGATAGCTTCTCCCAGGAGTGTGTGTAGAGTGTGTGGGAGGTTGATAAGACCCCAAAGTGGCAGGAAGCAGTCATGGACAGGGGCCTCAGGGAAGACTTTTTCCAAGACCAGCTCTGGGCCCTTGGTGATCCATTATTCAACTGTAAAATGGGTACAGTGTAATTCTCCTGTTCCTGCTTCAGGGCTTTTGTGAGACCTAATTATTTATTGTTTGTAGAGGCTTTGAACTCTCTGGATGACAGACACCACAAGCAATTCAAAGGCTGACTCTAGACCATTATTAGCTCCAGTTACACTCACAGTGAGAGGAAAGACATGACCATTTTCAACACACCTGTCAGCTCGGCCTTTTTTTATCATTTGTGGGGTTTTTGTGGCTAAATTAGAATTGCTCTTCATTACTTTTTCACTGGCAATTAAAAAAAGATCAAAATGTGACTTGTAACAAGGAGGCTGAATGCTAATTTTTGCTCTCTATAGAAAAGGACAACATACATCTCAGGAATCCCTTTCTCTTTACCCCTACAGTCTACAAGAATTTTAGAGGATATATGACTCTCCTCTTTGTCTGTCTCAGAAAAATTAAGAGAAGGGGACTTAAAGAAGTTAGAGATGAAGATAAAACTCACCAGTTTTAAATGTTTGTTTTTTCCTTCTTTGCACTAGTTGCCAAACTTCCAAACTGCCCAATAATGGAACGCTTTTTTTTAAACTGAACCTTTGAATAGAACCACAATTCTCATTATCAAAAAGCTGTTGACAATGAATCCTGAAATTCTGTCTCTTTTTCTCTCTGCCTCCTCTCCATTCTCCCAGCTCCTATGAATGATTTAAGTTCTGTAAGTGAGCTTCTCAAGGATTTAATAGGACTGGAGTTGGATAATTTCCTTATTCTCTCTAGCTGAAGGATACTTTGGCATCCCTTTTCCATCAATGGCTCTTGCCTACCAGTCATGCCCACCTCATACTGAGGTCCCCATTTGCCTCTGGCTTTCATTCTTCCTTGTCTTCTCCTTGACCATTCTGCTTCCAGGAATATCTTCACTGAGAACCTGCTTGCTCCAATACATTTGTCTAGCTTTATTCAGGCATACTTGACAAATGAAGATTGTAGTTGCACAATCAAAATATTTAACCTGATGTTTTGATGAATGTATACATTGTGAAATGAGTATCACAATTAAACTAATTAACACATCTATCATCTCACATACTTTTTTTTTGTAGTAAGAACACATTTGTCCTAGCAAATTTCAAGTAAACAAGATAGTGTTATTAACTATAGTCACCATGTAGTACTTTAGATCTCCAGAACTTATTTGTCCCACATAAATGAAACTTGGTATCTTTTGACCTACATTGACTCCACCACCACTCAGCCCCTAGCAGCTACTATCCTACTTTCTATTTTTATGAATCTGACTTTTTTAGAATCCACATATAAATAAGAAAATATCGTGTCTGTCTTTCTGTGTTTGGCTTACTTTACTGAGCATAATTCTTTTCAGATTCATCTTTGTCACAAAGGAATTGATTGTGTGTGTATTATATACTACATATAATATACATGTATACATCTAATGTATACATCGAATATGTATACATCTATATTACATATGTAGATATTTCATATCTTCTTTGTCCATTCGGGAATGACAGAGGATGAGATGGTTGGATGGCATCACCAACAAAAATTGACATGGGTTTGGGTGGGCTCCGGGAGTTGGTAATGGACAGGGAGGCTTGGCATGCTGCAATTCATGGGGTTGCAAAGAGTCAGACACGACTGAGCGACTGAGCTGAACTGAACTCGTCCATTCATCCATCCATAGACACTTAGATTGTTTCCACATCTTGGCTATTGTGAATGATGCTGCAGTAAACATGGGGGTGCAGATGTCTCTCCACGGTCCAGATTTCATTTCCTCTGGATAAATACCTAGAAGCATGATTGTGGGATTGCCGGGTCATAGGGTAGCTTTATTTTTAATTTCTTGAATACCTTGTTTATTGGTTTCTCCCACCTTTGAGAACTAGGGCTTACAACAGGCATTGACCTCATTTTTTCCCTAGGTCTTCTCCTTTCTCTCTTATCTACAGAAGTTAATTTACCAAAATAAATATTCATGTTGGAGTTTCAGGTGGAAATTAGGAAAGAGCAACGATGTCACTGCTTTACACACTCTATATTCTTCTCCACTGTAGATTAATCTTCACAAGATTAATCCTAAGAATCTAAATTTTTAAATAATGCTCACAGATGACAAGTTGGACCCAGAATGGGGAGTTGAGATAGAGTTGTCTGGAAAAAAACTGAAGTAGAATGCTTTCTGTTCTGTTTCACCTGCAAAGTTGGGAGTTGACAAGGTTCTATGTAGCATTTTCCCCCTCAATAGTAGATACTGTCTTAACAACAAAAAGGGATAAGGTAGCCCACCCACATGGACCACAGGAATGATGTCCCACATTTTGCCTGATTCAGGAGAGTCAGAGGACCCCAAACTATGGTGTGGGGACACATAGAAACTTTCCTGGTCCTCTATCAAGGTCTTGTGTCCATATTCAGGGTATTTGCAAGTATCCTGTAAATGACTTTTCATCCCACAGCAAAAGAAGCATGTACCACATGATTACTCAGTCTAAAGTATCTTGACTGTGCATTTAGTAAACACACATTATCTGTTTCCATGAATTGTTTATCCAAGAACCCAAAGTTTCCCTTTTAATAACTATCATTGGGTTCCTGTTATTGTTGCTGCTGCTGCTACTGGGGGACATGTTATATAATATAAACAGCAAAAGCATGCATTTCAATAGTAATTCCTTAAAATACACTAGTTCAACAACAACCCAAAAACCTTAATGCTCAAAAACTAGAGCAATGGGATGGAACTTTCAGAAGACTCCCCAATGTTCTGTCTTTACTCCATCTCAGGGTCCTGTTACCAAGAGTACCTCTGTACAAATGTTCCACTTTAAACACACAGCCTGCTCTCTGCTCCCATTTTCACACCCCATATACCCATAAACATGGTATATCTCGGTCATTTCATTTCTATACTGTTTAAGATTTTCATGTGTTCTCAGGTTTCTTTGGTTCCCTTACAAAATCCCATATTCATTTTTGGCTTATCATCCATTAAAAAACATTTGAATTAAAAATAATAAAAAAAAAATCACTCAGCCTGGGCCCACTATCTCGACCATTGGAGTAGGGCACTGGAGACCTATATTCTGATCCCAGTTTTGCAAATAATTGGTTGTATGACCCAGAACTAATCATTTAATCTCTCTGTCTAATTTCTTCATCAGTAAGATAAGAAATATAACTTTCTCACCTGTTTTACAGAGCTGTTGTGAGAAATATTTGAGGACTGAATATACATCTGACATCTCTGGCTCTAATTCTCCTCTGAGAGCTGTCTCTGATGACTACTTCATCTACCTATAATCCATGCTTTCATTCACTAGGCACACATTTATTGTCCCAACTTATCTGTCAGGCTATAAGATCTTACACACCCTGGGAAGGCAGACTCTTGACAAAACCTCACCTTGTCTGAGAGGTACTCAGGTGTTGGGGGGCATGGTATGCCCTCTGTAAAACCATGGACAGACTTGGGGCAGTTCATCAAGGTATGTATGGAGTGGACATGTGTCTTATTTATTTATTTTTTTTATCTCATCACCCTTTATTCATTCCTCTTCCCTAATACTCTTCTATTGGGAAATGCACACTTTCCCAGTGGGCCAAGGAGCAGACTGTGCTAATTGGGAGCTCCTTCCCTGACACATCCACCTTTTCACAGTGACAGAGACTTTAAGTGTAGGAATTTCCTGATGATGGCTGTGGCCACTGGCCTAGCTCTCCCTGCTATGAGCTGTTCCAGTCATTAGCATTCCTGCTCCTCGGAGTTGTCTCCCTTCCCATCATCTTCTGAGTTCTCAACTTTCTCTGTGAGTTAGCAATAGGTTTCCACCAAATTTTACTTGTTCTTTAGTTAGTCAGAGTTGCTGTAACAACAAAGCCACAACAACAACAAAAACCTGAATAATGACAATAAGCTGTATATCATGTGCATGTGCCTCTCTGAAAGTGAAACACACAGGCCTACCTCAGTGCTCAGTACATATTCATTCATTCAACCAACACACATCCATTGAAAAACTATGAGTCAGGCCCTGGGCCCTCATGAAGCTCATGGTTAGACAAAGAGGATGGACAGTGAGCAAGTAATTAAAAGTACAGTGAGTACTGAAGAAGGGAAGGGCTTTATTGAACAGTATGGCAGGCAATCTGGAGCTGAGGGAGGGCTTCCCATGTAGAAGTCATATTTTACCTTAGTTGTAGGGGATGAAGAGGAATCATCTAGGTAGAGGCTGGGGGATGAAGTTCTAGAGGGAGGGAACAATCTGTCCCCTGAGTAAAAAACCATGAACAGAGCCCACTGCCTCTCTATTTCATGAATCACTGGAGTACAGAATAAAGGGATATGAATTATAGGTAGACAGGAAGCCATGTGTTAGCCCTGGTCCCACAGATGACACACTCTGTGAGCTTGAAAAGGCACTTCCTTTTTTACGTGTATTACCTAATCTGTAATATTATGGTGGAGGGACACCTAATATAGAAGGTTTCTAATATGTTATGTTTTATTGATGCTTTTGAACTGTGGTATTGGAGAAGACTCTTGAGAGTCCCTTGGACTGCAGGGAGATACAACCAGTCCATTCTGAAGGAGATCAGCCCTGGGATTTCTTTGGAAGGAATGATGCTGAAGCTGAAACTCCAGTACTTTGGCCACCTCATGTGAAGAACTGACTCATTGGAAAAGACTCTGATGCTGGGAGGGATTGGAGGCAGGAGGAGAAGGGGATGGCAGAGGATGAGATGGCTGCGTGGCATCACTGACTCGATGGATGTGGGTCTGAGTGAATAACAGTTGGATAAAGGACATGACAGGAGCTTCATCTAAAATGACCATCCATCCCATCTTCTTGCAGTCTCCTCTCTGCTGCCCTCCATATGATAGAGCAGTGTAGGTGCAGAGTACTTGAGAAGCAATAAGAGGACACAAAAGCACAGGTGGGTAAGGTGTGAAAGGCAGAGAGGCAAACTGTTGCCAAAAGTACCTGTACTAATTTTTAGATAGTCAAGAAATAATCCAACTTAGTATCCATTGCCCTCATTCCTGCTATGTAAGATAGCAGCTCTCTCACTTTGCTAACCCCATTGTAATTATGTGTGTGTTCTCTTCTGTTTTCCTTACCGCTAATTTTTTTTTTCTCACTTTTTATGCTTTGGCTTAAATTGACATTTATTAAAACATCACCAAACAAATGCTCACAAAATGCACAATAAGACAGGCCATATTTGGGTCCATAAAAATCTCAATAACTTTCCAATAATTGAAATTACACAAAATGTGGTCTCTGATCACAACAGCATTTACCTAGAAATCAATAAAAAGTCTGCAAAATCACCCAGTTTTTGGACAGTCAGCAACACACTTCTGAGCCCACATATCAAAGAAGAAATCGCATATCAAAAAAGAAAATATTTTGAATAGAAATTACTGTGCATGCTAAAATATCAAAAAGAAATCTTTCACCATTTACTTGCTTAAATTTCTTTATTTAGCCAATTAAATATAATTATGATTTATACAATTTTCATACAGCATAGGTTACAAATTCTATTCAAGTTCCCATAGACTATGAACTAGGAGACATTGGAACATATCCAGGGATGTGAAAAAACCAAAGTGCAAAATGTCATGGTCTAAAGGTACTGAAATAATTGATATGGTTCTCTTATCATTGTGGAATTATGTTAGAAATCAGTATCAAAAGATACTTGATAATAACCCACATATTTTCAAGTGTAGTGTGACATTTACCATGAGAGATCTTTGACTTAGCTATTGAAAGCCTCAATAAAGTTAAAGGACTGAAAAAAATACAGAGAGTAATTGCAGAGAAGATAGCATTTAAATGAGAACTTAATATCAAAATGAAAATTTAGTATCAAAGGAACTTTAAAACCCCATATATCTGGAAATTAAATGTCTACTTTTCAATGATGAGTGTATCTAAAAAGTCATAACAAGGAAAACTGGAAAATATCTATAACAAAATAAAAATGAAAAGAGAATTTACTAGAATTTATTTCATGCAGCTGAAGTCACTCAGTCAGTCAGTCAGTTCAGTCGCTCAGTCACTCAGTGCAACTAAATACAATGTAGAATCTTGAATAAGGTATGAAAACAAATAATGGACACAAGCATAACAGTTTGTGAAATTTGAATAAAATCTGTGCTTTAGTTAAAAATGCTGTATGACACATTGTTAATAACTTCCAGCTTTCTTTTTTTTTTTTACAACATAGATTTCTTTCTATTCTGAAAATTGGACTAGAAGTTTCAAACCTCATTCAAATTTATTTTTAAAGCACTAAGATAACAAACGTTCTAGTCTTTTAGCAGTAACATTAGATGCCAAAACATATGAAACTATATCAAAGCTTTGAGTGAATATAAATTAGAAATATAGCATTCTATTCTTATTATAAAACAAGTGGAATCAAATGCCATAATTTTTTAAGCAAAAATTTATGTTTTCTAAAATATATATTTTATTCTACACACTATTTATATACATATGTGTGTACAAAGCTTTTATACTGTGCTTTATAAAGGCTTGAGAAGAAAAAACAAAGAAGAGGTGGTGAAATTGGAAAACATAAATTAAGTGAAATGGGAACATCAAATATGAAATAGAAAAAGTGAAACAAACTAGATAAAAGTAAAACATAATCAAGCAGTCCAGTTGTTTTTAAACACAGATGCTCGTGAGAAACACATCTGAAGTTTGGAGAAAAAAAGCAATACCTGGGCATTTGTATTTTTCAAAAAATTTCAAGATAATTCTCATAGATATGCATCTGGATTTTAAAAATTGATTACAGATTTTTCTATTAACATAGTTTTAGTGATAAAGAATTCTATTATTTTCTGTTGACCAATCGTAATACAATGGAATTAAGCAAATAACATTTAGATAATCACAATAGCAAAGATGTTTATCAGTTTTCATAACCAATAACTGGGAAAAAATAAAAGATAATTACAGTTGCAAGCCATAATGGAAATATGATCAACCTAACAATATAAAATAATTACATACAATTTTTTTTAAGGTGAGTGATGTGGTAAGTGGAAGTGTATATATTCGCATGGTTTCATCCACCTATCCAGTCTATGTCTTTTGGTTGGTGCATTTAAGCCATTTACATTTAATGTAATTATCAATATGTATGATCCTGTCACTGTTTTCTTAATTGTTTTGGGTTTATTTTGTGTTGGTTTTTTCCTTCTCTTGTGTTTCCTGGCTAGAGAAGTTTCTTTAATACTTATTGCAAAGCTGATTTTGTGGTGCCAAATTCTCTTAACTTTTGCTTGTCTGGAAAGATTTTGATTTCTCCATCAAATCTGAGCATATTGCTGGGTAGGATGCTCTTGGTTGTAGGTTCTTCCCTTTCATCATTTTAAATATACTATACCATTCCCTTCTGGCTTGTAGAATTTCTGTTGAGAAATCAGCTGAGTAACCTTATCAGAATTCCTTTGTATGTTATTTGTTGTTTTTCTCTTGTTGCTTTTAGTATTTTATTTTTGTCTTTAATTTTTGCCCATTTTATCACTATATGTCTTGATGTGTTCCTTCTTGGGTTTATCCTGCCTGGGACTCTGCACTTCCTGGACTTGGTTGACTGTTTCCTTCCCCATGTTAGGGAAGTTTTCAACCATTATCCCTTGAAATATTTTGGGAGGTCCTTTCTCTCTTCTCCTTCTGGGGCCCCTATAATGAAAATGTTGGTGTGCTTAGTGTTGGCCCAGTGGTCTCTTAAGCTTTACTCTTTTTTTTTTTTCATTCTTTTTTCTATATTGTGTTCTGTGGCAGTGATTTTCACCATTCCAGGTAACTTATCCATTCTTCTGCTTCAGTTAATCTGTTTTTTATTCCTTCTAATGCATTGTCCATCTCTGCTTGTTTGTTCTTCTAGATCTTGGTAAACATTTCTTGCATCTTCTCCATTCTTTTACAGAGATCCTGGATCATCTTCAGTATCACTATTCTGAATTCTTTTTCTGGAAGGTTGCCTATCTCCACTTTATAGAGTTGTTTTACTAGGGTTTTACCTTGTCCTTTCATCTAGGATATCACCTTCTGCTTTTTCATTCTGATTAACTTTCTGTGATGTGGTTTTCATTCTAGCATGATTGCAGTTCTTCTTGCCTCTGTCTTTTCATATTGTTCATGGGATCTCAAGGCAAGAATGCTGAAGTGGTTTGCCATTCTCTTCTCCAGGCTCAGATGGTAAAGCGTCTGCCTGCAATGCAGGACACCTGGGTTCGATCCCTGGATCTGGAAGATTCCCTGGAGAAGGAAATGACAACCCACTCCAGTTCTCTTGCTTGGAAAACTCCATGGACTGAGGACCCTGTTAGACATGACTGAGCAACTTCAATTTTTTCCAGTGGACCATATTTGTCAGAACTCTCCACCATGACGCATCCATCTTGGGTGGCCCTACACAGCATGGCTCATAGTTTCGTTGAGTTAGACAAGGCTGTGGTCCATGTGATCAGATTGGTTCATTTCTGTAATTGTGGTTTTCAGTCTGTCTGCCCTTTGATGGAGAAAGATAAGAAGCTTATGAAAGCTTCCTGATGGGAGAGACTAACAAAGGGGAACTGGGTCTTGTGCTGACGGGCAGGGCCATGCTCAGTAAATCTTTAATCCAATTTTCTGTTGATGGATGGAGCTACGTACCCCTCTGTTATTAACCTGGGAACAAAGTATGGTGGAGGTAATGAAGATAATGGGGACCTCCTTCAAAAGGTCCCATGCATGGACTGCTGCATTCAGTGTTCCCAACCCTGCAGCAGGCCACCACCAACCCACCCCTCCACTGGAGACTGCTGGACACTCACAGGCAAGTCTGGGTCAATCTCTTGTGGGGTCACTGCTCCTTTTTCCTGGATTCTGGTGTGCACAAGGTTTTGTTTGTGCCCTTCAAGAGGACACAACAAACTGTAGAAAATTCTTAAAGAAATGGGAATATCAGACCACCTGACCTGCCTCCTGAAAAATCTGTTTACAGGTCAGGAAGCAACTGTTAGAACTGGACATGAAACAGTGGACTGGTTCCAAATTGTGAAGGGACTACATCAAGGCTGCATATTTTCATCCTGCTTATATGCAGAGTACATCATGAGAAATGTTGGGCTGGATGAAGCACAAGAGGGAACCAAGATTGCCCCAAGAAATATCAATAACCTCAGATATGGAAGAACTATACAAAAAAGATCTTCATGACCCAGATAATCACAATGGTGTGATCACTCACCTAGAGCCAGACATCCTGGAATGTGAAGTCAAGTGGGCCTTAGAAAGCATCACTACGAACAAAGCTAGTGGAGGTGATGGGATTCCAGTGGAGCTATTTCAAATCCTGAAAGATGATGCTGTGAAAGTGCTGCACTCAATATGCCAGCAAATTTGGAAAACTCAGCAGTGGCCATAGGATTGGAAAAGGTCAGTCTTCATTCCAATCCCAAAGAAAGGCAAAGCCAAAGAATGCTCAAACTACCACACAATTGCACTCATCTCACACGCTAGTAAAGTAGGGCTCAAAATTCTCCAAGCCAGCTTCAGCAATATGTGAACCATGAACTTTCAGATGTTCAAGCTGGTTTTAGAAGAGGCAGAGGAACCAGAGATCAAATTGTCAACATTTGCTGGATCATTGAAAAAGCAAGAGAGTTCCAGAAAAAAACATCTGTTTCTGCTTTAGTGACTATGCCAAAACCTTTGACTGTGTGGATCACAATAATCTGTGGAAAATTCTGAAAGAGATGGGAACACCAGACCACCTGACCTGCCTTTTGAGAAACCTGTATGCAGGTCAGGAAACAACAGTTAGAACTGAACATAAAACAACAGACTGGTTCCAAATAGGAATAGAGTACTTCAAAGCTGTATATTGTCACCCTGCTTATTTAACTTATATGCAGAGAACTTCATGAGAAATGCTGGGCTGGAGGAAGCACAAGCTGGAATCAAGACTGCCAGGAGAAATATCAACAACCTCAGATATGCAGATGACACCACCCTTATGGCAAAAAGTGAAGAACTGAAGAGCCTCTTGATGAAAGTGAAAGAGGAGAGTGAAAAAGTTGGCTTAAAGCTCAACATTCAGAAACCTAAGATCACAGCATTGGTCCTATCACTTCATAGAAAATAAATGGTGAAACAGTGGCTGACTTTTATTTTGGGGGGGCTCCAAAATCACTGCAGATATTGACTGCAGCCATGAAATTAAAATACGCTTACTCATTGGAAGGAAAGTTATGACCGAGCTAGACAGCATGTCAGAAATCAGAGACTATACTTTGTCAACAAACGTCCATCAATCAAGGCTATGGTTTTTCCAGTAATCATGTATGAATGTGAGAGTTGGACTAAAAAGAAAGCTAAGCACAGAAGAATTGATGCTTTTGAACTGTGGTGTTGGAGAAGACTCTTGAGAGTCCCTTGGACTGCAAGGAGATCTAACCAGTCCATCCTAAAGAAAATCAGTCCTGGGTGTTTATTGGAAGGACTTATGTTGAAGCTAAAACTCCAATATTTTCGCCACCTAATGTGAAGACCTGACTCTTTTGAAAAGACCCTGATGTTGGGAAAGATTGAAGGCAGGAGGAGAAGGGGATTACAGAGGTTGAGATGGTTAGATGGCATCACCGACTCAATGGACCTGGGTTTGGGTAGACTCTGGGAGTTGGTGATAGACAGGGAAGCCTGGCATACTGCAGTTCATGGGGTTGCAAAGAGCTGGACATGACTGAGCTACTGAACCAAACTGAACTGAACTGAACTGTGGCTTTGGAGAAGACTCTTGCGAGTCCCTTGGACTGCAAGGAGATCCAACCAGTCCATCCTAAAGGAGATCAATCCTGAATATTCATTGGAAGGACTGATGCTGAAGCTGAAACTCCAATACTTTGGCCACCTGATATGAAGAACTGACTCATTAGAAAAGACCCTGATGCTGCGAATAATTGAAGGTAGGAGGATAAGGGGTCGACAGAGGATGTGATGATTGGAATGCATCACCAACTTAATGGACATGAGTTTGGGAGTAAACTCTGGGAGTTGGTGATAGAAGGGAGGCCTGGTGTGTTGCAGTCCTTGGGTGGCAAAGAGTCAGACACTCCTGAGGGACTGAACTGAGCTGAACTGAACTTGCCTCTCTCTGCCCTCTGATCAATGAGGCTAAGAGTTTGTGTAAGCTTCCTGATGGAAGGGACTAGTGGTGGGAAAATGTGGGTCTTGCTCTGGCGGGCAGGACCATGATCAGTAAAACTTTAATCCAATTATCTGCTGATGGGTGAAGCTGTGCTCCCTTCCTGCTATTTGTTTGGCTTGATACAACCCAGCCCTGGGGTCTATCCTGGGGTATACGGTAGAGTTAGTGGCAATCTCTTACCTTGGGCATGGGGTATCTCTTCATGGCTGCTCCAGCAAGGCACAGCCGCTGCTCCTTACCTTGGACGAGGGGTATCTCCTTACCACCTCCATTCCTGACCTTCAACGTGGAGTAGCTCCTCTAGGCCCTCCTGTGCCTGCTCAGCCACCGCTCCTCCGGTTGCTCCTCCCAGCTGCCGCCCCTGGCCTCGGGCTCGGGGTGGCCCCTCAGGGTCACTGCCCCTGGCCTCGGGCGCGAGGTGGCTTCTGCCGGCCACCCCTGACCTCGGACGCGGGGTAGCTCCTCCCTGCTGCCGCTGCTGACCTTGGATGCGGGGTAGCTCCTCCCTACTGCAGCTCCTGACCTCGGACGCGGGGTAGCTCCTCCCGGTTGCCACTGACCTCGGATGCAGGGTAACTCCTCTCAGCCGTTCCTGCACCGTCACAGCCTGGCACTCTAGGCCGCTGCCCCTGACCTCGAACTGTGAACTCCCTGATGTTCAAGTTGGTTTTAGAAAAGGCAGAGGAACCAGAGATCAAATTGCCAACATCCGCTGGATCATGGAAAAAGCAAGAGAGTTCCAGAAAAACATCTATTTCTGCTTTATTGACCATGCCAAAGCCTTTGACTGTGTGGATCACAATAAACTGTGGAAAATTCTGAAAGAGAATACCAGACCACCTAACCTGCCTCTTGAGAAATCTGTATGCAGGTCAGGAAACAACAGTTACAACTGGACATGGAACAACAGACTGGTTCCAAATAGGAAAAGGAGTACATCAAGGCTGTATATTGTCACCCTGCTTATTTAACTTATATGCAGAGTACATCATGAGAAACGCTAGACTGGAATCAAGCTGCTGGTAGAAATATCAATAACCTCAGATATGCAGATGACACCACCCTATGGCAGAAAATGAAGAGGAGTTAAAAAGCCTCTTGATGAAAGTGAAAGAGGAGAGTAAAAAAGTTGGCTTAAAGCTCAACATTCAGAAAACAAAGATCATGGCATCCGGTCCCATCACTTCATGGGAAATAGATGGGGAAACAGTAGAAACAGTGTCAGACTTTATTTTTGGGGGCTCCAAAATCACTGCAGGTGGTAACTGCAGCCATGAAATTAAAAGACGCTTACTCCTTGGAAGAAAAGTTATGAGCAACCTAGAGAGTATATTCAAAAGCAGAGACATTACTTTGCCGACTAAGGTCCACCTAGTCAAGGCTATGGTTTTCCCAGTGGTCATGTATGGATGTGAGAATTGGACTGTGAAGAAGGCAGAGCGCCAAAGAATTGATGCTTTTGAACTGTGGTGTTGGGGAAGACTCTTGAGAGCCCCTTGGACTGCAAGGAGATCCAACCAGTCCATTCTGAAGATCAGCCCTGGGATTTCTTTGGAAGGAATGATGTTAAAGCTGAAGCTCCAGTACTTTGGCCACCTCATGCAAAGAGTTGACACACTGGAAAAGACTCTGATGCTGGCAGGGATTGGGGGCAGGAGGAGAAAGGAACGACAGAGGATGAGATGGCTGGATGGCATCACGGACTCGATGGACGTTAGTCTGAGGGCACTCCAGGAGATGGTGATGGACAGGGAGGCCTGGCGTGCTGCGATTCATGGGGTCACAAAGAGTCGGACACGACTGAGAGACTGAACTGAACTGAACTGAACTGAGTGGCAATCTCCAACAGGACTTATGCCAAAGGGCACCTTCCAGGAGTGCTGCTACCAGTGCCCCTATCCCTGCAATGAGACACTGCTGACCCACACCTCCACAGAATATTATCCAACACTAACAGATAGGTCTAGTTCAATCTCCAGTGGGGTCACTGATCCTTTGCTCTGGTTCTTGGTGAGCACGAGATTTTCTTGTGCCCTCCGAGAATAAAGTCTATTTCTCCCAGTCCTGTGGAAGTCCTGTAAGCAAACCCTGTTGGCATTCAAAGTTAGATTCCCTGGGAATGCTCAGTCCCTTTACCAGATCCCCAGGCTGGAAAGCCTCACAGGGACCTATAACTTTTGTAACAGTGGGAAAACTTCTTTGGTATTATTTTTCTCCAGTTTTTGGGTTGCCCACCCAGAAGGTATGAGGTTTAATTTTATTGTGATTGTGCCACTCCTACTATCTCGTTGTGGCTTCTCTGTCTTTGGACATGGGGTTTCTTTTTTGGGTAGGTTCCAATGTCCTCCTGTCAATAATCATTCAACAGCTAGTTGTGATTTTGAGGTTCTTGCAGGAGGAGATGAGAGCATGACTAGTTTTAATATTGAAAAACAATTATAAGTAGACTCCCATGCCTCATGTCCTGTACAAATATTGGCAGTCAGTGATCCAGCATAAATGATTTGATCCTGTTGGATAAATTATTTACCAAAAATCCTAACTACTTTTAGGAGATGAATTCTCTGGGAAGCTGGAGACATCTGGCTAAGAGAGCTACCTGTTGGTCATCAGTCGGGATATGCATTTTCTCGCAGTTCTTTACCCTAACACCACCCTCCCACAAATGACTGGGGAGATCTGAGCAAGGAGTCAAGAGGTCTGGAAAGAAAGCCCTGGGACTAGAGAAGATGGAGAGGGTTGGAAAAGATACCACACTAGGAAGACAAGGACTCCCTATCATTCCAAGTCATGAGAAATCCTTGCCAACCTTTCCCTTATGACAAAATTCAAGCACAAAGCTGTGAGCAGCTTCCCTAACCATTATAATTTACTGAAAGAACAATGAACATGAAGAAAGTTTTATTAATAGCTGTTGATTGTCTGTTTAGGATTTTCTTGGTGAAATTTGAAACTGGCCCCTGTACATGGAGGGCAAGGAGAGACCCAAGAAAGAGACAGCCACTCTGGGTTGGTAGGTGGTGGTGCAGAGTTGAAGAGAACTTACACTGGAGGCTTGTCTTGGGGCCTCAAGAAGAGTAGATCCTGGCCCACCTGCCAGAATCTTAAGTATTATAGAGAGATCTTAATGGGTTCAATCATGTATTAATACCCCACCCATTGTGGTCTCGACAACACGTTTCTCTCTCAATGTTGCATCCTTGAACACAGCTCCCACTGTGGGAACTATGGGTGGAGTGTACATTTCAATGGTGGGGAGAGGGCGGGGATGAGGAGCCTCCTATTGCCATGCATCCAGTTCAAGGGTCAACCAGTGATCATGTCCTCTCTGTGACCTTTAACGATGGAAATATACTATCCCTGAGTGTGAGAAAAAAAAAAAAAACTCAAATAAAAGATGAATTCAGTCTCTAAAAGTTGTTTACTGACCACAGCATTGCTAAGGAAACACAGCTGAGAGAATCTTGCAGGGAACATATCTTAATAGATATGGCTCTGGAACCACAGCGCCTCTCCAAGTGCACAGAGGTATGCTCAGGGCTGGGGAGCAGCTTTATTCGCACACCTTTTTTCTGGCTGTTGCTTTTCTATTACACAATATATATTGCTATTGCCATTGTTAAATTTTTGCCCACCCTGTTCCTATATCTGGGTACTGCCCTTTCTTTTCTCCCCACTTGTTTACATCCTAACTAATCTGAAGGTCTAGCCGAAGATGAGAGATGACCACTGGGAAGCTTTCTCAATTCAAACTAACCCTAATTGGTATGTTGTTATCTCAACTGCTGTGGCAACCACTGTGTGAATCTCTCATTGGCACTTAAAATATCCTTATATTATTTTGAATTAAATAAGATAATGAATATGAAAATCCACTGAAAGCTGTAAAGTGATAACTAAGCATTTTTCAAAGCATATTCTACAGCATAATAAATATGCTCAATATTGATAAATATTACATTTTTAGAAGTTTGCCTACTAAGTATGAAGAACAGGAAAAACCACTCTGTCTAGAGAGATAGAAATCAGAATAATGGTTTCCTGGGGGAAGGGGTGCAGGCTAGGGGAGAACTGACTGGCAAGGATGATGAAAAACCTTTCTTGAGCGATAGAAATTTTCTTTGGGGTTTTGGTTACAAAACTGTATCATTGGGAAAAACACTCTATACTTAAAATCTGCATATTTTGCTATATACAGTTATATTTTAGTAGAAAATTTAAAGTGATATCTGTTAAAAGAAAAGCTTCCGTCATGTTATTGTGTGTTATAAATCTCCAGAAAGTGTACCTAGTACTTTATTTGTCCAAAGCACTCTTCATTTTCAAAGCACTCTTCCTTTTCTTCACTCTATTCAGAATATATGGATAGCAGTAGTCCATGAAAAACTCCATGCCATTATATAACATTTGTTTTCATTTTCTATTACTATATTAGATTCTCCAGAACAGAGACTGTTTTTGTTGTTGTTGTTGTTTTTTTCTGTTTGTTTGTTTTTTAACTGTCTTTACCCACAGAATATGGCACAGGACTCCACAGATAGTGAATGTGACTTGTTGCTTCTGTTACTGAAAATGATGATGAAGGTAATGATGATAAAGATACCATGACCAATGTAAGGGTAAGTAATTTGCATGGGTCACAGGATCAGGATCATACCAACCTTAGTCCCAAGGGGTTTGAGTAGATTCTCCTGCTATAAGAGCAGGATGAAGGGAGGATATCTTGGTGTGAAGGTTCTATTTAGAGCTTTCAGTTCTCATGAGGTCACTGCATTCCCTACTCATTTAGGAGATTATGCAGCCACTTGCTGAGAATTTACTCACCTTAGTAAAAAATTCTGATGCTAAGCATCGGAATTCACAGTGACTAAAACACAGTATTTGCCCTCAAAAAGCTCATGATTTTAAGGAGAGGGGCATGACCACATATGTATTTAGAATATCACTTAAATCAGTACCACACAGATAATTTTATACAGACTTGCATCTTTCACAGTTTGTTCTCAGAGTTTTGTTTTCTCAAAACCATTGTAAGTTCACAAGATCTTTATCCCATGTAGTGAGCAACAATACACGGAGACCATAGAATGCCCTAAATTTGCTACTTCTTGATTGATTCTAATACAGTTATCTAACTCCCTTCTAGACTTCTTAAACCATAACATTTAAAAGGTTTAATACAATCATATATCACAAAGCAGAGATAAGAACCCTAGAGCACAGCAGTTTACATTGTGTGCAAATGTTTTATGAAGAAAAACTTGTTCCTATTTTTCAGAAGCCTTACATTTCACTCTGTAGTGCAGGTAGATGGGTTGGTTTCTCTGAATATGTGTGGGAAAGTCTCTGAGCTATAAATGAGGGCTGCTGACTGTAGAGGCCTAAGTAGAATAGAGGCCTAAGTAGAATTGGACCAAAAGAGCTACATAAGTTCAAGAAATCCCAGAAAAGTATATTAGAAGGCAAGAAAAGAGAGGTGTGGTGAGGGACTGAAACTGGTATAAACAAAGAAAGGAAGTGTAATTAATAGAGGCAACCAACTTAAAGATATATTTACTTGTGGGTCCAAACTCTTCTTTGGAGACCACTGGATTCAGCAGCTCAAAGAAAAAAAAAAATGCACAAATAAATTTAGAAAAATCAATGATAACTTTGTAGACCATTGAAGACTTGATTTGAGTGAGTTATTTTGTTTTCTGTTGCTGATTTTTGCTCATAAGTAGAAGCACACCACATGAACACACTTTGATCCAATGTACCTTAGCCCCTCTTAGAATTCATAAACCCTGGATACTGCCCTTTGGGCCACACAATCCTTCTTCTCCCTCACAGAGATCAATTCATATCAGCCTAGCAGTCAGCCATCATCTATTCTCAGGGGAAGAGTATATAGCATGACTTCCCTTGAAATATTAGCTCTATTTACACGGGTTCGCGTGGACCACATTACTTATGAGTCACCAAGGGGAAACAGAGCCTCCAGTAGATAAAGTGATCAGCACAAACCTCTGTAAATAAATCTGAAATTTCAATGAAGGTCATGCCAAGCCTGATTTATTCCCCAGCACCCTATGAAATAATGTTGACCAAGTAAGTGGTTTTCATTTCTTTCCTCCCAGATAAGGGAGAACCTTTTAACTCTAAGGAACTTGCCATGCATGTAACAAGGAGCAACTGGTTAGAGAGATGCTACACCCTCAAGGAAATAACCGTCTATTATTATATTAGATTCTCAATACTGAAAAGCCAGGTCATATAGCAGCAATTTTGTGTTCTTTTAAAATTTAATATGGTGGTACAGGTTCTCATAACAGAACTTAATTGAGGGGCTATAGCTCAACAATAGAAACTAATTTTTAT
This sequence comes from Capra hircus, assembly GCF_001704415.2. Lineage (NCBI taxonomy): Eukaryota > Metazoa > Chordata > Mammalia > Artiodactyla > Bovidae > Capra > Capra hircus. The sequence continues at coordinate 14,385,138 of NC_030831.1, read as the reverse complement.
TCAATAAACAGAAATGGAGCATCTACTTATAGGGAGCACTGAGTGGAACATGAGGTTAACCAACACAAGGGAGATAAAGATAAATATGACATGGTGCCTGAAACCCTCCTTTTATCTCCTGTGAAATTGCCCAACTAGTCTCAGAAGTCAAACTGTCCATGGCATATTGATAAGCCTGTCAATTTGGTAAATAAATAATCATTTAATCTATATTTATTAAACATTTTTAAGGACAATACTTTATGCTACATATTGGAGTGGGGATAGAAATAAAATGAAAGCAAAGGATAATCTTCCTAATCCTCAGAAGCTTACAATGCAGTTGAATTTAACTGTATAAACAGTCATTACAGTAGGGAAAAAAATATCCAAATTAGGGAGGGTTTGGGGGAGTGTGTGTGTGTGTGTGTGCATGTGTGTGTGTGTATGTTTGAATTTTGGAGCTCAATCATGTATGTATCTTTTCTAAACTGAACTTTCTATTTCCCCATCTGTCTTATTACACATAGCTCATATATATTAATAGTGAAGGGATTTGGGGACCCCCCCCCAAATTTTCCTTTAAGCAGGAAAAACCCAATAGGATATTGCTAGAAGATCTTAAGATAATTGGCAAGGAAGGTAAGGACATGGTTTAGGAAGTCAAAGATAAGAACTGGACATAGTTCTTTAAAGAAAAAGATGTCAATAACACTAGAAGTACAAGTAATCATAAAGAGTATTTACTCACAATATGATTTATCCAGGTTTGGTTAGAATTTACAGAACTAGTGGTAACAGTTCTTGCTTTCAATCTATGTGGAATCATGATACAAGATAAGTCTTCAGCATATACAGATGTCATTAAAAACCACAGCATAGAACAGGAAGAGGTCTCTCCACCCAGTGTTAACAGAAACACCAATCTCACTCTTTTCATTTATTTTTTTATTACTATTGGGTTTTTTTTTCAGATGTTATTTATTTATTTTTTTACTTTACAATATTGTATTGGTTTTGCCATACATCAGCATGAATCTGCCACGAGTGTACACATGTTCCCAATCCTGAATCCCCCTCCCACCTCCCTCCCCATACCATCCCTCTGGGTCATCCCAGTGCACCAGCTGCAAGCATCCTGTATCCTGAATCTAACCTAGACTGGTGATTCATTTCTTATATGATATTATACATGTTTCATTGCCATTCTGCCAAATCATCCCACCCTCTCCCTCTCCCACAGAGTCCAAAAGACTGTTTTATACATCTGTGTCTCTTTTGCTGTCTCGCATACAGGGTTATCGTTACTATCTTTCTAAATTCCATATATATGCGTTAGTATACTGTATTGGTGTTTTTCTTTCTGGCTTACTTCACTCTGTATAATTGGCTCCAGTTTCATCCACCTCATTAGAACTGATTCAAAGGTATACAATGGATTCCCTGAAATAAGGAAATTTTATGAATAGATGGAAACACTTTATAATCAATTGTTTGCCTATAAATGAGATTATTAATGAGAACCAGAGAAATCTTTATTCAAATGTATTCTTTTTATTTGAATCACTCTTTTTAAATAAAGATTTCTCTGATTCTCATTAATAATCTCATTTATAGGCAAATGATTGATTATAAGGTATTTCCATCTATTCATAAAATTTCCTTATTTCAGGGAATCCATTATATACCTAAGACTGAAAAACCTGGATTGTGCTACAGAGACTGGTTCTTATTTAGGCACATTTCTGTAACTTTATTCTCTTATAGTATTCCAACAGGGGTACAGCCTCACACACTTGGAAAGAAAGGCACAAAGTGTTGCTCTTTCCATCTGTAGTAACTCTGACCTCCAGAAAGGAAGGAGCACCAGTTCTGGACATACATACATATATGCATGCATGTGTGTGTGTGTGTGTGTGTGTAGTTGAATTTTTCAGTCTGCTTACAAAGGTTTCAGAACATTTTAGCCATATAGGACATTAGCAAAAATCTGAGGGCCACCTGTCGTCATACTGAGGCTCTCACCTGTTAGCTTTTGACTTTTTTTCCATTCAATCCGGCTTTATGTGTGCTTTGATCCAGGCAAAACATTACAAAGATATTTTTCAGTTGCAAAACTCCAACTATATATCCACTGAGGACAAAGCTAAAACCATCATTAGGCAATACTGATGCTTTGAAATTATGGCTGTAGAATTTTGTGGAGCATATTCTCCTTCCCCTTTATGTGAATAAAATCCTTTACACTGCTTCATATTCACAATGCCTCCTGGTTTCTCTCTAACAGGAAACCCTCCTTTATTATTCACTCTTCCTTACTGCTAAAGAAAGAGGACAAGAGTGGTTATGTAACTTACTCAATGTTATTTACATTGATTAGAATGATAATATTAAACCCATTATAAAGAATGGAGTGGACGTTCTCCACAGTAACAGATTATTCCCGTGGCAGTGCTAGTACTTACTGCCTGAAATGTACCCTCCTTTGACTAACACCTATTTCAAGTTCAATCCTTTAGAGGCTAGCTCAGGCCTCACCTCCACAAGATTCACTTCCTCTGAACTAGCCTTCTGTGAATTTTGCTCAGACTTTCCAACCGAAAGCCACAATCAAGTTCTTAGAGTCTATACTACATTTCTTTTTATGTAACCCTACTTGGTAGCCTTAAGGATAATAACATGCTCCCCATGTCATCTTTGGTGGACATTGACACTTGTCCTATTTCATGGCAACAGTATTAACAAAATAATTATTACATTAGTTGACAAAAAGAACTAGATTTAGAGACAAAAGAAAGCATGGACATATGTTTTCAATGAAAAGCCCTTAAAATCTGGACAAGTCTTTCTAAATTTTAGTTTTCAACCTATAAAGGAAAAACAGGAGATAACATGCTTTCTGGTAGTAATCCTAAAACTAAAATTGTATGATTCTATTGTTTTCCTTGCACATAGTCTTTGAGATCCTAGGAGGGGAAGTTACCTAAGAGTTTTCTACTCCTTTTCCTCCTGCATTCAACTCTTTATCTACCTATTCCTTCAACTCTGATCCAATTATCTCACTGTTTCTAGAAATGTAGTTTAGAGAGGTGTTTCTGGATGAGTCCATTGCTAGTCTATTTATATTATCTACATTCTAAAACATACATTTCAAGACATACTGAAACAAAGCTAAAGATTATGATCACAGACTCTTCAATTTGGAAGAGTTACTTCATCTCCAGCATATGGAGGTGGAACATAACCATATATATTTTTCTGATATCTGGAAATATAAATAGAGCTATCAGAGTTTTTAAAAGATATTAAAATTGTTTCCATATGTGAAAAGTTCTTGGTAATTGAAGGAGGAAAGTTTGTCACTGGAATCATTCTGTGATGCACAATACACTCAACTTGGCATTACGATATATGAGTTTTAATTCAATTCCTGCTATTTTAATAGGTACTTGATAAGTTGAAAATGGGATCTAATGTCCCTTCCAGCACAAATATTCTAGCTTTTTAGGTGTCTGATAGGCATCCCCTACCTTCTATCAGTAACTCCATACTGAAGTTCTCAATACCCTCCTCTCCAACATGGTAGTGTTCTCTTTCTCCAAGGCACACTCTAGCAAAACAGTTTCCAGTTGGCAGATCTAGTCTACCAGCTTCCACCTATATCAGCCTTAACCACATTTATTTCAATTCTTCAGAAACTTGCTACTGATATAAATATTTGAAGCACAAAGTAAGTTCACACTGCCAATTCATATGCATATGTGAGAATACAAAGTCTCCAGGGGATCTGCCCAACACAGCAAAAGAAGCCACTGTTGCATCAAAGGAAAAGATGACCCCTGTTCCCTTGTGTATTGACCAGTCCTCTAAATTTTCAGCAGTTATCTTATTTTTATTATGATCTAATATTTTACAAACACCAAATGATGCACCAACATTAAAGAAACTAACCTCACAGAACTTTTTGCTAATAATAACTCTCATCTTCCCTATGAAAGCTACAGCATGACAAAGAGAAAGGACTCACAAAGATTCAAAGCATGAAGTACTTGTCCTGGTCTCAGTTTCTTCATTTATAAAGTGGGGTGGCTGTACATGTCCAAAACTATAGGAATGATTTAGTCTTTTAAGGTAGAACAAAACAATAGACTATCATGCAGGCATTCAAATTAAAACTACAAAAACTGTGTAGTAGTATGGAAAAATGCTTTTAATTCAATGTTGAATAATAATATAAAATATTTTATTTTTACTTCAGTAACCATAAAAATATGTGTCTTGTGCCCCTGGTGGCTCAGTAATAAAGAATCCATCTAGGCATTTCCTATACATCCCTAGCACCTGTCACCCACTTTGCACTGGCCAGGGAGAACCCTGTTCAGTGCACTGAGTCCCATGCCAGTAGTGGTGACCTGAACTGGTACCAGCTAACCTCAGTTGCCTGAGGGCTGTCACTGAAGCACCCTAAGTGGGTGCCCCAAAGTCGAGAGGGAGAACGAGCGGATCTGGCTGCAAAATCCAGGAGCTATCAGCTCCTGCCACCCTCTTGCAGGGAACTCAAAACTGGCAGTGGGGATAGCCACCAGGGTCTGGACAGCTACCATCTGGAAATCAAGCCCTGAGTCTTTGGAGTGGGAGCACTGACTCCAAGACCCTAGACCAACAGAGAACTAACCCTAGGGTGTATCAAATAGTGAGAACTCACACAAAGGAAACCACGTGAATAAAAGACCTGCATCACCCAACCACCAGTAGCACCCTGTGCAGGACACCTCATCTAAACAACAAACAAAATTATAAACTCAATCAGCAGACAGGATTACCACCTCATTCAGCCTTGTCCATCAGAGGGAAAACAAGCAAAAAAACAAAAACTCAGAACAAATCTCACCCTATGCAAAGCTTACACAAACCACTGGATCAGCCTTAGAATAGAAGAAACCAAGCCAGGGAAAAGGAGACCCCAAACACAATGAGTTTAAAAGAAGAAGAATGAAAAGACAGAGAAATACTGCACAAATGAAGCAACAAACTACAAACACAGAAGTCCAAATAAATGAAGAGGAAATAGGCAAACTATCTGAACAAGAATTCAGAATAATGATAGTAAAGATGATCAAAAACTTGAAAGCAAAACAGAGAAAATGCAAGAATCAATTAACAAAGACCTAGAAGAATTAAAGAATAAACATACAGAGACAAACAGCACAATTACTGAAATTTAAAACTCTCAGTTCAGTTCAGTTGTTCAGTCACATCCAACTCTTTGTGACCACATGGAAGCAATCAACAGCAGAATATCTGAAGCAGAAGAACGAATCCGTGAGCTGGCAGATAAATTAGTAGAAATAACTTCTGAAGAGCAGAATAAAGTAAAAAGAATTAAAAGTACTGAGGATAGTCTTATTGACCTCTGGGACAATATCAAACACAACATTAAAATTATAGGGGTCCCAGAAAGAGAAGAGAAAAAGAAAGGGCATGAGAACATTTTTGAAGACATTATAGTTGAAAATAGAATCCCATAGACAGAGGAGCCTGGCAGGCTACCATCCTTGGGATCGCAAGAGTCAGACACTACTTGGTGACTAAACCACCATCAACACCATAGTTGAAAATTTCCCCAATATGGAAAAGGAAATAGCCAATCAAGTCCAAGAGGCACAAGGGTCCCATACAGGATAAACCCAAGGAGAAACACACCAAAACACATACAAATCAAACTAACAAAGACTAAACACAAAGAAAGAATCTGAAAAGCAACAAGGGAGAAGCAACAAGTAACATAAAAGGGAAACCCCATACACTTAACAGCTGATCTTTCAGCAGAAATTCTGCAAGCCAGAAGGGAATGGCAGGATATATTTAAAGTACTGAAAGGGAAAAATCTACAACCAAGATTACTGTACCCAGCAAGGATCTCATTCAAAATTGATGGAGAAATAAAAAGTTTTTCAGAAAAGCAACAGTTATGATAATTCAGTACCACCAAGCCAGCTTTGCAACAGATGTTAAAGGGACTTATATAGTCAAGAAATACAAGAGAAGAAAAATGATCTACAAAATCAACCCCAAACAATTAAGAAAATGGCAATAGGAACATATATATCAAAAATTACTTTAAATGTAAGTGCATTAAATGTTCCAACCAAAAGAAACAGACTAGCTGAATGGATGCAAAAACAAGACCCATATATATGCTGTCTACAAGAAACTCACTTCAGACCTAAAGACACATATAGACTGAAAGTGAGAGGATAGAAAAATATATTCTATGCAAATGAGAAGCATAAAAAGGCTGGAGTAGTAATCCTCCTGTTAGACAAAATAGACTTTAAAATAAAGAATATTATAAGAGATAAGGAAGGACACTACATAATGATCAAGGGATCAGTCCAAGAGGAAGACATAACAATTGTAAATATCTATGCACCCAACATAGGAGCACCTCAATACATAAGACAAACACTAACAGACACAAAAGGAGAAATTGACAGTAACACAGTAATAGTAGACTTTAACATCCTGCTCACACTAATGGACAGATCATCAAAACAAAATTAATAAGGAAACACAAGTGTTAAATAATATACTAGATGAGATGGATCTCACTGATATCTTCAGGGCATTCCATCCAAATGCAGAATACACCTTCGTTACAAGTGCACATGGAACATTCTCCAGGATAGACCACATCTAGGGTCATAAATTAAACCTCAGTAAATTTAAGAAACTTGATATCATATCAAGCATCTTCTATGACCACAATGCTATGAGACTAGATATGAATTTTAAAAAATTGTAAGAAACACAAACACATGAAGATTAAACAACACATTTCTAAATAACCAACAGGATACTGAAGAAATCAAAAGGAAAATCAAAAAATTTCTAGAAACAAATAACCATGAAAACACAACAACTCAAAACCTATGGGATGCAGCAAAAGCAGTTCTAAGAGGGAAGTTTATAGCAATACAATCCTACCTCAAGAAACAAGAAAAACATCAAACAACCTAACTTTCCACCTAAAACAACTAGAAAAAGAAGAAGAACAACAACAAAAAATTAGTACAAGGAAAGAAATGATTAAGGTCTGAGCAGAAATAAATGAAAAAGAAATGAAAGAAACAATAGTAAAGATTAATAAAACTGAAAGCTGGTTCTTTGAGAGGATAAACAAAATTAACAAGCCTTTAGCCAGACTCAGCAAGACAAAAAGAGAGAAAAATCAAATCAACAAAGTTGTAAATGAAAAAGGAGAGGTTACAACAGACAATACAGAAATACAAAGGATTATGAGAGACGATTATGAACAACTATATGGCAATAAAATGGATAACCTGGAAGAAATGGATAGTTCTTAGAAAAGTTCAATCTTCCAAGACTGAACTAGGAAGAAATAGAAATTCTGAGCAACCCAATTACAAGCACTGAAATCAAAGCTGTGATAAAAAATCTCCCAGAAAAAAAAAAAAAAAATCCCAGTACCAGATGGCTTTACAGGAAAATTCTATCAAACATTTAGAGAAGAGCTAATGACTATCCCTCCAAAGCTCTCAAAAACTGCAGAAGAAGGAACACTTCCAAACTCATTCTACGAGGCACCATCATCCTGATACTAAAATCATAGACAATACAAATAAAGAAAACTGCAGGCTAATATCACTGATGAACCTAGATGCAAAAATCGTCAACAAAATTTTAACAAACAGAATTCAGCAACATATCAAAAAGCTCATACACCGTTATCAAGTTGGGTTTATTCCAGGAATGTAAAATTCTTCAATATATGCCAATAAAACAATATGATACACCATATTAACAAACTGAAAGATAAAAACCATCTGACCATCTCAATAGATGCAGAAAATGCCCTTGACAAAATTCAGCACCCATTTATGATTCGGTTCAGTTCAGTTCAGTCATTCAGTCATCTCCGACTCTTTGCGACCCCATGAATCACAGCACGCTAGGCCTCCCTGTCCATCACCAACTCCCAGAGTTCACTCAAACTCACGTCTATCAGGTCAGTGATGCCATCCAGCCATCTCATCCTCTGTCGTCCCCTTCTCCTCCTGCACCCAATCCCTCCCAGCATCAGAGTCTTTTCCAATGAGTCAACTCTTTGCATGAAGTGGCCAAAGTACTGGAGTTTCAGCTTTAGCATCATTCTTTCCAAAGAACACCCAGAACTGATCTCCTTTAGAATGGACTGGTTGAATCTCCTTGCAGTCCAAGGGACTCTCAAGAGCCTTCTCCAACACCACGGTTCAAAAGCATCAATTCTTTGTCACTCAGGTTTCTTCCAAGTCCAACTCTCACATTCATACATGACCACTGGAAAAGCCATAGCCTTGAATAAGCGGACCTTTGTTGGCAGAGTAATGTCTCGGCTCTTCAACATGCTGTCTAGGTTGGTCATAACTTTTTTTCCAAGGAGCAAGCGTCTTTTAATTTCATGGCAACAGTCACCATCTGCAGCGATTTTGGAGCCCCCAAAAATAAAGTCTGACACTGTTTCCACTGTTTCCCCGTCTATTTCCAATGAACTGATGGGACCAGATGCCATGATCTTCGTTTTCTGAATGTTGAGCTTTAAGCCAACTTTTTCACTCTCCACTTTCACTTTCATCAAGAGGCTTTTCAGTTCCTCTTCACTTTCTGCCATAAGGGTGGTGTCATCTGCATATCTGAGGTTACTGATATTTCTTCTGGCAATCTTGATTCCAGCTTGTGCTTCTTCCAGCCCAGTGTTTCAAATAATGTACTCTGCATATTAGTTAAATAAGCAGGGTGACAGTACACAGCCTTGACGTACTCCTTTTAAACTCTTCAAAAAATGGGCATAGAAAGAACCTACTTCAACATAGTAAAGGTCATATTAGATAAGCCTGCAGCAAACATTATTCTCAATGGCGAAAAACTGAAAGAATTGCCCCTAAGATCAGGAACAAGACAAGGGTGTCCACTGTCACCAATATTACTCAACATAGTTCTGTAAGTCCTAGTTACAGCAGTCAGAGAAGAAAAAGAAATAAAAGGAATCCAGATTGGAAAAGAAGTAAAGCTCTCACTGTTTGCAGATGATATGATACTGCACACAGAAAAACCAAAAGACAGTATCAAAAGATTACTAGAGCTAATCAGTGAATTTAGCAAAATTTCAGGATACAAAATCAATACAAGGAAATCATTTGCATTTCTATATACTAAAAATGAAAAATCAGAAAAAGAAATTAAGGAATCAATCTCATTTACCATTACAACAAAAAGAATTAAATATCTAGGAATAAACTTACCTAAGGAGAGAAAATAACTGTATGCAGAAAATTATAATACTGATGAAAGAAATCAAAGATGATACAAACAGATGGAGAGATATTCCTTGTTCCTGAGTAGGAAGTCAATATTGTGAAAATGACTGTCTACAGATTCAATGTGATTCCTATCAAATTACCAATGGCATTTTTCACAGAGCTAGAACAAAAAATTTCACAATTCATGTGGAAACACAAAAGACCCTGAATAGCCAAAGCAGTCTTGAGAAAGAAGAATGGAACTGGATGAATCAATCTTCCTGACTTGAGATTATACCACAAAGCTACAGTCATCACAGTATGATACAGGCACAAAAACAGAAATACAGACCAATGGAACAAGATAGAAAGCCCAGAAATAAACCCATGCACCTATCAGTTCAGCTCAGTCACTCAGTCGTGTCCGACTCTTTGCGACCCCATGAATCACAGCATGCCAGGTCTCCCTGTCCATCACCAACTCCCAGAGTTCGCTCAGACTTACGTCCATTGAGTCAGTGATGCCATCCAGCCATCTCATCCTCTGTCATTCCCTTCTCCTCCTGCCCCCAATCCCTCCCAGCATTAGAGTCTTTCCAATGAATCAATTCTTCGCATGAGGTGACCAAAGTACTGGAGTTTCAGCTTTAGCACCATTCTTTCCAAAGAATTCCCAGGGCTAATCTCCTTCAGAATGGATTGGTTGGATCTCCTTGCAGTCCAAGGGATTCTCAACAGTCTTCTCCAACACCGCAGTTCAAAAGTATCAATTCTTCGGCGCTCAGCCTTCTTCTCAGTCTAACTCTCACATACATACATGACCACTGGAAAAACCATAGCCTTTACTAGATGGACCTTACAAAGTAATGTCTCTGCTTTTCAATATGCTGTCTAGGTTGGTCACAACTTTTCTTCCAAGGAGTAAGCATCTTTCAATTTCATGGCTGCAATCACCATCTGCAGTGATTTTGGAGCCCAAAAAAATAAAGTCTGACACTGTTTCCACTGTTTCCCAATCTATTTCCCATGAAGTGATGGGACCAGATGCCATGATCTTCATTTTCTGAATGTTGAGCTTTAAACCAACTTTTTCACTCTCCACTTTCACTTTCATCAAGAGGCTTTTGAGTTCCTCTTCACTTTCCGCCATAAGGGTGGTGCCATCTCATATCTGAGGTTATTGATATTTCTCCCAGCAATCTTGATTCCAGCTTGTGTTTCTTCCAGTCCAGCATTTCACATGATGTAATCTGCGTATAAGTTGAATAAGCAGGGTGACAATATACAGCCTTGACATACTCCTTTCCCAATTTGGAACCAGTCTGTTGTTCCATGTCCAGTTCTAACTGTTGCTTCCTGGCCTGCATACAGATTTCTCAAGGGGCAGGTCAGGTGGTCTGGTATTCCCATCTCTTGGAGAATTTTCCACAGTTAATTGTGATCCACACAATCAAAGGCTTTGGCATAGTCAATAAAGCAGAAATAGATGTTTTTCTGGAACTCTCTTGCTTTTTCCTTGATCCAGCAGATGTTGGCAATTTGATCTCTGGTTTCTCTGCCTTTTCTAAAACCAGCTTGAACATCAGGTGTTCACAGTTCACGTATTGCTGAAGCCTGGCTTGGAGAATTTTGAGCATTACTTTACTAGAGTGTGAGATGAGTGCAGTTGTGCAGTAGTAGAGCATTCTTTGGCATTGCCTTTCTTTGGGATTGGAATGAAAACTGACCTTTTCCAGTCCTGTGGCCACTGCTGAGTTTTCCAAATTGGCTGGCATACTGAGTGTAGCACTTTCACACCATCATCTTTCAGGATTTGAAATACCTCCACTGGAATGCCATCACCTCCACTAGCTTTGTTTGTAGTGATGCTTTCTAAGGCCCACTTGACTTCACATTCCAGGATGTCTGGCTCTAGGTGAGTGATCACACCATCGTGATTATCTGGGTCGTGAAGATCTTTCTTGTACAGTTCTTCTGTGTATTCTTGCTATCTCTTCTTATATCTTTTGCTTCTGTTAGGTCCATACCATTTCTGTCCTTTATTGAGCCCATCTTTGCATGAAATGTTCCCTTAGTATCTCTAGTCTTTCCCATTCTGTTCTTTTCCTTTATTTCTTTGCATTGATCACTGAAGAAGGCTTTCTTATCTCTTCTTGCTATTCTTTGAAACTCTGCATTCAGATGCTTATATCTTTCTTTTTCTCCTTTGCTTTTAGCTTCTCCTCTTTTCTCAGCTATTTGTAAGGCCTCCCCAGACAGCCATTTTGCTTTTTTGCATTTCTTTTCCATGGGGATGGTCTTGATCCCTGTCTCCCGTACAATGTCACGAACCTCATTCCATAGTTCGTCAGGCACTCTATCTATCAGATCTAGGCCCTTAAATCTATTTCTCACTTCCACTGTATAATCATAAGGGATTTGATTTAGGTCATACCTGAATGGTCTAGTGGTTTTCCCTGCTTTCTTCAATTTCAGTCTGAATTTGGCAATAAGGAGTTCATGATCTGAGCCACAGTCAGCGCCTGGTCTTGTTTTTGTTGACTGTATAGAGCTTCTCCATCTTTGGCTGCAAAGAATATAATCAATCTGATTTCGGTGTTGACCATCTGGTAATGTCCATGTGCAGAGTCTTTTCTTGTGTTATTGGAAGAGGGTGTTTGCTATGACCACTGCATTTTCTTGGCAAAATAGGTATCTTAATTTTTAAAAAAGGAGGGAAGAATATACAATGGGGCAAAGACAGCCTCTTCAATAAATGGTGCTGGGAAAACTGGACAGCTACATGTATGAAATTAGAACAGTTCCTAACACCATACAAGAAGATAAACTCAAAATAGATTAAAGACCTAAATGTAAGACCAGAAACTATAAAACTCTTAGAGAAGAATATTCAGTGCCATAAGTCAAAACAAGAGCCTCTATGACTCATTTCCTAGATAATGCAAATAAAAACAAAAGTAAACAATTGGGACCTGATCGAATTTAAAAGTTTTACACAGCAAAAGAAACTATAAACCAGGTGAAAAGACAATTTTCAGAATGGGAGAAAATAATAGCAAATGAAACAACAGGCAAAGGATTAATTTCCAAAATATACAAGCAGGTCATACAATTCAATGCCAGAAAAAGAAAAAAAAAAACTCAGTCAAAAAATGGGAAAAAGACCTAAACAGACATTTCTCCAAAGAAGACATACAGATGGCTAACAAACACATGAAAAGATGCTCAACATCATTCATTATTAGAGAAATGCAAATCAAAACCAAAATGAGATATCACCTCACACCATTCAGAATGGCAATCATCAAAAAGGCTACAAACAATAGATGTTGGAGAGGGTGTGGAAAAAAGGGAATGCTATTGCACTGTTGGTGGGAATGTAAATTAATACAGCCACTATGGAAGGTAGTATGGAGAATCCTTAAAAAAAAAAAAAAAAACTAGGAATGAAACCACCATATGACCCAAGAATCCCACTCCTTGGCATATACCTTGAGGAAATCAAAATTGAAAAGACACATGTATCCCATTGTTTATTGCAGCACTATTTACAGTAGATAGAACATGGAAGCAACCTAGATGTCCATCAACAGATGAATGGATAAAGAGGTTGTGGTACATATACACAATGGAATATTACTCAAGTATAAAAAGGAACACATTTGAGTTAGTTCTGATGAGGTGGATGAACCTAGAACCTTCAGAGTGAAGTGAGTCAGAAAAAGAAAGATAAATATGGTATTCTAATGCATATATATGGAATCTAGAAAAATGGCTCTGAAGAATTTATTTACAAGGCAGCAATGGAGAAACAAACATAGAGAATAGATTTATGGACATAGGGAGAGGGTAGGGGAGGGTGAGATGTATGGAAAGAGTAACATAGAAATCTACATTACTAATGTAAAATAGATAGCCAATGGGAATTTTCTATATGGCTCAGGAAACTCAGGAGCTCTGTATCAATCTAGAGGGGCAGGAAGGGGTGGGAGATGGGAGGGAGGTTCAAAAGGAAGGGGATATATGTGTACCTAAGGCTGATTCATGTTGAGGTTTGACAGAAAACAACAAAATTCTGTAAAGCAATTATCCTTCAATAAATTTATTTAAAAAGAAGAAAAAAAGAATCCATCTACAATGCAGGAGATGTGGAGGAGACAAGTGTTCGATCCTTGGGTCAGAGGATCCCCTAGAGAAGGACATGGCAACCTACTCCAGTATATTGCTGGAAAAAATCCCATAGATAGAGGAACCTGGCAGGCTATGGTCCATGGGGTCACAAAGTGTTGAACACGACTGAAGCAACTGAACAGGAGACCGACATAAATGGAAGACATTACAAAAAGTGAAAACCATTTCAGAGTCATTTGGTAATGGGTAATTTATATAGATAATAGCAACTTGAATAATGGTCAGTTCAGTTTAGTCACTCAGTCTTTTCCAACTCTTTCCAACCCCATGGACTGCAGAATGCAAAGGTTCCTTGTCCATCACCAACTCCTGGAGCTCACTCAAACTCATGTCCATCGAGTCAGTGATGCCATCTAACCATCTCATCCTCTGAATAATGGTATAGTCCCTCAACTAACAATAAAATGTTTAGAATGATTGCTGAGGTCTCATCCAGCCATGGAATTTTATGATCCTTTGATAAACACAGTCATGTCAACATGTTCAGCAGGTGTAAATGGGATATGGAGCCCCTCATGGAGATAAAAGATACATTTTAAAAATCCAGATAAAATAGCTTTGTGAAAAAATATGACCAAAATAGACTTGTTTATTCCATGTAGTTCCAAATTAAAAGAAAGCTCTTATGCTCTTGTCTGAATTTTCCCCTTAGCCTAGGAAGTGTTAGTCACCCACGGCTCTTTCTGAATGTCTTTATTACAGATAGTAGTTAGTACACTACACAACACAGGAATTGTGTGTCTTTGCCTAACTTCCCTAGGAAATTGTGACTCCAAGAAGATAGCAATGGGGCTTCACTCATTTTTAAACCCCCAGAACTCAACACAGTGCTTGGCATACAGACAGAGGCCAAATTAAATGTTGACTTCAAGGACTGAATGAAAGAAAAGGAGTATAATAGATCAGCATTTTCTCTTAAAAATAGACATACTGCATCTGCTCAGGGGCTTGGTGTTCCATCCCAGGCTCAGTAGCGTTTTTGTTTTCTTTTTCACTTTGTTGTGCCCCAAGCCATCTTCATATATACAGTTCACTGGACTGTCTTCTTGTTGCCAAAGAAACATGGCTTATATTTCACCTCACAGGTCTGGGGTTTGCCAGAGCAGAACCATTAAGTTTGATAGTGTTACACATTCCCCTTTCCTATTTATTGTTTTAGTCATCATTGCTAAAACACAGGTCATTTTGTATCTGTGTTCATCTTTATAGAGTGTTCTGAGAGGATCTCTCCTGGGTAACCCTTTTCTCCCATAGACAAGACCATGAAGTTGTCCAGGCATACTGGTCTTTAAATCCTCTTCAGAGAGAGAGCTATGTTTCCAGCTGTGGGGCACTGGAGCAGTTGTGAGGAGATTCCCCAAATCCAAGGGCAAAGGAGAAGCCCCCAGCAAGACGGTAGGCACTAGAGCGGAAGCTGCACAGCGCTGAAGTGACTTTAAGGAGATATCCCACGTCCAAGGTCAGAGAAGCCCTAGCAAGATGGTAGGAGGGGCAAATTCATGTTTAGAATCAAACCCCATTCCCACCAAAGATGCTCAGAGGGCTCAAACAAATCTTATGTGTGCCAGGATCCAGAGACTGAGATAGAACTGTGTTTGATCATCTCCTGTGGTGGTACTGTTCAGCAGTGGACTGATGCAGGGGCAGGGGCTCTGGGTGCAGCACACTTGGATATGGCTTAAGCCCTCTTGGAGGAAGTCACCATTAACCCCATCATAGAGCTGCCAGAACTTACACAGGACTGGGGAATAGATTTTTGGAGGGCATAAGCAGAACACTGTGTACACCAGGACCCATGAGAAAGGAGTAGTGAATCCACAAGAAACTGACTAGTCTTGCCCGGGCATGTCCAGGAATCTCCAGCAGAGAGGCGGGTCATGGTGGCCTGCTGCAGGGTTGGGGCACTGAGTGTAGCAGGAAATGTATGGGACCTTTTGAAAGAGGTCCCCATTATCTTCATTACCTCCAGCATAGGTTAGTGTTAGTTAGTGTTAGTCACTCAGTCATGCCCGACTCTTTGCAACCCCATGGACTGCAGGCCAACAGGCTCCTCTGTCCATGAGATTTTCCAGGCAAGGATACTGGAGTGGGTTGCCATTTCCTTTGGCCCCAGGTAAATAACAGGGAGGGAACATAATTCCACCCATTAACAGAAAATTGGATTAAAGATTTACTGAGCATGGCCTTACCCATCAGAACAAGACCCAGTTTCCCCCTCAGTCAATCTCTTCTATCAGGAAGCTTCCATAAGCCTCTTATCCTTCTCCATCAGAGGGCAGACAGACTGAAAATCACAATCACAGAAAACGAACCAATCTGATCACATGGACCACAACCTTGTCTAACTCAGTGAAACTATGAGCCATGCCATGTAGGGCCACCCAAGTCGGATGGGTCATGGTGGAGAGTTCTGACAAAACATGGTCCACTGGAGAAGGGAATGGCAAACAACTTCAGTATTCTTGCCTTGAGATCCCCATGAACAGTATCAAAAGTCAAAAAGATAGGACACTGAAAGATGAATTCCCCACGTGTAGGTGCCCAATATGCTACTGGAGATCAGTGGAGAAATAACGGAGCCAAAGCAAAAACCACGCCCAGTTGTGGATGTGACTGGTGATTGAAGCAAGGCCCGATGCTGTAAAGAGCAATATTGCATAGGAACCTGGAATGGTATATCCATGAATCAAGGTAAATTGGAAGTGGTCAAACAGGAGATAGCAAGAGTTAACACTGACATTTTAGTAATCAAAAATTGATGGAATGGGTGAATTAACTTAGATGACCATTATATCTACTATTGTGGGCAAGAATCCCTTAAAAGAAATAGAGTGGCCATCATAGTCAACAAAAGAGTCCAAAACGCAATACTTGGATACAATCTCATAAATGACAGAGTGATTTCTGTTCATTTCCAAGGCAAACATTCAATATCACAGTAATCCAAGTCTATGCTCCAACCAGTAATGCTGAAGAAGCTGAACGGTTTTATGAAGACCTACAAGATCTTTTAAAACTAACACCCAAAAAAGATGTCCTTTTCATTATAGGGGACTGGAATGCAAAAGTAGGAAGTCAAGAAACACCTGGAGTAACAGGCAAATTTGGCCTTGGAGTACAGATTGAAACAGGGCAAAGGCTAGTAGAGTTTTGCCAAGAGAATTCACTGGTCATAGCAAGCACCCTCTTCCAACAACACAAGAGAAGACTCTACATGGACATCACCAGATAGTCAATACCAAAATCAGATTGATTATATTCTTTTGCAGCCAAAAATGGAGATGCTCTGTATAGTCAGCAAAAACAAGACTGGGAGCTGACTGTGGTTCAGATTATGAACTCCTTATTGCCAAATTCAGACTTAAATTGAAGAAAGTAGGGAAAACCACTAGACTATTCAGGTATGACCTAATCAAATCCCTTAAGATTATACAGTAAAGGAACAGACAGTACATCAAGGGACAGATAGATTCAAGGGATTAGATCTGATAGAGTGCCTGAAGAACTATGGATACAGGTTTGTGACACTGTACAGGAGACAGAGATCAAGACCATCCCCATGGAAAAGAAATGCAAAAAAAAGCAAAATGGCTGTCTGAGGAGGCCTTACAAATAGCTGTGAAAAGAAGAGAAGTGAAAAGCAAAGCAGAAAGGAAAGATGTACCCATTTGAATGCAGAGTTCCAAAGAGCAAGGAGAGATAAAAAAGCCTTCCTCAGCAATCAATGCAAAGAAATAGAGGAAAACAACAGAATGGGAAAAACTAGAGATCTCTTCAAGAAAATTAGAGATGCCAAGGGAACATTTCATGCAAAGATGGGCTCGATAAAGGACAGAAATGGTATGGACCTAAGAGAAGCAGAAGATATTAAGAAGAGATAGCAAGAATACACAGAACTGTACAGAAAAGATCTTCGCCACCAAGATAATTATGATGGTGTGATCATTCACCTAGAGCCAGACATCCTGGAATGTGAAGTCAAGTGGGCCTTAGAAAGCATCACTACGAACAAAGCTAGTGGAGGTGATGGAATTCCAGTGGAGCTATTTCAAATCCTGAAAGATGATGGTGTGAAAGTGCTGCACTCAATATGCCAGCAAATTTGGAAAACTCAGCAGAGGCCACAGGACTGGAAAGGGTCAGTCTTCATTCCAATTCCAAAGAAAGGCAATGCCATGAAATGCTCAAACTAGCACACAATCTCACTCATCTCACACACTAGTAAAGTAATGCCCCAAATTCTCCAAGCCAGGCTTCAGCAATACATGAACTGTGAACTTCCAGATGTTCAAGCTGAATTTAGAAAAGACAGAGGAACCAAAAATCAAATTGCCAACATCGCTGGATCATCAAAAAAGCAAGAGAGTTCCAGAAAAACATCTATATCTGCTTATCAACTATGCCAAAGCCTTTGACTGTATGGATCACAACAAACTGTGGAAAATTCTGGAAGAGATGGGAATACCAGAACACCTGACATGCCTGTTGAGAAATCTGTATACAGGTCAGGAAGCAATAGTTAGAACTGAACATGGAATGAGAGTCTGGTTCCAAATTGGGAAAGGAGTACATCAAGGCTGTATATTGACACCTTGATTATTTAACTTATATGCAGAGAACATCATGAGAAATGCTGGGCTGGATGAAACACAAGCTGGAATCAAGATTTCTGGGAGAAATATCAATAACCTCAGATATGTAGATGACACCACCCTTGTGGCAGAAAGCGACGAAGAACTAAGGAGCCTCTTGATGAAAGTGAAAGAGGAGAATCAAAAAGTTGGCTTAAAACTCAGCATTCTGAAAACTAAGATCATGACATCTAGTCCCATCACTTCATGACAAATAGATGGAGAAACGGTGGAAACAGTGACAGAGTTTATTTTGGGGGGCTCCAAAATCACTGAAAATGGTGACTGCTGCCATGAAACCAAAAGATGCTTGCTTCTTGGACGAAAAGTTATTACCAACCTAGACAGCATATTAAAAAGTAGAGACATTACTTTGCCAACAAAGGTCTGTCTAGTCAAGGCTATGGTTTTTCCAGTTGTCATATATGGATGTGAGAGTTGGACTATGAAGAAAGCTGAATGCCAAAGAATTGATGCTTTTGAAATGCGGTGTTGGAGAAGACTCTTGAGAGTCCCTTGGACTGCAAGGAAATCCAACCAGTCCATCCTAAAGGAAATCAGTTATGAATATTCATTAGACGGACTGATGCTGAAGCTGATACTCCAGTACTTTGGCCACCTGATGTGAAGAACTGACTCTTTTGAAAAGACCCTGATGCTGGGAAAAATTGAAAGTGGGAGGAGAAGGGGACGACAGAGGATGAGATGGTTGGATGGTATCACCAACTTGATGGACATGAGTGTGGGTAAACTCCGGGAGTTGATGGACAGGGAAGCCTAGTGTGCTACAGTCCATGGGGTTGCAAAAAGTCAGACACAATTGAATGACTGAAGCTCTATGTTTCCTGAAGCACGTGAATGGGTCATTTCTACAAGACTTGCTGGAACGCCCAAGGAAGAAGTCCTAGACAGCAGACCCTATTTTGGTCAGATACAGAAGCACTTATAAAAAATACTTTTTTTATTTGTTAGAATTGTTTTTTTTACATATCTTTTCTCATTATTCAGAATACTCTCCTCTGTTCTCTATCTTTAAAAATCCCCTTGCCACTGGCTTTTAAATCAGCATTAAATACGTCCAAGTCTGTTCCGTCTAGATGCTTCTCTCTCTTATTACCATTCAGTCCCTTGAAAGTATTGTCCATGATTACTGTCTTCATTTCCCTTTACCTTCTAACCCCTCCTCACCCCTTTGCTCCAATGGATCGAGTCTCACAATGGTCAGCAGTGGTCTCGGCTGCTAAATCAAGTGGACACTTTACTCCGCAGACACTCTGAGCTCTCTGCCATGATGGACACTGTTCCTATTCCTTCACTGTAACAAATTTGCTCTCATTCCTTGGCTTCTCAGAAACCTCAGTCTTGTTTTATCTCCTATCTCTCTAGCTATTGCTTCAATGACTTATCTTATATTACTGCATCTTAAATATTTGGGTTCTGTTTTCATTTCTTTTCTCATTTTATTTTGTCTTCCTGGGTGAATTCAGCTATTCCCATGACTTTTGGCCCTGTGTGCTGATGATGTTCAATTTCCAACCATCTTTCACCTAACCTCCAGAACCAATGTTCCATGTAGCAAACACCTCCATTCGAACATCTGCTGCTACTGCTGCTAAGTCACTTCAGTCGTGTCCAACTCTGTGTGACCCTATGGAGAGAAGCCCACCAGGTTCCTCTGTCCATGGGATTCTCCAGGCAAGAATACTGGATTGGGTTGTCACTTCCTTCTCCAATTTGAACATCTAGAGGCACATCAAATTCAACACGCCATAAAGTGAATTAGTTATTCCACTCCATGAAATATATACCTCATTTGTATTCTTTATGAATCAGTTCAGTTCAGTCACTCAGTCATATCCAACTCTTGGTGACCCCATGGGTTGCAGCACACCAGGCTTCCCTGTCCATTATGAACACCTAGAGCATACCCCAACTCAATGATGCCACCCAACCATCTCATCTTCTGTCATCCCTTTCTCCTCCTGCCTTCAATCTTTCCCAGCATCAGGGTCTCTTCCAATGAGTCAGTTCTTCACACCAGCTGGCCAAAATACCAGAGCTTCAGCATCAGTCCTTCCAATGAATATCCAGGCCTAATTTCTTTTAGGATGGACTGGTTGGATCTCCTTGCAGTCCAAGGGACTCTCAAGAGTCTTCTCCAACACCACAGTTCAAAAACATCAATTCTTTGGTTCTCAGCCTTGTTTATGATCCAGCTCTCACATCCATACATGACTACTGGAAAAACCATAGTTTTGGCTAGATGGACCTTTGTTGGTGAAGTAATGTCTGCTTTTTAACATGTTGTCTAAGTTTGTCATAAGCTTTTCCTCCAAGGAGGAAAAGTCTTTTAATTTCATGGCTGAAGTCACCATCTTCATTGATTTGGAGCTCAAGAAAATAAAATCTGTCACTGTTTCTATTGTTTCTCCATCTATTTCCATGAAGCGATGGGACCAGATGCCAAGAACATTTTTTGAATGTTGAGTTTTAAGCTAGCTAGTTTTTCACTCTCTTCTTTCACTTTAATCAAGAGGCTTTTTAGTTCCTCTTTACTTTCTGCCCTGGTGGCTCAGAGGTTAAAGCGTCTGCCTGCAATGCGGGAGACCTGGATTCAATCCCTGGGTCGGGAAGATCCCCTGGAGAAGGAAATGGCAACCCACTCCAGTATTCTTGCCTAGAGAATCCCATGGGTGGAGGAACCTGGTGGGCTACAGTTCACGGGGTCGCAAAGAGTCGGACATGACTGAGCGACTTCACTTCACTTGACTTACTTTCTGCAATAAAATTGATGTCATCTGCATAGCTGAGGTTATTGATATTTCATCCTAAAATCTTGATTCCAGCTTGTGCTTCATCCAGCTCAGCATTTCACATGATGTACTCTGCATATAAGTTAAATAATCATGGTGACAATATACAGCTTTGATTTACCCCTTTCCGAATTTTGAACCAGTCCATTGTTCCATGTCCAGTTCTAACTGTTGCTTCTTGACCTGCATACAGATTTCTCAGAAGGCAGGTCATGTGATCTGGTATTCCCATCTCTTTAAAATGTCTGCACGTGAACATCACCACTCTTTATGAACACCAAGGCTATCTATCCACTTACCTGAAACAGAAACCTGGTAGTCATCCCCAATTATTTCTTCTCTTCTTCCTTTTATCCTTCTCCCACCTACCAAATCACCAAAACGTAAAGCTTTTCCTTCCCCTATTACACATCATTCACTTCATCTACTGCTGATACCTTAATTTTGGTTACCATCTTCTTTGACATAGACTGCTTCCTCCATTCCACCCCTAACCTTAGAAGATATAGTAGAATGCAACCTGAAATGCAATCATTCAGTTCAGTTCCATTGCTCAGTCATGTCCAACTCTTTGTGACCCCATGAATTACAGCACACCAGGCCTCCCTGTCCATCACCAACTCCCGGAGTCTACTCAAACTCATGTCCATTGAGTCGGTGATGCCATCCAGCCATCTCATCCTCTGTTGTTCCCTTCTCCTCCTGCCCCCAATCCTTCCCAGCATCAGGGTCCTTTCCAATTAGTCAACTCTTCGTATGAGGTGGCCAAAGTATTGGAGTTTCAGCCACAGCATCAGTCTTTCTAATGAACACCCAGGACTGATCTCCTTTAGGATGGACTGGTTGGACCTTTTTGCTGTCCAAGGGACTCTCAAGAGTCTTCTCCAACACCACAGTTCAAAAGCATCAGTTCTTCGGCACTCAGCTTTCTTCACAGTCCAACTCTCACATCCATACATGACCACTGGAAAAACCATAGCCTTGACAAGATGGACCTTTGTTGTCAAAGTAATGTCTCTGCACTACTTTCCTCTTAAAGCCAAATTATTTCCATCATCCTAAAGATGCTACAATCCTCTGTAGCTACTTTACCTTAATTTTCAAATTGATTACAGATTAAATATGAAGCTAGATACTCAGAATGTCACAACAATGTCTACAATACCCTGATATCCTTAATTTTGTGATTGGAGTTTATCTTCTCTCTCATTCACAGCTTCACTTCCTTCATGGTATTAATCAATTAGTGCTCAAGAATACAGAAGGTGTCCCTGGTGGCTCAGATGGTAAAGAATTTACCTTCAGTGTGGGAGACCTGGGTTCAATCCCTGGGTCAGGAAGATCCCCTGGCAACCCATTCCAGTATTCTTGTCTGTATGACTCCATGGACAGAGGAACCTGGTGAGCTAGTCAGACATGACTGAGCAGCTAACACACACTCACACAAGAATACAAAAAAAGTGTTACAAGTGCAGGCTCTGAAGCCCATATGCTTAGGTTACAATACATACTGGGTAACAAGGGGTAAGATATTTAACATTCATTGGCCTTAGTTACTCATTAGGAATAGGAGGATATGGATAGTGTCTACCTTAAAAGATTATTGTGAAGACAAAATCTGTTAATACAAGTAGAGGCAAATGCTTGGCATATGGCAAACTCCACTGGCTTTTTCTATTATTATTTTAGTTGGCTTATCTCTTGCCCTTACAATTTTTTCTGAGCCGACTGTTCATGACCAACACCAGTTTGCCCTCCTTCTGCCACCAGGAACACCCTTTCTGACATCACCTCTTATTCTCCAGGCCAATCTCATCCCTGCACCCAAAAGTAAGCTTAACAATCTTCCCTTTAGATGGTGAGAGAAAAAAAGTTCAGAAACAGAAGCGAATGCCACAGTTACAGAAACAGAGAATGGCAGAGATGAAAACAGATCCCAGGAGCCCATAACTTTGCATTCAGGACTTTTCTCGCCCCCTGGGAGAGATCTTCATATCTTTGTTGAACAGAAAATGTATCCATATGCCCTGCACAAAGCATTATTTCTAGACATGATCACAGGGTGACAGTAAAATGATGATTCTATCCTACCGTGTCACCTTAATTCTTAGCAATAAAAAAACTCCTTAAAATATCCTGGAGAAACTTTCTCTAGGGAATGCATACCACTGCTTCCCTTGCATGCTGCTTCTTTCTTTCTTTGTTACCTCAAAGGATCTTACTGTTTCTGTGTCTCCTTTCACCACCACCCTCAACCAGTAGATTATGAGTTCTGTAAATGGAATGATATCTCATTAATCTTTAAATTTCCATGCCTAGCATAGGGCCTGTCTCATAGAAGATAGCCTCATACATGTGTATTTTATGAATTAGTAAATATATGCTCTCGCTGAGTCAAAACACAATGTGTTTGAAAAATGGCAGCATCCCAAGGGAATCTTTTAGATGCTACTACATGAGTCAGATATGCAGATGACACCACCCTATGGCAGAAAGTGAAGAGGAGCTAAAAAGACTCTTGATGAAATTGAATGTGGAGAGTGAAAAAGTTGGCTTAAAGCTCAACATTCAGAAAACGAAGATATGGCATCTGGTCCCATCACTTCATGGGAAATAGATGGGGAAACAGTAGAAACAGTGTCAGACTTTATTTTGGGGGGGCTCTAAAATCACTGGAGATGGTGACTGCAGCCATGAAATTAAAAGACGCTTACTCCTTGGAAGAAAACTTATGACCAACCTAGATAGCATATTGAAGAGCAGAGATATTACTTTGCCAACAAAAGTCTATCTAGTCAAGGCTATGGTTTTTCCAGTGGTCATGTATGAATGTGAGAGTTGGACTGTGAAGAAAGCTGAGTGCCAAAGAATTGATGCTTTTGAACTGTGGTGTTGGAGAAGACTCTTGAGAGTCCCTTGGACTGCAAGGAGATCCAACCAGTCCATTCTGAAGGAGATCAGCCCTGGGATTTCTTTGGAAGGAATGATGCTAAAGCTGAAACTCTAGCACTTTGGCCACCTCATGCAAAGAGTTGACTCATTGGAAAAGACTCTGATTATGGGAGGGATTGGGGGCAGGAGGAGAAGGGGACGACAGAGGATGATATGGCTGGATGGCATTACCAACTCAATGGACGTGAGTTTGAGTGAACTCCAGGAGTTGGTGATAAACAGGGTGGCCTGGCGTGCTGTGATTGATGGGGTCGCAAAGAATTGGACACGACTGAGCGACTGAACTGAACTGACATGAGTCAGTAAATTAAAACTTGCATGAGATTAAACCTAGAACAGCTGGTTTTTATGACAAGACACTTTCATCTGCAAATCGGAATTCCCAACTAAAGTGGCTCAAATTCTAAGGGTACCATTTGTTGCTTATTTCACAAGAGGTTCGAAAGTAAACAGTCTCTTAGCATCAGAGAACCAGAGAAGACATGACAAAGATAGAGAAAAAACTCGCTTTCCCCTCTATGAGGCATAACTCAAATTGCCTTGCTAGGTTTTTGTCTCTTTTTAAACTTCCTTGAGTCTTCATACTACTTGTCTGTAGCTTGCTCATGTTTTATACCCATAATTCATCTTTGTAAGTAGATGCAAAAGTGGTCAAAGGAGAAAATAGTACCTTGCCTGTGTTTATACCTGTACTAGCAGGTACTGGCTCAGATGGTAAAGAATTTGCCTGCAATGTGGGAGACCTGGATTTGATCCCTGCATTGGGATGGTCCCTTGAGGAGGGCATGGCAATGCACTCTAGTATTCTCACCAGGAGAATCCCCATGGAAAGAGGAGCCTTGCAAGCTACAGTCCATAGCATCACAAAAAGTCAGACGCAACTGAGTGACTAAGCACAGCACAACATAGTACTTATAGCTTAGTCATTATTTGCATATTTGATTGATTCAAATTTCTGCTCACGTCCTGAACACAGTAGATTTCCACAGAGAAGCAACACATGCTCCCTGGTGTGGAACACAGGCTTGATGTAGGGAGAGGCTATATTCACTTGCTTATCCAGCAAACTAAGTCAAACTCGCTTGCATTTTCTTGGTCCTCCGAGGTATTACTGCATGAGTCTGAAGAGAATGCATTTCAGGTGAGTTCTTCAGAGTCATGCTCTTATGCTGCCAACGTGGCCACAATTTTATCTGAACTGAGTTGAAGGCCTGTTGATTTAATCCAGAAATTTATTTCTGACAGACAGCTGGGTAGCATTTGTCACTGTATTTGGAATCCAAAGTTAAAGAGATTGAGAGTCAGTGTCATCACTGTTTGGGTGGCAGTGAACCACAAACATGGTTTATTTCTATCATAAATTGTTGGTTGTTATTTTTACAATGTGCATAAACCCATAGGCTAAACAATGGGAATACTTTACACATTTTACAAATAAAGACATGAATACTCTGGAATGAGTACTATGTTTTGGCATCCAATTTTGAGTATTTTATTCAGAGTATCTGTTCTCTTTAATCTAAACTTTTTCCTCACTTATATCAATCAGTGGAGCAAAAATTAAATATATGTGCCATCAAAACTCCGCCTCTGCTCTTGGCAGATATTTACTGGAGGACACTGCTCTCGGCCTCACATCTCACAGATTCTCTGACAGCCTCGACAGGGAAGATATGTGAGACAATACACAAAAAATGTGGGGTCAGTGTAGATGTTCTGTCAATGAAGAGAAAAGTAATTCAGAGCCTCTGCCAGAATTCAACTTTCAGTAATATTTACCCACTCGAGTCAATTTGGAAGTAAAACCCCATGTGGAGAACCACATTACCACACCATTTTTCAAACAATTAGCTGTTTCCACCATAACCACATCTTATTCAGGGTGAAGACTAGCCAAACATACATGTTTTACCTCACCTCGAAGATTAATGAACTTGCAAGAATCAAGAGTGGGGATTAGAGCTTCATAATCTCTCAGTCCTCTGTGAGGTTGGTGCCCATATGCAGAGCTAAGCAACTACTATGGCAAATTAATCCTGGAGCAATCACCTGGAGGTTAATTTATTGGAGAATTAATTATTCATTTTGTACCTGAGGTTTTAAAGTAGAATTCAAAAGTATACAGAATACAATACAGTGAATTTTGTGAAAATAGAACACAAATTTGCCTTCAAGCTTCCCGGAGAACTACAATTAAAAAAAAAAAAAAAGAGAGAGAGAGAAGCTAGTAGTCACCTCATTTAGTGTCTAGAAAACAAAACCCAAGCTGCGTGCACAGAAGGTGATTCTTTGGGTACGAAGAGCAGAGTCCTCATGGAAAAAACACTCTCAGGTAGTGAATAATATCTTTTTAAAAATACATCCATGTCTTTAAAAAAAATACATTCCCATTATGAAAATGTTAATGGTTTTCAAATGGCTGTTTCCCAGAGATGTCTTAGTGTCACCACTGACACGACACGGAACTCTAACACAGCATTTCCTGTGGTAATTTTTTCATTACCTGCATAAATAAATTAGGCAGTGCATCAGAAAATTAACAAGCAACATTTGTTAATCATCTTTTAGGGTACCTTGCTGTATCATTTGACTTACAACTTAGAGATAGGCAGGAAGATGGAAGAGATTTTTCTTTTTTAAAAAAATATTGTAAAATTAGGGGACAGATGGGCTGTTACTCACAGTGCTCTAGCTTTTTGAAAAGCTTCCTAAGATTTCTTGGCCCCAGAAGCTGTACCTATCTAAATATCCTGAAGTAGAGATTTAAAAATTATTTAGAAACTTTGGAAGGGGAAAAAAACCTGTTTTCACTAAAATAGCAGTTGTATCTAAATTTATGTAGTCTGGCTGTGTCATCAACCAAGTCACTAAACAGTTTTTTGGTTTTTGTTTTTTCAGAATTTCTATCCCTTCTGCCAATACATTAGCTTCACCCAAGGCATCAATAACAAGACAAGCCACTTTTTGGAAGGTATTCAGAGGTAGCTACCCTAGAAGTTCAGTAATCTGTAGCCATCACCCAATGAAACCTGTCATTACTATAACCACTGTATATGTACTAAATTTCACTGAAATCTATCAAATATTGTAGAAGATGTGCCTATTTGACATTTGCTCAGCTTCCATTTTGTCTCAAGATGAATGACTATGTTAAAAATAAAAAGTAGATATCTTGATAACCCATCATAAGGTACATGATTTTAACAAAATTGGTCAATGTAGAACAAATCTATACTAAAACAAAAAGTTTCAATAGAATTGAGCAACTATTCCTGCTGAAGAAAAGAATAAAAAAGAAAAAACTGAACTTCCTACTAATAAATGCTTTCTTCTTGGGAAAAAAGTTATGACAAACCTAGACAGTGAATTAAAAGGCAGAGACACCACTTTGCTGACAAAGATCCATCTAGTCAAATCTATGGTTTTTCCAGTAGTCATGTACTGATGTGAGAGCTGGACCAAAAAGAAGGTTGAGCATCCAAGAATTTATACTTTCAAATTATAATGATGGAGAAGACTCCTGAATGTTGCTTAGACAGCAAGGAGATCAAATCAGGCAATCCTAAAGGAAATCAACCCTGAACATTGGGAGTCCTGATGCTGAAGCTGAAGCTCCAATATTGATGAGAAGAGACAACTCATTGGAAAAGACCCTGATGCTTGGAAAGATTAAAGGCAGGAGGAGAAGGGGATGATAGAGGATGAGAAATTTGGATGGCATCAACGACTCAATAGACATGAGTTTGAGCAAACTCAGGAAGATAGTGAAGGACAGGAAAGCCTGGCATGCTGCAATCCATGGGGTCACAGTCAAACACAACTTAGCCACTAAACAACAACAACTAATCAAAATGCGCTTCTTTTCTTAAAAATCCAATGAGATTGTGTACTCAAAGCTTTCTGGGCTTAAGTCAACTTCCCTTGCTGGGTAAGAGCCAGTATTTGCCTTTCTATGACCTAAACACATCCTTACAATCCCCAGAAAAAGCCCTGCAGTAGAGGGCATTTTCCAAGAAGGCTGCAGTAATGTCTCCTTTCTCATGCATTCTTCATGGTGCCCCCCCCCCCCAACAAGACGTAGAATCTTTTTCTTCACACTCTGGAGTCTGGATGGACCCTATGACAGCTTTGATTGATAGAATAAGGCAAAGTGATGCTGTGTTCCTTTTTGGCACCTTCCCCACCTCTTGTCCCTTGGAGCCCTTGTATAAAGTCCATGTACCTCTGATAGAGAGGCCCTTGGAGGGGCTCTCAGGATCCAGACGTGTAAATGAAATGCCAGTCAACTTGGACATCAAAACCAGTTGAGCCCTCACATGATCCAGCCCTAGCTTTTCTCTGAGTACAATTACTTAAGACATTCCTAAAGAAAACACCCCAGCAGAGCCTCATCAACCCACAGAATCACGACCGAAAATAAACTGTTTTTTAAGCCACTAAGTTTAGGGATGATTTGGAACAAGCCAAATTCTCCAGCATTATCCACATTCTTATTCTTGTTCCAATTGCTTGGAAGTGGAATTATACTCTTTTCTAGCTCTGACTTTTAAATTGTCAGTCACTCATCAAAAGCTGACTAAATCAATCCCTCTAGCCAGCATTAATCTCTCTGTGTCCTTTCTAGGCCTGTAATAATTAGTCCATATCTCTGTTCTATGAGTTTTCACTCTCATAGGACAGTGGACTCATTCATTTCAAAATATTTGTTATTGCCTCCCATGTTCCAAGCAGAGCTTCCCAGGTGGTGTCTCCTGCCAATGCAGGAAACACAAGGGATGTAGTTTAATTCCTTTGTCGAGAAGATCCCCTGGAATAGGAAATGACAATCCAGTCCAGTATTCTTCCATGGAAAATTCCATGGGCAGAGGAGTCTGTCAGGCTACAGTCCATGGGGTCGCAAAGAGTCAGACATAACTGAACATAAACACATATGCACGTTCCAAGCAGAAGTTAATGCAATACAGTTGCCAGATCTCAAAGAAAGTGTTGATACGTGGGAGTGACAGATACAGATACAAAGAAGGTGGAGATCACTAAATGTAGTGCTCAGAGAGCCTCACAGAAACACTGAGAAAGGATGGCAGGATGTGAAGGAATTAGGAGAGACTTCAGGGAATAAGCAAGCCCAGTACAAAGAGATAAGGAAGAATGTTTCTTATGAAAGGGATTACGTGCACAGGCAAATTTCCAGAAGTAGAAGGCAGCATGGTACCACAGGTATTTCTGCATGAACCAGGTGTAAACCAAGAATTCTTGAATGGCTAAAATACTGAAGAGGAAGGGCATAGATTATGGAGAGCCTCCTTAGCATCTTAGAGAACTAAGATCCCAGAGAGAACCTCTAGAGTTGCAAGGAGAATGCCATGGTCAGGTAGGAGCTGTAATTTATATTCCTGACATTTACATGGAGGGTAGCAATGATGGCAAGGCCGAGAGAAGAGAGAGTTCAATTAGGTATCCATGGCAACAGCCCATCTCAGACATGGCAAGACCCTGCCCAACAGAAATGGTCATGGTGATGGCAAAGAGAATCAATTTAACCCAACTCATGCATTTATTGTGACTTCCCTGGTGGCTCAGACAGTAAAGAATCTACTTGCAATGCAGGAAACCTGGGTTAGATCCCTGGGTCAGGAAGGTCCCCTGGGAGAGGACATGGCTACCCACTCCAGTATTCTTGCCTGGAGAATTCCATGGACAGAGAAACCTGGCAAGCTACAGTCCATGGGGTCACAAAGAGTTGGACATGACTGAGTGACTAACATTCTCATGCATTTTTAAGAGGAAAAACTAAACTTTCAGAAGGATAAGGGCTTTTTCCATGCTGTAACAACAAATCAGGGCAAAATTTGGAATAAAATTTAGGCTACTTATTCTTCACTTTCTCCATTCTATTAAAATATTTCCAACCTCCTGTACCATTCACATTTCAATAAGGAAGTTACCAAGTACTGTTCATCTTTGTATTTCTTATAGCTTGTAATGCAGATCCTTACAAACAATTGAAAAGTGTTTGTGGACTTTAATTGGCACTGACTCACATTCTGATGACAGTAGTATATATAATGATGCATACCATATTGATATTCTTTCCTAAAAATTTTAATGAATGTGTAGCAATTTGAAAAGACTTGATTCTGATTTAAAGAGTGGACATTTTGGTAGCAACAATGTGTCATGGCATTTTTAAGAAAAGTATTTACTCACTTACTTTTCCCCATCTGTAAATATGAATCGTATTCCTTTGCTTTCTCTTAAGACAGCTGAGCACCAGCTTCAGAGGGGTCCTGATCCTCTGAGCTCACAGGCATCTGTGAGCCATCAAGTCTTTTCAAGTTCCCGTGACATCAAATGTCTAGGACACTTTAGAACTTTATTCATTCTTTTTCATATATTTCTCTGATGGTGTCGTTTATGTTGATATTGTTTCCTCAGTGAAATGGCATCATTGTGGTAAGAAAGGCAATGAACACACTTTCTGCTCCTTTCTTTGCACACAACAAAAACACAGAATACAGAAATATGGACCACAGGCAGTTTATAAAAGAGCTTTGAGTTTACCCTTGACTTCAATGTTTTTGTAAACAAAGACATATGAAATAATTACAAAGTAACATTTAAAGGAAATGGGCTTGATGAAGAAGGATGAAAAAATATTGAACAAATTTACATAGTATTTCACTGTATTTATTTTCTAATTGATTAATAATAACAATAATAATGTCATAAGGTATCACATGGTTTGCAAACTTTTCATAACCATTATCTCATTTACTTTAGAAAAACTTATACTAAAGAAGGTAATTGAAAAACATCGGCATTATATGGCAAGAAATGAATTGCCAACTTTATTCTAATCAGTCAAAGAAGACTTCAGAAGTAATTGTGTGCTAAAGTGAACTCTCATAGAGTGAAAATGATACAATTTTACTTTACATTTGTCTATGAGATCTATAAAGAGCTATGTCTCTCCAAGGGAATAAGCAGAATCTTTAAGATGTCAAAAGACAATTGCAAACCTGACATGGAATCCTGAAAGGCAACTAAAAGTAAAATGAAGACAAAAATTGTTTTTTTCTGAATCTAGAAAAAAACCACTGTATCTCTTCAACAAGTAATTAAATCTGATTTCTTACAAGAAGAATATTATTGAACATATGAGAGTCAGTCAGTTCTATTGTCTTTCTCCTTACACACTCCTCCTTGGTGACTAATGAAATGGGTCAATGATTATTTTTTCTCTTTTCAAGGTCATCTTTGCATAGAATTTGAGAGCTCACCTATCTAACTACTGGGGATGGCCAAAAAACAGCAAATTAGAGAAAGCAGAGAACTGGGTGGATCACAGAGACATGTCACAGGTCTTATAACAGCTTTTTTTTTAATAATAATAGATCATATTATAGCTTCTTGGGTCCATTTGCTATTCCAAAAACAAGGATTGACTTTTGTGTATGGAGTTCAATAAAAATCATGCAGTAGATTTCCAGTACATGAAATATTCTCTGCTACATTTGTCCATGTTTTTTTAATTCAATTTTTATGAGTTTCTGTGGTTGAGGGAACTATGGCTTGAGGGACAAGGAGTTCTGGGTATTTTAACTTCAGGCTGATATATGCTCATAGAATTACAGGGATGGAATAGACCTTGAAAATAAGCTTGTCCAGTTCCTCTTACTTCATAGGAAGCTGAGGTCTAGAGCAGTACTTCCCAGCTATGTACATGCATGACAACATAGAAAGTGAACCCATTTTTTTATGTCATAGCGGGGTAATCTCTAAAGGTGCTCACGGCTAAAGGTGACCATATAGGGTCACTGGCTGCCCTCAGTCCTACTCGTCTACCAAGAAGTCCATAGGGATAAATATGTTGGCACACCTGTAACCCATTCACAATTCTTCAGTGTTGCCAAGGACACATCAAAGAGGAGTGCTGGTCTAGAGCCCACATATTCAAGGAGCAGATTTATAACATCTGAATTTCTAACTCTCCAGAAGTTACTTGTGTTGTCTTGGCCAGCTGGCCAATGGCAGTGGTGAAAAATAGGATTGTCCAGGATCGGGTCTGTGAGATGCAAATGGTGATTGCCTAAGAGATTTCCAGTTTTCTTATGCATATC
Source organism: Capra hircus (assembly GCF_001704415.2). Classification (NCBI taxonomy): domain Eukaryota; kingdom Metazoa; phylum Chordata; class Mammalia; order Artiodactyla; family Bovidae; genus Capra; species Capra hircus. Next base: position 14,353,153 of record NC_030831.1, on the reverse strand, counting down.
TATTTAGCGTCTATACTTTTCAGATCCTTCCAAGATCTCTGACCTTATAAAATGGCAGATGTAAATCACTGCTCTATCCCCCTTTCCCTTTCCTATCCACTAACTTTTATAATAACTGAAGAGAACTGTGATTTTTGCAATAGGAAAAACATTAATGTGAATAATTGCTATAAATTTCATACACGCACAGTCCACATATACACACAAAAGTACTCAGAAACATCTATACTGAAATAACTAAAATCCAATGAGGCAGCAAGTGTCTTATTTATTATAACTTCTCAAAATTTTATTTCACTGTACCATTTTCTTTAGTACTTAGGCTGTGACAAGGTGCTTGCTGAGCCCTAGGGTGGTTAAATGTTGGCCTCTGTAGCCTTCCTTAGCTGGACTTAGAAAATCTGAAAGCATCTAAACTTTAATATGTGCTTTATCATATTAAACTTATGTGAATCATCTTCACTTTTATGTGGTGCTTGTGGCAGTACCAAAATCAAAAACAACAAGGCAGCTGATCAGTGGTGTTAGTAACATTCTGTTCATTAGCCTTTCTTCTCCATCATTCCTGGTTCCAGCTGAGTTCTTCTCCAAGCTCTGAGAGAGAGAAAAAATACACTTGCTTGTGAAATATTTTCTAACATGCTGCATATTTGAGAAAGTAACAAGATGTCTCTCATTCCATTAAAAATTATTACTTTGGTAAATTCCAGGTTGAAAACAAGTGACTACAGAATGATTTTTTTTTAAACATTTAGAAACCTTGTTTTTTAAACAACTCCATTTCCTTCACACGGAGAAAGCCTCAACGATTTATTCATTTCATTTGACTACTTTTTAATCTCAGTTTTTATGAGGACACTAATGACCCTCACAGATTGTTACCCTCCAGTGAAATAGCAGAGCTTTGGCAGCGGCTGGATTGCAATTGAAGAGTTTTGAAACTCACTGTAAATCTTCCTGTTTTGTTGTTCTTCAAACTAGGCTTTGCCATCTGCCTTATGAATTGAATTTTTGTTGTGGTATTTCACATGATCTAAAATACGGTTATCGCCACCCATAAACTGAGGTTCCTGGAGAGTATTAATTAAGTCCAAAATATTGCACCAATGTGCACAGTGAAATACAACAGAAATGTCATAGTGTGATCATCATTATAACCCTCTCTGCGTTCCATGATGACTGTTCTTTCAAAACCCGGAGACAATTTGGTTGTAGCAGCCAACGAAGTTAAATCTGAAGACTTAAATTCAGGTGTATGAGATAAATTGAAACAGATCTTATTGCTCCCAAACACTCTCTTGGAAAAAATGGCATCTTGACATTTTATCAGTCACTCAAGCGGTCATTCTCAGCAGTATCAGCCGGAGCTTGAAGGATAGAGCCGTAAAGAAAGGACTGTCAGCCGTAAACATTCCTCAAAACCATGAAAACCACAAATGAGAGCTTAAGTAATGGAGGACACAATACCCTTGATATTTCAACAGTTACCTGCAACAACAGGCTTTGTTCAGAACCATGGTCATTTTTCCAAAAGCCTTACTTGTCAGGCCCAGACTGGGGTGAAGGGGGAGAGAGAAGAGAATAGGGAGGAGGGTAGGAGTATGTATGATGTCTTTAGGTTAAAAAATGTAGTTGAGTTGGCTGTATATTTAAGCTTATGGGAATTGTTCAACAGCGACAAAATAATTTTTTTAAAAAACACTAAAGATGGATCTGAAGACATTAATATCATCAAGCTTGAAGTGAAGCTTTGAGATTATTAGAGAGGCATTTACACAGCTTAGCTGTTTCCTATGTGGCCGTTCCTGATGTCAAATTACAGAAGAGGAAAATAGAGGGGAATGCATTGCAGGGAAGAGAAAGTAGTAATGGATAAGAGTATGAGTGTGGGAAGACAAAATGAACTTAACTTCATTACACCTCAGGAACATATTGCAGTGCTGTGGAAGGAGAAAGACTGATTTTAAATGGACTTGGTGCTATTATCTGGACAATTGAGACCCAAGACAACTAAATGAAATTGAGTATACAACACAACCAGGTCACCCAAACTCAAGAAACAGCAAACCTGGAAAGGTTAAATGCCCTAGAATTGCATTTGTGGAGTTTCTCAACACATGAGATTAATGGTTACTCAAAGCAATGGATAAATATTAGCTAAAGACCATTAGCCGAGGAAAACACATCAGTGCATCACAGTTCTCGGGGCTTATCAGATCAATTTTAAATAGGTTTATCTTGGACTTTTCTAACGTTTAATGAGGAACAAATTGTTTTTTTTTTTTTTCCTATTTCCTCTACCCATGTTGACTTTTTGATATTACCTAACAGAGAACAATTAAAATAAATGGGTCTGTGACAAAGAGTTAACTTGCTTGTCTCAGAAGCAATTGGAAAGGGGTCATTTTATGATTGTTTCCTCCTATTACACAGTTTATCATAAGTATCTATCTTGAATAGTAGATTCTTTAAATAAGACAATAGTTTGAATGGTCATCTGTCTCTTTCCACAGCCTTCATGTGGCACCTACCTAAACAATAATAGGTTGACATGATTCTATCTTATTTTTAATAGCTCTCAATCTATGTCAATCGGAATCAAAATGTCATTCAATTCTCTTTATATTTAACTGCAGCAAATAAAAACAAACACAAAGTATATTTTATTGTCTACCTGGAACCAGTCACTGTGCTAGGAATAGTAGGCCATCCTTCTATCTCCAGGAAAAATGGGAAAAAGTTCAATTACTTGACTTATAGCATCTTAATTGCATGCAGAATATTAAAGTCCTAAGTTCCCTAATTAGGCATTAAAAACCATTAGGAGGAAACCAGGGAGTAGTACCTGAAGACTGAGAAGAACAAATGTTAACTTGTGGCTTGGGTTTCTGCCTCAGTCAGCCTTCCTTTGTCTCTTATCTTGGCCCCAAGGTATCACTGTTTTCTGCCACCAATAAGGTGGCCTTTTTAACCATTGTTGATATCAAAAGGCTATGAGATGCAAATTGGTCTCTTAAAATTTACTTTCTTAAAAAAAAACAAAAACAAAATAACTTTCCTTTTCTATAGTTACACTCTGAAATTCAGCTATAAGAATTCTGCAATACCTACCTAAATCTTTTGATAAGCAGCAAGTAAAGCAATACAATATTCGATCAAATGTTCCAGTTCTAAAAGTAGCAAGTGATATTTCTACTTCCTTCAATGAACCATGCATTTCATCTTCATTAAAAGAATCAATTCTTTTATTCTATGTCAGTGGCTCATAATAAGGCATCAATAGAGTAGTGCTTACCCACTCCAGTGTTCTTGCCTGGAGAATCCCAGGGACGGGGGAGCCTGGTGGGCTGCCGTCTATAGGGTCGCACAGAGTCGAACATGACTGAAGCGACTTAGCAGCAGCAGCAGCAGAGTAGTGCTTATATGCTGTGGTTTGGCTGACCTGTAAAACAGCTTCTCATGACCACAATATTTCCCTCTGTCAACAGTACAGCATGAACTAGCCTAGTTCCACCCACACAGAAGGCTACAGTGTCAAAACAAACAAAATAGCACAGTAGAAGACCATGTACACTCTTCGTTGACTTAGCACTGTCCCTAGATTTGAATCTGAGTACATTTCTGGTCTGGAAACACAAGTCAAGAGTAAAGGAAGCTTTGAGAAGATTAGTTCATGAAAGAACAAAAGACAAGTCTCTTCCAGTAGTCAGAAAAAAAGAAAGGTGTCCTGCCTTATATCAATAAATGGAATATTATGAATCTTGCAATAGTGATATTTCTTTTGATTAGGGTAAAAAGGTACCAAAACAAAAGAACTTTATACTCTCAATTTCTCCTCCTCTCTCTCTCTCACAAACAAACAAAAAAACATAATCGCTCTGTTTTTATAATAGATATGCATAACTGTGTTTCAAAAAGTTAAAAAGAGAGCAAAAATTTCACCTAGTTTCTAGTGCATAGTTTGCTTTCCAATAATATGTTTTTAATCTATGTTTTCAAAAGGGAGGGTGCCCAATATTTATTCTACCTTGTACCTTTTATTTAGAATACAAATCCCCTTCATCCTGCTCATAACCAAAACAAGCAAACAGAAAAACCTATGAAAATCAATGGGTATCCTAAAAATAGCTTGGAGCCCATAATCCGCATCTCCCTTCCACCCTGATAATCTGCTTACATTTTCTTGTTTAGCTCATTTTTAAATTCTCAGCTTCATACCCTGTCTGCAAAACTTGCCTCTGAACCACTCTGGTTCAGGGAACCCCTGGTTTCCCAGTCTGGGTCTTCTAATTGCCACTTCCTCTGCTACTTAGGTCTTGCTTGAATCACTTGATTATCTAGGCCAGCACTCCATGCTTCTATGCTCAACTCTGGGAAGCCCCATGCCCAAAAGATCTAGCTCCTGAGATTCTTCTTCACCTGTAGGAACATAATCAAGTTAGCTGGAGAGAAAATTAGACAGTCAAAATAATAACTGCTATTACTATTTTCATTATCAAAAAAAGAGAAAAATTAAAATCTAAAGGGTAAATCAGTAGGAAATATGACAGAAACTAACTTGAAAAGGAAAGAATCCAACAAAAGAGGTAGAAAGCAAAGAGCAATTCAAGGCAGAGAGAAGGAATTAAACTGCTGTCAGCCTTCACATAAAGACACTAAGGCACCAAGGGCACTACTGGATATGGCCTGGGGGTAAAGAGCATTCTCAGCCCACCAGAATAACAGGTAACACCGTAGGACCTTCCATTTTCTTCCTCCACTTCATGCTTGTATTTTTTTGTCTGTGTATTCAGAAAAACAAATATGAATAAACCAACTCCTAAATTTCATACAAGAGTAACTATATAGAAACAGCAAAAAAGAATGAAAACTCTGTCCTTGTGCTTAAGGAAATTTGTCTATAAATGGGATATATGACTTACATTTGTATTAATAAGTAACTGAAAAAAAAAAAAGAAATTTCTGCTTTCTCTAGAAGAGTCTGATAATTAAAAGCTTTCCAGAGTGTTTGATTATGCAAAGAAAGGCCAAGACCTGAATTTGGAGATAGGGCCAGAAGGGATCTGAATTTCTTTGCATAAGAAAATGGAGGAGAAATATTTGATCTTGGGATCAGAGGAAAAAAGAAAGGAGGAAGGAGAAGAGAGTGGATAACCCCACAACTTAGAGAGGTATGAGAAGGACTTATGTTGAGAAACAGGCTTAATATTGGATAAGATTTTGCTTTCCTAGGATACAGACTCTATTCTTCTCTCCGAACTTTCAGTACAGTCTGCAAAATGTGAAAAACAAAAATAAAAAGCCTAGTATTTCTGTGAAAATCAGGAAAATGGGCTAAAATCCACGCTTCAATAGAAGCCCAGTGGAAATCAGCAAGAAGAAAGTATGATATGGGAACTCTGGAATTCGCAGTCAAGAAGTTAGGGTCAGACACTTAATTTCATGACCCTTGAAGTTTTGAAAGTCTTAGGGAAGGACTTTACATAGGGCATAGTGTAGGAACACAGGCTGATATAGATCTCAAGAAGAAAGGAACCACAATTGACGTCTGGGTTCTCCATATAACTAGTCATATGATGTAATATGGGCTTCCCTGGTGGCTAGTAAAGAATCTGCCTGCAATGCAGGAGCTGCAGGAGATGCAGGTTCAATCCCTGGGTTGGGAAGGTCCTCTGGAGAAGGGCATGGTAACCCACTCTAGGATTCTTGCCTGGAGAATCCCTTGGACAGAGGAACTTGGCATGATCAGTCCACAGGGTTGCAAAGAGTAGGAGATGAATGAAGCAACCTAGCACACACACACACACACGATGTAATATGCATGTTAAATATTTAATACATACAAAAATTTGCTAGATAAAATGAAGAAATAAAAGCAGGTAGAGGATTAGGAAATTATTTTAGAGAAAGTAAGCTTCAAAACATGAACTTCATCTTGACCTCACTAGCTAACATGAAATATGTCTTTTGCACTTTATTATAACGTTAGTGCAATGGCATTTGGAAGCTGTGTCTTGGCCTCAAAGATTTTATAAAGACACCCAAAGCCCGAGGGACTAGTCACATTTAACCCAAACCAAGGGAAGGGAATTCTTCCCTTGAATTCCTCACATAAGAAAGAGAGAGCTCAACCTTACTATTTCACCTGCTCCTTATTTGGTAGAAGCATAGCTGTCAGATGCCTTTGAATCTCACTTCTGACATTGACTAGCATGCTGACTAGCCCGAAAATCAGTTGACTCTTCTGCCCCCAATATTACTATCTTTAAAGTGGAAAGGAGAGCAGCTAGTTCATAATATCCTTAAGAGAATTACATGAGACATTACAGCCTGGTGACTATAGTTAACAATGCTACACTGTATACTGAATAGTTACTATGACAGTAGAACTCTAATGTTCTCACCATAACAACACAATGGTGATTATGTGAGGTAAAGGATGTGGTAAGTAACCTTATCGTACAAACATTTCACAATATATATGTGTATCAAGTGATGACACTGTATGCCTTAAACGTCTACAATATTATATATGTCAATTATATCTCAATAAAGCTAGAAAAAATCTCTTACAGTGCCTCAGTTCTAAGCCTTTTTGAAATAACTAGACATAGATGAGGAGGTAAAGGAAGGGGAGATACAAGAAGAGTCTTTGCTTGTTTCCATTTGCTAACAATCCAGGAGCAATGGTTAAGGAATCCTGAGGACTCTTTTTGCCAGACGCTGTGCAATGGGATGGACACTGAATTTATTATTTCATTTAATCTCTACAACTGTACCATAAAGTATAGACTATGATTCGTATCTTACAGATGAGAAAATCAAGGCCTTCAGAGACTAATTTGTTCAAGGTTGTATCAACTAATTAATCCATAGCAGAAATAGGAACTAGACAAAAGCAGTCTAACTTAGAGCCTAAATTCTTCACACTCACTATTCTGTCCTTTCTTTGTATTATATTTACATAGCAAAAATATAACCACATTTAGGTCTAAGGTAATAGATTAATCATTTAATGTTGTTTCAGCCTACAATCCTTAAGAGCTCCCTCCCAACCTTTAAAGAAGGGTAAGATACAGCAATTTTTTAAAGTCCCTCCTACTTTGCCTCAGAAAATATCTACCAGCTATTGACAGACCTTTAGGTAGCTCACTATCACCCACAAAGCTATTAGCTACCAAAACCTGATTCTATTCTTGTTTCCCCAACGCCTGTCCCTATACTTGTCACCCTGAGACTCCACTGGCTCTGAAACCATTCTCTTGGCTCCACGTTGAGCATCTGAAGTCCAGGTCTGCCTACTTTCCCGACCACACCTCCAGAACCACTCAGTCAAATTCTACCCTCCTCCAACCAATCATGAAGGGAAGAGCAGACCTTCAGTCATATATTAGTCATGACAATGAATCTAGGCTTATTAATTTATAGTCAGCAATGGTTTTAATGAATTGGGGAGCAATTTGCCTAAGTGATCCCAACTCCTATTTGCACCCTTAATGGAGAAAGGGAAATTGCCAAACCAGTGGAAAAGTTGTCTCTTTTTGCACACAAATAATCTATTTTAAGATTTTTCATGCCTTCAAGGTCCTCTTTTCTGGGTCAGAAATGATAAAGCACACAAAATTTTATTCATTTCTATCATGGTCCTGGGGATGTTAAAAATCATATTCTGCTTTTAATAGCTTCTCCATCAATACAGGTAGTAACCTCTTACTCAGCCTCCATCTCTAACTGCTATTCCTGCCAGTCTGTGTTAACTGTGAAAACAATTTGCTTGTGTGGATTCATTTATTAAGCACAGAGTACAGCTAAGTGTTTTGCAGAACATACACAGCAACAGCACTTTGTGAGATTCACTGTGGTTTTGTAAATTGATGGCAAGAATAATGCTTTACACTTATGTAATACTTTATATTTTTCAAAGGACTTTTTGTGTTCATTATCTCATTTGATCCAAATATACCTTGCAAGAGATGTAGAATAAGTATTATTCTGCCTATTTCATAATTTTCTGTTTTAAATGAGGGTCAGAGAGGTTAAGTGATTTATTCTAGGCGAAATAATAAATTTTGTCAGTGTCAGTTTGGAACTGGGCCCCCCTCAATTTATTATACACTTTAAAAAATTTAAATACAGAAAAAAATGCAAACAAAAACCAAAAACTATGTGCCAACCACACTCAACTAATATTTCACTTTGTCATGGAAGGAAAGGTGGGCCAGAAGAAGGAAGGACTCGTTTGTCTAGCTGATTGGTTCATGAAAGAGATAGAATTTTCACTCCTGAATGATAGGTGAAATATTAATGGCCAGTTAGAGAAGGAATTGGCATAAGCAATAGGGTGGGTATATGACCATCTATAAACATGCAAGTTGAGTTTATGAAACATTGGGTTCAAAAATTTGACTAGAGCAGAAGAATCAAGTAGGAGAATCAATAGCAAATAAGCCACAATCAGATAGTAGAGAATCTTGAATACTAGCCTAAGGAGTTCAAGGCTATCCGTAGTTAATAGTTGAATACCAGGACATATTCTCAAGTTAATTGTCAATTCATTAATCTCAACAATTACTACTAGGCTCAGTGCTGGGCAAAGTAACAAAAGGCTTTAGGTAGTATGATTTTACACTCAAGATCCTACTCCCATTATTAAACACCCTTTACCCAGCCTTTGATCTGAATAGCCATAGTGCAAGTTTAAAGTCACAGGTTTCAATGCTTGGCCATTCTTGGTTAACTAAACTCCGTTTTACTGGTTATATTAATTACCATGGATTTTTAAAATTGCAATCAAGTAGTTGAATTTAAATACTAAGAAAATGTGAAAAAAAAATATAGTGAAACATATGCTGTCATATATTTCTTTAAAAAAAAAAAAAGAAAAGCACTGTACTGTATATCCTGTGGGACTCATTACATTTAGGCCAACTTCAGCAAGTTCTTGTTCCCTACCTCCATTCTTGGTGATGAGAATTCATGTTGAGACAAAGAATGATGGGATTCTATAGAAATTCCTTGCTAAAAGAATATTGAATTATGTTCCCTGGAGCCTACTGACTACACCAGAATTTTTCAGCCTTGACACTATTAGCATTTTAGGCCTAATAATTCTTTGTTTTGGGGTGATGGGAGGCGGGGGAGGCAGAGGGCAACTGTTCTGTGAATCAGAATGTAGAGCAGCTTCCATGGCCTCTACCCACTATATGTCACCACTAACCCCCTAGTTGTGACAACCAAAAATATCTCTAGACGTTATCAAATGTCCCCTGGGTGGCAAGATTGCTCCTAGTTGAGAACCACTCCACTACAGCACAAAAATAAGCTCAAAAGTATCTTAACAATAAGTTTTGAAACAAAACTAAGAAAAATAAATTAAGTAACCTATTTCTCTGAGCTTCCCAGTTCATCAGGACTTTGCTATATAGTCTCAATTGCCCAGGTAAACTTAACCAAATCAATAATGGAAGAAAAAAAAAAAAGATGACAGAAAATAAATCCCAGCTATGAACCAGTTAACTAACATTCCACAGAAAGAAAGTTATAGACAATTTCCCTCAAGAAATTAAATTCCTTTACAAAAGTACCCTTAGGACTTTTAACACAAATCACTCTTCTTACTTGAGACTATTTATCATTTTTTAGAGCTTATAAATTATACACACCAGCAGAAATTTTATACACCAACAACCACAACAATCCAGATACAAAACAGAGCAATTGAAGGGTATTGTCTTCTAACAAAGAAAGAAAGAGATGGTTGGGGGAGGGCAGGTGGCAAGAAAAAAGAACTAACCACACTCACCTTTAGAGCTCCCCTCTCAGGAACATAGCTTTTCTTCTCTGTACTCGCTGTCTTAATAGATTTCATCTTCCTTTAAAAGACAAGTCACAATCTGTCCCTGAAGACAGCCGTTATCATTAAAATGCTCCGCTGGGGGCAGAGGGGCAACATTACTCAGTGTGAGACAGGACATGCAAGAAGACATGTGACACTTTTCCTTCAGGGCCAGCATTTTGGAGAATGGAGGGGCTGAGACAGGACTCCCAGAGGTCAATGCTTCCATCTTCTTGCCTCTGGTTGAGGCTACAAACTAAACCATTCAGGAGGGAAAGTTGTCAATTTTCTCTATTTATTAAAATATTTCCAGTATGGAGTGGTTTTTTTTCATTTCACAGCAATTAAGAGTTAAGATTGCTGCTAGAGCAATAACATTCTTCTTTCAGTTGTAGCCTATGCCCACCTTAGCCATCCTGATCTGAACATCACTTACAATGATCAAGAATCAGATGCCAGATATTCACCTGTGCTACACACAGAGGATACATCATGTCTGCCCTCCCGGGTTGGGGTTGAGAGGAGACCAGATAACACACAGTGTTAGTGCTCACTGCAGCACTTTTCCTCTCCCCATCATTTGGAGTAGTAACCTACATATCACAATCAAGCTGCCTGTCATTTACAGAACTCAATAGATACAAAATAATGACAGTGCGTAGAGCTGGGAGGCACCTTGACAAACCTCTATATCCAAACTCATGTTACAAAACAAAAGCCAAAACCACAGAGGTAAAATGACACTCCCCAAGGACATACAGCTCATCAGTCACCCATGAGAACCAGAGCCCCTGTCTCCCAACTCAACTTGATCAACTGCTCCCTTCATGACAGTAATGATGCTTCTCAGGAGCAGTGACAGAAAACCCAGCTCAAACTGGTACCAGAAACAAGAAAGGAAAAGAAAAAGTGGGGAGGGGGGAGTTCCCATAATGAAACAAATCAGAGTGAATATGTGTTTTCCAGAGGCTCCTCATCTGCCATCCCCTTTCCTGGTAGCTCCATATCTTCTTTTGAGACACCAGTGGTCTTCCACCCTCAGTCATGCAGTTTGGGTGGGCTCAGCCTCCCTGCCTGCTCCATGCATTCATAGTCACTTGCAGGCCCTTCAAGGCAGATGAATTTATAAGATTGTCTCCTTCCAATAAAGGGAAATACAATCAATGGGAAGGCAGGCACCCTGAAGGTATTGGAACCAGGAACTCCGAATATACACCTTGCTTTTGTTTGGAGCTGATGCTAAGTTGTTTTTTTTTTTTTCCCTTATACCTCCCAAGAGGCTTGGGAAAGCCCAAGATCAGGAAGGCCCAAGACTTCCCTCCAGATAGCACAAAGCCACAGCTACTGAGTATAGCTCCAAGTTACTAACTCAAGGTCCTCCTGACCCAAACAGGAATCAACAAGAAAGTTCTCAGAGGGTACTTTCCTGGTCATTAAGAGTCAGCTTTCCAATGCAGGGGACACAGGTTCAGTCCCTGGTTGGAGAACTAAGATCTCACATCCTGCAGAGAAGTTAAGCCCATACCCCGCAAATACCCCAGCTCATGCTTTGAAGCCCGGGTACCACAGCTAGAGAGAAACTCGTGCACCTCAACGAGAGATTTCACATGCCACACCTAAGACTCAATGCAATCAAATAAATAAATAAATATTTTATTAAAAAGAAAAAGGAAGGTCTCAGAGAACTCAGAACACAGAACATTGTGTTTACATTCCAAGCCTCTTCTGGTAAACCCTCTAAGCTTAAATTAAATTCCATTTGTGCTGAAGATCAATGACTCTGTTTATTACCAGTTTATCATTATTTTTTAAATATAATCCAAGAATAACCTTGATTGTATTCTGCATTTTTAATCATAAAGATCACATTTTACTAGCAATTTTATACTTTTTAAAAGTTTTATATGATGCTCACAAGTTGTTTCATATGATGCTCCCAAGGCATTATTTATCTCCCCTTCCCATTTTTTTTTTTTTTTTTTTCTGGCCACTCTTGATGGCTTGCAGGATCTTAACTCCCTGACCAGGGACTGAACCTGTGCCGTGGGCAATGAAAGTGCAGAGTCCAAACCATTGGACCATCAGGGAATTTCCATATCCTTATTTTATAAATGAAGATGACTGAATTACAGTTCCAGAGTGATTACCCAGGATTACATAGTAGAAGAATGGCAGAAGCAGGATTCACGGCGCAGGACTGAAACACATTTATTTCATATGATGTAATGAAAGGGGATGTTGTTTATTTTCCTTGGAACAACTCCAAATATATAACTCTCCTTCTCTGTCTTCAAATCTCTGAAGGTTTATCTAATCTCCATATATTAAGACATATATAGATCCCAAAGCAGACACAAAAGAAAATGCTTCTGAAGCAACCTGACATTATGAGAAGTTCCAACAGTTCATTCAGATTTCACAAGACTGACTCAGTTCTCCTGAGGCTGATAGAGGGCTCACTGCGACAACGTGTGTGTATAAAGGCAGGGTAGGGGGGACATGCATGTACATATCAGTGTGAAATAACAGAAGGGCTACATGTGATAGATCATGCTACAATAATTAAAATCAGAAAATCACATTTTTTATGCAACATTGTTGATTTTAGATTGGGAGTCAAGAGAACACTTAGGTCACCTGAAATTCAAAGCAACTCCTTAACGATGGTAATTATACTTAGATTCTTATTCCTTTTTCTACTAAAATAAATTAATATGCATTTGGGACAATGACAATGATCTTGTGTCTTTGAACCTGGAGGTGCTCTGGGAAGCAGTGTTGTCAGTCAGAGGCTTTTAACTATGTCATCCATTATTCATTTACCTGGGTCTACTTTTTATGTTTTTTTCTTATCATCAAAAATAAGGAAATTTGACCACTTTATTAAAGTTTCAGAAGATTTAGTGAAAAGTATTGAAAGAATCTTCCAGTTCAGTGTTGGAATGATTAAGGAAGGTGGCAGAGACAAACAGTAATCAACTCCTGGAGTCTAGAAATGGAAGAGCTGTCTCAGGAAGAAGAGTTGTCTCACGAAGAAGAGTTGGGAGAAGGCCATGGAGCATGGAGAAGCTCAGACTCCTCCCAGCTTCTGCTTCAAACAAGGCAGCACCACTGTTCCCTGTTTTATGCATTAAAATTTTGTTAAGAATTAATTTGTTAAATTCTGGTTCTACAGACACATCCCCCGCAAATTTGTAAAATTCAAGAGTAATTCAGGCAAATTGACTTGGTTGTTATCACCTAGTCACTGCAAAGCAAGGATCCTAGCCCAAGCCATCTGAGTTCAGACACGTGCTCTTCCCCATCACCATCCTCCAGACTTCCTACCTCTAATCTCACTGAATCATCACAACAACCAAGCAAAGCAAGCATGATTAGCCTTCTTTTATGGAGGCAAAAATTGAACTTCAGAACTTCATAGGTTGGAATACCTACATTTCCTGCCTACAAACCAATGTTTTTTGCACCATGTGGATACTCATGCATCATGCCTCAATGCAAAAGGCTGTGTATTTTTTTTAAATATGTGAGTCACGGTACCTTACTTTGAAATCTTAATATAAATTGTCTTCTTTAGATATCACCTTGTCTCTTCTGAAGTGTCCTTTGTTCTTTAGTTTTGAGTTCATTTCTTCTCTATTAAACTGAGTGTGTCTGTGGTGCCCTTCCAAAATGACCTCTGTCTGGCACAGAAAGCCATCCAATAGGCCATTTGTCACACCTCATCTCTTCTCTTTTATGAAGGGGACAAAGGCTGTCTTTGAGTCCCCTTTGGAAGTGTTTTCATGCTAATCCAAGAATTACTGTTATGTTTGTTTTCTGGCCAGTGCAGTGTGAAGCCATTCATGGGGCCGCATGGAACTTGTCTAGTCACATTCCAGGCCGTTCTTGGAACATTGTGGGGAAATGCATCATCGCTCTGCTGGTGGGAGACAAGTCTGTGTCCCTGCCTGAGGCTGGCAGCCAATGCATCCGTGTCCTTGATCACACATGAAAACATCTCCTGCCGTCTCTGCCAGGCAGCCCGCTGCACATGCACAAGGAGGGAGAAGAGCAGAATTAAACGTTCAAAAAGACCTGAGATCGGGAAAAACAACAGCCTCCTGAACGTGTATCTCAGTGGAAAGCAGGGAAAGAAAGTGAGCTGGGTACTTTAGTCAAAGACACACATGCTTTTCCCAAACAACCTGAGTCACTGTGGATTAACAGAAATAGATCCAGAATGGGAATCAGGAGAAATGAGTAACAGTTCTGATTCTGCCACTAAGTACCTGTATGACTTTGGACATATTTCTTTATTTTGTTTCATAGTATTCCTTATAAAACGGGGCTAAAATTTCAGACCCCATAAGACTCTGATAAGGATAAAAGAAAATACGGTCCACCAATGCAGCTGGTAAATAATAAAAGCTAGCAAATACCCATTGCCATTGCTGCTGCCTCTGGGCCTCAGTTGCCTCACCTGTAAAATGAAGATAGTGGGATAAAACTATGTCTCCAATGCTTGCTGTTTATCAGGAACACCTAGGGAGCTTTGTACACTTGTAAAGTAGGGGCCTCACTAAACTCTTGAATGTTAGGACCCAAGGATGTATTTTTACTTTAATTTCCCAGATTAGTTGGATACAGTCTGCCCAGGGCTATCCACTGAAGATCACCAGTTCACCATTTAGTGATTTTTCAAAGACAAACTAGTTGATATAAGCTGAGATTGTCTATAATTTCACCATTTTAGATCAGTATTTTGATTAAAATTAAAAAAAACTTATTTTCCAAAGCCACCTATTAAAAGGTAAGTATCCTTGAGGGGGAAACATCCCAATGCACCACAGCTTACTTGTTGACCCTTTTCAACCACACTGATGATTATAGAGTACTCATATTTTACAGTGGAACACAGGAGAAGCTGTGTATGTTTAAGGGTAGGATTTTCTAGAAAAATCTCATTATTTTTCAAATATGATAACTGAGCCCCAGGGGGCTTATAAGTAGAATGATCATATAATTTTTATCCCAAACAAGATACTTCAAGAGTGAAAGGGGATTATTGATAGCTACATTAGACGTAAACCAGGACATATGAGGACATATGCTTGCCATGGATAAAATGACTTGTCTACATCAGAGAAAGTTAATATGGAAAAGAAAGAGACCAGGAATGTCAAAGAGTGGACTAGAAGTTCTGCCTCCAGACCTCTCCTTCATCAACCCATGTCTCAGCCAATGTGATTCAAATTCACTTCACTTTGGTCCGTGTTCACCTTTATATCTCAGAAACAACCTAACAGTATGTATCTTTCTCCTTTACTTCTCTGTCTCCAACTAGAATGCTGGCCCTCGTTGGAACTCAAACTCCATCACATCTGTGACACTCCATTACTTCAGTGAACTCACTAACATGTTGAAGATGCCTTTCCTTTGGACGAGCAAAGACCATCTGCTATGCAAGATCAACAGAGGCCCATGTAAATATCAGAGACTACACCAGGAACTTTAGAAACATCCCCAACTGAAGATTCAGATTCTTGAGGTTGTTGCAAGACCCTGACAGTCTTATAGCTAACTGTCCGGAAACCCTGTATTTTCCCCCTCTGATGCTCATTGGGCTTTTTCAGTTAATCAGCGGCTCAGTCCTGTCCAATTCTTTATGACCCCATGGACTGTAGCCTGCCAGGATCCTCTGTCCATATGATTTTCCAGGCAAGAATACTGGAGTGGGTCACCATTGCCTACTCCAGGGGATCCTTCCAACCCAGGGATCAAACCCAAGCCTCCTGAATCTCCTGCATTGTCAAGTGGATTCTTTACAACTAGTACCACTTGGGAAGTCCAGTGCCATAACTAAACCTAAGCTGTCAGTCTGTCAGTACTCATCAGGCATCAGGAAAAATGTCTCTTCCCAATATTAGGTTTACTAATACTGCTTGTCTGACAAAAGTTATTTCATTCTGGCTTTAATTCCAAGAGATGAGTTCTGCATTAGTAATCAGCCTCTTTCTATACCTCTGTTCTCACTCAGACATATTAACAAGTAGCAAACATCAAGCTTGAGATTAAAAAAAGAATAAAATAACCTGGTTTTCAGTTCTCTTTCATGCTTGAAAGAAAATTTGTAAATTGTCAACTTGACTTAATTTTTCTTCTGGACTCACACCTATTTGCTGTAATAAGAATTTTCCCCCTGGGTTTCACTCATCTGCAGCATGTGGCAAGAAAAAGGGGATTAGGATTGTATTTGTCGACTTCTCGAAGCGGATTTTCTTTCAGCAAGTCTGCTATCAATTCTATCTGCCAAAATAGCATTTTAATGTGTTACCTGCCGGTCAAACATGTTCTGTTAACTTCTGCCTCTGCTGTGTTTCCTGACATTGTTTACCACTACTTTTTCCCATTGTTACCAAGCTTATTATTTTAAATATAAATGTGGATTATGCTATTTTGATCATGTCTTTATTTCTGCAATACATTGGTTTAAAACAGAAAAGAGGAGGGTGCAGAGAGGGTAGAAAACAGGTTTTCTCTTGCTGGAAAGACTATTTTAATGAGTTTTATTCTGTAGTTGGGAAGATGCTCTTAACCTCCTTGGCCCAGTCAGATGTGATTTCTTGACACTGAGCATATTGCAAACGCATTTTAATCAGAGCTGTGTAAGGTGGACACCAAGAGGATTCCTCCAGTATTTAACAAAGCCGTCTATTTGCAACACAAAGTAATGCTTTATTTCCCCTTCCTCTTTGTCCTGAGCGTGGTATTATTCCAGAGGCATTGCTTCTCTCTTGCAAACTGTCAGCGGCCAAGGGTAATTTTCAGCATGTTTAGGATCATAATTGGCAAAAATGTGTGCTCAGAAGTAAAGGTCAGACGTGATCCAGTAAGAGCCATTCTCCAGTTTGCATGACACGGACACCAAAGTGCTTCATGCATTCTCCAAAGTTCACAAACCCTTCTCCGTATTCCAGGGACGCAGGTTTCCTCCCTGCCAGATAATTAGCTGAAGCGGCAGCCAAGCCGCCTTGTCACTGGGCACTCAATGGTGCTCCTTTACTCCAAGCTCATTTCCTTGGAAGGTGAGAGCCATTATCGTAAAGAGGGATATTGTAAATTCTGTTCCTTCTGCTATGCCGTGGCTCTGAGCAGAGAAATTTGTGTTTTCTGCCAGGGAGAAGAATAACATTTATTTAATGGATGCTGAGCAAAAGGTATTCACATTTCATGCTTCAGGGCTTAAGCTGATTCTAGATCAGAAGGGAACTTTTCCAAGCTCCAAACTATACAACTGGGTAAGTGCTTAGTGCTAACAACCCTTATGTCGCATCCAGGCATGATCTGAGGTCACCATCTCAGGGGTACCCCCACACCTTCTCAGCTCCTGAATTTGTTCACAAATAATGTTTTATACCCCTCTCCCACCAGATTCCCCTAGAAACTTAAGCCTGCTTCTCACAGATGGCTCTGCTCCACAGAATCCCAGCTCTGCCCATTCAGCCTCTCAGACCCTTCAAGAGAATCCTTGACAGTGTTAGAGCTATAATACATGAGTGTGTCCTCACTCAACAATGGAGGTAGCAGAAAAAATCATGAGGATAGAAAAAGTCTGGGATAAGGGAAAGAGGACAGATTTCAAGCTAGAAGGATTGATCCAGGTTCAAACAATCTCTGCACTCTAAAGAGCTGGGTAAATCATAAATAATTATATCTCATTGACAGTTTCCTCATCTTTAAAAAAGAATAATAAATCTTACCTTACAGTATACTTGCAGGGGCCAAGTGAAATCATATGTGAGATGTGAGGTCCATAGACAAATGTTGGTTCATGTCTCTGTTCTCTCAGGAGATTGCCATCTAGTCCGGTTCCAATACTAGCTTGTTAAGTATTTCCTGGCAAGTCATTCAAATTCTCTGTGAGTCCATCTTCAAATAAAGGAAAAGAAAAACCTTGATTCTGCCTTCCCTGCAGGATTATTATACAGATTAAATGAAATATTCATTACAACAGAAACTTACAATGCAAGTAATAGTGTTACCAAGAAATAAGGTATTAATATCATGCTGATGCTACTATTAATTTTTTTATTAATTTATTAATTCTGGAAACTGTGTCTTTTAGACTATTATCCACAATTAAGTAAGCCCATCTAAAATTACAAAGATATCTTTTAATCACATACAGATATGTCACAATGATGTGATAGTGGAAAAGTTGACATAATATTGTGTCTTGAGAATAGATTTGCTCTCAGAGCTGAGGCAGAAGTTTCTTGTAGGTTCGTCTATAAGTAAAATGAATAAGTACGTGGAAATTTAACTGCATTATAATTAGCCAAAAGCCTTGAATATAAACATGTGAAGCATGTCACAGATGCTCATTAAACATCAGATTTCAAGTGTTCATGGTATGCCAATCAGCCTTGACCATTCTCCTTACCACCATTGCTGGCCTCTGGGGGCCTTCTCTACCCTTTTCTCCTATACGCTCTGCTCCACTTGAGTTCCTAGGGTCTCCTGGAATTGAGAAAAGTAATAGCTATATATTTCCAGTTGTACACTCAATTCTTACTACTGGTCTTCCTTGGGCATTAAGTTCTCAGTCTCCTAAGTAAGGTTCTGCTCCATGCCTTTAGTTCTACCGAAGGTACTCCTTTCCCATTCATGCCTCTGTCTCACGGCTCAAATCTCTCTATGGTGGGCCTCTTTTGTCTTCAGTCCGTGTAACTACTGCTAGTTTCAGAGAGTGCTTCCATCTACCAGGAGAGAATAAACCAGTCCTTGGGGAGTAGTCACAAATTCACAAATACTGGAGACTAATTAGTCCACCATAAGTCATGCACTCGCAATGGTTAAACAATAGTAACAAAGGGGTGGATCGTGACCGAAATTCGGGGAATACCAGGACATTATTAGCTGAGTACTCCCAAGATATCCACCACACATAGTCGGGTGGCCTCCAGTATTGGCCTCTACCCATCTACTAGCCCTTTTAGGCGATATCCTCCACTGAGCCCTCCACAGGCTATAAGACATCATCAGGCCATGCCAGCAGCTTTGCGGGCCATAGAATAAGATTGCCTGCAGTGTCGACCTCTTGGTTCACTCCAGTATCTGCCAACACTGGGTAATGCTGCTATTTCACTCTGTCTCCCTGTCTCCACTAGAAGGCATCGCCCCTGTGTTGAGGTCTCCACATCCATCAGGCAGCAAGCAGCTTCAACTGGGTTCCATCACTCCTGCTGCAGTGCCCACCTTTGTTGTGCGTTGTGGAAGGTCTAAAAAAATACTGCCAGTAAGACACTGCTGTTGCTCAGAGGTCATTGTCTCCTCAGCTGCCCTTCCATGGCCTGTAAATTTCCACCAAGTACCTCTACTGGTACACAGACTATTTAAAGAGCCACTGTACTTGAGGGCGACATGGAGAACAAAACTATTAATAGAAAGGGAAAGAATGCTTCCAGACTTTTACTCCATTCTTGTGTCAAAGTCTTTTAGTGGTATATTAAATCCAGATTGCTCATTGCCTTCTGTGTTACAGAGATTTAGGAGGAACTCTTTTTTTCTGTCATTTATTTGTGACCCTCAACATCACTCTAAACTCAAGGCTTTGTTAGTGGGTCAAGATCATCATGCCTGGTTCCTTCCTTCTTCTTTTTCTTTTTTATCTTATTTGAAGTATAGTTGGTTCACAATGTTGTGTTAATTTCTGCCATGCAGAAGAATAATTCAGTTATGCACATATATGTTCTTCTTCATATTCTTTTTTTTTTTTTATGGTTTGTCAGAGGATATTGAATAGTTAGTTCCCTGTGCTATACAGTAGGGCCTTGCTGTTTATCCATACTATGTATAATAGTTTGCATCAGCTAATACCAAAGTCCCAATACTTCTCTCCCTCACCTCCCTTTAACATGAGTTTTAAAAGATGAGTTCCTTCTTTAACATGAGTTGTTGTTTTTTTTTTTTTTTTTCCCCATAAGACCACTCAGCTTTCATGAAATTCTTTCTGGCGAGGCCTGAAATCCCATTTTTTTCCTGGGCATAGACATGTAGAAATCTCATCTTGAACTGGGATCCTGCCACAATCAGACTTTAAAAGACTTAATTGTAGACTAGTTGTGAACTAGTATAATTTAAAAGGATTTTCCTCACTATAAGTTTGTCAGAATCACCAGCCTTAATGAATCTCATTATCCAGTCAACTAGGATTTTGCTTTTATGAAGAGTACTGTCCTACAAAGAGGAAATTGTCCCCAAACAACTTTGTTTTCTTTGTATTAAGATGTTTTTTGTGTGTGTTTTTTTCTATTGAAATTGTATTAAAATAGATCTGTTAGACATTGGAGTAGTTTGAAACTGGTTATGAAAAGCTTGTTCACTGACTGTTTCCAAGGCAAGGGAAGATGTTGGCGGTTGAACAAGGCTGGGGCAAAGAAGGAAGAAGAGATTGGTTTAAGCTGGAGCCATAATAAAATACTGTAAAATGTTTTTGAGGGTGTTGTCCTGAGCGCCTTCTCCCTGAGTCCCTTGGAAGAACTGACAACTACCTGGCCTTTAAGAAATGAAATTGACATTTGCAGGCTTAGGTTCAACAGAAACTGAGAAGGGAGGGGTAAGGAATGCTGCAGGCAAAGCCAGAGTCCAATTCCCTGGATCCAGGACAGCAGGCCCATAACTCTGCTGTGAGTGATGGGTCAATATCCAATAACTCCAAATCAAAAGCTGAAGTCTTCTTGAGTCAGCAGAGCTGAAGCCTCCTTCAGGGGATAAGAACACAGCAGCAGCCCTTCTGACAGAGCTGGAGTTGCCAGTAGCCTTTCATCTAAGGAAACCACAGGCAAAGCAAACTTGGCATATAACTTTTCCTACATTAATTAGCACCCTTAAGTTTAAAGGGGGAAAAATAATAATACTCTCGGGAGAGCAGCTAGAGCTCAAACTCAACTCATTTGGATTCAGTATACAGAGACTCTGGGGAGGGGACGATGGGATAGAAAACAGAGCACAGGCTGGAGCACAAGAGATTATTTTCAGGTCAACTGAACAGTGGCTCTCAGAAGTCCTCCACTGTTTGAATTGTGTTTCATGATATTGATTACAAATCATCCTTAGTAGTTCTTCATCCTTTTGGTCAAGCTCTGCCTGTCCTATTGGAAATGAGATGTGCTGCGTTTTAGAGTTGTGCTAGACGTGTTCTTTTCTGAGAAGGCATGAGCCTGTTGAGGGGACAGAGATTTAAAATGTATTTTTAGTAGGTCATTGTCTAGAAAAAGGAAAATTAGCTAAATATTTTTATTTCCATTGATTAGAAGTTAAAAAAAAATAGTGACTCAGAAAAAAAATACAAAACATATGTAATGTTTATTACTTATGCAATATTAAAGACATAAACAAATTCTTTTTTTTAAATGAGCTGAGGATACACACATCAATTTCTGCAGTGATTCCACATCATGAGGAGGACAGAACTGAAAATGGTGGGCAAAGAAAACAGTAAGTTTTAACATAGGAGTCTAGTTTTTCTTTTTCAAAAAATAATTAAAGTTCATAATTTATTTGTATAATTATTCAAGAGAAAAATAAATCAGTGTAGCCCTTTGTATTTCTGTTATGTTCCCAAAATTAAGATACAGACTTGGCATCAGGTGGTTATTATTGCAAAGGATGACATTTTAAGAACTGTTCTTACACAAAGAATACTGGACTCCTGACTTTCAGATCATTATTTAAATTCTTCCTAAGTTTTAATGTAGACACAGATGTAAGACTTTGTTCCCTGAGTCAGCCAGAGAGGCAGCAGAAGTCAGGCTTTTCAGAGTAAATCTTTACCACTTCTTCCTGTCCACCTCAGCCAAGAAGCCCATGGGCTTATCCATTCACAGAAATGTATCTCCTTTTATTTTTATATTTTTTGTTTACCTTTACTGAACATGTAGCATATTTTAAAACAGTAATTTAAAATATTTTTGAATGTTCTAAAACTTCAAAAATGAAAACAATTTAAAATTGTATTTTACTCTCCAGTTACACAAGTAATTTTGCATCTATTATATTATTTAATTATCATAATACAGTTTGAAAAGTGTGAGGATTGGCATTATTTTATATCATTTTGCAAATTAGGAAACTGAGATTAACTTCTTTAAAGCATACCAGTAGTATCAGTAGTAGAAGTTCAAGAGTTATAAGAGTCCAACCATAACTAGATTGCCGGGAGAAATATCAATAACCTCAGATATGCAAATAACACCACCCTAATGGCAGAAAGTGAAGAGGAGCTAAAAAGCCTCTTGATGAAAGTGAAAGTGGAGAGTGAAAAAATTGGCTTAAAGCTCAACATTCAGAAAACAAAGATCATGGCATCCGGTCCCATCACTTCATGGAAAATAGATGGGGAAAGAGTGGAAACAGTGTCACACTTTATTTTGGGGGGCTCCAAAATCACTGCAGATGGTGACTGCAGCCATGAAATTAAAAGACACTTACTCCTTGGAAGAAAAGTTATGACCAACCTAGATAGCATATTCAAAAGCAGAGACATTATTTCACCAACTAAGGTCCATCTAGTCAAGGCTATGGCTTTTCCTGTGGTCATGTACGGATGTGAGTTGGACTGTGAAGAAGGCTGAGCACCGTAGAATTGATGCTTTTGAACTGTGGTGTTGGAGAAGACTCTTGAGAGTCCCTTGGACTGCAAGGAGATCCAACCAATCCATTCTGAAGGAGATCAGCCCTGTGTGTTCTTTGGAAGGAATGATGCTAAAGCTGAAACTCCAGTACTTTGGCCACCTCATTTGAAGAGTTGACTCATTGGAAAAGACTGTGATGCTGGGAGGGATTGGGGGCAGGAGGAGAAGGGGACAACAGAGGATGAGGTGGCTGGATGGCATCACTGACTCGTTGGACGTGAGTCTGAGTGAACTCCAGGAGCTGGTGATGGACAGGGAGGTCTGGCATGCTGTGACTCATGGGGTCACAAAGAGTTGGACACAACTGAGCGACTGAACTGAACTGAACTGAACCATAACTAGAGTTCAAGTCTCACTTCACATCCATTTATTAATCCAGTAAAAGTTTATTACGGCTCCTAGTATGTAGACTCTCTTCTAAAATTCTTTTTAGTTGCTCTGGTAATTACTTTTCCCTTTTTGTTTTGTCATTATAAGATACCATTACAGACTGTATTATCAATTATTGTTTCATTTCACATGCCTTGTTCATCACCTCATCTATCTGATAGATTATAATGTCCT
Organism: Capra hircus; assembly: GCF_001704415.2. Lineage (NCBI taxonomy): Eukaryota > Metazoa > Chordata > Mammalia > Artiodactyla > Bovidae > Capra > Capra hircus. The sequence continues at coordinate 14,330,077 of NC_030831.1, read as the reverse complement.
TGGGTAGTTCCATAGTTCCATGATATAAACTTTTTTTCACATCCCACAAGGCATGGCACAATTCTAGATATAAGGAAAGAACCACTGTTTGCTGCTTAGCCAATTTACTGGTTATTATGCAATAGGTATGAAAGCTTAGATGTTAATAATTAACCTATAGAGCTCTAATTATAAGGAGATAGAACAACACCACATATGTATCATTTGTCCCAGATACGTGGGAAAGATGATAAAACCCAAGAGCTGGCAGAAATCTCAGGAACATTCTCAGTGCCTGTGCTATTCTAGGAACTACTCTAAGGTTCTGTTTCATTTCTGTTTAGAGCTTGTTACATAATATTGAGAATATAACAAGACCTTTTGGTTAGGAAAAAAAAGTTAAAGAACACTTAATTGTCATCTCTCAACTGATTTTTATTGAAGTTCTATTACATGCACAATATTGTGGATATTATGAATAAACAAAATGGAACACAAAGACTTCTTCATTTTCCTTAATGTGAATTGCACTTTAAGTGTGATAGCACTTTGTATGCTATCTCATTTCAAACTTTATAGTCCACCATGGCATATACCGGCTTCCCAAGTGATGCTAGTGGTAAAGAACCCGCCTACTAATACAGGAGAGGTAAGATATGCAGGTTCAATCCCTGGATCCAAAAGATCCCTTGGAGAAGAGCATGGCAACCCACTCTAGTGTTCTTGCCTGGAGAATCACATGGACAGAGGAGCCTAGCAGGCTACAGTCCATAGGGTCACACAGTTGGACACGACTGAAGCATGCACACAGATGGCAGTTATATGCTAGAGCTCTGAGTCAGTATAAATTTAAATCCTGACTCTACTACTTTCCAGCTGTGTGACCTCAAGCAATTTGTTTAATCTCTCAGTTCAGTTCAGTTCAGTAGCTCAGTCACATCCGACTCTGCAACCCCATGAATCGCAGCACTCCAGGCCTCCCTGTCCATCTCCAATTCCCAGAGTTCACTCAAACTCATGTCCATCGAGTCGGTGATGACATCCAGCCATCTCATCCTCTGTGGTCCCACTTTTCTCCTGCCCCCAATCCCTCCCAGAATCAGAGTCTTTTCCAGTGAGTCAACTCTTCACATGAGGTGGCCAAGGTACCGGAGTTTCAGCTTTAGCATCATTCCTTCCGAAGAACACACAAGGCTGATCTCCTTCAGAATGGACTGGTTGGATCTCTTTGCAGTCCAAGGGACTCTCAAGAGTCTTCTCCAATACCACAGTTCAAAAGCATCAATTCTTCGGTGCTCAGCTTTCTTCACAGTCCAACTCTCACATCCATACATGACCACAGGAAAAACCATAGCCTTGAGTAGACGGACCTTTGTTGACAAAGTAATGTCTTTGTTTTGAATATGCATTCTAGGTTGGTCATAACTTTTCTTCCAAGGAGTAAGCGTCTTTTCATTTCATGGCTGCAGTCACCGTCTGCAGTGATTTTGGAGCCCCCAAAAATAAAGTCTGATACTGTTTCCACTCTTTCCCCATCTATTTCCCATGAAGTGATGGGATCGGATGCCATGATCTTTGTTTTCTGAATGTTGAGCTTTAGGCCAACTTTTTCACTCTCCACTTTCACTTTCATCAAGAGGCTTGTTAGCTCCTCTTCACTTTCTGCCATAAGGGTGGTGTCATCTGCATATCTGAGGTTATTGATATTTCTCCCAGCAATCTTCATTCCAGCTTGTGCTTCTTCCAGCCCAGCATTTCTCATGATGTACTCTGCATATAAGTTAAATAAACAGGGTGACAATATACAGCCTTGATATACTCCTTTTTCCTATTTGGAACCAGTCTGTTCCATGTCCAGCTTGAACTGTTGCTTCCTGACCTGCATATAGGTTTCTCAAGAGTTAGGTCAGGTGTTCTGGTGTTCCCATCTCTTTAAGAATTTTCCACAGTTTATTGTGAGCCACACAAGGCTTTGGTATAGTCAATAAGGCATAAATAGATGTTTTTCTGGAACTCTCTTGCTTTTTTGATGATCCAGGGGATGTTGGCAATTTGATCTCTGGTTCCTCTGCCTCTTCTAAAACCAGCTTGAAGATCTGGAAGTTCACGGTTCACGTATTGCTGAAGCCTGGCTTGGAGAATTTTGAGCATTACTTTACTAGCGTGTGAGATGAATGCAATTGTGTGGTAGTTTGAGCATTCTTTAGCATTGCCTTTCTTTGGGATTGGAATGAAAACTGACTTTTTCCAGTCCTGTGGCCACTGCTGAGTTTTCCAAATTGGCTGGCATACTGAGTGCAGCACTTTCACAGCATCATCTTTCAGGATTTGAAATAGCTCCACTGGAATTCCATCACCTCCACTAGCTTTGTTCGCAGTGATGCTTTCTAAGGCCCACTTGACTTCACATTCCAGGATGTCTGGCTCTAGATGAGTGATCACACCATCGTGATTATCTTGGCCATGAAGATCTTTTTTGTACAGTTCTTCCGTGTATTCTTGCCACAGGCCTCAATTTCCTCATTTGTAGATAGTGATAATAGGGCTCTTGGGAAGGTGAAAAGAGATAATTCATGTAAACCATTTAGAACAGTGTCTGGCACAGAGTAAGCCATCAGTGAATGCTAGCTATTCCTATTATTTACAACCAAACTGCAAGGTAGGTTATACACATATTATTTATATATTACAGAGAAAACTGAAGCTGAGAGAAATTATGTTAGTTGCAAAGGATGACTTCAGGCATTCTCACTCCAGTCCCAATGGTAACTCCATTTCCCAGTGGGTGAGGAAAAGGGCGAATGTGCAGGACAATTGCTTTAATCAATATCTGATCTGCAACTTACCAACAGGTGAACACATACTTGGTATGATGGAGTTTTTTCCAAATAAACTTTTTTTTTTAATCTATGTCAGTTCTCTGTATTTTAATCCCATGCAAAGACTTAACTGTTGGATTTTTTTTGACACCACACTGTGTCTTCAGATTGAACTAAAGTATACGAAACATATATTCAAGGGATGGTTATTCAAGGGATGATGTGCCCAGAGAAATTATGAACAAGGCAATTTTTACCTCCAGTTATACTATACCTACACCTAGTTCTTAAACTTCAGTCAGCATCAAAATCACACAAATTGCTGGTCCCATTTCATAGTTTCTGATTCAATAAGGCCTAAGATGAAGTTCTAGAATTTGTATTTCTACTGGGGCCACAGGACTGCCCTATATCAGTATTCCCTAAAACAGTCTCCAAATAATCTATAGCCAATCAAATTAGGTGATTAGCAAAATTTAGCTTCCTAAGTCCCACACCAGACTTGCTGGATATGATTCTCTTTGGATGGGTCCTAGGGATCTACATTGTCACAAGTTTCCTAGGTGAATTTTAAGCCTGTAAAAATCTGAGAACCATTCATTTAAATTCTAAGTTTTTCCATGACCTAAGTATTATTGTATGCCCAGGACCTAATAGAGTATTTGGTTTATAGTACCTACTAAAATAATATAAAAATGCTTTTATTTAAATAACCCCCTTTTGTGTATCCTGTTCCACATCCTCCTTCCTCAAATAACAGCTCTATTCTCTGAATTTCCACCTTATTGCCACACCTACTCACTCAATATTTACAGTTGATTGCCTTAAAATGGATTTTTTAAATTGTCATTTTAATTACTTCTTCAAATTGTTATTAAACCTTATACAAACTCCCTCTTATAAATGGGATTATAATCTTCCTAAGAGAGTGACCACATCCCTTGACTTCCTTCTGCCATCCGCAGAACCTCAATCCCAGTCAATACACTGTCATTCACCCCAAAATAAAATAAAATAATCAGCTTGTTTTTAATTTTGTTTCATTGAATTAAAAACCTGTTTTCCAGTAGTTTCATTCAGCACCTACGACCAGATATTTAGCAAAATACTAGGCTCTAAATTAACCTATATAAAAATAATCAGAATACATAGTTAGCAAATATTAATCTTCTTTCATTTTTTATTTTATTTTATTTTTCTGTCTCCCCATCACAACACACACACTTCTAGGAAGCTGGAAGTATTCACTAGAAGCTGAAGAGGAACAAAACTCTGATAACAAGGTGATTTTTCAGGAAAGTCCAGGGAGCTTATCTCAATAAGTATCTACGCAATTCTCATCCCCACCTCACCCCAGAAAAAGAAACTGCTCTCTTTGCCCCTTCTATCTGATGACAGACACTTTCATATTCCCCACATTCAATCCAAGCTTTATCATATCACACTACATTGTTTTTCATTTTGTGGCAGGGAAATGCTATAATCAGTTTTATGGAAGGCTCACCCAGAATCAAGTAGCTGTAGGCAAGACTGTCTGGCAGCACAACTTAGACATTTACAGATGCGGATCTAGCTGTGCAGGAGAAAAAAGTGATTTAAAGAGACATTGTTAGGTTTGAGAAGCCTAAACATTTCATCTTTAGTTTGGTAATTAGTAACTTGAAAAGTACCTGATTAGAAATATTTTCATGGATGTTTAAAAAATATAAAGAATTTTTTACTCACAGAATTTTCCCCAAATGATAAAGCCAGGAAATCTGAAGGGCAAATAATAACTATCTCCACATAAATATAAGTTTTTTGGTTGGGAGAGGCCTTAAAGATCAGCAATCCAACATGCTTATATGAGGAAATGGAGGCAAATTTTTGTTACACTGATTAAGTAAAATGTTAATGGCAGGGACTCTCAGAAACCTTAAAGAAACAGTGTGCAACTGAGGGAACTTGGGCAAAACCATGATCCAAGGTCACATAGCTTCCTGCCAGTCTCACAGCCACCTCTCCTATTCCCCACTACCAATACAGTAAGAAAGAAGTTTCAACCAATACAGAAAAAAGGAAGTCTATCTTCATAAAGGGTTCAATTAGATTAAAAAACCATTTCCCATGGTAGATTTGGCTACAGGGAACCTCTCTTTTCGCATCTTCTTATTTTTCTTTAGAAGTCAGGAATGATGGCAATGCCACATTTGTACTTGGGCAGATGCCTGTGGTGTAGAATTTATAAGAACTAAAAACACATTTGTGCCTTGAAAAGCTCTTGTCATTTCCCTACCATGATGTCTTAAGTTTCACTATCAGAAAACTGTTCCAAAACCACTAAAATTAAAGGCATTTTGTCTTCAGAAAACTCCAGTATAATGCTGCTAGTTCTAGAGAGGCTAACACATGAATCAAATAGTAGTCATTAGTGCACTTGCAAAGCAGGACCCTGAAGAAATGGGACATATAATCCATACTGGGAAGAATAGTCTGAAGCCATGAGTGCTTCAGAGGGAGCAAACACACACGTGATATAAAACTAGCTCCTAACAAAGCTAGATTATACCTTAACGAGAGCCAGTAGCTGAGTTACTGAGGGAAATAAATGAATAAAGATAGAAAACCAAAAGCAAGCCACCTTACTTCATAATTTGAGCTCTGGACAACTTTGGATGATTTCCATGCAAAGCATAGACTAACACAAGCTTAACGACTCATTGTGAAAGTCACTCAGTTGTGTCTGACTCTTTGAGAACCCGTGGATTATATAGTCCATGGAATTCTCCAGGCCAGAATACTGGAATGGGTAGTTGTTTCCCTCTCAAGGGGATCTTTCCAACCCAGGGATCAAAACCACGTTTCTTCTACTGCAAACAGATTCTTTGCCAGCTGAGCCACCGTTAAGCAAGTATTGATTTCATACTTCCTTTGTGTTACATTCTGTGAAGGAATACAGACAGGAATTTAAGGTGTTTCTTTCCTCAAACAAATAAAAAGGCAAGATTGACAGAAAGCAAATGACAAAAGAAATGCAGTGGCTACATTAGAATTATGGCCAATCATCCCTGTCTGACTTACTTCACTCAGCATGACACTCTCTAGGTCCATCCATGTTGCTTCAAATGGCATTATTTCATTCTTTTTAATGGCCGAGTAATATTCTATTGTATATATGTACCACATCTTCTTTATCCATTCCTCTGCTGGTGGACATTTAGATTACTTCCACATCTTGGTTCTTGTAAACAGCACTGCAATGAACATCAGGGTGCATGTATCATTTTTGGAACATGTTTTTCTCTGTATATATGCCCAGGAGAGGGATTTCTGGGGCATATGGTAGCTCTATTTTTATTATTTTAAGGATCCTCCATAATGTTCTCCATAGTGTCTATACCAATGTACATTCCCACTGTGTAGGAAGTTTCCCTTCTCTCCATGCCGTCTCCAGCATTTGTTGCTTATGGATTTTTTGATGATAGTCATTTCTGACCCATGTGAGGTGACATCTCATTGTAGTTTTGATTTGCATTTCTCTAGTAACTAGCAATGTTGAACATCTTTTCATGAGCCTGTTGTCCATTTGAATGTTTCCTTCGGTGAAAGAAACTTAGAAAGACTTAGAAAATGAACTTATGGTTGCCATGGGGGAGGAATAGTTAGGGAGTTTGGGAAGGTCTCTCCAAGCCAGACTTCAGCAATACATGAACCATGAACTTCCTGATGTTCAAGCTGGTTTTCGAAAAGGCAGAGGAACCAGAGATCACATTGCCAACATCTGCTGGATCATGGAAAAAGCAAGAGAGTTCCAGAAAAACATATATTTCTGCTTTATTGACTATGACAAAGCCTTTGACTGTGTGGATCACAATAAACTGTGGAAAATTCTGAAAGAGATGGGAATACCAGACCACCTAACCTGCCTCTTGAGAAATCTGTATGCAGGTCAGGGAGCAACAGTTAGAACTGGACATGGAACAACAGACTGGTTCCAAATAGGAAAAGGAGTCCGTCAAGGCTGTATATTGTCACCCTGCTTATTTAACTTCTATGCAGAGTACATCATGAGAAACGCTGGACTGGAAGAAACACAAGCTGGAATCAAGATTGCTGGGAGAAATATCAATAACCTCAGGTAAGCAGATGACACCACCCTTATGGCGGAAAGTGAAGAGGAACTAAAAAACCTCTTGATGAAAGTGAAAGAGGAAAGTGAAAAAGTTGGCTTAAAGCTCAACATTCAGAAAACAAAGATCATGGCATCTGGTCCCATCATTTCATGGGAAATAGATGGGGAAACAGTAGAAACAGTGTCGGACTTTATTTTGGGGGGCTCCAAAATCACTGCAGATGGTGACTGCAGCCATGAAATGAAAAGACGCTTACTCCTTGGAAGAAAAGTTATGACCAACCTAGATAGCATATTCAAAAGCAGAGACATTACTTTGCCGACTAAGGTCCGTCTAGTCAAGGCTATGGTTTTTCCTGTGGTCATGTATGGATGTGAGAGTTGGACTGTGAAGAAGCCTGAGCACCAAAGAATTGATGTGTTTGAACTGTGGTGTTGGAGAAGACTCTTGAGAGTCCCTTGGACTGCAAGGAGATCCAACCAGTCCATTCTGAAGGAGATCAGCCCTGGGATTTCTTTGGAAGGAATGATGCTAAAGCTGAAACTCCAGTACTTTGGCTACCTCATGCAAAGAGTTGGCTCATTGGAAAAGACTCTGATGCTAGGAGAGATTGGGGGCAGGAGGAGAAGGGGACAACCCAGGATGAGATGGCTGGATGGCATCACTGACTCAATGGACGTGAGTCTGAGTGAACTCCAGGAGATGGTGATGGACAGGGAGGCCTGGTGTGCTGCGATTCATGGTGTCGCAAAGAGTCGGACACGACTGAACGACTGAACTGAACTGAACTTGGGAAGATCATGTACACACTGCTATATTTAAAATGGGCAACCAACAAAGGCAATGTTATGAGCCAGCCTGGATGGGAGGGGAGTTTGAAGGAAAATGGATACACGTATGTATATGGCTGAGTCCCTTCACTGTTCACCTGAAACTACCACAACATTGTAATTGTGGTATACAACACTATACTCCAACACAAAATTAAAAGTTAAAAGGTGAAAAGAGAGAGAGAGAAATGGCCAACCAGATGAGGACAGAGAACATTGCCATTTCAGTAAACAACAAATATTGTTGCCATCAAGCCATAGGCCACTGTAGCTGCCCTTGATTGTGTGCCCTGTGGGGAATTCAAGATGGTGGAAAACAGGATACTGGTCCCAGATATTTAAAGTATATCTCAAAGAAATTATTTCTACAAGCTCAGACCCTTGCATCTTCCCATACATAGATAGGCACTAAAATCATCAACTTAGATGATGATGTTCAACTACATGCTTATTTTTCAGCAAAAACTCCTACATAACTTGATTCCTCCCTTACCTCTTTGGAACAATTTCTTACAGTAATCTGAGACTTTGTCTCCTAGACTATAGTCCTTAGTGAGGACCCCAAATAAAACATAACACTCAACATTTAGTTTGAGAGTTACGTGTTTTTGTTTTTGTTTTTTGTCTTTCAGTCAAGACAACATCCATTGGATCATAGTATGACAAGGCTGTGAGTTAGGTATTTGTGAGTTCTTGCTGCTCTCCTAGCCTAATAGTGAAGATGGCGTTGGTACACAAATAGCCCTAGTAGGCTAAGAGGTGAGGTTCACGCAGGAGATACAAGCAAAACGTAAGCCATAAGTGTGTGTGTTTGGGGAAGGAGGGAGGATGTTACTTCTACTGCAGAAAATTTTCATTACAGATATGTCACTAAACCTGAACCTAAATGAAAGGGAGACCTCAGAAGTTGAGGATCAAGGATGGAGTCTAAAAGAAGGCCATGGAAGCAAGTATCCAATGTATGTCTTCAAGACTGTGAGTAGTCTTTATTGATTGGGATGAAGAAAACAAGTGAAAATTTCAATGGGTCTTAAATGTGCATGGAGACATTGTCCTTTTTCCAGTTTTTAGGCATCAAAGAAACTTTAAAGGGTCCTTAAAGCCTAAGCAGATTTCTCTAAAGTAGTAGAGTGAATTAGACTCAACTTCAAGGCTTGGTTTCCTCATTTAATGTGTGAGTAATTTGGACAAATCATGTAACTTCCTTTAGGTTGCTTCTTCATTTGTAAAATAAAGAAATTCTTATTACTGGCTTTGTAGAGTTATGAGAACAAAATAAGTAAGGTTAAAAAAAATCCTAGACAGTTATATAATTCATTATCACTGTTATTATGGCCATGTTCCCAGAATGCCTGGTAGAAGCCATCTAGCAGCAGGGCACGTCACAGAATTAGATTAGTCTGTCCTGAAAAGACCTCATATTCTGGGAAAGTAATATCTATCCAGAGTTAGAAATCTAGAGCTAGTAGATCTGTGAGGTATATCTGGCTTCTGGTTAGTCACGCTCACTCTGGATACTTCTCAAGAAGTGGAAAAGTTAGAGCTGGTGTGACATAGGGGTAGGAGGTCACCTTGACCTTCTAGAAGTGTTTAGTTAGAGAAAGTGCTTTCAGAAAGAACAACCAAGAGAAATATTTTTCTCTACTTCTGATTGGTTAGAACTCCTTTGTATGTCATAATGCTAATAGGATTAAGATTTTCAATAGAACCAATGTATTCTCTAATAATAGCATAAGTACAATGCACAATGTATTATATTTTCCTTTACTCATGCTTCAAAGACTTAAAATGCAGCTCCAAAGAGTCTTAGAGAATCTTAAGGCTGGTTGATGACCATTTCTTGGTGATGACATAGATTGACTTCTAATAACTGTGGAGACTTTTAGCTTATTATAAGGATATGCCAAAGGATCTAGCTAACAATACACTCTCTTTTGATGTAAATGTCTCCTGTTGCCTTAATGAGCCTTATTCCAACTCTTCCTCCCTAAAAGAGGACATGGCATCCCACACCAGTATTCTTGCCAGGAAAATCCCATGGACAGAGGACCCTAGTGGGCTACAGTCCATAGGGTCACACAGACATGACTGAGCAACTAAGCATGAACATGAGCAACTCTTCCTAATGGGTACCATTATATGCAGGCTTCTCATATATTTTTAGAACCAATGAAGGGCTTTGTGGGGAGTCTGAATGGGTCCCACATTCAGAAAAAAACCCACACATAGTTAATGCTCTTATTGTTAGTAGTCCCAGAGAAGGAAATGGCAACCCATTCTAGTATTTTTCCCTGGAGAATCGCATGGACAGAGTAGCCTGACAGGCTGCAGGGGTCACAGAGAGTCAGACACAACTGAGCAACTCACACACATATTCTTAGTAGTTGTAAAACCCTTTCTTTGAACTTGTGTTTTATAAACAAATCTGATGAAACAATACAGCATAAGTGCGAGCAGAGGCATATACAAAGGAAAAGAAAAACTTTCACAATTTAGCACCTTTCAATGGTTTGTTTTGTCTTGAGGTGGCCAATGGCTATATTTGCGGAATAGCTCTTTCAGAACGGGATGCAAGACAACCAGGCTGACCTGCAGATATTGCTTCCTCATCTCCTGCTGGCCCTAGTTCTTAAGGCCCTGGTTCTGCCTCCAGACTGTCCCACTGGACCCATGATTTAAAAAATTGCCACTCTTGTAACCCAGACTGCATCTTCTCTGGACCACAAAGCTATACTACATTTTCAGAACTATATCAAGGTAGTGACATATATTAGCTTTGTATCGGGTTTTTGAACTATAAGAATGGTGTTAATTTTCTATTGTAATCTGTGATGAAGAAATATTCCCTATCAAAATCATTCCAGCCATGTTTCCCAAAGTAATTCTTGAAATGAAAAGCCAAAGAAATATTAAGCCACTTACTCAGAAATTCAAAGTAAAAACAGTGAATTAAGATTAAAATTCTAAAATTTTAAATTGGCTTCTCTTTTGGCTACTGCTACCCTAATTCTTTTCATGGGACTAAATTTGGATTTCTCCTTCATTTTTGTACTTCAGTATATTCTGATTTGTTTTAAGTGGGTGCAGGGCACACAGATATATGTCAACAAATGCATTTGTTAAATTCACAGTCTATAGATATTGAAGCTCTATTTAGAAGCAAGTCAGATAATATATAAAAGCTGTAGGAAAAAGTTTCTTTGCATAACATAAGAGCTAATGCATCAAGTTATGGTTTGTTAATGGCATTCAATTAACACAACTATTGTTAGTTGATTAAAAATTAACTGGGGACAATCATTTAACATTTAGCACTTACAAATGTTCCCTGATTTATTAAAATTGTGGGAACTAAAGAATCAGGGGAGAAACTAGAAATATTTAGTTAGATTTTTTAATGAAACTTTTAGGCACATTGTGAAATATTTCTTCCTAGTAAATATACATTTGTAAATCAATCTTCACATTTTAACAACTTGAGAAGAATTTGCAGACCTCCTGTTCTAAAGGCATTGAGAAATAAATATCTGCCAGGGAGAGAAATCCCATCAGTTTTCTTGCTGTTTCTATACAGATGGTAGACCATACTGTGAAATTTGCTGTTCTTCGATTGCTCCATTCTGCACACGCCCCAAGGAACCTCAGAATTGTAGAAACTAGAGATGTAATAGACTAAATAGGTCACCTATTCCAATAGAAATTTTACCAGATTTATATAAGACTCTTTTGAATTTACAATACAACTTATTTCCAAGCGGGTCCAAATGCTAAGCAGAAAATAGGCTTTTTTTCTGGCCACCCTGCATCCTTTATTATGTTCCACTGTTAATCATGTTTTTCTCTTGTGAAGACAATATACTATCAGAATGTGCATATGGAATTGCTTTTCCAACAAAAGAATTAAAGTGATCTCTACCCAGGCTCTCATCTGCACCCCCACCCCATACTCCCACCCGTTGACTATATTCACTAGACAGTTGTCTGAGGTCTCAGGAGTATTCCATGGCCCTGGAAAAATAAATGTACTGGTAAATAGCCTCTATGTGCATAATATTCAACAGTTTGGTTTCTTTAAAATATACCCTAACCAAATTCTGGAAATAAAAGCAAAAATAAACAAATGAGATCTAATTAAAATTAAAAGCTTCTGCACAACAAAGGAAAATATAAGCAAGGTGAAAAGACAGCCTTCTGAATGGGAGAAAATAATAGCAAATGAAGCAACTGACAAACAACTAATCTCAAAAATATACAAGCAACTTATGCAGCTCAATTCCAGAAAAATAAACAACCCAATCAAAAAATGGGCCAAAGAACTAAATAGACACTTCTCCAAAGAAGACGTATGGATGGCTAACAAACACATGAAAAGATGCTCAACATCACTTGTTATTAGAGAAATGCAAATCAAAACCACAATGAAGTACCACTTCACATCAGTCAGAATGGCTGCAATCCAAAAATCTGCAAGCAATAAATGCTGGAGAGGGTGTGGAGAAAAGGGAACCCTCCTACACTGTTGGTGGGAATGCAAACTAGTACAGCCACTATGGAGAACAGTGTGGAGACTCCTTAAAACATTGCAAATAGAACTGCCTTATGACCCAGCAATCCCACTTCTGGGCATACACACCGAGGAAACCAGAATTGAAAGAGACGCATGTACCCCAATGTTCATCACAGCACGGTTTATAATAGCCAGGACATGGAAACAACCTAGATGTCCATCAGCAGGTGAATGGATGAGAAAGCTGTGGTACATATACACAATGGAGTATCACTCAGTCATTAAAAAGAATACATGTGAATCAGTTTTGATGAGATGGATGAAACTGGAGCTGATTATACAGAGTGAAGTAAGCCAGAAAGAAAAACACCAATACAGTATACTAACACATATATATGGAATTTAGAAAGATGGCAATGATGACCCTGTATGCAAGACAGCAAAAAAGACACAGATGTGTATAGCGGACTTTTGGACTCAGAGGGAGAAGGAGAGGGTGGGATGATTTGGGAGAATGGCATTGAAACATGTATACTATCATGTAAGAATCAAATCGCCAGTCTATGTCCGATGCAGGATACAGCATGCTTGGGGCTGGTGCACGGGGATGACCCAGAGAGATGTTATGGGGAGGGAGGTGGGAGGGGGGTTTATGTTTGGGAATGCATGTACACCCGTGGTGGATTCATGTCAATGTATGGCAAAACCAACACAGCACTGTAAAGTAAAATAAAGTAAAAATAAAAATTTAATTAAAAATAAATAAATAAAGTAAAATATACCCTAACCAATCAAAATAACTTGTTGCAGGCATATTACATATACTCCAAAATCATTTTAACATATTTCTGAACACCAAGTGTGTAAAAAGCAGTCAAGGAAACAATGAAATTTGAGAAACAGTCTCAAGGCTTAAAGTTTGCATTCTTGGGAGGATGAAAAAACATTAAATACAGAGAATTTTATGTGGATGTCCATTGTTTTTGTCTGCCTTCCTTCCTTCATTCTTCTTCTGTTCCTACAGGGAATATACTCTCTGTGGTTCAGATGTAACTGATCCCAGAGTGACTCCTATCTGTGGCTACAGCAAATGGTACAGAAATGGTTAGCAATCTAAGTTAGCAAATCAGAGTCCTCCCTGGAATTTTACACTAGAGGTCTCTAGGAAATGTTCCCACAATCACTGGAAAGCCTAAAAGTCCTACAGTGAGAGATACAGGGCGAGAGGCAGACAGTGACAACTTACTCAACACATGGGAAGCCCATCTGAGAAAGAAGCAGAGGTGAAAGAAGCCAAGTACTGACAACATCATGAACTTCTAAATCCAGCTACTTCTCAGCCTACATCCAGATTTTTAATCTCTCTGTTCTGTTATCTCCCACAAAAGATCTCCTTCCTCTAGTTAAGATGGTCTGAGTTGGGTTTCTAACACTTGTAACTGAGAAAGATCTAACTAATAAATAGAGATAGCTGCCAACTGACATAACAAGAGTTATGGGACTTCAGGGTAGAAGTTCAAGGGAAGATTTTCCAGAGAAGATGGAGCTTGAGCTATGCTTTTTAGAATTTGGGAAGATAGAGAGGAGGAAAGAACCACTGCAAGTGAGATGATGTATAAAATTGCTGAAAAGCACAACCCAGTTTTAAGTGTCAGAGAAGATCAATTTTGGGTGAAAAGTACAAGCCAGTTTCAAGAGTCAGAGAAGATCAATTTGGGGTGAAATGGAAGATATATATAGATATAGATATGGAATAAGAAGTAAAGATACGGACAAAATTAGGAATGAGTTTAACAAATGTGGAATGTAACAGATAATCTGAAAGAGAGACAATGTTTTTGAATAAGCTTTGAAGAGAATAAAATGTTGACCAAGTATCACTTCATCATTATTAAAAACCAACAAATATTAGATTCACTCACAAAAGTTTTACCTTGCACTCTTTTTTTTTTTTTTTAGGCAAGAGATTTTCTTTTTTTAATTTTTATTTTTACTTTATTTTACTTTACAATACTATATTGGTTTTGCCATACATTGCACTCTTTTTTCTCTGGAGAGAATCCTAGGAGAAAGTCCTGAGAAAGCATCTTGGTGGTTACCAGCCTTGCATGTGACCTCTGGCTCATCTACCCTACATTTGTCATGATGACATAATCCTTTTAGAAAGACCAATAGAATCGACTCTCTGTATAGATTGTAATTTTTCTCTTCTCTTGGTCTCTTATTTCTGGAAAATTATTCAGTTAGATACTCTTTCTCCTCTCTGACACCATCCTGAACTTTTGTTTTTCCATGTCTTACATTCCATACACTAACTTTCTCTTGCTCTAATGTGTTGCTGCGTGCATGATACAGAAGAGAAAAGCTTACAATGGTCTTATTCATCTACATCTGAAAAGTTCTTTTGTACTTATATAAAGCATGGAAAACATATATCAAATGTAAAAATAGTTATCTAGCCATCATGATTCTTTCAGAGCAGTAGTGAGGAGTTTGCAGTAATTTATAAAGACAAATTTTGTAAGCCACATTAGTAGGAGCATATAGGTAGATATAAATGGCTATGATTTGAATATGGATATGGATTTAGATAGATAAAGATATAGATTTAGGTGTAAGTAGGCTTCCAGGTGGCACTAGTGGTTAAGAACCTGCTTGCCAACACAGGGAACATAAGAATCATGGGTACTTTCCCTTGGTTAGGAAGAGCCCCTGGAGGAGGGCATGGCTACCACTTCAGTATACTTGCCTGGAGAATCCCATGGACAGAGGAGCCTGAAGGGCTACAGTCCATAGGGTCGCAAAGAGTCAGACACGACTAAAGTGACTTAGCACGCACACACAAAGGTACAAGAAGGTATAAGAGGTACAAGAAGGGGGAGGGACAGGGAGAGAATGAACACGTATGCAATCTGAGATCACCAAAGGAGTGCGTGTGGTCTTGTTCTCATCTCCTCTTTCCCAATGACTTCTTGTCAAACTGTACTCCTTTTAGTTCTATAAGAGCTGTTTAATACCCTGTATCTTTTATTAGAGTGAACTCAATCAAAAACGTAGTAGATTTTCAGCCTGTTGGACAGTAACTGGCAAAAAAGTTAAACCATTTGAACCACTCAGAATGTTGGCTGGAGAAAAGCAAAGGTTCAGTTATGTCTGATCAAGAGAAAGAGATTAGGCAAAACCTTTTTCGCAAGTATCATTTATTCCATCTATACACTTTGAGTTCATTCTTATGCTCACATATTTTATAGCCGGGGCAGGGAAATGCATAGTGGGGGCAGGGACTGGGATAAGAAAAGGATGCCAGTCTTACAATTTCTAGACAATTGAGTTATATTAATTAAGTTAACAAATATTAATTGAATATTTCCTATGTTCTAGGCATTGTTGGGGAGGAAGAAATTTTCCTCTACCTTGCCAGGTTCTCTGGCTGTTCTAATAATTAAGCTGTCATGAGACAGATTAATAGGAGAAAATTATACAAAGTTTAATAACATGTGTACATGGAAGACTCAGAAAAACTGAGTAACTCACCAAATGGCTGAAACTCTCACCTTAAATACCAACTAAAGACAAAAGAAAATGAGAGTAGGGGTCTGGGACTTCAAAGAGGAGAAAGACAATTGTCATGGAGGCAGAAAAGCATGTGTTTGGTAAACAAATGTTTGATGGACGAGGCAGAGACAATGGGACACACAGTGGACTCCGATCTCCAGGCCCCACCCAAGTTTTTCCCATCACACCAAGCACATGTTCTCTGCAAATATTTCTAGTGATAGCTCTGTTTCTGTAATAGGCTCTCTATCTAAATTCTTCATACACTGAGGGAGAAGATTACAGTTTCTTCCTGAATCTTTTGGGCCTTAATTGTTTTCAGGCTGATATAATCTACATACCAAAGACATTTTGGGGTGGCAAATTTCGTTCCTCTATAGCATCAAATTAACTGTATAACAGGCACACATGTTCATGCACCTGAGTTCTAGACTGTGAACTTGCTGAATGATCTAGTCTATTTTTGTATCATAGAACCAAAGCAATATCAGACATGTAATAGATGGTCAATATTTGTTCAACAGATTAGTGATTTGATGATTAAATTATATAAGGCGTGCAAATTATAAAGTTTCTTATCAACGTTACTGTTTTAATATCATAACATTTAAAGAGTGGATAGGAGTGAAGTGAAGTGAAAGTCATTCAGCCATGTCCAACTCTTTGTGACCCCATGGACTGTACAGTCCAGAAGAAGAACCTGCAAAGATTGAGAAGGAAGAGCTAAGAAGGGAATCAGAAAACTGTAATGTCATATAAGCCATCTGGCTTCATGTTTTTTGGCATCATACTTTTTCCCTGGTGGAATGCCCTCATAACTTAATCTCTTTTGTCTGACTTATTTTTACTTGTCTGCTAAGACTCAGCTTCCATGCCAGGAACCACTAGTCTGCGTTCCATGCTCTCCTTTTCTAGTGGTGCCAGGTTCTGCATCTACCACCCTACATTCAGTACTTATAGTCTCTGGAAACCATCAGAGTTAAAATCATGAAGGCAGGAGTCTGATGAGTTTGTTCATTTAGAGTCTCTGATGACCTCATTTATTCCTTCAGCTTATATTTATGGAGCACCCTACAGTGTAATGTACACCAACATCTACAGTGAAAACCATGCCACATCTCAAGACCAGTCCAAAAAGTAAGCTTTTCAAAAACATATATGACCCAAGCCTACTGACATACTTCATGCCAGTAGTTTTTGCAGATCATTCCTATTCCCATAACAACCCAAGCCCAGAATCAGCAGCATTATAAGAAAATTGAAGAAACCCGGTCATTTTTCCACAGGCATATTAAATAAAGTTAAACATTTCTTAGAGTTCAAGTAACTTGAGGCCTGAAAAGTCTTCTGGATGGAGTCTCAGATGCTCCTTCACAGTCTCTGCCAAAAATGTTGAGATGAAGTGCAGAGATGGAAATCAGAAGGCAGTGGCCTCAATATGTAATCAAGAAGCTTAATTCTCATCCAAAGGAGAGGAGGAAGTGGTTTCTAGAGGGAAGCGTGGAATACAGAGAGATTGACTTCAGGATTTTTTTGTTTGTCTGTTTTTTAAGAAAGAAGAACCTTGAGTATTTTCATAAGATAAAGAAGAAGAACCAATTTAAAATGCGTAGTTGAAAATGAGAGAGGCAGAAAATGACAATGTCTTAGGGATCACATAAACTGCTCTGGAGAGATTAACCTGTTCCTTTGAAAAGGAGAGGAGCCTAGGTGAAGACATTTCTCAGGAAGAAAGAGGCAAGGCCACCTGCTATGACAGGAGCAGACTAGGGGCCAAGGACTTTGGGGACATGATGAAGTGACCCTTTGGGCTTCCAGAAGGCCAGAATGAGGCTTTACCTTTGTGGAGATTCCAGTCCTCACCATGGAGTTAGGCTGACCAGGAAAGGAGGTAAAATCATTCTGGATATCAGCCTGGGGGAAAGAGGGGAGGGGATGTGAAGACCATCAATTTAGGAAGGATGGAAGAAGGGTCAGAGACCACAGAGCCAGCTTAAGATTTTAGTTGGTTAAAAGAAACAAAAACCCAAGGTATGATCTTAGAATTATGGACCTGAGGTAGGAGGGGTAAATATCATTTTAAGTTTAAGGCTAGGGCAAGGGGGTTAAGGATGCTTTGTCTCCGGAAGTGCTATGCTGGCATGGGTATTAAAGTCAGCTAAGACCTAGGAAAGCAGAGCAACGAGGTAAGGCAAGAACCCAGCTCCTCAATGACTAGGGATGGTAAAGGGTAGCTGCCAGTTTTATGAACTCAAACAAAGGAGGGGCTGTTTTTCCATAATTGTGTAAGAGTGATAATCTCCAAACAGCAAAAGGAATTAACAAAATACTGATAAAGTATTAGAAGATGAGCAGTTCTGCTATGGTAAGGGGAGTCAGTGGCTTTAGGAGAAATTTCGTTTTCCATTTAGAGCACTAATGGCCAAAACAAAGTATCTTAACTAAACCATGGAACCATTCTCTGTGATATGATGTCTTTGGGTTTACCATAGAGAAAGCCTGGTTTGCTTTTGTGCATAAATCACTTAGGTGTGTCAAGAGCACTAAGTCTGATCTGTAGGGTAACAAAATTTGCCACCCCAAAATATCTCTTTGGAATGTGAATTATTTTGAGCTAAAAACAATCAAGCCCCAAAATACCCTGGAAGAAATGTTGACCCCCCTAACTGCCTAACGGCTGTAGATCCAGAACTTGTTCCAGGCAAGGAGCTATCACCATGGATTCGTAGCATGAACTACGTATGTAGACAGGGAGGAATCTTTTAAGTTTGTTTGTTAGAATCCCTTTCTGTATCCCCTTGTCTTCACCTGTCCTAGCAAACAAGCATTTGCTTTTCTGTCTTCAGGTGAATTGCCTTCCTCCCCTTTGAGGTCATAAACCACTAGCTGCAACAATCTCTTTTTAAAGTTGAAAATGGCATTTAGGGTGTATGTTTCAACCACGGTGTTGAGTTATTTAGTTTTTCTGGATCTCTCCCACATACACGTTTTGTTAAACAGTGTTTGATTTTCTCCTGTTAATCTGTCTCATGTAAATTTATTTCTTAGACCAGCCAGAGAATCTAAGAGGGTGAAAGAACATTTCTTTCTCCTCAACAGATCATACATGGGTAAGTGGGTAACAGGGGCTTCCCAGGTGGCTCAGTGGTAAAGAATCTGCCTACCAATGCAGGAGATGGAAGTTTGATCCCTGGGTCAGGAAGATCCCCTGGAGAAGAAAATGGCAACCCACTCCAGTAATCTTGCCTGGGAAACCCCATGGCCAGAGGAGCCAGGCAGGCTACAGTCCATGGGGTCGCAAAAGAGTCAAATAGGACTTAGCAACTAAATAACAACAAAGTGGGTAACAGTCATCTGAAAAACCACTCTGAATTGATACTCTCTGATTCAAAAACTTTCATTGAAAGCCCATATTCCTGAACCTGGTTTCAGTCTAGTTTTCCATTTTTTCCACCACTCGCCTAACTAACCTTCCACCCTAACCAGGCCAATGCCTACTCCCTGCTTCTCATGCTCATTCTCTCCTTTCAGCATCACCTCCATCTCAGGAGCTCTTTGTTTCTTTCTATTTAAATCTTTCCTGTTGTTTCAAGGCCCGTTCATTACCCACTATTTAATGAACTCTTCCTTTGATTCCAGAGAATTATGACATCACTCTTCTCTTGCACCCATTTGTATTTTCAGTTATCAGGTTTTGTTTTGTTTTGTTTCTTCATCACCAACAACCCTCTTAGCTCCCTGCATGAAAGAAGAATCCATGTGTCCTATTTCTTTTTATCCTCTACAATATCTGACATATACTAGATACTCAGTAAGTAGCTGATGGTTAAATGAATGAATGAGCTAAGGAAAAAATGCCTCTGTTACTTTCACCCTGTAAGTTTTACCTTCTTAAGGGAGTGGGATGTGTGTGTGTGTGGCAGAGGGCGTGATTAGAGATAGAATTTGGGACCCTAAGACTGTAGCATGAGAGAGAGAGGGAGGCAGAAATTCAGTCTGAATCCTGCGGCTGCAAAGAGGGTGGCAGTGGTGGGGTGGGAGCCACAACCACCTGCAGAATAGACGTAAGGCGGGCGCAGCCTCTCCCCCAGGCTTGAAGGGTATCTCTGCCGTCACTCACCAGACAGTGTGAGCGCTTCTGGCAAGTTCCCATTATCCCATCACTCTCTCAGATGGTGGGCAGTGGAATCGATATTCCCAAGGCTTTAAAAAGCTCCCAAGTGTTGTGCTGCCATTCACTCAACAACAGGGGGAGAAATAAGGGAGGGAACAACTGATGTTGGCTTCTTATTTTGCTTATGTTGTTAAAAACTGCTCCGATGCTGCAGTTCTGGAATAGGTCCCCTCTTCCTTTGAAAGCATGCTGTGTGATAGACTGTCATTTGTCCCCTGCCTCCAGAAGAGCCAGCTGGCAGCTAAGTGCCAAAGCCAGTGACTTGCATGTGTTTTTCTGACATTTAACAAATGGGAACAGCTTGCAAATCTGCATTAACTCACTCTGTCTCACAAATAATCAGGGCCTACACAGTGTAGACGCTGGGAACATTAGCTCTGACACAAAAGAGTGAGAGGCTGGGGGGTGGGGGAGTGGGTGACAGGAAACAAGTCAGCAAATAACGGATGTTTTAACGAAGAGATGAATGTAACATTCTGGTTCAGAGGGAAGAGTTGTGAAGTCATTTTTGTTTTTCAACAAGCCACTGCTAATGGTGCTAAATCCTTCTGTCAAGGCCCAGCTTTGCAGCTTGAAGTCATCTTGCCTGTACTTCACAAATGCTGATCTGTTGGTTGCTTCCATCTTGCAAATACCATTTCAAATTCCTTAGGCTTCAAAGCCAAGGATCTTTCAAAGGGGCTATGCTTGACCACAGTGGACTTACGCAAAGCCACAGCACATGACTAGGTTACTGCCCCTACTCTGACCCCAAATGAAGGAAAGGAAAAAATACCACAGTTAAAAGGGCGCACACAGACATGCGTTTGCAGCAAAGCTGTTAAATGCATGTTCAGTTGTCTATTATATGACTTCCTCACAAACATATCCCATCAACTGGGGTATGGTTCCAGCTCATGTTAGCACTGTACATTTATGATAAATTTAGGAGCCTTTCTTAAGGGCAATTTAGCATTTGAGGAATGCACTACCAATCCCTAAAGTTTCATTCCATTTAGAAGATAGCTATATTTGTGAGGTTCCAATGTCAGCCTCAAATATCTAAAAAAAAAATAAGTCCCTAAGCATGAATAAAGAAATGGATACACTAGGGACCATATTTGGCAAAGAGCTTGGAAAATCTGTCTTCCAGGAGAGGGGAAATAAACTTGTCCTTTCCTTAAACATTCCGGAAGAGTTGCACTGGAGAAGCATAACCCCCATCCCCCTCTCAGGGCCTGTGAGACATCAAGATAGACCCTCAGACCATCTGGAAGGACTCATTAGGGGACTGGGAGATCATAGTTAGATTACTGGACCACAGGGTTGGGACAGTTTCACAGAGGAGGGAAACAAATGTCCCCAACGACAGGCGTGAATGCCCAGGAAGGCAGCTGCTTGGCCTGTCGTCCAGCACAGTCCAGCCTGAGGCCTGCTCACAGTAAGAGCCCTTGAGGTGCCATCTGTCTATGCTACCCCAGGACACAAGGAGAGGTTCCCAAGGTAGGTTTTCCTCCTTCCCAGGTGCCTTGATAGAGGGAGCAATAACCTTAAAGACCAAAACCAACTTTCAGGGATCAAAGACCAGGAATTAGAGTCCTACTTGACCACTGCCACCTGAAAGAAAAACCACACTCAGAGGCAGAGGGGCAGCTGCCAGTGGAACAAATAGTGACCAGCAGTGCTGCAGCTGAGGCTGCAATATTTTGGCAAGAGCTCTTGCTCAGCAAGGAGGCAGAGGAGAGCACAGAACAGAGATGAGGTTCAAGGGCATAAGTCCATGTAGCCAGGATAAGGGACCCTGTGGCCTTGAGACACTTTGGGTTTTTTGTATTTTTTTCTACAACCCTAAATGAGTTTTTGTGATGCTGGGGGAAAAGGCCAGAGGAAAATATGGCCTTAGCGCTGGGTATCATGGGTGTAGCCACCATGGCACTGGACATGACTCAAAGGCCTCTGCAATTCCATGAATCCTGATTTATCCCATGGTAGGGACCTGGGGTAAACAAGAGTTATAGACAACTTTTGTATCTAAAAGGCTAACAAATTACAGACCTCCTTGACTTACAATAGGATTACCCTCACAATATGGTTGCATCTGAAAAATTCATTGTAAATTAAAAATAGCATAAGTCAAAAATGTATTTAATACACCTTATATACGGAACATCATAGGTTGGCCTAGCCTACTTTAAATGTGCTCAGAACACTGACATTAGCCTGCAATTGAGCAAAATCATCTCACACAAAGCCTATTTGATGATGAAGTGTTGAATATCTCATGTAATTTATTGAATACTACACTGAAAGTGAAAAAACAGAATGGTTGTTTAAGTACAGAATGGTTATAAGTGTCTGGATTGTTTACCCACATGATTGCATGACTGACTGAGAGCTGTGCTCACTGCCACTGCCCAGCATCACAAGAGAGCATATTGCTAGCCCAGGAAAAGATCAAAATTCAAAGTACAATTTCTATTGAATACGTATTGCTCTTGCACCATCATAAAGTTAGAGCATTGTAAGTCAAACCATAATAAGCAGTCTGAAATGCAAGACAGCTGTGAGATAAATCCCTGCACCTGGATCAAGCAGAGCTTGTTAACAACAGAGTATATTTCAAAAACATTATATCCTAAAATAAGTAATTATGGGTCCAAATTCTTTGTTTTTCCAGCTCTCAACCTAAACCTTGTGTTTTGATGGCTTTTATTTTAAACAATGTTCAGACACATCTTCATTTCCAGTCACACTGTGCGAGACCAAGACACCATCATTTTTCCTTCCCTACTGCAACAGCATTTGAACTCATCTCCTCCAATTGCACTTTTGCTTCTGACCAATTCACAAACCAGAGTGGTTTCTTCACACCACAGGCTTGTCATCTGAACGTCCTGCTTAAAATTTTTCAATTGGTATTTCTCAAAATGTACTCTATTAAACCCTCACAAGAAAACAGCAATACTCTGCATCAGACATTACAATCTCAACATTAAATCACATGACATTCCTTTCAATGACATCATATCTTTTTGATGCCATTTTCAGTGATGGTTATGATAAGAAAGTCAATACCATACGAAAATGAATGTGGGACAGAAAATAAGGATGGTGGTGTCCAAACTGATTCCAAGGTTTGCGAAGCCATGTGATGCCCAACTAGCAAAATATCCAGTTAATAAGTCAGGACATAGAATGCTACCCCAGGTCTACGGTTGTGTTAAGGAACTAGAAATGCCTAGATTGAGCATTGCACTATAGTTTTCCCTAGTTAACACTCACTTTTTGCAACCAATTCTTCATCCATACGATTATCCTTATGGCCTGATTTCTTGCATGTGTATTTTTGCCTTCACCAGTAATGAAGCCTTACTCTAAATCCCCAAGCAGTCAACTGGGATCCTCAGCACCACTTTTCCACTCTGCCTGGGCCTCTTTCCCAGGAGGGCTCCCTAGATCTCTTCTCTCAGATTAGTCCTCTTTGAACTGCATCAATGAGTCAGTAACTGCAATCTTCTGCCACATTCTTTTTCACTCTACATCCCATCTTTCAACAACAATAACAATTTATTGAACACTACTGTGTGCTAGTCACTGAAATAAGTATAATATTCATACAAACAAAATTTAACATGTACAGTGCTAGATTCAGAAATAAGCCAGTATACACACAAAGAACAAATGTCATTTTTTCGCTTAGTCTTAAATGATTGCATTTGTTTATCAACATTAGCTTAGAATGAATTTGAGTTAACTCTACCTTCTGTCCCTAAGTATTTTCTACTTCTGGCTCCTCTCAAAGAGAACAAAGACCACTGCAGCTACCACAGTCAGCTCACAGCCCATTTCTACTGTGCCAGTCTCTCACATTTATTTCCATGGTGAGATCCAACGTCCTACGAACTCATGTTCAAATTATTTAGAACATTATTGTAATGGTTGATTTTATGTATCCACTTGGCTGTTTCACAAGATGTCCAGATATTTGGTCAAATATTATTCTGAGTATTTCTGTGAGGTGTTTTGGGGTGAAGTTAACTTTAAATCAGTGGATTATGAGTGAAGCAGTTGCTCTTTGTAACATGGGTAGGCTTCATCCAAGCAATTGAAGACCTGAGTCAACCCAAGCAAGAGAAAATTTTCCAGCAGACAGCCTTTGAACTTGATCTGCAACATTGGTTCTTCCTGGCTCTCCAAAAGACAGCCTTCTGGAACACTTGAGCTGGAAAATCATCTCTCTGGGTCTCCCGCTTGCTGGCCCAGTCCACAAATCTTGGGACATACCAGCCCTCCGTAATCATGTCAGCCAATTCGTACCTTATATCTCTTCCTGTCATATATATGGTAGGAAAACAAAACAAAACAAAACGTAAAATATCTCCAGCTGAGACTAAGGTAAATTGTATGTACCAACCCATCAATCGCTGATTGATTCAAACCAACCAGAGAAAGAAACAGTGATATTAATTACTGAATTTAGGATTATAAAACTGATACAAAGGCAAAAGATCAACATATTTTACTAAGAGTTTGAAGCAAAACCTATCGACTAGAGAATCAACCAGGGAAACTGATCTCATGTGCTATGCAATTATAAGGAGAAAACTTGGAGAGGGGGATAAGAAGAAGCTTATTTTATCTCAAAATCCATGGGTCAAAGGTAGCAGAAGCAGGAGACTTCTTAGATCCTCATTATTTGTATCAGTCATGTCAAGTGTAAAATGACAATAATAGCATCTGCCTCACGAAATTGTCATGAGGACCGAATGAGAGAATGAAGAGAAGCGTTTGGACAGTGCCTGACTATACATGCTAAGTACTCAGTAACTGGTGACTGCTCTCATTGTTTGTCTGCCCTACATCTTGAAATACTAAGGCCAGATAAGTAGCTAGAAATGCAATGAAATAAGACAGGGATTAAAAATAAGCAGGCTGATATAATATTATCCTGAGGAACATTAATTTATTAACGTATCTCAACCGTCTCCTCGTCTCATGAAAATGCAAAGGTAAATAGAATCTGCTGAATATGACTCTAGTAGATTAGTTAACAGATACATAAACAAATGCAATTGCATGTAAAAACACAAGAGCTATAAGAGAGTCTTAAATACCATGTTGTGGAAGTCCATGGAGAAGAAAGAAATCATAGCCTACAAGGAAATCAAGAAGGCAAGGGACATGAAGGCTGGTTTTGGAAGACAGAGATCACTTGTGTAAGTGGAGATAAATAATGCCAGGAGGAAAACAGTGTAAGCAAAGGTGTGGAGTGTCTTCATTACTGTTGTAGGCAAGGGAAGAGTGAGGCAGAACTGTAACAGGTTAAGTGAAATGACTCTTACCAATCCCAAAACCTCACCTTCTACTATTCAACTCAGCAAACTAAATTTTTTTTTAAATTGTGGCCAGTATCATAAATAAAATAGTATTCATGTTTAATTCCTCATCACCTAAACATAACATCTAACACAGTAAAATGATACTATTAATTTAAAATGTATTAGGATACAGGTAATGAAATGACATAGCATGGAAGGCCAGTTTGTTATAAGGTGGTGAATTAGTATATTCAATGAAATTTAACCAAACTGTATTGGAATACCTGTTGAACATTATCCAGAATTGTGACTGATGGAAAAATCTCTCAAAAGGAGTTCTGCCTTTCTTTTGTATGTCTTTTATATATCACCTTCTCGTCCTATTACCTTCTAATTACAAATCAAGTAATTATGCCAAATCCTTTCTAGTAACCTACAAGCAAATTCTAATCTCAATTTGAAGGGCATTTGACACCAATCACTATCTCTATGCTCATGCATACCTACTAAGTTGCTTCAGTCATGTCTGACTCTTTGTGGCCCCATGGACTGTAGCCTGCCAGGCTCCTCCATCCATGGGGATTCTCCAGGCAAGATTACTGGACTGGGTTGCCATGCCTTCCTCCAGGGGATCTTCCTCACCCAAGGATTGAACTCGCATCTCTTATGTCTCCTGCTTTGGCAGGAGGGTTCTTTACCACTAGCGCCACGTGAGAAACCCCACCCTGAACTAAATTCATGAAGAGGCTTCTGGCTGGCATTTGAGTCTTGTGTGCACCAGACTTATTTGACAGCCTGTACGGTGAGGAGTGAGGACATGCCACCATGACAGACATGCACAAATTCCTGCCCCTCAAGGCTTTCTTGAACATTCTTTGGCTTCTCACTGTCTACTGTGGAGATCAGTAAATTTGTATCACATCAGGTATGTACGTATGTATGTATGAATGGGTATGTGTAAGTATGAGTTCTTTATTATTTTGATAACTTCTTCCTGGTCTCCCAAGCACCATTCCTGATTCTGGCAAGATCATTTCTTCCTCCCTATGAGTTTTTTCCTTGTACTTCATTCACTTTTAATAAATTACCAGGCTAGAGGAATAAACTTTTTATTTTCTCTTTTCACTCTCCAAAAGTTTTGTTCTTTGGTGATTTCCCTGGACTTCCATTTATAATGTGTTTTCACTCTTTTCCAGAGTATTCATGCATTTATTCAGCTAGTATATTTATGTAGACTCTACTATATGCAGGATCCCAGTAACATAGTAGGCATTCCATGTAAACAAATAATCAACATAAAAACCAGAAAGCATTGAGTTTAGAAAGTCACACACCTCAGTCGGAAAGGCAGCCTCGTATGCTAAACCAGGGGGCAAAGTTTATAAATTTGGACCTTCCTTTAAAATTCAGTCTATATTTTTATTTTTCAAGTTTTTATTTTATATTGCAGTATAGCCTATTAATAATGCTGTGATAGCTTCATGTAGACAGCAAAAAGAATTCAGCAATACATATACATGTATCCATTCTCCCCCAACTCCCCTCCCAACCAGACTGCCACATAACGTTGAGCAGGTTCACAGACTTAGAGGATGAACTTATGGATGCCAGCAGGGGCAAAAAGTGGAAGAATGAAGAGAAGGGATAGTTAGGGAGTTTGGGACCGACATGTACACACATCTATATTTTAAATGGATAACCAACAAGGTCCTACTGTATAGCACAAAGAACTCTGCTCAATATTTTCATTTTATATAAAAATTTAGGCAACAGGACTGAATGAGGAATGTTCTTTCTAGCTCTAAAACTTTAATTTAAAAATCTATTCAAGATCTCCTGAAATTTTCCATGTTCCATTACATAGAAAAATACTTTGCTTGTAATTTATCTTATCTCACATTTCTTCAATAGGCTCCTCATATTGGCTATCAATGTTCTCTACATTATAGCTCTATTCTATCTCTCTAATAAAATCTCCTATCATTTACCTCTTATACATACCTTAATTTCCCCCGCAGTGTAACCTCTAACAGTGTCCTAAAATCTTCCCACATTTTTCCATCCAAATGCCTTTGCTCTCACTGTTTTTTCAATCTCAAGTGTCTTTGCCTACCATCTCTATCAAGAGGCCACACTTTTCTGTGCGACTCAATAAGAAATGTTTCCTAATCCATAAACTTTGCCCTACTTGCTTCAGCTAACAATGCAGAAAGAATGAAAGAGGAAGGAAAGATGAAGGTAAAGAGAGAGGGAGGAGGAAGGGAGGAGATGCAAGGCGGAAAATATGGTGAAAGGTGTGGTGGTATGTAGTCCCTTCACCAGTCCTGGACTCCTTTCTGTTGATGAAATAATGTTCCCTCACTGCCACAGGTGACAGGAAAGACCACTATAATCTTGGGCAATTGATTGACCATCAGGGGCACTCTTGGATTTTTGCCATGCAAGCTGGTACATCTTCAAGAAGCTTGTTTCCAGGAGGTTATATTATAATAAGTAATTACCAGAAGCATGGACTACTTGATCAAGCCGTATCCACATCTAAAAGCAGCAGAAAGTGGGGCTTTTTCTCCCCATCAGTCATCCATATTCAGCAGGTAGCCTTTTGCCTTGATAAATGATTCCTTAGTCTTATGGATGAGCTTTTTCCTGGGTATCACCTCAGCCCTCAGCTTATTTTTTTAACATTTTTTGCTAAAAGCCTTCTCTGTCATAATCTTCAGCAGGTTACAAGGAAACCTAGGCTTTATGATACATTGTTATTATGCTCGACTAATATAAATAACTTCTTACTTTATAATTTCCACTCATAGCAATTCATTCTCATAAAGATGACAGTAGATAGCAAAATGAATACACACACGGTGGTGGTGCCTGAAGCAAAACAGTAGCACAGTTCAGTACAGTCGCTCAGTCGTGTCTGACTCTGCGACCCCATGAATCGCAGCACGCCAGGCCCCCCTGTCCATCACCAACTCCCGGAGTTTACCCAAACTCCTGTCCATTGAGTCGGTGATGCCATCCAACAGTCTCATCCTCTGTCATCCCCTTCTCCTCCTGCCCTCAATCCCTCCCAGCATCAGGGTCTTTTCAAATGAGTCTGCTCTTCGCATCAGGTGGCCAGAATATTGGAGTTTCAGCTTCAACATCAGTCCTTCCAATGAACACCACACCATCACATGATTTGGGTCTACCTTTCCTACAAAGCAAAGAACTCATGTATGTTAAGTCCAAGTTTCCCAGACCTCATAAACCCATGAAAATGCAATGATAAAATATCTGATTTAGAACCCCTGTCAACAAAAAGATTGTAAGGCCCTGCCTACCTCTCATGTCCACATCCTTTCCTCTCCCCTCACTGGTTATCTCACAGGTCTTACATGTAGCCAGGAGAGAATGGCTGCAGGACTAAGATTCTCAGGGAGGCAGCAATATGTGCACCTTAAAAATGATGCAATGTTGAAAACCATAATTTGGCACCAAACTGGATCATTATTCTGGCCCAGAAAAGTTAGTGAGCCCCCACCGCTCTTTATAAGAATGGCCCTTTTACACACTGGGCTTCCCCAGTGACTCAGCAGTAAAGAATCTGCCTGCAGTGCAGGAGCTGCAGGATACCAGGTTCGATCCCTGGCTCAGGAAGATCCCTTGGAAGAGGGCATGGTAACACACCCCAGTATTCCTGCCTGGTGAATCCACCAGGGCAGAGAAACCTGGTGGACTACAGTCCATGGGGTTGCAAAGAGTTGGACATGACTGAAGTGACTTAGCTAGCATTTTACAGATTGCTTGTTTGAGAATTTCAGCAGAGGGTAGACTATGATGAAAAGTGAAAGTGTCAGTCACTTAATAGTGTCCAACTCTTTGCAGCCCCATGGACTGTAACCTTCTAGGCTCCTCTGTCCAGAGGATTTCCCAGGCAAGAATACTGGAGTGGGTATCCATTTATTTCTCCAGGGGATCTTCCCAACCCGGGGATCAAACCCAGGTCTCCTACATTGCAGGCAAATTCTTTACCATTTGAGCCACCAAGGAAGGCCAGACTATGATGACATCACCCTTTCTGGAATATCTAGTTATTCCTTATACAAAAGTCTCCTGATGGTCCAGCCAGCAGTAAGTGTCCATATTGTCCAACCATAACAGCCTTTGGGATTCTCCCTAGATAACATAATAATTATATACATGAAAGGAGAGAATAGTCTGGCGTGTCATTACTGATCTGCAGCTTTCAAAGAGCCAATTGCTTCCAGCACTGCCTATGAAGCACTCAACAACATATGAGGAAAACCATATGACGCCCATTTTTCACCACTATCTAAATATGACCCATCTTAGAACTCATTCAGCCCAGAACCCTCTGAAGAAGTCAAAAAACAGGGTATTTTGAGAGGAAAAAGTGGGAAAAAAATGAAGAGAGTATTTTTCCTTTGGTACATTTGCTTCTGAAAATCTTCATGTTGTTCCAAAAGATTGAAAAAGACATCTAAGATTTTTAAGAAAATGGAGAGTTCCTCTACAAAGTTAAACTACAAAGATCCAAGTGAAGTGCAAAAATCAATTGTTTTTTATCATATGTCATATTAATTTTACTCCATTACAGTTTACCATATAGTTTCACATATGTTAAGCAACTGCTTTCAACAGCTTACATAGAAGACAGC
This sequence comes from Capra hircus, assembly GCF_001704415.2. Lineage (NCBI taxonomy): Eukaryota > Metazoa > Chordata > Mammalia > Artiodactyla > Bovidae > Capra > Capra hircus. Next base: position 14,300,143 of record NC_030831.1, on the reverse strand, counting down.
ATTTATCCCAACATCTCAGAGGAGGAAACAAAGTCAGAGAAGTGAACTCCTAATATTTATCCAAATAAATGTTAGTGGAATGAAAATTAGAGGACCTTCTAGTTCTTAAACAAATGTGTTTCCATTTCACAACAACTCTTTTTTCACAAAAGTTTTGGAATGGTGGTGGGGAGGGAGTTTAGTATATTGCAGAATAACAGAATTTGGAAAGGCAGAATGGAGAGACATTTAAAAATTGAAAGAAGTGATTTTAAGATTAATAAAATTGCTATTAAGGCAGTTTAGCAAAACTATCATGCAGATGAATTCTGCCATCAGAATCCATGAATTAGGATTCCAGCTCTATCATTTACTGTAAGTGTGTTCTAAGGCAAACAAGGCTTGCTCCTTGGAAGGAAAGATATGACAAACCTAGATAGCATATTAAAAAGCAAAGGCGTCACTTTGCCAACAAAGGTTCTTGTAGTCAAAGCTAGGGTTTTTCCAGTAGTCATGGATGGACGTGAGGGTTGTACCATAAAGAAGACTAAGCACTGAAGAACTGATGCTTTCAAATTGTGGTGTTGGAGAAGAATCTTGAGAGTCCCTTGGACAGCAAGGAGATCAAACCAGTCAATCCTAAAGGAAATCAATCCTGAATATTCATTGGAAAGACTGATGCTGAAGCTGAAGCTCCAATACTTTGGCCAGCTGATGCGAAGAACTGACTCATTGGAAAAGACCCAGCTGCTGGGAAAGATTGAAGGTAAAAGGAGACAGGGATGACAGAGGATGAGATGGTTGGATGGCATCACTGACTCAATGGACAAGAGGTTGAGCAAACTCCAGGAGATAGTGAAGGACAGGGAAGCCTGACCTGCTGCAGTCCATGGGATCGCAAAGGATCAGACACGATTGAGAGGCTGAACAACAACAAGCCAAATAACCTACCCAAAAGTCTCAGTGTGGTTGTCTGTAAGATGGGTGTGATCAGAGTATCATCCCTCTCAAAGTTGCTATAAGGATAAAATGAGACAATGTACATAGTTAGTGAATCGCATAGTATAGAAAAATATAACTGCTTAAATACATTTTAAGATTTATCATTGGCAGCTCACAAGTTGTAACACCAGCTAGAAATTTAAAATACTAAAAGTGGTTGTTATGAATTTATAGATATCAGATCTAGAGATGTTCTTAAGAAGAATCAGAATATTGGGGAAATTTTCCTAATTTCTAGGTTCCAAGGATAAGGGCCAGCCCCCTGCCCCAGTCTCTCCTATTGTGCCTTACTAGAATGAATTTTAGGTGGATAGAACACAGAGCTTAATATGTGTATTTATAGAAAATGTTTGTCAGTTAATACACCCTTAAGACTATTCACTTCTGGAGGGCAAGAACCCAGTTTCCTTTAGATCACCTAAAATCCTCCCAAAGACCAATACACTGCTCTGCACTCAAAGAAACAATTTTAATCCCTTATTTACTGATGGAAAAAAACATGAGCTGTTTGGAGAGATCTGACAACAGCAATTGATTGTGAAAAACAATTAAACTTCACCAAGCAAAGTCAATGGCAAGCAGAAACCAAGAAAATACACACTAAGAAATTAGGGAACTGAGGCAGTGATTGCCTGGTATAGAAAAATACCCATAGAAGAGCACTTATTCTGTAATTTTACATAAAATATTACATTTGTATTCTCTTGATAGCCCTGAAAACGTAGTGTAATACTTACATATATGATTTTGAGATTCAGAGAGAGAAAATGGCTGGCTTACAGGTACACAGCTAAAAATAATTGCTACAAAAAGATAAAGTCAAAGCTTTGAATTTGGTGGAAAAAAGGCAAACAATGTTTAGGGAAATGATCTGCTTCAAATTTCTGTGTTTAAAAGATAACTATATAGCTTTTTTGTCTATACTAACATCTATACTGATAATAGTTTTTTGGTGCTTTATCAAGGTAATAATAGTTTTAGACTGAAGGTGAGTTTTGTTTTTTAATGGAGTTGTGAAAATGAAAATCGTTCAGTCCTATCCAACCATGTACAACCCCATGGATTATATAGTCCATGAATTCTCCAGGCCAGTAGAGTGGGTAGACTTTCCCTCCTCCAGGGGATCATCCCAACCCAGACACTGAATGATGGTCTCCCACACTGCAAGTGGATTCTTTTTACCGGCTGAGCCACCAGGGAAACCTAAGATTACTGGAGTGGGTAGTCTATCCCTTCTCCAGAGGATCTTCCCGACCCAGGAATCTAACTGGGGTGTCCTGCATTACAGGCAGATTCTTTACCAGCTGAGCTACCAGGGAAGAGCTAGTGGTAAAGAATCCACCTCAAAGGCGGGAGACGAAAGAGATGCTGATTTGATCCCTGGGTTGGGAAGACCCCCTGGAGGAAGGAAATGGTAACCCACTCCAGTATTCTTGCCTGGAGAATCCCATGGACAGAGGAGCCTGGCGGGCTTCAGTCCATGGGGCTGCAAAGAGTCAACACCAAGGATTGACTGAGCACACACACACACACACACACACACAGTATTTGATGACTTCATGGCATTGCCCTGAAAACCTGACCCCATAGCCTGAAATGTTGAAATATAAATGTAAATATACATGCATGTTCTTATCTACCACCACTTCAGTTCACTATTAGCCATTACACCTGAGAGAATAATGCTGTGAAAGACCTACATGCCCCCAGCTGTGCAACCTGAGAAGCAAGAAGTCCTCTCTTCTGCTCTCCCAGCTCTAGCACTGAGCTTCTCAAACCCATGCCATGGACTCCCACCCAGCAGTGATTCTCAGAGCCATGTTGGTCTGATCTGGTCAATCCAGTTGTCCTGATAGCCCGTTAAAATCAGGCACAATTCCTTCTCCTTGTGCTTAAACAAGAGCAGGCACCTGGCAAATATTTACTGATGAATGTACTGGGGATGGGGAATTGTAATGAAATTTAATAACTCTTCAATGGGAACGCATGTAAGAATTAAAGATTTTAAAAAATAAAATAAAATAAAATGACTATTGTGAAAAAAAAAAAAGAAATACAAATAAAGAAACAATTATTTCTGATTCAGACTAGATGTTACTGATGGATGATTGGATCATCACAGAATTAGGTTAGGTAAACAGAGGTCCAGATAGAAGTTCAGTGGTAATGAAGTCCAGCAACACTCCAGTATTATAAAATCCCTCCATAATTTGAAAAGTGAACTCAAAATTTCCAATCACATAAGACGTCTAGGCTGATTATTGTGATGTTAATGAAATAACAAGTGTGGCATTTCATTTGGTGGCATAATCTGGATCTTTCCAAATCCCAGTTATGGTTTAGTGCCACCTGATGGTGGTTATCTATTCCAGATTAATATTAATAAGACCATTCAATGCTTGGAGGGGTCGCACAGAGTCGGACACTACTGAAGTGACTTAGCAGCAGCAGCAGCAGCAGCAGTGCTTGGGGCTGGCTGGGACTTCTAAGATTGCTGTAGCAATTCCAGGAATCATTAAATGAAATGGTACCTGCTCCTTAGGTCTGATCAGGAAAGACTGAACCAGGAGAACATAGGCCTGCTTCCCTGGATGGGTTACCTGCTATTTCCCTACTTAAGCTCCCTCCCCTGTTCACAGCCCAGTGAGCTTTCCATTCCCAGTACCTCTAAGAAGATAACAAATTTAGCCAGTCCCTTTTGAAGACTGGACAGAGGAGCCAATTTTTAAATGCATTATATTTGTATCCCTATTCTCATGGAGTTCATTATCAATTTTACTATATTTGACTCCTTCTTATAAGATATCAGTCAACTTAATCTGTATACCCCAGTTGCAAAGCAACCTGTTCCATCCAGGGATGCTTTTAACTGATGGAAAGTCCTGGCTCCAACCCTACTCTATTTTAACATACATGTATTAACACACTAGCTCTGTGATCATACAGAAGGATGCTATGCCCTTCAAATATTAGGAAATAGCACACATTTGCAGTTTCCTCCCTCACAGGCTGAATTTCCTCAGTTCCCTCGGGAATTGCCTGACTGTTGTGTTCACTGTTGTATCCCAAGAAGCAAGGGAAGTGCCTATAACACAGCCAACACTAGTAAAGATGTACTGAATGAGTGCTTAAGGCGGAATGGCTCCAGATGCTTTTGCCCTTTGATGTCCTCATTTGCCTCTGTTCCTCTTAGTGTAATTCCCAAAATAGACTGTAAAAGTCTAGGCATTGTCCAGCAAGCACAGAGAACCAGATTGATCCACTCTCATCCTGGAGACTAAACATCTGTGTGTGTGTGTGCTCAATCATGACCAACCTTTTGTAACCCCAGGGACTGCAGCCCACCAAGCTCTGCTCTCCATGGGATTTTCCAGGCAAGAATACTGGAGTAGGTTACCATTTCCTACTTCAAAACACCTGTGAATATAGCCTAAGACTGGTTTCACTTTTTGAACAACCCTATTACTATGGATTCATGTCAAGTTTATAGTCAACTAAGACCATGCACTCCCTGAAATTTTTTTTCACATACCTACAATTAAACTATACCTACCTCAATTGAGTTTTCAGGCAAAAGTGCACAACCTCACATTATCCCCTATAAATTTCATCTTATTGAATTTAGACCATTACAATAGCATCTAAAGACCTTTTTGAGCCTGGATTCTGTCCTCTGACGTGTTAGATATTCAGACTAGCTTTGTGCCACTGACAAATTTGATTAGCATTTTCTCACTGTCCCCACATAGGTCTTCAACAAGTAACTGGACAGAGTCCTAGACAGGGTTCCAAGACTTGCTTCAAGAGACTTTCCTCCAGATTCATGGACATTTATTTTGCAGCTGCTTTATTGCCTGCGACCACATGGGAAGTCATTTAAAAGAGAAATGGTATACCACCAGAACTTAGACAGACCTACTTTGTAGGTCTACCCCAGCTTGTCATTTACTGTGTTCCTTCTGGCAAGAGATATGGAAAAAACACAGTATCTATTGCACATTTATGGTCCATATGTCAGATATTGGTGAAGAGCTTTAAACTCACAAGTTCTTGCCATTCTTAGTTCATGCCATCATTAGAACAACTTACATAAATATCATGATCACCATTTTACAGATGTGGAAACTGAGGTTTAAAAAGGTTAAATAAGTGAATCTAACTATCTAAGTAGGAGGGAGTGGTCAGTACTAAAATTCATGCCTTTCTCAATTTAAAACCTATGTTCTTTCTACTAAATATGTGCTCCATACAAATCTAATTTTACAGGATGGAAAATTAGAAAACTTAGCAATGGAGAAACCAACAGACACAACCTTAGTATAATCATATATTAAATCTTTGGGCCGTATATGACATCTTTGGGCTCTTCAGGCCTTTTTAAAGTCTCTTGAATATTTTTAAAACTTAGAAATAAATTCTAGTTTTAAGAAAAAATTCCAGAATTTTTTCTGGAAAATTAATCATGTTAGCCAGAGACATAGGGTATGTTGGCAGCAAAGCCCATTTGGCAGACATGTAGTGAGAAAGAGACCTCCAGCTCCTTTCAACCCTCCCTTGATTCAGCACAGGAAAATGCCTGCCGTACCTTAGGTGGAGATCAACAACAATCAGCAAGTACTCGACAAACATATTCTTTGTACAAATTTCTTTCTTTTGAGTTTCTGAGAGCACATAGAGAAAAGCAAGATATGGACTCTTCCTTTAAGATGTTCATATTCTAAATGGGAAGATATACATAATACAATGCTATCCTATCTATATAATTCAACACTCTTGTACTAATGGTGTAACACAGGTAATATGGGATGAAATATACAGATATAAGTAAGAGATAGCTCCTGTGGGGAGGATTTTTTTTACCCTCCAGTAAAGTATATAAGCTAACCAAACCATATGATGAGGTATAACAATATACAGGCCCCAAGAGATACAGTCAGTGTTCCAAAGACTTGAAGAATGAAAGGACTTCCTAAGATCTAGTGTGGTGCCTGACCATTTGTGGGTACTCATGGAGAAGGGCTTTTCACAGTAATAAAACTATCGGTTCAGAGTAGGAAGTATTTTTGGCATGCAAGGTGAGGTGAAGTTGCTCAGTCGTATCCGACTCTTTGCGACCCTGTGGACTGTAACCTACTAGGCTTCTCCGTCCATGGGATTCTCCAGGCAAGAATACTGGAGTCGATTGCCATTTCCTTCTCCAGGGGATCTTCCCGACCCAGGGATCGAACCCGGGTCTCCCGCATTGGAGGCGGACGCTTTAACCTCTGAGCCACCAGGGAAGCCCTTTGGCATGCAAAGCACAGGAAAAAATATGCTGGGAAAAGAAAGTTTGATTTTGATCTTGAGAAACTGGTAAGATTTGACAATACTGTAAGGTTCTTCACTTACACTGTCCATTGACTGCTGCTGCTGCTAAGTCACTTCAGTCGTGTCTGACTCTGTGCGACCCCATAGACGGCAGCCCACTAGGCTCCACTGTCCCTGGGATTCTCCAGGCAAGAACACTGGAGTGGGTTGCCATTTCCTTCTCCAGTGCATGAAAGTGAAAAATGAAAGGGAAGTCGCTCAGTCGTGTCCGACTCTTAGTGACCCCATGGACTACAGCCTGCCAGGTTCCCCTGTCCATGGGATTTTCCAGGCAAGGGTACTGGAGTGGGTTCAATGACTACTTGTGGCAATTGAGCACTTTGAGATACAGCTTGTCAAAACTGAAATGTGCTGTGAGTGTAAAATGCATATCAGACTTAGATAACTTAGTACAAAGAGAAGAATGTAAACTACCCCATTAACAATTTTCTATATGAATTAGATATTCAAATAATAACAGTTGGGGTATATTATTTTAATATTTAATATTTTAATATATGGAGAAGGAAATGGCAATCCACTCCAGTATTCTTGCCCAGGAAATCTCATGAACAGAGAAGCCTGCCAGGCTATAGTCCACAGGATCACAAAGAGTCAGACATGACTGAGCGACTGAGCAGGCATGGGTATATTGGGTTAAATAAAATATATTATTAAAATTAATTTCTACTGTTTAAATTTTTTATGTGACTACTAGAACATTTTACATCTCATGTGTAGCTTCCTTTCTGTTTCTGTCAGACAGCACCAGTGTTGAGAGTGTCTGGCAATCACTACATGTGTGTTAAACCACAATGAGGCGTAGGAAGCCTATTCCAAGAGATGCAAACAACAAAAGCAGTGGCACAGAATCAGAAAACTAAGGCATTCCAGGGAACAGGGAAAAAGATATGCTGTGATGGTGCTTTGGAAAAAGGATAAGGACCATTTTATTTTGGGGGGAGGCTGTTTTGCTTTTATGTTCATATAAATATTGCCTCCTGGGACTTCCTGGTGGTCCAGTAACAATGACGACTCTCCCAGTCCAGGGAGAGCAGGTTCAATCCCTAGTCAGGGAACTAGACCCCACATACTGCAACTAAGAGTTCGTGTGCCACAACTAAAAGATCCAGCATGCCACCGTGAAGATGGAAGACCCCACGTGTGGCAAGGAAGACCTGATGCAGCCAAACAAATAAATACGTATTATTTAAAAACTGTTGAAAAAAGATTCCCTCCTTTCTTCATCTATTATCGGGGAACATTAACTGGGAAAATAACCCCCTTAAGTGATAACAAAATAATCTCTCTTAAGTTTTTATGTGCAATTTACTATATCAAAAGAAGACAGGGAGTAGTTCTTTGCAAACTTGCTTTATGACATTGGCAAGGTCACTTAATCTCTTAGGTCTCCTTTTCCACAAAATAAAGACGCTGGACTAAGGTTCCCGCACTTCTACGGTGGTGGGATTGGGTTGGCCGCAGTGTTGGGGGGATTAGGGAGTCATTTATGGGGCCAAAAAACAATAAGTCACATTCTAGTTCCTGCTGATGCATGTTTTTCCTTCCTCTAATTTTACTGCTATTAAGCTTAAGCTGCATCAGACTCCAAAAATCCTCCTTCCATTCTACTGTTAGTCCTTATTAAGAGAAAACACAAGAATGTTGTCTAGCTCAGCACAATGCCAGTCATCACAGTATTGAAGGAAAAAATCCCAGGAGCTAATGAAAAACACATTCACTCTAAATTCTCCTATGAAAATGTGGTAAATTGTTGCAATTATTGGTTCCATCCTAAATAATACCTCTTGCAGCGACAGCTAATACTTGTGCTTCAGGTCATAAAATGATCATGAGTCGAGATGACCAAAATTTGAATTATAGTTATATTTTCTTCCAAAGACACTGACTGTTGTCTCTATTAGAATCAGATGGCAAGCTGAGCCAGAGATGTAAAATAATTTACTTAATGAAATTCCTAGTAGCAACACATGTGCCATATTAGAAGACCCAGTTGGACTGGTTGGGAATATGTTAGTCGATTCTCAGGGTTTCCAGTGGCAGAAACCCAACTCAAATAGTTTAAGTTGAAAAGAGATTGCACTGGATCATGTAACTGGGAAGATCAGAGATGTACTTCATCTCTGCCTTTGCTCAACTCACATTCCTGCTTCTCTGCACATTGGCTTCATTCATTATAGCTTCAGACAATTTTGTTCCATGTATTAACTGAGGACAGGAAGTAGCAATTCCACCAAAACTCCAGGTTTGTATCATCCCAGTTTTGCTATTCCAAAGAATGAAATAGCATTTTTCCATATAAAAATAGAAGAATTCTAATTAACTGATCTGGATTGTAAGCTAGTTGTGTGCCAAACTCTATAACTGATGAGGCCTAATAACATAACTGATCAGAAGTTCATACATAACCAGAAGTTTGAAAGACTGTAATACACATGGTTTTCAAGCTTCTCATGCATAATTTTCAATGTATTTTCTTTTTTTACATTTTTATATGTGTTCCTCTCTAAACTCAAATTATGGCAGTTTATTTCTGGAGAAGGCAATGGCACCCCACTCCAGTACTCTTGCCTGGAAAATACCATGGATGGGGGAGCCTGGAAGGCTGCAGTCCATGGGGTTGCTGAGGGTCGGACACAACTGAGCGACTTCACTTTCACTTTTCACTTTCATGCATTGGAGAAGGAAATGGCAACCCACTCCAGTGTTCTTGCCTGGAGAATCCCAGGGACGGGGGAGCCTGGTGGGCTGCCGTCTATGGGGTCACACAGAGTCGGACACGACTGAAGTGACTTAGCAGCAACAGCAACAATAATTCAGCCCCTCTATTTCCTAATCCCAATACGTTGGCCACCTGATACAAAGAGCTGACTCACTGGGAAAGACCCTGATGCTGGAAAGATTGAGGGCAGGAGGAAAAGAGGATGACAGAAATTGAGAAGGTTGGATGGCACCACAGATTCAATGGACCATGAGTCTGAGCAAGCTCCAGGAGATAGTGAAGGACAGAGAAGCCTGGCGTGCTGCAGTCCATAGGGTTGCAAAGAGTCAGATACAACTGAGTGACTAAGCAACAACAACAATTTCCTAATCAAATTGAGTATATTCGGTGCTATGGAAACCAACTAGGCTCCTGGCGGTACATTAATTTATAGGGATGGTTTTGCGAAAAAGCACAAAAGTAGGTAGCCTAAATGATGGCTTCACAAATAAGGAGAAAATACCACTGACAATGTTTGCAAAAACTTGCATTCCTACCATCAGAATTTTATTACACTGCTTTATGAAATTCTTGCTTTGTCTCCTGTTAACATAGAAATATTCAGCTGGAATTAGTTTATCAATCCTCTTTCCAAGGTATGAGCACTTGGAAAAAGCATAAAAGCTCTGAGTAACCAAAAAGAGGACCAAGAGAGGCCATTCTGACAGTCAAAGGCGCAGGACCACAGGCACTGCCCCAGCACATACAGTTCTCTTTCTGGTTTCCCTTCACTCCTATGACCCAATCTGCTATTTCCTTTTTGCCCTACTGGAGCTCTCTGACCTACCCTAATCTTCTTTAGGACAGATGTCCCTTTTATATCAGATCTGGCGATACTTCAAAACATGTGCTTACAGCAGCTTAGGCTAAACAGGAGAAAGCTGAGGCTACTGAAAGGACAGATTAGATGAGACCCAAACGAGATCAGCATCAGCACAGTGGTGACAAGCTAATGGGTTGGCAGAGCTGCAACTGGAAGATTGCCAGCATCTTCCCTTCCAGAAAGGGGGTTGTGTATTGCTGGTGGTTCTAAATGTTGGTAATAGCTCCAGGGCAAGAGGAATAAGGGGCGCAGGTCAGACAAGATTATCAGTTTTGTTGCCCCTGATTAGGCTGCCTTGCAACTATTAAATTTTCTGGTTTGTTTGTTTTGCTTGTTTGGTATTTCTCTCTCTATATATATTTCTTTCTTTCTTTCTTTTTTTTGAAAACGTGTCCTGTACTGGTTCAGGTATAGTTGTTGATGATGTTCACAGATGCTATTACCCTTTGAATCATCTGAGAATGTCCAGGTAAGGGAGACAGCAATGAACAGCCAGGCAACCAACTCTCATAAAGATGATTCAAACTATGGTGATCTGATAAGAAGATTTCTGAGATCCATGTTTTTCACTCAAAAGGATAAGAGTTACTATATCTTCTGAAAGTATCAGTGTTAAATTAACCAGTTGGAAGATACACTATTCATACTTCACCCAAATCCACTGACTAAGTAAACAGAGAACCATGGCTCACACCACAACCATAAATTTAAAGTTAGTATTTCAAGTCTATATCTAAAGAATGATAGAATATCATCTCTCCTGATTCACCCAGCAAGAATGTATCATTCTTTTCCTCCCGATCTAATCAGGAACACTTCTGCCACGTTCATTTTTCTTTACAAGTCAAGAAAGCGCAGAAGAGATTTAGGCCCTCTCTTCTGCGTCCCTTCTGACTCTGGGTGGGGGAGGAAGTAGCCTGCATCAGAGCAAAACCTCGGATTCTACACTCTTGACCACACCACAGGCTTCCTTGTTTTCACAGATGTTTCAAATGCTGTACACAAGTGCCATCTAGTGGTCAATAAATTCACATGCCTCTTCAGGAAAGAAGGAAAGATTTAATGGCTCTCATGAATAACCAAACATGTTTTTATCTTTTTCACTTAAACAGGATAATTTCTTTTTTACTTGTCTTCTTTTGTGGAGGAAATCATTTCTTCCATCTGTTTCTCTTTGGTCAGAATAGAAGTATCTTGTTTCATCTTCTGCCAAATTGTGCTTCAAGCCATAAAATGTAAGCTGGGAGTTATTCACAAGGAAACACATTGAGAATGTTTTCTTCATTGCCAGTCAGTACCCTGTGGGTTAAAACAAAGGTGCTTCCGTTGACTCTGAATTTTACTTTAGCAGGCACTATAGGAATGAGTGGCCAGAATGAGAGAAACATAAGAAATGGGGATGGAAACCATAGTCGTCACCTTCAGGGGTTCTCCATTGAACGTCAAATGACAGACGACGGAAGCTCCTACCCCAAAGTCTCTGCAGCCTAACTCGAATTCACTTTTCTGGCTTCTTTATCCTCCTGCCCCCTAATGTAAAGTTTTATCTTCCCATTAGCCTATCCACTGACTCCTGAATAAATACAGTTGACCCTTGAACAACCCTCCTAGCAGTGGAAAATTTCCATAACTTATGGTTGATCCTCTGTATATGCAGTTTCTCCACATCTGTGGTTCTGCACCGGAGAATTCAACCAGCCACTGACTGTATGGTTATATAGTATGTACGTTTGGAAAAAAATTGCATGTGTAAGTGGACCTGCACAGTTCAAAACCGTATTATTTAATACTCAATTGTATGTATTTTAACTGCTTATTTTCTTACTATTGTCCCTTCTTCCCAGTCTGTGATACTCTTCTTCTCCTTTCCTTCAAGTTATACATTACTGTAATAAGATATCAAAATAAAATTATTTTCATCTTTGTGTGCGTGCTTAGTCATTCAGTCATTTCTAGTTCTTTGCATGCCAAGGACTGTAGCCTGCTACACTCCTCTGTGCATGGAATTCCCCAGGCAAGAAAACTGGAATGGGTAGCCATTTCCTCTTCCAGGGGATCTTCCCAACTCAGGAATCGAACCCAGGTCTCCTGCATTGCAGGCAGATTCTTTACCAACTGAGCTATCAGGGAAGCCCTGGTTCTCACTAAAACCTAAATCAATTAATTATTGCTGACTCATTGGAAAAGACCCTGATGCTGGGAAAGACTGAAGGCAGGAGGAGAAGACAGTGACAGAGAACAAGATGGTGGATGGCATCAACAACTCAATAGACATGAACTTGGGCAAACTCCAGGAGATGGTGAGGGACAGGGAGGCCTGGCATGCTGCAGTCTATGGGGTGGCAGAGTCGGACACAACATGACTTGCTGACTGAACAACAACGTAATGCATTAGCCCAAAACTTAGTGGGTCTAAACTACAAGCATTAAGTAGGCAGTGCCTGTCTCAGCTAAGCCTACTCATGTTTCTGTTGTCATTGGTGGATCGTGAGGGCAGCTCTGCTCTTCTTTGTCAAGCTCTCTTACATTGTTGTTGTTGTGTAGCCACTAAGTCATCTTCCAACTCGTTTGCGACCCTATGGATGGTAACCCACCAGGCTCCTCGTTCATCACATACCTTGGTATGACAAACTAAGAACTACATATTTTATTTCTGTTCCTGGTTCCTGACACAGAGCTCCTAAAACCCTTGGGATATCCTGGGTGATAGAAGAGTCTTTTGTTCTAAGAAGACAAATTTTGGTGGGCTCCTGCTTAGCTTCAGGGTGGAAGCTGGTTATCAGAAAGACCAAGGCATGATTCAAATTTATGCTTTTGAACTGTGGTGTTGGAGAAGACTCTTGAGAGTCACTTGAACTGCAAGGAGATCAAACAAGTCAATCCTAAAGGAAATTAGTCCTAAATATTCATTGGAAGGACTAATGCTAAAGCTGAAACTCCAATATTTTGGCCACCTAATGCAAAGAACTGACTCATTTGAAAAGACCCTGATGCTGGGAAAGATTGAAGGCAGGAGGAGAAGGGGACAACAGAGGATGAGATAGTTGGATGGCATCACCAACTCAATGGACATGAGTTTGAGTAAACTCCGGGAGTTGGTGATAGGGAGGCCTGGCATGCTGCAGTCCATGGGATCGAAAAGAGTTGGACATGACTGAGCGACTGAACTGGGAAGCCATGAATAGAAGCTTAGCCCTTTTAGCCCCACCCTCAACTCCCAGGGATGGGAGAGATGTTGGAGATTTCATTAATAATCTAGCATGCCTACATGATGAAGCCTCTATAAAAATCCCTGAACTATGAGGTTTACAGAACTACCAGGTTGATGACCATATCCATGTGCTGGGAGGGTGGCACCACCCAAATCACAGGGACAAGAGATGCCTGAAGACAAGGTACTCAGGACCTTCCAGACCTTGCCTTATGTAACTCTTCAGCTGTCTATTTGTATCCTTTGAAATAAATCAGCAAGTGTAAGTTAGTATTTCCTTGCATTCTTCAGGCCCTTAAAGCAAATTATCAAATCTGGGGAGAGGGTTGTGGAAACTGCCATTCTATAGCCAGTTGGTCAGAAGTACAGGTGATATCCTTGGACTTGTAAATGGTGTCTGACGTGGGGGGCACCTTGAGGGACTGAGTTCTAAACCTGTGGGACCTGCACTAACTTTAGATATTTAATGTCATAATTGAATTGTAGGACACCTAGTTGATATCCAGAGAGTTGGAAAATTATTAACAATTGTTGTCAAGAAAAAATTCACACATTTGGTGTCAGAGATGTTGTGAGTATAGTTTAGAAAACGAGTTTCCTATTTAATTGGGCTTATTAGGTAGCTCAACGGTAAAGAATCCTCCTGCCCATACAGGAGGTACAAGAGATGCAGGTTCAATCCCTGGGTCGAAAAGATCCCCTACAAAAATGCAACCCACTCCAGTATTCCTGCCTGGAAAATTCCATGGACAGAGGAGCCTGGTGTGCTACAGTCCATGGGGTCGCAAAGAGTTGGGTATGGCTGAGCGTGTGTGCACATGTGCACCCGTGCGCACACACACGCATTTAATTAACTAGCTGATTGTAGATTGATCTATGATAGACATGGCTGGGACAGCTGAGTTCTTCCTGTGCTCTCCCATCAGTGGGCTAGTCTGGTTTTTGCTCACTTTGTGGAATAAGATACCCTGAGAGAACAGAACCACTCAAAACTTGGATGGCAGGCTTGGAAGCAACATTGTCATTTCCTCTGCAATCAACTGGCCAAAACAAATGACAAGATCAGTTCAGATTACAAAGAAATAGATTTCACCTTCTGAAAGCATGAACTACAAAGACACTTCACACAGGGCGTAGATACAAGGAAAAGTGAAGAAAAATGTCCGTTTTAGCAATCTACTTCAGGGCACCTGTAGGTGCTACATTTCATGTAGCTTGTGGGGCTTAGGTTTCCCAATCGGGGATTGAACCCAGGCCCTCAACAATGAAAGCATGGAGTCCTAACCAATGGACCACCAGGAAATTCCCAAGCTTGTAGTTCTTAATGCTCACTGTCATCAAGAATTGGAGCTCAGATGAGGTGTTGTGCTTTGAGTATAGCTAACACTTCCTCCAACACACACAGCAAGTTTAAAGGAGAGAAGCACCTGCCCTCAAACTGATGTCTACAAAATAGATAATTCAGTGGTATCTTTTTTTTTTCAGTATCATGCTAAAATAATTCTTTTTTAAAGTTTTTCCATATTTTACTTATTTTCAGTGTTATTTATTTATCTATTTATTTTTAGCTGAACTGGGTCTGCATTGCTGCACATGGGCTCTCTCTAGTTGCTAAGAGTGGGGGCTACTCTCTAGTTGTAGTGTGCAGGCTTCTCATTAAGGTGGCATCTTTTGTTGTGGAGCACAGGCTCTAGGGCCTGCAGACTCTAGTAGTCTCAGTGTATGCGCTCCATAGTTGCGGCGTACAGGTTTACATGGCTTGTGGCATGTGGCATCTTCCCAGACCAAGGATGGAACCTGTATCCCCTGCACTGGTAGGAGGATTCTCAACCACTGGACTACCAGGGAAGTCCTGCCTTTTAAGTCTTTAAAAGACCACCTTTTGAAGACCTTGAAATGTGTCTCCTAAAATCTGGAAGGGGCCGAGAAATGGAATCTGCCTCAACGTGGTAAAGCATAAGATTAGGGCAGTTAGATAAAGCACTGTGGCTTGTGAATTTACTGCGCTCCCACCAAGGAGAGGTCACACATGGAAGCCTTCCTGTAGAAAAGATGTGAAGCAAGAGATTTTTTAGAGAGATGATACGACACTGTCTTGGTCCCCATCTAGAGAGCCATGAAAAGCCAAGTTATGTGAAGGACTGAAGCAAAAGAAAGCAGAATGCATACCATGGAATACCTGAAGTTAAGTTGACCAGCTAGGGAAAAAAAAAAAACAAACCACAGTTACCCATTTTGGTGGACCTGATGATCAGAGATGCTCAGATTGGGAGGAGAAGAAGATGCTCAGGAGAGGGGAAGCGAAATGTGAGGGTCTCAAGAACCACAGAAGTATTCCCACTAGGGAGAGAGTCAGCCTTTGGTAAAGAAAACTAAGATCAATGATACTTCCAGTCAAGTTAGAACTTCCCTCTGCCACTGACTCTCCTTCTTCTCCTCCCTAACTCCCAACCCAGCATTATAACTCATATTAAGGAAGGTAAATGGAGAAGAATAGCACCAAGTGAAGAACAACAGCAACTTCACTCTTTGCAACACCTAGTCTTGAGACAGGGAGACAAAAAAGCTGTAATTTCAAGAGAAATTTTACTTTTTAATTACTGTACTAGGCATACTATTACTGAGCTAGAATCACTTTTATAGCTTCAGAGTCATGGACCATGCCATAGTTTCCACTTAAAGGTAAAGGAAAATATTAGTCCTGCAGTATGTATTTGAAAGGTCACTGGAGGAATATATCAAATTATTTTCTAGTTACACCTCTTGAGTGTTGCAGTTCAGTTCAGTCACTCAGTTGTAATCAACTATTTGTGACCCCATGGACAGCAGCAAGCCAGGCTTCCCTATCCATCACCCACTCCTGGAGCTTGCTCAAACTCATGTCCATTGAGTCGATGATTCCCATCCAACCATCTCATCCTCTGTTGTCCACTTCTCCTCTGGCCTTCAATCTTTCTCAGCATCAGGGTCTTTTCCAATTAGTCAGTTCTTCACATCAGGTGGCCAAAGTATTGGAGCTTCAGCTTCAGCATCAGTCATTCCAATGAATATTCAGGACTGATTTCCTTTAGGATGGATTGGTTGGATCTCCTTGCAGGCCAAGGGATTCTCAAAAGTCTTCTCCAACACCACAGTTCAAAAGCATCAATTCTTCGGCACTCAGCTTTCTTTATGGTCCAACTCACATCCATACGTCACTAATGGAAAAACCATAACTTTGACTAGAAGGACCTCTGTCAGCAAATGTCTCTGCTTTTTAATATGCTGCCTATATGGGTCTTCGCTGACAGCTCAGTTGGTGAAGAATCCACCTGCAATGCAGGACAGCCTGGTTCAATTCCTGGGTTGGGAAGATCTGCTGGAGAAGGGATAGGCTACCCAATCCAGTATCCTTGGGCTTCCCTTGTGGCTTAGCTGGTAAAGAATTCACCTCCAATACAGGAGAACTGGATTTGGTCTCTAGGTTGGGAAGATCCCCTGGAGAAGGGAAAGGCTACCCACTCCAGTATACTGCTCTTGAGAATTCCATGGACTCTATGACCCCATGGAGTCATGGGGTCACAAAGAGTTGGATAAAACTGAGTGACTTTCACTTCACTTCACTTCTAGGTTTATCATAGCTTTTCTTCCAGGGAGAAAGTGTCTTTTAATTTCACAGCTGCAGTCACAATCTGCAGTGACTCTGGAGCCCAAGAAAATAAAGTCTCTCACTGTTTCCATTGTTTCCCCATCTATTTACCATGAAGTGGTGGGACAGGATATTATGATCTTAGTTTTGTGAAAGTTGAGCTTTAAGTCAGCTTTTTCACTCTCCCTTTCACCTTCATCAAGAGGCTCAAATATTGCTTTATTTTTAAGACAATAATAAACCCATTACATATTTATACAGTTTAAGTAATATATTTATTCAAAAATATATAAGAAAAGTGAGAAAGTAACTATATTTTCCAAAGCAAAATAATTTAAGGAAATGAGTGACATTGTTTTCATTTTTACAAATCTTTTAAATATATGCCCTAGTAGGAGACAGCTAGATTCTTAAATTTGCTTCTGCATTCAATACAGCAAAATGCAATTTTAGTTACAGTACATGAAAAACTTAGATCTCAAACAGGTAGGTGAAAGAGAGAAAAGTATATTAATAGCAACTTCAGATAATTCTAGATATTCTTCTTTGATACTACACCAAAACTCAAGTGATGTGATTATTTCTTGAAAGTTAATTACAATATGGAATCCAAACCCTATCAAAGATTTTTTTTTACTTTAAATAAAAATTCACTGGTTTATTGTGTACTTTGAGCAAATTTTTTTTAATCCATGAGGATTTTGTAACATAATGTATTGGTCATTCGGAAAATAGTGGCTCATTGAGTTATACAGATGATCCAAAAGTCGACACATTTCATTATACAATGCTTTCTAAATCACATTTGCTAATAATATCACCACTGACCTATCAGAAATATCTTCAAATATTAGGAAACTATCATGGTCATGTGGCAGATATAAAGGGTCCACACTGCCAATCTTTATTTAAAAGCTCAAATGTTTTCATTGGCAATAAATATTATTCATATTTTCTTGAAGTGACAAATTCACATTTTTCATTTTCAGAAAATGTCTGCCAAACTCTCTAGTCTAAATAACCATAATTTGTCTGTCATGTTCAATTTTAAGCAAAATGGTACCTCATGAAAAGTGCTACTAGTTAGATGATTTTAGAAGTGCTTTTCCAGTACAAAAGGGAGTTGGCCATACTGCTGTACCTCTCGGCCAAGTTAACAATAGTGGTCTTCAGTCATATATTTCAACAGTAATTTTATTTTGGCTTGAATAATCTAGAACAGCCGCAGTATTAATACCAAATTTAGTGTATCATAGAATTAGAAAATATTTTAAACATTATCTAGTCCTTTCTGGCTATGGTTTTTCCAGTGGTCATCTATGGATGTGAGAGTTGGACTGTGAAGAAGGCTGAGTGCCGAAGAATTGATGCTTTTGAACTGTGGTGTTGGAGAAGACTCTTGAGAGTCCCTTGGACTGCAAGGAGATCCAACAAGTCCATTCTGAAGGAGATCAGCCCTGGGATTTCTCTGGAAGGAATGATGTTAAAGCTGAAGCTCCAGTACTTTGGCCACTTCATGCAAAGATTTGACTCATTGGAAAAGACTCTGATGCTGGGAGGGATTGGGGGCAGGAGGAGGAGGGGATGACAGAGGATGAGATGGCTGGATGGCATCACCGACTCGATGGACGTGAGTTTGGGTGAACTCCTGGAGTTGGTGATGGACAGGGAGGCCTGGCGTGCTGCAATTCATGGGGTCACAAAGAGTCAGACATGACTGAGCGACTGAACTGAACTGAACTGAATCCTTTCTGAAAGAAAATATTACCTTCAGCAGGTTTGAAGTTCATTCAGCTTCTGATCAAGCACTTCAGTGATGTGAATCTCAATGGTATTCTAAGCAGCCTATTTCAGAATTCTTGGATAGCTTTAATTATTTTTCAGATCTTTGTCACAGCAAATTAGAACATTCTTTCTATTGTTTTTGTTTCATGATGCAGAAGAGAATGAATGTACTTTTTCCTTCCATATGGCTGAATTTCAAGAACTTAAACTAAATTTCTTTGAATTTTAGAGACCACTTTAATACATACCCTTCCCCACTTCATATCCTCCTGCCCCCCGCCCCCCCCACACACACACACACATACACACACAGAACCTTCCCTCATCATGGCATTTCTTCTCTAGGATAAAAACTGATTTCTTTACTACTCATCCTCAAACAACAGCTTCTAGATCCCTGCCACTTTACCATCCTAGACTCTTTCTGTTCGCTCATGAGCCACTTCAAAATAATGGGAGAACACTATTAAAAGATTCTGACTTAAGTATTTCTGGATCAATTCTTTTCCTTCTTTTACACTTGTACTGGAGCAGTCTACAACTGTATTTGTTTTTGTTGTTGTTATTTGATTTTGTATTTGTTTGCTTTTTAGGAATCACATCAAACTGTGAGTTTATACTGAATTAGACTTCAAGCAAAATCCCCAACTTTTTCTTGCATGAACATTGCTAATTTGGCTGTCCTATTCTGTACTTGTACCATTCATTGTTTTTAGCCTAAGTGAAGATATTTATATAGTATTATAATTTTTTTATATTATAGGTTTAGACCCATTTAGAACAATTTAGACTGTCTAAAATTTTCTCATTTTTAATTTTATATCTTTGGCAGAGAATACTTGCTGGCCACCAAAACCTAGTCTTGCCTTCCTGCACGCATGATTGGATTACATTTTTCAGTTTCCTTTGTAATCAGATGCTATGTTGAGACTGTTTTCTAGACTGTGAGGGGGGCGGTTGGGGACAGCAGTGTGCCTACTTCATCTTCTCTCCCTCCTTTTACTCTTGAACCCAGACCCTAACTATACTTCCAACAAAAAGTTGGGGGTGGGTATGACCGAGCCACAGGCAGAAGCAGCCCGATTCCCTCAATCTCTGTGCAGAGAAGAGCTACCTTCTGACCTGGGATGCCTTCTCTGGAATTACAGGTGAGAAATAAACTGTTCCTTAAGTCACTACATCTGGGCTCTGTTTATTATAACAGCTTAGCTTACATTCAGTTCAGTTCAGTTCAGTCACTCAGTCGTGTCTGACTCTTTGCGACCCCATGAATCGCAGCACGCCAGGCCTCCCTGTCCATCACCAATTTCCGGAGTTCAGTCAGACTCATGTCCAATGAGTCAGTGATGCCATCCAACCATCTCATCCTCTGTCGTCCTCTCCTCCTCCTGCCCCCAATCCCTCCCAGCATCAGAGTCTTGTCCAATGAGTCAACTCTTCGCATGAGGTGGCCAAAGTACTGGAGTTTCAGCTTAGCATCATTCCTTCCAAAGAAATCCAGGGCTGATCTCCTTCAGAATGGACTTGTTGGATCTCCTTGCAGTCCAAGGGACTCTCAAGAGTCTTCTCCAACACCACAGTTCAAAAGCATCAATTCTTTGGCGCTTACCTTAGTCTTACATTAACTAATATAATATGTAGCTTATTAGTGGTAGTTATGATTATCAGGATATTTGTTTTCATCTAAATTGATTATGTTTTTCTGTGGTAGGGATGATGGGGAGAAATATAATGCTCACTAATAAAATTAAGCCTTCTATATGTCTATGCTTCATTTCAGCTCAAGAAACTTGTTTTATTTCCTAGAAGATACCCTAAGACCCTGATTCTGGTCTTAGTGCTTTTATTATAAATAACCTCCTCTTTGAAGTCTTTTCCATCTTCTCTAGACAGAGCCAGCACCTATCTCTACCAGTGCTCCCACTGAAACCTTGCGCAAGCTTCACCATTTGCAATTCCATTAAAATTGTTTGCCTGCTCTCTTTTCATTAGGCTTTGTGCTCCCAATGATGGGACCATGTTTTCTTTATCTGTGCAGTGTCAGTGCCATGTCACAACGTCTGACATACAACAAAAACTCAGTAAATGCTTGAGAATGAATAAGTAAACAACCAGATAATTTCACATATGGACCTACAAGAAGAAACCAAACAGGAGCTATTGGTTCTAACATCAATGTTTCCATTAATGTCAAAGAAAAACTGAATCCTTGAGTACAAATGGACAGGAACAGAACATTTAGTTCTTTGGGGAGTCTCTCTGGTATGCTGGGTTCCATGAATTCTTCTATAGTCCTACTTTTGCTTGGACCCTAGAGCTAGTCATGATGTCATAATCATGACTAACTAAGATTAGTTACTGTTCCATGTTGCAATAACTAAGCCTCTGAAAACCACAGCATGTTTTTGCTTTTCAAACTTTGCACATTTTCTTAAGATGGAAACTACTGTCTCCTTAGATTTCTTTTTTTTTAACTTTTGGTTTGATTTATTTAAGACTATCCATGACAGTCCAATACTTCACACTAGTTTCAGACAATTTATCACAGTGCTTCTCTACTTCATTAAATCTATTTCTTCAAGCAAAAAAAATCATTTATTATTTTAACAAGAATTGAATAGGGCATCAGACCTACAAAGTCTCCTAGATGCCAGTTCTTGGCTCCCTATTATGTGATTGGCACAAGCTTCATTCAACTTCCTGCAGAAATCCAAAGCCTTTACCTGATTTTTTTTCTCCAAATTCTTGGAAATATGAGCAGAGTTGGGGGAGGGGCAGAGGGTAGGCAAGGGTGCCGAATATGTCTTAATGGTGATTTCTTGTTTGGAGGTTTTGATTCTCAGCATTTCAGGTACACTCTGCCTTCTGCACTGCATCAACCCATGTATGGAATTAAACTCCTTTCTTAGCTCCCACTAAAACCCCAAGTGTTATAGATGGTTTGGGGGAAGGGAAAGGAAAGTCAACAATATACTGAGCTGGTCAAAGGTTTATTTGGGGTTTTTAAGTTTAGCACAAGATATAAATCATACAGATCTGATTTTGAGAACATGAACAAGTCATAGTAATTTAGTACGTGGAAATACCATAATATCTGGAAATAGTAAAATAATTAAATAGTGAAAACACCAAACACCAACACCAACACCAAACAAACTTTTTGGCCACTCTAACAGAATTGCAGACAACTTCAAAATGAATACTAGCCTTTCAAGTAGACTTGCTGTCTCCATTTTTTTAATTCATCCCAGGGATCTTCTTATAAATGACCACTTCACCTCCAGTGCCTTAGCCCTGTGTCTCCTCACTGGTTCTCACTGTCTTCTCACTCCTTCCAACTTCTTATATCTCTTCTCTCTCCCATCTCAATGTTTCTATCTTTCTAACTCAGAGAAATGTAGTTGTTTCATTTTTTGTTTGGGTTACTGCAAAATCAGTTAGAATCTCACCTTTCTCATAGTCTTACCAAGGTAATTTTGAGATAATAGTATTATTTTTCTAAGTGAATTACAGATGATAAAACAAAGCCTATTACAAACATACCCTGGCTGGTGCAGAGAGATTGTTGATATCTGAGCCTCAGCCATTTTGTACAGAGACTTGTCCAATAGTCTACAGTATAGCGGATGCCTAAGACAGCCCTGCCTCTGGGCCCCCTGATTCCCAACTGGTTTCACACCATAGATTATATATCTAGCCTCTGCAGTGTGAAGTGAGTGGCCAACACCCTAATCCAATCAACATGCCTCTATCCTCCTCCCTTTATGCCCCAAGTTCAGTAGCAGTACACTTTTCTCATTCTCTAACCCCATATTCCTGTCTTCACAACTTGCTCACTACCTCTATCCAAGATTAGAACCACAATACCAGCTTTCAGTGTTTCACTATTTCCGGAATTGATATTTCCATGTACTAAATTACTACAATTTGTACATGTTTTCAAAGTCATATCTGTATGATTTATATCATGAGATAAACTTAAAAAGCATTCTGACCAAATTGTCCCCCTCTTTAAAGTTCCTACACTGTATCTTGTTATTTTATCTTGTTATCTTTGTTTATTTTACATTTTATCACATATACTGAATAACTAAGCACGTCAGACATGTTTTCTTATCTGTATTTATTGGTCATTTAAAAAATAATTTTATTTATTCATTGGCTCTGCTGAGTCTTCATTGCTGTGTTGGCTTTCCTCTGGTTGCAAAGAGAAGGGGCTACTCTAGTTGCAGTGCACGGGCTACTCATTCTGATGGCTTCTCTTGTTTCAAAGCACAGGCTCTAGGGCATGCAGGCTTCAGCAGTTATGGCACGTGGGTTCAGTAGTTGTGGCTCCTGGGCTGTATAGCACAGCCTCAACAGTTGTGGCACACATACTTAGTTGCTCTGCAGGATGGGGAATCTTCCCACATCAGGGGTCGAACCCATGTCTCCTGCATTGGCAGACAGGTTCTTTACCACTGAGCTACCAGGGAAACCCTTGCCTATTGGTCATTTGAATTCATATAGGGCTAATTCATTGATGACTAGATAATAAAATTATAGAAGTTAATGGGGGAAGCCAAGAGAAACTACAGGTGGATA
The DNA here is from genome assembly GCF_001704415.2 of Capra hircus. Lineage (NCBI taxonomy): Eukaryota > Metazoa > Chordata > Mammalia > Artiodactyla > Bovidae > Capra > Capra hircus. The sequence goes on along the minus strand of NC_030831.1, from coordinate 14,277,003 downwards.
TACTGTTTACTTAACTATCACCATGATGAAATATTCACTACTAGATATCCAAATTGTGCAGTAGTTTGAACATTTTTTGACACTGCCTTTCTTTGGGATTGGAATGAAAACTGATCTTTTCCAGTCCTGTGGCCACTGATGACTTTTCCAAATTTGCTGGCATATTGAGTGCAGCATTTTAACAGCATCATCTTTAAGGACTTGAAATAGCTCACCTGGAATTGCATCACCTCTACTTGCTTTGTTCATAGTGATGCTTCCTAACGCCCACTTGACTTTGCATTCCAAGATGTCTGGCTCTAGGTAAGTTATCACATCACTGTGGCTATCTGGGTCATGAAGATCTTTTTTGTATGGTTGTTGTGTGTATTCTTGCCACCTTTTCTTAATATCTTCTGCTTCTGTTGGGTCCATACCATTTCTGTCCTTTATTGTGCCCATCTTTGCATGAAATGTTCCCTTGATATCTCTAAGTTTCTTGCAGAGATCTTTAGTCTTTCCCATTCTACTGTTTTCTTCTGTTTCTTTGCATTGATTACTGAGGAAGTCTTTCTTTTCTCTCCTTGCTAGTCTTTGGAAGTCTGCATTCAGATGGGTATAGCTTCCCTTTACTCCTTTGCCTTCAGCTTCTCTTCTTTACTCAGCTATTTGGAAGCCTTCTTAAGACAACCATTTGCCTTTTTGTATTTCTTTTTCTTGGGGATGGTCTTGATCTGTGCCTCCTATACAGTGTCATGAACTTCCATCCATAGTTCTTCAGGTACTCTATCAGATCTAATCCCTTGAATCTATTTGTCACTTCCACTGTATAATCGTAAGGGATTTGATTTACGTCATACCTGAATGGTCTAGTGGTTTTCCCTACTTTATTCAATTTAAGTCTGAATTTGGCAATAAGCAGTTCATGATCTGAGCCACAGTCAGCTTCCAGTCTTGTTTTTGCTGACTGTATAGAACTTCTCCATCTTTGGCTGCAAATAATATAATCAATCTGATTTTAGTATTAACCATCTGGCGATGTCCACGTGTAGAGTGTTGTTGGAAGAGGGTACTTGCTATGATGAGTGCGTTCTCTTGGCAAAACTCTATTAGCTTTTGCCCTCCTTCATTTTGTACTCCAAGGCCAAATTTGCCTGTTACTCCAGGTATCTCTTGACTCCCTACTTTCACATTCCAGCCCGCTATGATGAAAAGGATTTGTGTGTGTGTGTGTGTGTGTGTGTGTGTGTTAGTTCTAGAAGGTCTTGTTGATCATCACAGAACTGTTCAACTTCAGCTTCTTTGGCATTAGTGGTTGAGGCATAGACTTGGATTACTGTGATATTGAATGGTTTGCCTTGGATATGAACAAAGATCATTTTGTCATTTTAAAAACTGCACTCAGGTGCTGCATTTCAGACTCTTTTGTTGACTATGAGGACTACTGCATTTCATCTAAGGGATTCTTGCCCACCGTAGTAGACACAATGGTCATCTGAATTAAATTCACCCATTCCAGTCCTTTTTAGTTCACTGATTCCTAAAATGTCGATGTTCACTCTTGTTATCTCCTGTTTGACCACTTCCAATTTACCTTGATTCATGGACCTAACATTCCAGGTTCCTATGCAATACTGTTCTTTACAGCATAGGACTTTACTTCCATTACCAGTCACATCTACACCTGGGTGTTGTTTTCATTTTGGCTCCATCTCTTCATTCTTTCTGAAGTTATTTCTACACTTTTCTCCAATAGCATTTTGGGCACCTACAGACCTGGGGAGTTCATCTTTCATTGTCATATCTTTGCCTTTTCATACTGTCCATGGGGTTCTCAAGGCAAAAATACTGAAGTGGTTTGCCATTCCCTTCTCCAGTGGACCACACTTTGTCAGAACTCTCCACCATGACCCATCCATCTTGGGTGGTCCTACAAATAATGCTCAAAATTCTCCAAGTAAGGCTTCAACAGTACATGAACTGAGAACTTCCAGATGTTCAAGCTGGATTTAGAAAAGACATAGAGATCAAATGCCAATGTTTGTTGGATCACGGAAAAAGCAAAAGAGTTTCAGAAAAACATCTAGTTATGCTTTGCTGACTACTCCAAAGCCTTTGACTGTGTGGATCACAACAAACTGTGAAATATTCTTCAAGGGATGGGAACACTAGACCACCTTACCTGTCTCCTGAGGAATCTGTATGCGGTCAAGAAGCAACAGTTAAAACCAGACATGGAACAATGGACTGGTTCCAAATTGGGAATGAGTATGTCAAGGCTGTATATCACTCTGTTTATTTAACTTATATGCAGAGTACATCATGCAAAATGCCAGACTAGATGAAACACAAAATGGAATCAAGACTGCCAGAGAAATATCAATAACCTGATATGTAGATGACACCACCCTTTTGGCATAAAGCAAAGAGGAACTGAGGATCCTCTTGATGAAAGGGAAAGAGAAGGGTGAAAAAGCTGGCTTCAAACTCAACACTCAAAAAATGAAGATCATGGTATCTAGCCCAATCACTTCATTGCAAATAGATGGGGAAACAATGAAACAGTGACAGACTTTATTTTCTTGGGCTTCAAAATCACTGCAGATGATGACTGCAGCCATGAAATTAAAAGAACCTTACTCCTTGGAAGAAAAGCTATGATCATTCTAGACAATATAGTAAAAAGCAGAGATAGAGACATTACTTTGCTGATAAAGATCAATCTAATCAAAGCTATGATTTTTCCAGTAGTCGTGTACGGATGTGAGAGTTGGATCAGAAAGAGAGCTGAGTGCCGAAGAATTGATGCTTTTGAACTGTGGTGCTGGAGAAGACTTTTGAGTGTCCCTTGGACTGTAAGGAGATACAACCAGTCCATCCTAAAGGAAACTATGTAACAAACTCTCTGTGACTTTGTAAAATGCAAATTAACAGTAGAGCCTGCATCATAAGATCATGTTATGAGAATTAAATGAGATCAAATGTGTAAAGTATACTGATTAGTCCTGAATATTCATTGGAATGACTGATGCTGAAGCTGAAGCTCCAATACTTTGACCACCTGATGCAAAGAATGGACTCAGTGGAAAAGACCCTGATGCTGGGAAAGATTGAAGGGAGGAGGAGAAGGGGATGACAGAAGATGAGAAGGTTGGATGACATCACCAGCTTGATGGACATGAGTTTGAGCAGGCTCTGGAAATTGGTGATGGACAGGGAAGCCTGGCATGCTGCAGTCTACGGGGTCACAAAGAGTTGGACATGACTGAGTGAGTGAACTGAACTGAACTGATACATCCAAATAGATTTGGGCATTAGATAATCAGCATTCATATATATGGTAAGATAGAATTATTTACCTTTTGTCAATAAAACCAACATATAATATAGACTATACATAAACATTCTTCTAAACTATATTATATACACTTTATCTCAGAGTTGCATATGAGAGGGGTTAATTATTGTTTCAACATGACATCAATATGTGTCCTTAAAAAGTTCACACAAACACATACACACACACACACACACACACACACACACACACACACACACCACATATCTTCCAGGTGTGTTGTCTTCATATTCTGGGCACCTGCTTGTTTCTAAATAGCTGGGTGCATGGCTTCCTGCAGGTACAACATCTGGGTGATTGACTGCATTCATCCCTATTCACTCAAAAGTTTGGCAGCTACTTGCAAACAGATTGAAAATCTTCCCCTGAAACAAGCAGGAGTAGCCTCTGTCAGCTGAATATTGACAGGATCCATTGCGTAGTTTCTTCCCTAAGTCTTGGCTGCCATCAAAATGTTATTTTCCAGCAGTGAAGTGCTGATCTTTTATAAGTCAAGAACAATTATATTCAGAATGAAACATGAAAAATACATTTAAAATAGAAAAGAAAATATATTTAATGGAGATTTTGGTTCTCACAGAGGTGTTTAGGTAACAGATAAAGTCATAGAATGTTATATAGGGCAATGTATTTGTGAATATTAGACTATTTGACACCTGAAATTTTCCTTCATGACAAATTTGGGCTTTATGTATTTAGGAAGAACTGTAATTGGTCATCTACAGGCAACTAAATTCATTTAATTTAAATAAATTAATAATACATATCCACACCAGTATGTGTCCATTTATTCTCATAAACTGTGAAATACTAAATAAAGGAATTTTCTGTGTTCCACTGGGATAAACACATTTTAAATTGATTACAGATTGTATGGCATTAGCAATCAAAAATAAATCATGTGAAATACACATATAGTAAAATATGCACATATTTTTCCTGCATATGAATACATTTTTTAGCTGTATGTTTGGTGGGTAAGAACATCTGTTTAGCAATCAGGCTGGAGATGAATTTTGGTTTTAACATCTATTGTCTACATGAACTTGGACAAACTACTTAACAAACTTTCTGTGACTTTGTAAAATGCAAATCAACAGTAGAGCCTGCATCATAATGGTTACTTTATGAGAGCTAAATGAGATAATATGTGTAAGGCATACAGGAGGTGCCTAGAACACAATAAAGTTTCAATAAGCATAATAGGATTGTGTCTGTGAGTGTGAATAGCGAGAGAGGGAGTTGTGTGTGTGTGTGTGTGTTTAAGATCTATATTATTTTTTCTGAATAATCAAAAGCTTTTCACATTGATTTTCTAAATTTTACCCTCAAAGAACTGTCATATGATTTACAGGTTTTAAAAATACAGAAAGAAAAAAAAACAAACTTAAAGAATGGAAAAGCTTTTGTTCAAAAATAAAATGCAACTCTTAGAGCTTATCTCTATGTTATTAATCTTTCTTAAATGTCACTTTGATCACTTCACTTCCTAGCTCTAAACCCTTCAGTGGACTTTGACCAAGTTTTTCCTTGCCCACTTACAATTTATTTGACTTTGGGTCAGCCACTGTGTCCTTGTCAACTGATGTGAATGGGAATCTCCATCCTACCTACATCTGGGAACTGCTACGAGGACATATGGGCAGTTCCAACAGATATTTGCTGCTCTTGTCTGCCTGGCTCTTCCTTCCTGGGACGAACTGTCCTCTTTCTCCATCTGTGTGTCTCCTGGAAGATTGTTCACCATATGGTCTGCTTGCTTCTCATCTTAGACCTGGGCATGTGGCAGAGGCTTGATCAATCATGGCACTCCATTCCCATGTCCTCAGCACTTGGCCCAAGGAATAGACAACCAAGGATATCCGATAATAGTTTATCTATAAATTTATATACAAAAAGACCCTTGGTGAGAAAACATCCTCTTCTTGGATCATTACAGGGGATGGATCACCATATAGAGCATGTAGGCTAGAGTTTTTGCTATCACTTCCCCAGCCACATAAGGGGTATGCATGCATGCTCAGTCTCTCAGTCTTGTCCAGCTCTTTGCAACCTTATGCACGGTAGTGTGCCAGACTCCTCTGTCCATGGGATTTTTCAGGCAAGAATATTGGAGTGGGTTGCCAATTCTTCCTCCAAGGGATCTTTCAGACCCAGGAATTGAACCCGCATCTCCTGCATCCCCTGCATTGGCAGGCAGATTGCTTACCACTGAGCCATCTGGGGAGCCTCACACAAGGGGCACTATCAATAATAGTAGAGAAAGAGGGCAACCACGAAAAAGAAGTAGGTATGAGCAAAAGGGAACAGAACAAGTCCATAGCAAAAACAACATCGTTCTAGAGCTTCAAGGCATTATTTACATTATTTCTCACTACCTTATATGATGCAGCCTACAGTTTTCTGCCTTTATTCGCATTGCTCTATTGCCACTCCTCTCCCCACATGCCACTTAAATCCCTTTTCCTGATGCATTTTCAAATCTTGAGCCCTTTAATTTCTAGATTTCTTTTAATTCTCCACCACTTACTGATTTCCTTTTCTTCTGAAATTTTACCAAATATTACCATGTACTTTGGCTTATACACAATAAATATGTATACCATAATGATACTTTTGGATGTTTCATGTATCAGTCTGGATTTCTGATGCACACTTCTTTCTGTATTCCAGTACTAAGACTCCTGTTCCTCTGTAATAGATGTCAAAGTGTTTGCTTGCAAGCTGTTTCCTAATTTTCAAATATCCAATCCCTGTTCACGGCAAAATTCAGTTCAGTTCAGTTCAGTCACTCAGTCGTGTCCGACTCTTTGCGACCCCATGAACTGCAGCACGCCAGGCCTCCCTGTCCATCACCAACTCCCGGAGTTTGCTCAGACTCACATCCATCGAGTCAGTGGTGCCATCCAGCCATCTCATCCTCTGTCATCCCCTTCTCCTCCTGCCCCCAATCCCTCCCAGCATCAGAGTCTTTTCCAGTGAGTCAACTCTTCTCATGAGGTGACCAAAGTACTGGAGTTTCAGCTTCAGCATCATTCCTTCCAAAGAAATCCCAGGACTGATCTCTTTCAGAATGGACTGGTTGGATCTCCTTGCAGTCCAAGGGACTCTCAAGAGTCTTCTCCAACACCACAGTTCAAAAACATCAATTCTTCAGCGCTCAGCTTTCTTCACAGTCCAACTCTCACATCCATATGTGACCAATGGAAAAACCAAAGCCTTGACTAGACGGACCTTAGTTGGCAAAGTAATGTCTCTGCTTTTGAATATACTATCTAGGTCGGTCATAAATTTTCTTCCAAGGAGTAAGCATCTTTTAATTTCATGGCTGCAATCGCCATCTGCAGTGATTTTGGAGCCCAAAAAGATAAAGTCTGACACTGTTTCCACTGTTTCCCCATCTATTTCCCATGAAGTGATGGGACCAGATGCCATGATCTTCGCTTTCTGAATGTTGAGCTTTAAGCCAACTTTTTCACTCTCCTCTTTCACTTTCATCAAGAGGCTTTTGAGTTCCTCTTCACTTTCTGCCATAAAGGTGGTGTCATCTGCATATCTGAGGTTATTGATATTTCTCCCAGCAATCTTGATTCCTTTAATAGATAGTGCTTAGTTTAAAAGATTTTAAAAATCAAGAATGCTATGCCAACACCATTTATAGACATTAAATATACTCACAGACAAATAAAACATGCATCTTACTAATATAAAAATAGATACAAACAAAAAAGTACATATTAAACAAAGTAAAGTAGATGTAGAAAAGAGCATACTTATAGGCGTAGGGTACAGTGATGAAACACTTCTTACATGCATTAATTGTGATGTAGACTATAAACTGAGGAGTATTAAAATAAAACCTCCACACTGAGATCCTAAATAAATTCATAACTGTATACCTATATTCTGGGTCACAAGTATTACAGGATCCCCCATGGATCCTTTAATTCCCTATGGAGAATTAAAGTCAGAACCTGCCTCAAATATATGTTTTGTTACACGTACCCTGTTTGTACAATGGAGCAAGAAGATTGCACATTAAATGGATGTCAAACTTTAAGAAAACCCAATGTAAGAAAATACGGATTCAAGAATTCTAAAACATATATTAAAGAGATTGGGAAGCAGCTATTTCTATTGCCAAAAAATGTGTCCTATTTAATAGATAACTTGCTGCAATGTTAATTTAAAATTGAGCAGTCCAGTTCATGTAAAACCATGTTTCAATTAAATTGTTCTTTGAGTTAAAAAAATTTAACTCACACCAATATTTCATGAAAAGAAGCAGTTCATTTTTGTTGTCAAAACTCTGCTTTTCCAACCTTACTGTATATGTTTCATGTCTTAATAATGAATGGAATATGCTGTATAAAATGTATACCAGAGAAGAATGAGAATATTTAAGTTTTAAAAATTTTTTTCCAGGTATTTGTTGAATAGTTTTCTGTTTTTTGTTTGTTTGTTTTTTGGCTTTTATTTATTTATTTTTTAAATGCTGGACAACAAAGACCCTCAAAAGCAAAGACACATACAGTCTTTTTGTGTGATTCTAGATTTGCAGGGATTGATGATGGTGGTGATCACACTAATGATGTTAATGACAGTAATAATATCAATGGCAGCAGCAGTCAAGACTGGCAAAATGAAACGTTTTATATTTGAAATGGGCCCTTTTAAATTGTCACTTCTTCCTTCCTTCTTTCTTTTTATTTGTCCTTTTCTCCACTGGCAATAATAGAGAATCACAAATAATTTCAAACTATATTATGTTCCTTGACACATATGTTTAATCCTGTTCTCAACCAAGGCATAATGATATGCTCATTTGTTCATACTGACTGTAAAGTTCTTTAAGATCAATCATAGCATGTGATGTAGATAAAAAGACATTAATAGGGAAAATACCTTAAAAAATAGTTTCTAATAAAACAGTATCTTTGAGGATCTACCATGAACAATGTCATTTTCATTCATTTTCTTTCAAATTCATTCATTTTCTTTCAAATATGCTCTTTTGAGAGACCAAAAAAATGAAGATATAAGTAACATGTTAAAAATTATACATAAAGCCCTTTTTTTTTTGTCCGTACCAGGACCCCATGCTGAAAATCTTCATGGATCCTCATTTTAAATGTCCTGTCATCTCCCAAAGGAGGAAAGATTTCAGCATTCAGGACTGTCACTATTTCACAATCTAAATCTAACAATGTGCTTCTGAATGGCAGAATTGGCACAAAAATCTTTTGTCAAATTCTAGAGTGTGAATTTTTTTTTTAATATGGTCACCATGAAAATCTGCTAAAAATACAATTTTTGTTAAATACCATATACAAGAGAAATAGCACCAGAGAACCACTATGCAGACTTTAAATCAGATATAAATCAGGCATAAACTAGTAATGTATGAAAACCCAGGTTAAAAAAATTCTCTTTCGTCAGAACAGTGCTTAATTAACTGATAATTTTAAGAATCCCCAGCTCCAGCCTCTTTTTATTGTCTGTTAACCGAAAAAAAAAAAAAAAAAAGAGAGAGAGAGAGAAATTGAAAAGGGCATCCAAGCCTCTAGGAATTTATAAGACCAAAAAGGGAGATATTTGGTTATATTCATACCTGCAATAGACTGCCAGTCATTTGCAGTGAACTGAAAAAAGAACTGCCATTTTCAGTTCACACTGGGGAGTGAGAATGGGAAAATTCTGTAGGTAAAAAGGAAAATGTCACATTCACACAAAATACTAAAGATATAAAGTTGAGTGAAAAAAATATGTGGGAAGAAAAGAAGAAAAAGAAGACTGTGGGTGTTAGGGCAAGGCCGAAAGAGCAGAGAAACGAAATTGAGTTTTTAATTTTAAGAGAAGGAATTAAATTCCCCACCAGAAAAATAAATCAAGGGAACTTTTATAGGATGACTAATACATTAATAACCTACAGGAAGAGCTGAGCTCTCAGGTGAAGCCAGTTCAAAGACAAAAGGGCAAGCTCCCACTCTTCCGATACTGCCAAGGGACCTTCAGTGAATTCACGGAGCAGAGACACAGAATCCGAAATTCCTAGAGATGTTCAACTGCGTCCAGAAACTCTTGTGTACACCCCTGAAAGGCTTATTATTGACTAATGAGCTTGTCTGAATCACCTATTTGCTTTAGTATTTGCAAGCAAACATACAATTATGCCTGAGCTAATTTTTGATTCCAAGTTTTCATTTTTTATGCAGCTTAGTTAACTCATAAACCTTTCACAGTGTTCATGACAAAAAGGTTACTCTTTATTCTTTTGTGCCAGTGATTTTTTTCAAAGCTAGCTTCACTGGATGTCATTTTCTCTAAAAACTTTTTTGCCTCCTTTCATTAGTGGAACAGTCTAATTACTACATAATCAAAAAGAGAGGCGCACACGGCTGCCTGGCTCCACCACATCCACACAATGGCGCCGAACGCATCTTAACAGTCCAGTGAACTGTCAGCCGCAAAAGTAATTGGAAATTGGGTGCTATTTCTTCTGTACTGGTAGTGGGAGTTGTTCTTGTGCTTGTTAATAGGCAAATCACTCTCCAGAGGTAGGGAGTGTATAGTTAGTTTGTAAAGACTCTTTATAATTTTTTTTTTTTTTTAAAGAAGTTAAGACACTGCCTTACTCCATCTTAAATTTTTTTTTTCAATTACACGTTAAATGACTTGGCATTTGAGGTAATGTTATCTAGTGTTAATTCACCTGTTAGGAAATTGCCTCTCTCTAGAACTTGAGGTTAATAGAGTGCAAAAGACCATTCTTATCGAGGGGTGGGAGAAAGGTGATGAATTTACCCTATAAATTAAAATATTAAAAAAAACGGAAAGAAAACAGACTCCAAGTTCTGGCCTCATTCTTGGAAAGCTATTATGTTTTGTTGTTTTTTTCTGTTTTTAATTTGTTATTTTTATCCACTTTAGCAGGCCTCTGATCATTCCAGGCAGAACACACAGCACGGATGAAACTATACATGAAAGAATATGCTTCAGGAAGCAAAATTAATTGACAATGCAGGGAACATATTCACAGAGTCCATGGAGTTACAGCTGTGTGACTTCTATTCACATCACAGCAGAATCATTTATCTGTTTAATATTTGCAAGAGCACATTGGAAAAGGAAAACCATGAAGTACTAAGCAGCCTTATTGACAAGCATGAATCCTCCTTATCCTATTTCACCTTTAATAGAAATGCTAGTGCTAATAATTATTTAATCCATTTGTATCACATTCAGAATCCATTGGAAAGCAATGGAGGTCAGAAGATGGCTTCCCACAAGTGAGCCTATGAGCAACTTTACTATGCTGCTGTTGGTGAAGCCCAGTTATTATAAAAAAGGTCTCTGGTGAATTAATGGTAAAAAATGAATAATTAAAGACAGATACATGAGCTGCTCACTTTCATTTCAGGAGATAGAACTTTGATCTCTACTTCACCCATCTCCAACAACTAAAGGTAACAGCAAATATGATCACATGTAATTTTTTTTCTAAATTGATATATAATTGATTTATAATATTCTATTAGTTTCTGACGTAAGTAAAGTGATTCATTTATGCATATATATACACATATGGTGGTTTATTACAGGATATTGAATATAGTTTCCTGTGCTATATGATAGGGCCTTGTTGTTTATCCATTTTATATAATTACCAGAAACAAGCATTCTCTTGATACCTGATAACTTCTCAGGAGCCCACAGTCAGATGCACCCTGTTTGACCTAACTATTTTCCCATTTTCTCCCTGCAGTACTTATTTTTCCTATTTATTTCTCTCAAGACACTGTCATAGGTAATCACGCACACGTTTGACCTGAGTGGCAACTGCTTAATGTATCTCAACTAAGTAGGATCATTTGAATTGTAGTTAATAATGACTTACTCTTTAACTATTTCAAATGATAGTCCAAATAGATCTGTTTCACATTCCTTCTATTCAGTCTATAGTTGACATCAATGACTTTTTTAAAAATCAAAATTATAATTAAGAAATTTCAACATATTACAAAGTAATTATTAAAAGATAGAAACTTTAAGGGGTCCCTGATAAACTGGGAAATTTTTATTTAAAATAGTGCAAAAATCAACAGAGATAAGGAGATACATTTAGAGAAAATAAAGGAAAAGAACCGTGTTAGAGGGGAAGGAGGGACTTTTAAGAAAATGAATTTGAATAAAACTCCACCACTTCTTAGTTCTACAGCTTTGTGTGTGTATATATATATATATGTATATATATATATAAAACTATTTCAACCTCAGTTTTCTTATCTTTAGAATGGAAATTTTGTCTCTGCAAGTTTCTAGTGAAGATTAGAATAATAAATACTCCAGGCACAGAGTAGCCCCTCAGTAAAGAGCAATAGTGGAAGAATTGGTGGTGATGGCAGCAGCAGCAGTAAGAGTAGACTAGTCTTTAGAGAGACATATTTAACTACAGGCTAAATACAAAACAGCAATTTCGTGCTGTAGGGAAAAGACAGTATTCTGAAATGTGGTTTTTAGGCATGTAATGGAAGGGGGAAAAGCAAATGGCTAATAAACATGAAAAAAGAGTTCAATTTTACTAGTCATCAGGGAAATGCAAATTAAATAATGAGGTACCATTATGCAAACATCAGATTGGCAAAAATTAAAAAGTGTGACAATATCAAATACAATTGAGGATATGAAAAACAGGAGCTATGAGAAGCACTTTAGAGAGCAATTTGCAATATCTCGTTTAAAAGCTGTAGGTCCTCTGCTGCTCTCCTGTGGCATTCTCCACTGGAGCCATGCTCACATCTGAACAGGAGGACAAATGTGCAAACGTAGCTTATAACAGAACAAATAAATGGAGAAAACCTAAATGTCTCTCAACAGAGAATGGATATATGAAAATGGTATCAACTGAACAAACCTTAAAAACAATGCTAAAATGAAAAAAGGATGTTAATAAATAATGAACATAATAAACTGGCTTTATATTGGTTTTGGAAAAGTACAAAAGCATGAAATGGTACACAGTAGATTCAGAATGCTACCTGTTCCTGGGAAGGAAATGAGAAGAATAGAAGTATAGAGTTCATGATATTTGATTTCTTTCAAAAAACCTGGAACAGAAATGACAAATGGATAAGATTTCTTGAACTTTGTACCATGTGTGCAGAAAGGCCCACACAATTGCATATATAGACTCTAAACTCTGAACCTTAGAGTCACCATCTGTGAAATGAAAAAACTGGACCAGCTAATCACCAAGTCCCCTTCCAGCTGAGATATTACATAACTCAAAAAGTGACAAGACGGACTTATAATGACAGGACAGACTAGCCAAGTTGTTCTCTGGCACAGAAAGGGAAAATGAGGACTTCTCTAGTGGTTCAGAGGTGAAGAATCTGCCCACCAGTGCAGGGGACACAGGTTTGATCCCTTCCAGGAAGATCCCACATACAGTGAGTCAACAAAGCTCATGCACCAAAGCTATGGAGCGTGCACCTTAGAGCCTGTGCTCTGCTACAAGAGAAGCCAACAAAATAAGAAGCCTGTATACTGCAACTAGAGAAGAGCCTCCACTTGCAACAACTAGAGAAAGCCTACACATAGCAACAAATAAATAATAAAAATCTTTTTAAAAAGGGAAAATCAGTTTACATTTGAGGAGAAATACTAGAAAGCTATAGTAAGTACTGGCATAAAGATAAACATACAGATCAATGGAACAGATTTGAGAGTTCAGAAACAAGCACAAAGGCAAAAGAAAAATAGATAGATTTCATTAGATTAAAATATTTCATATTTCAAAAGACACCATCAAGAAAATGAAACGACAACCAAAAGAATGGAATCAAATATTGGCAAATCATATGTCTAATAAAATCCTTGTATCAAGAATAAAGAATTTTTATTAATCAACAATAAAAAGACAAATGACCCAAATTTTTAAATAAGAATGAGATTTGAATGGACATTTATCCACAAACAAACATACACACAGCACACAAAGGAGCAATAAAAACACAAAAAGATGTTCAACATCATTGCTGCTGCTAAGTCACTTCAGTCGTGCCCAACTCTGTGCGACCCCATAGATGGCAGCCCACCAGGCTCCCCTGTTCCTAGGATTCTCCAGGCAAGAACACTGGAGTGTGTTGCCATTTTCTTCTCCAATGTGTGAAAGTAAAAAGTGAACGTGAAGTCGTTCAGTTGTGTCTGACTCATAGCGACCCCATGGACTGCAGCCCACCAGGCTCCTCCATCCATGGGATTTTCCAGGCAAGAGTACTGGAATGGGATGCCATTGCCTTCTCCTCACCATCATTAATCATTACCAATAACAAGTGGCAAGGATGTGGAGAAATATGGAACCTCATGCATTGTTAGTGGGAATATAAATTAGTGCAGCCACTTTGGAAAATATTTTGAGAGTTCTTAAAAAAGTTAAACTTAAGACTTACAATATTACCCAGAAATTCCACTCCTAAAGAACTAAAAGGATATAACCACACACAACTTGTACATAAATGTTGATACCAGTACTATTAATAATAGTCAAACAGTAGAAACAATACATATACTTATGCACTGATGAATGAATAAGCAAATTAGGTATAGCTATGCAATAGAATATTAGTTGGCCTTTAAATATAATGAAGTACCGTGAACTTCCAGATGTTTAAGCTGGTTTTAGAAAAGGCAGAGAAACCAGAGATCAAATTGCTAATATCTGCTGGATCATCAAAAAAGCAAGAAAGTTCCAGAAAAAACATCTATTTCTGCTTTATTGACTATGACAAAGCCTTTGACTGTGTGGATCACAATAAACTGTGGAAAATTCTGAGAGAGATGGGAATACCACAACACCTGACCTACCTCTTGAGAAATTTGTATGCAGGTCAGGAAGCAACAGTTAGAACTGGACCTGGAACAACAGACTGGTTCCAAATAGGAAAAGGAGTACATCAAGGCTGTATATTGTCACCCTGCTTATTTAACTTCTATGCAGAGTACCTCATGAGAAACACTGGGCTGGAAGAAACACAAGCTGGAATCAAGATTGCTGGGAGAAATATCAATAAGCTCAGATATGCAGATGACACCACCCTTATGGCAGAAAGTGAAGAGGAACTCAAAAGCCTCTTGATGAAAGTGAAAGAGGAGAGTGAAAAAGTTGGCTTCAAGCTCAACATTCAGAAAACGAAGATCATGGCATCTGGTCCCATCACTTCATGGGAAATAGATGGGGAAACAGTGTCAGACTTCATTTTGGGGGGCTCCAAAATCACTGCAGATGGTGATTGCAGCCATGAAATTAAAAGATGCTTACTCCTTGGAAGAAAAGTTATGAGCAACCTAGATAGCATATTCAAAAGCAGAGACATTACTATGCTGACTAAGGTCCATCTAGTCAAGGCTATGGTTTTTCCTGTGGTCATGTATGGATGTGAGACTTGGACTGTGAAGAAGGCAGAGTGCCAAAGAATTGATACTTTCGAAGTGTGGTGTTGGAGAAGACTCTTGAGAGTCCCTTGGACTGCAAGGAGATCCAACCAGTCCATTCTGAAGGAGATCAGCCCTGGGATTTCTTTGGAAGGAATGATGCTAAAGCTGAAACTCCAGTACTTTGGCCACCTCATGCGAAGAGTTGACTCATTGGAAAAGACTCTGATGCTGAGAGGGATTGGGGCAGGAGAAGGGGATGACAGAGGATGAAATGGGTGGTTGGCATCACTGACTCGATGGACATGAGTCTGAGTGAACTCCAGGAGTTGGTGATGGACAGGGAGGCCTGGCGTGCTGCGATTCATGGGGTCGCAAAGAGTCGGACATGACTGAGTAACTGAACTGAACTGAACTGAACTGGGCTTCTGGTTCAAGACGGCAAAGTAAAAGGACATGTGCTCCTCCCCTTGTGTAACTAGTTGTTGAACAATCATCAGCAGGAGGATGCTGGAACCCACCAAAAAAGATCCCCATGCTCAGAGATGAAGAAGAAGATGTAATGAGTTGGTAGAAGGGATGCAATCACAATAAAATCAAACCCCATGCCTACTGTGAGGAGTGAGGTGGGTTGTTATGCCCAGACTCCAAGTCCCCAAAACTGATAGAATAAGACGACCACAGCAATGCAAAAGCATGAAGGGGTTTTATTTCTAGCTCAAGCTAGGGCTCCCGCCACATCCAACGCAGTGGAGTGGAGCAAGGAGCCCCGAGCCCAGATTTACAGCAGTATTCATAGGTTTTAGAACAGAGAGTTGGCAAGGGCTGATTGGCTGCAGGAGTTTCCTAGTATTTACTAATGGGCTAATCTTTATTGGCTGCAGGGGTTTCTGGTATTTACTAATCGGCTATTGGCTGCAGGGGAATGTCTTTTACGTCCTGATAAACTCAAACCAGGTTACGGGGAGTATGCTGATTAGACAAGTCCTGGCATCCGTGGGGATGACCTCACTGGGCAATGACTCAGCCTTTCCCGTGAGTCCTACCTTAGTCCCTGAAGTCTATCATGGCGTTTGTTAGGTCCCAACATTCCCCCCTGTCCTTTGATCATGGAGAGGAATCCTCCTCTTCATTCTGAGACATTGCCCGATGTTGTCTCAGCATCATCACTTGAACTGTACTGATATGTTCTTTTTACAAAGGTCCAAGGTCGAAGAATAAATCTGGCCACCAAGTATTGGGGGGATTCCAGTAGTCGAATTGAGTATCTCATAGGTTAGTCCATTACGAAGCATCCAGGTGATCTTAGCAGGTTGATGTGGGTTAGCACCAGCAGTTCCGGAATGGAGAAGGAGGGCCACCAACAGGAGAGTCATTGGGATTTGTCTGGGGCCAGCTGGTGGACAAGCTTCATTTTTAAGGGGTTGGTGGGATGCCGCGTCACCTTCCATTCTTTTGGGGCCTTTTCTTGTTCCTCCTGGGTGGCACGACGCACGTGGTTGCAGTGCACCCAGGGTCCAATTCTGTCCACCTTTAGGGCAATAAGGGTGGTAAGGAGAACAACATAAGGGCCCTTCCTTCTTGGCTCTAAGGTTTTTGACTGGTGTCTCTTAACCCAGACCCAATCTCCCAGGCCCATATAGTGGGACGGGATTGTTCCTTTACTCTGGCCCTCATGAACTTCTCATATCAGTGACCAGATATGTTTATGCACTTTACTTAAAGCCAGCATCTCTTGTTGGAATGTGCATAGCGAGAGAGATGGTTTAGTCTTTCCCTCAAACACTGAACAAATGGGGGGTGGACTTCCATATACAATTTCAAAGGGAGTCAAACCTAGTTTGTAGGGGGTATTGCACACCCAAAAAAGTGCAAAGGGAAGGAGGGTTACCCAGTCCCCACAAGTCTCTATTGCCAGCTTTGTTAAAGTTTCTTTTAGGGTCCGATTCATTCTTTCTACTTGACCTGAGCTCTGGGGACTGTACTCACAATGTAGCTTCCATTTGGTCCCCAGGGCTGAGACCAGTCCTTTAACAATTTTGCTCACAAATGCAGGTCCAATATCAGAGCCAATAGATGCTGGCAGCCCAGACCTAGGTATTATCTCTTCTAGGAGCTTCTTAGCCACTATTATTGCTGTCTCCTTTTTAGTGGGGTAAGCTTCTACCCACCCAGAAAATGTATCAACCAAAACTAACAGGTAACGATAGCCATACTTGCCTGGCCTTACCTCTGTAAAATCTATCTCCCAATGCTGTCCCGGCCTTTCCCCCTGATATCTTACACCCGTGTGCTGTCCTTTTCCCAGACTCATCATCTGACAGGCCTTGCAGGTGCGGACTATGTCCTGTATGGTTTTCTTTTGTCAGGGAAACCACAGCTGCACTGCTTGTAGAAGCGTCAAAGTCTTTTTCTCTCCCAAATGGGTGGTTTGATGTAAATGGGTACAGAGATGTCTGCCCAGGTCAGCAGGAAGCAACAGGTTGTCATCCTCGTCCCGATACCATCTGTCCTTGCCTGTAGGGCAGTTGGTGTTATCCTGCATCCAGCTTAAATTGGAGGGGGAGTATATGGGGCTTGGGGGGAGAGCCCCATCCCTGGCGGTGGTAATCCTACAGCAGCACATGAGCTAGGCAGTATCCAGTGGCCACCTCGCGGGCTGCTGCATCGGCAGCACGGTTGCCTCGGGCCCTGGCATCTTCTCCTTTCTGGTGTCCTGGGACATGTACTATGGATACCGCCCAGGGCAAGTGGACCGCTGCCAAGAGTCTGCATATTTCAGGTAGGTTCTTAATCTCTTTTCCCTCTGCCATCAAGAACCCCCGTTCTTTATATATAGGGCCTTGAATATGCACGGTGCTGAATGCATACCGGCTGTCAGTGTAAATGGTGACCTTTTTTCCTTTTGCCCTCTCTAGTGCTTGTGTCACAGCTATCAATTCTGCTTTTTGGGCGGATGTTCCAGGGGGCAAATCCTCGGCCCAGACGACCCTCCCACTTTCATCTACTATGGCTGCCCCCACTTTTCTCTGCATATCCTTTATATAACTGCTCCCATCTGTGCGTATGGCGGTTACCTCAGCCAATCTCACTGTCCTATAATGGTATGTCACTGAGGTCTCTTACTTCAATACAGTCATGATGAGGCCCATCCTCCTCTGGGATGGGCAAGAGAGTAGCAGGATTTAGAAAACAAGGTGTCTGAAAGTGTATCCGGGGAGCATCTAACAGCAGGGTTTGGTAATGGGTTAAGTGAGCATTAGAAATCTACTTACCCGGTGGCTATTTGAGGATCCCCTCTATGGCATGGGGAGTGTAGACCAGGAGGCACTGTCCATAAGTCAACTTGTCAGCGTCATGGACAGGGAGAGCAGCGGCCGCGATGATACGGAGACAGGGCGGCCATCCAGCAGCTACCGGGTCCAGCGTTTAGACAGGTATGCCACAGGCCACCTCCAAGGTCCCCATTGCTGTGTCAGGACTCCTTTTCCCACTCCCTGCTTTTCATCCACAAACAGTTGAAATGGCTTAGCCGGGTCAGGGAGAGCTAGGGCCGGGACTTCTAGCAATGCCCGCCAGAGTTCCTGAAACGCCCGCCTCATTGGCTCAGTCCAAGTCCAGTTCTTATTTTCTCTACTTCCTTCATATAGAGGCTGGGCCTTTTCAGCAAACCCCAGGATCCATAGCCTGCAGTACCCAACAGTCTGTAAGAACTCCCTCACTTGCAGAAGAGTCATTGGCTCGGGGATCTATAAAATAGTCTCTTTCATAGCCTGAGTCAACCATCTTTGCCCCTGTTTTAATTTGTACCCCCAAGTAAATGACTTCCTGTTTAGCAATTTGGGCCTTCTTTGCACTCGCCCAGTACCCCAATGTCCCCAAAGTCTGAAGGAGGTCGCCTGTGGCCTCTAGGAATACCTCCTTGGTAGTAGCGGCCAGCATGAGGTCATCCACATATTGCAATAGGACAACGTCGGGGTGCCTAGTCCAGTACTCAGAGGTCCTCACCTAGAGCCTCGTTGAACAACATCGGCGAGTTTTTAAATCCCAGTAGAAGGCAAGTCCAGGTCAGCTATCCTACAGTTTGACTGTCTTCGTCAGTCCATTCGAATGTGAAGATCTCCTGGCTCTGGGGGACCAGAGGCAAACTGAAAAAGGCATCTTTTAAGTCCAAGATTGTATACCAGATATAGTCTGGTGGCAAGCCACTCAGGAGGGTGTATGGGTTAGGGACAGTGGGATGAATATCACTCACCCGTTTGTTGACTTCATGGAGATCTTGGATGGGTCTAAAGTCCATTCCCCCGGGCTTTTTCACAGGCAGCAGGGGAATATTCCCTGGGGGCCGGCACTTTTTAAGAATCCCTGCCTTCAGGAGGCACTGCATGTGTGGCGTGATTCCTTGCCGGGCCTCCTGACTCATGGGGTACTGCTTTATCTTCATTGCTTTTAATTCAACAATGATGGGAGGTCTTTGTTTTGCCAGTCCTACTCCTGCCATCTCGGCCCAGGCCAGAGGGTATTTTTGGATCCATTGTAGCATAGCCGGATCCACAGCTGCAGGGGGTTTTGGTAAATATAGCCTGTATTCATCTCTCAGTGCCAGGGATAAAACATGAATTGATTGTCCAAGCCTGTCTGTGACTGATATCCCTCCAGAGTCAAAGTGAATTTGCACATCGACTTTGGACAATAGGTCTCTTTCTAATAAAGGGGCCAGACATTCCGGGATCACCAGAAATGAGTGGGACACCTGTTGGGCTCCCAAGTCCACTTTTCGTTTAGTAGTCCAGTAATATCTTTTTGTCCCAGTGGTTCCCTGGACCAAGCTAGTCTTCTTGGACATCGGCCTGAATTTTTGATTGAGGACCAAGTATTGGGCTCCTGTATCCACCATGAAGCCGACCGGTTTCCCCTCCACATTAATAGTTACCCAGGACTCGGGGAGGGGTGCTGGGCCCTGACCCCCTTAATCACTATCTTCTCCTGCATATAAAATGTGGGTACCCAAGGGAGACTCTTCTTTTCTTACAGTCCTTTTTTTTCAGATTTCTCTTGGGGCACTCATTTTTCCAGTGCCCTTGCTCTTTGCAATAGGCGCATTGGTCTCTCTTTAGGGTCAGTCTGGCTGGTTTCTCCCTTCCTTTTTGCTGAGTGTCTCGAGTCTTCTGGGAATCAGGTCCCAGTCTCGTCCCTGCAAAGAAAATTTGAGCCAGCTCTTTCTGATTTCTTCAGTTTTCCTTAGCTCTAAATTCCCTTTCCTCCCATCTAATTCGTTCCTCCCTCTCCTCAGGGGTCTCTCTGTTATTAAAAACTTTCTCAGCTGCCCTCTCCAGATCCTGTATTGACTGTTCTCCCAGCCTCTCTATCCTCTGTAACTTCCTGCTGATATCTGGAGCTGCCTGATTAACAAAGACTAGCAAGACTGCTGCACATGACTCATCAGCCTGAGGGTCCATGGGCGTATACTGCCTGAAAGCCTCCATTAACCTCTCTAAAAAGGCTGCCAGGCTCTCATTTGGCTCCTGCCTTATCAAATTTACCTTAGACAAATTCGTTGGTTTCCTGGCGGCTGCCCGGAGGCCAGCCATCAGAGTCTGGCGGTACACTCGGAGACACTCCCTACCTTCAGCGTGTTCAAAATCCCGGTTGGGTAGCATCAAAGGAAACCCCTCCTCGATTAGGTGGGGCTGCGTGGTGGGTCTTCCATCCACTCCTGGAACATGTTTCTGCTTCTGATAGAATTCGCTCCCGTTCCTCCGTGGTGAAGAGCACCTGCAACAGCTGCTGACAATCATCTCAAGTAGGATTGTGAGTAAACAGGATAGAATCTAAAAGATCAATAAGACCTTGGGGTTTTTCAGAAAAAGAAGGGGTTTGAGTTTTCCAGTTATATAAATTACTCATAGAAAACGGCCAGTACTGGTATGTTCACTCCCCACTGGGATTTGCTGGCCCCACCCGGATAGGGAATGCCTGAACGGTGGATGAAGGAGCCTCCTGGCTTCTGTCCTCAGACAAGTCTCTGCCCCTTCGAGTCCTTCCAAGAGTTCCTTGGGCCCGCCCCCCTTCCCATGGCAGAGCTGAGGGTTCTAGGTCCCTCCTTTGTTCTACGGACAACACCTGCGGTAACTGCAGGGGCAAGGGTGGCTGCATATATGGGGGACGTGAGATTTCAGTGTCTAAGTAAATCAGGCTAGGATATAAAGAGGATTCCTGGAGCATCGGCTTCATCTTCTGACTCTCCCGATCTTCATGGTCAGTCATTACAGACAAAGGGTTGGAAGAGCTTTGACCCATAATGATGGAGCTCACAATGAACACACACAAAAAACAAAAATGGTGCCTGCACACAAAGAAAGACGACAGACAGAAGACAAAAAAATATCGGCCAAAAACACAGAACTAGGTCTATCCCAGGTTACTGTTGTCTTGCTTCCCAATGTTATCTCACCGAAGGGCGTCCACTGCCCACCAGATTCGGAGTCGGGAGAGATGTTCCTTCCCAATCCCTCAGAGAACCAGCTGCCTTCCAGCGTGAATGCTGGGCCCCAGTCTTATGCTGGCTGCCAGTTGCCTTCCTGCGCGCTCACTGGGCCTCATTCTTACACTGGCTAGGACGACTAATTCACCTCTGATTAGGCCTAACAAAAGCCAGCTGCTTTCCAGTGCATATGCTGGTCCTCGGCCTTATGCTGGACTTAACCAGACTTAACACCGGTGTTCAAATATCTTTCCTCCTAGTGAGGAAACCCCTTCTACTGGGAGAGTGTTATTCTTCCCAGTTAAAGGGATCCCGGACGAGCCCCCAAATGTTATGCCCAGAGTCCAAGTCCCCAAAACTGAGAGAATAAGACGTCCACAGCAATGCAAAAGCATGAAGGGGTTTTATTTCTAGCTCGAGCTAGGGCTCCTGCCACATCCAATGCAGTGGAGTGGAGCAAGGAGCCCCAAGCTCAGATTTACAGCAGTATTTATAGGTTTTAGAACAGAGAGTTGGCAAGGGCTGATTGGCTGCAGGAGTTTCCTAGTATTTACTAATGGGCTAATCTTTATTGGCTGCAGGGGTTTCCTGGTATTTACTAATTGGCTATTGGCTGCAGGGGAATGTCTTTTACGTCCTGATAAACTCAAACCAGGTCACAGGGAGTATGCTGATTAGACAAGTCCTGGCATCCGTGGGGATGACCTCACTGGGCAATGACTCAGCCTTTCCCGTGAGTCCTACCTTAGTCCCTGAAGTCTATCATGGCATTTGTTAGGTCCCAACAGGGTGCAAACCATAATCTGGAGAACAATGATACCAAAGAAGTTCTCTTGCTATTTTGAAGGTTCTGTACCTCATGTCAGGCTTCTCAGCTTGAAGATTTGGCAAAGGGCCTGGGAATTCCCAGGAAATCTGACTTTGAAGCCCAGTGGGACTTGATTATAGGACTTCCACAGGACTGGGGGGAACAGAGACTGAATTCTTGGGAGGCACAAACAAACAAAATCTTGTGTGCACTAATACCCAGGGGAAAGCAGCAGTGACCCCTCTCCCCCCAGAAACTGAACCAGACTTCCCTGCTAGTGTTGGAGGGTCTCCTGTGGAGGTGTGGGTTGGCAGCAGCTCACTGTGGGGATGGGGGCACTAGTAGCAACAGTCCTAGAAGAGGCCACTTGGCATAAGTCCTCTTGGAAGTCATCATTAACTATGCCATAGAGTCCGAAGACCCCAGAGCTGAGTTGCCTCAGGCCAGAAAACAAACAGGCCAGGAGCTCAACACCACCCCTCAGTGGATGATTGGATTAAAATTTTACTGAGCATGGCCCTGCCCACCAGAGCAAGACCCAGTGCCTCTACCAGTCCCTCCCATCAGAAGCTTATACAAGCATTTTAGCCTCATCCACCAGAGAGCAGACAGAAGAAGCAAGAAGAACCATAATCCTGCAGTGGCCAGAATGAAAACCACATTACAGAAAGTTAATCAGAATGAAAAAGCAGAAGGTTATGTCCCAGATGAAGGGATAAGATAAACTCCCAGAAAAACAACTAAATGAAGCAGAGATAAGCAACCTCCCAGAAAAGGAAGTCAGAATAGTGATAGTGAAGATGATCCAGGATCTCAGCAAAAGAATGGAGAAGATACAAGAAGTGTTTACCAAGGACCTAGAAGAACTAAAAAACAAGCAAGCAGAGATGAAAAATACACTAGAAAAAAATCAATAACAGAAAAACTGAAGTAGAAGAATGGATAAGTGACCTGGAAGATAAAATGGTGAAGATTACTGCCACGGAACAGAATATAGAGAAAATAATGCGAAAAAAAAAAATAAGATAGCCTAAGAGACCTCTGGGACCACATTAAATGCACCAACATTCACATTATAGGAGTCGGCAGAAGGAGAATATAGAGAGAAAGGATCCAAAAACATATTCAAATAGGTAATAGCTGAAAACTTCTGCAACATGGAATAGGAAATAGTCAAGTATCCACAAAGCACAGAGAGTTCCAGGAAGGATTAACCCAAGGAGGAACACACCAAGACACATAGTAACTAAGCTGACAAAAATGAAAGACAAAGATGAGATATTAACAACAACAAGAGAAAAGCAACAAATAACATATAATAGAACTCCCATAAAGTTATCAACTTATTTCTCAACAGAAATTCTACAAGCCAGAAAGGAATGGTATGGTATATTAAAAATGATGAAAGGGGAGCACCTACAACCAAGAATACTCTACCCAGAAATATGTTCAGATTTGACAGAGAAATCAAAAGTTTTCAGATAAGCAAAAGTTAAGAGAATTCAGCACCATCAAACCGGCTTTACAACAAATATAAAAGAATTTCTCTAGGCAGCAAATACAAGAGAAGGAAAAGACCTACACAAAATAAACCCAAAGCAATTAAGAAAATGGTAGTAGGATCATGTGTGTCAGTAGCTTGGTCATGTCTGCCTCTTTGCAACTCCATGGGACTGTAGTCCACCAACCTCCTCCATCCACGGAATTTTCCAGGCAAGAATACTGGAGTAGGTTGCCTTCTCCAGGGGATCTTCCTAACCCAGGAATCAAACTCAGGTCTTCTGTATTGCAGGCAAATTCTTTACCATCTGAGCTGCCAGTATAAGATCATACACATAGGATCCTACCATCTGAGCTACCAGGGAAGCCCATATAGGCTCATACTTATCAATAACACCTTAAGTGTAAATGAATTACTTGCACCAACCAAACGACATAGACTGGCTGCCTGATGAAACCACATGCATGATGCATGCATCACTCTACTTAACTCCCCAAATTGTATGTAATTGTTTTATATTGTTAGGTTAATCACTTTTCCATTATGGCCTGTGATTGTAATTATCTTATTTTTTGGTCTGGTTATTGATTGCGAGAATTGATAAACATCTTTTACTATTGTGATTCAGTTCAGTTCAGTTCAGTCGCTCAGTCGTGTCAGACTCTTTGCAACCCCATGAATCGCAGCACGCCAGGCCTCCCTGTCCATCACCAACTCCCGGAGTTCACTCAGACTCATGCCCATTGAGTCAGTGATGCCATCCAGCCATTTCATCCTCTGTCGTCCCCTTCTTCTCCTGCCCCCAATCCCTCCCAGCATCAGAGTCTTTTCCAATGAGTCAACTCTTTGCATGAAGTGGCCAAAGTACTGGAGCTTCAGCTTTAGCATCATTCCTTCCAAAGAAATCCCAGGGCTGATTTCCTTCAGAATGGACTGGTTGGATCTCCTTGCAGTCCAAGGGACTCTCAAGAGTCTTCTCCGACACCACAGTTCAAAAGCATTAATTCTTTCATGCTCAGCCTTCTTCACAGTTCAATTCTCACATCCATACATGACCACAGGAAAAACCATAGCCTTGACTAGACGGACCTTAGTCGGCAAAGTAATGTCTCTGCTTTTCAATATGCTATCTAGGTTGCTCATAACTTTTCTTCCAAGGAGTAAGTGTCTTTTAATTTCATGGCTGCAATCACCAACTGCAGTGATTTTGGAACCCGAAAAATAAAGTCTGACACTGTTTCCACTGTTTCCCCATCTATTTCCCATGAAGTGATGGGACCAGATGCCATGATCTTCATTTTCTGAATGTTGAGCTTTAAGCCAACTTTTTCACTCTCCTCTTTCACTTTCATCAAGAGGCTTTTTAGCTCCTCTTCACTTTCTGCCATAAGGGTGGTGTCATCTGCATATCTGAGCTTATTGATATTTCTCCTGGCAATCTTGATTCCAGCTTGTGTTTCTTCCAGCCCAGCGTTTCTCATGATGTGCTCTGCATATAAGTACTTGATGTACTCCTTTTCCTATTTGGAACCAGTCTGTTGTTCCATGTTCAGTTCTAACTGTTGCTTCCTGACCTGCATACCGATTTCTCAAGAGGCAGGTTAGGCGGTCTGGTATTCCCATCTCTCTCAGAATTTTCCACAGTTTCTTGTGAGCCACACAGTCAAAGGCTTTGGCATAGTCAATAAAGCAGAAAGAGATGTTTTTCTGGAACTCTCTTGCTTTTTCCATGATCCAGTGGATGTTGGCAATTTGATCTCTGGTTCCTCTGCCTTTTCTAAAACCAGCTTGAACATCAGGAAGATCACGGTTCTCATATTGCTGAAGCCTGGCTTGGAGAATTTTGAGCATTACTTTACTAGCATGTGAGATGAGTGCAATTGTGCAGTAGTTTGAGCATTCTTTGGCATTGCCTTTCTTTGAGATTGGAATGAAAACGGATCTTTTCCAGTCCTGTGGCCACTGCTGAGTTTTCCAAATTTGCTGGTATATTGAGTGCAACACTTTCACACCATCATCTTTCAGGATTTGAAATAGCTCAACTAGAATGCCATCACCTCCACTAGCTTTGTTCGTAGTGATGCTTCCTAAGGTCCACCTGACTTCACATTCCAGGATGTTTGGCTCTAGAGATTAATTACCATAGTATTAAGTTCTTGATCTTACTTATAGATACAACTTGAATTAAATAGTTAAGTCAGTAAATTCCTCTGGCTACATCATGTTGACCAAACTGGACTATTTTTGTCTTTGAATTCTGAGTAATGGCATGGTCTTGGCTTCTTATTTTTTAAAAGAAAGAAAAGAATATCTGCAGAGAAAATTTTGTCTCAAACTGACTGATACTTATTTTCCTTCTTTTGTCTTCCTAACACTTCAGTGTTAGATTATTACTAATAAAACTAACAGCTCTTGCTATCTTTATGGGAAGGAAATAATCAGATTAAGTTATTCCAAAGCACCTGTTATTTTGGAATCTTAGTACTTCCACTTCTTTTTATCTCAGCCCACAGAAAGGTGGAATATATCTGAAGTCTTGCTTCTAAATAAACTCAATACTATATTCCAGGAATTCTTTGAAGGGAACAAATACAATTTCAATAATTGAGGTTACTGAGTTCCAGATGGTACAGCTTTTTTTTTTTTTTCAGGAATTGGTTCTTGATTGTGTGCAAGAGAAAAACATGACTACCTTTATTAAAAATGTAGCATGAACAAACAATGAAGATTTGTTGTGACTGATATTTCAAGGTAATTTACCGCCACAACATAAACTACCAGTACTGACTAGAAGTCAAAAAATGGAGAAAATCTGTATGAAAAAAGGCACTCAGCTTTATCAAGACTGGTTGTTGTTTGGAAAGAAAGAAAACATTTGAAGCTAGAATATCAATGTGGGCAAAAAGAGAGATGTCAGGTCCAGGTGAATACAGAAGGAGAATGACAAATGCAAAGAAAATATTGGAAAATATAATTGGCCATATGGTATAGGGCCAGAGTCTGAAATCCAGTGTATTACATAAGATACTTTAACTGCAAGTAACACACTGAGTTGAGCTAGTTTAATCCAAATAGAGGAAATTATTTAAATAATATGGAAGAGTTTAAAGGAACCAAAATTGAAGAATGCCACCAAGGCTCAGACAAGGTTGAGAACCAAATCTGGGAAAGCTGACAGAAGTACCTTTTCTGAAAATTCCACTGCTACATTTTTCTGTATGTGTTTTTCATCCTTCTCTCTCTCTCACTCTGCAAATGAATTTTCTTAGCTTCTATTTATGTGTTATAGTTCTTGACACAGATTGGCAATTTCTAGATTTCAATATCATATCCCAAGAAAGGTGACATTTGGGTACTGTTAAAGTCAGATCCCCTACCAACTCAACCAATTGTAGGCCAAAAGGGATGATTATATCATACTTACCAGGGGGCTTGAAACTCACTCTGTAAATCAAGAGTTTCCAACAAAGGAGATGGCTTTGTGGGCCAGACTAGCCCCCAGTAGTTTCTTACTACAGAATGATAAATTAATATATGATAGCTTATATAACAATTAAAAGGCAAATAATATAATAAAAACTATTTTGGAAAATTTTACATTGGCATTAATGAGCAAAGTAGATCAAGATCAACAGAATAGATCAAGAAACATACATTTAAACATGTATCCTAGCAAAATTAGCTATTTATCTCACAACACAACTAAATATGAAGTAAAATTCAGTTAAATTGTATCAATAATCATGACTATTTCTCATTTGATATTCCAGGACTTGAATACTTAGTGGATAATACTGAGTGGACAATTTCTTATTTGGTTAAAGGCATATTTTTTAATGGAGCAAATCAAGTCAGTTCCTCAAATTTTAAAGATAAACACACAGACCTCATAACATTAGTAAATGAAACATTAATTCTTTTTACCTGGTTGATAATGGAAATTTTCGTTATCTTAAACATTTAACATTTTATGTTTAGCTTTTCAAGCTATGAATAATATATTTTCTCATATATTTTTCATTGTAAATTTTTATCCTCTTTTGATTCAATCCTGAAAAGAAATGATAGTTTGATAAGGTGGAGAGGGCCTTAGCCTGATAGTTATAAGACCTGCTCTGAAATCATAATTCCACCTCTCTTAGTCCTTGAACAACAGAACTAGGCAGAAAGAATCACTGTTTCCTCAAAAACATATTGATTTTTTTAAAAGTATTTAACAAAGAGGGTTTTGGGCAACACCAGAAAGCATCATTTGGTTCAGGCTGAAACCAAAGGCCAAGAGTTGGTACATGTATGGTCTCCCCATTTCCTATGCCATCCTGTGGACCACTGTGATTGGCTGAGTAGCAATAACCCAACCATAACACTGGACTCTCAGAGATGAATCTTAGAATCTTGCTGTATTTCATTCCTGTGGTGCTCTGCATTGTGGAGAATAAGGATATAGCCTAAGAGAGGATATCAGAGTCTGAACTTGGGTGTAACTGTTCTAGGGTTTCTGAATGCCAGCAGCCGTACACAAAGCTACTTACAGAAAGTTGATCTTTTCAAAAACCCAAGCCTCAATTATTTACTGAGGTATATAATTTTCCTGTTCCAAGGTAGTCTGACACTGTGCTTGTGCTTAGTCACCCAGTTGTGTCCAACTCTTTGTGACCCCATAGACTATAGCCTGCCAGGCTCCTCTGTCCATGGGAATTCTCCAGACAAGATTACTGGAGTGGGTTTCCATACCTCTCCAGGGGATCTTCCCAACCCAGGGTTTTAACCCAGGTCTCCCTCATTGCAGATGGATTCTTTACCATCTGAGACACTACGGAAGCTCAAGAATACTGAAGTGGGTAGCCTATCCTTTCTCCAGGGGAACTTTCTTACCCAGGAATCAAACCAGGGTCTCCTACATTGCAGGCAGATTCTTTACCAGCTGAGCTACCTGGGAAGCCCCAGTATCTGACACTACTTATCAGCAAATAGAAAGATAGAAAGGCATGAATGATCTAAGTTTTCTTTTCTACCATCACTTGATGATAGAGTTAAAACCTATGTTTTCAAATAAACATATGTTCTCCCAAACCTACAGTAGTATAAGCCATGATTTGATCTGGCACAACTTCTACTGACATCTCTTATACAGTGTTAGTGTCCCTCATTGAACTCTGAAACCTCAAGGGAAGATAATTTGCCCTTTTTGCCTTTGTATTACCTGAACATTTTATACTGCTTAGAACAGAATATATTAGATGATCAATAAATATTAATTAGACTAAGAAAACACATAATGTTTTCTTATAAAATAAACATCCAAAAGAAAGAAATAAAGGGGAAGCAGAAGAAGATGGTGGGGGGTAAGACAGGGAGATTGCCTGCCTCCCCACAAATACATAAAGGAACTCATCAAGATACAGAACAGCTCCTACAGAGCAACTTCTATATGACAGCAGAAGACCCTAGGCCTCCAAACAGGCAAGCTAATCTCCCTGAAGTGAGGTAGGAAAAAGATAAAGCTATTAAAAAAAAAAAAAAAAAGACAGAGGACTTCAGGATGGGTGCTTCAAGGGAAGGAGGGAGTCATGAAGGAAGAAAACTTTCCATGTACTCAGAAACCCCCTCTGAGGCCAGACCAATAGGGAGTTGCAGAACCTCAGAGTGCCATGGAACAGCAAGGGGCTTAGAAGGCAAAATACAGAGAAAGTTCTCAAACAGCACTTCTCAGCCCATAGGCAGCTTACAAGCCACAGCCTAGACAAGAGGGTTGGGGAAGGGAGCCTAGAGAAGCAGCTAGCAAGCCCTAGCCTGGCCCAGAAAGAGGGATTAGGGAACCAAGAAGAGGTACACAAACATCCACTTGAGAAGAGGGTTGTGGTAGGGAGCCAAGAGAAGTGGCTAGCAAGATCTGGCCTGCCTGCTATAGAGGTTGGGACCAGAGGTGGAAGATCTGGTAAAGATTCCAGGGAGAGGTAGTGGGCTGGTGGCCATGAGGATGTGCTCAGAGGCCTCTTTGACATGGCGGCAGAAATGGGCATGCCTATCATAACCAAAGCCAGGAGAGGTACTGAAGGCAGTGGATAAAACACCATCAATGCAGTCTCAGTCCCAGAGGTTGCAGCTATCACTAGGCTGTGAGCAGGCACAGGTTACTGCTCACAACTTGCTAGGAGCTTAAACAACTGAACTCTTTCTGAGGATCCATGAAATGGGGCTTTTTCTTTTGGGAGAACCCACAACCCTTCTCAGATTGTAACAACATCCAACAAGTCACTATTAACATAGGCACTTCAAGTACAACCCATATGTGGTTGCCATATCCTCCCCTCTCCCCAGCCCAAGAGAGCAGGTTGAGCCCTAATGAGCCTCAGACTTAGCCCACCCACCATGTCCAGGTGAGTAATAGACTGTATTCTAAGTGCAACTGTGAACATTAGGGGCAACTACAAGCTGGAATAAAGCCAGATCTGAGACTGAGCTGACCACATGCTGACCAAAACAGGTTCAGAGACCTTCCTAGAAAGATTAGAGGACTTTGGTGTAAACCTCACTGGGTTTTCTGGGCTGCTGAGTGTTGCCTTCACCAAGAGTACTGGGACCTTGTCTTTGATGCTGGCTGTCTTGTGACGATTTGGAGCCTCAATCAACCTTCAGCCTGAACCTCTGAGGTGAGAGACTCAAGCCCAAGACTTTAAACCACCAGAGAACTCTCAACCACAGGAATCATTAATAGATGAGAGCCTCAAAAGGCCTTCATCTTAATACCAAAACCAAGCCCATCCAAAAGCCAGCAAGCACCAGTACCCAGATATCCCACATCAATCCTTCAACAACAACAACAAAAAAACAGAAACATAGCACTGCACACTAGCACACAGGCTACCCAAAGCCATAATGAACCGATGTTGTTGTCGTTGTTTAGTCACAAAGTCATGTTCAAATCTTCATTACCCCATTGACTGCAGCACATTAGGCTTCTCTGTCCCTTACCATCTCCCAGAGTTTGCCCAAATTCATGTCCATTGCATTGATTATGCCATCCAGCCATCTAATCCTCTGTTGTCTTCTTCTCCTTCTGCCCTTCAATCTTCCCAGCACCAAGGTTTTTTTCCAATGAATTGGCTCATCACATCAGGTGACCAAAATATTGGAGCTTCAACCCCAGCACCAATCCTTCCAATGAATTTTCAGGGTTGATGTCCTTTAGGGTTGACTGGTTTGATCTTCTTGCTGTTCAAGGAGCTCTCAAGAGTCTTCTCCAGAAATACAGTTCAAAAGCATCAATTCTTCAGCATTCAGTCTTCTTTATGGTCCAGCTCTCACAACCGTACGTGACTACTGGAAAGACTTTGCTTGCTTGCTTTAGTCACTAAGTTGTGTCAGACTCTTAAACAACTCCTTGGACTATAGCCTGCCAGGCTCCTCTGTCCGTAGGATTCTCCAGGCAAGAATACTGAGTGGGTTGCCATTTCCTTCTTCAGGGGATCTTTCCAACTCAGGAATTGAACCCAGGTCTCCTGTACTGCAGGCAGATTCTTACCAACTGAGCTACAAAGGAAGCCACCTTTTGGCACCCCATGGACCATACAGTCCATGGAATTCTCCAGGCCAGAATACTGGAATGGGTAGCCTTTCTCTTCTCCAGGGAATCTTCCCAACCCAGGGATTGAACTCAGGCCTCCCACATTGCAGGCTGATTCTTTATCAGCTGAGCCACAAGTTGGAAAGACTTTAGCCTTGACTATGTGGACTTTTGTTGGCAAACTGATGTCTTTGCTTTTTAACACACTGTCTAGGTTTGTCATAGCTTTCCTGCCAAGAAGCAATCATCTTCTAATTTTATGGTTGCAGTCATCACCCACAGTGATTTTAGAGCCTAAGAAGAGGAAATCTGTTACTGCTTCTACTTTTACCCCTTCTATTTGCCATGAAGTGATGGGATCAGATGCCATGATCTTTTTTTTTTTTTTTTGATATTGAGGTTTAAGCCAGCCTTTTCACTTTCCTCATTCACCCTCTTCAACAGGTTCTTTAGTTCCTCTTCACTTTCTGCCATTAGAATGGTATTATCCATGTATCTGAGGTTGTTGATATTTCTCCCTGAAATCTTGATTCCAGCTTGTGACTCGTCCACTCTGGCATTTTGCATGATGTGCTCTACATATAAGTTAAATAAACAGAGTGACAAGAAATAGCCTTGTCATACTCCTATACTCCTTTCTCAATCCTGAACCTGTCAGTTTTTCCATACAAGGTTCTAGCTGTTGCTTCTTGACTGGCATACA
Organism: Capra hircus; assembly: GCF_001704415.2. Lineage (NCBI taxonomy): Eukaryota > Metazoa > Chordata > Mammalia > Artiodactyla > Bovidae > Capra > Capra hircus. The sequence goes on along the minus strand of NC_030831.1, from coordinate 14,245,170 downwards.
GGTTTATCAGGAGGCAGGTAAGATGGTCTGTTAGTCCCGTATAAACCTATTACTTGACACAGCATGGCCCTTCAGAGGGACAAAATCAGCTCCATTGACCAGAACACTGGATGGAACCCAATGCAGGACATCTCATCCAAACAACAAGCAAGACAAAAACACAAAACCAATCAGCAGACAGGATTCCTGGAGACAGCCCCAAATATACCACTCACACAGCCCAACCCATCAGAGGGAAAAAAAAAAAAAACCACCCCCTCCCACTAGAATGCAGGCACAAGTCACACCCAACACAAAGACAACACAGACCACTGAAGCAAGCTTACACACCAAGGACAGAAACTAAAGGGAAGAAGGAATACAACCCTAAGCCCAGGAAAAGGAGACCTCTAATGGAATAAGTTAGAGGAAAAAAAAAAAAAAGAAAATCCAGAGAAGCAGACAGAAAATGAAGCCGCAAATAGGCAAACAAACTGAAAAAAAGATTTCAGAGTAATGATAGTAAAGATTTCCCAAAGCCTTAAAAATAGAATGGAGAAAATGCAAGAATCAATTAACACAATTAACGAAAACCTAGAGAAATAAAGACTAAACAAACATAGATGAATACTACAATTACTGAAATTAAAAATACTCTAGAAGGAACCAAAGAAGAATAACAGGTAGAAGATTTGATAAGTGAGCTGGAAGATAAGACAGTGGAAATAACTTCTGAACAGCATAATAATGGAAAAAGAATGAAATGAATCGAGGATAACCTCAGAAACCTCTCGGGATTCCTTGATGGCTCAGATGGGAAAGAGCCTGTCTGCAATGCAGGGGACCTGGGTTCTATCCCTGGGTTGGGAAGATCCCCTGGAGAAAGAAATGGCAACCCATTCCAGTATTCTTGCCTGGAAAATCCCATGGATGGAAGAGCCTGGCAGGCTACAGTCCACTGGGTCACAAAGAGTCAGACATGACTAAGCAACTTCACTTTGACTTTCAGAGACCTCTGGAAAATATTAAAGGCACCAACATTTGAATTATAGGGTTCCCAGAGGAAGAAGAGAAAAATAAAGGGTTTGCAAAAACTTTTGAAGAGAGTATAGTTGAAAACTTCCCAAATATAGGAAGGAAATAGTCAATCAAGTCCAGGAAGCACAGAGAGTCCCATACAGGATAAATCTAAGGAGAAATACGTAGAGACAAATACTAATCAAGCTAACAAAAATTAAACACAAAGAAAGAATATGAAAAGCAGTAAGGGAAAAGTATACAAGTAACATTCAAGGGAAAACACATATGATTAACAGCTGATTTGTGTAGTAAAAGCTATGGTTTTTCTAGTAGTCATGTATGGTTGTAAGAGTTGGACTATTAAGGCAGAGTGAAGAAAAGTTGACGCTTTTGAACCATGGTGTTGGAGATGACTTTTGAGAGTCCCCTGGACAGCAAGGAGATCAAACCAGTCCATCCTAAAGGAAATCAACCCTGAATATTCACTGAAAGGATTAATGCTGAATCTGAAGCTCCAATACTTTGACCACCTGATGCAAAAAGCAGACTCCTTGGGAAAGGCCCTGATGCTGGAAATACTGGAGGCAGGAGGACAAGAGGTGACTGAGGATGAGAGGGATGAATGGCATCGTGGATTCAATGGACTTGAATTTGAGCAAATCTCAGGGAGATAGTGAAGGACAGGGAAGCCTGGCATGCTGCAGTTTATGGAGTCACAAAAGTGGGACATGACTGAGCAACTGAACAATAACAACAGCAGAAACTGAAGGGAATGGCAGAATATAATTATAGTACTGAAAGAAAAAATCTACAATCAAGATTACTCTATAACACAAGGATCACATTCAAAATTGATGGAGAAATCAAAAGCTTTACAGAAGAGCAAAAGCTAAGAGAATTCAGCACACCAAACCAGCATTACAATAAACGTTAAATGGACTTATACAGGCAGGAAACACCTATAGAGAGAAAGAAAAGACCTAGAAAAACAAACCCAAAACAATTAAGAAAAATCCTATAGAATATATACATATATATATATAATTACTTTAAATGTAAATGGATTAAATACTCCAACCAAAAGAAACAGACTGTCTGAATGGATACAAGACTCATATATATGCTGTTTACAAGAGGTCCACTTTAGACCTAGAGACACTTACAGACTGAAAATAAAAAGATGGAAAAAGATATTCCCTGCAAATGGAAATCAAAACAAAGTTGGAGTGGCGATTCTCATTTCAGATAAAATAGACTTTAAAATAAAGATTATTACAAGAGATGAAAAAGACACTATATAATGATCAAGGAATCAATCCAGGAAGACATAACAATTGTAAATATTAATGCACGCAATATAGGAGCACCACCATACATAAGGCAAGCATTAACAGACAAAAAAAGGAAATTGATGGTAACACAATAATAGTAAGGAACTTTAACACCCCACTTACACCAATTAATTATCCAGACAGATAATTAATAAAGAAACACAAACCTTAAATGAAACATTAGACTGAATGGATCTAACTCATATCTTCAGGACTTTCTACCCAAATGCAGAAGGATATACTTTCTTCTCAAGTGCACATGGAACATTCCCCAGGATAGACCAGATCTTAGGTCATAAATCAAGCCTCAGTAAATTTAAGAAAATTGCAATTGTATCAAGCATCTTTTCTGACAACAAGGCTATGAGACTAGATATCAATTACAGGGGGAAAAACTGTAAAAAACACAAACACATGGAGATTAAACAATACATTTCTAAGTAATAAATAGGTTACTAAAGAAATAAGAAGGGAAATCGAAAAATTCCTAGAAACAAATGGCAACAAAAACACAATGACTCAAAGCCTATGGGATTCAGAAAAAGCAGTTCTAAGAAGGAAGTTTATAGCAACACAATCCTACCTCAAAAAGCCAGAAAAACATTGAATAGACAACCTAACTCTACACCTAAAATAGCTTGGAAAAGAAGAACAAATAAACACTGACATTACCAGAAGGAAAGAAATCATAAAGATCAGAGCAGAAATAAATGAAAAAAATGAAAGAAACAATAGTAGTTTAAGAAAACTAAACTGATGTATAGATATTCCATGCCCCTGGGTTTGAAAAATCAATACTGTGAAAATGAATATTTACCAAATACAGTTGACAGATGCAATGCAATTCCTATCAAATTACCAATGGCATTTTTCACAGAAATAGAACAAAAAAACTCACAATTCATATAGAAATATGGAAGACCCTGAATAGCCAAAGCAATCTTGAGAAAGAATAATGGAGCTGGAGGAATCAACTTACCTGATTTCAGAGTATACTACAAAGCTACAGTCATCAAGACACTATGGCATTTGCACAAAAACAGAAATCTAGACCAATGGAACAAGATGGAAAGCCCATGCACCTATACACACCCATGTTTAACAAAGGAGGCAAGAATATATGATGGGGAAAAGATAACCTCTTCAAAAAGTGGTACTGGGAGAACTGGACAAAAGAATGAAATTAGAACACTGCTTAACAACATACCCAACAAATTCAAAATGTATTAAAAACCTAAATATAAGACCAGGAACTATAAAAACTCTTAGAAGAATATATAGGCTGAACACTATATGACATAAATCATAGCAAGATCTTCTATGACCCACATCCTAGAATAATGGAAATAAAAACAAACAACTGGGACCTAATTAAACTTAAAACTTTTGCACAGCAAAGGAAACTATAAAAAAAGTGAAAAGACTACCCACACAACAGGATAAAATAATAGCAAATGAAACAACTGATGAAGGATTAATTTTCAAAATATACAAGCAGCTCATACAACTCAATACCAGAAAAACAAACAACCTAGTCAAAAAGCGGGGAAAAGAGGTAAACAGACATTTCTCCAGAGAAGACATGCAGATGGCTAATAAACACACAAAAAGTCATTCAACATCACTCATTATTAGAGAAACACAAATCAAAACTACAATGTGGTATAACCTCACACAGGTCACAATGGCCATCATCAAAAAATCCACAAACAAGTGCTGAAGAGAGTGTGGAGAAAAGGGACACCTCTTGCACTGTTGGTGGGAATGTAAATTGATACAGCTGCTATGGAAGACAATATGGAGATTCCTTAAAAAACTAGGAATAAAACCACCATATGACCCAGCAATACTACTTCTAGGCATATACCCTGAGGAAACTAAAACTGAAAAATGCACATTTACCCCAATATTCATTTCAACACTATTTACAGTATCTAGGACATGGAAGCAACCTAGATGTCCATCAACAGATGAATAGATAAAGAAGCTGTGGTACATATATGCAATGAAATACTATTCAGCCATAAAAAGGAATGAATTGGTTTTAATGAAGTGGATAAACCTAGAGCCTATTATACAGAGTGAAATAACTCAGAGAAAAACAAATATATTAACATATATATATATGTAATCTAGAAAGATGGTACTGATCTGCAGGGCCTCAGTGGAGATGCAGAAATAGAGAACAGACTTATGGACAAGGATCAGGGAGAGGAAGGAGAGGGTGAGATAAATGGATACAGTAGCATGAAATCACATACACTAACACATATGAAATACATAACCAATGGAAATTTAAAAGGGAACGCAATCTGGGACTCTGAACAAACTAGAAGTATGGGAAATGGTGGGAGCTGGGAAGGAGTGTCAAGAGGGGGGGGACATGTGTATACCTATGGCTGATTCATGTTGATGTATGGCAGAAATCAAACCAATATTGTAAGGCAATTATCCTTCAATTAAAAGTAAATAAGTTTTGAAAAAAGAAATGCATGGAAACAAAGATTTTAAAAGCATGCAAATGAATAGTGTGAGACCTTAATAAAGTTCCAAGTGGATTTCCACCTGCCCTAGGAAGTACTTTTTTTTTTTTTGTAAAAAGGACAAAGGGATCTCTCAGCAATATTGTGTGCCCTTTCTTTCTAGCCCAGTTTCTTTTACCCTTTTCATTTAATGACTGTAATAGGAAGGTGCGTGAGTCTTTGGATTTTCTGTATTTGCTAATCACTCAGGTCTTTAATCTGCAGGTTTATGTCTTTCACCATATTTGGGAAAATCTCAGCTATTTCTTTAATTAAGTTTTTAGTTACATTCTCTCTTCTCTTTCAGGGACTATAAAGATATAAACATTAGCTTACATTCCTGAGATTCTATTCTTTTTTTTTTTTTTTTGTCCATTTTCTCTTTGTTGTTCAGATAAGGTAAATTCTGTTGATCTATCTTAATGTTCACTGACTTTCTTCTCTGTCATCTCCACATATAAGTTTTTCACTTAAAGTTACTGCATTTTCCAGTTGTATTAATCTCCATTAGGTTAATAACTTCTATTTCTTCACTGAGATTTTTTTTATTTTTTCATTTGTTTCAAGAGAATTCATCACCATTTGTTGAATCATTTGATGATGGCTTCCTTAAAATATTTGTTAGATAATTTCAATATATCATTCATCTCAGAGTTGACGAGTGTTGCCTTTCCTCATTCACGTTATGATTTCCTGGTTCTTGGTGTGACAAGTGATTTTCAAATGCATCATGGTAATTTGAAATATTATAGACTCTGGATCTTACTTAATTTTTTTTAAGCAGGTCGTCTGCCTGTTGAAGTGTAATGAGGGGGCCAGGTAGGGGTGTACATTCTTTTTCCTAGGCATCATCTCCCATCTCCCCATCCCCTACACCACTCCTGCAAAAATGAACCCTGATTCCTATTGCCTCTTTGCAGTTATATGGAGTGGAATCTCATCTCCCAATTTTGCCAGGCTGATACCTATCCTAGAAAATGAGATAATTAGAACCACAGCATTGCCTCCAGTAGTATAAACCCAGCTTCAATCTAGACCTCCTGCTGACACCAGGAGAGGCGAGGAGAGAAAGCAAATTTCCAACCACCCCTGTAAGTTATCAACTCCCTCTGCCTTGTCAGATCCCAAGTGGTGGTAGAGGCTGGCTCCTCACCAGGCTTTGTAGATCAGAAAATGGAAGGGCGAGGGATGTGGAAGCGGGAGAAGAGAAGGGAGGCTAATACAAGCTAGCCCTGTTTTCCACTGCTGGATTCAGTATCATTGCAGCCAGGTGGGTATAGAGGTTCAGCTCCCAACTCAGCCCCACTAACTTGGGTTGGGCTGGAGAGGAGTAAAGCATAGTGACAATGAACCACATCAATTTTCCCAATTCCCCGCACCCACCTGCCACACACCATGTCTTTTAAGTCTTGTTGCTGCCTCCTGGGGGTGGAAGATCAGGTGCATAAGGATTCTGCAGCCAATGCCCTTTTGGAACGCCTGTTTCTCTGGGAGGGAGGCAAGGAAGATCAGTTCCCCATTCAGTCCTGTTGAAACCATGATAGAAGCTACCTTTTTCCTGATTCTTTGGCTAGAAGAAACAAGCTTTCCTTGCAGCTATTTTTGTCTGCACCTGTTGGAGGTTTCAAGGTTGGAAGTTTCTGCCAGCCAGATCTAATCCAGGGATATACAGGAGGCAATAAAGAAACCCAGAAAACTAGTTGTCCTGTGGTTGCTCAAGTCCTAAGGTCCCTAGGCAGTCCATCTATTTATTTCCACCTTTCAGAGACTCCTTAGGCTTTGTTTGTCTTCTTATGTTGAGGGTCTTTTAGTTAACCCCTATTTAAGTGAGAACCAAAAGTTTGGGGTATGATACTTTATAGGCATGAGCCAGCCCAGCCAGCAACTTAGGCAAAAACATTTTAGAGGAATGAATGAATGCATGCATGCATGAATATCATACACTCTAAAATTTTAGTTATTATCACATAATTGGGAAGAGAAGTTTCATCCCATTATCATCCACTTTCATGTATTTTAATATATCCATTCTTTATTTTCAGTCTAACACAAAAAAGACAGTATACTAAAACAGACAAATTAACACAACAAAACAATCTCGTTAGTTGTGAAGTACATATTTCAATATTTTAAAGATACTTAGTTACTAATCAAATGCTGAACTTTTCTCAAAATTTGATTTTAAAACCTTGAAGTTTTAAAAACTTCATTAATTTTTATTAGAAAGATAATACATTCTTATTATGGAAATCATAAAAATATAGAAAAGTTTAAAGAAATTAAATGTATCTTTAACTGCTTTTAATATTTTGGAACATTCTTTTCTAGTCATTTTGTGTATGGGTCTACTTATATATATAATTGGATTAACTCAGTACATATAGATTTAAATCCTCCTCTTTTTTTCATCTAACATTGTATCCTGACCATTTCTTATGAGACCAAAATTATTGGGAAAATTTATTTTAAAGACAATAGAGTTTTCCATTTCAGGAATAAATCTGAATTTATGTAGAGAATCCCCTTTTGTTTAACATTTAGATTGTTTATTTTTTGTTACTATAAATTGTGCTGCAAAGTATAATTTTTAAATAAATATTTATTTTTATCTAATTGTGATTATTTTTTAAGATAGATTTCTTACCTTCTATTTTTATTTTGAAGGGGAATTTAATCCCATAAAGTTAATGCCAATGTGTTTTGGTCTGTTCAGTAAAGGTAGCCAACACTCTAGTTTTGAATTTTCCAATATACTGTAAAAACATATAAAAATGTACACAGTTATGTGGAAAGTGAGAGCTTCCTGTTCCTACTATATATTTACATCTTTGTGATTAGATGCTTTGATAGAGCTCATGATGCTTTCATTAGTCTCTGTAATTATGTAGGATTAGTGATGAGTGGTTCTTACCTGGCATATCTGATTTTCCCACTGCAGTGTGAAGATTGCATTTGAAATAGTAAGCAACATCTTTAAGATATACTTGAACACATTTTTTTCAGTTTTAGGTCTTGATGATATCATAAGAAAAATGTATTAATTTTTCTTGAATAGTGTACAGCAAAAATTGTGTTAAACACAATTTGAGAATAGTCATAGGTAGCATGTAAATTAGTGGAATTTTTTAAAGTCTTTTGCCTATAAGAATCAAATGGTTTTTAAAAATGAAGTGAATCTGTTTATCATTGTAAAGTATAATAATTAAGCTTCAGTAGAAAGGAGTACAAAGAATATCACAGAAGATGAAAAACACATTATTTGAGTTCAGATGACTTGAGGATAAAAACACTCATTATAGATAAAATTCTTCATTTCCTAAAATCCTCAGTGGTAGAGGAAATATTCATATAAAAGAGTTTAAAGATTAAATTCCCTTTCCTTCCTTTAGAACATAGACACAATATGGCTTTTTGTAGCAACACATCTCTTCTGTAATTGAAATGATAAATAAATGGAGCTGGGCAAAACCTGAGGTGGTTAGGACTTTGAGCTGAGAGTATTGCCTTTACACTTTCTGAGTTTCCTTTCTTAACTTGTGATTCTGGGGCTGAAATAATGATTTCTTTTTTCCCTTAAAAATAAATCTTTCCTTGCTTCTAACTGCCAGGGGAATATTATGAAAACATTCAGTACTAACATTACAGAACTAACATAGCTAAAAACTGTGTATCAGCATTGTGAAAAGGCCAGTAATCCCAGAGAGAAAGAAAAACTCCAAACACATCAGCAGGGCAAGGCTCTTTACTGTTGATTCTGAGAAACACTAAGTTTGGATTCTTGTTGCTCATTTAGCAAAAGTAAACTTTAAAAAGAAAAAAGAGGAGGAGGGGGAAGAAGAGAGAAAAAACAAAAGGGACCACATAAAAAACACTTCCTCGTGTTACCCTACACCTTGGTACTTAACGACCAAACTCTCACAAGATGAGAGCAGATATAAGATGGTGGGGAGGAGAGCATGAACAGTGAGAGGGACAGAATAGAAGCATCACATTTCTGAGTGCTGCTTCCTCCTCCATGCTGCTTTGCTCATCCAGGAAAGACTATGGATGGCAGACCCCAGTTTTACTCCACTATGCCTTCCCAGTTGGTGGGGTACTGGGCAGGGTATCTTAAGCAGCTCCAGTTTAAAAAAATATGTTCTTAGCACAATTATAACTCCCCATTACCACACACACATACACACACACACACACACACACACACACACACACATTAAACAAATGCTTCCACCTCACCATGAGTTCTCTGGTTCCTTTTTGGTACTGAGTTACTCCCACTATAGTTTCAAGGTCCACTATAATTTCAAAGTCCACTGTGCATATCTCTTATCACAGCATTCATGGCTGTGTATGTGGTAGGGGATAGAGTGTAGGGGTAATTCTTTGTTTCAATGTCTCATCATCACTTGACTAGGAACTTCTTAAGAGTATCTTTGAATCCCTAAGACCTTGCAAAGTACTTAGCATATAGTAAGCATTCAACAATAATAATAATTATTGACTTTTGAGTAACTGGGGCTTCTTTGGTGGCACAGCAGTAAAGAGTTCATGTGCCAGTAGAGGAGACTTAGGTTCCATCTCTAGACAGGAGATACCCCGGAGAAGGAAATGGCAACCCACCCCAGTAATCTTGCCTAGGAAACCCCATGGACAGAGCAGCCTGGTGGGCTACAGTCTCAGTTCAGTTCAGTTCAGTTCAGTTGCTCAGTCATGTCTGACTCTTTGTGACTCCATGGACAGCAGCACACCAGGCATCCCTGTCCATTACCAACTCTCAGAGTTTACTCAGATTCATGTCCATTGAGTCAGTGATGCTATCCAACCATCTTATCCTCTGTCATCCCCTTCTCCTCCTGCCTATAATCTTTCCCAGCACCAGGGTCTTTTCAAATGAGTTAGTTCTTCACATCAGGTAGCCAAAGTATTGGAGTTTCAGCTTCAACATCCGTCCTTCCAATGAATATTCAGGACTGATTTCCTTTAGGATGTATTGGTTGGATCTCCTTGTTATCCAAGTGACTCTCAAGAGTCTTCTCCAACACCACAGTTCAAAAGCATCAATTCTTCAGTGCTCAGCTTTCTTTAGAGTCCAACTCTCACATCCAAACATGACTACTGAAAAAACTATAGCTTTGACCAATCGGACCTTTGTTGGCAAAGTAATGCCTATTTTTTAATATGATGTCTAGGTTGGTCATAACTTTTCTTCCATGGAGCAAGCATCTTTTAAGTTCATGGCTGCAGTCGCCATCTGCAGTAACTAAGAGCCCCCCAAAATAAAGTCTGTCACTGTTTCTATTATTTCCCCATCTATTTCCCATGAAGTGATGGGACCAGATGCCATGATCTTAGTTTTCTGAATGTTGAGTTTGAAACCAACTTTTTCACTCTCCTCTTTCACTTTCATCAAGAGGCTCTTTATACAGTGCAAAACAGTCAGACATGACTCAATGACTAAACAACAACATTGAGCAACCATGCACTCCCAGGAATTTCGCTATGTAATTTTACATAGATAATAAACAGGTTTAGAGAAATGAAATAATTCATCCAGGGTCAGGAACTAGTCTAGCCCCAGGAGCTAAGCTCCTGACAAGCAATAAAGCCTCACTCATTTGTTGAATAAACATAGGAAGCTCTCTACCTCTCTCCCCATTGTGATAAATAACTGTGAGTATCAGTTCAGTTCAGTCGCTGAGTCCTGTCCGACTCTTTGCGACCCCATGAATTGCAGCACGCTAGGCGCCCTGTCCATCGCCAACTCCCGGAGTTCACCCAGACTCACGTCTATCGAGTCAGTGATGCCATCCAGCCATCTCATCCTCTGTCGTCCCCTTCTCCTCCTGCCCCCAGTCCCTCCCAGCATCAAAGTTTTTTCCAATGAGTCAACTCTTCTCATGAGGTGGCCAGAGTACTGGAGTTTCAGCTTTAGCATCATTCCTTCCAAAGAAATCCCAGGGCTGATCTCCTTCAGAATGGACTGGTTGGATCGCCTTACAGTCCAAGGGACTCTCAAGAGTCTTCTCCAACACCACAGTTCAAAAGCATCAATTCTTTGGTGCTCAGCCTTCTTCACAGTCCAACTCTCACATCCATACATGACCACAGGAAAAACCATAGCCTTGACTAGATGGACCTTAGTCGGCAAAGTAATGTCTCTGCTTTTGAATATACTATCTAGGTTGTTCATAACTTTTCTTCCAAGGAGTAAGCATCTTTTAATTTCATGGCTGCAATCACCATCTGCAGTGATTTTGGAGCCCCCCAAAATAAACTCTGACACTGTTTCCACTGTTTCTCCATTTCCCATAGAGTGATGAGACCAGATGCCATGATCTTCGTTTTCTGAATGTTGAGCTTGAAGCCAACTTTTTCACTCTCCTCTTTCACTTTCATCAAGAGGCTTTTGAGTTCCTCTTCACTTTCTGCCATAAGGGTGGTGTCATCTGCATATCTGAGGTTATTGATATTTCTCCCGGCAATCTTGATTCCAGCTTGTGTTTCTTCCAGTCCAGCATTTCTCATGATGTACACTGCATAGAAGTTAAATAAGCAGGGTGACAATATACAGCCTTGATGTACTCCTTTTCCTATTTGGAACCAGTCTGTTGTTCCATGTTCAGTTCTAACTGTTGCTTCCTGTCCTGCATACAGATTTCTCAAGAGGCAGGTCAGGTGGTCTGGTATTCCCATCTCTTTCAGAATCTTCCACAGTTTATTGTGATCCACACAGTCAAAGGCGTTGGCATAGTCAATAAAGCAGAAATAGATGTTTTTCTGGAACTCTCTTGCTTTTTCCATGAGTATAGATAGCTGATATTTTAAATTTTTAATTTAGAAGTTAAAAAAATCTATCTTTTCACTACCATCAAAACACTATTCAGCACTTATATATACCTTAGAAACGTTTCCTGCCTCCTAGAAAGTTAGAATCCAGGGCAATTGCATCAAGGGAAGCATGGACACATAAAGGGGATACAGCATAAGAATAAAAGCACTATCCTATACATTAATGAACCATAATATACTACTCACGGTGCTTTACTTTTCAAATTATACTTGCAATTACAGCTGGAACATCTGATATACATTTAGATTAATATATGTATGTATATTTTATATAAAATATCAAAATATATATACTTCTGTGTGTATATACATATACACACACAGACTTCTGCAGTTATATACACTTATGTATATATGGGCTTCCCTGGTGGTTCAGCAGTTAAGAATGTGCCTACAATGCAGTAGCCCCGATTTCCATCCCTGGGTCAGGAAGATCCCCTGGAGGAGAGCATGGCAGCCCACTCTGGTACTCTTGTCTAGAGAATCGCATGGATGGAGAAGCCTAGATGGCTGCAGTCCATAGGGTCGCAGAGAGTCAGACAGGACTGAAATGACTAAGCGGCGGCAGCATATATGTATGTATGTATACACAGGTTTCCTCTGCTGTGCTAAAGTAGAGCATGTCTATAAAACCTTTAGTAAATGGAAATGGCATAGAGCAAAGAAGCCATTACCTTAGGACACATCTTGCTAACAGATGCACAAAATAAATCAGGATAAAGTGCAGATGCTCACAAACACAGATCAAAGATATGGTATCTTGAAGGAGAGCTGCTGAGTATGGGTCTGGCAAAGCAGCTTGGCGGTACCCCTCTCGCTGCTTTGGGTGGGAGCTGCTTTTATAAGAGCTAGTTGCAGAACAAGTGCTGAACACTAGCTATTTCCATTTTCCTCCCTTTTTTGTAAAAGCAAAAACTGTCTTCAAATTTCTTTTGGTTATTGAAAACATATACTAAATGTAGGTTTTTCATAAAAACAAAGTTGCCTAAGCAAACTTTGGAGAAGCAGGGGATACCTGTATGTATACATGTGTGTAGTGTAAACATATATACATACATGACAAGAGTCATTATTGAGGAGTGGCCCCTAGATAAGTAACCACCTCTCAATTTCTCTGATCTGTCCACTGTAAAATGGATTGCTATGGGAATTAAGTGAGATTAAAGCATTAAAATTTCTTTGAATACAATCTGTACCTTCTCAGTCATTTTACAGATTATCACAGTAAGGGAACAGTCCCTCTGCTGTTAAAGTTAACAGTCAGGTGAGCTGAACTTCCAGAGTGTTTCCTTAGGACCACCTGAACATAATTCTGCACAGCTCAGGACCATTCCAGGCACATGGAAATGAAAAAGTCACTCAGTCGTTTCCAACTCTTTGCGACCCCATGGACTATATAGTCCATGGAATTCTCCAGGCCAGAATATTGGAGTGGGTAGCCTTTCCCTTCACCAGGGGATCTTCCCAACCCAGGAACTGAATCCAGGTTTCCCACATTGCAGGTGGATTCTTTATCAGTTAAGCCACAAGGGAAGCCCAAGAATACTGGAGCGGGTAGCCATTGCTTCTCGAAGGGATCTTCCCAACCCAGGAATCAAACTGGGGTCTCCTGCATCGCAGGTGGATTCTTTACCAACTGAGCACGGCAGCCCACTCTGGTACTCTTGCCTAGAGAAGGTCTTCTCAGGGAAAACCACAGTGCCTTACATTCAAGCTGCCCCTCCCACCAGAAATCAACTCATCCTTCACCTGAATTCTCATTCCCATTTGGCCACACTATCCCTAGTCTGACTCAGTTCCACCTCTTCTCTGAATCCTTTCTCTGGGCTTCTGGAACTGTCTTCTATGATCAGATAATTGAGTCTCATTTCTGACACATTCCCTCACATTTACACCTATGGGTAATGTATTTGTTCTTGAGAATACTATTCTCCTTTTCAAATGGAAGTTGTTGTTTCTTTTTTCCTCTCACATACCATCTACTTCAGGACCAGGAGGTGGATCAGATATACTCTTGATCCCTACTGCCACCTCCGATCATTCCTCCATCATCCCCCTTCAGAGACTGCACAGTAAGCACAGGGCCTAGAATCTGTGTTGCTTTTAGAGAACTGGGGAATTATTTTTATTTTGTTTTAAATCAGAAGGAAAAAGTGAATATATTATAGCATGGATTATATTTACCTTTTATTAACACAGTTATAAAATGTAGTTTTTAAAATATTTTTCATGAAGGAAGGGGCTAAATATGCATATGGCCCAGGAAAGCAAATGACCTGGCTCTGCTATAAAACCCTAGCTCTTTTCAAATTTCTGCCTTGGGGTCTATCATCTCTTCTCTCCTACTTGTCCATTTAAGGGCCAGGGTTCTACTCTTATTTATCGAGGACCTGAGCTCCCATCTTCTACTCTCCTCTCCATCCAAACTCCAGTATCCAAGATTGGTCCAACTGAATGCTGAGGCATTAATGCAAAAGCCACACTAGATTCATCTTGATCAGCCTTCCCACTAGATTGGAGAAGGAAGGTGTGTTTGCATGGGTGAAGGCGTGAAGAAAGAAAAGATTCAGGGCTAAGGGCTGGAAAACTCTAAGTCTTTCCTATTTGGTTCAACTCATCTCAGACTTTGGGTAAGGACTGAATCTGCTAGTAGAGGGCCTTGGCAGGACTGATAAGCTCTGGGAATGGCAGAGGGAGGGATGGCAACAGAGGCTGAGGATAGTGTTGTAGACACGTGTTCCGGGAAACAAAGCCACTCAGAAGGATGATGCAGATAGTGGAGTACAGTTTATTATACCGGCAAGCCCAAGGCAGAGTCTCCTCTTCACCAAGGACCCTGACCAGTTTTTATGAAAATCTTATATACCCTAAGTATACGTGCTCAAACCCACCTCCCCAAATTCTCTGAAACTAGTCTTAAAAAGGGAAAAGAAAAATATAATCAAAGTTAACCCATGATTCGTATGCCTTAAGCCTAGGTAGCTAACAGTGGACAATTATCAATAGGCCTATGATCATACCCCAATAAGCATAATAGAATTTATGATTCTATTTGGTTACATAGATAATTAGGGTTTTCTTTTAGGCGATGGAGAATCTAGGTATGAGCCCTGGGGCTCTTCCATCTGGGGGGTCTGGTTTTCCAGTTGGTATGTCGTTTCCATAGATACTGGGCATATAGCTCAAAGTGCACAGTCCAGCTCAAGATGGAGTCCTGCTTTCAAGATGGAGCCTGTTCTGTCTGTTTCCTCCTTCAGATAGTACAGCCTTTTGGGATTCTTTGCCAATATTCTCTTCTCTCTGTAGCCTCAGCTACTCCAGTTTGCTGGGCTGGGCTGGGTGAGCCAAGTGAGGAATGCCAGGAGGGTGTGCTCATGGCCAGTGCTGCTAAGTCCCTCCTTGTGCTCCAGCCCAGGATCAGCAGAACATGCCTATCCCTCTGAGTGCCTGTGTCCTAAAGCTACAATGTGAATTTTTAAGGTACTTCAAAGCCTCCTGTAGGGAAAGCAAATGCTCATCACAATGGAGGGAGAAAAAAACTGAATCCTTATTTCCCCTGAAGCTTCCTAAGTTCTTGAAGTGCAAAGTAGAGAGAAAAGCTCAATGTGTGTGCAGAGGGCTCTTCAGGCTATAACAGCCAGTCTGAGCGTGGCAGGCACGCTCATTAGGCAGGCTCCCGAGAAAGCCTCTTCTTCAAAAGGCAGGTGGCGAGGTAGCAGCTGATGGGGCAGCTGTGTTTGTTTAGTTCCAGCTTGGTCCTGGGACTGCTCTGTGGGGAAGGACAATTGCCTGGGGTCAAAGAATGACCTTGCCCCAGGCATCCCTCTCTCCTTCTCTTCCTCTCTCTTTGTTAAAATACAGATTTACATCAGGAAGCAGCCCAGCTTCATAATGATGGAGACTACCTCCGTGCAGATATAATCTCTGATTGATGGGGTTGGTGCGGATGGGGGCGGGGGAGGGAGGGGAGGAAGAAGACTAAAGAGTTTATGAATTCACTCTAAGATTCACATCACATCAGTTGCCCTGCCAGTCTCCTTAGGTATAAAATTGGGCAAGGCAGAGAACAGGAGTATGTGTGTGTGTGTTGATGTTTTGCTTTCTTACCCTTTTCTATAAACCTCTGTTTACTCATTTAAAAACCTACTGCACTTTCAGAATGTAACCTTACTACCCGATCTAAGGAAAAATAAAAATGAAGATTCTTGCTGTTTTTCTTTTAATCACCACTAATCCCTATGGACACTAGCAAAACTGAATTTATTGGATCACTTTTAAAGAAACGTTTATTTAAGTTGCTTCTAGTGGAATGTTTCAACATTATTTAGTTTATTATTTGTCTCAGTATTTAATGTATTAATTACAAACGGAAATTTGCAAGTACTCACTGTCACCTAGAAACAAATACTCAAAAGATAATCCATTTAGCGTCAATACTTTTTTTTTTTTTTCCTTTTGGAGTGCCAAATCTGTCAGGCAGTATTCTGGGAACTTTGATGAATATTAGAAAATGTTATCGTTCATCTGATCTATGTGGGATTAAAAAGCAAACATGTGAAATAATAACAAAGAAAACAGCATGCTGGTTACCTCACCCATTTAACATGAAAATCATCTGATTAAAATGAAATAAAAGAGAATGAAGTCTTTTTCTTTCTGCTCTGAGATTTGTGATGCTATGAAAAAAAATCAACACACCATAGAAAGATTCTAAGTCATGCAGAACTATTTAAATCAGTGTAAGAAAAACTTGCAATTTAAAAGGATGCCTTCTGTAGAAAGAGGAATCGATCGCTTCTGTACATTGCACTGAAATACACTTTAATAATCCTAAAGTCAGCTGGGAACACACATACTAATATATATATCATCAAGTGTTCATAGAAGTTATTTAGCTTCTTGCATCAACTACCTTTAAAGAAAATAGCATGTTGTATAATTTTGCCTTCAGAAATTTTTTCTTTCTTCACATAATTTTGAATTCTTTTCACCATGCATGTGTCCATGCTAAGTCACTTCAGTCGAGTCCGACTCTCTACAACCCCATGGACTCCTCTGTTCATGGAATTCTCCAGGCATGGATACTTGAGTGGGTTGCCATTTCCTCCTCCAGGGGATCTTCCCCACCCATGGATGGAACCTGTGTCTCCTGCGGTGGTAGGTGGGTCATTACCACTAGCGCCACCTAAGAAGCTCTCTTTTCACTTTTCATCTATAAAAATAAATTTAATTATAAATAGTTAAATTGAACAAGAAGTTTAAAAATTTTAACCAGAAGATTGTAGTGCAGAGAGACATCAGCCCTCTTACAGTGTCCCAACAGCAATGGATGCAAAAACTATGGATGAAACTCCAGCTATGGAATGGGAAGACAGAGGTCAAATAGAGTTGACATGGGCACTAAGCTTGAAGAGGAAATAATAATTTCACTGAATTTCTAAGTTGTCTATTAAATTCTAGATTTCATTCCAATTTCAGGGCTATTTGAAGCCACTTGGAATTTGAGAAGGAAACTTTTATTCAAACTTACAATAGGGAGAACATCCTAAGTCCAAAGATCAGAATTTCTCATCAGGATGGTTTCATCTTAAACTTGTGTAGGGAGAAGTAGACAAATTATAGGTAGGTGATGTTATAGTTGGATTTTTTTTATAATCAGAGAGATTTTCCTGAACAGGAAATATTTTTCTCTGTGTCAAACTAATTTGGGGAGAACAAACCATTCAGTTAAAAATTTATAACACAAAGAATAGAAGTAAGAGTTGTCTCCATCTGGTCTTAACATAAAGGAAAAGGTGTTTATTAGCAAGTTTTGTCTTAAGTCACAGGCTTCTCTGCTGGCTCAGTTGGCAAATAATCTGCCTGCAATGTGGGAGACCCGGGTTTGATCCCTGGACCAGGGAATATCCCCTGGGGAAGGAAATAGCAACCCACTCCAGGATTCTTGCCTAGAGAATTCCATGAACAGAGAAGCCTGGTGGGTCACGTGGGGACCCACAGTCCATGGGATCACAAAGAGTTGGGCATGACTGAGCAACTAACACACACACACACATCTAAGTCACAGGGAGAAGCGTGGGTATGTACAGTAAGCCATTTCCCTAGGTTACAGAGAGGAGAGATTTTCTTAACCATCCCTGTTTTCCAAGAACACAAGGCTCAATATAAAGTTCAACATTGTCATTCTCAATCTGGTTATTAACTAAAAATAAACTGTCTTGTCTCTTGAGAGTTTACCTACTAGGTTAACTGACTTATTCATGCAGTGTTCATTTATTGATGTATTATCCACAGAGGGATTTACATTCCTGTAAAAGGCAATTTTTAGAAACAGGTAAAATGATGACTCATACAGATATAAAAATTAAGACACTTTAACAATTTTATTCTACTCATTAACTAAAGATGGAACCCAGCAGACATCCTAACCAGTTCAAAAGAGAATTCAGAGATTACTCCTGATATTTTTAGATGAAGAATATTGACATTAATAGCAAATTAAGGCAAAACTGCTTTTTCTAAAGGTGGTGGAGGAAATTAATTTGGATTTATCTGTAGGAATTATTTTGCATCATTATTAGTTGCCTATAATCTACAAAATGTTAAACCAGTTCTGCTGCTGCTAAGTCACTTCAGTCGTGTCCGACTCTGTGCGACCCCAGAGATGGCAGCCCAGCAGGCTCCGCCGTCCCTGGGATTCTCCAGGCGAGAACACTGGAGTGGGCCACCATTTTCTTCTCCAATGCATGAAAGTGAAAAGTGAAAGTGAAGTTGCTCAGTCGTGTCAGACTCTTCGCGACCCCATGGACTGCAGCCCACCAGGCTCCTCCGCCCATGGGATTCTCCAGGCAAGAGTACTGGAGTGGGTTGCCATTGCCTTCTCCAGTTCAAATACTATAAAATATGAGAATCCTATAGCTTGGATGAGTGTCAGTAGAAAATGCATAATTCTTTGTTGAAGCAGTTTTTTTCTATATTCCTTTACAGTGAAGTCTTAATTGTTTAATAATTTTTATGAGGTTCTGGGCTCTCCTGTCTCTCACCCTCTTTCATTACCTTTACTGTTGTTACTAATTGAATTGTTTTCTCTCAAAATTCTTACATTTAAATGCTAACCCCTAGTAACTTCAAATTTGGAAATAGGGTTTGCAGATATAATTAGTTAAAACGAGATCATACAGAAGTATTATCCTAATTCAATAAAACCGGTGTCCTTAATAAAAGAGAAAATTTGGACACATACGTGCATGCAGGAAGAACACTTTGTGAAGATGAAGCAGAGTGTCAGGGTGACACTTCCTGAGCTGAGGGACACAGAAGGTTGCCAGCAAAGCACCAGAAGTAGGGGAGAGATGTGAAACAGATTCTCCCCTATAGACCCCAGAAGAAACCAACCTTGCCAATAAGTTGATCTTGGACTTCTAGCTTCCAGAACTATAAGACCAAAAAATGTCTATTTTTTTATTGCACCCAGTTTATGGTACTGTGTTATAGCAGATCTTGCAAACTAATATATTTCCTTCCTACTGTGTTCTATGCTTCTTTAAAGTCACTTTGTTTTTTCTTTTTTTGAGAAAACACAGGATGTTTTCTCTGCACAGGACACTTTTATTATTTCTTTCCTATCTATTTTTCTTCCTAGTCACCTAGGCAATCTCTACTCATTCTTCAGATCTCTGCTTCATCCTTTCTTCCCTTGCAAAGTCTTGTCCCATCTGCACCCTCCCCAAATGTAAAAACACACTATATCACCTTTCAGACCTATCATAAACAATGATTATTTGTGGTAGTTATGTTCTATAAAGAAGTCATGAACACTGAATTAGTGAATACTGAACCATTGCCCCTAGGGGAAATACAGGTTTAGGTTCCTGTAAGGGCACTGGTCACATTTTCATTAATCAGCACAAAATCTCTTTTTACGTGTGTTTCTGTTTAAAAACACCTTATTCAATATATATTATTGATTCACTAATGTTGAAGTCATGACCAACAGCCCTGTAACTCATGCCTGAGTGGAACTTCAAATATTTTCTCCATAAGGTAGATCACAACCAATTTACACTTAGGAACATATGACAGCACTTCAGTACTACATTTGGGGGCCATTTTTAATTTCTTTTTGGCCATGCTGCACAGAGTGTGGGAACTTAGTTCCCCGAACAGGGACCAAGCTCCTGCAATGGAAGCACTGCGTCTTAACCACTGGACTGCCAGGGAAGTCCCTAGGGCCTATATTTAACAGCAAAGTCACCAATAAAAAATACAAACACACAAAACAATGTGACACTAAATAGACTGCAGAAAGTATACTTTACAGTATGAGAGCTGAAGGCAGAGCATTGCTTTGTTTGACCTCAGCAGGGAATGTGTGCTCTAGATGACTTAGAGTTTCCCCAATCTTTATGTGTTTGTGAACAACCATGAAAGTGCCAAGAGTATTAATTTGGGAGTTACAAATAAATTTTAGTGATTAGGTAAATCCATAAGTATAGTCTATGAACAATGAGGATTAATTGTACTTGTTCGGTTTTCTGCCTTCCCTATGAGACTGTACCTTGGGGACAGCAGAAGAAATATCTACCTACCTATAGCTACTGTATCTCCAATGCTAGCCCTGGATGGATAGCTGATGCTCAGTAAATATTTGTTGACTGAGAGAATGACATATGAGATTGACACTTAATATATAATATGAGTGTCACTCCTCTGCTCAAAACCCTTAATGCCTAATCACAACTGATGCAATAAAAATAAGATCTCTTGACTAGCTAGGGCTGCTTTATCTTTCAGATTCTTCCTTCAGCCTCCTTCTGGTATGTTATTTTCTACTGCTTCCCAACATGGACACTCTGTCTAGGTTCCAGCCAACTAGTCTTCTTGCAACCTGTGTTTCCCCACCTACTTGTTGCTTATTCTATATCTTCTCCCTAAAAAGTCACCTCTTCCTTCCGTGAAATAAAATTCACATTTTATGGCAAGACAAGAAAAAAATTAATCATAAAGAATTTCTTTGCCCTACTCTTTTCCCTCTACTGTGTGCTGTGTTATCAGTGTTTCAATATTTACTAATTCAGTGCACTGTAATTTTATAGATTGTAAATGCCATGTGCAACAAGAATCAATTCTACCACTACTGGGTGGAGATAAAGGTAAAATCTGAATACAGAATAAGAGAAAAGATATTATTTAGAATTAGTGTGTTCAAACAAACATTGAGAGACAAACAGAAATTAAGTTCAGAAAACAATTAAAACTTAGCTCCAATTTTAAACAGACCATGAGGTTCTAGAAAGCCTCCCTTTCCTCTTAATGCCTGTGAAGAACCCTGGCATAGAATATCACTTCTGTGTTGTTTTGCCTGTTGACTTGCAAATTTGAGAGCTTCTGAGTATAATCTGAAACTGGCTCCATATGCAGAGGACAAGAGAGACCAAAGAAAGAGGCAACTCTTGGTAGGTGGTACTGTTAATATGAGGGAAACTTACCCAGGAGTGGATCTGGTCCGCTGAACAGCATCTTAAGAGTTTATAGAGAAGCCTTAATGGGGTTCACTCATGTACACATCCAATGTGGTCTCAACAGGTTGCTCTTTCAATACTCCATCCTTAAACACAGTTTCCACTGTGGGAAATATGGGCAGAGCACACATTCTAAGGACAGTAGAGGGATGAAGAGCTTCTGATTATCCAGGTCCAGCTTGAGAATTGGCCAGTGGGCCAGTCCTCTCCTAACCTCCTCCAACAGTCTTTAAGACAGAAAGAGGGATAATGTTTCCCCTTTGTCCTGTAGGTAGAGTAGATTTCCCTGAGAAGGTGAAAGTCTAAGTGTTTTAGTTCTCACATTCTCTCATTTAGTCTTTCTCTGTCTATTCCCTCATCAAATCCCATTGGTAGCCTAAGCATTCCTCTCTGAAAAGATTATTAGCTTTCATAACTCTCACACTAATGCACAGCTCAACCCAAGAAGATCCTCAAGTGAACAATTCTCCTTCTTTTCCTTCCTCTTTTTCATTCTTTTCCTTCCTTTCCCCCCCTTTTGTCTTTTTAAGGTCTCTACCATTCTTTCCCTGTGCATTTAAAGAATCTGGGTAGGTGGCAAAACAAAGACTCCAGGGATCTTGAGGAGTTACTTGTGTCACTTATGACTGCCTATGAACTCAGGCTCTGATTGCTTTTCTTCTTTTTGCCTCAGAGAAGCAAGTCTGATTCTCAGGTCAACAACATTTCTGGGATTAAATATTCATGCACAAACACAAATGCATACAATCAAAGCAATAAGAAGTGTCAAAAATAACAGTAGCATTCTCTATCCTTCAAAGCGTATAGAATCACAAGGAAAGAATGAACATAGCGCAGAATTACAGATCAAACACAATGCGGGCTGACATTGCATTCATAGTAATGGGTTTTCTAAAAACAATGGGTTCTTGGAGATGCCTGAAGTCATTATCATCCCACAGTTTCTTATAGAACAAATGAAATAAAGCTCTTTGTGTCCTATGATATTAGAAGACAGGTTGCACAATGACATAGGAAACACACACTGAGGGACGATGCCAGGGGTGACACCACATGTAGACAAGGAACATTGTTCTCTGGTCAGACTGGACAGGCCAGTGTCTAATAGAATGCTTTCTGCAGTTCTTGACACATTTTTAGCACTAAGTAAAATTTTATTAAATTAATGGATGAGCTGAAAATATGCTGAGTGGGCCAAAATTTCCTCCCTCCATGGAATTGATTTTTAGTGAGTCAAGATGTTTACCTGAGAGTATAATCTATAGAGAGGTGGAGGGAATCAATGGCAGTGCTAAATAACACCAAGGATGCTAAAAGGACTGTCATTAATAATTTTTTTCCTGTTATAAAAATTAAATTTAGGAATTATTCTGGAGTATTCCTTCACAGTTTGGTAAAAGTATCATGTGTTTTGAAGTCGAACACACCTGGTTCTGCCATTTATTAGCTATTAATTGTATATAAATTACCTAATTTATATTAGTTACTTTTCTGTAAAATAGGATAACAGCACCTACTTCACTATTTTGCTGAAATAACAGCACCTACTTCACTATTATACTGATGTAATGTGCTGTCTGACAGATAATAGTTTTCAAGTGCTAGATTCTTTCCTACTTCTCTTATTCAACATCTGTTCTGTGCCAGGAACTATAGTAGAGTACAGGGGTAAATAAAATTAACAGAAATCTATCCGTTGGGAGAGCCTGTAGTCTAATGGAAAAGACAGGCATCAACTAAATATTACAGAGACTACTGAAAATACTACAGAAGAAGAATATAGGAGGAATGGACTTTTGAGTGAGATGACTTACTCTAGTGTTGGGAGGGAATGTGGGTCAGAGGAAGGTTCTCAGAGGTAGCAATCTCAGGCCTGCAATACATAAATCTAATCTTTTTTGTTTGTTTTTTTCTGGCAAAGGGTAGGGGAGGATAATGGAGACTCTTTTGGGGTCTAGAACATGTTATAAAAGCCCAGAGTCCATGGGGCTTAGAGTTTTAAAAATCTCTAAAAATCTTAAATCAAGAGATTATAAACACCAGATAGTACTCACAGTTTTAAAGCTCTTCTTTCCAAGGTCTGAGTACTAGAGAGCACTCTTCTTATTGAATGAAGGGGTTAAGGAGGCACAAAGAGTTTAACCCAGAAGCATGTTCCTTGGGAGGGACCTGATCGTGCTTTCTGGGGGAAATATGACCCCATTCTTCTTTTACAACTGCGATTTTTGACAATAATATTATTCAACTATCAAAATTTTTTTTTCTCATGACACTTAAAGGAGCTTCTTTAATTACAGAGTAGGAGGAGCACACACACAGAGTATACTTTTTATTAATTTTCAGAAAATGCATTCTTTTGATCTGTTCCATTTTGTAGCTGATAGAAATTACTTTTTTCAATGGAACCACCCAAACTTTGTAGGTTCCTATGCCAAAATCACTAGGAGACAGTCACAAGTTCACCCTTTTCAACACTGTCACTTGACAAATGGCTATAAGTCTTGGCTAATGATGTAGGATTTTTTCAGGTTTCCTGATGATGTCTGTTCTATCATGCAATTAGGTTCTAAAATCCCTAGAGTTACTAGAAAACTTGTGAAGGCAATTTTTAATTGGAGAAAAAGCTGTTTTGTGATTATTTTAATCTCACAATATCACAGTTATTTTATCTTGATGGAAGGCTAATAATAGATGGTAAATATTTTAAGCTATGAGTAAATTTTTTTATTACACGCTAAAGAGAATGAACTGGGGGACAGAAACTGACAAATATAAACCTGATAATCATTACATAAGTCCTGGGCAATTTGAGGGAACAGATTATTACCAACAAACTTCTCAACCAACATTAAAGTTTGTATTTTGAATAAACGTGAAATTGAAAAAATATGGCAAATGAAACAAAAACTGCAACTACAAAGATGAGTTACTTAAATTAAAATTGGATATGAGACCAAATATTCAATGAAGTAGCCTACCACATAAATAAAACATTTATGCAAAAAGTTATTTTCCTACAGACACACAGTAGTCTGTAAAACTGAGAATTTTTGCAATGAAAGAAATATGTTCTATAACTTCAAGTGTCTTATATTTATGAATTGTAAAAGATCACATGGGAAAGAAGACATCACTTCTTTCCTTTTAGAAAAAGATACCCAAGGCTTTCATTTCCCATGGTCTTGCTAACTGGAGTCTGACACTCACATCTACTAACCACATCTTCTTGATCTTTGGTTGGTCCAGGAAAGACATTGCCAGTTTTGATTTCTGTGACTTTTCCAATGCTTCTGTGACCTACCATTATCCTCTTCACTTGCATATTAGTTTTCCTTGTTGCATTATCGTCTTTGACAATTACAGTACAGTCTTCTAAGATTCCCACATAGTACATTTTAAATGTTTTTTTAAACATTTTTTAACATTTTTTCTTAATTATTACCTTTAAAACATTAACAAAGTGTATCCAGGACCCTATGAATGAATGTCTTAGAACTAAGTACTGATATTTTATTTTTATGCCTTTATCTGTGGTATGTATGTAACTGTATTGGAACTTTAACTGTTATGAGCTAATGAGAAAAGAACAGATAGACTTAAGACCAAAAAAAAGTACTTTTGGGGTCAAATAACGGCCAAATACCCTCATGGTACTTAGACTAATAGAGTTTATAGTTATTTGAATAGAAAAGGAGGCAAGAAAATGGAATTTCCATATAAGGACAGTATCAGTTCTGTTCAGTTCATTTCGGTCGCTCAGTAGTGTCCAACTCTTTGTGACCCTCTGGACTGCAGCATATCAGCCCTCCTTGTTCATCACCAACTCCCAGAGTTTACTCAAACTCATGCCCATTGAATCCGTGATGCCATCCAACCATCTCATCCTGTGTTGTCCCCTTCTCCTCCTGCCCTCAATCTTTCCCAGAATCAGGGTCTTTTCAAATGAGTCAGTTCTTCACATCAGGTGGCCAAAGGATTGGAGTTTCAACTTCAGCATCAGTCCTTCCAGTGAATATTCAGGACTGATTTCCTTTAGGATGGACTGGTTGGATCTCCTTGCAGTCCAAGGGACTCTCAAGAGTCTTCTTCAACACCGCAGTTCAAAAACATCAATTCTTCGGTATTCAGTTTTCTTTATAGTCCAACTCTCACATCCATATGTGACTACTGGAAGAAACATAGCGTTGACTAGACGGACCTTTGTTGGCAAAGTAATGTCTCTGCTTTTTAATATAGAGGTCTTGAATTTCAAAGAACCAGTTCTGTAAGAGTAGTCAATTCCATATTCATTCTGTAGGCAATAGGGTTTCAGCAAAAAAGCTATGCACTGCATTAACGTTGTTAATTTAAAGTTTTTATATCTAACTTGTAAACTTGGTTTTTAAAATTTTATAAGAAATATATTTCTGTATATATGAAGTTTATACAGGTTTATACATTAAATAACATTGTAAAAAAGCAACTTAAGTCAGCAGAAAATTTAGTTCTTTACAAATTGTCAATATTTTAATTCAAGTTTGAGCAATCTATTTCACCTTACACCTGACATCCACCACTGGAATAAGCCCATAGACAGGGGACTTGTAACTGTTTGTTTTACCATTGGGAGCTCTATTGATTAGAAAGTTCAAGTTTCATTACTTCTTAAAATTACATTTCCTGTCAGTTCCAACCATTGGTAGTAGTTATGTTAATACTTAGGAACAAGTCAAGTCTGCTTTTCGTTGTAACTGTACCTTATAAGAGACTAATTTATGTTTTTCTCTACTGTTGTTTCCACAAATGTTTTTAAAAACTTACTTTTGACAAAACATTATACATTAGTCATTTTTTGGCTTTCCAAGTTAAATGGCTACAAGCCTTTCAATCTTTCCTTGAAAACTTTTTCTTCTCCCCTGAATTATAATAAATTACACATACTCTAGCATTGTCTCTTTTACAACATAACACCTAAAAATAAACATGTAGAGATTTCTATTCACTATCACTAACAATGAAGAAGTGAAGTCACTCAGTCATGTACGACACTTTGTGACCCCATGGACTGTAGCCTACCAGGCTCCCCAGTCCCTGGGATTCTCCAGGCAGGAATACTGGAGTGGGTTGCCATTTCCTTCTCCAGGAGATATTCCCAACCCAGGGATGGAACCCGGGTCGCCCATATTGCAGGCAGATGCTTTACCATCTGAGCCACCAGGGAAGCTCATCACTAACAATAATGAATAGCAATTATTACACTCAACAATATATTAGGCATCAAGTACTTACGCAGTCATTTCTGACTCTTGCAGACCCCATGGACTGTAGCCTACCAGGGTCCTCTGTCCATGGAATTTCCCAGGCAAGAATACTGGAGTGGGTTGCCATTTCCTTCTCCAGGGGATCTTCTCAACCCAGGGATCCAACTGGGTCTCCTGCCGCGCAGTCGGATTCTTTACCATCTGACCAACCAGAGAAGTCCGTTAGGCATCTAGGGACACATTGCTCTTGCCAAGAGCTTTGGTTCTAGTTGGAAGTGATTACAGTTCCATTACAGTTTTATATACTAAAAATCACAGTTTTATATACTAAAAATAAACATTGTAGGAGTTTAGAGGTCAGAATTCTGAGTCCTAGACTTGTTACTGGATGTTTCTAGGTTCCATAGGTCTTCAAGCTTACATTGGGTCTGAGTACACCCTGCGGTAAACAAGCATACAAGCATTCTAATCAAAGTAGCGTATATTATTTGTAAGACCAAAACTGAAAGCCAGATTTCCTTCATCTTTGCTTAGTCCTTTCTTCACTCTTTAAAACAGAAAAAAGGAAATCTTTGCTTGAGAGAGCAAATACGTGATTAAACTGCAGGTTTTGGAACGGCCACTGAAATTTACACTTTGGTTGCCCTCCAGGCAGTGAAAGTTGTTACACTTCTTTTTGAATTGAATTTCCTTTTGGTCTGACCTCAGAATAGATCGGAATCACAAAACAGTTTCTTACTTTCTTAAAACAAAAAATCGAAAACAAAACCGCGGGAATACAGGAAGTCTAGAATGTAATCAAGTATACTGCGTTTCCGGAATCCTCTGCACTCAAGCAAGATGGCGAGTGTCTTTGCACATGCGCAGGAGAACGCTTGGGCGGGGCGGAGAGTTCCGGTCGCGCTCCGGTCAGGGATTGGCGGCGCCAGGTCCTAGAGGCGGAAGCGGAAGCGCCTGTGTGGTGCTGTTCTGCGAGTTCAGCCCCAGCTTCTTCCCAGCGCCCTGCTTTCGGCCTTAGGTGTACCTGTGACTTGGTGGTCCCATGGGGGAAGCGGAGAAGTTTCACTATGTCTACAGCTGTGACCTGGACATCAACGTGCAGCTTAAAATGTGAGAGACGCCGGGGACGGGGACGGGGATTGCCGAGGCTGAGGCGGGGCGGCAGGGGCCTGCGTGTTGGGGAGAGAAGATGGTTCTTAGCTTGAGGGTCGGCCTGGCCACGGCCGGGAGGGTTGCAGCCGGGCCAGCGGAGGTGGACTGGAGGTCGGAGAGGGGCCGTGCGGGAAGGCCGAGGGCGCGATCTCGTGCGAAAGACAGCGGTAGGAGTAAGTCTGTAAATTCGGCAGGGTTTGTTTTCTAGAAAGCGTTTTGCTATTCACAGCAACCGTTTGTGGGATTATTACTGTCTCATATTACAGAGAAATCAAGTCTTGGTTAAATCGTCGTCCTGCCGTTATAACTGGAAGATATTACTTTAAAACGGGACTGGAAGGTGGAATGGAGACTGAAGAAATTACGGAGAGGCAGATAAAGTAGCTGAGAATTGGATATAGTACTAAAAACATGAGAGGTGAGAGAGGCTTAGATTGAATGTGAGGAACAGTCAGTTATTTTTGTTCAGCTACTGAAGCTGGAAGTCAGTCAAAAGTGAGGAAGGTTCCGGTTGTAAAGGGACCAGAATATATGAGAAGAGATCTTTGCAGGAAAGTCTTGAGGCATCACAGTTGAAGTCCAGGAAATGACGTCTTGAGACGACACTAATGGAACCGAGATGGGGAACAGCTAGGAGCAAGTTGAAAATTATGTCCATTAGCAGTCTCTTAGATACATTTTCTGGAGAAGGCAATGGCAACTCACTCCAGTACTCTTGCCTGGAAAATCCCATGGACGAGGGGCCTGGTGGGCTGCAGTCCGTGGGGTCCCTAGGAGTTGGACACGACTGAGCGACTTCACTTTCACTTTTCACTTTCATGCATTGGAGAAGGAAATGGCAGCCCACTCCAGTGTTCTTGCCTGGAGAATCCCAGGGACAGGGGAGCCTGGTGGGCTGCCGTCTATGGGGTCGCACAGAGTCGGACACGACTGAAGTGACTTAGCAGCAGATACATTTTCAAATGTGAAAACGATCGTAGATTATCACGTTATTAATCTAACATCATTCACCATATCTTAGTCAGTATTCAACAAATGTACCTTGGGCAAAGGGCTGCACGCTTACATTTTCTCAGTCCTTAGATGCTCCCTTGAATGATTGTTTCTGAAAGTTACTTACTTCAGACCCTGATAAGTCCTTTACTTTTGATTTTGTGGTGACAGTAAGAATAAAATATCAACAACCAAACTGCACCTTTGTAATGCTTGACACACCTATTTAAAGTAGTTTTTACAGATAGATGCTTATATAGGACCTGTGTTGCCATCATCTGGTAAAGGACTTTCCTTCAGTCCCATTCCTCTCAGTGTTTCTTGGGTGTATGAATGCATTTTTTCTTTGTTTGAAACTTTTAGACATTAAAAGGAAAAATGAAAAAAATTTAAGGAAAACTGGTCCCTTATTAACAGATGCGTTGAGTGTTTTGAGGAAAATTTCGTCCTAAACACCTTTTATTTTCTGAGACTGATTTTGGGGAGGGGAGGAAGTATCAATTTAGGATCATAAAATCAAAGAATAGTAAATTTTAAAATTCTGTTTTTCCCAGGTCTTTTCATCTCTTTCTATCATTTTAATAATTTGCACTTTAGAAGTAACTTGTCCAAAACGGAGCATATTAGCCTGCCCTTTTAATGTTAATCTTCTCTTACTCTATTTTGGTGACTGTTAGCATTATTCACTGAATTGGTTAAGACAGAAAATGAATCTTAAGGAGTCATACAGACACCCATCTCTCACCTCTATTTCATCATTCACAAGTTGCTGTGAATCTACCTTCTCAGGGTCTTTGATCCATGTCCTCTGGAAAGCCCACTGCCCTAGTCTTAATCTATCCTTTTCCTTTTAATTTTGATAGAAAGTCTTCCAACTGACCTTGCTTTCAACCCCATCTCTCCATTACATTCTTTCACTCCTGCCAAAGTATCATAAACACAAATGTGATCATAGTACTCTCACTTCAAATTGTTCAATTAACAGATTTTTGAATGTTCATTTTGTTACAGGCACTGAACTGAATGTGGTGGCTACTTTTTAGCTTTGTTGTCCGCCTCCCCTTGATTCTCATCTCTAGCTTCTTCTCCACATGAGCTTTATGCTTTAGCTGTACCAACTTGTAGTTCCCCAGACACACAGTCTTACCTTTTTGCCTTTATATGGTGTACTTTAATTCTGGGATGACGTCCTGCCTGTAGCTCTTCAACTCCTGTGTATTGTTTAGGCTCATTTCAGGCATCTATCTGGGTTATGAGCCCCTGCCTCCAAGGTGTTCCTGAGACGTTTTGATGTATTTTTCTGATTACATCTGGCTTTGGCATCCTCTGTTCTGTTTTTTATTGTCTGCTCTGTTATTTATTTTGTGATCCTCAATAATAAATTCTATCTCTGAGTCTCTGCTTCATGATTTATAAAATGGTAAGATGGTGGGAAGTAAGTAGGAAAGTCTCTATAAAATGCCTGGCACAGTATATGATGTAATCTTAATTTCCAAGCAATGTTCCTATCTCTTTTATAATCTTATGCATATTTTTTATGACTTAAAACACCATATTTCTTGATTTAAAAAATGGACTAGATAATACATCTACATAGTAAAAAAATAAATTGAAAGTATAAAAAAGTATGCAGTTAACAGTAAGTATTCTCCCCAGAGCAAGGACTTAATATTTTCTTATAACACTGTATTATTTATCTTGTCTTTCATTGCTGGGCCTTTATGCTGAGTACAATAAATGTTGTTGAAAGAATATGGGAATAAGTGGTCAGTCAGTCAGTTCAGTTGCTCAGTCGTGTCCAACTCCTTGTGACCCCATGAATCGCAGCATGCCAGGCCTCCCTGTCCATCACCAACTCCTGGAGTTCACTCAGACTCACATCCATCAAGTCAGTGATGCCATCCAGCCATTTCATCCTCTGTCGTCCCCTTCTCCTCCTGCCCCAATCCCTCCCAGCAGCAGAGTCTTTTCCAATGAGTCAACTCTTCTCATGAGGTGGCCAAAGTACTGGAGTTTCAGCTTTAGCATCATTCCCTCCAAAGAAATCCCAGGGCTAATCTCCTTCAGAATGGACTGATTGGATCTCCTTGCAGTCCAAGGGACTCTCAAGAGTCTTCTCCAACACCACAGTTCAAAAGCATCAATTCTTCGGTGCTCAGCTTTCTTCACAGTCCAACTCTCACATCCATACATGACTACTGGAAAAACCATAGCCTTGACTAGATGGACCTTTGTTGGCAAAGTAATGTCTCTGCTTTTCAGTATGCTACCTAAGTTGGTCATAACTTTCCTTGCAAGGAGTAAGCATCTTTTAATTTCATGACTGTAGTCACCAACTGCAGTGATTTTGGAGCCCCCCAAAAATAAAGTCTGACACTGTTTCCACTGTTTCTCCATCTATTGCCCATGAAGTGATGGTACCAGATGCCATGATCTTCGTTTTCTGAATGTTGAGCTTTAAGACCAATTTTTCACTCTCCACTTTCTCTTTCATCTAGAGGCTTTTTAGTTCCTCTTCACTTTCTGCCATAAGGGTGGTGTCATCTGCATATCTGAGCTTATTGATATTTCTCCCAGCAAACTTGATTCCAGCTTGTGCTTCTTCCAGCCCAGCGTTTCTCATGATGTACTCTGCATAGAAGTTAAATAAGCAGGGTGACAATATACAGCCTTGAGGTACTCCTTTTCCTATTTGGAACCAGTCTGTTTTTCCAGGTCCAGTTCTAACTCTTGCTTCCTGACCTGCATATAGGTTTCTCAAGAGGCAGGTCAGGTGGTCTGGTATTCCCATCTCTGAGAATTTTCCAGTTTATTGTGATCCACACAGTCAAAGGCTTTGGCTAAGTGTCAACTTGAAATTAAAAAAAAAATAATGCTTGGAGAACTGGTGACATCTTAAAGATAGATCCAGCAGTTGATGACAGGGTTTAAAATTAAGAAGCCTGAAGTAGAGAAGTATGCTAATGAAAATAGAAATGATCTTTGGTATCCTAGGATTTTAAGAGATCTCTAGACTTTAGTTTCATCTCTAGGAAAATGTTGAGGAAGCATAAGTTTACTACAACATAACCATTAAGTCTTCTTAGTATTTGTTAGGTTTGTTTTTAAGAAATGTGTCTAAATGTTATTTTATGCTTTCAGAGGAAGTCTGGAAGGGAAGAGAGAACAAAAGAGTTACAAAGCCGTTCTAGAAGACCCAATGTTGAAGTTTTCAGGACTGTATCAAGAAACATGTTCAGACCTCTATGTTACTTGCCAAGTTTTTGCCGAAGGGAAGCCTTTGGCTTTGCCAGTAAGAACCTCCTACAAGGCGTTTAGTACAAGATGGAAGTAAGTTGTTTTCTTGCATACGGTGGGTTCCTAACTGTTCTCCAATTTTTTTTTTTTTCATAGATACTGAAAGTATTATTTGGAAGGGATAACAAAGGAATTAAAATTAGTTAGTACCTATAACTGTAGATCAAGTAGGAACCTACTCAGATAAAGTTGTTATACATAGCAGTATTATAACTAATTGAGGTGGAAGTGAATTTATGTTTGTATTGAGTACATTGAAGTATTTTTATATGAATAAGAACTGATATGACTGATTCACAGAATGACCCAAGACAAAAACACATCTCTACATTTGTTCCCATTCTCTGCCCTTGAACACAGAAATACTACTGGATAGTCAGATGTTTCAACTGATACTTGAAATTCAGATCTTTAGAGAGAGAGAGATGTATTATCATCTGGATCAGATGTTTGTCTTAAATAACTTAATTTTTAAAAGTTCTTGGTTTATTAATCATGGTATATTAGCAGGCCATTGTTGGTATTCAAGGTAAATATAGTGAATATGAAGTTCCTGTTTTTCTTGTAGGTCCTTAATAAAATCTCTTGACACTTTTTTGATAGAGTGAATGGTGTAGTTTTAATGATTGATCCATGAGTATTATTCAGTACCTTGGTAGGCTTGGTATAGGATAAGCAGGTTGTGTGCTTCTCTAGGAAGGAATTTATATCTTTAGTATTCATGGAGGACAGGGGATGGCCACATGGACTCTCAAGCTGTGCTGTTGAGGGTGCAGCCCTTTCCCCACTTCTTTTTTTTAACCAAGTGTGGCCCAGCAGACTGGGAAAAGTTTTCTAGAGAGTTCAGAAACCTAAGCTCTGATGATCTGTCTGCATGGAAGCCAACTATTTTAATTATGTGGGTTTTTTAAATTTTATTTTTGGTAGTCTTTTTTGTGGCTGCACACGCACACACACACACGCACGTGCGCGTGCAAATATGTTAATGCACTTGTACTTGTTATTCTAGAAAATTTCAAGCCCGTAGAAGTAGAGAATAATGTAATGAACTTCCAGCTCCCTGTCTCCTAGCTTCATTAACTACTACCTCAAGGTCACTGTTTTTATTTCACTGATATTTTGAAGCAAATTCCAATATTGTATAATCTTAAATATTTCTGTATGTCTACAGTACCATTATTGCACCTAAAACAATCCATCCAAACTCCTAAATTGTATCAGAGGTTGTATCAGAGGTTCTTAAACTGGAATCACAAAATCTACAAGACCTTGAAATTCTATGCAGAATGTTTTGTGTCTCATGTGTTTTTACAGGGACAGCTCAAAGCTTTTATTAGACTTTTTGAGGTGGCTTGTGACCCCCAAAAGACTTAGAACCAGAAATTTAGGTTTAGGTCTATAAAGTCAACATTTATGGTGAATTCCACTTTTTTGAGGAAAATTGTATGATGGTCTGTACCATGCCTCGGCAATAAAATAGAGCAAAAGCAAATTCCAAGTTATAAGGAAGTTAGCATTTTTCTCCTCTTCCTTCCATTTACCAACTCCTCTGTGCATTGTTTATGTATTTTCAAGGATTTAAAAAGTTTCATATCTGCTCTCTCAAATGGAGATCGGAGATTTTTAATTTATATTTTTTAAATTGTGAAGCTAAGAAAGTACTCTAAAATACCCAGAATGGCTTTTATTATCATTATTATTATTAAAAGGTTTAAAACAGTTGTGAAGAAAATAGATTGAGAAAATACCTCATGTAATGAGGCTTTTGTTTTCTTTTAAATGTACGTACACTTTGGGCTTAGGAGAAACACTTGAAGATTTTGTGCATCCTGCTCTTTAGTATTTAATAATTGAATTTTTCACCAATTCAACAGTACAAAAACTACTTTTAGAATAAATAAGGGCAAACTTTACAGCCATTGTTTTCTATAAGCAGTTACTTAAAATAAAAAAAATTCTGTATTCTGTGGGGAAAATTATACTATGAAAGAATCTCTTGATATCTTAATTTTTGCATTTCCTTAGTTGAGAAAGTATTTTTGGGTAGGATGAAATTCTAAGTTGTCTAAATCTGATTTCAGAGTTTCTAATAGTGAGTCGTACGAGTTCAAATAATGAAGAATTCATTCCAAATTGAGTCTCCTCCTATCGTATTCTATTCTATCTTGTCCTATAATAAAAGAGCCCATAGTGAGGGAACCTGTACTTCCTTTACACTTAGGGTAAAATCATCAATTTTAGGCATGAAATGCTGCAAATGTTTACGTTACATATATATGAAATATATGAATATTATTTTGCATTGCCAGTGGTTTATACTTTTTTAAAAATTGATATTCTGTTTTGTCATGTGGAAGGTTTGAAATGGTTTTATACATAGACCTACGATTTTAAAGTTAGAAAGTTAGGAGTTTGGAATGTATTAATCAGACTAGAGAATTAGTACAGTGATGTATGGGAGTGGGGTTAATGGTAGGAAATTAGATCATCCAAAAAAGCGCTTTGAATCTGGGAACATTTGCAAGTTGCCAAATGAATTTAGGTCTAATTAGATTTGGGGCTTCCCCCTGGTGGCTCAGATGAGAAAGGATCTGCCTGCAGTGTATAAGACCTGAGTTTGATCCCTGGGTCGGGAAGATCCCCTGGAGAAGGAAATGGCAACCCACTCCAGTATTCTTGCCTAGAAGATTCCATGGACAGAGGAGCCTGGCAGGCTACAGTCCATGGAGTCTCAAGAGTCGGACCTGACTTATCGACTAAACCATCACAACCAGAGCTGGGGCAGGAGAAAGGGATGATCCCTGGGAAGGGAGAGAACAAAATTTTGAATACGCAGCTCCTTAATGTCTCACCACATCTTTCCATAATTTCTAGAGTATCTTGAGCAGTTTTCAAACTATTTTTTAGCTGTAGATTCATTCTTCAAAAGAAATCTTCTGCAGAAGCCCATTATGTAAAACAGGTTAAAGTGTTTTTGCTTTAATCTGAAGAGGTGTGAGGACCTGGAGTTGGATGGATCAAGGTTTGAGGCAAATGAAGTTTGAAGCAAATGATTACTTGCTCTTGGGTGTTTCCTGGGCTTCCCTTGTGGCTCAGCTGGTAACGAATCTGCTTGCCATGTGGGAGACCTGGGTTCAATCCCTGGGTATGAAAGATCCCCTGGAGAAGGGAAAGGCTACCCACTCCAGTATTCTGGCCTGGAGAATTCCATGGACTGTATATAAGCCCATGGGGTTGCAAAGAGTCAGACTTGACTGAGCAACTTTATTTTCTCCTAGTCAAAGGACAGAATATAGAGGTGAATATTTTCACAGCTCATTTTTGGATAGTGTCACTCACTTTTCTTTTTAACTTAGCCTGTGTTAGCTAATCTCTGTGGTTTGTTTATTGGCATAAGGTAACACTGCTTATAATTTACCTTTTCAGTCTGGCCCATCATGTGATTAGTAAATAAATAAATTCATTTAGTTTTCCAAGCTTATCTGTAGTGAAGAAAGGCTTTTTAAAGCATGTATTTTATTTTTTTAAGAACTTTGTAGAAGAAAAAGATTTCAGGTTGTTTAGCGTTTCCTTTAAATTAATAGCCATCTCTAATTTTCCTATAATATAGTGGATGTAAGTGTTTTGTTCTTTAAATTTATGAAAATTCTGTTTAGATTCTCACTGATGTGGGTTTGCTAAGTCGCCTCAGTTGTGTCCGACTCTGTGTGGGTTTATCTGACCTAAATTCCGATATGCCCTTTGAGAATAATTTTGAGCAAGCAGAATAATTTTGAGTAAACAGGAGAATCAATTCTGTGTGTCTGCTGGATATTACTTTGTGTGTTTGCATGGTTTTCTTTGGGGATTTTAAAAGCCATCTGTTGTTTAAGGTAGTGGAAATGATCAGATAAATCAAGTATTAAGTTTGAATGCAGGAGAAAATTTGCAGAGGTGAATAGAGAATGAAAAAAAAAATGGGAGACTGGTACTGACATTACTGTTAGTAAGAGCAAACATTCCTTAGTGAAAGCATATGTGCAAATATGCTTTGAAAGCATTAAAAAACAATAGTTAAACATTATTAATATTAATAAATAACTTGAGTGAAAGAAAAATCTCACCTAAAAAATTGTCATATGTTTGTCCAGAGCAGTCTAGTAACTTCTTCATGTTACAAAGTTACTGGATGGTCTCCTTTGACCTCTTTGAATTTTTGGTGGTTTCTTCTTCTTTATTGAGATCCTGCTATATATTATAGGACCGTATATAGCATGTTTTGAGTATAACATGAATAATTCTAATTTCTTTCTTTTCTTGATAAAAAGCTGTTCTGGAGGATACTTACATTAAAAAAAATCATAGTTTGGTTGAAAACAAGTTTGGTTTTAACAGGTTTAAGTGTTTTCCCAGGTTTTTATTTGTTGTTGTTGTTTTTGTCACTAAGTTATGTCCAATTCTTTGCAACCCAGTGGACTGTAGCTGGCAGCCTCCTCTGTCTGTGGTATTCCCCAGGCAAGAATATTGGAATGGATTACCATTTCCTTCTCCAGGAGATCTGCCTGACCTAGGCATCAAACCCATGTCTCCTGCTTAGGGGTGGATTCTTTACCACTGAGTCACCAGGGAACTGTTATTATAGCCTTGTATCTTAGTCATATTGTCTGTTTCTGCTTTTTTAAAAAATTGAAGTATGATTGATATTCACTGAACTGAACTGATATTCAGCAAAGTGATTCTATCATACATATACATATGTATATATCTGTATCATTTTGAATTCTTTTCCACTACAGTTTATTATGAGATATTGATTATAGCACTCAGTGCTATATAGCAAATTTTTGATGTCTGAGTTTCTTGATTAAAGGACTTAGCAGCATTATTTTTCATGAATTTTGTCTTTCAGAAATTTTTTTCACGTGTTCTGTAGGCATACCTTGCAGATACTACAGGTCTGAGTTTAGTTCACCACCATAAAACAAATATTGTAGTACTTTTTTTTGGTTTTTCAGTGCATGTAAAAATTACCTTTATACTATCCTATTAGTCTCTTTGGTATGCAATAACATTGTGTCTAAAAACACAGTATATGTGCCTTAATTAAAAATTACTTAATTGCTAAAAACTTCCTGTGATCTGAGCCTTCGGTGAGTCATAGTAGTAACATTAAAGATCACAAAAGATCACCATAAAAACATTAATAATGAAAAAGTTTGAAATATTGCAAAAATTAACCAAAATATGACACAGAAACACAAAATGAGCGAATGTTGTTGTTGGAAAAATGGTACCCATGACTTGCTAGATGCAGGGTTGTCATAAACCTCAACTTGTAAAATATTCAGAATCTGCAAAGTCCAATAAAGTGAAGTGAAGTTAAAATAACAGATTTTTTATGTTTAAAGTTGAACTTGCCTAGAGCAAAATTAAGATAAGTGCCAAGTTAATTTTTGTACTAGTAACTAATCTTTGGTACATTTTCTCTGAATCAGATTTCTTGTATGGTTTGTTAATTTAGAAGAAAGTTATACACATATGTCTATGTTGATTTTCTGTCCTTAGCTTTATGTTTTTGTTTACCTTATTTTCATAGCTGGAATGAATGGCTAAAACTGCCTGTGAAATACCCTGACCTGCCCAGGAATGCCCAAGTGGCCCTGACAATATGGGATGTGTATGGACCAGGAAAAGCAGTGCCTGTGGGAGGGACAACAGTTTCACTGTTTGGAAAATATGGGTAAGCATTTTCTTCTCCTAATGGGAATGCTGTGATTTTTGGTAGGAAATAGTCATTGGAAGCTGGAACTTTATTTTTAGGGGGGGAAAAAAAAGACAATCTGGCATATACTGTAACTGCTTTGTTATAGGATTTTTCTACTTTGTCATAATAATGAGAAAGAGAACAATGAACGGGATTAAAAAGCACTAATGCACTATTTGCTATAATGGTAATGATTAAGATAGACAAGTTAAATTTGGTTTTAAAAATTTACAGATAATATTGATAAAGGTTTATTATGGGGGAAAAAAAGCCAGAACAAAACCCAAAACATGCTAGTCCTGAAGGGTGTTATTTCTCTATACCTTTTCTCCTGAGCAGAGAGATGACTCTTCATCTTAAGAAAGTTGTTGACATTCTGTTCTTTCTATGAATTAGTACTTTGTTAACCTGCAAAGGTGATGATTATTTGTTTTGTTTTTTTTAGTTTTATTCTTAAGTTTTATCATGACTTTTAAATAGTTTTGAAGTGTTTCAACCCATTGCTCTTTTTATTCTTAATAATTCTCAAAAAAATTCCCATTTTTGGTCATTAGGAGCCCCTTCAAATTGATCCTATCTTCACCAGCAGTTATTGGTAGCTTCTTTACTTTCTGGTAGTCAAACTATTCCAGGCTCATTGGGCAATTTTCTACCCCAGACCTGGAGTCTGAAAGAAGTTCTAGTCCCTTTTGGTATGAAATAATAGAGATTATAATTTAGATATTATCAAACTTCTTAATTTTTGCCCATTTTTACATCATAAAATATGAGCAAAGGTGATCATATTATGGTATTTTCATTTACTCTTTGTGTTTATGTTTCTGTGAATTGCTTTTTCATATCTTTTGCCCATTTTTAAAATTGAGGTATAATTCACACTCCATAAAATTCTTTGCCTTTTTTGAGTCATCATTTTTCTTCTTAATGTGTATGAGGTCTTTGTAGATTAATGAAATTAGCCCTTTGTGCGTTACATGTTGCAAATATTGTTTTTCCTACTTGACATTTTCTTTTGAATTATCACATATTTGTTTATTGCTTATTCAGTTGCAATTCATGAATCTTAAATTATGATATTCAATTTAGCAGCTTTTTATATGCTAATGTTGGTTAGGAAGGCAGGCTGTAGAACTAGATTGTCTGAGTTCAAAACCTGGTTCTTTTGCTTATTGGATTCTCTGGTAGCTCAGTGGGAAAGAATCTGCCTACCAATGCAGGGGACTTGGGTTCGATCCCTGAGTCAGAACATCCCCTGGAGAAGGAAATGGCAACCCACTCCAGTATTCTTGCATGGGAAATCCCATGGACAGAGGAGTCTCGTGGGCTGCAGTCCATGGGGTTGCAAAAGAGTTGGACATGACTTTGCAACTAAAAAACAATGCCACCTTAACACTGTATATAATTTTGCTTATTATTTGTGTACCCTTGGGCAAGTTATTTAATCTCTTTATGCCTTAGTTTCCTTTTCTGTAAAATGAAATCATATTAATAATATTTACCTCACAGAATAGTTTATGATGATAAATTGCTAAAGACAGTAATATGCTTAAGAAGTACTAAGTAAATATTAACTGTCATTATTTCTGAACTATTCTTATTAGTTTTGAATACTATTAATTATAAAATGTTTTAATGTTGGAGAGGGATGATCTTCAGTAGTAGTCATTTCAGAATTTCTCTGAATATTCTCTGTATTGATACATTTTAGTATTTCCTTAGTTTTGAAAGGAAAACTCACTGTTATTTTGTTGGAAAACTGATTGAATTAATATGTGAATTACAGGGAAAAATTGATAATCTTATAATACTGAATTTCTCTATTCAGAAATAAGGTGTCTCAGAAAAACTTCATCTTAGGAATAAAATTTAGATGTAATTCCATTTAGAATAGCTTGATTCCTTAGTAATGTGTAGGTGTCTTAGTTTAATGTACCTATTGAAGAATTATTTATTATTGAAATCCATGCAGAAACAATACTTTAGACATAGCATGATACATTGTGGCCTCCAGTTCTAAACATAGTTTTTGACATGTTTTAGTAGAATGGACATATTACAAAATCAGTATTGTTCCTTTCCCAAAGTGTTTGTTTCTTTTTGTCTCTATGAGGGTGAAATTTGTTTGGCTTATAGAAAAAAAGATTTATCACTCTTACTGTAGTTTCACTGGTTAAATGTTCTTAAGAAACAGCCAGATAGACCTCTTGGTTTTTCCTCCTGGCTTCTTCATAAGTGGTTTACTTTCTGAAATATCAGTGGGAGTTTCCCTCATGGAAACGTCTTTTTTAACACTCATGCATTTTCATTGACCTTAGGATACCGTTTCAGGAGACAGTCTGACTAGACTGTAGGTGTGAGACAATAGAAATTTCCATAGAAGTACAGTGGAATAACCTGCCTACAGCCAAATAAACTCAGACCAACGAAGTACATGAAATCAGTAATCATTGTGTATATGTGTGTTTGTAATAACTCATATTAGATCACCTACTATTCCCTCTAGGCTGATGCTTCACCTCAGAAAGAAGGAAATCTGAGAAGCTCTATGCAATTAAAATGACTCCTTTTTCTCTGTGTGTCCTGGGGCCTTTCCTTGAAGGGGAATTGGGTTGCAGTGGAAACAAGCCCAGGCATTCTCTCGCTGGATATTGGACTTCCTGTGTATCTTTGGATTGTGGAAGAATATGATATTCAGGATGTTTCAGGTGCTTTAGCAGAGTGCAGACATCTGCTTGTACTGCTGGGTCACAGCTGGTTTTCTGTGTGGGATTGCTGACACTCCTGGTGAGTAAGTAGCATGAGTCTTCTGGATGACCTCAGGAGGACGCCTGTGCAAAGTTTTTTTCCATGTACCCTTAAAAATCATGTCATGTGCCACCACAGTTCTCATGACTTAGGGAGATGGTGCTTTAGACATTCACTTCCTCAGATGTTTCTTAAGCAGTGATATAACACCTACCCCACTCTTGTTCCTGAAATAGTCCTAGTATGGACTTGCTATTTGCTAATATCTGTTTTGTATACCTGAGTCAGTGTGAATTAGTACTTCTTGGAAAATAGTGTAAATTAATTGGAAGATCTGTTAGGATATGGCTAGAATAACTAATTGTCCTCATTTTGAAAATCTAGCTTATGAGATTTCTAAGTAGCTAAAGAATGGATTGATCATTAAGTTGAATTGGCAAAGGACCATAGATTTCTCTTGTAGATGATTTTTGCAAATGTGGATTCTGAAGTCAAGGCAATTGCTTCTGTAGTGGCTTGGCCCCAGGAGCTGGAACATCAGCAGCAGCTGCTGCTGGGGCCTCTGCTGATGTCTGAGGGTGATCCTGCTGTACTGTTTTCTTCTGCCTTGATGTGTGTGTGTGTTAGTTACTTGGTTGTGTTAGTCACTCAGTTGTGTCTGACTCTTTGCTACCCCATGGACTGTAGCCTGCCAGGTTCCTCTGTCCATGGAATTCTCCAGGCAAGAATACTTTAGTATATATGTAGCAACCCAGGAAATACTGGGTTGCTATTCCCTTCTCCATGGATCTTCCCGACCCAGGGATCAAACCTGGGTCTCCTACATTGCAGGCAGATTTTTTACTGTCTGAGCCACCAGGGAAGCTCCTTACAAAATGCCTTAATTTGGCTTAAAATGCCTTGGTTTGGCTTAATTTCCCAAGTGGACTTAATCCACTGAGCATCTTCTGACTTGTCACCTGGAATTTTTGTGTCCGCTTAGTCACTTCAGTCGTGTCTGACTCTTTGTGACCCTGTGGACCATGGCCCGCCAGGCTCCTGTGTCCATCTGCGAAGGTGCCATTAGTGTTAAAGTAATATGTTCACTTGATCATTTGAATCATTTGGCATCACCCCTACCCTCCATGTCCTCTATGCTTAAATTTCTTTTCCAGGTCCATCCGAAGGCACCTGGGCACCTAAATCATTTGTTAAACTAACATCCTGCCAAATGTACTGATTTATTACTTAGTTAAGTTTAGCTAAACTATTCAGTAGAGAGGTAAGGAAAAGGAGAGAAGAAAGGGAAGCCTTCTGCTGTTTCTGAAGGTACATTTAAGGATATTCACTGAAAGTGGTATTATGACCTCACTGTACCCAGTTTCTTGGAGACTAAGAAGATCTGCTGGATGTTGACTCTCTCTCAGTTGAAAGGGAAAGAAAATAAACTTTGTAAAATACTTCTTTAATAGTATAGTATAACCTTTTTTTGATCTTTAACATAATAGATAAATATTGAGAGTTTTGATTCTTAACAGCCATTTCATACATTTTGTATTGGGCTTATAAAGTAAGCTTTTGCAGATACGGTTGCTAGATATTTACCTGTTTATTGCCAGGCTTAGAAACTTTTAAAACATTTGGTCCTTAATCTTATACTGCTCACGAGCTTGTAGCAGTCCTTTACAGTTCCCAGTTTAAATGCTTATGGCGTCATTACTTATATACATTACATAATATTCAGTGAAAATCCTCTTTATTATCTCAGGAAAATCTGCTAAGAAATTTTTCATTGGTAATATAAAGATAATAATAGTTTAAAAATTTATGTAACCCTTTTACAGTTAAATAGGGCCTCCTTGATAGCTCAGTAGGTAAAGAATCCACCTGCAGTTCAGGAGACCCCAGTTTGATTCCTGGGTTGGGAAGATCCACTGGAGAAGGGACAGGCTACCCACTCCAGTATTCTGTCCTGGAGAATTCCATGGACTGTATAGTCCATGGGGTTGAAAAGAGACAGACATGACTGAGTGACTTTCACTATACTGTTAATCCCTGGTAACTCAGACAGTAAAGAATCTGCCTGCAATTCAGGAGATCCTGGTTTAATCCCTGGGTTGGGAGGATCCCCTGGAGAAGAAAATGGCAATGCACTCCAGCATTGTTGCCTAGAAAGTTCCATGGACAGACCATGGGGTTGCAAAGAGTTGGACATGACTAAACAACTAACACACACACACAGAGGCACATCATACATACAGTTAAATACAGTGTTTTTAAAGATAGTAAGAATGTATCAATATATCCAATGTGTACCTAGTTAAGAAAATTATTTAATGTAGAACTCTCTGGATTTGCCTGCTCACCTACACACACTTTCAGTCTTAGTCTTTCCATTGCAATTGATAACTTGCCCTTTCAGCTTTGAGTGTATGTTTGAATAGACTTTATAATGTTTGAAAGACCTGGTTAACACCTAAGAGAGAACACACTAACAGGAGACTACCTGTGTAGTATATTTTAAAAAGTTACCCAAAAATAAAAAATAAAAAAAATAAAAAGTTACCCGGAACTCCTTTATGAGTCTGTTCAACCTCTACTCTGGGTCTTCTTGGTAGCTTGTTTTCTTATGTAAAAAAAAATTAATCATTTTTATTGCTAGTTGCTTTACACTGCTGTATCAGTTTCTACTCTATAGTAAAGTAAATCAGCCATACATATGCACATATCCTCTCTTGTTTGTATTTCTTTCCCATATAGTTCCCCAAAGAGCACCAAGTTAGGCTCCCTGTTCCATGCAGTAGGCTCTCATTAGTTATCTAATTTATACATAGCAGTGAATATATGTCAGTGCCA
The DNA here is from genome assembly GCF_001704415.2 of Capra hircus. Classification (NCBI taxonomy): domain Eukaryota; kingdom Metazoa; phylum Chordata; class Mammalia; order Artiodactyla; family Bovidae; genus Capra; species Capra hircus. The sequence continues at coordinate 14,201,943 of NC_030831.1, read as the reverse complement.
CTCTCCCAGTTCATCCCACCCCACCCCTGTTCCCTGTTGGTATCCATACATTTGTTCTCTTTGTATGTGTCTCTGTTTCTGCTTTGCAAATAAGACCTCCTTTACCATTTTTCTTGATTCTTCATTGAGATATGATATTTGTTTTTCTCTTTGATTTACTTTAGTCTGTATGACAGTCTCTGGGTCCATCCACATCTCTGCAGATTACACAATTCTGTTCCTTTTTATGACTAATACTCCACTGTATATATGTACCACATCTTTGTCCATTTTTCTGTTGATGGACATGTAGGTTGCTTCCATGTCCTGGCTGTTGTAAATAGTGCTACAGTGAACATTGAGGTACGTATATATTTTTGAATCATGGTTTTCTCTGGGTATATGCCCAGTAGTGGGACTGCTGGCTCATATGGTAGTTCTATTTTTAGTTTTTTAAGGAACCTCCATCTTGTTCTCCATAGTAGCTATATCAGTTCACATTCCCACCAGCAGTGCAAGAGGGGTCTCTTTTCTCCACACGCTGTCCAGAGTACATTTTTGATGATGGCTATTCTGACTACTGTGACATGATACCTCATGGTAGTTTTAATTTGCATTTTTCTAGTAATTAGTGATGTTGAGCATCTTTTCTTGTGTTTGTTGGCTACCTGTATGAGAAATGTCTATTTAGGTCTTCCGTCCCTGTTTGTTTGTTTGTTTATTTTTGGTATTGAGCGGCATGAGCTGTTTGTATATTGTGGAGATTAATCCGTCAGTTGCTTCATTCACACATATTTTGTCCCATTCTGAAGGTTGTTGTTTCATCTTGTTTTTTATTTCCTTTGTGTGTAAAAGCTTTTAAGCTTAATTAGGTCCCATTTGTTTATTTTTGTTTTTATTTTCAGTACTCTAGGAGATGAGTCCCAAAAGATCTTGCTATGATTTCTGTCAAAGTATGTTCTACTTATGTTTTCCTCTAAGAGTTTTATAGTATCTGGCTTTATATTTAGGTCTTTAATCCACTTGAGTTTATTTTTGTGTATGGTGTTAGGTAGTGTTCTAACTTCATTCTTTTACATGCTGCTGTCCAGTTTTCTCAGCACCACTTATTGAAGACACTGTCTTTTGTCCATTGTATAGTATTGCCTCCCTTGTCATAGATTAGGTGACCATAGGTATGCTGGTTTATCTCTGGGTTTTTTATCCTATTCCATTGATCTCTTGTTTTGTGCCAGTACCATACATCTTTCTTGCTTTTTCTTTTGTTTTGATAATGTTTCTGCTTTTTAATATACTGTCTGCTGCTGCTAAGTCACTTCAGTCGTGTCTGACTCTGTGTGACCCCATAGACGGCAGCCCACCAGGCTCCCCCGTCCCTGGGATTCTCCAGGCAAGAACACTGGAGTGGGTTGCCATTTCCTTCTCCAATGCATGAAAGTGCAAAGTGAAAGGGAAGTTGCCCAGTTGTGTCTGACTCTTCACGACCCCATGGACTGCAGCCTACCAGGCTCCTCCATCCATGGGATTTTCCAGGCAATAGTACTGGAGTGGGGTAATATACTGTCTAGGTTTTATTTATTTATTTATTTATATTTATTTATTTTTACTGATCCTCCAGCTCCAGTTTTCTTTCTGAAGATTGTTTTGCTTTTCAGGGTCTTTGTGTTTCCAAATAAGCTGTAAAATTTTTTGTTCTCATCTGTGAAAAATGTCGTTGGTAATTTGATAGTGGTTGCATTGAATCTGTAAATTGCTTGGGGTACTATAGTCATTTTCACAATATTGAGTCTTGTAATCCAGGAACATAGTATCTCTGTATCTGTTTCTGTTATCTTTGATTTCTTTTATCAGTTTCTTAACAGTTTTCTGCTTACAGTCTTTTGCCTCCTAGGTAGATTTATTCCTTGGTATTTTATTTTTTTTGTTGCAGTGGTAAATGGAATTGTTTCCTTAATTTCTCTTTCTAATCTTGCATTGTTAATGTACAGGAATGCAAGAGACTTCTGTGTATTAATTTTGTATTCTACAACTTTATTAAATTTATTGATGAGCTCTAGTCATTTTCTGATGGCATCTTTAGGATTTTCTATGTACACTATTATGTCTGGAACAAACAGTGACAGTTTTACTTCTTTTATTTCTTATTCTTCTCTGATGATTGGCTAGGACTTCAAATCTGTGTTGAATAAAAGTGGTGAGAGTAGACACCCTTGTCTTGTTCTTAGAGGTAGGTTCCTTCTTTGCTCACTTTCTGGAAAATTTTTTACCATGAACGGGTTGAATTTTGTCAAAAGCTTTTTCTGCATCTGTTGAAATGATTACATGGTTTTTATTCTTCACTTTGTTAATGAGGTGGATCACTTTGGTTAATTTGCATATATTGAAAAATCCTTGCATCCCTGCAATCAGTTCAGTTCAGTTCAGTTGCTCAGTCGTGTCCGACTCTTTGTGACCCCATGAACTGCAGCACGCCAGGCCTCCCTGTCCATCACCAACGCCTGGAGTTCACCCAAACTCATGTCCATTGAGTTGGTGATGCCATCCAACCATCTCATCCTCTGTTGTCCCCTTCTTCTCCTGCCCTCAATCTTTCCCAGGATCAGGGTCTTTTCAAATGAGTCATTTCTTCCCATCAGGTGGCCAAAGGATTGGACATCAGTCCTTCAACATCAGTCCTTCCAATGAACACCCAGGACTGTTCTCCTTTAGAATGGACTGGTTGGATCCCCTTGCAGTACAGGGGACTCTCAACAGTTCAAAAGCATCAATTCTTTGGCACTCAGCTTTCTTTCTTTCTTTTTTTTAATATAAATGTATTTATTTTAATTGGAGGTTAATTACTTTACAATATTGTATTGGTTTTGCCATACGTCAACATGGGTCCACCACAGGTATACACGTGTTCCCCATCCTGAACCCGGCCTCCCTCCTCCCTCCCCGTACCATCCCTCTGGGTCGTCTCAGTGCACCAGCCCCAAGCATTCAGTATCTGCATCAAACCTGGACTGGCGATTCATTTCATATATATTATACATGTTTCAGTGCCATTCTTCCAAATCATCCCACCCTCTCTCTCTCCCACAGACCAAAAGACTGTTCTATACATCTCTGTATCTTTTGCTGTCTCGCATACAGGGTTATCATTACCATCTTTCTAGATTCCATATATATGCGTTAGTATACTGTATTGGTGGTTTTCTTTTTGGCTTACTTCACTCTGTATAATCAGCTCCAGTTTCTTCCACCTCATTAGAACTGATTCAAATGTATTCTTTTTAATGGCTGAGTAATACTCCATTGTGTATATGTACTACAGCTGTCTTATCCATCCATCTGCTGATGGACATCTAGGTTGCTTCCATGTCCTGGCTATTAGAAATAGTGCTGTGATGAACATTGGGGTACACGTGTCTCTTACAATTCTGGTTTCCTTGGTGTGTATGCCCAGCAGTGGGATTGCTGGGTCATAAGGCAGTTCTATTTCCAGTTTTTTAAGGAATCTCCACACTGTTGTCCATAGTGGCTGTACTAGTTTGCATTCCCACCAACAGTGTAAGAGGGTTCCCTCTTCTCCACACCCTCTCCAGCATTTATTGCTTGTAGACTTTTGGATCGCAGCCATTCTGACTGGCAAGAAATGGTACCTCATTGTGGTTTTGATTTGCATTTCTCTGATAATGAATGATGTTGAGCATCCTTTTATGTGTTTCTTAGCCATCTGTATGTCTTCTTTGGAGAAATGTCTATTTAGTTCCTTGGCCCATTTTTTGATTGGGTCGTTTATTTTTCTGGAATTGAGCTGCAGGAGTTGATTGTATATTTTTGAGATTAGTTGTTTGTCAGTTGCTTCATTTGCTATTATTTTCTCCCATTCTGAAGGCTGTCTTTTCACCTTGCTTATACTTTCCTTTGTTGTGCAGAAGCTTTTAAGTTTAATTAGGTCCCATTTGTTTATTTTTGCTTTTATTTCCAATATTCTGGGAGGTGGGTCATAGAGGATCCTGTTGTGGTGTATGTCGGAGAGTGTTTTGCCTATGTTCTCCTCTAGAAGTTTTATAGTTTCTGGTCTTACATTTAGATCTTTAATCCATTTTGAATTTATTTTTCTGTATGATATTAGAAAGTGTTTTAGTTTCATTCTTTTACAAGTGGTTGACCAGTTTTCCTAGCACCACTTGTTAAAGAGATTGTCTTTAATCCATTGTATATTCTTGCCTTCTTTGTCAAAGATAAGGTGTCCATAGGTGTGTGGATTTATCTCTGGGCTTTCTATTTTGTTCCATTGATCTATATTTCTGCCTTTGTGCCAGTACCATACTGTCTTGATGACTGTGGCTTTGTAGTAGAGCCTGAAGTCAGGCAGGTTGATTTCCTCCAGTTCCATTCTTCTTTCTCAAGATTGCTTTGGCTATTCGAGGTTTTTTGTACTTCCATACAAATTGTGAAACTATTTGTTCTAGCTCTGTGAAAAATACTGTTGGTAGCTTGATAGGGATTGCATTGAATCTATAGATTGCTTTGGGTAGTATACGCATTTTCACTATATTGATTCTTCTGATCCATGAACATGGTACATTTCTCCATCTATTAGTGTCCTCTTTGATTTCTTTCACCATTGTTTTATACTTTTCTATATATAGGTCTTTAGTTTCTTTAGGTAGATATATTCCTAAGTATTTTATTCTTTTCATTGCAATGGTGAATGGAATTGTTTCCTTAATTTCTCTTTCTTTTTTCTCATTATTAGTGTATGGGAATGCAAGGGATTTCTGTGTGTTGATTTTATATTCTGCAGCTTTACTATATTCATTGATTAGCTCTAGTAATTTTCTGGTGGAGTCTTTAGGGTTTTCTCTGTAGAGGATCATGTCATCTGCAAACAGTGAGAGTTTTACTTCTTCTTTTCCAATTTGGATTCCTTTTATTTCCTTTTCTGCTCTGATTGCTGTGGCCAAAACTTCCAAAACTATGTTGAATAGTAATGGTGAAAGTGGGCACCCTTGTCTTGTTCCTGACTTCAGGGGAAATGCTTTCAGTTTTTTACCATTGAGGATAATGTTTGCTGTGGGTTGTCATATATAGCTTTTATTATGTTGAGGTATGTTCCTTCTATTCCTGCTTTCTGAAGAGTTTTTATCATAAATGGATGTTGAATTTTGTCAAAGGCTTTCTCTGCCTCTATTGAGATAATCATATGGCTTTTATTTTTCAATTTGTTAATGTGGTGTGTTACATTGATTGATTTGTGGATATTGAAGAATCCTTGCATCCCTGGGATAAAGCCCACTTGGTCATGGTGTATGATTTTTTAATGTGTTGTTGGATTCTGATGGCTAGAATTTTGTTGAGGATTTTTGCATCTATGTTCATCAGTGATATTGGCGTGTAGTTTTCTTTTTTTGTGGCATCTTTGTCAGGTTTTGGTATTAGGGTGATGGTGGCCTCATAGAATGAGTTTGAAAGTTTACCTTCCTCTTCAATTTTCTGGAAGAGTTTGAGAACGATAGGTGTTAGCTCTTCTCTGAATTTTTGGTAGAATTCAGCTGTGAAGTCATCTGGACCTGGGCTTTTGTTTGCTGGAAAATTTCTGATTACTGTTTCAATTTCCATGCTTGTGATGGGTCTGTTAAGATTTTCTATTTCTTCCCGGTTCAGTTTTGAAAAGTTGTACTTTTCTAAGAATTTGTCCATTTCTTCCACGTTGTCCATTTTATTGGCATATAATTGCTGATAGTAGTCTCTTATGATCCTTTGTATTTCTGTGTTGTCTGTTGTGATCTCTCCATTTTCATTTCTAATTTCATTGATTTGATTTTTCTCCCTTTGCTTCTTGATGAGTCTGGCTAATGGTTTGTCAATTTTTTCTGTCCTTTCAAAGAACCAGCTTTTGGGTTTGTTGATTTTTGCTATGGTCTCATTTGTTTCTTTTGCATTTATTTCTGCCCTAATTTTTAAGATTTCTTTCCTTCTACTAACCCTGGGGTTCTTCATTTCTTCCCTTTTTATTTGCTTTAGGTGTAGAGTTAGATTATTTATTTGACTTTTTTCTTGTTTCTTGAGGTATGCCTGTATTGCTATGAACTTTCCCCTTAGCAGTGCTTTTACAGTGTCCTACAGGTTTTGGGTTGTTTTGTTTTCATTTTCATTTGTTTCTATGCATATTTTGATTTCTTTTTTGATTTCTTCTGTGATTTGTTGGTTATTCAGTAGCGTGTTGTTCAGCCTCCATATGTTGGAATTTTTAATAGTTTTTCTCCTGTAATTGAGATCTAATCTTACTGCATTGTGGTCAGAAAAGATGCTTGGAATGATTTCAATATTTTTTGAATTTACCAAGGCTAGATTTATGGCCCAGGATGTGATCTATCCTGGAGAAGGTTCCGTGTGCGCTTGAGAGAAAGATGAAATTCATTGTTTTGGGGTGAAATGTCCTATAGATATCAATTAGGTCTAACTGGTCTATTATATCATTTAAAGTTTGTGTTTCCTTGTTAATTTTCTGTTTAGTTGATCTGTCCATAGGTGTGAGTGGGGTATTAAAGTCTCCCACCTTTATTGTGTTATTGTTAATTTCCCCTTTCATACTTGTTAGCATTTGCCTTACATATTGCAGTGCTCCTATGTTAGGTGCATATATATTTATAATTGTTATATCTTCTTCTTGGATTGATCCTTTGATCATTATGTAGTGTCCTTCTTTGTCTCTTTTCACAGCCTTTGTTTTAAAGTCTATTTTATCTGATATGAGTATTGCTACTCCTGCTTTCTTTTGGTCTGTTTGCATGGAAAACCTTTTTCCAGCCCTTCACTTTCAGTCTGTATGTGTCCCCTGTTGTAGACAACATATATAGGGGTCTTGTTTTTGTATCCATTCAGCCAGTCTTTGTCTTTTGGTTGGGGCATTCAACCCATTTACGTTTAAGGTAATTATTGATAAGTATGATCCCGTTGCCATTTACTTTATTGTTTTGGCTTCCAGTTTATACACCCTTATTGTGTTTTCTGTCTAGAGAAGATCCTTTAGCATTTTTTGGAGAGCTGGTTTGGTGGTTTTGAATTCTCTCAGGTTTTGCTTGTCTGTGAAGCTTTTGATTTCTCCTTCATATTTGAATGAGATCCTTGCTGGGTACAATAATCTGGGCTGTAGGTTATTTTCTTTCATCACTTTAAGTATGTCCTGCCATTCCCTCCTGTCCTGAAGAATTTCTATTGTAAGATCAGCTGTTATCCTTATGGGAATCCCCTTGTGTGTTATTTGTTGTTTTTCCCTTGCTGCTTTTAATACTTGTTCTTTGTGTTTGATCTTTATTAATTTGATTAATATGTGTCTTGGGGTGTTTCGCCTTGGGTTTATCCTGTTTGGGACTCTCTGTGTTTCTTGGACTTGGGTGATTATTTCCTTCCCCATTTTAGGGAAGTTTTCAACTAGTATCTCAAGTATTTTCTCATGGTCTTTCTTTTTGTCTTCTTCTTCTGGGATTCCTATGATTCGAATGTTGGGGCATTTAACATTGTCCCAGAGGTCTCTGAGATTGTCCTCATTTCTTTTAATTCATTTTTCTTTTTTCCTCTCTGTTTCATTTATTTCTACCATTCTATCTTCTACCTCACTTATCCTATCTTCTGCCTCCGTTATTCTACTGTTGGTTCCCTCCAGAGTGTTTTTGATATCATTTATTGCATTATTCATTATATATTGATTCTTTTTTATTTCTTCTAGGTCCTGTTAAACCTTTCTTGCATCTTCTCAATCCTTGTCTCCAGGCTGTTTATCTGTGATTCCATTTTGATTTCAAGATTTTGGAACAGTTTCAGTATCATTATTTGGAATTCTTTATCAGGTAGATTCCCTATCTCTTCCTTTTTTGTTTGGTTTGGTGGGCATTTATCCTGTTCCTTTACCTGCTGGGTATTCCTCTCTCTCTTCATCTTGTTTATATTGCTGAGTTTGGGGTGTCCTTTCATAGTCAAAGGCTTTAAGTAGTCAATGAAGCAGTAGTAGATGTTTTTCTGGAATTCTCTTGCTTTTGCCATGATTCCACAGAGGTTGGCAATTTGATCTCTGGTTCCTCTGCCTTTTCTAAATCTAGTTTGAACATTTGGAAGTTCTCTGTTCACGTACTGTTGAAGCCTATAATTTTGAGCATTACTTTGCTAGCATGTGAAATGAGTGCAAATGTCCGGTAGGTTGAACATTCTTTGACATCGCCTTTCTTTGGGATTGAAATGAGAACTGTTCTTTTCCAGTCCTGTGGCCACTGCTGAGTTTACCAAATTTGGTGGCATATCGAGTGAAGCACTCTAACAGCATCATCTTTTAGGATTTGAAGTGGTTCAGCTGGAATTCCTTCATCTTTGTGCTCTTAGCCCCACATTTTTGTACTCAGTCCTCTCAGCCCCCATCAGCATTGGCAAAATCCTGTCTTGGTCAGTGGCACCCAGGGCTGATTTTGAAGGAGGCTTTGGGATGGACGATGCTCAGGATGCTGGAGCCTATCCTGGCAGAGGAGACCTTGGCTTGAGGTGTGTGTGGAGGGTGAGCCTGCTCAGATGAGTGCACCTCCCAGTGCTTGTATGGGCTAAAGTCGGTGGATGGGGATGGGGATGAAAATGACAGCCCTGCCTGTTGCTCACCACTTAGCTGTGGTGCCTTGCTTCTATGGTGTCCTGGCTTTCTTCTGCAGACTTTCCCAGTTGTTGAACTCCTTATTCCTGTCCATTCAGGCTCTCTTCACAACCACCAGCTGTCCCCTTCCTGAGTCCATGTCCAAACCCCACTTTCCATCACTCAGCCCTCCTCTCGACAGAAGACACATAACTCAGGCTGGGCTGGACAAGGCTGCAGTAGAGACCATGTGCACAGTTCTTACTTTGTCATGCCTTTCACAGATGGTCCACCATATTCTCCTTTGATCCTCTGAAGGTCCCTTTCTGTCCCTGCAAATTTCCCCACCATGAGGGGATTTTCTGATCAAGAACCTCTTCTCACCTTCAGCTTTCCCTCAGGGTTGCAGGTCCTTTTTTTGATTCTTTTTTTTTTTTTTTCTTTTTTCCTACCCCACTGTGAGGGGATTTTTCTTGTCCTTTTATGTGTTCTGAGTCTTCTTCTAATATTCAGCAGGTACTCTGTGTGAGAATTGTTCCATTTATAGATATATTCTTGATGTACTGGTGAGGAGACATGAATTCCGCATCCTTCTCTTCCGCCATCCTGACTCCTCTTTGATAGTTTTTGAAGGAAGCAAAAGCTTGACAAAGGTGATAACACTCTTTCACTTTAAAGTAGGATCATCCAGCTCAGTCTGAATTCTGACAATATGTTAAATTTCTGATTTGTAGACATGGGCATTTTTTTCTTATTGAATACAGTATTGTATTCCCTTTTAGACATCTCTCTTATGCAACAGAAGACAGGAGAAAAATAAGCCTCTACCCAGCAAAAAGGAAAATAGTAGCTTATATATATTGAGTTCTTATTATATGAGAGGCACTATTCTAAGCACTTTTTCCTTGTACTGGTTTATTTAATATTTCTAACTGTGAGATACAGTTACTCTTTATAGTCTCATTTTATAGATGAGGAAGCTAACACAGAGATGTTAAGTAATTTACCAAAAGTCTTGTAAGTAATAGTTGGCATGGCAGGGATCCAAATCCCAGCTGTTCAACATCACTGTCTATTAATACTCTGCTGAATTGTCACTTAAAGTAGAAAGTTCTATAATTATTTTAATTTTAGTTTTGATTGATGTAAATGTGACATTCTCTCTCTTGGTAAAAATTTGGTTTCTGTTTCTAAGATCTCCACTGAAGTGATGAAGTGGGTGTAGCCTATTCCTGATGCTTCTCTTTTTGCACTCTACCTTTGTAATATCTGTAATAGCTCTAACTGCTTGAAGGAAAAAAGAAGGATGTGAAAAACAGTGCTACATGGATTCAGTTGCTTGGTTAATTGCTTTATATTCCACTGGAGGCTTGCTGGAATTGTTTCTATTTAGACATCTAAAATTTCCCATCATGAACCAAATTAATTCTGCCCTGAACATTCTTTTTGCCTAGCATGTTTCGCCAAGGGATGCATGACTTGAAAGTCTGGCCTAACGTAGAAGCAGATGGATCAGAACCCACCAAAACTCCTGGCAGAACAAGCAGTACTCTCTCAGAGGATCAGATGAGTCGCCTTGCCAAGGTAAAAAAGAAATTACTGGAACAGGTGGAAAGCTTTGAATGATAATCTGTTGCATAAATTGATGTTATGAATTCTGTGAGGTTACTTTTAAATTTAAATTCAAGCTTTTAATAATAGTTTTATTGAAATATAATTCATGTACCAAAATGTTCACACTTGGAAAGTGTACTCTTCAGTGATTTTTTTTTTAGTGAATTCACAGAGTTGTGCATTCATTACCACTCTACCTTTAGACCATTTTTATAAAAAATGTAACCGTGTACCCATTAGCAGTCATTCCCTGTTCCCTCTTCTCTCCAGCTCCTACCAACTACTAATCTACTTCTATCTCTGGATTTTCCAGAATTGGCTATTTCATGTAAAGAGAATCATGTAATTTATTGCTTTTTGTGTCTGAAACTCCAACGGATTTGAAAACATAGAGCTTTTGGTGATACTTTTAGGATGATCACCTCCCTTTTCTGGTCACATAATCTGAAAGATGCATGTGTTATTACATGCTGGAGATTCTTATATTGTTTGAAAATGAAAATTTCTTATACTGGCTAGTTTAAATTGCGCTCACTCCACCATACTCCTCTTTTTATAAACTGAATTATTACCTTTTTCTTTCAGAATTGCATTAGTGAAGTGTTTTCGTTTAGCTTTTGTATTTCTAAGTTAAATTCCTTTTTAAAATCACAACAGTTTAACTTATTTTGTGAATATCTGTTCAAAAAGTACTGTGTTACATAGTAACTTCCCACCAGCTGTCTGTTTTACACATGGTGGTGTGTTATGTCCACGCTGCTTTCTCAGTTCGTCCCACTCTCTTTCCCCGGCTGTGTCTGCACGTTCGTTCTCTACATCTGTGTCTCTATTGCTGCAAAGAGCACAGGGAATTATATTCAATATCTTGTAATAACCTGTAATGGAAAATAATTGGAAAAAGTGATCAGTATCTTGTTATAACCTGTGTTGGACAATAATTGAAAAAAGTGTACACAAACACGTTTGTTTGAATCACTTTGCTGTACATGTGAAACATAATATTGTAAATCAGCTATACTTGAAAAAAACAGACTGTGGCAAAAAGAAAAAGTACTATGTTAAATACTGTTTAAGTATCCTTTTACAATTCTTTAGTTAAGAGATGAGACTTTAATTTTTACATGTAGTTTTCCTTTCTGATCTTACATGGATGACACTATAATGTCTGGAGAAAGTTTTGGTGCCAAACATTTTACAACTTGTTGCCTCAACCTACATGTGGAAGAAACTCTAATTATAAAGAATAAGCACTTGGAGTGTCTAAGCTTTGTGCTTCAATATAATTTTTTTCAAGTTTATTCTATCTTTTTATATGTCTCTTTTATGGAAAAATTGTATCAGAGCTTCTTAATAAGCATTTTGACCAAATTGCTATCGTCCTCCATAAGTACTATTCCCCTACATAATTAAGTAAATAAAACTTAGCTTTCAGTTCAGCTACTCATTGTGAGATTTTGTTGACATTCTTACATGTAATATAGGAAACCTCTTATACTTTTCATATGTATACTTTCTCTTTAAGAATTTATCTTAGTGATGCTATTTTATTGAAGCTACTCTGACTTTTATAAACTGTGCATAATAGAAATTGTATCAGAATGACCTCATTTATAAGCTGTAAGCTTATATCTCACATGCAGGAAAACCTTAAATTGTCTTTAAGAATAGCATTCATTATGAAAATGAATATTATGAATCATGTAATAACAAAATTCTGAATTTGAGGAGAAATGGCTGAGCCAAGAAATATAAAGCTATGTAGTTGCACAGTGCATCCACTTTGTTTCTTTTATATTAAACAAATATTATAGGCTTCTATTCATATGTTTGTAATTTTTTCCCAATTTTTATTTATTTTTTTAAAATTATGACTTTAATTGAATGTTTATAGTAGAAATTTTGCTTTTCACGATTTAATAATTGCAATGAAAATTTTAGTAGTCAATTTAAGGTAACCAACCTTACAAATAAATATCAACAAGTATCATAAATACCAATAAATATAAAAGAACATGTAAAATTTCAAAATTTTGTCAGAACTTGTATTATAGTTGACATCTTTGCTTCATAGAAGAGTAGGATCATATACTCTTAAAACATCCTACAGCAAAGATGAACATACAACCACTTTATGTTTTTGTTATATATATTAGTATTGTTGCTGTTGTGTTGCTGTTGTTCAGTCACTAAGTTGTATCTGACTCTTTGCCACCACATAGATAGCAGCATTCCAGGCTCTTCTGTTCTCCACTATCTCCTGGTTCAGTTCAGTTACTCAGTCATGTCCAACTCCTTGTGATCCCATGGACTAAAGCATGCCAGGCTTCCCTGTCCATCACCAACTCCTGGAGCTTGCTCAAACTCATGTCCATCGAGTTGGTGATGCCATCCAACCATCTCATTCTCTGTCATCCCCTTCTCCTGCCTTCAATCTTTCCTAGCATCAGAGTCTTTTCCATTGAGTCAGTTCTTTGCATCACGTGGCCAAAATATTGGAGTTTCAGCTTTAGCATCAGTCCTTCCAATGAATATTCAGGACTAATTTCCTTTAGGATGGACTGGTTGGATCTCCTTGCAGTCCAAGGGACTCTCAAGAGTCTTCTCCCACACCACAATTAAAAAGTATCAATTCTTTGCCCCTCAGCTTTCTTTATAGTCCAACTCACATCCATACATGACTACTGGAAAGACTATAGTTTTGACTAGATGGACTTTTGTTGGCAAAGTAATGTTTCTTTTGTTTAATATGCTGTCTAGGTTGGTCATAACTTTTCTTCCAAGTAGCAAGCGTCTTTTAATTTCATGGCTGCGTTCACTATCTGCAGAGATTTTGGAGCCCAAGAAAATAAAGTCTCTCACTGTTTCCATTATTTCCCCATCTATTTGTTATGAAGTGATGGGACTGGATGCCATGATCTTAGTTTTCTGAATGTTGAGTTTTAAGCCAACTTTTTCACTCTTTTTGACTTTCATCAAGAAACTCTTTAGTTCTTCTTCACTTTCAGCCATAAGGGTAGTGTTATCTGCATATCTGAGGTTATTGATATTTCTCCCAGCAATCTTTATTCCAGCTTGTGCTTCATCCAGCCCAGCATTTTCCATGATGTACTTTGCATATAAGTTAAATAAGCAGGATGACATTATGTAGCCTTGATGTACTCCTTTCCCAATTTGAAGTTTGCTCAAATTCATGTCCATTGAGTCGGTGATGCTATCTAACCATCTCACCTTCTCCCGCCCCCTTCTCCTTTTGCCTTTAATCTTTCCCAGCATCAGGGTCTTTTCCAGTGAGTCAACTCTTCACCTCAGTTGGCCAGAGTATTGGAGCTTCAGCTTCAGCATCAGTCCTTCCAAAGAATATTTAGGGTTAATTTCCTTCAGAATGACAGGTTCATGATCTCTTTGCAGTCCAGGGAACTTTCAGTAGTCTTCCCCAGCACCACAGTTTGAAAGCATTAATTCTTTGGTGCTCAGCCTTCTTTATGGTCCAACTCTCACATCTGTACATGACACTGGAAAAAACATTGCTTTGCCTATATGCAGCTTTGTCTTTGACAAACTGATATCTCTGCTTTTTAATACACTATCTAGGTTTGTCATAGTTTTCTTCCTTTTAATTTCATGCTGCAGTCTCTGTCTGCAGTGATTTTGGAGCCCAGGAAAATAAAATCTGTCACTGCTTCCACTTTTTCGTTTTTTATTTGCTATAAAGTGATGGAACTGTAAATCATGGTCTAGTTTTTTGAATGTTGAGTTTTAAGCCAGGTTTTTCATTCTCCTCTTTAACCCTTATCAAGAGGCTCTTTAGTTCCTCTTCCCTTTTCTGCCCTTAGTGATATCATCTGAATTTCTGAAGTTATTGATATTTCTCCCAGCACTCTTGATTCCAGCTTGTGATTCATCCAGCTCCACATTTCACATAATGTACTCTGCATATAAGTTATGTAAGCAAGGTGACAATATACTTGTTGTACTTCTTTCCCAGCTTTGAAGCAGTCTGTTGTTCCATATCCAGTTCTAACTGTTGCTTCTTGACCCGCATACAGGGTTCTCAGGAAATAGGTAAGGTGGTCTGATACTCCCATCTCTTTAAGAATTTTCCATAATTCATTGTGATCCACACAGTGAAAGGCTTTAGCGTAATCAGTGAAGCAGAAATATATGTTTTTCTGGAATTCCCTTGCTTTCTCATGATCCAACAAATGTTGACATTTTGCTCTCTAGATCATCTGCCTTTCCTAAATCCAGCTTGTTCATCTGGAAGTTCTTGGTTCATGTACTGCTGAAGCCAAGCCTGAAGCATTTTGAGCATAACCTTGTTAGCATGTGAAATGAGTGCAGTTGTATGTTAGTTTGAACATTCTTTGGCATTGCCCTTCTCTGGGATTGGAATGAAAATTGACCTTTTCCAGTCCTGTGGCCCCAGCTGAGTTTTGTATGACATATTGTATGACAAATTTGCTGACATATTATATGGAGCACTTTCACAGCAGCATCTTTTAGGATTTTAAATAGCTCAGCTAGGTACCCATCACTTCCACTAGCTTTGTTTGTAATAATACTTTCTGAGGCCTACTTGACTCCAGGATGTCTGGGTCTAGGTGAATGACCACACCATCATGGTTATCTGGGTCATTAAGACCCTTTCCATATAGTTCTTCTGTGTATTCTTGTGACCTTTTCTTAATCCCTTCTGCTTCTGTTAGTTCGTTACTGTATCTGACCTTTATCATGCCCATCCTTGTATGAAATGTTCCCTTGATATCTCCCAATTTTCTTGAAGAGGTGGCTAGTCTTTGCCATTCTACTGTTTTTCTCTGTTTCTTCACATTGTTCATGTAAGAAGGCCTTTTTATTTCTCCTTGCTATTCTCTGGAACTCTGCATTCATTTGAATGTATCCCTTTCTCCCTTTCCTTTTGCTTTTCTTCTTTCCTCAGCTATTTGTAAAGCCTTCTCACACAACCGCTTTACCTTCTTGCATTTCTTTTTCTTGGGGATGATTTTGGTTACCTCCTCCTGTACAGTGTTATAAACCTCCGTCTGTAGTTTTACTTCACTTTATAAGATCTAATTCCTTGCATCTATATGTCACTTCCATTATATAATCATAAGGGATTTGATTTCAATTGTACGAGAATGGCCTAATGGTTTTCCCTACTTTCTTCAATTTAAGCCTGAATTTTGTAGTAAGGAGCTCATGATCTGAGTCACAGTCAGCTCCAGGTCTTGTTTTTATTGACTGTTTTGAGCTTCTCCATTATTGGCTGCAAAGAGCGCAATGAATCTAATTTCAGTATTGATCAGCTGGTGATGTCCATGTGTAGAGTCTTCTCTTGAGCTATTGGAAATAGTGTTTGCTATGACCAGTCTGTTCTCTTGACGAAACCCTGTTAGCTTTTGCCCTGTTTCATTTTATACTCCTTTGTAGTGGTTCATATTCTATGATTCTAAAAGCACTGATATAGCAAATAATGGGGGATTTTTTTCTCTCCACCTTAATAGAAGAAAACACATGCCGTCATCGTTTGGCAATTGTGGGATTGTTGTTCATGCCGTTCCTTTTTTTCTGTAAAACATATGCCTGGAGTAAAGCATCGTTTAGGACCTGCCTAATACAAATGATCTGGCTATGGTCTTAGATTTTGTTTTTGTTATTGTTTGATTAGTGCCTGTTTCTTGACTTTAATTTTTCAGACTGGCTTCCTGAGTAATTTCTTTCTGTTATACCAGAAAATGTATAGTTTGATATTTGTTGTGATCTTAATTTCTAAACTTATTAAAGAGGATACACTTTGATACTAGGTATGCTCTGAACTTAAATATATTTTGGTATTGTTTTCTCTTCAAATTATACCACAGTAGCTTTTTCTCTCTCCTTATCTCTTCCTCTCAGTTTTCTGGTTCCACATTAAAAAGTTTGCCCTGTTAGATTGTCATTCTCATCTACAAAATATTTTGAAACTGTCTATGGTACAATATACTTTTAAAACCTGGGGAAAGAATGTTTGCGCTCATTTTTCCAGTTTCATGTAAAAGGAACAGATACTTCTATTTCTCACACTATCATTTTAAGAAAAGAAATGAATATTTTAATAGATGATGTTTAAGTGGTTAGAACTGAATGATTTCTTTCATAGTACTTTGATTTTTCAGCCAGTGAATTTACTCTGATTGTTTTTAATTGTTAAGAAGGTGACTTTGTTAGCAGAAGGAATCTGTAGACTCTTCCTCCTGTGGGCCTTGGTTCTTGGAAGGGATGCAAAGAGTTTAAGGTCTCACCCCATTGCAAGAAGATTTATTAACAATAAGGAAAGAAAGAACAGATTACAAAGAGTTGGACCTGACTGAGTGCACACAAAGAACAGAGAAACACTTCATGAGAGAGATGGGCTGTCAAGGGAGGCAAATTTCCCTGGAGGGTTGGGGTATAAGAGTTTTTAAGGCAGGATCATTTGCATAATCCAGGGAGTTTGTTGAGTAACAGCTGCAAGTTATAGTACTATGAAAGGATGCTCTACTGTGCATGTCCTTCACATAATTCAGTCTGTTATAATGAGATGTATGTTTTCAAGGAATATTTGTGAGCAGTTAAAGTCCAGTGGCCACCAAAGGTTGCCTTAGTACTGGATAGTTAGGGGTGTGTCAATGTGCTAGAGTAGGGAAAGTCCTGCCGGTAGGGCTGGTGGGGGGATTTTAAAGCCACCTGACTATTTTTGGAGTACTGGTGGGCGTATTAGGGACAGGGCTGGTAAATTGCTTGGTGAGGTTATGGGGCTCTTGGATGGTTAGTTGAAGGGACCGCCTCTCATTGGCTCTTCCCTGGTGGCTAAAAGGTTAAAGTGTCTGCCTCTAATGCGGGAGACCCTGGTTCGATCCCTGGGTCGGGAGGATCCCCTGGAGAAGGAAACGGCAACCCACTCCAGTATTCTTGCCTGGAGAATCCCATGGACGGAGGAGCCTGGTGGGCTACAATCCACGGGGTCGCAGAGTCAGACATGACTGAGTGACTTAACTAACTAACTAACTAACATTCCTGTCGATCAGCTTAAATGTAAAAAGGTGTGTATTAATCTGAATAATAGCAAAGTGTAGTTTCCATGCATCCTGTAAGCCAAAATAAGTAGCAAAGTGACAGTTTTCAAACTACAGTTTAAGAGAGTTTATTCAGTTAAAGAACTGCTTTAGTCTTGGCTGCTTCCAGTTAATAGAATAAGGGGGCTAGGAAATGAAGATGAACTTTTTAAATGGCCTGTGAAAAGACAGTGTTATATAATTACTAAGCAAAGAACCTCAAAATCAAGCGGTACCAAATATTCTAATTCTTATTGATAGATCTGAGAGTAAATTATAACTGTAATTTGAATAATTGAAGTTTAAAAGCCTGATTTCTAGGTTTTACATTTTTTAAGAGTTTAAATCCTCCAGGAATAGTTTTAGTGGAGTCAATTTTTAATGATTTTACATCATTTTTTGAACATGCCTAATGTTCATTTGAGGAAAAATTGAGTGTAAGAAAAGGAAACAAAACTCAATAGTCTTAAGTTTAGTTCTTACTTTTTATAACTGAATTTCTTAGACTTAGTAGGGAACAGGAAGAAAGTGAATGTATTGAAATATACTCTTTCCCTCATCTTCCGTTTTGTCTTCTCTTTCCCATCTCTAAATTTCCCCAATTAATTTGTATTAATGTGTAGTAACTTTCTGTTAGAATTGATTTGTGAAAATAATAAAAGGCCAGACCTCTTGGGCATGTTATTACACTTTGGTTGTCTGTGAGCCAACCTTTGAATAATTGTGGCTGTTACTTGAGCTCCATTTTTCAGCTCCATTTTTCAACTTGTCATATTTTAAGAGTTTTATGACTAGGATGCATATCCACCTGGGGTTTTGGATGTGACTACTAAGTTTTAGTGTTTGATTTATATTTGAGTTCGTGTCTTTAGATAAAAGCGTCCATCTCCACTGTCTTCATTTTAGCAGCTCTGCTTGTTGCCTTTGGAATGTGCTTTAGTTTCTGTCAATTTGATTAAGAGGAGGCAAAAGAAAGTAAGGACTATTTGAAAAATGCTTTGTGGTCTGTGCGACACAGATAGGGTAGGGAATCTTAGGGAGAGGGTATAAATGAGAGCTGCTACAGAGAAGTTGTGCTAGGATGTGGTTATGTTTCAGGCTGACCCTTAGAGTGCCTTGAAGGGGTAATTGTGGGTCCAGAATCCAGACTCAGGTTTGTAATCACAGAAACTACATTTATTTTAGTTCATCCAGAAAAAGTTAGTATTTTGAACATAGGTTCATGCCAATCAATACAAAGGGTTATTTTTAACCTTATGATGTAGACCTGTACTATCATAATAGCCTCAATTCACATATGGCAACTTAATTAAAATTAAATAAAATTTAAAATCAGTTGCTTTGTTACCATAATCACATTTCAAGTGCTCAATAGCCACATGTGGCTAGTGGTTACCTAGTAGACAGTGCAAGTAGGGAAATATTTCCATTATTGCTGAAAGTTCTGTTGAGCAAGTTCTGTTGAGCAGCACTGATCTAGAATGCCAATTTAATAATTTTTAAATGGTGAGTAACCATATTATCTTTATGGTAACCATATTGCTTGTGCCTGTTACCCAGGACACCATTTTTCAAGGTAAGTTGCAAATTAAATTAGCCTTCAGGAGATTATTAATTTCTTAATCATGAAGGACCCTGAAGGAGCTAGAAAGTTTGTGAGATATTTCTCTCAGTTTGAGGAAATCTTTAAAGTTCTTTTCCTCTTTCTCTCTTGACATCATTTATCTAGTTTCTTGAATATACTGCATGTTTTGAATAAACATTGACTAGTTATCATGATCACAAAATAATCCTTTACAATTGAGATTAAGGTAATGAAGAAATTTTCTGGTTACAAAATTTTATGAAATGAAATTGAGGCTATTTAAATTATTTCACAGTACTAATTGACCTGCTGAAATATTTACCCTTAAAAGTAAATATTTTACATAGAATGAACTGCATTGAATGGGTACGTGTCTTGAGGTGTGAATTTAGAGGAGTTCACTGAGATTTTAAGTATATGGACAAGTCCTCTTTATCGCCACCATCATCACTTCTTGTTGAAGATACAGTCCTAAATGTTGGAGATTTAAGAACTAGATTACCAGGTTGAAGCTGTTATTATTATTATTAGTGACATTACAAGTAATACTAAAACAGTAATAATCACCTTGCATGTATAAACAGCATTAATAGCTCTAAAACCCTTTAGCATGAATCAGGAACTGAATGGAGACTATTTTTCATTCAAATTCCAACTGTGTCTTGTTCATTTGTGATATTGGATAGCTACCTAACCTTTACGAAGTCATGAATTCCTCATCTATAAATAGGAGTAACTATTATATCTACTTTTTTGAGTTTCTATGAAGACTAGATATAAATGAGATTAAATAAATATTTAAAGGACTTAACATATTATGGGACAGTTGTTCAGTCGCTAAGTCATGTCACTTTGTGACCTTTGTGACATGTCACCACATGACACTTTGTGACCCTGTGGACTACAGCACGCCAGGCTTCCCTGTTGTTCACTATTTCCCAGAGTGTGCTCAAACCCATTTCCATTGAGTTGGTGATGCCATCCAACCATCTTACCTCTATTGCTCCCTTTTCCTCCTGCCCTTAATCTTTCCCAGCATCAGGGTCTTTTCCAGTGAGTTGGCTCTTTGCCTCAGGTGGCAAAACTATTGAAACTTCAGCTTCAGCATCAGTCCTTCGGATGAATATTCAGGGTTGATTTTCTTTAGGATTGACTGGTTTGAGCTCCTTGCAGTCCAAGGGACTCACAAAAGTCTTCTCCAGCACTACAGTTCAAAAGCATCAATTCTTGGTCACTCAGCCTTCTTTATGGTCCAACTCTCACATCTGTACATGACTACTGGAAAAACCATATGTGTATCAGTCACTTACTCACATCTGACTCTTTCTGACCAGAGAGACCATAGCCCTCCAGACTTCTCTGCACATGGAATTCTCCAGGCAAGAATACTGGAGTGGATGGCCATTCCCTTCTCCAGAAAATCTTCCTGACCCAAGGTTCGAACCTGTATCTCCCGGCATTGCAGGCAGATTCTCTACCATCTGAGCCACCAGGGAATCCCAGAAAAACCACAGCTTTGACTATACAGCCTTTTGTCGGCAAAGTGGTATCTCTGCTTTTTAATATGCTATCTAGGTTTTTCATAGCTTTTTTCCCAAGGAGCAAGCGTCTTAATTTTATGGCTACAGTCACCTTCTGCAGAGATTTTGGAGCACAACAAAATAAAGTCTATCACTATTTTTACTTTTCCTCGGTTTGCCATCAAGTGATGATGCTGGGTGCCATGATCTTAGTTTTTTGAATGTTGAGTTTTAAGCCAGCTTTTCCACTCTCCTCTTTCACCTTTATCAAGAGGCTCTTTAGTTGTTCTTCCCCTTCTGCCATTAGGGTGGTGTCATGCTTATCTGAGGTTGTTGATACTTCTTTTGGCAATCTTAATACCAGCTTGTGATTCATCCAGCTTGGCTTCCCTGGTGGCTCAGATGGTAAAGAATCTGCCTGCAATGCAGGAGACCTGGGTTTCATCCCTGGATTGGGAAGGTCCCCTGAAGGAGGGCATACTTGCCAGGAGAATCCTCATGGTCAGGGGAGCCTGGCAGGCTACAGTCCAAGGGGTTGCAAAGAGTGGGACACAACTGAGCACACAGCACATTCTGCATATAAGTTAAATAAGCATAGTGACACTCACTATATAGCCTGTTGTACTCCATTGCCAGTTTAGAACCAGTCCATTGTGCCATGTCTTGTTTTAACTGTTGCTTTTTTACCCACATATAGGTTTCTCAGGAGACAAGTAACATGGTCCGGTACTCCCATCTCTTAAGAATTTCCCACGGTTTGTTGTGATCCACACAAAGGCTATAGTGTAGTCAATGAAGCAGAAGTAGATGTCTTTCTGGAATTTCCTTGGTTTTTCTACAGTCCAGTGAATGTTGGCAGTTTGATCTCTAGTTCCTTTGCCTTTTCGAATTCCAGCTTGTACTTCTGGAAGGTCTTGGTTCACATGCTCCTGAAGCCTAGTTTGAAATAGTGTGAGCATAACCTTGCTGACATGTGAAATGAACGTAATCGTGTGTTAGTTTGAACCTTCTTTGGCATTGCCCTTCTTGGGGATTGGAATGGACACTGACCTTTTCCAGTTCTGTGGCCACTGTTAAGTTTCCCAAATTTGCTGACATGTTGAATATAGCACTTTAACAGCATCTTAGGATTTTAAATAGCTCTGCTCAGATGCCATCACCTCCACCAGCTTGTTCATAGTAGTGATTCCTAGGCAGTACTGAGCACTCATAAATGTTAGCCGTTGTTATTTGATCTTATTTGCTTTGCCTTCATTTGAATCTAACAAATGTAATGATTGGCTTTGTAATATACACTATTTTTATTCTCATGAAATGTGCATTGTTTTTAAACTGCTGAAAGGATGGAAGCTTAGAAAAGTTACGTGATGTATTTTAATGATTCAAGTTAACAGAAAATTGTTTTACCAGGACCTGAAATCAGATCTTTAAATCCTTTTTATAAATACTTCTCTAAAGATAAGTATCAGTATCACGTTTTAGATTTAGGGTTGTGAAGAATAGTTTGCATAGAGAATGTTAAAAAGTAGAGACATTGCTTTGCCAAGAAAGGTCCATCTAGTCAAGGCTATGGTTTTTCCTGTGGTCATGTATGGATGTGAGAGTTGAACTATAAAGAAAGCTGAGCACTGAAGAATTGTTGCTTTTGAACTGTGGTGTTGGAGAAGACTCTTAAGAGTCCCTTGGACTGCTAGGAGGTCCAACCGGTCCATCCTAAAGGAAATCAGTCCTGAATATTCATTGGAAGGACTGATGCTAAAGCTGAGATTCCAGTACTTTGGCCACCTGATGTGAAGAACTGACTCATTTGAAAAGACCTTGATGCTGGTTAAAACTGAAGGTAGGAGGAGAAGGGGACGACAGAGGATGAGATAGTTGGATGGCATCGCCAACTCCATGGACATGAGTTTGAGCAACCTCTGGGAATTGGTGAAGGACAGGGAAGCCTGGTGTGTTGCAGTCCATGGGATTGCAAGGAGTTGGACATGACTGAGCAACTGAACTGAACTGAGAGAATGTCATTATTATCAAGAATGTTAAACTTGAAAGGTAGAAGAGGCAGAAAGAGTATGAAATTAAAAAATGTAATTGGTTGGCTTTAATGTTTGTTTGTTTTTTTCTGTAAGATGGCTCTTACTTGTCTTTAACTTCATTCAAAACAATTTTGTTAGATTATATTGTGACAGCAGTCATATCAGCATGCATTTTTTAAAAAAGCAAACTTTTGTTTTCTTTTGGCAACATGTCCCTTTGTTTGTTTTTTAATTTTTTAAATTATGAAAAAGTAAACCACTAGATCCCACCCAATATGTATAGGATTTGATTTTATTGTGATCCTACCATTTCATTGTGGCTTCTCCTTTTTCTTGGAATATAGGGTATCTTTTTTTGTGTGGTTTCCAGGGTCCTTCTGTTGATGGATGTTCAACAGCTAGTTGGGATTTGAGGCCTCTCACAGGAGGAGATGAGCATACTTCCTTTAACTACGCCATCTTGATTTGATCTCTTTTTTAAAAAAAGCTTCTTTTCAAAATTGATGAGTTTTTGTGTAGCCATTTTAATGGTGAAGATGAAGGGGAAAAAAGCAACATATTCAGCTTATTATGCTTTAGTTTTTCAAGAAAAGTAAAAATGCAATTGAAACACATGCAAAAAACGATTGTGTAGTGTATGGAGAAGGTGCTGTGACTGATCAAACATGTCAGAAGTGGTTTGCAGTGTTTCATGCTGCAGATTTCTCACTAAAGGATTCTCCAAAGTCAGTTAGACCAGTTAAAGTTGGTAGTGATAAAACTGAGACATTATTTGAGTACAGTCAATGCTACAGAAGATAGCCTGTACTCAGGAGATAGCCAACACACAGAAAATATCCATATCAAGCATTGAAAATCATCTGCATCAGCATGGCCATGTTAATCACATTGATGTTTGACTTTCACATTAAAAAAAAAACCCTTCTTGATTATATTTTACATGCTGTTCTCTACTGAAGTGTAATGACAGTGTTTCGTTTTTAAAACAAATTGTGATGGGCAATGACAAATTGATACTGTACAATAGTGTAGAACAGAAGAGATCATGGGGCAAGTGAAGTGAACCACCACCAACCACACCGAAGACCTGCCTTTGTCCAAAGAAAGTAATGTTGTGTCTATGGTGGAATTGGAAGGGAGTGCTCTATTATGAGTTCTTCCTGGAAAACCAAACGATTAGTTTTGCTCCCAGTTAGACCAACTGGAGGCAGCCCTTTACAAAAAGTATCAGAATTAGTCAACAGAAAATGCATAATCTCCCATCAGGATATTGCAAGATTCTATGTTTCTTTGATGACAGACAAAGACTATTAAAGCTTGGCTGGGAAGTTCTGAGTCATCTATGATATTCATCTTTGGATTTCCATTTATTTTGGTATTTACACAATTCTGTTAGTGGAAAAAATTTCAGTTCCCTGGAAGACTATAGAAAAGGCACTTGGAACAGTTCTTTGCTTATGAAGATAAGGTGTTTGGGGAAGATGGACTTATGAAGTTGCCTTTAAAATGGCAGAAGGTAGTAGAACAAAATGGTGAATACATTGTTCGGTAAAGTTCTTGGTGAAAATGAAAAATTAGGTCTTTTATTTTTACTCAAATACTGAAGGAAGTTTTTGGCCAACCTGATATATTCCTATAGTATGTCCTTAGGTATAGCATAGAACATGGTGCCCAATAGGCACCAACTTTAATGGTGAGTCAAGAAACAGTGCCTTTCCTGTGGTGAGTGAGCACCCACTAAATATCTGCGCTATAAATGAACTGTCCTTAACCAAAGACTTCCCTGGTGGCTCAGACTGTAAAAGCATCTGCCTACAAGTGGGAGACCTGGGTTTGATCCCTGGGACGGGAAGATCCTCTGGAAAAGGAAATGGCAACCCACTCCAGTATTCTTGCCTGGAAAATCCCATGGACGGAGGAGCCTGGCAGGCTACAGTCCTTGGGGTTGCAAAGAGCCAGACATGACTGAGAACTGGTTTTACAGACAGTAGTTATGGCATCAATTGTTGTTAATGTCCAAGCACATACTGCTCACCACATAATAGGCCAGTTAATGGAGACACTAGGTGTTAGGCCAAGGAAAAGTGATTTTATGTTGAAAACCAACAGATTGAGAAAATGGTGAACTAGTGTTTCAAAGAACCATTTTACCTGAGTTAGATTTCAGGCTTTTTTTATACTAAAAGGGGAGGTGGGATGCGGCTAGTTGTTGCAAACTTCTTCTGATTCACTTATATATATTTGTATGTAAATACACACAAACTTTCCAGATTCTTTTCCATTATACATTATTACAAGATATTGTATAGTTCTCTGTGCTAAACAGTAGATTCTTGTTATTTGTATATACATGCTCAGTGGCTTCAGTTGTGTCTGACTTTTTGTGACCCTATAGACTGTAGCCTGCCAGCTTCCTCTGTCCATGGGATTCTCCGGCAAGAATATGGGAATGGGTCGCTATGCTCGCTTCCAAGAGATCTTCCCAACCCAGGGATTGAACCCACGTCTCTTACGTCTTCTGAATTGCAGGCGGGTTCTTTACAACTAGTGCCATCTCAGAGGCCCTCTTGCTATGTATCTTTTTTGTATATAGTAATGTGTATCTGTTAACCTTAGTCTCCTAATTTATCCCCTCCCTACTTTCTCCTTTGGCAGCTGTAACTTTATTTTCTATGTCTGTGAGTCTCTCTCTGTTTTAAGTTCATTTGTATCCTTTTATTTTTTGAGTCCACATGTGATATCATGAAATTTGTCTTTTTTTTGGGGGGGGGCTTCTCTCTGGCTTACTTCCTTTAGTATGATTAATCTCTAGGTCTATCCCTGTTGCTGCAAATGACAATAATTCTTTCCTTTTCATGACTATTATTTCATATATGTATGTTAAAATACACATATGCATGCCGTATCTTCTTTTGAAATAGGTAGTGGCAACCCACTCCAGTATTCTCGCCTGGAAAATTCCATAGACAGAGGAGCCTGGCGGGCTTCAGTTCACAGGGTTGCAAAGCTGGACACGACTGACTGAGCATGCACGCACACATTCTTTATTGATTCACCTGTAGATGGACACTACCATGTTTTGGCTGTTGTAAATAGTGCTGCTATGGACTTTGGGGTGCATATATCTCTTTGAACTAGTTTTCATCTTTTCTGGATACATGACCAGAAGTGGGATTGCTGAATTATATGGTAACTCTTATTTTTAGTTTTCTAAAGCACTTACATAGTGTTTTCCATAGTGGTCACACCAATTTACCTGTCCACCAGCAACTTAGGAGGGTTCCCTTTTCTCCGCACCCTCTCCAGATTTATTATTTGTAAACGTTTTAATGATGACCATTAGATTGGTGTGAGGTAATTTATTATTGTAGTTTTAATTTGCATTTCTCTAATAATTAGCAGTGGTGAGTATCTTTTCATGTGCCTGTTGGCTCTCTTTATGTCTTCTTCAGAGAAATGTCTGTTTAGGTCTTCCTGTTTTTTGGCTGGATTGTTTGGGGTTTTTTTGAGCTATATGATCTGTTTGTACATTTTGGAAATTAAGCACATCATTTGTAAATATTTTCTGCAATAGTTGGTATTTTCATTTTGCTTATGATTTTCTTTGCTTTATAAAAGCTTTCAAATTTAATCAGTTCCGTTTGTTTACTTTTGCTTTTATTTCTTTTGCTTTGGGAGACTGATCTAAGAAAGGATTGCTATGACTTCGTGTCAGAGAAAGTTTTGCCTACAGTCTCTTCCAGGAGTTTTATAGTGTCATGTTTTATAATTAAATCTTCAAGCCATTTTGAGTTTTATATTTGTGTTTGATGTGAGGGAATATGCTAACTTCAGTGATTTACATATGGCTGAAAGGACACTTTTTTTTAATGTGAAGAGATCTAATCAAGGACAAACATTGCAAAGAATACCAACTTTTCCCCCCAAAGCCCTAAGATAGCTCAGTTGGTAAAGAATCTGCCTGCAGTGCAAGAGACCTGGGTTTGATTCCTGGGTCGGGAAGATCCCCTGGAGAAGGAAATGGCAATCGACTCCAGTATTCTTGCCTGGAGAATCCCACGGACAGCGGAGCCTGGCAGGCTACAGTCCATAGGGTCACAAGAGTCAGACATGACTTAGTGACTAAACCAAACCTAAGAACTTTGTGTTACATTCTGAAAATGATTAATTACATAATCATAATGAGGTAGACAGATCCTTAATAGGTCCTACTGAATAATTTATTTTCTTAAACTAATTTTATCTAGAATATCAGTTTATTCACAGAGCTACTTCCAGGTAGAAATATATTCAGAAACCAAGAAAAAATATGCTTAATCAACTTGCTGTACTATAGAGAATAGTCTCTTTTCTTTTCAGAACAGCTGAAAAATATCACGATGATGATGACACTATTATGATTCCTATAATTCACAGAGAGAATGGAGTCTGACTGACCACATTATTATCAAGGAAAAATGTTCACAAACACAGAAATACTGGCTAGTCATTGATCCACTGTGAGAGCTATAAATCAGGGGTTTTGACTGCCAGTCTTTCTACCCGGTTTTATTTTACCTTAGTCAGTCAGTTCAGTTGCTTATTCGTATTCGACTTTTTGCGACCCCATGGAGTGCAGCACACCAGACTTCCCTGTCCGTCACCAACTCTCGGAGCTTACTCAAACTCATTACTATGTAAATCTTCCATAAGTTTTGTTCTGTTAATTTTAAAAGCATAAAATTAAAGGTAATTATCAAACCATGTCTCTAAATATTTGATGATTAAAAAATCATCAAACCATGTCTCTAAAAATTCCATGTTTCTCATTTCTTTAAAATCTTAACTGCAAATATCATTATGTGGATATTGGTTTAAAAACCCATGTAAATCATCACTTTGATAATCTGTTCTTCAATTTATAAACAAAAATGATGTCTAGCTTATAAATCACATTTCAAAAATCAAAACATTTGCCAAATTTCAGTCAGTCAGTCAGTTTATTCACTCAGTCATGTCTGACTCTTTGTGACCCTATGGACTGCAGCATGCCAGGCTTCCCTGTCCATCACCAATTTCCGGAGCCTGCTCAAACTCATGTCCATTGAGTCGGTGATGCTATCCAACCATCTCATCCTCTGTTGTCCCCTTCTTCTCCCACCTTCGATCTTTCTCAGCATCAGAGTCTTTTCCAGTGAGTCAGTTCTTCACATGTAGTGGCCAAAGTATTGGAGTTTCAGCTTCAGCATCAGTCCTTCCAATGAATATTCAGAATTGATTTCCTTTAGGATGAACTGGTTGGATCTCCTTGCTGTCCAAGGTACTCTTTAAGAGTCTTCTCCAACACCACAGTTCAAAAGCAACAGTTCTTCAGTGCTCAGCTTTCTTCTTAGTGCAACTCTCACATCCATACATGACTACTGGAAAAACCATAGCCTTGACTAGATGGACCTTTGTTGGCAAAGTAATGTCTCTGCTTTTTAATGTGCTGTCTAGGTTGGTCATAACTTTTCTTCCAGGAAGCAAGCATCTTTTATGGCTGCAGTTAGCATCTGCAGTGATTTTGGAGCCCCCAAAATAGTCTATCACTGTTTCCATTGTTTTCCTCTCTATTTGCCACGAAGTGATGGGACCAGATGCCGTGATCTTAGTTTTCTGAATGTTGAGTTTTAAGCCTACTTTTTCACTCTGCTCTTTCACTTTCATCAAGAGGCTGTTTAGTTCTTCTTTGCTTTCTGCCATGTTTCCTAATATATTTCCTCCATTCTCTAGATTCCTCTAACATCAACAGAAGATAAGCAAATAATGTTTGATTTCTGGTTTCAGTCATGTGGAAGACTAAGATAAACTGAGAATCCTCCCACAACAAATAGCTAATAATATGAAGTAGCAGTAAAATAAGTATGACAATTTGGGAAGCCCTACAAAAGATCAGTTTGCAATCTAAAATTACAAACCAAAGAAAGCTAAAGTCAGTAATTATAACAAACAACTGGAATATATCCACCAAAAATTCAGATAGTAAAATACTGAAAAGATAGTTTTAAAATATAACAATAATATAAAACTATAAAACATAAATCAAGGGATCAAAACATAAAAATCAAGATACTGTTTGCTACTATAGCTGTATAGTAAACCCTTTATTCTCCTTTTTTCAAACTCAGGTGGTTTTATAAGCTAAATGTATAAAACCTGCTGAGATCAGTATGACCATGAACTAGAAAAGGAAAGTGAAAGAAAGGAAAATTAGACACTTCTCACGTATAGATGATAAGTTTCAGCAGAAATTAGAAAGCTGAATCAAGCAATTAAAAAATACATCATGCCCAAACACGATTTATTCCAAGAATGCTTACGTAAAAGCAGTTTGGGGCTTCCCTTGTGGCTTAGATGATAAAGAATCTGCCTGCAGTGTGAGAGCCCCATGTTCAATCCCTGGGTTGGGAAGGTCCCCTGGAGAAGGAAATGGCCATCCCCTTCAGTTTTCTAGCCTAGAGAATTCCATGGACAGAAGAGCCTGGTGGGCTACAGTCCGTGGGGTTGCAGAGAGTCGGACACAACTGAGTGACTACGCTTTTCACTTTTCAGAAGCAGTTTAACAGAGGATATCTGTTATTGCACCTTATTATTATATTATTGAGTGTTTCAATTCAGTTCAGTTGCTCAGTCATGTCCAACTCTTTGCGACCCCATGAACCACAGCATGCCAGGCCTCCCTGTCCATCACCAACTCCTGGAGTCCACCCAAACCCATGTCCACTGAGTCAGTGATGCCATCCAACCATCTCATCCTCTGTTGTCCCCTTCTCCTTCTGCCCTCAATCTTTCCCAGCATCAGGGTCTTTTCCAATAAATCAGCTCTTCGCATTGAGTGTTTCAGTTCAGTTCAGTTCAGTCACTTAGTCGTGTCCGACTATTTGTGACCCCATGAATCGCAGCACGCCAGGCCTCCTTGTCCATCACCAACTCTCGGAGTTCACTCAGACTCATGTCCATCGAGTCGGTGATGCCATCCAGTCATCTCATCCTCGGCTGTCCCCTTCTCCTCCTGCCCCCAATTCCTCCCAGCATCAGAGTCTTTTCCAATGAGTCAACTCTTCGCATGAGGTGGCCAAAGTACTGGAGTTTCAGCTTTAGCATCATTCCTTCCAAAGAAATCCCAGGGCTGATTTCCTTCAGAATGGATTGGTTGGATCTCCTTGCAGTCCAAGGGACTCTCAAGAGTCTTCTCCAACACCACAGTTCAAAAGCATCAATTCTTCGGCACTCAGCCTTCTTCACAGTCCAACTCTCACATCCATACATGACCACAGGAAAAACCATAGCCTTGACTAGACGGACCTTAATTGGCAAAGTAATGTCTCTGCTTTTGAATATGCTATCTAGGTTGGTCATAATTTTTCTTCCAGGGAGTAAGCGTCTTTTAATTTCATGGCTGCAGTCACCATCTGCAGTGATTCTATAAAGTTTGACACTGTTTCCACTGTTTCCCCGTCTATTTCCAATGAACTGATGGGACCGGATGCCATGATCTTTGTTTTCTGAATGTTGAGCTTTAAGCCAACTTTTTCACTCTCCTCTTTCACTTTTATCAAGAGGCTTTTTAGCTCCTCTTCACTTTCTGCCATCAAGGTGGTGTCATCTGCATATTTGAGGTTATTGATATTTCTCCCAGCAATCTTGATTCCAGAGGTCTCCCAAGATGAGATGATGGAATCACAGGACTGAGAGGGAGTTGTAATCATAGCTAAGATTGATTATAAGCAACACAGTAAGTATATACAACTAGATGGTTCAGTTAGGTAAAAAGGTGTAGTGGGTCTGGAGAAATCCATATACAGACTTTCTATTCTTCCCCTTCCCAGCCCAGGAAGAGATTCACTTGATAGTGCTGTTTTCTCCAGAAACTAAAATGAAGCCTTTTAGAAAAAAGTCCTTTGAGACTCAGAAATTGAGGGTTTTACTCGGGGTCTGGTCACACAGACATTCTTTGCCCTCAACTGCAAAAATTCTAGCCTTCCAGAAAGAGAGCAGGTGCTCACAGTAAATCACAACATACGAAGAGCCATGCCGCAGTGAAACATCTATACCAGTTAGGGAATGTTTCAAAAGTCAGATTTTCACACATTGACCAGGGCCATCCTTGTAAGCAGGTCCTTCTAAAATTAGAGCTTCAAGCCAACTATGTTAACTATCTCCTGCATGTTAAGGGAGAAAATAACATATGGTCAAAAGGATCCCCAGTCTTACCAACTTTTTGGTAAACTTCAACAAACACTCATCATATAAAGTTTTGGTAAAATAAAATATGACTTTATTAACCTGATATAAGAAATAGACCAAGAACTGATAACAAACATCTTACCAAATGAGTAAATGTAAGAAGGATTTTCATTGAAGTCAGGAACAAAATAAGGATGCTTCTGCTACTGCTTGGGTTAGACACTGTACCAGAGTTTCTTGTACTAGTCAGTGTGAGGAAACTGTATATATAGAGGTAAGGGATAGGAATTATTTACAGATGATCATATAGAAAAGTCAAAAGAACTGTTAGACAAACTATTACAAATAATTAGTCAAGAAATGTTAAATACAGGATTAATTAAGCAGAAATCAGTTACTATTCCATAGTTTCTATCACCAATCTAAAAATACAGTGTTTAAAGAATATTTGCAGTAGTAAGAAAAACTACATGAAATTTAGAAATAAACCAATCAGAAAAGGTATTGATTTTCATCTTGGAAATCCAGCAATTACATGCTTAGATTTCTACACTAAAAAAACTCACTTACGGGCATAAGGAGATATATACTTATTCACTTTAGCCCTGATAATAACACAAAATGTTGAGCTTGTTGGGAGAATAAGTGATATATTTACTCATACTGGGATACTCTACAGCAATTTAAACGAAAGCATTTGAGCTGTGTAGATTAACACAGATACATCTCAAAAACAGCATTAAGTTTAAAAAAGCAAATTGAAAGAATGAGGGAAGTCTTTACAAATACCTTTGGTTTGCTTTTTTTTTTTAATCTTTTTTTAAAAGAGTGAAATAAGACAAACTGTTAATACATGTTCAGTTTTGACAGTGAATACATGGATGTTTGTTACATTATTCTGTATACTTCGTTTTATAATAAAAATAAAAAATTTGATTGTATACATAATTTTAAAACTCAGGCATTTAACTTTCCAGAACTGGGGAGACAATAAATAATAATATTAAGTGAACCAGTATGTTTATACCACCTCTTTTCATACATTTTGTAATTTGCCACTTAGGGAAATTATTTGGTTAATTCCCTCACACGGAAAAGAATTTTGATGTAAAAGATCAAAGTCAACTAACTCAATTAGGTTGTCTAACACACTACTTTTTCAGTGTGCTTTTAGTGGTTAGGGAGAAAGAATGGTTGGGAGGGGAGGGAAGGAAGGAGGAAAAATATGAATATTCTGTTATCCTTAGGGGTTTTTCCTTCCAAATGTCAAACAATTCTCTCTAAAATTATTCAAAACTGTAAAACTTGTTTAGTGGCATCACTGATGTCATCAAAAGTACCTCTTAGCTATAGGTTTTTGTATAAGTGGTATGTGTAACTTTTTAAAAATAGTGTATTGGTTTTGATTCTGTTGGCTTTTTTGTGTGTCATGAAAGAATATGGGAATCTCCTACAAATTTATTCCTAATGATACATGGTAGAATGTTTTTTATCAGTCACTTTGATTTGCTTACTGATGTCTAAGATTGTCAAAACTTTTAGATTTGTGTTGAAATTGATGGTAGCAAGTAGACTAAATCCGTTTTTGCCAGTGAAAGATTAAGCCCTAAAAGAATATCGATTTATGTTCTGTAAATCTATTGTCTGTCTTCACAGCTATAGTTTTTGCCAGGAAACTACATAATAATATGCTTTTAAGACTAATCTCACTGGGATGAGGGATGGTTTGGGGAGGGAGGTGGGAGGGGGGTTCAGGATTGGGAACACTTGTACACCCATGGCGGAGTCATGTTGATGTGTGGCAAAACCAATACAATATTGTAAAGTTATTAGCCTCCAATTAAAATAAAGAAATTTAAATTAAAAAGAAAGACCAATCTCTGAGAAGTTAAATTGAAAACAACTTTTATGAGGCAAATACCACTCTTCCTGAATAAGATGCACATGTAAAATTTCAAAGTAAAATTGAAAATCTGTGGCTAAGGAAATTAATCAGGAAGGTAGAAGAAACTCCTTGTCTTGTAAGAATTAAGTATCGTAGGTATGTATGCAAACTCTTAACACATAGATATACATCCTTTTTAAATCTCAGTTCAGGTGAATTCTTATATACAACTATATTTTTTTCTTCAATTATACTGTATAACTTGTGTTTGATTTGAAACAGATTTGACACATTAAAAAATTATTAAAAAATCATACTGTTTAATAGTTGAAATCTATATCAGTGAGCCATAGTGTATCCTACAAATATTGGTAGATTAGGTGACCAATAATGATTTTCTGTTTAGTGAGTACTTCTGCTCAGTTCTAGTCTAGGCTTAGTAAAGTTTTCCTGTTAAAGAGTTACAACATTTAAATTGAGAGAATTTAGATGAATCAGATATGAAGTAGTTGAATAAGCACAACCTTCTATAATCATGGTGGAAAAAAAATGGTCTTGGGTTTGGTAGTTCCAGCCTTTTTTATTGGCCAGTATTCCTGTAAATGTGTCAAGAGAGCGATTTCTGAACATTCACATAGGCTGTCTGAATCTGGAAGTTTTCTGTCTGGTGATAAGAGTAGACTGTGGGCGGGAGGTGCCTGTTGTTTATTTTTTCAAGTGGCAGTGGGGGAAGAAAATACAGCTTTGTTATTTTTTTCTCCTTAGGTTTCCTGAGAAAGCATCAGTGTATCTGACCCAAGCATCACCTGTTGTGTAGTTACTTATTTTGGAAAAGCCACCTAGCTTGTAACTCCCCTCTTAAAGTTTCTCGATGTGAGTAAAGTTTGAAACCTTAAACCTATACATTTTACTATATAGGCGGTTTTATTAACCATAAAGCAGCAGCATCATTTTAATTATATGGGTTTTTGGTTGGATCTAGTTGAAAGGCCCTTGGAAAAAATAATTTAAGAGAGAACAATTATGTTAATACCTGGGTTTCATTTCATGTGTTTGAGGTAAATTAATCAGATTGATCCTTATTCTTTGAGTTTATTATGAAGCAAAATAACCTTATTTAGCATCATCTTGATAAATGCTGATCTTTTGTGGTTTTCTCAACAGAATTTTCTCCACAATTATTTTTAAAGTAAGTTTAGTTTTTAAGTAACTTATTACAAGATAATGTACATCTATACTAGTAAAAGATTGTTAAAGTACAAAGACTGTAAAAGTCACCTCCAATTCTTTACCCACAGTAGTCACCATTATTAATATTTTAGTTGATATGCTTTTGGTAAATGTATGTATGTATGTATGTATGTATATATGTATGTAACATGTGAATGTGTATATATTTATTTTCAATTTGGGATCATATTATGTGCGTTTAAATGAATGGTGTTTCAGAATTGTTCCAGGTCATTTAAGATGCTTTCATGGCATGATTTTAAAGACTAGGATTTTGTGTAATGTGGATATGCCATAATTCATTTCAGCACTTCTCTATGGTTGGCTATTCAAACTATTTGCAATTCTGTGTGGTTGCTACGCCTTTATCCACTTAAATTTTCTCTAGCTTGAACATAGAAAGCGAGAATTATTCTTCAGGTTGTTTTTATATGGCTTGTTTGATATGTGTTCATATGCTCTATTTCCATATTATCAGACATAGTCATAGGGTTATGTGGGTGCTTAAAACCAGGATCACAGCTAGATATTAAACTTTGTAAATTATTATATCATCTCTTGTAAAGCAACAAAACCTACCATTTTCTCTCCAGTTGAGTCTATCTCTTCCTATTTACCTCCCTACAGATTCCTAGGCAGATTTGAAATGGATAGAAGTTTTTCAGTTGTTTTTACTCTCCCCTTTCTTCCTTCATTTAAGCAGAGACTTAAAGCATAAGGGGTTAGTCAGCAAACAGGATGGAATCTTCCTTGCAGAGGAAACAGCTTTATTTGTCAGGATATGAGAGAGCTTGCCAGTCTCCTCTGTCCATGGAATTACCCTAGCAAGAATACTGGAATAGGTTGCCATTTCCTACTCCACGGGATCTTTCTGACCCAGCAATCGAACCCATGTCTCTTGTTTCTCCTTGGTAGGAGGGTTCTTTACCACTGAGCCACCTGGGAAGCCCCCTTCTTCCTTCAGACTATAAGATTATTGTCTACTATAAGGAAAAATCCAGATCATGGTGAACCTCAAGAAAACTGATTCCCAGTAATCATCTTACATATATATTGATGTTACTATTCTCCACTTTGACTAGGACTTGATTTACCTAAATATTCACTGAGGGCTATCCTTCAAGTCTCTGCTTTAGTGTTATGTGCCTGGGAGGCCTTCTCAAGAACCCCCATTATTTTCTGTCATATCACCCTGTTCATGACTTTAATATTACTGTTTTAGTTTGTGTATCTGATGCTGAAGCTCCAGCTTTGACCTCCTGATGCGAAGAGCTGATTCACTGGAAAAGACCCTGATGCTGAGAAAGAGTGAGGACAGGAGGAGAAGGGGGCAGCAGGATGAGATGGTTAGATAGCATCACTGACTCAATGGACATGAGTCTGAGCAAACTCTGGAGATAGTGAAGGACAGGAAAACTTAACTTGCTGCAGTTCACGCGGGTCCCAAAGAGTCAGACATGACTTAGCAACTGAAAAACATAGGCGTATAAGCATTTACCATATGGACATACAAGCATTATCATAGAAATAACTCACCCCTATCTTAAGTTCTTTAAGGCAAAGAACTTGCTGCTTCTGTTATCTCCAGAGTGGAGGACCATGATGGAAGTTTGTAACTTAAAACAACAAACTAACATATATTCATGTTGAAATTATTTAAGTACTAGAGAAAAGTGACTAAGAGCATGAACATTCTTTTCTCCAGCTTCCTTTTGAGTATCACTTCCTCCTCCTTGCCCCTCATTCACTCCCCAAAGCTCTTGAACAGAATTGCAGAGTATACAAGCATTTATTTTTTGTTATGTCACCCTTTCACTGAGAGGTCCTGTCAATAAATATAATGCTAGGTTCTGTCAACCATTCATAGCTCCAGCACTCAAGAAGCTTATGGTCTAGTAGGGCAGATATGCATAAGGAGCGATTACTTGTGAGTTGTGGTAATGTGTCATGGAAATCGTGGAAATGTGTCTGTTCCCAGGGATAGCTATCCGGTTTGACATTCGTTTTCTCTGCTGTTCCTCATCAATATACAGTGTAGCAAGCTGGCCTGCTTCTAAGTTCTATTTTTGGTACTTGTATTGAATGCATACTCACCTGAAGCATCTTCCTTAAGCATGTATCTGTCCTCCCGTTAATTCTGATATACATTATTTGTACTCTAAGCAGTTTCCTGTACATATTTTTATTTGGTTCTTAGAGAGTCTTTTATGTAAATAACTTTTAAAACTGCTTGATGTTTAATTCTTAGTTAAGTTAGAGCTCAATAATGATACTATGATTTCTGTGACAGTGGGCTTCTTTTCCAACCTCTATATGACTTCTTGTGAATTCTGTAGAAATCTATGTTTCTTAAAAAGAAAGAATGACTTACTGATACCTTGACCTGGCTGCTTTTTAGGATGAGCACCTTAGTGAGTGTTGTATCATCATGAGCAATTTGAGACAGATTGCACTAGTTTCACTCTGCTGTTTAACAGAATGCAGGTTTTCTCATCTGGGAGATCTAGGTCACTGACATTTCAGACCCTAAATGAAATCTAAATTGTTCAAGTTCTTTGTTGGTCTTCATTATTTCTAGATATTCTCACACTGGAGACAACTGGAAGCTGCTTTGGACGGGTGAAAACCACCTAAGTCTGTCTACATAGTCATCGGCATCTGTAGAGAAGAAGTGACATAGATTATGGGCTAATAACAGCTGCTTACAATATGCACAGTGCTTTATAGTTTTCTAAAATTTTAGTAACATTTTTCATCTAATATTAAATTATTTAATCTGCATCGAGTCTTACAGGCCTTATGGTCTGGAGAACTGAAATGGGTGGCTGGAGTTAGCATGTCAGTTGGAGAGTTGTAGGAATTTATTTTGGAGAAGAAAGCAAGGCCTAATCTTTTAGGAACTGTGATAGAGTCTAGACTTTACTTGATGCGTAAAGTCCAGCTACAAGCTAGCTTTGCCATCTTCAGATTCTCTCCCCTTGCTCTTTTGCAGTTGAGCAATTTGTTTTATGCGTATATTATCTAATAAGTGCTGTAGTAGCTAGTTTCCAGAGATGACTGTCAGTAAAAGAAACATGCTTCACAATGCTCATGCTTTCATGTTGCTTTCATCTGCACTTAACTCTGTGACTCATTGTAACTAACATGATGCAGCTGAAGTGTTGCTTGCCTGTTCTAGAACTAAACTTTAAGACAGCCTGAAGACTTTTGTTTTTGCCTGTTGGGGAGTAATGAGCCACCATGTTAAAAGTCTGGCTGCCATGTTGGAGTTTCTGTGTTGAAAGACTACTTGAAGAGGGAGCAGCGCTGAGAATACCTTCAGAAAGATAGAGGCCCCCACCACCCTGGTTTCCCAGCTGAACTCACCCTTTCCCACAAAGCTGTTAGAATTGAGTGAAGCGGTCTTGGACAGTCCAGCTCCAGCCATCACATGAGAGACCATTAGACTAATAAAAAAATATCCAGAATTCCTCAAGAAAATGACTTCTTGATGTCTCCACATATTGTTGTTGTTCAGTTGCTCAGTTGTGTCTGACTCTTTGTGACCCCATGGACTGCAGCACACCAGGCTTCCCTGTCCTTCACTATCTCCTTGAGCTTGCTCAAACTCATGTTCATTGAGTCGGTGATGCCATCCAACCATGTCATCCTGTCGCCCTCTTCTCTTCCTGCCCTCAATTGTTTGGAACATCAAGATCTTTTCCAATGAATTGGCTCTTCGCATAAGGTGGCCGGAGCTTCATCTTCAGCATCAGTCCTTCCAATGAATCTTCAGGGTTGGTTTCCTTTAGGATGGGCTGGGTTTGATCTCCTTGCTGTCCAAGGGACTCTTAAGATTCTTCTCCAGCACTGCAATTAGAAAGCATCAATTCTTGGAGTTCAGCTTTCTTTATTGTGACACATATTGATATATGTTAAGTCACTTAAGTTACGGGGTGCTTTTTTACATAGTATCAGATAAATAAGCTTTCTGGATGGCTTAGTGGTAAAGAATCTGCCTGCCAGTGCAGGAGACGTGGGTTTGATCCCTGGTTTGGGAAGATCTCCTGGAGAAGGACATGGTGACCTACTCTTCCTGCCTGGGAAATCCCACTATGGTGGCTTCTCGGGTTGTGGAGTTTAGGCTCTAGAGCCCGCGGGCATCAGGAGTTTCAGCTTTCAGGTTCTGGAAGCTTACGTTCATTGGTTGTGATTCACAGGTTTATTTGCTCCGCGGCATGTGGGCTTAGGGATCGAACCTATATCTCCTGCTTTGGTGGCAGATTCGTTATCACTGAGCTACCAGGGAACCTCTGCAGTTGCTTTTGTATTCAACTGTCATAGTAATCTTTCCTAGCAGGTTATAAAGATTTTTCTTTCTTCTTGCTTGAAGTATTTCTTAATATGTGTACCATAGTTTACTTTAACAGTTTCCATTGTTTATAGACATTTACCTTCTTTTATGTCCAATGTTTTCCATATTGGAAACAGTGATGCACAAATACTAATATATCTCAGGTAATTTAAACTTGTACTCCGAAATGGTTATACCAGTTTATGGTACTACCATCCTTGACCATGCATTCTTTGGTTGCTATTTGTAAGGTTGAGAATAGTCATCTTTTAGTATTCAAATAGAAAAGCTAGAAATATACTATGCAAGTGCTTGCGTGTGTGCTAAGTTGCTTCAGTCATGTCCGACTCTTTGTGACCCTATGGCCTGTAGCCCACAAGGCTCCTCTGTATATGGGATTTTTAGGCAAGAATACTGTAGTGGGTTGCATGCCCTCCTCCAGGGGATCTTCCGGACCCAGGAATTGAACCCGCCTCTCCTGTGGCTCCTGAATTACAGATGGATTCTTTACCACTGAGCCACTAGGGAAGCCCATGTATAATATATTAGCAGCAAACATGAATTCTAGTGTTAGTGAAATGACTTTAGAAAATTTTCAGTTTATCTGATGATTTAATAAGGGAAAGAAAAATGCCCAACACATTCTCCCATATCTAAACTTAATATACTTTTGACAATTTTTTCCTCAAAGGAAACTAGTGGAGAATCAACTACTATGTCGTAAGTATGAAAGTTTAGTTTAAAACATTAAAAAATTTAATTGGACTTAAATCTCTTTCTACAAATGAATCAATAGAGGAGATAGTGAAGACTGGTGGAAAAAGTATGAACTTTACAGATGTGGGGTTTCAGTTCTAGCTCTGACATCAGTGTTGATGTGCTATGTTGATATGCTATGACCCTGTATATTTTTATTAATTTAAAAAACTAGATGGAAACATATGGCAAAGTGAGAATACAATTCTTTACAGACTATATGGGTTAATTCTATCTGTCATAATGTATATCCATTATTCTATTTGAATTTTGGTACCAGGACTAGAAGTTAATCCTTTTTGTAGATCTGTGGGTTCAAAAATGACAGAATTCAAAAATGGAGTGCTAGGATTAGAATTTTAGGTCATGAACTTGTAGCCTCATGTTCTTTTGGTTTCCTTATGATTAATTCTTGGTCTATTTCCATGTTAGTATATTTGTCTGCTGCTGCTGCTGCTAAGTTACTTCAGTCGTGTCCGACTCTATGTGACCCCATAGATGGTAGCCCACCAGGCTCCCCCGTCCCTGGGATTCTCCAGGCAAGAACACTGGAATGGGTTGCCATTTCCTTCTCCAGTGCATGAAAGTGAAAAGTGAAAGGGAAGTCGCTCAGTTGTGTCTGACTCTTCGCGACCCCATGCACTGCAGCCTACCAGGCTCCTCCATCCATAGGATTTTCCAGGCAAGAGTACTGGAGTGGGGTGCCATCGCCGTCTCCGAGTATATTTGTCTAATGTTCCACAAAATGTTTAGTTATTGCTGCTTTGTGTGAATAATAATGCTAACCACTTATTATTGCCTTATCCATTTTCATTTAGAGGTTACCTCAGATGGAAAAGAATTTGTTATTCAGAAGACAGCTAAGCTGATAATATTTTTATATTACAGTGATCCTCAAAACTTGTATGAAGTTATTTTTATTTCTGAAATAGTATGACGATGTAATTGTGATAAGAGTACATTATTTGAGGAATATAAAGAATACTGATGAAGATTTTTGATTCTGTGAGAGAGGTAAATTATAATTGGTGAAGGTATTTACCATCCTTGTAGGAATGCCATTATAGCATGTGTAATAGAAATGAAGACAAGTCATAAAGTCCAGCTACCATGAAGTCCTTAATGCCCAGTTTTGCTTTATGCTATGAATTTGTTTAGAAAGAAAGGTTTGATACATAAATAATGCTGTTGTTTAAAATTACACTATCTTAGATAAAATCTAGTTGCAGTTTGAAGACCTTAGAAATTATCTTGAATTCTCTATAGTAGTAGATTTATTATTTAAATTGTGAAACCAAGGTTAGGTTGGTATGTAAGACCTTCAGAGCACTCTACCAACTGCAGCTCTAGAAATTCTTTTTCTAGCCCTAGATCTTCTATTACTGTTAATTCTTTTATTGTTGTTATTTAGTTGCTAATTCTTTTAAAATTAAAATGCAACACTCACACCAATGCGCTTACATCTTAGAGTATTATAGGCTCCAGAGAAATGCCTTATGTATGTAGCTATCTTATTTTTCATATAGAGATGTGGAAAAACAGTTTATTTTCAATTTGAAGAACTATTATTATAACTACAAGAAATATAGATGAAGATATGTTCAGTAAAGGCTTCATTATTTTTTAGCATGTTTAGTGACAGATTATAGACCATTTAAAAAAATTTTTTTTAAAGTTGTAACAGTTTCCAGACAAGTCCATTTCTTATCTTGATAGTTGTATATGGCTTTTGTTATTCATAGAAATGTATCAAATGTAAAGGTGATATAATCCGTCATTTTTCTTTAAGTTTTTAGATTTTTTTTAAAGATTTTACTTTTGTTGAATACTTATACATTCACAGCAATGCTAAGAGGAAGGTACAAATATTTCTCATATACACTCTGTCCTAACTCATGCATAGCTCCCCCATTTTCAACACCTCCCACCACAGTGATAAATTTGTTATAATTGGTTAAAATTGATGAACCTGCAGGGAAAGGTCATAATTACCCCAAATCCATGGTTTACCTCATGGTTCTCTGAATATTGTACATTTTATGGGCATTGACAAATGTTTAATGTCATTTATTCATCATTATAATGTGATAGCTCAGAGGATAAAGCATCTGCCTGCAATGCAGGGGACCCGGGTTCGATCCCTGGATTGGGAAGACCCCCTGGAGAAGGAAATGGCAGCCCACTGCCGTATTCTTGCCTGGAGAATCCCATGGACAGAGGAGCCTTGCGGGCTGCAGTCCATAGGGTCGCAAAGAGTTGGACACGACTGAGCGACTTCACTTTCTTTCTTTCTTTTATAATGTGATGCAGAGTAGTTTTGCTGCCCTAAAGATCTTCTGTGCTCCACTTTTATTCCCTCTTCTCCCCACTACCCTGGGCAACTTTATTGTGGTTGTCTTGCAGTCACTAAGTCCTGTCCAGCTCTTTACAAACACATGGACTGTGGCAAGTCAGGTTTCTCTGCCCTCCACTGTCTCCTGGAATTTGCTCAAATTCATGTTCATTGAGTTGGTGATACTATCTAACCATCTCATCATCTGCTGCCCTCTTCTTTTGCTTTCAGTCTTTCCTAGCATCAGGGTCTTTTCTTATGAATTGGTTCTTGGTATCAGGTGGCCAAAGTATTGGAGCTTTAGCATCAATCCTTCTGATGAATATTCAGGGTTGATTTTCTTTAGGATTGACTGGTTTGATCTCTTTGTGGTCTAAGGGACTCTCAAGAGGCTTCTCCAGCACCGCAATTAGAAAGCATCCATTCTTTGGCACTTACAGCATTCTTTATTGTTCAACTCTCACATCCACACATGACTACTGGAAAAGCCATAGCTTTGACTATATGGACCTCTGTTGGCAAAGTAATGTCTCTGCTTTTTAATACTGTGTTTGTCATAACTTTTCTTCCAAGGGGAAAGAGACTTTTAATTTCATGGCTGTAGTCACTGTCCACAGTGATTTTGGAGTCCAAGAAAATAAAATCTGTCATTGCTTCCACTTTTTCCCCTCCTGTTTGCCGTGAAGTGATGGGACCAGATCTTAGATTTTTTCATGTTTAGTTTCAAGTCAGCCGTTTATCTTTGCATTATCTCTATAGTTTGATCTTTTCTTTAGTTGGAATCATACTGTAGGTAGCCTTTTCAGACTGGCTTCTTTCACTTAGCAATGTGCAAGTAATGTGCACTTAAGATTTCTTGGTGTCTTTTCATGGGTAATTACCTCTTTTTTTTTTTATTAGAGGATAATTGCTTTATAATGTTGGGTTGGTTTCTGCCATACATCAGCATGAATCAGCTGTAGGTATACATATATCCCCTCCCTCTGGAACTTCCTTCCCACCTTCCACCCTGTACCACCCTCTAGGTTGTCCTAGAGTACTGGCTTGACCTCCCTGCATTATATAGCAAATTTCTACTGGCTATCTATTTTACATATGATACCTCGTTTCTTTTTAGTACTAAGTAACATTGTCTGAATGTGTCAGTTTATCCATTTACTTACTAAAGGCCATCTGAGTTGTGCCCAGGTTTTGGCTATTATAAATAAAGCCATAAAGCCATAAAAATACCCATGTGCCCCCCTTTGTGTGGGCATAAGTTTTCAACTCTAGATAAACACCAAAGAGGGCAATTCTGGGATGTATGGTAAGAGTATGTTTAGTTTTGTATGAAGCTGCCACACTGTCTTCCAAAGCAGCTGTACGTTTTGCATTCCCCCAAGCAATTAGTAGGAATTCCTGTAGCTCTATGTACTCACCTGCAGTTGGTGCTGTCAGTTTTCCAAATCTTGTTCATTCTGATAGACGTTTAGTGATTTCTCATTTTAATTTGCATTTCCCTGACATCATGTGATGTGCAGCATTTTTTCATATAACTATTTACCAGCCATATTTCTTTTTTGGCAAGTTATTAAAACCTTTGGCCCTTTTTTTTTAATCCGATCACTTGTTTTCTTTTGTTGAGTTTTAAGTGTTCTTTGTGTATTTTGGCTAACATTCTTTATCATGGGTCTTTTACAAATATTTTCTTCCAGCCTGTGACTTGCTTTCTCATTCTCTTCACACTGTCTTTCATAGAGAGAAGTTTTTAATTGTAATGAAGTCCAGTTTATCAGTGATTTTCTTTTATGGATTGTCCCTTTGGTGTTATATCTAGAAACCTGTCATCATACCCAAGGTCATTTAGATTTTCTACTATATTATCTAATAGGAGTTTCATATTTTGTGATTTACTATAGGTGTGTGATTCATTTTGAATTATTTTTTGTAGAGGATGTAAGGTCTTTGTCTACATGTATTTGTTTGCACCTGCATGTCCAGTTAGTCCAGCAATACTTGTTGAAATGACTCTTTGCTCCATTTTATTGCCTCCTCTTCTTGGTCAGAGATCTGTTGACTGTATTTATGTGATCTGTTTCTGGAATCTGTTGTGTTTCATTGATCTATTTATTTGTTATTTTGCACACTATCTTGATTACTGGGATTGCTTTGCATCTATAGGTCAAATCGGTAAGTATTGACATCTTGACAATACTGAATCTTCTTACCCTGATTGGAGTATCTATTTATTTAGTTCTTCTTTGATCTTGTTCATCAGAGTTTTGTAATTTTCCTCGTATAGATCTTACACATATTTTGTTAGATTTATGTCAATTTTATTTTTGGGGGGTGCTAATATAAATGATTAGCTTATATTATGACAGGAGTTTTAACAAGCTCTGGGAGTTGGTGATGGACAGGGAAGCCTGGTGTGCTGCAGTCCATGAAGTCAGAGTCAGACACGACTGAGCAACTGAACTGAACAGAATATAAATAATTAGTGTCCAACTCTTTGGGACCCCATGGACTGTAGCCCACCCGGCTCCTTAGTCCATGGAATTTTCCAGGCAGGAATACTGGAGTGGGTTGCCATTTCCTTCTCCAGGGGATCTTCCTGACCAGGGATTGATCCCAGATCTCCTGTGTCTCCTGCATTGGTCGGTGGATTCTTTACCGCTGTGCTACCTGGGAAGCCCAATGTAAATGATGATTGTGTTTTTAATTTCAAGTTTTACTTATGAATTGCTGGCATATAGAAAAGAGATTGACTTTTTATATGAACCTTGTATCCTCCTTGCTTATTAATTGCTTATTAATTCCAGGAGCTTTTTTTTTTTGTCCATTTTAAAATGTTTGCTACATAAATGATTATGTCACCTTTGACTAAAGAATGTATTATTTCTTCCCAGTCTGTTCATTGCTTATTTCCTTTTCCTTGTTTT
The DNA here is from genome assembly GCF_001704415.2 of Capra hircus. NCBI lineage: Eukaryota > Metazoa > Chordata > Mammalia > Artiodactyla > Bovidae > Capra > Capra hircus. Next base: position 14,157,872 of record NC_030831.1, on the reverse strand, counting down.
ATTACATAAGCTAGCACTTTCACTGTCATGTTGATGATCATTACTATAGTTTTTTTTTTTTTTAAGGGGAAAGCAAGTTTATTTAGAGAGGTACACATCCTGTAGGTAGAATGTAGTCTTTCCCAGAAGGTGAGAATGACCCATTGCCATTCTTTATCCTCTTTTCTATGATATCTGTCTCTTAAAATTTTCTCCATTTTGTTTTGCAGCTCACCAAAGCTCATCGACAAGGTCACATGGTGAAAGTAGATTGGCTGGACAGATTGACATTTAGAGAAATAGAAATGATAAATGAGGTGGGTTGTATCCCTCTTTTTTATTTCAAAATTTTTTCTCCAGAGTTTTAAATGAAAAATTATTTAGAAGAATTATTCATTGTCATGTATCTCTCATATGTGAGATATTGAGGATAACTTCTAGTTGTGACTTCTATGCTAATAAGAGGAAAACTTGAGATAGCTGCCTTTTTTATATTTTAGTGTTCTTTTAAACACTGAAATAAGTAGTAGATATCTCTGGCTCAGACGGTAAGGAATCCTTCTACAGTGCAGGTGAGCCGGGTTCAGTGCCTGGGTCAGGAACATCTTTTGGAGAGAGTAATGGCTACCTACTTCAGTATTTTTGCCTGGAGAATTCCATGGACAAGAGCCTAGTGGGCCACAGTCAACAGGGTCACAAAGAGTCAGATATGACTAAATGACCAACACTTCCCTTTGACTGCTTTTCATTGTAAATATCATATAAGTGAAGCCCATGTTAAGTTTGATACCACACTTGTAGATTCTCTCTTTCTCCATATGGTAGTTCATGTCTAAGTTGGATATGTCTGTCAACATAATGTCAACACAGTGTCTTTACTTCAGTTACCTTAAGTCACCGTTAGCAGTTCCTATCCCCAGTGAAGATGCTCCTTCTCTTCCTTAGTACATGTAGGACTGTGCACACTTGATGAAGTTACATGGTTCAGATAATTTGTGTACTTACTGATATTGTGTTTTGGTCCAGAATAGGTTTAATTGAGACATTACTTTAGTGAAACTCTTTACAAAATTAGAACAACAAAAGTTTCTGTACATTAGCGCTGAAATACTATATGTTTGGCCTAGAGAGCAGAACTAACAATTGTATATTAATCACATTAGGAGAGAGGGATAACAGGTTTGTGATATATGTAGCTTACAGTGATCAGCACATGGCACAACTGACTTAATTTTTGTTCTCTGAACAGTGTTTAGCAGGAGGAAGAGAGAAATTGGTCATTTTAAGTGAACACTAAGAAAAGTTGAATTTTAGCATTGTGCATTTTTAGAAAACAAATTGGTAGTGTCTAACAACAGTTATATTTAGTATGAATACTGGGTATCTTTTCTAAACTTATTTATAATATATTCTCATATACTGAAACTGGAAAAAAATTTACTGTTTTGGATTTTTATAGTTGTCACATTCTAAAAACAGTTTAATTGAAATGCTTCTATTCATCAACTTACATACCCCTGGGTTTAGAAAATGTAACGTTAGTGCATACTTTGCTCAGTCTTTTTCTCACTCTATGCACACTCTTTAAAAGATAAGAGGCTGAGGCCATTACCATTATCATAATAGACTTATAATATGCTTCATAAAGCTGAACAGTTTTAAGTGACCTTCTTAGATCCTTGTGGTTATATAACTATAGATTTAAAGCCATTTTTCAAACTGATTTGGGTTGGAACTAATCACCCTTTTAAGTTTCTTTTTTTTTTACTTAATTATTAACATAATATTTGCTTCCTTAAGGGAATACAGTTATACACACAGCCAACATTTTATATGTTGGGGAAGAATAACTGTTTCCCAGAAAAACTGTTATTTAAAGTGTGTTGATAAAAATTTACAAATGATGGCAAGTTATTTTAGGACCATTTATAAATTGTCAAAAACTTGTAAATGTTGTATCTGTTAAGCTCAAATTGCCTCTGTCCTTAGTTACATATTTTGTTTTACCTTTGTTTTTGTTATATTAACTTTTATATTTGGATTAGTCGGAACTGTTCTTTGCTTAAAATTTTTAGAAATACAAAAATCTTATTTTTTTTTGAGATGAAATAATTTTCCTGCAAATGTATACTAAATACCTTTACAATGTTATATAATAAAATTCCTACTACTGAAGAAACCAAAAATTTCATTAAGTTTGAGGAGGGAGTTACAAATGAGTAGTAGGGACTTCTGGATAAGGCAGTAGTGAAATAGTAATAGTATATAAAACAATACACTTATAATAATGACATAATCATTTATTACATTTTAACTTGTATTTAATAGATTCCTTGTACTACTAAATTGGGCATAAAATACAAACTGATGTTGAAGAAAATCATTTTTCATAATTTTTTTTTCTTTTTTAGAGTGAAAAACGAAGTTCTAATTTCATGTACTTGATGGTTGAGTTTCGATGTGTCAAGTGTGATGATAAGGAATATGGTATTGTTTATTATGAAAAGGTATTTTCCTTGTTTATGGTCTCTAAGGTAGAGGGGAGGGGAAACATTAAAAAAAATTACTATTGTTCCTGCTGGGATGAATTATTTGGCTACAGGAGGGCAGCAGACAGCTGTCAGCAGCAGCTGTTTATATATCTATATATACAAATCAAATCATTTAGCTAGAACAAGATTACAAAAGCTGATCATTCATGTAATACATTTCTGGGTTACAGAATTCAATAAATATGCAAGAGATTAAAAACTTTTGATTAACTGTTTTCTAAATTGGCAAGTAGGACATTAAAGCAATAGCTTCATTAACAATTAGTATCCACTTAAAAAGTAAAAAGAGGGCGTCATATTTTTTGTGTTAGGCTATTGTATGTTAAGGGTATGTTTGTATATAATAAGTATGTATATAATGTGTTGAAACTATATGTGACCCTAAACATAAGTATGCTTATGAAAGACCTTTTAAATGTTCATTTATTTATAAAGTACTTGCAAAATTAAGAAAATCATGTTATCAGTAGTCTGAGAGGTAAAAGTAATGCAGTTACGAATTTGCTCAGGTTTGTTCATTACCAAAAGAAAGTAGTTGTGTGTTTGATATCTAGCTACTTGAAAACTATCTATGCTTTAAATGCTTATTGATGGGTCTTCGTTTCAGTACTACAGAAATAATAGCATGTGGAGTTCAAAAGCACATAAACTAGGCACCTTCTGTTATTGTGAAAGTACTGAGACAAGCACTTATGAAGATGGTATAAGTCAGAATCAGTGTTAAATGAGGACAGATTTTTGATACATGGCATAAAAGAATAATATTTCTTCCTGCATAGAGCTAAGTTGTTCATAAGAAGTAGTGCTTTGAAATTGCATTTACATGTTAGCGCTATTTGTTAAAGTTGTCACAAGTGATTTGTTTTTTAAATACATGTTTTATAGCTGTTAAATTACTATTTGAAAGATGTTTTCATAATGAAGGTTGAGGATTTGCATAGTTTGTGATCATTTTTGTGGTACTTTGCAAGGTATACATATATTTCCCTTTATCTTTTACCCCTTCCTTTAGAAAAAAGGTTAAAAAAGTTTACTTGTTTCCACTTTTTATTTTATAAATTATATTCTCTGGGGGGGAAAAAAGATAGGAAGGTAAACTATTTTACACTCTGTTTATTCATTAGAAAAACCATTAAAAAGAAAGGGTAATGAATGTGAGTGAAATTGTTTTGTTACCAATATATTTTACTAAAATCACATTTTTAATTTTTACTATATGTAATTTCATTAAAAGCAATATGTCCCACCCATATGTAGTTTATATTGCAAAAGCATGCTAATGGTGATGGTATTTTCAAACACTGGAGATGTGAAAGATCTTTTGAAAGATAGCTTTGATAATAGATGAAATAATAACAGAATAGAAATTAGAAGAATTTCAAGTATTTTTGAAAAGGTTCTTGACCCCTTTCTAACTGCTTCTTGAAAATTGCCCATAAATTAATGCCTGTCTACCTTTCCTGTCATATTTCCACTTAGTGTAAAGATTGCTGGGCCAGTGCATTGAATCTAATGGAAATAGACTTTCTTGTCACCTGTCTTCTGTGACAGATAGCCTTAGTGAAGATTACTTGTCACACTTGGGTTGATAAATGTGTATTTTGGTGTTGTGACTGAGAACCAGCCTATTAAACAATGGCTGTGGGAATTTGTGGTTTTCTCTAGGACTCAATTACTGAACCTAAAGTCACAATACTCCCCCTCTTTCAGTCTCTCCTGATTTTGTTACACATATGTAAAATTGAAAATATACTAGTATTTGGAAGTTGACAGAAAAATTTGATGCCAGGTGTACAATTGCGAGGAAATGAGTTTCCACCTAAATTAGTTTACCCTTTTCCAGGATGTACGCAGTGACATTTATTAGGCCAAATTACCTTTCTTCCCTGAAATGGGTAAAAATAAAAGCCAGAGTTATTCAAAGATGATAATGCTAACAAAATAAGACAGTTTTATTTCATAAGTATTGATTTTATTATTCTAGCTTGCATGGTGTTGAGTAAGTGTCCTCTGAGAAGCAATGCTGCTGAGTTTCTAGTTGGGTATAACTTTGAGTAATGTTGACCCACATGTAAAAGTACTTTTCTGAATGGAATTTAATTGTGGTAATTTGAAAAATAACCAAAATCTGCTAAGTGATTTTTGCAAATAATGTGACATATCCATTGTGCCATATTTTAATTATACTCTTTGATATTTTGTTCTGAGTTTTAAAATTAGGACATATTATTTTGACTTAGTCATTAAAAACAAAGTTTAAAACAAAATCCGGACAATTATAGTCTACGGATTTTCCAGACATCATATCTCTAATAACTATATAATACAGGTTTTTTTTATTATTAAATTTTATTTTTCTAAAAATATTTAATCAGCAACAGAAGGCAACAAATGGATATATATATGTAACAAATGGATTTAAAATATAGTTGAAAGATGATAATTTTTTAAAGAGACGAATGATGTTATTTAAAAATTAAAATACATTAGAGTACACATGCTCATGTATTGTCTCTTGCCATTTGGTTAAATATATATATGTATTTTTTGAACTTGTTGCATTTTGATCCAGGATGGTGATGAGTCATCTCCAATTTTAACAAGCTTTGAGATAGTGAAAGTTCCTGACCCTCAGATGTCTATGGTGAGTCACTGTCAAATTTCTAATGAAATTTGTTTTCTCCAGACTGATTATGACTTACATCCGCATCATACACTTTCTAAAAAGTGTATCTGTAACTTCATTGGTTATTTAAAAATGAATCATAAATTCACTTCAGCCATATGGAATCAGATTCAAATGGAATATTTACAAGAAATACTACCTTAGCATAAGGCCTGGATGGTGCAGTGTTGGTAAACCATTTTATTTTAATTATTGAAAGAGCTATAGAATGCGATCTTAAAATAAGATTTGGATAAACAAGTATTTGAAAGATTGTCATCATAATAGAAGGAGAATTTATTTATACCACAAGGTAACAATAAGATCAATGGATAAAAATTTTAGGGAGATTGATTTTAGTGAAAAATAGGGAAGATTATTGGTAGTTACCTAAACTGTTCAGTTTGGATTATGGTTTCTTGGATGATTTTGAGATACCTGCTTATGAATTGTTGAGATGATAGCTCTCTCAGGAATAAGAAAAAGAATTCTTACTTTGTAGCAAATGTTTAATTTGATGACTTCAGATTTAGAAAGTTCCAGAAAAAAATCCTTTTTAACAGCATAATATGAACTGTCATAGTCACACTTAGAATTCATTTACGTTACTCTGAACTATTTTATTCTTATTTTATTCATTTCTAAATAGATTAATTACCTTCGTAATCACAGCAAAGTAGATTGAAAGTAGTGCATTGGAAGATGAAAACATCATGATTAGGGTAAATACAAGTCATTAGAGCAGGAAGTAATGGCTGAGGGCCTAACTTCAAAGGAAGAAATAGGGGAAAAAAGGGAGTAAAAATTTGGAAGAAAAAGCTCACTTGGGAATTGTAGAAACAAACATCTAAGTACTTCTCCCATTCCCAAGCCTGGCATAATTTACAAAAGCGTTCAGTTCAGTTCAGTTGCTCATTCGTGTCCGACTCTTTGAGACCCCATGAACCGCAGCATGCCAGCCTCCCTGTCCATTACCAACTCCCGGAGTCCACCCAAACCCATGTCCATCGAGTCGGTGATGCCATCCAACCATCTCATCCTCTCTTGTCCCCTTCTCCTGCCCTCAATCTTTCCCAGCATCAGGATCTTCTCAAATGAGTCAGCTCTTCACATCAGGTGGCCAAACTATTGGAGTTTCAGCTTCAACATCGGTCTCACCAATGAACACTCAGCACTGATTTCCTTTAGGATGGACTGGTTGGATCTCCTTGCAGTCCAAGGGACTCTCAAGAGTCTTCCCCAACACCACAGTTCAAAAGCATCAATTCTTTGGTGCTCAGCTTTCTTCATAGTCCAACTCTCACATCCATACATGATCACTAGAAAAACCATAGCCTTGACTAGATAGACCTTTGTTGACAAAGTAGTGTCTCTCTTCAATATGCTGTCTAGGTTGGTCATAACTTTCCTTCCAAGGAGTAAGTGTCTTTTAATTTCATGGCTGCAGTCACCATCTGCAGTGATTTGGGAGCCCAGAAAAATAAAGTCAGCCACTGTTTCAATAGGTCTAAAATGGATACTGAATTTTCATTATAGAATCAAATGGTCTTTTACATTGTGGATATAGGAAACACATGACGAGTTACCTTCAAAATGGATGAGTGTATACAAATTTTGTCATATTGGAACTGTATTGCTTTTGTATAACTTGAACCAAAATGTCAGGTAAATGAGAGCTCTGTTTATTTAGTGTAATTTTTCCTAATTAAAATGCTTATCAACAATTACAGTTTTAACATTTTGTATGCTGTAATTAAAAAAATCGAAGATGTTAGACCTATGTTAAATTTTTTAGCTTTAAATGCAATTGAGAAAGGACAAAACAAAAGATATTTTTTAAAAGGCGAGCTACCCTTCTTACCTGCTGTGTTAAAAAAATTTAATTTGTAGCCATTAGTATTAACTAAATAGAGGAATATAGCAAACATTGAGTACCACCAAGCTGGTTTATCCCTGTATCAGACAATAAAATAGACTGTGTAAGTGTGATACTAGTGCATGTACATATACACATAGACTGATTAAAACTGTCTAAAAATCCCAGAAATAAATCCAAGTACATAGGAAATTGATAAAGGTGACTTTTCATCACTGGAGCGTAGTGCTGGGGAAGAGCCATTTAGAAAAAGATAAAATTTCCATACCATACATTACCTCCCACCATACATAATGAAAAACTCCAAATTAATCACGGTTTAAGTATTATAAAATGGATCCTAACTGGATCCTAACTGTTCATTGGAAGGACTGATGTTGAAGCTGAAAGTCCAATACTTTGGCCACCTGATGTGAAGTATTGACTCATTTGAAAAGACCCTGATGCTGGGAAAGATTAAGGGCAGGAGGAGAAGGGGACGACAGAGCATGAAATGGTTGGATGGACATGAGTTTGGGTGGACTCCAGAAGTTGGTGATGGACAGGGAGGCCTGGCGTGCTGTGGTTCATGGGGTTGCAAAGAGTTGGACACTACTGAGCAACTGAACTGAACTGAACTGGTACTTTACTGTTAGTTTAGGTAAAGACTTATAAAGCTGAGTCAAAATGCAGAGGCAACAAAATAAATGATTGGTAAATTCGACTATGTTGAAAAAAGTTTGCATGGCAAAAACACTGTAACAAAGTCAAAAGACAGTTGAGAAACTGGGAGAAACTATTTGAGACATACATCACAAAGGGCTACGTATCTAGTACGTCAAAAACTCTTAATACTGAAGAGTAAAGGACCAAAAAGCCACTTGCAAATTAGGAAAAATACATGAACAGACAATTCATACATGTAAAAATGAATAAAATAAGGTCTCTGTAAGCAAAGACAGTGTGTTCAAAGCTTATGATTTTGGCCATAGATAAAACAGTGAAGCGTTTTGGTCATTGTCACTGCCCTAGGTTACCACTGGCAGTTTAAACTAAGGTGATAGTATGCTTATATCACAGAGTCGCTAGTAACTCCTAATAAAAGGGAGCTTTAGTCTGGGTTGCCAAGGGAGATTTTTGGAGTGAAGGTGACATTTGATTGGCTAGACGGTTTAAAACCTTGAATACAATGGGGAGTTAAAACAAGGGCCTGGGATAGCATGCGCATGTGCACCAGTGCCTAGTGAAGCATACGCAAGCTTGCTTAGCTTTCCCTTTTACCACAAGATACAGAGGGGACTACAGTTGTAACAAGAAGAAAATAGTGTTATAAACTAGTCTTAAGTAACTATTTGCCTTTTCTGAATGACTGTTGAAACTGATTATTGGTGAAATTTACATTGTTCATTAATATTTTTAAATAATTTATAGGAGAATTTAGTTGAGAGCAAACATCACAAACTTGCCCGGAGTTTAAGAAGCGGACCTTCTGACCATGATCTCAAACCTAATGCTGCCACAAGAGATCAGCTAAATGTAAGAGCATTTAAAGTATATTAATATAAAAATAATTGAGTGGGTATTTTGATTGCAGCTCATGTGATAGCACATCATTTGAAAGTGATTTAGATGCAGGTTAATAAATCCTATGTAGTTTCAATGACTTAACGTTTCTGTCGTTTTGTATCATTTTGGTGATTTCAGGAACTATTAGCCCTAGAGACAGAGCTACAAATAGTATGTCGTCTTAGTATAGTATTCTTAGAAACTGGCCCTAAGATACATTGTCTAAGATAGGTCTTCTGTTGGCTTAACAAGATGAAGTGAAAGTGAAAGTTGCTCGATCGAGTGGACTCTCTACGACCCCATGGACTATACAGTCTATGGAATTCTCCAGACAGAATACTGGAATAGGTAGCCTTTCCTTTCTCCAGGGGATCTTCCCAACCCAGGGATCGAACCCAGGTCTACCTACATTGCGGGCAGATTCTTTACCAGCTGAGCCACAAGGGAAGCCCAAGAATACTGGAGTGGGTAGCCTATTCCTTCTGCAGCAGATCTTCCTCACCCAGGAATCGAACCGGGGTCTCCCACATTGCAGGCAGATTCTTCACCAACTGAGCTATCAGGGAAACCTGTTAACAAGAGAAAAGTTTATTACTTGTGGTTTTTTGTTTTGATTTTTTTTTTTCCTTTTCTTGTGTGTGTATTGGTGGGGGCTTTTTTCTTCCTCATTTTTATTTTTTTTTAAACTTCTTATACAAATTTAAGGGTTACTTTCCATTTACAATTATTACAAATTGTTCTTTCTGTCCTCATGTTGTATAGTATATCCTTGAGCCTATCTTGCAGGCAGTAGTGTGGTGGGGTAAAACTTTGGTATTTGAGTTTGTTGTGTTTTTTCATAGAAATAAATTAACGGTAACAACATACTTTTTTATATGAGGCTTAACTTTTATCTATCTTTTTCTCCTCTTACACTCTAACAATGTCCTTTTTGAACTGATAGGTACAGCAGATTTATGTCTTCCTTAGCTTCATGTACATTTTCCTTTCTTCTGTAGTAATTATAGATATATTTAAATGAATGGAAAATTTTAAATGAAATGGAAATAGATAGCAAGTTGTTTTTTTTTTAATTTGATAAAGTGTTTTATTTTTTCTTTGTTTTAGATTATTGTGAGTTATCCACCAACCAAGCAACTTACATATGAAGAACAAGATCTTGTATGGAAGTTTAGATATTATCTTACTAATCAAGAAAAAGTGAGTTTCTTGAATATTTTCACATATCAAATTTATCTGTAAACTTTGTTGCTAATGAGCAAAACTGTCATAGAAATACAGACTAATTGTCAAATTTTTATTAAAATGTTACAGAGCAGTATATGTTGCTCCATTTTTTTAAAAATTGTGAAACTATACACACAAAGACATATGTACCTCTTTGTTGATGTATAGATAGACAGTGTCTGAATGGGTTAAGTCAGAGGGATTTGGGTTCAGTTTCCAGCACTACAACTTACTCTTTCTGGATAAGGTGAAGCAGATTTCTTTGGAAGCTTTGTTTCCTCATTTTACTAATTATGACAGTCCTTCTTCACAGGTGAGAGAATATGCATGAGTAACCTGGTTGAGGGAGAAGGCGATGGCACCCCACTCCAGTACTCTTGCCTGGAAAATCCCATGGGCCGAGGAGCCTGGCAGGCTGCAGTACATGGGGTCATGAAGCGTTGGACATGACTGAGCAACTTCCCTTTCACTTTTCACTTTCATACATTGGAGAAGGAAATGGCAACCCACTCCAGTGTTCTTGCCTGGAGAATCCCAGGGACGGGGGAGCCTGGTGGGCTGCTGTCTATGGGGTCACACAGAGTCAGACACGACTGAAGTGACTTAGTAGCAGTAGCAACAGCAGCAACCTGGTTGAGTCCTTAGTGCATAGTAGGTGCAGAGTTAAATGTTGACTCACTTTTGTCTTCTCTCTTTTCACAGAAGTAAATTAGCTCTGTGACAACATACTTTTTTATGTGAGGCTTATACTTTTATCTTTTTTTTTGCCTCCTTGAGACTGGGTGGCTATCAAAGAACTGTAGAATTCTGGAGATGTGGCTAGTGAGAGAGTATGAGAACTCTAATCTGAAATGATGGATTGGTAGAATGGCATCAAGCGTGAGATGAGGGTAGAGAGGGTAGGTCAGAACTAGACATTGCCTTCCATATTGAAGCTAGGAGTAAATAAAGTTTCCTTCTGGGCTCACTGAAATCATTCCTTTCATGTGCACCTCAGCTATCTGGGGCCAGTGTCCTATGAGAGAGAGAATTGTGATGAAGCAGTCAGTACTAGGGGGCCTTCTCAGGTGGCACTAGTGACAAAGAACCCACCTGCCAATGCAGGAGACATAAGTGATGTGGGAAGATACTCTGGAGGAGGACATGACAACCTGCTCCAGTATTCTTGCTTGGAGAATCCCATGGACAGAGGAGCCTGTGGGGGGTGGGGGAGGCAGAGCTGCAGTTCATAGCATTGCAGAGAGTCTGACACGACTGAAGCGACTTAGCACACACAGTCATACTAGACTTGAGTATAGAGACTTAGTTTTAAGGCTGATTGTTTATTGCTATTTATTGTCATTAAGAAGCTTTTTGACTACTTTAGCTTCTTCACATTTAATATGAGTTGATTCAATTATTGTGAACTTTAAGTCTCTTCTAGTTTATGTTGTGTTGTATGCTTAGTTGCTCAGTTGTGTGTGAATCTTGGTGACTCCATGTTTTGTAGCCCACCAGGCTACTCTGTCCATGGGAGTTTTCAGGCCACAATACTTGAGTGGGTAGCCGTTTCCTCCTCCAGGGGATCTGTGTGACCTAGGGATCGAACCTGTATCTCCTGCACTGTAGGCGGATTCTTTACCACCGAGCCATCAGAGATTAGTCTCGCTTCTTCCATGGGAGCCTTGAGGAGCAGCTATACATACAGGTGAAGCTTCGCTAGGTGGTCCACTCACCTCTTGCTGTGTGGCCTGGTTCCTTACAGGCCATGAACCAGTACTAGTCCATGGCCTAGGGACTGGATAAAAATCCAGTTACAGCTCATTTTAACTCTGTGGCTTTTCTTTTCTATCTTTTATTGATGCCTTGGGAAATTCTTTGTGGATGAACCATACTCATTCTCTTTTACATCTATAATAAGAATGAGAGAGGAATTTTAAATTTGCTGTAACTTTTGAGTGTTATTCTTTTTATCCCTGCAAGAAAAAGAAAGAATCATCAGCAGAAGCACAGATTTGTGATTTTTGTGTTTTTTAAAAATATTGAGTTAGTATCATGATACTATATTAAAAAAGAATTACCTTATTCACAGAAATTGAATCTTGAATGCAGCAGTTTTATCTAAAAATAAATAGCAAGATACTGAATTAAACCTGTTAGAATGTGTAGGTTCAAGAATCATAGATTTGCAAAACAGAACTCCCTTAGATAGAAAAACTTCCAAGAAAAACTGTTTAAACAAGTCACTTCCCCCTGAAATTAAATTACCTCTAGATATGTGCAAATATGTGACAGATTTCATTTAACTAGTTGATTTCAAGTTTTTAAATGATAGGTGATGAAACTTCAATTCTCAGAACATATAATAGAGTTCTTATGATCACTAGAGTAAGGTGAATGCTGTTTTTTACTATTTGGAAGCACTTTTCAGAAAACCAAATATATATTGTTCTTGAAATGACCAAAGGAATTATTCACATAGCCACATTTGTATCTTTGTAATAATTTAAAATGGGTTTTGTAGAAAATAAATACTTCTCTGCCACTGTCCCCTAATTTATTTATAAAAGAAATTTGCTCAATGCCAGTTTCTCAGGAACTATGATTTAGGTTATTTGACATTTGCACCCTAAGGCTGTAAAGATTTCCTAGTGAGAAAGCAGTGCTCAGGAAACAAGTTAGTGGAAATTGGTTCTTACAAAGTTATACTTCTTATTTATTTTTTAATTAAATTTGTTTTTTCCACCTATTTTTTCCTAAATGACCTGTCTTAAGTATTTCAATAAAAGCCCTGTAGTCTAGATGTAATGTTGTACCTGAAAAGTTGACAGTAATAAGTTTGTCCAATAAAATCAGTTAAATTTATGAAGTAGTTTTAAATTTATGGTCTGTAGCATGTACAAAGTGACTTGTTTTCGTGGAACCAAAAGTGTGAATATTATAACTTTTAAATTCAGCTTTTAACATGGTCCTTTCTTCTTGTGGAAATGTTAATTAAAGATAACCGTCATTTTGCTATCTTTCTGTTATGCTTAGGGAGCAAAATAGTAGGAATAATCATATGGTGAAGGTGATGGTGACGCACGCTGACTGCACTGACGAGGCTGCTTCTGAGACAGTGACATCAAGACAGTAGTCATGCTTGTGACTCCTGGCAAGGAGCTGATGGCATATCATAGCAGAAGCGAATTCAGTTCAGCACACAGTTGATATCAACTCTTGGCCTAGTGTTATTTAAGGCTTTGGGCTTTGAGACACTATCACTGTAAATTTCATATAAATTAAAATTGTTTGGGTGTGCCTGCTAAGTCACTTTGGTTATATCCAACTCTTTGCAACCCTATGGACCGTAGCCCGCCAGGCTTGTCTGTGGGATTCTCTAGGCAAGAATACTGGAATGGGTTGCCATGCTCTTCTCCAGGGATCTGCCTGGCCCAGTTTGTCTAGGGGAAAAGACAATTATAGATAACCAAAATGAAGAAGTATAGGATAGTAACTGATAAAGGGTCACTGTCTCATTAGTTAATAGTTAGGTAATGACTAGAATAGTGATGTGAAGGAGAACAAGATTAATGTGCTGTGATATGAGGAAGGTTTTACAGAAGTAAGATTGGTCCTAAAGTTTGAACAAACTTTGGTGGTCATTCTTATTTGATGATAATGTTTCATGGGAAAGAAAAGCATGAGGAAGGCAGAGTGTCAGGTTTGGGAGATAGAAATGTTCTTTAAATAGAAAAGATGGAGTCAGATTGTAATGAGCCTTGAATTCTATGATTCAAAGTTGGATAGCACTCGCAAAAGGAAACCTGTAAAACCAAGAATGTGTCTTAACAAGTGATGTTTTAAGGAAGACAAACCAGGTGGATTGGAGCAGAGCTGACAGTGAAGAAAGAGACATAATTAAGAGGTTCATGTATGGATTTTGAGAGCTGTATTGGAGGGCAGAGGAAGGAGAGGAAAATGTATAAAATTACTTGGAGGCAATTGCCAAGAATTAGTCCTGAGCACCTGAAATAAAGAAATATGGCAAGTGGAAGGATCAGGATAAGGAGATATTTTGGTTTTGAATGTTGTGAATTTAAAAATATTAAAATAGCTGTGATATGGTGATACAATAAAAAATCATATGTTTAGTCTTCATCTCTGGTTACTAACACAGTTTCTAAAACCCTAGGAATTTCATGAGTGGTAGGAATGAGAAGAGCATCTTTTGTTTTTCAAAATAAAGCCTTTTCAACTATACTTGTATTTATGCTAATGAGATGACTCTTGGAGATGGTGTGCTCATGGCCAGAAGAGCTGTATAGTTTTGATTAGAGGGTTGGAACTTTCAGCTCTACCTTTGACCTCTGGAGATTGAGGGAGCAGGGATAGAGGACTGGAGAGAGGCTGGGAATTGAGCTAGAACCCAAGAATAGTTAATGATTTAATCAGTTGTGCCTGTGTAATGGGATCTCTGAAAACCTGTAACAGTGGAGTTCATAGAGCTTCTGGGTTGGTGAATGCATCCATATGTCAGGAAGTTGCATCCCTAACTATGGTGACACATGAACTGGGTGCCTGGGACCCTTCTGGACCTCACCTAATGTGTTTCTTCACCTGGTTATTCATTTATATATTTTATAATAAACCAGCAATAATAAGTAAACTATTACTCTAAGTTCTTTGAGTCATTATAGCAATTATTGAGCCTGAGGAAGGTCAGTCGTGGGAACCCCCAGTATGTGTCCATGTTGGACTGAAGTCTGGGTGCCTGAGGACCCAGTGTTTGCTCTTAGCATCTGAGATGGGAAGCAGTCTCCCACTGAGTTCTGCACTGAGTATCAGAATTCTGTTAAGTTGCAGGATACTCAGTGTCTACAGAGAATTAGGGTGTCAGAAGTGTCTTGAGTAGAACAGGTTTTCCTGTTCTACATTTTGGAAATGTAGAAATTTACAAAAATTGAGTTGATAGAAGTTAATATTAGAAATATATATGATAAACAGTGTTTTCAGCTCTGAAGTGTGATCATGATTCTAAAAGTAGGAGATAATAATGAGGTGACTCTAAGATCAGAAAGGAGGTTAACAAAATATTTATTGCTATTAATATAAAACATGGTAATATATGTGATAAGGTTAACATTTGACAGTAACATCAGAAGCATTTGTCAACTATTTATTATATATATATTCTGTTTTAAACATCTGTATCATTAACTTATTTAATATTTACATAAACTTATGAGCTAGAGCACTTGAAAGTTATATAATGTGCTCCATGTGACTCAGTAATTATTGGTGGAGCAGGAAACTAAGACTTGAACCCAAACACCTTTCCTCTAACACCTATACTCTACAGTTATCTGTGGAAGCCCTAGGTATAAAATTGCATTTGAATCCTCTATCTTTGTTTTATATAGATCAATAAAGCATCTTTAAAGCACCTGAAATAAAGTATCATCATTACTATTTCTGACTTCAGATTCTTACACTTCCTTTCTTTCTCATTCCTCTTCTTGTTTCCACCTTCATTGTATTATCTCCTTGTTTACCTTTGTCACGTTTAGCATTATCAGGTTGTGAAATCTTTGTACAGTCCCTGGCAGCAGTATACTCCATAAATATCACTAATAAACTATAAATCTGAGAATCTGAGGGTTAGATTGTTTCAGATACTGAATTGAGTACATCAGCATGCTACAAGATTTGCTTATAGTAAGTACATAGCGGCACATCTTCGTTAAGACTGCTGATATACTGTGAAGTGGAAAAGCTTTCACTGTAGTTATTTAGGAAGTGTGCTTTATTTCCACATTCAGTCTAGAAATACATTTAAGAAGTAAAAAATAAATGCATAGAATAAGGAGGGCCATCCATGTGCTTTTATGGAGAGAGAGCACTTAAATGATGTGCAGGAGGTATAGAAGAAATGGCTAGCTATCCTTGGGGAATGCAAATTCCAGTTGTAGACAGAATGTCCAGAAAAGTATTTGGTAGTTAGAAGAGAGTCATTTAATTGAAGAAATGTAAAATTAAGCAGCTACTGAGAGAAGAGCTGAAAGTTGCTGAAAACTTCCTGGAAAAGTTGATATTTTGGCAAGTTGGCCTTAAAGAAGATGACACTACTGTTTTGACAAAGAGCATAAGAAAAGAAGGAACTCCTTGTAGATAGGAGTTAGACCGTCATATATAAAATAGGTTAGCTTGATTGAAGCATAGAGGGGCAATGAGAGCTTATTGAGAATTAAAGGTTTGGATTATGATAAGAGGTATCAAGGAATGTTTAAAAAAAGAAGCCAACGTTTTAAAAAAATGGCTTCACTGTCTGTAAATACAGTGAGTATGTTGGAAATTAATCGCTGAAATTACTTAGGTAAATATCAAGTCTCTTTTTGTCAGAGATATTATACAGTAAATTTGTGCTGATAGTGGGAGGTTGTACTAATAAATCACTTCCAACTTGAATATCTGACAGTTGAAATGATTAGAAGAGAAACCCTTAGCTTGAAGGCTGTGCCAAACTCTAAATGTGTGGCATAGTGAGAGTTAGTCTGAGGGGAACAGTGAGAAATATCGCCAGGAAATAATCACAGAGAATTAGGAATGGATTTGAGACAGGGAAGAAAGGAGGCAGGGCGTAACCATTAAAAGAATGAAGCAGCCATTAAGAACAGGATTCACAGAAACTGATTGGAACCTAAATAGGCCCAAGGTGGCAGAAAATTTGACTTCCAGGAGACCTTGAGCCTCGTTTGCACTCACTGTAATACATTAGCTAAATAACACACCCTCTGGTACCATGACAGTTCTGAGGCCAACTATAAAAGGCCACAAAGTCAGTAGTGCCCCGATTTTGGAAATCTCTGTCCTTTCCTCAAAATAGTTGAAATCATCTTCCCTCTTGTTAGCCTGTGACATCACCTAGGCCGTAAAAACTAACCACCCCTGTATTTCAGGGTCACTTGTGCCTTCTGAGACAGCACACACTCTGTCTATGGAGTATGTATCTCTCTACATAAATCTGCTTTCACTTTACTGTGGCTGGTTCTTGAATTCTTTCCCGTGTCACGCCAAAGACCTTCACTAGGCAGCCAGTCCCAGGGACTCATTTGAGACCTGGAAAATGACCCTCCACTTGTGCCCCTTTTTTTTCCCTGCAAGTTTAGGGGATAAGTGTTGGTAGAGTAATGGCTCCCAATGGCTTGGGCTAGCTAATTAGCGACTGAAGCGACTTAGCAGGAGCAGCGGCAGCACTTCCTTAATGGTAAGGAGAAACCATCTGGTTAAACATGCATGGGTTGAGAGTCGGTGGATTTGGATTCTGAGTCTAGCCTGTCCAATATTTTGAAATGATGGGCAAGCGACTTCACTCACATTATATACAAATTTGACCACTCCATAGTGCTTTTATCCCATAGTTTAGTTAAGTCAAGAATAAGTTCAGTTCAGTTCAGTTTAGTTCAGTCTCTCAGTCGTGTCCAACTCTTTGCGACCCCATGGACTGCAGTACTCTAGGAGTCCCTGTCCATCAAGGAGCTTGCTTAAACTCATGTCCATTGAGTCAGTGATGCCATCCAACCATTCAACCATCTCATCATCTCATCCTCTGTCGTCCCCTTCTCCTCCTGCCTTCAGTCTTTCCCAACATCAGGGTCTTTTTATTGGAACTTCAGCTTCAGCGTCATTCCTTCCAATGAATATTCAGGACTGATTTCCTTTAGGATTGACTGGTTGGATCTCCTTGCAGTCCAAGGGACTGTCAAGAGTTTTCTCCAGGACCACAGTTCAAGAGCATCAGATCTTCGATGCTCAGCTTTCTATATGGTCCAGCTATCACATTCGTACATGACTATTGGAAAAACCATAACTTTTACGAGATGGACCTTAGTTGCCAGAGTAACGTCTCTGCTTTTTAATATGCTATCTAGGTTTGTCATAGCTTTTCTTCCAAGGAGCAGGGATCTTTTACTTTCTTGGCTGCAGTCACCAATTGTAGTGATTTTGGAGCCCAAGAAAATGAAGTCTGTCACTATTTCTATTGTTTCCCCTTCTATTTGCCATGAAGTGATGGGACTGGGTGCCATGATCTTAGTTTTTTGAATGTTGAGTTTTAAGCCAGCTTTTTCACTCTCCTGTTTCACGTTCTTTAAGAGGCTCTTCAGTTCCTCTTCACTTTCTGCCATAAGGGTGGTGTCATCTGCATATCTGAGGTTATTGATATTTCTCCTGGCAGTCGTGATTCCACCTTGTGCTTCATCCACCCCAGCATTTTGCATGATGCACTCCACATATAAGTTAAATAACAATAAGTTAGGGAATGGGAATGAAGATTAATTTTATGTCATACTAATAAGTAATTGTGTTTTATTATTCAAGGGAACATTTTTTTGGAGAACTTGGTTAGTTTACTAATGAAAATATTTTTAGTTGAGCAGAGCAAGAATTTAAAATTTAAAGTTATCTTTGTTCAAGAGATGAATTCATAGAAAAAGAAGAAAATGTCTGGATATCAGCCAGCAAAGTGTTAGTAAGAAGATCTGGCAATAGGGTTTGCTTTTTTATGAAAAACAGGTACACACCTTTCTTTAAACAGCATTTACTGTTATGCAGCCATGAATGATATGCTCCAAGGTAGCTTCCTCACCTGACAGTCTTAAGAGGAATTGGCTACCTTTCTAAAGAAGGGAGATTCCAGAAAGATTCTACAAACAGCCAGCTGAATCATAGAATGAATATACAGAAACCAATGCTCCTGTGTATTTATCTATTTTTATACTTGTTTCTGTAGAGGTTTTTTTTTTTTTTTTAATTGTCTCTCTTTTTCTGTAGTTACTTCTCTCTGTAAGAGAGACATATTCAACTTCATTTGAGTCATCCCATGTGAGTATCTAGGAAAACCATTGACTCTAGGATGTGTTCTTGAATGGGGTTCTACCCTTCTTGGCTTTGGACTCTTTCATTCTTTGGTTGCAATATTTTATGTCTCACATGTTGATACTATAAAATGAAGTTTTTCTCTTAAGATATCTCAGACTTCATGAGACATGTCTCAACGATTTCCTTGTGTTGAATCTTGCAGTTATTTAAAATAGTGAAAGCATAATGAAGAAAAGTTGAAGAAAATTTACAGCTTCATAGTGCTTTGTAGTGCTCTGAAAAAAAAAAGTAAAGTTACAAGGAACATGCCTTTCCCGCCCCCTCACTCCACCCCGATCCCTTGGTCCTGCAGTGTTTTTCTCAGATTGTGTGTTTAGTGTTTATGTGAGGAGTCTGTCGTTGACTTTGTCACTTTGCCGTCGGGTCTAAGTTGAGCTCTACCTCGTCATCCTTGATTCTCCCTTTCCCAGAATACAATGTTTCTAATTTTCAAACCTTTTCTGATTTTAGGCTTTGACAAAGTTCTTGAAATGTGTTAATTGGGATCTACCTCAGGAGGCCAAACAGGCGCTGGAACTTCTAGGCAAGTGGAAGCCTATGGATGTAGAGGATTCCTTGGAGCTGCTGTCCTCTCATTACACGAATCCAACAGTGAGGCGCTACGCTGTGGCCCGACTACGGCAGGCAGATGATGAGGTGCGTTAGTGTTCACTACTCCTCTGCAACTGGGCACATTTTAAACTGGGACCTGTGCGTGTGTGTGTATGTGTGTGAGAGAGAGAGAGAGGGAGGGAGGGAGGGAGGGAGGGAAGGCTTCAGAAGGGAAGAGGATATACTATGTGTGTTTTTAGAAGCAAAATTAAAATATTCCTCCAGGGGTTACTCCGTGAAATGAAAATTTACTTCCTGATGTGTTACATGATGGGACAGCGTCCCCCAGGACATTTTCCTGGCAGCAGAGATTGTATTGCTCTGTCTGGAAAAAGGAACTCTAATGAAAAATGGTTTAATGCAGTACCAGCTAGGGAATAATTCAGATTCCCCTCTATCAGTCAGTCTACAGCAATCCACATTTAATTGTAGCTTTGAAAAGCCTTTGGGGCCTTTAAAGTGTAGAAATGCATGGTCATCTTATTCTTTTTCAGACTCCTCCTTTAAACTCTAAGCTACCAACAATTGTGTGTGTAAGTAAATTTTTTTAAAGGTGGTTTTGAATCCTCTGCAAGAGAAAGACTACAAGCTTTATGGTGGCTGTTTATATACATATAAGGCCACCTGGGAAGGTTGGAAACTGTATTGACCCAAAACATTGCTAGATGTTGAATTTTAGTAATTCCTAATCAGGTAGATGAATTCACTAATTTTTTTTTTATAACTTACTAATTTTTATAGAGGAAATGTATTCTCATACATAGCCTGCAAGGCTTATGGAATATAAGATGACTCTTCTTAACCCTCAATATATGCATAGGAGTGCTCATCATGATTTTGAACTCCTAGTGGTATCTAAATTTCAAGAAGCAAAATGCCACGTTTATTAAAGTTGATAGTTGTATATGTATCTAATTACAGTAAAATTTAAGCACTAAAGAAAGTAGTACAGTGACTGTTCATATGTAATTTACCTATCTTCAGTAGTTCCCAACTCATAGACAATTTTGTTTTCATCTCTAATGCCAGTTATTCTCTCCTCCCCATTCCTTACATTCCACTAGATTATTCTGAGGCAATTCTCAGATATTGTATAATTTTTTTGGACTAGGATGTTTTTCACTCTCTTATCAAACAGCGGTTCCTAGCATTGTGATTCAGCATATTATCTTCTTTATTGTTTTTTTTTTTAGTACATCACAAGTAAAAGTAAATTATTGCAATATTTATTTAAAATAATGAAGTATTTATTTTGAAATTCATTAGAAATTTCACTTTAGTCATTAAGTCTTTATCTCTATTTGACATGAGTCAGGATTTAGGTAAACGTCTTTGGGTTGTAGTCAATACAGGCCTCCTCAACATGGGTTCAGAGTTTAAATAGAAATATTATAAATCATCATATTTGGTTGTCTGACTACATTCCCTTATAAACTTAGAGGCTAAACATTTAATTGTCTCTGGAATTAATAGTATTAGTGCAAGTACTGAACTATTTATAGACTATTTTATAATTTTTATGAGATAAAGAATAATGATACAAATATTGCATGTATCCCAAACTGCAAAATATGGTTGTTAGTTTGGGAGTGTTTTTTGAGGTTTTAGAGGTGATAGATAGTGAGGTGGTAACTATCTCTTGATTTTCCTTTCTCTGAACTTGGTTCAGTAATGAATTTTGTATACTCAGCTTAAGAAAAAATATTTCATTTAGTTTCTACTGATTCGTCAAATGTACATTAAGATTTGAATTTTGGTTTTTATCTGACTCTATGTACCCATATGTCTTTGGGAACATGTGTTATTCTCACCTCAGTTTCCTATCAAAAAAAAAAAATAGTGATAATAGTTATTTATACCACTTAATAGTTATGAAGAAAAAACTACATGGGAAAAAATTTTGAAAACTGTTCTTATATGTAATATGCTGAAAGATTATAAATTTATATCAATTTTATACTAAAATCATTCATGTTCTACCTTTCTTTTCTAATTGGTATAAAGTGCCTCTTTGCTTTTGCATTATCTGTGGAGTAGTATGGTATTTTGGAGAAGGCAATGGCAACCCACTACAGTACTCTTGCCTGGAAAATCCCACGGACGGAGGAGGCTGGTAGGCTGCAGTCCATGGGGTCGTGAAGAGTCAGACACGACTGAACAACTTCACTTTCACTTTTTACTTTCATGCATTGGGGAAGGAAATGGCAACCCATTCCAGTGTTCTTGCCTGGAGAATCCCAGGGAAGGGGGAGCCTGGTGGGCTGCCGTCTATGGGGTCACACAGAGTCGGACATGACTGAAGCAACTTAGCAGCAGCAGCAGCAGCAGTATGGTATTTACGGCTTTATGAACTTCAAATGTTTTTTAGTATTTCAAGTGAAAGTGAAAGTCACACAGTCATGTCTGACTCTGTGTGACCCTGTGGACTGTAGCCTGCCAGGCTCCTCTGTCCATAAAATTCTCCAGGCAAGAATATTGGAGTGGGTAGCCATTGCCTTTTCCAGGGGATCTTCCCAACCCAAAGATTGAACACAAGATCTCCCACATTGCAGGCAGATTCTTTACCATCTTGAGCCCTTAATATAGTCCTATAATATAATAATATAATCATGTAACCATAGCATCACATCAAAGGTCACTTTGTCTAAATATCTACATCTTGGACAACTGAAAAACTTGAATGAAAAGTACTACATTTTATATTTGGACAGTAATTTGTTCAGGATGCCATAGTCCCTCTAGTACCCAAGCCTGTATATGTGTTACTTCATCTTCCTAGTGAGGTCTTCCTGCTGTTCATCCTTCAAGGTGTAGCACAGACCTCAACATCTCTGAGAAACTTCTCTTAACCACTGAGGGAAGCAGATGACATTTTGGTTTCTTTTCTGCTCCCACGGCATTTGGTTTGTTCCTTTACTGTATTATATTATCATTTTTTTTTCTGATTTGCTTTCCTTTTAAATTATAAATGAAATAGTAACATTGAAGCTCCTTTAACAATTCCACTTTTCCAGCCATTTTTTATCCCCAGAAAAATAGTCACTCATATCTTTTCATATATTCTATATGCAAATTACGAGCATATATATATGCATGTATGGTTTATATGATGAAAAGTGAAAGTCACTCAGTTGTGTCTGACTCTTTGTGACCCCATGGACTGTAGCCCGTCAGGCTTCTCTGTCCATGGAGTTCTCCAGACCAGAACACTGGAGTGGGTTGCGTTTCCCTTCTCCAGGGGATTTTCCCGACCCAGGAATCGAACCTGGGTCTTCCTCATTCCAGGCAAATTCTTTACAGTCTGAGTCACCAAAGACAGCTCTTAAAATTAAGGTAAATAGGAATATCCTATTCATGTTTTTAAAAGCATGCTTGATTAACTGAACAGTATAATCTTGGACGTTTTCTCATCTTCAACATATAATAATTGGTGTCTGTAAAGTCTGGAAACACAGGCAAATGATGTCAGAGGTACATCTAATCTGTAGAAAAACACTTTATGGATGCCTATAGATCTACCATATTCTTTTAAAACAGCAGCATAATATTTTACTGCTCGTTTATTTTATAACTTATTTTACCAGTCAGCCTCTTCTGGTAGGCAGTTGTTTTATTTCTAATCTTTTGTTGTAACTGTATTAGTAAACAGTTTTGTGCATGTTTTTCCATATTCTTGAATAAGTAGCTTGCATTGAAATTGTCAAAATATATATGCCTTTATCACAATTTTTCATACAATTTTTTCACATTTTAAAAAATTGTATTTATTTTGTGACAGTCATTACTATTATAAACTACCTCACCACTTTTATCTCTTATTTCTGTTTGTTGGTTAAATGAAAACTGCGTTTTTATTTTAATATTTATGTTTTATCTAGTTTCTTTAGTGACGTCTCTTTATAGTTTTAATAGGTATTAAACGGGTCCCTATAATTTGTAGGTATAGCATCATGCTATCTGAAAAACATTAATATATTATAAATACTACATATGAAATAGATGCTGGATTCCTAATGTTAAACTCACCTTACATCTGTAACATATATCTTAACCAGTCTTTTAATATCTTTCTGAGTTGGATTTGTTTAATATTCTTTAAAGGCGTTTTTAAAAGCCATATTTCTTACTATGGTGTGGCTCAGAAGGAGAGAGATTCTCCATTAGAATTTGAGGAAGAAATGGCATTTGACATAGATATTGAAGGAAGAGTAGAATTTTCAGAGTTGGACTTGAGTTTACTTTCCAAGTAGAGAGAGCAGTATGAGCAAAGGCAAGGAGATTGAAAAGTACAGAAAAATAGAAAGTATTTCATTTCACCAGGAGTATGGGATATGTGTAGCTGTCTGGGAACCAAGGTCAGAACCCATGTCTCTAACTGTAAATGCCTATATGAAGAATTAATCTTAATTGAATAAGAAATAGTTATTTTGACATGAAATGTTGCATTTGTATTCTAAAGCATTAGAATTAACTTCTTTAGAAGAATGATGATTACTGTCTAGATAGTATTTCATAACTCTTGAGAAATTTTTACTGAATTGTCTGAGTTAGAAATCTGATTTTTTTGTTTGTTTGTTTTGCTTTATTTATATGCTTATATCCTTCATGCCTGGAGGGATTTTATGTTTTTTGAATGTGACTATGTAATGAACAAACAGCCTTTGCACTTACTATTGAAGTTAATTTATTTTCATACAAATGAAGGAATGAGTAGTTTGAATACAGAAAGCAGATGACTAACACTATCATATTGTGATGAGTGACTTAAAACGATGTGTTTTCTTTTGAGTTTCTCCTTCTTGGGTAACTTAATAACAGTGCAACCTTTTTGATTTCATGCAATAAGTCTTTTTTTTACTTGGGAAAGCACACTAGGTGGTACATTCAGCAGCATTTCCAAAACCTGCCTGGTAATAAAGGGTAGCAGTGAAACTGAATTACTTAAACCTCCTAAGAAGGATACTTGAGTAAACAATTTTCTCTTGTATAATTTTTTTCTTAGAATATACATAGAAGAATATCTAGAGCTGTAAGATGCAATAAATCCTAAATAAGATAATAGAAAGTCAAACATCTATTGATCCAATTAAAATTTGTTTTTAGAAACAGAACACTATGTAAGTATTTTGATAAAGTCATTTGATTTTCCTGGCCACTGATACTGATATATTTGAATAAGAATTAATAAGGCAGTTATCACAGAGTGGACTTCCCTATAGCTCTTGCGGTAAAGAATCTGCCTGTAGGAGATTTCTGGAGATTACGAGTGAAATGAGATAAAACATACAAGACATACAAAAGACAGACAGGACACCGCTCTGGCCAGAGGAACAACTGGGCAAACTAATTGCCATTTATTATTATAAAGCCCCCCTTAGGCAGAATTCCAGACTGTATGAATAAGCCTTTTCAGTACAGTGCAGGTGCATACATGTTACTGTACAGCAAAGGGGAGTGAAATCCCTGTCTACTGCAGAGTCTGTCCAGAGCCCTTATCACAAGAAGGAAAGGTCCCCTCGTTAGCAAGGGACCATTAATCTCAAGGCTATGTCCGTCTCCTTGGCAGAACATCTTGTTTGTAAGCAGCACATTTCCACTTTCCCTATTGTGGCCGCATTAACCCTTCATCTGCCTGCAGTACAGGAGACTTGGGTTCAATCCCTGGGTCGGGGAGATCCTCTGGGGAAGGGAATGGCACCCCACTCCAGTATTCTTGCCTGGAGAATCCCATGGACAGAGGAGCCTGATGGGCTACAGTCCATGGGGGTCGCAAAGGGTCGGACACGACTAAGCAACTAACACTACTACTCAGCCAATTAACCTTTCGTTTAGTTTTTTGTGAAAAAAATCATACATAATGGTAAAATCACATGTATTGCTTTTTGTCAGTATTTGGGCAACTATAAAAAAGGTTGACTATGTCAGTATAAGAAAAAAAGATGAAAAGAATATATTTTGGTATTAAATAAGGGAAAATAGGATGTTGGGAAGTAGTCATCTTCATGGAATTTTTAAAATGTCGGAAATGACAAAGAGTAAATAAGCAATTAATTGCAAATACTGGGCTTCCCTGGTGGCTCAGCTGGTAAAGAATCCGCCTGCGATGTGGGAGACCTGGGTTCGATCCCTTGGTCGAACCCAGGGATCCCTGGGTGAGGATCCCTTGGAGAAGGGAATGACTACCTCCTCCAGTATTCTGGTCTTCTCTGGAGAATTCCATGGATTGTATATGTATAGTCCATGGGGTCACAAAGAGTTGGATACGACTGAGTGACTTTCACTCTTACAAATGCTGTAGTTGTTAACAAAATACAGAAGGAAAGAGTTGTTTAAACATGAAGTATAAATATAAATAGTTAGCCAGGGATTTAACCTAGTTTCTGGGCTTAAGGAAAGATGACTAAAATTAAACTGATAATCACAATATCTTAATATTACCTAATTGAATTTTGACTGCCTGAGTGGCAATTAGAACTGGACGATAATAGATGCTGTCAATTTTCGTATGAGTTTTGTGAGTTTCTTCAATTTGTAATTATTTTTGAAAGCAAAACTTTTGGCGTTTTCTTAATAGTCATTGGGAAGGGCTAAGAAGTACATTTATAGAGTATGATGGAAAATATTTCCATTCTTAACATTAAGGGAAAACTCAGAAAGGTAAAAACAACTTTCTTGATGCTTTTTTGTTCAGTCTGAATTATCTTACTGTTTATCAGAAGAAGTAGGAGAAATTTAGATTTAGAAATTTGTTTTCTTCAAGCCAATTTTGGTAATTGGCAGGAAAATAAACATTTCTTTTAACTGAGTGTAAAAATATCTACTTCATTGTAGTGTCCATTTAAGAAGCAACCCAAATTCTCTAAATTCACTAAACTCCGAATTCTCTTAAAGGAAAAAAAAAAGCAATATAATATTTTTTAAAAATCCCAACTAGGAAACATTATGAAATAGAAACACTTTGAAAACTTAATAGTTTGGAGTTTCACAGGTAATCTTAGACCTAAAATGCCATTGCTGTAAAAAGGATCTTTTGTTAATTTCTCAGCTTTATATGAACCATCTCAATCATTTTTCTTAGTTTTTGTTTTTTTTCCTGTGCTTTTGGGATACTTTTTTTCTTTTTCTTTTCTATTAGATCATGGCTAACAGTGTTGTGTTAGTTTCAGGTGTACAACAAAGTGATTCAGTTATATGTATATACACGTGTGTATTCTTTTTCAAATTCTTTTCCTATTTAGATTATTACAGAATATTGAGCAGAGTTCCCTGTGCTGTACAGGTCCTTACTGGGTATCTGTTTTAAATATAGCAGTGTATACATGTCAATGGGATACCATTTTAAACAAGATGTTTACTGGTCACTTACTTTGTGCCAGGAACTATCCTGTGACTTTTTTCCTATTAACTGATTTAATCCTCACAACTCAGTCTCTAAGGTTTATATGATTATGGCCATTTTAAAGAAGAGGACCCAGTGAGGCACCAAGAAGTTAAGAAACCTTGGGACCTGCCCAAGCTAACACAAATGATAAGTGGTAGATTAAATTGTTTAACTTGATATTTAGGAATACCCATAACTTGTATATAATCACTTGCATTTTTCTAATATTGGCTTATTTTTTGTTTGTTTTCCAGGATTTGTTGATGTACCTATTACAGCTGGTCCAAGCTCTCAAATATGAAAACTTTGATGACATAAAAAATGGATTAGAACCTACCAAGAAGGATAGTCAGGGTTCAGTGTCAGAGAGCGTGTCAAATTCTGGAATAAATTCTGCAGAAATAGACAGGTATGGATATCCAGGGAGGACTTATTTTTAAATTTGATAGTTTTCTACCTTTTCAGACTGTCTTCTTTTCTTTTTTCCCAGATGTAACAAACCCTGGTTAGTAATAAGTTTGAAGTTCTACCAATGAACATGGCATGTGTGCTCACAGAACACGAACTACTGTATTATAGGGCAGTGTTTTAAAAATCAGCTATAGAGTCAGAATGCCCGAGTTAAAAATCTTGACTCTACCACCACTAGCTGTGTAAACTTCTGCAAGTTAAATATTCTCTCTGTGGCCCTGGCCCTAGTTTCTCATGTTAAAAATGGGGATACAGCAATAGTAACTGATCTTTAAGGACTGCTGAAAGATTAAATGAAACACAGAAAGCGTTTAGAAAAGTGTCTGACACATGGTGCTTGGTAAGTGTTGGATGTCGTTGCTGTTCATGCAAAAAGAAAATGAAAGATGAGGCATATTAGTGGACTCAGACATTTTTATTGTAAAGTTGTATTTTTTATTGACTGCTTTTCACCTCTTTAGTAGTTAAAGCAACCAGTTAATTGAATTGAAAGTAGGCTATTAACAGTAATAACAGTTAAGAACTCACCTCTGTAGCAGACACCAGGAGATGGCCCACATATATTAAACTTGTTATTAGTAATCCTCTGAGGTAGGTGTTCATATCCCTAATTTAGATATGAAGGACTTAAGGAGAAGTAAATTCCCAAAGTCTTCCATGTTGCAAATTAGGTAGAGTTGACTCCAAAGCCCTTGTTCTTTCTACTTTGCCATTTTTCTTTTCATAAAATCTTAAAGTTTGAGATAAATAGAAACATTTGTATGAGAAATTCTAGGCTTAGTGGTATAAAATTGTTTTGTGAAGAAATCATGAGATTTGTTAGTGACAAAGGATGTCTAGAATTCAGATTATCTGAATTAGTACAATTATGTCGATTATCATGAGTTCAAGATTATATTTCTGAATTTTTGTTGATGGTAATGCTTTTTTTAAAATCTGCTGTTTTTCACTTAGAAGAGAACTGAGAAACAGGGGGCGAAAAACATTTTTTCTTATATAGACTCCTCTATGTTTTCCTGTTTTTAAGAGAGGAGATCCCTTGCATTTTCTTCCACTGTACATTAGACGGCTTCAGTCTCTAGGCATGTTTACTTAACTTCATCTTACTTTTGCCACTTAGAGTGTTTTATTAGAACTGTATTTAAGATTTTATGACAGGATGTAAACTATAAACTATAATATCTGCTGGTCATCAATTTGTATGCTTTTTAAAAGATGAAAAAGAGATAGGGGTTGTCTTGTGGCCAAATATATTTGAAACATACTGGCTTAAAGTAAAATGTACTTTTTAAAAACACTGTAGTATTTATCAGAAACTTCAATGTATGCAAACTTGCACATACATCTCAAAGATGAATCACCCATATTCTTTGACTATGGAGCCTCTTTCCCAGAATCTAATGTGATTCAATGCTAACCAGAACACACTTTAAGAGATGGTACTTTATCCAGACTCAGTTGTGGTGAACTGTGCTGAACATATGTATCTTCTCTTACAGAAAGAGGATTTTACATATCAGTGTATTATTTTTTCAGCTCCCAAATTATAACCAGCCCTCTTCCTCCAGTGTCTTCCCCTCCTTCTGCATCTAAAACAAAAGAAAGTTCAGATGGTGAAAATCTGGAGGTGAGTACAGAGCTTTTCAAGTTTCCTGTAGGAGGGATACTGCCAAGTAAACATTTTATGTTGGTCTTGAAAATATTAATTTTGATGAATAATTACAACTTTATGAAATAATTTGGCTTATGACATGTGTTTATAACTTTTCCTTTCAGCAAAAAATGCCATCTTTAGTTCAAGGCATTTTATTGGTGCCTTTGGACATGTTAATATAAATGGATTGAAATACAATGTAAAAATAAAGTGGACCTAAATATTTTATTAAGGAAACTCAGAATATTTATTGTTAACACATTTATGAACATTACTGTAGTTGTTGGTGTTTGTAATTACCTTGTAGAAATGTATGACTTTGATACTAGGGAAATACACTAAGCTGCTCTTAAGTTCTTTTAGCTAAGCAGAGTAATTTTGAGGTAAAACAGGTCTGTATGGCTAATGCTACTCTGAAAATTATATTTGGGAGTACATTTGCAGAAGTTCATCCAGTATGTATTGTTGATTTTTATCCCTATGGCTTCTAATTTGAGAAGAACCTTTCATATCTGTGATGTTGAAAATAAGTAATACATGCTTAATATTAGAAAGAGGTTTGTTTTCTTTTAAATGTATATATTCAATATCATTTCTTTTAGTCAAATTTTAGGAGTTAATGTTGTTAACTGAGTGATGTTTGTTTTCACTATTAACTTAATTATAGTATGCTTGTCTGTGCCTCTTAATATATCAGAAAATATTGAAAAAATTAATTTTATATTACTGGATCATAGAATCCTTAAAGGAGTTCTTTAAGGAACCATTTAGCTCCAGTTTATTTTTCTCTTTCAAAAGGGACTGATTGACTGATTCAGTAATCAGTTCATTCACATGTGTTTTTTTTTTTTTTGAGTTCTGTGTACCAGAAACTATTATAGGTGCTAGGGTTGATACAGCAGATAAGAAAACACTCAAAATCTTTTCACTTCATGGAATTCATTCTAGTGTTTGGGCTGATGATAGTCAATAATATTTATATGCCGTAAAAGAGTAGAAGAAAAATCAGAATAGAATGATAGAGAATGTTGGGGTGGAGTTAGGTGATTGAAATTTTAAAAAGGTTTGTTCAGGGAAGGCCTCCCAGGAAAAGTGACATCTTCTGTAAAGATGAAGCAGGTGAGGAAACAACCATGTGGTGACCTGGGGGATGAACACTTTAAACAGAGGAAACAAGGACCACTTTTTATGTGCTACTGCCCTGAAACATCTAAATGCATTGATCTCTACCTTTTTCTTTGTTTATCAGTACCCTTCAATATTTGCTTTCCTCTGAGTACAGCTTTTATCCCAACTCATCCTTTTAATCATTCTTCAGTTCCCTTGGCACAGTCTTAACCCTTGATAAGCCTAATTAATTACCTAATTTGCCTGTGCCTTAATACTTTGGAAGAAATCACATAGCCTAGCGTGTTGATATCACCGTACATTCATGACCACAGACATCAGGTGGGCACTCAACACTGTCTGCCTTCCTACGTTTCTCTAGATGGTTGCTCTCCCTGCTCTACAGTGACTCTTTCATACCTTTCCAGCCCTGTTCTTTATGCCCTGCCTCCCAGTTTCTAGATCACAATTCTGCCTCATTTTTTATGGAAACAAATAGAAGTCATTAGGTAAAAATGGTTGCCATTTACCATCACTAGATTTACAGATGTGAATCTCTTCCCATTCTTTACTTCTATTTTCTTAACAATGAAGAATATAACTCCCTTGAAAGATATGCTCTCTTCTTTTCCTGGTAGAAATATTCAGATATGTTAGTATCTCTCATTTAAAAAATTCAGAAATGGAAAAAAAAAAAAAAAAAACAAGAAAAATTCCTCCCTAATACCACATCCTACACAACAGTACCTAATTTTCTTTGTTCTCTTCATAATCAAGTTTCTCAGAGGAGTTGTTTGTACATCTTGACTCTCCTTCCTTTCTTTTTAGTCTTTAATTCACATCATTCAGGGCCTTTGTTCCCATCGTATATTAAAACTTATTTGCTAAAATAAAATAGTAAATGGCTTCAGTGTTTGTGGTTGTGTGTATTTGAATTCCTCCCAGCATTATTCAGGAAAATAAATGACTCCCTTCTTGAAAAGCTGACTTTTTTCTTGGTTTCAGTGATACCATACATCCCCCGTTTTCCTCTTCACCTCTCCAGCCGTTCCTTCTTGGTTTCCTTTGTCAGTACTTTCTTGTTGCTTGACATCTTACTGTTCCTCAGGGTACTCATTGCTAGCACATTTCTCTCTCCTGAGTTTTAGATTCATATATCCAGATATCTACTTGATTTCTGTTGTATACCTGACAGGCATTTCAAACTTAATATTTCAAAATACAACTCTCTCCCCCAGCACTCTTGCCTCACTTGGAATTTCTGTGATGTAACAAATCAATCCATTTACTAAATCCATAAATTTAGGGGTTGCTGTCAGTTCTTTTTTGTTTCATACATCCTTTCCATCAGCAAGTCCTATCAATTATACTTCCAAAATATTTTAATAATCAATTGCCTCTCTGTCACCATTCAGTCTTCTAGACTACTGTAATAGCATGCTGACTGATCTCAGGTGTGTACTTCTCAGAGCAATTAGAGTCATTTTCAGAAGATGTAAAGCAGATCACCTCACTCTCCTGCTTTAGATCTTTTGTTGAGTATTGATTGCTTTGAAAATAAAATGCATACTCAGTAGTATGACCTTAAAAGCTTTCATTCACAATTTGGTCTTTGCTTCCCTTTTCAGCCTCCTTTACTTTAGTGTTCACTGTATGTTAGCTACATTGGGCCTTTTAAAAGTTCCTTGAACAGTGAGATTCGGGGCCTTGGTCCATACCATCATGCTGGTCGTGCCTAAACATCACATCCTCATTGCTGCCTCTGACCTCGCAGTCCAAGTTATTTTTATGACTTCCTTTAATGCACCTCTCCTCCACTAAATGTTAAGCTTCCAGTAGAACCAGGAATTCTGCAAACTATGGTGTCCTTAACCTCTCACATATATTGCCTGGTCTAGAATAAATATTAGATGGGTGGTATGGAGGGATAGATAGATGCATAAAAATCTGATCTGTGGCATAGATATGTAGGTAAAAACTGATAGGCAAATGTAGACTCTCTTATTTCCCCTTCGTGAATAGCAGATGGTAATATATATATACATTTCTTTTAATTCTTTCAGCAAGATCTGTGTACCTTCTTGATATCAAGAGCCTGCAAAAACTCAACACTGGCTAACTATTTATATTGGTATGTGAAATAATCTTTTATTTTATAATCACTGTTTAGTACTGTTTTTTCCCAAACTAAACAAAAAGGCAGTTTAAAGTATGAGCAATCGTCAAAAACCTATACAGTATTTATATCTAGCTGTGTTTCTTTGCAATTATGCTCATGGAAATGCTTGTTAGCATCACAGTTTTTCTTCCTTTCGCTAACTTTCTAGAATCTAAGATAAAACTGGGTAAGTTAATTGATTTTTTTCAGTTTGATGTCTGTTTGCTTTTCATGCTGTTTAAATAGTGTAAGTATGATACTTTACTGTAAGTCAGTATTTTCACATTATTTACTAAAATACTACAATCATGCTAAAGTAGACAAAATTTGAAGTTACTTATCTCATAGATGAGGAAACTGAGGCAGAGGCATGATGTAGCTGAACTTGCTAAAACTTGAGCTGGGAGTAGATCATTGATTTCAAAATTTGCCATTTACAGAGTGCTTTCAGTGACCTTTTCTCATTTGTTCATGTGAAGTTAAATAGGGCAAATGTAAGTATCTCTATTTTACGTGAGAACACGTTTCCTGAATGAGTTGAAGGAAAGAAAGAGGAACTAAGGTATAGAAAGGTTAACTGACTTACTGAGACACACTTAATATGAAG
The DNA here is from genome assembly GCF_001704415.2 of Capra hircus. Taxonomy (NCBI): domain Eukaryota; kingdom Metazoa; phylum Chordata; class Mammalia; order Artiodactyla; family Bovidae; genus Capra; species Capra hircus. The sequence continues at coordinate 14,125,161 of NC_030831.1, read as the reverse complement.
CATGTCTCCCTTTTGTCATAGGATTTTAAAGTGTAAAGAACAAGTAGCTTAAGCCACAGGAGAAACACTGTTTTTGGTTCAGTTAAAGAAAGCACTAGGATTAAACACCAGACAAGAGAACCTTATCCAGTTTTTAGCAAACAAAAGGCAGAGCCAGTTGGGTAAGCTCTATTTGAAGCCTTCTGTACATTTGAGAGAACATTTTTAAACTTCCCGACAAACTTGATATTTTTTTAACTGTAGAAAAGATCCGTGATTTAATCTTACTGCTTAGTTTACTGTGTTTAACTGTGTTTTTCTGTTGGTCTTTGTAGTGGGAAGAAAAATAATTCCATGCTTTTCTTTAGCAATTTAATATAATATTCATAAAACTGCATTTCCCTCACAGTAGCTTTCAGTATGTCCTTGAAAATACATCCACAGAATGTTTTGGGTAGTTGTTAATCACCATTTTGACTTTGAAGGGTTTGCTTAGAAATTATTATATTACCAAGTCGCTACTATTTCCTTTTAATGCAGCTTCTTGCTTCCTAAAGTTCTCCATATTGCAGTTTGAATTCTTAAGTGTATGTCTATTAATTGGTGTTAAGGAAAAATATTTCCTCGTAAAAATTTAGGTAAATAATTTAGAGTAAATTAAAATGTGTAGGGCACAGTGCCAAGGTTTTGAGTAAGTACTTTTAAGCCTTGTAGGTATTTAAAAATCAAGGTTTTATATATTTTTTAATGTTTTACTAAGAATTCCTTTATAGCTGTATTTACTTCCTTGTAATATTCATGGAAAGTTTCTCTGGCTCATTACTTGCAGTGTAGATTAGTCACTGACAGGAGCTGTATGTACATACACTGATTATGTGGTGTTTAAAATTATGTATTCTTTAGATTTGAGTGTAGACCAGATTTCACTATAAAATTTGAAATTAGTTGTGATAAAATCTTTGCTATTTTATTTCAAGTAGGAAGAGTTTTCAAACCGTTCTGAATGCAGCTGAACAGTAGGAAATCTGTTAGGTGAACAGTTTTCAGTGAGGCAACAGTTTCTGCTCAGAAAGAGTACTTTGTTTTCTCTCCAGATAATAAACAAAATAAAGCCCTAGCTCCCAGTCTTATAAATGTTCCATCAAACTTAGATTTGATTTGTGTTCTCCAACTGTATTTCTGATTCACTGATGCAATAGCATGTGCTATGTCTATTCATTCTCTGAGGAGTAATTGTTTTTCCCATATTTACAGTCCGCATATTACATATTCAGAAATACTCAAGGAGGGAAAGAGCTATTGATGTGGACTTCTGACTTTGGTAGACACTACTTTTGTGATTGTAGCATGAAAATAAGGAAATAATTTCAAGTAGTTGACTTAAAATAATCATTCTTTTCCGTTGAACCTGGACAGAGTAGTATAAAATATTAATCACATGTAACAGTTTATATGCTTCTCAGTCTAAGCTTACCCTAACAAATGTATTAAAATATAAATTTCAGTTGATTGTGCTATTTCATTTTGAACATTTTGAATTTCCTTGTTCATTTGTTCCCTTTCCATTGATTTAAACAGGATTCCTGCTATAGTTGAATCCTTAGGGACCTAGAATAAAAGAGACAATCCTTTTAAAATAAATGTCAGCCTTTTAAACCACAGAGAAAACTAATAGCTTCTAATCTGTTAAATACTGAACATCAGGATCTATAAATTGTTGCAGTTTTTTTTTTTCTTTTCTATAGCTATTCGAGTATGTTGAAATTAAAAATAAACTTTGGCTGCTTTGACATGTTTTTCTATAACTTTTAAGACCTTTCAAGGTAATAAAGTTTATTTACCTCGCAAAATGAGATTGTTAGGAAATAGGTGGCCCGCTACTGTCATCATACAATGGGTACCCACATAATTTTGTCTGCATTTCTACTTGAAGATGACAGGTTTTAAGGAAGTTCAGTTCAGTTCAGTTCAGTCGCTCAGTTGTGTCCAACACTCTGCGACCCCATGAATCGCAGCACGCCAGGCCTCCTTGTCCATCACCAACTCCCGGAGTTCACTCAGACTCACGTCCATCGAGTCAGTGATGCCATCCAGCCATCTCTTCCTCTGTCATCCCCTTCTCCTCCTGCCCCTAGTCCTTCCCAGCATCAAAGTCTTCTCCAGTGAGTCAACTGTTTGCATGAGGTGGCCAAAGTATTGGAGTTTCAGCTTCAACATCACTCCTCCCAGTGAACACTCAGGACTGATCTCCTTTAGAATGAACTGGTTGGATCTCCTTGCAGTCCAAGGGACTCTCAAGAGTCTTCTCCAACACCACAGTTCAAATGCAGAAGTACATGAGTGCTTTGTAGAATCTTCTTATTGCTGTAAAGAGAATTCAGAAGTGGCGCAAATCTTGGTCTTCTTGTCTTAATCTAAGTTTGTCCTTCATTTTGGAGATGACACTGTCATTTTTATTTTAGATGGACTTGCCCTTTGTATTAGAACTTTGGCTTGAGTGATTTTGAGAGCTGTTTGTTATGTGACCTTTATCACATGGCTGTAGCCATTGTATTTACTTGATAGTCAAGGGGACCGGAACAAAGCAATGGAGCCTGTATATCATGGTCATCTGTATTGCTCATTTAGAAAGGAGTTGCTGTGTAAATACAGGAAAAGATAATGAATATACTAACGTGACAGAGATAATAAAGACTTCAAAGGATTATTGTTGTTCAGTCACCAAGAACAGTCCAACTCTTCACGACCCCAAGGACTGCAGCATGCCTGGCTTCTCTGTTCCTCACCATCTCCGGGAATTTGCCCAAGTTCACATCCAGTGAATTGGTGATGCCATCCAACCATCTCATCCTCTGTCACCCTCTTCTCCTTCTGCCTTCAGTCTTTCCCAGCATCAGGGTCTTTTCCAATGAGTCAGCTGTTTGCATCAGATGGCCAAATTATTGGAGCTTCAGCTTCCACTTCAGTCCTTCCAAGGAGTATTCAGGGTTGACTTCCTTTAAGATTGACTGATTTGATCTCCTTCTTGCTTTCCAAGGGACTCCCAAGGTGATGGAGATAGTAAAGACTTCACTATTCCATACTGAGACTTTGCTACATACACACTAAGGTGATGGAAATGGTAAAGACTTTAAAGAGTTATTAATTTTTTTTAAATTTCATTTTAAATTTGTATGTGTCCTGTGGCTATAGAAGGACACATATGAATCCTGTGGCTTTCCTTGTTCAAGATTTACGAAGGCTTTCTTGAATTTTTGGTTTCTAACTCTTGTCAGGAACATAAAGTAAATGTAGTGTCATGGTCTCGTTTTTCATACTGCTTTACAGAAAATTCTAGGTTATGCAGCTCTGAGGACTTCTAGATCACCTGTTATTATCATGGTGCAGCATGGCACTGGGAAGTCAGTAGGAGAAGGTGCTTAACTTTTATCAGCCTTTAAAATATTTCTGTGTATAAGACTATATTGCATATGTCAGGGGCCAGTAAATATTTTTTAAGATACAGAATCTGGCATCAGTTTCTTTATAACTTCTGAAGGGAGCTAAGAGTAAGTTGTGAAGCAGTGATGAGCCAGGTAACATTATCCGCAGAAGTTGTTGTAAGAGGTTGTACCTGTTCTGGGACGTCAGAGAAGAAAGAAGTTTTTAGTGTTTAAGAGTTCCGGGAAGCGATGGAGTGTCCCTGTGTTTGAAGTGTGGGCAGAATCAGGAAGGGAGGAGGCGGGAAGGTATTTCAGGACAGTACTACAACATGAGCGAAAGCACAAAGTGGGGTAGGAGAGTCGAGCTGACTAGAGTATGAATGCATTCACTGGAGACAGTGGAAGTTGAACCAGAAACTTAGGGCCACAGAGAGTTGTTTTTAAATAGAGGGAACTGTTGGTGTTTTTGTTCATATCAGTGGGACATGATGAAGGTAGTTTAAAGAAGAAAACTTTAGGATGATTATATTGATCAAAAAAGTGTTTGTTTTTAGAGTTAGAGAAGCTGGGTAAAAGATATCTGCTGATTGATTCCAGACAGGGCTGCCTCGTAGTGTAGAACAATTAAAAGAAGTATTTTACAGGAAAAAAATGAACACGGCCTGGTGACTAAGTTAGCATAGGTGTTTGGAATGGGGGAATGTGACTTAGGCTTGGCGCTAGATCCACAGACCACAAATTAAACACAAAGTGCCAGTAGTAGTTTTAGGTAGAACCTGTGTTCGCTGGTTTGATTACAACCCCACCACTTTTTTCTTATTTTTCTTGTATTCAGGTGATCCAAACTGGAGCCCAAGTGCCTGAAATGTTGATAATGCCTTAAATTGAGATAGAAAAATCATTCATTTAGTGTGATAGTTTCAGTTTTACACATGTTCAATTATAAATGACAAGCAGTTTCTTGAAAAGGGGATCTACTGCTTGAAAACCAGGGTAGATGAATGTAAAAGCAGACCACCTTAAGTATTCTGTCCAGGCATGGAAGTGCTAACGGTATAGTGCAAACAAGACAGATAAACTCTCTGTTCTCATGAAGCTTACCTTCTAGGTGGTTGAATATTTCTTTCTAGACATAATGTAAAGGAAAATAATAAGCCCTGTGATTTGAGATTTGTGAACTACTGTCAGTTAAGGAGGTTAAGAAGTTTCATGTGCTTTTTAAAAGGTCAAACAGTGTGAGAGAGTAAGGTTAGTAGAAAGAATTCTGGCCTTGGAGTCCAGAATCCCGGATTCTGATTTCAACTCTTCAGTGAACTAATTGTATCACTGTGGGCAAGATACAACCACCTCTAAGTTTTACTGTTGATAAAACAAGCAAGTTTCAAACTACATCATGATCCATTTGAAATCAATTTTAAGGCTCACAGTCTAGCTTGTGTTATTTAAAGAAAAATGAAATAGAACAATAACATATTAACATATTATTCATAGAATATTGCTTTGTGAAACTTTTTTCAGCGTTATGCGTCTGTATGCACACATGGGCTCTGTGCGCACACATGGGCTCTGTGCAACAAGTAATGATATAAAATTCATGTCAGTATGGCTTGTTCCAGTAATATTTGAATTAGACAACCTCTAAAATCTAATCCAGGTCATTGTTTATATAATTATATGAATTATATCAGCAGTGTCGGTTTAAGAAGAAATTTATTTTTTTAAATCTCTAAAATCACAGTTTTATGATGGAAACATTGAACATTTTATATGGATTTTAAGAAATGAAGAAATTGGGTGGGAAAGGGAAAATTAATACATTGATCTTTCAGAGTTGTGTTAATGAGAAAAGCTTCAGAGTTTTGTTTTTTTTTTCCAGAATAAGAGAGCCTTATGTAATACCAAAAATATTACATAAATTTAAAAAATATTTTTGTTCATGAGTTACTTGGTAGATTTGAGAGCTTATATGATTTCTGAAGATGTTAATGCTCTGTCTACCTCATAAAGAATTAGGAGAAAATGCTCATTTTGATCCCAAAATTTTTAGAAAATCTAGGATATTTTACAAATTAAGGCATTCTTTTACTAATTTATCTTCTACAGAAGGTTTTATGTGTTGTCCCTTAATTTTCAGATTTTAAAAGAGTGATGATAAAATGTTTCATTACTCATTATTTTTGCAAATGTGAATATTTTAATAGAAAGGCATAAATAAAATGAATCTGTGTTTCATTTCACACTTATATGAATGACTTAACCTATTTTTAAGGTATGTGATAGTGGAATGTGAAGATCAAGATACTCAGCAGAGAGACCCAAAGACCCATGAAATGTACTTGAATGTTATGAGACGGTTCAGCCAAGCATTGTTGAAGGTAACCATTTAATGTATGGATTGGCATATACAGTCCATGGGCCCTATCTGGCCCATTGCCTGTTTTATTGTGGTCTATGAGCTAAATATGGTATGGTCTATGAGCTAAACATGGGAAATAGGTGGGGAAACAGTGGAAACAATGTCAGACTTTGTTTTGGGGGGCTCCAAAATCACTGCAAATGGTGATTGCAGCCATGAAATTAAAAGACGCTTACTCCTTGGAAGAAAAGTTATGACTAACCTAGGTAGCATATTGAAAAGCAGAGATATTGCTTTGCCAACAAAGGTCCGTCTAGTCAAGGCTATGGTTTTTCCAGTAGTTACATATGGATGTGAGAGTTGCACTATGAAGAAGGCTGAGCGGTGACGAATTGATGCTTTTGAAGTGTGGTGTTGGAGAAGACTCTTGAGAGTCCCTTGGACTACAAGGAGATCCAACCAGTCCATTCTGAAGGAGATCAGCCCTGGGTGTTCTTTGGAAGAAATGATGCTGAAGCTGAAACACCAGTACTTCGGCCACCTCACGTGAAGAGTTGACTCATTGGAGAAGACCTTGATGCTGGGAGGGATTGGGGGCAGGAGGAAAAGGGAACAACAGAGGATGAGATGGCTGGATTGCATCACCGACTCGATGGACATGAGTTTGAGTGAACTCTGGGAGTTGGTGATGGACAGGGAGGCCTGGCGTGCTGCGATTCATGGGGTCACAGAGAGACAGACATGACTGAGCGACTGAGCTGAGCTAAACTGAACTGATGAGCTAAACATTGCTTTTTATTTTTAAATAATTGGGAAAAGTCACAAGAAGAGTAATACTTTGCGACACATAAAAATTATGTCAAATTCACAAGTCAGTCTTCATAAGTAATATTTTATTGAGACATAGTTATGCTCATTTGCTTTCATATTGTTTGTGACCACTTTGACTACAATAGGAGTAAATAGCCAGAATGGAAACTCTGTAGTCAACAACACCTAAATTAGTTAATCCTTGGCCCTTTATAGAAAGTTTGTTGACCCCTAAGTTAATGAAAAAAACCTGTTGCTGGAACAAAAAGAAACCCAAATCTTTACTCTTTTGTTTCACTCTCTGTTTTCAGTTTTTATTTTTAAGACTACGCTTTAACCTCTGAGCCACCAGGGAAGCCCTAAGACTAGGTATATTTACATAAATCTGGCAGTGGTCATATTGCAGATACTTTACATGACTTCTGTTTTTGCTTTTACATTTTCTAGAGATCTGTAGGTGTTTTTTACCTGGTATTCTTGTGATTGTTAAGGCAGTGTCTCAGTTCAGCCAGCAGAGGGTGCATGGGCCATGAAAAAAAATTGTCACAACAGTTCCTGATTTGCTGTAGAAATATTTCGCTTCATAGCATCTTTATCTGCTGTTTCATGTTCCATGTAAATTGTCTTGAAATTTAAATCACATCTTATTGAACTCTTTGAGAATAAACTTTTTTTATAGTTCTCAGAGCCAGTAGATTTGCTATATCTAAACTGATTGGAAAATAAGCAGTTGGTCCTCTCTTTTAATCTCAGTTCTGTCACTTATAGCCTTTGTCATCCTCTGAGGCAATTAGGTCTCTCTTAGAATAAATTTCAGTCTTTTAAATGAAGATACATAATTGCCAGGCTGCTTCTATCAGTGTAATGGAGAAATTAAATGAGAAATTGTTATTTTATAATATTTTATGAACTGAGAATTACTACATTAAGACTTCATAGCATTGGTTTTATGGCTTTTATTTTACTAAGCTAGCATATTATATTGCTATTTGAGAACTTTCTTTTAAGGATTTAATTTGTTCCTTGAAGATAATATTGTTTCTACTATATGCCCAGAACATTTTTGAAGGAATTATAAGAGTCCAGATATTTATTGAATCAGTCAGTGAATACACTTTGGGTCAGTAAATTTTGTCTTGTCACACATTTGCATGTGGGAAAAAACATGCAATTTGACGACTCAAATATTTTATTTTATTTTATTTTTTTAATTTTTTTTTTTCAACTCAAATATTTTAAACTGTGGAAAATCCTGAAAGAGATGGGAACACCAGACCACCTAACCTGCCTCTTGAGAAATCTGTATGCAGGCCAGGAAGCAACAGTTGGAACTGGACATGGAACAACAGACTGGTTCCAAATAGGAAAAGGAGTACATCAAGGCTGTATATTGTCACCCTGCTAATTTACCTTATATGCAGAGTACATCATGAGAAACGCTGGACTGGAAGAAACACAAGCTGGAATCAAGATTGCCAGGAGAAATATCAATAACCTCAGATATGCAGATGACACCACCCTTATGGCAGAAAGTGAAGAGGAACTCAAAAGCCTCTTGATGAAAGTAAAAGAGGAGAGTGAAAAAGTTGACTTAAAGCTCAACATTCAGAAAACGAAGATCATGGCATCCGGTCCCATCACTCCATGGGAAATAGATGGGGAAACAGTGGAAACAGTGGCAGACTTTATTTTTTGGGGCTCCAGAATCACTGCAGATGGTGATTGCAGCCATGAAATTAAAAGACGCTTACTCCTTGGAAGAAAAGTTATGAGCAACCTAGATAGTATATTCAAAAGCAGAGACATTACTTTGCCGACTAAGGTCCGTCTAGTCAAGGCTATGGTTTTTCCAGTGGTCATGTATGGATGTGAAATTTGGACTGTGAAGAAGGCAGAGCGCCAAAGAATTGATGCTTTCGAAGTGTGGTGTTGGAGAAGACTCTTGAGAGTCCCTTGGACTGCAAGGAGATCCAACAAGTCCATTCTGAAGGAGATCAACCCTGGGATTTCTTTGGAAGGAATGATGCTAAAGCTGAAACTCCAGTACTTTGGCCACCTCATGCGAAAAGTTCACTCATTGGAGAAGACCTTGATGCTGGGAGAGATTGGGGGCAGGAGGAGAAGGGGATGACCGAGGATGAGATGGCTGGATGGCATCACTGACTCGATGGACACGACTCTGAGTGAACTCCGGGAGTTGGTCATGGACAGGGAGGCCTGGCGTGCTGCGATTCATGGGGTCGCAAAGAGTCGGACACGACTGAGCGACTGAACTGAACTGAAGATAACAGGCTTCTCATTATCTCTGAATCAAGATTTTTTTCAGTTTTACTTTGTGTTGAAGTTTGTAGTTATTAAATAATAAATAAAGGTCACCCATGCTATTGAAGAAACTGATCATTATGCTATATAAAATTAACTTTTCTTTCCTTTGAATTCCTTCAGGGTGATAAGTCTGTCAGAGTTATGCGTTCTCTGCTGGCTGCACAACAGACTTTTGTAGATCGGCTGGTGCACCTAATGAAGGCAGTGCAGCGTGAAAGTGGAAATCGTAAGAAAAAGGTAAACCTTCTGGCTTTGCTTTCTGTTTATGCTTAGAGGTGGTGGTTTAGTCACTAAGTCATATCCGACTCTTTGTGATCCCATGGATTGTAGCCTGCCAGTCTCCTCTGTCCATGGGATTTCCCAGGCAAGAATACTGAAGTAGGTTGCCATTTCCTTCTCTTGCAGATCTTTCAGACCCAGGGATCAAACCTGGGTCTCTTGCATTGCAGGCAGATTAACAACATTAATCTCACTGTACACCTTCACCAGAACTCTTAGGTGACCAGTAGATCTCAACAGTGGGCTTAAAATATTCAGGAAATCATGTTGTAAAAGATGTGTTACCATGTAGGCTTTGTTCTTCATTTAAGAGCAAGCAGTTGATTTAGCGTAACTCTTAAGGGCCTTAGGATTTTTGAAATGGTAGATAAGTGTTGGCTTCAACTTCAGCCCCTAACCAGAGCATCAGCCTGCCCTTTGAAGCTTTGAAGCCAGGCATTGACTTCTCCTTTTGAGCTATGAAAGCCCTAGATGGCATTCTTCCAATAAAAGGCTGTGTCATCTGCAGTGAAAAATCCGTTGTTTAGTGTAGTAGCAAGTTCTGTTAATTATTTTTGCCAGATTCTGTGGATAACCTTGCTGCATCTTCTACATTTGCACTTGCTGCTTCATCTTGCATTTTCATGCTACAGAGATGACTTCTTTCCTTAAACCTCATGAGCCAACCTCTGCTAGCTTCAAATTTTTCTTCTGCAGTTTTCTCACCACTTTCAGCCTTCACAGCCTTGTATTTGCCACATACTGCAGAACACATATTGTTTTGCCTGTGTTTTAAATCAGACAGTCCCAAATGTAGTGTTAACATTGGCTAAAACTCTTTTCAGACATTTTTTTCATGATGATAATAAAAGACAAACTTAGTTTTTATTTACATAGTTTTAATAGAAACATGCCCCCACATTTTAGTGCAAGGCCAAGATGATGCTCCACCACCACTGTTTGTGTTATTACCAGGAATAATGAAATAGCTACAGTTAATAATTTAAAATCACATGTAATGCTTTTCCATCCCTCATAATGAAGTTGGGAGGGACTTGTCTTGGTGAGTCCAACAGTGGTAAATGTGTCACAAGGGAATCCATGAGTTAGGTTTCAGATGGTAAAACAGATACTAATATTGTTGCTACCTTCTTTCCTTTGCTGATATCATTTAGGAAAAATTCTCTTGATTGATGTCTTTGAATCTAGATGTTTGAGTTCTAATAAAAATACATTAATTCCACATTTAAAAACAGATTAAAGCTTTTATTTTGAATGTTAAATATTCTCTTTTACTTTATAATTCTTTAGATTATATATTCTGTAAAAATATATTGCATGTCTACTGTGTGCCAAGCGCTCTTTCTAGAGTCTGGGATACAATGGTGAATATAAAAATCCCTACCCTTTATAATGTAAGGAGCTTACATTCCTGTTGGAGGGAAAAGTTAGCAAAATAAATAAAATATATTATATGCTATATAGTGTCTTATGCTATTGAGGAAAATAAAGCAGGAAAGGGGAATAGGTAGTGCCCGGTTCAAGTATTAAGGCAGTGTTTCATTTCTCAATGGAATGATCATGAAGGTCTCACTAAGAGTTGACATTTGGACAAAAACCTGAAGCAAGTTGGGGAGCACACCATGGGAATATCTAGAGAAGACTGTTTCAGCAAGAGGAACGGCAAGCACAAAGGCCCTGATGTGGGAGCATGTGTGACATGTTTGAGAAATAGGAAGAAGTGCAGTGTATTTAGTTAAGTTTTCTCCCCATGAAAACAAGCTTACCTATTTAAAGAATGCTAGACTCACAAGGTTTCCCAAGTGGTGCAAGTGGTAAAGAATCTGCCTGCTAATGCAGGAGATGCAAGGAAGGTGGGTTCCCTGGACAGAGCAGCCTGGTGGGCTACAGTCCATGAGGTTGCAAAGAGTCGGACAGACTGAGCATGCATGCATGCGCGCACACACACACTCTCAATCTCTCTCTCTCACAGCTTTCCAAGAAAATAGATTGTCCTTTTGAAACTGAATAGGTGGGCTTGGTCTAAACATTATAGATGCTGCTAAGTGAGAAGACTGTTTCATCATGACTTGAACTGCTCAGTTTCTGAAATCTTGGCTTAATGCAGTATGTATGTGAGCTAAAGAAAATGAGTAAATGATTATAAGAGTTTGAGCAAGCTCTGGGAGTTGGTGATGGATATGGAAGCCTAGCGTGTTGCAGTCCATGGGGTCACAGAGTCGGACGCAACTGAACTGAACCTGATATCTTAGTAAAAGTTTCATCAGATAGAATCAATGAATAGTAAAATATAGGGTTCAAGTTCCTCCAAGTAAATTGAGTTTACTTTTTAAACCCAAAATACACAGTGAAACAGCTAATAAAATTCTTGCTTAATATCTGGTCATGTGATATTAAGCTTCAAACAACATTAGTCTCTTTGTGACTTCATAAGTCCTTTTAAAGCAGAAATTATATCTTTAAGTCCAGCCTGAGAATATCCCTGATTCTCAGTTGCAGCAAGAGAAGCATACTCCCTGACCTCTGAGAGTCCAGCATTTCATAGGTCAGGGGATCGTGCCTTACAAAGTGTGCTGCTGTTATTGTCAGGTGGATTATAAGTGCTTTTCTCTCACATATACTAACTCCTTTATGTTATGTTACTTCACATAGACTTTGATAGTGCTTTGCAGATATTTTAACGTTAATGTTATCGGTCTTTTACATCCTTACCATATGCTTTAAAAGTCACTTTTCCGTTGTAACCTAATTAGTACTTTATAACTTGTTCTCCTAGAATGAGAGACTACAGGCATTGCTTGGAGACAATGAAAAGATGAACTTGTCTGATGTGGAACTCATCCCACTGCCTTTAGAACCTCAGGTGAAAATTAGAGGAATAATTCCAGAAACAGCTACATTGTTTAAGGTAATTGTGGTGGATCTTTTATATCTATGACTGGAGCTGATTCTTTAAAGCTGTATCAGAGACTCTACTTTTGGGAAAAAAATGCCTTTTATTTATCTGTGTTTTAAGATCTTTCTGTAATACCTGTGGATATTTTTATGTGAAATGTATGAAGTATTTTTATATCACTGGGTTTTTAAATATTTAATTCTTTGAACTATTTATTAATCAGAGCCACACCTGTCTTTTCCCATGTAAGCTTAAAAAATAAATTGAATTGCACACTTAGGCATTTACTTTATAAGTTCCTGTGGTTAGATAAGAATTCCAGTTACCCTTTTATAAAACTTTTCAATTTGGTATCTGTTCCTATGACTTAAATATTTTCTTATCTTTTTAAGTGGTAATTCTCTTTAGTCCATAACAGCATGTACCTGGCTTTCTTTTGGCTGGCCACCACTTGGATAGTTAGAAAGGACTGGAGGCAGCTGCCTTCTCTAAGCAGACCAAAGGGCTGAGATCATTCCTTGTGAAGCTTCATTGAGACATGATGTTGTAGGTTGTCTGATTCTAGGGTTGGAAAAGGGGGAAGTTGCATTGGAATATTACTTTCTATTGGGTAAGAAAGGCCTCATAGATCTCTCCTTTGGATATATTTTAAAAAGGGTATGATTACAATAAGAAATAGTTCAGATGTTTTTTAAGGGTGTGATTTGAAAGGCAGCCTTTAGCAGCCCAGCATGCACAACTGCAGTATGTTTCAAAAAGCAGTACTTTAACCTTACTGCATCTTATGGACTGATAGTGTCTGTTCTTCTAAAAATTATTCTATTGCATCAGTTTTTAAATGTTGTTTGCAACCTGTTTAATTGGTTTTAAGACGCATTGAGTTATAAACCTGCAATTAAAAAAATGCTGGTTATAGGAGAGAGAATGCAAGTATTTCTTAGTTCATGCTGCTAAGTTACTTCAGTCGTGTTCGACTCTGTGCGACCCCATAGACGGCAGCCCACCAGGGTCCCCCATCCCTGGGATTCTCCAGGCAAGAACACTGGAGTGGGTTGCCATTTCCTTCTCCAATGCAGGAAAGTGAAAAGCGAAAGTGAAGTCACTCAGTCATGTCCGACTCTTAGCGACCCCATGGACTGCAGCCTACCAGGCTCCTCCGTCCATGGGATTTTCCAGGCAAAAGTACTGGAGTGGGCTGCCATTGCCTTCTCCAGTAGAACTCCCAAATAAGATCTGCTTCTAATATTCTCATTCCCTTTAGGACTAACCAAGAACAGCGTTTTATCATTTTTTAGCAAACAGGATGAAAAAGAATGTTTAAGACATAGAGCCGGAGTTGTAAAAGTGCAGTATGAGAATCTGTCATCATTGTTAGGTAGATTCTGGATCCATTTTTTTTCCTTAAATAATTTTATAATTATGTCATATATACAAAGTATAGATGGTCAGTAAGATATCATGGGATATCTTTTTAATCCTAATGTTCAATTCTGAATTTTTTCTTCTAGCCTTTATTAAATAAGTGGACATTCTTGAAAATTCTGAATTGGAGTTTAGGACTAATGGTTCTAAGGCATTTACTGCATAACTCTAGGATTATAATTCTTAACCATTTGGGGGTCATGAGTTTAAGAGTCCAATGAAAGTGATGGATTGGATATTTTAGAAAGTTACCCGTAATGCTTGTACATACACTGAAATGTCTACACAGAGTTGTAGCAAAATCCGTGAATTCTTGTTGCCCTTCTATGAACTCCTTAGAGCTGAAAAGGTTATGGACTTAGTTTTCAATATTTTTAGACAGTATTTTGTTAGACCCTAGCTTAAGAACAAAAGCTAGATCTCTGTGGGGAGTGAGCCCCTTAAGGCACTGAGATTAGTGCCCTAGTTATCCTTAGATTGTCATATGTTTACACTAGATTTCAGATGTACTCTAAATTTCAAAATCAGGTCCAAATCGGAATAGGGAAGTTGCAACAAAGAACATCTTGCTTATCATTTATCTTTAGGAATTTTGCTTCCAGTTGTTTTCTTGAGCGTTTGTGAGTAGGGTACAGGGATAAAATATATTTACCCTGAGGTGATCAAAGGATACTACAACTATTTGAAGTTTTAATTCACTAGAGGTTGTAGTTTCTAGACTTAAATTCTTTGAAGGATTTTTGATGCCTTTCCCCTGCATTTTATAGTGAAGTTTTCAAACATACAGCAAAGTTGAAAGGCTTTCACAGTAAACAACTATGCACTCACTTCTTCAATTCTGTTAGTAACATTTTACTGTACTTTTTTTGTCACACACCTGTTCATCCCTCTATCTGATACTTTTTATGCTATTATTTCTCATGGTCTATAGAAACTAATATTATTTGATTTGTCAGACTCATTTGTTTTCTTTAGATTATTACAGGTTTCTCTATATTTCCATCTTATATAATTTGAAAATAATATTTTTATTTCCAGAGTGCTCTTATGCCTGCACAGTTATTCTTTAAGACTGAAGATGGAGGCAAATATCCAGTTATATTTAAGCATGGGGATGATTTACGCCAAGATCAACTTATTCTCCAAATCATTTCACTCATGGACAAGGTGAGGATAATCTTATGTTGGTAGGGAACATGTTTTCATTTCAGAAATCGATGGTTTAGTGGATATGCTATGCATGGATACAGAATTACATGTACCCAGAGTTATATAACATTCAGGTACAATCCTGGAGAGCTGAACAGTCTCCACTTGATCTTGAACAAATGTAGTTGTTATTGTATTATTGTAGATGGCTCTTAAGATGAGTATAAAATGAAACTGCATGTGTTCCTTTTTATAAAAACTTTTTCACAGTTCTTTCAGTGTTGGATTTAGTAATTTTCTTCCTCTTAGTCAATTAAATCTTCTTTCTTAAATCCTGTTTCTGTCCATGGATTTTAAAGAAACATATTTGTTTTCATTTCCTTATTTGGAGTCATAAAATACTTCATGGCCAGTAAGGCCTGCATAAATCCTTAGGAGGAACCCTCTGTCAGTGAAAACTGACAGTGATTTAGAAAAAGATAAAGAGATGTATTAAACTGCTATAATACTTACTACAAAACTGTTTCATAACATTCTTTTCATTTGTTTAATATAACTTTTGATCTTAGCTTCTACGAAAAGAAAATCTGGATTTGAAGTTGACGCCCTACAAAGTATTAGCCACTAGTACAAAGCATGGTAAGTTTATTTTTCAACAATTATTTATTCAGTGTTCAATGAGTATATTTTTCCTTTTTAAATTGGAAGTTGTTAAGCACATTAGGGATTGAACTCATTTGTAACACTGAAGACTAGTCAGGCCTTCCTGGCGACCTGTCTACCCTTCCTCTCTCCCTTTTTATACCTCTTGAAATCATTAAACAGCGTATTTGGGGAAAAAATGAGAACCTTTATGATATATTTCTTTGGATTCAAAACTGTTTCCAAACCACAGTAGTTTTCTTCTGTGGTGATTTGTATCTGAAATCATAATTGTTTTTGTTATTGTTCAGTTACTAAGTCATGTTCAACTCTTTGTGACCTAATTCACTGCAACATACCAGGCTCCTTCCTCAGTCCTCCACTAGGTCCTGGAGTTTGCTTAGATTTGTGTCTGTTGAGTCTGTGATGCTATCTAACCATCTCATCCTCTGCTGCACCCTTCCCCTTTTGCTTTCAATCTTTTCCTAGCATCAGTGTCTTTTCCAGTGAGCTGGCTCTTCACATGAAGTAGCCAAAGTATTGGAGCTTCAGCTTCAGCATCAGTCCTTCCAATGAATATTCAGGGTTGATTTCCATTAGGATTGACTGGTTTGATCTCTCTACAGTAAAAGGGATTCTCAGGAATCTTCTCCCACACCAAAATTCGTTCTTTGGAACTCAGCCTTCTTTGTGGTCCATCACATCCCTACATGACTACTGGAAAAACCATAGCTTTGTCTATATAGACCTTTGTCTTTGATGTCTCTGCTTTTTATTACGCTGTCTAGATTTGTCATAACTTTCCTTCCAAACAGCAAACAACTTTTAATTTCATGGGTGTAGTCACCGTCTGCAGTGATTTTGGAGCACAAGAAAATAAAAACTGTCACTGCTTCAACTTTTTCCCTTTCTATTTACCATGATGTGATAGGACCAGATGCCATGATCTTAGTTATTTGAGTGTTGAGTTTCAAGCTACTTTTTTCACTCTCTTTAACCCTAATCAAGAGGCTCTTTAGTTCCTCCTCACTTTCTGCCTTTACAGTTGTATCATCTGCATATCTGAGGCTGTTGATATGTCTTCTGGCAATCTTGATTCCGACTTGAGACTCATCCAGCTTGGCATTTCATGTGATGTACTCTGCATATAATCATTGTTGAGAGTTACTAAAACCTAGAGAGGCTTTGTATTGTGCCGTGCTTATGCAAACCACTCATCAGATGATATTGCTTTTATTCATTGATTTTTTTTTTTAATATCTATGTCTAACTCTTTCTGCGATTGAGTAACCTGTGGAAGTTTGGCGGAAGATTCCCTCAGAATGCTTGCCTAATGTGTATTGTAACCTTTATAATCTTGTTACTCTTAGAGCTTCTTACCCTTAGATTAGGTACTTTGGAGAAACAAGTACTTGTTTTATTTTAGACTTTCTGCCCTTCTCCTTGTTACTTCCAAATCTTTCTGGCAGTTTCATTTCTTATATGTTCTATTACTATCCTACATAAATTGATTTACTTAGCTTTTATTTGCTCCTGGGACTGAGACAAAAGCATTTGCTTAGTTTACAAGTTCTTGAGTGGTATAACATACCTCCATACCTCTCTGTTACACCTCTTTTTTCCACTCTCCTTGCTTCTTAGACTTTAGCCACACCATCCACCTTCCATTTTTGCAAATGTACCATGCTCTTTTGAGCCTTATATTATTGTTATCTTTAATATTCTTTCTGCCTTATTTATGCATCTTATTATCCTTCAAAACACAGTTCAGATGTCAGAGGCCCTCTGATCCGTATTGTAATATAGGTCTCCCTTTACTGTTCCTTTTCATAGTGTCCTTTCATTCATAGCATTTATTCCAATAAAATTTGCAAACTTGTGAGATATTTGAAAGCAGGTCAAAGCGCTGTTTTTGCTTACCTGCAAAATTCTTGCTACCTAGTAGAAAAACTACAAATATATGTTAAATGCATTGATGCAGACTGTTCGGTATTTATCATATGGGAATAAATGAGATGTTTCTTACTCTAAAGTAATGCACAGTCTCCTAATATGCATGCAGATAATTATAATGTGTCATTGTTTGGTCACTTAGTCATGTCTGACTCTTTGCAACCCTGCAGACTGTAGCCTTCCAGACTCCTCTGTCCATGGGATTTCCCAGATACGACTACTGGAGACGGTTGCCATTTTCTTCTCCAGAGGATCTTCCTGCCCAGGGATTGAATTTGTTTCTATTGCATTGGCAGACAGATTCTTTACCACTGAGCCACTAGGGCAGCCCAATTATAATGTAAGGCTTACCAAAACCAGATCATAGTTGTTTATGATTCTGAAATATTTCCATCATTCAACTTTGATTTTTTTTTTTCACAGATTTGTAGTTTTATACTTCTTTTGTTGTCCCTGGACTGACTTACAGGCTTAATTTTTATCCTTATTCTCATGTATACTATCCCCCTCCCCTTCTTTATGGTAGTTCAGGTAGGGGATTTATACTTTCCTCTTATAGCATTTCCAGGGAATAGCAGAAGACAGAGTATTACACAAAGAAAGCCAATGAATATACTATAATTTTAGGGTTAGGTGATTGATATTCTGAAATGCCACAGTTTCAGATTTCTTAAAGTGATTTTTCATTTAGAATTTTAATTGACATGTTATAAAACTGCAGAAAGAAATTTTTATGCCAAATTTAAGAACCCTTACCCTGTTACTGATCTGATAAATAGAGTGCCTGAAGAACTGTGGACACAGGTTCTGACATTGTACAGGAAGCTGTGATCGAGACCATCCCCAAGAAAAAGAAATGCAAAAAGCCAAAATGGTTGTCCAAGGAGGCCATACAAATAGCTGAGAAAAGAAGAGATGTGAAAGGCAAAGGAAAAGGAAAGATATACCCATATGAATGCAGAGTTTCAAAGAACAGCAAGGAGAGATAAGAAAGTCTTCCTCAGTGATCAGTGCAAAGAAATAGAGGAAAACAATAGAATGGGAAGGACTAGAGATATCTTCAAGAAAATTAGAGATATCAAGGAACCATTTCATGCAAAGATGGGCACAATAAAGGACAGAAATGGTATGGACCTAACAAGCAGAAGATATTGAGAAGAGGTGGTAAGAATACACAAACGAACTACACAAAAAAGATCTTAATGATCCAGATAACCACGTTGATGTAATCACTCACCTAAAGCCAGACATCCTGGAATATGAAGTCAAGTGGGCCTTAGGAAGCATCACTACAAAGAAAGTTATTAGAGGTGATGGAATTCCAGTTGAGCTATTTCAAGTCCTAAAAGATGATGCTGTGAAAGTGCTACACTCAATATGCCAGCAAATTTGGAAAACTCAGCAATGGTCAAGACTGGAAAAGATCGGTTTTCATTCCAATCCCAAAGAAAGGCAATGCCAAAGAATGTTCAAAGTACCACAAAATATTGTATTCATCTCACATGCTAGCAAAGTAATGCTCAAAATTCTCCCAATGAGGCTTCAACAATACATGAACTGAGAACTTCCCGACATTCAAGCTGGATTTAAAAAAGGCAGAGGAACCAGAGATCAAATTGCCAAAATCCACTGGATTGTAGAAAAGGCAAGAGAGTTCCAGAAAAATACCTATTTCTGCTTTATTGACTATGCCAGAGCCTTTGACTGTGTGGATCACAACAAACTGGAAAATTCTGAAAGAGATGGGAATATGAGACCACCTTACCTTCTTGAGAAATGTGTATACAGGTCAAGAAGCAGCAGTTAGAACCAGATGTGAAACAATGGGCTGGTTCCAAATTGGGAAAGGAGTGTGTCAAGGCTGTACTTTGTCATCTTGTTAACTCCCCTGGAGAAGGAAATGGCAACCCACTCCACTACTCTTGCCTGGAGAATCCCATGGACAGAGAAGCCTGGTAGGCTACAGTCCACGGGGTTGCAAAGAGTTGAACACGACTGAGCGACTTCACTTCACTTCACTTACTTAACTTACATGCAGAGTACATCATGGGAAATGCTGGGCTGGATGAAGCACAAGCTGGAATCAAGATTGCTGGGAGAGAAATATCAATAACCTCAGATATGCAGATGACACCACCCTTATGGCAGAAAGCGAAGAGGAACTAAAGAGTCTCTTGATTGAAGTAAAAGAGGAGAATGAAAAATCTGGCTTACATTCAACAAACGAAGATCATGGGATCCAGTCCCATCACGTCATGGCAAATAGATGGGGAAACAATGAAAACAGTGAGAGACTTTATTTTGGGGGGCTCCAAAATCGCTGCAGATGGTGACTGCAGCCATGAAATTAAAAGATGCTTGCCTCTTGGAAGAAAAACTATGACCAACCTAGACAGCATATTAAAAAGCAGAGACACTACTTTGCCGACAAAGGTCCGTCTAGTCAAAGCTATGGTTTTTCCAGTAGTCATGTATGTATGTGAGAGTTGGACTATAAAGAAAGCCATGCACCGAAAAATTGATGCTTTTGAACTGTGGTGTTGGAGAAGACTCTTGAGAGTCCCTTGGACTGCAAGGATATCAAACCAGTCAATCCTAAAGGAAATCAGTCCTGAATATTCATTAGAAGGACTGATGCTGAAGCTGAAACTCCAATACTTTGGCCACCTGATACAAAGCACTGACTCATTGGAAAAGACCCTGATGCTGGGAAAGATTGAAGGCAGGAGGAGAAGGGAATGACATAGGACAAGATGGTTGAATGGTATCACCGACTCAGTGAACATGAGTTTAAGCAAGCTCTGGGAGTTGGTGATAGACGGGAAGCCTGGTGTGCTGCAGTCCATGGGGTTGCAAAGAGTCAAACATGACTGAGTAACAACTGAACTGAACCTTATTACTTTGTGTTCCTGTATATAATAATAGAAATTGGCCTAGAGAAACATACAGATTTTCAGCTTAATTTTTTTAATATGTTTCCGTGTAGTTACTATGATGTAAATGCCAATATATTACTAAATACAATGTTTATAGACCTCTTTAAGCTAAAAAGTTTGTATTGTGTACATTTGCAAATGAAGACTATTCTTAACAGAATCTTTATTGCTTAACCAGTACTGTTGTTTTGTCATTCAGTCGTGTCTGACTTTGCGATCCCATAGACTACAGCACACCAGGCTCCTCTGTTCTCCACTCTCTCTCTGAGTTTGCTCAAATTCATGTCTATTGAGTCAGTGATGCTATCTAACCATATCATCCTCTGCTACCTCCTTCTGCCTTCAGTGTTCCCAGCATCAAAGTCTTTTCCAACAGAGGGGGCTCTTCACATCAGGTGGCCTAAGTGAGCTTCAGCTTCAGCAAGTCCTTCCAGTGCCTTAACCAAAAGCTGTGCTTAATACAATATATCTGTTTCTGTGTAGGCTTCATGCAGTTTATCCAATCAGTTCCTGTTGCTGAAGTTCTTGATACAGAAGGAAGCATTCAGGTATAATATCTATTTTAATGATTTATAAATTTCATGAATATTTCTTCTTAGAAAAGTTTCAGTCTCTATAAAAAGTACATAGAGTTTTAGAAATGACCGTCTCTTTTTCTCACTTTTCTTCCCTCAAGTTGTTTTTTTTTTCCAAAGAATTAAACAGTGCTAACAGTTGGAAATGTTTCCAAGGTAGATAGATGTTCAGTTCCTTAAACTTTGCCTGGCACATAATAGGCAATCAGGAATTTTTTTGAAGTTTATGGTTCCAGTATATTGCAAAGTATGGAAATATTATGATTTATGTAGCCATCAGTGAACGTTCTGATTATTTCCAGTTTTTGTTGTTATTTAGAACAAGGCTACAGTGATATTCTTGTCATACATGTTTTACATAATTATGTTTTTTAAGACCTTTTTCCCCACCCTCCCTCTCCAAAATCATTATTCTCCTTTAAGATAAGAAAAGGCAAGTTGTACTAAGCCATATATATATTTGGAATTGTTTTTATATTTTAAAATCGTGAATTAGTGTTTATTGCAAAATTCTTACTTCATGTTAATAGTTTACTTTTGTTATCTTTTGAATGTAATTTTTCTTTTTTCCTATGAAAAATGTATGTAATTCACACAGAAAAAATTGATATGCCTGAGATGAAAAATCATACAGTGAAGGGCTTGATAAAGGATATTTACTATACTATGTTTTTGTGTTTCTCAGTTTTGAGTGTCCCAGTAATTCAGTGTGGAGTTCAGACTTTCAGAAAGACTTTACTCTTGATTTCTTAACAAAACAAGAGGTTGATTCTATTGTTTGGTTCAAGGTACAGTTGTGCTCAGTTGCTTAAAAACTCAGACACGAAACATCAAACTGCCAGAGTTTGAAGTTGGGCTCTGTGGCTTTCTATCTATATTTTGAGTAACCTTGCAAACAGGTTAGCCTTGAGCTGGTATTTGGCTTTCAGTAGGAACTCATAAGGGTGGTTCACATACCTAGACTCTTTGTACAAATAATATGATTTATAGGAATCAACTGGCCTCCCTTCTAGAATTTTGATAGTTGCTGGACTAAATAGACTATAGAGGGTGCCTGTATAAGCAGCCCCCAGGAAATAAGCTCAGTGTATCCCTTCAGAAGACAACAAGGAGGATTCACATGTAATTCACAGGCTTTGCCTGCGTGTCTTCTCCATGTTGATTCCGTTGCGTTTACTTCTGCTATAATACACCTTACTAGTGGTACAGCTGTAAGCTGAGTCTGTGACCCTATCTAACAGATCAAATCTGTCAGAGGTTTAGGGGACCTCCTAACATACGCTGTAAGTCTTGGTTTTTGTATCTATGAAATTGGGGTAATAAGAGTACTTAGCAATAGAATTCTTCTGAAGATGACATGAAATGTATACAGAGCTTGAAGACAGGTTCTAACTGAAGTAACTGTTTAATAAAGTTGTCAATTATTATGTTGTTCTGTGCAATTATGATTTTGTAAAATAAAGACAGTGACAGTTTGTGTCCTGATTCGTAATTCCGTGTGTGATTGGTGTAAATAATTTTGCCAAGTCGTAGCTTATCTCATTTTCAGCTTTAGTAGATAGTTAAAAATTGTTTACCAAAATAATTATTTTTGGAAACAACTGTTTTTCTTTGCTACTCATCTTTACTTAATCTTGGTATTGTCGAGCTTCTAAATTTTGGTATTTATTATTATTTAGTTTACATTCCCCTGATCACCAAAAACATTGAGTTAAATATGTGTATAGGCCATTTATTTATTTTGCCCATTTTTTTTCTTGGATTTTTTTGTCTTTTTCTTATTGGTTTATAGGAGTTCTTTATATTTTCTAGATATGCATTCTTTTTCACTTATAGAATGTTTAAAAAGCTTAAAACATAGGATAAATTTATCTTTTAATAGAGTGTTAGTTATATTTTCAGATAGTATACTGTGTCTATTTTTCTTTAACATCTACATGTAAAAGAATAGGCTAGTTGATAATATGGGGAAAAGAAAGTATACAATTTTCCCCAGTATTTCCAGACTGTTTGGACACTCTAGTGTATTTATTGTGCCCTTGCAGTTCTTTGGTTCAGTCTGTATCTCATGTTTATCTTCTGTCAATTTCCTCTTAATTTGAAAAGTCTTAGCATTGCATTGTAACTATTTTGAGTATTGGAATGTAATTTTATTGAGCTTGTTAATGGTAGCAGTATTTCAGTGGCTATACTTAAAAGGTCATTTTAAAAATTCATGTTCACTTTTAGGAGAATGTATGATTCACAGAAAGCCTCTCATGTTTACTTTCAGGAGAAATGGGAAACAAGCTGGTAAATTAAGTATGAGATATAGCAGTACATTTATTTAATGTTTTCCTCTGTGGTATAGAAATAACACACTTTTATTTATTTGTTTATTTCTTAGTCTCTGACTATAAGCATAGTAATATGACTGATTCCTGAGGAATATTCTTCCCCAATTCTGCATTTTATAAAGTTTTATACCAGATACCTGTTTGTCATTATTTACAAATTTGAAATGCTTAATTTATTTAAAGGATTGAATTTGTAAACATATAAACATCTTTTCAGAACTTTTTTAGAAAATATGCACCAAGTGAGAATGGGCCAAATGGAATCAGTGCTGAAGTTATGGACACTTACGTTAAAAGCTGTGGTAAGTTTTTCAACTTACTGCTTCTCATTGATATGTGGGAATAAAGGAAAGGAAGCTATCTTGTTGTCATATTCATACACATTTAGAACATGTTAAGATTTTGGCTTAGATTTGTCCATTTTTGGCTGCAATAACAAAATACCAGATACTGGGTGACTTATAAGCAATAGAAATTTATTTCTCATAGTTCTGGAGGCTGGAAGTCTGAGATAAGGTGCCAGCTTGGTCAGGTGAGGACCTTCTTCGGGTTAAAGACCTGTTATTGTATCTGCACCTGCTGGGAACGGCTAGGCAGCTCTGTGGGGTCTTTCATAAGGTGCTGATTCCATACTTGAGGGCTGCTGCTGCTGCTAAGTCACTTCAGTCATGCCTGACTCTTCACCTGCCCATGGACTGCAGCCTACCAGTCCTCTCCAGGACTGGGATTTTCCAGGCAAGAGTACTGGAGTCGGGTGCCACTGCCTTCTCCAATACTTGAGGGCTAAGTACCTCCAAAAGGTCCCACCTCCTACCTTGGGTGTTAGAGGCATGTTCATTTTGAGGGGACACTACTATTCAAGCCCAGCAGTTTTAAATGCCCTATAAGAAGATTAAAAGATAGAAAATGTGATAAAAGAAGTCATTAATGTTTTGACATAATGGTAGGAATACAGTGTAAATTCTGCTTAGTCTTTTATAGATATATCTTTGCAATCACTTAACTATTTTGTAACTGTAAGTTATCTCTTCCTGGAAGCTGTAATTTTTCCCTTGATTTTCTTTGAGTTTGAATAAGCGATTAAGTGGTGGTGGTGGTGGTGGTTTAGTCACTAAGTCATGCCCGACTCCTGCAAACTCATGGACTGTAGCCTGCTAGACTTCTTTGTCCAAGCAATTAAGTAGATTGGGAAAAGTCTGTCAGGAATAATCATGTTTTTGATAAATCTCTAGACCTAAGATTATAGTGCTATGTTAAGAAGTACCTATCATGGTATTTTAGATGAGTACTTATGGTCACTTACTGGAAATGTCAGTAGTGGCAAGCTGAAGAGATTAATTCAAATGTTTCAACCACTTATGCCTATTCTCATGAAGTTTATATTTTTTATTTTCTTAAGATTCTTTTTTTTTTAACGGCTAGATTGTTTAAGGGAGAGTTAATAGAAGAATTGACACTAGACTTGAGCCCTGAATAGTATATGGCATATATCATGTTGTTCCTGTTTTATATAAATTTTATGTTTACATCCATATTTATACTTAAGCAGTCAAAGCTGAGGGAAGCAAGTAGAGGATTTTCTAGACATACAATAACTATATTCATTTAATGGCTTATAAGTTGCTCTCTTATACATGACTATTTTTAATTTTCACAATGCTCCTATGAGGTTGTATTCCAGATTATTTTGTACTGCGTAATTTATTCCTAAACTTATATTTGGTATATTTTTGACTGAGAATTATAAAGAAAATGTAATATTCTTAGGAACTTTTAAAATACTGAAATAAAATGTGTGTATATATATTCAAATTCTTTATGCTTTTAATTCTCATTTTAAACTAAGAAACATAGCATTTTACAGGTAACTGTATTTACCCATGAAAATGTGTTCAACCATAAAAATGATCACATGCAGTGTATTTTGATTTAAAAATTTTTTTAAGTTGATTAAAGCATCTAGGAGAGAATGTTTCCCTTTTCTTACTCTGTATTTCTCTCTCCTCTCCTTCCCTCCCTGCTTTACTTCTTTATTTTTTTCCCTTTCTCTTCCATCCATTTTTTTCTCCGTTCATTCTGTTTTCTAAGATCTGAAAAATTAATATATTTTCTAAAGGCTTGATAGATCACTCACATGGCTGGCAGCTTATACTGTTTTTCAGCCAAGCTTGTTAATCAAGGCACTTGTAGAGGCTTCCCCGTGGCTTGTGTTTCTCAGAGCTGGATTTATGAAGAATTTTAAGAGATAAGAAGTAGAAACTTTTTGTTTCTGAAGGCCTGGATTGGGAAGCTGGTAGTTTGTCACTTTTGTCATATTCTGTTGGTCAGAAGAGTCACACAACCTGCCTGGATTCAAGGGAAAAGGTTATAGTTCCTACTTTGAATTAAAAGCATGTAAAAGAATCTTTAATTAGCCACACCTGGTTTTCACTGGGAGAAGGCAGTGGCGCCCCACTCCAGTAGTCTTGCCTGGAAAATCCCACAGACAGAGGAGCCTGGTAGGCTGCAGTCCATGGGGTTGCTGAGGTTCAGGCATGACTGAGCGACTTCACTTTCACTTTTCACTTTCATGCATTGGAGAAGAAAATGGCAACCCACTCCAGTGTTCTTGCCTGGAGAATCCCTGGGATGGGGGAGCCTGGTGGGCTGCCATCTATGGGGTCGCACAGAGTCAGACACGACTGAAGTGACTTAGCAGCAGCAGCAGTTTTCATTACTTTATTACTTGAGATATTTTGCATGCCATCAATCAATTACCTTCTGTCTTGTTACTTAACTTTCATGTAGTTACTATAACTTTTTTATATCATATGTATAGTAAAGAAATGCTAACTTATTTTAATTTTTTAAATTATGAAAGTATGAACTGGGATATTATAATTATTTTTAAGTAAATTAATATTTTTAGTTGGAGTTTCAGTATCAAATTCTCAGAAATTAACAGAGTGAATATACAGAGACATGGAAGTATATAGTAGACCTGAAAAGCACTGTGAACCACTTCAACATAATTAGGATTCATGCAGTTTTCACACAACAGTAGGACACAAATTCTTTTCAAGTTTCCATGGACTATAAACTAGGAGACACTGGAACATATCAAGGGACATAAGACAAAGTGCAAAAATTGCTTGGTGTAAAGGTATTGAAATCATACAAAGGCTGTTTATTTATCACTGTGGAATTATGTTAGAAATCAGTATCAAAAGGTATTTGAAAATAACCCACATATTTTCAAGTGCAGTGTGACATTTACCGAGAGAGATCGTTGAGTCACTGAAAGCCTCAATAAAGTTAGCTTGAAAAAAACACAGAGGGATAATTGCAGAGAAGAAAACATTTAAATGAGAAATTAGTATCAAATGAGAAATTCATGTTAAAGATACTTTTTAAAAAATCCCATGTGTTTGGAAATTAAATGTCTACTTTTTCATGATGGGTATATCTAAGAAACTATAATAAGGAAATTTAGAAAATATTTGTACTAGAATAAAAATGAAGAGAATTTACCAGAATTTGTTGCACATGACTGAAGCTGCTCAATGCAATTAAATACAATGTGGAATCTTGAATAAGATATGAAAACAAATAATGAATACTAACATAAAATTTTGTGAAATTTGAACAAAATCTGTACTTTAGTTAATACTGTTTCGCTTGATAACTTCCTATTTTTTTTACAACATAATATTTCTTTGTATTCTCAAAATTGGATTAGAAGTTTCAAGCCTCATTCAAAATTTTTCTTTATCACTAAGATAATAAATTTTCTAGATTTTTAGCAGTAATACTAGATGCCAGAATACATGGAACTATATCAGTTTTGAGTAAATATAAATTAGAAATCTAGCATTCTATTCATACTAGTCAAACCAATGGATCGAATAAACCCAAGGAGGAACACACTCAGACACATAGTAATCAAAATGATGAAAATTAAAGACAAAGATAAAACATTAAAAGCAACAAGGGAAAAGCAACCAATAACATGCAGGGGAATTCCCATTAGGTTATCAACTGATTTGTCAACAGAAACTCAACAAGCCAGAAGGGAATGGCATGATATATTTAAAGTGATGAAAGGGAAAAACCTATAACCAAGAATATCCTACCCAGTAAGATTCTTGTTCAGATTTGATGGAGAAACCAAAAGATTTCCAGTCAAGCAAAAGGTCAAAGAATTCAGCACCACCAAACCAGCTTTACAATAAATACTAAAGGAAATTATCTATTTGGTCAACAGAAAATAACAGAATTCTACATCACTAAAACTACCATTTAATTAAAAAACTTGCAATCACTTTTCAAAATCCAGATGCATAACAGAATTGTCTTGGAAGTGTTTGAAAAATGCAGATGCTCAGGTATTGCTGTTCTCCAAAGCTCCAGGTGTGTTTCTAATGAGCAGCCATGTTTAAAAACAGTTGGACTGTATGATGATCTTCTTTTATTAATTTGTTTCACTTTTTCTATTTCATATTTATTGCTTCCTTTCATTTAGTTTATGTTTTCCAATTTCTTTGTCTTTTTTTGTTTTTTCTCAAGCCTTTATGAAGTGTAGCAGAAAATCTTTTGCATACCTATGTATATAGTATTGTGTATGCTGTGTGCTTAGTCGCTCAGTTGTGTCCAACTCTTTGCAACCCCATGGGCTGTAGCTCACCAGGCTCCTCTGTTCATGGGGATTATCCAGGCAAGTATACTGAAGTGAGTTGCCATGCCCTCCTCCAGGGGATCTTCCCAACCCAGTGATCAAACCCAGTCTCCCAGATTCCAGGCAGATTCTTTACCATCTGAGCCACCAGGGAAGCCCTAGTATGTGTAATATAATATATATATTTTAGAAAATACATGAATTTTTGCCCAGCTAAGAAATGTTAATATTTTTTCTACTTGAAGTATACGTATAATCCATAAATATTGACTAAAATTTGAAAACCCTGCTCACTTAATGAGAGTATTGGAACAATATTTTATATGTGCTAAATGTCATAGGATTGTGCCTTTTATATAATGTTTACTTTTTTTCCCAAGAGCTAATGAGAATATGACTTTTCTAATGTTTAAAAAAAAAAGCTATTTAAATTATACTTGTACAGTTAACTCCAAATTAGATCTTCTTTCTAATAAGAGCATTACACATTTATTCATATCCTGATAACTGATTTGATAACAGACATTCTCTTTATCTTATTTTGAACATTCTTCTGCTTTCTATATATATTGCTCCATTACAAAATAATTTTTTTGTGTTTCAATGAGTTTGGTAGCATTCCAGGTAATGTTAGAGGTTGAAAGCCATTATTTAAAGATAAGTCAATACAGCATTGTGCTAGAATCTGATTGTTGGGTGTTATCATATGGATACATGTATAACTTTCATTTTAAAAAGTAACATTTTAGGTTTTTGGTAGAGGTTAAGAAGAAGAATACGATTAGTTATGGTGTCAGTTTATTTCAGATTATGCAGGGTGTCAAGTCTGTATCATGAAAGTAAATGTGGGAACACTGATTATTCTCACACTCATATCTTTACTAAGGAAAGGGAAATGGTATTGTTTGTCTATATTTCTCTATATTTTACTTTAAATCAGAGTTGTTTTACAAAATCAGTTTGAAGATGTTTATTTCGCATGGAGTCAAAATACTAATGAAAAGCACGCTTTTGACAAGGTTGTCTGGAGCAGGTATAGTGTCCCATTATACTCACAGAATATTTTCAGTTTTCCTAAAACTCTTCTGTTCTTCTCTGTGCCATCTCAAATCATCCTGAATATTGTTTATGTCCTCAGTTTCTGAGGCTTATCTTAATCCTGCATCACATATCTTTTTCAGGATGTAATCTTTTCTCTCAAGTGTTGATATTTAAATTACTGAAACACCCCCCAATACTCACTTTCACCATGAATATGTATGAAAGAGAGAGATATCATATGCTGTCTCACTTGATGTAAAAAGAAATTTCCTGAAATGACATTTCAAGAAATATTTATTACCATAACTCACTGAGGCAGAGTAAAAGGCTCTTTCTCATATACTTTTTATTACCATTGGAAAACAATCCAGTAATAACAAGGAACAGGCTCCTTTCAAATATTACTGAAAAGCAAATTTGATGACAAACTATAGTTTATAAAAACCTCTTACTTTATCGGTAGTTACTAAGTAGTGTCCGACTCTTGCAGCCCCAATTGGCATGTGGCCCACCAGGCTTCTCTGTCCTTGGGATTCTCCAGGCAAGAATACTGGAGTAGGTTGCCATTTCCTTCTCCAGGGAATCTTCCCGACCCAGGACTCAAACCCAGGTCTCCTGCATTGCAGGCAGATTCTTTACCAATTGACCTACAAAGGAAGCCCTACTTTATCAGTAGAGATGAGCATAATTCATGCATGTTTATTTGTTTGAAAATTTTAGGTCAAAAATATTATTGCTGTACATGTGAATAATTTTCATAGAGATAGCTAAACAACTTGAAACAAAGTAAATAGTGATAAAAAGTAAACTAATTCTAATTTATAATTAATAAGAAAGCCAGTATCACATGACAGTTCAGACACACTCATAACGTAACAGTGTTCTTTTTGAGGCAGGAGTTTCAGCTGTCTTCATATGCATATATCAGTAGAAGTTTTATATTTTGTGTCCTTGACAAGTGGAGGCCAGATTTCTAAGGGAATCCCTTACTAGTGAACACACTGTGCTAATTAGTTCTAATATGTTCTCAGTTCTCTTTACCAATACCAGGTGTAATGTCCTTCAGTAGCTCACTAATTTTTAAGTGGAGAGCTTTCATTCATTTGTAAAACTGCATATTTTGCAGCAGTTTTAGAGTAGGACTACCACAAGTATCATCAAACAGCGTTGGCTTCACCTGGGCACTTGTTTGTAAGACAGACTCTCAGGTCTTTCCTCTGCAGATGTTGGGTCAGCATTTCCACACAGGATTCCCAGGTACATTAGAACACTAGAGAAGACTTTGATATGTATAAGAATCACTCTGGCCACTGCCCACTGGAGATTCTGATGCAATAGGAATGAAGTAGGGCTTAAAAGTTTGCATTTTTAACAAGCTTCTGGATAGTAGTGAAACTGCCAATCTGTGTATCACATGTTGAATAGCAATGCCTTAGATCAAATATTGGTCCATTTTTCCCTAAAACCATTCAGATAGTAAATATATTTATGC
Source organism: Capra hircus (assembly GCF_001704415.2). NCBI lineage: Eukaryota > Metazoa > Chordata > Mammalia > Artiodactyla > Bovidae > Capra > Capra hircus. Next base: position 14,094,894 of record NC_030831.1, on the reverse strand, counting down.
TTTTTAGGCCTGGTGGTCTCTGTTGCAGCCGTTCAGCCAGGCCATTGTAGTGCTCAAGATATATTGAAATAAATGGGTATGTCTCTGTTCCAATAAATTTTCTTTATAAAATGTAAAAACAGAGGGAGACCAGTTTGGGCCGGCAAGCTGTATTTCCTCATCCGTTAGGTAAGTGACCCTCAAGTCTCCAGTAGCCTATTAACAATTTCTTTCACCAGAAGTTAACATGATCTGACTGTAATGGTTTACACACGTAAAAGTTACTTTCTTCTTTGTAAGAAGCCCAGGTGTAAGCCGATGTGGTTGGAGTTTTAGCTCTTTAGGGATATTAGGGTCAACCAAGTTCTCCTGGTTAGTTCACTCTAAAAATGCTAACTGTTAAGACTCTGTTTGCCTACATCTCGGTGGACAGGCCTAACTTCAAGTGAGCCTGGGAAATGTCTTTAGTGTAGGCACATTCTTGCTCCAAAAATCTTGGTTTAGTTTTGTTTTAAGGAAGAAATATAGATAGGATATTGTGTTGTTGGCAAACCAGTGGTCCTTGTCACACTACAAACTATATTTTGAGAATAACTGATTTGTTTAGTCAACTGTAACTGATTTGTAACTGATTGATAAAATGCAGCAATGGGCACAGAATTGGAAAAGGTCAGTTTTCATTCCTGTCCCAAAGAAGGGCAATGCCAAAGAATGTTCAAACTACTGCACAATTGAACTCATTTCACATGCTAGCAAGGTAATACTCAAAATCCTTCAAGCTAGGCTTCAATAGTATGTGAACTAAGAACTACCAGATGTACAAACTGGATTTAGAAAAGGGAGAGGAGCAAGAGATCAATTTGCCAACAGCCACTGGATCATAGAAAAAGCAAGAGAATTCCAGAAAAATACCTACTTCTACTTCACTGACTATGCTAAAGCCTTTGACTGTGGATCACAACAAACTGCGGAAAGTTCTTGAAGAGATTGGAATACCAGACCACCTTACCTGCCTCCTGACAAACTGGTCAAGGAGGTCAAGAAGCACCAGTTAGAACCAAACATGGAACAACAGACTAGTTCCAAACTGGGAAAGGAGTACGTCAAGGCTGTATATTGTCAACCTGCTTATTTAATTTATGCAGAGTACATCATGTGAAATGCCAGGCTGGATGAAGCACAAGCTGGAATTAAGATTGCTGAGAGAAATAGCATGCAGATGACACCACCCTTATGACAGAAAGCGAATTAAAAGGAAGAACTAAGAGCCTGATGAAAGTGAAAGAGGAGAGTGGAAAAAGCCGGCTTAAAACTCAGCATTAGGAAAACTAAGATCATGGCATCTGGTCCCATCACTTCATGGCAGATAGATAGGGAAACGGCGGAAACAGTGACAGACTTTTTTTTCTTGGGCTCCAGAATCACTGTGGATGGTGACTGCAGCCATGAAATTTAAAAGATTCTTGTTCTGTGGAAGAAAAGCTGTGACAAACCTAGACAGCAAACCTAGACAGAAAGCAGAGACATTACTTCGCCAACTAAGGTCCATATAATCAAAGCTATGATTTTTCCAGTGGTCATGTATGGATGTGAGAGTTGGACCATAAAGACAGCTGAGTACCATAGAACTGATGCTTTCGAAATGTGGTATTGGAGGAGACTCTTCAGAGTCCCTTGAACTACAAGATCAAACAGTCATTCCTAAAGGAAATCAACTCTGAATATTCATTGAAAGGACTGATGCTGAAGCTCCAATACTTTGGCCACCTGATGTGAAGTGCTGCCTCATTAGAAAACACCCTGTTGCTGGGAAAGACTAAAGGCAGGAGGAGAAGGGGATGACAGAGGATGAGATGGTTAGATGGCATCACTGACTCAATGGACATGAGTTTGAGCAAACTCTGGGAGATGGTGAAGGACAGGGAAGCCTGGTGTGCTGCAGTCCATGGGTTCACAAAGAGTTGAGCATTACTGAGCAACTGAACAACCAGAAGAAGTGAAAATTTTTAGATTAGTAATACGATTAGAAGCTTTTGGAATGACAGTATCTTTCATTCATTCACTACATATTTTTAAATAGATATACTTTTATATCTAGTATTAGAGTATGGTGAGTTATTCTTAAAAAAATGTACTTGAAATTAAATATGTTGCTGAGTGTTGCACCCATCAAAGTAGCCACTTTGTACTGTTTAGAGGGGGTGTAAATTGACATAGCCACTATGGAGAACAGTATGGAGATTCCTTAAAAACCTAGGAATAAAGCTACCATTTGATCCAGCAATCCCACTACTGGGCATATACCCTGAGAAAACCATAGTTGGAAAAGACACCTTGTACCCCACTGTTTATTGCAGTACTATTTACAGTAGTTAGGACATGGAAGCATCCTACATGTCTGTAGAGAGATGAATGAATAAAGAAGCTGTGGTATGTGTATGCAATGGAATATTACCTAGCCATAAAAAGGAACACATTTGAGTCAATTCTAATGAGGTTTATGAACCTAGAGACTATTATACAGAGTGAAGTAAATCAGAAAAATATCATATTAGTGTATATATATAGAGTCTAGAAAGATGATACTGATGAACCTGTCTGCAGGGCAGCAGTGGAGACACAGACACAGAGAACAGACCTGTGGACCCAGGGGGCGAGGAGTGGGTAGGGAAAAGAGAGAGTAGCATAGAAACATATGTTACTGTAATATGTATACTAGGTATCCAGTGGGGTTTGCTGTATGACTCAGAAGATCGGACAGATGCCATGTGACAGTGTAGAGAGGTGGAATGGGGGGAGAGGTGGGAAGGAGATTCAAGAGGGAGGGGATATGTATATATACACACACACCTATGGCTGATTCATGTTGATGTACGGCAAGAGACCTATACAATGTTGTAAAGCAATCATTCTCCAATTAAAAATAAATTTTAAAAAACAGCCATTCTGAGAAGGAGGAATTACACAAAGTACAGTGCAAAAGTGGTGTGAGCGATGGAGTCTGACTTAGGTTTAAACCCCAGTCCAGTGACTTTGGACAATCCTGTTAATATCTGGAACCGGAGGTTTTTTTCATTCAGTGGATATATATAATACTTAATTTACATCATTAAAAGGGTTAGTCATAATGAATGTAATGTGTTTACTTAAAAGCCTAGCCTTCAATAAATTATAACTTTATAATTAGGTTGGTGCAAAAGTAATTGCAGTTTTACATTGTTGACCTTTGCCATTTGATATTGGAATACATTCTTAAATAAATGTGGTAATTTTATACATCTTTTTTATGTGAATTTCTCACTTCATGTGCTTTTGCTAATGACTTATTGCTTTGGATTTTGTATCTATTTTAGACTATAGAAATCACGTTAGACACAAAGCAAATTCAAGCGATTGTTTTATTCAAGTTCAAAATAAGTCATAAAGCAGAGGAGTCAGCTCACACATCAACAATGCATTTGGCTCAGGAATTGCTATCAAATATACAGTGTAGTGGTTTTGCAGAGGAGGTGAGCAAAGTTTTGGCTTGAAGATGAGCATAGTGGCTGGCCATTGGAAGTTAACAATGACCAATTGAGAGCTCTCATAGAAGCTGATCCTCTTAAAGCTGCATGAGAAGTTGCCCAAGAACTCAGCGTCAACCATTCTACAGTCATTTGGCATTTGACACAAATTGGAAAGGTGTAAACGTTTGATAAGTGGGCTGACCACAAATCAAATAAATCATTGTTTTGAAGTGTCATCTTATTCTGCACAACAACAACGAACCATTTCTCAATTGGATTGTGACACACAATGAAAAGTGGATTTTACACGACAGCCAGCAACAACCAGCCCAGTGGTTGGACCGAGAAGTTCCAAAGCACTTTCCAAAGCCAAAGGGTGCACCAAAAAACCATCACAGTCACCGTTTGTGGTCTGCTGCCTGTCTGATCCACTACAGTTTTCTGAATTCCAGTGAAACCATTACAAAATGCTCAGCAAATTGATGAGATACACCAGAAACTGTAATGCCTGCAACCAGCACTGGTCAACAGCATGGGCCCAGTTCTCATGAAAGCACCCGACTGCACATGTCAGAACCCAACACTTCAAAATTTGAACAAATTGGGCCATGAAGTTTTACCTCATCCACCATATTCCCCTGACCTTTCTCCAACTGACTACCACTTCTTCAAGCATCTTGACAACTCTTTGCAAGGGAAACGCTTCTGCAATCAGCAGGATGCAGAAAATGCTTTCCAAGAGTTCATCAAATCCCAAAGCACAGATCTTTGTACTCCAGGAATAAACCAACGTAGTTCTCTTTGCTAAAAACATGTTGATTTTAACAGTTCTATTTTGATGAATAAAGATCTGTTTGAGCCTAGATATAATGATTTTAAATTAAGGGTCCAAAACTACTATTACTTTTGTACCAACCTAATAATTGAAGATTGATCTAATGGTAATGTCATTGCTTAAGTCATTTTTGGACTTCCAGTGTGGCCTTCAAATCATGTATCAAATGAACATTAATAATATTAATTGAATTTAGACAGGATTAATGCCATTATTAACAAGTGGTCTGATTTTTATTTTCCATAGTGACTGAAATAAATATATGTTTGTAAATACTGGCATAGTCATACATGTATTTGCAAATTGTATTATTGTTAGGTTATTAATGAGAAACAGAGCAGAAAAAATTCAGCTTCAAACAGATGTTATTTGCTTAAATTTTTTGAGCATTTTCAACATGTGCCAGGTTTCCAGATTTTATGAGAAAGAAAAAAATGAGACAATGACTGGTCCTGCTTATGTAATTTTTCGTAATTTAGAGGATTATGCTATGAACTTCATACTTGTTTTTACAACTCAAGTGAATTCATTCATTGTTCTGTCTGCTGGCACTTCAAGATTATTTCTCTAAAATTTGTTTTAATTTTACATTTACTTTTGTCGTTGTGTAGATAAGATGGTTGTGGTATGATTGACTTTATTATGTATGTTTCCACGACCCTTTTTTCACTGTCATTCTTAACATATACCCAGTTTGAAGTGAGAAATGATAGACACGTGTTATAATTAAGGTTTCTACAATCTCACTTAACTTTGGTTAAAGTGACTTTTTAACAATTTGACAGAATTTTGCACGATATTTTTTCTGATGGAAATAATAATTTGAGTTTCAAAGTGGTATCTTCTTTGAAAATTTAGGTAAGAAATCGAAAAGAGTAGTAATCAGTTTAAAGTTAAAGTAGCTCAAACTGCCTTTGTATTCAGTTGTATGTGTAACCTGGTTTGCATGTATTTTTCACAATTCTTTTGCTTTTTGTTTTTGACCTGTTATTGCAGCTGGATATTGCGTGATTACATATATTCTTGGAGTAGGAGACAGGCACCTGGATAACCTTTTGCTGACAAAAACAGGTAATAATGGCTAGTAGAAGATACACATTTTATATGCCAGTGATTTTTGCTGTGGAATCTACTTCGTAATAAAATAAGTTGCCTAAGTGAATATAAATTATAGTCTTAGAAATCCCTATATGATACTTTTAAGAACATATAAAGGAAATGCCTATACTTTTAAGAATTTCTATAGTAGAAATCCTGCAGATGATTATATAGCCTTTACTTCTTGAAATGCCTCCTCTAGTAGAAAGCCCTTATTGTCTGCAAGTAGTCCAGTTTATTACTGTACAGCTCTAGTTTTAGAGTGTTTAAATATTCTTTCTCTTATCAAACAACACCAATAAGTCACAGTATCAGTCAACACTGAAATCACATTAATCTCCATATTTAATTCTTTACCTTTTCCCCTTGGAGGTTTTTGGAATAACTGTTCTCATCCTCCTTCTTCCTATTAACTCCTTGGCCCGATGCTTTAAACACCTTCTCTGTGCAAACAACTTCCAAACTTTCTCTATTTCAGTCGATATTGCTAGCTATTTACTTGAAATCCTAAATATACAGCTAGTTGTAAAAGTTATTTTCTTCTTCCACTACTTGCCTAATAAACTGTTCCTTGCTTGATTTTCCCATCTTAACAAATAGGAACATCATCTACTCATTTGTTTAAGCCTCAGAGTTGAGAGTTATTTTTAATTCCACTATTGGCTTCATTTCATATATCGAACATATATTATCAGATTGTTATCTACTGCTCACTAAAATGGATAAGGAAGTTAACCCCTCTCTTCATTTCCACTGCTTCGACCCCATTTGAAACCACCAGTATCTTTTGCCCAGACTGTTTGATTAAAATATGAACTCTTTAATGTAGGCGTTGTGGCTTGCCCAACCGGTTTGAATGTCTGAATGTGAAATCACTCCTGTCTTGAGCCAGTGCTCTTGTTTTGTTCTTCCTGGGAAGCTCTTCTGTCAGATCTCTGCAAAACTTTGGTTACTAAGCTTAAGTTTGAATGGCATCTTTTTAGAATAGCCTTTTCTAACTCTTGAGTCTGAAATAATGTATACCTGCCACCCCACCCCTCTCCATTACTCTCTACTTACTCTGTTTTGTTTTCTTTGAAGCACTTATCACTTCAAATACAATACAACAAGTATTTATTAAGCACCTACTATATTTTAGGTGTGGTTCTAGGTACAGGGGATACCAAACAAAAGAGACAGAAATCCTAGCTCTCATGGAGCTCATTGACTTCTTAACATCATCCATCCTCTTCCATTCAGGATGTAAGTTGCCTGAGAGCAAGGACCTTGTCCATTCACTGTGCCTCCAGAGCCTTGAACAACATTCAGCTAAAATGTTTGATAAATTATTGTTGAATTAATAATAAATATTTCTTCTCTTCTATAGAGCTTTTTCTTCCCTATGTCATATGATCCAAGTTTTTTCATCCCTCCACAGAAAGTAGATTTTAAAGTACCCTTAAAATAGTCTCTCAGGTAATGATATTATCTATTAGTCTTTCTCCAAATTTTCATGCCAAGAATTTAACATCCAGTGTAGCCTCACTAACTGCTAGTATAATAACTGTATTATTTATGTAATCTGCAATTTCATATATTCAACTTTAAATCTTTAGTGTGAAAAATGATCTGGTAAAATTTGCATGTGGAACTATGTCTGTATCAAGGCCATATAGTCCCTTTAATAATCAAAGCCTGAAGGAATGTAACCAAATTGAATTGGAGGTTGGAGGTTCTTGCCACATTTATTCATTTAGTAATGTATGTTTTTATAAAATGTTATGCTATATTTGGAAAAAATAATAATTTAGAAAATAATTGCCTGTGTTGTTTTTTAGCTCTCTTTTTCAGTTGAATCTTTTAACCACAGAATCAAACTACAAAAATAATTACATTTGTTTTTATATTGTATTCATTTTATAACCACAGTGGAATTCTTTAATGTATAGAGTAGCAATATATCTATAATATTTAGGTGGTGTTGTAGGTGCTAGCAATTCACAGATCTTACCTGTCTCTTCTTTTAGAAGTAGATAAATAAGATACCTTTTTCTGTTGGACTTTGAGAACTGTTCTGTCTTGTTTGTCTATGTGTATTGATGGGGATACTTTAAGAGTTAAGATTTGGAAAGAAAGGTCTATCTAATATACTTTTTTGGCCCAGGTCATAGATACTTGCAGAGAAGGAAATGGCAACCCACTCCAGTATTCTTGCCTAGAGAATCCTGTGGACAGAGGAGCCTGGTGGGCTGCTGTCTATGGGGTCTCGCAGAGTCAGACACGACTGAAGTGACTTACCATGCATGCATGCATTGGAGAAGGAAATGGCAACCCACTCCAGTGTTCTTGCCTGGAGAATCCCAGGGACAGAGGAGCCTGATGGGCTACAGTCCATGGGGTCGCACAGAGTCAGACACGACTGAAGCAACTTAGCAGCAGCAGCAGCATAGATACTTGTGGAAACCGAATTGTAAAATTTCAGGAACAGATTTTTAACTTCTTGTCACCAGTTTTCCACTAGAGGGTGCTCTAAATTTTGTTTTTGGAAAATAAAAACTTACGTTAAAATGTGCTGGGTAGAAAGCATGTCTGTTTCTTTTAAAACAGCATTTCTCTAAGTTATTTCTTCTTAATCTCTCTAATTATTTCATCAATTTATATTATACAGAAAGTGAAAATGAAGTTGCTCAGTTGTGTCCGAACTCTTTGCAACCCCATGGACTGTAGCCTACCAAGCTCCTCGGTCCATGGGATTTTCCAGGTAAGAGTGCCGGAGTGGAGTGCCATTTCCTTTTCCAGGGGATCGTCCCGACCCAGGGATCGAACCCAAGTCTCCCACATTGTAGGCAGATGCTTTACTGTCTGAGCTACCAGGGAAGCCCAAGCATTTTAAATCTTCCTCACTGAAATAAATATTTTCAGTTCTGGGGTTTAGATTGAATGAAATTGGATTATGTAAGGAAAAACAAGTTATATCAAGACAAATGGAAGTATAATACATTCCTCAACTTCCTGAAGTTTATAATGATTTATTTTAAAATGTTTGTGTCTCTAGTTGTTTTTTACTAACAGTCCATATTTCAAAGTAGTTTCAAGTTATGTTAATTACATATGTTATAATTTGAATAGCGCTTCCCTGGCGGCTCAAGCAGTAAAGAATCTGCCTGAAATGTGGGAGACCTGGGTTCGATCCTTGGGTTGGGAAGATCGCCTGGAGAAGGAAATGACAACCCTCTCCAGTATTCTTGCCTGGAGAATCCCATGGACAAAGAAGCCTGGTGGGCTACAGTCCATGGGATCACAAAGAGTTGGACGTGTCTGAGCAACTAACACACACATACACACACACACACACACACACACACACACACACAATTTAAGCTATATCATATATATAATGAAAGTTGTCTGTCATGTTTGACTTATCATGTGCAACTCCATGGACTTTAGGGGTTAATATGTCATTATAGGAGTTAATATGTCAGGCTCTGAAGTCAAATTCTTTGAATTTAAATGGTCCTTCCACCATTGGATGACTGAGCATGTTATCTATCTGTGTCTCAGTCTCCTCTTCTCAATGTATAATAATCTTCTCTGTATCTTTCTCCTGGTGTGAGAGGTGAACTATTTAATATGGTAGAATTTTGTATGGTACTGAGTACCTAGTAAACAAACACTCCTTTTGGGCTATTATGGTCTTGTTTATTTCACCACCAGAAAATAAGAATACATTCCTTTTTTGACTTATATAGCTGTTATCATAATTGATAACAGCTGGAATTATAATTTTAGAGAGAAACAAGCAATGTATTTCTAACTTTTTTTTTTCTACTCCAGAATCCAAACGCCTTCAAGTTACTGCTCTCTGAATTCTCTTTTGAGAGGCTCATTATTTTAATAATATAGGAAGGTTTTTAGAAGAAAAAGTTTGATTGATGATTTAATGCTATCCTTTCAGTACTCTTGCCTGAAAAATCCCATGGACAGAGGACCCCGGTAGGCTACAGTCCATGAGGTTGCAAAGAGTCGGACACCACTGAGCGACTTCACTTTCACTTTTTCACTGTTTTAAGGTGAAAGTGAATGTGAAAGTTGCTCAGTCATGTCCAACTCTTTGTGACCCCAATTTTCCAGCTGAGAATACTGGAGTGGGTAGCCTTTCCCTTCTCCAGGGGATCTTCCCAACCCAGGGGAAGATTTATTTTATTTTAAAAATAAATATGATTATTTGTTTTATTTTTTTAGGACATATTTTCAGGATATCGTGAATTCATGATATTCAAAATTAAGTAGAATGAACATAGTTACTATTCAAATGGTCGTGCTTTCTCAGCTGTTTGCACTTGTTATTCAGTTTGGAGGATTAAGCATACTGTAAAGTCTAAAACTACAGACTTATTTTCTTAATGTGCTTGTTTATTCTCTGGAATATGAGAGAAGGGAATATAAATAAAGTTTTGTGCATAGTAGGCACCCAATAAATGTTTTGAAAGAAATAAATGAACTAGGTTTTTTCATATCATTTTTTATCTTTCTGTAGGTTACAGAAAAATCTATATCCTATGAAAACTTATTTTTACTATAGACTGTGGACATACTATTATTTATCAGTTTGATTTGTATTTCTCAGTTGATATATACAGAAGAGAACTAAACACATAAGACCTTCCCTTTTTATCCATAAAAACTTTTTTAGTCTTTATTGATCATTACTTGAGATGTTTAGTGAGAACTTGTCTTCATGAGAATAGTTTTCTTTTTAACATTATTTAAAATCTGATCTTTTGAAAGTTTCTTAAATATTCAGTGTCAGGAAGTAAGTCTTTTTGTTTACTGAAACCTGTCATAAGGAAAATGTTAATAGTTTCCTTAAAGCTGCCTTTTTTTTTTTAAAGGTTCTTTGAGAAGAGCATTGTTTCTTCTCATAGAGGTAATAAAAAGTAATAGAGAGCTATACTCATTGTGCCTGAGGAGACAGAGATTACTTCACAGAAAGAGTAATTTAGATGGGGTCATTAAGAACGTGTTGGATTTGTGTGGGATGCAAATGGAGAAAAATATGCAGTCCAATAAAATACCCCGAAGCTGAAATAGCCAGGCCTTTTCAGGTAATATATAGTCTGGTTGGAGAAATTTGAAGTCAGATTGTGGAAAAAAGTCAGTCTACTTCCTTTTGGATAACCTATTATATGACAAAGCTTAATTCATGTCACTGAAACCGAAGTAAAACTATAGATTAGGGTAGTAAATATTTTAATATAAGTTTTATCAGATTATGTATTCCTTAATGCTGCATAGACACTATTTTGCTTCAAAATGAATAACTTGAGGAGAGATTACATTTTGGTGTATTTTAAAAAATTTGAAGTTTCATAAATGAAAATATTAAAAAATTATTTTCATAGTAACCCCTATAACCAGAAAAAGTGTCGATTTTTAAGCTAGTGAAGTTGAACAGCACAAGGAAACTATAACCATTGGTCTGAATCATCATTTAGAGGATTCATCTTGCCACTGTCCACTCCACAATGACCTAACTGAAGCCGAGAGTTGTACTCCTTGACATAAAGTAGATCAGAAATCCTCAAGCTTCTGAGTGTATCAGAATCATCAGGAGAGCCAGTTAAAGTACACACTGCTGGTCCTCAGGCTTAGATCTGGTAGGGCCTGAGAATTTGTTTTAGTAGCAAAGAATTAGATATGATAGGGCCTGAGACTTTGTCTTAATAGCAAAGAACACTATGAGTAATTATCTGAAATGGTAATTAAGATTCTTCTTCCTTTTTAAAATCCTTTTTTTTTTAAGTTTTTAAAACTTTTTATTGTATATTGGAGTATTGCCAATTCACACTGTTGTGATAGTTTCAGGTGGACAGCAAAGGGACTCAGCCATATATATATGTATCCATTCTCCCCCATTCTCCCCTCTCATCCAGGCTGCCACGTAACATTGAGCACAGTCCCTTGTGCTCTACAGTTAAGTTCTCGTTGGTTATCCATTTTAAATACAGGAGTTTGTTCCTGCCCTTCCCAAATTCCCCAACTATCCCTTCCCCCAGTTTTTTCCCCATAACCATAAGTTTGTTCTCTAAGTCTGTGAGTCTGTTTCTGTAAAAGGTATCATACGATATTTCTCTTTTCTCTGTCTGGCCTACTTCACTCAGCATGATAATCTCTAGGTCCATCCATGATGCTGCAAATGGCATTATTTTATTTTTAATCGCTGAGTATTATTCCTTTGTATATCTGTACCACATCTTTATTATCCATCTCTGTTGATAAACATTTAGGTTGTTTCCCTGTCTTGGCTATTGTAAACAGTCCTGCAGTGAGCATCAGGGTGCATGTGTCCTTTCAGATCATGTTTTTCTCCAGATATATGCCCAGGAATGAGGTTTCTGGGTCACATGTAGCTCTATTTTTGTTTTTTTAAGGAAACTTCACACTGTTCTCCATAGTGGCTGTACCAATTTACATTCCTACCAACAGTATAGAGGGGTTCCCTTCTCTCTGTACCCTCTCCGGCATTTATTGTCTGTGGATTTTGATGGTGGCCCTTTTGACTGGTGTGAGGCAATATCTCATTATAGTTTTTATTTTTATTTCTCTATTAAACAGCAGTGTTGAATAACTTTTCATGTGCCTCTTGGCATCTGTATGTCTTCTCTGGAGAAATGTCTATTTAGGTCTTTTGCCCATTTTTTGATTGGGTGGTTTTTATGATATTAAGCCCCATGAGCTATTTGTAAGTTTTGGAGACTAATCCATTGTTGATTGCATTATTTGCAGCTATTTTCTCCCATTCTATGGATTATCTTTTTGTCTTCTCTGATTTTGCTGTACAAAAACTTTCGAGCTTAATTAGATTTCTATTACTATGATTTATGTCAAAGAGTGTTTTGCCTGTTTTCTTCTATGAGCTTTATACTGTCTGCTCTTAAATTTAGGTTTTTAATCCATTTTGAGTTCATTTTGTGTATGTTGTTAAAGAATGTTCTAATTTCTTTCTATTTTTTTACACATAGCTGTCCAGTCTTTCCAATTTATTGAAGAGACTGTCTTTTCTCCATTGTATATTCTTACTCCTTTGTCAAAAATAAGTTGCCTACAGATATGTGGGTTTATTTCTGGGTTTTCTATCCTGTTCATCGATCTACATTTCTGTTTTTGTGCCAGATTCATACTATTTTGATGACTGTAGCTTTGCAGTATAGTCTGAAACCAGGAAGCCTGATTCCTCCAACTGCGTTTTTCTTTCTTAAGGTTGCTTTGGCTCTTCAGGGTCTTTTGTTTCTCCATACAAATTTAAAATTTTTTTTCTAGTTTTGTGAAAAATGCCACTGTAGATTGCCTTGTGTAATATAGTCATTTTGGCAATATTGATTCTTCCATCTAAGAACATGGTATACCTTTCCATCTGTTTGTGTCATCTTCAGTTTCTTTCATCATTATCTTACACTTTTCAGAGTACAGGTGTTTTGTCTCATTGGATAGGGTTATTCCTAGGTATTTTATACTTTTTGATGGAATATTAAATGTGGTTGTTTCTTTAATTTCTTTCTAATCTTTCATTGTTAGTATATAGAAATGCAGCATATTTTTTTGCTCTAATTTTGATCCTGAATCTTCACCAAATTCATTGATGAGGTCTAGTAGCTTTTGGTAGGATCTTTAGGATTTTCTCAGATGGTAAAGCATCTGTCTACAATGTGAGAAACCTGGGTTTAATCCCTGGGTTGGGAAGATTCCCTGAAGAAGGAAATTGCAACCCACTTCAGTACTCTTGCCTTGAAAATCCCATGGATGGAGGAGCTTGGTGCAGGCTACTATCCATGGGGTCGCAAAGAGTCAGGCACGACTGAGCGATTTCACTTTCACTTTAGGATTTTCTGTGTATAATATCATGTCATCTGCAAACAGTGACTGTTTTTCTTTCCAATTTGGATTCCTTTTATTTCTTGTTCTCTGATTGCTGTGGCTAGGATACCCAAAATTATGTTGAATAAAAGCAGAGAAAGTGGATATCCTTATCTTGGTCCTGATCTTAGAGAAAATGTTTTCAGCTTTTCCCTGTTGAGTATGATGTTAGCTATAGATTTGTTGTATATGGTCTTTATTATGTTGAGGTATGTACACTCCATGCTCAGTTTCTGGAGAACTTTTATCATAAATAGTTGCTGAGTTTTGTCAAAACCTTTTCCTGCATCTTTTGAAATGATCATGTGTTTTTTTCCTTCAATTTTTTGATGTGGTTTATCACACTGATTTGCGGATAGTGAAAAATCCTTGACTCCTTGGGTTAAATCCCACTGTACATGGTGTTTGATTCTTTTAATGTATTGTTGGATTCAGATTCCTAGTATTTTGTTGAGGATTTCTGCACCTGTGTTCATCAGTGATTTTGCGCTGTGATTTTCCTTTTTTTGTGATATCTTTGGTTTTTGTGTCAAGGGGATAATGGACTCATAGAATGAGTTTGATAGTTTTCTTTCCTCTGCAATTTTTTTGAACAGTTTCAGAAGGATTATTGTTAGCTCTTCTTGGAATTTGCCTGTAAAGTCATCAGGTCCTGGACTTTTGTTTGTTGGGAGTTTTTAAATCACAGTTTCAATTTCAGTGCAGTGATTGGTCTCTTCATATTTTCTATTTCTTCCTTTTTCAGTCTTGGGAGAATGTCCCTTTCTAAAAATTTGTCCATTTTTTTCCAGATTGTCCACTTGCCATACATGTTGTTGCATACTTGTTGCTCTTACAGTTGTTTGTAAGAGTCTCTTATGATCCTTTGGCTAAAGGTTTATCAATTTTGTTTATCTTTTCAAAGAACCAGATTTTAGTTTCATTGATCTTTGAATTTTTTTTTTTTTGGTGGGGGGATGTCTCTGTTTCATTTATTTCTACTCTGATCTTTATGATTTCTTTCCTTCTGCTAACTTTGATTCTGTTTATTATTCTTTCTCTGGTTGCTTTAGGTATAAGGTTAGGTTGTTTATTTGAGATATTTCTTGTTTCCTGAGGGAAGATGGTATCATTATAAACATTTTTAGAATTGCTTTTGTGGTATTCTATAGGTTTTGAATTGATATGCTTTTCATTTTCATTTGTCTCTAGGTATTTGATTTCTTCACTGTTTTTCTTGTTGTTTATTTCTAATCTCATAGCATTGTGATTGGAAAAGGTGTTAAGATTTCAGTTTCCTTCATTTTATCAAGGCTCGCCTTGTTGCCCGGACCATGGTCAATCCTAGACAATGTTCCATGTGCACTTGAGAAGAATGTATATTATGCTCTTGGATGGAATGCTCTTTAAATATCAATTAAATATCAATTAAGTTGGTCTCATCTGATGTTTCATTTAAGGCTCTATCCTTACTGACTTTCTGTCCAGATGATATGTCCATTGATGAAACATAGAACATGAGAGATTCCAGTAGAGAGAATAAGCAGAGGTATAAAAAAACAATAAGTACAGTTTTGAGATTGGTTCCATTTAATTATTAAATAGACAAAAAGAAAATTAAGAGAAACTCTACACTAAAAATTGTCTTCACCTATAATTTAAAAACTACTTCCATGTCACTAATGCAAATAGACTTCCCTAGTGGCTCAGATGGTAAAGAATCTGCCTGCATATCAAGAGACCCGGGTTCAGTCGCTATGTCAGGAAGATCCCCTGGAGAAGGAAATGGCAATCCACTCCAGTATTCTTGGCTGGAGAATTCCATGGACTGAGAAGCTTGGCGGGCTTCGGTCCATGTGGTCGCAAAGAATTAGAAATGCAAATAACAGGAAAATTTAATTAACACCTCTTATTCTCTTTATACTTCCAGTCAGGGACAAAATAAGGTAGTTAAAGTGAACATTAAATTTGTTTTATGTACACTTTGCCCCTTGACTATTTAACATCAGAGATTTGAATAAGACACACTCCCTGAATTTTTTAAATATTTTCTTAAATTTCATGAAGTGCATTTTAAAATCTCCTAAAATTTAAATTTACAGATATTAACTTTAAAAAGCATTCTTTTTTTATGAAGATGAATTTTCTTAAAACATTGATAGCCTTTTTTCAAAATATATTCCTCTTTGAACTTGCAATGCATAGTAATAGTTTCATAGTTAGATATTGAATCTTTTATGCCTTATAATTATTAATTTTGCCCTTTGAGAATTTTCTTACAAGAAGGATAGAAGTATACTCTTCATTTGCAGGCAGTGATGCAAGCTGACATTGGAATTCCAGTAACACCTGTTACGAAATGAAGAAAAGTGGGACTAAGTTTCCTATTAAAAGCATTGAGCCCATTAAATAAACTCCATGTGATGGTTGATACCATTTGATACATGATTTATTAAAGGAAGCAGTTTTGAATCAGAGGTTCTTAAGATAAGCTCTCTACTCAAGTGGTAGGTTTCAGTCAGAATTATATAGATAACAAGACATTATTTAAATGATTAAATAAAACTAAGAAAGGATTATCTGTACCTGTGATATTGTAAGCTTCTCATTTCTTTATCTTGTGAAGGGTAGAATGGGATTTGTCTAACAAAGTAGATAATAAGTGGGAATTCCAGGATAATGTCTGGTAAATAAATATTTGCTGATGCCACACAGAGACAATGAATGGGACATAAAGAGAAATTTTTAACAAGCAAACTTCTCCAGGTACCTCCCTGTCTAGGCACATAATTCATACTGTGATTAATCTATGGTGAATAGGTTCCTTCCTGGAATAGATCCTTTAACTAACATTTTTTTAGGCAGCTTTGGGGAAGGTCGAAGTTTCTTCCTTTTGAGATTTGACTGGTTTCAGCTCAAAACTAATCTTTATGCCAAAAACGTATTTTTGAGTGGAAAGTTGTGCCTCCCCTATAAGACTTTAACCAGCCTTCTGATTTTAACAGAATATTTTAAGCCTGGTATATCTTTTTAAGAAAAGTAATGAGATAATTTTGATAAATGGAAAAACTGATTTTCAGTGCAATAGTTACATTAATGATAGCAGAGAGAAACGAGACTTGCCACCCCAAAATGTTTCTGGCATTTCAGGCTGAAAACCGTCAATTCCTAAAAGCCCCTGGAAGCACATTTGACCTTACCCCTAACTCCCTGAAAAGTTTAGATACAGTGCTATGCCAAGAATAGACCATTCAGCAGAAATATCTGCAAAGAATAGTCAGGTGTGAGAGGTGAGGCTCCCGGACTCTGTGCCGTCTATGGGGTCGCACAGAGTTGGACACGACTGAAGTGACTTAGCAGCAGCAGCAGCAGCTGTGTCCTGTTGTCTCTGCAAGGCCTACCAAACATTTGTTTTCCTAACATTTGCTTTTCCATTTCCATGCCTTCCTCACATCTGAAGTGTCAACCCTACCCCAACATCCTCCTTTGTCTTTAGCTGAAGATGGTATTTAGGGTGAGGGTTTCATCCATTTTGGGGAGTTACTTGGTTTTTCTGGATCTCTTTCATGTATGTACATGTGTATGTGTGTGTGTGCGTGCATGCGCTCAGTGATATCTGACTCTTTGTGACTCCATGAACTGTAGCCCACCAGGCTCCTCTCTCCACGATATTTTCCAAGCAAGGATACTGAAGCAGGGTATTTTATACCCCAGGACATCTTCCTGACCCGGGGATTGAACCCATATCTTTGTGTCTCCTAGGCATTGGCAGGCAAATTCTTTACGCTGAGCCACCTGGGAAGCCCCTTTGGTTTGTTTTTCTCCTCTTAATGTGTCTCATATCAATATAACTCTTAGTCCAGCCATAGAACCTAGGAAAATAGAGGATAATTTCTCCTTCCTGCTCAATGACTACTTTTTCTATAGCCATGGTATGATAATGTTTAAGTGTCTGGTTAGTTGTCACTATGAGCATTCATTTTTAAGCTGTTTTTTCTCTTTGTATATGAACTCCCATGTCCCATATTTAGTATAGCTTCTGTCAATTCCAAATAATATGCAGTATAGTTTTCTTTACTATTGTGGGAAAATAGTGCTAGTATCTATCTTGAACTTCACTTAAATTAAATATTATTATTGCCTAAAATTTTAACTTTTTTATTACCTTGTGTTGGCAGTTTTGAAGTTCTTTCTCACTTTCGGAGTTTAATGTATTGTTTAGTTTAAGGTATTATTAAACTATTATTTGTTTATTATTAGTAGTAGTATTTACTATTAAACTAATAAACTAGAATAATGTTATATTCTAGTTTAATTTATTATTTAGCTTTTCTTTGTAAGAAAGATGCCTGAAAGTATTGCAGAGAATAAGATTGCTTATCTCTTTAATATTTAATTAATATATTGATATTTATTTTTGAACAAAATTCAGTATTTAAAATCTAGAGTGATGACTGTGTACCAAGTACTGTGTTAAGTATTAGCTATGTTATCTCTTTTCATTCTGCCAGGAGATAATTATCAGTATTAACCTGTTTTGTAGGCTAGAAGGTAAGGCTTAGAAAGGTTAAGTAAGTAACTTTATCAGGGTCATGAACATGATCAAGGGCGATATGAAGTGTTTTACTAAAGGGCCTTTATACTCCTGACTGGGAGGCCTGCCAGGGGATCACTGCTTCCTGAGAGTTTGTTACCACAACTGGAGTCAGTTCTGTGCCCATCTTTGTTTCGAACAGTGATCTAATGACAGGGTTGATACTGTGTATAAAGTTCACAGATAATAGTGACAATGCTCAGAGAAAGGCATAGACAGAAGGGTAAGCTTAACATTTTAACTGGATAGAATCACTATCTAAAAATATTTTTCAAGATGGCTGAAGTATGTGAAAATTCAATACAATGCATCTCAAGAAGGAAAGTTTTTGGCTTGTGCCATTGAGGGAAAGAAATCTAACCTTCCCAAATACATGATGGCAGAAAGGTTTTCACATAAAATAGGTCAGAATGCATTATAGGATAAATAAAAGGGGGCACATTGCACTAGGGAAGTTTTTGGTTGGCTTTTTAAATGAATTAGTGTCTTCATTCAACACTGAGTGCTTTCTAAATGCTAGAAACTATTCTGAGATTGGGAAAACAGGCCTAAATCCCTGCCTTAGTGGTACTTAGATTGTAGAATCCGAGAGGTTACTTTTAGTTTTTTAATGTGCCTACTTAGACCTACTTGTAAATTAAAGATGGTTTATGAATTCAGTGGTGAATCATTATCCAAAGTGAATCATCAGTGACATTCTTAAATATCTGACCTATGAGTTTAGATGACTGTTCAAGGGTTTCTCTTCATGGGCACTATAGTGTGTTCAGCCCTTGGCAGAGATGAATACTATGCTTGGTTTCCTAGTCTGTAGCTAGTAAGTGACCCAGTTAATTGTAAATGGTTCAAATAAAGCTAACAATATAGTTTGAAATTTGGTAGATGTATTTGAAGGTCGGGAGAATAGTGATAAGTTAAAAGGAAGGACTTATCTCAAGAATACTTAAAGAAATGATCCTCCTTTGGCATAAGAAATTTGCTACAGTATACTAATTTCTACTAAGACTCTTGACAGTTGTCCAAGCTTTAGCCGTTTTTGATTTTGGACATTTAAAAGTAATATTTTTAATTTTAAAATATTACCCTGGGATTTTAAGTATAGTTTCAACTGAAGTAATGTGAGCTTCAAGGAGCTAAAATATGCTCTGAAGGCTACTCCTAAGTCTTGAGTTACAGTATCAAACAATTTAATGGACTTCATCATGAACTAATATTCTTTATGAAGAGACACTGCTTTACCAATTGTGAGATACATACAAGATTCTGGAAACAAATGAGTTTCTTATCAACATCCAGGCAAACTCTTCCACATAGACTTTGGATATATTTTGGGTCGAGATCCAAAGCCTCTTCCTCCTCCAATGAAGCTGAATAAAGAAATGGTGGAAGGAATGGGAGGCACACAGAGTGAACAGTATCAAGAGTTCCGAAAACAGTGTTACACAGCTTTTCTCCACCTTCGAAGGTAAGTTGATTTGTTTGATGTAGAGAATTTTGGTAAATTCATTTCACAGATCAAGAAAAATATTTGTTTAAATGTATTCCCTGGTGGTTCCGTGGTAAAGAATCCTCCTGCCAATGCAGGAGATGTGGGTTCAGTCCCTGGGCTGGGAAGAACCTCTGGAGAATGAAGTATTCTGCCTGGGAAATCCCATGGATAGAGGAGCCTGGAGAGCTATAGTCCATGGGGTCACTGAAGAGTTGGACATGACTTAGAGACTAAAACAATAACAGTACATTTTTTTATCATCTTTCTTTTTCCGAATGACACAGGCAACAGTATTTGTTAATGTATATTTGATGACTGTTTTGATAAGCAGTCTGATTTCAAAGGAAAAAGACAATTTCTTGCTTTCTCACTAATTATCTGACTGCTAAATCCCACCAAATCCCAAGGAGGTTGACATTACACAAGAATGAACCATTTAGCTAACTTGGAATGATTATTTAGATAATTTTTATTCTTTAATCAGCCTTAGTTTTAGTTTTGAGAAACATTCTGAGGTTTGTTAAACAATTGAATAAATGTTGCATATGGTTTTGTCTGTCTTTAGTACCACATCAGTCATTCTTCTTTAAAAAAAAAGCTTTTAATTTTTTTCTCTATCCTTTTTTTCCCAAGGCCATTGTATCTCTGCTTCCTTCATCCAAATTTACTTAGGACTGAACATCATGTATCATCAGGAAAAAGATAAATTAAAAGTCATGTTTGTTACATTCAGGACTTTGCTCTGATAATTAGTCAAAAATGACGAATCATTTCACCCTAACTCCATTTTTAACCTAACTAATGCAAAATGAATATTCTTAATCCACCAGAAAAATCCCGGCTTGGGAGACCACCTGTATTCTCTTCCAGGTGAATATATAACCAGTAGAAATGAGTTGCCTCTGCACGTGGGCGCTGTCTTTTCTGTCTTTGTAACTTCAGTTTATGGACACTCAGAATATGTGTGTTGAATAAAAACCTTCAATAATTGTATGAAAATTCCTGCTCATATCTTGAGTGAAGCCATGTTACCAGGTCATATTGATGCTACTGGTCCCAGGTGAATGGCTGTCCTATATTAATGAGTTTCATCTTTACAGTGGCTCACTAGGCCTTCACTGTTAACTCAGGCTCTACTGCTGTCACAGATTTTAATGTACATTTTACAGACAGCCACACTATTATCCTTTGGGTGGTAGAGTGGCCCAGTTTTACTTTCTAGAAATGCTGAAAGAATAATGAGAAGATCAGTGCCTGATGATGCAGAAGCACTTTCAGAGATGAAAGTTCCACTTTAATACTTGGAATTTTTAATTTAAAATAGTCATAGCTAGATGAAAGTTTGGCAATCTCAGTGAGGAGACAGACAAGATAATATGAAATGATAACTATAGAAGTATCAAAGTTGCTCTACCTTACTGAAAGCAGAAAGAAAACAATGAGCTTTATAAACTTTCATTGATAATGGATTAGTAGCAATTCAGCAAAATGAGAAAATAGAGGCAGATTGTTTGTGCAGAGCCAAAGTTAACTTTCTCACTACTAAGAAAAATCATGAAGACTAATCTGCCTCATTTTATGTTAAGTCTTCATGAATATAGTTTTAATTTTTTATTTTCAGCAATTTCAGTGTTAAAATTAGCTGGGCCTTAATGTTTTTGTCAACATTTATTTTTTAATGTTGTATTTTAGAATATGCTTCTATTAGTAAAAATTTCCTTTCGGACATAAGAATTAGCCAGATAGCCAAAAGTTTATTTACAAGAATAGTTGACACACTTATTATTAGGGTGTCAACCTTGTTCTTGTTCTTTTCATGGTTTTTGTTGATTGCTAATCAATAAGAAATCATTGAATACACTGTGACCATATAAAGCAAGCAATCTCATTTGAACTAAGTTATGAATGGTTATAGTTATACAGATGCCAGAACACATTTTATTGAGTGATTTTCATGTAACAAAATGCATTGTTATACCAATAATGAATTGGAAATTTTATTTTTTGAATACTCTTATGGCAGCAGTAGTAATGCTCAAACATTGTAAATATTAAGTATTGAAGGAAAACGTAAACTTCTCTTAATCCATGTTTATGCCAAACACCATGCTAGACACTGGTGATACAAAGAGAGCCTGAACTTTTCAGTAAAAATACTGAAGTTAGGAATGCATTTTGCTGTATCAAGCAAAATTCTCACACTGTCTTAGAAGATGTCTTACGTCACCAAATAGTGAATCTGTGCATCACACTACTTTTCATTTTTAACCTCATTTTTTTTTCCCTCCTGGAACTAGTACACTTATTAAAGAAATATTTTTATAGAATTCTACTCTGATATTCACTGCATGCAAAAAGGATTAACTGTAGGGGAAGCAGACCTCTGAAATGCTATAAGAACCTCACTTGATGTAGTTAATGATTTTTATTCTTAGTATTGAAGATTTTTACTGAAAAATCTAGACCATCTTTGTATAGTCAATGAGTAACTTGATGATTGGTATAAACATGGGTAAGAGAAGGAGTATGTTTTCCTTGAACACTGTGCTTAACCTTCTACTTTATCAAAATCTTATTTATATCACATCCATCTTTACGTCTTTGCCTAGACTTGGTTTTGCACTTTTCTCACTCTCATTTTTTAAACCGTATCCTTGTATTTTCTTTTGATAATGGTTTTAAAGATTTTTAGTAACCGTAAATCTGTTTTTCTCGATAGGATTTGAATAACTAATGTTTAATTTCTGTTTGTTGTCACTGGTTCTGTTTTAAATAGAAAATGTAGGTTAATGGCAACAGATGTAAAAGATTAATACAGTTGAAATGTAGTGACAAATAATCCGCAAAGTAATTGGATGTTTAAGCTTCATAGAAAATATTCCACTTTATATTTATTTAAATTGTTTCCCTTTGCCATAATAATAGAAGCATGGGTGGTTTCATATATGTATATATGTGTGTATGTTCAGTCCTGTCCGACTCTTTGCAATCTCATGACTGTAGCCCACCAGGCTCCTCTATCCATGGACTTTTCTAGGCAAGAATACTGGAGTGGCTTGCCATTTCCTACTCCAGGGGTTTTTCCTGACCCAGAGATTGAACACACGTCTCTTGCATCTCCTGTACTGGCAGGCAGATTCTTTACCACTGAGCACCTAGAAAGCCTAGTTACATTTATACCAACAGATAATCCAGAAACATTAATATGTGCCTTTTACAAAAGGGACACATATTGGACTATAATAAAGGCAAACATTTTAACATAGATCCTAGCTGTGCATGAGAATCACTGGGGATCTTTGTTGGGGAGGAGAGGCCAAAACAGTTGCAGCCCATCAGTTTCAGTCGGCCTGGGACTTGGCCCAGGCACTGGTATTTTTAAAGAAACTTCCCAGGTGAATTTAATGGGTAGCTAGGTTTGAGAACTCATGTACACTCGTAGCGGATTTATGTCAATGCATGGCAAAACCAATACAGTATTGTAAAGTAAAAAAGATTATAATAAAAAATAAAGAGCACACACACACACACACACAAAAAACAACTGAGCCTTGCATTCCTCCCCTTGAGTTATCCTGTGGTAGATTTCTGAGATTTCCCCTATGGCAAGACTGGGAAAAATCCTATATAGTCAACAAAGCAGAGCATGAATTATTAAGGATTCACTAAAAGAGTATCATTGTTTTCATAACCTAATGCATGGCAGTTTGTTGTATCCTACTGACACCACAGTCCTTACAGCCTTCTCCATGGACCCTCTTCTGTATCCCTTTCCTAGAAACCATAGAGCTTAAAAAAGATCCTGGTGCCTTGCAGTCCTTACAGCCTTCTCCATGGACCCTCTGCTGTATCCATTTCCTACAAACCACAGAGCTTAAGAAGTTCCTGGTGCCTTGAGTCCTTACAGCCTTCTCCATGGACCCTCTGCTGTATCCATTTCCTACAAACCGCAGAGCTTAAAGAAGTTCCTGGTGCCTTGAGTCCTTACAGCCTTCTCCATGGACCCTCTGCTGTATCCATTTCCTACAAACCGCAGAGCTTAAAGAAGGTCTTGATGCCTTCCTGCTCCGAAATGCCGTTTCTGAACCTTTCTTTTCTGGCCTTCTTAACAAAAGCATAGATGCACACCATGAAACCAGATAAATTACCTGCTGCTAACCATCAACTGCCTATTTCCCTGTCATTCTCCTCCACTGAAAACTTCCATTCTTGTCTTCTTCAGGCCTGCTGCTGTGACTTAACATCTGCATAAATGGTGCAGCCGTGACCTGGCCTTTCAGGGCCTGGTTCTCATGTAAAGCCAGCCTTGGCCACTCCCTCTCATTAAGAGTCAAGTTAGCCCTTCAAACTCTTGATCCAGTGCTTTTCACTGTCTGAGCAGCACACTGTCTGTCCTTACAGCTCTTTTCATTCCTCCATGTCTTCAATGTCAGTCTCATTACCCAGTCTCATATACCCTGTATATAATATACCTGAATTCTCACTTTCTTCCTTCCCCCATTGAATTTTACAGCCTTAAACTGTAATCCCTCTTAACTGCCACAGCTAGGTGAGTGCCACTGGCTTCCAGTAATAGTGGGGAGAAAACCGGGATATTGCTAACATTGTACTGCTGCCCTATTTCTTCACTCTCCTCAGTACATCTATTTTTAAAAGTTCTCAGTGTCTCCACTTACTTGCCTCCTTTCTTCCTCAGCCTTCTCCAGTAAGTCTTCCAGTCCTGCTCTGCTATTGAAACTAATTTTCTTAAAATAAACAGTTACCTATAGCGAATCTAGTGGCCACTTTGCTTCCTTGAAGCTTTGACACAGTTGACCATGACTTTGTTCCTAAAAATCTTTCTTATATTTGACCATGACTTCATTCCTAAAAATCTTTCTTTGTTCCTATATATATATATAGAGAGAGAGGAACAAAGTCTGTGTATATATATCAGTTCATTTCAGTTCAGTCGCTCAGTCCTGTCCGACTCTTTGCGACCCCATGAATCGCAGCACGCCAGGCCTCCCTGTCCATCACCAACTCCGGAGTTCACTCAGACTCACATCCATCAAGTCAGTGATGCTATCCAGCCATCTCATCCTCTGTCGTCCCCTTATTCTCCTGCCCCCAATCCCTCCCAGCATCAGAGTCTTTTCTAGTGAGTCAACTCTTCGCATGAGGTGGCCAAAGTACTGGAATTTCAGCTTCAGCATCATTCCTTCCAAAGAAATCCCAGGGTTGATCTCCTTCAGAATGGACTGGTTGGATCTCCTTGCAGTCCAAGGGTCTCTCAAGAGTCTTCTCCAACACCACAGTTCAGAAGCATCAATTCTTCGGTGCTCAACCTTCTTCACAGTCCAACTCTCACATCCATACATGACTACTGGAAAAATCATAGCCTTGACTAGACGGACCTTAATCGGCAAAGTAATGTCTCTGCTTTTGAATATACTATCTAGGTTGCTCATAACTTTTCTTCCAAGGAGTAAGTGTCTTTTAATTTCATGGCTGCAGTCACCATCTGCAGTGATTTTGGAGCCCCCAAAAATAAAGTCTGCCACTGTTTCCACTGTTTCCCCATCTATTTCCCCTGAAGTGATGGGACGGATGCCATGATCTTCGTTTTCTGAATGTTGAGCTTTAAGCCAACTTTTTCACTCTCCTCTTTCACTTTCACAAACCTGGGTCTTCCATACTGCAGGCAGATTCTTTACCATCAGAGTACTTCCATTCTGCCTTCAGTATGGAAGACCCAGGTTTGGTTCCTGGTCCAGGAAGATCCCCTGGAGAAGGAACTGGCAACCCACTCCAGTATTCTTGCCTGGAGAATCCCATGGACAAAGGAACCTGGCGGACAGTGTGGTCGCAAAGAGTTGGGCATGACTGAGTGACTAAGCAAAGCACAACATATGTATAGTTTAGTTGCTAAGTAGTGTTTAGCTCTTTGCAACTGCGTGGTTTCAGTTTAGGGGGAACAGATCCAGAACTTTTTACCAAGACCAGCTAAAAACCTTTGTTGTCTAAAACTAAATTTTTTGCTCACATCCATCCCCAAAGTCAGATGGCCTCCTTTTATCACTGCAGTGCTGCATTACCACTCAGGGCATAACTGTCCAAGAGGAGGGTGTTCTGAGCAGGAGGTGGCCTGTGCCCAGTGGACACTTACTGACACCTTTTCCCATACAGCTCCACCTCTAGTAATGAACATTTGGAATAGTAACATACTTTCTCTTTGTTTAGAGGAAGATGAAAAGTTTGAGCATTGATGAGGATAACCCTTCCTACAGGGGTCCACATACTCCAAAGGTGAAATGATTTAGATATCTTGTATATTTTTAGTGTAGAAGAGTATGAGCTATTTTCTCCTCCATTTAGGATGCTTATAACGAGACCAGTCACTGTATTTTCTAAGATGGTGGGATTAGTGTCCCTGGAGGATACTTATGACTCATGAATGGAGTCACACTGTTTCCTTTCACTCATTACCCATGACACACCAAGATAATCTTAAGATAGCAGATGGAGTCACATTACCCCTTCACTCATTACCCATGACACACTGAGGTAGTCTTAAGGTAGCAGATTCTTGTCTTCATTGAGCAAAGACAGATCTTCATTCCTTAGTAAAATGTAATTAATGGTATAAAGTGGATTCCCCATTAGATCCCTTCTGAAAAGAATATACTTACTAAAAAATGAAAAAAAAAAATGTCATTATTAGATGGTTATTCCAAAGGTGTGTTCCCTATTGGGAGACCTAGAAGTGGTATTATATCAAGGCCCTAGAATAAGATACGTTTTCAAGTCTTGCTTTTCATTGAGACAACTGGTGAATAAGCGTACATTCTATTTTCCATAGGAGTAATAGTAATCATTATAAAAATCTAAATACTACTACTTGTAAGAGTGTTCTTAATATCAGAAAGGCAAAATTCTAATACATTGCTGTTTTTTCCCATTCTTCTTTAGGTATTCTAATCTTATTTTGAATTTGTTTTCCTTGATGGTGGATGCAAACATTCCAGATATTGCTCTTGAACCAGATAAAACTGTAAAAAAGGTAATTTTCATATATCCTCAGATATCATAGTCTACTTTTCATACTTAAGAAGTATCAGGGTTTTAACAACCCATTTCCCCTTGTCGCGACCCCTAGACTCTTAAGTAATGTAAATTAAGAAAGAGAACTTGTGTATATTTCTTTTTCACATTTTAGAATATGACAGACTCTCTCAAGCCCTCTGCAACTAGTTTTATCCCCTTCCCTGTTTATGCCCACAGTCACATGAGGAGCTCACTATATCAAGAGGAAGCTTACTATCACCACCCTTACTCTTTGTCCTAAAAATTTAGCTTCTCTTTAATATTCCTACTAAGATACCTGCTTCCTGGTACTCACAGACCAAGCATGCTAAGAATCAGAAACAAAATATTATAATAGTATATAGAAGAAAACAGTTGTTCTTTAACTTTTCCATTCATACCCTTGGTAACAGGGGTTTCTTACTGTGTAAAGAGAGTAGAGACCTGCTTTTAACTTAATCTGCAAAGAGAAGCATGAAAGAAAGTTTCCACATAGATGAGCAGTTATTCTGAACTATCTTACCCTGAGATACAGTGAGAGATGAGAGAAAGGAGTAACAAATTTGAAGATTTTTTTTTAATTCAAATTAATTTCTGGCTCTGATTCACTGAAAGTGAAAGTCACTCAGTCGTGTCCAACTCTTTGTGACCCCATGGACTATAGAGTCCTTGGAATTCTCCAGGCCAGAATACTAGAGTGGGTAGCCTTTCCCTTCTCCAGGGGATCTTCCCAACCCAGGGATTAAACTCAGGTCTCTTACATAGCAGGCAAATTCTTTACCAGAGCCACTGAGGGGGGGTGTATATAACACATTTTATTTATCCAAAGATAACATAAAATGATCTTAAATAGCAGAAGGCTTATTAATAATAAGCTTCAAAGATAATATAGCTTTTTAACTTATAGAAGTATACAACTACTAAAGTTGTAAGATGGAATTTTTCTGGTGGTTGTAAATAATATTTCTCACTAAAAGCTCTAAGTTCTGATGTAACTGACTCAGCATTATCAGAAACATACCTCCGTGGGTTGAACATTGTCTTGGTCCATTTGGGCTGCTACATATATCAATATAACAAAATACCAGACACTAGATAGCTTGTAAACAACAGAAATTTATTTCTTATGCTTCTGAGAACTCTAAATACTAGTCCAGGGTGCCAGAATGGTCAAGTTAAAGCCCCTTTGGGGTCAGAGGGCACTTCTTAGGGTGGAAGGTGCCAGGAATCTCTTTGGTGTCTCTTTATAAGAACACTAATCATTCATGAGGGCTCCATCCTCATAATCTAAGTACCTTTCAAAAAGTCCGCTTACTGATACTATTACATTGGACATTAGTATTTCAGTATGGATTTGAAAGGTACAAGAATATTTATATAATTTTAAACATGAATGAAGCTATTCTCTTTTACTTAATTTTATGAGCCTTTGGCAGTGAGAGGGATTTTAATGTAAATCTTATTGTTTAACATTTAAGAAAATTATGCTGTTTTTAGGATTTCATTTATTATTTTCTAGGAAGCACTGTTTCAAAACTCCCAACCCTGGCCAAACTAGGAAATGGACTACTTATCACACTAGGTTTTGATGTGGGTAATTTTTTTCAACTTCAGGTCATTCATCAAGAAACATAAGTAGTTGATGAAAATTTCAAGACAGATGACTGCACCAGATTTCAAATGTTGTTGCTTTTGTGTGCCTATATGTGTGTTACTATTTTTAGGATCTGTTGTTGCTGTTTATTTTAAACCCATTTATCTCTGTCATATGTTCACTCTTGCCTTACTTCACTTATGTTCAGAACTCATTTATGAAAGTTCTAATGGTAGTTGTCAAATGGAGTCTTTTTGTTTCTTCTTCCAGTATGTAGTTTTTCTTCTTATTAGATATTTTATTTCAACTTGTCCTTTTAAGAAATCATGATTTTATTGTTTAAACTTTTGTTACCAGCTATCTTTATGGCATATCTTCAAAATGTTTAATCATAGCAACATTCAACATTTTCCTTTTTTCCATAGCATATTTTAGTACATATATATCCATTTCTTTTTAATTTTTTGAAATTGACTACTCATTTTGCTGTGCTTCATAGTTAACTGTGTTCCTTACAAGTTTTGAAGGTTGTAATAACTCTGTGTTGAGCAAGTCTGTTGGTGCCATTTTTCCAACATTCACTCACTTTGTGTCGCATTTTGGTAATACTCATGTATTTCAAACAAATGGTATTTTATCTCCTTTGAAAGACAGTGCAGAGGCTGAGATTTACAAGTTTGCATCCTTTTGCTTGATAAGTAATATGTCTTATCTGGGTTTCCAGTTTGCCAAGAGTTCCAAGAGTGCTGCTCCAGTGAAGTGTTGATAAATGTTCAACCACTGGGTATCTAAAAAACACTGTCTCTAAGTTTATTTTAATTTGCATTAATATAAGGCACGCATAGCACAAAATTTACAAAAATATAATAAAATGCTCTATAGTCTTTCTCTTAAAAAAAAAAAAAGGACCCTGGACCCTGCAGATTTATTCGAGTGCAGCCTTAGCTAATGAGGTGTAAACGGACAGACTTTGGAGCTGATAGAGATAACCAGGAGTCAGAGGAGAAATTGTAGAAGGGTGGAAGGCACAGAGGTAAAAGGACTGGGGTAGAATAACAAGTAGCCTAACACAAGTCAATATGTATGATAACAGATCAACCTTTTTTATGCAGTTAATCTTCTTTCTTATAAAAAAAGAATGTCTTCATATTCGGTGAATAACAGTTTTCTTTATATACTAAATACATATCTTCTGTTTGTAATTTAAGCACTTATATAAGTATGCAGGCTTTGACAAATTGGGTTAAAGGTTTATTTTGATTCTCCTGCCCTATAGTGTTTTGGACGTCCTTAAAAAAATCATTTACAAAATTCTCAGACATGACCTCCCTAAGTAGAAATCAAGGAATACAATGGAATAAATTCTTCAACTGGGATCCAGAAATGAGAGAGAGAGTTGATTGAAGGTTTACTTTAGATCTCCCTCCACCAAATTGTCCTTCACTTGTTCCACCTCTCTCTCCTCAGCCTGCAGGGCTGTCGGAATACCTGGTATACTTACAGTGCAGCGAAGGGAAAAGAGCACTGAGCGGGCCATGGGTGGTGGTGGTGGTGGTTCTGTCACCCAGTCATGTGACCCCATGGACTGCAGCACACCAGGCCTCCCTGTCTCTCACCATCTCCCGAAGTTTGCCCAAGTTCATGTTTATTGCATCGGTGATGGGTTGTAGTACTGTCTGCCTTTTCTTCTTCCTGATTTTGTAGTAGTTCAACTCCATACTTAAAAGGAAATACTAAACATGGACCACTTTTTATCCACTTGGAAATCCCATTTTCTTCTAGCCTGTCTTTTCAGAAGTTTATATGGATCATTTATAAGAGGTGAAAGGAGTAAGTACAGTGGTTACTGAGATCGTCTGGAAGTGTGAGCCATTTACCATCAGTTAAAGGTCCCTGGGTTGGCTTCCTAAATTCTCTGTCTCAGTTTCTGTGTGTTACAGATTGAGATATTATCTACCTCAGAACCATCGGAGAGTAGAATGAAATACTGCATGTAAGGTGCTTTGCACAGTGTTAGCATGAAGTAGTCAGGCATGGCAACCTGCTATTGCCTAGAGAATTCCATGGACAGAGGAGCCTGGTGGGCTACAGTCCATGGGGTCGCAGAGTCAGATACAACTGAGCTCTAACACACTGTCGTTTGGTAACATTTGCTTGTGTGTTTTAGGGAACTATTCTGATATATATCTCTACTAATCTTTCTAGTTCTTATTGCTATTCAGAATTAACTGTATGTTTTAATATGAAATAATGAAAAAGTCCTCAGTCTTTAGAAATTATAGGTCATATTGAAGTAGTTCTTTGCAGAAGTATAAGGAACTCCTATAGGAAAGCAGACATCTTAGAAGATCTAGTTTATAGTTTACTTTTTGTCTGTTTTTAAATTTGCAGCGCTGAACAGAATTATTTTCTGTTCACTTTGTTAATATTTATCAGAAAAAAAATTTACAAACAACCAAGATAGGGTGATATAAAGAGCATATAGCAAAAAGTAAAGTTACACATTCAGGAGAATAGTATTCAGAACTCCGTATAGGTTATGAACCATTTCTTTGCTGTAAAAATAGAAGTGAAGTCGCTCAGTCGTGTCTGACTCTTCGCGACCGCATAGACTGTAGCCTACCAGGCTCCTCTGTCCATGGGATTTTCCAGGCAATAGTACTGAAGTGGGTTGCCATCGCTTCTCGGCCTTTTGGCTAAGATCAAGTGTAGTATCAAGTGTAAAAATAAGTCATTGTAATAATATCTGTGTCTGTTCTTGTCTCTTCAAAATGTTATGTTCTTCTTTATTCAAAAGCTAATAGACTGTGACCTTATAGGTTCAGGATAAATTTCGTTTAGACCTGTCTGACGAAGAGGCAGTGCATTACATGCAGAGTCTGATTGATGAAAGTGTCCATGCTCTCTTTGCTGCAGTGGTGGAACAGATTCACAAGTTTGCCCAGGTAAGTTCTCTGATGGCAGGGCATTCATCTCAGCGTCTCCATGTTCTCCTGTAGAATTCTCTCAGAACCGTGCCTTTCTCTGCAAATGACATGTCTTCTCTGATTTTTTTTTGTCAAGCCTACTTGACATCTCACCACCCTTCCAACGTGAATGTGTTTGATGCACTAATAACTCTAAAACATTCCACTGAAATATTCTTAGTAACTAAATTGCGGAGCATCAGCATAGGTATATCTGTATGTTTTAGTCAGTGGTAGCTATAAATTCTTCTTGAGAATGATCTTGGGCCTGGTGAAGGCCTTGACAAATGAGACTTGGACACTTGTTGGGTTTGATAAATGGTGAATTGCTAGGAAAAGAGGTTAGAAGCTGAGAAAAGTGATGGCATACGTAGCACACACAGAAGGGTCTATCTGTAGACTTACCGGTTAGCAGACTCTTCTACAGTTGTTTGAGGGAAGACTTTTTTACACTAGCCTTGATGATAAACCACAGATTTGGAACCTATTTTAAGTTTGAATTTCATAATGAGGATAATGATGTAAGTGGTTAGCAAACAGAAAAATGAGGCCGCTTTCCTCTCCCACATCCTCCTGCGAACTCCTTCCTCACTTTACACGTTTAGTTAATGATAAGTTGACTACTGCAAGCTCAAAGCTTGTCTGTTTTAACTTCTCCCTCACCCAGCATACAGGATGTCACCAAGCCTTGTGAGTTTCTTTAACTGTTTTTTAATTATCATTTTCTGTCATTTCCCACTATTGACATTTTGACCTAGTTTTTCATTTTACAGTACTTTGGGTAACTAAAATCCTTCATAACTGCTTTTAGTATTTTTTTTTTCTCTCAGGATTCTTATCTTTATTCTAAATATTCCAATCAGATATATCTTCACAAAATACCGCTTCACCTTTTTTTTTTATAATTTACATATGAAAAGTGTTTCCCCGTTGCCTATAAGTGATGTCCAGTCTAGCAATTCAGGGCCTTCCAGATTGTTGTGTTCTAAGCTTCTTTCTAAGCTATTCCCTGAATACTCTCTTTTTCTCAATATTTTTGTTCTCTTCCATTTCTCTGGCTACTTAGCTCTTTTCTTCAGCCCAGAATATCTGTCTCCTTAATAATGAATCTCCTATAAATGCCTGCTTGCTAAAATCCAACCTGTCCTTCCAAGATCTATTCACGCCACTGTGGATCATCTTCCTCTGAATATTAATAGTACTTTGTACTTTTATTATGAGTTGCACTTACATTTTATTTTCTATTATAAATATTTGAATCACCTTATAACTCCTAAAATGCAAGCTTCTTGAAGACTGGGATATGTATCAATGACCCAGAAGCACAGTGCCTTTAAACACTTAAGAAATATCTAATGAATATAAGGGAAATTTTTTTCCTATAAATGTTAGCTGATATTCTTTCTCTCTCGTGACAAAAAATGTTTCTTGTCTCTGAACACCAGTCTGAGTCATATTTTATTATAAGTGCCAACTCAAGTTTTGCTGTACCTGCCATTAATCGTCATCACTTCTCAAGAGAGTAAACTGTGACTCAGAGCGTAAGTTGAGTGACTTGTCAAAGTCACCAAGCTAGTTAGTGGCAGACCTGGATCAACATACAGCACAGCAGAATATTTTAGAACTGTAAGGGGAAAAAGTCCAAAAAGGTATAATGACTTAGCCAACTTCATGTGTCTTAATGAGAGGCAGAATCAAGGCTTGAAACCAGATCTTCTGACCCCCATATCCAACCAGTGATAAGCTAGATTACTTTCTAGCTTATCAAGCTTAAGTCTTCTTTATCAGAATCTGATATACTTTTTTAATTTTTTATTTATTATAAAATTGATATAGTTGACTTACAGTGTTTAAATGTTTCAGGTGTGCAACATAGTGATTCACAAGAATCCCAAGTTCTTTATCTCAGGAAGTTAACTTGAAAATGCTCATGCTTGTCTTTCAAGTTTCTTTAAATATCCTCATCTGTGAGGGCTTCCCTGGTGGCTCAGTGGTAAAGGATCTGCCTCCCAGTGCAGGAGACAAAGGTTGGATCCCTGATCTGAGGAGATCCCACATGGTGCGGAGCAACTAAGCCCATGCACCATAACTGCTGAGCCTGTGCTCAAGAGCCTGGGAGCTGTAACTACTGAAGCCCCCATGCCGGAGAGCCCGTGCTGCACAAGGGCAGCCACCACAGTGAGAAACCCAAACACCGCAACTAGAAGGTAGTCCCTCCCCCGGACCCCACACACAGCTAGAGAAAAGTCCATGCAGCAACGAAGACCTGCACAGCCAAAAAATAAATTAATAATAAACAATTTTTTTTAATGTCACCTGTATTCATACTGTTATACAACAAACAATATCAATATGAGTAACATTAAGACATTAATTCTATTTGGAACTTGCTTAGGTATTGAAAGGTACCAGAGACACTAAAGAAGGTCTTAGTGAAAGTGAAGTCACTCAGTTGTACCCAACTCTTTGTGACCCCATGGACTGTAGCCTACCAGGCTCCTCCAACCATTGGATTCTCCAGGCAAGAATACTGGAGTGGGTTGCCATTTCCTTCTCCAGGGGATCTTCCTGACCCAGGGATCGAACCCAGGGGTTGAACCCGGGTCTCCTGCATTGGAGGCAGACGCTTTAACCTCTGAGTCACCAGGGAAGTCCAAACAATGTCTTAACCTCACCTAAGTCTTTTCAGATTATAAAATTACATACATGCATAGTTGTTTCTTAACTAATCCCTGAGGGAATGTATTTACTCCTTTGAAATTCACATTCTTACATATGCATTTTCTAAGTATTGATCCTAGTAAATCACATGCACACTCAAGGTTTGATGATCAACATCTTTCATTGTCACTCAGCATTTATTATAAGGATGCATTTTGCTAATTGATTTT
This sequence comes from Capra hircus, assembly GCF_001704415.2. Taxonomy (NCBI): domain Eukaryota; kingdom Metazoa; phylum Chordata; class Mammalia; order Artiodactyla; family Bovidae; genus Capra; species Capra hircus. Next base: position 14,061,002 of record NC_030831.1, on the reverse strand, counting down.
ATGCTAATTTTAGTGCATTCCTATTAATCATTATGGATTATAGAACCCAGTTTTTATAAAATGGAGGTAGACATGTTAACAGAAGTTCTTCCTGCATTAAAGAAATATTCTTAAAAACAACTGAAAAATTGCCAGATACAGGTGCTATATTGACATGCTGAAAGGCTTATTTTATTCTATCATGCCATTTGCTAGGAAGGGTTGAGATTAAACACTGCAATATTTGTTGCCTAGCAACACCCACCTACTAGTGGTGGAAATTTTCCACTGAAAACCACTTTTATTTGGGTCATTGTCTTTAAAATTGCATCATCAGAGCTCTTCTTCCTTTCAGAATTATCTTATAGGGCTTTCTAGTCTTGTCTGTGCAAAAAGGTGGAGACCACTTAGTTTGGGCCACTTCCTGCTCTAAAACTATGCCTTTCAATGGAAATATCTCATATTGCAGCCCATTTTCTTCTAGTTTCTGCTTTTTCCTGTCTGTCTCTCTTTGTTGATTGATGGTAAAAGTCTGGAGAAAGGGGTGGGGGATGATTTGCATTAATCTTAATACATATTAAATCTCATTACATAAATATAGATTCAGGTTAGAGATGTATTTTTGGCACACTAAATGTAAAAATTTATGAACAGATTGGAAATTTTAGGTGAGTTCCAGCTCAGCATACTAAGAGCCCATCCCACTGCAGTCCATCTGGCACTAACCCTTCCTTAGCCCCTTTGGTATTCAAGGAGGAAGAGCACAGGGCCCAGCAGAAGGTCACAGGAATGTGCAGCCCCAGTGCACCTTTGATGAAGAGAAGCCAGCTATACACACACACTCTCACACTTGAGATTAAAACACACATCATGAAAGGAGGAAAGAGTATGTTTATTATGCCTGACATTTCCTGCCATCTAGGAGATGTGTCAGGGACTCCCTCCAAAGTAATTCAGGTCCTACGTTACTCCCATAACATGACATCTTACCTTGCTGAATGTGATTCCAATATTGAAGGTTCTTGGGGGTTTTTTGGTACAACATGGCCTCTATATACAAGCCATCTGCCTCATCTGCTACTCAAAGAATTAGATTTTTTGCCTCAGTCCTGAGGGGAAAGTTTCCTATTTTGCTTTTATTCATTTTATTTATATTCTGTTTTACCTTTATGTACGCACCTTAGTACTTAAACCCTGTGTAGAATGTTTCCATTGTAACTGCTGTACTCTCTCATCTAGTTTGAGAAGGCACAGAAGCAAAAGATGCCCAGAGGAGAAGAGATCAGAACATTATTTCTGATTTTATATTGTATGGACCTTATTTTGCCATTAGGAATAAAGAACAGAAATGTAAAATATTCCATTGATCAAAACATAAAGTTTCCAAGGAGCAAGTGTCTTTTAATTTCATGGCTACAATCACCATCCACATTGATTTTGAAGCCCAGGAAAATGAAATCAGCCACCATTTTCACATTTTCCTCATCTGTTTGCCACGAAGTGATAAAACCAGATGCCATGATCTTCATCTTTTGAATGTTGAGTTTTAAGCCAATTTTTTCACTCTTTCACCTTCATCAAGAGGCTCTTTAGTTATTTGCTTATCTGAGGTTATTGATATTTCTCCTGGCAGTCTTGATTCCAGCTTGTGCTTCATCCAGCCCGGCATTTCACATGATGTACTCTGCACAGAAGTTAAATAAGCACGGTGACAATATACAGACTTAACGTAATCTTCCCAGTTTGGAACCAGTCTGTTGTTCCATGTCCAGTTCTAACTGTTGCTTCTTGACCTCCACACAGGTTTCTCAGGAGGCAAGTCAGGTGGTCTGGTGTTCCCATCTCTTTAAGAATTTTCCACCGTTTGTTGTGATCCACACTGTCAGAGACTTTAGTGCAGTCAATGAAGCAGAAGAAGATGTTTTCTTGGAATTCTCTTGTTTTTTCTTTGAATCAGTGGATGTTGGCAATTTGATCTCCGGTTCCTCTGTCTTTTCTAAATCCAGTTTGTACATTTGGAAATTCTTGGTTCATATACTGTTGAAGCCTAGCTGGAAGGATTTTGAGGATTACCTTGTTAGCATGTCAAATAAGCATGATTGTGCAGTAGTTTGAACATTCTTTGGCATTGTCCTTGGGAATTGAAATGAAAACTGACCTTTTCGAGTCCTGTGACCGTTGCTGAGTTTTCCAAGTTTGCTAGCATATTGAGTGCAGCACTTTAACAGCATCAAAGATGATGTTATTAACAAATAACATCAAACTTTGTTAATAACTCCAAAAAAATTCTTTACTGGGTCTTTGTTCTTTCAACACTGCTTCCTTTTATTTTTTTGCAAATCATTTCTGTACTCTGTATTGTGCATTAACTTCACAATGTGTGGAATATATTAACAGTTTTCACAGTCTCTAAAAAATGTTGCACCAAGAACTAAGCTTATTGCTCAGAATATTAATCATCTATCACTGAAGAATTCAGTGGACTTTTTGCCTTCCTAGTTCTAGATTTGTCTGCTGTTTAATAATGAAGTCATCTTGAGCTTACAGTTAGCAAACATTCCTTTCCCAAAATATTTGCCCATATAAACTGGAATTACCTGAAGTTTTTGTTGTTGTTCTTTGTCTTTTTCTATTAAAGAATTACATGTTTGTCCTATTCTAAGTTTTTTGACTATAAACTGTTGTTTCTCTTCTTAGTGAATAGAGAAGCTAATTTTCTTTTTGTTGTTTTTAATTTTTGCAGTACTGGAGAAAATGAAACTTGGTTTGGCCTGTCAAGATGATTGTCACCATAAGAAAACAACTTTAAAAGCAACATGTGTGTAATGAAGACTTAAGACTGTCAAACAAGGAAGAAAACATTTAGTCCTGAAGATACCATATATCCTAAGTGTTTCACAGTGCCTGAATTCTGTTTCCTTGGATGTCATTGCTTAAATGCAATCTTGAATGGTTTGTTTGAAGTATTGTATATATTTATTTGCAAATGTACACATTGTTAATAAGCTAAGAAGTAAGAATCTTGTTCCAGAACCATGTACATATTATGAGAGTTCTCAAGGAATTTTATGTTGAAATAGTAAAACATTTTAGTCTTCAACTTTGAAAGCCTATTCTTTCTTTATCTCTTCATATCAGCAGAGCAGTTGTATGAATTTGGGCTGTCTCGGTTGTGCTTGTTTGCTTTGTCTCTCAGTCCCTTGTTCCCTTTCTCTGTTGTTCCTCTCCCCCCCCAGATTATTATTTTTTTTTTTTGCCCACTCTATAATACTTCAAGTTTTACATGTTATAGCCTATGCTTTTATACTTTTGAGAATTATATATATTTCAAATAAGACAGCCATTTTTTCTTACTTACAAATACTGGAAATTTTGTTTGTTTGTTTTGTAGTTCATATTTCTCCTAGGTTGTACATATATAAAGCAGGTTATAAAAATGTAACTATATGAATACTTAGCCAAAAGGTAATATGGCAGCAGTTTTTCATATTGAAACTAAGATATTTTTACATGTAAGCATAAATTATCTTTGTGCAATAAATTTTTTATGAAAACTTAGTTTTCAAGAGCTTTTAAAAGTAACTCTCCTAGACCTGTTAATGTGATCTACCCTTTCTGATTAAAGCAAAATAATTTTTAGTGTTTGAAGACTAGAAGTCCTACGAGTCCATCTAGCTTTTTTACCTAATAGAACTTCAGCGAAAAGGAACAAACACAAATGAGAAGAGCAGAGCAGTAATAATCTTGGTAAATTGTTGTAAAGTCATATGATTTTGTTTTGAAAGGTAAACAACATCTCTTTTGATGCTGAATAAATATTTAATATCAAATGATAGAAAAAGATTTAAGAAGGTTATATTAAGGCACAGTTTCAGAAAATATCATTATAATGTTACCAAATTCATATCTGTGAGTTTGCTGCATTAGAGTGGGGTTATCAGCTGGAAAGCAAGTGTATAATTAAGAGAGAATCTTAGAGGCATATGGAATTTGACTTGTATAAAACATACATGCAGATTAGAAAAATGGTAAAAATGAGAATGCCTCTGAATATTAATCATAAGAGAATAATGCCTAATCTAATTGGCAAGCTCCATCCTCTCTCTTACTTTTTCTTTGCCTCATACATTTTCATCATGTTTTGTTGCCCAGAAGTTTGTAACCAGTCTGCATTCTTATTCTTCTAGGCCTGTTGCTATTGGTACCTCTTCAAAAGTTTCCTCAAAATGCACTGCTAAAAGTGACCACTCCAACTTTCTGAACTCTGAATTCTTAATTTGTAGCTTTTTAATTGGCACTCAGTACAGTAAGGCATTTTTATCGTAGTTGCATCTCCTGTTACAGAGGTTGGCAGACATTTTCTGTAAACAGCCAAAACAATAAATATCTTCAGCTTTGAAAAGCATATGATCTTGGTCATAACTCATACTCTGTTGTATGAGTAAAACAATCACAGACAACATGTAACCAGATGTTATGGCCAGATTTGACCCTCAGGCCATAATATGCTGACCTCTGAATTAACTGTAGGTCAAACTGTATCATCTTAATCATCTTTATAAACTCTATAACATTTTGCATAGATAGTAATATGGATATTTATGTTACATGCTCTATAAATGTTTTTGAACTACTATGATATTCTATAGTGGCAAACACAACTAGTAAGGTGGGTTGGTTATGAGTGAGCTTGTATTCTGTGCAAAGTTTATAGGGATTATGAGAGAGAGAGAGCTTTATAGGAAGGAAGACAGGTATTGACTAAGGAAGGATAGTGGCTTTGATTTTGTAGAATGTATTTTTACGGCTGTGGGTGGTGAGCCTGTATCACGAAGGAAAATGATTCATCAGTCTCTTTCTACTGCTCAAGCAACCTCTGTGCTCCTACTGTTTCCCCCAATACCATTTTTTTTTTAATCATGTAGTCTGTATTTTCCTTTATTATCATTGCCATTCAGATTTTTGGCAAGTTTACAGTGTTTCAAGCACATTGCTTTCTTTGAATTTGAAGAAAGTGTTTGTGAGGACACATGCCTTAATTTAGAAGTAGGAGTATACTCTTGTATTCAGAGTGAGATTTCTGAATTGGGGAGAGAAAATGTGGATGGCAGCCACTGTGAGTAGGGCTATCAGAAAGAAGTAAACTGTGGCTCAGATCCCTAAATAAGAGGTTCATATAATCTGATTTTCTTTGCTCTCCGTAGGGTTAGGTATTCCCCAGCTCATTTGTGTATTATAAGGTTTTCAGGTAAGTATTTATCACAGTCAACATAATTTATGAGAACTTACTATTACATATCAGGATTATACTAATTGCTTCTTATGCCTTAGATATCACTATTCTGTATAACAGTCCTGAGGTAGAATTCCTTCCTCATTTTATAGAACTTTAAGACAAGTGAATCACCTGCCCAAGGTAAGGCTGCAAAGTGAGAGCAGAGTTAGGGTCTGAAGTTGAGTTGCTCATTTCAGTGATCACAGTCTTAACCATCAAAATCTCCTGGCCTTCATTTCTCACGGAGACCTCTGTTGCGTGCATGTGAGTGTATGTGGTCCATTAGACTTGAATCCCCACAAACAAAGCCTATTCCTTATCTTTATTTTTTTGAACAGAATTACCAAAGATACAGGCAGTAGTCAATAATTAAATTTTTAAGAAACTGAGTCATGTCTTCATGCAGTAGATTCATACTTGTCTTGAAATAGGAAATCTGTCAATCCTAAAGGAAATCAGTCCTGAATATTCTGTGGAAGGACTGATACTGAAGCTGAAGCTCCAATACTTAGGCCACCTGACTCACTGGAAAAGACCTTGATGCTGCGAAAGATTGAAGGCAGGAGAAAAAGGCAACAACAGAGGATGAGATGGTTAGATGACATCACCAACTCGATAGACATGAGTTTGAGCAAGCTCTGGGAGTTGGTGATGGGACAGGGAAGCCTGGTGTGCTGCAGTCCACAGGGTCTCAGAGTCGGACATGACTGAGCAACTGAACTGAAATAGGAAATAAGTCAGTAAAAACATGCAGACAAAATAAATCTTAACATGCAATTGTTAACCTACAATCACAATATCCTTTATATTTTTGCACATAGACATAACATTACAGTTTTTGTGTTGTTGTTTTTTTTTTTTTTTTTTTTTTTTGTAAAGAATTGCCTTTCTGGCAGTGACGAGCTCCGCATGAGAACATGCCTCTAGCAGAGAATCTCCACCTCTTTCCAGAAGAGAAGAGGAAACACAAGAAAAAGTGCCTGATGCAGAGTCCTAATTGCTATTTCATGGATGTGAAATGCCCAGGATGCTATAAAATCACCGCAATCTTTAGCCATGTATACACACAGTAGTTTTGTGTATTGGCTGCTCTACTGTCCTCTGCCAGCCTACAAGAGGAAAAGCAAAGCTTGCAGAAGGATGCTCCTTTACGCTGAAGCAGCACTAAAAGTATCCTCTATCAAGATGAATGGGAAGCCATCCCAATAAACACATTTTGGATACAAAAGAAAAAAGAATTGAAACTCTTGGGATTTTTTGTATGTGATGGGAAGGCAGGTAAATTTCAAAAGCAACATGAATTTTCTATAATTAAATATGGAAAGTATACCAGATTTATGAATGAATAATTTGATATGTTAACACTTCACCATAAAGAATGCATACCACCTGGATGGGATCCTGGCACAGCTAAAAATGAAAGAAATTCATATAAAGTGTGAACTAGTTAAAAAAAAATAGTAGTCTCAAAAGTATAAGGCAGTTACTTTATAGAAAATCCCATAGTTTGAGTTTGTTTAATTTTCCCCAAGTTGTGTTATTTTTGGTTGGAACACTTCAAAAAAATAAATACTGTGTACTTCTCATGACCTTATCAGAAAACACATGATATGAATTTGTCCTATGCCTAGTCATGGTAGCTTTCATCACTTGTAAAAATACGTTATCCAGCTTTTTTCAAACTCTCCAGTTCAATCACTCATTCGTGTCCGACTCTTTGTGACCCCATGGGGTGCAGCACACCAGGCTTCCCTGTCCATCACCAACTCACATTGCTTGCTCAAACTCATGTCCATTGAGTTGGTGATGCATTCCAATCGTTTCATCCTCTGGTCCCCTTCCTCTTCCTGTCTTCAATCTTTCGCTCCATCAGGGTCTTTTCCAATGAGTCAGTTCTTCACATTAAGTGACCAAAGTATTGGAGTTTCAGCTTCAGCATCAGTCCTTCCAGTGAATGTTCAGGACTGATTTCCTTTAGTTGACTGGTTAGATCTCCTTGCTGTCCAAGGGACTCTTAAGAGTCTTCTCCAACAATCACAGTTCAAAAGTATCACTTCATCAGCACTCAGCTTTCTTTATGGTCTAACATTCACATTGATACACAACTACTGGAAAAACTACAAACTCTGAAGTTAATTTGTATTTGAAACTTATAAATTAGTGAGCAATTTATAAGTATTTTATGGGGAGATACCTTGAAACCATGTTAATACCTTGTTCTTTAACACACTTTTACCTATTGGTTTTAGCATATGTTGATTTTTCTTGTCTGAATCAAGTATTACTATGGTGAAAGGCAAATGATTTTTTTTTTATAATTTCATTATTCTTTTGGCAGTTGTTAAGAGACCTACTGATACAGCTGTCCTTTCTCCATTAATTATTTATTCATTTATTTATATTAGTATGGACACTTTTATTTTATTGTACAGTGCATTCCTATCATCACTTACTATGATGGTAAAATTGCCTGGGACTGACCTGTCCGCAGTCTGGTGCCTGTGTCCCTGACGTGATTCTAATGTTCTTGAGCCTTTCTTACTTCTGGCATGAGATGATCCAGGCTCATCTTATACTTTATGTGCCCCAGCCCTGCAAGTCAGCCGTTTCTCCAAGGAGCCCGGATTCTTACCTGCTTCAGTTTTACCAGATACCTCCCCAAATAAAGTATCTAACTTTTTTAAAATAGAAGTTATTATAGCCCTCCAGTATTGCCATTCTAAAACTCTGGAGTGTGAACAGGGTGGATGTAGATACAAATAAGCTCAACACAGGTCAAGTAACATCTGAATGAACCACAGAATTTAACTAGAATTTAGCTCGCTCTTTAACTTCTCAGCTTTGATCATCATCACCACTGTCCTTGAGACATCAGGACCAATGTTACCATTTTCTTTATCTGTTTTGTTAGCAAAAATCCTCCCTAGGTCAGTGAGAATGGTCTTATTCCTATACAGCTTTGTACAACCCCCATCTCTAACCTCTGGAGTTCCTTGGGCCATCATCACTAAAAAAGAAGCACTTACACTGAAACAATAAAGATGAACCTCAAAAATATGCTAAGTGAAAGAAGCCAGACATAGAAGCTCACATATAAGTTTCCTTTTATCAGAGAAGATAAATCTTCAGCAGAAAGCAATTCAGAGGCTGCCAGGGGCTGGGTAAGAAAATGGGAATTGACAGGAAAGGGACACTGAAGGGACGTTATACAATGATGACAAATGTTCCAAAACTGGAACAGCGACTAAGTTTACAATTCATATACCAAAAAACATGGTATTGTGTTTTATGACTTACAAGTTGTACTTCAGTAATGCTGATTTTAAGAGATCCTAAGCAACTCACTGTCTAAAGCCAGGAAACATTGTCTTTCTACACCATGGGAGCCCCAAGCTGCTTTCACCACAACATCCACCCAAACCGCCCCTTCAGCCCGTGTTCCCCTGACACACCAAGATCTCCAGCCTCACCTGCGCTGTTGTTGCCGCCCTGTGATGCCCTGAGCAGACACACCTCCACCAGCACTGCTCTCTGCAGTCAGGAGGAAATGACATGGTGCGCATTTCCAGGGTTTGTGGCATGGTTGATGATACGGACCAACCAGTCCAGGCCACTCCAGAGGAAGGAGAGGAGCCCAACAAGTGACGGAGGAGCCATGCCAAGCATAGGGCAGCACACGCTCACAGACACCCAGTTCCTTAGTCCACCGGGCTCAGTGCAGGATACTGAGCCCAGTTGTAAAAAGAAAGCCAAATTGGTATTCTGGGACAATTGTAACTCTTCTTTTTGGGTCAGGTGAGAAATTGCATTCCAAAATATACGCTAGGAATGTCCAGGGTTATGGCCCACTTGGCAGGGTTACTGCTCTAAGCAGCTGCCATCACCTACCAGGTAGTTTGTTTTCTTACCTCAAGGGAAAAAACACAAAAACATACACCTGCTGCCACAGCACCAGTAGCAATAGTCCCAAATAGCGGCACCTAACCAAAATTTCCTTGAGAGTCTCTCTCTGTGAACCTGAAGTCTATTTAAAACTTGCTTTCAAATGCAAATCAAAGCCACAATGAGGTATCACTTCACACCTGTCAGGATTGCTAATCATCAAAATGTCTACAAATAAGTGCTGAAAAGGGTATGGAGAATGGGAGCCTTCCCACACTGTTGGTGGAGAATGTAAATTGGTGCAGCCACTATGGAGGTTCCTTTAAAAACTAAAAATAGGGCTACTGTTTGAACCAGAAATCGCGCTCCTGGGCATATATCTGGAAAAGATGAAAACTCTAAAAAGATATGAGCACTCCAATGCATATAGCAGCACTGTTTATAACAGCCAAGACATGGAAGCAGTCTGTCAATAGATGAACAGATAAAGAAGAGGTACATATATACAATGGAATACTTGGCATAAAAAAGAATGAAGAGTTATCATTTGCAGCAACATGGATGGGCCTAGAGATTATCATACTAAATGAAATAAGATAAATATGATATTAAATGTAGAATCTAAAATATAATACAAATGGATCTGTAAAACAGAAGATATAGAAAACAAACTTATAGTTACCGAAGGGGAAAGGAGTGTGAGAGATAAATTAGGAGTATGAGATTAACAGATTACTATACATAAAATAGATAAGCAAGTGTTTACTGGATAACACAGGGAGCAATATTCAATATATTTTAATAAACTATAATGAAAAATAAGCTGAAAGAAAAATTATGTATATAATTCAGTTATATATAATTGAATTATTTTGCTGTATACTTAAAACTAACACCATATTGTAAATCAACTGCACTTCAATTAAAAAACAACAGCAAAAAGAAAAAAAAAGCTTGAATGTTGCTGTGTTTCTCCATGAGAGCCCTAATATCCCAGTCCACTTCAATTAAATGACTCACCTCTGCCTACCCACCCCACAGTACTGGTAGTTATACCAGAATCTCAGTAGTGAGACCTTCACCCATCAATGTCATCCTGTTTATTCTGTCACTGAATGAGAGTCCCAGAACATACTGTAAGAGCCTTATGGCCAGGTAGTTCTTCATATCGTGACCTCCGACCTTCCTGGCTGGTTTCTCAGTCTCTCCTTTATGGACTCTTTTCTCAGATCAATCTCAAAATGTTGAACTAACACAGTGCTTATGTCTGAGACCGCTTGTTTTTTCTATTTCCTCATGGGTGGTCTCATCCAGGCCTGTGGAGTTAAGCGCCCGTGACTCGCTGATGACCTGGGCGTAGCACTACGGCACACTACTCCACACTCACACGTCCCTGAGCTCAGTTCAGTGGCCTGCCAGTGCTCTGTTAAAAGCCTTAGTAATTTTATCTTGGTACATTTTAGTAACTCTAATAGGCAGGAGAGATACCTGTGACATGTGGTCTACCACCATTCCTTGCCATTCTGTTAACATCTACAGTGCCCCAGGAGCACAGAATTCTGGTAGGCCCACCACACATGGGGTTTAGTGAGACTAAAAGAAAGAGCAAGCTGATTGTCAAGAAGCCACACTTAAACCAGAACATACTTTGAACACAGGAAAAACAGTAATATTCTAAGCCCGCAAACCACCAAGAAATTCTGAACACATCCTGAAATGTCAGGGAACTCTGTGTATGCGTGTGTGTGTATGTGTGCACGCTACGGGAGCCAGATGATATTACGAAGGTTAAGGCCTATCCAGTGCATAGTATGTATCCAGTGCCCTGGGCCCTATCCCGGCCCAGTGTGTGACTTCCCACTTCAACTATGTTTACTACTACTAAGTCGCTTCAGTCGTATCCGACTCTATTCAACCCCATAGACGGCAGCCCACCAGGCTCCCCCATCTCTGGGATTCTCCAGGCAAGAACACTGGAGTGGGTTGCCATTTCCTTCTCCAATGCATGAAAGTGAAAAGTGAAAGTGAAGTCACTCAGTCATGTCCGACTCTTAGCGACCCCATGGACTGCAGCCCACCAGGCTCCTCCGTCCATGGGATTTCCCAGGCAAGAGTACTGGAGTGGGGTGCCATTGCCTTCTCCTCAACTATGTTTATATATATTTAAATTGAGATATAATTGACACATAACACTGTAAATGTAAGGTGCACAATATGTTGGTTTGGTAATTTGTGTATTGCAATAGGATTACTATAGTAGTATTAGCTAACACTTCTTCCATGTTACATATTTATCACTTTTTGTGTGCATTGAGAACAATTAAGATTTAGTTTTTTTTGTAATGTTGAAACTTATAATACAACTTTGAGAGCAGTTAAGATTTAGTTTCTTAGTAATGTTGAAATTTTTACAGTATTGTACAAATACATACAATAGTATGTATACAATACATACAATATACAATACAATAGTGTTGACTATAATCACTATGTTGTGTATTAACTCTCTAGAACTTACCTACTGGTCATAAGTTTTTTACCCTTAAAACAATTTCTCCCCAGTTTCCCTATCTCTAGCTCCTTATAACTTCTATTCTCCCCTCTGTTTTTACAAGTTCTGAGTCAAAAGTGATATTCTACAGTGTTTGTCCTCTGTCTGACTTATCTCACTTAGCATAACACCTTCAGCATCCATCCATGTTGTCACATATAGCAGACATTACTTCTTTCTCTTGGATGAAAATATTCAAATATATATCACAGCTTCTTTATCCATCCATCCAAGATAGGCACTTTGGTTATTTCCTTATCTTGGCTATTGTGAATAATGCTTCAGTGAACATGAGTATGCAGCTATCCCTCTGAGATACTGATTTTAACTCATTCAGTTATATATCCAGGAGTGGGATTCCTGGATGATATGGTAGTACAGTGTTTAACTTTTTGAGAAACTGTCATACCTTTCCCATAATGACTATCAGCTTACATTCCCACCAACAGGTTTTCCTTTTCTCTACATCTTTACCAACAATTGTGAAAAGCCATCCTAACAGGTATGAGATGATATCTCACTGTCATTTTGATCCATCTGAAACTCTCATGTTCACATACTCCTGGGTTTAGTCATTTTCTCCTAGGACCAATAGCTGCACCTGAAAGACCTTACTGTTTCAACCACCCACCTTTGTTTTATGATCCGAGGTCACCAGCCTAGACTGCTAACTTCCTCAAGGATATTTTACTTTGAGGTCCTGGCTATCCTCCTTGTCCTTGCTATTCTACTTTTAGGAGGCACGTGCGAAGTAGGAAGTCAAGAAACACCTGGAGTAACAGGCAAATTTGGCCTTGGAATGCAGAATGAAGCAGGGCAAAGACTAATAGAGTTTTGCCAAGAAAATGCACTGGTCATAGCAAACACCCTCTTCCAACAACACAAGAGAAGACTCTACACATGGACATCACCAGATGGTCAACACCGAAATCAGATTGATTATATTCTTAGCAGCCAAAGATGGAGAAGCTCTATACAGTCAGCAAAACCAAGACTGGGAGCTGGGTGTGGCTCAGATCATGAACTCCTTATTGCCAAATTTAGACTTAAATTGAAGAAAGGGAAAACCACTACACCATTTAGGTATGACCTAAATCAAATCCCTTATGATTATACAGTGGAAGTGAGAAATAGATTTAAGGGCCTAGATCTGACAGATAGAGTGCCTGATGAACTATGGAATGAGGTTCATGACATTGTACAGGAGACAGGGATCAAGACCATCCCCATGGAAAAGAAATGCAAAAAAGCAAAATGGCTGTCTGGGGAGGCCTTACAAATAGCTGTGAAAAGAAGAGAAGCTAAAAGCAAAGGAGAAAAGGAAAGATATAAGCATCTGAATGCAGAGTTCCAAAGAATAGCAAGAAGAGGTAAGAAAGCCTTCTTCAGCAATCAATGCAAAGAAATAGAGGAAAACAACAGAATGGGAAAGAGTAGAGATTTCTTCAAGAAAATTAGAGACACCAAGGGAACATTTCATGCAAAGATGGGCTCGATAAAGGACAGAAATGGTATGGACCTAACAGAAGCAGAAGATATTAAAAAGAGGTGGCAAAAATACACAGAAGAACTGTACAAAAAAAGATCTTCACGACCCGGATAATCACGATGGTGTGATCACTTATCTAGAGCCAGACATCCTGGAATGTGAAGTCAAGTGGGCCTTAGAAAGCATCACTAGGAACAAAGCTAGTGGAGGTGATGGAATTCCAGTAGAGCTATTTCAAATCCTGAAAGATGACACTCTGAAAGTGCTGCACTCAATATGCCAGCAAATTTGGAAAACTCAGCAGTGGTCACAGGACTGGAAAAGGTCAGTTTTCATTCCAATCCCAAAGAAAGGCATTGACAAAGAATGCTCAAACTACCGAACAATTGCACTCATCTCACATGCTAGTAAAGTTTTGCTCAAAATTCTCCAAGCCAGGCCTCAATAATATGTGAACCATGAACTTCCTGATGTTCAAGCTAGTTTTCAAAAAGGCAGAGGAACCAGAGATCAAATTGCCAACATCTGCTGGATCATCAAAAAGGCAAGAGAGTTCCAGAAAAACATCTATTTCTGCTTTATTGACTATGCCAAAGCCTTTGACTGTGTGGATCACAATAAATTGTAGAAAATTCTGAAAGAGATGGGAATACCAAACCACCTGACCTGCCTCTTGAGAAATCTGTATGCAGGTCAGGAAGCAACAGTTAGAACCGGACATGGAACAACAGACTGGTTCCAAATAGGAAAAGGAGTATGTCAAGGCTGTATATTGTCAGCCTGCCTATTTAACTTATATGCAGAGTACATCATGATAAACGCTGGACTGGAAGAAACACAAGCTGGAATCAAGATTGCTGGGAGAAATATCAATAACCTCAGATATGCAGATGACACCACCCTTATGGCAGAAAGTGAAGAGGAACTCAAAAGCCTTTTGATGTAAGTGAAAGAGGAGAGTGAAAAAGTTGGCTTAAAGCTCAACTTTCAGAAAACGAAGATCATGGCATCCGGTCCCATCACTTCAGGGGAAATAGATGGGGAAACAGTGGAAACAGTGGCAGACTTTATTTTTGGGGGCTCCAAAATCAGCCATGAAATTAAAAGATGCTTCCTCCTTGGAAGAAAAGTTATGAGCAACCTAGATAGTATATTCAAAAGCAGAGACATTACTTTGCCGACTAAGGTCCATCTAGTCAAGGCTATGGTTTTTCCAGTAGTCATGTATGGATGTGAGAGGTGGACTGTGAAGAAGGCTGAGCCCTGAAGAATTGATGCTTTTGAAGTGTGGTGTTGGAGAAGACTCTTGAGAGTCCCTTGGACTACAAGGAGATCCAACCAGTCCATTCTGAAGGAGATCAACCCTGGGATTTCTTTGGAGAGAATGATGCTGAACCTGAAATTCCAGTACTTTGGCCACCTCATGTGAAGAGTTGACTCATTGGAAAAGACTCTGCTGCTGGGAGGGATTGGGGGCAGGAGGAGAATGGGACGACAGAGGATGAGTTGGCTGGATGGCATCACTGACTCGTTGGACGTGAGTCTGAGTGAACTCCGGGAGTTGGTGATGGACAGGGAGGCCTGATGTGCTGCAATTCATGGGGTCGCAAAGAGTCGGACATGACTGAGTGACTGAACTGAACTGAACTGAACTGCTCCCATCCCAGAATACTCCTTTATCTCTGAATCTCAAAAAGGAAGACATTCAACAAGGTGCCATTTTTTAACTCAGAATTATTTGAGATCCTCATACTAATTGCTCCATCTATTCTTGCCAAGTTTGCATGCAAAGACAAGACTAGGAGAAGATATCAACTCCCTAACTCTAACCCAAAGTTCCCTCTCATGCCTTCTGGATGTACATCAGTGTGGCACAGGGGTTACAGACATAGGTGAGAGAGCCGGAGACCTTTCTTTCTAACTCTAAGCTTGCTCAATGCCTTGTCTGGGTGACATCGAGGAAGTTACTTACCTTCTATGTAACCTACCTGATTTCCTTTAAAAATGGAATAATAGAATTCACCTCATAAGTTTCTTGTGAGTTTTAAATAAATTGCTCCACATAGAGGGTATGTAACAGTGCTGGGCTTATTCTAAGAATTATGAAGCTGTTCCCTAATATTACTTTTTATTGGGTAAAAATGAGAGATTCAAGTACCGATTTAATGAGCGCTTATTGTGTGCTTAGCATTGAGGATACAATGGTAAAAAGAACAGACATGGTTGCTTCTTGCATAGATCTTACAACTTATTGAGAAAGACAGACAATAACCAAGCATATAAACAATACTTATAAAGTGTAATAAATGTGTTGAAAGCAACAGCTATGTGGCAGTGAAAAAAGATAAAATAATTTAGACATACAGTCACCAAAGTTCTCTTAGGAGATGATACTTAAGTCAAGAACAGATGGGTCAAAGGAGCTATCTATGGAATGTAGAGTCACAGTTGTGTGAGGAACGCTTTAATCAGAGGAGGCAGCATGTGCAAGGACCTCAAACCAGGAAGAAGGTAGTCTTGTTTGAAAACCTAAGAGAAAGCTGGTATGGCTGGAACCTGTAAGCAACGGGAGACATCAGAAGATGAGGTGGGAAAGATAGGTGGGTTCAAATCATGAGGGGTGATTTGAAACACCCCTCATACATCATGTGAAAGATTTGAGATTTCATTTAAGTGAAAACTCAAGAAAGAGACTAAAAAATCTTTCTTATTAAATTATCACTGTGTAGAAAATGGACCTTCAGGGAAAAATCAGGGACACTCACTAATTAGTAATCTAGGAGACAATGTTGCCTGGATTAAGGTTTTAAGAGTGGATATGGTGACAAGTAAGTATGACGTTTGGTTTGGAAGTTGGAATATGTCAAGGCTGTATATTGTCACCCTGCTTATTTAACTTATATGCTGGGTACATCATGCAAAATGCCAGGCTGGGTGAATCACAAGCCAAAGTTAAGATTGCCAGGAGAAATATCAACAACCTAAGATATGCAGATGACACCACTCTATGGCAGAAAGAGATGAGGGACTAAAGATCCTCTTGATGAAAGTGAAAGAGAAGAGTGAAAAAGCTGAATTAAAACTCAACATTCAAAAAACTAAGATCATGGCTTCCAGTCCCATCACTTCATGGCAAATAGATGGGGAAACAATGGTAACAATGGTCTTAGACTGATCCCTTTTGAATTAATTTTCATGTGTATTGTGAGTTACAGTTACGGGTTCACCCTTTTGCACATGACAGGCTTCCCTTATGGCTCAGCTGGTGAAGAATCTGCCTACAATGCAGGAGACCTGGGTTTGATCTCTGGATTGGGAAGATCCCCTGGAGAAGGGAAAGGCTACCCACTCCAGTATTCTGGCCTGGAAAAGTCCATGGACTAGAGCCCATGGGGTCGCAAAGAGTTGAGTGACTTTCACTTTCACTTTGATCCAATTGTTACATCATTGTTTGTTGAAAAGACAAATTTACCTCACTGAATTTTCTTGGCACTCTTTTCAAATACCGGTTGACTATAAATTAGTTATTTATTTCTGAATTCTCAATTATATTCCATTGATCTCTGCCTCTATCCTTATGCCAATACCATGTTATCTTGATGACAGCTGCTCTGTAGTAACTTGAAATCAGACAGTTTGTGTCCTGTAAATTTGTTTGTTTGTTTTTTTTTTTTTTTTTCAAGAATGTTCTGGGCATTTTTGGTCACTGCACTTCATAGATATTTATCCTTTAAATAACATCTCATAAACAGAAAACTCTCAAATTATATTATCCAAATCAGTTTCTGAAACTGTGACTCATATTGGAGAAGTTTTTGATTGGCAGTCCCAGTGGAATGTCTCACGGTTATCTCAAACTGTCCATATGAAACAGCAAATTCGTCACATAACTTCCTCAATCCCACTTCTTCTGTCACTTACACTCAATTACTGTGCCTATCCCTACACTTGACTGCATTGCTCATGCAGGAAACCGAGAGTCAGTCTTCACTGCTCCCTCTTCTTCAGTCTCATAGTCAATACTTCAGCAGGTTCTACCCATCCAACCTCCGATGTTCAGTCATTAAGTGTATCTGACTCTTTCTGACCCCATGGACTGCAGCATGCCAGGATTCTCTGCCCTTCGCTAGTTTCTAGAGTTTCCCAGCAATCTTGATTCCAGTTTCTACTTCATTCAGCCTGGCATTTTGCATGTACCCTGCACAGAAGTTAAATAAGTATAGTGCCAAAATACAGCCTTTTTAAAAATATAAATTTATTTATTTTATAGAACAATATACAGCCTTGACTTATTCCTTTCCCAATTTTGAACCAGTCCATTGTTTCACGTATGGAACTGTTGCTTCTTGACCTGCATACAGGGTTCTCAGGAAGCAGGTAAGGTGGTCTGGTAGTCCCATCTATTGAAGAATTTTCTACAATTTGTTGTGATCCACAGAGTCAAAGGCTTTAGCACAGTAAATGAAGCAGAAGTAGATGTTTTTCTGGAATTCCCTTGCTTTTTCTATGATCCAGTAGATGTTGGTAGTTTGATCTCTTTTTTTTTTTAACTAATTTAGTTTATTTTTATTTATTTATTTATTAATTTTTAATTTTTATTTTTTTTAGTTTTTTATTTTTTAAATTTTAAAATCTTTAATTCTTACATGCGTTCCCAAACATGAACCCCCCTCCCACCTTCCTCCCCATAACATCTCTCTGGGTTATCCCCATGCACCAGCCCCAAGCATGCTGTATCCTGCGTCAGACATAGACTGGCGATTCAATTCTTACATGATAGTATACATGTTAGAATACCATTCTCCCAAATCATCCCACCCTCTCCCTCTCCCTCTGAGTCCAAAAGTCCGTTATACACATCTGTGTCTTTTTTGCTGTCTTGCATACAGGGTCGTCATGGCCATCTTTCTAAATTCCATATATATGTGTTAGTATACTGTATTGGTGTTTTTCTTTCTGGCTTACTTCACTCTGTATAATTGGCTCCAGTTTCATCCATCTCATCAGAACTGATTCAAATGAATTCTTTTTCATGGCTGAGTAATACTCCATTGTGTATATGTACCACAGCTTTCTTATCCATTCATCTGCTGATGGACATCTAGGTTGCTTCCATGTCCTGGCTATTATAAACAGTGCTGCAATGAACATTGGGGTACATGCGTCTCTTTCAATTCTGGTTTCCTCCGTGTGTATGCACAGCAGTGGGATTGCTGGGTCATAAGGTAGTTCTATTTGCAATTTTTTTTAGGAATCTCCACACTGTTCTCCATAGTGGCTGTACTAGTTTGCATTCCCACCAACAGTGTAGGAGGGTTCCCTTTTCTCCACACCCTCTCCAGCATTTATTGCTTGCAGATTTTTGGATCGCAGCCATTCTGACTGGTGTGAAGTGGTACCTCATTGTGGTTTTGATTTGCATTTCTCTAATAATGAGTGATGTTGAGCATCTTTTCATGTGTTTGTTAGCCATCCGTATGTCTTCTTTGGAGAAATGTCTATTTAGTTCTTTGGCCCATTTTTTGATTGGGTCGTTTATTTTTCTGGAATTGAGCTGCAGAAGTTACTTGTATATTTTTGAGATTAGTTGTTTGTCAGTTGCTTCATTTGCTATTATTTTCTCCCATTCGGAAGGCTGTCTTTTCACCTTGCTTATATTTTCCTTTGTTGTAGCAGAAGCTTTTAATTTTAATTAGATCCCATTTGTTTATTTTTGCTTTTATTTCCAGAATTCTGGGAGGTGGATCATAGAGGATCCTGCTGTGATTTATGTCTGAGAGTGTTTTGCCTATGTTCTCCTCTAGGAAGTTTTATAGTTTCTGATCTTACATTTAGATCTTTAATCCATTTTGAGTTTATTTTTGTGTGAGGTGTTAGAAAGTGATCTAGTTTCATTCTTTTACAAGTGGTTGACCAGTTTTCCCAGCACCACTTGTTAAAGAGATTGTCTTTACTCCATTGTATATTCTTGCCTCCTTTGTCAAAGATAAGGTGTCCATATGGTGTGTGGATTTATCTCTGGGCTTTCTATTTTGTTCCATTGATCTATATGTCTGTCTTTGTGCCAGTACCATACTGTCTTGATGACTGTGGCTTTGTAGTAGAGCCTGAAGTCAGGCAAGTTGATTCCTCCAGTTCCATTCTTCTTTCTCAAGATTGCTTTGGCTATTCGAGGTTTTTTGTGTTTCCATACAAATCTTGAAATTATTTGTTCTAGTTCTGTGAAAAATGTGGCTGGTAGCTTGACAGGGATTGCATTAAATTTGTAAATTGCTTTGGGTAGTATACTCATTTTCACTATATTGATTCTTCCGATCCATGAACATGGTATATTTCTCCATCTATTAGTGTCCTCTTTGATTTCTTTCATCAGTGTTTTATAGTTTTCTATATATAGGTCTTTAGTTTCTTTAGGTAGATATATTCCTAAGTATTTTATTCTTTTCGTTGCATTGATATCTATAGGACATTTCACCCCAAAACAATGAATTTCACTTTTTTTTCAAGTGCTCATGGAACCTTCTCCAGGATAGATCACATCCTGGGCCATAAATCTAAACTTGATAAATTCAAAAAAATCGAAATCATTCCAAGCATCTTTTCTGACCATAATGCATTAAGATTAGATCTCAATTACAGGAGAAAAACTATTAAAAATTCCAACATATGGAGGTTGAACAACACACTTCTTAATAACCAACAAATCACAGAAGAAATCAAAAAAGAAATCAAAATATGCATAGAAACTAATGAAAATGAAAACACAACAACCCAAAACCTGTGGGACACTATAAAAGCAGTGCTAAGAGGAAAGTTCATAGCAATACAGGCATACCTCAAGAAACAAGAAAAAAGTCAAATAAATAACCTAACTCTGCAACTAAAGCAACTAGAAAAGGAAGAGTTGGAGAACCCCAGAGTTAGTAGAAGGAAAGAAATCTTAAAAATTAGGGCAGAAATAAATGCAAAAGAAACAAAAGAGACCATAGCAAAAATTAACAAAGCCAAAAGCTGGTTCTTTGAAAGGATAAATAAAATTGACAAACCATTAGCCAGACTCATCAAGAAGCAAAGAGAGAAAAATCAAATCAATAAAATTAGAAATGAAAATGGAGAGATCACAACAGACAACACAGAAATACAAAGGATCATAAGAGACTACTATCAGCAGTTGTATGCCAATAAAATGGACAACGTGGAAGAAGTGGACAAATTCTTAGAAAAGTACAATTTTCCAAAACTGAACCAGGAAGAAATAGAAAATCTTAACAGACCCATCACAAGCACAGAAATTGAAACGGTAATCAGAAATCTTCCAGCAAACAAAAGCCCAGGTCCAGACGGCTTCACAGCTGAATTCTACCAAAAATTTCGAGAAGAGCTAACACCTATCCTCCTCAAACTCTTCCAGAAAATTGCAGAGGAAGGTAAACTTCCAAACTCATTCTATGAGGCCACCATCACCCTAATACCAAAACCTGACAAAGATGTCACAAAAAAGGAAAACTACAGGCCAATATCACTGATGAACATAGATGCAAAAATCCTCAACAAAATTCTAGCAATCAGAATCCAACAACACATTAAAAAGATCATACACCATGACCAAGTGGGCTTTATCCCAGGGATGCAAGGATTCTTCAATATCCGCAAATCAATCAATGTAATTCACCACATTAACAAATTGAAAAATAAAAACCATATGATTATCTCAATAGATGCAGAGAAGGCCTTTGACAAAATTCAACATCCATTTATGATAAAAACTCTCCAGAAAGCAGGAATAGAAGGAACATACCTCAACATAATAAAAGCAATATATGACAAACCCACAGCAAACATTATCCTCAATGGTGAAAACTTGAAAGCATTTCCCGTAAAGTCAGGAACAAGACAAGGGTGTCCACTTTCACCGCTACTATTCAACATAGTTCTGGAAGTTTTGGCCACAGCAATCAGAGCAGAAAAAGAAATAAAAGGAATCCAAATTGGAAAAGAAGAAGTAAAACTCTCACTGTTTGCAGATGACATGATCCTCTACATGGAAAACCCTAAAGACTCCACCAGAAAATTACTAGAGCTAATCAATGAATATAGTAAAGTTGCAGGATATAAAATCAACACACAGAAATCCCTTGCATTCCTATACACGAATAATGAGAAAGTAGAAAAAGAAATTAAGGAAACAATTCCATTCACCAGCCATTTAAAAATGTT
This sequence comes from Capra hircus, assembly GCF_001704415.2. Taxonomy (NCBI): domain Eukaryota; kingdom Metazoa; phylum Chordata; class Mammalia; order Artiodactyla; family Bovidae; genus Capra; species Capra hircus. The sequence goes on along the minus strand of NC_030831.1, from coordinate 14,039,609 downwards.
ACTTCAGCCCACATTTCAAATGTAAACCATCTTCAGTATCAAATATCAGCTTTGTTCAAGGTCTCAGTCAATCCAATTTCTTGACAAATACTATACAGTCAACCTTAAGCAATGAAATGCAATTTATTCTTCATTCAACTTCATTTTGCAAACCCACTCCTTCCCACTCTAATAAAAAGGAAATGGGTTGTAAATGTGTTTGCATATGTATTATCCTTGTGCCTGTATCTGAATTTTCCTTTGGACTTCAAAAAATGTTTCTATTATGCTCTGTGGGGGAGTTTTTGATAAAGAAAACAACTCTTTCACCCTCCCCATTCTCAACATTTTCCTAAAGTTAACTCTCACAAATCTCCCACTTCTATGTATTTCTGTTTTGTTGAGAATACTTGTGAAAGTGTTAGTCACTCAGTGTGTCCGACGCTTTGTGACTCCATGAACTGTAGCCTTTTAGGCTGCTCTGTCCATGGAGTTTTCCAGGCAAGAATACAGGAGTGGGTAGTCATTCTGTTCTCCAGGGGATCTTCCTGACCCAGGGATTGCACCCAGGTCTTATACACTGCAGAAAGATTCTTTACCATCTGTGCCACCAAGGAAGCCCTGAGTATAGTTAATGGTGATTAAAAAATGAATGTTGACACTGAAATGTATCATGCTATTAAAACATTTCCACAGATCTTTATATAGAATTTATCTTCACCCTATCAGTGGGATTTTAAATTTTTCAAATCACAAGCCACTTGGATCTTGAGAATAAAGTACATACAGGGTAAATATATTTACTCATATTGCTTATAGCTATGAATTTTCAACTTCTTTCCATGTGAATTGAATTTTTCACCTTTTCCCATAGAAACGCAAGATAGAATGTTCATAGTTAAGGAAACTATTTTTAGAGTACTATTTTTTTTATAATAAGTTATTTGAAAAAGCAGTAATAGGGGAGTCTGTGCCGTGGCTGAGACCCATTGTTGGTTTCCCAATTCTCAAATTAACTCCTCCCTGCATGGTGAAGCAAGCCCTTTGCTATGCTAGTTGGTTTACTGATAATGAATAAGATTCCATTTTCTCATTTATAAAGTGGAAGAGGTGGGATAAAACGCTAAGATTCTAGCCTGACTAGAAAGCAAGTTGATTGTAGTCTCTGAATTTATTTAAAAAATGATGTAAGTGTGAAGTGGGGCTACTTGACACCATCTCAAATTTTAGTCATATTTTTCTCTTCCAAATAATAATACATGAATATCTTTATATTTTTGTACCATTCTGTGAAGGTTTAGGGGACTTTTCAGTTATGGTGCACAGGACCACCTGCAACAGAGATGGTTATATGATTCATACCTGCCCTAATCATATTGCCAGACTTGTTACATACATACAGGATTTTATGTGCAGTCACTGGGAGAGAAAGATAAGAAATCTTTCTCGAATGATGTAGGCCTGGAGCTATCTGTGGATTTGTAGTCCCAACCCTCCATGCCCAACCCCAGCCCACAATATCTTGGCAAGAAGGAAATTTAGCTGGAGGAAGGGATATAAAGGGCAAATGAAAGAAAAAAAGAAGGAGGGCAAGAGGGAAGGAGAAATAGAAAATGTGAGAAAGAAAGAGAGAGAAACATTTGAACCCCTGGATTTATCTATGCCTGAAGTGTCTTTCCAGTCTTTCCAATTGCAGAAAGCAATAAATTACACCTCTTCTGCTTAAGCTAATTTATTTGAATTGGTTCTTTATCACCTTAATCTGAAAAATGCAGTAACCTATGCCCAATATAAGGGAATGTGAAGTCAAGTGGGACTTAGGAAGCATCACTATAAACAAACTAGTAGAGGTGATGGAATTGCAGTTGAGCTATTTCAAATCCTAAGAGATGATGCTGTTAAAGTGCTGCACTCAATATGCCTGCAAATTTGGAAAACTCAGCAGTGGCCACAGGGCTGGAAAAGGTCAGTTTTCATTCCAACCCCAAAGAAGGGCAATTGCCAAAGAATGTTCAAACTACCGCACAATTGCACTCATCTCACATACTAGAAAATAATGCTCAAAATTCTTTAAGCCAGGTTTTAACAGTAAGTGAATCCAGCTAGATGTTCAAGCTGGATTTAGAAAATGCAGAGGAACCAGAGATCAAACTGCCAACATCCACTGGATCATAGTAAAAGCAAGAAAATTTCAGAAAATCATCTATTCTGTTTTGTTGAATACGCCAAAACCTTTGACTGTGTGGATCACAACAAACTGTGGAAATTTCTTAAAGATATGGGAACACCAGACCACCTGACCTGCCTCCTGAGAAATCTGTGTGCAGGTCAAGAAGCAGCAGTTAGAACTAGACATGGAAAAACAGACTGGTTCCAAATTGAGAAAGAGGTATATCAAGGCTGTATATTGTCACCCTGTTTATTTAACTTTTATGCAGAATACATCATGTGAAATGCTGAGCTGGGTGAAGCCAAGTTGGAGTAAAGATTGCCAGGAGAAATATCAATAACCTCAGCTAGGTAGATGATACCACCCTTATGGCAGAAAGTGAAGAGGAGCTAAAGAATCTCTTGATAAAGGTGAAACAGGAGAATGAAAGAGCTGGCTTAAAACTCAACACTCAAGAAACGAAGATCATGGCATCTGGTCCCATCACTTCCAGGCAAATAGATGGGGAAACAATGAAAACAGAGACAGACTTTATTTTCTTATGCTCCAAAATCATTGCAGATGGTGATTGCAGCTATGAAATTAAAAGGCTCTTGCTCCTTGGAAGAAAAGTTATGAACAACATAGACAGCATATTAAAAAACAGAGACGTTACTTTGCCAACAAAGGTCCATATAGTCAAAGCTTTGGTTTTTCCAGAAGTCATGTATGGATGTGAGAGTTGGACTATAAAGAAAGCTGAGAGCCAAAGAATTGATGCTTTTGTACTGTGTATTGGAGGAGACTTTTGAGAGTCTCTTGGACTGCAAGGAGATCCAACCAGTCAATCCTAAAGGAAATCAGTCCTGAATATTCATTAGAAGAACTGATGCTGAAGCTGAAGCGCCAATACTTTGGCCATCTGATGGGAGGTGCTGACTCATTGGAAAAACGTGATGCTGGGTAAGATTGAAGGCAGGAGGAGAAGGGGATGACAGAGGATGAGATGGTTGGGTGGCATCACTGACTCAATGGTCATGAGTTGGAGCAAGGTTTAGGAGTTGGTGATGGACAGGGAAGCCTGGTGGGCTGGGGTCACAAAGAGTTGGACAGAGCTGAGTGACCGAACTGAACTGAATATAAGGGAATTGAAACTGGGTCAGGAAAAAAGCTGAAAAAAAAAAGTCCGAGGACTTCCCTGGTGGTCCAGTGGCTAAGACTCCATGCGCCCAATACAGGGGACCTAGGTTCAGTCCCTAGTTAGGGAACTAGATCCCACATGTTGTAAGTCAGAGCAAAGATTCCATGCATGGCAACTAAAATCTAGTGCAGCCAAATAAATAAAAATTAATAAATGTTTTACAAAACCAAAAGTGAGTAATATTGAGTAATATTAGATGTGATCCTTATTTTTATTTACTAATTTATTTACTGAGCACTTTCCAGATGCAAAATACCCTAACTTGGAGAAGTTAAACTGAGAATAGAAGAAGAAAAAAAAAAAAAAGCTACCAAGCAAGTCAGAATGTGATGAGACCAACATCCCAACCTCATAACATACTCTATGGAAACAGAGGAAGCAGTATTAACTGGGAAATCTGGGGAAAGCCTCATAGAGAAAGTGAAAATCAACTGGGACACTCCCAAGGTTGAAATGGAGATTGGTGAAAATGAAGCAAAACTTTGCCTAGGATTTTCTAGTATGGGTAACTGTGGTGCTTCATGGGATAGTCTGATAACTTCTAAAGTGACATTAATCATTTTTTTTTCTGTTCAGAATTTGTGTAGTTTTCATCTTGAATTTTTTTTTTTTTTTACTTTACAATACTGTATTGGTTTTGCCATACATCAACATGAATCCGCCAAGGGTGTACACGTGTTCCCAATCCTGAACCCCCCTCCCACCTCCCTCCCCATACCATCTCTCTGGGTCATCCCAGTGCATCAGCCCTAAGCATCCTGTATCCTACATCGAACCTAAACTGGCGATTTGTTTCTTATATGATATTATACATGTTTCAATGCCATTCTCCCAAATCATCCTACCCTCTCCCTCTCCCACAGAGTCCAAAAGACTGTTCTATACATCTGTGTCTCTTGCTGTCTCGTATACAGGGTTATCGTTACCATCTTTCTAAATTCCATATATATGCATTAGTATACTATATTGGTGTTTTTCTTTCTGGCTTACTTCACTCTGTATAATAGGCTCCAGTTTCATCCACCTCATTAGAACTGATTCAAATGTATTCTTTTTAATGGCTGAGTAATACTCCATTGTGTATATGTACTACAGCTTTCTTATCCATTCATCTGCTGATGGACATCTAGGTTGCTTCCATGTCCTGGCTATTATAAACAGTGCTGCGATGAACATTGGGATACACGTGTCTCTTTCAATTCTGGTTTCCTCGGTGTGAATGCCCAGCAGTGGGATTGCTGGGTGATAAGGCAGTTCTATTTCCAGTTTTTTAAAGAATCTCCACACTGTTGTCCATAGTGGCTGTACTAGTTTGCATTCCCACCAACAGTGTGGTGGGAATCACACCCAACATACCCTCTACACCTTCTCCAGCATTTATTGCTTGTAGACTTTTGGATGACAGCAATTTTGACTGGCGTGAAATGGTACCTCATTGTGGTTTTGATTTGCATTTCTCTGATAATGAGTGATGTTGAGCATCTTTTCATGTATTTGTTAGCCATCTGTATGTCTTCTTTGGAGAAATATCTATTTAGTTCTTTGGCCTATTTTTTGATTGGGTTGTTTATTTTTCTGGAATTGAGCTGCAGGAGTTGCTTGTATATTTTTGAGATTAGTTGTTTGTCAGTTGCTTCATTTGCCATTATTTTCTCCCATTCTGAAGGCTGTCTTTTCACCTTGCTTATAGTTTCCTTTGTTGTGCAGAAGCTTTTAATTTTAATTAGGTCCCATTTGTTTATTTTTGCTTTTATTTCCAATATTTTGGGAGGTGGGTCATAGATAATCCTGCTGTGATGTATGTCAGATAGTGTTTTGCCTATGTTCTCCTCTAGGAGTTTTATAGTTTCTGGTCTTACATTTAGATCTTTAATCCATTTTTAGTTTATCTTTGTGTATGGTGTTAGAAAGCGTTCTAGTTTCATTCTTTTACAAGTGGTTGACCAGTTTTCCTAGCACCACTTGTTAAAGAGATTGTCTTTAATCTATTGTATATTCTTGCCTCCTTTGTCAAAATAAGGTGTCCATAGGTGCATGGGTTTATCTCTGGGCTTTCTATTTTGTTCCATTGATCTATATTTCTGTCTTTGTGCCAGTACCATACTGTCTTGATGACTGTGGCTTTGTAGTAGAGCCTGAAGTCAGGCAGGTTGATTCCTCCAGTTCCATTCTTCTTTCTCAAGATTGCTTTTGCCTCGAAGTTTTTTGTATTTCCATACAAATTGTGAAATTATTTGTTCTAGCTCTGTGAAAAATACCATTGGTAGCTTAATAGGGATTACATTGAATCTATAAATTGCTTTGGGTAGTATACTCATTTTCACTATATTGGTTCTTCCAACCCATGAACATGGTATATTTCTCCATCTATTAGTGTCCTCTTTGATTTCTTTCACCAGTGTTTTATAGTTTTCTATATATAGGTCTTTAGTTTCTTTAGGTAGATATATTCCTAAGTATTTTATTCTTTTCATTGCAATGGTAAATGGAATTGTTTCCTTAATTTCTTTTTCTACTTTCTTGAATTTTTGAATTTTTTTCTTACTAATTTTTTCTTACACCTTGAATTTTTTCTTACTGATTGTTATTTATAATGGAGAAAAGTTGGTATAACATAGTTGTCCAACAATGGATGGATTTTTAAATAAAGTAGGTCATAAAACATACTGGATTACACAATCCCATTTTTGAAGAAAATAATGCATGTTTCTCCTGAAGGAAATAAAAGGAGATACACACCAGTGTATTATCAGCAGGTGATTCCGGATGGGCAGGTGAGCGGGCATCTTGGCTATTCTTTATATTGTTTTGCCTGTTTGCATTTTCTGATTTTTGTAATGGTCATGTGTGCTCATGTTTTTAATAAGAACACAATGAAAAAAATGAACATTAAAAAATATAAAAATATAAGAAAACCGAACACAGCCAACAGAGCAAGTAAGAAGGCTGGGATAATGAAGGGTAAAGGGACACCTTGACAGGATGTGGAAGTGGCACAGCAAAGCTCTGGGCACTGGGGTGGGGGTGGGAGAGTAGGGGTGGGGAGCAGCTTATAGTGGGTGTTCTGGAGAAAGGAGAAGCAATGAGCAGTACCATTCCTGTTGTACCTGTTTGAGTCATTTTAATTAGCAAAATGAATTTTATTTTGAAAGAAAATTTTAGATGAAGAGATATCAGTAAGAGGGCCCTGATTTGGGCTAAGAAGGGTTAGTACATGCCCAGTCTATGAGAAAGGGTTATAAACAGATGTGGACATTATCCCCTGAATGGAGGTCATTGCCCTTGTCACCTTGATCTCGACTTTGAGAGAAACACAAAACACTGTAATGGTTTGGAACAAATCATTTAGAATAAAAGACTGAAAATCAGAGGCCTCAACAAAAGAGGAGGATCTGCAAAGAATTCGTTAGGACAACAGATATTGATTATTCTGTCTCAAGGAACTGAAAAAATCACTTGGGTTGCTGGAAAGGAGGTGTTTCTCTTCAAATGTGACTGATGGAAGAGATCAAAAACCAAGAGTTACCAGAGGTTTGTGAATCTAAATAGGCTGCTTAATGTTGCTGAATACTGAAAAAAAAACAAAACACAAAACCTGTTTTAAGTTTGCTTCTTCAGTTCAGTTCAGGTCAGTTCAGTCGTTCAGTCGCGTCTGACTCTTTGCGACCCTATGAATTGCAGCACACCAGGCCTCCCTGTCCATCACGAACTCCCGGAGTTCATTCAAACTCATGTCCATCGAGTCAGTGATGCCATCCAGCCATCTCATTCTCTGTCGTCCCCTTCTCCTCCTGCCCCCAATCCCTCCCAGCATCAGAGTCTTTTCCAATGAGTCAACTCTTTGCATGAGGTGGCCAAAGTATTGGAGCTTTAGCTTCAGCATCAGTCCTTCCAATGAACACCCAGGACTGATCTCCTTTAGAATGGACTGGTTGGATCTCCTTGCAGTCCAAGAGACTCTCAAGAAAAAGCATCAATTCTTCAGTGCTCAACTTGCTTAGAAAGTTCAAATAGAGAAAAAAGGCTAAACTTTCTGTGTACTGAATCAGAACAAGCTAATGGTGATGGGAAGAGCTGAAGTCCTGGCAATAAAATTCTCTATGTAAGGTTAAAAAAACAAACAAAACAGGAAAATCAAGCTCTTTAAAACGTTGAAACAGCCTTTGAATGTATATCCCTTGGAACTGGTGATTATGCAAACTGTGTTCTAAAATCTACACATTATCTATCAATAGTGAAGTTTCATAAAGTGTTTGCTCTGGGTTCATTTATCTAATTGTGGATTAGGAGAGCACAAGAATGCTGAACTGAAAACAGAATTGAGATTCAAAAGTTTTAAGTGAAGAGTCTGTAGTGAAAGTAAAGTCTCTCAGTCATGTCCAACTCTTTGTGACTTCATGGACAGTAACCAACCAGGCTTCTCCATCCCTGGGATTTTCCAGGCAAGAGTACTGGAGTGGGTTGCCATTTCCTTCTCCAACCCAAGGATTGAACCCAATTCTTCCACATTGTAGGCCAGATGCTTTACCATCTAAGCCACCAGGGATGTCTTTAGCTCAGTTGGTAAAGAATCCACCTGCAATGCAGGAGAACCTGGTTCGATTCCTGGGTCAGAAAGATCCTCTGGAGAAGGGAAAGGCTACCCACTCCAGTATTCTGGCCTGGACAATTACAAGAGTCTGTGGTATGAGACTATTAATGGAGAAGGTACTATAACATTTCTTAGCACTACACAAAACCATAGTCAGGACAAAGCTGTGCTGAGTGAACAAGGTTGGAATTTATGAAACTCTCTGATAGGAATCAGAGCCCCCTTCCTCTGGCTGCCTCCCCATCATTTACTGGGTGTGCATGCTAAGTCACTTCGGTCACATCCACTCCTTGCGACCCCATGGACTGTAGTCCACCAGGTCCCTCTGTCCTCAGGATTCTCCTGGCAAGAATACTGGAGTGGGTTGCCCTGTTCTCCTTCAGGGGATCTTCCTGACTCAGGGATCAAACCAGGGTCTGCATTGCAGGTGGATTCTCTACCGCTGAGCTTCCATTCCAGGGAAGCCCCTCATTTTCTGTGACTCAAACTTAAATCCAGGCCCATGTGATACTTGTGCCTACTGTTGGGAGACAGTGCCTACTAAATTCATTTGCCCCCCTTCAGATGCTGCTAATCTAAGACAGCTTTTGTCAAGGGACAGCTGTGGCCATGCCCCTCTCAGTGCAATTCAGCAGATCAAGTTTTCAACTGTCTGCCCAGAGACTCTCTTTGGTTACACAACAAAGGACCTCCACCTGCAGACAAGAATGCTCTTGTCATATTCTGGGCACTTGTTCAGATCAAACTGCTGCTTGCTGGCCGTCAGGGTAGTGAAGACCCAGAGAGTATGGCTCCCTGTTTCTTTTTGCCCTAAAGCAGATCAGGAATGTGCCCTTTTTTCTTTCTCACATTCTCCTCTGCCCATCATGTCTCAAAAGAAAGTCCTGGAGTCACAGCTTTCATCGCCATCCTCTCCACGGCCCATGATTCAAATTTCCCATCACTTTGGTTGAATTTGTAGCCAGTGCAGTGTCCCTCAGGCAGAGAAACCCCACCATGTTGCTAAGAATTTTGCTCTTTCATGCCCGTCAGAATTTAGATCTCGTGGTTAAGTGTAGACCAAACAGCTTCATCCTGGTATAACAGCAATTAAAGACATTCTCTAATTCAGCCAAAAGAGTCACAGGGATTAACTGAATCTACACTCTGAATACTGAACTACCTACACTTTATTGTGTATGCTTGATATATGAGAAACTATAAAGGGCACATAGAGGAACAGACCATAACCCTGAATAGGTGTGTCTGATGAGACAGTTTTTGATGTGTTTAGATTATTTTCCTTTGTAAATTCATGATGCTTTTGCATGTGTCTGTTGCATGCTTTTGCTAAGTCTCTTCAGTCATGTCTGACTCTTTGTGACCTCATGGACTACAGCCTACCAGACTCCTCTGTCCGTGTGATTCTCCAGGCAAGAATACTGGAGTGGGTTGCCATATCCTTTTCCAGGGGATCTTCCCCACCCAGGGATCAAACCCATGTCTCTTATGTCTCCTGCTTTGGCAGGCAGATCTTTACCATTAGTGCCACCTGGGAAACCTCATGATGCTCTTATTGTGCTACTTATTGCTTTAGGGACTTGTACTCTTGCTAAAAAAGCAGACCTTAAACACTGTTTCTCTCAGGTTATTTCTGGGGAGGTTTTGCTTCTTTCACTGTGCTTTGTAGAGTGCTGGATGTAAAGGCAGGGTGTACAATGTTCTTTTCCCCCCATCCCTACTCCCTCCCTCTCTCGCCCCATGGTACTTTCCTCTCTCTCTCCCTGAGACAAATGTTTTGCAGTTGTGTTATCTATACTATGATAGCTACCCTCTTATAGTCTGATGTAGGTCAAGAGCCTGATAGCCAGAGGAGATCATCTTTTTTTTTTTTTTTTTTGTTAAAATTTCTGAACCTTTCAAGGTAGGTGAATGAGGAGGAAGCAGAGTTGAAAGCCTGGAAAGTCATTACTTGAACAGTCCTGCCCTGCAAGAGTTTTGTGATGAGTAGGCTGTAGGTGTTCAAGACTATGTCTTTCTCAGGTGTGTCCCCCAGTGGCCTTCTCGGGGGTGCCCTCTAAGGGATCATACCAACACACCAACAGTGACTTCCTCCAGCTACTACTGCCCGCCCTCTTTTTTTTTTTTTAAAGCAGTTTGCCTGAAAGTCAGTCTGTCTGCAGGAAACCATGATCTTTCCTGACTGTTTTCTTTTGTGAGATTTCACATGGCTCCCTGCTAGCTCTCTCTCCTGTTTGGATTGTTGAGAGACTCTCATGCATTCTTTGTCTAACAAAGCAGTGACTCCCTTTCCTTCCCGAGCTGTGCACTGGCCGTCTCTTGTCCTCTGACCTCCCTGGATGAGTCAAACACCGAGTACTCTCCTTACTGCAGGCGACCCATAGGATTTTTACTTGCAGTTTTTTCTCTTTAACACTTAGATACAGGGCTGGACCACAGCAGAAGCTGAGTGAGACATATGATGGGTCCAGAATCTCTTCCTTTCAGTCTGGAATAAATATCATTGAACTAAGAGTTTCATCTCTCCTCTTTTCCTGAGACTGTACTTCCCCAAGCAGGCCACTCCTGAGACCCTTTATACATGCAAAACAAGGATAATAATAGTTCCTACCTCATAGGGCTGTGCGAAGGTTAAATGAGTTAATGTGTTTGAAGCACTTACAACAGATGCTTGCACATAGTAATTGCCGTGTAAGTATCTGTTATTATCACAATTACAGTACCATGAGGATGAACCTCTAGTTCTGTGAAGCAGAGGCAGAGGCATGGAGGTGGAGGTGGGAAAAGCAAGGACTAGTTTTGAACAGGAAGGAGACGGGATTCAGACTAGGTGACCTAAGTACACTAGGTTTATTAATTGATAGGAGGTAGCTAATTAAAAACAATCTTGTTGAAATGTCTTTGATCTCAGCTTCATGAAGAGGAAATATTGAACAACCAGACAGCAAAATATTAAAATTATGCATCTGGCTAGATTGGAATAAACAGCTGATGGTACTCAGTAAACTAGATGCATTTTTAAAATCCAAGTTTAGGCCTCAACAGTATCCAAATGATTGGCTGAGATTTCAAAAGGACTCTGGAGCCTAATAGATATCAAGATGCGAACTCATGAACCCACAGGCAGTCAGTATCTACCTGTCAGCAGTTGAGTTTTAGACCTTGAACAGATTTTGCGTTCTGTCTTTAGGCTTCTGAAAGGTGCTGAGTATGCAGACCCAAGCCAAGCACAGTAATTGAACAAAAAATTCCTCTCCTGTTTTAGGAGTCCTATGTTTTCCAGATTTTATAAGATGAGCCCATTATTTACAATCAGATAAAAAGATCCCCTCCCACCAGAACTAATCAGCACTGTGATCGCTGTCCACCCGCTTTGATCATTCTTTCTGCTTCCTTGACTGCCTGAGGTCTCTCCAGTTTCTGCCTGCCTCCCTGTCTGCCAGCTTCAGGAAGCTTGCTGATCAGACCAGCCTTCCTCTGCATTGCAGCCCGCTGGCTGTATCTCCTCTCTCCCTCCCAACAGCTGCATGTAAAACAAGGGGTGTTCTGCAGGTTTTAATTTAGCCACATTGATTCTATTGTTATCTTGTCAGATACCCTGAAGCCCACGGCCTCATCGGCCACACAGGACAGATCAGAGATGAACCCTCTGGTCTTTTGACCCTGATTATTCTTCATTTCTATTCTGACTTTCTCTTGGCATTATAGAATTATGTTTGAAGGAAAGCCTGAGGGAGGTGGAAGGAAGGAAACCAGGCCTAGTATGTCAGTGCTCACAAAGCAAAGATAGAAGAGCTGCTAATTGGGACCTCTCAGCGCAGGCATCTTCCTTTCACAAAGTCAGTGTGGACTATCCATCGTCTCCCAGGACTCCCAGCTGAGGGCTGGTGTAGACAAGTGAGAGCTGCCTGGGCAGTTTCTCATCAGGGTCTCCTTTGCACAGTCATTGCACCTTCCTCAGGGGCACCTCCCACTGCTTTTAGGGGTTTCACATGCTAAATATTTATTAGGCAGACAAAGGAACAGCTGTTGGAGCCTAAGGTTGGAGAACAGAAGGTGGCCTAGGGGTGCAGCTGCAGGGCGGGCTCTTGCTTGGCAAATGCTTGACCAGGTTTATTTGGTCATTTTTATTTTGTTTGGGTATTTGTTGACCTTACTGAAAATATTAGGAGATGACCTGTGTGTGTGTGCTAAGTCATTTCAGTCATGTCTGACTCTTTGTGATCCCATGGACTGTTGCCCACCGTGCTCCTCTGTCCATGCGATTTCTCAGGCAAGAATACTGGAGTGGGCTGCCATGCCCTCCTCCAGGGGATCATCTCAATGCAGGGATCAAACCCTTTTCTCCTGCGTCTCCTGCATTGCAAGCAGATTCTTAACTGCTGAGCCCCTGGCCTCAGGAGATGATATGTGCCCTGATTGCACCTTTGGAGTACTTTTTGACAATTCTAATAATCTATTGGTTTTCAAAATTCGAGTCTTAACATTGGAAATTCCTCTAATATTTGAGTCTGGTTTTTACATGAAGGTGGCTTGAGATTGAAGAGTCTATGAATAATATATGCAATTTGTAACCATCTGTGGAGCTGAAAATGAAATAGATTGTGTGTGTAAAATCTCTGTATTTGCATCCTCTATTTGGAATTTAGAGTTTTAAGTGAAAGCTGGTGCCTTTATCTGACTTGTCAATGTTATAGATGATACTGCATATTTATAAAGATATTTGCATATCTTTTATCAGACAGATGCTCTTAGATGATTTAGTGTTCCAGCTCATATTTGGAAAATAAATTAATACATGAAATGAAGATGAAAAGCTCAGGGGATTTGACTCACTCTTAGTCCTATGTTCCTCTTGCATTGGAAAGTGTGACCTTTTGAGGACAATGCTGGATGCAGGCAAATTAATGAAATAGGAGCCTTCCTAACCTCTGATTTTTTGTTAACAAAAGCTCTCTCTCTCTTTTGTTATCACCCACCTGCAGCCCACAGCAGATCCTAATCTTCAGAGGTTTATTTTGGGCTCCGTAGTTCATTGGTTATTTAAAATGGACTTCCTTTCTACTGAGCTTTAAATAGAGTCTATAAAAAAACCTAAAGTATCCAAGATTAAAAAATTGGAGTTCCTTAAGAATAGTAAGCCTTGGCCTGAAAGTATGAGGGTTCGTTTCATCTCCCTTGAAGGGCTTTCCATCCCTATGATACTGTACTGCCTCTGTCCTCTAATGATGGAATTTTAGGCAAGAGCTCAGAAGAGGGAAGAAACTGTGGGTTAGAGAAGCTTACTCACCTCCTGGAGGATGGCCCTCTTTGTGACTTCACCTGGAAGAATAATGTTGTAGAGCAAAGCCTACTTGGAACAGGCAGAACTCTGTTCTTAATCTGGCTCTGCAACTTGCTAAGCTGTGTGATCTTGGCAAAGTATTTAATATCTCTGTGTTCCAATTGTGCATTTTGTAAAGTGGAAATATATGGAAGTAATTTGAAATTTAAGTATAACATTCCTGGTTTATAGTGGAAACCAAAGTGATATTTCTGAGTATTAATACCTCACACTCACCTTCTTCTTTTTGGGAATGAGGAAAACTCAAAAGAGGATAGTTTAAGTTGTACATACAAGTGTTTATACAGAGGCTGGCTTCTGATTAAAAAAAAAAAAAGAAAACTGGTCTAATTAAGATAAGTAGTGATTTTTGCATTATCAAACAATTGTTTGCATTGAGTTTGGGTTTTCCAAATGACTTTTAAACTGAAGACAGAGTCTTGTTTCATTAAGTTTTCACACTTGGTTGCCTAACATGCCCATCTGGAGGACTCATTTTGGGAGCTAGAACACAAATTTGAAGCAACTAATTCAACAATCGTAAGGGGTCTAGAATTTTTTCCCCACTTGCAAGATAACAGGTTGGTCTACCACCCTTTCATGGGCCCTGGTGGAAGACATGAGACAAAGGGTCTCTGTACTCATGGTACAGCAAGCAGCATGAGCTTCATGTTTGCGTCCATTCCCCCTAGCATCAAGTTCTGAAAAGCCCCGGTAGGTGAAGCACAGAGAGTGGTATGCATCATGGCTGAAAACTCCCCAATTTAAGAAACTGTCCATTTTATAATGAGCTGTAAGTAAATCTGTTCAACTTTAACCTCAGAGGCAATTAGTATCTTTATTATCCTGTTGTTCTTCAGTTGCTAAGTCATGTCCGACACTTTCCAACACCACGGACTGCAGCCTGTCAGGCTTCCCTGTCCTTTGCTATCTCCTGGAGTTTGCTCAAACTCATGTCCATGGAGGCAGTGATGCCATCCAACCATCTCATCCTCTGTTGCCCCTTTCTCTTCTTGACCTCAATCATTCTTAGCATCAAGGTCTTCCAATGAGTCAGCTTTTCAGATCAGATGGTCAAAGTATTGGAGTTTAGCTTCAGCTTCAGCATCAGTAAGTCCAGTGAATATTCAGGGTTGATTTCCTTTAGGAGAGACTGGTTTGATCTTCTTATTCTCCAAGGGACTCTTAAGAGTCTTCTCCAGCATCACAATTGAAAGCCATCAATTCTTCGGTGCTCAACCTTCTTTTTGATTCAAGTCTCGCATCCATACATGATGGCTGGAAGAACAATAACTTTGGCTAGACAGACCTTTGTCAGCAAAGTAATGTCTCTGCTTTTTAATACACTGTCTGGGTTTGTCATAGCTTTCCTTCCAAGGAGAAAAAGCATCTTTTAATTTCATGGCTGCAGTCACCATCTGCAGTGGTTTTGAAGCACAAGAAAATAAAGTCTGCCACTGTTTCCATTGTTTTCCCATCTATTTGCCATGAAATGATGGGACCAGATGCCATGATCTTTGTTTTTTGAATGTTAAGTTTTAAGCCAGCTTTTTCACTTTACTCTTTCACTGTCATAAAGTGGCTCTCCAGTTCCTCTTCACTTTGGGCCATTAGAGTGGTATCATCTACATATGTAAGGCTGTTGATATTTCTCTTGGTTATTTTTATTTCAGCTTGTGATTCATCCAGCCAGCATTTCACATGATGTACCTTGCATATACTTCCTGGTGACTTCCCTGGTGGCTCAGATGGTAAAGCGTCTGTCTACAATGTGGAACACCTGGGTTCAATCCCTGGGTTGGGATGATCCCTTGGAGAAGGAAATGGCAATCCACTCCAGTACTACTGCCTGGAAAATCCCATGGACAGAGGAGCCTGGTAGTCTACAGTCCATGGGGTCGCCAAGAGTCAGACATGACTGAGTGACTTCACCTTGCATATAAGTTAAATAAGCAGGTTGACGATATACAGTCTTGACATAGTCCTTTCTCAATTTTGAACCAGCTCATTTTCCCATGTCTGGTTCTAACTGTTACTTCTAACCTGTATATAATTTTCCCAGGAAACCAGGTCAGGTAGTCTTAAATTTGCAACTCTAAGAATTTTTCAGAGTTTGTTTTGATCCACGCTAAGGCTTTAGAATAGTCAATGAAACAGAAGTAGATTTTTTTGTAATTTCCTTGCTTTTTGTATTATCCAACAGATGTTGGCAATTTGATTTCTGGTTCCTCTGCCTTTTCTAAATCCATCTTGAACATCTGGAAGTTCATGGTTCATGTACTATTGAAGCCTAGCCTGAAGGATTTTGAGCATTACTTTGCTAGCGTGTGAAATGAGCACAATTGTGCAATAGTTTGAACATTCTTTGACATTGCCTTTCTTTGGGACTGGAATGAAAACTGACTTTTTTGCAGTCCTGTGGCCACTGATGAGTTTTCCAAATTTGCTGGTATAGTAAATGCAGCACTTTAACAACATCATCTTTTAGGATTTGAAATAGCTTAGCTGGAATTCCATCACTTCCACTAGCTTCATTTGTAGTGATGCTTCCTAAGGCCCACTTGACTTCACACTTCAGGATGTCTATCTCTAGGTGAGTGACCACAGCATCATGATTATTTATGTCATTAAGAATTTTTTTTGTAAAGTTTTTCTGTGTATTCTTGCCACCTCTCTTAATCTCTTCTGTTTCTGTTAGGGCTTTATTATACTGGCAGAAAACAATCCTACCTTTACTTCTGGAGGAATAGAGCATCTAAGGCTATTTGCTACATAAATATCCTTAAAAAGATAGCCCAGGAATAAAGGTGGGAGGAAACATTAGAAGTATGGAGTTGACAGACTTTTATGCATAAAATAGAAGAACAACAAGGATTTACTGTGTAGCACAGGGATTTATACCCAATATCTTGTACTTACTTATAATGAAATGTTCTCTGTAAGAAAATGGGGATGACCCAGAGAGATGTTATGGGGAGGGAGGTGGGAGGGGGGTTCATGTTTGGGAACGCATGTAAGAATTAAAGATTAAAAAAAAAAAAAGAAAATGGAATCACTATAGCATACACATGAACTGACAAATAGATTCAAGGGGTTAGATTTGATGGAGTGCCTGAAGAACTATGGACACAGGTTCATGACATTGTACAGATGGTAGTGATCAAGACCATCCCCAAGAAAAAGAAATGGATAAAGACAAAATGGCTGTCTGAGGAGGCCTTACAAATAACTGAGAAAAGAAGAGAAGCTAAAGGCAAAGGAGAAAAGGAAAGATATACCCATCTGAATGCAGAGTTCAAAGAATAGCAAGCCTTCCTCAGTGACCAATACAAAGATAGCAGAAAAAAATAGAATGTGAAAGACTAGAGATCTCTTCAAGAAAAATAGAGATACAAAGGGACTATTTCATGCAAAGGGCACAATAAAGGACAGAAATGGTATGGACCTAAAAGAAGCAGAAGATATTAAGAATACACAGAAGCACTAAAAATCACAAACTGGTGTGATCACTCACCTACAGCCAAACATCCTAGAATGCTAAGTGAACTGAGCCTTAGTAAGTATCTCTACAAACAAAGCTATTAGAGGTGATGGAATTCCAGCTGAGCTATTTCAAGTCCTAAAAGATGATGCTGTTAAAAAGCTGCACTCAATATGCCAGCAAATTTGGAAAACAGCAGTGGCCACAGGACTGGAAAAGGTCAGTTTTCATTCCAATCCCAAAGAAAGGCAATACAAAAGACTGTTCAAACTACTGCACAATTGCACTCATCTCATGCTAGCAAAGTAATGCTCAAAATTCTCCATGTAAGGCTTCAGCAGTACGTGAACTGAGAACTTCCAGATGTTCAAGCTGGATTTAGAAATGGCAGAGAAACCAGAGATCAAATTACCAACATCTGCTGGATCTTGGAAAAAACAAGAGAGTTCCAGAAAAACACCTACTTCCGCTTTATTGACTGTGCCAAAGCCTTTGACATGTGGATCACAACGAATTGTGCACAATTCTGAAAGAGATGGGAATACTAGACCACCTGACCTGCCTCCTGAGAAATCTATATACAGGTCAGGAAGCAACAGTTAGAACTGGATATGGAAAAACAGACTGGTTCCAAATAGGAAATGGAGTATGTCAAGGCTGTATATTGTCACCTTGCTTATTTAACTTATATGCAGAGTACATCATGGAAAATGCTGGGCTTGATGAAACACAACCTGGAATCAAGATTGCTGGGAGAAATATCAATAACCTCAGATATGCAAATGCTACCACCCTTATGGCAGAAAGTGAAGAAGAACTAAACAGCCTCTTGATGAAAGTGAAAGAAGAGAGTGAAAATGCCACGATAAATCTCAACATTCAGAAAATGAAAATCATGACATCCGGTCCCATCACTTCATGGCAAATAGATGGGGAAACAATAGAAACAGTGACAGATTTTACTTTCTTGGGCTCCAAAATCACTGTAGATGGTGACTGCAGCCATGAAATTAAAGCACTTGCTCCTTGAAGAAAAGCTATGACCCACCTAGACAGCATATTAAAGATCAAAGACATGACTTTGCTGACAAAGGCCCATCTAGTCAAAGCTATGGTTTTTCCAGTAGTCATGTATGGATATGTGAATGTGAAAGTCACTTAGTCGTGTCTGTATCTTTGCGACCCCATGAACTATACAATCCATGGAATTCTCCAGGCCAGAATCCTGGAGTGGGTAACCGTTCCCTTCTCCAGGTGATATTCACAACCCAAGGATCAAACCCAGGTCTTGTGCATTGCAGGCAGATTCTTTACCATCTGAGTCACAAGGAAAGCCCAAGGAAACGGGAGTGGGTAACTTATCCCTTCTCCAGGGGATATTTTTGACCCACGAATTGAACCAGGGTCTCCTGCAATGCAGGTGGATTCTTTACCAACTGAGCTATGAGGGAAGTGTATGGATATGAGAGTTGGACCATAAAGAAAGGTGTGTGCCAAAGAATTGATGCTTTTGCACTGTGGTATTGAGAAGAGTCTGAGAGTCCCTTGGACTGAAAAAAGATCAAGTCAGTTAATCCTAAAGGAAATCAGTCTGGACTATCCACTGGAATGACTGAAGCTGAAGCTCCAATACTTTGGCTACCTGATGTGAACTGACTCATTGGAAAAGACCTTGATGCTGGAAAAGATTGAAGGAAGGAGGAGAAGGGGGCAACAGAGGATGAGATGGTTGGACATTGTCACTGACTCGATGCACGTGAGTTTGAACAAGCTCCAGGAGTTGATGATGGACAGGGAAGCCTAGAGTGCCGCAGTCCATGGGGTCGCAAAGAGCTGGACATGACTGAGCAACTGAGCTGAACTGAACTGAACTGAACACAGCAGTGTACATTAGTTATATTTCAATTAAAAGAAAAAAGATAGTCTAGAACAAAGAGAGTCAATGCTTCTGCTTACAAGATATGCACAAACAAGAAAGACCCTTAGAGAGTTGTCTCCCCAAAATTTCATAGATCCTCAGTCCTGATTCCACACATAATAGTGTCCGCTAAGAGCACTAAGCACTGCTTAATGTTTTGTGATGGGTCAAGGGATTGCTTACAGTCAGAGGGTCGTCCACAGCATCCTCCAGAGTTTCTCTTCTTTGAGAACACCGATATGTTTCTGCACTGAGCTCTTTCTCCTTTATCAGTAAACTAACAACACTATATTTTGGTAACTCCCCAAATATTTAAAATATTTGTTATTGAGCACTTCCTATGTCCCGTCCCTTGCTGATGCTTCTCATTAGTTACTGAAGATGTTTATCTCAGATTGGGACTTGAACCCAGACAGAATCCACGTTTTTCCAGCTGAGATCACAGACCTGGTTTTAGGACCTAATGAAACTCAGGTTCTTGTCTCAATGCAGAAAAAATTCAATGTAGAAAGAATTCAATGCAGAAAGATCTCAGTGCAGAAACAGTTTAAAGAAAGAGACAAAGTGATAGGTAAGATGCAGATTTATTCAGAGCAACACACGCCACAGACAGAATGTGGTCCATTGCAGAGGGTGAACGTGGTCTTGAAATGTGTTGTGTTTAGTATTTATTGGCTGGGTGATATTATAGGCTAATGAGTGGGAGGATTATTCCAGTCATTTTGGGGAAGATTCTAAGAACTGGGCCACTGCCCACTTTTTGGTCTTTGATGGTTGGCCTTGGAACTGCCTTGATGCCTCTGGGTGTGTCATTTTCAGTTCAGTTCAGTTCAGTTCAGTCGCTCAGTCATGTCCGACCCTTTGCGACCCCATGAATCGCAGCACGCCAGGCCTCCCTGTCCATCACCATCTCCCGGAGATCACTCAGACTCACGTCCATCGAGTCAGTGATGCCATCCAGCCATCTCATTCTGGGTCATCCCCTTCTCCTCCTGCCCCCAATCTCTCCCAGCAGCAGAGTCTTCTCCAATGAGTCAACTCTTCGCATGAGGTGTCCAAAGTACTGGAGCTTCAGCTTTAGCATCATTCCTTCCAAAGAAATCGCAGGGTTGATCTCCTTCAGAATGGACTGGTTGGATCTCCTTGCAGTCCAAGGGACCCTCAAGAGTCTTCTCCAACACCACAGTTCAAATGCATTTTACAATGAGGGTATACTGAGGATCAAGGTCTAGTTGAAGCTGATTTGTCTGCCATCTTGGACCCATTTGATTCTGATCATTTTATGTTGTGTCCTCAGGCTATGTTATTCTTTTAAAGGTTGTGCCCTGCCCCCTTCCCTCTTGTTTTATTACTGCTGTTATCTCCATTCCACAGATGAGGTAGGCCCTGGGGTTAGAGCAGTTTAGCTAGTCACTTGGGTGAATGGCGTCAGGGATTGGACTGAAAGATCTGACTTTTTGTAATCTCATTTAAAAAACAAGGACTTCCTTGGCACTCCAATGGTTGAGACTTTGCCTTCCATTGCAGGCGATGTAAATTCTATCCCTGGTCAGGGAGCTAAATCTCATATGCCTCCTTTCCAAAAACCAAAACACAAAACAGAAACAATATTATAACAAATTCAATAAAGACTTTAAAAATGGCCTGCATTTAAAAAAATATTATGAGAATTTTAAATTCTTAAAAATTAAGATAAAAGGAAACTGAAGTTCTTTCTTACTGAAAGATACTTGGAGAGGGGAGGAATAGGTGTAGATGGAGTAGAGAATTAGAAGCAGGAACAGAAAAAATGGGGGAAAAATTCTCTTCACATTTTAGTTGCCATTTAAGTCACAGTATATACAAACAGTGCTTGGAGAAAGCTATAAAATAATTAATAGTGCATGGGAGGAACATTTAAATTACAATTGTCTACATTTAAGAAACATTTTGTATATCTGTTCAAGGCTTCCATATATAGTTTTGTGTATGAATGTGAGAGGAAGAAACAAAGAAGGCCCAGAGGCAAGAAAAAGCAATTAGTGGGCCTCAGACAGGGCACATCAAGGGAGGCAGAGGTTCTGACCTGACCTCGTCACCAAGTTAGGTGAAGTCTGAAACGGCTTCAGGCTGTTTTCTCACTGAAAATAGGGTCTCCCTTCATGGCCTTCTCTGAGACTTGCCCGTGCTTACACTGGAACTTGGGCCTTAATTTTCCTCCGTAAAATGGCGTATGTGGCCCACATTCAGTACACAAGTTATTGGACTGTAACCAGTCAGTTCATTAGTTTTCAGATGCATTGATTAGGTTAATATGTGCCACAGTCCTAGATTGGGAGAATACTAGTAGGCTTCAGCCAAACTTAGCTAAATTCATGGTACCTTGAGGATTCTGCTGCTAGAATTAGGACAAAAATTAACTTTCATCTTTCAAGTGAAGTTATGAACTAGTAATAAGGACCTTGAGGCCTTGCATTGCTTTGTATTTTTTAACCCTGTAGCTCAGAGGGTATACAGAGTAGCACTGTTCCCCAGTTTTATGCGTGAGATAGCTGTGTGTGTGTGTGTGTGTGTGTGTGTGTGTGTGTGTGTGCACGCTCGCGCACTTTTGCTTCAGTCGTGTAACTCTTTGCCATACTATGGACCTGCCAGGCTCCTCTGTCCATGGGATTCTCCAGGCAAGAACACTGGAGTGGGTTGCCATGCCCTCCCCCAGGGGATCTCCGACTCAGGGATTCAAATGGCACCTCTTATGTCTCCTGCATTGGTAGGCTGGTCCTTTTTATTAGTGCCACCTGGGAATGCAGAGTTAAATGTCTACTGAAACCATGCAGGCAGTTGCTGGTAAAACTGAACTGAAAAACAAAGTCTTTCCACTAGATGGCGCTGCCCACTAAACTAGAGGCTTGGGGTTGCGCTGCCTGCTAGTCAGAGCTTGTTTTTCAGGAAGAGTTTCTCTCCTCATCCCTTAAAAACAGAAAGAAGAAAGCCTCGTTAGAAGTTCTATTGTCTTCCTTAACTTCTCTCTGCTCAGCCATAATTTAGGGTGGCTAGTATCAAGGTGCAGATCTGAACACAGTATTTCTGGAATATCTGTGCTTCATGTAGAGGACTGGCAGTTTGGAGGCCACATTTAAAAACCAAATTTTGAAGATTATTTTTTTAAAGAATATGATTATTATTATTTTTAAACACTTTGGTTTATATGATTAAAATTGAGATGATATAAAGAAATAAATCTGATATTCCCGACAAAACATGGACCTAGAAACAAGGATAAACAATTGGAAATAACACTGCTGGAAGAAAAATCATTCCCTTTGGTTTAAGCTTTGGTATAAATCTGCTTCCCTGGTGGCTCAGTGGTGAAGAATCCTCCTGTCAAAACAGGAGACTCCGGTTCAATCCCCAGGTTGGGAAGATCCCCTGGAGAAGGAAATGGCAACCCACTCCAGTATTCTTGCTTGGGAAATCCCATAGACAGAGGAGCCTGGCCAGCTACAGTCCATAGAGTTGCAAAAGATTCAGAAAGGACTTAGTGACTAAGCAGCAACAAAAATAACTCAGAATAAGTCACAAAGAAAAATACTATTTTAATATTCATTGTCTCTCATTTATGAATATCCAAGAAAAAATATAATAGTATGTGGAAATCCATTTTCTTTTGTTCATTTAATATGATCTTTCTAGTCCAATTTTTTTTTTTTAAAGCTATTAAGGTTATGTGGTGGTTTAGTTGCTAAGTTGTATCCAACTCTTGAGATACCATGGACTGTAATGTGGCCTGCCAAGCTCCTCTGTCCGTGGGATTCTCCAGGCAAGAATACTAGAGTGGGTTGTGATTTCCTTCTCCAGGGGATCTTCCTGACCCAGGGATCGAACCTGGGTCTCCTGCATTGGAAGGAGATTCTTTACTAACTAAGCCATCAGGGAAGCCTGCTAAGTTTATAAATATAAACCAAATATTGGTGTGTTCTTGGGTTTAGTCTTGGATACTGCATTGCTATCTCTTTGCTGATAGTTTGGATGATAAATGCTTTTGGCCTGGTTACTGTTGAGACTTTTTTTTTAAAAAGAATCTTTTTTTTTTTTTATATTTAATAGGCAACTTTTTAAAGAAGCTTTAGTTTTAAAGAAAATTTGCATAGAAAGTACAAGAGGGGTCCCTTGATTCCTTCTTCCCCCATTTCCCCTATTATTATCATCTTGTATTATTGTGGTATAATTGTTACAATTGAAGAACAATATTGATACATACTATTCTTAATTAAAGTCCATAATCTAATTAAGGTTCTCTAGTTCTTTGTGTTGTATAATTCTATAGATTTTCACAAATGTATAGTGCTATGCATCCACCATTATAGCATCATACAGAATAATTTTACCACCCTTATTCCATGCTCTGGTAAAAAAGCGCAATTTAAGAGAATGTTATGAGATCTAATTGGCTTTATTAGATGATCCATGAATCAGGCAGCCTTTCATCTAGCAACTAGAAAAGTGTTCAAAGTGTTGCAAAAAGTACAAGGTTTTTATAGGAAGAGGTGGAGCATCGAAGCTGTTAGCAAAAGAAAAGAGAGGATTATCTTTGGGGTGAGATGCCTTTTTTCTGGGAAGGGAATGGCACAGGCTTTATCACTCCTCTTATTCCTCTGGGCAGGCAGGAGGGGATGGAGGTGGCAGAGAGGTCCCATTTGACAGCTTACCTCATTGGTGCTGACCAGAAAATTCCAAACAGGCTGATCAAGATCACATTTCTGGGGAAGGTTGAAACTGCAATTAAGTTAGATATTAAATCTGTGTTTGATATCTTGGGCGTTAGACAATTGATGCAATTTTGGGCCAGTGGTTTTCTTTTTAACTGGTCCATCTATTCATTCCTCTCTTTCTCAGCCATCAGCCTGTGGCAATGACTCATTATTTTTTCCTGTCCTTACGGGTTTTGCTTTTTTCCAGAATGTCATATAATTGGGACCATAGAGTACTTAGCCTTTATAGACTGACTTCTCTTCCTTAGTAACATACATTTAAAATTCCTCCATGTCTTTTTGTAGCTGGTAGCTCTTTTATTTTGTAATTACTGAATAATAATTCATGGATGTACCAGTTTGTTTATCCATTCACCAACTGAAATAACATCTTCATTGCTTCCAATTTTTGGCAACTATGAATAAAGCTACTGTAATCATTTGTGTGCAAGTCTGTGTCAGGACATAAGTTTCCAAGTCATTTGATGAATACCTAGGAGCACAATTATTGGATCGCATGGTTATGAACGATTAGCTCTGGGAGACAATGCCAGCCTGTTCTCCAAAGTGGCTGTGCCATTTTACATTCCCACCAGCATTCCCACATCCTTGTAAGAAAGCCATTCTAATATTGGTGTTCAGTTCAGTTCAGTTCAGTCACTCAGTCATGTCTGACTCTTTGTGACCCCATGAATCACAGCACACCAGGCCTCCTTGTCCATCACCAACTCCTGGAGTTCACTCAGATTCCCACGTCCATAGAGTCAGTGATGCCATCCAGCCATCTCATCCTCTGTCGTCCCCTTCTCCTCCTGCCCCCAATCCCTCCCAGCATCAGAGTCTTTTCCAATGAGTCAACTCTTCGCATGAGGTAGCCAAAGTACTGGAGTTTCAGCTTTAGCATCATTCCCTCCAAAGAAATCCCAGGGCTGATCTCCTTCAGAATGGACTGGTTGGATCTCCTTGCAGTCCAAGGGACTCTCAAGAGTCTTCTCCAACACCACAGTTCAAAAGCATCAGTTCTTCAGTGCTCAGCTCTTTTTACAGACCAACTCTCACATCCATACCTGACCACTGGAAAAACCATAGCCTTGACTAGATGGACCTTTGTTGACAAAGTAATGTCTCTGCTTTTGAATATGCTATCTAGGTTGGTCATAACTTTTCTTCCAAGGAGTAAGCATCTTTTAATTTCATGGCTGCAGTCACCATCTGCAGTGATTTTGGAGCCCCCAAAAATAAAGTCTGACACTGTTTCCATTGTTTCCCCATCTATTTCCCATGAAGTGATGGGACCAGATGCCATGATCTTTGTTTTCGGAATGTTGAGCTTTAAGCCAACTTTTTCACTCTCCTCTTTCACATTCATCAAGAGACTCTTTAGTTCCTTTTCACTTTTTGCCATAAAGGTGGTGTCATCTGCATATCTGAGGTTATTGATATTTCTCCCGGCAATCTTGATTCCAGCTGTGCTTCTTATAGTCCAGCGTTCCTCATGATGTACTCTGCATATAAGTTAAATAAGCAGGGTGGTGGTGCTACTGTATCTTATTGTTTGTTAAATTGTTTAAGCTGACTTTTATGATTGGATGCCAGATATTGTGAATTTTATTTTTCAGGGGAGGTGGATATTTTTAATTTCATATTTTTTTCAAACTCTATTTTAGTACACAGTTGAATTTCTCAGAAATAGTTTGATCCTTTTGGGTGTTATTTTTAAAGTTTGTTAAGAATAGCATTTTGTCTAGGTATGATTATTCCCCACTAATGAAGCAGGACCATTCCAAATGTTTTGCACATTGTGTCCTGAATTATGAGGATTTTCTATCTGGAAACAGGTACCATTCCCAGGCACCTATGACTGCTGGGTTCTGTTCTCTCTTATCTCCTCAGATGGTTCTTTCTTTTATGTTCCAATTTCTTTACAATTACTTATAAGCTGCCCTTCTAAAAAGGCTCCCCTAGTGGCTCAGACAGTAAAGACTCTGCCTGCAATGCAGGAGACCTAGGTTTGATCCCTGGAGTGGGAAGATCCCCTGGAGAAGGGAATGGCAACCCACGCCAGTATTCTTGCCTGGGATATCCATGATAAGAGGAGCCTGGCAGGCTACAGCATATAGGGTTGAAAAGAGTCAGACACTACCGAGCAACTAACACTTTCACTTTCTATAAATTGTTTCAGGAGGGGGAAAAAATCTGGTTCCTATTATTCCATCTAGATCAGAAGCAGAAGTCCCCCTTTAAAAGGGGAAAAATCACACAAAAAAGTAAAAGAAAAGACTGGGGTAGAGGGGTGAGGAAATGATAAAACTAGTTTCAGATGAAGTCAGAGATGTCCATGATAATCTGTGATAAGAACTTATTGCCAAACTATCAAAAGACATATTCCTTCTATACCTACTTTTATTCCAGAATTAATGCTAATGTCAATTAAGCTAAAAGATATCCTTGGCTTTTTCCAGGGGGTCAGTGGAAATAAATCAAGTTTTCTTTCATTTTCACTAAATCTAACTGCTTTTCCTAGGATAAATTCAACTGGTACTGGAATATTTTTAAAGCTAAACTTTTTTTTCTCCTTCATATAATAATGCTCATAATGCTTAACTTTATTTTCATAGATGTAGATAATGTTATTATCAGAAGGATGTTTAGAAATCAAAAATCTCATTTTACACATGGAGAAAGGAAACTGAGGTGCAGAGAGAATTGACCAGTGCAGGTGAAAGTATTAAATACAATGCAGTCAAATTATCAAGGAAGATATTATTTTTCATATGTCATAGTTCAGGACAGTCAGGCTCAAAGGGCTCAGATGACAGCGTTATATGTAGTGATAGAGCTGGAGTCATTTACGGACAAAGAGTGTAGTGTTTTCATATTTCTAGTCCTTTTCAGAAAATGGAGCTCCTGTTTTCTGATCCTCAAACCAGGTTTCCTTTTGCAGCAGCCCAGAGGAAATTTATAAGAAGTCAAAGAACCATGCAACTCATATAGTTCTGAGAAATGTTGATATAGTGATAGTATGACATAGAAGCCAGGATGTGGTGTGGACATTTCCATCCTATCTCTGAAATATAATTTATCAACAAGGCTTATATAAGAAAGAGAAATACCTTTTTTCCCATTGCAACATTTCACAATTCCTTTCCAGTTTCACAATTTCACTCTTCAGTACTTTACATCTTGTACTATGTGATCCTAATCCATAAATAGTTCTACTCGATGGTTCCTCATTAGTGCAGTGGGTGGATAAAGCTTTTCTAGACCTTTTGGTACAGTTATAGGCATGTAGGCTCTCCCTCTCATGTGCAATATCTGTAGACTTGGCAGGTATTGAAATGCATTGATGCCTTGTAATTTACATCAGCTGTGTTGGGGGCAGAGACAAGGATCAAAGAAAGCATTCCAAAAGAAAATAACTGCTGGTTATAATTAGGTGTCTCTGTTTAATAGCTTAAAAGAATATTGGCAGGACATGAGAAAAACTACTAATTAAGTTGGCTTTGATTCCAGATCCCTGATATCTGAGCAGGAACTTCAGAACTCTCCTAATTCCCACTGTACCCACCACACTCACATTTTAGCCTGGTCAGGTACAATGCTCTCAGAGTAAAAGGTTTGGAAAAAAAAAAGATTGGCCAAAAAAAAAAAAAAAAAAAAAAAGAACAAAGAAATGATCTTTTAGCAACAGTTTATTGTTCCTTTGGTTCAAGGATTTAAAATTTCAGTTTTTTGGTAAAATATCCCAACAAACAACATCGCTAAGATAAATTTTGGAGTTCTTATACCTAGACTTATCCTGGCCATGGGATTTAATGTTGTGCCTAATTCAGTGTTACTCACATACTAGGGGCTCAGGCCCATTTGTGGTTGATACATATATTATTGGAGAAGGAAATGGCAATCCACTCCAGTATTCTTGCCTGGAGAATCCTAGGGATGAAGGAGCCTGGTGGGCTGCTGTGTATGGGGTTGCAGAGTCAGACACGACTGAAGCAACTTAGCAGCAGCAGCTTACTTCTCTTTTACCTGTATAATTTATTTACTTTTAAATATTTTTTTTTGATGTGAACCAGTTTTAGAGGTTTTATTGAGTTTGTTATAATATTGCTGCAGTATATATATATATATATGTATATGTATATATATTTATTTTTGGGGATTTTTGGCCATGAGGCATATGGAATCTTTGCTCCCCAACCAGAGATCGAACCCATACCCCCTACATTAGAAGGTGAAGTCTTGGTTACTAGATCACCATGGAAATCCATACCTGTATAACTTAGGTTTAGGCTTTCGCTGTTCTGGTTGGTTGCACACAGTTACAATGGATGTGCTAATCCTTTTCACTGGGAGCCTTCAACTGAATAAAAATGACCAAACCTCAAACTTGTCCACCAACATTTTATACTTTAGCATTTGTTAATCACTTGCTTCTACTAGGTTGATTTTAGAACTGTGCCAGAGAGTTGTATAATTCATCTTTGGTCAGACTTGGCTCTAGCTAACAAATAAATCAATAACTATGTGAGGTTTAGTACCTTAAACCTTTATCTTCTTATGAAAAAATGTGTTTTTTTTTTTTTCACCATCTCTCCTTCCATTATATGTCTATATACTGTAGTTTCCTCTCATTGAAACAGTGGGAAGGATTTCTTTAAGTTTCATATCTGTACTTTCTAACCCATTTAATTTTGAGACAACCAGGCTGTTTAGTTCTTATAACGATAAAAAAAGAATTTATTTGATGGTTTGAAGCCAATTTGTATTGGATTCTTAGGGAAAAATCATCAGTGAAAATACAGGGGGGATTTAATAGATCTGTTCTGAGATGTCCAGTTTATGAATACTATTTTCATAGAGCATTGCAATATTGGAAATGATTTAAGTAGATAGTATCCAGCTTATTCAATGAAGGTTAGGATCATTGACAGATAGACCTCTGACATGCTTTCATTTGGAACATGATTTCAATGTGGGAATAGTGTCTTCATCTCTGGAGTCACTGACTGAGGTGGTTAATTTTATATGTCAACTTGGCCAGGCTACAGGGCCCAGTTTGGCCAAACATTAGAGTAGATGTTGCTGTGAAGGTATTTTGCAGATATAATTAACATTTGCAGTCAGTTGACTTTAAATATCTCCTCCTATATTGAGGAGCTTACCCGCGATAACCTAGAAGGTCTGATCTAATCATTGAAGGCTGTCAGAGTGAAAAATGAGGTTTCCCAGAGAAGGAAGAATTTTGCTTCAAGGCTGTAACATGCAAGTCCTGCTTGAGTTTCAGCCTGCTGGCCTTCCCTACAGTTTTGGGCTTGCCAGCTTCCACAACTGCAGCAGCTATTTTTCCTTAAAATAAACCTCTTTATATATATTTTGGAGAAGGAAATGGCAACCCACTCCAGTATTCTTGGCTGGGAAATCCCTTGGACAGAAGAGCTTGGTGGGCTACAGTCCACTGGGGTCACAAAAGAGTAAGATACAGCTTAGCAACTAAGCAACAATAAAGTACTATAAAAATTAGTTGTTCGTATTGCCATTGTTATTTTTTAAAAGCCAGGATTGTTTATATTAAAAGATCTGCCTATGTTTATATATGGCTTTACCAAGGTGATTTATAGCAATATAAATAAATTATCTTCTGTTCATTATATACATATAATATACAATACAATATACAACATATATACTAGAACATTGAAACTCTATTTAATTTTTATAGTTTAAAACTAGAAGAAACAATGACATTAAGTAAAAAGAGTTGATAAGACTTTCT
This sequence comes from Capra hircus, assembly GCF_001704415.2. Lineage (NCBI taxonomy): Eukaryota > Metazoa > Chordata > Mammalia > Artiodactyla > Bovidae > Capra > Capra hircus. The sequence continues at coordinate 14,010,464 of NC_030831.1, read as the reverse complement.
CTGTTGGAAACATGCTAGACTAGGAATCAGAATATTTATGACTTAGCCTAGGCCTGCCTGCCTGTCTGATAGGATTGTGACATAAATCAAGTGAAATAATTTATGCAAAGGATTTTGGAAATTCTATTGATGCACAAAAATTTGAAATTTTATTCAAATACAGAAGTAAGATTTATAATGTTTTGGTGAGACTTTCTAGACCTTAATGCATCATACAATTTTGATGTCTGTGAAATACACTTTTGTTGAATATAATAGGCAGAATATTTATAGGTTTTGATTTATATTTGGTCTTCTATTATTCTATTTTGGCTTTTTGCTTGGTTTAAGAAATATCTGATTATGAGACCTAATTAAAGTCAAAAGCTTTTGTGCAACAAAGAAAACCACAGTGAAAACAGAAAGACAACCCAAATGATGAGAGAAAATATTTGCAAACAATGTGACCAACAAGAGATTAATATCTAAAACTTACAAACAGCTCATATGGCTCAATATCAAAATAACAAAAGATCCAGTCAAAAAATGGGCAGAAGACCTGAATAGACATTTCTCCACAGAAGACATAGAGATAGTGAAGAGGCACAGTAAAATGTGCTCAACATCGCTAAGTATTAGAGAAATGCAAATTAAAGCTATAATGAGATATCATCTCACATCAATCAGAGTGACCATCATCAAAAAGTCTACAAGCAACAAATGCTGTGGAGGGTAGGGAACCCTCCTACACTGTTGATGGGAATGTAAATTGGTACAGCCACTATGGAGAACAGCAATGAAGTTTCCTTAAAAAACTAAAAATAGAACTACCATATGATCCTGCAATCTCAGTCCTGGTCATATATCAAGAGAAAAATATTGCTCAGAAGGATAGATACACCCCGATATTCATTGCAGTGCTATTTACAATAGCCAAGACATAGAAGCCACCTAAATGTCTGTGGACAGATGAATGGGTAAAGATGTGGTACATATACATGATGGAATAGTATTCAGCCATTAAAAAGAATGAAATAATGCTGTTTGCAGCAACATGGACAGATCTGGAGATTATTGTAATAAGTGAAGTAAATCAGACAGAGAAATACAAATGTCATATGATATTGCTTATATGCAGAGACTAATAAAAATTACACATATGAACTTGCCTACAAAGCAGAAATGCTCATAGACTTATGGAATAAACTTACAGTTACTAGGGGAAGGGGTTGGTAGGGAGGGATGGTCTGGGAGTTTTGGTTTGAGATGTACACATTACTAAATTCAAAACATAACTAGAAAGGACTTACTATATAGCACAGGGAACTCTGCCTCAATATTCTCTAATAACCTAAATGGGAAAAAATTTGAGAAATAACAGATGTTTCTATATGTATAACTGAATTACTTTGCTGTACAACTGAAACTAACACAAAATTGTAAAGCAACCATACTTTAATATAAAATAAAAAAATATGAAGCTCTACAGAAAAAAAGTTAAACATAAAATTGTCATATGATATGTCAGTTCCACTCCTAGATATTTATACCAAAGATTTGAAAACACTTGTTTAAATAAATACTTGTACACGTTCATAGTAACACTATTCATAATATTTACAAAAAAACCCTGAAAACAACCTATATCCATCAATGGATAAAAAAAAACCAACTTTGGTATATCTGCAAGATGGAATATTATTCTGCCATAAAAAGGATGAAGTACTGATACACACTACAGTGTGGATGAAACTCATAAACATTGATCTAAGTAAAAGGAGTCAGGCACAAAAGGGCACATGTTATGACTCCATTTACCTGACATACATAGAATCTGTAAATCCATAGAGAAAGAACACAGACTGGTGGTTACCAGCAGCTGGGGTAAGGAGAAATAGTTGCTTAATGGAATGGAGTTTTATTTTGGAGTGACAAAAATGTTTTGGAACTTGATAGAGGTGGCAGTTGTGCAACACTGTTAATATGCTAAATGTTACTGGATTGTTCACTTTAAAATGGCTAATTTTCTGTTATGTGACATTCATGAGCTCAGTTTGGGCAAAGGAAGTAGGAAGAGGATCGCCTTGTCTTTAAAAATGAACCTGTAGGAAGGATTGTTATTTTTTGGATTGGGGCCTTAACAAGTATATTTGTGAGAATTGTGTATAAAATAAAGTGAATGTGTATGTATATATATGTATATATATATGTATGTGTATAGGACATCTATTTTGACTGTCTAGGAAACTATTTTGCTTTTTAATGCTTTTATATTGTGTTTTGCATATAAGAATATTCTAGAAAGATGAATTCTGGCTAGGTAATTTGCTGAGCCGTGTAAATATATTATGTGATAATAATTAAAAATTTACGACCAAATGAGACAGAATATGTGAGGGGAAAAAAAGTGACATTTCCTTGTGCACCACAGAAACTGAAGTCCACACGCTCTAGAGACTATGTTCTGCGACAGGAAAGGTCTCGGCAATGAGAAGCCTGTGCACCAAAACTAGAGCCCCAGCTCGCTGCAACTTAGAGAAAGTCCACACAGAGTAACAAACACCCAGTGCAGTCACTAATAAACAAACACATCTTTTTAAAAGGTGGAAAAAATATTAAGTCCAAAATAATATCCAGGAATCTCTACATTTAATATTTGCAAAATTATTTTAAAATATTCTCATAATTAAAAATAAAACAAAAGGAAGTGAAACAAAGGACAAGGTGAATCAGAACCTCCTCTTAGAAGGCCTCCCTTTGGCCAGCTAGATGACTCCTCCCTCACGGAGTACGTTTACGTGCAGGACTAAGTGTTGCTCTTCTAGAAACAGAATGAGTGAGTGCTTGCGAAGAAGTCCAGCCCAGCCATCAGCAGAGCTATTATTAAGCTGTAGCCGTAAAGCCTCCCAGTTTTTATTGTTTCTGGGATGTGAGTGCTATGTAGTTCCTAGGCAACTTTCTTTCCAAGCAATTAAGTCCCCAGTCTCCCCATCTCAGAAACCACAAAAAGAAAATAAATAAGAACAGGGAGGCAGAGGCTTGGTGGGGGGCTTCCAGGTTATTTATTACTTTAATAAATCCGGGTTCCTCCCAGCCTTCCTCCGACTTCTGCTTCTGTCAAGCCTGCGAGGACAAATGATCACTTAAGTGCAGGCTTTGTGTGCTGAGGTGGGTGCCCAGCACAGTTTACTGTCCACGAAAGGCTAAGTAAGGCGATGTAATAGTGCCTTGGCCAATACATCATGAAACAGAAATTAAAAGCAGAAAACTTGCAAGGCGCCGCTCTCTAACTTGCCTTAACCTGTTTGGTTGCATTTGGAGCCCCGGGGAAACTGGGAGAACGTTTAGACAGAGAGGCAGGAGAGTAGTAGGGCTGACAGTGATGGAAGTGTCCTGTCGCTTCGAGGGTGTGGCCATAACTGGCTCCACCCCTGCCTGGGGACCAGAGGCTGCCCATCACCTGGCAGCACGTTTTATTCTGTCATTTTACGAGACAGAAAATTATTCCTTCTTGAATATATGGGCACATGGGAGAAGATAGCCTGGGGCCTTGGGACTTACTCGTCACACGTCACACTACTGGGCAAAGGCCTGCTACTGCATGTCTGCTACGAGGCCGCCCTGTCTCAGCTGCTGTTTCACTGGGAGCAGAAACCTTAGGGAATCAGTCTGGGATTCCAACTAGATAAGAGTTCATTCAAAGCAGTGTGGCATTCGCTTATGGATTGGAGTATAATTTCTCCCCTCTGGGTTAACAGAGTAATTGAAGGGCTTTGAATGATGGTCAGATATTGACTACTGCTTCTAAGAGAGACAAAGGAATCCACTGAGCAAATGAATCCGCATGGAATGGTGATTGCAACTGGCTTTAATCCTCAACCCCCTGTTTTTGCCTATGCCTTTGCATTTTGCTCTTTTAACCTCATCTCTTTTAAAATCTCTTCTGTATGTTGCTCCTCCTTGTTTGGGACTTTTCCTAATTCCAATTATCTCAACTGTTCCCTTCCCCCATTCCTCCTAGCCTTTGGTTTTGCTTCTACGATTCCTGTCTGGTTACTCATGTTTCTTCTATCCAGTCTCTTTTTTATTTCTCTATTTTTCCCCCTACCTTTCTGTCCTTTTCTTCCATTCCAACTTGCATAAACATGAAATTGAAGTATCATATTATTTTTAGCACATATTTGTTTATGTTAAACATATTAGTTAGCTCTTAATTAAAAATCAGCAAAAAAAAAAAAAGGCAAAATGGCTGTCTGAGGAAGCCTTACAAATAGCTGAGAAAAGAAAAGAAGTAAAAGGCAAAGGAGAAAAGGAAAGATGTACCCATATGAATGCAGCATTCCAAAGAATAGCAAGGAGAGATAAGAAAGCCTTCCTCAGTGATCAGTGCAAAGAAATAGAGGAAAACAATAGAATGGGGAAGACTAGATATCTCTTCAAGAAAATCAGAGATACCAAGGGAACATTTCATGCAGAGGTGGACATAATAAAGGACAGAAATTGTATGGACCTAACGGCAGCAGAAGATACTAAGAAGAGGTGGCAAGAATACACAGAAGAACTATACAAAAAAGACCTTAATGACCCAGATAACCACGATGGTGTGATCACTCACCTAGAACCAGACATCTTGGAGTGTGAAGTCAAGTGGGCCTTAGAAAGCATCACCTTGAACAAAGCTATTGGAGGTGATGCAATTCCAGCTGAGCTATTTCAAATCCTAAAAGATGATGCTGTGAAAGTACTGCACCCAATAGGCCAGCACATTTGGAAAACTCAGCAGTGGCCACAGGGCAGGAAAATGTCAGTTTTCATTCCAATCCCAAAGAAGAGCAATGCCAAAGAATGCTCAAAGTGAAAGTGAAAGGCTCTCAGTCATGTCTGACTGTTTGCGACCCCATGGACTATACAGTCCATGGAATTCTCCACGCCAGAATACTGGAGAGGGTAGCCTTCTCTTCTCCAGGGGATCTTCCCAACCCAGGAATTAAATACAGGTCTCCCGCATTGCAGGCAGATTCTTTACCAGCTGAGCCACAAGGCAAGCCTAAGAATGTTCAAACTACTGCACAATTGCAGTCATTTCACGTTAGCAAAGTAATATTCAAAATTCTCCAGGTAAGGCTTCAGCAGTACTTGAACCGAGAACTTCCAGATGTTCAAGCTGGATGAGAAAAGGCAGAGGAACCAGGGATCAAATTGCCAACATCCACTGAATCATAGAAAAAGCAAGAGAATTTCAGAAAAGCATCTACTTCTGCTTCATGGACTATGCTAAAGCCTTTGACTATGCGGATCACAACAAACTGGAAAATTCTTCACGAGATGGAAATGCCAGACCACCTTACCTGCTTCCTGAGAAATCTGTATACAGATCAAGAAGCAACAGTTAGAATCAGACATGGAACAATTGAGTGGTTGCAAATCGGGAAAGGAGTACTTCAAGGCTGTATATTGTCACCCTGCTTATTTAACTTATATGCAGAGTACATCATGTGAAATGCTGGGCTGGATGAAGCAAAAGCTGGAATCAAGATTGCTGGGAGAAATATCAGTAACTTCAGATATGCAGATATCACCACCATTATGGCAGAAAGCAAAGAGGAACTAAAGAACATTATGATAAAGGTGAAAGAGGAGAATGAAAAAGCTGGCTTAAAAGTCAACATTCAGAAAACGAAGATCATGGCATCCGGTCCCATCACTTCCTGGCAAATAGATGAGGAAACAATGCAAACAGTGACAGACTTTATTTTCTTGGGCTCCAAAACCACTGTGGACAGTGACTGCAGCCATGAAATTAAAAGATGCTTGCTCCTAGAAGAAAAGCTATGGCAAAACTAGACAGCATATTAAAAAGAAGAAACATTACTTTGCCGACAAAAGTCCGTATAGTCAAAGCTATGGTTTTTCCAGTAGTTATGTGTAGATGTGAGTTGAATCATAAAGAAGTCTGAGCGCCGAAGAACTAATGCTTTTGAACTGCGGTGTTGCAGAAGAAATGGCAAGTATTGAGCATTTTATATTTCTATAAAGGAAATAGCATCACATAAACAAAATTTCTTAAAAATTTTTACTTTGGTACAGGGTTAATAATTCCCAAAAGTGACTTTCTACCACATTGTAGTCTGTCTGTAACCTACACACCAGGATTTTTAGTAAATAGGAAAAAAAAAATTGATTCTCAACATATTTCTAATGCTGTAAAGATCATCTGCCCAATCCTATACTTCTCAGATTGTGAATGAATCTTTATTTTCTCTTATTCAGTCCATAGATGAAAGTGTTGTTTTTCTCCTAAGAGTGCACCTGAGTGGAAGACCCTGTCATCCCAACTCTTCCTTCAGTTTTAATGATGTTTCTTTCCACTGTTGCTGTCTACTTATATTCTACCTTTCTAAAGGAGAATTATTCAAAGCTTGGAAATAAGGCAGAAAGAATCCTGCCTGACATAAACTTTAAGCATTTTATAACAAATCCACCCAAGGGTTATCTCATACTCTGGAGAAAGATAACTTTAGCTTTTTATATTTATTATTTTTTTAGAACTCAAATCTCTAAAGTTAGATGTTAAATCATGGACAATTTATATATTACAAATGATTTATATTGGATAAAAAAAGATATCTCCAACAGCTATGGTTTTATTTTCCTGTAGGACATTGACAAGATTTCAGTCTAAGTTTGCACTTCATTATTTTGTTCCACCAAAATATAACAGAGTTTTTCTTTTTTGATGAAAACTAATAGCAGTTTTATTTCTGTTTTCATCTTAAACGTGTATGAAATGGTTAAACATCTGAGGAGATGATTATATTATATCTTCAATTTCATTTAGCCTTTAAGGGGCCCTTTATTCTTACTCGAATATAATTTTATTTCACTTTACTAAAGTATAGTTGATTATAATTTATAATAAGTATAGTTTATTTATAGTTGATTTACAACACAACATTATAGGTTTGTGTGCTAAGTCACTTCAATTAAAGCTAAGTTACTTTATTTATTTTTAAAATTTTTATTTTTACTTTATTTTGCTTGACAAGCTAAGTTACTTTAATTTTTGTGACCTTGTGGACTGTAGCCCAGCTCCTCCTCAGCAAGAATACTGGAGTGAGTTGCCATCCCCTCTCCTGGGGATCTTCCTGACCCAGGGATCGAACTGCATCTCTTAAGTCTTCTGCATTGGCAAGTGAGTTCTTTACCCTAGTATCTCATGGGAAGCCCAGTTTCACGTGTATAGCAAAGTAATTTAATTTTACACGTGCGTATATTCATTCTTTTATGGATTCTTTTCTCACAGATTATCACAAAATATTGAGTAGAGTTCCCTGTGCTATAAAGTAGGTCCCTGTTTGTTGTTCATCTTACATGTATAATATTAGTGTGCATATTCATCCCAGGCTTATGATTTATCCCTCTCTGCCTCAGTTTCTCAACTCCTCTTTCAAATTAGCTTTGCCATATTGTTGGTTTTTCATAAAAGTGTTAGATACATCTTTGATTCATCTCTCTATACTCATATGACAGTGAGTTTATTGAAAAATGTCCTGGTATCTTCAAATTGAGCTCTAATGATACTTTATGTGGAGACTTTCCCTCATTACATCTGCTACATTTATCTTGCCTTTCACAGAGTTTTTGTAATGGATTTAAGTGAGTTAATATTTCTTATTTACAACAAACAGAACCTGTGTTATATAGTCTTCTATACCCAATTCTTATCTATCAATAAAAAGAGAAAACTTCCTTAAATGTTTATTGGATTGAATAGAATTGGTAAGAATCTGTTTCAATTGTCTTAAACTTTTAGCTGCTAACAATAGCTGCCTGGAAAAAATGCTTTAGCTCTCACTGAATGTTATTTTTGGAGACATCTATTATTGTTTCTGGGGAATATTTACACTGGCTAGTGTTTGTTCTTGTAGCTGTTTATCTCTGGTCCAATTTTGGAGCCTTTCCTGTAGTCTCTCGGTAAGTTGCAGAGCTTATTATATTAGAGTCATTTTGCTTAATGCCAGGAAAATGTCACCCGGTTCTGCCTCGGGGTATTGAGCTTAAACTAACTGCATCATTACTTCCTCATCTAGGCATTTTATTCACACTGAGCTGGTTGCTGCATGGAAATTATAGAAAATGTAACATTTATGCCCTTCTTTTTTTGTTTTCATATGTTGAAATTAATGTGTCACTGTGAAGATTCTAAACAGATGGGGAAAGGTCAAGGTTTCTTTGCTGCTAAGTGTGTTTCCATGGCTACAGCAATATGTGTGCAGTATCGAAAAGCATCATTTGTTTTGCCGTGCTGGCTCATTAGAGGAGGGAGGAGCCCCGCTTTAATGGTTCTGTTTTTTCTGTTATTTCTGTTTTGCTTTTCATCTTGCCCTGAGAATCATAGTGAGAACATGAATAAGCCTGGTAGCTGTGGATGGAGAATACCCACAGCAGCTCAATACTTACATATAAATAACTCAAACAGAATAATTGAGATAGCTGAGCCCAGATTAAATAAACTCAAGGTAAAATGAAGCAGTGTCCAAATAGCCACATATCTGAGTTTTACTTGTCCAGAGCTTAGCACTTAGTATAACACCTGCCCTTTCTGTTTTTCTTACTAGTACTTTCTTGCCAGTACCTGGGGAAGCCCCTTTTTGTTCTGGGTTTCCTGGGAAATAATGTCTTCTATACCTGTTGCTTTTGTTCTGTCTCAAGTGGTTTTGCTGGAAGGCATTTCTGGGATTGCAGCACGGAGCGTGGGAAGAGGAGTGCCTTGGATCAGCCTGTTTTAGGACTAAGGGACCAAGTTAACCCCAAAGGAAGCCTCCTGTAGTGAAAATGCCTGGATACAAATGCATGAAAAATTGAGATTAAATTCAAGCTGAATGCAAGACTCTGATTTGGGTAAAACATAACAGTGAGGGCCTCTGAGCTTAAAGGATGCTGTAAGTCAGACCCATGTCTGTCTGGCTGCAAGCAGCACGCCAGTCAGTAGCTAAAGAGTTCAGGAACATGGCCCGGCTGCCAGAGAGAAGCTGACAAGTCAGGCTCTGAGCTATCTCAGCCGAGGGAGACTGAAGTTCAAATAATGCTTCAACCTCAGTGAACACACAGACTGGGCATTGTTGTCATGGATAGCATTCCAGACTTAATAAGAGCCAAGTTCCTTCCAGACTTCGATAGCCAGTGGGTCCATTCCGTTCACCTTACCAAAGTGCTGTCCACCTTGATGAAAACTCATTTTAGACCTGTCACAGTCCTGGGATTTATTTGGCTCTGTCCTTTCAGCATCTAGCAGCAGGGGTGTTTCTTAGCAGGGTTCAGTGAGTGTTTGTCAGTGAACGTGTGAAGTGGGAGGCCTGAGCCTGAGGGGTGAAGGATTTGTGCCTCGCACTTTGAGCGACCAGAGCAGCAAGAACTGAGAGCTGCCGTCCCCTCTGTCAGGAGCAAACCTTCATTCTGTGCCTCGGTCTCTCTGGACAATAATGGATGGCAGTTTTTCTTGGGTGAAGTGTGACAAGAAGTGCACTAGAGTCATAGCCACAGGGCTGTTCTTTATCTGCTACTAAAACTGGCTGATTCAGAACAGTCCTCGCTATTTTCTGGCCTTAGCCTCCTCATTGATCCAGTTCAGGGCTGGGCTTAATGATTTTGTTTATCTTTTTAATGTATGCCAAAGAAAATTGTCTGTTATCAGTTTTCAAATGATATAAATTCACCTTAGTCAAAACCTTCAACTTATGCTGCGAAAGTAACTCCACCTACATATGATGGGTCAGAAAAATATTTCTGATTCTTTACCCTGCCCCTCTTTTAGACTGGCCTATCACAATTTCAGGCCTGGTTTATTTTTGCAGCCAACTAAGCAGTCTTCTCTGCTTCTGGTTCTTCTTCACCTTGAAATACATCCATTTCACTGTTATCAAAATTATAATAAGAGTTATAATATCAGACTATTATTTCTGTGCTCAGAAGAGTATTCTGTGCACCACCATGCATAAAACAAAGAATAAACTCATTAGTTGTCTATTGAAAGCCATGTGTAAACCATCTTTATTTTCTATCACTACTAACATAACATTGGGGAAGGAAATGGCTACCCACTCCAGTATTCTTGCTTGGAGAATCCCATGAACAGAGAAGCCTGGCGGGCTACAATCCCTGGGGTCATGAAGAGTTCAACACGACTGAGCCACTTCACTTCACTAATATAAAATAGACAGGCTGAGCTCTTTGCTTTCCCCTAAACTGGCCATTTTTTTCTCCCTGCATGCTACATGCTTTCACACGCCCTCCTGCATTCATTAAACCAATTTTAAGCTGGCTTAAAACTCAACATTCAAAAAACTAAGATCATGGTATCTGGTCCCATCAATTCATGGCAAATAGATGGGAAACAATGGAAACAGTGACAGACTTTATTTTCTTGGGTTCCAAAATCACTGCAGATGCTGACTGCAGTCATGGAATTAAAAGATACTTGCTCCTTGAAAGAAAAGCTATTACAAACCTAGACAACTTATTAAAAAGCAGAAACATTACTTTGCTGACAAAAGTCCATATAGTCAAAGATGAGGTTTTTCTTGTAGTTATATATGGATGTCAGAGTTGGATCATAAAGAAGGCTGAGCACTGAAGAATTGATGCTTTTGAACTGTGGTGCTGGAGAAGACTCTTGAGAGTCTCTTGGGCTGCAAGGAGATCAAACCAGTGAATCCTAATGGAAATGAGTCCTAAACTGGAAGGACTGATGTTGAAGCTGAAGCTCCATTACTTTGGCCACCTGATGTGAAGAGCTGACTTATTAGAAAAGACCCTGAGGCTGGGAAAGATTGAAGGCAGGAGAAGGGGATGACAGAGGATGAGATGGTTAGATGGCATCACCAACTTAACGGACATGAATTTGAGTAAGTTCCAGGAGATGGTGAAGGACAGGGAAGCCTGGCATGCTGCAGTCCATGGGGTCACAAAGAGTCAGACATGACTGAGCAAATGAACAACCACCCGCATTCATACAAGCTGGTTTACTAGTCTGAGATGTGATGGATATCACATCTATGATATCCTATGTCACCTGGCTAAATTCTTATGCGTTGACTGGCTCCCCACCAGCACTTACTACATTACACTGACTTTGTCTATCTAGAGGGACAGAGGCTATGTCACATTCATTTTGGTTCCCCAGTTCAAGGCATATACATTTCATCCAACTGAACCAACTACAGGTCTCTGCTCATGTTCTCTCTCCTTTGGGAATCTTCTTTTCTCTCTTCTATCCTCTAGTCATGTTTCCCTCCACCCTGCTGCATTCTGGGACTGCTGACCTACTTTTTTTCTTGTACTCACTGCTTATATATTACCTCTTTTGTGAATCTTCACTTAGCTCTCTCCTACTACTTAACGTCACTTCAGGCAGTTGGAAGGAAGCAGCCAGGCTATTCAGGATCATGGTTCTAGACTCTAGCCCAGGCTCTCAAGACATATTTATGGAATGAGTATTATTAGTTTTTGTTTCTAAGATAATTTAAATTTTATAGAATTCTTTTACTTTAATTATCTATTTTTATAAAGCAAACAAGATTATATAAACTCTGTGCAATCCTATGGATTGTAGCCTGCCAGGCTCCTCCATCAATAGGATTCTCCAGGGAAGCATACTGGAGTGGGTTGCAGTACCTTCCTTGAGAAGATCATCCCCCTCAAGGATAGAACCAGCATCTCTAATGTTTCCTGCATTGATAAGTGGGTTCTTTACCACTAGCGCCACCTGGGAAGCCCTAAGGTAGGGCAAGCAATGTTAACTACTTTTTACTACATAGAGATTGAGAATCAGACAAAATGGAACCTGGCCAAGATCAGAGTTAGAAAGTCAATGTGGAATTCAAGTTATTATGTTTTACTTAAAGTGAGTTTTTACCACAATTATTATTCCTCTAATGAAATTGTCACCAGAGTCCCTCTCCCATGACTCTAGAAATCCTACACTCCCACCTGGGATCACATCAAACCTTCAATATGATGCTTTCACACCCATCTCCCAGCGTCTGTGACCTCTGCCTTCTCTGTTATCTGGTAGGCCACCTATGTGACATGTGTGACAGGAGGGATTTGGCATTTGTGGAGTTCCTGGGTAGTAGAAATTTCACATTTACTATGCATTTTTTATAAAGTCTTTGCTCTAACCATGATCTTTTTTTTTTTTTTTTTTCACTTTATTATTTTTTTTTTTATTTTTTTTTTAAATTTTAAAATCTTAAATTCTTACATGCGTTCCCAAACATGAACCCCCTCCCACCTCCCTCCCCACAACATCTCTCTGGGTCATCCCCATGCACCTGCCCCAAGCAAGCTGCACCCTACGTCAGACATGGACTGGCGATTCAATTCTTACATGACAGTATACATGTTAGAATTCCCATTCTCCCAAATCGTCCCACCCTCTCCCTCTCCCTCTGAGTCCAAAAGTCCGTTATACACATCTGTGTCTTTTTTCCTGTCTTGCATACAGGGTTGTCATTGCCATCTTCCTAAATTCCATATATATGTGTTAGTATACTGTATTGGTGTTTTTCTTTCTGGCTTACTTCACTCTGTATAATTGGCTCCAGTTTCATCCATCTCATCAGAACTGATTCAAATGAATTCTTTTTAACGGCTGAGTAATACTCCATTGTGTATATGTACCACAGCTTTCTTATCCATTCATCTGCTGATGGACATCTAGGTTGTTTCCATGTCCTGGCTATTATAAACAGTGCTGCGATGAACATTGGGGTACATGTGTCTCTTTCAATTCTGGTTTCCTCCGTGTGTATGCCCAGAAGTGGGATTGCTGGGTCATAAGGTAGTTCTATTTGCAATTTTTTAAGGAATCTCCACACTGTTCTCCATAGTGGCTGTACTAGTTTGCATTCCCACCAACAGTGTAGGAGGGTTCCCTTTTCTCCACACCCTCTCAAGACAGTATGGTACTGGCACAAAGACAGACATATAGATCAATGGAACAAAATAGAAAGCCCAGAGATAAATCCACACACATATGGACACCTTATCTTTGACAAAGGAGGCAAGAATATACAATGGAGTAAAGACAATCTCTTTAACAAGTGGTGCTGGGAAAACTGGTCAACCACCTGTAAAAGAATGAAACTAGATCACTTTCTAACACCGTACACAAAAATAAACTCAAAATGGATTAAAGATCTAAATGTAAGATCAGAAACTATAAAACTCCTAGAGGAGAACATAGGCAAAACACTCTCAGACATAAATCACAGCAGGATTCTCTATGATCCACCTCACAGAATTCTGGAAATAAAAGCAAAAATAAACAAATGGGATCTAATTAAAATTAAAAGCTTCTGTACAACAAAGGAAAATATAAGCAAGGTGAAAAGACAGCCTTCTGAATGGGAGAAAATAATAGCAAATGAAACAACTGACAAACAACTAATCTCAAAAATATACAAGCAACTTCTGCAGCTCAATTCCAGAAAAATAAACGACCCAATCAAAAAATGGGCCAAAGAACTAAATAGACATTTCTCCAAAGAAGACATACGGATGGCTAACAAACACATGAAAAGATGTTCAACATCACTCATTATTAGAGAAATGCAAATCAAAACCACAATGAGGTACCACTTCACACCAGTCAGAATGGCTGCGATCCAAAAATCTGTAACCATGATCTTTTATTATTTCATGTTGTATATTTTGCAAAATCATCTATAGGGAGTGAAGTTTTCGGTCATCATTTGTATCAACCTGCACATAAGAGAGGCTAGACTGAAATTTTTATCTTCTATCTCTGATTCCATGGTATTTTCATCAGATCACACTGTCTAATTAAGGAAAGGCAAGAGTTACATTCTCTTAGACTTGAGCAGGCCGCATTCTTAATAACATATATTTGAAAAAATTTCTTGCAATCTCTATCTTTAGAAATTTCCTTCTTTTCTTGGAAAATTGGCAACCAACCAACCAACCACAGAAATGAAGAATTAATCCAATTGCTCTTCATAAAACCAGAAAAAAAAAAAAAAAAGATTTGTTGATCAGAAAGTGCGTTTTTCTCATTCCAGTGCACAGATCTATTCCAAAAGTAACTTTCCTTTTTTGCTAGAAGAGTACCTTTGGTAAAAACACTGTGTTTTCAGATAAATCCAGCCTACCATGGGCAAAAGAACAAGGGAGGAACGATGTCTTCCTGGAAATATCTAAGAGGAGAGTGAAAAAGTTGGCTTGAAGCTCAACATTCAGAAAACTAGGATCATGGTATCTGGTCGCATCACTTCATGGCAAATAGATGGGGAAACAGTGGAAACAGTGAGAGACTTTATTTTTATGGGCTCCAAAATCACTGCAGATGGTGACTACAGCCATGAAATTAAAAGACATTTACTCCTTGGAAGGAAGATGACTAACCTAGACAGCATGTTAAAAAGAAGAGACATTACTTCGCCAACAAAGGTCCATCTAGTCAAGGCTATGGTTTTTCCAGTGGTCATGTATGGATGTGAGAGTTGGACTGTGAAGAAAGCTGAGTGCCAAAGAATTGATGCTTTTGAACTGTGGTGTTGGAGAAGACTCTTGAGAGTCCCTTGAACTGCAAGGAGATCCAACCAGTCCCTCCTAAAGGAAATCAGTTCTGAATGTTCATTGGAAAGACTGATGTTGAAACTGAAACTCCAATACTTTGGCCACCTGATGAGAAGAACTGACTCGTTTGGAAAGACCCTGATGCTGGGAAAGATTGAAGGTGGGAATAGAAGGGGATGGCAGAGGATAATATGGTTAGATGGCATCACTGACTCAATGGACATGAGTTTGGGTAGACTCTGGGAGTTGGTGACAGACAGGGAGGCCTGGTGTGCTGAAGTCCATGGGGTCGCAATGAGTTGGACATGACTGAGCAATTGAACTGAACTGAACTGATTATCATTCTTGAATATACCTTCTATTATGGGCAGTGGTTTTTTCTGTGGAGTTGAGGTATTATGGAAAATGAAATTTGTCTAATGACATAAAAGAATATAAAGTTTGGGGAAAAGGGCAAGGACATTTCAAAACTATTCAGCATCAGGAATTTCATGGAAGGTAGTAGGCAGGATGTGTTAGAAGTAATATTGTGTTTTGTGGCCAAAATAACTCCATATGTTTATTTTTCTAGATTTGGAAGTTTAGTTTGTTTGTCCACCTTATTACAAAGAGCCAAACATTAAACATGGATTAAATAAATGATCACTTTCTTGGAGAAGCTTGAGAAATGAAAGAAATCTTAGTGATAGAACCATTGAATTAAAAGGCTGCAAAGAAGAAACCACTGGTCATGACCTTTTAGTTAGACATGAAATAAATTTAGCAGCATTAAAAAATTAGAATAAAATTGAATCAAAATAGCCTAATGCTCTTCACATAATAAGATTAGATATTGCTTCATGAAAAAAAATTTTACTCATACACACATACACACGTGCTTTATTTATTTATTTATACATTTCTTACAGTGGGTTACATCAAAATATTTAAAAATCAAATATCCTGGACCTAAGTTCCAGGAGAACAGGGATGAATCTCTTTCTCTTTCTCATAAGTGAATGTACTATGTCTAGCACAGTGCCTGACTCAAATAAGATATTCAGTAAATGTATGTTGACTGATATAGACCACACTTGTTATCATATTACTGTAGCCTGGAAATGTGAAATATCTTGTCAAAAGTCACAAAACTTGTTAGTGAAAAAAATCAGAAGTTCTTGGTACTGAATCACATTTTACAATGCCTTCTACTCCACCCTTAAAATTTTTTTTAATAGAATTGTCATTGTACTGGTAACTTAAACTGCATTGCTTTATAACGTGGGTCTCTTTTCTAGGAATTTAATCTTTTCCTGATCCTCTCAGTCCTTCAACTTTCTGCCTATTATACCTGTTCCCCTTTACCTTGGAATAATTGGCCCGAGTTTAGCCTGTGTCCTCAGGCCATTGCCCATCATTTCATCACGCATCTTGCCTAGACTTTTGGTCATAGTCTCCTTCACTTTGGCCCCTCCCTGCCGCATTGTCTCAGATCTCAAGCCCATAGCCTAGACATGGTCATCGTTAAGTCATACTTTTTTTCCTATTAATTTTACTTAGTTGCAATGATATGAGTTGAATTCTGCTTTCTTCTACCAATATTTTAAAAGATAAAGTGTTTAATGATGATGAAATGCCTGTTGAGAGAGGACTCAGGGTGGCTTTTCAGGAGATACAAACCTGAGTAATCTACATATTACCTGGATGTTGAGTTGTAGAAATCATTACTCTCTAAGAGCAAAGAAGATGAATCTTTTATGTCAAGTTATAGGAAAATAATGGCCAGTGTGTGTCAGAACAGCTTGCAGTGAAAACTAACGATCTTTTTCCTATCTCAGTGATGGCATGATTCATTCTGGAATCCTCACTATTTCCTCTCCAGTGCTAAGCAGCTGACTGCTGTTAAGGGGAGGACTGGATTCCTATCAGAAGGCATGATGGAGTAATGACTTGTTCTGATGGAGTAATGCACTGTCTGTCGTGTATTTGGGTCTTATTTTAGAGAGTGATGACTCATTTTTGTTTTGATAAATAAGTCCAGGGCTAGGAGAGATAGAGTAACTTACATTTCTTAAAGAACAAAGGATTTTTATTTAGGGATGAAAGCTGTGTTTGGTAAGATGACATATTATACTTTTTAAAAGGCTTTGGATTACAAGTATGGAGATTTGAATTTGAGACCAGTCACTTCCTATGTTTGAACTTAAATTCCCACACGTTCAAAATGAAAATTTGAAAAAGACTGGTGGTCCTTTTATTACATTTATTTTAACTGGAGGCTAATTACTTTACAATACTGTATTGGTTTTGCCATACATTGACATGAATCTGCCATGGGTGTACATGTGTTCCCCATCCTGAACCCCCCTCCCACCTACCTTCCCATCCCATCCCTCTGGGTCATCCCAGTGCACCAGTCCCGAGCACCGTGTATCATGCATCAAACCTGAACTGGTGATTTGTTTCACAAATGATAATATACAAGTTTCAGTGCCATTCTCCCAAATGATCCCCCCTCTCACCCTCTCCCACAGAGTCCAAAAGACTGATCTATACATCTGTGTCTCTTTTGCTGTCTTGCATAAAGGGTTATCATTATCATCTTTCTAAATTCCATATATATGCATTAGTATACTGTATTGGTATTTTTCTTTCTGGCTTACTTCACTCTGTATAATAGGCTCCAGGTTCATCCACCTCATTAGAACTGATTCAAATGTATTCTTTTTAAGGGCTGAAGGAATGATGCTAAAGCTGAAACTCCAGTACTTTGGCCACCTCATGAGAAGAGCTGACTCATTGGAAAAGACTCTGATGCTGGGAGGGATTGGGGGCAGGAGGAGAAGGGGACGACCGAGGATGAGATGGCTGGATGGCATCACGGACTCGATGGATGTGAATCTGAGTGAACTCCGGGAGTTGGTGATGGACAGGGAGGCCTGGTGTGCTGTGATTCATGGGGTCGCAAAGAGTCAGACATGACTGAGCGACTGAACTGAACTGAACTGAATATTCCATTGATATATACCACAGCTTTCTTATCCATTCATCTGCTGATGGACATCTAGGTAGCTTTCATGTCCTGGCTATTATAAACAGTGCTGTGATGAACATTGGGGTACACATGTCTCTTTCAATTCTGGTTTCCTCAGTGTGTATGCCCAGCAGTGGGGTTGCTGGGTCATATGTCAATTCTATTTCCAGTTTTTAAAAAAATCTCCACACTGTTCTTCATAGTGGCTGTACTAGTTTGCATTCCCACCAACAGTGTACGAGGGTTCGCTTTTCTCCACACCATATCCAGCATTTATTGCTTGTAGACTTTTGGATCGCAGCTGTTCTGACTGGCATGAAATGGTACCTCATTGTGGTTTTGATTTGCATTTCTCTGATAACGCTCAATATTCAGAAAACAAAGATTATGGCATCTGGTCCCATCACTTCATGGGAAATAGATGGGGAAACTGGAAACAGTGTCAAACTTTACTTTTGGGGCTCCAAAATCACTGCAGATGATGACTGCAGCCATGAAATTAAAAGACGCTTACTCCTTGGAAGAAAAGTTATGACCAACCTAGATAGCATATTCAAAAGCAGAGACATTACTTTGCCGACTGAGGTCTGTCTAGTCAAGGCTATGGTTTTTCCAGTGGTCATGTATGGATGTGAGAGTTGGACTGTGAAGAAAGCTGAGCGCCGAAGAATTGATGCTTTTGAACTGTGGTGTTGGAGAAGACTCTTGAGAGTCCCTTGGACTGCCAGGAGATCCAACCAGTACATTCTAAAGGAGATAAGCCTTGGGTGTTCTTTGGAAGGAATGATGCTAATGCTGAAACTCCAGTACTTTGGCCACCTCAAGCGAAGAGTTGACTCATTGGAAAAGACTCTGATGCTGGGAGAGATTGAGGGCAGGAGGAGAAGGGGATGACCGAGGATAAGATGGCTGGATGGCATCACGGATTTGATGGATGTGAGTCTGAGTGAACTCCAGGAGTTGGTGATGGACAGGGAGGCCTGTAGTGCTGCGATTCATGGGGTTGCAAAGAGTCGGACAGGACTGAGCGACTGAACTGAACTTAACTGAACTGAATGCTTTGTCATGTGCTTCTTATTTGTTTTTTGGTTATTGTGTAATAATTCTGTTTTTTGAGGAGAACTTTATCAGCATCAAGAAATGCAGTGTTTCTGATGGTGAATAAATAGAATTCTTCCACTACTTAGCTTCAAGATATCCACCCTGTAATGCCATTGCTTTTCTTGGTGTTAATCCATTTGGCATTCATTATTTCTTTTTTTGGGGGGGGCATTATTTAATTCCCCAATACTTTGGCCACCTGGTGTGAAGAACTGACTCATTTGAAAAGAACCTGATGTTGGGAAAGATTGAAGGCAGGAGGAGAAGGGGGCGACAGAGAATGAGATGGTTGGATGGCATCACTGACTCGATGGACATGAGTTTGAGTAAACTCTGAGAGTTGGTGATGGACAGGGAGGCCTGGCGTGCTGCCATCCATGGGGTCGCAAAGAATCATACACGACTGAGCAACTGAACTGAACTGAACTGAACTGAATTATTTAAGATCCTATTATTATTAACATGCTAGTATTCTTGAGAGGGGTTGCTTTTAACTTTGGTCATCTTTTATAAGCTCTTCCATGAGCTACTTACCTGCTCTGATTTCCAACTGGCAGCTTGCTGAGAGGAAGACAAGAAAGATATGGTTCGCTTTCAGTGAATTTGGGGGTGAGGAGCAGAGATGTCTGGACCACACAGGGTGCTGTCTCCACATACTGGCTTTGAGGGCTACAAGGGTCAAGAGTGTGACCTGCTGGGGCTGCTGGAGTGGCACTATGACTTGAGGGAAAAGGGAGAAGGAAGAAGTTGTGGAAACAGAGATATTTTGCTTTGTGATTCTGCCAAGGACCTGGCTTGGACTATGCTTTTGCAAGAAAATCTGCAAGAGGTATAGTGACATCCTGAGCAGAACAGATGGTCGCAACCTCCCCTGCTTCTCTCTAACCAGAAGGAAGCTAATGTCCAGCCCCTGGTGAGGCCCACTTGATTCACCAGTCAGAGCATGATAATCTGAGGATCTGTGCCAACACTCCTGCCCAGCCAAGCTGTAAGACCAACTGTTCCTTATTTTCTAAGCATTGAGCTGCTTATGGACTTTGCTCCTTTGTGTCCAATCTCTTTTCTATGAATTTGCTGGATCTCCAAGCCTGAAGTCAAGCCAGAACTGGCTACTATCTATTCTCCAAACCACACATTTAATAACCATAAGAACCACACCACAGTTATAGCTGCACTTCTTATTTTTAATAGATGTCTATGTATTCCACTTTATTTGATACTAGAAAAGAAACTCTACACTGGATTTGGGCAGATACTGTCACCTGTTAGGCAGATGAGGCTTGAGGTCCAGGTAAGTTAATATAAAGCCAGTTTCAGAGTCCACCTTCAGCATATTTTTAGTTTAGGAATACCAATGTGTTACCTCTTGGGAAGAAAATGCACATTTCTCCTTCCTATTTGACAAAATTAAACTCTCTAGGACTTTTATTTTTGGTTCTTTGTTCTCATGTAGCCAAATGAAGAAAAAAGGAGTGAGATATTTCCCCCTTTTATCCTCTTGAGTTCATATGGCTAGACTAATAAAATTAACACAAGGCAGATTAACAGGAGAAAAAGAAAAAAAAATATTTCTTGCACACAATGGCTTCCTAGAAATTAGACCCAAGAAGTGGCCATCTATGTAGCTTCCATATTCTGGCTATTGTAAATAGGGCTGCAATGAGCATTGGAGTACATACATCTTTTTGAATTATGGTTTTCTCAGGGTATATGTCCAGTAGTGGGTTATTTGGTAGTTTTATTCCTAGTTTTTTGAGGAATTTCGATGTTGTTCTCCATAGTTGCTGTATGTGTTGACAGATGAATGGATAAAGAAGATATGGTACATATAAATGATGGAATGTTACTCAGCCATAAAAGGAACAAATTTGAGTCGGTTGAACTTAGGCGGATGAAGCTAGAGCCTGATACACAGAATGAAGTAAGTCAGAAAGAGAAAAACAAATATCATATATTAATGCATATATATGGAATGTAGAAAAATGGTACTGATGAACCTGTTTGTAGGACAGGAATGGAGATACAGACATAGAGAACAGACTGTGGACACAGTGTGGGAAGAAGAGGGTCGGAAGAATTGAGATAGCCGCTTTGACATACATACACTTGTTCAGTCGCTAAGCTGAGTCCAACTCTTTGTGACTTCATGGACTGTAGAACACCAGACTCCTCTGTTCTCCATTATTTCTCAGAGTTTGCTCAAATTCATATTCATTGAGTCAGTGATGCTATTTAACCATGTCATTCTGTGCCACCCCATTCTCCTTTTGCCTTCAAATTTTCCCAGAATCAGGGTCTTTTCCAATGAGTCAGTTTTTTGCATCAACTGGGCAAGGTATAGGAGCTTTGGCTTTAGCATCAGTCCTTTCAATAAATATTTAGGGTTGATTTCCTTTAAGAGGGACTGATTTGATCTCCTTGCTGTCCAAAGGACTCTCAAGAGTCTTCTCCAGCACTAGAAACAAAGGAATGAATTCCTCTGTGCTCAGTCTTCTTTATGGTACAAATCTCACATCCACACATGACTACTGGAAAAACCATAACTTTGACTATATGCACCTTGGTTAGCAAAGTGAGGTCTCTGCTTTTCACTATGCTTTCTAGGTTTTTCATAGCTTTCCTTCCAAGGAGCAAATGCCTTTTAATTTCATGGTTGCAATCATAATCTACACTGGTTTTGGAGCCTAAGAAAATAAGATCAGTCCCTGCTTTTACTTTTTCCCCATCTACTTGCCTTGAAGTGATGGCACTAGATGCCATGATCTCAGTTTCTTGAATTTTGAGTTTCAAGCCAGCTTTTTCTTTCTCCTCTTTCACCCTCATCAAGATGCTCTTTACTGCCCCTTCACTTGCTGCTGTTAGAGTGGCATCATCTACATATCTGAGGTTGTTGAGACTTTTCCTGACCATCTTGATTCCAATCTTGTGATTCATCCAACCCGATATTTCACATAATGTACTCTGCAAAGAAGTTAAATAAACAGGGTGACAGTATATAGTCTTCTTGTATTCCTTTCCCAATTTTGAGCCAGTTGTTCTAAGTCAAGTTGACATATATATACTACCATATGTAAAATAGATAACTAGTGGGAAGCTGCTGTATAATACAGGGAGCCCAATCCGGCCTTCTGTGATGACCTAGAGGAGTGGGACGGGGGAGGGTAGTGGGAGGGAGACCCAAGAGAGATGAGATACATATATATTGATGGCTGATCCATGTTGTTGTATGGCAGAAACCAATACAATATTGTAAAATTATCTTTAATTTTTTAAAGAAAGAGTCCAACATTGGCAGCTTTTATACTTTTTGGACAAATAAATATTAAATTTGTGAGGGAATCACAGGAAAAAGAAACAGATTTGAGGTATTCAATCAATGAAACATCTAAACAGAGTTTGGGCATGAGATCGGTTCAGTTCAGTCGTTCAGTTCTGCTGACTCTTTATGGCCCATGGACTGCAGCACGCCAGAACTCCCAGTCCATCATCAACCCCTGGCGTTTATTCAAACTCATGCCCATTGAGTCGGTGATGCCATCCAACCATCTCATCCTCTGTTGTCCCCTTTTCCTCCTGCCTTCAATCTTTCCCAGCATCAGAGTTTTTTCATATGAGTCAGTTCTTTCCATCAGGTGGCCAAAGTATTGGAGTTTCAGGTTCAACATCAGTCCTTCCAATGAACATTCAGAACTGATTTCCTTTAGGATGGATTGGTTGGATCTCTTGCAGTCCAAGGGACTCTCAAGAGTCTTCTCCAACACCACAGCTCAAAAGCATCAATCCTTTGGTGCTCAGCTTTCTTTATAGTTTAACTCTCACATCCATACATGACCACTGGAAAAACCATAGCCTTGACTAGATGGACCTTTGTTGGCGAAGTAATGTCTCTTCTTTTTAACATGCTGTCTAGGTTGGTCATAACTTTTCTTCCAAGGAGTAAATGCCTTTTAATTTCATGCTGATATCACCATCTGCAGTGACTTTGGAGCCCATAAAAATAAAGTCAGCCACTGTTTCCACTGGTTCCCCATCTATTTGCCATGAAATGATGGGACTGGATGACATGATCTTAGATTTCTGAATGTTGAGCTTTAAGCTAACTTTTTCACTCTCCTCTTTCACTTTCATCAAGAGGCTCTTTAGTTCTTCTTCACTTTCTGTCATAAGGGTGGTGTCATCTGCATATCTGAGGTTATTGATATTTCTCCTGGCAGTCTTGATTCCAGCTTGTGCTGATGAACTATGGATGGAGGTTTGTGACAGTGTACAGGAGACAGGGAGCAAGATTATCCCCAAGAAAAAGAAATGCAAAAAAGCAAAATGGTTGTCTGAGGAGGCCTTACAAATAGCTATGAAAAGAAGAGAAGCCAAGAGCAAAGGAGAAAAGGAAAGATATACCCATTTGAATACCCAAAGAATAGCAAGGAGAGATAAGAAAGCCTTCCTCAGTGATCAATGCAAAGAAATAGAGGAAAACAATAGAATGGGAAAGACTAGAGATCTCTTCAAGAAAATTAGAGACACCAAGGGAACATTTCATGCAAAGATGGGCTCAATAAAGGACAGAAATGGTATGGACCTAAGAGAAGCAGAAGATGTTAAGAAGAAGTGGCAAGAATACACAGAAGAACTGTACAAAAAAGATCTTCATGACCCAGATGATCATGATGGTGTGACCACTCACCTAGAGCCAGACATCCTGGAATGTGAAGTCAAGTGGGCCTTAGGAAGCATCACTATGAACAAAGCTAGTGGAGGGGATGGATTCCAGTTGAGCTATTTCAAATCCTAAAAGATGATGCTGTGAAAGTGTTGCACTCAATATGCCAGCAAATTTGGAAAACTCAGCAGTGGCCACAGGACTGGAAAAGGTCAGTCTTCATTCCAATCCCTAAGAAAGACAATGCCAAAGAATGCTCAAACTACTGCACAACTGCACTCATCTCACATGCTAGCAGAGTAATGCTCAAAATTCTCCAAACCAGTCTTCAACAATATGTGAAATGAGAACTTCCAGATGTTCAAGCTGGATTTAGAAAAGGCAGAGGAACCAGAGATCAAATTGCCAACATCTGCTGGATCATGGGAAAAGCAAGAGAGTTACAGAAAAACATCTGTTTCTGCTTTATTGACTATACCAAAGCTTTTGACTGTGTGGATCACAATAAACTGTGGAAAATTCTGAAAGAGATGCGAATACCATACCACCTGACCTGCCTCTTGAGAAATCTGTATGCAGATCAGGAAGCAACAGTTAGAACTGGACATGGGACAACAGACTGGTTCCAAATCAGGAGAAGAGTACATCAAGGCTGTATATTGTTACCCTGCTTATTTAAGTTATATGCAGAATACATCACGAGAAACACTGGGCATGAGATGGTAAATCTAAAAAGTATTGCGTTTTGTTCATACAGGTGTCTCAACTTGAATTCCCTATTCTGATATATAAAGGTTTCTTTTTAAATCCAGATTCAAGAAATATACCTTTCACAGTGGAGATTTATTTTCCGCTTTCAGGGAGACAGAGGAGGGTCAGAGTGTCTCTCTTGCGTTGGCTGTTTCTTAAATAACTTTAATGCAAAATAATCAATATGTCACTGAGGCATCTTATGGGTAGCCCATCCTCACCCCCAAGAAGGGTATTGGCATATTGGGGTCCAAGACCATCCACTTGTTAGGGCAAAGATAAGAAATTGCAGGAGCAGATGGTCATATTTGTGATGTACAGGAGGAACATAAAAGCAGGAATGAGAGAACTTAAATTTGATTCTGATTTTTCAGTTAATTAGCTCTGTGATATTTGTTACACTCAACCTCTCTCTGAGCTTTGCTGTTGTCTTAAGCAGGAATTTATATTCCATAGAGTTGTATTGGATGAAACTTGTAAAATAAAACTGTATTTTTAATTATAAAGCCAATTTAGTAGAAACGTTTTTTTGCCTTGTTTTAAATTATTTTCACGTGGAAGGACCAAATAAATATCTGTTGGAAAAACGAATGAAGAAATGAATGAATGACTTGACTCTTTTGAATATTCTTCATCATCATAAGCCTTGAAGTCTGTTAGTTTCTCCAATCCCTCCTTCTTCCCAATGCCCCAGTGGTTGTGGGTAGATTGTCTTTTCTCCTTTCCCTTTAACTGGAAGTCAGTCTGTTAGTCATGTCAATCCCAAAAGTGTGTATATAGTCACCAAACAATATTCATGATATTGATGACAGTCTCTCCTATGCCCTAAAATACTGACAGAATACTTTCTGACCCAATTGGCCTCACCTCCCACTCTGGTTCTTCCCTTTATTGAGCAGTGGCTAAGAAGTTGTCACCAAGTTTACCTAGTAATAAAACTCCTAGACTCTTCAGGGGAATAGACTTATTGAGTCAAAGAACATTAGAGCTAAAAGGGTACTGAGAGACAACCTTAACCACAGATTTTATTTTACAGATGCAACTGCTGAGGTTCACACACACACACACACACACACACACAAAGGCTGCATTGGGCCCATCTGGCTAGTTAATATGCAAGAACCACTAAATCCAAGATTTGGACTTCCCAGGGCTGTGATCTTTCCAATTTATAATTCTGAAAGGAGGTTACAGAAATCGAAAGCCACATCTGCACTTGAGACTGTCCTTAGTTGGAAGAGTGAATTTCAAAGGTCTGTCTCTGTAGTCCTCACCTCCCCATTTTGAAGACCTCTCTTTACAAACTACTTCAGCCTATGCATGCCTTACAGTGCAGTATCCCGCTGAAACGAACTGTTCTAGGGGCTATTATTTTTCTGATTTATGCCTTAGAGGGCTCAAGATTTAGTCCCCACCTTCTTGTTGTTTGTTTACTTTTTAAGTTCTATTTCGTTAGAGAGTAAATTCAGTTGTTGACAACCTTGAGAACTTATTGGGGAAAATCCTAAGGGTTGATTCCAACTTTGTTGAGTAACTTGGAAAGTAAGGGGATTGCATCACATCTGAACAACCTGGAGCAGGCTGGAAAACATCTCAGTGGTCATTCTCTTTTTGAAGGGTGTCTTTTTTTTAAAAAATTGAGGTATAATTGGCATACCACATTATGTTAGTTTCCGGTGTACAACGTAATGATTCAACATTTGTATACATTGCAAAATGATTAGCACAACAGATCTAGCATATATCCACCTCCATATGCAGCCACAGGATTTTTTTCTTGTGATGAGAATTTTTAACATCTACTCTTAACTTTCAAATATGTAATACAGTATTATTAACTATAATCACCATCCTGTACAATGTGTCCCCATGACATTTATTTTGTAACTGCAAGTTTGCATCTTTTGACTCCCTTCATCCATCTGGCCCACCCTCTACTCCTGTCAGTGGCAACTAACAATCTGTTGTTTGTATCTATGAGCTTTGCTTCTTTATTTTGGATTCCACATATATGTGAGATGATATCGACAAATGTCTTTCTCTGACTGATTTTTTTCACTCAGCATATTCCCTCAAGGTCCATCCATGTTGCCACAAATGACAATTTCCACATTTATATGGCTTAATAATGTTCCATTATATATATCTAAATCTATCTATACCAAATTTTCTTTATACACTCATCTGTTAATAGACACTTAAGTTGTTTCTATATCATAGTTATTGTAAATAATGCTGCAATGAACATGATTATGCATATATCTTTTTAAGTTGGTGTTTTTGCTTTAGTGAAATAAATGCTCAGAAGGGGAACTGCTTGGTCATATAATAGTTCTATTTTTAATTTTTTGAGGGACGTTCATAATGTTTTCCATAATGGTTGCATTCTTACCAACAGTACACAAGAGTTCATTTTTTTCCATATCCTCACCAACACTTGTTTCTTTTCTTTTTGATAAAATCCATTATAATAGGTATGAAGTGATGTCTCTGTGTAGTTTTGGTTTACATTTCCCTGATGATTAATGATGTTGAACCTCCTCTCAGGTACCAGTTGATTATCTGTGTATCTTCTTTGGAAAAGTTATTTATTTATTCAGATCCTCTGCTTATTTTTTAATCAGATATTTTTACTATTGAGTTGTGTTAATTCTCTATGTATTTTGGATATTACCCACTTACCAGATATATGATTTGCAAATGTTTTGTCCTATTCTGCTGGTTGTCTTTTTGTTTCATTGGTGGGTTCCTTTGTTGTGCAGAGCTTTATAGTTTTATGTCATCCTCCTTGTTTATTTTTGCTTTTGTTTTATTTCTTTTTGGTGTCAAGTCCAAAACACAATAGCAAAGGCTAATGTCAAGGAGTTTATCAGTGGTCATATTTCTAGTTTCCAAGGTTTTGAGTATGTTAGTTAGCCCAAGGAATATCTTAAATTATTCTTTAGAGGGTTTAGGCCTCTAATATCAGTTATACTTACAAAAAGTTTCTGAAAGTACAGATGTCAAGTAGACTGTCCACCCAGAGTGACCAGTTGTTGTTGAAAAGTCAAAGACAGCTTCTATCTCTTTGTGCTCAGGGTGACTTTAGCTGGCACCTTCAACTGTTGATGAAGCACTTTTGATTTCTCCATTGCAATACAGTTCCTAGCTTGTTGCAATAAATAAATTGCAGTAAGAGGAACTTTTGAAGATAATGTGTTCACTTTGGAAATGGGGTGATTTCAGGAGCCCTAAGGAAGACTCTAAATCATAACTAGATACTGTTTTAGTCATGGGAAAGTACAATTTTGCTAGAAGTCCTTATTTTACAGAGTATACTAGAAATGACAGTATACTTTCATATTTATGATCTCTTTTAAACATTCTTGTTTTAAAATTTTTAAGCAGGGTGCAAAAAAAGGAGGGGGAGTGGTTTCAGTGCTCTTTCTGTTACATCTTGCTTGGATCTCCTAACTTGTACTATAGGCTCAATTCCTGCAAAGTTATATTATATACTCATAGTATGAGACAGTAAAATAGATAAAAAGATCAAACCTTGGGTTTTAATATCATGGAGTGGCACATAGCTAGCTGCTAAGTTTTCCACTTTTAACTGTTTGTGTCCATTTTGATTATTCTATTTCTCATGCCATATTGATTGGTATTTGTATATCACCTGGTTATGACTCCACCACCAGGTTATATTGTCTTTGTTGTTGTTTAATTTTTAAAAGAGCTTCTCTGGTAGCTCAGCTGATAAAGAATCTGCCTGCAATGCAGGAAACCCTGGTTTGATTCCTGGGACAGAAAGATCCCCTGGAGAAGGGATAGGCTACCAACTCCAGTATTCTTGGGCTTCCTTGATGGCTCAGATGGTAAAGAATCTGCCTGCAATGCGGGAGACCTGGGTTCAATCCCTGAGTTGAGAAGATCCTCTGGAAGAGGGCATAGCAACTCACTCCAGCATTCTTGCTTGGGGTGTCCCACGAACAGAGGAGCCTTGCGGGCTACAGTCCATGAGGTTGCAAAGAGTTGGCTGCAACTGAGCAACTAAGAACAGCACAATTTAAAAAAAAAAAAATTGTGGTAAATTACAGATAACCTTACCATCTTAACTGTTTTAAAATATAGAGTTTGTTAACATTAAGTACATTCACATGTTGGGCAACCAATCTCCAGAACTCTTTTCATTTTGCAAAACTGAAACTCTGTACCCATTAACCAATAATTGCCCATTCTTCCTTCCCCCACAGCTCCTGGAAACCACCTTCTACTTTCTATTCCTATGAATTTACTCTGAGTTACTCTATGTAGCTCTTATAAGTGGAACTATGTAGTATTTGCCTTTTTGTGACTGGCTTATTTCACTTAGCATAATGCCCTCACAATTATTCATGTTGTAACATGTGTCAGAATTTTTTTTCTTTTAAAGGGAATTCCCTGGTGGTTCGGTGATTAGGACTCCATGCTTCTACTCCAGAGGGCACCGGCAGGGAGCATGCGTTCAATCCCTCGGCAGGATAACATCCTGCATGCTGCATGGCCAAAGAAAATAATTTCTTTTAAAGGTTGGATGATGTTTCAGTGTATGTATATACCACATTTTGCTTATCCATTCATCCATTAATAGGCTCTTGGGGCTGCTTCTATCATTTGGCTGTTGTGTAAAATGTACATAAAGTTAAAAAGTCAATGTGCTTCTAAAGGGTTTATCTCTCATCCTTATCTCTTTGCCCTCCAATCATGATCCCCAAAGGCAGCTTTTTTCAACTCTTTCAGTTGTTCTTTTGGCCCTTATATACATAATCCTAAATAATATGCTAATACTGTTATCTCTTGACTTACCTGTTTCAGTCATTACTATTTTGTAACTATAGAAAAGGTTTAGCATTCTTCAACAACTCTCTTCTGCTCTTCCTGTTCTCCCAATATGTAATAGTTATGTAACTATATTTAGTTAATTCATTACCACTAAGTGCCATTTACTTTTGAGCTATATATTATGACTAAGTTATGTTTCCTTTCTTCTTTTTCCAGATTTAATAATTGCCTCAATTAAAAGTTTGGTCTATTTTTTATAGGTTTTCTATACATCCATTACTAATTCTTCATATACTTCTATGGCTTCTCAGTACAAGCTTCATTAAAGTCAGATATGTCAGACAGCTCATAATTTCCCTATTTTCCTGGACATGCTCCTTTTGGAACCCTCCATTATCACACTCTTTCAATCTAGATGCATTGTTTTCTAACAAGCTCCATTGTCTTTGAACAGAACTAACTACTTCCTTTGATGGCCAGAACAGCCTCAGATCTCTGCTGACCCAGGTCTGATTTATTTATCTTTTGAATGCTTTTCCAAGAGTACTCTGGGGCTTAACCCTCTCTCTAGGCATGGAGATGAAAGATCAGATGGATGGTGTGGAAGGAATACTGAAAAGAGTTCAGTTTTCTCATCTCTAAAATTGTAATCGCAAAGTATATTGCACAGAATATTTCTAAAAATTGATTGACATAGATTTATGAAGCACTTATAAATGGGAGATATGAAAGGTGATGTTACTTTTATGCAAGAAAGAACAGAACAGTTCATGTGTGTGGCATCCTACCATACATATTGACAGGTACACGGTCTATAAGCTTCTCTTGTGCAGGAACTGGGTGGATGCTAGTCAATGTTAGATTTTTGTCCTCTGCATTCCAGAAAAACATCTATTTCTGCTTTATTGACTATGCCAAAGCCTTTGACTGTGTGGATCACAATAAACTGTGGAAAATTCTGAAAGAGATGCAAATACCAGACCACCTGACCTGCCTCTTGAGAAATCTGTATGCAGGTCAGGAAGCAACAGTTAGAACTGGACATGGAATAACAGACTGGTTCCAAATAGGAAAAGGAGTGCGTCAAGGCTGTATATTGTCACCCTGCTTATTTAACTTATATGCAGAGTACATCATGAGAAACGCTGGACTGGAAGAAACACAAGCTGGAATCAAGATTGCTGGGAGAAATATCAATAACCTCAGATATGCAGATGACACCACCCTTATGGCAGAAAGTTAAGAGGAACTAAAAAGCCTCTTGATGAAAGTGAAAGAGGAGAGTGAAAAAGTTGGCTTAAAACGGAACATTCAGAAAACGAAGATCATGGCATCCGGTCCCATCACTTCAGGGGAAATAGATAGGGAAACAGTGGAAACAGTGTCAGACTTTAATTTTTTGGGCTCCAAAATCACTGCAGATGGTGATTGCAGCCATGAAGTTAAAAGACGCTTACTCCTTGGAAGAAAAGTTATGACCAACCTAGATAGTATATTCAAAAGCAGAGACATTACTGCCAACTAAGGTCCGTCTAGTCAAAGCTATGGTTTTTCCAGTAGTCATGTATGTATGTGAGAGTTGGACTGTGAAGAAGGCAGAGTGCTAAGAATTGATGCTTTTGAACTGTGGTGTTGGAGAAGACTCTTGAGAGTCCCTTGGACTGCAAGGAGATCCAACCAGTCCATTCTGAAGGAGATCAGCTCTGGAATTTCTTTGGAAGGAATGATGCTAAAGCCGAAACTCCAGTAGTTTGACCACCTCATGCGAAGAGTTGACTCATTGGAAAAGACTCTGATGCTGGGAGGGATTGGGGGCAGGAGGAGAAGGGGACGACAGAGGATAAGATGGCTGGATGGCATCATTGACTCGTTGGATGTGAGTCTGAGTGAACTCAGGGAGTTGGTGATAGACAGGGAGGCCTGGCGTGCTGTGATTCATGGGGTCACAAAGAGTTGGACACAACTGAGCGACTGAACTGAACTGGTCATGTATGACACATGATGTATGTTTGAAGCAAATAAACTATTAATAGTTTAGTAAGAAAATAAGAACTTCTGGATGTACAAGTTGGGTTTTGAAGAGGCAGAGGAACCAGAGATCAAATTGCCAATATTTGTTGGATCATGGAGAAAGCAAAGGAGTTCCACAAAAACATCAATTTCTGCTTCACTGACTACACTAAAGCCTTTGGTGTGTATCACAATAAACTGTGGAAAATTCTTAAAGAGACTGGACTACCAGACCACTTCACCTATCTCTTGAGAAACCTGTATGCGGGTCACGAAGCAATAATTAGAACCGGACATAGAACAACTGACTGGTTCAAAATTGAGAGAGGAGTACGGCAGGGTTGTGTATTGTCACACTGCTTATTTAACTTCATGCACAATGCTGGACTGGATGAATCACAGGCTGGAAACAAGGTTTCTCAGAGAAATAACAACAACTCAGATATGCAGATGAACACTTAATGGCAGGAAGCAAGTAGGAACTAAAGAGCCTCTTTGGGGGAAAGAGGGGAGTGAAAAAGCTGACTTGAAACTCAGCATTCAAAAAATCAGATCATGGCATCCAGTTCCATTCAGTTCAGTTCAGTCCTCAGTCATGTCCGACTCTTTGCGACCCCATGAATCGCAGCATGCCAGGCCTCCCTGTCCATCACCAACTCCCTGAGTTCACTCGACTCACGTCTATCGAGTCAGTGATGCCATCCAGCCATCTCATCCTCGGTCATCCCCTTCTCCTCCTGCCCCTAATCCCACCCAGCAGCACAGTCTTTTCCAATGAGTCAACTCTTCGCATGAGGTGGCCAAACTACTGGAGTTTCAGCTTTAGCATCATTCCTTCCAAAGAAATCCCAGAGCTGATCTCCTTCAGAATGGACTGGTTGGATCTCCTTGCAGTCCAAGGGACTCTCAAGAGTCTTCTCCAACCCCACAGTTCAAAAGCATCAGCTCTTCAGCACTCTGCCTTCTTCACAGTTCAACTCTCACTTCCATACGTGACCACTGGAAAAACCATAGCCTGGACTAGACGGACCTTAGTTGGCAAAGTAATGTCTCTGCTTTTGAATATGCTATCTAGGTTGGTCATAACTTTTCTTCCAAGAAGTAAGCGTCTTTTAACTTCATGGCTGCAATCACCATCTGCAGTGATTTTGGAGCCCAGAAAAATAAAGTCTGACACTGTTTCCACTGTTTCCCTATCTATTTCCCCTGAAGTGATGGGACCGGATGCCATGATCTTCGTTTTCTGAATGTTCCATTTTAAGCCAACTTTTTCACTCTCCTCTTTCACTTTCATCAAGAGGCTTTTTAGTTCCTCTTCACTTTCTGCCATAAGAGTGGTGTCATCTGCATATCTGAGGTTATTGATATTTCTCCCAGCAATCTTGATTCCAGCTTGTTTCTTTCAGTCCAGCATTTCTTATGATGTACTCTGCATATAAGTTAAATAAACAGGGTGACAATATGCAGCCTTGACATCTCCTTTTCCTATTTGGAACCAGTCTGTTGTTCCATGTCCAGTTCTAACTGTTGCTTCCTTACCTGCATACAGATTTCTCAAGAGGCAGGTCAGGTGGTCTGGTATTCGCATCTCTGTCAGAATTGTCCACAGTTTATTGTGATCCACACAGTCAAAGGCTTTGTCATAGTCAATAAAGCAGAAATAGATGTTTTTCTGGAACTCTCTTGCTTTTCCCATGATCCAGATGTTGGCAATTTGATCTCTGGTTCCTCTGCCTTTTCTAAAACCAGCTTGAACATCTGGAAGCTCACAGTTCACGTGTTGCTGAAACCTGGCTTGGAGAATTTTAAGCATTACTTTACTAGCATGTGAGATGAGTGCAACTGTGCAGTAGTTTGAGCATTGTTTGGCATTGCCTTCCTTTGGGATTGGAATGAAAACTGACCTTTTCCAGTCCTGTGGCCACTGCTGAGTTTTCCAAATTTGCTGGCATATTGAGTTCAGCACTTTCACAGCATCATCTTTCAGGATTTGAAATAGCTCTACTGGAATTCCATCACTTCCACTAGCTTTGTTCGTAGTGATGCTTTCTAAGGCCCACTTGACTTCACATTCCAGTATGTCTGGCTCTAGATGAATGATCACATCATTGTGATTATCTGGGTCATGAAGATCTTTTTTATACAGTTCTCTGTGTATTCTTGCCACCTCTTCTTAATATCTTCTGCTTCTGCTAGGTCCACACCATTTCTGTCCTTTATCGAGCCCATCTTTGCATGAAATGTTCCCTTGGCATCTCTAATTTTCTTGAAGAGATCTCTAGCCTTTCCCATTCTGGGCTTTCCCTCTATTTCTTTGCACTGATAGCTGAAGAAGGCTTTCTTATCTCTTTTTGCTATTCTTTGGAACTCTGCATTCAGATGCTTATATCTTTCCTTTTCCCCTTTGTTTTTCACCTCTCTTCTTTTCACAGCTCTTTGTAAGGCACCCCAGCCAGCCATTTTGCTTTTTTGCATTTCTCTTCCATGGGGATGGTCTTGAGCCCTGTCTCCTGTACAATGTCACGAACCTCAGTCCATAGTTCAACAGGCACTATCAGATCTAGGCCCTTAAATCTATTTCTCGCTTCCACTGTATAATCATATGGGATTTGATTTAGGTCATACCTGAATGGTCTAGCGGTGTTCCCTACTTTCTTCAATTTCAGTCTGAATTTGGTAATAAGGAGTTCATGATCTGAGCCACAGTCAGCTCCTGATCTTGTTCTTGTTGACTGTATAGAGCTTCTCCATCTTTGGCTGCAAAGAATATAATCAATCTGATTTCGGTGTTGACCATCTGGTGATGTCCATGTGTAGAGTCTTTTCTTGTGTTTTTGAAGAGGGTGTTTGCTATGACCAGTGCATTTTCTTGGAAAAATTCTATTAGTCATTTCTCTGCTTCATTCTGCATTCCAAGGCCAAATTTACCTATTACTCCAGGTGTTTCTTGACTTCCTACTTTTGCATTCCAGTACCCTATAATGTAAAGGACATCTTTTTTGGGTGTTAGTTCTAAAAGATCTTGTAGGTCTTCATAGAACCATTCAACTTCAGCTTCTTCAGCGTTACTGGTTAGGGCATAGACTTGGATTACTGTGACATTGAATGGTTTGCCTTGGAAATGAACAGAGATCATTCTCCAAACAGAAGGAGAAAAAGTGGAAGCAGTGGGAGGAGGGTTCAGGATTGGGAACTCATGTACACCCATGGCTGATTCATGTCAAAGTATGGCAAAACCAATACAGTATTGTAAAGCAAAATAAAGTAAAAATAATAATTAAAAAAAAGACAAATTTAATTTTCTTGGGCTCCAAAATCACTGCAGGCAGTGACTGTAGCCATGAAATTAAAAAATGCTTGCTCCATGGAGGGAAAGGGATGACAAACCTCAACAGCATATTAAAAAGCAGAGACATCACTTTGCCATTGACAAAGGTCCATATAGTCAAAGCTATGGTTTTTCCAGTAGTCACACACAGATGTGAGATTTGGACCATAAAGAAGGCTGAGCACTGAAAAATTAATGCTTTCAATTCGTGGTGCTGGAGAAGAATCTTGAGAGTTCCTTGGACTGCAGGGAGAGCAAACCAGTCAACCCTAAAGGAAATCAACCCAGAATATTCATTGGAAGGACTGATGCCGAAGTTGAAGCTCCAATACTTTGGGCACCTGATGTGAAAAGCTGGCTCATTGGGAAAAAAACTCAGATGCTGAAAAAAATCGAAAACAAAAGTAGAAGGGGATGGTAAGGATGACACAGTTGGATAGCATCACTGATTAAATAAACATGCACTTGAGAAAACCAGGAGATAGTGGAGAACAGAGGAGCTAGGCATGCCACAGCTTATGGATTGGCAAAGCCTTGGACATGACTTAGCGACTGAACAACAATAAAAGAAAATAAGAAGTCAGTGCTGAAATCAAGGTACAGGAAATAAGCCTTACAGTAGTTCACAGGAGTGACAAAACTTAGTTATGTGGAGATATGTTACAGCAATTTTTGTGTAGGCTTAATTTAAGAAAGAACTTTCTAAAAATAAAATTATTAACTATGAAATGAATTGTAAGATTATCACAAATGAAGGTAAGTTTCTTATAATGGATGTATTCTAGAGAATGCTAGAAAATCATCTATCAGAAGTCTTTTGTACTACATGTAATAAAAATATATATATATTCATTGGATATATATATTCATTTTATATATATATATATATATATATATATAAAATAATCTAGTACTTGTGATGGAGAAGGCAATGGCATCCCACTCCAGTACTCTTAACTGGAAAATCCCATGGATGGAGGAGCCTGGTAGTCTGCAGTCCATGGTGTTGCTAAAAGTTGGATACGACTGAGCCACTTCACTTTCACTTTTCACTCTCACGCATTGGAGAAAGAAATGGCAACTCACTCTAATGTTCTTGCCTGGAAAATCACAGGGACGGGGGAGCCTGGTGGGCTGCCGTCTATGGGGTCGCACAGAGTTGGTCACGGCTGAAGCGGCTTAGCAGCAGCAGTCATACTTGTGTATGATGCCTATACATTTTCAAAGTAATTTTACATTAATCTTGTCATCTGATTCTTACTATGTTATAATACTGTGCAAGTGATAATAATACATCCTAAGTGCTGTTTTACTATATAATTATCATATTATATTAATTATGTATTAATGTGTGTAAACTCACTTAATCCTCAGAAAGCTTTGTTAGGAAGGTCACTATTTTTATTTTTATTAGGCAGATGAGGAAACTAAGGCAAGAAAAAGTTAAATAATTTCCCTAAAGTCATGTAGCTTATAAATGTTAAAGCTAGGATTTGAATACATGGCATCAAAGCCAGCATCTGTGTGCTTTTAACGATTATACCATGTGGTTAAGAAGCAAACTCTAGTATCTCTCTTACTCTGGCCTGAGACATGCATGAGTGATGTAGGAACACAAGAGTGGTAGGTCATGCCCCTCCAAAGACTGAAGGTGACCATCAATGCCAGGTAGTTTTTGCCATGCTAGAAAGCATATACAGTGTTGCTTGATTTTCTGAATTTTAAAAGACATCATTTAGTTTTTAAATGTGGCAATTAAGCAAATATTGCCTTCATATGTGTATGTGTATATGTGAACATATGTAGCTATATGTGTCCTAAGTCGCTTCAGTTGTGTCCAACTCTTTGTGACCCTATGAACTACAGCCTTCCAGGCTCCTCTGTCCATGGGGATTCTCCGGGTAAGAATATTAAAGTGGGTTGCTGTGTACCTATTTGGCTGGGTATAAATGCATGTATATGTGTGTTAACAGTGTTCACAATGAGCGAACTTGTGGGCTGGGTTTGGCTTACCTGCTCTACAAGCATGTGACCCATGACTTGACAAAAACTTGGGAAATCTCATCTTTCTGACATGCAAAGAGAGGTTAATTGACTTGCTCAAGGTGTTAACAGTTAGTTGACTCTGGACATACAGAAGGCTGGCTTTTATCTCATTATCATGTCCATTCTGTACTATGTTTACATTAAGGTGAAGTGAAGGAAGGACTAGCTGAAACGGGAAGCGGGGTGTCCCTCTTTCATGTGTAATACTTCTCAACAGACTTCTCTGATGGCTCAGACAGCAAAGAATCTGCCTGCAATGTGGGAAACCTGGCTTCTATCCCTGGGTTGGGAAGATCTCTTGGAGAAGGGAATGGCTACCCACTCCAGTGTCTTTGCCTGGAGAATTCCAGGGACAGAGAATCCTGGAGGGCTACAGTCCATGGGGTCATAAAAAGAGTCCGATGTGATTGAGCACCTAATACTTTCATTCTGTCGTAGATTAAAATGGCCATTCTTTGTTATTTTTGTTGTTGAGAGATGGAGTCTAATTCTGTTCACCTACTGACTTGCTTTGCTTGGCCCAAAGAATGAAGCAGAAATGACATACTGGGTCTTCTGAGATGAGTTATAAGAAGCCTTGCAGCATGTGTCTATGCCTTTTGGTACACTCACTGTTGAGATGCTTTCTCTGGAACCTGGCCACCTGCTGGGAGAAGATCAAACAACATGGAGAGACCAAGTGTCAGCTCTCTGGCCGGCAGCCATAGCTAGGCTCCCAACCATCTGCAAGAACCAACTGCCAGGCGTCCTGTCCAGGCCTCAGAGAGGTAAGCAAAGATATTGGATGTGAATCCTTCATCCTCAGCTGGCTACATGGTTCAGAGCTCAAATCAACAGTCCAGCCTCTGCTAACCCCCTGACTCACAAAATGTGAGCGAGATAAAGCTACTGCATTTGGAGTAATGTGCTACATAGCAACAGATGACGTGAACAATACCTTTAATTAGTCTATTCTGGAAAATACTCCAAAGCAGCTTCCTCTTCTCTGCCCAGTTTACCTTCAAGTTCTACTGTAGAAATTTCATTTGCTGCTGTTATCACACAAGCCTATTTGTGCAGAGAAGTCATTTTTGTAAAAGATGCCCTAGGAGTTTCCATTTTCATATTGAGCACATTTGTCATTTGGACATAACTGACAGGTAGAAATCCTTAGACAAAGGGAGTGAGTGACATATGAGTGTGTCCCTGGTCATAAGATTTATCACCTCATCTCTCAGTGGGCCTTTGGAAGACTAGTAGAGTTGAGAGGGTGAAATTACTCCAGGCCTTCTTAGGATTCCACCTGGGTTCTCGGTACTGATTGGAAGTGACCTGTGGGACAAGAGAACAAGGTGTGGTCCCAAGGTTACTGTGTCTGACAGCATGACACTTGTGAATGCACCAGGAAAAGTGTGTTTGTATCCACCCAGGTCACCCTTCACTGCATCTCTCTATAAACAGTGTGCCAGAGGCTGAAGGTATAAAAAGAATAAATGAGCTTCTTTCCTCAAAAAGCTGCAGACTAAAAAGATACATATGTTTACATACATACATATATCTCCTTTTTACATATATATATATATATATATATATATATATATATATATATATATATATACACACCACATACATGGAGAAGGCAATGGCACCCCACTCCAGTACTCTTGCCTGGAAAATCTCATGGACGGAGGGGCCTGGTGGGCTGCAGTCCATGGGGTCACTGAGGGTCGGACATGACTGAAAAACTTCACTTTGACTTTTCACTTTCATGCATTGGAGAAGGAAATGGCAACCCACTCCAGTGTTCTTGCCTGGAGAATCCCAGGGACGGGGGAGCCTGGTGGGCTGCCGTCTATGGGGTCGCATAGAGTTGGACATGACTGAAGCGACTTAGTAGCAGCAGCAGCATATACATACATATACATATATACACATGCATACCTTTTACACACATATATTTAACAAATAAAATAATTTTTTTACTTGGGTGAACTTTGTAGAGTATAAACAGGAAACAACTTTGTTATTATCTGACTGTTTCCTTCAGCATTTCTATTCTTTGCCTCTTGATGACATCTCTGGCAGTTTCCATAACTGTCCAATTCCTTTTACTTCTTTTTGACAGTATAAAGTCCTTTTTGAACATTTAAAAGCCTAATTCTGTCCTTTTCCAAACTCTAAGGTCTCTTTTAATCTAAAACTTCTCTTATTCACTCAAAGTGTGTTTAACTTATGTCTTGGTGACCAGGAGGGAAGGCAGTCTGATCCATTCTTTCTCCATCACCATTCTGCTTCATCTTCCTCCAGAGTTGGAGGTGGGGCCAGGAGAGGCAAGTTCGGGCATTAGACACTGCAAAGATAAGGCAACAACCACACAGCTGACTGTCTGTAAGCTTGGCATCCATGCCATGGTGGCAGCAGGTGTCCAAATGCTATGGGAGGCACCTTGTAGGTTGCTCAAAGGGTTTGCTGCCCAGTGCCACCAGCCCACATCCAACATGGGGATTTCCACAGGGCAGTTTCCTGGCACAATGGCCACAATCTCTGGATGACCCTTGGCAACTCCTTTCTAACCTTTATCTCTCTAAGAAGTCCTGCCCAACCAGGCATCCAGCCCTCTTGGGCAGGATCTCAAGTCTCACTTGCCTCTCATTTGGTCATCCTCTCAGCCTTGCACTTGGCAGGAGGAAACTCTCATGTACCTGTCAGGCCCAACAGTTTTCTGACGCTGCCTGCTGCCCTCTCACTGTCATCCTGGGCTGCTTTGGTATCCCTATGCCTCTGGGATTGCAAGCAGGTCCAATCTCTATGTCCACATATGTTCCCAACTCAATCTCTTCGTTCTGTGTCTCACTTGGGTCCCCAGCTGCTGGGAGGCCTGTGATTCTACAGTAAGGTAAACATCCTGCTGAGGAGTGGGCTTCCATCCTCTCCTTCTTGCAGCTATTCCCAGGATCTATAAATAATGCTCATCAAGCCCTTCCTTCAGCCTCTTGGTTGAGAGAAGCCAAGAACTTTCTATTCATTTACTGAAACTGCTTTTATATTCCTAGAGTTATTTCACAGCCTGGATGGCTTAGCGGTCTTCAGCTTCTCTCTAGAATGTGTCAGTACTTACCTGTTGTTCTTAGTGTTAGCCTAGATTTTGTGACAACAGCGCACAATACAAAATATTCTGAGCCACACTGATAACTGTTAATGGAGCTAGGCAATCAGCAAATTCAAGGGGAGGAGTGACAGGGGGACCTCAGGTGGCCAGACATGCAGGAGGAGTGGGCTCTTAAGGAAGTGAGGAGGATACTCTAGGCTGGGATGTGAGAACAAGTCTGATGACAGAGAGTGTGATGAATTCAAAGCACAGTAAGTTTGCAAGTCAGGTCCGTGGGGGGCATGGAGGGGCGTTAAAAATGCAAAGGCCACTTGGAACCAGAGTGTAGGGATGTGGCGGGTATGTGATGTGATATAGTTTGCTAGACAGAAGGCACCTAGGATGGTGAGCAGGGAGGATAGCTAGAGATTTGTGCCAGGCCTAGATGAGCAGTAAAAAAGGCCTACTTTAGATAGGATAGACTTGGAGAGGAGGGCTGGTTGGACAA
Organism: Capra hircus; assembly: GCF_001704415.2. Taxonomy (NCBI): domain Eukaryota; kingdom Metazoa; phylum Chordata; class Mammalia; order Artiodactyla; family Bovidae; genus Capra; species Capra hircus. The sequence goes on along the minus strand of NC_030831.1, from coordinate 13,970,604 downwards.
ATATCTTCAGACAGAGCCTGGAGATTGGCTGGGTGGAACTCAGTTCTGTGAGCAGAAATAAAGCCTTGCCCAGGCCCCTCAGGTCACCCCATTTACCTTTACAATTTTACTCTCTTGGATATCTTCACCTTTTGTGTTCCCCTTTAGAGGGGTGACAGACAGTGGTAAATAGGTGGCAAAAGATTTATTTGGTGGTGGTAGTGCAGGTTCACACGGCCACATAAGAGTGAAGCAGGTATCTGAAAATGAGCTGTAAAGCTCTAACCTGAGGAAATACAGAGAGCTCTTATTTTTAAGCAGATATTGTTTGTAACTCATTTGGCAATTAATCATGAACTATCTGTGACATTTCATCTCTTGTTATCTGAAATTGTTATTTAAGTCTATGAATCTGCTTGCCTTATCCCTGAGGGCTCTGCTTCTCGGTTTCCAAGGTGATAGCTAGCTAGGAGGGAGATTAACTCATGCTCAGCCATTAGTTACTACCATATCAAGACAACTTTGAGTAATGCCATGCATTTTAAACCTAGAACTATTCAGACTTCTTTTAGAAGGAGAAAAAAAAACAAACAAACAAACAAACTCAGGCCCAAAGTATTAACCTAGATAATTTTAAATTATAACATTAATTAAATAAGTATGTAGATCATTTGAGTGTGCCAGACATGTTCCTTTACTTTATGTACTAAATTCAGATTGAATAGTCCTGCCAGGTCAGCAGAAAATTGAATCTCAGTCTTATAAGGGCTCCTTGCAGCCCAGATGACGCATATACTAAAGGCTGTATAAAGATATTGCAAGGGTCTTAGGCAGTGACAAAGCATGTAAGCCATCAGTGAGATGGCGTCATCCAAATTCTTAGGGGATCTTAAAGTCTACTGCTCTGCTCCCTCTAGACCATGTTTGGGGGACAGAAATTGGACTCCAGATCCATAGTATCTAATTGTCCAAGGTATGCCAAGCAGTCATTTACCCCATTTCCCAAGCCTCATCCTGAGAAGGGGTAAGGTGTGAATCCCACTACTTGAGAGACCTTCAGAGCCTTATCACCCCCCCAGATTTGGAAAAATTATTCTCTACACCTTCCTCTAACTCTAATGAGAAGCTTTGCCCCATTCCTACCCTGCTAGTGTACTCAGCATAAATAAGTGAGGTCTTTACAAAAATCCCTTTGTGATGTGTTTTTGTAGTAGTTCCACTCGTGGCCCCACAAATGCTCCTGATGAGAATACAAAGCACCTGATTAACCACTGGAACAGAAGAGTAGGTCATACAGACTGCAAACATCTTGATAAATTCTCTACCTCTTGTATAGTTGTAAAAGTAGACGTTAAGTTTTTTAATGTCTCTAGTTCTTAGCACAGTGATAAGCATAATAAAGTTATTAATTAAATAGAAACAAATATGCAACCTATTAAAACTTACATTAATGATACAACTCATATGTAATGATGATATATAAAGAAAAATTGTTCTAGGCATTACCATGACTCTGATTGCCAAGGCACAGACCTTTTGAAGTCATCATAAGTGTACCATTATGTGTTATGTGATGATGACTCAATTTGCCCACAGTTCTTTTGTTTCAGCTATTGTGACCTTTTTTCATACAAATGACTGTGATGCTATTCAGAATTTGCATTGTGCCAAAATTACTATTTACATAAATATGTTGTACTTTTTCCATTATTCTGGGACAATTAAAAATTACAGTTGCATTAATTGCTACCAACTCCATCACCAACACAACACAAGCTTGGACACAGAAATCATGGAGTAATTTTGGTTATTAGATGGTTATTAAGATAAGTCTAAGTATAATCATTATTTTTTAAAAATTAAAATGCAAATAGAAAATTACAAATTGTTTGGATTGAATGTTTTGAATTTGGGGCATCTGTATGTGAATCCCAGTCTTGTGGAAGCCAGTTTGCAAATATTGCTATAGTTGTATAAGTCCTGAAGTCAGACGGAGCTGAATTTGAATTCTGCTTCAGTTTTTTTTTTAATTGTTTTTATTTATTTTTAATTGACTGATGATTGCTTTACAATATTCATTTGATCTGCTTCAGTTTTTACATCTGCAACATATGAGGTAATACTTGCCTCTATATTTGCTAGTGCTTCATAATAAAATACTACAAACTGGGTGGCTTAGAACAATAGAAATGTATTATCTCGCAGTTCTGGAGACTGGAAGTTTGAAATCAGCATGTTTGTAGCCCATGCTGCCTTTAAAAACACTAGAGAAGCCTCTGCTCCCTGGCTCTCTCTCAGCTTCCTGTGGCCTCAGGCTTCCTTGACTTGCAGGTGCCTCACTGTGATCCTCCATCTTCACATGACATTCTCTCTGCATCTTCACATCATTTTCCCATGTGTATATCTGTCTCTGTGCCCAAATTTCCCCTCTTTGTAAGGTACCAGCCGTATTGGAATAGGGTTTGCCCCTAAAGACCTCATGTTCTCTTCATTTCTCTGTAAAGACACACTTTCAGAATTCTGGTCACATTCTGGACTTCAACAGAGGTTTCAGGACTTCAACACAGCTTAAAGCATAGAATCTTCCTTTGCTGGTCTAATTATTAAAGGTAATGGATCAGAGCAGTCAGGCTCATCTAAATGTCAATAAGAAGCAGTTTTGTTCCTAACAGAATGGTTCCTTGCTCCCCCCACAGACACACTTCACAGCAAAGTTTGCACTCAGCACACTAGCTGTAGTTTGGAACTTCTGACGCTGCAGTGTGTCAGTGAGAGAAAGACTCTTCGCTATGGAATTTTGGTGGATCAAATTCCACCAAAATGTTTACATCTATTCAATACTCAGGCTGTCAGATTTCATTACCTACACGTTAGTTTTCATAAGTCCCGTTAGGCCAGACTGTGTCTTGTGATTGTAATTACTATCCTATCTCCACCGTCCAATAGCTGCATGGCAAATGCCAGTCCCTCTGCGCTTCCAAGTTTAAATTGTGAGATTCTTTTACTTTAAAGAAACAGGCAGCTATATATTTATTTTCTTTACTTTTTTTAGTTGGATTTTGGAACTGAGTCTGATTCTCCCACAAATGAAGAAAAGTAAGGCCAATCTAGAGGCAATGAAACGAGGCACTCAGAAAGAAGACTTTGAAAGGAAAGGAACACGTGTGATTTGTTGTCATGGCTGTGGCCACCTGTGTCCAAAGATTTTGAAAGTCTCTGCATTTTAATACTGAATTTCATATTCTGTGCAGATTAGATTCTCAAAGAGAACTCTGAGCAGTGGCCTTTGTCTCACGGACATAAAGTTTTTCTTTGTGGCATCTCATGCATATTAAAGCAGGGGAAGGAACCTGGCTCTTCAGGCTGGCTGAGGCTTTTCATGCAGTGGAGGGAGAGTAGGGGCATCAGCTTCACATATCAGGTAGATACACATTTGACACGGGAACGCTGAGTTATCAAGTTTTCTCCAAGGGCAATCGTATATCTTAGGAATCCAGGCCAAATTATATTTGACATTTCATTTAAAACCTGAGACATCTTGATGTTAAACCAGAGTCTAAGAGTGCTAAACCATGAGGCCATTCAACTTGACAGAAAGGATGTTTCTATTCCTTTCTTACCTCCATGGGTAATAGACCAGTCCGGATAGCTCTTCCTTATTTCATCCAGATGCAATCACGGAGTAAGCTCTCTGCTGAAATAACAGTAGCTCAAAGTTATTTTCTCTCTGGCAACATGAAGAGAGCACATCTGGAATCATTTAGAAGCTGTCTTGTGGCTGGCATTATTTATGCAGTGGGTAACAAGGCTATATTCACTTGGCTCACATTCCAGATTGAAGACATATGGGTGTGTGTGAGTGGGGGATATGTGAGCAGGCCCATCCAATGCCATTTCCTCCACATATAGGGAGCAGGAAGGGGGGAGCCCAGGAAAATTGTCTTTAACTCCAGGGGTGATGATTCCCATATCTTTTCTTTTTACGAGAATTTCATACTTGTCTATGTGGATTTGGGAATGAGGGCAGAAAGGAAAAAGGGGTAAAAAGGATGCTCGTTCAGTCTAGTATTTTTCAGAGGCATGGGCATGAAATAATTTGTCATGTAAAAATGAGAAAAAAAATAGATGTATTATATTGCATGGTGGTATGTAACATGTAAACAATTCATAAATAAAGAAATGTATATGTTAAGAGATGATGCTCAAATATATATCCATATAGATATCTACATATATTGTATACCGCCTTTTCTTTTTTTTTTTTCTGAGGGGAGTATCAAGTCAAAAACCAGCCAATTTCCTACACTAGTTGGTATGTTTATTGCCTTAGGAAGTTACAGTTACACACAGTCCATCTTATAGTCAATAATTATTTTATGAATACCTAGTGTTTAAGTGATCTTGTGCTGAAGTTTGCAACAGAAAGTAAGAGAAATGAGTGATGGCCTTTGCCCTCAAAACTCTTCCATAATGCAGAAGAGGAAGAGGAATAAGCTGGATCCCAGTGAGTTGCTGAGGGCAGGGCACACACATCCATTTTTCCAAGTCCAGTGACTGTGTTAGCCTGCCAGGGAGCTGGGGATCAAGAACAGTGGACAGAGTAAAGAAGTGAGTGATCAAGTGAACAAACAAGTTAGAAAGTGCCCTGTCGGACTAGAGCTGAGAAAGAACTCACAGTGGACTCGGCTGCAGCGGTCATAGAGAACTTGAAAGAAGGGCACACTGATGAGCCAGGAATTCCTATTTTATTTGTGACCTACAAGTGCAGCCTGTTTCCTCTTTAGGGGCCTCAGTCAGACCCATGCCCAAAAAGGCTCCTCAAAGGATGAGAGAAGACACATCGGTCCCTCCAACATGGTCCATGTGATACCTCCCTGCTCCAAGATGTTCTTTTTGCCTCATTTATCATCTCTCTTTTTAAAATATTTCTGTGACATTACAGCCAAATGTTAGAGGATCAGTAGAGATGTATTGCTAAATTTCAGAGAAAATATCCCCAAACCAGCATGTTCTCATCACTCAGAAGTGACCATCATTCACACCTTATTGCATATTTATCTATGCCTATCTAGGATATTTTACACAAAAATGAGATCATATTGTATATGCTATTCTGCAACCTGCTTCTTTTGCCAGTAATGGTGTCCAGATGTCCAGCTTCTCATTTTATTAGATGATAAACTCATCAAATATTCTCCCAAATGACATTTAAGTGACTTTTACTTTTACAGGTTTTTTTTTTTTTTTTTTTCAGAATTAATCCAGGACCACAAGGAGCCAGGCAAAGTCCTCCAAGCAGTGGCATGCCACATCTGGCTCCAGCTGGGTGCAAAAGATTTTGTGAGCTGTTTGAGATCACACAGGTACCCTGAAATTGCCTTGTTGGGGCTGTTTACAGCATGAAAATCAACAAATACTGCAAATCCAACTTCTAGTATCTCTCTGAACTGAGTGAGAAGCATTCATCGGCACACTTTGTAATCCATCATTGCATACCTGTGGCTTTTTTCTCATGACACTGACTGTTAAAGAGAAGAGATCAGTTGCCCTGTAGAATGTATTGCCTTCTACATGTGTCTGACTATGATAGCCAACATATTTCCTATATACTGGAGGTTATATCAAAAGGCTAAATAGATTCAAATTAAACATTCCTGGCTTTTAATTGTTTTAGATATATAATATTGCGATTTTTTGGGGCTCCAAAATCACTGCAGATGGTGATTGCAGCCATGAAATTAAAAGACGCTTACTCCTTGGAAGAAAAGTTATGACCAACCTAGATAGCATATTCAAAAGCAGAGACGTTACTTTGCCGACTAAGGTCCATCTAGTCAAGGCTATGGTTTTTCCAGTAGTCATGTATGGATGTGAGTGTTGGACTGTGAAGAAGGCTGAGCACCGAAGAATTGATGGTTTTGAACTGTGGTGTTGGAGAAGACTCTTGAGAGTCCCTTGGACTGCAAGGAGATCCAACCAGTCCATTCTGAAGGAGATCAACTCTGGGATTTCTTTGGAAGGAATGATGCTAAAGCTGACACTCCAGTATTTGGCCACCTCATGTGAAGAGTTGACTCATTGGAAAGGACTTTGATGCTGAGAAGGATTGGGGACAGGAAGAGAAGGGGACGACCGAGGATGAGATGGCTGAATGGCATCACCGACTCAATGGACGCGAGTCTGAGTGAACTCCGGGAGTTTGTGATGGACAGGGAGGCCTGGCTTGCTGCAATTCATGGGGTCGCAGAGTTGGATGCGATTGAGCGACTGAACTGAACTGAACTGAATTGATTGTAATTTTCCAAATGACACATAATATTTGATTGACTCACCACTAATGTTACTAACATTGGCCTCAAGATTAAATTTAGTAAGAGCAATTCAGTCCCTCTATTGTAGAATTATGTTTTTCTCTTGGGACTAGAAACTAATCTGTACATTATTACTTTACACTATATGAATATATTGTTGTACAAACCATTCACCTATTGGTTTTGATACCAATTGATCATCTTTGCCTGAAGCAGTTAATTTAATTAGAGTTTCTAAAATATTTTTAGTTTTTTATTTTTGGGATGGAACTGGAGCCTATTATACAGAGTGAAGTAAGTCAGAAAGAAAAAGACCAATACAGTATGCTAATGCATGTATGCGGAATTTAGAAAGATGGTAACGATGACCCTATATGAGAGACAGCAAAAGAGACACAGATGTATAGAACAGTCTTTTGGACTCTGTGAGAGAAGGTGAGGGTGGGATGATTTGAGAGAATAGCATTGAAACATGTATATTATCATATGTGAAACAGATCGCCAGTCCAGGTTTGATGCATGAGACAGGGTGCTCAGGGCTGGTGCACTGGGATGACCCAGAGGGATGGGATGGGGAGGGAGGTGGAGGGGGGGTTCAGGATGGAGAACACATGTACACTCATGGCGGATTCATGTCAGTGTATGGCAAAAACCACTACAATATTGTAAACTAATTAGCGTCCAATTTAAATTAAAAAAAAAGAAAACATTTAAAAAATTCTACCATTCTTTCTTCATTATTTAGCTGACATTCCTATACAAAGAAGAGCTTTCTCTCACCAAGTGGGCTTTTACTTGGAAATCCAGTGCCTGCCAGAAAGGCAAGGTAAATGATCAATTCTTTTCTTTTCTTTTCTTTTCCAATTTTCAAAAAGAGGTGTTGTGTTGATTCTTACCTCAAGTAGTGATAAATGAGTTTTCTATGACTTTCTTTTTTATAGTGTCATTATGCACACATTGATTTTTTATTGATTTGATCTGTTTTAATCCACTAAATTCATTATTCTTTTTGAGGTCTAAATTGTTTGACCAGTGGCAGGTTCTTCACATTGGTTCCTGGATGTTTGACACATTATCATTAATCTTTGCAGGGACTTATGCCTTCTGGCAAAAGAGGTCCCAGATTCACCGGTTCCCTTTCTCTCTTAGACTGGAATTAGCCATTTCTCCAAGGAGCCTTGGTTTTTTTCCATGGAGAACAGTAATAAAGACCACAGTCTGGGCACAAGGGATGTTAATTGTGGTTTAGATTACATTGCTTCTAGAAGTTTGCAAGGTATTGGTGACAGAAATTTCAGAAAAGACAAAAATGGCAACAGGCTTCTAGATAAAGATATTGGCAGAGTTATGATTAAAATACTACATTTCTTTAATGTTCAATTAAAAATGAGACATAAAGCAACAGAGCACACAAAATATAGTGCTTCTAAGAGGATTCATTATCCAATCTAAACTATTAAAGTATTAGTAAGGAGGTATGTTTCCAATGAATTACTTAACAATGCATTCCTATAATACAGCCAAGAGATGTACACACATCAGTGGTTCTTATCAGACCATAAATATGAGCATATCCGCATTCATCCCTCCTCCTCCTTCTGCCCCTCTGCTGCCAACCTAAATGAACAAGTGCTGATGTCCTCAGAGATGGTGTAACAATTCCATGTCTAAGATGCTGGCCTTTTTTTTTTTTTAAATGTAGAAGATAGTTTTATGTTATAACTATAGTGCATTTTGGCAAAGTACCTATGTTTATTGTGGACAGTGTTCATTCTTTATCTCATAACATCTAGGCTTCTTAGATGTCCTGAAGTGATAATGTATGATAAAAAGTAGAGCTGGTGAATTAAAATTTGTAAATATCTTTGTTATAACTGACAAAAGCTTTCCTATAACACTTGATAAAGTTATGAGAAACAACAACAAAGAAAGAGAAATGGAGAAATTGGAACATAAACTAGATAAAAAGAGCAGAGATGTCACCTTGCTGACAAAAGGCTGTGTAATCAAAGCTATAGTTTTTCAAGTAGTCATGTATGGATATGAGAGTTGGATGGTAAAGAAGGTTGAGCACCAAAGAATTGATGCTTTTGAACTGTGGTGGTGAAGAAGACACGCTAGAGTCCCATGGACTGCAAGGAGATCAAACCAATCAATCTTAAGGGAAATCAACCCTGAATATTCATTTGAAGGACTGATGCTGAAGCTGAAGCTCCAGTATTTTGGTCACCTGATGAGGATCCAACTCATTAGAAAAGACCATAATGCTGGGAAAGACAGCGTAGAAGGAGAAGGGGACGACAGAGGATGAGATGGTTAGGTAGCATCACCGACTTAATGGCCATGAATTTGAGCAAATTCTGGGAAATACTGGAGTATAGAGGAGCCTGACGTGTTTCAGTCATGGGATCACAGAGTCAGACATGACTTAGTGATTAAAACAACATTGCTTGTGGACATCACAACAAAGCCGGAATGAATGAGAGTGAGAAAGGGCAGGTTTGTGCCTGAGGGGAAGAGGGACATGTTTGGACTAGATAAATTTTCTCAGTCTCTACAAGACAACTGCTTTCCTCCTCAGAGGCTAAACTTTCTCCAACTGATTCTTTCTTTCCCAATAAAAAATGTTCTAGTCTGTCTGTGCTATAGTGAGCCTGCAAATGAGAAAAGCCAGAATTTCTAAACAGGTATCAGAGCCTCTTCCAAAGGGATCTAGTAATGGATGAGAAGGTAATGAGGTCAGGCTTGTATCCTGTATGAAACGAGCCTGAACACTTGCCTCACTGAAGTTGTTCCTTATAATGGTCTAAAACAGAGTATGAGAATACAAAGTTCATAGCCCCATGTCCACTTATTACTCATTCATTTGTTTATTCAACAGACATGTATAAACAGTCTCTTATTTTCTTTTTCATTTCTGTTTTTAGTGCTTCTAGGAGAATTCATTATCCAGTCTATAGCATTAAAATATTAGCAAGGAAGTTGTTTCTACTGATCTACTGAACAGTGTGTTCCTATGGTAGAGCCAAAGTAGATGCACAAATATCAATGGTTATCATCAAAGTGTAAATATGAGCACACTGCGTACATCCATCTCTATACACTTTCTTCTGACCCTCTGCTGCCAATGAACAAGACCTGACTCAGAGATGGCTTAAAAATTCCATGTCTTAGATGCTGCTTTCCTATTAATTATTTTTAAGAGATATTTACAAATTGGCTAATTCACTAGCTCTACTTCTTCTCGTAAATTGTCACCTCAGGATGTTTAAATATCTTAGATGTTGCAAAATGGAGAATGAACTTTGTTCACAATAAACACAGGCGGTTTACAAAAACGCACATGTAACCTAAACCTGTCTTCTTGATACAGAGATATGAGCCAAGAGCCTTTCCTGTCACCCTTCTTCTCCCTCCTGCATCATTTCAAGAACTTAGTTGTGTAAAGTAAGACATGATCCTTTTTTAAGGATCTTCTAGTATAGAGCAATGGCCCTCAGCTTTTTAAATCTCACATTCCAGCACTAAACATTTTTTAATATGCTTTCCAATTATCCTTATGTATTCATAACTCAACATAGTTTACTATTCTAGTATGAACATTATAAAATCTACAAAGAACTTGTAGAAATACAAACAGAAATTCTAACATTTTCTCCCTTAGAACAGTTTTGTAAAACATATTGACTACCATACAAATGTGCTACAGACTATTGAAAGTGGTTAGACATCCATGTAGAAGTTGAAGTGAAAGTCTCTCCATCATGCTCAGCTCTTTGCAACCCCAAGGACTATAGTCCATGGAATTCTCCAGTATTCTGATACTGGAATGGGTAGCCTTTCCTGTCTCCAGGGGATCTTCCCAACCCAAGGATTGAACCTCGGTCTCCTGCATTGTGGGCAGATTCTTTACCAGCTGAGCTGCAAGGGAAGCCCAAGAATACTGGAGTGGGTAGCCTATTCCCTCTCCAGCGGATCCTCCCAATCCGGGAATCCAACTGGGGTCTCCTGCATTGCAGGCAGATTCTTTACCAACTGAGCTATCAGGGAAGCCCATGTAGAAGTTAGGCCAGTTAAAACAATTTGCTGAGAGTCTTCTTACCTGGGTCTCCACATACCTGGATCTTGCCTTTAATGCTAATGTGGAATTGTCTAGTTCAACTAAGTCAAAGGGATCTTTTATTTCATTAAACTAAGACTTAAAAGGCAATAAACTTTTTTTGGGGGGTGGGGATAAAATGACTTTTTGCAATATTACCACCTGTGTGCTGTGCTTAGTCCCTCAGTTGTGTCCAACTCTTTGTAACCCTATGGACTGTAGCCTGCCAGGCTCCTAGTTCATGGGGATTCTTCTGGCAAGAATACTGAAGTGGGTTGCCATTCCCTCCTCCAGGGGATCTTCCCAACTCAGGAATTGAACCCAGGTCTCCTGCATTACAGGAGAATTCTTTACCATTTGAGCCACCAGGGAAGCCCAAGAATGCTGGAGTGGGTAGCTTATCCCTTCTCCAAGTGATCTTCCTGACCCAAGAATCGAACTGGGATCTCCTTCATTGCAGGCAGATTCTTTACCAATTACCACCTGGTTATAGGCAAAAGTTCCTGAGAATTCATTTCCAGTTCATCTGTCAGAAAGCACTGGTAATGACCCTAACTGGTGGCATGCTTAAGGGGCCAGTTTGGGTTCAGGCTTTTTTTCTAGATGCACCATAGTATTCTGAGTAATACTGAATAATATTGCTAGTAATATATAGCTCAGTTGGTAAAGAATCCACCTGCAATGCAGGAGACCCCAGTTCAATTCCTGGGTCAGGAAGATCGCTACCCAGTCCAGTATTCTTGGGCTTCCCTTGTGTCTCAGCTGGTAAAGAATCCATCTGCAATGCTGGAGACCTGGGTTCAATCCCTGGGTTGGGAAGAGCCCCTGGAGAAGGGAAAGAGTATCCACTCCAGTATTCTGGCCTGGAGAATTCCAGTCCATGGGGTCCCAAAGAGTAGAGCACGACTGAGCAACTTTCACTTTCACTTTCATTTTTACTATTCCAGTGCATCTTGCTCTTGATTCAAAGGCACTACTACTAAGGCATATTCTATGCTTACACACTCACTCAAAACAAAGCATTTAAATATTGAACTTCTATTAACTGAGTTTGGTAAAGGCTTTTTCCTCTCCAATGGTCTCTAAGAATTGCTGCCATCAGCTCTGCGATGCTGCAATTTTTGGGTTTTCTTGATAGAGTAGATTTTTTATGAATTGTGGTGTTTTGGGATTGGGATGGTATGGAAGACTCCATTTTGCAGAAAGGCTTATTTCCCTTTTGAAGTCCTGGTTGAGAAATGAGTTTCCTCGTTGTGCAAAAACATGAGTGCCATGACATTTCCTGCAGAGATCATTAAGCACCTCTGTGGCAATAGCAGATTAGAACACTGTGTTTATCACTTATATCCAACATTTTGTGAGTTTCAATAAGCGAAATATTAGTGCTAAGTCAGAAATGTAAACTCTCATTTTTAACTTCAGGCTTACTACCACAAGTTTGAGAAGAAATTTAAACAAAGTATTTTTCTTTCCTCTTTTAAAATTTTATTTATTTTTACTTTTGACTGTGATGGATCCTCATGACTGTGTGCAGGCTTCCTTTAGTTGTGGTGAGTGGAGGCTACTCTCTAGTGGTGTGTGCAGGCTTCTCATCGCAGCGGCCTCTCTTGTTGCACAGCACAGGCTCTAGGGCACATGGGCTTTAGTAGTGTGGTGAGTGGGCTTAGTTGCCTTGTGGCCTGTGGGATCTTCCTGGACTAGGGATTGAACCTGTGTCCCGTGCATTGGCAGGTGGATTCACTGGACCACCAAGGAAACCCCACCATCATATTTTGTTAAGTTTCCACAGGATATTTGTTTCAGAAGAAATAAAGCAGTGATTTCTAATTTCCTCATTTGTTTGTATATAAATGAGGGCTGCTAATGTGTTTGGAAGTCACTTAAAATATTATTTAACTATCTCGCAATCCAACCCCTAACAATCTACTTCATTATATTAACTCATTTGCCTCCCCACAGACAACTTAGAAGGAGATTTCAGCCAGAATCAGAATTATTCAGATTTTAAGTAGCACAATCTAAATTATGGATGCTTTAGTGAACTTTAAGGCTTGGTTTAGAGCTAACCTGACAAGAAGTAGGGAGCCAAGCCTGGTGAGGAAAGAAAAGGATTCTGACAGGGTGTGTGGCAGGCTCTCTGTTCTCTCTTTCATGGAGTCTGTTTAGCTCTCTCTTGTGTCTCCCCATTTTCAATATTAATATAATAATATCCACATACATGGGCTTCCCTGGTAGCTCAGACAGCAAAGAATATGCCTGCAATGTGGAAGACCTGGGTTCAATTCCTGTGTTGGGAAGATCCCCTGGAGGCGGGCATGGCAACCCACCCCATTATTCTTGCCTGGAGAGTATCCATGAACAGAGGAGCCTGGCAGGCTACAGTCCATGGGGTGGCCAAGAGTTGGACACAACTGAGCGACTAAGCACACATCCACATCCACGGGGCTTCCCTGGTGGCTCAGTGATAATAAATCTGCCTGCCAATGAAGAGATGTGGGTTTGATCTCTGGATCAGGAAGATCCCCTGGAGAAGGAAATGGCAACCCACTCCAGCATTCTTGCCTGAGAAATCCCAAGAACAGAGGAGTCTGGTGGATTACAGCCCATGGGGCTGCAAAAGGGTCAGACACAACTTAGTGATGAGACAACCACATCCACTTACGGTACCTCCTTTCCAAGGAAGAAAGACATTAAGATTGAGCCAAACTTTGTATTTCTTCATTCATATTATGAACAAAACAATTGCTTTCTTGGCCTCTGGGGTGTAAGACTTGGTCGCCTATAAGTTACTCAAATATGCAGGGGATAAAAGTGACTGAATTTGCAGTCTTCTTTTAAAATGAAGGTCAAACCACAGAATCTTGATACTCTTGGGATTAATGAAAATGATTTTGAAAAGTGAAGTTTTCTTAGGGAACATTCAGTTGTTCATATGGCTTAAACAGCAGAGAGATGGTGCCTTCAATGGGATGACCATCATGATTCATTATCTTCTGCAGCAGCATCCTACCTTATTTATTGACTCTTAATTGAATACTGTATGATGTATATACACATCTTAAGCACTATGCCCAGAACCTCATTTATAGCCTTTTCATAATTCAATTGTTTATCTGTGACTTTTTTATTAATGTTGGTATTCCCTTAGATCACTTGCTCCATGAATGCAGAGACCATTTCTGGTTTATATTCAGTTTCTGCACAGGAACTAGTATCTAGTAATCCTAAATACAGGACAGAAGGAAGAAAGGAAGGATAGAAGAAGGGAGGGAGGGCAGAAAAGGGAAGGGTAAAAAGGAAAGAGTGGGCTCCAGAAGGAAAGAGAGAAAAGGGAAGGATGGAAGGACTGAATACAAAAATTACAATGCAGCTGTAATCCTTGCACCCTTGGTTGAAAGAAAGTGAAAGTGTTAGTCACTCAGTCATGTCAGACCCCATGAACCATAGCCTGCCAGGCTCCTCTGTCGATGGAATTCTCCAGGCAAGAATACTGGAGTGGGTTGCATGCCCTTCTCCAGAGGATCTTCCCCATCCAGGGATCGACTCTGGGTCTCCCACATTGCAGGTAGATTCTTTACCATCTGAGCTACCAGGAAAGCCTTCTTGGTTGGGGCTCTTCAGATGTTTTGGATAGGCTGGTGATTTCTAGTTACTGAGAACCTTCACATTATGGGGCCTGAATAGAATGACCATAGTTCTGTTTGCCTAACTCCATTCTCATTTGCTTCTGTCTCCTTGGTATAATTATTACTAAAGTCCCCTTTTAGGTCTCCAAGTGTCCTGATTAGCCGACAAGTATATGACAATCCGAGGCATGGGGATATAGAAAATGGGATTTGCTAGAATTTAGCTACCCACTGAACACTCTTTGTTGACCCAGCACTTTTCTGTTTTCAAAACCAATGGACCCAGGCTGAATCCCATAAAGCTTTGTTCAGTTCAGTTGCTCAGTCATGGCCGGCTCTTTGTGACTCCATGGACTGCAGCATACCAGGTTTCCCTGTCCGTCACCAACTCCCGGAGTTTACTCAAACTTATGTCCATTGAGTCGGTGATGCCTTCCAATTATTTCATCCTCTGTCATCCCCTTCTCCTCCTGCCTTCAATCTATCCCAGAATCAAGGTCTTTTCCAATGAGTCAGTTCTTCACATCAGGTGGCCAAAGTATTGGAGCTTCAGGTTCAGCATCAGTCCTTCCAATGAATATTCAGGACCGATCTCCTTTAGGATGGACTGGTTGGATCTCCTTGAAGTCCAAGGGACTCTCAAGAGTCTTCTCCAACACAACAGTTCAAAAGCATCAATTTTTCGGTCCTCGGCTTTCTTTACAGTCCAACATTCACATCCGTACATGACCACTGGAAAAACCATAGCTTTGACTAGACGGACCTTTGTTGGCAAAGTAAGTCTCTACTTTTTAATATGCTGTCTAGGTTAGTCATAACTTTTCTTCCAAGGAGTAGGCATCTTTTAACTTCATGGCTGCAGTCACCATTTGCAGTGATTTTGGAGCCCCCCCAAAATAAAGCCTGTCACTATTTCCATTGTTTCCCCATCTATTTGCCTTGAATTGATGGGACTGGATGCCATGATCTTAGTTTTCTGAATGTTGAGTTTTAAAGCCAACTTTTTGTAGGGGAGAAAAAGTGATTTCCCTCTACCCTCTGAGTTCCTGACCAAGATTCCTGTGCTAAAACATATATTAACAAGAGAAAAACAAATAGAAATTTATTAGTATGTGAATCATGGGAGATAGCCAAGGAAAAATGAATAGTTTAAAGAGGTAGCATTAGAATCCAGGATTAAATACCATATTAAATAAAAAGAAGGAAGGTGTAAGCCTCCTAAGGGAGAGTAAATGATTTTTAAGAAAATGAATGGGGCTTTAGAATAAAAAGGGGTAGTATGACATTTTGTGAAAAATATCTGGGTGTGGTGTTGACCTCTCTCCCTGGTGGGTGAAAGTCCTGGGAAGAGGGCTTATGACAATTGAGTTCCCTTTTAGAAGGTCTGTCTTTAGGCAGATAAGGGAACTTCAGACAAAGCACCACTCTACATTTATTGCTTTTCAAGTGCTTATAGCTCAAAATAATCTATATTCCAAAGCTACATACTTTGGGCTGGCGTATTCTGTACCTATCACCTTGTACCTTCTTGGAGTGGCCCCATGTGTAGTGATCTAAAAAGACCTGTGAATCAAAATACTTATATTATTTAATCATTTTTTTTATTCTTCCAAGATACAGGATCTGGCTCCAGTTTCTTGGAGGCTGAACAGAAATGAAATATCTGAAAGATGTGACCTGTTCCAAGTACCTTAATGTCTTGATCTTCACTAGTTTGTGAATTTTGCAGCAACCAGAATATTTATTTTCACTCCTAGACAAAAGCAATAGGGAGTGAAATGAGATATAGCAGTGCAGCATAATTTGGATTGATTTGGACAAAAAAGAAACCCTTCAGAGGATTATCTGAGTGTTTTGTGTATGTGACATCACTCATACAGATGCAGGGTTTGGAAATAGCCAAAAAAGAAACCCTTCAGAGGATTATCTGAATGTTTTGTGTGTGACATCAATCATACAGATGCAGGGTTTGGAAATAGCCAAAATGTTCTGATCTTCTACTATTTATCTGATTTTTCACCGTCTCTAGCTAGTACTCATCTGACTTCATGCTTCCTTTGGAGGGACAGCAGGGTCAGATCTGTCAAATGTTCAACTGCAAATCATAGTGAAGAGAATCAACTCTCTGGTGAAAACGAAAGTATCAGCAGGCTGCTCAGATCACTGTAGACTCTGAATTTAGATCTGAGGGGAGCTGGTGTGCTTATCATGTCCTCATTTTGGTGATGAGGCTATTGAGGCTCAGAAGGATTAGATGATGTGGCGAAGGTCACACAGCTGGTAGCAGAAGCTTTGTTTCATGCTGCTGCCTATGCAGAGTTCAGACAAATCACACTGCATGCTCTGATTTCTGTTGCTCTCTATACTGACCAGAAGCCAGAGTTCTTGCTTCAGAAGGAGTGCGCTACAGCAGAATAATCCCGGAACAGCACAGAGCTCTGAGAGCGATTTGCAGCCAGTCTTGTGAAATTTGGGTGTGTGGCTCAAACTGATCTCAGTCAGTCACTGCTGGCTCTTTCTCTGGTTTGGAGGAGGGGGTTAGTGTATTTGTTTTGCTTGTTTCTTTAGTTGTAGTTATGAACTGATATTTTGAACAGATACACTTTTTTTCTTTCAAATCTTTGTTTCTGCTAAGGTTAATTAAGTTGGGCAATTGTGTGTCATATCTAGCACCAAGGGAAAATAGAGGCTCCTTCTTTCAAACCTACACGTGTTTCTCTGCCCCTGCTATTTCATGTATCCTGGCCGTGTAGTTCATATGTCTTAATTCTGTTATTTGAAAAGATTCCAATACATCTACTCATCAAAGGTCTCTGGAATGCATACCACATCCCTCTAATCAGAACTGGTTAGGGATAATTAGAAAAACAACTGATATCAAACTCTTTTCACGTTTCCTTCTGTATTGATTGTCCAAAAGGTGATTATTGCAGCTGCTTGGCTGGCTGTTCTCATTAGGAATCCATTGATTATGGGCTGCTTATGGTTCCACAGGCCAGGCGAGATGTGCTGCATTCGATCCACAGTATGAAGAGCCAGATAAGAAAAAGGAAAATTAGGGCCAGCATTTTATCATACAAGCTCTGGTAAAACTGCTTTACTTTCTCACTACTCCCCCAGTTCCCTCCCCAGAGAAACAACATTAATTAGTGTTTTCAGGTATGCAGCCTTTGGAAGCAATACTCTTGATCTATTGAAGGGCACATTATTAATATTATCTGCTGTGTCTGCCCTTAATAAGGTCAAAGGAATCTATGACTGCTGATTCATCACAAAGGCCCTGGGAATGCACACTTCTGAGAAAGCCTATTTTATTTTCCTGTTGCAAGGTAAAACTGTGTTACAACCTCTTCCTTGTTTATCAGAAAGGTAAAGCTTAAAGAATTCACTATTAATTTGGAGAAAGGCCTAATCATTTCATCCGGCTTTCTTCGTGGAGGGTTCTTTGTGACCAGGCTACATATAGGGGATACAGTGTTAAAGGAGGATTTGAATTCTCTAAATGAACAATAATTGCTCTCAGGAGATTCTTGTCAGAATAGATTTCCCTCTGAGCTCTCAGCTTAAATTTCTTTAATAGTTATTAATGCCGTTGTATTGGCAGTGTTCCTCTCCCACCATGATAAAATCTCTCCAAAGAGGATTTCTACTGAATATATTCAACCAGATTTAGGAAGACAAGATACTGAGAAAAAGAATTGATTTTTCCTCTTTCCAAAGAGTATAATAATGGAGACAGACATTGGTCTGTCTTATATCACAAAATCTTCAAATTACTTCAAAATTGCACAAGATAGTCCCTATAATATGCTCAAAATGTAAAGGCTCCCAATTTAGTATTTACTTTAATTTGTGCTTTCTGAAAAAGAGTTGTTTCATACTTCTACTGAAAATATTGTAGTTCTGGAATTTGGGGGATTATCAGCCGAGGACAAATGTTGGCATTAGTCCCCACACACAGATACATAGCAAAGACCAGTGAATATTTGCCGACTTGTGGATAGTTGTCAAGATAAAGGCTAAAATTCCCTAGGAGTCATTTCAATATGGCTCCCATTTACAGCAAGTGATTAGAGTTTCATCTTTTACATAATATATTTCTTAAATAAGTGTGACTATATAACTGTGGAATCTAAGCACTGAAGTTTTAGAGAGTGCTCCTTTCATATCAAATGCAGGCACCAGCTGAGAAGTCATCATCTAGCATTCAGTTGTGGACTTATGTCATTTTTTCCATTTCCAGATTTGCAATGATATTTCTTAGAATATGTGAAAAGTTTTGGCATCAATTCTAACCAAATAACTTGAATATTAATAAAGTGAGTGGTGAAGTAGGTTCTTTTTCAAAGCATTGAAAGTAGTATTTGATTCCACTTGGCTGAAAATGTTGTGGAAAATTTTGATTACTAGCTCATGTCAGGAAGCTTTTTATTAATCATATATATATATATATATATATATATAAATTCCTACTGGGTTCTGGGCCCTTGCTTGAACTTAGAGGTATAAAGATACCTAAACCAGGGCTTCTGGTCAATATGTCTGATTATTAGTAAAATATGGAGCATAGAGGAGATAAAAAGATTTCCTAGTTGAATATGCCACAGAATATGAAAAGATCATGGTCCGTTGTGGAAAATTTGACCACTTGTAGGTGAGTGGCTGGAGGAGAGTTTGAGAATTAAGGCCGGGCCATGCCATTCAGCACTTAATAAATCAAACTGGGGAGATTGGATAATTTGTTGTATGGCCAACAAAATATTAACCTTGGATGAAAGGGTTGCCTGTGCCCTTTAGAAAGTTTTTGACTGTCCATAAATCCAAGGAAAAGAGGAAGAATTCAGGCTACAGTATGCCTCACATGTAAAATATACTGAGATCTAATCCTGAATGTTGCATTATTCTACTGAGGGCTTTTTATTTATTTATTTACTTTTAGCAATTTCAATAACATACTTGGAGGATGCATTCCAGTTGGGAAATCACTAACTTTTCTTTTTCATTGCCAACATCATTGTGCCTCTAGCAAAGGTGACTGATCTTCAGGTGGGATAAAATATCTTGCATGTACTCTTCATTTGATTTCTGATTTACATAGTAACTCTGTTCAGCAAGGAACACCTTGCATAGTTTCTTGGTGCTGACTTGGATTTTATTTACAGCTGCCCTAAATTGTATTATCATGACATACCAGTTGTTCAGTATTCAACGTGGTTCCTCTGTAACTTAATATGATTTATTTCTGACTTGGATTTTTTTTTTTAATCAAATACTGACTTTCCCTAAGAGGATCATGTCGAAATGTTGTGCATGGGAAAGGTCAAAAACATGAATACTGACCCAGGGACATAAATACAGGGCAGAAGAGATGGTGCCACGGAAAACTAGCTCATTCCTTTGTCTGTCTCTCATTTACTCCTAAATGTTGTGGAGTAACTACAAATTTTAGCATATAAAATAAATTTAGGAAGTAGTTTTCTGCTGACAATCTGTTATTTCAACCTCAAAGTTCCAAAATTCACTTGAAAGCTGCATTTTCATTTTATCTTGATCCAATGCACACAATTTTAAGGTAAGTAGTGGCTCTGATACTATCCAGGGGTTGAACCTAGGTCTTCTGCATTGCAGGCAGATGCTTTACCCTCTTAGCCACCAGGGAAGCCCCTGATACTACCTAAGAAGCAAATATTTCTTGCAATCTATTTCTGACTGATTTGAATGAGCTCAAAGTAAATGACACAGAGATGAATTAAATGTCCCTTGAAATACACCGAAACTTAATAATTAGGAGAAGAGTGTTTGAATAAACACATTCAGATTGTTATTGAGCATATACAAGCTTAATCGTCCATATTTTGAAAAGGCTGTGAGTCTGTGGCATATTCTGGGGAGCTGAGCTGATTACACCATAAATAAAAATGGCAGTGGAGGCATTTGTTTTATCATTCAATTAAGCAGGAGGAATTATTTCATTCCTAGAGGGACTTAGGGAAGACTAATAATCAGACAATCCTGACAAAAAGAACAGAAAATAAGAAAGCATTATCATTTAAAAGTATGAAATCACTTCTCTCAGAGTCTTTTATGATCTAACAGTGTTTTTCTGTTGGTAATGTCAAATTAAAACTTTCCCTAAAGCATTGGATTAGTAGATGGGTCTTCACATGACACTCAGGGCTCATTGTCTCCTGTTACTCAACTAACATCCTTTGTTTGTATGTTTCCAAATCATTGCTTTCAGTGTCTCCTGTATGCAAAATCCTTGCTCTGTCATTGGCTTGCTATCTTCATCTTGAGCAAGGTACTTAATATCTTTGAGTCTCAGTTTCCACATCTGTAAGTGAGAAGTGAAACAGTAGACTCATGTAAGGTTGCTTGGGATTGAATGAGGCTCAGTGGAGGATGTGCTTAGCTGGCTTTGCAACTTCTTTTCTGATGTTAAATCCTATTGGCACGTAGACTCAGATTAGGCCTTCCAGTGTCATCCTTTGACTCTTTCTAACATATCTCATGCAGGCTCTGCTGGTTGTCGTATTTTCCAGTCCACCAATTCCCCTGGCACTGTACCATATCTGTTCTTGTTCCACATTATTCCCCCATACATGGAAGCTCTAATGACAGTGCAATCTTCATAGAGAAACTTTGAAGTAGAAATATTATTTGTCAACTGAATATAAAAATAGGTTCATAGCAAAAGAAAGATTGAATATAAATGAAGATGAAATTATGCATGTCCTTGAAACATATATACATATAAATAGAAAGTACTCACTTTTTACTTAAAAAGGGGAAAGGTTCTGGGATCTTTCTGTTACTATTCTGGCTGTCCTAACCATACAGACAGAGCTGGTTTCCCACTGAGGCTAAAGCTTATTTGTGATGTGTTGATGCTGCTCATTATTGTGGTTTTCTCAGAGGCCCCTCTGGAACAGACAGAAGTCCTCACTGCCTGCAAGCTGTGAGTCAGACATGACATCTGCATGACTCATTACTAAATGATTCTTTACCAAAATTTTCCTCATCCTAATCACAGGTCCTCTGCTCATGTTTGATGCTGTTCCTCAGGGTCACTTCAGAGAGCCTGATTGTGCACCATGACCCCACTCTAATCTGTTTCCAGTGCTATCTTATTAGCCAGATGGTCTACAACATAATTTGTGTTCAGAGAATCCTCAAGGCAAACTGTCTTTCAGAAACTTACTCCCTTGGGTTATCTCAATCTTTCTCCTGTTCAAACACAGATATTCTTGGGAAGAATACACATCAAGTCATCTCTCCATTGAAAATAGTGCAAATCTCAGATGGCACTGGGACAAGTTGGCAATGGGCAACATAAAAGGGAGGGGAAAAAGTGCAAGGGGCTGAGGTTGAAGACGTCCATGAAAAGACTAGGGGAAGGATTTGGGACTGGTCTGCACACATGGAGGAGGACAGAGAAGAACCAAACCAAACCTGTTATTTTGCACAATTCTGTTATGAGCTGGCTCTGCTCTTTATAACACTGTAGGCATAGTAGAATACTTGTCCTTCTCATTAGGAGTAAAACTCTTTATTGTTTATAGTATATTCCGCTTATTTAGAAGATAAAATCCATTTCTAGAACTAACCTTCTCAGAATGGAATTCAAGTTTTCAGAAAAGACCAGCACCAGCATATTTCTTATCCATTTGAAAGTTATAATAAATCTCTCTTTCCATTACTTCAGAAGTCCTTTAACCACATGACATTTTTAGTCCATGTGGTTTCCTTCTTCTCTCTAATCTTGGGAAAAATCTTTTACACCCAATCTCCTTAGATATATCAGTATGAAATTGGGTATAGTTATCTTGTCCCCCTAATCAGAAGGTCAGCAATTACCTGGGGCTTTTCCATCTCCCTTCTAGCTGAACACTGGCATTTAGTAAATCAAAAACTGGTTACAATTAGTGAAGCTAACTGGCTCCATGAGTTATAGCTCAGAGTCTTTTCTGAAAGGGTGAAAGTTTAAATATGGTTTGAAGGGAGATTCTAGGTGAACTCTATTTGTCAAACAGTAGAATTAGCAACATAAATGATGAGAGATATTCTTCTGGGTAAAAGTGTCAAATTGCACGGGGAATGGAAATATTTCACAAGATAATTATTGAATTTTGAGCATCACTCTTACTGGATTAGGAATAGTTTTTCTTTTTCTTTCTTTCTTTTTAAACAGGTTTAAGGAGGTAGCTGTAAACAGGTTTCAGCCTAGAAAATTGTTTCAGCCTAGAAATCAGTAAGGAGACCTTTTACATGTCTGGTAGTCTTCCAAGGGCTAGAGTGATGTGGGATAAGTTTCAAAGATTACAAATTCATGAAATAATTTGCAAACAATGAAGTGTTAACCTATGTGGTGTGGATCACAGATGTATTAGGACACTTGAAGAGGAGGGAAAGAGAACACCAGATGAAGAAATTGCAGAAAAGCTTTGTGGATAAGCTAAGTCTTGTACTGAACCATAAAAAGTGAATACACATTTGTTTGTTTGTTTTAGCCAGAGGTAAGCAGAGTGGAAACTGGAGTGGGAGGAAAGATGCCAGTAATAATGAAAGTGGTTGGGAAAAATGAGTAGGTCTGGAAATGGGATCGAGAGTAGGAAGATTCTCCTCCCATGTGCTATACTTAATTGCTCAGTTGCCTCCAACTCTTTGTGACTCCATGGACTGTAGCCTGCCAGGCTCCTCTGTGCATGGGGATTCTCCAGGCAAGAATACTGGAGTGGGTTGCCATGTCCTCCTTCAAGGGTTCTTCCCAAACCAGGGATCACACCCAGGTCTCCCGCAAGAGAAGCAGATTCTTTCACCGCCTGAACCACCAGGGACACATCAAAACTATAATTACATATAGAACAGCTCTCTCTGAGAAAAACCTGAAGATTAGCAGCACAGTTTTACTACAATTAAGGATCTAAAGAAAAAACACATTTGGACAAAAACCATGAAGGGAAAAGAAAGAATCTAGTCAGAATCCACATGTCCAGTGGGTGATCCCAAAAAGAAAGGGGACATCACAAACTCAGAGGTCCTTTCTAGGGAGTAGGGAAATTAAGCCCCACATTGGGCTTTCCAGCCCTGGGGACTGGCTCTGGAAAAATGAGCTGAAAACAAGCAGGGCTTATCCACAAATGCACTTTCTCTGAGCTCCAGCACAGAGGCAGCAAGTTAAAAAGCACCAGGCCACTAGAGTTGGCCTGGTTGGCCTTCAAGGTCACCCCAAAGTGACCCACAGTCAGCAAATGACGCTGGTTCCAGCACATTTCTAGAGAAGCCCTGGTCCATACTTAGTTCTAGCTCAAGACCCATTCAGCCAGGGTGGCAGCTTCCAGTATACCTTGGAAGAAGCCCTGGTCCAAGCTGGGCTCTAGTTCTAAATCCCTCCTCACCCTGACAGTGGGATTCGATGTGCCCTGAGAGAAGCCCTGGCCCACATCAGGTTCCAGCTGCAGCCCACTCAGCCAAAATTGCAGCCATGTGTCTCAGAAAGATCTCCAGTCCACACTTGCTTTAGCTCCAATCCTCTGGTCAAACAACTGGGCACATTCAGTCTGCATAGGGATGCTCCCATAACAAAGAGTGGGAGAGGTAACCCTTTCACCTAATTTATACACAAACACAGAAAGTCACACAAAATGAGAAGATAGAGGAATATTTTCCAAATTAGAGAACAAGATACAACCCTAGAAAGAAGCTGTAATGAGACAGAAATAAGTAATTCAGCTGATAAAGAGTTTAAAGCAATAATCATAAAAATGCTCACTGAACTTAGGAGAATAGAGAATTAGAAAATACTTTTTGAAAAGTCAGAGCTGAAGAGTATACTAGCTTAAATGAAAAAAATACTCACTCAGTTCAGTCACTCAGTCATGTCCAACTCTTTGAACTGCAAAGAGTCCAACCCTATGAACTGCATCAGGCCAGGCTTCCCTGCCCATCTCCAACACCCAGGGCTTGCTCAAACTCATGTCCAACAAGTTGGTGATGCCATCCAACCATCTCATCCTCTTTCATTCCCTTCTCCTCCTGCCTTCAATTTTTCCCAGCATCAGGGTCTTTTCCAATGAGTCAGTTCCTCACATCAGGTGGCCAAAGTACTGGAGCTTCAGCTTCAGCATCAGATCTTCCAATGAATATTCAGGACTGATTTCCTTTAAGATTGACTGGTTTGATCTCCTTGCAGCCTAAGGAACTCTCAAAAGTCTTCTCCAACACCACAGTTCAAAAACATCAGTTCTTCGGCACTCAGCTTTCTTTATGGTCCAACTCTCACATTCATACGTGACTACTGAAAGAACCATAGCTTTGATTAGATGGACCTTTGTGGCAAAATAATGTCTCAAAGTAACATCTCTGCTTTTTAATATGCTGTCTAGGTTGTTATAACTTTTCTTCCAAGGAGCAAGCTTCTTTTACTTTCATGGATGCAGTCACCATCTATAGTGACTTTGGAGCCCGAGACTAGAGGAAATCAATAGCCAAATAAGTGGTATAGAAGAATACATAAATGACCAGGAAGATAGAATAGTGGAAATCACACAGTCAGAAGAGTAAAAAGAAAGATGAGTTTAAAACAATGAGAATAGCATAAGAAATCTCTGGGGCAACATCAAGCACAGTAATGTTCACATTGTAGGAGTTCCAGAAGGAGGGGAGGAAACGAATTTGATGAAATAATAGCTGAAAACTTTCTTAACCTATGGAAGGAAACAGATATTTAACTGCAGGAAGCATGGAGTGTCCAACCAAAAGATAAACCCAATGTATGTACACTCAGACATATCATAATTAAAACAGTAAAACTTAAAGAGAATTTTAAAGGCAACAAGAGAAAAACAAGAATCACATATAGTTCCCCACAACACTATCAGCTAATTTTTCAGCAGTAACTTTGCAGGCAAGAAGGAAGTAGCATAATATATGTAAAGCGCTGAAAGAAAAAAATTGCAACCAAAGATAATCTACCCCGCAAGCTTTTTATTTAGAATTGAAGAAGAGATAAATTTTCCCTGACAAGCAGAAACTGAAATAGCTCATCATTACTAAACTGCTTTACAAGAAATGTTGAAGGTATTCTTTAAGTAAAAAATAAAATGCTCTAAGAAGAAAAAAAAAAAGTACACGAAGGAAAATATCTCAAGTGTAAAGGAAAATATATATTAAGGCAGTGGATCAACTACTTAAAAAGTTAGTATGAAAGTTAAAAAAATTATCCTCCTATTAAAATAAATAAACTGAAAAAAATAAAGAAAGCTGAGTGACGAAGAATTAATGCTTTCAAAAACAAAAGCCACAAAATTGATTATAACTACAATAAATAGTTAAGGTGAATACAAAGATGTAAAATGTGATGTCAAAACCATAAAACATTGGGAGGGAAGGAAAAAATGTAGAGCTTTTAAAATGTTTTTGAAAATAAAATAAAATGTGTTTGAATACATGGCTATCAGTTTAAAACAAATTATACATATATTTATATACTATATACAGATCAATATAGATATTGATAAGAAAGTCTTCCTCAGTGATCAATGCAAAGAAATAGAGGAAAACAATGGAAGAGAAAAGATTAGATCTCTTCAAGAAAATTAGAGATACCAAAGGGACATTTCATGCAAAGATGGGCTCGATAAAGGATAGAAACAGTGTGAAACTAACAGGAGTAGGAGATATTAAGAAAAGGTGCCAAGAACACACAGAAGAACTATGCAAAAAAGATCTTACTGCCCAGATAA
Organism: Capra hircus; assembly: GCF_001704415.2. Classification (NCBI taxonomy): domain Eukaryota; kingdom Metazoa; phylum Chordata; class Mammalia; order Artiodactyla; family Bovidae; genus Capra; species Capra hircus. The sequence continues at coordinate 13,944,845 of NC_030831.1, read as the reverse complement.
GCATGCTGGTGAGATCACTCACCTAGAGCCTGACATCCTGGAGTCCAAAGTCAAGAGGGCCTTAGGAAGCATCACTATGAACAAAGCAAGAGGAGGTGATGGATATCCAGCTGAGCTATTTCAAGTCCTAAAAGATGATGCTATTAAAGTGCTGCACTCAATGTGCCAGCATGTTTGGAAAACTCAACAGTGGTCACAGGACTGGTTTCATTCCAATCCCAAAGAAAGGCAATACCAAAGAATGTTCAAAATACACAATTGCACTCATCTCACACACTAGCAAAGTAATGTTCAAAATTCTCCAAGCAAGGCTTCAACAGTATGTGAACCATTAACTTCCAGACGTTTAAGCTGGATTTAGAAAAGGCAGAGGAACCAGAGATCAAATTGCCAACATCCAATGAATCATCGAAAAAGCAAGAGAGTTCCAGAAAAACATCTACTTCTGCTTTATTTTCTACACCAAAGCCTTTGACTGTGTGGATCACAACAAACTGTGGAAAATTCTTTGAGAGATGGAAATACCAAGCCACCTGACCTGTCTCCTGAGAAACCCACTTGCAGGTCAGGAAGCAACCGAACTGGACATGGAACAACAGACTGGTTTCGAATTGGGAAAGGAGTACGTCAAGGCTGTATATTGTCACCCTGCTTATTTAATTTCTATGCAGAGTACATTGTGCGAAATGCTAGGCTTGATGAAGCCCAAGTTGAAATCAAGATTGCTGGGAGAAATATCAATAACCTCAGATATGCAGATGATACCTTATGGAAGAATGCAAAGAAGAACTAAAGAGCCTCTTGATGAAAGTGAAAGAGGAGAGCGAAAAAGTTGACTTAAAGCTCAACATTCAGAAAACAAAGATCATGGCATCTGGTCCCATCACTTCATGGGAAATAGATGGGAAAACAGTGGAAAGTAACAGACTTTATTTTTTTGCACTCCAAAGTCACTGCAGATGGTGACTGCAGCCATGAAATTAAAAGATGCTTGCTCCTTGGAAGAAAATCTGTGAGCAACCTAGACAGCATATTAAAAAGCAGAAATGTTATTTTGCTGACAAAGGTCCATCTAGTCAAAGGTATGTTTTTTCCAGTAGTTATGTATGGATGTGAGAGTTGGACTATAAAGAAAGCTGAGCACTGAAAAATTAATGCTTTCGATTTGTGTTTTTGGAGAAGACTCTTGAGAGTCCCTTGGACTGCAAGGAGATCCAACCAGTCCATCCTAAAGGAAATCAGTCCTGAATATTCATTGGAAGGACTGATGCTGAAGCTGGAGCTCCAGTACTCTGGCCACCTGATGGGAAGAGCTGACTCATTGGGAAAGACCCTGATGCTGGGAAAGAGTGAAGGCAGGAGGAGAAGGGGACAGCAGAGAATGAAATGGTTGTATGTCATTACCGACTCTATGGACATGAGTTTGAGCAAGCTCCAGGTGCTGGTGATAGACAGGGAGACCTGGCATGCTGCAGTCTATTGAACTGCAAAGAGTCAGACACAGCTGAGTGCCTGAACTGAACTAATGGATATTGATATATATGAACCCTGTGGTAATTACAAATGAAAAAAAATATACTATATAAAGGAAAAGGAACCCTAACATAAAACAAAGAAAATTTTCATGCCACAAGGAAATAGCATAGAAAAAATAACAGAGAAGAGCTACAAAAACAACCAGAAAAGAAATAACAAGTTGACAATATAAACCTATCAATGATCACTTTAAATTTAGATTGATTAAATGTCCCAATCAAAACATATAGGGTGACTGAATGGATTAGAAAATGTGACCCATCTACATGCTGCCTACAAGACTCACTTCAAAGCTAAAGATATAATACACACACACTGGCCATAAAGGATTATATTGAGCACAGTTCCTTGGAAAAGACTTTGAAATGGAGTAGATACATGTGTTTGTATCACTAGGAAAGAAAAAGAAATAAAATAATAAATAAATACAGTAAATAAGTAAACTATAAAAGGGGAAGTAATGGATTGTATAGAGAGTTTCTATGCAAGTGGAAATGTAAAGAGACATAGAGTGACAATACTTACTTTGAAAATAGACTTTGAAATAAAGATTATAGCAAAAATCAAGGAATGGCATTATATAATGATAAAAAGTTCATTCATAAATAGAAATACCTAACACATAAAGCAAATATTATCAGATAAAGTGAGAAATTGATAATTCTACATAATTATAGAGGACTTTCAAAGCCCACTAATATCAATGGATAGATCATCCAGATAGAAAATCAATAAGGAAATATTGATCTTAAATGATACATTAAACAGATGGATTTCAGTAGTTAAGCCTCTGCACTTCCAATGCAGAAGGAGTGAGTTCAACCCCTAATTGGGGAAGTAGGGTTCCACATGCCCCATGGCACAGCCAAAAAACAAATAAACAATAAACAGATGGATTTAATAGACATCTACAGAACAGTCCATTCTCAAACAGAATACACATTCTACCAGTAAAAAGCCAATGGATAAGTGAAGAAATCAGAGGAAATGAAAGAATTCATTGAAATTAATGAAAACAGAAATATTTTTCTAAAATGTATGAAATACAGCAAAAGAGATTCTAAAAAATTTGTAAAGATATGGGCCTGAGTCATAAAACAAACAAACAAACAAAAAACTCAAATAAACAATTTCGCTTTATCCTTAGAAGAAGTGGAATAGTCAAAGTCCAAAGTTAGTAAAAGAAAGAAAATAAAGATTAGAGTGTAAATAAATGAGCTAGAGACCAAAGAGAGAGAAAGAGAATGAGAGACAGAGACAAAGAGAGAGGATAATGAAGCCAAGAGCTGCTTTTTGAAAAGATAAATAAAACTGATAAACCCTTTAGCCAGACTCATCAATAAAAAAAGAAAGAATGCCCAAATAAATGAAATTAGAAATAAAAAAGAAGTCATAACTAAAATCACAGATATACATAAGAGAATACTACAAATGATTACATGACAACAATTTGGACAACCTAGAAGAAATGGATAAGTTCTTGTTGTTGTTGTTCAGTCACTCAGTCGTGTTCAACTCTTTGTGACCCCATGGAATGCAGCACACCAGATTTCCCTGTTCTTCACCATCTCCCAGAGTTTGCTCAAATTCATGTTCATTGAGTCGGTGGTGCCATCCAACCATCTTGTCCTCTGCTATAGTCACTGTCTGTAGTGATTTTGGAGCACAAGAAAATAAAGTCTGTCACTGTTTCTATTGTTTTCCCATCTACTTGCCATGAAGTGTTGAGACCATATGCCATGATCTTAGTTTTTTGAATGCTGAATTTTTAAAAATTAATTAATTAATTTAATTTGAGGTTAATTAAAATATTATGGTAGTTTGGCATATATCAACATGAATCAGCCACAGGTGTACATGTGTGTTGAGTTTCAAGCCAGCTTTTTCACTCTCCTATTTCACCTTTATCAAGGGGCCCTTTAGTTCCTCTTTGCTTTCTTAGAAACATATAATCTTTCAAGACTGAATCAGGAGGATATAGAAAATCTCAACAGACTGATTACAGTAATGAAATTGAATTAGCAATTCAGAAAAACACTGCTTGCAAAGTCCAAGATCGTATAGCTCCTCGGGGGAATTCTACCAAACCTTTAACAAAGAGTTAAGACCTATACTTCTCAAACTGCTCCAAGAAACTGAAGAGGAGAGAACACTTCCAAACTTATTCTATGATGCCAGAATTAACCCAATATCAAGATCAGACAGAAACACTACAAAAAAAAAAAAAAAAAGAAAAATGCAAGCCAATGTCACTGATGAATATAGATGTATGAATCCTCAATAAAATATTAGCAAACTAAATTCAACAATACACTAAAAATATCATACATAATGATTGAGTGGGGTTTATTTCAGGGATGCATATATAATTCAATATTCTCAAATCAATCAATGTGATATATTACACTAACAAAAGAAAAAATTAAAACCATATTATCATTTCAACAGATGCAGCAAAAATATTTAATGAAATTCAATACTCATTCATGATGAAAACTCTCAACAAAGGGGGTATATAAGAAACATACCTTCACACAGTTTATGACAACCCACCACTAATATTATATCCAACAGAGCAAAGATAAAACCTTTTCTTCTAAGAACAGAAACAAGACAAGTATGTACAGACTGACCACTGTTATTCAACGTACTAGCTGTGGCTAGAAAAACAAAGGCATACGAATTGGAAGGGAAGAAGCAAAATCATCACTATTTTCAGATGACATAATACTATACATAGAAAGCCCTAAATTATTAGAACAAATGAATTCAGTAAAGTTGCAGAACACAAGATTAAAATACAGAAATCTGCTGTATTTTATTTGCTAATAAGTATCAGAAAGAGAAAGCAAGAAAATAATCCCATTTATAATCATATTACAAAATACATTTGACCCTTGAACAGCACAGGTTTGAACTTCATAGGTCTACTTATACATAATTTTTTTCAATACATACATACTACAGTGCTACATAATCCATGACTGGTTGAATCTGTGACTTTAAAACTGCAAATACAGAAGGCCATCTATAAAATTATACACAGACTTTTGATCGAACTGGGAAGTTGGTGCCTTTATCAAAAGCATTGTTCAAGGGTCAGTGTACCTAGAAATAAACTTAACCAAGGAGGTGAAAGACCTGTACTCTGAAAACTGAAAGACATTAATGAAAGAAATTGAAGGCAAAACAAATAAATGGAAAGATATGCCATGATCCAAGATACAACAGTCATAGCCTCCTGTGTTTGTGAAGGATTCTGGAACTTCCTGGCCACTTGCACTTGGTTTAAGGCACAAAGTTGAATTGTACATGCTGAGAAAAGTGAAAGTGAAAGTGTTAATCTTTCAGTCTTGTCCAACTCTTTGCAACCTCATGGACTCCAGCTTGCCATGCTCCTCTGTCTATGGGATTCTCTAGGCAAGAATACAGGAGTGGGTTGCCATTTCCTACTCCAGGGAATCTTCCTGACCCAGGGATCGAACCTGGGTCTCATGCATTGCAGGTGGATTCTTTATCATCTGAGCCACCTGGAAAGTCCACACACTGAGAAGCAAGTGCAAAAAGCCTCGTGATATGGTTTAGTTCATGTGTAGACCCACTGCCCACCCAGCATTTGCATCTCAGAATGGCTGAGTGTTTCCTTTCTCATCATTATCCTGTATCTAGTAATTCTTGTGGAAAATTTTTATTTCGTGTTTCTGAAAGAAATATATATTAAAGTACTATGTGTAAAACGTGGGCAAGAGAAAGAGTCTATCAACATATTTATGATTAACAAAGCTGGAATTGAATCATGTTGGGCTTGCGCCTGCTCAGCCTTAATGTTACCAAGATGTGGAGTGAGGTGGGAGGGAGCTTTCAGAAATGGGGAGTGACAGATGGGAGTCAGGGCTACGGAGTTAGGAATTGTACTAAACTGAGGAACAGATAGGCAAGGCTGGGCAGTTTAGCTGGATGCTGAGGCAAGAAGATACTTGCTCTTCCTGCAGCTGTTTGTTTGGAACCAACTTTTGTGGCTCCAACTGTGGTGTTGGAGAAGATTCTTGAGAGTCCCTTGGACTGCAAGGAGATCCAACCAGTCCATCCTAAAGGAGATCAGTCCTGGGTGTTCGTTGAAAGGACTGATGTTGAAGCTGAAACTTCAATACTTTGGCCACCTGATGTGAAGAGATGACTCATTGGAAAAGACCCTGATGCTGGGAAAGATTGAGGGCAGGAGGAGAAGGGGACGACAGAGGATGAGATGGTTGGATGATGTCACTGACTCAATGGACATAAGTTTGGGTGAACTCCGTGGATTGGTGAGGGACAGGGAGGCCTGGCGTGCTGCAGTTCATGGGGTCTCAAAGAGTCAGACACGGCTGAGCTACTGAACTGAACTGAACTGAACTCACACATAGTTCTCTGAAGGGTCCTGCCTGTGAAAGCTGAGTGAGAGACTGGCAATGCCTCCTTTGGAGTCAAGACTGGCTCTTTGCCTTTGATGGCATTTCTGAGCTGGTGATAGCAGCAATTCTTCCTGAATTTGACCTAGGGATTGTGAGGATGTCACATAGAAACTGAATTCCTGAACCCCCAGGGTCATCACTGTCCTATTTGGTCACTGCAGCTGGGGCTGAAGGCTCTGAAATGGGACATGTAACTAGGTCTTTGCCTCCTTTTACCAGTCATATTCACATTTTCAAAAAATGATGTATTTTCCCAGGCAGGCATGTGGCTACCTATAGCAACCTTTAGCTAAATGAAAGCGTTCTTTTGGTCTCTGGGGAACCAGCTGCTGACAGATGAGCTTCTAGAATTTAGAATTTCCTGGGTTTGTTATTTGCCTAGCAAAAGAGAAAAATATATTTTGGATGCAATTAGACCATTTTTTTGGGGGGAGGGGTCTTCTCCCCATCTCCTACCTGAGAAATAGAAGAAGAAAAGTGAAGGACAGGCATTTTCCACTGTCACTGATATTTTTAAGCCCAGTGTGGGTGAGATAATATCTGATGACAAATAAAAGATTTGTATCTATTTCAGAGATTTTAGCTCTCTGAAAAGCTGCAATTCCAGGAGTACTGTTTGAATAAGAGAGACATTCTCAATATATTCAAATAAAGCAAAAGATTTTTATTTTATTATGATGCAATGCACTAAGGCTTCTGTGCAGAGCTAGGAGCTCCCAAAGGAAAGCAGTTTCAAAGCAACTAGCACAGATTGGGAAGGGCATGCTGACCCTAAGAGTTGTAGCAGGAAGGATCACATATTCTTGTTATTCAGCACCATAGATAGGGTGCTGTGCCCACCCGTGTTTATTAATCAGTTGTAATATATGTCATTCTGATTTTGTTACTACTTATAAACAATGTTATAGTGATAACTCTATTTTAAAGTTATCTTTAGTTATACTTTATCTACAGTAAAAATCAACCAATTTTTTTAAATCAACCAATTTTAAAAGTACAATTCAATGAGCTTTAACAAGTGTATGTAGTCATGTACCACCAAAATAATCAAGCTCTAGAACATTTCCATCAGCCTAAAATATTCTCTGTGCTCTTTGCAGTGAATTCCCATAAACCCCCTCCATCCCAGCCCATGGTACCCACTTACCCCTTTTCTAACACTGTACTTTTGTCCTCTGCTGATTTTCTAAACTAATTTTTAAGTAAATACCGTATTGTTTCTATCCATATATGAATATTACTAATCTAATTTTAACCAAGTTTTAATGGATGACCTTAGAGCCATTCTGTCTCTTTAAGGTAATTTTGTAGATTTCCACTTCAGTCTGTAACATATGATCCACATGTGATCACAGTTTAGCTCATTTCCTTCTTCCCCGCCCCCCCCCCCCCCCCCCGCCTCCAAGTTCTTGGTGGGGAGCAGTTTACTGTTACCTTTAAGAACTGTGAAAGGTCGTATATACTCATGTATGCTGGGATTCAGGGAAAGGTCAAGAGGAGAGGGTAATCAGCAAGAGTCTAAGGAGGAAGAAGGCGAGCATTACTGACAACCTTGCAGGATGGAAAATATGTGGTTGCCATTGAAGGGGGTGGAGGATGGAGATACTTCTTCTGGGACAGCAAGTTAGAATAGATATTGCTAACAGGTTAACATAGAGGTGAAAAAATGCCACTAAGCCATGTGTTGAGAGTGATTAGAATAGATAAAATGAGGGACTCTGTAGATAGAATTAAAGAAGTGTGCTTGAAGTTTACAACCACTGGAGGAAATACAATGCAGCAACAACTAGGCATAAAGAAAGAAATTGCTAAGGAGCATTGAGAGACCAACTGCTCCTTTAGGTATCATTTGGGTACCATTCTCTATGAGTTCTTCTTAGATAAGATAGATCTTTAATTCCACTCAAAGTTTTATTAAAAATGTTTTCATTTCTACAGAAAAGTTTTAAGAACACTATATTGTATTCCTGTATATCCTTCACCTAAATTCAATCCACTGTTAACATTTTGCCACAGTTGCTTTCTCTGTCACATAAAACATTTACAGTATTATAATTACTGTAATAATTATTATCATCTTGCTGAGCCATTTGAAAGTAACTTACAGAGGTCATGACATCATTCCTTTAGCACATATTTCCTAAGAATGTAGACATTTTAAAAAACATAACCATAGTTCAATTCTCAAAATAAAGAAATTTAATATTGATACAAAAGTACTATCTAATATGAAGTTCACACTCAAATTTCTCTTGTAGTAATGGCTACATGATGTTAAACCAAATCATCTTATGACTCAAAGGAATGAAACTGATGAGGAACTATAGGTCATGTGGTTACTATTTGAGACAAGAGGGATACCAACTGACCAGCCGAATTTCTAGTATTATGGAGAAAGAAAGTGATAGTGAAGTCACTCAGTCATGTCCAGCTCTTTGCGACCCCATGGAGCTCTACTGGGCTCCTCTGTCCATGGGATTTTCCAGGTAAGAGTACGGGAATGGGTTGCCATTTCCTCCTCCAGGAGATCTTCCTGACCCAGGGATTGAACTCAGATGTCCCGCATTGTAGGCAGATATGTTACCATCTGAGAGTGTCCAATAAATATTTGTTTAATTTACCTAAAGTATTTGGACACTGTTTAAAAATTCATTTGCTTAGTTTTCACCTCTTATTTTTAGTTTTGGGTACCTCTCTGTTAATGGGTGAGCAAGCTAGCCCATTAGCTGTTTGAAACACTTCTTCTTAGCCCCATTTCTCTTGTGCCTTGTAACAAGCAGGACTGTACAAAGGAAAACTCTTTTTATGGTCCCAATTCATATCAACCAAATACCAAGGAAAGGATCCTAATATCTTTCTAAAATGTTTTCATTTATCTTGGTGTTTAGTTGTCATAAAATCGTATGTTTAAAGTGTCCACTGGGTGTAAATGATCCTATAAACTCTTGTAACTGAGTGACATGTGATAATGAAAGTACCTTCACAAAGAACAACAAAATAGATCTTTTTTTATTGTAATCATCAAATACTGTACCCCAAGGTATTGATTGAATTATACATAAATCTGATATGGAGCTATAAAAAGGATGATGGCATACTCATTCACAACAAACCAAACAGAGATTAGGCTGCAAGAAATAACCTTGATCCTAACAACATCCAGAATCTGCTGGATGTATATTGAAACAAAAATATTTGCAGACAAAAATATTTCCTGCAGGTATGTAATTTGTTAGGATTATACTGTAAGAAATTTTATCAATCAAAAACTAGGAAAGATTTTTGCAGTCTTTGTTATTTGAGAGAGAATCGTATTACAAACAGTCTCTCTAAATTTTGTTCTAGTTCTTTCTTTACTACCATTGTATTTACTACCATTTATTTCATGTCACTGTGTTTACTTGGACTTGTTTTTATTCTGCTATGGAATCACCTTGAGTATTTTTAAAATAAAGGGTATGTTGATGGGTTAAAAAAGAAGCTTAGTGTTTCTCTTTGAAGGCAGATATACATATATATGGTTAACTTATATTTGACAGAGATGCCAAAGAAATTAAATTGGGAAGGGGTAATCTTTTCAATGAATAGTGCTGGAATGATTTTACAGCTGTGTATGTAGACAAACAAGTAAAAGCAAAAATAGCCTCAGTTCAGTTCAGTTCAGTTCAGTCACTCAGTCGTGTCCGACTCTTTGTGATCCCATGAACTGCAGCACGCCAGGCCTCCCTGTCCATCACCAACTCTTGGAGCTTACTCAAACTCATGTCCATTGAGTCGGTGATGCCATCCAGCCATCTCATCCTCTGTCGTCCCCTTTTCTTCCTGACCCCAATCCCTCCCAGCATCAGGGTCTCTTCCAATGAGTCAATTCTTCGCATCAGGTGGCCAAAGTATTGGAGTTTCAGCTTCAACATCAGTCCTTTCAATGAACACCCAGGACTGATTTCCTTTAGAATGGACTGGTTGGATTTCCTTGCATTCCAAAGGACTCTCAAGAGTCTTCTCCAACACCACAGCTCAAAAGCATCAATTCTTTGGCACTCAGCCTTCTTCACAGACCAACTCTCACATCCATACAGGGCCACTGGGAAAACCATAGCCTTGACTAGATGGACCTTTGTTGGTAAAGTAATGTCTCTGCTTTTGAATATGCTACCTAGGTTGGTCATAACTTTCCTTCCAAGGAGTAAGCGTCTTTTAATTTCATGGCTGCAATCACAATCTGCAATGATTTTGGAGCCCCCCCAAAACAAAGTCTGACACTGTTTCCACTATTTCCCCATCTATTTGCCATGAAGTGATGGGACCAGATGCCATGATCTTAGTTTTCTGAATGTTGAGCTTTAAGCCTCAGTTTTAACCTAATACCACATAGAAAAATTAACTTGGAATGAATTTTGTTCCTAAATGTAATAGCTAAAATTGTGTAACATCAAAATAAAAACAAGAAAGAAATCTTAGTGACTGTCAGTTTGGCAAAGAATTCTAAAATACCATAAAAAAAGTCTTAAAATAAAGAAGATTAAAGTTAAAAAAAACAATTACTTCATCCAAGTTAAAAACTTTTGCTCTTCAGAAGACAGTGTTATGAAAATAAAAAGGCAAAGGCACATTCCAGTTAAAAACACAGCAAAATATGTATTTAATAATGGATTCTGTTAGATGCTTGCTTCTTGGAAGGAAAGCTATGACAAATCTAGACAGTGTATTAAAAAACCGAAACATCATTTTGCTGACAGAAGTCCATATAGTCAAAGCTTTGGTTTTTCCAGTAGTCATGTATAGATGTGAGAGTTGGACCATAAAAAAGGCTGAGCACTGAAAAATTAATGCGTTTGAATTGTGCTGGAGAAGACTCTTGAGATCCCTTGGACTGCAAAGAGATCAAATCAGTCACTCCAAATAAAGGAAATCAACGCTAAATATTCATTGGAAGCACTGTTGCTAAAGCTTAAGCTCCACACTGGCCACCTGATGTGAAGAGCCAACTCATTGGAAAAGATGCTAATGCTGGGAAAGACTGAAGGAAAAGGATAAGAAGGCAACAGGGAATGAGACGGTTAGAGAGCATTGCTGACTCAATAGACCTGAGTTTGAGCAAACTCATAGGAGATAGTGGAGAACAGAAGAACCTGGCATGCTATAGTCCATGGGATTACAGAGTCAGGTACAATTTAGTGACTGAACAACAAATCTAGAATATATAACAACTCAATAAGAGGAAATCACTCAAATTTTGAGGAACAGCAAGAGTTTGTAAAGATATTTTATCAAAGAAAATGTACAGATGACAAATAAGCACATTAAAAGTTGTTAAACATGATTAGTCATCGGGGAATTCAAATGAAAACCTTAGTGACAGACCACTACACTCCCATTAAGATGCTTAAAATATACAGAGTGAAGTAAGCCAGAAAGAAAAACACCAATACAGTATACTAATGGATATATATGGAATTTAGAAAGATGGTAACGATAACTCTGTATGTGAGACAGCAAAAGAGACACAGATGTATAGTACAGTCTTTTGGACTCTGTGGGAGAGGGAGAGGGTGGGGTGATTTGGGAGAATGGCACTGGAACATGTATAATTAATATATGAAATGAATCACCAGTCCAGGTTCGATACAATATACTGGATGCTTGGGGCTGATGTACCCGGACGACCCAGAGGGATAGTACGGGGAGGGAGGAGGGAGGGGGGTTCAGGATGGGGAACACGTGCATACCTGTGGCAGATTCATGTTGATGTATGGCAAAACCAATACAATCAGTTCAGTTCAGTCGCTCAGTCGTGTCCGACTCTTTGCGACCCCATGAATTGTAGCACGCCAGGCCTCCCTGTCCATCACCAACTCCTGGAGTTCACTCAGACTCACGTCCATCGAGTCGGTGATGCCATCCAGCCATCTCATCTTCGGTCGTCCTCTTCTCCTCCTGCCCCCAATTCCTCCCAGCATCAGTCTTTTCCAATGAGTCAACTCTTCCCATGAGGTGTCCAAAGTACTGGAGCTTCAGCTTCAGCATCATTCCTTCCAAAGAAATCCCAGGGCTGATCTCCTTCAGAATGGACTGGTTGGATCTCCTTGCAGTCCAAGGGACTCTCAAGAGTCTTCTCCAACACCACAGTTCAAAAGCATCAATTCTTCAGCGCTCAGCCTTCTTCACAGTCCAACTCTCACATCCATACATGACCACAGGAAAAACCATAGCCTTGACTAGATGGACCTTAGTCAGCAAAGTAATGTCTCTGCTTTTGAATATGGTATCTAGGTTGGTCATAACTTTTCTTCCAAGGAGTAAGCGTCTTTTAATTTCATGGCTGCAGTCACCATCTACAGTGATTTTGGAGCCCCCAAAAATAAAGTCAGACACTGTTTCTACTCTTTCCCCATCTATTTCCCATGAAGTGATGGGACCGGACGCCATGATCTTTGTTTTCGGAATGTTGAGCTTGAAGCCAACTTTTTCACTCTCCTCTTTCACTTTCATCAAGAGGCTTTTTAGCTCCTCTTCACTTTCTGCCATAAGGGTGGTGTCATCTGCATATCTGAGGTTATTGATATATCTCCTGGCAATCTTGATTCCAGCTTATGTTTCTTCCAGTCCAGCATTTCTCATGATGCAACCTGCATAGAAGTTAAATAAGCAGGGTGACAATATACAGCCTTGACATGTTCTTTTTCCTATCTGGAACCAGTCTGTTGTTCCATGTCCAGTTCTAACTGTTGCTTCCTGAGCTGCATACAGATTTCTCAAGAGGCAGGTTAGGTGGTCTGGTATTTCCATCTCTTTCAGAATTGTCCACAGTTTATTGTGATCCACACAGTCAAAGGCTTTGGCATAGTCAATAAAGCAGAAAGAGATGTTTTTCTGGAACTCTCTTGCTTTTTCCATGATCCAGTGGATGTTGGCAATTTGATTTCTGGTTTCTCTGCCTTTTCTAAAACCAGCTTGAACAGCAGGGAGTTCACGGTTCATGTATTGCTGAAGTCTGGCTTGGAGAATTTTGAGCATTACTTTACTAGTGTGTGAGATGAGTGCAATTGTGTGGTAGTTTGAGCATTCTTTGGCATTGCCTTTCTTTGGAATTGGAATGAAAACTGACCTTTTCCAGTCCTGTGGCCACTGCTGAGTTTTCCAAATTTGCTGGTATATTGAGTGCAGCACTTTCACAGCATCATCTTTCAGGATTTGAAATAGCTCTTCTGGAATTCCATCACCTCCACTAGCTTTGTTTGTAGTGATGCTTTCTATGGCCCATTTGACTTCACATTCCAAGATGTCTGGCTCTAGATTAGTGATCACATCATCATGATTATCTGGGTCGTGAAGATCTTTTTTGTACAGTTCTTCCGTGTATTCTTGTCACCTGTTCTTAATATCTTCTGCTTCTGTTAGGTCCAGACCATTTCTGTCCTTTATCAAGCCCATCTTTGCATGAAATGTTCCCTTGATATCTCTAATTTTCTTGAAGAAATCTCTAGTCTTTCCCATTCTGTTGTTTTCCTCTATTTCTTTGCATTGATCGCTGAAGAAAGCTTTCTTATCTCTTCTTGCTATTCTTTGGAACTCTGCATTCAGATGCTTATATCTTTCCTTTTCTCCTTTGTTTTTCGCTTCTCTTCTTTTCACAGCTGTTTGTAAGGCTCCCTAGACAGCCATTTTGCTTTTTTGCATTTTCTTCCATGGGAATGATCTTGATCCCTGTCTCCTGTGTCACGAACCTCATTCCATAGTTCATCAGGCACTCTATCTATCAGATCTAGACCCTTAAACCTATTTCTCAGTTCCACTGTATAATCATAAGGGATTTGATTTAGGTCATACCTGAATGGTCTAGTGGTGTTCCTTACTTTCTTCAATTTCAGTCTGAATTTGGTAATAAGGAGTTCATGATCTGAGCCACAGTCAGCTCCCGGTCTTGTTTTTGTTGACTGTATAGAGCTTCTCCATCTTTGGCTGCATAGAATATAATCAATCTGATTTTGGTGTTGACCATCTCATGATGTCCACGTGTAGAGTCTTCTCCTGTGTCGTTGGAAGAGTGTATTTGCTATGACCAGTGCATTTTCTTGGCAAAACTCTATTAGTCTTTGCCCTGCTTCATTCTGCATTCCAAGGCCAAATTTGCCTGTTACTCCAGGTGTTTCTTGACTTCCTATTTTGCATTCCAGTCCCCTACAATGAAAAGGACATCTTTTTTGGGTGTTAGTCCTAAAAGATCTTGTCGGTCTTCATAAAACTGTTCAACATCAGTTTCTTCAGTGTTACTGGTTAGTGCATAGACTTGGATAACTGTAATATTGAATGGTTTGCCTTGGAGATGAACAGAGCATTCTGTCGTTTTTGAGATCGCATCCAAGTACTGCATTTCAGACTCATTTGTTGACCATGATGGCTACTCCAATTCTTCTGAGGGATTCCTGCCCGCAGTAGTAGATGTAATGGTCATCTGAGTGAAATTCACCCATTTCAGTCCATTTTAGTTTGCTGATTCCTAGAATGTCGACATTCACCCTTGCCTTCTCTTGTTTGACCGCTTCCAATTTGCCTTGATTCATGGACCTGAAATTCCCAATACTTGTAAAGTAATTAACCTCCAATTAAAAAAATAAATTTATATAAAAAATAAAAAAGAAAAAAATGAAAAAGACTGACAATATCAAGTGTTAATAGGATGTGGAACAACTCAAACTCTCATATACTACTGCTAGAAATGTGATTTGGTATCATTACATTGAAAAACAGCTTGATAATATCTTCAAAATAAATGTGCCTTCCATTTGATTCACCTATTCCACTCAGGTATTTACACAAGGGAAAAAAGAAAGCATGCATTCATTTAAAATTTACACAAATTTTCAGAGCAGTTTTATATGTAGCAGCTAAAAACTAGAAACAACATATGAATGAACAATTTATAGTATATCCATACTATGAAATATTACTTGGCAATAAAATGGAAAAAGTGTGATACATGTAACAACACGGATAAATCTCAAAATAATTATTCTGCATGAAAGAAGCTGAACAAAAACTGCATACCATATCAGTTCAGTTCAGTCCCTCCGTCATGTCTGACTTTTTATGACCTCATGGACTGCAGCACGCCAGGCTTCCCTGTTCATCACCAATTTCCAGAGCTTGCTCAAACTCATGTCCATTGAGTTGGTGATGCCATCCAACCATCTCATCCTCAGTTGTTCCCTTCTCCTGCCTTCAATTTTTCCCAGCATCAGCGTCTTTTCCAATGAGTCACTTCTTTGCATCAGCTGGCCAAAGTGTTGGAATTTCAGCTTCAGCATCAGTCCTTCCAATGAAGATTCAGGACTGATTTCCTTTAGGATTGACTGCTTTGATCTGTTCTATTTATATACCGTTCTAGAAAATGTAAACTAATCTATAATGAGAAAAATTAGATCAATATTCACTTGGGCATGAAGAGAGGGACAGAAGAGAAGAATTCCAAATAATCTTGGGAAAACTTTGGGGATGATGATTTTGGCATGTTCACTTATTGATTGTGATGATGGCTTCATAGATATGTATTTATTAAAATCTGCCAAATTAACTCTTTAAATATGTACTTTATTGTATGTCAGTATTACCTCAATAAAACTATTTAAAATATTGTTCCCAAACTAACTGATATTTTTGCTTATTTGCACCTTCATAGTAATCTAGTTTCTCTTTGGAAGGCAGGTGCCATAATATAAAGAACCCAGGCTGCTGAATTATGAGATATAAATTTGTGCCATTGCTCTGCCACTTCCCAGATGAGTAACCTTGTAAAAAGTTCATTTGTGTTTAAGAAACTTAGTTTTCTCTCCTGGAAATTAGGCATAATAATAACTACCACACAGGATGATGGGAAGGTTGTATAATGTGGACAAAGCACCCCAAACAGTGATTTCCATGTAGAATCATTTTTCTTCTCATTCTGTTCTTCTCTCCTCTCCACCAAGTTAAGCACAGTTTGCATGTGTAACACATGCTCAGTAAATCCTTGTTTGAATCATTTACCATTTGCTTGTTTCAATTCAGTTGGTTAAGGCATCAAAAACAGGAAATCAAAAATTGTCCAATTTTATTTTTTAAGTCTTGGCATAAAACAAGAGCAAACTTGGAGTACTTGTAACTAGAGTGTATGGGACAATTTGACTTCTGACATAGCTTTATATTCACTAAGTTACTCACTTCTCCATACACATAATACAACTATTTATAAAGATTTAGTTATAGCTATGCAATGAGGCAACAGCTGAATGCTGAAGAATTCATACTTTTGGCTCTGTGGTGTTGGAGAAGACTCTCAAGAGTCCCTTGGACCACAAGGAGATCAAACCAGTCAGTAGTCCAAAAGGAAATCAACACTGAATGTTCATTGGAAAGACTGATGCTAAAGCTGAAGCTCCAATACTTTGGCCACCTGATGTGATGAGCTGACTCATTGGAAAAGACTCTCCTTTGTGCTGGGAAAGATTGAACACGGGAGGAGAAGGGGACAACAGAGGATGAGATGATTGGATGGCATCACCAAATCGATGGACATGAGTTTGAGCAAGCTCTGGGAGATGGTGAAGGACAGGGAAGCCTGGCGTGCTGCAGTCCATGGGTTGCAAAGAGTTGCTGTTCAGAGTGACTGAACAACATCAGCAAATAAAATGAGAATTTTGATCATAAAATTTTTGATGGGAAAAATTGCATAATTATTTCAAAATTTCAATGATATGAATTTGTCCAAACTATACAAAACTTTTATTTTCTTAATTCAGAAGAGAGAAAATGTTTGACTTGTTTAACACAATGGACATTCAAGAATTCAAGTAATAACTGTCTTCTTTAGGCTTTGAGAAACTTTCATATGAAGTATGCCATTGATGGTGTTTCATTCAAGCAGTTCCTTCTTGACTCCTCAAGTCTAAAGGAGATTTAAGAAGCTACTGAGAAAAGAATACAAGTATTCTATTTTTAAACATCTCTGTCAGTAAGGCCATAGGAAAGTCCTCTGTAAGCCAGTTCCCTGTTAAAAGGCCACTCTGAAGCCTTGGTTGATACTTAAAGACAACTTGCTTTCCAGGAGTGAGTAGATAAGATGGAAAATTCTTTATATACTACTAGGTAACCAGCAGGAGATACAGAAAGCCAGTCTGGGTGGAGAGCATTGATAAAAAGCTACGCTATAATCTGGAAAAATTTAAAGCAGCTGCATTTCTTTAAGCCATTGTTTAGTGACCACTTAAATGTTTGCTAGTATATCAAAAAACATCAAACCAACAAAATAAATTTCAAAACCATCACAAATTTACTCTTGATTAGTTTGGAATTTGTGTTGTACCAATAGTGCTTGGAAATTTGCCTTTGTTTAGAAAATTCTTTTTTTTCAAAGTTATTAACTGGATTCTGCTGTGGTTATTATGGAGTTCCTTAAAATATTCAAAGATAATATCTCTTTAAGGATCCATATATACTTAAAATTTTCTTGCTTTTGGGCTTATAATAACAATGTCATTCAATTTCCTCATTAAAAGTAAGTTTTTGAGATTTAAATTACTTTTAATTTATTTTTTTATTGAAGGATAATTGCTTTACAGAGTTTTGTTGTTTTCTGTCAAACCTCAACAAGAATCAGCCATAGGTAAATATATATCCCCTCCCTTTTGAACCTCCCTCCCATCTCCTGCCTCATCCCACCCCTCTAGATACAGAGACCCTGTTTAAGTTTCCTGAGCCATACAGCAAATTCCCATTGGCTGTCTATTTTACATATGGTAATGTAAGTTTCCATGTTACTCTTTCCATACATCTCACCCTCTCCTCCCCTCTCCTCATGTCCATAAGTCTATTCTCTATGTCTGTTTCTCCATTGCTGCCCTGAAAATAAATTCTTCAGTACCATTTTTCTAGATTCTGTATATATGCATTGGAATACAATATTTATTTTCTCTTTCTGACTCACTTCACTCTGTATAATAGATTGTAGGTCCATCCACCTCATCAGAACTGACTCAAATGCATTCCTTTTTATTGCTGAGTAATATTCTATTTTGTATATGTACCACAACTTCTTTATCCATTCATCTGTCTATGGACATTTAGGTTGGTTCCATGTTCTAGCTATTGTAAATAGTGCTGCAATGAACAAAGGGATGCATGTGTCTTTTTCAATTTTGGTTTCCTCAAAGTGTATGGCTAGGAGTGGGATTGCTGGGTCATATGGTGGTTTTATTCCTACTTTTTAATCTCCAGATCATCTTCCATAGTGGCTGTATCAATTTACATTCCCACCAACAGGGCAAGAGTGTTCCCTTTTCTCCAGATCCTCTCCAGCATTTATTGTTTGTAGACATTTTGATGATGGTCATTCTGACCCATGTGTGGTGATATCTCACTGTAGTTTTGATTTGCACTTCTCTAATAATGAGCAATGTTTAGCATCTTTTCTTGTGTTTGTTAGCTGCCAGGGTCCAGCCTCGGCAGGATCCAGGGGTACCCTCAGGAGGAACGGCGTCGGCGAGTGCAGAGAAAGAGAGAGAGAGAGCAGACTAGGGTGTGCAGCAGGGTCTGCTGTTCTGCTGCCACCACTTTATTTTTCACAGTAATTTCTATACTCTAAGTTAGTACATTTCTAAAGGGAAACGAGAGATAAGCATACAGAGCTAGTCTAACATTACATCAGTTTGCCCTTTATGAAACCCAGGATGTTTTCTGCATACTTCTTTGTTTATGAGAGTCTTTTCCATAGTGGATCTTTGTGCATTGTCTTCTGGCCTTGAGCTTAAGGGAAAACAGAGAAGTTGCAGTCTCATAGGGTAAAGGTACAGCAGGTTGCAACATAGTAGAAATGTAACATGAAGGTCAGTTCTTTTGCAGAAGTCACCAGCTAAATTTATACCCTTGGCTAAAATTAACAATTGTCTTATTGTTTTCACACTAGGGCTAAACTCCTGTCTTTTAAATTCCTAACTATA
Source organism: Capra hircus (assembly GCF_001704415.2). Classification (NCBI taxonomy): domain Eukaryota; kingdom Metazoa; phylum Chordata; class Mammalia; order Artiodactyla; family Bovidae; genus Capra; species Capra hircus. The sequence goes on along the minus strand of NC_030831.1, from coordinate 13,925,884 downwards.
TTAACAATAGTTTTTATTGTACAACCTCAGCACATTAAGAGCAAAAACACAGCAAGAAAAACATTGATCCAGTAACAACTTTATAGAATAATACTTTTTATGTTCTCTACAGGGCTTCCTCAACCCCTGAAGGACTCTGTGCCTATTAGGGCCTTTTGTGTTTTCAGGTTCTTTATGCTTTTTATGATTAAGATGTTGTGAACAATCATGCACATTAATACCAAGGGCATAAACACATTTGTCAAGCAAACTAAAACGCTAGCGAAAAGGGGTTTAGGTTGAAATACTCTTCTCTTCCTGGATAATCTTATAGGATGTCACCATCTAGGGGATATGTTGATTAAAGTTTTAAGTTGGTTCTGTTTGGAAAGAGATCGGGGAAAGCCTTCTGCCTGTGTCACAGAAATTAGGGAGCAGTCTAGTATAGCAAGCATCAGAAAGACAGATATCATCTTTAAGGTGAGTGCCGGGGCAGCTTTTCAAAATCCCTGGAGTCCTGATCTGCCTTGCTTGTCAGGTCTTCTCCACATGACCTTGTCATGGGTGGGAACTTGTGTGCTGGCTCCCGGCATCTCCCCCTTTTTTATTCTTTAAGACAACCAGATGGATCTCAGTCGGGAGCTTCTGAGTGCTGTGTTGCAGAGTTCTGACAATACAAGGAAGGATTATAATGAGAAGGAGGACTAAGACTGCCACAGCAACATAACTGAAGATAGCTGATAAGATATTTTTTTCCAGTAATAAATTTAGAGAAGGTATGAAAAAAATCATTAGCAGCCCCTGAAGTAGTAAACTCTAGATGGGCATGTTTTAGGGTTCTTATCTGGTCGTGAAGCTTTCCTAGACCTAAACTAATGCTGGAGCTATTTCATACACCTGAAATATGATTTTTAATCCTTTTCCAATTATAATCTGTATCATTTGCTTCTAGGGGTGTTACACAGATCCACCAATAGTCAGCATGACAGGATAATGTTAGCTTTACTTTTAAAGCCTGTAATTAAATTCCAATATGCATGACTGCTTTTTCTAGGGTGTCTAACTTCATTTCTAATATCCTGTCTATAATCTCTTGCATAGGTAGGGCTAAAGAAACATTTTTGAACATAGTATTGACATATTGAGCAGCTATGTACCTGTTGAGTCAATGATGTTGCTGCCACAGTAACAGAAGTAATTGCTGTTATTAAAGCTGACATCCCTAACATAAGTAGTCCTACAAACTGTCAGGATTGCATTAAATCTTGTAGTTGTAGAATGGCTAGACCATAATTGTCATACCAATAGGTACTTGCTGTGATGGGCACCATAAGGTAAGGTGGGCATCGCAACACCACAAGGGAACACACATTATATTGAGGGGTTAAGCAGGATGAAAGCATTACAGTAGATGATATTTGGTCCTCCTGAGTAGTTCATCTGTATATGAAGCTTTTCGGAGTTGTTAGTGAATAGAAAAACATAAGGGGAGGGTAAGCAGGCAAGTACAGAATAGGTAGTCATTTTCTGGCCGGGATAGGGTGACGAGAGGTGGCAGCAAGGGCTTTCCAAATTTCTGGCTGCCAAAAGGTCTTGCCCTTAGCTGTATAGGACAACATGGGGGGAACAAATTGATTATGATGTCATCTATTGGCCGCCAATGGCCATGGGATGGAATGATCATTTTAATTACAAAATTTAGTGGTATAGCCATGGACAGATTTTGGATCTTGACTTGGGTTTGGATTGCTCCAGTCTTGTACCGAATAGTTTCCACCTCCTGGTATTCTACAGTCTATTCTTGAATTGTAAGTACAAAATTTCTATACTGGATATCCTAGGCGGTTGTCAATAGTTTTCCATATGACGTCTGGAGGAGCAACATCAACACAATTTGGATATTTTGGTGGAGTGTTAAGGAACAAGGATTCACAGGGGTCAAGGACCCTGGGGCATACGATCTTGTAATACCCAAACTGACTGATCCACTTTTTCATATGTAAATTCTGATGCTCAGGAATCTGTCAGAATTGCCTTTTTGGAGGCTCCAATGCATCCCTCTTTAGTGGGAGTAATAAAGTTTTTTGTATGGCTAGTGGGGAAGTTAAAGCAAACAGGAAGATCATTTGCTAACCCCCTAAAGGTATAATTAAAATTGATAGGATAATGATCTTTATCATAGGAAGTGTAGGATCCTCCCAAGAGATAAGGCTGGTTTGTGTGGACCCATATAGAGTCACTGTTCCAAGTAACTACTTGGAAGGTCAGGGAATCAGGGAAATATGCTCAGTAATTTTCTGGAGTGGGAGAGGAGGCGCTTACCTGGCAGGAAAGTAAAGCAAGCATAGCAATAAAAACCCTTTCAGGAGAGGCTGAAGATCCCTGTAGAGAAGCTATTCCCTGAGCTTGATGGCAGAGTGACTTAATTTGCCCCCACGTGGGTATGGAGGCTTGTTGAGTTGCCCGCGCAGGACGTCCTGGTGGTTTCCTGCGACGTAAAGGAATAGGGGGATCGTGGTCTTTTATGTAAAGCCCTGACATCTGCTTAATGGGTGGTTCTACCATTTGTTCATCTGGGATCTCTGCTGCCGGTTGTCTTAGAGTCTGCTGGACTTTCCAGGTGGGCGGCGGAGGCAGGGAAAGAGGAGTGCCCTTCCTCTTTTGTGGTTGAAGCAATGGGGGAACTGGATGTCTGGGGGACTGCGACATGGTGAGTCAGTCTGTCGAGGATCCAAATTGACGACTTAGCACCCTGGGGAAAAATACAAGCATATCCTCGGCCGCTGGTTAACAATGGGTCAGGACCCTTCCATTGTCCTGAAAGGTCTTTCCATTTAACCAAGGGTTTTGTACTCTGTTGTTCTGGACTCCAATGTTGGAGTATTGTAGTAACCCCAGATGAATCAGTGTTTAGATTGTTTATTACAAAAAGAGCGTGTTGTAGAATCTGGTGAGGGGAACTATATCTAAACATAGTTTAGATAGAGTAAAATTTTTGTAAAATATAAATTCTCTCTCTATATATAATAAATCTATATATTTATTATATATAAATGACCATGTTTATATAAATATAAATCATATCATATATGTTTTCCATTACCATTATATATATAATCATTATATTATATATACATATATATATGCAATTATATAATATACATACATGCATATATACATATGTATACATATAAAACATATAAACTAACACATATTATATATATAATTATAATTATACACATAATCATATATACAATACCATGGGATACTATGGATTTAAATATAAATTTATATTATTATATTTATATATTATGACATATTATGATATATATCAATTATACAATATATAATATATTATATAATTATATAGCACAATATACAATATAACATATAGTATACAATATTACAAGAAAGTAAACTATAAATTTTACTATATATTTCTGTAAAATATAAATTTTACAGAAGGCCTAATTGGAGATGTATCTCTCAGACTTTTAGGGGCATTTTTAGCAAAAAAGGACCAATCTTCATCAGAATGATAGCAAGCTGCTGCTTCTTCTAAATCTTTTTCATCTTGGGACGAAAGCTGTTCTTCCTTTTCATCTCTGCTTTCTAAATGACTATTGGTGTTCATGGCAGCCAGCATCTCCCTTAGCTGTTGATAATTTGGTTTGAATCAGTATCTTTTTCCTCCCCTTTAACTTTTATTTTTTTAGATTCATGAAGGGGGTCTAAAGCATCTCTAATCATGTTCCATAAAGAAAAGGTTTCATTAGGAATCTTTTCTAGTCCGTGCAAGGTATGAAATGAAATGAAAATGAAGTCACTCAGTCGTGTCTGACTCTTTGCGACCCCATGGACTGTAGCCTACCAGGCTCCTCTATACCTGGGATTCTCCAGGCAGTAATACTGGAGTGGGTTGCCATTTCCTTCTCCAGGAGATCTTCCCAACACAAGGATCGAACCTGGGTCTCCTGTATTGCAGGCAGACGCTTTACCATCTGAGCCACCAGGGTATAATAAGCTTTTAATTTTTTTCCAACCTTCTTCCAAGTATCTAAGTTAACAGTGCCCTCTTCCAGAAACCAAGGACATTGCTCCTGTACAAACGTGAAAAAAGATTGAACACTAGCCTTTTTTACTTTAATACCTCTTTTATTTAACAACTGTAATATAACCCCAATAAAAAGATGTATTTCCTTTGATTCACTGCTGCCCATCTTAGCTGTCTCTTAAACGTGGAAAGAAGTTTCAATCCTACCCACTCATCTTACCCTATCTTTCTTATGCAGGGGGGCCTGCAGGGCCCTAGTGGGGTCCTAGCCATTCTGAAAACTGGACAATGGGGGGCTTACCTTTAGGTGTCTGTTTCAGGTGCCACTTGCCGGGGTCCAGCCACGACAGGATCCAGGGGTACCCTCAAGATGAACGGCGTCGGCGAGTGCAGAGAAAGAGAGAGAGAGAGAGCGAGAACGAGCAGATTAGGGTGTGCAACAGGTCTGCTGTTCTGCTGCCACCGCTTTATTTTTCACAGTAATTTCTATACTCTAAGTTAGTACATTTCTAAAGGGAAACGAGAGATAAGCATACAGAGCTAGTCTAACATTACATCAGTTTGCCCTTTATGAAACCCAGGATGTTTTCTGCATACTTCTTTGTTTATGAGAGTCTTTTCCATAGTGGATCTTTGTGCATTGTCTTCTGGCCTGGAGCTTAAGAGAAAACAGAGAAGTTGCAGTCTCATAGGGTAAAGGTACAGCAGGTTGCAACATAGTAGAAATGTAACATGAAGGTCAGTTCTTTTGCAGAAGTCACCAGCTAAATTTATACCCTTGGCTAAAATTAACAATTGTCTTATTGTTTTCACACTAGGGCTAAACTCCTATGTTTTAAATTCCTAACTATATTAACAATAGCTTTTATTGTACAACCTCAGCACATTAAGAGCAAAAACACAGCAAGAAAAACATTGATCCAGTAACAACTTTATAGAATAATACTTTTTATGTTCTCTACAGGGCTTCCTCAACCCCTGAAGGACTCTGTGCCTATTAGGGCCTTTTGTGTTTTCAGGTTCTTTATGCTTTTTATGATTAAGGTGTTGTGAACAATCATGCGCATTAATACCAAGGGCATAAACACATTTGTCAAGCAAACTAAAATGCTAGCAAAAAGGGGTTTAGGTTGAAATACTCTTCTCTTCCTGGATAATCTTATAGGATGCCACCATCCAGAGGATATATTGATTAAAGTTTTAAGTTGGTTCTGTTTGGAAAGAGATCGGGGAAAGCCTTCTGCCTGTGTCACAGAAATTAGGGAGCAGTCTAGTATAGCAAGCATCAGAAAGACAGATATCATCTTTAAGGTGATGGAGTCCTGATCTGCCTTGCTTGTCAGGTCTTCTCCACATGACCTTGTCATGTGTGGGATCTTGTGTGCTGGCTCCCGGCAGTTAGCCATCTGTATGTCTTCTTTGGAGAAATGTCTGTTTAGGTCTTTCTCCCAGTTTTTTTTTTTTTTTTCCTGGCATTGAGTTGTATGAACTGCTTGTATGTTTTGGAAATTAATCTTTTGTCAGTTTTTTCATTTGCTATTATTTTCTCCCATTCTGAGGGTTGTCTTTTCACCTTGTTTATAATTTCCTTTGTTGTGCAAAAGTTTTAAGCTTAATCAGGTCCCACTGTTTACTTTTATTTTTATTTCCTTTACTCTAGGAGGTGAGTCATAGAGGATCTTGCTTTGATTTATGTCATCTAGTGTTCTGCCTATGTTTTCCTCTAAGAGTTTTGTAGTTTCTGGTCTAACATTTAGGTCTCTAATCCATTTTGAGTTTGTCTTCGTGTATGGTGTTAGGAAGTGTTCTAATTTCATTCTTTTACATGTAGCTGTCCAGTTTTCCCAGCACCATTTATTGAAGAGGCTGTTCTTGGCCCCATTGCATATTCTTGCCTTCTTAGTCAAAAATAAGGTGCCCATAGGTTCATGGGTTCATTTCTGGATTTTCTATCTTGTTCCATTGGTCTCTATTTCTGTTTTTGTCCCAGTACCACGCTGTTTTGATGACTGTAACTTTGTAGTACAATCTGAAGCCAGGAAGCTTGATTCCTCCAGCTCCTCAAGACTGCTTTGGCTATTCGGGGTCTTTTGTGTTTCCATATGAATTGTGGAATTCATTTGAATGAATTAACAAATTCATTTGTTCTAGTTCTGTGAAAAATGCCATTGGTAATTTGGTAGGAATCTCATTGAATCTGTAGACTGCATTTGGTAACATAGTCATTTTCACAATATAGGTTCTTCCTACTCAGGAACATGGAATATCTCTCCATCTGTTCATGTTGTCTTTGATTTCTTTCATCAGTGTCTTATAATTTTCTGTGTACAGTTCTTTTGTCTCCTTAGGTAAGTTTACTCCTAGACATTTAATTCTTTTTTGTTGCAATGGTGAATGGGATTGATTCCTTAATTTCTCTTTCTGGTTTTTTGTTGTTAATACATGGGGTTCCTTGGTGGCTCAGATGGTAAATCTTCTGCCCACAATGAGGGAGACCCAGGTTCGATCCCTGGGTGGGAAAAATCCCTTGGAGAAGGAAATGGCAACCCACTCCAGTACTCTTGCCTAGAAAATTCCATGGATGGAGGAGCTTTGTGAGCTATAGTCCATGGGGTCGCAAAGAGTCAGACACGACTGAGTGACTTCACTTTCTTTATTGTTAGTATAAATGAAAGTGATTTCTGTGTATTGATTTTGTACCTTGCAACTTTGCTAAATTCACTGATTAGCTCTAGTAATTTTCTGATACCATCTTTAGGGTTTTCTATGTGCAGTATCATGTCATCTGCAAACAATGAGAAAGTTACTTCTTTTCCGATCTGGATTCCTTTTATTTATGTTTCTTCTCTGATTGCTGTAGCTATGACTTCTAGAACCAAGTTGAATAATAGCAGTGAAAGTTGACACCCTTGCATTTTTCCTGATCTTAGGGGGGAATGCTTTCAATTTTTTACAATTGAGAATAAGGTTTGCTGTAGGCTTATCATATATGGCATTTAATATGTTGAGATAGGTTCCTTCCATGCCCACTTTTTGAATAATTTTAATCATAAATGGGTGCTGAATTTTTTCAAAGGCTTTTTCTACACTATTGAGATGATCATATGGTTTTAATCTTTCAGTCTGCTAATATAGATTTATGTGTATTGAAGATTCCTTGCAATTCCTGGAACAAACTCAACTTGATCATGGTGTATGAGCTTTCGGATGTGTTGCTGAATTCTGTTTGCTAAAATTTTGTTGAGGAGTTTTGCATCTATGTTCATCAGCGATATTGGCTGGTAGTGTTTTTTTTTGTGTGTGTGTGTGTGTTGTCTTCATCTGGTTTTGGTATGAGTGATGGTGGACTCATAGAATGAATTTGGAAGTGTTCCTTGCTCTGCAATTTTTTGAAAGCATTTTGGAAAGATGGGCATTAGCTCTTCTCTAAATGTTTGAGAGAATTCTCCTGTGAAGCCATCTGGTCTTGGGCTTTTGTTTTTTGGGAGATTTTTTTTTATCACAGCTTCAACTTCAATCCTTGTGATTGGGTTGTTCACAATTTCTATTTCTTTCTGGTTCAGTCTTGGAAGATTGAACTTTTCTAAGAATCTATCCATTTCTTCCAGGTTATCCATTTTACTGCCATATAGTTGTTCATAATAGTATCTTATAATCCTTTGTATTTCTGCATTGTCTGGTGTAACCTTTTTTTTTTCATTTCTAATTTTGTTGATTTGATTCTTCTCTCTTTTTTTCTTGATGAGTCTGGCTGAAGGCTTGTAAATTTTATTTATCTTCTCAAAGAACCAGATTTTAGCTTTATTAATCTTTACTATTGCTTCTTTCATTTATTTTTCATTTATTTCTGCTTGAATCTTTATGATTTCTTTCCTTCTACTAATTTTGTTTTATTTTGTTGTTCTTCTTCTTTTTCCAATTATTTTAGATGCAAAGTTATGTTGTCTATTCGATGTTTTTCTTGTTTCTTGAGGTAGGATTGTATTGCTATAAACTTCCCTCTTAGAACTGCTTTTGCTGCATCCCATAGGTTTTGAGTAGTCCTGTTCTCATTGTCATTTGTTTCTAGAAGTTTTTTTGATTTCTCTTTTCATTTCTTCCGTAACCTGTTATTTAGAAATGTGTTGTTTAATCTCCATGTGTTTGTGTTTCTTACATTTTTTTTCTTGTAATTGATATCTAGTCTCATAGCATTGTGGTCAGAAAAGATACTTGATATTGTTTTCAATTTTCTTAAATTTACTGAGGTTTGATTTATGACTCTATCCTGGAGAATATTCCATGTACACTTGTGAAGAAGGTATATTCTTCTGCATTTGGATGGAATGTCCTGAAGATATCAGTGAAGTCTATCTCATCTAATGTATCATTTAAGACTTGTGTTTTCTTATTAATTTTCTGTTTTGATGATCTGTCCATTGTTGTAAGTGGGTTATTATTTCTCCTGCTATTATTGTGCTACTGTCCATTTCTTCTTTTATGTCTCTTAGTGTTTGTCTTATGTATTGCTGTGCTCCTATGTTGGGTGCATTGCTGCTGCTAAGTCGCTTCAGTCGTGTCTGACTCTGTGCGACCCCATGGACAGCAGCCCACCAGGCTTCCCCATCCCTGGGATTCTCCTGGCAAGAACACTTGAGTGGGTTGCCATTTCCTTCTCCAATGCATGAAAGTGAAAAGTGAAAGTGAAGTCGCTCAGTCGTGTCTGACTCTTCACTACCCATGGACTGCCACCCACCAGGCTCTTCTGTCCATGGGACTTTCCAGGCAAGAGTACTGGAGAGGGGTGCCATTGCCTTCTCCATGTTGGGTTCATAGATATTTACAATTGTTATGTTTTCCTCTTTGATTGATCCCTTGATTTTTATGTGTGTCCTTCCTTATCTCTTGTAATCTTCTTCATTTTAATGTCTATTTTGTCAGATATGAGGATTACTACTCCAGCTTTGTTTTGCTTCCTATTTTCATGGAATATATTTTTGCATCATCTTTCAGTTTGTATGTCTTTAGGCCTGAAGTGAGTTTTTGTAGGGAGCATATATATGGATCTTGTTTTTGTATCTATTCAGCCAGTCTGTGTCTTTTGGTTGTAGCATTTAATCTATTTACTTTTAAATGTAAATAGATTTTGATATATATATATATGTTCTTATTTTTGATATATATGTATTTTATATGTATATGTAATACATATGTATTTTATATATGTATATATGTAATTTTTGATATATATGTTCTTATTGCCATTTTCTTAATTGTTTGGGCTTGGTTTTGTATTTCTTCTCTTGTATTTCTTGACTATATAAGTCCCTTTAACATTTGTTTTAAAGTTTGTTTGATGGTACTGAATTCTCTTAACTTTTGTTTGTCTAAAAAGCTTTTTATTTTTCCATCAATTTTGAATGAAATCCTTGTCAGGTACTGTAATCTTGGTTGTATATTTTTCCCTTTGAATACTTTAAATATATGCTGCCATTCCTTTCTGTCCTGCACAGTTTCTGCTAAAAGATAAGCTGTTAAGCATATGGGGTTTCTCTTGTATATTACTTATTCCCCTTGTTGCTTCTCCCTTGTTGCTTTTAATATTCTTTCTTTGTGTTTAGTCTTTGTTCATCGGATTAGTATGTGTCTTGGTGTGTTTCTCCTTGGGTTTATCCTGTATGTGACTCTTTGTGCTTGTTGGACTTGACTGAATATTTCCTTTTCCATGTTAGGGAAATTTTCCACTATAATCTCTTCAAAATTTTTCTCATACACTTTCCTTTTCTCTTCTACTTCTGGGACCCCTATAATTCAAATGTTGTTGCATTTGATATTGTCCCATGGGTCTCTGAGACTATCCTCAGTTCTTTTCATTCTTTTTACTTTATTCTGCTCTTCAGAAGTTATTTCCACCATTTATCTTCCAGCTCACTGATTTGTTCTTCTGATTCAGATATTCTGTTATTGATTTCTTCTAGAGTATTTTTAATTTCAGTAATTGTGTTGTTTGTCTCTCTCTCTATTTTTTCTTTAATTCTTCTATGTCTTTGTTAATTGATTCTTACATTTTATCCATTTTATTTTCAAGGTTTTGGATCATCTTTATTATCATTATTCTTAATTCCTTTTTAGGTAGTTTGCCTATTTCCTCTTCATTTTTTTGGACTTCTGTGTTTCTAGTTTGTTCCTTCAAGTGTGTAGTATTTCTATGCTTTTCTTTTTCTTTTTTTTTAAACTTATTCTGTTTGAAGTCTCCTTTTCCCAGGCTTCAAGGTTGAATTCTTCCTTCCTTTTGTTTTCTGCCCTCCTAAGGTTGGTCCAGTGGTTTGTGTAAGCTTCATATGGATTGAGATTTGTGCTGAGTTTTTGTTTGTTTGTTTGTTTGTTTTTTCTCTGATGGCCAAGGCTGAGTGAGGTGGTAATCCTGTCTGCTGATGATTTGGTTTGTATTTTTGTTTTGTTTGTCATTTAGATGAGGCGTCCTGCACAAGTTGCTACTGGTGATTGGGTGATGTTGAGTCTTGTATTCAAATAGGCTTTTTTGTGTGAGTTCATACTATTTGATACTCCCTAGGGTTCGTTCTCAGGTAGTCTAATCATAGGGCCAGATGTCCACAGTAGTAACTTGCTTGAAAACACACCCTTTATTGGTCATTTTCTTTCCCTGTCTCACTTCTCCATTCCTTTACCAGTGGATCACCTTCCAAGTAAACTATTGCACTTGAATATTCATTTCATGATCCTTTTTTGTTGGAATCTACACTAAGGCAGAAATTTGTACTTCAGGTTTAGGCATTGATTTCTCTGGGGCCTTATTTAGAATTTATATTTTCCTTGGAAGGAGAGTCAATCCTTATAAACTTGGTATAAGCTGGTTTCAAAGAATAAGATAATACACTATTAAATGACACTTCTGAAGACAGAGAAAACATCAAGAAGGAGGGTTATCAAGACTGCTTTGGCTATTCGAGGTTTTTTGTATTTCCATACAAATCTTGAAATTATTTGTTCTAGTTCTGTGAAAAATATTGCTGGTAGCTTGATAGGGATTGCATTGAATTTGTAAATTACTTTGGGTAGTATAATAGCCAGGACATGGAAACAACCTAGATGTCCATCAGCAGATGAATGGATAAGAAAGCTGTGGTACATATACACAATGGAGTATTACTCAGCCATTAAAAAGAATACATTTGAATCAGTTCTGATGAGATGGATGAAACTGGAGCCGATTATACAGAGTGAAGTAAGCCAGAAAGAAAAACACCAATACAGTATACTAACACATATATATGGAATTTAGAAAGATGGCAATGATGACCCTGTATGCGAGACAGCAAAAGGGACACAGATGTGTAGAGCGGACTTTTGGACTCAGAGGGAGAGGGAGAAGGTGGGATGATTTGGGAGAATGGCATTGAAACATGTATACTATCATGTAAGAATCGAATCACCAGTCTATGTCCGATGCAGGATACAGCATGCTTGGGGCTGGTGCACAGGGATGACCCAGAGGGATGTTGTGGGGAGGGAAGTGGGAGGGGGGTTCATGTTTGGGATCGCATGTACACCCTTGGTGGATTCATGTCAATGTATGGCAAAACCAATACAGTATTATAAAGTAAAATAAAGTAAAAATAAAAAGTTAGAGAAAAAAGGAGGGTTATCTCCAAAAGCCAACATTCTTATTTTTATTTCTGGGAAGGGGAAGTGACCATGAACACCAAAAACTCCACTTCATTGAAGTGGTCTTGGAGAGTGTACCTCTACATTCAGCTTTGTCATGTGTTGATTATATTTAATGATATTGCAATAGAGAATGGAGAAGCAGATAACAACTCACTCCAGCATTCTTGCCTGGTGAGTCCCATGGAACAGAGGAGCCCAACAGGCTGTAGTCCATAGGGTCACAAAGAGTTAGGCATGGTTGAGCAATAGAGAATATGGCTCTGTGTGAATCTGGAAAGTGGTCTGCAAACCACCAGCAATAATACAGCAAGTATATTTTGTGTTCAACAATAGAGAAAGTGCTACTTAATGCTAATATTCAGTTATAATTTGTAAATAATGAAAGTTATATTTCTCAGTTGTTGTGGCAGGATTTAAAGACTTGCTTTAATGGCAGAAAGTGAAAAGGAATTAAAAGAACCGCTTGATGAGCATAACAGAGAAGTGTGAAAAAGCTGGCTTGAAATTCAACATTTTAAAAACTAAGATCATGACATCTAGTTCTATCACTTCATGGCAAACAGAAAGGGGGGAAGTGGAAGCAGTGACAGATTTTATTTTATTGGGCTACAAAATCACTGCAGACAGTGACTGTAGCCATGAAATTAAAAGAAGACTCTTGAGAGTCCCTTGGACTGCGAGGAAACCAAATGAGTCTGTTCTAAAGGAAATCAGTCCTGAATTTTCATTGAAAGGACTGTTGAGGAAGCTGAAGCTCCAATACTTTGGCCACCTGATGTGAAGAGTTGACTCATTGGAAAAGGCCCTGATGCTTGGGAAAGATTGAAGGCAGAAGGAGAAGGGGGCGGGAGAGGATGAGATGGTTAGATAGCATTACTGCCTCAATGCACATGAATTAGAGCAAACGCTGAGAGATAGAGGAGGACAGAGGAAACTGGCATGCCTCAGTTTAGAAAGTCACAAAAAGTTGGACAGGACTTAGCAACTAAACAACAACAACAATTACTGCCTAAGACATGATATATTTGAAAGTAAAACACAGATGTATGACAATATGCCTGTCTTTGTTTAGTTACTGAATTTTCAGTGGGGTTAACACCAGCAGGGTGGAAAAGGAGGCAGTGTAGGTGTAAAGACATATGTAGCATATTGTATAACAAAGGCAATGTTGCCAAACATCATCAATAGTAGAACAGGGTGCTGATGAAACTATTAATATGACCAGGAAGCCATTTCCTACTTGGATAAGTGAATTTCATAACAAGAAATAAAAAGATCTGAAATCCTAGACAGGAGCCATAATCCCAGACTCTCCTTGTCATACTATGTAAATAATTTCTCTCTCCATCTTCATGTGACAACATTAGTATTGGAAAGACATTTTACTCCCCAATGATTATCATTGTTGGGGTTGCTTGTCCACTTCATCCCTGATGGTAATGATGAGCTTGAACTCTTGTAGATGGCTGTATTTGTTACTCAGATTTCCATAACAATCTTCTACAGGCTAGGTGGCTTAAACAATAGAAAGTTATTTTCTCACAGTTCTGGAGGCTAAAATTCCATAATCAAGGAGCTGTCAGAGTTGATTTCTAGCGAGAGCTATATCATCATATGGCCTTTTCTCTGTGGGCCAAGTAGGAGAGAGAGATTTCTGGGTCTCTTTATCCCTTGTCACATGGTGAGGGGTTGAGGATTCAACATATGAGTTTTGGGTAGACACAATTCAGTCCAAAATAGTGGGAGTTAAGAGTTAGAAAGTCTGAAGTGAAGTCGTTCAGTCGTGTCCGACTTTTTGCGACCCCATAGACTGTAGCCTACAGGCTCCTCTGTCCATGGGATTTTCCAGGCAATAGTCCTGGAGTGGATTGCCATTTCCTTCTCCAGGGGATCTTCCCAACCCAGGGGTCGAACCCGGGTCTCCCGCATTGTAGACAGACGCTTTACCGTCTGAGCCACCAGAGAAGTTAACTTCCGTTCTTCCTTCTTTCATCTTCCCTAGAGTACTGGGGTTGTGCAAATAAATTTTACACTCTGCAAAGAGGCCCAAATTCAAAGTCTAAAAGAAAGGAAGCTTCACATAGTGAATATCCAAGTGATGCAGTTGGTAAAGAATCCAGCTGCTAATGCAGGAGTTGCAAGAGACACGGGTTCAATCCCTGGGTTGGGAAGATCCCCTGGAGGAGGAAATGGCAACCCACTCCAGTATTCTTGCCTGGAAAATCCATGATAAGAGGAGCCTTGTCCATATAGTCAAAGTTATAGTTTTTCCTATAGTCATGTATGGATGTGAGAGTTGGACCATGAACAAAGCTGAGCACCAAAGAACTGATGGTTTTGAAATGTGGTGTTGAAGAAGACTCTTGAGAGTCCCTTGGTCTGCAAGGAGATTCAACCTGCCAATCCTAAAGGAACTCAACCCTGAAATGCAAGTCAAAACTGCATTTCAATGACCCTGAGGTTGGGGAAGATTGAGGGCAGGAGGAGAGGTGGGCAGCAAAGGCTGAGATACTTTGATGGCATCGTAGACTCAATGGGCATGAGTTTGAGCAAACTCCAAGATATAGTAAAGGACAGAGAAGCATGGAATGTTGCAGTCCAAGGGGTCACAAAGAGTTGACATGACTGAGTGACTGAAAAACAACAACAAGCAAATAAAAACTCAGAGAAGGCAGATCAAGTTAGTATATGAGCCAGGGTCCAAATTAAAAAGTCATTTTTTTTCCACTTTATTACTGTAATTCTTCTTACTAAGGAATTGTTTTGATGATTGCAATTTCAACTTTTTGTGTTTTTCCCTGATACTCAGCTTTCATTAATTGTTAAAACTTAATGGTGAGGCTTCAACACTGGATTATAGAGAGAGTAATATGTTATTAAAGGTTGTTTTCTCCATTGGAGATTAATTTGCATAAATAAATGAAAATCTTTTGAAATTATCATATAAATCAATGAAAATAGCATTTACTTAATTAACATCATTTACCAGGAGAGTTTTCATGGAGGGAAATTTTTGAAGGAAATAAAGAATGGTAAATAAGAATGGATTTCTATTTCCTTTTAAATATAGAAATCAAGCATAGTGTTATTCTGTCATTTCATTTACTTACTTACTCTGTAAGTACACATGGTACTCTTATTTTATGAAAATTTGTGTGCTAGGTCTTGCATCAGCTTCATAGGATGTATTTAAGGTACTCTAACAAAGACAATAAGGGTGCACACTCACATAGCTATTGAGGTAAAAACTGCAAACTTGGGGTGGGGGAAGGAATCCAAAAGAAAAAAAAAAATGTAGCTTAATTTCTCTTGTAGTGTTCATTCTTTACCAAATCTTTGTCCCAGCCTTTATGCACATTTAGACATCTTGGTGTAGTCTGGAATGACTGTGACTACAATGCATACCCCTTCAGATGAAAAAGTATAATTGAAAATATCCAATAAACAAGGTGAAAAGACAACCTTCAGAATGGGAGAAAATACTAGCAAATGAAACAACTGACAATGAATTAATTTCCAACTCATAGAAGCTAATACCAGAGAAACAAACAACCCAATCAAAAAGTGGGGAATAAAAAACTAAACAGACATTTCTCCAAAGAAGACATACAGATGGCTAACAAACACATGAAAAGATGCTCAACATCACTCATTATTAAAGAAATGCAAGTCAAAACTGCAATGATATATTAGCTTACACAAGTCAGAATGGGCATCATTAAAGTCTACAAACAATAAATGCTGGAGAGGGTGTGGAGAAAAGAGAACCCCCCTTGCACTGCTGGTGGGAATGTAAATTGATTTAGCCACTATGGAAGACAGTATGGAGATTCCTTAAAAAACTAGGAATAAACTACCATATGACCCAACAATACCACAACTGGGCATATATTCTAAGAAAACCATAATGAGAAAAGACACATGTACCCCAGTGTTCATTGCAGCACTATTTACAATAGCTAAGACACGGAAGCAACCTAGATTTCCATTGACAGGTGAATGAATAAGGAAGTTGTGGTACATATATACAATGGAATATTACTCAGCCATAAAAAAGAATGCATTTGAGTCATTTCTAATGAGGTGGATGAAACTAGAGCCTATTATACAGAGTGAAGTAGGAAAGAGAAAAACACATATCATATACTAAAGCATGTATATGGACTCTAGGAAGATGGTACTGGTAAAATTATTTGCAGGTCAACAAAGGTAACAGACATAGACAACAGACTAATGCACATAGTAGGGGAGGATGGAGAGGAGGATGTATGAAGAGAGTAAACTTGGAAACTTACGTTACCATATGTAAAATAGATAGCCAATGGGAACTTGCTGTATGACTCAAGAAACTCAAACAGGGGCTCTGTATCAACCTAGAGGGGTAAGATGGGGAGGGAGATGGGAGAGAGGTTCAGGAGGGAGGGCACATATGTATACCTATGGCTGATTCATGTTGATATTTGGCAGAAAACAACAAAATTCTGTAAAGCAATTATTTTTCAACTAAAAATTAAATAAATTTAAAATTAATAAAATAAAACATCCAAATTGTTGATCATTAAGTATTAGGACTTTAAGTCTTATTTGATGTCATGTGAGCTTGTCTTTAGCATTTTGAAGGAATATTTTTTCTACTGTGGAAGATAGTTCATCTTCTGAGCAAACTTCTGATGGTAGACTATTAATATTCTGATGATGCTAATCCTAGGAATATAGAGGAAGTATTGATAGAAGTCCAACAACACAAGAGAAGACTCTACACATGGACATCACCAGATAGTCAACACTGAAATCAGATTTCGCAGCCAAAGATGGAGAAGCTCTATACAGTCAACAAAAAGAAGACCAGGAGCAGACTGTGGCTCAGATCATGAACTCCTTATTACCAAATTCAGACTCAAATTGAAGAAAGTAGGGAACACCACTAGACCATTCAGGTATGACCTAAATCAAATCCCTTATGATTATACAGTGGAAGTGAGAAATAGATTTAAGGATCTAGACCTGATAGATAGAGTGCCTGATGAACTATGGAATGAGGTTGGTGACATTGTACAGGAGACACGGGTCAAGACCATCCCCATGGAAAAGAAATGCAAAAAAGCAAAATGGCTGTCTGGGGAGGCCTTACAAATAGCTGTGAAAAGAAGAGAGGCGAAAAGGAAGGAAAAAAAGGAAAGATATAAGCATCTGAATGCAGAGTTCCAAAGAATAGCAAGAAGAGATAAGAAAGACTTCTTCAGCGATCAATGCAAAGAAATAGAGGAAAAGAAAAGAATGGGAAAGACTAGAGATCTCTTCAAGAAAATTAAGAGACACCAATGGAACATTTCATGCAAAGATGGGCTCGATAAAGGACAGAAATGATCTGGACCTAACAGAAGCAGAAGATATTAAGAAGAGATGGCAAGAATGCACAGAAGATGTGTACAAAAAAGATCTTCACGACCCAGATAATCATGATGGTGTGATCACTAATCTCGAGCCAGACATACTGGAATGTGAAGTCAAGTGGGCCTTAGAAAGCATCACTATGAACAAAGCTAGAGGTGGTGATGGAATTCCAGTGGAGCTATTTCAAATCCTGAAAGGTGATGCTGGGAAAGTGCTGCACTCAATATGCCAGCAAATTTGGAAAACTCAGCAGTGGCCACAGGACTGGAAAAGGTCAGTTTTCATTCCAATGCTAAATAAAGGCAATGACAAAGAATGCTCAAACTACCACACAATTGCACTCACCTCACACACTAGTAAAGTAATGCTCAAAATTCTCCAAGCCAGGCTTCAGCAATATGTGAACCATGAACTTTCAGATATTCAAGCTGGTTTTTCAAAAGGCAGAGGAACCAGAGATCAAATTGCCAACATCCACTGGATCATGGAAAAAGCAAGAGAGTTCCAGAAAAACATCTCTTTCTGCTTTATTGACAATGACAAAGCGTTTGACTGTGTGGCTCACAATAAACTGTGGAAAATTCTGAGAGAGATGGGGATACCAGACCACCTGACCTGCCTCTTGATAAATCTATATGCAGGTCAGGAAGCAACAGTTAGAACTGGACATGGAACAACAGACTGTTTCCAAATAGGAAAAGGAGTATGTCAAGGCTGTATATTGTCACCCTGCTTTTTTAACTTACATGCAGAGTATATCATGAGAAACGCTGGGCTGGAGGAAGCACAAGCTGGAATCAAGTTTGCCGGGAGAAATATCAATTACCTCAGATATGCAGATGACACCACTCTTATGGCAGAAAGTGAAGAGGAACTAAAAAGCCTCTTGATGATAGTGAAAGAGGAGAGTGAAAAAGTTGGCTTAAAGCTCAACATTCAGAAAACGAAGATCATGGCATCCGGTCCCATCACTTCATGGGAAATAGATGGGGAAACAGTGGAAACAGTGTCAGACTTTATTGTGGGGGGCTCCAAAATCACTGCAGATGGTGATTGCAGCCATGAAATTAAAAGACGCTTACTCCTTGGAGGAAAAGTTATGACCAACCTAGATAGCATATTCAAAAGCAGAGACATTACTTTGCCGACTAAGGTCCGTCTAGTCAAGGCTATGGTTTTTCCAGTAGTCATGTATGGATGTGAGAGTTGGACTGTGAAGAAGGCTGAGCGCCGAAGAATTGATGCTTTTGAACTGTGGTGTTGGAGCAGACTCTTGAGAGTCCTTTGGACTTCAAAGAGATCCAACCAGTCCATTCTGAAGGAGGTCAGCCCTGGGATTTCTTTGGAAGGAATGATGCTGAAGCTGAAACTCCAGTACTTTGGCCACCTCAAGCGAAGAGTTGACTCATTGGAAAAGACTCTGATGCTGGGAGGTATTGGGGGCAAGAGGAGAATGGGACAACAGAGGAAGAGATAGCTGGATGGCATCACGGACTTGATAGACATGAGTCTGAGTGAACTCCAGGAGTTGGTGATGGACCGGGAGGCCTGGCGTGCTGCGATTCATGGGGTCGCAAAGAGTCGGACATGACTGATCGACTGAACTGAACTGATTGATACAAGTAATTTCCCAAATGAAAGCTTGATGAATTATTTGCTTTTCCCTCTAAAGGATGTGCTAGTTTATTTTCTCTTTTATTTATGCTGTCTTGCTCTTATGATCCTTAAGATGGAGGCCACACTCATTTTTATAATATACTGACAGGACTACTGCACCAGTTTTCCATCATACTTCACAGAAATTATATCTCTGGGTATAATTAAGTTCTAGGTTAGTGGCTGATATCTTGAATTTTTAGTATCTTCTGCTAACCATTCACATACAGACACAAACATGCACTCATACAAGCACTACAGGAAGTCCTATATTGGTCTATCCTATGGTTCACTGTTTAAGCTAGGCTGTAATCAATTATGAGGATTTTTACTACAGGTTAACTGAGAAAATAGCATCAATTCTGAGAAAAAAAATTGATTTGATCTGCCATCCCAACTTACAGTTTGTGAAGACACTCTTGTGCTTCCTTTCCACTTTGTGAAGTTATAGGAAAAAGAAGGCCACCTAGGAAATCAGCCATCACAGAGAGTGAACCTGCTGGCCCCCTACTTTGGACTTCTCAACTTTCAAAACCATGAGAAGTAATTTTTTTTTTTTTTTTTTTGCTTGCAAGTCACCTAGTTTATGTTATTTTGTTAAGCAGTCTAATGGACCGAGAAATATGATTAACAAGCACTTTCATACATGTCACCTCATTTGGGCAGTGTAATGTCTGTGAGAAAAGAGTGGCAGGACATTTCAAATCCATTTCGAAAATGAGGAAATAAACTTTCTGGGACTTTAAGTGGCTTGATCATCATCATATGATTTCCAAGCATTTAAACAAAATATATTGATTTCATTATCTTTTTAGTTTAGTGAAATAAAATGTACTTTGTTGTTCATAGAATTTGCAATAGTGCCTAAGATAACTGTACAGTCTAATGTATTTTTATTGTACAAGAATTAATGTCATTCAATGGATTTTGAAAAAGATATAAATTATCCCAATTTATAACTCTAACAGAGTAGCTGGTTTCATTTCATATTATTTTCTTTCAGATTTGGTTGGTATAATATATATTTTATATGACTATAATAATGGGAATTATACATTTCTGGATCTGGATGTTTAGTTAACAATATGTTGTAAACATTTTCCTTTGTAGTTGAATGCAGTTCATCATCATTATTTTTTAAATTATAATTTAATTGAGTTTAATCCTTTATTATTTAAAAATATATATAGTTTAGACAACGTGAAATGACTATTTGAAAACTACTGTTTCCTTAATGTAAATATTCAGAAACTATTAGGTAAAAAAGTAGGCATACTGAAAATGAATCAAGCTGTATGTATCTATATTGCATTCCAAAGAAGCTGTCCTCATGCCAAATGTATGCCAAACTTACAGTAACATTGCTGTTGTTGTTCAGTTGATAAGTCATGTCCAACTCTTTTGAGATCCCATAGACTATAGCCCACCAGGCTTCTCTGTCCATGGGATTTCCCAGGCAAGAATACTGGAGTGCATTGCCATTTCTATCTCCAGGGGATCTGACCCAGGAATCTAACCCCAATCTCCTGCAATGCAAAAATATTCTTTACTGGTAACATAGTCTAACATTGGTTTCCTAGAGTTAAATTATTTATCTTGTAAATTTTTTGTTTAACTTTGCTTTAAAGTGTTATTTCTTCATACTTTAATTTTTATTTTCCATTACTGGTAATGTGAAATGCTGTGTCATTAGCATCTCTCCATAAGCTTTTTTATTCACCCAATCTTTGATAATTTATCTATTTAAAGGTTTTTTTAATGCAAATTTATTTATTTTAATTGGAGGTTAATTACTTTACAATACTGCATTGGTTTTGCCATACATCAACATGAATCCGCCACAGGTATACACATGTTCCCCATCCTGAACCCCCCTCCCTCCTCCCTCCCTGTACCATCCATTTCTGAACCCCAATGATGGATGAAGTTTATGTTTCAAATTAAATTCTTGATGACACTGTAATTAGCATAAGATTATCTCTAAAAAGGGATAATTCTCCATATTTGTTATACGTGGCTGTTTTTTGGGAGGGTTATTGTACAAAGGGCTCAGGTAAATCTCAACAGTATCTCTGATGTCCTGGGTTCCTCGTCCTCTCGGCAGAGTAAGGTGATTCCAGCTGGTACACTTGGACTTTCCATGGAATTTTGCTCTGGGAGAGTCCTGTAGCTTTCCCTTTTAATAGGGGAGGTTATTAAAATGGCCTCTGTAACTGGAGTATAGCAGACTACTTCAGCCCCAAACACTTTGACTTTAGATGTCAACTGTTAACACCTGCTTACCTTATGGGAAATTGGATTTGTACAGACAGCCCCACTTGGAAGAAGTCCCCAGTTCCAGCTTGATTTTTAGAGTGACCCTTATGAAAGGGAGAATTTTCCAGGGTGAAGGATCTCTTATTGGATAACATGTTTATACATCCACAGGACTCAAATAAAATAAGGCTCTTGGAACCATTATAAAATATAAGGTGATAGAGGAGGTCAAGGTCTGGGTGACTCCAGTATGAACATTTTTCTACTAATGAAGGTGAGAGAATGTGTCTTTTAAAGTCTTTACTAACCCTGATGTGTGAGTATTAAAAGGATTTTGATTTTCACACACACTCAAAGCAAGGTCAGAATTCTGATAAATCACATTTTAGTTAGAAAAGCAAGCATTATCTATTCCAAATGTATTTACATGTTATATAATTGCATGACTGTTTTTGAAGATTGAAATTTTGAGCTTTGCAATGATAATACTTTCTCTTCTGCCAATTTAATAACTTTGCCTTTCATATATTACTCAATTGATCTGCAGTGATGCTTGTTCTCTTCTAAGTTTTCATACTTGTTATTGCTTTTCTATGAACATAGTGAGGTTAGCATCAGCTGACCAAAATGTTAACATTAAACCTTTTTCTTCTAAGGTGTTTTACTTGAAAAGCACTTATTTTAAGTTTTAAAAGTGAACTTGTTTTTGAAGTTTGATATATATGCAGAAAGAGGCATATGAGTGTATCTCCATTTATACAAAGTGAGCACACACATCCACCAGATGGAGAAAAAAAAAAAAGTCAAAAATGTTGCATTTCAGAAGTCCTTTTGGGGGTCCTCTTAAATGATATCCAGATCCCATTCCCACAAAGGTAACCACCATTCTCTAGCACCATGGATTATTAATAGTTTTGCCTTTTTACTTAATGAGATATTTTGGCCTCATGAACTTACACACTGGCTGGTTAAAACAAGGGTGAGAGGGAGATGAACGCATGACTATTTGGTAGCTCATAGGTCTTCAATTTGCTTATGATGGATCACATCATCTATAATAAAGAACAAAAGATCTTCCATGGACCCTCCTGGTGGAGAGAGTGGAAGAAGAGATGGGAACAAGGAAGGGAGAGGTGCTAAGGAATTTTAGTGACAGACGACAGTTTCCTGCACTATGATAACGAGCATAAGTTAATGTGCTGGACTGGTGGTTGATACATGGGTGAATAAGGATTTTGACACTTCAAAACCAGGGGCAAGCCAGGGGGTGGAAATGAGAGTAGCTCAGAAGTGGAAGTGAATTCAGTGAAAGCAATTAATCAATCTTAGGAGCAGATACACAGAAGATTGAGTATTCCCATGCTCAGAAAAAAGAAGCAACACAAAAACTTCATGTTAAGAAAAGTGAGCTGGACCTGGATCAAGGGCTTGGTAGCTCTGTATACTGAAATCCCACATCAGTCAGTGAAGGAGGAAACTTCAGCCTGGAGTATAAGTCATGAACTTCAGACACACCCAACCTAACCCACTTTGGGGGGTGGGGAAGAAGGGGTGATGTTGTGGCTTCATCCTTAGAAGTGGAGAGGATTGAAAACTAATTGATAAATTCAGCTTGATTTTTAGGCTTAAGAGAGTCTGCTGCTTTGATAAGAAAATTTTCACTTTTATTTTCCTGCTAACTTTAGAAGATATCATGTCAAATAGGAATAGGACTTTTGAAACCAAATGATACCTTTAACATTTTAGTTCAATAACATTAATAATAGCAAACATAATGTTGGTTAAAATGTATTGAGGGCCTTGTAGTCTTAATGAGGTTCATTATCTCATTAATTAAAAAAAATCATATGACATAAGTATATCTATCCCAATTTTACAGATGAGTAAACTGAATTTCAGTAAGATTAAGCACTTTGTCCAAATAGACTCAGCAAAACATGGCAGAGGGCATCTATAAGTCATCTGAATTTTCTACTAAGCATTATGTAAACAAATGAATAAAAACAAGCTTCTGCAAGCTCTCAATCCGGAAAACCTTGTCATCAGCAATCACCTCTGCTCAGACAGGGAAGGAATGTGAGATAGGAGCATTGAAGGAAGAAGGGAGACCCAAGGGCTCAATGGGAAGCCCAAGAACATATATTAATTTGTTTTTATATTGAAGGCATAAGGTGTGATGCTGCAGATGCAAGGAAGAACAGTAGGATGTCAGGGATATTAGAATCAGAATGCAAACAAATGCCTCTCCCCCAGCACAGGTGTCAGGTACTTGCACACACATAGCAAGTATCTTCAAAAAGGAGTATTTTTCAGGCTCTGGGCAGCATTCCCTGTCAAATTCAAAACCTGATTCCTTATTCTCAGCTGAGTTTACTTTCTAATCTTGTGAGAATTTATTACTTAAAAAAATCTTCATGGGTATGATAAATATTTTAAAACATTTGGAAATTCAGGAGAACTTTAAAGCTGTTTTCTTCCTAGGATGATTTTGCCTGGGGTTGTTGTGAGCTTGATCCTGCTGTGCCTTCACTTCCAAGCACCTTCTGGAGCAGTGCTTCCTGACCTTTTCATGAGAATGTTTGTATGACATTCTGGGGTATGCTAAAGTGGATTTAGGGGAATTTGCTGTAAAAATGGTGAAAACAGCCATTACTTTTTCTATATATTATATAGTTATGAGAACAATAAATATAAAAATGAAAGAATACAGTAAATATTATTTATAAAATTCAAGATGAATTCATTTATTTTTATTGAGAAATTTGAGTATTCTTCCATGAATATAAATTTTTATGCTTTGAAATGACTACACACAATTTATAATAAACATTTTTCAGTGTCTTCAAATTATTTATTGTCTTCATGAAGAAAATAATTTTATTCCACAGTTTCACCAAAAAACATTAAACAGTTTTTACAATTATTCTCCAATTTACAACAATTTAAATTTCATTTATGGGTCTAACATTTTTTTCCTTTTCTTCCTTGACTGATGTTGACATTTCTTGTGATAATGTGAAAAGATTAACATTTAATTGAATTTTTCATATTAAATATTTAAACATAATGATGGCAGTCTAATGTACAGAATGTGCATGAATTGCTAAAGCTATTACCCTGCAGATAGCTTGAATAAAAGGGCACATAAATTGCAAACTGACAGAAGTTTCAACACATATCAAGGCAGGGGTTCATGGCACTGGCTGGAGTTTGTACACCGGATGTTTGTACCTGGGACGTCACCTTACCCCGAAGTGGCCACACTTTGTGTTACAGACAGAAGTGCTCCTTGTCTACTCAGAGTATGACATCTCTATTAGCTATGTTGGTTATCATCTCCATTTCAACAACAGTGCTGTGCTTTGCAACTGCTTTCTAAAAATATTTCTCTAAGTAGTACAGTACCTCCCCATCTGCATTCAGCCTAATGGGACACAGAACAGCACATGACAGGCATCAGCATCATGCCAGTGGCCTGCAGAAAGGCAATAATTCTGACCCTGCAAATCTCCAGTGTGCTCCAAGGAGCCTGGAAGAGGCAGACTGTGGTTGCAGCTTGCCTATTGGTTTTGGCTATCCTAGAGCCCACCTGGCTGCCCCAGGGCTGAAGGGATCAGTATGTCCTGGTACCTTTGCAGCACACATTTTTTGTTTGTTTTTGAAAGGCACTATTTAAAATGACAAATTCCTTGTTCTTCCTGAATCTTTAGGAAATTAAGCTATCTTTTCACAAATTTCTAAGTTCTAGTTTTATTATTTGGTTCTGTCATCTTATAGTTCTTGCAAACAGCCCACTTGGCAGGATTAAAGGCAGCTGAAATGTAATTCCTCAAAGCATGGATCCAGGTGTCAAACTGACAGATTCCAAACCTTAGCTCAGCCAGTTTCTAGCTGTGTGCCCTGTGTACAAATTCATTGTTAGTCACTCAGTGGTGTCCAACTCTGTGACCCCATGCACTGTAGCCCACTGGGCTCCTCTGTCCATGGAATTCCCCAGGCTAGGATACTGGAGTGAGTTGCCATTTCCTTCTTCAGGGGATCTTTCTGACCCAGGGATCGAACTCAGGTCTCCTGCATTGCAGGAAGATTATTTACAGTCTGAGCCACCAGGGAAGCCCATAGGGATGATAAAAATAGTGTTATCTTCCTAAGGCTATTGAGAAGATTAAATTAGTTAATGCAGGTTTATTTCTTATAACTGTCTAGCATAGAGTAACTAATAGTATTAATTGATGTTATTATTATCACTATTGTTGTTCATAACAATAAGGTCATGTTATTAGCGTTACTAAGAAGTTGATTACTAAGTTGTTACTAAGTAATCAAAGTTTGTTACTAAGTTGTTACTCAGAAGATGCAAAAGGCAAAGGAGAAAAGGGAGGATATACCCATGTGAAGGCAGAGTTCCAAAGAATAGCAGAAAAGATAAGAAAGCCTTCTTCAGTGATCAATGCAAAGAAATAGAGGAAAACAACAGAATGGGAAAGACTAGAGATCTCTTCAAGAAAATTAGAGATACCAAGGGAACATTTCATGCAAAGATGGGCATGATAAAGGACAGAAATGGTATGGACCTAAGAGAAGCAGGAGATATTAAGAAGAGGTGGCAAGAATACACAGAAAAACTAAACAAAACAGATTTTCATGACCCAGACAACCACAATGGTGTGATCACTCACTTAGAGCCAGACATCCTGGAATGTGATTTCAAGTGGGCCTTAGAAAGCATCACTATGAACAAAGCTAGTGGAGGTGATGCAATTCCAGTGGAGCTATTTCAAATCCTGAAAGACGATGCTGTGAAAGTGCTGCAGTCAATATGCCAACAAATTTGGAAAACTCAGCAGTGACTACAGGACTGGAAAAAGTCAGTTTTTTTTCCAATCCCAAAGAAAGGCAATGCCAAAGAATGTTCAAACTATGGCACAATTATACTCATCTCAAACTCTAGCAAAGTAATTCTCAAAATTCTCCAAGGCAGGCTTCAACAATATGTAAACCATGAACTTCCAGGTGTTCAAGCTGGATTTAGAAAAGACAGAGAAACCAGATATCAAATTTCTGACATCTGTTGGATCATTGAAAAAGCAAGAGAGTTCCAGAAAAACATCTACTTCTGCTTTATTGACTAGGCCAAAGCTTTTGACTGTGTGGATCACAAAAAACTGTGGAAAATTCCAGACCACCAGACCTGCCTGCTGAGAGATCTGTATGTAAGTGATGAAGCAACAGTTAGAACTGGACATAGAACAACAGACTGGTTCCAAACAGGAAAAGGAGTACATCAAGGTTGTATATTGTCACCCTGCTTATTTAGCTTATATGCAGAGTACATCATAAGAAATATTGGGCTTGATGAAGCACAAGCTTGAATCAAGATTTCTAGGAGAAATATCAATAACCTCAGATATGCAGAAGATACTACCCTTATGGAAGAACACAAAGAAGAACTAAAGATCCTCTTGATGAAAGTGAAAGAGGAGAGTGAAAAAGTTGGCTTAAAACTCAACATTCAGAAAACTAAGATCATGGAATCTGGGCCCTTCACTTCATGGCAAATAGATGGAGAAACAATGGAAACAGTGACGCACATTGATTTTTTTGGCTCCAAAATCACTGCAGATGGTGACTACAACCATGGAATTAAAAGATGCTTGCTTCTTGGAAAGAAAGTTATGACCAACCTAGACAGCATATTAAAGAGCAGAGACATTACTTTTCCAGCAAGGTCCATCTCGTCAAAGCTATGGTTCTTCCAGCCATCATGTATGGATGTGAAAGTTGGACTGTAAAGAAAGCATCAATTCCTGTAGAATTGATGCTTTTGAACAGTGGTATTGGAGAAGACTCTTGAGAGTCCCCTGGACTTCACAGAGATCCAATGAGTCCATCCTAAAGGAAATCAGTCCTGAATATTCACTGGAAGGACTGATGCTGAAGCTGAAACTCCAATACTTTGGCCACCTGATGCAAAGAACTGACTCATTGGAAAATATCCTGATACTGGGAAAGATTGAAGGCAGGAGGAGAAGGGGATGACCGAGGATGAGATGGTTGGATGGCATCACTGACTCGAAGGACATGAGTTTGAGTAAGCTTCAGGAGTGGTGATGGACAGGGAGGCCTGGCATGCTGTAGTTCATGGGGTCACCAGTTGGACAAGACTGAGCAACTAAACTGAGCTGAACTCATCTGAACTGAACTGAGGAAACTGATTATTGCTCTAGCAGAGAGTTGTTTTTTTTCCCTAAATTGAATTGTATTCAGGAGAAATAAACAGTGACTTGAAAGCTGAAGGAATTTTAGCTTTATCCAATTACCAGAGTGCAGTCATTATTTTTTTCTCTCAATTTATTTAAACTAAGAATAACAACCACACATACACACACAAAAGCAAAACACTGTTCACCTATTTCTCCCGTTCCTCAACTCTTGTACCACCAATCTGTTCTCTGTTTCTATAAACATTTTTAGTTTTGTTTTATTTTTAAGATTTTATGTGTAAGTGATATTGTCCATTATTTGTCTTTTTCTGTCTGACTTAATTTCACTTAGCATAATTCCCCTAATATCCATTTATGCTGCCTCAAATGAAGGATTCCATTATTTTTTATGGTTGAATAATACTGCAGTATGTTTATTGATTCATCCATCAGTGGATACTTAGGTTATTTCCACGTCTTGGCAATTGTAAATAATACTGCAGTTAATGTGAAGCTTTTTTTGTTTGTTTGTTTGTTTTCTTCAGATAAATGCCCAGAAGTGGCATAATTGCTGGATCATATGGTAATTTCATTTTTAACTTTTTGAGGAGCCTCCATATTGTTTTCCATAGTGGCTGTGCCAATTCACATTCCTACCAAGGGTGCAAGAGGACTCCCTTTTCTCCATATCCTCATAAAACTTGTTATTTCTTATCTTCTTAATACCATTCTAAGAGGTGATGGCTCATTGTGGTTTTGATCTGCATTTCCCTGATGATTAATGATTTTCATGTACCTGTTAGCCATCTATGACTTCTTAGGGAAAATGTCTATTAAGATCTTTTGCTTATTTTAAAATCTGATTGTTTGATTTTTGCTATTGAGTTCTTAATATATTTTGGATATTAACTCTCTTATTAGATATAATTCGCAAATATTTTATCTCATCAAGTAGGTTGTCTTTCCATTTTGTTGATTGCTTCCTTTGCTATCTAGAAGTTTTTAGTTTGATGTGGTTCCACATATTTATTTTTGCTTCTGTCACTTACATTTTGGTATCCTATTTAAAAAATCATTGCCAAGACCTATGTCAAGGAGATTACCACCTATGTTCTACTCTAGGAGTTTTATGGTTTCAGGTATTAGGCTCAAGCCTATAGTTAATCTTGAGTTAATTTTTGGGTATGGTGTGAAATAGTGGTCCACTTTTATTCTTTTGTATGTAGGCACCCTGTTTTCCAACACCACTTATTGAGGAGACTGTCCTTTCCCCATTGTGTGCTCTTGGATCCTTTGTCAAAAATTAGTTGACAGTGTGTGGGTTTATTTCTTGACACTATGCTGTTCTCTTGATCTATGTGTCTGTTTTTATGTCAGTACTGTGCTGTTTTCATTATGACAGCTTTGTAATATATTTTGAAGTCAATGAACTTGATGCCTTCAACTGTGTTCTTCCTCAAGATTGCTTTGACCATTTGGGGTCTGTTGTAGTTTCTCAAAATTTTTATACAAATTTTATGACTGTTCTACTTCTGTAAAAACCATCATTTGAAATTTTGATAGAGATTGCATTGAATATGTACCTTGGATTTTTAATATTTTCAATTTATTCTTTGGAAACAGAATGGATATTATCCTTACAATTTAGATGCTTGCAATGAGAAAAGAAACCAGGATTAAGGTTAGGAACTGAGGCATGGACTAGCTACCTACCTCTAAGAAGACCATTGAGTTGGCTGGAATAACAAGCAGCTAGTGCCAAAATTCATGCTATTTAAATTGTTTATGTCACTTTATGTCATAAAGTTTTAATCACTGCTTAGTGACATAAAATTTTAAAAACATGTTTTACTCTCCTTGGTGCCTAGAGTCACAGTAAATTTTCACATTCTTTGAACCGTAAACTTAAGGGGCCAGCCATAATAATCAGGAGATCACTTACAACTTTAGTCTTTATGAAAGACATAAGTAGGCTTCACCAACCTTACGGCAGAAAGCAAGAAGGAGCTAAAGCATCTCTTGATGAAAGTGACAGAGGAGAGTGAAAAAGCTGGCTTAAAACTCAACATTCAGGAAACCAAGATCATGGCATCTAGTCCTATCACTTCATGGCACATAGATGGGGAAACAGTGACAAACTTTATTTTGGGGGGCTCCAAAATCAATGCAGATGGTGACTGCAGCCACGAAATTAAAAGATGCTTGATCCTTGGAAGAAAAGTTATGACAAATTTAGACTGCCTATTAAAAAGCAGAGACATTACTATACCGACAAAGGTCCATCTAGTCAAAGCTATAGTTTTTCCAGTTTTCATGTAGAGGTGCAAGAGTTGTACCATAAAGAAAGCTGAGCATTGAAGAATTGATGCTTTTGGACTGATGTGTTGGAGAAGACTCTTGAGAGTTCCTTGGACTTCCAGGAGATCAAACCAGTCAATCCTAAAGGAATTCAGACCTGGATATTCAATGGAAGGATTGATGCTGAAGCTGAAGCTCCAATACTTCGGCCACCTGATGAAAAGAGCCACCTCATTGGAAAAGACCCTGATGTTGGGAAAGATTGAAGGCAGGAGGAGATAGAGAATGAGATGTTTGGATGGCATCACCAACTCGATGCACATGAGTCTGAGTATCCTTCAGGAATTGGTGATGGACAAGGAAGCCTGGAGTGCTCTAGTCCGTGGGGTCTCAAAGAATCAGACCCAACTGAGTGACTGCACTGAACAGACAAAGGGAACAGACTTTATGTCTCTAGTCTATTACAGTTTTTGTCACAGAAAAGTAGATTAATGTAGTATCATTTCATTGTCAATGGACAGTAGTGAATGTTAAATTACCAGCAAATTTCTTTGGAACTGCACATAACAGCTACTTTCACATTCAAAGGGATTTTTATGATTAATGTTATTGTAATGCATACCAAAGAAATTAATAGCCATTTGTCACTTTAAAAGGGTTGACGATTAATTTCATGCTACTTTTTAATTCTCATTTGTCATATGTGAACCTTGAATTTTAATGTTTAATATGTGGTGTGAATTAAAGAAGTAGCCATGCCCATCCTGACCTTTACAATTTCTAATCTTTACTTCGTTGACCTCTTAGACCTCTTTCTGGCTACAGTTAGGATTTTGAGAGGAGGGAGAGCTGAGCCTGTTGGGTAAAATGAGCAGAAAGAGGGAGCATTTTAAGACGCACTTTCATAATTCTCGAACTGTATTGGAAATTCAAATTTTCAAACTATCTATTATCTTGACAAACATTATAATATGTGCAGAATATGGCACCACATAAATCCATTCTGGTGACAGAATGTAATGAGAATGGGAAATAGTAGAAATCCAAAGCAATTACTTTACAATGGTGACTAGATAAAGCTAAGGTCCCATCAGGTTGCACAGCAGTTTTACTTAGCACTCTTAACAATTGCTTTCTACAGAAAACGGAGCATGAAACTATATCCAGGCACTTAGAATGTTAGTTTGGAAACATTCGTTTGGAAAGTGGCCTTCACCCAAGAAGAATGTCAGTTTAATGAATTCATGTTCTTTACTCTGTGTGAGGCAATTATTTGATATCATTGTTGATTTATATTGAAAATGAATCATTCCTGTTTTGAAGGGACATAAATAATTTCATCTATTAGGGTATTCATTTATCTATTTAATTATCTATTTGACTATTTGATAAATATTTATTAAATTATGGGTGTGGGTACAGGATTCCGTTAGCTTAGTGTAAGAATTGTACAATAAAAGAATTGGACATGGATGTATGGACACTAAAAGTACAAATGGCTGAGAATAGATTTCATTGAGAAACTATGATTTTAATATTCTGGAGAAAGTGTGGGGGATCACTCTAGTCATGAGGATACTGAGCCGTTGTGTGCCAGTGAGGAAGTATTTGGTCCCTGGAAACATGAGGATGGCTGATCTGCATGAGAAAAGCATTTAAAAGATACGAGAAGAAATGGAGAAACATTTTCACTTTTAATTTTTTAAACAATTAGGGCAAATTCAGACTGAAATTGAAGAAAGTGGAGAAAACCACTATACCATTCAGGTATAACCTAAATCAAATCCATTATGACTACACAGTGGAAGAGAGAAATAGATTTAAGGGACCAGACCTGATAGATAGAGTGCTTGATGAACTATAGATGGAGGTTCGTGATATTGTACAGGAGACAGGAATCAAGATCATCCTCAAGAAAAGGAAATGGAAAAAAGCAAAATGGCTGTCTGAGGAGGACTTACAAATAGCTATGAAAAGAAGGAACATGAAAAGCAAAGGAGAAAAGGAAAGATATAAGCATCTGAATGCAGAGTTTTAAAGAATAGCAAGAAGAGATACGAAAGCCTTCCTCAGTGATCAATGCAAAGAAATAGAGGAAAACAACAGAATGGGAAAGACTAGAGATCTCTTCAAGAAAATTAGAGACACCAACGGAACATTTCATGCAAAGATGGGCTCGATAAAGGACAGAAATGGTCTGGACCTAACAGAAGCAGAAGATATTGAGAAGAGATGGCAAGAATACACAGGAGAACTGTGCTAAAACGATCTTCACGACCCAGATAATCACGATGGTGTGCTCATTCACCTAGAGCCAGCCATCCTGGAATGAGAAGTCAAGTGAGCCTTAGGAAGCATCACTACGAACAAAGCTAGTGGAGGTGATGGAATTCCAGTGGAGCTATTTCAAATCCTGAAAGATGATGCTGGGAAAGTGCTGCACTCAATATGCCAGCAAATTTGGACAACTCAGCAGTGGCCACAGTACTGGAAAAGGTCAGTTTTCATTCCAATTCCAAAGAAAGGCAATGCCAAAGAATGCTCAAACTACCACACAATTGCACTCACCTCATACAGTAGTAAAGTAATGCTTAAAATTCTCCAAGCCAGGCTTCAGCAATATGTGAACCATGAGCTTCCAGATGTTCAAGCTCGTTTTAGAAAAGGCAGAGGAACCAGAGATCAAATTGCCAACATCCGTTGGATCATCGAAAAAGCAAGAGAGTTCCAGAAAAATATATATTTCTCCTTTATTGACTATGCCAAAACCTTTGACTGAATCACAATAAACTGTGGAAAATTCTGAAAGAGATGGGAATACCAGACCACCTGACCTGCCTCTTGAGAAACCTGTATGCAGGTCAGGAAGCAACAGTTAGAACTGGACATGGAACAACAGACTGGTTCCAAATAGGAAAAGGAGTACGTCAAGGCTGTATATTGTCACCCTGCTTATTTAACTTATATGCAGAGTCCATCATGAGAAACGCTGGGCTGGAGGAAGCACAAGCTGGCATCAAGATTTCTGGGAGAAATATCAATAACCTCAGATATGCAGATGACACCACCCTTATGGCAGAAAGTGAAGAAGAATTAAAGAACCTCTTGATGAAAGTGAAAGAGGAGAGTGAAAAAGTTGGCTTAAATCTCAACATTCAGAAATCTAAGATTATGGCATCCGGTCCCATCACTTCATGGGAAATAGAAGAAACAGTGGCTGACTTTATTTTTCTGGGCTCCAAAATCACTGCAGGTGATGATTGCAGCCATGAAACTAAAAGATGCTTACTCCTTGGAAGGAAAGGTATGACCAACCTAGATAGCATATTCAAAAGCAGAGACATTACTTTGCCAACAAAGGTCTGTCTAGTCAAGGCTATGGTTTTTCCAGTGGTCATGTATGTATGTAGAGTAAGACTATAAAGAAAGCTGAGTGCCAACGAATTGATGCTTTTGAACTGTAGTGTTGGAGAAGACTCTTGAGAGTCCCTTGGACTGCAAGGAGATCCAACCAGTCCATCCTAAAGGATATCATTCCTGGGTGTTCACTGGAAGGACTGATGTTGAAGCTGAAACTCCAATATTTTGGCCACTTAATGCCAAGAGCTGACACATTTGAAAAGACCCTGATGCTGGGAATGATTGAGGGCAGGATGAGAAGGGGCCGACAGAGGATGAGATGGTTGGATGGCATCACCAACTCGATGGACATGAGTTTGGGTGGACTCCGAGATTTGGTGATGGACTGTGAGGCCTGGTGTTCATGGGGTCGCTAAGAGTCGGGCATGACTGAGTGACTGAACTCAACTGGCACATATCATTGTAAGCTTTTATAATTGTTCCCAACAAAATCTTAGCTAGAAGTAGCTCATACTCACATCCATAAATGTGCTTAGCATTTACTTTGGAAAGGACTCATCCTAGAGCATTTAGTGAGGTAGAAGCCAGTGAGCTATGGTTGTTCAACACTATATCCCACTCAAATATACCAATATTTTAATCTATTTGATGATTACAAAACCATGTGCCTAATCTATGTGACCAAAATTTGCAGTCTGAAAAATTTGATAGTGGGCATCAGAAAGCACCTGGACAGTCTAAATTGAGAGTATATCCAACTGCTGAATTTCAAAGCCAGGATATAGATAAGTCCTGAGTAGAGGTATTAGAATCAGGAATTAAAACTGAGGTTTGGACAATATTGGCCATAAGGCAGTATGTTTACAAGGAAACAGGAAACAGGAAGTGAGGATAAAAATGAGGATCAAAATGAGGATCAAAAAGTAAAAGAAGGATACATAGTTTAAGGCAAGCAGCAAATGAAAGTAGCAGGTAAAACAAGGAAATCTGAAAAATCTGCAAGAGTGAGACAAAGTGATAAGAAAAAATCAATCTTCCTTTTGACGTAGAATGCAAAACATGGCATTTTATGATGACAGCAGTTTAGACTGAGGCTTCCCTGTTGGCTCAGTGGT
The DNA here is from genome assembly GCF_001704415.2 of Capra hircus. NCBI lineage: Eukaryota > Metazoa > Chordata > Mammalia > Artiodactyla > Bovidae > Capra > Capra hircus. The sequence goes on along the minus strand of NC_030831.1, from coordinate 13,891,901 downwards.
AAAGCATCTGACTGCAATGCAGGAGATGGGGGTTCAATCCCTGAGTTGGTAAGATCCCCTGGAGAAGGGCATAGCAACCCACTCCACCATTCTTGCCAGAAAAATCCCATGGACAGAGGAGCCTAGTGGGCATAGGGTCACAAAGTGTCGTATGTGACTGAAGAGACTTAGTTGCACGCAAGTATGCAATACAATTGTAGAAGTCTAATATCAATTAAGTTTCTTGCTTCTCTGTACTATCAGTTTGTTTGTTTGCTTTCTATTGTGGAAGAATGTAAAACTTATAGCCAACAGAGAGCATCGTATAATGAATGCCCAAGTACCTATCTGTTACCTAGCTTCAGCAATTATTAAATCATGGGTCATTCTTCTTTCATTTACATCCCTAGTCTCATCTCTCCTTACTTTGATTACATTGAAGTAAAACTCAAATTTGAACTAATTTTATCCACAAATATATCTATACACATCCTAAAAGATAAGGAGTGATTTTATTTTAAAATTATTTTTAATTGAAGAATAATTGTTTTACAATATTGTGTTGTTTTTGGCCATACATCAACATCAATCAGTGGATAAACGTATGTCCCCTCCCTCTTGAATCTACCTTCCACCTCCTACCCCATTCCATCCATCTAGGTTGTCACAGAGCACCAGATTTGAGCTCCCTGCATCATATGGCAAATTCCGATTGGCTAACTATTTTACATATGGTAGTGTATATGTTTCCATGCTACTTTTTCCATTCATCCCACCCTCTTGTTTCCCTCTCAAGTCGCAATCTGTTCTCTATCTACATCTTAATTGCTGTTCTGCAAATAGGTTCATCAGTACCATCTTTCTAGATTATATATATATATATATAGTTTTAGTATATGATACTTGTTTTTCACTTTCTGACTTACTTCTGTCTGTGTAACAGCCTCTAGGTTCATTCACCTCTTTAGAACTGACTCAAACACATCTCATTTTGTGGCTGAGAAATATTCCATTATATATATGTACCACAGCTTCTTTATCTACTCATCTGTTGATGGACATCTAGGTTACTTACATGTCCTAGCTATTTTAAATAGTGCTGCAATGAACACTGGGGTACAGGTGTCTTTTTCCATGATGGTTTTCTCAGGGTATATGCCCAGTAGTGGTATTGTTGGGTCATACAGTAGTTTTATCCCTAGTTTTTAAAGGAATATACTGTCTTCAATAGTGGCTGTATAAATTTACATTCCCACCAGCAGTGCAATAGGGTTCCCTTTCTCCACACCCTCTCCAGCATTTACTGTTTGCAGATTTTTTGATGATGGCCATTTTGACCTTGGTGAGGTGATATCTCATTGTAGTTTTGATTTTCATTTATTTGATAATGAGCAATGTTGAGCATTTTCCTGCGTTTATTAGCCATCTGTATGTCTTTGGAGAAATGTCTATTTAGACCTCCTTCTCACTTTTTGATTGGGTTGTTCACTTTTTTGGTATTGAGTTGTATGAGCTGTTTGTATATTTTGGAAATTGATCCTTTGTCAGTTGTTTCATCTGCTATTATTGTTTTGAATTCTGGATTGTCTTTTCACCTTGTTTATAGTTTCCTTTACTGTGCAAATGGTTTCAAGTTTAATTTGGTTCCACTTGTTTATTTTTATTTGCATTACTTTAGGGAGGGATGCTCATAGAGGATCTTGCTGTGATTTATGTCTTCAAGTGTTCCGCTTATTTTTCTCTAAGAGCTAAATAGTTTCTGGTCTTACATTTAGATTTTTAATCCATTTTAACGTTATCTTTTTGTAAGGTATTAGGAAGTATTCTAATTTCATTCTTTTACACATAGCTGTCCACTTTTCCAGAAGAAAATACTGAAGGGACTATTTTTTCTCTATTGTATATATTCTTGTATCCTTTGTCAAAGATGAGGCCCATGGGTGTATGGGTTTATCGCTGGGCTTTCTAGCTTGTTCCATTAATGTATCCTTCTGTTTTCATGTCAGTACCATACTGTCTTTTTTTTTTTTTTTTTTTTGTATTTTTTTTTACTATACTGTCTTGATGACTCTAGTTTGTAAGATAGTCTGAAGTCAGGAAGGTTGATTCCTCCAGCTTCATTCTTCTTTCTCTAGATTGCTTTTGTTATTCAGGGTCCTTTGTGTTTTTCTACAAATTGTGAAATACTTTTTTCTAGTTCTGTGAAAAATGTCATTGGTAATTTGATAGGAATTGAATTGAATATGTAGATTGCATTTGGTATTATAGTCATTTTCACAACGTGATACTTCCAACCCAGGAACATGTAACATCTCTCCAACTGTTTATGTCATCTTAGATTTCCTATGTATAGTGTAATGTCGTCGGCAAACAGTGATTTCCAATCTGGATTCCTTTTTATATCTTTTCCTTCTCTGATTGCTATAGCTAGGATTTCCAAAACTATGTTGAACAATAGCAGTAAGAGTGGGCACCCTTGTCTTGTTCTTGATTGTATAAGAAATATTTCCAATTTTTCATCATCGAGAATAATGTTTCCTACGGGTTTATTATATATGGCCTTTGTTATGTTGAGGTATGTTCCTTCTAGGGAGAAGGCAATGGCACCCCACTCCAGTACCCTTGCCTGGAAAATCCCATGGACAGAGGAGCCTGGTAGGCTGCAGTCCATGGGGTCGTGAAGAGTCGGACATGACTGAGCGACTTCACTTTCACTTTTCACTTTCATGCATTCGAGAAGGAAATGGCAACCCACTCCAGCGTTCTTGCCTGGAAAATCCCAGGGAAGGCAGAGCCTGGTGGGCTACTGTCTATGGGGTCGCACAGAGTCGGACACCACTGAAGCGACTTAGCAGCAGCAGATTCCTTCTATGCCAATTTTTAAAATAGTTTTTTATAATAAATATAAATGAGTGTTAAATTTTTCAAAGGCATTTTCTGCATCTATTGAGATGGTCATATAGTTTTTATCTTTCAGTTTTTTTTTCTTGTATTTCTTTATTCTTATTTTGTTGTTTATTGTTATTTATTTATTTATTTATCTTTCAGTTTTAAATGTGATGTATCACAGCGACTGTTTTGTGAATTTTGAAGAATCCTTGCATACCTGAGGTCAACCCAACTTGATCATGATGAATGATCTTTTAAATGCATTGTTGAATTCTGTTTGCTAGAATTTTGTTGAGGATTTTTGCATATATTCTCATCAGTGATATTGGCCTGTGAGTTTCCTTTTTTTGTGTGTGTGATGTCTTTATCTGATTTTGTGTTGGGGCAATCATGGCCTAATAGAGTAAATATGATGTGTTCCTTCTCTGGAATGTTTTTTGAGAGTTTTAGAAGTGTAGGCATTAGCTTATCTCTAAATGTTCTATAGACTCACCTATAAAGCCATCTGGCTGTAGGCTTCTTTTATGGAGAGATTTTTGATCACAGTTTTAATTTCAGTACTTATCATTGGGTTGATCATAATTTCTATTTCTTACTGATTCAGTCTTACAAAGCTGAACTTTTCTAAGAATCTGTCCATTTCTTTCAGGTTTTCTATTTTACTGGCATATAGTTGCTCATAATAGTCTCTTATAATCCTTTGCAGTTCTGCATTGTCTGTTGTAGTCTCTTATTCACTTCTAGTTTTGTTGATTTGATTATTCTTCCTTTATTTTTTTCTTGATAAGTCTGACTAATGGTTTGTCAATTTTATCTTCTCAAAGAAGCAGCTTTTAGTTTTATTAATCTTTACTATTATTTCATTTCTTTTTTATTTCTTTTACTCAGATCCTTATGATTTTTTTCCTTTTGCTAACTTTGGAGTTTTTTGTTCATCCTTTTTCCAGTTGTTTTAGGTATAAAATTGTCTATTTGATGTCTTTCTTGTCTCTTGAGGTAGGATTGTATTGCTATAAACTTTCCTCTTAGAAATGCTTTTGCTTTATCACATAGGTTTTGGGTCATCATGTTTTCATTGTGATTTGTTTCTAGGATTTTTTGATTTCCCTTTTTATTTCTTCAGTAACCTGTTTGTTATTTAGAAATGTATTGTTTAATCTCTATGTGTTTGTGTGTTTTTTGCATTATTTTTCCTTTAATTGATATCTAGTCTCATAATGTTCAGGTCAGAAAATATGTTTGATACAATTTCAATTTTCTTAAATTTACTGAGACTTGATTTGTGACCCAAGATATCTATCCAGGAGAATGTTCTATATGCACTTGCTGCTGCTGCTGCTAATTCGCTTTAGTCATGTCCGACTCTGTGCGACCCCATAGACGGCAGCCCGCCAGGCTCCCCGGTCCTTGGGATTCTCCAGGCAAGCACACTGGAGTGGGTTGCCATTTCCTTCTCCAATGCATGAAAGTGGAAAGTGAAACTGAAGTCGCTCGGTTGTGTCCAACTCTTAGCGACCTCATGGAGTGTAGGCCACCAGGCTCCTCCGCCCATGGGATTTTCCAAGCAAGAGTACTGGAGTGGGTTGCCTTCTCCATATGCACTTGAGAAGAGATTTTATCCCTCTGCATTTGGATGGAATAGCCTGAAGATATCAGTTAAGTTTATCTGGTGTAATATATGATTTAAGGTTTGTGTTTCTTTATTAATTTTATGATTTGATGAGCTGTCTGTTGGTGTATGTGGGGTGTTAAAGTCCCCTACTGGGACTTCCCTTATAGCTCAGTTAGTAAAGAATCTGCCTGCAATGCAGGAGAACCCAGTTGGATTCCTGGGTTGGGAAGATCCGCTGGAGAAGGGATAGGTTAGACTTCAGTATTCTTGGGCTTCCCTTGTGGTTCAGCTGGTAAAGTCCCCTACCATTATTGTGTTATTGTCAATTTCCCCTTTTATGTCTGTTAGTGTTTGCCTAATGTATTGAGGTGTTCCTATGTTGGATGCATAAATATATAAAATTGTTATGTATTCTTCTTGAATTTATCCCTTGATCATTTTGTAGTATCTCACTTTATCTCTTGTAATCGTATTTATTTTAAGATCTTTTATTGTGTGATATGAGACTTGCTTCTCCTGCTTTCTTTTGATTTTCATTTATATGGAGTATCTTTTTCCATCTGCTTACTTTCAGTCTGTATGTGTCTCCAAATCTGAAATCAGTCTCTTACTGACAGCATACATATTCATCTTGTTTATATATGCATTCAGCCAGTCTGTCTTTTATGTGAAATTCACTCAGTCATGTCCAATTCTTTGTGAACCCATGGACTGTAGTCTACCAGGCTCCTCTGTCTATGGGATTTTTCTATTCAAGAATGCCAGAGTGGGTTACCATTTCCTTCTCCAGGGGATTTTTCCAACCCAGGAATTGAATCCAGGTACTCACATTGCAGTCAGACTCTTTTCAGTCTGAGCCACCAGGGAAGCTCCTGGTGTCTTTCAGTTACAGCATTTAATCCATTTACATTTAAAGTAATTATTGATATATATGTTCCTACTGGCATTTTCTTAATTGCTTTGGATTTGTTTTTGTAGCTCTTTTCCTTATATTCCCTGTATATAGAATTCTCTTTAACATTTACTGTAAAGCTTGTTTCTTTGTGCTAATTTCTCTTAATTTTTGCTTGTCAGTAAATCTTTTGAGTCCTCTATCTGTTTTGAGTGAGGTCCTTGCTATGTAATCTTGGTGGTAGATTTTTCCCTTTCAGTACTTTAAATATATCCTGCCATTCTCTTCTGGCCTGCAGAATTTATCCTCAGAGATCAGCTCTTAATCATATGGGGCTTCCCTTGTATGCTGCTTGTTGCTTTTCCCTTGCTACTTTAATGTTCTTTCTTCATGGTTTGTTAGTTTGATTAGTATGTGTCTCGGCTTGTTTCTCCTTGGCTTTATCCTATGTGGGACACTTTGTGCTTCTTGGACTTGATTGACTATTTCCTTTCCCATGTTAAGGAAGTTTTCAGCTATTATCTCTTCAAAAAATTTTCTCAAACCCTTTCTTTTCCTCTTCTTCTGGGACCCCAATACTTCAAATGTGCATTTTGTATTCTTCCAGAGATCTCTGAGATTAACTTCAAATCTTTTCTTTCTTCCCCCTTTATTCTGCTCTTCAACAGTTATTTCCAATCTTTTTGTCCCAGCCCACTTATCCATTCTCCTGCCTCAGTTATTCTGCTATTGATTCCTTCTAGAGTATTTTTTATTTCAGTAATTGTGTTGTTTGTCTCTGTTTGTTTATTCTTTACTTCTTCTTCTTCTGCTGCTAAGTCATTTCAGTCGTATCTGACTCTGTGCGGCCTCATAGACGGCAGCTCATCAGCCTCCCCCATCCCTGGGATTCTCCAGGCAAGAACACTGGAGTGGGTTGCATTTCCTTCTCCAATGCATGAAAGTGAAAAGTGAAAATGAAGTCTCTCAATCGTGTCTGACTCTTCGCGACCCCATGAACTGCAGCCCACCAGGCTCCTCTGACCATGGGATTTTCCAGGCAATAGTACTGGAGTGGATTGCCATTTCCTTCTCCTAGGCTTTTGCTAAATATTTTAATTGATCCTTACATTTTCTCCATTCTACTTTTGAGGTTTTAAATCATCTTTACTATCATTACTCTAAATTTTTTTCTGGTAGTTTTCCTTATTTCCTCTTTGTTTACTTGGCGTTTTGAGTTTTTATTTTGTTCTGTCATTTGCTCAATATTTCTATGTCTTTTCATTTTTTTCTAACTTACTGCATGTAAGATCTCCTTTTTTCCAGGCTTTAGGGTCATATTCCTTTTTCCTTTTGATTTATGCCCTCAGTCGGTTATGTTCATCCAGTGTTTGGGTTCTGGTTGGCAGGGACTTTTGCCAACCTTCCAGTGAGAGGAGGTGATCTTTTTCCCTCTGATGGACAGGGCTTTGTGAAGTGATCAGTTTTGGGGTGTCTGTGGGAAACCTATCTGCTGATGATTGGGTTTGTACTTTTGTCTTGCTTGTTGTTTTGGTGAGGCATCCTGGACTGGCTGTGGGCAGCAGTTGGGTGATGCCAGGTCTTTGGATACAGTTGAAAATCTTTGTGAGAGTTCCTACTAATTAATACTCCCTGGGGTTAGGAGTTCTCTGGCAGTCTAGGGTCCCAAACTCAGTGCTCCCACTCCAAAGCCTCAGATTCAATCTCTGGCTGGCATTTGTTTTGGCATTAAAGGGGATTAAAATAAACACACAAAAACAAAAACAAAACAAGAAACAAAAGAAAAACTCAGACAAATGGTAAATACAAAATCAGACCAATAACAAATTGAAGGAACACACACACAGAGACACAAAACCAAAGCAGTCCAAAGAAAATAAAGAGAGTGACTTGGCATGCAAGGGAAATCAAAATTGATATCAACCAATTAAAAACAAAACTAAAACACACACCAGATAACAAAACCAAAGTCAAGTGCCAACTCAGGAATACATTAAAGAAAACAAAACAAATTAACAAACAAGGTGAAATAAAGAAAGATAAGGATTGAAAGAAAAGCAGAAAAAAATAGAAAAGCAAAGTTAAATACAAGTATATAAAAAGATTTATATATATTAAAGAATAACTACAGTAGGAAAAGTACAATAAGAAAAAAAAAACACAATGAATTTTGAAAAAGAAAGAAAAAAAGCCCTACACAAGCTCAAAAAGCCAATGTAGAGGTAGAAAGGAAATAAAAAGTGTGCTTAAAAAAAAAATTCTCAAAAGCTTAAATAGAGTTGATAGTAATAATAATATCAGAAACCACAGCAACAGAGGGGGGAAAATTTAAAAAGAAGAGGAAGAAAATCCAGAGCCAAGTACAGAAAACATCAAAATAAAAGGTTAGCAATAAAAATTTTCTCAGCTGTCAGTGTCCTTTCCCTTGCTGTAAGTCAAGGATATCCCCCAATTCTGGACTGGTCTCTGCAACTCCTAGGGACAGCTCAAACTTTAATCTGTCCCTACGCCTATGTATTGTTGCTATCAGTGTTCATAGCTGTCAGACCTAGTGCACTTTCTTTTATCCTTGTATATTCCATAGACACAGAGTCTGCCTAGTTGATCAAGTCAATTTAATCTGAAGCTTGTACAGCTGATGGGAAGGGTTTGGATCCTCTTCCTTAGCCACACTGCCCCTGGCGTTCAACTGTGGTTTCATCTCCACCTCTGCATGTGGGTCAGCCACAGGAATTTTCTCTTGAGGCTGCCTTGGAGGACTTGGGTCTGCCCTAGTGACGACCACATGTGGAAGTGGCGTAGCTGCTTGGATCACAGGGACCCTGGCAGTGCCAAGTACACAGGGGAGTTGGTGGCCATTGGCACAGAAGATATGGTGTTTTAGTTTATTTTCTAACCTCTAGCAGCCTGGTCCAGTGAAGACTGAGCTTGAAGGTGGTGAAGTTGCTAGGATTATGGGGACCCTGGTGGTACCAAGTGTACAGGGAAGCCAGTGGTCTCAGGCACAGGAGCTATGGCACTATTAGAGTGTTTTCCTAGCTTCTGGCAGCTGGTGTTCAAAGGGCCTCCCCAGCCGGTCCTTTTCTGTTACTCAGTGCAGAAGGTGCTCAAAGGCCCCCTTGACTGGGGTCCTTCTCAACTGCTTGGTGCCTCGGGTACTTAAAGGACCTCCCTCTCTTAGGTCTTGCTCTGTTTGTCATCTGCAGCTGCCAGTATGTGGCGAGAGAGTCTACAGTGATGGCTCCTCTGTGTATGACTTAGCAGTATCACTTTGCCTCTATGGATGCCCAGCTTTCCTCTAAAGGCATTCCTCAGCATATTCTCCTTCCTTTCATTCCCCTGGGCTGTCTCTCCACAGTCAACAGAAGGCCTCTCCCTGAGATTTCTCTCCAATCCCCATTCTCCAGCTCCCAGCCACTGTGCATTCTAGGGTGCTTGCATCCCTGTCCTGGGTATATAGTACTGTGGCAAGGATTGTCTGCGTGGTTCTTACCCCTTTCAGAATGTCACAGATCAGCTGCTGCACTCTCCAACAGCCTCAAATGCTTTTTCTTTATTGCAAACAATTGCCCTGGTGTGGCGATCTGACCCCTGGTTCAGTTTCCTCACCCACCGTTTGCGGGCCCATTCCTTCCCACTCTCCTCTTTTTCCATTCCTTCCTTTATCTTATGTAGTTTTGCCTGGATCCATATATTCCTTTCTGGTGGGCAGGGACTTGTGCCTGCTCTCTCAGCTGGTGTTTTGTGAGATCTCCTGCATCTGAAGGTATATTCCTAGTGCATCTGTGGAGAGAGATGCACTCCCATCTCCACCTGTTCCTCTGCTATCATAAGGACAAGGAATGATTCTCTTATAAGCAAAGCCATAATACAATATCAGCTTGAAAATTTACAAATGATTTTTTTTTTGCATTATTTCAGGTTCAAACTTCCCTGATTTTCTTATAGTATTTCTTTTCACAATTTGTTTCTATGTCAGGATCCAATAAATCCATGGATTGCAATTAGCTGACATGAGACTTAATCTTCTTTGGGAATTTCCTAGCCATGTGACATGGCCAAAAGCAAAAAAAAAAAAAAAAAAAAAGAGACAGACAGATGGACTTAGGCTTTTTTAAAGGCTTGACTTGATATTCTGTTATCTTTGGAAAAATCTCAGCCATTGCTTCTTTAAATATGGCCTCTGTCAGATTCTATTTCCTCTCTTCCTTGGACTTTCTATATCATAATTTCTTAGTAACAGCTTTTGACATTTTTGCACTAGATAATTATTATTACCTTATTTGTAAGAGTCACTTGTGTTCATTATTTAGCAATATCTTTGGCATGTACCCACTAGGTGCCAGTAGCAATTCTAGAAACTGTGATAGTTTAAACAAAGTTTCTAGATAGTGCCAAATATCACCTGAGAGAGGACAAAATAGTGTCTAGTTAGGGACCATTGGACTACGTGTATGTTAATTTTATGAACAGTTATATTCTGGATATATCTTGTGCTTATCCTTTCTACTTTCCTTGTTTCAGTATGTATGCTTATGTTTGACCTATGTTCCTATTATTTTTTCCTTTCATCAACTTTATTACTGTCCAGTTTATTAAATTACCTCTTAATTTCAATCATATTTTAGTTATAGGATTTCCAATTCATTAAAAAAATTAGTTATTTCCTGAAATTCTATATGTTTTTATTTATTATCTTGACCAAAATAATTACAGTTATCTTACTATGTCTGTTAACTTGAATATCTAGAGCACTTGTGGGTCTCTTTCTCTTCTCTGTGTCATTTCTTTGCCTTATTTCTTTTTAGGCTGGGTCATTTTTAATTGCACTGTTGTTTTTCAGTCGCTAAGTCATGTCCAACTCTTTGCAGCCCCATGGACTGCAGCACGCCAGGCTTCTCTGTCCTTCATTCTTCCCCAGAGTTTGCTCAAATTCATGTCCACTGAATCGGTGAAGCCATCAAACCATCTCATCCTCTGTCACCCCCTTCTCCTCCTACCCTCAATCTTTCCCAGCATCAGGGTCTTTTCCAGTGAGTTAGTTTAGCTCTTTGCATCAGGTGGCCACAGTATTGGAGCTTCAGCATCAATTCTTCCAGGATTATTATTATTCAGGATTGATTTCCTTAGGATTGACTGACTGGTTTGATCTTCTTGCTGTCCAAGGGACTCTCAGGAATATTCTCCAGGACCACAGTTTGAAAGAATCAGTTCTTCAGCACTCTCAATGGTCCAACTCTCACATCCATACATGACTACTGGGAAAACCATAGCTTTTACTAGATGGACCTTTGTCAGCAAAGTGATGTCTCTGTTTTTTTAATATGCTGTCTTAGGTTTGTCATAGCCTTTCTTCCAAGGAGCAAGGAAATTAAAGTTAAAATTAAAGTTCCTTTAATTTTTTACTACACTTTATTTATGAAAAACTGAAGAAACTCTTATCTCCCTACAGAGAAGATAATGACAGATCACTATTTCTGTGAACTATTGAGCTGATTAAAGTCAAGTGCATAGTTCTTCAGGTATCCTCAGTGAGAATCTGAAATGTTTATCATGGTCTTTCTCTTGATTAGTGGGCCTTGAATACCATTTCTTTTTCTCCCCAACATTGTGGGACTATTAAAATTTCTCCTTCATTTCTCAGCCTTTTGCAAACCACATTATGCTTGGTTTATGTGTTAGATTTGTTTTCTAGAAGCAAAGCCAGAGTTGGCAATTTCTGGGTCAATAATTTATTGAGTGACTGATCTCAGGAGAATACTAAGGAAAACAAAATAGAGCAAGAGAAGAAAGCTAAGTAAAAAAATGGTCTTGGCTAAAGATTAGCTTTACCTTGCTCCCAAGGGAAGTTCTGTAGCACAAATCATACCAAGTAGATGATATCCTCTTATGGTCGGGAGACAAGCTTTCTGTATCTACCATTTCAGTTAATTACTGGTTCTTGACTATCTAGGGGAGTCAAGATCTAGCCTCCTGAATGAGACAGCTCCTGTTTCCCTTTAGCCAAGGAAAATTCTTTGGAAAAAGCAGCAGCTATGAGCTCTTACCAGCTGACACTAACAATGGTGGGACTGTGTGCACCATCTCAGTGAAAGTGAGAGTCATCTCATTCTCTGATGCCCTCTTTTCCTTCTGCCCTCAATCTTTCCCAGCATCAGGGAATTTTCCAATAGGTCATCTGTTCACAGCAGGTGACCAAAATACTGGAATTTCAGCTTCATCATCAGTCCTTCCAGTGATTATTCAGGGTTGATCTTCCATAAAATTGACTGGTTTGATCTCCTTGCTGTCCAAGGAACTCTCAGGAGTCTTCAGCACCACAGTTCAAAGGCACCAATTCTTTGGCACTCTGCTTTCTTTACAGTCCAGCTCTCATAACCTTATGTGACCACTGGGAAGACCATAACCTTGACTATTTGAATCTTTGTGGGCAGAGTAATGTCTCTGCTTTTCAACACACTCTCTAGTTTTGTCATTCCTTTCCTGCCAAGAAGCAATTTCTGATTTCATGGCTGCAGTCACCGTCTACAGTGATTTTGGAGCCCAAGAAAAGGAAATCTGTCACTACTTCCACCTTTTCCCTTTCTATTTACCATGCAGTAATGTGTGCTTCCCTTGTGGCTCAGAGGTTAAAGCATCTGCCTGTAATGCAGGAAACCTGGGTTCGATCCCTGGGTCGGGAAGATCCCCTGGAGAAGCAAATGGCAACCCACTCCAGTATTCTTGCCTGGAGAATCCCATGGATGGAGGAGCCTGGTGGGCTACAGTCCACGGGGTTGCAAAGAGTTGGACACGACTGAGCAACTTAACTAACTAACTAAATAACTAATGTGACTGGAGGGAGAAGGCAATGGCACCCCACTCCAGTACTCTTGCTTGGAAGATCCCATGGATGGAGGAGCCTGGTAGACTGCAGTCCATGGGGTCGCTAAGAGTCGAACACGACTGAGAATCTTCGCTTTCAATTTTCACTTTCATGCATTGGGGAAGGAAATTGCAACCCACTCCAGTGTTCTTGCCTGGAGAATCCCAGGGATGGGGGAGCCTGGTGGGCTGTTGTCTATGGGACTGCACAGAGTCAGACATGACCGAAGTGACTTAGCAGCAGCAGCAGCAGCAGCAGCAGCAGTAATGTGACTGGATGCCATGATCTTTTCTTTTTTTTATATTAGTCTTAAGCTGGTTCTTTCACTCTCCTTCACCCTCATCAAGAGGCTCTTTAGTTCCTCCTTGCTTTCTGCCATTACAGTGGTATCATTCTCATATCTGAGGTTGTTGATGTTTCTCCTGACTATCTTGATTCCAGCTTGTAACTCATCCATTCCAGAATTTATCATGATGTGCTCAGCATATAGGTTAAACAAACAGGGTGCCAGCAGATAGCTCTGTCATACTCCTTCCTCTACCTTGAACCAGTCAGTTGCTCCATACAGGGTTCTAACTGTTGCTTCTTGACCTGCATACAGGTTTCTCAGGAGACAGGTAAGATGGTCTGGTATTCCCAGCTCTCTTACAGCTTTCCACAGTTTGTCATGACCCACACAGTCAAAGGCTTTAGCTTAGTTGAGGAAACAGAAATAGATGTTTTTCTGAAATTCCCTTGCTTTCTCTATAATCCAGCGAATGTTGGCAATTTGATCTCTAGCTCCTTTTCCTTTTCTAAACCTAGCCTGAACATCTGGAAGTTCTTGGTTTGCCTAATGCTGAAGCCTATCAAGCAAGATTTTAAGTATGACATTACTAGCATGGGAGAAGAGTGCAATTGTCCAATGGTTAGCACATTTTTTGGTATTACCTTTCTTGGGGATTAGGATGAGGATTGACCTTTTCCAGTCCTGTGGCCACTGCTGGGTCTTCCACATTTGCTGGCATAATTAGTGTAAAACCTTGAAGGCATCATCCTTTAGGGATCTGAATAATTCTGCTGAAATTTCATCACACCCACTAGCTTTACTAACAGCAGTGCTTCTTAAGGCCCACTTGACTTCACACTCCAGAATGTCTGGCTCTAGGTGACTAACCTTTCAGGGTAGAAGATATCTAATATAATCAACTTGCCACTGAGACACTGGTTGGTGTACTTGAGAATTTGTGCCATACTGGGGGTCAGAATTGGCTTCTATTATTGAGAGATTAGACATTTACCAGTGACTGTATCAGTCTTAGTGAGATCATGCTGTGGGCCATGCTCACCTGCTACGTCTGTCAGTTTGGTTAGCCCAGTCTTGATCCCATTGCACAAGCGCTTTGTCTGAAAGGAGATGTTAACTAACTGGTGAACCTGTCTCTCTGCTTAGTTGTTTGGACCTGTTCCGCAGTTGATAATTTATCTTTGGCATTAGTGCCCAAAATAAAAATTTCCATATTTTGTGCTCACTCTCCTAAATCCAACATTTGCCTCTTTCTCAGACCTTCTTTCACTCAGTTTTCTAATATTGCAGCTTCAAGGCATCCTACCAGATAGGCACATCATTTCTTGCTTTACATGCTGCTGCTGCTGCTAAGTCACTTCAGTCGTGTCTGACTCTGTGCGACCCCATAGATGACAGCTACATAAGGACATGCATATCCTTATTTTGGGCCACTTCACTTTCTACAAAAAGGAATGGTGAGCTGCTCCACCTGAACCTCAGCCTTTGAGAGGATTTCTCTTTGCCATTTTCTTTCACACACATTCCTGAGTGTGGCTATAGTGAGAAAGCAATCTGTTTCGGGGTTGTAACCATACCAAGCTGATTCATCCATGAAGCAAGACTGTATTTCTTCCCTCTCCATTAGCTATTCATCCATTAGCTATAACATAGAGAATGTTACCTGAGATTGTGAGCATGAGCTCTCTAGGCTTGGCCAAGGCAAGCCTAGGAATTAGGCTCAAGCCTAATTTCCGGTATACCATTGCTACTTTATGATGAGTTATTGCTGGGCTTTTGTGAACTTATGACTAGTACATCTAACAGTATGGAGCATATGATGGGAAGTTCTGGTCTCAGGAGCACTTGATAATCCTTAGTTAGATATTCACTTGCTACCAGTACCAAGTAGCATGTAAGGCCTGCTTTTAAATGATGTCTAGTTTGCTGCTCATGTTGGTATAGAGTTGCTCCAGAAACCATGAGGTTTTTGCTTTGAATTTCCTACTAGGACAAAAGCTAGAGTCTCACATGTCTTTTTATCTCTAGTCTAGATACCTCTTCTTTTGCTTTGGGCCTCCATAAAACTCTACAGTCTTCTGTGTCACCTAATGAATGGGACTGAACAGTATCCCCAAGTATAGCATATGCTGTCTCTAAAACTCAAATCGACTTACCAAGTACTGTGTTTCTGTCTTCATGATAGGAGTTGCAAGGTACAACTTGGCTTTTACTTTGTAGGGGATGTTCCAAGATTTTCTGGGTCACTGGACCCCTGAAAACTTCACTAATATATCAAATCCCTAAATCTTTTGAGATTTCTCTCACTTTCTAGAGAGCATGAATATTATCAAAGTGTTCTGAGTAATTGTCAGTTACTGATAATCACATTTGATAAGCATGATCACATCTATATAATGGACAGTATGAGATTCCATGCCAGGGAGGCCTGGCGTGCTGCGATTCATGGGGTCGCAAAGAGTCGGACACGACTGAGCAACCGAACTGAACTGAACTGAACTGATGAGATTCCACAGAATGTCCAGATGGTTCAAGTTTCTTTAAGCTCTATTTTGACAGAAAGCAAGAGACTTAAGATGGTTCTGTGTTGGTTTGTAACCTTGGGATGTCTCTGGGTGTAATAAAAACTGAGTCCCATGCATACTGAGGGAAAGAAAGAGGCAGATCATTCCAGAAGGTCTCAATAACGCCTTACTCTTTCACACCTATGTCCTTGAAACAGCCGGTAGTATGGAAATAATAGGAAGCCAAAAAGATAAGGAGCCTCCAGCTGCATCAGTCAACCAGCAGCCATGTCCTTTCAATGACCTCCTCTAACACTCTCAGACAAGATCATGAATGCATATTGTTGTTTGTCCCAAATGAAGACAAACTACTTCTAATCCTCCTTCTTTATAAATATGAAAAAGCTGCATTTGTCAGGTATATAACTAGCAGATTATCAGGGATGTGTTAATCTGCTCTACTAAAGATACCATATCTGATATAGCAGCTATACATGGGCCTACTATTTCCCTAGGTTTTCACTGGTCCACTATCAGTTGCTAAGATGCTTTGGGTTTTTTGTAAGAGCTATACTGGTGAATTAAATAGGACAAGATAGCACATGTCATCACCGATTTCAGTCTTTGAAAGTGACACTAACCATATCTCACCTCAGAATACAATATTGTTTTTTAATTTATTATCTTAACTGAAAGGAAGTTTCAGGTCTTTTCCATTTGACCTTTCTTCCTACACTAGATCTTACTTAGAACACTAGCTCCAGGAGCTAATATGAGGTTTCTGAGCTGTTATTCATGTCTTTTCTAATTATACATTTTGAAACTGAAAAGTAATTACTAGGTGGGTCTACAGACATATTGGGCACACTGGGAGGCAGAGCTGGGTCACTACATTTATTACTTAAGCCCCATACTATGACTCTAACAGGAGAGCACAAGGACTCTGGATCCTTGGTTCTTGGCATTGTCATACACACTATACATCTCTATTCTTTCTATAATGTATGGTTATTTGAAAATAGAACCATAATCACCTTTCAGAAGGACTGTAGAGAACATTAATGTGTACACTTTCTGTTGCTTTGCTGCTAAGTCGCTTCAGTTGTGTCCGACTCTGTGTGACCCCATAGACGGCAGCCCACCAGGCTCCCCCGTCCCTGGGATTCCCCAGGTAAGAACACTGGAGTGGGTTGCCATTTCCTTCTCCAATGCATGAAAGTGAAAAGTGAAAGGGAAGTTGCTCAGTCGCGTCCGACTCTTAGTGACCCCATGGACTGCAGCCTACCAGGCTCTTCTGTCCATGGGATTTTCCAGGCAAGAGTATTGGAGTGGGGTGTCATTGCCTTCTCCATTGCACATTACTGAATCCTTATTCATTAGGACTGACCTCTCCCTCAGTTGATGGATTCTGATTCTGAGAATTGACTCAGGTGTGGAAACTGGCCAAAGATTGTGACATTCCATCCAGTAAATGACCTCTGCCTTCTGCTTTTCCATTTTTTATACACTTTTATTATGACTTGTTAAGCAACAGTCTTAATGACTGTCCATCCCGTTCCTAAGTCAGTCCTACACTGACTAGCTTTCAACTTTGTGGCTATTATGGCAGTTTTGACTACCTTGCTTATGATGGTGAAGTGTTACTGCTTGGCCTCTACTATTCCAGACTCCAATCATCTCCATTAACAACTGTTCAGATATTTTTGAATCATTGAATTATTGTGATTTCTTCTTTGACTCACTGTAGCACAGTTCTATAACAGTATCTTCTATTATAAATATCTGTTGAATTTTTTAAACTAGGTTTTTGGAGTTATTTTGTTACTAGTTGCTAGGAATTAAAATATATATCTTAATTTATTTAGGTAGATACTGACTTAATATCTACCAAATATGGTGACTTGGCTTTAAAATATCTCAATTACTTCAGCTTTCCCTATTTCTACTATTATGATCACATGTATCATATCTTTATATGTTATAACCTCTGAAATATAGTGTTTTCATTATTTCTTTATATAATCTTATTTTTTTAATTATGAGAACTAGAAAATATATTCATACAGTCTTTAATTTACCTATATATTTACCATTTGGGGATCTCTTTTTCTTCCTGTGGATTTAAATTATTATCAGGCCTTATTTTCTTTCAGTGTGAAGGACTTCCTTTGGTATTCCTTATAAGGCATATCTGCTAGCAATAATTTCTCTCAAACTTTGTTTGTCTGGGGATGTTTCATTTTTGCATTTTTCAAAACAGCAGGTTGGCTGGATATAGACTTCTTTCATAATACTTCAAATATGTTCTTCTATGGCCTTCTGGTCTCCATTATTTATGAGTCAGAAATCAACTTTAAATTGTACCATTGATAAGCTATGCACAATGAGTCTTTTTTTCTCTCATGCAACTTTCAAGATCTTCTCTTTGTCTTTGACTTTTTGCGCGTTGACTGTGATGAGTCTAGATATTGATATTTGTGTTTATCATATCTGGGTTTCATTGAACTTCTTGGATCTGTAGATTAATATTTTTTCATCAGATTAGAGAGGTTCAATAATTATTTATTGCTGTTTAAATTAACTTTATTTTCCAGAATTGTTTTAAATTTACAGAGAACTATTAGTACAGAAAATTCCTTTATTTTAATACCCTGTTTCCCCTTATAATATCTTATATTATTAAGGTACATTTGTTAAAATTAATAAATCTAGAAGAAAACATCATTATTCATTAAAGTCCAAATGATTTTCAGGCTTCTTAACTGTCTACCCAATGTTCCCTTTCTGTTCCATGACTCCATCCAGGATATCACATGGCATTTAGTCAGCATTTCTCCTTAGGTTCCTCAAAGCTGTGATAGTTTCTCAGACTTTCCTTATTTTTGATAGCCTTGAAAGTTTTGAGCAGTACTTGTCAAGACTTGTTTTTCTTTTCTTTTTTTTTTTCTCGAATGTCCCTCTATTAGAATTTTCTGTTGTTTTTCTCATAATGAGACCTTAGTTATGCTTTTTGGGGAAGAAGTCTACAAAAGTAAAGTACCATTTTCATCACATATCAATAGCATATAATATTAACATAACTTACCACTGTTGGTGTTGAATTTGGTCCCCTACCTAAAGAACCATTTGTCGGTCTTCCCCACTATAGTAACTTTTTTTCTCTTTCCACACTATATTCTTTGGGAGGAGGTTATTATGCACAGCCCATACTTAAGGAGTAAAGAGTTTTTGTCTCTATCCTTGAAGGAGGAATATCTATATAAATTATTTTGAATTCTCCTGCATAGAAGAGTTGTTTGTTATCCACTAATCATTTAGATAGTCATCTACTTATATCTGACTGGCCTCATGAATATTTATTTTATATTTTGTATTATAATCTGATACTACTTTGCTTATTTTCTGATGCTACTTATAATCTGATACTACTTTGCTTATTTTCAGTTTTGGCCTTTGGAAACCCTTTTAGTTAGTTTCTATGTCCCCTTTAACATAACCTATCACTGGAGGATTTTTTTTTTTTTTAAATCTTTTCTTATTTTATAGCATGACAATACATTCAAGGCTCATTTGTATATTTCCTGCCTGCTTCAGATCTAGAAAGTGCCATTTCTTCAAGGAGGCCTCATTCTCTTTTTGGAAAATAGATTAGAAACTCAGAAAAGATCTAAGTGCTAGATATATTCTTTGTTACTCGAGTATCACCTTTTCTAGACCTCTCAGTTACCAGAGCAAGGATATACATGTGTGTATTCTAGCCTATGTATGTATACTTATCTAGAAATATTTCCATATGCAACCATCTGTAACTATGTTGTTGTCATTTAGTCATTAAGTCATGTCTGATTCTTTTGCAACCCCATGGTCTATAGCCCATCAAGCTCCTCTGTCCACAGGATTTTCCAAGCAAGAATACTGGAATGGGTTGCCATTTCCTTCTCCAAGGGATTTTCCTGACCCAGGAAGTGAACCCGCATTTCCTACATTGGTAGGTGGATTCTTAACCACTGAACCACCAGGGAAGCCATCTGTATCTCTGTTAAGCTAATTATAAGTTCATCCTGTTATCTCCAACTTGAATCCATTACTATATGGATCATGCTGGCCTCTTCTACATGCTTATTTGTAAACTGACTGCTATAACAAGAAATGTGAGCCTACCATTGACCTTTCATTTGCTTACTTGTTCCATACCAATATCAGAGTTAATATCTACCCCAATAGGATACATCTTTATCAATTGGAGTATAGTGCTTATGTACACTCTCTTTTGTGTTTAGTTTAATTACAGACTTTAGTTTAGTTACAAGACTCCACTCATTTTCAAAGTTGCCTAGATCTTCATGCTTTTCCAGACCCCATTCAGTGAGATTGTATCATATATTTGTAATGCAGTTAGATTGTTTCATCACATTTATATTCCATACTGGGTTTTCCTAACATGCCCCAATTTTTTTTTAATTTGCATACATTAAGGTATACTCTTTGTGCTTAAAGTTCAATGAAAGTGAGAGTGTTAGTCACTCAGTCGTGTCCAACTCTTTTGAATCGTGTCTGACTCAAACTCTAAAGTTCAGTAGATTTTGGCAAGAGCATGGTGTCATATACCCATAATTACAGTTTCATACAGAATAATTTTACCATCCTAACAATTCCCTGTGCTTGACCTACTCATCCCTCACACTCATCTCCCTGAATCCTGCAGCCACTGATCTTTTCACTGTTTCTATAAGTATATCTCTTCTAGAATGTCAAATAGTTAGAATTATATAAATGGCAAACCACTCCAGTATTCTTGCCTGGAGAATCCCATGGACAGAGGAACCTGATGGGCTACAGTCCACGGGGTAGCAAAAAGTCGGACATGACTGAGCGACTTCACTTTCACTATATAGTATATAGTCTTTTCAAATTCTTTTCAAGTTCTTTCACTTAGCAACATGCATTTATAATTCATCCATGCCTTTTCATGTCTTGATAGTACATTTCTTTTTATCACTGAATAGTATTCCACTGTGGGGCTTGCCTAGTGGCTCAAATGGTAAATAGTCTGCCTGCAATGCAGGAAACCCATAGCACTTTGACTTTTTTTTCAGTATTCCATTGTATTAAGGCACCAGTTTTAGTATCTATTCACCTACTGTAGGATATTTTCTTTCTCTGTAGTGTCTTTATCTGGTTTGGTATCAGGGTAGTGCTGGCCTTGTAGAATGAGTTTGGAAGTGTTCCTTCCTCTTCTTTTTTTGGGAATCATTTGAGAAGGATAGGTATTAACTCTTCTTTAACTGTTTGGTAAGATTCACCAGTGAAGCTATTTGGTCCTTGATTTTTGTTTTTGGGGAGATTTTTGGTTACTGATCCAATTTTCTTTCTAGTAATTGTCCTGTTCAAATTTTCTATTTCATCATGATTCATAATTTCTGTTAATTCTTTGGAAATTTTTACAATAGCTGCCTGAACATCTTTGGCTGCTAAATCCTCTGGTAGATCTAGTCTGAGTAAGTTTCATTTAGTGTTCTTTCTCTCAAGTGTAGGTCATATATTGCTATTTTTATTTTTTGCATGGTGGTGGTTGGTTTAATTGCTAAGTTTTGTCCAACTCTTGCAACATGGACTGTAGCCTGCCAGGCTCCTCTGCCCATGGGATTCTCCAGGCAACAATACTGGAGTGGATTGCCATTTCCTTCTCCATGGGATCTTCCTGACTGAGGAATCAAACCCGGGTCTCCTGCCTTTCAGGCAGATTATTTACTGACTGAGCTATGAAGGGAGATTTTTTACATATCCTGTAATATTTTGTTGAAAACTAGACACTCAGTATCCCCAAATAGTTAATATTTACCTCATACACAAACCCTTTACATAAAAATCATAATCACTTGTGTTGACAATACTTAAAATAATGTTTATAATTGCTTTCTGTCCAAAGACTTCTGCATGCTTATTAAAAAAATATAGATAAATATGGAGAAGACAGGAAATCATCTCTAATTACATTTCCTGGAGAAAGCCATTATCTCAACAATTTCAAATGTATCTATTCTGTTGCTTGGGGTTCTACAGTCTACTGAATAGTAAACAATGATACTTGAGCTGCAGAATGTAATGCAAATTATGTTAAAAACAGTTCAATGAGTTTTTTTTTTTTAAATTTTAAAAATTGTAATAAAACACATAAAATTTGCTATTGCAACCACTTTAAAGTGTACAATTCAGTAGATTAAGCAAATTAATATATGTTGTATAACCACTGATAATACCAAAACCCAGAACTTTCTCATCACCCCAAACAAAGATCACACAATAGGTCTGCAGCTCTATGACTTAAACTAAGGAAAACTGAACTGTATACTTTAAGTTGTATACCAACTTAAAGAATATCAGTTATGTCTCAATAAAGCTGTTTTTAAAATAGCAAATGTTATAGCAGGAAACAAAATATTTTAAAAAATCTTTGACTTCATGTAGTAATAATATAGTAGTAATCATTACCAGTAAAATTCTCTAATACCTTCAATAACAACAAGAAAATGGGACAGATTGTCCTTAAAAAGCAAAAGACATGACATGTTATTTTAATAGACTTTAGATTTCTTGAATGTAACCTCAAGTTTATGGCGTAAATGACCCCCAGTTCTTACAAACAGTAAACCAAGGCTGCAGTGGGGCAATCAACCTGTTTTTTTCATGAAGTTAAACCCCTAAACTATAAAAAACACTGCAAGATAAGTTTTAAAATGTAAATCAACATTTCACAGATTTATGAAGCTTTAGATCGGGAAGCCATGTTAGAGATGATAAAACTCAACCTAAATTTTTTTACAAACAGGCAGCTGACACTCATGGTAGATTAAGGATTTAGTCAACCAGGTACTATCTAAATCTATAAAGCAGTTATGCCTGAGGGCAGTGATTACTATATTTCATTTTTGTTTCCAGAAGCTGTCTTTTTGACAGCTCACTGATGATTTGAATGCTTTATTTATAAATATCCTTTATTTTGCTATTTTGGAAAATATAGAGGTTGAGTAATATTGCATATCAAACAAAGCCTTTTTGTTTAGATATTTTTGGTGTCAATTCATAATGGTCAACAACGAAGTTGCAGAAGAATGAAATTCTGAATGAGGAAGATTTCTGAAATCTGATCTGGCTCATGGATAAAATCCCCATGGTACAGAAGGCCCTAACATAGCCCTTAGGAAGAAACTCAGTGTGAGAAAATGAGATTTTTGTCCATACTTTGAGTAAACCTGTACCTAAAGCTAGAGAGATGTTTCTAAGTGGTAATCTCTTCCCCTTGTTCTTTGAAGCTAGCTGGTCGCCAAATTGAAACAGATCTTTTAGAGCCCTGCTGTGTGTATTTTTGGCTTTGGTGATCTGTTGTAAAAATCCTCCCCAACTAACTCACCCCCTCTTACACCTCGATTAATCTAAGGTAGTGAACATGAATGAAGGTTTCTTTCCAAAAACCCTTGCCAATTCACAGTATCCTATTTTTTAATATGAATTCTCATTTACTTGAAATTAGATTGATTCTGTCAGTATTAAAAGTGAGATGTCTAAAGTCCCAAGGAGACCGCCTGGAGTGTTTTCAAGGGCATACTCTGTAATTGTGAATCACACTCAGGCTAAGGGCAGACTTGGGGTGGATCAATTTGAACAGAGAGTCTGCCAAAATTTTTGCCTATAGGCTAGCACTTTAAGGCAGAGGGATTCAAAATATAAAGTTGTATTTGTTCCCATTAAATGTGGAGCTGTTCAGCATAAAGTTTGATTTGAAATTATGCAAATTCAGGAAAGGAAAGAACGAGGGAAAATAGAAGTGGTCGTAAAGTGCGTGAGTGCTAAGTCACGTCAGTCGTGTGCGACTCTTTGCGACCCTATGGACTGTAGCCCACCAGTCTCCTCGATCCATGGGGATACTCCAGGGAAGAATACTGGAGTGGGTTGCCATGCCCTCCTCCAGGGGATCTTCCTGATGCTGGGATAGAACCATGTCTCTTATGTCTTTTGCACTGGCAGGCAGATTCTTTACCACTGGGCTTCCTGGTGGCTCAGAGGTTAAAGCGTCTGCCTGCAATGTGGGAGACCTGGGTTCGATTTCTGGGTCGGGAAGATCTTCTGGAGAAGGAAATGGCAATCCACTCCAGTATTGTTGCCTGGAGAATCCCATGGACAGGGGAGCTTGGTGGGCTGCAGTCCACAGGATTGCAGAGTCGGACACAACTGAGCGACTTCACTTTCACTTTCTACCTGAGGGGTCTACAAGATTACTGGAAACAATGGGGCACCGACTGGGTGGTATCTGAGTGGCTGGCATGATTTAAAGGGAGAAATTTGTAATAGTCATATGTATACATGTAAGCATCATAACAGCTATGAAAGATAGATAAGGGGATACATTATTATCTTCATTTTAGGTGAGACTGTCCAGAGTGACTTCACTTTCACTTTTCACTTTCATGCATTGGAGAAGGAAATGGCAACCCACTCCAGTATTCTTGCCTGGAGAATCCCAGGGACGGGGGAGCCTGGTGGGCTGCCATCTATGGGGTCGCACAGAGTCGGACACGACTGAAGCGACTTAGCAGCAGCAGCAGCAGTCCAGAGGTGAAGTTGCTAGTTTTTGTGAGATCTTCGATTTATTTATTCAGGAAGGTGAACTGAAGTGGAAGGAGAAGTCACATCTCCTGTACATCTATACCATGCCATCCCATTCATCATGCCTAATAAGGGTTGTGTTTCTTCTAAGGGCTCTCATATCAGTAGGGCAGATCCTATAGTCAAACATATTGCTTTTGCCTATTGTCTTTGCAGCAGAAACATCAGTCTGAAAATTTTCTTGAGGATATCCATTACTCTGGAATATAAACATAATTTGGGGGAAAGATTTGAGCTGCCTTCAATAATTTGTGGTTAATGAAATGTCTTAGGGGTTTTATGTGTCCCTCTCCCACTCACTAGTTTACATGTTAGTGGTCCCTTTTCCATTAAATGGCTTCTTCCATTTGAACTGTTTTTATGAATAGAGGGCTCTTTCATTTTTCACAGCCTATTTCCTTTTATTGTCTTGATTGCAATTTAACAGAGAGACAAGTGACATCACAAACAGAGATGAAGGAGATGCCCCTGCCTTTCCTTTATGTGTTTTTATTAACCTTCGTTCATCCCCTGGCTCAGGCTGTGGGATGTGGACCTTTAGTGCAGGTCATAAACAAACCACCATATCAGAAGCCCTGTGGAAAAGCTTTCTAGGGGGTAGAGTAGTCCTTGAAACAATATTTGTTTCTAAACTTGTGTCTGAAGTTAAAATGACTAGGAATAGCAATAATAACAATAAAATAAAAATAATAACACTAAGCAATAATAATAAAATAAAAATAATAACACTAAGAAATGAGGTGTATGGACAGAAGGAAACTTTTAGTATCTACTAGTATCTGCTATGATAGACTTTTCTATTTTAAAGATAATATATGAAAGTATTCTTATGACAAGTTTTTAAAGATAAGCGGGTATATAGAAAAAAGGTATGATTATCTTTATTTCCCTCTTTCTTTAAACACTGCTTGTCTCATAAGAAGCTTTATAAAAACTGGATTTGTATATACATATTTATATTTTCATATTGCTTTGGTATGAATAGATTCAAAACTTTTGCATATATTATTCAGTGGCATTCCTTTTTATTTATTTGACATTTTCAAAAGACTTATCATTGCCACTTTGTAGAAAATCTCTCTTTTTTAGCAGCATTTCCCTCTTGATAGATATTTTTTGGTTATTTTTACAGTTAAAGCTGCAGTGAACATCCTTGAACAAAAATTTACTTATAGGATGCACTTCTAGAAGTGAACTATCTAAGTTGAAAGATGTGTGCAGTTTGAGAGACTGACAAATTCCCTTCTGGCAGCTGGGCAGCTGTGGGCACCCTATTGTGAGTATGAGTATGACTCAGGGCTCTATCCATGTTGCTTATTTTAATCCTCAGAATACTCTGACAAAGAACTTTAATCCTCATCTCCATCAACGGAGAATAACGAGTTTCAGAAATATTAAATAAACTTGTGTGAGACTATATAGCTACACTGTGGAAGATGAGTTTTATTCATCACACAGGCCAAGTCGTTCCCACACTCAAGCCTTTGTAGGCACAAAATGCATATCTAGCTTTGCTACTAGTTGATTTTATGTATTGTGGAAGTTGTATCATCTCGTCGATTCCATTTTCCTTTTGTATAAGATGAAGTCAGATGAAGTAATTGAATTAGGTGATTTTAGGGACTCCTTTAGGAGAAGACAATGGCATCCCACTCCAGTACTCTTGCCTGGAAAATCCCATGGATGGAGGAGCCTGGTAGGCCACAGTCCATGGGGTCACGAAGAGTCAGACATGACTGAATGATTTCATTTTCACTTTTCACTTTCATGCATTGGAAAGGGAACTGGCAACCCACTCCAGTATTCTTGCCTCGAGAATCCCAGGGATGTGGAAGCCTGGCAGGCTATCGTCCATGGGGTCGCAAAGAGTAGGACATGACTGAAGCGACTTAGCAGCAGCAGCAGCAGCAGCAGCAGCAGGGACTCCTTTAGCTTTAAATTTTAAGTGTATTGTGACGTATATTTTTATTAATAGCAATGATTCATTTTGGCTAGATTTGACCTTGTTTCTTCAATTTGGAATTTCACTTTCCTAAAGGGGACAGAATTTGAACTAGGGTTAACCTAAATGATAATATTTATCACAAGTTAACAAGCACTTCTTCTGGGCCTAGCACTATTAACCCTTCCGAGTGTTAACCTGCATTATTTTATACTGTCCTCTCTGCGTTCCAGTGGGTGATATTTTGCTGTTGTTCTAATTTTGCATTCTAGAAAAATGGCAGGGTGAATGAGTAACCTGCCCAAGATCATATGGTGTATTAAGTGAAGTGAAAGTGAAGTTGCTCAGTCGTGTCCGGACTCTTTGCGACCCCATGGACTGTAGCCTACCAGGCTCTTCCACCCATGGGATTTTCTGGTTAAGAATACTGGAGTAGGTTACCATTTCCTTCTCCAGGAGATCTTCCCGACCCAGGGATTGAATCCTGGTCTCCCGCATTGTAGGCAGATGCTTTACCATCTGAGCACCCAGGGAAGTCCCCATATGATGCATAGTGAATGTTTGAACTGAATCAGTCACACTTGACAATGAGTTTGGAATTTTTTTTTTTTTTTTTGCCAGTTGTGGGGAGAGCATTTTTCTGGGGGGAAAAAAGACACAATTCCTCTTTCTGGCAAGACTAAGAAAGGGTCAAAAACAATAAATTTTCTAGACAACTAAGATGTATTCTCTTTATGCTCATAAGTTAAAACTGCAACAGTTTGGGATAAAAATTTCTTTAAAACTCCATTCTTCTGGTTAGTTTTAATTGAACTTAACTTTTACTTGGGACAGCATCACTTTATAAGTATTTTTTCCTTTAGTAGATTCTTGCTCTTGAAAGTAATTTAACTGAATAATCCATTTTTCCTTTTCTCTGAATGATTCAGGATCATCATCCATTTAGAGCAGTTGTTCTTATTTTGTAGTATGTTTCCCTTGCTTTTATGCCAAAGATATGTACTGAAAGCCATTGCGATGTGGAGAAGGCATGACCGGGTGGAGAGGTTATGCCTTTGGGGTAGAGGATAATCACTGCATCCAAACCAGGACACTCTTGAGAGTGAAATGGGACACTATAATTAATCAGGACAACAGGAATAAAATGCAACTTCCCCATTCAAACTGGGATGTATGGTCACTCTACTTTGGATCAGGTCTTCCCCAATTACTTGCTATTTAAGGAATCATGGGGTGCAGTGGTAAAGAATACACCTGCCAATGCAGAAGATGCAGAGATGTGGGCTTGATCCCTGTGTCAGGAAGACTCCCTGGAGTAGGAAATGGCAACCTACTCCAGTATTCTTGCCTGGAAAATTCCATGAACAGAGGAGCCTGGAGTGTTACATATCCATGGCGTTGCACAGAGTTGGATATGACTGAATTTTTATGCACACTCACAGGCACAAGAAATCTTACCACAGAAAGTTACTCAGTTCCTTTGAACCACAGTTTCCTCAGTTGCAGATTGGGCACAAGAGGGCCAAATTGTTGGAAGGATTAGAGAACATTTACGTAAAATTATCTGCATAGAAGTCTCAGCTACCTAGGGTACCCAATGTAGCTCAGACGGTAAAGCGTCTGCCTGCAATGCAGGGGTCCTGGGTTTGATCCTTGGGTCAGGAAGATCCCCTGGAGAAGGAAATGGCAACCCACTCCAGTACTCTTGCCTGAAAAGTCCTATGGACGGAGGAGCCTGGTAGACTTCAGTCCATGGGGTTGTAAAGAGCTGGACACTACTAAGCGACTTCACTTTAGGGTAGTAGGTAGCTTATGACAGTAGCTGCCTTACAGGCTTGTGAGAGGAACAAAAGTCAAGGGCTTAGTGAGGTGCTTGGCACATGATAATCACTCATTGCCTGATAATGTGATTATCCTTTAGGCTTTATTACCTTACTTCCTGTTTTTGTCTACTTCTGGCTGCTCCCTTCCTACACCTTCTTCTTCATTAGTATTCCTAACCTGGAAACAAGATAATTAACTTTTTAGTTTTCTGGGAAGCTCTCATTTTTGAGTAAGTTGTGCAAATTTTGTGTAAACTGTGTAAATTTTCATTTTAACTCCCTAGAGTATCACTTTGGCTGTGTCTATGACCTGAACAATAAATGCTGTGTGATAACTGACCACTGTAAAAGGAATGCTTTTTGGTGATTCTATGTGTTGGAATATCATAGATTGATAGGTGCTTTTTAGATGTGTAGGGAGTTTAGTTTGATAAAGTTTAATTTCCCATCAATTCACAAAAAGAGAAAGGTCCTTTCCAAAGCAGTTAAATGGAATATAATGGAAGCTTTATAGCATTTGACAATTAGGTAAAATCTTCCAGATTGCTAAGGACTGAATAACCTAATTTCTTTGCTTCCTAGGAAAACCAGATATATTTATAATTGTTAAGATATATTTATGATTAATTTTTATATAAGGGCAACAAATTATAGGAATATACAATATGCTTGTAGTATCAAAGGGACATGTAGGATGAATTAAATGTTGTAATTTTTCTTTGTAGTAAACTCACATTATAATAAATTGCTATTTTCTGTCTTCTCCGCTAAAATAGAAGCAGGGAATCACTCTGTCTTATTACTGTATTCCTAGCACCCTCCATGGGCTTTGGCACACAGTAGATTCTCAATATACAACTTTTAAAAATTGTTGAGTGAATGCAAAGTGATGACACAATTAAAGTATAAATAATTGCAATCTAGGTAATTAAGTATTTAGTCTCAACAGTATATGAGAATGTGCATTGACTAAAATTTTGTTTGCTTTCTTCTGTATCTTTTTCAGATGAACTGTTGACCTGTCCTTAGAAGAGATGACCATTTTGGGTAAATAGACATCACTTCAGCATAAATGTGTGAAGAATAATACTATTTTTCCAGACCAAGGCAACAACTGTTCAAATAAGCTAATGTTATTATTTCTTCAACTCAGTCACATATTTATTAAATGCCTGCTATATGCCAGAATTTTTTTTACATGCCAGACATATATGCAGAAATATATCACCCAAAGATGGGCACTATAAGGGACAGAAATGGTATGGATCTAACAGAAGCAGAAGATGTTTTTAAAAAGTAGCAAGAATATACAGAAAAACTATACAAAAAAGATCTGCATGACCCAGATAATCATAATGGTATAATCACTCACCTAGAGCCAGACATCCTGGAATGCAAAGTCAAGTGGATTTTAGGAAGCATCACTATGAACAAAGCTAGTCGAGGTGATGGATTTCCAGTTGAGCTGTTTCAAATCCTAAAAGATGATGCTGTTAAAGTGCTGCACTCAATATGCAAAAAATGGCCATAAGACTGGAAACAGTCAATTTTCACTCTAATCCCAAAGAAAGGCAATGCCAAAGGATGTTCAAATTGTCACACAATTACCCATGCTCATCTCACATGCTAGCAAAATAATGCTCAAAATTCTCCAAGCCAGGCTTCAACAGTACATGAACCATGAAACCCAGATATTCAAGCTGGATTTAGAATTGGAGATCAAATTGTCAATATCCGTTAGATCATTGAAAAAGAAAAAGAATTCCAAGAAAACATCTACTTCTGCTTTATTGACTATACCAAAACCTTTGACTGTCGTTCACAACAAATTGTGGAAAATTTCTAAAGAGATGGGAATACCAGATCACCTTAACTGCCTCCTAAGAAACCTGTATGCAGGTCAAGAAGCAACAGTTAGAACTGGGTATAGAACAGCAGACTAGTTCCAATCTGGGAAAGGAGTACATCAAAGCTGTATATTGTCACCCTGCTTATTTAACTTCTATGCAGAGTACATTGTGCAAAATGCCAGGCTAGATGAAGCACAAGCTGGAATCAAGATTGCTGGGAGAAATATCAATAACCTCAGATATGCAGATGACAGTACCTTATGGCAGAAAGCAAAGTAGAACTAAAGATCCTCCTGATGCAAGTGAAAGAAGAGAGTGAAAAAGTTGGCTTAAACTCAACATTCAGAAAACTAAGATCATGGTATCTGGTCCCATTACTTCATGGCAGATAAATAGGGAAGCAATGAAATGGTGACAAACTGTATTTTGGGGTCTCCAAAATCACTGCAAATGGTGATTGCAGCATGAAATTAAAAGACTCTTGCTCCTTGGAAGAAAAGCTATGACCAACAGCATATTAAACAGCAGAGATATTACTTTGCCTACAAAGTTTCATCTAGTCAAAGCTATGGTTTCCCTGTAATCATGTATTGATGTGAGAGTTGGACTATAAAGAAAGCTGAGTGCTGAATAATTGATACTTTTGAACTGTGGTGTTGGAGAAGACTCTTGAAAGTCCCTTGGACTGCAAGGAGATCAAACCAGTCAATCCTAAAGGAACTCCGTCCTGAATATTCATTGGAAGGACTGATGCTAAAGCTGAAGCTCCAATACTTTGTCTACCTGATGCAAAGAACCACCTCACTGGAAAAGACCCTGATTCTGGGAACGATTGAAAGCAGCAGGAGAAGGGGATAACAGAGGATGAGATGGTTGGATGGCGTCACCAAATCAATGGACATGAGTTTGAGTAAGCTCCGGGAGTTGATGATGGACAGGGAAGCCTGGTGTGCTGCAGTCCATGGAGTCACAAAGAGTTGGACATGACTCCATGACAGAGCTGAGCTGAACTGATATTCCAGACACTGTATACATATATGAAGTATAGACAAAGATGAAGGGAGCAGGTGAGATTTTATTTTATAATTTTTTATGATGAGTATTTGTTTCCTCTTACAAAATCTACCAAGTATATATGTATACTTAGCATATTATACTAAGTGTTTGTGTATGTGTATATATATATATATATATATTACTGAATAACTCAATTTATTGCATGTGTGTTTGTGTGTGTGAAGGATATCTTTGTCATCCCGTGTATCCCACTTCTAATTAAATTGTTAGACTTATTTGTTCTACTACAGTAAATGAGAATATCATGTCCCTGTCCCTGAAAAATGTAATGCTCTGTTAACAGAAATGCTGGGATACCCTCTTCAATTTTGCCAGTTTTTGTTGTGTTTGGGTGGAACTGTTTGCAAATACACCACCTCTCAACTGTTCTCATTAATGTGGTGAGCAGAATGTGGGTGGGCAAACTCAGTAGCTAAATATTTACAGTGTGCGTCTTGGCTTTGAGTGTGGTCAGAAACAGCTCCAGCTTGCTTCAATCTCTCCTTCTTTCTTCCTCTCCCAACCTTTTCTCTTTCCCCTTTTCTCTTTCTCTTTTTCTTTGTTTCTCCCTCTAGACTTCTGATAGCCCTTTTCTGAGTAATTTGTCATGAGCCGTGTAAGGTATTACTGACAAAATAGAGGCACGGCCCTAAACCCTCTCCCTTTGTTCCATAGGCACAGACCCAGAATGAAGGAGTTAGGCTTTGTGATTCTGACTTGTTTTTTCCTTTCCTCGGCTGAGTTGACTGAAGAGAATATTAAGGTGCTTATTATTTTTGAGAGGAGCATGAGAAGGCATAAAGCCTTCTGCAGCTGTGCTCAAATAATAATTCATAAAGTCAATCACTGACATTTGTTCAAGGACTTTTACAAAAGAGTGTTCCAGGGTGAGCACAGAGGCCGCAGCTTGAGGCCATGGGAGGGATTCCTATCTGAAGCCTATTTGTGAGAAAAGTGTTTATGGCAAAGGAGTTTTCTGAATTTAGGGCTTAAGAATAATTAAAATAGTTAGAAGCTAAAGATTTAAGGATTGCTGTAATGTTACAATATTCTGCTATAGCTTATAAAAATTAGGGGCTTTAGAGATATTATTAGCTAGAAGCCCTTTCTAAGAAATACTGAGCTTAGGATACTAGGGGCAAACAGGACTTAGGAAGATAAGAATTAAACTGAGGAATGTGGTATGAAGCCCAGAATTAGCATGAGTTGCAGTGTATTCACAAGGACACATGAGAAAAAGTAGATAAGAGAATCACTGAGGAAGGAACTCCTTTTGAGGGGCAACAATGATTTTTGGAAAAAAAATAAATCTGGGTCAATGGGAACTAAAAATATCAAACCTCTGACCTAATGCTTTTGTAAAAAGTATAAAAGAGAATCATAAGCTTGAAATAAACAGGCAGTCCGAAAAAACTGAGAGGCTGCCTCAGTTTCTCGATGACACCACCCATCCCTTCAGGTTGAATCTCTGGCTGCTGGAGCTGGACTCCGGCAGTAATTTATTACCCGACCATTTGCTGAGACCCAGTAAATGTTAACACTATGTCTAGGGCAATGCTAAAACTGTCATTTCTGTAGCACTGGCTCAGCAGATGTGGCACGAGGTCTTTAGTTGCTCTGCAGCATGTGATATTTTCCTGGATCAGAGATCAAACCTGTGTCCCTTGCACTGGCAGGCCATTTTTTTTTTTTTTTTTTTTTTTAACCAATGAGCCACCAGGGAAGCCCTGAAAATCTAGACATTTTAAAAATGACAATGATGGCATTACCTTACCCTGTGGAACTCAGAGCATTTCCAGGAATTTACGCAGCCATGATCTCAAATGATATTTAGGTGAAAAAGTTTTTTTTTTTTTTTTTTTTTTTTTACTGTTTGTGCTTTGTAGACAAGTTCACAAACACACACAAAAAAGGGATTGTTTTGTGTTAAGGCCAGAGCACACTGTCAGGATTATAAAAGAAAGATCTTAAAAATAACAGAGTACAACCATATGAGGGAAATAAGGCTTCAAAGATTAAGTATGCTATAGTCAACAGGGAATGTGAAGACTCTCACTGAATGCTTGAAACCATGAAGAGTATTGAACCCTATATCAACTAATTTTTTCCTATACATGCATATCTATGATGAAGTTTCATTTATAAATTAGGCATAGAAATAGATTCACAACAATAAGCAGTAATAGAACAATTATAACAATATACTGTAAAAAGTTATGTGAATGTGATTTTTCTCTCAAAATTCCTATCTGTACAGACATACATTGGAGATATTAGGGTTCAGTTTCATACCACATAAAGCAAATGTCTCAAATAAAGTGAGCCACATAAATATTTTTTGGTCTCCCAGTGCATGTACAAGTTATGTTTACACTAAATGTTTACAGTCTATTAATTATGCAACAGTTTTTTTGTCTAAAAAAGTTACATACCTTAATTTAAAATGGTTTTATTAATTAATAATACCATATGAGTCTTCAGTGAGTCATAGAAGAAACATCAAAAGCCACTGATCACAGATCCCTATAAAATATATTGTTATAACTACCTACTTGGCAGATGATGGAACTGAGGCAGTCAGAGGTTAAGTAACTCCCAGGCAGTGAACAGGAGCAAAGATTTGAGCTCGGGTAGTCTTACTGCACATCTCATTGTACCCAGGATGTGATACTTGAAATAGAAGAATGTAGGGGAGAAACATTCTAGCTAGAGTTAAAGCAGTGTTCAAAGGCTTGGAGGCTGTAGCGTGCTTAATTCCTTTAGAGAGGTTTTACGAAGTTCACTGTAGGGGGTTGAGGCAGAGGTGACCCTGCCCTTGATAGGTACAAGCGGAGCTTAGCCATGAGGCCTGGGGCCTGACTGGCCACACCGAGTAGCACCCCACCTCAGCAGCTGGAAGCTATTGAAAGCTCAACAGGGAAGAAATATGATCAAACTTGCCTTTGGAATGATCATGTATTAATCAGTCAACAAAGTGACTGAGGTGAGTTCAGCTGGTTTTGAGATCCCCGACCCTATGACCATGATTCAGCTATACATTTCCCGCAGTGAAAAGGAACGGCCCTCAAATGGAAACCATTGCTCATTGCTACAGGGAGTTAATAAAATATCTTGAGGCCAAGAAAGGCGAGTCACACAATTTAAGAACGTTCATTCCCAGCTGGCAGCCACTGTGATTGACTTGTGAGTGTGGGTGTCTGGCAGCTCTGCCTTCATTGGCAGTGTATTGCTTCACTGCCCCTTCATAAAACTTTCTGTTTATTTTGTGGGAGGGTAAAGTGCCTGACAGACCTTATAAAGCAGGAAAATAAAGAAACAGGAGGCTTTAAATTTTCATCAAATTCAAGAAGCCTCCAAACAAACACAAACTCAGATTTGAATCTTGGAAAACTGGAGACCTTGCCTGGGCATGCCTTTAGCTTCCTTTCTCTCCCTTCCTGTTTCCCTTTCTCACTTTTGTGGCACCTTTTTCCTTCCAATTGTTTAATCTTTTAGTCCTACCCTCCAATGGATTAACAGTTCTCATATTGCCAAAATATCACACTACGTTTCCCCAGGGGAGGTCTGCCCTTTCCGGAACTGTCCACCGTTTAAAATTACATCCTTTTATTTCTAGTTATAACCATGACACTCCTCTGGGGTTGAACTCAAACATGTGTTAGGAGGACAGCAATTTAATTAAATTGCATCCACTAAGATATGAATAATTTGTAGCCCCCGATCTCATCTCTCCAGTCATCCCAGGTATGTTAGGAATGTAATGAAAAAAATGTATCTTATGCTATTGACTACAACAGTGTCAATAAACATTCTTAAAACATTCTTCCTTTGCAGACAACTTACTTCTGGTAAAGCCAACCTGTTTATTGTATACCCTGGTCTCTATTCAGTAGTTTTGAATTTGTTTTCACTTTCTATTTATCGGCATCAGTTCCTCTACATGGGGCTCCCTAGATTGATTTCCTACAAGACTGAGGGCACATTTGTTTTTGCTCTGAGGATCACATTCAGTTTCAGAATGAGAAAGCAGAAGATTGCAGAAGATCGCACAAGTGGTTAGTAGAAAACAAAGGAGAGAGAAATGCCAATGAGAATGAATTATCCAAAAGAGAAATACAGTTTGTTTTAAACAATTATCAGCAAAAAATGCAAAGAATTTGTGGCAGCAAGCTATTAATATGTGACAAGACGTGCAGCAACTTCATGCTATAGTACGAAGTCTAGACTATGAGGCAGGAATTTTTTTTTTTAAATTCTGATTTTTTATTAGTTACTGAACATCTCTGAATCTTTGTGTCTTCAATACATCGTATGTAAAATGAGGAGTTGGATCACATAGCTTCAATTCCTTTTAGATATGATTGGTACTCATCAAGGAATGAGGCTCATTGAAGACTTGGGATGTGTGCGTTATGACACTGACCTGTTGTACATATTGTTTCATCGATCATCAACTTCTCTGCTGTAGTTTGGAAGAAAGACTATCCTGATAGTGAGATATGATAGAGAAAACACCAAACAAGAAGCTGAAATATTTGGGGTCTAGTCTTGACTTCTTCACTCAGAACATCTGAATTTTGGCCTACTAATATAACCAAGTTGCATCTCAGTTTCTTTGTTTTATAAGCAAAGTTAATATTTCCTATTTCTTTCTTTAAAATACTGGAAACTACACATTACAGAGTTACTCTTTTTAGTTTCAGAAATGGCTCTAGTTCTGAAAGTCATGCATAACCAGGACATGTGTTATTTGATGGGGTTTGAGGAAGAGGGGAACAGATGGGGGCAGGTAGGACAGAGTTTCCTAAACCTGGGTTTAGCAGGACTTAGTGTCCCCAATATGCATAACTGACTCTTTTCAGTGTGTATCACATGATGGGAAATCTTATGTTACATGCTCTGAACTATCAACTGTGTCAACAAGAGGAGGATTGAGGTGAAGTTAATGACATTTTTCTTAATTCCATCTATTCTAGGCATGGGTGATCTTTGATCTTTTTGAATTTTATCCATTGCTGAAAAAAGTCTCGCAAATTACATGGGTTTTAGTCTCTCCCCTGATAAGACACATTGTTAACAAGCATATATTTCCGATCATAAACCAAAGTGCTAATTATAGGTAAGAATGAAAGAAGCCTTGACCTCAACCCTTGTGGAGGGCAGAGCATGGTTGGGAATTGCTTAGTGGGAATCTACTGACTTCATGCTTCACATTACAAAGAATTCAGATGTCATCTTGATGTTAGGAAAGCCACTCAGGTCAAGCCTATCACTGCCCTCATTTTCACTGTTTGTTCTTCCTGTTTATTCATCTTGGCAGAAAATAATTTGTGATCCCATGTTGCTATCTTTTCATGTGAGTGTACCTAATGCACTGAAAGAAATTATAAGCTCTTTTGGATCATGAGCTCTGTTTTTATACCTCTTTTTTTGGAATGTTGAGTTCTTGAATCAGAATACAAACTCCTTTTGGGTTTAAATTTTGTCATTTTCTTTGTACTTCCTCTGCAATTCAGTATTGAATGCAGACTAGACATTTCAGGAACTCTTACTACAGGACTTAATGAATATTTCTTGGCTTAAACTGAAACTTTTTATCTGTAAGATCATGGCTCACTAATAATTCAATCAGCAGTAAATTGACAGTCTGATTTGAGAAGAATAAAGAGATTGGGAATGTACCAATTACCTCTCAAATACGAGCCTCCTATTAAGACAAGGTCACATCCTTGGGAAACCCCAGAAAGAGATACAAAGAGGAAGTAACTTAAAAGTTAGTTTGGTGGTAGTATTGGCTTGTGGCCAACAACTCATGGACTGCAAGTCACATTAATTTATAACAATCTCAAATTCATGCAGTTGATGTTTGCAAGATCTTTAGAAATTATCTAGTTCAATTTTTTTGGTTTGCAGATAAGGACATTGAGGTCAAGGAACTTAGAAGATGACCAATTTTGTATAAGTTGTTCTGGGAAGTAATTACATATTTAAAAAAAAATAACTCCACAGTTTCACAAAAGTAGTTTATGTGATTAAGTTCAGTGTTTAGGTAAAACAATTGAAATCAAATAGCAGCAGAGACATAGCAATATATCTATGTGGCAGAGAGAGCCAACTGCCTTTCAAAAGTTCTTTCTTCCCTTTCATAACATATAGCTGTTTCTGGAAGGTGGATCCTCAGCTGGGAAGAACAATGTCTAGCTCTTTTTACATTTCCATGGGAATTCTGACTGGATCCAGAACCTTGAATGTGGGTAAAAGTGATAGACACCATTTTCACATCTGGATCCTCTCACACTGTGCTCCAGAATCTTTTTCCTCCATTCTCTTCTCTCCAGTCTTATTTCATCAAGAGTTATTGTCACTAATAAATTGGAAGTCAGTACAATAAAGAAACAAGGATCTACACTCATTTGAAATTTACCCATCAGATCAAATACCCTGTAAGACAATATTGCCTTGTTTGTATCTACATATCTCTGAGAAACACTTTTTTCTTCTAGCAGATTGACAAAATTTCAAAAGTGTGATAATATTCTTGTTGGTGAGACTACAGAAAAGTCAGCTCTCATACATTGCTTTTGTGAGTGAGAAAAGGTACAATATTATTAAGAACATGAAATATTTATCGAAATTATTTACAAAACCATTTAACATTTGACTTGATAACCCTGCATCTGGAATTTACACTTTAAGCAGACCTGTATATGTTTGCAATGACATGTGGACAAAGTCATCCTATTGAGTCCAGCTTGACAGCACAGTTTCCCAAAAGCACAGTGTGGTGAAAGAATGAGAAACATTCAATGAAGTTACAGAGGGGATCAGGGGACCAACACCACCACGAGGTGAAGGTGTCCAAATTGATCTCAAGTCTGCTTTATTATACTTTTTGAGACTTGCTTGTACGTGTTTACAGGAGCATAGCAGGCCAGGTGGCCTTCAATGATAATCCTGTGCAGTTAACCTTTAATATTTTTGTATCCCTGTTTTTCTGCCCCAAGGACAAAGATCCAGTTAATCTTTATGTGCCTCCCAGGCGCCAAAGACAGGAACAATCTGTTGATGGCTTTCCGTCTACAGGCATACTACCTGCTTTCAAGATGTTTTTTGTTCTTTCTTGGTTTCCTTCAAGAGTCATATACTGAGTCATGTCTTCTCCACATGATTGTTTAATTCTTTTGCCAGGCCTTTTAGTAGGCCTGTCTCCTAAATTATCCCTTTGGCATTCTTTGCAAAATTTTAATATGTGGGAAACATTGCAAGTATCTCTATACAATGATATACTCCATAGTTGAACAAAAGAACTAAGTAGGCTTCTTTTTATAGATACAGAAATGTTGCCAGGATATTTTGGCAAGTGAAGAAACTGAAGTTCAGGACAGTTTATAGTATGCCACCATTTGTATAAAAAAAGAGGAGTGACAAAGTGAACTTTTAAATGTTCTCTCATATGCATCAAGAAACCATGTGTATGAGAAGCATAGATAGTAACAGGAATGAAATAAAGATTTCTTAATCATTTCCTTATTATATTTTTATTAATCTAAAAGAATACACTTCTTATTAAAATAAAATTAAATTTAAAAGAAAAGAAAATATGGAGGTCATCCCTTTTGGCTTCTACCCAGAAAAGGCACAAAAGTAGAAATTACTGAATAAGTAATGTAAAGGAACTGTTATTAAAGAAAAGTCAAACTTCACTTCGGAGTGATAGATTTAGAATTATAGCTATGCCTTTGTCAGTTACAACTGGGTCAGTATATTGCATACATTGACTTTTGCTTTCAACTCTAATTATTTAGTTGATTGAGTGAAGCTCACTTGCTTTCCTTAGATCATCAGTGCTTTTCAAGGAATGATGAATTTTGTTCCCATGAGCTTGTTTGTGTAAACTTCTTTTCCTCTGTAGCTTTCATTATTAGGAGTCTGCTATGTATCAGATGCTGTGTTAGAAGCTGGCAATATAGACTGTAAGACACACTTCCTCTTTTAGGAAATCATAATTAGAGGGGAGGAAAAGAGAGAGAGAGGAATAAATATGTTGGTGTGGGCTGAACTGTATTCCCCCAGATTCATATGTTGAAGTCTTAACTAACCTCCAGTACCTCAGAAGGTAACCGTATTTGAAAAGATAATTAGAGTTAAATGAGATTGTTGATGTGGGCTCTAATTCAATATGACTGGCATCTTTATAAGAAGAGGAGGTTAGGACACAGACATGCAGGAAGGAAAGACCACGTGAAGACTAAAGTGAAAGTCGCTCAGTCATGTCTGACTCTGCGACCCCATGGACTGAAGCCTACCAGCCTGTTATGTCCATGGAATTCTCCAGGCAAGAATACTGGAGTGGGTAGCTGTTCTCTTCTCCAAGGGATATTTCCCACTCAGGGATTGAACCCAGGTCTTCCATACTGAAGGCAGATTCTTCACCATCTGAGCCACCAGGGAAGCCTAAGAATACTGGAGTGGGTAATCTAGTCCTTCAACCCAGGGATTGAACCCAGGTCTCCTGCATTGCAGGCAGATTCTTTACCATCTGAGCCACCAGGGAATCCAAAGAATACTGGAGTGGGTAGACTATCCCTTCTCTAGGGGATCTTCTTGACCCAGGAATTGAACCAGAGTCTGCTGCATTGCAGGTGGATTCTTTACCAGCTGAGCTACCAGGGAAGCTAATATGAAGACTAAAAGAGAAGACAATTATCTGCAAACCAAGGATACATGCCTCAGAGTGAAATCAACCCTGTGGGACTTCTTGAATTTGGACTTCTGGCCTCCAGAATTGTGAGGAAATTTATGTTATTTAAACCACTCAATCTGTGGTACTTTTATATAGTAGTCCTGCTGCTGCTGCTGCTGCTGCTAAGTCACTTCAGTCATGTCCGACTCTATGTGACCCCATAGACACCAGGCTCCCCCGGCCCTGGGATTCTCCAGGCAAGAACACTGGAGTGAGTTGCCATTTCCTTCTCCAATGCATGAAAGTGAAGTTGCTCAGTTGTGTCCAACTCTTCACGACCCCACGGACTGCAGCCTACCAGGCTCCTTAGTCCATGGGATTTTCCAGGCAAGAATACTGGAGTGGGGTGCCATTGCCTTCTCCAATAGTATCCCTAGCTAACTAGGATATGTCTCTAATACAGTTCAGTTAGAGCTGTGACAGGAAAGTTATCCCTTAGTGATAGAGAAAGAAGCACAGAGGAAAGGCCCCCAATTTAAGTACTCAGATAAGACAGAGAGGTGGTATCTGGGCAGAATCTCTATGACAACTCTATTATTATCCCAGCTTTATAGATGAGGAAACTGAGGCATAAGACAGCCATGTAAGTTGCACAAGATTACAAAGCTAAGAAGTGGCAGAGCCTGAATTCAAATCAGGGAAATTCTCCCAGTCAGTGCTTTTATGACTATATAATGCTGCTTCTGATGAAAATTATTAGCTACCATCACCCTAATACCAAAACCTGACAAAGATACCTCAGAAAAAGAAAACTACAGGCCAGTATCACTGATGAACATAAATGCAAAAATCCTTAACAAAATTCTAGCAAACAGAATCCAACAACATATTAAAAAAATCGTACATCACGACCAAATGAGCTTTATTCCAGGGATGCAAGGATTCTTCAATATCCATAAATCAATCAACACAATACACTACATTAACAAATTGAAAAATAAAAGCCATATGATTATCTCAATAGATGCAGAGAAAGCCTTTGACAAAATTCAACATCCATCTATGATAAAATCTCTCCAGAAAGCAGGAATAGAAGGAACATACCTCAACATAATAAAAGCTACATATGAAAAACCCACAGTAAACATTATTCTCAATGGTGAAAAATTGAAAGCATTTTTCCTAAAGTCAGGAACAAGACAAGGGTGACCACTTTCACCACTACTATTCAACATAGTTTTGGAAGTTTTGGCCACAGCAATCAGAGCAGAAAAAGAAATAAAAGGAATCAAAATTGCAAAAAAAGAAAACCCTCACTGTTTGCAGATGACATGATCCTCTACAAAGAAAACCCTAAAGACTCCATCTGAAAATTACTAGAGCTAATCAATGAATATAGTAAAGTTGCAGGATATAAAATCAACACACAGAAATCCCTTGCATTCCTATACACTAACAATGAGAAAACAGAAAGAGAAATTAAGGAAACAATTCCATTTACCATTGCAACGAAAAGAATAAAATACTTAGGAATATATCTACCTAATGAAACAAAAGACCTATATATAGAAAACTATAAAACACTGGTGGAAGAAATCAAAGAGGACACTAATAGATGGTAAAATATATTGCGTTCATGAATCAGAAGCATCAATATAGTGAAAATAATTGTACTAACCAAAGCAAACTATAAATTCAATGCAATCCCTATCAAGCTACCAACGGTATTTTTCAGAGAACTAGAGCAAATAATTTCACAATTTGTATGGAAATACAAAAAACCTGGAATAGCCAAAGCAATCCTGAGAATGGAGAATGAAACTGGAGGAATCAACCTGCCTGACTTCAGGCTCTACTACAAAGCCACAGTCATCAAGACAGTATGGTACCGGCACAAAGACAGAAATATAGATCAATGGAACAAAATAGAAAGCCCAGAGATAAACCCACGCACCTATGGACACCTTATCTTTGACAAAGGAGGCAAGAATATACAACGGATTAAAGACAATCTCTTTAACAAGTGGTGCTGGGAAAACTGGTCAACCACTTGTAAAAGAATGAA
Source organism: Capra hircus (assembly GCF_001704415.2). Taxonomy (NCBI): domain Eukaryota; kingdom Metazoa; phylum Chordata; class Mammalia; order Artiodactyla; family Bovidae; genus Capra; species Capra hircus. Next base: position 13,850,791 of record NC_030831.1, on the reverse strand, counting down.
ACTAGAACACTTTCTAACACGATGAACAAAAATAAACTCAAAATGGATTAAAGATCTAAACGTAAGACAAGAAACTATTAAACTCCTAGAGGAAAATATAGGCAAAACACTATCCGACATAAATCACAGCAGGATCCTCTATGACCCACCTCAAAGAATATTGGAAATAAAAGCAAAAATAAACAAATGGGACCTAATTAAAATTAAAAGCTTTTTCACAACAAAGGAAACTATAAGCAAGGTGAAAAGACAGCCTTCAGAATGGGAAAAAAATAATAGCAAATGAAGCAACTGACAAACAACTAATCTCAAAAATATACAAACAACGCCTGCAGCTCAATTCCAGAAAAATAAACGACCCAATCAAAAAGTGGGTGAAAGAACTCAATAGACATTTCTCCAAAGAAGACATACAGATGGCTAACAAACACATGGAAAGATGCTCAACATCACTCATTATCAGAGAAATGCAAATCAAAACCACAATGATGTACCATTTCATGCCAGTTAGAATGGCTGCTATCCAAAGGTCTACAAGTAATAAATGCTGGAAAGGATGTGAAGAAAAGGGAACCCTCCTACACTGTTGGTGGGAATGCAAACTAGTACAGCCACTATGGAGAACAGTGTGGAGATTCCTTAAAAAACTGGAAATAGAACTGCCTTATGACCCAGCAATCACTCCACTGGGCATTCACACCAAGGAAATGAGAATTGAAAGAAACACGTGTACCCCAATGTTCATCACAGCTCTGTTTATAATAGCCAAGACATGTAAACAACCTAGATGTCCATCAGCAGATGAATGGATAAGAAAGCGTGGTACATATACACAATGGAATATTACTCAGCCATTAAAAAGAATATATTTGAATCAGTTCTAATGAGGTGGATGAAACTGGAGCCTATTATACAGAGTGAAGTAAGCCAGAAAGAAAAACACCAATACAGTATACTGAAGCATATATATGGAAATTATAAAGATGGTAACAGTAACTCTGTATGCGAGACAGCAAAAGAGACACCGATGTATAGAACAGTCTTTTGGACTCTGCGGGAGAGGGCAAGGTTGGGATGGCTTGGGAGAATGGTATTGAAATCTTATATTATAATATGTGAAATGCATCACCAGTCCAGATTCGATGCATGATACAGGGTGCTCAGGACTGGTGCACTGGCATGACCCAGAGGGATGGTATGGGGAGGAAAGTAGGAGGTGGATTCAGGATGGAAAGCATATGTACACCCTTGGCTGATTCATGTCAATGTATGGCAAAACCAATACAATATTGTAAAGTAATATCCTCCAATTAAAATAAATAAATTCATATTTAAAAAAAAGAAAATTATTAAGAGGAAATAGTGGGAAAAGTACACAGAGTACTTATGGAGCTATACACATGTGGCTTAAACATTAAGCTTAAGACTGGGTGGCAGTGAGTGGTGCGGGGAGGCTCAATGGGCCTAGTGGGCTGTATGAATTCTGCATTTCATCTGGAAATCAATGGAGGCTCATTTTGAATTTTAAATTAGGAATTTAAGAAACTTATGTCCAAACCATAAATGTTAGGCTCAACAAATTTTTCACAAATTGACACACCTATGTAATTGGCACCCTGATTAAGGAACAACCAGACCCCCCCCCCCCAAGAAGTCTCCTTCTGTTATCTTCACTCACTACCTCCTTCACTGATAACTCCTCTACTGACTTCTAAGATCATAACTTAGTTCTACCTCATTTTGATCATTTATATAAATGGAATCATGCAGAGTGTACTCTTTTGTATCCACCTTTTGTTCACTCTTACAAGATTGTACTTGATATATATAGTTCTAGTGTGGTCATTCTCTTTGTTTTATAGTATTTCAGGGTGTATCTGCCTCTATCCATTCTATTGTTGACTAGCATATGAGTGGTCTAGTTTGAGGCTAATATAAATAATGCTGCTGTAATAATTCTCATAGATATTACATTTTGAATATATGTACCTAGGAGTGGGGTCACTGTATCATAAGATATGCATATGTTCACCACTAGTAAATATGGCTAAACAACAAATGCACTTTAGTTAACAGAAAATATTGAAAATTTTTCCCAAACATGGGGATCGCTTTTATTAAATATTTTACTATAGGTCTCAGGCAGTGTAGGAAGGCAACATGACAACATAAAAGGCATGAAGTTTAGACAGAAAGAAATAAAATTATCATTTGTCACAGGAGACATGATTATGTATATGTGAAATTCAAATTACTCTTAAAACTATTAGACTTAATAAGTGAATTTTGCATGTATTTATATAAAGACAATATATAAAAAATTCTTGTATTTCTATCTACTGACAAAAATAGATGGAAGACAAGATTATTTTCTAGTATTGGAGGACTCAATCCTGTAAGAAAGTCAATTCACAATTCATCCATTAATTCAGTGTAATTATCAAAAAATCTTAAACAAGTTTTTGGGTAGAATTTGACAGGCTGTAGGTGTAAAGGACTAAGGTAAAAAAAAACAAAACACTTTGGTCATTTTTTAAGTTTGAACTACTGATTGAGGAATAGTGTCTAACAATCTAGAAAAATGCTATTTACTTCTCCCTAATGTTAATACCAATTGCCAAATTCAGATTTAAATTGAAGAAAGTAGGGAAAAACAAGAGACCATTCAGGTATGACCTAAATCAAATCCCTTATGATTATACAGTAGAAGTGAGAAATAGATTTAAGGGACTAAATCTGATAGACAGAGTGCCTAATGAACTATGGACACAGGTTCGTGACATTGTACAGGAGACAGGGATCAAGACCCCATGGAAAAGAAATGCAAAAAAGCAAAATGGCTGTCTGAGGAGGCCTTACAAACAGCTGTGAAAAGAAGAGAAGCAAAAAACAAAGGAGAAAAGGAAAGATATTCCCATTTGAATGCAGAGTTCCAAAAAATAGCAAGGAGAGATAAGAAAGCCTTTCTCAGTGATCAGTGCAAAGAAATAGAATGTGAAGTCAAGTGGGCCATAGAAAGCATCACTATGAACAAAGCTAGTGGAGGTGATGGAATTCCAGTGGAGCTATTTCAAATCCTGAAAGATGATGCTGTGAAAGTGCTACACTCAATATGCCAGCAAATTTGGAAAACTCAGCAGTGGCCACAGGACTGGAAAAGGTCAGTTTTCATTCCAATCCCAAAGAAAGGCAATGCAAAAAATGCTCACAGCACCACACAGTTGCATTCATCTCACATGCTAGTAAAGTAATGCTTAAAATTCTCCAAGCCAGGCTTCAGCAATACGTGAACCGTGAACTTCCTGATGTTAAAGCTGGTTTCAGAAAAGGCAGAGGAACCAGAGATCAAATTGCCAACATCTGCTGGATCATGGGAAAAAGCTAGAGAGTTCCAGAAAAACATTTATTTCTGCTTTATTGACTATGCCAAAGCCTTTGACTGTATGGATCACAATAAACTGTGGAAAATTCTGAAAGAGATGGGAATACCAGACCACCTGTCCTGCCTCTTGAGAAACCTGTATGCAGGTCAGGAAGCAACAGTCAGAACAGGACATGGAACAACAGACTGGTTCCAAATAGGAAAAGGAGTACGTCAAGGCTGTATATTGTTACCCTGCTTATTTAACTTCTATGCAGAGTACATCATGAGAAACGCTGGACTGGAAGAAACACAAGCTGGAATCAAGATTGCTGGGAGAAATATCAATAACCTCAGATATGCAGATGACACCACCCTTATGGCAGAAAGTGAAGAGGAACTGAAAAGCCTCTTGATGAAAGTGAAAGAGGAAAGTGAAAAAGTTGGCTTAAAGCTCAACATTCAGAAAATGAAGATCATGGCATCTGGTCCCATCACTTCATGGGAAATAGATGGGGAAACAGTGGAAACAGTGTCAGACTTTTTTTGGCGGGGGGAGCGGGGCAGGGGGAGCAGGGGGTGGGGGTGCTCCAAAATCACTGCAGATGATGATTGCAGCCATGAAATTAAAAACCTCTTACTTTTTGGAAGGAACTTTTTGACCAACATAGATAGCATATTAAAAAGCAGAGACATTACTTTGCCAACAAAAGTCCATCTATTCATGGCTATGTTTTTTCCAGTGGTTATTTATGGATGTGAGAGTTGGACTGTGAAGAAAGCTGAGCACCGAAGAATTGATGCTCTTGAGCTGTGGTGTTGGAGAAGACTCTTGAGAGTCCCTTGGACTGCAAGGAGATCCAACCAGTTCATTCTAAAGGAGATCAGTCCTGAGTATTCATTGGAAGGACTAATGCTGAATGTGAAACTCCAATATTTTGGCCATCTCATGTGAAGAGTTGACTCATTGGAAAAGACCCTGATGCTGGGAGGGATTAGGGTCAGGAGGAGAAGGGGATGACAGAGGATCAGATGGCTGGATGGCATCACTGACTCGATGGACGTGAGTCTGAGTGAATTCTGGGATTGGTGATGGACAGGGAGGCCTAGTGTGCTGCGATTCATGGGGTTGCAAAGAGTCAGACACGACTGAGTGACTGAACTGAACTGAACATTAATACATTAATCAATTTGGTGAATATAGTATTGATACTCTTTTCTAATATCTGCAGTGTTATGATCTTAATTAACACAATGACCATTAGAGACAAGCAGAGGAGAGAAAATTTTATGTTAATCCGATAGAAGAGAAATCCAACTCCCAGAGTGGCAAATGACTTTCTTCTAAGTATAAGTCCAGGACAAAATTAGGATATGATCTCTGAGTTCTTTACTTAAACCCACCTTTTCTTAAACTTAAACTGTATAGACCCCTCATGATTCAATGCATGTTTATTCTTTTGTGGAATGCTTCATGGTGACAGCAACTTACCAACTGTTTTGATAGGATGGAAACCTTGACAGCAAACCTACATCTGTCATGTGAATTTGAACAGTGTATTTCAGAAGATATATGATCAGGTCACCATATAACTGTTGGTGATGGCTGTTCTCTTGTTCTCTGTATATCACCTGCCTGACCAGTGCTTGCTTCACCTGTAACTTATGTACATGACTGACCTTTCTAGGTAACTTGCCTGAGGCCCCAGTTAATGACTATTCCTACCAAACTATGCCTTTCTGCTGGTTTCCCTGGTAACTAATGATCCCACCTGATGTGGGCAATCTTTCCTCTACTCTGCCAGCAAATACTGCCACCCAGTCTTGCCCTCCATGCACCACACACGGTGAGGTGTCTTTCCAACACCTTGTTTTGGATGTATAAGGTCAAGGTCCCCTTTCCTCTATTAAATTAATGACATTGATATTTCTGTTGCTGATTCCAGGGTTTTTCTTCAGTCTTAAAGCTGGGCAAGTGCAGGTATTGTAGGCCTGTGGGATGCAGGCCTACAGAGGGGCTGCAAGAAGGTGCCATATTGGACATGGGCATATCATCTCCTGCTGAATGAAACCCTGCCTGTTTTGTCATATTTTCCCTCCATCATTGAAACACATGGCTGTTTCTTTAGTGGAGCATTGGGTGAAGTGGTCAGGTTGCATTAAAGTCATGCTGTAAAAGGCGTATCTTTTCCCTAGATTTTCACTCAAGTTGTGAGAAGTTCACACTAAATCAGAACTTAAAGGAATAATGACCAGAGTGGGGAGCAGCAGATTCATGGCTCTCACCTCTGGTGTCTGAGGCATATGTTCACAGAAGGGAATATCTGGGTGGGTTACCCACTCTGCTTAAATTGTTAGTTCTTTTCCACACATTTTTATTTGCCAAACATATGTGGTTAAATTGCAGACATCAAATGCCTATTTGTTGAGATTCTGCTCTGTCTGATTACATAGTCTTTCTTGAATCCTTTTTACATTATTGTGATTGCTAGCATCTCAATATTCACTAACTACAGCAGATTAGTATTCATTTTGATTCACTATTTTCCTGGGTAAGTATTCAATTTGGGGATTATCATATAGTTATTTTCCTCAAATTGAAGAAAGCAAGCTGTTGGTAAGAAAAGGAAATAATGAACTCTTTTTCTTTCATGAAAATAACAGGTTGCTTTCTTGTTCATTAAACATTTTCAGTAACTTGTCAACAAAATTACAGTATTTCCCTCCCCCCTCAATCCAACAGATTTTTACACATTACAGTTACAAAATCTCAATTTCACCACCAGAAGATCCTGCAGTTGCTGGCACATCCTTAAGTGTATCTCCCATTTTAGTGCACAAATATTTGAAAGAGACTATTACATGTTCCATAACTCTCATCTTTCAAATTCCACTTCCATGAATTTTAACCTCACATGAGGTTAAAACATGAGACTTCTAGACTCCTCATGTTCTTGATGACATGCCCAAGCAGAAGAAAAGGATTAATGGGGAAACAGCTAATGAAACTGGAAAAAACAGAAGAAAAAAATGAGAGAGACTGTAAGTGGGGGGAAGAGAGAGAAAGTGAGGGAGGAAAGAGGTTGGATACAGCTACTCCTCCAAGTTTAAGGACTAGAGAAATTGTAGAATTTAATTATTGGATGAAGATTTAAATGTCATTTACAATGATAAAGAATTTGCATATCAATAATTAAAGCTAATTAAGTTTTGTGAAATCTGAAGTTTTTGAAATTTTCTATGATAGAGAGTTGTATAAGGGTTTCTCTCTGTGCTTTTTTTTTTTTTTCATTTTTGTCTGCATTTTTTTAAATCAACAAAATACTTGATTCAAAGGACTAGGGTTTTATTATTGTCAAAAGAGTGTGTAATTTCCTCAGTTCTGTCTTGCCACAACAAAAATTTGAAATGGCGGACCAGTGTTACAGCTTACTTTTATTTGGCAAACAAAGGAAAAGACATCCTCAAGGCATGAGGGTGGGCCAACCAGAAAGAGGCTTGCTGTTCAACTTTGGCTTCTCTTTTTATGTTTTTTCTCCTTCCTCTGAGCCTGCCCTATGTAAATTGGGCTAGCCAGGAGGGCTATTTGTTTCACTTGAGGTTTTCACTCAGTCCTCAGACCTTCCCTTGTTCTATTTTTGCAGGCTTTTTGCTTTCTTTGTCTTTTAGTCATCACTATTTTGGATTCCTTTTTCCTATTCTAAGTACCTAACATTTCCCCCTAAAGAGATGGAAGGCCCAGTTCTTTGGGAATAAGGGTGTCGAGGTCTCTCTGGCTATTTCCTGCTTAGCTGGGATGGCTAGGGTCTTTGGGCCTCCCCCTCTTGCTAATCTCAAGCTTCAGAGTCCTTATAGCAGTGTCCATCTAAGGTTGAGTGATATTTTCTATGGTCAGGTATAGTTTTATATATCCTTGTTGAACTGGCACTGCATATTTTTGCTTGTTGACCTGGGCAGAGACAAAACAGATTAGATGATTGATAATACATGGAACAATCATAAGCAGCATCAATATGGTGATAACAGGGATTAGCTAACTTCAAATTGCCCCCTAGCCGGGAGAAGGATCCCCCAAAGAGAGATTGTAGCCACCCTGAGGACTCTCCAGCTCGTTCTTTGAGGTCCTGTAGGATCTGAATGTTTTCCTTGAGGACTGCAAGACTTTAACTTAGCTGGAGGTATTTACCCAGAAACAACACGTCTCATTCAAGATGGCTCAAGTCCCTCCTTGTTAAGGGATCAGGAGATCGATCTCCTATCTATTTTGGAGTTCAACCCCTGCCAACCTGTGTTGGGTCTTTAGAGCTATCCTGAAAAATCTTATCCCCAGAAGCTTAATTTTGTGGGTGTTCATTAGATTGGCACTCATTTGTAGTTCTGAATAGGTATCCAAGATATCCAATGGGCTCACAGGAATATTGAGTGCCCTCTTCTGTTTTCTTCCACAGCTTGACTCATGAGCAGTGAATCCAGGAGTTGCTGTGGGGGTAGAAAGTATTACAGGGTGGGGGCCCTTCCATGTGGGCTGAGTTGAGCCTTTGGGGACCCATCTTTCCAGACTTTAGGACTTGAGTCCCTGAAGCATATAGTAATGGCTCTTTAGAATCTGTGTGTGTGTGTGTGTGTGTGTGAGTGTGTGTGTGTGTGTGTGTGTGTGTGTGTGGTTTGGGCTGCCTTTTTTTAAAATATAAATTTATTTATCTTAATTGGAGGTTAATTACTTTAAAATATTTTATTGGTTTTGCCATACATCAACATGAATCTTTTGGGTCCTGGTTGATAGCCCACAAGTGTACATCTTGTTGGAATTGCCCAATGGCCAAGGTATAAGACTGAAGGGTCTGAGCCTCTGGATCTAGGAAGAGGTTATTGGCATAAAAGAAAGGTCTCCCATACAGCATCTCATAAGGACTAAGACCAACCTGTTGCTTAGTGGCAATACAGGTGCAGAGGAGAGCTACTGGTAGAGCCTCCTTCCATCCCAGGGAGGTCTCCTGGATTATCTTTTTTACCACTGATTTTAAAAATTGGTTGGCTCTTTCTACTTTTCCTGAAGATTGAGGCCTGCAAGCACAATGGAGATAATAAGTAATGCCCAATGCTTTAGAGACACCTTGGGTGACTTTAGAAGTAAATGATGTCCCATTGTCACTTTGTAATGACCTGGGCAGACCAAATCTCAGAATGATTTCATGGAGCAGTTTTTTCACCACTTCCTTAGCCTTCTCAGCCCAGGTGGGAAAGTCTTCAACCCATCTTGTGAATGTGTCTGTCTTGATTAGTAAGTATTTATACTCTTGAGAAACTGGCATCTGGGTGAAGTCCATCTGCCAGTCCTCTCCTGGGTGTGTCCCACACCATTGGGCTCGGCCAGCTGGGGTCTTTGAGCTCCTTGGGGATTGTTTAATTGTCAAGTGGAACATGAGGAGAACACTTGCCTTATAGTCATTTGGAGGCCTGTTCCTCTGAAGGGCCTCTCTAGCAATCTTTGGAGAGCCTTCTCCCCTAAATGAGTGGTGCTATGTAGGAGTTAACCAACTTCTACTGGAGGTTCTCAGGCAGAATAAGGAGTCCCTCTTTTTGAAACCACCCTATATGATCTTCTTGAAAGCCCTCACTTTTAGCTTTGAGTCTCACCTTCAGTATATAAAGTAGTTTCTGGCAAATTAGTCTGTGGAACTAAGGTGGCAGCCCCTATTAGGCCATTGTTCTGTAATGTTGTTCCCTTAGCTGCCTGATCAGCTGCTTGGTTCCCTCGTGACACTTCCATGCTCCCTTTTTGGTGTCCTTTGCAGTAGGAGGCTGAAACCTCAGCAGGCAGGTGGACTACCTCCAAGAGCCTAAGGATTTGATCACCGTATTTGACTGGGGATCCTCGGGTGGTCAGGTGGCCTTTTTCTTTCCAAATAACAGCATGTGCATGTAGCACCAGAAAGGCATACTTGGAGTCAATGCAAATGGCTACTCTTTTTCCTTTTCCCAGCTCTAAAGCTTGAGTCAGGGCTGTGAGCTCAGCTAATTGGACTGAAGTACCTGGTACAGTTCAGTTCAGTTCAGTTCAGTCACTCAGCTGTGTCTGAATCTTTGTGACTCCATGGACTGCAGCACGCCAGGCCTCCTTGTCCATCACCAACTCTCAGAGTTTACTCAAACTCATGTCCATTGAGTCAGTGATGCCATCCAATCATCTCATCCTCTGTCATCTCCTTCTCCTCCTGCCTTCTATCTTTCCCAGTATCAGGGTATTTTCAAATGAGTCAGTTCTTCGCATCAAGTGGCCTAAGTATTAGAGTTTCAGCTTCAGCATCAGTCCTTCCAATGAATATTCAGGACTGATTTCCTTTAGAATTGACTGGTTGGATCTCCTTGATGTCCAAGGGACGTTCAAGAGTCTTCTCAAACACCACAGTTCAAAAGCATCAATTCTTCTGCACTCAGCTTTCTTTATTGTCCAACTCTCACATCCATACATGACTACTGGAAAAACCATAGCCTTGACTAGAGTGGACCTTTGTTGACAAAGCAATGTTTCTGCTTTTTAATATGCTGTCTAGGTTGATCATAGCTTTTCTTCTAGGAGCAAGTGTCTTTTAATTTCATGGCTGCTATCACCATCTGCAGTGATTTTGGAGCTCCACAAAATACAGTCTGTCACTGTTTCCACATCTATGTGCCATGAAGTGATGGGACCAGATGCCATGATCTTAGTTTTCTGAATGTTAAGCTTTAAGCCAACTTTTTCCACTCTTCTCTTTCCCTTTCATCAAGAGGCTTTTCAGTTCCTCTTCACTTTCTGCCATAAGGGTGGTGTCATCTGCATATCTGAGGTTATTGATATTTCTCCTGGCAATCTTGATTCCAGCTTGTCCTTCATCCAGCCCAGCATTTCTCATGATGTACTCTACATATAAGTTAAATAAACAGGGTGACAATATACAGCTTGACATACTCCTTTCCCTATTTGGAACCAGTCTGTTGTTCCATGTCCCATTGTAACTGTTGCTTCCTGACCTGCATACAGGTTTCTCAAGAGGCAGGTCAAGTGCTCTAGTATTCCCATCTCTTTAAGAATTTTCCACAGTTTGTGGTAATCCACACAGTCTAAGACCTTGGCATAGTCAATAAAGCAGAAATAGATGTTTTCCTGGAACTCTCTTGTTTTTTCCATGATCCAGCGGATGTTGGCAATTTGATCTCTGGTTCCTCTGCCTTTTGCAAAACCAGCTTGAACATCTGGAAATTCGTGGTTCACAAACTGTTGAAGCCTGGCTTGGAGAATTTTAAGCATTACTTTACTAGCATGTGAGATGAGTGCAATTGTGTGGTAGTTTGAGCATTCTTTGGCATTGCCTTTCTTTGGGATTAGAATGAAAACTGACCTTTTCCAGTTCTGTGGCCACTGTTGAGTTTTCCAAATTTGCTGGCGTATTGAGTGTAGCACTTTCACAGCATCATCTTTTAGGACTTGAAATAGCTCAACTGGAATTCCATCACTTTCCACTATCTTTGTTCATAGTGATTCTTCCCAAGGCCCACTTGACTTCACATTCCAAGATGTCTAACTGTATGTGTGATCATACCATGATTATCTGGGTCGTGAAGATCTTTTTTATATAGTACCTGGTGGCAAAGGTTTAGCCTCTACGGTCTCTAATTGAAGACCACTTCATACCTGGCTCTTCTTTTTCCATCCAAGACAAAGCTTCTCCCTTCAGTGTACCAGATCTCCTCAAGGTTGGTCAGAGGATCTTCTGATAATCCTATTGGGAATTTTGTCCAGTATTCCAAGGTTTCTAGGCAAGAGTGAAAGTGAAAAGAACCCTCAAGGGTAGGCATCATGGTATCTGAGTTAAGAACCTCACAAAGGGATATAGTCAGTCCTGGATTTTCCATCATCACTACTTGATATCTGAGGATCCTTTGATCAACATCCATAAATGGCCTCTGCCATTCAGGCGTTGTTTCACTTGGCAGCTGGTAGAAATAGCTTGCCCCCAAGGGAGAGTTATCAAACATCTTGTATCCCTTCTATCTAAGCAGGGAAAGGTCTCTTCCCAATAAGGGAGCAGGACTCTCAGAGACCACCAGAAACTGGTTGGAAAATATTTGTCCATCCCAGCAACAAAGAAGTGCTCAGTGAAAATCTTTTTTGTAATTGTTTTTTCTTTAGCACCCAAAATGGTACAGGTTTAGGAGAAGTCTCCAGAGTAGGAGGTCAGGACAGAGTAGGAAGCCCCTGTGTCAACCAAGAAACTCTTGGGCCTACCTGCCACATCCAGTTGCACCCTTGGCTCCAGCCCTGTGATGGTTATCTGTGACAGGCGGACTGGCTAGAGTGGGCCACTTCAGTCCTGTTGAACCATCATGAGGAAAGGCTTGGCACTTGACCTTGAGGCTCTTGGTCCAGAGGGCAGAGTGCTGCCCAGTGTCCCAATTGATGGCATTTGTGGCAAGTTGTTTTAGGAGACTTGTCATGGTTTGGACACTCTTTGGCCCTTTGTCCTGCCTGTCTACAGATTAGGAATTTACCTTGTGCCTTTTCCTAAGGACTCAGGGTTTGCCATAGGCCTTCTGGAGGGCAGCCAGCATCTGGGCATGACTTATCTCTTTCCTTTTCTCCCTTTCCTGGGCCTTGGCCTCCCTCTCCTGTTCTGTTATAAAAGGTATTGGTGACTGTCTGGACCATCTCATCTAAAGAAGTGGCAGAGTCCTGCTGCTATAGCTGTTGTAACTTTATCCTGACATCTGATGCACACTGGGACAGGAATTTGTCCTTTAAAATCACCTGCTTCTTGTAAGAGTCTAAGTTCAGATTGGTAAACTTTTGGAGGGCCTCTTTTAGACTTTCCAGAAAGACAGTGGGGTTCTCATTGGGCTCCTAAGTTATTGCTGAGACCAGGCACAGTCCTACAACTAATAGGCTTCCTTATATTTCCATGGGTGGACTTCCTTAGGGGTGAGCCTTTCTGAACCTTATCCTACCCAGTACTGTTGCAACCTGAGAGCTGGGTATCCCTGGGTCAGGGTGCAGATCCCCAGGCAGGCTATGGCGTGGCAGCCTCGTGGAGATCAAATCCCCAGGCAGGTCAAGGCATGTCGTCCTCCCGAGAATTGGGTCGCTGGGCAAGTCTAGGTATGTCGACCTCCTGGGACCTCTGGTGGATCCCTGAGCAAGTTGAAGGATGACAACCTCCTGAGGACCAGATCCTATGCAGGTCGAGGCAATTCGACCTCCTGGGACCCCTGGACTGGCAGATTCCCAAACAGGTTGAGGCATGACAACCTCTCAGAGACAAAATCCCTAAGCAGGTCGAGGCAGGTCAACCTCCTGGGACTCCAGGCTGGATTTGGGTGTCCCCAAGCTCTCCAGTGTGACTAGACAAGTACTGGGTAGGATTAAGGGGCTGTAATCTTAACTTATATATGGTTTGTCCACTGTGGATGGGAATAGGTACCAAGATGTAAAGCAATCCAAGCCTGTGCCCTGAGACTGGGAACATGACAAAACAGCCATAAGCCTTGTCCTCTTATTGCTCTGAGGGAATGTAAGTCACTGATTTCTTCCCCTAGTCCTCCTTAAGAGCACTTTAAGGTGTTCCAATGGTAAGCATTTTATTGTCATAGACCCACTTAAGGTAATAACAGAAATAATGACAAAGGAGTGGGTTATCTGGACCTGTTAGTGGTGTTAAGAGTATTTTAGTAATAAGTGGGGTGGTGTAATGTTGCCTACAAGGGGGCAAGGTCCTGGTTGTAGGAGTTAGTAAGTGGCTTAAGGACAAAATGAGTCAACAGAGCAGATATTCCATAAAAGTGGAGTGGAGATTTATCCAGGGAATATGTTTGTAGCCTTAGGAGAAGGGTGGTAAGGGTTTGTGCCCAAACAGCCTTCAGGGCTAACTCTCAAAGTGAGAAACCCTTGAAGGGATGCCACTAGCAGATGGGCTTTAAGCAGGCATTGTGTGCCTGTCACCCACTCTAGCAGGTTCACTGAGAGATGTTGTTTTTGTATATGTTGTAGGAAACATGCAAGATGAAGGCCTAAATATCTAGAGGGATTGGATATTATACAGTATTTCCTTCCCAAGGGCCAACTATTTTCTAATTGTCCCTCTGGAAGATTGTAGAGGGAACAATCTTAGAGGCAACATTGCCTCTGTAGAGACAACACTGTGGGCCCAGTTAGAGGGGGCAGGGCACAACTTTTGAAAGAATGACATAGCCGAAGGGCATAACATAAACCAATTAAAATCAAATGGGTCCAAGATGACAGACAAGTCAAATTCAACTAAACCTTGGTTCTCAATCTGCAAGCTAAATGACACACCCAGAGGAGCCAGGACAGTTCCAAGCGACTATCAGAAGAGCAAAGAGTGGGTGGTTCCCCAATTTTTGGAATGATCTTCCAACTCATTAGCATATGAAATCACCCAGCTCATGAAAACTAACCACACCACATTTCATGGCCACCACATACACCCTCTGTGATGGCACATGCTCTGTGGACTGTGCTTCTCTCTGAATCCAGACAAATCTACCTCTTACCTATTGCTGTGTCTCTCACTGAATTTTTGCAATGATTCATCAAGAACCTGAGCTTCATTAGGTCCTGAAACCAGGCACCATGGGTTTTGTCCAGGCTCAAGTCCCAGTCAGATATGATTGAGTGACTAAGCATAGCACAGAGTCCCTGCCACGTGGGTGTGAGTCTCAATCTTAGGTAAACAGCTTCAAACACAACTTTCAGGAATGGAAAGATGGTGACCTGACCAATCAAACAGTGGCATAGATGGAGAGAGGAGCTGAAGGACAGGAGGAAAAAGCAGTGGGAAAAAACGTGCCAAAGAATACCTTCACAACTTGCTGGAAAATCTGCCAAATACCTGACCTGTGCTCACAGTTTTCACTGGCCTGACCCTTGGTACAAAGAAGGTTAAGGAAAGGAGAAGCCTCACCCTCTTGGGCAACAGCTACTAAGACACAGCAGATAGTATAGCCTTTGGGACGCACTGGGGAGTAGCCCCTGCTAGAGTCTCTCAATTGCACCCATGGCTGCTCACTGTTTGCAGGGTGTTTGAGGAAACAAAAAATGAGAGATTTTAAGGGAATTAACATTTTGTTAGCCATATGTCCTTCCAGCCATAGAAGCGAGGACCTCCTACCTTAACCAGAGGGCTTCTGGAATCTGAGACTGAGCCACATGAGCTTTCTGCTGAGTTTGTTTTTGCTGTCATGTTTTCCAGCATGCTGAGCTTCTTGTCACTTCCACTGTGCTGGTTTTTTTTTTCCTTGGCTTTCAGCTTCTACTGCATGAGCTTTTGCCGAATTGGACTTCTTCTGTGCTTGGCCTTTGCCTTGCAAGGGCCAAACAAGCTGAGGTTGTTTCAGCCAGGTCAAATTCGAATCATAGTGCCACATATGTCGGGTGAGTGTGTAATTTCTTCAGTTCTCATAAAATTGTGGTAAAATCATGTGTATCCAAATGTGTTGCAGTAATAAAAATAAATAATATCATCTATCAAAAAATGGAATCTCTTTGCTCAAAATTTACCTATAGATGTTAGGGTATTTGAGCTGTATGATTCTTTATAAAGTACTTTTTTTATCTTGTTTTCTGAAAACTTTAACGTTTCTAAATGTTCAGTGGTCAGAGATAGTAACATTCAATATTTGTTCCCTTTGTGATCTATCATTTCTGTGATGGAAGAGGTAGAAATAAAAGGGGTTACAGGAGGAGGAGGAAGAAAGGCCATCTACAATTTTCCTACTTTGACTGATATTTATAATTTTTCCAAATACTCACACCTATGTTGTATTAGATAAAACAGACTTTTGGACTCTGTGGGAGAAGGAGAGGATGGGATGATTTGGGAGAATGGCATTGAAACATGTATACTATCATGTAAGAAACGAATCACCAGTCTATGTTTGATACAGGATACAGGATGCTTGGGGCTGTTGCATGGGGATGATCCAGAGTGATGATATGGGAAGGGAGGTGGGGGGGGGGTGGTTCAGAATTGGGAACTCATGTACACCCGTGGCTGATTCATGTCAATGTATGGCAAAACCAATACAGTATTGTAAAGCAAAATAAAGTAAAAATAAAAATTAAAAGAAAAGAATTTTAAGAGTATTTGTGAAAAAATCAACCTGAGTTGAGCAGCCTCTAACCAGAAGTGGTTAGGATTGCTTCTGATGGTGGGAACTCATGGGAGACTTCTGCAGAGAAGAGGAAGCAAAATAAGGAAATTATTGATTGACCATAGCTTAAAGCCTACTTGGTGTTTGTGATTAGCTGTCATTAATGTTTTGATTTTGTAAACCTGAAGCATTTACATGCTTAGATTTTGGTTTGTTTATGAAACTGTCATGGCATTAGAGCAACCTCAGTCTAATGGCTGCTTTGTTTTTTAATTTAACACAGACAAATGAATATATCCTGATACTCAGGAATAAACTCTGCCTATACTCTGTGTATCACCCCACTTCCCAGAACTGGAGCAATCCCTCCTCTCTGACCCTCACACTGCCTAGGTCATTGTCCTCTGAGCTTTGAAGGGTATGCAGCAATTGCTTGTCTTGATTGGGCCACCACTTGCTATTTCAGCAACTCCCCATACACAGGCTCTCTTTAGAGCTTAAAACATATTCAAAACGCTTCTAAGGTACTCTAGATTCTTACTTACATATGCAGAGAAACAGTCTTTCCAAAAAGCATGAAACTTAATTCAAGATTGCATGATCTAGTATTTCTCTTTAAAAAAGTTATTTATTTACTTATTTTTGAATGAAACAAAGATAAATATTTTTAACTATACAAAGTAAAATTCACAAAGAAGATAGACATCATAAACCATTAGACACCTAACAGCAAAGAAACAAAGATACATAAAGCAAAAATCAGAAGAAATACACAGGAAAAGAACAATTATGTAATCATAGTGAGACATATTAAAAAGTATTTCTTTTTTGCAGTTAATATTGTTAATAATAATGATAAAGAATAAATAACTTACTTGTTGAAATTTAAGTGCAAGGAAGTCTGCCAAGATTATATAATCTCTTTTAATGTTCCCTATGAACCCAAATCCCTTATGATTATATCAGGTGACAAATAGATTCAAGGGATTAGATCTGGTAGACACAGTGCATGAAGAACTATGGACAAAGATTCATAACATTGTACATGGTGTAGTGACCAAAAGCATCCCCAAGAAAAAGAAATGCAAGAAGGCAAAATGGTTGACTGAGTAGGCCTTACAAATAGTAGAGAAAAGAGAAGCAAAAGGCAGAGGCAAAAGGGAAACATAAACACAACTGAATTCAAAGTTCTGGAGATAAGAAAACCTTCTTAATTGAACAATGGGAAACAACAACAACAACAAACCAGGCACACACACACACACACAGAGGAAAATAAAAGAATGAGAAAGACTAGAGATCTGTTCAAGAAAATTGGAGATACCAAGGGAATATTTCATGCAAAATTGGTGCAATAAAGGACAAGAAGAACATAACAGAAGTAGAAGGGATTAAGAAGAGGTGGCAAAAATATACAGAAGAACTATACAAAAAAGGTCTTAATGACCCAGATAACCATGATGGTGTAGTCACTCATCCAGAGTGGTAACTTTACTTCCTGAGAAAGACTAGAGATCTGTTCAAGAAAATTAGAGATCCAAGGGAATGTTTCATGCAAAGATGGGCACAACAAAGGATAGAAATGGTATGGACCTAACAGAAGCAGAAGATATTAAGAAGAGGTGGCAAGAATACACAGAATTATACAAAAAAAGAGCTTCAGGATCCAGATAACCATGACAGTGTGATCACTCACCTAGAGCCAGACATCCTGGAATGTGAAGTCAAGTGGGCCTTAGGAAATATCCCTATGAACAAAGCTAGAGGAGGTGATGGAATTCCAGTTGAGCTATTTCAAGTCCTAAAAGATGATGCTGTGAATGTGCTACACTCAATATGCCAGCAAATTTGGAAACCTCAGTAGTGGCCACAGGATTGGTAAAGGTCAGTTTTCATTCAAATCCCAAAGAAAGGCAATGCCAAAGAATGTTCAAACTACTGCACAATTGCACTCACCTCACACACTAGCAAAGTAATGCTCAAAATTCTCCAAGCCAGGCTTCAACAGTACTTGAACTTCCAGATGTTCAAGCTGGATTTAGAAAAGGTGGAGGAACCACAGATCCAATTCCCAACATCTGCTGGATCATTGAGTGAGAGAATTCCAGACAAACATCTACTGCTTTATTGACTATACAAAAGCCTTTGACTGTATGTATCACAACAAACTGTGGAAAATTCTTCAAAAGATGGAAATACGAGAACACATTACTTGTCTCCTGAGAAATCTGTATGCAGGTCAAAAAACAACAGTTAGAACTGAACATGGAATAACAGACTGGTTCCAAAGAGGGAAAGAAGTATATTAAGGCTGTATATTGTCACCCTGTCAATGATGACGTCTGTCATGATGCAGAGTACATCATGTGAAATGCTGGGCTGGATAAAGCACAACCTGGAATCAAGATTGCTGGGGGAAACATCAATAACCTCAGATACGCAGATGACACCACCCTTATAGCAGGAAAAGAAGAGGACCTATAGAGCTTCTTGATGAAAGTGAAAGAGGAGAGTGAAAAATTTGGCTTAAAACTCAACATTCAGAAAACTAAGATCATGGGCATCCAGTCTCATTGCTTCATGGCAAATAGATGGAGAAACAATGAAAATAGTGACAGACTTTGTTTTGCATTCCAAAAATCACTGCAGATGGTGACTGCAGCCATGAAATTAAAAGGCTCTTGCTCCTTGGAAGAAAAGCTATGACCAACCTAGACAGCATATTAAAAAGCAGAGACATTACTTTGCCAACAAAGGTCCATCTAGTCAAAGCTATGGATATTCCAGTAGTCATGTATAGATGTGAGAGTTGGAGTATAAAGAAGGCTGAGCGCCGAAGAACTGATACTTTTGAACTGTGTTGTTGGAGAAGACTCTTGAGAGTCCCTTGGACTATGAGAAGATCCAACCAGTCAATCCTTAAGGAAATCAGTCCTGAATGTTCATTGAAAGGATTGATGCTGAAGCTGAAACTCCAATATTATGGCCACCTGATGCAAAGAACTGACTAATTGGAAAAGACACTGATGCTGGGAAAGATTGAAGGCTGGAGGAAAAGGGCACAACAGAGAATGAGATGGTTGGATGGCATCACTAACTTGATGGACATGAGTTCAAGTAAGCTCTGGGAGTTGGTGATAGGGAAGCCTGGCCTGCTATAGCCCATGGGGTCACAAAGAGTCAGACATGACTGAGTGACTGAACTGAACTGAAAGGTTAGGGAGTACATAATCCTATTCAGACTAGGCTTCCCATATGGGGCCACTTAGGTAATCTCTGGGGAAGAGGGTGTCCAGCGGCTCTGAAGAGAAGTTTCTTGTCCCCAGTGTTTCTTTGTTTGAGTTTCAGCTTTAAAATGTCAGAATTTCAATGACAGTATCTTACATAGGTGAATGAGATAAGAATTCTTTATTTTTTATTTTCTTTCCTGAGAGTTTTTCTGAGGAGGCAGGAGCAAAAAGTTGGATATGTAACACTTAAAAGGACAAAGAGGATCAAGGGCATGAATAAAAAACTAAATGGAGTATGATGAACAGAGCAAGAGAAAAGAAGGTTTCAAAGACCAGCTGTAACTAGTGTACAACTATATGTAACTTGCCAACTGAGGTCAAACGTCCTGGATTTCAATCAATAGGTCTGTCTGGAGAGCATTTTAACTGCTCCTTTCCCTGATTGTGAGGCTTTCCGGCTTGGGACAGCTGGTGTTCCCTACTGTTAAATTACTCTGTTTTGGCTACCTCTTCCTTAAATCTCTCTCTAAGTTAGTCAACTTGAATTTATCCCAATGAGTTGTGATAAAGGAGAGTGCCTCCTCTTTAGATTTTGATTGAAGTAACTCAGGTTAGCTGAGTCCTATTTGTAGTCAGATAGGTTCCATGATCGATGCCACCCCTGATTTCCTAAGTATCTACCCTGCCAGCTGCTGCAGTTGAACACTCTCTGGGATGAAGAAAACTGTTATATGTCTTAGGAGGTAGGTCCCCAAATGTGTTGTGACTGGATGTGACATGTGTTGAAATTGTGTCTTCACTAGGAATAACAAAGCACCAAACTGTACTAGTGATTTACTTTGTAAAGATTAGAGAATGTTCTTAGTTATATTTTTAGAAACACTATTTTACTCGTTTCATCAAAAAGTGGCTTGGGCCTCAGGAATGGTGAAATGTCAAGTAGACAACCACGTAAAGACGACTATACTCAATCAAATAGGTGTTGACAAAGAAGGTTTGAAAACCAGAGGGTTAAAACATTGTGCTGTTTAAAAGTCATGATGTTTCTTAGAAAGAGTTCTGTTGGAGGCAGGTGCCAGCAGCCTTCCTTTGTTAGAATGACAGAGTTCAAACTCCTCTCCTTCTGAAACCTGACAGGACTCGTGGTGAGAGGAATCTGCTCTCTGAGTGGTCTCTCACAGTAACTTTTCATTGAAGTGGTTCAGAGCAACAAGGAGAGAGTGTTTATGAGCAACTTAAGGCTTTTAAGCTAATGACCTGTGGGCTTTGTTAAAATGTAGGCTCTGTTTGGTATTTCTGGGTGGGGTCTTAGACTCAAGCTCCCAGGTGATGCTAACACTGCTGGGCTACACTTTACCAACTTTAAACACTTAATCTGAACTTCATTGCAAGGATGAGAATGTCAACCCAGCCTGTCTCCTGTGAGCATTAATGAAGTAGTGGAGGGGACAGAACTAAACATGTGTTATGTGTTTTCATGAATATTTTGAGACTAAGTCTAGTTGAGACAGGCTTACATGGGATTCAGAGGTGCAAATTCCTAAGGAAGATGGTGGGGGTGGGCCATTTGAAATTTCTTTCTGTGTCTTCCTGAATCCCATGAGTTTTTCTGTACCATGCATAGGTGCCTTATGCAGGTCAGTCCATGAGAGTGGGAGGCGTGATCAATGAATGTGTTCAGGTTTCCACACCACTCTTCAAGGAGTGTGGCAGGAAGACAAATGCAGTTTATTTTCTCCAGCTGGGCAGCTCATTTGCATAACATGAAGGAGGGAGAATGTAAAGAAGGAAAATACTAAGAGATGCAGAATATGCTAAAAAGGTCAAGGGATAAAATAAAAGAGTACTATTCTCTTCAAAAAATGCTATTAAATTAGACCTGCCACAGACCAGGAGATCAGTTTTAGAAGCATTTTTTTTTTTTTTCCAGCTACCAAAAGCTTTGATTGTTAGAAAAGAACTGACTAAAGATGTGGGTTCAATAGGGCTAGATGTGGTTTGTGTTGGCTTTGGAGGGGACAGCGCCTTATATATCTTTAGGCAGGCCAAGTCCTTGGTAAAATATGTGGGTGAACTGTTTCCATCAGCCCTATAATTTAATGCCTTCCTTTCCTCACATTGTTTTACAGGTACCTATTTTTCTTTATTTACATTAATTCACAGGATGATATTACTGGCATGACATATAATTGTCCTAGTTGTGTTTGTCTTATTTTCTAAATTTACAAAACAATTAGTTTTGCTATGATATTCATAGCCAGACACCTTGGAATGTGAAGTCAAGTGGGCCTTAGAAAGCATCACTATGAAGAAGCTAGTGGAGGTGATGGAATTCCAGTTGAGCTGTTTCAAATCCTGAAAGATGATGTTGTGAAAGTGCTGCACTCAATACGTCAGCAAATTTGGAAAACTCAGCAGTGGCCACAGGACTGGAAAAGGTCAGTTTTCATTCCAATTCCAAAGAAAGGCAATGCCAAAGAATGCTCAAACTACCGCACAATTGCACTCATCTCACATGCTAGTATAGTAATGCTCAAAATTCTCCAAGCCAGGCTTCAGCAATACGTGAACTGTGAACTTCCTGATGTACAAGCTGATTTTAGAAAAGGCAGAGGAACAAGAGATCAAATTGCCAACATCTGCCGGATTATGGAAAAAGCAAGAGATTTCCAGAAAAACATCTATTTCTGCTTTATTGACTATGCCAAAACCTTTGGCTGTGTGAATCACAATAAACTGTGGAAAATTCTGAAAGAGATGGGAACACCAGACCACCTGACCTGCCTTTTGAGAAATCTGTATGCAGGTCAGGAAGCAACAGTTAGAACTGGACATGGAACAACAGACTGGTTCCAAATAGGAAAAGGAGTACGTCAAGGCTGTATATTGTCACCCTGCTTATTTAACTTCTATGCAGAGTACATCATAAGAAACGCTGGACTGGAAGAAACACAAGCTGGAATCAAGATTGCTGGGAGAAATATCAATAACCTCAGATATGCAGATGACACCACCCTTATGGCAGAAAGTGAAGAGGAGCTAAAGAGCCTCTTGATGAAAGTGAAAGAGGAGAGTGAAAAAGTTGGCTTAAAGCTCAACATTCGGAAAACGAAGATCATGGCATCTGGTCCCATCACTTCATGGGAAATAGATGGGGAAACAGTGGAAACAGTGTCAGACTTTATTCTGGGGGGCTCCAAAATCACTGTAGATGGTGACTGCAGCCATGAAATTAAAAGACGCTTACTCCTTGGAAGAAAGCAGAGAAATTACTTTGCCGACTAAGGTCCGTCTAGTCAAGGCTATGGTTTTCCCTGTGGTCATGTATGGATGTGAGAGTTGGACTGTGAAGAAGGCTGAGCGCCGAAGAATTGATGCTTTTGAGCTGTGGTGTTGGAGAAGACTCTTGAGAGTCCTTTGGACTGCAAGGAGATCCAACCAGTCCATTCTAAAGGAGATCAGCCCTGGGATTTCTTTGGAAGGAATGATGCTAAAGCTGAAACTCCAGTACTTTGGCCACCTCATGCGAAGAGCTGACTCGTTGGAAAAGACTCTGCTGCTGGGAGGGATTGGGGGCAGGAGGAGAAGGGGACGACCGAGGATGAGATGGCTGGATGGCATCACGGACTCGATGGACGTGAGTCTGAGTGAACTCTGGGAGATGTGATGGACAGGGAGGCTTGGAGTGCTGTGATTCATGGGGTCACAAAGAGTCGGACACGACTGAGTGACTGAACTGAACTGAACTGAACTAATGATATTCACTAATAGTCTTAGGTTAGTAATACTTATCTCAAAACACTAAGAACAGACTGTCAGGTACTGTGTTTGATGGGTATGTTGATTCTGTTACCAAATTGGCTGTATGAATCTCAACTTGGGCCCTAGCCCAGTTGAAGTCCCCTACCTTGGGTGGGAAGGTTCTTTTCCAGCTCAGATTTATATAGCCAGTAATGAAACCAATACTGAGACCAAAACAGCAGAAGCTTTATTCAATGGCCAGAGAATGGAGAAGTGGAAACTTAGTTCCAACATAAATTCTCAACCTGAGTTGGGCTGAAACAGCTTAAATAGTTTCTAATAGTCATGCTTTTGCTTTAAACTCATCACATAAAATATCCTTGAGGAATCACAGCAGTGTTAAATGTTAATATATAGAACAGTGACTATACAGGTAAGTTTATTTCACATCCAATGCAGTTATGTATTAAAACATAAGAGTATGTAGCTGAAGCTTAGCTTTGGGTCAAGGTAAAAGGGAGTGAATAGAGGGAGGAATATTCATGATTTACTGGAGGAGAGGAAGAGGAGTGTGGTTTGCTCAGTACTTCAACCACACTCCTTTTCAGTTCTTGTATGGAATTTTCTGGTTGTTGTCATGGCAATTTTCAACTGTCATGGTGCTGCTGGGTGTATCATTTAGCATGCTCATGCATTGCTATGATAATACAGTGAGGTTCAAGTCTGTTGGAACTCAGGTCTTGCAACATCTTGGACCTAGCTGGTTCTGCTGCTGCTGCTAAGTCACCTCAGTCATGTCTGAATCTGTGCGACCCCAGAGATGGCAGCCCACCAGGCTCCCCTATCCCTGGGATTCTCCAAGCAAGAACACTGGAGTGGGTTGCCATTTCCTTCTCCAATGCATGAAAGTGAAAATTGAAAGAGAAGTCGCTCAGTCGTGTCCGACTCTTAGCCACCCCATGGACTGCAGCCCACCAGGCTCCTCCATCCATGGGATTTTCCAGGCAAGAGTACTGGAGTGGGGTGCCATTGCCTTCTTCTAATCAGTTCTTATTTTTCTCTTTGTAGCTCTATCTTTTGTGGTTAAGCCTGAAACTCAGTTAAGAGTAGTTCACCTCCAGCCAGTGGCAGGGGTATGATTCTGGGGCAACAGCCGGGTAACAATTTTACTGATCTGAGAGTCCTTCCTACCCAGCACTGTAAAATGACCACTTGTACCCCTCAACATAACAGACACTGTTACCTTCACACACAAAATAAAGCTCTATCTGTCTTAATGAATCACAAAAAGGAATGTTATATAAAACTCTTGAACTTCATATCAAAGCAGTTCTCCTGTATAAGATCAGAATCTTCCCACTGGTTTTCCTTTTAATAGCCTCCATATTTTCCCCACTCTATGCATCCTGACAACTGGACAAGTGGAAAAGTATCTCATCAGACTCAGAGTCTACATTTCAAATTAGAAGCAGTTATAGTAAAGTTAAGTATAACACAATACACCAACAACAATATTTCCTGCAAATAAGATGGTCAGAAAATAGTGCATTCAAATTCATGGTTCCCTTCTGAGTTTGTCTTTATTTTAAGTGGTTGCCCATTTCCCTGGAAATAAATGAAGGTGACATGATATCCTCATACTGAATCTAAAGATTTAGGGCTAAAATGGAGCAGGCTGAAATTTAAGTTTTCCTGAGAAGGCTGGGGGATAGAAGACAGGGACTTGAATATCAACTGGGACTAAGGGACCCCACTGGAGTTAGAAATTGAGAATACAAAGTACAAGTGACTGAATTTCAAGTTCATAGATGAGCAAGCAGAAATTGTCATCAGATGGAACAACAGCAAATTTAACTCCAGAATCAGATATATATTGATGGCCCCTTTATTGCTCTGAGGATAGTTATAGCCCATAATAGTATAGCTTAGTTTGAAGAATCTTGAGAGACATGTGATTTCCTCTCGAGCGATTTCTCCTCGCCCCTGCAGTCATAAGAAGCAGAAGGATGGTCTCTGCTGAAAGATGTATCTCTTGACTTCATTTCTCAGAGGTGTGATCATTACTTGTGAGACAGAGTCAAGTGGCAATGGCTCTGTTTTCATTCACCGGAGCCATGTACTATGTTTCTGTCCCACAGAGAAGTCTTTGAGCCCCTTTCACACTTTGGCTTTTAAATATTATTTCCCTCCAAAAGGCATTTCTCTGTAAATAAAGAGCTATGAGTCATTCTGCTTTATTATTCTTTCATCTGAGGGGAAACTCTGGGAGATAAACAATACCCAGATAAATAAGGCTTAGAGATTGTGGGCCAAGGCTTCTATTGATTCACAATATATTTATCTCTCTCCCTCTCTCTCAAATAAAGAAATAATGATAGTAATTACTTTAAAATGATTATCTTTTTTAAATCATCTTAAATTGCTATTTCCCACTCTACTCAGATAGTAATTGTTTTTATGGCACTATTGTAACTCATGGGAAAAAGGAAGATGGAAAAAGCAGCTGAGAAAATGTACTCACTCCTGGGCAGCATCTCTAAGGCACAAAGTAGATTTGCAGTAGCTCATCTATCAAACCTTCTTCAACACTCAGTCTGAATTTTACATGGAGATCTGTGGTGGAAGAGAGAATTTGAATCTGCTGAGTGTGTTATATGTAGTGGAGGAAGAATATTGGGGGGAATAAGTACTTAGATATGTCCTCATACAATCTGAGAACATTTGTATGAGCTGATATTGGATTTGGTATGTAGGTTGGGCAAGAAGGCTGAACTGGGATACAAACTGTGTTTTACTACTTCTTATCTGTGGTGGTAAAGAACCTGCCTAGTGATAAAGAACCTGCCTAGTGATAAAGAACCTGCCTGCCAATGCAGGAAACATAAGAGACGTGGGTTCAATACCTGGGTTGGGAAGATCTCCTGAAGCAGGGAATGGCAACCTGCTCCAGTATTCTTGCCTGGAGAATCCCATGGACAGAGAAGCCTGGCACGATACAGTCCATGGGGTCACAAAGAGTCAGACACAATGAAGACACTTAGCATGCACCTGTATATAAATTTAGATGGCAAGTCACTTTCTTGATGTTCTGTTAATCTTTTAGCAAATTGTTATAATTCTTAATTTCTCTATCTCACTGTAGTGGTGCTTATCTTAAATGATACATATTCCAAGTAAAAGTTGACATCTATTTTGTTTATCATTGGACAGCCAGCCCCTCAAACTGTCCTCAACACATAGTTGTGTTCAGTAAATGTGTGTTTTGTAACTTTATGAAAGCTGTGACCCAAGTGGTCTAATCTCAGAGTGGTGTCAGAGTTAAAGAAGTGTCAAATCCTCAGTTATTTACAAAATAACTCAAGGTCTTTACATGCACTTCCTCAGCACATGCAAAATAGTACAAAGTCCTCAACAATGCTTCTTAAAGTGATAATTTCCCTCTCAATTGGTTTCTCTCAAAAAGAACAATTCCTGTACTTTCCCCAGATTTCTCAAGCTGAGCTTCCTTCATTACTAAAGTATTTTTTCATCTACTTCATTTTATTTTTCCATTTTGGACTGTAAACCCCCAGAAGTTTGTCTGACAAGGCATAGAAGGTGTGAGAGGTGAAAGAAACTGCACATGCAAAGCCCAAACCTTCTTAGTTTTCATGATAAGAAAACTGGAAACACCTATGTAGCTTATTACTATTGGATTTATTAACTGAATAGTTGATTGAATGGAAAAAAGGAAAGCAATCTTGTTTTATACCTTAGTAGAAGCCTCTGAATGTGAAAATCACTTGGAATAATCACTCACTGTTTTGTTTTTATTGTGTGTGTGTGTATGTGTGTGTGTGTGTGCACCTGTGTGCTCAGTCACTCAGTCATGTCTGACTGTTTGCAACCCCATGAACTGCAGCCTGCTGGGCTCCTCTATCCATATAATTTTCAAGGCAAGAATATTGGAGTGAGTTACCATTTATTTCGATTTTTTTTTTTTTTTTGCCTAATGTTTCTGTTTTGCATCTTTTACACCCAAATATTTAATAGGCTTTTAAAGAGAAATAACTTAGTGTATAATACCTAGCATACTCTTTTAGACTCAATGATTAAAAATATTTGTGGAGATAATTTAAAGTCAAGAACAAAGTTGTCTAAGAGGTGTGATATTCTGAGCCATTAACAGCTGTTAGACTGATAATATATTTTTATCATATAAATTTAAGAAATTTAAGAAGGGATGCACAGTCATGAGTAATAAGAAACAAAATAGCTTGAGGAATCAGGAAAGGGAGACTTTGGAGTGTAGATGAGAGTTGAGCTGCAAGAAAGTACTGGGAGGGAACTTGCCAGAAAGAAGGAAGATAAAAGAAAAGAGAGGGGTCCATCAGAGTAGCAAAACTTGTATTAAACTGTACCATTGCTCCAAACAATTTTCTCCTTCCCTCACCCCAGTGAGCAAACGATAATTATAATTTCCTTTCTTGCCGGGAGCCAGCGTGAGGAACTCTGCCCATGGCAAAGGTCATGAGGAACAAGGCTTGGCATACGCAAAGGCGTGATCAAGCCTCAGGAAACCCCCTGTTCCCGAGCATCTAACCCCCAAACCAGAGTCTGTTTTATGCTCTCACCTACACCTCTGACTTAATGGGGGGCTCTCCCCCATAACCATTTCTCTTGGAGAAGGAGTAAACGTGCAGCTCCAAGGCAATAAAAATTCTTGAGCGTGACAAAAGTGTTTCAGCTTATGGACTCCTCTGAAGGTTATCTAGCCTACCTGTATAGGTTCGTCCGGCCACATGTGATTGTTTACAGCCTCCCAATCTGAGAGGCACGAGATGTTTTAGACTTACTAAAGGCAAATTCTTTTGGGGAGTTAGAAATTATTAGTATAGTGGGTTGGTTAGGAATTATATTGGTGAAGGGTTTTTCATTTGTTGTGTCAATAATTGCTGCTAATACCCTGCTCTGGGTGGGACAAGGATGTCTCAGGTCAAACCTCTCTGCTGACAGACTAGCTTGTGTGACAGGATTATTCATACTCCTGCCACATGATTGTTTACTACCTCTTAACCATAAACAGCACAGAGAGTTTTGGAGTATTTTGAAAGTCTTAATAAGCATAGGGCTTTTTCTTCTTGTCAATGATTGCCACCAGGCCTCCATATCCTTAGGCACCTGGGAATATATTAATCAATGTATTTGGAATATAGCAAAGGAAACATAGTAGTTTTTGATGTTAGCAATACTAGACTTTTTGAGTTAATGGATTTTCTCTTCTGTGATAGATCACTGTGCTTTGTTATAAATCACTGTGTCCTTGCTATGTAAAAATGTAACTTTATCATATCTTAAGACTAAATAGATCTTAAGGGGAGCATTGGTGAAAGGATTTTCATTTGTTGGGCTGATGTTTGCTGCTAAATCTCCATATTCCTTACCCTTATAATGAATATAACTAGCATATAGAAAGAAATAAGTATTAACATTTAAGCATATAGGAGAAATAAGTATTAACCTTTAAGACTAATCATGTTAACCTTGGGTTAAATAAATTCCTTTCTTGATTGTAACTCACTACACCCTCACCCTATAGGAATGTAACTTTATTTGGAGGGTGGTGCCTGGTTTAAGAAAAAACACCCTTGGAAGAAATAAGTTTTTTGGTTATCAGAAAGAAAGGATCATAAAATGTCAGCAGGTCTCACTCATGGCCAGAAGATGATGTACCTTTTTTATACATTTATGTGAAGCAACTGATTTTGATAAAGGTCAGGACTGCTGACTCCCGTGTGACTCTTTATTCATCCCTATGTGTAACAAAAGGTATATAAGCAAACCCCAAAATAAAGAAATCAGATCAGTGTCCGGAAAGACTGATTCCCTCATTTCGTTCTTTTCTGCTCCCCGTTTTTCTGGCTGAATTCCCATCTGGAGCGTGGGTGCCCTCCAAGTCTACTTACTTGCCCCGGTTTTCAAGCCCACGCGAGAAGGAGCCCAAGGAGGGGCACCTTCCGATATTCAAGTGGCACTGGTGGCCCACCGTAGATGGTGCAAATTCCTTGTCTTGGAATTTTATTGGTATCCCACATAAACAAAGTTATTCAGCCCCTTTTTCTCTCTTACTATTTTCTGGCCAGATTCCCATCTGGTGCATGGGTACCTACCAAGCATATTAATTTTGCCTGGGCTTCTAAGATCGGACCGGGGGGGCCTCAGTACCTCCTCTCCTTCGGGAGAACGGGAAGATGCCTGCGGCCTATGTAGGTGGTGATTGGTATCCTATGTGAACCAAGTTATTCAGCCTCTTTTTCTCTGCTAATCTTCTAATCCCTCTCTATCTGTAATTAAATGTTATTTCCAAAGATGCCGACGCCGTCCCCACCTTCGAATTCCCTGGATCCACCGGGGCTGGACCCCGGCACTTTCCTGCTCCATTGTCTTTTTCGTACAACTTACTTTGGCTAGTGAAATGTGAACAGAAGCAAAGTTTCTTCTTAGAGTTTCATTTCTAAGCAAAAATCTAAAAACCATTGTGAGATTTCTCTGTTGGTCTTTGCTTTTTGATATAAACCTAGCAAGTTTCATGTGAATCTCTTGCTTCAGGTTGATCTCAGGAGAAAGATTTAAGTAAAGAATGGTGTTTTATTATAAATTAAGAACATTTTTTTTTTTAAATATTCTACTTCAAGCTATAGATCACATGGAAAGTAAATTATTATTATTCAATAGATTCTGAAATGGAAAGTAACCAAAGTAGTCAATAACTGTTTGGGCTGCTGTTGCTGCTGCTGCTAAGTTGCTTCAGTCGTGTCCAACACAGTGCAACCCCATTAGACGACAGCCTACCAGGTTCCTCTGTCCCTGAGATTCTTCAGGCAAGAATACTGGAGTGGATTGCCATTTCCTTCTCCAATGCATGAAAGTGAAAAATGAAAGTGAAGTCGCTCAGTCATGTTTGGCCAATGATGCATTATCTTTTATCTCTGAACAATACTGACTTTTAAAAACAATCAGGGAAAATTCCTGTTTTTGAAACAGTATGGAGTTTCATATATTTTTTTTCATCTTGAGAAAACCATATACCAAGCAGAATTTTACCAGTCTACACATCCAAGTCTTTTACCAGAAATTAGAATAGTAGGTGAGACTGGGGAGCTTGCCTAGATGCAAGTAGTGGAAGGAGAGTCATTCAGTACTGTTCTATATCCAAATGACTGTCTGGACCTTATGCAGCATTTCTGCTCTCAAGTTTCCTTGGATGTTGGAAATGATTTCTGGGCCAGTAGTAGGAACCATGTCATTCAAATTAGCCCAAGTGGTCTCTGGCTGTGTCTCCATGAGAGCAGAATTATTTATTTTTATGTTCTTTGTTCATCTTTGATGCTTTCGAATTGTGGTGTTGGAGAAGACTCTTCAGAGTCCCTTGGACTGCAAGGAGATCCAACCAGTCAATCCTAAAGGAAATCAGTCCTGAATATTCATCAGAAGGACTGATGTTGAAGCTAAAGTGCCTATATTTGAGCCGCCTGATGGGGAGAGCTGACCCATTGAAAAAAGACTCTGATGCTGGGAAGGACTGAGGGCAGGATGAGAAGAAGGTGACAGAGGATGAGATGGCTGGATGGCATCAATAGACATGAGTTTGAGCAAACTCTGGGAAAGTGAAGGACAGGGAAGCCTGGCATGCTGCAGTGCTGGATGGGGTTGCAGAGTCAAACACGACATAGTGACTAAACAACAGTACATCTTAACTAATAAACCAGGAGAAATAAAATTTCTTGGTAGAATTTAACAATAGTTACCACAATTATAATGATTATGGTTAATATATACGAAGCATTTTCCATGTGTCAATATAGTGACTAGGATTTTTTGATTACAAGTGACAGAAACCTTAACTTAGTTACCCCAATCAAGGGAAACTAATTGCAACATGTAATCAAAAGTGATTAAAACAAAAAGTGTCTAGATTTGAAAACAGTTCAGACCAAGGCTGGAATCTCACCAGCACTGTCTTTCTCCCCATTTTTGTTCTCTCTGTATTATGGCTCCATTTTTCCTACTGTAGTCTTGCTTCTTCCATCGGTTGTTTGGGAATCATTCTTCCCAGCTAGTGCATTCCCAGTTTTCCTGAGAGCTTCCCAATTTTAGTGCTCAAAGTTCTGCATATGGCAGAACCCGAAATCCTGGCTGGTCACCAGAAGGGAAAGAGGCTCTTTTCTTAGACTCTAGGTCAAAGAGTACTCTAATTTGGTCTTGATTGGGTTATGTATCATAACTTGAGAATCAGTCACTGTGGCTGGGGAGTGAGGTACTATGATTAAACTAGCTTAGATCAGGTGCCACTGAAAGGCACTACTCACTGAGGCAAGAGAGGCAGATTGGGTAATGTGATGGCATGTTACATTCTGACACTTGCTCAGGGAGAGATGTGGGCAAACCTAACATTCACTGCAATTAGTATTAGATACGATGCTGAGCACTGCATCTAAGTTACTTCTTACCAATGACAGGAAACTGAGTCTTCAGGAGGTAATGAAACCCACAAGTGAAATCTAAAGTGTCCTCACAGATGGTTTGCTTGATTCCTTTGAGACCCAAGTTCTGGGTTGGTCCTAAGAGGACGGAGGAATAGGATGGGGAAACCACTTTATCCCCCACAAATTCATCAAAAGGACATTTGAACGCTGAGTAAATTCCACAGAACAACTTCTGAATGCCAGCAGAGGACATCAGCCACCCAGAAAAGCAGCCCATTGTCTTCAAAAGAAGATGGAGAAGTCTTGAGGCTACTGTAAAAATAAGACTGAAAACGAGAAGCAGGAGGCTTAAATCCAAATCCTGAGAACACCAGAGAACTCCTGACTTCAAGGAACATTAATTGACAGGAGCTCATCAAATGCTTCCATAACTACACTGAAACCAAGCACCACCGAAGGGCCAACAAGTTCCAGAGTAAGACATACCACGCAAATTCTCCAGCAACACAGGAATATAGCTCTGAGCTTCAATAAACAGGCTGCCCAAAGTCACTCCAAACACATTGACATCTCATAACTCATTACTGAACACTTCATTGCACTCCAGAGAGAAGAAATCAAGCTCCACCCACCAGAACACCAACACAAACTTCCTTAACCAGGAAACCTTGACAAGCCACCCATAAAATCCTACCCACAGAGAGGAAACTCCACAGTAAAGAGAACTCCAAAAACTGCCAGAATACAGAAAGGCCATCCCAAGCACAGCAATATAAACAGGATGAAGAGACAGAGGAATACAGGAATATCCTGTTCCCAAAGGAACAGGATAAATGCCCGCCAAACCAAACAAAAGAGGAAGAGATAGGGAATCTACCTGAGAAAGAATTCCAAATAATGATAGTGAAAATGATCCAAAATCTTGAAATAAAAATGGAATCACAGATAAATAGCCTGTAGACAAGGATTGAGAAGATGGAAGAAAGGTTTAACAAGGATCTAGAAGAAATAAAAAAGAGTCAATATATAATGAATAATGCAATAAATGAAATCAGAAACACTCTGGAGGGAATAAATAGAAGAATAACGGAGGCAGAAGATAGGATTAGTGAGGTAGAAGATGGAATGGTAGAAATAAATGAAGCAGAGAGGAAAAAAGAAAAATGAATTAAAAGAAATGAGGACAATCTCAGAGACTTCTGGAACACTGTTAAATGCCACAACATTCAAATCACAGGAGTCCCAGAAGAAGAAGACAAAAAGAAAGACCATGAGAAAATACTTGAGGAGATAATAGTTGAAAACTTCCCTAAAATGGAGAAGGAAATAATCACCCAAGCCCAAGAAACTCAGAGAGTCCCAAACAGGATAAACCCAAGGCAAAACACCCCAAGACACACATTAATCAAATTAACAAAGATCAAACACAAAGAACAAATGTTAAAAGCAGCAAGGGAAAAACAACAAATAACACACAAGGGGATTCCCATAAAGATAACAGCTGATCTTTCAATAGAAACTCTTCAGGCCTGGAGGGAATGGCAGAACATACTTAAAGTGATGAAAGAAAATAACCTACAGCCCAGATTACTGTACTCAGTAAGGATCTCATTCAATTATGAAGGAGAAATCAAAATCTTTACAGACAAGCAAAAACTGAGAGAATTCAGCACCACCAAACCAGCTCTCCAACAAATGGTAAAGGATCTTCTCTAGACAGGAAACACAAAAAGGGTGTATAAACTCGAACCCAAAACAATAAAGTAAATGGCAATGGGATCATACTTATCAATAATTACCTTAAATGTAAAAGGGTTGAATGCCCCAACCAAAAGACAAAGACTGGCTGAATGGATAAAAAAACAAGACCCTTATATATGTTGTCTACAAGAGACCCACCTCAAAACAAGGGACACATACAGACTGAAAGTGAAGGGTTGGAAAAAGATATTCCATGGAAATAGGGACCAAAAGAAAGCAGGAGTAGGAATACTCATATCAGACAAAATAGACTTTAAAACAAAGGCTGTGAAAAGAGACAAAAGAAGGACACTACATAATGATCAAAGGATCAATCCACGAAGAAGATATAACAATTATAAATATATATGCACCCAACATAGGAGCATCACAATATGTAAGACAAATGCTAACAAGTATGAAAGGGAAAATTAACAATAACACAATAATAGTAGGAAATTTTAATACCCCACTCACAGCTATGGATAGATCAACTAAACAGGAAATTAACAAGGAAACACAAACTTTAAATGACACAATAGACCAGTTAGACCTAACTGATATCTATAGGACATTTCACCCCAAAACAATGAATTTCACCTTCTTCTCAAGCACACACAGAACCCTCTCCAGGATAGATCACATCCTGGGCCATAAATCGAGCCTTGGCCTATTCAAAAAAATTGAAATCATTCCAAGGATCTTTTCTGAACACAATGAAGTAAGATTAGAGCTCAATTACAGGAGAAAAACTGTTAAAAATTCCAACATATGGAGGCTGAACTACACGCTGCTGAATAACCAACAAATCATAGACGAAATCAAAATATGCCTAGAAATGAATGAAAATGAAAACACAACAACCCAAAACCTGTGGGCCACTGTAAAAGCAGTGCTAAGGGGAAGATTCATATCAATACAGGCATACCTCAAGAAACAAGAAGAAAGTCAAATAAATAACCTAACTCTACACCTAAAACAACTATAAAAGGAAGAAATGGAGAACCCCAGGGTTAGTAGAAGGAAAGAAATCTTAAAAATAAGGTCAGGAATAAATGCAAAAGAAACAAAAGAGACCATAGCAAAAATCAACCAAGCCAAAAGCTGGTTCTTTGAAAGGATAAATAAAATTGACAAACCATTAGCCAGACTCATCAAGAAACAAAGGGAGAAAAATCAAATCAATAAAATTAGAAATGAAAATGGAGAGATCACAACAGACAACACAGACATACAAAGGATCATAAGAGACTACTATCAGCAATTATATGCCAATAAAATCAACAACTTTGAAGAAATGGACAAATTCTTAGAAAAGTGCAACTTTCCAAAACTGAACCAGAAGACACAGAAAATCTTAACAGACCCATCACAGCATGGAAATTGAAACTGTAATCAGAAATCTTCCAGCAAACAAAAGCCCAGGTCCAGACAGCTTCACAGCTGAATTCTACCAAAAATTTAGAGAAGAGCTAACACCTATCCTACTCAAACTCTTCCAGAAAATTGCAGAGGAAGGTAAACTTCTCAACACATTCTATGAGGCCACCATCACCCTAATACCAAAACCTGACGAAGATGCCAAAAAAAAAAAAAAAAAAAAAAAAAAAGAAAGAAAGAAAGAAAAGAAAACTACAGGCCAATATCACTGATGAATATAGATGCAAAAATCCTTAACAAAATTCTAGCAATCAGAATCCAACAACACATTAAAAAGATCATACATCATGACGAAGTGGGCTTTACTCCAGGGATGCAAGGATGCTTCAATATCTGCAAATCAATCAACATAATACACTACATTAACAAATTGAAAAATAAAAGCCATATGATTATCTCAATAGATGCAGAGAAAGCCTTTGACAAATTCAACACCCATTTATGATAAAAACTCTCCAGAAAGCAGGAATAGAAGGAACACACCTCAACATAAAAAATGCTATATATGACAAACCCGCAGCAAACATTATCTTCAATGGTGAAAAATTGAAAGCATTTCCCCTAAAGTCAGGAACAAGACAAGGGTGACCACTCTCACCACTACTATTCAGCATAGTTCTGGAAGTTTTGGCCACAGCAATCAGAGCAGAAAAAGAAATAAAACGAATCCAGATTGCAAAAATATAAGTAAAACCCTCACTGTTTGCAGATGACATGGTCCTCTACAGAGAAAACCCTAAAGACTCCACCAGAAAATTACTAGAGCTAATCAATGAATATAGTAAAGTTGCAGGATATAAAATCAACACGCAGAAATCCCTTGCATTCCTATATACTAATAATGAGAAAATGGAAAGAGAAATTAAGGAAACAATTCCATTCACCATTGCAACGAAAAGAATAAAACACTTAGGAATATATCTACCTAAAAAACGGAAGACCTATATATAAAAACTATAAAACACTGGTGGAAGAAATCATAAAGGACATTAACAGATGGAGAAATATACCATGTTCATGGATCAGAAGAATCAATATAGTGAAAATGAGTATACTACCCAAAGCAATTTATAGATTCAATGCAATCCCTATCAAGCTACCAACGGTATTTTTCAGAGAACTAGAGCAAATAATTTCACAATTTGTATGGAAATACAAAAAACCTCGAATAGCCAAAGCAATCTTGAGAAAGAAGAATGGAACTGGAGGAATCTGCCTGCCTGACTTCAGGCTCTACTACAAAACCACAGTCATCAAGACAGTATGATACTGGCACAAAGACAGAAATATAGATCAATGAAACAAAATAGAACACCCAGAGATAAATCCATGTACCTCTGGACACCTTATCTTTGACAAAGGAGGCAAGAATATACAATGGATTAAAGACAATCTCTTTAACAAGTGGTGCTGGAAAAACTGGTCAACCACTTGTAAAAGAATGAAACTAGATCACTTTCTAACACCATACACAAAAATAAACTCAAAATGGATTAAAGATCTAAACGCAAGACCAGAGACAATAAAACACCTATAGGAGAACATAGACAAAACACTCTCCAACATAAATCACAGCAGGATCCTCTATGACCCACCCCCCAGAGTACTGGAAATAAAAGCAAAACCAAACAAATGGGACCTAATTAAAATTAAAAGCTTCTGCACAACAAAGGAAACTATAAGCAAGGTGGAAAAACAGCCTTCTGAATGGGAGAAAATAATAGCAAATGAAGCAACTGAAAAAGGATTAACCTCAAAAATAGACAAGCAACTCCTGCAGCTCAATTCAAGAAAAATAAATGACCCAATCACAAAATAAGCCAAAATACTAAACAGACATTTCTCCAAAGAAGACATACAGATGGCTAACAAACACATGAAAAGATGCTCAACATCACTCATTATCAGAGAAATGGAAATCAAGACCACAATGTGGTACCATTTCATGCCAGTCAGAATGGCTGCTATCCAAAAGTCTACAAGCAATAAGTGCTGGAGAGGGTGTGGAGAAAAGGGAAACCTCTTACACTGTTGGTGGGAATGCAAATTAGTACAGCCACTATGGAGAACAGTGTGGAGATTCCTTAAAAAACTGGAAACAGAACTGCCATATGACCTAGCAATTCCTCTGCTGGGCATATACCCCGAGGAAACCAGAATTGAAAGAGACACGTGTACCCCAATGTTCATTGCAGCACTGTTTATAATAGCCAGGACATGGAAGCAACCTAGATGTCCATCAGCAGATGAATGGATAAGAAAGCTGTGGTACATATACACAATGGAATATTACTCAGCCATTAAAAAGAATACATTTGAATCAGTTCTAATGAGGTGGATGAAACTGGAGCCTATTATACAGAGTGAAGTAAGCCAGAAAGAAAAACACCAATACAGTATACTAATGCATATATATGGAATTTAGAAAGGTGGTAACGATAACCCTGTATATGAGACAGCAAAAGAGACACAGATGTATAGAACAGTCATTTGGACTCTGGGAGAGCCTGAGGGTGGGATGATATGGTAGAATGGCATTGAAACGTATAATATCATATGTGAAACGAAAAGCCAGTCCAGGTTCAATGCATGATACAAGATGCTCGGGACTGGTGCGCTGGGACGACCCAGAGGGATGGTATGGGGAGGCGGGGGGGTGGGGGGGCTCAGAATAGGGAACATGTGTACACCCGTGACCGATTCATGTTGATGTATGGCAAAACCAATACAATATTGTAAAGAAATTAGCCTCCAATTAAAATAAAGAAATTTATATATATATATGTAAGACCCAAGTTCTAGATTTATAGTCTTGCTTGTTTTGAATACCGTCTATGAACACTCATGGAGAAGGAAACCTACTCCAGTGTTCTTGCCTGGAAAATTCCATGGACAGAGGACCTGGCAGGCTACAGTCCATGGGGTGGCAAAGAGTCAGACACGACTGTGTGACTGAGCACACGAACACTCCATACCATGCTCATCCTTTTTCCTCTTAAACTTCTAGAGTACTATTTTTTGTTTTCAATTGCGTTTTTGTTATCGTATGTTTTCTTGTATTAAAAATGGTGTCTCCTCAAGAAGCTTCTACTATAAGCTCTTTGAAGGCAGATGATGCATGGTCAATCTCTCTGAATATGCTGATTATTAATCAATTTTTCACCTAATGTATTATGTTATGACTCTCTGGATTTTTTTAACCTTGTACCAGTTTTTTTTTTTTTTTAATGTATATGTGTGTGTGTTTACTAAACTTAAATATTGTTGAAATTAAGCAAATTTTAAATTTAAAATAATTTTTATTTTTAGAATTTTTCCTCTTGGATGTTGTTGTTGTTCAGTCTCTCAGTTGTATCTGACTCTTTGTGACCCCATGGACTGCAGCACACAAGGCTATTCTGTCTTTCACCATCTCCCAGAGCTTGCTCAAATTCATGTCCATCGAGTTAGTGATGCCATCCAACCATCTCATCCTTTGTCATCCCCTTCTCCTCCTGCCTTCAATCTTTCCCAGCATCTGAGGCTTTTCCAGTGAGTCAGTTCTTTGCATCAGATGGCCAAAGTATTGGAACCTCAGCTTCAGCATCAGTCCTTCCAATGAATATTCAGGATTGATTTCCTTTAGGATTGACTGGTTTGATCTCCTTGCAGTCCAAGGGACTCTCAAAAGTCTTCTCCACCACCGCAGTTCAAAAGCATAAATTCTTCGGTGCTCAGCATTCTTTGTAGTCTGACTCTCATATCCACACACGACTACTGGAAAAACCACAGCTTTAACTATACAAACCTTAGTTGGCAAAGTAATATCTCTACTTTTGAATATGCTATGCAGGTTGGTCATAGCTTTTCTTCTAAGAAGTAAGTGTCTTTTAATTTCATGGCTGCAGTCACCATCTGCAGTGATTTTGGAGCTCAAGGAAATAAAATCTGTCACTGTTTCCATTTTTTATACATATAATTGTCATGAAGTGATGGGACCAGATGCCATGATCTTCATTATTTGAATGCTGAGTTTTAAGCCAGCTTTTTCATTCCCCTCTTTCACCTTCATCAAGAGGCTCTTTAGTTTCTCTTAGCTTTCTGTCATACAGGTGGTATCATCTGCATATCTGAGGTTATTGATATTTCTCCAAACAATCTTGATTCCAGCTAGTACTTTATCCAATCCACATTTCACATGATGTACTCTGCAAATAAATTAAATAAAATATACTGCTTTGATGTACTTCTTTCTCAATTTGGAACCAGTCCATTGTTCCATGTCTGGTTCTAACTGCTGCTTCTTAATCAGCATAGATTTCAGGAGACAGGTAAGGTGGTCTGGTATTCCCATCTGTTTCAGAATTTTCCACAATTTGTTGTCCACACAGTCAAAGGCTTTAGTGTTGTCAATGAAGGAGAAGTAAACTGTTTTTCTGGAATTCTCTTGCTTTTTTTCTATGATCCAGCGGATATTGGCAATTTGATCTCTGGTTTCTCTGCCTTTTCTAAATCCAGCTTGAACATCTGGAAGTTCTTGTTTCACACATTGTTAAAGCCTAGCTTGGAGAATTTTCAGCATTACTTTGCTAGTATGTAAGGTGAGTGCAACTGTGTGGTAGTTTAAACATCCTTTGGCATTGCTTTTCTTTGGGATTGGAATGAAAACTGACCTTTTCCAGTCCTGTGGCCACTGCTGAGTTTTCCAAATTTGCTACTGTATTTAGTGCAGCAATTTAACAACATCATCTTTTAGGTCTTGAAATAGCTCAACCAGAATTCCATCAACTCCACTTTGTTCATAAGTCCTACTTGACTTCACGTTCCAGTATGAGTGGATCGAGGTGAGTGATCACACCATCATTGTTATCTGGGTCACTAAGATCTTTTTTTTTGTACAGTTCTGTGTTTCTTGCCACCTATTCTTAATATCTTCTGCTTTGCTTATGTCCATATATTTTCTGTCCTTTGTTGTTCCCATCTTTGCTTGAAATGTTCCCTTGGTATCTCTAATTTTCTTGAAGAGATCTTTAGTTTTTCCCATTCTGTTGTTTCCTCTATTTCTTTGCATTGTTGTTGTTTCCTCTATTTCTTTGCATTGTTCACTTAGGAAAGCTTTCTTATCTCTCCTTGCTCTTCTTTGGAACTCTACATTCGGATGGATATATCTTTCCTTTTCTCCTTTGCCTTTAGTTTCTCTTCTTTTCTCAGGTATCTGTAAGGCCTCCTCAGACAACCGTTTGGCCTTTTTGAGTTTCTTCTTCTTAGGAATGGTTTTGATCATTGCCTCTTGTACAAAGTTATAAACCTCCATCCATAGTTCTTCAGGCACTCTATCAGATCTAATGCCTTGAATCTATTTGGCAATTCCACCGTATATTCATAATATTCGTAAAGGATTTGATTTAGGTCATTCCTGAATGTTCTAATGATTTTCCCTACTTTCTTCAATTTACGTCTGAATTTGGTAATAAGGAGTTCATGACCTGAGCCACAGTCAGCTCCCAATTTTGTTTTTCTTACTTTATAGAGTTACTCCATCTTTGGCTACAAAAAATATAATCGATCTGATTTCAGTATTGACCATCTGATAATGTCCATATGTAGAGTCATCTCTTGGGTTGTTGGAAGAGTGTTTGCTATGACCAGTGCAATCTCTTGGCAAAACTCTGCTAGTCTTTGCCCTGCCTCAGTTTGTACTCCAAGACCAAACTTGCCTGTTACTCCAGGTATCTCTTGAATTCCTACTTTTGCATTCCAGTTCCCTATGATGAAATGGACATCATACCCTTTGGGTGTGGTGGCCATCAAAATTTTTTTTTTTTTTTTTTGTGCTCATCAGTTACAAAGAAAGGCTGATATGATCATTAAAGTTGAGTCACCCTTACTTATTCTGAAGTCAATTAAATTTAGGCATAGCCTTAACTAGGGATAAAGAGTGTTACATTAGAAAGACAGTTAAATGCTACTTATACACACTGAAGCAAATAATTAACCCTAAGGAAATTTTCCATGCTAAGTGCTTGCAGAAATGAGAATATTATAGGAGTATTTGTTGAAAAGTCATTTAACAAAAAGCTGATTTCTAGCCTGCTTATAGTATTTTTAGATAACATGTTTTGTTTTTAAACCTAGAAAGAAACTGTTTTAAAATAGACCTGTGCAATTTAGAGATGGATTAAAAAATATACAGTAACTTTGGGCCAGTTGCTTCACTACTCTGGTACTCAACTTTGTTCTTTGTGAAGTGGTGGTATTAAAGTTGAGCCATAGGATCCTAGTGTTTCACCTTATCCTAATAGATTTTGGTTTTATTTTACTTTTATATCTATAATTGGATTCTATGTCTATCATAAATAGATCAAAGTTTTTAAGGGAAAATACTAAAAAAAATTAGTCAGTTGGTATTTTAGGCCTTAACTAAATGAAATTCACTGTTTTTTGTCAAATGTGAGTTGAACTGCAGGTGTTTTTTCGTCACTAAGTCATATCTGACTCTTTTGCAACCTCATAGACTGTACCTCACAAGGCTCCCCTTCCCATGGGCTTTCCCAGGGAACAATACTGAAGTGGGTTGCCATTTTCTTCTCTAGAGGATCTTCCTGACCCAGGGGTTCAACCGATGTCTCCTGCATTGAATTCTTTACCACTGACTCACCAGGCAAGCACAAATTACAGGTGAAAATAAAAGTTGCTCAGTTGTTTCTCTTTGCACCCCGTAGACTAGAGAGTCCATGGAATTCTCCAGACCAGAATACTGGAGTGGGTAACCTTTTCCTTCTGTAGGAGATCTTCCCAACCCAGGGATTGAATCCAGGTCTCCTGCATTGCAGGGGGATTCTTTACCAGCTGAGCCACTAGTGAGGCCCAAATTATGGGTAGTTATTCCTATAATTCAACTAAAGTGTGATGGTAGATTCCATATTCTCATATAGATGAAGTCTAAAACAGAGACCAAATTAATAGGATCAGATTCTGCAGATAAAGATAGCTTGGATTTTTAGGTTCCAAAGTTCATAGTTCCTACCCATAATTAAGGATTATAGAAATACAGTTTTTCCTCAATATCTATGGAATATTGATTCCAGAACTCCAAAGGATAGCCAAATCCTCCATGCTAAAATCCCTTATATAAAATTGCAGAGTACAGCTGGATGAAGAACCTATGGATAGGAATGGCCAACCATAATTGTTAAAGTATGAAACCAGATTACTTGATTTATCCTGTCAGGCATTTATCCATTCACAATGTGATAACTTACCTTCTTCAGTTCAGTTCAGTCTCTCAGTCATGCCCAACTCTTTGTGACCCCATGAATTGCAGCACACCAGGCCTCCCTGTCCATCACCAACTCCCAGAGTTCACTCAAACTCATATTCATTGAGTCGGTGATGCCATCCAGCCATCTGATCCTCGGTCGTCCCCTTTTCCTCCTTCCCGCAATCCCTCCAAGCTTCAGAGTCTTTTCCAATGAGTAAACTCTTCACATGAGGTGGCCAGACTACTGAAGTTTCAGCTTTAGCATCAGTCATTCCAAAGAACACCCAGGAGTGATCTCCTTTAGAATGGACTGGTTGGATCTCCTTGCAGTCCAAGGGACTCTCAAGAGTCTTCTCCAACACTGCAATTCAAAAGCATCAATTCTTCGGCACTCAACTTTCTTCACAGTCCAACTCTCACATCCATACATGACCACAGGAAAAACCATAGCCTTGGCTAGATGGACCTTTGTTGGCAAAGTAATGTCTCTGCTTTTCAATATGCTATCTAGGATGGTCATAACTTTCCTTCCAAGGTGTAAGCTATCACCATCTGCAGTGATTTTGGAGCCCCCCAAAACAAAGTCTGACACTGTTTCCACTGTTTCCCCATCTATTTCACATGAAGTGATGGGACCGGATGCCATGATCTTCGTTTTCTGAATGTTGAGCTTTAAGCCAACTTTTTCACTCTCCTCTTTCACTTTCATCAAGAGGCTTTTCAGTTCCTCTTCACTTTCTGCCATAAGGGTGGTGTCATCTGCATATCTGAGGTTATTGATATTTCTCCTGGCAAACTTGATTCCAGCTTGTGCTTCTTCCAGCCCAGTGCTTCTCATGATGTACTCTGCATAGAAGTTAAACAAGCAGGGTGATAATATACAGCCTTGATGTACTTCTTTCCCTATTTGGAACCAGTCTGTTGTTCCATGTCCCGTTCTAACTGTTGTTTCCTGACCTGCATACAGGTTTCTCAAGAGGCAGGTCAGGTGGTCTGGTATTTCCATCTCTTTCAGAATTTTCCACAGTTTATTGTGATCCACACAAAGGCTTTGGCATAGTCAATAAAGCAGAAACAGATGTTTTTCTTTTTTTTACATTCTCTTTCTTTTTCCATGATCTAGTGGATATTGGCAATTTAATCTCTGGTTCCTCTGCCTTTTCTAAAACCAGCTTGAACATCCGGAAGTTCAGGGTTCACCTATTGCTGAAGCCTGGCTTAGAGAATTTT
Source organism: Capra hircus (assembly GCF_001704415.2). Taxonomy (NCBI): domain Eukaryota; kingdom Metazoa; phylum Chordata; class Mammalia; order Artiodactyla; family Bovidae; genus Capra; species Capra hircus. Next base: position 13,808,200 of record NC_030831.1, on the reverse strand, counting down.
GAGCATTACTTTGCTAGTGTGTGAGATGAGTGCGAATGTGTGGTAGTTTGAGCATTCTTTGGCATTGCCTTTCTTTGGAATTGGAATGAAAACTGACTTTTTCCAGTCCTGTGGCCACTGCTGAGTTGGCCAAAGTTGCTGGCATATTGAGTGCAGCACTTTTAACAGAATCATCTTTCAGGATTTGAAATAGCTCAAATGGAATTCCATCACCTCCACTAGCTTTGTTCGTAGTGATGCTTTCTAAGGCCCACTTGACTTCACATTCCAGGATGTCTGGCTCTAGGTGAGTGATCACACCATCGTGATTATCTGGGTTGTGAAGATCTTTTTTGTATAGTTCTTCTGTGTATTCTTGCCACCTCTTCTTAATATCTTCTGCTTCTGTCAGGTCCCTACCATTTCTGTCCTTTATCGAGCCCATGTTTGCATGAAATGTTCCCTTGGTATTTCTAATTTTCTTGAAGAGATCTCTAGTCTTTTCCATTCTGTTCTTTTCCTCTATTTCTTTGCATTGATTACTGAAGAAGGCTTTCTTATCTCTCCTTGCTATTCTTTAGAACTCTGCATTCAGATGCTTATATCTTTCCGTTTCTTCTTTGCTTTTCACTTCTCTTCTTTTCATAGCTATTTGTAAGGCCTCCCCAGATAGCCATTTTGCTTTTTTGCATTTTTTTTCCCCATGGGGATGGTCTTGGTCCCTGTCTCCTGTACAATGTCACGAACCTCTGTCCATAATTCATCAGGCACTCTATCTTTCAGATCTTGTCCCTTAAATCTATTTCTCACTTCCACTCGATAATCATAAGGAATTAGTTTTACTCTGAATCATTCTATATCTGACACAGTTTAGAGCAATCCAGAATCTCACTATTCCTGGGAAGGTAACTCATGAAATTCTGCATCATTCATGACACGCAATTATAAAAACTGTATAGAGCCTAGTGTAGTATTAGAGCCATGATGTATACTTCAGTGTGGCTGAATCAACGTTATCTTTATCACAAGATGTCAGGCCTGCTTCTTATATTTACAACATCTGGAAAAGAATAAAAAACGGGGGCTTATATTCTGTGTGTCTAAATATTTAACAGTTATACATCAAGCTGTGGTGTGCTGTGTTAGTCACTAAGTCATGTCTGACTCTTCATGACCTCATGCACTGTAGTCCTCCAGGCTCTTCTTCCATAACGATTCTCCAGGCAAGAATACTGGAGTGGGTTGCCATGCCCTCCTCCAAGGGGTCTTTCCAACCAAAGGATTGAATGTGGGTCTCTCACATTGCAGAAGAATTCCTTACCATCTGAGCCACCAGGAAAGCCCAAGAATTCTAGAGTGGGTAGCCTATCCCTTCTCCAGGGGAACTTTCCAACCCAGGAATCGAATTAGAGTTTCTTGCATTGCAGGCAGATTCTTTACCAACTGAGCTATTCAGGAGGTCCATACATTAAGCTGGTAAACTGTTAATTCTAATACATTCTCCTTGGATAATACATAATAATCTGGAATGACAAGTTTGAGTTTAAATCTCAGACATACCACCTGCCTTGGTGTAAGGCCATATACTTTCTCTTCCTACCCAAGCTTCTTTTCTACATTGTGAGAGACCTTATGTGGCATGAGTGAATGCCCCAGTTCAAACTTTACCTACAACATTGCCACAGGTCCCCTGAGTCCATCCCTTGGGGATGGGGTGTTCACAGCAATGACTTGGTTTATACTCCAGACAACAGTCTGAAGAAGAGGCACATGCAAGGGATTTGGAGGGTTTCAGGCTTCCTGTGGGCACATTCTCTAGGATTTCTGAGGAGGGTCTGGTTAGAGGAGGGTTATTGTGGATACAGAGGCATCTCTGGCTTGCCTTAGACCCTTAGACCCAAGGAACCCTACAAAAGGAAATCAAAAGAAGAATTCATTTCAAGTTTACTTGGAAGGGTCAAGGGCACAAATTTGTTGGGTGTTGGGACCAAAGATAGGTCCTCTTTGTTCTCTTGTTATTACATCTCTGCTGCATTAGTCTTTCTTCTTGCAGACCTGCTTTGTCAGCTTTTTCACTTCACATATCAGGAAATCTGGGCACAAACTGTTCTTAGCTGTGCATTTGTCAGTCTGGGCAACCAAAAGAATGCTTCTCTTTCTTATTCTAAATTTCTAGGGCAGTGAATTGACTCTTCTTGAGTCATGTTGCTTGTCCTCAACTTATCTAACTGTAGACAGAGTAATTAGATACTATTGTCTACGGAGAATTCCAAGACAAATAATTAAATGAAGTTTTTTGAGGAAAAATATGAAAATAAAATAATGGAAAATAAATTTCATATTTTGATTACAACTAGGAGCTATTCTTACAGGAAAAATAAAGAAATAATATTAATAGATCTTTAAAGATAATACAAAAAGGCATCCTTTACTTTATATTTGGCTTTCATATCACCATGATGAAGAAAGTTCTTTTTGTATAAATATTTAAGGATTCTCAGATTTCCTAAGAGGTTCCCTTGATCCTTTGATATTTAAATCTTCTCTTTTGAATGACCTAATCTGTCATCATTAATTTCCTTTTTTTCTTTTTTGTTTTTAATTAATCTAATTCTATACTGCATTCTCATTTTCAAGGATCTGTGTATGTTTTAAATGGTTTTTCCAAAATCATTTTTGTCGATGTCATAGAAACTTGAGATTTTTGCAAAATGTGTGATTTCACTTTGCAATAATTTTGTATTGCACATTCATACACAGTGTGAATAGATGAGACACAAATGCTGGAGCTGTACATCAGAAAATATGGGATAGAGACTAAATTGAGGAAATATGAGAAGGTAAGAGAAGATGATTGTGTAGGCAATTGGCTTGTTAACAAATATTTCCATAGTCTGCAGAATTTTGCTTTGCCTTAATGTGTCAAAACTGTTGGGAATCAGATAATTTTCAGAAACTGAGGGGCTCTGAATAACATAATGATTAAGTATGGAGTATTTTGGGCTGGGGGAATTCCTTACAGCACTAAATGTGGCTCCATTCATCATTTGCAATTTCCTTCTGAATAGGTAGCTCTTCTGCTCCAGTCTGCATTTTCTTCAAAAGTTTAAGATGAAGACAACAATATCCTTCCTATTATGTAGCCGGAAAAAGTGGAAATTACCTGGTGTTGGTGTTTTCCCAGCAATGGAAGCTATTTGGTTGAGACACAGTCCCTGTCCTCCAGAAGCTTCTTTTAAGGTGGGGCCTGGGGGAGGGGTAGAAACATGTAAAGATGTACGCTTAATTATAATATACCTGGGGAGTAGCAAAGACAGGCATATGCTGTGGGCAGTCAACAATTCGGCCCAATAAAGAGGACAAGTTATCTGGAAAAAGAGAGTCAGGGAAGGCGTCTTGCTAGGCTCACACCTGAACTGATTTCTTAGTTATTTAGACTAAAGATTATAGGGAGGTGCTGGTGAGAGGAGGCGGAGAATATAATGGCCCCCCACTCCAGTACTCTTGCCTGGAAAATCCCATGGATGGAGGAGCCTGAAAGGCTGCAGTCCATGGGGTCGCTGAGGGTTGGACATGACTTCAATTTCAAGTTCACTTTTCACTTTCATGCATTGAAGAAGGAAATGGCAACCGACTCCAGCATTCTTGCGTGGAGAATCCTAGGGATGGGGGAGCCTGGTGGGCTGCCATCTATGGGGTCGCACAGAGTCGGACACAACTGAAGTGACTTAGCAGCAAGCAGGTGAGAGGAGGGGTCCAGAACAAGCCTCAGTAAGAGCAAAGTCACAAGTAATACATAGAATTGTAGCTTCTACATTGGTGGCCCATGTGACTGGAGTCAGAGGCAAAGACAGGGTGTGGCAAGATTTCTTTGTGATTCTATTTCTGGGGAGATATGAATTCCAAATTCCAAATATTTATTCACAATCAAAATTGCAACCCAACATCTCATGAATTATAACCTGCTACCTGACCATTTCAACATCTTGTTCACCCCCCAAACACTGAGTAATATAATTTCTAACAGAATACACTCTGTTGTAGTTAAATAGAAGCAATTTATATAGACCATTATACCTTTATAGTTTTCCAAGTATTCCAAGTATAAATCACATCATGAACCTCACCAAAACCTTGTTGTGCCAGTGCATTAACTATTAGCTTCATTTTCAGGTTAGAAAATGTAGACTTAGAAATATTAAATGACTTTGCTAAGAACACACTGGGGTAGAGCTGAGACTGGGTCCAGATCTTCCGAGTACTGGTTAAACACCTTTGCTCCTTTTTCTACAACAAGGGTCAGCAAAAATTTTCTATAAAAGCCTAGATAACACATATCTTAGATTTTGTGGGCCATATGATCTCTGCCACAACCTCTCACCTCTGCTGTTGTAGAATGAACACAGTCAAAGACAATATAAAAACAAATGAGTGTGGAAAAGCTATGAATTTAAGCTTTCTTTACAAATTTGGCTGTGGGCTGGATTTGGCCCATGGTCATAGTTTGCGAACCCTTACTCTGTATCATTTTACAGAGTTTTTCTTTAATAAATTCAGAAGAATTTAGGTTTTATGAACCCAGCACTATTTGAAGTGTATTGATTCCAGTGTCTGCTATCTGGAATAATGCCCATTTTATTAGTATCTGAATAATGCCCATTTTATTAGTATGAGAATCTTTTGTTTGTTCTCATCTTCGTAAAAGTCACCCTACCTATGAAACAGACAGGATTTTCCTCGCATCAGTTTTAGAGTCAATGTATACTGATGCTGTCTCCTTTTTGCTTATTAGTGTCTTCAGGATCACTTTTAGCTGCCGCTGAGAACTCCATTCACCTTTTTGCTGACTATTTCTTATTTGAATGTTTCCATTCTCCCTGTGGCTATTGCCATATTGGCTTCCTTGGGAAGAAAATGGGAACACTAGCCTCGGTTCCCCAAAGCACCATTGACCCAAGACTTCCTTATGTAACAGATTTTACTGAAAGATTAGCCATAGCCAGAGGGAAATGCAACATAGAGAAGTTATTATTTTCAGAGAACAAGTGAAGAAGTACAAAGGCCATCCTTCATAAAGGTGAGGGTATAACTCCACAGCTCATCTCTCTTCTTCCTTGTCAGAATGCCTTCTTTCTCTTTTTCTAGAGGGGCCCCTCTTCCACCCTTTGTAATATAAATTATAATGTAGGGAAATTCTACTTTTCCTTTAGGAAAACCACTCAAAACATATATTTTACTTTCACATTTTGAAAGCTTCCAAAATGAGAGTTTTCCATTCCATTATTGAGCTTAGCATTGTACTGACCAAAGATATGGGAAAGAAAAAGTCAAAACTTGGTTAGCCACCTTCAATGAACTTGTATGTGAATCTATCTAATATTGGCCACCTGATGTGAAGAACTGACTCCTTGGAAAATACCCTGATGCTGGGAAAGATTGAAGGCAGGAGGAGAAGGGGACGACAGAGGATGAGATGGTTGGATGGCATCACCAACACAATGGACATGAGCCTGAGCAAGTTCTGGGAGTTGGTGATGGACAGGGACTGGCATGCTGTAGTCCATGGGGTTGCAAAGAATCTGACAGGACTGAGTGACTGAACTTAACTGATCTAACATTTATTTTAACCGTTCAGGATAATAGTTGTTACAATGTCACACTTATTTTGTTTTAGCAGAGGACAGGAAAACCCACTCCAGTGTTCTTGCCTGGAGAATCCCAGGGATGGGGGAGCCTGGTGGGCTGCCGTCTATGGGGTCACACAGAGTTGGACACGACTGAAGCAACTTACCAGCAGTCGTGATTAGATTTTAGCAGTGATTTAGATTTTACTTCAGCAGCAGCAGCAGCAGCAGTAGAAGTAAACTGACCTGTTTATTCTCTCTGGAGTTTTGTAGAAAGAGAATAGTCACCTGCCCCTAACTGAACTGTATTAGTGATCATTCCTTCTGTGTATCCTGGCAGCATTAAAGATAATCTAGTAGCGGCTCAGTTGTCCTCACCAGTGCACCATGCAGTTGTTGCTGACACAGTCCAAGGTCATTGCCAAAATCTCCAACAAAGTACGTACTGTTCAAAATGGCTGTTACATTTCCCCAATTCAAAAAGAAATAGCAAAATAACAATCTGGATGTAATCATGTGTTCTAGGAAAAAATAGGTGGGGGAGATTGCAATGGAATGTTTCAATTATTGCCTTGTGCTGAGGAGGTTTGATACAAGATTAATCATCTTCTGTTTAGCTTCATCCTTCCACGGGCTAAGTGCCTGCTTGGTGCTGGAGAGTGAGAGAAACTAGGGAGCAAAAGGGACTGGGATGTTTGAATGCAGATTTCCTCTTGCTACTTTTTTATTTATTTGTGGAATGGAACCTGGCACTTTAAATAGGATCTTTAATCAGACTGACTCAAAGTTCTTCCCAAATAATACCTGCATTATCCTTATTGATAAATAGAAGAAGAGAAACAGAGAGTTAAGTAATTTTCCTAAGGTTATAAAAATGGCAAAAGACCTGAAAACCATCCTCAGAGAATCCCAGCTCTCTGCACAACCTCAAACTGAGGGGTGTTCATGTCAGATACAGTGGAGATCAGAGTCATAAGACTGGTTCCTGCTAGTTGACTGTGAGCTGTACTGATATTTTCTGGCTTTGATTTTCCTTATTTTGAAAATTGTCTTGGGGACTATGTTTTCTCTTGTATTCATGGTAGCAATAAATTTATGTCATGGTTTCAGAAATGTAAAACTCTTAACTTTGAAAAAAAATATCTATTTTAGTGTACATTTTAAAAAACATTTAGAGAGTAAAGTTAGAATCTCAGATTCTTTGCTTTAAACTTTTGAGGAAGAGGACCGTTTTTTCAGCTGCAGTTGCTAAGAGGACGGAACATGACTCTAGAGCTGTCAGCAGCCTTCTGTCCACCTGACTGGAGAACCTGCCATAAGTACAAACAACACAGAGAGAAGCAGAGCTAAGAGATGGAAAGACTCCTGAAAAGGCCCCAAAACAGATTTTAAACCACAGAGTAGAAATTTTAGCGCCTGCAGCTGGGAGGAGGCACCCGGGAGGAGGCAGCTGGGCGCTCTCACTCGCTCTCTGCTCCAGGCGCTTCTAGGGTTTCCAGGCGGCGTGACACTGCTCGCTGCACTCTTTCTAGGTGGCAGCCAGCGGAGGTTTCCCGCAGCTGGCCCCCATTCCGCCGGCAAGTCCCTGTCTATCCCGAAGGATGCGCCAGGCCACCTGAGCTGAAGCGAGCGCGAAGTCCAAAGTCAGCCCCCAGGGTCGCCAGCTTCCCTGGGAGCCCCTCTCCCAGCCGCAGCCTGCACCAGCCCTGGGAGCAATGTGCCCCCCCATCCAGGTGGGGCACCCTCTGCCAACTTGCCATTAATGGGATCCACCACCCTCGGCTGCTCCGCTTGGAGTGCGTAGCCTTTGCTGTGTGGCCCGAGAGAGGAGTGAGACACCAAGGTGTTTTGTGGATTCCACACGCACGCGTGCGGGTCTGCTGGGGTCTCCTGTGGGGCAGCATCCATACCCAGGGTGAACCTCTCTGGATGTTCCTTAATGTGGAGAAACTTTTCATCTTTAACCTAGATGTTTTATCATCGGTGCTGTATAGATGGAGAAGTCTTGAGACTACTGTAAAAACAAAACTGTAAACCAAAAGCAGGAGGCTTAGGTCCAAATCCTGAGAACATCAGAGAACTCCTGAATCCAGGGAACATTAATTGATAGGAGCTCATCAAATGCCTCCATACATACACTGAAACGAAGCACCACCCAAGGGCCAACAAGTTCCAGAGCAAGACATACCACGCAAATTCTCCAAAACCATTGACATCTCATAACTCATTACTGGACACTTTATTGCACTCCAGAGAGAAGAAATCCAGCTCCACCCACCAAAACTCCGACACAAGCTTCCCTAACCAAGAAACCTTGACAAGCCACTGTTACAACCCCACCCACAGGGAGGAAACTCCATAATAAAAAGAACTCCACAAATTCCCAGATTACAGAAAGGCCACCCCAAAGGCAGCAATATAACCAAGATGAAGAGACAGAGGAATACCCAGCAGGTAAAGCAACAGGAGAAATGCCCACCAAACCAAACAAAAGAGGAAGAGATAGGGAATCTACCTGATAAAGAATTCTGAACAATGATAGTGAAAATGATCCAAAATCTTGAAATCAAAATGGAATCACAGATAAATAGCCTGTAGACAAGGATTGAGAAGATGGAAGAAAGGTTTAACAAGGACCTAGGATAAATAAAAAAGAGACAATATATAATGAATAAAGCAGTGAAAGAGATCAGAAACACTCTGGAGGCAACAAATAGTAGAATAATGGAGGCAGAAGATAGGATTAGTGAAATAGAAGATAGAATGGTAGAAATAAATGAATCAGAGAGGAAAAAAGAAAAACGAATTAAAAGAAATGAGGACAATCTTAGAGACCTTCAAGACAATATGAAATGCCACAACATTCAAATCATAGGAGTCCCAGAAGAAGAAGACAAAAAGAAAGACCATGAGAGAATCATTGAGGAGATAATAGTTGAAAACTTCCCTAAAATGGGGAAGGAAATAATCACCTAAGTCCAAGAAACCCAGAGAGTTCCAAACAGGATAAACCCAAGACAAAACACCCCAAGACACGTATTAATCAAATTAACAAAGATCAAACACAAACAACAAACATTAAAAGCAGCAAGGGAAAAACAACAAATGACACACAAGGGGATTCCCATAAGGATAACTGCAAATCTTTCAATATAAACGCTTCAGGCCAGGAGGGAATGGCAGGACATACTTAAAGTGATGAAAGAAAATAAGCTACAGCCCAGATTACTGTACCCAGCAAAGATCTCATTCAAATATGAAGGAGAAATCAAAAGCTTTACAGACAAGCAAAAGCTGAGAGAATTCAGCACCACCAAACCAGCTCGCCAACAAATGCTAAAGGATCTTCTCTAGACAGGAAACACAGAAAGGGCATATAAACCCGAACCCAAAACAATAAAGTAAATGGCAATGGTATCATACTTATCAATAATTACCTTAAACATAAATGGGTTGAATGCCCCAACCAAAAGGCAAAGACTGGATGAATGGATACAAAAACAAGATCCTTATATATGCTGCCTACAAGAGACCTACCTCAAAACAAGGGACACATACAGACTGAAAGTGAAGAGTTGGAAAAAGGTATTCCACACAAATACCGACCAAAAAAACCAGGAGTAGCAATACTCATATCCAATAAAATATACTTTAAAACAAAGGCTGTGAAAAGAGACAAAGAAGGCCACTACACAATGATCAAAGTATCAATCCAAGAAGATATAACAATTATAAACATACATGCACCCAACATAGGAGCATCACAATATGTAAGACAAATGCTAACAAGTATGAAAGGGGAAATTAACAATAACACAATAATAGTGGAAGATTTTAATACCCTACTCACACCTATGGACAGATCAACTAAACAGAAAATTAACAAAGAAACACAAACTTTAATTGATACATTAGACCAGGTAGACCTAATTGATATCTATAGGACATTTCACCCCAAAACAATGAATTTCACCTTTTTCTCAAGCACACACAGAACCCTCTCCAGGATAGATCACATCCTGGGCCATAAATCTAGCCTCGGCATATTCAAAAAAATTGAAATCATTCAAAGCATCTTTTCTGAACACAATGAAGTAAGATTAGATCTCAATTACAGAAGAAAAACTATTAAAAATTCCAACATATGGAGGCTGAACAACACGCTTCTGAATAACCTACAAATCACAGAAGAAATCAAAAAAGAAATCAAAATATGCATAGAAATGAATGAAAATGAAAACACAACAACCCAAAACCTGTGGGACACTATAAAAGCAGTGCTAAGAGGAAAGTTCACAGCAATACAGGCATACCTCATGAAACAAGAAAAAAGTCAAATAAATGACCTAATTCTACAGCTAAAACAACTATAAAAGGAAGAAATGGAGAACCCCAGGGTTAGTAGAAGGAAAGAAATCTTAAAAATTAGGTCAGGAAAAAATGCAAAAGAAACAAAAGAGACCATAGCAAAAATCAACAAAGCCAAAAGCTGGTTCTTTGAAAAGATAAATAAAATTGACAAACCATTAGCCAGACTCATCAAGAAACAAAGGGAGAAAAATCAAATCAATAAAATTAGAAATGAAAATGGAGAGATCACAACAGACAACACAGAAATACAAAGGATCATAAGAGACTACTATCAGCAATTATATGCCAATAAAATCGACAACTTGGAAGAAATGGACAAATTCTTAGAAAAGTGCAACTTTCCAAAACTGAACCAGGAAGAAGTAAAAAAATCTTAACAGACCCATCACAAGCACAGAAATTGAAACTGTAATCAGAAATCTCCCAGCAAACAAAAGCCCAATTCCAGACAGCTTCACAGCTGAATTCTACCAAAAATTTAGAGAAGAGCTAACACCTATCCTACTTATAATCTTCCAGAAAATTGCAGAGAAAGGTAAACTTCCAAATTCATTTTATGAGGCCACCATCACTGTAATATCAAAACCTGACAAAGATGCCACAAAAAAAGAAAACTACAGGCCAATATCACTGATGAATATAGATGCAAAAACTCAACAAAATTCTAGCAATCAGAATCCAACAACACATTAAAAAGATCATACACCATGACCAAGTGGGCTTTATCCCAGGGATGCAAGTATTCTTCAATATCCACAAATCAATCAATGTAATTCACCACATTAACAAATTGAAAAATAAAAGTCATATGACTATCTCAATAGATGCAGAGAAAGCCTTTGACAAAATTCAACACCCATTTATGATAAAAACTCTCCAGAAAGCAGGAATAGAAGGAACATGTCTCAACATAATAAAAGCTATATATGGCAAACCCGCAGCAAACATTATCTTCAATGGTGAAAAATTGAAAGCATTTCCCCTAAAGTCAGGAACAAGACAAGGGTGCCCACTTTCACCACTACTATTCAACATAGTTCTGGAAGTTTTGGCCACAGCAATCAGAGCAGAAAAAGAAATAAAAGGAATCCAGATTGTAAAAAAAGAAGTAAAACCCTCACTGTTTGCAGATGACATGATCATCTACAGAGAAAACCCTAAAGACTCCACCAGAAAATTACTAGAGCTAATCAATGAATATAGTAAAGTTGCAGGATATAAAATCAACACACAGAAATCCCTTGCATTCCTATATACTAATAATGAGAAAATAGAAAGAGAAATTAAGGAAACAATTCCATTCACCATTGCGACAAAAAGAATAAAATACTTAGGAATATATCTACCTAAAGAAACTAAAGACCTATATAAATAAAACTATAAAACACTGGTGAAAGAAATCAAAGAGGACACTAATAGATGAAGAAATATACCATGTTCATGGATCAGAAGAATCAATATAGTGAAAATGAGTATACTACCCAAAGCAATCTATAGATTCAATGCAATCCCTATCAAGCTACCAGCGGTATTTTTCCCAGAGCTAGAGCAAACGATTTCATAATTTGTATGGAAATACAAAAAACCTCGAATAGCCAAAGCAATCTTGAGAAAGAAGAATGGAACTGGAAGAATCACCTTTCCCGACTTCAGGCTCCACAGTCATCAAGAGAGTATGGTACTGGCACAAAGACAGAAACATAGATCAATGGAACAAAATAGAAAGTCCAGAGATAAATCCACACATCTATGGACACCTTATCTTTAACAAAGGAGGCAAGAATATATAATAGATTAAAGACAATCTCTTTAACAAGTGGTGTTGGGAAAACTGGTTAACCACTTGCAAAAGAATGAAACTAGATTACTTTCTAACACCATACACAAAAATAAACTCAAAATGGATTAAAGATCTAAACTAATACCAGAAACTATAAAATTCCTAGAGGAGAACATAGGCAAAACACTATCTGACATAAATCACAGCAGGATCCTCTATGATTCATCTCCCAGAATACTGGAAATAAAAGCAAAAATAAACAAATGGGACCTAATTAAAATTAAAAGCTTTTTCACAACAAAGGAAACTATAAGCAAGGTGAAAAGACAGCCTTCAGAATGGGAATAAATAATAGCAAATGAAGCAACTGACAAACAACTAATCTCAAAAATATACAAGCAACTCCTGCAGCTCAATTCCAGAAAAATAAACGACCCAATCAAAAAGTGGGCCAAAGAACTAAATAGACATTCCTCCAAAGAAGACATATGGATGGCTAACAAACACATGAAAAGATGCTCAACATCACTCATTATCAGAGAAATGCAAATCAAAACCACAATGAGGTACCATTTCATGCCAGTCAGAATGGCTGCTATCCAAAAGTCTACAAGCAATAAGTGCTGGAGAGGGTGTGGAGAAAAGGGAACCCTCTTACACTGTTGGTGGGAATGCAAACTAGTACAGCCACTATGGAGAACAGTGTGGAGATTCCTTAAAAAACTGGAAATAGAACTGCCTTATGACCCAGCAATCCCTCCGCTGGGCATACACAATGAGGAAACCAGAATTGAAAGAGACATGTGTACCCCAGTGTTCATTGCAGCACTGTTTATAATAGCCAGGACATGGAAACAACCTAGATGTCCATCAGCAGATGAATGGATAAGAAAGCTGTGGTACATATACACAATGGAGTATTACTCAGCCATTAAAAAGAATACATTTGAATCAGTTCTAATGAGGTGGATGAAACTGGAGCCTATTATACAGAGTGAAGTAAGCCAGAAAGAAAAACACCAATACAGTATACTAACACATATATATGGAATTTAGAAAGATGGTAATGATATCCCTCTATGCGAGACAGCAGAAGAGACATAGATGTATAGAACAGACTTTTGGAGTCTGTGGGAGAGGGAGAGGGTGGGATGACTTGGGAGAATGACACAGAAACATGTAAGAAACATGTAAGATACGAATCGCCAGTCTATGTTCAATACAGAATGCAGGATGCTTGGGGCTGGTGCACGGGGAAGATCCAGAGAGATGATATGGGGTGGGAGGTGTGAGGGGGGCTCAGGATTGGGAACTCATATACACCCGTGGCAGATCCATGTCAATGTATGGCAAAACCAATACAGTATTGTAAAGCAAAATAAAGTAAAAATAAAAATTAAAAAAAATTTATTTGTTGGCTTCACTGGGTCTTTGTTGCTACATGAAGTTTCTCTCTAGTTGCAGTGTGAGGGGGCTACTTTTCCTTGCATCACACCAGCATCTCATTTTAGATGCTTTTCTTGCTATACAGCCTGTGATGGTTAGTTTGTTAGAGGAGAGTTTGGCATCAATTAACACATGATTTTTTTTTCCCTTCTATTTTTTTTTTTTTTTTTTTGGTTACACATATAAAGCTCAGTTCATTTTTACTGAGTATCTGGTGATTGTTTGCTTTACTTTAAGTTCTGCTTCCTAGAAATCATTTGACTCTGCACTTTTCCTTGGCATTAATTTGAAGAGGCTGATTTTTTATTTTTATTTTTGTAAAGTTCCTCTACAGCATGTTTTGTAACAAGGCCATATATATATATATATATATATATTTTTTTTTTTTCCTCATGGGGCCACATCGTTTTTTCTCATGGACTTTCATGTTGTCCTGCTATAATTGGTTTGAGAGTCAGTAATAACATTAATTAGAAGAAAAATCCTTTAAAATATTGACCCAGACTAGATATTGCTTTTTATTTTTTTTTAAACAACATGTTCTGGAAATTGAAAGCCACTTTGTTGCTACAGCACTTATTCACATACAAGACCTTAATATGTCTGCATAATTTCATTCTTTCTAGTTAAAGGAACAAATTTCTTAGCGTAGTATCAACTCACAGAGTTGATAACATAGTGTAAGCTGTAACTTAGTGCTCTTCAGTCTGACCCACAACACACTCAGCATTCACAAACCAGTGCACTGAGCTGGTAGTGCACGAGGATCAGAGTGGAGTGTGATTTTAAAGTCAGTATCAAAAACCACAGCCTATAAGCTCACATCCAAGTGCACATTCGTCCTTATTCTCCACATGAAATAATGCACTCAATACTCTTATATTTTGAAGATGATTGAAGTTCGTGGAACAAAAGGGCTATTAATGCTATACAAATCAAACTGATGTTGCAATGGACAACCGCTACAACTCCATCTGGAGCTCATAAAAATCCAGAAGGCTTGTGTTCTCTGAGACCAAAATGTGGGCAGATGCACACTGACCTCTTTCAAAGGGAAATGAAGAAATGCTTCAAAATGTAAAGGATATAAATCAGCTTTCACACACATACTCCCCATGGTTCAGTCAGAACTGAATTTGAGATCCACTTGAATAACATATTTCAGAACTGGATTAAATTAAAATTCATAGCAGTGGCAAAATATGTAAGCATAACTTTCTCCCACTAGTCAAATATGACAGAACCACAATAATCAGTGTCAGGTGGTCAAGCCTAACTGTCATTTAGAAGAGCTCAGGTATACCAATTTGACCTACAAAGAAATAGGCTTTAAAGCACTATGTACCTCTCACCCAAAACTCTCTCGATTTAGTTAAGGAAAATTCTAGTGGTTTAAAATCATATTAAAGATCAGTTGTCATTTAAAAAGTATTATCTGTTTGTAATGCCAAACAAATATCAAATCAGATCTACACTGTGCATTAAAAGCAATAATTGAGTGGTGAGTTTTTGGTGTGTTGACCTCAAAAACAGCAATAACATCCAGGGAAAATAAATCTACAATGCTACAATTCTTGTTACGTTCTACCTTTAAGGGCTTGTGTATACTTAGATTGCATGCGGATTTCACTGGACAATTAAAGAAGGAAGGTTCAAGAACCTCTCCTGAGGGGTGGAAGAAATCAAAAACTATGGAGACAATGAGGTGTGTGGAAATGTCGAGAGGCTTAGAAGACAGGTCTCAGAGAATGTTGTTCAAGAAAGGGAGCCTGGAAGACCCAGAAGAGAGTGTCCTGTTTTTGGTAAACAAGTAGGGTTTCTGTTTGCTGAGTTTCTTTTACTTTTTAAAGTTATTGCTTAAAGGCTTACCCATGTCACATTAATCCTTAATAAATAATTATTGGTGAATTTATTTTATTCTTAACTATCAGTGATAATCCATCCTAAAAGGTTTACGCAAGGAGGAATAATTCTTACTACTCATATTAATATACCAGCAAGTTTGGAAAACTCAGCAGTGGCCACAGGACTGGAAAAGGTCAGTTTTCGTTCCAATTCCAAAGAAAGGCAATGCAAAAGAATGCTCAAACTACCGCACAATTGTACTCATCTCACATGCTAGTAAAGTAATGCTCAAAATTCTCCAAGCCAGACTTCAGCAATACGTGAACCGTGAACTGCCTGATGTTCAAGCTGGTTTTAGAAAAGGCAGAGGAACCAGAGATCAAATTGACAACATCTGCTGGATCATGGAAAAAGCAAGAGAGTTCCAGAAAAACATCTCTTTCTGCTTTATTGACTATGCCAAAGCCTTTGACTGTGTGGATCACAATAAACCATGGAAAATTCTGAAAGAGATGGGAATACCAGACCACCTAACCTGTTTCTTGAGAAATCTGTATGCAGGTCAGGAAGCAACAGTTAGAACTGGACATGGAACAACAGACTGGTTCCAAATAGGAAAAGGAGCACGTCAAGGCTGTGTATTGTCCCCCTGCTTATTTAACTTCTATGCAGAGTACATCACGAGAAATGCTGGACTGGAAGAAACACGAGCTGGAATCAAGATTTCTGGGAGAAATATCAATAACCTCAGATATGCAGATGACACCACCCTTATGGCAGAAAGTGAAGAGGAGCTAAAATGCCTCTTGATGAAAGTGAAACAGGATAGTGAAAAAGTTGGCTTAAAGCTCAACATTCAGAAAATGAAGATCATGGCATCCGGTTCCATCACTTCATGGGAAATAGATGTGGAAACAGTAGAAACAGTGTCAGACTTTATTTTTTTGGGCTCCAAAATCACTGCAGATGATGATTGCAGCCATGAAATTAAAAGACGCTTACTCCTTGGAAGAAAAGTTATGACCAACCTAGATAGTATATTCAAAAGCAGAGACATTACTTTGCCGACTAAGGTCCGCCTAGTCAAGGCTATGGTTTTTCCTGTGGTCATATATGAATGTGAGATTTGGACTGTGAAGAAGGCTGAGCACCGAAGAATTGATGCTTTTGAACTGTGGTGTTGGAGAAAACTCTTGAGGGTCCCTTGGACTGCAAGGAGATCCAACCAGTCCATTCTGAAGGAGATCAACCCTGGGATTTCTTTAGAAGGAATGATGCTAAAGCTGAAGCTCCAGTACTTTGGCCACCTCATGCGAAGAGTTGACTCATTGGAAAAGACTCTGATGCTGGGAGGGATTGGGGGCAGGAGGAGAAGGGGACGACCGAGGATGAGATGGCTGGATGTCATCACGGACTCTATGGACGTGAGTCTGAGTGAATTCCGGGAGTTGGTTATGGACAGGGAGGCCTGGGTGCTGCAATTCATGGGGTCGCAAAGAGTCAGACACGACTGAGCGACTGAACTGAACTGAACTGAACTGAACTCATATTAAAATGTGGCCAAGAGAGTGATCACACAGTAACATAAATGTGATGTGAGCTGCGATAACCCCTACCTGACTGCGATAACCCCTGACCATCTGCTTTACTGACAACTGAACGTTTACCACATATATTTCATCTCCCCGGGAGCAAAAATACTTATAATATATGTAATAAACATACATCTGGAAAAGACAGGATAGAAAGATCACCTAGGGTCCTTAGGTGTGATTTATTCCAGTGTTTCACTTTATAGAAGGGGAAACTGAGGCACAGAGAGGTCATGTGGTGTTGGATATGACATTCACTGTGATTCTAGTGCCAGGACTCACTTCTAGGCTTTTCTGCCATGTTATATAGTTACCAACTTTCAGGTAATTTGGGGCTTCCCTTGCTGATAAATAAAATACCTGCAGTGTGGAAAACCTGGGTTCGATCCCTGGGTTGGGAAGATCCCCTGGAGAAGGGAAGGGCTACCCACACCAGTATTCTGGCCTGGAGAATTCCATGGACTGTGTCATCCATGGGGTAGCAGAGAGTCAGACGTGACGGAATGACTTTCACTTCACTTTACTTCACTTCAAGTAATTTGACTTCAATTCCCTTTCTGTGCAGTCACGGTTTTGATTTGAGGATCGTTTCTCGAGACACATCAAGGAGGTTATTTATTCATGTTTCTAGTTATTGCTGAAAGCAAACACGATTATTTCAAGAAGTAGCAATGAGATTTTTACTGAGGGTCTGCTGTTGGGTGTAGTTGTAAGATGCACCTACTCTGGATGTACTTTACCATGGGGAATGATTTAAGAAAGATTTAGGACTTTTTGGAAATAATAGAGAGAATAATGATACATAATGAAAATTTAATAATGAAAAAAAGAGTGGTTTTCTCCTAAAGGTCATGGCTGGTCACTCACTGAGTTATAACATCCATAAAAACAAAAGCTAATGTTTATAACTGATTATAATGTAACTCATGCTGTTCAAAACACATTATTTGATTTTACTTCTTTTATCCTTACTATGATACTACCAGAGTTTGAGTAATTTGCCCAGATATTAAGGCTCACATTCAGGATTTCATCTCTAGCATTTTGCTTTCAGAATCCAATGCATTAAACAATACAGACCCTTTTATAGAACAAACCTTATTTCCTACACTCTCTTCTTGGGTGCTCATTATTAGAGTTTCCACCCTCACACTTGTGTGACCTGAATCTTTAACACTTTAGTATGAATCACTTATATTAATTGTTTTCCTGCAATGTAAGGAGATACTCTGATAAAGGAGGTCCTGGTGTTTGAGGACCCTAAACTAGGGTGATGTAAAATATAGAACATCTCAAGATTAATTAGCAAAATGTCAAAAATTTTCCTATGGCCAGTTCAGTTCAGTTCAGTCACTCAGTCTGACTCTTTGTGACCCCGTGGGCTGCAGCACACCAGGCTTCCCTGTCCATCACCAACTCCTGGAGCTTACTCAAAATCATGTCCGTTGAGTCAGTGATGTTATCCAACCATCTTATCCTCTGTTGTGCCCTTCTCCTCCCACCTTCAATCTTTCCCAGCATCAGGGTCTTTTCCAATGAGTCAGTTCTTTTCATCAGGTGGCCATAATATTGGAGTTTTAGCTTCAGAATCAGTCCTTCCAATCAATATTCAGGACTGATTTCCTTTAGGATGGACTGGTCTGATCTCCTAGCAGTCCAAGGGACTCTCAAGAGTCTTCTCCAACACCACAGTTTGAAAGCATCAATTCTTTGGCACTCAGCTTTCTTTATAGTTCGACTCTTACATCCATACATGACTACTGGAAAAATCATAGCTTTGATTAGATCTCTGTTGGCAAATTAATGTCTCTGCTTTTTAATATGCTCTCTAGGATGGTCATAACTTTTCTTCCAAGGAGCAAGTGTCTTTTAATTTAATGGCTGCAGTCACCATCTGCAGTGATTTTGGAACACAAAAATAAAGTCTCTCACTGTTTCCATTGTTCCCCATCTATTTCCCATGAAGTGATGGGACCAGGTGTTATGATCTTAGTTTTCTGAATGTTGAGCTTTAAGCTAACTTTTTCACTCTCCTTTCACTTTGATCAGGAGGCTCTTTAGTTCTTCATTTTCTGCCATGAGTGTGATGTCATCTGCATATCTAAGGTTATTGATATTTCTCCCAGCAACCTTGATTCCAGCTTGTGCTTCATCCAGTCAAGCATTTCTCAGGACGTGCTCTGCATATGAGTTAAATAAGCAGGGTGACAATATACAGCCTTGACATACTCCTTTCCCGATTTGGAATCAGTCTGTTCTTCTGTGTCCAGTTCTAACTGTTGCTTCTTGACCTGCATACAGATTTCTCAGGAAGCAGGTCAGGTGGTCTGGTTTTCCCATCTCTTTCAGAATTTCCCACAGGTTATTATGATCCACACAGTCAAAGCTTTGACGTAGTTGATAAAGCAGAAGTAGATGTTTGTCTGGAACTCTCATGCTTTTTCAATGATCCAATGCATGTCGGCAATTTGATCTCTGGTTCCTCTGCCTTTTCTAAATCCAGCTTGAACATCTGGAAGTTCATGGTTCATGTACTGTTGAAGCCTTCCTTGGAGAGTTTTGAGCATTACTTTGCTAGTGTGTGAGATGAGTGCAATTGTGCGGTAGTTTGAGCATTCTTTGGCATTGCCTTTCTTTGGGATTGGAATGAAAACTGATCTTTTCCAGTCCTGTGGCCACTGCTCAGTGGTCAGTGGCAACACTCTATTTTGTGAGGAAGTGGATTATAGTAAGAAATCTTGTCTAAAATGCTGGAGATGCAATTCTGCCATTCTTGTCCTGTGTGACCTTCAACAAACTTCCTTTATCCTTCCAGGAATTTATCCTTCATGTTTGTCCTTTGGGTTTATCATCTGTGTAATCCAGAGACATTACTTTGCCAACAAAAGTCCATCTAGTCAAGGCTATGGATTTTCCAGTGGTCATGTATGGATGCAAGAGTTGGATTGTGAAGAAAGCTGAGCACCGAAGAATTGATGCTTTTGAACTGTGGTGTTGGAGAAGACTCTTGAGAGTCACTTGGACTGCAAGGAGATCCAACCAGTTCATTCTAAAGGAGATCATCCCTGAGTGTTCTTTGGAAGGAATGATGCTAAAGCTGAAACTCCAGTACTTTGGCCACCTAATGTGAAGAGTTGAATCATTGGAAAAGACTCTGATGCTGCGAGGGATTGGGGGCAGGAGGAAAAGGGGACGACAGAGGATGAGATGGCTGGATGGTATCACCGACTCGATGGACATGAGTTTGAGTGAACTCGGGAGTTGGTGATGGACTGGGAGGCCTGGTGTGCTGCGATTCATGGGGTCACAAAGAGTCAGACACGACTGAGTGACTCAACTGAACTGAATCCTCTTTATGTTTTCTTCTTGTTCCAAACATATAGAAATTTAGAGCTTGTTTTTCCTGCAGGACCAGTGTTCTATGAAAGCAGACTATGTAACTTGTCTGCAGATAACAGTGTAGGCTACATGTTCCAAGAGCACACAAACTCTTACTTTTATGGTAAGTCTTTTTCAAGTGTCAAAGCAGGCAGGACTGCCTCCAAGCCAGCTCATCATTGGCAAGAAATCATTATAGTGCCTGGCATTACTCCTACCCATTTCCTTTGATTCCTCACTTCTCAACTCTCAGTCATAATGGACAGAGGTTCTCCATTGGCCTATTTGGGTAGAGAAGATGTGGGGAGGATGGGGGAAGGTGACAGGAAGGAGAAAGAGTTATTTGAGCTATCTGCAGGGCTCTGCACAGCCTCAATTGATTATCTTGGGTTCCCATAAGGGCATCTCTCCTTTAAAACAGCTGGATGAAGCAAAGAGCCTACTCCACAGTTAGGAAGAGTGAAAGCAATGCTGCTCCATGGAATAAAAGAGAATACAATTATCATCATCTTGAAAACCATCACTCATCACCAGGTCTCATCACCAAAGACAAAAATAGCTCCCACTTCAGTACCTTGCATTCTGTCTTGGCAGTCCCTCCCTTATTTTTTCCTCTATTAATCATTCTGTACATTTTAAATGTTTCACAATTTTAAGTATTAAAGTAAGAAACCACACTATACAATTTGCTTAGGGTTCAGAGATATCAGCACTGTGGAAATTGGTGGGGGATGTTGAGGTGGTTTTGGAGGGGGAGTTTCCTGAAGTTGGAAGAGGAAGCGAAAGGAGGAGTAAACAAGCACACCAATCAGGGTCCAAGATAACCCTCTTTCAGGTCACAAGAATCTTCCTCTCCTATTTTCCAGAAGGATATAGTCCAGAGAAAGCCATTGGAGTGCATTATTTTGGCAACTGTAAGAATAAATCATCTGGTTCCAATATGATTCACGTTTCACTGTCAAGATGCACAGAAATCAAAACCACAGAACCTCACACTTCTAATCAATGCAGGCTGTGAGAATGAAACTGTATTCTATTTCCCTCTCCTCAGCGTCTATCATTGGATGGAAACTCAAAGCATGGAAGAAGCTCAGTGTTGGCTGAATGGACCTATGTAAATCTCAACATTGAGCATTTCAAGAAAACACAAAGGCAACAAAATAAAGAATATGAAGACACATGCAAAAGACCTTCCTTCCTCAATCCATTTCTATACATACATAAGACACCAGAAAGTCAACCAAAATTTAATGTAGTTTGTACTCCGCTGAAAGGACTTAGTGATTTGCCCTGAATTTCAACTAGTTTGCAAAATTTCCGGACCTAATTTCGCCTTCCTCTTGTTTGAAGGTAACAAGAAGTGGGAATTTCCACGCATGTGTGCCCCTGGGCCAGCAGATGGCGATGTTTCTCAGTTTTTACACCAAGACTAATGGGCCAAAGGCCATTAGTGATGCAGGGTGTGTTTATCAGATGGCTGTTAAATCAGCTCAAAATTTGTAAAAGAACGGCAGATAACCCCTTATTTATTTATTTTTACTTAGAGTTGATGAATTCAGTAAAATTCCATAATGGGAAAATGATCACTGTGTTTTTGTTGGGGGCAGGACCAGCGGAGGACTTGAATCTCTGAATTTGTGATGGTTGAGCAGCTCAATTTTATCTTCGTCAGTTGCTTTTTAAAATGAGATTCCTTTTGCGCTGCCTTCTGGCAGCCTGGGTTTAGTCGATGTGGTACCAGAGGGCACCTGACAGCAGCTGGTTCGTTTCTTTTCCATTTCTTTAGAGGTGGGCTCCTCCCCCAGCATCAGCCACGTTGGCCCTGGCTCCAGGCGTGGGGTCAGAACCTGTGTGGGGCTGGGTCGGGACGCAGAGCAACGCTGCTGGTGTGAGGATGGGAAGGGAGGGCGCTCGGGCGGCTCCTCCTGGGTGACACCCTTAGCTGCGCAGGAGAACTGGAGGTGGGTTCCCCTTGCCCTGCCTAACACAGCAGATATAGCATTGAGAGCCAGGCTCTGCCTGAAGAGAGACAGGTGTGTTTTAAGCAAAGTGAGGGAAATTTGCAGAGTAAATTGGTCTTAAAATATGGCCCGTTCTGTGTGCTGTCCCACTAAGGGAAATGGTACCCCCTGGGATCCAGAGGCTTTTTTTTTTCCCGTTTTTTTTTTTTTTTTTTTTAGGTCTGGAGGTACCATTATCCCACTGTATGATATTAAACTTGTTTTCTCATCTGTAATATGAACTCCTTGAAGAATAATCTCCAATCATATCTAAATTATATTCTTCTAAACTAGCAGTGCTGACTGTACAGGGGAATTTTTGGATGCCAAGGCTCCACTCTCACCCAACTATATAAGAATTTCTATGGATGGGCCCTCAGCATGAATCTGTTTGACAAGCTGTCCAAGTGATTCTAATTGAAAGCCAAGTGTTGGGAACTGTCACTCTAACCAGGGATTCTCAAAAGAAAGTCCCAGGACCAGCAGCCTCAGCTTCACCCAAGAACTTACTAGAAATGAAAATGATCAGAACCAGAAACTCTAAAGATTCATGTTTCAAGAAGCTCTCCAAGTGACTATGATACAAGCTGAAGTTGGAAACCTATTGTTGCATTTGGGAGGATGGGGTTTCCCCATGTTTTTGCAATTAGGTGGTACCAGTGAGTACTTTGGGAGTTGGCTGTGAACATAGATGTTCTATATCATTTCCTAGCCTGAGATTTTTATTGCTGGCACTTGACCTTTCATTTTCTTAACCCCCTAAGTTATGTGATTCTAACAGCCAGGATGTAGTATGGTGGACCCCCTGTTAGTTTGGACCCCTGTGTTGCTAGATAAGTGCCTTGTGAATGAGTAAAAGACAATAGAAAACTTTGATATATTAAGTGATTGAAATTTTGTAACTGTTTACTGCCTTATACTCTGTCCTTTCTGATTAAAACAATTATTCTTGCTGTAGTTCCAACTGTTTGGTTGGGTTGTTGTTAATAGGAAGAGAAAGGGCTTCCTATCTCTTATGCTATGTTTTAATCACGTTGAATGGAATTATTGGACTGTGGAAAAGGTGCTACAACTTAGGGAGTGCACAAAGAAAGGCCTGTCATCTGGAGAGAAAGTTGGAGCAGATCATGAGAAAGAGGTGGAATGCAAACAGGACTCCCATTCCTAGAGTTTTCAAACTTAAACTATCAGTTTCACATTTTTGCTGAGAGGATATAGTTTAGGTCTAAAATTTTAGAAATGTTTTGATATCTGGGTCAGATTCAGACATTACAGAAAAGGGGATAAAATTGAAAAAAAAAATTCAGCCTCATATTCTGAGGTATCCAAATAATCTATTTTTGCTACTATAGTGTCCAAATATTGGGTTCTGTGTTTGCAGCCTTTAAACTTTTTCTTAAGACCCTGAATAGTCATGGTGAAATTAGGAATTTGGTATTGTTTTTCATCCATTGTAAGAGTCCAAATCTTGAAGGGCAATCTCTTTATCTTAAACACTTCCCTGATGGATTATTTTGTCTCTCAGTGACAAAAACTATAAAAAATTGTATTCTTTCACTGAGGCAAGTGTCTTTGGGATTGGTCTATGTACTAGTCTGCTTGGGTATTTATAACAAAATACCAAAGATGGGGTGACTTAATAATAAAATCTGTTTTCTGATAGTTCTGGAAACTAAAATTCTAAGAACAAAATGATGACAAAGTTGGTTTCTTCTGAGGCCTCTCTCCTTGGCTCACTGATACTTGCCTTCTCTTTGTGTGTACATGCTTGGTTTTTCTTCCTCATCCCCTTATAAGGGAGTGTTATAGTCTCACCCTTACAACCTCGTTTAACCTTAATTACAGTCCTCTCTGTATCCAAGGAGTGACTGGTTCCAGGGACCCTGTGTATACCAATACCTGAAGGTAGCCAAATTCCTTGTATAAAATGGTAGTACAGTCAGCCCTCTGTGTCTGGGGTTCAGCCTCTGTGGATACAGAAACCCAGTTGTATTTGCTTAGAGGCCCTATCTTCAAACTTAGTCACATGGAGGGTTAGTACGTAAACATGAAGTTTAGGGACATACCATTCAGTTCATAACAAGTTTTCTCCTCACTGCTTCTTTTTTTATTTTATGAACTTATATCTATTATTCTATAAAGGCTGTTTCACAGGTCTGATTATATCCAATCCCTACTTCATTCTCTTAATAGAAAATTTCTCAGACCTTTGTCATTTTTGCACAGATCTTTTATTGATCATCGTTTTTCCTAATTGCCAACAGATTGTTGTCATCAAAATCATCAACATCATTAATATTTTCACCATAACCAACACTTACTGATACTTTCCTGTGTTGCTAGAGCCTGAGCTAAGTTACAGTGATCAAAACATTATACATTTGACCATTCCCCTTCAGTTTGCTCATCTTTTCTGACTTGAACCTTCTATCATCATATTTGTATATGCCTTTGACATGGAAGTACAGCTTTGGTCAAAAAAATGTGCCTCTAATCCTTTATGTATATCTTGCTCATTCCTATCTTTGTCCATTTGCTCAATATTACAATGTCCTTATTTGCCCCATTAAGATACGACCCTTGGTACTTTGTTTATAAACAATAAATGCTCAACTCTCATTCCTTTAGGGAGCTCTCTGTGACTTAATCCATCATTTAGTTAGGAGGGCTCAACAAAAGCTGCTATTATGTCTGTGTAAGAATTTTTCCCTATGGAGCTGTGTTGAAGATATCCCAAGAGTTGATCTGATTGGGTCATTAAGATGAATGAAATATTGACTATTCAGTGGGCTGTTATTTCAGTCATCTTAATGAGAGTTTTAGATCGACCCTAAGGCATACCAAATCTTTATTTGATGATTGACCGAGAAGCAATTAATGTCTATTTTGCTCTACATGAATTCTCTGCTCCATTCAACCATCTCATTCCCCATAAGCCCTCTAAACATGCGCTCTGCATGTGTGCTTGCACACTTGCACATGCACCCCTCCCCCCACACACAAACAGCTGTAGAGCAGCTGGTAGAGTGAATTCATACCCTGCATGTTACTAGCTATATGAGCTAGTAACTTCTCTGAGCTAGTAACTTTAACTTCTCTGAGCATGAATTCCATAATGCTGCTGCTGCTGCTAAGTCACTTCAGTCATGTTCGACTCTGTGAGACCCCATAGATGGCAGCCCACCAGGCTCCCCCATCCCAGGGATTCTCTAGGCATTTCCTTCTAAATGCATTTCCTTGCCATTTCCTTCTCCAATGCATGAAAGTGAAAAGTGAAAGTGAAGTTGCTCAGTCTTGTCTGACTCTTAGCGACCCCATGGACTGCAGCCTTCTAGGCTCCTCTGTCCATGGGATTTTCTAGGCAAGAGTACTGGAGTGGGGTGCCATTGCCTTCTCTGGAATTCCCTAATGAACGTATGCAAAATGACAAATCTGACCATTTTTGATATTTGTAAACTGGAGGTGTACACAACTATAAGGCTGCCGTTTGTATTCATATAAAGATCTGCCTCAAACTCTGCTCCTATTTTGAATGCCTTCTCATGATTTCTGCATGTCCAAATTCTACCCTCTTCAGCTTCAGCTCCAGTTCTCTCTGAAGATTTTCTTGGCTCCTCTGTGAAATTCGCCATGTAAACACTATCGTCTTACCCATTTGTGAATATTGGATATGTTCCAATAGAGAAGGACTTAATATATGTTCACAGTCCTAACCCTTTATTATTCAAAAGAGAAAACCAGAAAAACAGATCAATGACTTGTCCAGGAATATAGGCCAAACAACCTTAAACAGTGAAACATTCCTTGGACCCAGGAATTCAGTGCTGGATACTGCCTTTCCCGTAAACTTCATTAGATATATGATGAGAGAAGTGACGGGAAGTTTTCACTGAAGATGTGGGCCTTTTTGGTCTGTTGAAGAATATTTGTAGTTTGATTTTTTGTAGGAGAGGGAATCAATTATGTCCCTCTCTTTGCCTCAACAGGTTCATGAACCAGTTGAGAATGAGATGAGAGACAGAGAGATGGATATTATTGGTAAGGCTAGACTGAAGAATGCAGTGCAGACTTGTGGTTGAAACAGCGTATCTTAGCAGCATTCCTCATACTCCAATCCTGGTATTACTGCCAGGATTGCCCACTCACCCCCACCCCCAACACACACTTGCTCTCTGTAAAAGGAGAGTGTGTGCTAAGAAAATGCTCTTGTGTGGCAGCCCTGCCTCATCCCTGCTGGTCCTGGCACTAGAGACAGCAAGAGAACTCCCTGTGAGAAGGCAGACTTGAATCATTGTCTGGTTGAGTTCACCCCATGGAGGGCAGGGGCACAACAAACATTCGTCAGACATGCAGGCTGGTTTGTGAGAGATCCCAGGAGTCTGCTCTACTCAGTTCCTTCTTTCTAACCTCACCAGCCACACAAGTAACTCCTCAAACCCTTGTCAAGGAGTTACTGGTGTGGGATTCTTAGGTATAGTAAAGTATAGTATAGTGTAGTGTGGTGCAGTGTAGTATGGGGTAATATAGTATCCTATAGCACAGTGTAGTGTTGCATAGTATGGTGTAGCATAGTACAGTGTAATTTAGTATAGTGTGGAAGTTGCTAATATCTGGACTAACTGGGAACTCTAGAGGATGGGCAGTGGAGCATGGTTCTGTCTGCGTACTGCATAGAAGTCTACCTTTGTGCCTGTGTGTGTCTTTCTCTGTCTGCAATTTTGGAGTCCCACAGTTCTCGGAATTTACCAGGGTCAGAAAATAATCTTGGTTCTTGCACAAATGTTTAACAGTACTCTGCCCAGACTCAGAATTGAGGCTTTAATGTCAGTTTGTCTCTTTATCTGATGCTGAGGACTTTACAAAATGTTTCATTTTTTCCAGGATATTATAGATGAGGATGGGCTTCCCAGGTGTGCTAGTGATAACAAACCTTCCTGCCAGTGCAGGAGATGTAAGAGATGTGGGTTTGATCCCTGGGTCAGGAGATCCCCTGCAGGAGGGCATGGCAACCCACTCTAGTATTCTTGCCTGGAGAATCTCATGGATGGAGGAGCCATTTATTTATTTTTATTTATTTAAAGTCGCTCAGTCGTGTCTGATTCTTTGCTATCCCATGGACTATAGCCTACCAGGCTTCTCCCTCTATGGGATTCTCCAGGCAAGAGTACTGGAGTGGATTGCCATTTCCTTCTCCAGGGGATCTTCCCGGCCCAGGGATCAAACCTGGGTCTCCCACATTCCAGGCAGACGCTTTAACTTCTGAGCTACCAGGGAAGCCCGGAAGAGCCATAGGGTTTGCAAAACGTCAGGCAAGACTGAAGCAGCTTAACATGTACACATGCATAGAGAAGGAAAATTTTACTTCCTGGAGGACATTGACTGATTCCATTGCCCACTTATTATAACCTAATTAATTTAAGTGGAAGGTCCAGTTGAAAAGATCACCATGGTTTCCAGGCCCTATAACAAATTTTTCCCCTAACATCTAGGGCTCCTAGTCACCAGAGTCATTGTTTTGTAAAACCATTGTTAATGCTGCAAAACCAACATTTCCTATCTAATACTGCCTTCCTTGGGGGAAGCATGTGGCTTTATGTGTAAAAAAAAAAAACCAAAATGAGAATTACCAAAACCCTAGCTCACCCTGGTAACAGTATCTGCTGATCCAGTCATTGGCATAGAATTTTGACTCTTTGATATTGAAGGCTATCAGGAAGATATCTAGGAACTAACATGTGTTATTCTTGTTCTTACTGTACTTTTGCATAGCTGATCAACATTTTGCATAGCACCAACATTTTGGGGCAACATTAGATAGGCGGAAAAGAGCAGTGTACTGTGAGGAGGTGTGGTCAGGAGGCTCATGTTCTAGAATAGTTCCTCCATGGTCAACCTCCTTAGGCAAGCCACTTCATCTCTGGACTTTGTTAGATTATCTTTACAGTCTCTTGTAGCATTGAGTTCTATGGATCTGATGCCTCTGACCTTGGAGACATGGCAATATACAAAAGAAACACTTGTATATGCATATGAACACAGAAAGCAACTGTTTACAAATGGGATGGTGCAAAGACAGCTTAAGCCTAAGGAGATCACAGCTGAGGCGATCACAGTCCTGAATTATTCTTGACTTCTATAGTAAATATTTCTGTCCATCCCACCTTGCCTTTCAGATGCTAATTAATTTATATTTTTCTGCAGTCTTTAGGCTCATTGCAATACAGGAGCTAACATGCATGGGAGGTAGGTCAGCTGGCCTGATGATTAATAGGAAAGGAATATCTCACACAGAAAAATATAAACTGGAGTTAGGAGATTCTAGTTCCACATCTGTCACTAATTGTGTATTTTTATTGCTTCAGTTCAGTTCAGTTCAGTCGCTCAGTCGTGTCTGACTCTTTGCGACCCCATGAATTGCAGCACGCCAGGCCTCTCTGTCCATCACCAACTCCCGGAGTTCACTCAAACCCATGCCCATCGAGTTGGTGATGCCATCCAGCCATCTCATCCTCTGTCGTCCCCTTCTCCTCCTGCCTCCAATACCTCCCAGCATCAGAGACTTTTCCAATGAGTCAACTCTTCGCATGAGGTGGCCAAAGTACTGGAGTTTCAGCTTTAGCATCATTCCTTCCAAAGAACACCCAGGGCTGATCTCCTTCAGAATGGATGGGTTGGATCTCCTTGCAGTCCAAGGGACTCTCAAGAGTCTTCTCCAACACCACAGTTCAAAAGCATCAGTTCTTCGGTGCTCAGCTTTCTTCACAGTCCAATTCTCACGTCCATACATGACTACTGGAAAAACCAAAGCCTTTGCTAAACAGACCTTTATTGGCAAAGTAATGTCTCTGCTTTTGAATATGCTATCTAGATTGGACATAACTTTCCTTCCAAGGAGTAAGGAAAAACAAAAATAGTAGCTATTTTCCCATGCTCTAGTGATCTATATCTGCCTTATGCTAATTATTTCATATCAAAAGACTGAAGTGCTGAATGAGCCATGGTATTTAAATAAACCCTGTTATTGTGCTCAGTGAGGTTGAGTGCTTTGCCTGATATCAAGCTTGTAATTCAATGAGAGAGTCAAGTTCTAATCTAGTTTTCTATCCAGTGTGCAAGTTAGATCTTATTATGATATTGTCCATGTTGTCCATCTAGCCATTCATGCATATATATATGTACACATATATCTATATATATATATATTTATAAGCTATTTATCTTGTTGCATTGAATATTTTCTGAAACATCTGTATTGCTGTTATTTACTGAATATTCACTATGTGCCAGACTGTACTAGCATTCTACCTGTATATCATCATGTAATACTTCTCTCAGAACTGCTTCAAGAGAATTATTTTATTACCCACTAATAGCACAGCTCAGATTCAAACAACCTTAATCTAAATATGCTAGGTAAATCATTGAATCATAAGTCTAGATGAAAAAAATATAAAAAAACCATAGTCTAAATATAATATGACATACTCATCACTCTACCATGAGGTCTGTCATTCATCCAGCAGATGTTTATTAAGTACTTAGGTGGTAGGTGTTATGGGTCCACTGGTTAAAAAAAAAGAAAGAAATCAAGCACGTTCTCAGGTTCAATGTTATCAAGACCTTCTTTTTGGAAATCCTTTTACTGGGAATTCTAAACAAAGTTCAGCAATGGCTGTAGGAGATCTTGCAGTTGCAGCTATACTTTTAGAGTATTTCAAGTGTGAGACTTAGGAAACTACATGAAGGTACAGAGATTTATTTGTATATTTTCTACTAATTTTTGGTGGAAAGCTATGTGATTTATATAGAAGCATGAAAAGCTCAGATATTTGTATTTTATGAAGATTCCATCTTATAAGAACCTAGGATTGTGTCCCCATGACCACAAATCATTTCATTGATCAGTGAAATTGTAGATATTTTATTAACCACAAAAAAATCTCTGTACACCTTCTCATCCCCCATATTTTGAAAAGTATTCTATTATGGAAGTTTAAAACACATTCCAAAATGCACGGAAATAGTTTAATGAATATTATTGCATATATCACTTTGATTCAAAATGTATAGACTCATGGACAATCTTGTTTCATCTGTGTCTTGAATTACTTCTTCCAGAAATCATATTATCTCTTCTGTAAATATTTTATTATTCATCTCTAAGATGTAGTAACTTTTAGAAAACATAACCACAGTTATTATCATATATAAAAGAAGTTGAAATAAGCATTCAAATTTCTAATAATTTCATAATATCATTTTTCCCCAGTTTATTTCTTTGAATTAGATTTACATAAGGTCCATGCATTGTTATTGGCCTTCCCTGATAGCTCAGTTGGTAAGGAACCCACCTGCAATGCAGGAGACCCCAGTTCAGTTCCTGGGTTGGGAAGATCCCCTGGAGAAGGAAAGGCTACCCTCTCCAGTGTTCTGGCCTGGAGAATTCAGTCCATGGGGTCTCAAAAAGTCGAGCACAACTGAATGCCTTTCACTTTCATTTTTCCAAGGTTCATGCATTGTTATTGATAGCTATATCTCATGAGCTCCCTTTTAGTTTATAAGTTCTTTTTCTATTTCCTTTGCATATCATTTGCCAGAGAAATTTGGTCATTTGCTTTGTAGAACTTTCCACAGTCAGGATTTTGCTGATTGTAACACTGTGATGTTATTTAACATCTTCCTCTTCCTGTTTTTCTTGAAACTGGTAGATGTGAAGGAGGTTTGATCAGATTCGGTTTATTTTGTTTTTGTTTTTGTTTTTTTGTTTGGCAAATAAACTCACAAATGGTGATTTTTTTTTCTTCCATCAGTAAACATTTACTGTTTGGCTGTCTCTTTTTATGATGCAATCATTTTGATTCATTAATTCATTGGGGCTTTCACAATAATAATATTCTATATTTTCTTTTCATTTACTATCCAGGATACTTCTAATAGAAGGAACTTCTCTTTTAACTATTTGATAGCCCAGTGGTTCAGTGTGTATATGAAAGTCAGGATAGAAGTTTAACTCTTTCTCTTTATCGACCAGTTTTCAAAGTGATTCAAACTACTGTCATCTTCTAATGGATTCTAATTAGCTTTTTTAAAAAGCATATCATTTTGAGCTTATATGTATATACACATGAAGACATATACATGTATATAATTTTATGTTTGTGTCAACTCTTTCTTATATAAGTTAAATCATACTTTTCCTCAACTTTTTTCTTTGTTTACAACATTACCTAGATATCACTACATAGTAGAACATAGAGATAATTATCATTTCTTTTCACAGCAACAATTACTCCATCATGTGACTGCCTGTTTCAAAGTTTATTCAACCAATCTCCGACTGGTAGACAGTTTTCTTGGATATAGTGTCTAGTTTCTTTTTATTGCAAATAGATTAGAAAATTGCTATGTCAAAAGGTTAATGCATCTTTTGGCAAAATCTGTCCTGGTTTTGCTATTGTTTCTTCCCACCAAAAGTGTAGGAGAATACTTGTTTTCCCAGAGCCTCCCCTACATGTATGATGTCAACTTTGATGTTTTGTTAACCTAATATGTAAGAAGTGATGTTTTGTATTTTCCATTTGCATTTCCCTTGCTGTGGGCAATTTTTTATATAGCTAAGGACTCCTTGAATTTCTATCAGTTTGGCTATATGTTCACCTCTACAGTCCATTTTTACTGTAGGGTTGTTGGACTATAGAACTTATTAATATATCAAGGACTTTAATTATTTTTCTGTTATATTAGTTGCAGCTATGTTTTCCCAGTTCATCATTGATCATTTTGCATTTACACTGCCCTCATTTCATCTCATTAGTTTCAGCAACTATCTCACTTTCCATGCATGATCAAAACTCCTTTATTTAGTTTCCAAGACCAAAATCATAATAATCACAACATTAAAGTGGATTATTACAAAAAGTAGATCCTCAGTACCCTTTTGATTTCAGATTCAACAGTATTACAATATTTCGTCTTATTCTAGTTCAACAGTTTAAAAAAGTTATAGGTTTGGTAAGGCTTAGTCAGAATGGCCTCACTGAAAATCTACCCAAACATTTATTTTATTTATCTTTTTAGTTTGGCTAAAGGTACAAGAGGAGCTTGGTGGGCTACAGTCCATGGAGTCACAAAGAGTAGGACACAACTGAGCAACACTTAAAGTATAAGTTTATATTTATTGAAAGTTCAGTAAATAACCTTTTGACTGGATTCCTTCTATATCAGTGATGAGAAGAACACATTTGTGTATCTCTAATACAGCATCCAACTCTTCTTGTTTCTGAGAAGTTTATCTATAAATGGAGGCATGATTCTAAACCTATGAACCTCACAGGGCTTTGTATTTATTTAATAATACCTAGATGAAAAAAAGCTTTAAAAGGCATAATGCACTTGAGGATGCATCATGGCTAATATTGGTATCCAAGATGAACTCAAGTATAGGGAATAATTTGTCAGTATTGACCAGACAACTTAGAAATGATTGTGTTTCTCTCACTTCTTGGTAATGTTTTCAACCTGTTGAACCCAGGGGCTGTTCTCATACTGAAATGGAGCAAGCACCTGTGGTCCTCCCTGCATTCAGGTCCTCAGCTTGCCTTTTGTCTGTGGAAAAACTCTAGCCAAAGGATAAGATTAATCAGAGATGTGAGAACATTCAGAAACAAAGGAAAACTGTCAAAGGAGATCAAATAATAATAGTTTAGACACTAAGCATGCTGCTGCTGCTGCTAAGTCGCTTCAGTCGTGTCTGACTCTGTGTGACCCCATAGACGGCCTCCCACCAGGCTCCCCTGTCCCTGGGATTCTCCAGGCAAGAACACTGGAATGGGTTGCTGTTTCCTTCTCCAATGCATGAAAGTGAAAGTAAAGTCACTCAGTCGTGTCTGACTCTTAGCGACCCCATGAACTGCAGCCTACCAGGCTCCTCTGTCCATGGAATTTTCCAGGCAAGAGTACTGGAGTGGGGTGCCATTGCCTTCTCCAAGACATTAAGCGTAGTCGAGGACATTTAGTTCCTTCTTAAGGTCTATAGTAGAGTTCAGTTGTGTCCTACTCTTTGTGACTCCATGGACTGTAGCCTACCAGGCTCCTCTTGTACCTTTAGCTAAACTAAAAAAAAAATAAAAAAAATAAATGTTTGAATAGGTTTTCAGTATAGCCATTCTGAGTAAACCTAACCAAACCTATAACTTTTTTAAACTGTTGAACTGGAATAAAACTGAAATATTGTAATGCTGTTGAATCTGAACTCAAAAGGGTACTGACCTCAAAAGGTCTATAGTAGAGACCTTAAGAAGGGGCAACCCACTCCAATATTTTTGCCTGGAAAATCTCATGGATGGAGGAGCCTGGAGGGCTACTGTCCACAGAGTCACAAATAGTCAGACATGACTGAGTGGCTGAGCATGCATGCATGCACACAAGGGTTATAGATAATATTTTGAGCCATATCCTATGAGCTATCTTATTGATACTGCAACTCCAATCAGGTGGAGTAAGTTAACTACACAATAATGAGACTATTGCCATGACAAAAGCTACCGCAATCCCAAAATTGGCCTCAAGGAAATGGGAACAAACTGACCTTGAAACTGAAGACTTTTGTTGCTATTGTTCAGTTGGTAAATGGTGTCTAGTTCTTTGTGACACCACAGACTATAGCATACAAGGTTCTGTGTCCTCCACTGTCTCCTGGAGTTTAGATTCATGTCCACTGAGTTGGTGATGCTGCATAATCATCTCATCCTCTGCCACCCCTTTCTCCTTTTGCCTTCAATCTTTCCCAACAGCAGAGTTTTCTTCTAATGAGTTGGCTCTTCGTATCAGGTGGCCAAATATTGGAGCTTCAGCTTAAGCATCAGTTCTTCTAATGAATATTCAGGGTGGATTTCCTTTAGGATAGACTGGTTTGATCTTGCAGTCCAAGGGACTCTCAAGTGTCTGCTCTAGCACCACAATTTGAAAGCATCAATTCTTCAGCACTCAGCTTTCTTTATGGTCCAACTCTTACATCAATACATGACTACTTGAAAAATGGTAGTTTTGACTAGATGGTCCTTTGCCAGTGAAGTGATGTCTCTGCTTTTTAATACACTGCCTAGAGTTAAATCCCATGGATGGAGGAGCCTGGTAGGCTGCAGTCCATGGGGTTGTGAAGAGTCAGACACGACTGAGCGACTTCCCTTTCATTTTCACTTTCCACTTTCATGCATTAGAGAAGGAAACAGCAACCCACTCCAGTGTTCTTGCCTGGAGAATCTGGTGGGTGCCATCTATGGGGTCACACAGAGTCAGACATGACTGAAGTGACTTAGCGGCAGCAGCAGAAAAGTTGGGCCATAAAGAAGGCTGAGCGCTGAAGAATTGATGCTTTTGAACTATGGTGTTGGAGGAGACTCTTGAGAGTCTCTAGGACTGCAAGGAGTCAATCCTAAAGGAAATCAGACCTGAATATTCATTGGAAGGATTGATGCTGAAGTTGAAACTTCAATACTTTGGCCACCTGCTTCAAAGAACCAACTCATTAGAGAAGGCCCTGATGCTAAGAAAGATTGAAGGCAGGAGGAGAAGTGGACAACAGAGGATGAGATGGTTGGATGTATCACTGACTTATGAACATGAGTTTAAGCTAGCTCCGGGAGATGGTGAAGGACAGGGAAGCCTGGAGTGCTACAGTCCATGGGGTTGCAAAGAGTTTTACATGGTTGCTTGACTGAACAACAAGATTTGTCATAGCTTTCCTTCCAAGGAACAAGTGTCGTTTAATTTCATGGCTGCACTCACTGTCCACAGTGATTTGGGAGCCCCATAAAATCAAATCTGTCACTGCTTCCAATTTTTCCCCTTCCATTTGCCATGAAGTGATAGGACTAGATGCCATGATCTTGGTTTTTGAATGTTGAGTTTCAAGCCAGCTTTTTCACTCTCCTCTTTCACCCTCATAAGAAGACTCTTAAGTTCGTCTTCACTTTCTGCCATTAGAGTGGTATTTTTGCATATCTGAGACTGTTGATATTTCTCCTGGCAATTTTGATTTCAGGTTGTGATTCATCCAGCTCAGCATTTCTTATGATGTTCTCTTCAGACAGGACTGAGCAACAAAGCACAGCACAACATAGCACTCCGAATATGAGTTATAATCAGGTGACAATATATAGCCTTGTCATGCTCCTTTCCCAATTTTGAACCAGTCCGTTGTTCCATGCCCTTTTCTAGCTGCTGTTTCTTGACCCACATACAGGTTTCTCAGGAGACAGGTAAGGTGGTCTGGTACTCTCATCTCTTTAAACATTTTCCACAGTTTGAGTGACCACACAGTCAGAGGCTTTAGCATAGTCAATGAAGCAGTAGACATTTTTTTCTGGAACTCCCTTGCTTTCTCCAACAAATGTTGTCAATGCAATCTTTGCTTTCTCTGCCTCTTCAAAACGTGGCTTGTACATCTGCAATTCCTTGGTTCACATGCTGAAGTCTAGCTTGAAGTATTTTGATTATAATCTTGCTAACATGTGAGATGAGTGCAACTGTGCAGTAGTTTGAATGTTCTTTGACATTGCCTTTCTTTGAGATTGGAATGAAAACTCACCTTTTCCAGTCCTGTGGCCACTGCTGAATTTTCCAAATTTGCTGACATATTGAGTGCAGCACTTTAACAACATCATCTTTTAAGATTTTAAATATTGCACCTGGAAATCCATTACCTTCTCTATGTAACTGAAAACTAATTTTACTTAAAACAATCAAGATGTTGCTGACCAG
The DNA here is from genome assembly GCF_001704415.2 of Capra hircus. Taxonomy (NCBI): domain Eukaryota; kingdom Metazoa; phylum Chordata; class Mammalia; order Artiodactyla; family Bovidae; genus Capra; species Capra hircus. Next base: position 13,772,424 of record NC_030831.1, on the reverse strand, counting down.
ACTATGGGTGACCAATTTGAAAATGACTGTCAGAGCTGACCATGCTATTTTTGTATGTAACCCTCTTCCTTGGCCTATAAAATCCATTGCCCACTGACTGTCAGTGGTGAGGACTAGCCTTTGGACAGGTATCTGCTCTCCCTCTACCCAGTTGCCAGCAACAAAAATAAAGCAAATTTTCCACCAATGCTGCCTCTTGATTGGTTTTTAAACAACAAGCATCCAGATTCCACTTTTGGTTACAATATATCAACTGAGATTTTATTTTGTCTATGTGCTTATATCCTGAATTTCTCTGAGAAAACAAGGAAAAGAACATGTGTCTATGTGTATGCATATGACTCTAGTGGGCAGAGTTTGTCAGTGTGTGGAATATTGGAAGACCATAGAAACTTTATCTAAATAATCAGTTTGGCTTGAAACCAGTTATAGGGCTCAAAGCTTTAGATTGCTTTGCTGAGATCCTAACAGAGAAGGAAGGCAGAGGGAAGCATTGAAAGAAATATTCACTCAAACCAAGATGGACAAAAAGAAAATGCCAGAGGCTATCAAAGAAACTACTGCTGATGCCTCCTTTTTCTGAAGCCTCCCAGAATTTAAACTACTGAAATATAATTTTGGTCTTTTTTCATCACCTTAAATAGTTGTCTGGGCTTCCCTGGTGTCTCAGAGGGTAAAGCATCTGCCTGCAATGTGGGAGACCTGGGTTTGATCCCTGGGTCAGGAAGATTCCCCTGGAGAAGGAAATGGCAACCCACTCCAGTACTCTTGCCTGGAAAATTCCATGGATGGCGGAGGCTGGTAGGCTACAGTCCATGGGATTGCAAAGAGTCAGACACGACTGAGCAACTTCACAAAAAATATAGTTGTCTTGCTTATATGTTCAGAATTTGTCCTGCGTCCATGACCATATTTTAACATTCTTTGTTAAAATATTCTGTTCCCTAAACCTGTATTTTAGGACATAGTTCATGTTTTCTTGTCCTTATAATCTTTCCCCTAAGTAATTCAGTTCACCCTAATGTGTTTTTTTTAAATTAAATTGCCTTTTTGTGTAATATCAGGCAGATCTTTGAATTAAGAGGCCAGAACTGCAAGAAGCTTCGGAGCATATTAAGTTTAAAACCTCATTTTACTCACAAGAAAGCTGCAGTCTAGAAAGCCGGAGTTCTCAAAGTTTACACCTATTTCCAGCTTGACAGAACTAGGAAAACAATCAGGTCCCTTGATCCCAGCCTTGGGCTCCTTCCACCCCACCACTTACTCTCAATTCTTGCTCTGACAGAAACCTGCTGTGTAAGCCTCAGGCAGTTTCTGTGGCCTTCCTTTGCCTTGGCTTTCTCATTAAAAATAAAACGGGGCCTGTATAAATTTCTCTGCTTCTGTTTCAGATGTGCTTTCTGAATCAGAAAAGACATATGAATTCACTTTTCACAACTGGACCTAAAAGATTCTATCCAAAGGTAATAAAGTGTTCTGTTGAGACAGCAATGGACCAAGCTTATGCAGAATTGATTTTGGTTGACAATAATGATATTGACAATGCAGCAAAGATATCTGTGTATGTGTTATCCTGGGGCTAGTGAAGTGAAGAAAAAAGTTTTAAAGTTAGAGTGTGAGGACAAAGTAAAAACACAGCAACAACAAAATAGAATGAATACAAACCTGAACACCTCAGAACAACCTCCCAAAGACTCCAGGAATACGTGAGTTAAGGAGATTTCATTAAAAGGAAGTATGGGGATTTATAAAACAACAGCCAGTATGTGGTAGACTAAATATCTGCTGCAGATGTAAATAGAATCTCACTTAGAAACAGCCATATCCCCTCTAGAAATAACACTGTTCATAAGAATATAACATAAGGTATAACCATGGTAAAAAGAAGATACATTAACCTATTAAAGAGCATCAATCTCATTTTTATTTGTATTTAAGCTTTTAATTCTGGAATAACTAGTCATTACTAGTATTTAATGGCTGGCTTGACAATTCTGTAGCCCAGGATGGAGCTAAGAGCAATTAATGTACTAACAAACTGGTCATTATCTATCTTAATCATCAAATTATCTGGAATTATGAATATTACAAGCTCTAATTCTCAGTCTATAATCATTAGTTCTATATTTTTTTCTTCGTAGTGAGGGAAAAAAAAAAAAAAAAAAGAAACTCCTTGAGTCTCAGACAGAAACAATGAGTGCCAACCTCTCCAGGATATCTTTTGTCAGGAAGCACAGATTCTGAGGTAAATCTTGTTTGCTTAATCATCTTTAGGAGTCAGCAGAGTAAATGCTGGTCTGGTTGACTGAACAAACAGGCTGTGTCTTAACCTCATTAGAGCATCATGCAGGGCTTACTCCTGGACAATACAGCCTCCCAAGTGTTGGAAAGGTTTCTGTCAGTTCTTATCTGGTGAAAATGAATTTAGGATGGTGCTGCAAACTGCAAGCTTGAGCAGAATTTATTAAATGGAAAAATTCCTAGGTGTTGTGAAGTCCTGCAAAACTTGGACTGTGCTAGAGAAATTTATTCTCTTCACACTGCACCATTTCTACCCCATGTGGACTATTTTATGCCCTCTCTTTCTCTCCCTGCTTTTAAATATCTCTTTCCAGAGTGAAGCTAATGAACAAGCAGATGTGATTCAGTAAATCTTTTAAACCAGTGATAAAGTCTTAGTGGCAGGATGGGTTCCACACCCTTGTCCTTGGAGAGCTTCTAGAGATGAAAGTAATGTGAGGGAGGGCACAGCTTTTCTCTGGAACATCATCCTTACACGTGACAACCCACTGTGCAGAGAACCTTTCTATAGCCTGTCATGGCTCTACAACCTAGCAATTTCTTTAGTTCTTAAAACAGATTTCAATGCTTAGAATACAGTGAAATGAGGAAGAATTAAATATTTATTTTTCAAAAATTATGGTCTTATCTTTAAACTGTTTATATTAAAAAGCAAGTATTTCTTTTGTGGTTTTATGTTTTTCTGGAGAAGATAGTTTCAGATAGAAAAATAAATATTTCCAGGATAGAAATCTGATTAGAAATTTCCTGTGACAGCTGAAATTAAGGTAGAAAGTATATTATATAATTTATGAAATATATAAAAATATATGAAGTAATGTGATATAACTTGCATATATTGAATAACATTTAAAAGTGTGTAATAAAGGATATACTCTATCTGACACTTAGCACACATAGAGGCACTCTAGGTCCAGACACTTGTCTGAGACTCTGGTTAAGCAGGGTCTCAGCGCTGGTAACTATCTCGTGGTCCAGTATGGGAGTTTAGTATCAACAATCTGTGATAAATGAGGAAGCTCTGGGTTTTGTGGGAGTGTCTGTGGGATGATGAGGACTAACCCAGATAGAGGTCTAAAGAAAGACTTTTGGTGAAATGAGGTTTTAGCAAAGATGTGAGTCAGCACTCTCTTTTTGCAAAGTCCCTGGAAACTTGAAGGAAAGCAGGGGGTTTACTAAGCAGCCACATCAGCAGTGCTTATTCAAAAGAAGCTAAAGATTTTAGCATGGCTGGATTCTAGAAGCAAGCTTAAAAGTAACTGTAAACACTGGAGGGGTGGTGGGGGTAGAAAAATGGAAGAAAAAATATATTTGAGTCATAAAGCTATTGTACTCACCCAGCTTGAAGATTAGGGTGCTATCTTGGACTATTAGGATTTCCGAAAGAAAGGTTTTCATACAATACATTTACTACTAGAATAGAAGAGAGGAGGTTCTTGTTGTTAGTGTCCTCTTAATGCCATCACGGAAAAGTCTGATTGACATTTCATTGCACCATTCATGGGCATGAGCTCATAGTAGGCTAATGAGGAACCTGCAGAAATTCACACATTGTTAAGACTATAATGGTTGATAGAAAATGTCCAAAGTCTTTCCTGTGAGTCATGTATTACCAGAAGCGTCACTTTTCCTGGAATTCATCTTTTTATTCAATTTAAAAAATTCTGCCCAAATTTTCACTAACACAGCTATGCCCTTATTCATAACACATGCTTCAAAATACTTTCTAGAGGACATTTTCCTTAAAGAAAATTGTGTGGTTTCATGAAGGGGGAATTCAGGGGGGTTCTTAATGTTTTTCTCTCGTGTTTTTGACATGCTCTGACAATTATCTGACTTTTGAAGATAGCTCTTATTTATAGGGCAGTAAAATAGTGAAAGGTTCAACTGTGGTACCCAATTAAGCAAATATTTTGGCTTGGTCCACTGAAGATAATGTGAAAACTTGCTTATTTTTCTTCCATTATAACTTCTTTTCATCAGTTATTTGACAAGTGGTATTATTAATCTGATGATTTTTTTTAAATACTGGGATGATGACACTGAATTTTAGAAACCATTAAGCTTTTAAAAAATGTAGTACATGATTGGGCTTTCTTACACCCTCTAGTTTTATTCCCATATATTCTATATTTCATGGTTTTGCTTTTTGCTGCATTCATTATGAGTTAAATATGCATATGTATAGAATTAATCTACAAGATGCTGCTCCTAACACTTGATCACAATTCATTTTACACTAGTAAATTCATTTAAATGAATTAATTGGGTCATTATTTATATATATATTTGATTCCAAATTTTATTGAGAATAACATAATTAAAGATTTGGCCCTAATAATTTTGGCATCTCTATAACTTAGGGGAAGAGATGGACCATTTTTTCTGTCTTTATGTTGCATCCTAATAATTTCTTCAATTACTACTTCATAGAAAAATCGGCATGGTAATGTTGTTGTTGTTTAGTTGCTAAGTCACGTCTGACTCTTTCGTGACACTGTGGACTGCCCACTAGGCTCCTTTGTCCATGGGATTTCCCAGGCAAGAATACTGGTGTGGATTGCCATTTCCTTCTCCAAGGAATCTTCCTGACCCAGGGATCAAACCTGTGTCTCCTGAGAGTTTAGTAAATAAACAAGGAAAGTTGAATTGAACAGCCCAGAGACAATTTCATTTTATCATGTGGCAAAAGATATATATTGCTAGAAGGAGGGTAATATACACATATTAAACCAGTCTAGGACAGAAGCCAACACTCCTTTAAGAAAATAATGTTTTTCCTTCACCTGACCTCCCTCAGCCTTACTGATGACTCCAGCTTTTACACTTCCCCTTGGCTCTGTATTCATAAGGCATCTACTACAGTGTTCTTTATCCTAAGTGAGTTGGTCTTTATTTTTCTCTCAAATAAACTCTTTAAGAACAATACCATTTTAAAATATCTTCTTCTGTCCCTTAGAGTCAAGCTCAGCTCCATGTAGGCAAAGAAAATAGCCAGATAACCTAATAATCAGTGTGTTGTGGCAATGGAACAGGCTATAGAGACTCTCAATTTTGTCAGATGTGGACACTTTAGTTGTTGGATTGTGGGAATATCTAGGAGGTGCTTGCACTGGGGCCAGAGTAGTCAAGAATAGTCACAAATCAGATTGGGATTATTTCAGTATCTTAGGTGGACTTTTAACCCTAGCATGAAAAAGGATTATTGTTGCCAGAACTCAGATATCTCAAACTTCTGTGGACTGTGACTAAAGTCATGTCTCCTTTTGACGTTCAAATCATTATGACAATTCTTCATGCTGCAAGCCTGTGAAAACTCAGACTCTTACCATGTTCTTCTCCTCAAATGTCTTTTGACGTGTTCAGGATGGCTGAAAGGCTTAGTTCCATGGATCCCTTCATGTTGTGGTAGTTAACTGCAGCTACTAGTGGCTTCTGACTACTGTACTGTTTTTCTGTAGTCATTTCTACCACTAGGAAACCACTTCTTTTTAGACAACTGCTATTTCCTTTGCACTTTTAACTTAGAGTTTTTGCCAGGCCTTGCCCATAATTCCATACAGTAATGGATGAAGATAGCTTCTAGTGCTTGTAAAACTTACAAAAAGCCAAAGGAACCATGCAGAAACTAAAATCTGGAAAATGATATGGTTCTTCTCAAAATCCTTTAGCTATGGACTGCCTCAGTGGAATCTCCAATGAGTCCCTTCTCCTTATCTCTGGCTTACTATAGGGACTAACATCCAATAGGTAGCTTTTGAACAAGGTTCTTCTCAAAACCTTGAACTGAATTCTCTAAAGCCAAAGAAAGGAATGTGCTTTTTTATTTCCCTCCAGAGATGGTATGTCTACCTACTTCATTGCCCCTTCCCCACCCAACTGGAAGATCATTTCTAACTTCTACATTTTTCAGAGTAGTTGTTCAGTTGCTAAGTCATATCTGACTCTTTGTGACCTCATGAAGCATGTGAGGCTTTGCTGTCCTTCACTCTCTCCTGTAGTTTGCTCAAATTCATATCCATTGAGTCAGTGATGCCATTCAACCATCTCATCCTCTGTTGCCCCCTTCTCCTCTTGCTCTTAACCTTTCTCCAAATCAGGGTCTTTTCCAATGGGTCGGCTCTTTGCATTAGGTAGCCAAAACACTGGAGTTTCAAGTCCAGCATCAGTCCTTCCAAAATTCTGGATCACCCCATAAGCAGAATGCTAGAAATTCACTTCAAGGTTAACTTGGGCCCAGTCCTTCAGTTGTGTCTGACTCTGTGAGTCCTATGGACTGTAGCCTGCCAGGATCCTCTGTCCATGGGCTAGCCAAAGCAAGAATACTGGATTGGGTGGTTATGCTCTCCTCCAGGGGATCTTCCCAACCCAGGGATTGATCCTGTGGTGTATTCTGCATCTTCAGTGTCACAGGCAAATTCTTAACCACTGAGCCACCTGGAAAACATGCTCTGCTTTATTATGGTATTTCCCAGTTTCCTATTAGGAAATATTAAGCAAGAGCACATATGTGCACATCTCAAGAGAGAAAATGGATTTCGATGAAGAGGAGTTTAAATCCTGGTCTGAGGACAATACAATAATTAAACGTTATGATTTACATAATTTTGCAAAATTATGCTCATTTACAGTACCCTAATAAACAGACCATGATATCTAAGTCTGAAGTATATGTTTTTAATTTCTTCATGACTTCCCTTCTTCTCTAACATAACAGAAAAAAAGTCATCATAGATGGAAATAACTAAGGCTGTCTATCACACTGACCCCTTCTATAAGAAATATCAATGGCTTTCTCAGCTTTTAAACCAACCCTCCAACAAAATCTAGAGATCTACTCTTTACCTAATATTTTGTGACACTGATAAATTTGACATTATCTAAAAATCTAGAATTACACAGAAAATTATTAATAGATATTTTTCTTCCTGAGTACATGTAACAGGAAGCTGTGGTATTTATGAGATACCAATGAAAATGTTAAAAAAATTTTTTAAAAAGCCATGGAGGAGGTATAAAAGCATAATAAGGGTTATAGGAGAGTTGTGAACAGGTAATACTGGGATATGTCTGTGTAGGCAGTGTGACAGCTTGTATTATTTTAATGACCAAAATGTATTTTATCAAATATATTTGATAATATTTACAGATGTTAATAGATATCCCTACTCTTGAACTTCTCTAATTCCTTCACCTTGTCTTGGGCAGTAGGGACAACTTTCTGTAGGCACTGTCTTTGTTGTTGTTCAGTCAAGGAGTCATGTCCAACTGTTTGAGACCCCATGGACTACAGCACACCAGGCTTCCCTGTTCTTCACTATCTCCCAGAGTTTGCTCAAATTCATGTCCATTGAATCAGTGATGTCATGCAACCATCTCATCCTCTGTTGTCCTCTTCTCCACCTGCCTTCAAACTTTACCAGCCTCAGGGTCTTTTCTAATGATTCAGTTATTTGCATCAGGTGGCAAAAGTATTGGAGCTTCAGCTTCATATCAGTCCTTCCAACGAATATTCAGGACTGATTTCCTTTAGGATTGACTGGTTTGATCTCCTTGCAGTCCAAAGGACTCTCAGAAGTCTTCTCCAACACAACAGTTTGAAAGATCAGTTCTTCAGTGCTCAGCCTTCTTTATAGTCCAACTCTCACATCCACACATGCCTACTGGAAAAATCATAGCTTTGAATATACGGACCTTAGTCAGCAAAGTAATGTCTCTACTTTTTAGCATGCTGTCTACATTTGTCATAGATTTTCTTCCAAGGTGCAATTGTCTTTTAATTTCATGGCTGCAGTCACCATCTGCAGTGATTTTGGAGCCCAAGAAAATAGTCTGTCACTGTTTCCATTTTCCCCCCAACTATTTGCCATGAATTGATGGGACTGGATGCCATGATCTTATCTTTTTGAATGTTGAGTTTTAAGCCAGATTTTTCACTCTCCTTTTTCACCTTCATCCGGAGCTTCTTTAGTCCCTCTTCACTTTCTGCCATTAGAATGGTGTGATCTGTATATCAGAGGTTATTGATGTTTCTCCTGGCAAACTTGATTCTAGCTTGTGATTCATCCAGCCTGACATTTTTCATGATTTATTCTGCATATAAGTTGATTAAGTAGGGTGACAACATAGAGCCTTGATGTACTCCTTTCCTAATTTAGAACCAGTCTTTTGTTCCATGTTCTAATTGTTCTGCTTCTAATTGTTGTTTCTTGACCAGTGCACGGGTTACTCAAGAGGCAGATGAGGTGGTCTGGGATTCCCCTTCTCTTTCAGAATTTTCTAGAGTTTGTTGTGATCCTCACAGTCAAAGGCTTTAGCATACTCAATGAAGTAGAAGTAGATGTTTTACTGATACAATTCTTTTGCTATTTCTGTGATACAGCAGCTGTTGGCAATTTGATCTCTGGTTTCTCTGCCTTTTCTAAATTCAGTTTGTATATCTGGAAGTTCTCAGTTCATATACTGTTGAAGCCTAGCTTGGAGGATTTTGAGCATTACTGTGCTAGCATGTGAGATGAGTGCAATTTAGTGGTAGTTTGAATACTCTTTTGTATTGCCCTTCTAGGGAATTAGAATGAAAACTGACCTTTTCCAGAAGAAAAGGAGAAACAGAAAGATAGAAAAGATAGAAAAGGGCAGAGGAAAGATATACTATCTGAATGCAGAATTTCAAAGAAGAGCAAGGAGAGATAAAAAGCCTTCCTAAGTGATCAATGAAAACAAATAGAGGAAAACAGTAAAATGGGAAAGACCCGAGATCTCTTCTACAAAATTAAAGCTACCAAAGGAATATCTCATGCAAAGATGGGCACAATAAAGGACAGAAATGGTATGAACCTAACAGAAGCAGAAGATATTAAGAACAAGTGGCAAGAATTCACAGAACTATACAAAAGAGATCTTAATGACTCAGATAACCAGAATGATATGATTACTCATCTAGAGCCAGACATCCCAGAGTGTAAAATCTAGTTGGCCTTAGGAAGCATCACTACAAACAAAACTAGTGGAGGTAATGGAATTCCAGCTGAGCTATTTCAGACCCTAAAAGAGGCTGCTGGTAAAGTGCTGCACTCAATATGCCACCAAACTTAGAAAATTCAGCAGTAACCACAGGCCTGTTTTCATACCAATCCCAAAGAAAGGCAATGACAAAGAATGTTCAAATTGTCTTTGCTGCTGCTGCTGCTGAGTCGCTTCAGTCATGTCCGACTCTGTGCGACCCCACAGACAGTGGCCCACTAGGCTCCCCCGTCCCTGGGATTCTCCAGGCAAGAATACTGGAGTGGGTTGCCATTTCCTTCTCCAAAGCATGAAAGTGAAAAGGGAAAGTGAAATTGCTCAGTCGTGCCTGACTCTTAGCAACCCCATGGACTGCAGCCTACCAGGCTCCTCCATCGTGGGATTTTCCAGGCAAGAGAACTGGAGTGGGGTGCCATTGCCTTTGGGGAATGAAAAATATGTTGGGAATAAGGAATCATGGGCCAGCTTTGACTTTGTAGAGCCTACAATAAAAACAACAGTCTGTATATCAAAACTTTCATTTATAAGAGGCAAAATTTTTTATATTAAAAAATAAACATGTGAGCTTCAAAAAAAACCACATCTTCAGTTCAGTTCAGTTCAGTCACTCAGTCATGTCCAACTGTTTGAACCCCATGGACTGCAGCATGCCAGGTTTCCCTGTCTATCACCAACTCCTGGAGCTTACTCAAACTCGTGTTCATAGAGTCAGTGATGCCCCAACCGTCTCGTCCTCTGTTGTCCCTGTCTCCTCCCACCTTCAATCTTTCCCAGCATCAGGGTCATTTCAAATGAGTGAGTTCTTCACATCAGTGACCAAAGGACTGAAGTTTCAGCTTCAGCATCATTCCTTCCAATAAATATTTAGGACTGGTTTCCTTTAGGATGGACCAGTTGTATCTGCTTGCAGTCCAAGGGATTCTCAAGAGTCTTCTCCAACACCATAGTTCAAAAGCGTCAATTCTTTGGTGCTCAGCTTTCTTTATAGCCCAGCTCTCACATCCATAAATTGCTGGAAGCCAGCGTGAGGAATCCCGCCTGTGACAAGGTCATGCGGAAGGAAGCCTGACAAAACACAAGGACGTGATTGGCTTCAGGGGTTCGCCCTGGAATTTCCTGAGCATCCACCCCCCAAGACCAGAGTCCGCCTGCTTTACTGTGTTATGCCTTCCATCTACTCTTCTGTCATTAACAGGGGGCTGTGCCCCCACCACCTTTTTCTGGAAAAGATTAGAGTTTTTAGATAATAAATCTCCTGGGCATAATACAAGTGTTTCAATCCAAAAACCCCTCTGATGGCTTTCTAGCCTGCCTGCAGGACTCGTACAGCTGCGCGTGTGATTGTTTGCGGTCTCCTGACCACAGGAGGCACAGAAAACTTAAAACATCCTAGGGATGTAGGGGCTTCCAAGAGTCAAAATCATTAGAATAGGACTGATTAAAGGTTTCATTTGTTGAGCCAATACTTGCTGCCAAATTTTCATATCTTTTATTTTTAGATATAATTGGTATATAGAAAAACAGGTAGTAGACCTTGTATTAGCAACATTAGATCTTTGAGTTAAGTACTTTCTTTGTTATAACCCACTGCACCTTTGTTCTACAGGAATGTAATTTTATTTAGTACTTTGAGGGTGATGCAGAGTAAAGAAAAAGCACTTCTAGGGAAAAGGAGTTTTCTGGTTGATAAACAATTATCCAGGAAGAGAGCCATAAAAATGTTAACAGGCCTCTTGGCCAGAAGATAATGTAAATCACCTGAGACCTTTTGTATACGAGAGGGTATGCAAAAAGAAAGCCTTGTTTGTCTCAGTGAGGGTCAGGACTGCTGCCCCTACATAACTGCATATTCCATTATTTCTTTATGTACAACTTGGGGTATATAAGCTGATTTTGAAAAATAGTTTTTGGAGTCTTGCACAGATGCTGGGCTTCCCCGTGTCATTCTTTTCTCCCTTTTTCGGCTGAATTCCCATCTGGGGCATGGAGGCTCACCATGTCTACTTACTAGTCCCAGCTTCTAAGATCCATAAGAGAGAGAGCCCAAGGCGGGGCACTCTCTGATATTCAAATGGACGCCGGTGGCCGGTGCAAGCTCCTTGTCTGGAACTTTATTGGCTCTCCATGTATACCAAGTTATTCAGCCTCTTTTCTCCACTTAATTTTCCTACTATACTATTTCTTCCTAATCTAATCTTATATCTCTAAATAAATAAGTTTTTCCTCGCCAACACCATCCCCGCTTCAAATTCCCTGGATCCACCGGGGCTGGACCCCTGCAATAAATGATACTGGAAAAACCATAGCTTTGACTAGACAGACTTTTTCTGCAAAGTAATGTCTCTGCTTTTTAATATGCTGTCTAGGTTGGTCATAACTTTTCTTCCAAGGAGCAAGTGTCTTTTAATTTCATGGCTGCAGTCACCATCTGCAGTGATTTTGAAGCACCCCCCCCCCAAACAAAATAATAAAGTCTCTCACTGTTTCCATTGTTTCTCCATCTATTTGCCATGACGTGATGGGACTGGATGCCATGAACTTGTTTTCTGAATGTTGAGTTTTAAGCCAACATTTTTACTCTCTTCTTTCACTTTCATCAAGAAGCTCTTTTGTTCTTCTTTGCTTTCTGCCATAAGGGTGGTGCCATCTACATATCTGAGTTTATTGTTATTTCTCACAGCAATCTTGACTCCAGCTTGTGCTTCATCTAGCCAGCATTTCCCATGATATACTCTGCATATGAGTTAAATAGGCAGGATGACAAATAAAGCTTTGACGTACTCCTTTCCCAATTTGGAACCAGTCACTTATTCCATGTGCATTCTAACTGCTGCTTCTTGACCTCCATACAGATTTCTCAGGAAGCAGGTAAGGTGGTCTGCTATTTCCATCTCTTTAAGAATTTTCCATAGTTTGTTGAGATCCACACAGTCAAAGGTTTTGGCATAGTCAGTAAAGCAGAAGTAGATGTTTTTCTGGAAATCTCTTGCTTTTTTGATGACCCACCAGATGTTTGTAATTTGATCTCTGGTTCCTCTGCCTTTTTAAAATCCAGCTTGAATATCTGGAAGTTCATGGTTTATAATCTGTTGAAGCCTGACTTTCAGAAGTTTGAGCATTACTTTGCTATCATATGAGATGAGTGGAATTGTGCAGTAGTTTGAACACTCTTTGGCATTGCCTTTCTTTGGAGTTGGGATGAGAAATGTGGTCTGCTGGGAAAGGGAATGGCAAACCACTTCAGTATTCTTGCCTTGAGAACCCCATGAACAGTATGAAAAGGCAAAAAGATAGGACTCTGAAAGATGAATTCCCCTGGTTGGTAGGTGCCCAATATGCTACTGGAGATCAGTGGAGAAATAGTTCCAGAAAGAATGAACCACATCTTGAAGGACTAAATACATAATTTTTATTTATTTATTTTAACTAACAGCTAAGAAAAAGAAGACAAAGAGAACCTGGAACCAATGGATTGGTCCTTATAATTTCTGCCCAATAGTGACACAAAAACACTTCCTCTCACATCCTATTTGCCAAAGTAAGTCGTATAATCTTGTAAAATGAGAATAGGTTTAGGTAAGTATGAAAAGTATCATGTTTGATCTTTATATTTTGTAATAAGCTTGATTTTTTAGATTCAGTGCAATCTCAAACAAAATTCCAGAATGTTATATTGCAGATTTCAGCAAACTGATTTTAAAGTTTGTATGGAGAGGCAAAAGCCTCAGAACAGTTGAGATGATATTGAAATAGAACAAAACTGACAGACTGACAATTCTAAACTTCACCATTTGCTATACTCTACACTCTTCAAAAAACTAAGATTATGGCATCACTTTATGGCAAATAGATGGGGAAGAAATGTAGCCAGTGACAGACTTTATTTTCTTGGGCTCCAAAATCACTGAGGACAGTGACTGCAGCCATGAAATTAAAGATGCTTGTTTCTTGAAAGAAAAGCTAAGACCAACCTAGACAGTGTATTAAAAAGCAGAGACACTAGTCAAAGCTTTGATTTTCCCAGTATTCATGTATGGATCTGAGAGTTGGATAATAAAGAAGGCTGAACACTGAAGAATTGATGCTTTCAAACTGTGGTTCTGGAGAAGACTCTTGAGAGTCCCTTGGACAGCAAGGAGATCAAACCGTTAATCCTAAAGGAAATCAACCCTAAATATTCATTGGAAGGACTGATGCTGAAGGTGAAGCTCCAATACTTTGGCCAGCTGATGTGAAAAGCCAACTCACTGAAAAAGACCCTGATGTTGGGAAAGATTGAAGACAATAATTAAGGGAAGGAGGAGAAGGGGAGGACTGAGGATGAGATGGTTGGATGGCATCACTAACTCAATGGACATGAGTTTGAGCAAACTGGGAGAGAGTGAAGGACAACAAAGCCTGGTGCTCTGCAGTCCATGGGGTCACAAAAGGTCAGACATGATTGAGCGAACAACAGTAATTAGTACAGTACTGTATTGGCATAAAAGAGTAGACCAACCAATGAAACAAAATAGAGTACCCAGAAATAGGCCCACTTATAGTCAATGAAAGTCAATGGGCTTCCCTGGTGACTCAGTTGGTAAAAAGTCTGCCTGAAATGCAGGAGACCTGGGTTCGATCCCTGGGTCAGAAACATCCTATGGAAGAGGGTATGGCAATCTCCTCTTGAATTCTTGCCTGGAGTATCCCCATAGACAGAGGAGCCTGGGGTCTACAGTCCATGGGGTTGCAAAAAGTCATACATGAACAAGCGACTTTCACTCATAGTCAATGGAAATTTGACAAAAGTAAAGGCAATATAGTAGAGAAAAAATAGTCTCTTCAACAAATAGTTCTGGGAAAGTGGGACATACATATACAAAACAAAGAATGTAGACACATACTCTACTCTCTTCACAAATATTAACTCAGAGTGGATTATAGACCTAATAAAACAAAAAAAATAAAAATTCATAGAGTATAACAGGAGAATATCTAGATGACCTTGGATGTAGCAGTAATTTTTTAGATATAACATTAAAGGCATGATCCATTAAAGAAATAATTGATAGGCTGGAATTCAATGAAATCTGCCAAAAACACTGTCAAGAGAATAAAAAGACAGGCCACATTTTGGGAGAAAACATTTGCAAAATATATATTTGTTAAAGGACTATTATCCAAAATATAAAATAATTCTTAAAACTCAGAAACCAAAAATATTGACAACCTGATTTAAAAATTGAGCCAAAAACTTTAATAGAAATCTCACCAGAGACGATATAGAGATTGCAAATAAGCATATAAAAAGATGTTCCACATTTTATGTCATCAGAGAAATGGAAATTAAAACAATGAGAAACTACTACACAGCTATTAGAATGGTCAAAACAGCTGGCAACATCAAATGCTGGTGACAACATGAAGAGGAAGAAACTAATGCATTGCTGCAAAATGGTACAGCCACATTAGAAGGCAGTTTGGCTGTTTCTTATAAAACTATACATACTTTTACCATATGATCCAGCAATTACTCTTCTTATATTTGCCCAAATGAATTAAAAACTTGTGTCTACACATTACACACAGGTGTTTATAGTGGTTTTGTTAATGATTGCCAAAACTTGGAAGCAATCACAATGTCTTTGAGTAGGAGAATGGATAGCCCAGACAATGGGATATTATTTAGAACTAATAAGAAATGAGCTATCAATCAATGAAAAGGCATGCAAGAAATTTAAATACATTTTATTAAGTAAAAGAAGCCAGTTTGTAAAGGCTACATTTTTCATGATTCTGACTATATGACATTGTGGAAAAGGCAAAATGATGAAGAAAGTAAATAGATTAGTGGTAGCCAGGAAATGAGGGGGAGAAAGGATGACTAAGCAGAGTGCCAAAAAATTTTAGAAAAGGGAAAATACTCTGTGATACTAATAATGGATCCATGCTACTGTAAGTGTGTCATAACCCACTGAATGTATAACACCAAGAGTGAACCTAAATGTTTAACTGTGCACTTTGTATGATAGTGCTGTGTTAATGTAGATTCATTAATTGTAACAAATACACTGCTCTGATGGGGGATGTTGATAATTGGTGAGGTTGTGCACGTGTGGGAAAACAGACAATACAGGAATTCTCTATTTTCTGCTAATTGCTGCTGTGAAACTGAAATTGCTGTGAAAAATGAATTCTAAATTGTTAAAAATTACATGTCAATGATTCTCCACAGAGAAAAGGAAGAGCATACCCTCATTGATTAATTGCTTGATCCCCTTCACACTCAACATCCTTGTAACTCAGACACAATGCTTTTTATAAACATGTATTAATATCTGACTGGTCCTGGGATTCCTGATAAAGCCACAACATGTGATATTCTTCCGCAGAAAAATTTCTGGCTGGAATACAGTTTCAGTCAACTTTTTTTCCCTCTATTTTAGTCAAGAAGGAAACAATTTGACGAAATAAGAGAAAAACAATCATAAAGTCAAATGACAGGCAAGGAATGAAAGAATCAGGTCAGCAGTGATGAATGAAATGTCCTACTTTTGATACATCTAGTAAACACTTAAATTGATTTTCAGTATTTCTCCCAATATTCTCAGCCACTGCTATTTCCTATGACAGACTGGATGTCCTATCTTATTCCATCTCCCTCCCTCTTTTCCCTCCCTCCTTTCCTATGCATTAATAGATAATACTGGCTATCCTTTAAATACTTCTGAGTGTTCTTTAATGCAATCTAAAAAGTAGCCTATTTGCACATTAATCCAGAAACTACAGAAGATGTCAAAATGTCTAAGATGGCTAATGTTAGCACTGAATGCAACACAGGCATTTGAATATTTGACCATGGTAAAATGTGAAGTGATATTTCATAGAAAGAGAAAGCTATTTTTACCTTAGTGTTTAGACATGACTTTTTAGAATTGTTGCTGCATCCCAGGGCTTCCACATGTGTCTTGGAATCCTGTCAGATTAGAAATCCATCCACTGGAAATATTTCAGGAAGTCAATCAGCTACTCCCTGGGGCCTTCCTAATGACTAGTCCCTGTATAAACTGGTTAACTCAGTTAGATGCAATGTATGTGGCTTATTCAATGAGGATAATTAGACCAATAAGGAGCTCATGATCTGAGCCACAGTCAGCTCCCAGTCTTATTTTTGCTGACTGTATACAGCATCTCCATTTTTGGATGCAAAGAATCAATTTGATTTTGGTGTTGACCATCTGGTGATGTCCATGTGCAGAGTCTTTTCTTGTGTTATTGGAAGAGGGTGTTTGCTATGACCAGTACATTCTTTTAGAAAAACTCTATTAGCCGTTGCCCTGCATCATTCTGTACTCCAAGGCCAAATTTCCCTGTTACTCCAGGTATTTCTTATATGCAGAGTGAATCATGAGAAACCCTGGGCTGAAAGAAGCACAAGCTGGAATCAAGATTGCTGAGAGAAATATCAATAACTTCAGATATGCAGATGACACCAACCTTATGGGAGAAAGTGAAGAGGAACTAAAGAGCCTCTTGATGAAAGTGAAAGAGGAGAATGAAAAGGTTGACTTAAAGCTCACCATTCAGGAAACTAAGATTATGGCATCTGGTCCCATCACTTCATGGCAAATAGATGGGGAAACAGTGGAAACAATGGCTGACTTTATTTTTTGGGGCTCCAAAATCACTGCTGATGGTGACTGCAGCCATGAAATTAAAAGACGCTTACTCCTTGGAAGGAAAGTTATGACCAACCTAGACAGCATATTAAAAAGCAGAGACATTACTTTGCCAACAAAGGTACATCTTGTCAAGGCTATGGTTTTTCCAGTAGTCATTTATGGATGTGAGAGCTGGACTATAAAGAAAGCTGAGGACTGAAAATTTGATGCTTTTAAACTGTGGAGTTGGAGAAGACTCTTGAGAGTCCCTTGGACTGCAAGGAGATCCAACCAGTTCACCCTGAAGGAGATCAGTCCTGAGTGTTCATTGGAAGGACTAATGTTGAAGCTGAAACTCCAATATTTTGGCCACCTGATGTGAAGAACTGACTCATTTGAAAAGACCCTGACGCTGGGAAAGATTGAAGGTGGGAGGAGGAGGGGATGACAGATGATGAGACGGTTGGATGGCATCACTGACTCAATGGAGATGAGTTTGAGTAAACTCCGGAATTTGGTGATGGACAGGGAAGCCTGGCATGCTGTCGTCCATGGGGTTGCAAAGAGCTGGACACGACTGAGCAACTGAACTGAACTGAACTGAATTAGACCATTGCCTTGGGTTTGATTTTCTTTCTTTTTTTTTTTTTTTTCCTCACAAAAGAATTATTTCCACCTCCTAATCTACATACTTAAAAATATGCACTATTGGTCTAATGAGATAAAAAATCCAAAACAATGGAGATATAGCTATGTAAACTACCAGTTGACTGTCTCTTCTGGGATACAATACAATTTTCGTTTGTTTGGTGGATTAAGGCTGTCTTCTTCATATATAAGTGTTAGTTTCAATTTAATGTGCTGTGTTGTACTTAGTCACTCGGTCGTGTTCGACTCTTTGTTACCCCATGGACTGTAGCTTGCCAGGCTCTTCTGTCCGTGGTGATTCTCCAGGCAAGAATACTGGAGGGGGTTGCCACGCCCTCCTCTGGGGATCTTCCCAACCCAGGGATAGAACCGAGGTTTCCTGCATTGCAGGCAATTTCTTTACCATCTATGCCAGCAGGAAAGCCCTTATGAAGTTATTATAAAAAGAAAAACTTGAAAATTAATTTTAAAATTAGTATAGTTTGAGTTTTTCTGTGTGCATATGTGCTCAGTTGCTCAATCATATCTGACTCTTTGCAACCCTATGGACTGTAGATGGCCAGGCTCCTCTGTCCATGGCATTCTCCAGGCAAGAATACTGGAGTGGGTTGACATGCCCTTCTCCAGGGGATCTTCCCAACCCAGGGATAGAACCCAGGTCTATCTCTCTTTGTTCCAGATCAATTCATTTCAGTTCAGTCACTCAGTCATGTCCAAATCTTTGAGACCCCAAGAACAGCATACCAGGCTTCCCTGTCCACCATCAGCTCTGGAGCTTGCTCAAACTCATGTTCATTGAGTCAGTGATGCCATCCAACCATCTCATCCTCTGTCATCCTCTTCTCCTGCCTTCAGTCTTTCCCAGTACCAAGGTTTTTCCAAAGAGTCAGTTCTTTGCATACACCACCACAGCCTCCAGGGAGACCAGAAACACTGGATTCTTTACTGCCTGAGCCAATTTAATAGGATGGAAATGGAAGAAGAATTTGCAACAAGATCTGGGTTACTTCAGCTGCTGTTGTGCAGTGATATCAATGGCTGATTACTGATCATTCAGTGTAATTCAGTGTTCCTAATCTTTAAATGTGATTTGTGATGTTCAGTGAGACTTCTCACTTGGCAATGCCAGTGGATCTATAATCTTCCCTGCAGGCATTGGTTGGGTCATCTGATTGAGCCAGACAAAATATTGTGATGTGTGTCTCCCCTTACTTCAGTAACAGGAGGTTGTTTCCTGTTCAGCTGGTCTTCTTTGTCTTCAAGAGCATGACCTTGACTCTCCACTGAGTTCTAGAGTCAACCCTCCTGAAATGCTCCTTTGAAAACACTGCAGTAATGAAGACTGGCACAATCTAGAAATTAATGTTACCTTGTGACTGGACCAAAGTGGAAATGATGCTCAGTTGTGGATGCACCTGGTGATGAAAGGAAAGTTCCATGCTGTAAAGAACAATTTTGCATAGGAACCTGGAATGTTAAATCCATGAATCATGATAAATTGGAAGTAGTCAATCAGGAGATGACAAGACTGAACATGATATCTTAAGAACCAGTGATTTGAATGGGAAAATTTAATTTAAATAACTGTTATATCTACTAATATGAGCAAAAATTCCTTAAAATAAATGAAGTAGCCCTAACAGTCAATAATAGAGTCCAAAATATACTACTTGGGTGCAGCCTCAAAAATGACAGAATGATCTGTTTTTTCCCAAGGCAAAACATTCAACATCACAGTAATCCAAGTCTGTGCTCCAACCTCTGATGCCAAAGTGGCTGAAGTTGACTGGTTTTATGAAGACCTGTAACATTGCTAGAAAAAGACCAAAAAAAACTATCTTTTTCATCATAGGGGATTGGATACAGAAGTAGAAATCAAGAGATACCTAGAAAAACAGGCAACTTAGACCTTGGAGTACAGAATGAAGCAGAGCAAAGGCTAACATAGCTTTGTCAAAAGATCATGATGGTCATAGCAAACACTCTTTCTAAACAGCATAAGAGACAGTTCCACACATGGACATCACCAGATGATCAATACCAAATCAGATTGCTTATGTTCTTTGCAGCAAAAGATGAAGAAGCTCTGCACAATAAGTAAAAATAAAACCTGGAGCTGATTGTGGCTCTGATCATAAGTGCATTTTTGTAAAACTCAGGCTTAAATTGAGAAAAGTAGAAAAAAAACCACTAGACTTTTTAGGTATGAACTCAATCAAACCCCTTATGATTATTCAGTGGAGGTGAAAAATATAGTCAATAGATTATATCTGATAGAGAGAGTGCCTGAAGAAATATGAGCAGAGGTTCATAACATTGTACAGAAGGCAAAGACAAAAATCATCTCCAACCAAAAGATGTGCAAGAAGACAAAGTGTTTGTTTGAAGAGGCTTTAGGAGTAGCTGAGGAAGTAAGAAAAGCAAAAGGCGAGTAAGAAAGACAAAGATATACCCAACTGAATACAAAGTTCCAGAGAATAGCAAGGAGATAACAGAAGGCCTTCTTAAATGGACAATAAAAATAAATAGAGGAAAACAATAGAATGGGAAAGATTATAGATCTCTTCAAGAAAATTAGAGGTATCAAGGAAATATTTCATGCAAGGATGGGCACCATGAAAGACAGAAATGGATTTAGCAGAAGTAGAAGAAATAAAAGAGGGGTGTCAAGAATACACAGAACTATACAAAAAAGGTGTTAATGACCTGGATAACCACAATGGTGTAATCACTCACCTGGAGCCAGATAGCCTGGAATGTGAAGTCAAATGGGCCTTAGGAAATATTACTTCAAACAAAGCTTTTGGAGAGGACTGAATTCCAGCTGAGCTATTTAAAGTCTTAGAGATGATGCTATTAAAGTGCTGCCATCAGTGTCCCAGCAAACTTGAAAAAAACACCACCCACAAGACTGGAAAAATATCATTTTCTTTCTAATCTCAAACAATGGCAATGCCAAAGAATGTTCAAATTACCATTCGTTTGCTCTTATTTCACATGCCATTAATGTTCAGTTCAGCCACTCAGTCATGTCCGATTCTTTGCAACCCCATGTGCTGCAGCATGCCAGGCTTCCTTATCTATCACCAGCTCCCAGAGCTTACTCTAACTCATGTCCATGGAGTCGGTGATGCCATTCAACCATCTCATCCTTTGTCATCATCCTCTCCTCCTGCCTTCACTCTTTCCCAGAACCAGGGTGTTTTCAAATGAGTCAGTTCTTCCCACAAGGTGTCCAAAGTATTGGAGTTTAAGCTTCAGCATCAGTCCTTACAAAGAATATGCAGGAATGATTTCTGTTAGGATGGATTGGTTGGATCTCGATGCAGTCCAAGGGACTCTCAAGAGTCTTCTCCAACACCACAGTTCAAAAGCATTAATTCTTCTGTGCTCAGCTTTCTTTTAGTCCAACTCTCACATCCATACATGACTACTGGAAAAACCATAATTTTGACTAGATAGACCTTTATTGGCAAAGTAACGTTTCTGCTTTTTAATATGCAGTCTAGGTTGCTCATAAGTTTTCTTCCAAGGAGCAAGTATCTTTTAATTTCATGGCTGTAGTCACCATCTGCAGTGATTTTGAAACTACAAAAATGTCTGAAATTGGTTCCATTGTTTCCCACCTATTTCCCATGAGGTGATGGGACCAGATGCCATGATCTTAGTTTTCTGAATGTTGAGTTTTAAGCCAACATTTTCACTCTCCTCTTTCAGTTTCATCAAGAAGCTCTTTAGTTTTTTTTGGTGCTTTTCTGGAACTCTCTTGGGTTTTTGATGATGTGGAGGATGTTGACAATTTGATCTCTGTTTCCTCTGCCTTTCTAAATCCAACTTGAACATCTGGAAGTTCATAGTTCATGTACTGCTGAAGTGCGGCTTGGAGATTTTTGAGTATTACTTTACTAGCATGTGACATGAGTGCAATTGTGTGGTAGTTTGGGCATTCTTTGGCATTGCCTTTCTTTGGGATTGGAATGAACACTGACCTTTGCTAGTCCTGTGGCCACTGATGAGTTTTCCATGTTTTCTGGCATATTGAATGCAGCACTTTCACAGTATCATCTTTTAGGATTTGAAAGAGCTCAACTGGAATTCCATCACCTCTAAGACCTTCGTTCATAGTGATGCTTTCTAAGACCCAGTTGATTTTGTATTCAAGGATGTCTGGGTCTAAGTGAGTGATCACAACATCGTGATTATCTGGGTCATGAAGATCTTTTTTGTATAATTCTTCTGTGTATTCTTGCCATCTCTTCTTAATATCTTCTGCTTCTGTTATGTCCATATCATTTCTATCCTTTATTGTGCCCATCTTTGCATGAAATGAACTCTTGTTATCTCTAATTTTCTTGAAGAGATTTCTAGTCTCCCCCATTCTATTGTTTTCCTCTATTTCTGTGCATTGATCACTGAGAAAGGCTTTCTATCTCTCCTTGCTATTCTTTGGAACTCTGTATTTAAATTGGTACATCTTTCCTTTTCTCCTTTGCCTTTTGCTTCTCTTCTTTTCACAGCTATTTGTAAGGCTTCCTCAGACAACCATTTTGTCTTTTTGCATTTCTTTTTCTTGGGTATGTTCTTGATACTTTCCTTCTGTATAATGTCATGAACTTCCATCCATATTTCTTCAGGCACTCTATCAGATTGAATCCCTTGAATCTATTTGTCACTTCCACTGTATAATCATAAGGGATTTGATTTAGGTCATACTTGAGTTGTCTAGTGGTTTTCCCTACTTTCTTCAAGTTAAATCTGAATTTGACAATAAGGAGTTCATGATCTGAGCCACAGTCAGCTCCCGGTCTTGTTTTTGTTGACTGCATAGCATTTGCCCATCTTTGGCTGCAAAGAATGTAATCAATCTGATTTTGGTATTGCCCATCTGGCGATGTCCATGTGTAGAGTCTTCTCTTGTGTTGTTAGAAGAGGATGTTTACTATGACCAGTGTGTTCTCTTGGCAAAACTCTACTAGTCTTTGTCCTGCTTTATTCTGTACTCCAAGGCCAAATTTGCCTGTTATTCCAGGTGTTTCGTGACTTCCTACTTTTGCATTCCAGTCCCCTATAATGAAAAGGACATGTTTTTTGGGTGTTAGTTCTAAAAGGTCTTGAAGATCTTCATAGCTCTTCAAGTATCCGTTCAACTTCAGATTCTTCAGTGTTATTGGCTGGGGCATTAGACTTGGATTACTGTGATATTGAATGGTTTGCCTTGGAGACGAACAGAGATCATTCTGTCATTTTTGAGATTGCATCCAAGTACTGCATTTTGGGCTCTTTTGTTGACTATGATGACTACTCCATTTCTTCTAAGGTACTCTTGCCCACAGTAGTAGATACAATGGTCATCTGAGTTAAATTCACCCATCCCAGTCCATCTTAGTTTGCTGATTTCTAAAATGTCGATGTTTACTCTTGGCATCTCCTGTTTGGCCACTTCCAATCTGCCTTGATTCATGGACCTAACATTCCAGTTTCCTATGCAATATTGTTCTTTACAGCATTGGACTTTACTTTCATCACGAATCACATCTACAACTGTGCATTGTTTTCGCTTTGGCTCCATCCCTTCATTCTTTCTGGAGTTATTTCTCCACTGATCTCCAGTAGCATATTGGGCACCTACCAACCTGGGGAGTTCATCTTTCAGAGTCCTATCTTTTTGCCTTTTCATACTGTTCATGGGGTTCTCAAGGCAAGAATACTGAAGTGGTTTGCCATTCCCTCTCCAGTAGGATAATTCTCAATTAAGTTAATGCTCAAAATTCTTCAAACTAAGCCTTAGAAGTATGTGAACTGAAAACTTCTAGTATACAAGTTGAATTTTGAAGAAGCAGAGGAACAAATGATCAAATTGCCAATATTTTTTGGATCATGGAGAAAGCAAGGGGATTCCAGAAAAAACTTCTGCTTCATTGGCTACACTAAAGCCTTTTACTGTGTAGATCACAACAAACTGTGGAAAACCTGCAAACATATGGGATTACTAGGCCATTTTGCCTGTCTCCAGAGAAACCCGTACATGGGTCAAAAAGCAACAATTAGAAATTTACATGGAACAATGGACTGGTTCATTAAAAAAAGAAAAAAAAAAACAGATTGGAAGAAGCTAAAATGGTGTCTGAGGAGGCCTTACAAATAGCTGAGAAAAGAGAAGTGATAGGCAAATGAGAAAGAGAAAGATATACGAAACTGAATGCAGTTTATGAAGATAGCAAGGAGAGGAAAGAAAGCCTTGCTGAGCAAACAATGCAAAGAAACAGAGGGAAAAAAATAGAATAGGAAAGACTAAACATTTCATGCAAAGATGGGTACAGTAAAGGACAGAAAAGGAAAGGACCTAATAGAAGCAGAAGAGATTAAGAAGAGGTGGCAAGAATACACAGAAAAACTGTGTAAAAGAGGTCTTAATGACCCAGATAAAGACAATGATGTGGTCATTCACCTATAGCAGACTTCCTGGAATGTGAAGTCGAGTGGGACTTAAGGAGCTTTACTATGAAAAAGCTAGTGGAGGTGATGGAATTCCAGCTGAGTTATTTAAAACCCTAAAAGGTCATGTTCTGAAAGTGCTGTACTCAATACACTAGCAAATTTGAAAAAGTCATTAATGGCCACAGTACTGGAAAAGGTCATTTTTCATTCCAACCCCAACGAAGGGTAATGCCTAAGAATGTTCAAACTACCACACAATTACACTCATGTCATATGCTAGCAAGGTAATACTCAAAATCCTTCAAGCTAGGCTTCAATAGTACATGAACCAAAAACTTCCAGATGTACAAGTGGATTTTAAAATGGCAGAGGAACCAGAGATCAAATTGCCAACATCTGCTGGATCATAGAAAAAGAAGGGAATTCCAGAAGAAACATCTCCTTCTGATTTATGGAGTCAGCTAACGGCTTTGACTGTGAATCACAACAAAGGGTGGAAAATTCTTAAAGATTTGGGAATGGTAGACCACTTTACCTGTCTCCTGAGAAACCTGTATGCAGGTCAAGAAGTAACAGTTACAACAAGACATGTAACAATGGACTGCTTCAAAATTTGGAAATGGGTACCTCAAGGCAGTACATTTTTCTCTGGCTTATTTAACTTATATGCAGAGTACATCGTGTGAAATGCCAGGCTGGATGAAGCACAAGTATGAATCAGGATTTCTGGGTGAAATTTCAACAACCTGAGATATGCAGATGATATCACCATAATGACAGAAATGGAAGAGGAACTAAAGACTCTCTTGATGAAGGTGAAAGAGGAGATTGGAAAAGCTGGCTTAAAACTCAGCATGACATCTGGTCCCATCACTTCATGGCAAATAGATAGGGAAACAATGGAAACAGTGACAGAATTTATTTTCTTGGGCTCCAAAATCACTGTTAACAGTGACTGCAGCCATGAAATTAAAAGATGCTTGCTCCTTGGGAGACATGCTATGACAAACCTAGACAGTGTATGAAAAAGTAGAGACATCACTTTGCTGGCAAAGTTCCATATAGTCAATGCTATGGTTTTTCTAGTAGTCATGTACAGATGTGAGAGTTCAACCATAAAGAAGGTTGAGCAATGAGAAACTGATTCTTTCTAAGTGTAATGTTTGAGAAGACTTCTGAGAGTCCCTTGGACAGTGAAGAGATCAAACCAGTCTAAACTAAGGAAAATAAACCCTGAGTATTCCTTAGAATGACTGATGCTGAAACTGAAGTTCCAATACTTTGGCCACATAATGTAGAGAGTTGACTCATTGGAAAAGACATTGATGCTGGGAAAGTTTGAAGGCAGGTGGAAAAGGGGGTGAGAGAAGATGAGATGGTTGGATGGCATCACTGACTCAATGGACATGAGCTTGAAGAAAGTCCAGAAGATAGTGAAGGACAAGGAAGCCTGGTGTACTGCAGTCCATGTGGTTACAAAGAGTCAAACACGACTGAACAACAGCCAAGCTTATGCTTCATAAGTGTTTTGTTTTGTTTTCGCTAGAACCTTATAAGAAGTCCATTTTTAAAGATATCCACAGGCAGAAACTGTGGATTCAATGGTGGAATAAGAGGACCAGAGCTCACTTCCTCCCATGAGCACACCAAAGTTACAGATGTTTATGGAACTATCTATAAGAAAAGCCTGAAGACCATAATAAAAGATTTTCCATAAAGATATGAAGAAGATAGCACAAGATGGGTTGGAGGGGCAGAAGCACAGGATAGTCAAGAGTGCCACCTCTGGGCAAGTGAAACACAAACAAGAGAATAATCACAATTGCAGGAGTGAGAAGTCCATTTCACTAGGTTCCTTTCCCAGGGATCCTGAACCAGGAAGACAAGACCCCAAAACATCTTGCTTTGAAAGCCAGTGGGATGTACATGTGGTATAGCTGGAGCAATGTAGCAACAAATAGTCTGATCTTACGAGGTTCACACATTCCCGGTCCTAGTACAGAGGCGATGATCTGAAAAGAGCTTAGGTGAGACCGATTTTCTGATCCTGGAGAGCTTCCTGGAGAAGCAGCAGATAACTAAGAATTCCCTTAGGGGCATAGATACCATAACAGCCATTTTGGTAGGCTACCTTTATCATAAGGTGCTGGAAAATTCCCTTTATGAAAATCCTTCCTATAGCTTACTAATTCTGAAGGCTTTCACAGCTACTAGCAGACTGGCACCAATCATGGGACCATGAAACCAATCCAGGACCCATCCCTATCCACCACCAGGCATCCACTGCTATGGTAGTCAGTCGGGCAAAGACCTGACTCCACCTGCTCGTGTTCCCATAGTAGTCAGCCTCGCCACAACAGAAGGGCTCAATCTTAGATAGAGAGTGCCCCTACAGCATATAGTTTAGGGGATGAATACTCTGAGGACCATAGGATAATTCCAACATAAAGGCCACTTCTTCAAGTTTAGGAAGAATAACTAATATATTAAATACACATAAATAAACACAGAAAATTAGGCAAAATGAAGAAGCAGAGAAATATATTCCAAACAAGGGAACAAGACAAAATCCCAAAATAACTATGTGAAGTGGAGATAAGAAATTTGCCCAATAAGGAGTTCAAAGTAATGATCATAAATATCCTCAACAAATTTGGAAGATGAATAAAAAAACACAGTGAGAAATTTAGGGAAAAGTAGGGAACTATAAAGAGTAACCAAACAGAGTAACCAGAGCTGAAGAATAACTTCAACTCAAAATAAAAAATGTACTAGAAGAAATTAGCAGTAGATTATATTATACAATGAGATAGATCAGCGGGCTGGAGACCAGAGTAGTGGAAATCATCCAAGTTGAACAGAAATAGAAAAAAAAATATTTTTTTAAAATGAGGATAGTTTCAGTCCTCTGAGACAATAGCAAGAATACTAACATTCACATAATAGGGATCCAAGAAGGAGAAGAGAGAGAACGAGAATGGGGCTGAGAAGTTATTTGAAGAAATAAGAACTGAGAAAGGAAAGGAAAGAAAATAGACATCCATTTCTAAGAAGGAAACAGCCATCCATTTCCAGGAAGCATAGAGTCATAAATAAGATGAACCTAAAGAGATCCACACCAAGATACATTATAATTAAAATGCCTTTCCCTTCTCCAGGGGATATTCCCAACCCAGGGATCAAACCCAGGTCTTCCACATTGAAAATGGATTCTTTACCAGCTGAGCCACATGGGAAGCCCAAGAATACTGCAGTGTAGCCTATCCCTTCTTCTGATCTTCCTGACCTAGGAAGCAAACTGGGGTCTCTTGCATTGCAGGTGGATTCTTTACCAACTGAGTTATCAGGGAAGCCCGTAATTAAAATAGCAACAATTAAAGGTAAAGAATCTTAAAAGCTGCAGGGAAAAGCAACTGGTTATATATTAAGGAGCTCCCAAAAGATTAGGAGTGGACTTTTCCTCAGAAACTTTGCAGACCAGGAATGTCATGATACATTGATATATTCGAAGTGTTGAAAGTAAAAAGAAAAACAAAAAACAAAAAAAACAAGAGTACTTTATCTGGCAATTTGGCAATTCAGAATGGCAATAAGTACATATCTATCCAAAATTACTTGAAATGTAATTATGACTAAATGCGCCAATTAAAAGGTTCAAAGTGGCTGAATGGACAAAAACAAGATCCATATGTATGCTGTCTACAAGAGACTCACTTCAGATATAAATACACACACAAAGTGAAAGTGAGGGGATGGGAAAAAAGTCTTTAATGCAAGAGGAATGAACAAGTGACAAAAAAGGATATTATATAATGATAAACATATTAATTCAGCAAGACTATATGACAATTTTAAATATATATGCACCCAATGGTTTCCCAGGGGGCTAAGTGGTAAAGAATCTGGCTGCCAATGCAGGAGAAGCAGGAGGTGTGGCTCTGACTCCTGAGTCAGGATGATTCCCTGTAGGAGGGAATGGAAATCCACTCCAGTTTTCTTGCATGGAAAATTCCACAGATGGAGGAGCCTGGTGAGCTTCAGTCCATGAGGATGCACCACTCCATATGCAGTGGAGTCTGACACCACTGAGTGAATGAGCATGCATGCACATGCATCCAATATGGCAACAAATAAATATGTAAAGCAAATGTTATGAAACACAAGAGACAAACTGACAGCAACATAATAAAATAGGGCATTTTAACAACCATGTATATCAACTGGCAGATCATCCAGACAGAAAATCCATAAGGAGACACTGGCTCTAAATAACACATTAGATCATGTGAACTTAATAGACATATAAAGAACATTCCATCCCAAAGCAGTAGAATACACATTCTTTTCAAGTGCATGTGAAACATTTCTTAGGATAAGACACATATTAGTTCACAAACAATACTCAATAGAATAAAGAAGGTAAAATATCAAACATCTTTTCTGACTACAATGGTATGAAACTACAAATATACTACAAGGAAAAAATAAACTGTCCCAAACACAAACACATGGAGGGTGAACAACATGCTAACCAACCAAAAGATCACCAAAGAAATCAAATGAAAAATAAAAAACACTTAGAAAAAACTGAAAATGGAAGCACAATATTCCAAAAATCTATGGGACATAGCAAAAGCAGTTGTAAGAGGAAGTTTAGAACAGTATAATGTTATCTCAGGAAACAAAATCTCAAACCACCTAACCTTAACTTGAAGAAACTATGAAAAAAAATAAGGAAGCTCAAGGTTAATACAAGGAAAGAAATTAAAAAAAAAAAAGATTGGAGCAGAAATAAACTAAATAAATACTTAGCCAAACAAAACAGCGGAAAAAAATCATTGAAATTAAGCTGATCTTTGATAAGATGAGCAAAATTGATAAAACTTTAACCAGATTCATCATCATCAAAAAAAAAAAAGAGATGACCCAAATAAATAAAATCAGAAATGAAAGATGAGAAGTTACAAATGGTGTCACAGAAATACAAAGGACTACAAAAAATTATATGCCAACAATGACCAACCTGGAAGAGATGGATAAATCCAAGAAATGTATAGTGTCCCAAGATTGAATCAGAAATAGGACATATAAACAGATAGATTGCCAATAATGAAATACAATCAGTAATATAATAATAATAACAATAATAATGATAACTCCCAACAAGCAAAAGTCCAGGAAAAGAAGCCTTCTTAGATGAATACTACCAAATATTTTTTAAAAAGTTAACATATCCTTTACAAGGAATGCTTCTAGCTTCTAAATTCATTACAATAAGGAAGCATTGCCCGGACACAAAAAACAGACAACGTCAGCTGCAGTCACCATCTGCAGTGATTTTGGAACCCAAGAAAATAGTCTCACACTATTTTCATTTTTCCTGCAGCTGTTTGCCATGAAGCGATGGGACCAGATGCCATGATCTTAGTTTTTTGAATGCTGAGTTTTAAGCCAGCTGTTCCAATCTCCTCTTTCACCTTCATCAAGAGAGTCTTTAGTTCCTCTTCCATTTCTGTCATTATGGTGGTATCGACTGCATATCTGAGGTTATTGCTATTTCTCCCAGCAATCTTGATTCTGGCTTGTGCTTCATCCATCCCAGCATTTCGCATGATGTACTCTTCATAGAATTTAAATTAGCATGGTGACAGTATACAGCCTTGATTTGCTCCTTTCCCAATTTTGAGTCAGTTCATTGTTTCAAGTCTGGTTCTAACTGTTGCTTCTTGACCTACATACAAGTTTCTGAGGAGGCAGGTAAGGTGGTCTGGTACACCCATCTCTTGAAGTATTTTCCAAAGTTTGTTATGATCCATACAGTCAAAGGCTTTAGTGTAGTCAATGAAGCAGAAGTATATATTTTTCTGAAATTCTTGTGCTGTTTCTTTGATCCAATGGATGTTGTCAATTTGATCACTGGTCCCTCTGCCTTTTTAAAATCCAGCTTGTACATCTGGAAGTTCTCAGTTCATGTACTCTTAAAGCTTAGTTTGGGGGATTATCATTACCTTGTTAGTATGGTACAGTTGTGGTATTAAACATACAATGGACTATTACTCACATATAAAAAAAAAGAATGAGACCTTGTTATTCATGACACATGAATGGACTTTATGCTAAGGGAAAAAGTCAGACAAAGAAAAATACTGCATGATCACACTTATATGTGAAATCTAAAAACAAACAAAACTAAATGAAAAAACACTTATAGAAAA
Source organism: Capra hircus (assembly GCF_001704415.2). Taxonomy (NCBI): domain Eukaryota; kingdom Metazoa; phylum Chordata; class Mammalia; order Artiodactyla; family Bovidae; genus Capra; species Capra hircus. The sequence continues at coordinate 13,742,159 of NC_030831.1, read as the reverse complement.
CAAATTGGTGGTTTCTAGAAGGGAGGGGGCTGAGAAGTAATGGAAATAGGTTGAAGGGATTAAGAGGTATACACCTCCAGGTATGCAATTAATAAATCACAGGGATATAATATATAGCATGAAGAATATCATCAATAATATTGTAATAACTCTGTATGTGGACAGATGATCACCAGACTTAATTTGGTAATCATTTCATGATGTATGTAAGTATCAAATTATTATGTAGTGCACTTGATATGTCAACGATATTTTAATTAAAACATTTAAAATATTAAATCAATAGATAAACATAGAATCTGGGGTAAATTATTCTACTCCTTCACTCTGCCTCATCCCTTCTGCAGGTAACATCACTCTGTGATCACTTCAGCCTTTAGGTCAGTTGCATCTCCTAGGTTTAAAAAGAAGACAAAACTTAACAGCTTCACTCTTTGAAGAAGTGAGAGTCAGTCAAGTGTGATATTTCTTCTTCAAATATTGAACTGTTACCTCAGGCTGCCAAGAGTTCTCCTTCTGAGAAAAGAAAGTGATGGCAGTGGAGTACCTCACAGCACATATCTGCTCATTCTCTTGAAGTACGAAACCCAGCACCTTGTCCTGTCTCTAGTTCATTACATGATAAATGGAAATCTGCTTCCATTGTCTTTTCCTCTAAGAAGAGAGACAGTCCTTGGGCAGCCTGACTGGGAATTAATGTGATTATGATATACTTCCTTCTTAGGAGACAGAGTTCCTCCAGCTTCTTATGCTTAAGAGAAAGAAAAGAAAAACCATAAGATAAATAAACAAATAAAACAATATAACTTATGTAGGTAAAACCAAATTTGTATGATGATGAGGGATTTGTCCTTAATTTGTATGTATGTCTTTGTCCTCTATTTTAAACTGAAGGATAATCCAGACTGACTCCAGGTTTTGAAAAGCAAGAGCATGGTGCTCTAGGGATGGTCACTGTACCAGTTCCAGAAGCAGAGGAAGGGCACCTCTCTGAGGTGCTGGTAGGGCTGCAGACACCAAGAAGAGATGATCTGTGGTCCTTCCTATGACTCCTTAATATACCTTTCTCATGGCAGGACAAAGGAAATACATCATCAGTTCAGTTGCTCAGACGTGTCTGACTTTGAGACCCCATGTACTGCAGCTCTCCAGGCTTCCATGTCCATCACCAAATCCCACAGTTTACTCACACTCATGTCCATCGAATCAGTGATGGCCTCCAATCATCTAAATCTCTGTCACCCCCTTCTCCTCCTGCCTTCAATCTTTCCTAACATCAGAGTCTTTTCCAATGGGTCAGTTCTTCCCATCAGGTGGCCAAAGTACTGGAGTTTCAGCTTCAGCATCAGTTCTTCCAATCAATATTCTGGACAGATTTCCTTAGGATTGAGTGGTTTGATCTCCTTGCAGGCCAAGGGCCTCTCAAGAGTCTTCTACAATACCACAGTACAAAAGCATTAATTCTTTGGTACTCAACTTTCTTTATAGTCCAACTCTCACATCCATACATGACTACTGGAAAAGAGCATAGCTTTGGCTAGACGGACTTTTGTTGGCAGGTTCATGACATTGTACAGGAGACAGGGATCAAGACCATCCCCATGGAAAAGAAATGCACAAAAGCAAAATGGCTGTCTGGGGAGGCCGTACAAATAGCTGTGAAAAGAAGAGAGGCAAAAAGCAAAGGAGAAAAGGAAACATATAAGCATCTGAATGGAGAGTTCCAAAGAATAGCAAGAAGAGATAAGAAAGTCTTCTTCAGCGATCAATGCAAAGAAATAGAGGAAAAGAATAGAATGGGAAAGACTAGAGATCTCTTGAAGAAAATTAGAGATACCAAGGGAATATTTCATGCAAAGATGGGCTTGATAAAGGACAGAAATGATCTGGACCTAACAGAAGCAGAGATATCAAGAAGAGGTGGCAAAAATACACAGAACAACTTTACAAAAAAGATCTTCACGACCCAGATAATCATGAATCACTCATAATCATAATCATAATCACTCATCTAGAGCCAGACATCTTGGAATGTGAAGTCAAGTGGGCCTTAGAAAGCATCACTATGAACAAAGCTAGTGGAGGTGATGGAATTCCAGTAGAGCTGTTTCAAATCCTGAAAGATGATGCTATGAAAGTGCTGCACTCAATATGCCAGCAAATTTGGAAAACTCAGCGGTGGCCACAGGACTGGAAAAGGTCAGTCTTCATTCCAATCCCAAAGAAAGCAAATGTCAAAGAATGCTCAAACTATCGCACAATTGCACTCATCTCACATGCTGGTAAAGTAATGCTCAAAATTCTCCAAGCCAGGCTTCAGCAATACGTGAACCGTGAACTTCTAGATGTTCAAGCTGGTTTTAGAAAAGGCAGAGGAACCAGAGATCAAATTGCCAACATCCGCTGGATCATGGAAAAAACAAAAGAGTTCCAGAATAAGATCTATTTTTGCTTTATTGACTATGCCAAAGCTTTTGACTGTGTGGATCGCAATAAACTGTGGAAAATTCTGAAAGAGATGGGAATTCCAGGCCACCTAACTTGCCTCTTGAGAAATCTGTATGCAGGTCAGGAAGCAACAGTTAGAACTGGACATGGAAAAACAGACTGGTTCTAAATAGGAAAAGGAGTATGTCAAGGCTGTATATTGTCACCCTGCTTATTTAACTTATATGCAGAGTACATCATGAGAAACGCTGGACTGGAAGAAACACAAGCTGGAATCAAGATTGCCGGGAGAAATATCAATAACCTCAGATATGCAGATGACACCACCCTTATGGCAGAAAGTGAAGAGGAACTAAAACTCTTCATGAAAGTGAAAGAGGAGAGTGAAAAAGTTGGCTTAAAGCTCAACATTCAGAAATTAAAGATCATGGCATTCAGTCCCATCAATTCATGGGAAATAGATGGGGAAACAGTGGAAACAGTGTCAAACTTTATTTTTTTGGGCTCCAAAATCACTGCAGATGGTGATTGCAGCTATAAAATTAAAAGATGCATACTGCTTGGAAGAAAAGTTAAGACCAACCTAGACAGAATATTCAAAAGCAGAGACATTACTTTGCCGACTAAGGTCTGCCTAGTCAAGGCTATGGTTTTTCCTGTGGTCATGTATGGATATGAGGGTTGGACTATGAAGAAGGCTGAGCGCCAAAGAATTGATGCTTTTGAACTGTGGTGTTGGAGAAGACTCTTGAGAGTCCCTTGGACTGCAAGGAGATCATACTAGTCCCCTCTGAAAGAGATCAGCCCTCGCATTTCTTTAGAAGGAATGATGCTAAAGCTGAAACTCCAGTACTTTGGCCACCTCATGCAAAGAGTTGACTCATTGGAAAAGACTCTGCTGCTGGGAGGGATTGGGGGCAGGAGGAGAAGGGGACGACCGAGGATGAGATGGCTGGATGGCATCACGGACTGGATGGACGTGAGTCTGGGTGAACTCTGGGAGTTGGTGATGGACAGGGAAGTCTGGCGTACTGCGATTCATGGGGTCACAAAGGGTCGGACACGACTGAGTGACTGAACTGAACTGAACTGAACTAGGTTGGTCTAGCTTTTCTTCCAAGGAGCAAGTACCTTTTAATTTCACTGCTGTAGTCACCATATGCAGTGATTCTGGAGTCCAAAAAAAAAAAAAAAAAAAAAAGTCTACCACTGTTTCCATTGTTTCCCCATCTATTTGCCATGAAGTGATGGAACCAGGTGCCATGTTCTTAGTTTTCTGAATGTTGAGTTTTAAGCCAACTTTTTCACTCTCCTCTTTCGCTTTCATCAAGAGGCTCTTTAGTTCTCTTCACTTTCTGCCATTAGGATGGTATCATCTGCATATCTGAGGTGATTGTTATTTCTCCCGGCAATCTTGATTCCATCTTGTGCTTCATCCAGTCTGGCATTTCTCATGATGTACTCTGGATATTATTTAAATAAGCAGGGTGACAATATACAGCCTTGGCATACTCCTTTCCAAATTTGGAACCAGTCTGTTGTTCCATGTCCAGTTCTAACTGTTGCTTCTTGACCTGCACACAGATTTCTCAGGAGGCAGGTAATGTGGTCTGGTATTCCTATCTCTTGAAGAAGTTTCCAAAGTTTGTTGTGATACACACAGTCAGAGGCTTTAATGTAGTCATTAAGGCAAAAATAGATGTTTTTCTGGAACTCTCCTGCTTTTTTTATGATCCACCAGATGCTGCCAATTTGACTTCTTGTTCCTCTGCCTTTTCTAAGTCCAGCTCAAACGCCTGGAAATTCACATACTGTTGGAGCATGGCTTGTAATATTTTTAGCAATACTTTTCTAATGTGTGAGATGAGTGTGATTTTGTGGAAGTTTGAATATTCTTTGACATTAGCTTTCTTTGGGATTGGAATGAAGACTGACCTTTTCTAGTCCTCTGGCCACTGCTGAGTTTTCCACATTTGCTGGCATATTGAGTGCAGCACTTTCACAGCCTCATCTTTTATGATTTGAAAGAGCTTAACTGGAATTCCATCACCTCCACTAGCTTTGTTCATAGGGATGCTTCATAAGGCCCACTTAACTTTGCATTTCATGATGCCTGGCTCTAGGTGAGTGATCACACCCTCATGGTTATCTGGTTATGAAGATCTTTTTTGTATTGTTCTTCTATGTATTCTTGCCATCTCTTCTTAATATCTGCTTCTGTTAGGTCCATAACATTTTTGTCCTTTATTGTGCCCATCTTTGCATGAAATGTTCCCTTAGTATTTCTAATTTTCTTGAAGAGATTTCTAGTCTCTCCCATTCTACTGTTTTCCTCTATTTCTTTGCACTGGTCACTGAGGAAGGCTTTCTTATCTCTTAACTCTGCATTCAAATGGTTATATATGTTTCCTTTTTTCCTTTGTTTTTCACTTTTCTTCTTTTCTCAGGTATTTGTAAGGCCTCTTCAGACAAACTTTTGCCTTTTTAAACTTCTTTTTCTTGGGTATATTCTTGATCCCTGCCTCTTGTAAAATGTCTCAAACTTCCATCCATAGGTCTTCAGGCACTCTGTCTATCATATCTAATCCCTTGAATCTATTTGTCACTTCCACTGTATAATCATAAGGGATTTGATTTAGGTCATACCTGAATTGTCTAGTGGTTTTCCCTACTTTCTTCACTTTAAGTCTGAATCTGGCAATAAGGAATTCATGATCTTAGTCACAGTCAGCTCCTGATTTTCTTTGTGCTGACTGTATAGAGCTTCTCCATTTTTGTTTGCAAAGAATATAATCAGTCTGATTTTGATATTGACCATCTGGTGATGTTCATGTGTAGAGTCTTCTCTTGTGTTGTTGGAAGAGGGTGTTTGACCTCTTCCAGTGTGTTATGACCAGTGTGTTCTCTTGACAAAACTCTGTTAGCATTTGACCTGCTTCATGTTTTAGTTCAAGGCCTAATTTGCCTGTTACTCCAGATATCTCTTGATTTCCTACTTTTTCATTCCAGTCCCCTATAGTGAAAAGGACATTTTTTGTGTGTGTGTTAGTTCTAGATTGTCTTGTAGGTCATATCATCTCAGCTTTGGACATATCTGAGGTTTGGATTTTAAAGCACTGAAATTTTTGTTTAATTTTATTTTTTAATTTTCAGTTTTCTTAATATGGATAGTTTCCCCTTCTATGGTACCTAGTTTCCAGTAGCAAGAGACAGAAAAAAACTTCCAGATGGTTATTTCTGCTCTTTTTATCTAGAACAGGGCAACAGAGATTGGGAGGAGGAAGTAGTGTTATGTCACTTGTAATTTTAATTATTGCCTGATAATATGATAGTCAGATCAAGAAGATATTTTGGGGCTCACAAAGAGAGAAACTCTCTTTTGTGGTGCTCCATCTGAGTGGCTTGCTGTAAACTTTTTCTCCTCCTCTTAGTGTTGATCACTGTATATAAAGCAATAACCAGGAGCTTGAGTGATCACTTCCAGCTGTCAAACCCTGACCAGGTGTCTTTCCTTCTCCCGTCTGTCTTTGCAGAACCATCTTCATTCTTTTTGGTTGGTGTTATGGGTTCTTTGAATTCACAGATAGTTTGTATTTAATACCATGGATAATTTTGTCTTGGGGTCTAATCTCAGCTTAACATTTTGGCCAGCATCTTCTTATGTAATTTTGGTTGTTTATACAGGTGATCTTTATTTCAGAGATGCACACACATAGTTACATATAATAAACAGATTCTGACTAATAACACAAATATTTTTACATCTTAAAATTATGCATGTATTTCTTTGTACTCAGAAATGTTATTTCTATTACACTCTTAACTCAAAGGTGGCATCCTTAAAATGTGTCATGGCAGAAGAAGCAAAAGTCTGCACAACTTGAAGATTTCTTCCACATAGTCCTCTGAACCACAGCAAGGGACTCTATTTAAATGAATTTATTTTTTTATATATGACTTATAGCTTACAAAGGGCTTTCATGTATAGTATAGTGACTAGTGTTAGTAAGTAAGTGCTTAGTGGCTCAGTCGTGTCTGACTCCTTGCAACCCACTGGACTGTTGTCACATCCAGATTAATAAGTAATAGATCCCTTGCAGAAGGAAATGGCAATCCACTCTAGCATTCTTGCCTGGAAAATCCCATGGATAGAGGAGCCTGGTGGGCTAGAGTCCATAGGGTCACAAAGAGTCAGAAATGACTGAAGCTACTAAACACACACACATACACATACACATGACCCAGAATGGTAGAAGTTATGCTAGAACATCAGAGAATACAGAGGGCAGAGCAAGCAAATGACATGGGGATTTGGAAAGAGATTCACTATTTTGTTGTTTAGTCTGTCAGTCGTGTCCTATACTTTGCAACCCAAGGACTGTAGCCCACCAGGCTTCTCTATCCATGGGATTTCCCAGGCAACAATTCTGGAGTGGGCTGACATTTCCCTCTCCAGGGATCTTCCTGACCCAGGGATCGAACCCACGTCTCTTGTGTCTCCTTCAATACAGGTGGATTCTATACTTGCTGAGCCATTGGGAAAGCCCCAAGTATACTGACTATTTTCTCTTAATAAAATCACTGTGGGAGGCAGAATGTTTCCTCATAAATAGTCATAAAGAAATTGAGTCTCAGAAATTAAATAGTTACATCATTGGAAACTGCCTAGTATACCCAGCTTCTGATTCCCCAGACTAGCTTCTTATTCTGTCACATGTCTTCTGCCTTTGTTCAGGTATAGACTGTCAATTTATAACTGAAATCAGTCTGGGGACCATGATGGAAGGAAAGGAAGCCTAGGCTCCTAGGCTCCTATCATTGCCTTCATTGAATAATTGCTTATATGTCTATATCCTGTTCCATGTTCCCCGCAGATAAAAGGAAAAGACAAAAAAGATAATATCTTATTCATCTTATGGGTGACAGACTGTAGGCACTATGAGTACAGAGTTTGGGACTCTAGCCCAGATTCTTTTTACGTTAAAAATTTTTTAAATTAATATATGAATACATACTCATTATAAAAAAATAAGCTACAGAAAAGATATATACCAAAAAAAGTTACAATCTTTTCTCCATTAAAAAATAGGTAATATTACATAATGCAGATGAAACATGATTTAAACCATTGCGCTCAACAAACAATGCAGTAATGGACATTCTCACACATTTGTCTTTGTGTATATATACAAGTATTTTGGTAGATTTCTAGAAGTAGAATTACAGGGTCAAATAATAAATTTATAAGTAACATTGATAAATAATATTATATTGCCTCCTGAAAAGCTGTATCAATTTATGATACCATTCCCATGACACTGTGAACACTAGATTTTGACAGTTTTAAAACTTCCCTCAGTGTAGTCTTGTCTTTCACAGAAATTTTTCCTGAGACCTTCAGCAATGTTTTTATCTTGTAAGAAAAATCTATAAAATAGGCTTATAAATCATATTTCAGGAGAGTAATGAAGCCCAAAGAGGAAATGAACATGAATTGTGGTTATTGCATATTTTCATGGAGGCTCAGACTAGAATCACTTTCACAAATGTGGCCTAAAGCACTATTTTCAATAATTCAGAGATGAAATTCTTCCTCTTGCAAGGTGTTCATGGGATATCTGCAAATGTTGGTGCTATGTGAGGACAGTCATGAGTGGGACACCATAGTTTGCTCTGAAATTTAATTTAGAAGCCTTCTATGCTGCAGACGATCCTGACATTCTACTTTCACACAGAGGAGGAAGTGAGGGTAATGGATGCTGTTTGCATGAGCCACTGCTTTGGATTTTTCATGGAGGGACATTTTTAGTTCTGACTTTTGATGTGACAAATGAGACTGTGGCTCTAGCCCATCTCTGGCTTGGGTGGATTCAGGGAATTCTTTGTTGTTGCTCATTGAAAAGGCTAACACAGGAAAGTTTCTTTTCATTTAACCAATCGATAGTTATTTATGGAGCATCTCTTTTGTGATCGATCTTATGCTAGCTGTGGAAATTAAAGGAAAAGTTAGCAAACAATCCATGCCCCAGACTGTGTTGCACAGAAGAGTTAGCAAGCTCTTTAATGTTTGCTAGAATGGCCTGTACAGTTTAGAGCTGTTCTCCGCTCTCCTCCCTCTGGTGTTCCCATTGTTACCACTGTAATTTAAATATTGATTTTCTTAAGTTGATTGACTCTATTTGCAGTTTCCTTGTGCTCTAAAATATATACATTGCTACAATAATATTAGTCTTTATGTAATTTCTGTTTAAAAGTCTTCAAACTCAGTTACCCACAGTTTAAAGTCCAAATTCTTAGCAGCTTTAATTCAAGGGTCTTCATTATCTGATTCTCACTACACTTTCTAGTTTTTACCTTTATTGCCTTTGTCCTCCAGTTTGTTATTCTTTCTATGTTACCTTTCTTGCAGTTCTACCAACACTTTCCCTCTCATTTTTCTGGAGAGTGCTTACCTCAAGGCTCTTCAAAAGAACTGTCACTTTCATGAAGACTTTTAAAAAACGTTTTCACTTCTTACTTCTGTAGCCAATAATCACAAATAAATCACAAACCAATGATCAGTATCTGGTGATATGGTGCACAGAGAGTAGTATTATAGATATGTAGCCTGAGCCTGTATGTGTACATGTGCTTGTACTTGAACAAATGATGTGTTTAAATGTGACAATATCATCATCCCAAGAATTCCAACCAGTATAATTAAAAATATATTTAAACTAAACCTAAATACTATTCATAGAAATCACTAAGTGTAGTGCACACAGATGCTTAGCAAGCAGTTGGGCTAGTTTCATGAACCAGAAGCCAGTCTTGGTGGGCATTTCTATAGACAGTAACCACTTTGCCCCTGACACGGTTCCCAAGTTGCACTAGAAGGGGTTTGTGGAAAAATAAGTGTCCATAAAAGAAGAAAAGCTGAAGGCAAAGGAGAAAAGGAAAGGTATACCCATTTGAATGCAGAGTTCCAAAGAATAGCAATGAGAGATGAGAGCCTTCCTCAGTGATCTGTGCAAAGAAATAGAGGAAAACAGTAGAATGGGAAAGACTAGAGATCTCTTCAAGAAAATTAGAGATACAAATGGAACATTTCATGCAAAGATGGCCACAATAAAGGACAGGAATGATATGAACCTAACAGAAGAAGATATTAAGAATACACAGAAGAACTGTACAACAAAGATCTTCATGACCCAGATAACCATGATGGTGTGATCACTCATCTACAGCCATACATCCTGGAATGCAAAGTCAAGTGGGCCTTAGGAAGCATCCCTATGAACAAAACTAGTGGAGGTGATGGAATTCCAGTTGAGCTATTTCAAATCCAAAAAGATGATACTGTGAAAGTGCTGCACTCAATATACGAACAAATTTGGAAAACTCAGCAGAGGCCACAGGACTCGTAAAGGTCCTTTTTCATTCCAATCTCAGAGAAAGGCAATGCAAAAGAATGCTCAAACTACCGCACAATTGCACTCATTTCATGTTAGCAAAGTAACACTCAAAATTCTCCAAGCAAGGTTTCAACAGAACATGAACTGTGAACTTCCAGATGTTCAAGCTGGATTTAGAAAAGGCAGGGAAGCCAGAGATCAAATTGCCAACATCTGTTGGATCATTGAAAAAGCAAGAGAGTTCCAGAAAAACATCTACGTCTGTTTTATTGGCTATGCACAGTGATCTAACCATGGTGTGTAGGTGTAAGGATATGTTGGTAAAGGCTTTTTGGAGAAAATTTTTGTGCGGAAGCTTAAAAAAAAGTCTGCTAAGGGAAGAATGGTAGCAGAAAATACACCAGAGATGTAGAATAGGGGGACTATTGTGACTCAGATGCAGAGATATGAAGTAACCTATTTAGCTAGGAAACAACAAGCAGTGCTCAGAATTATAGCAGAAGTCAGGGAGTGGTCACAGAGGCTAGGGAGTTGATAGGGAAGATGATTATGAAAGGAGGGAAAGGTTTCCTTTACTCTGATCTGCTTACAGTTCTTAACTGGGTCTGAAAATTAAACTGATAAGGACAGATTTATAAGAACAAAACCATACAAATTTATAATATATGTTTTACATTAACACAAGAGTCTTCATAAGGAAATGAAGACCCAAAGAAATGGTTAAACATGTGTGTTTTATGTTAGGTTTGAGGAACAGTGGAAAGTTATAAAAAGATATAATAAGGCAAAGTGTATGAGCAAGTGTAATACACTCAGGGAAACTTAACAAGGCCTGTTTGTTCAGATTTTTCTCTGTATCCCTTTGTCTTCAGAGATAAGTATCTACTAAGGAAAAAGTAAAGAACACATAAATTGAAATGTAAGTTTTATATGGGGGCCTTACTGATGACTATGGCCTGGGAGAACTATTCCAAAGAGGTAAGTGAGGAGCCAGGATATATAGGAATTTTTGTTGAAAACAAAACTGACATTAGGAAAGACCTGATGCTGGGAAAGACAAGGGCAAGAGGAGAAGGAGATGACAGAGAATGAGATGTTTGGATAGCATCACCAACTCAATGGACAGGAGTTTGAGCAAACTCCAGGAGACAGTAAAAGACAGAGAAGCCTGGCCTGCTGCAGTCCATGGTGTCACAAAGAGTGTGACACAATTTAGCGACTAATCAACAACAAGAACAATGACAAAATACAGAAATCTCAACTTCATTTTGTTCTTTTCCTTGTGTGAGAAGATATAAGAGTATGGGTTCACTGAAATTATTCCTTTGATGTGCATCTTAACTATCTAGGACCAGTAGCCTGTTTTTCTCCACCCTGAATTCCCCTCAGGGTGCCATTCGGTGGCTACTGGCCTAATGGCAGGCAACATTATTTACTGAAATGGCAAGCAACATTTTCTTGCCCATAGTGCCTCTCTTGGTAATAAATTTAACCAAGGTTTTGGAGACATTTTATGATTAATTTGCCCCACTGCAACAGGAAAGCTGGATTCTGTTGATAACACAGTATGTTAAATTTTGAATTGGGCATTTTTGATAATTGAAAATTCTCTAAGTAACCTGTTTTATTAAGTCTATTATAATCCAGGTAATGTTTTCCCTTGTTGCTTCTTCCCATATCTGGAGTTGCACTATTACGATTATTCTATCTACATAGACTATATGATTGACTGCCTCAAGTCATTTAGCCATCATTGGTTTTGTTGGAGGCCAGGTTACACACAGGTTGGTGTAAGAGATGCCAATCTAATAAAATAGACAAGATATAAGTAACATACTTGGTATTCCTGGTGGCTCAGGCAGTAAAGAGTCTGCTTGCAATGCAGGAGACCTGGGTTTGATCCCTGGGCCAGGAAGATCCTTTGGAGAAGGAAATGGCTACGAACTCCATTATTCTAGCCTGAAGAATTCCATGGACAGAGGAGCCTGGTGGGCTACAGTCCATGGGGCTGTGAAGAATCAGACATGACTAAGCAACTAACATTTCCACTTTGAAGTAATATACTTAATAACACTAATAAAGTCATAGTTTAGCAGAGAGGGGAACAAGGCATATATAATTAAAAAGAATGAGAGGCCAATTAAAAAATGATTAGTAAAACTAGTTGTAATCTGGTTGATTAAGCCATCAAGTCCACAGGGAGCCAGTTGGAGAAGCCAAATTTTGGTGTTAATCAGGGAGAAAAAGATAAATATTTCACCTCTGTTTACAAAGTATACTTTATCAACTTGTTATAGTTTACAGTGTAAGAGGGAAGGTTTTCTGGAAGACAAGCATTAAAGCCAATATATTCCAGAAAAAAGTCATAAAATTATAAATCACATTTGTTAGTTCATTTAGTCTATGTAATTTAATAAACAATATTTATTTATTTAACCAAAGTGATAATAAAAGAACTGTAAGGTAAATATTGATCATTTAGAATGCAAAGAAACTCATACTCTGTTATCAAAAGTAAATCAACATTCTAAGAAAACTTCATTCTCTTAACAGAGAGAGAAAACCAAACTCTAGCCCTGTATCAGCCCACCCTCAATAGCAAAATTCATTCATCTAATTAAATTCAATCCAAATCCAGCATGACCAGGCACACAATTCTTTTATCAGGGCCCCCTTTCTACAAACTTTCTTCAACTTTTTGTATCTATACTAGTTTATCTCTTATTTTTCTTTCCCACTTAGAAATAATTAACTTTAGGATAAAATCACTTTCTTTCCCCTCAACAAAATACACTTTTATTTCTCAAACTTTCTTTTGCTGAAACCATATGTTCTGCTTTCTTTGAATACTGAAATGTCTTTCTTTTTATTCCTGTAGCTTTAACTGCATATATTATGATTTTAATCCTTAAAAATCTTAATGTCTAGTGAAACCTGAAAAGTGAATAATTGTGAACTATTTTTTACACCAGCATTTCCTAATTGTCAAACTGAGTATTCCATAACCTCTAGAAACATGTTATCGTCACATAGCATAATTTTTTCCTCAATGAGAAACAAAATATGTCTCCAAAACATTTTGGGGGGAGGGACTTCCCAGGTGGCACTAAGTTCAGTCCAGTTCAGTCTCTCAGTCGTGTCCGACTGTTTGCAACCCCATGAATCGCAGCACACCAGGCCTCCCTATCCATCACCATCTCCTGGAGTTCACTCAGACTCACGTCCATCAAGTCCGTGATGCCATCCAGCCATCTCATCCTCGGTCGTCCCCTTCTCCTCCTGCCCCCAATCCCTCCCAGCATCAGAGTCTTTTCCAATGAGTCAACTCTTCTCATGAGGTGGCCAAATTACTGGAGCTTCAGTTTTAGCATCATTCTTTCCAAAGGAATCCTAGGGTTGATCTCCTTCAGAATGGACTGGTTGGACCTCCTTGCAGTCCAAGGGACTCTCAAGAGTCTTCTCCAACACCACAGTTCAAAAGCATCAGTTTTCGACGCTCAGCCTTCTTCACAGTCCAACTCTCACATCCATACATGACCACAGGGAAAACCATAGCTTTGACTAGGCAGACCTTAGTCGGCAAAATAATGTCTCTGCTTTTGAATATACTATCTAGGTTGGTCATAACTTTTCTTCCAAGGAGTAAGCGTCGGTGGCACTAGTGGTAAAGAATCTGCCTGCTAATGCAGAAGACCCAAGAGTCATGGGTTCAGTTCCTGAGTTGGGAAGGTCCTGTGGAATAGGGGACACAACCCACTCCAGTATTCTGCCTGGGAAGTCACAGAAGAGCCTAACATGTTACAGTCCCTGGAGCTGCAAACTGTTGGACACAAGTGAGCAACTGAGTACACAAACCCAAACATTTTGTTTCCCTCTCATAAGAAAACAAAACTAGGTAAACTTAGACCTGTTTAGCAAAGGCAGTGCTCCAGTTTTTATCTTATTTGAAATGATCTAGGTATTCAATAAATTTTACAGTTTAACTTAACTTAGAAAACTCTAAAGTTTCAAGTTACCAAAAATCTGGTGAAACTGTTTTAGATAGCCATAACCAAAATGTAATTACTCCTGAAGAGTTCACCTTAAAAATTCTTATCTCATTTACCTCTATTTTATAACTTATGGGAATATAATCATAACAGTTTTTTTCCACTGGTGAATTCTGCCAGAGAAATAATATTAACTTATTGACCTTCAGTAAACCTAGGTATGATACAGATAACATAATCTTGATGACTCCAAAGACACGTCATAACCGTGTGTGCATGTCACGTCGCTTCAGTTGTGTCCTACTCCCACCAGGCTCCTCTGTGCATGGGATTCTCCAGACAAGAATACTGGAGTGAGTGGGTCGTCATTACCTTCTCCAAGGGATCTTCCCAACCCAAGGATCGAACGTGTGTTTCTTATGTCTCTAGTGTTGGCAGGCATGTTCTTTACCACTAGCCAACCTGGGAAACTGAGCTGAAGTCTAAGGTAAGTTTAATACCAAATATAAATTTCCAGATCATGTAAACGTGAAATTTATTCTGGCCAGTTTATAATTATTAATATTTTATTTGTAAGTGCTTATTTCTAAGTCAATTAGATAAAGCTGTTTTATAATTTAATACAAAACTAAAATTAAAAATAATCTAAATCTATCTGAATGTAGAGCCATATCATATGTATAATGTACACACAGATATAAAACATACATAACACATACATAACTACAGATCTTGTAGCTTCACTTAAAACTTAAGTGTTATAATATAAATGCTTAATACTAATTTATAAATAACATGGGAATAAGTTATATTTATTTGCTCAGATGACCAAACACTTTATTACTTGTGGAAAAGTCTTTTAAGATGTCTGCTTGTCCTAGATAAACTCTTAAAGAGTTATTGAATTAGATTTTGGGTGAGGGACACTTACCAGAGTTTCTACTTAAAAAGTACCACCTCTCTTTATTCCTTTTGTTTCAGGTTGGAACAGATTTAGCTAATTAGGCTGAGTCTCAGGTATTGTGAGTGATATTTATATTTCTGATACGTAGAGATTTGCAAGACAAGACAAATGCTTTTAATTCCCCAAATAAATAATTTGCTGACTAAATAAGATTAAAAGATTGATCTGATCAACTCCATTTTCTTTAATTTGCTCTTTTGCATCAGTGAGAAGATTTGCAACTAAACTAAAAATCAACAGTTCTAGATTCTAGAACTTTAGGGTTCAATTTATCATGCCTTCAAAACTTAGCAGGTTTCCCTGATAGCTCAGTTGGTAAAGAATCAGCATGCAATACAGGAAACCCTGGTTCTATTCCTGAGTTGGGAAGGTCCACTGGAGAAGGGATAGGCTACCCACTCCAGTTTTCTGGCCTGGAGAATCCCATGAACTGTATAGTCCTTTGGGACACAATGAGTAGGAAACAACTTAGCGACTTTCACTTTCAACGCTTAACAAAAGTCATTCCATAGAGGCCTTCTTTCTGGAGGTGCAGAAGAATCTCTATTTTGTTTTTATCACCCCTGAATATTAGCTCCCAGATTGTATTTCATGTTTTGGGGCTTATTTGACCCTATCGTTTTCCTTTGTTGCTCAGTTAAGTCATGCTCTACTCTTTGTGAACCCATGGACTGCAGCATACCAGACTTCCCTATAGTTTACATTCTCCCAGATTTTGCTCAAACTCATGTCCATTGAGTTTATGATACCATTCAACCATCTCATCCTTTGTTGCCACCTTCTCCTCCTGCCCTAAGTTTTCCCTAGCTTCAGGGTATTTTCAGAGAATAGGCCTTTTACATCAAGTAGGCAAAGTAATGGAACTTCAGCTTCAGCATCTGTCCTTCCAATGAATATTCAGTGTTGAGTTCATATTGGATTGATGGGCTTGATCACCTTGCTGTCCAAGGGATTCTCAAGAGACTTCTCCAGCATCACAGTTTGAGAGCATCAGTTCTTCAATGCTCAGTTTTCTTTATGGCCCAACTATCACATCCTTACATGACTTCTGAAAACCAAACAAAGCAAAACAAAACAGAGCTTCGGCTAAACAGACATTTGTCAGCCAAGTGATGTCTCTGCTTTTTAATACTCTGTCTAGCTTTGTCATATCTTTTCTTCCCAAATGGTGGTTCAGTCACTCAGTGGTGTCCAACTGTTGGCGACCCCACTGAATGCAGTACTCCAGGCTAAACTGTCCTTTTCTATCTCCCAGAATTTAAACAAATTCAAGTCCAAACTCATATCAAAAAGATATAACACTGAAAGATGAACTCCCCAGGTTGGTAGGTGTGCAATATGCTACTGGAGAAGAATGGAGAGATAGCTCCAGAAATAATGAAGAGGTAAAGCAAAAACAAAACAATGCCCAGTTGTGGATGTGAAGATGAAAGAAAAGTCCAGTGCTGTAAAGAACAATATTGCATCAGTTCAGTTCAGTTGCTCAGTCGTGTCCAACTCTACAACCCCATGAACTGCAGCACATCAGGCCTCCCTGTCCATCACCAACTCCAGGAGTTCACTCAGACTCACGTCCATTGAGTCAGTGTTGCCATCCAGCCATCTCATCCTCTGTCGTCCCCTTCTCCTCCTGCCCCAAATCCCTCCCAGCATCAGAGTCTTTTCCAATGAGTCAACTCTTCCCATTAGGTGGCCAAAGTATTGGAGTTTCAGCTTCAGCATCAGTCCTTTCAATGGACACCCAGGACTGATCTCCTTTAGGATGGACTAGTTGGATGTCCTTGCAGTCCAAGGGACCCTCAAGAGTCTTCTCCAACACCACAGTTCAAAAGCATCAATTCTTCAGCACTCAGCTTTCTTTTTAGTCCAACTCTCACATCTATACATGACCACTGGAAAAATCATAGGTGACTAGACAAACCTTTGTTGGCACAGTAATGTCTCTGCTTTTTAATATTCTGTCTAGGTTGGTCGTAACTTTTGTTCCAAAGAGCAAGAGTCTCTTAATTTCATGGCTTCGGTCACCATTTGCAGTGATTTGTAGCTCAAAAATATAAAGGCTCTCAATGTTTCCGTTGTTTCCCTATCTATTTGCCTTGAAGTGATGGGACTGGATGCCATGATTTTACTTTTTTGAATGTTGACTTTTAAGCCAACTTTTTCACTCTCCACTTTCAGTTTCATCAAGAGGCTCTAGTTCTTATTCACTTTATGCCATAAGGCTGGTGTCATCTGCAAATCTGAGGTTATTGATATTTCTCCCAGCAATCTGGATTCCAGTTTGTCCTTCATCCAGCCCAGCATTTCTCATGATGTACTCTGTGTATAAGTTAAATAAGTAGGGTGACAATACCCAAACTTGACCTACTCCTTTCCCAATTTGGAACCAGTCTGTTGTTCCATGTCCAGTTCTAACTGCTGCTTCTTGACCTGAAAACAGATTTCTCAGGAGACAGATAAGGTGTCCTGGTATTGCCATCTCTTGAACAAGTTCCTACTGTTTGTTGTGATCAACACTGTCAAAGACTTTGGCATAGTCAATAAAGCAGAAATAGATGTTTTTCTGGAACTCTCTTGCTTTTTCTATGATCCAATGCACGTTGGCAATTTGTTCTGTGGTTCCTCTGGTTTTTCTAAATCTAGCTTGGACATCTAGAAGTTCATACTTCACATACTGTTGAAGCCTGGGTTGGAGAATTTTGAGCATTACTTTGCTAGCATATGAGATGAGTGCAATTGTATGGTAATTTAAACATTCGTTGACATTGCCTTTCTTTGGGATTTGAATGAAAACTTACATTTTCCAGTACTGTCGCTATTACTGAGTTTTCCAAATTTGCTGACATATTGAGTGTAGCACTTTCATAGCATCATCTTTTAGAATTTGAAATAGCTCAACTGGAATTCCATCAGCTCCACTAACTTTTTTTGTAGTGATACTTCCTAAGGCCCACTCAAATTCACATTCCAGGATGTCTGGCTCTAGGTGAGTGATCACACCATTGTGGTTATCTGGGTCATGAATACCTTTTCTGTATAGTTCTTCTGTATCTTCTTGCCACCTCTTCTTAATATCTTCTACTTCTGTTAAATCCATACCATTTTTGTCCTTTATTTTACCCATCTTTGCATGAAATGTTTCCTTCAGTTCAGTTCAGTTCAGTTCAGTAGCTCAGTTGTGTTTGACCCCGTGGAGTGTAGCATGTCAGGGTTCCCTGTCCATCATGAGCTCCTGAAGCTTGCTGAAACTCATGGTCATAGAGTCGGTGATGCCATTCAACCATCTCATCCTCTGTTGTCCCCTTCTCCTCCTGCCTTCAATCTTTCCCAACATCAGCGTCTTTCCCAATGATTCAGTTATTTGTATTAGGTGGCCAAGTATTGGTGTTTCAGCTTCAGCATCAGTCCTTGGTATATCTAATTTTCTTGATGAGATCTCTAGTCTTTCCCATTCTATTGTCTTCTACTATTTCTTTGCACTGGAAGGCTTTCTTATCTCTCTTTGCTCTTCCTTGGAACTCTGCATTCAGATGAGTATATATCTCCTTTTCTCCTTGCCTTCAGCTTCTCTCTCTCTCTTTCTCTTTTTTAATCAGCTATTTATAAGGCTTCCTCAGACAACCATTTTGGCTTTTTGCAAATATTTTTCTTGGGGATGGCTGATCACTGCCTCCTGTACAATGTTTTGAACTTCCATCCATAGTTCTTCAGGCTCTCTATCATATCTAATTCCTTGAATCTATTTGTTACTTCAACTGTAGAGTTAGATGGGATTTGATTTAGGTCACAACTGAATGGTCTAGTAGTTTTTCCTACTTTCTTTAAGTCTGAATTTGGCAATTCACCTTGCTTATTTAACTTATATGCAGAGTATATCATGTGAAATGACAGACTGCATGAAGCACAGGCTGGAATCAAGGTTGCACAGAGAAATATCAATAACCTCAGATACTCAGATGACACCGTTATGGCCTAAAGCAAAGAAAAACTAAAAAGCCTCTTCATTATAGTGTAAAAGGACAGTGAAAAAGTTGGCTCAAAGCTCAATATTCAAAAACCTAAGACCATGACATCAGCCCCATCATTTCATGACAAATAGATGGGGAAACAATGGAAACAGCAAGACTTGGGCTCCAGAATCACTGTAGATGGTGAGTGTAGCCATAAAATTAAAAGACACTTGCTCCTTGGAAGAAAAGTTATGGACAAACTATACAGCATATTAAAAGCAAACATTACTTTATCAACAAAGGTGTGTATGGTCAAAGCTATGGTTTTTTCAGTAGTCATGTATGGGTGTGAGAGTTGAACTATAAAGAAAGCTGAACGCCAAAGAATTGATGCTTTTGAACTGTGGTGTTGGAGAAGACTCTTGAGAGTCCCTTGGTCTGCAAGGAGATCAAACCAGTCAACCCTAAAGGAAATCAACCCTAAATATTCATTGGAAAGACTGATTCTGAAGCTGAAGTTCCAGTACTTTGGCCACCTGCTGCGAAGAACTGGCTCAATTGAAAAGATCCTGATGCTGGGAAAGGTTGAAGGTGGGAGGAGAACCGCACGACCTAGGATGAGATGGTTGGAATGGTATCACTGACTCAATGAACATGTGTTTAAGCAAGCTCTAGGAGATGGTGAGGACAAGGAAGCCTGGGGTGCTGCAGTCCATGGGGTCACAAAGAGCCAGACATGACTGGACTGAACTGAACTGTCTTAATGTCTTTTTTTTTTTTTTTTTTTTTTGAGAAATGTGTGTTTAGGTCTTTTGACCACTTTTTGATTGGATTGTTTGTTTTTCTGGTATTGTGTTGTGTAAGCTGAGTATTTATTTTGAGAATGAACCCTTTGTCGGTTGTTTCATTTGTCATTATTTTCTCCTATTCAGAGTTCTGTCTTTTCACAGTGTTTATAGTTTTCTTTGCTGTGTAAAAGCTTTTAAGTGTAATTAGGTTTCACTCGTTTATTTTTGGTTTTATTTCCATTATTCTAGGAGGTGGATCATAGAGGATTTTTCTAAGATTTATATGTTCTCTTCTATGTTCTGACTATGTTTTCTTCTAACTTTCATAGTTTCTGGTCTTACTTTTAGGTCTTTAATCCATTTTGAGTTTATCTTTGTGTGTGGTATTAGGAAGTGTTGTGATTTTATTCTTTTACACATAGTTGTAGGGTTCTCCTAGCATCACTTATTAAAGAAATTATCCTTGCCCTATTGTATATGCTTGCTTCCTTTTCGAAAGATAGGGTGCCCACTGGTGTGTGTATTTATCTCTGGGCTTTCTATCTTGGTCCATTGGTCTATATTTCTGTTTTTGTGCAAGTACTATATTTTCTGGAAGATTGTAGTTTTGTAGTACAGTATTTAATCAGGTGAGTTGATTCTTCCAGCTGCAATCTTCTTTCCCAAGATTGCTTTGGCTATTTGGGGTTTTTTGTGTTTCCATAGAAATTGTGAGGTTTTTTTTTTTTTTTTTTCCTAGTTCTGTGAAAAAAAAATGCAGTGGTAATTTTATAGATATTGCATTGAATCTGTAGATTGCCTTTGTTAATATAGTGATTTTCACAATATTGATTCTGCCAACCCAGGAGCATGGAATATCTCTCCATCTATTTATGTCATCTTTGATTTGTTTCATCAGTGTCTTATAGCTTTCTGTATACAGCAATATTGTCTCTTAGTTAGGTTTATTCCTAGTTTTTTTTTAATTGAAGGATATTTGCTTTACATAATTTTGTTGTTTACTGTCACACCTCAGCACGAATCAGTCATAGGTATACATTCATCCTTTCCCTCTTGAACCTGCCTCCCATCTCCATCACCATCCAACCCCTCTAAGTTGATACAGAACCCCTGTTTGAGTTTCCTGGCTTACTATTTTACATATGGTAACATAAGTTTCCATGTTACTTTCTTCATACATCTCACCCTTTCTTCCTCTCTCCCCATGTCCATATGTTTATACTCTATGTCTGCTTCTCCGTTGCTGCCCTGCAAATAAATTCTTCCATACCATCTTTCGAGATTCCATATATTTACATTAGTATTCCATATTTATCTTTCTCTTTCTGACTTACTTCACTCTGTATAAAGGGCTCTAGGTTCATCTTAGGTTCATATTCTGTTTTGTTCCTTTAATTTGCATTTCTGATTTTTCATTGTTAGTGTATAGGAATGCAAGTGATTTCTGTGTCTTGATTTTGTATCCTGCAACTTTACTAAATTCACTGATTAGCTCTAGTAATTTTCTGATAATATCTTTAGGGTTTTCAATGTATAGTATCATGTCGTCTGTAACAGTGAGAGTTTTATTGCATCTTTTCCAATCTGGATTCTGTTTATTTCTTTTTTTTCCCCTCTCTCTCTGCCATAGCTAAAACTTCCAAAACTATGTTGAATAATGGTGAGACTGGACACACTTTTCTTGTTCCTGATTTTAGAGGGGATCCTTTCAAATTCTCACAATTGAGAATAGTGTTTGTTGTACATGGCCATTATTATGTTGAGGTAGGTTCCTTCTATGACCACTTTTTGAAGAGTTTTATCATAAATGGGAATTGAATTTTGTCAAAAGATTTTTCTGCATCTATTGAGATGATCATATGGTTTTTATCTTTCAATTTGTTAATATGATGTATCAAACCGATTGGTTTATGTATATTGAAGAAATGTTGCATTCTTGGGATACACCTGACTTGATCATGGTGTATGATCTTTTCACGTGCTGTTGAAATCAATTTACTAGAATTTTTCTGAGGATTTCACATCTATGTTCATCAGTTATATTAACAGGAAATTTTCTTTTTTTGTGTGTTGCCTTTGTCTGGTTTTGGTGTCAGGGTGGTGGTGGCTCCCTAGAATGAGTTCAGAAGTGTTCCTTCCTATGCTAAATTTTTTGGTAAATGTTTGAGAAGGATAGGCATTAGCTCTTCTCCAAATATTTGATAGAAGTCCCTTGTGAAGCCGTCTTGCCCTGGGCTTTTTTTGGGGAGAAGTTTTTTTTTTTTTTTTTTTTTTTAATCACATTTGTAATTTCATTGTTTGTAATTGGCTTGTTCATAGTTTATATTTCTTTATGATTTATTCTTGGAAGGTTGAACTTTTCTAAAAATATGTTCTCTTCCTCTAGGTTGTCTTTTTATTAACAGATAGTTGCTTGTAATAGTCTCTTATGATCCTTTATATTTCTGTGTTGTCTGTTGTAATCTCTCCTTTCTCACTCCTAATTTTTTGATTGATTTTTCTCCCTTTTTTTCCTTTATGAGTATGGCTAATGGTTTGTCATTTTATTTATCTTCTCAAATAACCAGTTTTCAGTTTTACTAACCTTTTTATTGTTTCCTTCATTTCTTTTTCATTTATTCCTGCTCTGAACTTTATGACTTCTTTCATTCTACTAACTTTGGGGGTTTTTGTCCCTCTATTTCCAGCTGTTTTAGGTGTACAGTTAGGTTGTCTATTTGATTATTAATTCTTGAGGTAGAATTGTAATGCTGTAAACTTCCCTCATAGAACTGCTTCTCATAGGTTTTGGTTGTCATGTTTTTGTTGTCATTTGTCTCTAGGAAATTTTTGATTTCCCTTCTTATTTCTTCAGTAATCTTTTCATTACTTAGAAATGTATCGTTTAGTCTCTATGTGATTGTGTATTTTACATTTTCTTCCTATATTGATAACTACTCTAATAGTGCTTTGGTCAGAAAAGGTGCTTGATATGATTTTAATTTTTTTAACTTTACTGAGGCTTGATTTGTGACCCAAGACACGCTCTATCCTGGAGATTGTTCCATGTGCACTTGAGAAGAAAGTGTATTCTTCCTCATTCAGGTGGAAAGTCCTGAATATCAATCATATCCATCTGTTCTAATATGTCCTTTAAAGTTTGTGTTTTCTTATTTTCTGTTTTGATAATCTGTCCATTGGTGTAAATGTAGTGTTAAAGTCTCCTATCACTATTGCGTTAGTGTCAATTTCCCCTTTTATGTTTGTTAGTGCTTGCCTTTTGTATTGAGGTGTTCTTATGTTTGGTGCATAAATATTTACAATTATTACATCTTCTTGGATTGATCCCTTGATCATTATGTACTGTCCTTATCTATTATAATATTCTTTATTTTAAAGTCTATTTTGTCTGTAATGAGAATGCCTTTCTGGCTTACCTTTGATTTCCATTTACATGGAATATTTTTTTCAATCCTTTCACTTTCAGTTTGTATGTGTCTCTTGCAGTGGGTAGGTCTGAAACCCTTCTCTCATTTTGACCTTTCTCAAATTCTTCTAGTTGGTGGTAGGTTTTTAGTTCTATATTCCTTACCAGGACTTCAGTTATAAGATAAATCATTCAAGTGGTTACTATCTTACCAGGCCAGAGAGGGAAGTTTTGGTCAGTGGTTCCCTAACAGAATGTCTTTCAACTGAGCAAAATCTTTCCAGTGTCTTTCAACTGAGGATACCCCAGGCAGCTCTTCTTGAAAGAATGTTTCAAGGAAAATAACTCCTCAAGACAGTAGTTTAACATAACCAAATAAAATTTAGGATTATCAGCCAATAATGGGAGATCCAAGACCCAGAAGACACTTACCCAAATTTGTTTGGACTATCCAAGAAGGTGGACAGGCACAAGAGGCCTCTGCTGATGCTAAAGGTCTGGTTCCTTGTAAAGTTCAGCTGAAGGAGAGAAGTCTGCTCTGGATCTCTTTTTGGCCACCAAAACAATCAACCAGGCAATAAGGTCAATCTTAAAGTTTTGAGTTATGTTTATTCCTGGACCTTACTGAGGACCATAGCCCAGTTTCTCAGATAGCTCTGAGGAATTCTTCCAAAGATGTAAGGGAGATATCAGGATATACAGTTTACTGGGGAAAAAAAAAAAGTCAAACATGAAAATAATACTGCTAATCAAAAAAAAAAAAATAGACATCTCAACTTCATAATTTTAAAGATCCAATATTCTGGGCTCATTGAAATTATTCTTTTGATATGCATCTTAACTAGGACTAGTGGTAAAAATCCATCTATTAATGCAGGAGACAAGAGATGTGGGTTTGATTCCTGGGTCAGGAAGATCCCCTGGAGTAGGACATGGCACTCTACTCCAGAATTCTTGCCTGGAAAATTGGATAGAAGAGCCTGGTGGGCTAGAGTCCATGGGGCCACAAAGAGCTGGACATGACTGGACAACTGAGCACAATGCTCACAAATTGTCATTGGTCAAAGCATCTTAACTATCTAGGGCCAGTATCCTGTTTTTCTCCATCCTAAATCCCCCTCATTCCCCTAAGGGTACCATTGGAGTGGCTTCAGTGGCTGATGACTTGGTGGCTGGCAACATCTGCTATTTGCTTGTTGAAATGACAGGCAGAAACTTTTTGCCCACCTAAAGATGTTCCTTTGTTTCAGATACAGGGAAGGACGGTACCTCTCAAATGAGAGTTTTAACAGTTTCTTCAGGTGAAAGTTTGAAACCCCTCCCCACACATGCCATTTCTTAAATTCCTTCAGCCTGAAATATTCAGTATGCCAAGGTACTCTATTTTGGGGTAGCATATTCTGAATCCCATCAAAGCAGGTGGTTTTATTTCTGATGGTGTACTGATACTCTGCTAAGACTGCAGGCCAGGTTAGAGTGAACAGACTGAAGTGATGGGCAGAGTTAAGGGGAGACAACCATAGCCTACATCTTGCCTCTTAAATTTTGGTCAGCCTTGTAGCTTCTTTTCTCTTCCACAGGTACTTTGACAGGCCTGGCTTCACTTCCCCCAGCAAGAATGACTGATTATCCACATCATGACTTCTCTCCTTACTGAGATGAGATTAAAAGCTGCTAGGAAAATCCACATTGCAGTCTGCAACCTGTTTTTGTGACTTTGCTGTTTTACTCTGAGTAGATTTTTTTCATATATTATTTTACTGTGAGGGTGTAAATATTCTTCTTTGTTATGGTCTGTGAACATGTTGAAAAATAATTTCCAGACATGAGGGAGAATGACAGGAGAATAAAGAGTGGTAGATGCTGTTAGAACAATGTATTGGCTCAAGGGAGAGCTGACCACCACTTTCACTGGCTAGGAGCCAATTTTTATAGCTTCAAGACAAAGAAAATTCCTACTGGAAGGATGGATTAGGTGTTTTGTTAGGATGCTATGTGGTGAGAATTTTACCTAATATGGGATCAGGGAAATGGCTTGTTTATATCTGGAGGCTCATGGCAACTGTTGCTCTTGGGCTTGGTCAGTTTGGGAGATTTTTGCCCTGTGACCTTGGTATAGGGCGCCATACTTATTATTCTTGGGGATACAGAGGATCGTTCTACTGTTAAGGTCAGCCACTTTTCCTACAATTAATTCTCTAATCCCTCTCTTTGAAAGTGTATTGTTATGATCTTTGCAGACCAGGACCTGGAGACGAGAGTTGACGAAAAGAAAGCAACAAAAAGAAGGATGCGGGGGACCCAAGTCTCAAGTGAAACAAGGGTGCTTTATTTGAGGGAGTGTGTGCTTATATATTGTTATACAGGAAGCTTTAGGTAGAAAATAAAGTTGAGCAAAAACACCAAAACCAGACTCCTAACTAAAGTAACTAAGGAAATATCAATCGTCATAGGGCCATAACAACAGTAACTAGGGAAATAACAATGTCACAGGGCCAGAAGACAATCCATATCTTGAGAAATAGGAACATGATAAGTAGTTTTACAGAAAAGTAAAAGGTTACTGAAAGGAATCCATGTATGTACTCTGTCTCATGAAATCAGTCCTGAGAACTGCGTACAGCTCTGCTCATTACTGTTTTCCAGGAACTGATAAGGAACAGAGGGCTTTTGAGAAACAGAAAACAACATATAAGATTCCTTAAAATTAAATATTCCCTGAAAGTGCACCAAGGATTTTTTAAGATTCTCTTATGACTGACTTTGGAATCTTCTAATATGTTAGACACTATCCCAAGTCCCAGCCCATCTAGGGGATTTCTCTACAATTCATGAAACATTCTGACCTTTTACATTTTGTTAGGCTCTGGATAACCAAGTTTAATTCTTAGATTTCAAAACCAATAGGGTAAAAATCAACTTTTTAATTGCAACTGTGCTTTGACACTTGAATGAATTCTCACTGCAGGAATACTTTTGAAAAGATATCTGGATCATTATGATTGATATATGGATGGAGCTTCTCAGCCAGCTACTTCCTTCAGATGGTAATAGAAGAACACCTCTCTGAGAATCACTGCCAATAGTTGAGATAATCAGATGTCACAAACATGTCAGCTCTGAAAAAATGAACTGAGTGTGGCAGGGGACAGTATGTGGCCTTTATATTTGTATTGTGTGATTATGTTCATCAAAACTCTCTCTTCTATTGTAAGACAGAAGAAACTTGACCTCAAAGCTATGAGATTAGATATAAACTATAAGAAAAATATTTTAAGAAACCCAGGAGGGAGGGAAAGATGGCGGAGGAATAGGACGGGAAGACCACTTTCTCCCTCACAAATTCCTCAAAAGAACATTTCAACGCCGAGCAAACTCCACAAAACAACTTCTGTAGGCTGGCAGAGGACATCAGGCAACCAGAAAAGCAGACCATTGTCTTCAAAAACAGGTAGGAAAAAATATAAAAGACGAGAAAGGAGACAAAGGAGGTGGGGAGGGAGCTCCGTCCTGGGAAGGGAATTTGAAGAAGAGAGGTTTCCAAACACCAGGAAACACTCTCCCTGCCGAGTCTGTGGCGAGCCTTGGAAACACAGAGGGCAACATAACAGGAAGGAAAAATAGATAAATAATTAAAACCAACAGATTACAAGCCCAACAGTAACTCCCCCAGCGGAAAAGCAGCACAGACGCCTGCATCCGCCATTGGGAAGTGGGGGCAGGGCAGGGACGCTCGGGAGGCGCGGGCTGCAGAGCTTTGTAAGAATCGGGGAGGAACGCCCCACGCACAACCAGAGCGATCTAACTTGGGCTAGCAAACCAGACTGTGGGATAGCTACCACGCGAAAAGCTCGAACATAAGACACGGCCAGGACCGAGCACAGAACAAAGGACGGAACGGAAAAAGCCGGCTGCAGACCATCCCCCGCCGGGGACAGGCAGCCAGAGCCGTAAGGACTGGAAAGGGGCAATTGCAGACCTGGGGAGACTTTACCTACCTAACTGCAAGCAGACTCCTTTGCTAAGACTTCTGGGGGTGCTGGACAGTCACCATCTGCCTCACGGGGTGCGCCAGCGGTCCACCCAGAAAGCTGAGCAGCAGCAGCAGAAAAGGTGACAAGCCGCGGCGATTGCGCTTGCCAAACTCCTGAGCTACTCGGACCTGGGAAGGGCACAAAGCGCAGTCCCAGCCGAATTTGTGCCTCTGAGGGCTGCCTGAGCGCTGAACCTGAGCGGCTTGGACCGGGGAAGTGCACGCAGCCTAGGGCCTGCCCCAGACGGTTCCCAGCTGAGCATCGTAGAGCCGGAGCGGTTTGTGCGCCGCGAGAAGGGACAGGTCCAGCGGGGCTGAGATACTGTGTGCACACGACAGTGCTATTTGTTTGCAGCATCCCCCCTCCCCACAGCGCGACTGAACTAGTGAGCCTAAAAAACCAGCAAACAGAAGAAGTTAAACAGAGGGAACCACCTTGGAAGTGATCCCACACGGCCCATAACATCAGAGAAGGGCCAGATATATTTTTGACTATTTTTAAAATCATTCCTTTTTTTTTTTTTTTTTCTGCTTTTTGTTTTTTTTCTTTTTTCTTTTTTTTTCTAACTTTTTTTTAAATTGTTAAGTCTTCTATTTCTCCTCTAATTTTTATTTCTATAACCTATTATTACTATTTAAAAAAAAAAAAAGACTTTTTTTTTTTTTTTTTTAAGGCAAACACCATATATAGTCTTTGGATG
This sequence comes from Capra hircus, assembly GCF_001704415.2. Taxonomy (NCBI): domain Eukaryota; kingdom Metazoa; phylum Chordata; class Mammalia; order Artiodactyla; family Bovidae; genus Capra; species Capra hircus. Next base: position 13,714,486 of record NC_030831.1, on the reverse strand, counting down.
GTTGTTGGTGGTTTTTTTTTTTTTTTTAATAATTCTTTTTTTTTTTTTCTTTCTTCCTTTTTCCTTCTGCTTTTCTTTAATATTGTATCTTTGAAAATCCAACCTTTACTCTAGATTTTTAATCTTTGCTCTTAGGTTTTTGTTGTCAATTTTGTACATTTAAAAACCCAATCTTCACTATCCAAGTTTACCTGAAAGTGAGATTACTGGCTTGACCACTCTCTCCTCCTCTGGACTCTCCTTTTTCTCCACCAGGTGGCCTCTGTCTCTTTTCTCCCCCATCTCTTCTCTATCCAACTCTGTGAATCTCTGTGTGTTCCAGACAGTGGAGAACACCTAAGGAACTGGTTACTGGCAGGATTTGTCTCTCTCCTACTCATTCCTCTCTCTTATCCTCCTGGTCACCTCTGTCTACTTCCTCCCTCTCCTCTGCCCTGTATAACTCTGTAAATACCTCTGAGCAGTCCAGACTATAGAGCAACATAAGGAAGTGACTACTGGCTAGCTTGCTCTCTCCTCTTTTGATCTCACTGCATCTCATTCCAGTTACCTCTAACTACCCCCTCCATCTTCTCTTCTCCTTGTAACTCAGTGAACCTCTCTGAGTGTCCCTCAATGTGGAGAAACTTTTCATCTTTAACCTAGATGTTTTATCATTGGTGCTGTATAGATGGAGAAGTCTAGAGGCTACTGTAAAAATAAAACTGAAAACCAGAAGCAGGAGGCTTAAATCCAAAGCCTGAAAACATTAGAGAATTCTTGAATTCAGGGAACATTAAGCAATAGGAGCTCATCAAATGCCTTCATACCTACACCGAAACCAAGCTCCACCCAAGGGCCAACAAGTTCCAAAACAAGACATACCATGCAAATTCTCCAGCAACACAGGAACACTCCCCTGAGCTTCAATATACAGGCAGCTCAAAATTATCCCAAAACCTTTGATGTCTCATAACCCATTACGGGTCACTCCACTGCACTCCAGAGAAAAGAAACCCAGCTCCACCCACCAAAACTCCAACACAAGCCTCCCTAACCAGGAAACCTTGACAAGCCACTGATAGAACTCCACCCAAAGTGAGGAAGCTCCATAATAAAGAGAAGTCCACAAATTACCAGAATATAAAAAGGCCACCCCAAATGCAGCAATATAACCAAGATGAAGAGACAGAGGAATACTCAGCAGGTAAAGGAACAGGAGAGTTGCCCACCAAACCAAACAAAAGAGGAAGAAGTAGGGAATCTACCGGAGAAGGAATTCCGAATATTGATAGTGAAAATGATCCAAAATCTTGAAATCAAAATGGAATCACAGATAAATAGCCTAGAGACAAGGATTGAGAAGATGCAAGAAAGGTTTAACAAGGACCTAGAAGAAATAAAAAAGAGTCAAAATATAATGAATAATGCAATAAATGAGATCAGAAACACTCTGGAGGCAACAAATAGTAGAATAACGGAGGCAGAAGATAGGATTAGTGAAACAGAAGATAGAATGGTAGAAATAAATGAATCAGAGAGGAAACAAGAAAAATGAATTAAAAGAAATGAGGACAATCTCAGAGACCTCCAGGACAATATGAAACGCTCCAACATTCGAATTATAGGAGTCCCAGAAGAAGAAGACAGAAAGAAAGATCATGAGAAAATCCTTGAGGAGATAATAGTTGAAAACTTCCCTAAAATGGGGAAGGAAATAATCACCCAAGTCCAAGAAACACAGAGAGTTCCAAATAGGATAAACCCAAGGCGAAACACCCCAGGACACATATTAATCAAATTAACAAAGATCAAACACAAAGAACAAATATTAAAAGCAGCAAGGGAAAAACAACAAATAACACACAAGGGGATTCCCATAAGGATAACAGCTGATCTTTCAATAGAAACTCTTCAGGCCAGGAGGGAATGGCAAGACATACTTAAAGTGATGAAAGACAATAACCTACAGCCCAGATTACTGTACCCAGCAAGGATCTCATTCAAATACGAAGGAGAAATCAAAAGCTTTACAGACAAGCAAAAGCTGAGAGAATTCAGCACCACCAAACCAGCTCTTCAACAAATTCTAAAGGATATTCTCTAGACAGGAAACATGAAAAGGGTGTATAAACCCGAACCCAAAACAATAAAGTAAATGGTAACGGGCTCATACTTATCAATAATTACCTTAAACGTAAATGGGTTGAACGCCCCAACCAAAAGACAAAGACTGGCCGAATGGATACAAAAACAAGACCCCTCTATATGCTGCTTACAAGAGACCCACCTCAAAACAAGGGACACATGCAGAGTGAAAGTGAAGGGCTAGAAAAAGATATACCACGCAAATAGAGACCAAAAGAAAGCAGGAGTGGCAATACTCATATCCAATAAAATAGACTTTAAAACAAAAGCTGTGAAAAGAGACAAAGAAGGCCACTACACAATGATCAAAGGATCAATCCAAGAAGAAGATATAACAATTATAAATATATATGCACCCAATATAGGAGCACTGCAATATGTAAGACAAATGCTAACAAGTATGAAAGGGGAAATCAACAATAACACAATAATAGTGGGAGACTTTAATACCCCACTCACACCTATGGACAGATAAACTAAACCGAAAATTAACAAAGAAACACAAACTTTAAATGATACATTAGATCAGTTAGACCTAATTGATATCTATAGGACATTTCACCCCAAAACAATAAATTTCACCTTTTTTTCAAGTGCTCATGGAACCTTATCCAGGATAGATCACATCCTGGGCCATAAATCTAAACTTGATAAATTCAAAAAAATCAAAATCATTCCAAGCATTTTTTCTGACCATAATGCATTAAGATTAGATCTCAATTACAGGAGAAAAACTATTAAAAATTCCAACATACGGAGGTTGAACAACACACTTCTGAATAACCAACAAATCATAGAAGAAATCAAAAAAGAAATCAAAATATGCATAGAAACTAATGAAAATGAAAACACAACAACCCAAAACCTGTGGGACACTATAAAAGCAGTGCTAAGAGGAAAGTTCATAGCAATACAGATACACCTCAAGAAATAAGAAAAAAGTCAAATAAATAACCTAACTCTACAACTAAAGCAACAAGAAAAGGAAGAATTGGAGAACCCCAGAGTTAGTAGAAGGAAAGTAATCTTAAAAATTAGGGCAGAAATAAATGCAAAAGAAACAAAAGAGACCATAGCAAAAATCAACAAACCCAAAAGCTGGTTCTTTGAAAGGATAAATAAAATTGACAAACCATTAGCCAGACTCATCAAGAAGCAAAGAGAGAAAAATCAAATCAATAAAATTAGAAATGAAAATGGAGAGATCACAACAGACAACACAGAAATACAAAGGATCACAAGAGACTACTATCAGCAGTTGTATGCCAATAAAATGGACAACGTGGAAGAAATGGACAAATTCTTAGAAAAGTACAATTTTCCAAAACTGAACCAGGAAGAAATAGAAAATCTTAACAGACCCATCACAAGCACGGAAATTGAAACTGCAATCAGAAATCTTCCAGCAAACAAAAGCCCAGGTCCAGATGGCTTCACAGCGGAATTCTACCAAAAATTTCGAGAAGAGCTAACACCTATCCTCCTCAAACTCTTCCAGAAAATTGCAGAGGAAGGTAAACTTCCAAACTCATTCTATGAGGCCACCATCACCCTAATACCAAAACCTGACAAAGATGTCACAAAAAAAGAAAACTACAGGCCAATATCACTGATGAATATAGATGCAAAAATCCTCAACAAAATTCTAGCAGTCAGAATCCAACAACACATTAAAAAGATCATGCACCATGACCAAGTGGGCTTTATCCCAGGGATGCAAGGATTCTTCAATATCCACAAATCAATCAATGTAATTCACCACATTAACAAATTGAAAAATAAAAACCATATGATTATCTCAATAGATGCAGAGAAAGCCTTTGACAAAATTCAAAATCCATTTATGATAAAAACTCTCCAGAAAGCAGGAATAGAAGGAACATACTTCAACATAATAAAAGCTATCTATGACAAACCCACAGCAAACATTATCCTCAATGGTGAAAAATTGAAAGCATTTCCCCTAAAGTCAGGAACAAGACAAGGGTGTCCACTTTCACCGCTACTATTCAACATAGTTCTGGAAGTTTTGGCCACAGCAATCAGAGCAGAAAAAGAAATAAAAGGAATCCAAATTGGAAAAGAAGAAGTAAAACTCTCACTGTTTGCAGATGACATGATCCTCTACATGGAAAACCCTAAAGACTCCACCAGAAAATTACTAGAGCTAATCAATGAATATAGTAAAGTTGCAGGATATAAAATCAACACACAGAAATCCCTTGCATTCCTATACACGAATAATGAGAAAGTAGAAAAAGAAATTAAGGAAACAATTCCATTCACCATTGCAATGAAAAGAATAAAATACTTAGGAATATATCTACCTAAAGAAACTAAAGACCTATATATAGAAAACTATAAAACACTGATGAAAGAAATCAAAGAGGACACTAATAGATGGAGAAATATACCACGTTCATGGATCGGAAGAATCAATATAGTGAAAATGAGTATACTACCCAAAGCAATTTACAAATTCAATGCAATCCCTATCAAGCTACCAGCCACATTTTTCACAGAATTAGAACAAATGATTTCAAGATTTGTATGGAAATACAAAAAACCTCGAATAGCCAAAGCAATCTTGAGAAAGAAGAATGGAACTGGAGGAATCAACTTGCCTGACTTCAGGCTCTACTACAAAGCCACAGTCATGAAGACAGTATAGTACTGACACAAAGACAGACATATAGATCAATGGAACAAAATAGAAAGCCCAGAGATAAATCCACACACATATGGACACCTTATCTTTGACAAAGGAGGCAAGAATATACAATGGAGTAAAGACAATCTCTTTAACAAGTGGTGCTGGGAAAACTGGTCAACCACTTGTAAAAGAATGAAACTAGATCACTTTCTAACACCACACACAAAAATAAACTCAAAATGGATTAAAGATCTAAATGTAAGATCAGAAACTATAAAACTCCTAGAGGAGAACATAGGCAAAACACTCTCAGACATAAATCACAGCAGGATCTTCTATGATCCACCTCCCAGAATTCTGGAAATAAAAGCAAAAATAAACAAATGGGATCTAATTAAAATTAAAAGCTTCTGCACAACAAAGGAAAATATAAGCAAGGTGAAAAGACAGCCTTCTGAATGGGAATAGATAATAGCAAATGAAGCAACTGACAAACAACTAATCTCAAAAATATACAAGCAACTTATGCAGCTCAATTCCAGAAAAATAAACGACCCAATCAGAAAATGGGCCAAAGAACTAAATAGACATTTCTCCAAGAAGACATATGGATGGCTAACAAACACATGAAAAGATGCTCAACATCACTCATTATTAGAGAAATGCAAATCAAAACCACAATGAGGTACCACTTCACACCAGTCAGAATGTCTTCGATCCAAAAATCGGCAAGCAATAAATGCTGGAGAGGGTGTGGAGAAAAGGGAACCCTCCTACACTGTTGGTGGGAATGCAAACTAGTACAGCCACTATGGAGAACAGTGTGGAGATTCCTTAAAAAATTGCAAATAGAACTACCTTATGACCCAGCAATCCCACTGCTGGGCATACACACCGAGGAAACCAGAATTGAACGAGACACATGTACCCCAATGTTCATTGCAGCACTGTTTATAATAGCCAGGACATGGAAACAACCTAGATGTCCATCAGCAGATGAATGGATAAGAAAGCCGTGCTACATATACACAATGGAGTATTACTCAGCCGTGAAAAAGAATTCATTTGAATCAGTTCTGATGAGATGGATGAAACTGGAGCCGATTATACAGAGTGAAGTAAGCCAGAAAGAAAAACACCAATACAGTATACTAACACATATATATGGAATTTAGGAAGATGGCAATGACGGCCCTGTATGCAAGACATGAAAAAAGACACAGATGTGCATAACGGACTTTTGGACTCAGAGGGAGAGGGAGAGAGTGGGATGATTTGGGAGAATGGCATTCTAACATGTATACTATCATGTAAGAATTGAATCACCAGTCTATGTCTGACGCAGGATACAACATGCTTGAGGCTGGTGCATGGGGATGACCCAGAGAGATGTTGTGGGGAGGGAGGTGGGAGGGGGGTTCATGTTTGGGAATGCATGTAAGAATTAAAAATTTTAAAATTTAAAAAATAAACAACTAAAATAAAAAAAAAAGAAACCCAAACATGTGACAGCTAAACAATATGCTACTAAACAACCATTGGATCACTAACGAAATCAAAGAGGGAAAAAAGATATACCTAGAGGCAAGTGAAAATGAAAGCACAATGGCCCCAAACTTATGGTATGAAGAAATAGCAGTTCTAAGAGGGAAGTTTAGAACAACACAATCTTACCTCAAGAAACAAGAAAAATCTCAAATAAACTACCTGAAACAACCAGAGGACAAATAAATCCTAAAGTCAGTAGAAGGAAAGAAATCATGAAGATCAGAGAAAAAATAAATGAACAAGAGACAAAGAAAACAATGACAAAGATCAAGGAAACTAAAAACTGGTTCTTTGGAAGGATAAACAAAACTGATAAACCTTTAGCCAGACTCATCAGGAAAAAAGGGAGAGGACTCAAATCAGTAAAATTAGAAATGAAAAAAAGAGATGTTACAATTGACCCCACCAAAATGCCAAGAATCATAAGAGATTACAATGAACAACTGTATAACAATAAAATGAGTAACCTCAAAGTAATTCATAGAAAGGTACAGTCTCCCTAGACTGAAGTAGGAAGAAAAGAAGATATGTACAGATCAAACACAAGCACTGAAATAGAAATCTTAATTAAAAATCTCCCAACAAACAAAAGTCCAGGACCTAATGACTTCAAAGGTGAATTTTATTGACCATTTAGAGAAAGTTAATGCCTATGCTTCTAAAACTGTTTCAAAATGTCACAGAGGAAAGAAAACTTCCCAGCACATTTTATGAGGCCACCATCACCCTGACACCAAAACCAGTCAGATACCACACACACAAAAAGAAAATTACAGGCCAATATCACTAATGACATAGATGGGAAAATCTTCAACAAAATACCACTACTCTATATCCAGCAATACATTAGAAAGATCATACACTGTGATCAAGTGAGATTCATCCCAAGGATGCTTCAACATATACAAATCAATGAATGTGATATACCATATCAACAAATTTAAGAATAAAAACCATATGATGATTTCAATAGATGCAGAAAAAGCTTTTAACAAAATTCAGCACTCATTTATGGGGGAAAAAAAAATGCTCTTCAGAAAGTGAGCAAAGAGGGTACATACCTAAATATACTAAAGAACATATATGACAAATCAACAACTAGCATCATGCTCACTGATGAAAAGCTGAAAGCATTTCCTGTAAGACCAAGAACAAGATAAGATATCTACTCTCACCACTTTTATTCAACATAGTTTTGGAAGTCCTAGCTACAGCAATCAGAGAAGAAAAAGAAGTAAAGGGAATCCAAACTGGAGAAGAAGAAGCTAAGCTGTCATTGTTTGAAGATAACAAGATACCACACATGGAAGAACCTAAAGATGCCACCAGACAACTCATCAATGAATTTTGTAAGGGTACAGGTTTCAAAATTAATACACAGAAATTGTTGCATTTTTATACACTAACAACAAAAGATTAGAAAGAGAAATTCAAGAAGCAATTCCATTTACCATTGCATTGTAAAAAATAAAATACCTAGAAATTAACCTACGACAGAGGATGAGATGGCTGGATGGCATCAGTGACTTGATGGACGTGAGTCTGAGTGAACTCTGGGAGTTGTTGATGGACAGGGAGGCCTGGCGTGCTGCAATTCATGGGGTCACAAAGAGTCAGACACGACTGAGCAACTGAACTGAACTGAATTGAACTGAAGGAAACAAAGACCCATACTTTTAAAACTATAAGATGTTAATGAAAGAAATTGAAGAAGATATAAACAGATAGAAATGTATACTATGTTTTGGATCAAAAGAATCAACATTGTCAAAATTACTTTACTATCCAAAGCAATCTACAAATTAAATGCAATTCTTATCAAATTACCAATGGTATTTTTCACATAACAAGAACAACAACAACAAAAATCTTAAAATTTCTATGGAGACACAAAAGACCCTGAACAGGTAAAGCAATCTTGAAAAAGAAAAACAGAACTGGAGGGATCAGGCTCCCTGACTTCAGACTATACTGCAAAGCTACAGTCATCAAAACAGCATGATACACAGAAATATAGATCAATGGAACAGAATAGAAAACCCATAAATAAACCCATGCACCTATGGTCAAGTAATCTATGACTAAGAAGGCAAGAATACACAATGTTGGAAAGACAGTCTCTTCAACAAATGGTAATGGGAAAATTGGATAGCCACATATGAAAAACATAAAATTAGATTATTCCTTAACTCCGTACACAAAAATAAGCTCAAAATAGATTCAAGACCTACAAGTGGGACTGGACAATATAAAATTCCTAGAAGAAAACATAGGCAGAACCCTCTTTGACACAAATCATACCAACATTTTTTTTTTTTTGGATCCATCTCCAAGAATAATGGAAATAAAAGAAAAAATAAATAAATAGACCTACTCCAAGGACTTCCCTGGTGGCTCAGACGGTAAAGCGTCTGTCTACAATGACAGAGATCCGGGTTCAATCCGGGGTCAGGAAGATACCCTGGAGAAGGAAATGGCAACCCACTCCAGTACTATTGCTTGGAAAATCCCGTGGATGGAGGAGCCTGATAGACTACAGTCCATGGGGTCGCAAAGAGTCAGACACAACTGAGTGACTTCACTCACTCACTCACTCCAACTCAAAGCTTTTGCACAGCAAAGGAAACAACAAACAAAACTAAAAGACAACCCAGAGATTGGGAGAAAATATTTGCAAATGATATGACCAATAAGGGATTAATCTTCAAAATTTACAAACAGCTTGTGATGTTTAATAACATCAAAACAAACAGCTCACTCAAAAAATGGGCAGATGGCCAATAGGCACATAAAAATTGTTCAACATCACTGGTTATTAGAGAAATGCAAATCACACTACAATGAGATATCAACTCACACCAGTCAGAATGACTATGCTCAAAAAATCCACAAACAACAAATGCTAGAGAGGGTGTGGAAAGAATGGAATCTCATTGCACTGTTGGTGGGAATGTATATTGGTACAGCCACTATGGAGAACAGTATATTGTTCAATTGGGAAGTTGTCTCTGACTCTTTGCACCCCATGGGCTTTGATTTAGGGGTTTGATTTAGGTCATGCCTGAATGACCTAGTGGTTTTCCCTAATTTCCTCAATTTAAGTCTGAATTTTGCACTAAGGAGTTCATGATCTGAGCCACAGTCAGCTCCTAGTCTAGTTTATGCTGACTGTATAGAACTTCTCCATCTCTGATGGCAAAGAATGTAATCAGTCTGATTCTAGTATTGACCATCTGGTGATGTCCATGTGTAGAGTCATCTCTTGTGTTATTGGAACAGGGTGTTTGCTATGACAAGCTCATTCTCTTGGGAAAACTGTTAGCCTTTGCCCTGCTTCATTTTGTATTCCAAAACCAAACTTGATAGAGAACAATATGGGGGTTCCTTAAAAAGCTAAAACAGAGCTACCATATAACCCTGAAATCCTACTCCTGTGCATGTATCCAGAGAAAAATGTGGTCCAAAAAGGCCTATGCACCCCAATGTTCATCACAGCATTGTTTATAGTAGCTAAGACATTAAAGCATCCTAAATGTCCATCAACAGAGGAATAGACAAAGGAGATGTGGTATTTATATACAATGGAATGTTACTCAGCCATCAAAAAGAATGAAATAATGCCATTTGCAGCAACACAGATGGATCCATAGAGTGTCATACTGAGTGAAGTAAGTCAGACAGAGAAGAAGAAATTTATATGACATTCCTTATATGTGAAATCTGAAAAGAAATGATACAATTGATCTTACAAAGTAGAAAGATACTCACAGACTTAGAAAACTTATCATTGCCAGGGGGAAGGGATAGGTAGGGACTTCAGGAAGATGATGTATGTGCCATGCTTGCCAAGTTGCTTCAGCCATGTCCGACTCTTTGCGACCGCATGGGCTGTAATTCATCAAGCTCCTCTGTCCATGGGATTCTCCAGGCAAGAATACTGGAGTGGATTGCTATGCCCTCCTCCACGGGATTTTCCTGACACAGGGATTGAACCTGTTACCTCCTGCAGCTCCTCCTTTGCAAGTGGATTCTTTATCAGCTGAGCCACCAGGGAAGCCCTTAGGTGATATACACACTGCTGTATTTAAAATAGATAGCCAACAAAGATTTATTGTGTAGCACATGGAACTCTGCTTAATGTATGTGTCAGTCTGAATGGGAGGGCTCCTTCGGGAGATGGTTACATGTATATGTATGGCTGAGTACCTTCACTGTTCACCTGAAGCTACTACAATATCATTAATCTGCTATACCATAATACAAAATGTTTTTGGTGTTAAAAAAAAAATTAAAAAACGATGAAAACAAAGAAGAAACTATCATCAGTAGATAAAGTTGGATTTAGTAGCGGGCCACTATGGGCTCAAAAGTTTCTGATTATTTTTCTAAGGATAATGAGAGAAATAAATACATCAAGCTGCTTTTATAGATTTTTTTAAAATTTTTTTTTACTATTTTGGAAAGCAGATCTCACAGAACTATCTAGTAAAATGGATTTATTATAGGGGAAACTACTACTAAAAACATCAACCCTAGAATCTTCACTCTTGTCTTAAATTGACCAATTCTTTCTCACTGTTTTCCTCATTCCAGATGTCTCAGGATTAAGAGCTAAAGAGATTTTTATCATAATGACATTTAATTGCCCTGTTAAATTATTAAATAATTGACTCATGGTAACGAAGATCATGGCATCTGGTCCCATCACTTCATGGGAAATAGATGGGGAAACAGTGGAAACAGTGTCAGACTTTATTTTTTGGGGGTGGCTCCAAAATCACTGCAGATGGTGACTGCAGCCATGAAATTAAAAGACGCTTACTCCTTGGAAGAAAAGTTATGACCAACCTAGATAGCATGTTCAAAAGCAGAGACATTACTTTGCCAACAAAGGTCCGTCTAGTCAAGGCTATGGTTTTTCCAGTGGTCATGTATGGATGCGAGAGTTGGACTGTGAAGAAAGCCGAGCGCCGAAGAATTGAGCCTTTTGAACTGTGGTGTTGGAGAAGACTCTTAAGAGTCCCTTGGACTGCAAGGAGATCCAACCAGTCCATTATGAAGGAGATCAGCCCTGGGTGTTCTTTGGAAGGAATGATGCTAAAGCTGAAGCTCCAGTACTTTGGCTACCTCATGCGAAGAGTTGACTCTGGAAAAGACTCTGATGTGGGGAGGAATCGGGGACAGGAGAAAAAGGGGACGACAGAGGATGAGATGGCTGGATGGCATCACTGACTCGATGGACGTGAGTCAGTGAATTCCAGGAGATGGTGATGGACAGGGAGGCCTGGTGTGCTGTGATTCATGGGGTCGCAAAGAGTCGGACACGACTGAGCGACTGAACTGAACTGAACTGAAGATGTTTTACAATGGTAATAATTTGAAAGCAGGCAAAAGCAAATATCCCTAACTTGTGGGATAAGTGACTTGAGAACTCTGTTTTTAAACAGCCTTTCTATGAAGTGGAAATAACAGCAGGAGTGACTATCCCCATTGCAGAGAAGAAACCGGTTCTTACTCCATGTTGGAAACTGTTTCTTTGACTTGCTTTTCATTGCTTCTGTTATTATAATCATACTTAATAACGACTCAGAGGACCCTACCCTTCTACCTGACTTTAAACTAAAGTGCTTTTGTTCAGTTCATAGAGAGATATTGTGACCCTGCCCACCCTTGAATAGAAGAGATTAACACACACCTTCCCAAGGCTGGCCATTCCCTCGGAGATGTTTTGCAAGATTGAAGACTCTTTTACTTTATTTCTCCCACTGCCTCTTACTCTCTATTCTGCCTTTTGACTTTAGTTCCTCGTTGCTTCTTTCTGACTCTACAAAAGAACTTGGAATCCAGACCCTGATGAGATGGTTACTCCGAGACACCAGTCTGCATCTTCTCAGTCAGCTGACTTTGAATAAAGTCAAATTCCTGGCCTCAACACCTTGCCTCAGATTTATTGGCCTGTTGTGTGGTAAGCAGTGGGAGCTGGGACTCAGTAAACATCCCCTCTTTTCTGTTACAGTAAATGACTTTACACAATATAAATGTTATTCAGGCCCTAATGGTTCAAGGTTTCTTTAAATTCTTTCACAGCTATTTCTAACTCTAGACTCTCCTTTTTAAACATTTGCATATTAATAGTAAGTATTCCCACACTTCTGGAGGATACAGTATATAAAGATATACTCATATCATAAATTCATTGAAATATTAATCATGAACATAATTACAATTACTATAGCAATCTCACATATGAACAAATTTGTGGCTCAGTCATACTAATTACCTATGAAGCATCAGCCATCTAGTATGTAACTAGGATTCACATGCAGTTCTCTTGGACACAATAGGCTCTTAATTCACTGAACAAGCTTCAATTCTCTAGCAGTATGTTAGTCTCTGTTATAGTGAGAGTTGCTTGATATTTCTTAATTAATTTAAATTTGTTGTCCCTGTGATTGCCTTTAAAATCTATGTGTTTAATAACCAACTCTAGATTTTTGCCTGCAATGGACATTGAGCTCCTTGAAAACAGCTGAGTATTACTATGTTTTCTATCCTGGGATTCATTTGCGAATGTGAATGTCCTGCACATTCTTGTTAGGATGTAGCATTCTTTAGAGGAAAAGACATCAAAGTAGGTGTAGGAATCTCTTTCTTTATCAGTGTTATCTGATCTTTAGTTAGAGTTGATATCTAGGATTGTAGCACTCCCAGGTATCAGTAGAAACATTACAGGGATTTCTCCATAATTCTCCCAGTGACATTTGACTTGATCAATCTGCTTAAGTTTACATTTAAATTGAATATCAAAAGTAAAGTAAACATAAAATTAGCACTATCTGTCAACTGAAAATTGGCATTTGCCATTGGCACTTGCCATCTACCTCTACAAGGATTAAATCACATGCTGCTGCAGCTGCTGATTTTCAACAAACCCTGAAAGGAGTTCAGGATGGAGAGCAGAAATGAGGCACTGTGTCCTCTGGGGAAAATTGGCAGAACAGGTCTTCAGATAGATATTTTTATGAACTGATTTTATGAGTCCATTTTTTTAAAATCTCATATCCAGAAAAACAATAAAATCCTTCATGACTGTTCCTCATGAACAGCAGAAATCTGGAAAAATAAATGTTTAATTGCATGTACTCCCTCTTCACCAAATTCACATATATGCTGACATTTCCCTGTACCTCTTTGGAGCAGTTTCTTAGAATTATCTGAAATGCTGTCTCTTGGGCAATAGTCCTCATTCTGCCCTCAAATAAAACTTAACTCTCAACTCTCACATTGCGCATTTTTTTTTAAGTTGGCAATCGATAACAGGTACCTAAAAGCTTATTTAAAAATAATCATGAGCCTGAATATCATTCTTTTTCCACAGGAGCCCCTCCTGAATTAAGACAAGTGCCTTTCTCTTCTGAGGATATTTTTGTTAACAAGGAATGAATGCAATATTCAACAGAATGCATTTATTTTTTTCCCTTCATGTTTGCAATACAAGTTGGAAAGGGCAGCTGTCACAAGAGGACTTTTATTCCCAGGACATTGTCTATGCATTCATCTCTGGAATGTGATGGATCATGTGAAACATTACAGTTTATCTGTGGGATAAGGTCTAGTGGGAATCCACAAAGCAATTCATGCAGTAATGCTCTGGAAAACCTATTTAGGCCAAACTTGAATATATTCTATTTCTTTTGCCTTTGCCAGCTGCTCCTTTCTGAAGCCAGCCTTCTGTTTTCAAAGAGCTTATTATTAAAATGGAGCTAATTACAGCCCAGTTTGTACCATCTGTTAGAAGAAGGATCACTGCCGATGTGTTTACAAACTACCTCATACATTCTTTATCACCAGTGTATATTTTAAGAATAATATACATATATCCTTTCTTGATTATTTTTATGAAGCATTTTGGGTAATAATATGACATTTTACTTGGTCAACACTTGGTGTAAAGAAAAAATATTTAAGTTGTTCCTGGTGGCTGATATATAAGTATTTTTACAAATGTATGCAATAGCCAAACTGAGTGTAATCACAGCACTTTAGCATTTATGTATAGTGTCTGGGTTCTAGGGATCTTTTTGGATCCACCCCTTTGATGCCCAGACATCAGTTTGATGAAGAGTCAACCATCAACATCTATATGTTTTCTTATTTTAACAAAAGCATATTAAGAATAGTCAATCTCTATTTTTCCAGAAATGTGTTTACAAAACAATAGTCCAATCACATGAACAATCTGCTTAATCAAAATTAACCATTTTATATTTAGTTTATCAGTTTTGAAATCAATGTCCATTAAAATGCTGTGGAATATCATTAACATGTTTAGCAATCTGAGGACCTTTCCAAAGCTTTAGGATCATTCTAAAGATAAATTTAATTACATAGACTATTAGATAGAAATAAGAAACTTGTGGGAGTTGGGTTGTATTTATTCATTTTAGGACATATTCTGAAAGTTTTCTATTTCCCTTAATGCATTTGTCAGATCAAGTTTGGGACTTGACTGTAAAAGCTAAGTTATATAAGAACAAAATCAGATATCTGAACTCTAGTTCAAGTAGATATATCAGTGTGAGGAAAATTCAGATTTATCTTAAGATATAGGTGATTTGGAAGCCCTAAAAAAATATATGAGAAACTGTATTCTTTAGTAGTCACATGTGTTTATGAAAGATAGTAAACATAAATTTTTCCAAAGACAGAAACCAATGAAAAGAATTGTTGCTGTTTTGTATATTAGTGATAAGGAAGAGAGAGGCCTTTCAACAGGAAATGCTTCTCCTGCTTTCTTCCTGCGTGCCTCATACAAAAATCAACATTTTCAGGGAACTTATTCAGACACTCAGTTTAAATATAAGTTCTGTATAATGTATTCAAAAGCCTAATATGTCTTTTGGAGTGACCATTCTTTGAATTATTCCAAGTCATTTTACTTCCAACAATGACAATACTTCATTTTAACTTTAGGAGCATTTTCCCATCCTTGCTCTCATGAGGTTTTATAAGATAACTTGAGGTACTGTGGGATACAGTTGTAATTCCCATGCACTGGTGAAAAATCAAACAAACAAACAAAGAGTCTCTAATTCAGCATAGACAAGAAAGAAGTGTTTAAACATCCACCAGGTGAGAAAAAGGCATGTTTTGGCTAGTGAGAGAGAAATAGTTACAGCATTACCATTTCAAGTGACCTAGAACAATGACATTGGGCATTAAAATGCGTTATTCATGTCTTCTTCTTTAAGTTACTTGTTAGGTTTTCTTTATGCTATTATTTTTCAACAACACTTTAATAATTATTATAATTAGTAGTGTCCTCACTGAAATGGCCACTGTCCATACTGCTCTTCCAAGTGGGAGAGCCCTGCACTGGCAGATCATTTTACTCACAGCAAACAGCATGGAGACACCTCTCCACCAGTGCATTGGAGTCCAAGGTCCCCATTTAAACACTTGTTTTTTTTTTTTTTAAAGAGGCTTTATTCTCCCTGTTGTAGATAAGAGTCTTCTCATTCTTCTATTTTATTAGAATATTTACTTTAGAAAACTTGTAAGTTCTTTCACTGTCTCTTTAAAATGTATGTTAATCTTTCTAGAAAATAAATAAGCCTCTTGCCAGCTTTATAACTTAGGGATGCTTTTCTTAAGGGTCTGGGAGATATCTCTTTGAAAAGTAAACATCAATTGAAATAGTACCCCTATTTTGCAGTTTCTGTGGGACAATAAGAGCCTAACTTCAGTGGATTTCTGGCTCCAAGTTGAAAAAATATCTCTTGTCCAAAAGGTATGAAAAATTTGTTTTTCCATTGTATAAACCAATTAAATAACATGGGTGGTCACTCCAATTACCAGGTAAATTTAGGGTAAGCATGTGTGTAATAAATGGTGCTATTGTATTCTCTTATTTGAGGACTGCTGCTGCTAATTTGCTTCATTCATGTCCGACTATGTGCAACCCCATGGACAGTAGCCTACCAGGCTCCTTCGTCCATGGGATTTTCCAGGCAAGAGTACTGGAGTAGGTTGAAGTTCAGTTCAGTTCAGTCGCTCAGTCGTGTCCAACTCTTTGTGACCGAATGAACTGCAACACACCAGGCCTCCCTGTCCATCACCATCTCCCGGAGTACACTCAAACTCAGGTCCATCGAGTCGGTGATGTCATCCAGGCATCTCATCCTCTGTTGTCCCCTTCTCCTCCTGCCCCCAATCCCTCCCAGCATCAGAGTCTTTTCCAATGAGTCAATTCTTTGTGTGAGGTGGCCAGAGTACTGGAGTTTCAGCTTCAGCATCATTTCTTCCAAAGAACACCCAGGACTGATCTCCTTTAGAATGGACTAGTTGGATGTCCTTGCAGTTCAAGGGACTCTCAAGAGTCTTCTCTAATACGACAGTTCAAAAGCATAAGCTTTCTTCACAGTCCAACTCTCACATCCATACATGATTACTGCAAAAATCATAGCCTTGACTAGACGGACCTTTGTTGGCAAAGTAATGTCTCTGCTTTTGAATATGCCATATAGGTTGGTCATAACTTTTCTTCCAAGGAGTGTCTTTTAATTTCATGCCTGCAGTCACCATCTGCAGTGATTTTGGAGCCCAAAAAATAAAGTCTGACACTGTTTCCACCGTTTCCCCATCTATTTCCAATGAAGTGATGGAACTAGATGCCATGATCTTCATTTTCTGAATGTTGAGCTTTAAGCCAACTTTTCCACTCTCCTCTTTCACTTTCTTCAAGAGGCTTTTTAGCTCCTCTTCACTTTTTGCCATAAGGGTGGCGTCATCTGCATATCTGAGGTTAGTGATATTTCTCCCGGCAATCTTGATTCCAGCTTGTGCTTCTTCCAGCCCAGCGTTTCTCATGATGCACTCTGCATAAAGTTAAATAAGCAGGGTGACAATATACAGCCCTGACGTACCCTTTTTCCTATTTGGAACCAGTCTGTTGTTCCATGTCCGGTTCTAACTGTTGCTTCCTGGCCTGCATACAGATTTCTGAAGAGGCAGGTTAGGTGGTCTGGTATTCCCATCTCTTTCAGAATTTTCCACAGTTTATTGTGATCCACACAGTCAAAGGCTTTGGCATAGTCAGTAAAGCAGAAATAGATGTTTTTCTGGAACTCTCTTGTTTTTTCCATGATCCAGCAGATGTTGGCAATGTGATCTCTGGTTCCTCTGCCTTTTCTAAAACAAGCTTGAATATCAGGAAGTTCACGGTTCACGTATTGCTGAAGCCTGGCTTGGAGCATTTTGAGCTCATACTTTACTAGCGTGTGAGATGAGTGCAATTGTGTGAAAGTGGAGAGTGAAAAGGTTGGCTTAAAGCTCAACATTCAGAAAACTAAGATCATGGCATCTGGTCTCATCACTTCATTGGAAATAGATGAGGAAACAGTGGAAACAGTGTCAGACTTTATTTTTGGGGGCTCCAAAATCACTGCAGATTGTGACTACAGCCATGAAATTAAAAGATGCTTACTCCTTGGAAGAAAACTTATGACCAACCTAGATAGCATGTTCAAAAGCAGAGACATTACTTTGCCAACAAAGGTCCGTCTAGCCAAGGCTGTTATTTTTCCAGTGATCATGTATGGATGAGAGAGTTGGACTGTGAAGAAGACTGAGTGCTGAAGAATTGATGCTTTTGAAGTGTGGTGTTGGAGAAGACTCTTGAGAGTCCCTTGGACTGCAAGGAGATCCAACCAGTCCATTTTGAAGGAGATCAGCCCCTGGGATTTCTTTGGAGGGAATGATACTGAAGCTGAAGCTCCAGTACTTGGCCACCTCATGCGAAGAGTTGACTCATTGGAAAAGACTCTGATGCTGGGACGTATTGGGGGCAGGAGGAGAAGGGGATGACAGAGGATGAGATGGCTGGATGGCATTACTGACTCAATGGACGCGAGTCTGAGTGAACCCTGGGAGTTAGTGATGGACAGGGAGGCCTGGCATGCTGCTATTCATGGGGTCGCAAAGAGTTGGACACGACTGAGCTACTGAATTGAACTGAAGTAATTCACTTCCACTTTTCACTTTTATGCATTGGAGAGGGAAATGGCAACCCACTCCAGTGTTCTTACCTGGAGAGTCCCAGGGACGGTGGAGCCTGGTGGGCTGCCATCTATGGGGTCACATAGAGTCGGACACGACTGAAGTGACTGAGCAGTAGCAGCAGCAACTGTTTATTTAGAGAACATGTAGGCAGTGGGTATTATCTACCTGGTTATAAATGGATAAGATTTCTCTCTGTTTTGCAATCTCACAGTGAATGACATTCTGGTTTAATGATGATTCAATAAGTTATTTTCTTTCTCTGGAACTATTCTGGAGAGGTTTTCTGTCTTGGCAGAAAATTTTACTTTTAATTAATAATTTTCCCAGCTATTTAACATGTAACTTTGGGGCTCTGTGAGGAAACATCTTCATTATATGATGAAATAAGGTGATAAGAAACAATTCATTCAGATAGACACTTTTCTTACTCTAACCGAATTGGGAGTCCTGGCTGACTAGTTAAAATTCTGGGTGGAGGCACTAATTGCCACCTAAGTGAAAATGGCAGTACTGACTAGCAAGGTGCCCTCAATTTGATCCCTTCCATGGACATTTTCAAAATGTCCCTTATATGTGACATGGAGAAGGCCCTGGCGACCCACTCCAGTACTCTTGCCTGGAAACTCCCATGGACTGAGAATCCTGGTAGGCTGCAGTCCATGGGATCTCTAAGAGTCGGACACGACTGAGTGACTTCTCTTTCACTTTCATGCATTGGAAAAGGAAATGGCAACCCACTCCAGTGTTCTTGCCTGGAGAATCCCAGGGATGGAGGAGCCTAGTGGGCTGCCGTCTATGGGGTCGCACAGAATCTGACACGACTAACGTGACTTAGCAGCAGTAGCAGTATATGTGACATCCACTCCACCTACTTGTCTAGGCACTTACCAGGCTGTAGACTTTATTCCAGGAGAACTCTCCTGGATTGGTTTCCAGACTTCTGGATCTTTCACTCAAGACTAGCACCTGTCTTTATTCCACAAGAGATGTCAAATGACTTCAAAAAGTTAATAACCAATTAAAACAGAACTCATACCCTTAGCATCATGATTTTTTGAGGCTTTTCTGTTCAAAATTCAATAGGAATGAAGATAATAAGGTAGTGGTAGCGTGTTGGGAAGGTTGGGTGTTTCTCCAAGCACATATACATAATAAACAAAATTAAACAACATTAAAGTGTTTATATTTCAAAAATATTTTAATTTGCCAACACTTTTGCAAATGAATTTAGTTTATTGCCCACTGCTACTGCTAAGTCACTTCAGTCGTGTCCGACTCTGTGTGACCCCATAGACAGCAGCCTACCAGGCTCCCCGGTCCCTGGGATTCTCCAGGCAAGAACACTCGAGTGGGTTGCCATTTCCTTCTCCAGTGCATGAAAGTGAAAAGTGAAAGTGAAATAGCTCAGTCGTGTCCGACTCTTAGCGACCCTATGGACTGCAGCCTACCAAGCTCCTCTGCCCATGGGATTTTCCAGGCAAGAGTACTGGAGTGGGGTGCCATTGCCTTTTCCAAGTACCATTACCTGAATTTGCACCTGTCTTTTGGAGCAAATTTGTGCTTCTTAATTCACTTAGTCAAGATACAGTTTCTCCTCTGTAATAGTGCATCTGAATTCAAGTCTTCTCACAGATTTGGGCATTTCCTTGTCTTGATTTTCCATCTTGATGTGTCCCTCCTCTCCCCAAAGTGACATAAACATTAAAAGTCTCTGAATTATTTAAGCAATTTGGGTAAAATTTTATTTTATTGAATGGTTTTCAGTGTGTGTGTGTGTTGTAATTAACACCTAATAGACAGGAGGTGTAACTTAGCATCTACCTCCAGGCTGCTTGACTTCTCAGTTTTGCTTTGGCATTTTCCCAGCTATAGAATGGCTCATTCTTCTCAATGATTTCAGGAGCTGGAACCAGAAGAGGTGAGTGACAGTCTTCAATCATGCCACCACTGAGTATTAACTTGACCATTCTGTGTAATGCTTTTACCTTTTTTCTACATGCTGTACATGCTATAATAATAACGCTAATGTAATAGGCCACTTTCTGAGCTCTAACATTATACAAAGAATTGAAATAATTTTATATACATTATTTGACTCCTAAAACCATATGAAAAAAATTCCTATTTGCATCTCTATTCCTAGAAAAGAAAGAGGGTTAGTGAGTTGAAAGAGCTTAGCCTAGATTACGTTGACACAGAGCTGGACCTTTTAGCCATGTTGCTATACTTCTATAGAGTTTCTATTTAGTTATTAACCTTATTTTCAAAGTATTCAAAATAGCACAGTTCCACTTTTATGTACAGGAAGCTGAGTCAGTACTGCATGGTAATTAAGAACATAACTTCATTGTCTGAAGGCCTGTGCTTTTTTCTATTACTGTTTGGCTAGTATTAACAAATAATAGAGTTAAAAATACTCCTTAAGTTTGGTAAGGAAATATTTACAGCCCAGGATATGTGTGTTTCTAACATGCCACATTCTTTCTCTGGACTGTTATCACAGAAGGGACCATTTTGTTCTTTACAGACATCCTAACCCACCAGGTCCATCCATGAACTTAAAATCAGTAATTTGAAGAACAAAATGAATTCAGCTTGTCTAAAAAAGAGACCAATTTGAAACTAAAATATGAAATGATTTCAAAACAATATCAATGGAGAAATAGACCTATGATTTTGCAACAGTGAAATTCAACTATTATGTCATTTTAGTTAATCTGTTTTTTGTCACCATAATTTTAGGTTGTCAGAACCTCTTCTAAGGATCTTGGCACTTCTGAATAATAACTTCAAAGAATAAAATGTTTAAATTCCCAGCTATTG
Source organism: Capra hircus (assembly GCF_001704415.2). Taxonomy (NCBI): domain Eukaryota; kingdom Metazoa; phylum Chordata; class Mammalia; order Artiodactyla; family Bovidae; genus Capra; species Capra hircus. The sequence goes on along the minus strand of NC_030831.1, from coordinate 13,693,275 downwards.
AATAATACTGACTAATAATCCTTAGTAGGTTATTATTGGAATCTGACAGAGAAGGGATATCAGTCAAAATGAAAAGAAAAAAGAAAATTGGTAAAGTTCATGAAAGCAAGAAGTTGACAGACACTCAGGGCCTTTATCTATTAGCGCTAAGAAAAATAACCCATCTGTTCTGTCTGCCTAATACAATGGCCACCCCTTAGCAAAATGCATTCTGGGTTTGAACTGCAAGGTCTCTTTAATGCCTTATAGAGTTTTTGCTTTACTCCATTTATAAACATAAAACAACAAGCATACTGGCCTGGAGAAAAGTTCATTTTTTGCAAAACTGCTTTTTAATTCAGGTATAACACAAAGCCCCAAGACTTCACTTTTCCTGGTAGATATTTTCAGATCTATTTATCATGGTCACAACATGAAGCAGTTTCTGATTTATGTGGTGAGCTTCCAACTTTTGGTATTTTCTTTCTCAACCTCAATCCATCAGGAAGCAGGTCTGAATCACATTTAACACTAATATGGCACTGTCAATAATGCCTAGTACCCAGTATGCATAACAAGAAAGCCTCTGGAAGATATAGAGGGTTCAGGATGTGAGCTGGAAGTCTAAGCAGCTTAAACTGATTTTTCAAGTTTATGGTGTTTTTATGTATTTGGAGCAAAATAATGAAAGCTGTTGAATTAGGAAAAAAACAGAGATTTAATGGATAAATGGAGAATTACAGCAAAACTCCATGGTTTTGGTACTGTTTGAGCAAAAGGCTTTTAGGACATTTTGGTGAGAGAGAAGGGCTTCTTCAGAGGTCTGTATCAATCAGACCATTAACCTCAATATTATCATATTCCCATTATCTGGCACAGGTCCTGCATATTAAAGATACTGATAAAAACAGATTGGATATAACTCAAAATCAAGTCCTTCTATAGTTGCTATAACCCCTAGATCCCTACTAGTACTATACCATTATTTCACAGCCACACTTTACTTAAGGTGTCAAACTACTTTCTTATCTGGTTTCCCATTTTGGGTAGGGGGATTGTGTTATATGCCCAGACTCTAGCTGAGGTTATTTTGGCTGAAGAAAGACATAAAACAAGTTATATATTTGTGTTTGTGTGTTTAGTTGCTTCCATCTTACCTCTTTTTGACCCTGTGGACTGTAACCCGCCAGGCTTCTCTGTCTATGGGCTTCTCCAGGCAAGAATACTGCAGTTGGTTGCCAGTTCCTCCTCCAGGGGATTTTCCGGACCTGGGGATGAAACCTGTATCTCCTGCATTGCAGGCAGATTCTTTAGAGCTGAGCTACTGGGGAAGCCTGTATTTGTAACTGGGTATAAACATATTTCCTGAAACCTAGCTAAATGCTCATGACATTGCACTGTATCTCTGCTCATTCTAGAAACTACATGCTCAGTAAACTTGGTGACAGGTTTAGACAAGCGTAATGAAAAAATAAGTAGGACTGTCATGTAGCTGCTAGAGGGTTTATAACAAACACTGTCCAAAAATCATTTGTTTATTTAACAAATGTTTACTGAAGACATAGTATATGTCAGGCACTAGACTGAAATCTAGTCTCGACACTGGGAGCTCAGGGTATTTATTGCAGTAACATCCAGATTAATAAGTAATTATGACCCAGAATGGTGAAGTTATGCTAAAACATCACAGACGACAGAGGACAGAGCAAGCAAATGACATGGGAATTTGGAAAGAGTTGTTTAATCTGTCAGTCATGTCCTATTCTTTGCAACCCCATGGACTGTAGCCTACCAGGCTCCTCTGTCCATGGGATTTCGCAGGCAAGAATACTGGAGCGAGTTGCCATTTCCTTCTCCAGAGGATCTTCCCAATCCAAGGAAGCCCAACTCCCGGAGTTCACTCAGACTCGCCTCCATCGAGTCAGTGATGCCATCCAGCCATCTCATCCTCTGTCGTCCCCTTCTTCTCCTGCCCCCAATCCATCCCAGCATCAAAGTCTTTTCCAATGAGTCAACTCTTCGCATGAGGTGGCCAAAGTACTGGAGTTTCAGCTTTAGTATCATTCCTTCCAAAGAAATCCCAGGGATGATCTCCTTCAGAATGGACTGGTTGGATCTCCTTGCAGATGGAAACATTATACAAACTCAAATAAAGGGGCACTGCAAAATAAATTGATCTGTACTTTTGAAAAATGTCGATGTCATGAAATTCTAAGTCAGACTAAGGTACTGTTCCCTACCAAAGAGAGATGACAACTGATGTAAAGGTGACAACTGGAGTAAGGCCCAACACCGTATTTTCTGTTGCTTAAAAAAGACACTGGGACAATTGGCAAAATCTGAATTGATAACTGGAGTGTAGTAATAAAAAAAAAAGAGAGAGAATGACTGTTTTTAAAGAGAGACTATAAAGGGGAATAGAAAGGAAAGACTATAAAAGAGTGAGAGGAAGAGAGGGATAAAGTGAGGAAAAGAGAGAGGAAGATTTTTTTTTAAAGGAAGACGAGAAGGGAAAATCCTCCAAACAGAGCCAATCCTCCCTACAGGGCATCTAACCAGGGGCCCCGAGGAGGCGCCGCCGGCGTCTCAGAAAACCGCGGCGAGGCGGCGGCAGCGAGGCGCTGCCGGCGACGGACACGGGCAGGACAGTCTCCATTTCGCCTAATGGCGGGAAATACGCACCGCAGATCGCGCTGCCCGGACCTGGGTGAAGCTCTCGTGGGAAGGGGCGGCGGGAGCGCGTGGCGCGGCCCCGCGACGGGGAGGCGGGGTGGGTCTGCTCTCCGGGCGGGTCGCGGTGGGGAGGCCGCCATCTTGGAGAAGGGCGAAAGGAAGGGCAGTCGCGGCCTCAGGAGTGTGCCGCGCGGTGGCCTGAGAGCTGCGCGTTGCTGGGTATCACTCTGCAGACTCCAAGGGGAAACTCCTAAAATCTGATTTATCCGTTTATAGTGCGAGACCTTGCACAGGTGGAGACCGCAACAGTCCAAAAGAACAAATGCAAAGAGACCTCAAATATATCTCTGGGCAAATTTAGAAGGTAACAGTAGTTTTTGGTTTCTGCCCACCTCATCTTTTCTCTTGGTGCCCTTTTTTTTTTTTTTTTTGCGATGGCAACTCTTTTTGTTTGGTTTCCTGCTGGAACCCCTATGGAGTGACTTTTCCCTCCACTGGATCAAGTCTTCCCTCTATTTGAGTGGTGTCTGCTGGAAAGGGAGAAAGAAAAAGAGGGGAGAATGGAGTTTGATAGCCAAGAATAAAGTAAATAGAGTAAAAGATTGATATTTGAAAGTATTTGAGTGAAGGATATTTTGTACTAGAGAACTAGCCTTGCTCAAAGAGAGAAACTGTTTTGCCTTCAACCTTGTGGAGGCACCCTATGTCATACTGTTAGGGGAAGTGCACTGGCTGAAACGCCTCACCCTGGCCAGACACCATAGTAACCATTTGCATGAGTTGTTTTAGGACAGGAGGTCCTGGTAAGGAACAGGGAACTAATAAGCCACCACCAACTGGAAGAGTTCAGGAAAGGTCAAAAGGAGACACTGCGTGTCTGACCACCTCTCAGAATCCTTCTCACTGGCATCCATCTTGGTTGAACAAGGTGTGAATCACCAGGAAGGACTGAGTCAGAATGATTGGATAAAAACAACCCAGAAACTAATCCCAGCACCGTAAACCCGGAAACTGCGAGCCACATGGCAGAGCAGTTCTCCTAGGTTCTCTTACCCTACTGCTCTCTGCTGGGGTGCCATTTCCCAATAAAATCTCTTGCTTTGTCAGTATATTTTTCTCCTTGGACAATTTATTTTGGAGTCTTAGACAAGAGCCCAGTTTTGGGCCCTAGAAGGGGTCCTCCTTCCTGCAACAAATGGCTGCTCTGGCGGGTCTCTGCTGCGACTGACATCCTGACTACTTGGGGTACTCAGGGACCAGCTTGCCTGCTGATGGACCAGACCCAGCAGCCACAACTGGGATCCTTTTCTCCCTGGTCTCCTCCTGACACAGACAACTGGCCAAAGAGCCCTGACAGGGCAAGGAACAAGAGACTTTACTGACCTCTCTCCTCTTCCCTCTCTCTTGCCCTCTCTCTTTCCTCTCCTTAACCCTTCCTACCCTACCCTTTCTTTTCCAGTGCCCTGGTCCTGGACACGGGAATCTGATTGAAGGGCCTCAGCCTGAGCTAAAGATTGGAGACTGAGCACCTCCTCTTGGCAGATAACTCGAATTTTGGTTCTGGTCTGGTCTGGTCTTGTTTCTGGTAGGGCTGAGTTCAAGTCCTCCCTTCTCTGGAGGCCCAGGTTAAAGTCCTGTGATGCCTGGGTATCTGCAGGTGGCAGGAGATGTCTGTAAGTCTAACCCCTTTGCCCTCCTCATCATTCAACTTGGCTTCCTTTCCTTTCTTTGAAATCTTTGAAGACCTGAGATATTTTCATTTACTCTGTTAGTACTTGAATATGAAGTTCTGTGTCTCTATAGGAAGTTTTCGGAGAAACTGTAATCTTGTATTTAAGGAATGTCTGATGAGGACTGCCAGTCTATGTGTGTGTTTTATACTCTGTTCTGTGTAGAGATTTGTGATGGCCATTTTGCTTTGTCTGGCAACCATTTGGTTTAGACCTGCCATCATTTTGTTAGAACTTGATTTTCTTTCCCTATACCTTGAGACCAGGGCTGTGGGAACAGTTATCTAGACCATCTCTAACTCCCAAGGCTGAGAAAAAACAGGACATTTTTATTTAATTTTTTTAAACTTAAAACATTTGTTTATTTTAAATTTTATTTATTAAAAAATTTTATTTATTGCAACTGTTATTTAAAAACTAGTGAATTTTATATAGTTATATCTAATTCATGACTAAGCTTTGAAAATGAAGCTAGGTCTTGTGTTGTGTCTGTCTGAATATGCCTCTGTATGTCTTTGCGTTGGATAATATTTTTGAGATTAATTTGTAAATGAGCTCTATTTAATTGGCTTTAAAAAAAAGTAAGAACTTACAAATGAAATCATTCTAAATTGAATAATGAATTCCAGGTTCATGTGAACTGGGTTCCTGATATTGTTTGTTTGTTGAACTAACTAGTAATATAGACTAGTCTTAGAGTAACTAACATTAAGTAGAATATTCTCATTGCACCTAGGTTTAATATGTTAAATATTATTATATCTGTTACAAGTTTGTCAACAAGGAAATTATCTCGAGTGAAGAAACTTCTAAAAATTGTAAATGAGATGTGATCTTTTAGATAAGCTCTATTAAGAATAATTATGCTTTAGGAATGTCTATCTAAAATAGTCTCTCCATATTGGAGTAACTTAAATCTCTAAGGGTTGTGCTAAACTAAGTGTTGAAAGTCTATTGAATAGCTAGGTCATTTCCAAATGAAATAAGATTTTGAAAGATTTACTACTAAACACTAATTTTCCTTTACAAAGAAACTACAGAGATTTGGGACTATAAATGAACAATGTTTAGTTCCATCCTAAAATGTTCTAAGAAAGCAAAGGTTTTAGAAAAAAATCACTGATATTTATGCTCACCAATCTATAAAATGCTAATATAAAAATTAGTTCTTGGCTTCTTAAGGAAAGTAGGAAGAGTGTTTTCAGTAAAAGAAGGTATGGAAAAATACTAAAAAGAGTTATGCATGATCAGGATTTTCTAAAATTAGATTACAATTAGTTAGATAAATGGATTTTGTTAGGATTGACACAGCCATAGAAAAACTGATTAGAGGCAGCTAGGTCCAAAATGGCAGAGTTGACTTTCACTAGACCTTGAGCCTTGATGTATAGGACCATTGTGATGTATCAACAAGCTAAATGATACAACAGTCAGCATTGACCAAATCTGACCAAATGTTCTAAACCCTTTTATTTATTTATTATTATTTTTTAATATCATATAAAATAGATTTTTAACAATTTATTTATTTTAATTGGAGGCTAATTACTTTACAATATTGCAGTGATTTTTGCCATACATTCACATGAATCAGCCATGGGTGTACATGTGTTCCCCATCCTGAAATCCCCTCCCATCTCCCTCCCTATCCCATCCCTCAGGGCCACACCAGTGCACCAGCCCTGAGCACCCTGTCTCATACATTGAACCTGGACTGTCAATCTATTTCACATATGATAATATACATGTTTCAATGCTACTCTCTCAAATCATCCCACCCTCACCTTCTCCCACAGGGTCCAAAAGTCTATTCTTTACATCTATGTTTCTTTTGCTGTCTCACATATAGAGTCATTTTTACCACCTTTCTAAATTCTATATATATGCATTAATATACTGTACTGGTGTTTTCCTTTCTGACTACTTCATTCTATATAATAGGCTCCAGTTTCATTCACCTCATTAGAACTGATTCAAATGTATTCTTTTTAATAGCTGAGTAATATTCCATTGTGTATACGTACCACAGCTTTCTTATCCATTTGTCTGCCTATGGACATCTAGCTTGCTTCCATGTCTTGGCTATTGTAAACAGTGCTACAGTGAATATTGGGGTACACAAGTCTCTTTCAATTCTGGTTTCCTCTTCTAAACCCTTTGAATTGATTTTTTTTTTTTAAACAAAACTTCCTAAATCGAATTCTGTTGAAGTTCCTTTGACCTCTAGCTAACTTTGGGGTGCTTCAGAGGGCCTCTGAAACATTTGAAACAGAGATGTTAAACTAATTGTGTTTATTTGGTTGGTTAAATTGCATTGAAATATTATCAAATGAGTAATAAATCCTCTCGTGTTATAATGTATGGTAAATATTACCAATATAGGTATCCTAGAAATTCTATGGAATTCTTAACATTCTGTTATGTCCTGGTATTCTAATGGAAAACCTGATGACTTCACAAAAGTTAAAGAAAGGACTGAATGAACCAGCGAATATGCCTATAACTTTTATGGTTTCTATCTGAAAAATTACAGGTTTGAATCTTATGTTTTCTGGGAGTAGGGGAAACCTTCCTCTCAAACTAATTATGACAGTAATTTGGTAAAATTATACGTTATAAACAAAACAATTACATTTTCTCTCTATCGACTCCTCCAGATTTTGGAAACTCTTAGGTTTCCAGTAACTATATCAGATGAGTTAGGAAGGTTATCTCACAAACAGGTACAAAAATCTTAAGAAATTTCTGAGACCTTGGAAAGGGAAGAATTCACGTTGATTTGTTAGGCTAAATCTGTGATAAGCCTTTGGTGAATTTCCCAGCTCTGTTTTATTTTAAAATTTCAGTCTGAGACTCTATAAATGTTTCAGCAAAGCAAAAAGTCTATGATCAATTATGTTTATATAAATCATCAGGCCAAAATTACTGAGAACAGACCTATTTTGCAAGCAAACTAGCCTTAATTTGGTTATATTTGATAAAAATGAGGGTAATTTTAGGGAGAAAAAGGTGTTTCATTAAATGTTAAATCCCAGCTTGTTAATGGAAGTCTGCTTCTAGTAAGACTCATTACTTGATAGTTCTTTGCTGTTATGTGATATTAATGTAAAATTTAATTGAATTCTTAAAGAACACCCTAAGTTTATTTTTGAAGCACATATCAGTCATCTATCTTTGGATAAAGATCAGATGCCTCATGAGCTGCAGCCAGGACTGGAAAAAGACATAATTTAAGAGACTGTCTCCAACCTGGATGGAAGGACCTGTTTATAAGGTATTCTTAACTGGCTCATGCACTGTGAAACTGAAGGGAAACTGACTCTTAGATTCCCACTTCCAAAGGCCCCTACACTGGACTGGTCTGTAGAGAGGACAGCTGACCTCACTTTAAAATGATGCTCAAACAGAGAAGAAAGTACACTACACCAGGATGAGAAGAAGATGACATCAGAGGTAAACAGCTTGCCCAAGATGCTGGACCTGATTCATATGATCATTTAAAATGTTTTCTTAACTTCATAGACCTTTGCATATAAATCAAATGCCTGATCATAGACCTGATCCTATGCTAGTTTTAGAAATCAATCCAATTGTTGGGTTTGTGGCCAATTACCTGTGTCTAGTTCTGGGTTACCTTGGTGAATTTCTCTATTCTGAGACTAACTGGTTGGCCCTGAGGAAATTTACTTAAAAAAAAAAATTATAGTCATATTCAAATCACTATTGATATTACCAGATGGGATCCCTTCACCCAGCCAATTAACAATGCCTGCTCTGACTCTGGCCATAAATTTGAGTTTTCTTCTATTACTAAAGCTCAATCAGAGCAACAAGCAAAGTTTTAGCAAAGGAAAAAATCTCTCACAATTATGGGATGGATTTATATAGATAACACCAGGGTATGGTAATTTAGGTTTAAAGTCTCCTCTGTGTTGGAAACAATAAAATCAGAGAAAGGATAATCAATCTAGTAACACTAGAAAACTGGGCTGTGTGCCTTATAGACTGTGCCAATATATAATTTCCCTGGAAGATAAAGATTTATACAGAGTAGACTGAGTTCAATGACCTGGGATATACTGGGCTATATCTGATGGAAGCTCTTAACTTAAGTCTTACTTATGATTTTACTGATACTGCTGACTGTGTTATTTGTATTTCACTTGTTTACAAACTTGCTCTTTCTTACACTGCTAAATGTGTGACTGAGGGCTCTGATAAAATAATATATAATTCCATATAAGATTGATGATGGTAACAGTGTAACTCTAAATATGGGAAGAAGCAACAAGAGGGAATGTTTTCCTGGACCAAGAGGCTAGTAAGACAGGTGGTCCAGAGAATTTTGCATATTGTTTTATGGCCTAGTCCAGTAACAGCACATTGAGTGTCCTGTCAACAAAATCTTTGCCAGAACCTGAGAATGGACATTCTCAGCACCATGGGATAAAATGATCATGAAATGCCCTTCTCAAAATCATGGTCAAGTTTATCACCAAGAAGTGGCTCTGCCAACTAAAAACGGACACTTGCCATCAGCCTCTACAAAGATTAAATCATGACCACTGCAGTTGCTAACCTTCAACACCCCCAAAAGGTGTTCAGGATGGAAATCAGGAATGAGGCATTCTGTGCTCTGGGCAAAACTGGCAGAACAGGCCTTCAGGTAGTTAGATCTTTTCAGGAGAAGATTTTATGAGTTCCAATTCTTGCATCTTCTCCTACCTAGAGAAATGCTGACATTGTTAATGGTGACATCTGCTTTAGCTATTAAGGAGAATTTTACAATTAAAAGTCAGAATAGCTATGGTTCAGATATCCAGGAAAATAACTAGGGGATACTATGGGTGTAATTTCAGGCTAGATTTTGTATTTCTAAACACTTGAGTTTTCTGAGTTGTGTCAGGCTTGGATGCCACCAGACATTCTCAAAACAATGTCTGCTGGCAGCTAGCAACTACAACTTTACTTTTTATAAACCTAGAAAACTGGCTACCTGGTTACAAGTCTTCCTAAAGTTCCAGGTCCAGACTGGGTTTCAGGCCTATTCTTCAAAAAAATAAATGAGATTTATTTTGTCTATTAAAATTTCAGTGGTCACTCCTCCAACTACTTCTAATTGTGTTACACTAAAATGGCAGACCAAGGCACTGAAACGTTAATCATACAAGACTTAGATCTAGGACTTGGAATTAGAAATACTTGAAATTCAGTGTCTATTCTGCAAGCTGAGGCAGTCCTATGCCCCATTTGATACGAAGTTATCAAAGTCATAGTTGCGCAGTTCCTTAAAACTGAGCAGGACTCCATGGGATTCTGGCGTACAGATCTCTTCTGTGTTCTCTGTTTCTTGTTCTTGGATAAAAACATTTATTCAGCTTCCTTGACCTTCCGTGAGTCCCACAGTGAATTGAAGTGAAAGTCAGTTAGTCATGTTCGACTCGTTGCGACCCCATGGATTATACATGGAATTTTCCAGGCCAGAATTCTGGAATGGGTAGCCATTCCCTTCTCCAGGGTATCTTCACAACCCAGGGGATGAACCTAGGTCTCCTGCATTGCAGGCAGATACTTTACCAGCTGAGCCAAAAGGGAAGCCCCCAATTGTCTCAAAGAGCAGATTCAAACAATTGCTAATCAAGAAAGGGAGGGGATACAGAAACAGAGAAACAATTAAATGGTGGTACAGCCTTGAGAGAGGGTTCTGGTTCCTACTCCAGTTCAGTTCAGTTCAGTTCAGTTCAATCGCTCAGTCATGTCCGACTCTTTGCAATCCCATGAATCGCAGAACACCAGGCCACCCTGTCCATCACCATCTCCCGGAGTTCACTCAGACTCACATCTATCGAGTCCGTGATGCCATCCAGCCATCTCATCCTTGGTCGTCACCTTCTCCTCCTGCCCCAATCCCTCCCAGCATCAGAGTCTTTTCTAATGAGTCAACTCTTCGCATGAGGTGGCCAAATTACTGGAGCTTCAGCTTTAGCATCATTCCTTCCAAAGAAATCCCAGAGCTGATCTCCTTCAGAATGGACTGGTTGGATCTCCTTGCAGTCCAAGGGACTCTCAAGAGTCTTCTCCAACACCACAGTTCAGAAGCATCAATTCTTCATCGCTCAGCCTTCTTCACAGTCCAACTCTCACATCCATACATGACCACTGGAAAAACCATAGCCTTGACTAGACAGACCTTAGTCGGCAAAGTAATGTCTCTGCTTTTGAATATGCTATCTAGGTTGGTCATAGCTCTTCTTCCAAGGAGTAGGCGTCTTTTTAATTTCATGGCTGCAGTCACCATCTGCAGTGATTTTGGAGCCCCCAAAATATAGTCTGACAGTGTTTCCACTGTTTCACCATCTATTTCCCATGAAGTGATGGGACTGGATGCCATGATCGTTTTCTGAATGTTGAGCTTTAAGCCAACTTTTTTGCTCTCCTCTTTTACTTTCATCAAGAGGCTTTTTAGTTCCTCTTCACTTTCTGCCATAAGGGTGGTGTCATCTGCATATCTGAGGTTATTGATATTTCTCCCAGCAATCTTGATTCCAGCTTGTGTTTCTTCCAGTCCAGCATTTCTCATGATGTACTCTGCATAGAAGTTAAATAAGCAGGGTGACAATATACACCCTTGACGTACTCCTTTTCCTATTTGGAACCAGTGTGTTGTTCCATGTCCAGTTCTAACTGTTGCTTCCTGACCTGCATACAGATTTCTCAAGAGGCAAGTTAGGTGGTCTGGTAATTCCATCTCTTTCAGAATTTTCCACAGTTTATTGTGATCCACACAGTCAAAGGCTTTGGCATAGTCAATAAAGCAGAAATAGATGTTTTTCTGGAACTCTCTTGCTTTTTCCATGATCCAGCGGATGTTGGGAATGTGATCTCTGGTTCCCCTGCCTTTTCTAAAACCAGCTTTAACATCAGGGAGTTCACAGTTCACGTATTGCTGAAGCCTGGCTTGGAGAATTTTGAGCATTACTTTACTAGCATGTGAGATGAGTGCAATTGTGTGGTAGTTTGAGCATTCTTTTGCATTGCCTTCCTTTGGGATTGGAATGAAAACTGACCTTTTCCAGTCCTGTGGCCACTGCTGAATTTTCCAAATTTGCTGGCATATTGAGTGCAGCACTTTCACAGCATCATCTTTCAGGATTTGAAACAGCTCAACTGGAAATCCATCACCTCCACTAGCTTTGTTCATAGTGATGCTTTCTAAGGCCCACTTGACTTCACATTCCAAGATCTCTGGCTCTAGATTAGTGATCACATCATCATGATTATCTGGGTCGTGAAGATCTTTTTTGTATAGTTCTTCTGTGTATTCTTGCCACCTTTTCTTAATATCTTCTGCTTCTGTTAGGTGCATACCATTTCTGTCCTTTATCGAGCCCATCTCTGCATGAAATGTTCCCTTGTTATCTCTAATTTTCTTGAAGAGATCTCTAGTCTTTCCTATTCTGTTCTTTTCCTCTATTTCTTTGCATTGATCGCTGAAGAAGGCTTTCGTATCTCTTCTTGCTATTCTCTGGAACTCTGCATTCAGATTCAGATGCTTATATCTTTCCTTTTCTCCTTTGCTTTTCGCCTCTCTTCTTTTCACAGCTATTTGTAAGGTCTCCTCAGACAGCCATTTTGCTTTTTTGCATTTCTTTTCCATGAGGATGGTCTTGATCCCTGTCTCCTGTACAATGTCATGAACCTCATTCCATAGTTCATCATGCACTCTATCTATCAGATCTAGGCCCTTAAATCTATTTCTCACTTCCACTGTATAATCATAAGGGATTTGATTTAGGTCATACCTGAATGGTCTAGCGGTTTTCCCTACTTTCTTCAATTTGAGTCTCAATTTGGTAATAAGGAGTTGATCTGAGCCACAGTCAGCTCCTGGTCTTGTTTTTGTTGACTGTATAGAGCTTCTCCATCTTTGGCTGCAAAGAATATGATCAATCTGATTTCGGTGTTGACCATCTGGTGATGTCCATGTGTAGAGTCTTCTCTTGTGTTGTTGGAAGAGGGTGTTTGCTATGACCGGTGCATTTTCTTGGCAAAACTCTATTAGTCTTTGCCCTGCTTCATTCCGCATTCCAAGGCCAAATTTGCCTGTTACTCCAGGTGTTTCTTGACTTCCTACTTTGCATTGCAGTCCCCTATAATGAAAAGGACATCTTTTTTGGGTGTTGGTTCTAAAAGGTCTTGTAGGTCTTCATAGAACTGTTCAGCTTCAGTTTCTTCAGCATTACTGGTGGGGCATAGACTTGTGTAAGTGTGATGTTGAATGGTTTGTCTTGGAGACAAACAGAGATCATTCTGTCATTTTTGAGATTGCATCCTAGTACTGCTTTTTGGACTATTTTGTTGACCATGATGGTTACTCCATTGCTTCTGAGGGATTCCTGCCCACAGTAGTAGATGTAATGGTCATATGAGTTAAATTCACCCATTCCAGTCCATTTTAGTTCGCTGATTTCTAGCATGTCAACGTTCACTCTTGTTATCTCTTGTTTGACCACTTCTAATTTGCTTTGATTCATGGACTTGACATTCCAGGTTCCTATGAAATATTGCTCTTTACAGCATCGGACCTTGCTTTTATCACCAGTCACATCCACGACTGGGTATTGTTTTTGCTTTGGCTCCATCCCTTCATTCTTTCTGAAGTTATTTCTCCACTGGTCTCCAGTAGCATATTGGGCACCTAATGACCTGGGGAGTTCCTCTTTTGGTATCCTATCATTTTTCCTTTTCATAATGTTCATGGGGTTCTCAAGGCAAGAATACTGAAGTGACTTGCCATTCCCTTCTCCAGTGGACCACATTCTGTCAGACCTCTCCACAATGACCTGCCCATCTTGGGTTGCCCCGCAGGCATGGCTTGGTTTCATTGAGTTAGACAAGGCTATGGTCCTAGTGTTATTAGATTGACTAGTTTTCTGTGAGTATGGTTTCATTGTATCTGCCCTCTGATGCCCTCTTGCAACACCTACCATCTTACTTGGGTTTCTCTTACCTTGGGCATGGGGTATCTCTTCACAGCTGCTCCTACTCAAAGGGGGAAAAAATATGCAGAGCAATGTCTTTGAGTTCTTCTATAGAACTGGGACCCACACCCAGGTGGAAGATGGTAACTTCAAGCTGAACAAAAGATTGCTGGAGCACTGCTCTGTGGCCTCACCACCAACCAATCAAAACAAAATCACACACGCTGCAGCCCTCACCCCAAATGTCACCTTCTGTTTCTGGGAGCACGATGATGATCATCTGTTTAGGCCTCCTGTTTGGCCCTATTTCATCTCTGACAGGGGCCAACAGTTTCAAGCTAAATTGCTGTTATTACAAGGATGAATGCTGGTTTCAGGCAAAGAATACCTCGACTTAGATTAGATAGAGACTTCTGCTCTGCTAAGCAGGCCTAGGTCCATTCAAAACAGGTATAAGTTACAGAAGAAAGAGACCTCTGTCCCCATTCCCAAGAAGTATCTTGAATATGAAGTCTCTCAGAGGGGAGTTGTTATGGGAAGTACACTGACTGAAGCCACCTACTTTGGCCAGGCACCATAGTAACCATTTGCATGAATTGTTTTACAACAGGAGGTCCTGGTAAGAAACACAGAACTAGTAAGCCTCCACCAACCAGAAGAGTTCAGGAAAGGTCAAAAGAAGACATCACATGTCCGACTACCTCTCAGAATCCCCACTGGCATCCATCTTGGCTGAATGAGGTGTGCACCACGAGGAAGGATTCTGAGTCAGATGATTGGCTAAAGACAATTCAGTTCAGTTCAGTTCAGTTGTTCAGTCATGTTCGACTCTTTGCGACCCCATGAATCACAGCACGCCAGGCCTCCCTGTCCATCACCAACTCCCGGAGTTCACTCAGACTCGCCTCCATCGAGTCAGTGATGCCATCCAGCCATCTCATCCTCGGTCGTCCCCTTCTCCTCCTGTCCCCAATCCCTCCGAGCATCAAAGTCTTTTCCAAAGAGTCAACTCTTCGCATGAGGTGGCCAAAGTACTGGAGCTTCAGCTTTAGCATCATTCCTTCCAAAGAAATCCCGGGGTTGATCTCCTTCAGAATGGACTGGCTGGATTTCCTTGCAGACAAGGGACTCTCAAGAGTCTTCTCCAACACCACAGTCCAAAAGCATCAATTCTTCATCGCTCAGCCTTCTTCACAGTCCAACTCTCACATCCATACATGACTACTGGAAAAAGTAGCCTAGACTAGACGGACCTTAGTCAGCAAAGTAATGTCTCTGCTTTTCAATATACTATCTAGGGTGCTCATAAACTTTCTTCCAAGAAGTAAGCGTCTTTTAATTTCATGGCTGCAGTCACCATCTGCAGTGATTTTGGAGCCCCCAAAAATAAAGTCTGACACTGTTTCCACTGTTTCACCATCTATTTCCCATGAAGTGATGGGACCGGATGCCATGACCTTCATTTTCTGAATGTTGAGCTTTAAGCCAACTTTTTCACTCTCCTCTTTCACTTTCATCAAGAGGCTTTTTAGTTCCTCTTCACTTCCTGCCATAAGGGTGGTGTCATCTGCATATCTGAGGTTATTGATATTTCTCCCGGCAATCTTGATTCTAGTTTGTGTTTCTTCCAATCTTGCGTTTCTCATGATGTACTCTGCATAGAAGTTAAATAAGCAGGGTGACAATATACACCCTTGACGTACTCCTTTTCTTATTTGGAACCAGTCTGTTCCATGTCCATTTCTAACTGTTGCTTCCTGACCTGCATACAGATTTCTCAAGAGGCAGGTCAGGTGGTCTGGTATTCCCATCTCTTTCAGAATTTTCCACAGTTTATTGTGATCCACACAGTCAAAGGCTTTGGCATAGTCAATAAAGCAGAAATAGATGTTTTTCTGGAACTCTCTTGCTTTTTCCATGATCCAGCAGATGTTGGCAATGTGACCTCTGGTTCCTCTGCCTTTTCTAAAACCAGCTTGAACATCAGGAATTTCACAGTTCACGTATTGCTGAAGCCTGGCTTGGAGAATTTTGAGCATTACTTTACTAGCATGTGAGATGAGTGCAATTGTGTGGTAGTTTGAGCATTCTTTTGCATTGCCTTTCTTTGGGATTGGAATGAAAACTGACCTTTTCCAGTCCTGTGTCCACTGCTGAGTTTTCCAAATTTGTTGGGATATTGAGTGCAGCACTTTCACAGCATCATCTTTCAGGATTTGAAACAGCTCAACTGGAATTCCATCACCTCCACTAGCTTTGTTCGTAGTGATGCATTCTAAGGGCCACTTGACTTCACTTTCCAGTATGTCTGGCTCTAGATGAGTGATCATACCATCGTTATTATCCAGGTCGTGAAGATCATTTTTGTACAGTTCTGTTTATTCTTGCCATCTCTTCTTAACAACCGGGAGACTAATCCCGTCACCATAAAACCGGAGGCTTTGAGCCACAAGGTAGAGCAGTTTTCCTGTGTTCCTTTACGCTGCTGGTCTCTGCCCAGGTGTCGTTTCCTAGTAAAATGTCTTGTTTGTCAGCACATGTGTCTCTTCGGACAATTCATTTCAGAATGATAGACAAGAGCCCTGTTTCGGGCCCTGGAAGGGGTCCCCCTTCCTGCAACTATACCAGATATGTGCTTTATCGCTCAGTTATGTTCTACTCTTTGTGACCTCATGAACTGTAGCCTGCCAGGCTCCTATGTCCATGGGGATTCTGGAGTCAAGAATACTGGAGTGGATTGCCATGCCCTCCTCCAGCAGATCTTCCAAACCCAGGATGTCATACCTTATAGGAATGTTTCTGTTTAGGGCAGGAGCTGGTTGTGCTAAAATAGATCTATCATGTAATTTAGGATGGGACTTCAGGTCATACGGTGTTATGAATCCATCTGCAACAATCACATGGGCAATTAACTGATCATGTCTGCATATCAAAGATACAATACAAATTCTGGACACTAAAGCTTGAGTTAGCATCTCAGATTGGAAATACTTCGCATATTGATGCCAGGAGAGTAATGCAACCTGAGAATAATAGAAACTTTGCTTTTAGTACCCTCATAGACTTTGCCTTATGCATCTCTTCCTTTGGATAGTTAGAATCTGTATATTTTCCGTATAATAAAATATAACTGGGAATATAATTGGCTTCAGTGAATTCTACAAACAAATTTTTGAATCTGAGTACATTTGGGGAACCCTCCCCTGCAATCTCTGAACCTACAGTTGCTCTCAGAAGTGAGAGTGATCTTGTATGGGCTCTTCCCTCTAACTTTGTAGCTGTACCATAACTCCTTGAAGTTGCGGTTAGAAGTCTTGGGTTGAGGGACAGTGCTCTCAACCTTTCAGCAAAACAAGTTGCATGGAATTGTTAAATTTTATTGTAATTTGTGTGTGTGTGTGTAACATAATACACTTAAAATTGTGTGGAACAAAGATATATCACATAATG
This sequence comes from Capra hircus, assembly GCF_001704415.2. Lineage (NCBI taxonomy): Eukaryota > Metazoa > Chordata > Mammalia > Artiodactyla > Bovidae > Capra > Capra hircus. Next base: position 13,676,462 of record NC_030831.1, on the reverse strand, counting down.
GTTTATCACAAATTAAACATTCAAGGTAAAGCGATGCTTCTCAAGCTATCTGTGGTGGACTGTTTTCTTTTTATGTCATCCGTTTAAAAATTAAAATTATAGTAAAATACTAAAAAGAAATAGTAAAAATGCAGATTTATAAAATGGTTTGGGGGACCACTAAAATGGATTATTGAATAGTAAGGAAAAAAAGAAAAAGAAAATCCCCATCTGTTTTCTAAAATTGTATTTATGGTTTACCCTTGAACAATTAAGGGGGCTAGGGGCACTAATACCTGTACAGTAAAAAATCCTAATATAACTTCCTAGTCAGTCCTCCACACCCAAAGTTCTGTATGCATGGATTCAACCAACTTTGAATGGTGTAGTACTGTAATATGCATTTATTGAGAAAATCTAGGTGTAAGTGGATTCATGCAGTTCAAACCCATTCTTCAAGCATCAGCTGAATATTTTCATTCTTAGGAAGGAATTAAGAATTTGTTTTTTTTGTTGCTTTTTAATTTTTTATTGATGTATGATTTACATGTGTTAGGTTCAGATATATGATATTGATTTAACATGCATATATATTATCAAATGATCACTGTAATGAGTCTAGGTAACATCTGTTACCATACATAGTTCTTTTTTTGTGTGATTACAACTTTTAGGATCTACTCTCAGTAATTTTCAAATATGTAATATAGCATTAACTATAGCCACCACAGCATCCCCATGGCTATTTATTTTATAACTTGAAGTTTGCCTCTTTTGATCCCCTTCAAAAATAATAAACATTATTATCTCGTCAAATAAAGATTCTGAAAGTTTATTCTCAATTTCTCTACTTGTCTCACTTGGATTCAAACACTAATGTTGGCAATTAGAGTTCAAGTACTGAAAAAAAACATAGGACCCCAAATCACAATTCTTGCAAATATAAATTTTGTTAGAGAAAAGAATACAAGGATATAATATGACAACAGCATCAAAGTAAAGCTCTCTCCAGCAAGGCATCCAGAGAGGTCAGATACAGGCTCCATTTGTTTTATCAGTGCAGAGCCTTATTGGACATACTTACTCTTTTGAACCATCAACACATGCATAGATTCTTGGATAACATTACTAACTCAAAAAACATGAGTTTGAGCAAACTCTGGGAGATAGTGAACAACAGGGAAGCCCAGCATACTGCAGTCCATATGGTCGCAAAGAGTTGGACATGACTTAGTGACTGAGCAACAACAAATTTTGAATCAGAGAGGCCAAAATGTAGTTTCATCTGGTGCTTCTTATACTGACTAGTTGTGTAGCTATATTCTTGCTATACAATCTTCTCCAGTGGCAGAGCATTCCAGGTATCACACTGAGATCAGGTACAAATCATCGATCTCAATATTATAAAAAAATAAGACTGACAAGATGGTATAAACTACCTCTAAATTCCTCAAACCCATGTTGATCAAGCACTATTATTTTTTAAATTCCTTTTTTATAGAGTATAGATGCTTTACAATGTTGTGCTAGTTTCAGCTGTGTCTCTGGCCTGGTGGCTCAGATGTTAAAGAATCTGCTTGCAGTGTGGGACACCTGGGTTTGATCCCTGGGTTTTGAAGATCCCTTGGAGATGGAAATGTCAGCCCACTCCAGTATTCTTGCTTGGAGAATCTCATGGACAGAGGAGCCTGGCAGACTATAGTCCATGGGGTCACAAAGAGTTGGACATGACTGAATGACTAAGCACAGCACAACTGTACAATGATGTGAATTAGCCATAAGTATACATATATCCCCTCTATCTTGAACATTCCTACCACTTTGCCCCCTATTCCACCCCTTAAGGTCATCATATAGCACCAGGTTGAGCTCCCTGTGTTATACAGCAACTTTCCACTTGCTATGTATTTTATACGTGGTAATGTATATTTTTGAATGACACTCTCTCAGTTTGTCCCATCCTCTCCTTCCACTGCTGTGTCCACAAGTCCATTCTCTACATCTGTGTCTTTACTCCTGCCCTGCATATAGGTTCATCAGTACCATTTTTCTAGATTCTTTATTTTTGCATTAATATACAACATTTGTTTTTCTCTTTGTGATTTCACTGTATAGTGAAATAGGCTCTAGGTTCATCCGTTTCAGCTCAGCTTACTCAAATTGGTTCCATTTTGTGGTTGAGTAATATTCCATTGTATATATGTACTACAACTTCTTTACCATTTCATCTGTCAGTGGACCTCTAGATTGCTTCCATGACCTCTGCTGTACATAGTACTGCAATGAACATTGGAGTTGTTGTTCAGTCACTTAATCATGTCTGACTCTTTGCAACCCCATGGACTAAAGCATGCCAGTCTTCTTTGTCTTTTCTTATCTCCCAGATTCATGTCCAGGAGTCTATGATGCCCCAGATTCATGTCCATTGAGTCAATAATGCTATCTAACCATCTCATCCTCTGGTGTCCTTTTCATTTGCCATTCATCTTTCCCAGCATCAGGGTCTTTTCCAAAGAGTTGGCTCTTCACATCAGATGGCCAAAGTATTGGAGCTTCACCATCAGTCCTCCAATGAATATTCAGGGTTGATTTCCTTTAGAATTGACTGATTTGATCTCTTTGTAGTCCAGGGAGTATCTAAGGAATACCAGGAGTCAATAGATCTGCAATTAACATTGGGGTACATGTATCTTCTTGAATTATGGTTATCTCAATTATATAACCCATAGTAGGATTGCAGGGTCCTATGGTAGCTTTATTCTTAGTTTTTAAAGGATTCTCCATACTGTTCACCAGAGTGACCATATCAGTTTACATTCACACCAACAGTGCATGAGGGTTCCCTTTTCTCCACATCCTCTCCAGCATTTTGATGATGGCCATTCTGACTTATATGAGGTGATACCTCACTGTAGTTTTGATTTGGATTTCTTTGGTAATGAGCAATGTTTAGCATTTTTTCACGTATGTATTGGCCACCTGTATTTCCTCTTTTCATACTGTTCATGGGGTTCTCAAGGAAAGAATACTGAAGTGGTTTGCCATTCCTTCCTCCAGTGGACCATGTTTTGTAAGAACACTTCATCATGACCTGTCCATCTTGGTTGGCCCTGCATGGCATGGCTCATAACTTCATTGACTTATACAAAGCTATGATTCATATAATCATTTGGGTTAGCTTTCTGTGATTGTGATTTTTGTTCTGGAGGCTGTGGGATGGTAATTCTTCCTTCTTCTGGTTGCCCCCTGAAGGGTGAGGATAAGAGGCTTGTGCAAGGTTTCTGATGGGAAAGACTGGCTATGGGGGATAACAAGGTCATTCTCTGGTTCAGAGGGCCATGCTCAGTAAATCTTTGATTGTCTTCTGATGGGTGGGGGCTGCTCTCCCTGCCTATTAGTTTGGCCTAAGGCGATCAAGACCTGGAGTCTACAGGAGGCTATGGTAGTGCTATGGGACTATGAAAAGGCAGAAAGATATGACACTAGGAAATGAGCCCCTCAGGTAGGTAGGTTTCCAGAATGCTACTGGAGAAGAGCAGAGAAATAGTTCCAGAAGAATGAAGAAGGTGGACCTATGGGAAAATGATGTTCCATTGTGAATGTGTCTGGTGGTAAAAGTAAAGTTCGATGATGCAAAGAACAATATTGCACAAAAACCTAGACTGTTAGGTCCATGCATCAAGGTAAATTGGGCATGGTCAAGCAGGAAATGGCAAGAGTGAACATTGATATTTTAGGCATCAGTGAACAAAAATGGACGACAATGGGTGAATTTATTCAGATGACCATTATATTTACCACTGTGGGCAAGAACCCCTTAGAAGAAAAGAAGTAGCACTCACAGTCAACAAGGGAGTCCAAAGTGTGATACTTGGATACAATCTCAAAAATGACAATAATCTGTTTGTTAGCAAGACAAACCATTCAATATCACAATAATCAGATCTATGTCCCAGTCTAAGAAACTGAAATTGAATGGTCCTATGAAGACCTATAAGACTTTCTAGAGCTAACACCTGCCCCCCAATCCCCACCAATAAAAAAAAAAAAAAAAGTCTTTTTCATTATAGGGGACTGGAATGCAAAAGTAGGAAGTCAAGAGATACCTGGAGTAAAAAAAAAAAAAAAATTGTCCTTGGAGAACAAAATGAAGAGCAAAGGCTAGCTTTGTTTTCTGAAGAGAATACACTGGTCATCGAAAACATTGTCTTCCAACAGCACAAGAGATGTGTCTATACATGGACATCACAAGATGGTCAACACCAAAATTAGACTGATTATATATTCTTTGCAGGTGAAGATGGAGAAGGTGTATACAGTCAGCAAAAACAAGACCTGGATCTGACTGTGGCTCATATCATAAACTTCTTATTGGAAAATTCAAGCTTAAAATGAAGAAATTAGGGAAAACCATTGGACCAGTCAGATATGAACTAAATGAAATCCCTTATGATTATACAGTGGAAGTGACAAATTGATTCAAGGGATTAGATCTGGTAGACAGAGTGCTTAAGAACTATGGGTGGAGGTTTGTAACATTGTACGGGAATTGGTGACCAAACTATCCCCCAAAAAAAGAAATACAGGAAGGCAAAGTGGTTGTTGGAGGAGGCCTTACAAATAGCCAATAAAAGAAGAAAAGCAAAAGGCAAAGGAGAGAAGGAAAGATATACCAAATGAATGAAGAGTTCCAAAGAATAACAAGAGAGCTCAGAAAGCTTTCTTAAATGAGTAATGCAGACAAATAAGGAAAACAATAGAAAGGGAAAGTCTAGAGATCTCTTCAAGAAAATCGGAGGTACCAAATCACTGCAGATGCTGACTCAAGCCATGAAATTAAAGATTCTTGCTCCTTGGAAGAAAAGCTATAGCCAACTTAGACAACATATTAAAAAGCAGAGACATTACTTTGCCAACAAAGGTCCATCTAGTCAAAACTATGATTTTTCAAGTAGTCATGTATGGATGTGAGAGTTGGACGATATAGAAAGCTGGACACCAAAGAATTGATACTTTTGAACTGTGGTGTTGAAGACTCTTGAGAGTCCCCTGGACTGCAAGGAGATCCAACCAGGCCATCCTAAAGGAAATCAGTCCAGAATATTCATTGGAAGGACTGATGCTGAAGCTGAAACTTCAGTACCTGGTGCAAATAATTACCTCATTGGAAAAGATCCTGAGGCTGGGAAAGATCGAAGACAGGATGAGAACGGGACAACAGAGGATGAGATGGTTGGATGCTATGACCAACTTGATGGATATGAGTTTGAACAAACTTCAGGAGTTGGTGATGGACAGGGAAACCTGGCGTGTTGCAGTCCATGGGATCTCAAAGAATTGGACATGACTGAGTGACTGAACTGAACTGAACTGAAGGGAATATTTCACAAAAAGATGGGCACAATAAAGGAGAGAAACAGAAAGGACCTAACAGAAGTAGAAGAGATTAAGAAGTAGTGGCAAGAATACACAGAAGAATTATACAAAAACGATATTAATAATCTGGATAACCGTAATGTGTAGTCACTCACCTAGAGCCAGACATCCTGGAGTGTAAAGTCAAGTGGGCCATAGAAAGTATCACTATGAACAAAGCTAGTGGCTGCGACCCGGTGCACTAAGTGCGGCTGAGAGGAGTTACCCCAAGTCCAAGGTCAGGGGCAGCAGCCTAGAGTGCCAGGCTGCGATGGTGCAGGAATGGCCAAGAGGAGCTACCAAAGTCCATGGTCAGGGGCGGCCGGGAGGAGACACGCCACCTTCCAAGGCCAGGGGTGGCAGCCGAGAGGAGCTACCCCACGTCCGAGGTCAGGGGTGGCCAGGAGAAGCCACCTCGCACACGAGGCCAGGGGCAGTGGCCCTGAGTAGCCACCCCTCCCCCGAGGCCAGGGGTGGCGGCCGTCAGGAGCCACCCTGTGCTGGAGGCCAGGGGCAGTGCCCGAGGCCAGTGGCGGCGGCTGGGAGGAGCATCCTGAGGAGAGGTGGCTGCTCGGGCATAGGAGGGCCTAGAGGAGCTATCCCACGTTGAAGGTCAGGAAGGGTGGTGGTAAGGAGATACCCCTTGTCCAAGGTAAGGAGCAGCGGCTTTGCTTTGCTGGAGCAGCTGTGTAGAGATACTTCACACCCAAGTTAAGAGAAACCCAAGGAAGATGGTAGGTGTTGCAAGAGAGCATCAGAGGGCAGACACACTGAAACCATAATTGCAGAAAACTAGTCAATCTAATAACACTAGGACCACAGCCTTGTCTAACTCAATGAAACTAAGCCATGCCCATGGGGCAACCCAAGAAAGGGGGGTCATGGTGGAGAGGTCTGACAGAATGTGGTCCACTGGAGAAAGGAATGGCAAGTCACTTCAGGATTCTTTCCTTGAGAACCCCATGAACAGTATGAAAAGGAAAAATGATAGGATACCAAAAGAGGAACTCTCCAGGTCATTAGGTGCCCAAAATGCTACTGGAGATCAATGGAGAAATAACTCCAGAAAGAATGAAGGGATGGAGCCAAAGCAAAAACAATACCCAGTTGTGGATGTGACTGGTGATAAAAGCAAGGACTAAATGGACTGGAATGGGTGAATTTAACTCAGATGACCATTATATCTACTACTGTGGGCAGGAATCCCTCAGAAGAAATGGAGTAACAATCATGGTCAACAAAAGAGTCTGAAATGCAGTACTAGGATGCAATCTCAAAAACGACAGAATAATCTCTGTTCGTCTGCAAGGCAAATCATTCAGTGTCACAGTTATCCAAGTCTATGCCCCAACCAGTAACACTGAAGAAGCTGAAGCTGAACGGTTTTATGAAGAACTAGAAGACCTTTTAGAACTAACACCCAAAAACGATGTCCTTTTCATTATAGGGGACTGCAATGCAAAAGTAGGAAATCAAGAAACACCTGGAGTAACAGGCAAATTTGGCCTTGGAATGCGGAACGAAGCATGGCAAAGACTAGCAGAGTTTTGCCAAGAAAATGCACTGGTCATAGCAAACACCCTCTTCCAAAAACACAAGAGAAGACTCTACACATGGACATCACCAGATGGTCAACACCGAAATCAGATTGATTAAATTCTTTGCAGCCAAAGATGGAGAAGCTCTATACAGTCAACAAAAACAAGACCAGGAGCTGACTGTGGCTCAGATCATGAACTCCTTATTACCAAATTGAGACTCAAATTGAAGAAAGTAGGGAAAACCGCTAGACCATTCAGGTATGACCTAAATCAAATTCCTTATGATTATACAGTGGAAGTGAGAAATAGATTTAAAGGCCTAGATCTGATAGATAGAGTGTCTGATGAATTATGGAATGAGGTTCGTGACATTTTACAGGAGACAGGGATCAAGACCATCCTCATGGAAAAAAAATGCAAAAAAGCAAAATGGCTGTCTAAGGAGGACTTATAAATAGCTGTGAAAAGAAGAGAGGCAAACAGCAAAGGAGAAAAGGAAAGATATAAGCATCTGAATGCAGAGTTCCAGAGAATAGCAAGAAGAGATAAGAAAGCCTTCTTCAGTGATCAATGCAAAGAAATAGAGGAAAACAACAGAATGGGAAAGACTGAGATCTTTTCACGAAAATTAGAGATACCAAGGGAACATTTCATGCAGAGATGGGCTCGATATAGGACAGAAATGGTCTGGACCTAACAGAAGCCGAAGATATCAAGAAGAGGTGGCAAGAATATACAGAAGACCTGTACAAAAAAGATCTTCACGACCCAGATAATCACGATGATGTGATCATTAACCTAGAGCCAGGCATCCTGGAATGTGAAGTCAAGTGGGCCTTAGAAAGTATCACTACGAACAAAGCTAGTGGAGGTGATGGAATTCCAGTTGAGCTGTTTCAAATCCTGAAAGATGATGCTGTGAAAGTGCTGCACTCAATATGCCAGTAGATTTGGAAAACTCAGCAGTGGCCACAGGACTGGAAAAGGTCAGTTTTCATTCCAATTCCAAAGAAAGGCAATGCCAAAGAATGTTCAAACTACCGCACAATTGCACTCATCTCACATGCTATTAAAGTAACGCTCAAAATTCTCCGAGTCAGGCTTCAGCAATACATGAACCGTGAACTTCTAGATGTTCAAGCTGGTTTTAGAAAAGGCAGAGGAACCAGAGATCAAATTGCCAACATCCTCTGGATCATGGAAAAGGCAAGAGAATTACAGAAACAAAACATCTCTTTCTGCTTTATTGACTATGCCAAAGCCTTTGCCTGTGTGGATCACAATAAACTGTGGAAAATTCTGAAAGAGATGGGAATACCAGACCACCTAACCTGCCTCTTGAGAAATCTGTATGCAGGTCAGGAAGCAGCAATTAGAGCTGTACATGGAAGAACAGACTGATTCCAAACAGGAAAAGGAGTACGTCAAGGCTGTATATTGTCACCCTGCTTATTTAACTTATATGCAGAGTGCATCATGAGAAACGCTGGACTGGAAGAAACACAAGCTGGAATCAAGACTGCCGGGAGAAATATCAGTAACCTCAGATATGCAGATGACACCACCCTTATGGCAGAAATTGAAGAGGAACTAAAAAGCCTCATGATGAAAGTGAAAGAGGAGAGGGAAAAAGTTGGCTTAAAGCTCAACATTCAGAAAACGAAGATCATGGCATCTGGTCCCATCACTTCATGGGAAATAGATGGGGAAACAGTGGAAACAGTGTCAGATTTATTTTTTGAGGCTCGAAAATCACTGCAGATGGTGACTGCAGCCATGAAATTAAAAGACGCTTACTCCTTGGAAGAAAAGTTATGACCAACCTAGACAGTATATTCAAAAGCAGAGACATTACTTTGCCAACAAAAGTCCGTCTAGTCAAGGCTATGGTTTTTCCAGTGGTCATGTATTGATGTGAGAGTTGGACTGTGAGGAAGGCTGAGCGATGAAGAATTGATGGTTTTGAACTGTGGTGTTGGAGAAGACTCTTGAGAGTCCCTTGGACTGCAAGGAAATCCAACCAGTCCATTCTGAAGGAGATCAGCCCAGGGATTTCTTTGGAAGGAATGATGCTAAAGCTGAAACTCCAGTACTTTGGCCACCTCATGCGAATAGTTGACTCATTGGAAAAGACTGTGATGCTGGGAGGGGTTGGGGCAGGAGGAGAAGGGGATGACAGAGGATGAGATGGCTGGATGGCATCACTGACTCGATGGAGGCGAGTCTGAGTGAACTCCGGGAGTTGATGATGGACAGGGAGGCCTGGCGTGCTGCGATTCATAGGGTCGCAAAGAGTCAGACACGACTGAGTGACTGAGCTGACCTGAAGTGGAGATGAAGGAATTACAGCTGAGCTAATTTCTAATCTTAAAAAAATGATACTCTTAAAGTGCTCAACTCAATATGCCAGAAAATTTGGAAAATACACAGACTTTCCTGGTGGCTCAGCAGGAAAGACTCTGCCTGCAATGCAAGAAGCCTTGGTTTGATCCTTGGGTTTGAAAGATCCCCTAGAAAAGGGCATGGCAAACCACTATGGTACTGTTGCTAGTGAATCCCATGGAGAGAGGAACCTGACAGTGTGCAGTCCAGACGGTCACACAGTCTGACATTACTTAAGCAAATAAGCAGCAGCAGTGTCCACAGGACTGGACAATGTCAATTTTCATTCCAATCCCAAAGAAAGTCTATGTCAAAGAACGTTCAAACTACTGTACAGTTGTGTTTATTTCACATGCAAGCAAGGTATGGTCAAAATCCTTCAAGCTAGTGTTCAATATTAAGTGAACTGAGAACATCCAGATATGTAAGCTGGATTTAGAAAAGGTAGAGAACCCAGAGATTAAATTGCCAGCATCCATTGGATCATAGAAAGAGCAATGGTATTTCAGAAAAGCCTCTGCTTCATTGACTATGCTAAAACCTTTGACTGTATGTATCATAACAAACTGTGAAAAATTCTTAAAGTGTTGGGAATACAGACTAGCTTACTTGTCTCCTGAGAAACCTATATTCAAGTCAAGAAGCCACAGTTAGAACTGGACATGGAACAATGGACTGGTTCAAAATTGGGAAAGGAGTATGTCAAGATTGTGTATTGCCACCCTGCTTATTTAGCTCATATGCAGAGTACATCAGGAAAAAGGCCAGGTTGGATAATTACAAGCTGGATTCAAGATTGCCAGGAAAAAATATCAACAACCTCAGATATGCAGATGATATCACTCTAATGGCAGAGAGCAAAGAAGAATCAGGGACCCTCTTCATAAAGGTGAAATAAGAGAATTAAAAAGTTTGTTTAAAATTCAACTTTAAAAAAAGTATGATCATGGCATCTAGTCCCATCACTTCGTGGCAAATAGGGAAATTGTGGAAATAATGACAAATTTTATTTTCTTGGGCTCCCAAATCACTGTAGATGGTGACTGCAGGCATGAAATTAAAAGACACTTGTCCCTTGCAGTAAAAGCTATTACAAACCTAAACTGTGTATTAAAAAGCAGAGACATCACTTTGCCAACAAAGTCCCATCTAGGCAAAGCTCTGGTTCTTCCTGTAGTCATGTATAGGTGTGAGAGTTGGACCATAATGAAGGCTGAGTGCTGAAGAATTGATGCTTTTGAATCGTGTTTCTAGAGAAGAGTCCAAGAGTTCCTTGGACTGAAAGGGGACTTCCTTGGTAGCTCCACTGTTAAAGAATCCACCTGCAATGCCAGAGAGCCCTGTTCAATTCCTATTTCAGGAAGACCCCCTGGATAGGGATAGGCTACCCACTCCAGTATTCTTGGGCTTCCCTGGTGGCTCAGATGGTAAAGAATACACCTGCAATGCAGGAGACCTGGGTTGGAAATATCCCCAGGAAGAGGGCATAGCAACTACTCCAGTATTCTTGTCTGGAGAATTTTTTTTTGTGTGGGGGGGTGGGGTGGGGAGTGGGGAAGGTGCTTCCCTGTTAGCTCAATCAGTAAAGAATCTGCCTGCATTGCAGGAGACCCAAATTCAATCCCTGGGTGGGGAAGATCCTCTGGGGGAAGGAAATAGCTACTCTCTTCAGTATTCTTGCCTGGAAAATCTCATGGACAGAAGATCCTGGTGGGTACAGTCCATGGGGTTGCAAGAGTTGGACTACAAGGAGATCAAACCAGTCAATCCTAAAAAAAAAAAAAAAAAAAAAAAAAATCAACTCTGAATACTCATTGGAAGCACTGATGCTAAAGCTGAAGCTCTAATACTTTGGCCATATGATGGGAAGAGCCAATTCATTGGAAAAGGCCCTGATGCTGGAAAGATTGAGGGTGGGAGCAGAAGGGGGTGACCAATGATGAGATGGTTGGGTGGTGTCATGGACTCAATGGACATGAGTTTGGGCAAACTGTGGGAGATAGTGAAGGCAAGGTAAGGCTTCCTTCCCTGCAAACTAGAGTGCTGCATTTTGTGGATTCACAAAGTCAAACGTGATTTAAATTCTGAACAATTATAGTAATTTTTTTTTTTTAACAGAAATGTCTGTTTAGGTCTTCTCCTTATTATTTGACCGGGTTGTTTGTTTTTCTGATACTGAGATACATGAGCCACTTGTATATTTTCAAATTAGTCCTGACAAAGCACTACTATTAATCAGTAAATTTCATTTCTTTACCAATGGTCAGTGCCTTGCAGGTATATTAGCAAAACAAGCCAATTCCAAACTTACTGGAATTAAACTTGACAGTGTAACATATCAAACAGTTCATAGACTGGCACTGCTTTTCAGGTTATTCAGGAGTGGCACTAATATATGGACATCTGTATCAAGAACAAGAACATGACCAACATCTATTCTGAATTTATAATTATCACTTTCTTGCATTTCTTTATCGTTTTCACATGATTTTTGTTCTTTTGTTTTGGCATATCATTGGGATAATGAAGTCTATGGTTTTATGTCTGCATTCTGTCATTCAGCATCATTTTGTAAGATTCACCCATTCTCTTAAATACAGTTGTAATTTCCTCATTTTCATTGCAGTAGAATCTATGCCCTAAATATCCATTTGAATGTTGATGGACATTTTGGTTATTTTCCATTTTTGACTATTAGAATACTATTGTTCTTATGACTTTTTATGTATGTTTTCACAATTTTCTTGAGCATATAACCAAAGTGAAACTGTGATGTGATGGATTATTCACATGTTAAACTTTGGTTGTTATGGCCAAATAGTACATCAAAGTGATTGTACAAATTTACCTGCAGTAGAATCTATGCCCTAAATATCCATTTGAGTGTTGATGGACATTTTGGTTATTTTCCATTTTTGACTATTAGAATACTATTGTTCTTATGACTTTTTATGTATGTTTTCACAATTTTCTTGAGCATATAACCAAAGTGAAACTGTGATGTGATGGATTATTCACATGTTAAACTTTGGTTGTTATGGCCAAATAGTACATCAAAGTGATTGTACAAATTTACCTTCCACCAGCAGTAGAAAATTTCCTTTGCTTCAAATCCTTGCTAATACTAACACTGTTAATGTTTAAGTTTTTCCATCCTGGTGAGTGTGCAGTTGAATTTCACTGTGTTTTTAATTGATGTTTCTCTGATTATGGAGGAGGCTGAATACCTTTGACCGCTGAAATAGAGGCTTAACCTATTCAAGTCTCTTGCCTATTTTTCTATTGATTCTATTTTTATTATTAATTTGTAGTAGTACTTTTTGTATTCTGAATATGAAACTTTCTTCAGATATAAATGTTACAAATATATTCTCCCAGTGTGCGGACCCATTTTCCATCCTTTAAAGGTTTCTGACATTATCTATCACTACTCACCTTGCCTGTTGAAGTTTAGAGATCCCTATATGCAGGACTTTAGACAGGGATTCAAGTGCAAGTGGTTTATTTTAGAGTTTATATCAGGAGTGAAAAAGTGAAATAAGACTGCTAATCAGAAGTTTCCTATCAATCAAGTTACCTTGAAAGTTTAATCCCACCAAGGAATTAATGAATCAGTGTAGAAAGTGTGCATTAGAGCTATCACATCCAAGGAGTAAGCAAATAAAAGTATTTTTAAAAATTCTGTACACCTGTGCTTGAGATAACTCCCAGGGGTAAATTAATTTCTAGGAGCAAATTACTTTTAGCCTACCACCTGAGCAGATCAAATAACCCCAACAGTGCAAGAAAACAAAGGAATGAAAGTGCTAGTAGTTGGCTGGTGTTTACTGAAGTGCTAAAAGTGAGATGGTATAGACAAAGTACCATAGGACTTACAAACTTTCTAACTCTTATAAAGTTTCTTTCTCTTGCTTGAGCATACTAGCTAGAATCTCTAGTTCATATTAGATAGAAGAAATGATAGTAGTAGTTATCCTTGCATGGATCTTGGTCTCAAAAAGAAGGCTTTTGCTATTTTACCATTCACTATGATGTTTGCTATATTTATAATAGATTTAGTATAAATACCCTTGATCAAATTAAGGAAGCTCTCTTCTACTCATGATTTTTTAAAAATCAAAAATTGATATTAAATTATATCAAATTTTTCCTGCATCTAATAAGTTATGACCAACCTAGATAGTATATTCAAGAGCAGAGACATTACTTTGCCGACTAAGGTCCATCTAGTCAGTGCTATGGTTTTTCCTGTGGTCATGTATGGATGTGAGAGTTGGACTGTGAAGAAGGCTGAGCACCGAAGAATTGATGCGTTTGAACTGTGGTGTTGGAGAAGACTCTTGAGGGTCCCTTGGACTGCAAGGAGATCCAACCAGTCCACTCTGAAGGAGATCAACCCTGGGATTTCTTTGGAGGCAATGATGCTAAAGCTGAAGCTCCAGTACTTTGGCCAACTCATGCGAAGAGTTGACTCATTAGAAAAGACTTTGATGCTGGGAGGGATTGGGGGCAGGAGGAGCAGGGGACGACCGATGATGAGATGGCTGGATGGCATCACGGACTCGATGGACGTGAGTCTGAGTGAACTCCGGGAGATGGTGATGGACAGGGAGGCCTGGTGTGCTGCGATTCATGGGGTCGCAAAGAGTCGGACATGACTGAGCGACTGAACTGAACTGAATATGATAATAGGGCTTTCCTGATAGCTCACATGGTAAAGAATCCGCCTGCAATGCAGGAGACCTGGGTTCAATTCCTGGGTCAGAAAATCCCTTGGAGAAGGTAATGGTAACCCATGCCAATGTTCATGCCTGGAAAATCCCATGGACAGAGGAGCCTGGTGGGCTATAATCCATGAGGTTGCAAAGAGTCAGGCACAACTGAGTGACTAACACATTAAAATGAATATGATAATGGTATAATTTTTTTCTCATTTTTTTCTGTCAATGTGAACTACATTGATTAATTTTTAAATGCTCCAACTAACCTTGCATTCCTGGAATAAACCTGCCTTGTTTGTTTTGGTTACTAAATATTACAGAGCTCATTTCGCTCATATTTAGTTCAGGAGTTTTGCATTTGCATTCTATATGAGACTTATTTTTTTTTTTTTTCTTACTTTAACCCAAGTTCTTTTATGAAAGTTGTGATGCTTTTCTTAAACATTTGGGAAATGTTTCTTCTTTTTGTATTACACTGAAGAATTAGTATTTTTTTGCTATTTTTCCTTTCTTAAATGTTTGGAAGAATTTGTTGTTAAATGCTTCTTGCTCGCAAGGAAAGATAAACTGAGATGAATGAGTTCATCTTGTTTCTAATTGTGATGAGTTAGAACCATATTTCAGAGAAGGCAATGACAATCCAATCCAGTACTCTTGCCTGGAAAATTCCATGGACGGAGGAGCCTGGTAAACTGCAGTCCATGGGGTCGCTGAGAATCAGGCACGACTGAGCAACTTCACTTTCACTTTTTTACTTTCATGCATTGGAGAAGGAAATGGCAACCCACTCCAGTGTTCTTGCCTGGAGAATCCCAGGGACGGGGGAGCCTGGTGGGCTGGCGTCTATGGGGTTCCACAGAGTAGGACATGACTGAAGTGACCTAGCAGCAGCAGCAACAGAATCATATTTATGGTAAAACAAAAGACACAATCTATTTTGGAATAAAAGGTAATTGTTTATGAAGTAAACGATAAAATGCTGATCTCCTTTTGAGCTATTAAATATCCTGTTCCCATATTTGTATAACCTACTCATTCTCTAAGATCTAGGTAATTTTTATGTCTTGGAAAGACACTTGATTATATCTCCAGTCCATAACTATCTGCTTTGAATTTATGTGCTACTTTAAAAATTAATCAATTTATTTTTATTTTGGCTATGCTGCGTCTTTGTTGATGGCAGTTGGGCTTTCTCTAGTTCCAGTTTGTGGGCTCTAGAGCAACTTGGCTCTCTAGATGTGGGCATGTGAGCTCTAGAGTGCATGAGCTTACCTGCCGTACCCACATCATGTGCATTAAAAGGCAGATTCTTAATCCACTGGACCACCAGGGAAGTCCCTGAACTTATGTGTCAGTGATGGACTTTAACTTAATGACTTTCTCTAATTGTTTTAACTTTTTATATGGAAATATTTTAAATTACAGATTCAATTTCTTTAATATTTGTATGAATATTCATACTTTTTATTCTTTTTGCATCACCTTTGTCAAAT
The DNA here is from genome assembly GCF_001704415.2 of Capra hircus. Taxonomy (NCBI): domain Eukaryota; kingdom Metazoa; phylum Chordata; class Mammalia; order Artiodactyla; family Bovidae; genus Capra; species Capra hircus. Next base: position 13,660,931 of record NC_030831.1, on the reverse strand, counting down.
GTTACTATTTAAGCAATGTTTTCATTGTATAAAATTTTTAATTTTATTAGCTAAGCAATTCATAAGAACCTTTTTTATTTTATTTGTAATGAAAAATGTCTCTACACTTCTAACACTGGTTATTTTTGCACTTTAGTCGCCAGGACTCTATCAAATTTGTGGTCTTTTCAAAGAACCATATATGACCTTATTGATACCATATTATCTTTTATTTCTTTAAATTGATATATGCTATCTTTTCATTTTCTTTTGCTTTACTCAGCCCTCAGCCACTCAGGGGAAAAGTGACCATAAATACCAGGCTTTGCATTTGGTCCTAATAATTCTTTACTGTCTTAGCTTTCAAAACCTTTTGGGAAATGTTTGCAAATTTTAAGTGTTTAGTTTTTCCAATTGTCCTCAGAGATAGGATTGGTAAAAATTATGTGATCCACTATTACCAAAAATGGAAGTCCCCAATTGTTTATTTCTTTTTTACATTTTTGACATTGCATCATCTTATATTTTGTTTGTTTGTTTCTGAAAACTTTTTCAGTGTCTCTTGGAAAGAAGCAAATTCTACAATTAAAATTGCATTAATCAACAAATCAAATCTCCTAGAGTAGAGTAGGGGAGGGAAAAAATGACTTAAATTCTCAGGCTGTTAACTCATGTATGGGCTTGCATATGTTCTTATGCTCACAATTAAAGTTCAAGAGTGTATCCAAATGCATCATTAAATAAGTACTCAGTGTGATGGGAGATAAAACATATGGGATGAAATGACATTTCTAAGTGTTCCTTGCTCCCTCTCTACCTTTTCATTAGCATCTCCTGAAGTTCTCTTTTATACAACAGACCAAGTTGTTAGGCATCAGTTACCCTCTATAAACTATAAACAAGAGCTGTAAATCAGTTCAGTTCAGTTCAGTCACTCAGTCGTGTCCAACCCTTTGAGACCGCATGGACTGCAGCATGCCAGGCTTCCCTGTGCATCATCAACTCCTGGAGCTTACTCAAGCTCATGTCAATTGAGTTGGTGATACCATCCAACCATCTCACCCTCTGTTGTCCCCTTCTCCCCCTGCCTTCAATCTTTCCCAGCATCAGGGTCTTTTCCAATGAGTCAGTTCTTCACATCAGATGGCCAAAGTATTGGAGTTTCAGCTTCAGCATCAGTCCTTCCAATGAATATTCAGGACTATTTTCCTTTAGGATGGACTGGTGTGATCTCCTTGCAGTCCAAGGGACTCTCAAGAGTCTTCTCCAACACCACAGTTCAAAAGCATCAATTCTTTGGTGCTCAGCTTTCTTTTTTCTTTTCTTTCTTTCTTTCTTTTTTTTTTTTTTTAAGCACTGAGGTCTTTTTATTTTTTTAATAAATCTGGAATCATTAGATGAATATATAGTCTCAGTTACAGAATGTGAAATCCTGTTAAATTATATCATGTAAGTCAATGCCCAGAGGACCATTTTTGATCAAGGTAGAATAACTCATTTTTGAGGACCTTAAAGAAGGCAAATTTCATGTTTCAATGAAAGGTCACATCATGAATCCTCTTTATTCCTTCACTGTAAAAGACATAACCTGTTATTCTCCTTAATTGAGAGTAAAAATAACTTGAAAAAATAAAAAATAATTTTGATTTAGAGATGTGAAAACTTGTGTAATTTGTAGTTATTTTGTCAGTGTTTTTACTCATAACTATTAGTGTAAAAACTCTAGGTGACTTGGGATCTATGTTCCAATCTTTAGTATTAACTAAATGAACTCACTCTTGCAAATAACACATCTTTTCCCACAATGCTTTCTTTATAGTCCAACTCTCACATCCATACATGACTCCTGGAGAAACCATAGCTTTGACTAGATGGACCTTTGCTGGTAAGGTAATGTCTCTGCTTTTTAATATGCTGTCTAGGTTGGTCATAGCTTTTCTTCCAAGGAGCAAGCGTCTTTTAATTTCATGGCTATAGTCACCATCTGCAGTGATTTTGGAATCCAAAAAAATAAAGCCTCTCACTGTTTCCATTATTTTCCCATCTATTTGCCATGATGTGATGGGACTGGATGCCATGATCTTAGTTTTCTGAATGTTTACTTTTAAGCCAATGTTTTACTCTCCTCTTTCACTCTCATCAAGAGGCTCTTTAGTTCCTCTTCACTTTCTGCCAAAAGGATGGTGTTATCTGCATATCTGAGGTTATTGATATTTCTTCCACCAATCTTGCTTCCAGCTTGTAGTTTATCCAGTCAGACATTTCCCATGATGTTCTCTGCAATTAAGTTAAATAAGCAGGGTGACAATATAGAGCCTTGAGGTACTACTTCCCCTATTTGGAATCAGCCTGTTGTTCCATGTCCAGTTTTAACTGTTGCTTCCTGACCTGCATACAGATTTCTCAGGAGACAGGTCAGGTGGTCTGGTATTCCCATCTCTTTAAGAATTTTTGGGCTTCCCTCAGCTCAGTTGGTAAAGAAGCCACCTGCATTGCAGGAGACACTGGTTCGATTTCTGGGTCAGGAAGATTCCCTGGAGAAGGATTAGATTACCCACTCCAGTATTCTTGGGTTTTCCTGGGCTCAGCTGGTAAAGAATCCACCTGCAATGTGGGATAACTGGGTTCAATCCCTGGGTTGAGAGGATCCCCTAGAGATGGGAAAGGCAACCCATTCCAGTATTCTGGCCTGGAGCATTACATGGACTAAGTTCTTGGGGTTGCAAAGAGTTGGCCATGACTGAGGGACTTTCACTTTAAGAATTTTCCATAGTGTGTTGGGATCCACATAGTCAAAGACTGGCATAGTCAATAAAGCAGAAGTAGATGCTTTTCTGGACCACTCGTGCTTTTTTGATGATCCAAAAGATGTTGGAAATTTGATCTCTGGCTCCTCTGCCTTTTCTAAGTTCAGAGTGAACATCTGGAAGTTTACAGTTCACCTACTATTGAAGCCTGACTTGGAGATTTGAACATTACTTTGCTAGCATGTGAGATGAGTACAATTGTGTGGTAGTTTGAACATTCTTTGGCATTCTCTTTCTTTGGGGTTGGAATGAAAGCTGACCCTTTCCAGTCCTGTGGCCACTGATGAGTCTTCCAAATTTGCTGGCATGTTGAATGAAGCACTTTCACAGCATCATCTTTTAGGATTTGAAATAGCTCAACTGGAATTTCAATCACTTCCACTAGCTTTGTTCATAGAGGTGCTTCCTAAGGCCCACTTGAATTTGCATTCAAGGATGTCTGGCTCTCGCTGAGTGATCACACTATATTGGTTTTCTGGTTCATGAAAATCTTTTTTGTATAGTTCTTCTGTGTATTCCTGCCAGCTCATCTTAATATCTTCTGCTTCTGTTAGGTCCATACCATTTCTGTCCTTAATTCTGCCCATCTTTGCATGAAATGTTCCCTTGGTATTTCTAATTTTCTTAAAGAGATCTCTAGACCTACCCATTCTATTGTTTTTCTCTATTGCTTTGCATTGATCACTGAGAAAGGCTTTCTTATCTCTCCTTGCTATTCTTTGGAACTCTGCATTCAAATGAGTATATCTTTCCATTTCTCCTTTGCCTTTAGCTTCTCTTCTTTTCTTAGCTATTTGTAAGGCATCTTCAGAAAACCACTTTTCCTTTTAGCATTTCTTTTTCTTGGAGATGGTTTTGATAACTGCCTCCTGTACAATGTCATGAACCTCTGTCCATAGCTGTTTATGCACTCTATCAGATATAATCCTTGAATTTATTTGTCACTTCGACTGTATAAGGGATTTGATGTAGGTCGTACCTGAATGGTCTAACTGCTGCTGCTTCCTGACCTGCATACAGATTTCTCAAAAGACAGGTTAGGTGGTCTGGTATTCCCATCTCTTTCAGAATTGTCCACAGTTTATTGTGATCCACATAGTCAAATGTTTTGGCATAGTCAATAAAGCAGAAATAGATATTTTTCTTGAACTCTCTTGCTTTTTCCATGATCCAGAGGATGTTGGCAATTTGATCTCTGGTTCCTCTGCCTTTTCTAAAACCAGCTTGAACAGCAGGGAGTTCACGGTTCATGTATTGCTGAAGCCTGGCTTGGAGAATTTTGAGCATTACTTTACTAGCATGTGAGATGAGTGCAATTGTGCGGTAGTTTGAGCATTCTTTGGCATTGCCTTTCTTTGGGATTGGAATGAAAACTGACCTTTTCCTGTCCTGTGGCCACTGCTGAGTTTTCCATATCTGCTGGCATATTGAGTGCAGCGCTTTCACAGCATCATCTTTCAGGATTTGAAACAGCTCAACTGGAATTCCATCACATCCACTAGCTTTGTTTGTAGTGATGCTATCCAAGGCCCACTTGACTTCACATTCCAGGATGCCTGGCTCTAGGTTAGTGACCACACCAACATGGTTATCTAGGTCGTGAAGATCTTTTTTGTACAGTTCTTCTGTGTATTCTTGACACCTCTTCTTAATATCTTCTGCTTCTGTTAGGTCCAGACCATTTCTGTCCTATATCGAGCCCATCTTTGAATGAAATGTTCCCTTGGTATCTCTAATTATCTTGAAGAGATCTTTAGTCTTTCCCATTCTGTTCTTTCCCTCTATTTCTTTGCATTGATCTCTGAAGAAGGCTTTCATATCTCTTCTTGCTATTCCTTGGAACTCTACATTCAGATGCTTATATCTTTCCTTTTCTCCTTTGCTTTTCGCCTCTCTTCTTTTCACAGCTATTTGTAAGGCCTCCTCAGACAGCCATTTTGATTTTTTGCATTTCTTTTCCGTGACGATGGTCTTGATCCTTGTCTCCTGTACAATGTCACAAACCTCATTCCATAGTTCATCATGCACTCTATCTATCAGATCTAGGCCCTTAAATCTATTTCTCACTTCCACTGTATAATCATAAGGGATTTGATTTAGTCATACTTGAATGGTCTAGCAGTTTTCCCTACTTTCTTCAGTTTGAGTCTGAATTTGGTAATAAGGAGTTCATGATCTGAGCCACAGTTAGCTCCTGGTCTTGTCTTTGTTGACTGTATAGAGCTTCTCCATCTTTGGCTGCAAAGAATATGATCAATCTGATTTAGGTGTTGACCATCTGGTGATGTCCATGTGTAGAGTCTTCTCTTGTGTTGTTGGAAGAGGGTGTTTGCTATGACCAGTGCATTTTCTTGGCAAAACTGTTAGTCTTTGCCATGCTTCATTCCACATTCCAAGGCCAAATTTGCCTGTTACTCGAGGTGTTTCTTGACTCCTACTTTTGCATTCCAGTCCCCTATAATGAAAAGGAACTGACTGGTTCCAAATAGGAAAAGGAGTACATCAAGGCTGTATATTGTACCCTGCTTATTTAACTTATATGCAGAGTACATCATGAGAAACGCTGGACTGGAAGAAACACAAGCTGGAATCAAGATTGCCGGGAGAATTATCAATAACCTCACATATGCAGATGACACCACCCTTATGGCAGAAACTGAAGAGGAACTAAAAAGCCTCTTGATGAAAGTGAAAATGGAGAGTGAAAAAGTTGGCCTAAAGCTCAACATTCAGAAAATGAAGATCATGGCATCCAGTCATATCACTTCATGGGAAATAGATGGGAAAACAGTGGAAACAGTGTCAGACTTTATTTTGGGGGGCTCCAAAATCACTGCAGTTGGTGATTGCAACCATGAAATTAAAAGATGCTTACTCCTTAGAAGAAAAGTTATGACCAACCTAGATAGCATATTCAAAATCAGAGACATTACTTTGCCAACTAAGGTCCGTCTAGTCAAGGCTATGGTTTTTCCAGTGGTCATGTATGGATGTGAGAGTTGGACTGTGAAGAAGGCTGAGCGCCGAAGAATTGATGGTTTTGAACTGTTGTGTTGGAGAAGACTCTTGAGAGTCCCTTGGACTACAAGGAGTTCTAACCAGTCCATTTTGAAGGAGATCAGCCCTGGGATTTCTTTGGAGGCAATGACGCCAAAGCTGTTCTTTGGCCACCTCATGCGAAGAGTTGACTCATTGGAAATGACCCTGATGCTGAGAGGGACTGGAGCAGAAGGAGAAGGGGACGACAGAGGATGAGATGGCTGGATGTCATCATGGACTCGATGAGCGTGAGTCTGAGTGAACTCTGGGAGTTGGTGATGGACAGGGAGGCCTGGTGTGCTGCGATTCATGGGGTCGCAAAGAGTCGGACACGACTGAGCTACTGAACTGAACTGAATGGTCTAGTGATTTTCTCTACTTTCTTCAGCTTAAATCTGAATTTGGCAACAAGGAGTTCATGATCTGAGCCACAGTCAGCTCCCAGCCTTGCTTTTGTTGACTGTATAGAGCTTCTCCATTATATTCTTCTCCAAAGAATATAATCAATCTGATTTCAGTATTGACCATCTGGTGATGCCCATGTGTCGAGTCTTCTCTTTTTTTGTTGGAAGAGGATGTTTGCTATGACTAGTGCATTCTCTTGGCAAAACTCTAGTAGCATTTTCCCTTTTTCATTCTGTACTCCAATGGTCGAGAGTGCCTATTACTCCAGGTGTTTCTTGACTTCCTACTTTTGCTTTCCAGTCCCCTATAATGAAAATAATATCTTTTTTGCATGTTAGTTTTAGAAGGTCTTGTAGGTCTTCATAGAACAATTCAACTTCAGCTTCTTCAGCATTACTCATTGGGGTTATAGACATGGATTACTGTAGTATTGAGTGATTTGCCTTGGAAACGAATGGAGATCATTCTGTCTTTTATGAGATTGCATCTAAGTACTGCATTTTGGACTCTTTTGGTGACTATGTGTGCTACTTCTCTTCTGCTAAGGGATTCTTGCCCAAAGAGTAGATTTAATGGTCATCTGAGTTAAATTCACCCATTTCAGTCTGTTTTATCTCACTGATTCCTAGAATGACCATGTTCACTCTTGCCATCTCCTGTTTGACCGCTTCAAATTTGCCTTGATTCATGGACTTAACATTCCAGTTTCCTATGCAGTATTGTTCTTTACAGCATTGGACTTTACTTCCATCACCAGTCACATCCACAACTGTAATACTTTTATATTAAATAAGCCACCTTGGGTCTTAAATATGACAGGAAAATTTCAGATGGGGATTTACCAGAGAAAAGGGCACCAAGACTGAAGTCACAATAAGAGAGCATTTCTTTGTATAACAGGGGGTGGGATTGAGAAATCTACCTTAGCTTGGTATCCCATAATGATATATCATAAATGGAATATTTTAAACAACAAATGTATGTTTCTCACAGTTCTGGTGTCTGGGAAATCCAAGATCGAGGTGTTAGTTGATTTAATTCCTGGTGATGACACTTTTCTTAACTCTACTTAGCTATCTTCTTGCTGTGCCTCCAATGGTGGAGAGAGAAAGAAAGCACCTTTTGGTGCCTGCTTTTATTTTTTTCTCCTTTTTCTGGTACCTCTTTTATAAGGGCGCTAGTTCTCTGTGGGGCTTCCCTGGGGGCTTAGTTGGTAAATAACTTGCCTACAATACATGAAAACTGGGTTTGATCCCTGGGTTGGGAAGATTCCCTGGAGGAGGGCATGGCAACCCACTCCAGTTTTCTTGCCTGAAGAATTCCCATAAACAGAGGAGCCTGGTGGGCTACAGTCCATGGAGTCACAAAGAGTCAGACATGACTGAGCAACTAAGCACACTGCACAGTGTAATCCTCTGTGGGGGCCTTACCTTCATGAATTTCTTAATCTAAATACTTTCCAAATGCCCAACGTCTAAATGTCATGACATTAGGGGCTTCAACATATAAATTTGGGTTCGCAAACCCTTCTTTATAACAGAAACTGTAAGATATGCCTAAGTAAGAACTATCTAAGTGAGGGAGCTTCAAAGGAGCCAGGTCAGCATGTCTAGTCTCTACCATTACCATGTAGTAAGACTATCTGGCTACCTACGGTGTGCATACTGTTTGTTGCACTTGAAATAGTGTTATCTTCATCGTATGATTCTGCTTTACTGTGGTGCAGATTCTCTCCTGTGGACACCTCACATTTCTTAGAATAGGCATTTTAAGATACCCCTCCACTACCCCAACAAAGGATCAAGGTTTTTGGAATCCTTTGATGAATATTGTTAGCACTAAGGTAAAATTCCATTTTTGATCAGATTGTGCCACCAGAATTAATTTGGAAAAAATTGTAATGGTAGCAACAAAACATACCAACTTGCATTGTATATTAATAAAATTTAGACTTTAGTGTTTATATATATATATATAATATTCTTATATATTCACAACTCAATGTTTTTGCCCTTCCAGAATGGAATAAAGAGGGAAGACACACACACACACCACACACACACACACACACACACACACACACACAGAGGCAGAGAAAGGTCATTGGGTTAAATGTCCATCAGTAGAACAGAAATTCAAAGCAGAGAGGGGTAGAATGGGGTTGTAAGGAAGTGTTTTTGCAAGACATGATTTTATCTAGGTCTTAGGAAGGAGAATAAGGGGAGATTCTCCATATATTTCAATCTCTATCAGAGTGGAATAGATTTCCAAGGAATATCCAGCAGAATTTCTATTAAATATTATTGAGTTACATTCCCTAGCCCTGCTGCCAGGCTTGAAAGCTACCAGCATTTTAATGGATGTAGCCATGTCCATTGTCACTATGCTTATTTAACATATATTCAGAGTACACCATGCAAAATACCAGGTTGAATGAAGCACAAACTGGAATCAGGATTGCTGGGAGAAATGTCAATAACCTCAGATACACAGATGACACCACCCTTACTGCAGAAAGTGAAGAGGAACTGAAGAGCCTTTTGATGAAGGGGAAAGAGGAGAGTGAAAAAGATGGCTTAGAAGTCAACACTCAAAAAAACCAAGATCATGGCATGTGGTCCCAACACTTCATGGCAAATAGATGGGGAAACAATGGAAACAGTGAGAGACTGTATTTTCTTGGGCTCCAAAATCACTGCAGATGGTGACTGCAGCCATGAAATTAAAAGATTCTTGCTGCTTGGAAGAAAAGCTATGACCAACCTAGACAGCATATTAAAAAGCAGAGACATTACTTTGCCAGCAAAGGTCTAGTCAAAGCTGTGGTTTTTCCAGTAGTCATGTATGGATGTGAGAGTTGGACTATAAAGAAAGCTGAACATGGAAGAATTGATACTTTTGAACTGTGGTGTTGGAGAAGACTCTTGAAAGTCCCCTGGACTGTAAGGAGATCCAACCAGTCCATCCTAAAGGAAATCAGTCCTGAATGTTCATTGGAAGTACTGATGCTGAAACTGAAACTCCAATATTTTGCCCATCTGATGCAAAGAATTGACTCATTGGAAAAGACTTTGATGCTGGAAAAGATTGAGGACAGGATGAGAAGAGGACAACAGAGGATGAGACAGTTGGATGGCATCACCAACTCGATGGTCATGAGTTTGAGCAAGCTCCAGGATTTCGTGATGGACAAGGAAGCTTGGCATGCTGCAGTCCATGGGGTCACAAAAAGTTGGACACAACTGAGTGAACTGAATTGAACTGAGGCATTGCCAATGGGCAAAGAAGGTGAGAGGAATTATGACCAATAAGAGAATCAATACATTTACATTTAGCAAGATCGATAAGGAGATGTCCCAGAAATGCAGAAAGGAGAAATGCTATTAAGATAAGTGTAGAAAATTCCAAAACAGATGTTCTGAATTGCATAGTTATGTGGATGTGACTGTTACTATTCCAATCAGAGTGCAAATTTAGGGCGGTTATACTGCTCTTCACTGTAATGTCAGAAAATGTCCTGATTCCTTACATACATGTTGTGAAATGAAATATTTCCTGTCATCTTCCTGGGCAAGAAATGTCACAGCCACCAGGGATTTTTGGATCTACAAATGTGAGTGAGGGCTTCCAAAAGGGAATACAAGGCCTGTGATCCAGCAGATACCACCACCTCCTACATTGATGCTGAGGAGCTCAGGTGGGGAGTGGAATGCTGAAGCAGCCATTCATCACATCTGCCATTCCTTACAGTAAACAAGAAATTAAGGACGTAAGCAATCAAGAAATAAGATTTGGCCCCAGATAGCTGTCGTGCATATGAAAGGAATGAATTCAGGTGGCCCAGAGGCTTGCATACATGGAAGAATGCCAAATTTCTTAACTTGATACCTGGTTTTCCTTACTTAATGATAAGCTTTGATGTTCAGTTTGCCTGCCCACTCTGTTGCAAACTTGTGTATAGCCTGACTCTCTTTCCTGCCTCCTCAGAGCAGTTTTCTTAGGGCTACTGAGATGCTGTCTTCTGGGCTAAGAATCCTTTACATTCCCACCAAAGAAAATATCTCTCTACTTTCAGGCTGTGATTAATTTATTTAGCCAGCAATGCTAAGTGATTGCATAGATAAGAAAATGGCATAGACACCCAAATATATGTGCAAATGAGTTGACAGATCTGAAATTTTGTAAAAATGAAAAGTATCTTAATACACAACCCAATATTTTAGGGAAGGCCATGATGTGCAATGTCACTTTAGTCTTGTCGGACTATTTGCAACCCTATGGACTACATAGCCTACCATGTTCCTCTGTCCATGGGATTCTCCAGGCAAGAGTATTAGATGGTTGCCATTTGCTTCTCCAGGGGATCTTCTTAACCCAGGGATCTAATTGGCATTTCTTATGTCTCCAGCATTGGCAGGTGGTTTCTGTAAATTTATTTTGAAGTATTTTCCACTACCTTGGCTTCCTTAAAAAAAAAAAAAAAAAGAGAGATAGAGAGAGAAAGAGAGAATAACAGGAATTGCTTCTCTTCTATTGTTTGCTTTGCTATTTTAATCAGATTTAACATTAAGAAAAATATAGCATCCTTTGAAAGGAGGAATAATGCGTGCCATCTTTGGTAATTTTAACCACTTTTGAGCTGCTTTCTGAAGAGTCCCATCTGCCTGTCTAGTCCAACTGCTAGTTGTTAACACTTTGTCACTTAAAAAATCCAAAGTCTGAACTGAGATAGTGGCAGGAAAGTGAAATCATGGTTTCTGATAATTAAATGTGATTGACGAGCAGATACACATTGGCACACACACACACACAAGATAATTCTATGTCAATTTGACTGGGGCCTGGAACAATTTGGTTCAGGAATATACAGTCAGAATGGCTAAGAGAACATACACTGAGACAGATATTTATGATTTTGCTAGGCATTAATTTGTTTAAAAAATCAACTTTTTTTTTTAATCTTAGAAGCTGTTGTTCAAATTATTTAATTATTAAATCATCATTCAGTCAGTTCAGTCGATCAGTCATGTCCAACTCCTTGCAACCCAATGGACTGCAGCACGCCAGTCTTCCCTGTCCATCACCAACTTCTGGAGCTTGCTCAAATTCATGTCCATCAAGTCAGTGATGCCATTCAACCATCTCATCCTCGGTCATCACCTTCTCCTTCTGCCTTCAATCTACCGCAGCACCAGGGTCTTTTCCAATGAGTCAGTTCTTTGTTTCAGGTGGCCAAAGTATTGGAGTTTCAGTTTCAGCATCAGTCCTTCCAATTAATATTCAGGACTGATTTTGTTTAGGATGGACTGGCTGAATCTCCTTGCAGTCCAAGGCACTCTCAAGAGTCTTCAACACCACAGTTCAAAAGTATCAATTCTTCCATGCTCAGCTTTCTTTATAGTCCAACTCTCACATACATATATGACTACTGGAAAAACAATAACTTTGACTAGACGGACCTTTGTTGGCAAAGTAATGTCTCTGCTTTTTAATATGATGTCTAGGTTGGTCATAGCTTTTCTTCCAAGTAGCAAGAACCTTTTAATTTCATGGCTGCAGTCACCATCTGCAGTGATTTTGGAGCCCAAGAAAATAAAGTCTCTCACTGTTTCCATTGTTTCCCCATCAATTTGCCATGTGGTGATGAGACTAGATGCCACCATCTTAGTTTTTTGAATGTTGAGTTTTATGCCAGCTTTTTCACTCTCCTCTTTCACTTTCATTAAGAGGCTCCTTAGATCCTTTTTGCTTTAAGCCATAAGGATGGTGTCATCTGCATACCTGAGGTTTCTGATATTTCTCCTGGCAATCTTGATTCCAGCTTGTGCTTCTTCCAGCCCAGCATTTTGCATGATTAACTCTGCATATAAGTTAAATAAACAGGGTAACAATATGTAGCCTTGTCGTACTCCTTTCCCAGTTTGGAATCAGACTGTTGTTCTATGTCTGGTTCTAACTGTTGCTTCTTGACCTGCATACAGAACTCAGGGGGTAGATCAGGTGGTCTGGTATTCCCATCTGTTTAATAATTTTCCACAGTTTGTTGTGATCCACACAGTCAAAGGCTTTGAGATAGTCAATAAAGCAGAAGTAGATGATTTTCTGAAACTCTTGCTTTTTCTATGATCCAATAGATGTTGGCTCCATTGGCAATTTGGATACTTTGACAGTTTGATCTCTGGTTCCTTTGCCTTTTTAAACTCCAACTTGAACATCTGGAAGTTCACAGTTCACATATTGTTGAAACTTTGCTTGGAGAATTTTGAGCATTACTTTGCTTGCATGTATGATGAGTGCAATTGTGCAGTAGTTTGAAGATTCTGTGGCAATGTCTTTCTTTGAAATTGGAATGAAAACTGATCTTTTCCAGTCTTGTGAACACTGCTGATTTTTCTATATTTATTGGGATTTTGAGTGCAGAATTTTTGCAGCATGATTTTTAGGATTTGAACTAGTTCAATTGGAATTCCATAACCTCTACTGGCTTTGTTTGTAGTGATGCTTCCTAACCCCCACTTGACTTCACATTCTTGGAGGTCTGGCTCTAGGTGAGTGATCACATCATTGTGGTTATCTGGGTCATTAAGATTTTTTTTTTTTTTTTTTTGTACAGTTCTGTGTATTCTTGCTACCTCTTCTTAACATCTTCTGCTTCTGTTAAGTCCATACCATTTCTGTCCTTAATTGTGCCCATCTTTGCATGGAATGTTTCCTTAGTTTCTCTAATTTTCTTAAAGAGGTCTCTAGTCTATCCCATTCTATTGTTTTCCTATATTACATTGATCATTGAGTAAGGTTTTCTTTTCTCTCCTGGCTATTCTTTGAAACTTTGCATTCAGATGGGTGTATCTTTCCTTTGCTCCTTTGCCTTTAGTTTCTCTTCTTTTCTCAGCTGTTTGTAAGGCCTCCTCAGACAACCAATTTGCCTTTTTGCATTTCTTTTTCTTGGGGATGGTCTTGATCACTGCCTCTGGTATACAGTGTCATGACCCTCTGTCCATAGTACTTCAGGCACTCTATCAGATCTAATCCCTTGAATCTATTTCTCACTTCCACTGTATAATCATAAGGGATTTAATTTAGGTCATACTTGAATGGTCTAGTGGTTTCCCCTACTTTCCTCAGTTTCAGTCTGAATTTTCCAATAAGGAGTTAATGATCTGAGCCACAGTCAGCTCCTGGTCTTGTTTTTGCTGATTGCATAGAATTTCTCTATCTTTGTCTGCAAAGAATATAATCAATCTGATTTCAGTATTGACCATCTGGTAATGTCCATTTGTAGAGCTGTCTCTTGTGTTGTTGGAAGAGGGTGTTTGCTATGACTGGTGTGTTCTTTTGGCAAAACTCTGTTGGGTTTTGCCCTGCTTCATTTTGTATTCCAAGGCCAAACTTGCCTGTTACTCCAGGTATCTCTTGACTTCTTCCTTTTGTATTCCAGGCCCCTGATGAAAGGATCTTTTTTTGGTGTTAGTTCTAGAACGCCTTATAGGTCATCGTATAGCCATTCAATTTCAGCTTTTCCATCACTGCATAATACAGAATAAAAAATAAAATCTGCTCCAGTTTTCCAATGGAGGAAAATTTGGCTATTTTAAACCTTAGGCTGATTTATTTAACACCAATATCTATCTGATAGCTTACAGTGAATGGTGTCAGATTCATGATCTCCAAAGAAGAAGATTTAGCTTCAGGGCCAGTGACCATGCTTGATCATTAAGTTGCTTTTGTGTGGCAGAATTTTTATTACAGTGAAAACGACAGAGACAGCATCTGATATAGACATCAGAAGGGAGACAGAATGTGCCCCACTTGCTAGTCTTAGCAAGGGAGCTATATACATTTTCAGTTGGTTATTACAGTAAATTAAAGAATATCTCAAGGTTGTAAAAGTTATTACCAGACCCACTCTGACAATTTGCATTTTAACAGGATAGAACTAACAATAGAAAGAAAGATATTATGAGAACCAATCCCACAACATACACTTTAAGATGACCGGGATTAGTCAGAAAGTTCTTAAGGAGAAACATGTCCTCAAGCAGGATACATTATTGTTATATAATCATTGGTATAAAGTTTAAGATGAGTTACATTTAATGTATTGTCACCCTGCTTATTTAACTTATATGCAGAGTACATCATGAGAAAACGCTGGGCTGGAAGAAGCACAAGCTGGAATCAAAATTGCTGGGAAAAATGTCAATATCTTCAGATATGCAGATGACACCACCCTTATGGCAGAAAATGAGGAGGAACTAAATAGCCTCCTGATGAAAGTGGAAGAGGAGAGTGAAAAAGTTGGCTTAAAGCTCAACAGTCAGAAAACTAAGATCATGGCACCTGCTCCCATCACTTCATGGGAAATAGATGGGGAAACAGTGGAAACAGTGGCAGAATTTATTTTTTTTGGCTTCCAAATTCACTGCAGATGGTTATTGCAGACATAAAATTAAAAGAGGCTTACTCCTTGGAAGGAAAGTTATGACCACCCTAGATAGCATATTCAAAAGCAGAGACATTACTTTGCCAACAAAGGTCCATCTAATCAAGGCTATGGTTTTTCCTGTGGTCATGTATGGATGTGAGAGTTGGACTGTGAAGAAAGCTGAGCACTGAAGAATTGATGCTTTTGAACTGTAGTGTTGGAGAAGACTCTTGAGAGTCCCTTGGACTACGAGGAGATCCAAGCTGTTCTTTCTAAAGGAGATCAGTCCCGGGTGTTCATTGGAAGGACTGATGCTGAAGCTGAAACTCCAGTATTTGGCTACCTCATGCAAAGAGTTGAATCATTGGAAAAGACTCTGATGCTGGGAGGGATTGGGGGCAGGAGGAGAAGGGGATGACAGAGGATGAGGTGGCTGGAATGAATCGCCAACTCAATGGACATGAGTTTGGGTGAACTCCAGGATTGGTGATGAACAAGAAGGCCTGGTGTGCTGCAATTCATGGGGTCACAAAGAGTTGGACAAGACTGAGTGACTGAACTGAACTTTTTGTGTAATCATTATCTCTAGGCTTAAGGGAAAAAACATTTTCTGTGACTAAGATTACTGCTACTGCTAAGTCACTTCAGTTGTGTCCGACTCTGTGTGACCCCATAGACGGCAGCCCACCAGGCTCCCAAGTCCCTGGGATTCTCCAGGAAAGAACAATGGAGTGGGTTGCCATTTCCTTCTCTAATGCATGAAAATGAAAAATGAAAGTGAATTTGCCCAGTCGTGTCCGACTCTTAGCGACCCCATGGACTGCAGCCTACCAGGCTCCTCCGTCCATAGGATTTTCCAGGCAAGAGTACTGGAGTGGGGTGCCATTGCCTTCTCCAGACTAAGATTAAAGGAATGTAAAAAACAAACAAAAAAACACAGAAATGTTTGTCCTTTTCTCCTCTTTGAGGGCCCCAGACCACTTTCTCCTCCAGAGCTCCAGACTCCTTATCAACCTACCTAAGAATTAACTCTCTCACATCTATATTCAAAACAAATTCTTTAATGTATCATGTGAATATACTTAGGAAGACTGTAGAGTCTTCTATTCAAAAGGAGACATGGTAAGTCTCCAGGCGAGTCTTTCTTATTTTAGAGCCAAGACAGCCAATATCCATCAAGGCAAAATGAGTTACCATGGGCTACTTATAATGATTGTCAGGCACTGATTACACAGTAAGCATATTTTTGTCTGGTGGAGTTCAGTTCAGTTCAGTTGCTCAGTGTCCAACTCCTTGTAACCCCATGGATTTCAGCATTCCAGGCTTCCCTGTCCATCAAACAACTCCCAGAGTTTGCTCAAACTCATGACCATCGAGTTGGTGATGCCATCCAACCATCTCATCCTCTGTCATCCCCTTCTCATCCCACCTTCAATCTTTCCCAGCATCAGCGATTTTCTGAATGAGTTAGTTCTTTTAATCAAGTGGCCAAAGTATTGGAATTTCAGCTTCAGCATCAGTCTTTCCAATAAATATTCTGGACTGATTTCCTTTAGGATGGACTGGTTGGATTTCCTTGCAGTCCAAGGGACTCTCAAGAGTCTTCTCCAACACCACAGTTCAAAAGCATCAATTCTTTGGCGCTCAGCTTTGTTTATAGTCCAACTCTCACATCCATACATGACTCCTGGAAAAACCATAGCTTTGACAAGATGGATCTTTGTCAGCAAAGTAATGTCTCTGCTTTTTAATATGCTATCTAGGTTGGTCATAGCTTTTCTTCCAAGGAGCAATCATCTTTTAATTTCATGGCTACAGTCACCATCCACAGTTATATTGAATCCCAAGAAAAAAATCTCTCACTGTTTCCATTGCTTCCCCATCTATTTGCCATGAAGTGATGGGCCCGCATGCCATGATTTTAGTTTTTTTGAAGGTTGAGTTGTAAGCCAGCTTTTCACTCTCCTCTTTCACTTTCATCAAGAGTATCTTTAGTTCCTCTTTATTTTAAGCCATAAGAGTGGTGTCATATGCATATCTGAGGTTATTGACATTGAGCATCATTTCAAATTACTTTCAAATCTTCTTGCACTACAAGATTCTGAGGTGTGGGAACTCTACATGGGACTTCCACTTGACAACCTATTGCACTTGACAGATTTCCACTCTAGCTTAAAAGTTTTAGAAAAGGGATGGCTTAAAAACAATCAATGATGAGATAATCTCTTTGAGGGCCACCCATTTTACTGGATAGTTTTAATTGTTAGAATTCATTTATCTTTACAGTAAGTTTTTGCCATTTATATCCAACTAACTTATTATTTGGTTATCTGAATATACACAGATTAGTTTCTTTTCTAACTGGCAGTTTCTTAGATATATGAGGACAGGTTACAATCATTGGAAGAAAGTCACTACTTCCATATCCACATTTTCCAACAAGTTTCCTCTAAGGAGGAAAAGTCATTTCTAGCTAACAGTATCTCCCCCTTTGAAAGTTTACTGTAAGATTAGGAGTTTAACAGCAACAAACATTCATGCAAGATCAAGATGCAAACACCTTAATAAAGAGTAATTTGCATTAAAAATATTTATAGACATTAATTTAAGCCAAGATTATTATGTGATATTAAAATAAGTAGCATTAACTTAGACTTTGCTACTAGCAATTCAGTGTCAAGATGAAGCAAATCAGGTCTTCCACTGAAATGTACATCAGTGAGATGACAATTAAAGTTTCATGTTTTGGTCTGATGACCACACTAACAGAAAATTTGAAAAATATCTTGGAGTCCAGGATAGGCCAAAAGTATGACTAGGATTTCTGGAAGCTATGTTACATGAAGAATAATGTGTAGAATAAGAAGTATTGAGTAGGGAGAAAAACACCTTAAGAAAGAAACATGGTAAACTGCCTTCAAGTAAATGCAATAGTATTAATTAAAATGAGTTGGACTTAGTTTGTGTCACTTTAGAGAACAAAACTAAGGCTCTCAGTTGGAAGGGACTGTAAAATAGAATTTTTCTTAGTATAAATAAGAAATATTTAAAAAAGTGGATTACCTACAGTAATCAAATGAAGTGCTTCAAATGAAGGCCAGAATGCCTGGCATGACTGGAGTAATAGAGATGTCTTTTGAGGAAAGGTGTCTTTTACATTTCACCTTAAAATCTTAGATGTTAGAATAAGGATTACCAAGGATCTACTATGTGAAGTGTTCCAATAGATTGCGTGGAGTTTCAAAAAAGAGTGTACAACAAGCTTTCTGTCTTAAAATTCTTATATTCTGATTCAGCAGTCAACATTTTCATATTTTTGTATTTTCATGTTTTTATATATGAACATTTACTATATTATGAGCATCTTGGAGAATGCATGATATTTGATTAAGAGGTTGGGACAAACACAAAGAGCAGGACAAGTCAGAAAAAATGAGGAAAAAATGAATAGTAAGGAAAAGAGAAATGGGAACTATTGGGTAGATTGAGTATGGACATATGAATACAGACGCTATGATCAGAAGTAAGTTTGTACAGGTCACAGGGTTGTTTTAGGAGAGCTGTTACTATAATATTGGAAAGGTGATTGTAGATAGATTGTGTTATTACTTGAAAGATATATTTTGGAGGATGAACTTTACTTTTACATGGTTAGGAACAATTTTGTGCCTTTGCTTAAACAGATAAATAGTTTGATGAAAATGGTACTGAAATGAGTAAATCTGGATGTGCTTGCACAATGAAAATTTGCTGTGAGAACAGTGAAATAGACTGCACTCTTGGGAAGAATGGAAGAGATCTCATGGTGGTCAATATGCCAGTAAGTCACTTCAACTACTCCAGGCATTAACTATTGTGTTAATACTCATTTAGCAACTTATCTATATCAAATAAGGAAAATTACAACTTTCAAGCCTTTAGCAGCCTAGCAACCACAGCAACATAGCAATGTTGTTTATCCTCTCTTTATCCAGCCTAGTGATTCATGGTTCTGTTGTTTCTTAAACCAAATTAGGAAAAACAAAACAAAACGAAACAAAAAACTATTGGAAACACAGTAATATTACAATTTTTAAACAGAAAAGGTTATTAAATGACTCTTAGAACATATAACTTGTTTTCGTCATTAATCAGTGACTGGAATTGTCAGGAAACATGTGTCTTGTCCCTCCGCTATATTTAGAGACTTGGTAAATGTTACGCATCAGGAGTACACACACACACACACACACACACACACACACACACATATATATATATATACATATATATATATTTCTTTATACCATCATAATTTCTTCATAATTTCTATTTATCAAACTATTTATCATAGGTTGATAAATAGGATTTAGTTATATTTACATTTCCTGTGGAGATATAAATGTCAGAAACATTCACATAGTTTTCTAACTTGACCAAATCATACCGTTAATTATGATGCAACTCTTTCTTGCTTAGAAAATATGTTCAGTTCAGTTCAGTTCAGTCGCTCAGTTGTGTCCGACTCTTTGCGACCCCATGAATCACAGCACGCCAGGCCTCCCTGTCCATCACCAACTCCCGGAGTTCACTCAGACTCATGTCCATCGAGTCAGTGATGCCATCCAGCCATCTCATCCTCTGTCATCCCCTTATCCTCCTGCCCCCAATCCCTCCCAGCATTAAAGTCCTTTCCAATGAGTCAACTCTTAGAAAGAAAATATGTTACACTTGTTTAATTTCATGTTAAATTTCCTATATTTATAATTTTCTTTCACAGAGGGTAAATCTGAAATATGATAAATTGTAATGTTTTAGACTCCTGAGCTCTATTTTCCTCTACATGATCTGCTAGTAATATTAATGCCCTATTAAATACATGCCGGTAAGTATTCTGCTTAGTCCAAACTAATTTGGTTGTAATGTTTGTTTAATTACAGCACTTAAATTTTATAGTTGGTTCTTCAAAGTGAAAGCTTGTTTGATGTTAATTTAAAAGGGAGAGAGAATATTTATTGTGCAGTTGACTTCTCTTGTAGCAATTTTAATTGCATAGTAAGGCAACTGGTTTATATAATTTCCAGGAAGTTCCAGTTGCCTAACCAGAAATTCCCTTCTACATTGCTTCTTAGGATGACTGAAATGCTAGCATTAATCATCATACATTTTTTTCCATAGTAATTAAATTATTATTTTGGTCACTGTATGTGCCCAATTCTTTACCAGTGATTTGATACAGTGAGAGTGGAGGGAATACAACATGGGTAAGAGAGAAAACTTGACATTGAGCAGTTCAAATCAGATAGCATCATAGAAACACAAATTTCCATTTATCATAGAATGCAATGAGTTTTACAAGAAATTTATGTGATGATTATAATGGTAGTGTAGATGAAGAATTAGGGTTCTCCGGTGGTACAGTGATAAAGAATCCACCTGCTAAGGGAGGAGAAACAAGAGATGCATATTTGATTTCTGGGTTGGGAAGTTCCCCTGGAGTAGGAAATGTTAACCCACTCTAGTATTTTTGCCTGGAGGATTCTCATGGCCAGCGGAGCCTGGAAGGCAGCACATGGAGTTGCAAAGAGTGGGGCATTACTGAGTGACTGAGAACACACATACAGAGGAAGAATTAGCTCACTTTCCCTAGGAAAGATTAGAAGACTCCTTAGAAAAGGGTGGGGAGTTCAAGGCAAGACAATTCCCTTTAAAGACATCATCAAGGCAAGAGCATGAAGATGTGACACAATTAGGAATACTGCCTTATGACCCAGTAATCCCACTACTGGGCATAGACACCGAGGAAACCAGAACTGAAAGAGACACGTGTAACCTAATGTTCATTGCAGCACTGTTTATAATAGTCAGGACATGGAAGCAACCTAGATGTCCATCAGCAGATGAATGGACAAGAAAGCTGTGGTACATATACACAATGGAGTATTACTTAGCCATTAAAAAGAATACATTTGAATCAGCTCTATTGAGGTGGATGAAACTGGAGCCTATTATAGAGAGTGAAGTAAGCCAGAAAGAAAAACACCAATACAGTATACTAACACATATATATGGAATTTAGAAAGATGGTAATGATAACCCTGTATGCAAGACAGCATAAGAGACACAGACGTATAGAACAGTCTTTTAGACTCTGTGGGAGAGGGAGAGGGTGGGATGATTTGGGAGAATGGTATTGAAACATGTATAATTTCAAATATGAAACGAACCACCAGCCCAGGTTCAATGCATGATATAGGATGCTTGGGGCTGGTGCACTGGGATGACTCAGAGAGATGGTACGGGGAGGGAGGTGGGAGGAGGGTTCAGGATGGGGAACATGTGTACACCTGTGGCAGATTCATGTTGATGTATGGCAAAACAATTACAATATTTTAAAGTAATTAGCCTCCAATTAAAGTAAATAAATTTATACTAAAAAAAGGAATATTCAGTAAATGTTGAATGGTCCTTTGTGGAGATGGAAATTAAAGACAATGGGGTGGCGAGCAGGGGAAGTTCACAAAGCAGATAGAGTTCAGCTTGTGCATGATTTGAATATAGTGATTCAACAAGTTTTATTTTTAGCTGAAGGAAGAAAAAGAGGCCTCTAGAAAGAAATGGAGGAATTATAGGTGGGGTTATTTGATGAACAAAATGCCTGAGGAGATGCAATATAGTTCTGCTATGAAAATGGAGATGACACAGGAAGGAAAGAGGTGAGGTCAAATAAAGATAAAGATGAATTTTGAGATCATGATAATAGATGTGTTTTTATACTGTTTAGTATCCTTCTGCTGCTACTGCTAAGTTGCTTCAGTCATGTCCAACTCTATGCGGCCCCACAGATGGCAGCCCACCAGGCTCCCCGGTCCCTGGGATTCTCCAGGCAAGAACTCTGGAGTGGGTTGCCGTTTCCTTCTCCAATGTATGAAAGCGAAGCTTGAAAGTGAAGTCGCTCAGTCATGTCCGACTCTTACCGACCTCATGGACTGCAGCCCACCAGGCTCCTCCATCCATGGGATTTTCCAGGCAAGAGTACTGGAGTGGGCTGCCATTGCCTTCTTCATTAGTATCCCTCTGCTGCTGCTGCTGCTGCTGCTAAGTCGCTTCAGTCATGTCCGACTCTGTGCGACCCCATAGATGGCAGCCCACCAGGCTCCCTCGTCTCTGGGATTCTCCAGGTAAGAACACTGGAGTGGGTTGCCATTTCCTTCTCCAGTGCATAAAAGTGAAAAGTGAAAGTGAAGTTGCTCAGTCGTGTCCGACTCCTAGTGACCCAATGGACTGCAGCCTACCAGGGTCCTCCATCCACGGGATATGCCAGGCAAAGGTACTGGAGTGAGTTGCCAGCCAAGAGGCAAATCCTCTTGGGATATAACAGGAAGCTCTTTTTAGCAGCAGTTGAGAACAAAGTTCTTGAGGCTGGTGGGTGGGACAACTAACTCCATGGAGCAGCAAAGGTGACAAGGAACCAGGGCTAGGGGTGTGGCAGGGAGGCTAGGGAGGGAACTAGAAGGAAAACCTGTAGGACTTGAAGGATAAAATTCATCTCTTAAAAGTCTGTTTAAAGAGCTGGTTCATAAGATGCTACGTTGCCTAACAAGTTCTTGAGAAATCTGTATAGTAGTGTATTGAATCTTGTCAACTCCTCTGAAGCATGATTGGCCCATTAAGCCTCATGAGATTACCCTACTGGAAGTCCATCATGATGTTTGGGCACTTAGAGAGTACAATGGCCCTGCTGCCCTTAACTGTGATTTCTATTCATACTGGGCCTTAAAGGATTATTTGGGGGTGCTGGTATAACTTACATTTTTATAGAAATATGAGCAAACAGAATTTTAGAAACTCCACATGTACCTTACACCTTGTTGTGAATCCCCAGAACTTCATAAAACTCCTAACTAAACATTAGATTTTTTATGTTATCAAGAGAGAGGAACAAGTTGGTATGAATAGGTTAATCATGGTGGAATTTTGGAGTGCTCTACATTTGCCACAAGTTCTGAATTTGTATTATAGTTTTGTCAGTTGCAGTCCTTAAATATTTTATTTAGTAAGAAATAAATAAGACAAGGTCTGCCTCAGCTTTCACCTTCCACGGTGGTGGTGGTCATGGTTTAGGTGCTAAGTCATGTCTGACTCTTGTGACCGCATGGACTGTAGCCTGCCAGGCTCTTCTGTTCATGGGATTCTTCCAGAAAGTATACTGGAGTGGATTGCCATTTCCTTCTCCACACCCTCCATGGTGGGGCTACTTAATGCCCATAGATTTCAGGCTTGACTTTCCTGTATTGTCTGAAAAAAACCTTTGTATACATCGAATACTTGTACATGTATAAACACATTAGTATTAGTAGTACCATTGTAGTTTGTGAGGACATGTGCCATGTATAACATGTATGTACTAGACATTATCAGTCTCAGACTTAAATACAAACAGAATTCATTTATATTCCATATTTTAAAAGTCATTAATTTTTATTATAAAAATAATGCCTGCTTATGATAGAGCATTTGCTACATAAAAAAATAGACAAAAAGTCATGTTTCTGTCACTCAAAGCCAACACAGTCTGAGGTGTTTTTCTTTAGAGATTTCCTGTGCAAATGTGTAGTTTGTTTGTTTAACATGGCTGTGATCATACTTTGCATCATGTTTAATTCTGACTTTTTAATTTAACATTGTAACATAAAGATGTTTTTGTATTATCTTAACCTTAAAGAAACATCATTTTTAGTAATTTCATAAAATTTTAACCCTCAAATATGTCATAGTCTACTTAAAAGTCTCATAAAAAAGAAAGGGTCTGTGATTGCTGCCATTTTAACTTACTGTTTTGTGAGCATATTTTAATTTTTCTTGTGTTACAGTATATCTGACTTTATCAGCACAACACTTTCCCTGAGGCATATTACAGGTAGAGGTATTCTTCACATAATCATTCTAAAATAGAAAATACTTAAGTGGTCCTTTTTATACGCAGGTACAGTTGTAAGTGGATCAGATATATTTATTCAATGAAACTTCAGTAAAGTATAAATTTTGCCCACTGTTAGGTTCACTCATCTAATCTCCTATTCCTTAAAAATCCTTCATCTCCTGCCTCAGCAGTCCAGTGAACTTATTTTATCCTCTTCTTTCAAACTTAGGTTGGGTTAGAGAGGATATTTTATGTCAACTGTAGTGGTAATACCATCAGGAAATAGTATCTTGTGACATAATTTCCCGCTAATGAGAGATCTAGAACAATATTTCTTTGTCTCCACTTCTCACCTGTAAAATGGAAAACATAATTAGATGAGCATCTTTTATGGCTTACTATGAAACAGAATAATTTTGGGGACTTTTTACATTTCTCTGCTTTTTACATATTATTAGGACTGAGAGCTGGACATTTATGCTTATTAAACTTGGATGAATGTATTCTAATCAAGTGGTCCCAGTGGTCCTCAAACTTGTTCCATATTGCAGTCATCTGAGAAACTTTATAGATTCTGAACCTTTAGTCATACCTCTAGAGATTCTCATTTCATTGGTTTGGGATTTTTTCTCTGGGTATCAGTACTTTTTAAATTTTCCCAGGGGATTCTAATCTGTAACTACTGAGCTATATTGAAGCTAACCATATGACTACTGTTTGTGGATAAGTTTGGAAAAATGTCAAGAAATTTTCTTTTTTCATTACTGAGAATTTATAATTTCACATAATTAACTCAAAATACTACAATGAAATATGACATTTAGATTATGGATAACAGTGGTTGTCCAAGGTCTTCTTCATGTTATTGTTTCTTCTGGACATATCCAAACTTATACAAATCATTTTGAGAATGTCACATAATTTCTCAGTGCCTTAAAATTTTATCTGTAATGTATTTGGAGTCTAATAAAATTCATAATTTAACACACTATTATCTCATAAAATCAAAATGTAAATACAGCATATTAAATAATTACATTTTTAGAAAAACTGACATAATATCCTGAGACTGCATTTAAGGGCAGAGCTAGTGCTGCTTATTTAAAACTGAATTCAGTTAGAAGACTTGGGTTTGTACATTTGAAGCTGGAAGCTTCAATAATCAAACTATCAAGAAACTAATTTATATCCTACATTGGTGTGTAAGAAAGACACTATTCTGTGCTATGGAGAATACCAAACTGAAGAAAATTAAATTCCTGTATTGGAGTAATTTACAATCTTACTTGATGATATACCTTAAACATGAAACATAAGTTAGTAAATGCCAAGTGGCAACTGCTATATAAATTTAGAACAGCAAGGCTCATAGGTGGACAAAAAGTAATTAGAGATGACTTAGAACAGTGCTGTCTTATATAGTTCCAGTTACTTGTATAAGAACACCTGAAATGCTTGTTAAGAATGTAGATTTTTAAGGCACATCTAGCCCTACTCAATCATTCTGTCTGGACTGGGGCATGAGACTCTGCCTTCAAAAACAGAGTCTTCAACTGTTTATTATGTACACAAAATCTGGGTACTGTTCATATAACAGAATCAATATGAGCTAGGCCTTAAAAGACAGATTGGAGTTATATAATAGTAGTTAAAATTTATTGAATTCTAGATACTGTTTCTAATGATTTAAGAGTATTACCTCACTTAATCACACTCCCTACCTAAAGAATATCAGTTAGGTACTTTTATTATTATCTTTATTTGGCAGATAAGGAAACTGAGGCATAGGGAAACTAAGCGGCTTGTCCAAGATCACACGGCTGGTAAATGTCAGTGTCAAGATCTAGGACCAGGCAGTCTGCTCCAGACCTTACACACTAAACCACTTTTTCTCTAAATAAAAAGGAAAAACACATTGATTCATATGGGCGCATGAATGAATTACATGTAAACAAAATTCATGAATGTCCTGAAAAGTAAGCACTTTTATTTGAAAATTATGGTTCAGTCCCTAGATACACAGCTCAACCTGGGGTGTCACTTGAGGATGGAGGAGACATGATTGAAAGTTTTAATTTTATGCCCTGATCCTGAAGTCAAGCTTCCCAGGGATGAAGAGGTTAGCAGATCTGTTGTAAAGGATCCCTGAGTCAAAGGAATATTTAACAAGACTATAGATTATCAAGAGGCTGCTATTACCTATATGATCCATAGGTATGTGATACTGTTACAGTGGATTCCAGAGGGAGAAACCAGATGTAAGCACAAAAACAGAGCGATGTAATTAACCACACTTTCCTCTCTCTTTTGAGGCTGGAATCAGGTAGACTTATGGTAAAGAAGCAATCTTTTCTTCAGAGGGCAGAGTTAACATTTTGGACGTATTTTCAGCTTGAACAAGTATTATATTTTTGTGGAATTCTGGGCAAGATCATGGGAAATTATGAAAGGCTGGCACATGCAGGGCGGCAGCAGTCTTGAGGATGGTAAGTGGGGCAGAACTAAAGCTGGTGGCAGAAGTGCTGCTGGTACAGAGCCAGCTGGATCAGCCCTGCTTTCTTCCTGTGCTGTGAAGCAGCCTGCAGCACTGGAAGTAATCTCTGAACAGGCAAATGCACCAACGTGAGACAGAATCAATCAGATGAACAATGTTGCTAGGCACATTGAAACCTCCTTTAATTTGGTGATTTGTGAGGACTATTTCTTTTACTTGGATATTTTCATTGGCCTCTGAAATACACTCTTCTCGACACTGAAAAAAACAACTGTTATAAAGTCCATATGAAATATGAAGCACATCAGACAAGAACTAGATAGTTAATGTGACATTTGGCATTGCTATTTATATATATCATATCTAATCTGGACCCATCAACAGGTGCTATCTGCAGTCATATATTGTTTGAAAATATAGGTCTTATTATTATGCTAGTATGGTGAAGCCAACAGACCAGAAGAAAATTGCTATTGAAAAGACAGTTACTCACAGTTTCCAAGAGGAGGGGTTAAACCATACCACATAGGTGGCACTGGAATGGATCAAGAGGCAGGGGAAGCCAGGGGAAATGTGGGTAAGAGTCTTCATTGTGGTTTATGACAGAAGCAATGATTTAGGTCATTCAGGTATGACCTAAATCAAATCCCTTATGATTATACAGTGGAAGTGAGATATAGATTTAAGGGCCTAGATCTGATAGATAGAGTGCCTGATGAACTATGGACGGAGGTTTGAGACATTGTACAGGAGACAGGGATCAAGACCATCCCCATGGAAAAGAAATTCAAAAAAGCAAAGTGGCTGTCTGGGGAGGTCTTACAAATAGCTGTGAAAAGAAGAGAAGTGAAAAGCAAAGAAGAAAAGGAAAGATATAGGCATCTGAATGCAGAGTTCCAAAGAATAAAAAGAAAAGATAAGAAAGCCTTCCTCAGTGATCAATGCAAAGAAATAGAGGAAAACAACAGAATGGGAAAGACTAGAGATCTCTTCAAGAAAATTAGAGATACCAAGGAAACAACTCATGCAAAGATGGACACAATAAAGGACAGAAATGGTATGGACCTAACAGAAGCAGAAGATATTAAGAAGAGATGACAAGAATACACAGAAGAACTGTATTAAAAAGATCTTCACGACCCAGATAATCATGATGGTGTGATCACTCACCTAGAGCCAGACATCCTGGAATGTGAAGTCAAGTGGGCCTTAGAAAGCACCACTACGAACAAAGCTAGTGGAGGTGATGGAATTCCAGTGGAGCTATTTCAAATCCTGAAAGATGATGCTGCGAAAGTGCTGCACTCAATATGCCAGAAAATTTGGAAAACTCAGCAGTGGCCACAGGACTGGAAAAGGTCAGTTTTCATTCCAATCCCAAAGAAAGGCAATGCCAAAGAATGCTCAAACTACCACACAATTGCACTCATCTCACACGCTAGTAAAGTAATGCTCAAAATTCTCCAAGCCAGGTTTCAACAGTATGTGAACCGTGAACTTCCAGATGTTCAAGCTGGTTTTAGAAAAGGCAGAGGAACCAGAGATCAAATTGCCAACATCCACTGGATCATCAGAAAAGTAAGAGAGTTCCAGAAAATACATCTATTTCTGCTTTATTGACTATGCCTTTGCCTATGTGGATCACAATAAACTGTGGAAAATTCTGAGAGAGCTGGGAATACCAGACCACCTGACCTGCCTCGTGAAAATGTTGGTTTAAAGCTCAACATTCAGAAAACTAAGATCATGGCATCTGGTCCCATCACTTCAGGGCAAATAGATGGGGAAACAGTGGAAACAGTGGAAACAGTGTCAGACTACTTTTCTGGGCTCCAAAATCACTGCAGATGGTAATTGCAGCCATGAAATTAAAAGACACTTCTTGGAAGGAAAGTTATGACCAACCTAGATAGCATATTCAAAAGCAGAGAGATTACTTTGCCAACTAAAGTCCGTCTAGTCAAGGCTATGGTTTTTCCAGTAGTCATGTATGGATGTGAGAGTTGGACTGTGAAGAAAGCTGAGTGCCAAAGAATTGATGCTTTTGAACTGTGGTGTTGGAGAAGACTCTTGAGAGTCCCTTGGACTGCTAGGAGATCCAACCAGTTCATTCTAAAGGAGATCAGTCCTGGGTGTTCTTTGGAAGGGATGATGCTAAAGATGAAACTCCAGTACTTTGGCCACCTCATGCGAAGAATTGACTCATTGGAAAAGACTTTGATGCTGAAAGGGATTGGAGGCAGGAGGAAAAGGGGACAACAGAGGATGAGATGGCTGGGTGGCATCACTGACTCGATGGATGTGAGTCTGAGTGAACTCCGGGAGTTGGTGATGGACAGGGAGGCCTGGTGTGCTGTGATTCATGGGGTTGTAAAGAGTCGGACATGACTGAGCAACTGGACTGAGCTGAACTGAATGAGTGAGACAGGTAAGCTGACTGTTTGGGGTTGACTAAATGAATAATTTCATCTGACTCCAGGGCATAGGACATACTCTTGATTGCCTGACACCTGGCACAAGGGTGAGTAGAATGAGAAAATATTGGTCTAACATATAAGAAACCCATAGAGGAAGTTGGTGCTAGTTCTGGATGGATTAGTGTGCTTATGAAAAGCATGCTCTGAGTATCAGTTTACTACCTCTGGGTATTAATTTGCCCTAGAAGGACCAGTCTCTCCAGCATCATCAGGGCTCCAGATGTCAAAACATCAGAAAATACAGAAATAAAAATGCATAATTATTTTTAATTTTTTAAGGATCCTCCACACTGTTCTCCATAGTGGCTGTATCAATTTACAGTCCCACCAACAGTGCAAGAGAGTTCCTTTTTCTCAATATACTCTCTAACTTTTATTGTTTATAGATCTTTTGGAGGTCGACATTCTGAATGATGTGAGGTGATACCTCATTATAGTTTGGACTTGCATTTCTCTAATAATTAGTGATGTTGAGCATCTTTACATGTGTCTCTTGGTCATCTATATATCTTATTTGCAGTAATGTCTGATTAGATATTCTGCCCTTTTTTTTTTGATTAGGTTGTTTTTGTTTTGATTTTGAGTTGCTTGAGCTGTTTGTACATTTTGGAAATTAATGTCTTGTCAGTTGCTTTGCTTGCAAATATTTTCTCCTATTCTGAGGGTTGTCTATGACCCAGAAATTCCACTACTTGCCATATACCCTGAGAAAATTATAATGCAAAAAGACATGTGTATCCCAGTGTTCATTGCAACACTGTTTACAATAGCCAGGACATGGACTTGGACTTTTCTGGTGGCTCAGATGGTAAAGAATCTGCCTGCAATGTGAGAGACCAGGGTTCATTCCCTGGGTTGGGAAGATGCCCTGGAGGAGGGCATGGCAATCCACTCCAGTATTCTTACCTGTAGAATCAACATGGACAGAGGAACCTGGCAGGTTATAGTCCATGGGGTCACAAAGAGTCAGACGTGACAGAGTGGCAAAGTATAGTGCAGGACATGGAAGCAACCTAAATGTCCATCAACAGATGACTGAATAAATAAGATATGGTACATATTTACAATGAAATAATACTAAACCATAAAATGGAATGAAATCACATCATTTATAGAGACGTCAATAGATCTAAAATCTGTCATGCAGACTGAAGTAAGTCAGAAAGAGAAAAGCAAATATATATTAATGTATATCTGTGGAATTTATAAAAATAGTACTCACAAACCTATTTGAAGAGCACAGGTAGTGATGTAGATATAGAGAATGGACATGTAGACACAGGGGATAAGGAAGATTGGGACAAATTGGGAGATTAGGATTGACATATACACACTACCAAGTGTAAATTTTATAGCTAATGGGAACCTGATGTATAGCACAGGGAGCTCAGCTTTGTGCTCTGTGATAACCTAGATGGATGAGATGGAGTGGTGATGGAAGGAAATCCAAGAGGGATGGAGTATATGTATACATATAGCTGATTCATTTCACTGTACAGGAGAAATTAATGCAACATTGTAAGGCAATTGTGCTCCATTTTTTTTTTAAAGGCATGATCACTACATATAGGGTAGGTGCTTTATTTTAGGACCTAATGAAAACAGTAACATTATTTGTTGAGAATGAATTAATCTATGAACACTACCGTAGAACCTGGATTTTTTACATGCATTTGAATGAATTCATAGGATGGATAGTTTGTCTTGTATGCATGCATATTTTAAAAAGTAGAGTTGACCATCAACTACCTGCATTTCATTGCAAATGGGTGGCTCTTTTCTTTTGTTTGTATACAGTAGACTGGGGTGAACTCAGATATACTCCAGAAATCTAATTCATCCTACTGTATGCTCTAAGTTATCTCTGCTTGAGTTTTTTTTTTTTTATGATAAACACTTATTTTGAATATCAGAGTGCTGATGCAATATGGCTTGTTTTGCTCATGATAAATCTTAATTTCATGAACAAATTTTAAAGTCTTATAGGATTATTAAGGATCTGGAATCCTTATTTCACTTATTTTTGTGTGTGTAATACTCTACTGTATTATAAGAAAATTCAAGTGATTAGAATGATATATTTTTTTAAGAAATGAATCCTCCAATGTCTCAGGACAAATCCTTTGAGAATATCAAGTAGTTATATTCTACTATCTGTAGTTTTACTATTCAGTTAAAGAATTATTTGATGAAACTGACCACTATTATTATAGTGTGGGGTTCTTTCTGAGGAATCCTAATTTGAAGTGTATTACAAAAGAAATATATACTCTTTGCAGAAAATATTGACAAATAAACCAAACTCCAAAGATAATTACTTCTGAAAAACTGAACTGTATAGTTTCAGGTATAAAATATTTTTATAGAAAACTGAATCACCCTACGGGTGCCTACTTACATATTTAATAAGTTGTGAATATATTGTCATGTCTAAAAATAGTTACAATGTAATAATGGCTAATATCTCATTATATTTTTATCCTAAGATTTATTTAAGCAGTCTCCGGTTACAATATATTTACATTATTAAATATGTTATTAATTTCCTTTTTATTAGAACTGAGAATGATGAGTAAAAGAAAATTCATGTTTTCATTCCTTTAATACAAAAGACAAAAATAACTCCCAGAGAAACTGGTATAGTTTACACTCTCTTCATTAGTGTAGAAGTATTAATTTGATAGTCAAGAGGTTATTCATTGCTTTCATTTGCACTTACCACTATTTATGAATGCTACCATTTTTCATGTGCCTATTGTTAATTTGTATTAATTCTTTGGCATAATGCCTACCTATATTTTATTCCTTTTGCCTTTTGGTGGGTTTGTGATTTTCTTTTTAATCTCCTCAGAATCACTATTTTTATAAAACACTAACTATGACAAATTCTTTTGATGCCCTTCATCACATACTCTTGACCTACCTATGATTAATCTATAACTGTGAATAAGAGTTCTGTGCAAGGTCAGATTTTCTCACAAATCCATCATGTCTACTTCCCATTTTAGGGAATTCTCCAGTCTTGCAGTCTAGTTGGATGATGTGGGTTAATCTTCATACAGTAGGGGACTGGAGGCAGTGGAGCAATGCTCTAGCCTCCCTACACTGGATGGTTAATTCTGGAAAAAAGTAAGTGAGAATGAAAGTCGCTCAGTCGTGTCTGACTCTTTGTGACCCCATGGACTATAAAGTCCATGGAATTCTCCAGGCCAGAATAGTGGTGTGGGTAGCCTTTTCCTTCCCGAGGGCATCTTCCCAACCCAGGGATCAAACCCAGGTCTCTTCTGCATTATAGATGGATTCTTTACCAGTTGAGCCACAAAGGAAGCCCAATTCTGGGAAGCATGTTGCATTCTTCTTAGAGGAACAAGTGGCTACCATGGCCTTCAGCAGTGACACTGATAATGTACCATTCTTGGTTTCCTCTTCCTTTTCTGGTTTACTCTTTTTTTTTTTTTAACTTTTTATTTTTACTTTATTTTACTTTATAATACTGTATTGGTTTTGCCATACATTGACATGAATCCACTCTTCCCTGCTCTTTCACTCTTTATTCCTGTCATCACCTCCTATGTACACCACCTGCCCTCAATCTTTACCTGAGGCTCTGTGTCTAAGGGACTTCTAGACTTTGGTATTAATTTTAAATATCTCTGCAGCTTGGGCCAAGATAATTGCATTTTTGAATATAAATTAGCTTTTCAGATCCATCAATATTTTTCTCTAGGCCTCCAGATAGTCATGTACTAGTTTCTTCTTGATGCCTTAGCATATTACCATAGAACAAGTTGGTTCAAACCAACAGATATTTTTTATCTTACAATTCAGGAGGTCAGAAGTCCAAAAGGTGTCTCACTAAAATATGTGTTGGCAGAGCTGTATTCCCTTCTGGAGACTTGAGGAGAGAATCTATTACCTGCATTTTTGGGCTGATGGGCCCTAACTTCATGTTCAAAGTCAATGGCATAACATTTACTAATCTTTAACTCTGATCCTTTGAGAAATAAGATAGTCTTGTTTAGACTTCAGAGACAAAGCAGAGCAGGCCTTCCTTCTAACCTGCCTGGACACTCCTGACATGTGATTATGCATGATTGCCTTCTTTGAGTGCAAGCCTTGTGGCACCATTGATATGATAGGGGACTGATTGTTGAGCCCCTGGAGGAGATCTGACCAACCAAGTCCTGGGCTTAACATTCCAATTTTTATGCATTAACATGAAATCAGAGCTGCAATTTGCTCACAGACTAATGACTATATTAATTTGTATCCTGGAATTATAAGCAGGAACCCTGAACTGCTATTTTTGAACTCTCACCCATGGAGTGGATGCACAGTCTGGGACATTTTCCCAATTGGGACTCCAGATGTGCTGTGTCACAGGACTTCCAACCACTGTTTAAGTCTGGATGTTGCTCAAACCCAGTTTGGTAATGTTCAGTTCAGTTCAGTCGCTCAGTCATATCTGACTCTTAGCGACCCCATGAATTGCAGCACACCAGGCCTCCCTGTCCATCACCATCTCCCGGAGTTCACTCAGACTCACGTCCATCGAGTCAGTGATGCCATCCAGCCATCTCATCCTCTGTCATCCCCTTCTCCTCCTGCCCCCAATCCCTCCCAGCATCAAAGTCTTTTCCAGTGAGTCAACTCTTCACATGAGGTGGCCAGAGTACTAGAGTTTCAGCTTTAGCATCATTCCTTCCAAAGAAATCCCAGGGCTGATCTCCTTCAGAATGAATGGGTTGGATCTCCTTGCAGTCCAAGGGACTCTCAAGAGTCTTCTCCAATACCACAGTTCAAAAGCACCAATTCTTTGGTGCTCAGCCTTCTTCACAGTCCAACTCTCACATCCATACATGACTACTGGAAAAACCATAGCCTTAACTAGATGGACCTTAGTTGACAAAGTAATGTGTCTGATTTTGAATATGCTATCTAGGTTGGTCATAATTTTCTTCCAGGGAGTAAGCATCTTTTAATTTCATGGCTGCAATCACCATCTGCAGTGAATTTGAAGTCCCAAAAAACATAGTCTGACACTGTTTCCACTGTTTCTCCATCTATTTCCCATGAAGTGATGGGACCGGATGCCATGATCTTCATTTTCTGAATGTTGAGCTTTAAGCCAACTTTTTCACTCTCCTCTTAGCCTCTACTATTTCTATTTCCCTTTTCAGTTAATGTTAGTATATTGAGAATAAGCTAGATAGTTCTCATAAATATTGGTACTATTTATTTGTATATAATGAATGACTTTAACAAATCCTTGAACCTGAGATGAAAGTGAAAACTTTCTGCAAAATCCCCTCTTGCTTCACTCCTATAAGGACTCTTCTTATAGGGGAGTGTGTTTGCATTAATCACACCCATATAATACAGAATAAATTCCCTATTTTAAGACCCTTAATGTAATCATACATTCAAAGTCTTTCATCATGTAAAGTACCATATTCAGATATTCTGAGGATCAGAATGTGGACATCTTTGGGGAGCTGTTTTTGTGATTATGATACCAAAATATGCTGAAACTTTCATTTTTGGTATAAAATTCTAGATTACAATTTGTGAATCTGTAATTGCCAAAATTTCTGAATAGATTCCTTCCATTGATATTTTTAGAGATCTCTTGGTTATTTCCACAAGCTCGGCAAATGCCTACCACTGGTTGCAGAGCAAATGCTCTTTCCTTATACATGGAACTCTATCCTATAGCACAGCTCTATGTTGGGGTGCCAGATCATCCAAGATAGTCAGCACTTAGTTTTCTTTTATAATCTGTGACAGTGGGAATGTTTAAAATTCACCTCCTTTCTGTGGTGGGGGAATTAGCATCTTCATTAGGGTCTGAAAATGCCATACTTTCTGAAAAACAGAATTCAGCCCTTGTTCTGAATATTTCATCTCAGAGTTTTTCAGCTTAAAATATTTCATATGTATATTAGATGTACCTTGGTGATTGGTTTGGGTGGGATCTGAAGACCACTTGCTGGCTTGGCTTCTTAAATAAAGTCATTGATTTTTTTTATGGTTGGATCATATTCTGCCCTAGACAGTACACTAGGTCAATTGTGCGGATTGCTGAAGTCATTAACAAAGTTAGGTGGGTTGGGCTCTTAGGGAAACAGCATTTTTGGAGTAAAAGATAAGTTTGAAGTCTAGTTCTAATACCCTCTGGCTGTGTGTCCCTTGGTAATGTATTTAATCTCTCTGAACCTTACTTTTCTTATCAGTAATTGAAGATATATGATAATTCATTTCCCAAGGAAGCAGTAATTAGGGAGTGCATGAAATAGTATATGTAATATGTCATCTAGCAACTGACATATTGTAGGGGCTTAGTGAATAGTTGCCATTTTAGATTAATTACTTGAAAATCCTCCCCTTTCATTCAGGCATCAGAATTTCTTCCTATGGTACTGTGTCATTTAAACTAACATAGAGAATGACATTATTTCTTCTATCTAAAAGTGGCTTTCACTTAAAGTGTACTTATCCCTTCATAAACCATCTATTTCTCTTCCTCATTCATGTTAACATTTTCTAAAGAGTAGCCTAGACTTTCTGTCTCCAGTTGTTGTTCTGTTTATCTATTTCTCTCTCACTGAGGCAAAACTTATACCTATCTGTCTTAAAATTTATCCTTTTTGTATGCACAACTTGATGCTTTTAGTGAATAAATGTTCATGAAATTACACTTTTGAATGAGGTGCCCATGGAATCAGGCTGAGGCTGAGATGTGCTTGACTTCTTCCTCTTTCTTATCTTGATTCTTCCATTCATTTACTGCCTGCTCTTGGGAACACTTACTTACTAAATCACTCCCACTTAAACTCTTGGCTCTGTGTCACCTTCTGGGAGGACCTAATCTTAACAGATGGCCGAATGTCAGAACTTGTCACAGTCAGAGTCAGGATTTATTTCCTAATCAGGTAAGGAGCAAGCAGTAGTCATAGCAGGCCTAGAAAAAAGTTAAGAGTTAGAATAAATGTGGCTTCCTGAGAAGACAAGAATCTTCAGTGAGTAGTATGTATACTTTGAACAGTGATTTGAACAGTTGACCACTGTCCTTGTGTATCATCCAGCAACACCTTCTTTCCTTAGACCTTTTTTTTTTTTGGCTCCCAGGGCCAGGATCTATTATTCTGTGTCTAGGTCACTGATGAATTTATGGTTATATTTGGGTCTTCTCCAAGGGCCATATTTTGACAAGACTGGGGGTAGTCCTGGAGCTCTTAGATATTCTTCACTAAAGTCCTATTCTCTCCCCTGAGTCCTGTATGCTCTCATCTTGGTCTTAAGAATTACTTTGTGTTTCAACAGTACATGAATCAAGAAATTCCAGATGTACAAGCTGGATTTAGAAAAAGCAGAGGAACCAGAGTTCAAATTGCCAACATCAGCTGGGTCAGAATGAAAGCAAGGGAATTCCAGGAAAACATCTATTTCTGCTTTATTGACTATGCTAAAGCCTTTGACCTGTGGATCACAGCAAATTGTGGAAAATTCTTCGAGAGATGGAAATACCAGACCACCTTAACTGCCTCCTGAGAAATCTGTATGCAGGTCAAGAAGCAACAGTTAGAACTGGACATGGAACAACAGACTGGTTCCAAGTTGGGAAAGGAGTACGTTAAGGCTATATATTGTCACCCTGCTTATTTAACTTATATGCAGAGTACATCATTCAAAATATCAGGCTGGATGAAACTCAAGGTACAATCAAGTTTGTCAGGGGGCGGGGGTGGTGTACAG
The DNA here is from genome assembly GCF_001704415.2 of Capra hircus. NCBI lineage: Eukaryota > Metazoa > Chordata > Mammalia > Artiodactyla > Bovidae > Capra > Capra hircus. Next base: position 13,624,648 of record NC_030831.1, on the reverse strand, counting down.
CGGTTGAGATGGTTGTATGACATCATCAACTCAGTGGACATGAGTTTGAACAAACTCTGGGAGATAGTGAAGGATGGGGAAGCCTGGTGTGCTGCAGTTCATATGATCACAAAGAGTTGAACATTGACTGAATGACTGAACAACAGCAACCTACTTTCAGACACCTTAAGAAAAATCTGTGAGATTTTTAGTTCATCCTTATATTTTATGAAACAGTGCACAAAGTGGAAGAGGAAGAACATTTTTGATAGAAGTATATCCATGAGGGAGGTGGGGAAAGAGTATGCACCCACATAGCATTTGTGTCCTGCCCATCTTTATCACTCATAAGGGTATCCCCAGTTCAGTTCAGTTCAGTTCAATTGGTCAGTCATGTCTGACTCTTTGCGACCCCATGAATTGTAGCACGCAAGGCCTCCCTGTCCATCCTAACTGTAACTTAATAGAGGTCAGGTAGGGCTAAGGTTGGTTTGTGTGCTGTGTGTTGTGCTTAGTCGCTCAGTCATGTCCAACTCTTTGCAACCCCATGGCCTGCAGCCCACCAGGTTCCTCTGTCCATGGGAATTCTCTAAGTAAGAATACTGAAGTGGGTTGCCATGCCCTCCTCCAGGGGATCTTCCCAACCCAGGTATCAAACCCAGGTCTCCTGCACTGCAGGTGGATTCTTTACTGACTGACTGAGCCATGAGGGAAGCCCAAGGTAGGTTCAGTAGGTTCTATTTATCATGGTGGTAAAGCATATGCCTTTAAATCATTGGCAATGACATTAGATGGGTAGGTATTTAAGGAATAAAATTAAGTTTTATACAACACTTGTTCATGAGAAAGAACTAATTCTTATGTGATTTTTTTGGTCATTTTCTGTTTATTTGTACTCAAAAGTTTATTTACCAGATTCACCCTTTATGGATTTACAGTTTTGATTCTCAGCATTGTTCTGTGTGCATTTGACAATTATTCATATATCCTTATTATTAATCTGCCTGTATAAAAGTAGCATCTTGTGTTCATAAATTGTCAACCTTTAGAGGCAGAGGAGCCCTGCCTGCTGAGTCTCTGACTTGCCTGTTAATAGTTATTTGTAAGAATTTGTCAGCAAAAATTTCAAATTAATAACCAATCTGTGTTATCCTAAGCATCCCTCATTTGTCATGAATTATTTAGAGAGTTAATGGGGAAAGATAAGTCAGATACATTTCAGTGATATTGACAGTGTTATGCTACTTTCCTGGCCATTCTGTTCTTAGTTCAAAAAAGGCTACATGGGTGTGTGGGTTGGGAGTATATCACTGGCATAGCATGAGGGAAAGAGCAGGCTAATAAATGACACATCGGTGCTAGACTGAATCCCGATTATTGGTTTTAATAAAGAAAAGCAACCAGACACCTGCCAAGTATTTGAGCAATATCTTTCTTGATATTTTTTTCCTGCTATGTCTTTAGATTACTGAACAGCAGCTAATCCAGCTATGCAGACTACCAAGAGAAAGGACAGCCTCTCATCTATGTTGTCAGGGCCCAAGAAGTCTCCTTGACAGATTAGGGCTTAGCAGTGATGAGCAAAGTTTCCTCTGAACTCCAAACCTCCTTCCCCTGTCACAGCGTTTTTCTGGAGTCCATAGAGAGTGTTGCAAAGAGACAGAAATCCTTGACAGGGTCAGAGCATAGAGAAATGAGGGAATGCTTCTTGTCACTGCTGTTGTACAAATAAAGAGCCCTGAAACTCTGGTGTCCTCATTAGTGGTGCAGAATATCAGAAGGCTCCCAGTTGCTTCCTCATGAGCCTTGGCACTGCCCTCCAAAAATGACAGGGGTTATTTGTTTTCTTGTGTTTATTATCTGTAAAAGGACTCAGCACTCTCTGCTGGATGGTAGCCATGCTGTCTTTTGATGTTGTTTTGTCTTTACGTCTTTTCTTCTTGGCAATCTTTCCCAACATTTTCCAGATTCTGAGTGGTGCTTGGAAAGGAACATAGGTAAGACAGACCAGAAAAAAAAAAAAAAGACTCAATTTTTTTAATAAACAGAAGTAAATGGAGGAGGGGAAAGTATTTTTGTACCTCCTATTGGTTGTATATGCTGCCAATATTTTTCATATGTTAACTCATATATTTGTCATAACAGCTATTATCTATTCCAATATTATGGGCATATAAACCATGGTGAGTACTTTGTCAATGACCCTTCAACCCCAGATCTTTTTGACTATGAAACCCCTATTCACCTATTACTTCCTGCCATCCCTGTGCTCATATTTCATATGGTCTCAAGTAGAGGAATTCCTTACTGGATGCTTAGGTAGCTTTGCGGTGGGAAAATTTGTGTTGTAGAGAGTAGAAGATGGGACCTAGAATTAGAAGACTTGGGTTAGAATTCTACTGCTGGCACTTACTAACTGTATGAATTGGATAAGCTAAAACAAGGTAAATCTGAAAACAATAGGTATACATAAGATAACAGTAATCTAAAGCAAGATGCCTTGGATAAGTGAGTTTACATCCTTAGTTTCAGTGCCATCACCTGGAAAGTGAGGCCAGTTTTATGCTTAAGCAAAATGAGTTCAGAGAGGCTCGTGTGCTCAGCCCTTAGTCTTCAGAAGTACTACACAAAGAGAAAAACTGAAAATTGACTTTCTTATTCTCCCTCCTTGATGGTGACATGCCTCTAAGGATCCAAAATATTTTTTTATTTTTCTCTTACAGCATTTTAGTTTTAGCTTTTTAATATACATCAAAATTTGACTTCTTCCAAGGCTTATGCATTTTAGCAAGTATTATAATAAGAAAACAACTTAGTCTTTAAGTCTTCAACAGTTAGTGGGGAAGATGCTCTTAGGAATAGTAGGCCCTTAATTTCCCCAAATTATTCCAGGGCATTCAATGCCATGTGAAGACTGAGTCTTAATGACATCTATTTTGATGTCATGCTGAGAAGCATTGTGAGCTGCATAATAACAGTACCTAACACTTTTGTGGCATTCACCATATGACAGGCATTGTTCTTATGTGCCATATTTAATTTTCAGATATTCACATGATATGGGTGCTAATATTTATTCCCATTATCCAAAAGATGAAACTGAAGAATGGATGGATTAAGTAACTTGCTTAAAGTTGTGAAACTGATAAGGAATAGAAGTAAAACTTTACCCAAGTAGCCCCAGTATATGTTATTTACTATCTGTTTCTGTGTCTTAAAATAAACCAGGACAAGTCATTTTATTGTAGCATTTTATTTTTAATTTTTATTATCAACAGATAATAGAGATAGGAGCATTTAGGAAAAAATACTTAAAGATGAATAATCTCTCTTTAAATAAACTGTAATACAGTATTAATTTATCCCTTTATTCAACATCTATTCCAAAGAATATGAATAATAAACATGTGGTTCACAATATCTTATCCCTGATGACAAGATCCAAAAGACTCCCAAACTCAAAAGTTTTCTTAAATGCATGACGAAATGGTTTGATAAACTAGACCTGAGCCTGAATGAAAGTATGCTTGATTTTTATATCACTTATTGTGAATATATATTCTTCTAGAGAATAAATTAATATGTCTGATTATGAGTTGCAGACCCAAATCAAACTTGGTGTATTGTATAATATCTAGTACTTATGCAATGTTTTCCTTCTAAAATTAAAAAAAAAAAAAAGACTTTGAAATTTAGTGGCCCAAGCTTTTCAGGAAATGGTCCGTTGATTTCTATTAATATACCATAAATAATACTGACTAACAGAGCTCATTGCTTCCTCTGTGGTGTGGAGGAAGTTATAGTGTACTTTGTCCTTGCCTACAATGGAGTGGCCTGGCTTGATATCCCTAACTAGCTCTGCTAAGAGAATGATGCTTACTCTCATTCTCTATTATATCCAAATTCCCTCCATACTACAGTTCCTAACAAACTTCATGGGGCTGCGGATTGAGATAGTAGATTGTAAATGTTGGTAGCTTCTGTAATAAAATTGAGAAGATTCCCTTTCTTTGTAGCATAAAGCCATCTGTAAATCACTTGTTTCAGAAATTTACTAGGGGTTTATGTTCACCTCGGAAACATATAATTTGGACTTTTCCTTGTTGAAAATTACTACATTTACCTCCACTGCTTAAGTTATTTCCTCTTTACTGCTTCCATCTCTCCTTATTGCCTTCTTGTCTCTTACTCCCTGCTTCCTGCTTTTCCCCACTTCCCACAATCCAGAAGGAAGGGAGAAATGCCCATCTCTAAGGAAATCAGATGGACTTTCCTGGTGGCTCAGACGGTAAAACGTCTGCCTACAATGCAGGAGATCTGGGTTTGATCCCTGGGTTGGGAAGATCTCCTGGAGAAGGAAATGGCAACCCACTCCAGTACTCTTGCCTGGAAAATTCCACGGACGGAGGAGCCTTGTAGGCTACAGTCCATGGGGTCACAAAGAGTTGGACACGACTGAGCGACTTCAATGTCAATGTCAATGTCAAGGAAGTCAGATAAAACTTGGAATACAGAGATAAGGGAGAGTCTACTGCCAGGACAAATGAGGGGCAGGAGACAGGAGATGAAGTGCTGCCTAGGACATCATGGGAGGGAGCCGCATCCTGGCCCCAGACTCCTGTTTTTTGAACTTATTCCCTCCTTCCCTTCCAGTAGAATGGAGACAAAGACCTGGAATGGCAGACATAGAGGTTGATCATAGAACTGGTATGAGCACAGGAGAATTTGGCAGCTGAATATTTGAGAAAAATTACTAATACCTAATCATAGATGAAGCAAGTTTCTGAGTTTCCACAGAAAAAGAAGGATCCTGGCCAGATGGCAGAAAGCTGAACATCATGCTTCTCTTGATCCTCCAGCCTGATGCTCTTGAGGGACATACACTACTCTTTATATTTCTACACTTGCACCTTCCCAGAGAACCCCTCACTATATGCATACAGTTTCTTTATAGGTACTGGTAATACTGTGGCCACCTGGTGCAAAGAGCTGACTCATTGGAAAAGATCCTGATGCTGGGAAAGATTGAAGGCAAGAGAAGAAGAGGGAGACAAGACAGAGGATGAGATGGTTGGATTGTGTCACTGACTCAATGGATATCAGTTTGAGCAAACTCCAGCAGATAGCGAAGGACGGAGAAACCTGGTGTGCTTCAGTTCATGGGGTTGCAAAGAGTTGGACATGACTTAGCAATTGAACGACAATACTTACTTCAACTGTGTTGAGATTCAATACCTTGCTTCATTTATAGGCAACCATGTAGGCATGTGTAAATGAGTTTTGATTTTTATATCTGGCTTGTACAAAGCAGGAGACTTGGTTAGGTGAATGCATCTGGATTATGAGCTTAGATATGTTTTTTTCTCTGTAAATTTGGAAAAGTGAGTGGATTTTTTTTTTCTTTCTCCATGAGTACTCATGTGTTTAATGGTGTGTTGGCTTCATGTTGGGCCTTTGTTTTGATAAGTACAACTTCTACTCATGGATCATGGTCTGAAGATTGAGGGTGGGTAGCAAGCTTGAGATACAATATTTGAGTCTTTTTAAATTGTTTTTTCAGATGAACATGATAAGATAGATAATACCATAACATTATATATATAGACTGACTTCCCTTATCACTTGCAATGATTTGGAAACCTAGATTCCAGGCACTTAGCTGAACTAACAATACAAAGAAAAAAGAAAAGAATTTGATATTTTCATTTTATAATTCTACAGGTATCAATAAAGTTTCTCTTTTATTTCAGTTTTATTTGTAAAATGGAAAGGGTAAGGTATCTGAGCTCCACAAATCTGTTTTGCTTATTTTAATATTCTGAAATAAAGATTTTAGAACCTGATCTGTCAGTCATCTGAAAAAATTAGAACAAACATCTACATATTATCTCCATCATTGTGGTGACCATATGCTTTGATTTGTTTTGGGGAAGTCCTGACTGAAGTCTTTTGTGCTGGAATAATTATTGATCCCCTTTTACTCTTCAAGGGGGCTCATTTTAAATGATAACTTTACATGTTTATCCTACTTATAGCCGACATTATTCCTAATCAGAATCTTTATATTCTTCAGAAATATTATTCTCTAAATAAGGACAAGGACAAATTATGGATGCTTTACTGAGTTCTATATTTGATTTGGTTCCCTTTTCATTACTGTCCTGACAGGATATAAATAAGCAAAACAAATGGCTTCTCAGGAGCTGTTGTCAACTTTGCTCCTGTCCAGCTCCAATTTGAGGTATTTTTTGTTCCTGTCCCCATCACTCAGGCCTTGAAAGCTGATAGGTTGCTGCTTTCTTCCTTGAAACATGACATGATGAATAAGACTGCGTGCTGCAAGGGAGAAAACTATAAAAAAGGACTGTCTTGTACAATGGGAAATTATTTAGTAGAGTTGACCTTTTGCATGGAGGAGAAAGAAGGACCTTCATATAATATGATTTCAGAAGTTCAAGAAAATTATCTTCTCCACAGTTCTGATGGATGGATAGACTTGAACATTTCTTGAACTAAAGATTCTTGAACACTTTCTTGAACAAAAAGAGAGTTGGCTTAAATTATAAACGATTCTGTGGGAGACAATTCATCGACATCCAAACAGAAACTTCGCTCACAGCAATCTAGGTCACGTAAACAGAAATAGAACAGTCATATCTGGGTTTCCCACTTCCCCAGTGCAATGAGCTGGTAAAGAGAGTCATCTGAAGTATTGGACCAACTTGATGTATCATTATCCATAAGTACTATGATAAATAAAAATTGCTAGCACAAATTTGCTAAAATTTATAATATCATATATTTGTTAAGGTATGTGTGTTTTAGTTTTACAGTTTGTTAAGTTGCTTCCTTCTCATCACATAGAAGATCTCATCAGAGTTTTGAAGTTCTTTCAGAGTTTAAAAAAAAAAAAAAAAGTGGGAAGGATTAGGGGAAGGACTGAGAAGTTTGCCTCAGGTATTATTTAGTAAATGATTTTGGTGGTCTGGGAGCAACAGGAAATAGTGCCCAATCCAGAATCTCCCATGATCACCTTGATATATTTGGAGTCTATCCACTTTTCTCTGTACTATACACCCTAATAATAAATTTATAGAGCATTTTACATGTAATAATATTTAATTCTCCTAAAAACTCTAGGAGAGAAATTTTATAGCTTATAATGTAAAGCTTGGATAGGTTAAACAACTTGCTTAAGATCACACAGCTAGTATGCAGGAGAGCTAGGATTCAGCCCCACATTTATGCCTTTCAAGCCTGCATATTTTTTCCCCCTTTTGTTATTTTTTCCAGTATTTATAAATTTTCATATAGCTTCAAACTTAAAAGTTGTAAGAAAAAAAAAATTCTGTACTCCTTTCACTTAGGTTTCTCAAATGCTAACATTTTGGCATACTTGCATTTGCTTTACCATTTTTGTTTTCTCTACATATTGGAGACATAATGTCTCTTTACTTCTAAATATTTCAATGTGTTTTCTAAAATACAGAGTTTTCTTACATAGCCATAGTATAATTGTTAAAATCAGGGCATGCATTGTTACAATAATATTATCTAATATGTTAATCTGCCTGCCAATGCAGGAGATGCAGGAGACATGGATTTGATCTCTGAACTGGGAATATTCCCTGGAAGAGAAAATGGGAACCTATTCCAGTATTCTTACCTGGAGAATCCCATAGACAGTCAAGCTTGGATTTTTTTGCAATTCCCAGGGTGTTGCAAAGAGTTGGACATGACTGAGTGACTGAGCATGCATGCATGCTAAAACCATACTCAGATTTTGTGTTTTATCCCAGTAATGTCCTTTATAGTTATAGAGAATCCTGGATCATGTTCCACATTCAATTCTCATGTTTTCTTCAGTTTCCTTTTATTTGGACAAGTACCACAGTCTTTCTATTTCATGGTATTAACTATTTAAAAATAATACAGGCCAGTTATTTTGTAGACTATCCTCCAATTTGGGCTTGTTTAATACTTTCTCACTATTAGATGATGCATTCGGGGCAGAAATATCATGGAAGTGATCTTGTGTTCTTGGTGGGTACATCAGGAGACAGCTGATATGGATTACTACCAAAGTTAACTTTGATCACCTGATCACGATCGTGTCTTCTAGGTGATTTCACTATAAAGTTACTGTTTTTGCCTTTATAATCATTGAGTACCTAGTCAGAAGACACTTCAGAGAAGGCAATAGCAACCCACTCCAGTACTCTTGCCTGGAAAATCCCATGGACAGAGCAGCCTGGTAGGCTACAGTCCATGGGGTCGCTACCAGTCCCACACGACTGAGCAACTTCACTTATACTTTCACTTTCATGCATTGGAGAAGAAAATGGCAACCCACTCCAGTGTTCTTGCCTGGAGAATCCCAGGGAAGGGGGAGCCTGGTGGGCTGCCGTCTATGGGGTTGCACAGAATCGGACACGACTGAAGCCTGACAGCAGCAGCACCAGAAGACACTTTGAGGCTTATAAAATCTTCCAGTACTCCTCAAATTTCACTTGGGTAAAATTATTAGCATTCACTTATGATTCTTTCTAGAATCAATTATTATGATGATGGATGCCAAATGTTAATCTAATTCCAACATTCTACATTTTTTGTTAGTCATTCTACTATACAAAGGAACTTTCTTTCTCTTCTTCCCGTTCCTTTCTTCTGTCAGAGAAGAAGAAAAAAAAATTTTTTTTTTTTTTTTTTTTTTTTTTTTGCCTTTCTAGGTTCTCTGGCTGGAATACAAGACAGATTAACAGGAGAAAAGCAAATTTAACTTTGTAAAAGTAGGGCATTATAAGAATATTGGACTCAATGGACAGTCAGTCAGTTGAGGCTTATATGCTATTCTGAGCTAAGGAGAAGGGGGTGGAAGTCTAGAACTTCAAAGGGGACAAAGGATAATTCACAGGGAAACTGGAGAAGTAAATGCTGAGTAAACAAGTGTTTCTGTGCCATATGGAGAGGTCTTTCTTATGTAAAACAAAGATATATTTAATAATATAACAGCTTGCAATCTGATTTAAGCAATTAAAAGGACAGTAAAAAAAAAAAAAAGATGTTCACGACCCAGATAATCAGGATGGTGTGATCATTCACCTACAGCCAGACGTCCTGCAATTGAAGTCAAGTGGGCTTTAGAAAGCATCACTACGAACAAAGCTAATGGAGGTGATGGACTTCCAGTTGAGCTATTTCAAATCCTGAAAGATGATGCTGTGAAAATGCTGCACTCAATATGCCAGCAAATTTGGACAACTCAGCAGTGGACACAGGACTGGAAAAGGTCAGTTTTCATTCCAATCCCCAAGAAAGGCAATGACAAAGAATGCTCAAACTACCGCACAATTGCACTCATCTCACATGCTGGTAAAGTAATGCTCAAAATTCTCCAAGCCAGGTTTCAGCAGTATGTGAACTGTGAACTTCCAGATGTTCAAGCTGGATTTAGAAAAGGCAAAGGAACCAGAGATCAAATTGCCAACATCTACTGGATCATCAAAAAAGCAAGAGAGTTCCAAAAAGACATCTATTTCTGCTTTATCGATTATGCCAAAGCCTTGACTGTGTGGATGACAACAAACTGTGGAAAATTCTTCAAGAGATGAGAATACCAGACCACCTGACCTGCTTCTTGAGAAACCTATATGCAGGTCAGGAAGCAACAGTTAGAACTGGACATGGAACAACAGACTGGTTCCAAATAGGAAAAGGAGTCCGTTAAGGCTGTATATTGTCTCCCTGCTCATTTAACTTATATACAGAGTATATCATAAGAAATTCTGGGCTGAATGATGCACAAGCTGGAATCAAGATTGCCGGGAGAAATATCAATAACCTCAGATATACAAATGACACCACCCTCATGGCAGAAAGCGAAGAACTAAAGAGCCTCTTGATGAAAGTGAAAGAGGAGAGTGAAAAAGTTGGCTTAAAGCTCAACATTCAGAAAACGAAGATCATGGCATCCGGTCCCATCACTTCATGGCAAATAGTTGGGGAAACAGTGGTAACAGTGGCAGACTTTGTTTTGGGTGGTTCCAAAATAACTGCAGATGGTGACTTAAACCTTGAAATTAATGATGCTTACTCCTTGGAATAAAAGTTATGACCAACCTAGACAGCATATTAAAAAGCAGAGACATTACTTTACCAACAAATGTCTGTCTAGTCAAGACTATGGTTTTTCCAGTGGTCAAATTGTTCGAATTTTCTTTTGTAGGTCTTTTCTTCTCTTATGTTTCTTGCCTAGAGAAGTCTCTTTAACATTTGTTGTAAAACTGGCTTATTGGTACTAAATTGTCTTATTTTGCTTGTCTCTAAAGCTGTTAATTTCTCCATCAATTTTAAATCAGTTTCTTGCTGGGTAGAGTAATCCTGGTTGTAGTTTTTCCCCTTTCATTACTTTAAATATATCCTGCTACTCCCTTCTGGCCTGCAGAGTTTCTGCCAAAAGTTCAGCTGTTAACCTTATGGGAATTCCTTTGTATATGACTTATTACTTTTCCCTTGCTGCTTTCAATATTTTGTTCCTTTGTGTTGAAAATTATTAGTTTGATTAACATGTGCCTTGCTGTGTTTTTCCTCGGGCTATCCTATATGGAACTCTCTGTACATTTGGTTGTATATTTGGAATTGGTTGACAGTTTCTTTTCCCATTGAGAAGGTTAACAGCCTTGGTAGAAAGGCCAAGGTCCCCAAGTGACTAAAGGAAATAAACTGCAAGTGACAGATTTTTTTTTTCTTTTCTCTTTTAATCCTGTGTTGTCATGATGACACTTGAACTTAACATTTCACAAACCTTGAGCTAAGTAATGCATTTTTCTTGTGGAAATGTTTTTCTTACACTATGTTTAATGAAACTTTGTATTTGCCTTGGAATCTCTCTTTCTTCAAATTGGTTCTGCCTAAAGACTCAAGCCTTGAACCAATGATGACTTGGAAAACCAGTGTATCTTTCTCATGAAAATATTATTTTCAGTACGCTCAGTCATGTCTGGCTCTTTGAGAACCCATGACTGAGGCACAATAAGCTTCCCTGTCCTTCACCAACTCCCAGAGCTTACTCAAACTCATGTCCATCGAGATGATGATGCCATCCAACCATCTCATCCTCTGTTGTCCTCTTCTCCTCCTGCCTTCAATCTTTCCCAGCATCAGGGTCTTTTCCAATGAGTCAGTTCTTTGCAAAAAGTGGCCAAAGTATTGGCTTCAGTTTCACCATCAGTCCTTACAATGAACATTCAGGACTGATGGCCTTTAGGATGGACTGGTTGGATCTCCTTGCAGTCCAAGGGACTCGCAAGACTCTTCTCCAACAACATAGTTCAAAAGCATCAGTTCTTTGGTTCTCAGCTTTCTTTCTTTTTTTTTTTTTTTTAAACTCTCACATCCATACATGACTACTGGACAAACCAAAACTTTGACTAGATGGACATTTGTTGGTAAAGTTATGTCTCTGCTTTTTAAAATTCTGTCTAGGTTGGCCATAGCTTTTCTTCCAAAGTGCCGGGGGCCAGCGTGAGGAACTCCGCCCATGGCAAAGGTCATGAGGAAGGAGGCTTGGCATACGCAAAGGCGTGATCAAGCCTCAGGAAACCCCCTGTTCCTGAGCGTCTAACCCCAAAACCAGAGTCTGTTTTATGCTCTCACCTACACCTCTGACTTTATGGGGGGCTCTCCCCCATAACCGTTTCTCTCGGAGAAGGAATAAACGTGCAGCTCCAAGGCAATAAAATTCCTGGGCGTGACAAGAGGGTTTCAGCTTACGGACTTCTCTGAAGATTATCTAGCCCACCTGTATAGGTTTGTCTGACCACATGTGATTGTTTACAGCCTCCCAACCTGAGAGGCACGAGATGTTTTAGACTTATTAAAGGCAAATTCTTTTAGGGAGTTGGAAATTATTAGTATAGTGGGTTGGTTAGGAATTATATTGGTGAAGGGTTTTTCATTTGTTGTGTCAATAATTGCTACTAATTCCCTGCCCTGGGTGGGACAAGGATGTCTCAGGTCAAACCTCTCTGCTGACAGACTAGCTTGTGTGACAGGATTATCCATACTCCTGCCTCTACGCACATGATTGTTTACTACCTCTTAACCATAAACAGCACAGAGAGTTTTTGAGTATTTTGAGAGTCTCAATTAGCATAGGGGTTTTTCTTCCAGTTGAGTCAATGATTGCTGCCAGGCCTCCATATCCTTAGGCACCTGGGAATATATTAATCAATGTATTTGGAATATAGAAAAGGAAATATAGTAGTTTTTAAGGTTAGCAATACTAGACTTTTTGAGTTAATGGATTTTCTCTTCTGTAATAGATCACTGTGCTTTGTTATAAATCACTGTGTCCTTGCTATGTAAAATGTAACTTTATCACTATCTTAAGACTAAATAGATCTTAAGGGGAACATTGGTGAAAGGATTTTCATTTGTTGGGCTGATGTTTGCTGCTAAATCTCCATGTTCCCTGCCCTTATAACAAATATAACTAACATATAGGAGAAATAAGTATTAACATTTAAGCATATAGGAGAAATAAGTATTAACCTTTAAGATTAATCATGTTAACCTTGGGTTAAATAAATTCCTTTCTTGATTGTAACTCACTACACCCTCACCCTATAGGAATGTAACTTTATTTGGAGGGTGGTGCCTGGTTTAAGAAAAAATACCCTTGGAAAAAATAAGTTTTTGGTTATCAGAAAGAAAGGAACATAAAATCCCTAAGACCTTTTTATGTGAAGCACCTGAGTTTGATAAAGGTCATGACTGCTGACCCCTGCGTAACTCTGTATTCATCCCTATGTGTAACAAAAGGTATATAAGCAAACCCAAAAATAAAGAAATCGGATCAGTTTGTTTCCGGAAAGACTGATTCCCCCATGTCATTTCTTTCTTGCTCCCCGTTTTTCTGGCTGAATTCCCATCTGGAGCATGGATGCTATTCCATGTAGACCAAGTTATTCAGCCTCTTTTTCTCCACTAATCTTCCTACTACACTGTCTGTTTCTAATGTCTCTATACATCTGTAATTAAATATGTATTTTTCCAAGGACGCTGACTCCGTCCCCACCTTCAAATTCCCTGGATCCACCGGGGCTGGACCCCGGAACCAAAAGCATGCATCTTTTAAATTCACGGCTGCAGTCACCATCTGCAGTGATTTTTGAGCCCCCCAAAACAAAGTCTGTCACTGTTTCCATTGTTTCCCCTTCTATTTGCTATGAAGTGATGGGACCAGATGCCATGATCTTAGTTTTTTGAATATTGAGTTTTAAGCCAGGATTTTCACTCTCCTCTTTCATTTTCATCAAGAGCCTCTTTAGTTCTTCTTCACTTTCTGCCATAAGGGTGGTGTCATCTGCACATCTGAGGTTATTGATATTTTTCCCAGCAGTCTTATTTCCAGCTTATTATTCATCCCATCTGGCATTTAGCATGATACACTCTGTATATAAGTTAAATAGGGTAATAAGATACAGCCTTGATGTACTCCTTTCCCAATTTGGAACCAGTCTGTTCCATGTCCGGTTATAACTGTTGCTACTTGACTTGTGTACAGATTTGTCAGGAGGCAGATAAGATGGTCTGGTATTCTCATCTCTTTAAGAATTTTCCACAGTTTGTTGTTACCTACACAGTCAAATGACTTGGCGTAGTCAATAAAGCTGAAATAGATGTTTCTCTGAAACTCTCTTGCTTTTTCTATGATTCAATGGATCTTGGTAATTTGATCTCTGGTTCCTCTGCTTTTTCTAAATCCAGCTTGAACATCTGGAATTTCATGGTTCACATACTGTTGAAGCTTTGCTTGGAGAATTTTGAGCATTGTTTTGCTAACCTGTGAGATGAGTGCAATTGTGAAGTAGCTTGAACATTCTTTGGCATTGCTTTCCTCTGGATTGGAATGAAAACTGACCATTTCCAATCTTGTGGCTACTGTTGAATTTTCCAAATTTGCTGGCATGTTGAGTATAGCACTTTCACAGCATCATCTTTTAGGGTTTGAAATAGCTTAACTGGAATTCCATCACCCCCACTAGCTTTGTTCATAGTGATGCTTCCTAAGGCCCACTTGACTTGCATTCCAGTGTGTCTGTCTCTAGATGAGTGATCACACCATCATGGTTATGTGGGTCATTAAGGTCGTCTTTTTTTTTTTTTTTTCACTTTTCTGTTTATTTATTTTAATATAAATTTATTTATTTTAATTGGAGGTTAATTACTTTACAATATAGTATTGGTTTTGCCATACATCAACATTTATACCTCCACAGGTATACATGTGTTCCCCATCCTGAACCCCCCCTCCCTCCTCCCTCCCTGTACCATCCCTCTGGGTCATCCCAGTGCACCAGGCCCAAGCATCCAGTATCATGCATTGAACCTGGGCTGGCGACTCATTTCATATATGATATTATACATGTTTTAATGTCATTCTCCCAAATCATCCCACCCTCTCCCTCTCCCAGAGTCCAAAAGACTGTTCTATACATTTCTGTCTCTTTTGCTGTCTCACATACAGGGATATTGTTACCATCTTTCTAAATCCATATATATGTGTTAGTATACTTACTGTATTGATGTTTTTCTTTCTGGCTTACTTCACTCTGTATATTAGGTTCCAGTTTCATCCACCTCATTTGAACTGATTCAAATGTATTCTTTTTAATGGTTGAGTAATACTCCATTGTGTATATGTACCACAGCTTTCTTATCCATTCATCTGCTGATAGACATCTAGGTTGCTTTTTTGTACAGTTCTTCTATGTATTGCTGCCACTTCTTCTTAATATTCTTCTTCTGTTAGGTCCTTACCATTTCTATCCTTTGTTGTGTCCATCATTGCATAAAATGTTCCCTTGATATCTCTAATTAATTTTATTGTAAGAATCTCTTTGCCATTCTATTGTTTTCATCTATTTATTTGCATTGATCACTGAGGGACCCTCTCTTGTCTCTCCTTGCTATTTTTCAGAAGTCTGTATTCAGATGGGCATAGCTTTCCTTTTCTCCTTTTCCTTTAGCTTCTCTTCTTTTCTCAGCTATTTGTAGGGCCTCCTCAGACAACCATTTTGCCTTTTTGCATTTCTTACTCATGAAAATGGTCTCTTAAGCTGTTTTAATGAAACTATGTATTTGGCTGAAAATTTACCTTTCTTCAAGATTCATTTCAATTGTTTTATTCCTGGAGATGATTCCCCTTGTGCTATTCTATCTTGAGATGCATACTGTAGGAAAGAGGCCTGTTGAAACTCTTAGTTTTGAGGTATTTCTTCATCTGATTAGCAACTTACTAACAGATATAAAATGCCAATGCCTTGCCAAAAAGTAGCAAGGGGGAACTCTTTCTGTTCCCTTCTGATGTCTATGTCAGAAGATTCTATGCTACACAAAAAGCTTCAAGTGATCAAGCCTTGTCTCTGGCCTTGGACTGAATTCCTCTCCTCCAGAGGCCATGAATCTTGGCATCATCCACTGCCCACAGCTGCAAGCTTTCACCATGTTAGGAAAATTTTCAGCTATAGTCTCTTCAAAAGTTTTCTCAGACCCTTTTTGTCTTCTTCTTCTGCAACTCCTATAATTTGGAATTTTTCATTTAGTATTATCCTAGAGGTTTCTGATATTTTCCACAATTCTTTTCTTTTTTCTTTATTCTGCTCCTTAGCAGTTATTTCCACTATTCTATCTTTCACCTCAGTTATCCATTCTTTTGCCTCAGTTATTCTTCTATTGATTCCTTCTAGAGTATTTTTAATTTCAGTAATTCTATTGTTCATCACTGTTTACTTATTCTTCATTTCTTCTAGGTCCTTGCTAAACGTGTAAAATGATTCTTACATTTTCTTAATTCTATTTTTGAAATTTTGGGGTCATCTTTTTGGGTATCATTACTGTGAATTCTTTTTCAGGTAGTTTCTCTATATCCTCTTTGTTTATTTTGTCACTAGGATTTTTATCTTATTCCTTCATTTGCACAATATTTGTTTGTCTTTTTATTTTGCCTAACTTACTGTGTTTGAGATCATATTTCTCCAGGCTATAGTGTTGTAGTTCTTCTTGCTTTTCATCTCAGATCCTGGTGGGTGAAGTGGGACCAATGGCTATATACACTTCATGTTGAGAGAAACATTTGATTGTATTCTAGTGGGTGGAAGTGAGTTCTCTCTCTCTCTCTCTCTCTCTCTCTCTGATCAGCAGAGCTGTTTGAGGTGGTGTGTTTTGGTTTGTCTGAGGGCAGCCTGTCTGCTGATTATTTGGCTTGTATTCCTCTCTTGCTTGTTGAGCTTCCCTAGTGGCTCAGCTGGTAAAGAATCTGCCTGCAATGGGGGAGACCTAGATTTGATTCCTGGGCTAGAAAGATCCACTGGAGAATGAAATGGCTACCCACTTCAATATTCTGGCCTAGAGAATTCCATGGAGTGTGTAGTCCACAGGGTCGCAAAGAGTCAGACCTGACTGAGTGACTTTAACTTGCTTGTTGTTTGAGTGAGGTTTCCAATAGTCAGTGTTGCCTGCAGTTGTGTGATGCCAGATCTTGGATCCAGATGTAGGCTTTCATGAGAGTTCTCACAGTTTAAAACTCCCTGAGGTCTGAGGTTTTATGATAGTCTAGTGTCCTAGACATCACACTCTCACCCCACAGGCTCAAGGCCAACTTCTGGTTGGGGAATCAAAATCCTTCAATTTGTTTTTAATGACAATAACAACAAAAGAAATAAAAACCAAAACCGAGACAAATCAAAAAGCAAAATCAGACAAATATAAAGATTAAAAAAAGGAACACACAAACACACACAAACTTCTACAAACAAAATCAAAACAGACCCCAAAACAAAGTAGAAGTGTCACCCAGTGAGAAAAAGGAAGTATAAAATGATATCAACCAATTAAAAGCAAAGGAGCTAAAACAGAAAAAACAAGACCAAAGCAGAGTCACAACTGAGGAGTAAAGCAGAGAAAACAAAATAAACAAACATGGTGAAAAGAAAGAAGAAAAAGAAAAAAAAGAAAAAAAAAAAAAAAAAAAAAGGAAAACAGCCGTATATGTAAAAAAGGAAAAGTACAACAAGATATATTAAAGAAAAAGTACGATAAGAATAAAAAGAAAACCACAGAATCACAGAAAGACAAAGCAGAAGTAGATATATGTGAAAGAAATAAAAATGTGATTTAAGAAAGGTCCCCAAAAGCCAAATTGAGATAATAGTAATGAAAACATCCACCATAACAACAGAGAAAAAAGTAGAGAGAACAACAACAGTAACAAATTTAGGAAATAATCCAGACCCAACTACAGAATTAATGAAACATAATAATAATAATGAATGCTTTTCTCAGGTCTCAGCTGTCAGCGTGTTTTCCCTGTCTGTGAATCTCAACTCACCTCACCAACCTAGGACAGCTCATGGAAAGATGTTTGATCTTCTTCTTTAGTCACTTCACCCATGGAGTTTAATTGTGCTTTTATCCCCACCTCTGCTTGTGGGTCACCCACAGGAGTTTGCTCCCAAGCCTGCCCTGGAGGACTTGGTTCTGCCCCAGTGAAGACTGGGCATAGAGGTGATGCTGCTTGGATTGCAGGGAAAACAGGTATGTAGGGAAGCTGGCGGCCATAAGCACAGGAGATCTGGCTCTAGTCGATTCTTTTCTAGCCTCTGGCAGCTGGTGTTCAAAGGGCCACCCTGGCTGGTCCTTCTCTTTTGTTTGGCATAGCAGGCAGAAAGGGCATCCCTGGCTGGGTTCCTTCTCTATTGCTTGGCACATCAGGCATCAAAGAGCCACACTCACTGGCATCCTTCTCATTGCTCAGCTGCTGGTACTGGCATGTGGGGAGAGAGAGACTACAGAGTTAGCTCTACCCCTTGCATGTAACTCAGCAGTAGCACCCTGCCTCTATGACCAGCTGGGTTTCCTTCAAAGGCATTCTTCATTGTGGATTTCCTCTCTCCTGTCTCCTTGAACCATCTCCCTGCAGTCCACAGCAGTCCTTGCCCTAGGATTGTTATCTGATCCCCATGCTCCAGCTCCCAGCCACCTTGTGTTCGGGTGGAACAGTCCATTTCCAGGGTATGTAAGGCTGTGGCATGGATTGTGTGGTTCTCACTTCATTTGGACTGTTACAGAATAACTATTTCACTCTCTGACAACTTCAGATTCTTCCCTTCTGTTCCAACCAATTGCCCCAGATGCAGGTATCTCACCCCCTCTTTAGCTCCCCATCACCCCCAGGTACTGGTCTTGTCCTTTCTCTCCTGCTCTTTCTCCCTTCTTTCCTTTGTTCTATTGAGTTACGCATGGATCCATATGGTCCTTTCTTGTGGTCAATAAATCTTGTGGTCAGCTGCCAAGACATAGCTGGTGCTCTGTGAGAACTTCTGCATTTGTAAATGTATTACTGATGCATCCATGGAGAGAGATGTACTCCACATCCACCACCCCTTCTCCATCTTATCAACCTAAAATAGAGTTTATAATGAAAATTCTGCTGCTGCTGCTGCTGATAAGTCACTTTAGTCATGTCCGACTCTGTGTGACCCCATAGATGGCAGCCCACCAGTCTCCCCCGTCCCTTGGATTCTCCAGGCAAGAACATTGGAGTGGGTTGCCGTTTCCTTCTCCAATGCATGAAAGTGAAAAGTGAAAGTGAAGTCGCTTAGTCATGTCCGACTCCTAGTGACCCCATGGACTGCAGCCTACCAGGCTCCGTCCGTGGGATTTTCCAGGCAAGAGTACTGGAGTGGGTTGCCATTGCCTTCTCTGTATAATGAAAATAGCTTCTCTCTTTTTAAAATGTAACTGGTAATAATACTTTGATTGTCATTTATAGTAGATTCTCAGAATTATTGTTAGAAAGATCTTAGTATTGAATCAGTAGTTCTATAATTAATAGTATAATGGTTTAAGCAACAGCAATGTCCAAAAATCATAGTGATCTGTCTAGCTGAATAATTTTTTTTTCCATGAGAAAATGATTATCAGGCTATTTCCATCCTCTAAGACTCATTTATTCATTCAATTTGCTATCTTGCCCAGCATTAGCACAAAGATTGTTGTCAGTTCAACTTTACCTTAAAATGGTAGGAGGGGTAGGTTGTAGGTTTCCACTACACTTTAAAATGCATTTTAAAAATTATCTGATTCCAGCACTATGGCTTTCTAAGGCTTTTTAATTTTCTTCTAGGCTAGTTTTTAATAGACTATCAATCCACAAGTGAGAAATAAAAACTCATATAAGGGGTGATTAAAATTTAATGGAACATTATTCATTTTCACGAATATCCTGAAATCTCATGGCAAATTACCAAATTTTTCAGTTTTAAAACAGGGAAATGGAGATGACGTGAGTAAAGGAACTTTTGTGTTAATGATGAAAGTTATGCATATGCATAATACCCATAAAAAAGACAATTACTGCAGTGTTACTCATTGGCCAGTGGGCATTTTTCTGATATGCTCACAGGTTCTGTGAACAACCTGGCTCATTAGCCAAATGAGAACATTTTAAGGATTGGGTATGTACTAAGGCAGTGTGACCAGAGTGTGTGTCTTTAAAAGAGTTGAAATTCATTCTCTCTGGGACTTGGGCCTGTGAAGGAAGCCCTGAAGCAAAGATGGAGGTGGTGATTTTACTCAGTTTCTGTGCCTAGACTTACTGTTACTTTCAGGTACTTAAAACAAAATTATAGCATAATAGTATGTGGTATGCATAGTAAAGTCCATAAGGTATATTAATACTAGGAATAAAACTCAATGAATTTTTACATATACACACCCATGTATCTATCACCAGAAGATAAGGAACTTCTCTAATGTTCTAGAAGGCTCTTTCATACTCCCTTCCATTTGGTAAGCCCTCTTACCCCACCCCATTCCCATCCATAGCTAGCACCCTTTTTTCATATAATAAATTCATTCATTATACATCTTTTCTGTCCACCTTCTCTCTTTCAGCACACTATCTATAAAATTCATTCATGTTGTTGAATGTGTCAGTTAGGGCTTTTTTTTTAATTGTTATACAGTATTCAGTTCTATGGAAATGTTACCATTTGTCCATTTTCTTATTGATTGACAGTTGGATTACTTCCTGATTTTTGGTTATTTAAAATAAGGCTATTATGAACATTATTATACATGTCTTTTGGTGGCTGAATATACTCATTTCTCTTGGATATATATCTAAGAGTGGAATTTCTATGACAAAGGGTAAGTCAACATTTAGTTTAATAGACACTGACAATCTATAAAAATAAAAATGTACTGTGTGCTTAGTAACTCAGTCATGTCTGACTCTTTATGACCTCATGAACTGCAGCCCACCAGGCTACTTTGTCCTTGGGAATATAAATAGTTATACCATTTTCCATCCATGTAGGCGATATGTGAGAGTCCTAGTTTCTTCAGTCCTTGACAATATTTGATATTGACAGTCATTTTAATGTTAGCTATTTTGGTGTATAGACAAAGGGCTTTAGGGAGTAAATTTTGACTTTTGATTTTCACACGGTCTATGACTATCTCATTTTAATCCTCAAATTTAGCATTTTATTTAGCTATCTTCACATCTGGTCTGGCCACCCTCTTTGATGGCTCTTTTCCAATGTGATCCAGTGTATGTTTATTTGGAACAACATTCTACTTACTGTATCACAGTGGCTTCATTTTTATTATTCTCTTTCTAGGCACAAAAGATTTCCCTGGTGTCTCAGCAGTAAAGAATCCACTTGCAATGCAGGAAACATGAGTTTGATCCCTGGGTTTGGGAGATTCGCTTGAGAAGAAAATGGCTATGCACTCCAGTACTCTTGCCTCGGAATTCTCATGGACAGAAGAGCCTGGTGGGCTACAGTCCATATGGCCAAGAGTCATACACAAGTTAATGACTAAATAATAAAAGGCACAAAAATCTTTTCATTATCTTGATATACCTAAAAAATAAGATAAGTTAACTAAAATGTATAAAAATCATAAAATCACTATTTACTTCTTTAATTAAAATATCATGTAATTTACATAGAAAATATAGTCATTCCTCAGTAACTATTGGGGATTGGTTCTAAGACCCCTGCAGATACCAAAATTCACAGATGTCCAAGTCTCTTATATAAAATGGCATAGTATTTGTATATAACCTATGCACATCCTCCCATATACTTTATTTTTATTTTTTTGTAATTTTTATTTTTACTTTATTTTACTTTACAATACTGTATTGATTTTGCCATACATTGACATGAATCCACCACGGGTGTACATGCGTTCCCAAACATGAACCTCCCTCCCACCTCCCTCCTCCCATATACTTTAAATCACTTCTAGATAATTTACTTATGATACCTAATACAATGCAAATGCTATGTAAATAGTTGTAAATACAATGTAAATGCTATGTAAATCATTGCTGATGCATGACATGTTCGAGTTTTGCTTTTTGGAACTTTCTGGAATTTTAAAAAAATATTTTCAATTTGCAGTTGGTTGAATTCCCAGATGCAGTATCCTTGGATATTGGGCGGGGGGCAACTGTTTAGAGGAAAAAGACATCGAGAAAAAGTATGTCTTCATTGCCAGTACCATCTGCTCTCGATACTGCCAATTTGATATCACTAGAAAGAGTTAGGCTGATATTATTTATACAGAGCTAAGTAGAATAGGAGGTGGTCCTCAAATGAGGGCTAGGCTTTGTGCTACTGATCCAAATGCTTATCCCAATGAAAGGAGGTGGGAATACTTTGGTATTTTCAGCTCTGGTCGCCAAGTTAGAAAAAAATAAATAAAAATTGCATAAAAACTAAGCTAAGCAGGACATATAGGGAGTGGGAAGTTTCATCAAGCTTCCCCCGCAGTTCAGTTGGTAAAGAATCTGCCTGCAACGCAGGAGACTCAGATTCAATCGGGAAGACACTTTGGAGAAAGAAAGTTGGCAACCCACTCCAGCATTGTTGCCTGGAGAATCCCATAGACAGAGAAATCTGGCAGACTATAGTCCATGGGGTAGCAAGAGTTGGACACAACTTAGTGACTAAACCACCACCACGTTTCATCAATTATGGTTCATAATGAATCAAGAATCTAAACCATTTTAACACATACTTGTCAAACTCTTGTACGGCATTGTCTTTATGTTCACATTTGTTTTACATTTCAGTAAGGAGAGCCTATTGAACGTGATTGATTTTGTCTCTGCAGACTGGGGGTCTTAAACAGCCTTGGCTACATCTTAATGGCCATGAATTTTCAGTGTTCTGTACTAAAAACAGAGACCGAAAATGAGTTCACACAGAATCTATAATGACTCGAAGGTTTGCATTGAATTTATGAAGTAAAGTTGCTCCATTTGATTTTGTTGCCTTCTCCTTCTTTCTCTTACCCATTGAATTGAAGAAAATATTAAGTATGTCAACTCTGATTATTACAGTTCTAATAATCAAAACTTTCAAATAATTGCATTTTCCCAAAGTGAGAGGTAGACTGGGAAAACATAGATGAAAATAATAAATATTATACAAGAAAACAAAAAAAAAATGATATTTTATCATGACTTACTTTAAGTTCCTGGCCTTAGAAAGCATCACTACAAACAAAGCTAGCGGAGTTGATGGAATTCCAGTTGAGCTATTTCAAATCTTGAAAGATGATGCTGTGAAAGTGCCGCACTCAATATGCCAGCAAATTTGGAAAACTCAGCAGTGGCCACAAGACTGAAAAAAGGTCAGTTTTCATTCCAATCCCAAAGAAAGGCAATACCAAAGAATGTACAAGCTACCACACAATTGCACTCACCTCACACGCTAGCAAAGTAATGCTCAAAATTCTCCAAGCCAGGCTTCAGCAATACATGAACTGTGAGCTTCCAGATATTCAAGCTGGTTTGAGAAAAGGCAGAGGAACCAGAGATCAAATTGCAAACATCTGTTGGATCATCAAAAAAGCAAGAGAGTTTCAGAAAAACATCTCTTTCTGTTTTATTGACTATGCCAAAGTTTTTGACTGTGTGGATCACAATAAACTGGAAAATTCTGAAAGAGATGGGAATACCAGACCACCTGACCTGCCTCTTCAGAAATCTGTATGCAGGTCAGGAAGCAACAGTTAGAACTGGACATGGAACAACAGAATTGGTCCAAATTGGGAAAGGAGTACATCAAAGCTGTACTTTGTCTCTGAGCTTACTTAACTTATATATAGAGTACATCATGAGAAACACTCATGGATGAAGCACAAGCTGTAATCAAGATTGCTGGGAGAAATACCAATAACCTCAGATATGTAGATGACACTACACTTATGGCAGAAAGCAAAGAAGAACTAAAGAGCCTCTGTTTGAAAGTGAAAGAGGAGAGTGAAAAAGTTGGCTTAAACCTCAACACTCAGAAAACTAACACAATGGCATCTGGTCCCATTATATCATGGAAAATAGATGGAGAAACAGTGGAAACAATGCAGACTTTATTTTTGGAGGCTCCAAAATGACTTCAGATGGTGACTGCAGCTACGAAAATAAAAGACTCTTGCTCCTTGGAAGAAAAGTTATGACCAACCTAGACAGCATATTAAAAAGCAGAGGCATTACTTTGCCAACAAAGGTCTGTTTAGTTGAAGCTCTGGTTTTTCCAGTAGTCATTTATGGATGTGAGAGTTGGACTATAAAGAAAGCTGAGCACCAAAGAATTGATGGTTTTGAACTGTGGTGTTGGAGAAGACTCTTGAGAGTCCCTTGGACTGCAAGTATATGCAACCAGTCCATCCTAAAGGAAATCAGTTCTGAATATTCATTGGAAGGACTGATGCTGAAGTTGAAACTCCAATACTTTGGCCATCCGATGAAAAGAACTGACTTATTTGAAAAAACCCTGATGCTGTAAAAGATTGAAGGTGGGAGGAGAAGGGGACTACAGAGGATAAGATGGTTAGATGGCATTACTGACTCAATGGACATGAGTTTGAGTAAACTCTGGGAGTTGGTGTTGGATTGGGAGGTGTGACATGCTGCAGTCCATGGGGTAAGCAAAGAGTCAGACACAACTGAGCAGCTGAACTGAACTTCACTTCATTAAGTAAAAGCAACAAACCCTGAACATATGCTGGGACTGAAAGAATTGACTTGACCAAAAAGTATATTGTTAAGAAAATAAAATGAGATTTGTAGTCCAAAGGCCAAAGTCCAAATTTCAAACGTGTGATGCTGAGTATAACATTAACTTGTTTCATGAACAAATTTCTTCAGCCTCCAAATGAGAAATAGTAGCAATACTACTTACTATCTTAAAGGTTATCATTATAATCAAATTAGAAGATATATAAATAATTGTGTGTGACCTCTGAAACCTTATGACAACAGGAGAGGTTAATATCTGGGTATCAAAGCGGGGGTGGAAACAGGAGTTCAGGAGGAGGTGGGTTGGGATGGGATGGGGAAGTGTCCTTATTCTGTGCTCATTTGACTGACCAGATGATATATCTTTAAGTAACTAATAAGTTACTTAAAGTATCTTTGAGCTATTTGATAGGAAGCAGATAGGCTCATCTTCCCAATTTTTATCCCAATTGCTTTGATTATAATAAAGGAACGGAAACTCACCAGCTTAAGACTTATATCTTATGAGAGTTATCTGATTAAGCCTAATTCAGGTGAGAAACAATGTCTATTGGTGGCTTGTTCCAAGGGCCGGAGGAAGCTCGGTTAAGACTTTAGCCTGAAATAGATGAAGATCAGAGCTGTGCAGATTTACAGGAGTAGAGAGAGGAAGATTTGTTGTACTGAAAAAAAAAAAAAAAAAGAAAAGAAAAAGAAAGCTGATCTAGAAATGTGAATTTAAGAAAGAGGTAAGCAGATGACATTGGCAAAGTGTCCTCTTTTCTTCAGACCTCATTGTTATGTGTAAAATAGACAGGTGGTCCTCACCATTATCTGTCCTTCTCTACTCCCTCAGTACATAAACCTTATGGTATCTTCTTTCTCTATATTAAAATCTTCCAGGAAAAAATTTAAAGCTACTCACACTAAGATGCACATGTCCTCTATAAAGAGGATGGATATTTTAAGCTAAAGGAGTGAAGCACCAGCTGTAGATTTTCAGGCATTAATCAAAAGGTGGGCGAGTTATTTTGGAAGCTAAGAGGAGCTTCACAACAGCCTACCATCATAATTTGTAGGTATCTCTGCTTTCTTCCTGTAATGTCATCTGGTAAAAGTGAAAAGATGAATAAGAAGATGAGAGAATGAATGAGGCTAATCACAGTGTGGCTAATCACAGTGTGCAGGCCCTAGATGGATGCCAAAAAAGGCAGATGAGCATTTGGAGGAAAGAACTCATCTTCATGCCCTGCTTGATTAGCCTGTGCCCCAATTTCCTCACTGTAGGCTCCAGGATACTTTATTTCATTTAAATATTCCATATTTGAAGCTGATTACACTTTGTAATTAAGCAAAATCACACAATTCTTAAAGAGAAGGAGCTTGGCTAAGTATATTTAGTCTCTGGACCACTTGGAAACTTGCTAGAAGTGCAGAATCCTGGCTTGCTTCAGACCCAGTGTCTCAGACTCTGAATTGTAACAAGTTTCCTAGGTGATTTCTGTGCATACAAAGCACTGAGAAAGCACTGGATTCATATATTGGTATATTTAATTCACTAGTAATTAATATCCCTGGTGAGTGTCTCCAAAGGCTGTTTTCCCTACTTTAAGCTGTTCTTCTTGCAATGCTATTTCAGCCACTAGCTACAAATATATAGTTGTCAGATCCCCCAGTCCAGTTCTAAATCTCTGTGGAAACCAGCTATGCATATTTAGTTCTTTACATGTTTCCTCATAAATCAAGTCCTGCATCCCCTAATTCAATCCAGCAACTATCCTCTGAATTTGCAGCGATTTGTTAACATCATTTTATGTCTGAGAATCTCTCGATCTGAATGTAATTTTCTATGAGGGGACATAGATATTATTGACAGGATTAAAAAGTCCTTTATGATATGTGATCAAGGCTAATAATAAGAGAGAGCAGAGTACAAAGACTAAATCAATTAGAAACATATTTGACAGTAGCAATTTCATCATTATCATCATCATCATAACTTCAAGTCAAAAGACAGATAGCTCTAAAGCTCTTATCATGTGTACATTAGGAACTAAGGATATGAAGAGGTATACTGTATGAAATAGGTGGTTGAGAAACAGTGGGGGAAGAGGAACTACTGTGGACCAGCACCTTTAGGAAATATTTCAGAGAGGGCTTCAGTTCAGATAGTTGCTCAGTCATGCCTGACTCTTTGCAACCCCATGAATCACAGCACACCAGGCCTCCCTGTCCATCACCAACTCCTGGAGTTCACTCAGACTCATGTCCATCGAGTCGGTGATGCCATCCAGCCATCTCATCTTCTGTCGTCCCCTTCACCTCCTGCCCCCAATCCCTCCCAGCATCTGAGTCTTTTCCAATGAGTCAACACTGCACATGAGGTGGCCAAAGTATTGGAGTTTCAGCTTCAACATCAGTCCTTCCAATGAAGCCCAGGACTGATCTCCTTTAGGATGGACTGGTTTGAATTCCTTGCAGTCCAAGGGACTCTCAAGAATCTTCTCCAATACCACAGTTCAAAAGCATCAATTCTTCAGCGCTCAGCTTTCTTCACAGTTCAACTCTCACATCCATACATGACCACTGGAAAAACCATAGCCTTGACTAGACGGACCTTTGTTGGCTAAGTAATGTCCCTGCTTTTGAATATGCTATCTAGGTTGGTCATAACGTTCCTTCCAAGAAGTTCAGTTCAGTTCAGTTCACTCATTCAGTCATGTCTGACTCTTTGCAGCCCCATGAACCGCAGCACACCAGGCCTCCCTGTCCATCACCAACTCCCGGAGTACACTCAGACTCACGTCCATCAGTCAGTGATGCCATCCAGCCATCTCATCCTGGGTTGTTCCCTTCTCCTCCTGCCCCCAATCCCTCCCCACATCAGAGTCTTTTCCAATCAGTCAACTCTCCGCAGAAGGTGTCCAAAGTACTGGAGCTTCAGCTTTGACATCATTCCTTCCAAAGAAATCCCAGGGTTGATCTCTTTCAGAATGTACTGGTTGGATCTCCTTGCAGTCCAAGGGAGTCTCAAGAGTCTTCTCCAACATCACAGTTCAAAAGCATCAATTCTTCGGCACTCAGTCTTCTTCACAGTCCAACTCTCACATCCATACATGACCACAGGAAAAACCATAGCCTTGACTAGACAGACCTTAGTCGACAAAGTAATGTCTCTGCTTTTGAATATACTATCTAGGTTGGTCATAACTTTTCTTCCAAAAAGTAAGCGTCTTTTAATTTTATGGCTGTAGTCACCATCTGCAGTGATTTTGGAGCCCCCAAAAATAAAGTTTGACACTGTTTCCACTGTTTCCCCACCTATTTCCCATGAAGTGATGGGACCAGATGCCATGATCTTCGTTTTCTGAATGTTGAGCTTTAGGCCAACTTTTTCACTCTCCTCTTTCACTTTCATCAAGAGGCTTTTTAGTTCCTCTTCACTTTCTGTCATAAGGGTGGTGTCATCTGCCAATCTGCAGTTATTGATATTTCTCCCAACAATCTAGATTCCAGCTTGTGCTTCTTCCAGCCCAGCATTTTTCATGATGTACTCTGCATATAAGTTTAATGAGCAGGGTGACAATATACAGCCTTGACATACTCTTTTTCCTATTTGAAACCATTCTGTTGTTCCATGTCCAGTTTGAACTGTTGCTTCCTGACCTGGCTGTCGGTTTCTCAAGAGGCAGCTCAGGTGGTCTGGTATTCTCATCTCTCTCAGAATTTTCCACAGTATATTGTGATCCACACAGGCAAAGGCTTTGGTATAGTCAATAAAGCAGAAATAGATGTTGTTCTGGAATTCTCTTGCTTTTTCCATTATCCAGCGGATGTTGGCAATTTGATCTCTGGTTCCTCTGCCTTTTCTAAAACCAGCTTGAACATCTGGAAGTTCATGGTTCACACATTACTGAAGCCTGGCTTTGAAAAATTTGAGCATTACTTTACTAGCATGTGAGATGTGCAATTGTAGTTTGAGCATTCTTTGTCATTGCCTTTCTTTGGTATTGTAATGAAAACTAACCTTTTCCAGTCCTGTGGCCACTGCTGAGTTTTCCAAATTTGCTGGCATATGGAGTGCAGCACTTTACAGCATCATCTTTCAGGATTTGAAATAACTCAATGGAATTCCATTACCTTCAGTAGCTTTGTTCGTAGTGATGCTTCCTAAGGCCCACTTGACTTCACATTCTAGGATATCTGGCTCTAGGTGAGTGAGCACATCATCGTGATTATCTGTGTAATGAAACTCTTTTTAGTACCGTTCTCCCATGTATTCTTGCCACCTCTTCTTAATATTTTCTGCTTCTGTTAGGTCCAGACCATTTCTCTACTTTATCTAGCCCATCTTTGCATAAAATATTCCCTTGGTGTCTCTAATTTTCTTGAAGAGATCTCTAGTCTTTCCCATTCTTTTTTTTTTTTTGCCTCTATTTCTTTGTATTGGTCGCTGAGAAAGGCTTTCTTATCTCTCCTTGCTATTCTTTAGAACTCTGCATTCCGATGCTTACATCTTTCCTTTTCTCCTTTGCTTTTCGCTTCTCTTCTTTTCGCAGCTTTTTTCAAGGCCTCCTCGGACAGCCATTTGCTTTTTTTTCCATTTCTTTTCCATAGTCTTGATCCCTGTCTCCTGTACAATGTCATGAACTTCCGTCCATAGTTCATCAGGCACTCTATCAGCTCTAGTCCCTTAAATCTATTTCTCACTTCCACTGTATAATCATAAATGGTTTGATTTAGGTAATACCTGAATAGTCTAGTGGTTTTCCCCACTTTCTTTGATTTAAGTCTCAATTCAGCAATAAGGAGTTCATGATCTGAGGCACAGTCAGCTCCCGGTGTTTTTTTTTTTTTTTTTTTCTGACTCTATGGAGCTTCTCCATCTTTGGCTGCAAAGAATATAATCAATCTGATTTCAGTGTTGACCATCTGGTGATGTCCATGTGTAGAGTCTTCTCTTGTGTTGTTGAAAGAGAGTGTTTGCTATGACCAGTGCGTTCTCTTGGAAAAACTCTGTTAGCCTTTGCTCTGCTTCATTCAGTACTCCAAAGCCTAATTTACTGGTTACTCCAGATGTTTCTTTACTTCCTACTTTTGCAGTCCAGTCACCTATAATGAAAAGGACATAAGAACATGCAAAGACTACAGTAATGGAGAAAAGTAGAAAGGTGGAAAGGACAGTCTGAAAAGAGTAAATAAAGTAAAAGTACAATTCTAAATAAAATTTTTAGTTTTTTCTTTGTAGACTCTCCACTTGCAGTGTTCTGAAAACTGAATATTTCTTTTTCACTCTACTTTTTGTGTATGCTCCAAATGTTTTAGTAAAATAATATATTGCTTTTTAAAGATAAAATAAATAATATATATTTTGTGAAGAAGAAGGGAAAGACATGTTCTATATTTCTTTACAACATATTGTCTCTTTCATCCAAAAGAAAATAAAAACAGCAAAATCATATGCACAGAAGAAAAAATGAGGTCTTTTTAGCTGCCCTTCTCTCCCCATCAGTATGACTGTAAGAAAGGAGAGGAGAAGAATAAATGATTTCCAATAATATTTTCTAGTGAAACATTTGAAATGAGTTCTATAGCTGGTCCTGTTAAGACCAAGTTATATGACAATATATGTCACTTCTTCTCTCATATACCAAATGGGGGTTGTATTATGATTGCCTCATACTCCATAAAGACCCTTTTTTGGGGTGATAATAGCTTCATATGGACTTCCAATATCCCTGGTTTAAATCTGTGATATTCTGTAATCAAATGACCAAATAATTTATTGTTTAAATCCAAACACCTGAGAATGAAAGGGTCCTTTGCTAATATTTACATCAGAACAGCTATTAACAACTGAGGCTATACTAGCCAATCAAGCTTCTTGGTCACCCCAGTGAGGGCAGGCCAGACCATCACTAGAAATGTGTTGTGGGGGAAAGAGAAATACTTCTTTGTCTACACAAGAATAGATTGTTTGGCTTTGTGAAACTGAGAATTTTATTCTCCAGTTTAATGCATCTCTGTCCAGAAGCCATGTTTTGTGTGAAGGACATGTTAGTGCATTGAGTGGAAGATGAGGATTTGCTAGATATAATGATTTTCCCGTCTCTTCCTCTCACCTTTACTCTGGTATATTGAGTTAGAACTGCTCTCAAGGCCACCAAATAGATTGATGCATAGTCTAATCAAAGGTAATAACTCAGGCTTGATGCCTTCTGCTGCAATAACAAGGTTTATTTTATTGTAGTTTGAAGGCTGGTTGGGGCCTTGGTAGGAAAGTATGTCCCCTGGCTCAAATAAGCTAAACATATGCTAAGTTCTTCCCCAACTTTCTCCTTAACTTTGCTTTATTATTATTACCCTCAGGAGGCCACTAAGCAGGAGTTCATGGGAAGAAGAATGGAAATGACATTTCTATCATTATTCAGCACATTTAGGCAGTTTATTATGTGGAAACTCATTTCTCCACACTCCCCAAGGAACTTAAAGTGAAATAATATTAACATGTTAAGCACATAATGTGAGGGTGCATTAATTAATATAATATCCAGCTTTCCTGCAACTTGTGGTACAACTATGCTTCTTTTATTGAAATCAAACATGTTGGGGCGGGGAGTGAGAGCTGCAGTATGAGAGGTAACATGGTGATCTGGAGACTGAGTAGGCATAGAAGATGTCTGAAACAACCTTGTTCAGTGTGAAGAAAAAGCGAAATGTGAAAGTTATCCTCTAGATTCAAAAAGTTTCCCATGGAGAAAAGGAGTGAATATGAGTGATTATCCAGAAGATACAATGAAAGCAAGGTAAAACATAACTTCTAGGCTAGTAGACCTGAGAGCAGCCAATACATATGAGAAGTATTTTAGAAGAGGCTGGTTATTAGGATGGAGGAGTTTTGCACTGAGTTAGTGCATCTGTAAGAAATCTCTAAATCTAGGATTCTGTGGTGGTCTGTGTTTTATATATTAACCTGAGGCTATCTAGTTCTCCTCAGCTAGAAATTCACTTAATCGTGTAGCACTTGCTTGTTACACTGTTAGGTTACTGTTCTCTACACATATGCTCTCTACTGTGTAGAGTAGTTCAGTTCAGTTCAGGTCAGTAGCTCGGTTGTGTCCAACTCTTTGCGACCCCATGGACTGCAGCACACCAGGCCTCCCTGTCCATCACCAACTTCCAGAGTTTGCTCAAACTTGGGTCCATTGTGTCAGTGATGCCATTCAACCATCTCACCCTCTGCCATCCCCTTCTCCTCCTGCCTTCAATCTTTCCCAGAATCAGGGTCTTTTCAAATGAGTCAGCTTTTCACATCAAGTGGCCAAAGTATTTGAGTTTCAGCTTCAATATCAGTCCTTCCAATGAATATGCAGGACTGATTTCTTTTAGGATGGACTGGTTGGAGCTCCTTACAGTTCAAGGGGACCCACCAGAAAATTACTAGAGCTAATCAGTGAATATAGTAAAGTTGCAGGATACAAAATCAACACACAGAAATCCCTTGCATTCCTAAACACTAACGATGAGAAAACAGAAAGAGACATTAAGGAAACAATTCCATTCACCATTGCAACGAAAATAATAAAACACTCAGGAATATATCTTCCTAAAGAAACTAAAGACACACACACACACACACACACACACACATATATATATATATATATATATATATATATATATAACACTGGTGAAAGAAATCAAAGAGGATACTAATAGATGGAGAAATATACTGTGTTCATGGATCAGAAGAATCAATATAGTGAAAATGAGGATACTACCCAAAGAAGTCTATAGATTCAATGCAATCCCTATCAAGCTATGTATGGTATTCTTCACAGAGCTAGAACACATGATTTCACAATTTGTATGGAAATACAAAAAACCTCGAATAGCCAAAGCAATCTTGAGAAAGAATGGAACTGGAGGAATCAACCTGCCTGACTTCAGGCTCTACTACAAAGCCACAGTCATCAAGACAGTATGGTACTGGCACAAAGAAAGAAATATAGATCAATGGAACAAAATAGAAAGCTCAGAGATAAATCCACACACACATGGACACCTTATCTTTGACAAAGGAGGCAAGAATATACAATGGAGAAAAGACAATCTCTTTAACAAATGGTGCTGGGAAAACTGGTCAACCACCTGTATAAGAATGAAACTAGAACACTTTCTAACATCATGCACAAAAATAAACTCAAAATGGATTAAAGATCTAAATGCAAGACCAGAAACTATAAAGCTCATAGAGGAGAACATAGGCAAAACATTCTCCTACATAAATCACAGCAAGATCCTCCATGACACACCTCCCAGAATATTGGAAATAAAAGCAAGAATAAACAAATGGGTCCTAGTTAAAATTAAAAGCTTTTGCACAACAAAGGAAACTATAAGCAAGGTGAAAAGACAGCCTTCAGAATGGGAGAAAATAATAGTAAATGAAGCAACTGACAAACAACTAATCTCAAAAATATACAAGCAGCTCCTGCAGCTCAATTCCAGAAAAATAAATGACCCAGTCAAAAAGTGGGCCAAAGAACTAAACAGACATTTCTCCAAAGAAAACATACAGATGGCTAACAAGCACATGAAAAGATACTCAAGATCACTCATTATTAGAGAAATGCTAAATCAAAACCACAGTGAGGTATCATTTTAGGCCAGTCAGAATGGCTACTATCCAAAAGCCTACAAGCAATAAATGCTGGAGAGGGTGTGGAGAAAAGGGAACCCTCTTACACTGTTGGTGGGAATGCAAACTAGTACAATCACTATGGAGAACAGTGTGGAGTTTCCTTAAAAAACTGGAAATAAAACTGCCATACAACCCAGTAATCCCACTTCTGGGCTACACACAGAGAAAACCAGAATTGAAAGAGACACATGTACCCCAATTTTCATCCCAGCACTGTTTACAACAGCTATGACATGGAAGCAACCTAGATGTCCATCAGCAGACAAATGAATAAGAAAGCTGCGGTACATATAGACAATGGAGTATTACTCAGCCATTAAAATGAATACATTTGAATCAGTTCTAATGGGGTGGATGAAACTGGAGCCTATTATACAGAGTGAAGTAAGCCAGAAAGAAAAACACCAACACAGTATAATAACACATATATATGGAATTTAGAATGATGGTAACAATAACCCCGTGGGAGAGACAGCAAAAGAGACACAGATGTATAGAACAGTCTTTTGGACTCTGTGGGAGAGGTAGAGGGTAGGATGATTTGGGAGAACGGTATTGAAACATGTATATTATCATATGTGAAATGGATCATCAGCCCAGGTTCGATGCATGATACACGATGCTCGGGACTGATGCACTGGGATGACCCAGACGGATGGTATGGGGAGGGAAGTGGGAGGGGGATGCAGGATGGGGAAGATGAGTACACCCGTGGCAGATTCATGTCAATGTGTGGCAAAACCAATACAATATTGTAAAGTAATTAACCTCCAATTAAAATAAATAAATTTATATTAAAAATAATAAAATAAATTAAACACTTGTTTTGTTAATTTCAAAAAGAAAGGAGTCTTCTCCAACACTACAGTTCAAAGGCATCAACTCTTTGGCACTCAGCTTTCTTTATAGTACAAATCTCACATCCATACATGACTACTTGAAAAACCATAACATTGACTAGACAGACCTTTGTTGGCAAAGTAATGTCTCTGCTTTTTAATATGCTGTCTAGGTGGTTATAACTTTTCTTCCAAAGAGCAAGCGTCTTTTAATTTCATGGCTGCAGTCACCATCTGTAGTGATTTTGGAGCACCCCAAAATAAAGCCTGTCACTGTGTCCACTGTTTCCCCATCTACTTGCCATGAAGTGATGGGACCAGATGCCATCATCTTCGATTTCTGAATGCTGAATTTTAAGTCAGCTTTTTCACTCTCCTCTTTCACTTTCATCAAAAGGCTCTTTAGTTCTTCTTTGCTTTCTGCCACAATGGTGGTGTCATCTGCATATCGGAGGTTATTGATATTTCTCACAGCAAACTTGATCCCAGCTTTTGCTTCATCCAGCCCAACATTTCTCATGATGTACTCTGCATATAAGTTAAATAAGCAAGGTAACAATATAAAGCCTTGACGTACTCCTTTCCCTATTTGGTGTAGAGCAGTAGTTAATCTTAAATATTCCACAGTGAGCCCTTCCAAATTATAATTGTAATGAAGGTTTTTTTTTTTTCTCCCAAATATTCATTTTCTTTTTCCTTAAAGAGATCTGATTATACTCAGGTTTCTATCCAACTCTACCCTCTGTCTCAAAGATGAGCTCTGATTAAACTAATCATGTGACCTTTAGCAGTCATTGGTATAGGAAAGTACATATGCTTCAATTCTGGCCTGTGAGACTCAAGAGGAAAATAGTTAGAGGCTTTTGTGAAGAGTCTTGCCCTGATGAGAAAGGAAAACAAGGGTTTGTTTCTCTCTCAGAAAGCAAATATGAGGCTTGGTCTCAGTGACTGCTGGTATCCATCATAAGGCCATGAAGAAACCTAACTTGAAGACAGTCCATAGTTGGAGAAGCAAAGAGTAATAGAAATGGAGCTGGAGCTGCCAAGTTCCCTCTGGCCTGGTTGGGCCAAATTAAAAGGTCATCTATCTACCTCTGAATTTTCAAGAAGCCCATAACATTCCTGTTTAAGCTAATTTCTATTGCATGCATCTGAAAAAATCCTAAGTGATAGCTTGATCCTCTAGGATGAACAAATAACCAGATCTTTTCCTTAGCTTCCTCTTCAGTAATCTCCCAAATGATGACCAAACTGTGTGAACAAGATAACATCTATAGAAAGATCACCAGGAGTCAACAAGCCTGCACACAGAGGGGAATGGTGACAACTTCGATGGTTCTCTCTGTGATTAACTGAGATTATTTCCTTCCTTCTCTTCGAAATTTCATGGATGACAAGAATCTTCAGAGGTGGTTCTTGAGGGATGCTGATTCCACCATCTCCTTAAATTGCTGGCATTCTAATTAAGGTGCCTTTCTTTTCTACCATTTGTGAGCATGCAATTGATTTTGTAAGGGATGAGCAGTGTGCCCCGATTCATTTGATAACATACAGACCTTATTTTAATTTTATCAGTTTTTCCACTAATATCTGTTTTTCTTTCCCAGGTCCTACTCAGGATTACATAGTCCATTTAGTAACATTTTCTCTTTAGTTTATTCAAATCTTGAACAGTTCCTTAGTCTCTGTCTTTCAATATACTGACACTTGTGGAAAATGCTGATGTTTATTTTTCATGATCATTAGTCAAATCTGTACTCACTATTTTTGGTATATCACGAGAGTAAGTTTTTCAGTGTTCTTGACATCTTTGGTAGTAATCTGGAAACATATTTGTTTACAAAAGTGTGGCAATCAACAGTGTAAGAGTTGACTTAGAGGATATTTTTAGTTTTATAAATAAAACAAATGCTATTTTAATTAATTTTTGTCTTATTTCCAGTGAAGGTTTTCAGGACTTAAACAAAAAATTTAGTTCACAAATATCTCACTCAAGGAATGTATACTAAACATTTATTATGACTACAGAAATGTGCTTTTATGAAGGACACAAAGATGATATGATATACTCTCTGCCCTCAAGAAAAACAAAACATTGGGCTAACTTTCAGAGGACAGTAAATAGTGATGCTTAGGTTACTTTTATCAGTTCAGTTCAGGTCAGTTCAGTTCAGTCGCTCTGTTGTGCCGACTCCTTGCAACCCCGTAAATCGCAGCACGCCAGGCCTCCCTGTCCATCACCAACTCCCTGAATTCACTCAGACTCACATCCATCGAATCAGTGATGCCATCCAGCAATCTCATCCTCTGTCGTCCCCTTCTGCTCCTGCCTCCAATCCCTCCCAGCATCAGAGTCTTTTCCAGTGAATCAATTCTTCACATGAGGTGACCAAAATACTGGAGTTTCAGCTTTAGCATCATTTCTTCAAAAGAACACCCAGGGCTGATCTCCTTCAGAATGGGTGGGTTGGATCTCCTTGCAGTCCAAGGGACTCTCAAGAGTCTTCTCCAACACCACAGTTCAAAAGCATCAGTTCTTTGGTGCTCAGTCTTCTTCACAGTCCAACTCTCACATCCATACATGACCACAGGAAAAAACCTAGCCTTGACTAGATGGACCATAGTCAGCAAAGTAATGTCTCTGCTTTTGAATATGCTATCTAGGTTGGTCATAACTTTTCTTCCAAGGAGTAAATGTCTTTTAATTTCATGGCAGCAATCATCATCTGCAGTGATTTTGGAGCCCCCAAAAATAAAGTCTGACACTGTTTCCACTGTTTCCCCATCTATTTGCCATGAAGTAATGGGACCAGATGCCATGATCTTAGTTTTCTGAATGTTGAGCTTGAAGCCAACTTTTTCACTCTCCTCTTTCACTTTCATCAAGAGGCTTTTCAGTTCCTCTTCACTTTCTGCCGTAAGGGTGGTGTCATCTGCATATGTGAAGTTATTGATATTTCTCCCATCAATCTTGATTCCAGCTTGTGTTTCTTCCAGTCCAGCGTTTCTCATGATGTACTCTGCATAGAAGTTAAATAAGCAGGGTGACAATATACAGCCTTGACATACTCCTTTTCCTATTTGGAACCAATCTGTTGTTCCATGTCCAGTTCTAACTCTTGCTTCCTGACCTGCATATAGGTTTCTCAAGAGGCAGGTCAGGTGCTCGGGTATTCCCACCTCTTTCAGAATGTTCCACAGTTTACTGTAATCCACACAGTCAAAGGCTTTGGTATGGTCAATAAAGCAAAAATAGATGTTCTGGAATTCTTTTGCTTTTTCCATGATCCAGCGGATGTTGGCAATTTGATCTCTGGTTCCTCTGCCTTTTCTAAACCCAACTTGAACATCTGGAAGTTCACGGTTCATGTATTGCTGAAGCCTGGCTTGGAGAATTTTGAGCATTACTTTACTAGCATGTGAGATGAGTGCAATTGTGCGGTAGTTTGAGCATTCTTTGGCATTGCCTTTCTTTGGGATTGGGATGAAGACTGACCTTTTCCAGTCCTGTGGCCACTGGTGAGTTTTCCAAATCTGCTGGCATATTGAGTGCAGCATCATCTTTCAGGATTTGAAATAGCTCAGTGGAATTCCATCACATCCACTAGCTTTGTTTGTAGTGATGGTTCCTAAGGCCCACTTGACTTCACATTCCAGGATGTCTGGCTCTAGATGAGTGATCACACCATCATGATTATCTGTGTTGTGAAGCTCTTTTTTGTTTAGTTCTTCTGTGTATTCTTGCCACTTCTTAATATCTTCTGCTTCTGTTAGGTCCAGACCATTTCTGTCCTTTATTGAGCCCATCTTTGAGTGAAATATTCCCTTGGTATCTCTAATTTTATTGAAGAGATCTGTAGTCTTTCCCATTCTGCTGTTTTCCTCTATTTCTTTGCACTGATCACTGAAGAAGGCTTTCTTATCTCTTCTTGCTATTCTTTGGAACTCTGCATTCAAATGCTTATATCTTTCTTTTTCTCCTTTGCTTTTCCCCCTCTCTTCTTTTCACAACTATTTGTACGGCCTCCTCAGACAGCCATTGTGCTTTTTTGCATTTCTTTTCCATGGGGATGGTCTTGAATCCTGTCTCTTGTTCAGTGTCACGAACTTCCATCCATAGTTAATCAGGCACTCTATCTATCAGATCTAGGCTTTTAAATCTATTTCTCACTTCCACTGTATATAAGGGATATGATTTAGGTCATACCTGAATGGTCTAGAAGTTTTCCCTACTTTCTTCAATTTAACTCTCAATTTGGTAATAAGGAGTTCATGATCTGAGCCACAGTCTGCTCCTGGTCTTGTTTTTGTTGACTGTATAGAGCTTCTCCATCTTTGGCTGCAAAGAATATGATCAATCTGATTTCGGTGTTAACCATCTGGTGATGTCCATGTGTAGAGTCTTCTCTTGTGTTGTTGGAAGAAGGTGTTTGCTATGACCAGTGCATTTTCTTGGCAAAACTCTACTAGTCTTTGCCCTGCTTCATTCCGTATTCCAAGGCCAAATTTGCCTGTGACTCCAGGTGTTTCTTGACTTCCTACTTTTGCATTCCAGTCTCCTATAATGAAAAGGACATCTTTTTTGGGTGTTCTAAAAGGTCTTGTAGGTCTTCATAGAACCGTTCAACTTCAGCTTCTTCAGCATTACTGGTTGGGGCATAGGCTTGGATAACTGTGATATTGAATGATTTGCCTTGGAAATGAACAGAGATCATTCTGTCGTTTTTGAGATTGCATCCAAGTACTCCATTTCAGACTCTTTTGTTGACCATGATGGCTACTCCATTTTTTCTGAGGGATTCCTGCTCACAGTAGTAGATATACTGGTATCTGAGTTAAATTCACCCATTCCAGTCCATTTGAGTTTGCTGATTCCTAGAATGTTGACATTCACTCTTGCCATCTCTTGTTTGACCACTTACAATTTGCCTTGATTCACGGACCTGACATTCCAGGTTCCTATGCAATATTGCTCTTTACAGCATTGGACCTTGCTTCTATCACCAGTCACATCCACAGCTGGGTATTGTTTTTGCTTTGGCTACATTCCTTCATTCTTTCTGGAGTTATTTCTCCACTGATCTCCAGTAGCATGTTGGGCACCTACTGACCTGGGGAGTTCCTCTTTCAGTATCCTATCATTTTGCCTTTTCATACTGTTCATGGGGTTCTCAAGGCAAGAATATTGAAGTGGTTTGTCATTCCCTCTCCAGTGGACCACATTCTGTCAGACCTCTTCACCATGACCAGCCTGTCTTGGGTTGCCCCACGGGCATGGCTTGGTTTCATTGAGTTAGACAAGGCTGTGGTCCTAGTGTGATTAGAATGACTTGTTTTCTGTGAGTATGGTTTCAGTGTGTCTGCCTTCTGATGCCCTCTTGCAACACCTACCATCTTACTTGGGTTTCTCTTACCTTGGGCGTGGGTTATCTCTTCACGGCTGTTCCAGCAAAGCACAGCCACTGCTCCTTACCTTGGACGAAGGGTTCCTTTTATAGTTGTGGCCAAAAGCCTACAAACTGTAAGCTAACTATAAGCTAACAATCTTAATCAGCATGATTATCTGAATCAGTCATTTAGGGAAGAAATATTACCTCAGAAAGGGGGAGTGGTGTCTTTCACTTCATTCTAGAAAAAAAAATGTATAAAAAACGATAAGTATCTCCATTGTCACTGGAACCAAGGGAGATTTGCCTATCATCTGAGATTCAAGCAGAGAAAATTTCCTCATAAATATTCTCCAAGGCTTGAAAAGTGTGGTGTCTGGTGGCTAAAGAGTAATTTTCTTTAATAATCATTTAATATGAGTCATCTACAAACTGTTGAAATAAATGTGGAACCAAGATTATCATAGCCTTTGCAGAACAGGTAGTAATGAAATATATGTTGCAAAAACATTGAGCATTCTAATTAATTATAATTAAAATGAATATGCTCTTTCCTAGAAGTAATTGTCACTTTCTGAAGCTCAAAAATATTGTAGTTACAGAAATCATAATTTGTTCTGAGATAGAAAAAACATGTGTGTTCTTTTTTTTTTTTAATTTTTAATTTTTTTTAAATTTTAAAATCTTTAATTCTTACATGCGTTCCCAAACATGAACCCCCCTCCCACCTCCCTCCCCACAACATCTCTCTGGGTCATCCCCATGCACCAGCCCCAAGCAAGCTGCACCCTACGTCAGACATGGACTGGCGATTCAATTCTTACATGACAGTATACATGTTAGAATTCCCATTCTCCCAAATCATCCCACCCTCTCCCTCTCCCTCTGAGTCCAAAAGTCCGGTATACACATCTGTGTCTTTTTTCCTGTCTTGCATACAGGGTCGTCATTGCCATCTTCCTAAATTCCATATATATGTGTTAGTATACTGTATTGGTGTTTTTCTTTCTGGCTTACTTCACTCTGTATAATTGGCTCCAGTTTCATCCATCTCATCAGAACTGATTCAAATGAATTCTTTTTAACGGCTGAGTAATACTCCATTGTGTATATGTACCACGGCTTTCTTATCCATTCATCTGCTGATGGACATCTAGGTTGTTTCCATGTCCTGGCTATTATAAACAGTGCTGCGATGAACATTGGGGTACATGTGTCTCTTTCAATTCTGGTTTCCTCGGTGTGTATGCCCAGCAGTGGGATTGCTGGGTCATAAGGTAGTTCTATTTGCAATTTTTTAAGGAATCTCCACACTGTTCTCCATAGTGGCTGTACTAGTTTGCATTCCCACCAACAGTGTAGGAGGGTTCCCTTTTCTCCACACCCTCTCCAGCATTTATTGCTTGCAGATTTTTGGATCGCAGCCATTCTGACTGGTGTGAAGTGGTACCTCATTGTGGTTTTGATTTGCATTTCTCTAATAATGAGTGATGTTGAGCATCTTTTCATGTGTTTGTTAGCCATCCGTATGTCTTCTTTGGAGAAATGTCTATTTAGTTCTTTGGCCCATTTTTTGATTGGGTCGTTTATTTTTCTGGAATTGAGCTGCAGGAGCTGCTTGTATATTTTTGAGATTAGTTGTTTGTCAGTTGTTTCATTTGCTATTATTTTCTCCCATTCAGAAGGCTGTCTTTTCACCTTGCTTATATTTTCCTTTGTTGTACAGAAGCTTTTAATTTTAATTAGATCCCATTTGTTTATTTTTGCTTTTATTTCCAGAATTCTGGGAGGTGGATCATAGAGGATCCTGCTGTGATTTATGTCTGAGAGTGTTTTGCCTATGTTCTCCTCTAGGAGTTTTATAGTTTCTGGTCTTACATTTAGATCTTTAATCCATTTTGAGTTTATTTTTGTGTACGGTGTTAGAAAGTGATCTAGTTTCATTCTTTTACAAGTGGTTGACCAGTTTTCCCAGCACCACTTGTTAAAGAGATTGTCTTTACTCCATTGTATATTCTTGCCTCCTTTGTCAAAGATAAGGTGTCCATATGTGTGTGGATTTATCTCTGGGCTTTCTATTTTGTTCCATTGATCTATATGTCTGTCTTTGTGCCAGTACCATACTGTCTTGATGACTGTGGCTTTGTAGTAGAGCCTGAAGTCAGGCAAGTGGATTCCTCCAGTTCCATTCTTCTTTCTCAAGATTGCTTTGGCTATTCGAGGTTTTTTGTATTTCCATACAAATCTTGAAATTATTTGTTCTAGTTCTGTGAAAAATGTGGCTGGTAGCTTGACAGGGATTGCATTGAATTTGTAAATTGCTTTGGGTAGTATACTCATTTTCACTATAT
This sequence comes from Capra hircus, assembly GCF_001704415.2. Taxonomy (NCBI): domain Eukaryota; kingdom Metazoa; phylum Chordata; class Mammalia; order Artiodactyla; family Bovidae; genus Capra; species Capra hircus. The sequence continues at coordinate 13,583,303 of NC_030831.1, read as the reverse complement.
TGATTCTTCCGATCCATGAACATGGTATATTTCTCCATCTATTAGTGTCCTCTTTGATTTCTTTCATCAGTGTTTTATAGTTTTCTATATATAGGTCTTTAGTTTCTTTACGTAGATATATTCCTAAGTATTTTATTCTTGCAATGGTGAATGGAATTGTTTCCTTAATTTCTTTTTCTACTTTCTCATTATTCGTGTATAGGAATGCAAGGGATTTCTGTGTGTTGATTTTATATCCTGCAACTTTACTATATTCATTGATTAGCTCTAGTAATTTTCTGGTGGAGTCTTTAGGGTTTTCCATGTAGAGGATCATGTCATCTGAAGATGGCGGAGGAATAGGACGGGAAGACCACTTTCTCCCTCACAAATTCCTCAAAAGAACATTTCAACGCCGAGCAAACTTCACAAAACAACTTCTGTAGGCTGGCAGAGGACACCAGGCAACCAGAAAAGCAGATCATTGTCTTCAAAAACAGGTAGGAAAAAATATAAAAGATGAAAAAGGAGACAAAGGAGGTGGGGAGGGAACTCCGTCCCGGGAAGGGAAGGCCGTCCCGGGAAGGGAATTTTAAGAAGAGAGGTTTCCAAACACCAGGAAACACTCTCCCTGCCGAGTCTGTGGCGAGCCTTGGAAACACAGAGGTCATCATAACAGGAAGGAAAAATAGATAAATAATTAAAACCAACAGATTACAAGCCCAACAGTAACTCCCCCAGCGGAAAAGCAGCACAGACGCCTGCATCCGCCATTGGGAAGTGGGGGCAGGGCAGGGACGCGCGGGAGGCGCGGGCTGCAGCGCTTTGTAAGAATCGGGCAGGAATTCCCCACGCGCAACCAGAACAATCTAACTTGGGCTAGCAAACCAGACTGTGGGATAGCTACCACGCGAAAAGCTCGAACATAAGACACCGCCAGGACCGAGCACAGAACAAAGGACGGAACGGGAAAAGCCGGCTGCAGACCATCCCCCGCTGGGGACAGGCAGCCAGAGTCGTAAGGACTGGAAAGGGACAATTGCAGACTCGGAGAGGCTTTATTTACCTAACTGCAAGCAAGCTCCTTTGCTAAGACTTCTGGGGGTGCTGGACAGTCACCATCTGCCTCACGGGGTGCGCCAGCGGTCCACCCAGAAAGCTGAGCAGCAGCGGCAGAAAAGGTGACAAGCTGCGGCAATCGCGCTCGCCAAACTCCTGAGAAAATGTGTGTTCTTAATCTGTAATGCCTTGTAGCCAATGGAGACAGCTAGGGTTGCTGCCATTGATTAAATGTAGGAGGAGAGCTTGAGCATTTAATCAATCATTAAAGCCACTTTGATGCACTGTATCACTCTAAAGCTGGAGTGATTAGAGAAGTTGTACTATAGGACAGAATACAAAATGTGGAACAATAAAAGGAAAAAGAAAAAGGAATGATTTTCTTGTATGTCAGAGTCTTCATGTTTCAAAATGTGTGAAATGGATAAGTTTTACATTCATTATATGGATCATTTTGACTGCATAGATTTGAAAAAAACAAATATAATTTGCAACGGATAGAGCTATGGTCATACACACACAAGTGAGCATAAACAAGTTTAGTAGTTTGAGATAGAAAATAGCAATAATGGATTTTTAAGAATATTATTTTTAATGAACATTTTATGGTATGTCACTTCTTTTGACAGTTACCTAATTCCTGCCCCAAAGAACATTTCTGATATCACTCATGCTGCAGCTAGAGCAAAGGAAAGAAGCTAGTGCCAGAAGAAGGAAAAGGAGGAAAAGAAAGGAGGACAGAGAAAAGAAGGAAAAGAGGAGGCAGAAGAACTGAAGTGCTATGTAAACAGTATTTCAGATTTAATATTAAAAAAATGGTCATTCCTGTGAGTCACCATATGGCATGGAATGATCTGTGATCAAGAGAAGTAATAATGACATAGAATCATAGGACAAAAGAAGATAGAGGGGTCATCTATTTGGATAGGTAGATTAGGGCTTTTCTTGGTTTATTCTGAGGGAGAATTATAGTTAATGCCATAACCGTATGGCATGCATCAATAATACTTTGCATTACCTACGTATATAATATGTGTGCATATCTATCTATCAAGACTATCTTCTACCTCTCTATCTCTGTACACAACTTTAGTCAAAAAAATTATCTGTTTATATCATGGTGTGTTCAAGTAATTCCTTCGTGATCTTTTAAAGTTTTGATATTAAAAAAAACATTGAAGGGTTGCTGAAAAAACAGTTTTGAAAAAGTTAGATCCAAATGACATCCGAAGTAGAAACTGTAGGTTGTCGAACTGGCAGAAGAACAGGGAAATATCATCGCTGATAATGGTCCCTTGTATCATCCTACAGGATTTCTGTCAAAGTGTCCACCCATCTGTACAACCAAACCGAGGGGAAGTCTGCATTCTTGGTGTTTCCCTGGAGCCTGCTCCTTACCTCTTACCTTACTCTCTTTACCTTGCTCATCTTTTAGACTTAGTGTTTCAGAATATATTTTAGTTCTTGATTATTTTTAACCACTTGATTGAGGTATGACTGACTTAACAAAAGCTATATATGTATGTATATATATAACTTGTTAAGTTTGGACAAAAGTACACATTTGTGAAACCACCACTAAAAAAATTATATATCTATAAACATGTCCATCATCTCCAAATGTTCCTTATTATTTTTCATGGATATTAGTTTTGATTGCAGTTATAGTCATAAAATGAGCACTTTTTAAATACTTAATCAATTCATCAGGTTTGAAGTTTTGAACTGGTACTGAGCATAATGGCCACTGTCTTCAAAGAATTGATAGAAGGCAATGTTAATAAAAATATGGCTTAAAATTCAACATTTAAAAACCTAAAATTATGGCATCCAGTCCCATCACTTCATGGCAAATAGTTGGAGAAACAGTGGAAACAGTGACAGACTTTATTTTGGGGGGCTCCAAAATCACTGCAGATGGTGACTGCAGTCATGAAATTAAAAGACACTTCCTCCATGAAAGGAAAGCTATGGCCAACCTAGACAGCATATTAAAAGCAGAGACATTACACAAAGGTCCATCTCGATAAGGCTGTGGTTTTTCTAGTAGTCATGTATGGATATGAGAGTTGGACCATAAAGAAATCAGAGTGCTGAAGAATTGATGCTTTTGAACTGTGGTGTTGGAGACGACTATTGAGAGTCCCTTGGACTGCAAGGAGATCCAACCAGTCCATCCTGAAGAAAATCAATCCTGAATATTCATTGGAAGGACTGATGCTGAAGCTGAAACTCCAATACTTTGGCCCCCTGATGAGAAGAACTGCCACCTTGGATAAGACCCTGATTCTAGGAAAGATTGACGGCAGGAGGAGAAGGGGATGACAGAGGATGAGATGGTTGGATGATATCACTGACTCGATGGACATGAGTTTGAGCAAGCTCCAGGATTTGGTGATGGACAGGGAAGCCTGACATGCTACATTGCATGGGGTTGCAAAGAGCTGGACACGATTGATCGACTGAACTGACTGACTGAATATTTATACCTATGTATGACATTGCATGATATGAATGAGCTGTGTAAGAGAGCATATAAATGTAAATTGTAGGTTAAATTTTCTGTAAGAGCCAAGAGAAGTTTGAAGGAAAATATAGTCAGTGAGATCCCAAGTAGTCAGGGGAAACTTCAGAAAGGAGTTGAGATTAAACTTGGACCATCATGGTGGATTTGATTACTTGAAATAAATGAAAGATTGACTGAGACAATCCATAGAAACATTATGAGCTAAAGAGGCTTCCAAAAATTTCTTGTAAAATAACAGAGAATTTTAGGGGTGATCAGGTATGTTAGAGAAGACAATAACCTGAGCATAGTTGTCACAGAGGGCACTGTTTTCTGAAAAAATTCAAGGTCTGTTAATGCATTTCTCTTGATGGCACAGAGTTGCTATGCCAAGGAAAATCTCAACAGAAAGTGGCCAGGGAGGACAGTTTTTTAAGGTAAATTAAGGCATAGTGCTGAAGGCAAGCAGTGTTTGAAGACGGTTAGGTCATGCAGTTGGTCAAGAAAAAATACTCAGGCTGTAGAAGACTGACCACTCCTTACTCAATACTTTATGACAGGCTCTGGCTATTCACATATACATAGAAGATAGCTGTTAGCCTGACAGTTTCTATAGTCTGTCTTTTCCTTTTAGAACTAGAACCTCTAAATTTTGGCTCAGTATATGGCTTCCTAAAATGAAGACTAAAATTTGCAGATTTATTTGCACTTAGGTGCAGCCATTTGTATAAGTTTTGGACAATGGATGTGAGCAAATTCACCTGTTAAATTTATAGGTCATGCCATTAATAGAGAGTGGGCATGACCTCTACGTTCTCTTGTTCCCCTTTCCTGTGGGCTGAATGAGGTGTGATGATGAGTTCTCTTGGACGATGAGGACAAGGCAGCACCCTAGAAACAGCAGAGCCACAGGGGTCCCCAACTCAGTAGTGTCACAGTGCTAGGCCTGGATTAACAGACTTACATGTAAAAGAGAAATATATTAATCTTTGACTTAGTGATTGCTGCCAAGAAGTCTATATTTTGATATGTTCTTACTAAAGACCTCTTGGTTACTTGAGTAACTTAGAGAAAACTGTTTCAATATGCATGCATAGCAAGTACTCTGATCACATTTTCTTGTGAAGAATTTGCCTTTTTTTCTTGGCCTCAGACATAATCCATTCTGCATGAAGGATGTCAGCCTCATGGCTCCATCTATATTTTTACCTTATTCATGTTGATAGTGAAATAAGGTACCACAAATATAGAACTTGCTCCAAAGTATTACATGTCACTGCTGTAGTTGATGGAGGGATATAGTTGCTTATTTGACAGTCTTCACTTTGGAAATTCTTTTGAAATTGAATATTAAAACACAGAGTTGAGGTGAGGTGAAGTCGCTCAGTCGTGTCTGGCTCTTTGAGACCCCGTGGACTGTAACCTACTAGGCTTCTCTGTCCATGGGATCCTCCAGGCAAGAATACTGGAGTGGATTGCCATTTCCTTCTCCAGGGAATCTTCCCGACTCAGGGATCGAACCTGAGTCTCCCACATTGAAGGCAGATGCTTTAACCTCTGAGCCACCAGGGAAGCTCAAAAAAAACCAAAACCAAAAACAAAAACAAAAACAAAAAAAACACCACAGAAGCACATAACATCTTTACAAGGGTTATCCTGTCTCTACTTTGAATTTTCAAAAGACCAGAAGAAGAGAAGTAATCATTACAAATGGGACACAAAGTTTTGTCCTCTGTTGAGTTTCATGATTTAATTTCTCTGACTTCACTCACCAAATAACTGATGAGTAAAACAGTTTAAAAGGTGTGAGCATTAAAGTCAGAGAAGTTACAGGGCTGGATTTCTTAAGGGAATGAATACTTCTCAGAAGCCAGGTACTGTTAGCTCCTGCTTGGTTTCTTCTGCTTCTGTCACCCTCCAATTCCAGAGACATTTCTTACTGAGGCAAAGGATTAGCAACCATGCAACAATGTCCTTTCAGGTCAACAGGGGAAAATTTAATAACAGACCTGGACTCTGAAAGAGAGAAGTCTGGTCTCACTCAGCCATGCCAAACATAGACTTTGAGCTAGTGAGGAGTGAAAAATGTCTGAAAGGGCAGTTTCTGGGTTATCAAATTTTATCAGAACCACGACAAATGGCTATTAAAAATGCTTAATATTTTAAAATGAATCACAATTTCCAGAGCAAAACATTTTTATTCCTACTTTGTTTCACTGAACTAACAAATACACTTCTGTTTCTGCTTATTCCTTGATGTTTCTTCCTTTTCTATCTTCTAACGTTTCTTCTTTTAAGATTATAAGGGTTATTATAATGTGCTTTGTGGAATATAGATTCGATAACCCAAGAGTGTTGTGGGGGTAGAGGAGGAAGGAAGCATGTCCAGGGAGCTGCTATATTTTCTGCCTCAGAAAGAGCCCTGCTCAGTCTCTACACCACCAAGGCACCCAGCAAAGATTCAGTGACATAAAAGTATATTAAACAGATTTACTAATTTATGTCCATGGGATTTGTAAATTTCACTGTAATGTATTCTGAAAACTTTGCATTCTTTCAACAAGATATATTGAATCTCAGGCCCTGGGCTGTGATTGATCTAATACAAGAATAATATATTAGACTGTCACATACAATCTGACAGGCTTTTATTATGGATTTTAAAAGGTTAGCCTCCTGGGTGAAAATCCCTAAAGGTCATTCCTGGAAAATAATTTACACTTTGAAATTGGATGTGAATGAGAGAGCTGTTTCCACTTACAATGTGGGCAATATCAAATAGAAGGTGTTGGCTGCAACTGTCTGCTTCAAGGTGTGGGGTGTTTGGAGAAAACCACGCCAACCCAAGGTCATGAGATTCATTCTCAAGTGAGAGACATTGATTTTCTTATTCCTGATCTATTGCTTTAGAATTCTTGTAACCTAAGCCAGCTTACTCCAAATAAATATCTTTGGAACCAAGAGGATTGCAGAGTAGTATTGATATGCCATGTCACCATAGGCATCTCTTTGACAAATTAGGATGTCAGCAGAACTCTTAGATTTTTTACATCTTTCCACCCAATGTCTTCTCCCCTCAAGCCTTTATCAGATGCTCCTATCTTAGAAATTTCTGCAAAGGATACTGATAATAACACAATTCTGACTGCTAACAGAGGTTTAATCAATGTCTTGAGGATTAAGTGCTCCAAACCTCAAAGGAATAAAACTATAATGACTGAATAAAAGCCTCTTTGGTTAATGTTTTGAGAGAGAAATCAGGACTAGGGCCTCATAAATCAAATTGTTGACAGGCTTACATCTAACCTGGCTGCACTATTTCTTTCCCTGGGGTAAAGCAAACAAAGCACTGATAGCAGATCAAGAGTGCCAGCTGCATGCAGTGACATCATATGTGTTAAAGCATACTTAGATTGCTATCCTGGGCCTTTTCTCAGACTAGCTGAGTTACTTTAGAAATAATACTTCCTTGTTGATTCAAAGTGGAAGTTAGAATGGGTCATTTCATTTAGCACTTCAGAATGATCTCTTTTGTTCTGGTGTCCTACACATACAGGGAAATAAGTTTGAGAATGAGAATGATAGTGTACATAAAAACCTTTGTGAACTTTCCCTGTGTAAACCCTTCCATGTGAGAGAAAAAGATGTCTTATTCAAGGACAGTTACAGGATGATACTCCCCACAGCACACCTGAGGTGGTGACATTCTCACTCAGTACTTTTGGCAGAGCTGATTCTAACTTTGTTCACTGGATATGGCTTTGTGGAACTGCTATAAAGTGTCATTCTTTACAACAGATGGCAGTGCAAATATATGACAAAATTATCCTGTTTTATTTAGACATCACCCAAATTTTAGGAGGATGAAATGGAATGATTTGGAACAAATTAGATATTCCCTCCTCTACTCCATTAGGTTCAAACTTATAAAAATAAATTTCTTTGTTGGAAAGTATACTTATCTAAAGTCATAGAATACTATAAGGAAGCTTTTCAATTTATATTTTGTCTACTTCAGTAAGAGAAAACTAACACTAATCTAAGCAGCAATATTTTGTTTAGCCTAAACGAGGGAGGTTGGCAGAGCCTATGATGAGAGTTACCACTTTTAAGATGTAAACAAAACCAGGCTCTTCCTCTGTTGGATGATATAAGAGGTAAAGGTAAGATCCCTTCTGGACCAAAAGAATTTATGAGTCACAGGATGTTAAGATTGCATAGTTCTGACTGAATTTCAATCATAAGATATTGGTATGATATTACACACATGGAAATAAATCAAGAACACAGCTGGACACATTCAATCCATTTTAACTTCCAGCATTATTGTTGTTATTGTATATCAAAAAGATTTTCCTGTGCACATTTCATCCTTTGTACTTACCATAATATTTTATCATTATTTACTTATGTGTCTTTCTCCTTACCTGACTGCAGATCCCTGAAGGTAGGAACTGACATTGAATAAGATATTTTTTAACATTCTGTGCTGATGTAAATTTGGATATTGGACATAAACAAGTAAAGCAAGTTTTATTTTGTATACAAAAATTTTCATCTGTAGGTGCTTTTCTCCTTTCAGAGAAAGATAGAAGTCATGATAAACCTAATACTCTAGGTTCAAATGGCAAGGAGATTTTGCCCCAAAACAATCTCAGATCAAATTATCAATCAGTTCGGTCGCTCAGTCGTGTCCAACTTTTTGCTACCTCATGAATCGCAGCACGCCAGACCTCCGTGTTCATCAGTTCCTGGAGTTCACCCAAACTCATGTGCATCGAGTAGGTAATGCCATCCAGCCATCTCATTCCCTGTCGTTCCCTTCTCCTCTTGTCCCCAATCCCTCCCAGCATCAGGGTCATTTCCAATAAGTCAACTCTTCACATGAGGTGGCCAAAGTATTGGAGTTTCAGCTTTACCATCAGTCCTTCCAATGAACACTCAGGACTGATATCCTTTAGGATGGACTGGTTGGATCTCCTTGCAGTCCAATGGACTTTCAAGAGTCTTCTCCAGCACCACAGTTCAAAAGCATCAATTCTTCAGTGCTCAGCCTTCTTCACAGTCCAACTCTCACATCTATACATGACCACTGGAAAAACCATCACTTTGACTAGATGGACCTTTGTTGGCAAAGTAATGTCTTTGCTTTTTAATATGCTGTCTAGTTTGGTCATAACTTTCCTTCCAAGGAGTAAACATCTTTTAATTTCATGGCTGCAATCACCATTTGCAGTGATTTTGCAACCCCCTAAAAATAAAATCTGACACTGTTTCCACTGTTTCCCCATCTATTAACCATGAAGTGATGGGACCAGATGCCATGATCTTAGTTTTCTGAATGTTGAGCTTTAAGACAACTTTTTCACTCTTCTCTTTCACTTTCATGAAGAGGCTTTTTAGTTCCTCTTCACTTTCTGCCATAAGGGCAGTGTCATCTGCATATCTGAGGTTAGTGATATTTCTCCCAGCAATCTCGATTCCAGCTTGTGTTTCTTTCAGCCCAGCATTTCTCATGATGTACTCTGCATATAAGTTAAACAAACAGGGTGGCAATATACAGCCTTGATGTACTCCTTTTCCTATTTGGAACCAGTCTGCTGTTCCATGTCCAGTTCTGACTGTTGCTTCCTGACCTGCATATAGGTTTCTCAAGAGGCAGGTCAGATGGTCTGGTATTCCCATCTCTTTCAGAATTTTCCACAGTTTATTGTGATCCACACAGTCAAAGGTTTTGACATATTCAATAAGACAGAAATAAATGTTTTTCTGGAACTCTCTTACTTTTTTGATCCCTGGTTCCTCTGGGATCCCTGGATCCCTGGCTCCTCTGCCTTTCCTAAAACCAGCTTGAACATCTAGAAGTTCATGGATCACATATTGCTGAAGCCCGGCTTGGAGAATTTTGAGCATTACTTTACTAGCATGTGAGATGAGTGCAATTGTGTGGTAGTTTGAGCATTCTTTGGCATTGCCTTTCTTTGGGATTGGAATGAAAACTGACCTTTTCCAGTCCTGTGTCCACTGCTGATTTTTCCAAATGTGCTGGCATATTGAGTGCAGCAATTTCACAGCATCGTCTTTCAGGATTTAAAATAGCTCTACTGGAATTCCATAACCTCCACTAGCTTTATTCATAGTAATGCTTTCTAAGGCCCACTTGACTTCACATTCCAGAATGTCTGGCTCTAGGTGAGTGATCACACCATCGCAATTATCTGTATCACTGCATATAGGTAAATGTGACTTTGGCATCTCCAGCGTTAGCTTCATAAAATACCACCCAGTCTCCTTGTAGCATGTATTTCCTGAAGCTAACTTCTTCATTTGCTGGACTCCCTGGAACTCATATTTTTGTGATCTGATTCAGTCAACTAGGTGTACCTAAATGAAACCTGAAAGGTATTTGTAGACATCAGGATACAATGATATGCAATTTTTTTGTGTAAAATATATTGGTAGAATCTCTTGTTTTTGTTTTTGTTTGTTTTGCAGCAGTTATATTGGAGATTCTAATATTTTAGGTGCTAGGCAGTAGGTGGCCCTATCAGTAGGGTTTTCATTGAACACCTTTGTGGTATGGATGGGTATCTCTTTTTATTAAAATAAAGTAAGAATAGATTCTGTTTCCTGCAAGTAAGAACACTGACTCACCGAAAAATGGGGAGCAGAAGTAGTTTCAGAGCACAGATTCAAAAGAAAAGACAGTCTGCAATGGTCTCTGTGATTTGGGTGGGGAAGGAACGAGTTACTGTTATAGGGAGGGCAACTAGTATTATCTGTGCCATCCAGAGCAAACTGTTATACTGATGTCATCATTTGTGGCCATTTCATTTCATCAGAAATGAAAGAATGATTTGGACAGCCTGAAAGAACTCTGTAATAGAACATTATAGAGAGCAGAGTTATAATGGAAAATACTGTCTACTTCTAACTACATTAGAGAATAAAAGTATTTAAATGTCTTGCTTAAAACAATCTCTTATGCTTCCAAGGCTGATGTGTGCAAAAACAGTTATAGGATCTTATCTTATGTGTTACTGAATTAAAACATGGATTAAATTCACAACTTCTTCTAGATCATCAGATAAAAGATGAGACATTGTTTGGTGAAGAGTTGGACCCAGAAGGACTGAAATTGGAATATTTGAGAGAATTTGAACAATACCAACTCCTCCAAATATACTAACATATCAGAAATATTCCATCTTTCCTGTGAGATGAGGCCAACTGTGATGCTTGAAGAAATTGTGATGATTTCAACACTAAGTATTCCAGGTCTCCTCCGGCCCCACTGGATTGTTCCATGTGGTATCTGGAGTTAGATCCCAGTATGCTCTTGGGCATTAATTAAAAATCTAACCTAGATGTTGACTTATACATTTCGATAGTCTATATCTACAAAAAAAATCTTGGAATAAACATATAGCAATTGGTCCCAAGGGTGCTAGACCTGGGAAAGAGTGACATATTTTAGATCAAGTTGAATTTGTCAATTTTGGTGTAGTTACAAGAGAGTATGGATTTGATGCACTAGAACAAACTAACTCAAGTGACAGAAAGTGGATTTAATTATTTTCATGGATTGTTAACTAAAACTAGATCCAGGAGTAACCTAAGCCAAAAGAAGTGAAGATACCAGAAATGTCTTAGTTTAATGTATTGCAAGGAATCCAAATTCAATTCAACCAAGGAATGCAGAGTTCCAAAGAATAGCAAGGAGAGATAAAAAAAAAAATTTCCTTGGTGATCAATAAAAAGAAATAGAGGAAAACAAGAGAATGGGAAAGACTAAAAATCTCTTCAAGAAAATTAGACATACTGAGGGAACATTTCATGCAAAAATGGGCACAATAAAGTACAGAAACATTATGGACCTAACAGAAGCAGAAGATATTAAGAAGAGGTGACACCAATACACAGAAGAACTATATAAAAAAAGATCGTCATAACCCAGATAACCATGATGGTATGATACTCACCTAGACCCAGGCATCCTGGAATGTGAAATCAAGTGGGCCTTAGGAGGCATCACTATGAACAAAGCTAGTGGAGGTGGTGGAATTTCAGCTGAGCTATTTCAAATCTTACAATGATGCTTTGAAAGTGCTGCACTCAGTTCAGTTTAGTTCAGTCACAGTCATGTCTGACTCTTTGCAACCCCATGGACTGCAGCACACTAGGCCTCCCTGTTCATCACCAGCTCCTGGATTTTACCTAAATTCATGCCCATAGATTCACTGATTCCATCCAACCATCTCATCCTCTGTCATCCCCTTTTGCTCCTGCCTTCAACCTTTCCCAGCATCTTTTCCAATCAGTCAGTTCTTCCCATCAGGTGGACAAAGCACCGAAGTTTCAGCTCCATCCAGCATCAGTCCTTCCAATGAATATTCAGGACTGATTTTCTTTAGGATGGACTGGTTGGATCTCCTTGCAGTCCAAGGGACTCTCAAGAGTCTTTTCCAACACCACAGTTTAAAAGCATCAGTTTTTCAGTACTCAGGTTTCTTTATAGTCCAACCCTCACATCCATACATGACTACTGGAAAAACCATAGCTTTGGCGAGATGAATTTTTGTTGGCAAAGTAATGTCTCTGCTTTTTAATATGCTGTCTAGGTTGGTCCTAACTTTCCTTTCAAGGGGCAAGTGTCTTTTAATTTCATGACTGCATTCACCATCTGAGGTGACTTTGGAGCCCCCCAAAATAAATTCTGTCACTGTTTCCATTACTTCCCCATCTATTTGCCATGAAGTGATGGGAATAGTTGCCGTGATCTTAGTTTTCCGAATGCTGAGTTTTAAGCCAACTGTTTCACTCTCCTCTTTCACAAGAGGATCTTTAGTTCTTCTTCGCTTTCTGCCATAGGGGTGGTTTCATCTGCATATCTGAAGTTTTTTCTATTTCTCCCCACAATCTTGATGCCAGATTGTGCTTCATCCAGCCTGGCATTTCTCAAGATATATTCTGCATATAATTTAAATAAGCAGAGTGACAATATACAGCCTTGATGTACTCCTTTCCCAATTTGGAACCAGTCTGTTGTTCCATGTCTGTTTCTAACTGTTGCTTCTTGCGCTGCACACAGGTTTCTCAGGAGGCAGGTAAGGTGGTCCAGTATTCTCATCTCTTTAAGAATTTTTCACAGTTTGTTGTCATCCAGTCAAAAGCATTGTTGTATTCAATAAAGCAGGAGTAGATGTTTTTCTGGAACTTTCTTGTTTTTTATATGATCCACAGGATGTTGACAATTTGATCTCTGGCTCCTCCCCTTTTCTAAATCCAGCTTGAACATCTGGAAGTTGACAGTTCACATACTGTTGAAGCCTGGCTTGGAGAATTTAAATTATTACTTTTCTAGGGTGTTCTGCTGCTGCTGCTAAGTCACTTCAGTAGTGTCCGACTCTGTGTGACCCCATAGACGGCAGCCCACCAGGCTCCCCTGTCCCTGGGATTCTCCAGGCAAGAACAGTGGAGTGGGTTGCCATTTCCTTCTCCAAGTTATGAAAGTGAAAAGTGAAAGTGAAGTCGCTCAGTCGTGTCCGACTCTTAGAGACCCCATGGACTGCAGCCTACCAGGCTCCTCTGTCCATGGGATTTTCCAGGCAAGAGTACTGGATTGGGTTGCCATTGCGTGTGAGACGAGTACAATTGTGCAGTAGTTTGAACTTTCTTTGTATAGACTTTCTTTGGGATTAGAACGAAAACTGATATTTTCCAGTCCTGTGGCCACTGCTGAGTTTTCCAAATTTGCGGGCATATCGAGTGCAGTACTTTCACAGAATCATCTTTTAGGATTTAAAATAGCTCAACTGGAATTGCATCACTTCCACTAGCTTTGTTGTGATGCTTCATAAGGCCCTCTAGACTTTGCATTTCATGCTGTCTGGCTCTAGGTGAGTGATCACATCATCATGGTTATTTGGGTCATGAAATTCTTTTTTTGTACAGTTCTCTTTATTGCTGCCACTTCTTAAGATCTTCTGCTTCTGTTAGGTCCATACCATTTCTTTCTATTATTGTTCCCATCTTTGCCTGAACTATTCCCTTGGTATCTCCAATTTTCTTGAAGAGATCTTTCCCATTTTCTTGTTATCCTCTATTTCTTTCCATTGATTACTGAGGAAGGCTTTCGTATCTCTTCTTGCTGTTCTTTGGAACTCTGCATTCAATTGGATATAACTTTCCTTTTTTCCTTTGCCTTTAGCTTCTCTTCTTTTCTCAGCTATTTGTAAGGCCTCCTCAGACAACAATTTTGCCTTTTTGCATTTCTTTTTCTTGGGGATGATCTTGATCACTGCCTCCTATACAATGTCATGAACATATGTCCATAGTTCTACAGGCACTTTGTCAAGTATGTCAGCAAATTAGGAAAACTCAGCAGTGACCACAGGACAGGAACAGGTCAGTTTTCACTTGAATTCCAAAGGAAGGCAATGCCAATAAATGTTCAAACTACTGCACAATTGCACTCATCTCACATGCTAGCAAAGTAATGCTCAAAAGTCTCCATGCCAGGTTTCAACAGTACATGAACTGAGAACTTCCAGATGTTTAAGCTGGTTTTAGGAAAGGCAGAGGAACCAGAGGTCAAATTGCCAACATCTGTTGGATCATAGAAAAAGCAAGAGAGTTCCAGAAAAGCATCTAATTCTTATGTATTGACTATACCAAAGCCTTTGACTGTGGATCACAGTAAACTGTGGAAAAATTTTCAAGAGATGGGAATACAGACCACTTTACCTGCCTCCTGAGAAATTTGTGTGCAGGTCAAGAAGCAACAGTTAGAGCTGGACATGGAACAATAGACTGGCTCCAAATTGGGAAAGGAGTACGTCAAGGCTATATATTGTCACCCTGTTTATTTAACTTATTTTCAGTGTCAATCATGTGAAATGAAGCATAATCTGGAATCAAGATTGCCAGGAGAAACATAAATAACCTCAGATATGCAGATGACACCACCCTTGTGGGAGAAAGCAAAGAAAAACTAAAGAGCCTCTTGATGAAAGTGAAAGAGGAGAGTGAAAAAGTTGGCTTAAAACTCAACATTCAGAAAACTAAGATCATGGCATCCAGTCTCATCATTAATGGCAAATTAATGGGGAAATAATGAAAATAGTAACAGACTTTATTTTGGGGTGCTCCAAAATTACTGCAGATGTTGATTGCAGTCATGAAATTAAAAAAAAAAAATATTGCCCCTTGGAAGAAAAGCTGTGATCAACTTATCATATTAAAAAGCAGAGATATAACTTTGCCAATAAAGTTGCATCTAGTCCAGGTTATGATTTTTTTTCAGTAGTCCTGTATGGATGTGAGAGTTGGACTATAAAGAAAACTGAGCATCAAAGAATTGATGTTTTTGAACTGTGTTGTTGGAGATGACTCTTGAGAGTCCCTTGGCCTGCAAGGAGGTCCAACAAATCAATCCTAAAGGAAATCAGTCCTGAATGTTCATTGGAAAGACTGATGCTGAAGCTGAAACTCCAATAATTTGGCCACCTTGATGTGAAGAACTGGCTCATTGACAAAAACCCTGATGCTTGGAAAGATTGAAGGTGGGACAATAAGGGTATGACAGAGGATGAAATGGTTGAATGGCATCACCAACTTGACGGACATGAGTTTGAGCAAGCTCTGGGATTTGGTGATGGGCAGGCAGGGAAGTCTGGCATGCTGCAGTCCATGGGGTTGCAAAGATCTGGACACGACTGAGTGACTAAACTGAACCAAATAAATCCAAAAGCTTAGGAAAACATGATATATTTGGTGTAGCTTTATCATGTATAATCGGTCATTCTCCCAAAACATGTTCTGCAAGCAGCCTAAATGATGTTACCTATTGATAAGGAAATACCCAAGGCCTTAAAAAGCACTTCACTAATTATGTCTAGACTAGAATATAAGAGGAAATTCAACCATTTAAATGGATTCCTGATTTCAATGAGAATTCTGGATACTCAGAATAGCAGAGGCAAAGTATGGGTTATTAATACATATAAGCAAAATTAACATTGAAAGCAGCAGGGCATAACTGGTAATCAGAAAAAACTGATTTGCTTGGAATTATGATAATGGCTAATTGATCATGCATTTCCTTGAACTGAAACAGATGGACTTTCTACTTGATCTGTACACCTGAAAGCAATAACTCAGGATTAATAAATAGAAGGATGATTTGAATCAACACTGTAGACAGTTGATTCCAGCAACTCATAAACACGACTTAACACTATGTGAGGAAGAGGGAAGTTTGCATGCTTAAAGAAGTTTTTTGTATGTAACTTTCCAAGTATTTACTTTAAATTTCCTCCTGTGTTCTGCTTAGTCTCTCCGTCATTTCCTCTTCATGACCCATGGATTGTAGCCTGCCAGGCTCCCCTGTCCATGCAGATTTTCCAGGCAAGAATACTGGAGTTGGTTGGGATAGACCTTTTACAAATTCAAAGCTAATTATGCCTTGACTAGGAAATGCCTACTATTTGGAATTATTGAACATTGATTCTATGAAAACACTACTCCCTAGTAACTGTGAATGGTACTGTGAGCCAGAGGCTAGAGTTGAGACTTAAGAATATCAAGTAGTAAAGAGAACCTAGGCTAGACATTACCTAGTCTCAGTGGCTCCACAAACCCAGTGGGTCAGAGGAGCCTTGCTGCCCTTTGTCCCACTTTGTTGCTGCTTCATCTTCTTCCTCATAAATCAGTAGCTTGTCTTCAGATCAAGAAACTTTTTCCCTCAGAAGTTGCCAGTCTTATTTCATCGTCCTCATTCTTTCCCTTTTCTCTTGTTACCTTTTGTTGCATTGGTTTCTGACTTTAATTTACATCAGAAATTCCAGAATTCAGGGGATTAGGGAACTAAAGGAAGTTGCAAGGAAATGTTAAGCAGATGAAATCTGAATGATAAGAGTATGAAACTATAGAAAGTAATAATTTATATTCTGGGACAATAGTCTTTCTTTTTTTAAAAAATTTTATTTTTACTTTATTCTACTGTATAATACTGTATTGGTTTTGCCATACATTGACATGAATCCAACACGGGTATACATGTGTTCCCAAACATGAACCCCCCTCCCACCTCCCTCCCTATAACATCTCTCTGGGTCATCCCCGTGCACCAGCCCCAAGCATCCTGTATCCTGCATCGGACATAGACTGTCGATTTGTTTCTTACATGATAGTATACGTGTTTCAATGCCATTCTCCCAAATCATCCCACCTTCTCCCTCTCCCTCTCCCTCAGAGTCCAAAAGATATTTGAAGGCAACCTTCATTTTCCTCTTTGAGACTTTTTTCTCAGGCTGAAATATCTCAGTCTATCCAGAGAGTCTTTGTAAGGTCGTTTTGCTTTATTTCTATTAATCTATTACTTCTTTTCTGGGTGGGCACCCATTTTTTAATGTGAATAAATTTACCAAATATGCTACCATCAGATGGAAAAAAAAAAGGGAATTCTTTCCCTGTTCTAATCTCTATATTTGTATTGAGTGTCCAGCTTTATCTATCTTTTCTTCTCTCTTATTAAAAATAACATTTGGTATCTCTCTATTTTGTCCAGCTGAAACCTTTAATGCCTTTTTACCTATATCTTCCTTTAGCGTTCTTGAGTGGTTTTGAATTCCTGCTGCCTACCTAATATTGTTATCATCCATAGTTTTGCTTTAACCTATGGGGTATACTCTTTTTCACAATAAGTAGTAAATTCTCCCTACTTTGACCTCTCCTCCAGATTCAGAATTATACTATGACTACTGGTTTACAAGCCTGAATGTAGCTCCATCTACTATCCATATTGTGTTTTGCCTCTCTTCTGTCTGCAGTCTATCTGCAATCTTGCTTTATACAATATCATGGTACTAACATATCCTTATTTTAATTTTCTTGAGAAGACATTTAGCTCCTTCTGATCCTGTCTGAACACTATAAAAGAGAATCCTCTGCCTTTTCACCCCATGACTTTCAGAGAGTTATTTAGATATTTTGACAACTATTATGTTGGTTGTGTGTTTCTTTTATTTCCTCCTTTGACTTAGGTAGAATTCTATAGAGCATTTGAGGCCCTTGCATAAATGGTCCAGAATTTAATTTTTCACTAACTTTGACAAATGTCTCATATTTTCCCTTCCTTATCTGGCCCAGAGCTAATCTGCTTCCCCTTTTGCTGGAACGTGGGGAACCTTGGCATTCTGCAGGCTGACAAGGTGAGACACAAGTGAATACAATTTGGCCTGATGCAGATATTAGATGCAGTGAGCCTCACTAGATGTACACTTCCCCAGAGAAGTCTGGTCCTAAATGCTCCTCCAGCTGCTGCTTTTCAGTCCCATGGCTGTACACTGCCTGCCCCAGGATGGCAGTAGGCCTAGCAGAGCATGGCTGTCATGGAGATCTCAAGATATAATTCAGAGGTAAAGCCCAGCAAACATTTACCACAAGATATTTTAAATGCAGACTTTCCCAACACCATAAAGCTGTGAACATAGCAGAAAACTAACAAATACATATTGGAGGTCAGACAAGAAGCATTATTCTTTTGGAAAATCAACAAAATGTTGAATTATAGTCATCTTGTATCTAAAAAAAGGAGTGAACAGAGCAAATGATGATTTATTTTGCAACATTATAAATTGAAAACCCTCATTTTGTGGAATCTGTGATTCTCAGCTTCTTAATGTTATAATATCACTTCTAAAAAGGGAGACTATAAAATAATTGGACCAGCTAAACAAACTTGCCAGAATTTTTCAAATTTTCCAAATGTTCCAAAATATTTACCTCAGAAGACTGTTCAACTGTTATAGAAACCATTGCTTAACATGTTGAACTCATAGTAAAATCAAAGCAAAACAAAATGAAACACATTTTGCAAGCATCATTCTATTTGTCTTCAATGTCCATCCACCACCAAATTGATAAGCTTACCAATTAAGGCACCTCTCAAGCTAGCCTCGACTCACCTTCTGTCTCTTACTATTCACTAAGCAGTCTCAACATAGTGAAGTTAACTCTAGAACTATACAAAATGTAAAAGCAAAACCTAGCTCTGCCTCATACTTTTCCATGGCCTTAGAAAAAATGTCTCATATACTCTGAGTCTCAATTCTCACATCTATTTAACTGGGATACTGATATTTTCCTGTTTTATCATTATAACTATTAAATTAGATAATATGTAATACATGTGGATTGACACAGTTGCCCCTTAGCAAATGCTAGGGTCAACTTTGGCATTCCTCACACACATTTCTTACTTCTGCCATTCTCATTGGCCCTAGTGTTTACAATATTCACCCAGTTTCTCTCTGCCAACCAGATTCTCATCAATTTTCAAAGATTAATTTAGATTTACTACATCCTTTTTGTCTGGCAAGGTCTCCATACATCTTTTTATCTCTGCCCAGAAAGGTCTTTATATTTGTTTAGGACTTGGAAGACTAATCATTTGTTTGTCCTTTACTGATTCATGTTGGTAAGTAAAAACATAATTCCTTTCTCCCACAAAGATTGTAAATTATCCAAGAGAAATATATCCCTCATATATATTTATATTGGCTGTCCTCTCCAATAAGCTATTACGCCTATGAGGAGATGATGCAGTATAGAGGAAAGAGCAAAAACTCTGGCATGCAACAGCTAAATGACTTCTAGCTACAAAGTCTCTAAGAGATATAGACAGGCATACATATAGGTAGATAAATGTTCTGCTTTCCTTATTAAGGACATATCTGTATGTTAAATGCAGACATGCAGTTTTCTTTATGTGTATAGGTCAGATTGAATATAGAAGGCTATAGATAAATCAAAAAGTTTTTGTAAAAGTCAAAACTGAACCAAGAACAGGAAGTACTAATTGCACCATTAATCCTTCAGGATAAATAAGATGATGTTTAATATGATAAATCAGCCAAGAATCCCAAGGAAAGGACTGTAGAAATTATCTCTTGAATCCCTTGGGTAGATATCACCCTCTCCTGCCCTCACTCTCTTATTTAAGTCCACACCCTAAAAATATGTTCTAAATCTGTTTGCTTTTCTCCATTTCCATCCACCATTCTAAATGAAACCACTCTCTCAATCACCAGAATTACTGTGTAATCTCTTGTCTGATCTTTCTATTTCTATTCATTTCCCATTAGAATCCATTTTTAGTAGAATCAGAGTGACTTTGTAAGTCAAATTGTGTAACTACCATAATACAACCCCTTTGAAATATAGCACTTTAATCCCTTCTTCTTCTTCTTTTTTTAACCAAGAGGTAGTACTGAATATCAATGACTGGCACATACTTCTCTGATAGAACAGGTCAGTGCTCATAATTTAAGAAATGTCCAGGGGGACAGTAGGAGACTAGTTAATACTGTATTTTGCAAAAAAAAAAAAAAAAAAAAAAAAAAAAAAAAAGCACTGTAATGAAACTTCCAGGTTAATATGTATTGCTTTAACTAGCTTATATAAACTTTGTTCGTTTCCCAGTAGAAAAAGAAACTGTGAGAACTTAGACCTTTTGGTTTTTTGAGCTTATAAAATGCTTTTATTTAAGCTTAACTGACTCCAAATAACATGCTTATTATATTGGTTGGGACTGTGTGCACATATGTATCTCCCTCCACTTTCCAAACATGTAAAATCTTTCCCTGTCAGAAATCCAAGGTTCTTAGAAGCTCAGTGACCCAGCAATTGTACGAGCTACATTTTTAAGCCTTAATGCCATTCACATACAGAAATTGCCTCTGTTCTAGCTATAAACTGACACTTGTAATATCAATACTTAATATTTTATGTACACATTATAATAAATAATGAGAAGAAAATACTAGCACAAACCTTCATTTCAAAGATGACTTACAGAATGAGGAAAAAAATGGAAGTGCTCTGTTTGGATATAGAAAAGAGAGAGTTTCTTAATGAAATGTGATCACAAGACAAGAATCACCAATTATATATTACTGAATAAATCCAACATTTCTTAACTATGTATATCTTTTAAAAACATTATAATTAAGAAAATGAAAACAATGTAGAACTGTCACTGTCATTGTTGAAAACAATTTTCCTTTTTCTAAAAAAAAAAGACAGAATACTGTTTTACAATTTGTTTTTTAAAGTTGACTACATCATGTTGAAAGCAAGATATATCAATAAACACTTTGAGCTTCTATTTTATTTCCTATTCTGGTCTTCCCTTGTAGCTCAGTTGGTTAAGAATTTGCCTGCATAGATAATAGGGAAAATGCAAGAGGGACAAAAATATTTTATTTGCTTTGAAGGAATCTACTGTTTCAAAAAGAAAAAAAGTCTATAAAACAAGACAGAGTGGTATCAAATGCTAGAGTTTTTTTTTTTTTTTTTTTTAAAGCCTTCAAATGCTCCAGAATTTTACAGTTGCTGGAAATCATATTTGTCTCAAGTATCATTCAAGGTCTTAGAAAAACACTAAGGTAGGAACTCCAATACTTTGGCCACCTGATGCGAAGAACTGACTCATTTGAAAATATCCTGATGCTGGAAAAGATTGAAGGCAGGAGGAGAAGGGGACTGCAGAGGATGAGATGGTTGTATGGCATTACTGTCTCAATGGAGATGAGTTTGAGTACACTCCAGGAGTTGAAGATGGACAGGAAGGCCTGGTGTGCTAAAGTTCATGGGGTCACAAATAGTCAGACACAACTGAGACACTGAACTGAACTAAACTTAAGGTAGGAACAAAGTTACTGTGTGTTAGTCGCTCAGCTGTGTTCGACTCTCTGCAACCCCCTGGATTATAGTCCACAAGTCTCCTCAATCCATGGAATTCTCCAGGGAAGAATATTGGAGTAGATTGCCATTTCCTTTTCCAGTGGATCTTTCAGACCCCGGGATTGAACCTGAGTCTCCTGCATTGCAGGCAGATTCTTTGCTATCTGAGCCACAGGGGAAGACCTTAATGTTAATGTAGCGTAGTATTAAATGCACCAGCCCATTTCTCTACAAGAAGAGATGAGGAGAGGTACAAATATTGCCCCTACAGAACTGGTCCCAGGCTCCTAAGAAAATCACACAATTCCTTTCCACCATTTGCATATAAAAGTATCCTTCCTGAAAATATTGATTTGGAAGATGCATTCAATCATCTAATTTTAAAAAAATTGCAAATATTTTTTCATTTTCAGTAGCTTTTTAAAAAATGAATATCAGCTGAAAATTCTTCTTGGCCTATCTCCATCAATTTTACTTGCTGTATCTCTGATAGGAATCCAAGATGTGGTATGAAAGAAAATTTAACTTAGTTACATTATCTTCTTGTCTTTTTGCCCCTTGGTCAGAAAAATAAGGAATTTATACCAGATAATATTTAAATTCCCTTCATAATCAATATTTTTTCTTTTAAAATTTCATGTATTTTGGACATTATGCAAATGCCATAAAGTTTTTTCAATTTTTTTTTTTAATCCATTGATATATTTTGTGACTATAGATATTCTCAACCTCCTCTGTCTTGTAGGAAGAAAATTCTGAAAGATCCAGAAGATACCAACTGTGGTAATAATCTAACCACTCTGAGTTCAAAATAATGCTAAGGCATAACTCTAAATTCAAAATAACTTTGTCTTTTAAATGAATAAGATAGGCTCCCTCAATTTACCTATCTATCCATCTGACATACATAGATATATCTTATAATTCTTACTTGTTGATAAAAGAAAATCAACATTTTTAAAACTCTGAAGCAATTTGTCATTAAATATTTGGCTCCCCATCCACAGTTTTCTAGCCATCTGTCTTCTTAACCATTTCCCATACTTTTCAGCACATATGTTCATTTCACTAAATTTTCCCTTTCAGTTGATGACATTATGCATGATCTACCAGTCTTTTAAGCTAGAAACCTTACCGTTTGCTTTGGTCACTTTATTTCTTGTTAAATTGCCATCAGATTCTACTGATTTTAGATCAAATCATCATTAGTGAAATCCTCTATAGTCAGAAGTAAATTCCACTGCTAAGTAGTTCCAGACTTTGCAGAATTACTAAACTTAGTGCCCTGGCTTCTTCATCTCTGAAATAGGGATGGCTGTAGTACCTTTTCTTTTAGATTGTGATGAGGGAAAGATGAGATAATGCAATAATAGAGTTAACAATTTCCCTGACATGTATTAAGGTAAATGCTAGCTGTGATTATATTATCATCATTTGCTGGGCTATTTAAAGTACCTTCCTTTATCATCTCTTTGGGAGCAATGTTTGAAATGCAACTGTTCTTCCTGAGAGAAACCAGAATTATCTCTGTAAAATCAGATTATAAGTGGCTACAATGATTTAAAAACCTCCCCATTATGCAAAGAACAAAGTCTAGACTCCTCCAAAGCTGTGTAGACTAATGGGAATGATTGATATTATATAACAGCCTTATCACCAGGCTTCCCTGGTGGCTCAGAGGGTAAAGTGTCTGCCTGGAATGCGGGAGACCCGAGTTCGATCCCTGGGTTGGAAAGATCCCCTGGAGAAGAAAATTGGCAACCCACTCCAGTACTCTTGCCTGGAGTATCCCATGGAGGGAGGAGCCTGGTAGGCTACAGTCCATGGGGCCCGCAAAGAGTCAGACACGACTAAGTGAATTCACTCACTTATCATCAGATAATAGCCAACTTTGCACCATAGATGATGCTAACGTGGGCACATGACAGGCAAGATCCATGATCTGTAAGGAGCCTGCATCCTGTGCTGTGACTGCCTTGAATCCTGACTTGCTCTCTTGCATCTGCTTTTAGGTCAAGCCGCCTTCTGTTTGGAACATACACTTGCTTCCTTTGTATGTCTAGTGAGCATGAACTCATCCTTCTAATAAGTTCCAACTACTCCAACCTTCCTTCTTTCCACCTATTCAGGTAGCCTTCTTAATTGTGAAGCCTTTCTTGTGATTAAAGTTTATGGAACCTTCTGCTTATTACTGTTCCCACAGCACTTTATGTATGTTTCTAATATGACACTGAACACTCTATAGTGTTCTTGGTTGGTTATTTATGTATATACTCTCCTTCCTCAACTCAACATTATAAAGTAACTGAGAACAGTAGGGTGGAAGTTGGGAGGAGACAGATTTAGGTTAAGTACTGCCTCAGGTGGGGAGGAGCAACCCCACTGGAATGCAAAAGTATGAAGTTAAGAAACACCTGGAGTAACAGGAAAATTTGGCCTTGGAATATGGAATGAAGCAGGGCAAAAACTAATAGAGTTTTGCCAGGCAAATGTGCTGGTCATAGCAAACACCCTCTTCCAACAACACAAGAGATGACTCTACACATGGACATCACCAGATGGTCAACACTGAAATCAGATTGATTATATTCTTTGCAGCCAAAGATGGAGAAGCTCTATACAAACAGCAAAAACAAGACCAGGAGCTGACTGTGGCTCAGATCATGAACTCCTTATTACCAAACTCAGACTTAAATTGAAGAAAGTAGGGAAAACCACTAGACCATTCAGGTATGACCTAAATCAAATCCCTTATGATTATACAGTGGAAGTGAGAAATAGATTTAAGGAGCTAGATCTGATAGATAGAGTGACTGGCTAACTATAGATGGAAGTTTGTGACATTGAACAGGAGGCAGGAGTCAAGACCATCCCCATGGAAAAGAAATGCAAAAAAGCACAATGGCTGTCTGAGGAGGCCTTACAAATAGCTACAAAAAGAAGATAAGTGAAAAGCAAAGGAGAAAAGGAAAAATATAAGCATCTGAATGCAGAGTTCCAAAAACTAGCAAGAAGAGATAAGAAAGCGTTCCTCAGAGATCAATGCAAAGAAATAGAGAAAAACAACAGAATGGGAAGGACTAGAGATCTTTTCAAGAAAATTAGAGATACCAAGGGAACATTTCATGCAAAGATGGGCTCGATAAAGGACAGAAATGGTATGGACCTAACAGAAACAGAAGATATTAAGAGGTGGCAAAAATACAGAGGATAACTGTACTAAAAAGAGCTTCATGACACAGATAATCACGATGGTGTGATCACTCACCTAGAGCCAGACATCCTGGAATGTGAAGTCAAGTGGGCCTTAGAAAGCATCACTATGAACAAAGCTAGTGGAGGTAATGGAATTCCAGTTGAGCTATTTCAAATCCTGAAAGATGATGCTGGGAAAGTGCTGCACTCAATATGCCAGCAGATTTGGAAAACTCAGCAGTGGCCACAGGACTGGAAAAGGTCAGTTTTCATTCCAATCCCCAAGAAAGGCAATGACAAAGAATGCTCAAACTACCACACAATTGTACTCATCTCACACAGTAGTAAAGTAATGCTCAAAATTCTCCAAGCCAGGCTTCAGCAATACGTGAACCGTGAACTTCTAGATGTTCAAGCTGGTTTTAGAAAAGGCAGAGGAACCAGAGATCAAATTGCCAACATCCTCTGGATCATCAAAAAAGCAAGAGAGTTCCAGAAAATACATCTACTTCTGCTTTATTGACTATGCCAAAGCCTTTCACTGTGTGGATCACAATAAACTGTGGAAAATTCTGAGAGAGATGGGGATACCAGACCACCTGACCTGCCTCTTGAGAAATCTATATGCAGGTCAGGAAGCAAGAGTTAGAACTGGACATGGAACAGCAGATTGGTTCCAAATAGGAAACGAAGTCCACCAAGGCTATATATTGTCACCCTGCTTATTTAACTTCTATGCAGAGTACATCATGAGAAACGCTGGACTGGAAGAAACACAAACTGGAATCAAGATTGCCAGGAGAAATATCAATAACCTCAGATATGCAGATGACACTACCGTTATGGCAGAAAGTGAAAATGATCTAAAAAGCCTCTTGATGAAAGTGAAAGAGGAGAGGAGTGAAAAAGTTGGCTTAAAGCTCAACATTCAGAAAACGAAGATCATGGCATCTGGTCCCATCACTTCATGGGAAATAGATGGGGAAACAGTGTCAGACTTTATTTTTCTGGGCTCCAAAATCACTGCAGATGGTGATTGCAGCCATGAAATTAAAAGACGCTTACTCCTTGGAAGGAAAGTTATGAACAACCTAGATAGCATATTGAAAAACAGAGACACTACTTTGCCAACAAAGGTCCATCTAGTCAAGGCTATGGTTTTTCCAGTGGTCATGTATGGATGCGAGAGTTGGACTGTGATGAAAGCTGAATGTCAAAGAATTGATGCTTTTAAACTGTGGTGTTGGAGAAGACTCTTGAGTGTCCCTTGAGAGATCAGCCCTGGGATTTTTTTGGAAGGAATGATGCTAAAGCTGAAATTCCAGTACTTTGGCCACTTCATGCGAAGAGTTGACTCATTAGAAAAGACTCTGATGCTGGGAAGGATTGGGGGTAGGAGGAAAAGGGGACGACAGAGGATGAGATTGCTGGATGTCATCACTGACTTGATGGACGTGAGTCTGAATGAACTCCCGGAGATGTGATGGCCAGGGAGGCCTGGTGTGCTGCGATTCACGGGGTCTCAAAGAGTCGGACACGACTGAGCAACTGAACTCAACTGAACTGACTACCTCAGGTATTTTACTTATATTTACTTTTAATCCTTCCAATGGCTATAAGGATTAGTGAGTCTGAAGGAACTTTAGGAGGTAAAGTTACCTGTTACAATTATGGACTATAAAAATGGAACATAACTTTCAATTGAGATTAATTATTTTTTTCAAAATCACTGAATGTACTATACATTTAAATATAACTGCCATGTTTGTAATACTGCAATTTTTATTATTTCTCCAATGACACTTTTTACAGAAATAGAAAAAAAATCTAAAATTTGTATGAAATCACAAAAGACTCTGAACTTCCAGTGTAATCCTGAGAAATAAGAATTGGAAAAAAAAAAAAAAAAAAGAATTGGAGGCATCCTATGTCCACATTTCAAACTATATTACAAAGTTATAGTCATCAAAACAGTATGGCACTGGCATTTAAAAAAGACACAGAGGTTAATGGAACAAAATCAAAAGCTCAGAAAAAATCTTCACAAATATGATCAATTAATATTTGATAAGGGAGTTAAGAGTATTTAAATAAGAAAGGATAGTTTGCAATAAATGATGTTGGAAAAACTGAATAGAAATGTCTTTTGAATGATTCACATGTCTATTATTTCTGCCAAGAATTAGATCTTTTATCCTGATGACAAAAACCTGTGTTTTGAGCAACCCCTTTGCACCAGGCAACCTTTTTCAATATCGTCCCCAGAGGTCCAAAACTGCATATATTGTGTCTTTGAATTGTTTGGGGGGAAGAATTAGAGCTCTTTTATCTTTAACCTCTTTAACTAGAGAAGCTATACTTTTGTTTGTCTTATAGATTGAGGTTGCTTGGTGTTTAAAAATAAAGTATATAGTTTAAAATGTTTAAAATTTGTTGATCTACTGAATCTTTAAAGCTTTAAACCTCATCATATTCCCCAATATTTTACCACAAGCCACCCATAGATAAACAGTTGAATATTTTAATTTAGTTCAAATTTAATTTTTCATGCAAAGATGTTGTTAAAAGTATAGAAGATCAAAATGTTTCAGATGAAAGACTTTTCCAAATTACAGTTTCATGGCAGGTTGGCCTAAGAGCTCTGAAAATGAAACTCAGCAGGGCTGAGAGGAAGAAAACTCATTCCAGATCCCAATTTTGATTTGGCAAACAACTGTGTCTCAAACCCCATGGCTTTCTCCCAGGTGGGGCCACAACTAGTGGAGAAGATACACTCTCTGGATTTTTTTTTTTTTTTCACTCTCTCTTCCATGGAAAGTCTTTCTCCTTTTTATGGGTGTACAATTTGCCATTATTGATCTAAGGCTTAGCTTGGAAAGGAATTTATTCCTGTCTATGGGGTTGAGTCTCCCTGAGGACGATATTTTTACGAAAGGTTACCTGCTGATACCCTACCAAAAAACTAGTTCTTCAGGCCAAAATGTGTTCATCCCATCCTCAGGGGCAGAGACATTGAAGTTAAACATCACAGATGTCAAGAGAGGGCAATGAGTATGTTGGACTTTCAAAAGAACTTTGGCTAAGAATGAAAATTCTGCGTATGGTGATAGACTTTATTTTCTTAGCAAAAGGAAATTTGAAGGACTTAAATAAGAGGAAATTTGGGAGTTCGCTGGTAGTCCAGTAATTAAGAATTCACCTTGCAATACAGGGGATGCGGATTAAATCCCCTGGCTGGAGAAATTATATCCCACATACCACAGCGCAACTAAACACCATGTACCACAACTACTGAGCCTGTGTACCAGAAATATTGAGACAATATGCTGCAACTAAGACCCACACACAGTGCAGACAAATAAATATTTTAAAAGAAAAAAGAAAAAAAAATGAAATTGAAAGTTTCCAGCCTCAATAATCCAACTCTATCTTGCATGTCCAGACTTATTTTTCATAATGTGTATCCTTATCTCTGATATTTTCTCTGAGAGTCTGAATATGTTTCATTTTTGAGTGCTTCCACCCTGCCAACATTTCTACCAATAAGCTAAAGACTCAATAGATATTTATGCCTTAATTTTGTTGGTGGTGTTGTTTTGTTTTACATTTGGTCTTAGAGACAAGGCTTTTGATTTATTCTACTTTTAAATATCTGCCTTCTTCAAGTCTTTCCTTTATTATTAATATTACTGTTTATGGTTTAAGTAAGGAAGTAAAGTCGCTCAGTCTTGTCTGACTCTTTGCGATCCCATGGAAGGTAGCCTACCAGGCTCCTCTGCCCATGGGATTTTCCAGGCAAGAGTACTGGAGTGTGTTCTGTTTCCTCCTCCAGTTTATGCTTTAATGTGAATGTTTATGAAGTGATATGGTCTAGAAGATATGGGAATACACAGTTCATGAAATTTACATTGTAGGACTCACTGATTCCCCAAGTTGAAAATATAGATGATAATGGGAAATTGCTTGTTTGTTCCAAAGAACTGGCAGTTCATACATTCTCCTTGTCAAAAGTGGAGGAGACAGTTATTATTTTTCTAGCTACCTGAGATGATTAATGAATAAACTCTCACATATTTGAAAAAAAAAAAAAAGCTATTTTCCCTTTATTAATCAGGTCCAGACTTTGTTCTTTTTTATGGCTGCATACTCTTCCATTGTGTGTGTATACCACAATTTCTTTATTCATTTACCCATTAATATGTTGTTTCCACACTAAACATGGAGGTGCATGTATCCTTATATCTTTTCAAGTTAGTGTTTTTAGTTTTTTTCTTTTTTTCTTCAAATAAGTACTCAGAAGTGGAATTGCTAGATCATATAGTAGTTTAGTCTTAATTATTTGAGGAACCTCCATATTGTTTCCATAGTAAATCCATCAATTATATTTCCATCAACAGTACACAAGAGTTCTCTTTTCTCTATATCTTAACCAATACTTGTTATCTCTTATCTTTTGATATTAGCCATTCTAACAGCTGCTGCTGCTGCTGCTGCTGCTGCTGCTGTTAAATCGCTTCAGTCATGTTCGACTCTGTCTGACCCCATAGATGGCAGCCCACCAGGCTCCCCCGTCCCTGGGATTCTCCAGGCAAGAATATTGGAATGGGTTGCCATCTCCTTCTCCAATGCATGAAAGTGAAAAGTCAAAGTGAAGTTGATTAGTCGTGTGTGACTCTTAGCGACCCCATGGACTACAGCCTACCAGGCTCCTCTGCCCATGGGATTTTCCAGGCAAGAGTACTGGAGTGGGTTGCCATTGCATTCTAACAGGTATGAAATGATATCTCATTGTGGTATGATTTGCATTTCTCTGATGATTAACAGTGTAGTCCATCTTTTCTTATACCTTCTTAGCATCTGTGTATCTTCTTTACATATTTTGGATATTAGCTTATTATCAGATATATGAAAATTCTTCTATTCAGTAGGTTGTCTTTTCATTTTGTTGATGGTTTTCTTTGCTTTTCAAGATTTTCAGTTTGATGAAGACCTACTTGTTTATTTTTGTGTTTTTTTTGCATATTTTTGCATATTTAAGCAGATTTTCTAATAATGGAGATGGTTAAATGTCTGCTAAGGAAGGCTCAATTTCTTACCTAGTTCTTCTTAAATCAATACCTATAATTTAACTGAGTAATTAAAATTTTCCCAAAAGGGCCAAAGTAGAGAGGGGTATAGTAATAAATCAATCAAATTTGGTTCCAATAATAAATATTCAGAGAAAGTCTCCATAGATAAGGACTTTGAGGAGAATGTAGCATGTACTCAGAATGATTGGTGCTGCCAGCAAGACTAATGTTCTTGGAAGTAAGCACGAGAACAATGACGGGAATCTAGTCCCAAGAAAATGAGAGTACATTTAGGGCCTCACAGTAAATACATATGCAGGGTGATGTGATAGAGGCACCAATGTTAGGACTGAGGTATAGTTATCTTGTTAGGAGTTCCCACATACCCACTACTTCTTCATATGCTGGCATTGTATCAGGAAAGAAAAATAGCACTAAGTCGTGTCTGACTCTTGCGATCCCACGAACTGTAGCCCACCAGGCTCCTCTGTCCATGGAATTCTCCAGGCAAGAATACTGGAGTGGGTTGCCATTTCCTTCTCCAGGGGATCTTCCTGACCCAGGAATTGAACCCAGGTCTCCTGCATTGCAGGCAGATGCTTTACCAACTGAGCTAAACAGGGCTAGAGAATACACTGTAAAGTGACATATTCAGTCCCATAGAAAAGACAAAGATTACTATTTAACTTTGATTAAACCAGCATTTTCCAGACTAAACTTTAGCTATAGATGCTGTGTGCATGTGTGTGTGTGTGTGTGTATGAATATGCATGAGCCATAAATATTAACAGCTCATAAAATTAGTATGAATCTGAGTACATTTTGGAAATGTTGACCTAGAAGTTCTGTGACCTGTTTTGTGGCCTGGACTTAAAACTCTAACCCAATAAGGGGGTCTGAAAGGCTTCAGCTATGGAGATCACACTGCTCAAGGGACAAGAAACTTGTTACATGACTTGAGTTGAAGTTCATATACAGGAATCAGTATAAAGGCTTGGCATATACTGAGAAGATATTAATAAGGGAATTAAAAGGTGATGGAGAGAAGGGAATGTTTTTCTATTAATAGACTGAGCGGTTACAGCTAGTAATAGTTGAATGTTATAGGAAAGAGGAAATACAACTTTGAGTATAAAATTGTACCAAAGGATGATGCACTTGTAATACCATATAGGATGGACTGAAGGAATAGGAGGTGGAAGACTGAGCAGACGAATGATATATTATTGCACTAGTTAAGCATGAGGTGATATTGGTCTGAACTTGGGTGATCATATTGTGATTGGTGATTACAAATTGTATAAATTATGAATAGTAGGCTAAAGGGAATAGTTAAAAATCTCCCTTCCAACAGATACATCATTAAAATAATTTAAAGTTTTATTCTGGCTTTGCTTACCACAAAGAGCCAAACTTTAAGAGGTTCTCCCACATTTAGAGATTGAGAAAATTAGGAGAAGCCAGCAGAGGAAATTGAGAAGTAGCCAATACAGTGCCAACATGAGGTAAACCAAGAGAGAGTGATGTCTTAGGAACTAAGTGCTTCAACAAAGAAATTACATATTGTGACAAACACTACAGAGAAGTTATGTAAGATGAGAACTGAAGATGAAATTTAGCAACATGAAGATCATTGGAGCGGTTCACAGGACTTATTTCTGTGAAGGGATGGGGACAAAAATCAGGCTAAGGATGGTTCAAGAGAACATCAAGAAGAGGAAATAAAGTAAAGTATGGGTATCCCTTCCAATGAGTTTTACTAAAAGAGAGAAGAGAATTCAGGCATTAAAAGAGAGATATAGGGTTCAGTTCAGTTCAGTTCAGTCTCTCAGTCATGTCCGACTCTTTGCAACCTCATGAATTGCAGCACACCAGGCCTCCCTGTCCATCATCAACTCCCAGAGTTCACTCAGATTAACCTCCATCGAGTCAGTGATGCCATCAAGCCATCTCATCCTCTGTTGTTCCCTTCTCCTCCTGCCCCGAATCCCTCCCAGCATCAGAGTCTTTTCCAATGAGTCAACTCTTCGCATGAGGTGGCCAAAGTACTGGAGTTTTAGTTTTTGCATCATTCCTTCCAAAGAAATCCCAGGGCTGATCTCCTTCAGAATGGACTGGTTGGATCTCCTTGCAGTCCAAGGGGCTCTCAAGAGTCTCCTCCAACACCACAGTTCGAACGCATCAACTCTTCAGCTAGGAGAAGGTTTTATAAAATGATGTCTTGTCAAACATGTTGAATTACTGGTGGAGACCATCCAGTAGAAGGATAAATATTATTGATATAGTAGAGAGAGGAGTGATTTCAGGAGCCTCGTCCCTGAGCATCTGACTTCACCTAAGATAAGAAACATAGGCAGTTTGCTCACGCTTTCCTCAAGGCAGAATGCATGGGCACAGGTGTGATTTCAGACGTGTAATTTCAAGGTGGGTACATGTGGAACTTCTTTCCTCATTGCTTGTTTTTTTGTTTGTTTGTTTGTTTGTTTGTTTTTCCCCAGTGAAATAGTCAAGATCTGAGATTGTGGTGTGGAAGTGATATTAAGGAGATATTAGAAGAAAGAAAATATGTTAAATGATTATTTAGGAATCTCAGTAAATTCCCAACTTTATTAGAATCTTCTTTTGATCCTTTAGTCATCTCAGCATAGTGTGCAATATCTTGCTAGCCCATAGAAAACCTCTTCTTTTTGTCTTTGGCTACCACACTGTAAGGATTAACTTTCTCTATGGAGCTTCCTGGGTGGTGCAGTAAACAACAGACCTGTCAATGCAGATAGATATAAGAGATGCAGGTTCCATCCCTGAGTTGGGAAGATACCCTCTAGGAGGGCTCCAAAACCACTCAAGTATTCTTGACTGGTGAATCCCATGGACAGAGGAGCCTGGCAGGTTGCATTCCATAGGGCTGCAAAGAGTCAGACGAGACTGAAGTGATGGCATACATGCACACACATCAGTCTATATATGGGCTAGACTGAGAGATGTGGATACACTGGATATGTTAGCGATTAAGTTTCCTTTCAAAATGATTTATCTAAGTAGTGAAGGTGAGGCAGAAGATTAGCCAAAAAGTTCCTTTGGATTTTTCCATTACATCTTACAAAAGACTTAAACAGAATTTTTTTGCCAACTTAATACTTTTATGTATCATGTAAACTGGCTCCCAGGGAGCTGCCTAGCTGGTTCACTCCTTGAGTGAGATCTGATACAAATGAATGCTCATAGTAAGAAATGTTTGAAATAGCATATCAGGGACATTAAAGTTGGAAGTTGCAGTGAGACAGGACTTCCCTGGAGGCTCAGATGGTAAAATTCCACCTGCAGTGAAGAAGGCTTGGGTTTGACTCCTGGGTTAGGAAGATCCTCTAGAGGAGGGCATGGCAACCCACTCCATTATTCTTGCATGGAGAATCTCCATGGACAAAGGAGCCTGTTGGGCTACAGTCCATGGGATTGCAAAAAATCAAACATGACTGAGCGACTAAGCACACCCATACACATACACACACACCACAAACACACACACACACAGCAGTGAGACAGAATCAAAAGATAGGGGTTCTGGCCTGGCCCCTGTTACTGCTCACCTTTTCATCTGCAACTTGTGAGCAAATGGCTTATTCTTATGGGAAACTCTGTCTCATCTAGAGTTGAATTAGATAATCTTTAATAGAAGTCTAAATTCTAAAATAGGCATTTTCATTATCAATCATGGGTATATTACCTAAGGAGATTACCTAAAGAAAAAAGAACTATAACAAAGTGTGGAACAATATTACTTATAATCTATCTTGACGCAAATGTTGAGATCATCTCATCAGGCTATTTGCTCAGGACACCTCTGACATAGTAGCTCATATATCAGATCCAGATTCTTCAGGTAGCTCAGGTAGCAGTGGCCAATCTGCTTTGAGATCTATCAGAAATAAGAAAGAGAAAAATCACCTCTGTACTTATGTTATTCTTTCCCAGAAGGACAGTTTTAATCTTATATTCTTGGTCTTTGCCAGAAAGAGCACTCTCTGGTTTCTCTGACTGTCCATGGAATTATGTGTGATCACATACATACATACACATTCACACATACACATACACTTGCACATCTGTCTCCTGTGCATCTGCCCCTGTGCACTAAGTGAACCTTTCAGAGGGTATATGATACTTGAATCATTAACATGTTACATTGTAATGAATTAGACTGAATTTATTAGAATTCATAATGTTCCTCTTTAATAATTTTCCAGTTTGTTGTCAATGCTAAAGGAAATCTACCCTGAATATTCACTGGAAGGACTAATGGTGAAGCTGAAGTTCAAGCCATCATCTGATGAAAAAAGTCAATGCATTGGAAAAGACCCTGATACTGGGAAAGACTGAGGAGAAGGAGGTGAGAGAGAATGAGATGATTGGATGGCGTCACTGACTCAATGGACATGAGTTTGAACAAATTCCAGGAGGTAGTGAAGGACAAGGAAACCTGATGTAGTACAGTTCATGGGGTCGCAAAGAGTTGGACATAACTTAGCAACTGAACAACAACAACACAATCAGGCATGTTCTGGTAATAAGATATAATAACATAAATGAACTTGCCAGATCCTAGAACAAATAGAAATCAATTAATGTGTGCCAACTGACCTGGATTTTTGTCATTGAGCCATGTTTTATGTCTTGATTGGCTCAAAATGAGTGGTCTACCTCACAATCCAGGTAAAATGTCTGTGATAATGTCTCCTTTTCCTTATGCTCTGTCCTACTCAAACACAATGATTCTTGAACAATACATTTTAACAGATAATGGGATAGACTATCTTCAATTGTGTGGGCCTTCAGGAGAATGTTGTTAAGGACACATCTTGGGGAGGGGAGCAGAGCTAATATCTTAGTGATTATTTTGCAAATACACATTGGTTAAATTATAACAGAATTAATAACAGAATTAATGTAAAATTCAGTATTACAGGAAGACGATTATCAAAAGAGGTCACAGTGGTGAATGACCTATTTAAATGAGACTGAAAGTGAAAAGTGAAAGTGTAGTCACTCAGTCGTGTTGGATTGTTTGCAACCCCATGGACTATAGAAACCCTAAGGACTATAGTGACCCCATGAACTGTAGCCCATCAGGCTCCTCTGTCCTTGGAATTCTCTAGACTAGAATACTGGAGTGGATTGCCATTTCCTTCTCCAGGGGATCTTCCTGAACCCGGGATCTAACCTGCATCTCCAGTGATCAAACCTGGATCTCCCACAGTGCAGGCAGGTTCTTTACCATCTGAGCCACAAACAAGCACATTTAAGTGACTACCAGAAGGAATTAGAGCTTGAACTAGAGTTATTAATCCCAGTCAGTTTGCAAGTCTCCATTTTTATGCAGATTAAGCTATATTTGAGGTTAATAAATTAGCACAACATACTCTGTGATAAGAGCCAAATTTCTTTTCCTTTCTTTATTTCATGTACATGTGGTCAGGGCCACAGTTGAGTGGATATAGCCCAGAGAGAATATCCAGCAATGGGCAGCAGTGATTAAGACTAGAGCGGCAGATGATCATTTGGTTCACATTACTGGTCTGACTTCCTTTTCTTAACAATCACAGGCAGTGAACCTTAAAATTGCCAATAATTGTAGAATTATTTATGTGTTGATTGTATTGGAACCTCATGATCTCTTTGCTCCTACTGCTTTTACTTAGGAATTACTTGTCTTTCCAAGATATTCTTTTTTTCTCTTCATAAAAGTCTCCTGGTGTCACTAATATATATTTTCTTTCATAAATTAAGCAAAACCCAATTAAATATTTCTGGAAAAAAATCTAAGTGCTTTATGTAGATAGAACCTCAGATGAAACAGTTGTGAACCTAAAGCATAAAGTCTTCTATTTGCCCAATTGAAAACAACTGATTCCAGAACATGTGATGGAGTGGAATGATAGATAATGCAGCTGGGAGTAAGGTCAGCTAATGTAGCCTTACACTAACCAGTTCTCTGACCTTGAACAAATCACTAAAATTAAAACATATAGTGCAGCACATTGTGCATGATAGGCTCTCATGAATATTTAATATTCAGCGGCGTGAACTTAACTTCTCTGATCCCAGACGTCCTTCTAAATTAGGCAGCATATAGTATATGGGTAGAAAAGTGTGATAACTGCATTTGACCCGCTTGCCTTGGAAAATAGGCCTGCTTGCTTTCAGCAGTGTTAACTAATGTTCTGGATGAACAACTACTTGGCTTAATTCAATATTATTTAATGTTTTAAAGTTTTGAAAATATTTTTATCTCTCTCATAGCTAGGTATTCCTTGCAGTGAGAATCCTTATTTGCTTGATGAAGAAGCACAAAGGCAGAGATTATTTGATTCTCCAAAGTCAATCCTCACATCATGAGGGCTAGAATTTAGAGCTTTCATGTCTAGAACCGCATTGTCTTGCACCATTACTAACACAAGTTGCAACTGCTTCCTTGCCAACTTAGAGGGTGATACTATTTGTTGAAAAACAAAGACAAAAAAATGTTGCCAAGCAGGATTAGCCTGTAGGTCTGGAGGCCATGGACATCTGGAAGTTGAAATTCAGGTTTGTCACAGTGCCCCTCACCTCACTGTTGCTTGGCTGCACCTCTTGTCACTTACCGTAATGCTTACTGACCCACAGAGCAGTGAATGGGTTGGGGATAGAAAGAAATTGGCTTGATCCCCAGAATTATCATACATGGTGTGGTATGACCCAATTATATCACAAGTAGTAAGTCTCACAGATGGAAATAACCTGGAGCCTGGCCAGGATAGGGGAGGAACCACATGGTTGGTAAATACTGGATGTTCTCACTGCAGCAAGAAATAGCCTCCTAGCCGTGTACCATCTTGGGAGCTGGCATTATTACCAAAGCTAAGAACAGGCCTGCTTGCATGCATAGGAGGTGACTCTCTAAGGTCTATTTTAAGTCTTCCCACTAAATATATGACATCCCTGTGACATGGGTAGTTGAGATTCCTTTATTGAAGAACAAAAACTTGGTTCTATAGCTGGAAGTTAGGCTTAAAGTGCAAGACCACTGCACAGAAAAAAATGTGAATTTATACTCATTTATCAGGCAGTATATATAATTGATTGCACTGACTTCAGAAGGAAGAGGTATAGTGGAATTCTCACACACACAAACACACACATGCATCCTCTTCACCTACCACACTCACAAACACATATTTCTACATATTCTTTTGACTTTTCTTATATTGTTTCTTCTACCTAGAATCTTATCATGGATAATTTCTAGTCAGTTTTCAAGGCAGTGATCCTAGATCATCTGCTTTGTGCAATCTTTCTTGATTCTCTGCCTGAGCTGAGTTTATTCTCCTCTTCTGAATTTCCTGAATACTCCCACACATACTACAACTATGGCATATGTGACACTGTATTTTCATATAGTGTTTTTCTCACACATGCTCATAAAA
Source organism: Capra hircus (assembly GCF_001704415.2). Classification (NCBI taxonomy): domain Eukaryota; kingdom Metazoa; phylum Chordata; class Mammalia; order Artiodactyla; family Bovidae; genus Capra; species Capra hircus. The sequence continues at coordinate 13,546,287 of NC_030831.1, read as the reverse complement.
GATATCATTATGAGAGCATAATTTTATTTTTATGTTTTAAATGTTTTTTAAATTTATTAAATGCATTATTGTGAAATATTATGACTAGAACAACATTTTTAAGGCTAATGATAAAGGGACACAAGACATCTTTATATTAATTGATACTTTTTTGTCCTACCTTTATTTTGCAATGGGAATTTTATAACACTGTTCTGAGTACTAATGAGATTGATGTCCAAGTGCTGTTGTGCTACTCTGAGCCATTTGCATAATGCAAGGAAAATATCTGAAATAAAGAAGTCATGAAGACTTATCAGAGAGATAGGAGGACTCGCTAAACTGAGAGCCAAGTTTTCCTTTTTCCTCAAGGTCAAGTGTTGTCTAGATCTCCTCAAAGATCCATCTGGGTTTCCTGATGGCCTGTAAAGGCCAGATTTAAATTAAAAATATTCATAGTATAGCTATTTCAGTGATATGCACAGGGAAGAGACAGCTATTGAGATGCTTATAGGTGAGGCAGACATTCCAGTATAAGGGCAAGGCAAAGAAATGACCATTGGAAGGAAAGGAGCTAAGTTTACCCCCCAAAGAAATCATTATCCTGTTCCTTGGTGGTTATGCCTATGAGACCCACTATCTAAGTGACCCTCTTCTCCCTAAGAGAGCTAAATCTATGTTCTTCAGGTACAGAGATTTGGCTGGTCTCATACCCGGGTACCAGCTCCATTCCAAATTGTAATCCTGAAATTCCTAAAAGCCCAAGTCTAAACCTGACCACAATACCAATGCTAAAGTAACTAGTCATAATTATTCTTCCTAGTCCTCTGACATTACTCCAAAACTCATTCTATGAGCCAGCTCATTACGTTGCCACCCTTACTATTCTCTTGATAGTAAGGACTGTTATCCATACTTTATGCATAGTGACTAGAGAATGAGTGTGTAAAATAATATTTGAGCCCCTTGGCTCAAATATTTGTTGCTGTTCAGTTGCTAAGTTGTGTCTGAATCTTTGCAACCCCATAAACTGCAGCATGACAGACTTCCCTGTACTTCATTTTCTCCAAGAGTTTGCTCAAATTCAAGTCCATTGAATCAATGATGCCATCCAAGGATCTCATCTTCCATCACCCCCTTCTCCTCTTGCCCTTGATCTTTTCCAGCATCAGGGTCTTTTCCAATGAATTAGCTCTTTCAATCAGGTGACCAAAGTATCAGAGCTTCAGCTTCAGCTTCAGCATCAGTCCTTTCAATGAATATTTAGGGTTGATTTCCATTAAGGTTGACTGGTTTGATCTCCTTGCTGTCCATGGGTCTTAGAGTCTTCTCCAGCACCACAGTTCAAAAGCATTAATTCTTTGGTGCTCAACCCTCTTTATGGTCCAACTCTCACACCTGTACATGACTACTGGAAAAACCATTCCTATGACTATAAGGACCTTTATTGGCAAACTCTGTGTGTGTGTGTGTGTGTGTGTGTGTGTGTGTGTATGTTAGTCACTGTTGGCACAGTGATGTGGCTCAAATCAATAGCCCACCTAAGAAAGAAATGGAAAATTTTATTTGAGCCAACCTGAGAGACGTCTTTTTGAAAGTTCTGAGGACTGTTCTACTCATTTGAGATCAAAGGACAATTATATAATTTTTTTAAACAAAGGTTTGTTCATCAATGATGCATTTTTTTTTAAACATCTACTTCTGCTTTATTGACTATGCCAAAGCCTTTGACTGTGTGGATCACAACAAACTGTGGAATTTTTTTTTTTTTTAGGCTTATAATTTGTTTATTTTTTATGGAAGGATAATTGCTTTATGGGATTTTCTTGTTTTCCGTCAAATCGCGACATGAATCAACCATGCTGCTGCTTCTGCTAAGTGACTTCAGTCGTGTCCAACTCTATGTGACCCCATAGACGGCAGCCCACTGGGCTCATCCGTCCCTGGGATTCTCCAGGCAAGAACACTGCAGTGGGTTGCCATTTCCTTCTCCAATGCATGAAAGTGAAAAGTGAAAGGGAAGTCGCTCAGTCGTGTCTGACTCCACGACCCCATGGACTGCAGCCCACCAGGCTCCCCCATCCATGGGATTTTCCAGGCAAGAGTACTGGAGTGGGTTGCCATTGCCTTCTCCGTGAATCAACCATAGGTATACATACATCCCCTTCCTTTTGAAACTCCCTCCCATCTCTCTCCCCATCCCACCCCACTAGATTGATACAGAGACCCTACTTTAGTTTCCTGAGCCATACTATAAATTCCAGTTGGCTATCTAATTTACATACAGTAATGTAAGTTTCCATGTTACTTTTTCCATACATCTCACTCTCTCCTCCCCTCTCCTCATGTCCATAAGCCTATTCTCTATGTCTGTTTCTCCATTGTTTCCCTGTAAATAAATTCTTCAGTTTCATTTTTCTAGATTCCATATATATGTGTTAGAATATGGTATTTATCTTTCCCTTTATGACTCACTTCACTCTGTATAATAGGTTCTAGGTTCATCCACTTCATTAGAACTGACTCAAAGGTGTTACTTTTTATGGCGAGTAATATTCCATTGTGTATATATACCACAACTTCTTTATCCATTCATCTGTTGATGGACATCTGATTGCTTCCCATGTTATAGCTATTGTAAATAGTGCTGCAGTGAACAATGGGATACATGTGTCTCTTTCAATTTTGGTTTTCCTGAGGGTGTATGCCTAGGAATGGTAATGCTGGGTCATATGGTGCTTTCATTCCTAGATTTTAATGAATCTCCATACTGTCTTCCATAGTGGCTGTATCAATTTACATTCCCACCAACAGTGCAAGAGCGTTCCCTTTTCTCCATACCCTTTCCAGCATTTATTGTTTGTAGACTTTTTGATGATGGCCATTCTAACTGGTGTGAGGTGATATCTCATTGTAGCTTTGATTTGCATTTCTCTAATAATGAGTGATGTTGAGTATCTTTGCAGGTGTTTGTTAGCCATCTATATGTCTTCTTTGGAGAAATGTCTGTATAGGTCTTTTCCCCATTTTTTGATTGGGTTATTTGTTTCTCTGGCATTGAGTTGTACGAGCTGCTTGTATATTTTGTAAATTAATCCTTTGTCAGTTTTTTCATTTGCTATTATTTTCTCCCTTTTTGAGGGTTGTCTTTTCACCTTTGTTTATACTTTCCTTTGTGGTGCAGAGCTTTTAAGTTTAATCAGGTACCACTTATTTACTTTTGTTTTTATTTCCATTGTTCTAGGAGGTGGGTCATAGAGGATCTTGCTTTGATTTATGTCACCAAGTTTTCTGCCTATGATTTCCTCTAAGAGTTTTATAGTTTCTGGTCTTACATTTAGGTCTTTAATCCATTTTGAGTTTATCTTTGTTTATGCTGTTAGGAAGAGTTCTTATTTCATTCTTTTACATGTAGCTTTCCAGTTTTCCCAGCACCATTTATTGAAGAGGCTGTCTTTGCCCCATTGTATATTCTTGCCTCCTTTTTCAAAAATAAGATAGCCATAGGTTTATGGGTTTATTTCTGGGTTTTCTATCTTGTTCCATTGGTCTATATTTCTGTTTTTGAGTCAGTACCATACTGTCTTGATGATTGTAGCTCTGTAGTATAACCTGAAGTCAGGAAGCTTGATTTCTCCAGCTGTTTTCTTCTTTTTCAAGACTGCTTTGGCTATTCTGGGTCTTTTGTGTTTCCATATGAATTGTGAAATTTTTTGTTCTAGTTGTGTGAAAAATGTCATTGATAATTTGATAGGGATTTCATTAAATCTGTAGATTGCATTTGACAGTATAGTCGTTTTCAAAATATTGATTCTTCCTACTCAGGAACATGGAATATTTCTCTATCTGTTTATGCCATCTTTGATTTCTTTCATTAGTGCCTTATAATTCTCTGTCTACAGATCTTTTATCTCCTTAGGTAAGTTTATTCCTAGATATTTAATTCTTTTTGTTGAAGTGGTAAATGGGATTGATTCCTTATTTGCTCTTTCTGATTTTTCATTGTTAGTATATAAAAATGCAAGTGATTCCTGTGTATTGATTTTGTATCCTGCAACTTCGCTAAATTTACTGATTAGTTCTAGGAAATTTCTGATATTACCTTTAGGATTTTCTATAATTATATCATGTCATCTGTAAACAGTGAGAACTCTGCTTCTTCTTTTCTGACCTAGATTCATTTTATTTCTTTTTATTCTCTGATTGCTGTAGCTAGGACTTCCAGAAATAAGTTGAATAATAGTGGTGAAAGTGTCTTGTTCCTGATCTTAGGGGGAATGCTTTCAGTTTTTCACTATTGAGAATAATGTTTGCTGTAGGCTTGTCATATATGGCCTTTACTATGTTGAATATGTTCCTTCTATGCCCATTTTTTGAAGAGTTGTAATCATAAATGGGTGCTGAATTTTGTCAAAGTCTTTTTCTGAATCTATTGAGATGATCATATGAGTTTTATCTTTCAATTTTTAATATGGTGATTTGATTTCTGTATATTGAAGAATCCTTGCATCCCTGGGATAAACCCAACTTGATCATGGTGTGTGAGCTTTTTGATGTGTTGCTGAATTCTATTAGCTAAAATTTTGTTGCAGATTTTTGCATCTATGTTCATCAGTGATATTGGCCTGTAGTTTTCTTTTTTTGTGTGTGTTTTGTCTTTGTATGGTTTTGGTGTCAGGGTGATCATGACCTTGCAGAATAAGTTTGGAAGTGTTCCTTCCTCTGTAATTTTTGAAAAGAGTTTTAGAAGGATAGACATTAGGTTTTCTCTAAATGTTTTATAAAATTCTCCTGTGAAGCGATCTGGTCCTGGGCTTTTGTTTTTTGGGAGATTTTTGATCACAGTTTCAATTGCAGTGCTTGTAATTGGATTGCTCATGATTTCTATTTCTTCCAAGTTCAGTCTTGGAGGATTGAACTTTTCTAAGAATCTGTCCATTTCTTTCAGGTTATCTATTTCATTACCATATAGTAGTTCATAATAGTCTGTTATAATCCTTTGCATTTCTTCATTGTCTGTTGTAACCTCTCCATTTTCATTGCTAATTTTGTTGATTTGATTCTTCTCTCTTTTCATCATGATGAGTTGGCTAAGGGTTTGTCAATTTTGTTTATTTTCTCAAAGAACCAGCTGTTAGTTTTATTAATCTTTACTACTGTTTCTTTCATTTCTGTTTCATTTATTTCTACTCGGATCTATATGATTTGTTTCCTTCTACTAGTTTTGGAGTTTTTTTCCTTCTTCTTTTTCCAGTTGCTTTAGGTGTAAACTAAGTTTGTCTATTCGATGTTTTTCTTATTTCTTGAGTTAGGATTGTATTACTATAAACTTCCCTCTTAGAGCTGCTTTTTGCTGTATCACACAGGTTTTGAGTTGTTGTGTTTTCATCATCATTTGTTTTGAGAAATTTTTTGATTTTCCTTTTTATTTCAATAACCTGTTGGTTATTTAGAAACATGTTGTTTAATCTCCATGTGTTTTTGTTTCTTACAGTTTTTTTTCTTGTAATTTATATCTAGTCTCACAGCATTGTAGTCAGAGATTCTTGATAAAATTTTAATTTTCTTAAATTGATGTGGTCTATCCTGGAGAATGTTCCATGTTCACTTGAGAAGAAGGTGTATTCTTCTGCATTTGGAAGGAATATTCTGAAGATATCAATGAGATCCATCTCATCTAATGTATCATTTAAGACTTATCTTTCTTTATTTATTTTCTGTTTTGATGATCTGTCCATTGGTGTCAGTGGGGTGTTAAAGTCTCCTACTATGATTGTGTTACTGTCAATTTCTCCTTTTATGTCTGTTAGTGTTTGTCTTATGTATTGAGGTGCTTCTATGTTGGGTGCGTAGATATTTACAATTGTTATGTCTTCTGTTGGATTGATTCCTTTATCATTATGTACCGTCCTTCCTTATCTATTGTAATCTTTTTATAAGGTCTATTTTGTCTGATATGAAGATTGCTACTCCAGCTTTCTTTTGCTTCCCATTTTCATGGAATATATTTTTCCATCCTCTCACTTTCAATCTATACGTGTCTTTAGGTCTGAAGTGAGTTTCTTGTAGACAGCATATATATGGGTCTTGTTTTTGTTTTCAGCCAGTCTGCGTCTTTTGGTTGGAGCATTTAATCCATTTACATTTAAAGTAATTACTGATATATATGTTTCTATTGCAATTTTCTAATTGTTTGGGGTTGATTTTATAGATCTTTTTTCTTCTGTTGCATTTGTTGACTATATAAATCCCTTTAACATTTGTTGTAAAGCTGGTTTGGTGGTACTGAATTCTCTTAATTTTTGCTTGTCTGAAAAGCTTTTCATTTCTCCATCAATTTTTAATGAAATCCTTGCTGGGTACAATAATCTTGGTTGTAGATTCTTACTTTTCAATTCTTTAAATATCCTGCCATTCCCTTCTGGCCTGCAGAGTTTCTGCTGAAAGATCAGCTGTTAAGCATATGGGATTTCCCTTGTATGTTACTTGTTGCATCTCCCTTGATGCTGTTCATATTCTTTCTTTGTGTTTAGTCTTTATTTGTTTGATTAGTATGTGTCTTGGTGTGTTTCTCCTTGGGTTTATCCCATATGGGACTCTTTGTGACTCTTGGATTGTTTGGCTATTTCCTTTTCCATGTTGGGGAAATTTTCAACTATAATCTCTTCAAAAATTTTCTCATACCCTTTATTTTCCTTGTCTTCTTCTGGGGCCCCTATAATTTGAATGTTGGTGTGTTTGAAATGGCCCAAGAGGTCTCTGAGACTATCCTGAGCTCTCTTCATTCTTTTTACTTTATTCTGCTCTTCAGAAGTTATTTCCAACATTTTATCTTCCAGCTCACTGATTCGTTCTTCTGCTTTAAATATTCTGCTATGTATTCCTTCTAGGCTATTTCTTATTTCAGTAATTGTGTTGTTTTTCTCTGTAGACTTATTCTTTAATTCTTCTAGGTCTTTGTTAATGGATTCTTGCATTTTCTCCATTTTGTTTTCAAGTTTTTTGATCATCTTTACTATCATTATTCTGAATTATTTGTCAGGTAGTTTGCTTATTTCCTCTTCATTTATTTGGATTTTTGTGTTTCTAGTATGTTCCTTCATTTGTGTAGTATTTCTCAGCCTTTCATTTTTTTAAAGTGTTTTTGGTCTCTTTTTCCCAGGCTTCAAAGAAAGTTTAATTCTCTCCTTGAAGAAGCTTGAATTTTTTTCTTCCCTTTGGTTTTTCCTTCTTAGGGTTGGCCCAGGGGTTTTTGTGAGGTTCAGATAGAGTCAGTTTTGTGTTGAGATTCTGTTTGTTTGTTTTTCCTCTGATGGGCAAGGCTGAGTGAGGTGGTATTCCTGTCTGCTGATGATTGGGTTTGTATTTTGTTTTGTTTGTGTTTAGATGTGGCATCCTGCACAGGCTGCCACTGATGGTTGGGTGACGCTGGGTCTTGTATTCAAGTGGTTTCCTTTGTGTGAGTTCTCACTATTTGATACACCCTATGACTAGTTCTCTGGTAGTCTAGGGTCTTGGAATCAGTGCTCCCACTCCAAAGGCTCAGGGTTTGATCTCTGGTCAGGATCAAATATTCCACAAGTGATTTCTTATGGCATTAAGGGAGAGTAAAACAAATATCCAAAAATGAGGAACCAAAGATGAACCCCAGACAAATGACAGTTATAAAATCAGGCAAATAATAATTAAAATAAGGAATATACTCATATACCTATACATCCATGACCAAAGTGAAAACAATCCAACATAAGTACAGTAGATTGATCCAGCAAACAAAGGAAATTTAAAAAAAAAATGTATTTACCAGTTAAGATAAAAACTAACTTAAACACAAACTGGAAAACATAGCTAAAGCAAGGTACCAAGTCTGGAATAAAGCAATGAAAACAAAACTAACAGTTATGTTGAGAGGAAAGGAAAGAAAGAAAAGAAAGAAAAAAATAGATATGCAAAGTTAAATAGGGGTAGATGAAGAAGATTTATATACATTAAAAATTAACTGCAAGGGGCAAAGAACAGTAGGAAAGGCAAACAAAGAAATAAATGTAGAAAAAATATAATAGGTTTTAAAAATTAAAATTAGAAAAAGAAAAAAGAGAAAAAACGGAAGAAAGAAAAAAGAGAGGAAAAAAAAAGGGGAAACACAGAACTGCAAAAGTCCAATGTAGAGAGAGAAGTTTGTAACAACAATAGTAAGTGTGACTGAATACACATACACACACACACACACACACACACACACACACATGCATATACACCCAAAAGCAAAATCAAAACAGTCCAACAAAAATTAAGTACATTAGATTAATCTGGTGAATAAAGGAAGCCCAAAATTATATCTATCAGACCCAAACTAATTAAAGCATAAACTAGGAAACTAAACTAAAGCAAGGTGCCAATTGGGGAATAAAGCAATGAAAATGAAACTAACAAATATGTTGAGAGGAAAGGAGAGAAAGAAATGAAAGAAAGAATAGTATGCAAAGATAAACAGAGGTAGATAAAGCAGATTTATATATATTAAAGATTAACTGCAGGGGGAAAAGAACAGTAGGAAAAGCAAATGAAGGAATAAATGTAGAAAAATAATAATATGTTTAAAACATTAAAAATTCAAATTAAAAAAAGAGAGAGAAAAAAAGAAAAAAAGGAAAACTCTACAGAACTCCAAAACCCAATGTAGAGACAGAGGTTTATGACAACAATAAAATAAATGTGACTGAAGAAAAAGAGAAAAAAAAAAAAAGACGCTCAAAAGCTTAATTGGATTTCTCAGTGCCAAGAAAATCGACAATTACAACAGAGGAAGGAAAAAAGGAAAAAAAAAAAAATCCAGAAGAATCTACAGAACAAGTCAAAAAATAAGAATAATACAAGTTTTTCTTGACTCTTTGCTGTCAGAGTCCTTTCCTGCTCTGGGAATCACAGTCCAACTTATCTCTGCAGGATGCCCTTCAACACTGTACTGATCTCTGGACCTAATGTGGGGGCTGCTCAGATTCTAATTTAGTTGTACTCCTGTGTGGTCTTGCCTCTGATGTCCACAGCTATCAGAGCCAGTATCTTTTCTTTTGTGGGAGCTCTCAGGGCCTTTTATATATTCCATAGACACAGAGCCTGCTTAGTTGATCACTGGATTTAATCTGAAGCTTGTACAGCTGGTGGAAGGTTTTGGGTCTTGTTCTTTAGCCACCCTGCCCCTGGGTTTCAATTGTGGTTTTATTTCCACCTCTACATGTGGGTCATCCACTGGGGTTGAGGCTCCTGAGGCTGCACTGGAGGGCTTGGGTCTGCTCCAGTGAGGGCCAGGTGTGGAAGTGGCGCAGCTGCTTGGGTCACAGGGGATCTGGCAGCACCAGGTACTGAGGGGGATTGGTGGCTAGGGTAGTAGGAAATATAGTGCTTTACAAGAGTATGGCAATCGGTATTGGCCAATATGCTCCAGTATTCTTGTCTGGAAAACCCCCTTTCTGACAGAGAAGCCTGGCAGGCCACAGTCTACAGGGTCCCAAAGAGTTGGACTGGACAGAAGTGACCCTGTGCACATAAACACAGTTAGCCAGTCAGTAAGTTCAGTCACTCAGTCATGTCTGACTGTGATCCCATGAATCAGCCTGCCAGGCTTCCCTGTCCATCATCAACCCCCAGAGTTCACTCAGACTCAAGTCCATTGAGTCAGTGATGCCATCCAGCCATCTCATTCCCTGTCATCCGCTTCTCTTCCTGTCCCCATCCCTCCCAGCATCAGAGTCTTTTCCAATGAGTCGACTCTTCCTATGAGGTGGCCAAAGTACTGGGGTTTCAGCTTTAGCATCATTCCTTCCAAAGAAATCCCAGGGCTGATCTCCTTCAGAATGGACTGGTTGGATCTCCTTGCACTCCAAGGGACTCTCAGGAGTTTTCTCCAACACCACAGTTCAAAAGCATCAATTCTTCGGCGTTCAACCTTCTTCACAGTCCAACTCTCACATCCATATATGACCACAGAAAAAACCATAGCCATGACTAGAGGGACCTTAGTTGGCAAAGTAATGTCTCTGCTTTTGAATATGCTATCTAGGTTGGTCATAACTTTTCTCCCAAGGTGTAAGTGTCTTTTAATTTCATGGCTGCAATCACCATCTGCAGTGACTTTGGAGGCCCCCAAAATAAAGTCTGACACTGTTTCCACTGTTTCCCCATCTATTTCCCATGAAATGATGGGACCGGATGCCATGATCTTCATTTTCTGAATGTTGAGCTTGAAGTCAAATTTTTCACTCTCCTCTTTCACTTTCATCAAGAGGCTTTTTAGTTCCTCTTCACTTTCTGCCATAAGGGTGGTGTCATCTGCATATCTGAGGTTAGTGATATTTCTCCTGGCAATCTTGATTCCAGTTTGTGCTTCTTCCAGTCCAGCGTTTCTCATGATGTACTCTGCATATAAGTTAAATAATCAGGGTGACAATATACAGACTTGATGGACTCCTTTCCTATTTGGAACCAGTCTGTTGTTCCATGTTCAGTTCAACTGTTGCTTCCTGACCTCCATACATATTTCTCAAGAAGCAGGTAAGATGGTCTGGTATTCCCATCTCTTTCAGAATTTTCCACAGTTTCTTGTGATTCACACAGGCAAAGGCGTTGGCATAGTCAATAAAGCAGAAGTAGATGTATTTTCTGGAACTCTCTTGCTTTTTCCATGATCCAGCAAATGTTGACAATTTGATCCCTGGTTCCTCTGCCTTTCCTAAAACCAGCTTGAACATCTAGAAGTTCATGGTTCAAGTAATGCTGAAACCTAGCTTGGGGAAGTTTGAGCATTACTTTACTAGTGTGTGAGATGAGTGCAATTGTGTGGTAGTTTGAGCATGCTTTGGCCTTGTCTTTCTTTGGGATTGGAATGAAAACTGACCTTTTCCAGTCCTGTGTCCACTGCTGATTTTTCCAAATTTGCTGACATACTGAGTGCAGCACTTTCATAGCTTCATCTTTCAGGATGTGAAACAGCTCAACTGGAATTCCATCACCTCCACTAGCTTTGTTCGTAGTGATGCTTTCTAAAATGTACTCGACTTCACATTCCAGGATGTCTGGCTCTAGATGAGTGATCACACCATCGTGATTATCTGGGTCATGACGATCTCTTTTGTACAGTTCTTCTGTGTATTCTTGCCATCTCTTCTTAATATCTTCTGCTTCTGTTAGGTCCATACAATTTCTATCTTTTATCGAGGCCATCTTTGCATGAAATGTATATATTATTGTTATTTTTCTGCATATGGCAGCTCTGCCCCAGTGAGAGTTGAGTATGAAGGTGATGCAGCTGCTTGGCTTGCGGGGACCCTGGCAGCGCCAAGTGTTCAGGGACATGGACTGCTTCTGTGGCAGGAGTTATGGCCCTATCAGTGTATTTTTTTGAGCCTCTTGTAACTGGTGATCAGAAGGCCTCTTTGGCCAGTCTTTGTCCATAGCTCCACCCGTTCAGGTACTTAGAAGGATCCCTTGCCTGGGGTCCTTCTCTATTGCTCATTGTGTCAGGTACTTGGAGGGGCCCCATGACTGATGTCCCACTGTAGATCCATGCATCAGGCACTTAAAGGAGCAGTCTGGGTGTGGTCCTACTCTGTAATTCGGTGCACAGGCATTTGATGGACTAGCCTCTCTATTGTTCAGCTGCTGATGCTGCCCTTTGGAGAGAGAGAGGTCATGGTGATGGCTCCACCCTCTACACATGACTCAGCAGTATCACCTTGTTTCCATGCTGCCTGGCTTTCCTCCACAGGCATTTCTCACCAAAATCTCCTCCCTCACATCCCCTCACATCCGTCCCTCTGCAGTAAATAGCAGCCCTCCCACTGGGATTGCTCCACAATCCCTAAACTCCAGCTCCCAGTCTCTGCCCCTTCTGGGAGACCCATGTTCCTGCCTGGCATGTGTATGGCTGTGACAAGAACTGTCTGATTCTCATTTCATTGAGGCTGCCACAGATTAGCTGCTTCACTCTCAGCCTTAAATGTTTCTCCTCTGACTCAGACAATTGCCCCGCTGTGGGGATTGGACTGCTGCTTCAGTTCCCCCAGCAGCTGAGGGCAGGTCCAGTCCTACTAACACTCCTGTTTCCTTCATTCTACCGAGTTTTGCATGGTTCTAATACTTTGGATTCAATATCACAGTTATCCAAGTCTATTCCCCAACCAGTAACGCTGAAGAAGCTGAAGTTGAATGGTTTTATGAAGACCTACAAGACCTTTTAGAACTAACACCCAAAAAAGATGTCCTTTTCATTACAGGGGACTGGAATGCAAAAGTAGGAAGTCAAGAAACACTTGGAGTAACAGGTAAATTTGGCCTTAGAGTAGGAATGAAGCAACACAATGGCTAATAGAATTTTGCCGAGAGAACACACTGGTCATAGCAAACACCCTCTTCCAACAACACAAGAGAAGACTCTACACATGGACATGACCAGATGGTCAACACCGAAATTAGATTGACCATATTCTTTGCAGCCAAAGATGGAGAAGCTCTATACAGTCAACAAAAACAAGACCAGGAGCAGACTGTGGCTCAGATCATGAACTCCTTATTGCCAAATTGAGACTCAAATTGAAGAAAGTAAGGAAAACTGCTAGACCATTCAGGTATGACCTAAATAAAATCCCTTATGATTATCAGTGGAAGTGAGAAATAGAGTTAAGGGCCTAGATCTGATAGATAGAGTGCCTGATGAACTATGGAATGAGGTTCATGACATTGTACAGGAGACAGGGATCAAGACCATCTCCATGGAAAAGAAATGCAAAAAATCAAAATGGCTGTCTGAGGAGGTCTTACAAACAGCTGTGAAAAGAAGAGAAGTGAAAAGCACAGGAGAAAAGAAAAAATATAAGCATCTGAATGCAGAGTTCCAGAGAATAGCAAGAAGAGATAAGAAAGCCTTCTTCAGTGATCAATGCAAAGAAATAGAGGAAAAGAACAGAATGGGAAAGACTAGAGATCTCTTCAAGATAGTTAGAGATACCAAGGGAACATTTCATGCAAACATGGGCACAATAAAGGACAGAAATGGTATGTCCTAACAGAAGCAGAAGATATTAAGAAGAGGTGGCAAGAATACACAGAAGAACTGTACAAAAAAGATCTTCACTACCCAGATAATCATGATGGTGTGATCACTAATCTAGAGTCAGGCATCCTGGAATGTGAAGTCAAGTGGGCCTTAGCAAGCTAGTGGAGGTGATGGAATTCCAGTTGAGCTGTTTCAGTCCTGAAAGATGATGCTGTGAAAGTGCTGCACTCAATATGCCAGCAAATTTGGAAAAATCAACAGTGGACACAGGACTGGAAAAGGTCAGTTTTCATTCCAATCCCAAAGAAAGGCAATGACAAAGAATGCTCAAACTACGACACAATTGCACTCACCTCACACACTAGTAAAGTAATGCTCAAAATTCTCCAAGTCAGGCTTCAGCAATACGTGAACCGTGAACTTCCAGATGTTCAAGCTGATTTTAAAAAAGGCAGAGGAACCAGAGATCAAATTGCCAACATCTGCTGGATAATGGAAAAAATGAGAGAGTTCCAGAAAAACATCCATTTCTGCTTTATTGACTATGCCAAAGCCTTTGACTTTGTGGATCACAAGAAAATGTGGAAAATTCTGAAAAAGATGGGACTATCAGACCACCTGACCTGCTTCTTGATAAATCTGTATGCAGGTCAGGAAGCAACAGTTAGAACTGGACATGGAACAACAGACTGGTTCCAAATAGGAAAAGGAGTACGTCAAGGCTATATATTGTCATCTTGCTTATTTAACTTATATGCAGAATACATTATGAGAAACGCTGAACTGGAAGAAACACAAGCTGGAATCAAGATTGCTGGGAGAAATATCACTAACCTCAGATATGCAGATGACACCACCCTTATGGCAGAAAGTGAAGAGGAACTAAAAAGCCTCTTGATGAAAGTGAAAGAGGAGAGTGAAAAATTTGACTTCAAGCTCAACATTCAGAAAATGAAGATCATGGCATCCGGTCCCATCACTTCATGGGAAATAGATGGGGAAACAGTGGAAACACTGTCAGACTTTATTTTTCTAGTCTCCAAAACCACTGCAGATGGTGACTGCAGCCATGAAATTAAAAGACGCTTACTCCTTGGAAGAAAAGTTATGACCAACCTAGATAGCATATTCAAAAGCAGAGACATTACTTTGCCGACTAAGGTCCATCTAGTCAAGGCTATGGTTTTTCCAGTGATCAGTATGGATGTGAGAGTTGGACTGTGAAGAAGGCTGAGTGCTGAAGAGTTGATGCTTTTGAACTGTGGTGTTGGAGAAAACTCTTGAGATTCCCTTGGACTACAAGAAGATCCAACCAGTCTATTCTAAAGGAGATAAGCCCTGGGATTTCTTTGGAAGGAATGATGCTAAAGCTGAAGCCCCAGTACTTTGGCCACCTTATGGGAAGAGTTGAGTCATTGGAAAAGACTCTGATGCTGGGAGGGATTGGGGGCAGGAGGAGAACGGGGGCGACAGAAGATGAGATGGCTGGATAGCATCACTGACTCGATGTACGTGAGTCTGTGTGAACCCCGGGAGTTGGTGATGGACAGGGAGGCCTGGCGTGTTGCGATTCATTGGGTTGCAAAGAGTTGGACAAGATTGAGCTACTAAACTGAACTGAACTGAGTACTTTGACCCCTGATGTGAAGAACCGACTCATTTGAAAAGATCCTGATGTTGGGAAAGATTGAAGGCAAGAGCAGAAGGGGACAATAAAGAAAAAGATGGTTGGATGGCATCACCAACTCAATGGATATGAATTTAAGTAAACTCCAGGAGTTGGTGATGGACAGGGAGACTTGGCGTGCTGCAGTCAGTGGGGTCAGACTGGACTGAGAGACTGAACTGAGCTGATATATATTTTTCCACTGGTCAGGTTCTCCATGCTGGTGTTCTGCATGCACTTCTGTGTCTGAAGGTGTATTCCTGATGTATCTGTGGAGAGAGATGTACTCCACATCCACCTACTCCTCTGCCATTTTGTCCTCCCAATGATGTATTTTTGACAGCTTACACAATCCATATCTACATTCGCAAAGTGAACAGCTGTTCATGGGTTACTGTGGTTCCTTACAAGACTGAGAAGGAAGGATGTCTCCTAAGGTGGTCTGATTAATGCAGATGAACAACACACACTAAAGGGAAGGGAGGAGGCCTAGATGGGCAAAGAAAAACTTGTTCAATTTTTTAAAACTTGCCATAAAATATAAATTTTATTTTATCCGTAGTAACCCCCAAATCCCACTCTTGGTACTCATGTCGCTTGAGTGTACGCATGTATGGATTTTGGAAACCCAAATCCCACCTGGTTCTGAGTTTTTGTTTTCTCACCTTCTTCACTGAGCTTCTGATCCAAGCCTTATCCCATCTTTCTGGACATTATGCTTGGCCAATCATCATGCAGTTTATTTCCTTAGAAACCAATATAAGTTCTATAAAAATTGTGATAGAGTGAACAAGAACTGGTAAGAAGGATGGATCGCAGAGTATGAGAACTAATTTAGAACTTACTGTGACTATTTCCTTGATTCAGAAAAACATATTTGATTTCTTAATTTCTTATGTTTCTTAAATCAATTTATCCTGTAACTAATAATTATATCAAATGTATAAAGTATCTTTCCCCCCAAATTTTAATAATTAGTATATTAAACTAGTGCTGTGTTCTAAGAATGAAGGAGTATGCTATGTGTGCAAATATTTTGGTTACATTGCTTCTCTAGCCCTATGAATTCTGTTATGTAGCTAGGAAAGTTGAGATGAGTAGAAACTAAGAAAATCAAAGGTCAGTCAGGGAGCCTGGGGTCTTGTTTTGGTTTTGACTTCCTATTCTTTTCTAACTCTGAGCATCTTGGCCTCCTTCCTTTTGGAGCATCTTGCCCCAGGCAGCTGCTTGGTGTTTGAAGTTGAGGTTAGTGGAAGCAGTGTCTGAATTCAGTATCTTGCTTTCTTATAGTATGCTTAAACCTTTCCAGGCAAAGGTAATTGAACAAAAATTAGTATGTTTGTATTTTTGCATACTTCCTATATACCAGATCAAGCACGTCACATACAACTTATAATCTGATTCTCACAATAAGCCTATGAAGTAGTAACTACAATTTTCCTCAATTTTACAAACTGGGTGTTACTGAGTCCACGCTTGCTCTGCACAATAGGCCAATGAATCTGACTGATGAGGTGTTGAGGGCCAGGAAGAGACTATATTCAGAAAGTAGCTGACTGAGAAGATGGCAGACTAGCATCTCAAAATAATCATCTTATTGGGGTCTGATGCCAGGTTGTTTTATAGATCAGAGAGAAAAAAACAATGAGGTACTAAAGTTAAAAAGCAGAATAGAGAGGGAGAGGTAGTGGGAAGTAAAGTGGAAGGGTCTTCAGTCTTGCAAAACATATCCTGGGAATGGTCTGCCTTTGGAAGGAGTGTGCTAATCTCTTCCATTCACAGTTGAGCAGGGACAAACAATCTCTCCAGGAGCTGAACGAAAGTACTTTAGTTTACAGTCAAGAAGAGGGGCAGTGTCCTCCAGCATGCCATTGAGTGTGATTATAAAAATAAAAGCAACGAAGAGCAAATCAAATAAATAGTTTCCCATGGATTCAGAATTGGCTTCCTCCTTGCAACAAAGGCAGCAGGTCTTGATATCTAGAGATGATCAGTAAATTACTTCTTTTTGCAGAAGAATTTTGTAAAAAATTTAACTATATGTCTATGAACTATATCAGCCCACCTTATTAAATGATTATTATCCTGAATCTCAGGGGCACTTAATATAACATTTCTAGGAGATTGGTGACCTGGCATAAGTCCGTTTGAAGGAGACTTCCATCACTGCAACTACCCCTATCATAGTTTGGCCCTGGACCAAACTACAGGGTAGGAAGGCAAACCCACCCATCCACAGAAAATTGGATTAAATATTTACTGAGCATGGTCCTGCCCATCAGAGCAAGACTCAGACTCCCCCCAGCCAGTCCCTCCCATCAGGAAGCTTTCACAATCCTCTTATCCTTGTCCATCAGCGAGCAGACAGAATGAAAACCACAATCAAAGAAAATCAACCAAACTGATCACATGGATCACAGCCTTATCTAATTCAATGCAACTATGAACCATGATGTGTAGGGCCACGCAAGACAGACAGGTCATGCTGGAGTGTTCTGACAAAACTGGAGAAGGGAGTGGCAAGCGACTTCTGTATTATTGCCTTGAGAAACCCATGAACAATACAAAAAGGCAAACAGATATGACACTGAAAGATGAACTTGCCATGTGGATTCAGTTCAGTTCAATTCAGTCACTCAGTCGTATCCAACTCTTTGCGACCCCATGGACAGTAGCACGCCAGGCTTCCCTGTCCAACATCAAACACCCGGGGCTTACTCAAACTCATGTCCATTGAGTTGGTGATGCCATCCAACCATCTTATCCTTTGTCGTCCCCTTCTCCTTCTGTCTCCAAACTTTCCAAGCATCAGGGTCTTTTCCAATGAGTCAGTTCTTCACATCAGTTGGCCAAAGTATTAGAGTTTCAGCTTCAACATCAGTCCCTCCATTGAACACCCAGGACTGATCTCCTTTAGGATAGACTGGTTGGATTTCCTTGCAGTCCAAGGGACTTTCAAGAGTCTTCCCAAACACCACAGTTCAAAAGTATCAATTCTTTAGTACTCAGCTTTCTTTATAGTCCAACTCTCACATCCATACATGACTGCTGGAAAAAAAAAAATAGCTTTGACTAGATGGACCTTTGTTGGCAAAGTAATGTCTCTGCTTTTTAATATGCTGTCTAGGTTGGTCATAGCTTTTCTTTGAAGGATCAAATATCTTTGAATTTCATGGCTGCAGTCACCATCTGCAGTGATTTTGGAGCCCCCAAAAATAAAGTCTCTCACTGTTTCCACAGTTTCCCCATTTATTTGCCATGAAGTTGATGGGACCAGATGCCATGAATTTAGTTTTCTGAATGTTGAGTTTTAAGCCAGCTTTTTCATGCTCCTCTTTCACCTTCATCAAGATGCTCTTTAGTTCTTTACTTTCTGCCATAAGTGTAGTGTCATCTGCATATCTGAGGTTATTGATATTTCTCCCAGCAAACTTGATTCCAACTTGCGCTTCATTCATGCTACTGGATAAGAGTAGAGAAATAGGTTCAGAAAAAATGAAGAGGCTGAGCCAAAGCAAACACAGCACCCAATTGTGAATGTGACTGGTAAAGTAAAGTTTGAAGTTGTAAAGATATTGCACAGGAATATGGCATGCTAGGTCCATCAGTTCAATTCAGTCGCTCAGTCGTGTCCGACCTTTGCAACCCCATGAATCACAGGCTTCCCTGTCCATCACCATCTCCCGGAGTTCACTCAAACACGTTCATCGAGTCAGTGATACCATCCAGCCAACTCATCCTCTGTCCCCTTCTCCTCCTGCCCTTAATCCCTCCCAGCATTAGAGTCTTTTCCAATGAGTCAAATCTTTGCATGAGGTGGAGAAAGTACTGGAGTTTCAGCTTTAGCATCATTTCTTCCAAAGAACACCCAGGACTGATCTCCTTTAGAATGGACTGGTTGGATCTCCTTGCAGTCCAAGGGACTCTCAAGAGTCTTCTCCAACACCACAGTTCAAAAGCATCAATTCTTCAGTGGTCAGCTTTCTTCACAGTCCAACTCTCACATCCATACATGACCACAGGAAAAACCATAACCTTGACTAGACGGACATTTGTTGGCAAAGTAATGTCTCTGCTTTTGAATATGCTATCTAGGTTGGTCATAACTTTTCTTCCAAGGAATAAGTGTCTTTTAATTTCACAGCTGCAATCACCATCTGCAGTGATTTCGGAGCCCAGCCCCCCAAAATAAAGTCTGACACTGTTTCCACTGTTTCCCCATCTATTTCCCATGAAGTGATGGGACCAGATGCCATGATCTTCATTTTCTGAATGTTGAGCTTGAAGCCAACTTTTTCACTCTCCTCTTTCACTTTCATCAAGAAGCTTTTTAGTTCCTCTTCATTTTCTGCCATAAGGGTGATGTCATCTGCATATCTGAGCTTATTGATATTTCTCCCGGCAATCTTGATTCCGGCTTGTGCTTCTTCCAGCCCAGCATTTCTCATGATGTACTCTGCATATAAGTTCAATAAGCAGGGTGACAATATACAGACTTGACATACTCCTTTTCCATGAATAAAGGTAAATTGGAAGTGGTCAAACAGGATAGGGCAAGAGTGAACATTGACATTTTAGGAATCAGCAAGCTAAAATGTACTGTAATGGGTGAATTTAATTCAGATGACAATTATATCTACTACTGTAGGCAAGAATCCCTTAGAAGAAATGGCATAGCCCTCACTGTCAACAAGAGTCTGAAATCTGGTTTTTGGATGCAATCTCAAAAATGCCAAAATGATCTCTGTTCATTTCCAAGGTAAGCCATTCAATATCACAGCAATGAAATTCTGTCTCCCAACCACTAATGCAAAAGAAACTGAGGTTGAATGGTTCTATGAAGACCTACAAGACCTTCTAGAATGAACACCAAAATATATATCCTTTCATCATAAAGAACTGTAATGCAAATTAGGACGTTAAGAGATACCTGGAATAACAGGCAAATTTGGCCATGGAATAAAAATAAAGTAGATCAAAGGTTAACAGAGTTGTGTGAAGAGAATCAGTGGTCATAGTAAACAACCTCTTCCAACAACACAAGAGACAACTCTACACATGGATATTACCAGATGGTCAATACCGAAATTAGATTGATTATATGCTTTGAATGGAGAAGCTCTAAACAGTCTGCAAAATAAGATAGGGAACTGACTGGCTCAGATCACAAAATCCCTATTGGAAAATTCAGTCTTAAATTGAAGAAAGTAGTTCCCACTGGACTATTGGGTATGACCTAAATCAAATCCCTTATGATTATATAGTGGAAGTGACAAATAGATTCAAGGGATTAGATCTGATAGACAGACTACCTCTAGAACTATGAATGGAGGTTCAAGACACTGTACAGGAGGCAGTGGTCAAAACCATCTAAAGAAACCAAAAGACAAAAAGGCCAAATGATTGTCTGAGGAGGCCTTATAATTAGCTGAGAAAAGAAGAGGACCTAAAGACAAAAGAGAAAAGGAATGATGTATCCATCTAAATGCAGAATTCCAAAGAATAGCAAGGAGAGAAAAGAAAGACTTCCTAAGTGACCAATGCGAAGAAATAGAGGAAAACAATAGAAGGGAAAGACTAGAGAGATCTCTTGAAGAAAACTAGAGATGCCAAGGGAAAATTTCATGCAAAAATAGGCACAATAAAGGATGGAAATGGTAAGTACCTAACAGAAGCAGAAGATATTAAGTAGAAGTGGCAAGCATACACAAAAGAATTACACAAAGAAGATCTTAATGACCCAGATAACCACCAATTATGTGATCACTCACCTAGAGACAGACATCCTGGAATGCGAAGTCAAGTGGGCCTTAGGAAGTATCATTAGGAGCAAAACTAGTAGATGTAACAGAATTCCAGCTTAGCTATTGCAAGTCCTAAGAGATGATGCTGTGAAAGTGCTGCACTCAATATGCTTGCAATTTTGTAAACTTAGCAGTGGCCACAAGAGTTGAAAAGATCAGTTTTAATTCCAATCCCAAAGAAAGGCAATGCCAAAGAATGTTCAAACTATTGCAGAATTGCACTCATCTCACCTGCTAGCTAGCAAAGTAATGTTCAAAATTCTCCAAGTGAGGCTTCAAAAGTACATGAACCAAGAACTTCAGATGTTCAAGCTGAATTTAGAAAAGGTAGATAAACCATAGATCAAATTGCCAACATCCAGTGGATCATAGAAAAAGCAGGACAATTCCAGAAAAAAAATCTGCTTCTGCTTCATTGACTACGCTAAACGCTTTGACTGTGTGGATCGCAAGAATCTGGGGAAAATTCTTTAAGTGATGGGAATACCAGACCACCTTATCTGCTTCCTGAGAAATCTGTATGCATTTCAAGAAGCAACAGTTAGAACCAGATGTGGAACAATAGACTGTTTCCAAATTGGGAAAGGAGTACATCAAGGCTGTATTTTGTGACCCTGTTCATTTAACTTATATGCAGAGTACATCATGTGAAATACCAGGCTGGATGAGGCACAAGCTGGAATCAAGATTGTTGGGAGAAATATCAATAACCTCAGATATGCAGATGACACCACCCTTGTGGCCTAAAGCAAAGAGGAACTAAAGAGCCTCTTGATGAAGGTGAAAGAGTAGAGTGAAAAAGCAGATTTAAAACTCAACATTCAAAATGTTAAGGTCATGTAATCCAGTCCCATCACTTCATGGCAAGTAGACAGGGAAACAGTGGAAACAGTGAAAGACTATTTTCTTGGGCTTCAAAATCACTGCACTTGGTAAATGCAGCCATAAAAGTAAAAGACCGTTACTCTTTGGAATAAAAGCTGTGACAAACTTAGACAGTGTCTTAAAAAGCAGAGACATTACTTTGCTGACAAAGGTCTGTCTAATCAGAGCTAAGGTTTTTCCAGGAGTCATGCATGGATATGAGAGTTGGACTATGAAGAAAGCTGAGTGCTGAAGAACTGATGCTTTTGAACTGTGGTGTTGTAGAAGACTCTTGAGAGTTCCTTGGGCTGCAAGGAGATCAAACCATCAATAATAAAAGAAATCGGTCCTGAATGTTCATTGGAAGGACTGATGCTGAAGCTGAAAGTTCAACACTTTGACCATCTGATGCAAACAACTGACTCATTGGAAAAGACCCTGATGCTAGGAAAGATTGAAGGCAGGAGGAGAAGGAGATGATAGAGTGTGAGATGGTTTGATGGCATCACCAACTTGATGGACAAAAATTTGAGAAATCTCTGGGAGTTGATGATGGACAGGGAAGCCTAACATTTTGCAGTTTATGGGGTGGCATGGGGTTGGACATGACTGAGTGACTGATCTGAACTGATCCTGAATCTCAATAGATTTAATACTAACTTAATTGAATATTGTTAATATTCATATATTGAGTCACTTTCATATAATATGCTATGTGCATTATTTATCAGTGACTTCACTGAGGCAAACTGAAACCGGAGCAGAGGAGATAACACCACCTGGGAATGACTAGCAAATGTTAGATCCAGGAGAGGGGTTCATGCCAGAGAGCCTGCAATCATCAATACCATCTTAGAAACCCTAGTGTGTACAGAGTGATGGAGCCCCTTGCGCCTTAAGCTGAGGATCAGGAAGCGATTCTGGGAAATCATCTAATAGTTTTCTTGTTTCCAGACAGCTCCAGATTTAAGCTCTTTTGAAAGCATTTATGTGGAATATGAAATAAAAATGTAGCTTCTCAGTCCTTAGTAGAAGACAAACAAAATGCAGGAGTCCAAAACGGGTCAATTCTGAGCAAGGTGTCTTTTATAAAAGGCATCACATCAGGGAGTGAACACAGACTTGAAATGGCTTAGAACACACACAAAGGCTCTGTACTCTGACCTTGACTAATGCCAGAGAAAGCTAATCTCCAAGGCAAGAAACCTGCATCCAAATCAATAAATAGAAAAAAAAAATAAGTAATAAATGAGACATATCTTGGTATTTTTATAACAGATCCCTGAGTTTGATGAGAGAAAAACTTGAATTCATCTTGGAATACTGAGGTCCATACCATATGTACAAAAAGCAAAAGCTATTCTTCCTAACATTTCTTTATATGCTGCTCCTCCTTCCTGTTTCACAAAAGACAATGTATTTGGGGAGAAAGAAAAATCACCACTCTAGAATCTTAGCTCTGCAACACTTTAATTCCTTCTTACAATGACAAACAAAGACCATAGCCGATGCTTTTGAAATTAAATTTAACCTAAGAAAAGATTTTAAGAGGACCTCTTGATGGAAAGGCTATACAGAATTTGTTTAAATCTTTTGAACTTCCTGCACAAAGCATTTGAAGACAAAGAAAGTGGAAAGCATTATTAACTCGAGAAAAATTCTTGACTTCTTTTTTGTTAGTTCTTAATAAATAATGTGCTTTCAGCTAAAATAAATGGCACTTTGTGTTCATAACTCTTTCATAGTTCATGTTAACTCTTTTTGTTATTCCTCAGCTCCATGTGGGACATGCTCTTTATGATATTAACTTTTATATTCCCATGAGATGATTTAGAGTTCTAGATAATGAAAATTATCCCTTTAAACCAGGGATGAGAAAATGGATATAGGTGAGTTACTTTTCCTCTGTTGCTCTGAATATAATTATAGTTGACACTAATATGGATTGCAACTTCCCAGTTTTCTATTGTGTGAAATGAAAATATCTCATGCCATATTAATGAACAAGAAATGTCACAGCCATCAGTGATTTCTGTCCTCCAAATGCAAATGAGGGCTCCCAAAAATGTGATCCAGCAGATGCTGCCACCTACCACAATGATTGCTGAGGAGCTGGGAGAATGCCATGATTAATTCCTTAACGTGATATCTGATCTTTGATATTCAGACTGTCTGCTCCCTTTGTTGCAAACTTGTATGTAGCCTGATTTCTCCTCCTGCTTCTTTGGAGTAGTTTTCTCAGAGATACTCTGATGCTCTCTCCCAGGCTCAGAGTTCTAAACATTCCTATCAAATAAAATAACTCTGCTTTCAGAATGTGACTATATTTCTTAGTCAATAATTGGTAAATATTTAACAGTGAGCTTTCCAGGAAAACTAAAACTAAATAAATAAAACCCTGCTTATTGTGTTTGCAAATTCCAGCACTGCAAACCTATCACTGCTTTAATAACTGGCCCAAAATTTCCTCAAAGTTTACTAGTTGGCTGCTATATGAGTTAGCTTTGACATATCACTTATTTTGGCTCTTTTAATTAGACTTTCCTCTCTAAAGCTTGTCAGTCAAAATTGGTATAATCATTCTAATAAGCAACAGCCTTCACCACAACCCACCTGCCAATGCAGGAGACATAAGAGACACAAGTTCAATTCCTAAGTCAGGAAGATCCCCTGGAGGAGGGCATGGCAATGCACTCCAGTATTCTTGCCTGGAGAATCCCATGGACAGAGGAGCCTCATGGGCCACAGTCTAAATTGTCTCAAACAGTCGGACACAACTGAAGCAACTTAGCACATGTGCATACATCACCACTATCACAAAAATACATTAAGGGGTCAGGACTAAATATTGAGCCCTGCAAGACATCACAAGGGACTACACCCCAGGCTTACAGTTTATGTCCATTTGAAGTTCACAGAGAAGAGTGTGTATCAAAACTATGTCAGTTCTCCTTTCTGGATGCCTGTGAATACTATTCCTGCCATTTCATTGGTTTGCCCAAAAGAGAAAAAAAATATATATCCAAACATACTTTCACTTAAACAAAAGTAATTTATTACTTTTAACTAAATTCTATGTACTTTGGGAGAATGTTGAAAGTGTCCATCATTGTACAGTTCCCTCTGAGTGTCTGCTTACTACCTGCAGTGCTTTATCATACTTTCCACCTGTCACTGATACCTCTACTCCCTCGTCGACAGCCAAAAAACACAAAGTTTATACTCAGCTGATGAGGCAATCTATAGATTTTAGCTATCACCTTTCAGACCTCAGTTAGTCTTTATTATTTTGTTTGTTTAGGAATGAAACTGACATGTTCAATGGCCACTTAGGGATCAACTATGGTAAATAATATTGATGCTTCTCTAATTACTAGTAATGTAGAGGAATTGATGAAATCTGCTCAAAGCTGGAATTCAGGTACCATGAGGAAGTGGTTGCGGTTAGGGAGTGGTGGCTTCTTTGTCAGTGTCAGTGCCATAATCAGGCAGAGAAATATTTAAGGAGAAACTGGATGGTTAATATACATCTGTCAGCCAAAGATAAAGTAGTCAAGGCAAAAACTGCATCTCTAGTCCTAATTTTTGGAGAAGGAAATGGCAACCTACTCCAATAGTCTTGCCTGAGAATCCCATGAACACAAGAGCCTGGCAAGCAACAGTCATTATTGGAGACAACTGAGCAACTAAGTAGCAGCAGTCCTGATTATTAACTGACACATCTTCCCCTTATCTCTTAGCCTTGGAGCCAGAGTTACTTTCCCTGGTAAATAACCACACTATGAGGGTATATATAAGCAGAATATTTATCAGTTCAATTCAATCACTCAGTCATGTCTGACTCTGTGACTCCATGAACCACAGCATGACAGACCTCCCTGTCCATCACCAACTCCCGGAGTTTACTCAAACTCATGTCCATTGAGTTGGTGATGTCATCCAACCATTTCATCCTCTGTCGTCTCCTTCTCTTCCTGCCCTCAATCTTTCCTAGCATCAGAGTTTTTTCAAATCAGTCAGCTCTTCACATCACTTCGCCAAAGTATTGGAGTTTCAGCTTCAACATCAGTCCTTCCAATGAATATTCAGGACCGATCTTCTTTGGGATTGACTCGTTGGATCTCCTTGCAGCCCAAGGGACTCTCAGCCCAAGGGACAGCCCAAGACTCTCAACACTGCTGTTCAAAAGTATCAATTCTTCGGTGCTCAGCTTTCTTTATAGTCCAACTCTCACATCCATACATGACCACTGGAAAAACAATAGCCTTGACTAGACAGACCTTTGTTGACAAAGTAATGTCTCTGCTTTTTAATATTCTGCTTAGGTTGGTCATAACTTTCCTTCCAAGGAGTAAATATCTTTTAATTTTATGCCTGCAATTACCATCTGCACTGATTTTGGAGCCTCCAAAAATAAAGTCTGACACTGTTTCCACTGTTTGCCCATCTATTTCCCATGAAGTGATGGGATCGGATGCCATGATCTTACTTTCCTAATGTTGAGCTTTAAGCCAAATTTTCACTCTTTTCTTTCACTTTCATCAGGAGGATCTTTAGTTCTTCTTCACTTTCTGCCACAAGGGTGGTGTCATCTGCATATCTGAGGAAATTGATATTTCTCCTGGCAATCTTGATTCCAGCTTGTGCTTCATCCAGCCCAGTGTTTCTCATGATGTACTCTGCATATAAGTTAAATAAGCAGGGTGACAATATACAGCCTGGATGTACTCCTTTTCTTATTTGGAACCAGTCTGTTTTTCCATGTCCAGTTCTAACTGTTGCTTCCTGACCTGCATACAGGTTTCTCAAGAGGCAGGTCAGGTGGTCTAGGATTCCCATCTCTTCCAGAATTTTCCACAGTTTATTGTGATCTGCACAGTCAGGGGCTTTGGCATAGTTAATAAAGCAGAAATATGTGCTTTCCAGGAACTCTCTTGCTTTTTCGATGATACAATGGATGTTGGCAATTTGATCTCTGGTTCCTCTGCCTTTTCTAAAACCAGCTTGAACATCTGGAAGTTCACAGTTCACATGTTGCTGAAGCCTGACTTGGATAATTTTGAGCATTAATTTACCAGCGTGTGAGATGAGTGCAATTGTGTGGTAGTTTGAGTATTCTTTAGCATTGCCTTTCTTTGGGATTGGAATGAAAATTGGCCTTTTCCAATCCTGTGACCACTGCTGAGTCTTCCAAATTTGCTGACATATTGAGTGCAACATTTTCACAGCATCATTTTTTAGGATTTGAAATAGCTCAACTGGAATTCCATCACCTCCACTGTCTTTGCTCATGGTGATGCTTTCTAAGGCCCACATGACTTCACATTATTGAGCCCATCTTTGCATGAAATGTTCCTTTAGTATCTCTAATTTACTCGAAGAGCTCTCTAGTTTTTTCCATTCTATTGTTTTCCTCTGTTTTTTTGCATTGATTGCTGAGGAAGGCTTTCTTATCTCTCCTTGCTATTCTTTGGAACTCTGAATTCAAATGTGTATAACTTTCCTTTTCTTCTTTGGTTTTAACTTCTTTTCTTTTCACAGCTATTTGAAAGGCTTCCTCAGATAGCCATTTTGCTGTTCTTTTTCTTGGGGATGATTTTGATCCCTGTCTCCTGTAAAATGTCACAAACTTCCATCCATAGTTCATCAGGCACTCTGTCTATCAGATCTAGTCCTTTAAATCTATTTCTCACTTCCACTGTACAATCATAAGGGATTTGATTTAGGTCATACCTGAATGGTCTAGTGGTTTTCCCCACTTTCTTCAATTTAAGTCTCAATTTGGCAGTAAGGAGTTCATGATATGAGCCACAGTCAGCTCCCAGTCTTGTTTTTGCTGACTGTACAGAGCTTCTCCATCTTTGGCTGCAAAGAATAAAATCAATCTGACTTTGGTGTTGGCCATTTGGTAATGTCCATGGGTAGAGTCTTCTCTTGTGTTGTTGGAAGAGAGTATTTGCTATGACCAGTGTGTTTTCTTGGGAAAGCTCTATCAGCCTTTGCCATGCTTCATTCTGTACTCCAAGGCCAAATTTGCCTGTTACTCCAGGTGTTTCTTGACTTCCTACTTAGCATTCCCGTCCCCTATAATGAAAAGAACATCTTTTGTGGGTGTTAGTTCTAAAAGGTCTTGCATGTCTTCATAGAACCGTTCAACTTCAGCTTCTTCAGTGTTACTGGTCAGGGCATAAACTTGGATTACCATGATATTGAATTGTTTGCCTTGGCAATGAACAGAGATCATTCTGTCGGTTTTGAGATTATATCCAAGTACTGCATTTCCGACTCTATTGTTGACTATGATGGCTACTCCATTTCTTCTAAGGGATCTTGCCCACAATAGTAGATATAAGGCTCATGAGTTAAATTCACCTAGACTCCATGGACATGAGTTTGGGTAAACCCTTGGAGTTGGTGATGGACAGGGAGGCCTGCTGTGCTTCAGTTCGTGGGGTTACAAAGAGTCAAACATGATTGAAAGACTGAAGTGAACCGAAGTCCATTTTAGTTCACTGATTCCTAGAATGTCAATGTTCACTCTTGCCATCTCCTGTTTGACAACTTCCAATTTGCCTCAATTCATGGACATAACTTTCCATCATTCCAACATTCTTGCTTCTATCACAAGTCACATCCACAACTGGATGTAGTTTTTGCTTTTGCTCCATCCGTTCCTTCTTTCTGAAGTTATTTCTCCACTGATCTCCAGTAGCATATTAGGCACTTACCGATCTGGGGAGTTCCTCTTTCAGTGTCCTATCTTTTTGCCTTTTCATACTGTTCATGGGGTTCTCAAGACAAGAATACTGAAGTGGTTTGCCATTCCCTTCTCCAGTGGATCACATTCTGTCAGACCTCTCCACCATGATCTATCTGTCTTAGGTGGCTCCACATGGCATGGCTTAGTTTTATTGAGATAGATAGGCTGTGGTCCATGTGATCAGATTAGCTAATTTTCTGTGATCGTAGTTTCAGTTTGTCTGCCCTCTGATGCTCTCTCTCTTCATCTACCATTTTACTTGGGTTTCGCTTACCTTGAACTTGGGGTATCTTCATGGCTGCTCCAACAAAGTGCAGCCATTGCTCCTGACCTTGGATGTGGGGTATCTCCTCTCTGCCACCACTTATACACACACACACACACACACACACACACACACACATATTCCTGAATAAGTGACTAATTGCCTCAATTTGTTTAGCATTTTAGAACTCTAGATACTATTTCCATGGAACCTCCTCAGTTCTGGTCGGAGCATTCAAAAAGTAAAACACTCATTGTAATTTTGTGTATATATGTGTGAGTGATTTTATTGAATCAAGTCTTCCAAACTATTGTACAATACTACATATCCATAAATTAATATATTTAAGCATACAAATGTTTAATCACATATTCCCCATCTGGTTATGCTATCAAGTCTAGATATTTCAATTTTGTCCACAAAGAAGTCACAGGAGATCAGCTCCCTGTAATTAAAGTATAATAGGTCAATATATGGGCTTGCACATCTTATCAGACACATCAAAAATTACATAACGTGTCACAAAGTAACAGTTCTTGGAATTTGATAGAAATAGATATGAAGTGTGCTGGTCAATAAAATGAAGAAATTTGCCTTTTCATTTTTCATTGATCACTTTCTAATTTTAGTATCAGTTTAGTGATTTTTAAAAGGATACATGATGGTAATTTAGAAAGATTGGTTCTTAAAGTTTTCATCTTTTATTTCACCAGATAATGTATCCCCCTTAAGCTTCTACGTTCTCTGTAAAACCATCCTTTGCAGGAGGCTTATAACATTTTAGTGAGGTAATATGTGGAAAAAAACTGATCCATGTCAGAAATTCAATAAATCTTGGTTCATTTCTATATATTATTGAGTAGCACTATTTTGATCATATCCTCTTCTTAGTCTCCCTTTCACAATTTGTTCATAATGATTAACCATGGTTTTGTAATCACATATGTCAGCAACTTCTTTGGGAGATTGTTTTATGACATAGAGCAGCAATTCATATAATTAAGCTTCCATTCCCACAACACTAATATACAAGTTTCAGTTTAGTTCAGTTCATTTCAGTCACTCAGTCGTTACTGACTCTTTGCGACTGCATGAATTGCAGCACTCCAGGCCTCCCTGTCCATCACCATCTCCTGGTGTTCACTCAAACTCACGTCCATCGAGTCGGTGATGCCATCCAGCCATGTCATCTTCTGTCATCCCCTTTTCCTCCTGCTCCCAATCTCTCCCAGCATCAGAGTCTTTTTCAATGAGTCAACTCTTCCCATGAGGTGGCCAAAGTACTGGAGCTTCAGTTTTAGCATCATTCCTTCCAAAGAAATCCCAGGGCTGATCTTTAGAATGGATTGGTTGGATGTCCTTGCAGTCCCAGGGACTCTCAAGAGTCTTCTCCAACACCATAGTTCAAAAGCATCAGTTCTTCAGCGGTCAGCTTTCTTCACAGTCTAACTCTCACATCCATACATGACCACAGGAGAAACCATAGCCTTGACTAGACAGACCTTTTTTGGCAAAGTAATGTCTCTGCTTTTGAATATGCTATCTAGGTTGGTCATAACTTTTATTCCAAGGAGCAAGCGTCTTTTAATTTCATGGCTGCAATCACCATCTGCAGTGATTTTGGAGCCCAGTAAAATAAAGTCTGACACTGTTTCCACTGTTTCCCCATCTATTTCCCATGAAGTGATGGGACCAGATGCCATGATCTTCGTTTTCTGAATGTTGAGCTTTAAGCCAACTTTTTCACTCTCCTCCTTCACTTTCATCAAGAGGCTTTTTAGTTCCTCTTCAATTTCTGCCATAAGGGTGGTGTCAGTTGCATATCTGAGGTGATTGATATTTCTCCCAACAATCTTGATTCCAGCTTGTGTTTCTTCCAGTTTCTCATGATGTACTCTGCATAGAAGTTAAATAAGCAGGGTGACAATATACAGCCTTGACGTACTCCTTCTCCTATCTGGAACCAATCCGTTGTTCCATGCCCAGTTCTAACTGTTGCTTCCTGGCCTGCATACAGATTTCTCAAGAGGCAGGTTAGGTGGTCTGGTATTCTCATCTCTTTCAGAATTTTCCACAGTTTATTGTGATCCAAATAGTCAAAGGCTTTGGCATAGTCAATAAAGCAGAAATAGACGTTTTTCTGGAACTCTCTTGCTTTTTCCATGATCCAGCGGATATTGGCAATTTGATCCCTGGTTCCTCTGCCTTTTCAAAAGCCAACCTGAACACCTGGAAGTTCACAGTTCACGTATTGCTGAAGCCTGGCTTGGAGAATTTTGAGCACTACTTTACTAGCATGTGAGATGAATGCAATTGTGCAGTAGTTTGAGCATTCTTTGGCAGTGCCTTTCTTTGGGGCTGAAATGAATAATGACCTTTTCCAGTCCTGTGGCCACTGCTGAGTTTTCCAAATTTGCTGGCATATTGAGTGCAGCACTTTCACAGCATCATCTTTCAGGATTTGAAATAGCTCAACTGGAATTCCATCACCTCCACTAGCTTTGTTCATAGTGATGCTTTCTAAGACCAACTTGACTTCACATTCCAGGATGTCTGGATCTAGGTGTGTGAGCACACCATCGTGATTATCTTGGTCACAAAGATCTTTTTTGTACAGTTTTTCTCTGTATTCTTGCTACCTCTTCTTAATATCTTCTGCTTCTGTTAGGTCCATACCATTTCTGTCCTTTATAGAGCCCATCTTTGCATGAAATGTTCCCTTGGTATCTGTAACTTTCTTGAAGAGATCTCTAGTCCTTCCCATTCTGTTATTTTCCTCTATTTCTTTGCATTGATCACTGAAGAAGGCTGTCTTATCTCTTATTGCTATTCTTTGGAATTCTGCATCAGATGCTTATATCTTTCCTTTTCTCCTTTGCTTTTCACTTCTCTTCTTTTCACAGCTATTTGTAAGGCCTCCTCAGACAGCCATTTTGCTTTTTTGCATTTCTTTTCCATGGGGATGGTCTTGATCCTTGTCTCCTGTACAATGTCACGAACCTCCATCCATAGTTTATCTGGCACTCTATCAGATCTAATCCCTTAAATCTATTACTCACTTCCACTGTACAATCATAAGGGATTTCATTTACATCATACCTGAATGGTCTAGCGGTTTTCCCTACTTTCTTCAATTTGAGTCTGAATTTGGCAATAAGGAGTTCATGATCTGAGCCACAGTCAGCTCCCAGGCTTGTTTTTGCTGACTGTATAGAGCTTCTCCATCTTTGGCTGCAAAGAATATAATCAATCTGATTTCAGTGTTGACCATCTGGCGATGTCAATGTGTAGAGTCTTCTTGAGCAAATGTACCTGATTACTGTCTAATATGAGGCTAAGTGTGGGTGTTCATCCAGTGCATAAAATAAAATGAAAATATAATATAAATGATTTCTTAAAAAAATTGATTCTGATATTGTAAACTAAGTCAAGATGCCAATCTTTATTGATTGGTTATTTGATTAAAACTAACCAACCAGTCCATTCTAAAGGAGATCAGCCCTGGGTGCTCTTTGGAAGTAATCATGCTAAAGCTGAAACTCCAGTACTTTGGCCACCTCATGCGAAGAGTTGACTCATTGGAAAAAGACTCTGATCCTGGGAGGGATTGGGGGCAGGAGGAAAAGGGGACGACAGAGGATGAGATGGCTGGATGGCATCACCAACTCGATGGACGTGAGTTTGAGTGAACTCCGGGAGTTGGTGATGGAAAGGGAAACCTGGCATGCTGTGATTCATGGGGTCGTAAAGAGTCGGACACGACTGAGTGACTGAACTGAACTGAGCCGAGCCTGAATTAACTCTCAGCGCATGTAGTAGTGGAAATTAATATGGGATACCAACCTAGATAGCATATTTAAAAGCAGATATATTACTTTTCCATCTAAGGTCCATCTAGTCAAGGCCTTGGACTGCAAGGAGATCCAACCAGTCCATCCTAAAGGAGATCAGTCCTGGGTGTTCGTTGGAAGGACTGATGCTGAGGCTGTAACTCCAATACATTGCCCAATTCATGTGAAGAGTTGACTCATTGGAAAAGACCCTGATGCTGGGAAGGATTGGGGGCCAAAAGAGAAGGAGACAACAGAGGATGAGATGGCTCGATGGCATCACTGACTCGATGCACATGAATTTTTGTGAACTCTGAAAGTTGGTGATTGACAGGGAGGCCTGGCGTTTTGTGATTCATGGGGTTGCAAAGAGTTGGACATGACTGAGTGACTGAACTGAACTGAACCAATATAAATGCGAAATTCAAAGAGGAGTTTGAAAATATGCTTAAGTTCATAAAACCTCCCATTTTATAGATGAAGAAATTGATGTCATAGTAGTGGTAGCAAAATCACACAGAGAATTAGTGGCAATTTTGCAAAAATTAAGACTATTGATCTCCAAATCAAGATTCTCTCTACTTCATCCCCTGGTTTAAGATAACGTTTCAGCGGGGCTTGAAAGCAATGTCTTTTTCCCACTTTCATTACACACTAATCATTTTTTTTTTTTAGAGAAAATACATTTTATTTATTTATGTTTGAGTTATTAAATATGGGGATATTGATGAGCCAAATGGAGGGAAAGCTCTCATATTCCAGCTTGAACAATCCACTTGAATTTTGCCATACTAATCATTTTTCAGGGCCTGGTCAATTGGCTGCCTACTTCTTAGTTGCCATGATTGAGTGATGGATGTCTATCTTAAGTCTTGACTTGTTACATTAATTGCTGCTATTGATAACTCTCTGTGTAAACACACCCAGAAAACTGGGGAATTCCCCTGTCAAACATCAAGATAAAAGCTCTTACCCAATGAAGCCAAGAGAATCACAGTTCATTATCTTAAAAAGTGACCCTGTCATGAATATTTCTATTGGATTTACTACCAAGAGAAGAGTATTTCTGTAAAATTAATTAGTAAAGGGGATTTTTCTTCATCTCCTCAATGATAAGTATGACAAAATTGCAAAAATGTATGAGAAAATACAGTGAAAGACAAAGAATTTTTTACTGAAGCACTAAATAGGAAAAATAGACCAGTGTGGACCTTAGAACTGGTCAAGCATTGTTTTGTCTTCTGTCCTTTTTGTTTTCCTCAGATACAGACCTCCAGAGTGATTTTAAATCTGCTAATGTTGAAGGGTGTCTGAGACTCGTATTTATTCAGGGTCTGTATGATTTGGAATGTTAAGCCCAGACAAGGTAAAAAGGAGAGCTGTCTGCTTAGAAAAGGCTTAGGAAAGCAAGGCTTAAAGGAATTAGTTAAAAGGTTTTTAAAGTTCCCATTAGTTTGTTATGGAGCATTTACTGTTTTCCATACATTTTGCTAGATATGAGGTTGGGATAGTATATGTTAGCTACTACTGCTAAACCATTCCCAAACCCAGTAGCTTTAAACAACAATTAGTTAATATAGTCCATATGTCATGATATCAAGAAGATGTTGGTTGATTTGGTTGGTCCCAGCTGAGCAGCTTTTCTTCAAGCCACAGACTTGTCTGGACTTGCTCCACACTAAATTCTTGGCTCAGGGGCCCCTCTCTGTATGTTTATTCTTGGTCCCAGGTTGAGGGTGCAGTAACTGCCAGACAAAAACTTCTCATGATGCCAGATGCAAAAGAGGGCAAGAAGAAACACCTAATATATTTTAATAGGCATTGGAAGATGCACAAAACACCTCCATCTCACTTTATTGACAAAACCAATAACTTTGGCTAAGTCCAAATTGAAGGGGCTTAGCAATAACCTTATGGGAAGAACTGCAAAGTCACGTGACAGAATTGGGGAGACAAAGTTGGTGCTAACAATACCACCCGTCACAGATTATCTGAAGATACAAAGATGATTAATATGCAGTACTTATATTCAATGAAATCATAATATTGTAAAAGATAGGGAAGCTTACAAGTAATAATTATATAAATTGTCAGGTGCCTCAGAGGTGTATCAAAGTATGTGGGCCAGATATCTAGTGTAGGAGAATGCACTTCATATGTGCTTGAGCAGTGGGTAAATAAATTAATAAGAGATCCGAAGACCCAAGTATTGTTTAGAAAAAAAAATATTGTATGTTTGGTAAAGTTTCCTCACCTTTCTCCCTTCCTTCCTTCCTTCCTTCTAACTTTCACTTTTATTCCCTCCCTTCCTTTCTTTTCTTCTTCTCCTTTTGGTTGCTCCTCTTCCTTCCCCTGTTCTTCCTCCTCCCCTTCTAGATTTTTTCCCTTCTTCATCTCCTTTTCTTTCATCTTCTTTTGCTGTAAAGTTTGGAAACCTAAGTATGGGAATTAACGGGACTTTGGATCTTAATTTACTGCTCCAAATTTCTCTTCCTCCATATGGCCAATATGCATACAAACTATTACATGTATATAATACTTGAATGAGCAAATAGTTGAAAAGCACGTTGAAGTTAAGATATATGTGTTCAAAATTCACATGTGATGTATTATAGATGTGTTTTCCTTTCCAATTATGCTCTGGAAATTTTGTATTCTGCAGATACTAGGCAACATATCTGCTGCTGCTGCTGCTAAGTCGCTTCAGTAGTGTCCGACTCTGTACGACCCCATAGATGGCAGCCCACCAGTCTCCCTCATCCCTGGGATTCTCCAGGCAAGAACACTGGAGTGGGTTGTCATTTCCTTCTCCAATGTATGAAAGTGAAAAGTGAAAGGGAAGTCGCTCAGTCACATCCGACTCTTTGCGACCCCATGGACTGCAGCCTACTAGGCTCCTCTGCCCATGGGATTTTCCAGGCAAGAGTACTGTAGTGGGGTGCCATTGCCTTCTCCAGGCAACATATCACAGGACAGTAATTCTTGAGGTCTGTCTTTGATGATGTTTTCCCTAGAAGACAAAGAAATGAACAGAACAAGGGGCGCATTGTATCCTAGATAGTAATACATGTGTGATCTCATGGCTTCCTTCAGAGATTTGAGCTACTTTACAATTTGTAAGCATAAAGATATCACAGACCCCTTTACTAGCCAGTCTAAAGGCACGGCTGACCATCTGTAAGGGAAGAGTGCATGCTTAACTATGTGAAGTAATATAGGAAAAATTTCCTGTTCATTGTTTGCCTGGTGCCAATTTCTAATAAATTCTTCTATAGAACAGGGGCTGGCAAATCATGACCAATGGTTTGTATAACCCAGTGACTATTCACAAAGTAAGTGTAAGTGTTAGTTGCTTAGTTGTATCCAACTCTATGACTACATAGACTGTAGCCTGCCAGGCTCTGTCTATGGGGATTTTCCAGGCAAGAATAGTGGAGTGGTTTGCCATGCCCTTCTCCGAGGAGCACATGGTACACAGTAACATAAATTCACTTGATTATTATCTATGTTGATTCTTGTGCTCTGACAGCAAAGTTGAGTCCTTGTGACAGAAGGTACAAAGCCTGCAAAGCTAAAAATACTTACATTTATAGATAAAGTCTGTTGACCTCTGTGTTAGAGACATATTTCTTTGAACTTTATTATCCAGTTGAAACATAAACATTGGTGAAGAGTTTTCATTATTTATAAGTAGGGGAAGCTGTAGGGAATATAAACATCTTAGGAAAGGGTAAGACCAAAAAGTTTCTTATTTGTAATATAATTTGACTTTTCCCCTTCAATGTATGCATTGAAATGTGATATTCCCCACCATTTCTTTGCTGTGTCCATTATTTCTCAATATCACCATTATTATTCAAGTGATTTATCAGGTTTGAGGGCTCTCAGAATAAATTGTTTTCATATGAAAGTGATAAATGAGAAGAGCTGATCTTTTGAATTTCATCAATGCCACTTGATAGTGATGACAATTTGAACAAATTACTCAATTCCTCTGAGGGCCAGAATCCTTACATTATTGTTACCAATTTCATATTGCTGTAGAAGTAGTTCTGAGTATTAAATATAATAACCTATGAAATAAGGAAAGAAATAACTTCATGAAGGATAAGAAAATACATAACAGAATGGAAAAAATATTCAAACACAGAGACATGAAAATTAACTGTCAAGCTTAGAGATGAAAAATACGATCAGTAAAGTTTAAAATCCCTTAAGTTGACAATTTGCTAGCATTAAAATGAATAAGATTCAGATATACAAACCTGCATGAATTTAAAGAAGTGCAGTTATTTACTGGAGTTCCCTGGCTCAGCAGTAATAAATCTTGCAATGTGGGAGACTGCCTGCAATGCAGGAGATACAGATTTGACCCTTGAGTAAGGAAGATCCTGTGGAAAAGGAGATCACAACCCACCCCAGTATTCTTACCTGAAAAAATCCCTTGGACCGAGGAGCCTAGCAGGCTACAGTTCTTTGGGTCTTAAGAGTCAGACACAACTTTGTGACTAAACCACCACCACTGCTCAAATGTTGAGTGGAAAAACTACTTAATGATACATATTTTATGTTAATTATTTGTATGAAGTTTTACAACAAGCCAAACAATATTATATATTTTAATCTATTTATACACATACATTATTATGACATTTTATCACTTAAAAGTAAAAAGGTCTGAATCAGTGGCTCATTTCTTAATATTTTCCTCAATCATTTTGTTTTACTGAGTGAGTTAATGTTGGAGGAATGGATTGCTTATTAATCAGAAAGTTTACTGAACTGAATGTGTAGAGATCTGAATATTTGCCTCAGTTCTCTCACCAAGGAATATTGATAGTGAATGGTAGTAATTACGATTGTTAAATGCTTTACTGTTTGTAAATGATTTCATAGATTATCTCACTTAATCATCACAAAAGCCAGATAAAGGAGAAATAATTTGCTGTTTTATTAATAGTAAAACGGAGGCTCAGCTATATTTTGTACCAAGTCTAAGTTTGCCAGATTTAGTAAATATAAATATATGGTGCTCATTTTATATGAATATCAGATAAACATTTTTTAGGGTAAATATACCCTATATAGTGATTTATCTTTTAACTTTATAAGTATTACATAACTGCAAATGACAAAAGTAGTCCTGTCATATTAATCACTGGTTGCAGTCAAAGGTTCTCTCTACTTTATCAGAACTATGGTTTTGTTCATCCATTCAATGTTTTTTCTTTAATACAACAAATATTTATTGAGCCTATAGTTTTAAGTAGGGAGTAGCATGAGGAGAAGGGGACGACAGAGGATGAGATGGCTGGATGGCATCACTGACTCGATGGACATGAGTCTGGGTGAACTCCGGGAGTTGGTGATGGACAGGGAGGACTGGCGTGCTGCGATTTGTTGGGTCACAAAGAGTCGGATACGACTGAGCGACTGAACTGAACTGAACTGAGCATGATTTTATTTAGCCTCAAGAAAATCGTTCAGATGACTAAATGAAAAATGAGTTAGAGCAAGATGAAATCTGAGAGACCAAGGAGGAGGCTGATGTGAGATGCATATTAGTGCAAATCACCAAAAAAGGGAATCTTGCAAGCAAATAAGAGTTTTCCTAAGGGAATCAGGACATAATAAAATGAATATTAGATATTTAACTCACAGTACAGGGGATACTGAAATAGGGAAGTCCAGTAAATGATGTGAGTAATGAGTTAAAGTAGAGACTTCAGTTGGAGGGAGAGATACAAGCAACATAAACATTTCAGTTTAGTTCAGTCTCTCAGTCGTGTCCGACTCTTTGCGACCCCATGAATCGCAGCATGCCAGGCTTCCTTGTCAATCACCAACTCCTGAAGTCCATGCAAACTCATGTCCATCGAGTCAGTGATGCCATCCAGCCATCTCATCCTCTGTCATCCCCTTCTACTCCTGCCCCTAATCCCTCCCAGCATCAGGGTCTTTTACAATGAGTCAACTCTTCACATGAAGTGGCCAAAGTATTGGAGTTTTGGCTTCAGCATCAGTCCTTCCAGTGAACACCCAGGACTGATCTCCTTTAGAATGGACTGGTTGGACATAAACATTTAGGTGATATCATATTCCAGCTATGAGCATTGCAATAAATTTTCTTTGCCTAACTCTCAACAAACTTGGTTTTAGTCCAGTGAATAAAACAGACAAAAAGTGTTAGAATATTGAAAAAAAATACTTAAGGTTCTCTGGGATTGAGAGGAATAAATTACCTCTAACTTGAGACTAGAAAGGAGAGTGGGAATTTGTTCAATGCAGAGTGGTGAACACTTAGAGGTAACAACAACAACAAAAAAGTATAGCACTTTAAAAAGCTCCTTACCGATGGAGAATAGAAGGTAAGGTGTTAGTAAAATG
Source organism: Capra hircus (assembly GCF_001704415.2). Classification (NCBI taxonomy): domain Eukaryota; kingdom Metazoa; phylum Chordata; class Mammalia; order Artiodactyla; family Bovidae; genus Capra; species Capra hircus. The sequence continues at coordinate 13,507,681 of NC_030831.1, read as the reverse complement.
ACATGAACTGGAGACGTAACCAGGAATCCATTGTGAAAACTGTTGTTAGTCCTACAAAAGACTTTTATAGTAATTAAAGGATCTTTATCAGCAAAGTGGCCAATTAGATTTGGGTCTTAGAAAAATCACTAAAGCTATGTGAGAAAAATCACTAAAGCTATGTGAGAAGAATCACTAAAGCTATGTGAGAAGTCACTCTCTCTGGATTAGAGAGAAAAAAGCAGAAATGAGAGACACTAGACTAGAGGTTGTTATAATATTCGAGGCAGGAGATGATGACTAGAAATAAATATTGTGAGAATTATTTAGGGGGTACAGTCAGTAAGATAGGTGAATGAATGAATGTGAAGAGCAAGAAAGAATTATAATTCAAATCTGAAAATCTGGTGATTTGGACAACCAGAAGATGATGGGGCCATTCCTAAGACAGTGATAACAAATACTACAGAGGAATAGATCTGGGGAGAAGAAAGAAGGATGTGGTTTTGAATGCATTTAGGTTAATGCATTTGTGAAAGTCACGTGGTGCCAACTGTATACATGAATCTGGAATGTAGCAGAAAGAAACAGATTGAAGTAAAGACTTGGGAATTATTATTAAGCTTTAGCTGAGTTTAAAGTTGCAAAAGTAGATGAGATTTACTATAAAGAGCCTGCAACATGAGGAAAGAAGAGGTCCTCAGGAAAATCTCTGAGGAATGACAATACTGTAGGTATAAATAGAGAAAAATAGCTTGCAGTGGAATTAGAAGAGTCATTTAAGTAGAGAGAAAATAAGAAGAATATGGTGGACAGTAGAGCACATTCTAAGTTGGAATAATAGTAAGTAGATATGATAAAAGAAAAATAGGGCAAAAATTACAAAACTATAGTAAGATGGTTAAAGAATCAGAAAATGGAATGTAGGATGGACTGTCAAAGAAAGAAAGATAGGAGGAAATAAGCAGAAAAATGACATGGGTCAAAGTTCATAAACTCTCAATATGGTCCAAACAAAGTTGAGAGAAGTAACTGTATAACTGGGCATACACACCAAGGAAACCAGAATTGAAAGAGACACATGTACCCCAATGTTCATCGCAGCACTGTTTATAATAGCTAGGACATGGAAACAACCTAGATGTCCATCAGCAGATGAATGGATAAGAAAGCTGTGGTACATATACACAATGGAGTATTACTCAGCCGTTAAAAAGAATTCATTTGAATCAGTTCTGATGAGATGGATGAAACTGGAGCCGATTATACAGAGTGAAGTAAGCCAGAAAGAAAAACACCAATACAGTATACTAACACATATATATGGAATTTAGGAAGATGGCAATGATGACCCTGTATGCAAGACAGGAAAAAAGACACAGATGTGTATAACAGACTTTTGGACTCAGAGGGAGAGGGAGAGGGTGGGATGATTTGGGAGAATGGCATTCTAACATGTATACTATCATGTAAGAATTGAATCGCCAGTCTATGTCTGACGCAGGATATAGCATGCTTGGGGCTGGTGCATGGGGATGACCCAGAGAGATGTTATGGGGAGGGAAGTGGGAGGGGGTTCATGTTTGGGAACACATGTAAGAATTAAAGATTTTAAAATTTAAAAAATAAAAAACTAAAAAAAAAAAAAAGGCTAAAGGTTGGGTTCAGGGTGTGAAATTTATTTATTTATACATAGATTTAAAAATTACACAAATAATGTACAAATAGACTCTTGTTGAAAGTGTTTCAAGGGAACCACTAAGTTGTACATCTAATACAAATTATATTTCAGCTTACTTCATTAAAATTTTTGAATTTTAAAAATTTAAAAATTAAGTACACACACACACAAATCATAAGATATAAAGCTACAGAGAGTAAAATACTGAAGTGTCTCCTTATCCTTCCCATCAATGAGCTCTTTCTTTCCCAAAATGACTACTCTTAGCAGTTTGCTGTTTATTCTTTTGGAAATTTTTCTATATGGTTACGTATATGTGCTGTGCTGTGCTTTGTCTGTCAGTCATGTCCGACTCTTTGCGACCACATGGACTGTAGTCCCCCAGGCCCTTCTGTCCATGGGGCTTCTTCAGGAAAGAATACTGGAGTGGGTTGCCATGCCATCCTCCAGGGGATCTTTCCAACTCAGGGATCAAACCCAGTTCTCCCACATTGCAGGTGGATTCTTTACCATCTGAGCCATCAGGGAAGCCCATTTACATACATATTAACACATATTACATGGTTGCACATAACTTATTTTTTAATGGATCATAATGTTTGAATTGACTTTTTTCAACAAATAATATCTTATTGAACTTCCATAGTACATTTACATCTATCTCATTTGTTTGAGTAAATGCATATTATTTTGTATTCCACAATTGCAATAATTTCTTCAGCCATTGGCCAATTATTGGGCAGTTAAATTATTTGAAAAGTAAATTTTAAAACAGAAGTTTTAGAAAAGGAACAACGCTAAGCAGTGACAAAGTCCAGGATGAGGGCAAAGGAGTGGAAAGCACAAGTAGAGATGGGGAGACCTTGGCGATAAAAATGCAGTAGTGAGGAATGGTTGTCTGATGCCTTAAAACCAGAGATACTGAGGACACCAGAGTGAACATAGAATTTGGAATGAGCCAAAGGAGGGTGAGGTCTGAGTTAAAGGCTTCAGTAAGTATGAGTGAGTGCCAAGCTGTCAGGACAGATACCAAAAATAAGAGATATTAAACGTTATGTGATTAGGTCGAAAGAGCTGGAAGTCGAGCATCAGTAAGTAGTTTTCAATGTTGGTGGTTCTAGGTTTCCAAAGGTTTTATATGAGGTACGATACTTTTTTAAACAGATTTGTCTCTTGGTTGTTCTTATTCTTTGCTGACTAAACAACTTTCATTGGAGTCTCTCATCTATTTCTCTGCAGTTTCATTCATCACCCACAGAATCAGTAATTTTCCTGCGGAGTGTTGCCTCCTGAAGTTTCCTTTTTATGAGTCAATAGAGTACCTTTCACAAATATTGCTGGAAAGGGACTTGAGGCATGATTTGGGAAAAGTATTTCCCTTTCACTAAAGGATGTACCATAATAGTTTATTTCTTTTTATTGAAAGCAACTCTCAGATTAAAGGTAGGACCATTTTAGCACACACTTATGTCCATTAAGTCAGACAGAGCTGTGTTTAGTTCAGATAAAATCATAAGCAGTTATTGGGCATCTATGGTGAGCCAGACACTAGGCTGGGCTGTCTAGGAGAAAGGAAGAAACATGAAATACCGTTTTGGTTTTAAAGTATTTACAATTAATTGGGGAAGCAAAAATGAGCATCAGAGAAATAGGATAAATATATAATATTTCTCAATAATTAAAGAAAAGATGTTGTACAGTATAAATTGATTGATGGAAAAATGAATTTTACGGTCAGGAATTGCCATAGACTTCAAAAGAAAAATGATATATTTCAGGCTACAATAACAAGGGAAGTCTTAGAGGGAAAAATTTCATTTGATCTTAGTGTCTTAAACGAATGTTTTAAAGTGTATGTAGGATTTGAATATAAGGACAAAGTTATGTAAGTTGACTGAGAATTCTCTGAACATAGAGGTTAGGGTAGCAAAATTCATGGTATGTCTGTAGTAATAGACAAATGAATAGAAACATTAGGAGTCATAGCGAGATGATGAAGTTTATAGAAGCTAAGCTTATGGAGATTTGACTACTCCACAGGACAGTTAGGACTCTAATATACGGAGATATTTTGAGTAACAATAAAGAAAAGCATGGAAGCGAGGATACTATGAGAATGATGAGAATGCAGCAAAGCCCAAGTGATTAGGTCTAAATAAATGCAGTTCAGTAGGAATCGGCTACAGAAACCCTAGAAAGAAGAAAATTGGCTGAGTCACAGGTACCAGGGCTTTTCCTGGTACTCACACATGTTTTTCTCAGGGTCATTGTGCCAATTGAGCCCTCCACCTGTTTTGCTCTTTTCCTACAATATTGCAGAGTTGGCTGCTGTTTTTCATGCTCTCAGAAAGCTCTTTCTATAAATGTTCTGGGAGCATTCTATTCTATTCTATTCTATTATTGCAATTTCTTTTTTATTATTCCAAAGTATCTTACTCATTATTCATTTACTCACTTATTTGCTTGCTTATAAGTTACTTGAAAAAAATGTAAGTTCGTCAAGCAGAGGCCTTGGTACAATGATTCATGGCTGTAATCTGCAGCACCCAGATGCTGGATGTAGTGGATGCTTAGTAAATGCTTATTGATAAAAGAATGGCAGAGAAAGAAAGAATGAAATAATATCAACTTAACTTCTAGAGTCTATTGCCCACATTAATTATAATGTATAAGCATGATAATCAGTTTATGCTTTTGGGATCGCAAATTGAGCTTTTGGTGCCAATGCCTATCAGAAATGTTAACCCTAGGAAATTAAATGTTATGTCACGGAGCATATATAAGAATCTTTGTCCCCTTACCCTGAGAGCTTGTGAAATGAATTAGGAATTCTTTCCACTCTATTGACAGTGTTTCCTACAGGTTCTAACATACTAACAATATCTCCAAGGCCCCTTCCTTCCAATGCCTTCACTGCATGATTTTAATTTACTGAATTCATAATCCAAATCAATCAATAAGTGCTTGGCTAGGGAAGTCACACACTTATTCCACTGAAACTTCCAATATCTAAATGTTTTGCTTATAAATGTGCCATAAGGGCCAATATTCATAGCCTGTTTCAAGAACCACATAATTAAATAGATGTCATAACTTTTACACTTTGCTTTTTGTTTAAAGCTTTTTGATAGGAACCACTAATTTTAAAAAAATGATCTTTGAGATGTTTGCTAAAGTTTAAACAGATTTCTCCTATGTTTTCAAATTTTCTACAGTGAAAAGTCAGAAGAATAAATTGAACCTCATGTTACACTATTCATTTGTGATTCACTAAGTACTGACTGACTCAAAAGAAAAGCCTGAGATTTATTTACATCCCTTGAGCAGAGTAAAAACAATATTTTAAATATAAAGCATCTAAAGCATTTCAGCAAACATGTGTTTAAGTCTGATGACCATTGGAATATATTCCTTACATGAAGGTGGGAGAGCGGGAGCAGCAAATGAATTAAGGTAAATAGTAGTGATAAAAATTGCCACTTTGTTTAAGTACTACTCATTTATTTTTAGACAGAAAAGCCAGAAACCTAATTATGATTGCAAAAGGATATGGTTTCCTGCTCCAAAATGATTTTGTTTTTATTCATTCACTGCTTTCAGAAATATTTTTTACAGCAATCTAAGCAGGCCTTGGTGATGTTAAAAGAAGGCTTAACAGCCCTATTAAAGTGTAACTGTGGCTTAAATCCACAGGAAGCTGAATAGCATTGGTCTGAGAGTCTCCACTGGGGGCATTATTCGAAGAATATAAAAGGAGGAAGAAGGAGGTAGTGAAATGGAAGAAGTAGTCCAGAGGAAAGAAACGTAAATACAACAAACCTGGGGTTTCCAAAAAGAACTGTGCTCAAATTCACAATTTTACACCTAGACCTTGCTCAAAGTCACTTTATTCTGAAAAGAAACTCTGGAAACCAAAAAAAATAAGTATAGCAGTGGTTCCAATCTCTACAAAGTCCTACAGTACAGATTTGAGAACATTCTCTTGATTTAGAAACAAGTTATATAAAAACCCCATGGGTGGAAACTATTGTGACTTGATTATGGGATTTCTCTCCTACAAGGACCAGCCCCCAACATGTACAGTAGAATCAGTCATCTATTATGGGCCACATTAAGCCCAAGTCTTGGTGGACTTGGCATAAGTGTCATTACTATCAGGGGAGGAATTAGCATTCTTAAGAAAATGAGGACTCTTCAGCCTATTGAACATTGACATGAAGAGAAATACAATGCAAAAAATGCTTATGACTTGACCCTATTATTTAATTTTCTCAGTTGTTTATAAATAACTGATGTTTTACTCTGAGGGGCAAGACTAAGGTATTTCTATTTTACAAAGCATCAAAAGGGCTTGAATATTCCCTGTGGAGCTCTGGCTTGGCATCTCTGGATGATGTTGGTAACATCTTGGATACTTATTCAAGGAGTATCCCTCAGGCCTTTCTTTCAGAAAAGGCATGATCTCATCTTATTCTGTTGATATTTCAAGGTAAATACCATTCAGTCCAGTGAGCTATCAGTAAATAACACTGATGATGTTAGTTGTTAATGATGATGCTGAACTTACTTGATTCAAAAAGATATATATATGTATATTTTGATATATATACTTGATAATATATATAGATACATATATTTGATAAATATATATTTAAATTATATTCAGCCTTGAGCAAGGATCTTCCTTCAAAATGAATATGCAAAATTTTTCTACTTACTCTGTAAAAGAATGCTTTTTGTTTCCCATTTATGTATAAAAATTCCAGAATAAGATTATATCACAAAGGCTTATATTCAGTTTTAATTAGCAATCACTACTTCTGAGCTGTACAATGAAATGCTTCAGTAAAAGAAATGGAACATTTTAAGTCTGTCAGTCTTGGCACAATTTTTTTTTTTTTCAAATTGCACAGATTTGAGAAGTATGCTGAAATACAGATTTTTGACTTCTTCTCCAAGCCATACATCTCTTTTCAATCTCTAGAATTCTTAAAGTTTAGCATGTGCTGGATTTACTCTTGGGTGCTCACAATCACTGTTATTCTCCTCTGAGCTCCTTAAGCCATGACAATTTTCATGTGTGGTTGGGAAATTTCCTTTTACTGTCTAGAATTGTGCAGACTAGAAATAACTTTTCTCAAAGTAGCCTGGAAATAATTCTAAAACCTGGGCAGAGAGAGTGGAACATGAAGTAGCATAGCAGGGTATCTGGGCATCATGGAGAAAGGAAAGGTAGTACATAGACACAGTTTATCCTAGGAAAATAAAGCAAATTTCATAAAATAATTTAAATGTTTATTCAAGTATACCTAAAAATAAAATGGGATAAAGTGAAAATGTTATGCCTTATAGTTAAAGAGTAGAAGATAGGCTCTTTAATTTTCATTTTCTTTTTTTTTTTTCTAGTATTCTTTTATTATATTTAAAAGTTCACAGGATCAGTAGTAATAATCCTTTCAGTTCTGACATTGGCTATTTGTGTATTTTCTTTTTTTAAGGTTAGTCTAGCTAGATAATTATTCATTTTTTCCCTCTTTTCTAGGAGCCAGTTTTTTTGTTTCATTGATTTCTCTATTGTTTTTTTGTTTTCCTTTTTTTTTTAAATTTCTGTTCAAATACTTATAATTTATTTTGATTGCTTTAGGCTTAAGTTGCCCTTCTTTTTCAGGTTTCTAAGGATCAGAAGATCCTAGGTTGGACTCCTGGCTGCCTCACCCAGTGGCTTACCAGTAAAGAATCTGCCTGAAATACAGGAGACCCCAGAGAAGCGGGTTCCATCCCTGGGTTGGAATGATCCCCTGGAGGAGGGCATGGCAACCTGCTCCAGTATTCCTGCCTGGAGAATCCCCATGGACAGGGGAGCCTGGTAGGCTACAGTCCATGGGGTCGCAAGAGTCAGATAGGACTGAGCAACTAAGAACCACACAGCACAACCTGCAAATATAGGTAGAGCAATCAGCAATTATTTATTCATTCATGGGGTAACTCATTCATTCATTCATTGGGCAACTATTCATAAGCATTAACTGTGTGTCAGGCCCTTTGGCAAGATGTGCTCTTTCAAGTCAGAATCAAATACTGGCCTTATCTGTAAGGAGCCCCTAGCTTGAAGAAAAGAAGGTATATAAATAATCAATTAGGTTAGGGAGGGAGTGGCTTGTAAAGACCTTGAGAAAATATAAAGAATAAAAGGGAGGTAGGGCACAAAGTATCAGGGAAAAGCACAGAGATGATAACTGAAGTGAAGGATGTGTAGGAATTTATTAAGGAAGGTAGGAAGGCTATTCCAGACCATGATGGATGCATAGATATAGGCACCATGCAACAGGGATGGTTGAAGAGACTGTGTGAAGTCTGGTGTGATTTTAGTAGGTGTCCTTTTGGGAACAGTGATGGGTTTTGTGTGTTCCAAGTTACTTCAGCTGTGTCTGACTCTGCAACCCTATGAACTATAGCCCACCAGTTTGCCTCTGTCCATGGGATTCTGCAGGCAAGAATCCTGGAGTGGATTTCCATGCCCTCCTCCAGGGGATCATCCCTACCCAGGAATCAAACCTGAGTTTCTTATGTCACCAGTGGCGCTAATGGTAAAGAACCCACCTGGCAATGCAGGAGATGTAAGAGACACTCTTGGGTTGGGAAGATCCCCTGGAAAAGGGGATGGTTACACATTCCAGTATTCTTGCCTGGGGAATCCCATGGGCAAAGGAGATTAGAGGGAGTCAATGCAGTCACAGAGTCAAACACAACTGAAGTGACTTAGCATACATGTACAATGGGTTTTGAGGTTACAAATGTAAGCAGGCACCAAGTCATGACAGACTTTTTTGCAGCACATAAAGATTTGAGCATGATACAGCTATCAACTGTGTCAAGTGAGACAGCTCTTCTTAAAGTCACATTTTTTTGCAGATTCACACATGATAACTACTAAATAAGAAAATATATAATGATACAAAGCAATAACTTATTCAACACTGCCTTCTTGGAAACTATCCTTTATTAATCACAACTAGCATATTCATTGAACACTTACATTGTGCCATTCATTGTGCTGGGAAAGGGAGATGTTTAGAAGAGAGAATTTCTGCTCTTAAGTTGCTTAGTAAAGAGTGAGAAAACCAATAGTTAGCAAGTCAGAGCAACACATGTTGATAACTCATATAATGGAGGTTCCAGGTGGCTCGGTGGTAAAGAATCTGCCTGCCAATGCAAGAGTTACAGGAGATGTGCATTTTGGTCCCTGGAGAAGACCAATATTCTTGCCTGGGGAGTTCTATGGACAGAGAAGCCTGGCAGGCGATAGTCCATGGGATTACAGAGTTGAACATACTGAGCAACACATTGTACACACACACACACACACACACACACACACACACACATAAATGTAAAAGAAATTAAACAGATGAGAGAATCCTAGGCTTTCTTGGAGATGTGATGGAAAACATCAGTGAATACAGTTTAATTTGCCTTTTGTAAAAGGTGTAGGAATTTTCCAGAAAGAAGCCCTGCTGTGAAGGAGAATAGAGGGCATTCTAGGAGAAAATAGCTTGTAAAAAGGTTTATAAATAGAGAAAAAACAGAAGTGAACTTACTGAAACAGAGGTCAAAAACTAAGAAATTATGATTGAGAAGTCCTCCTTTTGATTTAGTTTGGAAAATGGATATAAAAGTAGTGAATTCTCTAAATGTGTAAGGAGTGGGAAGATCCTTGACCCTATGGTTTTATGTTAGAAGTCTTAAGCATAAAATATATTTTAATTAGAATGCCCAGTTATTACTTAAATCTACAACAATTCTCTGCTTGGAATGATCACAATTAAAATAATAGAGGAAATAGCTTTGTAGAATTAAATAATTTTAACCCCAGGGATGGGGGAGCTGGGTGGGCTGCCATCTGTGGGGTCGCACAGAGTCGGGCACGACTGAAGCGACTTAGCAGCAGCAGCAGCAGCAGCATGCTACTAATTTGAAAATACAGGTCAGAGAGAAAATATCAAAATGGTAATATCTACATTTTAAAAGCACTATTTATCACTGTTTTTCAATCTATTATTATTGGACAATTACCTTGATGATACTTTGGCCACCTGATGTGAAGAACTGACTCATTTGAAAAGACCCTAATGCTGGGAAAGATTGAAGGCAGGAGGAGAAGGGGATGACAGAAGTTGAGATGGTTGGATGGCATCAGTGACTCCATGGACATGAGTTTGAATAAACCCTGGGAGTTGGTGATGGACAGAGAAGCCTGGCATGCTGTAGTCCATGGGATTGCAAGGAGTTGGACATGACTAAGTCACTGAACTGTACTGAACTGAACCTTGATAATTAAACTACTCAATTACATGTTGCATTGTATTAAACTTTATACGATCATTCATTAGTTCACTCATATAAAACCCAATGAAGAAGCAGAGGGATTTTGTCACCTACTGTTTTACAGATGAGAAAGCAAAGGCAGCACGGTTAAGTGGCTTCTTGAATTTCCCTGTTGAGTCTCGAGGCAGCAGGATAGGAATCAGGTCTCCTGCTTGCCAGCCTGGCTCAGCTCACTCAGTTCTGCTCCCAGTTTTCCACTAATTGGGGATGAGTCACCCTGGTGTTCTTGAAAATTAATGATGTTCAATGTTATAAGATGTTGGTTGCCTATGTTTGTTTACTTGTGGCAATTAGTGACCATCTGTTCTGGAGGTGATGTTATTAGACCTCCTTCTCTGGAAACGTTGACTTCTAGGAAGTAGAGCATTTTCAAAGGGTCAGGTTATCAGGGAAGGACAGTACACAAGTTAACCAAACCTTGGGTTCTCAGGAGGGGTCAGAGATGCTGCATGTCAAACATGAAAAGAAGGAAGCAAACTAAGTTGTTTATTCTGTCAACCACAAATTGACACTTGCCATGACTGCTTGCCATCTGTCTCTCCAAGGATTAAATCATGTGCTGTTGCAGCTGCTGACCATCAACATCCCCTAAAGGAGTTCAGGGAAGAGGGCAGAAATGAGGCACTCTCTACTTAGGGAAAAAGATCTTCAGTTAGATATTCTCAGGAGCTGATTTTATGAGCCCAGTTCTTGTACCTCCTCATACATAGAAAAACACTGAAATCCTTCATGGTGATGACTGTTTCTTGTGACAAACAGAAGATTCACAAGACTAGTAGGAATCTTTTGGAAAAATAAGTGCTTGATAGCATGTACTCCTCCTTTACCGAAATCACATATATATTCTCCTTTCCTTTACTTCTTTGGAACAGTTACTCAAAGCTATCTGAGGTGCTGTCTCCTGGGCTGCATTTCTCATATTGCCCCAAATAAAACTTAAGTAGCAACTTTTTTTTTTTTTTTTTTAGTCAACAATTCTTTGTTCTTATTGCCTTTCCTTTTTCTCCATCCTCTCTTTTCAAATCATGCTTCCCTTTCCCAATAAGAGTTCCCATCAGAATTTAAACCTCTTTAAGTGCCCTCCAAATGTGAAGAATCAATGTGGTCTCCTGGACCTTGGGTTCCTACTCAAATGACCAAGAGCAGCAATTTGGAGGAAAAGGCTGTCTCCAAATGTTGTGTACCAAGGAGCTGACTGTGGCATGAAAATGGCAAGAAGGAGCTATGAGAGAAGAAAATCACAGGGCCAGATAAGAGGCAGGATATGAGAAAGGAGTTGCATGGTGATAAGGAATGTTACTAGTGACTGCTTTGTGGTGTTGACTTGAAAAATAGTCGCAACCTAATAGGTGAGAGTTATGTTTTGTTTAGTGGGAATTTTTAGGACTTCAAGACTGGGAGACAGCATCTCAAGTAATCCTTGAGAGAACTGCTTTGAGGAGGTGAGAGGAGTCAGGTTATATATAGGAGTTTTGCAACAAAGGGCAGATAGTCTGAACATCAAAATATTATTATTGATTAAAGAAACCACATATCCCTGGTTAAGAAATTTAGAGCTTTTCTGTGTGTGGGAAGATGCAAGAGTCTGGGCTCACTGAAATCATTCCTTTCAGAGACTCTCCGCTTTCCTGGGACCAAGGTCCTGTGTTTTTCACATCCTGACTCCCTTGGGCTCACCTTAGGGAGTGGCTACATTTCTGATGGCTGCTAGTTCACAGGTATTCTTCTCCTTCCAGAGTGCTCTTAGGGTTCAGGAACTCACTCTGGAGCGCTAGAATCGCTGATAACTGTGACATTCTTGTTTGCTGATATAGTAGGAAATATTACATTTCTCAGGGGGAATATTCTGTGCCTTCTGTGATATTGAATTGATTTTTTGGCTCTGTCAGGTATTCTCATGCCAGCAAGGAGACCCAGCCAGCACATTAAATTATAAGGAAGTACTATAATACATGTATGTCCATGCTAAGTCACTTCAGTCACGCCTAACTCTTTGAGACTCTATGGACTGTAGCCTGCCAGCCTTCTCTGTCCATGGGATTCTTCAGGAAAGAAGGCTGATGGGGTTGCTTGCCCTCTTTTAAGGGTATCTTCCTGAACCAGGGATCGAATCTGTGTCTCCTGCATTTCAGGTATATTCTTTACTGCTGGGCCATCTGGGAAGCCCTAATATATGTATACATATACACAAATTCAAAGGCATTATTTTTTAATTTCAGCATACAAAACATACATCAAGTTCACTTTTTTTAATACCTGGTCTAGAATGTTCAGTGTTTATTTTTAATTGTGAAATACAATAGAGTCCTTTTCAGTCCAGTTGAAGAAGTTCACAAGACTGACTTACCTGACTAATCACACTTCTTAGACAGTTTTTTCTTCAGATAAAATATTTTTTTTAGCAAAGTAACTGAAAGTTGTCCCTCAAAATCTAAAGAACCTGGGTAGGTGAGGCAGGCCAGTAATAAACTGCATTAATAGATGTGAGATATGAGACATTATAGATTTTATCTTGGGTACCTGAAAGTTGTCATAAAAATGGCATTACAATCTAATTTCTTGGGGGTTGTTTGTGAGATTCTGCAATTCTTCCCTTCGGAACTAACCTATTTGCATTCTGGCTGAGTGCAGGAATGTGCTTAGCTGATTCCTCTTAGAAATGTAAATAGAGTCAAGCCTGACACACTTATATGGTACAAGGAAAGCTGCATCTCTTCATTGTCACCCCCAGCATAGAAAGCAAACAGGAAGGAGTTGATTGTTATTCTGTGTGTAAAACTTGAGGAAACAACAAAACTCATTCAGAGTGAAAAAAAATTTCAGCTATCAGGGTCATTAATTCCATTCCTTTAGATTAATGCTGTACTCCTGAGTAGAATGCAATCCTGAGATATTTACTAGTGTGGAGTGGAGTATCTCCTGTCATATCTATAAACAAGGATGTCACAGCCATCTACACCCTCCAAATGTGAGTTTCAGAACCCAGAGGATCCCCCAAGTAGAGAACAATGCCTTGGATACAGTCGCCTTCTCTCCCTAAGGATGGAGGTGCAGAGGTGGCGGGTACAGAGTAGAGAGGAGGTCAGATTGATCAGATATCTCCTCGGGGGTGGTGGAGAATGAGGAACCTGGTCACGAATGGAGGGTAAGGCTTCTTGTTTAAGTGATTTAGCAAGATTGTTGATAAATTGGACCATGTAGAGATGAACATAGAAGTTCCCAAAATTAAGACTAGTTGGAAAAGAATTTGGAGTTTGGAGGATCCTAAATTGAACTCGATCTATGAGAATCTTTGTCACACCAAAGGTTGCATTTGTTTATGATTGCCATGACAGTGACAAGTTCTGACAAAAGGGTAGAGGTAAAGAAAGGCAGAACTCAAGGACATTGCTATAAGAGGCAGGCCTGTGCGGCAAGGCTTAGTCTTCCAGGTGACCTGTTTGTGGTAGGGGTGGGTACAGCACGAGAGAGGAGTTTTCACGTCCTTACAAGGAGCTTAGAGATTTCCTGCCCCTGGAACTGCTTAGAATTTGGGGGCTCTGCCTGGATTATAACTTAAATAGAGTGCCCTTACTTGAGCCACTTACTAGAGGAAATGAATCTTTGGACTCACAGTTCCATTCCCCAAATTTAAAATAAAAGGAAAGAGTGGGACTTTTTAAAAGAAAGAAATGTGTGTGTGTGTTTAAAGCAAGATCAGCAAGATGGATAAAGATATATGGGTTAATTGCTGAACCTGCATCTACCTGCATCTTTATGTGGCAGATATGAATGCTTTATAGGTAATGAGGTCCTCACAAGAGAGTTTTCACCTAATGGTCTGACATTTACAAAGTTGTAAAATGTAGAAGGAGATTTAACAAGAAGAATGAACTGCCCTCCTGCATATTAACACAATTATGCACCCAGGTACATGTTTAGGAGTAAATAATATAATTATAGCATTAGAATTCTCCAAAGGATATTCAGCAGACATTGCAATTTACATTTTAAATTTTTTTCTATTTGAAACTTCCAGGTCCTCTAAGCCTTTTCAGCTCTTCCTAAGGTCTCTGCCATCTTGTGCTTTGTAGCAGGGCTTGGCAGGACTAATGGTACACTGAGCTTCCAACCTCTACTGTTCAAGATGGAAGCTAGGGTGGAGGTGGTTCAGACTTTTTAACATGGAGATGCTGTTGTACTTGGAAGCCAGAAGTTCTGAAAAGTCATAAGACTTTGATGCCCACTTCCATGTTTCTGACTATTAGTTTGCCTGTAATACTTGACTTTTCTGTTCCTTTCCTAACTTCCTTCCCTAAAGCTTTTGGGGGACCCAGAAGTCTGCTAAAATAGCCTAACTTTTGAAATATTTGTTTTTAAAGTATAAGATGAAAGTAACATTTTGGAGCCACTAGCAGCAATGAAACAGGTTATAGAGCCAGTTAAAAGAGGGACAGGACATTTCATTACTGGTCTCTGCTTGAATGATGCTTTTTTTCTGTCAAAACTGTGAAATCTCTTCTCTACCTGAGTTAAGCTCCCCTGAATCACAGGAGCTTAAATACTTCTTCTTGCTTTCTGAAGTCCTCCAATCTAGGGGACTTTGAGCAATTGGAGATCTTTGGTTTATTATTGATTTGAGTGGATCAAATGAAAGATGTGCTGTGCTGTGCTAAGTTGCTTCAGTTGTGCCTGCCTCTTGGCAACCACATGGACTGTAACCCACCAGACTCCTGTCTGTAGGATTCTCCGGGAAAGTATACTGAAGTGGATTGCCATTTCCTTCTCCACAAATGAAGGTAATAAATTGTAAAGTTGAGAGTTCAGAGTTCTCTGTGTCTTTTTCTTGCATATTCCTAATTTTCAGTGTTCTCTTATTTCCCAGTCCCCTATGTCTACCTTTCCTATATCTATATGTCTTATCCTGACAACCCCAGGTGATGCTGGTCTTCCTCACTAAGCTACCATAGCACAGCGAATCAAGTATTCTTCAGCTAATTTTGTTCTAATTTAGTACCTTTCGAGCTATAATGTGCCTGTATATCACCTGGGAATCTTGGGAAAATGCAGATTTTGATTCTTAGGTCTGGAGTGAGGCCTAAGATTCCATATTTCTGACCGACTTTCAGGAGATAACCATGTTGCTGATCGTGAGGTTTTAACTGATTTGTGTGTGTTGGTCTTGACTACCCAATTATGCATTTAATAATCATGAACCATGAACACCTGGTCTTGTACTGCCTGTTTGGCATGTTGATGAGCAAGTGAAGAGGGCCCAGGAGCTCACTCACTAATGGAGACAGGGGAGAAGATAGGTGCTTGGGTGTCAAGACACACGTATCAAAACTGTGAAGGGTCTGAGATTTTACCCTACTTGGCAAGGTTATAAATGCATCTGCCACAGTTTCAGGAATGCTGACAGAAAACTCAAGACTCCTAAGTCAGAGACAAAGGGCCCTGTTTTACCCATACCAATAAACAGTAGCCAGAATATCATTTGTGTTGGTTTTCTGAGTGCCACTTGCCATTGGGGACAAGGACACGATGACTCCTGCATATTCAATTGTTAGGGGAAGCACATTGATTGAAACCGCCCACCCTGGCCAGGCACCATAGTAACCGTTTGCATGAGTGTTTTTTTAGGATAGGAGGTTCTGGGATGGAACTAATAAGCCTCCACCAACAGGAAGAGTTCAGGAATGGTCAAAAGGAGACACCACATGTCTGACCACCGCTCAGAACCCTCTCTGGCATCCATCTTGGCTGAACAAGGTGTGCACCACCAGGAGGGACTCTGAGTCAGAATGATTGGCTAAAGACAACCCGGAAACTAATCCTATCACCATAAAACCCGAGACTTCAAGCCAGGTGGCCAAGCTGTTCTCCTGGGTTCCCTTACCCTACTTCTCTCCACCTGAGTGTCCTTTCCCAATAAAATTTCTTGCTTTGTCAGAAAATGTGTCTCCTGAGACAATTCATTTTGGAATGCTAGACAAAAGCCTAGTTTCAGGCCCTGGAAGGGGTCCCTTTTCCTGCAACACAATGGTCCAATTATAGGAGAAAATTCAAGTTTAGGAAATTTATAATGAGGCTGAAAAAAAACCTTCTCAACTTTGACTGTAAAGACAGACATTATATCTGTCATCCTGGACAGTAGATATGTCTTCCATCTGCCCAGTGGTAGATCCTTTGTCTTTCAAAACTTTTTGCTATTCAGGCATTCTTGAAAGATAGTCTGGATGAAAAACTGTCAGTGCCTCTGTTCACAAGATATGCAGGAAACTGAGACTCATGGAGAGTTGTGCTTTAATACACAGGTGAACAGATCTTCCCTAGCAGTTCAAATGGTAAACAATCTGTCTACAATACAGGAGACCTGAGTTCAATCTTTGATGCCATCCCTGGGTCAAGAGGATCTCCTGGAGAAGGGAATGGCTAACCACTCCAGTATTTTTTCCTGGAGAATTCCGTCAGGGAGCCTGGCAGGCTACAGTCCCTGGGGTCTCAAAGAGTGGAACATGACTGAGTGACTTTCACTTTCACACAGGTGAACACATAGATGGATTGGATGGTCTTGATGTATGAATTTGCTATGGCATTTAGTCGCTCAGTCTGACTCTTTACAGCCCTATAGACTGTAGCCTGGTAGCCTCCTCTGTCCATGAAATTTTCCAGGCAAGAATACTGTACCAGGTTACCATTTTCTACTCCAGAAAATTTTCCCGACCCAAGAACTGAACTCTCATCTCTGTGTATCCTGCATTGGCAAGCAAATTCTTTACCATGAGTGTCACCTGAGAACCCAATGAATTTGCTCTAGCTGCTGTAATAAATTACCACAGAGTGACTTAAAACAGTGAAAATGTTTTTTTCACAGTTCTGGAAGCTAGAAGTCCGCAATCAAGGTGTTAGCATGACCATGGCCCCTCTGAAGACTCTAGGGAAAAATTATCCTGTTTCTTCCTAGTTTTTAGTGGGCCCCAGAAATCCTTACCATTCCTTGACTTGTAAATGTATTACTCTAATCTCTGCCTTTTTCATCACAAGCTCTTCTTCCCTATGTGTCCATGTCACTATGTCCCTAAATATTCCTTTCCTTAAATGGAAAGGACAGTAGTCAATGTCTTTAGGGCCCAGTGTAATCCAGTATGACATTTTCTTAGCTTGATTGTATTTGTAAAGAAGGTCTTCACAGATACTTTTAGGACACCAACTCCTGAGGCATGGTCAAACTCATGTCCATTGAGTCAGAGATACCATCCAACCATCTCATCCTCTTTTGTACCCTCCTCCTCCTGCCTTCAGTCTTTCCCAGCATCACCATCTTTTCCAATGAGTCAGTTCTTCACATCAGGTGGCCAAACTATTGGTGTTTCAGCTTTAGCATCAGTCCTTCCAATGAATATTCAGGACTGATTACCTTTAATATTGGCTTATTTGATCTTGCTGCTGTCCAAGGGACTCTCAAGAGTCTTATCCAATACCACAGTTCAAAAGCATAAATTCATCAGCACTCAGCTTTCTTTACAGTCCAACTCTCACATCCATACATGACTACTGGAAAAATCATAGCTTTGACTAGATGGACCTTTGTTGGCAAAATAATGTCTCTGCATTTTAATATGCTGTATAGGTTGATCGTAACTTTTTTTCCAGGGAACAAGCCACTTTTAATTTCATGGCTGCAGGCACCATCTGCAATGGTTTTGGAGGCCAAGAAAGGTAAGTCTGTCACTGTTTCCATAGTTTCCCCATCTATTTGCCATGAAGTGATGGGACTGGATGCCATGATCTTCGTTTTCTGAATATTGAGCTTTAAGCCAAATTTTTCACTCTCCTCTTTCACTTTCATCAAGAAGCTCTTTAGTTATTTCTCCCTTTCTGCCATAAGGGTGGTGTCATTTGCAAATATTAGGTTATTGATATTCCTTGCAACAATCTTGATTCCAGATTGTGTTTCACCCAGCCTGGCGTTTCCCATGATGTACACTGCATATAAGTTAAATAAACAGGGTGAAAATATACAGCCTTGGTGTACTTCTTTCCCAATTGGAACCAGTCTGTTGTTCCATGTCCGGTTCTAACTGCTGCTTCTTGACCTTCATACAGATTTCTTAGGATGCAGATAAGGTGGTCTGGTATTCC
The DNA here is from genome assembly GCF_001704415.2 of Capra hircus. Lineage (NCBI taxonomy): Eukaryota > Metazoa > Chordata > Mammalia > Artiodactyla > Bovidae > Capra > Capra hircus. Next base: position 13,489,512 of record NC_030831.1, on the reverse strand, counting down.
CATCTCTTTTAGAATTTTCCACAGTTTATTGTGATCCACACAGTCAAAGGCTTTGGCATAGTCAATAAAGCAAAAATAGATGTTTTTCTGGAACTCTCCTGCTATTTCCATGATCCAGCAGATGTTTGCAATTTGATCTCTGGATCTTCGGCCTTTTCTACATCCAGCTTGAACATCTGGAAGTTCATGGTTCATGTACTGTTGAAGGTTGGCTTGGAGAATTTTGAGCATTACTTTGTTAGGGTGTGAGATGAGTGCAATTGTGTGGTAGTTTAAGCATTCTCTGGGATTGCTTTTCTTTGAGATTGGAATGAAAACTTGACCTTTTCCAGTCCTGTGGCCACTGCTGAGTTTTCCAAATTCCCTGGCATATTGAGTTCAGCACCTTCACAGCATCATCGTTTAGGATTTGAAATAGCTCAACTGGAGTTCCATCACCTCCACTAGCTTTGCTTGTAGTGATGCTTCCTAAGGCCCGCTTGACTTGGCACTTCAGGATGTCTGGCTCTAGGTGAGTGATCACACCATCATGATTATCTGGGTCATGAAGATCTTTTTTGTATAGTTCTTCTGTGCATTCTTGCCACCTCTTCTTAATATCTTCTGCTTCTTTTAGGTCCATACCATTTCTGTCCTTTATAGTGCCCATCTTTTCATGAAATATACCCTTGATATCTCTAATTTTCTTGAAGAAAATTAGAGCACCAGAACAAGTTTCTTACCTCAAAATGTCTTTTAATCTGTGCACTGATAACTAATACCTACACTTATTTTTGAAGAAGGACAAAATCTTGCTCTGTAACAACAGTCCATTTTAGAGGAGATGGTTATATGGCTTGCTGAATTTTATGCTATTTCAGGAGGTGTTTTCTTTGTTAGAATAGTTTTTTAAGGTCTGAGAAAACCAGAATAAAATAATTCTTCAGTTCCTGATAAATCTGGACTTCATTCCCAATTTTCACTGTCTTTATTTTTATTCTTTAAAGGAACATTCTTCTACCCAACCCTTCCAGCTTTCTATCCACATTCTGTTTTTATATTTTGTTATGATTTTAAATTTCTGGTGCTTCCCACTGCCTCAGGAGTAATTTGCCATTTGAAGTGATATTTCTTATGAAAGGTAAGACTCTGTCCTTCCTCAAAGAGAATTGTAGGTATTAGCTGTGAGTGCACAGATTAAAAAGACATTTTGAGGTAAGAACTTGGTCTGGGGCTCTCAACATCTCTACAGATGCCAGATCTGATCAATAAAGTTGCATGTGAGCCTGTTTATCACACTCAATTATACAACCAGACTTTCTTCTTTTCCAGAATGCCTGAGAGTATTGTTTCTTTTGTCTCATATCTGTTTAAGATAAGACAGAGTATGCAATGGAAGGAGGGCAAAGCCATAAACGATCCCATAGTTAGGTTCTTCTAGTTCCCTCTTGTTCTCAAGACAGCTTTTTTTCTTTTTTTCTTAAAGAACGTCATTATTCCACTCACGGGGTACAATTAGGACAATAGATGAGCATATACCAATTGAATGAGCAAGAGCATGGAACAGAGAGCTGCCTTATTTGCCCTCAAGAAACCTGCAAAGGGGTTGATGCAGGGGAGAGCCGTACATTCTCTCATTATCTTAAAATTCCATGAAAGCAAAGGCCATTCTGACAAGAATTCCATGAATTAAGCTATGCCTTTGTTTTAGAACCTAAGCCTACAGTGAAAATTTACTGATACGGTTGCAGTTCACTACAGTGAATATCACAGGACAGATGATCAAAGGATTTATTTGCAGTCCAGATCATGAAGCAGTCACTGTCTATAGCACACATTTTCCTCTACTCTTGGCACTGTCTCACCACAGTAAAAGATTCTATAGCTCTTCACCACCCTCGTTTTGTAGCTATCATGTTCATTCTATTTACACCTGCTCAACGCAGTAAAAAGTTTGCCCAATTCCACTATTATCACCTCCCTCAAATTGTACTCATATATCATCTAAATTTTGCTGGAATAATGTTTATATCTTATTCACTCACATGGAGGCACAAATATAGTTTCCTTTTTTTGCTCCTTTTTTTGGGGGAAAGCTTCCATTAATGTTCAGGACACTATACAAACTAAAGACAGAAACATGAATGTTGGACTGTGCTTTTCAGGAGCTCCCTTCTGTGGGTGAGTGGATGGGGTGTGGTGCACAATAAAAGGAAGAAAGATGGAAACATGAAATGTTAGCAGATTAAATGAATGGAATAATGAGCACACATGGTGAGGAACATACAGTGTAGACTGAAAGGGTCAGGGACAGAAGAAATAGAATACTGAAATGAGTTATGAAAAATAATTTACATATAACCATGTCAAACTGTGGAATTGAGTTTGGGGAAATAGTGAGTGCAAAGGGTAGGAAACTGTACTCAGTGGATGGCAAGCAGGGCAGCTTAACTATCAGTATACATTCAATTTATTGACTGATGTTGGGGAGGCCCTCATTCTGGTCCAACTCTAGCTTAACAAGAGAATGTTGAATGCCCAGTGGGCTTCATTAAAGTGGGTGTGAAATATGTTGCATGCAGAAATATGAGTGTACATTATGGAAGGTTGCAATACACTCACATATTTAAAAAATGGAAAGAAAAACTTGGTCTTCCATAATTAGCTATATCACTTCCTTCCATTTACTGTGATTAAAGGCAATACTTGATAGTTCCATAGAGCTTTCGGTACTGATCCATACCTCTTGGGTAGCAGCCATTTCCTTTTATTTTACATATTGTGGTAAAAGACAAAACAGCAGTATATTAATAACATCAGTTATAAAGGAGAATCTGAGGGAAAATCACATAATACTGTGATTCTTTGAATTCAGGACTGTGAGACATGTTCTACACACGTGTGTTTCTTTTTCATTTCTTTCTGTGAAAGGTCCCTGTCTGTCCAGATAACAAAGGGAAACACTTGGATGCTCTTGGGTGTTGTCTGTTGGCAGTGCTGTGCTTTAAGTTCAAAACTGAATAGTTGACAGCACTGCCAGCAGCTTGATATTTCCACTGCTCATTTTCTGTGGCGCCTAGTCTTTAGGCAGTGGGAATGAGCTTCAGGGGTGTGTATTTGTGTGTTGAAGGTGAGGACAGAGGACAGAGGCTTATAATCAGGTGAAATAAAAAAGGACGTCTGTGTGGGTCTAACTGCCCTTGTACAGTGAGTCAGCTAGCCTTAGTCTTGCTGAATGGGAAAAAAAGAGACTCTGAGAGGTGGCATGAAGGTGTGGGAAATCTTCAGAGAAACACTTTGAAAGTTAAAATACCCTCTTCATAAATTAGAGAAAAGGATTACCTAATGTTCAGATACAGTAGGTTTTATTGTTTTGTTTTGTTTTTGTATTGGCTTTGCTCTGCATATTTGGGAGGTTTCTGAAGAAAATACCTCCCAGAGGCACATGTGTATAAAGATTCAATAAAGTTGTTCAAGTTTTCAATTCAGTTTCATTCAAAATTCTATGTGCCTATTAAACTTCAGCTATGTGTCCTTCATTATGCTGAAGGAGGTACAAGAGGAGAATGTGATGAGCTCACATTCCTGTTGAGGAAGATGAGACACAAGAAGGCAAGTTCCTATTTGACAGTGTAGTAGTAAATTCGGTTCAACGTTTCCCCAGTAAATTAGTATTGTTGAACTTTTATTAACTGTGCAGTAAGGAAGAACATGATCTTTGCTATCTTTCACTTGATTTCTTGAGACTATTTGAGCATATATTTCTTTATTTGTACATGATAGGACACATTTCATCAGATTATAATATGATGCTGGCAACTGGTTCAACAGTTCAGTTCAGTCATTCAATCGTGTCTGACGCTTTGCAAAACCATGGACTGCAGCACGCCAGGCCTCTCTGTCTATCACCAACTCCCAGAGTTTACCCAAACTCATGTCCATTGAGTTGGCAACACCATCCAACCATCTCATCCTCTGTCGTCCCCTTCTCCTTGCCCTCAATCTTTCCCAGCATCAGGGTCTTTTCAAATGAGTCAGCTGTTTGCATCAGGTGGCCAAAGTATTGGAGTTTCAGCTTCAAAATCAGTCCTTCCAATGAACCCAGCACTGATCTCCTTTAGGATGGACTGATTGGATCTCCTCGCAGTCCAAGGGACTCTCAAGAGTCTTCTCCTACACCACAGTTCAAAAGCATCAATTCTTCAGCACTCAGCTTTCTTTATAGTCCAACACTCACATCCATACATGACTACTGGAAAAACCATAGCCTGGATGAGACAAACTTTGTTGGCAAAGTAATGTCTCTGTTTTTTAATATTCTGTCTAAGTTGGCCATAACTTTCTTTCAAAGGAGTAAAGGTCTTTTAATTTCATGGCTTCAATCACCATCTGCAGTGATTTTGGAGCCCCAAAATCAAAGCCAGCCACTGTTGACACCGTTTCCTCATCTATTTGCCATTAAGTGATGGGATCGGATGCCATGACCTTAGTTTTCTGAATGTTGAGGTTTAAGCCAAAATTTTCACTCTCCTCTTTCACTTTCATCAAGAGGCTCTTCAGTTCTTCTTCACTTTCGGCATAAGGATGGTTTCATCTGCATATTTGAGGTTAGTGATATTTCTCCCAGCAATCTTGATTCCAGCTTATGCTTCTTCCAGCCCAGTGTTTCTCATGAGGTACTGTGCATATAAGTTAAATAAGCATGGAGCTGATATACAGCCTTCACATACTCCTTTTCCTATTTGGAACCAGCTTGTTGTTTCATGTCCAGTTCTAATTTTAACTTGTTGATCTGCATACAGATTTCTCAAGAGGCAGGTCAGGTAGTCTGGTATTCACATCTCTTTCAGAATTTTCCACAGTTTATTGTGATCCACACAGTCAAAGGCTTTGGCATAGTCAATAAAGCAGAAATAGATGTTTTTCTGGAACTCTCTTGCTGTTTCCATGATGCAACGGATGTCATCAATTTGATATCTGGTTCCTCTGCCTTTTCTAAAACCAGCTTCAACATCTCGAAGTTCACAGTTTATGTATTGTTGATGCCTGGCTTGGAGAATTGAGCATTACTTTACTAGAGAGTGAGATGACTGCAATTGTGTGTTAGTTTGAGCATTCTTTACTAGAGAGTGAGATGACTGCAATTGTGTGGTAGTTTGAGCATTCTTTTGCATTGCCTTTCTTTGGGGTTGGAATGAAAACTGACCTTTTCCAGTCATGTGGCCACTGCTGAGTTTTCCAACTCTGTTGACATATTGGGTGCAGCACTTTCACAGCATCATCTTTCAGAATTTGAAATAGCTCAAATGGAATTCTATCACCTTCAATATTTTTGTTCATAGTGATACTTTGTAAGGTCAACCTGACTTTACATTCCAGGATGTCTGGCTTTAGGTGAGTGATCATTCCATCATGATTATCTGGGTCGTGAAGATCTTTTTTGTACAGTTCTTCTCTGTATTCTTGCCACCTCATCTTAATATCTTCTATTTCTGTTAGGTCCATAGCATTTCTGTCCCTTTCCAAAGTTATCGAGCCCATCTTTTCCCAAGTTATCGAACCCATCTTTTCATGAAATGTTCCCTGGTGTCTTTAATTTTCTTGAAGAGATCTCTAGTCCTTCCCATTCTGTTGTTTTATTCTATTTCTTTGCATTGATCACTGAGGAAGGCTTTCTTATCTCTTCTTGGTATTCTTTGGAACTCTCCATTCAAATCGGTACATCTTTCCTTTTCTCCTTTGCTCTTTGCTTCTCTTCTTTTCACGGCTTTTTGTAAGGCCTTCCCAGACAGCCATTTTGCTTTTTTGAATTTCTTTTCCATGGGGATTGTCTTGATCCCTGTCTCCTGTACAATGTCACGAACATCTGTCCATAGTTCTTCAGGCACTATGTCTATCAGATCTAGTCCCTTAAACTTATTTCTCACTTCCACTGTACAATCATAAGGGATTTGATTTATATTATACCTGAATGGTCTCGTGGTTTTCCCCACTTTCTTCAATTTAAGTCTGGATTTGGCAGTAAGAAATTCATGATCTGAGCCAGTCAGCTCCCACTCTTCTTTTTGCTGACTGTATAGAGCTTCTCCATCTTTGGCTGCAAATATAATCAATCTGATTTCGATGTTGGCCATCTGGTGATGTCCATGTGTAGAGTCTTCTCTTGTGTTGTTGGAAGAGGGTGTTTGCTATGAACAGTGTGATCTCTTGGCCAAACTCTATTAGTCTTTGCCCTGCTTCATTTGTATTCCAAGGCAAATTTACCTCTTACTCCAGGTGTTTCTTGACTTCTTACTTTTGCAATCCAGTCCCCCATAATGAAAAGGACATCTTTTACGGGTGTTAGTTCTAAAAGGTCTTGCATGTCTTCATAGAACCATTCAACTTCAGCTTCCTCAGCGTTACTGGTCAGGGCATAGATTGGATCACCGTGATATTGACTGGTTTGCCTTGGAAACGAACAGAGATCATTCAGTCATTTTGAGATTGCATCCGAGTACTGCATTTCAGACTCTTTTTTTTACTATGATGGCTACTCCATATCTTCTAAGGGAGTATATCACAGTAGTAGATATAATGGTCATCTGAGTTAAACTCACCCATGATTCCTAAAATGTTGATGTTCATTCTTGCCATTTCCTGTTTGACGACTTCCAGTTTGCCTGAGTCCTGGATCTAACATTCTGTGTTCCTATGCAATATTACCCTTACAGCATCAGACCTTGCTTTTTATCACCAGTTATATCCATAACTGGGTGTTGTTTTTGCTTTGGTGCTGTGTCTTCATTCTTTCTGGAATTATTTCTCCACTGATCTCCAATATCATATTGGGCACCTACCTACCTGGGGAATTCATCTTTCAATGTCCTATCATTTTGCCTTTTCATAAGGTTCATTAGGTTCTCAAGGCAAGAATATTGAAGTGGTTTGCTATTCCCTTCTCTAGTGGACCACATTTTGTCAGAACTCTCCATCATGACCTGTCCATCTTGGATGGTCCTGCACTGCATGGCTTAGTTTCATTGAGTTAGACAAAGCTGTTTTCATGTGATTAGATTGGTTAGTTTTCTAAAACTAACTGGTTCAACACAAATCACCAAATGGGCACTTAATTTGCTGTGCTCAGTTGCTCAGTCCTGTCTGACTCTTTACAATCCCATGGACTGTAGCCCTCCAAGCTCCTTTTTCCATGGAATTTTCCAGGCAAGAATACTGGAGTGGACTGTCACTTCCTCTTCCAGGAGATCTTCCCATCTCTGGGACAGAACCTGCATCTCTTGCATCTCCTGCATTACTATGAAGATTCTTTACCACTGCACCACCTGGGAAGTTCAGAAACTTAATAAATACTAGTTTTTTTCCCTCTCCCCATGACTAAGTTCATATATGGAACTCTAAATTTCCAGAGACAGAATTTCTAAAACTGAGCCTCAGGCTTTTTGGGAATAATCTTCTAGTACAAGTACCTCCACTGCTTTGGAATCACTGCTCCCTTAGCTTCTACTAGAAGAGACGTGGGTTTTCCTGATAGCTCATTTGGTAAAGAATCCACCTACAATGCTGGAGACTGGGGTTTGATCCCTGAGTTGGGAAGATCCTCTGGAGAAGGGAAAGGCTCCAGCATTCTGGCCTAGAGAATTCCATGGACTATATAGTTCATGAGGTTGTAAAGAGTCGGACAAAGAGTGAGAAACTTTCATTCAGTAAAAGAGAGATACTGAACCTTAGGATTGGTGGAGAAGGGGTGCCACTACCAAGTCATTATTTGCCTCTACTACTTGCTATGCATCTGGAAAATCCTGATTCACTATCTCTGTTATTTTACATTATTTCCTTCTTCCAAGATACTCACTTCTAGAAGATGATCCTGATTAATGCTATTTCTTAATGCCGATCATTTCAACCCTAATATTGACAATTCAATGGTTTGTATTTTTCTATGTTTGTTTACATTAAAAAATGAGTTTGTTACTATCACACACTCTGTTTCATGTGCGTATGTGTATGTAACATGTTGAATAATAGTTCTAATAATAGTCATTTGCTTATGCAAAATTTGAAATTTTCAATATATTCCAATGCCTTTAAGAAATGGAAAATCAGTTCGAATTGTAATTAACTACAGAAAATGATTCAACAGCTCAGATCAGTTAAATTGTTTGTCCAAAGTCCACAGCTAGTTAGACTCAGAACTTAGTTTACAGATCTAATCATGCCAAATTTAAAGTCTATATTCTGCACAAAATTTATTAACATAATTTTCAGTGTTCAGTAAAAGGTAACCTGACTAGTGGTAGAGGTCCTACTCCATTTCTGTGGCTCACGATTTGGTACTAGAGCTTGAGATTGTTCTGGCGACTGATACCTCTGCAGGTGATGGCTGAGATCCTTGAAAGAGTAGGAGAGGTCGGTCTGGAGGAGGGGCTTCTAGTTAACCCAGCAGCTGGAAGGTAACTGCAAAAGATGCAGAATATACTGTATGGGAAGCCTTTGAAGAGATCAAGCCCTGAGCCTTTGAAGTGGGAACACTGACTAAGACCCAAGACTACCAGAGAACTAATCCTCAGTTCAGTTCAGTCGGTTCAGTCACTCAGTCATGTCCGACTCTTTGTGACCCCATGAATCGCAGCATGCCAGGCCTCCCTGTCCATCACCATCTCCCAGAGTTCACTCAGATTCATGTTCATCGAGTCTGGGATGCCATCCAGCCATCTCATCCTTTGTCGTCCCCTTCTCCTTCTGCCCCCAATCCCTCCCAGCATCAGAGTCTTTTCCAATGAGTCAACTCTTCACATGAGGTGGCCAAAGTACTGGAGTTTCAGCTTTAGCATCATTCCTTCCAAAGAAATCCCATGGCTGATCTCTTTCAGGATGGACTGGTTGGATCTCCTTGGAGTCCAAGGGACTCTCAAGAGTCTTCTCCAACACCACAGTTCAAAAGCATCAATTCTTTGGCGCTCAGCTTTCTTCACAGTCCAACTCTCACATCCATATCTGACCACTGGAAAAACCATAGCCTTGACTAGACGGACCTTAGTCGGCAAAGTAATGTCTCTGCTTTTGAATATGCTGTCTAGGTTGGTCATAACTTTTCTTCCAAGGAATAACCGTCTTTTAATTTCATGGCTGCACTCACCATCTGCAGAGAATTAACTCTAGGGAGTATCAAACAGTGAGAACTCACATAAACAAAATGACTTGAGTACAAACCTGGCATCACCCAACCGCCAGTAGCACCCTGTGTAGGATGCCCTATCTAAACACCAAACAAAACAAAAATACAAACTGAATCATCAGCAGACAGGATTACTACCTTTCTCAGCCTTGCCCATCAGAGGAAAAACAAACAAAAACTCAGCACAAATCTCACAATAATCCAAGCTTACACAAACCATTGGACCAACCTTAGGAGGGCAGAAACCAAATGGAAGAAAGAATTCAAATTTCTTCAAGGAAAGAATTCAACTTTCCTTGAAACCTGGGTAAAGGAGACCTCAAAAACAGTAAATTAAAAAAAAAAAAAAAAGCAATAACTAGGCAAAGAAATACTACAAATGAAGTAACAAGGTAGAAACACAGAAGTCCAAATAAATGAAAAGGAAATAGGCAAACTATCTGACAAAGAATTCAGAATAATGACAATAAAGATGATCAAAAACCTTGAAAACATAAAGGAGACAATGGAAGAATCAATTAACAAAGACCTAGAAGAATTAAAGAATTAACATGCAGAGACAAATAGCATAATTACAGAAATTAAAAACACTTTAGAAGGAAACAATAGCAGAATATCTGAAGTAGAAGAATGAATCAGTAAGCTGGAAGATAAAATGGTGGAAATAACTTCTGAAGAGCAGAATAAAGTAAAAAGAATGAAAAGAACTATGGATAGTCTCAGAAGTCTCAGAGACTCCTGGGACAATACGAAATGCACCAACATTCAAGTTATAAGGTTCCCAGGAGGAGAAGAGAAAAAGAACGGGTATGAGAAAATTTTTCAAGAGATTATAGTTGAAAGTTTAGCCAACACGGAAAAGGAAATAGTCAATCAAGTGAAGAGGGACAAAAAGTCCCATATGGCATAAACCCAAGGAGAAACACACCAAGACATATACTAATCAAACTAACAAAGTCTAAACACAAAGAAAGAATATTAAAAGCAGCAAGGGAGAAGCAACAAGTAACATACAAGGGAAACCCTGTATGCTTAATAGCTGATATTTCACTAAAAACTCTGCAAGCCAGAAGGGAATGGCAGGATATAACTAAAGTATTGAAAGGGAAAAATCTACAACCAAAATTATTGTACCTGACAAGGATCTCATTCAAAATTGATGGAGAAGTCAAAAGCTTTACAGAGAAGCTAAAGTTAAGAGAATTCAGTACCACCAAACCAGCTTTACAACAAATGTTAAAGGGACTTATATACTCAAGAAATACAAGAAAACAAAAAAAGATCTACAAAATCAATCCCAAACAGTTAAGAAAATGGCAATAGGAACATATATATCAATAATTACTTTAAATGTAAATGGATTAAATGCTCCAACCAAAAGACACAGACTGGCTGAATGGATACAAAAACATGACCCATATATATGCTGTCTACAAGAAAGTCACATCAGACCTAAAGACATATATAGACTGAAAGTGAGAGGATGGAAAAATATTCCCTGTAAATGGGAAGCAAAGGAAAGCTGGAGTAGCTATCCTCATATCAGGCAAAATAGACCTTAAAACGAAGAAGATTACAAGAGATAAGGAAGGACAATACATAATTGATCAAGGGATCAATCCAAGAAGAAGACATAACAATTGTAAATATATATGCACCCACCAGAGGAGCAGCTCAATACATAAGACAAACACTAACAGACATAAAAGGAGAAATTGACAGTAACACAGTAATAGTAGGAGACTTTAACACCCCATTCACACCAATCAGATCTGTCACACCAAGACAGATAATCAAAACAGAGAATTAATAAGAAAACACAAGTCTTAAACAATACACTAGATGAGATGGATCTCATTGGTATATTCAGGACATTTCATCCAAATGCAGAAGAATACACCTTATTCTCAAGTGCACATGGAACATTCTCCAGGACAGACCACAGTTTGGGTCACAAATCAGACCTCAGTAAATTTAAGACAATTGAAATTATATCAAGCATCTTCTCTGACCACAACACTATGAGACTAGATATCAATTACAAGAAAAATACTGTAAGAAACACAAAGACATGGAGATGAAACGGCACATTTCTAAATAACCAACACTTTACTGAAGAAATCAAAAGGGAAATAAAAAATATTTGTAGAAACAAATGACTATGAAAACACAACAACTCAAAACTTATGGGAAGCAGCAAAAACAGTTCTAAGGGGGAAGTTTATAGCAATACAATACTACCTCAAGAAACAAAAAATGCTTTGAACAGACAACCTAAATCTACACCTAAAGCAACTGGAAAAAGAAGAAGAAGAAGAACAACAACAACAGCAAAAGGAAAAAAAAAAAAAAAAGCCCAAAATTAGTAGAAGGAAAGAAATCATAAATATCTGAGCAGAAACAAATGAAAAAGAAAAAAACAATGGCAAAGATAAATAAAACTGAACGATGTTTCTCTGAGAAGATAAAGAAAATTGACAAACCTTTAAACATACTCATTAAAAAAAAAAGAGAGAGAGAGAGAATAATCAAATCAGCAAAATTAGGAATGAAAAAGGAGCAGTTGCAAAAGACAATGCAGAAATACAAAGGATTATAACAGACTACTATGAACAACTATATGGCAATAAAATAGATAACCTGGAAGAAATGGACAGATTCTTAGAAAAGTTCAATCTTCCAAGACTGAACCAGGAAGATATAGAAATTATGAACAACCCAATTATAAGAACTGAAATTGAAGCTGTGATCAAAAATCTCCCAAAAAACAAAAGCCCAGGAGCAGATGGCTTCACAGGAGAATTCTGTAAAACATTTAGAGTAAAGCTAATGCCTATCCTTCTAAAACTCTTTCCAAAAATTGCAGAGGAAGGAACACTTCCAAACTCATTCTACAAGGCCACCATTGCCCTAATACCAAAACCAGACAAGACCACACAAAGGAAGAAAACTACAAGCCAATATCACAGATGACCATAGATGCAAAAATCCTTAACAAAATTTTAGCTAATAGAATTCAGCAACATATCAAAAAGCTCATACAACATGATCAAGTTGGCTTTATTCCAGGGATGCAAGGATTCTTCAATATACAGAAATAAATCATTGTGATACACCATATTAACAAATTGAAAGATAAAAGCCATATGATCATCTCAATAGATACAGAAAAAGCCTTTGACAAAATTCAGCACCCATTTATGATTACAACTCTTCAAATGGTCATAGAAGGAACATACCTCAACATAGCAAAGGCCATATATGACAAGCCAACAGCAAACATTATTCTCAATGGTGAAAAACTGAAAGCATTCCCCCTAAGATCAGGAACAAGACAAGGGTGTCCACTTTCACCACTATCCTTCAACATAGTTCTGGAATTTCTAGGTATAGAAATCAGAGAAGAAAAAGAAATAAAACTAATTCAGATCAGAAAAGAAGAAGTAAAGCTCTTACTGTCTGCAGATGACATGATACTGTACATAGAACACCCCAAAGATAGTATCAGAGAACTACTAGATAAATCAGTAAATTTAGTAAAGTTTCAGGATACAAAATCAATACACAGAATTCACTTGCATTTCTGTATACTAATAATGGAAGATTAGCAAGAGCAATTAAGGAATCAAACCCATTCACCATTGCAACAAAAATAATTAAATATATAGAAATAAACTTACCTAAGGAAACAAAAGAATTGTACACAGAAGATTATATGACATTAATGAAAGAAATCAAAGATGATATAAACAGATGGAGAGATATCCCATGTTTCTGGGTAGGAAGATTCAATGTTGTGAAAATGACTATACTACCAAATTCAGTCTACAGATTCAGTATGATTCCTATCAAGTTACCAATGGCACTTTTAAAAATTTACTCATTTATTTTAATTGGAGGCTAATTACTTTACAATATTGTAGTGGCTTTTGCCATACATTGACATGAATCCCATTTTTCACAGAATTAGAAGAAAAAAATTCACAATTCATATAAAAACACAAAAGACCCAGAATACCCAAAGCAGTCTTGTGAAAGAAGAATGGAGCTGGAGGAATCTACTTTTCTGACTTCAGATTATGCTACAAACCTACAGTCCTCAAGACAGTATGGTTCAGTTCAGTTCAGTCACTCAGTCATGTCCGACTCTTTGTGACCCCATGAATCGCAGCATGCCAGGCCTTCCTGTCCATCACCAACTCCCAGATTTATTCAGACTCAAATCCATCGAGACAGTGATGCCATCCAGCCATCTCATCCTCTGTCGTCCCCTTCTCCTCCTGCCCCCAATCCCATCCCCCCCTCCCCCCAGCATCAGAGTCTTTTCCAATGAGTCAACTCTTTGCATGAGGTGGCCAAAGTACTGGAGTTTCAGCTTTAACATCATTCCTTCCAAAGAAATCCCAGGGCTGATCTTCAGAATGGATTGGTTGGCTCTCCTTGCAGTCCAAGGGACTCTCAAGAGTCTTCTCCAACACCATAGTTCAAAAGCATCAATTCTTCGGTGCTCAGCCTTCTTCATAGTCCAACTCTCACATGCATACATGACCACTGGAAAAACCATAGCCTTGACTAGATGGACCTTAGTCAGCAAAATAATGTCTCTGCTTTTGAATATGTGTCTGCTAAGTTTGCTAAGTCGCTTCAGTCATGTCCGACTCTGTGTGACCCCATAGACGGCAGCCCACCAGGCTCCCCCATCCCTGGGATTCTCCAGGCAAGGACACTGGAGAGGGTTGCCATTTCCTTCTTCAATGCATGAAAGTGAAAAGTGAAAGTGAAGTCTCTCAGTCATGTCCGACTCTTCTGCAACCCCATGGACTGCAGCCTCCCAGGCTCCTTTGTCCATGGGATTTTCCAGGCAAGAGTACTGGAGCGGGGTGCCATTGCCTTCTCCGTGAGGATAGAGACTGTACCTTTTTTCCTGTTTCCCTGGTTTACAATAACAACATCATTCTGGCGGGGAAAACAGACCAGTTTTGGCAGCCCTGGTGGGAAAGGTGGATCTTGCACTTACCTAGGTTGGGGGCAAGAGGACCCTCTCTGGAGGGAATGCTAAATGGGTATACATGAGTAAGACAGGAGGCTCTGGGTTCACACACCCCCGTGACAACAGGGCAGGCTGGGCTGGAGGCCTTGCCCTTGAGTTTCTGAAGCCCCAGGGCTCTTGCTAAGACCCCATATAAATATAAAACTGAATTTCAGAAAGTTTAACTGATTTGATAAGCAGCAGGAGGGGAAAAATCCAGTTCTCTTAACTCCTAGACCAGGGTTCTTTCAACCGTCACACTTCTCACTTGACATCTCACACATACACCAGTTATTATAAATTAATCTTTAATTAGAAAAACTAGCTAGTTTGGAGCTTATTCCGTGTTTCTAACAGCAATTCCACCCAAAACAAGGTCACACAACAATGCAAAACCTTCTAGAGACCTAATCAGGAATAATGTGTGTTTATATCCTCTACAAAAGAAAACAACAGGAGGCATGAGCATGGGAAACACAGAGTCCTCCAACTTAAGCCATCCTTCTTGAATCCCTCTTCTCCAGCCAACATGAAAATGCTACTAATGTCTATCTATTTGAAATCAAATCTACAGTTATTTCAGATATTAATTTTGTGGCCAAATCATTCCAGATGAGTGATATTAAACTGTTAACCTTGGTACATGCTGATCCTAAGGAATCCATTTCTAACACCTCAAGGCAAGAAAAGTGCACTTCAAATAATTTTATTTCCATCTAAGAACTTAACCATTTGAATATGTGTGGATCACAATAAACGTCAGGAAGCAATGGTTAGAACTGGACATGGAACAACAAACTGGTTTCAAATAGGAAAAGGAGTACATCAAGGCTGTATATTGTCACCCTGCTTATTTAACTTATATGTAGAGCACATCATGAGAAATGCTGGACTGGAAGAAACACAAGCTGGAATCAAGATTGGCAGGAGAAATATCAATAACCTCAGATACGCAGATATCTCAAGATGACACCACCGTTATGGCAGAAAGTTAAGAGGAACTAAAAAGCCTCTTGATGAAAGTGAAAGTGGAGAGCGAAAAAGTTGGCTTAAAGCTCAATATTCAGAAAATGAAGATCATGGCATCTGGTCCCATCATTTCATGGGAAATAGAAGGGGAAACAGTGGAAACAGTGTCAGACTTTTTTTGGGGGGGGCTCCAAAATCACTGCAGATGGTGATATCAGCCATGAAATTAAAAGATGCTTACTCCTTGGAAGACAGTATGGTACTGGCACAAAAACAGAAATATAGACAAATAGAACAAGAAAGAAAGCCCAGAAATAAACCCATGCCCCTATGGGTATCTTATTTTTGACAAAGGAGGCAAGAATATACAATGGGGAAAAGACAGCCTCTTCAATCAATGGTGCTGGGAAAACTGGACAGTTACATGTAAAAGAATAAAATTAGAACACTTCTTAACACCATGCACAAAGATAAACTCAAAATGGATTAAAGACCTAAATATAAAGACCACAAACTATAGAACTATTAGAAGGAACACTAATAGGCAGAACACTCAATGACATAAATCAAAGCAAGCTCCTCTATGACCCACTTTCTAGAGTAATGGAAAGAAAAACAAAAAAGTTAACAAAAAATTAAAATTAAAAAAAAAATAAACAAGTGGGACCTATTAAACTTAAAAGTTTTTGCACTGCAAAGGAAACTATAAGCAAGGTGAAAAGACAACCCTCATAATAGAAGAAAATACTAGCAAATGAAACAACTGATGAAGGATTAATTTCCAGCAGCTCATATAACAATGCCAGAAAAACAGCCCAATCAAACAGTGGGAAAAAGGCCTAAACAGACATTTCTCCAAAGAAGACATATAGAAGGCAAACAAACACCAGAAAAAATGTTCAACATTGCCCATTATCAGAGAAATGCAAACCAAAACTGCAGTGTGATATCACCTCAAACTGGTCAGAATGGCCATCATCAAAAAATCTACAAGCAATACGTGCTGCAAATGGTGTGGAGAAAAGGGAACACTCTTGCAGTGTTGGTGGGAATGTAAATTGATACAGCCACTATGGAAGACAGTATGGAGATTCCTTAAAAAACTAGGAATAAAACCACCATATGACACTGCAATACGACTCATAGGCTTATACCCCAAGGAAACCAAAATTGAAAAATATACATTATCCCGCTGTTCATTGCAGCACTATTTATGACAGCTAGAATATGGAAGCAACCAGATGTCCATCAACAAATAAATAGATAAAGAGGTTGTGGTACATTTACACAATGAAATATTACTCAGTTATGAAAAGGAACATCTTTGAGTCAGTTCTAATGAGGTGGATGAACCTAGAACCTATTATACAGAGTGAAATAAGTCAAAAGAGCAAGATAAATACAGGATAAATACAACAGAAATAAATAAATATAAATTATTATATATAATAATTCTATCACATATATACAGAATGTAGAAAAATGGAACTGAAGAATTTATTTACAGGGAAACAATGGAGAAACAGATATAGACAATAGACTTATGGTCATGGGAAGAGGGGAGGAGAGGATAAGATGTATGGAAACTTCCATTACCATATATAAAATAGATAGCCCATGGGAATTTGCTGTATGGCTCAGGAAACTCAAACAGGGGCTCCATATCAACCTAGAAGGGTGGAACGGGGAGGGAGATGGGAGAGAGTTTCAAAAGAAGGGGGTATATGTATACCTATGGCTAATTCATGTTGAGGTTTGACAGAAACAACAAAATTATGTAAAGCAATTATCCTTCAGTTAAAACAAAATTTTTTTCCATAAGAATTTATCAGATAGAATAGGTCAATATTTTATTCAATGATCAGCTTTTAATAAAGACCTAGGATGCCTTACATCAGGAGGGTCATTTCACATATACAATATTCCAGATACCATACTGCATGCTTGCATGCTAAGTTGGGTCTGACACTTTGTGACCCCATGTACTGTAGCCTGTCCAGATGCCATAGCAACTCATAAATTGGGTAATAGAAATGGAGGGTTCTGTCCTCATACACTTCATCTGTTGCTTATGTCATAAACTAGCCCTACGTACAATCTCAGCTGATTTCAATTATGTATTCACAAATATTCCTTAAGAGTATGCTATGTGCTAGATTTATATGCAGGATTTTGATTAACCTTCATAAGTAATATACATGCACATTTTAAAGTAACTCTGTGAAGTCTATTAGTATCTCCATTTTTAAGGTGCAAAAACTGAGATTGAAAAATGTTAATTAGTCAGACATCAAGCAGGTGATTGAGCTTCCCAGGTGGCACACTGGTAAACAATCCGCTTGCCAATGCAGGAGTCACAGGAGATGCGGGTTCAATTACTGGGTTGGAAAGATCCCTTGAAGGAGGAAATGCAGCCCACTCCAGTAATGCCTGAAAAATTCCATGCAAAGAGGAGCCTGTCAGGCTACAGTCCCTGGTGTTACAAAGAGTCTGATACGACTGAGGGACTGAGCACACATGCAAGCAGCTGACATTAATCTTTACACACAAGTCTGAAGTAAGCAATGCACATGCAAGCTTGTTATACTTCTGGCTTCAGTTCTTGATTCAGTAATTTAGCAGCAGCCCAAAGCTGGATAGATTGATTGAGGCTGTTCCAGAATCATAGTTATCCCACCCTCTCTACTAACATTCCCTTACATCCTATAGTCTTTATTATCACCTGAAGTAGCCAGATTAGGTGGTAGTCCTTGTGCTAGGAGCCCCTGACCAATTCGGAAATTCTGTCTTGATGTCCTTGTCTCCTTGGACTGGCCCAGTCTGCTTTGTGATGGGATCCCCTGCATACTTCAGTCCTATTTTCTCCATACCAAAACAGAACATGAAGCACCTAAAACCCTTTAATATCTGATGCATTTTAGTTTGAAGTCAGACTGTTAGCCACAGCTGAGTGGTTCTTTTTGACAGAAGTTTCTATAACCAACATCATTCCTCTCCAATACTCCTTGCTTTTGCTATATTTAAAACCATGGCTTTTTTTTTTTCATATTAAAAAAATGACATCTTCATAGCAGAGTCTGTCTCTGGCTCCACTGAAGCATGGCAACCTCTCACTAGAGGAAAGAATGTCCATGGATTGCTCAGTTGCTGTGCTCAATTAGTCTTTGAATATACCTATATATTTCCCCCTCTATTTCCCCATAACACACTGTCAAATATGACAAACACAGAGTAGCTTTCTGATGTGAACGTTGGCTCATTAGGTCTCAGCTGAGACCATTAAATTCTGTTTCTTTAAGACCAATGGAAAGGGTAGATTTTCAGTTCCTTTGACAGAGTTCATCTTAAATCTCCTCCCTATTGTGAGATAGATAGTTGGTGACAAATCAGTAATATTTCAGACCCCACTGGGAGCAGACTGGCTATTCATAGGATTGAGATTTCTGGGATAGACAACAAGGAGCTATTGAATGAGCATATACATTGCTGGTGTTGCATCCTGCCTTGTGTCAATTTTAATGGCATCATTTTGTTCCTATAAGAGAGTTTCTCAATTTTGGAACTCCTGTCATTTTGGAGGAAGTAATACTTTTGGGGGGCTTCCCTGGTGGCTTGGATGGTAAAGAATCCACCTGCAATGGGGGAGACCTGGGTTCAATCCCTGGGTTGGGAAGATCCCTGGAGGAGGGCACTCTAGTATTCTTGTCTGGAGAATCCCCATGGACAGAACAGCCTAGCAGGCTACAGCTCATGGGGCCACAAAAAATCAGACACGACTGGGCAACTGAGCACAGCACAATACTTCATTGTGGGGAGCTGTCCTCTACATTGTAAGATGTTACCACCTGCCTAGCTTATACCCACTATATAACAGTGACACACCCTATAAGTAGTGATAACCAAAAATGTCCCATGAACAAAATCACACCCAGTTAAAAAACAATGCTTTAAGATATTCCAGGGGACTTCCCTGGTGGTTCAGGGGACTTGGGTTTCATCTCTGATTAGGAAACTAAGATCCCATATGCTGTGGGACAACTAAGCCTTCCCACCACATCTAGAGAAGCCAGGACGCCAAATTAGAGAAAGCCTGAATGGTGCAATAAAGAGTACATATGCTGCAACCAAGATCCAGCACAACCAAAAATAGAAAATGGTATTCCAAGAGTATGTCTCCCTCAAGTCAGCTCTGAATCCAAACAGAAATCTGCATTATGTTAGTCACTCAGTCATGTTTGACTTTTTGGGAGACCATGGACTGTAGCTTCCAGGCTCACTCTCCATGGTATTTTCCAGGGAAGAATACTGGAATCAATTGTTGTTCCCTTCTCCAGGGGATCTTCCTGACTCACGGGTAAAACCCAGGTCTATCAAGTTACAGGCAGTTTCTTTACTGTCTGAGCCACAGGAAAGTTACACATTATAAGATAGTTGGCATAAAAGCAGTCTATGAATAAAAGTCACTAAAAGTTTCTGTATAAAAGTCACTAAAAAAGGCATAAAAGTCACTAATATAGCCAGACAGAAAAAACTGCAAATCAGGGGAAAGTGTGTTTGCAATAGATTCCAAATTCTGGTTTGCTTACCATTCCTTATACTCCCAAGTTCACCACACTTCCACTTCCACTTCTATGCTGCTCACTGATATTTGGAGCTCAACTGCTCTCTTGTAGCATGTAAGAGTCCCTATTACAGGTTGGACCAAAATTGTATCCCCTGGTGACTCCACACATTCTCATGGCTTTAATTTTCTTCCCAAGTATGCATGAAACATTGCTTTTAGGTGTTCTCTTCTCCAATAATCTTGTAAGTAGAGAAACAATGCACATATTCATTATCTTGTCCTTTAAGATTTTTGTATATACATATGTATGTTTTCAGTATATAATAATTAAAGAAATGGATAATGAGGGATTTAGACGCCATAATAGGATTTCAGATCAGTTATAAACACCAGTTTATAAACGTTATAAAATTAGAAAGGGTTTCCCTGGTAGCTCAGCTGGTAAAGAATCTGCCTGCAATGTAGGAGACCCTGGTTCAGTCCCTGGGGCAAGAAGATCTGCTGGAGAAACTACTCTTGGGCTTAGAATTCTTGGGGTTAAAGTTAGAAAGTCTTCTAATCACATTTCTACATAATTATGAGACTAGCTTTGGTTCTTAAAATTCAGAACTAGGGTCCTTTGAACAGAGATAATTTCTTCACTTATCATATAGGCCAGTATTCTTTAAACTGTGTTATGTAGTATTAGTAATTTCTGAAGTATGTGCCCTCAATATTGGTGTTATTTATAAATAAGTGAACTTTTTACTCCTACTAAATATTAATGAGTCAAATTTTTTTAAAAATAGGTATTTTATAAGTTGGAATTATATTTTCTTTCTATATTTCCACAAAGTCTTTTTATTACTCTAAGGTTGTTGGATCCCTATCTAAAAACCATTTCTTAGTCTTCCACTGATAAACCTCAGGGAGCCTGAATCTGGAACATAATTTTGTGACCATAGGCATATGGTGTTGTCGTCTGCAGAGAGATTCATAGCATTCATTTTAAAAGTGGTCTTTCATCCCTTACATGTGAAACTTAAAAAAAAAAAAAAAAGAAACAAATGAACTTACTCACAAAACAGAAAGAGACTCACAAACATAAAAAACAAACTTATAGTTGCTGAGAGGAAGCATGAGGGGGACAGGATAATTAGGGAGTTTGGAATGGACATGTACACACTGCCATGTTTACAATGGATAACCAACAAGGACCAACCATAGAACACATGGAAACCTGCTCAACGCTATGTTGCAGCCTGGGTGGGAAGGGAGTTTGGGGGAGAATGGATACATGCATATGAATGGCTAAATCCCTTCATTGTTCACCTGAAACTATCACAACGCTATTAATCAGCTGTACCTTAACACAAGATAATAAACTAAAAAAAAAAAAAAAAGTGTTCCTTAATACAAAAGATAATAAGAACTATATGGTAGTCCTTGAGAGGGATCAGGCACTCATATAGCAAGTTACGGTAGAGTCTATGCCTTTTTATAAGGATTCAAGGACACAAAGCAACCTTCTCTTTAAATATTGGAACTACTTGGTCCCCTGATCCTGAACTGGGGGAAATTTCTGTCTCTGCCATCCCTCTGTGATAATTATGAGCTAAATCTTTGAATTTCAATTTTGCAAATATGCAATAACCTGGATTTAGAGCTAGAAAAAGTTTTAGAGATTCCCTTGTCTTTTATATTTTCAGAAATAATGATAGTAGGGCACTCAAGATCATCCAAGTCTTCTCCTTATGTCCCTATGTCCAGGTGGGCCACATAGCTATTCTCTGAAAATTATTTTTATGGTTAATTCATGGTACAGCAGTTTGGAGCAAGGAATGTTAGGATCATGAATCAAGATAAACTGAAGGTGGTCAAACAACAGATGGCAAGAGTGAACATCAACATTTTAGGAATCAGTGAAATAAAATGGATGGGAATGGGTGAATTTAATTCATATGACCATTATATCTACTACTGTGGGCAAAAGTCCCTTAGAAGAAATGGAGTGGCCTTCATGGTCAAGAAGAGTGAGAAATGTAAAGCCTGGATGCAATCTCAAAAACGACAGAGTGATCTAAGTTTGCTTCCAAGTCAAACCATTATCACAGTAATCTAAGTCTAGGCTCCAACCACTAATGCCAAAAAAGATGAAACTGAACAGTTCTATGAAAACCTACAAGACATTCTCGAAATAATGGCTAAAAAAAAGGGATTCCTTTTTTTTTTTTTTTGGATAAAAAATATCCTTTTTATCATAAGATACTGGAATGCAAAAGTAGGAAGTCAAGAGATACCTGGAGTAACAGGCAAGTTTGGCCTTGGAGTACAAAATGAAACAAGGCAAAGGCTAACAGAGCTCTGCCAAGAGAATGCACTGGCCATAGCAAACACCTGCTTCCAACAACACAAGAAACAACTCTACACATGGACTAGATGATGGTCAGTACCAAAATCAATTGATTACATTCTTTGCAGACAAAGATGGAGAAGCTCTACAGAGTCAGCGAAAACAAGACCAGGAGCTGACTGTGGATCATGAATTCCTTATTGCCAAATTCAGACTTAAACTGAAGAAAGTAGGGAAAAACCACTGGATCATTCAGGTATGACCTACATATATTCAAGGGATTACATCTGATAGACAGTGTCTAAAGAACTATGGACGGAGGTTCAAAATACTACTCAAGAGGTGGTGACTAAAACCATCCCCAAGGGGGAAAATAATGCAGAAACACAAAATGGCTGTCTGAGGAGGCCTTACAAATAGCTGAGAAAAGAAGAGAAGCAAAAGGAAAAGGATAAAAGGAAAGACATCCATCTGAATACAGAAATCCAAAGAATAGCAAGGTGATATAAGAAAGCCTTCTTAAGTGAATAATGCAAATAAATAGAGGGAAACAACAGAATGGAAAAGACTAGAGACCTCTTCAAGAAAATTAGAGATTCCAAGGGAACATTTCATGCAAAGATGGGCACAATAAAGGAAAGAAACTGGACCTAACAAAAGCAGAAGATATTAAGAAGAAGTGGCAAGAGTACAGAGAAGAACTGTACAAAAAAAAAAATGTCTCAATGAACAGGATAACCAAGATGGTGTGATCACTCATCTAGAGCCAGACATCCTGGAGTGTGAAGTCAAGTGTGGCTCAGGAAGCATTATTATGAGCCAAGCTATTGGAGGTGATGGGATTCCTGCTGAACTATTTAAAGTCCTGAAAGATGATGCTGTGAAAGTGCTGCACTCAATATGCCAGCAAATTTGGAAAAATCAGCAGTGGCTACAGAACTAGAAAATCTCAGTTTTCATTTCAATACCAAAGAGAGGCAATACCAGAGAATGTTCAAGCTACCACACAATTGCACTCATTTCACACACAAGCAAAGTAATGCTCAAAATTCTTCAAGTAAGGTTTCAATAGTACATGATCCTAGAATTTCCAAATGCACAATCTGGATTTAGAAAAGTCAGAGGAACCAGAGATCAAATTGCCAAATCTGTTGGCTTAAAAATCAAGAAATCAAGTGAAAAATCAAGAGAATTCCAGAAAAACATTTACTTCTGCTTCATTGACTATGCTAAATCCTTCTACTGTGTTGATCATAGAAAACTGTAGAAAATTCTTGAAGAGATGGGAATACCAGACCACATTACTTGCCTCGTGAGGAAGCTGTATGCATGTCAAGAAGCAACAGTTAGAACCAGACATGGAACAATGGGCTGTTTCAAAACTGGGAAAGGTGTATATCAAGGCTGTATATTTTCACTCTGTTTATTTAACTTATATGCAGAGTACATCATGTGAAATACCAGGCTGAATGAAGCTCAAGCTGGAATCAAGATTGCTGGAACAAATATCCTGGAAGAAAATAACCTCAGATATGCAGATGACACTACCCTAATGTCAGAAAGCAAAGAACTAAATAGCTGCTTGTTGAAGGTGAAGGAGGAGAGTGAAAAAGCTGGCTTAAAACTTAACATTCAAAAACCAAGATTATTGCACATGGCCCCATCACTTCATGACAAATAGCTGGAGAAACAATAGAAATAATGACAGCCTTTATTTTCTGGTTCTCCAAAATCACTAGAGACAGTGACTGCAGCCATGAAATTAAAAGATATTTGTTTCTTGGAAGAAAAGCTATGACAAATCTAGACAGCCTATTAAAAAGAAGAGACCTCACTTTGCCTATAAGGGTCTGTCTAGTAAAAGCCATGGTTTTCCACTAGTCATGTATGGAAGTGTGATTTGGATTGTAAAGAAGGCTGAGTGCCAAAGAATTGATGGTCTCAAAATTTTCAGAAGACTCTTGATAGTTTCTTAGACCACAAGGAGATCAAACTGGTCAATTCTTAAAAAATCAACCCTGATTATTCATTGAAAGTACTGACGCTGAAGCTGAAGCTCCAATATTTTGGCCATCTGATGGGAAGAGCTGACTCATTGGAAAAGACCCTGTTGCTGAGAAAGATTGAAGACAGAAGAAGAGGGAAACAGAAGATGAGATGGTTGGATAGCAGCATTGACTCAATGGAAACGTGTTTGAACAAACTCCAGGAGATGGTGAAGGACAGGGAAGCCTGGCATGCTGCAGTTCATGGGATTGCAAAGCATCAGATGCTACTGAGTGACTGAACAACAACAACAACAACAGTTTTAATATTAAAAAACAAAAAAATATAATAAATCAAATCCCCCTTCTATGCAAATATTAGGAATATTTAGCACATTTCTAGAATTCATTTGACTCTCACTCAGATTAGAGCAGTTAGACAGTCACTGAAACAATCTCATCATTAAGATTGATGTGAGTCTTTGAAGGGAAGCAAATTGAAAGGATGAGTAAACCTCCATTATCTTGAGGCACTAAGGGAACTCTCAGTCTCTGAGGTTTCTGTTTAGGGATGTCGCTGGGAGTGTGTACATGCATACGCCCAAATAAATATGCACTAATACATCAGAATGGTTTTTAAGCTGAAAGAAATGGAAAATAGCACAAATGACAGTGCTTTTTCATACACTGTCATTACATAATCATATGACCTGGAGCAGAAGGAATTTCTGCTTGTTTCTGAGGCCAGATGTTCATCTCTAGTCTTTCAATCTCTGTCCATAACAGTAGAAGATTGTGGTGGTTGTCAAATCTGCTTCTCCTCTGGGGCAAGACAGTTGGTGGTAGTAGGTGTGATCATGCATCTCTGCTGTGCTACATTTCACTCTGCTCAGACTGACATTGTTCCATATTGCTACTTCAGGTCCAGACACCCTTCTGGAGCTCAGAGTTCATGCCTTCTTTCTTCCTTAGAGCACTGCTCCTGCTTAGGACAACAAGAGACCACTATGGGTAGCACTCTTCTTACTGTAGTCCCAGGAGCTGCCACCAAGCCATGATATTCCTATCTGATGTACATTGTGAATCTGAGTGAACTTGTCCAAAGTCTAAAAACTGACTTGCTCCACCACTCTCACTACCTAGAGAGGGACAGTGATTTGTCCATAGTCTTCTTCTTGTGGTCACTCTTCTATAGTCACAGGGAATGCAAGTTCTGCTTCCCATCAGGTCTTTATTCTGGTAAGCTCCATAGCCTTTCTTTATATTTTCCTATTTAAATTTGAAGCAAGAAAATGGACTTATATCCCATATGTCCAATCTTAGGTTCTGTAATGAGAAGCCCATGAAATAGATCTGAATCCAATCCTCATTCTGGAACCAAGCCCAACAAATGTTTTGTAGGACTTAGAGGAATGAAGCCAAGAAATAACAAGCCTAAGGATGCACAAGAAACATGTCCAATGTTATAAGCCTTGAATTTCTTCTTCTTTTTTTTTAATATAACATTTGTGAAAGGTGACTAATATAAGCACTTATTGTATGTAAGACACTGTTCTGAATGGCAGTGATACAGTATTGAACAAAACAATAAATTTCTCCCCCAAGGGAATAATTTTCTCTCTTCCATTTATCTTGTGTATGTTTATGTGCATGTGTAGTATAATACAAGTTCATAAGTACTTTCTATATAATGTGTGGATATGTACTTATTCAAACACTTGCAGACATGCAAGAAACTGTGTTCACACATATATCAAGAGTAGCTGATAGCAACTGACATACAAAGTAAAGTTTTATCATATCAGCTGATCTCCACAGGCTCCAAAAGCCTGTGCTCTCATTGGGAAGATTCCCTGTAGAAGGAAATGGTAATCCACTCCAGTATTCTTGCCTGGAAAATCCCATGGATGGAGGAAACTGGCAGGCTACAGTCCATTGAGTGCCAAAGAGTCGGACACAACTGAGCAACTTCACTTTCTCTCTTTCTTCCCTCTATACTACACAGTTTGCACTGCTGTGTTCCACACTCTCTAACTTAGGAGTCCACTCACTGAAACTACCA
Organism: Capra hircus; assembly: GCF_001704415.2. Classification (NCBI taxonomy): domain Eukaryota; kingdom Metazoa; phylum Chordata; class Mammalia; order Artiodactyla; family Bovidae; genus Capra; species Capra hircus. Next base: position 13,463,417 of record NC_030831.1, on the reverse strand, counting down.
GGGCAGGGAAAAAATAAAAAAATTCTCCTTTAAGATGTTCAAGAACTGTCACTCCCTCCTCCACATGACAGCAGGAGAACCAAGGTCAGCTCTCAATAAAAAAAGAGCAGAAACAGCCTCCATCTAAAGGGAAAACACTCCCGTATCGGCTGCCCCACTTTTAGCACCCTGGATCAGTATTGATGTTCATTACCATAAAGAAGAAATATTTTTGCCTTGTACAAGTGTGTCAAACTTCAGTTCAGTTCAGTTCAGTCACTCAGTCGTGTCCGACTCTGTGACCCCATGAATCGCAGCACGCCAGGCCTCCCTCTCCATCACCATCTCCTGGAGTTCACTCAAACTCACGTCCATCGAGTCGGTGATGCCATCCAGCCATCTCATCCTCTGTCAACCCCTTCTCCTCCTGCCCCCAATCCCCCCCAGCATCAGAGTCTTTTCCAATGAGTCAACACTTCACATGAGGTGGCCAAAGTACTGGAGTTTCAGCTTTAGCATCAGCCCTTCCAAAGAAATCCCAGAGCTGATCTCCTTTAGAATGGACTGTTTGGATATCCTTGCAGTTCAACGGACTCTCAAGAGTATTCTCCAACACCACAGTTCAAAAGCATCAATTCATCGGCGCTCAGCTTTCTTCACAGTCCACCTCTCACATCCATACATGACCACTGGAAAAACCATAGCCTTGACTAGACAGACCTTTGTTGGCAAAGTAATGTCTCTGCTTTTGAATATGCTATCATAAATTTTCTTCCAAGGAGTAAGCGTCTTTTAATTTCATGGCTGCAATCACCATCTGAGTGATTTGGAAGTCCAAAAAGATAAAGTCTGACACGGTTTCCACTGTTTCCCCATCTATTTGCCGTGAAGTGATTGGACCACATGCCATGATCTTAGTTTTCTGAATGTTGATCTTTAAGCCAACATTTTCACTCTCCTCTTTCAACTGCATCAAGAGATTTTCTAGTTCCTCTTCACTTTCTGCCATAAGAGTGGTATCATCTGCATATCTGAGGTTATTGATATGTGGCAATCTTGATTCCAGCTTGTTCTTCTTCCAGTCCATCATTTCTCATGATGTACTCTGCATATAAGTTAAATAAGCAGGGTGACAATATACAGCCTTGATGTACTCCTTTTCCTATTTGGAACCAGTCTGTTATTCCATGTCCAGTTCTGACTGTTGCTTCCTGACCTGCATACAGGTTTCTCAAGAGGCAGGTCAAGTGGTCTGATATTCCCATCTCTTTCAAAATTTTCCTCAGTTTATTGTGATCCACATAGTCAAAGGCTTTGGCATAGTCAATAAAGCAGAAATATATGTTTTTGTGGAACTCTCTTGCTTTTTCCATGATCCAGTGGATGTTGGCAATTTGATCTCTGGTTCCTCTGCCTTTTCTAAAACCAGCTTGAACACCTGGAATTTCACGGTTCATGTATTGCTGAAGCCTGGCTTTGAGAATTTTGAGCATTACTTTACTAGCGTGTGAGATGCGTACAATTGTGTGGTAGTTTGAGCATTCTTTTGCATTGCCTTTCTTTGGGATTGAAATGAACACTGACCTTTTCCCGTCCTGTGGCCACTGCTGAGTTTTCCCAGTTTGCTGGCATATTGAGTGCCGCACTTTCACAGCATCATCTTTCAGGATTTGAAATGGCTCAACTGGAATTCCATCACCTCCACTAGCTTTGTTTGTAGTGATGCTTTCTAAGGCCCCCTTGACTTCACATTCCAGGATGTCTGGCTCTAGGTGAGTGAGCACACCATCGTGATTATCTTGGTTATAAAGATCTTTTCTGTACAGTTCTGTATATTCTTGCCACCTCTTCTTAATATCTTCTGCTTCTGTTAGATCCATACCATTTCTGTCCTTTATCGAGCCCATCTTTGCATGAAATGTTACCTTGGTATCTTTAATTTTCTTGAAGAGATCTCTAGTCCTTCCCATTCTGTTATTTTCCTCTATTTCTTTGCATTGATCGCTGAGGAGGGCTTTCTTACCTCTTCCTGCTATTCTTTGGAACTCTGCATTCCGGTGCTTATATCTTTCCTTTTATCCTTTGCTTTTCACTTCTCTTCTTTTCACCGCTATTTGTAAGGCCTCCCCAGACAGCCATTTTGCTTTCTTGCATTTATTTTCCATGGGGATGGTCTTGATCCCTGTCTCCTGTACAATGTCACAAACCTCATTCGATAGTTCATCAGGCACTCTATCTATCAGATCTAGTCCCTTAAATCTATTTTTCACTTCCACTGTATAATCATAAGGGATTTTATTTAGGTCATACCTAAATGGTCCAGTGTTTCCCCTGGTCCAGTGGTTCAGCCTTGACTAAACGGACCTTTGTTGGCAAAGTAATGTCTCTGCTTTCGAATATGCTGCTAGGTTGGTCATAAATTTTCTTCCAAGTAAGTGCCTTTTAACTTCATGGCTGCAGTCACCATCTGCAGTGATTTTGGAGCCCCCCAAAATAAAGTCTGACACTGTTTCCACTGTTTCCCCATCTATTTCCCATGAAGTGATTGGACCAGATGCCATGATCTTAGTTTTCTGAATGTTGAGCTTGAAGCCAACTAATCTACTCTCCTCTTTCACTTTCATCAAGAGGCTTTTTAGTTCCTCTTCACTTTCTGCCATAAGAGTGGTGTCATCTGCATATCTGAGGTTATTGATATGTCTCCTGGCAATCTTGATTCCAGCTTGTGCTTCATCCAGCCCAGCGTTTCTCATAATGGACTCTGCATAGAAGTTAAATAATCAGGGTGACAATATACAGCCTTGACGTACTCCTTTTCCTATTTGAAAAATGACATTAGCATAATAAAACAGTAATTTAGGTGAAAGACCAGATTCCACATATTTCCTAATGATAAAGGCCTACTGAAATTGCAATTTATGTTTTTGATAAGTTAATCTTTTGTACCCTTTTGTGTGAACACAGTTATAAGAAATGTTTTCTGACAAGCTTGGTGAGGCATGGTAACCTGGCCGGGCTCATATGTCATCTGCCAGTTATGACTTTTAGACCCAAAGCCATCCTATGTGCTGTTCCTTCTTCTGCTCCTTTGTGTTGGTGTAGCTCCCCAGTGAGGCTGTGTTATCATTCTTTCTAGCTTATCTATGAGCTGCTCACTGAAGGGCAGTCAGTGGCTTTTCAAAATCACGTGTAGTAAATTCACAGCCCTCAGTGGAACTACTGGAAAATTACAGGTCTCAATAAAACCCACATGTCCCTGAATTCAGCCTATGTGCTACAATTTTCAATTTGCTTCAACCATTGTTTCTTATAAGTGTGCTCAGGGTTGTACCATTTGATCACATACATTTAACATTTTCTTACTTACCCCAGCATTACCAGATATGTTAAAGTGTTTGCAAGTGCCATTTAATACTAAGGAATCTGAGAAGTAACGAGAAACATTTTTAAAAATATGTATGTATGTACTCAAAGATTTTGCTGTTTTTTGAGTAAGGTGAAAATTATGAAAATACTGTTCTGAAACAACATTTTCCTGAGTTATCTGACCTAAGTCAGGTTAAGATTTTCAGAAATTTAATTTTAACCAGGATTTAATCAGCAATGTAATTAAGCAAATAATATCTATTAATTAAGTATAATATAAAATGTAGATATGCTTGTTTGTTTTAAAAATATTTCCATAGATGCCCAATAGAAATAAAAATTTGAGTCATATATTTAATTTTTACATTTTCTAGCAACCACACTTTACAAAGGTAAATAACAATTGTAATTAATTTTAATAATTTTATGTAACCCAATATATCTAAAATATTATTTCAATGTTGTCAATATAAAGATAGAGATATTTTACATATTTTAATTTTTTATTTTACTAATCTTCAAAATATGGTGCATATTTTGCACTTAAAAAATGCATCCAATATGGACTAGCCATTCTCAGTGTCATGTTGGAGCCAACTTGCAGTGAATTTCCAGTTTGTTATTACATTTTCTGAATTTCATGAAACAATGGTAAATAAAAATTGGTCCCTGTAAGAATCTTCATTCTATAGGAATCTTCAACTGATGCAAATTTTTTGGAGGGTAGGTTGAAGTAGGAAACTGATTGTTAAATATTTACCAGCACGCTGCTGCTGCTGCTAAGTCACTTCAGTTGTGTCCGACTGTGTGTGACCCCATAGATGGTAGCCCACAGGGCTAGAACACTGGAGTGGGTTGTCATTTCCTTCTCCAATGCATGAACGTGAAAAGTGAAAGTGAAGTCGTTCAGACTTCATGGACTGCAGCTTACCAGGCTCCTCCATCCATGGGATTTTCCAGGCAAGAGTACTGGAGTGGGGTGCCATTGCTTTCTCTGATTTACCAGCATACCACCTCAAAATAGCCACTATGGCTAGTGACTACCATATTGGAAAATTCATCCCTAGATAATGACAAAAATTGTATTATTTGATAAATGTTTCTTAAGTATGCTTAGAATTCTTTAATTTGTCCTAAGGATGGTGCTTTTCATAATGGACACCACTTGGAAAAACACCAGAAGAGAGGAAAAAATGATAAAAACGGGGACATGTCATCTATTAGCTGTAAGACTCCATAGCCAAAACTGGCTAACCACTCTCCTTTTCCATAGAGTTCTTGGTCTGGGCTTGAAGCAAGGATCGCTTCTTCTGGTTTTTAAGAATATGTCTAGTCACAAATGCTGCTATTGGTGAGAAGACTGGAGAAAAGGATTAGCATAAAATCATGAGAAAGATATGAGTTCTCTTATAGATATCATAAATAACAGTTTTGTTTTTAATGAGAAAATAGACACTTTTATGTTGATATTAGTTTATATATTTAAACCTCATTAAGAGTTATTAAATGCTATTTATTAAAATGTGCACAATTCATTAACTTTTTTAAGATTACCTAATGTACTTCTAATATATTAAATTTGAATGATTAAATCTAATTTTAGTGGAGGAGGATCATGTGGTAAGCATTCTAGGATGTTTTATTATTGGAATCTTTGATATCTATAACAAATATACAGTCTTCCATGAAAACAGTAATAGCTTGCTTTATTGGGTTTATAACTATGTACCAGGCACTTTAAATATTTATTTCAATTGATTTACACAGTGATCTTAAATGGTGGATATTATGCAGATTCTAAAGAGTAGGACACTGAAGCTCAGGAAAGTTAGGGGGTTTGAAGTCAGCCATCTGGTAAATGATAGACCTGAGTAGTGAACTAAGGCCTTTCTTATTCCAAAGTCTGTGGTTTTGTTCTGGATCATACTGCTTCCCTAGAATTTCAATTCAGGTTTATTGGATTTTAATCAATGTTTTTCTTACTGGGAACATAGAGCTAAGGTAAGGATGGAAGCTTCATGAACTTAGAACAATAAAGCCTCATTGGTACAAATGGTAATGGTTTATAGAGTTGAGGAAAAGAACAAGCTCAGTATGTCTTCCAAAATATAAGCCTCATCTTGTTCACGTACTACCCCCTACTAATATGTCAATACTAGTATACTGTGTGTACTAAATACGTACAAATTAAATGAAGTTGTGCTCTCATAGAAAAGAAAAACAAAACAAAAGGAAAAGCAAAACAAAACAGAAAATGCCCTTATTCTCCAAGTATGATAAAGGAAGGTGATGTTTCTTGAGAACTTACCAAAGGGCAGGCACTGTTCTAGGTGCTTCTCTTGTATGAACTCATTTAATTCTCATCAATTGCATAAGGTAGGTACAGATAAGGAAAGCTGAGGCACATGAAGGGTAAGAAACCTCCCTGTGCTACTAACAAGTAGCAGAACTAGGATTTAAACCTAAGCAGTCTGGATCCATCATGCATACTCTTAGTTACTACAGCATATGGAAGACAAGCTACAGGAAACTCAACTGTCAAAAACTAATAAATAATGGACATGTGGATGCAAAGTGACTATGAAAAAGAGACGCATATAATACCATAAATCAATTCAGTACTAATTTTCAAATTAGTAATGAAAAATTACTGGAAATGGAGACATCACTTCCCACCTTCAAAACATGAAAGGTGGAGGAGATGGGATTTAAACAGGATAAAGGGTAAGTAGGATCTGAATACACAGAGAAAGAATTTTCTCTCTATCCTGAGAGAATAGTATGTGAATATGTATGGAGAACAATTCTAAGTCAATATATTGGACTGAAAATATTGGACATGTGAAAGTGGATAACAACAGTGGAAAGATGGTTATAAACAAGAACAGGCTTATGTCTGTCTCCTGTGCAGCAGATAATTCAATTTTTCACACACTATAGACTATCAGGCTTACAAGCTGGCACTAGTGTTAAAGAACCCACCTGCCAATGCAGGTAGACCTAAGAGATGGGAGTTCAATCCCTGGGTCAGGATGATCCCCTGTAGGAGGGCATGGCAACACACTCCAGTATTCTTGTCTGGAGAATCCCATGGACAGAGGGGTCTAGCAGGTTTCAGTCCATGAGTCATACAGAATCATACTCAACTGAAGCGATTTAGCATGCATGCCACAGAATATTTTTTGGAACATTTATGACAGTGTGTTTACAAGGTCAATAACTATAATGCCCATCAAGCAAAGTGACATTTAGGGAAAGAAGGAAAATATGAGGGTAATAGAGGGAGATGTCACGTATTCTACTCAAGACTGTAAGAAAGGCTTAAGAGGCTATGCTGTGTTTAGAGAATAGCATTTGGTTTGTTTCAAGCATAATAAATTATGTGATGAGGAACATTAGGAGGTCAGACTAGAAAGGTCATCAGAGTCCATAGCATGGAGAATATTGAATGCTGGATATAAGGAATTTATGATTCATCAATAGCAATTGGTCAGTAGGCAGCCCTGAAGGATTTTAAACTTCAGAGCTAAAATTACATTTCCACTTCAGGAAAAGAAATCTGCCAGTTGTGAGTGGAATAAAGTATGGTGGAGGGAACCATAGGCTGGAATTTATATTAGTGGTTATTGTAGAAGATTAAGCTAGAGATAATGATATTCTGAGATGGGATAGTGGCAATAGACATGGAAAGAAGAGGGTATGTAACAGTGTTTTGGATACTAAGAGAAATATGTTCCAAGTATAAAGAGGAAAACCCAAGATGTGAGAACAGAGAAATAGCAAGATCAAAGTTATATGACTTTTCAATTTGCTTATTCTCTCCTGCATCCATTAATCTGTTCTGAGATTCAGAGAAAGCAAGTTTGGTGAAAATTTAAGAGTTTAGGGTTTATCAGTTAGTATCTGTAAGATTAACTAACCTTCTTTTGAGTAGGTGGACAGTTGATCACTTATGGCATAGAGGTAGGGACAAGGGAAAGTATATCCAAAAAAGAATACCCAAGGTATTCTCCCAGGGTATAATGTGAGAATAAATTAGATTCTTCTTTTCTTAAAAGGTGATCTCACTGTTTGCATTAGTGGAAATGCTACAAAAAATTTTGATTCCTTTTTTTTTTCTTGGTCTCATCTAAATATCAAAATATATCTCGGTGTAAGCCACATGTCTAGATAAAACAATTATCACTACTTCTTAAATTATATGTGGTTAAAGTCCCTTCTTTAAAAAAAAAAAATCTGTCCAACACTGAATTGTATAAATTCTGGTAGAAATGAACAAATAATCGACATACATATCATGATCAATGTGTTAGTTTTCTCTATAATTGCAATCATATTGCAATATATAAATTAGAAAATTAACATGCTGTTTATCTTACATTTATGCAATTTTATGTCAAATATATTAAACAAAAAAACTGACATATAAAGACTCCAAATTTTTAATTATTTTATTCAACAAATATAAGATTACTTTCAAATTTCTACAACAATTCCTAAATGTCTGTTGTCAATTTCTGAGCTTCTCTTGTCATGCAAGTAACAAACAGCTCAGGTACCAGCTCCCCTTTGCACTGCCCATGTTTCAAATAACAGTGGTCTACAGGATCATTTCTACAGGTTAGTTCAGTTCAGTTCAGTCATTCAGTCATGTCTGACTCTTTGTGACCCCATCAACCGAAGCACGCCAGGCCTCCCTGTCCATCACCAAACCCTGGAGTTCACCCAAACCCATGTCCATTGAGTCAGTGATGCCATCCAACCATTTCATCCTCTGACATTCCCTTCTCTTCCTGCCCTCAATCTTTCCAGCATCAGGGTCTTTTCAAATGAGTCAGGTCTTTCTCATCAGGTGGCCAAACTGTTGGAGTTTCAGCTTCACTGTCAGTCCTTCCAATGAATATTCAGGACTGGTTTCCTTTAGGATGGACTGGTTGGCTCTCCTTGCAGTCCAAGGGACTCTCAAGAGTCTTCTCCAACACCACTTAAAAAGCATCAATTATTGGGTGCTCAGCTTTCTTTATAGTGCAACTCTTGCATCCATATATGACCACTGGAAAAACCATAGCCTTGACTAGATGGACATTTGTTGACAAAGTAGTGTCTCTGCTTTTCAATGTGCTGTCTAGGTTGGTCATAACTTTTCTTCCAAGGAGTAAGCATCTTTTAACTTCATGGCTGCAATCACCATCTGCAGTGATTTGGAGCCCAGAAAAATAAAGTCAGCCACTGTTTCCACTGTTTCCCCATCTATTTCCCATGAAGTGATGGGGCCAGAGGCCATGATCTTAGTTTTCTGAATGTTAAGCTTTAAGCCATTTTTTTCACTCTCCACTTTCACTTTCATTAAGAGGCTCTTTAGCTCTTCACTTTCTGTCATAAGGGTGGTATCATCTGCATATCTAATGTTGTTGATATATCTCCTGGCAATCTTGATGCCAACTTGTGCTTCCTCCAGCCCAGTATTTCTCATGATGTACTCCGCATAGAAGTTAAATAAGCAGTGTGACAATATACAGCCTTGACGTATTCCTTTTCCTATTTGGAACCAGTCTGTTGCTCCATGTCCAGTTCTAACTGTTGCTTCCTGACTTACATACAGGTTCTCAAGAGGCAGGTCAGGTGATATCGTATTCTCATCTCTTTAATAGTAAAGATAATCCAAAATCTTGGAATTAAAATGGAGAAATAGATAAACAGACTAGAGGCATAAAAGATCCAGAGGATATAAGAAATGTTTAAGAAGGACTTAGAAGAATAAAATAATAGACAATAAGCATTTAGTAACATGATAAATGAGATTTAAAATAACCTAGAGTGAACTAATAGCAGAATATACTAGGTAGAAGAACAGATAAGTGATCCAACAGTTAGAAGAGTGGAAATAATTAAAGTAGAGCATGATAAAGAAAATAAAAATAAAAAAAGGATGGTCTCAGATGCTACTGGGACATTATTTGCATCCACATTGAAATTAGAGTGGTCCCAGGAGAAGAGGAGAAAAAGAGTATGAAAATGTTTGAAGAGATTATACTCAGAAACTTTCTGAACATGGGAAAGGAAATAACCACCCAAGTCTAGGAAGCCCACAGAGGATAAGCCCATACAGGGTAAGCCCAAGGAAAAATATGCCAAGACACAAACTAACAAAAGTTAAACACAAAGAACAAATGTTAAAAGCAACAAGGGAAAATAAACAAATAACATACAAAGGGATTCACATAAGAATAATAGCTGATCTTTCAATAGAAACTCTTCAGGCCAGAATGGAGTGGCAGGATATATTTAAAGTGATGACAGGAAAAAACCTAGAAGCAAGATTACTCTATCCAGCAAGGACTTGAAGGAAAAATTGAAAGCTTTATAGACAATCAAAAATTAAGAGATATTATCACTGCTAAACCACCTTACAACAAATGTTAAAAGAATTTCTAAGATACAAAATATTATTACATAATAGAGAAAAAAAGTTACAGAATCAAACTCAAACTAGTAACCTAAACAGTCATAGGATCATATATATCAATAGTTAATTTAAGTGTAGATGGATTAATGCTCCAACCAAAGGGTACAGATTGGCTGAATGGATATAAAAACAAGACCCCTTTATTTGATCTCTATAAGAGACCCACCTCAGACCTAGGGACATATACAAACTGAAAGTAGCGACTGCAAAAGATACTCTAAGCAAATGAAAATCAAAAGAAAGTGAGAGGAGCACTACTTATATCAGATATAAGAGACTTTAAAATAAAGCAACAAAGGACACTACATAATGATCAAGAGATCAATCCAAGAAGAAGATTTAGCAATTATAAATATGTATGCACCAAACATAGGAGCACTTTAATATATAAGGAAAATGCTAGCAACTAATAAAGGGGAAATCGACAGCAACACAATAATAGTGGGGGGCTTAACTCTGCACTCACACCAATGGTCAGATCATCCAGAAAGAAAATTAATAAGGTAACACAAGTTTTAAATGATATATTGGACAAATTTGATCTAATTGATATCTATAGGGCATTTCATCCAAAAACAGTAGATTTCACTTTCTTCTCAAAGTGCACATGGAACATCTCCAGGACAGATCACATCTTGGGTCACATATCAAGCATTTGTAAATTACAAATAATTGAAATGATTTCAGGCATCATTTAAGACCACAATGCTATAAGATTAGATATCAACTATGCATTACTTTGCAGACTAAGGTCTGTCTAGTAAACGCTATGGTCTTTCCAGTAGTCATGTATGGATGTGAGAATTGGACTGTGAATAAGGCTGAGTGCTGAAGAATTGATGCTTTTGAACCGTGGTGTTGGAGAAGACTTTTGAGAGTCCCTTGGACTGCAAGGAGATCCAACTAGTCCATTCTGAAGGAGACCAGCCCTGGGTGTTCTTTGGAAGGAATGATGCTAAAGCTGAAACTCCAGTACTTTGGCCACCTCATGCGAAGAGTTGACTCATTGGAAAAGACTCTGATGCTGGGAGGGATTGGGGGCAGGAGAAGAAGGGGCAGACAGAGGATGAGATGGCTGGATGGCATCACTGACACGACGGATGTGAGTCTGAGTGAACTCCGGGAGTTGGTGATGGACAGGGAGGCCTGGCGTGTTGCAATTCATGGGGTTGCAAAGAGTCGGATATGACTGAGTGACTGAACTGAACAGAACTGAACTGATGCTCAGTTGGTAAAGAATCTGCCTAGAATGCAGGAGACCTGGGTTCGATTCCTGGGTTGGGAAGATCCCCAAGAGAAGGGAAAGGCTAACCCACTACAGTAGTCTGGCCTGGAGAATTCCATGAACTGTATAGTCCATGGGGTTGCAAGGAGTTAGACACGACTGAGCAACTTTCATGGGGTGGCGGGGGGGGGGGAGGAGGAATAGCTATAAAAAACAGAAACACATGAAGGCTAAATAACATGCTTCTGAACAATCAAGAGGTCATGGAAGAAATCAAATATGAAATTAAAAAATACCCAGAAGCAAAAGACAATGATATATAACAACTAAAATCCTAGGGGACACAGTAAAAGCAATAATAAGAGGCAAGTTTATAGCAATGCAAGCCTACTTCAAGAAGAAAGAAAACCATCAACTAAACCATCTAACCTTACATCTATAGCAACTGGAAAAAGAAGAAGAACAACAACATAAAAACACCCAAAGTTAGTAGAAGGAAAGAAATCATAAAGATCAGAGGAGAAATAAATGAAAAAGAAATGAAGGAAACAATAGAAAAGATCAATAAAAATTAAAGCTGGCTAATTAAGAAGATTAAGAAAGAATGACAAATCATTAGACAATCTAAGAAAAAAGAGAGAAGACTCAAATCAAAACTTAGAAATGAAAAAAAAATATCTACAACAGACAACCCTGAAATATGAAGGATCATAAGAGACTTCTACAAGCAACTATATGTCACACACACAAAAAAGAACAACCTGATAGAAATGGACGCATTATTAGAAACATACAACCTTCCAAAACTGAACCAGGCAGAGATAGAAAATATGAACAGACCAATAACAAGCATGGAAATTGAAAATGTAGTCAACAATCTTCCAACCACAACAACAACAAAAGACCAAGGCCTGATGTCTTCACAGGTGAATTACCTCTCCTACTCAAACTTTTCTGGAGAATTGCAGAGGTAGGGAAACTCCCAAATTAATTCTACAGGGTCACCATCACACTAATACAAATACGAGACAAAGATTTCAGATAAAAAGAAAATCAGAGGCCAATATAACTGATGCATATACATGCAAAAATTCTCAACAAAATTCAAGCAAACAGAATCCAACAACACTTGATCACACAGCATGATCAAGTAGGGTTTATTCCAGGAATGTAAAGATTCTTCAGTATACACAAATCAATAAGTATGATACACCATAATAGGAAGTGAAAGATAAAAAAGAAAGTGAAAGATAAAAACAATATTATTATCTCAATAGATGCAGAGAAATCTTTCAACCACATTCAACATTCATTTATGATAAAAACTCTCCAGAATGTAGACATAGACGGGATCTACCTCAACATAAAATAAAGGCAATGCATGACAATCCAGAGAGTTTATTATTAACAGTGAAAACGTAAATGTATTTCCTCTAAGATCAGAACATGCCAAAGTGTACCCACTCACTATTGCTACTATTATTCAACATAGTTTGGAAGTCCTAGCCACATAAATCAAAAAAGAAAAAGAAATAAAAGAAATGCAGATTGGAAATGAAGAAGTAAAACCCTCACTGTTTGCAGATGACATAAAACTGTACCTAGAATATAAAACTATACCTAAAACTTTACCTAAAAATGCCACCAGAAATTGATAGAGCTAATTAATTAATAAAGTCTCAGGATATAAACTTAATACATAGAAATCCCTTGCATTTCTATACACTAAAAATGAAAAATCAGAAAGAGAAATTAAGGAGACAACCCCATTCTCCATTGCAACAAAAATAATAAAATACTTAGGAAAAAGCCTACCTAAAATAGACAAAAGATCTGTATGTAGAAAATTATAAGACACTGATAAAAGAAATCAAAGGTGGCACAAAAAGATGGAAAGATATTCCATGTTCTTGGTTTGGAAGAATCAATATTGAAAAAAAATGAATATACTACTGAAAGCAATTTGTAGATTCAATGCAACTCCTATTGAGCTACAAATGGTATTTTTCACGGAACTAAAACTAAACAAACAAAAAACCGTACTTAAATGGAAAGACAAAAGACACTGAATAGGCATATAAACTATAAGAATGAAAAAATGGAGCAGGAGGAATCAATCTTTCTGACTTCAAACTATGCTACAAAACTACAGTTATTAAAACAGGATGGTACTGGTAGAAAAACAGAAATATAGATCAATGGATCAAGGTAGAAAATCCAGAGATAAACACACACATCCAAGGGCACCTTATCTTTGACAAAGAAGGAAAGAATATGTGCAATGGAGAAAAGATATCCTGTCCAATAAGTGATTCTGGGAAACTGCACAGTGATGTGTAAAAGAATGAAATTAGAACACTTCCTAATAACATATATGAAAATGACTCAAAGCAAATTAAAGATCTAAATATAAGACTAGAAACTGCAAAGCTCTTAGAGGAAAGCATGGGCAGAACACTCTTTGACAAAAATCAGTTAGATCCTCTACGACCTACCTCTTAGAGTAATGGAAATTAAAACAAAAATAAATAAACATAATTAAATGTAATTAATTAATTAAACATACTTTAAAAATGTAATTAAACTTAAAATTTTTGCACCACAAACAGAACTATAAACAAGGTGAAAAATCAGCCCTCAGAATGGGAGATAATAATAGCAAATGAAACAATTGACAAAGGATTCATCTCCAAAATGTACAAGCAGGTCATGCAACTCAGTACCAAAAAAACACAACAACAACAACAACAACAACAAAAACCTAATCTAAAACTTGGCAAAAGACCTAAACAGACATCTCTCCAAAGACATATAGATGATTAATAAAAATATGAAAAGATACTCAACACCACTCTACTGGAGAAGGAAACAGCATCAAAACTTCAATGAGGTAGCACCTCCCACCAGTTAGAATGGTCATTGTCAAAAAGTATACAAATAATAAATGCTGAAGAGGATGTAGAGAAAAGAGAACCCTCTTGCACTTTTGGTGAAATGTAAATTGATACAGCCACTATGGAGAACAGTAGGGAGATTCCTTGGAAAACTAGGAAGGAAACTACCATAAGACCCAACAATCCCACTACTGAGCATATGTCCTGAGGAAACTATAATTCAAAAAGACACATGTACTGCTATGTTCATTGCAGCACTATTTACAATAGCTAGGACATGGAAGCAACTTAGATATCCATTGACAGATGAATGGATAAAGAAGTTGTAATACATGTATAACATGGAATATTGCTCAGTCATAAAAAAGAACACTTTGAGCCAATTCTAATGAGGTGGGTGAACCTACAGCCTAATGTACTAGGATGAATAAGTAAGAAAAAGAAAAGTGAAGTAAGTTAGAAAGAGAAGTAAATTGAAAGAGAAAAACAAATATCATATATTAACCTACATATATGGAATATAGAAGGATGGTACTGATGAGCCTTTTGCAGGGCAGTAGTGGATATTCAAACATTGAGAACAAGCTTATGGAGACAGCTGTGGAAAAGCATGGTATGAATTGGGAAAGTAGCATTGAAGCATATACTTTACCATAGGTACAATGGTTCAGTTCAGTTCAGTCGCTCAGTCTCGTCTGACTCTTTGCCACCTCATGAATTGCAGCACACCAGGCCTCCCTGTCCATCACCATCTCCCAGAGTTTACCCAAACTCATGTATATGGAGTCGGTGATGCTGTCCAGCCATCTCATCCTCTCTCATCCCCTTCTCCTCCTGCCCCCAATCCCTCCCAGTATAAGAGTCTTTTCCAACGAGTCAACTCTTCGCATGAGGTGGCCAGTGTATTGGAGTTTCAGCTTCAGCCTCAGTCCTTACGAAAAACACCCAGGACTGCTCTCCTTTAGAATGGACTGGTTGGATCTCCTTGCAGTCCAAGGGACTCTCAAGAGTCTTCTCCAACACCACAGTTCAAAACCATCAATTCTTCAGCGCTCAGCTTTCTGCACAGTCCAACTCTCACATCCATACATGGCCATTGGAAAAACCATAGCATTGACTAAACGGACCTTTGTTAGCAAAGTAATGTCTCTGCTGTTTATTATGCTGTCTAGGTTGGTCATTAACTTTCCTTCCAAGAAGCAAGTGTCTTTTAATTTCATGGCTGCAATAATCATCTACAGTGATTTTGGAACCCCCCCAAAAATAAATTCTGACACTGTACAGTGGTTAGCCAGCAGGAATTTGCTGTATGAATCAGGGATCTCAAACCTGGTGCTCTCTGCCAACCTATAGGGGTGCTATGGGGTGAAATATGGAAGGGAATTTCAGGAGGGAGGGGACATGTGTTCACCTATGGGTGATTCATATTGAGGTATGGCAGAAACTATCACAATATTTTAAAGCGATTATCCACCACTTAAAAATAAATAAATAAAATACAGGATGACCTAAATGATCATTGCTCACAGGTACCGTATTTTATTTATAAAGAATGCCAAATTGTTTACAAATTATTCTAATTAGTAAAATAGATAAGTTATTGGGTGCATGATTTTCAAAAAACTGCTTTTCTCCATGTCAGAAAACAAACAAACAGAAATCTCAGAAAAATAATTACATTTACCAAGGCAAAACAACATATTTTTGTTTGCAAATGACTCAGAGCAAGTTCCATGGTTATTGTTGCAAAGGTCTGACTTCCCACATGGAATATAATGAATAGATAAAAGGATGGGTCTCAGTCTGACAGTGCAAGCCTACTTAACTGATACATGGTAGATGTTTTTTCATACTTGATCTCACCTGAAGTCTAGTGGTAATGGATAATTGTTAACTTTCATTGATGATTAGAATTCCACTGCATAGATATCTAACAGTTTGTCCATTCTTTTATTAACTGACAACTGAGCTGTTTGTCTTTAGCTATGGTTCCAAATAGGGAAAGGGGTACGTCACCGCTGTATATTGTCACCCTGCTTATTTAACTTATATGCAGAGTACATCATGAGAAACTCTGGGCTGCAGGAAACACAAGCTGGAATCAAGATTGCCAGGAGAAATATCAATAACCTCAGATATGCAGATGACACCACCCTTATGGCAGAAAGTGAAGAGGAACTGGAAACCCTCTTGATGAAAGTGAAAGAGGAGAGTGAAAAAGTTGGCTTAAAGCTCAACATTCAGGAAGCTAAGATCATGGAATCTGGTCCCATCACTTCATGGCAAGTAGATGGCAAAACAGTGGCTGACTTTATTTTTTTGTCCATAAATGACGATGAAATTGAATGATGATGATGATGAAATTAAAAGACACTTGCTTCTTGGAAGAAAAGTTATGACCAACCTAGATAGCATGTTAAAAAGCAGAGACGTTGCTTTGCCAACAAAATTCTGTCTAGTCAAGGCTATGTTTTTTCCAGTCATGTATGGGTATGAGAGTTGGACTATAAAGAAAGCTGAATGCCAAAGAATTAACGCTTTTGAACTGTGGTGTTGGAGAAGACTCTTGAATCCCTTGGACTGTAAGGAGATCCAGACAGTCCATCCTAAGGGAAATCAGTCCTGAATATTTATTGGAAGGACTGAGGCTGAAGCTGAAATTCCAATACTTTGACCACCTCATGTGTAGAGTTGACTCATTGGAAAAGACCCTGATGCTGGGAGGGATTGGGGACAGGAGGAGAAGGGGATGACAGAGTATGAGATGGCTGGATGGAATCACCGACTTGATGGACATGAGTTTGAGTGAACTCTGGGAGCTGGTGATGGACAGGGAGGCCTGGCGTGCTGTGATTCATGGAGTCACAAAGAGTCGGACAAGACTGAGTGACTGAACTGAACTAAATTGCACAGAATTGAACTGGACTGAAGTGATGAAGAAAGGAATATGTCAAGGCTGTACATTGTCACCCTGCTTATTCAACTTACATGCAGAGTAACATCATAGGAAATGCTGGGCTGGATGACTCACAAGCTGGATTCAAGATTGCCAGGAGAAATATCAACAACCTCAGATTTGCTGATGATACCATGTTAATGGCAGAAAGTGAATAGGAACTAAAGAGCCTCTTGATGAAAGTGAAAGAGGAAAAGGAAAAAGCTGGCTTAAATCTCAACATTTAAAAAGCAAGGATCGTGGCATCTGGTCCCATCACTTCACGGCAAATAGATGAGGGAAAAGTGGAAACAATGTCAGATTTCATTTTCTTGGGCTCCAAAATCACTGGACAGTGACTGCAGCCCCCAAGTTAAAAGACAGTTGTTCTTTAGAAGAAAAGCTATGACAAAACTAGAGCAGAGACATCACTTTACAAACAAAAGTCCATATAGTCAAAGCTATGGCTTTTCCAATATTCATGTATGAATCTGAGAGTTGGACCATAAAGAAGGCTGAGGGCTGAATAACTGATGCTCTCCATATGTGGTACTGGAAAAGACTCTTGAGAGTCCCTTGGACTGCAAGGAGATCAAACCAGTCCATCCTAAAGGAAATCAACCCTGAATATTCATTGGAAGGACTGCTGCTGAAGCTGAAGTTCTAATACTTTGGCTATCTAACGTGAAGAGCTGACTCACTGGAAAAGACTCTGATGCTGGAAAAGATTGAGGGCAAGAAGAGAAGAGGGGCAACAGAGGGTGAGACAGTTGGATGACATCACTGACTTAATGGACATGAATTTGAGCAGATTCAGGGAGATAGTGAAAGACAGGGAAGACTGGCATGCCGCATTTCATGGGGTCACAATGAGTCAGACACGACTTAGAGACTGAACAACAACAAAGTGATAAAGGCTTCCCTGGTGGGTCAGTGGTAAAGTATCTGCCTGCAAAAGCAGGAGATGCAAGAGACATGAGTTTTATCCCTGGCTCAGGAAGATCCCCTGGAGAAGGAAATGACAACCCACTCCAATATTTTTGTTTGGAAAATCCCATGGACAGACGAGCCTGATGGGCTACAGTTCATGAGGTCACAAAGAGTTGGACATGACTGAGCTACTGAACAACAACAAGAAATGATATTTAAACACTTAGGATATTTCTAAAGAGTAGATTCCTTAATTTCTCATAGGTAGAATTGGGAAGTTGGTCTGCTGTTTTGCAAGAATTAATCAGATAGGAGGGACAGCCTCAGCTATTATAGATAAACCCAAATTCATGACCTTATAACACATTTTAAAAAATGCTGTGTCTTTGTATATTTGTTCCTGCAATACAAATTATCAGCGAACAAGATACAAAACCAAATAAGCGATAAGTCCTGACAAAGTAAATCATCCATTTTTTTGAATGCACCTTTTTATTTGGTTGTTATGCAATATGGAAATTCCTCACATACTTTGGATTGTTTCAAAAAAATCTAAACCATGAAAATATTTGAAGTTGCATTTGTTTTTCCTCATTTCTGTTTTTGTCAATCATTTAGCAAAACAAATATGTTCTTAATTCCTAAAAGCTTATGACTTTTATTTCGTATCTATTCCTTAAGAAAGTTAGGTACTCAGTTATGTTTATGTCCTTTATACTTTTTAGATTTTAATTAAAAATTCGTAAAAGTTGATGAATATCTGTGAGAGAAATGTTCATATATTTTCCTAACTACCACCGTAAACTTGGGAGTGTTAATAGGGAGAAAAATCATAGGAATAACTTTTATAACCATCATAAGTGTCACAACATTATCAGTAATAATATCTTACTGAATAAACAAGTAACTCACCCAATCTCTCTCTACAAAATATTTATTAGATGTGTGCACACAGCTGCCCTCTACGGAGTCTCACAAAGTCGGACATGACGTAAGCGACTTAGCAGCAGCAGCAAAACACAGATAAATCTATTTTTATGTTATGTGTGTGTGTGTTAGTTGCTCAGTCGTGTCCGACTCTGCAACCCCACAGACTCTAGCCCACCAGGCTTCTCTGTCCATGGGATTCTCCAGGCAAGAATACTGGAGTGGATCACCATTCCCTTCTCCAGAGGATCTTCCTGACCCAGGGATCAAACCCTAGTCTTCTGCATCGCAGACAAATTCTTTACCATTTGGGCTATAGGGAAGCCCTAATATGTTACGCTTGGTTAAAAAACAAACAAACAAACAGAGACTGTGTTTTTCTAAGGGATGAGAATATACTAGTATATCTATTATAATCATCTGTAAAAATGACATAAAGTTGAGCTACTAAGAGCTTGTTGGGTACACTCAAAATCTGAATAGTGTGTTTTGGCCCATTTCATGTAGATTTGTAAAAAATATACCTCTAATGCTTTGCAACTAGACCTTTAGAAATGAGACAAATCTGTGGATTTTCTTCCTGAAAATCATATTGCAAAGGAGAAGTGTTGACTTTTTATTTCATTCAGACAAAATTGGTTATTTACGTTCACTTATTACCATTATAAAAACACACTGAGCTGCTTTTTTATGATCAAATAAGAATCATCTATAATATTTTCCTGGGTACTGAATAGAATCCAAACCATTTTGGGGTCAGCAGTGTTAGACAATTACTCAGTGATGAAAAGATGAATGCAGCTTGTGGACAACATATCTGATCAAAGCAATAAACTGGCTGTGCCTCCACTTTTATTAGATGCTCAGAGGAACTAGAAGCCTCATTTCACAAATAATGTGGACTTAGATTGCCATAATAAACTAGCAATTATTTTTCAGTCATTTGGCCTATTTGGTGATTCCTGGCATGAAATACTCTACTGATTCAACATTTATCAAGACACACAAACACATAAACACACACATACAACCAAAATAAAGTGCTGTATTAGTTCCAAATGACTTGAATTTCAATAACCCAAAGGACAATGCATCTAAAACTGTAAAAATAAATTTTGTGCATATTTATCAAAACACATAGAATATTTGATTTTATTATTCAATTTCCTAACATCATGATGAGAAAATCGAGGGTTATTTCTCTATGTCTCCCAGGTCCCAAATCAGTACTCATGCCACTAAACAATATCTGTTGCAGATAATGGAAGAAATGACTTAGACTGACTTTATCCACAATATTTCAATTTGGTTTGGTTTTAGTCCACAGTGTTTTGTTTTTGTTTTTGTTTTTGTTTTTCCTTTTCAGGTCTCAGCCTCAATTTTACCCTTTAAAAAGACCTTCGGTGATGACTATGTCATTCATCTCTCCATTAGTCATTCACTATTTGCTGTATATTTTACTCCTAACATTTATACAACTCTCTGATTGTTTTGTTTATATATTTTTCTGCAGGCTTATTTCACTCCTCCTACCATTATAAAAGTTCCCTGAGCGGAATCCATATCTGTGTTGTTCACTACTCTATCTTTAAAACTTAGAGCCTGGAGCCATGTAGGTACTCAATTCAATTTTGAACACTGAATAAAATTAGAGAGAATGAGATGGAAAGAGAGAAAAACAGTAGTGTTTAAAGTCCAGAAGGGAAAGGATCAAGAATGTTAATTGTCATAATACTTACCAGATTATTTATATACTCTGTAGAGACATAAAACATGTACCCTCTGTGTGTGTGTGTGTGTGTGTGTGTGTGCGTGTGTGTATGTGTGTGTGCATGTCAGGCATAAGGTAGTAGATGAAAGAAAGATTGAAAATGTTTGGAAAAACTCAAAAAAGCTGAATAAAAAGAGTTTACCATAGGTTGAATAAATGCACCCAGGATGTCCATATACCAGATGTCCATATCATGGAGATGGATAGGTAAACCTGGCATTCTTCAGTCTATGGGGTGGCAAAGAGTCAGACATGACTGAGCTGAACTGTCCATATCTGATCCTTGAAACGCAGGAATATGTTATCTTCCATGGCAAAAGGGATTCTGCAACTGTAATTAAGTTAAGGATATTATTGAAAGGGGAAGATTATCTTGGATTATCAGACAGGCCAGTGCATTCACAAGAGTCCTTATAAGAGAGAATTAAAAGAGAGTCACAGAAGATAGTGATGGAAGCAGAGGTGAGAGATAGAGAGGACAAGAGATATAGGAAAAGCTGAAGATGTTATACTGCTGGCTTTGAAGATGGAGAAAGGGACCATGAGTCAAGGAATACAGGTAAACTGTAAAAGCTAGAACAGGCAAGGAAGTCTGATCACCTTAAGAGCCTCCAGAAGCAATGTGACCTTGTCAACCGCTCTTAGACTTCTGACCTTAGACTACAAGTTTGTGTTGTTTTAAGTCATCAAGTTTCAGCCCCAATAGGAAACTGATATGAGATACTATTAAACATATCCCTTAAATGGCAGTTCCTTTACTGCTTTCAATTTTTTTTTTAATACAATAACACATTCTTACTGAAGAAGACTTGAAAAATGGAGAAAGTGTATATATAAGGAAATAAAATTATTCTTTATTTCTATTGCTCAGAGAAAGAGAGCATTATATGTTTTATTTTTATAAATAGACTTATGATCAATGAAGACGGGGAAGAGGGATAATAGACCTGACACTAAAAACACTTAGCTGTATTGATATGAACAATTAGTTAATTTTTAAATTACAAGTCATATTTAATTATTATTTCCTTAGCCTTAATTATGGCAGACCACAGTGAACATGATTACAAAGAATCAAACAAGACTGAGTGATTAACACTAGCCTAAATTATGATAGGATTTAGTGTCATTTCACTCATTTCATTCAGATGCTCAGTCATGTCCGACTCTTTGTGACTCCATGAATAGCAGCATGTCAGGCCTCCCTGGCCATCACCAACTCCCAGAGTTCACTCAGACTCACGTCCGTTGAGTCAGTGATGCCATCCAGCCATCTCATCCTCTGTCGTTCCCTTCTCTTCCTGCCCCCAATCCCTCCCAGCATCAGAGTCTTTTCCAATGAGTAAACTCTTTGCATGAGGTGGCCAAAGTACTGGAGTTTCAGCTTTAGCATCATTCCTTCCAAAGAAATCCTAGGGTTGATCTTCAGAATGGACTGGTTGGATCTTCTTGCATTCCAAGGGACTCTCAAGAGTCTTCTCCAACACCACAGTTCAAAGTATCAATTCTTCAGTGCTCAGCTTTCTTCACAGTCCAACTCTCACATCCATACATGACCACTGCAAAAACCATAACCTTGACTAGATGGACCTTTGTTGGCAAAGTAATGTCTCTGCTTTGCAACATGCTATCTAGGTTGGTCATAATTTTTCTTTCAAGGAGTAAGCGTCTTTTAATTTCATGGCTGCAGTAACCATCTGCAGTGATTTTGGAGCCCAGAAAAATGAAGTCTGACACTGTTTCCACTGGTTCCCCATCTATTTCCCATGAAGTGATGGTACTGGATGCCATGATCTTCATTTTCTGAATGTTGAGCTTGAAGCCAACTTTTTCACTCTCCACTTTCACTTTCATCAAGAGGCTTTTTAGTTCCTCTTCACTTTCTTCCATAAGGGTGGTGTCATCTGCATATCTGAGGTTATTCATATTTCTCCTGGCAATCTTGATTCCAGCTTGCGCTTCTTCCAGCCCAGCGTTTCTCATGATGGACTCTGCATAGAAGTTAAATAAGCAGGGTGACAATATACAGCCTTGATGTACTCTTTTTCCTATTTGGAACCAGTCTGTTGTTCCATGTTCAGTTTTAATGTGGTAAAGAAAAAAAGAATTAAGAAAATCTTATATCTTACATCTTGACCTTCCCTTTATCAGGGTGAAATTTTTTTATAAAGCCCTAGGCATAGCAGAGATGCCAACACAGGGAGCATGGTGAATATTAACCCAGAGTTACAGAATGAATTTGGCTGTCTTAGTTCCTAACTCTTAAGTCCTTTCTCTTCCCAAGAATTCAATTTACATAAAATGTGTCAGCTTATCTTGAAGAATTAAAGCCCATTCAACCCCTAACTTCTTAGGTCCAATTTAAGCTCTCTAAGAACTTTGTTATTTCAAGTTCTGTTAACTTCCTTTGTTCCCAAGGAACTCTGTTTCCCAAATCACCTTGTAGACAATTCATTTCTGAAGGAGTTAAAGAATTAAATTCCAACATTCTGGACTAGAATTTTGTTCAGAAAGCCAAAAAAATGACAGTAGAAATGTTGAATTACTACTTACTATAGTGGCTGAGATGGTAAAGAAATTACCTACAATATAGGAGACACAGATTCAATTGCTGGGTCAGGAAGATCCCCTTAAGAAGGGAATGGAAACCCACTCCAGTATTCTTGCCTTGAGAATTCCATGGACAGAGGAACTTGGCAGGCTACAGCTCATAGAGTTGCAAACAGTTGGACAGGACTAACACTTTCACTATAGTCATTTTAAGCTTATAAGGCTGGAAGTGCAAAAAAGAACATACCTTCATTCACCTGGGTTCTATAAAATGGGAACTCTCAGTGTGGAGTATCCTCAGTTTTTACTCACATTCAAAGTCTAAGATCATAGAGAAAAAGTTGAGAAATCAGACTGAAATCACATCTGCATATATAAATTGATTTGGGGAAAAATAAGAGACTGACCCAGACTTGCCTGTGAGTGTCCAAGAGTATCCAGCAGAAGTGTGGGTTGGTGGTGGCCTTCTGCAGGTTTGGGGGTACTGAGTGTAACAGTATATGCATGGGATCTTTTGAAAGAGGTCACCATTATCTTCATTACCTCCACCATAGTTTGGTCCCAGGTAAATAACAGGGAGGGAACCCGGCTCCACCCATCAACAGAAAATTGGATTAAAGATTTACTGAGCTTGGCCCTGCCCATCAGTACAAGACCCAGTTTCCCCCTCAATCAGTCTCTCCCATCAGGAAACTTCCATAAGCCTCTTATCCTGCTCCATCAGAGGGCATATAGACTGAAAACCACAATGACAGAAAACTAACTGATCTAATCACATGAACCACAGCCTTGTCTAACTCAATGAAACTATGAGCCATGCCCTGTAGGGCCACCCAAGACAGACGGGTCATAGTGGAGAGTTCTTACAAAATGTGGTCCACTGGAGAGGGGGATGGCAAACCACTTCAGTATTCTTGTCGTGAGAACCCCATGAACAGAATAACAAGGCAAAAAAGATAAGACATTGAAAGATGAACTCCTCAGGTCAGTAGGTGCCCAATATACTACTGGAGATCAGTGGAGAAATGATTCCAGAAAGAATGAAGACACAGTGCCAAAGCAAAAACAACACCCAGTTGTGGATGTTACTGGGGATAGAAGCAAAATCTGATGCTGTAAAGAGCAATATTGCATAGGAACTTGGAACATTAGGTCCATGAATCAAGGCAAATTGGAAGCGGTCAAACAGGAGATGGCAAGATGAACATCAATATTTTAGGAATCAGTGAACTAAAATAGACTGGAATAGGTGAATTTAACTCAGATGATCATTATCTCTACTACTGTGGGCAAGAATCCCTAAGAAACAATGGAGTAGCCATCATGGTCAACAAAAGAAACTGAAATGCAGTACTTGCATGCAATCTCAAAAATGACAAAATGATCTCTGTTCATTTCCAAGGCAAACATTCAATATCACAGTAATCCAATTCTATGCCCTGACCAGTAATGCTGAAGAAGCTGAAGTTGAATGGTTCTATGAAGATCTACAAGACCTTCTAGAACTAACACTCAAAAAAGATGTCCTTTTCATTATAGGGGACTGGAATGCAAAAGTAGGAAGTCAAGAAACACCTGGAGTAACAGGCAAATTTGGCTTTGGAGTACAGAATGAAGCAGGGCAAAAGCTAATAGAGTTTTGCTAAGACAACGCACTTGGCATGGCAAACACCCTCTTCCGACAACACAAAAGAAGACTCTACACATGGACATCACCCCACATGGTCAACACTGATATCAGATTGATTATATTCTTTGCAGCAAAAGGTGGAGAAGCTCTACACCGTTAGCAAAAAAAAAAAGATTGACTTGTTTTTTAGGTGACTGTGGGTCAAATCATGAATTCCTTATTGCCAAATTCAGACTTAAATTGAATGACGTAGGGAAAACCACTAGACCATTCAGCTATGACCTAAATAAAATCCCTTACGATTATACAATGGAAGTGAGAAATACATTTAAGGGACTAGATCTGATAGAGTGCCGAAACAACTATGGATGGAGGTTCATGACATTGTACAGAAGACAGTGATTAAGATCATCCCAAAGAAAAAGAAATAGAAAAAAGCTAACTGGCTGTCTGAGGAGACCTTACAAATAGCTGTGAAAAGAAGAGAAGTGAAAAGCAAAGGAGAAAAGGAAATATATATCTATTTGAATGCAGAGTTCCAAAGAATAGCAAGGAGAGATAAGAAAGCTTTCCTCAGTGATCAGTGCAAACAAATAGAGGAAAACAATAGAATGCAAAAGACAAGAAATGACCATGATGACACATTGTAGGACAAATTTTAGGTGAAGAAGATCATATGTAATGATGGCCAAAGCACCTGAAAAGATGCTAATCATTAGAGAAATGCGAATGAAAACTACAATGAGTTATTACCTCACACCAGTCAGAATGACTATCATCAAAATGTCTGAAAATAATAAATGCTGGAGAGGGTTTGGAGAAATAAGAAAACTCCTACACTGTTGTGTGTGTGTGTGTGTGTGTGTGTGTGTGTGTGTGTGTGTGTGTGTATAGTTCAGTAGAAAATATTTTTTTTTTTTAATCAAAAGAAAGAGAAAAATAAAATCTCACCTGTGGACAGCTTTTCAGTCCATGTTCAAGGTGCCAACCTGCTCTTCCCAGTAGGCTGCCCTGTGGATTTTGTTCTTATTAAACCAGGCCCCACAATTGTGTAACCAGGTTCCTTGCAATAAATAAATAAATAAAACATAAATATGATTATATGTGAGGGAAATGCATAGAAAAGACTTTATTTCAAGTCCAAGTGTACAGGAAGAGTTTTGTTTCAGACAATGAAAGTAGTGATGGAGAGATATATGTATATCTGAGTCTAGTTGTGGAAAGATGTGGAAAGTGAAGAGGCAGAGATGTCACTAATCATCTATAGTTATAACTTCAAGTGAGTGTTTTAATCACTGCTTATATTAATTAAAATAAAGCATGCACATGAAGCTTGTATTGAGAAATGGGGAGAGAAACTGTATTCTGTTTTAGGAATGAGTATGAAGTGGTCAACTTTCCCTAAGTGAGAAAGACTATTAGATGCCAAGTGCAATTATAGATGAGTGATTGAGAGAAATCTTCCATGGTTATGCTTGTTTGGAGGTTGGCATATCTGCAGGAGTTGAGACCTAGGCAGTCAGTGTGCTTCACCAGAGACAGATTTATCAATAAGGTTGGGGAGACAAGCATCATCCCTAGTGGAAATGAGAACTGAGATGTGCCACCTGTATTTATTTAAATTAAAAAGTAGATTGGATAGAATGAAAAAAAAATGATGTTTCTCTATAAAGATTATATGGGAATTCCTTGCACTATTGTTACAAATTTTCTCTAACTTTGAAATTATATTAAAATTAAAATGTTACTGAGTCTTTTCCATAAATCTATCAACAGAAATGCTACCAAAGAATAACTCATGAAAAATTTCAGGTCTTAATCTTTGTGCAGAATGGAGCCAGATGGCCAGGTTGTTGAAATATTTTTCTTTAATTGTCTTTATTGGTCATTTTTGCCAATGTTGCCAATATAAGATTTTAGCATTACTATTAAGTTATCTGGAAAGGATTTATAAAAGTTAAGTAGTTATTTTACACTGTGGAATTTACTTGTCATG
Organism: Capra hircus; assembly: GCF_001704415.2. Classification (NCBI taxonomy): domain Eukaryota; kingdom Metazoa; phylum Chordata; class Mammalia; order Artiodactyla; family Bovidae; genus Capra; species Capra hircus. The sequence continues at coordinate 13,436,748 of NC_030831.1, read as the reverse complement.
TAGAGTGAGGATTTAAGTGAATTTGTTTTTGCTCCAGTCAATGAAAATCAGTTACATTTCTTCATGAACGTGTACAAAGGAGTAGAGGGATCATTGCAGTCATGGGAATTCAAGTATATAAGTTTGGTACTGTTAGATGAAGGTTCATATTAAGAGGACTCAGTTCATTTAGTCTCTGACTTGGGGCTCTTCTTTGGTAAATGCCATAAAAATGGCAGAGCCCATTTTTTTTCTTTAACACTTTTCCATTTCATTTAGTTTGAGAACATATACTAGAGCCCAAGGGATTAAAGGAACACCATATTCTTATCTGTTTTCTGCGGGAGAAAAAGGTAAAGATACATGTCATTTTAATTCTTTGTGTATGACCATAATGTTCCAGACAGAAGGGCTTTTTTAATGGGTTTTTCTATACAAGAGATAGAAAATTTCGTTATTAGAATATCAATACCAGTATAGATATCTGTAAAATTGGAAATTTAATAATGTCTTCTGTCATCTGGTCTTTAAACACAAATGTGGATTTGAAAATAAAATTCACAAAATTAATTTTTAGCAAGTTAAAACCTCTGAAAGAACAATTTTATTTAAACTTATCAAGTTATTAAAGAGTATTTTGATAATAAAAATTTAATTTGATGTGGAAAACTTTTCTTTATAATTTTCATCAGTCTTTACCTTTCTTCACAATAACCTCATCCTGTGATATACAGCATGATATAATTATTTTGTGCAATTTTCAGACAACATCTCTTGGTAGAAAATCCCCAAAATGTTCTCTTCAGCTACATGATATTGTGTGAGTTATAAAACCACCCAAAGTGTTAGTTTCCCCCAAATGAAGATATTAACAACACCTACATTATAAACTTATGATGAACATTAAATGAGGTAATGCACTTGAAATATTTAGCAAAGTGCCAAGTCTATTTTAAGTGGTCAATATATATAGCTGTTGCTAAGTTACTTCAGTCGTGTCTGACTCTGTACGACCCCGTAGATGGCAGCTCACTAGGCTCCCCTGTCCCTGGGATTCTCCAGGCAAGAACACTGGAGTGGGTTGCCATTTCCTTCTCCAATGCATGAAAGTGAAAAGTGAAAATGAAGTCGCTCAGTTATGTCCAACTCTTAGTGACCCCATGGACTGCAGCCCACCAGGCTCCTCCGTCCATGCGATTTTCCAGGTAAGAGTACTGGAGTGGGTTGCCATTGCCCTCTCCGATATAGCTAGTATTATCTTAATATGAAAATATTAGCATTTTTTTAAATTTTCTGATTAAATGTATATTTTAGTTTAGTAACAGTGAATCAAAATAATCACATTGATCAATAATCTGAATTTATTCTTTTTTTCATTCTCTAGTCAATTTAATTGTACTCACAATGATGTTTTATACCATAGATCAATTAATTATATGATAAGTCAGTTCTTGAAAACTTACTTCCTTCATGGCCATCATAGAAGATACAACATTTACACTTCTCCTATGAGGTTCCTTTTATCTAGGAACTGAAATCATGCAGTTATTGTTTGGATGTTCCATGATGAACTTGCTACCCATCCCAATTATTTCAATCATTTAATTTGGTATGATCTGTTTTCATATGTGAAGGATAAACAGTTTATAAGCGATCAGGCACTATCCTCAAGAATCAGTCTGATGGGGAAATGAACAATCCTATTACAGCATTGTTGGTAGCACAATAAAAGTATGTATATGGTAAGATGTTAGCAGAGGGTAAAAGAGATGAAAACTATCAATTATTCCTAGTTGATAAAGAGAACTAGATTTGGAATGAAGAGCTTGAGCTGGGGTCTGAAGAACTGAGTAAACACTCAGTTTGGAATTCCAGGCGGAAGGAAGAACCTATGTAAATGCATGGAGGAGTGAAACAACAAGTATATGTAGAATGAGAAATAATTATGTAATTATTATTTGTTTGCAGAGTATCAAGTGGATAGATAAAAGAATTTAGGCAGAGACAGTGTAGGCAAAATAATATCATATTTATTGATAATTTCTATTTTTACCACATTTCTGTATAGGAAATGTAGTTCTCCTTTCTCACTGAGTTTATAGTAAAATACGCTTTTCCCCATCTATTATTTCCTTGTTCAGTGTAAGACAATGATCTGTGTACCTCACTGTGGGTACTTTCATTGTATAGGAACTTGGAGTTATGTCCATGAATTAAGGTAAATTGGATGTGGTCAAGCAGGAGACGGCAAGATTAAATCTCAACATCTTAGGAATAAGTGAACAAAAATGGACTGGAATGGGAAAATTTAATTTGAATGACCATTATAACTACCACTATGGGCAAGAATCCCTAAGAGAAATGGAGCAGCCCTCCATGCAACAGAAGTGTCCAAAATGAAGTACTTGGGTGAAATCTCAAAATCAACAGAATAATCTCCATTTGTTTTCAAGGTAACCTTTCAACATCACAGTAATCCAAGTCTATGCCTCAACCACTGATGCAAAAGAAGCAGAAGTTGACCAATTACATGAAGTTCTTTCTTTAGGATGGATCTGGCAACAACAACAACAACAACAACAACAAAAGTCCCTATTCATCATAGGAGATTGGAATATAAAAGCAGAAAGTTGAGATACCCAGAGTAACAGGCATGTTTGGTCTTGGAATGCAAAATGAAGCAGTGCAAAAGTTAACAGTTTTTCTAGGAGAACACATCAGTCATAGCAAACATCTTTTACCAACAACACAGGAGATGACTCTACACATGGACATCACCAGATGGTCAATACTGAATTCAGGTTGATTACATTCTTTGCAGCCAAAAATGGAAAACTCTATACAGTCATCCAAAACAAGACATGGAGCTGACTGTGGCTCATATCATCAGCCTCTTATCACAAAATTCAGGCTTAAACTGAAGAAGGTAGGGAAAACCATGAGGCCATGCAGGTATGACATGAACCAGTTCCCATATGATTATACAGGGGAGGTGATGAATAAATTTGAGGGATTAGACTTGGTAGACAGAGTGCTTGAAAAACTATGGATGGAGGTTCATAACATTTTACAGGAGACAGTGACCAAAACCATCCTAAAGAAAGAGAAATGCAAGAAAGCAAATTAGTTGTCTGAGGAGGCTTTACTAATAGCTTAGAAAAGAAGGGAAGTGAAAGGCAAGGGAGAAAGGGAAAGATATACCAAACTAAGTGCAGAGTTCCAGAGAACAGCAAGGAGAGGAGAGATATGAAGGTCTTCTTAAATGAAAAATGCAACGAAATAGAAGAAAATGATAGAATGAGAAAGAATAAAGATCGCTTCAAGAAAACTGGAGATATCAAGGAAATATTTGGTGCAAGGATACACATGAAAAAGGACAGTAACTCTAAGGTCCTAACAGAAGCAGAAGAGATTAAGATGTGCCAAGAACACACAGAGCTATACAAGAAAGATCTAAAGGACCAGATAACAATGATGGTGCCATCAGTCACCTAAAGCCAGATATCCCAGACTGTGAGGTCAAGAGTGCCTTAGAAAGCATTATTATGAACAAAACTAGTGGAGGTGATGGAATTCCAGCTGAGATATTTAAAATTCTAAAAGACGGTGCAGTTTTAAAGTGCTGCATTCAGTAAGCTAGCAAATTTGGAAAACTCAATAATGTCCACAGGACTGGAGAAGTAAAAGATCAGTTTTCATTCCAATCCCAAAGAAATGCAATGTCAAAGAATGTTCAAACTATATACAGTTGCCCTCATTTCACATGATAACAAGGCTATGCTCAAAATCCTTTAAGCTAGGCTTCACCATTATGTGATCTAAAAATTTCAGATATACAAGTTGGATTTTGAAGAGGCAGAGGAACCAGAGATCAAATTGCCAACATTTGTTTGATCATGGAGAAAGCCAAGGAGTTCCAGAAAAACCTCTATTTCTGCTCCATTGACTATGCTAAAACCTTTGATTGTGTGAATCATAGCAAACTGTGGAAAATTCTTAAAGACATGGAAGTACTATACAATCATATCTGCCCTCTGAGAAACCAGTATGTAGGTCAAGAAGCAACAGTGAGAACAGGACACGGAACAATGGACTGGTTCAAAATTGGGATGGACTATGAAAGGCTATATATTGTCACTCTGCCTATTTAAGTTATATGCAGCATACATCATGTGAAATGCTGAGCTATATGAATTGCAAGCTGGAATCAAGATTGCCCAGAGAAATATCAACAACCTTAGATATGCAGATGATACCAGTCTAATGGCAATAAGCTAAGAGAAACTAAAGTATCTCTTGATGAGGGTGAAAGAGGAGTGTGAAAACAACTGGTTTGAAACTCAACATTTAAAAAACTAAGTCATGGCATCCAGTCCCATCATGTCATGGTAAATAGAAGGGGAAAAATTTGAAAGAGTGACAGATTTTATTTTCCTGGGCTCCAAAATCACTTTGGAGAGTGACTGTAGCCATGGAATTAAAAGATGCTTGCTCCTTGAAAGAAAAGTTATGGCAAACCTAGACAGTGTATTAAAAAGGAGAAACATCACTTTGCCAACAAAGGTCCATAGAATCAAAACTGTGGCTTTCCCAGTAGTCATGTACAGATGAGAGAGTTGGACCATAAAAAAAAGGCTGAGCTTTGAGCAACTGATGCTTTCAAGCTGTGGTGCTGGAGAAAACTCTTGAGAGTCCAATAGTGTTCAAGGAGATCAAACCAATCAATCCTAAAGCAAATCAACCCTGAATATTCACTGGAAAGACTGACTCTGAAGCTCTAATACCTTGGCCACCTGGTGCAAAGTGTCGACTCATTGGAAATGTCCCTGATGCTGGGAAAGACTGAAGACAAAAGGATAAGGGGTAGCAGAGGATGAGATTGTTAAATACCATCACCAACTCAATTGGTATGAATTAGGGCAGAGTTTGGTAGATAGTGGAGAACAGAGGAGGCTGGCATACTACAGTCCATGGAGTCACAAAGAGTTGGACATCTCTTTGCAACTGGTCAATAGCAATTTCTCTGGAAAATTATAAGATATAATTTTTTCAATATCTCTCTGCTGATCTCTAATGGAACTTCCATTAATTATGCCATTATTCCTAGAGCTATGTGGTCTCCTCCTGTATAATTTTGATAGTGTTTTTTTTTTTAATCTCCTCTCATAGAGTCAAATCAACTTTTGATTCTTCCTGAAAGACTATTCTGCATGGGTTTCTAAGGAGCTCCCTATAGTAGCTGTTTGACATCTCTTACATTTTAGGAAATTGTCTAAAGTTTCCTATCTTAACCTCTGAGAAAAAAAGTCTATAAATAGCCCATATTGTCAAAATCTATATTGACATTATCCTATTTTTCCTATGTTCCAATTCAGGTCAAATTTTACTACAGTAGCTAAGAGAAAGTTGTAAAGTTATCTACAGGAGCCTGCTGAGGGGGATGACTTCTTGGCAGCACACTATTTTAGTGTTGTGAAATATTTGGCTAAAGTACAAATTTAATATATCTTTAATATATCTAAATTAGTTATGAGCTTCCAGTTTTCCTTCCCATTGGACAGGCAAATAAGTATAGATTTCTGAGCCTTACTCTAGATCTCAAGAAGGGACACAGAATCTGCTTTTTTAAAACTACCCCATAGTTAATATTTCTTTGGCTTGATAAAATTTTTGGAGGTCTAATATGAAGCAAAAAAATTGAGGTTAGTGAGGAATTTTGAAAGTTGTGTTTTGTGAAGATTAATGTTCTAGTATAGTATAAGTTGGCTTGGATAAAAGAGAAATTGGGGGCTATAAGACAGAAAATTTTTGCACTTCTGAAGCAGCTGTAAGGATACAAAAACAGATATTAATCTAGGAGTTTGGATGGATATATGTCTCTAAATCATGATAATTAATTGAAGAGGTCTCTATACAAAGGTTTATTTTGATGTGCTTAAAAGGTATCCTCTAGTATACTAAAGCATGCTCCATCATTAAGAAATAGGGAAGCTACAGGCATGTGCTATAACTTAAGAGCCAAATGTTCCCATGAGTGTTGACAGGATAGTTGGAATTGAATATGATCATCCAACATCTCAAATAAAAACATGCACTGAATTAATAAGATTGAGAAAGCATCATCTTGCCATAGTTTTGTGAATGTGACCAGATGGTCAGTCACAGATGCCAATGAGAAACATTAACGAAGTTTTGCTTTCATTTTTTCCTTCCAAACTAACTTTTGATTATTCCAAGATGAAAAGTATTATGGGAAAAGATCATAGAGATAGAACAAAATAAAATCAGTAGAAGAGTAAGAAATAAAAATTAGAGTTCTCATATAAACAAGCACAATGGTGAGAAACTGTCTCTATTTATCTAGGTAAATGTAATTTTAGAATATAGTTTCTGGAAGTCCTTATTGAAGGCTCAATACCTTTCACTCTACAGACTGTGAAACAACAATTCAGAGAGGTCAATAACGTTTTTCAAGTTTCCAAACTAGTTAATGACAAAGCCACAATAAATGTCTCATCTTCTGAGGATTTCCTTGTGTCCTTTTATCTACATCACAAAGCATTCCTCCTGTCTTTGAAATTAATACATATCATGTCAACATAAAGATTTTCTTTTTACTTTATTGATTTTAAGCAAACCTTTTACTAACACATTTTATATATATATATTTATATATATATATACTGAAAAATAATGTATATATTATAAGCATTCTGAGAACCAACCACATGAAAACAATGCAGTAAGGAAATAAAAATACCAGCAATGTGAATCTCCTCGCTCTCTTCTTTTCCTTTCATCACTATTTATTCTTTAAATAGATAACTATTTAAAAGTATCTATTTTAAATTTAGGAACAGATTAATTTTACTTGTTTTTGTACTTTAGAAAAAGAAATCACCTTTGAATACATTACATAAATATATTTTTCAGACTTTTTTTGGTCTGACATCATATTATTATGATTTCTTCCTGAAATATGTTATAGTTCATCATTTTTGTCTTCATTATAGAATATGTGTGCTAAATAAATTTTCAGAATGTATGTATCCATTCTACTCTTCATAATCAATTAGTAGTTTTTTACTTTTGGTTTGTTATATGCAGTATTTTTATATGTGTCTTTAATATACCCAGAAGTATAATTGCTAGATCATAATATATAAATATATTTTTCTTTGATTAATTCTTCCATTTATTGGCCAATGCTTGTGTATTGAATGTTTGATTTAAAATCAAATTAGTGCCATCAATTTGTGGGGAAAAGGATAATCCTCTAACACCCATCACTAGAACAATTAGAAATACATTTTTAAAAATAGACTTTAATACTTACCTCTTATAAGTACAAAAATCAGTATGAGGTGTATCATAGCTTTAAATATCAAAGTTTTAAAATAAAGCTTCAAAAAGTTATATTAGAAAATATTAATATTACAGTCAAGATTTTTAGGCAGAAAACAACTTTTTATAGTCTATAGAAAATGTGATACATAAATGAAAAGATTAAGTATAACTGCATTAACAATAAGAACCTCTCTTAAAATTAAAGCATAATCCACTAAATGGAAGATATTTACAATATGTGTAAATGTTGAACAGGACATGAATCCAGAATGGAAAAAAAAAAAAAAAAGAAATCTGCACATCAATAAGGAAGAGACAGCATAATAAAAATTGGACCATAGCCTAGAATGGGCACTTCACAAAAGAAAATATCCCAATACCAAAACAAACAAAAAATCAAAGCCCCTAAAGTTAAAACCCAAATCAGGTGCAACTATATGCACATCAGCTTGGTTAAAGTTCACTGGAGAGGAAAACGAGCACTGAGTTCTTTTATACACTGCTGGTGGAAGTATTAGCCAGTATCACCACTTATGAAAAACTATTTGGCATTATTTACTGAGGGTTTCTCCACACCCTCTTCAGCACTTGTGGATTCTTTAATGATGGCTATTCTGACTGGTGTGAGGTGATAGCTCATTGTATTTTTGATTTGCATTCTCTAATAATGAGTGATGTTGAGCATCTTTCCATGTGTTTGTTAGCCATCTCTATGTCTTCTTTGGAGAAATGTCTGTTTAGGTCTTTTCCCCACTTTTTGATTAGGCTGTTTGTTTTTCTGTCATTGAGTTGTATGAGCTGCTTGTATACTTTGGAAATTAATCCTTTGTCAGTTGTTTCATTTGCTATTATTTTCTCCCACTCAGAGGGTTATCTTTTTATATTGTTTATGGTTTCCTTTGCTGTGCAAAAGCTTTTACATTTAATTAGGTCCCACTTTTTCATTTAAATTTATATTATTCTAGGAGGTGGGTCATAGAGGATCTTGCAATGATTTATATTATACAGTGTCTGCTTGGGTTTTCCTTTAAGAGTTTTATAGTTACTAGTCTTACATTTAGATCTTTAATCCTTTTTGAAGTTACTTTTGTGTATTGTGTGAGGAAGTCTTCTAATTTCTCTGTTTTACACATAACTGTCCAGTTCTCCCAGCAGCACTTATTGAAGAGACTGTGTTTTCCCTATTGTATATTCTTGCCTCCTTTATAAAAGATAAAAGATAGATGTGTGGGTTTATATCTGGGCTTTCTATCTTGTTCAATTTGTCTATAGTTCTGTTTTTGTGCCAGTGCCATACTGCCTTGATGACTATAGTTTCCTAGTACAGTCTGAAATCAGGAAGGTTGATTCCTCCAGCTCCATTCTTCCCTCGAAAAATTGCTTTGACTAGTCATAGCCTTTTGTGTTTCTATGTGAATTGTGAAATATTTTGTTCTAGTTCTGTGAAAACTGTCATTGTTAATTTGATAGGAATTGCATTGAGTCTGTAGATCGCATTTGGTAGTATAGTCATTTTCACAGTATTGATTCTTCCATCCCAGGAGCATGGAATATCTCTCTATCTGTTTATGTCATCTTTGATTTCTTTCATCAGTGTTTTATAGTTTTCTGTGAAGAGCACTTTTGGTTCCTTAGGTAGCTTAATTCCTAGATATTTTATTCTTTTTGTTGCAAACAGGATTTATTTGTTAATTTTTCTTTCTGATATTTTCATTGTTAGTGTATAGGAATGCAAGTGATTTCTGTGTTTTGATTTTGTATCCTGTGACTTTACTAAATTAATTGATTAGCTCTTGTAATTTTGTGATAATATCTTTAGGGTTTTCTATGTACAGAATCATGTCATCTGCAAAGAGTGACAGGTTTACTTCTTTTCCAGTCTGGATTGCTTTTATTTCTTTTTCTTCTCTGATTGCCATAACTTGGACTTCTAAAACTGTGTTGAGTAATAGTGGTGAGTGTGGGCACACTTGTCTTGTTCCAGATCTTAGAGGGAATGCTTTCAGTTTTTCCCCATTGAGAATAATGTTTGCTGCCTCTAGTAGACAGGATACATGTGTGTGTGTGTGTGTGTGTGTGTGTGTGTGTAGTATACAGTATATACTATATATGTCTTGTGACAACAAGGCATATATATGTCTTGCTTTTGTATCCATTCAGCCAGCCAGTTTTTGGTTAGACTATTTAATCCATTTACACTTAAAATAATTATTGATATACATTTTCCTATTGACATTTTCTTAGTTGTTTCAGTGTTTGGTTTTTTTTTTTCAGATCTTTTTCTTTCTTTGTGCTTCCTGTCTATAGAAGTCCCTTTAATATTTGTTTTAAAGCTCATTTGCAGGTGTTACATTCTCTTAACTTTTTATTGTCTGTAAAGCTTCTGGTTTCTCCATCAATTCTGAATGATAACCTTGCCAGGTAAAGTAATCTTCGCTGTAGATTTTTCCCTTTCAGTACTTTAAATATACCCTGCCATTCCCTTCTTGCCTACAGAGTCTCTGTTGGAAGATCAGCTGTTAACCATATGGGGTTTCCCTTGTTACTTGTTGCTTTTCCTTTGCTGATTTTGTTATTCTTTCTTTGTGTTTGATCTTTGTTAGTTTGACCACTATGTCTCAGCATGTTTCTTCTTGGGTTTACCCTGTATGGGACTCTCTGCACTTCTTGGGCTTGATTGACTATTTCCTTCCACATGTTGGGGAAATTCTCAACTAAAATTCAAAAATTTTCTCAGCTCTTTCTTTTTCTCTTCTTCTTCTGGTACCCCCTATAATTCAAATGTTGGTTTATTTAATATTATCCCATAGGTTTATGAGACTACCCTCAATTCTTCTCATTATTTTTCCTTTATTCTGCTCTTCAGCAGTTATTCTCACCATTCTGTCTTCCAGCTCACCTATTTGTTCTTTTGCTTCAGTAATCCTATTATTTATTCTTTCTATAATATTTTTAATTTAAGTGATTGTGTTGTTCATCTTGGTTTCTTTATTCTTTATTTCTTCTATGTCATTTTAAAATATGTTCATTCATTCTTACATTTTCTCCATTCTATTTTTGAGTTTTTTTAAATCATTTTTACTATCATTATTCTGAACTCTTTTTTAGATATTTTCCTATTTCCTCTTCATTTATTTGGTCTTGTGAGTACCTATCTTGTGCTTTCACTTGCAAAATATATCTCTGTGCTTCATTTTTTCTAACTTACTGAGTTTGAGATCTCCTTTTCCCAGGCTTTAGAATAGTATTCCTTCTTCCATTTGCTTTGTGCCCTCAGTGGACTTCTGCCTTGGGCTTCCCTGGTAGCTCAGTTGGGGCAGAATCCACCGGCAATGCAGAAGACCCTGTTCAATTCCTGGGTCAGGAAGATCTGCTGGATAAGGGATAGGTTACCCACTCCAGCATTCTTGGACTCCTATTGTGGCTCAGCTAGTAAAGAATTCACCTGCAATGTGGGAGACCTGGGTTGTTTCCCTGGGTTGGAAGATCCCTTGGAAAAGGGAAAAGTTCCCATTCCAGTATTTTGGCCTGAAGAATTCCATAGACTGTGTAGTCCAAGAAGTGACAAAGAGTTGGATATGACTGAGGGGCTTTCACTTTCACTCAGTGGATAAGTCTGGTCTAGTGATTTTATTTGTGTAGGTAGGCTTTGTGTTGAGAGTGAATTGTGGCCTGCATTCTGTTGGAAAGACATGTTCCGCTCTACTCCCATTTGTGATGGGCAGGGCTGTATGAGGTCATATGTTTTAGTGTGTCTGTGGGAATCCTTCCTACTGATGATTGAGTTTGTGTTTTTGTCTTGTTGTTGTGTGCATGAAGTGTCCTGCACTGGGTGCTGCCAGTACTTGTGTGAGGTCAGGTCTTGTATATAGGTGGAATCTTTGGTGATAGTTCTCACTAATTAATAATCCCTGAGATAAGGAGTTTGCTATGACCAGTGCATTTTCTTCGCAAAACTCTAGTAGTCTTTGCCCTGCTTCATTCTGTACTCCAAGGCCAAATTTGCCTGTTACTCCAGGTGTTTCTTGACTTCCTACTTTTGCATTCCAGTGCCCTATAATGAAAAGGACATCTTTTTTAGGTGTTAGTTCTAAAAGGTCTTGTAGGTCTTCATAGAACCGTTAAACTTCAGCTTCTTCAATGTTACTGTTTGGGGCATAGACTTGGATTATGGTGATATTGAATGATTTTTCTTGGAGATGAACAGAGATCATTCTGTCATTTTTGAGACTGCATCCAAGTACTGCATTTCAGACCCTTTTATTGACCATAATGGTCAATTTCTTCCTTTAATGATGATAACGGTCCATTTCTTCTGAGGGACTCCTGCCTGCAGTAGTAGAAACAATGGTCATCTGAGTTAAATTCACCCATTACAGTCCATTTTAGTTGGCTGATTCCTAGAATGTCGACATCCACTTTTGCCATCTCTTGTTTGACCACTTCCAATTTGCCTTGAAAATGCACTGGTCATAGCAAACACTCTCTTCCAACAACACAAGAGAAGACTCTACACATAGACATCACCAGATGGTCAACACCAAATTCAGATTGATTATATTCTCTGCAGCAAAAGATGGAGAAGCTCTATAAGGTCAACAAAAACAAGATCAGGAGCTGACTGTGGCTCAGATCATAAGCTCCTTATTAAACAAATTCAGACTCAAATTGAAGAAAGTAGGGAAAACTGCTAGACCATTCAGGTATCACCTAAATTAAATCCCTATCATTATAGAGTGGAAGTGAGAAATAGATTTAAGGGCCTAGATCTGATAGATAGAGTGCCTGATGAACTATGGAATGAGGTTCGTGACATTGTGCAGGAGACAGGGATCAAGACCATCCCCATTGAAAAGAAATGCAAAAAAGCAAAATGGCTGTCTGGAGAGGCATTACACATAGCTGTGAAAAGAAGAGAAGCAAAAAGCAAAGGAGAAAGGAAAGATATAAGCATCTGAATGCAGAATTCCAAAGAATAGCAAGAAGAGATAAGAAAGCCTTCTTCAGTGATCAATGCAAAGAAATAGAGGAAAAGAACAGAATGGGAAAGACTAGAGATCTCTTCAAGAAAATTAGAGATACTGAGGGAACATTTCATGCAAAGATGGGCTCGATAAAGGACAGAAATGGTATGGACCTAACAGAAGTAGAAGATATTAAGAAGAGGTGGCAAGAATACACAGAAGAACTGTACAAAAAAGATCTTCACGACCCGGATAATCACGACAGTGTGATTTAGAGCCAGACATCCTGGAATGTGAAGTCAAGTGGACCTTAGAAAGCATCACTATGAACAAAGCTAGTGGAGGTGATGGAATTCCAGTTGAGCTATTTCAAGCCCTGAAAGATGATGCTGTGAAAGTGCTAGATTCAACATGCCAGCAAATTTGGAAAATTCAGCAGTGACCACAGGACTGGAAAGGTCAGTTTTCATTCCAGCCCAAAAGAAAGGCACTGCCAAAGAATGCTCAAACTGCCGCACAATTGCATTCATCTCACATGCTAGTAAAGTAATGCTCAAAATTCTCCAAGCCAGGCTTCAGCAATATGTGAACCGTGAACTTCCTGATGTTCAGGCTGGTTTTAGAAAAGGCAAAGGAACCAGAGATCAAATTGCCAACATCCACTGGATCATGGAAAAAGCAAGAGAGTTCCAGAAAAACATCTATTTCTGCTTTATTGATTATGCCAAAGCTTTTGACTGTGTGGATCACAATAAACTGGAAAATTCTGAGAGAGATGGCAATACCAGACCACCTGACCTGCCTCTTGAGAAATCTGTATGCAGGTCAGGAAGCAACAGTTAGAACTGGACATGGAACAACAGACTGATTCAAAATAGGAAAAGGAGTACAGCAAGGCTGTATATTGTCACCCTGCTTATTTAAGTTCTATGCAGAGTAGTCGTGAGAAGTGCTGGACTGGAAGAAACACAAGCTGGAATCAAGATTGACGGGAGAAATATCAGAAACCTCAGATATGCAGATGACACCACCCTTATGGCAGAAAGTGAAGAGGAACTGAAAAGCTTGATGAAAGTGAAAGAGGAGAGTGAAAAAGTTGGCTTCAAGCTCAACATTCAGAAAACGAAAATCATGGCATCCGGTCCCATCACTCATGGGAAATAGATGGGGAAACAGTGGAAACAGTGGAAATAGTGGAAACAGTGTCAGGCTTTATTTTTGGGGGGCTCCAAAATCACTCCAGATGGTGATTGCAGCCATGAAATTAAAAGACACTTAGTCTTTGGAAGAAAAGTTATGATCCACCTAGACAGCATATTCAAAAGCAGAGATATTACTTTGCTGACTAAGGTCTGTCTATTCAAGGCTATGGTTTTCCATAGCCTTGTATGGATGTGAGTGTTGGACTGTGAGAGTTGGACTGTGAAGAAGGTTGAACACCAAAGAACTGATGCTTCTGAACTGTGGTGTTGGAGAAGACTCTTGAGAGTCCCTTGGACTGCAAGGAGATTCAAACAGTCCATTCTAAAGGAGATCAGCTCTGGGATTTCTTTGGAAGGACTGATGATAAAGCTGAAACTCCAGTACTTTGGCCACCTCATGTGAAGAGTTTACTCACTGAAAAAGACTGATGCTGGAAGGGATTGGGGGCAGGAGGAGAAGGGTATGATAGAAGATGAGATGACTGAATGGCATCACTGACTCGATGGACCTGAGTCTGAGTGAACTCCGGGAGTTGGTGATGGACAGGGAGGCCTGGCGTGCTGTGATTCATGGGGTCACGAAGAGTCAGACACGACTGAGAGACTGAACTGAACTGAGGTAAGAAGTTCTCTTGCATTCTAGGGTCCTGGACTCAGCACATCCACTCCAAAAGTTCATGCTTAAACTTTGGCCAGACGACTGAGATTCTACAAGTCATTCATTACATCATTTTGCTCTTTCTTCTTTGTTCTGTCATTTCTGACTCTTTGTTACCCCATGAATTATAGTCTGTCACACTTCTCCTCTCATGGGATTTTCTAGGCAAGAACACTAGAGTGGGTTGTCATTCCCTTCTCCAAAGCATCTTCCCAACTCAGGGTCAAACCTGGGTCTCCTGCATTGCAGGTAGATTCTTTACCACCCGAGAGCCACCAGGTCGTTTTAAAACAAGCACAGAAAAACGAAACACTGAACAGAACAAGAAACAAATGCAGACAAATGATAAATAAAGGATCAGACACATAATAACCACAAACAATGGAACATACACACTCGCAGACAAAACCAAAATAGTCCAAAGAAAACAAGTACAAAATAGTGACCTGGTGAGCAAAGGGGACAAAAGTGATATAGACCAGTTAAAAATAAAATTAACTGAAACATAAACTGGAAAATAAAACTAAAGCTATGTACCAACTGGGAAATAAAGCAAAGAAAACAAATCAAATAGAAAACTATAAAACACTGATGAAAGAAATCAAAGAGGACACTAATAGATGGAGAAATATACCATGTCCATGGATTGGAAAAATCAATGTAGTGAAAATGAGTATACTACCCAAAGCAATTTACAAATTCAATGCAATCTCTATCAAACTACAGCGGTATTTTTCACAGAACTAGAACAAATAATTTCAAGATTTGTATGGAAATACAAAAAACCTCAAATAGCCAAAGCAATCTTGAGAAAGAAGAATGGAACTGGAGGAATCAACCTGCCTGACTTCAGGCTCTACTACAAAGCCACAGTCATCAAGACAGTATGGTACTGGCACAAAGACAGAAATATAGATCAATGGAACAAAATAGAAAGCCCAGAGATAAGTCCACACACATATGGACACCTTATCTTTGACAAAGGAGGCAAGAATATACAATGGAGTAAAGACAATCTCTTTAACATGTGGTGCTGGGAAAACTGGTCAACCACTTGTAAAAGAATGAAACTAGATCACTCTCTAACAACGCACATGAAAATAAACTCAAAATGGATTAAAGATCTAAATGTAAGACCAGAAACTATAAAACTCCTAGAGGAGAACATAGGCAAAACACTCTCAGACATATATCACAGCAGGATCCTCTATGATCCACCTCCCAGAACACTGGAAATAAAAGCAAAAATAAACAAATGGGATCTAATTAAAATTAAAAGCTTCTGCACAACAAAGGAAAATATAAACAAGGTGAAAAGACAGCCTTCTGAATGGGAGAAAATAATAGCAAATGAAACAACTGACAAACAACTAATCTCAAAAATATACAAGCAACTTATGCAACTCAATTCCAGAAAAATAAATGGCCCAATCAGAAAATGGGCCAAAGAACTAAATAGACATTTCTCCAAAGAAGACATTCGGATGGCTCACAAACACATGAAAAGATGCTCAACATCACTCATTATTAGAGAATTGCAAATCAAAACCACAATGAGGCACCACTTCACTCCAGTCAGAATGTCTGCGATCCAAAAATCTGCAAGCAATAAATGCTGGAGAGGGTGTGGAGAAAAGGGAACCCTCCTACACTGTTGGTGGGAATGCAAACTAGTACAACCACTGTGGAAAACAGTGTGGAGATTCCTTAAAAAATTGCAAATAGAACTGCCATATGACCCAGCAACCCCACTGCTGGGCATACACACCAAGAAAACCAGAATTGAAAGAGACACATGTACCCCAATGTTCATCGCAGCACTGTTTATAATAACCAGGACATGGAAATAACCTAGATGTCCATCAGCAGATGAATGGATAAGAAAGCTGTGGTACATATACACAATGGAGTATTACTCAGCCGTTAAAAAGAATACATTTGAATCAGTTTTGATGAGATGGATGAAACTGGAGCTGATTCTACAGAGTGAAGTAAGCCAGAAAGAAAAACACCAATACAGTATACTAACACATATATATGGAATTTAGAAAGATGGCAGTGATGACCCTTTATGCAAGACAGCAAAAAAGACACAGATGTGTATAGCAGACTTTTGGACTCAGAGGGAGAGGGAGAGGGTGGGATGAATTGGGAGAATGGCATTGAAACATGTATACTGTCATGTAAGAATTGAATCACCAGTCTATGTCTGATGCAGGATACAGCATGCTTGGGGCTGGTGCACGGGGATGACCCGGAGGGTTGTTGTGGGGAGGGAGGGGGGAGGGGGGTTCATGTTTGGGATCGCATGTATACCCGTGGTGGATTCATGTCAATGTAAGGCAAAACCAATACAGTATTATAAAGTAAAATAAAGTAAAAATAAAAAGTTAAAAAAAAAAGAATATGGCTGAAAAAATAGAAAAGCCAAGTTATGTAGAGGAATATAAAAAATATTTCTATATATTAAAGAATAACCACATCAGGAAAAGAACAATATGAAAAACAAATAAACCAACAAAACAAAATACCCTCACAGCACTGCAAAATGCCAATTAGAGATAGAATTTTATAAAGGAAATAAAAGTTTTTGATAGTTTAGCATTGAACGGTGCCAGTATTTATGGTCTCCAAATTAGAAAATTCCAGTCTAGGAACCAAAAGACCCAGTCTCAGTCATTCAGAGGTTTGTATAAGTAATTTTCACTAAAGTGTAAAGTGATAGAGAGAGCTTCCCAGTTAGAGGCACTGAAAGGGGACAGGAAAGTACCCCCCTCACTGGTTTAAGCAGAGCATTATGTACTTTTCAACCAGCTGCTGAGAATAGATAAAAAGAATACCTAAAGGCTATAAGAGTTCCACCAGACCCTTTCCCAAGGTGTGTTTCCTGAGATACCTTCAGCACAAGATTAGCCAGGGAGACAGGTGGTAAGGAGCAATGTCTCTAGGTGAGATATAGTGTTGCTACAATCAGGGATACAAGTCTTGAGAAACAGGTCCCCAGGCAAGATTTGTTACAATTTTAACCATAGAGTCTAAGAAAAATATTTTCTTGAGTAAGACATTGTCTCCCTGTGTAATTTTCAGCTCTGGACCTGAAGAAGGTGCCAGTTCTCAGGTAAGATACATTGTTGCACAAGGCTAAAGGAAATCGTGAGCTAGAATGTTCATCTCCTCCTCAAAGGGGCCTGGACTGCCTAAGTTTTAACTTTCTCAGTGTTTAAACCAAAAAATTCTCAAGGTCATAGATTTTCATAGTTGTGGAGTCTGCCCCCATGGATGGGGTTGGATCAGTGACTTTTGAAGGTTTCTAGTTAGGGGGGACTTGTGCTTGTGTTCTGGTCAAAGGGCCTGTATCTCAACAGTCTGAAGGGCAGTGCCATGTTCAGTAGTGAGTTTTGCAGTATCTATGTGTTTGATATGGCTTTGGGCAACCTGTCTGCTAATGTGCAGCCTTGTGTTTCTGTTTTTTGAAAGATTGGTGTGGAGCATTCAGGCACTGGAGCTTGCTGGGTTTTGGGTGGGCTTGATTTGGGTGTTAAGATGCAGGACTTCATGAGGGCTCTCACTTATTAATGTTCCCTTGGGTCAGTCACTCTTGACTGTGACCCCATGGACTGTAGAATTCCAGGCTTCCCTGTCCTTCACTACTTCCTAGTCTTAGTTGCTCAACTGTGTCTGACTCTTTGCGACATCCTGGAGTATATAAAATCCACCAAGCTCCTCTGTCCATGGAATTCTCTAGGCAAGAATACTGGAGTAGGTTGCCATTTCCTTCTCCAATTATTTCCCAGAGTTAGCTCAAACTCGTCCGTTGAGTCAGTGATGACATCTGACAATCTCACCGGATGTTACTCCCTCCTTCTCCTACCTTCAATCTTTCCTAGCATCAGGGTGTTTTCCAATGAGTCAGCTCCTTGCATGAAGTGACCAAAATATGGAAGCTCTAGCTTTATCATTAGTTCTTCCAATGAATAGTCAGAGTTGATTTCCTTTAGGTACTGGAGATATAAACAAACTTTGCTTGCAGTCAGGTCTAGTGGTGACACAGAAAACAAATAATCAATCAATTAATTAAATAAATAAGTGCTAGAAAAAAGTGCAGCTTGATAAGTGCATCAGTTCAGTTCAGTTCAGTTGCTCAGACGTGTCCGACTCTTTGCGACCCCATGAATGACAGCACATCAGGTCTCCCTGTCCATCACCAACTCCTGGAGTCCACCCAAACCCACGTCCATCGAGTCGGTGATGCCATCCAGCCATCTCATCCTCTGTCATCCCCTTCTCCTCCTGTCCCCAATCCCTCACAGCATCAGAGTCTTTTCCAATGAGTCAACTCTTCGTGTGAGGTGATCAAAATATTGGAGTTCCAGGTTTAACATCAGTCCTTCCTGTGTACACCCAGGACTGATCTCCTTTAGGATGGACTGGTTGGATCTCCTTGCAGTCCAAGGGACTAACAAGAATCTTCTCAAACACCACAGTTCAAAAGCATCAATTCTTTGGTGCTCAGCTTTCTTCACAGTCCAACTCTCACATCCATACATGACCACTGGAAAAACCATAACCATGACTAGATGGACCTTAGTTGGCAATGTAATGTCTCTGCTTTTCAATATGCTGTCTAGTTTGGTCATAACTTTCCTTCCAAGGAGTAAGCGTCTTTTAATTTCATGGCTGCAATCACCATCTGCAGTGATTTTGGAGCCCCCCAAAATAAAGTCTGACACTGTTTCCACTGTTTCCCCATCTATTTTCCATGAAGTGATGGGACCGGATGCCATGATCTTAGTTTTCTGAATGTTGAGCTTGAAGCCAACTTTTTCACTCTCTCCTTTCACTTTCATCAAGATGGCTTTTCAGTTCCTCTTCACTTTTTGCCACAAAGGTGGTATCATCTGCATATCTGAGGTTATTGATATTTCTCCCGGCAGTCTTGATTCCAACTTGTGCTTCTTCCAGCCCAGCATTTCTCATGATGTACTCTGCATAGAAGTTAAATAAGCAGGGTGACAATATACAGCCTTGACTCACTCCTTTTCCTATTTGCATAACAGAGTACCAATAATCTAGAAAGTATCTATAATATAGTGATACTTATGCTAAAATTAGACTAGCTTAAAACTCTTAGGACATCCAAAATGACAGTCATTTTCTCATTTCTCCCACAACACATTTTGTCTTTTGCCATATGTAGACTTTATCTGTTGGTTCACCATGGAAGTAATCTAATGAGTGTCTTTGAATTGTTGATCACTCTTAGTACACTGAACAAATTGTAAAGATATACATCTCAGTCATTTTTAAAACAAATTCATTTATTTTAGGCTCTCAAATGTATCATACCACGTTAAAGTAAAAATATTTTTCTTAAAACAAATTAAAATTTTAAAAGTTTACAATACAGGAAGATTTGAGATACTGTAAACTGGACATCATAAGTCATAATCATCAGTTTGTGTTCTAAATATTTACTTTCTTTAAAGTAAGAAAATAATGTTTACTTTGGAGCTAATGTAATCAGTAGTGAATGTTGAGTATTTCCTCTTTGAATAGTTTTTTTTTTTTTTTTCCACTAAGCATTTTCTGTCCTCAACCCTGTAGTCGTTTCACAACATGATAGAAGAAACAGCATATACAAAACACAAGGTTGAACACAACATATTCAAAGCATGGCAAAGAGACTCACCTGGCTGATATGATGTGCTGTCTCACTACAAGGGATAAAAGCAGGCAGTTGGTATTGCGGTTTGGAGACTGGCCTTTTGATTCAAGGGACTGGGTTATATTCTGACTCCTCATTCTACCAGTATGAACTTTGATGATACTTAACCAGCCTTGCTTCAGTTACTTTGTTTGTAAAACAAAAATAAGTATTATGCAATTGCAAGCTTGTTTTAAGAATTTAATGGAGTATTTTAACTATAGCACTTAGCTCAGAATAGGACTACACTACTAAAAAATATAACTAATGCAAATTATTGAAATCCAATGTCAAACAGCTTAAATAAGCAAACAAAAGGAATTTTTACTTTCATAGCAATAAATGATAGGGTAACACTAATCATCAGATTGAGTAATTCAGGGAATCAATTTTCCAATAGAACTGCCTCTCCATCAGACTCAACTTGCTTCACTGTCTCAGCTTATTTTCTATTGCATGCTAGGGTTTTTTTTTTTTTTTTTTCTGTTTTTTTGGAAGACATAACAACTTCTTCTAGACTTCACCTTACCTTTCAATATCAATGGCCAGAAGTGAGCTTCACATCTCTACCTCAGCAATATAGAAATCTCCAAAGGATTTTGTTTCTCTTGTCTTGGTCCACAACTCCACAATTGTAGCTATGAGTTGGGGCGATTTAGACTAGTATCCCTCATGGAACCACACAGTCAGAGTAGGGAAGGAATAGTTCCCTCCAGGAGGAGCAGAAGTGTAGCCATGAGGAGAAGAAAGAAACCAGATTAAGAAGTGATACAAAGTGTTACCAAAGGTGAATCTTAAATAGATGTCAAGCTTCTGTTATGACATAAAATAATCATAAACTTTGAGAGCTCTTGACTCCAAAATTGAAATGATAAATGACTTGAATAGAAGGGGAAGGGGTAAAGGGAGAAATCCCACCCGGTGCCACCATTTCTGCCTCTTATTTCACAATTTAAAATTTGACTCCAAAAGAAGGATAAAAGAACACATCTGTGGTAGACAGAATAATAGCCTCCAAAGATGTCTATGCCCCAAATTCTCACAACAGGAGTTATATCATCTTATTAATACTCTGCAAAAGGGATTTTGCAGTGATTAAAATTAAAGCTCCCGAGATGGAAAGGTTATCCTAGAATATCTATATAAGACCAATGTAATTGTGAGTCTTTATAACTGAGAGGACAGCAGGAAGTTAGAGTCAGTAATGGAGATATTATGATAAACGTAGAAGTAGGAGTGATCCATTGTTGGTATCAAAATGGAGGAAGGGACCAGAAGCCAAGAAATGCATGTGGACTCTGGAATCTGGAAAAGGCAAATAAATAATTTCCCCTCAGAGTCCCCAGAGGAGTTCAGTCCTGTCCATACCTTTATTTTACCCCTGTGATATATTTTAAGACAAGTGATCTTCATATCTATAAGATTATATATATATATACATAATCATTTTAAGCCACTAAATTTGTTGCAATTTGTTATAGTAGCCATAGGAAACTAATACAGCATCAGCTCACTCTTCTAACATCTGTTTCTTCTCCTGCTCTCTCCCATTCCCTTGTCACCCTCCTCAATTTGCTAAGTCTTCCCCATCATAATGATTTTCCATTCATTAGCTCATTTTTTTCCCTAAAAGTGGGGCCACGTCTTTGAACAGTAACTGATCACTGAGTGCTCAGGAGGGTAAGCTCTTGTGCAATTTCACTTTCCAAACCCAGGAGCAATGGGCTTTTTTGAATTTTGGTGAACTCATCTAGGCAGTGCCCAAGTTAAAGACAGGTAGTAGATGCTTTTATATTCCCAGATACAACTAGGATAGATAACTTTCTTTTGAATTTTCATTCAAGTCTTTCTGAAGATATTGCAAATGAGAGTTATTTGAACATTTCTGAGTCAGTTTTACAACTGCCATTTCTCTAGTTGAAGGGGAATGTATGGAGAGAAGAAGGCCCATTATTGGCAGAAGGATGACTGAATTGCCATGGAAAGAGTTGCAGAGCATACGTGGAAGAGATTCCTTTGTCCATTTCCAGCAATCTGCTGACAGAACTATCACTAGTTCCATCTTTATGCTACATTTAGACTAGTTCTATTTTTAGACTAGCTATCTTTAGGCCTCTGGTCACTAATTAGCACATCACTGGTATATTGAACAAACAAGGCTTATGAGTGCAATGAGAGCACAAGCTTATTTTTTTCTCCCATTGTCTCAGTCACTTTGCTTAGGAGGTAGGTAGATACTTTTCTCCCTTAATCTAGAAGAAAACCTATACAGGCTCAAAACTTTTCTATTCTCTCAATTAGTACAATGTTCTACAGTCAATTTGAGTCAAAACAGACTTATCTCAGCACTCAGAACGTTCAGTTTAATGGAATAAACACATTCACAGTTTCAGCTATTTTACCTCCTTCTCCAGCTAGAGGTTGCTGCAGTGGGTGATAGAAATGTGGGCAGATTATTCCTTATTCCCTTGATCCTTTCCCACAAACTTACAGTTAATCAGTCCTCCAGGGTTGAATTTTAGTGAAAGAGGTATGGTAAAGGAATCAGAAAATTTTTCACTTGGCTTTTACAGTCACATGCCGGCTTTATGCTTTTGAATCTGGCCAGTGTTCAGTGTTCATGTGGGCTCCTCAACAGGGTTTCCAAGCAAAATAGAATTGAACTTGAATTTTGGAACTTCCCTGGCAGTACATTGTTTAAGACTCCACTGCTTTCACTGCAGGGGCACAGGGTTGATCACTGGTTGGATAAAAAAGATTCCACATGCTATGCAGCATGGCCAAAAAAGAAAAATTAAATTTCAAATAAACAGTAGTTTGTGTGTGTGTGTGTGTGTGTGTGTGTGTGTGTTTTGTGTGTACTTATCTCCCATGCAAGATTTGAAACATACTAAAAATTCTACATGTTGTTTTTCTAAACTTCAAATTCACCTTGTGTTTTTGAATTTTAATTTGCTAAATATGACAACCCTATATTTTTAGGGACTCCTCATGATTACTGGGGACAATTAACTATTTTTCCTTTGATGTGGGTGATCTCTCTATTCTGACAAAAATACCTTGGATATCTTGAGGGTTGCACCTATTTGCTTTTGTAGCTGCCTTGCCAGATAAGATCTAAGATAACCCACACTAATCTCCAGTGACCAGATCTTATTCCCTTGAGTCTTACAATTGCTTCTCTATGCTGTCTTTTGACAATTTGACAAGGTGCACTTTGGTCACTTCTTATCTGCACTGGTTATCTGCTGCATCTTCCAACAAAATTTCTAATTTAACATCCTGTCTATGTAAAAGAGGGCTTCCCAGGTGGGAAAGGATCCATCTGCCAATGTAGGAGACACAGTGTTTGTAGGTTTGATCCTTGTGTCACAAAGGTCCCCTGGAAGAGGAAATGGCAATCCACTCCAGTATTCTTGCCTGGGTAATTCCATGGACACAGGAGTCTGGTGGGTTAATAGTCCATAGGGTTGCAAAGAATTGGACACAACTGAGCAACTGAGCATGATCATACACTATATAAAAAGAGAATTTGGAGCAGATGAACCCTAAAATTTCTTCTCTCCTGATGTAAGTCATATTTGTCCCCTTGGATGAAAAACATCTCATTTTTACTATACAAATTAGTTCTTATCTTAAAGTTACTTTGTAAATGCTCTTATTAGAACATTAGCATTCTTACATGAGTATAGTTATAAGAGCTATAAAGAAAAACAATTATTTTTAAAATATACAAGAATACATATAATGACAGTGGGTACAGCTTTCTGAAAAACAGTTTGCAAAAATATAACCTTCCTTAAAATTCTCCAAAGCCCCTCACTGCCTACCAGATCAAGAACAAAATTCTCAGTAGGAAATTCTTGCACTCAAAAATTTGCTTCTTATTAGCCCTCTCATGTTTCCTTTAGCCTGCTTCACCATGCACCCTCTTTTTGGCCACTGTAAATTCCTTAAAAATTTCCAAATTAATTAGTCTACTTTATGCCTCATGCCTTTACTTACTCTGTTTCCTGATCTTAAATGCCTTGTATATGTTAGTCACTCAGTCATGTTCAACTGTTTGTGATCTCATGGACTATAGCTTACCAAGATCCTCTGTCCATGGACTTCTTCAGGCAAGAATACTGGAGTGGATTGCCATTGCCTTCTCCAGGGGATCTTCCCAACCAAAGGACTGAATCTGGGTTTCCCACATTGCAAGCAAATTCTTTACTGTCTGAGTCACCAAAGAAGCCCTTAAATGCCTTGATTTTGCCAACATAGTGGAAGGAAGATACAAATCCCCCAAAATCATGTGTTCTTAACAGGCTTGATTGAGCTTCCATTGTCCCCTATTTCAAGAATTGAAACATCCTTCTCTGTCATCTTCATTATGTTTACAAACACTTCTAGAGTGACTTTAGAGAAGAATGATTTTTTAGTTAGTCTGCTTTGATTACAAGTCTGCCTCTCTCTACCAGACATTAAGTTTTTGAGACAGAATCTATATCTTTTTTTTTTTTTCCCTCTCCAACCTAGCAGCTAGTCCAGTATTTTTCTTATGGCATGTGTTTTTCAGAGAGTGAATAAATGGCATGTGGGATCCCTTTATATACATCTACTTTGGGTTGGATGCTTTTGAACTGTGGTGTTGGAGAAGACTCTTGAGAGTCCCTTGGAATGCAAGGAGATCCAACCAGTCCATTCTGAAGGAGATCAACCCTGGGGTTTCTTTGGAAGGAATGATGCTAAAGCTGAAACTCCAGTACTTTGGCCACCTCAGGTGAAGAGTTGACTCATTGGAAAAGACTCTGATGCTGTGAGGGATTGGGGGCAGGAGGAGAAGGGCGGGACCAAGAATGAGATGGCTGGACGTGAGTCTGAGTGAACTCCGGGAGATGGTGATGAACAGGGAGGCCTGCCATGCTGTGATTCATGGGGTCACAAAGAGTCGGACACAGCTGAGTGAATGAACTGAACTGAACTTTGGGTTGAAATACCATGATTCTATCACAAGATGGTGGAGTAGAAGGATGTTCACTCATCTTCTCCTGTGAGAACTCCAAAATTACAACTTGCTGCTGAACAACCATTGACAGGAGAATGTTGGATCCCACCAGGAAAATATATCCCATGTCTAAGGGCAAAGGAAAAGCCCCAGCGAGATGATAGGAGGGGCAAAATCGCATTTAGAATCAAACCCCATACCCAGCAGAGATGCTCAGAGGGCTCAAACAAAACCTTGTGTGCACCAGGACCCAGAGACCCAACAGAGACTAAGCCAGACTTGCCTTTGAGGGTTTGAGAGTCTCCTGTGGAGGTATGGGTTAGTAGTGGCCTGCCACAGGGACAGGGCCTCTGGGTACAGCAGACATGGTTTGCACAGCATGTGGCATAAGCCCTCTTAGAGGAGGTCACTATCAACCTCACCATAGAATCATCAAGCAGACAACACACAAACTGTAGAACAATTATACCAAATAAATTCTCGCACTGTTAAGAAAGCTCTAAGACCCCCAACAGATTTTCTAACCTGGGTATCTGGCAAAGGGACTGAGAACTCTTAGGGAATTTGACTTTGGAGGCCAGTGGCTTTTGATTACAGAACTTACACAGAACTGAGGAAACAGACTCTTGGAGGGCACAAACAAAACCTTGTGCACACTAGGACCCAGGAGAAAGGAGAACTGACCCCTCAATAGACTGACTCACATTTGCCTATGAGTGTCTTTAGGAGTCTCTGGATGAGGTGTAGGTCAGTGGGGACCTGCTACAGGGTCGGGGCACTGAGTGCAGCAGGGCACACATGGGACCTTTTGAAGGAGGTAGCCATTATCTTCATTACCTCCACCATAGCTTTGTCTCAGGTCAAACAACAGGGAGGGAACACAGTCTCACCAACCGACAGAAAATTGGATTCAAAACTTACTAAGCATGGCCCTGCCCATCAGAACAAGACCGTTTCCCCCAAAGTCAGTCTCTCCAATCAGGTAGCTTCCATAAGCCTCTTATCCTTATCCATTAGAGGGCAGACGGAATGAAAACCACAATCACAGAAACTAATCAAATTGATGACATGGACCATGGCCTTGTCTAACTCAATGAAACTATGAGCCATGCCGTGTAGGGCCACCCAAGACAGATGGGTCATGGTGGAGAGATCTGACAAAATGTGATCTGCTGGAGAAAAGAATGGCAAATCACTTCAATATTCTTGCCTTGAGAACCCCATGAACAGTATGAAGAGGCAAAAATAAATGGCACTGAAAGATGACCTCCCCAGGTTAGTAGGTGCCCAATATGCTACTGGAGAAGAGTGGAAAAATAGCTCCAGAAAGAATGAAGAGATGGAGCCAAAGTGAAGAAAAACACACAGCTGTGGATGTGACTGGTGATGGAAATAAAGTCTGATGCTGTAAAGAACAATATTGAATAGGAACTAGGAGTATCAGTTCCATGAATCACGGTAAATAGGAAGTGGTCAAACAGGAGATGGCATGAGTGAGCATCAGTATTTTAGGAATCTGTGAATTAAAATGGGCTGGATGAATTTAATTCAGATGAACATTATATCTACTACTGTGGTCAAGAATCACTTAGAAGAAATGGAGTAGCCCTCATAGTCAACAAAAGATTCTAAAATGTGATATTTGGGTGTAGTCTCAAAAACGACAGAATGATCTCTGCTCCTTTCCAAGGCAAAGCATTCAATATCACAGTAATTCAAATCTATGTCCTGACCAGTAATGATGAAAGAACCTAAAGCTTGACCTAAAAGACCTTCTAGAACTAACAGCCCCAAAAGATGTCTTTTTTTTTTTTTTTATCAGGGGAATGGAATGCAAAAGTAGGAAGTAAAGAGATAAGTGGAGTAGCAGGCAAATTTGGCCTTGGAGCACGAAATTAAGCAAGGCAAAGGCTAACAGAATTTTGCCAAGAGAATGCACTGGTCATAGCAAACACCCTCTTCCAACAACACAAGAGAAGATGCTACACATGGACAACACCAGCAGGTCAATACTGAAATTAGATTGATTCTATTCTTTGCAGCCAAAGATGGAGGAACTCTATACAGTCAGCAAAAATAAGACCAGGAGCTAACTGTGGCTCAGATCATGAACTCCTTATTGTCAAATTCAGACTTAAATTGAAGACAGTAGGGAAAACCACTGGACCATTCAGGTGTGATCTAAATCAAATGCCTTATGATTATACAGTAGTAGTAACAAATAGGTTCAAGGGATTAGATCTAATAGACAGGGTGCTTAAAGAACTATGGATGGAGGTTTGTGACATTGTAGAGGAGGGAGTGATCAAGACCATCCCTAAGGAAAAGAAATGGAAAAAGGCAAAATGAAATGGTTGTCTGAGGATAGCTTACAAATAGCTGAAAAAAGAAGAAGAAGGTAAAGGAGAAAACGAAAGATATGAATATGAATGCGTGAATGCACAGTTCCAGAGAGTAGCAAAGAGAGATAAGAAAGCCTTCCCCAGTGATCAATGCAAAGAAATAAAGGAAAATAATAGAATGGGAAAGACGAGAGATCTCTTCAAGAAAATTAGAAATACCAAGGGAATATTTCATGTGAAGATGGGCACAATACAGGAAAGAAATAGTACAGATCTAGCAGAAGATATTAAGAAGAGGTGGCAAGACTACACAGAAGAAGTATACAAAAAGGATCCTCATGCCCAGGTTAACCACGATTGTGTGATCACTAACCTAGAGTCAGACATCCTGGAAGGCGAAGTGAAATAGGCCTTAATAAGCATTACTAAGAACAAAGCTAGTGGAGTTGATGGAATTCCAGTTGAGCTATTTCAAATCCTAAAAGATGATGCTGTGAGGGTGCTGCACTCAATATGTCAGCAAATGTGGAAAACTCAGCAGTGGGCCACAGGACTGGAAAAGGTCAGTTTTCATTCCAATCTCAAAGAAAGGCAATGCCAAAAATTGTTGAAACTACCACACAATTGCACTCGTCTCACACACTAGCAAAGTCATGCTCAAAGTTCTCCAAGTTCAACAGTACGTGGACCATGAGCTTCCAGATATTCAATCTGGAATTAGAAAAGCCAGAGGAACCAGAGATCAAATAGCCAACATCAGTTGGATCATCGAAGAAGCAAGAGATTTCCAGAAAAAATCTACTTCTGCTTTATTGACTATGTCAAAGCCTTTGACTATGTGGATCACAACAGTCTGTGGAAAATACTTCAAGAAGTGGGAATACCCGACCACCTTACCTGTCTCCTGAGAAATCTATATGCAGGTCCAAAAGCAACAATTAGAACCACACATGGAACTACAGACTGGTTCCAGATTGGGGAAGGAGTGCATTATAACGCTGTATATTGTCACCCTGATTATGTAACTTATATGCAGAGTACTTATCATACGAAATGTCAGGTTGGATGAAACACAAACTGGAATCAAGATTGCCAGGAGAAATATCAATAACCTCAGATACACAGATGATACCACCCTTATGGCAGAAAGGAAGCAAGAACTAAAAAGTCTCTTGATGAAACTGAAAGAGAGTGAAAAAATTGGCTTAAAACTCAACATTCAAAAAACTAAAAATCATGGCTTCCAGTCCCATCACTTTGTGGCAAATAGATGGAGACAGGATGGAAATATTGACATACTTTTTTTTGGGGGTGGCGGGGGGCTCCAAAATCACTGCGATAGTGACCACAGCGTGCAACTGAAAGACAATTGCTCCTTGAAAGAAAGGCCATGATAAACCTAGACAGCACATTAAAAAGCAGAGACATTACTTTGCGAACAAACTCTATGTAGTCAAAGCTACGGTTTTTCCAGTAGTCATGTATACATGTGAGAGTTGGCTTATAAAAAACCTGAGCACTGAAGAATTGATGATTTTGAACTGTGATGTTGGAGAAGGCTCTTGAGAGTCCCTTGGACTGCAAGGATATCAAACCAGCCAATCCTAAAGGAAATCAGTTCTGAATATTCATTGGAAGCACTGATGCTAAAGCTGAAGCTCCAATACTTTGACCACCTGATATGAACTGACTCATTGTAAAATCCCTGATGCTGGGAAAGATTGAAGGCTAGATGAGAAGGGAATGACAGAGGATGAGATGGTTGGATGGCATCCCTGATTCGATGGACATGAGCTTGAGCAAGTTCTGGGAATCAGTGATAGACAGAGAAGCCTGGTGTGCTGCAGTCGATGGGGTCATGAAACGTCAGACACGACTGAGCAATTGAATTGTCCTAACCATGATTTTGCCAATTTTCCAGTGCCCAAACTCCAAGATCTTGGGTCAAATGGTAAAGAACTCACCTAACAATGAAGGAGATGCAAGAAATGCAAGTGTGATCCCTGTATCAGGAAGATTCCCTAGAGAAGAGAATATTTCCCACTCCAGTTTTCTTGCCTGGTAAATCCCATGGACAGAGGAGCCTGGCAGGCTATAGCCCATGTGGTAGCAAAGAGTTGGACATGGCTGAGTAACAAACACTTTAAGGAAATCTTGTTTTGAAACTCTGAGCCATTTTAGAACCATACAAGAGAAAGTTCTTGCCTTTATATAACTTTAGTTTTATTGAAGATAAAACATACTAGAATAAATAAAATAGAAATCCAACTCTCTCAGAATATAAGGATTGATCTTCTTTGAGAAGGTTCAATATAGTTATTAAAGAAGTTTTGTTTAAAAAGGAATAAATGGATATATTTCTTTAAACACAGTATTCCACAGCATCTAATGGACTATTGAGAATATTAGAAAGAACAATCTTTTGTTTCTTCAAGATAGAATTCTGGTTTTGTCTATTCCTAAATAATTGAACAATGTTTGCAGAGTATCTCAAAGGGTTTAGTCCATTTTCTACTAGGTATTACTGTCTCTATGTCCATCTTGATCTTGGATGACCTCAGCCTACAGTAGCTTGAAGCACAACTTCAGTTTCTGGCCAGAAACTGAAGTCAGATCGCTGCAGTGACGGCCCTGAATTCTAGCCACTGGACCACCAGACACCAGTGGACAGCAACAAGGCCCCTGCCGTTTTGGTTTTATAGAAATAAATTCCCATAAAGATCGAATGTAGTGAGACAAGTAAAGTATTTATTCAGAGGAAAAAGATCACAAGTGGATAGACACACAGGCAGACTCAGAGAGAGAGTCACACACTTGTAGCATTTTGAATCACTTATATGGGGCATTTCTTCTGATTTCCTTTGGCCATTCATCCTCCTTTGCCTGATTCTGAGTCCATACTTGGTTTATCTCCAGATTCTCCCTTAAGTGTGCACATCTCTTGGTCAGGATGGATTCTAGTGAAGAGTCCTGTGGGTTGGTTGACATCACTTGCTTTTTGACCTCCAAGGAGCCTTTCTGTGCATGTATAGTTGACTGGAAAGGCCTTCTTGACCTTTAAATTAAGAAAGAAATACGTGGTCTCTGTTTTTCATCAGGGCAAGGCTCAGCTTTTCCCTTGTTCCTGCTATTTTGAAGCAGGGAACAAACTCCAGCTGCTCAGCTTAGGGGCCCATCCAATCTTCTGTCTCAATATTACTATATTTCTATATGTTCCTTGATAAAATATAATCATCTCCTCAAAGTTCTACAGAAATTAAAATATTTTATTTTTGATATTTCAACTATATGTGACAGACTGAATTTGTAAATGGATAATATCCAGGCCATATATAAAAATAGAACTCTAAACCGCAACCTGTTGCAACCTGGCCTGGAAACCATCCCCTTATTAAAATAGACAACTCAGGAAGCCAGCCTTCTGTGAGTCATACTTGTATGAAAGCACATTGATATTTCTAGTAATAATCCAGGAAGCAAAGCAATAACTTCTTAACAATCAGTCTGAAATATCCAGGGTGTGATAGGTAACTGAGGCCTATTTTTTGTTCCCACTTTCAACTTAAGACTGACCAAAGAAAGCCAGTTATTCTTGCCTAACCAATACCAATACCACAGATGCCCCACTTTTGATTATCTCAACCACAGTTTCTCTAGGTCAGCAGTCTACAAGGCATTTCTGATGCCTCTACTTACCCTACTATGAAGTTTCTCCACTCCTATGGTGGAGTTTCTGCTGAACATTTGTGGCGGTGGCTGACTCCCTTACAAGCAAGCTCTGAATAAATAGCCTTTGCTTTTCCCATTTTGTTGGTCTTGTTTCCACATAGGTGATACTAATATTTCTTTTTCCTCCCTTAAAACAAGACCCTGTGTTTGTTAGGCATCCGTATGTCTTCTTTGGAGAAATGTCTATTTAGTTCTTTGGCCCATTTTTTGATTGGGCCGTTTATTTTTCTGGAATTGAGCTGCATATGTTGCTTGTATATTTTTGAGATTAATTCTTTGTCAGATGCTTCATTTGTTATTATTTTCTCCCATTCAGAAGGCTGTCTTTTCACCTTGCTTATAGTTTCCTTTGTTGTGCAGAAGCTTTTAATTTTAATTAGATCCCATTTGTTTATTTTTGCTTTTATTTCCAGAATTCTGGGAGGTGGATTATAGAGGATCCTGCTGTGATTTATGTTGGAGAGTGTTTTGCCTATGTTCTCCTCTAGGAGTTTTTTAGTTTCTGGTCTTACATTTAGATCTTTAATCCATTTTGAGTTTATTTTTGTGCATGGTGTTAGAAAGTGTTCTAGTTTCATTCTTTTACAAGTGGTTGACCAGTTTTCCCAGCACCACTTGTTAAAGAGATTGTCTTTACTCCATTGTATATTCTTGGCTCCTTTGTCAAAGATAAGGTGTCCATATGTGTGTGGATTTATCTCTGGGCTTTCTTTTTTGTTCCATTGATCTATATGTCTGTCTTTGTGCCAGTACCATACTGTCTTGATGACTGTGGCTTTGTAGTAGAGCCTGAAGTCAGGCAAGTTGATTCCTCCAGTTCCATTCTTCTTTCTCAAGATTGCTTTGGCTATTTGAGGTTTTTTGTATTTCCATACAAATCTTGAAATTATTTGTTCTAGTTCTGTGAAAATACTGCTAGTAGCTTGATAGGGATTGCGTTAAATCTGTAGATTGCTTTGGCTAGTATACTCATTTTCACTATATTGATTCTTCCAATCCATGAACATGGTATATTTCTCCATCTATTAGTGTCCATTTCTCCAAAGAAGACACATGGATGACTAACAAACACATGAAAAGATGCTCAACACCACTCGTTATGAGAGAAATGCAAATCAAAACCACAATGAGGTACCATTTCACGCCAGTCACAATGGCTGCTATTCAAAAGTCTACAAGCAATAAATGCTGCAGAGGGTGTGGAGAAAAGGGAACCCTCTTGCACTGTTGGTGGGAATGCAAACTAGTACAGCCACTATGGAGAACAGTGTGGAGACTCCTTAAAAAAATTGCAAATAGAACTGCCTTATGACCCAGCAATCCCACTGCTGGGCATACACACCGAGGAAACCAGAATTGAAAGAGACACATGTACCCTAATGTTCATTGCAGCACTCTTTATAATAGCCAGGACATGGAAATAACCTAGATGTCCATCAGCGGATGAATGGATAAGAAAGCTGTGGTACATATACACAATGGAGTATTACTCAGCCATTAAAAATACATTTGAATCAGTTCTAATGAGATGGATGAAACTGGAGCCAATTCTACAGAGTGAAGTAAGCCAGAAAGAAAAACACCAATACAGTATACTAACACATATATATGGAATTTAGAAAGATGGTAATGATGACCCTGTATGCGAGACAGCAAAAGAGACAGATATGTAGAGTGGACTTTTGGACTCCATGGGAGAGGGAGAGGGTGGGATGATTTGGGAGAATGGCATTGAAACATGTATACTATTATGTAAGAAATAAATCACCAGTCAATGTTTGATGCAGGATACAGGATGCTTGGGGCTGGTGCATGGGGATGATCCAGAGAGATGATATGGGGTGGGAGGTAGGAGGGGGGTTCCTGTTTGGGAACTCATGTACATCCATGGTGGATTCATGTCAATGTATGGCAAAACTAATACAGTATTGTAAAGTAAAATAAAGCAAAAATAAAAATTAATTAAAGTAAAATAAAATAAAGACCCTGATGTTAGGAAAGATTGAAGGTAGGAGGAGAATGGGACAACAGAGAATGAGATGGTTGCATGGCATCACCAATTCAATGGACATGAGTTTGGGTAAAGTCGGAGTTGGCGATGAACAGGGAAGCCTGGCATGCTGCACTCCATGGGTTCGCAAAGAGTCGGTCACGACTGAGCAGCTGAACTGATCTGAAAACATGGTATGTACCAGATGTTTAAATATTCCCATTTTGCTCGTTTGTTGGGTTTGCTTTTTTTGTTTGTTTGTTTGTTTGCTTGTTTTTGTAACGAAAAGCCATGTGGAATCATAGCTACAATTTACAGGACATTTATTTTTAGATATAGTAAACTATATTTAAAATCTGGTTAGATTGCTTTAACATAATAGCTCATTTTTGTTCCCTCTCTTTTATTCTCATTGTTCCTGATGACCTAAACAGCAATTGTAGCTTTAATTATACTCTTTTTTTGCTGAAGATCAGGAAGCTTGTAAAAGAAGAAAAAAAATGTAGTTAATCTCTACTCACAAAGGATCTCAAAATATGTTTCATTATATGAGTCAACAGATCCCAGTTGTTCTTTCTTCATAGCCCCTGTTTGAAAAGTTTCTTGATAGATGAGGAAACTGCAGCGCAGAGTGCTAGAATATGCAAGCTGTACATACTGATAGAAAATTACCTGTAAACTCCTTTGATATGCAATACACAAGCAGGAGAAATGAAATGCGATTCTGTCCTAATTGTTTCCCTTGGAGGATGGCTTCCCTTGGTTGTTATTTTAGAATCACTATAATCCTGGGGATTTTTTTCATGAAATCTCTTCACAGCAAGTGTGCTGACTTGTATATCGCATGTGTTTTCAGTTAAATTGCTCTAAATCCTAGTTAGGTTGAGGACTTCAGGCTATTTGTAACTAAATTACAAATGCTATGCAAATTTGTTCTTTTTCTTTCACAGAATATATTTAGCAACTATTATAGGGAAATAGCAAATTAGCCAAGATGGTGTGGTAAGGTTCTCTCACCCCACATTTTGTAAATAATGACTATGTAACAGCTGAGATCATTTATAGCACTGCATATGCATGTCACGAGGTGCTTGCTTGGTCACGAGCTACTTAGTGATGTACACATGTGTGAGCTCTACCTGGAAAGCAGTGCCATTTACGGCCGCATCACGGCTGCATCCCTTGGGTCACCGAGGAGACAGGGAATATAGTGTGTCTGTTGCTATGAGAAAGGTTGTGTTGTGTAAGGTTATGCTATAGCTGCTGCTATGGCTGCTGCATCAGCCAGAAGAGAAAAAATATGTCTGCAGTTTCTAAAGCTCTTTGATTCTCTTTCCAGCCTCTTAGCTCGTACTTTGCCTATCCTGGGTTCAACGAACAGTGCAGACATAAGGAATAGCAAGACTCTGGCTTCACAAACAGAATCAGCAATACAATTGGGATAGTGGGTAGGATGAAGAGCAATACAACCACCTTGCTGCTGCTGCTAAGTCACTTCAGTTGTGTCCAACTCTGTGCGACCCCATAGACGGCAGCCCACCAGGCTCCTCAGTCCCTGGGATTCTCCATGCAAGAATACTGGAGTGGGTTGCCATTTCCTTCTCCTTGGTATATGCTCAAAGCTTAGCAACTTGTGGTTCTTCTGGTTTTGCTTTTCATCTTGCTAATGTCTTTAATTTTGAAGACAGATAAAAAAGCATCTTTTTTTCACTTAAACTAAGATTTCTCAAAATTAAAAATATTAAAACATTCTAAATCAGAGCAAAGAACTATTCTTTTTTTTTTTTTTTTTTTTGCTGTTGCTGAATAACTTGGGATACTTCAAAGATTATCTGATGTTGCAAAAAAAAAAAAAAAAGAAGACACATTCCGTTTTGAGGGGTGAAGAATGAAGCACTTGATCTGAAGTCTTTCCTTAGCAACCATTAATCAGTTAAGAGTCAGGAGTGGAGAAAAACTTACTGGCTTCAAAGTTATGAAACTGATGAAGTTTGTCTTTAAGATCCTGCCTCCCAATTCTGCCACGTCCAATGGCATTTTTGTTGAAAATTCATTAGAAACTGATGATAGTTATTCAAATAGCAGTCATTATAAATCACCAAATTCCTCCCCTTGAGAACATTTATTTATATTAACAACTTTCACATAGGAACAGAAACAAGATTGGTACTTGATTGAAGGAATTTCAGCCATTTGCAAGTAGAAACAGAACATGTTTAGAATAAAAGGGAAAACCTTTTCTAAACCTTGAAAATTAGCCACTGTTTAAGTTTGAGTTTTTTTTTTTTCTTTTCTACTGTCAATATTTTTTTAAATCCATTCAAGTGAAAAGATTAGCAGAT
This sequence comes from Capra hircus, assembly GCF_001704415.2. Classification (NCBI taxonomy): domain Eukaryota; kingdom Metazoa; phylum Chordata; class Mammalia; order Artiodactyla; family Bovidae; genus Capra; species Capra hircus. The sequence goes on along the minus strand of NC_030831.1, from coordinate 13,401,501 downwards.
TTAAGTTGAAGTGTAGGTGATTTAAAAGCTATGCGTGCCTCTAAAAAGACCAAGAGAATGAATTTCAGGGCATATGCAGAAGCCCAGGTATAAAGCAGTACAGTTGTTAAATAATTTCAATAACTATAAAAGTAAATAAAATATGAAAAAAAAAATGAGACAACAAATGTGAATATAGTTTAAAAGCAAGTCACATCTATGGGGCTGTAACAATGGAGTTCTCGTTAATGAGAAACCATCACATCTACTAAAATGTAAACTTTCAAAAACAAAAGGAACAAGTAGCTCTTCTTACATTTTGTTTGGAAGTAAGTGTAAAGAAAGTAAGCTTAAATTCTGATGCACTAGTACTATTTATTTAGGTGACTATGAGAGTAAAATTACACAGTTTAGTTGCTTTTCACTTTTGATATATACCATTTATATCTATTTATAGTAAAACAGTGGAGAAGGCAATGACACCCCACTCCAGTACTCTTGCCTAGAAAATCCCATGGACGGAGAAGCCTGGTAGGCTGCAGTCCATGGGGTCGCTAAGAGTCGGACACCACTGAGTGACTTCACTTTCACTTTTCACTTTCATGCATTGGAGAAGGAAATGGCAACCCACTCCAGTGTTCTTGCCTGGAGAATCCCAGGAATGGGGGAACCTGGTGGGCTGCCATCTATGGGGTCACACAGAGTTGGACACGACTGAAGTGACTTAGCAGCAGTATAGTAAAACAGAATTTATTAAACAGAATGTAGTATTTTTAGATGGGTCCATTTAAATGAATTTATTTACAGTATTTGGTATTAATCACAAAAAGAAAACCATAAGAAATTGCATTGGTTATTGTCAAGGAAGTAATTTGAACTCTGAAAAGGATAACCTCTGAAATATGATTGAATTGGATTTCCTTGTTGATTTTTATTTTAAAGGCTTATTGTTGGTTCCAGCTAAATATTTTTCCTTGATTGGAATTGTGCTTACATGTATACAGCTGTTGAATATGTCTTTAGATATGCATGCAAGCCTTAAGAAATTTACCTATATTTGAAAAATGTAAAAGTATGTATGTTTTATTTGGTGTGTGTTTAGCAATAAGATCATTAGCTTATGAAATAGAAATAAGAACGTAAATGTTTATATTAAATTTCTAGCTTTTTTTCCTAGACATGTGGCTGCTAGCCATATGATCAAGTCCACTTCTACATTCCATTAGAATGTACTGTTAGGTAGTTAGAATAGGAAACAGGAGTCCAGAATGGCGGTGGCTAAAGATAAGGAAGGGGAAAGCCCACAAAAATAGAACAAAGGAAGGTCTGAGGACTGGAATGAGGATCTCAGGTAGAACAAACAACTCTCTTGGCTAGCCCAATTTATATAGGGCAGACCCAGGGGGAGAAAAACATATAAAAAGAGGAGCCAAAGGGCTGGGGAGTCTCTCTTTCTCTCTCTCTCCCCACCCTGCGTGCTCTTCTCTTCACATCTTTGGGTCAGCATGCTCTCATGCCTCGAGGATGGATTTTCCTGCTATTTTCTAAATAAAATAGAGCTGTAACACAGAGCTGTAACATTGATTTGTCTAAGAGCTCTAACGGTATATTTGAAACCTGAGAGCTATAACATGGTCTGTCCAAGACCCAAGAGATGTGACACACTGAGGGCTTTAATGTCCGTCACTCCAAATCTTTGTTGTGATGAGACAGAACTGAGGAGCATACACTCGCCTGACATATATAGAAAAGTGCAAAATAGTAGAAATCTTTTGAATTTAAAACAGCATGTAGGACTCTTTATAAACCCAAGAAATTTTACAGCTTCTGTTCTATAATTACACTAATGGTTCTACAAGTAACTGTTTATACAAAAAGAGCACTAATTGTCCACTTATTCAGTATGTATTGAACGCACTCTGAGCCAGGTACTAAGTTAGGTGCTCAGGATGCATTGATGACTAAGATTCAGCCCCTGACCATAAGGAATGTAGTGTTTAAGGAAAGACTGACAGGAAGGCAGTGGTTACAGATAAGATCTGTGAAATGAAAATATCTCCTGCCTTATCAATAAACAAGAAATATCACAGACATTAGCAATTGAAAGTGAAAGTCACTCAGCCATCCCTGACTCTTTGCAACCCCATGGACTATACAGTCTGTGGAATTCTCCAGGCCAGAATATGGAAGTAGGTAGCCTTTCTCTTCCCCAGGGGATCGTCCCAACCCAGGGATTCAACTCAGGTCTCCTGCTTTGCAAGCGAATTCTTTACCAGCTGAGTCAGAAGGTTGCTGTCCACCAAATGTGAATGAGGGCTCCCAAAACTGCAATCCAACAGATGTCTTCACCCACAACAGTGATTGCTGAGGAGCTTGGGGAATGCAAGAAGCAGCCATCTGCCATACCTGCCACTCCTTAAGGTGAACAAGGAAATAAGATTTGGCCCCAGACAGCTGAGGTGCATATGAAAGAAATGAATTCAGTGGGCCCAAAGACTTACATCTTTCCATATATAGAATGCTTAATTCCTCAACCTAATATCTGATCTTTGATGTTCAGACTGCCTGCTCCCTATGTTGCAAACTTGTATATAGCCTGACTTCCCCCACACCCCCTCCCCACCAAACCCCTGTTATGTCCTTGAAGCAGTTTTCTCAGAGCTACTGAGATTCTGCCTTCCAGGCTCAGAGTCCTAAACATTCCCACCAAATAAAACAACTCTACCATCTGGTTGTAACTATATTTTTTTAATGAACAGCTTTGGTGACCAAGATGAAGGGACCCAGAGCAGATTTTGTCTGCTCCACCTGAACTCTATGAGAAACCAGGGCCATGGTACCAACCAAGGCCACTTGTATCCATCCAATTCCTCTGGAGTTCAGGACGGATTTGAGTAAGTCTCTCCTGGTTCTTGGATTTCCCATATTTGTTGAGATTGTGAGTTTTTTATTTGGTGGGATATAGCAGGTATCTGCCCCCTCTCAGTTAAGGTACTGGGGGAGAGGGCATTTGCAAGAAACTGGGGATATATCCACTCAGGGTCTAGATACTGGGTGGTGCTCAGTTGAAAAGACACTGAGGAATGCCTGTTCTGTTGAAAGACACTGGGTAGGAGAGGAAGAATACCTGAGCCTCAGTTGAAAGACTCTGATGGTGACTCCATTGTAGAAAGACATACAGAGTTGATAAATGCAAATATCTAGTTAACTGGAGAAATTAAATTTTGTCCTAAATATTGAGTGGGCTCTTTAATGCATATGCAGTTAAAAATTAAAAATTGGCTTGGTAAAACCTTAAACAAGGCCTTGTATTGGGAATCTCAGATTTCTCTGTGTCTTTGAGATGTAAATGTTTTATCTGATCTTCCTGGGTTGGTCTGTTGTGGTTTTATTCCTGTTAGCCCTATAAGAGGTCTTTTTGCATTATTAATGATTTGTATCTCTGTGGAGATGTAATTTATTGGTGGTCAAAAGATATGGCATCTAGTCCCATCACTTCATGCGAAATAGATGGGGAAACAGTGAAAACAGTGTCAGACTTTATTTTTTGGGGGGGCTCCAAAATCACTGCAGATGGTGATTGCAGCCATGAAATTAAAAGACACTTACTCCTTGGAAGGAAAGTTATGACCAACTTAGCATATTAAAAAGCAGAGACATTACTTTGCAAACAAAGGTCTGTCTAGTCAAGGCTGTAGTTTTTCCAGTGGTCATGTATGGATGTGAGAGTTGGACTGTGAAGAAGGCTAAGCACCGAAGAATTGATGCTTTTGAATTGTGGTGTTGAAGAAGACTCTTGAGAGTCCCTTGGACTACAAGGAGATTTAACCAGTCCATTCTAAAGGAGATCAGCCCAGGGATTTCTTTGGAAGGAATAATACTAAAGCTGAAACTCCAGTACTTTGGCCACGTCATGTGAAGAGTTGACTCACTGAAAAAGACTCTGATGCTGGGAGGGATTGGGGGCAGGAGGAGAAGGGGACAACAGAGGATGGATGGCTGGATGGTATCACTGGCTTAATGGATGTCAGTTTGAATGAACTCTGGTAGTTGGTGATCGACAGGGAGGCCTGGCGTGCTGCAATTCACAGGGTCGCAAAGTCAGACACGACTGAGGGACTGAACTGAACTGAACTGAAAAGACGAATCCTTTTAAAATTAGAGAAACAAATAAATTATTAAGTCTAGAGTCCTCTCATTGCAAACAACTGTTTTGTTTGAATCTATAAACAAAAGTCAAATTAACCTAAGAACATTTTTTAGAATAAGAAAAACAGGTTTAGGAAGCTTCATTGAGGCCTTCTTCTCAATGGGTCTTATAGATGCTAATAAGAGAAATTAAGAATATTAAAAAAAGAAAAAACTTGGAAAAATGTTATTTCAAAAAGGTGTAAAAAAAATAAGGAGTTATCTCAAATTAATAAAAAATTCTTTGGATAGTTATCTAGAATGGGATAAATAAAACACATTTACATGATTAAAGATTTGATATTATTAGACCACCTAAATTTAATGAGCCAAAAGGGACCCCTTACTGGTCCCCAACATTAAAAGCTAAATAAGAGTGTTGTATTTACAGCAGTTTTAAGTTATCTATTTAAGGGACTAGAAAAATTTACATTGAGATATCTGACCAATTATTTTGAGACAGCTAGACCAAAGGACTTGACTTAATTAGTTCTATTTGACTCTAGGGATCCCAAAGCCTTTTATATAAAAACAACAAAATAGACAGGGAACAAAAAAGAAAAGTCCCCTAAACTCTCCTCTAAGAATAGAGCCTATAGATTGGAAACTTATGAACGCTAAAATTAAATGCATAGAAGTTTGCAGCATTTAGATAAAGGTATATAAATTGGTATATCTAAATGGTTCTTATATAAGGTGGTTATAGGCCTTGTCTAATTTATATTATGGGATAAACAAGGCATATAGTTTGCCACTAAGGAAATATTAACTAAACGTACTGAGGAAACCAATAGTTACATGAGCCATACAATATTAGTATAAACTGAGTACTAACAATTAAACTACGTTGTTGGAGAAGACTCTCGAGAGTCCCTTAGACAGCAAGGAGAGGCAAGCAGTCCATCCTAAAGGAAATCAGTCCTGAATATTCATTGGTAGGACTGATGCTGAAACTGAAATTCCAATACATTGGCCACCTGATGCGGAGAACTGACTCATTTGAAAAGACTCTGATGCTGGGAAAGATTGAAAGTGGACGGAGACAGGGATGACAGAGGCTGAGATGGTTGGAAGGCATCACCAACTCAGTGCACATGAGTTTGAGTAAGCCCCAGAAGTTGGTGATGGACAGGGAGGACTGGCATGCTGCGACTCATGGGGTCACAAAGAGTTGGACACAACTGAGCAACTGAACTGAACCAAACTGAATATCCAAAGGCTAATAAAATATAAATAGTGGTTTTGCTTTGGTTTACTTTAAAAACTCAGAAAGATCTTTGCTAAATGCCTTATACAAACCTTTGAAGTCATAAGTTAAAACTCTTAAGTTATAAAGCATAGAACTTCATAAGTTAAATTTCAGTTTGATATAAATCTTGCCATTGAGTTTTGCAACTTTAGGCAAAAAAAAAAAAAAAAAAAAAAAAAATCATTATTTGACTCTATGCTAAATACATTCCCTATTTGGTGTCTACCCTTACCTTTCCCTAGTTCTTTGTTTTCAGAAAGAAGGCTGTAGAGCACCGAACAGCCAGACTCAATTATTGTGTTACTGACCAGTTTATAGCTGTCTCTGAAACAGTGCAAGAGGAAGAAATCAAGATCCTGTTACCTTTGTTTCTCATCACTGACTCCTGACTTTGAGCCCTTACATTATAGAAGCCCCTAGACTCCTCATGGGTAGGGGCACAGATCTTGAGGGCATGAGCATACTGTGTCCCCCATTCTACCCGCTGAGAATGAAAACCACATTTCTATTTCCTCAAAAAAAAAAAAAAAAAAAAAGAAAGAAAGAAAGAAAGAAAGAAAGAAAACAACGAAGAATTAAACAACTGCCTCTGTGTCACAAATGTCTAAACCAGAACATGAATACAAGCTACAGTGGCCTAGACTAAGCCCAATTAAATAGGCAGGACCTACGAAAAGTTATGACCAACCTAGATAGCATATTCAAAAGCAGAGACATTACTTTGCCGACTAAGTTCCGTCTAGTCAAGGCTATGGTTTTTCCATAGCCTTGTATGGATGTGAGTGTTAGACTGTGAAGAAGGCTGAGTGACGAAGAATTGATGCTTTTGAACTGCGGTGTTGGAGAAGACTCTTGAGAGTCCCTTGGACTGCAAGGGGATCCAACCAGTCCATTCTGAAGGGGATCAGCCCTGGGTGTTCTTTGGAAGGAATGATGCTAAAGCTGAAACTCCAGTACTTTGGCCACCTCATGCAAAGAATTGACTCATTGGAAAAAACTCTGATGCTGGGAGGGATTGGGGGCAGGAGGAGAAGGGGACAACCCAGGATGAGATGGCTGGATGGTATCACTGACTCGATGGACCTGAGTCTGCGTGAACTCTGGGAGTTGGTGATGGACAGGGAGGCCTGACGTGCTGCGATTCATGGGGTCGCAAAGAGTCGGACACAACTTAGCAACTGAACTGAACAGAACAAGACCATAGGGAAAAAAGTGGCAGTTTTAAATCTAAACTTCTGAAAAATGATGTTCCCTCAGCCTGATGTGGGAACCCCGAATTAGAATACCAGCTCAGATCTAGAATAACAACTTTCTGTCTTCTGCCTCTGTTATCTTGCTTAAACAGCTTTTGCTCACCACTCACTACCTCCGTTTCTGCAATCTTGCTTTCTCATCCCATCTTCAGGAACCTAAGCTGCCTGGAGAAGGGGAATCTGAGCTGTTTGAGCAGGAAAGTCCTGAAGACAGGGAAGTCTGTGCTGTATATAAAATACTCAGAACAATGCCCTTGCCCTCAGCCTCTGGAGGAGACACCACTGAGCCCGCATGAGGAGTGCTGAATAAACCCTGTTCTGCTTCTCTGAGTGCCACTTCCTGTCTCTTTCTGCTCCCGCAGTTTCTATAACAAGCCCAAACATACAGATAGTAAGCCTTAGTCATCTGAGCAAGCAACTTTAGAGTATTCAAACTGTTTATTAACCAGTAAGTTTACTTAAATATAGTAATACCTGGTTCATATCTAACCTTTTAGTAAAGCCATGACATCTCTAGTTTGTTTGCATCTGTGTACACATTATACGAAGGAGATATTTCCACTTCTAAAAGGTATTATTAGAATTGGATTTATAAGAACTCTATTGAACTTTATTTTTTTGTTTTTTTGTTTTTTTTAATTTTTATTTTTATTTTTATTTTTTTTTTATTTATTTTTTTTTTTTTAAATTTAATTTTACATGCTTACATGAATACTCCTACAATGAACTTTAATAAAAAGTGCTTATGTTGCAATGAAGTGAAGTGAAAGTCAGTCTGTCATGTCTGACTCTTTGTGATCCCATGGACTATACAGTCTATGGAATTCTCCATGCCAGAATACTGGAGTGGGTAGCCTTTCCCTTCTCTCAGGGATCTTCCCAACCCAGGAATCAAACCCAGTTCTCCCACACTGCAGGGGGATTCTTTACCAGCTGAGCCACAAGGGAAGCCCAAAATTACTGGAGTGGGTAGCCTATCTCTTCTCCAAGGGATCTTCCCACCCTAGGAATTGAACCGGGGTCTCCTGCATTGCAGGCGGATTCTTTTATCAACTGAGCTGTTAGGGAAGCCAACCTTTGAAAACCTCAGGTTATCTCCATTTTCACTTGTGATCCCTAGCCTCTTTCAGTGTTTTTTCAGATGGCTACCCCTCTATCAGCATTAAATCCAAACTGAAAATATCCAGGCACAGCATTATCCAATAGAACTTTTTGCAACAATGGAAATACTCCGTGTCTACACTGTCCCATATGGCAGCCTGCGGGGGACTGCCCGTGAAGGGTTAAGTCTTGGGAGCTGCTTGGCGTTATGCAGAGCCTTAGGCACATTCCTAAGCTCCCTGTCCCGCCCCCCTGAAGAATTTATTACCCTTAAGGCTCCAGGACGTCTAGTTCTTGCAGCATTTCATAGAAGATAGATTAGCTTATTGATAGAAGATAGATTATCTATTTGTGATCTGTACACAATGGTAAGGGTCTTGTGATTGTATTTGGAGATTAATAACAATCTTGTGAATGTCAGAAGTCACGTACTTTATCCTATATATACTGCAGCACAATAAAGAAAGGTATCAGCCATTTTGGTCTGATCCTCTCAACCCCATCTTTTGTCTCTCTCTTATTTTTCTTAGCGGGGACGCTCCATTCTCTCCCTGTGCAGGTGCGACTCTTGCTTGTGCTGGCCGCGGCAGCAGCCAATAGACCCAGGTGAACACTGAGTGCTTGACATGTAACTAGCGTGACTGAGGAACTGAATTTTTTATTTCACTGAATTTTAATCGATTTAATTTTAAATAGCCACCTGTGCCTAGTGGCTATCATATGAGAGAGTCCCTGTCTAGAGGAAGAAGGGAAACCTTGAGTGTCAAGAGTGGGGAAGTTTTTCCTAGAAGTCCCCCAGCAGACTTTCCCAGGTGTCTCTTTGGTCAAAAGCCAGTCACATGCCTATTCTTAAATCAAATATTGGCAAGGAAAGCCATTCCCACAGGTAGCTTAAAATAATCAAGATTTAGTGCGGGCTCAGTGACCCTGGCCCTGGCAGGGCGGGGTGGGAGCCGGTGGCCAGATGCGGAGGCGCTCAGAGAAGCCAAGCCTCCGGTGGTGGGTGAAGGGCTGGGCTGGAGACAGAGCCGCGGTAGCGAAGCTGCTGAGTGCTGCTGAGTCCTTCATGGTCCTTTTCCTTTGTGTAATTGGTAGTTTGGGTGGCAAAGAGATGGCTGACAGTGTCAAAAGAGAGGAAGCCAAATCTGACTCCATGATGGAACTGTTGCTTTGACTTGCTTTTCATTGTTTTTGTTATTGTAATCATACAGAATGGCTTGCCTCAGAGAATCCTGCCCCTCTGGCTGACTGTTAAACTGAAACGCCTTTGTTAAGAACCCTGTCCACCTGAGGATGCCAGGAATGGAGAAATTAACACATCCCCTGCCTGAGGCTTGCCATTCAAAATGTTTGCAAGATTAATGTCCTTTTTACTTTGCTTCCTCACCTCCCTCTGTCTCTGATCTATAAGATAACCAAACATCCAGACCCTGATAATATTGATGCTTATTTTCAGGTGCTAGCCTGCCATCCTCTCTGTCAGTTGCTTTCTGAGTGAAGTCATTTTCTTTGCTCAACACCTCATCTCTTGGATTCATTGGCCTGTTGTGCAGTGAGCAGGGGGAGCTTGGACTTGGTAACAGGCTTGTGAACCAGCCAGGAGACTTGCTGCTTGTGGTTGGCCAGCTCCAATCAGGGAATATTGGGACAAGACCCTAGCAGCTACTGGGGCTATTTGTCCTGAGGTTCTTTCCTTCAAGATTCCCTGAAGTGGCACTGGCTGACCCCAATGATTGGCAGTTAAGATAAGGAACCAACAAACTTCTAGAGTCGACAGACTCAATTTCATTTGTAGGGTAAGTCTACCCAATTTGATAGCTGGTTCAGTCGGTTCACTTGTTTTGAGTGTCCTTTTGTATGAAGAGCCAATGGGCTCAATTTTGGAGTGTAATTCACTCGGTTGTGCACACTTGGAACATTTTTTCCCCTCAATCTGGGCTTTTTCTTTAAGCACAAACCAATGCTTGGGATACCAATTTGCAGAGGGGAAGTATTGTTGCACTCTATCCTGAACTGGTTCGTTGGGAACTAGTCCTCATGGGGCAAGCCCACCCTAGTTGGAATTAGCTCTTTTTTAAGGTAAATGTATTTACCTGACCTGGGAATGGGCCGATTGGAACCAGTTCCTTTGGGAGCAACTTCTTGTGGAAGTGGGTAGCCTAGTTGGAATTAGTTCATTTGCTTTATAGGGTAAGGAATTGGTGTGTCTGTGTGCATCAATGCTGTTTTGTTGGAAATTGTCTGTGCCTTTTGTGTTTTGTGGTTTTAAGGCTTATAAAAATGGAAAATATATCATCTATTCCAAAGAAAAGGTCTTTGGAGTGCATATTAGGTATGTTAAAATCAGAAGAGCAATGACTCTGAATGGCTCACAATTAAACAATCTGATAGTCAGAAATGCTTTAACAAAGGAAAGGAACACTCTGAAAATGAACGTGCTCAGGGAGCTCCCTTGGACGTGAAGCGACCGATTCTAATTTCCTCTACAGGAGGCCCAGGCAACTTTGACAGTGGGCAACAAGTTGATTGATCTCTCCGATAGATACCACTCTCCTTTGTAAATTTAATGCTCAAATAACCTTTTCTCCCAGAACAGCTTGAAATCAGGGTCCTACTTGAGCCTTTTCAATCTTGTCCAGTCTGGAGCATGGCACCCCACTCCAGTACTCTTGCCTGGAAAATCCCATAGATGGAGGAGCCTGGTAGGCTGCATTCCATGGGGTCACTAAGAGTTGGACATGACTGAACGACTTCACTTTCACTTTTCACTTCCATGCATTGGAGAAGGAAATGGCAACCCACTCCAGTGTTCTTGCCTGGAGAATCCCAGGGATGGAGGAGCCTGGTGGGCTGCCATCTATGGGGTTGCACAGAGTCAGACACTACTGAAGTGACTTAGCAGCAGCAGCTCCCATCCAGGGGACTCTGACTACTACTCGGGGTGTTCTCCCTTTGAAAGGAAGCTTTCTTTGTAAGATACTTTCGAGAAAGGCCACCAGCCTGAAAGTCATGTTAATGTGACTCTCTGGTTGGTTAGGTTCTGGTAATGCACAGACATCTGGTACTAACTACTTCCTCTATGTCTTCCTCTGCCGTTTTCTCATTTCTTTCTCTGTGAACCTTCTGTAAACAGACGAGTAGCTATGGAAGCAATTAAGGAACTCTGGCCAAGGTTCTCTCTGGTGTGTGCCAAAGGCCCACAGCCCACTGCCACCCAAGTGGGTGAGAGCCCTTCTTTCCTCTACCTCCCTTAAGCTGAGGATCAGGTCAGTGGAATTAAAGGGAGGATTCCTCTGTCAGTCTCCCCTATCTTTTCTGTTGCCTTTGTTTCTTTCCTCCTCAGTCCAGATATACTTGTGGGAGCCTGACTGTTGCCTCTAGGCTTCCTGAGAGGCCATCTCCCTTAAGCTAGAGGAGGAAGGAAAAACTTTCCAACATGGGTGGATAAGTATGTCAATGCTTACTGGGGAGGCCAACCAATTCTTTGGGGAAAGGAAAGAAAAAACAAAACTGTCCTTGGCTTACAAAGGGTGGTTCCGAAAAACCCTTTTACCACTGCCCAAACCATCTCTGCTCATCTTATAAAGCTTGTAAATGTTAAATAAAGGGGAAACAAAGTCATCTTAGAAAGAACTTGCCAGTGTCTTTGAGATGCAAATGTCCTCCTTGGTCTTCTTAGAAATCTTCATCTCTGCTGTCTTTTTAATACAAATTTTAGAAAGGGTAAAGTAATTTAGAAATTTGCTTGTCCAAGGTAATAAAATTTGTCCTTTTAACAGATATTGATATTTAGCCATCAAGCCAAGTGAGCCTGACTTGTTTCATCTGTGAAAATTGCAGTTATAATCCAGCCTCTTTTATAAACTGTTGTTGGGTTTTACATTGCTGTACCTGACTCAGAACTGAAATCTTAATGTAAACTGAGGCCTTGCTGTTTACATGTTTATATCCTTTTTTGTATAGCACTGCCAGGGTTGATTTATAAAAAGAGCTCTATTTAATTGGCTTAAATAACAGTAATAAGTACTTATAAACACACACAAAAAAATCTTATTACAAGAAAATCAAGTTAAATAAGTTTCAGGTTCATGTGAACTGGGAAATAGTTAATATTAAATTAGCATCTGGTATTAATGGTTAAGTTTGTTTATCTAATTATAATAATATAGACAGGCCTTGAGTCATCAACATATTAAGTGTATTATTAAATATAATACTTTCATTGTGCCTAGGTTTTAACATAAATAAGGTATTATAACTATTACAAATTTGTCAACCAAAATGTACCTAAAAGTGAAAAAAGCTTCAAGAAAATTAAGATATGTGTTTTCAGTAGAAGAAGGTGTGAGAAATAAAAAATACTGAAAAGAGTTATGCATGATCAGTATTTCCTAAGACTTGGATTTGGATTTTTTCTTTCTGTTCAGAGAAACATTTTTTAGTTTTTGTTAAACAAAGAACACTTAAGGAAACAAAATATAAATGAAAAGAGTTTTGAGTATACTTTTAGAAATATATGCTTTATGCTCTCTCCAGATAATCTACAACTTGAAATTTAAAATTATGTTGAAATAAGTGATGAAAGGTTTGTGAAAAATGGACCCCAGAAAGGGTTTTGTACATAATCAATCAGGATTGACTAAGCGTAAAATAAATTTAATTCAGTAAATGAACTTTTAAATAAAGCTGGTAAAATGTAAATTCGTTTCTTCTCTGTTAAAACAGACAAGTTTTCTGAAGATGTTAAACTGCCTTTGATAACAAAAATCAAGTTTTTTTTTTACCTTTTAAATAATCTGCATTTGCCTTTGAAATTGTCTATTGTCACTTTGGCCAAGTTTCACAGTGATCTATGGTCCTGCTGCATTTTAAAATATTTTGGTATCCTTTGACAGGGTTTCCCAAATCAAATTATAATAAAGTCCCTTTGACCTCTAACTAACCTTGAGATGCTTCAAAGGGCCCCTGAGGGAGCTCAAAGGGAGATATTAAACTAATCAGTTTTACTTGGTATGTTAAACTAGTTGTCAAGTGAATAAAAAATTTTGTTATATGGTAAATGGTGCAGATATTTTACAGATTATACAGAGTTCCTAAAAATCTGATATGTATTGGCAAAATATTACCAGCCAAACTTTTAGTTATCTAAAGGTGTTATATGCCACAGCAGTAATCAAATTTAAACTTGCTTTCTTTAAGTCTTTTGTTAGCATACACAGTTATGGTTTCATTCTAATGCCTTTGTAAAATGTCTCCTCTTCAAGATTTATAAAAAGGACTTTACAAGTTTCTGACTTTCAGAACATAATCCTGAAGGGAGAAAAAAATCTGAAAATTCTGTTGAAAGAACTGATGACTTCATAAAACTGTTAAAAAAAGGATTATTTACATAAAACTGAGTAAACTAATAACTATGGTTTATGGCTTTTATGATTTCTATCTGAAAGGATTATTGGTTAAATCAGTGTTTTCTAGGTGTTTCTGTGTTTTCTAGAAGAAAAATTTCTCCTTCAATTAATTAGGACTTCCAATAATTTGGTAGATTATGACTTTTGGAACATATATCTTTTTCTCTCTACCTGGTTGATCTTGCCAGTAACATATACTGGCCTCAAAGTTTAGGCCACGCATAAGTGTACATGTCCAATGCAGTGAAACCACAGATAGCTCATTAAATCAGTTATGGCTCCTTTGATCACTTGATTATTATAACTGGATTACAACTAGCTATAATAGAATATTATAGTTCTTTGTTTTCAAATTGCACTTTGTGGCTCTCTGCTGCTCTAAGTCTCTGTCTGCATTACTTATATTCTGTTTAATTTATAAAATTGCTATCTCTTGCAGTAATCAATGTGCAAATAGGCCTCAAACAAAACTTCTATGGCTAAACATTTTGAGGAAATCACATTTGCCACAAAATAATTGCAGTAGTGTGATTCTAGGTATCACACTAGAAGGGAAAATGTCTCCTGGATTAAAGTTAGAATCCAGAGAATTTTTAATTATTGAAAGGGACTGGTCCAAAACTTAACATAACAAGAATATTTGCCCGAACTGGGATGAGCCTCCCAGTGCCATGGGACAAGGGTTGATCATGAAGTTTTTCCCAGATAATGATCATTCATAAACAAGAGAGGAATACCTGAGGAATGGAATCAGTGATTGCAGCCCTTCAATGTGAGCCAGTGAGTCCTCAGGAAGTGGAATACCTGCTCCCTACCAGTCATTAGACTTCAGCCACTCTAATCAATCCCTATGATTAGCCTTCAGGAAACTCTGAAAATGCAGGATTACAAGCCCAGATAGCTGAGGTGAATACCAAATAAATATTAATGAGCCCTAACTTGCATCTTTCCATACATAGAAAAGCACTAAATTTCTTAACTTGAGATGCTATCTCATGGATTTGAAGTTCAGTATTTCTTAGTCTACAGTTGCAAGATAGATACTTTCCAAAAATGGAAAAAACAAAAAACTAAAAAAAAAAAATTCAACATCTGAAGCACTGGTAAAAATGGCAGACACTCCTAGAAAGATCCATCTGACTGAGCAGAACAGTTGTCAACCCTTTTACTACAAGATTGTGTAATGTACTTTGACAGTGGGGAATGGTTGCAGAGAGGAAGCCAATTCTGACTCCATGATAAAACTGTTTTTCTGACTTGTTTTTCATTGTGTTTTCTACTATAATCATACAGAATAGCTTGCTTCAGGGAATCCTGATCCTCTGCCTGATGCTAAACTGAAATGCCCTTGTTCAGAATCCTGTCCACCCGTGGACAGCAAGGGAGAATTTAATGCATCCCATGCTTGAGGCTTGCCATTCTAGGAGATGTTTGCAAGATTATTTCCCTTTTACTTTGCTTCCTCACCTCCCTCTATCTCTGATCTATAAAAGAATCTGACATCTAGACCTTGATAAGATGGTTATTTTCAAGTGCTAGCCTGCCATATTCTCAGTCAGCTGCTTTCCAAATAACGTCTTTTTCCTTGCTTCAACATCTTGTCTCTCAGATTCATTGCCCTGTTGTGGGGCAAGCAGAGCAAGGTTGGATTTGGTAACACTTACATTTAAAGAAAACTGGTAAAGATGACTTTCAGGTTCATGTGAACTGAGAAATGTTAAGTTGATACCTGATATTAATGTTTGTTGATCTAAAATAATATAGATGTCATTGAATCATCAAAATTAAGTATAAAATTGTATTTTTCTGTTAGGTAGCTAGAATAGGGAAAAGGAGTCCAGAATGGCAGCGGCTAAAAGATGAAGAAGAGAAAAGCCCGCGAAAATAGAACAAAGGAAGGTCCTAGGACTGGAGTGAGGACCTCAGGTAAAACAAACAACACTCTTGGCTAACCCAATTTACATAGGGCAGGCCCAAGGGGGAAAGAAAAACATATAAAAAGAGGAGCCAAAGGGCTGTCTCTCTCTCTCTCCTGCGTGCTGAGGCACTCTTCTTTTCGGGTCTCTGGGTCGACATGCCCTCATGCCTCAAGGATGGATTTTCCTGTTATTATCTAAATAAAATAGAGCTGTAACATGGAGCTGTAACACTGATTTGTCTAAGAGCTATAACACAGTCTATTCGAGACCTGAGAGCTATAACATGTCTGTCCAAGACCCGAGAGCTGTGACATGCCAAGAGCTTTAATGTCCATCACTCCAAATCTTTGTTGTGATGAGGCAGAACTGAGGAGCATACACTCGCTTGACACTTCCTAAGTTAACAAATAAAAACTTACTAATTTCTTATAAGAAAATAACTCAACGTGATAAAATTTTAAGGTAAATGTAAATGAGACAAGCACTGTTGGATGAAAGTGTCAACTGTAAAAGATGCACAACTTGAGAATTGTGAATTTTGTTTTATCTGGGACAAAATGAGGACTGCAGCCCTGGAGACAACACCTCAGATAGCTCTGAGAGACTACTCCAAAAAAACAAGGAGAATACAGTGCAATCAAGCTTACATTTTACAAAAGGTTTCCTGCTAGTCCTGAGGAGTTGATGTTATAGTGACAGATTCAGGACTTGTTCAGATATTGTTGTTCAGTCCCTCAGTCACCTCAGACTCTTTGTGACCCCATGGACCACAGCACGTCAGTCTTTCATGTCCTTCGCCATCTCCCCGAGTTTGCTAAAACTCATGTCCATTGAGTCGATAATGCCATCCAACCATCTTATCCTCTATCATCCCTTTTCCTGCTGCCTCCTACTTTTCCCAGCATCAGGGTTGTTTCTAATGAGTCAGTTCTTCCCACTAGGTGGCCAAAGTATTGGAGCTTCAACCTCAGCATCAGTCCTTCCAATGAATATTCAGGACTGATTTCCTTTAGGACTTACTGGTTTGATCTACTTCCAGTCCAAGTGACTCTCAAGAGTCTTCCCCAACACCGCAGTTCAAAAGCATCAATTATTTGGTGCTCAGCCTTCTTTATGGTCCAACTCACATATTCATACATGACTATTGGAAATACCATAGCTTTGACTAGAAGGATTTTTGTTGGCAAAGTAATATCTTTTCATTTTAATGAACCATCTTGGTTTATCACAGTTTTTCTTCCAAGGTGTAAATGTCTTTTAATTTTATCACTGCAGTCACCATCTGCAGTGATTTTGGAGCCCAAGAAAATATAGTCTGTCACTGTTTCCATTGTATCCCCGTCTATTTGCCATGAAGTGATGGTACCAGATGCCAAGTTCTTAGTTTCTTGAATGCTGAGTTTTAAGTCAACTTTTTCACTCTCCTCTTTCACTTTCATCAAGAAGCTCATTAGTTCTTCTTCACTTTCTGCCATAAGGGTGGTGTTATCTGCATATCTGAGGCTACAGATATTTCTCCCAAAATCTTGATTCCAGCTTGTGATTCATCCAACCTAGCATTTCACATGATGTATTCTGCATATAAGTTAAATAAGCAGGGTGACAGTGTACAGCCTTGATATCTTCCTTTTCCAGTTTGGAAGCAGTTTGTTATTCCATATCCGGTTTTAACTGTTGCTTCTGATTTGCATACAGATTTCACAGGAGGCAGGTAAAGTGGTCTGGTATTCTTATCTCTTAAAGAAGTTTCCAATTTGGAAAGGATCACAATTTGTTGTGATCCACACAGTTCAAAGGCTTTAGCATAGTCAGTGAAGTGGAAGTAGATGTTTTTTCTGGAGTTCTTTTGCCTTTTCTATGATCCAACACATGTTGGCAATTTGATTTCTGGTTCCTCTGCCTTTTCTAAATCCACCATGAACATCTGGAAGTTCTTGGTTCATGTACTGTTGAAGTCTAGCTTGGAGAATTTTGAGCATTACTTTGCTAGTGTGTGAGATGAGTGGAATTGTGCAGTAGTTTAAACATGCTTTGGCATTGCCTTTCTTTAGATTAGAATGAAAACTGTCCTTTTCCAATCCTGTGGCCACTGTTGAGTTTTCCAAATTTGCTAGGATATTGAGTGCAGAACTTTCACAGCATCATCTTTTAGGATATGAAATAGCTCAGCTGAATTTGCATCACCTCCACTAGCTTGCTTGTAGTGATGCTTCCTAAGACCCACTTGACTTCCCACTCCAAGATATCTGGCTCCAGGTGAGTGATCACACCCTAATGGTCATTTGGGTCCCTAAGATATCCTTTGTATAGTGCTTCTGTGTATTTTTGCCACCTCTTCTTAGTATCTACTGCTTCTGTTAGGTCCATACAATTTCTGTCATTTATTTGCCCATTTTTGCATGAAATGTTTCCTTGGTATCACTAATATTCTTGAAGATATTTCTAGTCTTTCCCTTTCTATTGTTTTCCTCTATTTCTTTGCATCGATCACTTAGGAAGGCTTTCTTGTCTTTCCTTGCTATTCTTTGGAACTCTGCATTCAGATGGGTATATCTTTCCATCTCTCCTTTGCCTTTTACTTCTCTTCTTTTCTCAGGTATTTGTAAGACCTCCTTCTGCAACCAAAGCTTTTCCTTTGAGATGATTTTAAACACTGCCTCCTGTAAATGTCATGAACTTTCACCCATAGTTCTTCAGGCACTCTATTAGATCTAATCCCTTGAATCTATTTGTCACTTCAATTGCATAATCTTAAGGAATTTGGTTTGGGACATACTTGAGTGATCTAGTGGTTTTCCCAAGTTTGTTCAATTTAAGTCTGAATTTTACAGACTTCAGTTGTGAACTATGCTTATTTTTACCCTTAGGAAGAGTGATTGGTATGGAATTCAGTGGATTTGTGGTACTTATTTATGGCTTTGCTCTATAGCGTGGGGCTGATGGATAAGAAGGTATAGCCTAGGATGCTCATGAACTCAAGATCATATATGTAACAAATTAGAGATAATTCCAGCCAGTGTAATGTTGATGAAATTTTGATGAGTCAAGAAATCTGTATTCTACAGTTATGACAATTTAGCTGCTATTTTTGTGCCTTTAATTGGATTGTAGGATGTAATTGGCCATATTGAAACTTTAACAACTTTCACTCACCAAGCTTTAAATGATTGTAACCAGGTTATTAGCCTATTGAATTCTGAGATCTCTATCATGAGAAAGGTGAGGCTACAAAACCACAAGGACCTTGACACCTTATAGCATCTCAGGGAGATACCTGTGCCACATTCAAACTGAATGCTTAGTTTTCATACGTGATGAATCTGGTAATGTAATACATTTGGTGAACCATATGAACAATCGTATTTCTGCCTTAAGTGACCTGTTCCCTAATCTTGACAATCTTAAGTAATTGGTTTGGTGTGGAAGGCTTCTGGTTGAAATATTTACTTATAATTCCACTACTTATTACATATATTATTTGTATTTTTCCTGTTTTTCAAGATTGTTTTTCTTTTACTACCAAGTGTGTGACTGTGTCTCCAATGAAAATAATGAGAGCTAGACTTGAAGAAGTTGACCAATTGTATAGCTCAATATATGATCAATGACTATAATAGTGTAACTCTAGATGTGAGAGGATGCAAAAAGAGGGAGTATTTTCCTGGACCATAACTAAAAGACAGGTTTCCAGGGATCTTTGAATATTAAGACATTAATGGAACCAAACATTATTCATTAGTAGTTCAAAATCTCTTTAGTTTCTCTGTAAGAGGAAATTAGTTTCCAGTAATCTATTGAATAAACTTAAATCACTTAGTTTAGCACAACCCTAGAAATTCAAGTTATCAGTACTAGCACATTGAATGGCCTATTAGCAAACCCTTCTTCAGAATTAGGAGTGGGCCTTCCTAGCAAATAGAATGAAATGGCTATGAAATGCACTCCCCCCCAAGTATGATTAAATTTCTTATCATGAGGGGGACCCATCATTTACAAATTGTCAGTTGCTAAGAGCATTGTGAGTACCTGAACAACAATGGAATTTGTCATCTGCCTTGGCAAAGATTAAACTCTGTACTGTGGCAACTGTTGGCCTTCAACATCTACTGGGGGAATTCAGGGTGGAATGAAGCACTCTGTGCTCCAGGGAGTCTGGTGGAACAAGTTTTAGATAGTTAGATGTTTTCAGGAACTGATTTCATGATCCCAATCTTTGCCTCTCTTCATATCTAGAAAGATGGAGAAGCTCTATACAGTCAGCAAAAACAGTCAGCTGGGAGCTGACTCTGGCTCAGATCATGAATTTCTTATTTCAAAATTCAGATTTAAATTGAAGAAAGTAGGAAAACCCACTAGGTCATTCAGGTACCATCTAATCAAATCCCTTACAGTGGAAGTAAGAAATAGATTCAAAGAATTACATCTGATAGACAGAGTGCCTGAAGAAGTATGGATGCAGGTGCATAAAATTGTATGGGAGGTGGTGATCAAAGCCATCCCTAAGAAAATGAAATGCAAAAAGGCCACAAAATTAAAAGAGACTTGCTCCTTTGAAGAAAAGCTATGACAAACATACAGGATACTAAAAAGCAGTGACTTTACCTTGCCAACAAAAGTCCAGCTAGTCAAAACTATGGTTTTTTCCAGTAGTCTTGTGTGGATGTGAGAGTTGGACCATAAAGAAAGCTGAGCACTGAAGAATGGATGCTTTCAAGTTGTGGTGCTGGAGAAGACTCCTGAGAGTCCCTTGGACAACAAGGAGATCAAACTAATCAATCCTAATGGAAATCAGTCCTGAATATTCACTGAAAGGATTGATACTGAAGCTGAAGCTCCAATGCTCTGGCCACCTAATGCTAAGACGTGACTCATTGGAAAAGTACTGATGGAGGGAAAGATTGAAGACAGGAGAAGAAAGGGACGACAGATAATGATATGGTTGGATGGCATCACTGACTTGATGGACATGAGTTTGAGCAAGGTCCAGGAGTTGGTGATGGACAGGGAAGCCTAGTGACCTGCTGTCCATGGGGTTACAAAGTGTCAGACACGACTGAGTGACTGAATTGAACTGAACTGATAAGGCACCTAGTCTTGTTTCATAATATTACTAGGTTGATCATTTTTAGTATGATTTAATTGTTCCCAATATGGAGGAGTTTTTAAACTTCAAAGACCATAGCGTGGTATTAATCATATATATCATATCAATCCCATATTTGTGGGAGTTTTCCTTTTAATATATAAGATGTTACAGTTTTTGACTGAGACTTAGCTCATCACTCTGATTGAGTTTGAGTGACCCTAAGAGTAAACTTAAATCTATAGCCGGGGTTAGAACAGGTGCTTTTCATTGATGAGGTGAGAAGATCATCTCTAGTTAAATGGTGAGAAAGTGGAACTGGGCTGAATTATCCTGTAAAATAAATTTCCTAGCGAGAATCCAATCAGATCTCTGGGTGGGAGAAATCCACCAAAGTAACTTAGGAGTACTAGACACGTAATTGGCCACAACCCAACAACTGGATTGAGTTTTAAACTAGCATAGAATCATATCCATGAAAAAAAATATTTGATTTATATTCAAAGGTTCAAGAAGTCAAGAAAACTTTACAAATGATCATACAAACTGGACTGAGCAACTTGGGCAGGCTATCTCCTGATGTCAACTTCCTCCCCTCCTACTATAGTGCCCCTTTCTCTGTTTGAGCCTCATTTTATGTGAGTTTGAGGTCAGCAGTCCTCGCTATAGACCAGTCCAGTACAGGAGCCTTTGAAAGTGGGAATTAATTGAATAATCAATTTCACTGTGCATAAGATAGTTAAAAGTACCTGATATAAAGGTTTTTCCATTCAGGTTGGAGTCAGTCCCTTATTATGTCTTTCTCTTGTCTTGGTTGCAGGTTGGGAGCCATGTGACTGTCATCCGAAGATAGATTACTAAGATCAGCTTCAGAAATAAACTTAGAGTATCTTTAATAATTCAGTTACATTTTACACTAATACAGCATAGCAGCAAAGAAATATTTAGGAAATGAGTGTTAGTAGACACAGACTTCCATTAACAAACTGGAATTTAACATTCATTCAAACACATTTTCTCCCTAAAATAACCCTCATTTTGACCAAAATACTAAATTAAGACTAATTTATTTGCAAAATAGAGCTATTCTCAATAAACTTGACCTAATGATTTATAACTGTAATTTATCATAGACATTTTTGCTTTGCTGAAACTTTTATAAAAAGAGTCTCTGACTGAACTTTTAAAATAAAACCTCTCAGGGCTAAGAAAATCATGCTAAAGGTTTAACACAGATTTCACCTAACAGACCACGGTGAATTCCTCCATTTTCAAGATTTCAAAAATTCCTTGAGATTTTTGTACCTGTTAGTGAGATGACCTTTCTAACTTATTTGATAAAGTTACTGGAATCCTAAAAGTTTCCATTCTCCTGAGGGGTCAGATACAGAGAAAAGATCAATATTTTCAATTTGTTTACAAAAGCATAATTTTAACAAATTATGGTAAGTTATAATTAGTTTGAGGGGAATGTATTTCCACCAAGAAAACACAGATTCAAACCAGTAATTTTTCAGACAAATTAAATTTATAAGCATATTTTTCAGTTCATTCAGTCCTTTTACTAACCTTTGTGAAGTCATCAGTTTTCCAATCCTTTAATTTCTCACCCAGTTCAGAATCTCTAATTTATCCCAAAGTTCTTTCTATAAATCTTCTTGAGGAAGTATTTGTGAAAAACTTGGTTAGTGCTGTGACAACTCTTGAGGATAGTAACTAGAATTATGACTGATAACATCATACCTGGACATATCAGAATTTTAGGTACTCCATATAATTTCTAAGATATCTATATTAGTAACATTTACCATACAATATAAGTCAAGATTTGTTACTCAATTAACAATAGTTCCCTTGTAATTCAGGACATAATATAAACCAAATTAGTGTAATATCTCTCTTTGGGATGTTTCAAAGGCCATCTGAAGCATCCAAAGTTAGCTAGAAGTCAAAAGTGTTTCATTAGAATGATTAGGAAGTATTGCGAATAAATATTAAAAGGGTTTAGAACACTCAGTCAGATGGGATAATATGCCATTTTGAAACAATAGCTATTCACTTAGCCAAAGTAACAATAGAGGATTTCAGAACAGATTAAGAGAAAAACAAACAAAAAAATAAACAAACAAACCTTAAATCTATTATCAAAGGCAGTTCAACATCTGAAGATTCCTCTTAACAGAGAGAAAAGCCCAATTCAAATTTTTTTTTCACTAGTTTACTTTTAAATTCATTTAAAATAAACAATTAAATTTCAAACTTAGTCCTGACCATGCACAAAACTCTTCTCTTAGGGTCAGCTTTCCCAAAGTGACTTCTTTTCAGCTTGTGTAGGTAGCCATTACTATGTTCTTCAATCCTAAAAAGCCATCTGTAAGTTAGACCTACTTTCTTTTCCTTTTGTAAAATAAAATTCCATTCCTCATACTTCCTTTATGGAAAACACACGTACTACTTTCCTTAAACAAACAAGAGTTGACCTTTATTTTAGCATTATATAGATTGGTGAGCATAAATACTAATAATAATTTATTAAAAGAAAAAAAATACTTTCTTATAGAAAACATCTCAGGATGGAACCAAACATTATTCATTAGTAGCTCAAAATTTCTTTAGTTTCTCTGTAAGAGGAAATTAGTTTCCAGTAATCAGTGTTTCAGAATCTTATTTTATTTGGAAATGACCTAGCTATTGAATAAACTTGCATCACTTAGTTTAGCACAACCCTAGAAATTCAGGTTACCAAAATCTGAAGACCATTTTAGACAGACATTCTGAAAGCATAATTATGCTTAATAGAGTTTCTCCAAAAGCTCCAATCTCATTTGCATTTTCTACCCTTAAAAGTTTCTTCATTTGAGTTACTTTCCTTGCTGACAAATTTGTGAATACTAAAAAATATGCACAACTTGAGAGTTGTAAGTTATATTTAGGACATAATGAAGACTGCAGCCTGGGAGGCAATATCTCAGATAGCTCTGAGAGACTGCTCCAAAGAAACAGTGGGGGAAGGTCAATATAAAAGGTTGGGTGAAGGAGGAGTTCAATATCATTAAGCATTCATTTTACAAAAGGTTTTTTGTTAGTCATGAGGATCTGATGTCAGCACGAAGGGATTTAGTGTTTCTCTAGATATGAGCAAGGAGAGATAAGAAAGCCTTCCTCAGCAATCGATACAAAGAAATAGAAGAAAACAACAGAATGGGAAAGACTAGAGATCTCTTCAAGAAAATTAGAGATATCAAGGGAACATTTCATGTAAAGATGGGCTCGATAAAGGACAGAAATGGTATGGACCTAAAAGCAGCAGAAGATATTAAGAAGAGGTGGCAAGAATACACAGAAGAACTGTACAAAAAAAGATCTCCATGACCAAGATAATCACTACGGTGTGATCATTCACCTAGAGCCAGACATCCTGGAATGTGAAATCAAGTGGGCCTTAGAAAGTATCACTAGTAACAAAACTAGTGGAGGTGATGGAAGTCCAGTGGAGCTATTTCAAATCCTGAAGGATGATGCTGTGAAAGTGCTGCACTCAATATGCCAGCAAATTTGGAAAACTCAGCAGTGGCCACAGGACTGGAAAAGGTCAGTTTTCATTCCAATTCCAAAGAAAGGCAATGCCAAAGAATGTTCAAACTACCACACAATTGCACTCATCTCACATGCTAGTAAAGTAATGCTCAAAATTCTCCAAGCCAGGCTTCAGCAATACGTGAACTGTGAACTTCCTGATGTTCAAGCTGGTTTTAGAAAAGGCAGAGGAACCAGAGATCAAATTGCCAACATCTGCTGGATCATCAAAAAAGCAAGAGAGTTCCAGAAAAACATCTATTTCTGCTTTATGGACCATGCCAAAACTTTTGACTGTGTGGATCACAATAAACTGTGGAAAATTCTGAAAGAGATGGGCATACCAGACCACCTGATCTGCCTCTTGAGAAACCTGTATGGAGGCCAGAAAGTAACAGTGAAAACTGGACATGGAACAACAGACTGGTTCCAAGTAGGAAAAGGAGTACGTCAAGGCTGTATATTGTCATCCTGCTTATTTAACTTCTATACAGAGTACATCATGAGAAACCCTGGGCTGGAAGAAGCACAAGCTGGAATCAAGACTGCCAGGAGAAATATCAATAACCTCAGATATGCAGATAACACCACCCTTATGGTAGAAAGTGAAGAGGAACTAAAAAGCTTCTTGATGAAAGTGAAAGAGGAGAGCGAAAAAGTTCCTTAAAGCTCAACATTCAGAAAACTAAGATCATGGCATCAGTTCCCATCACTTCATGGAAAATGGGGAAACAGTGGAAACAGTATCAGACTTTATTTTTGGGGGCTCCAAAATCACTGCAAATGGTGACTGCAGCCATGAAATTAAAAGACCCTTACTCCTTGGAAGGAAAGTTATGACCAACCTAGATACTATATTAAAAAGCAGAGATATTACTTTGCCAACAATAGTCCATCTAGTCGAGGTGATGGTTTTGGTCACGAATGAATGTGAGAGCTGGATTGTGAAGAAAGCTGAACACTGAAGAATTGATGCTTTTGAACTGTGGTGTTGGAGAAGACTCTTGAGGGTCCCTTGGACTGCCAAGAGATCCAGACAGTTCACCGTAAAGGAGGTCAATCCTGGGTGTTTATTGCAAGGACTGATGCTGAAGCTGAAACTCCAGTACTTTGGCCACCTCATGCGAAGAGCTGACTCATTGGAAAAGACCCTGATTCTGGGAGGGATTGGGGACAGGAGGAGAAGGGAACGACAGAGGATGAAATGGCTGGATGGCATCACTGACTTAATGGATGTGAGTCTGAGTGAACTCCGGGAGTTGGTGATGGTCAGGGAGGCCTGGTGTGCTGCAATTCATGGGGTCACAAAGAGTTGGACATGACTGAGTGACTGAACTGAACTAAACTAGATATGAGGAGATGCAAGGATTGAAATCATAAAATCCATTCCTAAAAACATCCAATTATCTAAAAACCTGCCTCACTAGATTCCCTGGAGTACAGAGTTCCTCATTCTATCCTGAACTCCCTCAGGGGTTGTTGAAGGTCAACAATATAGCAGAATGGGGTTCAATCTCCGTAGAGGTGGATGGCAAATGACTTTGTTGTTCAGTCATTTGCAATGCTCTAGGTAAGTGCCATTTGTAGTATGGCCCACTTGTGGTCATAAATCTGACCATATTTTGGGGACATACTTTCATGACCATTTTGTCCGGTGTTCCTGGGAAGGCTCATTCCCATTTCTGAAGAAGGTTTTTGCTGATAGGCCACTCAATGTGATATTACCGGGCTAGGTTTTTATAGACCTAGGTTTTTTTAAAGACCTCTGGACACCTGACTTCTACTTATGGTCCAGGAAAGTATTCCCTCTTGTTGCATCTTCCAATATCTAGAGTTACACTATTACAATCATTGATCCCATATCAAGCTATACATTTGATCAACTGCTTCAAGTCTAGTCATGATTATTTTCATTGGAGGATCAATCATGCACTTGGTAATACAAGAAACAGTAATCTTGTGAAACAGGCAAAATACAAATAGTATAGTTAATAAAATTAGTGGAGTTAAAAGTAAATATTTTATCCATGAGCCTCCCACACCAGACCAGTTTTTTTTAAAAGATTGTCAAAACTAAGGAATGGTCAATTAAAGCAAAAATCTGATTTTTCATATGGTTCATCAAATGTATTACATTAAAGGATTTATCAGGTATGAAAATGTAAGAATCAGTTTGAATTATAGCACAGATAACTCCCTGAGATGCTGTAAGTTGTCAAGGGCCTTGCAGTTGTGTAGCACTGCTTTTCTCATCAAAGAGATCTCAAAATTCAATAGACTAATAGCCCAGTTATTATCATTTAAAGCTTATGAAAATTGTTAAGTCTTCAATGTGGCCAATTACATCCTCCAATCCCATTGAAGACACACGTGCACAAAAAAATAGCTGCTAAGTTTTCATACTAGTAGAATACAGATGTTTTGATCCATTGGGATCATATCAATGGTTGATTGGTTGGGGTTACCTCTAAATTGTTAGTGTGTATGACCTTAAATTCATGGGAATCCTAGGCTACACCTTTGTATCCACCCCTGTAGATGTCAAGGCCATATATTAGTGCAATAAATCCACTGAGTTCTATATCAATCACTCTCTCTAAGGGTAATAGGCATAGTTTATACAGAACCCAACCTTGTCTCATAATATTACCAGGTTGATCACTTTTAATATGATTTAATTGTTCTCAATGTACAGGAGCTTTTAAACTTTAATGACCAATGCCTGGTGCTAACCGTACAGATCCATCCCATAACTGTGGGAGTTTTCCTTTAATAGATGAGAGGTTAGTTTTTTGCCTAAGACTTAGTTTGTCACTTTGATTGAATTTGAGTAACCCTAAGAGAAAACTTAAATCTATGGCCAGCATCAGAGCAGGTATTATTAATTGGCCAGGTGAGAGGATACCATCTAGTAATATCAGGAATAGACAGAACAGAACTGTACTCTCATCTAAAATAAACTCCCTAGGAGGTATCCAATCAGAGCCCTGGAGGACAGAAATCCATCCAGGTGAACCAGGAGTACTAAACACAGGTAATCGGCCATAACCCAACAATTGGATTGAGTTTTAAAGTAGCATAGAATCATGTTCATGATAGAAAACATTGATTGATAGGGATAGGTCCAAGGACTCAAGAAAACATTATGAATGATCACACAAATCACATCAGCATCTTGGGCAAGCTGTCTTACTTCTGATGTCATCTTTTTCTCATCCTCCTATAGTGCAGTTTCCTCTGAGCATAGTTTTAATGTGAGTTTGAGGTCAGCAGGCCTCTTTATAGACAAGTCCAGCTTAGGGGCCTTTGGAAGTGGGAGTTAGTCCAAGAGTCAATATCCCTTCAATTTTGCTGTGCATGTGTCATTTAAGAGTAGCTGACAGGTGCTTCCATCCAGATTGGAGACAGTTTCTTAAATTATGTCTTTTTCCAGTCTTGGTTGTAGATTGAAACATCTTTATCCAATGATAGATTACTGGGATAAGCTTCAGAAATAAACCTAGAGCATCGTTAAATAATTTAATTAAAATTTACATAATATACTCTAACAGCAAAGATCTATCCAGAAAATGCATCTTAGTAGATACAGGCCTCCATTAACAAACTAGGATTTAACATTCATTGAAATATTTTTTCTGCCTAAAATCAGAGTCATTTTAACCAAATATAACCAAATTAAGATGTGAATTCCTCCCTTCTCAAGTTCTCCAAAATTCCTTAAGATTTCTATACCTATTAGATAAGTTTCCTAATTTATCTAATAAAGTTACTGGAAACTAAGAGTTTCCAGTCTCTGGAGGGTTCAGATAGAAAAGATAAATGTTTCAATTTGTTTATAAAATATAATTTTATAAAATTACTGTCATAATTAGAGGGGAAGGTTTTTTCTTACACCTGGAAGACACAGATTCAAACTGGCAATTTTTCAGATAGAAAACATGAAAGTGGTAAGCATATTCACCAGTTCATTCAGTCCTTTTGTTAACCTTTGTGAAGTTATAAGCTTTTCCATTAGAATCCTCACCCAGTTCAGAAACCAGTATTTATCCAAAAATCCTTTCTATAAATCTTGAAGAGGAAGCATTTTTGCAAAACTTGGTTAGTGCTATGACAATATTTTGAGATTGCAACTAGAGTTATGACTGATAACATTTTATCCAAACATATCAGAAGTTCCACATAGTTTCTAGGATAACTATATTAAGAACATTTACCATACAATATAAACCAAGACCTACTCCTCAGTTGATAATACTTCCCATGTATTTCTGTATACAAAATGAACCTAATTAGTGTAATATCTCTTTGTGATGTTTCAAGGGCCCTCTGAAGCATCCCAAAGTTAGTTAGAAATCAAGCTCTTCATTAGAATGATTTAGGAAGTTTTGTCAACAAATATCAAAAAGGTGTAGAACACTCAGTCAGATAGGATCATAGGTCATTGTGAAACAGCTATTCACTTAGCCAAAGTGAAAGCCAAAGGATTTCAGAACAATTCCTTTAAGAGATAGAGAAACTTAAATCTATTATCAAAGGCAGTTCAACATCTGAAGAAAAGGTGTCCTTAACAGAGAGAAAAGCTAAATTCAAGTTTTAGCACCAACTTACTTTATTTAAAAGGTAAACTTAATTAAATTTATGTTAAGCTTAGTCCTAACCACATACAAAACTCTTTTCTCATGGTTCACTTTCCACAAAACTTCTTTTCACCTTCTATACCCATTACTGTGTTTTTCCATGCTAAAAAGTCACCTGTAAGTCAAGGTTACCTCCTTTTACCTTCATAAAATTCAATCCCATTCCTCATAGCTTTTTCTTTCCTATCAAAAAAAAAAAAAAAAAAAAAAAAAAAAAACACTTCCTACTTTCCTTAAGCAACAAAGAACTGACTTTTAGCAATTTATAGATTGGTGAGCATAAATACCAGTGATAATTTCTAAAACCTTTGCTTTCTTGGAGAGAAAATTTTAGAATGGCACCAAACATTATTCTTTTTTTAGTCCCAAATCTCTTTAGTTTCTCTGTTAGAGGAAATTAGTGTTCAGTTAGTAATAAATGTCTCAAAATCTTATTTGGAAATGACCTAGCTATTCAATAGATTTCCAACACTTAGTTTAGTACAACCCTTAGAAGTTCAGGTTACCCCAAAATGGAGAGACTATTTTAGACAGACATTCCTAAAGCATTCTTAATAGAATTTATCTAAAAACTCATATCTCATTTGCATTTTCTGGAAGTTTCTTCACTCAAGGTAATTTCTTTACTCACAAACTTGTAGCAGATATAATATTTAACATATTAAGCCTAGGTACAATGAAAATATTTTTCTTAATGTTAATTACTCTTAGATAGGTCTATATTAGATAGGTCAACAAGCAAACATTAATGTCAGGTATTTAATACTGAAAGTGAAGGTATTTAATGGCAGAAAGTGAAGAGAGCTAAAAAGCATCTTGATGAAAGTGAAAGTGGAGAGTGAAAAAGTTGGCTTCAAGCTCAACATTCAGAAAACGAAGATCATGGCATCTGGTCCCATCACTTCATGAGAAACAGATGAGGAAACAATGGAAACAGTGTCAGACTTTATTTTTTGGGGCTCCAAAGTCACTGCAGATGGTGACTGCAGCCATGAAATAAAAAGACGCTTGCTCCTTGGAAGAAAAGTTATGACCAACCTAGATAATATAATCAAACGCAGAGACATTACTTTGCCAACTAAAGTCCATCTAGTCAAGGCTATGTTTTTTCCTGTGGTCATGTATGGATGTGAGAGCTGGAATGTGAAGAAGGCTGAGTGACGAAGAATTAATGTTTTTGAACTGTGTTGTTGGATAAGACTCTTGAGAGTCCCTTCAACTGCCGGGAGATCCAACCAGTCCATTCTGAAGGAGATCAACCCCAGGATTTCTTTGGAAGGAATGATGCTAAAGCTGAAACTCCAGTACTTTGGCCACCTCATGAGAAGAGTGGACTCATTGGAAAATACTGTGATGCTGGGAGGGATTTGGGGCAGGAGGAGAAGGGGATGACCGAGGATGAGATGGCTGGATGGCATCACGGACTCGATGGACGTGAGTCTGAGTGAACTCGGGGAGATGGTGATGGACAGGGAGACCTGGCGTGCTGCGATCCATGGAGTCTCAAAGAGTTGGACACGACTGAGCAACTGAACTGAATTGAATGGAACTGAACACTGAACATTTCCCAGTTTACGTGAACCTTAAATTATTTAGATTTATTTCTCTGGCATTTAGAATTATCTGATTTGCAAGCATTTACTTTTTTTTTTTTTTAAGGCCAATTAGATCAGAGCTCATTTACAAACTGATCTCAGCAATCAGCAATATTATCCAGAAAACAAAGTTACACACTGAGACAAACATAGACACAATAAAAGGCTTTTTCTCCTCTCCCTTTATTTATTTATTTATTTTTGTTTCAGGAATTGGAGATGTGTCTAGATAAGTGATCCGGAGATCTCTCGTGTAAAGGTATGCTTCTGCTGCTGCTAAGTCACTTCAGTCGTGTCTGACTCTGTGCGACCCCATAGACAGCAGCCCACCAGGCTTCGCCATCCCTGGGATTCTACAGGCAAGAACACTGGAGTGGATTGCCATTTCCTTCTCCAATGCATGAAAGTGAAGTCATTCAGTCGTGTCCGACTTCTAGCGACCCCATGGACTGCAGCCTACCAGGCTCCTCTGCCCATGGTATTTTCCAGGCAAGAGTACTGGAGTGGGTTGCCATCGCCTTCTCCAAGTGTAAAGGTATAGGGAGAGTTATTTCCTCAGGGCAAGAATTCTTAAAAAGATCATTTTTTCTTCAAGCTCTCTCTGGAGTTTAAAGAATACTGTGACCAAATTGTCAAAATTTTTCTGTGGTCATAGTTTTATAGCCAGAATTTAGACCAGCTAGTGTTCAAATTGGCCCTGATAGCAAGGGCAGTTTGGTCTCAGCAGGGATTGTCCCTCTTGGGAAGTGGGGACTCTTAGTTTGATTAGCCTGAGCCTGTTAATTACAGGAGGAAGTCCTGAACATAAGGGAACTTCAGTCCATTTTCCTATCCTATGTCAATAAAGATCTAAAATTTTTAGGCCATTTTTCTTGGCATTGGATCATAGCTACAGATTGATCAGTCAATTTTTTTCTTTTTTCCCCAAGGGGTTCCCAGGTAGGGCATTGGAACTTTAGTGGGAGCAATTCCCACGTTAGCTCTAGCATTTTGTACCAGATATCTGTGCATGCAAACCAAAACAACAATACCAATCCAAACCAGAACCTCACCAGCAGGGCATCATACTCCAAATAAAACAAAAGGCAAAGAGATTCCCAGAAATCAAAAGCCAAGTGGCAAGAACACCCCCAAAAGATGGCAAAGTGATCCCCAGAAATAAAATGCCAGATGGTCTAAATACCACTAGACTTGTGGCCTGGCAGAGTCAGTGCTAGTGGCCTTTTTTTAGTTTTGATATACTTTCAAGCAATTTCTTGTAGGTTTCCTGCAAGAAGTTAATCTACTGTTTACTCTTTTAGAACTTTCTAGATACCAAAGTAAGCATTCCATTCAGTCTGTTTGACCTTACAACAGGCTTTTTCTAACTGTGCATGCAAAAATATCAATTTTGGAATATCAAAAGAACCCCAGTTTGGGCACTTTGTTGAGATCTCACTTGGTATAATTTCTCCAGTTAATTAAGTACTTGCAAGTATGAGCTATATATGCATTGTACTGAATCAGCTAGAGTTAGTCAGAGGTTGGCTTTCTGACATCCTTCATTTCTGTTTTTGAGATTCTGTTTCCTACTTTAAGTTGAATTTTTCAGGGATTAACAATCACTAGTGAAACTGTTTGGTGGGCCTATGTGCTGCTTGTGCTTAACTCCTCCAAGAGTCACCTCAGAATCATTTCAGCTCCTCTTATGTGTCTCCAATTCTGCCTCTGGCAATCTAAGACCACCGTGGCTGCTCAGGTTGCTGAATGGCCAATTCATACTGTGACCTCCAAATGAGCTAGTGTTTTTATTGTGTGGGTTTCCCTATGGGACCACTGCAAAGTAGGAGGACCAGGCCTCCACCACTGCCATAGGTTTCTCAATCACCTGAGAAAGCCATAACTGGCTGGAAAGAGTCTTGTCCCTTTTATTTGGAGCAAAGCTCTCATGTATTTTCTTCACTTTTATCCTAACAAATTCTATGAAGACAGACAAATTGAAGAAAAATGTGTCAGATCAGCTTCTTACCTAACCACTCAGCCAAGACCACTCAGTCCCCTACAATGGAGTAGCCACAGTATCTTTTCAACTGAGCCACTGGTATCCCTCAGTTTCTTTCAGTTGAACGCCCCTCAGTACATTTCCACTGGGTGGGTGTTCCCCTGGTTATCTTCAGCTAACACCCATAACAAGTATCTTTTGACTGGATGGGAATTTCTTTGTATCTTTCAATCAAGGCCCACTGAGTGTTTAGACCATGTGTGGGTATGCTCCTGATATTTCACCGGCCCCCACCCAGTCTTTCCAACTGGAAAGGAGCAGGTAACCTTCTCCACTGCCAAATAAAACTCAGAATCTCAATGAATATGGGAGATTTGAGAACCAGGAGAGACTTACAGAAATTAGTCTACACTCCCTAAGGAGGCAGATGGGTACAAGGGGCTGCTGCTGGTACCAAAGATCTGGTTGCTTGTAGGGTTCAGGCAAAGGAGATAAGTCCACTCTGGGTCCCTTCAGGGTCACCATAACTGTCAAATAAAAGAGATGCACAACTTGAGAATTTCTAGTTAAATTTTATTTAAAGCAAAATGAGGACTGCAACCTGGGAGACAGCACCTCAGATAGTTCTGAGAATTGCACCAAAGAGGTAGGGGGCGGCAGGAAGGTCAATATATAAGATTTTGGTGAAGCGGGGGTTCAATGCAATCAAGTGTTTACTTTACAAAAGGTTTTCTGCTAGTCATGAGGATCTGACATCATCATGAAAGGACTTAGTGTTTTTTGAGGTATGAAGAGATGCAAAGATTGTGATCATGAAATCAGTTTCTGAAAATATCTATCTGAAGACCTGTTCCACCAGATTCCCTGGAGCAGAGTGCCTCACTCCACCTGAACTCCCTCAGGCCATGTTGAAGGTCAACAGCTGTGGTAGCACAGGTTTCAATCTCTGCAGAGGCTGATGGCAAATGCCTCTGTTGTTCAGGAGCTGGCAACACGCTTGACAGTGCCACTTTGTAGTTGACAGGCAAGTGCCACTTTGTAGTTGCAAAATGACCTTTCCAGATGTGTGATAATTTAAGATTCTAAAGCTGTGCCTATTTAATCTAAGTGATGAAAGTTTATTTAGAAGATACTGAAACATCAATTACTAAAAAAATTAAAAAAAAAAAAAAGCATTTTGAGAATGTTAATGAAAATGTCTGCATGCATGCTCAGTCGATTCAATCGTATCTGAGTCTTTGTGATCCCATGGACTGTAGCCTTCCAGGCTCCTCTGTCCATGGGATTATCCAGACAAGAATACTGAAGTAGATTGTCACTTCCTTCTTCAGGGGCTTTTCCTGACAGGGATCGAACAAGTGGCTTTTACATTTCCGGCATTGGCAGGCGAGTTCTTTACCATTAGTGCTACCTGGGAAGCCCAATGAAACTGTTTGCTGTTGCTGCTGTTGCTAAATCACTTCAGTTGTGTCTGACTCTGTGCGACCTCATAGACGGCAGCCCACCAGGGTCCCCCTTCCCTGGGATTTTCCAGGCAAGAACACTGGAGTGGGTCGCCATTTCCTTCTCCAAAGCATGAAAGTGAAAAGTGAAAGTGAAGTCACTCAGTCGTGTCCAACTCTTCACGACCCCATGGACTGCAGCCTACCAGGCTCCTCCGTCCATGGGATTTTCCAGGCAAGAGTACTGGAGTGGGGTGCCATTGCCTTCTCTGAATGAAATTTTGGTATCACCTAAAATGTTCTCTATAAGATGACAAATGATTTTAAAAATTATTACTGATGTTTAAGCTCACTAATTTATAAGATGCCAATGTAAAGACAGTACATAATTGCTTGCTTGTCAGTTTTATTAAAATTAAGCTTTTAATCATTGAGGATTCTAATTTAAATATGTAATTAAAGCTATTAGAAATAATACAGCAACTTTTCAGGACACCGTAGAAAATAAAATGTATGTTTTTAGTAAAGGAGATATAAGAAATGAAATTACATTTTAGTGAGAACAAATAAGTTCGTTAATTTTATTTAGTTGAAAAATGAAAGGCTGGATACAAAAAGTAATGAGAGATTATGAAGAGGAACCCTGAGGAAAAAGTTTTGTACTATGAAATGAAATGTGTTCTGCTCTAAACTCTTCCAGTAAACAAGACTTTTCCAAATGCAAATTTATGAGCCCAGGTGAAACAAAGTCAGCTCTTTGGAAGCCATCAGCTACTTCCTCCCCAGTAAGAGCTGAGATGCTGGGGAGTGGGTGATATGAGAAGGGATCATCATTCACATTTTCCATCTCTTAAAGGAAATAAGAAATTAGTATGTGAACAATAAAGGAAGCAGGATTGGCCCCAAATAACTAGATGCATATGAAAGAAATGATTTCAGCAAGCCCAGAAGCTTGCATCTTCCCATATATAGAAGACTGCTAAATCTCAAGAGATTTAGTTTTCTCTTAATTAGCAGTAACCTTTTAATATTCAGATGACCTGTCCATCACTGCAATCTTGTATATAGCCTTGCTCCTCCCCTGCTTTCTCGGGATCACCTCAGATACTGTCTCCTGGGGTCAAGTCCTAAAATTCCCACCAGATAAAATCAAACTTTCAACTTTTAGATTACACATATTTTTCTAGGTCTACAAGATACAGTCAGGATTAACTAAATTTAGATTGAAGTTAACTTTGTTAAGTAAACTAATGCAAGATTGGAAATTTTATTTTATCTAAATGCTCCTTTGCAAAAAGGCAAAATGGTTGTCTGAAGAAGTCTTACAAAAATAACTGTGAAAAGAAGAGATGCTAAAGGCAAAGGAGAAAAGAAAGATAAACCTATCTAAATGCAGAGCTCCAAAGAATAGCAAGGAGAGATAACAAAGCCTTCCTAAGGGGCCAATGCAAAGAAATAGAGGAAAACAATAGAATGGGAAAGACTAGAGATCTCTTCATGAAAATTAGGGATACCAAGGGAACATTTCATGGAAAGATGGTTACAACAAAGAACAGAAATGGTATGGACCTAACAGAAGCAGAAGATGTTAAGAAGAGGTGGCAAGCATTTACAAAACAGCTACACGAAAAAAGATCTTCACAACTCAGAAAACCACGATGGTGTGATCACTCACCTCAAGCCAGGCATCCTTGAGTCTGAAGGCAGATGGGCCTTAGGAAGTGTCACTATGAGCAAAGCTAGTGGAAGTGATGGAATTCCAGCTAAGCTATTTCAAGTGCTAAAAGATGATGCTGTTGAAATGCTGCACTCAGTATGCCAGCAAATTTGGAAAACTTCACAGTGGCCACAGGACTGGGAAAGGTCAGTTTTCATTCCAATTTCAAAGAGAGGCAATGCCAAAGAATGTTCAAACTACTGCACATTTGTACTCATCTCACATGCTAACAGGGCTTCCCTGGTGGTGCAGAGGTTAAAGCGTCTGCCTGCAATGTGTGAGACCTGGATTCAATCACTGGGTTGGGAAGATCCCCTGGAGAAGGAAACGGCAACCCACTCCAGTATTCTTGCCTGGAGAATCCCATGGACGGAGGAGATTGGTGGGCTACAATCCACGGGTCGCAAAGAGTTGGACATGACTAAGCGACTTCACTTTCACATGCTAACAAAGTAACGCTCAAAATTCTCCAAGCGAGGATTCAACAGTACAAGAACTGAGAACTTCCAAATGTTCAAGCTGGATTTAGAAAAGGCAGAGGAACCAAAGATCAAATTGCCAACATTCGCTGGATCATTGAAAAAGCAAGAGAGTTCCAGAAAAACATCACTTTTGCTCTATTAACTATGCCAAAGCCTTTGACAGTGTGGATCACAAAAAACTGGAAAATTCTTCAAGAGATGGGAATATCAAACCACCTGACTTGCTTCCTGGGAAATCTGTATGCAGGTCAAGAAGCAACTGTAAGAACTGGACAAGAAACAACAGATTGCTTCCAAATTGGGAAAGGAGTACATCAATTTGTATATTTACTGTATATTTTCACTCTGATTATTTAACTTACATGAAGAGTACATCATGAGGAATGCTGGGCTGGATGAAACAGAAGCTGGAATCAAGATTGCCAGGAGAAATATCAATAAGCTCAGATACCAACCATATGAGAGAAAGCGAAGAGGAACTGAAGAGCCTCTTGATGAAAGTGAAAGAGGAGAGTGAAAAAGCTGGTTTAGAACTCAACACTCAAAAAAACGAAGATCATGGCATCTGGTGCCATCACTTCATGGCAAATAGATGGGAAAACAATGGAAACAATGACAGACTATTTTCTTGGGCTCTAAAATCACTGCAGATGGTGACAGGAACCAGGAAATTAAAAGATGCTTGCTACCTGTAAGAGAAGTTATAACCAACCTAGACAGCATATTAAAAAGCAGAGACATTAGTTTGCCAACAAAGGTCCAATCCTATCAAATCTATGGTTTTTCCTGTAGTAATGTATGGATGTGAGAGCTGAACCATAAAGAAAGCTGAGTGCTGAAGTATTGATGCTTTTGAACTGTGGTGTTGGATAAGATTCCTCGGAGTCCCTTGGTCTGTAAAGATATCAAACCAGTCAATCCTAAAGGAGATCAGTCCTCGATATTCACTGGAAGGACTGATGCTGAAGCTGAAGCTCCAATCCTTTGGCCACCTGATGCGAAGAACTGATTCACTGGAAAAGACACTGATGTTGGGAAGGATGAAGGCAGAAGGAGAAGGGCCCAACTGAGGATGAGATGATTGGATGGCATCACTAACTTGATGGATATGAGTTTGAGCAAACTCCAGGGGTTGGTGATGGACAGGAAGGTCTGGCGTGCAGTCCATGGGATCTCAAAGAGTCAGACATGGCTGAGCAACTGAACTGAACTGAAGTTTCCTTTTTAATAACAGATTCTGTGAGTTTCTGTGCCTTAAATGATCTATATTTTTTTTCTTTGTGACATTGGTTAAGTGCATAGGTGTTGCTTCAGCGACCTATGATCCTATGTTTTAGAATCTTTTTGATATTTCTAATAACATTTCCAAATATCAAAATCTAAGTTATTTAGTCTCCACCTGACACTGGGATGGATGCTTTGAAGAAACATCTCTGAGGAACCTCAGAAATAAATGTTAAGCTAAGTTCGCTTAATATTTTTACTTCAAAAATATTATAAAGTGATTAAAAGCAAATTTTAGGTTGTAGTTCAGTTCAGTTCAGTTCAGTCGCTCAGTCGTGTCTGACTCTTTGCGACACCATGAATACCAGGACTCCCTGTCCATCACCAACTCCTGGAGTTTACTCAGACTCACGTCCATTGAGTCAGTGATGCCATCCAGCCATCTCATCCTCTGTCGTCCCCTTCTCCTCCTGCACTCAAGCCCTCTCCGCATCAGAGTCTTTTCCAATGAGTCAACTCTTCATATGAGGTGGCCAAAGTACTGGAGTTTCAGCTTTAGCATCATTCCTTCCAAAGAAATCCCAGGGCTGATCTCCTTCAGAATGGACTGGTTGGATCTCCTTGCAGTCCAAGGGACTCTTAAGAGTCTTCTCCAACACCACAGTTCAAAAGCATCAATTCTTTGGCGCTCAGCCTTCTTCACAGTCCAACTCTCACATCCATATATGACCACAGGAAAAACCACAGCCTTGATTAAATGGACCTTAGTCGGCAAAGTAATGTCTCTGCTTTTGAATATGCAATCGAGGTTGGTCATGACTTTTCTTCCAAGGAGTAAGTTTCTTTTAATTTCATGGCTGCAGTCACCATCTGCAGTGATTCTGGAGACCAAGAAAATAAAGTCTGGCACTGTTTACACTGTTTCCCCATCTATTTCCCGTGAAGTGATGGGACCGGATGCCATGATCTTCGTTTTCTGAATGTTGAGCTTTAGGCCAACAGATATGCAGTGATCAACTGCCCTGAACCAACTCTGATTTGATCAAAGAAGCATGTATGGCATATGAGGCTTGGAGGTGATCAAAAGTTACCTTTGCTTCATTACCATGCCGAAGTCTGTGACCAGTGGGGGAAGCTTGCATTTTGCTAGGCCCAGTTTGTGTCATGTACAAAGAAATGTAGAAGATTGCACATACCCTAACTGCCCCTGAAAATCTCTGTCCCTTTCCTAAAGTTCTGATAATAAACCCCTCTCATAGCCCTTAAAATTCCTCCACTTATCTCCCCTCAGGAAGGTGTTTTTAGAGCACTTCCTCTCTTCTCAAGCAAGGATCAATATTCCTTGATCAAAGAATATTTCCTCCTCTGCTATAGTGAATCCAATTTTGTTTGATTGGCCTGTCAACACTGGACAAAAGACCCATTAAGGAGTCACCAGCCCGCTGGGGATTGTAACAGTTAAAACAATAATTTTTGAATACAGTGGCTTCATACAATAAAATTTTTTTATGTTGATCGCTATACAATATGATGAAGAAAGGACAATTCACCAAGTGGCAACTCAGGGTTCAGGGCAACTCTGTGTCCCTTCCATCATGGAATTCTCCAACTTCAGAGTCCTTTAATTCTATTTTCATTGGTGAAACAGATTTTTTAAATTATTTTAAGCTCTTAACACTTGAAAAAATAGCAATTATTATCATCCTGACTAAAACAGAAGTAGAGTGCTATGATAGCAAACACTTAAAGCGTGGCAAAGGTTAGTGGTCAGGTAGAAAGCAGGAAACAATCTGATATTGCAGATTTAAAAATTCCTATACATGTCATGCAGTGAAAAAATATTAGAAAAATATTTTTATGTAATAACTTGGGAAACATATATTGCTGATCCAGTTCATGACACAATTGTCTTGCTTTTCACAATGTCTTCACTGTTCATTGAACCCAGGGTAGGCAAGGCTTGAGATAAGAGGCTGGAAGAAGACATGAGGGGCCATAGGAAATGCAGACATGTTTATTCTCTCCTAGCTGGCATGGCAGCCATAACACAGCCTCTCTCCTTGCTGACAGCAGCCATAGCAGCGGCCACAACATACCCATAACAGAGCCATTACATAACCTCACATAACATAATCATTATGTTGCTCCAGTGAAGCCCCAATGCAGCAGCAGCCAGGGCTTTGGGGGTAAAGCTCATACAGGTGAACCACACACGTGCCATGTGTAAGAAACGCCACGGGAAGAAGGAGCCACCCCTATAGACCGTTGATCAGGGCCTTTTATTGGGTGGTCGCTCTCCAGCAGAACTCCCGGGGGCGGGTAAGCAAGGAAGCGAGGGGGGTCTGTGAAGCAAAGGGAGTCTGCGGGGACGCGGGCTCAGCGGTGATTGGTGTCCAAGGGCTCCGTGTCAGCTCCTGATTGGACGGTGAGGGCTTCGTGTTGGCTCCTGATTGGTCGGCTTGGTTGCCGGCCTGTCTCCGGGGTGTGTCTGCAGCACTCTCGGCCGGGACATGTCCCAACATGCCCGGGCATGCCCAGGCATGCCTCAACACACCTGACCTTGCCCTGACCTTTCACCATGACCAAGCGAGTACCTCAGGGTGTGCATGCACAGTGCTATAAGTGATATAAGTGCTATAAGTGATCTCAGTTTTTCCATAAACCTGAGACATGTATGTGCAGTGCAGTGAGTGAATTCAGCTGTTACATAATCATTATTTACAAAACGTGGGCCAAAAGTTAGAGGCAGTAGGGTGAGAGCCTGACCATGCCATCTTGGCTAATTTGCTCTTTCCCTACACATACTATATACCTCAAATTGTCAGGAAATATTTTAGTTTTGTGTACTTGTTTTTAGTGGCTGTTTTGGGCATGTGGTGCAATGCAGACAAGAACTCAGGAAACAACTGCTATGTAAGGATCTTGGCTAAAGTTAAGTAACAAAGATAATATTGTAGCTAGATGAATGTGTGGTGTGGAGGGAGACTTGAAGCTATGAGAAGATAAGAAAGAATGCAGAGAATCCTGTCTTATACTGTGTTCTAACACTAATTCCACTTGTAATACTAAAATAATTTCTATATTTTATTCTAAATTCCCACAAGTTAGCTTTTAAACTGTATCAATACATGGAATGTCTCTGCTTTCTCTGGGATAAATAGAGATTGAACATGCATTCATCAAACATGTATTTTATAAATGGCTTAGAGACAGTGAAGATTTGAGGAATACCTCCATCTCAGAAGAACATTCAAATTGCCTGAAGGTGTTTTCACTATACAGGGCTGGCCCTTAACGTCTTGATTCTGTGTTCAACCTCAGGGTAGTCTAGGAATCACATCGCACTTGATGAATTTTAGAAGCACCACAGTACTTAGCAATAATTTCTTCCAGTCGGTATCTAGGAACTTTAGGCTTGTGGTATTCTTTTAGCTCCTGAAATCACCTAATGTCAATTACCTGTTGTATATAACTGCCTACTTGCAAAACTGACCACAGGAAAAAGAGGTGACATAGGTGAAAGAACTGGATTGATTTTCAGTTATAGTTTCAAACTATAGCAAAGCTTAATTTTTGGAGATTGCTTCAAGAATTATATTTACTTTTTCTTAAAGTGCATAATACTAAGTGAAGTTACAATATGGTTACTTCTTTTTAGTAATGGTCAAACTAATTGACTGTTTGATTGTTCCTTTTTTGGTCAAACTGCAGATAACTTCATGTTCTTCTCATGGAAATAGAAAAAAAAGTAAGCCTTTGGAGACAGACAGGAACATGGTCTAATAAGGATTTCAAATGAGTGCTACTGAGCTATTGAGTTTGCGCCCAGTGCTGTGTTCCAAATGTTTCATTCTTAGTGGCATATATTTTCAAAAATTATATTTAAATGATGGGAAAAAAAGATGATCAGGTGTCAGCTGGAGGTAATTTAGAGTTATCCAAACTAATTTTGAACTAGATCTTGCACACAACTTCCAAATACTTTGAAGCACTGTTTACATTGGGGAGCTAATCTTTCTTAGAGAATATTATCTATTAAGTCTCCAAGTAAGGAGTGCCCCTTAGGATATATCACCTGGTTTCAACTAAAGAGATTTGGACTGATCAGAGGTGTGAGTTTTACAATTAGGTTAATATAATATTTTTTACACAAATTTTGTAACTATTCCATATCAGTTTCCCCACATACAAAATGGGAAAGTAATTGCTGTGCTTTTTACAGGAATTCTAGGTGTCAAATGTACATTTCCATAGGAATAAATATCTAGAAAATATCTTATTTAACAATTCAGTGTTTATCATTCTTATGTCCTATATATTATCATATTCCACTAGCTATTGTGGACCTGGGGTACTTTGAAATGTGGTACACTTTTTGTTTTAAGTTTATATTTTCAAAATTGGCTCATAGCTTGGATACAGTTGAGTTAAACGGCTCTTCCTTATGGTCACAATTATATGACTCTTGAAAATATAGGGAAGAGTGAAAGATGATGGTGAGAAAACAGAAGAATAACAATTCAAACTGCTAAACCTTTTCATGAAATATTATATCTGAAAAGAAAGCTAGAGGGGAAAAAAAAGAAAAAGACCAGAGTCGTCTTCTTTATCATTTAAAAAATATTTTCTGTGGCTAAATTCACTTACATGATTTTTAACTTTCACTAAGTGCCACTAAGAAATTATATTAAAAATAATAAATTATATTAGATTAAACTTTATTAATCTCTCCTGAGTTCTGACATATATATAAGCAGGTTGAAGCAGACAGGCATCTGCCTTTAAAGGGAAGAATTCCTCCAAATGCCTTTTTTCAAATTGATGTCCCTGTTGCAGATTCTACTTTTTATTTATGTCACCAGCTAATATGTACTGACTCACAGAAATGATCATTGAGGGAATACACACTCTTTGGTTGTAATTGCAGGGAAGCAAACTTGGAAAATAGCTTTTGGTTTCTTAGGGAATGGTGCCATCTCCCTGGCACTTATGAAGACAATTAAATATTCATGAATTTCTTAAATTGTTTTGGAAATAACATGTGCTGGAGTGGAACATTAATTAGCCAGTCTCTTCTGATTTCATGCCAGGCAGGGAATGTTAAATAATGAAGGTGTAAGAAGCCAGAGTTTACACAGGAGGAGGTGGAAAGAAGAATTCCTTCAGCATTGGAAATGTTCCCCTGCCATACTGAAATGAACACTCATCTGGTCCACATTCTTTTACATATTTTGAATATTATCTTTAAAAACCTCACTGTACCCAATGTATTAAATTGTTTTAACAAAAAATTACTAAAGGCACATTGAACTACTTCAAACATGTATGGAAACCATTCAGTTAGTTTTATTGTGAGTAGCACTGTGAGGCAGTGTGGAGAAAAATAAAAAATACCTCAAGATTCTTGCATTCGAGTACACTCAGGCTAATTGAAAAGCTATGGAAAACAAGTGCTCCCTAATCAACTGTTAAACTGTATAGATATTTAAATGCTTAAGGGAGAGAATACCATGAGCACTGCTGAGTCAATGAAGTTTACATGGATAATGGGGGACTTATACTGGGGCTTGGAAGAGTCATAAGAAAATGAACAAACATATATAGAAAGGAATGCACAAATATAAATGGTACAAATATTACATAATCTCATATCATCAGAAGACAATATAGAAAATAATTTTCATATTTTTCACATTGCCAACAACCATAGAAGAAGCAAGAGCGTTCCAGAAAAACATCTTCTGTTTTATTGACAATGGCAAGCCTTTGACTATGTGGATCACAAAAACCTGTGGAAAATTCTTTAAGAGATAGGAATACCAGATCACCTAACCTGTCTCCTGAGAAATCTGTATGCAGGTCAGGAAGCAACAGTTAGAACTGGACATGGACAACAGACTGGTTCCAAATCAGGAAAGGAGTATGTCAAGGCTGTATGTTGTCACCCTACTTATTTAACTTATGTGCAGAGTACATCATGAGAAATGCTGGACCGGATGAAGCACAAGCTGGAATCAAAATTGTCAGGAGAAATATCAATAACCTCAGATATGCAGATGACACTACACTTATGGCAGAAGGCTAAGAACTAGATTCTCTTGATGAAAGTGAAGGAGGAGAGTGAAAAAGTTGGCTTAAAACTCAACAATCAGAAAACTAAGATCATGTCATCTGGTCCTATCAATCACTTCATGGCAAACAGATGGGGAAACAATGGAAACAGTGACAGACTTTACTTTTGGGGGCTTCAAAATTACTGAAGATGGTGATTGCAGCCAGGAAATTAAAGATACTTGCTCCTTGGAAGGAGAGTTATGACCATCCTAGACAGCATATTAAAATCAGAGACATTACTTGCCAACAAAGGTCTGTCTAGTCAAAGCTATGGTTTTTCCAGTAGTCATGTATGGATGTGAGAGTTGGACTGTGAAGAAAGATGAGTGCCAAAGAATTGATGCTTTTGAACTGTGGTGTTGGAGAAGACTCTTGAGAGTCCCTTGGACTGCAAAGAGATCCAACCAGCCCATCCTAAAGGAGATTAGTCCTGGGTGTTCATGGGAAGGACTGATGTTGAAGCTGAAATTCCAATACTTTGGCTACTTGATGCAAAGAGCTGACTATTTGAAAAGACCCTGATGCTGGGAAAGATTTAAGGCAGGAGGAAAAGAGGATGACAGAGGATGAGATGGTTGGATGCCATCACCAACTCGATGGACATGAGTTTGAGTGAACTCCAGGAGTTGGTGATGGACGGGGAAGCCTTGTATGCTGCAGTCCATGGGGTCGCAGAGAGTCAGACATGACTGAATTGACCGACTCAGCATCAACAATAGTTTTCCCTGGTGGCTCAGATGGCAAAGAATCTGTCTGCAAGGCAGAGATCTGGATTCGATCCCTGAGTCGGGAGGAGGATCCCCTGGAGAAGAGAATGACTACTTTTTCCAGTATTCTTGCCTAGGAAATCCCATGAACAGAGGAGCCTGGCAGGCTACAGTCCATGGGTTGCAGAGCCGAACACAACTGAGCGACTATCACTTTCACTTTTCAATATTATCTATAATTCAGTGCTTATTTTCTCAGGGTAAATGCCCAGATGTGAAATATCTAAATAAAAATGCATCAACATTTTTGTAACTTGGGCACATTCTGATAAAAATAGTCTCCTAAAAATGCCAACTTATAATCCATTCAATATATTAGAAAGAAAGAAAGTGTAGTTGCTTAGCTGTGTCCAACCCTTTGCAACTCTATGGACTGTAGCCCACCAGGCTCCTCCATCCATGGGATTTTCCAGGCAAGAATTCTGGAGTGGGTTGCCATTTCCTTCTCTGGGAGATCTTCCAAACCTAGGGATCACACTTGGGTCTCCCACATTGCAGGCAAACTCTTTACCCTCTGAGCCACCAGGGAATAATCAGTCTATTTCATAAGAGATTTTTTGTCAACTTGGATATTACCTTTTAAAAAAGTTACTTGCCAATTTGATAGGTGAAAATAATGTCTTTGCTTTTATTTGCATTATTTATAAATGCCAGAGTCCAGCTTCAGCATCCAGGGATTCAACCTGA
This sequence comes from Capra hircus, assembly GCF_001704415.2. NCBI lineage: Eukaryota > Metazoa > Chordata > Mammalia > Artiodactyla > Bovidae > Capra > Capra hircus. The sequence goes on along the minus strand of NC_030831.1, from coordinate 13,357,099 downwards.
AGAGATGAACAGTGTCAGCGAGAGATTTGAGGCAGCCTCTCAGTTTTCTTGGACTTCCTGTTTATTTCAAGCTTATGATTCTCTTTTATACTTTTACAAAAGCATTAGGTCAGAGGTTTGATATTTTCAGTTCCCACTAACCCAGATTTGTTGTCTCCACAAATCACTGTTGCCCTTCAAAAGGAGTTTCTGCCTCAGCGATTCTCTTATCTACTTTTTCTCATGTGTCCTTGTGAATACACTGTAACTCATGCTAATATTTGGGCTGCATACCATATTCCTCAGTTTATTTCTTATCTTTCTAAGTCCTGATTGCCTCTACTATCCTAAGCTCACTATCTCTTAAAAAGGCTTCTAGCTATAATGTCTCTAAAAATTCCTAACTTATATAAGCTATAGTAAAATATGCTAACTTTACAACATTCCTTAAATCTTTAACGTCTAACTGTTTTAATTATTTCTAAGCACTAAATTCAGTAAACTCCTTTGCCACAAACATTTTCCTCACAAATAGGCTTCAGATAGCAATCCCTCCCACAGCCTCAAGCTGCAGCCTGTGTCCTCATCCTGGAACACTCTTTTGTAAAAGTCCTTAAACAAAAGTCAATGATTAACTTTATGAATTATTCTCTGACTACAGCGGGAAAAGTCTTTGTGCCTTCTCATGTTCCTCTCAAGAACAATCAGTTCAGTTCAGTTCAGTCACTCAGTCGTGTCTGACTCTTTGCGACCCCATGAATCACAGCACACAGGCCTCCCTGTCCATCACCAACTCCAGGAGTTCACTCAGACTCACGTCCATAGAGTAAGTGATGCTATCTAGCCATCTCATCCTCTGTCGTCCCCTTCATCTCCTGCCCCCAATCCCTCCCAGCATCAAAGTTTTTTCCAATGAGTCAACTCTTCTCATGGGGTGGCCAAGTACTGGAGTTTCAGCTTTAGAATCATTCCTTCCAAAGAAATTCCAGGGTTAATCTCCTTCAGAACTGGTTGGATCTCCTTGCAGTCCAAGGGACTCTCAAGAGTCTTCTCCAACACCACAGTTCAAAAGCATCAATTCTTCATCTCTCAGCCTTCTTCACAGTCCAACTCTCACATCTATACATGACTACTGGGAAAACAATAGCCTTGACTAGACGGACCTTATTCGGCAAAGTAATGTCTCTGCTTTTGTTTGCTATCTAGGTTGGTCATAATTTTTCTTCCAAGGAGTAAGCGTCTTTTAATTTCATGGCTGCAATCACCATCTGCAGTGATTTTGGAGACCAAAAAAAAAAAAATAATAATAATAAAGTCTGGCACTGTTTCCATTGTTTCCCCATCTATTTCCCATGAAATGATGGGACCAGATGTCACGATCTTCGTTTTCTGAATGTTGAGCTTTAAGCCAACTTTTTCACTCTCCTTTCACTTTCATCAAGAGGCTTGTTAGTTCCTCTTCAATTTCTGCCATAAGGGTGGTGTCATCTGCATATCTGAGGTTATTGATATTTCTCCCAGAAATCTTGATTCCAGCTTGTGTTTCTTCCAGTCCAGCATTTCTCACGATGGACTCTGCATAGAAATTAAATAAGCAGGGTGACAATAGACAGCCTTGATGTACTCCTTTTGCTATTTGCAACCAGTCTGTTGTTCCATGTCCAGTTCTCACTGTTGCTTCCTGACCTGCATACAGATTTCTCAAGAGGAAGGTCTGGTGGTCTGGTATTCCCGTCTCTTTCAGAATTTTCCACGGTTTATTGTGATCCACACAGTCAAAGGCTTTGGCATAGTCAATAAAGCAGAAAGAGACGTTTTTCTGGAACTCTCTTGCTTTTTCCATGATCCAGCAGATGTTGGCAATTTGATCTCTGGTTCCTCTGCCTTTTCTAAAACCAACTTGAACATCAGGAAGTTTGCACTTCATGTATTGCTGAAGCCTGACTTGGAGAATTTTGAGCATTACTTTACTAGCGTGTGAGATGAGTGCAATTGTGCGGTAGTTTGAGCATTCTCTGGCATTGCCTTTCTTTGGAATCAGAATGAAAACTGACCTTTCCAAATCCTGTGGCCACTGCTGAGTTTTCCAAATTTGTTGGCATATTGGGTGCAGCACTTTCACAGCATAATATTTCAGGATTTGAAATAACTACTGGAATTCCATCACCTCCACTAGTTTTGCTTGGAGTGATGCTTTCTAGGGCCCACTTGACTTCACCTTTTAGGATGTCTGGCTCTAGATGAGTGATCACACCATCGTAATTATACGGGTCATGAAGGTCTTTTTTGTACAGTTCTTCTGTGTATTCTTGCCACCTCTTCTTAATATCTTCTACTTCTGTTAGGTCCATACCATTTCTGTCCTTTATCGAGCCCATCTTTGCATGAAATGTTCCCTTGATATCTCTAATTTTCTTGAAGAGATCTCTAGTCTTTCCCATTCTATTGTTTTCCTCTATTTCTTTGCATTTATCGCTGAAGAAGGCTTTCTTATCTCTTCTTGCTATTCTTTCGAACTCTGCATTCAGATGCTTACATCTTTCCTTTTCTCCTCGGCTTTTCACTTCTCTTCTTTTCACAGCTATTTGTAAGACTTTCCCAGACAGCCATTTTGCTTTTTTGCATTTCTTTTCCATGGGGATGGTCTTGATCCCTGTCTCCTGTACAATGTCACAAACATTCCATAGTTCATCAGGCACTCTATCTATCAGATCTAGGCCTTTAAATCTATTTCTCACTTCCACTGTATAATCATAAGGGATTTGATATAGGTCATACCTGAATGGTCTAGCGGTTTTCCCTACTTTCTTCAATGTAAGTCTGAATTTGGTAATAAGGAGTTCATGATCTGAGCCACAGTCAACTCCTGGTCTTGTTTTTGTTGACTGTATAGAGCTTCTCATCTTCTGCAGCAGAGAATATAATTAATCTGATTTTGGTGTTGACCATCTGGTGATGTCCATGTGTAGAGTCTTCTCTTGTGTTGTTGGAAGAAGGTGTTTGCTATGACCAGTGCATTTTCTTGGCAAAACTCTACTAGTCTTTGCCCTGCTTCATTCCGCATTCCAAGGCCAATTTGCCTGTTACTCCAGGTGTTTCTTAACTTCCCACTTTTGCATTCCAGTCCCCTATAATGAAAAGGACATCTTTTTTTGGTGTTAGTTCTAAAAGGTCTTGTAGGTCTTCATAGAACCGTTCAACTTCAGCTTCTTCAGCATTACTGGCTGGGGCATAGACTTGGATTATTGTGGTATTGAATGGTTTGCCTTGGAAATGAACAGAGATCATTCTGTCGTTTTTGAGATTGCATCCAAGTATTGCATTTCGGACTCTTTTGTTAACCATGATGGCTACTCCATTTCTTCCGAGGGATTCCTGCCTGCAGTAGTAGATTTAATGGTCATCTGAGTTAAATTCACCCATTCCAGTCCATTTTTGTTCGCTGATTCCTAAAATATTGATTGACGTTCAATCTTGCCATCTCCTGTTTGACCACTTCCAATTTGCCTTGATTCATGGACCTGACATTCCAGGTTCCTATGCAATATTGCTCTTTACAGCATCAGACCTTGCTTCTATCACCAGTCACATCCACAGCTGGGTATTGTTTTTACTTTGGCTCCATCCATTCTTTCTGGAGTTATTTCTCTACTGATCTAGAGTATCATATTGGGCACCTACTGACCTGGGGAGTACCTCTTTCTGTATCCTATCATTTTGTCTTTTCATACTGTTCATGGGGTTCTCAAGGCAAGAATACTAAAGTGGTTTGCCATTCCCTTCTCCAGTGGACCACATTCTGTCAGACCTCTCCACCATGACCCACCCATCTTGGGTTGCCCCGCGGGCATGGCTTAGTGTCATTGAGTTAGACAAGGCTGTGGTCCTAGTGTGATTAGAATGACTAGTTTTCTGTGAGTATGGTTTCACTGTGTCTGCCCTCTGATGCCCTCTTGCAGCAGCTACCATCTTACTTGGGTTTCTCTTACCTTGGGCGTGGGGTATCTCTTCACGGCTGCTTCAGCAAAGCACAGCTGCTGCTCCTTACCTTGGATGAGGGGTATCTCCTTGCACTGCCCTTCCTGACCTTCAATGTGGGATGGCTCCTCTAGGCCCTCCTGTGCCCTCACAGCCACCACTTCTTGGGCGTGGGGTTGCTCCTCCTGGTCGCCGCCTTGGCCTCAGGCGCCGCCCTGGCCTCAGACGTGGGGTAGCTCCTCCCAGCCGCCATCCCTGGTCTCAGATGTGGGGTAGCTCTCAGCCACGCTTGGTGCACTGGCCTGCCGCTGCTGCCTGCCAAAGGGTAGCCCACCACCTCAACAACAATAAACACCTCAATATTCCTTTTCAGTCAACTCAGCCGAGGAGAGGAAAAAACAAGTCAGAATTACAAGGCCTAACTCCATCATCCTGGGTCTGCCCCTGTGGAATGAGGAGAGGAGGCTGAGGGCCATGCCTCCATTTTGTCAGTAATACCTAACGTGGCTCCCAACATATAAATTTGAACATTTTCTTTTTTATTTAATGGATACTTTTGTGGATAATTGTGTGACTCTGTGTGTGTGTGTGTGTGTGTGTGTGTGTGTGTATGAGAGAGAAAGAGCTTTTTCCTCGTGACTTTTGCCCACTTTTCTATTTCTGTGAGTAGGCTTTAATGATTCCTAACAACTATGATTATTTTTGAGGTCCCCATGTTAGCTCTATTCATGGATAAATTTGATCTTCAGATTAATGAAGAATCATACCTTGGACTTGTTTAGCCCAAATTCAACATTACAGGAAGAAAATTGAAATTTAATTACTTTTTTCTTATTACTGAAAATTTAAATATATTCAATTTAAACTTTAAAGTCTGATTGCTTAATGACTTGCTTGATTTTTAAAACCAAAGTCTGTTTCTTGTTCCACATTGCTTTATAACATACAATTTTCTACCTAGTAGGAACTATTTAAATTCAGACATAGACTTCCAGAAGAAAATATCTGGCTTCTGCTTTTTTTTTTTTTTTTTAATACAGCAAATTATGCATTTCATTATGTTATAGAGATAATTTGACCATGGTTTCAGGAGCATCTCATGTCCATTTTGTGCCATGGTGCTAGGAATGTTCATTCCCAAGTCTGGCAAATATTTTTCTGGTAGGCCACTCACTTTGGTCTTACTGCATTAGATCATGAAAATAGCAAAAGTTCTGGAGCATACTTGCCTTGCTGGTAGTCTCTTGTAGTCCAGGAAAACATCCCCCCCTTTTTGCTTCTTTCTGTATCTAGAGTTACATTATTATAATCATTGATTTCATGTGGAACTATATATCATCATTTCATTAGGGGCTAAGTCACACATTTGGTAGTGTAAGAGGCAACAATTTTCTGAAATAAGCAATATAAGGAAAAATATAGTTAGAAGTAATAGTAAGGCCATGAGTTAGAATTTAAGAACTTTCATACTGAACTGAAGTGAAGTATATATCTAGGTCATCTGACTTTGTTAAATGATTATAGCCTGGTGTTAAACTCCTGGCTATAGATAATGAAGCAACTGGTCTTTATTCAAAGACTGATTTTGAAGTTAAGCTTCAGAAACAAACTTAGAATGTACTTTTATTAACTCAATTAAATATTGCAATAATATAATGTAACATCAAGGAACTAACTGGGAAGTGAGTCTTGGTAAATGTAGACCTTAATTAACAAAACCAGAATTCAATATTCAGTGAATGTATTTTTTTGTTTGTTTGTTTAAAATTACCCCCATTTATATTAAACTCAGCTGACTAATTTGTTTTTAAAATAATTTTGGTCCATTGACTATAGATACCATAGGCCTGTCATCAGTTTTGCCTAGGTGATTTTTTTTTTTTTCTTCTAGAGCTTCCCAAAATACTTTGATGTTTCTGTACATGTTGAAGGCAAAATTTTAATTTACTTGCTAAGTCTTTCCAGAACACAAATGCCTCCCATTTCTGGAGGGACAAGACAGAAAGAAAAGGAAAATGTTATAATTTCACCCACAGATGTAAATTACCAAACTGTTTTAAGTAGCTTGAGAAGAAGAGCTTCTTTATATCTGAAAACAAAGACTAAAACCCAATATGTCAGATAAAAACTCATGAAAACTACAATCATATTTAGCAGTTTATTTAATCCTATGTGGTTAATATTTGTTCTGCTCTCTTTGCCTGATAACTGAGGATGATAATGATAACAATCGTTTTAAGAAGTTTGTGAAGTTTTTGTTAAGGCTTGTATAATTTTTTAAGTGATGTGGGTTCCCTAAACATTGGAGATTGTAAAAATTATATCCTAAGTGGAAGACAAGTTTTTAATCTTTTTTTTTTTTTCTCCATTGTTAAAGCATTAACAATGCAGCCAAGAAAGAATTTATCCCATCAGATTAAAAGGTGACATTTGTCAGAGAGCACAGTAAAGTCAAGTGGCCATCTTGGATTTTCCATAACACTGACTGTGATTTACAGCCATTGTTCACCCATTTTAAATTCCCTGATTTAGGAGTAGACCATTGTCATGTTTTAAGGACACTGGGATAGCAAAAGTTTGACAATGAATGAGGAATTAATTTTTAGAAAAACAAAATATACTTTATCTACATGTGCCATAATTCTCATAGATCATTGTGAAACAATGTTTATTCATTTTACTGAAGTAACAAAATATTTTTAAAAAAACATATAAATCACTTATAGGCAAAGTAATTCACATAATCTGTTATCTAAAGCAGGATTCCAAGAAAACTTTATAATCTTAGTAGAGAAAATAAAATTCTAGATTAGTAGCAGCTTATATTCACAATGAAACAGTAGTTATTCACTTCAAAGTAACAAGAAAATATTTCAAAGGCACTTTAGTGTTTTAAGAAACTTGTACCACACACAAAACTCTTTTCTTGGGGTCTACTTTCTGCAAACATTTATTTTTTTTCACTTTCTGTATTCATCACTTTGTTCATTCAAAAATAGTAAGTCATACGTGCTTCCTTTTCACTTAATAAAATGTAATTAATTTTTTATATATTTTATTAAAAACATCCTATTTTCTTTAAAAAATATAAACTGTCCTTTACATCAATACTCTGTAGATTAGTAAACATAAATCATGTAAAACTTTTGCATTTTTTTTCTTAAAAGTTTCTTCACATTGAGTTATTTCCCTTGCTAGAAAATTTTCAGTAGATATAACAGAATCTTCTTTTGTTTATATTGAACCTAAGCACAATAAAAGTATTGCTCTTAATGTTGATATCTTCAGATAGGCCCTTATTAATTAGTTTAACAACAACAACAAAAACAAAAAACAAAAAACCAGCAGGTATTAACTTAACGTTGAGTATTTCCCAATGTGACAATTCATTGGGAAAGACCTTGATGCTGGGAAAGGTGGAAAGCAAAAGGAGAAGAGGGTGGCAGAGGATAAGATGATTAGATAGCATCACCAATTCAATGGACATGAATTTGATTAAACTCCGGAAGAAAGGGAAAGACGGAAGCCTGGCATTCTGCGTCCATGGGGTCTGAAAGAGTCAGACATATCTTAGCGACTGAACAACATTTCCCTTTTCACATGAACCTGATATTCATTTAATTTCTCTTGTATTTAGGATTGTTTGATTTGTAAGTGCTTACTTTTCTTTAGGCCAATTGAATTAGAGCTCATTTACAAATTAACAGCAGCAATATTATCCAAAGACACACACTGAGAGATACATAAATCAGGACAGACAGAGATCTCATACTTTTCCACGAGAGATTTAAAATGTCTCTTTGCCCATTCTTCTGTTTTTCTCTTGGCTTGAAGTTCTACTAATTTGCCCAAGTTTGAAATCTCAGGCAGAGTGGGCTGTATATCTCAAGGACATAAGGACTTCAGGCTTTTTCTTAGGCATGTTTCTGTTTTCTCAGGGTTGGAGCTCCAAAAAATGTATCTCAACAAGCCAGTTTTTTCTAATTGCACATGTGAAAGAACAAGTTTGCAATTTCAAAAAGATTTCATTTTAAACAGTTTTTTTCTGGAGTTTAAAGAATATCATAGCTCTATTGTCTTTTTTCTTTCTATGGTCATGATCTCATAGTTAAATTTTTAAGCCAGAGAATGTTCAGATTGACTCTGAACAGGGACAGACTAGATGATAAGATGTTTTCCCAGCAGGGATTGTCCCTCTTGGGAGATGGGGTCTTAGTTTGATCAGCAGAATCTGAAGGAGTAAGGGAACTTTCAAAAATGGGGGAAGTTTGGTTGATTCTCTCCCTCCCCCTCCAGAGATATAAGAAGTTAGAAGGGGATTCTTTAGGATATGAGCAGAGTTCATTCAGTGTTTTGATTACAGGAGAAGTCTTGGGCCAGCAAATCTGATCGAGAGGAGGTAGTGAGGATTAAGGGATAAGACAAATACAGAAAGACACATATGGCATGAATCGTTCAGATCTGGATTCTGACTAAGGCCCATGAAAATTTGAACATAAGGAACAGCAAAAGAGATCAAGTTGGAGGATTGTGTTATAATTTAGTGTGCCATTAAAAGACCATTTTTCTTGGTCCCCTTATTTGTAGTGGGGCCAAGTTTCATTGGAAAATAATCTGAAGCCTTTTTTTTTTTTTTTTAAGATTTTCAGCATTTTTTTCCCCCCAGTTCTTGAGAATACAGCCTAGATGTGAATCTGAGAGAGGATTCTTGAGATATACCTGAGCCTATTCTGAAAATGAGGGTACCAAGAGCTCATCAGCCACAGAAGCTGTTGCAACTGTTCCAGTGAACCTTCTGTGTGAGATAAGGCACTGCACAGCTAGAAGCACAAGTGGCCAACCATCTCAACAATTGTGTTCAACAGTGAAAGGTGACTGACCCCTGAGCATGTGACAGAATGGCAAAAACTGTGCAACCAGTTAGGAGCCTAAGCACAAACCATGTGGAAATGCACCTGGCAGCTAAGGCAGGAAAGGACAGAAAAGAAGTTCCTAGAAACAACCATGACTCATCTTTTGACAATTCCCTGAAATGTGAAAGACAGATTTTGGGATGACTCAGAGGCATCTCCTAGGCTCCTGGGGCTTCTCAGGTGGTCCAGGGGTAAATAATCTGTTTGCCATGCAGAACAAGTGGGACACACAGGTTTAGTCCCTGGGTCAGAAAGATCCCCACTCCATTATTCTTGTCTGGGAAATTCCATGGACAGAGGATCCTGGCAGGCTACAGTCCACAGATTATCAAAGAGTCAGACATGACTGAGTGACTAAGCATGCACACCAGTGAGGAAAAGTGAAAGTAACAGAGAAGATAGACTGAGGAATCTGCCTTGTAGTCCTTCACAGAAGTGATGATCAGGGGAAAAAATTTAGTGTTTTGCTTGAATCAATATGTGCCTGACTTTGAATTGAAGTTGTCTTGCTGAGGGAACACACTAATAGCTTGGTCTGTTCCATGACTCCCTGATCTTATCATGGGAATTTTCAAGTGTTAGGCAATGACATTAAGTGCCTGACCCATGTCTACACAATTTTAATTGGCCTGGTCCTCAGTGTAAGGGAGAAGGAGGAGAAAAGAAAAGTAGAGGTCTCACATGCTTAGGTGGTAACTACTGGGGCACAGTGGACTGTAGGTCCTTTGGAACATGCCAGAGAGTAACCCTGGCCAAAATCCCTCAATTGCTTCTGTAGTCACTTGCCTGTTTGCAGAGGATTTGAAGGGAAAAAAAAAAAAAAGAGAGAGAGAGAGAGAGAGAGAGAGGAAAGGAGAGTTGGGGAAACCTTTCTAAGAGTACCCATATGTGTCACCAAATGTTGAGGCAGTTGGAGCATGGGTTGGAAAAAACTTTCAAGACACAGAGCATTTCAGAAAGGAGTAACTTTATTAAGAAAAAAGAGCAGAGATAAAGTGGGCACTGTGAAAGAAGCAGGCTGAAAACTTTTGATGGACCAGGGAGAGTCAACAGTTTATATAGGTTAGTAGCCAATTTTTATAATTCCTGCTGGAAAGTTGGTATTAGATGACTGGTTAGGCCACTGAAGTTGATCAGTTCCATGAAGACCTAGAAGACCTCCTAGAACTAAGGCTGAAAAAAGATGCTATATTCATCACTGGGGATTGGAATGCAAAAGAAGGAAGTCAAGAGATACATGGAGTGCATGTATGGCTTTGAAGTTTGGCCTTGAAGAACAAAATGAATCAGGGCAAAGGCTAAATGCATTCTACCAAGAGAATGCATTGGTCATAGCAAATACCCTTTTTCAACAACACAAAGCAATTTTATGCATGGGCATCACCAAACGGCCAATACCAAAATCAGATTGATCACATTCTTTGTAGCTAAAGATGGAGAAGCTGTATACTTCGGTAAAAAACAGGACCTGCACCTGACTGGCACAGATCATCAGCTTTTCATAGCAAAAGTTGGGCTTAGACTAAAGAAAGCAGGGAAACATAAATTAAATGTTTGACCAGCCAGGTACAACATAAATCAAATCCCCTATGATTATACAGTGGATGTAATGAAAGATTGAAGGAATTAGAACTTGTAAACAGTGTGTCTGAAGAAATATGGATGGGGGTCTGTAATATTGTACAGGAGGCAAAGAACAAAACCGTCACCCCCCGCAAAAAAAAAAAAAAAAAAAAAAAAAAAAACACCTCACAGGGGTTATCTGAGGAGGCCATATAGCGTATACTGTCATGTAAGAATTGAATCGCCAGTCCATGTCTGACGTAGGGTGCAGCTTGCTTGGGGCAGGTGCATGGGGATGACCCAGAGAGATGTTGTGGGGAGGGAGGTGGGAGGGGGGTTCACGTATGGGAACGCATGTAAGAATTTAAGATTTTAAAATTTAAAAAAAAAAAATAAAAAAAAAAAAAAGAAATAAGAGAAGCAAAAGCAAGGAAGAAAGGAAAAGCCATGTCCAACTAAATGCAGATTTACAAAGAATAGCATGGAGAGACAAGAAGGCCTTCTTCAATGAACAGAGCATAAAACTAGAAGAAAACAACAGAAGGGGAAAGACCAGAGATATCTCCAGGAAAGTTGTAAATATCAAGAGAATATTTTGCCCAAAGATGGGCACAATAAAGGAGAAAAATGGTAGAGAACTAGTAGAAGCTGAAGAGATAGAAGAAACACACAGAAGAACTGTACATAAAAGATTCAAATGAACTGGATGAGTAGGATGGTGTGGTCAGCCACCCAGAGCCAGATATTCTGGACTGCTAAGTCAAGTGTGCCTTAGAAAGCACTGCTGTCAATAAAGCTAGTGGACGCAATGGAATTCCAGAACTATTCAAAACCCTAAAGGATGATGCTATCAAGGTGTTGCATTCCCTATATCAGCAAATCTGAAAGACCCAGGAGTGGCCATAGGACTGGAAAAGGTCACTCCTCATCCCAATTCCCAAGAAGGGTAATACTAAAGAAAGTGCTAACCATCAGACAATGCTACTACAACCATTTTCCATGCGAGTAAGGTCATGCTTAAAATCGTGCAAGCAAGGTTTCAGCATTATGCAAACCAAAAACTTCCGTACATACAAGCTGGGTTCAAAAAAGGAAGAGAAACCAGTGCCAGAGTCCAGCTCCAGCAGCCAGGGGATCGGCCTGAAGGGATGAACGGTGTTGGTGGGAAATGATGTACCCTCTGATTCGAGGTACGGGACTACATGTTTATTTCAAGCATCAGGTTCTCTTTTATACTTTTTGAAAAGCATTAGGTCAGAGGTTTGACATTTTCAGTTCCCCCTCACCCAGATTATTGTCTCATTGTTGCCCTTCAAACAGAGTTCCTGCTTCAGCTATTCTCTCAGAATCGTGTTTACTTGTGATTACATTGTAGCTCATGTTTATGTCTGGGCTGCATACCACATTCTTCAGTTTACTTCTTATATTTCTAAATGATGCTTGCTCCTAGTGTCTTAAGCTCACTATCTCCTAAAAAGGCTTCTAGCTATTCTTAACTATTCTTAAACCCTAAGCTCAGCAAACTTCCTTTGCCAAAAACATATCCCTCACAAACAGGTCTCAGATAACAATCCTTCCCATGGCCTCAAACTGCAGCCTATGTGCTCATCCTGGGACATTCTTTGCAAAAACCCTTGAACAAATGTCAATGGTTACTTTATAGATTATTTTTCTGGGCACAACTGCAGAAGGCTTTGTGATTTTTCACCCTTCTATCAAGAACAATAAGCACCTTAACATTCTTCCCAGCCAGCTCAACTGAAGAAAGGAAGAAACAAGTCAGAATCACAAGAGCTAACTCCTTCATCCCAGGTCCATGCCAGCGGAAAGAGGAGAGGTGGCTGGGGCTGTTGCCTCCATTTTGTCAGTAATGCCTAGCGTGGCTCCTGACAAACCAGAGATCAGACTGCGAACGTTTCCTAAATCACAGAGAAAGCTAGAGAGTTCCAGGAAAACATCCACCTTTGTTATATCCACTACACCAAATCCTTTGACTATGTGGATCATAATAAACTGTGGAAAACTCTTAGAGAGATGGAACTACCAGACCATATTACATGTCACCTGAGAAACTTGCATGCAGGTCAAGAAAACAGTTAGAATCCTGCATTAAACAACTGATTGGTTCAAGATTGAGAAAGGAGTATGTCAGGGCTATCTGCTGTCACCCTGCTTGTTTAACCTATACACTGAGCATGTCATGAAAATGCTGGCCTGAATATGAGTTACAAGCTGGAATAAAAATAGGTGAGAGAAACAACAACCTCAGATATGCAGATGATAGCACTCTAATAGTGGGAAGTGAATAGGAACTGAAGAAACTCTTAATGAGGTTGAAGAAGGAGAGTGAAAAAGTCATCTTAAAATTAAATATTAAAAGCAAACAAACAAAAAAACCTAAGATCATAACATCTGACTCCATTACTTCATGACAAGTAGTGGGTAAAAGTGGAAGTAGCAACAGAATTCTTCTTTGGCTCTAAAATCACTGCAGATAATGATTGAAGCCATGAAACCAGAAGTTTACTTCTTTGTAGGAAAGCTATGACAAACCTAGACAGTGTGTTAAAAAGCAGAGGCATTCTTTGCTGACAAAGGTCCATATTGTCAAGGCTATGGTCTTCCCAGTGGTCATGGTTCTGAGAGCTGGACTGTAAAAAAGGTGGAGTGAGTAAAAGTCATGTCTGACTTTTTGCGACTCTATGGACTGTAGCCTGGCAGGCTCCTCTGTCCATGGAATTCTGCATGCAAGAATACTGGAATGGGTAGCCATTCCTTTCTTCAGGGGATCTTCCCAACCCAGGGATCAAACCCAGGTTTTCCACATTGCAGGTGGATTCTTTACCATCTGAGCCACCAGGGAAGCCCATAAAGAAGGTGGAGTGCTGAAGAATTGATGCCTTTGTATGCTGTGATGCTTGAGAAGACTTCTGAGACTCTTGGACAGCAACGAGATCAAACTAGTCAATCATAAGGGAAATCAACCCTAAATACTCTTTGGAAGGACTGTGCTAAAGCTGAAACTCCAGTATTTTGGTCATCTGATGTGAACAGCTGACTCTGGAAAAGTTCCTGATACTGAGAAAGGTTGAGGGCAGAAGGAGAAGAGGGTGTCAGAGTGTGAGATGTCTGGATGGCATCACCAATACAATGGAGGTAAACTTGGGCACACTTTATGGCATGGTGAGGGACAGAGACCTGGCAAGGTACAGTCCGTGGGGTCACAAAGAGTCAGACACACAGAACAACATAGGCCACTCTAGGGTGACTACCAGACTGGACATTCTTGCCTAATTTGCTTGCAGTTAGGAAGCCTGCCGATAATGATCAGAGGAGCTTTTGGTAATGGTTACATTGAGGCTCAGTCACTTATGAAGGTGACATTGGTTCGGATTCTGCTCCTGTGGCCTTAGTACAAGACATTGAACCTGTGGTCTTGGGGCTGGAGTCAGCAATAATTTCTTGGTAAACCCAGTGGACTTTCAGCAACTTGATACTCTAATAAGCCTAGCTATTTAGCTTCTAGTTTAAGCTGCCAGTGCAATTTAGCACCCTATTTGCTTCAGGGTCAGTTGATATTTCAGGGTATCCCAGTACCGGCCCTGAAAACTAGCCCTCTAGTTAAGTGTGTTACCGCTTGAAGGATTATTTCAGGCACTTCAACCACTATACTTCCATGGATCATTCCCTAACACTTGGCCTACTCTTTTTCATTTGTGCAATGGACAGTATGTTTTACTGCATTTGAAAGACAAGGTGAAGTCAGCAGAACTAAGTTCTAATATTCATCAGGAATATGACCTTGCAAAATTATTTAACCTCTCTGATCCACAGTCTATAAGAATATGCCTTCCTCTAAAGGTTTCTGTGGAGGTCAAAGAAGATGAGAATTTACTGTATCACAATGCCTAGGATAGCAGGTCCTGTTTTCTTTCTTGCTTCCTATGAACATAAGTAGGGCCAGTAAACAATGCCTAAGAGAAGGAAGTAGAAGGTTAGGGAAACTAAAAGAGGTGAGTGATTCTACTGGAGAGTACCACTTAGGTAAATAATGAAAACTATAATTTCTTTGCAATATTTGGGAGGGAGTGATCTATTCCTTGGGAAATGTAGATGATGATGTAGTTTTCAAAATCACTCTTGCATATTATCTTGTATTAATTTCACACTTCAAAATACAGTGACCTAAGTGCCATATAGAAATAAGTTTATAACAACTGAGAACCACTAGGATTATTAACTGTTTTAAATTCAAATTATCAAGATGCTTTTTAACCTATTTCTGTACAGCATCCATAAAAATATTTAGCAATTAAATATAAAATTATAAAAAGTGACTTTCCATAAAAAGGAAAAAAGAGATTTATCTCATTTTCCTTTGGATAATGCCAATTTATGTGTGCATTTTTGAATAGGACTGAAGTTTGGGGTGCCATTGTACTCTTATACTGTTGATTTGCATTTGAAATCCTCTAGCTAGTGCATTCCAAAGTGGTGATCTAATTATATTTTTATGCAGTCAATCCCCCTTGCTAGTTTACACTTGATGTTCCTGAGGCTATGAGTTTTTATTAAGGTTATAAACTGCTTTGACCTCCATAAAAGACACTGTGACTTCCCATGAGGTTTAAAGCATTAATGATAAGATGGAATGCAAAATTATTATCTGAATGCAGTATCTCTCTTGCCACAGAAACTATTCAAATCATCTGATTGAAAGGCAAACCTATCCAAAAGCTAATAAAGTATTCTCCCTGGTGGTTGAAATATTGGACAAATTGCTTTCCACCCTATGATAAGATGTTAACTGTATGACAGAGAAATGATGCTTCTGGTTCCCTGTATTCCACCTCTGTAAGCCGGGTAATTGACAGTCTTTGGGTCCAGAGGTCAAAAGTTGTTGGTGAGTCTGCAATGAGAAACTTCACCACATAAATGCACCAGTGATAAGTATTTCTTACTTGCCACTCTCTCAGTATCAAAGTCTGAAGCCATGTTCAGAGTTAATGTTACGTTTGCATTCAATTGTTCATGAAAACTTGTGTGTCCTCAGTGGAAAACTGAATGCTAACAACCTGAGAAAATGACACATACATAAAAACCAGTTTATAAATACTGAGTCTTACCTTCTTCCCTTCTAAAGCAAAGCAGTATGCAACATGTAGGTAACACCCATAGGTGATGTTGGTGACAAATAAGTGTCTCTTGCAAAACTAATCTGTTTATTTCATCTGAGATTTAAAGCCTGTATTAAAAAGAGGCTCAAGTATGTAAAAATTGGAAAGTCTGTCTTTATCAGTGTTTACCATACTTTCATATATATGAACTCACTATCTTTTTTTGCATGATGGAAGGGAAAATTTCTTTATGATTAAATGATAATCCAAATTCTCTAATGTCAATTAATGTATTCATAATGAGATAGATGCTCTTGGAGTTCTATTGCACAATATAATGATTTGATAGGTACTGTCAGAAAGACAAGGTATGTTAAAGTGATCTAAAAACTTATCTTTTCATCAGTCCACAAAAGCCAAAGACACACCAATATATAAAAGTAAAAATGTAGGTTGAAAATTATTTTCAATGTTTCATGAAACTTGCTGGGAATTATGTATTTACTGGTGGTTATAAGTATCAGATTTAATCTAATTTTCACTAGTTATATACCAGCTCAAGGTATACCTAATAAAATTATCTGTGTTCTCTATGGTATTAAGAAACTCTGGTTGGCAGTAAAATAATTTGTGGAAAGTACATAGAATATAACTTTTCTATTTAAGCTAGAGAATTAAAGGGAAAGTAAAAGTCACTCAGTCCTGTCCAACTGTTTGCAACCCCACAGAGTACACTATGCCAGATTACCCTCAGTTCAGTTCAGTTCAGTTCAGTCGCTGTCGTGTCCGACTCTTTGCGACCCCATGAAGCGTAGCATATTAGGCCTCCCTGTCCATCACCAACTCCTGGAGTTCACTCAGACTCAACGTCCATGATGCCATCCAGCCATCTCATCCTCTGTTGTCCCCTTCTCCTTCTGCCCCCAATCCCTCCCAGCATCAGAGTCTTTTCCAATGAGTCAACTCTTCACATGAGGTGGCCAAAGTACTGGAGTTTCAGCTTTAGCATCATTCCTTCCAAAGAAACCCCAGGGCTGATCTCCTTCAGAATGGACTGCTTGGATCTCCTTGTAGCCCAAGGGACTCTCAAGAGTCTTCTCCAACAGCACAGTTCAAAAGCATCAATTCTTCAGCTCTCAGCCTTCTTCACAGACCAACTCTCACATCCATACATGACCAAAGGAAAAACCATATCCTTGACTAGACGGACCTTAGTCAGGAAAGTAATGTCTCTGCTTTTGAATATACTATCTAGGTTGGTCATAACTTTTCTTCCAAGGAGTAAGCATCTTTTAATTTCATGGCTGCAATCACCATCTGCAGTGATTTTGGAGACCAAAAAAATAAAGTCTGACACTGTTTCCACTGTTTCCCCATCTATTTCCCAAGAAGTGATGGGACCGGATGCCATAATCTTCATTTTCTGAATGTTGAGCTTTAAGCCAACTTTTTCACTCTCCTCTTTCATTTTCATCAAGAGGCTTTTTAGTTCCTCTTCACTTTCTGCCATAATGGTGGTGTCATCTGCATGTCTGAAGTGATTGATATTTCTCCTGGCAATCTTGCTTCCAGCTTGTGTTTCTTCCAGTCTAGCATTTCTCATGATGTACTCTGCATATAAGTTAAACAAACAGGGTGACAATATACAACCTTGACGTGTTCTTTTTCCTATCTGGAACCAGTCTCTTGTCCCATGTCCAGTTCTATCTGTTGCTTCCTGACCTGCATACAGATTTCTCAAGAGGCATGTCAGGTGGTCTGGTATTCCCATCTCTCTCAGAATTTTCCACAGTTTATTGTGATCCAAATAGTCAAAGGCTTTGGCATAGTCAAGAAAGCAGAAATAGATGTTTTTCTGGAACTCTCTTGCTTTTTCCATGATCCAGCAGAAGTTGGTAATTTGATCTCTGGGTCCTCTGTCTTTTCTAAACCCAGCTTGAACATCAGGGAGTTCACAGTTCACATATTGCTGAAGCCTGGCTTGGAGAATTTTTAGCATTACTTTACTAGCATGTGAGATGTGCAATTGTGTGGGAGTTTGAGCATTCTTTTGCATTGCCTTTCTTTGGAAATGGACTGTTTCCAGTCCTGTGGCCACTGCTGAGTTTTCCAAATGTGCTGGCATATTGAGTGCAGCACTTTCACAGCATCATCTTTCAGGATTTGAAATAGCTCAACTGGAAGGCCATCACCTCCACTAGCTTTGTTTGTAGTGATGCTTTCTAAGGCCCACTTGACTTCACTTTCCAAGATGTCTGGTTCTAGATTAGTGATCACATCATCATGGTTATCTGGGTCGTGAAGATCCTGGCCATCACCAACTCCTGTAGTTTACTTAAATTCATGTCCATTGAGTCAGTGATGCCATCCAACCATCTCATCTTCTGTCATCCCCTTCTCCTCCTGCCTTTAGTCTTTCTCAGCATCAGGGTCTTTTCCAATGAGTCAGCTCTTCACATCAAGTGGCCAAAGTACTGGAGTTTCAGCTTCAACATCAGTCCTTCCAATGAACACCCAGGACTGATCTCCTTTAGGATGGACTGGTTGGATCTCCTTACAGTCCAAGGGACTCTCAAGAGTCTTCTCCAACACCACAGTTCAAAAGCATCAATTCCTATGTGCTCAGCTTCCTTTACAATCCAACTTTCACATCCATACATGACCGCTGGAAAAACCATAGCCTTGACTAGATGGATAGGTTGGTCATAACTTTCCTTCCAAGGAGCAAAGTACTTTTAATTTCATGGCTGCAGTCACCATCTGCAGTGATTTTGGAGCCCAGAAAAATAAAGTCAGTCACTGTTTCCACTGTTTCCCCATCTATTTGCCATGAAATAATGGGACCTGATGCCATGATCTTAGTTTTCTGAATGTTGAGCTTTAAGCCAACTTTTTCACTCTCTTCTTTCACTTTCACAAAGAGGCTCTTTAGTTCTTCTTCACTTTCTGCCATAAGAGTGGTGTCATCTGCATATCTGATTAAAGCTCTTCAAAAAATGGACATAGAGGGAACCTACCTAAGCACAGTAAAGGCCATATAAGCACACAGTGAACATTTTTCTCAATGTTGAAATACTGAAAGCATTCACTCTAAGATCCGGAACAAGATAAGTGTGTCCACTTTCACCCATGTTATTCAACATAGTTTTAGAAGTCTTAGCTACAGCAATCAGAGAAGAAACAGAAATAAAAAGAATCCAAATATGAAAAGAAGTAAAGTTCTCATTGTTTGCAGATGACATGATACTATATATAGAAAATCCTTAAAATAGTACCAGAAAATTACTAGAGCTAATCAGTGAATTTAGCAAACTTGCAGGACACAAAATCAATACACACAAATCAGTTACATGCCTATATAGTAACAACGAAAAATCAGAAAGAGAAATTAAGGAATCAACCCCATCCACCACTGTAACAAAAAGAGTGAAATATCTAGGAATAAAGCTACCTAAGGAGACAAAGGAACTGTATACAGAAAAATATAAGACACTGATGAAAGAAATCAAAGATGGCATAAACAGACAGAGAGATATTCCATGTTCCTGGGTAGGAAGAATCAATATTGTGAAAATGACTATACTACCAAATGCAATCTACAGATTCTATGTCATCACTAACAAATTACCAATGATTTTTTTTTTCCTCACAGAACTAGAACAAAAAAAATTCACAATTCATATGGAAACACAACAAATGCCATATAGCCAAAGCAGTCTTGAGAAAGAAGAATGGAGCTGGAGGAATCAACCTTCCTGACTTCTGATTATCCAACAAAGCTACAGTCATCAAGACAGTATGGTACTGGCACAAAAACAGAAATATAGGCCAATGGAACAAGACAGAAATCCCAGAAATAAGGTCACTCACCAATGGGTACCTTATTTTTGACAAAGGAGGCAAGAATACACAAGGGAGTGGAGATAGACTCTTCAATAAGTGGTGTGGGGAAAACTGGACAGTTGCATGTAAAAGAATAAAATTAGAACACTTCTTAACACCTACACAAAGATAAACTCAATATTGATTAAAGATCTAAATGTAAAACCAGAAGCAGTTAAATTCTTAGAGGAAAACATAGGCAGAACACTCAATGACATAACTCAAAGCAAGGTCCTCTATAATCCACCTCCTAGAGTAATGGAAATAAAAAGAAAAATAAGCAAGCGGGACCTAAGTAAATTTAAAAGCTTTTGCACAGCAAAGGAAACTACAAACAAGGGAAAAGACAACCCTCAGAATGGAAGAAAATAATAGCAAATGAAACAACTGATAAAGGATTACTCTCCAAAATATAAAAGCAGTACATACAACTTAATATCAGGAAAGCAAACAACTCAATAAAAAAGTGGGGAAAAGATCTAAACAGACATTTCTCCAAAGAAGACATACAGATGGTTAACAATCACATGAAAAGAGGACCAACATCACTCATTTTTAGAGAAATACAAATCAAAACTACAATGAGATATCACCTAACACCAGTCAGAATGGTCATAATGAAAAAGTCAACAAACAATAAATGCTAGAGCGGGTGCAGACTTAAGGGAACCCTCCTGCACTATTGGTGGGAAGGTAAATTGATACAGCCACTATGGAAGATGGTATGGAGGTTCCTTAAAAAACTAGGAATAAAACTACCATATGACCCAGCAATTCAACTCCTAGGCATATATCCTGAGGAAACAAAAGTTAAAAAAGACATATGCATCCCAACATTCATGGCAGCACTTTTACAATACATAGAATATGGAAGCAACCATGATATCCATTGAGAGATGAATGGATAAAGAAGTTGTGGCACATATACACAATGTAATATTACTCAGCCATAAAATGGAATGTATTTGATCACTTCCTCAGTGATCAACACAAAGGAATAGAGGAAAACGATAGAATGGGAAAGACTAGAGATCTCTTCAAGAAAAGTAGAGATAACAAGGGAACATGTCATGCAAAGATGGGCTCGATAAAGGACTTAAACTGTATGGACCTAATAGAAGTAGAAGATATTAAGAAGAGATTGCAAGACTACACAGAAGAACTATACAAAAGAGATCTTCACAACCCAGATAAGCGCAATCGTGTGATTGCTCACCTAAAGCTAGACATACTGAAATGCGAAGTCAAGTGGGCCTTAGGAAGCATAACTTTGTAGTGATGGAATTCCAGTTGAGCTCTTTCAAATCCTAAAATTGATGCTGCTAAAGTGCTGCATTCAACATGTCAGCAAATTTGGAAAACTCAGCAGTGGCCACAGGATTGGAAAACGTCAGTTTTCATTCCAATACCAAAGAAAGGCAACACCAAAGAATGTTTAAACTACCACACAGGTTCACTCATCTCACACACTAGTAAAGTAATGCTCAAAATTCTCCAAGCCAGGCTTCAACAGAACATGAACTTTGAAATTCTAGATGTTCAAGCTGAATTTAGAAAAGGCACAGGAACCAGAGGTCAAATTGCCAACATCTGTTGGATCATCAAAAAAGCAAGAGAGTTTCAGAAAAACATCTACTTCTGCTTTATTTACTATGCCAAAGCCTTTGACCATGTTGATCACCACAAAATTCTTTAAGAGATGGGGATCCAAGACCACCTGACCTGCCTCCTGAGAAATCTGAATGCAGGTCAAGAAGCAACAGTTAGAACCGGACATGGAACAATAGATTGTTTCCAAATTGGAAAAGAAGTATGTCAAGGCTGTATATTGTCATCCTGCTTATTTAACTTATATGTAGAGTACTTATACGAATTGTCGAGTTGGATGAAGCACAAGCTGTAATCAAGATTTCTGGGAGAAATATCAATAACCTCAGATATGCAGATGACACTACCCATATGATAGAAATCAAAGAAGAACTAAAGAGCCTGTTGATGAAAGTCCATCCTAAAGGAGATCAGTCCTGGGTGTTCACTGGAGAGTTGGACCCTAAAGAAAGTTGAGCACCGAAGAGTTGATGCTTTTGAACTGTGTTCTTGGAGAAGACTTTTGAGAGCCCCTTAGACTGCAAGGAGATCCAACCAGTCCTTCTTAAAGGAAATCAGTCCTGGGTGTTCATTGGAAGGACTGATGTTGAAGCTGAAACTCCAATACTTTGGCCACCTGTTGCGAAGAGCTGACTCATTGGGAAAGACCCTGATGCTGGGAAAGATTGACGGGAGGAAGAAGAGGGGACGACAGAGGATGAGATGGTTGGATGGCATCACTGACTCGATGGACATGAATTTGGGTAAACTCCTGGAGTTGGTGATGGACAGGGAGGCCTGGCATGCTGCGATTCATGGGGTCACAAAGAGTCGGACACAACTGAGTGACTGAACTGAACTGAAGTGAACCATTCATGTAGCGGAAGGTGTAAAAATGAGTCCTCCAAAATCATCAGGGTTCTTGTTTGGAAGCAATTCCCCCTGGGCCTGCTAGCATAAGAAACTGTACCCCACTATCTTGCGTGCCCTCCAAGGAGTGTTTTCTGACTCCAGATTCTAGAACCACCCCATGTGCATAGACACAAGACTTTTTCTATACTCTGCCAGCTCTTTCCTGGTGGGAATCATGCGAGGTGGTTACATGGTTGCTTGGAACACAGAGACCCTGGCAATGCTGGTTACACAGCAGCACTGGTGGCTATTGCCACAGGAGATATGGTTCTGTTAGGGCTTTTTCTAACAGCTCTGCCCCAGTGAGGATTTAGCATGAAGGTGGTGCAGCTGCTTGGGCTGCAGGAATCCTGGCTGTACCATATGTGCAGGGACACAGACTGACTTGGCTGCAGGACATACTGCCTTCTCAGAGACTTTTCCTCATGTCTGACAGCTGGATATTAGAAGGCCTATTTGACTAGTTTTTCACCATTTCTCTGCCCATTCATGCACTTAGAGGGCTCCCCTGGTTGGAGTCCTTCTCTGTTGTTGGGCACTTCTGGCACTAAAAGTGCTGCCCTGACTGGGCTCCTACTCTGTTGTCCCATATGTCAGGTGTTTGAAGGGCCTGACTTTCTATTGTTCAGCTGCCGGGTGCTGATCTGTGGGGAGAGAGAGGCTACAGAGATAATTCCAACCCCTATGCATGACTCAGCAGTATTGCCTTGCCTGCAGGCTGCCTGGTTTTCTTCCACAGGCATTTGCCACCACAACCTCCCCCTTCACATCCTGTGGGGCTGTCTCTATGAAGTCAATAGCAGGTCTCACCCTGAGACTGCTCCACAATCTGTATGCTTCAGCTTCCAGTGACTGTGCTTTCTAGGGAGTCCACATTCCTGTGGCTCCAGCAAAGATTGTCATTGTGATACTCGTTCCATTTAGACCATCACAGATCAGCTGTTTCTCTCAGCCTCAAATGTTTTCCCATTGTCCTAAACAATTGCCCAATGTGGCTACCTGGACTTCTGCTTCAGTTCCCCCACCCACCAAGGGCAGATCCAGTCCTACTAACTCTCCTCTTTTTCTCCTACTTCCTTCATCCTACCGACTTTTGCATGGGTCTATATATTATTTTCCATTGGTCAGGTACTCCTGCCTGCTCTCAGCTGGTATTCTGCAAGCACTTTTGTGTCTGAAGGTGTATTCCAGATGTATCCATGGAGAGAGATGTACTCCATATCCACCTACTCCTTAGCCATCTGTTCTCTCCTTATTGATTGATTGATTTTAAAATATTCAACCAAACTTGCATTCCTCAGATAAACCCTAGCTGGTCAAAAAGTACTTTAAAACTATATCGTATTCAGATTTCTAAAATTGTCTTTGTTTTTTCCCCATTGTTTTCATAGGGGATGTTGACCTGTAGCTTTCCTTTATAATAATGGTTTTGTCCAGTTTTGGCATCAACATTTATTTTGCTAAATGCTAATTACTGAAGAGATATGTCCACATCCTAATACCCAAGACCTGTGAGTAATATATGGTGAAAGACTCAATGTCTCCTTATATGACTCTCCAAAAATAAGATTACATTAAAGATCTTGAGAAGCAGGGCTTATTCTAGATTATCTGATTGATTATCAATTCATAAAAAAATTGCAAAGGGATATTTGAGACAGAGAGTAGGAGAAAGACACAGGCAAAGAAAAGGGGAAGTCAATATGTCTGACAGAGTCAAAGATTGCCGTGATGTGGCCAAAAGTCAAGAAACACCTGAAGACACATGAAGTTGGAAGAAGCCAGAAAAGATTATTCTATAGAGAATTCAGACGGTATGTGGTCCTGTTGACACCTTGATTTCAAACTTTTAGACTCCAGAACTAGAAGAAAATAAATTTCCGTTATTTTATATTATTTTGTCTATATTAAGAAACTAATATATAAGGAAATAATGTCCTCACAAAATGAGTTTCTACAGCAGTTTGTATAGAACTAGGATCATTTAATTTTCAGATATTTGTTAGAAGGTATCAGTAAAGCCTTCTGGGCCTTTCTTTGTGGAAAGATTTTTGTTGCTTGTTTTGGGGTTTGTTTTTTCCTACAAATTTATTTTCAGTAATGGATGTAGGGGTTAGTCAGGTTGTTTATTTCTTAATAAAGTAACTTTAATAAATTTACCTTTCAAAGAACTTATATGTTTCATTTATATTTTCAAATAAATTGGCATAACATTTTCTGGTATTAGTATTATTTCTGATATTAGCTGTAATAGTTTTGATTTTTCTTACTTTTTGATTGTTTAAGATGTTATGACCCAGAGAGATGTTATGGGGAGGGAAGTGGGAGGGGGGTTCATGTTTGGGAACACATGTAAGAATTAAAGATTTTGAAAATTTAAAAAATAAAAAAACTAAAAAAAAAAAAAAAAAAAAAAGATGTTATTGCATGAACTGTGTTTCCCTCCACACACTCCCTCTAAAATAACAAACAAATAAAAAAAACACATTTGACGTTCTAGCCCTTAAAACCTTGCCTATGTTTCTTATCTTGCATTTGATTAATTTCTATCAATACAGGAGGGCAGGAAACCTGGTTGGCAACATTTTCACATACTTTTTATACTTATCAAGTGGGAGGTAAAAAAGGATGACTGTCTGAAATAAATAAATTTAAAAAAGAAAAATTTACCTTCCCCAATAGATACATTGCATTTAAATCATTACTCCCAAACTGTCAGAACTAGAGTTTTAACTCCTGAAAAGACTGATTTCATAGCTAGATAATGATGAGCCCCAGGAAACATTAATTTTAGCTTCATTATATGTGTTATATATTGAAGAAAATGATCCAAGGGTAAAACTTGCCAGCAGCATAGATTTTATTTAATACATTTTTTTTTAATCTATAAAGAGCAGCAAAGACAGCCTTTGGGATACACATTTGTCTGTGAAGCAATGGTATCTTCACTGGCCTTGCCCTTTGGGGAGAAAAGAACAGAATAAAGAATAGACTTCCTAAGTTTTAAATAGATACATTCAGTCGCAGTGGTAGACTATCTACAGACTATCTGTCTCTATTGACTCTTTAAATTCTAATTTTTCTTCCTGTGATTAAAAAAAAAAAAAAAAAAAAAGAATTAATGGGCACTTTCAGGGAAGGAGAACAGACATAATCTCTTCTCTCCTTGACATCTCACATGACATTTCACCATTTTTCTTATATTTTCTGGTTAACTTAATATGGAAAGTTTTATTAAGGTCAAAATTTACTAGAGAAAATTGCAAATAATTGGTCAGAACTCTCTCTCTGTCTCCTTTGTTATAAAGCCAGTTTCATGATATATTGTTACTCTAGATCTTTCCACTTTCTTCAATTTGAAATTTTTAGTTTTGTGATCTCCAAAGGGAATGAATGTTCTTGCATTCAACTCAAAAATATCTATTAAGTACTAGTGTGCACCAAACATTTACAAAACCCTGGAAATGCTAAGATGAATAGAGCACAGTTCATTCCTTCAAGGACTGTTCATCCAGGCTGACCTGGGGTGACAGATACATTTACCATGACCATAATGCAGCATAGTAAGAGCTGTGTGCATTTGCCTTAAACATTGTCATGGGATCCCAGAAAATGAAACTTTTTTTTTTTCATTGTAGACTTTGTATTCCATTCTTTTTGTAGTCTTTGTATTTACCACTATTTAACACCAACAAAAATGCAATCTCAAGAGTAGTAAACTTAAATGTAATAGCTTCTGAGATAGTGAGATGGCAGTTCTGTAAGGTAGGATCAGTTCAAACTGATCCTACTTTGTGGATAATAAGATACTAAGTTTTATTCAGAGACAGCAGGACAAAATTGAAAGCCATGCAGCCAATCATGTGAGGAGAAGAAAAATTTTACCTTAAATAACACCTATAACCAAAGTTTCTCCCTTCTGTATGGAATCAAAGGACCAGGACAGGACTGCAGTCTGAATGTCAGAACCGTGTCAGAAATGAATGGTCCGTTTTCCAAGAAACTACGGTGCTGAAACCCCTTGATCACATATTACCATAAACTGCCAGTTTCAAAAGCCATACAATTGAAAACTACCCCATCAGGGCTTCTGCATACCCACTCCCCCCTCCCTTAACCCATAAAAGTTTGACCTGACCTCAGATGAGAGAGACATATTTAAGAGCCTTGTCTCCTGTCTCCCTCTCAGTTGACCTCTCAATAAACTTTTCTTTCTTTCTTTCTTCCTTTTTTTTTTTTCCCCCTAGAAAACCAGTGTCATAGTATTGGCTTCGTTTGGAGTTGAACAGTAAACCCTTTCTTGGCAATAGTTTACAGATTTCTGTAGGAAGGTA
Source organism: Capra hircus (assembly GCF_001704415.2). Classification (NCBI taxonomy): domain Eukaryota; kingdom Metazoa; phylum Chordata; class Mammalia; order Artiodactyla; family Bovidae; genus Capra; species Capra hircus. The sequence goes on along the minus strand of NC_030831.1, from coordinate 13,330,834 downwards.
TGTTGATTTATCCATAGTTTGATGATATAGTCAGCTCAACATGGAAATATTCCATAGACCAAGCACAGTGGGAATGTGAAGCCAGCTTTGTTCTCAGACTGATACACTTCTAATTTTTGCACACATCCCTGTGTATACATAACTCAATACACTTTTGGAAAATTTATTATCTGGATATTGTCAATAGTTCTCTTGGGAATAAGTTTACCATGAGTTTTTGAGAGGAAAAAGATATCACAATTGTTGACAAATGACTAGAGAGACTTTAATCTGCTTTGTTTCTACTCTGTTTTTTATGGAGATGGTTAGGGGGTAAAATGCTGGTGAGCCAATTTTTTTTTTTTCTTTCTGTTTTTTTCTGTGTATCTTAGGTTTATCTATTTTTAAAGAAACATAAAAATGAAAACATGATTAGATAGTGGATACTTTGGTTCATAAAGATATTTCTACATATTGCATTTAATCTATTTTGATGTATGTGATTCAGATTTAAAATAACGGGGTAAATTATCCAGTAATTGTATAGTGTTTTTTGGTAATGGGAGACTATTCAGCCTGGAAAGGCATTAAAGTCATGATTTAGGCCTCAGAGGTCTTTTGTATTAACAAATAGGAGTTCTCAGAACCTTGCAAATGATAATTGATATTGCTGTAATTGGTATATAAGGTTTTTTTAGTAAGAATTCCTTGTTAACTTCATCATGGATCTCCAAATTCTAGAAATGAGAGACTTCTCAATTGTTATGAGATGACATGTTCTAGTAACATTGCTTAATTGAACTGTTTCTTTGAAAATATTTTCAAATTCACGAAACAATTGCAATTGTACAAAAAGTTCCTGTACGCTATTTACATAGTTTCTCCAATTGTTAATTTTTATTTTTGTGTTAGCATTTTCTTTTTTGTTTGTTTGTTTGTTTTTAACTTCTTTCTCTCTACTGTATGACAGTAAGCTGCATATATGATATCCTATTAACCTGTAATGTTTCAGTGTATATTAGCACAAAGGATACATCTTTTCATAACAACAATAAACCATCAAAATCAGAAAGTTAATGCTACCCAATATCACCATTTTATTAACTGATTTCACTGAAATTGTATCCAGTGATAATAATACCTTTTGGTAGTTAGAATAGGAAAAAGGAGTCCAAAATGGTGGTGGCTAAAAAACAAAGAAAGGGAAAAGCCTACAAAAATGGAATAAAAGAAAATCTGTGGACTGGAGGGAGAAGGTCAGGTGAAATAAACACTCCGCTTTCTTGGCTAGCCCAATTTGCACAAGGCAGGCTCATTGGGAAGGAGACAAAACATATAAATAGAGAAAGCCAAGAGGGATTGAGGCCTTTCTTTGGGGGCTGGCCCGCCCTCACACCTCAAGAGTGTACTAAACTTTGTCTGCCAAAACCCTGAGCTGCAACATTGGGCTGCCATTTCCAATTTTTGTTGCTGTGAGACAGAAGTGAGCAAATTACACACTCTCCTGACAATACCCAGAACCCTGCGCTACATTTAGTTATCATGTCCCTTCATGTCCTCCAATCTGGAATAATGCCTCTCGCTCCTTATTTTTCTGACTTCAATATTTTTAAAGATTATAGCACAAACACCTTGTAAAATTTCCATCAGTTTGGATTTAATTGTATTTCCTCATAATATAATGCATAAAAAATAATGACTTGGGAAGGGGAGGAAAATATTAAAAGTAATGCTAAATTCTTTTCTCTTCATCATATTAAGACATGAAACAAATTTATTCCATTATTGGGGGGGTATTAACTTTTATCATATGGTTAAGATGATGTCAGACTTATTTCTACACTTTAAAACTAATAAAAAAAAAAAAAAAAAACCATGTTGAATAAGTAATAAGTAAACTGTGGAAAATTCTGAGAGAGATGGGAATACCAGATCACCCGACCTGCCTCTTGAGAAATCTGTATGCAGGTCAGGAAGCAACAGTTAGAACTGGACATGAAACAACAGACTGGTTCCAAATAGGAAAAGGAGTACGTCAAGGCTTATTGCCACCCTGCTTATTTAACTTATAGGCAGAGTACATCATGAGAAACGTTGGACTGGAAGAGACACAAGCTGGAATCAAGATTGCCGGGAGAAATATCACTAACCTCAGATATGCAGATGACACCACCCTTATGGCAGAAAGTGAAGAAGAACTAAAAAGCCTTTTGATGAAAGTGAAAGAGGAGAGTGAAAAAGCTGGCTTAAAGCTCACCATTCAGGAAACAAAGATCATGGCCTCCAGTCCCATCACTTAATGGGAAATAGATGGCAAAACTGAGGCTCCAAAATCACTGCAGATGGTGACTGCAGCCATGAAATTAAAAGACACGTACTCCTTGGAAGAAAAGTTATGACCAACCTAGATAGCATGTTCAAAAGCAGAGACATTAGCTTGTCAACAAAGGTCTGTCTAGTCAAGGCTATGATTTTTCCAGTAGTCATGTATGGATGTAAGAGTTGGACTATAAAGAAAGCTGGGCACCAAATAACTGATGCTTTTGAACTGTGGTGTTGGAGAAGACTCTGGAGAGTCTCTTGGACTGCAAGGAGATCCAGCCAGTCCATCCTAAAGAAGATCAGTCCTGAGTGTTCATTGAAAGGACTGATGGTAAAGCTGAAACTCCAATAGTTTGGCCACCTGATGTGAATAGCTAACTCATTTGAAAAGACCCTGATGCTGAGAAAGATTGAGGGCAGGAAGAGAAGGGGATGACAGAGGATGAGGTAGTTGGATGGCATCACTGATTCAATGGACATGGGTTTGGGCAGACTCTGGCAGTTGGTGATGGACAGGGAGGCCTGGCATGCTGTGGTTCATGGGGTCACAAAAAGTCAGACATGACTGAGTGACCGAACTGAACTGAGCTGAACTTAACAATGATTACCTTTTACATTAAATATACATTCTGACTGAAATGCCAAATGATGAAGTGGTTAGATCAATGTTTACCAGAAGTCAAGTGTGAAGGTATGTATCATCATTTTTGGTCAGTTATTAAACCAGTTGATGACTCTTGTATATATATCAAAACTAATGTTACCAAATACAAATTTATGTGCCCAAACACAGTGAGGCCAAAGTAAAAAGTCAGAGTTTGGAGTAAAGACAGATTTATTGCTGGAGCATTCAAGATGAAATAGTAATGCCCCCCAAAATAAAAACTTTCCAAAATATTTAAGCAAAGTATTTTTATTCATTTCCTTGTTTATTAATTACATGAAAAGGCATTTTATTAACATTTTAAGTATAACAGTGTGCACTTGTCAACCCTAAACTCCTAACCTATCCCTTTCCACCCACTCTTTCCCCTTCTAACCATAAATCTATATCTAAACATACAGATCTATTTCTGTTTTGTAAATAAGTTCATTTGTATCATTTTTAAGATTATGTTTATAAATGATATCATATTTGTGTTTATCTATTAGTCAGACATGTCACTTAGTATGATAATCTGCAAGTCTATCCATGTTATAAAAATGTCATTAGTTCATTCTTTTTAATGATTGAGTAATATTCCATTGTATATATGCAGCACTCATCTTTTTCCTTTTTTTTCTGTTGGTCGACATTTAGATTGCTTTCATGTCTTGGCTGTTGTGAACAGTACTCCAATAAACATTAGGGTGCATTTATCCTTTTGAACTATATCCTTTTTAATCTAGATATATGCCCAAGAGCGGGATTGACTGATCATACAATAGCTTTATTTTAGGCTCTTAAGGAACTTCCATATTGCTTTCCACAGTTCCTGTACAAATTTACATTCCCCAAAGTGTTCCCCTTTCTCCATACACTCTCTAGCATTTGTTGTTCACAGATTTTTTTGACAATGGACATTTTGACTAGTATAAGATGATATCTCTTTATAGTTTTGATTTGTATTTGTCTAATAATTAGTGCTATTGAGCATCTTTTTCACATGCCTCTTGGCCATCTATATGCATTCTTGGGAAAAACATCTATTTAGGAATTTTGCCAACTTTTGATTTTATATTGAGCTACATGAGTTGTTTTTAATTTTTGGAGACTTATCTCTTGTTTGTGACATAGGCTGCAAACATTTTCTATTCTGCAGGGTTTATTTTGTTGTTGTTGTTTCGTTTATTGTTTCCTTTAATGTCTAAAAGCTGTGGAGTCAAATTAGGTCCTGGTTGTTCATTTTTGTTTTTATTTCCATTGATCTTGGAGGTTAAATGAAAAAGATATTGTTGTGATTTATGTAAAACGGTGTTCTGCCTATGTTTTCCTCTAAGAGTTTTATAGTATCCAGTCTTACATTTAGGTCTTTAATACATTTTGAATTTATTTTTCTATATGCTATTATAGACTAATCTAATGTCATTTTTTACATGTACCTGTCCATTTGTTGTTGTTGTTGTTGTTTTCCAGTATAATTTATGGAAGAGATTATCTTTCCTCCACTGTATAGTTTTCAGTTCTTTGATGTAGCTTAATTGGCCATGTGTGGAAAGGTTTATTTCTGGGTTTTATATCCTGTTCTATTGATCTATAAATCCGTTTTTAATGCCAGTACCATACAGCTTTGATGATTGTAGCTTTGTAGTATAGCTTGAATTCAGGGAGCCTGATTCCTTCAGCTTCATATTTCCCCCCCCCCCATCAAGATTGTTTTAGATATTTGGGGTCTTTTATGTCTCCAGACAAATTTTAAAATGTTTTTGTGCTAGTTTTCTGAAAAAATGCCATTGACAATTTGATAGAGGTTTCATTGAATCTGCAAATTGCCTTGAGTAGTATAGTCATTTTGACAACATTGATTCTTCCAATCCAAGAACATGTTATATAGGTTTGAATCTGTAGATGGTGTCTTTAGTCACCACCTACTTTGATCAAAGTTTTATAGTTCTCAAAATAAAGGCTTTGTCTCCTTAGATAGGTATATTCCAAGGTATTTTATTCTTTTTTTTTTAAATTAGTTGATAAATGGGATTGTTTTTTTAATTTCTCACTGTCATCTTTTCTTGTCAGTTTATAGAAGTGCAACAGATTTATATGTACTAGTTTTGTATCTTAAAAATTTAATGAACTCATTGAAGAGATCTAGCAATTTTCAGATAGCATTTCTAAGATTGTCTGTGAAAGTGAAAGTGAAATCACTCAGTCGTGTCCAACTCTTTGTGATCCCATGGACTCTAGACCACCAGGCTCCTCCATCCATAGGATTCTCCAGGCAAGAATACTGGAGTGGGTTGCCATTTCCTTCTCTAGGAGATCTTCCTGACCCAGGGATCGAACTCTGGTCTCCCACATTGCAGGGAGATGCTTTAACCTTTGAGCCACCAGGGAAGATTACTATGTATAATACTATACATAGTATTATATCATCTGCAAACAGTGACAGTTCTACTTCTTTTCCAATTTGGATTTTTAAATTTATTTTTCTTCTTTGATTGCCATGGATAAGACTTCTAAAACTTTATTGAATAAAAAGAGTAACATAGGACATTCTTGTCTTGTTCCAGATTTCAGAGGAAATGCTTTTAGCTTTTCACCATTGAGCGCAATGTTACCTGTTGATTTGTCATATATCACTTTTATTATGTTGAGATATGTTCCTTCTATGCCCATTTTCTGGAGAGTCTTTTTTTTAATCATAAATTGGTACTGAATTTTGTTGAAATATTTTTCTGTATCTATTGGGATGATCACATGGTTTGTATTCTTTTGTTTTTTAAAAATAATATTGGACTATAGTTTCTTTACTGCTGCTGCTGCTGCTAAGTCGCTTCAGTCGTGTCCAACTCTGTGCGACCACGTAGACGTCAGCCCACCAGGCTCCCCCGTCCCTGGGATTTCCTTCTCCAATGCATGAAAGTGAAAAGTGAAAGTGAAGTCGTTCAGTGGTGTCTGACTCTTAGCGACCCTATGGACTGTAGCCAAACAGGCTCTGCTGTCCATAGGATTTTCCAGGCAAGAGTACTGGAGTGGGTTGCCATTGCCTTCTCTGGATAGTTTCTTTACTATGTTCTGCTATTTAGTACAGCAAAGTGAATCAGTTGGTTTCTGCTATACAGCAAAGTGAATCCTTATATATTCCCTCATGTTTAGATTTCCTTCACATTTGGGACACACAGAACAATCAGTAGAGTTCCTTGTGGTTAGTTATCTATCTTATACATAAATAATAATGTATATATGTCAGTCCTTATCTCCCAGTTCATGCCATCCACCTCTTAACTGTTTGATATCTATAACTTTGCTCACGTTTGTGTCTCTATTTCTGCTTTGCAAATATGTTCAACTGTACCATTTTTTCCTAGATTCCATTTATAAGCAATATTGTATGATATTTGTTTTTCTATTTCTGACCTACTTCACTATTTTTGATAGTCTCTAGCTCTATACACATCTCTGCAAATGACACTATGTCATTTATTTTCATGACTTTTCAGAGTAATGCTCCACTCTATATATGTACCATATCTTCTTCATCCATTTCTTTGTTGGTGGACTTTTAGGTTGCTTCCATCCCCTGGCTATTGTAAATAGTGCTGCAATGAACAATGGGGTGCATGTATATTCTGAATTTTGGTTCTCTACAGATATGTGTCCAGGAGTGGGTTTGCTGTATCATATGGAAGTTTTAGTTTTTCTTTTCAAGGAACTCCATATTGTTCTCGATAGTGGCTGTACAAATTTACATTCCCACTAACAGTGTAAGAGGGTTCCTTTTTCTCCAGATACTCTCCAGCGTTTGTTGTTTGAACATCGTTTTACTGAAGGCAATCATGACTGATGTGAGGTGATACTTCATTTTTTTTATTAATTTGCATTTCTCTAATAATTAGTTATGTTGAGCATCTATGAAAAACTGTTTAGGTTTGATGACTATTTTTGTGTGTGTGTGTGTGTATGTTGAGCTGCATGAGGTATTTATATCTTTTGCAGATTGCACCCTTGTTTGTTGTTTCATTTGTAAATTATTTCTCCCATTCTGAGGGTTGTCTTTTCATTTTATCTATGGTTTCTTTTCCTTTCACAAGTTTTTAGGTATAATTAGGTTCTGTTTGTTTATTTATATTTATTGTTATTGTTCTAGGAGGTTGGTCAAAAAAGGTCTTGGTACAATTTATGTCAAAGTGTGATTTTTTCTAGGTTTCCTTTAAGACTTTTAGATTGTTGGGCCTTACATTTATATATTTAATCCATTTGAGTTTATTTCTGTGTACGGTGATATGGAGTGTCCTAATTTCATTTTTACATATAGCTGTCTAGTTTTCCCAAACCACTTATTGAAGAGACTGTTTTTATTCCATTGCATAATGTTGTCTCCTTTGTCATCAGTTAGGTAACGATAGGTTTGAGAGTTTATCTTCAGGCTTTATATCTTCTGCCATTGACTTATATTTCCTTTTTTTTTTTTTTTTTTATTCTGTCTTGATGACTATAGTTTTGTAGTATAGTCTTAAGTCAGGCAGCCTGATTCCTCTAGTTACATTTTTCTTTCTCAAGATTACTTTGGCTATTTGGAGTCTTTTTTTGTTTCCACACGCATTGTAAAATTTCTTGTTCACATTCTGTGAAAAATGCCATTGGTAATTTGTGAGGGATTGCACTGAATCTGTAGATTGCATTGGACAGTATAGGCATTTTCATAATGTTGATTCTTCCAATCCAAGAACATTGTATGTCTCTCAATCTGTGCCATCTTTGATTTCTTTCATTTTATTTTATTGTTCTCTGAGTACTGATCTTCTGTCCCCCAGATAGGTTTAATTTTAGGTATCTTATTTATTTTTGTGATCATAAATAAGATTTCATTTCTTAAATTTAATTCCTCAACTTCTCTTTTTGATTTTGTTCTTAGTTATAGGAGTATAAGAGAATTCAGTGTATTAATTTTGCATCCTGAACCTCTATCAATTCAATGACAATCTTTAGTAGTTTTCTAGTGGCTTCTTTCTAATTTTTGTGTATAGGATCATGTCACCTGCAAACAGTGAGAGTTTTACCCCTTCTTTTCCAATTTGCGTTTTTGTTATTTCTTTTTCTTCTCTGATTGCCATGGATAGGACATCTAAAACTATATTGAATAATAGTGGTAAGAGTGGACATCCTTGTCTTTTTTCTGATCTTAGAGGACTGTTTTCAGTTTTTCACCACTAAGAATGATGTTTGCTGTGTTTTTTTCACATATATGGTCTTTATTTAGTTGAGGTAGTCTCCTTCTATGCCCACTTTCTGGGGAGGTTGTTTTGTTTTTTTTTTTTTTTTAATCATAAGTGGGTATTAAATTTTGTCAAAAATTTAATTTAATTACTTCACAGCTATTCAGACGATCATATGGTTTTAAATTCTTTAATTTGTTAACATGATGTATCACATTGATTGCTTTGAATATACTGATAAATCATTGCATCCCTGAGATAAATCCCATTTGACCATGATGTATGATACTTTTTAATGTGTTCTTGGGTTTGGATTCCTAGTATCTTGTTGAGGAATTTTGCCTCTATGTTCATCATTGATTCCTGGTGGGCTTCTATTGTGCCTCAGACAGTAAAGAATCTGCCTGCAATGCAGGAGACCCAGATTTGATATCTGGGTCAGGAAGTCTCCAGGATGATTTCCTTGGAGAAGGAAACGGAAATCTACTCCAGTATTCTTGCCTAGAGAATTCCGTTGACAGAGGAGCCTGGTAGGCTAATGTTCATAGGGTCACTAAGAGTTGGACATGACTGATTTACTACACTTTCATTTTCATTGGTGACATAGCTGTATAATTTTCCTTTTTGTGTGTGATATCATTGCCTGGTTTTGATACCAGGGTGATGATGGCCTTGTAGAATTATCTTGGGATTGTTTTTCCCTCTGCCATTTTTTGGAAGAGTTTGAGAAGTATAGGTGTTATATATTTTTTAAATGCTTGATAAATTTCACCTGTGAAGACATGGGGTCCTGGACTTTTGTTGGTTGGAACATTTTTAATTACAACTTCAATTTCTATGCTGTGGTTTACCTGTTAATATTTTCTATATTTTCCTGATTCAGTGTTAGAAAATTTCTTATCTCTGAGGATTTCTCCATTTCTCCCAGGTTGTCGATTTTATTGTCATAGAGTTACTTGTAGTATTTTCATGGTCCTTTGTAGTTCTGCAGCCTTCAGTTGTACATTTTTCCTTTTCCTTTTAATTTTATGAATTTGAGTCCTCTCTCTATATTCCTCCCCCCTTGACAGGTATGGCTAAAGCTTTGTTAATTTTGTTTACATCTGAAAAAATCAGCTTTTAGTTTCACTGATCTTTTCAAACGTTGTATTTGTCTTTATTTCATTTATTTCTGCTCTTAACATTATGCTTTCTTTTCTATAAAACTTTTTTGTTGTTATTCTTTTTATAGTTGTTTTAGGCATAAGTTAGGTTGTTTATTTGAGTTTTTTGTTGTTGTTGTTGTTGTTCTTCTTCTTCTTCTAGTTGTTCCTTGAGGTAAGACTGTATTGCTATAAACTTCTCTCTTAGAACTGCTTTTTCTGGATCCCATAGGTTTTGCATTGCCATGTTATCATTGTCATTTTTAATAGGTATTTTTTATTTCCTCTTTGATTTTTTCAATATTCCTTTGATTATTTAGTACTATATTGTTTACCCTTCATGTGTTTGTATTTTTTCCAGCATTTTTTCCCTCTAAATTATTTCTTATCTCATTGTGTTGTGGTCAGAAAAGATGCTGGATGCAATTTCAACTTTCTTAAATTTTCAAAAGCCTAATTTGTGACCCAAGATGTGATCTATCCTGGAGAATGTTCTGTGTACACTTGAGAAGAAAATTATTCTGCCACTTTCAGATGGACTATCCTATAAATCTTAATTAAATTAATCTGGTCTAATATTTCATTGAAATGCTTTATTTCCTTGTTAATTTTAGGGCTTCCCTGATAGCTCAGTTGGTAAAGAATCCGCCTGCAATGCAGGAGACCCCAGTTCGATTCTTGGTCAGGAAGATCCACTGGAGAAGGGATAGGCTTCCCACTCCAGTATTCTTGGGCTTCCCTTGTTGCTCAGCTGGTAAAGAATCCAACTATAGTGTGGGAGACCTGAATTCAGTCCCTGGGTTGGGAAGATCCCTTTATGTCTGGATTATCTGTCTATTGATGTATATGGGGATGTTAAAAATCCTATTATTATTGTGCTGCAGTCAATTTCCCCTTTTATGGCTGTTATTATTTGCCTTATGCATTGAGGTGCTCTTATGTTGGGTGCATAATTATTTACAATTATTATATATTTTTCTTGTGTTTATCCCTTAGTCTTTGTGTTATGTCCTTTGTTGTCCCATAAGAGTCTATATTTTAACATCTATTTTGATATGAACATTACTATTCCAGCTTTCTTTTAATTTCAATTTGCATGGTAGATTTTTTTTTTCCATCTCTTCACCTTCAGTCTGTATGTGTCTTTAGTTTAATGTGAATCTCTTGTAGACAGCATATATATGATTCTTGTTTTTGTATCTATTCAGCCAGTCTGTGTCTTTTGATTGGGGCAATTAAACTATTCATATTTAAGGTAATTATTGACATGTATGTTCTTATTGGGGCTTCCTTCTTAGCTCAATTGGTAAAGAGTCTGCCTGCAATGCAGGAGAACCTGGTTCAATTCCTGCATTGGGAAGATCTGCTGGAAAAGGGATCGAATACCCACTCCATTATTCATGGGCTTCCCTTGTGGCTCAGCTGGTAAAAAATCCACCTATAATGTGGGAGACCTGAATTCAGTCTCTGGGTTGGGAAGATCCCCTGGAGAAGGGAAAGGCTACTCACTCCAGTATTCTGGCCTGGAAAATTCCATTAACTTTATAGTTCATGGGGTGGCAAAGAGTCGGACATGACTGAGCGACTTGCACTTCACTTCATGTTCCTATTGATATTTTCTTAATTGATTTGTGTTTATTTTTGTATGTCTTTTTTCTTCTTCTTCTTCTTCTTCTCTTTGCCTTTTGTTATATTCTCTGTGTATTTTTTTGCTTAGAAATGTTTCTTTAGCAATTATTGTAAGGTTTATTTGATGGTGATAAATTCTCTTCACTTTTGCTTGTCTGTAAAGATTTTGTTATCTCCATTGAATCTCTATGAGGCCCTTCCTGGGTAGAGTATTCTCGGTTGTAGTTTTTTCCCTTTCATCAGTTTAAATATATCCTGCCACTGATTTCTGGCTTGCACACTTTCTGCTAAAAAATAAGCTGATAATCTTAAGTCATTTCCCTTGTATGTTAGTTGTTGCTTTTCCCTTGTTGCTTTTAATATTTTTCTTTGCACTTAATTTTTGTTAGCTTCATTTATATGTGTCTTGGCATGTTTAACTTAAAGTTTATCATGTATGAGACTCTCTGCACCTCCTGCATTTTAGTGGCCATTTCTATTTCCCATGTTAGGTAAGTTTTCACCTATAATTTCTTCAAATATTTTCTCAGACGCTTTCTCTTTCTCTACTTCTCAGGGACCTCTATAATTCAAGTTTTGGAGTGTTTAATGTTATCCCAGACATATCTGAGGCTTTTCTCATTTCTTTTCCTTCCTTTTTCTTTCATTCTGTTCCACTAAAGAAGTTTATACAATTTGTCTTCCAGCTCACTTACCCATTCTTCTGCTTCAGTTATTCTGATATTGATTTTTTTCTTTTTCTTCTTTTTTTTTAATTTTAATTCCTTTATTTTAATTGGAGGCTATTTTTTGCCACACATCAACGTGAATCTGCCACTGGTATACACGTGTTCCCCATCCTGAACCCCCCTTCCACCTCCCACCCTGTACCATCCCCTTGGGTCATCCCAGTGCACCAGCCCCAAGCATCCTGTATCCTGTGTCGAACCTAGACATGTATTTTTCATTTCAGTTATTTTCTTGTTCATCTCTGTTTATTTTTTTGTTTCTCTAGGTCTTTGCTGAAGGTTTCTTGTATCTTCTTAATCCATTCCTCCATTCTTTTTCTGAAATCTTGGATCATTTTTTACTATCATTACTCTGAATTCTTTTTCAGATAAATTGCTTGTCTTTTCTTCACTTAATTGTTCTTGCAGGTTTTTTTCTTGCTCCTTGGTCAACAATATATCTCCATCTCATTTTATCAAAGTTATTGTGTTTTGATTTTCTTGCTGCAGGATCAGTTTGTCTTTCTTCTGGTGTTTGCCCTCTGGGGGGTTGAGTTTGGTTCAGAGGCCTGTGCGGCATCACCTTGGTAGGGGATTTGATTCGTCTTTTGTTTTTCAGAGCCTGCTCTAGATATTGAACTGAAACAAAACCCTTTGGTCTGCAGTTGTCACTGCCTTGTCAGGAAAGTGGTCTGCTCTTTGATTCTTGGAGTAGAGCCCCCCAGATCTGCTTCTTAACTGTGATTCTGATCTATGATGTGAGGTAGGTGAGATTGGAGCATGTCTAGTGGGAGAGAAACCACTGAGTTTCCCTCTGCTGGAGATATTAGTCTGTGATTATACTCTATTGTGTCCCTTCCTCCATTATGAAGGGTCACAAAATGTACTGTTGTTAGAACTGCTCTTAGTCCCACCTTAAATGTAAGTATGCTAGCAATTGGCCCTGGTGAATCTCAGGCATTATCATACAGCCACTGGCTCAGGTCAGCTGAGGTTAGATCTCAGTTATGCAGGAATCATGCACTTGGCCCTGCTGTGGGACCTATGTAGACAGCTTGAATCCTAGTTTTGTCCCATCTCCACATATATATTCTTACACAGCACATAGTTACTAAATCCAGATCTATTGTGTGGGATTTGATTAGCATTGTGATGACTGAAGTCTGCCCTAGTTATTAAGCAGACCACCCTTTGCTCTGTGGTTGTCATTGTCCTATCAGGGGCAAGAACTGCTTCCTCATTGTTAGACTGGAGGCCCCAGTTCTGTTTCTTAGATGTGTTTCTGATCTGTGGTGTGAGCTTGAAACACTCGTTCTGAGAAGGAAGCTACTGAGCAGTTCTCCTCTGGAGATGTTCATCTGTGAGTGTGATCTATTGTCTCACCTTTCATCCACTGTGTAAGCTCTCAGGTTACACTGGCCCTGGAACTGCTCTTGGCCTCACCTTGATTATGGATATACCAATAATTGGCCCTGGTGTCTCTCAAACATTGCTTTTACAAGGCCATAAGAATAGATCCACTGAAGTCAGGTCCTAGGATTGTAGTAATCATGAATCTGGACTTATGGGTGTTATAGAGGCAGCTCAGATTTGGCCTGGTCCAATCCCCCTGTATATGGGTTCACAAAGTCTACAGCTGCTAAAGCTAGGTCAATCATCCATTCAGACGTTTTATAGGTGCTGCTTTTACCAAGTGAGTGTCAATTTGTTCAGCTTCAAAGAGAGTTTTCAACTTTTCTTCCTTAATTCCATGGCCCCAGAGACTCAGCTGTGGAGCCCTCTAGTCTGCACCAATAAGGACAAGGTAAGGAGGTGGCATGACTGCAGGGGTCGTGGGAGCCCTGGCAGTGGCAAGTGCATGGGAAAGTCAGTAGCTATAAGAGATCCAGCCCTATTGATGGTGAAGCACATACAAGAAAGCTGGTGGCCATTGGTATGAGAGATTTGGCCCTGGTGGGAGACTATCCTAGTTTTCGGCCACGAGCATGAGAAGCCAACCCCAGCAGGGTCTTAGATTCTTTTTAGCTTCTGTGGGGACAGAGGCTGGCACATGGGAGAAAGGCTGCCATGGCAGCTCCAGTCCCTGTGTCATTCAGTAATGGCATCTTGCTCCTATGGTAATCCTAGTTTCCTCCATATGGATTCCCTGTTGCAGATTTCCTCACTCTTGTCCCCTCAGCATGTCTCCTCACATTTAGTAGCAGCCTTTCTCAGGTCTGCTATCCAGTTCTCATATTCCAGCACCCAGCTTCCATGTGCATTGGTGGACACACGTTCCAGGTTGGGACGCACAAGGCTGAGTCACTGACCAGCTATGTAGGTTTTACTCTGTCATGCCTGAAATGCCTGAAAGGTTGTTTCACTCTCTTCCAACAGTTCCATATTCTCTCCTTCTGTTTTAACTGATCCCTGTATCAGTGAAGGGGGGGATTCTCTCCTCTCAAGAAAGAACCTCTCTGATCTTTCTACTCCCTCCCCAAATGGCACAGCTTCCATCCCACTTCCTCTCCTCTTCTTTTTCCCTCCTTTCTTTTGTCCTACTTCGTTATGCAGGGATCTTTCTTTTCTGGTTCATGGTCTTCTGCTAGTGTTCAGCCAGCCCTCTGTGACAATTACTCCATCGGCGATATATTCTTGATGCATTTGTAGAGAGACATGAACTCCACATTTTTCTACTCTTCCACCATCTTGTTTTTCCCCTCCATTCATTATTTTCTTGATGTGTGTCACCCTGATTGCTGGATATTGAAAAATCCTTGCATCTCTGGGATAAATTCCACATGATCATGGTATATAATCCTTTTAATATGTTGTTGGATTTAGGTTGCTAGTAGTTTATTGAAGATTTTTTGCATCTATATTCATCAATGATATTGGTCTATAAATTTATTTTTTGTGATATCTTTGTCTGGTTTTGGTGTCAAAGCGATGGTGGCCTCATAGAATGAACTTGGCTGTATTTCTTCCTCTGCAATGTTTTGAAATAGTTTCAGAAATATAAACTGACACCTTCTAAGAAAAATGTATAAATTAGTAATTTCTAAAAATAGTGAAATGCTCAATAAGAAAAATAAAAGCTACTTCCTTTCTCCTACCCAAACTTAAAAGTACTTGGCCTAGTCTTCCATTATTTTTAAGAAATCAATATTTTCTCTCATAAGTATTTTCCAGGAATATTGGAAAATGAATGTGTGGCTATTTTATGGGCTTTATATAAATTTTACTCACAATCAGATAAAGATAGGATAAAAGAATATAATTAAGTATAAAAATTAAAAAGCAAGTTAGGTAAGCAATTCCAACTGTGCAATATAAAAATACATATCACTATTAAATTGGATTTATCAAAAAATTTAAAAAAAATAGATTTATCAGTGTTTAGGATAGTTAACAATAAATTGTCATATAAATTCCTTAATATGGCCTATAAACCTTTCATAATCTGGCTCCTGCTTACCTATTTCAAATTAATTTGTCTTTCTTCATTATGCTAGATTCTAGCCACACAAATATCTATCTTGTTCTATACAGAATCATTCTCTTTCCTGACTCATAACTTATATGTCTTTAATTCTGTCTTTCTGAAATTCTTTTACAACAGTTTTCTTGTTGGCTATATCCTCTTTCCTTCCTATCAGGCCAGACAGTTACTCCTCAGATAGACCTTTTTCAACCACCCACTCTGAGAGAACTCCTCCTTTTACCCTCCCTTCCAACAATATCTATGTCTTTTCAAAAATTACAATTACAGTATGTGTTCATTACCATCAGTACATTTGTCATTATCTGAACTTCCTTGCATACTACTTGTTTATTTAGGTACTGTATAACTCCCAGTACTAGAACACAGGATGCTGGGGCAGATATTTTCTTGGGATAGTGATGAACACATAAGGTCAGCTAACTACTTAATATAATCTTCATAACTGAACAAAGCAGGAAAAAGTTACCTAGTACCTCAGTTTCCTTACCTATTACTTGAGCTAATAGTCAGTGCCTTACTAAACTTAAAGGATCTTTATAATAAATAAGATACAGGAATGCACAAATCTATTCTGACATAGAAATTAGCATCGCAAAACACACTTTTATTCTAGTTTCTATCAGCATCATTTATGTGAGGTAAGTCATATGGAAGCAGCATGCTGTAATCATTTTTAAACTCACTATTTGTCTGAAAACCAAAATTATTACTATCATATTTTCCCACTACTGAGCTGTGTCAAGGATGTTTATGTGTATTTTGTTGCCTTGTAAACAGATGAACAAGATCCAAAAGGAAAGCTGCAGTGGCTGTGCTGGGATGAAGAATTGGCTTGCTTTTTAAAAACTATCAATAAGAAATATGGGGCAACATGAGAGATGATTTTAAATGAAAGGCATCTGAGACAGGAGCAATCTGTCCATGAATGAGGCAAGCTCCCATAAAAAGAAATTGGGTGTGAGGCACAGGAGACATATCAGAGCATTAATTTTTAATAAAGTTGGAAATTCTTGATCAAAAAAAAGGAATCCAAGGGTTAGATAATTCTTAAACTTTTATGTTTGATTAATGTTGCATGAATTTCTCATGAATCAATTATTTATATCCTAACTTCAATAGCATTACTTCTGTAGTACTCAGAAGGTACCAAAACTTGTTTAGGGTATTATGGAGACCATAAAAATAATTAGCCTCTGTTCAGATCTGAAGTAAGAGAAGATGACATATACACTTTGCTTATACTTTTGAATACTTAGTAATTTGCAAACCGGTTTTGTGTACATTATCTTACTGACTCCTGGCACAGATTTTGAGTTGTATAGGGCAGTAAAGCCAAATCTATCTAGGCAAAATGACTTCTCAAAAATCACTTAACCAAAAACTTAATCAGGGTTAGTAGATGATTAAACAGGTGGTAAAGCCTCAAGGCAAATCATGTATTTACTTCCCAAATCAGTACTGTTTCCATTCCATCATACAAGTACTTGCTGACTCAAGGGCTGACACAGAGAGTTATAACACAAACTATGATGCAAAGACTGTCATGTGAAAGGCTGACATCAAGTAGCTAGAGAAAGAAGAGGCTACCTAGAGGGTGTGGCATTTCAACAAAGACTTGAAATAGCTTCTGCCTAGTAATTCTTGAGCCAGTGCTTATAAGCCAGTCCAAATCTGAACTTGTTACAGAGAAAGCAGCACAAGCAAGGCGTGTGATTACAGAGAAAGTAAGATGATATCTGTCATGACCAACCTAGATAGTATATTCAAAAGCAGAGACATTACTTTGCTGACTAAGGTCCATCTAGTCAAGGCTATGGTTTTTCCTGTGGTCATGTATGAATGTAAGAGTTGGACTGTGAAGAAGGCTGAGTGCCGTAGAATTGATGCTTTTGAACTGTGATGTTGGAGAAGATTCTTGAGAGTCCCTTGGACTGCAAAGAGATCTAACCAGTCCATTCTGAAGGAGATTAGCCCTGGAATTTCTTTGGAAGGAATGATGCTAAAGCTGAAGCTCCAGTACTTTGGCCACCTCATGCGAAGAGTTGACTCATTGGAAATGACTCTGATGCTGGGAGGGATTGGGGGCAGGAGGAGAAAGGGATGACCGAGGATGAGATGGCTGGATGGCATCACTGACTCAATGGATGTGAGTCTGAGTGAACTCCGGGAGTTGGTGATGGACAGGGAGGCCTGGCGTGCTGCGATTTATGGAGTCACAAAGAGTCGGACACGACTGAGTGACTGAATTGAACTGAACTGAAGGTGATATCTGAGAAAGTGCTAGATGAGAGCAATAGTTAATAAGCAGGAACAAAATGCAAGATTCATAATTTCCTTCAGGGCATTGGATCTTGAAGAACTGGATACCTGAACTCTCAAGGTATCAATATTACAGGGTGAGCAGTAGCATCACAGGCTCTAAAGCAGAATGCCCTTCAAGTGAGAAGAGACTTCAGTGGAATAGAAATCGAGCTGAAGAATAATAGATATTTCTGTGATTATCATTTGATTTCTCCTGAAATAAACTGATGACAATTTACCAAACAAACCTTACAGTGTTCCAGTGTGATGCCAGCTTTCATTAGTATTCAAATTCACTTTGGCAGGGAGCTCAGTTTATAAAGCAGTCAAGTGAGAATGGATAATGAAGGAAACAATCTTCTATTCATATTTTCTAGGCTTCCCTGAAGGAATATAAATAGATGGCTATTCAAATAGGGACTATTACTGAGCATTATTTTTTCTTCTAAACACAAAGTAAATAGATGAAAATTTTGGAAAATTTAGAAAAGGCTGATGTTAAAATAATTCAAAATGTTAAATCCTGGACATAAGCCCACTAGTAAAATTTTAGGGTATTAAAATTTAGTCTTTTATTTGTATACACTATAACCCCAAGAAAAAGAAATGCAAAAAAGCAAAATGTTTGTGGAGGCCTTACAAATAGCTGTGAAAAGAAGAGAAGCTAAAGGCAAAAGAATAAAAGGAAAGATATAAGAGTCTGAATGCAGTTCCAAAGAATAGCAAAGAGAGAAAAGAAAGCCTTTCTCAGTGATCAGTGCAAAGAAATACAGGAAAACAATAGAATGGGAAAGACTAGAGGTCTCTTCAAGAAAATTAGAGATACTAAGAGAATATTTCATGCAAAGATGGGCTCAATAAAAGACAGAAATGGTATGGCTCTAACAGAAGATATTAAAAAGAGGTGGCAAGAATACACAGAATAACTGTACAACAAACATCTTCATGACCAAAACACTTACGATGGTGTGACCACTCACCTAGAGCCAGACAACCTTCAATGTGAAGTAAACTGGGCCTTAGAAAGCATCACTATGAAGAAAGAAAGGGGAGGTGATGGAATTCCAGCTGAGTTACTTCAAATTCTGAAAGATGATGCTGTGAAAGTGCTGTACTCAATATGTCAGTAATAGTTGAAAACTCAGTAGTGGCCACAGGAACGCAAAAGGTCGGCTTTCATTCCAATCTCAAAGAAAGGCAATGCAAAAGAATGCTCAAGCTACCACACAATTGCACTCATCTCTCACTCTAGTAATGATCAAAATTCTCCAAGCTAGGTTTCAGCAATACGTGAACCATGAACTTTCAGATGTTCAAGATGGTTTTAGAAAAAGCAGAGGAACCAGAGATCAAATTGCCAACATCTGCTGGATCATGGAAAAAGCAAGAGAGTTCCAGAAAAACATCTATTTCTGCTTTATTGACTATGCCAAAGCCTTTGACTGTGTGGATCACAAGAAACTGTGGAAAATTCTGAAAGATAGGCAAATACCAGACCACCTGACCTGCCTCTTGAGAAACCTATATGCAGGTCAGGAAGCAACAGTTAGAACTGGACATGGAACAACAGACTGGTTCCAAATAGGAAAAGGAGTACATCAAGGCTGTACAGTATCACCTTGCTTATTTAACTTCTATGCAGAGTACATCATGAGAAACACTGGGCTGGATGAAGCACAAGCTGGAATCAAGACTGCCGGGAGAAATATCAATAACCTCAGATATGCAGATGACACTATCCTTATTGAAGAAAGTGAAGAAGAACTAAAAAGCCTCTTGATGAAAGTGAAAGAGGAGAGTGAAAATTTTGGCTTAAAGGTCAACATTCAGAAAACTAAGATCATGGCATCCGGTCCCATCACTTCATGGCAAATAGATGGACAAACAGTGGAAATGGTGGCAAACTTTATCTTTTTGGTCTCCAAAATCACTGCAGATGGTGACTGCAGCCATGAAATTGAAAGAAACTTACTCCTTGTAAGGAACGTTATGACCAACCTAGACAGAATATTAGAAAGCAGAGACATTACTTTGTTAACAAAGGTCCTTCTAGTCAAGGCTATGGTTTTTCCAGTGGTCATGTATGGATGTGAGAGTTGGACTATAAAGAAATTTGAGCGCCGAAGAACTGATGCTTTTGAACTGTGGTGTTGGAGAAGACTCTTGAGAGTCCCTTGGACTGCAAGGAGATCCAGGTAGTCCATCCTAAAGGAGATAGGTCCTGAGTGTTCTTTGGAAGGACTGATGTTGACGCTGAAATTCTAATCCTTTGGCCACCTGATGCGAAGAGTTGACTCATTTGAAAATACCCTGATGCTGGGGAAGATTGAGGGCAGGAGAAGAAGGGAACGACAGAGGATGAGATGGTTGGATGAAATCACTGACACAATGGACATGGGTTTGGGTGGACTCCAGGAGTTGGTGATGGACAGGGAGGCCTGGCATACTGCTGTTCATGGGGCCGTAAAGAGTCAGACACAACTGAGCAACTGAACTGAACTGACCTGAGAGGTTGCTTTATGGGAGTTGTTCCATATCTTGATGAGTTTTTACTGTATTTGTGGGGAGGCTGGAGATCTCCCTGTCTTACTCCTCTGTCATCTTCTCTTCTTTTGCTGAAGTGTATTCTGTATGTGGATAAAGAGATTGGATTTTTCATACTCCAGTCTTTATATACTTTTCTGACCTATGTTGTAAGAAATTATTTCTTTGTTGGCCAAATAAAGTTGACTTTTTAATATATTCCATTTGGTTTTCTTCCTTTGATTTTATGATATTAGCAGTCTAACGTGAATTTAATAAGAAATAAAATCCCAGTGTATTCACACAAAGCCTGCTTTTATGTGTGCTCTGGTTCCTGAGCAGACTGAAAGCTGATGTTCTGGTACAATAAACAAAGGGGAAAATGGCTATTTGAAAGATAGCAAAAGTATATGTCCTCATTTCATGTATGCCACTAGCTTTGATTGCCTGAAAACCTTTATATAGGTACATATATGTGTGTGTGTGTACTTTTTCACAGATAATAAAAGGCATGAAATGATTCTTTTTTCCCCTAGCAAATTGTGTAATTAGTCGCATAGCGATATTATAGAATATATTAAAATTATACATTTTGGAAGAGCTGAAAAAGTGCTTGGAATTATTTTGTATAGTGATTCCTAGTTTAGCGTTCCTGAAGAGCTATTTCCAAATATTTCAAATCCTAATATGAATTATATTTTGATTTATGATATAAATATATAAAACATTGCAAAATATTCAGACAAGAGGAGTAGGAATAATAACAGAAGATTTTTGGGATGAATATATATATCCTGTCCTCTTAGCAAAATTAAACTAAAATGTTTTAATTGTTTTGTCAGGGTGATTATGAATACTGTTGTCAGAACTCATAAGTCACTTGCTCATTCCTATTCAAAATTTTTTTCCACCTCACCTTTTGAGGAAAAGTCATTCTGAATCTGAACTAATCCTTTGTGGTCCCACTGATCAGAGATTTGTAACTCCATTTGTAGTTTCGGGGGTACTCAGTTAAAAAGCCTTACTATATATGGAATATTACTTTTAGTCACTGGTCTCTTAACACTATGTTTATTATTCAGATGGTCACTGCCAAATCTATTTTTTAGTCTGTTTCTGACTTCTATAGATCTCTGTGTTATTCCTTTGTTTTCTATGCAATTAAAACCTATCCCATTCCAGTTCCACTTATTCATGTTCAAAGTTATTGCTATTACTGCTATTATTTTGATAATGATAACATATTTACTAATACCTGCTATGTATATAGTTGTCATTTTATTTCATTCAAAGCTAATAACAATACAAGAAGTATCAGGAAATAAGGCATATAATTTAAGTTACTTCACTAAGATTATTTTGGGCTACCTTGATAGTTCAGTTGGTAAAGAATCTGCCTGCAATGCAGGAGACTCCAGTTCAATTCTTGGGTTGGTAAGATCTGCTGGAGAAGGGTTAGGCTACCCACTCTAGTATTCTTGGGCTTCCTTTGTGGCTCAGCTGGTAAATAATCTGCCTGCAATGTGAAAGACCTGGGTTCGATGCCTGGGTTGGGAAGATCCCCTGGAGAAGAGAAAGACTGTCCACTTCAGTATTCTGGTCTAGAGAATTCCATGAACTAAATAGTCCATGGAGTCGCAAACAGTTGGAGAAAACTGAGCGACTTTTTCCTTCACTAAGATTATTTAGCTTCTGAGTGTGTCTTCCAGAAATACTGCTCAAGACTTTTGAATTTAAAGCTGATGCATTCTCAGTCCAAATTGCAAACAACTTAGTATGCAAACATTCTTTTATCTTTCTATAATAAGTGTCAAAATTGTCCAAATTATAAAATGAATTGAAACATATTTGTAGATAAATTTGAATCTACACATATAAACTTAAATATTTGTTTAGCTATGTGAGAGTTTTAAATCTATCCTACTTTAACCAAAATTTTCACATAAATCGCCATCTATCACAGGGCTAAAATGTACTCTAGTTTAAATAAGAACTGTTGAAACTTTGTCCATTTATCTTAGAACTAACTCAAAGAGTTTTAGTTAAACTGAAGTTTTGTTATACTGTGTTGTGTCATAGTGTTAACATGCTCATTCTCTGTCTTAGAATTTTTCCTTCTAAGTTATTTAATTACTACTAAATAATAAAAACTAAGATTTTATCTAAACTCTATATATGTGTAGTTTGTTTGTTTCTTTTTGTCTAGCAATTTATAGACCAAATACAGGGTGTCAATGAGCTCCATGAAATTCTATCAGCTCAGTTCAGTTCAGTGGCTCAGTCAGGTTCAGCTCTTTGCAATATCATGGACTGCAGCACATGGACTGCTTCCCTATCCATCACCAACTCCTAGAGCTTGCTCAAACTCGTGCCAATTGGGTCAGTGATGGCATCCAACCATCTCATCCTCTGTTGTCCCCTTCTTCAGTCTTCAATCTTTGTCAGCATCAGGGTCTTTTTCAAAGAGTCAGTTCTTCGAATCATGTGGCCAAAGTACTGGAGCATCAGCTTCAGCATCAGTCATTCCAATGAATGTTCAAGGTTGATTTCCTTTAGGATTGACTGGTTTGATCTCCATGAAGTCCTAGAGACTCTAAAGAGTCTTCTCCAACACCACGGTAAAAAGCATAAGTTCTTCCATACTTAGCTTTCTTTATAGTCCAGCTCTCACATCCATACATGATTATTGGAAAAAGCATAGCTTTAACAAAACAGATGCTTATTGGCTAAGCAATGTCCCTGCTTTTTGATATTCTCTCTAGTTTGTTGATAAATTTTCTTCCAAGGAGCAAGCATCTTTTAACTTAATGGCTAAAATCACCATCTAAAGTGATTTTGGAACCCCCCAAAATAAAGACTCTCACTGGTTCCATTGTTTCTGCATCTAATTGCCATGAAGTGATGGTACCAGATGCCATGATCTCAGGTTCCTGAATGTTGAGTTTTCAGCCAGCTTTTTTACTCTTCTCTTTCATTTTCATCAAGAGGCTCTTTAGTTCTTCTTTGCTTTCTGCCCTAAGGGAGGTGTCATCTGCATATCTAAGGTTATTGATATTTCTCCCAGCAATCTTGATTTCAGCTTGTGCTTAATCCAGCCAGATTTTGCATGAAATACTCTGCACATAAGTTAAATAAGCAAGGTGACAATATACAGCCCTGATGTACTCCTTTCCCAATTTGGAACCAGTCTGTTTTTCCATTTCTGGTTTTAACAGTTGCTTCTTGAAATGCATACATATTTTTCAGAAGGCAGATCAGATGGTCTGGCACTCCCATCTCTTGATGAACTTTGCATAGTTTGTTGTGATCTACACAGTCAAAGACTTTGGCATAGACAATAAAACAGAAGTAGATATTCTTCTGAAACTCTCTTGCTTTTTTGATGATCCAGTGGATATTGCCAATTTGATCTCTGGTTCCTCTGCCTTTTCTAAATCCAGCTTGAACATCTGGAAGTTCATGGTTCACATACTGTTGAACCCTGGCTTGGAGACTTTTCAGCATTACTTTGCTAGCATGTGAGATGAGTGTAATTGTGTAGTAGTTTGAGCATTCTTTTGCATTGCCTTTCTTTGGGACTGGATTGAAAACAGACTTTTTCCAGTCCCATGGCCACTGTTGAGTTTTCCAAATTTGCTGGTAAATTAATGGCAACACTCAAACTCAATGAAACTATATGCAGAGTACATCAAATGAAATGCCAGGCTGGATGAAGCACAAGCTGGAATTAAGGTTGCTGGGAGAAATAACCTCAGACACACAAATGGCACCACCCTTATGGTAGAAAGCAAAGAAGAACTAAAGAGCCTCTTGATGAAAGTTAAAGAGGAGAGGAAAAAGTTGGCTTAAAAGTCGACATTCAGAAAAATAAAATCATGGCATCCAGTCCCATTACTTCATGGCAAAGAAATGGAGAAATAATGGATACAGTTAGAGGCTTTATTTATTTTTTTTTTTTTGGGGGGGGCTCCAAAATCACAGCAGATGGTAACCACAGCCTTGAAATTAAAAGACACTTGCTTCTTGGAAAAAAGCTATGAGTAACCTAGACAGCATGTTAAAAAGCAGAGACATTACTTTGCAGAAAAAGGTCTGTCTAGTCAAAGCTATGGTTTTTCCAGTAGTCATGTATGGAGGTGATAGTTGAACTGTAAAGAAAGCTGAGCCCCAAAGAGTTTATACTTTTGAATTGTGGTGTTGGAGAAGACTCTTGAAAGTCCCTTGGACTGCAAGGAGATCCAACCAGTCCATCCTAAAGGAAACTAGTACTGAATATTCATTGGAAAGACTGATGCTGAAGCTGAAATTCCAATACTTTGGCCACCTGATCTGACTCATTGGAAAATACTTTGATAACAGGAAAGATTGAAGGCAGGAGGAGAAGGGGATGACAGAGGATGAGATGATTGGATGGCATCATCAACTTGATGGACACAAGTTTGAGTAAGCTTTGAGAGTTGGTGATGGACAAGGAAGCCTAGTTTTTCAAGTCAGTGGGGTCACAAAGAGTTGGACACGACTGAGCAACTAAGCTGAACTTAACTGAGTTAACCATCTTGTCCTGCAATCTCGAACTTTCAGATCTATATCAATTAATGTAGCTGTTCGTCTCTGAAAGCAAAGCAAAAAAAAAAAAAAAAAAAAAAAGATAGGGAAAGGAGAATGTAAATAGCCCTTACTGGACTTTGAATCACATATTCCACAGGCTTGCACTGAATGCAAAGGAGTTGCTCAAAAATTGCTTGAATTTACACTAAATTACTTTTCAAAAATCATAGACTGGACAGTGCAAGCAAAGATTGAATAAATCAATTCTGGATTACTTGAATTTTTTTTAAAATAAAAACTCTTAGCATTATTATAGCTTGATACCTGAGTCTAATCACCAAAATATTCCTTTGCATAACTCTGCCTTTTTAGAAGGCTTAGATGAGGATTTGGCAAGTCTAGTCAAAAGACTGTTTAGGTTGGCCTGAGTTACACACAAATGCCCTTTTTACACTGACTGACCAACTTTTCAAGACCATTAAAAGAGAGAAAAGGGGGTATCTACAAAAATCATTAACCTTCAGTTGTGCCAATTAAGTATAAAATGTCATCAAAAGCTAAGCATAAATTTATGCTTACAAATTTATAAAAGATATCCTTCAAAGTATTTTGTGTACACATGTATAATACATATCATATATAGTTCTAATATTTTATGTATAATTTAATATCTTACTTTTTCTACTAAATTCTATATAAATATGATGTTCGTGAATTGTCTCTGGTTCTTAGATCAAGCTACTTCTCACCCTTTCCTCCTATAATGAGTCATTCCTTCCATGGTAAGCCAGGCTTCAGGAGACTCTCATCTTCATGAAAGACACAAAAAGACTTAAGAAAGTATGTTTAAAATTGGATTACACACAAAGACACTCAATTATTGCTGTGACATACAACATTTTAAGATAATGACCAAAATTATGACTTATAACATTTTACCAGTACATTTAAGAATTTTAGAAACTCTGTAGAATTTCTAATATATCCATATTATTAGCATTCATATAACTTAAGTAAATATATTACTCATTTGAAAATACTTCCATGTAATTTAACATACTAAATGAACCTATTTAGTTTAATACTTCTCTTTTCAAATTATCTTTCAACAGTCAGGAACTTTCTATTCAAAGCTTTCAATGATATCATTTATATGTGGAACCTATAAAACAACAAACTAGTAAGTACAACAAAAAAAAGTAAAGAAGCAGACTCACAGTCATAGGGAACAAGCTAGTGGTTACCCATTGGGAGATGCAAGGAGAGAAAGGCAGTTCAGGGTAGGGGTGAAAGAGTTATGGGATTTATGTAGAACCTTGTGCATAAACTTTTTGAAAATTGTAAGGTCCTATATAATTTAAAGAATCTCTCGTTCAATTACAAAATAAGTCCTAATGCTGTCTGTGACTGGCTGCTGTGCTTTTAGAACATGTATGCATGAGCCCCTTTCTTAGGACTCTGAGAGCAGGAGACACCAAATAAAGTAACTATCTGCTTTCAGGTTGTGGCTATATTTTTTGGTGATACACACACACACACACACAGAAATCTACCAAACATATGGCAGCTCCATATGAAGAGGTTTCATCTATAAAAAGACAAGAAAGGTTTAGTTAACCCTTGGAAATCTTACTGTCAGTTCTTTCTCTTCTTCTTTTGGTCTATTAACTTTGCAAAATATCCTAACATGTGATAACTAATGATTTCTTATATATGTTTCTACTGGGTTTTGCATAAAGACCTTTTCTAAAATACACTGTCACTGATTAAAACTGATGCTTAAGAAAGACCAAGTGAACACCTGAGCACTTTAAATATATTTTGAAATAAAAATGACAATATCCATACATGGAATTAATTCACATCTTAAAAAGCCATTCAATAATAGGATTTCTATCACTAGTGCCTTGCTAGTGACTTTTCAGTTAGCACTGCCAGCTCTTTTAGTCCCCACTGATGCCTGTATCCCTTCTCTGGAGTCCTAGACACTAAAAACTCCAAGTAGACTTAAACTTTTCAAATGCTTAAATCTGAATAGCCATTTTTGTATTCCATGTATTTTATTTACTTCTGTTATGAACATCTTAATGCTTTTGATTTCTTCCTTCAGAAAACTGGCTGACAGCAGAACACACACACAAGAAGTAATGTATTTGACTGCTTGCCAGTGACAGCACTGAAAAAAAACTCTCTAAACAGAAATTAGTTATGATTCATTGAACCCATTGATTGACTATAAATTATTTTTGAATTTTCTACATAAACTACTCTCCCACAAAAATATTAGCACAACCATTACATATTATAAAAATAAGATACTTGGTTGATAGCTTTCTGGATTTCAAAGAATAAATTAAGGAATAAATTGATAAAGCATTAAAGCATCTACTTTAGAAAATTTGCAGTTGTATATCTGTGGTCTACTTCTTTGAGATGGAAGACTTCTACAACTCAAGAATGTCATTCTCCAGGACCTGGGATTTATCTCTTTGAAATTTAGTCTGTAAGACTGACAGGCCACTTACATCCCAACCTCTTTGCAGGGGTAGCAATCTAACTTCAATAAGAGACAATTAGCAAACACAAATGACCTAACCACACTGATCAAACATTCCTTGAGTTTTTGTTTTTCATTGCCTCACTCCAGCATCTTTGAGATTCCTTCCAGTATGAGGAATCCCGCCCATGGCAAAAGTCATGAGGAAGGAAGCCTGACATACGCAAAGGCATGATCTGGTTTCAGGGGTTCCCCCTGGGTTTTCCTGAACATCTACCCCCCAAACCAGAGTCTGTCTGCCTTATTGTTCTGTGCTTTCCACTCTTCTGACATAATAGGGGGCTATCCCGACGACCTTTTTCTGGAAAGAGTTAACTCAGAGCTCCAGTTAACAGTCTCCTGCATATAAAAATAATGTCTCTGTTTAAACCCCTTTGATGGCTTTCTAACTTGCCGGACAGGTTCCCCCAGACTTTTCCAACTTGTGATTGTTTACAGCCCCCAACCGCAAAAGGCACGAAGCTTAAAACATCTTAAAGATACAGAGCCTTTTTAAAAGACCTAAGAATTATATTGGTAGAGGGTTTTCACTGTTGAGTCAATGACTGCTGCCAGGCCTCCATATTCTTTATCTTTTAGACACCTGAAGGATATTAATCAATGTAATTGGGATATAGAAAAAGGAATATAGTAGTTTTGGTGTTAGCAACACTAGACTTTTGAGTTAATTACTTTTCTCTTTGTTATAAATCACTGTACTTCTTTCATTGTTATAAATTGTTGTGTCCTTGCTATGTAAGAATGTAACGTTATTTAGTGCTTTCTGAGAGTGGTACCAGACTTTGGAAAGGACAACAATTTTAAGTTTTCTGGTTGACAGACCCTTATCAGAAAAGGGCCGTAAAATGTTAATTGGCCTTCTGGGCAGAAGATGATGTAAATCACCTAAGATTTGTGTATACAGCTAAGTATGCAGAGAGAAAGCCTGGTCTCAATAAGAGTCAGGGCTGCTGATGCTACATAATTTTGTATTATCCATTGATCTCTATGTACAATCAAAAGTATAAAAGGCTTTTCTGGGAAATAAAGGATGCACCAGTTTCTCAGACCAGCATCTAGAACTGGTTTCTTGGAAATCTGGCTCCCCCCATGTTAAATCTCTCTCTTTCTCCCTCTCTCTCCCTCTCCTCTTCAGGCTGAATTCCCATCTGGGGCGTGGAGGCTCTCCGAATCTATTTACTTGCCCTGGCTTCTAAGACCCACGTGAGAGGGATCCCAAGGCGGGGCACTCTCCACTATTCAAGTGGGTGCCGGTGGCCTAACGTAGATGGTGCAAGTTCCTTGTCTGGAACTTTATTAGCTTTCCACTTAAACCAAGTTATTCAGCATCTTTTCTCCACTAAATTTTCCTACTATACTATTTCTTCCTAATCTCTTTTTATACTTCTAAATAAATAAGTTTTTCCTCACCACGCCATCCCCGTTTCGAATTACCCTGGGTCCACCAGGGCTGTACCCTGGCAGAGAAGGAAATGGCAACTCACTTCAGTATACTAGCCTGGGAAATCCCATGGACAAAGGAGCCTGGTGGGCTAGACAGAGCTTATTATATGTTAAACAGAAATACAAATACTTAAAAGTATTAGCAAAAAGGTAAGGGTAATAGAAGGGCTTCCCAGATAACTCGGTCGGCAAAGAATCTTCTTGCAATGCAAGAGATGCAGGTTTGATCTCTGGGTGAGAAAGATCTCCTGGACAATGAAATTGAAATCCTCTCCAGTTTTCTTGCCTGGAGATTCTTATGAACAGAAGATCTTTGTGGGCTCCATGCAGGTGCAAAGAGTTGGACATGACTGACCACACATATGAAAGTTTAATAAAGATTCTATGAAGAAAGAAGTCAGTGTGATTTAGAAATAGACTATTAATAAGATCATTAATACTTGTATGAATCCAAATGTAGTAACTGTGTAAAGAGTACCTCTGACTTTACCATTGAATAGTCTGTAACCTTCAT
This sequence comes from Capra hircus, assembly GCF_001704415.2. Taxonomy (NCBI): domain Eukaryota; kingdom Metazoa; phylum Chordata; class Mammalia; order Artiodactyla; family Bovidae; genus Capra; species Capra hircus. The sequence continues at coordinate 13,301,829 of NC_030831.1, read as the reverse complement.
CAGGTTACCTAATATCCTTGAACTTCAGATTCCTCATCCATGAAATGTGAAGAATAGCTGATTGAACTAAGTTATGAGACTTCAAAATAGCCAAAAATTATGAGCACTGATGGTATGGCATGTGATGGTGGTGGTTTAGTTGCTAAGTTGTGTCGGACTCTTGCAACTCCATGGACTGAATCCCGCCAGTCTCCTCTGTCCATGGGATTCTCCAGGCAAGAACACTGGAGTGGATTGCCATTTCCTTCTCCAATGCATGAAAGTGAAATGTGAAAGTGAAGTCGCTCAGTCGTGTCCTACTCTTAGCTACTCCATGGACTGCAGCCTACCAGGCTCCAGGCTCCATCCATGGGATTTGCCAGGCAAGAGTACTGGAGTGGGGTGCCATTGCCTTCTCTGACATTGTGTGCTATTTACTGGTTTTGGAGACTAATCTCTTGTTGATCACATAATTTGCAAATATTTTCTCCTAATCTGTGGGTTATCTTTTCATTATGTTTATTATTTCCTTTTCTATGCAAAAACGTTTGCATTTAAGCAGGACCTATTTGTTTCTTTTGTTTTTATTTCTATTGTTCTGGGAGACGGAATGAAAAAGATATTGCTGCAATTTATGTCAGAGAGTGTTCTGCCTATGTTTTCCTCCAGGAGTTTTATAGTATCTGGTCTTAAATTTAGGTCTTTAATGCAGATTATTTTTGTTTATGGTGTTAAAGATTGATTTTTAAAATGAGATGAATATATAGCAATCTCTCATCCTTTCTCTTGCTCTTTCTCTCCTCTGACACTGAGAAAAGTTGAAAGCAAAAGCAGAAAGGGGAAGCAGCGAATGAGATGGTTAGATAGCATTACTGATTCAATGCACATGAATCTAAGCAAACTCCAGGAGACAGTGAAGGAAAGGGGAGTCTGGTATGCTGTAGTCGATGGGGTAGCAAAGAGTCAGACATGACTTAGCAACTGAACAAGAACAACAACAATGATCAAATAGCTGATATCTTAAGTTCAAATGCATTTTAACACCTCAGTAATTTTCTTCCCTTCCCCCCATATTTACTGGGTTTTGACTTCATATTTTACATCATTTTTTATATTCCTTACTATCTATTCAGATTAGATAATTTTACTACTTTTGTCTTTTCATTCTTCTACTAGCTTTTTAAGTCATGGTATCTGCCATTGATAGGCAGGGGATCCTACCTTTTACTTATTTTCTGGTAGGTAACACTGTAGCCTGGCACTAGCACTGGACCACTGGTTAGCAGAGACAAGTTCCGGGGTCTCTTGCTTCAGGGCCCAGGATTTCAGATTGTATCAGCCCAGAGCTTGGCAGGACTGAGGAACAGTCTGTCTCACCAGTGAGTGGAGCTCGGCCCCAAGGTGTTTGGTTGTAGGGCCCTAGCACTGATGCATTGGTCCACTGAAAGTGAGTCTCTGGATGCAGAGCTCTGGAGTTCCTAGTGTTTGTGTCAGTATACTAATGTGTGGGGCTGGGTCCTGTTTCCTCTGGTGAACAGAACCAGATTCTGAGATGGCTGTGGCCTCAGGGAGTCTTAAGTCACCAGCAGACCTGCTGGTGAATGGGTTTTGTCTTTGGCTGGTTGCTTGGCTGAGATATTTCAATACTGATGTTGACAGGCTGGTGAAAAGCCTTATACTGGCATTTTAAGCTAGAGAGATCATACCAAGATGATCCTTATCAGCACCACTGTCTACCTGAAAGAGTGCTCCACTGTTTATAATAGCCAGGACATGGAAACAACCTAGATATCCATCAGCAGATGAAAGGATAAGAAAGCTGTGGTACATATACACAATGGAGTATTACTCAGCCATTAAAAAGAATACATTTGAATCAGTTCTGATGAGATGGATGAAACTGGAACCGATTATACAGAGTGAAGTAAGCCAGAAAGAATAACACCAATACAGTATACTAACACATATATATGGAATTTAGAAAGATGGCAATGATGACCCTGTATGCAAGACGGCAAAAGAGACACAGATGTGTAGAGTGGACTTTTGGACTCTGAGGGAGAGGGAGAGGGTGGGATGATTTGAGAGAATGGCATTGAAACATGTATACTATCATATAAGAAACAATTCGCCAGTCTATGTCCGATGCAGAATACAGGATGCTTGGGGCTGGTGCACGGGGAAGACCCAGAGAGATGTTATGGGGAGGGAGGTGGGAGGGGGGGGGTTCATATTTGGGGACGTATGTACACCCGTGGTGGATACATGTCAATCTATGGCAAAACCAATACAGTATTGTAAAGTAAAATAAAGTAAAAATAAAAAATTATTTAAAAAAAAGAGTGCTCCAAAATAGTTGCCAACAATGTCAGCATCAACAAGATGAACTTGAGTTGTCTCCTACTTCTCTTGCAGGCAGTCTGTTATTAGCAGGTAGGTTTGATGTAGATTCTTTTCAAATTACTTCTCTTGTCCTGGGTCCTGAAGCATATTACTTTGTGTGCCCTCTTAAATGTGGAGTTTGCATTTCTCACAACCTTCTGGCTTTTCTGAAAATAAGCACCACTGCCATTTAAGCCAAATGTTCTGGGATCTTAACTTCCAGTGTAGGATTCCTGGACTAGGGAACTTCTTGTGGGGATCAGACAACTTGGTTTTTAAGAGAACCATTACAGTTGTAATTATTATCCTGTTTGTTGGTCACTGATCCAAGTGTATGGGTCTCTGTCCTTCCTACCATTTCTCATTGTGGTTTCTTTATATCTTTAGTTGTAGAAACTTTTTTTTTTCTAATATTTCCATGTTTATGATCAATAAATGTTCTGTGAATACTTGTAATTTTCATGCGTATGTGGATAGAGGTGAGTGTAAGCATCTTCTAAGTCTGCTACATAAATTCCCACTCAGACACATTCAAAAAGAACTCAGCAGAGAACTGCACCAGATGCAAAGAGTAAAATGAATTATTCCTGGTTCTAATACTGACTTGGTAATATCAGTCAAGTCACTGATTTTTTAATTCACTGGAATCCTCATTTTAAAGAAGGACTATCTACCTCACTTCAGTTCAGTTCAGTTCAGTCACTCAGTCGTGTCCAACCCTTTGTGACCCCAAAATTGCAGCACGCCAGGCTTCCCCGTCCATCATCAACTCCCGCAGTTCACTCAGATGCACATTCATAGAGGCAGTGATGCCATCCAACCATCTCATCCCCTGTCGTGCCCTTCTCATCCTGCCCACAATCACCTAAGCATCAGTCTTTTCCAATGAGTCAACTCTTCGCATGAGGTGGACAACGTACTGGAGTTTCAGCTTTAGTGTCATTCCTTCCAAAGAAATCTCAGGGCTGATCTCTTTCAGAATGCACTGGTTGAATCTCCGTGCAGTCCAAGGGACTCTCAAGAGTCTTCTCCAACACCACAGTTCAAAAGCATCAATTCTTTGGCACTCAGCTTTCTTCATAGTCCAGTGCTCACATCCATACATGACCACTGGAAAAACCATAGCCTTGACTAGACGGACCTTTGTTGGCAAAGTAATGTCTTTGCTTTTGAATATGCTATCTAGCTTGATCATAACTTTTCTTCCAAGGAGTAAGCATCTTCTAATTTCATGGCTGCAGTCGCCATCTGCAGTGATTTCGGAGCCCAAAACAATGAAGTCTGACAATGTTTCCACTGTTTCCCCCTCTATTTCCCATGAAGTGATGAGACCAGATGCCATGATCTTCTTTTTCTGAATGTTGAGCTTCAAGCCAACCTTTTCACTCTCCACTTTCACTTTCATCAAGAGGCTTTTTAGTTCCTCTTCACTTTCTGCCATAAGGGTGGTGTCACCTGCTTATCTGAGATTATTCATATTTCTCCCGGCAATGTTGATTCCAGCTTATGCTTCTTCCAGCCCAGCGTTTCTCACGATGGACTCTGCTTAGAAGTTAAATAAGCAGGGTGACAATATACAACCTTGACATACTTCTTTTCCTATTTCTCACGATGGACTCTGCTTAGAAGTTAAATAAGCAGGGTGACAATATACAACCTTGACATAATTCTTTTCCTATTTGGAACAAGTCTGTTTTTCCATGTCCAGTTTTAACTGTTTCTTCCTGACCTGCATATAGGTTTCTCCAGAGGTAGGTCAGGTGATCTGGTATGCCTATTTCTTTCAGAATTTTCCACAGTTTATTGTGATCCACACAGTCAAAGGCTTTGACAAGGTCAATAGAGCAGAAATAAATGTTTTTCTGGAACTCTCTTGCATTTTTGATGATCCAGCAGATGTTGGCAATTTGATCTCTGGTTCCTCTGCTTTTTCTAAAACCAGGGTGACCATCAGGAAGTTCACAGTTCATGTATTGCTGAAGCCTGGCTTGGAGAATTTTCAGCATTACTTTACTAGCATGTGAGACAAGTGCAATTGTGCAGTAATTTGAGCATTCTTTGCCATTGCCTTTCTTTGGGATTGGAATGAAAATGGACCTTTACCAGTCCTGTGGCCACTACTGAGTTTTCCAAATTTGCTGGCATATTGAGTGTATCACTTTAACAGCATCATCTTTCAGAATTTGAAATAACTCAACTGAAATTCCATCACCTCCACTAGCTTTGTTCATAGTGATGCTTTCTAAGGCCCACTTGACTTCACATTCCAGGATGTCTGCCTCTAGGTGAGTGATCACACCATTGTGATTATCTTTGTTGTGAAGATCTTTTTTGTACAGTTCTTCTGCATATCCCTGCCTCTTATTCTTAATATCTTCTGCTTCTGTTAGGTCCACACGATTTCTATCCTTTATCGAGCCCATCTTTGCATGAAATGTTCCCTTGGTATCTCTAATTTTCTTGAAGAGATCTCTAGTCTTTCCCATTCTGTTGTTTTCCTGTGTTTCTTTGCATTGATCACTAAGGAAGGCTTTCTTATCTCTTCTTGCTATTTTTTTGAACTCTGCATTCAGATGCTTTTATCTTTCTTTTTCTCCTTTGCTTTTCACTTCTCTTCTTTTCACAGCTACTTGTAAGACCTCCTCAGACAGCCATTTTGCTTTTTGGCATTTATTTTCCATGGGAATGGTCTTGTTCCCTGTCCCTTGTACAATGTCACGAGCCTCCATCCGTAGTTCATCAGGCACTCTATCAGATCTAGCCCCTTAAATCTATTTCTCACTTCCACTGTATAATCATAAGGGATTTGATTTAGGTCATACCTGAATGGTCTAGTGGTTTTCCCTACTTTCTTCAATATAAGTCTGAATTTGGCAATAAGGAATTCAAATAAGCCAAATCAAATACATCATTTATAGTGTATTACACTGATTATTAAATCATTGAATATAAAAATATTGAATATAAAAAATCTTTAAATAGTCTATCATATATATATATTATTAAGGCAATTAACTAGTCAGTTTTGCATAAATTGAAATGTTTGCTTCCACATTACTTACAAGGGATGAAAATGTAGCCCACATGGGCTTACTTATTTTTTAAGGTTAAAATAGTGAGGTCCTGGACACATTATTTATACTTTTGAATTCTACATGTGATTTAAAAATGGTTCATATGAACATCTCAGTGCAAACAGTTTAAATAAAAAAAAAAAAATCCAATAATAGAGATTTAATTGTTATATGTTGCATTCTTATTAGAGGAAATAGTTCAGGCTGTGTAGTAAATGTTTATTCATATCATTGTCATTTCTTGAAAGAGGAATGAAAAATCTTTGAGTCTTTTCTTGCTAATGGGAAGAGGACTATTTTTATTTAACATTATGAGAAATACTATATAACAAAAAATGATGGAAATAACTGTCAGTAATTTGACACTGGTGAGAGGCATCCACCATTTATGGCATTTCTATTCCACAGAAAAATCTTGACTATGTCAAAAGCTGTAGAAAAGTTGACATGAACATTTAAAATAGTTTCTCTGCCTTGAAACAAAGGCAGTAACACCCATATATTTTCCTGACCACAGTGAGCTGGGTGCTGAGTGCAGGGATTTACAGGAGTTTTACCGTTGGGTTATATTCCACAAGGCATCCCTATGAGGTGGATGCTATAGTTATTTTCAAAAGAAACAAAAAGCAGAGATGAAATCTATGCAGTTAGTATATAACAGAATTTAAATTCAGTTCTGAAATATGACCATCATTTTTAAATATATTAAAGAAAAATACCTTGAAATATTTTAGCACATATTTTGGTATTTTTCTTTCCTTTCACAGGCAATTTTCATCCATTTTTCATCTAAACTGAATTCATCATAGTTCTTCAGAATATGATACCCTTTCTATCTCATTTGGTCAACAGGGCTAGTATCCTTTGGGTGTATTAAATCCTCCTCTATAACATTCTGCAGATGTATATGCTGTGTTCTTCCAGAGACATTAATTACCAGAACATTGATATAAGGTCAAAACAGTATGGACTGCAAAGATTACTTGACCCCTGTCTTTCAGATCATCCAGCCATGATTTCTTCCTCTTGAAGTAAAGAGAAGATTTAGTTCATACCATCAGATTAGTGGTTAATACACATTTGGTAAAAGCAATATAAATAAGTGAAAATCACATTTTTTTTCTGCATTCATCTGCTGGCTAACAATAGGTATCTCAAAATCCAATTTGCCCATTTTTATCAAGTAATAAATAGTTAGAACCTCATAGGGTGACTGAGAATTTTAAATTATATAAACATCTGTATCCATGGAGAACATGTACACGATAGTTGGTAAATGCTAATCTCCTTCCCTGATCCTTAACTTACTTTCTAGTTGTGTAGAAGAAATGTAAAGGATAGGAAATCATGCTTACAATCTAAAAAGGAACTTGAAATCTTAATAAAGGATCACTTAGGAAACAAAAAGTCCATGATTATGGATGTAGTACTCAGAAGAAGTATAACATGTTTTTACTTCAGTGGTGTCACAATCTTTTTTCTTCACTTAAAGCATGGAGAAAACACCTAGGATCTATAATCAGGAGTTTGTTTTCTCACTGTTGCTGCACTCAGATTCAGCTGATCACTGCTCAAAAATGAATGCTTGAGAACAAATGTTGGAGAATGGAAAGTTGTTTTAATTGGAAAGCTGGCAATCTGGAAAGAAGGTGGACTAATGTGCCAAAAAAAAAAAAAAAGGAAAGAAAAACAACTTCAAAGATGCTGTTCAGCTATAATAGTTTTTAAACGGAAAGGGTGAATCTCAGTGAATCATCAGGTTAAAGTGTAGGTGAAATTTGTTCATTTGTGTCTGATTTTTGTGAGCCCATGGACTACATAGTCCATGTAATTCTCCAGGTCAGAATACTGGAGTGGGTAGACTTTCCTTTCTCCAGGGGATCTTCCCAATACAGGGTCAGACCAAGGTTTCTGGGATTGCAGGCAGATTCTTTACCAGCTGAGCTACAAGGAAACCCCAAGAATGCTGGAGTGGTTAGTCTATCCCTTCTCCAGTGGATTTTCTGGATCCAGAAACTGATCCAGGGTCTTCTGAATTGCAGACAGATTCTTTACCAACTGAGCTATCAGGAAAGAATCATCAGGAAAGGAGGTCAAGCTCTGCCTCATTTTCCATTATACGAAGTCTGGCTAAGTTCCCATGATCTTTCTTCAGATGTTTTCTAATCCCTTTGTAGTCTGTCTGCAGGATCGCTAAGGGACATAATAACGGTAGAGAACTAGTCATTCTTTAACTAATGAATTCTTCATGTTGACTTCTTTTAAGATAGCAAATGAATCAACAGATTACAGAAGGTATTGTGTACATTTAGTTGGGAATAAATCAAAAGTTAGGTTAAATGTTACCTAGTGACCTCCTTTTCATAATTAAGGTATAAGGGAAAGAGAAATAGACAAAAGAGGAAAGGGGGAAATGAGCTGCTTATGAATCCCCTCTGACAGACATTATTTTATTTCTATGAGATATTGTTGTTGTTGTTCAGTCACTCAGTTGGTGTAAAACTCTTTGCAAACTCATAGACTGCAGCAGATTAGGCTTTCCTCTCTTTGACCATGTCCCAGAATTTGCTCTAACTCAAGTCCATTGAGCTGCTGATGCCATCCAGCGTCTTATTTTCTGTAGCCCCTTTTTTCCCAATATCAGGGTCTTTCCCAATGAGTCGACAGCTTCAGCATTTATCCTTCCAATGAATATACAGGACTGATTTTCTTTAGAATTGACTGATTTGATCTCCTTGCAGTCCAAGGGAGCCTCAAGAGTCTTCTCCAGCAACACAGTTCAAAAGTATGCCTTCTTTGGTGTTTGGCTTTCTTTATGGTCCAACTCTCACATCCCTACAGGACTACTGGGGAAAAAAAAAAAACAAAAACAAAAACAGCTTTGACATTATGAACTTTTGTTGGCAAAGTGATGTTTCTGCATTTCAAATGCTGTCTAGATGTGTCATAGTTTTTCTTCCAAAGAGCAAGTTTGTTTTGTTTTGTTTTGTTTTGTTTTGTTTTGTTTTCAGTTTCATGGGTGCAGTCACCATTCTTAGTGATTTTGGAGCCCAAGAAAATAAAGTATGTCACTGTTTCCATTTTTCCTCCATCTATTTGTCATGAAGTGATGGGACCAGATGCCATGATCTTAGTTTCCTGAATGTTGACCTTTAAACCAGTTTTTCCACTCTCCTCTTTCACCTTCATTAGGAGGTTCTTTAGTATCTCTTCTCTTTCTGCAATTAGGGTGGTGTCATCTGCATGCATGAAGTTATTGTTATTTCTCCCAGCAATCTTGATTCCAGATTGACCTTCATCCAGCCCAACATTTTGCATGATGTACTCTGTATATAAGTTAAATAAACAGTGACAATATACAGCCTTGACATACTACTTTTCCAGTTTTGAACCAGTTTGTTTTTCCATATCTGGTTCTATCTGTCACTTCTTGGCCTGCGTACAGGTTTCTCAAAAGTCAGGTAAGCAGATTCGGTATTCCCATCTCTTTATGAATTTTCCATACACTGTTGTGATCCACACAGTCAAAGACTTTAGTGTAGTTAGTAAAACAGAAGTAGATTTTGTTTTTTTAAAATCCCTTTGCTTTTTCTATGGCCCAGTGGATGTTATCAATATGATCTCTGGTTCCTTTGTTTTTTTTTAAGAATCCAGTTAGCATATTTTGAGGTTCTCAGCTCATGCTCTGTTGAAGTGTACCTTGAAGTATTTCGAGTATTACCTTGCTCGCAAGCAAAATGAGTCCAATTATGTGATAGTTTGAATGGAGTTTTCCAAATTTGCTAACCTATTGAGGGCATCACTTTAACCATATTAACGTCTAAGATTTCAAATAGCTTAACTGGAATTCCTTCACCTCCACTAAGTTTGTTTGCAGTATTGACTCCTAAAGCCCACTTGACTACACACTCCAGGGTATCTAGCTTTAGGAGAATAGCTACAACATCATGGTTACCTAGGTCATTAAGACCTTTTTTTTTGTACAGTCCTTCTGTGTATTCTTGCCACCTCTTCTTAATGTCTTCTGCTTCTGCTAGGTCTATACCACTTCTGCCTTTTATTGTGCCCATTTTGCATGAAATATTCCCTTGATATATCTAATATTCTTGAAATGATCTCTAGTCTTCCCCATTCTATTGTTTCCCTCTATTTCTTTGCATTGTTCACTTAAGAAAGCTTTCTTCTTTCTCCTTGTTATTCTTTGAAAATTTGTATTCAGATGGGCACATCATTCCTTTTATGCTTTCTCTTTGCTTCTCTTCTTTTCTCAGCTAGTTGTAAACCCTCCTCAGACAGCTATTTTAACTTTTTGTATTTCTTTTTCTTAGGGATGGTTTTGATCATCACCTTCTGCACAATACTATGAATCTCCATCCATAGTTCTTCAGGCATTCTATCTGATCTAATCCCTTGATGACAATGATCTATTTGTCATTTCCACTGTACAATAATAAGGGATTTGGTTTAGGTCGTACCTGAATGACCTAGGAGTTCATGATCTGAGCTGCAATCAGATCTAGGTTTTGCTTTTGCTGACTGTATAGAGCTTTTCCAAGTTTAGCTGCAAAGAATATAATCAGTCTGACTTTGGTATTAACCTTCTGGTAATATCCATGTGTAGACTCATCTCTTGTGTTGCTGGAAGAGGGTATTTGCTATGACCAGTGCACTGTCTTTCAAAACTCTGTTAGCCTTTGCCCTGCTTCATTTTGTACCACAAGGCTAAACTTACCTGTTACTCCAGGTATCTCTTGACTTCCTACTTTAGCATTGCAGTTCCCCATGATGAAAAGGACATCTCTTTTGGCATTAGTTCTAGAAGATCTTGTAGGTCTTCATAGAACCATCCAATCTCAGCTTCTTCAGTGTTATTTGTTGGGACCTGAACTTGGATTACTGCGATATAGAATACTTTGCCCAGGAAATGAACTGAGAGCATTCTGTCATTTTTGAGATTGCACCCAGGTACTACATTTCAGACATTGTTGACCTTTATGGTTGCTCCATTTCTCCTAAGGGATTCTTGCCCCAGTAGTAAATATAATGGTCATCTGAATTAAATGTACCTATGCCAATCTATTTTAGGCCTGATTACATGTACAGATACAACGAACTGCAATTATTTTTATGCCCACAGAGATATAGATTGCTATGAACAATAGTGTTAATCCCATTTTCTTAAGACTAGTTATTGGAATTGTGACAGCCACAGTTTCAGTACTAAAGATGGAGCAGTTTATGCTATGGCTACAGTCTTCATGACCCAGATAATAATGATGATGTGATCACTAATCTAGAGCCAGACATCTTGAAATGTGAAGTCAAGTGGGCCTTAGAAAGCAGCACTACGAACAAAGCTAGTGGAGGTGATGGAAGTCCAGTTGAGCTATTTCAAATCATGAAAGATGATGCTGTGAAAATGCTGCACCCAATATGCCAGCAAATTTGGAAAACTCAGCAGTGGCCACAGGATTGGAAAAGGTCCATTTTCATTCCAATCCCAAAGAAAGGCAATACCAAAGAATGCTCAAACTCCTGCACAATTGCACTCATCTCACATGCTAGTAAAGTAATGCTCAAAATTCTCCAAGCCAGGCTTCAGCAATATGTGAACTGTGAACTCCCTGATGTTCAAGCTGGTTTTAGAAAAGGCAGAGGAACCAGAGATCAAATTGCCAACATCGACTGGATCATGGAAAAAGCAAGAGTGTTCCAGGAAAACATCTATTTCTGCTTTATTGACTATGCCAAAGCCTTTGACTGTGTGGAACACAATAAACTGTAGAAAATTCTGAAAGAGATGGGAATACCAGATCACCTAACCTGCCTCTTGAGAAATCTGTATGCAGGTCAGGAAGCAACAGTGAGAACTGGACATGGAACAACAGACTGTTTGCAAATAGCAAAAGGAGTACATCAAGGCTGTATATTGTCACCCTGCTTATTTAACTTATATGCAGAGTACATCATGAGAAACGCTGGACTGGAAGAAACACAAGCTGGAATCAAGATTGCTGGGAGAAATATCAATCACCTCAGATATGCAGATGACGCCAGCCTTATGGCAGAAAGTGAAGAGGAGCTAAAAAACCTCTTTATGAAAGTGAAAGAGGAGAATGAAAATGTTGGCTTAAAGCTCAACATTCAGAAAACGAAGATCATGGCCTCTGGTCCCATCACTTTATGGGAAATAGATGGGGAAACAGTGGAAACAGTGTCAGACTTTATTTTTTTGGGCTCCAAAATCACTGCAGATGATGATTGCAGCCATGAAATTAAAAGACACTTACTCCTTGGATGAAAAGTTATGACCAACCTAGATAGTATATTCAAAAGCAGAGAGATTACTTTGCTGACTAAGGTCCGTCTAGTCAAGGCTATGGTTTTTCCTGTGGTCATGTATGGATGTGAGAGTTGGACTGTGAAGAAGGCTGAGCCCCAAAGAATTGATGCTTTTGAACTGTGGTGTTGGAGAAGACTCTTGAGAGTCCCTTGGACTGCAAGGAGATCCAACCAGTCCATTCTGAAGGAGATCAACCCTGGGATTTCTTTGGAAGAAACGATGCTAAAGCTGAAACTCCAGTACTTTGGCCACCTCATGCGAAGGTTAACTCATTGAAAAGACTCTGATGCTGGGAGAGATTGGGGGCAGGAGGAGAAGGGGATGACCCAGGATGAGATGGCTGGATGACATCACAGACTTGACGGACGTGAGTCTGAGTGAACTCCGGGAGATGGTGATGGACAGGGAGGCCTGGCGTGCTGTGATTCATGGGGTCGCAAAGAGTCAGACACGACTGAGCAACTGAATTGATCTGAACTGAACTGAGCTGACAGTCTGTTCATCATGCCGTTAACTTCTCTCTGATAATTGTCATAGTATATAGTTTTAATTGTTTGATCTTTTGAGCCATTATCTATTAGAACTTTAGCCTGTCTTTTCATCACTTAAAATTGCTTTGTCTTTAGTGATTCAGTATTCATTGAGTACCCACTATATGTGATGAATCTTTCTGATTTCAGGAAGATTTCTGAATTCCTACTAAAGAATTTTCTCAACAAGTTTTCCTTTATATTCACTGCTGGTAATATTAATTCTGGAGGAAAGAGTCTGGAATTTTTAAAAATTAATATTCAAAAATTTACCCATGTTCATAGAAAGTTAAAACTGAAATCACTTCCAGGAAACTGCAGTCCCTTTCTTATTTTTTGTTTGTTTGTTTGTTTGATTTTTAAGCATCAAGATTATGAGCATTTGATAAAAGTTTAATTAAATTTCCAATATTTTATTATAATATTGGCTTTCCTTCTCTAAAGTTTATTGAGCTAAAATAAATAACCAACAGATATTAAATTAGGAAGATAGCTACAGATATTCAATCAGACTGTGCCTTCTGATGGAACTGTAGGGAAGAAAATTTGTCAAGGAAAATTGAATTGTATTCTTACTTCCATTCTGACATACTTTCTCCCCAACCCCTCCCATCAACTTTTGGCAACTAGCTAATTAATGGCTACACTGCATGATGAAAATTGGGTTGCTACTAACTTCCAAACAGTTGTTTTGGAAAATAATTTTGTTTTTATTCACAAAAGTAGAATTAAAAATCTTCTGTCCCTCCATTAGGGAGAGTCTAGTGACAACTAAGATGCAGGTGAAGGCATAAATAACCCTTCCTTGAGAATCTCAGCAGGTTGGAGAATCATTGTGGAGGGAGGATTTTTACAGGTCTTTAATCATAATCAATCCAAGAAATATAGCCAGTCTCATTGCAGAATTTTTTTATTTTAATTTTAACAGTTGTTTGTAATTACTTGTCATCCTCCACTGCTGTCATGTCACTAACATATATTAACTTCAGAAGACATCAGGAGGGTTTTTAGTATTCTGAAAAATAAGTAAATAGGGAATCTCTGTCAGGCCTTTGGAGTTTGAAGAAACAAGTATGAAGTGAATTAAGGTATAGAAAACAAACATATGGATGCCAAGAGGGAAAGAGGAGAAGCAACAAATTTGTGACCCCAAGAATTCTCAGGCCAGAATACTGGAGTGGATAGCCGTTCCCTTCTCCAAGGGATCTTCCTAACCCAGGGATCAAACCCAGGGCTTCCACATTGCAGGTGGATTCTTTACCAGCTGAGTCACCAGGAAAGCCCAAAATAAATAAGCCTTCACTGTCCATGAGATTCTCCAGGCAAGAATACTGGAGTGGGCTTCCATTCCCTTCTCCAGGGGATCTTCCTGACCCAGGGATCAAACCTGTGTCTTTTGCATCCTGCATTACAGGCAGGTTCTTTACCACTGAGCCACCGAGAAAGCCCCATATACATGTTAGTGTATATAAAATAAATAATTATTAAGAATATACTATAGAGCACAGGAAACTCTACTCAATACTTTATAATAATGTGGGAAGAGGAAACTAAAAAAAAAAAGAGTGGATATATGTATATCTGATTCACCTTACTGTGCAGTAGAAACTAAAACAGCATTTTAAATCAAACTATACTATAAAAATTAATTTTTAAAAAAGGATGTAATGAATCAAATGAAATCTTACTTCCCTGCCTTCCTTGTCCCCAGTAGGCCTGGGGACAAAAAATTCAAAATCTAGTCTAATTTTTTGAAATTGCTATACTGTAGTCATTAAAGTGTTGCAGAATAATGAGATTATAGACTATCTGAAATAGATCTTAGAAATAATCTAATCAGAGCATTCATACAAAGCAAAATCTCTCACTCTTGGATTTCTCATAGTCATCTTTCATATCCATTTTCACACTAAGATAAATATCTCAAAATATTTTAAATTTACATATTAATTTTTATGTTGCCGTTACCATACTTCAAGCCACCTCTATTTCCTGATTAAACTATTAAAATATCCTCCTAGTTTTGATTTTCTTATTTTCTCTCAACCTCACTAATCCATTTTCCTCTCAGTAGCTGAAATGATCTCTTTAATCCATGTCACTTAAAAATAAATCACCATTTGCTTTTAAAAAATCATTTTTAAAATTTTGTATTAGGTGTAATCAATTAATAGAAAATGTGATAGTTTCAGGTGAACAATGAAGGAACTCATCTATACATATGCACGTGTCAGTTTTCCCCCAAATTGTACTCTCGTCCAGGCTGCTATAAAACATTGAGTAGAGCTACATGTCTACACAGTATGTCCTTAATGGTTATCTATTTTAAACATAACAGTGTGTACCTGTCCTTCCTCAAAGCCCTAGCTATCCCTTCCCTCAATCCTTCCCCCAGGCAACCATAAGTTCATTCACGAAGGCTTTGAGTCTGTTTCTGTTTTATAAGTTCATTTGTATCACTTCTTTTGAGACTGTACATAAAAGAGATGTCATATGACTTTCTTCTTCTGACTGACTTCACTGAGTATGACAAATTCTAGGTCCATCTGTGTAGCTACAAATGGTTTCATTTTACTACATTGATTGCTACAAGGTAATCATTTTAATTACTGCATAATATTCCATTGTATATACATACCACACTAGGCTTCAAGAGTGTGAATCGAGAACTTCCAGGTATACAAGCTGGGTTTCCAAAAGACAAAGAAATGAGAGATCAAAGTGTCACTATCTGTTGGATCATGGAGAAAGAAAGGTGATTTCAGAAGAAAATATCTACTACTGCTTCACTGACTAGTCCAAAGCCTTTGACTCCAGATCTCAACAAACTGTGGGAAATTATTTAAAAAATGTGAGTATCAGAGCATATTACCTGTCTCCTGAAAAACCAGTATGTGGGTCAAGAAGCTGCAGTTAGAACAGGACATGGAGCAACAATCTAACTGGTTCAAAATTCGGAAAGGAGTTTGACAAGCTATATGTTGTTAACCTGCTTATTTAATTCATATGCAGAGTAGATCATGTAAGATTCCAGGCTGGATAAATCACAAACTGAAATTAAGATTGCTGGGAGGAATATCAAAACCTCAGATATGCAGAGGATACCACTCTCATTCAAAAAGGTGTCCTTTTCATCATAGAGGACTTGGATGCAAAAATAGGAAATCAAGAGAAATTTACAGTAACAGGAAAGTTTAGTGTTACAATACAATATGAGACAGGAAAAAGGCTAACAGAGTTTTGCCAAGAGAATGCACTGGTCACAGGAAACACCCTCTTCTAACAATACAAGATATGAGTCTACCCATGGACATCACCAGATGGTCAATATCCAAATCAGATTAATTATATTCTTTGCAACCAAAAATGGAGAAGCTCTATACAGTCAGCAAAAACAAGACCAGGAGCTGACTGTGGCTCACATAATAAATTCCATGTTGCCAAATTCAGACCTCAATTGCAGAAAGTAGGGAAAACCACTAGGCCATTCAGGTATGACCAAAACCAAATCCTTTATGATTATACAGTGGAAGTGACAGATAGTGTCAACGGATTAGATATGATAGACAGAGTGTCTGAAGAGTTATGGGCAGATATTTCTAACACTGTATAGGAGGCAATGATCAAAACCATCTACAAGAAAAAGAAATGGAGAAAGGAGAAATGGTTGTCTGAAGAAGCCATACAAATAGCTGAGAAAAGAAGAGAAGCAAAGGCTAAGAAAAATGAAATATATACCCATGTGAATGCAGATTTCCAAAGAATAGCAAGGAAAAATGAGAAAATCTTAAGTGAACAATGCAAAAAATAGAGGGAAAACAATAGAATGGGAAAGACTAGAAGTCTTTTCAAGAAAATTAGAGATACCAGGAAGAATTTCATGCAAAGATAAAGGACAGAATAAAGGAAAAAGGTGCACAATAAAGGGAAGAAATGGTACAGACCTAAACAGAAGCAAAAGAGATTAAGAAGAGATGGCAAGAATACACAGAAGAATTATACAAAGAAAATCTTAATGACCTGAATAACTGTGATGGTGTGGTAACTCATCTAGAGCCAAACATCCTGTAGTGTGAAGTCAAGTGGACTTTAGGAACCATCACCATGAACAAAGCTAGTGAGAATGAAGGAATTCCACCTGAGCTATTTCAAATCTAAAAGATAACTGCTGTTAAAGTGCTGCATTCAACATATTAGCAAATGTGGAAAACTCAGCAGTGTATACAGGACAGAAAACGTCAGTTTTTATTCCAGTCCCAAAAAAGAGCAATGCCAACGACAGTTTAAACTACCACACAGCTGCACTCATTTCACATGCTAGCAAGGTAATGTTCATAATCCTTCAAGCTAGGCTTCAACAGTACATGAATTGAGAACTTCCAGATGTACAAGCTGTATTTAGAAAAGGCAAAGGAACAAGAGATCAAATTGCCAACATCAATTTGATATAGAAAAAACAAGGGAATTCCAAAAATATCTACTCTGCTTCATTGATTCACTAAAGCTTTGACTGTGTGGATCACAACAAAATGCAGAAATTTGTTAAAGAGATGGGAATACCAGATCACCTTACCTGCCGCCTGAGGTATGCAGGTCAAGAAACAACATTTAGAACTAGACATGGAACAATGAACTGGTTCAAATATTGGAGAGGGGTACATCAAGGCTTTATATTGTCACCCTGCTTATTTAACTTATATGCAGCATACATCATGTGAAATGCCAGGCTGGTTGAAGCTCAAGCTGGAATCATGCTTGCCAGGAGAAATATCAGTAACTTCAAATGTGCAATTCACACCACCTTAATGGCAAGAAGTGAAGAGAAACTAAAGAGTCTCTTGATGAAGCTGAAAGAGGAGAGTAAAACAGCTGGCTTAAAATTCAGCATTCCAAAACCTAAGATCATGGCATTCAGTCCTATGACTTCATGGCAAATCAATGGGGGTAAAAATGTAAGCAATGACAGATTTTATTTCTTCAGCTCCAAAATCACTGCAAACAGTGACTGCAGCCATGAAAGTAAAAGATTCTTGCTCCTTGGAAGAAAAGCTACAAGAAGCAAAAATAGCTTATAAGAAAGCAGAGACATCACTTTGCCAACAAAGGCTGTATATTCAAAACTCTGATTTTTCCAGTAGTCAAGTACAGATGTGAAATTTGGACAATAAAGAAGGCTGAATGCCGAAGAATTGATGCATTGGACTTGTGGTTATAAAACCAGTTAATCCTAAAGGAAACAAACTCTGAATATTCACTGGAAAGACTGATTCTGAAACTGCAATTCTTTGGCCATGTGATGTGAAGAGCTGACTCATTGAAAAGACCTTGATGCTGGGAAAGATTAAGGACAGGAAGAGAAGGGAGCAATCTAGGATGAGATGGTGGACGGCATCATCAATTCAATGGACATGAATTTGAGCAAACTCTGGGAGATAGTGAAGGTCATATAAGTCTGGCATGCTGCAGACCATGGGGTTGCATAGGGTTGGACAAGACTGTGTACTGAACAGCAACAACCACTCTAATGACAGAAAGTGTGAAGAGGATCTTATGACTCTCTTAAAGACGGAAAAAGGAATGAGAAAAGATGGTAAAAGAGTGAGAAAGCTGGATTGAAACAACATTAAAAAAAATAAGATTGTGGCATCTGGTCCCATCTATTCCTGGAAAACAGAAGAGTAAATAAATGAAAGAAATGATATATTTTCTTTTCTTGGGTTCCAAAATAACTGTGGACAATGACTGCTGCCATGACATTTAAAGATGCCTATTTCTTGGAAAGAAATCTATGACAAACCTAGTAAAAGTGAAAGTCACTCAGTTGTGTCCGACTCTTTGTTACCCCATGGACTATATAGTCCATGGAATTCTCCAGGCTAGACTACTGGAGTGAGCAGCCTTTCCATTCTCTAGGTGTGACAAACCTAGACACCATATTAAAAAGCAGAGACATCACTGTCCCAACAAAAGTCCATCTAGTCAAAGCTATGATTTTCCAGTAGTCATGTACATATATAAAAGTTGGACCATAAAAATGCTGAGAATCAAATAATTTATGCTTTGGAATTGTAGTGCTGGAGGAGATATTTTTGCAAAGAGATCAAATCAGTCAATCATGGAGTGTATGTTCTAAATCTGATGATCCAACACTTTGGCCACCTGAAGCAAAGTGTCAACTCATTGGTAAAGAAACTGATGCTAGGAAAAAATCAAAGACTAAAACAGAAGGGTCAGCAGAGGATGAGATGGTTAGATAGCATCACCAACTAAATGGGCATGAATTTGAACAAACTTCTGGAGATAGTGGAGGACAGAGGAGCCTGGTGTGCTATAGTCCATGAGGTCACAGAGTTGGACATGACTTAGCTACTGAACAATAATAACATATACATACCACATCTTCTTTATTCATTCCTCTGTCAATAGGTGTTTAAGTTGCTTCCATATCTTGGGTATTGCAAACTGTGCTGCAGCGAATATTGGGACACATGTATCCTTTCAGATCATGTTTCCCCCCCACCCCCAGGATGTATATCCAGTAGTGGAATTTCAGGGTCATATGATAGCTCTATTTTTAGCTTTTTCAGGAATCTCCATAACATTCTGCATAGTATCTGTACCCATTTGCATTACCACCAACAGCATAGACAGGTGGTACAGTTCACTTCTCTCCACTCCCTCTCCAGTATTTACTGTTTGCAGATTTTTTGATGATAACCATTCTGGCTGTTCTGAGGTGATATCTTATTTTAGTATTGATCTGCATTTCTCTAATAATGGGCAATGTTGAACATGTTTTCATGAGCTTCTTCTCCATTCATATTGTCTTGAGAACACTGTGCAGTCTTGCCTCCTTTATCATAGATCAATTGGCTATAAATGTATGGCCTTATTTATGTGTTCTCTTTCCTGTTTCATTGATGTATTTTTTTCTGTTTCTCTGCCAGTACCATATTGTTTTGATGACTGCAGCTAATATACTCTAAATTCAGGAGGCCTGATTCCTCCACATCTGTTTACTTTCTGAATATTTCTTTGATTATTTGGAGTATTTTGTGTCCCCCACAAATTTTAAGATTTTCTGTTCTAGTTCTGTGAAAATGCCATTGGTAATTTAATAAGGACTGCACTGAATCTGTAGAATGCCTTGTGTGCTATAATCATTTTGACATTATTTATTCTTCCAATGCATGAACATTGTAAACTTTCTATTTGTTTACGTCTTCTTTGATTTCTTTCATCAGTGTTTTATAGTTTTTGGTGTACAAGTCTTTTGTCTCCTGAGCTAGGTTTATTTTAGGAATTTTATTCTTCTTGATGTGATGGTAAATTGTACTATATCTTGAATTTCTCCTTCTGAGTTTTCATTTTTAGTGTATACAAATGCCACTTATTTATGTGTATTCATTTTGTAACCTGAAATTTTACCAGATTTATTGATGAACTCTAGTAGTATTCTGGTAAAATCTGCAGGATTTTCTATGTACAATTTCATGTCATTTACAAACAGGGACAGTTTAACTTCTTTTTCAGTAAGGATTAATTTTACTTCCTTTTCTTCTCTGATTGCTATAGCTAGGACTTCCAGAACTATGCTGAATAAAAGTGGTAAGAATGGGCATCTTTGTTTTGTTCCTGATCTAGAGGGAATGGTTACAGCTTCTCATCAATAAGCAAGATGCTAGCTATAGGTTTGTCATATATGGCCTTTATTACATTGAGGTACGTTTCCCCTATGCCCACTTTCAGGACAGTTTTATCGTAAATGGATGCTCAATTTTGTCAAAAGCATTTTCTGCACCTATTAAACTGATCATATGGTTTTCATTTTTCAATTTCTTGATGTGGAGTATCCTATTGATTAACTTGCATATATTGAAAAATCCTTGTATCACTGGTATGAATCCTTCTTAAACAAGCTGTATGAACTTTTTAGTGTATTGTTGGATTTTCTTTGAAAATATTTCATTGAGAATTTTCGCATCTATGTTCATTAATGGTTCTATTAATGACCTGTATTTTCTTTTTTGTAGTCTCTCTGTCTGGGTTAGGTATCAGAATGATGATAGCCTCATAAAATGATTGTGGAAGTTTTCCTTCCTCTGCAATTTCTTAGAACAGTTTCAGAAAGATAAGTGTTAACTCTTTTCTAACCGTTGGTAGAATTCACCTACAAAGCCACCTATGAACCCTGGACTTTTGTTGCTGGGATGTTTTAAATCACAGATTAGCTTTCAGTGCTTGTAAATGGTCTGTTCATATATTCTATTTCTTCCTGGTTCATCCTTGATAGACTGTACCTTTCTAAGAATTTGTCCATTTCTTCCTGGTTGTCCATTTTATTGGTATACAGTTGCCCAAAGTATTCTCTTATGATTCTTGCTATTTCTGTGGAATTGATTGTAACTTCTACTTTTTCACTTCCAATTTTATTGATTTGAGTCCTCTTCCATTTGTTCTTGATGAGTTTGGCTTAAGGTTTATCAGTTGTGTTTATATTTTCAAAGAAGAATCTGTTGTTTTATTATTGCAATTGTTTTCTTTGTTTTTATTTTGTGCTATGAATTTTATGATTTATACAATTAACTTTAGGTTTTATATGCTCTTCTTGCCCTAGTTGTTTTAGGTGTAAATTTGTTTATTTGAGATTTTTTATTTGAGGTGAGATTTTATTGCTATAATCTTCCCTCTTAGAACTGTTTTGCTGCATCCCATAGGTTTCATACCATTGTGCTTATACTTTAATTTCTCTCTAGATTTTTTTTTCATTTCTTTCTTTAATTTTTTTCAGTGATCCATTGATTATTTTGTAGCACATTGTTTAACCAACACATTTTTGTGTTTTGTAGGTTTTTATTTTGTTGTAGTTTATTTTTAATCTCAAAATGTTATGATCAGAAAACATGCACAGTATGATTTCAATCTTCTTAAATTTACCAAGACTCACCTTGCGGCCCAGCATTTGATGAGTTGAAGAATATTCTATATACACTTGAGAAGACTGTGTACTTTACTAATTTTGAATGGAATGCTCTATAAATATCAATTAAGTCCAACCTCTCTAAATTGTCATTTAAGGTCTCTGTTTCCATATTAATTCTTTGCCTGAATGATCTGCCCATTGATTCAAGTGGGGTAGAGTACACATTTTTCTCAAGTGTATATAGAATATTCTTCAAGACTCATCAAATGCTGGGCCACAAGGTGAGTCTTGGTAAATTTAAGAAGACTGAAATCATACCATGCATCTTTTCTGATCATAACATTTTGAGATTAAAAATAAACTACAGGAAAATAAAAACCTACAAAACACAAAATGTGTTGGCTAAACAACATGCTACAAAATTATCAATGGATCACTGAAAAAAATTAAAGAAATAAATGAAAAAAAAATCTAGAGGCAAATTAAAGTATAAGCACAGTTCAGTTCAGTTGCTCAGTCGTGTCCGACTCTTTGCGACCTCATGAATCGCAGCACGCCAGGCATCCCTGTCCATCACCAACTCCCAGAGTCCACCCAAACCCATGTCCATCGAGTTGGTGATGCCATCCAGCCATCTCATCCTCTGTCGTCCCCTTCTCCTCCTGCCCCCAATCTCTCCCAGCATCAGAGTCTTTTCCAATGAGTCAACTCTTCGTATGAGGTGGCCAAAGTACTGGAGTTTCAGCTTTAGCAGCATTCCCTCCAAAGAAATCCCAGTGTTGATCTCCTTCAGAATGGACTGGTTGGATCTCCTTGCAGTCCAAGGGACTCTCAAGAGTCTTCTCCAACACCACAGTTCAAAAGCATCAATTCTTCATACTCAGCCTTCTTCACAGTACAACTCTCACATCCATACATGACCACTGGAAAAACCATAGCCTTGACTAGATGGACCTTTGTTGGCAAAGTAATGTCTCTGCTTTTGAATATGCTATCTAGGTTGGTCATAACTTTTCTTCCAAGGAGTAAGTGTCTTTTAATTTCATGGCTGCAGTCACCATCTACAGTGATTTTGGAGCCCAAAAAAATAAAGTCTGACACTTTTTCCACTGTTTCCCCATCTCTTTCCCATGAAGTGATGGGACCGGATGCCATGATCTTCGTTTTCTGAATGTTGAGCTTTAAGCCAACTTTTGCACTCTCCTCTTTCACTTTCATCAAGAGGCTCTTTAGCTTCTCTTCACTTTCTGCCATAAGGGTGGTGTCATCTGCATATCTGAGATTATTGATATTTCTCCCAGAAATCTTGATTCCAGCTTGTGTTTCTTCCAGTGCAGCACTTCTCATGATGTACTCTGCATATAAGTTAAATAAGCAGGGTGGCAATATACAGCCTTGATGTACTCCTTTTCTTATTTGGAACCAGTCTGTTGTTCCATGTCCAGTTCTAACTGTTGCTTCCTCACCTGCATACAGATTTCTCAAGAGGCAGGTTAGGTGATCTGTTATTCCCATCTCTTTCAGAATTTTCCACAGTTTATTGTCATCCACACAGTCAAAGGCTTTGGCATTGTCAGTAAAGCAGAAAGAGATGTTTTTCTGGAACTCTCTTGCTTTTTCCATAATCCAGTGGATGTTGGCAATTTGACATCTGGTTCCTCTTCCTTTTCTAAAACCAGCTTGAACATCAGGGAGTTCATGGTTCATGTATTGCTGAAGCCTGGCTTGGAGAATTTTGAGCATTACTGTACTCGCATGTGAGATGAGTGCAATTGTGCGGTAGTTTGAGCATTCTTTTGCATTGCCTTTCTTTGGGGACGTAGCAAAACAGTTCTAGGAGGGAAGCTTATAGCAAAAAAATCTCACTTCAAATAAAAAAAAACTCAAAATAAACAAATTTGCACCTATATCAATCCAAGAAGTTATAGTAATTATAAATATATATGCACCTAACCTAGGAGTACCTCAATATGCAAGGCAAATACTGACAACCATAAAGGGAGAATTTGACAGCAACACACTAAGAATCAGTAGAGTACACTCTGAACAAGAGTCTTGCTGGGTAGAATATTCTTGGTTGTAATTTCTTCCATTTCATTACTTTGAATATAATGTGCCCGGTTTGATTCCTGGGTTGGGAAGATACACTTGAGAAGAGAAAAGCTGCTCACGACAGTATTCTTGGTCTTTTCCTGTGGCTAAGCTGGTAAAAAATCCACCTGCAGTGTGGGAGACCTGAGTTTTATCCCTGAATTGGGATGATCCCCTGGGGATAGTGAAGGCTACCCACTCCACTTTTGTGCCCTGGAGAATTCCTTGAACTGTATAGTCTATGGGGTTACAAAGAGTCAGACACCACTGAGCAACTTTCACTTTTACTTTCAATGTGCCGTTCCCTTCTGGGTTGTAGATTTTCTGTAGAGAATTTAGCTGATAATCTTATGGGAGTTCCTTTGTATGTTATTCGTCTTTTTCCCTTGTTTTTTAAAAATATTTTATCTTTGTTTTTAATTTTTGTGAGATTGATTACTGTGTGACTTGAGGTGTTCTTCCTTGAGTTTTTCCTGCCTGGTACTCTCTGCACTTCCTGGACCTTGTTCACTGTTTTCTTTCTCATATTATGGAAGTTTTTAGATACTATCTCTTCAAATATTTTCTTGGTTCCTTTCTCCCTCTCTTCTTTCTGGGCCCCTATGATATGAATGTTGTTACATTTAGTGTTGTCCCAGAGGTCTCTTATGTTGTCTTCATTTCTTTTCATTTTTTTCCCTATATTATATTTTGCAACAGTGATTTTCACCATTCTGTCTTCCAGGTCATTTATTCATTTTTTCTGCCTTTTTTATTCTGCTATTGATTCCTTACTGTGTATTTCTGTTTATTTGTTCTTTAGTTCTTTTAGGTCATTGGTAAACACTTCTTGCATCTTCCCCATTCTTTTCCTGAGATCCTGGATCGTGGAAATTTACCTATATCTGCTTTAAATCCCCCCCCCCCCTTGAGGATTTATCTTGCTTCTTCATCTGAGACAATACTATGGCTTTTCATTTTGATTGGACTTCCCTGGTGGCTCAGATGATAAAGCATCTGCCTGCAATATGAGAGATCTGAGGTCAATCCCTGTGTCAGGAAGATCCCCTGGAGAAAGAAACACAACCCACTCTGGTACTCTTGCCTGGAAAATCACATGGATGGAGGACCCTGGTAGGTTACACCCTACACTTCTGTGTTGTCCCAGAGCACTAGCTTTGGGTGACCTGCTTCATGCACCAAATTTCCACTGGTCATCTATTTTACATATGGTAATATACATGTAAAAGTGAAGACTGAAACCTCAGAGAACCTGTTTAACTTTTTATTTCCATCTAAAGAATACATTTACCCATGAAACTAAAGTATACCTTTCTCTATCTATATTAATTTTCTTTTAGTTTATTTGCAGTGAGCAACTTTTGTGTTTGTCTCCTACACATGCACATATTTATGATTAAAGCACTTCAAAAAATGGGCATAGAAGAAGGCTAACAAATTTGGAAAACTCAGCAGTGGCCACAGGAGTGGAAAAGGTCAATTTTCATTCCAATCACAAAGAAAGGCAATGCCAAAGATGCTCAAACTACCGCAAATTGCACTCATCTCACATGCTAGTAAAGTAATGCTCAAAATTCTCCAAGCCAGGCTTCAGTAATATGTGAACCATGAACTTCCACATGTTCAAGCTGGTTTTAGAAAAGGCAGAGGAACCAGAGATCAAATTGCCAACATCTGCTGGATCATGGAAAAAACAAGAGAGTTCCAGGAAAATATCTATTTCTGCATTATTGACTATGCCAAAGCCTTTGCAGATCACAATAAACTGTGGACAATTCTGAAAGAGATGGGAATACCAGACCACCTGACCTGCCTCTTGAGAAACTTATATGCAGGGCAGGAAGCAACAGTTAGAACTGGACATGGAACAACAGACTGGTTCCTAAGAGGAGAAGAAGTACGTCAAGGCTGTATATGTCACCCTGCTTTTTTAACTTATATACAGAGTACATCATAAGAAACGCTGGGCTGGAAGAAGCACAAGCCAGAATCAAGATTTCTCGGAGAAATATCAATAATCTCAGATATGCAGATGACACCACCCTTATGGCAGAAAGTGAAGAGGAACTAAAGAGCCTCTTGATGAAAGTGAAAGTGGAGAGTGCAAAAGTTGGCTTAAAGCTCAACATTCAAAAAACAAAGATCATGGCCCCTGTCCCCATCACTTCATGGGAGATAGATGGGGAAACAGTGGAAACAGTGTCAGACTTTATTCTGGGGGGGGGGCTCCAAAATCACTGCAGTGGTGACTGCAGCCATGAAATTAAAAGACACTTACTCCTTGGAAGAAAAATTGTCATCAACCAAGGTAGCATATTGAAAAGCAGAGACATTACTTTGCCCACAAAGGTCCGTCTAGTCAAGGCAATGGTTTTTCCAGTGGTCATGTATGGATATGAGAGTTGTATGGATATGAAAGAAGAAAGCTGAGTGCCAAAGAATTGATGCTTTTGAACTGTGGTGTTGGAGAAGACTCTTGAGAGTCCCTTGGACTGCAAAGAGATCCAACCAGTCCATTCTGAAGGAGATCAGCCCTGGGATTACTTTGGAGGGAATGATGCTAAAGCTGAAACTCCAGTATTTTGGCCACCTCATGTGAAGAGTTGACTCATTGGAAAAGACTCTGATGCTGAGAGGGATTGGGGGCAGGAGGAGAAGGGGACGACAGAGGATGAGATGGTTTGATGGCATCACCAACTCGATGGACATGAGTCTGAGTGAACTCCGGGCGATGGTGATGGACAGGGAGGCCTGGCATGCTGCAATTCATGGGGTCTCAAAGAGACGGAGACGACTGAGTGACTGAACTGACTGATTGACTGACCTCAACATGGTAAAGGCCATATATGGTATGCTGACAGCAAAGATTGAAATGGTGGAAACCTGAAAGCATCCCCACTAAGATCAGGAACAAGACCATGGTGTCCACTGTAACCACTATTATTCAATATAGTTTTGGAAGGCCTAGCTACAGCAATCAGAGGAAAAAAAAAAAAAATGAAATCAATCCAGATCAGAAAAGAATAAGTAAAACTCTTACTGTTTGCAGATGACGTGATACTATACTTAAAAAACCCTAAAGACACTATCAGAACATTATTAGAGCTAATCATTGAATTTAGGAAAATCGAAGGATACAAAATCAATACACAGAAATAACTTGCATTTCTATATACTAACAATGAAAAATCAGAAAGAGAAATTCAGGATTCAATCTGATTCACCAATGCAACAAAAAGAATAAAATATCTAGGGATAAACCTACCTAAGGAGACCAGAGAACTTTATGCAAAAAATTACACTGACAAAATAAATGAAAGTTGACATAAACAGATGGAGAGATATTCCATGTTCCTGGGCATGAAGAATTAATATGGAGAACATGACTATACTACCAAACAATTTACTAATTCAATGTGATCCCTATCAAATTACCAATGGCATTTTTCATAGAACTAGAACATAAAATTTCACAATTGATATGGAAACACAAAAGACCCTGAATAACCAAAGCCATCTTTAGAAAGAAGAATGGAGCTGGAGGGCTCAATCTTCCGAACTTCAGATTATGTTATAAAGCTATAGTCATCCCGACAGCATCATACTGGCACAAAAACGGAAATATTCACCAATAGAACAATATAGAAAGTCCAGAAACAAACCTATACAGTTACAGGTACCATGTTTTTGATAAAAGAGGCAAGAATATACAGGGTTAAAGACAGTCTCTTCAAAAATTGTGCTGGGAAAACTGGACAGCTACATGTAAAAGAATGAAACCAGAACACTTCCTAACACCATAAATAAACATAAACTCAAAATGGGTTCCAGACCTACATGTAAGACCAGAAACTACAAAACTCTTAGAGGAAAACATAGGCAGAACATTCAATGAAATAAATCAAAGCAAGATCCTCTATGACCCACTTCCTAGAGTAATGGAAATAAAAACAAAAGTAAACAAATGGGACCTGATTAAACTTAAAAGATTTTGAAGAGCAAAGGAAACTCTAAGCAAAGTGGAAAGACAACCCCCAGAATGGGAGAAAATAACAGCAAATGAAACAACTGACAATGGATTAATTTCAAAATATACAAGCAGCTCATACATCTCAAGACCAGAAAAACAAACAATCCAATCAAAAAATGGAGAAAAGACCTAAACAAACATATCTCCAAAGAAGACATACAGATGGCTAACAAACACATTAAAAAAAAAAAAAAAAAGCTCAACATTGCTCCTTATTAGAGAAGTGCAAATCAAAACTGCACTGGTCAGAATGGCCATCATCAAAAAGTCCACAAACAATAAATGCTGGAGAGGGTGTGGAGAAAAAGGAATGCTCTTGCACTATTGATGGGAATGCAAACTGAAACAGCCAGTATGGAAGATGGTATGGAGATTCCTTAAAAAACTGTGAATAAAACCACCAAATGACTCAGGAATCCAACTCCTAGGCATATACCTTGAGGAAACCAAAACTGAAAAAGACATATGTACCCCATTATTCATTGTAGCACTGTGTACAATAACTAGAACATGGGAGCAACTTAGATGCTCATCAACAGATAAATGGATAAAGTGGTTGTGGTACATATAAACAATGGAATATTACTCATAAAAATGAATTCATTTGAGTCAGTTCTAATGGATGAATCTAGACCGTATTATACAGAGTGAAGTAAGTCAGAAGGAGAAAGATAAACATCGTATACTAACACATATATATGGGATCTAGAAAACTGATACTGAAGCATTTATTTACAGGGCAGCAATGGAGAAACAGACATAGAGAATAGACTCATGGACATGGGGAGAAGAGAGGAGAGTCTGAGATGTCTGGAGAGAGTAACATGGAAACTTGCATTACCATATGTAATATAGATAACTAACAGGGAATTGTTGTATGGCTCAGGAAACTAAAAAAAGGGCTCTGTACCAACCTAGAGGGGTGGGTTGAGGAGGTAGATGGGAGGGGGGTTCTAAAAGAAGGGTATATATATATATATATATATATATATATATATATATATATACCTATTTTGCAAAGCAATTATCCTTCTATTGAAATATAAATGAATTAAAAAAAAAAAGAATTCAGAATAGTTGCTTTATGAAACCTCAGGGCTTCTCAGGTGGTGCTAGTGGTAAGCACCCTGCCTACTAATCCAGGAGACATAAGAGATACAGTTTCAAGTCCTGGGTGCAGGAGTTCACTTGGATTAGGAAATGGCAACCCATTCCAATGTTCTTGCCTGGAAAATGCCATGGATAGAGGAGCCTGGTTTTCAAGAGTCCATGGGACTGCAAAGAGTTGGACATGACTGAAGTGACTAGCACAACAAAAACAAGATATTTCAAAGAGGTACAAGAAAACAGAAAGAAAATTCAATAAAATCAGGAACACAGTACAGAAATAAAATGAAAATTCAATAAAGATATGGAAATCATGAAAAAGGAAAACACAGAAATTCGGGAGAAGAAAACAAAAAAATGCAAAATCAGGAGCAGAAGGAAATGAAACTGAGACAAGACAAAAATTTAAAAAAAAGTTTAAAAAACAAAATCATTTTCTAAAGAAAAACAAAATTGATAACTCTTTAGCTAATCTAAGAAAAATCAGAGATTGCTCAAATAAAAAAAATGAAAAAGACATTGCAATCAATACAACAGAAATGCAAAGAATCAGAAGGTGCTGCTACAAACTGTTATATACAAATTAGATAACATAAAATCCAGGATTTGGTGATGGACAGGGAGGCCTGGCATGCTGCGGTTCATGGGGTCACAAAGAGTTGTACATGACTGAGTGACTGAACTGAATTGAACTGAAAATAAATTAGTTTCTAAAAATAAACAATCCACTGAGATGGAATCTTGAGGAATAAGAAAATCTGAACATACCAAAAAACAAGTAATAAGATTGAATTAAAAGCTTCCCAAAAAAATCAGAGCACAGAAATAGACTATTCTTTAATTAATTCTATCAAAAATTAAAGAATTAATTCTAATCCTTCTAAAACTCCTCCCAAAAAACTGAAGATGAGGGAACGCTCCCAAGCTCATACAAGACCATCATTACTCAAGTCTACAAAAAAGATACTGAAAAAAAAAAAGCTACAGGTCAATATACCTGATGAATATAAGAGGGTAACAGGTAGGCAGGCTAGTATTTTCTAAATGAAGGAAAAAGACTGCAAGTGGCAGACTTTTTGTTCGTTTGTTTTTTTCTCTTAAGCAGCAGGAGGAAGTGAAGTAAAAGTGGCAGATTATTATTTTTTCTTCTTACTTTTCTATACAAAATTAAAAGGAGGTTTTTTTTTTTTTTTTAAATTCTGTGTTGTCATGACACCATGTTAATAAACTATGTATTTGCCTTGGAATCTGCCTTTCTTTAAGTTCTTTGGAACTAAAACTCAAACCTTGAACTGATAATGATTCAACAAAACAGTTTGTCTTGTTCCTGGAAATGTTCTCTTAAGATATGTTAATGAAACTATGCATTTGCTTGAAAATCTGCATTTATTTAAGATTCATGTCATTGTTTTACAGCCAGGGATGACTCATCTTGTGCCAATGCTATCTCAAAATGCATGTTGTGGAACAGGGACATGATGCAGCTCTCGAATTCTTTAACAGATATATAACTTCTTTACTAAAAACTAGCAAGGGGGTCACTCTTCCTGCCGCTTTCTGATGCCTATGTCAGAAGCTTCCTCTATCCCTTTATACATTCAGCTCAGTTCAGTCACTCAGTCGTGTCCAACTCTTTGCAACCCCATGAATTGCAGCACACCAGGCTTCCCTGTCCATCACCAACTCCCGGAGTTCACCGAACTCATGTCCATTGAGTCGGTGATGCCATCCAGCCATCCCATCCTCTGTCGTCCCCTTCTCCACCTGTCCCCAATCCCTCCCAGCATCAGAGTTTTTTTCCAATGAGTCAACTGTTTGCATGAAGTGGCCAAAGTATTGGAGTTTCAGCTTTAGCATCATTCCCTCCAAAGAAATCCCAGGGCTGATCTTCAGAATGGACTGGTTGGATCTTCCTGCAATCCTAGGGACTCTCAAGGGTCTTCTCCAACACAACAGTTCAAAAGCATCAATACTTCATCACTCTGCTTTCTTCACAGTCCAACTCTCACATCCATACATGACCACTGGAAAAACCATACCCCTGACTAGACGGACTTTTGTTAGCAAAGTAATGTCTCTGCTTTTGAATATGTTATCTATGTTGGTCATAACTTTTCTTCCAAGGAGTAAGCGTCTTTTAATTTCATGGCTGCAGTCACCATCTGCAGTGATTTTGGAGCCCAAAAAAGTAAAGTCTGACACTGTTTCCACTGTTTCCCCATCTATTTCCCATGAAGTGACGGGACCAGATGCCATGATCTTCATTTTCTGAATGTTGAGCTTTAAGCCAACTTTTTCACTCTCCACTTTCACTTTCATCAAGAGGCTTTTTAGCTCCTCTTCACTTTCTGCCATAAGGGTGGTGTCATCTGCATATCTGAGGTTATTGATATTTCTCCTAGCAATCTTGATTCCAGCTTGTGTTTCTTCAGGCCCAGCGTTTCTCTTGAGGTACTCTGCACATAAGTTAAATAGGCAGGGTGACAATATACAGCCTTAACACACTCCTTTTCCTATTTGCAACCAGTCTGTTTTTCCATGTCCAGTTCTAACTGTTGCTTCCTGCTCTGCATATAGGTTTCTCAAGAGGCCGATCAGGTGATCTGGTATTCCCATCTCTTTCAGAATGTTCCGCAGTTTATTGTGATCCACAAAGTCAAAGGCTTTGGCATAGTCACTAAAGCAGAAAGAGATGTTTTTCTGGAACTCTCTTGCTTTTTCCATCATCCAGCAGATGTTGGCAATTTGAACTCTGGTTCCTCTGCCTTTTCTAAATCCGGCTTGAACATCTGGAAGTTCATCGTTCATGTATTGCTGAAGCCTGGCTTGGAGAATTTTGATCATTACTTTACTAGCGTGTGAGATGAGTGCATTTGTGTGGTAGTTTGAGCATTCTTTGGCATTGCCTTTCTTAGAGATTGGGATGAAAATGGACCTTTGCCAGTCCTGTGGCCACTGCTGAGATTGCCAAATTTGCTGACATATTGAGTGTAGCACTTTCACAGCACCATCTTTCAGGATTTGAAATAGCTCAACCGGAATTCCATCACCTCCACTAGCTTTGTTCATAGTGATGCTTTCTAAAACCCACTTGACTTCACATTCCAGGATGTCTGGCTCTAGGTGAATGATCACACCATCATAATTATCTTGGTCATGAAGATCTTATTTTGTACAGTTCTTCTGTGTATTCTTGCCACCTCTTCTTAAAATCTTCTGTTTCTGTTAGGTCCATACATTTCTGTCCTTTATTGAGCCCATCTTTGCATGAAATGTTCCCTTGGTATCTAATTTTCTTGAAGAGATCTCTAGTCTTTCCCATTCTGTTGTTTTCCTCTATTCCCTTGCATTGATCACTGAGAAAGGCTTTCTTATCTCTCCTTGCTGTTCTTTGGAACTCTGAATTCAGATGCTTATATCTTTCCTTTTCTCCTTTGCTTTTCACTTCCCTTCTTTTCACCACTATTTGTAAGGCTTCCCCAGACAGCCATTTTGCTTTTTTTATATTTCTTTTCCATAGGGATGGTCTTGATCCTTGTCTCCTGTAAAATGTCATGAACCTCCATCAATAGTTCATCAGGTACTCTATGTATCTTATCTAGTCCCTTAAATCTATTTCTAATTTCCACTGTATAGTCATAAGGAATTTGATTTAGGTCATACCTGAATGGTTTAGTGGTTTTCCCTACTTTCTTCAAGTTAAGTCTGAATTTGACAATAAGGAGTTCATGATATGAGCCACAGTCAACTCTCACTCTTCTTTTTGCTGAATATATAAGGCTTCTCCATCTTTGGCTGCAAAGAATATAATAAATCTGATTTCATTTTTGACCATCTGGTGATGTCCATGTGTAGAGTCTTCTCTTGTGTTGTTAGAAGAGGGTGTTTGCTATAACCAGTGCATTCTTTTGGCAAAACCCTTTTAGCCTTTGCCTTACTTCATTTCGTATTCCAAGGCCAAATTTGCCTGTTATTCCAGGTGTTCCTTGACTTTGTACTTTTGCATTCTAGTCCGCTATAATGAAAATGATATCTTTTTTGGGTGTTAGTTCTGAAAGGTCTTGTAGGTCTTCAAAGAACCTTTCAACTTCAGGTTCTTCAGTGTTACTGGTTGGGGCATAGTCTTGCATTACCGTGATATTGAATGGTTTGCCTTGGAAATGAACAGAGATCATTCTGTCATTTTTGAGATTGCATCCAAGTACTGCATTTCAGACTCTTTTGTTGACCTTATGGCTACTCCATTTCTTCTGAGGGATTCCTGCCCACAGTAGTAGATTTTATGGTCATTTGAGTAAATTCACCCATTCCACTTTATATATTAATAAAACTTTATTACACAAATGCTTCAAATGATAAAGCCTCATATCTGACACCAGGTTGAAATCCTCTCTTCCGGAGGTCATGTATCCTGGTGTAGTTCACAGCTCCTTTTTGCAACCTTTCATCTTGGGTGCTCATCTGGGATCTTCAAGGCAATGTAAGGATGCTTGAAGCTCTAGTTCTTTGCTCTCCTAGTAAATACATTTTCTATTGTACTTCACTGACTCTACAGTGTGCCTATATGCATGAAAGCAGCATGAACAAGATGTGGAATTAACCACGAATTGAGCGTTGAGCTCTGCTCTGCAGTTTCATGGTGCATCATAATGACTGGAGTCAGCTCCCCAAAGGGGAGCCTTGTCAGGGGTTTATACTGACCTGCCAATGCCAAGAAGCACCCAAGAACCCTGTGAGAGGAGAGGCCAGAAATGGGCAATATGTGTGGACTGAACTTTCCTTTCTAAGTCAATGTTTCCTGGTCTCTTTGCCGATTTTGTAACTGCCTTGGGAATTGAAACTACTAACATAATCTGCCGAATCATAAACTTTCAAGGGACTTGTATTCTATGCTGCTTCTGTGTACTTGTGCTTAGATCCCAAGCTTGGATTGGTAGTCAGGAAGTGCCTAGCCTTGCTAGGAGTTAAGAGTTACAACAGGAGCATTTTTGGAAGCAAGGTGGAGCTTCTTAAGAGCATCTGTCAGGCTCAAAGTTACTCATATTGGAAGTACAGTAGGATTCTTCCTTTGATAAAGCTAGCTCTTAGTGGACCAGAGAATGCTCTCTGGTGGTTTTTGTCTCAACTCCTTAGACATTCTTTCTGTGAAATCAGTGTGAATGAACTGGAAGGACTGGCCCTAATAACTTAAGGACAAAAATCACTTTTTCCTCATTGGCTGGCCCTTCACCATCTCTTTTGCTCACTTATACTAGTGTGGTAATGCTTGGAAGGGACATATTGTTGTTTTTTTTTTTGTTGTTCACCTCTTTATGATTTACTGGTCTTATTGTGATCAGGAATATACTTAGGACCATGCACAGGCACCTGGGAGAACACTGTTTTCCCTAGCAGTCTTAGCTTGGGAGCCATTCCAGAAAGTTACTCTGATTGCACCCTGGGTGGCATCAGAGGCAGGGAAGTGTTTTAATGGTGAGGAACTGGACATCAGTCTGGGATGCCATCAGGTCCACCCCTGATGCATCTCCACCTCACCACTATGGTAGAATGAGGAGGGACGATGATGGGACAGCTCTGCTGGTAAGTGACAGGTTAACTCTGGCCAGGGAAGGAAGCTGAGGTGGATAACTTCTCTCCACCCCCATCTGGAGGAGAAAGAGATGCCTCCAGTAGAAAAAAAGGCACTTGTCACTGCTGGTTTCTCTCTCACAGATGGGAGCTAGCAATTCTAGCCTCACTCCTTTGAACTGTATTCTGAAAAACTACTATATATTTGATCCTTAGAGCTTAAAGAAGACCCACCTGATCTTCCTGTGTGATACTGCATGGCCACGGTACCCATTGGAGGACAGTAAACAGTGACCGGTTGGAGGGCCTCTTAATTGTAACACTGTTTTACAATTAGACCTGTTCTGTAGAAAACAAAGAAAATGGGTAGAAGTAGCATATGTGCTGCCCTTTATCTCTCTACAGGCAGATTTATGTCCTAAGGGTATAGATTTGGGTATGAAACTTTCAGCTCCCTCCTGTCCTCCTACTTTGTCCCCCATATCTGGGGCTCCAAAATGAGCAAACTGAAAGTCAAGGAATCTCTCCAGAAAGAGTTGCCTTGATCTCAGTAGAAACTCAAACTGAAATGTAAACTGCTCCAGCCTCAGTAGAGGTCCAATACAAGATCTGACTACTCTGGTTTCAATAGAAACTCAGCCAATTAAAGTAAGAAGTTCAGACAACTAAAACTAAGGGTGAAATATAGGATTAGAAAGAGGACAAGAGACAGAGAGATAAAGAAAAACAGGTTTCTCCAATCTATACCTTGGATCATATGCAAAGGGCAACCTGAGAGGCTGAGGAACAGCCACACAAGCTGTTGCCTCTTCATGAAGCACCCACCAGGAAAAATAAACAATCTATGAGAGTTAATAAGCCCTTTTCTTATCAAGAAATGAAAAGAATTAAGGAAATTCTGGGAGACTATCTGGAGAACCCAGAAAAATATATTAAAACATTTAAGGGTGTTACTGTGCTTTATGACCTTACTTGGAAGGATGTGATGTATATCCTGGGACAGACACTAATTACTGACTCAAAAGCTGAAGTTTTGGAGGAAGCTGTTGCCCATTGAGATGAATGGCTTAGTAATGAATTAGCAGGGAAGAGGGAGGACAAGATAGCCACCCTCCCTACTGGGAGGGTGTTCTGAAACAGGTGTTCTGAACCATAGAACTAGACTGGGGCTATAACACATATAAAGGAAGATGGGATCAGAGTCATGTTGTCAGATGTGTCCTTGAAGAACTCAAGTGAGTGCATGCTAAGACTTTGAACTATACTAAGTTGGCAAACATAAAACAAGAAGAGAAGGAAGCACCTGGTAAATTCCTAGATAGACTGCAGGAAGTCCTTCACAAATTCACTGAAATTGATCCCAAAAGTGAAGGGGGAAGTGTGATCTTAAAAGATAGATTTCTCCCTCAGTTGGCTCCAGATATCCACCATAAGCTACTAAAACAGACTAAATCAGTCTTTAGATAATCTGTGCAACTGGCTCAGACGATTTATTATAGTAAGGAATATGAGGAGAATAAAGACAGAGAAAGACCAAGAAATAGGCAGAAGCCCTTGTAATGGCTGTCAGAATTGCTCTTAAACAGCCTGTGAAAAATTTCCAGAGGGATCAGGTGAAAAGGGATGGACTTGCTATTAGTGTGGAAAAGAGGGTCACCTCATGTGGGATTGCCCTGTGCTTCTAAGATATCCCCAGCTTCAAGTCCAGTCTGAAAAAGACCACAATGGAGGAGAGAATTACCCCAGAGGTGTAGGTGTCAGAGGTTGGACTCTCAAGAGTATCAGAGTTGAAGGTGCCCAGGGTCCCCACACAAGCTCACATCCCAATTACACCAGAGGAACCATGGGTATTAATAAATGTGTGTGTGTGGGGGGTCAATCCATTGATCTCCTTTTAGACACTGGAGCAACTTACCGTGTACTTACTGAGTCCCCTGGCTCACTTTCTCCCTGATCTGCTTCCATGATGGGATTCTCTGGATGAGTCAGATGCTGTTATTTCGGTTGTTCTCCAAACTGCAACTGGGACTCTGCTGTTTTCACACAAGTTTCTGATCATGCCAGAGTTCCCTCACTCCTTTGGGGAGGGATATACTGAGCAAGGTCCACACCTCTGATTTTATGAATATAGAGCCCTCTTTTTCTCACCCATTAATTGAAAAAAAAAAAAAAAAAAAAAAAAACCATAATCCCTAGAGTGTGGGCTGATGGAAAAACAGTGTGTCAAGAAGAAAATGATTTTCCTGTCATTTTCAAGCTCCAGACCTGCACCTATTTTCACATCAAAAGCAGTACCACTGAAACCTGAGGTTAAAGAAGGGTTAAAGCCCATCATTGAAAATTTAAAGGAGCAAAGGCTATTAATTCCCTGTAACTGTCCATGCAACACTCCTATTTTGGGTTTGCAGAAGTCAAATGATAAATGGAGACTAGTTCAAGATTTATAAATAATAAATGAGGCTGTGATTTCTTTACACTCCATGGTGTCTAATCCTTATACTCTATTGTCTTAAATTCCTGAATGAGACAAATATTTATCAATTATTGATTTAAAGGATGCTTTCTTTCCTATACCTTTGGCAGAAGAAAGTCAATTTTTATTTGCTTTTGAAGATCCTATTCGGCCAACTTCTCAGCTAACCTTGACAGTTTTGTGCAAGGGGTTTAAATGACAGTCCTCACTTATTCTCACAGAGTGTGTCACGGCATCTAAAAAACTTTAATAGCTGTGAGGCAGCAGTGCTACAATATATAGGTGATATTATGTCCTCTGTTGAGATTGAGGAAACTTGCTCACAAGTCCCAGAAGACTTCATAAACTTTTTGGTTGGCTGCAGTTATACGGCATCAAAGGAAAACCTCAGCTTTGTCAACAATCTGTTAAATATCTGGGCCTAATCATATCAGATGGGACTAGGGCTATAGGCCTCAATATAATTAAATATATACTAAACCATCCCCAATACAGGCAAATTTGTTCTTGGAGTAGAGAATGAAGCAGGGAAAAGGCTGATTTGCAAAGAGAATGCACTGGTCATAGCAAACACTTTCTTCCAACAACACAGGAGAGGACTCTACACATGGACATCATCAAGTGGTCAATAGCAAATTAAGATTAATTATATTCTTTGCAGCCAAAGATGGAGAAACCCTACACAGCCAGCAAAAGCAAGACCAAGAGCTGACTGTGGCTCAGATCATGAACTCCTTATTGCCAAATTCAGACGTAAATTGAAGAAAATAGGGAAAACCACTAGACCATTCAAGTATGACCTAAATCAAACCTCTTATGGCTATACAGTGGAAGGGACAAATAGATTCAAGGGATTAAATCTGATAGACAGAATGCCTGAAAAACTAAGGACAGAGGTTCATGATATTGTACAAGAGACAGGGATCAAACCCTCTCCAAGAAAAAGAAATGCAAAAAGGCAAAATAGTTGTCTGAGGAGACATTACAAATAGCTATGAAAAGAAGAAAAGCAAAAGGCAAGGAAAAAAAAGAAAGATATATCCATTTGAATAGAGAGTTCCAAAGAACAGCAAATAGAGATAAGAAAGCCTTCATCTTGATCAGTGAAAGGAAATAGAGGAAAACAAAAGAATGAGAAAGACTAGAGATCTCTTCAAGAAAATTAAAGATACCAAGGAAAATTTCATGTGAAGATGGGCACAAAAAAGGACAAAAATGCTATGGATTTCACAGAAGTAGAAGATATAAAGACGAGGTGGCAATAATACATAGAAGTATACAAAAAATGCCTTCACAACCCAGATAATTATGATGGTGTGATCACTGACATAGAGCCAGACATCCTGGAATGTGAATTCAAGTGGGTCTTAGGAAGAATCACTATGAACAAATCTAGTGGAGGTAATGGAATTCCGCTTGAACTATTTCAAATCCTAAAACATGATGCTCTGAAAGTGCTGAGCTCAAAATGACAGCAAATTTGGTAAATTCAGAAGTGGTCACAGGACTGAAAAAGGTCAGCTTTCATTCCAGTCCCAAAGAAAGGCAATGCCAAAGAAGGCTAAAACTGTTGCACAGTTGCACTCATCTCACATGCTAGCAAAATAATGCTGAAAATTCTCAAAGTCAGACTTCAATAGTATGTGAATCATGAACTTCCAGGTGTTCAAGTTGTATTTAGAAAAAGCAGAGGAACCAAAGAACAAATTGCCAACATGTGCTGGATCACTGAAAAATCAAGAGAGGTCCAGAAAAACATCTACTTCTGCTTTATTGACTATGCCAAAGCCTTGACTTTGTGGATCACAACTGCGGAAAATTCTCAAAGAGATGGGAATACAAGACCACCTGACCAGCCTCTTGAGAAGTCTGTATGCAGGTCAGGAAGCAACAGTTAGAACTGCACATGGAACAATGATTGTTTCCAAATTGGAATAGGTTTACTTCAAGTCTGTATACGATCACCCAGCCTATTTAACTTATATGCACAGTACCTCATGAGAAATGCTGGACTAGATGAAACACAATCTGGAATCAAGTTTGCTGGGAGAAATATCAGTAACCTCAGATATACGGATTTCACCACCCTTAAGGCAGAAAATGAAGAAGAACTAAAGAGCCCCTTGATGAAAGTGAGAGAGGAAAATGAAAAAGTTGGCTTAAAACTCAGCATTCAGAAAACTAAGGTCATGGCATTTCTTCCCATCACTTCAGGGCAAATAGATGGGGAAATAATGAAAATAATGAAGACTTTCTTTTGGGGGCCTTGAAAATCACTGCAGATGGTGACTGCAGCCATGAAATTGAAAGACGCTTGCTGCTTGGAAGAAAAGTTATGACCAACCTAGACAGCATATTAAAAAGCAGAGACATTACTTCGCCAGCAAAGGTCTGTCTAGTCAAAGCTATGGTTTTTCCCATAGTCATGTATGGCCGTGAGAGTTGGAACATAAAGAAAGCTGAACACTGAAGAATTGATGATTTTGAATGTGGTTTGGAAAAGTCTCTTGAGAGTACCTTGGACTGCAAGGAGATCCAACCAGTCCATCATAGAGGAAATTAGTCCTGAACATTCACTGGAAGGACTGATGCTGAAACTTAAACTCTAATTCTTTGTCCACCTGATGGGAAGAGCTGACTCTTTGGAAAGATTGAAGGCAGGAGGAGAAGGGGACGACAGAGGATGACATGGTTGGATGGCATCACTGACTCAATGGACATGAGTTTTAGTCAACTCTGAGAGTTGGTGATGGACAGGGAGGCCTGGCATGCCACAGTCCATAAAGTTGCAAACAGCCGGACATGACAGTGACTGAACTGAGATGAACTGAAACCATCCCCTCCTTTTGACTTTGAGACAACTGAGAGGATTTGGGGGCATCACAAGGTACTGCCACATTTGAATTCTAGGTTATGGGGACTTGCCCAGCTTTTATATAAACTGATAACTGAAACTCAGCAATCCCAAACCGACAAGCTGGTTTGGTCTCCTGATACTTGAAAGGCTTTTAAGTCTCTTTAAACTGGTCTATTATAGCTTCCAGTTTGAGCTTGCCCACAGGGTTAGAATTGTTTAATTGTTTCTGCTTGTCACTGTAAGGAAGGGAATAGCCTTGGGAGTTAGGACACAACCCTGAGGGCCTCACTGGCAACCTGTAGCATACCTAAGTAGAGAATTAGATGTAATATCTTGCAGTTGGTCACATTGTCTAAGAGTAATTACTGCTATTGTTTGCTTGATCCTAAAGCTCTTGAGTTTACTAATGGGTGAAATCTTATTGTACTGATTTCTCATGATGTGAGTGAAATCTTAAACTTTAAAGTTAATATTTGGATGGCAGACAGTCTAATTCCTAAATCTCATTCATATTGCTAGACAAGATCAAGATGGCAGAGTAGAAGGATATGTGTTTATCTTCTCCTGTGAGAACTACAAATTTTCACCTCACTACTGAAAACCATCGACTGGAGGATGTTGGATCCCACCAGATAAAGATACCCCACATCCAAAGGAAAAGGAGAAGTCCCACCAAGATGGTAGGAGGGGTGAAATCACATTTAGAATCAAACCCCATATCAGCCAGAGGTACTTGGAAGGCTCAAACAGAACCTTGTGTGCACCAGGAACCAGAGACCCCTCAAAGACTGAGTCAGACTTGTCTTTGAGTGTCCTGTGAAGGTACAGGTCAGCAGTGGCCTGCTGCAGGGGCAGGGGCTCTGGGTGCCCCTACTTGGGTCATACAGTCTGCAGCACAAGTCATTTTGGAGGAGGTCACAATAAGCCCCACCACAGAGCCACCAAGCTGACAACCCACACACTGCAAAATAATTATACTAAAGAAAATCTAAGACTGTTAAGGAGGTCCTAGGGACCGCAACAGTTTTCCCAACCTGTGGATCTGGCAAAGGGACTAAGAACCCCCAGGTGATTTGACTTTGGAGGCCAGTGGGATTTGATTACAGAACTTACACAGGACTGGGGAAACAGACTCTTGGAGGGCACAAACAAAATCTTCCATGCACCAGGACCCAGGTGAAAGGAGCAGTGACCCCCACAAGAGACCAACCCAGATTTGCCTGTGAGTGCCCAGGAGTCTCTGGAGGAGGCCTGGGTCAGTGGTGGACTGCTGCAGGATTGGGAGCAATGAGTGTGGCGGTGCCTGCATGGGACCATTAGAAGGAGGTCTCCATTATCTTCATTACCTCCACCATAGTTTGACCTCACAACAACAGGGAGGGAACACAGCCCTGATGATCAACAAAAAATTGGATTAAAGATTTAACTGCCCATCAGAACAAGATCCAGTTTCCCTCACAGTCAGTCTCTCCCAACAGGAAGCTTCTGTAAGCCTCTTATCATTATGGGCCAGAGGGCAGATAGAATGGAAGCCACAATCACAGAAAACTAATCAAACTCATCATATGGAGGACCACAGCCTTTTCTAATTCAATGAAAATATGAGCCATGCCATGTAGGACCACCCATAATGGAAGGGTCATGGTGAAGTGTTCTGAAAAGATGTGGTCCCCCAGAGAAGAGAATGATAAAACCTTCAGTATTCTTGCCTTGAGAATACCATGAACAGAAGGAAAAGGCAAAAAGACATGAAACTGAAAGATGAACTCCCCAGTTGATAGGTGCCCAATATGGTACTGAAAAAGAGTGGCAAATTAACTCCAGAAAAAATGAAGAGATGGGGCCAAAGCAAAAACAATGTCCAGATGTGGATGTGACTAGTGATGGAAGTAAGTCCAGTGCTCTAAAGAGCAATATTGCATAGGAACACAGAATGTTAGGTCCATGTATCAATTTAAATTAGAAATGGTCAAACAGGAGATGGCAAGAGTGAACATTGACATTTTAGGAATCAGTGAACTAAAATGATTGGAATGGGAAAATTTAATTCAGATGATCATTATATCTACTACTGTGGGCAAGATTTCCTTAGAAGAAATGGAGTAGTCCTCATCATAAACAAAAAAGGCTGAAGTGGGTGCAATCTCAAAAATGACAGAAAGATCTCTGTTCGTTTCCAAGGGAAACCATTCAAAATCAGAGTAATCCAAGTCAATGCCCCAACCAGTAATCCACAGGAAGCTGAAGACGAATGGCTCTAAAAAGACCTCCAAGATCTTCTAGAATTAACACCCAAACAATGATGTCCTTTTCATCATAGGGGACAGAAATGCACAAGTAGGAAGTCAAGAGATACCTGGTAAATTCGGCTTTGTAGTACAAAATGAAGCAGGGCAAAAGCTAACAGAATTTTGCTAAGAGAACACACTGGTCATAGCAAACACTCTCTTCGAACAACATAAGAGAAGACTCTACACATGAACATCACCAGATGGTCAATAGCAAAATCAGACGATTATATTCTTTGCAGCCAAAGATAGAGAAGCTCTATACAGTCAGTAAAAACAAGACTGGGAGCTGACTGTAGCTCAGATCATGAGTTCTTATTGCCAAATTCACACCTCAAATGAAGAAAGTAGGAAAAACCACTAAACCGTTCAGGTATGACCTAAATCAGAAACCCTTATGATTATATAGTGAAAATGACAAATATATTCAAAGGATTTTAACAGATAGAGTGCCTGAAGAACTGCGGATGGAGGTTCCTGACATTGTACAGAAGCAGTGATCAAGAACATCCCCAAGAAAAAGAAATGCAAAAAGGAAAAATGGTTGTCTGAGGAGGCGTTACAAATAGCTGAGAAAAGAAGAGAAGCTAAAGGTAAAGGAGAAAAGGAAAGATACATCCATTTTAATGCAGAGTTCCAAAGAATAGCAAGAAGAGATAAGAAAGCTATCCTCAATGATCAATGCAAAGAAATAGAGGAAAACAATAGAATGGGAAATACTGGAGCTCTCACCAAGAAAATTAGAGATATCAAGGGAACATTTCATGCAAAGATGGGGGCAATAAAGGACAGAAATGGATTGGACCAAAGAGAAGCAGATTTTAAGAAGAGGTGGCAAGAATACACAGAAAGTGAAAGTGAAAGTCACTCAGTCATGTCTGACTCTTTGTGATACCCATGGACTCTCCATGGAATTCTCTAGGCCAGAATACTGGAGTGGGTAACCAGTCCCTTCTTCAGGGGATCTTCCCAACCCAAGGATTGAACCCAGGTCTTCTGCTTGGCAGGAAAATTCTTTACCACTGAGACATCTGGGAAACCCTATGAATACACATAAGAATTATACAAAAAAGATCTTCATGAATCAGATAACCACTGTGGTGTGATCACTCACCTAGAGCCAGACATATTGGAATGTGATGTCAAGTTGGCCTTCTGAAGCACCACTAAGAACAAAGCTAGCGGAGGTGATGGAATTGAGTTATTTCAAATCCTAAAAGATGATGCTGTGAATGTGCTGCATTCAACAAGCCAGCAAATCTGGAAAACTCAGCAGTGACCACAGAACTAGAAAAGGTAAGTTTTCATTCCAATTCCAAAGAAAGACAATGGCAAAGAATGTTCAAACTCCTACACAACTGCACTCATCTCACATGCTAGCGAGGTAATACTCAAAATTGTTCAAGTGAGACTTCAACAGTACATGAACTGATAACTTCCAGATGTTCAAGCTGGATTTAGAAAAGGCAGAAGAAACAGAGATCAAATTGCCAACATCTGCTGAGTCATAGAAAAAACAAGAGAGTTCCAGAAAAACATCTACTTCTGCTTTATTGACTATCCCAAAGACTTTCGCTGTGTGGATCACAACAAACTGCAGAAAAGTCTTAAAGTGATGGGAATACCGGACCACCTTACTTGCCTCCTGAAAAATCTGTATGCAGGCCAAGAAGCAACCATTTAAACAGACATGAAGCAACAGACTGCTTCCAAATTGGGAAAGGTTTACTTCAAGGCTGTATACTGTCACCCTGCTTATTTAACTTCTATGCAGTGTACATCATTTGAAATGCCAGGCTCGATGAAGCACAAGCTGAAATCAAGATTGCCAGGAAAAACCTCAAGAATCTCAGATATGGAGATGACACCACCCTTCCATCAGAAAGTGAAGAGGAACTAAAAAATCCCTTGGTGAAAGTAAAAGGGGAGTAAAAAAGTTGTCTTAAAACTCAATATTCAAAGACCTTAGATCATGGCATCCTGTCCCTCAATTAACGGCAAATAGTTGGGGAAACAATTGAAACGGTGACAGAGCTTACTTTCTTGGGCTCCAAAATCACTGCAGATGCTGGCTGCAGCCATGAAATTAAAAGATGCTTGCTCCTTGGAAGAAAAGATAATGACTTACCTAGTAGGCGTATTGAAAAGCAGAGACATTACTTTGCCAACAGATGTTCACCTAGTCAAAGTCATGGTTTTTCAGTACTCATGTATGGATGTGAGTTGTACTATAAAGAAAGCTGAGAGCCAAAAAGTTGATGAACTGTGGTGTTGAAAAAGACTCTAAGAGTCCCTTGGACTTCAAGAAGATAAACCAGTTAATCCTAAAAGAAATCAATCCTGAATATTCATTGGAAGGACTGGTGGTGAAGCTGAAGCTGCAACACTTTGGCTACCTGATGCAAAGAACTGACTTCTTGGAAAAAAACCCTGATGCTGGGAAAAATTAAACGCAGGAAGAGAAAAGGACGACAGAGGATGAGATGATTGGATGGCATCACCGATTATGGAGTTTGATCAAACATGGTAATTGGTGATGGACAGGGAAGTCTGGCATGCTGCCGTTCATAGGGTCACAAAGAGTCAGACACTGCTGACAGACTGAACTGAACTGATAGTTAGAAGGACTAATATGTAAGCTTGAAGTCTGTGGAAATTTAATCCTGCCACGTTCCTTCCTGAAAAGTAAAATGAAACACACATTCATGAATTTTCCCAATTTTTAACTTTATGCATCACAGGAAGATTTTAATGGATACCCCATTAAACAATGCTGACATGAAAATATATACAGATGGCAGTTCTTTTGTTAAGGATGGGAAGTGGAAAGCAGGTTACATCCTGGAGATGTTGAAATAGGTTTTAGAAACAAAGTCTTCCTCTAAAGACTTCTTCTAAAGACTAACCCCTGCCTCTCCGGGAATGAGTGCTCAGCTAGGGGAACTTGTGACTCTGACTGGAGTTCTTAAGTTAAGCTAAGGGCAGTGAGTACATATGTACACTGATTCTAAGTATACTTATTTGAGTTTTTACTTCTATGCTGCAACATGGAAAGAAAGACAATTTAAAATGCAACAGGAGAACCTATTAAGCATTTCAAAGAGATTGAGAGACTTTTACGTGCCAATATTCGTTGGATTATGGAAAAAGCAAGAGAATTCCAGAAAGAAAAAAAAAAATCTACTACTGCTGCATTG
Organism: Capra hircus; assembly: GCF_001704415.2. Taxonomy (NCBI): domain Eukaryota; kingdom Metazoa; phylum Chordata; class Mammalia; order Artiodactyla; family Bovidae; genus Capra; species Capra hircus. The sequence goes on along the minus strand of NC_030831.1, from coordinate 13,256,987 downwards.
ACTATGCTATAGCTTTTGACTGGATGGATTACAACAAACTGAGGAAAATTCTTAAAGAGATGAGTGTACCAGACCACATTACCTGGCTTCTGAGAAATCCGTATGCAGGTCAAAAAGCAACAATTAGAACAAGACATGGAACAACAGACTGGTTCCAAATTGAGAAAGAAGTACATCAAGACTGTATATTGTCACCTTGCCTATTTAACTTACATGCAGAGTACATCATGCAAAATGTAAGACTGGATGAAGGTCAAACTGAAATCAAGATTGCTGGGAGAAACATCAATAACCTCAGATATGCATATGATACCACCCTCATGACAGAAAGCAAAGAAGAACTAAAGAGCCTCTTAATGAAAATGAAAGAGAAGAGTGAAAAAGCTGGCTTAAAGCTCAACATTCAAAAAGTAACTACCATGGTATCTGGTCATATCCCTTCATGGCAAATAGATGGGGAAATAAAGGAAACAGTGACAAACTGTTTTCTTGGGCTCCAAAATCACTGCAGATGGTGACTGCAGCCATGAAATTGAAAGACATTTGCTCCGTGGAAAAAAGCTATGAATGACCAAACTAGACAGCATATTATAAATCAGAGACATTACTTTACCGACAAATGTCCATCTAGTCAAAGCTATGGTTTTCCAGTAGTGATGTATGAATGTGAGAGTTGAACTATAAAGAGAGCTGAGTGCTGAAGAATTGATGAACTGTGGTGCTGGAGAAGACTCTTGAGCATCCCTTGGACTGCAAGGTGATCAAACCAGTCAATCTTATAGGAAATCAATGCTGAATATTCATTGGAAGGACTGATGCTGAAGCTGAAACTCCAATACTTTGGCCACCTGATGTGAAGAGTTGACTCATATGAAAAGACCATGATGCTGGGAAAGATTGAGAGTAAGAGGAGAAGGGGACAACAGAGGATAAGATGGTTGGATGGCATCACCGACTTGAAGGACATGAGTTTGAACACATTTCAGGTTTTGGTGATGGACAGGGAAGCCTAGCATGCAGCAGTCCATGGGGCAACAAAAGTTGGACACAACTGAGTAATTGAACTGAACTGAATTGAGAGACTCTTAACTGCTGTATATTTTCCTAAAGAAGTAGCCATTATGAACTGCAAAGTGCACAGCAGGGACAGAAGTAAAGTAGCTGGAGGTAATCAGCTCGCTGACTGCCATGCTAGAAAGGCAATACTTTAGGAAACCTCTTCACTACAGACACCTTTGATCTAGGCAGGTCCTGTTGAACAGGAGTAGCCATGATATACTGATGAAGAATTAGAAAGATATGAGAAAAAGGATCAAAGATTACTAGTAAAGGATGTTTACAGTCTGAGGATGGACTATAAATAATTGCTGAAAATGCTCAATGGAAAATTCAGAAGGGTTTACACCAAAGTTTTCATTTAGGCATTGAGAGCACTTACCAGACGGCTTCTCATTTGTTTGAAGATAAAAAATGTAATGAAGACTTTAAAGAACATTATCAAGAGACATGAGGTCTGTCAGAAAAATAACCCAAAGACTGAAAAACTAGCAAAATCTTGGTTACAACAAAGTGAAAAATATCCTGAAGAGAACTGGGAAATTGATTTTACTCATATGCCAAAAGCAAATGGATTTTCTTGCTTACAAGTGTAGGTAGATATCTTTACTGGATGGATTGAAGATTTTCCCTGCTGTAGTGAGCAGGCTAAGGAGGTTGTAAGAATTCTAATCCATGAAATTATTTCCAGGTTTGGGCTGCTGGAGAGCCTTCAGAGTGACAATAGCTCTGCCTATAAAGCTGTTGTAACTCAGAGGGTGTCAAAAAGCTCTAGGAATAGAACATCACTTGTACTGTTCCTGGAAATCTCAGACCTCAGAAAAGTTTGAAAAAGCTACTGACATTATTAAGAAACATCTAGGTAAATTAACTCAAAAGACATAAGACAATTGGCTTAAAGTTTTACCCATAGTTTTAATGAGGGCTCGGAATGCCCGCCCCCCCGACAAAAGAAGGGACTGTCCCCCTTTGAATATATTTATGGAAGGCCCTTCTTATGCACAGACATTGTTATAGACCCTGAAGCCTTGGAATTATCTAATTACGTAACTCAACTTTCAACTTTTCAGCAAACATTACAGGAACTCTGGGAGGTGACTCCTGACCCAGCCTGTGAGTCAAACAATCCTCTGTTTGAGCCAGGAGCTGAGTTCCTGATAAAGACATTGGGATCTAAGGGGGCAATCCCTCGAGCCTCTCTGGAAGGTCCTTACCAGGTTTTTCTTTCTTCTCCCACAGCTGTCAAAGTGCCGGGAATCGATTGATGGGTTTACCACACTCAGGTTAAGAGGTGGCACACTGACCAGGGCTAAGGGACGTCACTTTATGTCTTTATTCTCTATGCTTTTACTTTTTACTTTTCAAATGGGCCTAATAATCTATGTGGGCCTGTTTCTGCTGACTCCGAAAATCTTGAGTCTGTTGTTTGACCCTCAGGACAAGGTCTTCCTGTCCTGGGCTCACTCCTATGCAGCATCCCACAAATGGTTTAATTGCTGAGTCTGCAGAGCAGTCTTTTTGTCAGTAGAAGGCTTCCTGTGATGGGCATCTCTACTTCAGGGAAAGGACTTTCTCCAAGTCCACAACTACCCATGCCAACAGCAATCATATGTGATGCCTCTTCTTAATCTGATGACATCTAACAATCCTAAAATGGACTGGTGCAATACTTTGTACCTTATCTATGGATAGAATGTGACTTTTGACTTTCATTATGCATTGTCTTGGTATAATCAGTATTTTGCTGCAAATAAGTAGGTAGATGGATCTAGATCTTGTGGCTTTTTACCTGACGTTTATCAATTATGGAATGAGGTTATATGGCTTACAACTGAAAAGGGCTGCATAATATCATATGCCCCCATATGCAGGGAACAAATAAAGCCATCCCCAGAAGTTAGCTGATAGCTTAAGTATAATGACTGGAAACAACTGCAATTTTTGCCTCAGGCAATATATGCAATGTAATTATTCCCATGTCTTCCAATCCCAGTTCAGGTCCTCCTTTTGTCTGGCCCCAGACACTGATTGGGACTGGATCACTGTCACACTGGCTTGCTCCATATGAGACCTACTGGATATGTGACTCTTACCTATTTGCATGACTTCCCCCTGGCTGGATAGGGAGATGAACCCTAGGTCTAGTTTTACTCATGGATTCATATTTTCAGAGCTTCTGGAGAAGCCTGCTAATTTGTGACTCCTTAGAACTCATTGGGCAATGTTTGTATTTCACTGGTATGATTATTTGGCTGGAGTAATTTTTCCCTTTCTGGGAACTACAGACGTTATGCTATGAGTTGATGCTCTGACTAATTTTACTCAAGAGGATTTACAAGAGTCTTAAAAAGCTATTTGAGCCCTCTATGCTGAACAAACACAAATTAGAAAGATGGTTTTACAAAACAGATTGGTCTTTTTTAACAGCCGCACATGGAGGAATTTGTGCCACTATTCATACCTAGGGTTGTACATATAGACCAGAAATGAGCACTAATGTTACTTACTTAACTAAACACCTGAACAAGATGATTTAGGCTATGTATGCTCCTGAAGCCTAGTCACTTCATTTTGGTAGATGTTAACTAGTTTCTCATGGTGGAAAAGTATCTTAATTTCAATAATCCTGATTGTTCTGTTTCTGCTGTTTGCTCCCTGCCTCTGTAACTGTGTACTGGGATTTGTTTCTAGCTGCATGAAGGCTTTTAAGTTAAAAATGTGTCATGGTTTGGTGCGGGTTGGAAAAGAATTTCTGGACATGAGACAGAATGAGAGAAAAATAAAGTTTATTACTGTGGGAGATGCTGTTAGAACAGTAGGCAAGATCAAGGGAGAACCAACACTGAACAAGGGTCCTTTGTCCACTTTTATACACAGGGCACAAGGGGTGGGATAGGGGTCTTGCTGGTCATTTGCTGATTGGATGAGGCATGTATACTGGGTGGGGGAAGAGTTGGGCACATAGTTTTTCCATTATACTGTTCCATTAAAAGTTACAGAATGGGGGTGAGGGGAGAAGGATGATAAGGGTCAGGTTTTTCCAATCCTGCATTCCAAGATGCTCCTTGGTTTATGTGCTCTTTCATCATTCAGTTCAGTTCAGATCAGTCACTCAGCCATGGCTGACTCTTTGCGACCCCATGAATCACAGCACGCCAGGCCTCCCTGTCCATCACCAACTCCCGGAGTCCACTCAGACTCACGTCCATTGAGTCAGTGATGCCATCCAGCCATCTCATCCTCTGTCATCCCCGTCTCCTCCTGCACCTAATTCCTCCCAGCATCAGAGTCTTTTCCAATGAATCAACTCTTTGCATGAGGTGGCCAAAGTATTGGGATTTCAGCTTTAGCATCAGTCCTTCCAAAAAAAGCCAGGACTGATTTTCTTTAGAATGGACTGGGGAGACCAAGGGACTCTCAAGAGTCTTCTTCAACACCACAGTTCAAAAGCATCAATTCTTTGGTACTCAGCCTTCTTCACAGTCCAACTCTCACATCCATACATGACCACTGGAAAAACCATAGCCTTGACTAGACGGACCTTTGTTGGCAAAGTAATGTCTCTGCTTTTCAATATGCTATTTAGGTTGGTCATAACTTTCCTTCCAAGGACTAAGCGTCTTTTAATTTCATGGCTGCAATCATCATCTGCAGTGATTTTGGAGACCAAAAAAATAAAGTCGGGCACTGCTTCCACTGTTTCCCTATTTCCCATGAAGTGATGGGACTGGATGCCATGATCTTCGTTTCCTGAATGTTGAACTTGAAGCCAACTTTTTCACTCTCCTCATTCCCTTTGATCAAGAGGCTTTTTAGTTTCTCTTCACCTTCTGCCATAAGGGTGGTGTCATCTGCATATCCGAGGTTATTGTTATTTCTCCCGGCAATCTTGATTCCAGATTTGTTTCTTCTAGCCCAGCATTTCTCATGATGTATTCTGCATATATGTTAAATAGGCAGGGTGACAACATACAGCCTTGAGTACTCCTTTTCCTATTTGGAACAAGTCTGTTGTTCCATGTTCAGTTCTGTTGCTTCCTGACCTGCATATAGGTTTCTCAAGAGGCAGGTCAGGTGGTCTAGTATTCCCATCTCTTTCAGAATTATCCACAGTTTATTGTGATCCACACAGTCAAAGGCTTTGGAATAGTCAATAAAGCAGAAATAGATGTTTTTCTGGAACTCTCTTGCTTTTTCCGTGATCCAGTTGATATTGTCAATTTTATCTCTGGTTCTCTGCCTTTTCTAAAACCAGCTTGAACATCTTGAAGTTCACAGTTCACGTATTGTTGAAGTCTGGCTAGCATGTGAGATGAGTGCAATTGTGTGGTAGTTTGAACATTCTTTGGCATTGCCTTTCTTTGGGATTGGATGAAAACTGACATTTTCCAGTCCTGTGGCCACTGCTGTGTTTCCAAATTTGCTGGCATATTGAGTGCAGCACTTTCACAGCATCATCTTTCAGCATTTGAAATAGCTCAACTGGAATTCCATCACCTCCACTAGCTTTTTTCCTAGTGATGCTTTCTAAAGCCCACTTGACTTCACATTCCAGGATGTTATGCTCTAGGTGAATGATCACATCATTGAGATTATCTTGGTAGTGAAGCTCTTTTTTGTACAGTTCTTCTGTGTATTCTTGCCACTTCTTCTTAATAACTTCTGCTTCTCTTAGATCTATACCATTTCTGTCCTTTATTGAGCCCATCTTTGCATGAAATGTTCCCTTGGTATCTCTAGTTTTCTTGAAGAGATCTCTGAAATATTCCCTTGGTATCTCTAGTTTTCTTGAAGAGGTCTCTCGTCTTTCCAATTCTGTTGTTTTTCTCTATTTGTTTGCATTGATTTCTGCATTCTGATGCTTATAGCTTTCTTTTTCTCCTTTGTTTTTCACTTCTCTTCTTTTCACAGCTATTTGTAAGGCCTCCTCAGACAGCCATTTCGTTTTTTGCATTTCTTTTCCATGGGGATGGTCTTGATCCCTGTCTCCTGTACAATGTCACGAACTTCCGTCCATAGTTCATCAGGCACTCTGTCTATCAGATCTAGGCCCTTAAATCTATTTCTCACTTCCACTGTATAATCATAAGTGGTTTGATTTAGGTCATACCTGAATGGTCTAGTGGTTTTCCCTACTTTCTTCAATTTAAGTCTGAATTTGGCAAAAAGGAGTTCATGATCTGAGCCACAGTCAGCTCCCGGTCTTGTTTTCCCTGACTGTATAGAGCTTCTCCATCTTTGGCTGCAAAGAATATAATCAATTTGATTTCAGTGTTGACCATCTGGTGATGTCCGCGTGTAGAATCTTCACTTGTGTTGTTGGAAGAGGGTGTTTTTTGACCAGTGCATTCTCTTGGCAAAACTTTATTAGCATTTGCCCTGCTTCATTCTGTACTCCAAGGCCAAATTTACCAGTTGCTCCCGGTGTTTCTTGACTTCCTACTTTTGCATTCCAGTCCCCTATAATGAAAAAGACATCTTTTTGGGGGGTGTTAGTTCTACAAGGTCTTGTAGGTCTTCATAGAACCGTTCAACTTCATCTTCTTCAATGTTGGGGCATAGGCTTGGATTACTGTGATATTGAATGGTTTGCCTTGGAAATGAACAGAGATCATTCTGTCGTTTTGAGATTGCATCCAAGTACTGCATTTCAGACTCTTTTGTTGACCATTGTGGCTGCTCCATTTCTTCTAAGGGATTCCTGCCCACAGTAGTAGATGTAATGGTGACCTGTGTTAAATTCACCCATACCAGTCCATTTTAGCTCGCTGATTCCTAGAATGTTGACATTCACTCTTGCCATCTCCTGTTTGACCACTTCTAATTTGCCTTGATTTATGGACCTAACATTCCAGGTTCCTATGCAGTATTGCTCTTTACAGCATCTTTCTATCACCAGTCACATCCACAACTGGGTATTGTTTTTGCTTTGGCTCCATCCCTTCATTCTTTCTGGAGTTATTTCTCCACTGATTTTCAGTAGCATATTGGGCACCTATGAAGTTCCCCTTTCAGTGTCTTATCTTTTTGCCTTTTCATACAGTTCATGGGGTTCTCAAGGCAAGAATACTGAAGTGGTTTGCCATTCCCTTCTCCAGTGGACCACATTCTGTCAGATCTCTCCACCATGACCTGCCCATCCTGGATGGCCCACACCGCATGGCTTAGTTTTGTTGAGTTGAACAAGGGTGTGGTCCATTTGATCAGATTGGCTAGTTTACTGTGATTATGGTTTCAGTGTGTCTGCCCTCGGATGCCCTCTCACAACGCCTACAATCCTGCTTCGATTTCTCTTACCTTTGATGTGCTGGCTTCAGCAGAAGCACACTGGCTGGGAAAGACCACACAGAAACTCACCAGCTGTGTCAGACCGGGCAGAAGCATGGCTGAAAGGAGCTACCCCTCACCCAAGGTCAGAGGTGGCGACTGAGAGTGCCAGGATGTGATGGCACAGAAGTGGCCTAGAGGAGACCCCCACCCCCGCCCCGCCACGTTCGAGGTCACGGGCAGCGGCCGAGAGGAGCTACTGCACACCCGAGGTCAGGGGAGGCAGCCGTGAGGAGCAAGCCCACGTCCAAGGAGCGGTGACTGCAAGGGCACAGGAGGGCTGATAGAAGCTACTCCATGTTCAAGGTCAGAAGGGATGGCTGTGAGGAGATTCCCCTAGTCCAAGGTAAGGAGCAGCAGCTGAGCTTTGCTGGAGCAGCCATTAAGAGATACCCCACATTCAAGGTAAGAGAAATATATACATATATATTTCTTTATGTTTAACAAACAATAATATATGTTTAATTACTTAGTAATATATGTTTAATTACTAAGTCATGTCTAACTTCTCATGACCTCATAGACTGTAGCACACCAGGCTCCTCTGTCCTCATTAATCTCCCAGAGTTTATTCAAATTCATGTCACTTGAATCAGTGATGCTATCTAACCATCTTATCCTTTGCCACCCCATTCTCTTTGCCCTTTCCCAGCACTGGGGTCTTTTCCAATGAATCGGCTCTTTGCATAAGCTGGCCAGGATATTAGAGCCTCAGCTTCAGCAACAGTACTTCCAAAGAATATTCAGGGTTGCTTTCCTTTAAGACTGACTGGTTTGATCTCCTTACAATCCAAGAGACTCTCAAGAGTCTTCTACAGCAGTATATAGGATTATATTTTTATACATAAACCACAAGTTATCTAAAAAATATCAAAAGCAACTCCATTTACAATAGCAAATACAACAAAGTACTTAATATTAAATTTAACTATGGAGGTGAAATATTTATATACTGAAAATTAAGATTTTGATGAGAGAAATTAAAGAAGATGGAATTAAAGATATTCCATGTTTATGCATTTAAAAATTAATATTGCTAAAATGTTGATACTACACAAAGCTGTCTGTGGAAGGGTTGATTGCCCAGTTATGTCTGACTCTTTGCAACCTCATGGATTTTAGCATTTTCCAGGCAAGAATACTGGAATGGGAAGCCATTTCCTTCTCTACAGGATCTTCTTGACCCAGGGATCTACCCAGGTCTCCCACACTGCAGGCAGATTCTTTACTATCTGAGCCACCAGGGAAGCCCAAAGCTACCTGTAAATTTGTGGTAATCCTTATCAAAATGTCAATGGTATGTTCACACAAATATAAAAATCCTAAGATTTGTATTGGAGAAGGCAATGGCACCCCACTCCAGCACTCTTGCCTGGAAAATCCTATGGACAGAGGAGCTTGGCAGGCTGCAGTTCATGGGGTTGCTGAGGGTCGGACATGACTGAGTGACTTCATTTTCACTTTTCACTTTCATGCATTGGAGAAGGAAATGGCAGCCCACTCCAGTGTTCTTGCCTAGAGAATCCCAGGGACAGGGCAGCCTGGTGGGCTGCCGTCTATGGGGTCGCACAGAGTCGGACACCACTGAAGTGACTTAGCAGCATTAGCAGCATCAAGATTTGTATGGAATCATCAAGATCGCAAATAATTAAAGCAATCTTGAAAAAGAAGAGCAAAGCTGGAGGCATTACACTAACGGTTTTCAAGCTATATCATAAAGCTATTGTAGTCAAAACAGTGGTGTACTAGCATAAAAGCAGAAGCATTGATCAACAGAATAGAATCGAGTGCCCAGAAATTAACTGTTACATACAGTAAACTATTGCTTGGCAGGGAAGCCAATTATACTCTATTGGAACAGAACAATCTCTTTAGTAAATGGTGTTGGGAAAAGTGAATAATCACAATCACAAGAATGAAATTGAACCTGTTTTACACCACTTACAAAGATAAACTTGAAATGGCTTAAATAGTTAAACATGGGCCTAAAATCATAAATCTCATAGAAACAAACACTGGAGATCTCCTTGATAGTGGTCTTGACAATGATTTTCTGAATATAATACCCAAAGTGTATACACAAAAACAAAGATTAATAAGTGGAACTATGTTAAACTAGGTTCCCTGGTGGCTCAGAAGATAAAGAATCTGCCAGCAATGCAGGAGACTCAGATTGAGCTTCTTCATAACAAACAGTAATAAACAAAATGAAAAGACTACCTAAAGAATCAGAGAAAATATTTGTAATTCATATATCTGATAAGAGGTTAATATCCAAAATATATAAGGAACTCATACAACTAAATAGCAAAGCAAACAAACAAAAAATGCACTTTAAAATGAGCATAGGCCTTAAATAGATTTTTTTTTTCCTAAAAGAATATATGCAAATGGTTACTAGGTACACAAAGAGATCCTTGATATCACTAATCATCAGAAAAATGCAAATCAAAACCACAGTGATATATTACCTCATATCTTTTAGAATCATTGTTATTAAAAAGGCAATATAAAGCAAGTATTGGACAAGGATATGAAGGAAGCAGGATCCTTATGCACCATTGGTGAAAGTGTTTTTGGAACAGCCACTATGGAAAACTATAGCCACTATAGCCACTCCACTACAGTATGGAGTACTCTAAAAATTAAAAGTAGAAGTACTATATAATCTAGTAATCCTACATCTCAGTATATATCTAAAGAAATAAAATCAGGATCTTGAAATGCTTTCTCTATTACCATGTTCATTACAACACTATGCTGGCCGAGATATGGAAATAGCCTAAGTATCTGTTGATAGGTAAATGGATAATTAAGATGTAATACACATATACAATGGATAGTAACTAAAACATAAACAGAAGGAAATCCTGATATTTCCTGCAATAATAAAGAACTTTGAGGGCACTATAAGTAAACTAAGTCATAGAAAGACAAATACTGCATGATCTCATTTATATGGATGATTAAAAACAAACAAACAAACAAACAACTAAGCCCATACAAACAGAGAGTAGAATGATTATTTTCAGGGATGAGTGACCAAGTTGGTCAAATGGTATACATTTCCCATTATAAGATGAATACATTTTAGAAAACTAATTATAACATGCTGGCTATAGTTAGCAATACTTTATTATACACCTGAATATGGCTAAGAGAATAGATATCAATGATTTCACCTATGAAAAACAAGCATGGTAACTATGTGAGGTAATGACTGTTACCTATCCCTATTGTGGCAGACATTTCACAGTATATTACTGTATAAAATCATGTTGTACATCTTAAGCTTATATAATATTATGTATCAATTATATATCAATAAGTTTGGAAATGACAAAAGTTTGTCTAGTCAAAGTTATACTTTTTCCAGTAGTTACGTATGGATGTGAGAGGTGGACCATTAAGAAAGCAAGCGTGAAGAATTGATGCTTTTGAACTGTGATGTTGGAGAAGACTCCAGAGTCGCTTTGACTGCAAGGAGATCAAAGCAGTCAATCCTAAAGGAAATCAGTCCTGAATATTCGTTCCAAAATATCATATCAGAGAACTCAGTGGCAACCTACTCCAGTACTCTTGTCTGGAAAATCCCATGGGAAGAGGAGCCTGATAGGCTGCAGTCCATGGGATCACTAGGAGTCGGACACGACTGAGTGACTTCACTTTCACTTTTCACTTTCATGTATTGGAGAAGGAAATGGCAACCCACTCCAGTGTTCTTGCCTGGAGAATCCCAGGGACAAGGGAGCCTGGTGGGCTGCTGTCTATGGGGTTGCACAGAGTCAGACACAACTGAAGCGACTTAGCAGCAGCAGCATTTGTTGAAAGGGCTGATGCTGAAGCTGAAGTTCCAATACTTTGGCCACCTGATGCAAAGAACTGACTCATTGGAAAAGACCCTGATGCTGGGAAAGATTGAAGGCACAAGGAGAAGGGGATGACAGAGGATGAGATGTTTGGATGGCATCACTGACTCAATGGACATGAGTTTGAGCAAGCATGGGAGTGGTGATAGGCAGGGAACACTGGCATGCTGCAGGCCATCGAGTCACTAACAGTCAGACATGATTGAGCAATTGAACTGAACAGTAGGTTGGAAACAATTCTTACAAATTTTTGTAGCTAACTGAAGTATTGATTGACTCAAATCCTTGTGAATTCAAAGTTAGTTGACTCTTTTTTATGAATGTTAAACTAACGGGGTAAAAATGTTTTTCACGTGATCAATTGTATGTTATATATTAATTTTTTTGAAGATAAATGCAGTGACTATCCCCATCAGCATCTAGGTCTGTTTTATAATTTTTATTCTTAGTAAATTGCCCCTATGTATATGAAGCAATATTGGTTAACTTTGTTAAAATATAAAATGGATGGATTTTTTTCAAAATTAATTATATTTGAATACTGCATCAACACTTTATATGTTTGCATATAATTCACATGCTAGAATATATTTTCATCAATAAATAAGGAATTTTCTAATTGCTTATTTTTTATCATTTACTATTAATTACATATTTTAGTACAAGTTATTCTTCAAAGTCCTAATACCATAATGAGACAAACAAGATTTTCACAAATGGCAAACATTAAAAAAATAATTAAAGATGAAACATGTATAAATTCAGAATCCTGTTATATAAATTTATATTTACTAAGGAAGTAGAGAGTAGTAGAAAACAGATGAAAATAGACTACCCAGGAACTCTTCATGGAATAAGTGGGATTTTTAATTACTCTTTGTTGAGCTTATTTCCCATATGCAATCATGAGCATTTTCTTTTTCATAACTTTTCTTTGTGAAATTGAGTATTTTGAAAAGTATACTAGCTTATTTCATGTTTTCGACATGAAACCATAGAAAAGATGAACTTAAATCTTGAATCAACATTTGAGAACTTTTGCATACCTTAAAATAATCTCTCAACCTAGGAATAGTTTTCTTGAGAAAAGGCTCCTCAGAGTTATTTGAATATTTTATACAATATGACAACATAATAAGCAATTGCCTTTTTTAGTTTATACCTGGGATAGTCTTTCAGTTAGTGATCTGATTGGCGAGCAAGCACCCTGATGGAGATGTAAAGGGCAGGATCCAGATCTTTTGTCTCCTTATTTTCTGGTTAAATGTGGAAATTATTTTATTCATTTTAACAACTTGGCAAAATTATTTTGCTGATGGTTTAGGAATAAGTTGATGTAAAGAGTTACAACAAGAAATTGGACATGGTATAACTATAAACATCCCTGAATTATAATAAATTATAGTATCAGTTTAAAGCATACTGATAAGATATGTGAAAGTCTTCAGATAATTGTCTTCTATATTTAATTAATCATTTTTATACCATAATATGTCACCTGGGAACAGCAGGATCCTATGGGACCATCCTGTTCCCCCCTTCTCAAGTCTTCTGCCTATCCACCTCTTATTTGTACTTTGCTTTAGTCTGCCAGGCTTCCTCTGAGTTACAAAGACTAGCTTAAGAATTAATGATTTGAAGAATATGAGCATTAATAACAAAATATAGCAGCTGGGCCAAGAGAACTGGGAACAATTAAAACAACAGATCAGCCATATAGCAGATTCATAGACTCTTTAGTCCTCCAAGAAGGACATTGCTTCCCTGGTGGCTCAGATGGTAAAGAATCCACCTGCAATGTGGGAGACCTGGGTTCAATCCCTGGGTTGGGAAGATCCTCTGGATGAGGTCATGGCAACTCACTCCCACTCCAGTGTAGTTTCCTGGAGATCCTCCATGGATGAAGGAGATTGATGGGCTACAGTCCACAGGGTCACGAAGAGTCAGACATGACTGAGCCACTAAAAACAGAAGCACATAGATAATAGTGTCTGATACACATTTCTGTGTCATTTTACAGGTACAAAACCCCTCATCAGATGAAAGAAGCTAACTGCATGATGACTCTGAGCATATAGCCAACAGACCAGCTGGGGCCTAAGGATTGAATATGTTAATCACTGTGACACTCTGTTACTTCACCTGCAATCAGTTAAGGAATTGCACATGAAATAATTATCCAGCCTGCTACTCTCTTTCACCTTGCCCTTAAAAACCCTTCCCTGAGATCCTCAGGAAATTTGGTTCTTTTGGGGATTAGCTGCCTATAATCCTTGTTGGGACTTGCAGTAAACATTGCACTTTCCTTCATCACAATCCTGTGTCACTTGATTGTCTTTACTGAATGTGAATGACAGACCGAAGTTTAGTTTGTTAGATGTCACAACTTCCATAGGTGTAACTGTATTTGGCAAAACCTCATCATTTCATCATATATACACAATCCTTAATTTCTAAACTTAGGTTTTCAGATTTGCAAGGAAAATCAGAGACCAATTAGTGTACTCAAAAAAAAAAATTCTCAAAAATAATTCTGGTAGATAATTTCCAGAGTTAGTCCTGTTCAGTTGTTCAGTCACTCAGGCATGTCTGACTCTGCGACCCCATGAATCGCAGCACGCCAGGTCTCCCTGTCCATCACCATCTCCTGGAGTTCACTCAAACTCATGTCCATCAAGTCGGGGATGCCATCCAGCCATCTCATCCTCTGTCGTCCCCTTCTCCTCCTGCCCCCAATCCCTCCCAGCATCAGAGTCTTTTCCAATGAGTCAACTTTTCACATGAGGTGGCCAAACTGCTTGAGTTTCAGCTTTAACATCATTACTTCCAAAGAACACCCAGGGCTGATCTCCTTTAGAATGGACTGATTGGATCTCCTTGCAGTCCAAGGGACTCTCAAGAGTCTTCTCCAACACCACAGTTCAAAAGCATCAATTCTTCGGTGCTCAGCTTTCTTCACAGTCCAACTCTCACATTCATACATGACCGCTGGAAAAGCCATAGCCTTGACTAAATGGACCTTTATCGGCAAAGTAATGTCTCTGCTTTTGAATATGCTATCTAGGTTGGTCATAACTTTTCTTCCAAGAAGTAAGCGTCTTTTAATTTCATGGCTGCAATCACCATCTGCAGTGATTTTGGAGCCCAAAAAGATAAAGTCTGACACTTTATCTGAAACTGTTTCCACTGTTTCCCCATTTATTTCCCATGAAGTGATGGGACTAGATGCTATGATTTTGGAGCCCAAAAAGATAAAGTCTGACACTTTATCTGAAACTGTTTCCACTGTTTCCCCATTTATTTCCCATGAAGTGATGGGACTAGATGCTATGATCTTCATTTTCTGAATGTTGAGTTTTATGCCAACTTTTTCACTCTCCACTTTCACTTTCATCCAGAATCTTTTTAGTTTCTCTTCATTTTCTGCCATAAGGGTGGTATCATCTGCATATCTGAGGTTATTGAGATTTCTCCCAGCAATCTTGATTCCAGCTTGCACTTCTTCCAGCCCAGCGTTTCTCATGATGGACTCTGCACATAAATTAAATAAGCAGGGTGACAATATACAGCCTTGACGTCCTCCTTTTCCTATTTGGAACCAGTCTGTTGTTTCACGTTCAGTTCTAACTGTTGCTTCCTGACCTGCATATAGGTTTCTCAAGAGGCAGGTCAGGTGGTCTGGTATTCCCATCTCTTGAAGAATTTTCCGCAGTTTCTTGTGATCCACACAAAGGCTTTGGCATAGTCAATAAAGCAGAAATAGATGTTTTTCTAGAACTCTCTTGCTTTGATAGTTAGGCTTTTACTAATAAGAGTTTCAACACTTCATAAAGCAAATCTTAACATATTTTGATGATTCCAATATCTACTAAGGAATTTGTTTTGCCTAATATTTTCTGCTACTATTTTTTAATTGTATAGCCTCCTGTAGAACTGTTCACAAGTAAATCTAACCTCTGCATCTCTAGAACTTATTTTGTTATTTAAAATAAGCCTCATCCTACCCCACTGACAAGCACTGACTGAGTGCTTATAGTTTTATGGGCAATATACTAATCACTCCAAATTTCATCAGCCTTCATCTCATGAGTTTCCCTGGGGCTCAGATATGTCCCTACCAGGCTCCCTGGAGGGATTCAAATATTAACAAACATATGTTCTGCTCATGTATATTATACTTCACATCCACCATAAAATCTCCTGGATAATCATATGTTTTCTTATCCTTTTATGGCATCTGTACATATATTGTGTGAAGATGATAGCTTCACAAGATGGAAGAATTCTAGGTCCCTGAGTTACTACTTGGAAAGAAGCCACCCAGCAAAGTTATTCAACCTATAGCAGATAATGATATGAACTAGAATAAAGTCTCATGTTACTCAACCAATGAGATATTTGCTGTTGATTGTTATAGAAACTAGCAAGCATTATCCTATGTAATGTTCTTGTCTAGTGAAGGATAAGATTTTAGATTTTAAAATAAAAAACTAGCAACCATTCAACCACTATCAAAGTATTTGGTACTTAATAATAAACTACTGGGAAACAACGAGTGAGGAAATAGTTAAAACACCCCAAAGTGGGTCAGGCCTTAGAATCTCATTTGAAGCATAAGATTGATTGCTTTTCTCATGTGTTGGTAATATAGATCTGGAAAGTTAAAAGAATATCTTTATGTGCACGTGTTACATGACTTTGGTGCCTATATGGAAAGCCTTAGCCATCGGTTTCACCAGTCCATTTAAAATAACTGGTATCTGTGGTATCTGACCTGCTTTGATCTCTACCTAATATTGTTTAGTAATTTGTTATTGAATATTATATATCAGCATGAGTGTATTTATAGTCGGGTGTAAACAGTGAGATTTACATTTCTGTACAGCTTTCTCATTAGCCTTACTGTAAGTGAAATATTGAATTTAGTATGCCTTCTTTTAGCCATAGTGGTATAGTATAAAAGTGTTGCCTTGGCAACTCCACCTAATTTCAGCAATAGGACACAACAGAGCATGTTTTATGGGGCAATTAATACATATTTTGGTACATTTCAATCTGATTTTACTTTCTTCCTGAAGTATTTATTAATAGTCCTATAAAATATCTTGCAAACAACAGTTCTCTAATAAAAATGGAAGCAAGCATTGTAAAAATTAAATTGAAGGAAGAACTCTAAGTATTTTTCAAGAGATGTTTCCATTTTAAGAAATAGAATCTTTAAGTATTATAACTAGCAGAGGACTTAACCCAGAATAGGACAGGCTACAGGTTTAAGTTTCAAGGTGTTGTGCTGCTTTTAAGATAACAGTCTCGTAATGAAATAATTTAGTTACATTTAAGTCTAAAAGGAAAATGTGAGCAAAATGGCTTTAAGCCATTCTGACTAACTAGTAAATCAAGCTGCTTGTAACTGAAGCACTATAGTAATAGCTGAAGAACAGATTCACAGATGGAGGGCTACATATCGAAAAATGTGAAGGGAAAAAAAATAAAGACACTTAAAAGTCAGGATATCCAAGGGAATTTTTATCAATCACATCAGCATTTCCAAGATAACAGTACACATTTCAAGCATAAATTGGACAGGAAGGAATGTTTATTTCATAATAAATAGTGGTTTATATTCTTAGGAAATTAAAGATAAATGTTTTCCTTTATTCCCAGGCTTTCGTTCATATGTAACAAGGTATAAATGATTAACTCATGACCTTTGTCCTCAAAATTGGTGTCAACTATCACATGCCACTGTGACTGAGTCAACTACCTCAGGCACTTTCAGTTCCTTATCATCACTTCCTGACCATGGCTGAGAATCCTTAACTCCTATTTTAATTACCAGGTGAGGATGATCTGAACTCTGTTCAATTCTGTTTCCTCAGTTTAATGCAGTCACTTAGTCGTATCTGACTCTTTATGACCCAATGGACTGCAGCAAGCCAGACTTCCTTGTCCATTGCCACTCCAGGAGCTTGTTCAAACTCATGTCCATCAAGTCAGTGATACCATCCAACCATCTAATTCTCTATTGTTCCCTTCTCCTCCTGCCTTCAGTCTTTCCCAAATCAGGGTCCTTTCCAATGAGTCAGTTCTTTGCATCAGGTGGCCAAAGTATTGGAGTTTCAGCTTCAGCATTAGTCTTCCCAAAGAATATTCAGGATTGATATCTTTAGGATTGACTGGTTGAATCTTCTTGCAATTCAATAGACTCTCAAGAGTCTTCTCCAACACCACAGTTCAAAAGCATCAATTTTCCAGTGCTCAGCTTTCTTTCTAGTCCAACTGTCACATCCATACATGACTACTGGAAAAACTATAGCTTTGACTAAATGGATCTTTGTTGGCAAAGTAATGTCACTTTTTGATATGCTGTCTAGGTGGGTCATAGCTTTTGTTCCAAGGATAAGCCTCTTTTGATTTCATGGCTGCAATCATCTGCAGTGATTTTGGAGCCCAGCCAGAATAAAGTCTCTCTCTGTTCCAATTGTTTCCCTATCTATTTGCCAGAAGAGATAAGACTGGATGCCATGATCTTAGTTTTCTAATTGTTGAGTTTTAAGCGAACTTTTTCACTTTCCTCTTTCACTGTCATAAAGAGTTTGGCATTGCCTTTCTTTGGGATTGGAATGAAAACTGAATTTTTTCAGTCTGTGGTCACTGTTGAGTTTTCCAAATTTGGCGGCATAATGAGTATAGCACTTTCATAGCATCATTTTTTAGGATTCTATGTAGCTCAACTGGAATTCCACTGCCTCCACCAACTTTATTCATAGTGATGCTTTGTAAGGCCCATTTGACTTTGCATTCCAGGATGTCTGGCTCTAGTGACGATACCATTGTGGTTATCTAGGTCATGAAGATCTTTTTTGTACAGTTCTTCTAGGTATTCTTGCCAACTCTTCTTAATATCTTCTGCTTCTGTTAGGTCCACATCATTTCTGCCCTTCATTGTGCCAATTTTGCATGAAATGTTCCCTTGGTACCTCTACTTTTCTTGAAGAGATCTCTAGTCTTTCCCATTCTATTGTTCTCCTCTATTTCCTTACACTGATCTCTGAGGAAGGTTTAATATCCTTGCTATTCCTTGGAACTCTGAATTCAAAAGGGCATATCTTTCCTTTTCTCCTTTGCCTTTAGGTTCTCTTCTTTTCACAGCTATTTGTAAGGCCTCCTCAGACAACCACTTTTCCATTTTGCATTTCCTTCTTGGGGATGGTCTTGATAACGGCCTCTTGTACAGTGTCATGAACTTCCATTCATAGTTCTTCAGGCACTCTGTCAGATCTAATCCCTTGAATCTATTTTTCACTTCCACTGTATAATCATAAGGGATATGATGTAGGTCATACTTGAATGGTTTAGTGGTTTTCCCTACTTTCTTCAATTTAAGTCTGAATTTGGCAATAGGGAGTTCATGATTTTAGCCACAGTCAGTTCCCAGTCTTGTTTTTGCTAACTGTGTAGAGCTTCTCCATTTTTTACTGCAAAGAATATAATCACTCTGATTTCGATATTGACCATCTGATGATGTCCATGTGTAGAATCTTCTCTTGTGTTGTTGGAAGAGGGTTCTTGCTATGACCAGTGCATTCTCTTGGCAAAACTCTGTTAGCCTCTGCCCTGCTTCATTTTGTACTCCAAGACCAATTTTGCCTGTTACTCCAGGTATCTCTTGGACACTCTTGCCTACTTTTGCATTCCAGATGTTTCCTAGATGTGCCCAAATCAGGAAAAGAGGGTTTGAGGTAGAATATGCAGGGCTTGGGACCCTCTGAGAATGTCAAAAAGGAGAGTGAGGATTCTTAACAGATAGCTTGAAGATAATTGAGAACATTTTAACCATCACAGATATTTTTTAAAAGTAAAGTAAAAACTGAGAACAAAAGAAAACATGCATCTTTCTTTGAATAACAAAATATAAGATGAAAAACAAAGATTCTAGATCAATGACTCCTAATTCATGTAAAGTTATATCTATTGATATTTACCATATTAGAAATTAAAATTAACTTTTAATTATATGAATTGAATGAAAAATAACAATGATAAATCTTTTAACATAAACAAATATGTTATTAAAATGAATTTTACAGAAAATATGGGGGAGAAAAATGCATTGAGTTATACTTCTACAAACTCATTAATGTCTGGCTAGATATAAAAATATTGGACTCAGTTGGACTAGTTTACCAGACTCCTCTGTCCACGGAATTTTCCAGGCAAGAATACTGGATTGGGTTGCCATTTCCTTTTCAAGGGGATTTTCCTTATCCAAGTGTTGAGCCCAGGTCTCCTGCATTGCAGGCATACTTTTTTTTTTTTTTTTACTGAATGAGCCACCAGGGAAGACATTATTATTTAATGTTCTACAATTCATTGTTTTATTGTAGTACATGCAGAATATCTGGGCTTCCAGATTTGGAAAAGGGAGAAGTATTTGAATAGCCTTTCCAGATAAGTGGGGATATACTTTGTGGTTTTACCAATGTGAAACCTTATGTATTGCTGATCCTGCTCCTGATGCCAATTATCTCATTGTATCTCACTGTACGCACGGTTTAGAGAAGCCATGGTAGGCACGGCATGAGCTAAGAGGCTGGGAGAAAATGTGAAGAGCCACAGGAACTGCAGACACATTTTTTTCTCTTGACTGGCACAGCAGCTATAGTAGCAGACACAATATAACATAATGACACAAAAACCTTCCGGTCTTTTCCAGGTGAAGCTTATATATACTTACAGAACAAAAACATCCTGTGGCCAAGCAAGTTCCTTGTGATGTGCCTATGCAGTGCTCTAAGTGATCGCAGCCATCACATAACCATGCAAAGTCAATGTTTAGAGAACATGGGGTGAGAGAGTGTGATAGCCTGGGGTGAGAAAGTGTGATAGTCTGGGGCAAGAGATTGACTGGTGCCATCTTGTTATTTCCCCACATTCCACCCTTTCATGGTCTCTTGCCTCACTATACATGCACAGTCCATCTTCTGCAAATTCCTTGGCAAGTAATGCTGAACCCTGGATTTACATCTTGCAACAGCAGTAGCTATGACAACCAACAGTTACATCCCCAATACATAGCAAAACTCAACACCAGGTATCACCTGGAACTCATGTTGCAATCCTTGTCCTAATGGACTAGAAGAGCCACTTACTGCATTTGGAGTGCTTTTATCTTCCATGGCCAAGTCTAGTTCACTATCTGTCCTTGCGAAGTTGCAGCAAAGCCTCCATGGGGACAACTTTACCCCTGTGGGGTTTTTATTTAGGACCTGGAAAATCCCCAAAGTTGCCAGATTCACACCTTCAATTGTCGGCAGCTGCGTTAGGCATTACTGACAAAATGGAAGCACGGCCCCAACTCCCTCTCTTTGTCCCACAGGCACGGACCCGGGATGAAGGAGTTAGGCCTTGTGATTCTGACTTTTTTTTTTCCTTTCCTCAGTTGAGTTGACTAAAAAGAATATTAAGGTGCTTATTGTTCTTGAGAGGAGCATGAGAAGGCACAAAGCCTTCTGCAGCTGTGCTCAGAGAATAATTCTAAAGTTAATCATTCACATTTGTTCAAGGATCTTTACAAAAGAGTGTGCCAGGATGAGCACGTAGGCTGCAGCTTCAGGCCATAGGAAGGATTGTTATCTGAAACTTATTTGTGAGGGAAATGTTTATGGCAAAGGAGTTTGCTGAATTTAGGGCTTAGGAATAATTAAAAATAGTGAGAAGCTAAAGATTTAAGGAACGTTGTAATGTTAGCATATTTTACTATAGCTTATAGAGATTAGGAATTTTAGAGATATTAATAGCTAGAAGCCTTATTAAGAGATAGTGAAATCAGGATACTAGGGGCAAACAGGATTTAGAAAGATAAGAAATAAACTGAGGTTTGTGGTATGCAGCCCATATATAAGCACGAGTTACAATGTAATCACGAGTTAAAGTAAACACAATTCTGAGATAACTGCTGAAGCAGAAACTCTGCTAGAAGAACAACAATGATTTATGGAGACAATAAATCTCGGTGAGGGGAAATTGAAAATGTCAAACCTCTGACCTAATGCTTTTGTCAAAGTATGAAAGAAAATCTAAAGCTTGAAATAAACATGCAGTCCAAG
This sequence comes from Capra hircus, assembly GCF_001704415.2. Lineage (NCBI taxonomy): Eukaryota > Metazoa > Chordata > Mammalia > Artiodactyla > Bovidae > Capra > Capra hircus. Next base: position 13,235,626 of record NC_030831.1, on the reverse strand, counting down.
AAAACTAAATGAGAGTCTGCATCGTTGCTCGCCAACACCACCCATCCCTTCAGGCTGATTCCCTGGCTGCTGGAGCTGGACTCTGGCATTCAGTGAGGATCTTTGAAGCATTCACAGACCACTCACATGATCCCCAATGCTTCCATATTATTCTAAATCTACAATAAAATCAGAGATTAGTAGCACATCATAGGACACAGCCTTTACCATATACCACCGCATAGGGAGAAGGCAATGGCACCCTACTCCAGTACTCTTTCCTGGAAAATCCCATGGATGGAGAAGCCTGGTGGGCTGCAGTCACGGGGTCACAAAGAGTCAGACGTGACTGAGCGACTTCATTTTCACTTTTCACTTTCATGCTTTGGAGAAGGAAATGGCAAGCCACTCCAATGTTCTTGCCTGGAGAATCCCAGGGATGAGGAGACTGGTAGACTGCCATATATGGGGTCACACGGAGTCAGACACCACTGAAGTGACTTGGCAGCAGCAGGAGCACCACATAGGGAACCATCCAGTTTTCAAAGGTAAGGGCACAGCTTCTTACCTTTTAAAATTGGCTTCTTACCAAGATTGCATTCAGCCCCAGTGCCAAACAGGGCCATTACTCTCTGTACATTAGCTTGTGGCAATGAATTGCAAGTCCTACATGGGGCCTCCAGTCCCTGATTGGGCTGTTCAGGAGGGCGTGTTGGTGTGAGCCCTATTCAAAGTGGAAAAGGGCATCATCAGAAGGAACATCCTCAGCACCATGTAATCTTCTAACTAAACCACCCCTATCTCTTGCTGTGGGTGCTTCCCAAACTTGGCAAACTGATGCTCCAGTCTCAATTCTCTCCATAGCTCTAGGACAAGATCATTAGACTGTCTATCAGTTTTATTTATGTCAACTCCCACTGCCAACAAATCAAACTACACTTTCATTCTTGTCACCTGGACAGGGTCTTTACCAGATCGGTCCCCCTTTGGGGTCTTCATACTTCTAATCCCCTTTCCCTGCTGCCATTCCTCTATTTCTCCCAAGCTAGCCACCATCGAGGTCACCTCATAGATATGGTGCCCACATAGGGTGCAAGAATAGCAGTCAGGGATCCAAAAGAGATAGACTGGGCATTATTCAAAATTGTGTCTTGAATGTCACCAGAAAATGCTCATCATCTGGGCCTCGGGTACTAAGGTTAAATATTGACTGCTTCATGCCCAGTTCTATCACAACTTGGGTCAACTCAGCCTCAGCATAGGTATGACATTTACTTACACCACCTGAGAGCTCACCCAGATTTGACCACATAGTGCAGATGACAGAGTTAATCCATTCCAAGATGGTGTGCATTTGGTTAGGCACCCTCATGGATTTGCCTAGCATTGTGCAACTTTTGTCTCAATGAGGGGTGACTGGATATAGATGCCAACCATTTTACCTCTTCCCCAGAACACAGGATACCATCTACCCCTGTGTCCCAAGGTCATACAAGCCATACTGCCAAGGGTTCTCCTTGCTTTTGCTGAAATTGTGTACCCAAGTCAACAAACTCCGCCAGGGTATATGGTCATTATGTCATGAACTCAGTCACATCAGGGTGCCTTGAGAATGTCCCCACAGGCCGTAGGCTGCTTATGGTTCAGTTTCTGCTGCACAGAGTGGCTTGCTGCCAAACGGGGATCCATGGTCTCATAACATTTATCAGCATCATCCTTAGTCTCATAACCTTAGTCCATCCTTAGTCCATCATCACCATCACTTACCGCCTCACTGTCAGAGATGCTGACTTCTTCAGAGCCACAGTTTTCTTGCTCTAATGCCAATATACATTGCTCTAGTTCTGTCAAGCATCTCTGCACATTGCACACTGGCACAGCATCATGGAGAATACTATCCATATTCACCTTCAAGGCAGTCAGGAAAACCCACCCCACGGTGCCAACAGCAGTTGGTACCACTTGTTTGCCAAAAAGAAACTCACTGCCTGCAATGTCGTTTGAATGCTATCCAGTGAACCGTCCACCACTTCCTAGCCCACGCCGGAGCCCACGCCGAGAGGATGGCAGCCACAAGGTACCACATGTTTTATGGTGGCCATTGGCTTACTCCATCCAGTGGAGCCTCAGGCTCCTCTGCCTCCTGGGTATCCTGCCGACTACACCAATTGTATTGCTGATCCTGCTCATGACGCCAATTGTCTCACTGTATCTGACTGTGCACATAGTTCGCTGAACTGATGGTAGGCAAGGAACAAGCTTATACTCTTCAGTCTGGCACAGCAGCTGTAGCAGCAGACATAACATAACACAACATAATCGCACACAACCCTTCTGGGCTTTTCCAGTTGAAGCTTATATATACTAATAGAACAAAAGAGCATGCACCCAAGAAAGTATCTCATGATGTACATGTGCAGTGCTATAAGTGAACTCAGGCATTACAAATCCATGCAAAGTCATTGTTTATAGAACACGGAGAGCATGGGGCAAGGGACAGTGACTGGTGCCATCTTGTTAATTTCCCCACACAGTGTAACTAGATGACTTATGCCTTCTTATATTTAAATCTATTTGTCAAAATCACATTTTGAGTGGATTTTACAGTCATGCTTGATTTTATAAATCATGTATTGATCATTTGGAAAATATTAGTTTACTGAGAGAAGCTGATCATCTAAAGATTAATATATTGATTACAAAATATCAAAACTATCACATATATTAATATCATTGCCAATCTAAGAGAAATCTTTATGTATCGAGAAACTGTAATTGCCATTGCATTTCTATATGCCACAGAAGTACCTTATATAGATATCTTATTTTGTCAACAAAATATTAAAGAAACATACTTAAGGATAGAAATTCAGTAAAATTCACAATTTTGCTGATTCATCAAAGGCATTTTAAGTGAAACTAGGTATTTTACATTTTTAAAAATTGCATGGCAATGAAGAATATGAATGATCACTAATCACTACTATGGTTTAATATCACCACTTTGATATTCTTGGGCTTTTCTTGTGGCTCAGCTGATAAAGAGTCTGCCTGCAATGTGTGAGACCTGGGTTCAACCTCTGGATTAGGAAGATCGCATGGAGAAGGGAAAGGCTACCAACTCCAGTATTCTGGCCTTGGGAATTCCATGGACTGTATCCATGGGTTGCAAAGAGTTGGACACGACTGACTGAACTTCACTTTGATTTATGGTAAATAAAGGGTCAGCAACTTCTTAGTATTATTGTGAAAACAGTTTTGATCTCCTAGAGTCTTAGGGGCCTGTAGGCTACACTTTGTTACTATTCTATATTAACATGTTGCAGAGAAGCATATGAAAGGGTATGCAATTACACAATCTGAAAGAAAGCACAAGGGTCTGAGGACTGCCTCTTGTCAAGAAAATGGCTTTCTATCACAGTAATTTTAAAGAATGATTCCTATGATATGCTTATAAGAGGCAGTGTATTTCTTTAAAATATATCTTGTATTGGTTGTAATTGTTCAGATATTCTTACATTCCTGTGTTGATTTCATTATCCTGAGGTTATGAGTCTTTTAAAGTATGTGCCTCTGAATCTTTCAATGTAAACATTTCTTACCTTAATTTTTTTTAAAAAAAAGATCATTTTATTCTGGGTGGGTCATTAATTCTTTCAAAGTTTTCTTGACAAGAGGCAGTCCTCAGACCCTTGTGCTTTCTTTCAAATTGTGTCATTGCATGCCCTTTTATATGCTTCGAGGAGCCTTGCATAAATTGCTTGTGTTCTGAGAACACTGCTGGTATCTGAAAAATGATATCTGAAAACAGTATCATAGATACTGAAAGTAAAAAAATAAAATAAAACGTTTCCAGTTTGTGTTCTTATGCTATTATGGAAATCAGTGTCCCTTAAAAGTAAAAAAGTAAGAGATTAGATTATTTTATTACAAAGTGAGTACATATCTCATCAGAAATAGAATAAAGTAGATCAGAATTTGCTTAGAATTTTCAGGAATATTATTGGTGTAGGTAACAATTTATACTAAAAATATTAAAGTAAAATTTTTACTTATGTTCATGTATAAAGAATTGATAAAAAGACTCATGGCTGTTTCTTTTGTCATAAGGTGCATGATGAGTTAGAATTTGCTGAGCAGACTCTGATGAGCTGTCCGTTGGGAAACTAGCTAGAATTCTCAGAGTATTGGAATAAATATGAACAAAGGATTAATGAAAATATGAAAGGTTTAGCATGTCATCTGTCAAGGTTGTTTTGCTCAGTGAAGTAGAAGCAAAATCATTTAGCTTTATTCTATTACCTGAGAGTTGTGTAAAATCACTGAAAAGGCTGAGTTACTGTTGGGAATTAGTAAAACATTAACACAAAGTTCTGTATCACAGCTACTGACTACTTTGCACATTTGGAGGACAATATTCTACTAAACCACATGAAGAGAACATGGAAAATTATGTACTTCATAGAAAAAGACGTTATACATGAGCTCCCAAACATGAACACCCCTCCCACCTCCCACCCCACATCATCCCTCCGGATCATCCCTGTGCACCAGCCCAAAGCATCCCTCATCTTGCATCGAACATAGGCTGGTGATTTGTTTCTTACATGATAGTATACATGTTTCAATGCCATTCTCTCAAATCATCCCACCCTCTCCCTCTCCCTCAGAGTCCAAAAGTCCACTCTACACATCTGTGTCTCTTTTGCTATCTTGCATACAGGGTCATCATTACCATCTTTCTAAATTCCATATATATGTGTTAGTATACTGTATTCGTGTTTTTCTTTCTGGCTTACTTCACTCTGTAGAATCGGCTCCAGTTTCATCCATCTCATTAGAACTGATTCAAATGTATTCTTTTTAATAGCTGAGTAATACTCTATTGTGTATATGTACCACAGCTTTCTTATCCTTTCATCTGCTGATGGACATCTAGGTTGTTTCCATGTCCTGCCTATTATAAAGAGTGCTGTGATGAACATTGGGGTACATGTGTCTCTTTCTATTCTGGTTTCCTCAGTGTGTATGCCCAGCAGTGGGATTGCTGGGTCATAAGGCAGTTCTATTTGCAATTTTTAAAGGAATCTCCACACTGTTCTCTGGATTCATGTCAATATATGCCAAAACCAATACAGTATTGTAAAGGAAAATAAAGTAAAAATAAAAATTTAAATTAAAAAATAAATAAATGAAAAAATAAAACCAAAAAGAAAAAGAAGTTATAAATGCATACAAAGAACACACATAAAGGGTATGCACAATCATAATCTTGTCTGGAAATTTATCACCCCAGCCTATTTTCTCATACTATTGCTAAAGAGTTACTTGTTTATTTCTAAAGAGAAAAGATAGTTCTATATCTTATTTCAGTATAGATGCTACGATAAAAACATATACAAGCTTAAGAATATATAATTTGTATGAAAAAGTTGACAAAAGAAAATAAAAATAATTTATTATCCTTTTACATGGTTAATATAGTTTATCATCTTTTTAGTTTTAATATAGTTTAGGTAATTTAGTATCTTTTTAGTTAGAGGATTAAAAGAGGCTACCAACTGAAAGCTTGCTTAAACTGAATATCAGGTCTTCTATGTTTGGTTGCACTCCCTCCTGAAACTACTTTTGTCTTATTTTGTGCATACCTGGAAGAATGGTAAGACATATAATTTTTCATACAAATTATCAATGGCTTCAAAAATACACTAAAGAGTGGACTCAACAAATAATCATGAACAATTCTAGCAATAATCAAAGAATAAATCATATTGCTTGATTTAAACTAATTAGTATGAGTTACTAAACTTAAAGTGATATTGATACTATCAGAAATGCTAGCCCCTTAAAGTTTAGTGTATAAGATATGTCTTTCTCAATCTTTATATCAATATCATTCAGTTCAGTTCAGTCACTCAGGCGTGTCCAACTCTTTGTGTCCCCTCCAGGGACTGCAGTACACCAGGCCTCCCTGTCCATCACCAGCTCCCAGAATTGACATAAACTCATGTCCATTGAGTCGGTGATGCCATCCAACCATCTCATCCTCTGTTGTCCCCTTCTCCTCCCACCTTCAATCTTTCCCAGCATCGGGGTCTTTTCAAATGAGACAGTTCTTCCCATCAGGTGGACAAAGTATTGGAGTTTCAGCTTCAGCATCAGTCCTTCCAGTGAATATTCAGGACTGATTTCTTTAGGATGGACTGGTTGGATCTCTTTGCAGCCCAAAGGACTCTCAAGAGTCTTCTCCAACACCACAGTTCAAAAACATCAATTCTTCGGTGTTCAGCTTTCTTTATAGTGCAACCCTCACATCCATACACAGCTATTGGAAAAACGATAGCTTTGACTTGATGGACCTTTGTTGGTAATGTCTCTATTTTTTAATATGCTGTCTAGGTTGGTAGTAACTTTTCTTCCAAGGAGCAAGCATCTTATAATTTCATGGCTGCATTCATCATCTGCAGTGATTTTGGAGACTAAAATAAATAAATAAATAAAATATTTTATTGTTTTCAATATTTCCCCATCTATTTGCTATGAAGTGATGGGACCAGATGCCATGATTTTCATTTTCTGAATGCTGAGTTTTAAGTCAGCTTTCCCACTCTCCTCTTTCACTTTCATCAAGAGGCTCTTTAATTCACATTTTTTCTGTAAGGGTGATGTCATCTGCATGTCTGAGATTATTGATATTTCTCATGGCCATCTTGATTTCAGCTTGTGCTTCATCCACTCCAGGATTTCACATGATGTACTCTGCATATAAGTTAAATAAGCAGGGTGACAATATATAGCCTTAACCTACTCCTTTCCTGATTTGGAACCAGTCTGTTTTTCCATGTCCAGTTCTAATTGTTGCTTCTTGATCTGCATACAGTTTTTACAGGAAGCAGGTCAGGTGGTCTGGTATTTTCATCTCTTTAAGAATTTTCTAGTTTTTTGTGATCCACAGAGTCAAAAGCTTTGGTATAGTGAATAAAGCAGAAGTAGAATTTTTTTTTTTTTCCTGGAACTCCCTTGCTTTTTTGATGATCTAACAGATGTAGGAAATTTGATCTCTGGTTCCTCTGTCTTTTCTAAATCAGCTTGAACATGTAGAAGTTCATGGTTCACATACTGTTGCAGCCTGGCTTGGAGAATTTTGAGCATTACTTTACTAGCGTGTGAGACGAGTGCAATTATGCTGTAGTTAGAACATTCTTTGACTTTGCCTTTCTTTGGGATTGGAATGAGAAAACTGACATTTTCCAGTCCTGTGTCCACTGCTGAGTTTTCCTAAATTGATGGCATATGAGTGCAGCACTTTCATAGCATCATCTTTTAGGATCTGAAATAGTTCAGCTGGAATTCCATCACCTTCACTAGCTTTGTTCATAGTGATGCTTCCTCGGGCCACTATACTTCACATTCCAAGCTATCTGGCTCTAGGTGAGTGATCACACCATCATGGCTATATGAGTCATTAAGATACTTTCTGTAATTCTTTGAAGTTCTTCTTTGAATTCTTTCCACTTCTTAATATCTTATGCCTCTGTTAAATTCATGCCATATCTGTCCTCTTTTGTGCCCATCCTGGCATCAAATCCTCCCCTAAAATGTTCCTTTTTTTTTTAGAGAGCTCTATTAGTGTCCTCTTTGATTTCTTTCATCAGAGTTTTATAGTTTCCTATATATAGGTCTTTAGTTTCTTTAGGTAGATATATTCCTAAGTATTTTATTATTTTCATTGCAATGGTGAATGGAATTGTTTCATTACTTTCTTTTTCTACATTCTCATTATTAGTGTATAGGAATGCAAGGGATTTCTGTGTGTTGATTTTATATCCTGCAACTTTACTATATTCATTGATTAGCTCTAGTAATTTTCTGATGGAGTCTTTTCAATATAGTGAAAATGAGTATACTACCCAAAGCAATCTACAGATTCAATGCAATCTCTATCAAGCTACCAGCGGTATTTTTCACAGAACTAGAACAAATAATTTCAAGATTTGTATGGAAATACAAAAAACTTCGAATAGCCAAAGAAATCTTGAGAAAAAAGAATGGAACTGGAGGAATTAACTTACCTGACTTCAGGTTCTACTGCAAAGCCAGTCATCAAGACAGTATGGTACTGGCACAAAGACAGAAATATAGATCAATGGAACAAAATAGAAAGCCCAGAGATAAATCCACACACACATGGACACCTTATCTTTGACAAAGGAGGCAAGAATATACAATGGAGTAAAGACAATCTCTTTAACAAGTGGTGCTGGGAAAACTGGTCAACCACTTGTAAAAGAATGAAACTAGATCACTTTCTAACACCACACACAAAAATAAACTCAAAATGGATTAAAGATCTAAATGTAAGACCAGAAACTATAAAACTCCTAGAGGAGAACACAGGCATAACACTCTCCGACATAAACCACAGCAGGATCCTCTATGATCCACCTCCCAGAACACTGGAAATAAAAGCAAAAATAAACAAATGGGATCTAATTAAAATTAAAATCTTCTGCACAACAAAGGAAAATATAAGCTAGGTGAAAAGACAGCCTTCTGAATGGGAGAAAATAATAGCAAATGAAGCAACTGACAAACAACTAATCTCAAAAATATACAAGCAACTTATGCAGCTCAATTCCAGAAAAATAAACGACCCAATCAGAAAATGGGCCAAAGAACTAAATAGACATTTCTCCAAAGAAGACATAGGGATGGCTAACAAACACATGAAAACATGCTCAACATCACTTATTATTAGAGAAATGCAAATCAAAACCACAATGAGGTACCACTTCACACCAGTCAGGATGGCTGTGATCCAGAAGTCTACAAGCAATAAATGCTGGAGAGGGTGTGGAGAAAAGGGAACCCTCTTAAACTGTTGGTGGGAATGCAAACTAGTAGAGCCACTATGGAGAACAGTGTGGAGATTCCTTAAAAAATTGCAAATAGAACTGCCTTATGACCCAGCAATCCCACTGCTGGGCATACACACAGAGGAAACCAGAATTGAAAGAGACACATGTACCCCAGTGTTCACCGCAGCACTGTTTATAATAGCCAGGACATGGAAACAACCTAGATGTCCATCAGCAGATGAATGAATGAGAAACCTGTGGTACATATCCACAATGGAGTATTACTCAGCCTTTAAAAAGAGTACATTTGAATCAGTTCTGTTGAGATGGATGAAACTGGAGCCGATTATACAGAGTGAAGTAAGCCAGAAAGGAAAACACCGACACAGTATACTAACACATATATATGGAATTTAGAAAGATGGCAATGATGACCCTGTATGCAAGACAGGAAAAGAGACACAGATGTGTAGAGTGGACTTTTGGACTCTGAGGGAGACGGAGAGGGTGGGATGATTTGGGAGAATGGTATTGAAACATATATACTATCATGTAAGAAACGAATCACCAGTCTATGTTCGATGCAGGATGCGGGATGCTTGGGGCTGGTGCATGGGAATGATCCAGAGGGATGATGTGGGGTGGGAGGTGGGAGGGGTGTTCATGTTTGGGAGTTCATGTACACCCATGGCAGATTCATGTCAATGTATGCCAAAACCAATACAGTATTGTAAAGTAAAATAAAGTAAAAATTAGAATTAAATAAATAAATAAATAAATAAATAAGGAGATCTCTAGTTTTTCCCATTCTATTGTTTTCCTCTGATTCCTTGCACTGTTCACTTAGGATGGCTTTCTTATCTCGCCTTGCTATTCTTTGGGACTCTGCATTTGCATGGGTGCTCTCCCTTGCCTTTCATTTATTTTCTTTTTCAGCTAATTGTAAGGACTTCTCAGACAATCATTTTGCCTTTTTGCTTTTCTTTTTCTTGGGGATGGTTTTGACCACCACCTTATGTACAATGTTACAAACCTCTGTCCATAGTTCTTCAGGCACTCTCTATTAGATCTAATCCCTTGAATCTATTTGTCACATTTTTTTGTATAATTGTAAGGGATTTGATTTAGATCCTATCTGAGTGACTAGTGGTTTTCCCTACTTCTTCAATTTAAGTCTAAATTTTACAATAAGTTTATGATCTGAGCCACAGTCAGCTCCCAGTCTTGTTTTTCCTGACTGTATAGTTATTGTCCATCTTTGGCTCAAAAAATATAATCAATCTAATTTTGGTATTGATCATCTATTGATGTCAATGTGTAGAGTCATCTCTTTTGTTGTTAGAAGAGGGTGCTTGTTATGATCAACTCACTGATTCCTAAAACGTTGATCATCTCTCTTGCCATCTCATTTGACCACTTCCAGTTTACTTTGATTCATGGACCTAACATTCCAGGTTTCTATATAATTTTATTTAGAACATCTTTCTTTACTTTCACCTCCAGACACCTCCACAACTGTGTGTTGTTTCTGCTTTGACTCAGCATTTTGATTCCTTCTGGAGCTATTTCTGTGTGCTTCTGCATCAGCATATTGGGCACCTACTGACCTGAGGTGTTCATCTTTCACTGTCACATCTTTTTGCCTTTTCATACTGTTCATGGAGCCCTCAAGGCAAGAATGCTGAAGTGGTTTGCCATCCCTTTCTTCAGAGGACCACTGAAGTTTTGTCAGAATTCTCCACCATGACCCATTCATTTTGGGTGACCCTGCATGGCATGGCTAATAGTTTCATTGAGTTAGATAAGGCTGTGATCCATGTGATCAGTTTGGTTACTTTTCTGTGATTGTGGTTTTCATTCTGTTTGCCCTCTGATGGATGAGGATAATAGGATTTGGAAGCTTCCTGACAGGAGGGACTGGCTGTGGGGAAAACTGGATCTTGCCCTCATGGGCAAGTCCACCCTCAGTAAATATTTAAACCAATTTTCTGCCAATTGGTGGGTCTGTGTCACCTCCCTGTGATTTGGCCTGATGCCAAACTATGGTTGAGAAAATGGCAGTAATGGTTATCTCCTTCAGAAGGATTGATGTCAGCATGTTGCAGCCCCCAGGACTGTTGTAGTCAGTCCCCTTGACTTCATGGCAGACCATTGTTGATCATACCTTCACTGGAGATTTCTGAACTGCTGCTGCTGACACTGCTAAGTTGCTTCAGTCGTGTCCAGTGCTGTGCGACCTCAAAGATGGCAGCCCACCAGGCTCCCCCCGTCCCTGGGATTCTCCAGGTAAGAACACTGGAGTGGGTTGCCATTTCCTTCTCCAATGCATGAAAGTGAAGAGTGAAAGAGAAGTCGTTCAGTTGTGTGTGACTTTTAACCACCCCATGGACTGCAGCCTACCAGGCTCCTCCATCCATAGGATTTTCCAGGCAAGAGGACTGGACATTCACAGGCAAACTAGGCTCAGTCTCTAGTGGATCACAAATTTCTTAAATATCTGTATTATTTTCTCTTAATGACACAGCATGAAAGCAGAATCTACCACCCTAAAATATTTCTCTGGAGTATTGATTGTTTTAAACTGGCTATTTTCAGATAAGTAGCATACATAGAAAGGATCTGAAAAGAAAATAAGAATGACCACTTTATGAGAAACAAATTTCTAAGAGTGTCTTTCTGTGTATACCTGAAAAAAGAGGGTGGCCAAATATCTAGAGACTCTTATCAGTAGAGAAAGCAAAGGCTTAAATCTACATCTTAATCACTCTCATTTACTGTGTTTTTCCTCTGACCACAGTGGCATGAACCTAGAAATCAACTGCAGAAATAAATTAAAAAACAAAAAACTTACATGGAGAATTAAAAAAAAAAAAAACAAACTACTTAAAAAAAAGAAAAAGGAAAACAAAGAGTCAGTGATGAAAATTAAAACTAAGTTAAAAAGTACCTTGATACAAACGGTAGTGAAAATCTATGAGATTAAAAAAAAAAGTCCCAAAATGTACGTTCACAGTAATATAAATCTTCCTGAAATAAACAAACTCACCTGAGAACTCAAAGAATTAGGAAAAGAAATACAAAGACTAAAGTCAGCAAAATTAAGAAAGCAATAAAGATCAGAAAGAATAAATAAAATAGAGATTTAAAAATAGAAAAACTAAATAAAACCAAGAGACTTTTTTTTTTATTTTGAAAGAGTAAAAAAAAAAAAAAATAATAAGCAAAACTCTGGTCAGGGTCATCAAGAAGAAAAGAGAGGACAAAAATAAGCAAATAAGAAATGAAAGAGGAGAAATAGCAACTTAGACGACAGAAATACAGAACAAACAAAAACCTAAAAGAATACTATAGACAATTTTAAGTTAACTAATTGGACAACCTATAAAAAATGGACCTATAAAAAATTTTCCTGAAACATACTATCCACAAACGCTGAATCAAGAAAGAATAGATAGTTTGAAAAGACCAATTACTAGACATGTATAATAAACATGTATAATAGAATGTGTAAGAAACATAACTTCCTGCAAACAAAAGTTTGGGACAACATGGATTCACTGCAGAATTCTACCAAACATATTGATACAATGAAGAACGTATGTCAATTCTTCTTGAATATTTCTGAAAGATTTAAAAGGAGGTAACACTTCTAAAGTTATTCTATGGGGTGGAATCCTTGACTGACTGGGAAAAACATTCAGTGGAGCAAGGAGGGGAGGAGGAGTAGAGGCTAGCTCGGACCTAGCCTCTTTCGGATGGGTGAGGGGAGGGCAATGTTTCATGTGTCTGGAGAGGCACGCTTGCTTCCAGTGTGTCTGCAGGGAAGATGAGGATATCTCAAGTGTCAAAGGACTGGAAAACTGAACTTCACATCCCCTTCCCACACACTCAGGCCTGGGGAGCCTCTAAGGTCGCTGGACCTAATACTATGCACCCTGAGATTGGAAGCATTCCAAAAGCCCTCTCTAAACTGGGCTGGATCCAGGTCCCACCCTTCATGTACATGCGTGGGCATGCGCAGTCACTCAGTCATGCCCAACTCTTTGCCACCCTATGAACTCTAATATTCCAAGCTCCTCTGTCCATGGAATTTTCCAGGCAAGAATACTGGAATGGATTACCATTTTCTACTTCAAGGTATCTTTCTGACCCAGAAATCCAACCCATATCTCTTGTGTTTCCTACAATTGATAGGTGGATTCTTTACCATTGTGCTACCTGAGAATCCCACTGTGGCCCTTTCCCACACTGACAGTGTGAGTCCTGAACATAGAACCTGACCCTAACAAAATCTCACCTCTGCTACACTCTGCCCAACTTAAGCCCTGCCAAACATAAACATCACTGCTAAGGTTTTTGGCATTTTCTTTCTTTCATTTTTTTTTTTATTGTTTTTTTTTTTTTTCCTGTTTTTGGGGTTGGTTTTACCCTCCAGTTGTTGGTTTATATATATTCTCATTTTTAAAAATATATTATTTGCTTTCTAAATTTATTTTAAATTTCATTTTCTAAATTTATTTTTTATTCTTTGTTACTGTTCTACTCCCCTTTATTTATTTCTCTTTTTTGTATTTTTTTTTCTTTTCTGTTTTATGTTTCATTGGAGTTCCTTTTACCCTCCAGTGCTATTTTTTTATATGTATTCTGATTTTTTGCAATATGTTTATTAGCTTTGAAATTTATTTTTATATTTTATACTTTGCTATTGATCTAAAACTTTTTTTTTTTTTGGTCTCTTTTTTTGTTGCATCTCGTGGATTTTGGGATCTCAGTTCATTGGCTGGATATCAGGACTGAGTTCCTATGGTGGGAGTGTTGAATTTGAACTCCTGGACTAAGAGAGAAACTCAAGCCCCAAGGAATATTAATCACAGTGTGGTATCCCAGAGGTCCACCTTGCAACACAATATCCAGCTCTCCCCAACTGCCTACAAACTCCATTGCTCTGAACTTCAGACAAAACTATTAGTAAGACAGGAATATGGTCCACCTATCAGAAAAAAATAGAAAAAAGAAAAAAGAAAATGAGATGAAAAAATATATATGTTACAGATGAAGGAGCAATAAATAAATAAACTCTAAAACATTGAATAAATGAAGAGGAAACTGTAAACTATCTGAAAAAGAATTTAGAGTAATGATAGTGAAGATGATCAAAAACATTAAAAATAGAATTTAGAAAATGTGAAAAACACTTAACAAGGATCTAGAACTAAATAATAAACAGAGTGATGAATGCAGTAACAGAAATTTTAAAATACTATTTAAAAAAAAGCAATAGCAGAATAATTTGGACAGAAAAATGAATAAGTGAGCTGGAAGATAGAATGTTGAAAATAACTGCCAAGGAGCAGAATAAAGAAAGAAGACTGAAAAAAAAATGAGGATAATCTCAAATATCATTGAGACAATATTGAACCTATCAATAATCAATATAGGGGTCCCAGAAGAAGAAGAGAAAGAGAAAGTATATGAGAAAATATTTGAAGAGATTATAGTTGAAAACTTCATTAACATGGGAAACAAAATAGCCACCCATGTACAGGAAAGACATAGATTCCCATACAGAATAAACCCTTGGAGAAAGACACCAAGACATATATTAATCAGACTAACAAAAATTAAATGCCAAAAAAAGATATTAAAAGCAGCAAGGGAAAAACAAAAATAACATAAAAGGGAACCCTGATCACACTATCAGCTGATTTTCGACAGAAACTCTGTAGTTCAGAAGGGAATGGCAGTCTATATTTAAAGGAATGAAAGGAGAAAACATACAATTAAGACTACCAATAAGAATATCATTCAGATTGGACAGACATGCAAAACCTAAGAGAATTCAGTACCACCAAGTCAGCCTTACAAAAAATACCAAAGGAACTTCTCTAGGCAGAAAGCATAAGAGAAGAAAAAGACCAATGATAACAAACCCAAAACAGTTAAGAAAATTGCAGTAGGAACACACATTGATAATTACCTTAAATGCAAGTGGATTGATTGCTCCAACCAAAAGATAATAGACTGACTGAAAGGATACAAAAGCAAGACCTGACACATACAGACAAAGTGAGGAGATGGAAAAAGTTATTTGATGCAAATGGAAATAAAAAGGAAGAGGAGTAGCAAAACTCATATTAGATGGAATAGACTCTAAAATAAAAACTTAAAAGAGAAAAGGAAGAACACTACCCAATTATCAAGGGATCAATTCAAGAAGTCATAACAATTATAAATGTTTATGCACCCAACATAGAAGCATATATAAGTTAAATGCTAACAGCAATAAAAGAGAAATTGATAACAACACAATAATAGTCAGTGTCTATATCATCCCACTTACATCAATGGACAAATCATCCAGATGCAACCTTTAAATAATACAGTAGCTAGATATATTTAACTGATATTTATAGGACATTCCACCTGAAAACAGTAGAATCAACTTTCTTCTCACGTGCACATGGAACAGTCTCCAGGTAAGACCACATCTTAGGTTACAAATCGAGCCTTGGAAAATTTCTGAAAACTGAAATTGTATCAACCATCTTTTCTGACCATAACACTTTGAGATTAGAAAATAATTACAGGAAAAGAAGCAACTATAAAAAACACAAGCACATGGAGGATTAACAGTGTGCTGCTAAATAACCAAGTCATCACTGCAGAAGTTAAAGAAGAAATTTTTTAAAATGTACATAGAAATAAATTATAATGAAAACACGATGACCCCAAACCTATTGGATACACCAAAAGAGATTCTAAAAGGAAAGTTTACAGCAATTCAATCTAACCTCAACAACAAAAAAAATTTCAAATAGTCTAATCTTACACCTAAAGCAACTAGAGAAAGAAACACAAAGAAAATTCAAAGTCAGAAGAAGAAAATAAATCACGAAGATAGCAGCAGAAATAAATGAAATAGAAACAAAGTTAACAATAGGGAATAACAGTAAAAAGAAAAGTTAGTTATTTGATAAACACAATTGATTAAACTTTAGTCAGATTTCTTAAGAAAATAAGAGAGAGAACTCTAATAAAATTAGAAATGAAAATGAAGAAATCCCAACTGATACTGTAGAAATATGAAGGATCATAAGAGACTACTGCTGCTGTTGCTGCTGCTGCTGCTAAGTTGCTTCAGTCGTGTTCAACTCTGAGCGACCCCATAGATGGCAGCCCACCAGGCTCCACCGACCTTGGGATTCTCCAGGCAAGAACACTGGAGTGGGTTGCCATTTCTTTCTCCAATGCATGGAAGTGAAAAGAGAAATTGAAGTCACTCAGTCATGTCCAACTATAAGAGACCCCATGGACTGCAGCCCACTAGGCTCCTCTGTCCATGGGATTATCCAGGCAAGAATACTAGAGTGGGGTGCCATTGCCTTCTCCATAAGAGACTACTACATGCAACTATATGGCAATAAAATGGACATCCTGGAAGAAATGGACAAATCCTTAGAAAGATATAGTGTTCTAAGACAGAATCAGTAAGAATCAGAAAATGCAAACAGACTAATCAGAAGAAATAAAATAGAAACTGAAAATAGAAAAAAGTCCAGAATCAGAGGCAAATTCTATCCAATATTTACAGAAACTCCTATTCTTCTTAAATTCTTCTACCAAACTGAGGAGGGAGGAATGCTCCCAAATTTGATATCCAAGGTGACCTGTTACCAAACCTAGCAAAGATATCACACACAAAAAAGAAAATTACAGACCAATATCACTGCTGGGCCTAGGAACAATAATGCTCACCAAAATACTAACAAATAGAATCCAACATCTGATTAAAAGGATCATATACAATGATAAAGTGATATTTACTGCAGGAATGCAAGGATTCTTCAATCAATATACCTACTCAGAAAACTATGAAACACTGATGAAAGTAATCAAAGAGGACAAAAACCATATATATCATGTTCTGGAGTGGAAGAGTCAATATAATGAAAATAAATTAACTACCCAAAGCAATCTACAGATTCAGTGCAATTCGTGTCAAATTACCAATGACACTCTATACAGGATTAGAATAAAAACTTTACAATTTGTATGTGTGTGTGTGTGTGTGTGTCTGTGTGTCTGTGTGTCTGTGTGTCTGTGTGTGTGTTAGTCACTCAGTCATACCCAACTCTTTGCGACCCAATGGACTGTAGCCCACCAGATTCTTCTGTCCATGGGGTTTTCCAGGCATAGATACTGGAGTGGTTTGGTATTTCCTTCTCCAGGGGATCTTCCTGACCCAGGGATTGAAGCTGGGTCTCCTGCACTATAGGCAGATTCTTTACCAATTGATCCACTAGGTAAGCCCATAATTTGTATGGAAACACAAAATACTCAGAAATAGCAATGGAATTTTGAGGGAAAAAAATGAAAAAGGAGGAATCATTGCCCCCAACTTTACAACTTTACAAAGCTACAGTAATCAAAACAGTATGGTACTGGCACAGAAACAGAAATCTAGACCAATGGTACAGGATAGAAAATCTAGAAATTAACACCACAGTTCAAAAGCATCAATTCTTCAATGCTCAGCTTTCTTCATAATCCAACTCTCACATTCGTACATGACATATATATATGTCTTACTTTACTCCGTATAACAGGCTCTAGGTTCATCCATATCACTACAATTGACTCAATTCCATTCCTTTTATGGCTAATAGTCCATTGTGTATATGTACCAGAATTTCCTTATCCATTCATCTGTTGATGGACATCCAGGTTGTTTCCATGTCCTGACTATTGTAAATAATGCTGCAATAAAAATTAAGGTTTATTTTTTGAATTATGGTTTTCCCCAGAGTATTGGCCCTGTGGTAGTAGGATTCCTGGGTCATATTGTAATTTTATTCCTAGTTTCTTAAGAAATCTCCATGATGCACTCCATAGTGGCTGCATCGATTTACATTCCCACCAACAGTGCAATAGGGTTCCTTTCTTCTTCATTATGTCCATTTATTATTTGCAATTTTTTTTGATGATGGCTATTCTGATCAGTGTAATGTGATATCTCACTGAAGTTTTAATTTCCATTTCTCTAATACAGAGCAATATTGAGCATCTCTTCCTGTGTTTGTTGCCATCTATATTTTCTCTTTGGAGAAGTGTCTGTTTAGATACTCTGCCCATTTTTCTTCATTGGATTGCTTGCTTTCCTGATACATGAGCTGCTTGTCTATTTTAGAGATTAATCCTTTGTCATTTGCTTCATTGAAACTGACAAAATGTATTCTGCCTATATTTTCCTCTAAATTTTATAGTACCTGGCTTTACAATTAGGTATTTAATCTATTTTGAGTTTATTTTTCTGTATGGTGTTATGAATTGTTCTAATTTTATTCCTTTACATGTAGCTGTCCAGTTTTCCCAGCACCACTTATTGAAGAGGCTGATTTTCTATATCATGTATTCTTGACTCCTTTGTCAAAGATAAGGTACCTGTAGGTGTCTGGGCTTTCATATTCCACTGGTTTATATTTCTGTTTTTGAGCCAGTGCCATGCTGTCTTGATGACTGTAGTCAGGAAGGTTTATTCCTCCAAATCTGTTTTTCTTTTTCAAGGTTTCCATTAAAACTGAAAATTTTTTGTTTGAGTTCTGTGAAAAATTAGTAATTTGATAGCGATTGCATTGAATGTGTGCAGTAGGATATTCATTTTCAAAATATTGAGCCTTCCAATCCAAGAACATGGCATATCTCTCCATCCATTTGTGTTGGCTTTGATTTCTTTCATGAGTGTCTTAACAGTTTTCTGCATACAGGTCTTCTGTCTCAGGTAGGTTTTCCTAGCTATTTTTTTCTTTTTGTTGCATTGTTAAATGGGATTGTTTCTTTATTTTTTCTTTCTGCATTTTCATTTTTAATGTATAAGAATTCAAGATATTTCAGTGTATTGATTTTGTATCCTTCAACTTTACTAAATTCATTGATTAACTCTAGCAATTTTCTGGTGACATCTTTAGGATTTTCTATGCACAGTGTCATGTCATCTGTAAACAGTGACAGTTTTACTTCTTTCTCCATCTGGATTTCTTTCATTTTCTTTCCTTCTTATTAGTGGGGCTAAGACTTCCAAAACTATGTTGAATAATAGTGATGAAAGTGGACATTCTTGTTTTCTTCTTGATCTTTTAGTATTTCATCATTGAACTTAATGTTTGCTGTGGTATTGTCATATATGGACTTTATTATGTTGAAGTGGGTTCTTTTTATGTTTATATTCTGGAGATTTTTTTTTTAATCAGAAATGTGTGTGCTTTCTGCTCACATAACTTAATAACAAAATATATAACCCAATCATTACAAAATCAAAAAATGAGCAGAAAACATAAATAGTATTTTTTTTTTCAAAGAAAACATATAAATAGCTCACAGACACATTAAAAAACACAGAGTCTTGGCTACTTTTCAGAGAAATGCAAATCATACCTACAATGAGACATTACCTCACACATGTCAGAATGGCCATCATCAAAAGGTCTACAAACTATAAATATTGGAGAGATTGTGGAGAAAAGCAAATTCTTCCTTCCTGTGGATAGGAATGTAAATTATTGGCTCAGAGGTTAAAGCGTCTGCCTCCAATGTGTGAGACCCGGGTTCAATCCCTGGGTCGGGAAGATCCCCTGGAGAAGGAAATGGCAATCCACTCCAGTATTCTTGCCTGGAGAATCCCAAGAACGGAGAAGCCTAGTGGGTTACAGTCCACGGGGTCGCAAAGAGTCGGACACGACTGAGTGACTTTACCACCATTGAAAACATTATGGAGTCACCTTAAAATATCTAAAAATAGTTACAATATGTTCCAGGATTCCACCCCTGATATTTGCTCAGAGAAAGTATAATTTAAAAAGATGCATGTACCCCAACGTCCATAACAGCATTAGCACTATTTACAATAGTCAAGACATGTAATCAACCTAGTTGTGTATCAAGTTGTGTATCAACAGATTAACGAGTAAAGAAGATGTGATTTATATACACGGTAGAATAATAGTTGGCAATATGGATAGACCTAGAAATGATATGAGGTAACTCAGAAAGACAAAGATGAAAACCATGTGATACCACTTATATGTGTAATATAAAATATGACACAAAGGAACTTATATACAAAACAGAAACAGGGTCACAGACATAGAAAACAAACTTATGCTTACCAAAATAGAAAGTGGATCAGTACAGTTCAGTCACTAAGTCGTGTCCGACTCTTGGCAACCCCATGAATCGCAGCATGCCAGGTCTCCCTGTCCATCACCAACTCCTGGAGTTCACTCAGACTCACCTCCATTGAGTCAGTGATGCCATCCAGCCATCTCATCCTCTGTCGTCCCCTTCTCCTGCCTCCAATCCCTCCCAGGATCAGAGTCTTTTCCAATGAGTCAACACTTAGCATGAGGTGGCCAAAGTACTGGAGTTTCAGCTTTAGCATCATTCCTTCCAAAGAAATCCCAGGGCGGATCTCCTTCAGAATGGACTGGTTGGATCTCCTTGCAGTTTAAGGAACTTTCAAGAGTCTTCCCCAACATCACAGTTCAAAAGTTCATCAGTTGTTCGGCGCTCAGTCTTCTTCACAGTCCAACTCTCACATCCATACATGACCACTGGAAAAACCATAGCCTTGACTAGACGGACCTAAGTCGGCAAAGTAATGTCTCTGCTTTTGAATATACGGTCTAGGTTGGTCATAACTTTCTTCCAAGGAGTAAGTGTCTTTTAATTTCATGGCTGCAATCACCATCTTCAGTGATTTTGCAGCCCAGAAAAATAAAGTCTGACACTGTTTCCACTGTTTCCCCATCTATTTCCCATGAAGTGATGGGACCGGATGCCATGATCTTCGTTTTCTGAATGTTGAGCTTTAGGCCAACTTTTTCACTCTACACTTTCACTTTCATCAAGAGGCTTTTTAGTTCCTCTTCACTTTCTGCCATAAGGGTGGTGTCATCTGCATATCTGAGGTTATTGATATTTCTCCATCAATCTTGATTCCAGCTTGTGCTTCTTCCAGTCCAGTGTTTCTCATGATGTACTCTGCATAGAAGTTAAATAAGCAGGGTGACAATATACAGCCTTGACGTACTCCTTTTCCTATTTGGAACCAGTCTGTTGTTCCATGCCCAGTTCTAACTGCTGCTTCCAGACCTGAATACAGATTTCTCAAGAGGCAGGTTAAGTGGTCTGATATTTCCATCTATTTCAGAATTTTCCACAGTTTATTGTGATTCACACAGTCAAAGGCTTTGGCAAAGTCAATAAAGCAGAAATATATGTTTTTCTGGAACTCTCTTGCTTTTTCCATGATCCAGCAGATGTTGGCAATTTGATCTCTGGTTCCTCTGCCTTTTCTAAAACTAGCTTGAACATCTGGAAGTTCACGGTTCACGTATTGCTAAAGCCTGGCTTGGATAATTTTGAGCATTACTTTACTAGCATGTGAGATGAGTGCAATTGTGCGGTAGTTTGAGCATTCTTTGGCATTGACTTTCTTTGTGGTTGGAATGAAAACTGACCTTTTCCAGTCCTGTGGCCATTGCTGAGTTTTCCAAATTTGCTGGCATATTGCATGCAGCAATTTCACAGCATCGTCTTTCAGAATTTGAAACAGCTCAACTAGAATTCCATCACCTCCACTAGCTTTGTTCATAGCGAGGCTTTCCAAGGCCCACTTGACTTCACATTCCAGGATGTCTGGCTCTAGATGAGTGATCACACCATCATGATTATCCAGGTCGTGAAGATCTTTTTTGTACAGTTCTTTTGTGTATTCTTGCCACCTCTTGTTAATATCTTCAGCTTCTGTTAGGTACAGACCATTTCTGTCCTTTATCAAGCCCATCTTTGCATGAAATGTTCCCTTGGTTCAGTTCAGTTCAGTCGCTCAGTTGTGTTCAACTTTTTGTGACCCATGAATCACAGCATGATAGGCCTCCCTGTCCACCAACAACTCCTGGAGTTCATTCAGACTCTCGTTCATCGAGTCAGTGATGCCATCCAGCCATTTCATCTTCTGTCGTCCCCTTCTCCTCCTGCCCCCAATCCCTCCCAGCATCAAAGTCTTTTCCAATGAGTCAAATCTTTGCATGAGGTGGCCAAAGAACTGGAGTTTCAGCTTTAGCATCATTCCTTCCAAAGAAATCCAAAGGATGATCTCCTTCAGAATGGGCTGGTTGGATCTCCTTGCAGTCCAAGGGACTCTCAAGAGTCTTCTCCAACACCACAGTTCAAAAGCATCAATTCTTCAGTGCTCAGCCTTCACATTCCAACTCTCACATCCATACATGACCACTGGAAAAACCATAGCCTTGACTAGATGGACCTAAGTCGGCAAAGTAATGTCTCTGCTTTTGAATATACTGTCTACGTTGGTCATAACTTTTCTTCCAAGGAGTAAGCGTCTTTTAATTTAATGGCTGCAGTCAACATCTGCAGTGATTTTGGAGCCCCCCAAAAATAAAGTCTGACACTGTTTCCACTGTTTCCCCATCTATTTCCCATAAAGTGATGGGACTGGATGCCATGATCTTCGTTTTCTGAATGTTGAGCTTTAAGCCAACTTTTTCACTCTCCTCTTTCACTTTCATCAAGAGGCTTTTTAGTTTCTCTTCACTTTCTGCCATAAGGGTGGTGTCATCTGCGTATCTGAGGTTATTGATATTTCTCCCAGCAATCTTGATTTCAGCTTGTGTTTCTTCAAGTCCAGCATTTCTCATGATGTACACTGCCTATAAATTAAATAAACCGGGTGGCAATATACAGCATTAACATACTCCTTTTCCTATTTGGGGTAAATTAGGAGTTTGAGGTTAGCAGAAACAAAATAGATAAACAACAAAGTCCTACTCTATAGCACAAGAAAATATTTTTGAAAACTTCTAGTACTTGGATGCAATCTCAAAAATGACAGAATTATCTCTGTTCGTTTCCAAGGCAAACCATTCAATATCACAGTAATCCAAGTCTATGGCCCAACCAGTAATGCTGAAGAAGCTGAAGTTGAATGGTACTATGAAGACCTATAAGACCTGCTAGAACTAAAACACCCAAAAGATGTCCTTTTCATTATAGGGGACTGCAATGCTAAAGTAGGAAGTCAAGAAACACCTGGGGTAACAGGCAAATTTGACTTTGGAATACAGAATGAAGCAGAGCAAATACTGAAAGAGTTTTGCCAAGAGAATGCACTGGTCATACTAAAAATCCTCTTCCAACAACACAAGAGAATACTCTATACATGGACATCACCAGATGGTCAACACCGAAATCAGATTGATTATGTTCCTTGCAGCCAAAGATGGAGAAGCTCTATACAGTCAGGAAAAAGAAGACGGGAGCTGACTGTGGCTCAGATCATGAACTCATTATTGCCAAATTCAGACTAAAATTAAGAAAGTAGGGAAAACCAATAGACCATTCAGGTATGACCTAAATCAAATCCCTTATGACTATACAGTAGAAGTGAGAAATAGATTTAAGGGACTAGAACTGATAAATAGAGTGCCTGATGAACTATGGGTGGAGGTTTGTGACATGGTACAGGACACAGGGATCAAGATCAAACCCATGGAAAAGAAATGCAAAGAAAGAAAATTGCTGTCTTGGGAGGCTTTACAAATAGCTGTGAAGAAAAAGAGATGTGAAAAGCAAAGAAGAAAAGAAAAGATATAAGGATCTGAATGTCGAGTTCCAAAGAATAGCAAGGAGAGAAAAGAAAGCCTTCCTCAGTGATCAATACAAAGATACAGAGGAAAACAAGAGAATGGGAAGGACTAGAGATCTCTTCAAGAAAATTAGAGATACCAAGGGAACATTTCATGCAAAATGGGCTCAATAAAGAACAAAAATGATATGGACCTAACAGAAGCAGAAGAGGTGGCAAGAATGCACAGAAGAACTGTACAAAAAAGATCTTCACGACCAAGATAATCACGATGGCTTCACCCCTCACCTAGAGGCAGACATCTTGGAATGTGAAGTCAAGTGGGCCTTAGAAAGCATCACTATGACCAAAGCTGGTGGAGGTGATGGAATTCCAGTTGAGCTATTTCAAATCCTGAAAGATGATGCTGTGAAAGTGCTGCACTCAGTATGCCAGCAAATTGGGAAAACTCAGCAGTGGCCACAGGACTGGAAAAGGTCAGTTTTCATTCCAACCACAAAGAAAGGCAATGCCAAAGAATGCTCAAACTACCGCACAATCGCACTCATCTCACATGCTAGTAAAGTAATGCTCAAAATTCTTCAAGAAAGGCTTCAGTAATACGTGAACCATGAACTTCCAGTTGTTCAAGCTAGTTTTAGAAAAGGCAGAGGAACCAGAGAGCAAATTGCCAGCATCTGTTGGATCACCAAAAAAGCAAGAGAGTTCCAGAAAAATATTTATTCTCTTTTATTGACTTTGCCAAAGCCTTTGACTGTGTGGATCACAATAAACTGTGGGACATTCTCCAAGAGATTGGAATACCAGACCACCTGACCTGCCCATTGAGAAACCTATATGCAGGTCAGGAAGCAACACTTAAAACTGGACATGGAACAACAGACTGGTTCCAAAAAGGAAAAGGAGTACGTCAAGGCTGTATATTGTCACCCTGCTTATTTAATTTCTATGCAGAGTACATCAAGAGAAACGCTGGGCTGGAAGAAACACAAGCTGGAATCAAGATTGCCGGGAGAAATATGAATAATCTCAGATATGCAGGTGACACCACCCTTATGGCAGAAGGTGAAGAGGAACTAAAAAGCCTCTTGATGAAAGTGAAAGTGGAGAGTGAAAAAGTTGGCTTCAAGCTCAACATTCAGAAAACGAAGATCATGGTATCTATTTATGGGGATTCCCCAAATAGATGGGGAAACAGTGGAGACAGGGTCAGACTTTAGTTTTTGGGGAAAATCACTGTAGATGGTGACTGCAGCCATGAAATTAATAGATGCTTACTCCTTGGAAGAAAAGTTATGACCAACCTAGATAGCATATTCAAAAGCAGAGACATTACTTTGCCAACAAAGTTCCATCTAGTCAAGGCTATGGTTTTTCCAGTAGTCATGTATCGATGTGAGAGTTGGATGTAAAGTAAGCTGAGCACTGAAAATTTGATGCTTTTGAACTGTGGTGTTGGAAAAGACTCTTAAGAGTCCCTTGGGCTGCAAGGAGATCCAACCAGTTCATTCTAAAGGAGATCAGTCCTGGGTGTCCTTTGGAAGGACTGATGCTGAAGCTGAAACTCCAATACTTTGGCCACCTCATGCGAAGAGTTGACTCATTGGAAAAGTCCCTGATTTTGGGAGGGATTCGGGGCTGAAGGAGAAGGGCACTGCAGAGGATGAGATGGCTGGATGGCATCACCGCCTCGATGGACATTAGTTTGAGCAAACTCTGGGAGTTGGTGATGGACAGGGAGGCCTGGCATTCTGTGATTCATGGGGTTGGAAATAGTCAGACACGACTGTGCGACTGAACTGAACTTCACTCAGTAGCCTATATTGCCGGGAGACATATCAATAACCTCAGATGTGCAGATGACACCACCCTTATGGGAGAAAGTGAAGAGGTACTAAAAAGACTCTTGATGAAAGTGAAAGAGGAGAGTGAAAAAGTTGCCTTAAAGCTCAACATTCAGAAAACTAAGTTCATGGCGTCTGGTCCCGTCATTCCATGGATAATAGATGGGGAAACAGTGGAAACTCTGTCAGACTTTATTCTGGGGCTCCAAAATCACTACACATGGTGATTGCAGCCATGAAATTAACAGACACTTGCTCCTTGGAAGGAAAGTTATCACCAACCTAGATTGCATATTATAAAGTAGAGACATTACTTTATTTGCCAACAAATGTCCATCTAGTCAAGGCTATGGTTTTTGCAGTGGTTATGTATGGATGTGAGAGTTGGACTGTGAAGAAAGCTGAGCATTGATGAATTAATGCTTTTGAACTATGGTGTTGGGAAGACTCTGGACTGCCCCTTGTACTGCAAAGAGGTTCTACCAGTCCATTCTAAAGGAGACCAGTCCTGGGTTTTCATTGGAAGGAACAATGCTGAAGCTGAAACTCCAATTCTTTGGCCACCTCATGTGAAGAGTTTAATTATTGGAAAAGACTCTGATGCTGGGAGGGATTGGGGGCAGGAGGAGAGAGGAAATACAGAGGATGAGAAGGCTGGATGACATCACTGACTCGATGGACATGAGTTTGGGTAAACTCTAGGAGTTATGATGGACAAGGAATCCTGGCATTCTGCGATTTACGAGATCACAAAGAGTCAGAAATGACTGTGCAACTGAACTGAACTGAACTGAGTAGTCTATAATAAACAATAATCTGGAAAAGGTTATATATATATATATATATATAGTGTGTGTGTATGAATCATTTTGCTCTATACTATTTGCACAGCTTTGCAAATCAACTATATTTCAAAGGAAGAAATCAAAAGGATTCCTTTAAATCAAAAGGAAGAAAGAGAGGAGACAGAGAATGAAAAATTTGCAAAATAACTTTTTTTATAAAATTACTGTGGATGATAACTGTACCTATGACATTAAAAGATGCTTGTTCCTTGGAAGTGTCAGGTGAGTGTATGCTCTTTGGTTGTGTTTTGTGCCAACAAAGATTTGGAGTGATGGACATTAAAGCCCTCTGCCTGTCACAGCTCTCTGGTCTTGGGCTGACCGTGTTATAGCTCTCAGGTCTCAAACAGACCATGTTATAGCTCTTAGACAAATACATGTCACAGCTCCATTTTACAGCTCTGTTTTATTAAGAAAATAACAGGAAAATCCATCCTTGAGGCGTGAGGGCATGTCGACCCAAAGACGTGAAGAGAAGAGTGCCCTAGCATGCAAGAGAGAGAGAGACAGAGGGACCCCTGGCCCTTTGGCTCCTCTTTTTTTATGTTATTTCATCCCCCTGCGCCTGTTCTATGTAAATTGGGCTAGCCAGGAGTGCTGTTTGTTCTACCTGATGTCCTCACACATTCCTTTGACCTTCCTTTGTTCTATTTTCAGGGGCCTTTCCCTTCCTTGTCTTTTAGCCACCACCATTTTGGACTCCTGTTTCCTATTTTAACTACCTAACAGAAGGAAAGGTGTGACAAACCTAGACAGTGTATTAAAAAGCCAAGAAATCACTTTACTAGAAAAGATTTGTATAATCAAAGCTATGATTTTTCCAGCAGTCATGTGTGGATGTGAATGTTGAACCATTAAGAAGACTGAGTGCCAAAGAATTGATACTTTCAAATTGTGATGCTGGAGAATTCTCTTGAGAGACCCTTAGACTGCAAAGAGATCAAACCAGTCAATCCTAAAAGAAATCAACTCTGAATATTGATTGGAAGGATTGATACTGAAGCTCCAATACTTTGGCCCTGTAATGCAAATAGCTGACTTACTGGAAAGGACCCTGATGCTGGAAATATTAAAGGCAAAGGAGAATAGGGAAGCAGAGGATGAAATCGATGGATAGCATCGTCACCTCAATGGGCATGAATTTGAGAAAATTTGGGAGATAGTGAAGAACAGGGTAGCCTGATGTGCTGCAGTCCATGGGGTCACAAAGAGTTGGACCTGGCTTAGCAAGTGAACAGCAGCAACAACAAAATAACATTTAAGGAGTTTTAGAGTCATTGTAATAAGTAATGTGATTCATTGTTGTGGGTTTTTACAAATAGTTCTGTACAAATTATCTACAGAAAAGAAATCATTGCTTCCATTTACAGTATAACTCCTTTAGATCTCTTGAAAAATAATCTAAGAAAGCCATGCTTATTAATGGCTCTTAGCTGGATTATTGCTGTATATATCAGCAACGCAAGTCACAATAAAGCTTTAAAATAACTAAAAATAAAATAAAATAACTTTTTTTTTTCCTGATGAACTTCAGTACACAATTTCTTCCCTTAACTCCTGTAATCATTACCAAAAAAATCCAAGAGGAAAGGTACATTTAGGTTATCTGCATTCAGTTACCTAGAAATAAAAAAGGCTATTCTCTCCAATGACCAACCTATTAAGCAAGGAAATTCATTGACTGTACTATAAAGAACTACATCTCTTAAAACAAAACAAAACTGTCTATAACATTAAAACTCATTACTCCTGAAAAAATTCCCTGGATTAATTTAAGAGGGAAACACATCTACTGCTCCACATGAAACTGTTAACACTTTCTCATCAATTCCAATATGAAACCTTGATTCTTAAGATATGGAATATAAACTACTTCTTTTGCATGAACTTTGGACACTGTGACCTCAAATTAGCCTTTCTGAATCCTAAGTTTCAAGTTAACTTTTCCAACTCTTATCTTGTTACTGAGAAGAACTTGAGTCACTTGTTTGCAAAGCCAATATTTTGACATTGATATATGTATGTTGCAGTGAAAGAAAGTATAGCATTTTTGCAGAGCCCAGTAAAGAGCATGGGTGGTTCATTCTCAAAATATCAGAACTCCCCACTGGGTGTCAGAGAATGATTTTTAAAATCAACATTTAGGGTGAGAGTGTGGGGCTCATTAATTTATTCTCGTTGGTTATATTTCAACAATCTTAATCATCAATCTTCATTTCAACCAGTCTGGGATCTACATGCTTGTGGACAGCCAGGTTGGGTCTTTTCCTTGTTTGTTTCTTTATATTTCTCTGGTAAAGCATAGGAAACTAAAGCTTTTTTTTTTTTTTAACAAATAAGAAATGGAGGACAGAAAGGGACTTTTTTTCCTGGGAGGTATTCACAGAATCCTGCTGGGTTTCAATGTCCTGAAAGAGGTTTTATAGTTTTTTCCAGCTTTGCTTTTAGTTCATGTCGCTCTCCCATTTTTGAAAGTCAGATTCATACCCTTCAATTTTATGAATATGCTGAAAATTTCAGACTCTGGCTTGGAAGTTCAAGTAGATGAGCTCATTACACTCTTCCAATTCTTGAATTTTGTATATTTGTTATCAATTTATTAGGTGTCATCTCTCATTCAGCTATAGACCAAATAGGAGATCTAGAAAGGAATGATTAGCATAGACATGAAAAGCTTAAATGCTGTTTTTGATTCTAGAGCAATTTTAGTATTATCTGTTTTCACACTGACTATTAAATGATAGGACCACATCACAAATAACATTTTGAAAGTTCAAAAACTATTTATAGATTTCCCTGATCTTCCAGTGGCTGAGGCTCTGTGGTCCCAATGTAGGGACACCAGTTTCAGTCCCTTGTCCCTGGATCCCACATGCCACAATTGAGAGTTCACACATTGCAACTAAGAGTTTGCATGCCCCAACAAAAAATGGTGATGGTGGTTTAGTTGCTAAGTCGTGTCTGACTGTTGTGACCCCATGGACAATAGCCTGCCAGGATCCTCTGTCCATGAGATTCTTCAGGCAAGAGTACTGGAGTGGGTAGCCATTTCCTTCTCCAACTAAATATAAATAAACACACAACAACAACAACAAAAAAAACAAATGAAAGACATTCTTCACATTGAAGGCATTTTTGTAGGATACATGTATGTTCAAGGAAATGTAAAGCAGGAATCTTAAGCAGTGCCACAGCCAGAAAACAAAAAGTTGGGCTAAGTTTAAAGGATCTTACAAATGTCAAAGACCAGAAAAGACAAGTGTTGTTGATTGAGAAATGTCACCTAGGCTGTAAAGATCTAGCAGGAGCTCAAAACCTTATATACAGTTAAATGATTAAACTTTGTGCTTAATCTCCTCAATAATAGGATCTGATTTTTTAGTAAAATAGATAAATTTAAAAGTAAGTAAAATATTGAGTAGCCAATAGATAAAAATACATACTAGTTTAAAAAATTGAACAATGTAATTAGAATTAAATGATTCACCTGAAACATTGGCAAGGTGTTAGAATTTTGAATATATGAACACTAAATAAACGACAAAATGTCAAGAGAATATAGGTACAGGGATGAGGAACAAAGTCAACAGATACTACAAAAATTAATTATCCAAGCATGAAAAGATCCAGATATTATGTCAAGCAAGCAGAAGATAAATAAAGTAATATGAGTCACTTGTTTAAAACAAAACAGCCAAAAAAAAATAAGAGCCTGACATCTATTCTCATCACTTCATGGTAAATAGATTGGGAAAAAATGGAACCAGTGATAGATTTTATTCTTTTGGGGCTCCAAAATCACTGCAGTCAGTGACTGCAGCCATGAAATTAAAAGACACTTGCTCCTTGGAAGAAAAACTATGACAAACCTAGACAGTGTATTAGAAAACAGAGACATCACTTTGCTGACAAAAGTCCGTATAGTCAAAACTGGATTTTCCAGTAGTCATGTATGGATGTGAGAGTTGTACCATGAAGCAGCATTGAAGAATTGCATGAAGAGCACTGAAAATTTAATAATTTTGAATTTTAGTTCTGGAAAAGGCTCTTGAGAGTCCCTTGGAAAGCAAGGAAATTAAACCAATTAATTCTAAAGGAAATCAACTCAATATTCTTGGGAAGGATTGATGCTGAAGCTCCAATATTTTGGATACAGAGATTTAACTCATTGGAAAAGATCCTAATGTTGGGAAAGATTGAAGGCAGGATAAAAAATGAGAGAAAGAATAAGGAATTAACAGCTATCTTGGGTTTTTCATATTGATTGAATATCTGATAGACTGATCTTAGTTTGCGTGACTTATATTTATCCCTCCCAGTGATGAATCCATTCTAAAACAATCCTTCAAATAGTTGCAGTGCTGTGCTTATACAAGGATTATTTCTCAAAAATAAATTCTGTAAGCTTTTGAATCTGTTCACAAGTATAATGACAAATTTTAAATTTTAATTTTCTGATTGATATCCATATATGTTTTGAATAATATTCTATTTAATGTGTAGGGCCACCTCAATTAATATTAGATCCTGAGTTTAGGTTAATGATAAACTCTAACTCAGTCCATTTAAAATCCAGTGGAATTCATGGGAATTGTATAAGAGAATGTATAAAGGGACATAATGAGCAGCTATTGTTTTGCATATAAAAACTTGTTAGAATTCAACAGCAGTTAGTTAAAAGGAGAAGCTTTACTGAAGGTATTTTTATATACTCAGTAATTAGTTTTAAAGCGCTTATAACAAAGTTGCCTTCTCTGCATTGCCAACAATCTCCCGGAGGGTGCTTTGCTGCTGTTCTGTTGGCAATGCTTCATATAACAAGAATCTAGATTTAGGTAGCTTTATTATTATTACTTTGCTGACAAACGTCTGTATAGCCACAACTATGGTTTTTCTCAGAGAAAAAAATGGCAACCCACTCCACTATTCTGCCCAGAGAATCCCATGGACAGAGGAGCCTGGTGGGCTGCCATCTAGGGGGGTCACACAGAGTCAGACATGACTGATACGACTTAGCAGCAGCAGCAGCAGCGTGGTTTCTCCAGTTGTCGCGTATGATGTGAGGACTGGACCATAAAGAAGGCCGAATGCATAAGAATTTATGCTCTTGAGCTGTAGTGTTGAAGAAGACTCTTGAGAGTACCTTGGACTACAAGGAGATCAAGCCAGTCCATCCTAAATGAAATCAGTCCTGAATATTCATTAGAAGGACTGATGCTAAAGCTGAAGTGCCAATACTCTGGCCACCTGATGTGAAGAGCTGAATCATTTGAAAAGACTCTGATGCTTGGAATGACTGAAGGCAGGAGGAGTAGGGGATGACAGAGGATGAGATGCCTGGATGGCATCTCTAACTCAATGGACATCAGTTTAAGCAAGATCCTGGAGATGGTGATGGACCGGGAAGCCTGGCGTGCTGCAGTCCATGGGGTCACAAAGAGTCGGACACGACTGAGCGACTGAACTGAACTCAACTGAACTGAGTAGTAGTATTTTAGCTGCTCACATAAAAGCTCTGAAGTAAACAAGAGTAAAAGCTAGATTGCATTTCCTATTTAAATTTGGTCTAGCTTAATTCAATTGCCCAGATACAGCCTGCATAAACTGATTATCTCAGAGAATGGCATTCCTGGACACACCCAGGCAATAGGGGACCCAGAGGAAGAGAAAATGTGTTTGAATCCCATCAGTTTTTTAAGCAGGTCTGAATTTACTTTGTAGGTAAAATATTCAACTGAGTCTAAATTCATTATTTGATCATTGTGTTCTCAAAGTTGATCCTTTTTAAATACTTATGTGGTTTCACAGAATGAAAGACAATGTATCAGATTTGTAGTTTTGTTGACATAAAGAAAGAAAAATCCATCTTGAGGCCAGTTTGCTCTATAGTAGTTTCATGATTATTATCCAACAATGTCTTTGGAAAATTAACCGGATAAAATTCAAATAGGTTTGAAATTGTTTCCTCTAAAATGTTAACTTTTTAATTTCAGAACTGTGATATGTAATAAAGCAGTTTAAAATAACAGATTAGCATAGCTTTTGAAGGCATTTGCAATATAATAGAAGTAAAACTAGATTGAAATTTAAAGTCTGTCTGCACTGCTTCTTATGAGCATAATTTATCTTTAAGTGGAGATATGGAGATGAAACCTAATTCAGGAGAAAAAGGAAGGAACTATGGAACCATAGAAATCTGGGCTTGAAATTTTGGTTGGCCATATAACAATTGTATGACTTGAAACTAGCTAGGTTCTCAATGTAAATTTCCTCATAGATAAAATAATGATAATAATGTCTATCTTTCAGGACTGTTGTGAGAAAAAACTATAAGATCTATAAAGTATCTAGTAGAGGGCACACATAAAGCAAGCATTCAGAAAGTAGTCATTTATAATAAATGATAATTATCATGATTACTATATAAAATTTTATATAATTTACTATTTACATTTATTAAATATTATATAATGTAAATATTAATTTAAATATGAAATGTGTGTGATGCTAGAGTGCATAATATTAAAGCAATGTTAGTCATGTTATTTTGATATTTCATGAGTTTTTATTATAACAGTAACCATTATTATTAATGATGTCTGCTTAATATGCTCAACTGTTAAGATAAAATACTATATACAATATTTCTTTGAAAGAATAAGGTATGATATAAATATTAGTTAGCTTTTCAACCGGAATGAAATGGTTTCACATTAATGAATTTGCAATCAGAAGAATTGCTCAAAATGTGCAAAACCAGATAAACTGGATCCATGAAAACTTTATAATTATACTCTTTCTTATTTTTACTACATATTACACTTGGCACTGTGAGAAACACTTTAAAAGTATGAAATGTGACCCTTTTTCTTCTCAGAAATTTAAGGACCATATTCACACATGAAAGAAGTGCCCTCTTAAAAGGTATAATGTATACCTTATAAAATATGAATATTTTTCTCCATGAATGCAACTAAGTTTTAAATAAATATTGGATTTTATGGGCTTCCCAGTGGCTCAGTGGTAAAGAATCCACCTGCAATGCAGGAGACTTGGAGATGCAGATTTGATTCCTAGATCTGGAAGATCCCCTGGAGTGTGAATTGGCAGTCCAATCCAGTAATCTTGCCTGGAATATTCCATGGACAAAAGATCCTGGTGGGATACAGTCCATGGTATCTCAAAGAAGTGAACATGAGTGAATTGACTAAAAAAAAAATGGTGACGTTTATATTTGTAAGTATGTAGAAAAAAGTGAACTCTATGGATAGCACAGTCATTAACTTTTTGTTTGTTTGTTTGTTTGTTTTGTGGACGTCCAGGTATTTAGCATTTGACCTTGAAGTTTAGGTTGAACCTGGAGATATTGCTCTAAGCAGTAACAGATCATGTTCACTTAGCTGAGAATGGCAAGGAACAATAAATAAAGAACTGTTAATTGTAGTGAAAATAGCTTCTGAGTTGATGTGGTCAATATCACATCTGGGTAGGCAGGATGGAGAAGATTATGGAGCATCTGGAGAGTATACAGCAGCATCTGGGATAGAGGTGATAGTCAAAGCATAAAGAGAGTGCATTAAATCAACAATTAGTGTGGTTCTCTGTGGGAAGAATTGGAGTGGGAAAACAAAATCAAGTCCTAAAATATATAGAAATCACCAAAAGCTTATTAATATTGAGTCTTTAAACTATGTTTTCACTTTCCATTTCTATTTTAAGTATTAAGTGTGATGGAAATAATGTATAAAATTGAGGACAGACAGCCATATTGATGCTATATAAATTTTTAGATCAGTATAATCATTTGTCTAGAAAAACAAGCTACAAAGGAGAACAGAGGTGATAAAAAGCTCAGCTTTTGAGCAGAAGTGAGATATTTGAGCAGAAGTGAAATAGAAGAAATGGAGTAGCCATTATAGTCAACAAAAGAGTCCAAAATGCAGTACTTGGATGCAATCTCAAAAACGATAGAATGATCTCTGTTTGTTTCCAAGGCAAACCATTCAATATCATGGTAATCCAAGTCTATGGCCCAACCAGTAATGCTGAAGAAGCTGAAGTTGAACAGTTCTATGAAGATCTATACGACCTGCTAGAACTAACACTCACCAAAAAAAAAAAAAAAAAAAAAAAAAGATGTCCTTTTCATTATAGGGGACTGCAATGCAAAAGTAAGAAGTCAAGAAACACCTGGAGTAACAGGCAAATTTTGGCTTGAAGTACAAAATGAAGCAGGGCAAAGGCTAACAGAGTTCTGCCAAGAGAACACATTGGTCATAGCAAACACCCTCTTCCAACAACACAAGAGAAGACTCTACACATGGACATAACCATATGGTCAACACTGAAATCAGATTGATTATATCCTTTGCACTCAAAGATGCAGAAGCTCTATACAGTCAGGAAAAAAAAGACTGCGATCTGACTGTGGCTCAGATAATGAAATCGTTATATCCAAATTCAGACTTAAATTGAAGAAAGTAGGGAAAACCACTAGACCGTTCAGGTATGACCTAAATCAAATCCCTTATGACTGAGAAATAGATTTAAGGGACTAGATCTGATAGACAGAGTGCCTGATGAACTATGGACAGATGTTTGTGACATTGTACAGGAGACAGGGAGAAAGATCATCCCCCAAAAAAAGAAATGTAAAACTGCAGAATGGTTGTCTGAGGAGGTCTTACAAAGAGCTGTGAAAAGAAGAGAAGTGAAAAACAAAGGGGAAGAGGAAAGATATAGCCATTTTAATGCAGAGTTCCAAAGAAGAGCAAGGAGAGACCAGAAACCCTTCCTCAGTGATCAATGCAAAGAAATAGAGGAAAATAATAGAATGGGAAAGCCTAGAGATCTCTTCTAGAAAATTAGAAATACCAAGGGAATATTTCATGCAAAGATGGGCTTAATAAAGGACAGAAATGGTACAGACCTAACAGAAGCAGAAGATATTAAGAAGAGGTGGCAAGAATACACAGAAGAACTAGACAAAAAATAAACCTTCACTACTATTATCTAATCATGAAGGTGTCATCACTCATGCTCACCTAGAGCCAAACATCATGGAATGTGAAGTCAGGTGGGCCTTAGGAAGCATCACTACGAACAAAGCTAGTTGAGGCGATGGAATTCCACTTGAACGATTTCAAATTCTAAAAGATGATGCTGTGAAAGTGCTGTACTCAGTATGTCAGCAAGTTTGGAAAGCTCAGCAGTGGCCACAGGACTGGAAAAGGTCAGTTTCCATTCCAATCTCCCAAAAAAAGGCAATACCCAAAATGCTCAAACTACCACACAATTGCACTCATCTCACATGCTAGTAAAGTAATGCTCAAAATTCTCCAAGCCAGGCTTCAGCAATATGTGAACCGTGAACTTCCAGATGTTCAAATTGGTTTTAGAAAAGGTAGAGAAACAAGAGATCAAGTTGCCAACATCCTCTGGATCATCAAAAATGCAAGAGAGTCCCAGAAAAACATATATTTCTGCTTTATTGACTATGCCAAAGCCTTTGACTGTGTGGATCACAAGAAACTGTGGAAAATTCTGAAAGAGATGGGAATATCAGACCACCTGACTTGCTTCTTGAGAAACCTGTATACAGGTCAGGAAGCAAAAGTTAGAACTGGACATGGAACAACAGACTGATTCCAAATAGGAAAAGGAGTACGTCCAGGCAGTATATTGTCACCCTGCTTGTTTAACTTATGTGCAGTGTACATCATGAGAAACGCTGGGCTGCAGGAAGCATAAGCTGGAATCAAGATTGCTGGGAGAAATATCAATAACCTCAGATATGTAGATAACACCACCCTTATGGCAGAAAGTAAAGAAGAACTAAAGAGCCTCTTGATGAATGTTAAAGAAGAGAGTGAAAAAGCTCAACATTCAGAAAACGAACATCATGGCATCTGGTCTCATCACTTCATGGGAAATAGATGGGGAAACAGTGGAAACAGTGGCAGACTTTATTTTGGGGAGCTCCAAAATCGCTGCAGACGGTGATTGCAGCCATGAAATTAAAAGGACTCTTGCTCCTTGCAAGGAAAGTTATGACCAACCTAGATAGCATATTAAAAAGCAGAGACATTATTTTGCCAATAAAGGTCCATCTATCAAGGCTATGGTTTTTCCAGTAGTCATGTATGGATGTGAGAGTTGGACTGTGAAGAAAGCTGATCGCTGAAGAATTGATGCTTTTGAACTCTGGTGTTGGAGAAAATTCTTGAGAGTCCCTTGGTGTGCAAGGAGATCCAACCAATCCACCCTAAAATAGATTATTCCTGGGTGTGCATTGAAGAGACTGATGTTGAAGCTGAAACTCTAATACTTTGGCCACATGATGCAAAGAGTTGAGTCTTTTGAAAAGACCCTGATGCTGGGAAAGATTGAGGGCTGGAGGAGAAGTAGACGACAGAGGATGAGATGGTTAGATGGCGTCACCAACACAATGGACCTGGGTTTGGGTGGACTCCGGGAGTTGATGATGGACAGGGAGGCCTGGCGTGCTGTGGTTCATGGGGTTGCAAAGAGTCGGACATGACTGAGAGACTGAAATGAACTGAACTGAACTGAGATATTCATACCAAAACAAGTGTATCTCTTTCTGAATTATATGATGAAATGACATAGTTGAAGAGGAACTGGTAACAGCTAAATTACAGAGTTACCAAGCTTGTATTCTCCAAGTAATAGAATTATACACAACAATGTAAATGTTGTAATCCCTGAGTTGGTGTTCTAACAACTTGATGCAAAACCCTTTAGTTCCATTTCATTAAAATCACCAGAGATTTGGAATACCATGTAAGTATTATGTCAAACATAGAAAATGTTGCAATTCATGAATTATTTCCAAGATTATTGTATTAAATTCTTATTATTTTAAGTATGTTCTTGTTTTTTTTTCTTCTTCTAAAGTAAGCCTGATTGTCTTTATGATGTTGTAGTCTCAGTCCAGTGGGGTTTTATTATGTATTTTTATATTTAAATAAAGCATTTTATACATAACTTTATATATAGTGTACCTGTATATGTAATTTTTATGCATTATATTCTGCAAATACAAATTAATTCACCCTGTTCATGCTATCCCTTAGAGTTTTTCTGGGTTCCATGTACACATGATATTAAATTTTTGTTCAATTTTCTCCTTTTAATGTGTCTCATGTCAGTTTAATTCATAGACTAGCCAGATGAACCTATGAAGGGAAAGAAAACTTTCTCCCCAACAGATGGTATATATAAAGTTAGAGATTTTAAGATGAATACGTATCATCAAAATTCTGACCCTAAACAGAAACTGAATGCCTAAATGTAGGAGTCAGAAACAAGGCAGTTTAAAGCCATGGCACATTCTGAATGGTTTATCAAAAAAAATGCATGACGGGGCATAACCTCATTTATTCATTTATTCATTTTTATTGAAGAAAAAAGGGGGTATAAATTCATTCACGAATGAAGAATCATTCTCGAAGGAGTGAAAAAAGCCTTGCTAGGGTTTGATGAAACTTTAACTTCCCTGGTGTCTCAGAAAATAAAAAATCTGTCTGCAATGTAGTATACCCAGGATCAACCCCTGGCTCAGAAGGATCCCCTGGAGAAAGGAATGGCAACCCACTCCAGTATTCTTCCCTGGAGAATTCTGTGAACAGAGGCTGCAGTCGTGGGGTAGCAAAGAGTCAGACACGACTGAGTGACTAGCACTTTCACTTTTCACTTTAGCTCCTTGTAGGACAAGTAGGAGTTCTCCATGTTGGCACTTGTGAGATGTTCCAGGAAGCAAGAATAGCATAAGCAAAGGAACAAACTAATAGGAAAGTAGAGTATGCTTATAGAATTCAAAGCTCTGCAGTGTTAACCAACTTTAAATTGGAAGTTGAGAAAAAGTGGAATATTCCACTAATGTAATTAGTGAGAAAAAAAAAATCATTGAGAGTTTTGTACATATACCACGAAACTCCACAGCTCTAGAAAGTATAGTTTTTATTAAGCACAGCAAATACAGGGATCTGGGACCTCCCCAGTGTCTTGGTGGTGAAGAATCTGCCTGCAATTCAAGAGACTTGGCAGGAGCCACAGCTTTGATTCCCGTGTCAAGATCCCCTGGAGAAGAAAGTGGCAACCCACTCCAGTATTTTTGCCTAGAAAATCCCCTGGAGGAGGAGTTTGTGGGCTACAGCCTATGAGGATGAAAAAGAGTCAGACTTGACCTAGTGACTAAACAATGCAAGGACCTGGGAGTTCACTCTAGGTGCAGTCACTTAATTGATATTTTACCCATTTTTCCTTCAGTTTCTTCCAGGTCTGACATCTAGTCAAATGATAACTGAGTCGTATTAATTTATATTAATTCTTACCAAGTGGCAAAAAAGCCACTACCTTGAGCCACTAAAGAGTTTTTCACTTGCTATTCCACTCATATTGGTCCCTCCTTGGGCAGTCCACCAATATCTTCTCAGGATATTGTTCTTACCTGCCCTATGTCCAGCAACCTTCCTGTTACTTTGGCTAAGTCACTTCAGTCGTGTCTCACTCTGTGCGACCCCA
The DNA here is from genome assembly GCF_001704415.2 of Capra hircus. Lineage (NCBI taxonomy): Eukaryota > Metazoa > Chordata > Mammalia > Artiodactyla > Bovidae > Capra > Capra hircus. The sequence goes on along the minus strand of NC_030831.1, from coordinate 13,196,892 downwards.
TAGACAGCAGCTAACCAGGCTTCCCTCTCCCTGGGATTCTCCAGGCAAGAACACTGGAGTGGGTTGCCATTTGCTTCTCCAATGCATGAAAGTGAAAAGTGAAAATGAAGTTGCTCAGTCTTGTCAGATTCTTAGCAACCCCATGGACTGCAGCCTACCAGGCTCCTTTGTCCATGGGATTTTCCAGACAAGAGTACTGGAGTGGGTTGCCATTGCCTTCTCTGCCTTTTCTGGTGAGTGTGTACCAAAACCATACACATTCTTAAATATTTTTAATATCAATTCTAATAATAATTTACCTTGCATTTTATACATCTCTTTCTTATTCTTGACTCTTGGCTCTCTTCTTGGTTTATCATCTTGTTCTTTTCTCTTTGGACTTTGTATTATGTCTTTTTAGCTACTGGCTTTTTTGTGATCTAACTTGGAGCTATTTGATATTTCCTTTCTGTTTTGTGCTAACTTACTAGTATTGTCGAATTCTGAAAATCACTTCTAATTCCTCACCTAAAGGACAGGACAGGATAGGCTTTAGCCAGTTCTTATTTATAGTACACAAAAGACAAGAGATTCTGACAACAGATAATGCAAAGAGCCCACGATTTCATATATAGCACATTATAAGAGAGATGAGATATACTAAACATTTAAAACATTAATTGGGTTTATAAATGACAAGCTGTGGAGTATTAGAAAGGTGAGCTGACTAGAGTATTGGTTAGAATATTATTTTGAGGTCTTCAGTTTTTTACATTTCTCAGGTAAATAGTATTGTTCTCATTTCACACACACATACACAAAGACAGAAGAAAATGCTACTTTGAGAAAGAAGACAGCTTAATTTGGAAAATAAATTAGTTTGAGGGCCTCTGCAATATCAAATAACATGGGTTGACAAAACAGATTGAGGAATTATGAGTGTATAGGTAGGAATGAAACAAATAAATATACAACATTACCTACAAAGACTATTTACGGCAAAAGAGAAATGAATCTAGAAAATATTCCCATTTATAAGGCTTATCAAGAATATGGGACAATGTGGAAAAGAAGAAATGATTAGAGAATTAGATAAAGTATAAAAGATTCAGTGTTACAGAACTGATGGAAGACAGTGTTTAAAGAAGTCATCATTGTTATCAAATAATGAAAGGGGTCCAGACAAGAAAATGAAATAGCTTGTCTACTGATATGTGTGTGTGTATATATATATATGTATATATATATATATATATATATATATCAAACCAAACTCAGTGCATGAAGGTGGTGGGTTAATTTCAGTGGGGTTGAGGTGTAAATAAGATGTAAGAATAAGGAAAAAAAGAATAAGGAAAGAACAATTTGCTTAGAGAACCTGGTTCAAGATTAGACGAGAGCAAGATTAGAAGAGATTCTTGTACTTCTCACTCTTTTCATCTGAAAATAAAAATTTTAAAATAATAACAAAGTATTATAAATAATTAAGAAGAAAAACTCATCTCTAGTAAGTAAATATGTCCAGAGAATACACTACAATCAACACACAGTACATGCTTTTAAAGATTTTAGATTCACTATTATTGGTATGCAGCGGGTAAACAGGATTTGTTTAAAAAAAAATCAAGGCAGTTAAGGAAGCACTATTATGTGCCATGCAAGTTAATTTCACAGAAATAATACAAATTATACATGTTATAAATGCCCGGGACAATTGTGTTTTGCTTACAAAGGTAGAGAGAATAAGTGGGCTGAATTAACTGCATTTTGTTTTACCAGCTTCACTTTATCCTTCTCCACTCTGATCCTCTACCGCAACAGTTTGACTGATGGGGATACATTAATAGTTTTTCTTATTCTATAGTTTTTCCTATGGCTTAGCCAATGGGGAGTTACAGAAGTAACTGATGTGAAGAAGAATGACATCAAACAGCTTATTTCTCCAGCTTCCTCTCTAAGAATTCACTTTGGTTTGCTTTGTCAGACCTTAGTATCTTATCAACTGTTAGATACTAAATAATCCCTTTTTTCCTTGCCTGCACTTTGCCTACTTTTGTACATATATCTTTTATTCCTATTTGAGATGTCATCTGCTTCTTGCTAGGACCCTGACTAATGAGAAAGCCTCATCTAACTGCTGAGAATCAGAATCAGGCTCTATAATGTGAATAAGATTTGAAGAAATTAACAGAATGAGGAAATTAAAGAATAAACAAAAAATACTACCTTAAATAATGGTGTAAAGATGGTATAAGGTGGATTTATATGAGTGATAAAGTAGACCACCCATTCTGTGAAAATGTGAGAAATAAAACTGCAATTGTTTCTTTAAAGCAATGGCTGTCAATCAGGGATGGTTTTGCATGCAGAGGACATTTCACAATGTCTGGAGGCATTTATGGTTGTGAAGATTTAGGGGTGAGAGTAAGGAATGGGAGGAAGTAATATTGACATCTACTGGTTAGAGGCCAAGGATGACACTAAACATTCTAAAATGCATGCATGCTGCTGCTGCTGCTGCTAAATCGCTTCAGTCATGTCCGACCCTGTGCAACCCCATAGATGGCAACCCACCAGGCTCTGCCATCCCTGGGATTTTCCAGGCAAGAACACTGGATTGGGTTGCCATTTCTTTCTCCAATGCATGAAAGTGAAAAGTGAAAAGTGAAAGTGAGGTCGCTCAGTCATGTCTGGCTCCTAGCGACCCCATGGACTGCAGCGCACCAAGCCTCTCCATCCATGAGATTTTCCAGGCAAGAGTACTGAAGTGGGGTGCCATCACCTTCTCCAACAATGCATAGGACAGCACAAAAAATAATGATCTACAGTAAAACACTAATAGTGCCAAATTAACCAAATCCTACTTCTTGACAGCTAACGTTGGGGTATGTTCAGTACTTCTTGACCACTTACCCTTCCTTTAAAGTTTAGTTAGGCAGGGAAGATTCATAAATTAATTCAAAAAAAGTACTTACTGATTGCATATTTTGTATACAACACTGTGTAAGCTATTGTATCACAAGAGTGTACAAAAAGGAGCACAGTTACTAATCTCATAGAACTTAGAGTCAAATGGCAAAGGAAGACATTAATAACTACACAAATAAAGGGAAACTAAAAGCTATGTTAAGTGATGCTGTTGAACATATAACAATTTAATGTGGGGGGATGGGAGTTGCTAGTCTAATCAAGGAGGTCAGAGAAGACTTGCCTGAACAAAACTAAACAGTAGGAATTGAGTTAGGGAAGAAGAGGATGCACTACACGTGCAGCAGCTGGGGGTCTGAGCGACTGGTCAATTCCAAACATGTGTGTACATCATACATGTATGAAGTGTATTATATCCTTGTTATTTTTATTTCATAGCTGCATTTGTGTATGAAACTGTTTTATCTCCAACTAGGGAGTAACTTGTACAATACTGAGAACTGTTTTCTATTCCTTTCAAAGCTTCCACACATATGAGCAATGTTCTTAAATGGTACTAATTATTATTAGCTCAATAACAAATCATGTGTAAATTCTAGATCCAAAATTTAGGCTCTGAAATTGTTTGATAACTTCACTCATATTTAAAAAAAGCTTGTGTGAATGTTTGTGGAGAGAGGTGAGAGTGACAATTTGAAAAATAATTGTCTCAATTTTTCTTAAATCAAATATTCCACTCTGTCTAATCTGTAATGCTTAGTTTCCAAATGCTTTGCAGTACACACCTCATGTGAAGAGTTGAGTCATTGGAAAATACTTTGATGCTGGGAGGGATTGGGGGCAGGAGGAGAAGGGGCCGACAGAGGATGAGATGGCTGGATGGCATCACTGACTCGATGGACGTGAGTCTGAGTGAACTCCAGGAGTTGGTGATGGACAGGGAGGCCTGGCGTGCTGTGATTCATGGGGTTGCAAAGAGTCAGACATGACTGAGAGACTGAAATAAATGAACTGAACTGAATGAATACAACAGAACACAATGGCCCAGTCTGGAGCACTGGTCGAGTTGCCAAAGACCTAGAACCTACCTTCAGTTCTGCTCTAATAACTCTGTGACATACAGAGACTTTGTGGAATTGTGTGCCTGTTTCTCTCTGCTAAAGAGGTTGACTGATAATATTCATAGTCTACATTTTCAGGATACAATGACACCATGTCTTTGAGGCCATACTAAAAACCAAAAAAAGTACTTTGCAAATGTAAGGATATGTGGAGCAATTTTTAAGTTTTTTCTTTATTACACAGTAAATAATACAAGAATATCTAAATCATGCTTACATGTCACACATTACAGTCAAATAAGGAAGAAAGGATAAAAAAGAAACCACAGCTCAGACATAGAAGACTTAAAAGAGTATACTAACAAAAGCATGGCATCTAGACCCTGACCTCCCAATGTTAGTCTGGTGTTCAATTGCAGTACATTTGCATCAAGTATTGCACACTTTAATTTTTCACAATAATTTCACGGAACCCAAAGTAATATTTTTAAAAATTACTTCAGATCTGTATTTCATCAGTCTCTAATTTTTCTGTTCTTTCAAGAACTCAGAAAACATGGAGTCACTTTCTTTGCATAAGTGTTCTAGATGTAAACATGCTTTGCATAAGTAAACTAGTTTTGAAATTTTTAAATCCCTAGGACATGCACCTACACATTGAAAGAAAAAAAAAAAAGTGTGGCCTTGTCACATACAATCTTATGACTGAGACAAAGAGTAAGAAATAGAAGATATGCTATTCCAATCAGTAACCACCATTCAATTCTATCTAATGAAGGTAGCTTCTTAAAAAATGTGTCATATCTACTGATTATACTCTCACATAGCTTGTAACAAGCAAGAAAGTAACAAAGTTTTCTTTCCTTTCTCTTCTTTAGGTTTATGAGGTCTGCGTTGTTACCAAGAAACAGTATGGTTTGCAGCTTGTATGAGCTTAACTTTTGGTATACTGGTTATTTTGTGCCCATTTAATTTGACTAGACCAGTTTTTGTTAGTTACTGGGGCAATATACATGTGCTCTGAGGTAGAGGGTAAGTTTTTGCCATTGTGGAGAACATAGCAAGGACAGCTGGTGAGGAAGAGAGGAAGAATAGATACAGAAGGAAGAAGGATCAGAGAGAGCTCAGACTTAAGAGATTTTTGTATTTGTTTTCACTAAGATTGCCCTGAATTAAAAGTAATGAGATGTACCATATGTAGCAATTTTAAAACAATAATTGGAACTTCAAAGCTTAAAAAATTATCCACATGAAATCCAAATGTAAAACATCAGCCAACATCCAAAACATAGCAACTACAAAAAAGCTGGTAGTCCGTTCAGTCGCTCAGTCATGTGCAACTCTTTGTGACTCCATGGACTGCTGTACAAAAGGTTTCCTGGTCCATCACTACTCCAAGAACTTGCTCAAACTCATGTCCATCAAGTCAGTGATACCATCCAACCATCTCATCCTCTGTTGTTCCCTTCTTCTCCTGCCTTCAATATTTCCCAAATCGGGATCTTTTCCAATGAGTCAGTTCTTCTCATCGGGTGGCCAAAGGATTGGAGTTTCAGCTTCAATATCAGTCCTTCCAATGAATATTCAGAAATGATTTCATTTAGAATTGACTGGTTGGATTTCCTTGCATTCCAAAGGACTCTGAGCCTTCTCCAACACCACAATTTAAAAGGATCAATTCTTTAGCACTCGGCTTTCTTTATAGTCCAACACTCGCATTCATACATGACTGTTGGAAAAACCATAGGTTTGACTAGAAGGACCTTTGTCGGCAAAGTAATGTCTCTGCTTTTTAATATGCTGTCTAGGTTGGTCATAGCATTTCTTCCAAAGAGCAGCATCTTTTTAAATTCCATGGCTGCAGTCACCATCTGCAGTGATTTTGGAGCCCAAAAAACAAAGTCTGTCACTGTTTCCCCATCTATTTGCCATGAGGTGATGGGACTGGATGCTATGATCTAAGTTTTTGAATGTTGAGCTTTAAGACAGTTTTTTTACTCTCCTCTTTCACTTTCATCAGAGGCTCTTTAGTTCTCTTTCTGCCATAAGGGTGGTGTCATCTGTGTATCTGAAGTTATTGATATTTCTCATGGCAATCTTGATTCCAGCTTGTGCTTCATCCAGCCCAGAATTTTGCGTGATGTACTCTGCACAGAATTTGAATAAGCAGGGTGACAATATACAGTTTTGACGTACTCCTTTCCCAATTTGGAACCAGTCCATTGTTTCATGTCTGGTTCTAACTATTGCTTCTTGACCTGCATAGAGATTTCTCAGGAGTCAGGTAAGGTAGTCTGGTATTTCCATTTCTTGAAGAATTTTCCAGAGTTTGTTGTGATCTACACAGTCATCATACATGTCTTCTTTTGAGAAATGCAAATTGAAGCTACAATAAGGATACACGTCTCACTGGTCACAATGACCATCATCAAAAAATCTACAAACAATGAATGCCAGAGAGTGTGGGGAAAAGATAACACTCTTGCATCACTGGTGGAAATGTAAATTGATATAGCCACTTTGCAGGATAGCGTGGAGATAACTTGAAAAAATTAGGAAGAAAACTACCATATAGCCCAAAAATTCCACTACTGGGCATATATCCTGAGGAAACCAGAACTGAAAAACACATATGTACCCAATGTTCACTGCAGCACTATTTACAAATGGTAGGACATGGGAACAACCTAGATGTCCATCCACAGATGAATGAATAAAGAAGTTGTGATAGTGATATACAATGGAGTATTATTTAGCCATAAAAAGAGACACATTTGACTCACTTCTAATGAGGGGGGTGAACCTAGAATCTATTATAAGTAATAGTATAAGTAATAGTACATAATAGCATATAGTAATAGTATAAGTAAGTCAGAAAGAGAAAAACAAATAATGCATGTCTATGAAATCTAGAAGGATTGTCTATTAGCATAATAGCTATAGAGATGTAAACATAGATAACAGAAATGTGAGCACACAGCTGTGGAAGGAGAGTGTGACAAATTGGGAGAGTAGCACTGAAACATATACTTCACTTTATATAATATATGAATAAGCAGTGGAAATTTGCTGTGCTATGCAGGGAGTTCAAACTCAGTGCTCTGTGACAACCCAGAGGGATAGGATGGGGTGGGAGGTGGATGGGAGGTTCAAGAGGGAGACTGTATGTATATACCTATGGCTGACTCATGTTGATCTATGGCAGAAACTAACACAATATTGTAAAGCACTTATCTCCCATTAAAAAATAAATAGAAAAGAAGACTATAAATATACCTGTGGATGATTAATCTGTGCTGGCTTGTGTCAGATACCCTCAGATAGACATCAGTGTTTTATGCTTTTGAGAAAGAGTTCAGGTTCACAGAGCACACAGGAAAAAATTAATCACAATCTAATCTGTGATAATTGGCCTAAATAAATTTGCATGTGTTTCTTTTAAAAGTTTGTGCTATGGATTACCACTGAAGATAACTTTAAACACTTCCATGCAAATGATCAAACACAAATGGTTATTCTACTTAGTTTTCAAATATCAAAAATAATCCATCAGGTTTTTTGGATGGAGATAAATAGATATTCATGGGTAGCTTTAAACTAAATAAAATAATAAAGAATGAAAATCATGATATATGATCTAATCTAGTGGTTTATAAATTACATTCTTTAGTAGTGGTTCAGGCCTTTATAAACATTTGGTTCTAATTTCTTTTTCTAGTATATTTCAAACTTATCAAAACTCTTACTGAAGAAACATACATGTTCAAATGTATATTGTAATTAGGCAGTCATTAATTTTTCTTACCTCTAGCTTCTGAACAAACCTAACTCAAACACAAACATGACTTCTCCTCCCCAAGTTGAACTTGGGAGCATATCTGTACACATATTTTGAGTTATACCCTCACCAAGCCCCACCTGCCAGCTAGCAAGTCCACTTGTCACAGCCAACATACTTACAAATGAAGTATCAGATTAGTTGAAATTATTTGAAATGTTGGTGGTTTTTGCCCTTGTTATTTACATAAAATGAATATAAATATAAATGTGTTGAAAACACAATTGCTAGAAACAACTGAGACAGAAAAGGTCATTAGGCATATGCCATACAATTCACTTTTAAAGTGTACTATTGGCTGTCTTTGCTCAACCATAACCACACTGCATTTTGGGACCTTTGTACCACCACAAAGATGAATGAATACTGTACTCCTTAACTGCCATTTCCCAAACTTCCCATCACCCTCAGTCCCTGACAGCCGATAATCTACTTCTTGTCTCTATGTGTGCCTATTCCAGACATTGCTTATAAATGGAATCATTCAACATAGGGTCTTGTGTGTCTGGTTTCTTTCACTCAGGGTTGTGTTTTCAAGAATCATCCACATTGTAGTATATGCCATTAATTCATTCCTTTTCACAATCAAATAATATCTCATTGTGTGGATATACCACATTTGTTTATCCTTCCATTAACTGATGAGTACTTTGACTGCTCCTACTTTGTGGTTATTATAAATAAAGCTGTTCTGAACATTCATATACAAGTTTGTGTGTAGTTATATGCTTTCATTTCTTTTGGGTATATACCTTGAAGTGGAACTGCTGGATTGTATATTAAGTCTATAAGTAAACTTTCAAGGAATTACAAAGCTGTTTCCAAAGCAGCTTCATCACCCATTATAAAACATTTTGACAGTCTCAGGTTGAACACTGAGTGAAGGTGCTTGTCCTCTTTGTTACCTTGCAGTCTATTACATTATTGAAAGTTCTAAGTGGGGAGTTCTCCCCCAGATGGAACTCCAAATGTACTTATATACACATTTTTTCCTTTGGTTTAAGTCTTAACATAATTTTTAGAATAAATTAACTTTTTCTTCACATTGTAGTCTTTCAGTTCTGGTTTCTTAGATGATAATTATTCAGGAATTATTTGCCTGAATGCTTTACTCAATAATAGAAAATATAGTTTCCCTTTGGATGGCTTCACCTTTGTTATCTGGTTCAAATTTACAAGGAAAACAAATATTGATAATCAGAACTCTTCTTAATGAAAGAGTCAGTTGAGATTTACCTGTTTGATATTCTGAGGATGACCCATCTTTTACAATTCTTCTTTCCTAGGATTGGCTTTTGTTATTTAGTGATTATGAAACAACACTCTAAAAAACTATCTAAACCTTTGAAACAAGGACTCATCTTTAAAACATCTAGCTTTTACAGGAAAATATTAGTAATTAAGACACTATACATGAGAAAAGTTTGAGCAAAGTAAGCTCACTGTATTCTATGTATATGATTCCCTTTAAATTTGGGAAATACCACAGTTTTGATGAGATGATTAAAAAAAAAAACCTTATTTGTGAAAACATGAAGGATAGAAGTTTTCCTTAAATCTTGGGGAACTTTGCTTTCAGCTGTTTTTCAGTACGCCATTTAGTATATTTGTGGTACACAAATAATTCTTTAACTCATTAAATACTTAATTTTCTTCAGAAATACTTTTGCCCTTTTGAATTTATTTTTATTGGAGATGGTTTTGATCATTGTCTCCAGTACAATGTTATAAACCTTCGTCCATAGTTCTCCAGGCACTCTGTCAGATCCAGTCCCTTGAATCCATTTGACATGTTCACTGTATAATCATAAAGGATTTGATTTAGGTTATATCTAAATGGCCTAGCGGTTTTCCCTACTTTCTTCAATTTAAGTCTTAATTTTGCAATAAGGGGTTCATGATCTGAGCCCCAGTCAGCTCCCAGTATTGATCTGCTGACTGTAAAGGCTTCTTCATCTTCAGCTGCAAGGAATATAATCAATCTCGTTTCAGTATAGACCATCTGGTGATGTGCACATGTAAAGTCATCTCTTGTGTTGCTGGAAGAGGGTGTAATGACCAGTACAATGTCTTGGCAAAAGTCTGTTAGCCTTTGTCCTGCTTCATTTTGAACTCCAATTTCAAACTTACTCCTGGTATCTGTTGACTTCCTAGCTTTGCATTCCAGTCCCATATCATGAAAATGATGTCCTTTTTTTTTTTTGGTGTTAGTTCTAGGAATTCTTGCAGGTGTTTATAGATCTATCCAATGTTATTTTCTCTGACATTTGTGGTTGGGACAATATTACTGTGGATTACTGTGATGTTGAGTGGTTTGCTTTACAAATAAACTGACATCATTCTGTCGTTTATGAGATTGCACCCAAGTACTGTATTTTGGACACTTTTGTTGACTATAAGGGCTAGCCCATTTCTTCTAAGGGATTCTTGTCAACAGTAATAAATATAATGATCATCTAAGATAAATTTTTCCACTCCAGTCCACTTTAGTTAACAAAATGCTAATGTTCACTCTTGCCATCTCCTGTTTGACCACTTCCAGTTCATCTTGATTCATGGACCTAACATTCTAGGTTCCTATGCAATATCGCTCTTTACATCATCGGTCTTTATTTTCACCATGACACATCCACAACTGGGAGTCGTTTTGGCTTTGACTCAGCCTCTTCATTATTTTTGGAACTATTTATCTGTTCTTCTCCAGTAACATATTAGACACCTCCCAACTTTGGGGGTTCATCTTTCAGTGTCATATCTTTTTGTCTTTTTATACTGTTAATGGGGTTCCCAAGGCAAGAATGCTGAAGTGGTTTGCCATCCCCTTCTCCAGAAGAACATTTTTCTTCTGCTGAACACAGGAATATTGAAGATGACAAAAATAGATAATGGAAACTATTAGCATAATTATTACTCAAAAGTGAAATTAAAAGGAAGGAACACTGTACGCTTAAAAGTAATTTCTCTACAGAAGGGAGGGGGGCACATTTTCTAAGGTAATGAAATAAACTTAAGTTTCTGTCGTTGGCAATGGCTTTGAAACAGGAAGATGCTACATGGAACAGTGCAAAGTACCCTGAAGTGGAAATCAGAGAAAGCAATAGTGAGTGACCTGTGGGACCTGAGAGAACACGGTGTCACTTTCTGGTTGATAATAACTAAATTTAACTTGGAGAATATAACTTTACATAGAAAATGTGAAATGAAGCCTGATTCTCCATCACAGCATCATTCCATGAAGAGATGGAATGGAAGCAAATTATGAATCAACATGAGCTTGCTGCTGCCTCTGAATTATTGAGTATGAAACTAAAAACTTGGAGAACATTAAACAATCTGTCAGCTGCTAAGCTTTTGTTCGAAAATTAGCTTGTGATATGTAATGGTATTTCTTATACATTTTAATTTCTTTTAAATAGAATTTGAGTAATAGCTTCTTAATGTTTACCACAGAAGGTTACTAAATTTTTAATGGACTTCTGCTGCAGCATTTTTAATATTGTACTTTAATTGAAGTCTATATAAAAAAGGTTTTCTTCTTTCATATTTATATTAGCATATTTGTTGAGATCCCTCTTTTAGTCAACCTGTTTTACATAAACACAACTATTTGTATGTGACTGAAGTATAATCTTTACAATAGAAGGAGAATTATTCTCTTTTGCGTTTCTGAAACCTCGAGGTTTGAAGAGATTAGATTTTAACAGAAAAAGTAATAGCTGACTAGATACTTTTCATGGACATACAGGATTAAGAATCTATCTTATGTTTTCTGGGCCTCACCTCTGTGAAACCATTGTTTAACTTCCCAGTGTGCAATACAAATCACAAAATCAATTGAAGAAAATATCCTTTACTGGAGAATATGAACATTTTTAGGGGCAAAACATGTTAAACTGTAGTTCTGATAATTTTGCACACCAGTTCATAACTGGGAGGATAGAAGTAGAACCAATGTGATGACAATTTGCAAGGAATAGAGAGAAGGCTCACTCAAGACTACTTGGGGCACTGAGACTCACACCACATAGCTAAGATTCTGTTCCTCTAAAATTGAAATGATCATATACATGTGGTTTAACAGTATCCTTATACTTAGGATCTACTTAGGAAGAAAAACCTAGAACCAGAATAGTCAACATGTCACTGTGGCTGGTGTCATGAAGGCCATGGCCTAAAACATATTACATCTGTATATATTGCTTTTTTATCTCTAAGCTCTCCCTACTATATCCTCTGCCACCTCTTTTCTGCACTTCCTTCCATTCTTACTCTTTCTCATTCTTCCCCTGCTTTCCTTTCTTCTTGTTGTATTTTTAACATGGTGTTTTTGTCATTTGAATCAAGTAACAATGAATATAGTCCTGTGTTTCAAATTTTGGTTGTTTGTAAGTCACAGTTGCCTTCTCTGTTTAAAAAAAAAAAGAGAGAGACAAAAATAGAAGAAAGAGGATAATATACTTACTCTATATAATTGAAGTTAAGCTTACAGGAGAGAACATTATGTAGAAATAGCAAAGCTCATTTCATATTATAATGTGCTACTGAAGGGTATTTTGTTGTCACTAACAGTTTTAAACTTTTGAATATTTGGAATCACTAATGGATGTGTTATGCAGGCAAAACCTTTAGTCAATGCCATCCTGTTGGACAGAGGAGTTTGGTGGGCTACAGTCCAAAGGTTTGCAAAGAGTAAGATGCAACAGAAGTGGCTTAGCATGCGCACACAATGTCATTATCAGCATGAAGCTTGAGAAGGAGATGGCTTGGCAGTGGACTCTCTTTAAGCAATGATAGCTTCCAAAGCATCAACAGATAACAATATCAAATCACAAACACCCACAAACAGTCAATTAAATTAGTTGTTGAACCATATTAGAGTCAAAAACTTTAGAATTTTGGGAAAGTCTTCTCAGACCATTCACTAATTGAATACTCTGACTTGTGGTATAAAAATTGGGTTTCAGAGAATTGAGGGGACTAATACATTTCTCATTAGGATAATGGAGATTACATAGATTACATAGATGATGCTTGTCTTTCTCTTTCTGACTTACTTCACTCTATATAACAGGCTCTATGCCCATTCACCTCATTAGAACTGACTCAAATACTCCATTGTGTATATGTACCACAGCTTTCTTATCCATTCATCTGCTGATGGACATCTAGGTTGTTTCCATGTCCTAGCTATTATAAACAGTGCTGCGATGAACATTGGGGTACATGTGTCTCTTTCAATTCTGGTTTCCTCGGTGTGTATGCCCAGCAGTGGGATTGCTGGGTCATAAGGTAGTTCTGATGAGATGGATGAAACTGGATCCGATTATACAGAGTGAAGTAAGCCAGAAAGAAAAACACCAATACAGTATACTAACATATATATATGGAATTTAGGAAGATGGCAATGACGACCCTGTATGCAAGACAGGGAAAGAGACACAGATGTGTATAATGGACTTTTGGACTCAGAGGGAGAGGGAGAGGGTGGGATGATTTGGGAGAATGACATTCTAACATGTATACTATCATATAAGAATTGAATCGCCAGTCTATGTCTGATGCAGGATACAGCATGCTTGGAGCTGGTGCATGGGGATGACCCAGAGAGATGTTATGGGGAGGGAGGTGGGAGGGGGGTTCATGTTTGGGAACGCATGTAAGAATTAAAGATTTTAAAATTAAAAAAAAATAAATTAATTAATTAAAAAAAAGAAAACTAATAAAAAGTACTATAAAGTATAAAGAAAAAAAGAATTATCATATATTGAATTCTGTCAGCTTTAGCTTTAAATGGATATTCATGAAACTAAATTAGAAATGAGATATATATTGAAGGTAGGCAATAAATGCAAACACTATGAAAAAAAAAAAGAACTGACTCAAATGTGTTTTTTTTTTTTAATAGCTGAGTATTATTCCATTGTATATGTACCTCAACTTCCCTATCTAATCATCTATTGATGGACATCTAGGTTGCTTCCATGTCCTAACTATTATAAATAATGCTGCAGTGAACATTGTGTTGCATGTTTTTTACAGCTCTGCTCTCCTCAGGGTTTATGCCTGCTAGTGGGATGGCTGGGTTGCATGGTAGCTTTATTCCTGTTAATTTTTTTAAAAGGAATCTCCATACTATTCTCCATAATGGTTATATCAGTTTGCATTCCCACCAACAGTGTAAGAGTTTTCCCTTTTCTCCACAACCTCACCAGCATTTGTTGTTTGTAGGTTTTATGATGACAGCGATTCTGACCAATGTGAAATGATACTTCATTGCAGTTTTGATTTGTGTTTCTCTAATAATGAGCACTGGTGAACATCCTTTCATGTGTTTATTAGTTATCTGTATGTCTTCTCTGGAGAAATGTCCATTTAGGTCTTTGCCTACTTTTTAATTGAGCCATTGTTTTTCTGGTGTTGAGCTGCATGAGCTGCTTGTATATTTTGGAGATTAATTCTTTGTTACTTGTTTCATTTGATATTAATTTCTCCCATTCTGAGGGTTGTTTTTTCCCCTTGCTTATAGTTTCGTTCATTGTGCAAAAACATTTTAGTTTAATTAGGTTCCATTTGTTTATATTTGTTTTATTACCTATTTTTGTTTTATTACCTCTAGGAGATGGTTAATAGATCTTGCTGTGATTTATGTGAGAGGGTTCTGCATATGTTTTCCTCTAAGAGTTTTATAGTTTCTGGTCCTATATTTAGGTCTCTAATACATTTTAAGTTTATTTTTGTGTATCTTGCCTGGAGAATCCCAGGGACAGGGGAGCCTGCTGTCTATGGAGTTGAACAGAGCTGGACACGACTGATGCATCATAGCAGCAGCAGCAGCGTGGTGTTAGGAGGTGTTCTAGTTTCATTCTTTTACACATTGTTGACCAGCTTTCCTAGCACCACTTGTTAAAGAGACCGTCTGTTCTCCATTGTGTATTTTTGCCTCCTTTGTCAAAGATAAGGGGCCATCTGTGTTTGTATTTTGGTATTGCAAAACTTATTTTCATTTTTAATGCCCTGTTTATAATTGCAGCTTTATTTTGCATATTTCTACTTTTTTAAGCAAGTCATAATATTTTTCATATTCTACTTTTCATCAATGAATATTTCTTAAGGTCTTACCATGCTGTTACGTGTCAGCCTCTGATCTAGATATTTTAGCCATACAAGAGTGAACAATTAGACAAAACCCCTGATTTCAGGTTTTTGCACACACACACATACAAATACAAACCCATCTCTATGTCACCAAAATCCATGCATAACATAGCTTTTTTATTTTTCTATTAGACATTTTCTTCTGAGTTTCTGTTTGAAATTTTCTCTTGACTTCACCTTACTGAATGAAGGTGGTTATTTAGCTTTCTGTATCTTACCCATCCCAACTCCTACTTTCTGTTAATTTCCCCTCTACCCTTATAACATATTGATTACAGGATTAATTGCTATTATAAATGTCTTGCAATTCCTCCACAGGAATTAATTTTCCCAGGAGTTACTTGTTTTCAACTTTGTTTTTTTTTGTTTGTTTGTTTGTTTCTGTGTATGCCAGAGTCCAGCTCCAGCAGCCAGGGAATCAGCCTGAAGGGGTGAGCGGTGTCGGCTGAGGATGATGTAGCCTCTGACTCAAGTTACGGGACTACACGTTTATTTCAAGTTTCAGGTTTTCTTTTACACTTTGACAAAGCATTAGGTCAGAGGTTTGACATTTTCAGTTCCCCCCACCCAAATTTATTGTCTCCAGAAATCATTTTTGCCCTTCAAACAGAGTTCCTGCTTCAGCGATTCTCTCAGAATCAGCTTAACTATTATCTACTTTCTGTTAAGTGTCCTATACTTAACTTGTGATTACATTGTAACTCATGCCACATTTCTCAGTTTATTTCTTATCTTTCTAAATCCTGTTTGCCCCTAGTATCCTAAGGTTACTATCTCCTAAAAAGCCTTCTAGCAATTCTTAATTATTTCTAAACCCTAAACTCAGCAAACTTCTTTTGCCATAAATATTTCCCTCACAAACAGGTCTCAGATAACAATCCTTCCCATGGCCTCAAGCTGTGCCCTACGGACTCATCCTGGAACATTCTTTGTAAAGATCCTTGAACAAATGTAAATGGTTACTTTATAGATTATTTTCTGGGCACAATTGCAGAAGGCTTTGTGCTTTCTCATGCTTCTCTCAAGCACCTTAACATTCTTTCCAGCCAACTCAACCGAAGAAAGGAAAAAACAAGTCAGAATCACAAGGCCTAACTCCTTCATCTTGGGACTGTGCCTACGGGATGAGGAGAGGAGGTTGGGGCCATGCCTCCATTTTGTCAGTAATGCCTAATGCAGCTCCTGACATGTGTACTTACCAGTAATTCAGTATTAAAAGCTCCTCCAATTATTCTCATTTTCTCTCAGTTCAGTTCAGTCACTCGGGCGTGTCCGACTCTGCGACTTCATGAATCACAGCTCTCCAGGCCTCCCTGTCCATCCATCTCCCAGACTTCACTCAAACTCACGTCCATCAAGTTGGCGATACCATCCAGCCATCTCATCCTCTGTTATCCCCTTTTCCTCCTGCCCCCAATCCCTCCCAGCATCAGAGTCTTTTCCAATGAGTCAACTCTTCGCATGAAGTGGCCAAAGTATTGGAGTTTCAGCTTTAGCATCATTTCTTCCAAAGATCAGGTAATCTACAATGTAGACGTAATCTTTCTTAAGAAGCCCCTACTCCAAATTTCTGATCTGTTCTAAAATGAATGGTTTCTTTCCAAACCTGCTATCAGCTATCATCTTGTGATACTTTTCATCATCTTCTTGAAATTTTTGTTCACTTTTCTGGTCAATCTCCCCTTTCTTGAATAATGTGTGTTCCTCTATATTGTTCTACTTTTTAATTGTGAGGCAGCATATCTTCCCAGGGTATCTTTAAAAAAAAAAGTACATGGAGGAATTCATGTGATACACTGAAATATGAAAAATTTATTTTGTGTGTATGTGTGAAATTGTTTTTAATTTTTATGTTGGATTATAGCTTGTTAGCAATGTTGTGTTAGTTTCAGGTGACAGCAAAGTGATTCAGTTATACATATACATATATCCATTTTTCTTAAAATTCTATTCCCAATTAGGTTATTACAGAATATTGAGCAGAGTTTCTTATGCTATACAATAGGTGTTTGTTGCTTATCACTTTTAAATATAGTTGTGTGTGCATGTTAATTCCAAACTCCCAATCTATTCCTCCCCCTCCCCCTTGCACCCCTGGTAGCCATAAATACATTATCTAACTTTTTGAGTCTGTTTCTGTCTTGTAAATAAGTTTGTTTTTTATCATTTTTTTTTAGATTCTTCATGTAAGCAGTATCATATAATATTTGTATTTCTCCGAAGACATCTGACTTCACTTAGTATGATAATCTCCAAGTTCTCTATGTTATTGCAAGTGGCATTATTTCATTATTGCTAATGGCTGAGTAATATTTCATTATATATGTATCTGTTCAGTTCAGTTCAGTCACTCAGTCGTGTCTGACTCTTTGCGACTCCATGAATCACAGCATGCCAGGTCTCCCTGTCCATCGCTAACACCAGGAGTTCACTCAAACTCATGTCTATCGAGTCGGTGATGCCATCCAGCCATCTCATCCTTTGTTATCCCCTTCTCCTCCTGCCCCCAATTCCTTCCAGCATCAGTGTCTTTTCCAGTGAGTCAACTCTGCGCATGAAGTGGCCAAAGTATTGGAGTTTCAGCTTTAGCATCCGTCCTTCCAATGAACACCCAGGACTGATTTTCTTTAGTAGTAATTTTTTTTTAATCTATTCATCTGACATTTAGGTTGCTTGCATGGCTTGGCTTTCATAAGTAGCACTGCAAAACATTGTAGAACATGTATCCTTTCAAACCATGTTTTTCTCTGGAGAGGATATATACCCAGGTGTGGGATTGCTGGACCATATGATAGCTTTATTTTTAGTTTTTAAAGGAATTTCCATACTGTTCTCCATAGTGGCTGCTTCAATTTACAGTCTCATCAATAGTATAGGATTGTTCCCCTTTCTCCACATCCTCTCCAGTATTTATTGTTTGTAGATTTTTTTTTTTTTTTTTGATGGCATTTCTGGCTGCTGTGAGGTGTTATCTCATTGAAAATTTCATTTATATTTCTCTAATATTTAGAGGTATTGAGCATATTTTCATGTGCCACTTGGCCATCTGTATATTTCTTTGGATAAATGTCTAGATCTTTCACCCTATCCTAAATTGAGGGGTTTTGTTTTGTTATGTTTTAAATATAGAGTCACATGAGCTGTTTGTACATTTTAGAGACTAATCCCTTGTTGATTTCATTGCTTGCAAATATTTTCTCCAATTTTGTGGGTCGTTTTTTTAAAATTTTGTTTATGGTTTCCTTTGCTGTGGAAAATATTTTGATTTTAGTAATGTCTTATTTGTTTGTTTTAAATTTCCATTACTCTAGGAACCAGATGAAAAAGGTATTACTGCAATTTATGTCCAAAAACTGTTCTGCCCATGAATTTCCTCTAGGAGTTTTGTACTATCTTGCTATACATTTAGGTCTTTAATCATTTTGAGTTCACTTTTGTATTTGGTGTTAAAGAAAGCTCTAATTCAATTTTTTATATGTAACTGTCCAGTTTTAGCAGCATAATTTATTGAAGAAACTGTCTTTCTCCACTGTGCAATCTTATCTCCATTATCGTAGATTAATTGATCATAGGTGCATGGTTTCATTTATCAGCTTCCTATTCTCTACCGTTGGTCTTTGTGACTGTTTCTTGTGTCAGTACCATACAGTTTCAATTACTGTGGCATTGTACTATAGTCTGAAATCACGGAGTCTGATTCCTCTAGCTCCATTCTTCTTTCTCAAGCTTATTTTAGCTTCTTGGAGTCTTTTGTATCTCCACATGAATGTTAAGATGTTTTTCCATTTCTGTGAAAAATGCCATTGATAATTGAAAAGGAACTGCATTGAATCTGCAGATTTCCATGGGTAGTATAGTCACTTTGTCAATACTGATTTTTCTAATCCAAGAAAATGATACGTCTTTCCATCAGTTTGTGTAATCTTTGATTTATTTCATTATACTTTTCTGATACAGGCTTTTGTTTCTTTAGGTAGGTTTAGTCTAGGGTATTTTATTATTTTGATGCAGTGATAAATGGTATTTTTTCTTAATTTTTTGTTTGCACTTTCATTGTTATTATATGGAACTTCAATAGATTTCATGCATTAATTTGTATCTAACGACTTTATTGACTTCATTGATGAGCTCAAGTAGTTTTCTGGTAGCATCTTCAAGATTTTCTATGTATTGTATCATGTCATCTGGAAACAATGACAGTTTTATTTCTTCTATTTCCATTAGTTTCCTGTAATTTCTTTTTCTTCTGATTGTCATGATAGGACTTCCAAAATTATGTTGAATAAAAGTGACAAGAGTGGACATCATTGAGTTGCTCCCGATCTTACAGGAAATACTTTCAAATTTTTACCATTGAATATGACACTGTCTGTCAATTTTTCATATATGGTTGTTATTATATTAAAATGTGTTTTGCTCTTTCTGAAGAGTTTTTTGTCAAAAATTGGTGCTGAATTTTGTTAAAAGTTTATTCTGTACATACTGAGATTATCATATTTTATATTCTGCAATTTGTTAATGTATTGTATTACACTGAGTGATAAAATGAAAAATCCTTGCTTCCCTGGAATGAATTCCACTTGATCATGGAAATGAGCCTTTTAATGTGTCATTAAACTTTGGATTTGGACTGCTAGTATTTTGTTCAGGATTTTCATGCCTATGCTGATCAGGGCTATTGCCCTACAATTTTATTTTCTGTGGTATACTTGGTTTTGGAAATAGTTTTGGAGTCTTCCTTCCTCAATATTTTATTTCTGTAATATTAATTTTCAAAAGGACAGATATTAACTCTTCCCTAAATATTTAATAGAA
The DNA here is from genome assembly GCF_001704415.2 of Capra hircus. NCBI lineage: Eukaryota > Metazoa > Chordata > Mammalia > Artiodactyla > Bovidae > Capra > Capra hircus. The sequence goes on along the minus strand of NC_030831.1, from coordinate 13,177,116 downwards.
TTTACCTATGAAGCCATCTGGTACTGGATATTTCTTTGTTGGGGTTTTTATGTCACAGTTTTTATTTCAGTACTTGTGACTGGCCTCCTCACAGTTTCTATTTCTCTCTGGTTCAGTCTTGAGAAACTGTGCATTTCTGAGAATCTGTCAGTTTCTTCTATATTGTCAATTACATTGGCATGAAATCATTCATAATAGTCTCTTATGATCTTCTGTATGTCTTTGATGCCAGTTGTAATTGCTTCTTTTTCATTTCTGATCTTATCGTTTTGGGCCCTCTTCCTTTTTTTGATGGGTCTGGTCAGAGGCAGCTGCCATGACCAGTGCACTCAGTGTGGCCAAGAGGAGCTACCCCACGTCTGAGGTCAGAGGTGGCAGCCAGGAGGAACCACCCCACATCCGAGGTCAGGGGCAACAGCCGTGAAGAGCCACCCTGCGTCCGAGGCCAGGGGAGACAGCTAAGAGGAGCCACCCATTGCCCGAGCCCAGGGGTGGTGGCCAGGAGGAGCCACCCCACGCCTGAGGCCAGGGACAGCAGCTGGGAGGAGCAACCCAAAGTCCAAGGAGCTGTGGCTGCACGGGCACAGGAGGGCCTTGAGGAGCTACTCTATCTCACGCTGAAGGTCAGGAAGGGCTGTGGTGTGGAGATACCCTTTATCCAAGGAAAGGAGCAGCGGCTGTGCTTTGCTGGAGCAGCCGTGAAGAGATACCGCATGCCCAAGGTAAGAAAAATGCAAGTAAGATGGTAGGTGTTGCAAGAGGGCATCAGAGGGCAGACATACTGAAATCATACTCACAGAAAACTAGGCAATCTAATCACATGAGGACCACAGCCTTGTTTAACTCAATGAACCTAAGCCATACCTGCGGGGCAACCTAAGATGGGCAGGTCATGGTGGAGAAGTCTGACAGAATGTGGTCCACTGGAGAAGGGATGGTAAACCACTTCAGTATTCTTACCTTGGGAACCCCATGAACAGTATGAAGAGGCAAAATGATAGGATACTGAAAGAGGAACTCCCCAGGTCATTACGTGCCCAATATGATACTGGAGATCAGTGGAGAAATAGTTCAAGAAAGAATGAAGGGATGGAGCCAAAGCAAAAGCAATACCCAGCTGTGGATGTGACTGCTGATAGAAGCAAGATCAGATGCTGTAAAGAGCAATATTACATAGGAACCTGGAATGTCAGGTCCATGAATCAAGGCAAATTGGAAGTGGTCAAACAAGAGATGGCAAGAGTGAACGTCGACATTCTAGGAATCAGCGAATTAAAACAGATTGGAATGGGTGAATTTAACTCAGATGACCATTATATCTACTACTGCAGGCAGGAATCCCTCAGAAGAAATGGAGTAGCCATCATGATCAACAAGAGTCTGAATGCAGTACTTGGATGCAATCTCAAAAACAACAGAATGACCTCTGTTCATTTCCAAGGCAAACCATTCAATATCACGGTAATCCAAGTCAATGCCCCACCAGTAACACTGAAGAAGCTGAAGTTGAACAGTTCTATGAAGACCTAAAAGACCTTTTAGAACTAACACCCCAAAAATATGTCCTTTTCATTATAGGGGACTAGAATGCAAAAGTAGGAAGTCAAGAAACACTGGGAGTAAGTAACAGGCAAATTTGGCCTTGGAATGCGGAATGAAGCAGGGCAAAGACTAATGGAGTTTTGCCAAGAAAATGTACTGGTCATAGCAAGCACCCTCTTCCAACAACACAAGAAAAGGCTCTACACATGGACAACACCAGATGGTCAACACCAAAGTCAGATTGATTATATTCTTTGCAGCCAAAGATGGAGAAGCTCTATACAGTCAGCAAAAACAAGACCAGGAGCTGACTGTGGCTCAGATCATGAACTCCTTATTACCAAATTCAGATTTAAATTGAAGAAAGTAGGGAAAACTGATAGACCATTCAGGTATGACGTAAATCAAATCCTTTATGATTATACAGTGGAAGTGAGAAATATATTTAAGGGTCTAGTTTGATAAATAGAGTGCCTGATGAACTATGGAATGAGGTTTGTGACACTGCACAGGAGACAGGGATCAAGACCATCCCCATGGAAAAAAAATGCAAAAAAGCAAAATGGCTGTATGGGGAGGCCTTACAAATAGCTGTGAAAGAAGAGAAGCAAAAAGCAAAGGAGAAGAGGAAAGATAAAAGCATCTAAATGCAGAGTTCCAAAAAAGAGCAAGAAGAGATAAGAAAGCCTTCTTCAGCGAGCAATGAAAAGAAATAGAGGAAAAGAACAGAATGGGAAAGACTAGAGATCTCTTCAAGAAAATTAGAGATATCAAGGGAACATCTCATGCAAAGATGGGCTGGATAAAGGACAGAAATGGTCTGGACCTAACAGAAGCAGAAGATATTAAGAAGAGGTGGCAAGAATACACAGAGGAACTGTAAAAAAAAGATCTTCACCACCCGGATAATCACGATGGTGTGATCACTCATCTAGAGCCAGACATCCTGGAAGGTGAAGTCAAGTGGGCCTTAGAAAGCATCACTATGAACAAAGCTAGTGGAGGCGATGGAATTCCAGTTGAGCTGTTTCTTTTTTTTTTTTTTTAAGGTTTTTTTCAACTTTTATTTTTATTTTTTTTTTTTAAATTTTTTATTTTTTTTAAATTTTAAAATCTTTAATTCTTACATGCGTTCCCAAACATGAACCCCCTGAAATATATTGCTGTGAAAGTTGCACTCAATATGCCAGCAAATTTGGAAAACTCAGCAGTGGCCACAGGACTGGAAAAGGTCAGTTTTCATTCCAATTGCAAACAAAGGCAATGCCAAAGAATGCTCAAACTACCACACATTTGCACTCATCTCACATGCTAGTAAAGTAATGGTCAAAATTCTCCAAGCGAGGCTTTAGCATAACATGAACCGTGAACTTCCTGATGTTCAGAAAAGATTTTAGAAAAGGCAGAGGAACCAGAGATCAAATTGCCAACATCTGCTGGATCACGGAAAAAGCAAGAGAGTTCCACAAAAACATCTATTTCTGCTTTATTGATTATGCCAAAGCCTTTGACTGTGTGGATCACAATAAACTGTGGAAAATTCTGAGAGATGGGAAAACCAGACCAGTTGACCTGCTTCTTGAGAAATCTGTATGCAGATCAGGAAGCAACGGTTAGAACTGGACATGAAACAACAGACTGGTTCCAAATAGGAAAAGGAGTATGTCAAGGCTGTATATTGTCACCCTGCTTATTTAACTTATATGCAGAGTACATCATGAGCAATGCTGGGCTGGAAGAAACACAAGCTGGAATCAAGGTTGCCGGGAGAAATATCAATCACCTTAGATATGCAGATGACACCACCCTTATGGCGGAAAGTGAAGAGGAACTAAAAAGCCTCTTGATGAAAGTGAAAGAGGAGAGTGAAAAAGTTGTCTTAAAGCTCAACATTCAGAAAACGAATATCATGGCATCCGGTCCCATCACTTCATGGCAAATAGACGGGGAAACAGTGGAAACATTGTCAGACTGTATTTTTTTGGGCTCCAAAATCACTGCAGATGGTGATTGCAGCCATGAAACTAAAAGACGCTTACTCCTTGGAAGAAAAGTTATGACCAACCTAAATAGCATATTCAAAAGCAGAGACATTACTTTGCCGACTAAGGTCCGTCTAGTCAAGGCTATGGTTTTTCTTGTGACCGTGTATGGATGTAAGAGTTGGACTGTGCAGAAGGCTGAGCGCCAAGAATTGATGCTTTTGAAGTGTGGCATTGGAGAAGACTCTTGAGAGTCCCTTGGACTACAAGGAGATCCAACCAGTCCATTCTGAAGGCGATCAGCCCTGGGATTTCTTTGGAAGGAATGATGCTAAAGCTGAAACTCCAGTACTTTGGCCACCTCATGTGAAGAGTTGACTCATTGGAAAAGACTCTGATGCTGGGAGGGATTAGGGGCAGGAGGAGAAGGGGACGACAGAGGATGAGGTGGCTGAATGGCATCACTGACTCAATGGACATAAGTCTGAGTGAACTCTGGGGGTTGGTGATGGACAGGGAGGCCTGGCGTGCTGCTATTCATGGGGTCACAAAGAGTCAGACACGACTGAGCAACTGAACTGAACTGAACTGGTCAAAGTTTTATCAATTTTTCTTATTGTTTCAAAGAATCAGCTTTTAGTTTCATTGATCACTCCTATTCTTTTATTCGCCTCTATTTCATTTATTTCTCCTCTGATCTTTATGATATTTTTCCTTCTACTAACTTTGGGTATTATTTCTTCTAGTTCCTTTAGGTGTAAAGTTAGGTTGTTTATTCATAATTTTTCTTATTTCCTAAGGTACTATTTTATTACTATGCATTTCCATCTTAGAACAGCTTTTGCCACATCCCATAAGTTTTGAGTCATGTGCCTTCATTTTCATTTGTGTCTATGCATCTTTTTTTTCCTGTTTGATTTCTTCTGTAATCCACCGGTTATTTAGTAGCACGTTGTTCAGCCTCCATGTGTTTGTGTGTGTTTCTTTATACATATTTCCTGAAGTTTATTTCTAATTTCATAATGGTGTACTTGGAAAATTGCTTGATATGATTTCAATCTTCTTAAGCTTACTAAGGCTCCTTTTGTAGTCCAGATTATGGTCAATTCTTGAGAATGTTCCATATGTACTTGAGAACAATGTGTATTCTGCTGCTTAAGGAAGAATTGTCATGTAAATATCAATTAAGTCCATCTGGTATAATGTATTATTTCAACATTTATGGCCTGTGTTTCCTTGTTGATCTTCTGTCTGGATGTTCTGTCCATTGATGGAGTGGGGTATTAATGTCTACAAATATTATTGTGCTAGTGTTGATTTTTCCTTTATGGCTGTTAGTATTTGCCTTATATTTTGGAATTATCCTATATTTGTGCATATGTATTTAAAATTGTTACACCTTTTGCTTGGATTGACCCCTTGATCATTATGTAGTTTTCTTCTTTGTCTGTCTTAACAGTCTTTATTTTAAGGTATATTTTGTCTGATATGAGTATTGCTACTCCAGTTACTTTTTATTTCCTTTTTCTCGGAATAATTGTTTCCATCCCTTCACTGTCAGTACATATATGTTCTTAGACCTGAATTTTAGGTATTGTAGACAGCATGTATACTGCTCTTGTTTTTGTACCCATTCAGGCAGTCTGTCTTCTGATGGAACTGTTAATGCACTTAGACTTAAAATAACTATTGATATATATGTTACTATTGACATTTTCTTAATTACAATGGATTTGTTTTATAGATCTTTTTTCCCTTCATATTTTAGTCCCTTCTCTTGTAAATATGATGACTAAATTTAGTGTTGTGTTTGGATTATTTTTCCTTTATTGTGTGTCTATTTTAGATTTTTAGTTTGTCATTATAAAGTTTTGACATAGTTATATATATAGGAATAAGACTTTAAAAATTCCAGATCATTTAATTTCAAGTACATTTCCAATATACTACATTTGTTCTCCTCTACTAAAAATTGCTGGGCTTGGTATCAAATTTGTATCATAATGATTTCCCACCTTTACTGTATGTTTGCCTTTATCAGTGAGCTGATAAAGTGAGCTATTCAAAATTTTATTTTCAAACTTTTTAAGTTATTTAATTTATTCTGATTGGAGGCTAATTACTTTGCAATATTGAGATAGTTTTTGCCATACATCAACATGAATTGACCACAGATATAATGTGTTGCCTACATCCTGAAACCCACTCCCACCTCATTCCCCACCCTATCACTCTGGGTTGTTCCAGAGCACCAGTTTTGGCTGCCCAGCTTCATCCATCAAACTTACATTGGTCTATTTTGCATATGGTAATATATATGTTTCAATGCTATTCTCTCAAATCATCCTACCCTTGATTTCTCCCACTGAATCCAAAAGTCTATTCTTTACATTTGTGCATTTGTGTCTTCTTTGCTGCCCTGCTTGTAGGATCATCAATACAATCTTTCTAAATTCCATGTATATGTATTAATATACAGTATTTGTTTTTCTTTCTAATTTACTTCACTCTGTATCATAGGCTCCAGGTTCATCTATGTCATTAGAACTGACTCAAATGCATTCTTTTTTTATAGCTGAGTAATATTACATTGAGTATACATATCACAGTTCCTTGTCCATTCATCTGCTGATAGACGTCTAAATTGCTTCCATGTCCTAGCTATTGTAAATAGGGCTGTAATGAACATTGGGGTACATGTGTTTCTTTCAGTTCTGGTTTCCTCAAGGTGTATGCCCAGCAGTGAGATTTCTGGGTATACAGTGAGATTTGACAGTTCTATTCCCAGCTTTTAAATGAATTTCTACACTGTTCTGCATAATGGCTGTACCTTTGCTTTCCCACCAACAGTGTATAAGAGGGTTCCCTTTTCTCCAACACCCTCTCCATCATTTAGTGTTTGTGGGCTTTTTCATGATAGCCTTTCTGACTGGTGTGATGCGATACCTCATTGTGGTTTTGATTTGCATGTCTCTAATAGTTAGTGACTTTGAGCATTTTTTCATGTGTTTATTAGCCATCTGTATGCTTTCTTTGGAGAAAAGCAACATGGAAATACAATTTATCATAAAAGACTACTATGAGCAACGGCCTAGAAGAACTAAGAACAGAGAAGAGGAATACAATAGATGACATGAAAATTAAACTAAAATGAATCAGTGCAGAGTGGCTGAGGCAGAAGAATTGTTAAGAGACCTGGAAGACAGAATGATGGAAATCACTGCTGTGGAACAGAATAAATTTTTAAAAAAGAAAAATAAAGAAGATAGTCTAAGAGACATCTGGGACAAATTTAATGCACCAACAACAGCATTATTTGGGTCCTAAGAGAGAAGAGAGAAAAAAAGTACCTAAGAAAATATTTGAAGAGATAATAATGGAGAACTTCCCTAATAAGGGAAAGGGACACCCAAGTACAGGAAATTCAGAGAGTCCTAGGCAGGATAAACTACTTTTTTTTTTTTTGGAAGTCCTACCCACAACAATCAGAGAAGAAAAAGAAATAAAAGGTATTGGCAAAGAAGAAGTAAGAGATTCACTGTTTTCAGATGACATGATGCTCTACATAGAAAACCCTAAAGATACCACCAGAAAATTTCTAGAGCTCGCAGTGGATAATGTAAAGTTGCAGGATGTAAAAATTAATACACAGAAATCCCTTGCATTCCTATACACTAACAATGAAAAATCAGAAAAAGAAATTAAGGAAACAATCCCTTTCAGCATTGCAATGAAAAGAATAAAACACTTAGGAATAAATTTACCGAAGGAAACAAAAAACCTGTATACAGAAAAGTATAAAACATTGATGAAAAAAATCAAAGATGACAAAAGTAGATGGACCATGTTCTTGGATTGAAAGAATCAATATAGTGAAAATTGGTATACTATCCAAAGCAAACTATACATTCAACATAATCCCAATCAAACTACCAATGGTATTTTTCACAGAACTAGAACAAGTTACAAGTAATTTGTACGGAAGCACAAAAGACCTTAAGTAGCCAAGAAAATCTTGAGAAAGAAGAATGGAACTGAAGGAATCAACCTTCCTGATTTTAGACTATACTATAAAACTACAGTCATCAAGACAGTATGGCACTGGCATGAAAACAGAAATATAGATCAATGGAACAAAATAGAAAGTCCAGGGATAAATCCTCACATATATGGATACTTTATCTTTGAAAAGGGAGGCAAAAATATACAAAAGAGAAATGACAGATTCTTCAACAAGCTTTATCTTCTCAATCTATGTGTCTATTATTTTTCCAAGGTCTCAGATATCTTCACTGTCAATATTTTAAATTATTTTTTCAGAAAGATTGCCTATCTCTAGTTCATTTAGTTGTTCCAAGATTTTAGCTTGTTTCTTCATCTGGGACATATTCCTCTGCTATTTCATTTTATCTGACTTTCTCCAATTGCTGTCTCCATTCTGCAGGCTGCAGGATTGTAGTTCTTCTTGCTTCTGCTGTCTACCCACTTGTGGATAAGGCTGTCTAAGAGACTTGTGTAGGCTTCCAGACTCCTCTCCCCTAGTGGGTGGAACTGATTCTTATTTCTCTGGTGGTCAGGGGCATACTCAGTCAGACTTTCAGGACCCTGCGTGCTGATGAGTGTGACTTTTCTGCCCTGCTGGTTTTTCGGCCTGAGGCATCCCAGGCCAAATAATCTTTAAAATGATTATAATTGTTCTTTAAATTTTTTCTTCATATCATTTTTGTTTGTTTCATAGGTTCACATTTTTTGTCTGTTTTTGAGGATAACAATGATAGTTGCTGTAGTTTTAAGTATTCTTCTCCATTTCCAAATTGGTACATATATATATATTTTTTTTTCATCTATAGAATTCAGATTGAAGTTTTTCTCAAATGACACCTGATTATATGAAGTCTCATCATACTCATGTTTAAAAGTGGAGCATTTAAAAGCTGATAAAAAGTTGATAAGAAACTGAGTGCATGGGAAAGACTTTTTATTGTGAGCTTCATATTATGAGGGTTATTTGAGATTGAATGAATTAATTTTAATATCAATATATTTATACATGTTAGATTTTCACAAATTTTTTGTTTCCTCCTAAATAGATTGACTTAATTCTTCCCATTATAGCTACAGAATATCTGGGACCTGAGTGGAAAAAGAATGCTTGCAACATATAGTATTCAAATATGGCCTTAATTCCTCTGTTTTGAACATGATTCAAGCTCCTTCCTCTGATTCTGACACCCTTGCTACTGTCACTTATTCATCCTTCTCAAATGCAACTTTTTTTGTACATATGGAAGGTGTAATATTATAGCTATATGTCAACACGTAGATTATCTAGTATCACAAGATCTTATACAGACTTCCTAGCAATTCCTCTCTTAATGGCCTATCTTCAGTCCATCTCCAAAGGTACCTAGAGCCTTTTGTGAGTTCTGTATAATTTATTAGTTTGTTTCTCAATTTTCTCTACTGCTAGCTTAGCATCTGCTTTTCAGCTTCCAAACTTTCATTGTTGACGTCTTATTTCTATTTTCTTAATCCTTGGAAGCTTATACCTTCAAAAATATTCTAACTACTGGTTTAGTCAAAGTCAAAGAGGGTTAAAGTTTGTATATATGTTCACTGTACCATCTGTACCAGAAACCACTCTGCCATGCTTGAAACTGCTTTGTTTTTGATATCTGCACCATTGTTCTCTCTTTATTCTTTTTTTTAATGGTCATTTTTTTTTTGCATATTTTCTTTCCTAGGTTTTTTTCCCTTTTCTAGTCTATAAAACAAACATATTTCTCAGAGTCTTCTGTCTCCATGGTTTTCTTCCTCTGAAAGTTCATCATACTCTAAATTCTTTACTACTTATGATGACTTTGAAATAAAAATAATGATCCTATTTTCCTTCTGTTTCAGAACAATGCAAGTGCACTACCAAGTGCACGTGTCCAATAAAAGAGATTTCTTCCTCTCTTTATCTCTTTCCATTCCTGCAGACTAGCTGCTTCTGTGACATTTATAATCTGATTGCAAATGGTACCATGACCTACACATTAATAAAACAAAATAAACAACAAAAACTGAGAGTTACTTAAATACCTTGTTTTCACATTTCCCACATGTAATTTAATTGGCCAATAAATATCATTGACTTTGCTCTTTTAGTAATATATTTTTCCCCCTTCGTCTCTACTTGACCATTATCTTGTTCAGCTTCTAACAATTCTTATATTTTTTCTCATTATAATAGGTTCAGGGTTTGCCCCTTTGATTGATTATTCTTTCTCCAAAAAGATAATTTCTGACATAAATAAAACTAAGTCACTCTCTTGTTTAATACATCCAGTAATACCTCTTTGTCTAAATTCTTGTGTGGAAGTCCAAGGCTCTCCATCATCCTGCTCCTAAGTAACTCTTCACCTTCCTTGCTACCCTTCCTTCTTTTCCTCTATGTGCATGCAGAATTCCAACAAATGTAGAAGTGCTTCTGCTTGTCTATGCTTTTTATCTTCTCTGCTTACTCTGTTCTTTCAGGTCTTCTTTATCTAACTAATCTCATATCTTTCTTAAAATTTTAAATAAGATATCATACCCCCTTGGAAGCATTTTCAACATGGTTAGGCTGATTAGCTGCCTCTCTTCTGTATTTCCTATTTATAACTTTCAGCATTTTCAACATTTTTTTCTTTGTAGCTCATTAGAGCAAGAGTTTGATATTTTAGATCAAGGGTGAGAACTATACCTTATTTATGTCTAGTAGTTGATATTTAGATAGTGGGTAAGAAATGTTTATTCAGTTATGGAATGCAAGTGATAGTGAGTGAGCAAAGCTGGCTTATTATGAGCACTTTCTTCCATGCTTGTCCTGCAATGGGTAGGGCAAGTTGAACATACAAAGAGGTACATTTGGAGAAAGAGAGGAGCTGGGAGTGTTCAAAGACAAAACTTTAACTATTCATAATAATTTTCAGATCTATCCCAGCTGTATCTGTCAGTCTGTGTAGAACAAAAGAGTGAGCATTTTTCCAAATCAAATCACTATTGAGCTGGAGAGAGAATGATTGATTTACCATATTCAGTCATGCTTTATAATCAGCAATGTGATTGTTGATTGAATCTATGTTAGAGCAAGGCAAATTTGAAATAACCATTTAGCCAAATCCTCGATATACTATTGTCCAAGTTCACATTGAGTTTTCATTCTGCTTTCTGTTCTCAATTTAAGCTCTGAATCACACAATCTTAATGTTTTCTGATGAAACCATATATCTTAAAATCTTAATTGTATCCCAGTCATAGGGATGAATCATTCCAGAGCTCATAGTTCATTAAAATTGTTTTCACATGATTTAAAAAAAAATTATTTTCTCTTGGCTATAGAAAATAAGTATTCTATGCTTTTTACTAAATTATCCTCTTGTTTCCATTTATAATTTCTTATTTCAAAAGAATGAGGTCACTTTGGCCCTTGCCTTCCATTTAGTCAGTCTTTAACTATTTATTTCCTGCTATTCAAGGTTATTGCTGAGCAGTAAAAGACAAGTTTAATGGACTAGTATTCAAAAATGGGAAGTCATCCAGCTACTAAGTCATTGGAGATATCAAATTGGGGGTAGTTTTGGTTCATTCTCTCTACTCTTAATATCTGTCTGCAAATGCTTGTAGGCCAGAATGTGACAGGTTTGAATCTCAGACTGTGTTGAGCTGTAAGGCTGAAAAACTTTCACTGCTACACATTTTCTATTTAAAAACGCTATTCTTGTAACAGTGTTCGTTAAGTTCAGTGATGATGAATTATACTTTGGATTGTGGATGAATTACTGTGGGACTTTCTGAGCTTTGGTCTGGAAGAAAACTTTAGTTTAATTAACTCATATTAATTACATTTACATCTACTGGAGTTGGCTGGTGAATCTAAGTGATTCAATCAAGAGGGACTAGCATTGTTAGCTGATTTGGCTTGGGTCAATCAATGAAACTCTAAGCTTTGATTTTCTGCTGCTGGTAAGTAAGGTGATTGTGTGTAAGTCACTCAGTTGTATCTAACTCTTTGTCACCCCATGGTCTATAGCCCACCAGGCTCTTTTGCCCATGGGATTCTCCACGCAAGAATACTGGAGTGGATTGCCATTTCCTTCTTCAGGATATCTTCCTGACCCAGGGACTGAACTCGGGTCTCCTTCATTGCAAGCAGACTCTTTACTGACTGAGTCACCAGGGAAAAAAACCACTGTGTAGTCCTGGGCATAGAACTCTATTTAAATAAATAATTCTGGTCCTGGAACACTTATTGTCTATCAGTATGCTGCTTGTAGTTCTAATAAATTTGAAGAACACTTTTGGAATTTTAACATGCTTTTTCTCACACTTAAATTTTTTTTTTTAAATTTTTTAAAATATAAATTTGTTTATTTTAATTGGAGGCTAATTACTTTACAATATTGTATTTGTTTTGCCATACATCAACATGAATCCGCCACAGGTATACACGTGTTCCCCATCCTGAACCCCGCTCCCTTCTCCCTCTCCGTAGGGAGACTGATAAACAAGAGGGTCATTTTACGACCAGCATGTGTTTTCTAAATAAGAACTTCAGATAGCACCTGCTTATCCCCTCCTTTTTCAAATAGACATCTTACCTCAATATGAATCATATGCTTATGCAGTATCTTTTATATGCCAGAAACCATTTTGGGTGCTAATGGTACAGTGATGAATAGTACAAAGTTCTTCACGAATTTACAGTAATTATATACATGGGTATATATGTATATGATCATTGATTTTCTCCACACAGAAGAGAAATAGTGGGGGCTGGGGGGGTGGGGAAGCTAACCTTAAGAGTTTGTGTTTAATTACTATGTGTAGAAATTTTCTTTCAGGTAAAGAAAATTTTACTCTGAAATTCTGCATAGAGGAAAGTTGCAAGTATTTTTTAGAGCGTTTTCAAACTAAAAACAGTATTCAGGAGGATTTGGATGAATTTCTATGAGTAAGTAATGTGATAGAAGAGAAAGTGATGGTGTGATATATTCTTCTTTAATAAGATCTTTTTGTAATTTCTTTTAAAATTTACACACAACAGAAAAATAAATTATCAAATGTCAAAGTTATGTTAATACATAGATTACATATTCATATTAATAAAAGTATTATATAAAATTAAATTAAAACTTCTCACTATATGCCTAAATACTAATAAGTCTATAAGTTACAAAATGAGGGAACTTTTAAATTGTTGCTAAGGAAATACATTGGAGTTTGAGTGGGGTGTGTGTGTGTGTTTCTAAAATGTGTTTCAAAACCCCAGATAGACCTGATATGTTAGCACATATAAAAGTCTGATTGTTCTTAAAAATGCTACCAAAGCTAAGTTAGTTTAGTTACTAACAATAAAGCCAGGAACAAAGGGAATCAGTGATTTAATATTGCCTAACAAGCTATTGTACCATGCAAAATATCATTGTAATCGTTCTGTAGTTAATTTGAGGTACTCTGTATTTGCTCCATCTATGATTATGCTAATTTTATTGTGAAACATTATCATATATCATGTGTAAATTCTCTGTTGAAGAAACTGGCCATTAGAGTCTCAGCAGGAGACAGATTCCAAACAGCACTTTTGCAAATTGTATACTATAGGTGAGCACATGAGATTTCTCAGATTTCCTTTTGCTTTGTCCAACTTAAGAGAAGAAAAATTTTTTTTCCTCTCAGTTGGAGGCCCCAAGCTATTTTCAGAAATAGTTGAATTGTGACCATGTAAATAATCCTTCAAAATAGCATTTTGGTTCTAGGCAGTACAATTCTTACTTTTAAAAAAGAGTCCTTAAAGATCATGTGTCCAACTACTATCGTTTTCTGATCAAAACCTAAGAGAGGTTAAATGCTTTCCCCAAAATGATGTGGCCCATTAGTAGCAGATCACTTTTTCCACCATACTATTTATTATAGAATGTTAAAGGTAATTCAGCCTCAACAAAATCTTCAGAAGTTTGCAAGACAATAAAATTACATGTAATCATTCATTTGAATGATAATAATAATAGATAAAAATAATAGATGTTACGACATTGACAGTTGCAATAACTTAAGACTTAACTTAGAAAAATATTCCTAAAATGTGGTCAGCTTTCAGAAGTGCAGTAGTGAATCAAAGCCTTAAAAAAAATATGATAACCTAGGTAACCTAGGATCCTCAAGCAGTCTTGAAAACTGACAACTATGGAACTTTAAATATCTTCTGAGGCTGCCTGTTTCTATAAATTGTCAGTTGAATCCTCTCAACACAGAGGTTATAGATTCTCAGGAAATCACCCTCTCCCTTTTCTCTAATGTCTCAGCTAAGGTCATAACTTTGAGAACACAAGGAAATACTAGTCACTTGAGAAAAGTTCTCTTTGAAAATCTCCATATATAACCCTGAAATAAACAAAAGGATCTTAAGGTCTAACTTTCATCATAAATGGTAGATTTCTATCACATTTTTTTCTTCATGATGAATGTTTACGTTACATAGATCCCTTAGGTTGTGTCATTTCAGAGGTTCTGGTTGCCTCATTTGTTCTTAATATTCATTCTCCAATCTCACTACCATTATTAAAGATATTTATTTGATCCTCTTAGAGAGTTCTGCCAGTGTATTATTAAGTTACCTGGTTTAGTAATCTGGGAACCCTCTAATTATCTATAGATCACAAATTAGTCAGATGAGCCAAATGACACATGAGAGGCTCAAGGATATAGACAAAGAGTAAGTAAGACCTTGGTTAAGAGAAGCTAGAAAAATTTTCAACTTGAAAAGATAGGAATGTTTATTATAATGCCAGCAGTGGTTATCACGTGAGGAAGTCTTTGGACTGTAACACCCCAATCTCTACTTCACAGGCAAGCTTATTAAAATCTATCTATATTTAGCATTTGCCACTTTCTCAGCTCTAGTTCACACTTTACCCAATTACGAGAAGCTTCTACCACAGAATCTCTCTGAAACTATTTTCAACAAGGTTACCAAAGTGAATGGCTTGCTAAACATTAGACCATATCACAGGGCTTCCTTGTTGGCTAAGATGGAAAAGAATTTGCCTACAATGTGGGAGACCCAAGTTCCATCCCTGAGATGGAAACATCCCCTGGAGAAAGGAATGTCTACCCACTCCATTATTCTTGCTGGAAGAATTCCATGGACAGAGGAGCCTGGCCGGCTACCATACACGGGGTTGCAAAGACTCATAGAAGACTGAGCGACTTTCTCCTTCACACTATGGATTGACTACAAAGTCAGTCTTGATATTACATTGCTTCTCTTGCCACTTTCTTAAATCAGGTTAAAAGTTGCTTAAAAGAAGTATGGCTGGAAGCAAGAAAAAGTGAGGGCATTAAAATGGAAGTAGAAATAACAGATAACTCAAAAACTTTAGGCACTACTTTTATAAGTAATATTCAACTCAGAGGTGACAAGTTGGACTTAATTACATCCCTAATAAAACGTCAATCACTAATAGAAACAGAATGGGAAGACACTTTGTCTTCAATTAGAGAACAGTGAATTTGAATCCACAATGAGAAGAGATATATGAAATATTATGAATATATTTTCATGAATGTTTACTATTACAGGAGAGGGTTGGTGGGATAGCAATAATATCCCATTAGCTGCAGGACTTTCTTTACAGATGTAAAGACCAAAAATGAAAGTCACTTATAGTAAGACCTGTTTGAAAGAGTCAAAAGTTATTTTCATATATAAGTTTGGGGATGCTGGCTTAATAATCAACCCCACAGCTTTGTAATACCAATGGCTCCATATTTTACAAGCCAGCTTCTTCGATCTTCACGGAGACATACATGGAAGCAAACTTATTATATTAGCTCTATGCCATTAGCATTGAAGGATCTAGGTCTGAAACTGTACTGTCTCTTCCTTAAGTGTTTTATTAACCACATATTAACCAGGGTGTGTGATTATATTAATTCAATATATTCTTCTCTCTAAAATGAATTCTTCAATATTGACTTTAAATGGAACTGGGAAATAAAAACAAAGTGGTAATCTTTGGGTTACTGCAGATATTTATGTTTCATGATAGAATGTTGGTTAAAAAATACATTTAAAAAGTATAATGTTTAAATAAATTTCCATTTTTAATGGTTGTAGTATTTGCTTCCCATAAAAAAAATCATAAAAACTTCATCAGACAACATAGGGATGATTATTTTAAATATATTTTAGTAATTTTGTGAGCAGAATAATATAATGAGTTTAATAACAATTGGTGAGCAACTAAGCACAAAACAACACACACAGGTTTTTTAAATAGGACTACAAAATCAAAAGTAATGATATGCTATGCATTGAAATTGAAAAAGAGAGACCATTAATAAATTGAGATGTTTGGATTTTATTATGGACTGTATAGTCCATGGGGTCACAAAGAGTTGGACACGACTAAGCAACTTTCATTTTCACTTTCAGGTCTGCAGAAACATTGGGAAATTATGTGAGTCGCTGTGAATGTTAGAAGAGAGAAGATACCTGGGCACTTATTTCCTTTTCTTGATTTAATAAAATCTATGCAGTATGAGTGGATTGGCAGATTGCTTTGTAGCACATAGTAAATGCGAAACTGACTTTTGTTTCATAACATTAATATGACAAATGAAATAAACTAACAAAGAGAATAATAGGCAAATGTGTTAATTAAAATAAAAATAATTATGGTAGTAAAATGGGCTATTTTATAGCTATGAGATGATAATATAAGGATTCCTGGCTACCCACCAAATTTCTTTGGATTAAAAATAATTTATATACAAAAAAGAGATAAGAGATCTAACACATTGTCTTTGCAAGACCTCAGTGCCATAATCATTTCTAAAGGATTCAGTTCAGTTCAGTTCAGTTACTCAGTTTTGTCCGATTCTTTGTGACCCCATGAATCACAGCACGCCAGGCCTCCCTGTCCATCACCAACTCCTGGAGTTCACTCAGACTCGTGCCCATCGAGTCAGGGATGCCGTCCAGCCATCTCATCCTCTGTTTTTCCCTTTTCCTCCTTCCCCCAATCCCTCCCAGCATCAGAGTCTTTTCCAATGAGTCAACTCTTGACATGAGGTGGCCAAAGTACTGGAGCTTCAGCTTCAGCATCATTCCTTCCAAAGAAATCCCAGAGCTGATATTCAGAATGGACTGGTTAGATCTCCTTGCAGTCCAAGGGACTATCAAGAGTCTTCTCCAATGTCACAGCTCAAAAGCATCAATTCTTTGGCACTCAGCCTTCTTCACAGTTCAACTCTCACATCCATACATGACTACTGGAAAAACCATAGCCTTGACTTGACGGACCTTAGTCAGCAAAGCAATGTCTCTGCTTTTGAATATACTATCTAGGTTGGTCATCTTTTCTTCCAAGGAGTAAGCGTCTTTTAATTTCATGGCTACAGTCATCATCTGCAGTGATTTTTGAGCCCCCCAAAATAAAGTCTAACGTCTATTTGCCATGAAGTGATGGGACCAGATGCCATCATCTTCGTTTTCTGAATGTTGAGGCAGTCCATTAAGGGTTCATAAATATTTTACACATATATACATCTGATCATAACAGACTGAAGACATATACAACAGAACCTGCCTGTAATATAACTTGCAGTTTTCATTCCGCCTTCAGTGTATGCCCATTTTCATTCCCTTTTATTGATTTATGATAGGTACTAGCCCTGTTTTTCACAGGAGACAAGCAAAAGAAGCAGCCAGGAAGTATAAAAGGGGGGAAGACAAAAGGGAATGTGAGGATGACTCCTTTGGGGTCCGCCTGCTTCCATATCTTGAAAGTGTCTATCAAATATAAGATCTGTCTGCTTTAGCTAAACTGAGCTGTAGTTTGTCTGTTGTTTTAAGAAGGGAGTAAAAAAGTTGGCTTAACGCTCAACATTGAGAAAACAAAGATCATGACATTCGGTCATATCACTTCATTGCAAGTAGATGGAGAAACTGTGGAAACAGTGGCAGACTTCATTTTGGGGAACTCCAAAATCACTGCAGATGGTGACTGCAGCCATGAAATTAAAAGATGTTTACTCCTTGGAAGAAAAGTTATGACCAACCTAGACAGCATATTAAAAAGCAAGACATTACTTTGCCAACAAAGTTCCATCTAGTCAAGGGTACAGTTTTCCAGTAGTCATGTATGGATGTGAGAGTTAGACTATAAAGAAAGCTGAGTGCTGAAGAATTGATCCTTTTGAGCTGTGGTATTGGAGAAGATTCTTGAGAGTCCCTTGGACTGCAAGAAAGTCTAAGCAGTCCATCCTAAAGGAAATCAGTCCTGAATATTCATTGAAAGGACTGATGCTGAAGCTGAAACTCCAATACTTTGGCCACCTGATGTGAAGAGCTGACTCATTTGAAAAGACCCTGATGCTGGGAAAGATTGAAGGCAGGAGGAGAAGGGGCCGACAGAGGATGGGATGGTTGTATGGCATCACCAACTCAATGGATGTGAATTTGAGTAAATTCCGGATGTTGATGATGGACAGGGAGGCATGGCATGCTGCAGTCCATGGGGTCACAAAGAGTTGGACACGACTGAGAGACTGAACTGAACTGAACTGAACTGATGACACATTACCATCTACTTCATTGCTTATAGGCCTTTCCTGTGTTTCCTGTCTAGAGAAGCTCCTTTAGTATAATCCTGGAGGGTAGTCTTGGTTGTAGGTTTTTTCCTTTCATCATTTTAAGTATATCTTGTCATTCCCTTCTGGTCTGTAGAGTTTCTGTTGAAAGATCATCTGTTAGTCTTGCCCTTGTGGATATGCCCTTGTATGTTATTTGATGCTTTTCATTTTCTTCTTTTTATATTTATTTTGTGTGTTTAGTGTTTGTTAGTTTGATTAATATGTGTCTTGGTGTGTATCTTTGGATTTATCCTATATGAGACTCTCTGGGATTCTGGACTTGAGTGGCTATTTCCTTTCACATTTTAGGGTGGTTGGTTTTTTTGTTTTTTTGTTTTTTTACTTTTATCCTCTAAAATATTTTTTCTTGCCCTTTCCCTTTGTCTTCTACTTCTGGGATACTTATGGTTTGAATGTTGGGGCACTTGCATTTTTCCAGAAGTCTCTGAGGCTGTCATCATTTCTTTTTCTTCTTTTTTCTTTATTCCACTTCTATCTTCCAGCTTACTATCTGTTCTTCTGCCTCAGTTACTCTACTGTTGGTTCCCTCCAGAGCATTTTTAATTCAGTTATTTCATTGTTTTTTAGTGATTAACTGCTGCTACTGCTACTGCTAAGTCGCTTCAGTCGTGTCCGATTCTGTGTAACCCCACAGACGGCAGCCCATTGGGCTCCGCCATCCCTGGGATTCTCCATCCAAGAACACTGGAGTGGGTTGCCATTTTATTCTCCAATGCATGAAAGGGGAAAGTGAAAGTGAATTCGCTCAGTCAGTCCGACTCTTAGCGACCCCATGGACTGCAGCCAACCAGATTACTCCATCCATCGGAGTTTCCAGGCAAAAGTACTGGAATGGGATGCCATTGCCTATTCTTTATTCTTGGCCCTTGTTAAATATTTCTTGCATCTTCTCAATCCATGTCTCCACTCTGCTTATCCATGTTTCCATTTTGTTATCAAGTTGCTGGGTCATCTTTACTACCATTATCTTGAATTATTTTTCAGGAAGACTCCCTATCTCTTCCTCTTTTGCTTGGTATGGTGGGTTTTTTACCATGTTCATTCACTTGATGATTATTTCTCTGTTTCTTCATTTGTTTAGTTGGCTGTGCTTTGGGTCCCCTTTCTCCAGGCTACAGGATCATAGTTCCTCTTAATTTTGGGGTCAGCTCCCTATGGGTGAGGTTGGACCAGTGCCTTGTGAAGGTTTTCTGGCTGGGAGAACTTGTGCCTGTGTTATGGTGGGTGGAACTCTATCTAATTTTTCTTAAGAGTAGTGCAGTGCCTGGTAGTGTTTTCAGGTGTTTATGGGTTTGGTATAGCTTTGGTCAGACGGTTTATTAAGTGCATGTTTGTGTTCTTGATCCACTGTAGGATTGTTATGGGTGTCAAGCCTTGGCGCTTGCTGACTCTTGTGTGGAGCTTGGTTTCAGTGTAGGTATGGAGGCTTTTAAATGGGCTCTCATCTATTAATGTTCCCTGGGGTGGGAGTTCTCTCATGGTCCAGAATCCTGAAGTTGAGTCTCCTCCCTCTGGGTTTCAGTCCTGCCCTCCTACAGTAGCATAAAGATTTATCAAGCCACACAGCACAGAAGACAAAACCCCTTGGTCAGTGTTGAAACAACTCTCCACGTCCAGGTATACACAAAAAGATCCAGAGTGTTATACAGAGAAGAGAGGAGGGAGAAGGGAGAAAGAGGTGACAAGGAGAAGAAAAGAGCCAAAAGATAAGAGAGGAATCAAGTGTATAATCAAATCCCCAAATGAAAATAGATATTAAAATTAAGTCTCAAAGACACAAAATTAATAACAAAATATCAATATAGCAAAAATTAAAACCTACAATACATATTAGCCTCTCAATAGTACAATATTAAAAAAAAGGAACACAAAAGTTTTAAAAAATTACTTTAAGAATAAAGATTTTTTAAATATAGGTAAAAATAGGCTATAAAGAATTAAAATTAAGGAAATAATAAAGAACTGTATTAGGGCAATATGAGGGAAAAAGAAAAAAGGGGGGAGCAAAAAAAAGAAAAAATTAAAAATAAAAATTTAAAAAATAAAAATAACATTTTATTGGAGGCAGTAATTATGTATATGTGTATGTGTGTATATATATATATATATATATATATATATATATATATAGTGGTAGTGAGAGGAAGTCTCATGTGATTCCACTGTTTTCCTGCTCCAGTCTGGTTTCTTATTCAGAAGGTCCTCCAAACCTTATCTAGGAAGGTCCTCCAAACCATATCTAGGAAGGTCTCCAGACCTGTCAACAAAGTGGAGTCAGTTCGATCTCAAATCTTTCCTTGTTCTGTCCTGTTTTAACTTGCTTTCAAGATCTAGCATTCGCTCTTAAGTGCAGGTCCCAGCTTAACTGCAGGATTTCAATCTGTTTCACTTGGAACTTCCAGGGTAATTCCCTCTTCTTTGTTTTGCTCGCGTTGGCCCATCTCTGCTTGTAAGTCTCTCTTCAATGATCTCTGTCCTGACACAAGGGGATAAAAGTGGTCACTTAGTCAGGCTCACTTGCTCAGTTGTGCTGTGAAGAAGGAGGGACACTGCAAATGCTGCTTGAATTTGCGGGGTGCACTTGCTGTGGCTGGACCACTTCAAGGTTACCACAGCTCCAGAAAAGCATGCACCTTCCACGGTCAAGCCACTCAGGTTCCTAGTTGTGCTACAAGAGCACAGTCCTAGGTTGGTCAAGTGTCTCCAAAGGGGAGCTGGTCTTAGGCAGTTATAATCCTGGTTGATCCAAGTCATGCAGGATGCCGGGAAGATGTGGGTAGTGACCGGTGCCTGGTTCACATCATGGCAGATGTGGTCTCTGTGGATGAGATTAAGCAGCCACTTGCCTTCCTACTGTGGGTATTGTGTGCCTGCTTCAATGCCTCCAGGCCTGTAGACTGCAGCTGGCTTACCCCACTTCGATATTCATTAGGGCATGCTCCATTGTTCTGTGAGCTCACCAGGGATTAGAGTGTAATGGTTTTCAGTTCAGTTCAGTCGCTCAGTCATGTCTGACTCCTTGTGACCCTATGGACTGTAGCACACCAGGCTTTCCTGTACATCACCAACTCCTGGAGCTTACTCAGACTCACGCCCATTGAGTCAGTGATGCCATCCAACCGTTTCATCCTCTGTCATTCCCTTCTCCCACCTTCAATCTTTCCTGGCATCAGGGTCTTTTCCATAAAGTCAGTTATTTGCATTAGGTGGCCAAAGTATTGGAGATTTAGCTTCAGCGTCAGTCCTTCCAATGAATATTCAGGACTGATTTTCTTTAGGATGGACTGGTTGGATTTCCTTGCTGTCCAAGAGATTCTCAAGAGTCTTTTCCAACACCACAGTTCAAAAGCATCAATTCTTCAGTACTCACCTTTCTTTATAGTCCAACTCTCACATCCATACATGACTACTGGCAAAACCATAGCTTTGACTAAACAGACCTTGTTGGCAAAGTAATGTCTTTACTTTTTAAAACGCTGTCTAGGCTAGTCATAGATTTTTTTCCAAGGAGGAAGCGTCTTTAATTTCTTGGCTGCAGTCACCATCAGCAGTGATGTTGGAGTCTCCAAAAATAAAGTCTGTCACTGTTTCTCTTCATTACTAAACTATTTGCCATGAAGCGATGGGGCCTGATGCCATGATCTTAGTTTTCTGAATGTTTACTTTTAAGTCAGGATTTTTCACTCTCCTCTTTCAATATCAGCAGGAGGCTGTTTAGTTCTTCTTCACTTTTTGCCATAAGGGTGGTGTCATCTGGATATCTAAGGTTACTGATATTTTTCCAGGCAATCTTCATTCCAGCGTGTGCATCATCCTCTCCAGCATTTCTCATGATTTACTTTGCATATAAGTTAAATAAGCATTGTGAAAATATACAGCCTTACTGTTTTCTTCATTTGGAACCAGTCTGTTGTTTCATGTCCAGTTCTAACTGTTGCTTCTTGACCTGCATACAGATTTCTCAGGAGTCAGGTCAGGTGGTCTGATATTCCCATCTCTTCAAGAATTTTCCACAGTTTACTGTGATCCATAAAGTCAAAGGCTTTGGCATAGTCAATAAAGCAGAAGTAGATACTTTTCTGGAACTCTTTTGCTTTTTCAATGATCCAACAGCTGTTGCCACTCTGAGATCTGGATCCTCTGCCTCTTGTAAATCCAGCTTGAACATCTGGAAGTTCATGATTCACATACTGTTGAAGCCTAGCTTGGAAAACTTTGAGCATTACTTTGCTAGCATGTGAGATGAATGCAATTGTGTGATAGTTCAAGCATTTTCTTGGCATTGCCTTTTTTTTTTTTTTAATTGGAATGAAAACTGACCTTTGCCAGTCCAGTGGACACTGCTGAATTTTCCAAATTTGCTGGCATTTTGAGTGTAACACTTTAACAGAATCATCTTTGAGGATGTGAAATAGCTTAACTGGAATTCCATCACCTCCACCAGCTTCATTCATAGTGATGCTTCCTAAGGCCCACTTTGCATTGCAGGATGTCTGGCTCTAGGTAAGTGACCACGCCATCATGGTTTTCTGTGTCATGAAAATCTTTTTGTATAATTCTTCTATGTATTGTTGCCACCTCTTTTTCATATCTTCTGCTTTTATTAGATCCATACCTTATCTGTCCTTTATTGTGCTCATCTATGCATGAAATATTCCCTTGGTATCTCTAGTTTTCTTGAAGAGATCTCTAATCTTTCACATTCTATTGTTTTCCTCTATTTCTTTCAATTGATCACTGAGGAAGGCTTTCTAATATCTGCTTGCTATTCTTTCTAACTCTGCATTCAAATGGGTATATCTTTCCTTTTTTTTTCTTTTCTTTTTTTTTTTTTTTGCCTTTCATGTCTTTTCTTTTCTCTGCTATTTGTAAGGCCTCCTCAGACAACTGTTTTGCTTTTTTGTATTTATTTTTCTTGTGGTGTTTTGCTCATTGCCTCCTGTACTATGTCACAAACTTCTGTCCATAGTTCTTTAAGCACTCTGTCTAACAGGTCTAATCCTTTGAATCTATTTGTCACTTCCACTGTATAATTGTAAGGGATTTATTTAGGTCTTACCTGAATAGTCTGGTGGTTTTCCCTACTTTCTTCAACTGAAGTCTGAATTTGCCAATAAGGAGTTCATGATCTAAGCCACAGTCTGCTCCCAGTCTTGTCTTTGTTAACTGCATAGAGCTTCTCCATCTTTTGCTGCAATGAATATAAGCTATCTGATTTCAGTGTTGACTATCTGGTGATATCCATGTGTAGAGTCTTCTTTTGTCTTGTTGGAAGAGGCTGTTTGCTATGACCAATGCATTCTCTTGGCAAAACTCTATTAGCTTTGCCCTATTTTGTTCTATGTTCAAAGGCCAAATTTACCTGTTACTCCGTGTACTCTTGACTTCCTACTTCTGCTTTCCAGTTCCCTATAATGAAGAGGACATCTCTTTTGGGTTTTAATTCTGGAAAGTCCTGTACGTCTTCATAGAACTATTCAACTTCAGGTTCTTCAGCATTACTGGTTTGTGCATAAACTTGGATTACTGTGGTACTGACTGTTTTGCTTAGAAATGAACAAAAATCATTCTGTCATTTTTGAGATTGCACCCAAGTAGTGCATTTCAGACTCTTTTGTTGACCATGATGGCTACTGCATTTCTTCTAAGAGATTCTGGCCCATAGTAGTAAATATAATGGTCATCTGATATAAAGTTATCCATTCCTGTCCATTTTAGTTTACTGATACCTAAAATGTCAGATGTTCAATCTTGCCATCTCGTCTTCGACACTTCCAATTTACCTTGATTCATGGATGCAACATTCCATGTTCCTAAGCAATATTGTTCCTCACAGTATTGGACTTCACTTCCATCACCAGGCACACACACAACTGGATGTTGTTTGTTCTTTGGCTCTATCTCTTCATTCTTTCTGAAGTTATTTCTCCACTGTTCTCCTGTAACATATTGGATGCCTACCGACCTGTGGAGTTCATCTGTCTGTTTCCTATCTTTTTGCCTTTTAATACTGTTCATGGGGTTCTCAAGGCAAGAATACTGAAATGGCTTATCATTTCCTTCTCCAGTGGACCAACTTTTGTCAGGAATCTCCACTATGACCTGTCTGTCTTGGGTAGCCCTACATGGCATGCCTCATAGTTTCGTTGAGTTAGACAAGGCTCTGGTCCATGTTGGAGAAGGAAATGGCAACCCACTCCAGTATTTTTGCCTGGAGAATCCCAGGGATGGGGGAGAGCCTGGTGGGCTGCCGTCGATGGGGTTGCACAGAGTTGGACACAACTGAAGTGACTTAGCAGCAGCAGCTGGTCCATGTGATCAGTTTGGTTAGTTTTTTGTGACTGTGGTTTTCATTCTGTCTGCCCTCTGATAAATTAGGATAAGAGACTTATGGAAGCTTCCTGATGGGAGAGACTGACTGAGGGGAAAACTGGGTCTTGTTCTGATGGGAGGGGTCAGCCTCAGTAAATATTTAATACAATTTTCTGTTGATGGGTGCGGTTGTGTTCCCTCCCTTTTGTCTGACCTGAGGCCAAACGGTGGTGGAAGTAATGAAGGTAATGGTGACCTTCTTCAAAAGGTCCTGTACACACATTGCTGCACTAAGTGCCCCAGACCCAGCAGCAGGCCACTGCTCACCCTCACCTCTACCATACTCCTAGACACTCATGGGCAAGTCTGGGTCAGTCTCTTGTAGGGTCACTGTTCCTTTCTTCTGCATCCTGGCACACACAGGTTTGTGTGTGTGTGTGTGTGTGTGTGTGTGCCCTCTGAGAGTCTTTCTCCAGTCCTGTGTAAGTTCTGGCGTCTCTATGATTGGGTTAATGGTGACCTCCTCCAAGAGGGCTTATGCCTTACCCAGGTCTGCTCTATCCAGATCCCCTACCCCTGCAGCAGACCACTGCTGACCTGTGCCTCCACAGGAGACCCTCAAACACTCAAAGGCAGGTCTGACTCAGTCTCTGTGGATTCTCTTGGGGCACATAAGATTTTGTTTGAGCCCTCTGGGAGTCTCTGGTTGGCATGGGGTTTGATTCTAAATGTAATTTTGCCCCTCCTGCTGTCTTATTGGGTCTTCTCCTTTGCTCTTGGATGTGGAGTGTGTTTTTCTTTTTTGGTGGGATCCAACATTCTCCTGTCCGACAGTTGTTCAGCAGTGAGTTGTATTTTTGGAGTTCTCTCAGAAGATGAGCACACGTCCTTCTACTCTGCCATCTTGGATTAGCATTAGTAGTGGTGTTAAGAGTCTTCCTAAAGTAATGGTCCTTTGTTTCTCTGGTGGTCCCACTGTTTTCCCTGTAGTGTCTGCTCTATGTCACATTAGCCCCTCAGAATGTCGCCATGGCATTCAACCCCAGTCCTTTCCCTGAGGACCAACCCACACAGATCATGCCTATGCACCCAGCCTCTAATTGCCGCTGGCAGAAGCAAGTGTGTGAATTGCTTTTCAGTTGGTAATTGTTGTCCGGTGCAATCTCTGGTAAATTTTCTCAGTTTTGCCTCACTGTGATTTCCTCTGATGTTCCTAAGCTCCCCACTGATGCAGCCTGTGAGAGGGTTTCCTATTGTGTGGAGACATCACTCCATCCATGATTCCCTTCCTAGGACTGATCTCCATCCTGAAATAATTTGCCTCCCTTTTCATCTTTATCATTCAGCTTACTTTATTCTGAGGAGATTAATTTGCCTTCCTGGAAGTCTACAGTCCTCCTCCAGTGTTCAAAATTTGCTCTTTGGGAGTTGTTTCACACGCAGATGATCTTTTGAAATATTTCTGTGGGTGAAAGCGGCTCCCCATCCTGTTGCTCCTTTATCTTTGGACATCACCAGTTTTTAAAGTCTGGGTTTTTTTTGTTTGTTTTTTCCTGATATGAGTAATTATGTTGCAGTTTTCTTTTGATTTCTATTTTCATGAGATATTTTTTTTTCTATCCCCTCACATTCAGTCTTTATATGTCTCAAGTAGACAGAATATATATATATATATATATATATATATATGCACACTCTCACACACACATATACATGGGTTTTGTTTTTATATGCTTTCAACAAGTGTATGTCTTTTGGTTGAAGCATTTAATCCATTTACATTTAAGGTAATTATCTATATGTATATTCTTATTGGCATTTTCTTAATGACTTTGCTTTTGTCTTTGTAGGTCTTATCTCCCCTTCCTCTTTTGTTATCTTCTTTTGTTCTTCTTGCCTAGAGAAGTTCTAAGTGCCAGAAGAATTGAGCATCTTTTGCAAAGCCAATTTCAGTTCAGTTCAGTTGCTCAATCATGTCCAACTCTTTGCAACCCATGGACTGCAGCATGCCAGACTTCTCTGTCCATCACCAGCTCCCAGAACCTGCTCAAATTCATGTTCATCCAGTCAGTGATGCCATTAAACCGTCTCATCCTTTGTCATCCCCTTCTCCTCCCACCTTCAATCTTTCCCAGCATCAGGGTCTTTTCCAATGAATCAGTTCTCTGTAGCCAAATTATTGGAGTTTCAGCTTCAGAAAAGGTCCTTCCAATGAATATTAAGGACTGATTTCCTTTAGGATTGACTGACTTGATCTTCATGCAGTCCATGGGACTCTCAAGAGTCTTCTCCAACACCGTAGTTTAAAAGCATCAATATTGTCACCCTGCTTATTGAACTTATAAGCAGAGTACATTATGAGAAATTCAGGGCTGGATGAAGCACAAGCTGGAATCAAAATTGCCAGGAGAAATATCAATAACTTCAGATATTCAAAGTACACCAGCCTTATGTCAGAAAACAAAGAAGAACTAGAGTCTTTTGATTAAAGGGAAAGAGAAGAATGAAAAAGTTGTCTTAAAACTCAACATTCAGAAAACTAAGATCATAGCATCCGGTCCCATCACTTCATGCCAAACAGATGGAGAAACAATGGAAACAGTGAAAGACATTTTTTTTTTTTTTTTAAGCTACAAGATCACTGCAGACAGTGAGTGCAGTCATGAAATTAAAAGACTCTTGCTCCTTGGAAGAAAAGCTTTGAACAACCTATACAGCGTGTTGAAAGGCAGAGACATTGCTTTACCAATAAAGGTATGTCTAGTCAAATCTATGTGTTGTTTTTTTTTTTTTCAGTAGTCATGTATGAATGTGAGAGTTGGACTATAAAGAAAGCATAGCACCAAAGAATTGATGCTTTTGAACTGTGGTGTTGGAGAAGACTCTTGAGAGTCCCTTGGACTTCAAGGAGATTCAACCTGTCAATCCTAAAGGAAATCAGTTCTGAATATTGATTGGAAGAAGTGATGCTGAAGCTGAAACTCCAATTCTTTGTCCACCTGATTTGAAGAACTGACTCATTTGAAAAGACTCTGGTGCTAGAAAAGATTGAAGGTGGGGGGTGAGGGGATGACAGAGGTTGAGATGGTTTGATGGCATCACCCACTGGATTGACATGAGTTTGAGTAGGCTCTTGGAATTGGTGATGAACAGGGAAGTCTGGCGTGCTGCAGTCCATGGGATGGCAAAGAGTCAGACATGACTGAGTGACTGAATGGAACTGAACTGAACTGATTTATCTTATAACTGGATATTTAAATTGTTTGACTTCTTTCATCCAATTCCTCCTCACTCAACCCCAGCCTCTGGTAATCACAAATTTTGTCTCTTTTGGTATGAATTTACTTGTTAGTTTATGAAATATAATAACATTGTATCAGTTTACACTATACAGAATATGATTAAATATTGGTATTCATTTTAAAATTATTACCATATTAAATCTAGTTAGGATCTGTCCCATACTAAAATATATAGTTATTGACTTTACTCCTATCCTCTATACACTCCATTTCACACCCAAAACTCTTTCTTTCTGTGTTTGCTTTTGCAACTGGTAGTTTGTACCTCTTAATTTCCCTTATCTCTTTATTTTCCTCCCTGACCCCACTGTCCTCTGACAACCATATGTTTCTTCTGGATTTTCAACTCTATTTCTGTCTTGTGATACTGGCTCTTTTATTCGGTCTTTAGATGCCACATGTAAGTGAAATTACACAGTATTTATTTTTTCCTGTCTGACATTTCACTTTGTATAAAATCCTGTTCTTACAAATGGCAAAAGTTTATTC
Organism: Capra hircus; assembly: GCF_001704415.2. Taxonomy (NCBI): domain Eukaryota; kingdom Metazoa; phylum Chordata; class Mammalia; order Artiodactyla; family Bovidae; genus Capra; species Capra hircus. The sequence continues at coordinate 13,148,807 of NC_030831.1, read as the reverse complement.
TTTTTAAGACTGAGTAATATTTCATTTCATATATGCATCTTCCCTATCCATTCGTTTATTGATGAGCATTTAGTTTGCTTTCAGATCTTGGTCATTGTAAATAATGTTCCAATGAGCATCAGTCGTGTCCGACTCCTTGTGACCCCATGGATCGCAACATGCCAGGCCTCCCTGTTCATCACCATCTCCCAGAGTTCACTCAGACTCACGTCCAGCCATCTCATTTTTGGTCCCCCCCTTCTCCTCCTGCCCCCAATCCCTCCCAGCATCAGAGTCTTTTCCAATGAGTCAACTCTTCACATGAGGTGGCCAAAGTACTGGAGTTTCAGCTTTAGCATCATTCCTTCCAAAGAAATCCCAGGATTGATCTCCTTCAGAATGGACTGGTTGGATCTCCTTGCAGTCCAAGAGACTCTCAAGAGTCTCCTCCAACACCACAGTTCAAAAGCATCAATTCGTCGGTGCTCAGCCTTCTTCACAGTCCAACTCTCACATCCATTCATGACCACAGGAAAACCATAGCATTGACTAGCCCAATGAACATAAGGGTGCATTTTTCCTAATTAGTGTTTTTGTTTACTTTGGATAAATACCCAGTGTAGGATTGCTGGATCATATGGTAATTCTATTTTTATTATGTGGGTAACATTCCATCAAGTGTTCCAATTTGTATTCCTACCAACAGTGTGGGAATGTTCCCTTTTCTCCACATCCTTGCAAACGCATGTAATTTGTTTTCTATTTGGTAATGACCATTCTGACAGGCATATGATATACATTTTGATTTTAATTTGTATTTCTCTGATGATTAGTGATGCAAAGAATCTTTTCAATTGTCTGTTGGCCAAGTGTATGTCTTCTTTGGAAGAGATTTAAATCTTTTCCATTTTTTTTTTTAAATCAAGGTTTTTTGTTTCTTTGTTTGTTTTGATGATGAGCTCTAATGATGAATTTTTATGTAAAACATCATAATCTATAGTGATTAACTTAATTGATAAGGGTTTGATCACTGGATGGGGAAAAATCCCCTTGAGGCAGGCAATGCAATCCACTTCAGCATTCTCACTTGGAGAATCCCATGAATGGAGGAGCCTGGCAGGGTACAGTTCATAGGGCCACAAAGAGTCAGACATGACTAAAATGACTTAGTGCACAGACTTTATAAAAATTAAAAATGTCTACTCTTTGAAAGACAGCATCAAACAATGAGAGGACAAGTTACAGACTAGGAGAAAATATTTGTAAAAGTTATATTTTATGAAAAGACTGTTGTACAAAATATACTGAAAAAAATTAAACTCAAGAATAAAGAAACAATGAAATTTTAAAAATGGGTCAATTACCTTAACAGACCCTTGACCAAAGAAGTATGAATATGGCATACAAACAAATGAACAAATGCCTAACCTCATATGTCATCAGAAAAATGCAACTTAAAATTTTACCTCAAGATAGCAGAATAGAAGGACACAAGTCCATCCACTTTTTATGAAAACACCAAAATCATCAATAACTGCTGAACAGCCATCAGGAAAAACAAAACAAGCAATAAGTAATTTAAACCTTCTAAAAATGTTACCCTATGTCGAAGGATTAAGAGGCAGACACGATAAGATAGTACCAGGGAAAAACCACAGTAAATTCAAATCTCATACTTGATGAGTGAGAGATCTACAAACTGGAAAACAACTGTACCATAAGAGTTATTGCATGGGAATGAAAGTTATGAGCCCCACATTAGACTTCCCAGCCTGGGGCTCTGGCAACAGGAAGAAGAGTCCCCAGAGAATCCAGCTTTGAAGGCTAGTGAGGTTTGATCTCAGGACTCCCACAGGACCAGGGTAACAGAGACTCCACTCTTGGAGAAAGCATACAAAGTCTCATGCACAGCAAGATGCAGGGGATAAAAGTAGTGACCCCATAAGAGATTGGGCCAGACCTACTTGAAAACATTGATAGGTCTACTAAAGGGATGAGGGGTGGCTAGCACTCACTGCAGGGACAAGGACACAGATGGGAGAAGTTCTGAGAAATATTCATTGACCTGAGCCCTCCTGGAGGCCACCATTAGCCACATCAAGCACCTTGTAGGTCCCAATGCTGGATTGCCTCAGGCCAAACAACCAATAGTGTGTGGGAACACAGTCCCACTCATCAGTAGAGTAGTGGTTAAAGTTGTAATGAATATGACTGTCTTACCAAAGGAACATGTCCCACCTCCACCTGCCACCAGTCTCAAACATCAGGACAATTGCACAAGGCTCTTAGGTAGTCTCATTCACCAGAGGGCAGACAGCAGAAGCAAGAAGAGCTACACTCCTGCAGCTTATAGAACAGAATCCACAATCACAGAGAGTAAGACAAAATAAATTAGCAAAGGTGTATATCCCAGATGAGGGAATAAGATAAAACCTCAGAAAAACAACTAAGTGAAGTGGAGATAGGCAACCTATCTGAAAAAGAATTCACAATAATGATAGCAAAGCTGATCCAGAATTTCAGAAAAGTATGGAGTCAAGGATACGGAAGATATGAGATATTTTAAATAAAGACCTAGAAGAAATGAAGTACAAACAAGCAGATGAACAATAAAATAACTGAAATGAAAAACACACTAAAAACACACACAGAAATCAATAGCAGAATAACTGAGGCAGAAGAATGGTTAAATGACCTGGAAGACAGAACTGTGGAAATCACTGTCACAGAAGAGAATAAAGAAAAAAAGAAAAGAAGTGAAGTCAGCCTAGAAGACCTCTGGGACAGCATTAAATGGACTAATGTTCTCACAATAGGGGTTTTAGAAGAAGACAGAGGGAAAGGACTTGAGAAGATATTTGAAGAGATCATTGTTGAAAACTTCACTAATATGAGAAAGAAAATATTCACCCAAGTGCAAGAACTGGAGAGAATCTCAGGCAAGATAAACCTGAGAAAGGACATGTCAACACACATAACAAACAAATTGACAAAAATTAAGGACAAAGAAAAAATACTAAAAGCAACACAGGAAAAATGACAAATAACATAGGTGGAAAATCCCATGAGGTCACCAACTGATTTTTGAGAAGAAACTCTGCAAGGTAGAAGGGAATGGCATGCTATATTTAAGGTAAAGGCAGGAAAGAACCTACAATCAAGAATATTCTATGCACCAAGGATACCATTCAGATTTGACAGAGAAATCAAAAGCTTCACAGACAAGAAAAAGCTAAGAGAGTTCAGCATCACCGGACCAGATTTTCAACAAATGCTTACGGAATTCTCTAGACAGGAAAAAGACCAGCAATTAAAACAACCTTGTACTATACAGACTGCTACACCAAAACCTAATGGGAACAGCAAGCCCAAAAGATACACACACACACACACACACACACACACACACACACACACACACACACACAGGAAAAGAAAAAAATAAAAAAAGAGAGAGAGAAAAAGAAAAAGCAAACCAAACATAACACTAACATGGTCAGCAAACTACAAGAAAAGAGAACAGACAGAAAGAGGAGAAAAAAGACTTACTAAAACACAAAACAATTATGAAAATGGCAATAGGAAATTACATATTGAAAATATTACCTTATATGTAAAAGGATTAAATTTTCCAATCTAAAAATATGAACTAGCTGAATTTATTTAAAAAAAAAAAAAAACCTGTATATATGCTGTCTACAAAACGTCAAATTCGGACCTAGGGAAACATAGAGAATGAAAGTGAGGAGATGATGGGAAAAGTTATTCCATGCAAATGGAGATCAAAAGAAAACCGGAGTAGTAATATATCAGACAAAACAGACTTTAAAATAAAGGCTGCTTTAAAAAAATAAAACTACAGAATAATCAAGGGATCAGTCCAAAAAGAGGACGTAAGATTTGTAAATATACATGCACCAAACATTGGAGTACCTCAATATGTAAGGAACAAACTAACAGCCATAAATGGAGAAATTGACAGTAACCCAAAAATAGTGGGACTTCAGCAACTCCACTTTTATTAATAAACATATCATTCAGGCAGAAAATCAATGAAGAAACACAGACCTTAAATAATAGATTAAACTGTATGAATTTGATTGATATTTATAGGGAATTCCATCCAAAAGTATCAGAATACTCTTTCTTCATGCCTGCCCATGGACTATTTTCTAGGCTTGACTAGAAGCTGGGCCACAAAAGTAGCCTTGGTAAATTTTTTTAAAAATGATATATCAACATCTTTCTGATCACAATGCTATGAGATAAGTAATAAACTACAAGAAAGAGCTGTAAAACAGCAAAAATGCATAAAGAATAAACAATATGCTACTAAACAACCAGTAGATCACTGAAGGAATCAGAGCAAAATCCAAAAATACCAAGATACAAATGAAAGCTAGGTATAACAATCCAAAACCTATGGAATGCAGCAAAAGTAGTTCTAAGAGGGAAGTTTATACCAATGACATCAAACTTCTGGAAACAAAAATGTTTTAGATGAACAAACTAACCTTGCATCTAAAGTGACCAGAGAAAGAACAAGCAAGATCTAAAGTTAATAGAGGAAATAAATCATAAAGACAAAAGCAGCAAGTGGAACAGAGATGAAGAAAACACTGGCAAAGATGAATGAAACTAAAAGCTGTTTCTTTGAAAAATAAACAAAATTGATATGTGTTTATCTAGATTCTTCAGGAAGCAAAAAGAAGAGTATTCCAGTCTATAAAGTTGAAAAAGGTAAAGTTGCAACTGCCACCACAGAAAAGCTAAGGCTCATAGAGACTACTACAAACAGTTATATGCCAATAAGATAGACAACCTGGAAGAAACGGACAAATTCTTAGAAAAGTACAGTCTACAAAGACTGAACCAGGAAGAAATATAAAATACAGTGAGAACAATCACAATCACAAGCAGTGAAATTGAAACTGTGATTAGAAAACTCCCAAAAACAAAAGTCCAGAACCTGATGTCTTCCCATGCTAACTCTGTCAAACATTTAGAGAAGAGCTAAAAACTATCCTTCTGAAACTGTTCCAAAACTTTTGCAGAGGAAGGAAAAATTCCAAACAAGTCATTTCCTCCTAAGATAAAGGAAAAGACAAGAATGTCCACTCTCAGTACTCTTATTCAACCTAATTTTGGAAGTTCTGGGTATGGCAATTGGAGAAGAAATAGATGTAAAAGAAATCCAAATGAGAAAAGAAGTTAAACTCTTATTGTTTGCAGATAACATGATATTATATATAGAAAACCCTAAAGACACTGCCAAAAAACTACTAGATCTAATTAGTGAAAGATTCAGTTTACAAAATTAATACACAGAAATCAGTTGGATTTCTATATACTAACAACAAAAGTTCTGAAAGAGAAATTCAAGAAACATTTATCATTGCATCAGAAAGAATAAAACACTTAGGAATAAACCTACTGTAGGAGACAAAAGATCTGTGCTATGAAAAAATAAGATGCTTATGAATGAAATCAAAGATGACACAAACAGATGGAATGAAATACCATCTTTTTGGATTCAGTTCAGTTCAGTTCAGTCGCTTAGTCGTGTCCAACTCTTTGCGACCCCATGAATCGCAGCACACCAGGCCTCCCTGTCCATCACCATCACCCAGAGTTCACTCAGACTCATGGCCATCGAGTCTGTGATGCCATCCAGCCATCTCATCCCCTGTCGTCCCCTTCTCCTCCTGCGCCCAATCCCTCCCAGCATCAGAGTCTTTTCCAATGAATCAACTCTTCACATGAGGTGGCCAAAGTACTGGAGTTTCAGCCTTAGCATCATTCCTTCCAAAGAAATCCCAGGGTTGATCTTCAGAATGGACTGGTTGGATCTCCTTGCAGTCCAAGGGACTCTCAAGAGTCTTCTCCAACACCACAGTTCAAAAGCATCAATTCTTTGGTGCTAAGCCTTCTTCACAGTCCAACTCTCACATCCATACATGATCAAAGGAAAAACCATAGCCTTGACTAGAGGGACCTTAGTCGACAAAGTAATGTCTCTGCTTTTGAATATGCTATCTATGTTGGTCATAACTTTTCTTCCAAGGAGTAAGGGTCTTTTAATTTCATGGCTGCAGTCACCATCTGCAGTAATTTTGGAGACCAAAAGAATAAAATCTAACACTGTTTCCACTGTTTCCCCATCTATTTCCCATGAAGTGATGGGACCGGATGCCATGATCTTCATTTTCTGAATGTTGAGCTGTAAGCCAACTTTTTCACTCTCCTCTTTCACTTTCATCAAGGCTTTTTAGCTCCTCTTCACTTTCTGCCATAAGGCTGGTGTCATCTGCATATCTGAGGTGATTGATATCTCCCAGCAATCTTGATTCCAGCTGTGTTTCTTCTGGTCCAGCATTTCTCATGATGTACTCTGCATAAGTTAAATAAGCAGGGTGACAATATACAGCCTTAACATACTCCTTTTCCTATTTGGAACCAGTCTGTTATTCCAAGTCCAGTTCTAACTGTTGCTTCCTGACCTGCATACAAATTTCTCAAGAGGCAGGTCAGGTGGTCTGGTATTAGAAGACTCAATAGTGTCAAAATGATTATACTACCCAGGGAAATCTTCTGATTCAAAGCAATCATTATCAAATTACCAATGATAATTTGATACTTTTTCACATAAGTAGAACAAAAAAATCTCTTTGTTTGTATGGAGACACAAAGACCCTGAATAGCCAAAGCAATCGAGGAAGAAAAACGGAACTGGAGAAATCAAGCTCCCTGACTTCAGACTACACCAGAAAACTATAGTCATTGAAAGAGAACTGTACTAGTAAAATAATAGACATCTAGATTTTGTAATAGGAGGGAAATCCCATAGACAAACCCACAGAGATAAATGATCTATGATAAAGGAAGCAAAGCTATACAGTGGAGAAATGACACTATCTTCAGTAAATGGTGCTGAAAAAGTAGATAGGTACATGTAAAAATGAAATTATTTAACACTGTACACAAAGATACCAGACAATGAATTAAAAGCCTAAGTATGAGACTGGACACTCTGAAACTCTTAGAGGAAAATACAGATAGAACATTCTTTGACATAAATCAATAAATCACAGCAATATGTTTTTTTGATCTGTCTCAGCAGCCTAGAGTAATGGAAACAAAAACAAAAAATAAACAAATGGGAACTAATTAAAAGCATTTGCACAGTAAAGGAAACCATAAACAAAATGAAAAGAAAAGCTATAGAATGGGAGAAAATATTTGCAAATGATATGATTGATAAGTGATTGTGAACATGTGTGCTCAGTCATGTCCAACTCTTTTTAACTCTGTGGACTGTAGCCCACCAGGCTCCTCTGCCCATGGTATTTTCTAGGTAAGAATAGTGGAGCAGGTTGCCATTTGATACTCCAGGGTACATTCCTAACTCAGGATCAAACCAAGTCTCTTACATCTCCTGCATTGGCAGGCAGATTCTTTACCACTGCACCACCTGGAAAGCCCTGATAAGTGATTAGTCTCCAGCATTTACAAACTGCTCATGCAGCTTATATCATCAAAACAAACAACCCTATCAGAAAATGGGCAGAAAACATAAATAAGCATGTCTCCAGAGAAGACATACAAATCATCAACAAGCAGGTGAGATGTTCAACACCACTAATTATTAAAGAAATGCAAATCAAAACTACAATGAGACATCATTTCACACCAGTCAGGATGATTATCACCAAAACTGCATAAATAATAAATGCTGGAGAGAGTTTGGAAAGAAGGGAGCCTGCCCTTGACTTTTGATGACAATGTAAATTGGTACAGCCACTTTTAGAGAACACTATGGATGTTCCTTTAAAGATTAAAAATAGAGCTTCCATATGATCCAGAAATCCCACTTCTGGGCACATACATGGAGTGAAACGTGGATACATGCATCCCAATGTTCTTTGCATTACTGTTTAAAATAGCCAAGACCTGGAAGCAACATAAATGTCCATTGACAGAGGAATAGATAAAGAAGATATGGTGCATATTACAATGGAATATTATTCAGTCATTAAAAAGAATGAAATAATGTCATTTGCAGCAGCATGGTTAGACTTGCAGATTATCATATTAAATGAAGTAAGTCATACAGAGAAATAGAAATATTATATTATATCACATATGTGTAATCTAGAAAATATTTACCAAAAAAAGGAAAAAAAGAAACAGACTCAGAGAACAAACTGATGGCTACTAGGGAAAAGGGTGAAGAGGAAGGATAGTGAAGGGAGTCTGGACCCTTTAACATGACCACACAGCTATAGTTAAAATGGATAACCAACATGGGAACTCTAGTTAATATTTTGTAACAAATTAATTGGGAAAATAATTTGAAGAAGAATAGATAAATGTATACGTATAATTGAATTACTTTGTTATACACCTAAAACTAACACAGCATTGTTAGTCAACTGTACTCCAATTTAAAATAAAAAAGCAAATTAAAACAAGGAGATATCACTACATATATAGTATAATGGGCAAAATCCAGAAACCTAGTGACACCAAATCCTGGAGAGGATGTGTAACAAGAACTCTTACTGATTGCTGGTAGGCTTTGTAAGATTTAAGACCATCCAGTAAATACATTCAATGTAGCTTTTAGTATGTACTCAAAGGAATTTGAAACTAATGTCTACACACAAAAACCTGCACACAAATGTTTATAGCAGTTTTATTCATACTTGCCAATATTTGGAAGCAACCAAAATGTCCTTTAATAGGTGAATGGGGAAGTAAATGTGATACATCTACATAGTGAAATATTATTCAGTGTTAAAAAGAAACGAGCTATTAGGCCATAAAAATATATGGAGAAATCTTAAACTCAGGCTACTAAGTAAAAGAAGACAATCTGAAAAGACTGCATATTATATGACTCCAAATACATGACATGAAAAGACAAAAGTATGAAGACAGTGAAAAGATGAGTAGCTGTGAGAGTTTGGGGTGGGGGAAGGATGAAACAGAATTTTTAGGGCAGTGAAATTATTCATGTTACTACCATGGCAGATATATGTTATTACACATTTGTCAAAATCCACTGAATGTATAACAACAAGAGTGAGTCCTGATGTAAACTATGAACTTTGGGTGATAACGATGTCTTAAGGTAGGTTCATCAGTTGTAGCAAATGTACCACTCTGCTTTGAAATGTTGATAGTGGGAGTGGAGAAGGTTGTATATGTGTGGAAATAGGGAGGTTAGAGGAATTCTTTGTACTTTACACTCAATATAAAACCAAACCTGCTCTAAAATTAAAGTGGTAATTTAAAATTATTTTAAAAATTAAAATGCATTTAATATAATGTGTAACACTTCTACCAATTGTACTTTTTATATACAAAGTTAATATACACTGTTTCAAAAAATAATTGATATTTTTGAAGAAACACTCAGGGTAACCAGATTCCTTCAGGTATCTTAATACATGAAGAAATTCTACTGATCTAATATTTAGTCAATGTGTTCACCTATGCACAGGTATAGCATGAAATTTTAAATAATCTCCTAAGAACTAGGATACTTTGTCATTGTTGTTCAGTAGCTAAGTCATGTTCATCTCTTTGCAACATCATGGGCTGCAGCATGCCAGGCTTCCCTGTCCTCTACTATGTCCTAGAGTTTACTCAAGCTCCTGTCCATTGAATTGTGATGTTATCCAACCATCTCATCCTCTGTTGCCCTTTTCTCCTTTTGCTTTTAATCTTTCGGCATCAGGGTCTTTTCCAACAAGTCAGCTCTTTGCATCATGTAGACAAAGTATTGGAACTGCAGCTTTAGCATCAGTTCTTCCAATTTGTCATTATCATATGCTAAAATTTTGACTTCACTCCACCATTGATGTATTATATTGTTTATAGCGTAATAACTATAGCATCATGCGGTTTACTTAAATTTTCTTTCACTCACAGACATAAAGGAAGAGGTTATTATGGTTGCTCGGAGGAAGGACTAGGGAAAGGAATAGTTAGGGAATTTGGGATTGACATGTACACACTATTATATTTAAAATGGACAAACCACAAGGTCCTATAGGGCACTCTCCTCAAAGCTATAGGGCAGCCTGGATGGGAAGGGAGTTTGGGGAGAATGGATTCAAATAAATGTATGGCTGAGTTCTTTTGCTCTCCACCTGAAGCTATCAGAGCATTTTTAATTGCTCTGAAATTATGTAAAATATAATTTTATTTTATACTCCAATATAAAATGAAACATTTAAAAATAAAATAAATTACATTTTGCAAGGAAATTTAGTAGAGACACCATTAACTATACAAAGTCATGGATATTTGATTTCTTAATATTATTGCTATAATGGGAGAGCTATGATCTTGAATATATTAATCAAGAGGGGTTGTGACCAAAACAAAGGTGACGGTTTTACAATATCCCAACTGAAAAAGCTGTGATCTGTTTCTTATTTAATTGGCTGGTAAATGACAAATGTGCCTTAAAGCTAAGGAGAAAGCTATTTTGTGATGAACATATTATTGACAAGTTTCTTTTTAAAAATGAATACTGCTATCAAACATTTATACATATAATCACGAAAGATAAACACACATCCCATTTTATGTAACATAACCAGGCATGTGTGTTGACAGCAATGGGACAGAGGCATGCAGAAAAAACATTGGGTTGTGTTGCTATTTATACTCCATTGTTTTGAGTACTCTCAAGCAGGGATAAGAATCATTTAACCAAATATACCCTTGAGCTATAAATTCATTTTTGCTTTATTTTCTACGAAGGAAATGCACAAAAAAGGATGAAACCTCCACCACCTCATCCAAATTATGATATTATTTTGAGTGACTTATTTTAACTGCCATTACATATACAAAATGTTTAGGCATTATGAGGTATGCATTATGCAATAATGCAAGAAACTATGTGATTTTGTCACCATTTCTGTCTACCATTAGAATGATCTCAGTAAAATGATTTGACTTGAGTGGTTTCAGCTTAAACATGAGAGCTTTAGGAGGTTTTATTCTAAATCTGCTTTTCAACTCTAAGTGGCTATGCTCTTTATGGGGAAGTAAAAATCAGTTCATTTACTCAGTCGTGTCCAACACTTTGCGACCCGAAGGACTGCAGCACACCAGGCTACCCTGTCCATCACCAACTACAGGAGTTTGCTTAAACTATCACCAACTATGACAGCTTGCTCAAACTCATGTGCATCGAGTCCATGATGCCATCCACCATTTCATCCTCTGTTGTCCCCTTCTCCTCCTGCCCTCAGTCCCTCCCAGAACCAGGGTCTTTTCCAATGAGTCAGTTCTTCACAACAGTTATTTCCTCAGTTATTTGTAAGGACTCCTCAGACAATCATTTTACATTCTTGCATTTCTTATTTTGGAGATGATCTTGATAACTGCCTCTTGTACAGTGTCATGAACATCTGTCCTTAGTTCTTCAAATACTCTATCAGATCTAATCCCTTGAATCATTTTGTCATTTCCATTGTACACTCATAATGGATTTGATTAAGGCCAGAGTATTGGAGTTTCAGTTTCAGCATCAGTCCTTCCAGTGAATATTCAGGATTGACTATCATTAGGATTGACTGGTCTGATCTTGCAGTCCAAGGGGCTCTCAAGAATCTTCTCCAACACCACAGTTCAAAAGCATCAATTCTTCAGCACTCAGCTTTCTTTATAGTTCAACTCTCACATCCATACATGTCTACTGGAGAAACCATAACTTTTGACTAGATGAACCTTTGTCTTCAAAGTAATGTCTCTGCTTTTTAATATGCTGTCTAGGTTCGTTTTAACTTTTCTTCCAAGTAGCAAGTGTCTTAATTTCACTACTGTGCTCATTATCTGCAGTGATTCTGGAGTCCCCAAAAATAAAGTCTCTCACTTTATTATTTCATAGAAATAAAGTTTCAGTTGTTTCCCCATCTATTTGCCATGAAGCAATGGGTTCGAATGCCATGATCTTTAGCTTTCTGAATGCTGAGTTTTAAGCCAACTTTTTCTCTCTCCTCTTTCACTTACATCAAGAGGCTCTTTAGTTCTTCATTTCTGCCACAAGGGTCATGTCGTCTGTGTATCTGAGGTTATTAATATTTCTCCCAACAATTTTGATTCCAGCTTGTGCTTCATCCAGCCTGACATTTCATTGATGTACTCTACATATAATTTAGATAAGCAGGGTGTCAATATACAGCCTTGGTGTAATCCTTCCCCAATTTGGAAAAAGTCTGTTGCTCCATGTCCAGTTCTAACTGTTGCTTCTTGACCTGCATACAAATTTCTCAGGATGCAGGTCAGATGGTCTGGTATTCCCATCTTTTCAAGAATTCTCCACAGTTTGTTGTGATCCACAGAGTCAAAATCTTTGACATAGTCCATAAAGGAAAAGAAGATTTTTCTCCCTGAACTCTCTTGCTTTTTCAATGATCCAACAGATGTTGGTAATTTTATCTGTGGTTCGTATGCCTTTTCTAAACCCTATTTGAACATCTAGAAGTTCATGGCTCATATACTGTTGAAGCTTGTCTTGGAGAATTTTGAGAATTACTTGGCTAGTGTGTAAGATGAGTGCAATTGTATGGTAGCTTGAACATTCTTTGGCATTGCCTTTCTTGGGATTGGAATGAAAACTGACCTTTTCCAGTCCTGTGGCCACTGCTGAATTTTCCAAATTTGCTCGCATATTGAGTGAAGCACTTTCACAGCATCATCTTTTAGGATATGAAATAGTTTAACTGGAATTCCATCACCTCTACCAGCTTTGTTCATCATAATGCTTCCTAAGGCCCACTTGACTTCACATTCCAGGGTGTCTGGCTTTAGGTAAGTGACCACCCATCATGGCTATATGGGTCATGAAGATCTTTTTGTATAGTTCTTCTGTGTATTGCTACTACCTCTTCTTAATATCTTCTGCTTCTGTTCGGTCCATACCATTTCTCACCTTTATTCTGCCCTTCATTGCATGAAATGTTCCCTTGGTATCTCTAATTTTCTTGAAGAGATCTCTAGTCTTTCCCATTTTTCTTCTTCTTCTTCTTCTTTTTTTTTTTTTTTTTTTGTCCCTGTATTTCTTTGCATTGATCACTGAGGAAGGCTTTCTTAACTCTCTTTGCTATTCTTTGGATCTCTGCATTCAGATGGGTATATCTTTCCTTTTCTTCTTTGCCTTTAGCTTCTCTTCTTTTCTCAGCCACTTGAAAGGCCTCCTCAGACAAACATTTTTCCTTTTCCATTTATTTTTCTTGGTGATGGTCTTGATTACTGCCTCCTGTACAACGTTACAAAACTTCATGCATCGTTCTTCATGCACTCTATCAGATCTAATCGCTTGAAGCTATTTGTCACTTACACTGTAATATCGTAAGGAATTTTATTTAGGTCATAACTGAATGGTCTAGTGGTGCTCCATAATTTCTTCAACTTAAGTCTGAATTTTGCAATAAAGAGTTGATAATCTGAACAACAGTCAGGTCTCCTTCTTGTGTTTGCTGATAAGCTTCCCCATCTTTGGCTTAGAAGAATATAATCAATCAGATTTCAGTATTGAAAATTTGGTGGTGTCCTTGTTAGCATCTTCTCTTGTGTTTCTGGAAGAGGGTGTTTGCTATGACTAGTGCCTTCTCTTTTCAAAACTCTGTTAGCATTTGTCCTGCTTCATTTTGTACTCCAAGGCCAAATTTTCCTGTTACTCCACTTATCTCTTTACTTCCTACTTTTGCATTTTAGTCCTATATGATGAAAGGACATATTTGGGGGTGTTAGTTCTAGAAGGTCTTGTAGGACTTCATAGAACCATTCAAATTCAGCTTCTTCAGCATTACTGGTTGGTGATAGCCGTGGATTACTGTGATATTGAATGATTTGCTTTGAAAACAGAAATCATTCTGTTGTTTTTGAGATTGTGCCCAAGTACTGCATTTCAGATTCTTGGCTACTCCATTTCTTCTAAGGGATTCTTGCCCACAATAGTAGATATATTGGTCATCTGAAATAAATTCTCCCATTCCAGACCATTTTAGTTCACAGATTCCCAAAATGTTGATATTCCCTCTTGCCTCTCCTGTTTGACAATTTCTAATTTACCTTGATTCATGGACCTAACATTCCAGGTTCCTATGCAATACTGTTCTTTACAGTTTTAGACTTTGCTTTCATTATCAACCACATCCACAACTGGGCATTGTTTTTCCTTTGGCTCCATCTCTTCATTCTTTTTTGAGTTATATCTCAACTCTTCTCCAGTAGCATATTGGGCACCTACCGACCTGGGGTGTTCACCATTCAGTGCCATATCTTTTTGCCTTTTCATACTGTTCATGGGTTTTCAAGACAAGAACACTGAAATGGTTTTGCCATTTCCTCCTCCAGTGGACCACGTTTTGTCAGAACTCTCCTCCATGAGCCGTTTGTCTTGGGTGCCCCTACATGGTTGGCTCATAATTTCATTGAGTTAGACAAGGCTGTGATCCATGTGATCAGTTTGATTGGTTTTCTGTGATTGTGTGTTCATTCTGTCAGCCCTCTGAAGGAAGGATAAGATGCCAATTGAAGCTTCCAGATATGAGGAACTGACTATGGGGCAAACTGGGTCTTGCTCTGATGAGCAGGGACATGCTCTGTAAAACTTTAATCCGATTTTTTGCTGATGAGCGGGGTTGTGGCCCTCTTTGCTGTTTAACCTGAAACCAAACTATGGTGGAGGTAATGAAGATAATGGTGACATCCTTCAAAACATCTTGTGCATGTACTTCTGTACTCAGTGCCCCTGACCCTGCAGGAGTCTGCTGCAGACCAACATCTGTGCCATAGACTCCTGGACACTCACAGGCAAGTCTGGGTCAGTCTCTTGTAGGGTCACTGCTCCTTCCTCCTGGGTCCTGGTGTGCACAAGATTTTGTTTGTGCCCTCCAAAAGTTTGTTTCCCTAGTCCTGTGTAAGTTCTGTATTCAAATCCTACTGGCCTCTGAAGGCAAATTCCCTTGAGGTTTTCAGTCTCTTCACCAGATACCTAGGTTGGGAAATCTATGTGGGTCCTAGAGCTTTCTTAACAGTGTGAGAATTTATTTGTTATAATTGTTCTGCACTTTGTTGGCCATCTGTTCGGTGACTCTATAGTGGGGTTAATGGCAACCTCCTCCAAGAGGGCTTATGCCACAGGCTGTGTGAAACATGTCTGCTGCACGCAGAGCCCCTGCCCCTGCTGCAGGCCACTTCTGACCCATACCTCCGCAGGAGACACTCAAACACTCAAAGGAAGGTCTGGCTCAGTCTCTGTGGGGTCTTTCATTTCTGGTGCAAACAAGATTTTGTTTGAGCCACCCAAGCATCTCTGGCGGGTATGTGGTTTAATTCTAAGCATCTGTCTCCCCTCCTACCATCTTTCTGGGGGTTCTCCTTTGCCCTTGTAAGTGGGGTTTCTTTTTGACAGGACCCAACATTCTCCTTTCAATGGTTGTTCAGCACTGAGTTGTAATTTTGGAGTTCTTGCTGGAGAAAATGAGTTCAGATCCTTCTACTGTACCATCTTGTATGCGACAACAACAACAAAAGTGAAGTAAACACAGCTACTCTTTATTTGGGCTAGTCCATAACGTCATTCTGTTAGAAATAACATCCAAACAGAAATTTTCATCAAAGGTATCAGTAGCAAAAATGAATAAAAATATAATCAACAAGAATGAGTTGAATTTTATTTTTATCTTGTTCTAAGTAAGTTCTGTTTAATACTCTTTCCTAGACAGCTTGAAGAGTATTTGGAAAGAAACTTCGCTTTTGCAATTCTTCAAACATGAAGGGAGAGAGGGAGAGAGGGAAGGAAAACTTCTTAAGAGCCAACAAAAAGGTCCAGAATATTTGTCTTTTGGAATATTTGCTATATAATAGCCAAGGTCATTATTCTAGTTTGGTCTTTTAAACTCACTTTACATGGTCCACTATTCTCTTAGTTACGTTGCCAAATTGGATATATAAATATATAAATATCAAATTAAAACATATATAAACATAAAATTAAAAATAATAAAGATAAATCACTGTATATCTTCCCTATTAAGTTTACATAAACACAAATATATTAAAGAATCAAGTAATACAAACAGCTACAGAGGTATATTTATAGGATGATATTTAAAATCACCAGAAATAGACAAAATGAAGATACTCATGTTAACCAGAAGTTATATTCAGTTTGAACCTGGAAAAAAGTTTTGAGAAGCCTTTTGGGATAGCAGAAAATTTGAGCCCTTCAACAGACTTACTCAATTCAAAATAGATCATCATTCAATGGCTTCAAGAGAGAAAGATCTGAATAACTACAGAGTTTGTACTTGGTGAACTCCAAAGTCTGTGGGCTTCTCTGGTGGTTCAGACGGTAAAGAATCTGCCTGCAATGCAGGAGACCTGGGTTAGATCCCTGGGTTGGGAAGATCCCCTGGAGATGGGAACAGCTACCTACTCAAATATTTTAACATGGAAAATTCCATGGACAGGGGAGCCGGACAGGCTACAGTTTATGGGGTCACAAAGAGTCGGACACAACTGAATGACTTTCACTCCAAGTCTGTGAGCAGATTAGAATACGAAGTAGAGACCCAGAACTGGCTGTCCTTTTTCCTTGCGTTTCTTTAATACTGCATTCAGCCTCAACCTTAACCTGAATATTTTACTTATATATTAAAAATAGTCATATGAATATTTATCAAACTTCCCAAGATACTCACATGCTTACAGAATTGTTATATAGTCCTCTATCTTTATTAAAAAAAAAAAACATACAAAGAAGGATTATTATACTCTCCAAATAAATTACTCAATTCATTCAAATATTTTCTCATATCTTATTTACATGGACCATATAAACCTTATCCAGGATCTTTACAAAACACTGTGTATAGATGCTTGTGCTGTGCTGTGCTTAGTAGCTCAGTTGTGTCTGACTCTTTATGACCCCATGAACTGTAGCCTGCCAGGCTCCTCTGTCCTTAGGGAGTCTCCAGGCAAGAATGCTGGAGTGGGTGTCATGCCCTCCTCCAACAGATCTTCCTAACTCAGGGATCACACTCATGTCTCCCACACTGTAAGTGGATTCTTTACGATCTGAGCCATCAGGAAAGACGAAGATTACTTGAGTGGGTAGCCTATCTCTTCACCAGGTATGGTTATTTATAGCAATTTTATTCATAGCTGCAAGAATGTGAAAGTAACCAAGATGAATGGAGTGGAGTAACTACGAATATTCAAGGCTAAAAAGAAGTCATCAAACCATGAAATGACATGAAAGAATATTAAATTCTTATTACTAAGTGAAAGAAGCCAATATGAAAAATCTCAAACTTTATGATTCCAACAATACAGCATTCTGAAAAAGGCAAACCTATGGAGACAATAACATGATCAGTTTTTAGCAGAGGCTAAATGGAAGAGAGGAATGAGTGGAGCACAGAAAATTCTTAGGCCAATGAAACTATTTTGGTTGATACGCAATAGTAAATACATGTCATTATTCATTTTTTCAGAATTCATAGGCTGTACAGCATCAAAAGTAAACCTAATGTAAACTATGAAATTTAGGTAATCATGATGTTTCCGTATATGTTCATTTTGACAAATGTATCACTTTGGTAGAAGATGTTGCTATTGGGATAGACTGTGTAAGTCCTATATGCACAATTTTGCTGTGAAGCTAAAGCATCTCTAAAAAATTAAATCTATGAAAAAACAACAACAATAACAGCAGAACAGCAAACCTATCAGTGACTGAGGGTCCAGATCAGTGTCACCTCTTGCCAAAGTTCATGCTCATATTCTTTGATGTACACCTTGAGGTTCTTTTCCTGAACTCTGTAGCACATTTCACTTGAAGTACTAATTCAGATCTTAAGATATACCTTGTAGTAGAGTACTTTGAATTGTTAAAAATGTTTTCATATGTATAGGCATTATTTTCCCACCTCATGTGGTGACTCAGCCGGTAAAGAATACTCCTACAATGTGGGAGACCTGGGTTCGATCCCTGGGTTGGGAAGATCCCTTGAGAAGGAACAGCTACCCACTCCAGTATTCTGGCCTGGAGAATTCCATGGGCTCTATAGTCCACGGGGTTGTAAGGAGTCAGACACGGTTGAGGGACTTTCACTTTCAAAATCTAGCCCAGGACTGGATTTAGTATAATTAGTTCAATCTCATGAATTAATGTATTTTAATACTAACTTAGTCAAGTCCTATTGAATTGTACAGATTTTTAAGCTATTTAAAAAAATTATCTGTTCTTACAATATCTTAGAGCTTCAGAAAAAATAATCCTGCTTAAGAAGCTGAAACCTGCATTCCTAAAGGGTTTTGCACATATTAAATCATATCCATCATTATGTTGCCTGAAACTTTAGTGTTCAGAATCTGGAGTTCCTTTGAATATAAACAAAACATGGCATATGAAACTGCAAGTGAAAAACAAACACCAAAATCATTTGGGAAATAAAGTGAATGCATTTATGTCTATAAAATATGCATTAATGCATGCTAGGAAACTAAGAATATTTACTATTCTTTGAGATAAAATGGCTAAAATAAAATTACCTGTAATCTTGTTGTCTTGGAAAAAGGTAATATAACTGATTTTATTTTGCCTGGAGTAGGACTGCATAGTAAATTCACAATGTTGAGTTAGCAGATCTCTAGGTGGTCCACTCTCAAAGTGGTCTAAATTAGGTTTGTTAAAGTGGAAAGTAAGACTGGTCATCTCTAGGCTTTGAGGTTAAAAAAAGATCACAGTATCTTGGTCTTTATTGAAATGTTATTCAGTTCAGTTTAGTTGAGTTCAGTCACTCAGTCATGTCCGACTCTATGCGACCCCATGAATTGTAGCACGCCAGGCCTCCCTGTCCATCACCAACTCCCAGAGTTCACTCAGACTCATGTCCATTGAGTCAGTGATGTCATTCAGCCACCTCATCCTCTGTCGTCCCCTTCTCCTCCTGCCCCCAATCCCTCCCAGCATCAGAGTCTTTTCCAGTGAGTCAACTCTTCTCATGAGGTGGCCAAAGTACTGGAGTTTCAGCTTCAATATCATTCCTTCCAAAGAAATCCCAGGGCTGATCTCCTTCAGAATGGACTGGTTGGATCTCCTTGTAGTCCAAGGGACTCTCAAGAGTCCTCTCCAACACCACAGTTCAAAAGCATCAATTCTTTGGCGCTCAGCCTTCTTCAGTCATGTACATACTTAGGGGCATTAAAAAACCAATGAGTCATAAGGTAGTTCTATTTGCAATTTTTTAAGGAATCTCCACACTGTTCTCCATAGTGGCTGTACTAGTTTGCATTCCCACCAACAGTGTAGGAGGGTTCCCTTTTCTCCACACCCTCTCCAGCATTTATTGCTTGCAGATTTTTGGATCGCAGCCATTCTGACTGGTGTGAAGTGGTACCTTATTGTGGTTTTGATTTGCTTTTCTCTAATAATGAGTGATGTTGAGCATCTTTTCATGTGTTTGTTAGCCATCCGTATGTCTTCTTTGGAGAAATGTCTATTTAGTTCTTTGGCCCATTTTTTGATTGGGTCGTTTATTTTTCTGGAATTGAGCTGCAGAAGTTGCTTGTATATTTTTGAGATTACTTCTGGGCATACACACCGAGGAAACCAGAATTGAAAGAGACACATGTACCCCAATGTTCATCGCAGCACTGTTTATAATAGCCAGGACATGGAAACAACCTAGATGTCCATCAGCAGATGAATGGATAAGAAAGCTGTGGTACATATACACAATGGAGTATTACTCAGCCGTTAAAAAGAATTCATTTGAATCAGTTCTGATGAGATGGGTGAAACTGGAGCCAATTATACAGAGTGAAGTAAGCCAGAAAGAAAAACACCAATACAGTATACTAACACATATATATGGAATTTAGGAAGATGGCAATGACGACCCTGTATGCAAGACAGGAAAAAAGACACAGATGTGTATACCAGACTTTTGGAATCAGAGGGAGAGGGAGAGGGTGGGATGATTTGGGAGAATGGGAATTCTAACATGTATACTGTCATGTAAGAATTGAATCGCCAGTCCATGCCTGACGTAGGGTGCAGCTTGCTTGGGGCTGGTGCATGGGGATGACCCAGAGAGATGTTGTGGGGAGGGAGGTGGGAGGGGGGTTCATGTTTGGGAACGCATGTAAGAATTAAAGATTTTAAAATTTAAAAAAAAAATTAAAAATTAAAAAAAAAAAAAAAAAAACAATGACCCGGGCATTTGCCCAGATGTATACTAGACTCTGTAAAAGTTAGCTATCTGGTTGTAGGGCCTTAAAACATGAATTTGTTTCTATGCCAGTCTAGGTTTGATACAGGATACAGGATGCTTGGGGCTGTTGCACTGGAATGACCCAGAGAGATAGTATGGGGAGGGAGATGGGAGGGGGGTTCAGGATTGGGAACATGTGTACACCTGTGGCGGATCTGTGTTGATGTATGGCAAAACCGATAAAATATTGTAAAGTAAAAAAAAATAAATAAAGAAATAAAATGAAACATATTAGAAATGAAACACACCACCTACCTTTGAGATAGGTTTTCATATGTTCCGGATTATAGAAAATTTCTAAGTGTCTATAACAAAGATAGAGGAGAAGGAAAATTAAAAAGAATCAAAGATAGAAAGATTCATTGACTTTACAGTGGACTTTTGAATCTCTCATTTTTATTTCTCTTTAGCACTTTTTGTTCTCATTCAGAACTCATATTCATAAAAGTTTTCTTAGCTCATCTGATTAAAAAAATTGATACTGAAATATTAATGAGCCAAGGATTAATCTCTTCATGAAAATTTTTGTACCTAAAAGATAAACTTTTAGAAACAGCAATTTATCATTTGAGAGGTTGAGAGCTGTGTTCAGGACAACAAGCTTGATAGAGCTCTTTGCCTATGTCAAAATGCTGAAGGCATACAATGGAGACAACAAAGCTTAGCTGAAGCCTTGCAGAGGTACATCATTTTTATAACATTTATATATATAATATGCTTTAGTGACTCATGAAAATATGGAGAAGAGATGTTAGCATAGTCAAATATTGTCCCTCAAATGGCATAGATGTCACGGACTATATTTTTCTTGGAGAAATCTTGTAGCTTCTCAAATGAATAAGTTAGGAACAATATATTTACTAGCAGGATCACATTTAGAATGAACTCACTTACAAATACTAAAAAAAGAATACTTAGTATATGGTCTGTGTTGTGATAGTAATGAAATACATCTTGAATATTTCTAACACTGGTTAATAATAGACTATATATATATATATATATATTTAGTTTTTTATTTTTTTAATTTTAAAATCTTTAATTCTTACATGTGTTCCCAAACATGAACCCCCCTCCCACCTCCCTCCCCATAACATCTCTCTGGGTCATCCCCATGCACCAGCCCCAAGCATGCTGTATTCTGCGTCAGACATAGACTGGCGATTTAATTCTTACATGATAGTATACATGTTAGAATGCCATTCTCCCAAATCATCCCACCCCCTCCCTCTCCCTCTGAGTCCAAAAGTCCATTATACACATCTGTGTCTCTTTTCCTGTCTTGCATACAGGGTCGTCATTGCCATCTTTCTAAATTCCATATATATGTATTAGTATACTGCATTGGTGTTTTTCTTTCTGGCTTACTTCACTCTGTATAATCAGCTCCAGTTTCATCCATTTCATCAGAACTGATTCAAATGAATTGTTTTTAATGGCTGAGTAGTACTCCATTGTGTATAGGTACCACAGCTTTCTTATCCATTCATCTGCTGATGGACATCTAGGTTGTTTCCATGTCCTGGCTATTATAAACAGTGCTGTTATGAACATTTGGATACATGTGTCTCTTTCAATTCTGGTTTCCTTGGTGTGTATGCCCAGCAGTGGGATTGCTGGGTCATAAGGCAGTTCTATTTGCAATTTTTTAAGGAGTCTCCACACTGTTCTCCATAGTGGCTGTACTAGTTTGCATTCCCACCAACAGTGTAGGAGGGTTCCCTTTTCTCCACACCCTCTCCAGCATTTATTGCTTGCAGATTTTTGGATCACAGCCATCCTGACTGGTGTGAAGCAGTACCTCATTGTGGTTTTGATTTGCATTTCTCTAATAATGAGTGATGTTGAGCATGTTTTCATGTGTTTGTTAGCCATCCGTATGTCTTCTTTGGAGAAATGTCTATTTAGTTCTTTGGCCCATTTTTTGATTGGGTCGTTTAATTTTCTGGAATTGAGCTGCATAAGTTGCTTGTATATTTTTGAGATTAGTTGTTTGTCAGTTGCTTCATTTGCTATTATTTTCTCCCATTCAGAAGGCTGTCTTTTCACCTTGCTTATACTTTCCTTTTTTGCGCAGAAGCTTTTAATTTTAATTAGATCCCATTTGTTTATTTTTGCTTTGATTTCCAGAATTCTGGGAGGTGGATCATAGAGGATCCTGCTGTGATTTATGTCAGAGAGTGTTTTGCCTATGTTCTCCTCTAGGAGTTTTATAGTTTCTGGTCTTACATTTAGATCTTTAATCCATTTTGAGTTTATTTTTGTGTGTGGTGTTAGAAAGTGATCTAGTTTCATTCTTTTACAAGTGGTTGACCAGTTTTCCCAGCACCACTTGTTAAAGAGATTGTCTTTACTCCATTGTATATTCTTGCCTCCTTTGTCAAAGATAAGGTGTCCATATGTGTGTGGATTTATCTCTGGGCTTTCTATTTTGTTCCATTGATCTATATTTCTGTCTTTGTGCCAGTACCATACTGTTTTGATGACTGTGGCTTTGTAGTAGAGCCTGAAGTCAGGCAAGTTGATTCCTCCAGTTCCATTCTTCTTTCTCAAGATTGCTTTTGCAATTCGAGGTTTTTTGTATTTCCATACAAATCTTGAAATTATTTGTTCTAGTTCTGGAAAAATATGGCTGGAAGCTTGATAGGGATTGCATTGAATTTGTAAATTGCTTTGGGTAGTATACTCATCTTCACTAAATTGATTCTTCCGATCCATGAACATGGTATATTTCTCCATCTATTAGTGTCCTCTTTGATTTCTTTCATCAGTGTTTTATAGTTTTCTATATATAGGTCTTTAGTTTCTTTAGGTAGATATATTCCTAAGTATTTTATTCTTTTCGTTGCAATGGTGAATGGAATTGTTTCCTTAATTTCTTTTTCTACTTTCTCATTATTCGTGTATAGGAATGCAAGGGATTTCTGTGTGTTGCTTTTATATCCTGCAACTTTACTATATTCATTGATGAGCTCTAGTAATTTTCTGGTAGAGTCTTTAGGGTTTTCCATGTAGAGGATCATGTCATCTGCAAACAGTGAGAGTTTTACTTCTTCTTTTCCAATTTGGATTCCTTTTATTTCTTTTTCTGTTCTGATTGCTGTGGCCAAGACTTCCAGAACTATGTTGAATAGTAGCGGTGAAAGTGGACACCCTTGTCTTGTTCCTGACTTTAGGGGAAATGCTTTCAATTTTTTACCATTGAGGATAATGTTTGCTGTGTGTTTGTTATATATAGCTTTTATTATGTTGAGGCATGTTCCTTCTATTCCTCCTTTCTGGAGAGTTTTTATCATAAATGGATGTTGAATTTTGTCAAAGGCCTTCTCTGCATCTATTGAGATAATCATATGGTTTTTATTTTTCAATTTGTTAATGTGGTGAATTACATTGATTGATTTGCGGATATTGAAGAATCCTTGCATCCCTGGGATAAAGCCCACTTGGTCATGGTGTATGATCTTTTTAATGTGTTGTTGGATTCTGATTGCTAGAATTTTGTTGAGGATTTTTGCATCTATGTTCATCAGTGATATTGGCCTGTAGTTTTCTTTTTTTGTGACATCTTTGTCAGGTTTTAATAATAGACTATAAAATCAACTCTAAGGAGGAAATAAAATAAGCAACATAGTTTGGTTAAAATTAAGACAATTTACAATTATAATCAACTTACATAAAATTATAGTGTGCTATATGGAGGAAATAATGCTGTGGTATGATAAGGCAGTTACAATTTTTATAAAGTGACAGAGTTTTATGTTCATAGGTTTACTTTTAAATAGTAGAAACCAATTTTCATGAAACAATTCAGGCACTAACTATAATTACTATAGAAATAGAGAAGCAATTTTAGCTAGGGATATTCTGTGGGCTGGGGCAGGTACAACAGAAGGCAATCAAAGCCAGTCTTTGATTGACTTGTACTATTTTAATTTTTAAAAACAAGTTTTGTTTCATGTATCACTTCTAAGCCATATATGGTCAGTTAATTTTCAACAAAAGAGCCAAGAATATATAATAAGGAAAGGGTAATCTGTATATTGTCACCCTGCTTATTTAACTTCTATGCAGAGTATATCAAGAGAAACATTGGGCTGGAAGAAGCATAAGCTGGAATCAAGATTGCCAGGAGGTTATACCAATAACCTTAGATATGCAGATGACACCACCCTCATGGCAGAAAGTGAAGAGGAACTAAAAAACCTCTTGATGAGAGTGAAAGAGGAGAATGAAAGTATTGGCTTAAAGCTCAACATTCAGAAAATGAAGATCATGGCATCTGGTCCCATCACTTCATGAGAAATAGATGGGGAAACAGTGGAAACAGTGTCAGACTCTATCTTTTTGGGCTCCAAAATCACAGCAGATGGTGACTGCAGCCATGAAATTAAAACACGCTTACTCTTTGGAAGAAAAGTTATAATCAACGTAGATTGCATATTCAAAAGCAGAGACACTACTTTGCCAACAAAGGTCCGTCTAGTCATGGTTGTGGTTTTTCCAGTGGTCATGTATGGATGCAAGAGTTGGACTGTGAAGAAAGCTGAGTACCGAAGAATTGATGCTTTTGAACTGTGGTGTTGGAGAAGACTCTTGAGAGTCCCTTGGACTGCAAGGAGATCCAACCAGTCCATTCTGAAGATCAGCCCTGGGATTTCTTTGGAAGGAATGATGCTAAAGCTGAAACTCTAGTACTTTGGCCACCTCATGTGAAGAGTTGACTCATTGGAAAAGACTCTGATGCTGGGAGGGATTGGGGGCAGGAGGAAAAGGGGAAGACAGAGGATGAGATGGCTGGATGGCATCACTGACTCAATGGACATGAGTCTGAGTGAACTCCAGGAGTTGGTGATGGACAGGGAGGCCGGGTGTGCTGCTATTTATCGGGTTGCAAAGAGTCTGATACAACTGAGCAAATGAACTTAACTGAACTGAATCTCTTTGATAAATGGCACTGTGAAAACTGAATAACCAAATGTAAAAGAATAAAATTAGATTCTATTTTACATGATACAGAAATGTCAACTCAAAAAGGGTTAATTAATTCAATATAGTACCTGAAATCATAAAACTCCTAGAAGAAAACATGGACTTGACACCAAAGCAAAAGCAATAAAATAACAAGAAAAAAAAAAAAAAACTTAAGACTACATCAAACTGAAAAGCTTCTTTTCAGCAACAAAACCCGTTAGCAAAAGGAAAAGGCAACCAATGGAATGGGAGAAAATATTTGCAAACCACATATACAATATGAGGTTAATATCTAAAACGTAGAAAGAATGCATATAAATCTGTAGCAAAAAGGCAAGTAACCTAGCTAAAAAATGGATAAAGAACCTGATATCACATTTTGTCAAAGAGGTATGCAAATGACTGACAGGTACATGAAAAGATACTCAGTACTCCCTGATCATTAATCATCAGGGAAACATAAATCAATACCACAATGAGATATCACCTCATACTTCTCAGGGTGTCTATTATCAAAAAGACAAGAGACAACAAATGCTGCTGAAGATTTAGAGAAAAGAAAACACTGGGACACTGGAAATGGAAACTGTTTGAGCCACTATGGAAAATAGTGGAGCAACCTCAGGAAATTAAAAATGGAACTACCATAGGATTCAGCAATCATTCGTCTAGGTGTATCTCCAAAGGAAACAAAACCATTATCTCAAAGAGATATCTGAATTCTGTGTTCATTGTTGCATTATTCATAATAATCAACTTGTGAAAATGACCTAAATGTCATTCAGTTCAGTTCAGTTCAGTAACTCAGTCGTGTCCGACTCTTTGCGACCCCATGAATCGCAGCACGCCAGGCCTCCCTGTCCATCATCAACTCCCGGAGTTCACTCAGATTCACCTTCATCAAGTCAGTGATGCCATCCAGTCATCTCATCCTCTGTCATCCCCTTCTCCTCCTGCCCCCAATCCCTCCCAGCATCAGAGTCTTTTCCAATGAGTCAACTCTTTGCGTGAGGTGGCCAAAGTACTGTTGTTTCAGCTTTAGGATCATTCCTTCCAAAGAAATCCCAGGGCTGATCTCCTTCAGAATGGACTGGTTGGATCTCCTTGCAGTCCAAGGGACTCTCAAGAGTCTTTTCCAACACCACAGTTCAAAAACATCAATTCTTTAGGGCTCAGCTTACTTCACAGTCCAACTCTCACATCCATACATGACTACTGGAAAAACCATAACCTTGACTAGACGGACCTTAGTCGGCAAAGTAATGTCTCTGCTTTTGAATATGCTATCTAGGTTGGTCATCACTTTTCTTCCAAAGAGTAAGCGTCTTTTAATTTCATGGCTGCAGTCACCATCTGCAGTAATTTTGGAGCCCCAAAAAAATACAGTCTGACACTGTTTCCACTGTTTCCCCATCTATTTCCTATGAAGTGATGGAACCGTATGCCATGATCTTCGTTTTCTGAATGTTGAGCTTGAAGCCAACTTTTTCGCTCTCCTCTTTCACTTTCATCAAGAGGCTTTTAAGTCCCTCTTCACTTTCTGCCATAAGGGTGTTGTCATCTGCATATCTGAGGTTATTGATATTTCTCCCAGCAATCTTGATTCCAGCTTGTGTTTCTTCCAGTCCAGCATTTCTCATGATGTTCTCTGCATATGTTAAGTAAGCAGGGTGACAATATACAGCCTGGACGTACTCCTTTTCGTATTTGGAACCAGTCTGTTGTTCCATGTCCAGTTCTAACTGTTGCTTCCTGACCTGTATACAGATTTCTCAAGAGGCAGGTCAGGTTAGTGTTATATAATGAAAGTGATGTGTGTGTGTGTGTGTGTGTGTGTGTGTGTGTGTGTGCATGGGCACGGATGCGTGTATGTGATGTATACTGGCTGTATTTAGGAGGCGTGTAAAGTTGGGCAAGGTAGCTGTCTTCATTCAAGCACAATGTCTAGTAAGTGACTCAGCTGTGAGGCATCAGTTGTCAATACTCCCATCAATTGGAATAAATGCTTTAGTCTTGATCTGGGTGGTATAAGAGAGCATCCATTACCCTTCCTTGAAAGCTTGAGTTTTCTTTCATGTTCAGAGGTGGATAAATGAAGTGGGGGTATGTTGTTTTTAAAATGTTGTTTTCCTAAACGAATGGATAGATACACAAATTGCTGAACTGAATAAGCAGCTTTAGTAAGCAAAATGAGTAAAAGAACAATAATCCAGAAACACAAGTAGCACAAATATTTTAACAAATATTTATGAAAGGGTCTTTTTTTAAAAAATTGTGTTTGTGGTAAAACAATAAGCAACTTTGGAATAAAGCAAATCTTATAAATGAAAAAATGAGAATTAATAGAAACAGAGACTAGAATAATGGTTGATGGGGGAAATTAGGAGAGATTGGTAAAAAATGAATAAGGTCTGAGGAGCTAATGCTTAGCACAGTGACTATAGTTAACATTGTATTATATAATTTGAATTTGTTAAGAATGTATGTCATGAAGTAAATGTGAGAAGTAGTGATGTTATCACTATTCCCATGGTGAGAACATTTTACATGGCATACATATATCAAATCATTATGTTCTACATTTTAAACACATGACAATTTAATTTGACAGTTGTACCTATAAAACTGAAAAAGTGATTCTAGTAAAAACTATTTTCAAAAATATAATTTTAATAATTATTTTTAGAAAAAAAGAAAAAAAGTGGTTTCAAGTCCACATTTATACATCCTAAGACTTAGGACACAAGTATATGTTTGGACAGGGGGCAATATTCAATGTACTCCGACATGTGACCAACCAGAAAGCAGTTTCAGTTGGTAACAGGGAATTAAAGTCCCTGTCAGCATACCAAGATAATGACAAAGAATGGGCAGAAGTTGAATAAGAAAGAGCCAAGACTTAATGAGAGTTAGAAGTTGACAGACTGATCAAAATGAAGACAAGAAGGCCATGGATAGAACTGGAATTCGATATCAGAACTGCCAAAGTATCACAACAGTGAGTGTTACTTTAAAGCTGAGGGTTGAGAACATAATATTAGTCTCATAGGAAGGCCCAGTTGGGTTTTACTTCTCAAATAGTGATTCATGGATTCCCTACCTACATTCAGCTCAGTTCAATTCAGTCAACTCAGTCGTGTCCGACTCTTTACGACCCCATGAATTGCAGCACGGCAGGCCTCCCTGTCTATCACCAACTCCTGGAGTTCATACAAACTCATGTTCATAGAGTTGGTGATGCCATCCAGCATCTCATCCTCTGTCGTCCCTTTCTCCTCCTTCCCCCAATCCCTCCCAGCATCAGAGTCTTTTCCAATGAGTCAAATCTTGGTGTCAGGTGGCCAAAGTACTAGAGTTTCAGCTGTAGCATCATTCCTTCCAAAGAACACCCAGGACCGATCTCCTTTAGGACAGCCTGGTTGGATCTCTTTACAGTCCAAGGGACTCTCAAGAGTCTTCTCCAACACCACAGTGCAAAAGCATCAATTATTCAGTGCTCAGCTTTTTTCACAGTCCAACTCTCGCATCCATACATGACCACTGGAAAAACCATAACCTTGTCTAGACGGACCTTTGTTGACAAAGTAGTGTCTCTGCTTTTGAATATGCTATCTAGGTTGGTCATAACTTTCCTTCCAAGAAGTAAGTGTCTTTTAATTTCATGGCTGCAATCACCATCTGCAGTCATTTTGGAGCCCCCAAAAATAAACTCTGACACTGTTTCCACTATTTCCCCATCTATTTGCCCTGAAGTGATGGGACCAGATGTCATGATCTTCATTTTCTGAATGTTGAGCTTTAAACCTTTAAAACTCTTTCAGACATTTTCACTCTCCTCTTTCACTTTCATTAATAGGCTTCTGAGTTCCTCTTCATTTTCTGTCATCAGAGAAGGCAATGACAACGAATTCCAATACTTTTGCCTGGAAAATCCCATGGACAGAGGAGCCTGGTAGGCTGCAGTCCATGGGTCACAAAGAGTTGGACACGATTGAGTGACTTCACTTTCACTTTTCACTTTGATGCATTGGAGAAGGAAATGGCAACACACTCCAGTATTCTTGCCTGGAGAATCCCAAGTCCAGGGGAGCCTAGTGGGCTGCCGTCTCTGGGGTTGCACAGAGTCGGGCACGACTGAAGTGACTTAGCAGCAGCAGCAGCAGCAGCATTTTCTGCCATAAAGGTGGTGTCATCTACATATCTGGGAATATTGATATTTCTTCTGGCAATCCTGATTACAGCTTGTGCTTCTTCCAGCCCAGCGTTTCTCATGATGTACTCTGCATAGAAGTTAAATAAGCAGGGTGACAATATACAGCCTTGATTTACTCCTTTTCCTATTTGGAACCAGTCTGTTTTTCCATGTCTCATTCTAACTGTTGTTTCCTGACCTGCATATAGGTCTCTCAAGAGGAATGTCATGTGGTCTGGTATTCCAATCTCTTTCAGAATTTTCCAGTTTATTGTGATCCACACAGTCAAAGGCTTTGGCATAATCAATAAAGCAGAAACAGATGTTTTTCTGGAACTTTCTTGCTTTTTCGATGATCCAGCGGATGTTGGCAATTTGATTTCTGGTTCCTCTGCCTTTTCTAAAACCAGCTTGAACATCTGGAAGCTCACGGTTCATGTATTGCTGAAGCCTGGCTTGGAGAATTCTGAGCATTACTTTACTAGTGTGTGAGATGAGTTCAATTGTGCGGTATTTTGAGCATTCTTTGGCATTTCCCTTCTATGGGATTGGAATGAAAACTGACCTTTGCCATTCCTGTGTCCATTGTTGCATTTTCCAAATTTGCTGGCATAGTGAGTGCAGCACTTACACAGCATCATCTTTCAGGATTTGAAATAGCTCAACTGGAATTCTATCACCTCCACTAACTTTGTTCGTAGTGATGCTTTCTAAGGCCCACTTGACTTCACATTCCAGGATGTCTGTCTCTAGGTGAGTGATCACACCATTGTGATTATCTGGGTCATGAAGATCTTTTTGTACAGTTCTTCTGTGTATTCTTACCACTTCTTCTTAATATCTTCTGCTTCTGTTAGGTCCATACCATTTCTGTCCTTTATCCAGCCCATCTTTGCCTGAAATGTTCCCTTGGTATCTCTAATTTTCTTGAAGAGATCTCTAGTCTTTCCCATTCTGGTGTTTTCCTCTACTTCTCTGCATTGATCGCTGAAGGCTTTTTTATCTCTTCTTACTGTTCTTTGAAACTCTGCATTCAGATGCTTATATCTTTCCTTTTCTCCTTTGCTTTTCACTTCTTTTCTTTTCACAGCTATTTGTAAGGCTTCCCCAGACAGCCATTTTGCTTTTTTTTGCATTTCTTTTCCATGGTGATGGTCTTGATCCCTGTCTCCTGTACAATGTCATGAACCTCATTCCATAGTTCATCAGGCACTCTATCAGATCTAGTCCTTTAAATCTATTTCTCACTTCCACTGTATAATCATAAGGGATTTGATTTTGGTCATACCTGAATGGCCTAGTGGTTTTTTCTACTTTCTTCAATTTAAGTCTGAATTAGGCAATAATTAGTTCATGATCTGAGCCACAGTCAGCTCCCAGTCTCGTTTTTGTTGACTCTATAAAGCTTCTCCATCTTTGGCTGCAAAGAATATAATCAATCTGATTTCGGTGTTGACCATTTGGTAATGTCCATGTGTAGAGTCTTCTCTTATGTTCTTGAAAGAGGCTGTTTGCTATGACCAGTGAGTTCTCTTGGCAAAACTCTATTAGCCTTTGCCCTGCCTCATTCCGTATTCCAAGGCCAAATTTGCCTGTTACTCCAGGTGTTTCTTGACTTCCTTCTTTTGCATTCCAGTCCCCTATAATGAAAAGGACATCTTTTTTGGGTGTTAGTTCTAAAAGGTATTGTAGGTCTTCATAGAAACATTCAACTTCCGCTTCTTCAGAGTTACTGTTTGGAGCATAGACTTGATTATCTTAAAGTACTTGTCATGCAGATTCTGGCATCCCAGTCAAGACACAATGAATCTGAATCTGTTGAAAATGAACAGGAAGCTTCAAGATTTATTTGATTCAGTGGGTAACAGAGAGTTCCAGTCCAGAGCGAAAGACCATGTGAATTGACATTGGATAAAGAATAAGAACTTGTTTCCTGTGGTGACCAACTATGCCTCTCCTATGTTCCTGATGTCATTGTCTTTATTATCAACATTTGCTCACTTATTCTATAACAAAAAGCAAATTTTGTTTTACTGTCTATTTATAAAAAATCCCTCAACCTTCAAAACTTCAAAACTCAATTAAAGTTGATATTTTATTCATGAGCCTTACAATTATCACTTTTAATTCTACTCATGGTCAAAGGGCAAGGTAATACAAGCCAGAGTGCATTAAGAACTCAGTCTTGGGGTATTCATTTCCTTCCGGAAATATTGCTTAAGGTACAAACGTCTTTGAATATGCCCAGGAATCTAAATGTTTTAGCTCTCAAAGCAAAAACCTAACTTTGCAGTACATTTTTCCTTTGTAAAGGGAGAATTTCAAGGCAATTTTTCTACTATTACTCATTCAGAAGAGTTGGCTATAATTAGAAAGAAAACAAGACCTGAACATTTGCTTAGTTTAACAACCTGAGAGTATTTTTCCAAATACTTACTACATTTAATTCAAGTGACAGAAAGCAGGAAATATTTATGATACTTCCATAGCACATTGAGATTACTTTTTTATGTTATTCAAATATGAAGCATTATTTAATAATACAGTTTGCATTAAAAAAAACAGTAAAAATAATTCCTCAGCATTGCACTACATATAGTGTTTTATATATTATTAAATTGAGCAAGTTAGGCTAATAATATAAAGTATACTAAAACATTATGACCTGGGCTTCCTGGTGGCTCAGAAGTTAAAGCATCTGCCTGCAATGTGGGAGACTCAGGTTCAATCCCCAGGTCGAGAAGATTCCCTGGAGAAGGAAATGACAACCCACTTCAGTACTTTTCCCTGGAAAATTCCATGGACGGAGGAGCCTGGTAAGCTACAGTCCATGGGACTGCAAAGAGTCGCACATGATTGAGCAACTTCACTTCAATGTAGGTCCATTATGGTAGAAAAATAAAGTATCATTCTTTTGAATGAAGGTGATAATGGAGGAGGCTATTAATGTATGGGGATGGAGGCATTTTGGAAAACTGTCTTCCAATATTGTTGCAAAACTAGCGTAAAAATGACATTTCAAAACTCACCTGAAACAATAAAAAAAATATTTTCATGTAAAAAAATACAATTAAAATTATAATTAAGAAAAAATGTGCAAATTAGTCTAATAATATAAAACAATATAATTTTAAAAGAATTAATAGAATTGAATTCAGGAAGTTAATTAAAGTTATCAGAAATTGATTAACTTTCTTATTAATTAAATCCCAGAAATATTTAAGTGAATTAGTACTTACAGAGTATGCATTCATCTAAATTAAGTGTGTAAGAAACAGGATAATTCAGCTTTAATGAGGTGATTTTAATTCTAGAAAATTCAATGATGCATAATTTGGGGGAAATTTCTGATTCTCTTAAGTGGAAGATATCATTACAATACATCATATGTGGCAGACATTGTATAGTCACTTAATGAACTTTATAGTTGAGACATCTAGGGAATTTTTTGCAAAATCTACCTTTGGAATCAAAACCAAATGGGAACTCAGATTAGTAGACAATGGCATGAGAGAAGCACATGCAAGAAACTATTGAAATTCAGCTAATTTTCAGGTATAAATTATTAGATTTAGAATGTGCCAGGTTAACATGGCATGACCATAGACTGCAGTGGAGAAGAAGTTGAAAAGCACACCTGTGAATAACTTTCAGTAAAAGAGTTTCTTTTGATGGTATTGGCTATATATAAATACCATATCATCATCTGTTTGGCTCAAATTTCTACTGTTGGCTTCCTTAAAGGGACAAACTTATATATCACTAAATA
Organism: Capra hircus; assembly: GCF_001704415.2. Lineage (NCBI taxonomy): Eukaryota > Metazoa > Chordata > Mammalia > Artiodactyla > Bovidae > Capra > Capra hircus. Next base: position 13,115,584 of record NC_030831.1, on the reverse strand, counting down.
ATCATTTATTTTTTTAAGATAAATATTGGAAGTATTTCAATAACAAGATATATGGGGATAATAGAGATTCAACTTTATAGGCTGATGCAGAAGAGGTGGAGAGGAAAGAGAAAATTTGTAGATGTATGAAATGGAGACTTCTATTAAATGATATCACAGAGAAGATAGCAAAGGATGAAGTCAGAAAGTAAGTAATGAGGATTTATCTTTAACAATATTCTCAAAGTGTGAGACATAGAACTCTAGGCATTCCCAGACTTTTCCAATTGATTCCTGAGGTTAAAATTACTTTTATACTATTAACTATTTTCATATTATTTTCACTGTGCTTGTATGAGTACCAATGTTGCAAAAACAATGTTAAGTAAAACAATGGATGTTTTAGAATGAATCAAGGCAATGGAACCAAATCATACTTGCATTAGTGTATTCTTTGCTGCTGCATTATCACAGTATAAAGAATGGCAGCTTAACTGAAGAATGAATTTTATGAATCAGTAAATATTGTTAATTTAATTAAATGTTAACTTGAGTTCATATATTTTTAATATTCTGTGTATGAAATTAGAAGTTTGCATAGAACAGTTTCTACAAATAAATGTACAGTGGTTAAATGAAAGCATTATATGGTTGTTTGAGTTATGAGCTGATTAGTCAAGTTTTTTGTATTACTGTCATTGCTTGAAAGAATGATTATCAGGCAAACAATGGTTACTCAAAATTAAATACACATTATCTTGAGGATTAAGGAAGTAAACTTTACATTTCAAGAACTACTGACAGTAACAGTGACAAATAATAAAATATGAGCTTGCAAGGAAAAATCATAACTTTGCAAAGCTTGTACTTTTTATCATAAACTTAACAATCTGCCACCTCAAAAAGAATGTTTAAGTAAAATTAAAAGTAAAACTACTGAACTTGATGCATTGTATAACCATGTTGCCATTTAGAAAAACCATATAACTTTGAAAACCAGTATTTTTCGAAGATTTTACCAAGCTATGCATATCTCTCTATATATATAGGCAAAGGTAAAAGGCAAAGGAAGCTAAAGGCAAAGGAGAAAAGGAAAGATATACCCACTTGAATTCAGAGTTCCAAAGAAAAGGAAGGAGAGATAAGAAAGCTTACATCAGTGATCAAGGCAAAGAAACAGAAGAAAACAAAAGAAAGGGAAAGGCTAGAGATCCCTTCAAGACAATTAGAGATACCAAGGGAATATTTCAGGCAAAAGACGGGCACAATAAAAGACAGAAATGGTAAGGACCTAATACAAGCAGAAGATATTAAGAAAAAATGGCAAGAATACACAGAAGAACTATGCAAAAAATAAATAAATAAATAAATAAAATCTTCATGACCCAGATAATCACAATGGCGTGGTCATTTACTGAGAGCCTGACATTCTGGAATGTGAAGTCAAGTGGGCCTTAGGAAACATGGCTACAAAAAAAGTTAGTGGAGATGATGGAATACCAGTTAAGTTATTTCAAATCCGTGCTGAACTCAAAATTCCAGCACATTTGGAACATGCTACAGTGGCGACAGGACCAGAAAAGATCAGTTTTCATTCTATTTCCAAAGAAAGGCAATGCCCAAAACTGTTCAAACTGCTGCAAAATTGCAGTCATCTCACACGCTAGCAAAGTAATGCTCAAAATTCTCCACCCAGGCTTCAACAGTACGTGAACCATGAACTTCCAGTTGTTCAAGGTGGATTTAGTAAAGACAGAGGAACCAGAGGTCAAATTCACAACTTTTGTTGGGTCATCAAAAAAGCAAAAGAGTTACAGAAGAACATCTATTTCTACTTCATTGACTATGCCAAAGCCATTGACTGTGTGGATCACAATAAACTGTAGAAAATTCTTCAAGAGAAGGGAACACAAGATGATGTTACCTGCCACCTGAGAAATCTGTACCCAGGTCAAGAAGCAGTAGTTAGAATGGGATAAAGAAAAACAGATTGTTTCCAAATTGAGGAAGAGGTATGTCAAGGCTAAATACTGCTTATTTAACCTATACGCAGAGTATATTATGTGAAATGCCAGGCTGGATGAAACTCAAGCTGGAATCAAGGTTGCCAGGAGAAATATCAATAACCTCATATATGCAGATGACACCACCCTTACGGCAGAAAGCAAAGAGGAACTAAACAGGTTCTTGATGAAAGTGAAAGAGGAGAGTGAAAAAGTTGGCTTAAAGCTCAACATTTAGAAAACGAAGATCATGGCAACTGGTCCCATCACTTCAGGGCAAATAGATGGGGAAACAGTGGAAACAGTGTCAGAGTTTATTTTGGGGGGCTCCAAAATGACTGCAGATGGTGATTGCAGCCATGAAATTAAAAGACACTTACTCCTTGGAAGGAAAGTTATGACCAACTTAGACAGCATATTCAAAAGCAGAGACATTACTTTACCAACAAAGGTCCGTCTAGTCTAAGCTATGGTTTTTCCTGTGGTCATGTATGGACGTGAGAGTTGGACTATAAAAGAATCTGGGTGCAAAGGAAATGATGCTTTTGAACTGTGGTGTTGGAGAAGACTCTTGAGAGTCCTTTGGACTACAAGGAGATCAAATCAGTCAACCCTAAAGGAAATCAGTCCTGAATATACATTGGAAGGATTGATGCTGAAGCTGAAACTCTGATACTTTGGCCACCTAATGCGAAGAACTGACTTGTTGGAAAAGACCCTGATGCTGAGAAAGATTGAAGGCAGGAAGAGAAGGAGATAACAGAGGATGAGATGGTTGGATGACATCACCGACTGGAAGGACATGAGACTGAGCAAGCTCTGGGAATTACTGATTAACAGGGAAGCCTGGGATGCCAACAGTCCATGGAGTCCCAAAGAGTTGAACACGACTGAGTGACTGAACTGAACTGATGCATTTCTTTGTAAATTATCTATACAAAACAATGGTCAAGTGGTGAGTTCTGAAGTAGGAGAATTTGAGATTTCATTGGTGTGGCTTTGTATTTCGCATGGTGACTAATTTTTAAGAAAATATTTCTTGTATTTTCCTGTATTATAAAGGATTATCCACAACTGTCTGGAAAAGCTATGAAAATATCCTCTTTTCTCCAAACTTGTTTTTTTTGTATATGATTTAACCAAAATATGTTCATCACAGATTAAATAAAGAAGTAGAAAGGGAATCCAGCTATCATTTTTAGTACAAACATTAAAGATATTTGGAAATATTACAAAATAATGTCACTCTATCACTAATGTGGGGGAAATATAGGCCATTTAGAAAAATCTGTTATTAATATTATTGCATAATCCATTTATTATAGGTAATTTAAATATATAAATAATAATAAATTTAATTGCTCTTTAAAATTTTTATGGTGAACTTCAACATATTTAATTGAAATATAAAAAAAGTTTTTTGAAGGTCTTCTTCAATAATTTTAAGAATTTAAAGAGACTCTTGAGAAGTACTGGCCTTTATGTTTTGTTACCTACTGAGCTATTTCTTCCAGTTGAGCTATCTGAAATACTAAAAGATGATGCCATTAAAGTGATGCACTCAATATGCCAGCAAATTTAAAGATTCAGCAGTGGGCACAGGACTGGAAAAGGTCAGTTTTTATTGCAATCTCAAAGAAAGGCACTGCCAAAAAATGTTCAAACTAATGCTCATTTGCACTCATCTCACATGCTAACACAGTAATACTCTAAATCCTCCAAAAAGGTTTCAGCAGTACATGAGCCATGAAATTCCAGATGCTCAAGCTGGAATTTTCAAGGCACAGGAACCAGAAATCAAATTGCCAACAGCTGTTGGATCATCATAAAAGCAAGAGAGCTCTAGATAAACATCTATTTCTGCTTTATTGACTACACCAAAGCCTTTGACTGTGTGGATCAAACCAAACTGTGGAAAATTCTGAAAGAGGTGGGAATAGACCACCTTACCTGCCTTCTGAGAAATCTCCATCCACGTCAAAAAAGCAACCATTAGAACTGAACCTGGAACAATGACTAGTTCCATATTGGCAAAGTACCTCACGGATGTATATTGCCACCCTACTTATTTAACTTGTATGCAGAGTACATCATGTGAAATGCCAGGCTGGGAAATATCAATAAGCTCAGATATGCAGATTACACAACCCTTATGGCAGGAAGGGAAGAAGAACTAAAGAACCTCTTGATGAAAGTGAAAGAGGAGAGTGAACTGGCTTAAAACTCAACATTCAAAAAAAAAGAAAAACATGGTGTCTGGTCCCATCAATTCATGCCAAATCGATGGGGAAACTATGGAAACAGTGAAAGACTTTGTTTTGGGGGGCTCCAAAATCACTAGGGATGCTGACTGAAGCCATGAAATTAAAAGAAGCTTGCTCCTTGGAAGAAAAGTTTTGACCAACCTAGACTTCATAGTAAAAACCAGAGACATTGCTTTGCCAACAAGGTCTGTATAGTTGAAGCTATGGTTTTTCCAGTAGTTATGTATGGATGTGAGAATTGGACTATAAGAAAACTGAGTGCTGAAGAATTAATGTTTTTGAACTTTAGTGTTGGAGAAGACTCTTGAGAGTCCCTTGGAAGAGAGTCTCCTTGCAAGGAGATCCAACCTGTTAATTCTGAAAGAAATCAATCCTGAATATTCATTGGAAGGACTGATGTTGAAGCTGAAACTCAAATACTTTGGCCACCTGATGCAAAGAGCTGACTCATTGGAAAAGACCCTGGTGCTGGGAAAGATTGAGGGCAGGAGGAGAAGGGGACAACAGAGGATGAGATGGTTGGATAGCATCACAAACTCAATGGACATGAGTTTGAGTAAACTCTGGGAGTTGGTAATGGACATGGAGGCCTGTCGTTCTGCAGTCCATGGGGCTGCAAAGAGTCAGACATGACTGAGCAACTGAACTGAACTGAAAGATGTTACCAGAACTCCTCAATTAATTTGGTAAAATTGCAGTTACAAAATTGAGACAGATAAATCTGTTGCATGTCTATACACTAACAATTAAAGATCAGAAAGAGAAATTCAAGAAGCAATTACATTTATCATAGCATCAAAAAGAATAAAATACCTAGGAATAAACCTACCTTAGAAGACAAAAGACCTGTACTGTGAAAACTATTAGATGCTAATCAAAGAAACTGAAGACATAAACAGATGGAAAGATATACCTTGATTGTGGATTGGAAGAATCAATATTGTCAATATGGCTATACTATACAAGGACATCTACAGGTTCAACACAATCCATATTAAATTACCAATGACATTTTTCACAGAACTAGGACCAAAATCTCAAAATATGTACGGAGATACAAAAGACCTTGAGTAGCCAAAGCCATCTTGAAAAAGAAAAACAGAACTTGAGGAATCAGGTTCCCTGACTTCAGACTATATTATCAAGCTAAGATAAAGGACAGAAACGGTATGGACCTAACAGAAGCAGAAGATATTAAGAAGAGGTGGCAAGAATACACAGAAGAACTGTACAAAAAAGAGCTTCACGACCAAGATAATCACGATGCTGTGGTCACTCACCTAGAGCCAGACATCCAGAATGTGAAGTCAAGTGGACCTTAGAAAGCATCACTATAAACAAAGCTAGTGGAGGTGATAGAATTCCAGTGGAGCTATTTCAAATCCTGAAAGATGATGCTATGAAAGTGCTGCACTCACTACGCTAGCAAATTTGGAAAACTCAGCAGTGGACACAGGAATGGCAAAGGTCAGTTTTCATTCCAATCCCAAAGAAAGGCAATGCCAAAGAATGCTCAAACTACTACACAGTTACACTCATCTCAGATGCTAGTAAAGTAATGCTCAAAATTCTCCAAGCCAGGCTTCAGCAATATGTGAACCATGAAATTCCAGATGTTCAAGCAGGTTTTAGAAAAAGTAGAGGAACCAGAGATCAAATTGCCAACATCCGTTGGATCATTGAAAAGGCAAAAGAGTTTCAGAAAAACATCTATTTCTGCTTTATTGACTATGCCAAAGCCTTTGACTGTGTGGATCACAATAAACTGTGGAAAATTCTGAAAGAGATGGGAATACCTGACCACCTGACCTGCCTCTTGAGAAACCTATATGCAGGTCAGGAAGTAACAGTTAGAACTGGACATGGAACAACAGACTGGTTCCAAATAGGAAAAGGAGTACGTCAAGGCTGTATATTGTTACCCTGCTTATTTAACTTATATGCATTGTACATGATGAGAAACACTGGGTTGGAAGAAACACAAGCTGGAATCAAGATTTCCAGGAGAAATATCAATAACCTCAAATGTGCAGATGACACCACCCTTATGGCAGAAAGTGAAGAGGATCTAAAAAGCCTCTTGATGAAAATGAAAGAAGAGAGTGAAAAGGTTGGCTTTAAGCTCAACATTCAGAAAATGAAGATGATGGCATCTTGTCCCATCACTTGATGAAAATTAGATGGGGAAACAGTGGAAGCAGTGTCAGACTTTATTTTTGGGGGCTCAAAAATCACTGCAGATGGTGGTTGCAGCCATGAAATTAAAAGACACTTACTCTTTGGAAGAAAAGTTATGACCAACCTAGACAGCATATTGAAAAGCAGAGACATTACTTAGCCAACAAACGTTCATCTATCCAAGGCTATCGTTTTTCCTGTGGTCATGTATGGATATGAGAGTTTGATTGTGAAGAAAGCTGAACGCTAAAGAATTGATGCTTTTGAACTGTGGTGTTGGAGAAGACTCTTGAGAGTCCCTTGGGCTGCAAGGAGATCCAACCAGTCCATTCTGAAGGAGATCAGCCCTGGAATTTCTTTGGAAGGAATGATGCTAAAGCTGAAACTCCAGTATTTGGCTACCTCATGCAAAGAGTTGAATCATTGGAAAAGACTCTGATGCTTGGAGGGGATTGTGGGCAGGAGGAGAAGGGGATGACAGAGGATGAGATGGCTGGATGGCATCACTGACTCGATGGACGTGAGTCTGAGTGAACTCCGGGAGTTGGTGATGGACAGGGAGGCCTGGCGTGTGATTCATGGGGTCGCAAAGAGTTGGACACGACTGAGCGACTGAACTGAACTGAACTGAGGGCAATGTCTGTGGTATACTCCTGGATACTGACCCCCAAGACAAGAGACTTGTCTAGTGTGTTCATCATGATAACCTACACATATGGGTCTCTGATATATAATGTTAGACAATGGCATGTTCTGAATAACTAATAAATGAATGGTACTTTAAAAATTACACTATCAGTGTAATTTAACTTGCGAAGTTGTCACGATGCATATAAGCTTCTTTTTCCCAGTCAACTTTTGTCATAACAAAAATAGAAAGCACATATCCAGTCACACAGAAGAATATTAGGAAGATTCCTTTTAAGAATTTGAAACAATACCAAAAAGTTCAGATGAATTTTTCTTTTTAGCTTAAGGAATTCATAAATATAGACCATTTCCAGAAGTTTTATACTACTGAAGTGAAAAATCAGAGACCTTGCTAATTTTTCTAACTTCCCAGAAACTTTCCTTGACTCCTCACTATTTTTTAATCTCCATCTTTTATGAACTAGAAGGTTTAGAATATCAATTTAGCACAAGTATATATTTTTATATTATATATGGCAGTCTTGTCACTCCTACTCCACATCAAGGACAAAGTAGAGGTAATATAATGAAGAGAGCATGACTTAAGTTATCAATTTGCTAGGTACCTTTTTTCACTTCTCTGTAAATTGATCTTTTCATCTTGAATATGTAAAATCAACGTCTCTCTAATACCAACAACATGTGGATTAAATGATATAATGTGTAAAAAAGGTCTTATATTTGGTTCAATAGTGATTTTCCACTAAAAAAATACTATTTATATCTCTTTTATCATATTTTTCTATCCTTGTAGAAGCCAAAATAACGAACCATAATTTCAGTGTTTTATTACTGAATAATTTGGTCATCAATTTTGTTAGCATAAATCTTCAAAAATATGTTTACCTAGGTGGAGAGTGGTATCAGAGTGATTCTGAAATTTTGTTTTATGTTACTTGAACTTCAGTGGTATATCAGAGAAGCTGACCAAGGAAATAATAAAAATTAGACTCTGTTAGCAATGTGGTGGCAATCAGTCTGTCATGCACTGATTTAGAGGTAAGTCAGAGAGCCCCACCAGGACTTCCCCAGTGGCTCAGTGGTAGAGTCTGCCTGCAGTGCAGGAGCTACAGGAGACATAGATTCGATCCTTGTGTCAAGAATATCCTCTGGAGAAGGGCTTGACAACCCACTCCAGTATCCTTGCCTGAAGAATCCCATGGACAGAAGAGCCTGGGGAGCTACAGTCCCTGGGGTCACAAAGAGTCGGACACAACTGAAGTGACTTAACATTCACACACAGAGAGAAAAGGAAGGTAAGTAGTGGATGTGCTCTGAAAAGCATCAGATACATTTGCAAATTTGATTTAGTTATCAACTAATCACAAAATTTCCTGGTGTACATATCTCAGGGTTGGATTCAATTTGCTCACATTTAGACTGAACAGAAAAGAAAGCTAAAGACAACAGTGGACTACTTCAAGGAGATACATTTGCAAGCAACAGAGATTTACAAGAACAATAACAAAAAAAAAATGGAGACAAATAAATGCTAATGCAATCTTTTCAGATAAAAGAACAAGAAAATAGTAATTTTGACTACTTAAGTTGGGCTTCCCTGGTGGTTGAGATGGTAAAGAATCTGCCTACAATTCAGGAGACTTGAGTCTGATCTCAGTGTGGGGAAGATCCTCTAGAGAATGGAATGTCTACCCATTCCAGTATTCTTGCCTGGAAAATCCCATGGACAGAGGAGCCTGGCAGTCGACAGTTCCTGGGGTGGCAAAGAGTCAGACACAACTAACACTTTCAAGGAAGTAATAGGATTAAAAAAAAAAAAAAAACTTCAAGAAGCAAGGGATTGGCAATGATTATTTAAGAGGCAAATGTATAATAGGATGAGGTGCATGCCTAAAGAGTTTTCTACCTCTATCAGAGAACTACAAAATGGTAGAAGAAGATTGGCTTGGTTAAGAAAACCTCAGCCTCAAGCACAGATAGAAAAAATTGAAAGGAAGTCATATAACTGATGTAAGAGAAAAAGGAATAAATAACTGTGTTCCACCTTACAGAATAGATGTTTGAATATTAATATTTGAATGCTATAAATGAGAAAGGAGATAATGAACTGAGTATAAGGTGACCAGATGTTCAAGCTGGTTTTAGAAAAGGCAGAGGAACCAGAGATCAAATTGCCAACATCCGTGGGATCATCGAAAAAGCAAGAGAGTTCCAGAAAAACATCTATTTCTGCTTTATTGACTATGCCAATGCCTTTAGCTGTGTGGATCACAATAAACTGTGGATAATTCTGAAAGAGATGGGAATACCTGACCACCTGACCTGCCTCTTGAGAAACCTATATGCAGGTCAGAAAGCAACAGTTAGAACTGGACATGGAAAAACAGACTGGTTCCAAATAGGAAAAGGAGTACATCAAGGCTGTATATTGTCACCCTGCTTATTTAACTTATATGCGGAGTACATCATGAGAAGCCCTAGGCTGGAAGAAGCACAAGCTGGAATCGAGATGGCCAGGAGAAATATCAATAACCTCAGATATGCAGATGATACCACCCTTATGGCAGAAAGTGAAGAACTAAAGAGCCTGTTGATGAAAGTGAAAGAGGAGAGTGAAAAAGTTGACTTCAAGCTCAACATTCAGAAAACTAAGATCATGGCATCTGGTACCATCACTTCATGGGAAATAGATGGGGAAACAGTGTCAGACTTTATTTTTATGGGCTCCAAAATCACTGCAGATGGTGACTGCAGCTATGAAATTAAAGCCGCTTGCTCCTTGGAAGGAAAGTTATGACCAACCTAGACACCATATTGAAAAGCAGAGTCATTACTTTGCCAACAAACGTTCATCTAGTCAAGGCTATGGTTTTTCCTGTGGTCATGTATGGATGTGAGAGTTGGACTGTGAAGAAAGCTGAGCACCGAAGAATTGATGCTTTTGAACTGTGGTGTTGGAGAAGACTCTTGAGAGTCCCTTGGACTGCAAGGAGATACAGCCAGTCCATCCTAAAGGAAATCAGTCCTGGGTGTTCATTGGAAGGACTGATGTTGAAGCTAAAACTCCAATATTTTGGCCACCTGAGGCAAAGAGCTGACTCATTGGAAAAGACCCTGATGCTGGGAAAGATTGAGGGCAGGAGGAGAAGGGGACAACAGAGGATGAGATGGTTGGATGGCATCACTGAATCAAAGGGCATGGGTTTGGGTGGGCTCTGGGAATTGGTGATGGACAGGGAGGCCTGGCGTGCTGCAGTTCATGAGGTAGCAAAGAGTCAGACATGACTGAGTGAATGAACTGAACTGAACTGACAAGGTGACAGAAAAATGGGAGAATGAGGGAAAATAAACTACAATGAAGGAAAATAAAACAAGGGATTTTTAAGAATTCATACAGAAGGGTTGTTGGTAGAAATACCAGTCCCAGAGATATTTGTAATAACACTGAACAACTGTGAACTAATGTATTTCATGAAGTTTCCATTCCAGGTGGGGAAGAGCAAAATAACACTATAAAATAAGTCTCTCTCACCTAGGTGTCAGGATCAGTAAAGATGAACATACTTGATGCTTGTGTGTGCATGCTAAGTTACCTCAGTCATATCCAATTCTTTGCAACCCCATGAACAATATCTTGACAACATCCTGTGAGACTCCTCTGTCCATGGGATTCTCCAGGCAATATTACTGGAGTGGGTTGCCATGCCCTCCTCCAGGGGATCTTTCCAACCCAGGGATCGAACCCACACATACTGAGTCTCTTGCATTGGCAGGCAGGTTCTTTACCACTAACACAAACTGGGAAGCCCAACACTCTTAATAGGTATTTCTACAATTTGCAAGTATTTTCTTTCTGCTCTTAGTACCTTTAAAATTGTTGGGAAAAACAAGCAAAAGCCAAACAAGATAATCAATTTTTAACTTTAAAACACACTTCAGGGGATGATTTTGTTTCCACAAATAACCAACTATCTACTCTATTTTTAGAATTAAGCTTTATCAATTGAAGGATGATAGTGTGAAAAATATTCTATTTATATTTAGACCAAAAGATAAAAAGCAACATTAACCTACTCAGATAAAAGGTTATTAGTAACATACTAATAAACTATTAATAAACACATGATAGACTTCTGATTTGCTTGAAAGAGATTAAATAAAACAATTGACCTAACCGAAATTTTGTAATAAAGTCATTCAGGACATAATTTCTTATGGAAGTATGAAAACCATCATAGAACTACAAATAGCAAGAGGCCAGAGAGAGGGGACTGAGTATGGGGCTCCAGAGCCAGAGTTTGGGATTTTTATTCTGACTCTGCCACTTTATACCTCCCTGGGGTTCTGTTTGTGTGTGTGTGTGTCTGTGTGTAGTGAGGTTAATAAGTACCTACTTCACACAGCTGTGAGTACCAAATAAATTAATACAAGTGAAACTTTGTGGAGGTTTCTCCTTATAAAGCATTTCTAAGAGTTGCTGGAACACAGTAATACTAGATGCAACTTTGCTTTTAATAATATTGCTTATGCTACTAGGTTTATTTCTTCTGCCTAACCCAAGAAAGATCTACTAGTTACATTTGTCATAAATGGTCAGAAATGGGAAGTGGAGTTTTCCACTTGAGCTTAGCTCTGTTAATCACCTACTATAGTCTGACAGAATTTTCTATGCACCTAAAATCACAGATAGATAGTTTTCTGCTGCAGAAAATTTTAATTATTCCTTAAAATGACTTACTAAAACTTACTCTGGTATTATTATTAAAATAAAATGCTTGTTTTAAATCTAAAATTTTGTTTCATTTCATATTAATTCAAAATCAATATGAAAGTCACTCAGTCACATCTGACTCTGTGACCCTGTGGACTCTGGCCACTCAGAATCCTCTGTCCATGTGATTTTCCAGGCAAGAATACTGGAATGGGTTGCCATTTCCTTCTCCAAGTTATCTTTCCAACTCAAAGATTGAACCCAGGTCTCCTGCCTCAAAGGCAGATTCTCTACCATCTGAGCTATCAAGGAAGCTCAATTATTCCTTAAAATGAGTAATGCTTACTCTGATATTGTTGCTAAAAGAAAATGCCTGTTTTGAATCTAAATATTTTGTTATATTTCATATTGATTTCAAATGCTTGTACTGGATTCCAGATAAAAATACCTTCACATATATGTAAAGCTATTTTTACCTGGAATACAGTTCTCTTTCAACTCGATGCCAGAAAACAATATGACCTTTTATAGCTCTTGGCCCATCGCATAATATATAAAACAAAATAAAATACTTCAGTTTTAAAATTTACCCATAAGTAGGATAGACTGAATATAATAATCAAAGCCAGAAAGATTTGCTTGAGTGGATTTCATGCAAGTCCATGGCAATTTGCATTAATCTGATAAGTCTCTTATAGTTTATCTACCTGAGTGAAGGTTTTATAAGTATAAATCATGTAGATTAACATTCTGAGAAAAAGTTAACTCTGGTGTTTCAATGCATTTGTGCAAGTTAAATGCACAATGGCTCAGGAAATACCTATTCTAATGTCCCTATGCATTTGCCTGTGACTTAAATTTCCTTTTCATTTCTTCAAAGCGGAATTTTAAGCAACATCTAAGAGTAAAGGAAATGTTTGATCTTGAATGTGAGGAAGGATATATCCAGAGAGATTTTACAGAAGCAAAAGAGAAATGAGCAAGAATTGCATATTATTTTTAAAGCAGATTTGCATGACAAGAGCCAAGAACTTCTGTTAAGAAAGGAAATAAACTAGCTCCACTGTTTCCTCAGAATAGAAAACTGTCAAGCTGGTATGATTTAAAGAACACAAAAAGCCATTCTCAATGACCTCCTCTACCCATTAGAATTACTTGTTTCCCTAAATTAAAGCATCAAAAGTTTCTGTTTATAGGCAAGTATGTATTCTAGGGAAGATTCATTGTATGCTGCTCATAAATATATAACTTGGTTGATTAGCAATGAATTCCTTAAAACAGTGTATGTAAAACCAGAATATGTCATGTAGACATTTTTTTTCTAAAAATATGTTCCTTGAGTTCATTGTTCTTGTTGCTCACATAACCATTTACAGTGTTGGCTGTATCAGTTATCAATAAACAATCAGAACTTAAGGAAGTCTTAGGACATCACAATCCCACTTTGCAGAATGTTCCATGGGAAATCGGGTGTCTGAAAGAACATAAACTCTGCCAAAACTCATTATGTAATCTTCAGTAAGTGGTAGTCCTCATAGGCTCAGTTTCTTTGTTTTCAGAAAAGGTGACAATAATTTCTAGCCTTCCTAACAAATAGGATTTTTGTGACTGAATATCCCTTGAAGAAAAAATACTAGACAAATGTAATATTTTATTATTTCCTTTAAAATACAATTAATATCTAGTACATTTAGAGAAAATCAAGGACTAATATTACTATGCATTACAATACAGTAATACTATTGAATTATTTTTGATCAGGCTATTCTGTGACTGTATACTTTATTCAGCTAATTTTAAGAACAACTTTATGAAAGAGGGACTAAGAAAGTAAAGAGAAGCTACAAAACTGAAGGTTTAGTAACTTGTCAAATGTCACACAGCCAGCTGAAGGCAGAACTGGGATTATTGTGATAGGTAATTTTATTTTTCTCATTTCCATTTGGACATTTTATTAAAACAACAACAAAGAAACAGAAGCACTTTTCTTGCTGGTACTTAAATTCTTGAAGTATCATTTAAATGTAATTACCAACATGTAATTTCTGACCTATTATCTGAGTTGCTCAAGTTAGCAAGAATATATCAGATACTTACACTGGTTTACCATTTGTATTTTTCAAAGTAGAAACAACCCCTAGAAGGAACAATTAATTATGCAACAACTTCTTGATATAGCTTGCCATATGAAGTGCTTTTCTCTGGTGCACAGACTTGATAATGCTGTGAAGGCTTAACTCCTTCCAAATTTAGAAGATATACATGTTCCACTACTGGGACAGTAGAAAAAAGGTAGATTCTCATTATCTGAACTCTCTGCCTAGAAGTCTCTAATGAACTGTGGCTCAACTGGATGACGCTGCCACATGTAGTTTTCTTCTTGATTAACTATCATTCTAACTTCCTGTTACTTTGGTCCTAATTATGGAGTCATCCTTGACTTTTCTCTATTTATTTTTCTGCACTTTACATTAAATCAATTGGCAAATTTTCTCAGTTTGACCTTCAACTTCAAAATATATCCTGGAGGGTAGGCAGGCTTCAAAATGGTCGAGGAGTAAGATGTGGAGATTGCCTTCCATACAACAAATACATAAAAAATACCTCTACATGTGGAATAATTCCTATAGAACACATTTTGAATGCTGGCAGAAGACCTCAGACTTCCAAAAATGATAAATAAAAAGGTAGATAAAAAGGGAAAATAAAACAGAAAAGAGAGACAAAGGAATCCAGATGGAAGCTTTGAAAGAGGAAAAGTTTCTGCGTACTTGGAAACCCTCTTACTGGCAGAGACAAGGGAAGCTTTGAAGCCTCGGAGGAGAGCACACCAGCTGGTGTGCAGAGGGCAAAGTAGAGAAAATTCCACACAGACATTAGTGCCAACCAATCCCCTCAGCCCAAAATGCTTGTCTCCATGACCATCAAATTGGGTGGGGCCTAGGTGCTGATGCCCAGGTTTCAGAAGCAGACCTCAAGGGAAGGACAGGAATTTACTTCCATGAAGCCAGTCTGAGGGAGTTTGTGCAACATAACCAAGAGTCCAGAAAAAAAGCCTGGGCTTACCAAAGAGGCAAGTGATCATTGTCTTGGGATAAGTGAGGTGAAGGGTGAGCCAACTATGTATTTTCTCTTCTTCATTTTATTGTTCTTTTTAAATATATTTTTACTTTTATACATTTTTTTCTTTTTTTGCTTTTATTTATTTATTTATCTTATTTTATACTATACTTTCACATTATATTTCATTTTTCCATGTTTTTATTATTTTCTTTTTTGCTTTGCTTTTATGTTATTTTTAACTATATGCTATTTTCCCTTACTTCTACTTTACTTGTTTACTGCTATTATTTTTCCTTTTGTTTTCATCTCTCTTTTATATTTACACTTCTTTTTCTTTTGATTCTACTTTTGAGTTCCTGTTATTCTTTCACTACTTCTTTTTTTAGTGTGTTTTCCGTGTCTGGTTTGCTCTTTGTTTTGTGTTTTTTTGAGATTAGTTTTTAGTATTTGTTTTCATTTATGGGTTTGTTTACTGGTCTGACTGCTCTCTCCTTTGTTTCTTCATTTTCTTCTTACTGTTTTTTGTCTTCTTTTCCTTTTGTGAGTGTGATTGAATGCTTTGTGTGTTTTTGTCAGTTTAGTTTTGCTTTTACTATTTGCCTTGGAGTTTTGTGTGTCTTTTTTGTTGTTGTTATTATTGTTGTTTGTTTGTTTTTCTTTTTCTTTTTCCTGTCCTGAGTGGCTTTAAGACTTTCCAAGCTCCACCCAGAGGTTGGGACTGAACTTCCATGGTGAGAGACCCAAATGTTGGATTTTGGATAACCAGAATATTTTCAAATCCATGGAATGTTAGTCAGTGACAGGTTTCCCAAAGGCCTTCTGCTCAACACTAAGACCTGGCTACACCCAAAGGCCAGCAAGCTCCAGTACTGGAGGCCTAATGCCAAACAAATAACAAAACAGGAACCCAACACTACCCATTAGCAGATAAGCTGTGTAAAGCCATACTAAGCTCACAGATATGCCATAACACACCACTGGAGGCTTCACTGCTCATAAGAATGACAAGATCCAGCTTTACCCACAAGAACACGGGCAACAGTTCCCCCAGTCATGAAGACTGCACAAGACACTTGTCCAATCTCACCCACTAGGGGCAGAATCCAAAGTTAGAGGAACTACAACCATGCATCCTGTTGAAAAGAGACTCCAGACTCAGTAAGTTAAACAAAATGAGAAGAAAGAGAAACATGCATCATATGAAGGAGAAAGGTAAAAACTCATAGATCAAACAGATAAAGAGGAAATAGATAGTCTACCTGAAAAATAATTCAGAGTAATGATAGTAAAGATGATCCAAAATCTCAGAAATAAAATGAGGGCACAAAATAACTTAGGCAGAAAAAACAGAAAAGCGGAAATGACTGAGTTCAGTTCAGTTCAGTTCAGTCGCTCAGTCGTGTCCGATTCTTTGTGACCCCATGAATCGCAGCACGCCAGGCCTCCCTGTCCATCACCATCTCCTGGAGTTCACTCAGACTCATGTCCATCAAAGTGACTGAAGCAGAGCAAAATAAAGAAAAGATTTAAAGTAAATTAAGAAATTTTCAGAAACTTCTGTGACAATACTAACTGCAACAACATTCAAATTATAGGGTTCTCAGAAGAAGAGAAAAAGTTTGTGTAATAGAATCATATGTATCAATATAACCTTAAATGTAAATGGATTAAATGTTCTAACCAAATGACACAGACTGACTAAATGGATACAAAACAAGGCCCATATATATGCTGCCTAAAAAAAGAGCCACTTAAATCTAGGCACACATATAGACTTAAAGTGTCAGGCTAGGTAAATATATTGCAAATAAATGGAAATTAAAAAGAAAAAAAAAGGAAGCTAGAGTAGCAATACTCACATTAGATAAAATAGACTTAAAATAGAGACTGTTACAAGAGATAAGGAAAGAAATTACATAATGATCAAGGGATCAATCCAAAAAGAAGATATAACAATTTTAAATATTTATGTACCCAACAAAAGATCACCTCAATATAAAATAAATGCTAACAGCCATAAAAGGGATATCAATAGTAACACAATAATAGAGAAGGACTTCAGTTCTCCTCTTAACACAATGGACAAATTATCCAGACAGAAAATAAATAATAATACACAAGCTAAAAATGGCATAATAGACTAGATAGATTTAATTGATATTAACAGGACATTCTTGGAGAAGGCAATGGCACCCCACTCCAGTACTCTTGCCTGGAAGATCCCATGGACAGAGGAGCCTGGTGGGCTGCAGTCCATGGGGTCGCTAGGAGTAGGACACAACTGAGCGACTTCACTTTCACTTTTCACTTTCATGCATTGGAGAAGGAAATGGCAACCCACTCCACTGTTCTTGCCTGGAGAATCCCAGGGACGGGGGAGCCTGGTGTGCTGCCATCTCTGGGATGGCACAGAGTCGGACATGACTGAAGCGACTTAGCAGCAGCAGCAGCAGCAACAGGACATTCTATCCAAAGTCATCAAAAATCATTTTCTTCACAAGTGTACTGGGAACATTCTCCAGGACAGATCAGACATCAGACCACAAACCAAGCCTAGGGTAATGTAAAGAAACTGAAATCATATTGAGCATATTTTCTGACCACAAAGTATGATATTAGATGTCAATCACAGGAAAAAATAATTTAAAAACACAAGGAAGCTAAGCAATATGTTTCTAAATAACTGAGAGATCACTGAAAAAAATAAAAAAGTAAATGAATAAAAAGACTTACAAAACAAAATTAAAAAAATAAAAAAACAGCAAACCAAAACCAGTGCGATGCCACAAAACAGTACTAACAGGAAAATATATAGCAATACAAGACTATTTCAAGAAATGAGGGGAGAAAATATCAAAACAAAAACAAAAAACAGCCCAACATTACACTAAAACAATTAGGAAAAAAGACCACACACACACACAAAAAAAACTTAGAAGAAATCAAGACATCATAGAGATCAGAGCAGAAATAAATTTAACAGAAATGAAGAAAACAACTGAGAAGAGGAATAAAGCTAAAAGCTAGTTCTAAGACAAGATAAACAAAATTGACAAACCATTAGCCAGACTCATCAAGAAAAAAGGAAGACTCAAATCAATAGAACTTGGAAATAAAAAATAAATTACAAAAGAAAATGCAAAAATACAAAGATTTATATGAGACACTTCAAGCAACTATACTGACAGGAGAAATAGCAACAACCTCTGATATGGAGATGATACCACTCTAATTGCATAAAGCAAAGAGAAACTAAAGACTTTTTTTTGATGAGTGAAAGGGAGAGTGAAAAAGCTGGCTTCAAACTCAACATTCAAAAAACTAAGACCATGGCATCTGGTCCCATCACTTCAAATGGGGGGTGGGGGTGGAAATAGATTTAATTTTCTTGGGCTCTAAAATCACTGTATACAGTGACTGCAACCACAAAATTAGAAGACTCTTGAACCTTGGAAGAAAAGCTATGACAAATCTAGACAGTGTATTAAAAAGCAGAGACATCACTTTGCTGACAAAGGTCTCTATGGTCAAAGCTATAATTTTCAAAGTAGTCATGTATGGATGTGGGAGTTGGTCCATTAAGAATGCTGAGCAACATAGAGATGATGCTTTTGAATTGTGATGCTTTAGAAGACTCTTGAGAGCCCCTTGGAAAGCAAGGAAATAAAATCCTAAAGGAATTCAATCCTGTAACACTCACTGGAAGGATTTATGCTGAACCTCCAACACTTTGGCCTCCTAATGCAAAGAGCCAATTCATTGAAAAAGACCCTGATGCTAGGAAAGATTGAGGAAAGGACAAGGGACTGACAGAGGATGAAATGGGTTGGATGACATCACTGACTCAATGGACATGAGTCTGAGCAAACTCTAGGTTGATCTTGAAGGACAAGGAAGTCTGGTTTGCTGCAGTTCATGGGGTGGCAGAGAGTCAGACACGATATAATGACTGAACAACAATGTGTCAGTAAAATTGACAACCTGAAAGAAATGGACGAATTCATAGAAAAGTACCTTCCAAAACCAAACCAGGAAGAAATAGAAAATATGAACAGATCAATCAATCTCAAGCACTGAAACTGAAACTGTGATTAAAAAATCTTCCAGCAAACAAAACCCAGGGCCAGATGGATTCATAGACACATTCTATCAAAACCATATCGTAATCTCAATAGATGCAGAAAAAGCTGTTGACAAAATTCAGCACATATTTATGATAAAACACTCCAGAAAATGGTCAGATGGACCCTAACTCAGTATAATAAAGGCCATATATGACAAATTCACTGCAAACATTATTATTTTTTTTTTAGAATTTGATAATTTTGATATTTCTTTAGTTTTTTTTAATGTTTATTTTTACTTTATTTTACTTTACAATACTGTATTGGTTTTGCCCAGCACGGGTGTACATGCGATCCCAAACATGAACCCCCCTCCCACCTCCCTCCCCACAACATCCCTCTGGGTCATCCCCGTGCACCAGCCCCAAGCATGCTATATGCTGCATCGGACATAGACTGGTGATTCGATTCTTACATGATAGTATACATGTTTCAATGCCATTCTCCCAAATCATCCCACCCTCTCCCTCTCCCTCTGAGTCCAAAAGTCCACTATACACATCTGTGTCTTTTTTGCTGTCTCGCATACAGGGTCATCATTGCCATCTTTCTAAATTCCATATGTATGTGTTAGTATACTGTATTGGTGTTTTTCTTTCTGGCTTACTTCACTCTGTATAATCGGCTCCAGTTTAACATTATTTTCAATGAGAAAAACTGAAAGCATTTCCTCTACGATCCAGAAGACAAGGGTGCCAACTGAAGTCACTATTACCCAATTAAGTTTTGAAACTCGTAGCCACAATAATCGAAAAGAAAATGAAATGAATAAGGATTGGAAAAGAATGAAAACTCACTGTTTCCACATAACATTATACTGTACATTGATATCCATAAAGACACCACAAGAAAATTACTAGAGCCAATTGCTGAACTTAGTATAGTTGCAGGATACAAAATTAATGCAGAGAAATTCCTTGTACTCACATACATTAACAATGAAAAATCATAAAGGTTAATAAAGAAAAAAATTCCATTCACCATTGCAACAAAATGAATAAAATACCTAGGACAAACTTCCTTAAAGAGACTAAGATTTTTATGCAGAAAACTATAAGACACTGGTGAAAGAAAACAGGCAACACAAACAGATGGGGAATTATTTCATGTTCTAGGACTGGAAGAACCAATATTGTGAAAATGATCATAATACCCAAAGTAATCTACAGATTTAAGACACTCTCTATAAAATTAAAAGTGACATTTTTCACAGAACTAGAAGAAAAGATTTGCAGTTTTTATGGGAACAAAGAGGCTCTAAATAGCCAAAGACATCTTGAGAAAGAAAAACGGAGCTGGAGATAGACATCGTCCTTCCTTCAGATTATATTACAAAGCTCTAGTCATCAAGACACAAAAACAAAAAATATAGACCATTGGAACAAGATTGAAAGCCCAGAGATGAACCCATACACCTATAGGCAGCTTATCTTTGAGAATGGTGGCAAGAATATACAATGGAAAAAGACAGCTCCTTAATAAGTGGTGCTGGGAAATCTGGACAGGGATATAAAAGAATAACATTAGAACACTTCTTAACAACAAACATAAAAAATAAATTCAAGATGAATTGTAAAACTATAAATAAGGTCAGAAACTATAAAACTCTTAGATGAAAATTAAGGCAAAACACTATTTGGCATGAATTGCAAAATATACACAGACCCTTAGTGCAATGGAAATAAACAAAAATAAACATATGAGAAGTAATTAAACTTAAAAGCTTTTGTACAGTAAAGGAAACCACAAAAAAGATGAAAGACAAAGAGTGAATGGGAGAAAATAATTGCAAATGAAGCAACTGACAAAAGATTAATCTCCAAACTCTACAAGCAGCTCATGAAGCTCAATATCAGAAAAATCAAGCAACACAATTAAAAAAAAAAATGGATGAAAGGCCTAAAGACCATTTACCAAAAACAGATATACAAATGACCAACAAGCCAGAAAAGATGCTCAACATAGTTCATTATTGTTGTTGTTTAGTCGAATAGTTGTGTCCAACTCTTTGTGAGCCCATGGATTGCAGCATGCCAAGTCTCCCTGTCCCTCACCATCTCCCAGAGTTTGTCCAAATTCATGTTCATTGTATTGGTGATGTGGTCCAGCCATCTCATCCTCTGATTCCCTTTTTTCCTTCTGCCCTCAATCTTTCCTGGCTTCCCTGGTGGCTCAGAGGTTAAAGCCTCTGCCTCCAATGCGGGAGACCCAGGTTCGATCCATGGGTCGGGAAGATCCCTTGGAGAAGGAAATGGCAATCCACTCCAGTATTCTTGCCTGGAGAATCCTATGGACAGAGAAGCCTAGTAGGTTACAGTCCACGGGGTTGCAAAGAGTTGGACACAACTGAGCGACTTCACCTTCAATCTTTCCCAGTATCAGGGACTTTTCTAATGAGTGGTTTGTTTGCATCAGATGACCAAAATACTGGAGCTTCAGTCCTTCCAGTGAATATTCAGGGTTTGTCTACTTTAACATTGACTGATTTGATCTTCCTTGCTGTTCAAGTGACTTTCAGGAGCATTCTCCATCAGCACCAGACTTCCCTGGTGGCTCAAACAGTAAAGCGTCTGCCTACAATTTGGGAGACCTGGGTTCAATCCCTGGGTCAGGAAGATCTCCTGCAAAAGGAAATGGCAACCCACTCCAATATTCTTGCCTGGAAAATCCCATGGATGGAGGAGCCAGGTAGGCTACAGTCCATGAGGTCACAAAATTTCCGATGTGAATTCACTTTCCTTTTCGTTTCCATCACCACTGTTTGGAAGCATCAATTCTTTGGTGTTCCAAGAATTGATTTTTAGATTCATCAATTCTTTGGTTTACAGTCCAGCTCTCACATCCCTACATGCCTACTAGGAAGATCATAGTCTTGACTATATGGACATTTGTCAGCAAAGTAATGTCTCTGCTTTTCAACACACTGTCCAAAGTTGTCATCTCTTTCCTGACAAGAAGCAATTGTCTTCTGATTTTATGGCGGTAGTCATCATCTGCAGTGATTTTGGAGTCCAAGAAGAGGAAATCTGTCACTACTTCCACATTTTCCCCATCTATTTGCCATGCAGTAACAGGGCCAGATGCCATGATCTTAGGTTTTTTAATGTTTAGTCGTAAGTCAGCTCTTTCACTCTCCTCCTTCACCATCATCAAGAAGCTCTTTAGTTCCTCTTCACTTTCTGCTATTAGAGTGGTATCATCTACATATCTGAGGTTGTTAATGTTTCTCCTGCTATCTTGATTCCAGCTTGTAAATCATCCAGCCCAGCATTTCTCATGATGTGCTCAGCATATAGGTTAAAAAAACAGGGTGACAGAAGACAACCTGATCCTGATCTTGAACTAATCAGTTGTTCCATACGACTGGTTCTAACTGTTTTTCCTTGACTTGCCTACAGGTTCCTCAGGAGACTGGTAAGAGTGTCTGGTATTCCCATCTGTTTAAGAGCTCTCCGCAGTTTGTTGTGATCCAAACAGTCAAAGGCTTTAACATAGTTGAAGAAATAGAGATAGATGCTTTTTCTGTAATTCCCTTGTTTTATCTGTGATCCACTGAATGTTGGCAATATGATTTCTTGATCTTCTTGTTTGTTTGTTTGTTTGTTTTTTTCCCTAAACTCAGCTTGGACATCTGGAAGTTCCTGGTTTGCACAATTCTGAAACCTAGCATGAAAGATTTTAAGCATGACATTACTAGCTTTGGAGATGAATGCAACTGACTGATGTTTAGCACATTCTTTGGTACTACCCTTCTTGGGAATTAGAATGAGGATGGGGACTGGAATGCAAAAGTAGGAAGTCAGGAAACACCTAGAGTAACAGGCAAATTTGGCTTTGGAATACGGAATGAAGCAGGGCAAAGGCTAATAGAGATTTGCCAAAAGAATGTACTGGACAGAGCAAACACCCTCTTCCAATAAGACAAGAGAAAACACTATACATGGATATCATCAGATGGCCAAGACTGAAATCAGATTGATTATATTTTTTGCAGCCAAAGATGGGAAAGCTCTATACAGTCAACAAAAATAAGACCAGGAGCTGACTGTGTCTCAGATCATGAAATCCTTATTGCCAAATTCAGACTTAAACTGAAGAAAGTAGAGAAAACCACTAGACCATTCAAGTATGATCTAAATCAAATCACTTAACGATTATACAGTGGATGTGAGAAATAGATTTAAGGGACTAAATCTCTTAAACAGAATGCCTGATGAACTGTGGATGGAGGTTTATGACACTGTACAGGAGAGAGGGATCAAGACCATCCTCAAAAAAGAAATGCAAAAAAGCCAAATGGCTGTCTGAGGAGGCCTTACAAATAGCTGGGAAAAGAAGAGAAGTAAAAAGCAAAGTAGAAAAGGAAAGATATACCAATTTGAATACAGAGTTTCAAAGAATAGCAAGAGAGATAAGAAAGCCTTCCTCAGTGATCAGTGCAAAGAAATATAGGAAAACAAAAGAATGGGAAACATTAGAGATCTCTTCAAGAAAATTAGAGATACCAAGGGAATATTTCAGGCAAAGAAGGGCACAATAAAGGACAGAAAAAGTATGGACTTAAAAAAGCAGAAGATATTGAGAAGAGGTGGCAAGAATACACAGAAGAACTGTACAAAAAGGACCTCCATGATCCAGACAATTACTATAGTGTGATCACTCACCTTGAGCCAGACATCTCAAACTGTGAAGTCACGTGGGCCTTAGGAAACATCACTACGAACAAAGCTAGCAGAGGTGATGGAATTCTAGTTGAGGTATTTTAAATCTTAACAGATGATTCTGTGAAAGTGCTGCACTCAGTATGTCAGCAAATTTGGAAAACTCAGCTGTGACCACAGGACTGGAAAAGGTCAGTTTTCATTCCAATCCCAAAGGAGGGAAATGTTAAAAAATCCTCAAACTACCACACAGTTGCACTCATCTCACACTCTAATAAATTAATTCTCAAAATTCCCCAAGCCAGGCTTCAGAAATATGTGAACTGTGAAATTCCAGATGTTTCAGCTGGTTTTAGAAAAGGGGAGAAACCAGAAATCAAATTGCCAACATCTGCTGTATCATGGAAAAAGCAAGAGAGTTCCAGAGAAATGTCTATTTCTGCTTTATTTCCAAAGCCTTTGACTGTGTGGATCACAATAAACTGGAATATTCTGAAAGAGATGGGAATACCCAATCACCTGACCTGCCTCTTGAGAAATCTGCATGCAGGTCAGGAAGCAACAGTTAGAACTGGACATGGAACAACAGACTGGTTCCAAATAGGAAAAGGAGTACCTCAAGGCTGTATATTGTCACCCTGCTTATTTACCTTATATATAGAGTACATGAGAAATGCTGGGTGGGAAGAAGCACAAGCTGGAATCAAATATTACCAGGAAATATCAATAACCTCAGATATGTGGAAGACACCATCTTTATGTCAGAAAGTGAAGAAAAACTAAAGAGTCTCTTGATGAAAGTGAAAGAGGAGAGTGAAAATGTTGGCTTCAAGCTCAACATTCAGAAAACGAAGATCATGTCATCCGGTCCCATCATTTCATGGGAAATAGATGGGGAAACAGTGGAAACAGTGGCTGACTTTATATTTAGGGGCTCCAAAATCACTGCAGTGACTGCCTCCATGAAATTAAAAGACAGTTCTTGGAAGGAAAGTTATGACTAGCCTCAGTTCAATTCAGTAGCTCAGTCATGTCCAACTCTTTGCGACCCCATGAATCGCAGCACGCCAGGCCTCCCTGTTCATCACCAACTCCCAGAGTTCACTCAGACTCAAGTCCGTTGTGTCAGTGATGCCATCCAGCCATCTCATCCTCTGTCGTCCCCTTCTCCTCCTGCCCCCAATCCCTGCCAGCATCAGAGGCTTTTCCAATTAATCAACTTTTCACATCAGGGGGCCAAAGTACCAGAGTTTCAGCTTTGCATCATTCCCTCCAAAGGAATCCCAGGGCTGATCTCCTTCAGAATGGACTGGTTGGAGCTCCTTGCAGTCCAAGCGACTCTGAAGAGTATTCTCTAACACCACAGTTCAAAAGCATCAATGCTTCGGTGCTCAGCTTTCTTCACAGTCCAACTCTCACATCCGTACATGACCACTGGAAAAACCGTAGCCTTGACTAGACGGACTTCCAAAGTAATGTCTCTGTTTTTCAATATGCTATATAGGTTGGTCGTAACTTTTCTTCCAAGGAGTAAGCGTCTTTTAATTTCATGGCTGCAGTCACCATCTGCAGTAACTTTGGAGTCCCCCAAAAATAAAGTCTGACACTGTTTCCACTGTTTCCCCATCTATTTCCCATGAAGTGATGGGGACAGGGGCCATGATCTTCGTTTTCTGAATGTTGAGCTTGAAGCCAACATTTTCACTCTCCACTTTCACTTTCATCAAGAGGCTTTTTAGTTGCTCTTCACTTTCTGCTATAAGGGTGGTGTCATATGCATATGTGAGGTTATTGATATTTCTCTCGGCAATCTTGATTCCAGCTTGTGTTTCTTCCAGTCCAGCGTTTCTCATGAGGTACTCTGCATAGAAGTTAAATAAGCAGGGTAATAATATACAGCCGTGAGGTACTCCTTTTCCTATTTGGAACCATTCTGTTGTTCCATGTCTGGTTCTAACTGTTGCTTCCTGACCTGCATATATGTTTCTCAAGAGGCAGGTCAGGTGGTCTGGTATTCCCGTTTCTTTCAGAATTTTCCAGTTTATTGTGGTCCACACAGTTAAAGGCTTTGGCTTAAGATAGCATATTAAAAGGTAGAGACATTGCTTTGACAACAAAGGTCCATGTAGTCAAGCTTAGGGTTTTTCCAGTAGTCACGTATGGATGTGAGAGTTGGTCTATAAAGAATGATAAGTATTAAAGAAGTGATGCTTTTGAACTGAGGTGTTGGAGAAGACTCTTGCGAGTCCCTTGGACTGCAAGGAGTTTCAACCAGTCCATCCTAAAGATCAGTCGTGAGTGCTCATTGGAAGGACTGATGTTGAAGCTGAAACTCCAAAACTTTGCCCACCTGATGCAGTGAGCTGACTCGTTGGAAAAGACCCTGATGCTGGAAAAGATTGAAGGCAGAAGGAGAAGGGGATGACAGGATGAGATTGTTGGATGACATCACCGACTCCATGGACAAGAGTTTGTATAAACTCTGGGAGTTGGTTTGGACAGGGAGACCTGATGTGTTGTGGTCCATGAGATCACAAAGAGTTGGACACAAGTCAGTGACTGAACTGAACTGAACTGAAATATACTGAACTGAACTGTTCCAGTCCTGTGGACACTGCTGGGTCTTCCAGATTTGCTGATATAATGAATGCAAAACAGTGATGGCATCATCCTTTAAGGATCTGAATAGTTCTACTGGAATTTCATTGCATTCACTAGCTTTATTAACAGTGTGTGTGTGTTAGCCGCTCAGTCTTGTCCAACTCTTTATGACCCATGAACTGTAGCCTGCCAGGTTTTTCTGTCTATGGAATTCTGCAGGAAAGGATAATGGAGTGGATTGCCATTCCCATTTCCAGAGGATCTTCCCGACCCAGCGATTGAATCCTGTTCTCCTGCATCACCGGCAGATTCTTTACTGTTTGAGCTATGGTGAAGTCATTATTAACAGTTAGTGTTTTTAAGGCCCACTTGATTTTCCACTCCAGAGTGTCTGGCTCTGAGTGACTAACCAAACCACTGTAGTAATTTGGTTCATTAAAATCTATTTTATACAGTTCTTCCATGTATTATTTCCATCTCTTTTTGATTTCTTCACCGTCTGCAGGGTCTCTACCATTTTTATCCTTTTTTTTTTGTGCCCATCTTTGGGCAGAATACTTTATATTTCCAATTTTCCTGAAAGGATCTCTATTACCCCCCCCCCTTTTGTTGTTTTCTTCTACTATTAAGCACTGTTCATTGAAGAAGCCTCTCTTGTCTCTTCTAGCTATACTTTCAATTCTTTATTTAATTGGATATATGTTTCCCTTTCTCCCTTGAATTTTGCTTCTCTTCATTATTTCACTATATGTAAAGCCTCTTCAAATGAACACTTTGCCGTTTTACTTTTCCTTTTCTTTGAGATGGTTTTATCTGCCACTTCCTGTACAATATTATGGACCACTGACCATAGTTCTTCAGGCACACTGTTTACTAGATCTAGTTTTTTGAATCTATTTGTTACCTCTACTGTGAATTCATATGAGATTTGATTTAAGTCTTACTTGGCTGGCCTAGTGTTTTCCCCAGTTTTCTTTAGTTTAAGTCTGAATTTTTTCTATGCGAAATTGATGATCTGATCCACAGTAAGTTCCAGATCTTGTTTTTTTATGACTGTATACAGCTTCTCCATTTTGGATACAAAGAATGTAATCAATTTGATTTTGGTATTGACCATTTGGTAATGTCCATGTGTAAAGTCGTCTCTTCTGCTCATTATGAGAGCACTGCAAATTAAAACTACAGTGAGGTACCACCTCACATCAGTCAAAATGGCCATCATTAAAATATCTAGTACCAATAAATTTTGGAGAGGGTATGGTAAATGGGAACCCTCTTGCACTGTCAGTGGAGATGTAAATTGATAGAGACACTACGGAGAACAGTATGGAGATTCCGCATAAATCTAGGAATAAAACCTACATATAACCCAGCAATCCCAATATTAGGTACATACACTGAGAAAACCACAATTGCAAAAGAAACATGTACCCCAATATTCATTTCAACATTCAGTCAGTCAGTCAGTTCAGTCACTCAGTGGTATCCGACTATTAGCCACCACATGGACTGCAGCACACCATGCTTCCCTGTCTATCAATCACCAACCCTCGGAGCTTTCTCAAACTCATGTCCACTGAGTTTGTGATGCCATCCAATCATCTCATACTCTGCCATCCCTTTCTCCTCCTGACTCCAATCTTTTCCAGCATCAGGGTCTTTTCCAATGAGTCAGTTCTTTGCAAAAGACGTCCAAAGTGTCCGAGCTTCAGATTCAGTATCAGTGCTTCCAATTAAAATTTAGGACTGATTTCCTTTATGATTGACTAGTTTGATCTCCTTGAAGTCAAAAGGACTCTCAAGAGTCTTCTCCAATACCGCAGCTCAAAATCATCAGTTCATGGGCTTCCCTGGTGGCTCAGAGGTTAAAGCGTCTGCCTCCAATGCGAGAGACCTAGGTTCGATCCCTGGGTCGGGAAGATCCCTTGGAGAAGGAAATGGCAATCAACTCCAGTATTCTTGCCTGGAGAATCCCATGGACGGAGAAGCCTAGTAGGTTACAGTCCATGGGGTCACAAAGAGTCGGACACGACTGAGCGACTTCACCTTCACCTTCAGATTTCTTTATGATCCAACTCTTACACCCATACATGACTACAGAAAAATCTCAGCTTTCACTAGATGGACATTTGTTGGAAAAGTAATGTCTCTTATTTTTTAATATAAAGTCTAGGTTTCTCCTAGCTTTTCTTCCAAGGAGCAAAGATTTTTTAATTTCATGGCTGTGGTCATCAGCCATGGCTGGTGATTTTGGAGCCCAAGAAAATAAAACCTGGCTCTATTTCCTTTGTTTCCCCATCTGTTTGACGAAGTGATGGGACTGGATGCCAGGCTCTCAGTTTTTTGAATGCTGAGCTTTAAGCCAGCTTTTTCACTCTCCTCTTTAACTTTTATCAAGTGATCCTTTAGTTTCTCTTTGCTTTCTGGCATAAAGGTGGTGTTATCTGTATATCTGAGGTTATTGATATTTCTCTTGGCAATCTTGATTCCAGTTCATGCTTCATCCAGCCTGACATTTAGCCATATGTACTGTGCATAGAAGTTAAATAAGCAGAGTGACAATATATAGCCTTGACATACTCCTTTCCCAACTTGGAACCAACCCATTGTTCTATGTCCGGTTCTAACTGTTGCTTCTTGATCTGCACACGGATTTCTCAGGAGGTAGATAAGGTGGTCTGATATTCCGATCTCTTGAAGAATTTTTCACTGTATGTTGAAAGTGTTAGTCATTCAGTTGTGTCTGACTCTTTGTGAACCCATGGACTGTAGCCCAGCAGGGCCCTCTGTTGGTGAAATTCTCTAGGCAATAATACTAGAGCGGGCGACCATTTCCTTCTAAGGGGATTTCCCTGACACAGGGATCAAACTCATATCTCTCACATTGCAGGAAGACTCTTTACTGACTGAGCCACCGGGGAAGACAGTTTGTTGTGATACACACAAAGACTGGTGTAGTCAATAAAGCTGAAGTAGATGTTTTTATGGAATTCTCATTTTTTTTTTTTTTTTTCTAAAATCCAGTGGATGTTGGCAATTTGATCTCTGGTTCCTCTGCTTATTCTAAATCGAGCTTGAACATCTGGAAGTTCACAGTTCATGTACTATTGAAGCCTGGCTTGGAGAATTTTGAACATTACTTTGCTAGCATGTGAGATGAGTGCAATTGTGTGGTAAATTGAACATTCTTTGACATTGCCTTTCTTTGGGATTGGAATGAAAACTGACCTTTTCTAGTCCTGTGGTCACTGCTGAGTTTTCCAATTTTGCTGGCATATTGAGTGCAGCACTTTCACAGTATCATCTTTTCAGATTTGAAATAGCTCAACTGGAATTCCATCACCTCCACTAGCTTTGTTCATAGCGATGCTTCCTAAGGCCCACTTGACTTCACAGTCCTAGATTTCTGGCTCAAGGTGAGTGATCACATCACTGTGGTTATCTGAGTCATTAAGATCTTTTGTGTATATCTACCTCTTCATAATATCTCCTGCTTTTTTTAGGTCCATACTGTTCTGTCCTTTAATTGTGCCCATCTTAGCATGAAATGTTCCCTTGGTATCTCTAATTTTCCTGAAGAGATCTCTAGTCTTTCCCATTCCATTGTTTTCCTCTATTTATTTGCATTGATCACTGAGTTAGGCTTTGTTCCTTCTCTTTGCTATTCTTCGAAATTCTGCTTTCAGATTGGTGTATTTTTCCTTTTCTCCTTGGTCTTGTGCTTCTCTTCTTTTCTCAGCTATTTGTAATGCCTCCTCAGACAATTAGTTTACCCTTTTGCATTTCTTTTTCTTCAGGATGGTCTTGATCACCACCTCCTGTACAGTGTCACAAACCTCCATCCATAGTTCTTCAGGCACTCTATTAGATCTAATCCCTTGAATCTATTTGTCACTTCTACTGTATAATTGTAAGGAATTTGATTTAAGTCATACCTGAATGATCTGGTGGTTTTCTCCTACTTTCTTCAGTATAAGTCTTAATATTTCAATAAGGAAGTCATGATCTGAATCACAATCAGTTCCTGTTCTTGTTTTTGCTGACTATATAGAACTTCTCCATCTTTGGCTGCAAGGAATCTTATTTCAGTGTTGACCATCTGGTGATGTCCATGTGTAGAGTTGTCTCTTGTGTTGTTGGAAGAGGGTGTTTACTACAATCAGTGCATTCTCTTGGCAAAACCCTGTTAGCCTTTGCCCTGCTTCATTTTGTACTCCATCTCTGCCTTCTTTCTGGAGTTTTTTCTCCACTCTTCTCCAGTACCATATAGGGTGTCCACTAACCTGAGGATTTCATCTTTCATTGTCATATCATTTTAACTTTTCCTACTGTTCTTTGGGTTTTCAAGGCATGAATACTGAAGTGGTTTCCCATTCCCTTCTCTTGTAGATCACGTTTTGTTAGAACTCTCCAACTTGACCTGTCCATCTTGGGTGGCTCTACAGGGCATGGTTCATAGTTTCATTAGTTAGACAAGTCTGTGGTTCATGTAATCAATCTGATTAGTTTTCTGTGATTGTCATTTTCATTCTCTCTGCCCTCTGATCTCTGATAGATAAGAATAAGAAGCCTGTTGGAAACTTCCTGATGGGAGAGACTGACCGTGGGGGAATCTGGGACTTGTTCAGATGGCTGGAGCCATGCTCAGTAAATATTTAATCCAGTTTTCTGTTGATGGGAAGGGCTGTGTTTCCTCCCTGTTAATGGAAGATTAATGGAGGTAGAGTTAATGGGTAGGGTAGGGTTATTCAGGGCTACCCTGGTGGCTCAGTTTAAGCAACTGCCTGGAATACAGGAGACCCAGGTTTGATCCCTGGGTCAGGAAGATCCCCTAGAGAAAAAAATGGCAACCCACTCTAGTACTCTTGCCTGGAGAATCCCCTGGAGGGAGGAGCCTGGTATGCTACAGTCCATGGGGTAGCAAGAGGTAATGTGGACCTCCCTGAAAAGGGCTGTTGTGTTCAGTGCCCCTGACCTTGCAGGAGGTCACTGTGGACCCACGCCTCTGCTGGAGACTCCTAGACACTCACAGGCAAGTCTGGCTTAGTCTCTTGTGTGGACACTGATAAGCTATGATACATCACTTAAATATAATTACCAAAAGTTTCATTCTTTATTATGATATTGACTCACTACAAAGATAGTCCAAGAAACAATGATTAAAAGGAGATATTTTATGGAATGATGAGTCATGTGTTATCTAAAAGTGAGTGATATACACAGACACAGTGTTTGGTTTTGAAATGTAAAAGTACATTATCAAAGTATGGGAGGCAGCTAGTTTGACTCTCATAATCCTCTGATTCTGGCCTATCAAGGACAAGAATGTTTAAAAGGGCATCAGACTGTTGCAGGAAGGGGGACACTTTCCAGGGCCCAAAAGTGGGCTCTTATCTAACACTTGAGAATGAATTGTCTGAGGAGACACATGTGCTGACAAAGCAAGAGATTTTATTGTGAAGGGGTGCCCAGGCAGAGAGCAGTAGGGTAAGGAAACCTAGGAGAACTGCTCTCCCATGTGGCTCGCAGTCTTATTGTGATGGGGTTTGTTTCTGAGTTGTCTTTAGCCAGTCATTCTGACTCAGTCCTTTCTGGTGGTGCAAGCCTTGCTCAGCCAAGATGAATGCCAGTGAGAAGGATACTGCGAGGTGTTTGGACATGTAATGTCAGTTTTTGACCTTTCCTGAACTCTCCCTGTTGGTGCTGACTTTTTAGTTTCATGTTCCTTACTAGGACCTCCTGCAGTAAAAAAACTCATGCAAAAGGTTACTGTGGGTCCTGGCCAGGATGGCCAGTTTCAGTCAGTGTGTTTCACCTAACATGAACATTTGGTCTGATTTGGTTAAGACATTTGCTTTTTTTGAAGTCATCAATACATGTTTCATGGATAGGCTTTATAAACAATAACTTTAAAGGTTTGGGATATTCCCCACAAAAATCTTCCTATCCATAAAGCATCAGGTACTCCAAATTTAGTTATCATTTAGCTCAGTTCAGTTCAGTCACTCAGTCGTGTCTGACTCTTTGCGACCCCAAGAATTGCAGCACACCAGGCCTCCCTGTCCATCACCATCTCCCGGAGTTCACTCAGACTCACATGTGTCAAGTCAGTGATGCCATCCAGCCATCTCATCCTCTGTTGGACCCTTCTCCTCCTTCCCCCAATCCCTCCCAGCATCAGAGTCCTTTCCAATGAGTCAACTCTTCGCATGCGGTGGCCAAAGTATTGGAGTTTCAGCTTTAGCATCATTCCTTCCAAAGAAATCCCAGGGCTGATCTCCTTCAGAATGGACTGGTTGGATCTCCTTGAAGCCCAAGGGACTCTCAAGAGTCTTCTCCAACACCACAGTTTAAAAGCATCAATTCTTTTGCGCTCAGCTTTTTTCACAGTCCACCTCTCACATCCATACATGATCACTAGAAAAACCATAGCCTTGACTAGACGGACATTTGTTGCCAAAGTAATGCTCTGCTTTTCAATATGCTATCTAAATTGGTCATAACCTTTCTTCCAAGGAGTAAGCATCTTTTAATTTAATGGCTGCAGTAACTATCTGCAGTGATTTTGGAGCCCGAAAAATAAAGCCTGACACTGTTTCCGCTGTTTCTCCATCTCTTTCCCATGAAGTGATGGAACCAGATGCCATGATCTTCGTATTCTGAATGTTGAACTTTAAGCCAGCTTTTTCACTCTCCTCTTTCACTTTCATCAAGAGGCTAAATTTTAGTTCCTCTTCACTTTCTGCCATAAGGGTGGTGTCATCTGCATATTTGAGGTTATCGATATTTCTCCCAGCAATCTTGATTCCAGCTTGTGCTTCTTCCAACCCAGCGTTTCTCATGATGTACTCTGCATAGAAGTTAAATAAGCAGGGTGACAATATACAGCCTTGATGCACTCATTTTCCTATTTGGAACCAATCTGTTGTTCCATGTCCAGTTCTAACTGTTGCTTCCTGACCTGCATACAAATTTCTCAAGAGGCAGGTTAGGTGGTCTGGTATTCCCATCTCTTTCAGAATTTTCCAGTTTATTGTGACCCACAGAGTCAAAGGCTTTGGCATAGTCAACAAAGGAGAAATAGATGTTTTTCTGGAACTCTCTTGCTTTTTCCATGATCCAGCAGATGTTGGCAATTTGATCTCTGGTTCCTCTGCCTTTTCTAAAACCAGCTTGAACATCTGGAAGTTCACGGTTCACGTATTGCTGAAGCCTGGCTTGGAGAATTTTGAGCATTACTTTACTAGCATGTGCTGCTGCTGCTGCTAAGTCGCTTCAGTCCTGTCCGCCTCTGTGCGACCCCATAGACGGCAGCCCATCAAGCTCCACCGTCCCTGGGATTCTCCAGGCAAGAACACTGGAGTGGGTTGCCATTTCCTTCTCCAATGCATGAAAGTGAAAAGTGAAAGTGAAGTCATTCAGTCGTATCTGACTCTTAGCTACCCCATGGACTGCAGCCTACCAGGCTCCTCCGTCCATGGGATTTTCCAGGCAAGAGTACTGGAGTGGGGTGCCATTGCCTTCTCTGTACTAGCGTATGAGATGAGTGCAATTGTGTGGTAGTTTGAACATTCTTTGGCATTGCTATAAGAATGTTATTGCTAGTTATCATTACCAATGCTATATGTAAAAATATTTTATTACATCTCTATAAATAAAAAATTTAAAAGAACTATCAGAAAGAGTGGCATTTTTAAAATAACATGGTAAATAATAACAATAGAGTCCAGATAATATCTAGAGTCCTCCCAACTACACTGTTCCAGGTTGAGCCCAGACATCATAGTTTCCTTATCTTCCAAAGGAATTCTGTCTCTCTAGACTAGAAAAGGGCTTCCTGGATAGCTCAGTTGGTAAAGAATCTGCAATGTAGAAGACTGTGATTCAATCCCTGGGTTGGGAAGATCCTCAACAGAGGGTATAAGTTATCCACTCTAGTATCCTTGGGAGTCCCTTGAGGCTCAGCTGGTAAGGAATCTGCCCACAATGCAGGAGACCTGGGTTTGACCCTTGGATTGGTAAGATACCCTGGAGAAGGGAAAGGATACCCACTTATTGTGGCCTGGAGAATTCCATGAATTGTATAGTCCATGGAGTCTCAAAGAGTTGGACACGATTGAGTGACATTCACTTTCACTTTTCATAATCCTACTTATGAAAAATGTTTCTTCTTATCCATGATGCAGAACATTTTCAGTAATAATATTCCTAATTCAGCCTGAAAAGGCTGCTACAGAAACCCAAAGTGTGTACAAAAGGGTTGCAAACAGAGTGCCCAATGATTCAGATAGCTAGATTAATAGAAAAACAAATGCAGGGAGTTACCAGATTAATGTGAAGGCAGGAGGCCAGTTGGCCTGATGGCGTTGATCATATTTGCACATAAAGAATAGTGACGTAATTATGAACTAACCTTTCTTTGTTATTGAAGTTAGCTCCCAACTTTTTCCAGTTAAATTTTTAAGAGGGTACTGTCATGTTAAGACTTGAACATGAGGGTCACAAAATTTTTCCACTTCTCATTTTTTAAAAATGATTTCATGGTTTCCCATGTGAGATTGTTTAATGCAAGAGCAGAGGCTCAAGATCGCTTTTCTTTGGTTATATGCCTGAGTCTCTGTCCCAGATGTTCTGATATAACTGGTCTGTTTTAACCTGATCTTATGATGTTGTGAAAGAAGAAAGTTTTTTCTACCTTTTGAGGTTCTTCTGTCTGGTCTAAAAATTAAATTGACTTGAGATATATCAACAAGAGAAAATCAAGCACAAGTTTAAAAGTATATGAACGTGAGTTAGACCTAGGAAAACTGAATAACCCAACAAATGGCATAAACCTCACCTCAAATATCATATTTAGCTGAAGTCAAAAGACAATGTAGTGAATTGAAATTTCAAAGGGTAGGAGAAAAGTTCACATGGGAAGACAAAAATTTTGAGGGTTATACAGAGACAGTGGAACACAGAAAGGACTCTGATTTCAAGTTACTGCCATCAAACTATATCATATTTCTTGCAGACATTTCTGGTTTTAGCTCTATTCTGGGATTAGGCCCTTTAGATTCTCTAGGCATCTGTTTCGTTTTTGTTTCTTAAAAACAATTAGCTTAGCTTAATTTTCATGACAAAGAGAAACATTTTGGGATGGCAAATTTTCTTTCCATACTATGGTTTTAAATTTTTATTTATTTGAGATTTAATTATTACACCATAAATCTCGGCATTTTAAAGAGCACAATTCACTTTTTAGTATATTTACAAAGTATACCACCATTGCCACTAAGTCCAGAACAGTTTCATCACCACAAAAAGAAATTCAAAAATCATTAGCTGCTATGTCTTATTCCTCCTTCCCCAAGATCTTAGCAACCAGTGGTCAACTTTCTGTCTCTATGGGTTTGCTTGTTTGGAAAATTCACATAATTTGTATAAGATTTGTTTATGGTTTTTATGAAGTCCTTGACATTTGGGAGAGATCTACCCACATCCAACATTCCAGCTGGAGGACAATACTGATTTAAAGAAATAGGTCATCTCCCCAGGAATCCCACCGACCCTGGATCTCCAGTAATCTTGCCAACCCTGGGTTTCAGTGTCCCAGGAATAGGAGTGGACCAAAATACTGTTCTATACATCTATGTCTCTTTTGCTGTCTCGCATACAGGGTTATCATTACCAACTTTCTAAATTCATATATATGCGTTAGTTTACTATATTGGTGTTTTTTCTTTCTGGCTTATTTCACTCTGCATAATAGGTTCCAGTTTCATCCACCTCATTAGAACTGATTCAAATGTATTCTTTTTAACGTCTGAGTAATACTCCATTGTGTATATGTACCACAGCTTTCTTATTCATTCATCTGCTTGGGGCTGGTGCACTGAGCCGACCCAGAGGGACTGTACGGGAAGGGAGGAGGGGGGGTGTTCAGGATGGGGAACACGTGTATACCTGTGGCAGATACATGTTATTGTATGGCAAAACCAATACAATATTGTAAAGTAATTAACCTCCAATTAAAATAAATTATATATATATATATATATATATATATATATATATATATATATATATATATGAGTGGACCAGTAAAAAAATTTTTGTTATTTCTCTATGTGTCCCCATTTTGCCACCATTCTGCTGAATTTTTTAGCATCTTTTAAAAAAATTATTCAGGAGTATTTGATGTACAACATTATATAATTTTCAGATGTACAACATAGTGATTCACAGTTTTTAAAGGTTGTATTTCATTTGTAGTTATAAAACATTGGCTATATTCCCTGAGTTTATTGGCTATATTCCCTTCAGTTTATTTATTTTATATATAGTAGTGTGTATCTTTTTTAGTTCCTTATCCCTAATGTGTCACTTCCCCTTTCCCTTTCTCTACTGGCAATGACTAGTTATTTTTATCTTTATGTGTGAGTTTTTTTTTCCTTTTTACCTTCACTAGTTTTATTACATTTTTTTAGATTCTGTATATATGTGGTAGCATACAATATTCGTCTTTCTCTGCCTGACTTGTTATTTCACAATACTCTCACTTAGGCCTTTCAATTTTATAAGTTTATACATGTTGTTGCAAATAGCAAAATATCATTCATTTTTATAACTGAGCAGTAGTCTATCATGTATGCACATCATCTTCACTCAATCATCTGTTAACAGACACATATCATACCTTGCTTCTATATATTGGGAATTGTAAATAGTTCTGTGAACATTAGGGTACATGTATCTTTTTGAATTACTGTTTTCGTGTTTTTCAGATATTCAGGAGTGGATTTTCTGTGTCATGTGTTAATTCTATTTTTAGTTTTTTGAGAAACCTTCATGCAGTTTTCACAGTGGCTGTACCAATTTATATTCCCACCAATAGTACACCAGAGTTCCCTTTTCTCAACATCCTCCCCATGATTTGTTATTTGTGGTCTTTTTGATGTAGCCATTCTCAAAAGTGTAAGGTTATGTTTCATTGTGATTTTACTTTTCATTTCTTTGATCTGCTTAACTTTTGATCACCAAGGCATGATGATAGGCATCTGTAACCTCCACAGACTATTCAGGCTTTATGAAATAAAGGTTAGAAATAAATAATACACTTACAGAAATATGATTTCCTCACTATTCAGTTTCGTTGGTTTGAGACACAGTAAATCTAAGTACAAATTAATCTTATTAACACTAATGACATGGTGATTAACAAGAGAAATGCATCTGTGGTCAAATCGCCTCTTAAATTTTCCAAGGAACTGCACTATTAAGAGACAGGAGGCAACAGTCTCTGGGATAAAAAAAAAAAAATTTGCCTGCACCTGGTGCTGTCTTGATTACTACTTTCTTGGAACCTAACAGAAGAAAAATAACCAAAAATATCAGAGGTATACAGTTTCTCACTACTTAGCCAGTATGAGGCAGAAGTGAAAGGTGTGATTGTGACATGTCAGAAACCGTGGTAGGATCCTGATATCGTAGATAGCAGCTAAGAGATGGTGTGAGTGCAAGCTGGCTATGAGTTTGTTTGGCAAGAAATCAAGTGGAGATTTTGTAAATCAGAGAAGCCAGATCCTAGCCTGGGTAAGTAAAAATCGAGAGACAAAATGCTTACTGATGTTACAAACAAAGAATATTTGGGTCTGGGCTGTCCTATGGCCAGGAATATTTAGGGACCATAAAATAGCTAATCTAGCTTCATGCTTATTAATTTGCATCAGTTAAAACATGGAATGATTTTAAAAGATCCATACGTTACATTTTTATATTCATTTAAAACATACAAATATATACTTATTTTTCAATCTTTGATGGTAAGCCAACACACCCATTTTTAAAAATAAGTCTGCCAAATGGAGCTATATTTTTGCACAAAAAAATCCATAATGCATAGGACATACTTTGAAGTTTTTATATCTTTAAAGTGGAACAAGAATTTAAGATTCTTATAAATGTATGAGTTGAGAATTATAGATTTTTAATGCCAAATTTTGAAACCACCTTGCCCATCCTTATTTCAATGATAATATGATATTGATAAACCCAATTCAATGATAAACCCAATATGTTACTTGAGAAGAGCAGAAAAATCATTCCAGAAGGAATGAAGAGACTGAACCTAAGCAGAAACAGTGCCTACTTTTGGATGCATCTGATGGTAGAAGTAAAGTCTGATGCTGTAAAGAGCAATATTACATAGGAATCTGACATGTTAGATCCTTGAATCAAGGTAAATTGGAAGTGGTCAAACAAGAGATGGCAAGAATGAACATCAACATTTTAGTAATGAACTAAAATGGACCAGATTGGGCATATTTTATTCAGATGATATCATATCTACTACTGTGGGCAAGAGTCCTTAAAAGGAATAGCCCTCATACACAACAAAAAATGTGAAATGCAGTACTTGGGCATAATCTCAGAAAAGACAGAATGATCTCTGTTCATTCAGTATCATGGTAATCCAAGACTATGTCCCCACTACTAATGCTGAAGAAGGTCAAGTTGATCTGTCTATGAAAATTTACAAGACCTTCTAGAAATAATACACACACACACACAAATGATATACTTTAAATAATAGTGGAATGCAAAGGTAGAAAGTCAAGAAATAATTGGAGCAGCAGGAAAGTTTGGCCTTGGAGTACAAAATGAAGCAGAGCAAGGCTAACAGAATATTGCCAATAGAATGCACTGGACATAGCAAACACCCTCTTCCAGCAACACAAGAGACGACTCTACACTCTATCACCAGATGGTTAATACCGAAATATAGATTGATTACATTCTCTGCATTTTATACAGTAGCAAAAAAAGATCAGGAGTTGACTGTGGTTCAGATCATGAACTCCTTATGGCAAAATTAAGACTTAAACTGAAGAAAATAGGGAAAACCACAAGACCATTCAGGAATGACCAAAATCAAATCCCTTATGATTATACAATGGAAGTGACAAATAGATTCAAGGGATTAGACCTGATGATAGAGTGACTGAGGAACTAAGAGGTTCATAAGATTGTACCAGAGGCAGTGATCAAAATCATCCCTAAGATGAAGAAATGAAAAAGGGCAAAATGATTGTCTGAGTAGGTCTTACAAATAGCTGAGAAAAGAAAAGACATTAAAGGCAAAGGAGAAAAGAAAGGTATATCCTTCTGAATGCAGAGTTCTAAAGAACAGTAAGGAGAGATAAGAAAGCTCTCTTCAGTGATCAATGCAAATAAATAGAGGAAAACATTAGACTGGGAAAGACTAGAGATCTCTTAAAAAAAAATTAGAGATGCCAAGGGAAAATTTCATGCAAAGATGGGCACAATAAAGGACAGAAAGGGTAAGGATCTAACAGAGGCAAAAAAGATTAAGAAGAGGTGGCAAGAATATACAGAAGAACTATGCAAAAAGATCGTAATGACCCAGATATCCATGATGGTGTGATCACTCACCTAGAACCAGACATCCTGGAATGCATAGTCAAGTTGGCCTTATGAAGCATCACTATAAACAAAGCTAGTGGAGGTGACGTAATTCCAATTGAGGTATTTCAAATCCTAAAGGATGATTATGTGAAAGTGCTGCACTCAATATGCCAGCAAATTTGGCAAACTCAGAAGTGGCCATAGGAAAGGAAAAGGTCGGTTATCATTCCAATCCCAGAGAAAGGCAATGCCAAAGAATGTTCAAACTACCACACAACTGCACTCATCTTACATGCTAGCAAAATAATGTTCAAAAATCTCCAAGCCAGGCTTCAACAGTATATGAACCATGAACTTCCATACATTTAAGCTGGATTTAGAAAAGGTAGAGAAACCAGAGATCAAATTTCCAACATCCATTGGATCATGAAAAAGCAAAAAGTCCCAGAAAAACACCTACTTCTGCTTTACTGACTAT
Organism: Capra hircus; assembly: GCF_001704415.2. Classification (NCBI taxonomy): domain Eukaryota; kingdom Metazoa; phylum Chordata; class Mammalia; order Artiodactyla; family Bovidae; genus Capra; species Capra hircus. The sequence continues at coordinate 13,075,461 of NC_030831.1, read as the reverse complement.
GCCAAAGCCTTTGTGTGGATCACAACAAACTGTGGAAAATTCTTCAAGAGATTGGAATACCAGACCACCTTATCTGCCTCCTGAGAAATCTGCATGCAAATCAAGAAGCAACAGTTAGGATGTCAGAGTGCTGCTTTTCCCATCTTTCTCTGTTCATATGCTTTCTAACTCTGAGAGTTTCTGTTTTGCAAATAAAAAACTTACAAACATACAATTAAATAGAATCATTACATCTGTGTACTGTTAAATACTTTTCCAAACTAATTTCAACAGCAGCCAAACATAATCAGTAATATATCAGGCTTGGAAGATGGTAAATTGTTGCTTTCCAAATCATTAGTATAAACTCACATAGAACAGATAGTCTATATATCTGATTTAAAAAAAAAAAAATCTTATTTCCCTGTAGAGGATAGGAGAGAACACCAGTAAAATACTTTAAGTATTATTGTCTTTTCTTTTGCTGCTGCTACTTTCAGCATTTGTTGAAATTTTATTATTCTTACAGCAAATCCAGGGAGTAGGCAAGAAATGTATTATTTCTACTAAATCCCAGAATTTGAGTAAAGTGTTGTACAAAAATGAAGTGACTGTCCTCTTGGAGACAATATTGATACTTGGGCCAAGTCCTAATGTGTCTCACTGTGCTATACACATAGCTTTGCAGTAACACAGTAATCCCATGGAAGAAAGGTTGGCCATCAAAAAATCTCTGGTTGAAAAGGGTTTTACTCTAACCATTCTTCTAGTGCTTCATATTTTTAAAAGTGTTTGAACATTTCAGTTGATCAGGAACTGTGCTTCTGTAAGCAGATAAGTAGAAAGTTTAGAAGGCATTAATTATTAGAAAGTTTCATGACAATGAGCTGAAATTTTCTTCTCTATGCATGTGTGTGTGTGCTTAGTCACTTCAGTCGTGTCCAACTCTGTGCAACTCTAGGGACTGTAGCCTGCCAGTATTCTCTGTCCATGGGATCCGCCATGCAAGAATAATGGACTGTGTTGCCATACCCTCCTCCAGGGGATCTACCAAACCGAGGGATTGAACCTGCATGTCTTATGTCTCCTGCATTAACCGGCAGGTCCTTTACCACTATGTCACCTGTGAAGTCCTTTCTTCTCTAGTTTCTATCTATTGATTTTAAGCCTATACTATGAAGAAGCTATATTCCTTATTTTATAAATGAAAAACTTAAAGCTCATGGAGGTTAAATAAATTTATCAAAGGCCACACAACAAGCTTTTGAGTGTTCAATGACTAGAATCCATCTATAGGCCCATTCGAGCTCTTTCTTTTCTCACTTCTCTAGTGGAATCCTTTAGTGTGTACCGAACACTATCCTAAGTCAAGAAAACCCATAACAGACCAAAATTGAATCTCTGCTCTTCTCAAATTGCTTGAGGTTAGAGAATACATAAAATCAAAAATTACACCAATTGTAATAAGGAATATGGCAAAAGTATGTGAATTGAGGCAATGGGTTATCTCTTTTACCTAAATTATTTTTTGTCCTGGCTAATATATATATATATATGCACTATATTATATATTATTGTATAGATTATATTATGCATACTATTGTATATATATTATATATTAGAATAAGTATATATATGTATATATTAAGCATGAATATATATATATGTACAATAATATATAATATAGTTATAGTTCAGTGGCTCAGTCGTGTCCGACTCTTTGCGACCCCGTGAATCGCAGCACGCCAGGCCTCCCTGTCCATCACCAACTCCCAGAGTTCACTCAGACTCACGCCCATGGAGTCCGTGATGCCATCCAGCCATCTCATCCTCGGTAGTCCCCTTCTCCTCCTGCCCCCAATCCTTCCCAGCATCAGAGTCTTTTCCAATGAGTCAACTCTTCGCATGAGGTGGCCAAAGTATTGGAGCTTCAGCTTTAGCATCATTCCTTCCAAAGAAATCCCAGGGCTGATCTCCTTCAGAATGGACTGGTTGGATCTCCTTGCAGTCCAAGGGACTCTCAAGAGTCTTCTCCAACACCACAGTTCAAAAGCATCAATTCTTCGGCACTCAGCCTTCTGCACAGTCCAACTCTCACATCCCTACATGACCACTGGAAAAAACATAGCCTTGACTAGATGGACCTTAGCCAGCAAAGTAATGTCTCTCCTTTTGAATATACTATCTATGTTGGTCATAACTTTTCTTCCAAGGAGTGTCTTTTAATTTCATGGCTGCAATCACTATCTGCAATGATTTTGGAGCTCCAAAAAAATAAAGTCTGACACTGTTTCCACTGTTTCCCCATCTATTTCCCATGAAGTGATGGGACCAGAGGCCATGATCTTCATTTTCTGAATGTTGAGCTTTAAGCCAACTTTTTCGCTCTCCTTTTTCACTTTCATCAAGAGGCTTTTTAGTTCCTCTTCACTTTCTGCCATAAGGGTGGTGTCATCTGCACATCTGAGGTGATTGATATTTCTCCCAGCAATCTTGATTCCAGCTTGTGTTTCTTCCAGTCCAGCGTTTCTCATGATGTACTCTGCATATAAGTTAAAGAAGCAGGGTGACAACATACAACCTTGACGTACTCCTTTTCCTATTTGGAGCCAGTCTGTTGTTCCATATCCAGTTCTCACTGTTGCTCCCTGACCTGCATACAGATTTCTCAAGAGGCAGGTTACGTGGTCTGGTATTCCCATCTCTTTCAGAATTTTCCACAGTTTATTGTGATTCACACAGTCAAAGGCTTTGGCATAGTCAGTAAAGCAGAAATAGATGTTTTTGTGAAACTCTCTTGCTTTTTCCATGGTGCAGCGGATATTGGCAATTTGATCTCTGTTTCCTCTGCCTTTTCTAAAACCAGCTTGAATATCAGGGAGTTCACGGTTCACTTATTGCTGAAGCCTGGCTTGGAGAATTTTGAGCATTACTTTACTAGCATGTGAGATGAGTGCAATTGTGTGGTAATCTGAGCATTCTTTGGCATTGCCTTTCTTTAGAATTGGACTGAAAACTGACCTTTTCCGGTCCTGTGGCCACTGCTGAGTTTTCCAAATTTGCTGGCATATTGAGTGCAGCACTTTCACAGCATCATTTTTCAGGATTTGAAACAGCTCAACTGGAATTACATCACCTCTACTAGCTTTGTTCTTAGTGATGCTTTAAGTCTCAGAGTTAGAAAGTGTATGAACAGAGAAAGGGAGTCAGGACCAGATGACAGAAAATCACACATCTTGTAAAAGTGGGATTCCATGGGCAAAGAAAAGCAGAAACCTCAAGGCTGACAGGAAACTACACATTTTGGGGTGATGAATGTCCTGCAGGAAGACAAAGAAAGGTGGGCAAAGCAGGACTATCCAGTGCCTAAATGTAATCTTTTGCTTATTTTGCTCTTATTATAATAAAATTAGCCTTGCATATAGAATGTACCTCTCATGTCATAACCCTAACACCATGAAACTTCTGATCAAAGCAAAATAAAGAAAAAAAAAGCCTTCCTCCCTCCTGGAAGGTGGTGGTGGGAAGAAAATCAGAAATTGTGACCCCGCCATACCCCTCCCTACTCAATGAAAATTCTGCTTCTTCTTGTATGCCCCAGAATACTGGCTTGCCAAAGAAACTCAGGATAGCTATTCACTTGAAATGGCTTGATCTCATCTTGAGAGTGTGTGTGCTGTGGTGTGCTTATTTGTTTCAGTCGTGTCTGACTCTGTGTGACCCTATGGACTGTAGCCCACCAGGCTCCTCTGTCCATAGGGATTCTCCAGGCAAGAATACTGGAGTGGGTTGCCTTGCCCTTTACAGAGGACCTTCCAACCCAGGGATTGAGACAATTAACTCAGGCAGGTTGATAAGGATTCCAAGGCTAAGGTCTCTTTAAGGTAAACATTCTTTCTTTTTCACATTCTTTAGCCTTAGACACATAGACCTCATAAGCAGCAGTATCTATCTCTCTCTCTTCTTTTTAATTTTTTTGAGCTCAGAATGTATGTTATGGGAAAAGATCTGGGTAAAACTTCCACAGCCTTCAGCTTTGGGTTAGCCCTTTCCTTTTGTCTATTCTCATGCTGATGCCTGCCCTCAATCTTTCCTATGAGGGTCTTTTCCAATGGGTCAGCAAATCACATTAGGTGGCCTAAGTATTGGAGCTTCAGCTACTGCATCAGTCATTCCAATGAATATTCAGGGTTGATTTCCTTTGGGATTGACTGGTTTGAACTCCTTACTGTTCAAGGGACTCTCAAGAGTCTTATCCAGCACCATAGTTCAAAAGTATCAATTATTTGGACTCAGCGTTCTTTTTGGTATAACTGTCACATCTGTGCATAAGTAATGGAAAAACCATAGCTTTGACTACAAGGACCTTTGTTTGCAAAGTGACAACTTTGCTTTGTAATATATTGTCTAGGTTTGCCATACCTTTCTTCCAAGAAGAAAGTGTCTTTTAATTTTATGGGTGCAGTCACTGTCTGCAGTGATTTTGGAGCCCAAGAAAATAAAGTTTGTCACAGGTTGCATTTTTTCCCCACCTATTTTCCATGAAGTGAGGAGACTGGATGCCATGACCTCAGTTTTTTTAAATATTGAGCTTTAAGCCAGCTTTTTCGCTCTCCTCTTTCAACTTCATCAAGAGGCACTTTAGTTCCTCTTCACTTTCTGCCATTAGGGTGACATCATCTGCAGGTTGTTATTTCTCCTGACAATCTATTTTTAAATTACTTTTTAAAAATTATTTTTATTATTTTTTCAATTTATTTATTTTAATTGGAGGTTAATTACTTTATAATATTGTAGTGGTTTTGCCATACATTAACATGAGTCCACCACGGGTGTACATGTGTTCTGCATCTTGAACCCCCCTCCCACCTCCCTCTCCATCCCATCCCTCTGGGTCATATCAGTGCACCACCCTCAAGCACCCTGTATCACGCATCAGACCTGGACTGGTGATTTGTTACATATATGATAATATACATGTTTCAAGGCCATTCTCCCAAATCATCCCACCCTCTCCCTCTCCTACAGAGTCCAAAAGATTGTTCTATACATCTGTGTCTCTTTTGCTGTCTAGCATACACAATTACCGTTACCATCTTTATAAAGTCCATATATATGTGTTACTATACAGTATTGGTGTTTTTCTTTCTGGATTACTTCACTCTGTATAATATGTTCCAGTTTCATCCACCTCATTAGAACTGATTCAAATGATTTTTTTAATGGCTGTGTAATATTCCATTGTTTATATGTACCACAGCTTTCTTATTCATTTATCTGCTGATAGACATCTAGGTTGCGTCCATGTCCTGGCTATTATAAATAGTGCTGCGATGAACATTGGGGTACACGTGTCTCTTTCAATTCTGGTTTCCTCAGGTATGCCCAGCAGTGGGATTGCTGGGTCATAGGCAGTTCTATTTCCAGTTTTTTAGGGAATCTCCACAATATTCTCTATAGTGGCTGTACTAGTTTGCATTCCCACCAACAGTGTAAGAGAGTTCCCTTTTCTCCACACCCTCTCCAGCATTTATTGTTTGTAGACTTTTGGATAGCAGCAATTCTGACTGGTGTGAAATGGTACCTCATTGTGGTTTTGATTTGCATTTCTCTGATAATGAGTGATGTTGAGCATCTTTTCATGTGTTTGTTAGTCATCTGTATGTCTTCTTTGGAGAAATGTCTGTTTAGTTCTTTGGTCCACTTTTTGATCTGATCGTTTGTTTTTCTGGAATTGAGCTGCAGGTGTTGCTTGTATATTTTTGAGATTAATTCTTTGCCAGTTGCTTCGTTTCTTATTATTTTCTCCCATTCTGAAGGCTATCGTTTCACCTTGCTTATAGTTTCCTTTGTTATGCAGAAGCTTTTAATATTAATTAGATCCCATTATATCCAATATCCTGGGAGGTGGGTCATAAAGGACCCTGCTGTGATTTATCTCGGAGAGTGTTTTGCCTATGTTTTCCTCTAGTAGTTTTAGAGTTTCTGGTCTTACGTTGAGATCTTTAATCCGTTTTGAGTTTATTTTTGTGTAAGGTGTTAGATAGTGTTCTATTTTCATTCTTTTACAAGTGGTTGGCCTGTTCCCAGCACCACTTGGTAAAGAGATTGTCTTTTCTCCATTTCATATTCTTGCCTCTTTTGTTGAAGATAAGGTGTCCATAGATGCGTGGATTTATCTCTGGGTTTTCTATTTTGTTCCATTGATCTATATTTCTGTCTTTGTGCCAGTACCATACTGTCTTGATGACTGTGGCCTTGTAGTAGAGACTGAAATCAGGCAGGTTGATTCCTCCAGCTCCATTCTTCTTTCTCAAGATTGCTTTGGCTATTCGAGGTTTTCTGTATTTCCATATAAATTGTGAAATTATTTGTTCTAGATCTCTGAAAAATACTGTTGGTAGCTTGATAGGGATTGCATTGAATCTATAGATTGCTTTGGGTAGTATACTCATTTTCACTATATTGATTCTTCTGATCCATGAACACAGTATATTTCTCCATCTATTTGTTTCCTCTTTGGTTTCTTTCACCAGTGTTTATAGTTTTCTATATACAGGTCTTCTGTTTCTTTGGGTAGATATATTCCTAAGTATTTTATTCTTTTCGTTGCAATGGTGAATGGAATTGTTTCCTTAATTTCTCTTTCTGTTTTATCATTATTAGTGTATAGGAATTTAAGGGATTTCTGTGTGCTGATTTTATATCCTGCAACTTTACTATATTCATTGATCAGCTCTAGTAATTTTCTGGTGGAGCCTTTGGGGTTTTCTATGTAGAGGATCATGTCATCTGCAAATAGTGAGAGTTTTACTTCTTTTCCAGTCTGGATTTCTTTTATTTCTTTTTCTTCTCTGATTGCTGTGGCCAAAACTTCCAAAACTATGTTGAATAGTAGTGGTGAGAGTGGGCACCCTTGTCTTGTTCCTGACTTTAGGGGAAATGCTTTCAACTTTTCACCATTGAGGATAATGTTTGCTGTGGGTTTATCATATATAGCTTTTATTATGTTGAGGTATGTGCCTTCTAGTCTTGCTTTCTGGAGGGTTTTTATCATAAATGGATGTTAAATTTTGTCAAAGGCTTTCTCTACATCTATTGAGATAATCATATGGTTTTGTTTTTCAGTTTGTTAATGTGTTGTATTAGATTGATTCATTTGTGGATATTGAAGAATCCTTGCATCCTTGGGATAAAGCCCACTTGGTCATAATGTATGATCTTTTAAATATGTTGTTGGATTCTGTTTGCTAGAATTTTGTTAAGGATTTTTGCATCTATGTTCATCAGTGATATTGGCCTGTAGTTTTCTTGTTTTGTGGCATCTTTGTCAGGTTTTGGTATTAGGGTGATGGTGGCCTTATAGAATAAGTCTGAAAGTTTACCTTACTCTGCAATTTTCTGGAAGAGTTTGAGTAGGATAGGTGTTAGCTCATCTCGAAATTTTCGGTAGAACTCAGCTGTGAAGCCGTCTGGTCCTCGGCTTTTGTTTGCTGGAAGACTGATGATTACAGTTTCAATTTATATGCTTATGATGGGTCTGCTAAGATTTTCTACATCTTCCTGGTTCAGTTTTGGAAAGCTGTACTTTTCTAAGAATTTGTCCATTTCTTCCAAGTTGTCCATTTTATTGGCATATAGTTGCTAATAATAGTCTCTTATGATCCTCTGTATTTTTGTGTTGTCTGTTGTGATCTCTCTATTTTCATTTATATTTTTGTTGATTTGATTGTTCTCACTTTGTTTCTTGATAAGTCTGGCTAATGGTTTGTCAATTTTGTTTATCTTCTCAAAGAACCAGCTTTTGGCTTTGTTGAATTTTGCTATGGTCTCTTTTGTTTCTTTTGCATTTATTTCTGCCTAATGTTTAAGAGTTCTTTCCTTCTACTAACGCTGGGGTTCTTCATTTCTTCCTTTTTTAGTTGCTTTAGGTGTAAAGTTAGGTTATTTATTTGACTTTTTTTCTTATATCTTAAGATAAGCCTGTATTACTGTGAACCTTCACCTTAGCACTGCTTTTACAGTGTCCCATAGGTTTTGGGTTTTTGAGTTTTCATTTTCATTCATTTCTATGCATACTTTGATTTCTTTTTTTATTTCTTATATGATTTGTTGGTTGTTCAGCAGCGTGTTTTCAGCTTCCACATGTTGGAATATTTAATAGTTTTTCTCGTGTAATTGACCTCTTATCTTACTGCATTGTGGTCAGAAAAGATGCTTGGAATGATTTCAATTTTTTTTTTTTTTTTAATTTACCAAGGCTAGATATATGATGTGATCTATAGGATGTGATCTATCCTGGAGAAGGTTCCATGTGCATTTGAGAAAATGGTGATATTCATTGTTTTGGTGTGAAATGTCCTATAGATATCAATTAGATCTAACTGGTCTATTATATTGTTTAAAGTTTGTGTTTTCTTGTTAATGTTCTGTTTATTTGATCTATCCATAGGCGTGAGTGAGGTATTAAAGTCTCCAACTATAGTTGTGTTATTGTTAATTTCCCCTTCCATACTTGTTAGCATTTGTCTTACATATTGCAGTGCTCCTATGTTGGGTGCATATATATTTATAAATGTTATATCTACTTCTTGGATTGATACTTTGATCATTATGTAGTGTCCATTTTTGTCTCTTTTCACAGCCTTTGTTTTAAAGTCTATTTTATCTGATATGAGTATTGCTACTCCTGCTTTCTTTTGGTCTCTATTTGCATGGAATATATTTTTCCAGCCTTTCACTTTCAGTCTGTATGTGCCCCTGTTTTCAAGGTGGGCCTCATAGACCGCATATATAAGGTTCTTGTTTTTGTATCCATTCAGACAGTCTTTATCCTTTGTTTGGGGCATCCAACCCATTTACATTTAAGGTAATTATTGATAAATATGATCCCATTGCCATTTACTTTATTGCTTTGTGTTCGAGTTTATACACACTTTTTGTGTTTCCTGACCTCCTTTGAAGGAAAGTTATGACCAACCTAGATAGCATATTAAATAGGAGAGACATTACTTTGCCAACAAATGTCCGTCTAGACAAGGCTATGGTTTTTCCAGTAGTAATGTATGGATGTGAGAGTTGGACTGTGAAGAAAGCTGAGCACTGAAGAATTGATGCTTTTGAACTGTGGTGTTGGAGAAGACTCTTAAGAGTCCCTTGGACTGCAAGGAGATCCAACCAGTCCATTCTGAAGGAGATCAGCCCTGGGATTTCTTTGGAAGGAATGATACTAAAGCTGAAACTCCAGTACTTTGGCCACCTCATGTGAAGAGTTGACTCACTGGAAAAGACTCTGATGCTGGGAGGGATTGGGAGCAGGAGGAAAAGGGGACGATAGGGGATGAGATGGCTGGATGGCATCACTGACTTGATGGACGTGAGTTTGACTGAACTCCGGGAGTTGGTGATGGACAGGGAGGCCTTCATGCTGCAATTCATGGGATTACAAAGTGTCGGACGTGACTGAGTGGCTGAGCTGACTGACTTTGTGTTTCCTGTCTAGAGAAGATCCTTTAGCATTTGTTGGAGAGCTGGTTTGGTGGTGCTGAATTCTCTCAGCTTTTGCTTGTCTGTAAAGCAGACAAGCTTTTGTTTTCTCCTTCATATTTGAATGAGATCCTTGCTGGGTACAGTAATCTGGGCTGTAGCTTATTTTCTTTCATCACTTTAAGTATGTCCTGCCATTCCCTCCTGGCCTGAAGAGTTTCTATTGAAAGATCAGCTGTTATCCTTATGGAAATCCCCTCATGTGTTTTTTGTTGTTTTTCCCTTGCTGCTATTAATATTTGTTCTTTGTATTTGATCTTTGTTAATTTGATTAAGATGTGTCTTGGGATGTTTTGCCTTGGGTTTATCCTGTTTGAGACTCTGCATTTCTTGGACATGGGTAATTATTTCCTTTCCCATTTTAGGGAAGTTTTCAACTATTGTCTCCTCAAGTATTTTCTCATTGTCTTTCTTTTTGTTTTCTTCTTCTGGGACTTGTCATTCAAATGTTGGGGCATTTAACATTGTCCCAGAGGTCTCTGAAGTTGTCCTCATTTCTTTTATTATTTTTTTCTTTTTTCCTCTCTGTTTCATTTATTTCTACCTTTCTATCTTCTACCTCACTAATTTTATCTTCTGCCTCCGTTATTCTACTGTTGGTTCCCTCCAGAGTGTTTTTATCTCATTTATTGCATTATTCATTATATATTGACTCTTTTTTATTTCTTCTAGGTCCTTGTTAAACCTTTCTTGCATCTTCTCAATCCTTGTCTCCAGGCTATTTATCTGTAACTCCATTTTGTTCAAGATTTTGGATCATTTTCACTATCATTATTTGGAATTTTTTATCAGGTAGATTCCTTATCTCTTCCTCTTTTGTTTGGTTTGGTGGGCATTTATCCTGTTCCTTTACCTACTGGGTATTTCTCTGTCTTTTCATCTTGTTTATATTGCTGTGTTTGGGGTGGCCTTTCTGTATTCTGGCAGTTTATGGTTCCTCTTTATTGTGGAGGTTCCTTGCTTTGGGTGGGGTTGGATGTGTTTCTTGTCAAGATTTCCTGGTTAGGGAAGCTTGTGTCAGTGTTCTGGTGGGTGGAGCTGGATTTCTTCTCTCTGGAGTGCAGTGAAGTGTCCAGTAATGAGTTATGAGATGTCAGTGGTTTTGGTGTAACTTTGGGTAGCCTGTATATTGAAGCTTGGTTCTATATTTCTGTGTTGCTGGAGAATTTGCATGATATATCTTGCTCTGGAACTTGTTGGCCCTTGGGTGTTACTTGGTTTCAGTGTAGGTACAGACATGTTTGATGAGCTTCTATTGATTTATGTTCCCTGGATTCAGGTGTTCTCTAGTGTTCTCAGGATTTGGACTTAAGCCTCCTGCCTCTAGTTTTCAATCTTACCCTTACAGTAGGCTCAATATTTCTCCATCTATACAGCACCAATGATAAAACATCTAGGTTAATGATGAAAAGTTTCTCCACAGTGAGGGACACCCAGAGAGGTACACAACGTTACATGGAGAAAAGAAGAGGGAGGAGAGAGATAGAGGTAACCAGGAGAAGGAGCAAGGGAATCTAAGGGGAGAGAGCAAGCTAGCTAGTAATCACTTCCCTATGTGCTCTCCACAGTCTGAATCCCTCAGAGATGTTCAAGGAGTTATACAGAGAAGAGAAGAGGGAGGAAGGAGACAGAGGTGGCCAGGAGGATAAAAGGCAGAATCAAAAGGAGAAAGACAGATTCAGCCAGTAATCAGTTCCCAAAGTGTTCTCCACAGCCCGGAACACACAGAGATTCACAGAGTTGGGTAGAGAAGAAAAGGGGGAGGGGGGAGATAGAGGCAACCTGGTGGAGAAAAAGGAGAGTCAAAATGGGGAGAGAGCAATCAAGCCAGTGATCTCGCTCACAAGTAAAAATGGGTACTGAAGATTGGGTTCTTAAAGGCACAAAATTGATGACAAATACAAAAAAGCAAAGTTTAAAAATCTAGAGTAGAAGTTAGAGTCTCAAAAACACAATGTTTAAAAAAAGTCACAAAAATTATAAAAAAAAATATGAAGTTTGCTTTAAAAATAGGGTCTTTTTTGCAATGTAATAGTATGTTACAAAAATGAAAATTAAAGGAGTAATAAAGAACTTAAAAATTTCAAAAATTAAAAATTAAAAAATGATAATAGTAAAAATACATCTAGGACTTTCTGTGGAGCTGTTGCAGACAGTGTGGGGTCAGTTCATTTTCAGACAGTTTCTTGATCCGGCTTATACTTCTCAAGGTCTATAGGCCCCTTCCTATGTAGTCGGTGCTAACTACACGGTTTTAATCTATTGCACCTCTCACTTCCAAAGCAGTTCCCTCTGTTTATTTTAGCCTCTTCTGTTTGCTTGTCTCTTCAGTGTCTAATTTCTGCTCTGACACATGGGGGGCGGTGGTGGTCACTTTTTTAGGCTCACTTGTTCAGTCGTGCTGTGGGGAGGGAGGAACACTGCAAACAAATATCACTGGAGTGTGTGGGGCATGCTCACAGTGTTTCAGCCACACTGAGCTTGTCCCCACTCACAGAGTGTGCTTTCCCATTCTACACTGCTCAGGCTCTAGGTGGCTCTGCCAGGAACTGGGATGTGTGCCCTGGGTTGCGTGCACTCCCCAGGTCTAAGTTGCTCAGGTTCAGGTTCTGGGGTACTCCACAAAGGCGCAGACTTGCTTGGGCCTGCATTTTGAGGCCATCCCAGGTCTGAGCAGCTCAGGTGACCAGATGCTTGATGAGCACAGTTGAAGCCTGCCACTTATCGCCTCCACCGTCCCAGCTGCTCGATTTTCTGGGTGTACAATGGGCGCACCATTTCAGTTATGCTGTGTGTCTCTTCTGGGGAGTTGATCTCTGGCTGCAACCCTCCTGGTGGATGTCATGTCCAGAGTCAGAAGTCTTGGTTAGCAAAAACTTCGGCTTGCAGTTTGGTATAGGATGCCTCTCTGGGGCCATGATTGCCCCCTTCTGGCTCTGGCTGTCCCTGCCTGCCTGTCTCTGGTGGGGGATGGGCCGGTCTGCAGCCAACTAGCTATGCTCAGTCCTTTGTTCTGTGAGTGGGCCTGGCAGTATCTTAGTTTAGGGCTTTTTGTGGGATAGCTATCCCACAGTCTGGATTGCTATCTCAAGCTGGTTCCCTCAGATTGCCCTTGGGGCATTCAAGCCTGGTCCTTACCCTACACAATGCAGCCAGCGCCTCCCTGCCCAGCTCCCACTTGCTAGTGGGGGATGTGAGCATCTGGGCTGTTTCTCTGCTGGGAGTTGTTGTTAGGCACATAATCTGTGGGGTTTAATTATTTATTTATTTATTTTTTCTCCTGGTTATTTTTCCCTCTGAGATTCCAAGGCTCACCACAGACCTGCCAGAGATAATGTTTCCTGGTGTTTGGAAACTTCTTTTTTAAGACTCCCTTCCTGTCTCTCTTTCTATCTTTTATATTTTGTCTTACCTCCTTTTGAAGACAATGGTTGCCTTTCTGGATGTCTGATGTCCTCTGCCAGCATTCAGAAGTTGTTTTGTGGAATTTGCTCAGCGTTCAAATGTTCTTTCATTGAATTTGTAGGGGAGAAAGTGATCTTCCCATCCTATTCCTCTGCCCTCTCCTGACAATCTTAATTCCAGTTTGTGATTCATCCACCTTAACATGTTACATTAAATTACATCAAACCTTAAATCCAGCCATGCCTAGGCCAATACAAAGCCAAGAAAAATTGTCTCATACTTGTTAAAACCATCAAACAGGTATATTCTAACACAATATCCCTAACCTTAGGATGCCAGTCCTGATAGTCTCTGGCTTAATGATGGAATTAGTTACATACATGACAGTGTCTGGAAAGCAGGTTCTGCTATAGTAGATTTACATGAGATCGTGGAGGCCAATGCCCTGCCTCCCCAGACTTTGGCACAAAAAGCTGGATTTATAGCCTAGCTCCAACTCTAAGGCCAGGAAAATACAACAGGATCAATATCTATAGAGATTCTAAGTTTGCATTTCTGGTGTAATGTACACATGCTACCATTTGGAAACACAGGAAACTCCTGACCCCAAAGTAATTCTCAATTCAGCACTGCCAAGAAAAATTAGAGTTCCTAGAGGCAGTACAAGATTCTAAGGAGCATGCATTATTCACTGCAAGGGAAAACAGAGAAGTTCAGATACAGTAAAAGGAAACAACCTGGTTAAGACAGCAAAGAGTATAACTCTTAAAACTCCTTTAACTTAGGTGGCCTTTCTTCCCAATGTACAAATCTCCAGCCTACCTTCATTACTCTAGTACACAAACAAATTAAAGTGGGCTAGAACTAGGGGATATCAAAGGGGTCCGGATGGATGATGAGTTACAACACAACAGCAGTGCTGCCTAGAGCATTACAATAGAAAATTTTAAAATCACTCCATGACTTTTCTTATTTGGGGGGAATGCTTTAACTAGCTTGGTTGAAAACATTTATTTCTGGCATAAGCCTTTTTCAGATTATCTTAGAAATCGCAAAACCCTGTTATGCTCTCTTATGCTATCATAAAAATCTGGGGAAAACTTGGACTTTCATCTATCCTCCAGCCCATCCAAAGAACAGGAACTTACCCAAGAGAAGATTGACAAATAAGCTTTACCTAGATATCATTCTCCCAGGAATATAAATACCTCCTGGTTTTCATTGACACTTTCACTGTGTGGGTGAAAGCTTTCCAACAAGGACCGAGAGAGCTCAGAAATAAAGGTATTATTAAAAGAAATAATTCCGATGTTAGGATTTCCATAATCTTTACAAAGTGATAATGGCTCTTTTTTGTGTGTGTCTAAGATAACACAACAAATCTCTACTGCCCTTGGCATTTGCTAACACCATCATACTTCCTGGAGGACTCAATCATCAGAAAATTTTAAAAAGAATTCTGGATATCTTTTGTCAAAAGATATGAGAACCTTGGACAAATCCCTTACCCATAATCCTCCTGAGAATCAAGGTTGCACCTTAAAAGGTGTAACACCTTTGAAATAATGTAGGGTGGGCCCTTTCTTCCTCTGATATTTTGGTGGACAGAAAAATCAATGAACTTGTTAAATACCTAATTATTTGTGACAAGTTGAAAAAGGTGACTTCAGAATGTGGAAATCATGTTTTCCTGGTCCCCAGCCAGGAAATGGGCCCCATTCAGTTTCAGTTGAAAGATTTAGTCTTTCTAAAAAACATGGAGTGAAAGGTTTCCATGTGATCAATTGTCTCCCAAATGGAAGGGGCCTTATCTAGTACATCTTAGCATTCTGACTACAGTGGAATTACAGGGAATCATTCAGTAGATGGATACACTTTTCTAGAATTAAATCTCCTCCTCCTCCTTAGTCTTCACAGGACATAGAGGACCTTGGGCAGCCAAAAGAGTCCAGGTGGATAGTGAGGCATTTCAGAACCTGAAGCCTTTATTCAGAAAGGACAAATCAGTCTCACAAATCCAAGGCTGAGTACCCATGACCACTATTTTCCTTTTCACCTTCCAATACCCTGCCCACCCACAAAATAATTAATATGCTCTGGTGGATTTGGATACTTAATATTCTCTCCTTCTTGTTCTCAAAATTTTGTATGACAGTCACTTTATATACACATGTATACCTAAGAGGAAATCCTTCTTTCCCTGCTGGGCTTGATAAGACATGCTTCAGATGTAAAAAGACACCGCACAGCCTCTATTATTTCTCTTCTTCCAGAAGATATTAGGGACCCTATCCCCACACTTACTTGTTCTCATTTTATTGATCTAACCTGTTTGTTCCCAAAAATTTACATGGAAAGATAAGATAGTCAATAACTCCCAGATTATTGCTAAAAGGGAAAATCTCTCTCCCCCTGTTGGGCTTACCAACCTGAACCCACCATCCGAGGAGATATAAGTACCACCCTCAAAGCCTACCCAGTCAACAATCACACTGTATTGTCAGCTTTTAGCCAATCTTCTTTTAACTACTGTAACAAGATTTTTCTTTAACTGTTACATGGGAAAGGCCACTTTCACTGTTAGCACATCACACCTCACTTTTCAAGATAAGTTTCACAAAAACATCCTTAACCTGCCATCAAACACTAGGATGCACTGCTTATTACAACAATACCCACAGGGGAAATATAAACCCTTTTTCAGCCCTTCAGACTCTCTCTAACAGAAATCTAAGCCTGCCCCTAGATATTCAAGTCTAGAAACTTGAGCCGTATAGGGGGCCAGCCCTTTTATACGTCATTCCTCACCATTAACAGTACACATGCATGTCATGACAGTTTACAAACTAATGTCAGCAGAACTTCTTGTGCTAGCTATTATATTCAACACACACTTATCATGACTCTCCCTGAATACAGACTACTCCCTAACCCCATATGATGCAAAAAAGGGGACCATATTCAAAATGCAGATGGAGCCCCTCTGCAACTGTCTCCCTGAACTTTTCTGCCACCAGTATAACCAAACCACTTACACTGTCTTACCAGGACCACCCGGATTATTCTGGCTATTTGGGGGGCTCAGACAATGCCCTCACAGTAACAGTAAAGCCATTGCTGCCTCACCTCTAGACAACACACTTCATTATGAGGATTGCACCTTGGGAACTGTGGCTCCAGCCAAAATAACTATCCTCAGCATAGCTCATGTAGATAAAAAAAGGACTTTCAGTTTGACCAGCAATAATTTCGTGCTAGCTTCATCTGTCCCCATTGGAGAGGATTTGCCAACCATGAGGTAACTTTGAGGGATCAAATGTCCTCCCTGGATAGCACACCAAAGAAAACCAGAGACACTCTCCCAGTCTTTCAAAACTCCCTAGATTCCCTGGCAAATGTGGTTTGTGACAATTGCTGAGTCCTGGACTGTCTCCTATCTAGCCAAGGAGGGGTTTGTGCTCTTATAATAAAACATGCTGCACAAATATTAATGTCTCAGAAGTAGAAGTACATGTTAAAGAAATCTACAAAAATGGTTTGTTGACTCCACAGGTATAATCAAAGGAAGTGAGGATGAGCTGAGGACCATTAAGGGGTGATCCCCAGGATACACTTGGCTTCTCTCATTTTTAGGTCCTATATTTCTCAAACTTCTCTTAGGTCCTTACATTTTTAACTATGCAGCTACATTTCTATCTCCTGGAATAAAAAACTTCCAACTTCAAATGACGCTACACCAGGGATTTCAACCCATCCCACTCGAAGAAAGGGAATATGAACACATCTTGGACAAGGTTACTGGCTCCTTCTACTTCTTACTTTCCATCTCTGCACTATTAAAAAAAAAAAAACTCAAGACTCCTTTTTATGAGAGATGACAAGGAGATCTGGACCCGTAGGTAGGAACAATGCCTATGCTCAGCTTAAGACAGTTACAGAAGATGAACTGTTGACCCTTTTCTTCTTGTAATATTATAAGTGTGAGATGAGTGCAACTGTAAGGTAGTTTGAATATTCTTTGGCATTGCCTTTCTTGGAGATTGGAAGGAAAACTCAACTTTTCCAGTCCTGTAGCCATTGCTGAGTTTTCCAAATTTCCTGCCATATTGAGTGCAGCAGTTTATCAGCATCATCTTTTAGGATGTGAAATAGCTCAACAACTGGAATTCTATCACCTCCACTAGCTTTTTTCGTAGTGATGCTTCCTAAGGCCCACTTGACTTCACACTCCAGGATGTCTGGCTCTACATGAGTGATCACACCATCATGGTTATCTGGGTCATTAAGACCTTTTTTGTATTGGTCTTGTGTGTATCCTTGCCACCTCTTCTTAATACGTCTGCTTCTTTTAGGTCCATACTGTTTCTGTCCTTTATTGTGCCTATCTTTTCATCACCTTTTCCCTTGGTATCTCTAATTATCTTATCCCATTCTATTGTTTTCCTCTATTTCTTTGCATTTTTTCACTTAAAAAGGCTTTCTTATCTCTCCTTGCTATTCTCTGGAACTCTGCATTCAAATGGGTCTATCTTTCCTTTTCTCTTTTGCCTTTTGCTTCCTTTCTTTTCTCAGCTATTTGCAAGCCCTCCTCAGACAACCATTTGCCTTTTTGCATTTCTTTTTCTTCTGGATGGTTTTGATCACTGCCTCCCATACAATGCTGTGAACCTTCGTTCATAGTTTTTCAGGCACTCTGTCTATCAGATCTAATCCCTTGAATCTCTTTGTCACTTCCACGGTATAATTATAAGGAATTTGATTTATGCCAGACCTTTATGTCCTGGTGGTTTTCTTTATGGTCTTAAGTCTGAATTTTGTAGTAAGGAGTTAATGATCTGAATCACAGTCAGTTTCTGGTCTTCTTTTTGCTGACTATATAGAGGTTCTCCATCTTCATCTACAAAGAATATAATCAATCCGATTTTGATATTGACTAGCTAGTGATGTCTTATCTTGTGTTTTTGGAAGAGGATGTTTGCTACAACCAGAGCATTATCTTGGCAAAACTCTGCTAGCCTTTGACCTCTTAATTTTGTACTCCAAGGCCCAACTTGCTTGTTATTCCAGGTATCTTTTGACTTCCAGTCCCTTATGACATTTTCTTTTGATGTTAGTTTTAGAAGGTCTTATATGTCTTCATAGAACCATTCACCTTCAGCTTCTTCAACATTAGTAGTTGGTGCATAGACTTGGATTACTATGATATTGAATGGGTTGTCTTAGAAATGAACAGAGATCATTCTGTCATTTTTGAGATTGCACCCAAGTACTGCACTTTGGATTCTTTTGTTGACTATAAGGACTACTCCATTTCTTCTAAGGGATTCTTGTCCACAGTAGTATCTATAATGGTCATTTGTATTAAATTCACCCATTCCTGTCCATTTTAGTTCCTAAAATGTCAGTGATCAGTCTTGTCATCTCCTGTTTGACCACTTCTAAATTACCTTGATTTCATGGACCTAACATTCTAGGTTCCTATGCAATATTGTTCTTTACAGCATTGATTATTTTTTTTTCTTTTACCACCAGACTCTTCCGCAATTGACCATTGTCTCCGCTTTGGTTCAGCCTCTTCATTCTTTCTGGAGCTGTTTCTCTGCTCTTCTTCAGTAGCATATTTGACACCTACCAACCTGGGGGCACCATGTTTCAGTGTCATATCTTTTTGCCTTTTCACACTGTTTTGGGCTTCTCAAGGAAAGAATGCTGAAATGGCTTGCCAGAGTTTTTCAGAACCCTTCACCTTGACCCATCAGGCTTGGGTGGCCCTGTAAGACATGGCTTATAGTTTCTTGTCATGACTTAAGACAAGGCTGTGGTCCTTGTGATCAGCTTGGTTATTTTTCTATGATTATGGTTTTCATTCTGCCATTCATGATTGTATTAGCACCAAAAGTGTACTCTCCCTTGGATAAGATAGCTTTTTGTTTTTTCTCAAATATTTGAAAAATTTTTATTCTAAATATTTTCAATAGATTTAGTAGTTTTTTTTTTCCATGCATATCCAAATGTCCCTAGAAACAAATGATCTTGTTAGTATATCTTTGAAACTTTATTTATAGATAGTAAATATAGAAAATATATCTTCTCTTTCCAGTGGCTTTTATAGTACCAATATTCCAATTAATTTAGTAATTTTTAAAATAGTTTTTTTCAAATGAATGGAATAATAGAACATTTTAATATGTAATTTTAAATTTACAAATAAAATAATTAATTAAGATATATATTCAGCTAAAAATTTCTAATAAAAATTGTCACCAAATTAAAATCTAGGACAGAGTTTGTGCCCATCTGAAGGAGAATAATAAACTATTTTATTAATTTTAAATCTCACTGACCATATCACATCTATACTTTCACTTTTATATTTAGAAAATTAAGGGAAGGTTGAAATATTCTGATTGACTGAAAGGAGTCATATTTCCTGCCAATTCTTATCTTATTTAATTCCTGATTGCTGTTACAAATTTGTTTTTCTGTTTGAATGAATTCATATTCTACTCTGTGGTGAAAGAAATTTGAGTTTAAAGCATAAACTGGCCTCAGATATTGGAAAGATTTGAGAAAACTGCTTACTTGATCAGCAGTGTCCAGATGTCCTAAACAAGCCTCCTTATTGCCTATCTTGGGTTGTATATGCATCTTCTGAAAATAATGCATGAAAGTTTATCTTTATATATTTTCAACATAAGAGTTATGATTAATTTTAAATTTTATAACGAAGAAGAATTTATCATTAGGTTACTAATCAAGGGAATCAGATACGGTACTGAGTACACAGATTACATAGAGTACAGGGGATGTAACCTAGGGAAGTGGAGGAAAAGGAGTTTCTAGTTAAAAATAAGTCGGGTGGATATCTTCTTCATCAGAGGAATATTATGATTTGAGGTCCTTTAATCATGTTAACTCAGAGAAGGCAATGGCGACCCACTCCAATACTCTGGTAGGCTGCAGTCCATGGGGTCGCGAAGAGTCAGACATGACTGAGTGACTTCACTTTCACTTTTCACTTTCATGCATTGGAAAAGGAAATGGCAGCCCACTCCAGTGTTCTTGCCTGGAGAATCCCAGGGACGGAGAAGCCTGGTGTGCTGCCGTCTATGGGGTCGCACAGAGTCGGATACGACTGAAGCAACCTAGCAGCAGCAGCAGCAATCATGTTAACTAGAGAACAAACCATGACACAAATGTATCAGATCTCAATCATGCACTTCAAATTTGCATCTTAACATTACATTCAAAGGTGAAAGTCTAAAAGCTCTTCTTCTAATATCAGAAACAAGACAAGGACTTCTGCTTTAACCATGTTCATTTTATAAAGTAGTAGAAGTTCTAGTCAGAGAAAAAAGGCAAGAAAAACAGGCATACAAATTGGGAAAGGAGTAAAATTATCTGTTTGCAGACACTGTGATTTTATATGTAGAAAACTCTATAGAGTCCATAACTCACACACACACACACACTCACACTCACACACATTAGAACTTTTAAACAAATTCAGAAAGTTGAGCAATTCGAAATAAGCACAAAAAATCAGTTGCATTTCTATCACTAACAATGTGCAACATGAAAAGGAAAGTAAGAAATTATTTCATTTAATATAGCATTAAAAGCAAATACTTCAGAGCAAGCAAATATATAATAAAAGTTTTGGATTATAACTTATGGAATAAAATAAGCATCCCTGAGTCCATGCTGATATAAATAAATAACTAAATACAAAGATTGGCAAGGAGATAACTTTGTACACCGAAAACTATATAGGATTTTACTTTGTTTACTAGTTTTAACTTACACAAATTTATTGAATATTCTGGACTATAAACAGTTACCAGATATATAATTTGAAAATGTTTTTTCCTATTTTAAGTGATCTTTTTTCCTTATTAGTAAAGGCTTTTGATACAAGAATTTTTTTTTTTTTAATTGTAGCAAGCCCAATTTATTTTTTTCTATTGTTTTTCCTGATTTTGGCATCATAACTAGGGAACAAACACCAAATTCAAAAATATGAGTATTTAACCCTATGTTTTCTCCTAAGAGTTTTACAATCTGGTGTTTAGGTCACTGACCCATGTACAGTTGATATTTTTTAAGTTTTTTTCCTGAGTATATATTAATTTATTTGCATGCAATTCTCTTATTATCATTTGTGTTCCTATAAGTTTGGTAGTGATGTTCCTACTTTAATTTCAGATTTTAGTTATTTGATTAGACAATTTTTTTAGTAAACCTAGCTAGAGATTTCCAAATTTTCTTTATCATTTTGAAAATCAACTCCTTGAATCATTAATTTTCTCTATTGTGCTGTATTCTTTATTTTCACCTCTTTTCTAATCATTTATTATTTCTGATTATTTCATTCTTTCTGTCCATTTGAGTTTAGGTTTTTCTTCCTTTTCTAGTTCCTTAAGGTTTAAAATTAGTTTTGTTTATTTGAGATGTTCCTTCTTTTCAAAGCAAGCATTTAGAGTTATAAATTTCCATTTTAGCCCTGCTATTGCATCACTCCATAAGTTTTGAAATATTATCTCTTAATGTTCATTATTCTGTAAGCATTTTCTAATTTACCCTCTAATCTCTTCTTTCACTCATTGGTTATTTAATTTCCATACATTTGTAAATATATATTTGTATATTACAAATTTATATATATTACAAATATATGTTTGTATATATTGTAAATATATATTTGTATATATTTCAATTTTTCTTCTTTTTGCTACTAGTTTTATTCCATTGTGATTGGAAAAAAAAATATTTTGAACGATTTCAATCTTTCTTCCTGTATATACTTGGGAAGTCAAGGAATGCTTCCTGTAAGAAACAGCATCTAAATGAACTAAGAGTTAGGAGAAAAAAATAAAGAAAAGAAAGGGAAACTGAAACCAGACGCTCAGATGTTGCAAAGATGATAGAATGAAAAAAGAACTTAGATCATTTTACTGTGGCTAAATCCTAGAGTTTAGGAAAGAAAAGCAAAATTTAAGAGATAAATTAGACTTGTTTATGCATGTATTACAGAGAAGGCAATGGCACCCCACTCCAGTACTCTTGACTGGAAAATCTCATGGATGGAGGAACCTCAGAGGCTGCAGTCCATGGGGTCGCTAGGAATCGGACACGACTGAGTGACTTCACTTGTACTTTTCACTTTTATGCATTGGATAAGGACATGGCAACCCACTCCAGTGTTCTTGCCTGGAGAATCCCAGAGACTGGGGAGCCTGGTGGGCTGCCGTCTATGGGGTCGCACAGAGTCGGACACGACTGAGCGCTTTCACTTTCACTTTTCACTTTCATGCCTTGGAGAAGGAAACGGCAACCAACTCCAGTGTTCTTGCCTGGAGAATCCCAGGGACGCGGGAGCCTGGTAGCCTGCCATCTATGGGATCGCACAGAGTTGGACATGACTGAGGCGACTTAGCAGCAGTAGCAGCAGCATGCATGTATTAAATAGATTTATAGTTTTGAGTGAGGCATCTGAAATCAGACTGGCTGTATTTAGACCATGGCTAAATAGCTTTCTGATATTAGGAAGTATACTTAATGCCTCTAAAATATACAGTACTTATTTTTAAAAGTTATAATAATATTGATATTTAACTCATGGAATTTTTCAGATTGTTCAATGTGTAGAAGGCATCTAGTATAGTGTCTTGTGTGTTGTTGCTGTTGTTCAGTCAATAATTTGTGTCCAACTCTTTGCAACCATATGAACTGCAGCAAGCCAAATTTCCCTGTCTTTCACTGTCTCAAAATTTGCTCAAACTCATGTTCATTGAGTGAGCAATGCCACACAACCACTTCACCCTCTGTCGCCCTCTTCTCCTCCTGACCTCAATCTTTCCCAGCATGAGTATTTTCCAATGAGTTGGCTCTTTGTATCAGGTGGCCAATGTATCAAGGCTTCAGCTTCAACATCAGTCCTTCTAGTGAATATTAAGGGTGGATTTCCTTTTAGGATTGACTGGTTTGAACTCCTTACAGTCTAAGGAACTCTCAAGAGTCTTTTTCAGCACGACAATTTGAAACCATCAATTCTCTGGCAGTCAGTCTTCTTTATAATCCAACTCTTACATCCGTATATGACTACTAGAAAAATCATAGCTTTGATTATACAGACCTTTGTCGACAAAGTTATGTCTCTGCTTTTTAATATATTGTCTAGGTTTCTCATAGCTTTTCTTCCAAGGAGCAAGTGTCTTAATTCCGTGGCTGCAGTTTCTGCCCACAGGGATGCTGGGTGTGCTGCAGTCTGTGGGGTAACAACAATTCAGACACAACTGAGTTACTGAACTGAGCTCAGTGGCATGGCTATTGTTTCTAAGAAACTCAGAATCTATTGTAGCATTATCTGGGGATATTACTTCAGGCTGAAATGTGGTAAAATAATTTTAAGGTGGAAAACCATAAAGATTAAGTAGATATTTAGTAATCTAGGTGAGAAATGTTCATGGCCTTTATATATGATAGTGGCACTAAGTTGGAGAAAAGCTGACATATTTGCAAAATGTTCAGAGGTTGAATCTATAGCATTTAGTAATAAATAGAAAAGAAAGAAGGAGGATCCTGAGAGAAAGAAAAGCTTTCTGGTTTCTGAAATTTTCAAACAGACAGGTAGTTATAACATTTATTGAGAGGGGAAGAAAGAAGAATGATGACAAGTTCACTTTCAAAAATGTTGACTTTGACATACCTGTGTATCACTCAAGTGAAAACAGTGAATATCTGGGTTTAAAGCTCTGGGAGGAGATTTGAGAGTTTTATTCCATTTCATGTTTTATTTACTCATTCCTTACAATCTCATCTGGTCAAATATATCATCATTTGTAAAATGGTAAAAACTTCTGATACTGAAACTCACAAATTCCTAGAGCCTGGCAGCAATTTTTATTTTGTTTTTACTGAAACTCACAAATTCCTAGAGCCTGGCAGCAATTTCTATTTTGTTTTATCCACCATTTATAAGTAAAGAGCAAATAGGACCACTATAAAAGCATTTAGAACAACATTAAATTTTGGCACAAAAATTATTTGTACTGTTGATTTTGAACCACAAATATAAGATTAATTTCAAAAATTTTTGTAGGAATAATTGACTACAGAATACAATTTTTCAATACTTTTTCAGTGCATAGTACTGAGAAAATTGATTAAATTTGTGTGTGTGTGTGTGTTTTTTCTAGCTGCTAGAGATATGAAGACACACGTGCACATACACCACACATAGTAATCATGGTCTCTACTCTTAATTAACCTATATAATCATGGTGGAAGACATACATGCAATGGGATGTTAAAGTCCAAAATTTTATAAGGCATATAGACTACCTTCAAGGAAATTTAATCCTTATGACTATGTTCAAGAAAAATTAGTTTGTCATGTCAACTAAAATTTGGCACTTGCATAGGTACTTGCCATCTACCTACTCAAGGATTAAATCATATGCTGCTTTAGTTGCTGATTTTCAACACTTTCTGAAAGGAGTTCAGGGTGCAGAGCAGAAGAGACACTTTGTGTTTGGCACGGGGTGGGGGGCGGGGAGCATGAAGCTGGCAGAAGAGATCTTCGGATAGTTGTGTACTTTCAGGAGCTGATTTTATGAGCCTAATTCCTGTATCTCCTCAAATTTAGAAAAGCACTGAATCCTTCATGTTAATGATTACGCCTTGTGACTAGCAGAAACCTTCAAAAAAAAAAAAAAAAGTGCTTGATTACATGTGTCCTCTCTTCACCAAAATCACATATATACTGATCATCCCCAACTACTTTTTGGAGCAGTTTCTCACAGCTATCTGAGGTGCTGCTTGGGATTGTAGTCCTCATTTTGACCCAAATAAAACTTAACACAGCTCTCGGATTGTGCAGTTTTTAAGTTGACAGTGAGAAGTAAACATTGCAAGGAGGTCAATCTAGAGTGATTGATTCCTGTCAATGTATTGCAAAACCAATACAGTATTGTAAAGTAAAAAAATAAAATAAAATAAAAGAGCAAAAAAAAAAAAAAAAAGGAAGAAGAAATTTTTCCCTACCCTTCCAGAGTCTTTTGACTGGACTAGAAATTGAATTGGTATGAGATAGATTAGTAGGAAGAATGCAAACTAGTACAGCCACTCTGGAGAACAGTGTGGAGATTCCTTAAAAAATTGCAAATAGAACTACCTTATGACCCAGCAATCCCACTGCTGGGCATACACACCGAGGAAACCAGAATTGAAAGAGACACATGTACCCCAATGTTCATCGCAGCACTGTTTATAACAGCCACGACATGGAAACAACCTAGATGTCCATCAGCAGATGAATGGATAAGAAAGCTGTGGTACATATACACAATGGAGTATTACTCAGCTGTAAAAAAGAATTCATTTGAATCAGTTCTGATGAGATGGATGAAACTGGAGCCGATTATACAGAGTGAAGTAAGCCAGAAAGAAAAACACCAATACAGTATACTAACACATATATATGGAATTTAGGAAGATGGCAATGACGACCCTGTATGCAAGACAGGAAAAAAGACGCAGATGTGTATAACGCACTTTTGGACTCAGAGGAAGAGGGAGAGGATGGGATGATTTGGGAAAATGGCATTCTAACATGTATACTATCATGTAAGAATTGAATCGCCAGTCTATGTCTGACGCAGGATACAGCATGCTTGGGGCTGGTGCATGGGGATGACCCAGAGAGATGTTATGGGGAGGGAGGTGGGAGGGGGGTTCATGTTTGGGAACGCATGTAAGAATTAAAGATTTTAAAATTAAAAAAATAAAAAAATTAAAAAAAAGGAAGAAGAATAACAAAAATTTAATAAAATGTATATATGGTAAGGACTTCCCTGGTAACTCAGCTGGTAAAGAATCTGCCTGCAATGCAGGAGACCCCAGTTTGACTCCTGGGTCAAGAAGATCCTCTGGAGAAGGGATAGGCTACCTACTCCTGTATTCTTGGGCTTATCTCGTAGCTCAGATGGTAAAGAATCCACCTGCAATGCAGGAGACCTAGGTTAAATCCCTGGGTTGGGAAGATCCCCTGCAGAAGGGCATGACAAACCACTCCAGTATTCTTGCTGGAGAATCCCCATGGACAGAGGTGCCTGGTGGTCTACACTCCATGGGGTGGCAAAGAGTTGGACATGACTGAGCAACTAAGCACAGCACAGCACAGAGCACAGCACACAGCACAGAACATACGAAGGAGAGACACCCCTCTCCCCAAAACTGAGTAACCCAAATAGCTGAAACCCTCACCTTAAACACCATCTTTAGGTACAGACCAAAGAAGATATTGGGGATAGTGGTTTGGGATTTCAAAGGGGAGGAAGGCAATTTCCATGGAAATAAAAGACAACTGTAATAAAGGTTTTCTGGGCCTTTCTGAGATAACAGGACAGGGAGAGGAAGTCTAACTGCCTTTGCTAGGTTTTGCCTCCTTTAGTATACCTAGTTCTTACTGTAGTTAGATATGATAGTAGCTTCCTTCTTGGATTATGTTCTTTATTTATATTCTTTTAGGCAGTGAAGGGGAAGGTCAAAGTTTCTTCCTGAGTGTTTTGGGCCATGACTGTTTTCAGCTCAAAGTAATCCTTCTGCCAAAGAGACCTTTTGGGGTAGCAAGTTTTGCTCTCCTACAGTATTCAGTGCACAACCTACTCCACAGTCTCAATTTGTCATTCCATTGTTCTTTGTGTTTTCACTAATCTTTTTCTCAGAAAAGAGAATCTTGTGAAATTACTTAATTTTTGTTTTGTTTTGTTTGTTTGTTTTTGAAGATACATATGGTTGCTTTTTAATTGCATAGGGAAATAAGAATAGTTATTCTGAGAAGTTCTCTATGACCTGAGTATCACTTTGAACCTTTCAGATTTCTTATTTGTTTATTTAAATTCACAGATCCCCAAAAGATCCTGCTAAAACCAGACGTATGCTGAGTAACCTAGATACAAACTGCTTTGTGTGATTATCTGAGACATAAACCCAGCACATAAAAGGTTTATTAAATAAAAGCTTCTCTTGAGACCAGAAAACACTTTCAAAAATACTTGATGTGAATTTTCTAGCAATTAAGCCAGACCCTCAATACAAAGTTTTTTTCTCTCTTTAAATAGGTGTCCATCAGAGTACACATTCTAGTATCATGAATGCAAGTCACCTGCCTGGCCTCCATAGAAACCAATCCCTTTCACTTCTTCTAATAAGCAAATCTTCTGCTTCCATTTATCTACTCCTTTTGAGACCATTCATACAGAAATGCAGTGACAGAAATACTCTTTTGAATGCTTTTAAACACTTTCTCAAATTTCAATCTTTTCTATAGACCCAGTCCTGAAGAGGGTTCGTTTATCTTCCCAAGCAAGAGGCTAACTATACACAAAGCTTTCTGACAGGGAAAATGGTAGCAACTACCTGCTGTATTTTTTCTAAAGAAAAGCACAGTAGAGTCACATTCTTGGGGGCAGCTACCACTTTAAAATTCATTTGAAAACACTAATGCCTGATTTGAGACTATTGCTTTTCTTAGGATACGTCCTCTTTACTCTCCCTCTCATGCAGAATTTTACAAGAAGAAATCACTAAAGGCTTGTATTAAAGCCTCAAATCTATCACTAAATATTGAAGTATAATTGACCAGACACATAACCTTATTTGTAAGGCATAGATAATAAAATCTAGTCAATGCATAGGAATTCCATAAGGATCAACAAAAGTAAACTGCATATATGAAAGGACTTTAAAAAAAAAGAGAGAAAGAAACCACTATTCAAACTCAATGAAAATTAAACTATAATTGTTTAAAGTAAACATGAAGTTATATTAAAACTAAAACAGTTTTGCTATTTATAGTTAACCATGTAGAAATGCTTTCTTCCCAAGTAAATCATAGAGAATTTGGCAAGACATGTTTGTGGTTGCTCTGTTTCTAACTCATGTCTAACTTTTTGTGACCCCAAGGATTTATAGAACAAACATATTGATTTCAGTAACTTTAAAATATTTAGTTATGAATATAAAATTCAGCTCAGATCAGTACAGTCACTCAGTCATGTCCGACACTTTGCAGTCTCATGGATTGCAGCACACCAGTCTTCCCTGTCCATCGCCAACTCCCAGAGCTTGCTCAAATTCATGTCCATCGAGTCAGTGATGCCATCCAACCATCTAATCCTCTGTCATTCCCTTCTCCTCCTGCCTGCAATCTTTCCCAGCATCACTGTCGTTACCAATGAGTCAGTTCTTTGCATCAGGTGGCCAATTATTGGAGTTTCTGGTTCAGTATCAGTCCTTCCAATGAATATTCAAGACTGATTTTCTTTAGAATGGACTGGCTTGATCTTCTTTCAGTCCAGGGGACTCTCAAGAGTATTCTCCAACACCACAGTTCAAAAGTATCAATTCTTTGGCACTCAGCTTTCTTTATAGCCCAACTCTCACATCCGTATATGTCTATGTAAAAACCATAGCTTTGACTAGATGGACTTTTGTCAGCAAAGTAATTTCTCTGCTTTTCAGTAGGGTGGCTAGGTTCGTCATTGCTTTTCTCCCAAGGAGCAAGCATATTTTAATTTCATGCCTGTACTAACCATCTACAGTGATTTTGGAGCCCAAAAAACTAAAACATTTGACTGTTTCCATTGTTTCTTTATCTATTTGCCACAAAGTGGTGGGACCAGATGCCTTAATCTAAGTTTTCTGAATGTTGAGTTTTAAGCCAACTTTTTCACTCTCCTTTTTCACTTTCATCAAGAGGCTATTTAGTTCTTCACTTTCTGCCATAAAGATGGTGTCATCTGCATATTTGAGGCTACTAATATTTCTCCAGGCATTATTAATTCCAGCTTGTGCCTCATCCAACTTTGAATTCCGCATGATGTACTCTGCATAATTTCAAAAATAATGTATGTATATATGTACAACTGAGTCACACAAAAAAAATAATTCTGCTTTTTGAAATTTCAGTTCAGTCAGTTCAGTCGCTCAGTCGTGTCCGACTCTTTGTGACCCCATAAATCACAGCTCGCCAGGCCTCCCTGTCCATCACCAACTCCCGGAGTTCACTCAGAGTCGCATCCATTGAGTCATTAGTGATTTTTTTTTTTTTTTTTTGCAGTTTTTCTAAATGTCCTATGGAAATGTAATAATAGTATATGAGATAAAATTTTAAATATATTTGTGTAGGATTTAATATTAATATAAATGAATAAATATATGTTATTTAAGCCCTTAATGACATCATTCAAGATGCTCTTATTGTTACTTTTTTTGCACATATTAAAATAGTTCTTGAGAAATATTCATATGTCTCATTATAATCTTAGTTATTTTTTCTTTTTCCCTTATATTTCTTCTGATTGTTGCTTTATGTATCTTTGTTTCTTTTTTGTTAAGTGTCTAATGGTTTATAATGGCTATCTCCTTTGTAAATTGTACCTTTTATCATTAAAAATATTCATCTTTGTTTATTTAAAAATAAACAAAATTTTAGAAAGTTCAGTAAAACTAAATGCATGTAAAAGTCTATAGTAAAATTGAAGTCAATTTCTGTAGAATTATAAGTGGTGATGTATGGCAAAACCAATACAATATTGTAAAGTAATTAACCTCCAATTAAAATAAATAAATTTATATTAAAAAAAGAAAATGAGAATGTATTTTCCAGTTTAACTACAGAGTATGTTGTATACAAACTCCTTTCAAATATAGTTGGTTTGACAAAAAATAAAACAAAAAACAAACTTGCAAAAAAATAGCAATATATGGATAAAATAACCTACTTATATACAAGGAAGGCAAGCTAGAAAGATAGCACACAAACATTTGGGAAAGCTACTATATATTTTTTACACGTTAAAATGCATTAAGAAAACCACCCAATATTAAGCAACACAAGTCAGAATTAGAACTCACAAGCAACATGACAGAACTTAGGAAAGAGCAACATACGTCAGAAATAAAGGCTAAAGTAGATAGAAAGTAAGAGTAAGTAAATGTAATACCTTAGAATCATATAATTTACAATAGAAAAAAATTAAAGGAAAATTTAACATGAAAATTATTTAAGAGCTTTATAAATTAGGCAGAATAAAGAAGTTCCATATATTAATAATATCAGTGTCCAAAAGAGGAGAGCAAAACAACAGAAAAGAAAAAATATGGAGAAAAATGTAATTCACAATGATTTTCTGAAATTGGAAAAAGAATTAAATGCATATTAATATTTCAAAAATTAGATTATGTACCTCAAAAAACCAACTCAGAATCACCATCATTTAGATAAAACCCCATAAAATCATTGAACTTAACACAAAAACAGAAAGCTCCTGGAGAATCCAAGAAAAACAAATGAATAACTAATAAATGGAAAATTAGCTTGCCATCATGATCTTTATTAGAAAAAAATAGATCCATATCGTGCATGTAATAAACGAAAGAAACTGAAAGCCAAGAATTTTATATCCTGAAATTTAACTTTCAAATGTAAAGGCAACACGCAAAGTATCATCAATATGAAAAAACTTAAGAATGGTGCTTTTATAAATCCTTTCTTAAGAATATAGTGGAGAAAACAATTTCAGATGACTAACACAGCTGGTAACATTTATTGACATAAATGGTGATATATTTTACTTCTGTATTATATTTATATGTAGAATTAAGACTGTGGGGCAACTTAAGTAATGCCTATATACTTTAGCAATAGAGATACACTACAATTAAAAAAAAAAAAGGCAACAGAATGGGACCACTATATGAAAATTTTGTTTTTAACTTTCAGTAATTATATATCTCAACTTTTTCCACTGACTATATCTAAAAATTTTGACAACCCAGTAGCAGTGGTCAATCCTAGCACACCAGTTGTGGTCTCAAATTGCCATGTTGTGGCTCAGTGGTAAAGAATTCGCTTGCCAGTGCAGGGGTTCCATGTTCTATCCCTGAGTTGGGAAGATCCCCTGGAAGGGGAAATGACAACCCACTTCAGTATTATTTTTTATTTGTTTGCTTTGTTTTTAATTAATTTATTTATTTTAATTGAAGGATAATTACTTTACAATATTGTGATGGTTTTCACCATACATCAACATGAATAGTCCACAGTTATACATGTGTCCCCCCATCCTGAAACCCCCACCCTATCCCTCTGGGTTGCTCCATAGCACTGGCTTTGGGTGCCCTGCTTCATGCATTGAACTTGCACTGGTCATCTGTTTTACAAATGGTAATACACATGTTTCAGTGCTATTCTCTCAAATCATCCTACCGTTGTCTTCTCCCATTGAGTTCAAAAGTCTGTTCTTTGTATCTGTTTCTCCTTTGCTGTTCTGCATAGAGGATCATCATTAGTGTCTTTCTAAAATCAATATATATGCGTTAATATATTGTATTTGTCCAGTCGATATAAGACGATTCCTCATTGTGGTTTTGATTTGCATTTCTCTAAAAATGAGTGATGTTGAGCACGTTTTCATGTGTTTATTTAGCCATCCGTTTATCTCCTTAGGAGAAACGTCTGTTTAGTCCTTTTGCTCACTTTTTTGATTGGTTTGTTTGTTTTTGGGTACTGAGCTACAAAAGCTGCTTACATATTTTGGTGATTAATGCTTTGGCAGGTGTTTCATTTGCTAGTATTTTCTCCCATTCTGAAGACTGTCTTTTCACCTTGCTTATAGTTTACTTCGCTGTGCAAAAGCTTTTAAGTTTAATTAGGTCCCATTTGTTTATTTTTGTTTTTGTTTCCATTACTCTGGGAGGTGGGTCATAGAGAATTGTGCTGTGATTTATATCAGAGAGTATTCTGCCTATGTTTCTGTCTAAGAGTTTTAGAGTTTCTGGTCTTACATTTACATCTTTAACCCATTTTGAGTTTATTTTTCTGTATGATGTTAGAAAGTGTTCTAGTTTCATCTTTCAAATTTTTCATATGGTGGTCCTATTCTGTTGCCATTCTATTTGACCAGTTTTCCCAGCAACACTTGATGAAGATATTGTCTTTTTTCCATTGTATATTTTTGCCTCCTTGATCAAAGATAAGGTGTTCATAGATGTGTGGATATATCTCTGGAGTTTCAATTTTGTTCCCTAGATCTATCTGTGTTATCATTGAGGGTAATGTTTGCTGTGGGTTTGTAATATATAGCTTTTATTATATTGAGGTATGTTCCTTCTGTGCCTACTTTCTGCAGACATTTTATCATAAATGGGTGTTGAATTTTGTCAAAGTGTTTCTCTGCACCTATTGAAACAATCATATGGTTTTTATCTTTCAATTTGTTGCTATGGTGTATCACATTGATTGATTTGCAAATACTGAAGAACACTTGCATCCCTGTTATAAAACCTACTTGGTCATGATGTATGTATGATCTTTTAAATATGTAGTCGGATTATGTTTACTAGAATTTTGTTGATTATTTTTGCATCTCTGTGGCATATTTGACTGGTTTTGGTATCAGAGAGATAGTGGCCTTGTAGAATGAGTTTGGGAGTTTTCCTCTCTCTGCAATTTTCTGGAAGAGTTTGAGTAGGATAGGTAATATTTCTTATCTAAGTCTTTGGTTGAACTCACCTATGAAATCATCTGTTCCTGGGCTTTTGTTTGTTGGAATTTCTTTTATTATATTTTTGATTTCCATACTTGAGGTAGGTCTGTTCAAAATTTCCATTTCTTCCTGGTTCAATTTTGGAAGATTTACATTTCTAATAATATGGCCATTTCTTCCAAGTTTTCCATTTTATTGGCAAATAATTGCCTCCCTGATGCTGGGAAAAATTGAAGGTGGGAGGAGGAGGGGACGACAGAGGATAAAGTGGTTGGATTGCATCACAGACTCAATGGACATGAGTTTGAGTAAGCTCCGGGAGTTGGTGATGGACAGGGAAGCCTGGAGTGCTGCAGTCTACGTGGTTACAAAGAGTCGGACATGACTGAGTGACTGAACTGAACTGAACTGAACTGACAACTGCTCATAAGAGGCTCTTATGATCTTTTGCATTTCTGCTTTGTCTAGTGTCATTTTTGCATTTTCATTTCTTATTTTATTGATTTGAGTGTTCTCTCTTTTTCTCTTGGTGAGTCTGGCTAAATGGTTTGTCTATTTTGTTTATCTTCTCAATTAACTAACTAGCTTACAGTTTTGTTGATTTTTGCTATAGTCTCCTTCATTTCTTTTTTACTTATTTCTGCTCTGGTTTTTATGGTTTCTTTCTACTAACATTGGGGGGAGGGGGGTTGTTCTTCTTCTAGTTGGTTTACATGTAAAGTTAGGTTGTTTATTTGTTATTTCTCTGTTTTTACTGAATCCTATAGGTTTTGGGTTGTAGTGTGTTCATTATCATTTGTTTCTATGCCTGTTTTGATTTTTATTTTTTTTTATTTCTTCAGTGATCTGTTGGTTATTCAGAAGCATGTTGCTTAACCTCCATATGCTTGTGTTTTTTTATAGCTTTTTCCAGTAGTTGATATATAATTTTATAGAATTGTTATCAAAAAAGATGCTTGAAACAGTTTCTTTTTTTTTTTTTTAATCACGGGCAAATTTATGGCCCAGGGTGGAGAATGTTGGAGAATGTTCAGTGTGCACTTGGAGAAATGTTCTGTGTGCACTTGAGAAAAAGGTGAAATTCATCTATTTTTTTTTTGGGGGGGGGTGAAATCCCTGTAGGGTATCAATGAGGTCTAATGAGTCCAATGTATCATTTAAAGCTTGTGTTTCCTTGTTAATTTTCTGTTTGGTTGGTCGATCCATTGGTATGAGTGAAGTATTAAAGTAGTTCATTCTTTTTGTGTAATTATTAATTTCCATTTTCATACCTGTTGCCATTTGCCTTATGTACTGAGGTGCTCCTATGTTGTGTGCATATATATTTATATTTGCTATATCTTCTTCTACGATCCATCACTTGATCATTATGTAGTGTCCTTCTTTGTCTCATATAACGGTTTTTAATTTAAGGTCTGTTTAACCTGATATAGTTTTTCCAGTAGTCATGTATGGATGTGAGAGTTGGACTGTGAAGAAGGCTAAGCACCAAAGAATTGATGCTTTTGAACTGTGGTGTTGGAGAAGACTCTTGAGAGTCCCTTGGACTGCAAGTTGATCCAACAAGTCTATTCTGAAGGAGATCAACCCTGGGATTTCTTTGGAAGGAATGATGCTAAAGCTGAAACTTCAGTACTTTGGCTGCCTCATGCGAAGAGTTGACTCATTGGAAAAGACTCTGATGCTGGGAGGGATTGGGGGCAGGAGGAGAAGGGGCCAACAAAGGATGAGATGGCTGGATGGCATCACCGACTCAATGGACGTGAGTCTGAGTGAACTCCGGGAGTTGGTGATGGATAGGGAGGCCTGGGGTGTTGCGGTTCATGGGGTCGCAAAGAGTTGGACATGACTGAGTGACTGAACTGAACTGAACTGAACCTGATATGAGTATTGCTAATCCAGGTTTATTTTTCATCTGCAATTTCAAGAAATATCTTTTTCCAGCCCCTCCCTTTCAGTCTGTATGTGTCCCTAGGTTTGAGGTGGACCTCTTGCAGACAGCATATATAGGGATGTTTTCTTTGTATTTATTCAGCCAGTCTTTGTCTTTTGGTTGGAACATTTAACCCACTTATATTTAAGGTAATTATTGATAAGTATGATCCCATTACCATTTGTTTATTGTTTAGAGTTCATTTTTATAAACCTTTCTGTTTCTTGTCTAGAAAAGATCATTTAGCATTTGCTGAAGACCTGGTTTGGTGTATTTGTTGAACAGCTGTATTCTCTCAGTTTTTGTTTATTTGTAAATCTTGTGATTTCTCCTTTGAATCTGAATGATATACTTGTTGCATAGAGTAATCTTGGTTGTAGACTTTTCTCTTTCATCACTTTAAATATACCCTGTCATTCCCTTCTGCCCTGAATAGTTTCTATTGAAAGATCAGCTGTTATCCTTATAAGGACTCCCTTGTATGTTATTTGTTGCTTTTCCCTTGCTGCTTTTAATATTTGTTTTCTGTGTTTAATTTTTGTTAATTTATTAACATGTGTCCTGGCATGTTTTGCGTTGAGTTTATCTTGTTTGAGACTCTCTAGGATTCTTGTGCTTGGATGATTATTTCCTTCCCCATTTCAGGAAACTTTTCATCTATTATCTCAAGTATTTTCTTATGCCCTTTCCTTTTGTCTTTTTTCTTCTGAGACACCTTTGATTCAAATGTTGGGGCATTTAACATTATCCCAGAGGTAAGGTTGTCCTCAATTCTGTTTATTCTTTTATTCTCTTTTCTGCTCTGCTTCACTCATATCCATCATTCTATCTTCCCACTCACTTATCCTTTCTTCCATCTCAGTTATTCTAAAGTTAGTTCCCTCCAGAGTCTTTTTAATCTCAGTTATTGCATTATTCATTATTGCATTATTGATTAACTCTTCATTATTTCTTCTAGGTCCTTGTTATACATATCTTGCATCTTTTCAATCTATGTTTCTAGTCTATTTATCCGTAACTCCATTTTGTTTTCAAGATTTTGGATCACCTTTACTATCATTATTATGAATTATTTTCCAGGTATCCTCTCTTTTGTTTATTTTGGTGGATTTATATCATGTTCCTTCACCTGCTGGATATATCTCTGACTTTTCATTTTGTTTGGATTGCTATGTTTGGGGTATCCTTTCTGCTGGCTGGAGGATCATAGTTCCCCTTAATGATGGAGTTTGCTACTTGTGGATGGGGTTGGACTAATGGCTTGTGAAGGTTTTCTGGTTGCGGGAACTTGGGTCTGTGTTCTGGTGGATGGAGTTGGATCTCTTATTTCTGGAGTGGAGTGCAGTGTCCAGTAGTGAGCTTTGGGGGTGTTTATATGTTTGGTATGGCTTTGGGTAGCCTGTCTTTTATGCTCATTGTTGTGCTACTGTTTTGTTGGATGATTAGCATGGGGTGTCTTGCAATGGAACTTTCTGGCTCTTTGGTGAAGCCTGGTTTCAGTGTAGGTATGGGTGGGCTCTCGTCTATTAATATTCCTTGGAGTCAGGAGTTCTGTGATGTTCTAAAGTTCTGGCATTGAGACTCCTGCCTTTGGGTTTTGGTCTGCCTATTACAGTAGCCTCAAGACTTCTCTGTCCACACAACACAGAAGAAAAAACCCTAGGTTAATGTTGAAACAATTCTCCACAGCCAGAAACACCCAGAGAGATTCACAGAGTTATATTGAGAAGGGGGAGGAGGAAGAATAAGGAGACCAGGAGGAGAAAAGGAAGAGTCAAAAGGATAGAGAACAATCAAGCCAGTAATCAAATCCTTAAGTGAAAATGGATACTAAAAATTAGACTTGTAAAAGTATAAAATTAATAAATATCAAAAAGCAAAGATTAAAAATCCAGAATAGAGATTAGACTCTCAAAAGTATAATATAAAGAAAATAAAACTGTATGGAATTTGGTTAAAAATGGGGTTTTTTAAAGAAAGTTTATTGCAGGCTATAGAAATGAAAGTTAAAAAATAATAAAGAACTTATTTTTTTAATGATAATAATAAAAATATATCTAAGAATTTCTCTGGAGCTGTGTGGTCAGTGTGGTGTCAGTATCAGTGTCAGTCCCTTTTTCTGGCTTGCACTTTTTCTCAATGTCTATAGTTGCTCTTCAAATGCACAGTCTTAGCTTAATGGCGGGGTTTTAATCTGCTGCACCTGTCATTTCAGGGGCAGTTACCCCTTCTTTACTTCTTTTGACTTCCATTGTTTACAAGTCTCTTTAGTGTCTAATCTCTGCCCTGACATGAGGGGGTGAGAGTGGCCACATATTCAGGCTCACTTGATCGGTTATACTGTGGAGAGGGCGG
The DNA here is from genome assembly GCF_001704415.2 of Capra hircus. Lineage (NCBI taxonomy): Eukaryota > Metazoa > Chordata > Mammalia > Artiodactyla > Bovidae > Capra > Capra hircus. The sequence continues at coordinate 13,038,690 of NC_030831.1, read as the reverse complement.
GGCGCTGCCAACAAACACCACTGGGAAATGTAGGGAGTGCTTGAAGTGGGTGGATCATACTGGGGTTGGCGCAGTCCAAGGTGACATGTACTTCCCAGGTCCATACTGCTCAGGCTTCCTAGTGTGCCAGATACACACAGACCATAATTCTCATGCACCTCCCTTGTCCTAGCTGCTTTGTTCTCCAGGTGTACCATGAGGGCACAGGTACCAGGTGTGCCATGTGTCTCCTCAGGGTAGCTAGTCTCAGGTTACAACTCTCCTGGCTGATGCAAACCATCCAGGAACCCAGAAAGACATGATTAGCTCACAGCTTGGCAGGAGATGTGGTCTCTGGTGCTGAGATTGCAGTGGCCCCTTGCCTTCCACCTGTCTCTCTGCCTCCAGGGAGGGAGTGCAATAAACCCCAGCTGGCTTCCTCTTCTTTGGTATTTGCTAAGCTGGGTTCCTTTGTTCTGTGAGCATGCCAGGGGTCACTGTACAGTGTTAGAGAATTCCTGTGGGGAAGGTCCTTTGTTTTTCTTTGTCTTTCTGGAATTCCCACAGATTGGGTTGCTATGTCACATTAGGCCCCTCAGATTGTCCTCAGGGCACTCAAACATGGTCCTTACCCTAAGGACCTACCATGTAGCCCACTTGCTGTGGGCAGACGCTAGTGTGTGATTCACTTCTCTTCTGGTAATTGCAGTTCAGTACAAATTCTTTGGTGATTTTGTTTTTTTTCCCAGTTATGTTGTTCTCTGAGTTTTCAAAGCTCCCTACTGACCCAAATTGTAAGTTTTCCTATGGTGTGGAAATTTCTCCTCCTTCATGATTTCCTCCCCTGGACAGGTCTCCATCCCTAGATCCTTTGTCTCTCATTCTGTCTTTTATCTTTTGTCCTGCCTCCTTTCAAACAGATTGAGTTGGCTTTCTGGGTAATCTGGTGTCCTCTGCCAGCATTCAGAAGTTTTTTGTGGAAGTTGCTCCACATTCAGACGATATTTTGATGTGTTTGTGGGCGAGAAAGTGGCCTCCCCATCCTACTCCTCTGCCATCTTGGGACTGTGCCCACTCTATTATTCTTACCTGGAAAACCCCATGGACAGAGAATCCTGGTGGCCTATAGCCCATGGGGTCACAACGAGGTAGACATTACTTAGCAACTGAGAGCATACACACACACACACACACACACACACACACACACAAAGGTTGTTAAAGAAATGGCTTCATTCCATTTTTTGGGTGAGAAATGAGCAACACGACCCAAAGAAAGCTTTCAATAACTCAGGATTTTCAGCTTTGAGATTTTAAGATCCAAGAGTCAATTCAAGAAAACTGCCACTAGTAAAAGATGGTGCAGTGTCAACATCACTAAGGATAATGATGACCTATAAAATGTTTAAATCTATAAACTGATAATTATATGAAAATTTAATTTGTCACTTTTTGAAAATGCTAGAAAATTAACTTATTGCTTTTATTATTAATAATAATGAAAAGGCCCAAGGAAATATTTTGCTGTTCTTGTACAAGCCAAATCACTGCATAATAAAATAGTGTTTGACAATATATTTCACATGATTAAAAAAATCCAAAAAATAAGTACAAACAATAACATTGGAAATCACTATTTTGAAAAACTTACTTAGTTAAGGATGTAATTATTCAATATCAATGGTTATTAATAGCACCAAAGAAATAGAACTAGATATTATGTGTTTTTGAATCAAAGATGCACATCACATATGAGTTGTCTTTCCAGAAAATATCAAATTTGAATCTGATTAAACTTCTTGATTCAACAACAAATTTGTAGAAACTTTAGAGTGGAGACTAATGCAATAAACTATAAAATTAATAACACTAAAGGGCAATTATATGCTTTGTTAAAATAGAAACTTGCTTAGAATAAAAGTGATGGGGGAGATAGATCATGTATATGTATACATGCATATGACTTAGAACTGGTAAGGTTCAATCTTCTTTCATCAGTGAAAGAAGAGATTAAAAGAATGTTTTTCTCATAATAACTCATTAAGTGGTATCATGTTTTACATTATCTTCAATTAGAAGTAGAAAAAAGGCTAAAGTTGATAATTCCATTTATTTCATTATGAACTAAATTATACCACTCAGTATTAAAATTTTGAACATATCTTTTATTTTCTTGAGCTATGAGAAATGAAGTTTGGATAGTTTGTTATAAATTTCTTTCTATCCTAGAATAAAATGTTTTTTAAAAAACATCTTGATAAATAATTTATTCTTTTTAACAAATTGTATCAATATATTTTTAGTTACAACAAGTACACAAAAAGAAGAGTTCATAAAATCTTATTTTTTGGTTGCATAAACTTGAGGAATGTAGTCTCTGCAAAGTTCAATTTCCTAATTGGTTAGAAAAATACATGGATTCTCTGCTGTGTTCAAGTTATGTGGGCATCAGATTAAAAATAAAGTTGAAATATAAAAAAAGCAATACAAAGCATTATCAACAAGAAATTTGTCATACTCTCAATATTCCCAATGATCTTCAAAAGGTAAAATTTTTAAATATTTGTTTGTTCCAAAGATGAATTAGACACCAATCAAGCAAGACACATGTAAATAATTTCAAATTTATCAAAGCATCATCTAAGACATTCCATGTCTAACTAGCAATGATTTTGGTTGAAGATATACTATCTAATCATAAATATTTAATATTTTAATGTAATATTGCCACTTCTTTCAAAGAAGAAACAATAAATGAAAGTAAATATCAGCTATATTTTTCAGTAAGTTGATCTACCTGATTGAATGGATGGGTCATTTACGACAAAATGGTCCAAATGGCAATTCTACTTAATTAGTTTTTATAATGTTCTCTCATGCTATCTTTGAAGGGCTAGGAAGAAGCAGACTTCCTGAAGCTGTTAAAATGTTTTAAATTTATTTTTATGAAAAAAATATTTTCACATTAAATAGAAATGAAGTAGAAAAAGAGAAGTGTCAATCAACAGAAAGTTGGCCTTTGGTGGAATTTAAAGAAATCAGGCAGCTGGAATATTTCACAATGTATTCCAGTTCTTCTTAAATAGCCTGAATATTTCCATAAAATCTTTAAAGAAAATTTCAGACATGCACTTCTGCATCACTGGATGCCCTTTTAACAAGATTAAACTTTATGGAAACCTATATTATTTCTAAAATATATTCCACCCATTGCTGCTGTTATTCAGTTGCTAAGTCATGTCCATCCATTGCCATGTTCCAATTAAAACATGGCATTGACACATCCCAGACCCCAGCATGATGTAGTGTTAAGAATGCACACAATTTCACATGCTGGTATCTCGCCAAACCAGGAAGTCACTTTCACATCTAATTTTCATGATGCATTTATTTTCAGATTAGTCACGTGAATAATGAGCATCCTGGAAAGTGTTCAGTTTTTTTTTCACCCTGTCATATTTGCCTTATTCCCATCAACAGACTGAATTGATATTCTCAGCTTTTGCCAAAATGCAAAATTCATGCTGGGGTCAAGGATGTGACAAGGCTGTGCTTTAATTGGAACAGCAAATTGCAACTCAGTTTAAACTATAGTCATTTATCTGTTCCAGAAAGCAGTCACATCCACTGCACTTGAGAAATTATTTTTCATTGGTGAGCATAATTAATTGTCAAAATGTATATCAGCAAACATTTCCCCTTACTGCATAAACCAAATCTTTCAACTGTTCAATATTTATTACACTCCAATATTTTACTCCACAACCTTCATCCTTAATCTCTGAATAAAACACTGCAAGTTTGTAGGAAGTTCTCATAATGAGCTATTACTGTCAAGCATAAACTAGGCTTCAGTCTTATAACAAAAGAGAATTAAGGCAAAAATGACTTTCAATGTAGAAATTGAAGAGTTTTGCTATTATTTTCTCACCAACATATATTATTCTTCTTTCTCACTCTTACAACTCAATTGAATTCTGCAGATTTTTATTCCTTGAACATTCAATCAAAATTGCAAGTTAAATTCTGTTTCCACCTTTTACATCATTTCAGTTTGACAATTTTTTTTCATATCATGCATAATCCATAAGGAAAATCTATTGCCTTTCCTCTGAAGCAATTTTGCTCATGTTTGAGTTTTTAATAACATTTACAACCTCTTGAAAATCAAAGAAAATAATTTTTTAATCATTACATTTTCAATGAATGTCTCAGAGTGTATTTCTGTTTTACATAGGAAGAACAGACTTTGGGCATATCAATAAATAAAATAATTTTTAAATCATTACATTTTCAATGAATGTCTCAAAGTGTATTTCTGTTTTACATAGGAAGAAGAGACTTTGGGCATATCGACTAAAATATATAGTTATAACCTGCAAGTAGAGATTTATTTTTATCAAGGGTTGGTTAAAGCTTTAGGAACCTTGAAGGACAGGCCAAGGGGATGCGATACTTTCATTTAACAGGCATCTTGGTTCTGTACTGTTTGTGGATATACTACCAGTTTAGTTGAAAAATTTTAGATCTTTTATTTGAAAATGCACCCACACACACATGAACAAGAATTCTATGCCATGATTAAGTTTGTAGGGATAAAATAGAAAAAAAAAAAAAAAAGTAGAGATAATTGTGCTGTGGTTGGAAATATTCCACATGCTCAACTTTGCATAATTTGGTGAGAAAGATGGGGAAACAATAGTTGCTCCCAAGTTACAATTCTAAGTGCTAAGGACATAACACTTAGGTAGAGAAACAAGGTTCCTGTTTCTGTGATAGACAATAAAATGATAAGTGCATGTCCAATAAAATAGAAGATACTGATGTGTTATACATAAAAATTATAAAGATGTTATTACAGAGGCATAGATTCTAAAGAAAAGATATTTAAGTTGATAATTAAAAGACAAAAAGGACTCAGCCAATGTAAGTAGGTAGATGAGTGTTAAGGTACATGAAGCAATTGTTGGGTAAAACTCACAGAATCAGAATCAAGTTTGGTTGTGTTGAAGGCATAGAATAAAATAGGTACTGACTAGAGAATAATTAGCAAGAGGTGGAGTGGGACAGGATAGAGCATGAGATTAGAGAGGTAGGTAGAAATTCATAATGCAACCAAAGTTGCCAGACAGAGATGTTACTCTAAGTGTAATATAAAGCAAAGGACATATTAGTCCCTTAGGTTGCTGGATAGAAGACAATAAGAGAAGAAGCAGGGGAACAGGAAAACTGTAATCTCTAGCATAGATTACATCATCTTTCCCTAAATATTATTTTATCTCAAACAAACTAGACTGAAGAACATTTAAGTAGAAAGAAGAACAGATAAAATTAAATCAGGGATATAGGAGTTTTTATCCAGAAATTAAACTATACCTAGCCCTACTAGAGGGCTTCCCAGATAGCTCAGTGGTAACGAATCTGTGTACAATGCAGGAAACACAGGTTCAACCTTTGGGTAGGGAAGATGCCCTGGAAAAGGAAATGGCAACCCACTTTAGTTTTTGGCTGGAGAATCCCATGGACAGAGGAACTTGGTGGGCTACAGTCCATTGAATTGGAGGAGCTTGATATGAATTAGAGACTAAACTACCACAGGCCTACTTGAAGAAGTTTAAAGTCCTTACAAATAGCTGTGAAAAGAGGAGAAGTGAAAAGCAAAAAAGAAAAGGAAAGATATAAGCACTTGAATGCAGAGTTCCAAAGAATAGCAAGCAGAGATAAGAAAGCCTTCCTCAGTGATCAATGCAATGAAATAGAGGAAAACAACAGAATGGGAAAGACTAGAGATCTCTTCAAGAAAATTAGAGATACCAAGGGAACATTTCATGCAGAGATGGGATGGATAAAGGACAGAAAAGATATGGACCTAACAGAAGCAGAAGATATTAAGAAGAAGTGTCAAGAATACACAGAGGAACTGTACAAAAAAAAATCTTCACGACGGAGATGATCATGATGGTGTGATCACTCACCTAGAGCCAGACATCCTGGAATATGAAGTCAAGTGGGCCTTAGAAAGCATCACTACGAACAAAGCTAGTGGAGGTGATGGAATTCCAGTTGAGCTATTTCAAATCCTGAAAGATGATGCTGTGAAAGTGCTGCATGCAATATGCCAAAAAATTTGGAAAACTCAGCAGTGGCCACAGGACTGAAAAGGTCAGTTTTCCTTCCAATCCCAAAGAAAGGCAATGCCAAAGAGTGCTCAAACATCCACACAATTGCACTCATCTCACATGCTAGTAACGTAATGCTCACAATTCTCCAAGCCAGGCTTCAGCAATACGTGAACTGTGAACTTCCAGATGTTCAAGCTGGTTTTAGTAAAGGCAGAGGAACCAGAGATCAAATTGCCAACCCCCGCTGGATCATCAAAAAAGAAAGAGTTCCAGAAAAACATTTATTTCTGCTTTATTGACTATGCCAAAGCCTTTGACTGTGTGGATCACAATAAACTGTGGAAAATTCTCAAAGAGATGAGAATACCAGACCACCTGACCTGCCTCTTGAGAAACCTATATGCAGGTCAGGAAGCAACAGTTAGAACTGGCATGGAACTGTTTCCAAATAGGAAAAGGAGTATGTCAAGGTTGTATATTGTCACCCTGCTTATTTAACTTCTATGCAGAGTACATCGTGAGAAATGCTTGGCTGGATGACGCACACACTGGAATCAAGATTGCCAGGAGGAATACCAATAACCTCAGATATGCAGATGACACCACACTTATGGCAGAAAGTGAAGAGGAACTAAAGAGCCTCTTGGTGAAAATGAAAGAGGAGAGTGAAAAAGTTGGCTTAAAGCTCAACATTCAGAAAACGAAGATCATGGCCTCCGGTCCCATCACTTCATGACAAATAGATGGGGAAACAGTGGAAACAGTGACAGACTTTATTTTCCTGAGCTCCAAAATCACTGCAGATGGGGATTACAGCCATGAAATTAAAAGATACTTGCTCCTTGGAAGAAAAGGTATGACCAACCTAGATAGCATATGCAAAAGCAGAGACATTACTTTGCCAACAAAGGTCCGTCTAGTCAAGGCTTTGGTTTTCCAGTGGTCATGTATGGATGTGAGAGTTTGACTGTGAAGAAGGCTGAGTGCCAAAGAATTGATGCTTTTGAAGTGTGGTGTTGGAGAAGACTCTTGAGAGTCCCTTGGACTGCAAGGAAATCCAACCAGTCCATCCTAAAGGAGATCAGTCCTGGGTGTTCATTGGAAGGACTGATGCTGAAGCTGAAACTCCAATACTTTGGCCACCTCATGCAAAGAGTTGACTTATTGGAAAAGACCCTGATGCTGGGAGGGATTGGGGGCAGGAGGAGAAGGGCATAACAGAGGATGAGATGGCTGGATGGCATCATCGACTCAATGGACATGAGTTTGGGTAAACTCCAGGTGTTGGTGATGGACAGGGAGGCCTGGTGTGCTGCAGTTCATGGTGTCGCAATGAGTCGGACATGACTGAGCGACTGAACTGAACTGAAATCATCCCTATAAATAGTGTCTATTCTTCCTATTTCTGTGCTCAACTCAGTCCATATTTTAGGACAGACTTAAGAAAAGTTCAATTACGAACTACACAATTATTAAAATTTAAGGTTCTTCAGGGCTCATTTCGCTTCATATATGATGTAACCAAGAAACATGAATTACTATGAATTTAGCATTATTGTGTAAATTTCAAGGCTATTTGCTTAAAATTTACTGAATTGCTAAGCAATATAAAAATACCTTATTGCCTTCAGATACTGTTTTGTTTTTCTTTTCTTTTTTTTTTTTACTTCTATAAGTCAAATTCATTACGTTTTTCAAGTGGGAAAAGTAATATTTATATGTGACCTCTTCAGAGCTGCATTCTAAATTTAAATTGATGTACAAAACAGCAATCTTATTTAAAATAGGGTATAGAGTGTTTACACTGGGAGACTGGTATATTATATCTCTGAGGGTGTAAAGGAAAATAAGACATTTTCAAATTTCATTTAAATTAATGCAAATCCAAATGGTAGTATCTCTATTTTTCCTACTCCTGACTTGAGTTTATCCACATCCATTTTGTTGATTTTACTTTTTTATGTACACTATCCCCCAAGGATATGTAGATAAATATATTTATTATGTATCAGTTTATATATACATAAAAGTTATTATATGTTTACCTAATATTATTATCCCCTTCACGGATCACTGCCTTGTCATGGTGAAGGGGCTGGTATGGCTCAGTGAAGCTATGAGCCACACTGTGTAGAGCCATCGAACATGGATGAGTCATAGTGGAGTGTTGTGACAAAACGTGATCCACTGGAGGAGGAAATGGCAAACCACCCCAGTATACCAGCTGTGAGAAACCCATGAACTCTACAAAAAGGCAAAATTATATGACACAGAAAGATGAGTCCTTCATGTTGCAAGGTGTTCAATATGCTACTGGAGAAAAGTGGACAGCTGCTAATAGTTCCAGAAAAAATGAAGGAGCTGGGCCAAAGCAGAAATGACACTCTGTTGCGGATGCATCTTATGACAAAAGTAAAATCCCATGCTGTAAAGAACAGTATTGCTTAAGAGCCTGGAATGTTAGGTCAATAAGTGAAAGCTGCTCAGACGTGTCCAACTCTTTGCAATCCCATGGACTGTACAGTCCATGGAATTCTCCAGGCCTGAATACTGGAGTGACTAGCCTTTCCCTTCTCCAGGGGATCTTCCTGAACCAAGAATGGAACCAGGGTCTCCTGCATTGCAAGCAGATTCTTTACCAACTGAGCTATCAAGGTAGCCTGAAATGCAGAACTTGTGTGCAACCTTAAAAATGATAGAATGATCTTGGTTCATTTCCAAGGCAAACCATTCAACATCACAGCGATCCAAATCTATGCCCCAACCACCAATGCTGAATGAGCTAAAGTTGATCAGTTTTATGAAGACCTAGAAGATTTCCTAGAAGAAGCACACAGACACACACACACACACATGCATACACACACACATACATACACACACACACACACAAAGATGTTCTATTCATCATAGGGGACTGGAATGCAAAAGTAGGAAGTCAAGAGATACATGGAGTTTGAGGCAAATTTGGCCTTGGATTATAAAATGAAGCAGGACAGAGACTAACAGAATTCTGCCAAGAGAACACACTAATCACAGCAAACACACTTTTTCAACAGCATTGGAGATGACTTTAAACATGGACCTCATCAAATTGTCAGTACTAAATCAGATTGATTACATTCTTTGTAGCTGAAGATGGAGAAATCATATACAATAAGAAAAAGAAAGACCTGCAGCTGACTGTGGCTCAGATCATTAGTTCCTCATAGCAAAATTCAGGCTTAAGCTAAAGAAAGCTGGGAAAACCAGTAGGTCAGTCAGATACAACTTAAGTCAAATTCCTCATGACTATACAGTGGAGGTGATGAATAGATTCAAAGGATTAGATTAAGTAAAAAGTGTGCCTGAAGAACTATGGACAGAGGTCCATAATATTGTACAGGAGGCAGTGAACAAATTGTCCCAATGGAAAAGATATACAAGAATGCAAAGTGGTTTTCTGAAAAAGCTTTACAAATAGCTGAAGGAAGAAGAGAAGCAAGAAGAAAGGAGAAAGGGAAAGGTACACTCAACCAAATGCAGAGTTCCAGAGAATAGCAAGGAAACAGAAAAAGGCCTTCTTCAATGAACAATGCAAAGAAATAGAGAAAAACAATAGATTGGGAAACACTATTGATCTCTTCAAGAAAATTAGAGATACCAGTGTAAAATTTCATCCAAAGATGGACACAATAAAGGACAGAAATGGTAAATACCAAATAGAAGCAGAAGAGATCAAGAAGAGATGGAACTAAAACACAGATAAATTGTACAGAAAATATCTTAATAACCTGTATAACCACAGTGATGTAGTCTCTCACTCAGAGCCAGACATTCTGGAGTGTGAAGTCAAGGGGGCCTTAGAAAGGACTGCTGCCAATAAAACTAGTGGAGGTGATGGAATTCCAGCAGAGCTATTTAAAATCCTAAATGATGATGCTATTAAAGTGCTGCACTCAGTATGTCAGCAAATTTGAAAAGCGCAGCAGTGGCCACAGGACTGGAAAAGGTCAATCCTAATCCCAATTTCCAGGAAGGGCAGTAATAAAGAATATTCAAACGACCAGACAATTGCATTCATCTCTGATGCTAGTAAGATTGTGCTCAAAATCCTCCAAGCTAGGTTTCAGCTTTACATGAACCAAGAACTTCCAGATGTTCAAGCTGGGTTTAGAAAAGGCAGAGGAACCAGAAATCAAATTGCCAACATTATTCCATCATAGAGAAAGCAAGGAAATTATAGAAAAACATCTATTTCTGTTTCATTGACTATGCTAAAGCCTTTGAGTATGGATCTTAACAAACTGTAGAAATCTCTTAAAGAGATGGGAACATCAGACCAATTTGCCCATCTCCTGAGAAACCTGTCTGCAGGTCAAGAAGCAACAGTTAGAATCCTGTATGGAACAACTGACTGGTTCAGGATTGAGAAAGGAGTACTTCAAGGCTGCATATTGCCGCCCTATTTATTTAGCTTCTATGCAGATCACATCATAACAAATGCCTGACTGGATAAGTTACAAGCTTGACTCAAGATTGCTGGGAGAAATATAAGCAATCTCAGATATGCATATGATACCACTCTAATGGCAGAAAGCAAAGAAAAACTATTAAGCCTCTTGATGAGGGTGGAGGAGGAGAGTGAAAAAAAAAAAAAAAAAACACTAAGATCATGGCATTTGGTTCCATTACTTCCTGGCTAATAGAAGGGGAAAAGGTGGAAGTAGTGACAGATTTCCTCTTCTTTGGCTCCAAAATCACTGAGGATGGTGACTGCAGCCAGGAAATTAGAAAAAGACTGCTATGACAAGCCTAGACTGTGTTAAAAAGTAAAGATATATCACTTTGCTGACAAAAATTAATATAGTTAAGGCTATGGTTTTTCCAGTAGTCATGTATGAATGTAAGAGCTGAGCCATAAAAAGGCAGAACATGCAAAAATTGATGCTTTTGAACTGTGGTGATGGAGAAGACTCGAGAGTCACTCCAGACTCTTGAAAATCACTTGGAAATCCAGGAGATCAAACCAGTCAATCTTAAAGGAAATCATACTTTTTGTAAGGACTGAAGCTCCAATACTTTGGCCACCTGATGCAAACAACTGACTCATTGGAAAAGACCCTGATACTGGGAAAGATTGAAGGCAGAAGAAGATGGCAGCAGAGGATAAGACGGTTGTATGGCATTACTGACTCAATGGACATGAAGCTGGGCAAACTCTGGAAGATGGTGAAGGACAGGGAAACCTGTCATGCTGCAGTCCATAGGGTCATGAAGAGTTAGACATGATTTGGAGACTGACAACATCAATAGTATAAAAAATGAGTTTCTTAATGAGTGTTTTATTTTTTGTATTTATATATATATTATTGAAATATACTTGACATTTCATGTGCATAGCAAGGTAATTCAGTTATACGTATATACATACATTATTTTTCAGATTATTTTCCACTATAGGTTGTTACAAGATATTGACTAAAGTTCACTGTGCTATACAGTAAACCTGTTTTTGCTTGCTGTATATTTATTTTTTTAAATAAGAAATCTAGACTTCTATTCATACTAGGTAAAACAAGTAAATGTCAGATTTCTTACCTAGCAAAAATTTATAAGATTTCTGAATATATACATTATATCATATATAATATATATGTATAGCATGTGGAAAAGCAGAGACATTAATTTGCCAACAAAGGTCCGTCTAGTCAAGGCTATGGCTTTTCCGGTGATCAAGTATGGATGTGAGAATTGGACTGTGAAGAAAGCTGAGCACCGAAGAATTGATGCTTTTGGACTGTGGTGTTGGAGAAGACTCTTGAGAGTCCCTTGGACTGCAAGGAGAGCCAACCAGTCCATTCTAAAGGAGATCAGCCCTGGGTGTTGTTTGAAAGGAATGATGTTAAAGCTGAAACTCCAGTACTTTGGCTACCTCGTGCGAAGAGTTGACTCATTGGAAAAAACTCTGATGCTGGGAGGGATTGGGGGCAAGGAGGAAAAGGGGACGACAGAGGATGAGATGACTGGATGGCATCATCAACTCGATGGATGTAAGTTTAAGTGAACTCCGAGAGTTGGTGATGGACAGAGAGGCCTGGCGTGCTGCGATTCACGGGGTCGCAAAGAGTCGGACACGACTGAGCAACTAAACTGAACTGAACACATGTATGCATTCAAAAGCTTTTCTACTATGCTTGATAAAGGCTTGAGAAAGAACACCAAAAAATAAATATAACAGAAGAGACAGAGAAACTGGAAAACATAAACTAAATGAAATGAGAACTGTGCATGTAAAATAGAAAAAAGTGAAACAAACTTGATAAAGTGACAGATCATCATATAGTTCAGTTGTTTTTAAATACAACAGCTCATTAGAAACACATCTGGAGCTTTGGAGAAAAAAAGCAATACCTGGGGATTTCTATGTTTCAAAAATTTCCAAGATAATTCTGATGTGCATCTGGAATTTAAAAAAATGATGATAGGTTTTTCTATTAAATGTTAGTTTTAATGATCTATAATTCTATTTTTTCTGTTGACCAGTCATGATACAATATAATATTAAGTGAATGTTGTTCAGTCACGCAATCATGTCTGACTCATTGCGACCCCATAGACTGTAGCACGCCAGGCCTCTTTGTCCCTCACCATCTCCTGAATTTTGCCCAAGTTCATGTCCATTGTATCAGTGATGCCATCCAGCGAACTCATCCTCTAATGCCCTCTTCTGTCCTCAGTCTTTCCCAGGATCAGGGGCTTTTCCAATGATTCAACTGTTTGCATCAGGTGACCATAAGACTGGAGTTTCAGCTTCAGCATCAGTTCTTCCAATGCATATTAATGGTTGATTTCCTGTAGTATTGACTAGTTTGACCTCCTTGCTCTCCAAGAGACTCTCAGGGGTCTTCTCCAGCACCACAATTCAAAGGCTTCAAATCTTTCACAGTCTGCCTTCTTTATGGTCCAGCTCTCTCAACTGTACATGACCACTGGGAAAACCATAGCCTAGACTATATAGACCTTTGTCAGAAGAGTGATGTCTGTTTGTCATAGCTTTCCTGCCAAGAAGTAATCATCTGATTTCATGGCTTCAGTCACATCTGCAGAAATTTTAGAGCCCAAGAAGAGGAAATCTGTCACTACTTCCATGTTTTCCCCTTCGATTTGCTGTGAAGTAATGAGACTGAAGGCCTAGAATTTTTTTTTTAATATTTATTTTTAAGCTGGCTTTTTTATTCTCCTCCTTCAGCTTCATCAAGAGGTTCTTTAGTTGCTCTTCACTTTCTGTCATTAAAGTGGTATCATCTGCATATCAGAGATTGTTGACGTTCCTCCCACCTATCTTGAATCCAGCTTGTTACTTTTCCAGCCCAGTATTTCACATGGTGTAATCAGCATACAGGCTAAATAAACAGAATGTAAACAGATGACCTGGTCCTACTCCTTTCTCAATCCTAAACTAATCCATTACTTCATACAGGGTTCTAACTGTTGCTTCTTGATCTGCATACAAGTTTCTCAGGAAACAGGCAAAATGATCTGGTATTCCCATATCTTTAAGAGCTCTTCACAGTTTGTTATGATCCACACAATCTAAGACCTGAGATTAGTTGACCAAACAGAGGTAAATGTTTTTCTAGAATTCCCTTCTTTCTCTAAGATCTATTGAATGTTGGCAATTTGATCTCTGGTTCCTCTGTCTTTTCTAAACTCAGCTTGGGAATTTGGAGACTCTTGACTCATATAATTAAGTGAATAGTAATTAAATAATGACAATAGTAATTGATGTTTATCAGTTTTCACAATCAATAATCAGACAAAGAAGATGATTAAAACCATAAGCCATGGTTGGAAGGCATCACCGACTCGATGGACATGAGTTAGAGGAGGCTCCAGGACTTGGTAATGGACAGGGAAGGTGGTGTGCTGCAGTCCATTGTGTTGCAAAGAGTCAGACATGACTGAGGGACTGAAATGAACTGAACTGAAAATAGCAGGCCATAATGGCCACAATATAAACTCAACAATGGAAAATAATTACATGCAATTTGGGGAGTGGCTAAAACAGTAAAGAACCTGCCTGCAATGCAGGACACCAGTTTTTGATCCCTGGATGGGAAGATCCTCTGGAGAAGGGAATGGCTACACACTTGTGTATTCTTGTCTGGAGAATTCCATGGACAGAGGAACCTGGCCAGCTGTAGTCCATGGGATCACAGAGTTGGACATGACTTATCAACTAACGTTTTCATTTTCCCTTTCAGGAGTTAAGTAGAGTTGTGTGGTAAGTGCATATCAGTTCAGTTCAGTTGCTCAGTCATATCCAACTCTTTGCGACCACATGGATTGCAGCATGTCAGACTTCCCTGTCCATCACCAAATCCCAGAGCTTGCACAAATTCATGTCTACTGAGCCAAAGATACCATCCAACCATCTCATCTTCTGTCATCCCCTTCTCCTACTGTCTTCAGTCTTTCCCAGCATCACGATTTTTTCCAGTGAGTCAGTTCTTTTCGTCAGGTGGCCAAAGTACTGGAGTTTTAGTTTCAGCATCAGTCCTTCCAATGAATATTCAGGACTGATTTCCTTTAGGATTGACTGGTTGGATTTCCTTGCAGTTCAAGGGACTCTCAAGAGTTTTCTCAAACACCACAGTTCAAAAACATTAATTCTTCAGCACTCAGCTTTATTATGGGCCAACTCTCACATCCATACATGATTATTGGAAAAGCCATAGCTTTGACTAGACAGATCTTCATTGGCAAAGTAATGTTTCTGCTTTTTAATATGCTGTCTAGGATGGTCATAGCTTTTCTTCCAAGGAGCAAGAATCTTTTAATTTCATGTCTGCACTCACCATCTGCAGTGATTTTGGAACCCCCAAAAATAAAGTCTCTCACTGTTTTGATTTTTTCTCCATCTGTTTTTCAAGGAGTGATGGGACTGGATGCCATGATCTTAGTTTTCTGAATGTTGAGTTTTAAGCCAAATTTTCACTCTCCTCTTTCACTTTCATCAAGATGTTCTTTAGTTCTTCTTTACTTTCTGCCATATGGGTGGTATCATCTGCATATCTGTGGTTACTGATATTTTCCTGGTAATCTTGATACCAGCTTGTGCTTCATCCAGCTTGGCATTTCACACAATGTAGTCTGCATACAAGTTAAATAAGAAGGGTGACAATATATAGCCTTGACATACTCCTTTCCTAATTTGGAACCAGTCTGTTGTTCCACATCCAGTTCTAAATGTTACTTCTTATCCTGCATAGAGATTTCTCAGGAGGCAGGTGAGGTGGTCTGGTATTTCCAACTTTTGAAGAATTTTCCATAGTTTGTTGTGATCCACACAGTCAAAAGCTTTGGAATAGTCAATAAAACAGAAATATGTTTTATTGGAACTCTCTTGCTTTCTCAATGATCCAACAAATGTTGTATATTTGACCTCTGGTTCCTCTGCCTTTTCTAAATCCAGTTTGAACATCTGGAAATTCTTGGTTCTCATACTGTTGAAGCCTGGCTTGGAGAATTTTAAGCATTACATGCTAGGATGTGAGATGAGTGCAATTGTGTAGTAGTTTGAACACTGTCTGGCATTGCCTTTCTTTATGTTTGGAATGAAATCTGACCTTTCCCAGTCTTGTGGCCACTGCCGAGTTTTCCAAATTTGCTGGTTGTTGAGTACAGCAGTTTCACAGCGTCATCTTTTAAGATTAGAAATAGCTCAACTGGAATTCTATCACCTCCACTAGCTCTCTTCATAGTGATACTTCCTAAGGTCCACATGATTTACCTTCCCAGGATGTCTAGCTCTATGTGAGTGATCACACCATCATGGTTATCTGGGTAATGAAGATCCTTTTTGTATAGTTTTCTGTGTAGTCTTGCCATCACTTATTAATATTTCCTGCTTCAGTTAAGTCCACACCATTTCTGTCCTTTTTTGTGCCCATCTTTGCTTAAAGTTCTACAAAAATGTTCACCTGGTATTACTAATTTTCTTGAAGAGATTTCTCAGTTCAGTTCAGTTCAGTCTCTCAGTCGTGTCCGACTCTTTGTGACCCCATGAATTGCAGCAGGCCAGGCCTCCCTGTCCATCACCATCTCCCGGACTTCACTTAGACTCACATCCATCCAGTCTGTGATGCCACCCAGCCATCTCATCCTCTGTCGTCCCCTTCTCCTCCTACTCCAATCCCTCGCAGCATCAGAGTCTTTTCCAATGAGTCAACTCTTCACCTGAGGTGGCCAAAGTACTGGAGTTTCAGCTTTAGCATCATTCCTTCCAAAGAAATCCCAGGGATGATCTCCTTCAGAATGGACTGGTTGGATCTCCTTGCAGTCCAAGGGACTCTCAAGAGTCTTCTTCAACACCACAGTTCAAAAGCATCAATTATTTGTCACTCAGCCTTCTTCACAGTCCAACTCTCACATCCATACATCACCACAGGAAAAACCATAGGCTTGACTAGACGGACCTTAGTCGGCAAAGTAATGTCTCTGCTTTTGAATATACTATCTAGGATGGTCATAACTTTTCATCCAAGGAGTAAGTGTCTTTTAATTTCATGGCTGCAGTCACCACCTGCAGTGATTTTGGAGCCCCAAAAAATAAAGTCTGACACTGTTTCTACTGTTTCCCCATCTATTTCCCATGAAGTGATGGGACCAGATGCCACGATCTTCGTTTTCTGAATGTTGAGCTTTAATCCAACTTTTTCTCTCTCCTCTTTCACTTGCATCATGAGGCTTTTTAACTCCTCTTCACTTTCTGCCATAAGGGTGGTGTCATCTGCATATCTGAGGTGATTGATATTTCTCCTAGCAATCTTGATTCCAGCTTGTGTCTCTTCCAGTCTAGCATTTCCGATGATGTATTCTACATAGAAGTTAAATAAGCAGAGTGACAATATACAGCCTGGACATACTCCTTCTCCTATTTGGAACCAGTTTGTCGTTCCATTTCCAGTTCTAGCTGTTGCTTCCTGACCTGCTTATATATTTCTCAAGAGGCAGGTCAGGTGGTCTGGTATTCCCATCTCTTTCAGAATTTTCCACAGTTTATTGTGATCCAAACAGTCAAAGGCTTTGGCATAGTCAATAAAGCAGAAATAGATGTGTTTCTGGAACTCTCTTGCTTTTTCCATGATCCAGCGGATGTTGGCAATTTGATCTCTAGTTCCTCCGCCTTTTCTGAAACCAGCTTGAACATCGGGGAGTTCGCGGTTCATGTATTTCTAAAGCCTGGCTTGGAGAATTTTGAGCATTACTTTACTAGCATGTGAGATGAGTGCAATTGTGTGGTAGTTGGAGCATTCTTTGGCATTGCCTTTCTTTGGAATTGGAATGAAAACTGACCTTTTCCAGTCCTGTGGCCACTACTGAGTTTTCCAAATTTGCTGGCATATTGAGTGCAACACTTTCACAGCCTCATCTTTCAGGATTTGAAACAGCTCAACTGGAATTCCATCACCCTCACTAGCTTTGTTCGTAGTGATGCTTTCTAAGGCCCACTTGACTTCACATTCCAAAATGTCTGGCTCTAGATTGGTGATCACATCATAAAGATGGAGAAGCTCTATACAGTCAACAGAAACAAGACCAGGAGCTGACTGTGGCTCAGATCACGAACTCCTTATTATCAAATTCAGACTCAAATTGAAGAAAGTAGGGAAAACTGATAGACCATTCAGGTATGACCTAAATCAAATCCCTTATGATTTTATAGTGGAAGTGAGAAATAGATTTAAGGGCCTAGATCTGATAGATAGAGTACCTGATGAACTATGGAATGAGGTTCATGACATTGTACAGGAGACAGGGATCAAGACTATCTCCATGGAAAAGAAATGCAAAAAACAAAATGGCTGTCTGGAGAGTCCTTACAAATAGCTGTGAAAAGAAGAGAGGCAAAAAGCAAAGAAGGAAAGGAAAGATATAAGCATCTGAATGCAGAGTTCCAGAAAATAGCAAGAAGAGATAAGAAAGCCTTCTTCAGCGATCAATGAAAAGAAATAGAGGAAAACAACAGAATGGGAAAAACTAGAGATCTCTTCAAGAAAATTAGAGATAGCAAGGGAACATTTCATGCAAAGATGGGCTCAATGAAAGACAGAAATGTTATGGACCTAACAGAAGCAGAAGATATTAAGAAGAGGTGGCAAGAATACACGGAAAAACTGTACAAAAAAGATCTTCAGAACCCAGATAATCATGATGATGTGATCACTAATCTAGAGCCAGACATCTTGGAATGTGAAGAGATCTCTAGTCTTTCTCATTCTATTGCTTTTCTCTATTTATTTACATTCATCACTGATAACCACTTTCTATCTCTCCTTGCTATTCTTTGAAACCCTACATTCAAATGAATATATCTTTCCTTTTCTCCTTTGTATTCAGCTCCCATCAGGAAGCTTCCTTATACCTCCCATCCAGAAGCATGCATAAGCCTCTTATCCTTATCTATCAGAGGGCAGACACAATGAAAACCTCAATCACAGAAAACAGATCACATTGACCACAGCCTTGTCTAACTCAATGAAGCTATGAGTCATGCCATATAGGGCCCCCAAGATGGATGGATAATGGTGGAGAATTCTGGCAAAACATGGTCCACTGGAGAAGGGAATGGCAAGCCACTTCAGTATTCTTGCCTTGAGAACCCCATGAAGAGTATGAAAAGGCAAAAATATATGACACTGAAAGATGAACTTCCCAGGTCGGTAGGTGTCTATTATGCTACTGGAGAAGAGTGGAGAAATAATTCCAGAAAGAATGAAGAGATGGAGCCAAAGCAAAAACAATGCCCATTTGTTGATGTGACTGGTGATAGAAGCAAGGTCTGATGCTATAAAGAGCAGTATTACATAGGAACCTGGAATGTTAGGCCCATGAATCAAGGCAAATTGGACATGGTCAAGCAGGAGATGTCAAGTGTAAATATTGACATTTTGGAAATCAGTGAACTAAAATGGGTGAATTTAACTCAGATGAATAGGTGGAAAACTCAGATGGCCACTATACCTACTACTGTTGGCAAAAATCCCTTAGAAGAAATGAAATAGCCCTCATAGTAAACAAGAGTCTGAAATTCAGCACTTGGAGGCAATGTCAAAAATGACAGAATGATTTCTGTTCATTTCCAAGGCAAACCATTCAATATCATAGCAATCCAAGTCTAGGCTCCAACCAATAATGCTGAAGAAGCTGAAGTTGAATGGTTCTACAAAGGCCTACAGGACCTTCTAGAACTAACATCAAAAAAAGTGTTACAGGGGACTGGAATGCAAAGTAAGAACTCAAGAGATACCTAGAGTAATAGGCAAATTTGGCCTTAGAGTGTAAAATGAAGCAGCACAAAGACTAACAGAGTTTTTCCAAGAGAACACACTGGTCATAGCAAACACCCTCTTCCAACAACAAAAAAGACTCTGCACATGGACATCGCCAGATGGTCAACACAGAAATCAGATTGATTATATTCTTCTCAGCCAAAGATGGAGAAGCTCTATACAGTCAGCAAAAACAAGACTGGGTGCTGACTGTGGCTCAGATCATGAACTCCTTATTGCCAAATTCAGATTTAAGTTGAAGAAAGTAGGAAAAACTGTTACACCATCTAGGTATGACCTAAATCAAATCCCTTATGATTATACAGCAGAAGTGACAAATAGGTTTCAGGGATTGGATCTGATAGACAGATTGCTTGAAGAACTATGAACAGACACCCATTGCATTGTACAGAAGGCAGTGATCAAGACCACCCCCAGGAAAAAGAAATGCAAAAAGTCAAAATGGTCTTCTGAGGAAGCTTTAAAAATACCTGAGAAAAAAAGAGATGTGTATTTATGCACATTTTTTCATCTCCCCATCCAGTCTATGTCTTTGGTCAGTGCATTTAATCCATTATATATGACGATTATCAATATTGTAAAGCTGGTTTGGTGCTGTTGAATTCTCTTAACTTGCTTTTTGGAAAGCTTTTGATTTCTCCTTCAGACTTTAACAAGAGTCTTGTTGGATCGAGTATTCTTGGTTGTAGGTTCCTCCCTTTCATCACTTTAAATATATCATGCCATTCCCTTCTGGCTTGTTGAGTTTGTTGAAAAATCAGCTGACAATCTTATAGGTGTTCCCTTGTATGCCATTTGTCATTTTTTGCTTTTTGCTTTGAATATTTTATCTTTTTTTTTTTTTTTTTTTGTCAGTTTGATTAACATGTGTTTCTATGTGTTACTCCTTGGGTTTATCCTGCCTGTGATTCTCTGCACGTCCAGGACTTGATTGACTATTTCCTTCCACATGTTAGGGAAGTTTGCATCTACTGTGTCTTAAAATATTTTCTTGGGTTCTTTCTTTCTTCTCCTTCTGGAAACCCTATAATGTGAATATTTGTGCATTTAATGTTGTCCCAGATATCTCTTAGGCTGTCTTCATTTTTTTTTTTTTTCTCCTTTCTTTTTTTTTTTTCTATATTCTCTTCTGTACCAGTGTTTTCCATCTTTCTGTCCTTCAGGTCACTTATTTGTTCTGCCTCAGTTACTCTGTTATCAATTTCTTCTAGTGTAGTATCCATCTCTGTTTGTTCTTTAGTTCTTCTAAGACTTGGTAAACATTTCATGCATGTTCTCTGTTTTTCTGAGATCCTGGATCACTTTCTGTAACGTGGTTTTCATTCTAGCTGCTGTGGAGTTGTCATTCTCCTGGCTTCTTCTGAATGCCTTCTGGTGGATGAGGCTAAGAGACTTACGTAAGCTTCCTGGTGGGGCAGTCTGATGATCTGAAAAAATTATGTCTTGCTCTGGTAGTCAGGGCTGTGTCAGTAAAGCTTTAATCTAATTATGTATTGATGATTTGAGTTGCACCCTCTCCCTGTTAGTTGTTTGGCCTGAGGTGACCCACCTCTGGGGTCTACTGGCTCTATGGTATGGTTAATGGTAACATCCAAGAGGACTTACACCAAGGGGCAACTTCCAGGAGTGCTCCTGCAAAGGCCCCTGTCATTGTGGTGAGCCACTGCTGACCCATGCTTCGACAGGAGACCCTCCAACACTAGCAGGTAGGTCTGGTTCAGTCTCCTGTGGGGACACTGCTGCCCCCATCTCCCCAGGTCATAGTGCACTCAAGGTTCTGCTTGTGCTCTCCAACAATGGAGTCTCTGTTTCCCCCAGTCCTATGGAAGTCTTGCAATCAAACTACACTCAACTTCAAGGCCAAATTCCCTGGAATTTTCCTTTTTTTTTTTTTTTTTCTTTGCCAGATTTCCAGGCTGAGAAGCCTGATGTGGGACTATGAACCTTCACAAATGTAGGAGTACTACTACTAGGAGTAATACTACTTTGGTAGTATTTTTTTCTAGTTTGTGGGTCACACACCTGGTGGGTATGAGGTTTGATTTTATTGTGATTTCACCCTTCCTACCATCTTGTTGTGGCTTCTTTGTCTTTGGACATTGAGTATCTGCTTTTGTGGGTTCTAGCATCCTTTGGCTGCTGGTTGTTAAACAGCTAGCTGTGATTTTTGTGCGTTTGCTGAAGGAGATGCATGCACATCCTTCTATGCCACCATCTTGAAGCACATTCAGTAATTTTTAAATAAGGACTTTTGATAACTTATAAAGCCAGACACAAACACTATCGGAATCAGTATTCAGCACAATATTACATTTTAATAAGACAGATATTTTGTATCTAAAGAAATTCTGATCCTCAAAGGTTAAGTGATCTGATATAAACAAATAATCCTGAAAAAATAAATCACATGAAGATGCTACAATATGATCTTGTTAATGGTTTAGAAATATTTTAGAAATTCTACCATATAAGCTCCAAAGTCAGGTGACTATATACAAGGAAGAGAACAAAAAAATCTTTAGTACACACTATTTTGTAAAATAGATGCCTTTCTCCAAACCAAGCACCTAGTTCATCTCCTTTATTTACAGAAGCCAAATTCTTTAAGAACAAACATTTCTTGTGTATTTATGTTGGTTCACTACATAATATTCCTATTTTCAACACTGAAATGACGTCTATTCAAAGCAACACCCCTGAAGGAAAAATATATTGTATAAATACTTGGATCTTGTGCTTTGGTTTACAAACTGTTACACTATTTTTTGATCAACAACAATGATTTGTTTGTTTTTTAAAGCAAACTCAATATAAGATATGAGACAGCCAGTTAGATAGTGTGCACATGTGCTATGAAAGTAAATATGTGTTATTAATTTTCACTTTTTCTAATGATATTTAGTAATATTATAGTGTCTGTGGACCAGAACAAAGAATTATTGCTCTTGTGGTTTCTGATCTGCAGCAGGGAGAATATTGACCTTTCATTATAACTTAATTTATTGTTCCTGTTCTTTGCAGATTAGTTCAGAAGAGGAAAATACAACTTTAAGAGAAAAACATGGAATCGTCTGGGGCCAAAAGAGCAGAGATATTTTTCTTACACTGAAAAATTTTCTGAAATATTCCTATAATATATATGGTTTGTCCTCCATACTATAGACCCAAAACATTGGAAATTTGCAACTCATCATCTCTTACTCTTGGAACTATTACTGTGGTGATTTGAAAGTGACTATTTGCATGGTATATCATTCCACTGACATGTGTAGTATATAATGCTATAGACTTAGAAACTAGATAAATAATCATATTAAAATTGTGGATGGATAACAGTAAACTGACTTTGACAAAGGGCTCATGATCCTCTAATGAATATATTTCATATACTGAGTCCTTTGTGGTTTCTTCATTATCATCACCTCTAGATCAATGAAATACTCCCACAACTGAGTCATTAAAATTCTTTTGAGGACTATAAATAAAACATCTAAATTTATTTAACAAATCAAATTTAATTTCTTCAAAGATCCATTACTTGGCAAGACTCTGGGATCTCAAAGGCAAAAGCAATCATGAAAAGAATTACATTCATAGTAACTGATGGAGAAGTGGAGTGTCAAGGAATATATCTTTGAAGAAATAATACTTGTGATGAGTTCTGAGGCAAGAATGGATGTTAACTAAGCAAAATAGAAAATTAAACTAGAAAATGAGATGAATCAAGTCATAATTAAGCTCATCGACCATTTTTAAAGGAACACTATGGGCAAGAAAAGGCACTGACTCAACATAAAATGAAAGACAGAGTTGCTTAATGGCAGAGGGAGAGAAGGGGACAGAGCAGTGTCTGATGATGTTTAATAGGATGAAAAACACAACCCATGTACAGTTTAGCAGGATACATTAATTTCTCTTCTAAACTCTAAAGAAAGTCAAGGCAATGGGCTGAATGTGCCTCACCCCTAAATTTATATATTGAAATGATGATTCCAAAGATAGTATCTAGAGGTAAGGCCTTTGGGAGGTAATTTAGTTATGAGGGTAGAGCACTCATTAATGGGATTATTACCTTTACAAGAAGCAGCCAAAGAACTACCTAACTCTTTTTCTGTGACATGAGGACAAAGCAGGGGGGGAAAAGATCATTAGCAAATCAGGATGAAACTACCATCAAGAAACCAACCATGCTGGAACTCCAATTGTAGACTTATAGCCTCCAGAAGTGTAAGAAACAAAGGGTTATTAAAAAAAAAAAAAAGAACAGTCTGTGGTTCTAGCATTCCATACTAAGACAATCATTAAAGATTTGTAAATGGAAAGAAGGATGTGCATGTGTGCTTATGTATGTGTGTATTTCTGTTACATAAATACATGTGCAGATATGATCAAATTTGAAGTCTCAAAAGATCACTTTGAGACTTTCATTTAAAAATGGAGATTATCACTCCAGACCCAAATGTATAAAAATATTTTAAAACAAACAAAACTTTTAAAAAATATATAATAAATAATGCCCTAACTTGTCTGAGAAAAAGACTATCATTGCATTAAAGAGGAGAGAGAATGAGGAAGGAAAAATAGGAATAAAGGCAAAGAGAAATACAGTAAACACAAAACACAAACAGGACAGCAGGTATGAGTCCAAATACAGCAATAATTTAAAAAACTATGTGAATGAATTAGACCAATCTACTAAAAAGAAAGTTGATCTATATACATGGAAAAATTCTCATATAATTTATAAACATCAGTTCAGTTTAGTCGCTCAGTCGTGTCCGACTCTCTGCAACCCCATGAATCGCAGCACGCCAGGCCTCCCTGTCCATCACCATCTCCCGGAATTATAAACATAGATAGCAATAAAATATGTTATCATTGGTACAGTGCCATATTGCAAAGAAGCAAATATTTATAATTTTTTACAGCTATGTGAAATTATGTGGGTGAATTTCACAGAGGTAATATTGAATGAAAAGGGCCAGATGTAGAATAACATGTTTTACAATTCCATCTATATAAGTATTAACAATGATCAAAACTAAGCTAAATGCTTAGCATGGTTGTTCACTTAGTTTTAAACTATTAAGATAAACAAAGAAAGCAAGGACAACTTAAGGTTCTAGATAAATCGGTTACTAGTGACATGATGGATGCTTCTGAGATGATGATAGTATTTAATATTTTAGCTGTTTGGCTGTTATATGGGTAGTTACTGTGTGATGAGTTAATGAGGAGTACTTTTCATTTTGCACACACTTCTGTATGTCATGTTACATATTCAAAAAAAAACCTTAAATAACCAAAAATAGATATATAACATTTTAGTCATTTGGCAAAACATTGAAATGTGAATATTTAGGGTTGGGAAACCATAAAATCTAAGAACTATCAGGTACCACCATTAAATTTAGGGAGTAGAAGGATGTGTGTTCATCTTCTCCTATGAGAATACAAAAATTGTAACTAGGTACCTAACAGCCATCAAAAGAAGTATATTGGAACCAACCAAAAAAGAGAGACTCCACACCCAAAGACAAAGGAGAAGCTGCAGGAGATGGTAGGAGGGGTGCAATTATGTCTAAATCAATCCACACACATGCCAAAAACTCTTGGAGAGCACAAACAAACCTTGTGAGCACAAGGACCAAGGGAAAGGACTGGTGATTACAGCATGAGACAGAACCAGATCTGCCTCTGAGTATTTGAGGATCTCCTGCAGAGGCATGGATCAGCAGTGGCCTGCAGCGGGGACAGGGGCATTGGCAGCAACACTCCTGGGAGTTGTGGTATGGTGGCACAAGTCCTCTTGGATGAAGTCAGCATTAACCCTACCATAGAGACTGTAGACTTCAGGACTGGGCTGCCTCAGGCCAAACAACTAACAAGGAGGGAGCACAGCCCCATGCCTCAATAGAAAATTAGATTAAATATTTTCTGAACCCTGCCCACCAGAGCCAGTCCCTTCCATTAGAAAGTTTGCATAAGGTTCTTAGGCACATCCATCAGAGGGCAGACAGAAGAAGCAAGAAATAAAATCACATGGCCTCCACTACAAAAACTGTGAACCCAGAAAACTAACAAAATGACCACATGGATCACAGTCTTGTGTACTTGAATGGAACTACTGGCTATGACTTGCAGGACCACCCAAAAAGGATGGATAGTGGTGGAGAGTTCTGAAAAGAGATGATCCGCCAGAGAGGGGAATGAAAAAAAAAAACTCTTCAGTATTCTTGTCTTGAGAACCCCAGGAAGAGCATGAAAAGGCAAAAATATATGACATTGAAAGATGAGCCCACAAGGTCAGTAGGTGTCCAATATGCTACTGGGGAAGAACAGAGAAATAGCTCCAGAAAGAATGAAGAAGCTGAGCCAAAGCAGAAATGACATCCAGTTTTGGATGTGCCTAATAGTGAAGTAAAAATATGATGCTGTAAAGAACGATATTGCATAGAAATCTGGGATGTTAGGCCCATAAATCAAGGTAAATTGAAATGGTCAAATACGAGATGGCAAGAGTGAACATCAATATTTTAGGAATCAGTAAACTAAATGTGACTTCCCTGGTGGCTCACACAGTAAAGCGTCCGTCTACAATCCGGGAGACCCGGGTTCGATCCCTGGGTTAGGAAGATCCTCTGGAGAAGGAAATGGCAATCCATTCCAGTACTATTGCATGGAAAATCCCATGGACAGAGGAGCCTGGTAGGCTACAGCCCATGGGGTTGCAAAGAGTTGGACACGACTGAGCAACTTAAGCAAATTTAATTCAGATGACCATTATATTACTACTGGTGCCAAGAATTCCTTAAAATAATTGGAGCAGCCGTCATTGTTAACCAAAATAAATAAATAAGAAATATAGTACTTGAGTACAATCTCAAAAATGACAGAATGATTTTGGTTCATTTCTAATGAGCCATTCAGCATCACAATAACCCGTATGCCCCAACCATTAATGCCAAAGAAGCTGGAGTTGAATGGTTCAATGAAAACAATAAGACCTTCTAGAACTGACATCAAATAAATAAATAAATCCTTTTCAACATAGGGGATTAGAATGCAAAAAATAAAAAGGCAAGTGGTAACTGGAATATCAGGCAAGTTTGGCCTCAGATTGCAAAATGAAGTAAGGCAAAGTCTAACAGAGTTTTGCAAAACAAACACACTTGTCATGGCAAATACTTTCTTCCAACAACACAAGGGATGACTTTACACTTGCAAATCACTAGATGGTCAATTCAAAAGTCAAATTGATTATATTCTTTACAGCCAAAGATGGAGAAGCTCTATATAATATGCCAAAGCAAGACCAGGAGCTGACTGTGGTCAGATAATGAACTCCTTATTGCAAAATTCAGACTTATATCGAAGAAAGTATGGAAAACCACTAGGCCATTCAAGTATGACCAAAACCAAATCCCTTATGTTACAACAGAAATGACAAACAGATTAAAGAGATTAGATCTGGTACACAGAGTGCCTAAAAAACTATGGACAGATTCATGACATTGTACAGGAGACAGTGATCAAAATCATCCCAAGGAAAAAGAAAGGCAAAATGGTTGTCTGAGGAGGCCTTACAAATAGCTGAGAAAGGAAGTGAAAGACAAAGAGAAAAAGAAATATATACCCAACTGAATGCAGCATTCCAAAGATAGCAAGGAAAGACAAGAAATCCTCCTTACAGTGAACAATGCAAGGATATAGAGGAAAACAATAGAATGGGAAAGACAAGAAATCTTTTCAAGAGAATTAGAGATACAAGGGCATATTTCATGCAAAGACAGGCACAATAAAAGACAGAAATGTTATGCACTTAACAGAAGCAGGAGATTAAGAAGAGATGGCAAGAATACACAGAAGAAATATACAAAAATTATCTCAATGATCCAGATAACCACGTTGATGTGGTCACTCACCTACGGCAGACATACTGGAGTGTGAAGTAAGGTGGGCCTTAGGAAGTATTACAAGGAATAAAGCTAGTGGAAGTGTTGGAATTTCTGCTTAGCTATTTCAGATTGTAAAAGATGATGCTGTGAAAATGCTGCACTCAATACGTTAGTAAATTTGGAAAATTAGCCGTGGCCACAGGACAGGAAGTGGTCGGTTTTTATACTAATCTCAAAGAAAAATGCCGAAGAATGTTAAAACTGCAACACAATTGCACTCATTTCACATGCTAGCAAGATCATGCTCAAAGTCTTTCAAGCTAGGCTTCAATAATACGTGAATTGAGAACTTCCAGATATACAAAGTGGATTTGGAAAAGGCAGAGGAAGCAGAGATCAAATTGCCAACATCCATTGAATCATAGAAACAGCAAGAGAATTGCAGAGAAACATCTACTTCTGCTTTATTGACTATGCTAAAGCCTTTGACTGTGTGGATCACGACAAACTGGAAAATTCTTAATGAGTTGGGAATAACAGACCATCTTACCTGCCTCCTGGGAAATCTGTATGCAGGTCTATAAGCAACAGTTAGAACCAGACATGGAAGCATGAACTGGATCAAAACTGAGAAAGGTGTATGTCAAACCTGTATATCACAACCTTTGTTATTTAACTTTTATGCAGAGTACATCATGTGAATTTCTTGGCTAGATGAATCACAAGCTAGAACTAAGATTGCTGGGATAAATATCAATAACCTCAGATATGCAGATGACACCACCTTAATATCAGAAAGTGAAGAGAAATTAAAAGGCTCTTAATGAAGGTGAAAGAGGAGAGTGAAAAAGCTGACTTATAACTCATCATTCAAAAATCTAAGATCATGACATCTCGTTGCATCACTTCATGGCTAATAGATTAGGGAGGGAAATTGAAACAGCAACAGACATGATTTTCTTGGACTCCAAAATCCCTGTGGATGGTGACTGCAGTCATTAAATTAAAAGATGCTCATTCCTTGGGGAAAAGCTTTGACTATATGGATTTTGTCATGAAAGTAACATCTCTGCTTCTTAAAATGCTCTCTAGGTTTGTTATAGCTTTTCTTCCAAGGAGCAGGCATCTATCAATTTCATAGCTGTGGTCATCACCTGCAGTGATTTTTGGAGCACAAGAAAATCAAGTCTGCCACTGTTTCAATTTAGTTTAGTTCAGTCAGTTCAGTCACTCAGTCATGTCTGACTCTTTATGACCCATGGACAGGCTTCCCTCTCCATCACCAACTCCCAGAGTTTATTCAAACTCATGTCCATCGAGTCAGTGATGCCATCCAACCATCTCATCCTCTGTTATCACCTTTCCTCCCGCCTTCAATCTTTCCCAGCCTCAGAGTCTTTTCCAATGAGTCAGTTCTTCGCATCAGGTGGCCAGATTGTTGGAGTTTCAGCCTCAGCATCAGTCCTTCCAATGATTATTCAGGACTGATTTCTTTTAGGATGGATTGGTTGGATCTCCTTGCAGTCCAAAGGACTTTCAAGAGTCTTCTGCAACACCACAGTTCAAAACCATCAATTCTTTGGTGCTCAACTTTCTTTATAGTCCAACTCTTACATCTGTACATGACTACTGGAAAAACGATTGGTTTTACTAGATGGACCTTTTTTGGCAAAGTAATGCCTCTGCATTTTAATATGCTGTCTAGGTGGGTCACTGGAGAAGGGGATGGCAAACCACTTTAGTATTCTTGCCTTGAGAACCCCATGAACAGTATGAAATATTTCCATTCATTTCCCATCTATTTGCCATGAAGTGATAGGACTGGATGCCATCATCTTAGGTTTTTTTTTTTTTTTTTTTTTTTTTTTTAATATTGTTACTTAAGCCTGCTTTTTTTTCACTCTTCTCTTTCACCTTCATCAAGAAGTCTCTTTAGTTCCTCTTCACTCTCTGTCACTAGAGTGGTGACATCTGCATATCTGAGGTTATTGATATTTCTCCTGCCAATCTTGATTCCAAATAATGCTTCATCCACCTAGGCATTTCACACAATGTTTTCTGTGTTGAAGTTAAATAAGCAGGGTGACTATATATAGCCTTGATGTACTGCTCTCCCAATTTTGAAACAGTCAGTTGTTCTGTATCCAGCTCTAGCTGTTGCTTCTTGACCTACATACAGGTTTCTCAGGAGGTAGGTAAAGTGTTCTGGTATTCTCATCTCTTGAAAATTTTCCATAATTTCTTGTGACCCACATAGTCAAAGGCTTTCTTGTAGTCAATGAAGCAGAAGTAAATGTTTTTCTGAAATTTCCTTGTTTTTTCTATGATCCAACAGATGCTGGCAATTTTATCTCTGGTTCCTCTGCCTTTTCCAAATTCACTTTGTATATCTGAAACTTCTCAGTACATGTATTGCTGAAGAACATCTTGAAGGATTTTGAGCATTACTTTACTAGCATGTGAAGTGAGTACAAATGTGTGGGAGTCTGAACATTCTTTAGCACTTCCCTTCTTTGGGATTGGAATGAATACTGAAATTTTCCAGTCGTGTGGCCACTGCTGAGGTTTTGAAATTTGACAGTATATTGAGTGTAGCACTTTCACAGAATAATCTTTTAGGATTTGAAATAGCTCAGCTGGAATTCCATCACCTTCACTATCTTTTTTCTTAGTAATCCTTCTTAAGTCTCACTTGATTTCACACTCCAAAATGACTGGCTCTATGTGAGTGACCACACTATCATGGTTATCCATGTCGTTAAGTATTTTTTGTACAGTTCCTCTGTGTATTCTTGCCATCTCTTCTTAATATCTTCTGCTTCTGATAGGTTCGTACTGTTTCTGTCCTTTATTGTGCCCATCTTTGCATGAAATGTTCCCTTGGTATATTTACTTTTCTTGAAGAAATCTCTGATCTTTTCCATTCTATTGTCTTCCTCTATTTATTTTCATTGTTCACTTATCTCTCCTTGTTATTCTTTAGAATAAGCTATTAGACTCAGCCATTGCTAATAACAAAGATTCCCTTTGAAGAGGTCATAAATTAGAAAGCAATTGTTAAAGTTCTGACTTCACTGTCAAATAAACGTGAATCTGGTTTGTAGTTCTAAATATTTCTAAATATATGACACATGATAAATTGAAATAACACTGAAAGATTGAAAACATTAAGTATATTATAGTTGTATATGTGACCTCGAGTAAGATAATTTATGCAGGTTTCCCTGGTTGCTTATATGGTTTTTTAAAAAAAAAAAATCTCATGCAATCCAGGAGACCTGAGGTCAATCCCTGGGTCAGGAAGATCCCCCATAGGAGGAAATGACAATCCACTCCAATATTCTTGCCTGGAGAATCCCTTGGGCAGAGGAGCCCGAGGGGCTATGGACCATGGAGTTGGAAAGAGTAGGTCATAACTGAGTAATTAACACTTTTTCTTTTTTTAAAATGGCATGAATTGGTAAATGTAAATTTTTAGCTCTTTTAAGTTTTGCTTAAAGTAATTTTATACCACAAGTTGCATTCATTAGCAATCAGTCAAATTTTACTATGACTTTTTTTTTTTTTCTTACTCTCATTGTTTATATAAGTGTGCTTATTAGGGGTCAATATAATGCAAAATATATCTTTACAAATAAATCAACTGAAAAAAGGCAAAGTATAAACACAAGTCATCTGACTTCATACTAATGGCCCACATATAATCATTGAACAAGCAAAGAAAGAAAATGTTGAGAAATGTTTCTGTTACAGACACATTGCTTTCCTTAAGGACACCTAAATCTACAGAAATTACAGAATTAGTAAATTGTTTATGTTGAGCACATATAATTTTAATCAGCTAGTGTGTGTGTTTTGCATCACAGACACTAAATCAAATCAAGCTTTCATTAAGATATTGTCTGAAAACTGTTAGATAGTAATTATAAGAACAGTTTAGTTATTACATAACTTTGCAACTGTAAAGTAGATTTTAGGTCAATATAGTCAACCTGCAGTTTTATGTTATGTTCATGCATACTATCATAAGAGTAGCCTGTTTGATACATTATGAAATAATCACGATGAGTCTGTTAGCCACATCTCCCCATACAAATTGTGACAATATTTTTGAAAATATTCCTATTACTAATACTACATACCCATGACTATTGATTATATAATTGGAGGTATATACCTCTTAATCCCTTTCAACTATTTCTCCCACCCCATAACACATCCTTCTTCTGGCAAGAAGTACATATTGTAATGTAAGTTTCCATGTTCCTCTCTCCATACATTGCACCCACTCCTTCCTCCCCTACCTTCTTGTCCATAAGTTTGTTCCCTATGTCTGTGTCTCCATTGCTGCCCTGCAAATAACTTCATCAGTACCATCTTTCTAGATTCCATATATATGCATTAGTATATGATATTTATCTTTCTCTTTCTGACTTACTTCTCTCTGTATAATAAGCTCTAGGTTCATCCACCTCATTAGAACTAACTCAAATGTGTTCTTTTTTATGTTGAATAATGCTCCATTGTATATATGTACCACATCCTATTTATCCATCCGTCTGTTGATGGACATCTAGGTTCGCTTCCATGTTCTAGCTATTTTAAATAATGCTGAAATGAGCAGTGGGATTCATATGTTTTTTTTTTTAATTTTGGTTTCCTCAGGGTATAGAAATAGGAGTGGGATTGCTGGGTCAATGGTGATTTTATTTCTAGTTTTTTTTTTTTTTTTTTTTTTAAGGAAACTCCTTACAGTCTTCCGTAGTGGTGAGAGGATAACAGGCAGAAAGGACAGGGGTCTCCAAACGGAGGAAATAGGCTTCAAGTGTCAGACATTTTTTATCTCTCTCTTAAGTGGCAGGCGGAAACAAACTAGTGTTACTTTTTATTCCCCTTCTCTATACAAATTTAAAAAGAGGTTTCTCTTAAAATTCTGTGTTGCCATAATGACACCTGGCTCCACCCGAACTTAACTTTTCTCAAACCTTGAGTTAACCAATGCATTTTTCTTATGGATATGCTTGTCTTAAGCTATGTTAAAGTGCTCTGTGTTTACCCCAGACTGTCTTCAAGTCAGTTTCGCCTAAAGGCTCAGAACCTACTTGACTCATACACTGTTCTCCTAATCTATGTTAATGAAACTATATATTTGTATGGAAATCTGGCTTTCTTTAAGAGTTATGTCAATAATTTTATGGCCCAGGATAACTCACCTGGTGCCAAGATTATCTCAAAATGCATCTTGTGGGTGAGGGGCCTGATGCCATTCTCTGAGTTTCGAGACATTTCCTTTCTTTAATTAGCAGACTGCTAGTAGCTACATAACATCTAGCTAAAGACTAGCAGGGGGTACTCCTTCTGCCCTCTTCTGATGTGTATGTCAGAAGCTTTGTCTGTCTCTTCTATACTTTAATAAAACTTTATTACACAAAAGCACTGAGCGATCAAGCCTCGTCTTTGGCCTCGAATTGAATTCTCCTCCAGAGGCCAAGAATCCTGGCGTCTTTCGTGGTTCAGCAAAAATCTTTCAGTGGCTGCATCAATTTTCATTTCCACCAATAGTGCACGAGAGTTCCCCTTTCTCCATGCCCTTTCCAGCATTTATTGCTTGTAAACTTTCTGATGGTAGCCATTCTGACTGGTATGAGCTGATACCTCATTGTAGTTTTGATTTTCATTTCTGTAATAGTGAGTGATGTTGAGTATCTTTTCACGTGTTTGTTAGCCATCTATATGTCTTTTATGGAGAAATGTCTGTTTAGGTCTTTTTCCTGCATTTTGATTGGGTTTTATGATTTTCTGGTATTGAGTTATATGAGTTGCTTATATATTTTTGAAATTAATTTTTTATTAATTGTTTCTTTGCTGTTGTTTCTCCAATTCTGAGAGTTGTCTTTTTACCATGTTTATAGTTTCCTTTGCTGTGTAAAAGCTTTTAAGTTTAATTAGGTCCTGCTTGTTTATTTTATTTTATTTTTTTATTTCCATTACTCTAGGAGATGGGTCATAGAGGATCTTGCTTTGATTTTTGTCATCAAGTATTCTGCCTGCATATTCCTCTAAGTGTTTTGTAGTTTCTGTTCTTACGTTTAGGTTTTTAATCTAATTTGAATTCATCTTTGTGTATGGTGTTAGAAAGTGTTCTAATTTCATTCTTTTACACATAGCTATCCAGTTTTCCCAGGACCACTTATTGAAGAGGCTACATTTGCCCCATTATATGTTCCTGCCTCCTTTGTCAAAAATAAGGTACCCATAGTTGCATGGGTTTATCTCTGGGCTTTCTATCTTGTTCCATTGGTCTATATTTCTGTTTTTGTACCAGTACTATACTATCTTAATGACTGTAGCTTTTAGTATAACCTGAAGTCAGGAAAGTTGATTCCTCCAACTCCATTGTTCTTTCTTAAGATTGCTTTGGTTATTCAGGGTCTTTTGTGTTTCCATATGAATTGTGAATTTTTTGCTCTCCTTCTGTGAAAACTGCCATCATTAATTTTATAAAAATCACATTGAATCTATAGATCGCATTTGGTAGTATATGCAAGTGATTCTGTTTATTGATTCTGTATCTTGCAAATTTGTTAAATTTGCTGCTTAATTCTAGCGATTTTATAAGAGCATCCTTAAGGTTTTCTATGTATAGTATCATGTAATTTGCAAATAGTGAGAGTTTAACTTCTTCCTTTCCAATCTGTATTCTTTTATTTCTTTCTCTTCTCTGATTGCCACATCTAGGCCCTCCAAAACTATGTTGAATAAGTCGTGAGAGTGTACACCCTTGTCTTGTTCCTGATCTTGGAGGGAATGTTTCAGTTTTTCACCATTGATAATAATTTTTGCTTTGTGTTTGTCATATATGGCCTTTTCTATATTGAGATGGTTTCCTTCTATGCCCATTTTTGAAGAGTTTTTATAAATGGGTGCTGGATTTTGTCAAATACTTTCTCTACATCTATTGCACTTATCATGTGGTTTTAATCTTTCAATTTGTTAATATAGTTTATTACATTGATTGATTTGCATATATTGAAGAATCCTTGCATCCCTGGATAAACCCTACTTGATTATGGTGTGTGAGATTTTTAATGTGTTGATAAATTCTGTTTGCTAGAATTTTGTTAAGAATTTTTGCATCTATGTTCATCAGTGATATTGGCCTTTAATTTTCTTTGTATTGTTTTTGCCTGGTTTTGATATCAGGGTGATGGTGGCCTCATAGAATGACTTTAACAGTGTTTCTTCCTCTGAAATTTTTTGAAAGAGTTTTACAAGGATAGGGATTGGTGCTGTTGCTAAGTCACTCCAGTCGTGTCCAAGTCTGCGCAACCCCACAGACATCAGCCCACCAGGTTCCCCTGCCTCTGGAATTTTCCAGGCAAGAGTACTGGAGTGGGGTGCCATTGCCTTCTCTGAATGGATAGGGATTAGCTTCTCTCTAAATATTTAATAGAGTTCACCTGTGAAACTATCTGGCCCTGGGGTTTTGTTTTTTGGGAGATTTTTTATCACAGTTGAATTTCAGTGTTTGCATTTGTGTTTTACATAATTTCTATTTCTTGCTGGTTTGATCTTAGATGACTGGAATTTTGAAGAATCTGTTCATTTCTTCCAGATTGTGCACTTTATTGCCATATAGTTACTTATAATAGTATTTTGTAATCCTTTATATATTTGTCTTACCTGTTGTAACTTCTCCTTTATCATTTCTATTTTTTTTTTCTCCTTTTTTATCTTAATGAGTCTGGCTAAATGTTTGTCGATTTTATCTTCTCAAAGAACCAGCTTTTAGTTGTATTAATCTTTACTATTGCTTCTTTCTTTTTTATTTATTTCTGCTCTGATATTTATGATTTAAATCCTTCTGTTAACTTGGGGGCTTTTGTTCTTCTTTTCCCACTTGTTTTAGGTGTTAAATTAGGTTTTCTGTTCAATGTTTTTCTTGTTTCTAGAGGGAAGATTGTATTGCTGTATATTTCCCTCTAAAAACTGGTTTTGCTACATCCCATAGATTTTGAGTTGCCACGTGTTCATTGTCATTTCTCTCTAGGATTTTTTTTTTAATTTCCCTTTTAATTTCTTCAGTAACCTTTCAGTATCAGGGTTCCCTGATAGCTCAGTTGGTAAAGAATCTGCCTGCAATGCAGGAGACCCCGGTTCAGTTCCTGGGTCAGGAAGATCCGCTAGAGAAGGGATAGGCTACCCACTCCAGTATTCTTGAGCTTCCCTTATAAATCAGATGGTAAAGAATCTGCCTGCAATGCAGGAGACCTGGGTTTGATCCCTGGGTTGGGATGATACCCTGGAGAAGAGAAAGGCTACCCACTCCAGTATTCTCACCCAGAGAATTCCATGAACTGTATAGTCCATGGGGTCAGAAAGAGTTGGACACAATTAAGCAACTTTCACTTTCAACCTGTTCATTATTTAAAAATGTACTGTTTAATCTCCATGTGTTTTCATTGTTTACAGTTTTGTTTTTCTTGTAAATGATATCTAGTCTCATAGCATTGTGGTCAGAAAAGATGCTTGATATGTTTTCACTTTTCTTAAATTTACTGAGGTTTGATTTGTGACCCTAGATGAGGTCTATCCTGGAGAATATTCCATGTGCACTTGAAAAGAAAGTGTATTCTTCTGCATTTAGAAGATATAAATGAAATCCATCTGGTCTAATGTGTCACTTAAGGCTGTATTTCCTTATTAATTTTCTGTTTTGATGATCTGTGCATTAGTGTAAGTGGGGTGTGAAAGTCCCCTGCTATTGTTGTGTTACTCTCAGTTTCTCCTCTTATGTCTCTTAGTGTTTGTCTTATGTATTGAGATGCTCCTATGTTGGGTGCATAAATATTTACAATTGTTTTGTCATCCTCTTGGATTGATCCCTTGATTAATTATGTAGTGTCCTTTCTTATCTCTTGCAATATTCTTTATTTTAAGGTCTATTTGTCTGATATAAGGATTGCTACTTCAGCTTTCTTTTGATTTCCATTTATACGGAATATATTTTTGCATCCTCTAATTGTCAGTCTATATGTGTCTTTAGGTTTCCTGTAGACAGCATATATACGGGTCTTGTTCTTGTAGCATGCAGCTAGTCTGTGTCTTTTGGTTGGAGTGTTTAATTCATTTACATTTAAAGTAATTATATATATATATATATATATATATATATATATATATATATTCCTATTGCCATTTTCTTAATTGTTTGTGGTTTGTTTCTGCAGGTCTTTTTCTTCTCTTGTATTTCCTGTCTATATAAGTCCCTTTAACATTTGTTGTAAAGTTGGCTTGGTGATACTAAGTTCTCTTAACTTTTCCTTTTCTGTATAGCTTTTGATTTGCCCATCAATTTTTAATGAGATCCTTGCTATGCAGAGTAATCTTGGTTACAGATTTTTACCTTTCAGAACTTTAAATATATCCTACCATTCCTTTTTGACCTGCAGAGTTTCTGCTGAAAGATCAGCTGTTAAAAGTATGGGATTTCATTTTTATGTCGCTTGTTAGTTTTCCCTTGCACTTTCAATATTTTGTGTGTGTGTGTTTAAATGGTTAGTTTGTTTAGTATGTGTCTCAGCATGTTTCTTCTTGGGTGTGTCTTGTATGGGAACTTCTGCACTTCTGGGACTTGATTATTTCTTTTCTCATGTTGGGGTAATTTTTAACTATAATTTCTTTAAAACTTTTCTCATACCCATTCTTCTTCTCTTCTTATCCGGACCCCTATAATTCGAATGTTGGTGTATTTAATATCATCCCAAAGGTCTCTAACACTATCCTCATTTCTTTTCTTTTTTCTTTTTTTTTTTTTTTTTTTTACATTTTTCTGCTAGTCAGCAGTTGTTTCCACCATTTTCTCTTCCATTTCACTTCTTCATTCTTCTCTTTCAGATAATCTGTGATTGATTCCTTCTAGAGTATTTTTGATAATCTTTACTATCATTATTCTGAATTTTTTTAGGTATTTTTTCTATTTCCTCTTCATTTGTTTGGACTTTGTGTTTCTAGATTGTTTCTTCATTTTCACAGTCCTTCTCTGCCTATCCATCTTTTTAAAATTTACTGTGGTCGAAATCTTTTCTCAGGCATTTTGAATTATTTCTTTCTTCCTTTTGCTTTCTGGCCTCATAAGACAGTTCCAATGGTTTGTATAAGTTTCATGTAGGATGTGAGTTTGTTTGTTTGTTTGTTTCTTTCCTCTGTTGGAAAGTGCTGTGTGAGCTGGTAATCCTATCCGCTTATGATTGGGTTTATGTTTTTGTCTTGTTTGTTGTTTGGTCTAGGACTCCTGCACAGGGTGCTGCTGGCAGTTTTGTGATGCTGTGTCTATATACAAATGGTTGCCTTTCAGGAAGTGCTCCCTAACTGATCAGTTCATTTCAGTCGCTCAGTTTTATCCAACTCTTTGTGACCCCATGAATCACAGCACGCCAGGCCTCTCTGCCCATCACCAACTCCCAGAATGCACTCAAACCCATGTCCATCAAGTCGGTGATGCCATCCAGCCATCTCATCTTCTGTCGTCCCCTTCACATCCTGCCCCCAATCCCTTCCAGAATCAGAGACTTTTTCAACGAGTCAACACTTTGCATGAGGTGGCCAAAGTATCGAGTTTCAGCTTTAGCATCAATCCTTCCAATGAACACCCAGGACTGATCTCCCTTAGAATGGACTGGTTAGATCTCCTTACAGTCCAAAGGGCTCTCAAGAGTCTTCCGCAGCACCACAGTTCAAAAGCAACAATTCCTTGGCACTCAGCTTTCTTCACTGTCCAACTCTTACATCTATACATGACCACTGGAAAAACCATAACTTGGCTAGACAGACTAGACTAGTCTGTCTTGACTAGACAGACTTTTGTTGGCAAAGTAATGTCTCTGCTTCTGAATATGCCATCTAAGTTGGTCATAACTTTCCTTCCAAGGACCTAGCGTCTTTTAATTTTATGGCTGCAGTCACCATCTGCAGTGATGCTGGAGCCCAAAAAAATAAAATCTGACACTGTTTACACTGTTTCCCCATCTATTTCCCATGAAGTGATGGGACTAGATGCCATAATCTTTGTTTTCTGAATGTTGAGCTTTAAGCCAACTTTTTCACTCTCCTCTTTCACTTTCATCAAGAGGCTCTTTCGTTCCTCTTCACTTTCTGCCATAAGGGTGTTGTCATCTGTATATCTGAGGTTATTGATATTTCTCCCAGCAATCTTGATTCCAGCTTTTGTTTCCTCCAGTCCAGCAATACTCATGATGTATTTTGCATATAAGTTAAATAAGCTGGGTGACAATATACAGCTTTGATGTACTCCTTTTCCCATTTGGAAGCAGTCTGTTTTTTTCATGTCTAGTTCTAACTGTTGCTTCCTGACCTGCATATAGGTTTCTCAAGAGGCAAGTCAGATGGTCCAGTATTCCCATCTCTTTCAGAATTTTCCACAGTTTATTGTGATCCACACAGTCAAAGGCTTTGGCATAGTCAATAAAGCAGAAACAGATGTTTTTTTCTGAAACTCTCTTGCTTTTTCCATGATCAGGCAGATGTTGACAATTTGATCTCTTCTTCCTCTGCCTTTTCTAAAACCAGCTTGAACATCTGGAAGTTCATGGTTCACATATTGCTGAAACCTGGCTTGGAGAATTTTGAGCATTACTTTACTAGTGTGTGAGATGACTGCAATTGTGCAGTAGTTTGAGCATTCTTTGGCATTGCTGTTCTTTGAGTTTGGAATGAAAACTGACCTTTGCCAGTCCTGGATCCACTGCTGAGGTTTCCAAATTTGCTGGCATATTGAGTGCAGCACTTTCACAGCATCGTCTTTCAGGATTTGAAATAGTTCCACTGGAATTCCATCACCTCCACTAGCTTTGTTTGTAGGGATGCTTTCTAAGGCCCACTTGACTTCACATTCCAGGATGTCTGGCTCCAGGTGAGTGATCACATCATCATGATTATCTTGGTTGAAGATCTTTTTCGTACAGTTCTTCTGTGTATTCTTGCCACCTCTTCTTAATATCTTCTGCTTCTGTTAGGTACATACTCTTTCTGTCCTTTATCGAGCCCATCTTTGCATGAAATGGTCCCTTGGTATCTCTAATTTTCTTGAAGAGATCTCTAGTCTTTCCCATTCTGTTGTTTTCCTCTATTTCTTTGCATTGATTGCTGAGGAAGGCTTTTTTTTTTTTTTTTTTGTCTCTCCTTGCTATTCTTTGAAACTCTGCATTCAGATGCTTATAGCTTTCCTTTTCTCCTTTGCTTTTTGCTTCTCTTCTTTTCACAGCTGTTTGTAAGGCCTTCCCAGACAGCCATTTCACTTTCTTTTCTGAATTTCTTTTTCATGGGGATGGTCTTGATTCCTGTCTCCTGTACAATGTCATGAACCTCATTCCATAGTTCATTGGGCACTCTATCTGATCTAGTCCCTCAAATCTATTTCTTACTTCCACTATATAATCATAAGGGATTTGATTTTGGTCATACCTGAATGATCTAGCAGTTTTCCCTACTTTCTTCAATTTCAGTCTGAATTTGGCAATTCAGATAAGGAGTTTATGATCTGAGCCACAGTCAGCTCCTGGTCTTGTTTTTGCTGACTTTATAGAGCTTCTCCATCTTTGGCTGC
This sequence comes from Capra hircus, assembly GCF_001704415.2. NCBI lineage: Eukaryota > Metazoa > Chordata > Mammalia > Artiodactyla > Bovidae > Capra > Capra hircus. The sequence continues at coordinate 12,998,729 of NC_030831.1, read as the reverse complement.
AACGGATATAATCAATCTGATTTTGGTGTTGACCATCTGGTGATGTCCATGTGTAGAGTCTTCTCTTGTGTTTTTGGAAGAGGGTGTTTGCTATGACCAGAGTGTTCTCTTCGCAAAACTCTATTAGTCTTTACCCTGCTTCATTCCTTATTCCAAGGCCAATGTTGCCTGTTACTCTAGGTGTTTCTTGACTTCCTACTTTTGCATTCCAGTCCCCTATAATTAAAAGGATATCTCAGATGGCAAAGCATCTGCCTGCAATGCAGGAGACCCGGGTTCTATTCCTGGGTCAGGAAGATCCCCTGGAGAAGGAAATGGCAATCCACTCCAGCACTCTTGCCTGGAAAATCCCATGGACGGAGGAGCCTGACAGGCTACAGTCCATGGTGTCACAAAGAGTCAAACGCAATTGAGTGACTTCACTTTCACTTTCACTTTTTGGGATGTTACTTCTCAAAGGTCTGTAAGTCTTCATAGAACCATTCAACTTCAGCTTCTTCAGCATTACTGGTTGGGGCATGGGCTTGGATTACTGTAATATGAATGGTTTGCCTTGGAAACGAACAGAGATCATTCTGTAGTGTTTGAGATTGCATCCAAGTACTGCATTTTGGACTCTTTTGTTGACCAAGATGGCCACTACATTTCTTCTAAGGGATTCCTGCCCACAGTAGTAGATATAATGGTCATCTGAGTTAAATTCACCCATTTCAGTCCATTTTAGTTCATTGATTTCTAGAATGTTGGTATTCACTCTTGCCATCTCCTGTTTGACAACTTCTAATTTGTCTTGACTTAACCTAGCGTTCCAGGTTCCTATGCAATATTGCTCTTACAACATCAGACCTTACTTCTATCACCAGTCACATCCACAACTCGGTATTGTTTTTGCTTTGGCTCCATCCCTTCATTCTTTCTGGAGTTATTTCTCCACTGATCTCCAGTATCATATTGGGCACCTACAGACCTGGGGAGTTCCTCTTTCAGTATCTTATCATTTTGCCTTTTTACACTGTTCATGGTTTTCTCAAGGCAAGAATACTGAAACGGTTTGCCATTCCCTTCTCCAATGGGCCATATTCTGTCAGACCTCTCCATCATGACCCTCTCGTCTTGGGTGGCCCCACATGGCATGGTTTAGTTTCAATGAGTTAGACAAAGCTGTGGTCCATGTGATCAGATTGTGTTTTCTGTGATTATGGTTTCAGTGTGTTCTGCCCTCTAATGCCCTCTCATAACACCTAACGTCTTACTTGGGTTTCTCTTACCATGGACATGGGGTATCTCTTCACGACTGCTCCAACAAAGCTATTCCTTACCTTGGATAGGGTATCTCCTCACGGCCACCCCTCCTGACCTTGAACGTGGAGAAGCTGCTCTCGGCCCTATTAGGATATTTTTGTGATCAAGGGTCTTGGGTTCAGTGCTCCCACTCCAAAGGCTCAGTGCTTGCTTTGGCACTGTATTGTTTCTCTGTCTTTTATCTCTTGCCACTCTGAACCACAACATTTCATGGAATTCAGAATTTCATTATCACAACCCAACTTCCTTTTGTTCAAGCAGAACACATTGCAGCTCTCAGATGTCACTTTTCCTTTGCTCTTTACTGTTCAGGGTGACGCACTGAAAATCTTTATTTCTTTCAACATGTGCCTCTCGTATCTCATCCTTCTTCCAGCCTGTTCTCATCTGCTTGTCTTTTGTTTTTACATTTTTTTATTCACATATACTTCAGATTACATCATATATATTTTTCTCAGTCTGATTTACTTCACTTAGTAAAAGACCGTCTAGATCTCCTCACATTACCACAAATAGTTAAACTTTAGTTTTTACTGTTAAAATCTATCAATGGACCCTTCAGTTCAGTTCAGTTCAGTTCAGTCGCTTGGTCACGTTCGACTCTTTGCAACCCCATGAATCACAGCATACCAGGCCTCCCTGTCTATCATCAACTCCTGAAGTTCGCTCAGACTCACGTCCATTGAGTCCATGATGCCATTCAGCCATCTCATCCTCTGCCGTCCCCTTCTCCTCCTGCCCCTAATCCCTCCCAGCATCAAAGTCTTTTCCAATGAGTCAACTCTTCACATGAGGTGGCCAAAATACTGGAGTTTCAGTTTTAGCATCATTCCTTCCAAAGAAATCCCAGGGATGATCTCCTTCAGAATGGACTGGTTGGATCTCCTTGCAGTCCAAGGGACTCTCATGAGTCTTCTCCAATGCCACAGTTCAAAAGCATCAATTCTTCAGCACTCAGGCTTCTTCACAGTCCAACTCTCACATCCATACATGACCACAGGATAAACCATAGCCTTGACTAGACGGACATTTGTTGGCAAAGTAATGTCTCTGCTTTTGAACATGCTGTCTAGGTTGGTCATAACTTTTCTTCCAAGGAGTAAGTGTCTTTTAATTTCATGGCTGCAATCACCATCTGCACTGATTTTGGAGCCCCCAAAAATAAAGTCTGACACTGTTTCCACTGTTTCCCCATCTATGAAAAACATCTATTTCTGCTTTATTGACTATGCCAAAGCCTTTGACTGTGTGGATCACAAGAAACTGTGGAAAATTCTGAAAGAGATGGGAATACCAGACCACCTGACCTGCCTCTTGAGAAATCTGTATGCAGGTCAGGAAGCCACAGTTAGAACTGGACATGGAACAACAGACTGGTTTCAAATAGGAAAAGGAGTATGTTAAGGCTGTATATTGTCACCCTGCTTATTTAACTTCTATGCAGAGTACATCATGAGAAACACTGGACTGGAAGAAACAAAAGCTGGAATCAAGATTGCTGGGAGAAATATCAATCACCTCAGATATGCAGATGCCACAACCCTTATGGCAGAAAGTGAAGAGGAACTAAAAAGCCTCTGATGAAAGTGAAAGAGAAGAGTGAAAACTTGGCTTAAAGCTCAACATTCAGAGAACGAAGATCATGGCATCCGGTCCCATCACTTCATGGGAAACAGATGGGGAAACAGTGGAAACAGTGTCAGATTTTATTTTTTTGGGCTCCAAAATCACTGCAGATGGTGACTGCAGCCATGAAATTAAAAGACGCTTACTCCTTGGAAGAAAAGTTATGACCCACCTAGACAGCATATTCGAAAGCAGAGACATTACTTTGCCGACTAAGGTCCATCTAGTCAAGGCTATGCTTTTCCCAGTGGTCATGTATGGATGTGAGAGTTGGACTGTGAAGAAGGCTGAATACCAAAGAGTTGATGCTTTTGAACTGTGGCATTGGAGAAGACTCTTGAGAGTCCCTTGGACTGCAAGGAGATCCAACCAGTCCATTCTGAAGGAGATCATCCCTGGGATTTCTTTGGAAGGAATGATGCTAAAGCTGAAACTCCAGTACTTCGGCCACCTCATGTGAAGAGTTGACTCATTGGAAAAAACTTTGATACTGGGAGGGATTGGGAGCAGAAGAAGAAGGGACAGCAGAGGATGAGATGGCTGGATGGCATCACTGTTTCGACGGATGTGAGTCTGAGTGAACTCCGGGAGTTGGTGATGGACAGGGAGGCCTGGCCTACTGCAATTCATGGGGTCGCAAAGAGTCGGACACGACTGAGCAACTGAACTGAACTGAACTGATTTCCTATGAAGTGATGGGACCAAATGCCATGATCTTCGTTTTCTGAATGTTGAGCTTTAAGCCAACTTTTTCACTCTCCACTTTCACTCTCATCAAGAGGCTTTTTAGTTTTCCTCTTCACTTTCTGCCATAAGGGTGGTGTCATCTGCATATCTGAGGTGATTGATATTTCTCCTGACAATCTTGATTCCAACTTGTGTTTCTTCCAGCCCAGCGTTTCTCATGATGTACTCTGCATATAAGTTAGGTTTATTCTATATCTTGGCTATTGTAAATAATGTGAAAACGAATATCAGAATGTGTATGTCTTTTCAAATTAGTGTTGTCATTTTCTTCAGGTAAATCCCCAAAAATGAATTTCTAGAGCATATGGCAGTTCTATTTTTAATTTTTGCGGGGAAATTGCATAATACTTTTTCACAGTGGATACATCAATTTCTGTCTCTACTAACAGTGTGCATTGCTTTCTTCTTTCCCATATCTTCATTGACACTTGTTATTTGTTGTCTTTCTGTTGATAGTCATACTGACAGAATTGATGTGGTATCTAATTGAGGTTTTGATTTGTCTTCACCTGATAATTAGGGATGATGAGCATCGTTCATGTCTGTTGGCCATTCAGAACGACTTTGGAAAAAAATATCTATTCAAGTCTTCTGCTAATTTTTTAACCCGGTTATGTTTTGATGATTAATTGTATAATTATTTTTTATATTTTGTATTTAAATCCCATATTGGATTCATCATTTTCAAATATATTTTCCCACTTCAAAGGCTGCCTTTTTATTTCATTGGTAGTTTGTTTGTTTGTTTGTTTTTTTCCTTTGATCTAGAAAAACTTTTCAGTTTGATGTTGGAAGGTTGTTTTTTGGTGCCTTTGCTTCCCTTTCCTGAGGAGACAGATTCAAACAAATACTGCTAAGGTGATGTTAAAATGCATATTGCCTGTGTTTTTTCTGGGAATTTTGTAGTTCAGGTTTTGAATTTAATTCTTTAATGTATTGTAAATTTACTTTTGTATAGTGTGAGAAAGTAGTCACTTTGATTCTTTAGCATGTAGCTTTCCAGTTTTTCCAACATCATTTATCAAAAGAGGTTACTTTAAACCTCATTGTATATTCTTGACTCCCTCACAATAGCTTAATTTTTTATATAAGAGTGAGTTCATTGTGGCTTCCCTGGTGGACCAGTGGCTAAGTCTCTGCACTAGCAATGCATGGAGTCTGAGTTTTATCCCTGGTCTGGAAACTACATCCTACATGCCATAGCTAAAAGATCCTACATGCTACAAGTAAAGATACTCCATGCTACAATGAAGATCAAAGTTCCTGTGTGCTACAACTAAGACCTGCCATCATCAAAAACAAACAAGCAAACAATCAAAAAAGTGAGTTTATTTCTAGGTTTTCTACTCTGTTCTATTGATTGATGACTAGTTTTGTAACATAATTTGAAACCAGGGTACATGATATATTCAGATTTTTTTCTTCTTTTTCAAGATTGTTTTGATTCTCCAGGGTCTGCTGTATTTCCATGCAAATCGTAGTGTTATTGGTTTCACTTATGTGTAAAAGTGCCTTTGTTGTTTTAATAAGAACTGTGTCAAATCTGTAGATTTACTGTTTGTGCCAGTATGGTCATTTTAAAAATGTAATTTTTCCACTATAAATATTGTATATATTTCCACTGTCACCTTCAATTTCTTTTATTAACATCTTTAGCTTTCTGAGTGCTGTAAATCTTGGTTAAATTTATTTTTAAGTGTTTTATTATTTTTGATTCAATTGTAAACTGAATTGCTTTTTAAAATTCTCTTTCTGATAATTTGTCACTAGTTTACAGAGAAATACAATTAATTTTGTATCAAGCAATGTGTCGTAAATCATTTTTCAGGTCTAACAGGGTTTTTGGTGGTGTCTTTAAGTTTTTCTATATATAGAAGCATGCCATTTACTAAATCCTTTCCAAATTATATTAATTTTCTTTCTTTCTTTTTCTTGTTTAATTTCTGTGACTAAGGCTACCAATATCATGTTGAAAAAGGAGCAAGAGTGAACATCCTGATCTTGTTCTTCACCTTAATGGAAAATTTTCAAGTTTTCACCTGTATAATGTTAACAATGATCTATATTCATAGACTTTATCGTGTTGAGGCATGTTTTCTCTGTACACACATTGTTGACAGTTTTCATAGTAAATGGATGTTGGGTTTTGTCAAGAGTTTTGCTGCATCCATTGAGATGATTGTATGATTTTTATTTGTCACTTTTTGAGTGGTGTGCCACATTGATTTATTTTCAGATATTGAACTATCCTTGCATCCTTGGAGTGAATTCTGCTTGATCATGGTATACACTCCTTTTAGGTATTATTAAATTTCATTTGCTAATACCTTGTTGTGGATTTCTGAATTTATATTCATCATGGATATTGATATGTGAGTCCGTGTGTGTGTGTGTTTGTGTGTGTTTGTGTGTGTGTGATATATTTGCTTTTTGTATGAGAATGATGTTGGCCTTTAGAATGAGTTCCACAGTGCTACTTACTCTTTGATTTTTGGGATGGTTGAGAAGAATAGATATAAATTCTGTAAATGTTTTTTTAGAGTTCATTTGTGAAACTGTCCTTTCCTAGATTCATTTGTTGTGAGATTTTTATTGTTGCTATTATTGTTTTATTACAGATCCTAATTATTACCGTGGAGAAGGCAATGGCAACCCACTCCAGTACTCTTGCCTGTAAAATCCCATGGCCGGAGGAGCCTGGTAGGCTGCAGTCCGTGGGGTCGCTGAGGGTCAGACAAGACTGAGCGACTTCACTTTTACTTTTCACTTTCATACATTGGAGAAGGAAATGGCAACCCACTCCAGCGTTCTTGCCTGGAAAATCTCAGGGATGGGGGAGCCTGGTGCGCTGCCGTCTATGGGATCGCACAGAGTCAGACTGAAGCAACTTAGCAGGAGCAGTAGCAGACATTACTAATAATTGGTTTTCCCATATTTTCTATTCCTAATCCAGTCTTTGGATATTGTACATTCCTGTGAATTTCTCCATTTCTTTTAGGCTGTCCATTTTATTGATATATAGTTGCTTATAGTGATCTCACATTTGCTTTCCTGTGGTGTTAATTATAACTTTCAATCTTTCATTAATGATTTTCTTTTTTTTTTTGGCCAGCTCTCTTTTGTTCTTGATGAATCTTACAAAAAATTATCAAATTTATCTTTTTTTAAGGGACAGTTTTTATTTTCACTGAGCAATTTAATGTTTTTAAGTTTCTATTTCACTTATTTCTACCCTGATTTTTATGATTTCTTTTCTTCCATTAACTTTGGGTTGTATTTATTTTTCATTTTCTAGTTCATTTTGGCAGAGAAGGCAATGGCAACCCACTCCAGTACTCTTGCCTGGAAAATCCCATGGGTGGAGGAGCCTGGTAGGCTGCAGTCCATGGGATCGATGAGTCAGACACCACTGAACGACTTCACTTTCACTTTTCACTTTCATGCATTGGAGAAGGAGATGGCAACCCACTCCAGCGTTCTTGCCTGGAGAATTCCAGGGACGGGGGAGCCTGGTAGGCTGCCATCTAAGGGGTCACACAGAGTCATACACGACTGAAGTGACCTAGCAGCAGCAGCAGTTCATTTTGGTGTTGTTAGATGTTTATCTGAGATTGTTCTTATTTCCCAAAGTAGTCCTATATAACTTTAAATGTCACTCTTAGAAGTGCTTTTGTTATGATCCACAAAATCTGGATCAGTGTGTTCATTTTCATTTGTCTCCAGGTATTTTTTTTTTAATTTATTTTTTTTATTTTTTATTTTTTATTTTTTTTAATTTTAAAATCTTTAATTCTTACATGCGTTCCCAAACATGAATGTCTCCAGGTATTTTTAAATTTTTTCTTTGATTTCCTCACTGAGCCATAGTTTGTTAGAATGTTGATTAGCCCCTGTATGTTTGTGATTTTGCAATTTTTTTTTCCTTAAAGTTGATTTCTAGTCTCATATCATTGTCAGAAATGTCACCTGATGTGATTTTTATCTTATTAAACTTAGACTTGTTTTGTGCCTGTCATGTGATCTGTTTTCATGTGCTTGTAAAAAGAATGCTTATTCTGCTGATTTTTTGAGTGAAATATCCTGCATACATCTGTTATTTCCATCTGAACTTGTCACTTAATATCAGTACTTCTTATTGGTTATCTGGGTGAATGGTGTTCCATTGATGTAAGTGAGTGTTTTAAATTTCCTCCTACTATTTTGTTATTATCAATTTCCTCTTTGTGTTTGTTGCTATTTGTTTTATGTATTTAGGTTATCTTATGTTGGTTGCATTATATTTACAACTGTTACATATTCTCATTGAATTGATCCCTTTGTATGATATTCTTGTCTCTTGTCACAGTCTTTGTTTTAAAGTTTATTTTGTCTGATGTTAATTTTGCTACCTCAGCTTTATTTTGAATTATATTTGCATGGGATACATTTCTTCACCCCTTGACTTTAGTCTTTTTGTCTTTAGCTTGGAAGTGAGTCTCTTGTAGTCTATTGTTTTTACATCCATCCAACCACTCTATGTCTTTTGATCAGAGCATTTACGTTTAAATTAATTAATAAAATGAATGGACTTATTGTAATTTGGTTCATTATTTTTGTGCTGCTTTGTAGTTGATTTTTATACTTTTCTTCTCTTCCCTTTTGAATTGATTACTATATTTTAATGCTTGGTTTCCTGTCTCTTATGTGTGTATCAGTTCTGTTCAGTTCAGTTGCTCAGTCATGTCCGAACCTTTGCGACCCCATGAATCGCAGCACGCCAGGTCTCCCTGTGCCTCACCAACTCCCAGAGTTCACTCAGACTCACGTCCATTGAATCCGTGATGCCATCCAGCCATCTCATCCTCTGTCTTCCCCTTCTCATCCTGCCCCCAATCCCTCCCAGCATCAGAGTCTTTTCCAATGAGTCAACTCTTCGCATGAGGTGGCCAAAGTACTAGAGTTTATATTGATGATCTCTAAAGCTTAAAGGCATTCAAACAAACTTACATTTTATGCACTTTTCCACATTTAATCTCTTGATATCATAATGTATATTTTTTGCTTTGTTCATCCCTTAACTATGTATTGTGTATTGATTATTCTACTACTTCTGTCCTTTAACCTTCTTCCTGGCTTTATAATTGCTTTACTGTATTTTTGCTTTTACTAATAAGATTTTTTTTTCTTTCTGTTGTAACTTTTATGTTTCAAGTGTGACCTTCTTTTCCTCCCTTTAACATTTCTTGTAAAGCTGATTTCATGGTGCTCATGTGTAAAATTTGCTTGTGTGTAAAATTCTTTATCTCTTTCAACTATAAATGATAACCATGCCAGGCAAAGTATTCTTGGTTGTAGATTGTTTTCCCTATCACTTTGATATAACACACCACTCCTTTCTGTCCTGAGAAATCTCTGTATAACAATAAGTTAATTGCTTTATGGACTTCCTTGGATGTAATTATATGCTTTTCTCTTGCTGTTTTTAAGATTCTTTCATCTTTTTGCTTTTATTTTATTTTGTTGCCCTTTTAAGTAGAATGTGTCTTGGCCTGGCCCTCTTTGGTCTCACCCTGTTTGAGACTCTCTTTGCTTTCTGGACCTAAACGTTTGTTTCCTTTTCCAAGTGAGAGAAGTTTTCAGCTATTTCTTCCTCAGATAAGTTCTCTGCCCTTTTGTCTCTCATTTCTTCTTCTGAAACCTCTATAATGTGAATGTTAATGATGTTAATGTCCCACAGCCTTTTGAAATCATCACCATTTAAACATATATTTTGCTTTTGTTGTTGTTGTTGTTGAACTTTGGTAATTTCCACTATTTTCTTTTTCAGTTTGCTGATTGATTCATCTATATCATATTATCTACTGTTGATCTCTTTTAGTGTACTTTTAATTTTTGTGGTGCTGATCTTCAACTCTATTTGGATCTTCTTTCTAGTTTCTAACTCTCTGTTGAAAATGTCACTGTTTTTATCATTTTTTTCTCCTGAATTTGTTGATTACCTTTATAATCATTATTGTGAACTCTTTGTCAAATAAACTGCTTATCTCCATTTCATTTATTTCTTCTTCTGGGGTTTTGTGTTGTTCCCTCCTTTGGAACACATTCTTCTATCTCCTCATTTTACCTAATTCCCTGTGCTTGTTTCTATATATTATGTAGGTTAGTTGTGTCTTCCACTTGAAGAAGAGGCCTTCCTATCCATTCATTAGAGGGATATTTCCTTTGTAGGCCGCATGAACCCTTGTGGCAGACTAACTACTTTGAGTGAATTTGTAGGTTAGGCTGGTCCCTACCCCAGTTGGCTTTAGGAACTGCTTCATGGAGTGGTTTCCAGTGCCCTGGTAGGCAGGGATGGGTCCCAGTTTGGCTGGCTGTGATGTGTTTAGGAGTGGGGTGAGGCTGACACAAACCACAAGCCCCAGTATGTGTCCTGGGTGTCTTGTAGCAGTCTGTGAAAACAACAACAACAACAAAAAAACTTTAGCCACCTCTTTTTTTTCTTCAAACCTCTGAGGTGTTTATATTTAAAAGATATAAGGTTCACATCTTGAAGGAACAGAGAAAGATTTAAAGGTTTAGGGGTTTCTTTGTTTTTTTGTTTCCAACTCAGCAGTTTAGGGTATTATTCAATGACCAGGTTAATTACTACTTAAAATTTGCTTTTGTATTAGATGTGAAATAAAACAAGGTACTCTGTCTGTTTCGTTATCAATTACCATAGTCTTCTCCCCTTATCTCTCCTCATTTCCACTGATCCCACCTCTCAGTGTATCCATCAGGACTTGTCACCAAGACTTGAACCTTAATCTTCAACAGTTCATGTCCTCCCAGCTTTTCAAATGACATATTAATGTCTTCAGTTTATTATTCTGTTCTCCTACCTTTTCTTTTCTATTCGCCCCAAAGATAGTAGAGTAGTGAAAAATTGTATGTGTTTCTCTAATCTTGGAACCTCTAATTGCCCTCGCCCAGCTCATGGCCAACCAGCAGTCATCTTGATGACCTCTTCCAACAGTAATACTTAGTACTAAGATTTATTTATTCAAATACTAACAGTACTTAGATTTCAGGGATGTTTACAGTATGCTAGGTTCTATGCTAAACACTTCATATCTGTTATCTCAACTAACATTTATGGAAGCTTTATATGGTAGGAACAAAAATTATTTCAAATTTTCAGGAGAAGAAATTAAGTTTAATAAATCAGATGTGGGAATGTAAGCACCTCCTCTTGGTCACACAGCTGGGAATCATACGGTATTTAAAGTCAGAGCTATTAGAGTTCCACCTATGAGGCAGAAAAAGACTGGCATTTGGTTGTATAAAGTTCATGTTATTTACAATGAATCAATAATATTATTAAGTTGGATGATTATAGGAAGACAATTCTCTTTGCAACCTCATACGTAAACACACAATGCAAGACTAAAACAACAGTAAATACCAGAACTGCTGTGCTACTATACTGATGCAAATGTCAACTTTCTTCTTTTATTTTAATCTCTTGAAGGTTTTATAGGAAGAAAGAAATGGAATATTTCCTGCCATATCAATAAACAAAGATGTCACAGCCACAGCAATTCTGACCCTCCAAATGTGAATTTCTGAGCCCAGAAGTTTCCCAGGAAAAATAATATCTTTGATCCAGCAGTTATTGGGCTGCCACCACTCCCTACAGTGAGAGAGAAGATAAGGATGTGAAAAATCACATCACAGGATGCTGGCTTCCAGATAGCTGAGATTCATATGCAAGTGTTAATGGAAGCATATTGACTAAAACCACTCACCCTGGCCAGGCACCATAGCAACCACTTGCATAAGCTTTTTTTATGGCAGGAGGTCCTAGTAAGGAACATGGAACTAACAAGCCACCACTAACTGGAAGAGTTTGGGCAAAGTCAAAAGGAGATACCATGTGCCCAACTGTCTCCCAGAATCCTTCTCACTGGCATCCATCTTGGCTATGCAAACGTGTGCTACCGGGAAGGGCTCTGAGTCAGAATGATTGGCCAAAGACAACCTGTAAACTAACCCTATCACCATGAAACTTAAGACTGTGAGCTGCGTGGCAAAGAAGCTCTCCTGGGTTCCCTTGCCCTATTGCTCTCCACGCGGGCACCCCTTTCCAATAAAGCCTCTTGCTTTGTCAACACATGTATGTCCTCAGAAAATTCATTTCTGAGTGTTTGAAAAGAGCCCACTCTTGGACCCTGGAAGGGGCCCCTCCTTCCTGCAACAAAGGAAACGATTTCAGTAAGCCCAAAATCTTTCATCTTACCCTGCATAGAAAAGAGCTAAATTCTTTAACTTGAGATATCTGGTTTTCCTTAATTAACAATAATCTTTTGATGTTCATGGGATTCCCTGGTAGCTTAGATAGCAAAGAATCTGCCTGAAATGCAGGAGACCCAGGTTAGAATCCTAGGTCAAGAAGATCCCCTGGAGAAGGAAATGCAACCCCCCCCCCCCTCCAGTATTTTTACCTGGAAAATCCCATGGATAGAGGAGCCTGGCAGGCTACAGCCCATGGGATCGCAGAGAGTTGGACAAGACTGAGAGACTTCACTTTGATGTTCAGCCCATTTGTCCCTTGTCAGAAACTTCTGTACAACCTAGCTCCTTTTCCAGCCTCCTAGGAACACTTCTCTCAGGGTTACTTGAGATGCTGTCTTCTGGGCTTGAAGTCCTAAAAATTCCCATCAAATAAAACAGTTCTCATTTTTTAGCCTGTGACTATATTTTTAAATCAACAGTTTTGGTGACCACCATGAATGGACCCAGAGCAGATTTCTCTCTTCCATCTGAACTCTCTGAGGATCCAGAGCCTTAGTACCATCAGAGGCCCCTTGTGCCCATCCACCTACTCGTGGCATCCAGATGGATTTGAATGAGTCTCCTGGTTTTGGATTTCCCATATTGGCTGATGATTCTGAGTTTTATTTGGTAGGGGGAAAGGTTATCCTCAAAGCTTGGTTTCAAGAAGAGGTACCTGGGTTGTTCATGTTAAACAATGGTCAGGATATGCTCAGTGTTAAGGCACTGGGAAGACTCAGTTTGGATACTGAGTGGTTAGCCTCAGTTTAGAGACTAGAAAGACATTGCTCAGTTAAATACTGGGTAAGGAGGGGGTGAGTTGTTAGGGGAAGGCTGGCCTGCCATTTTTCATTGAATTTGCTACCTTAATAAAGTTTATTGTAATAAAACCAAAATCTTATGAGAGCTTTTGAGCTCCAAAGAAGAAATTTTCTCTTCCTGCCAAGCAATGACTTTCTCAGGTGACTGAGAAACTTGCAAGAGTGGTAGAGTTAAGACCTCACACTGCACAACTTGTCCCTGTAGGGAAACTCACTCATGTAAATAACAAACGGTTCAATTGGGAACACACATAAGAATTGACCATTCCACAATCTGAGCACCTGTGGAAATCTTATACTCCACTGGGAAACCCAGGACACATAAAATGGAACTGAAACAACTCTGGGACAAACCAGAGAAGTTAAGTCCGAAGCAAGACACATTGGCCCAACACATGATCATCATTAGCAATTTTTTCTTGACAAATTGACTTAAATGGGAAATAAACATTTCAAAAGAAAAGAAAAAGTAATGCCAGATTGCCAGTATCCCAGCTGGGTAAATGTACATGCTAAACTTGCAAGTGTTTACTCGATCAGAAGTTGGAGAAAATCTCACCCTGGATATTGAGCGGTCTCTTTCATTACATATTTTTCTGTGTCATTAAGTTGTAAATGATCTTTACAACTTAACCTGATCTTCCTAACTTATTCTGCGTTTGCGTGTTTTGATTGTTTGCATTTTAAAAACTTGACCTTGAGAACAACCTCTCCAAATTTAGGTTACACCCTTTCCCACACTCTTATGGGGAGGTCTTCTGGGTCTTAATGGTTTAAATCTGTTAAGTTATATTTTATTGGAGGCCAAATGATGGATCCTTTTAAAATTGGGGAAAGTAACAAATTGGTGAATTTAGAGCCCTCTCTAAATTATCATAAACAGCGGTTTTATCAGTGCTTATAAAACAAAATCAAAGTCAAAGAGGAGAAAAATATCTGATAATTAGCCTTAGGACTTCTGTAGATTAATTAAAATAAGTAAAAAAAAAAAAAAAAACTGGTTTGGGAAGCTTCACTTGGAACTTCAGTGGAACTTCACTTCCACCCCTCAATGGATGTAACTAACACTAATAAAATCATTAAAATGATTATAATGTCAACAGGAAAAACTTGTAAGGGAAGCTTGATTATAATTTCCAACAAGACAGATTTTTTTAAGAAAGTTATTTCAAATGTATAAAGAACTCTTTGAATAGTTATCTAAAATGGTATAAATAAAATGGAAATTTATATGATTGAAACAACTTTTGATATTACTATACTATCTAAATGGTCCAAAAGGGACCCCCTAGTAGTGCCCAACTTTAAAAGCTGTGCCAGTCTGTTTTACTTAACCACGTTTAAAAATATATATATTTAAGGAACTAGGAAAATTTATAGTGAAATTTCTGATCAGTAATTATTTGGGACAAAGTAGGTCAAAGGGCCTGACCTCCTCAGCTCAATCCCACTCTGAGGATCCAGGAGCATTATATATATATATAAATAAAATGGACAGGGAACAAAAAGAAGAAAATTTCTATAATTATTCCTCTAAAATCAAAGATTATTGATTGGATCCTACTTAAAACTAAATTTAAAGTTTAGAAGTTGACAAAATTGAGATGAAAGTATATAAAACTGGAAAACTTAGGTCTTTCCTGAAAGTCTTATATAAACCTTTGAAAATATGATAGGTTAAGCTCTAGAACATAAAACTCATAAAATAAATATCAGTTTAGATAGAAAACTTGTGCCTGGTGTTAATATCTTTAGGTGACAGAAATGTTTTTTGGGAGACTAAAAGCAACTGTCATTTTCTTGAAAATGTCTAAAAAGCAGAAATGCAAATCCAGGCCACAATAACTTAAATTAGCTCAAGCAGGCAAAATCTGAAACCGATGGGGAAAAAAGTGACAGGTTTAAAATTCAAATTGGAATTTGCATTTGCAAAGGAGCATTCAAAGGGAATGTTCCTTCAGCCAAATTACAAATAGCAAGTCTTAGTCTTCTGATCAGTTCAGTTCAGTTCAGTTGACTCGCTCAGTCATGTCCAACTCTTTGTGACCGCATGAATTTCAGCACGCCAGGCCTCCGTGTCCATCACCATCTCCCGTAGTTCACTCAGACTCACGTCCATTCATCCGTGATGGCATCCAGCTATCTCATCCTCGATCGTCCCCTTCTCCTCCTGCCCCCATCCCTCCCTGCATCAGAGTCTTTTCCAATGAGTCAACTCTTCGCATGTGTTGGCCAAAGTACTGGAGTTTCAGCTTTAGCATCATTCCTTCCAAAGAAATCCCAGGGCTGATCTCCTTCAGAATGGACTGTTTGGATCTCCTTGCAGGCCAAGGGACTCTCAAGAGTCTTCTCCAACACCACACTTCAAAAGCATCAATTCATCAGCGCTCAGCCATCTTCAGAGTTCAACTCTCACATCCATACATGACCACAGGAAAAACCAGAGCCTTGACTAGACGGACCTTAGTCAGCAAAGTAATGTCTCTGCTTTCGAATACACTATCTAGGTTGGTCATAACTTTTCTTCAAAGGAATAAGCATCTTTTAATTTCATGGCTGCAATCACCATCTGCAGTCATTTTGGAGCCCCCCCCCCAAAAAAAAAACTCTGACATTGTTTCCACTGTTTCCCCATCTATTTCCCATGAAGTGATGGGACCAGATGCCATGATCTTCGTTCTCTGAATGTTGAGCTTTAAGCCAAGTTTTTCACTCTCCTCTTTCACTTTCATCAAGAGGTCTTTTAGCTCCTCTTCACTTTCTGCCATAAGGGTGGTGTCATCTACATATCTGAAGTTACTGATATTTCTCCCAGCAATCTTGATTCCAGCTTGTGTTTCTTCAAATCCAGCGTTTCTCATGATGTACTCTGCATATAAGTTAAATTAGCAGGGTGACAATATACAGCCTTGACGTACTCCTTTTCCTATTTGGAAACAGTCTGTTGTTCCACGTCCAGTTCTAACTGTTGCTTGCTGACCTGCATACAGATTTCTCAAGAAGCAGGTTAGGTGGTCTGGTATTCCCATCTCATTCAGAATTTTCCACAGTTGATTGTGATCGACACAGTCAAAGGCTTTGGCATAGTCAATAAAGCAGAAATAGATGTTTTTCTGGAAGTCTCTTGCTTTTTCCATGATCCAGGGGTTGTTGGCAATTTGATCTCTGGTTCCTCTGCCTTTTCTAAAACCAGCTTGAACATCAGGAAGTTCACAGTTCACATATTGCTGAAGCCTGGCTTGGAGAATTTTGAGCATTACTTTACTAGCATGTGAGATGAGTGCAATTGTCTGGTAGTTTGAGCATTCTTTGGCATTGCCTTTCTTTGGAATTGGACTGAAAACTGACCTTCTCCAGTCCTGTGGCCACTGCTGAGTTTTCCAAATTTGCTGGCATATTGAGTGCATCACTTTCACAGCATCATCTTTCAGGATTTGAAACAGCTCAACTGGAATTTCATCACCTCCACTAGCTTTGTTCGTAGTGATGCTTTCTAAGCCCCACTTGACTTCACATTCCAAGATGTCTGGCTCTAGATAGTGATCACATCATCATGATTATCTGGGTCGTGAAGATCTTTTTTGTACAGTTCTTCTGTGTATTCTTACCACCTCTTCTTAATACCTTCCACTTCTTTAGGTCCAGACCATTTCTGTCCTTTATCGAGCCCATCTTTGCATGAAATATTCCCTTGCTATCTCTAATTTTCTTGAAGAGATCTTTAGTCTTTCCCATTCTGTTCTTTTCCTCTATTTCATTGCATTGATCACTGAAGAAAGCTTTCTTATCTCTTCTTGCTATTCTTTGGAACTCTGCATTCAGATGCTTATATCTTTCCTTTACTCATCTGCTTTTTGCCTTTCTTCTTTTCACAGCTATTTGTAAGGCCTCCCCAAGACAGCCATTTTGTTTTTTTGCATTTCTTTTCTATGGGGATGGTCTTGATCCCTGTCTCCTGTACAATGTCACGAACCTCATTCCATAGTTCATCAGGCACTCTATCTGTCAGATATATACCCTTAAATCTATTTCTCACTTCCACTGTATAATCATAAGGGATTTGACTTATGTCATGCCTGAATGATCTATTGGTTTTCCCTACTTTCTTCAATTTGAGCCTGAATTTGGTAATAAGCAGTTCATGATCTGAGCCCCAGTCAGCTCCTGGTCTTGTTTTTGTTAACTGTATAAAGCTTCTCCATCTTTGGCTGCATAAAGTATAATCAATCTGATTTCGATGTTGACCATCTGGTGATGTCCATTTGTAGAGTCTTCTCGTGTTTTTGGAAGAGGGTGTTTGCTATGACCAGTGCATTTTCTTGGCAAAACTCCAATAATCTTTGCCCTGCTTCATTCTGCATTCCAAGGCCAAATTTGCCTGTTACTCCAGGTGTTTCTTGATTTCCTACTTTAGCATTCCAGTCCCCTATAACGAAAAGGACATCTATTTTGGGTGTTAGTTCTAAAAGATCTTGAAGATCTTCATAAAACCGTTCAACATCAGCTTCTTCAGCGTTACTGGTTGGGGCATAGACTTGGATAACTGTAATATTGAATGGTTTGCCTTGGAGATGAACAGAGATCATTCTGTCGTTTTTGAGATTGCATCCAAGTACTGCGTTTCGGACTCTTTCGTTGACCATGATGGCTACTCCATTTCTTCTGAGGGATTCCTGCCCTCAATAGTAGGTATAATGGTCATCTGAGTTAAATTCACCCATTCCAGTCCATTTTAGTTCGCTGATCCCTAGAATGTCGACGTTCACCCTTGCCATCTCTTGTTTGACCACTTCCAATTTGCCTTGATTCATGGACCTGACAGTCCAGGTTCTTATGCAATATT
Organism: Capra hircus; assembly: GCF_001704415.2. Taxonomy (NCBI): domain Eukaryota; kingdom Metazoa; phylum Chordata; class Mammalia; order Artiodactyla; family Bovidae; genus Capra; species Capra hircus. Next base: position 12,981,098 of record NC_030831.1, on the reverse strand, counting down.
GCTCTTTACAGCATCAGACCTTGCTTCTATCACCAGTCGCATGCACAACTGGGTATTGTTTTTGCTTTGGCTTCATCCCTTCATTCTTTCTAAAGTTATTTCTCCACTGATCTCCAGTAGCATATTGGGCACTAATGACCTGGGAGTTCCTCTTTCAGTATCCTATCATTTTGCCTTTTCATACTGTTCATGGGGTTCTCAAGGCAAGAATACTGAAGTGGTTTGCCATTCCCTTCTCCAGTGGACCACATTCTGTCAGACAATCTTAATGTACTCTGTTGGTAAACTAGTAAGTTTACATTGCAATACCTGATTCATAACAAAGCTTTTAGTAAAGCCATAAGATCTCTAATTTTCCTGTTTATGTCTGCGTACACATTGTACACATGAGATATCCCTAGTTCTAACACGTTTATGTTGTTCAGTTGCTCAGTCGTGTCCAACTCTTGTGACCCCATAGACTGCAGTATGCCAGGCTTCCCTGTCCTTCACCATCTCCTGGAGCTTGCTCAAACTCATGTCCATTGAGTTGGTGATGCCATCCAACCATCACATCCTCTGTCATCCCTTTCTCCTCCTGCCTGCAATATTTCCCAGCATCAGGGTCTTTTCCAAGTCACTTCTTTGTATCAGGTGGCCAAAGTTTTGGAGCTTCAGTTTCATCATCAGTCCCTGCAATGAATATTCAGGATTGATTTCCTTTAGGATTGACTGGTTTGATCTCCTTGCTGTCAAAGGGACAGTCAATAGTCTTCTCCAAATCCACAGTTCAGTACTCTACCGCCTTTATGGTCCAACTCTCACATTCATACATGACTACTAGAAAAACCATAGCTTTGACTAGATGGAATTTTGTTAGCAAAGTACGTCTTTGCTTTTTAATCTGTTGTCTAGGTTTGTCATAGCTTTTCTTCCAAGGAGCAAATATCTTTTAATTTCATGACTGCAGTCACTATCCTCAGTGATTTTTGGAGACCAACAAAATAAAATCTCTTATGGTTTTCAATTTTTCCCCTTCTATTTGACATGAAATGATGGGACCAGATGCCATGATTTTAGTTATTTGAATGTTGAGTTTTAAACCAGCTTTTCACTCTCTTTCACTTTCATCAAGAGGCTCTTTAATTCTTCTTGTTCCTGCCATAAAGATGGTGTGATCTTCATATCTGAGGTTATTGATATTTCTCCTAGTAATCTCGATTCCAGCTTGTGCTTCATCCAGGCTAATATTTCTGTGTGATACACTCTCCATATAAGTTAAATAAACAGGGTGACAATATACATCCTTGACATACTCCTTTCCTAATTTGGAACCAGTCTGTTGTTCCATGTCCAGTTCTAAGTTTTGCTTCTTAATCTGCATACAGATTTCTCAAGAGGCACACAAAGTGGTCTTGTTATTCCCATCTCTTTAAGAATTTTCCACAGTTTGTTGTGATCCACACCTTAAAAAGTACTATCAAAATTAAATTTATGAAGAATTCTAATTTTAACAGAAAGTACTACATTTAAAGAAACTGGACAAATGACTTTCATGTTCATATGACCTGGGGAATATTAATTATTAAGTTGATATATGGTATTAAAGCTTGAGTTCGTTCATCTAGTTAATATAGACATATTAACAAGAGTCAGCAAATATCAAGTATAATACTTTGTTGTACATGGGTTTAATAAGTAAGACCTCACTAGATCTGTTTCAAGAAAAATAACTTGATATGATGAAACTTTTAAGTGAATGTAAACGAAATAAGAACTTTTGGACAAACTCTTTAAAATAATTATATTTTAGAAATGTCTACTTAAAACTATCTTTCCAGATATTTGATAACTTTAAGTTCTATGTGTTAACTTAAATGATGAAAGTTTATTAAATACCTAAAAAGATAGTGATATCAGTTACTAAAATGAGAAATTAAAGATAGTTAAGACTATTAACACATTTGGTATCACCCTGAAATGTCCCCTATGAAAACACAAGTGTTTTTAGTAACTATTGCTGGTGTTTATGCATATCAATCTATAGAATTCCAGTATGAAAGACAGTGCACAACTGCTTACCTCGTAGCTTTGCAGAAAAATTAAGGTTTTAAGAATTGAGGATGCTAATTTAAGCATGTAGTTAAAGCTATTAAGAATAATCCATTTACATTTTAGGATACAGTAAAATATAGAATGTGTGTTTTCAGTAAAGAAGTTATGAGAAATAGGATTACATTTCATTTATGAAAAAGAAAAAAAAAAGAACTCGTTGGTTTTATTTGGATAGAAAATGAGAGGAAGGCTGGATACAGAAAGTGATGAGAGATTGTGGAAAGGAAACATGAGGAAAAAGTTTTATATTAATACAGACAGGATTAACTAAATTTATACTTAAGTTAAACAAATGGAATTTGCTAAATAAGCTAATGCAAGACTAAAATTTAATTTCTCTTTCTGTTAGAAGTGTTTCTTTTTGATAACAAATTTCATGAGTTTCTGTGCCCTTAGTCGTGTCCTGAAGGTGCTCAGTCGTGACCGACTCTTTGCGATCTCATAGGCTGTAGCCTACCAGGCTCCTCTATCCATGGGATTTTCCAGGCAATTGTACTGGAGTGGATTGCCATTTCCTTCTTCTTAAGTGATCTATATTTGTTTTCTTTTCATTGTTTTTTGACTTTGGTTAAATGAATAAATATTATTTTAGTGACCTATGATCCTGCTGTGTTTTAAAACCTTTTTTGATATTTTTAATAAATTTCCCAAATATCAAAATGTAATTAAAGCTCTTTTAGTCTCCAGCTGACTCAGAGATTCTTCAAAGAAACATCCCTGAGACATCTCAGACAGGAATGTTAAACAAAGTTTCTTTTACATTTTTAATTCAAAAACACTGTCAAATGACTGAAGGTAAGTTTAGGTTGTAATGTATGGATAAACGTCATTGATATAGATAGCCTCAAACTGTATACTGGATCCCTAATATGCGATATGTCCTGATACAATATTATCAGTTATAATTTTAGTGATTATCCTAAAATATAATATGTTGCAGAATTATCCATGTTTCTTCCTAATTACATTGTACTCAAATCTTCAGCCATGCTATTTTGAATTTTGTCCTTTTTAGAGTATCATAATTTTATCCTGCTTTTACAAAATGAAGATTTTCAAGAAGACCAATAAAAATAACTTTTAAACAAATGTGTTTCTGATAGACTTTGAGTAATACCACTGAAACTGGGTAACAAATGACAAACTCTAATGGAAAGCCTGATTATTTCATGTGAATCAACAGGAATCAATTACACAGGACTGAATGAACTGAAAAATATGATTTATAACCTTGACTTTGAAATATATACTCATTTCAATCTGTTTTCCACTAAACCTTTTTCTCTTATGCTATGGCCTACCACAGTTTAATAAAGTATGTGTTTATAAACAAAGATAAAACATTTATCACTTTCTCTCCATCTTATCCTACCTGATGCCCTTGTCTCTCTACTATACTATGATTTCCTCAATGTTCAGTTCAGTTCAGTTCCTCAGTCATGTCCGACTCTTTGCGACACCATTAATCAGAGCACTCCATGCCTCCCTGCCCATCACCAAATCCCGGAGTTCACTCAGACACATGTCCATCGAGTCAGTGATGCCATCCAGCCATCTCATCCTCTGTCGTCCCCTTCTCCTCCTGCCCCCAATCCCTTCCAGCATCAGAGTCTTTTCCAATGAGTTAACTCTTCTCATGAGGTGGCCAAAGTACTGGAGTTTCAGCTTTAGCATCATTCCTTCCAAAGAAATCCCAGGGCTGATCTCCTTCAGAATGGACTGGTTGGATCTCCTTGCAGTCCAAGAGACTCTCAAGAGTCTTCTCCAACACCACACTTCAAAAGCATCAGTTCTTTGGCACTCAGCCTTCTTCACAGTCCAACTCTCACACCCATACGTGACCACAGGAAAAACCATGGCCTTGACTAGACGGACCTTAGTCAGCAAAGTAATGTCTCTGCTTTTGAATATGCTATCTAGCTTGGTCATAACTTTTCTTCCAAGGAGTAAGCGTCTTTTAATTTGATGGCTGCAGTCACCATCTGCAGTGTTTTTGGAGCCCCAAAAAATAAAGTCTGACACTGTTTCCGCTGTTTCCCATCTTTTCCCCATGAAGTGATGGGACCAGATGCCATGATCTTCGTTTTCTGAATGTTGAGCTTTAAGCCAACTTTTTCACTCTCCTCTTTCACTTTCATCCAGATGCTTTTTAGCTCTTCTTCACTTTCTGCCATAAGGATGGTGTCATCTGCATATCTGAGGTTATTGATATTTCTCCTGGCAATCTTGATTTCAGCTTGTGCTTCTTCCAGCCCAGCGTTTCTCATGACGTACTCTGGATATAAGTTAAATTACCAGGGTGACAATATACAGCTTTGATGTGCTCCTTTTCCTACTTGGACCCAAACTGTTGTTCCATGTCCAGTTCTAATTGTTGCTTCCTGATCTGCATATAGGTTTCTCAAGAGGCAGGTCAGGTGGTCTGGTATGCCCATCTCTTTCAGGATTTTCCACAGTTTATTGTGATCCTCACAGTCAAAGGCTTTGGCATAGTCAATAAAGCAGAAATAGATGTTTTTCTGGAACTCTCTTGCATTTTTGATGATCCAGCTAATGTTGGCAATTTGATCTCTGGTTCCTCTGCCTTTTCTAAAACCAGCTTGAACATCTGGACGTTCACAGTTCAGGTATTGCTGAAGCCTGGCTTGGAGAATTTTGAGCATTACTTTACTATCATGTGAGATGAGTGCAATTGTGCAGTAGTTTGAGCATTCTTTTGCATTGCCTTTCTTGGGATTGGAATGAAAACTGACCTTTGCCAGTCCTGTGGGCTACTACATTATGGTATCTATTTTTTTTAAATTGTTCTCTCTTACAGTGTGTAATCAGGCCACCAAAAAATGTAATGGTGGCTAGGCAACTTGAAGCAATTGATCAAAAATGTAGTTCTGTATGCCATCAATAATTGCAATTGTTTGATTCTAGGTATGGGGAAAAACGATATGAGATATATCTGTTGATCCCTAGTAAGTTAGAAGACGGACAATCCAGGGAATCTTTTATCATCAATCAATGGTCCTAATCCAGAAATTAACACCTGGAGTGACATATCAATGAAAATTTTCCTTATCTGGGAGGAACCTCCAAGCTCTGTGAGACAAAAATTGGTTATGAAATGTCTTCCAAATATTGATCAAATTTCTTATAATTGGAAGGGACTAAGAAATAGAGTATCTCCTGCCGTATCAATAAACAAGGATATCACAGCCATCAGTGATTCTGGCCCTCCAAAAGTGAATTGTTGAGCTTGGAGTATTCTCACAATAAACAATACTAGTGATCTTGCACCTATCAGGCTGCCACTGCTCCCTGTGGTGAGCAAGGAACTAAGGATGTGAAAAAATCAAATCAGGATACTGGCTCCAGTTAGCTAAGATGCATATGAAAGGAATCATTTCAGTAAGCCCAAAATCTTGCATCTTCCCATAGATAGAAAAGAGCTAAATTTCTGAACATGAGATATCTAGTTTTCTTTAATTAATAATAATCTTTTGATATTCAAACTACCTGAACCTTCTATATAACCTGACTCCTTTTCCCCACTTCTCAGAACAATTCTTTGAAGGTTACTTGAGATGCTATCTCCGAGCTTAACTCCTAAAAATTCTTACCAAATAAAACATAATCTCGGTTTTTAGGCTGTGACTATTTTTGTTAAGTTGACCGAATATTCTCTAACAAAATGAGTTCAAGGTCAAATAGTTCTATAAAAGTTTTCAGTGTATCATTTTTGTTCAGACCACTGTCTCCTTTCACTCTGACTTCTTATATTATGTGGCAGCTTGGATGGAAAGGGAGTTTAGGGGAGAATGGATGCATGTATATGCATGGCTGAGTCCCTTTGTTGTCCATCCAAAATTATCACAATATTGTTAATTGATTATACTCAAATCTAAAGTGAAAACTTTAAGAAAACAGAAACACAAGAGTATCCAGCACAGATTAAGTGATATTTTTTACCTTTGTTTTTCATTTTTTAAAAAATTATAAATTTATTTATTTTAATTGGAAGCTAATTATTAAAGAATGAATGGACATAAGCCAGATAATTGGTAGTCAAGGCAACTTGAAAAAAGTCAGTTACCCCGCACCCACAGAACTCAACAAAATAGATTATGTTAGCATATATCAACAACGAATGTCTCACTCAAGAGGAAGTTGGTTTGTCATGAATGTTAAGAAAACAGCAAATTTATTTTAATTATTTCCAGGAATGATCTAATTCATAGTCTATTTTGGAGCTAAAAATAAGGTATTGTAGAATTTTGTGCAAGACCAGTGCAGTCCTGATAGATATGCCCCATATCCTTAGCTTGATATCATTAAGTTTTCATTTCTATTAACTCCCTTGGACTGATTCAATGCCCCAAAAGTAAAACAGCCACTGGATATGGATGTTGCTGTTCATATCCAGTTTTTTTGATAAAGACTTCACATGGTAAATCGAATGAGGGATTTATAATTAAACAGTTTAGTTACAAGAAATAAAAATTATTATAGTCATAGGTGATTTGAGTATTTCCAGTTACAGAAATAGTAACATCATTATAAGCTAATAAACTGTCATTCTGATGACTTTGCCATTCTCTCTGGATGGATTTCCTATGCCTTCGAAAAGAGAGCACAAAATCTATATAGTCTTTTCTTGAGAGCTATCTTTGTTATTATTTTTATCTTTCAGTTCAACTTACTTCTACTAATGAAATGATAGTATTCATTTTGTCATGAGCAGTGTGAGCCAGTCATATCTGCATTAGCTCACAGAACAATTATAAGAAATAATGTGAACACCTCATTTTTATAGATGAGAAAATGTTAGTAATTTATGCTAATTCATTCATTTCAATGGCCAGTAAGTACTTTCCAAATATTCACTTATCCAAATATTAATAATCTTTTATGGATTAGGCATAATCCAGTTTCTTAGGAGAAGGCAATGGCACCCCATTCCAATACTCTTATTTGGAAAATTCCATGGATGGAGGATCCTGGTGGGCTGCAGTCCATGGGGTCGCTACCAGTTGGACACAACTGAGCGACTTCACTTTCACCTTTCACTTTCATGCATTGGAGGAGGAAATGGCAACCCACTCCAGTATTCTTGCCTGGAGAATCCCAGAGACAGGGAAGCCTGGTGGGCTGCCATCTATGGGGTCGCACAGAGTCGGACACGACTGAAGCAACTTAGCAGCAGCAGCAGTTTCTTGGGAGACTTCAGTGAACAAAGCACGGTCTATGTTCTATCAAAGGGAGATGGATATAACTGTATAATAAATAAGAACATAATATATGCTATGAGAAAAATAGAAGAGAGTGAATATAATCAGGATTTGTTTTTGTGCTCACAATAAGCCTGATTGAGAAGAGGCATCTGAATCCAAAGTAAAGCCTTGAAGCAAGTAATGAGTTTAACTTTCTCAGTATCCAGGAGGAGAGTGTTTCAAAAAAGGGCAAATAAAATACAAACAGGCCAACATGGATTTGCTCCAGAAACAGCAAGGAGCTTCATAGGGTTGAAATTAGAAGAATCAGGGAGAATGGTAAGGAATGGAAAGAAATGAAGTCAGAAGGGCAAGAAGAGTTATTCTTAAGTATTATAGGCCTGTGCCAATATATTAGCTTTTACTTTGAGTAAAATAGGAAGTTACTGGAGGGTTTTGAACAGAGTGACATAATCTAGACTATTTTTAGAAAGATCACTCTGTCTGCTGTGCTGAAGATAGACTGGAAAGTAGAGTAAGAGTGGAATCAGGGATACCTCTTGGAAACCAGAGTAGTAATCTATCTTGGTGATTCTGATGGCTAATATAAAATGGTTATATTAAAAGCAGTTAGAAATCAGCAGACTTTTGGATATACTTAATGAGTAAAGCCAACAGGATTTCCTGAAGCACAGGTTGTCTTAAGAGGAGATTCAAAATTTTCGGCATGAGTACCTGAAAAGGGGGATTGCCATAGAATTGAGAAAGTCTGTAGAAGGGAAAAAAAAAATTGTGGAAAGTATCAGACATCAATTTGGGCAGGGGAATTTAGAATATCTAATATATATTCAAATGGAAAAGTTGAGTAGAAAGTTAAATATACAAGTCTGGAATTCAAGAAAGAAGTTTGAGATGAAGGCATTATCATATAAATTTAGAGCAGTAACATATAAATGACACTGAAGGCCAGGACTCTGAAGGAAAGTACTAAAGCAGGAAATTTGGACAGAGACAATAAGAAGACTAAGTACTGAGTCTTAGTGGCACTTAGATATACAGGAGAAGAGGAAGAGCCAGGCCAGGAGTCAGAGAAATTGTTATAGAGATTAGGGATAAACACAAGAGTATAACATCCCGAGTGCCAAGTGAAAATTTGAGAGTAGTAGACATACCAAATACTGCTAGTAGATAAAATGGATACAATTAAAATTGACAAAAGCAATTTCAATGGAGTGATGGTTGAAAACCGGATTAGAGTATATTGAAGAAAGTAGCAAAGAGGGAAGCAGAAGTAGTGGCACAAACAACATTCATTTTTGGGGGCTTCAAAATCACTGCAAATGGTGAAATTAAAAGACGCTTACTCCTTGGAAGAAAAGTTATGACCAACCTAGATAGTATATTCAAAAGCAGAGACATTACTTTACCGACTAAGGTCCATCTAGTCAAGGCTATGGTTTTTCCTGTGATCATGTATGGAGTGAGAGTTGGACTGTGAAGAAGGCTGAGCAACGAAGAACTGATGCTTTTGAACTGTGGTGTTGGAGAAGACTCTTGAGAGTCCCTTGGACTGCAAGGAGATCCAATCAGTCCATTCTGAAGGAGGAGATCAACCCTGGGATTTCTTAGGAAGGAATGATGCTAAAGCTGAAACTCCAGTACTTTGGCCACCTCATGCAAAGAGTTGATTCATTGAAAAAGACTCTGATGTTGGGAGGGATTGTGGGCAGGAGGAGAAGGGGATGACCGAGGATGAGATGGCTGGATGGCATCACCGACTCGATTGACGTGGGTCTGAATGAACTCCGGGAGATGGTGATGGACAGGGAGGCCTGGTATGCTGCGATTCATGGGGTCGCAAAGAGTCGGACACGACTGAGCGACTGAACTGAGCTGAACTGAACAGCAAAGACAGTGAGAAAATAGGGCAGGAACTGGTGGAGGAAGTAGAATCAAAAATGATTTTTTATATTTATTTATGCAATAATAATACTTTATTTTATTATGCAAGAAATAACTGCGTGCTTTTATAATAGGAAATTCTCTGTAAAAGAGAAAATATGTTTGTGCTAGATCCTTAAGCAAGATATGTAGATGTAATCTACATTACATATACATTACTTTCTATTCTACTGAACAGAAAGTACAGTGCTGGTTTTATATAGGAGCATAGAAAGTTCATAAAAGTAATAAAGTTAGTATGGGTGCAGAATGGTAGGTAGCTTTGGAAGTATCTTCTGAACGGAAGTCTTTGGAAATTTAATATCAGCTTTCATAGCTCAGAATCTGCCTGCAATGCAGGAGACCCCGGTTTGATTCCTAGGTTGGGAAGATCTCCTGGAAAAGGGATAGCCTTCCTACTCCAGTATTCTTGGGCTTCCCTTGTGGCTCAGCTGGTAAAGAATCCTCTTGTAATGCAGGAGACCTGTGTTTGATCCTTGGGTTGGGAAGATCCCCTGAAGAAGGGAAAGGCTACCCACTATAGTAGTCTGGTCTGGAGAATTTCATGGACTGTATAGTGCATGGAGTCACAAAGAGTTGGACATGACTGAGAGACTTTCACTTTCAGTTTTTGTAAGTAACATAGCAAAAAAAAAAGGTAACTAGGGAGACCGTGAAGATAGTAGAAGTTGCTGGTTTTAGAGGAGTGAGTGAGTAATCTCTGTCTTAAATGAGCTTGCCAGGCATCATTCAAAGCACATTTGAGATACATGGTAATACATTAAAGCTAAACCAGTCACCATGGTTGTTCAGCTGTCCCCAAGCAGCTTCAGAGCAAAGTTTTGGACTTAATCTGGGTGAGTGCTTAGCTTATTACCTCAAACAAGAGAGGTCTAAGGAATCTTAAGTTTTTCTCCCACATGGGGACATAGATTAAAAATGCTGTTGTTCAGTTGCCAAGTCATGTCCTACACTTTGCAACCTTATGGACTGCAGCATGCTAGATTTCCCTGTCCCTTGACATCTCCCGCAGATTGCCCAAGTTCATGTCCATTGAACTCGTAATGTCATCCAACCATCTCATCCTCTGTCACCCTCTACTTCTTCTGCCTTCAATCTTTCACAGCAGCAGGGTCCTTGCAAAAAGTCAGTTGTTCGCATCAGGCAGCCAAAGTATTGGAGCTTCAGCTTCAGCATCAGACAAAAAAACCACAATTTTTAAGGTTGAATTTGATAAACATTATTAAGAGAACAAGCCACACATTGATGTTGACAATTTATCTGTATGCTATGCATGCTTGTGTTTGCATTTATATTTTGGGCAGTTAATTTACATAATGTGGTAAAAGAAGACCTCCCTGAGAAGGTGATGTGCAAGCAAATTGAGATCTAATGGATGAAAGGGAACTGTGAAAACTGGAAGGGAGATATTTAAGGAAGACAGTGCTGCTGCTGCTGCTGCTGCTGCTGCTGCTGCTGCTGCTGCTGCTGTTAAATGGCTTCAGTCGTGTCCGACTCTGCGATCCCATAGATGGCAGCCCACCAGGCTTCCCCGTCTCTGGGATTTTCCAGGCAAGAATGCTGGAGTGGGTTGTCATTTCCTTCTGCAATGCATGAAAGTGAAGTCAGTCATTTGTGTTCGACTCTTCGCAACCCCATGGACTGCAGCCTACCAGGCTCCTCTGCCCATGGGATTTTCCAGGCAAGAGTATTGGAGTGGGTTGCCATTGCTTTCTCCAAGGAAGACAATAGCAAATTGGCAAAATTTGAAAGTCAAATAGGAGCCTTTTCAGTCATATTGAAGGAAGACTGCTGTGTCTGAAGCACAGAAAACAAAAGGGTGATATGGCATGAGTCAGAAAAGAAAATCTGATGACAGCATTAGAGCAGAGTTTGATTTCTGATTTGATTTTTTTGTGAATTTGCTTTCTATTCTACCATATTCTGCACTCCAGAGTTGCTAAAGAATTAATTCTTCAATTTCAGTTTATAAATCTTTGCCTTTCTTCAGGAATTATACTATAGTACTGATTATATCTGCTAGTAATGCCCTCCCTTCTCCAAATCTCATATTGTCTCTTCATAGCTACTCTGTAGACCTTTGCTTCATGATTTTTTCACTAAAATAATTGAATATCTGAATCTATGCTAATGGGTGTGAAAGTGAAAAAGTGAAAGTTAGTCACTCAGTCATGTCTGACTCTGTGTGACTGTAGCCCACCAGAATCCTCTGTGTGGAATTCTCCAGGCAAGAATCCTGGGATGGGTAGCCATTCCCTTCTCCAGGAGATCTTCCCAACCCAGGGATTGAACCTGGGTCTCCTGCATTGCAGGCAGAGTCATTACTGTCTGAGCCACCAGGGAAGCCCATGCTAGTGTATAGAGGACTCCTAATGACTCTGGGCTTTACCTCTTCCCTGAGCATTTGTATTTGAACAGAAGAAAGAAAGCTTTAGTTCTAGCATTGTGAACCAGTTTAACAGTCCATGGTTTAGAAACACCAATGGGGTGGACTGGAGACCTCCTCTTGCCTGGAACTGAGGTAGACTCTTCCAGCCAAGAGCAATTATTTTTCTTGGGGAGTATCTTTTCCATGAGGGTCTCTAGCATGCACTATTGTCTGGAATTTAGTAAGCAACTCCCTTCCCAACAAGAGAATGTGGCACTCTAGCATGAACAGAAACTGATGTGTAAAGATAAACATTTCCTAGCAAGCTATTGAGGAGAGGGGTGGGTTTTTTGATTTGGGGCTTTCCATCATTCCCTGTTATTATACAAGATGAGGAGGACAAGGGTCCAGGGTCCAGGAAAATCAGTCACCACAGACTAGGCGGTCCACATATATAATAAGAAAATACCTTCCCTTGACACATCAAAATTACCAGTGGCTCCTTAAGAAAAATGACTAGATGTCCTTTAGAAGCCAGGAAGTGTCCCAGGCCCTGTCAGTCTCCAGTCCTCTTAGCCATCATTGGTTTGGGAGCTCTGAATCAACTTTAAAACTGGGAGCAGTCCCATTTCCAGTGACCCTCTTGTTTGTGTATTGACAGGTCCCGTGGAATTTTTCCATACAAGGACCATTCATCTTTCCAGAGGCCCTCTTGGCCACACTTAAAATAGGTTATTTCTTGGCAACACAGTGACTCTGATTTAGGCTTCCTGGATCCTGTCCTCACCATGGGTCTTCACAAGGGAAGGTAAACCTGAGGTGGTATAGAGGTTAGGGATGCCACTTGTAACTGTGCTTTTGCTATTATCTCTGAATTCTTTTTGCCTCTTCAATCTTGTCTCTATTGTTAATAATCAAAGGGCCAAGTTCATCAGTTGATTTACGGAGGTCTGGATTCTCTATCTGCCCAGATGGGGCATCAAGGGGAAATGTTCCAGAAATCTGCTCCCCCCACCCCCACCCCCTGCTCAGAATTGGGAGAGGTAGGAATTCCCAGTTGTGGATCTCAGGAAGATGGGCTCATGAGGGAATCATCAAAATCATCAGGCTCCTGTGAGGGATGAAGGCACTTAAAAAGATGTGAGTCAGGTGCTCCCATCAGAAGTTCTTTAGACCTAGATTTTGGAATAGAGGTATGAACATTCAGATGTATAGGACTTCCCCTCATTTACCTTTCCTTTTACAAAATAAGCCCAGCTGCAAGATGGTATTGTAATTCAAGACCCATTTTCTGGCCAGATCTCTTGGTCCCCTAGTTTGTTTTGGGGCCATGCATATGTATGTGCTGTCACTTCAGTTGTGTCTGACTCTATATGATCCATGGATGGTAGCCCTCCAGGATCATCTGTCAATGGGATTCTCCAGGCAAGAATATTGGAGTGGGTTTCCATGCCCTCCTCCAGGGCATTAAACCCACGTCTCTTTCATTGGTGGGAAGTTCTTAACCACTAGTGCCACCTGGCAAAACTGTATTGGGGCCATGCAGTATTGGAAAAGAAAATTAATTTCCTTTTTTTCCTTAAACCATCAGGTCTAAATTTTCCCCAATTAGTTTATATGCATCCTAGTGTGGAGTCCTTCATGATGATTGTAGTTACCTCCATTTGTTTAATTAGTGTGTCTTAACATACTAATGGATCTGATGGATACTAAGGGGTCTGATGGATCCTGGCCAAATGTTAGTTATTTGTCTTGGTATTTCTCACTGTCAACAATGAGCACCCAAAATCTGCCTGGCCAGTGAGCCTGAGGAGGCTCCTTGGGTTAGTCAAGGGAAGGAAAAAGAGCCAATTGGAGAAAAATAATAATAATAATAACCAGAATCCTAGGGCCTAAATTCTTCAGAGAGGGCTGTGGAAGAACATATGCCATGAGCAAACTAAGTGGAATAGCTTTATCACTGACACAAAAGAGAAACAAACAAATCCAAAAGGTAGAGCTTCAGCACCACAAGGCAGTAATAGCAATATAAGCTAAAATCTCCCCTCAGGATATGGCCCTTGTGATATTGAGGAGGGCTATTTCCCTGGAGAAGGCAATGGCAACTCACTCCCCTTTTCTTGCCTCAGAAATCCCATGGACAGAAGAGCTTGATGGGTTGCAGTCCATGGGGTCACAAGAGTTGGGCACGACTTAGTGACTAAACCACCACAACCACCTCTCTGCAGAAGTAAAAGAGGCAATATCCATCCTGCTGGCAAAGCTAGGATAGAGACTCAAGGGTCAATAGACTGTCCAAGAAGTTAGGAGAGAAGGAGTATATAAGAGAAATTCAGGACAGAAAGAGAGATGTACAATCATAAAAATTCCTGGACCAGAGATTTATAAGTCCACTGAGAAGAGTGCTTAAACACTACCTCCATTCAGAGTGTGATCCAGTTCACTGGCCACCCCTATAAGGGAAGTACTTGCTCACAACTTCCACTCAGGAGTGTCCAGGATCCTCACAAGATGTGACTCTTAACAGAAAGCATGACTCCTGGCTAAGTTTCACAGTTGACAAGGGGGTTAAAATACGGAGGATGACTGAGTGGGATTAGTATGGTTCACAGCTCTGACAATTCCTGAAGTTGGAAAGGACTGTCTCTCTTGAAGGAAATGTTCATCCACAATATCCATTGAAGGATACAAGAGATCATAAGTCCCAAGTGCACTCAGACAGGGCCAGGCTAAAAATCTAGAAAAGGATTCAAAGCCCCCTAATGTGGGCCCATAAAACAGTCCCCACACCCCCAAACCAGACAAGGATTAATGACAAGTAAGTAAGGGGAATTGGGCTCAAGGAGCCACAGAGGGGAAACTCACCTGATCAAGTTGGCAATTACTTTCCCCAAGGGCTTAATTTGGATGTTCAGAGGTTGTCTTGGTGTATCTTCTTGAGTCCAAAGAGACCAAGAAATAGGAGAATGAGAAAGATACACAGCAGAAAATCCTTGGCTTCAAGGGTCTTCTTCATAGCCAGACAATTGGTCTCTAGCAGATATTGCAAGGGCTGTTCAAATTCACTCCAGTTCAGTCTCTCAGTCATCTGTGACTTTTTGCAACCCCCTGGACTGAAGCATGCCAGGCTTTTTTGTCCATCACCAACACTAGGAGCTTGCTCAAACTCATGCCTATCAAGTCGGTGATGCCATACAACCATCTCATACTCTGGTGTCCCCTTCTCCTCTTGCACGCAATATTTCCCAGCTTCAGGATCTTTTCCAATGAGTCACTTCTTTCCATCAGGTGGTTAAAGTATTGGATCTTCATCAGTCATTTCTTTCAATGAATATTCAGGACTGATTTCCTTTAGGATTGACTAGTTTGATCTTTTTGCAGTCCAAGGGACTCTCAAGAGTCTTCTCCAACACCACAGTTCAAAAGCATTAATTCTTTTGCACTCAAAAGCTTTGACTAGATGGACCTGTCAGCAGAGTAATGTCTCTGCTTTTTAATATGCTGTCTAGGGTGGTCATAACTTTTCCTCCAAGGAGCAAGTGTCATAATTTCATGGCTATAGTCACAATCTGAAGTGATTTTGGAGCCCAAGAAAATACAGTCTGTCACTGTTTCCATTATTTGCTTATCTACATGCCATGAAGTGAAGGGACCAGATGCCATGATCTTAGCTTTTTGAATGTTGAGTTTTAAGCCAGTTTTTCCACTTTCCTCTTTCACTTTCATCAAGACACTCTTTAGTTCCTCTTAGATTTCTGCCATAAGGATGGTGTGGTCTATTGGTATTTATCCGGAAATCTTGATTCAAGCTTGGGTTTCATCCAGCCTGGCATTTTGCATGATGTACTCTGCATATATGTTAAATAAGGAGGGTGAAAATATACAGCCTTGACATACTCCTTTCCCAATTTGGAACCAATATATTCTTCCGTGTCCAGTTATAATTGTTGCTTCTTCACCTGCATACAGATTTCTCAGGAGACAGATAAGGAGGTCTGGTATTCCCATCTTCTTAAGAATTTTCCTGAGTTTATTATGAATCCACACAATCAAGGGCTTTGGTGTAGTCAATGAAGCAGAAGCAGATGTTTTTTTCTGGAAATCTCTTGCTTTTTCAATGATCCAAAGGGTGTTTTGGCAATTTGGCCTCTGGTTCCTCTGCCTTTTCTAAATCCAGCTTGAACATCTGGAAGTTCTCAGTTCATGTACTGTTGAAGCAACCCTTGGAGAATTTTGAGCATTACTTTGCTAGTGTGTGAAATAAATGCAATTATGCGGTAGTTTAAACAATTTTTTAAATTCCCTTTTTGGGGGGATTAGAATGAATATTTATGTTTTCCAGTCCTGTGGCCACTGCTGAGTTTTCCAGATTTGCTGGCATAGAAAAAAGATCTTAATGCCCCAGATAACCATGATGGGGTAATCGCTCACCTAGAGACAGACAGCTTGGAAGGTAAAGTCAAGTGGACCTTAGGCAGCATCACTACAAGCAAAGCTAGTGGAGGTGATGGAATTCCAGTTGAGCTATTTCAAATCCTTTTATGTAAGTTTTTCTGTATATTCTTTCCCCCTCTTCTTAATATCTTATTCTTCTGTTAAGACCATACTGTTTCTGTCCTTAATTTTGCCGATCTATGCATGAAACATTAACTTGGTAAATGCGATTTTTTTAAGAGATCTCTAGTCTTTCCTATTCTATTGTTTTCCTCTATTTCTTTGCATTGATCACTGAAAAAGTCTTTCTTATGTCTCCTTGCTATTCTTTGGAACTCTGCATTCAGATGGATATATCTTTCCTTTTCTCCTTTTCCTTTGACTTCTCTTCTTTTCTACACTATTTATAATCCCTCATCAGACAGCCTTTCTACCTTTCTGTATTTATTTTTCTTGTGGATGGATTTGATCACCACGTCCTGTAGAATGTTATGAACCTCCATCCATAGTTCTTCAGGCACTCTATGAGGTTTACTATGTTGAATCTATTTGTCCCTTCCACTGTATAATCACAGTCAACAGAAGAGTGTTAAATGCAGTATTTTGATACTATCTCAAAAATGACAGAATGATCTCTGTTCGTTTCCTGGGCAAACCATTCAATATCACAGTAATCCAAGTCTATACCCCAACCAGTAATGATGTTGAACGGTTCTATGAAGATCTACATGACCTTCTAGAACTAGCACTCCAAAAAGGTGTCCTCTTCTTTATAGAGGACTGGAATGCAAAAAGTAGAAAGTCAAAAAATATCTAGAGTAACAGGGAAATTTGGCCTTGGAATACAGAATGAAGCCGGGCAAAAGCTAATAGAGTTTTGCCAAAAGAATACACTGGTCATAGCAAACATCCTCTTCCAACAACACAAGAGATGACTCTACACGTGGACATCAGCAGATGGTCAATACAGAAATCAGATTGATTATATTCTGTGCAGTCTAAGATGGAGAAGCTCTATAGAGTCAACATAAATAATACTGGGAGCTGATTGTGGCTTAGATCATGAATTCCTTATTGTCAAATTCAGACTTAAATTGAAGAAAGTAAGGAAAACAACTAAACCATTAAGGTATGACCTAAATCAAATTCCTTATGATTATACAGTGGAAGTGACAAATAGATTCAAGGGATTAGAACTGATAGAGTGCCTGAAGAACTATGGATGGAGGTTTGTGACACTGTACAGGAAGCAGTGATCAAGACCATCCCCAAGAAAAAGAAACACAAAAAGGCAAAATTGTTGCCTGAGGAGGGCTTACAAATAGCTGAGAAAAGAAGAGAAGGAAAAGGCTAAGGAGAAAAGAAAAGATACAGCCATTTGAATGCAGAGTTCCAAAGGATAGCAAGGAGAGATAAGAAAGCCTTCCTCAGTGATCAATGCAAAGAACTAGAGGAAAACAACAGAGTGAGAAGAACTAGAGATTTCTTCAAGAAAATTAGAGTTATCAAGGGAACATCTCATGCAAAGATGGGCACAATAAAGGACAAAAATAGTATGGGCTTAATAGAAGGAGAACATATTAAGAAGAGGTGGCAAGAATACACTGAAGAACTACACAAAAAAGATCTTCATAACCCAGATAACCATGATGGTGTGATCACTCTCCTAGAGCCAGACATCCTGGAATGCAAGTCAAGTGGGCCTTAGGAAGCATCACTATGAACAAAGCTAGTAGAGGTGATGGAATTCTAGCTGAGCTATTTCAAATCCTAAAAGATGAGGCTATGAAAGTGCTGCACTCAATATGAAAGCAAATTTGGAAAACTAAGCAATGACCACGGGACTGGAAAAGATCAGTTTTCAATCCAACCCAAAAAAAGGCAATGTCAAATAATTTTCAAACTACCACACAGGTGCACTTATCTCACATGCTAGCGAAGTAATGCTCCAAACTATATGAGCATTGTTGTATGTGAACTGTGAGATTCCAGATGTTCAAGCTGGATTTAGAAAAGGCAGAGGAACCAGAGATCAAATTGCTGGCATTCACTGGGTCATTAAAAAAGAGAGTTCCAGAAAAACATCTACTTCTGCTTTATTTACTATTCCAAAGCATTTGACTATGTGGATCACAACAAACTGTGGAAAATTCTTAAAGATATGGGAATACCAGAACACCTGACCTGCCTCCTTAGAAATCTGTATGCAGGTCAAGAAGCAACAGTTAGAACTAGACATGGAACAACAGACTGGTTGTGAAAGGAGAATGTCAAGGCTGTATATTGTCACCCAGTTTATTTAACTTATATGCAGAGTACATCATGAGAAATAGACTAGATGAAGCACAAGCTGGAATCAAGATTGTCAGGGAAAATATCAATAACCTCAGATATGCAGATGACACACAGTTATGGCAGAAAGCAAAGAAGAACTAAAGTGAAGAACTAAGCGAAAGTGAAAGAGGAAAGTGGAACAGTTGACTTAAAATTCAGTATTCAGAAAACTAAGATCATGGCATCAGGCCCCATCAGTTCACGGCAAATTGATGGGGAAACAATGGAAACAGTGACAGAGTTTATTGTTTTGGGCTCCAAAAATCCCTGCAGATGATGACTGTAGCCACGAAATTAAAAGATGATTACTCCTTTGAAGAAAAGTTGTGACTAACCTAGACGGTATATTAAAAAGCATTACTTTGCCAACAAAGATCCATCTCATCAAAGCTATGGCTTTTTCTAGTAGTCATGCATGGATGTGAGAGTTGGACTATAAAGAAAGCTGAGTGTTGAAGAATTGATGATTTTGAACTGTGGTGTTGGAGAAGACTCTTGAGAGTCCCTTGGACTGCAAGGAGATCCAGCTAGTCCATCCAAAAGGAGATCAGTTCTGGGTGTTCATTGGAAGGACTGATGTTGAAGCTGAAACTCCAATACTTTGGCCACCTGATGCAAAGAACTGACTCATTTGAAAAGACCCTGATTATGGGAAAGAATGAAGGCAGGAGCATAAGGGAATGACAGAGGATGAGATGGTTGGATGGCATCACCAACTCAACAGACATGAGTTTGAGTAATATCTGGGAGGTGGTGATGGATCGGAAAGCCTGGTGTGCTTCAGTCCATGGGGTTGCAAAGAGGCAGACACAACTGAGAAACTGAATTGAACTGTATAATCATAAGTGATATGATTTAGGTCATTCCCAAGTGTGCTAGTGGATTTCCCTACTTTCTTCCAGTTAAATATGATTTTGCCAATAAAGAGTTCATGATCTGAGCCACAGTCAGCTCCTGGTCTTGTTTTTGCTGACTTTATATATCTTCTCCATCTTCAGTTGCATTGAGTATAATCAGTCTGGTTTAAGTATTGATGATCTGCTGATATTCATATGTAGGGTTGTCTATTGTGTTGTTGGAAGAGGATATTTGCTATGCAGTCTCTTGGCAACTCTGTTAGCCTTTGCCATACTTCATTTTGTACTCCAGGGCCAAACTTGCCTGTTATTCCAGATATCTGTTGACTTCCTACTTTTTTTGTTCCAGTCCTCTACGATGAAACCATGTGAAGTCGCTCAGTCATGTCCGATTCTTTGTGACCCCATGGACTGTAACCTACTGGGCTCCTCTGTCTATGGGATTTTACAGGCAAGAGTACTGGAGTCGATTGCCATTTCCTTCTCCAGGAGATCTTCCTGACCCAGAAATCGAACCTGGGTCTCCCACATTGCAGGAAGATGCTTTACCATCTGAGCCATCAGGGAAGCCTCTATGATAAAAAGAACAACCTTCTTTTGGTGTTAGACGGTTTTGTAGGTCATCATAAATACGTTCAGCTTCAGCTTCTTTGACATTATTGATTGGGGTAGAGACTTGGATTACTGTGATATTGAATGGTTTGCTTGGAAACGTACAGAGATCCTTTTGTCTTTTTTTGAAATTGCACCTAAAGTACTTCATTTTAGACTCTTTAGTTGACTATGAGGGATATTCCATTTCTTCTATGGGATACTTGCCCCCAAGTAGTAGATATAAGGATCATCTGAATTAAATTTGTCCATTTATGTCCATCACCTTGTCCAGTGGATGACATTTTGTCAGAAGTATCTTCCGTTATCCACCCACCTTGGGTGGATCTACACAGCATGGCTCATAGTTTCACTCAGTTAGACAAGGCTGTATGCCATGTGATTAGTTTGCTTAGTTTTCTGTGATTGTGGTTTTCATTTTTTCTGCCCTCTGATGAATAAGGATCAGAGGCTTGTGAATCTTCCTGATGGTAGGGACTGGCTGTGGGGGAATTTGTGTCTTCCTCTGATGGATGGGGCAATGCTTAGCAAATTTTTAATCCAAATTTCTTTTGGGGCTGTGTTCCCTTCCTGTTATTTGTCCTTAGGACAAACTATGGTAGGGGTAATGGTGGTAAAGGTGACCTCCTTCCAAAGGACTTATGCCAGCATGCTGCAGCTCCCAGGGCTGTTGTATTCAGTGCCCCTGGCCACACAGCAAGCAACTGTCCATGAATGCCTCTGCTGGGGACCCCTGAACATTCACAGGCAAGTTGGTTCCTTCTCTTGTGGGGTCACTGCTCCTTTCTCCCGGGCCCTGGTGCACCACCACCTAAGGTACTACTAGTGGCTCAGATGGTAATGAATCTGCCTGCAGTGCAGGAGACCCAGGTTGATCCCTAGGTTGGGAAGATCCCCTGGAGAGGGGAATGGCAACCCCCTCCATTATTCTTTCCTGGAGAATTCCATTGAAAGAGGAGCCTGGCTGGCTACAGCCCATGGTGTTGTGAAGACTTGGACATGAGTGAGTGATTAACAGTTTTTTCAGTGAACCACCTATATCTACATAGGTCTGGAGGAGTCTCAGCCACCAAAGCCATAGTGCAAAAGATGGATCAAGATGATGCATGCCCTTTGAGGCCTCACTTTGAGCATGAGAAAATGTAGTAAGAGAAAAAGATGATGAAGTGTGAGAGGATAGTCTTGTCCCATGATCCAGGCAAGACCCTGGGACAGGCTGCCAAGTGTGAGTTCTTAGCTTCTTGCAGGGAAGAAATCAAGAGTGAACTACAGTAAATTGAAGGAAGATTTATTCAGGTAAATACAGAGAGTATAGGCCATCTCACTAGGTGAGAGATCCTGAAATACGGGGTGATTAGTTTTTATTGGCTGGGTTGGTTTCCTAGATGACTGAGTGGGAGTATTATTCTACTATTTTGGGGAAGGAGTACTGATTTCCAGGAATGGGCCACTGCCCACATTTTGGCTTTTATGTCTCCTTGAAAATGTCATGGAACCTGTGGGTGTGTAATTTAGCCTGCCAATGTATAAACATGAGTGTAATAATGAAGCTTCTTGTATACTTCTTGTATACTTGGAAATCAAGTTTGCTCTGCTATGTCATTCTTTTACATAGGTCTTTCTACATAGGTCTGGAGGCGTCTCACCCACCAGAGCCATAGCTCAAAAGATGGATCAAGATTATCCATGCCCTTTGAGGCCTCACTTTGAGCACCAGAAGATGTCATAAGAGAAAAAGATGGTGAAGTGTAGCCCTGTCCTCTTCCTGTCTCACTTTGTAATTTTTAATATAAATTTATTTCTTTTAATTGGAGGTCAGTTACTTTACAATATTGTATTGGTTTTGCCATACATCAACATGAATCTGCCATAGATGTACACATGTTCCCCATCCTGAACCCCCCTCCTGCCTCCCTCCCAATACCATCCCTCTGGGTCATCCCAGTGCACCAGCCCCGAGCATCCTGTATCATGCATCAAACGTGGACTGGTGATTCATTTCACATATGATATTATACATGTTTCAGTGCCATTTTCCCAAATCATCCCACCCTCGCCCTCTCCCACAGAGTCCAAAAGACTGTTCTACACATCTGTGTCTCTTTTGCTGTCTCGCATACAGGGTTATCATTACCATCTTTCTAAATTCCATATATATGCGTTACTATACTGTATTGGTGTTTTTCTTTCTGGCTTACTTCACTCTGTATAATAGGCTCCAGTTTCATCCACCTCATTAGAACTGATTCAAATGTATTCTTTTTAATGGCTGAGTAATACTCCATTGTGTATATGTACCACAGCTTTCTTATCCATTAATCTGCTGATGGACATCTAGGTTGCTTCCATGCCCTGGCTATTATACAGTGCTACGATGAACCTTGGGGTACATGTGTCTCTTTCAGTTCTGGTTTCTTCAGTGTGTATGCCCAGCAATGAGATTGCTGGTTCATAAGGCAGTTCTATTTCCAGTTTTTTAAGGAATCTCCACACTGTTCTCCATAGTGGCTGTACTAGATTGCATTCCCACCAACAGTGTAAGAGGTTTCCCTTTTCTCACACCCTCTCCAGCGTTTATTGCTTGTAACTTTTGGATCGCTGCCATTCTGACTGGTGTGAAATGGTACCTCATTGTGGTTTTGATTTGCATTTCTCTGATAATGAGTGCTGTTGAGCATCTTTTCATGTGTTTGTTACCATCTGTATGTCTTCTTTGGAGAAATATCTATTTAGTTCTTTGGCCCATTTTTTGACTGGGTCGTTTATTTTTCTGGAATTGAGCTGCAGGAGTTGCTTGTAAATTTTTGAGATTAATTCTTTGTCATTTGCTTCATTTGCTATTATTTTCTCCAATTCTGAAGGCTATCTTTTCACCTTGCTTATAGTTTCCTTTGTTGTGCAGAAGCTTTTAATTTTAATTAGATCCCATTTATTAATTTTTGCTTTTATTTCCAATATTCTGGGAGGTGGGTCATAGAGGATCCTGCTGTGATGTATGTCAAAGAGTGTTTTCCTATGTTCTCCTCTAGGAGTTTTATAGTTTCTGGTCTTACATTTAGATCTTTAATCCATTGTGAGTTTATTTTTGTGTATGGCATTAGAAAGTATTCTAGTTTCATTCTTTTACAAGTGGTTGGCCAGTTTTCCCAGCACCACTTGTTAAAGAGATTGTCTTTCTCCATTGTATATTCTTGCCTCCTTTGTCAAAGATAAGGTGTCCATAGGTGCGTGGTTTTATCTCTGGGCTTTCTATTTTGTTCCATTGATCTATATTTCTGTCTTTGTGCCAGCACCATACTGTCTTGATGACTGTGGCTTTGTAATAGAGCCTGAAGTCAGGCAGGTTGATTCCTCCAGTTCCATTCTTCTTTCTCAAGGTTGTTTTGACTTTTCGAGATTTTTTGTATTTCCATACAAATTGTGAAATTATTAGTTCTAGCTCAGTGAAAAATACCATTGGTAGCTTGATAGGGATTGCATTGAATCTATAGATTGCTTTGGGTAATATACTCATTTTCATTATATTGATTCTTCCGAGCCATGAATATGGTATATTTCTCCATCTATTAGTGTCCTCTTTGATTTCTTTCGCCAGTGTTTTATAGTTTTCTATATATATGTCTTTTGTTTCTCTCTCTCTCTCTCTCTCTCTCTCTATATATATATATATATATATACATACACACACATATATTCCTAAGTATTTTATTCTTTTCGTTGCAATGGTGAATGGAATTGTTTCCTTAATTTCTCTTTCTATTTTCTCATTATTAGTGTATAGGAATGCAAGGAATTTCTGTGTGTTGATTTTATATTTTGCAACTTTACTATATTCATTGATTAGCTCTAGTAATTTTGTGGTGGAGTCTTTAGGGTCTTCTATGTAGAGAATCAAGTCATCTGCAAACAGTGAGAGTTTTACTTCTTCTTTTCCAATTTGGATTCCTTTTATTTCTTTTTCTGCTCTGATTGCTGCGGCCAAAACTTCCAAAACTATGTTGAATAGTAATGATGAGAGTGGGCACTCTTGTCTTGTTCCTGACTTTAGGGAAAATGCTTTCAATTATTCACCATTGAGGATAATGTTTGCTGTGCGTTTGTCATATATAGCTTTTATTATGTTGAGGTATGTTCCTTCTATTCCTGCTTTCTGGAGAGTTATTATCATAAATAGATGTTAAATTTTGTCAAAGGCTTTCTCTGGATTTATTGAGATAATCATATGGTTTTTATTTTTCAATTTGTTAATGCAGTGTATTACATTGATTGATTTGCGGATACTGAAGAATCCTTGCATCCCTGGGATAAAAGCCCATTTGGTCATGATGTATGATCTTTCTAATGTGTTATTGGATACTGATTGCTAGAATTTTGTTAAGGATTTTTGCATCTATGTTCATCAGTGATATTGGCCTGTAGTTTTCTTTTTTGTGGCATCTTTGTCAGGTTTTGGTATTAGGGTGATGGTGGCTTCATAGAATGAGTTTGGAAGTTTACCTTCCTCTGCAATTTTCTGGAAGAGTTTGAGGAGGATAGGTGTTACCTCTTCTCTAAATTTTTGGTAGAATTCAGCTGTGAAGCCATCTGGTACTGGGCTTTTGTTGCTGGAAGATTGCTGATTACAGTTTCAATTTACATGCTTGTGATGGATCTGTTAAGTTTTTCTATGTCTTCCTGGTTCAGTTTTGGAAAGTTTCACTCTTCTAAGAACTTGTACATTTCTTCCAAGTTGTCCATTTTATTGGCATATAATTGCTGATAGTAGTCTCTTATGATCCTTTGTATTTCTGTGTTGTCTGTTGTGATCACTCCATTTTCATTTCTAATTTTATTGATTTGATTTTTCTCCCTTTGTTTCTTGATGAGTCTGGCTAATGGTTTATCAATTTTATTTTTCCTCTCAAAGAACAAGCTTTTGGTTTTGTTGTTGTTTGCTATGGTCTCTTTTGTTTGCTTTGCATTTATTTCTGCCCTAATTTTTAAGATTTCTTTCTTTCTACTAACCCTGGAGTTCTTCATTTCTTTCTTTTCTAGTTGCTAGTGGAGAGTTAGGTTATTTGTCTTTTTTTCTTTTTCCTTGAGGTACGCTTGTATTGCTATGAACCTTCCCCTTACTATTGCTTTTACAGTGTCCCACAGGTTTGGGGTTGTTGTGTTTTCATTTTCATTCATTTCTATGCATATTTTGATTTCTTTTTTATTTCCTCTGTGATTTATTGGTTATTCAGCAGCGTGTTGTTCAGCCTCCATATGTTGGAATTTTTAATAGTTTTTATCCTGTAATTGAGATATAATTTTACTTCATTGTGGTCAGAAAAAATGCTTGGAATGATTTCAATTTTTTGAATTTAGCAAGCCTCAATTTATGGCTCATGATGTGATCTATCCTGGAGAATGTTCCCTGTGCACTTGAGAAAAAGGTGAAATTCATTGTTTTGGGGTGAAATGTCCTATAGATATCAATTAGGTGTAACTGGTCTATTGTATCATTTAAAGTTTGTGTTTCCTTGTTAATTTTCTGTTTAGTCGATCTATCCATAGGTGTGAGTGTGGTATTAAAGTCTCCCACTATCATTGTGTTATTGTTAATTTCCCCTTTCATACTTGTTAACATTTGTCTTACATATTGTAGTGCTGTTATGTTGGTTGCATATATATTTATAATTGTTATACCTTCTTGGATTGATCCTTTGATCATTATGTAGTGTACTTCTTTGTCTCTTTTCACAGTCTTTTTTTTTTTTTTAATCTATTTTATCTGATATGAGTATTGCTATTCCTGCTTTCTTTTGGTCTCTATTTGCATGGAATATCTTTTTCCAGCCCTTCACTTTCAGTCTGTATGTGTCCCTTGTTTTGAGGTGGGTTTCTTGTAGACAACATATATAGGAGTCTTGCTTTTGTATCCATTCAGCCAGTCTTTGTTTTTTGGTTGGGGCATTCAAACCATTTACATTTAAGGTAATTACTGATAAGCATGATCCTGTTGCCATTTACTTTATTATTTTGGGTTTGAGTTTATACACCCTTTTTGTGTTTCCTGTCTAGAGAAGATTCTTTAGCATTTGTTGGAGAGCTGGCTTGATGGTGCTGAATTTTCTCAGATTTTGCTTGTCTGTAAAGCAAATTTGGAAAACTCAGCAGTGGCCACAGGACTGGAAAAGGTCAGTTTTCATTCCAATATCAAAAAAGGCAATGCCAAAAACTGTTCAAACTACCACACAATTACACCCATCTCACATGCTAGTAAAGTAATGCTCAAAATTCTCCAAGCCAGGCTTCAGCAATATGTAAATTGTGAACTTTCAGATGTTCAAGCTAGTTTTAGAAAAGGCAGAGGAACCAGAGACCAAATTGCCAAAATCCGCTGGATCACCAAAAAAACAAGAGAGTTCCAGAAAAACATCTATCTCTGCTTTGTTGACTATGCCAAAGCCTTTGACTGTGTGGATCACAATAAACTGTGGAAAATTCTGAAAGAGATGGGAATACCAGACCACCTAACCTGCCTCTTGAGATACCTATATGCAGGTCAGGAAGCAACAGTGAGAACTGGACATGGAACAACAGACTGGTTCCAAATAGGAAAAGGAGTACGTCAAGGCTGTATATTGTCACTCTGCTTATTTAACTTCTATGCAGAGTACATCATGAGAAATGCTGGGCTGGAAGAAGCACAAGCTGGAATCAAGATTTCTGGGAGAAATATCAATAACCTCAGATATGCAGATGACACCACCCTTATGGCAGAAAGTGAAGAGAAACTAAAAGGCATCTTGATGAAAGTGAAAGAAGAGAGTGAAAAAGTTGACTTAAAGCTCAACATTCAGAAAACGAAGATCATGGCATCTGGTCCCATCACTTCATAGGAAATGCAGAAACAGTGGAAACAGTGTCAGACTTTATTTTCTTGGGCTCCAAAATCACTGCAGATGATGACTGCAGCCATGAAATTAAAAGAGGCTTACTCCTTGGAAGAAAAGTTATGACCAATCTAGATAGCATATTAAAAAGCAGAGACATTACTTTCCCAACAAAGGTCCATCTAGTCAATGCTATGGTTTTCCCAGTAGTCATGTATGGATGTGAGAGTTGGACTGTGAAGAAAGATGAGCACCGAAGAAATGATGCTTTTGAACTGTGGAGTTGGAGAAGACTCTTGAGAATCCCTTGGACTACAAGGAGATCTAACCAGTCCATTCTCAAGGAGATCAACCCTGGGATTTCTTTGGAAGGAATGATGCTAAAGCTGAAACTTCAGTACTTTGGCCACCTCATGCCAAAGAGGAGTTGACTCATTGGACAAGAGTTGACTCATTGGAAAAGACTCTGGTGCTGGGAGGGATTGGGGACAGGAGGAGAAGGGAACGACAAAGGATGAGATTGTTGGATGGCATCACTGACTTGATGGACTTGAGTCTGAGTGAACTCCGGGAGTTGGTGATGGACAGGGAAGCCTGGTGTGCTGTGATTCATGGGGCTGCAGAGTCGGAAATGACTGAGCGACTGAACTGAACTGAAAGCAGACAAGCTTTTGATTTCTCCTTCATATTTGAATGAGATCCTGCTGGGTACGGTAATCTGGGCTGTAGGTTATTTTCTTTCATCACTTTAAGTATGTCCTGCCATTCTCTCCTTGCCCGAAGAGTTTCTACTGAAAGATCAGCTCTTGTCCTTATGGGAATCCCCTTGTGTGTTATTTGTTGTTTATCCCTTGCTGCATTTAATATTTGTTCTTTGTGTTTGATCTTTGTTAATTTGATTAACATGTGCCTTGGTGTGTTTTGCCTTGGGTTTATCCTGTTTGAGACTCTTGGTTCCTTGGACTTAGGTGATTATTTCCTTCCCCATTTTAGGGAATTTTTCAACTATTATCTCCTCAAGTATTTTCTCATGTTCTTTCTATTTGTCGTCTTCTTCTGGGACTCCTATGATTCAAATGTTGGGGTGTTTAACATTGTCCCAGAGGTCTCTGAGATTGTCCTCATTTCTTCTAATTCATGTTTCTTTTTTCCTCTCTGCTTCATTTATTTCTACCATTCTGTCTTCTACCTCACTAATCCTATCTTCTCCCTCCATTATTCTACTCTTTGTTCCCTCCAGAGTGTTTTTGATATCATTTATTGCATTATTCATTATATATTGACTTTTTTTTTATTTCTTCTAGGTCTTTGTTAAACCTTTCTTGCATCTTCTCAATCCTTTCCAGGCTATTTATCTGTGACTCCATTTTGTTTTCAAGTTTTTGGATCATTTTCACTATCATTATTTGGAATTCTTTATCAGGTAGATTCCCTATCTCTTGATCTTTGGTTTGGTTTGGTGGGCATTTATCCTGTTCCTTTACCTGCTGGGTATTCCTCTGTCTCTTCATCTTGTTTATATTGATGTGTTTGGGGTGGCCTTTCTGTATTCTGGCAGTTTGTGGAGTTCTCTTGATTGTGGAGTTTCCTCACCGTTGGTGGGGTTGTATGGGTAGCTTGTCAAGGTTCCTGGTTAGGGAAACTTGTGTAGGTGTTCTGGTGGGTGGGGCTTGATTTCTTTTCTCTGGAGTGCAATGAAGTGTCCAGTAATGAGTTATGAGATGTCAGTGGTTTTGGAGTGACTTTGGGCAGCCTGCATATTGAAGCTAAGGGCTATATTCCTGTTTTATTGGAGAATTTGCATGGTATGTCTTGCTCCATAACTTGTTGGCCCTAGGGTGGTGCATGGTTTCAGTGTTGGTATGGAAGCATTTGATGAGCTCCGTCAATTAATGTTCCCTGGAGTCAGGAGTTCTCTGGTGTTCTCAGGATTTGGACTTAAGCCTTCTGCTTCTGGTTTTCAGTCTTATTTTTACAGTAGCCTTAAGACTTCTCCATCTATATAGCAACACTGATAAAACATCTAGGTTAAAGATGAAAAGTTTCTCCATAGTGAGGGACACTTAGAGAAGTTCACAGAGTTACATGGAGAAAAGAAGAGGGAGGAGGGAGATAGAGGTAACCAGGATGAGAAGAGGGGGAATTAAAAGAGGAGAGAGCAAGCTAACCAGTAATCACTTCCTTATGTGCACTCCACAGTCTGGACCACTCAGAGATGTTAATGGAGTTATACAGAGAATAGAAGAGGGAGGAAGGAGACAGAGGTGGCCAGGAGGATAAATGGGGGAATCAAAAGGAGAGAGACAGATCCAGCTAGTAATCAGTTTCCTAAGTGTTCTCCATCGTCCGGAACACACAAAGAGATTCACAGAGTTGGGTAGAGAACAGAAGGGGAAGGGAAGAGACAGAGGTGACCTGGTGGAAAAAAAGGAGAGTCCAAAGGGCGAGAGAGCAGTCAAGCCAGTAATCTCGCTCCCAAGTAAAAATGGGTACTGAAGATTGGGTTCTTAAAGGTACAACATTAATAACAAATACCAAAAAGCAAAGATTAAAAATCTAGAGTAGAGGTTGGATTTTCAAAAATACAATATTAAAGAAAAAAGTCACAAAATTATATTATATATATATATATATATGTGAAGTTTGTTTTAAAAGATAGGGGGTCTCTATCTTTTTTTATTTTTATTTTTTTGCCAAGTAATAGTAGGTTATAAAAATGAAAATTAAAGAAGTAATACAGGACTTAAAAATAGAAAAAAAATTAAATAAAAGAATGATAGTAAAAATAGCAAAAATATATCTAGGACTTTCTCTGGTGTTGTGGGCAGTGTGGGGTTAGTTCATTTTTGGATAGTTCCTTAATCCAGCTTATATTTCTCAAGATCTATAGGCCCCTTCCAATGTAGTCAGTACTAACTACAGGGTTTTAATCTATTGCTCCTGTCACTTCCAAAGAGGTCCCCTCTGGTTTAACTTCTGTTTGCTGCTCTCTTCAGTGTCTAATTTCCGCCCAAACACAAGGGGGTGGTGGTGGACACTTTTTTAGGCTCACTTGTTCAGTCGCCCTGTGGGGAGGGAGGGACGCTGAAAACAAATAACACTGGCATGTGCTTGCAGTGTCTCGGCCACACTGGGTTTGTCTCCGGTCATGGCGTGTTTGCTTTCACTGTCTACACTGCTTAGACTCTAGGTTGCTCTGCCAGAAACTGTCTGAGGCTGCCCCTGGTTTGTATGCAAATCCCAGGTCTAAGCTGCTCAGGTTCAGGTACTTGGGTAGTCCTCAGAGGCACAGACTCGGTTGGGCCTGCATTTTGTGCCCTTCCTAGGTCCGAGCAGCTCAGGTGATGAGGTGTTTGGTGAGTGCAGTTGCTGTGACTTATCACCTCCCTTGTCCTTCCTGCTCAGTTTTCTGGGTGTACAACCAGCTCACCTTCTCAGGCAGATGTTGACCATCCAGAATTCCAAGAAGTCTTGGTTAGCAACGAAGCCTGCTTGTAGTTTGGTAGGTAATGCCTCTCTGGGGCCCTGATTGCCCCCCCTTCTGGCTCTGGCTGCCTTTGCCTGCCTGTCATGGAGGGCAGGGTTGGGCCAGTCTGCAGCCGGATAGCTCTGTTCAGTCCTTTGTTCTGTGAGCAGGCCTGTCAGTGTCTTAGGTCAGGGCTCTTCCCATGGTAGCTATCCCACAATCTGATTTGCTATCTCAAGTTAGTTCCCTTAGA
Organism: Capra hircus; assembly: GCF_001704415.2. Classification (NCBI taxonomy): domain Eukaryota; kingdom Metazoa; phylum Chordata; class Mammalia; order Artiodactyla; family Bovidae; genus Capra; species Capra hircus. The sequence goes on along the minus strand of NC_030831.1, from coordinate 12,950,654 downwards.
TTGCCTTCGGGGCATTCAGGCCCAGTCCTTACTCTAAGAAATGCAGCCTGCATCTTCCTGCCCAGCCCCCACTTGCTAGTGGCAGATGCAGGCATCTGCATTGCTTCTCCTCTGGGGGAGTTACCATTAGGCATGTAATCTGTGGGTTTTAATTATTTATTTATTTTTCCTCCCAGTTATGTTGCCCTCTGTGATTCCAAAGCTAGCCACAGACTCGGCAGTGAGAGTATTTCCTGTAGTTTGGTAACTTCTCTCTTTTTTAAGACTCCCTACCTCTTTTGTCTCTCTTTTTATCTTTTATATTTTTTCCTACCTCCTTTTGAAGACAATGGGCTGCTTTTCTGGGTGCCTGATGACCTCTGCCAGCATTCAGAAATTGTTTTGTGGAATTTACTCAGTGTTCAAATGTTCTTTTGATGAATTTGTGGGGGAGAAAGTGGTCTCCCCATCCTATTCCTCTGCCATCTTAGGACCCCCACACACACTTTGTAATTTAAAAAGGAACACAAAGCCTTCAGGGTTTTGGATTTTCTATCGAGGATCAAATTTTATTCAGAGCAAGTTATTTGAGGTTATATCTTGTTTCTATCTGTATTCACTTGCCAAGTGAAGTGACCTGGTTTTCTATGCTCACATGTTTGCCTTCATTTGCCTTCTGTTCATAATAAGTATGAATTTTTTGTTCCCTACTGTGTTCCCCCTTTGCCTGGCAAAGTAATAAAGCCACTATTTCCTTCTCCTGTATAACTCTATCTCTGTATTTCTGTTTGGCATTGGTGTGCAAAGAGCCAAGATTCTGGCAACAATATGAAGGTTTTAATAAACAATAATTTGAATTAAATATACAGTCTATGAATGAGAACTGGATATTTATATTGTTGGTTATTTTACCAAAAGTTTAGTCTCTCTGTTGGTGAGAAGTGCTGAATCAAGTCTTGCAGGTATAGTTTTGGGTGAAGTAGAAGAGAATAGCTCTGCTAAGTAAAAGGGTCCACAAGAGGCTAATGTCCTCAAAACTGTGTGTCCCAACCTGGGGTGATTTGTGAGTGTTAGGCAGGATGGTCGGCTCAATGAGGTGCATAACAGCACCGGGGACCTGAGTCATGTTTTCTGTTTTCTTGAAGAACATTCCTTAACCAAAAAAGGAAAATTTTCTATATGCGATAGCATAAGGAAGGCATTGCATGAGCTCATTCTGCCTGTCCAATCAGGTATCGCCAAGTACCCTGTAACTGAGACAAAGAGCTGACTGTATATAAACCACCATACTGCTTTGTTCGGGGCTCTGGTCTGATTCCGCTGCGTCGGATGAGGCTTGAGCCCTAGCGCGCTAGAAATAAAAATTCCCTTCTTGCCTTTACATTACCACGGTGGACTTGTTCACTCTCTTGGTTGGTTTGGAGATACGGGCTCAGTGCATAACATTTGGGGGCTCGTCTGGGATCTCCGGCCTACCGGGGAGGACAACTCTCCTGGTAGAAGGGAATAATCTCGTTAGGAGTTGAGAGCTCTGAGCACCAGTGCTAGCAGTGCAGAGGCCTAGATTAAGTCCGGGGCCCAGTTTCGTACTGGGGAGGCATCTAGGTGTAAGGTGAAGAGGCAAGCCCAGGGTAAGGCCGGGTCCCCAGTAGCGAACCGGGAGGGCAGCTGGCACTGAGGACGTCCTGACGGTAAGACACTTGCAAGTAGAGAAGGGGTCTCTAGTGCTATAAAGGAGACTGAAAGTAATATTGAGAGTTGGAATCTGTTTGTTGTGTCATTTTTGTGACTCTGTGTGCCAGCACTGTCTGTGTGAGTCTTGTTGTCATCGTCCGCGTTCTCTGTACCCATGGGGCAACCTACTTCTACTCCACTGTCTCTGATGACTGACCATTTTTCTGATTTTAAGTCTAGAGCTCAGAATCTTTCATTACTGATAAAGAAGAGCAAACTGGTGACCTTCTGTTCCGCCGAGTGGCCCACCTTTGACGTCGGATGGCCACAAGAGGGAACCTTCAATCCCCAAATTATCCAGGCAGTTAAAGAGAGGGTGCTTACCCCTAGTCCTGTCGGGCACCCAGACCAGACTCCCTACATTCTAGTCTGGCAGGATCTAGTGAGAAACCCGCTGGAATGGCCTAAACCCTTTGTTCTCGCTCCTTCTAAACCTCCTAAACCTCCCCGCCCCTCTTCCCTGACTCCAACCTCGCTAAACCCACAGGTGCTAGTCATGAAAGCTTCTGAAGAAAAAGAAGAAAAACAGGATGAAAAACGACCTAAGCCGGTGTTCCAGGAGTCTTCTTCTCTGTATCCTAATCTGATTGACCTGGAAACTGAGTTGTTCCCACCCCCGTACACGGATCCACATCCGCCCTTTCTTCCACAGGTTCCACATGTTTCATCGGGAGAAGCCCGGAGGAGGGCCAAGCCCTCAGCTCCTCCTAGAGAAGGGGGCCCTGCCCAGGGAACTCCGGGAAGAGCAAGGGAAATGGCTAGAGGAGAGGAAGAAGAAGGCCCAGAAATTCCCTCCTCCACTGTTCATGCATTTCTGGTCCAGGCGGGGCCAGCCAGAGAGGGTGGGGAATGGACATATCAGTATTGGCCCTTTGCCACTAGTGATTTGTACAATTGGAAGACTCAAACTCCCTCTTTCTCTGAGAAACCGCAGGGTCTTATTGATCTTTTAGAATCTATCCTCTTTACTCACAATCCCACTTGGGATGATTGTCAGCAACTGTTACAGGTACTTTTTACTACAGAAGAGCACGAAAGGATCCTGTCAGAAGCCCGGAAAAATGTGCCAGGGGTGGATGGGAGGCCCACAATACAGCCTCACCTCATTGAAGAGGGGTTCCCCTTGGTGCGACCCAACTGGGACTTCGAACGTGCTGAAGGTAGGGAGGTCTCTGAGTGTACCATCAGACTCTCATGGCTGGCCTTAGAGCGGCCGCCAGAAAGCCAACTAATTTGGCCAAGGTAAATTCAGTGAGGCAAGAGCCAAATGAGAGCCCAGCAGCCTTCCTTGAAAGGATAATGGAAGCTTTTAGACAGTATTCTCCTATGGACCCACAGGCAGATGAGTCTCAAGCAGCAGTTATGCTAGCATTTGTGAATCAGGCAGCCCCCGATATTAGGAGAAAGTTACAAAAGATAGAGAGGCTGGGTGACCAGTCCTTGCAAGATCTAGTGAGGGCAGCAGAGAGAGTTTTCAATCATAGAGAGACCCCAGAGGAGAGAGAGTACCGCATTAGAAGGGAAGAAAGAGAATTTAGAGCTGAAGAAAACCGTAAGAACCAAAAAGAGCTGGCTCAGATATTTTTCGCCAGAATTGAAAACAAAAATAGGTTCCAAAAAGGGGAAAAGCTAGACTCAAAGACTGAGGAAAAACGTGCAAGGCACAAGCTTGAAAAAAAAAACAATGTACGTTTTGTAAGGAGATTGGACATTGGAAAGATAAATGCCCCAAGAAAAACCTAAAAGAGGGGCCCAAAAATCCCAAGAACAAGACTCGCTCTCCTGACCGTCATATCCTCTACGCGGGTGAGAATAGTGACTAGGGGGGTCAAGGCTCGACGCCCCTCCCCGAGTCCTGGGTAACTATAAATGTGTAGGGGAAACTGGTTGGCTTCATGGTGGATACGGGAGCTCAATACTCAGTCTTAAACCAAAGAGATGGACCCATGTCTAAGAAAAGTAGCTGGGTGCAGGGAGCAACCGGGACTAAGCGATATGGATGGACTACAAAATGACATGGGAACTTGGGGACCCACCAAGTGACCCATTCCTTTCTGGTGATATCTGAGTGTCCAGCACCCTTGCTGGGAAGAGCGTTACTGTCTAAATTAAATGCCCAAATTCATTTCGACCACGGGCAAGTGTCAGTTTTAGATGGAATCGGGCATCCTCTTCAGGTCTTGTCTCTGGCATTAAAGGATAAATACAGACTATACTTGCCAGAGGCCCCAGCGACAATAAGTCCTAAAGTACAGCCATGGGTTTGGAGATACCCCCAGGCCTGGGCTGAAACAGCAGGAATGGGACTGGCCAAACAGAGGCCCCCTATTATTGTGGAACTGAAAGCCAGTGCCACACCGGTGAGAGTGTGGCAGTATCCCATGAGTCAAGAGGCTTGGCAAGGAATTACTCCTCACATACAACGCCTCATAGACCCTGGGCCTTGAGAAAGTGCCGGTCCCCATGGAACACTCCCCTGCTTCCCATAAAGAAGCCTGGGGGAACTGATTTTAGACCGGTTCAAGACCTGCGAGAAGTCAACAAACGGGTGAGTGACATTCGTCCTATGGTTCCTAACCCTTATACATTGCTAAGCAGCTTGCCACCAAGCTACGTTTGGTATACTGTTTTAGATTTAAAAGATGCCTTTTTCAGTCTGCCTCTTGCCCTTGCAAGCCAAGAGATCTTCTCCTTCGAATGGCAGGAAGACGGTGTTCAGACTCCTGTGCAGCTGACATGGACTCCTTACCACAGGGTTTCAAAAACTCACCCACGTTGTTTAACAAGGCCTTGGATGAAGACTTTCATGAGTATCGGGTTGAACACCCTACCATTGTTTTATTACAATATGTTGATGACCTTATGCTGGCAGTGACTACGGAAAAAGAGTGCCAAGAGGCAACAGGGGACCTCCTCCAAACCTTGGGGACTTTAGGTTACAGGGCCGGTGTCAAAAAGGCCCAGATTGCCAAGCAAGAGGTTACATACCTCGGTTATAAGATAAAACAGGGCCAGAAGTGGCTAACACAGGCTATGAAAGAAACCATCCTCCAGATCCCTGAGCCGGCCAACCCTAGACAAGTGAGAGAATTTCTGGGAACTGTGGGATATTGCCTATTATGGATCTTGGGGTTTGCAGAAAAGGCCAGGCCCCTGTATGAAGGGACCAAAGAAAACAAAGACTGGAAATGGACTGAGTCAATGAAAACGGCCTTTCAGGAGCTCAGGCATGCCTTGCTGGAAGCTCCTGCCCTTGCCCTTCCTGACCCATCTAAGCCTTTCCAATTATTTATAGATGAAAGGTGAGGGATAGGAAAAGGGGTACTAACACAGAAGTGGGGACCTTGGAAGCGTCCCATAGCTTACCTTTCCAAGAAATTGGACCCAGTGGCAGCCGGATGGCCACCTTGCCTCCGAATCATTGCGGCCACCGCACTCCTAGTCCATGATGCTGATAAGCTGACTTATGGACAGAGACTCTTGGTCTACACTCCTCATGCTATAGAGAGAGTTCTGAAACAACCCCCGGGTAAATGGATTTCCAATGCCCGCTTGACACACAACCAGGCCCTGCTACTTGACACCTCACGGATTCATTTTCAAATGCCCTGCACTCTAAACCCAGCTACTCTTTTGCCCAATCCAGAGGGGGATAGCCCCCTCCACGATTGCGATGAGATACTGGCCGGGGTAACGGCAATATGGAAGGACTTAACAGATACACCACTGGATAACAGTGAGCTAATATGGTTTACAGATGGAAGCAGTTATGTAAAAGATGGACAGAGACGGGTGGGGGCCGCAGTGGTAGATGATTCTGGACGGACGATATGGGTGGAGACTCTTTCCCCAGACACCTCAGCACAAAGAGCAGAGTTAATTGCCCAGATTCAAGCATTAGAGAGAGCTAAAGGAAAAAGAATAACTATTTTTTACTGACAGTCGCTATGCTTTTGGCACGGTACACATCCAGGGCCCGATATATCAGGAACGGGGGTTTTTGACAGCTGAAGGAAAAGAGATTAAAAACTTGCCAGAAATCCGTCGACTTCTGGAGGCTGTGCAGTTGCCTCGGGCTGTATCAACAGTACATGTACCTGGACGTCAAAAAGGGGACAGTCCCATGGCACGAGGAAATCATGCCACAGATCTGGCGGCTCGAAAAGCGGCTAATGAAGATTTCATCGCTCCGGTGTTGGCGATCGGACTTTCACCCCCAGGTATGGGAACTCTGCCCCCAACCCCTGAGTATTCATCCACAGACCTTGCCTGGATCCAGGAACGTCCCAACCTCCAACAAGAAGAGGATGGATGGTACTGAGACTCCGATGGTTACTTATACTCCCTGCTCAGTTGGGACGGCAACTGTGTGAGCATCTACACTCGTCTACTCATCTGGGAGAGAAAAAGACTCTGATGCTTTTTCAAACTGTACGCCTGCAATTCCCCCGGCACCAAACAACTGTGAAGAACATAGTACATGCTTGTAAGGCATGTCAACAGATGAGGCCAGGAAAGAGGCAACACGCAGGACTGAGGTATCGGGGAGAAGGGCCAGGGCAGCACTGGGAAATAGATTTCACCGAGGTAAAGCCAGGCAAGTATGGTTACCGGTACTTGTTAGTGTTGGTAGATACCTTCTCAGGGTGGGTAGAAGCTTTTCCTACTAAGGGAGAAACTGCAATGTTAGTGGCTAAAAAGATTTTAGAAGAAATAGTTTCCAGGTTTGGCCTGCCGGTGACTATTGGCTCTGATAATGGACCTGCTTTTGTGAGCCAAATAGTTCAGAACCTTGCCCGGTCTCTAGGGACCAAATGGAAATTACATTGTGAATACAGCCCACAGAGCTCGGGGCAAGTTGAAAGAATGAATCGGACCCTAAAAAGAACTTTAACTAAATTGGCTATAGAGACTGGCGGGGACTGGGTGACTCTCCTTCCCTTCGCCCTCTTTCGCGCACGTAATACTCCTTATCAGCTTAATCTGACCCCATTTGAAATTCTGTATGGGTGACCTCCCCCTGTATGGCCAATATTTGAAGGAAAGAAACTTCCACCTCCTACTTTGGAACAATTCCAGGAGGCTTTGATGGCTTTGGGCTAAGTGCATTCTCGCGTCTGGAAACTGCTCTGGGAAATACATGAGGGTCAAAACAAGCCGACTATCCCCTCACATAACATCGGCCCCGGAGATTGGGTGTGGGTCAAAAGGCACCACACCAAGGCACTAGAACCTAAATGGAATGGTCCTTATGTTGTTCTTCTTACCACCCCAACTGCCCTAAAGGTCGATGGTATCGGGCCTTGGGTGCATTGCAACCACGTACGCCCAGCTACTTCAGCAGAGCAGGAAGACGCTAAAAAAGAATGGGAAGCGTCTCTGCACCCGTCCAACCCCCTGAGGCTGAAGCTCCAGGGTCGTCGACAGGACCAAGGCAACTCGTCTGGACCATCTTATGGATGACCATGTTACTCTGCTCCGAAGCTGCCAGCGTAAACCCACACCAACCCGTCAAAATCACCTGGAAACTGCAAAATGGACTAACACGTGAGATGCTTAACTCCACCACCGCAATACATCCACCAAATACTTGGTGGCCAGACTTATACTTTGACCTTAAGCCGGTGGTAAATGTACCTTGGAAAAGGGGCTACCTCCCCATGCATTCTGGGCATGTCCAAGTGCACCCAGGCACAACTGGAAGATCTGTGGGGGGATACAGGACTCTTATTGTAAATCTTGGGACTGCATAACTTCTAATGATGGGTCGGAGACTCCAGGGTATAGACGGTGGGATGTAGGAAATAGGAACTTTCTTAACTTCTCATTTGAAGGACCCGTACCTCCGTACTCTGATTGGGAAAAGGATCATAACTTTGCCCAGGTAAAAATAAGGTTTAACATTGACAGAGCAAAAAAAGAGAAGGCCTGGGTCAACGGGATATCATGGGGACTTCAGACCAGAAATGACCTGACTACTTATAATGGGATCATTGTTGTGAGTCAAGTTTTAGAACCGGTACAAATGTATAGTATCGGTCCAAACCCCGTTGAACAGGTCCATGCAACTCTCTTCCCGACAACCTCCCTACCTACATCCCAAGGACCAACAAAAGACCCAGAGATGGGCCCCCTTGCTAAACTTGGACAAACAGATCCACTATGGAAATTAGTAAAGGCAGCTTATGCTACCTTAAATCAAACCCATCCTGAGGCAACTAAAACCTGTTGGTTATGTTACAACTTAATTCCCCCTTATTACGAGGCAGTAGGCCTCAACGCCTCTTACGACCTTGCCAATGGCACCGATCCTCCCCAATGTCGATGGGGAGAACAAAAAGTAGGCCTTACAATGAGAGAAGTGTGGGGAAAGGGACTATGTATGGGCAAAGTGCCACCAGACAGATCCTCATTGTGTGCCCTTACTGTTGAACTCATGAGTTTGCCGGTAGCCAGGTGGTCAGTTCCACAGATGGGAGGATGGTGGGTGTGCTGTCACACTGGGTTGACTCCCTGTGTACATAGCTCCATTTTTGATCCTAAAAAAGAATTTTGTGTTATGGTGGCTGTGATACCAAAGATACTGTATCGACCAGAAGAAGCTGTATATGATTATTGGGCCCACAAATTGACTCTTAATCAACAAGAAAGAGCTTATAAAGTTAAGAGAGAGCCCATTACTGCCATAACCATAGCAACTATGTTCAGTCTGGGAATAGCCGGGGCTGGAACTGGAATAACAGCTTTGTCCATGCAAAGTCAAGGATTTAACTCTTTAAGAGCAGCCATAGATGAAGACATCACTCGTATAGAACAGTCTATTCGTCATTTAGAGTCATCTTTAACTTCCCTGTCTGAAGTAGTTTTGAAAAATAGAAGAGAGCTAGATCTGCTATTTTTGCAACAGGGTGGACTTTGTGCTGCCCTAGGAGAAGAATGCTGTTTTTATGCAGACCATACTGGAATAGTTAGGGAATCCATGGCCAAAGTGAGAGAGGGGCTAGCCCAGCGTAAAGAAGAGTGTGAGGCTCAACAGGGATGGTTTGAGTCCTGGTTTCAACAATCCCCCTGGCTGACTACTTTAATCTCTACCTTGCTAGGACCCCTGATAATCCTTCTAATAATGCTTACGTTCGGCCCTTGTATTATCAATAGACTTGTAGCCTTTGTAAAAGAGCGCATTAATACAGTACAGCTGTTCGTGCTTCAGCAGCAATATCAAACAGTATCTCAGGACCCAGAGGAGGATTCCTCTGTATGATCTAAGAACAAGGGAGAATGTTAGGCAGGGTGGTCGGCTCAGTGAGGTGCATAACAGCACCGGGGACCGGAGTCATGTTTCCTGTTTTCTTGAAGAACATTCCTTAACCAAATAAGGAAAATTTTCTATATGCGATAGCATAAGGAAGGCATTGCATGAGCTCATTCTGCCTGTCCAATCAGGTATCGCCAAGTACCCTGTAACTGAGACAAAGAGCTGACTGTATATAAACCGCCATACTGCTTTGTTCAGGGCTCTGGTCTGATTCCGCTGCGTTGGATGAGGCTTGAGCCCTAGCGCGCTAGAAATAATTCCCTTCTTGCCTTTGCATTACCACGGTGGACTTGTTCACTCTCTCGGTTGGTTTGGAGATACGGGCTCGGTGCATAACAGTGAGGAGTCTTATAGTCAAGGGAAGGGCTTGCTGATCAGTATCAGGGTATCTACAGGGTCTCCGTTCCTTCAGCATAGAGTCCATCTGGTGTCAGGAGTGTCTCATGATCAGTGAACTGTGTGGCCTTCTCTCTGGAATGAAGACTGTTTCATTAGGTTAACATCTTCCATTTGGTGTGAGTTTTTTTTTAAGGCTTCCCTGGTGGCTCAGAGGTTAAAGCATCTGCCTCCAATGTGGAAGACTTGGGCTCGATCCCTGGGTCAGGAAGACCCCCTGGAGAAGGAAATGGCAACCCACTCCAGTATTCTTGCCTGGAGAATCCCATGGATGGAGGAGCCTGATAGGCTATGGTCCACGGGGTCGCAAAGAGTCGGACACAACTGAGCGATTTCACTCACTTCACTCACTCACTTAGTTCTGAAGAAGAACTCAAATATAATGTTATGTATGACCTTTGAAAAGGAACCAGGACACTGTCTAAACCTGCAGTATGGTTTCTCACCACTCCTCCCTTGTCTCTATATCTCTTCTCTGATTCATAACTGTTTGAACTTAGCCTTTGGAACTCAGAGGAGGTCATGAATGCTGAATGAAGCTTATTTCCTACAAACAAGAGATTGGGGCACAGAAAATCTTTTGGGCTCAAGAGCCCCACAGGGTTCTATGTGGTTTCAATATAAAATTAGAATTATATACAATAAGATTTAAAATTTTAACCAAATATAATGAAATTAAAAAGACACAGTAACACAAATTATCTTAGGTTATTTTCACAAAATTGTTTGAGAAATGCAGACTTCTCTGAAAAATCTCCTTAGAGAATCTTGAATTCCATGAACAGTAGGATACTTGGTATTTTAAACAAAGGAAGTTGTGATCCTATATCACAGTGAATACAACTTAAGGGGGATTCATTTAATTGCCTCTCAAAATTCCTTACACTTTACTTCTTCCTTATAAAAATAATTGACTTCAAAGATATTATAAATGTTTTTGCATTTGTCTTAATTCCTCTTCTTTAATTGAAATTCATCGAAGTCTAAACAGATATCTTAATTTTTTTCTTTTTTTTTTTTTTTTGAGAGGACAAAAATATTGTTTTGTAAATAGCATTTAAATGTTTGGTGATATTTTTGCTTTGTTATATGCATGTATGTGTGTGCACGTGTGTGTTTGCCAATTGGATTGTATACAACAGTTATCTCTAATTATTAATTCTTATTTTTAAATACCATACAAATGATTTTGGCAATAAAGTGTTGAACAGCAGGCCTTTGGTCAAAATGTTACTTATTATTTATATAATTATTTTACTATGGAAAAATCAAACTGTACTTAACACAATGTCTAATACTTAGAGATACTCTATTTTAAAAATTATATTAAAATGAATTTATCCATATTCAGTTCAGTTCAGTCACTCAGTCATGTCCGGCTCTTTGTGACCCCATGAGATGCATCATGCCAGGCCTCCCTGTCCATCACCAACTCCCAGAGTTCACTCAGATTCACGTCCATCTAGTCGGTGATGCCATCCAGTCATCTCATCCTCTGTTGTCCCCTTCACCTTCTGCCCCCAATCCCTCCCAGCATCAGAGTCCACATTAGACACCTTCATAGGAAATTTAATTTATTTTTAAAAAATTGGGGAAGTGCTCTTTTCACATGGAAGAGTAGAATCAATACTCTCAATATCTTTTTCATAGGTATCTTCTGTGGATTTGTGCACACAAAACCTGTTGCCATGTCCAACTTCACTCTGCTTGCCACATGATAGGCCAATAAATCCAAACATGAGGCATTAAGACAAGGAATGTACCTTACTTAGGGAGTCAGCTGACTGAGAAGATGGCAGTCTAGCATCTCAGTTAATCATGTCAGGGTCTAGATGCCAGGTTCTTTTGCAGAGTCAGAGAGAAAGAAGCAATGAGGAATCAAAGTTAAAAGGCAGAACAGAGAGGGAGAGGCAATGGGAAAGTAAAGTGGAAAGGTCTTCAGTCTTACAAAACATCTCCAAGGCAAGTCCAGCCTTTGGAAGGGGTGTGTTAATCTCTTCTATTCACTGGTGAGCAGGGTCAGATTATCTCTATATGAGCTGAACACAGGCACTTTAGTTTATAGTCAGGCAGGGTCCTCTGAGGAAAGCTATTAAGTATAATTATAACAAAAGCAACAAAAAGCAAATCAAAGAAACAGTTTCCAACATGGAGTCAGAATTGACTTCTCCCTGCCATAGACCCATTGGTTACTGACTTTGATAAAGTTGCCAATTAATAAAGAGAAAAATTACTTCTTTGGGAAGAGCACTGGTAGCAGATAATATCCCTAAACTTATCAATGATAAAGGAAACCTGAAATTTCATAACTGTTGTAGACTTGAAAGAAAAATAATTATAAACTGAACATAAGGGAGAAAATAAAACCAAATTCTCTAAATATTTTGAACTATTCCAAACCTTCCATTAGTAGGAGGACAAATAAATTTGAACAGGGACTGAAAAATGCCTATTTCTTATATAAATTGTGAAACAAATAGAGTTGATAAGTGTATTCTCCTCTAGCTGTGTGATTTTCTAAATGCACTGATATGGAAATGGGAATCCGAATTCTTGCTCATGTAGCCATAGAACGAACTTTACAAACATGCAGGCATTCATGGTCGCAAGCAAACAGGATTTATTTGAGAGAGGGAGAAAATACAAAGCTCTCAGCATAGGTGTTGAGATGGGTGAAGTGCCCTAAAAGGTGGGACGTACAGCAATTTTTATCCTTACTAGTACTGATTTGTACACTTTTCACTGGTTCTTACTTTTAGCATATGTCATTTCTAACCAATCAGCTTAAAGGTAGCAATGTTTAACTTGACATCTTTATGGCTTCTTTTATTCCTGAGATTCTTATTTTTTGTAGGCATTAAGTCGCCATACGTGGTGGCTCAGCCAGTAAAGCATCTGCCTACAATATGTGAGATCCTGGGTTCGATCCCTGGGTCACGAAGATCCTCTGGAGAAGAAAATTGCAATCCTCTCCAGAACTGTTGCCTGGAAAATCCCATGGATTGGAGAGCCTGGTAGGCTACATACAATTCATGGAGTTGCAAAAAGTGGGATGCGACTGAGCAACTTCACTCACAAGTCTCCATACCAGGACCTTTTCTCATGATCCCAGCCATTTTATAATGGACTAGATGTATAGGCTAAAGATTAATGATCACCAGTTTTTTTTCCCACAGGCATATGGAACAGAAATTAATTGTTATGCTTTCCTGGATCTGAGTGCTGATAATTTATCAGACCAAGGGCACATTCCTCTGAGAGCCAGGAGTTTGGGACAAAGGGTATAGTTTCAGATTAATGGAGTGGGATGTTTATTGAAGCAGGCCAAAGTCTCAGAGTTCATACACTAACTGCCTAACAATTTTTACCTTAATATGAACTTCTCTTGAGTGAGCAAGACTGACTTATAATTTTGTGACTTGAGCAGGTGAAAAGGAAATTATTTGGGACTTTCACCCTCCTCTAGTAGAATACCAGTGAAAAGTCATTAACCAATATCTCCATTGGAGAAGTCAAGAAATTAAATGATAAAAAAATTGAATTGAAAGTATTATATTCCTGTGTTTTACAAGTTTTTCCTCTAAATCTATTTTATTTATAACCAGAAAAGATGTAAGATTTCACCTGTTAGTACAGAATGTCCAGTTAGCTAAACCTCAGATGATAGATGTTCCTTATGGAGTCATCATCACATTCTCATTTTTTCCTCCTAAAGGAACCATTTATAATTTATTCACACATATTGACTTATTCAAGCCATTAGACACCAGAAGCTAGACAGTAAAGTTAGGTGTTTGAAATGCCAGATTTTATAAAGCTTAAAAAATGATGAAAATAATACACAGTATAATAAATGTATAATTTTCTAGATGGTATATTGTTGAATTTTCCAACAACATAAAGGATTTAGAACTTTTGCCTAGAGATTTCTTCCCTCTGTAACTTATAGTGGGATCATGAAAAGTTATCAACATTACAGGGACTTCCCTGGTTGTCTAGTGGTTAAGAATCCTTGTAATGCAAGGTATACAAGTTTGATCCCTCATTCATGAACTAAGATCCCACATGATGCGGAGCAACTAAATTCCCGTGCCACAACTACTGACCCTGCATGAGGTCCCACGTGGCACAACTAAGACTGGACACAACCAAATAAATAAATATTTAAAAAGCAGAAAATTCCATAATCAAGATATTTAGAAAATTAATTTGTTAACAAAAGACCAAGAAAAGGTTGTATCAATCTGTTTTATATGTTTACAAAGTGTTATTTTCTCTTCAAAAACAGCTCTTTGAGGGAACACTGCTTAACAACATACAAACTGCCTTTACTTAAAGTCTGCTAATTCATTTCAATTAATAAATATATCTTGTTGAATTTTTCAATATTTTTAAATGAGTGCATTTTATTCATTTTAGCAAACTATTAAGTTACATACTAATTTAAGCAAATATCCTGATGTATATGCAGCAAGGTATACAAGTGAATTATGTGTAGGATAACAGCTTATATATACAGTAGGATTTTGAATTAAAATTGCATGATGAGTAAAATAAGTAAGAGGATCTTACTTAATGAGTCTAAGAACAGGAGGTATTTAGACTGAGGGAGTAGAACGTTAACTGATGAGGTATAATCAAAAGAGCTCACAGTCTAGGCAAGCAGACAGCCATGAGAGATTCAAATGCCATGTTTTCCTCTACCAAAAATAATTATTCATGTCGTTTCAATGCCAATGTGTTTCTAGACAGGGAATGTTCTGGCAGAATCTACTTGGAATTTTTCAGCTGATCATTTGAAGTGGTTCTTTGAGTAAAGCAGCTTTTGAGACATCTTTTCTGATTTAATTGAGGAAGAAAACTTGCTCTCAAGTGAAATTTTCCTGCAGTATACTATGATAGAAAGAAAATTGGGTGGGAAGAATTACACATGGCTAGAGGTTTGGCTCTGGCAATATTTTGATACTTTGCATCTTAATTTTCTCATCTTCAAGATGAAGATGGTGAATAAAATTATATCTATATCTATTGATATAGCTGGGCTTCCTGGGCGGCACTGTGGTAAAGAATCTTCCTGCCGGTGGAGGAGACGTGGTTTCAATCCCTGGGTTAGGAAGATCCCCTGTAGAAGGAAATGACAACTTATTCCAGTAATTTTTCCTGGGAAATTTCATGGGCAGAAGAGTCTGACAGGCTACAGTCCATGGGGTAGCCTGGAAAAGAGTCAGGAAATGAGTCAGACACAACTTAATGACTAAATAACAACAAATTTATATACCTGACATCCTTTACAAAACCATCCATAACATTTTAAAATAATTCTGCAATAAAAAAGTTTAGAGACTGTGAAGTAAGCAAAGGACCAAATAAATGTGAAATGTATCAATTATATTTTCCAGAACACATTTTTTCATATAAAGGTAGATACCCACTAGTGGGTCCTGAAGTCAACTTAATGTATTCCATCATTATTTATCAGAAAGAAACATAATATAATGGATAATACAAGAGTGTGTGGCCAGAAGTAAGGACAAATTGTTTCTTGAAACTTTTTGTAGCCTACATATCATATATGTATGTGTGCACTGTGTATAGAGTAAAATATATTTCACATTCCCCATAGGTATCAATAATATTGGTGAGTTACAAAAATAAATTATTAACCAATGTAACTTCTTACTCTTCTAAGAGGTTCTAGTAAGTAATTCCAGATGTACAAGCTGGAATTTGAACAGGCAGAAGAACCAGAGATCAAAACGACAACATGCATTGGATCATGCAGAAAGCAAGGGAATTCCAGAAAAAAAAATATATCTTTCTGCTTCATAGACTAAATTAAAGTTTGCCTGTGTGACTCACAACAAACTGTGGAAAACTCTTAAAGAGACAGGAGTACCTGAACACTTTGCTAGTCTCCTGAGAAACCACAGGTAGAACTGGATATGGAATAATGGAAAGGCTCTAAATGGGGAAAGGAGTATGACAAGGCTGTATGTTATCACTCTGCTTATTTAACTTCTATGCAGAGAAAGGATGCGCTGGATGAATCAGAAGCTCAAATTAAGATTACCAGAAGAAATATCAACAACTTCAGATATGCAAATGATATCTCTCTAATGGCAGAAAGTGAAGAGGAACTAAAGAGCCTCTTGATGAAGGTAAAAGAGGAGAGCAAAAATGCTGGTTAGAAATTCATCACTAAAAGAACTAAAATCATAGCATCCAGTCCAATCACTTCATGGCAAATAGAAAGGGAAAATGTGGAAGCAGTGACAGATTTTATTTTCCTGGGCTCCAAAATCAGTGCAGATGGTGACTGCAGTCATGAAATTAAAAGATACTTGCTCCTTGGAAGGAAAGTTATGACAAACCTAGTGCATGCATAATCAGTCATGTGCAAATGTTTGTGACCCCATAGACTGTAGCCCACCAGACTCCAATGTCCATTAGACTTTCCAAGCAAGAATACTGGAGTAGGTTGTCATTTCCTCCTCCAGAGGATTTTCCCTATCTAGGGATCAAACCTGTGTCTCTTGCATCTCCTGCATTAGCAGGCAGATTGCTTACCATTGCACCATCTGGGAAGAAGCATATTAAAAAGTAAAGACATCAATTTGCCTACAACAGTTCATATAGTCAAAGCTATGGTTTTTCCAGTGGTCATGTATGGATGTGATAGTTGCACGCTAAAGAAGGCTGAACACCAATTTATTTATTTATTTATTTATTTATTTATTTATTTATTTTGAATTGTGGCGTTAGAGAAGACTCTTGAGAGTTCCATGGACTGCATGGATATCAAATCAGTCAACTCCTAAAGGAAATCAATCCTGAATATTCATTGGAAGGACTGATGCTGAAGCTGAAGCTCCAATAATTTGGCCACCTGAGGGAAAGAACCAACTCATTGGAAAAGACCCTGATGCTGGGAAAGATTGAAAGCAAAAGAAGAAAATGGCAAGAGGATGAGATTTTTAGATAGCATCACTGACTCAATGGGCATGAATTCGAGCAACCTCTGAGAAAGAGTGGAAGACAGATGAGTCTGGTGTGCTGTATTCCATGGGATCACAAAGAATCAGACATGCCTTAGTGACTGGACAACAACAGCAGTAAGCAACTTATTTCTAAGTGGCTAATTTAATTACACAATATGAACCACAAATTATAGTCTAAATGGAAAAAATACTTGTGTACATTTCTCTGGAATAAATTTGCCCAAATTTAGGTGTATTTCAATAAAAATTGCATTGAAGTGAAAATAAGGAGGCTCTTGACAATAAGAATGTAAAGGAGCTAAAAGATCCTTCTTGGCCTGCTCTGGTTAAACATTTGGTATTGGTAGGAAAAATCATTTAATAAAGGTCGTTTATAATTTCTGTGACTTTCTCATCTTTAAAATAAATAAATAATCTCTGAAGTTTTTATTAGTTATGAAATTACATGATTACATGAGTTTTTATCCTCAATTTCTCACAGCTAAAATTATTCATCACTTATGCTTTCTCTAACTCATATTATTTAAAACCCTATTAATTTGTATTACTCTTTTTTCTTGGTTACTCCTTTGAATTTTCTACATTATTTTCAAATCTATAAGTTTAAAACATGTCTAGTGTTTCTGTCTTCATATAAATTTCCCTAATTAGCAGACAATGAAGTCTCCCAACCAAAGCAAAACACTTGGGGAAAAATTGGTACAAAATAGGTTTTCTCTTCCTTTATTTTGTGTGCATGTCTATGTTTGCATGTGTTTATGAAGACTCTGTCTTTGACCAACTGTAGTCATGTTTTTCCTTTCTTTTTTTTTTTCAACTGTAGTCATGCTTTTCTAAGTCCTCTTTTCAGGTAGGCCTTGACCTTGGACCCAGTACTTGCTAGGCTTACTGCCCAGTTATATCAAGAATCCTGCTAAATCATTGTAGAGAAATTCTCCTACCCTTTATATCTGTCACCGTGACCTGTCTTCAGTAAGAATCCTTTAAATCTGTTTAGCAAGAATTCTCCTACCATTAATGTCTCTTCTTAATCATTTTTTTTTAATCCACCAATGCTTCTTCCCATTTTCCCCTCTCATGCCTATAAAATTCCATTTTTCTTTTTTTTAAGTCTCTTTATTTTTAATTAAAGGATAATTGCTTTACAGTATTGTATCGGTTTCTACCAAACATTAACAGGAATCAGCCATAGATTTACCCATGTTCCCTCCCACTGAATATCCCTTCCACTAAAATCCCACTTTTTCTTTTATTTAGAATTAAGTCCAGCTCTATAATGAGATCTCTTTAACCCTAGTTCCTGAGTAAAATATGTTTTTGCCATTTTACATTCTGGCTCTGGGTTCTTTTAACAGTGTACATACTTTAGAAAATGTGCAGAGCAGGAAGGCTCAGTCAGATTCAACAAATCTGTAAAAGGCTTTAGCTGAAAAATGCAAATAAATAGAATCGAAAACCACCAAGAAATAGAATCTAACACAGTAAAGGAAAATCTGTTCACACATTGATCGTGTTTACCTCCTCTCTTTCCATTAACAAAGGAAAAAAGAAAAAAAAAAAAAAAAAGAAAGTATTACTTTTTTTTTTTTTCCTGAAAGTATTACTTAATTTGACAGTTTAGGAGAAATTGTTGAAATGCAAATCAACATTCCTTATAGATAGCTTTAGGAATTAGAATATTTCAGATAAGCAAACTGAAAACAACGTTTATTAAGTGGAGGTTGAGACTTTGGAAAATGTTTTTAATAAATTTTAAAATAGCACTATCCTCTATCTCTTAGCCTTTGGCCAGTTTACTTTCAAGTAGCACACAACAGTCAAAGACCTGGCCTCATAGTGAATGACTGACTTAGTCAATCAAACTACAAGGAAAGGTAGTTCAGACTCAGGAAAAATTAAAACAAAATGAACAGACCCACTCCACCTCACTGAAAGCAAAGAGATATGCACCTATGTGATGGTCTCAATATCCATTAGAGTTAAGTATTTAAGCTAAAATCTTAGAAATATCTTTTGACATTTTATCTTTCATATGTTCCATCCAGTCCCATAATTTTTTGTTTTTACCTTCAAAATATCATTCAAATATGTCTAGAATATTTATCATATTACTCTAGTTCAGAATCTTATGTTTGTCTTGAAAATCTCTTACAATATATTCAAAACTGATTTCTTTGTAGCTATTTTCTTGCCCTTGCATTAGAACATCCACAATGATACAATTATCATTTGAAAAATATCGTGCATAAGTCCTCAACTATTACAATAAAAATATAGTTGTTAACATAATATAATAGCATATATAGTCTTTCATATTGCACATCATACATTTTCAGCCCCAATTTATACCATGGTCCAAAGAGCTACTCTGTCTTGTTAGACTTACTAAATTATTTTCCATTTATGAGCATGTCTTTATGCCATGGTATAGTATGGCCTTCACCTTCTCCGTCATTTTGATATCATACCAATAAAGATTTCCTTGGCCAATTTTTAGTCAGGCTCCTCTGAACCCTCCTCTAAACTAGGCCTTGACTTTTAGGGTACCATGTTTTTTCTGGATATTGCCCAGGTTTAGCAAAAATTTTGCAAAGTCAGTTTAGAGAGAATTCCCCACAATTATTATCTGACCACACTTATATCTGATCAAATTCATCATTCACCACCATCATCCTTCAGGCGATATCTAATTATCTTAGACTGCCTTCAACAAGAATGCTATTAAATTTGTTTAACCAGAATTCTCCCTAGCCTCTTAGCAGTTTTTCCATCTGGCTTTGCTCCTTTACTGTACATTCCTAATTGTCCTTTCTATATTTGAAACAGAGCCCAATACTGTGAGGAATTCTCTCTCTCCTATTACACTAGTTCCTGCATATAATCTATTTTACTGCTTTAATTACTGTCCAGCTCTCCTTCTCTTTAACAGTGTTGATAATGATCCATGTTTCCGCTTGACTCCAGAGTGCTAACTAGTACAACCATGGAGTCAATGTTATAATTTTCAGTCAAAATATTTAAACTTTTCATCTACTAGGTGCCAGTATGTGGGGCGGGGAGAAGGCTTCTCTGGTGGCTCAGATGGTAAAGAATGTGATGTGGGAAACCTGGGTTACATCCCTGGGTTGGGAAGATTCCCTGGAGGAGCGCATGGCAACCCACTCCAGTACTCTTGCCTGGAGAATCCCTATAGACAGAGGAGCCTGGTGGGTTACATACAGTGCATGGGGTTACACAGAGTTGGACATAACTGAGTGACTAAGCACATGTGAAAACAATGTATATGCTTATAGGTTAATCTAATTACTATAAATTGTGGCGAGAATTTCGAATACTGAGGAAAGATATATAATAAAACTTAAGAAAAGATACATGATTATTTTAAGAACTGATATATTATCCTTGATTCTAGACTTGAGAATCACAGGACCAGTGTCAGAAGTGAATTGATCAAAGATTTACCTATTACACTTATTTATATATTTTTTAAAAAGCTAGTATATATTTAGATATGGAATTTGTGCTTTATTGAAAACCTGCTGCTTATTGCATAATTGATAAAAGCCTTCCAATTCTCAAACCCTCTAACATAACATTGAGACGGGACCAAATAAGAGAGAGCCAGCTCAGCTTTTGTCCAGTACTTAAAAAAAATTAGAAAGACTGTTTTGTGAACATTTATTTTGCATTTTCCCTGATAGCTTAGTTGGTAAAGAATCCACCTGCAATGCAGGAGACCCAGGTCTGATTCCTGGATCGGAAAGAGCCACTGGAGAAGGGATAGGCTACCTACTCCAGTATTCTTGGGCTTCCCTTGTGGCTCAGCTGGTAAATAATTCACCTGCAATGCAGAAGAACTGGATTTTACCCCTGGGTTGGTAAGATCCCCTGGAGAAGGAAAAGGCTACCCACTTTAATATTCTGCCCTGGAGAATACCATAGCCTGTATAGTCCATGGGATCACAAAAAGTCAGACACGGTTGAGTGACTTTCACTCACACATTTTGCATTTTACCAAGTGGATATCTGATGAGACATTGAGGAGCCATTTTCCTTTACAAAGATAACATGATAAACAACTTTTTAAAAATCTCCCCTAAATACTCATTAAACTAATAGTTAGAGATATGAAATCTGCTAAATACGTATTCATTCTTACCGAAGTTTAGATTTCATATATTTTATGATGTCCAACTTTACATTCTTAGACTTTTGAGAGCCTATTTATTTTGTTGAAGAGCCATTCTGTGAGAAAAACAATAAACAGCTTCTCAAAAAAAAAAAAAAAAAACACCGCTTCTCTTCTCTTTTCATAGATTTCAATTGTATTGGAGAAGGAAATGGCAACCCACCCCAGTATTCTTGCCTGGAGAATCCCATGGACAAAGGAGCATGATGGGCTACAGTCCATGGAGTTGCAAAGAGTTGGGCACGACTGAGCAACTAACAGATGCACACACACGATTGTATTGACTTTATAATATCAAATCATTGGTTTCACTAATCTAATGAAAATGAAGCTCTATGTCTCCTTTCCAAATTTAAGTTTTTAAAAATATGTTTAATTATTTATTTGACTGCTTAAGGTCTTAGTTTTTTCATGTAGGATCTTTACTATGGCTCACAGGCTTTACAGTTGTGGTATGTGGGCATCTTACTATCTGTTTTACACAGATTCCAGAGTACTTCTGGCACTTGGACTTAGTTCACCCCTACAGCATGTGAAATCCTAGCTTCCAAACCAGGGATTGACCCTGCATTCTCTGCATTGGAAGGTAGATTCTTAACCATTGAACCATCAGTGAAGTCCCAGAAAATAAACATTTTTATGCACATAAGTATACAATATTGAGAAATAAGTAAGAATCAATAGATCTCAAGTAAAAAGATCTACCCTAGCAAACACCCATGGAAATCAGACTTTTGCTTAGTAAGAGAATATCCATGAACAATGTGAGTTAAGAGTCTGTGAAAGCCTCCACCCCAAAACTGCCTCCCAGAAATCCTTAGTATCAAACTTATTCGTTTCTTTATATATATATTTTTTTTTTTCTTGTGGTTTGGTTTTTGGTGTTTTTTGCTTCTTCTTGTTTGTTTTTATTTTTATTTTTGGCTGTGTCTTCTCGTGTGATAGAAGAGTCTTAGTTCTCTGAGCAGAGATCGAACCCATGCACTCTGCAATGG
The DNA here is from genome assembly GCF_001704415.2 of Capra hircus. Lineage (NCBI taxonomy): Eukaryota > Metazoa > Chordata > Mammalia > Artiodactyla > Bovidae > Capra > Capra hircus. The sequence goes on along the minus strand of NC_030831.1, from coordinate 12,929,048 downwards.
AATTGCAGAGTCTTAACCGATAAGGACTCAACAAACCAATATGTTCTACTCAGACATTGTTCTCCTAATTTATGTTAAGGAAACTATATATTTACTTGGAAACCTGTCTTTCTTCAAGATTCATGTCAATCATTTTATGGCCTGGGATGACTCACCTTGTGCTACTGTTATCTCAAAATGCATATTGTGGATGAGGGGCCTGGTGTCACTTTGAGTTTTGATTTCATTTTTCTAATTAACAGCTTGCTGATAGGTATATAGCATAATTCTAAAAGCTAACTGTTGGGGGCACTATTTTTTCCCTCTTCTGATGTCTGTGTCAGAAGTTTTTTCTATCTCTTTTATATTTTAATAAAATCTTATCACACAAAAGCTCTGAGTGATCAAGCCTCGTCACTGGCCACAGATTGAATTTCTCTGCTCCAGAGGCCTAGAATCCCAGCATCTTTCATGGCTCAGCAACAACCTTTCAACACCTTCTACCAGGAACACAAGAAATGACTCTACACATGGACATCATCAAATGGTCAATATCGAAATCAGATTGATTACATTTTTTGCAGCTGAAGATAGGGAAGCACTATACAGTCAGCAAAAACAAGACTGGGAGCTGACTGTGACTCTGATCATGAAGTCCTTATTGCAAAATTCAGAATTAAATTGAAGAAAGTATGGAAATCTGCTAAACCATTCCGATATGACCTAAATCAAATCCTTTACAGTTATACAGTGGAAGTGACAAATAGATTCCAGGGATTAGATCTGACGACAGTGCTTGAAGAACTATGGACAAATGCTAATAGAATTGTACAGGAGGCAGTGGTCAAATCCACTCCCAAGGAGAACAAAATGCAAAGGCAAAATGGTTGTCTGAGAAAGCCTTACAAATAGCTGACAAAAGAAAAGTGAAAGGCAAAGGAGACAATGAAAGATATACCCATCTTAATGCAGAGTTCCAAAGAATAGCAAGGAGAATACGAAAGCCTTCCTAAGTGATCAGTCCAAAGAAATAGAGGAAAACAATAGAATGGGAAAGACTAGATATCTCTTCAAGAAAACTAGAGACACCAAGGGAATATTTCATGCAAGATGGGCACACACACACACACACACAAAAAGACAGAAATGGTATGGACCTAACAGAAGCAGGATATTTTAAGAGGAGGTGGCAAGGATACACAACAGAATTCTACAAAAAAGATCTTAATGATCCAGAAAGCCACGATGGTGTGATCACTCACCTAGATCCAGATATGCTGGAGTGTGAAGTCAAGTGGGCCTTAGGAAGTATGGGGGTAATGGAATTCGAGATAAGCTGTTTCAAATCCTAAAATATGATGCTGGGAAAGTGTTGCAGTCAATATACCAGCAAATTTGGAAGACTCAGCAGGGGCCACAGGACTGGAAAAGATCAGTTTTCACTCCAGTTGCAAAGAAATGCAGCACCAAAAAGTATTCAAACTACTGCACAATTGCAGTCATTTCACATGCTAGCAAAACAATGCTCAGAATTCTCCAAGCCAGGCTTCATCAGTACATGAGCCAAGAATTTCCATATGTTTAAACTGGATTTATAAAAGACAAAGCAACCAGAGATCAAATTGCCAATATCTGCTGGATTATAGGAAAAACAAGCGAATTCTAGAAAAACATCTATTTCCACTTCATTGGCTATGCTAAAACCTTTGACTGTGTGGATCACAGAAAATAGTAGAAAATTCTTCAAGAGATGGGAATACCAGACCAGCTTACCTTCCTCCTGAGAAATCTGTATGCAGATCAAGAAGCAACATATAGAACCAGATATGGAATAACTAACTGGTTCCAAATTGGGAAAGGAATACATCAAGGCTATATATTGCCACCCTGGTAATTTAACTTATATGCAGAGTACATCACGTGAAATGCCAGATTGAATGAAGTACAAGCTGGAATCAAGATTGCAGGGAGAAATATCAATAACCTCAGATATGCAGATGATACCGCTGTTATGGCAGATAACAAAGAGAAACTAAAGAGCATCTTGATGAAGGTGAAAGAGAAGATAGATGAGTTAAAAGTCAATATTCAAATGACTCAGTTCATAGTATCCATTACCATCATTTCATGGCAAATATATGGGGAAACAATGGAAACAGTGAAAGACTTTGTTTTGGGGGGACTCCAAAATCATTTCTGGTGACTGCAGATATGGAATTAAAAGACACTTGCTCCTTGGAAGAAAAGCTATGACAAACCTCGACAGCATATTCAAAATCAGAGCCATTACTTTGCCAACAAAGTTCCATATAGTCAGAGCTATGGTTTTTCCGTTGGTCCACATACAGATGTGATGCACCATAAAAAGATTGAGCACCAAAGAATTGAAGCTTTTGAAATGTTATGTCAGAGAAGACTCCTGAGAGTTTCTTGGACTGCGAAAAGATCAAACCGTCTATCCTAAAGGAAATCAACACTGAATATTCATTGCAAGGGCTGATGATGAAGCTGAAGCTCCAATATTTTGGCCATCTTATGTGAAGAGCCTACTCATTAGAAAAGACCCTGATGTTGGGATAGTTTGAAGGCAGGAGTTGAAAGCGGATGTAATGATTGGATGGCATCACTAACTCAATGACATGAATTTGAACAAGCTTCAGGACATGGTAAGGACAGGGAAACCTGGCATGCTGCCACCCATTGGGATCTCAGAGAATCAGACATGACTGAGCAAATGAACAAAGTTCCATTGTACGTATGCACCACAACTTCTTTATTCATCTCTCTGTCAATGGACATTTAGGTTGCTTCCATTTATTGGCTATTTTAAACTGCCCTTCAATGAACATCGGGGTGTATGCATCATTTTGGATGTTGTTTTTCTCTGGATATATGGCCAAGAGTGTGATTTCAAGGTCATATGGTAGCTCTATATTTAGTTTTTTAAAGAACTTGCATAGTGTTCTCAATAGTGGCTTGACCAATTTTCATTTCCACCAACAGTGTAGGAGTGTTCCATTCTCTCCACACCTTCTTCAGCATTATTTTCTTGCAGATTATTTTGAAGGTAGCCATTTTGACTGGTGTGAGGTGATATCTCATTGTAGTTTTGATCTGCATTTCTCTAATAATTAACAACAAAATTGCCAACAAAGGTCCATCTAGCCAAGGCTATGGTTTCTCTAGTAGTCATCTATGGATGTGAGAGTTGGACTATAGAGAAAGCTGAGCACTGAAGAATTGGTGCTTTTGAACTGTGGTGTTGGAGAAGACTCTTGAGAGTCCCTTGTAGTGTAAGGAGATTCAACCAGTCCATCCTAAAGGAAATCAGTCGTGAATATTCACTGGAAGGACTGATGTTGAAGCTGAAATTCCAATACTTTGGCCATTTGATGTGAAGAGCTAACTTATTTGAAAAGACCCTGATGCTGGGAAAGATTGAAGGCAGGAGGACAAGGGGACGACAGAGGATGAAATGGTTGGATGGCATCACTGACTCAATGGACATGAGTTTGAGTAAGCTCTGGGAGTTGGTGATGGACAGGGAGGCCTGACATGCTGCAGTTCATGAGGTTGCAAAGAGGTGGACACACCTGAGCAACTGAACTTAAGTGAACTAAATAATTAGCAATTAGCAACATGCCTCTTGGCCACCAGGATGTAGAGACATCTATTTAAGTCTTCTGCCCATTTTTTGATTGGGTTGTTTGCTCTGATGATATTAAGCCTCGTGAGCTGTTTGTAAATTTTGGAGACTAATTCCCTGTCTGTGGGTTTTCTTTTCATTTTATTTTATTTTCATTGCTATGCAAAAGCTTTTGAGATTGATTAGGTATCATGTATTTACATTTCAGTTTCCATTATTTTGGGAGGTGAATCAGAAATGATACCGCTGCAATTTATTTCAGAGAGTGTTATGCCTAAGTTTTCCTCTAGGATTTTTATAGTGGCCAATCTCACATTTAGATCTTTAATCTATTTTGAGTTTATTTTTGTGTATGACATTAAAGAATGATCTAAACTTATTTATTTATTTATTTTATGATCTAAACATCCAGTCCCATCAATTTATGGGAAATAGATGGGGAAACAGTGTCAGACTTTATTTTGAGGGGGCTCCAAAATCACTGCAGATGGTGACTGCTGCCCTCAAATTAAAAGACACTTACTCCTTGGAAGGAAAGCTATGATCAACCTAGATAGCATATTCAAAAGCAGAGACATTACTTTGCCGACTAAGGTCCGTCTAGTCAAGGCTATGGTTTTTCCAGTAGTCATGCATGGATGTGAGAGTTAGACTATGAAGAAGGCTGAGCGCTGAAGAATTGGTCCTTTTGAACTGTGGTGTTGGAGAAGACTCTTGAAAATCCCTTGGACTGCAAGGAAATCCAACCAGTCCATTCTGAAGGAGATCAGCCCTGGAATTTCTTTGGAAGGAATGATGCTAGAGCTGAAACTTCAGTACTTTGGCCACCTCATGCGAAGAGTTGACTCATTGGAAAAGACTCTGATTCTGAGAGAGATTGGGGGCAGGAGGAGAAGGGGACGACAGAGGATGAGATGGCTGGATAGCATCACTGAGTCGATGAACGTGAATTTGAGTGAACTCTGGGAGTTGGTGATGGACCGGGAGGCCTGGCGTGCTGCTGTTCATGGGGTGGCAAATAGTCAAACACGACTGAGAGACTGAACTGAATTGATTCTTTTTGTCTCCATATAAATTTCAATAATTTTTTGTTCTATTTTTGTGAAAATGCCATTGGTAATTTGATAGAGATTTCATTGAATCTGTGGATGTCCTTGGGTAGAATAGTCATTTTTGACAATATTGATTCTTCCAATGAATGAACATTGTCTTTCCATCAAGATGTGTCACCTTCAATTTCTTTCACCAGTATCTTATAGGTTTCAAGGTACAGGTCTTTTGTCTCCTTAAGTAGGTATATTCCTAGGTATTTTGTTCTTTTTGTCCAGTGTTAAATGAAATTATTTCTTGAATTTCTCCTTCTAAGCTTTTATTTCTTGTGTATAGAAATGGAATAGATGTCAGCATATTAAATTTTCAACCTCCAAATTTACCAAATTCATTGGTGAACTCTAGTAGTTTTCTGGTAGTAATTTTAGGCCCTCTGTGTATAGTATCGTGTCATCTGCAAACAGTGACAGTTTAAATGTTTTCCCAATTTGGATTAATTTCATTTCTTTTTCTTCTCTGATAGCTAGGGTTTCAAAAACTATGTTGAATAACAGTTATTCAATAAACTATATTGAATAACAATGGCAATAATAGACATCTTTGTTTTATTTCTGATCTTAGAAGAAATACCTTTAGCTTTTCACTACTGAGTATGATGTTAGCTATAGTTTTGTCATATATGGCCTTTATTATGTTTGGGTATGTTCCCTCTATATTCACTTTCTGGAGATGTTTTTACTGCAAATAAGTGCTGAATTTTGTCAAAAGTTTCTTCTGCATCTATTTAAATGATCACGTGATTTTATTCTTCAGTTTTTTTGATGTGGTCTGTCACACTGATTGATTTACAGATCTTGAAAAATCCTAATATCCCTGGGGTAAATCCCATTTGACCATGACACATAATGCTTTTTATTGAGGAAACTACATCTATGTTCATCAGTGATATTGACCTGTAATTTTCTTTCTTGTGGTATCTTATTTTGGTTTTGTTATCAGAGTGATGGTGGCCTCATAGACTGAGTTTGGGGGTTTTCTTCCACTGAAAATTTTTGGAGGAGTTTCAGAAGGATAGATGATAGCTTTTCTTTAAATGTTTGATAAAACCCACCCATAAAGCCATCAGGTCCTGGACTTTTGCTCATTGGGAGTTTCAAATCACAATTTCAATTTCAGTACTTGTGATCATGCTTTCTATATCTTGCTGGTTCAGTTGGTGAGACTGCACCTTTCTAAGAATTTGTCCTTTTTCCTCAAGTTGTCCATTTTATTGGCATACAGTTGCTTGTAATAGTCACTTATAACCCTTTGTATTTCTGTGATGTCTATTGTAACTTCTAGTTTTTCATTTCTAATTTTATCAATTTGTATTCTCTCCCTTTTTTCCTGATGAGTTTAACTAAAGGTTTATCAATTTTGTTTGCCTTTTCAAAGAACTTTTAGTTTCAATTATCTTCAGAGTTTGTTTTTTGTTTGTTTGTTTGTTTTTTCCTCTGTTTCATTTATTTCTCCTCTTTTCTTTAGGATTTTCCTTCTACTTACTTTAGGCTTTGTTTGTTCTTCTTTCTCTAATTGCTTTAGGTGTAAGGTTAAGTTGTTTTTTCAAGATTTTTCTTGTTTCCTGAGGTAAGATTTTATTGCTCTGGACTTCCCTCTTAAAACTACTTTTCTTTCATCACGTAGGTTTCAAGTCAACGTGCTTTCATTTTCATTTGTCTTTAGTTTTTGTTTTTAATTTCTTCTTTGAATTCTTCAGTGATTATTAGTTGTTTGGTAATATATTGCTTAGCATACATATGCATTTGTGGTTTTTGTAGATTTTTTTCTTGTAGCTTATTTCTAATCTGACAGCATTGTGATTAGAAAAGATACTTCATAGGATTTCCATTTTCTTAAGTTCGCCAATGCTCACCTTGTGATCCAGGCTGTGGTCAGTCCTGGAGAATGTTTCAAATGCACTTGTGAAGAATACGTATTCTGCTGCCTTTGAACAGAATGCTCTATAAATATGTTTCCTTTTTTATTTTATGTCTGAATGATGTCTCCAGTGATGGAAGTGAGGTGTTAAAATTCCCCACTTTTTTTGTGTTACTATTGATTTCTTCCTTTATGGTTATTAGTAATTGCCTTATATACTGAGGTGCTCCTATGTGGGTGCATTATGTATTCACAATCTTTATATCTTCCTATTGATCCTATGGAATCTCCTTTTTTGTCTTGTTTTACAGTCTCTTCCTTTTTAATCTATTCTATCTGATGTGAGTATTGCTACTCCAGCTTTCTTTTGATTTCAGTTTGCATGGACTACCTTCTTTCATCCTTTTATATATTAATTTTGATTTCTATCTTTCATAGTATTTTATCATTTATTTTCTAATGATATTTTAGGAGTGTTTAACATCCATCTACAAATTGAAAGATACCAATTGTTTTTAATAACTAATTACTTTTGTGTGTATTCCTGAAGACAGTCTTCAGGACAATATTAAATAGCTATGGTGATAGTACTCATATTTGATTTTTTTCTTGACCTTAATAGGAATAACATTTATTTTCACAGTAAGATACTGGTGTTAGCAGTCAAAAGCTTTGGCATAGTCAATAAAGTCAAAAGGCGTAGTCAACACTTGGCTATAATCCAACGCAAAATAATAATTTTTCTAGAAAAGAAATAGGTAAAATAGATTTATCATACTCAATGTGGATAACTGCTTCTCCTTATGTCAGTTTGTTTTTCACTGTTTTTGTCAATACAGAAAAGTTTAGAGTGCATACAAGTAGAGAAGACTTTTAAAGATCAGTGTAGTTGAGTCATCCACTATAGTCTAAATAAATGTAATTAGGTATGAAAACAAAGAATATTTGTTAAATGCAACCTTGTTTTTTTTTATTTCTAAAATTTTTAGTGGATTTTAACAAACAGGATTTATTTTTACCCTATAGAAGGTAAGGTGATGTAAGGTGAAGTCGCTCAGTTGTGTCTGACTCTTTGCGATCCTGTGGACTGTAACCTACTAGGCTTCTCTGTCCATGGGATTCTCCAGGCAAGAATACTGGAGTGGATTGCCATTTCCTTCTCCAGGGGATCTTCCCAACCCAGGGATCGAACCCAGGTCTCCCACATTGGAGGCAGATGCTTTAACCTCTCAGCCACCAGGGAAGCCCTTACCCTATAGAAATGGGCACTATAACACTGCAGACAACACCAGATAATACCTGATGGATTTTATACCAAAGACACTTTTCCTGTATTAGTGGCCATAGCTTTAATATATTTTATGCAAATGCAGTGCTTGCTCAAGGTTTATAAAATATTCATTAAATGTATATAGTGTATAATGATCAATTTCATTCTCCGTGTTTATGCAAAAGTAATGGTGAGGAATTAAATGAAATCATTTTCTTTAAGAAGCAAATCTATTTACTTGAACTCTTGTTTTACATGCACATATTTAACTTATATGCAAAGTACATCATGAGAAATGGTGGACTGGATGAAGCACAAGCTGGAATTGAAATTGCTGGGAGAAATATCAATAACCTTAGATACACAGATGACACCACATTTATGCAGAAAGCGAAGAAGAACCAAAGAACCTGTTGATGAAAGTGAAAGAGGAGAGTGAAAAAGTTGGCCCAAAACTCAAAGTTCAGAAAAAAAGATCATAGCCTCTGGTTAGATCGCTTCATGGCAAATACATAGGGAAACAGTAAGACTTTTATTTTGGGGCTTTAAAATCACTGCAGCCTTGAATATTCTTGAAACAGCATTGAAACAGCATTGAAACACCCTGAATATTCATTGGAAGGACTGATGTTGAAGCTGAAATCCAATTCTATGTCTCCCTGATGTGAAGAGCTGACTCATTTTAAAAGACCCTGGGCTGGTGCACTGGGATGACCCAGAGAGGGTTGTTGTTTTTCTGTTATTGAGTTGTATGATCAGTTTGTATATTTTGGAAATTAATCCTTTGTCAGTTGTTTCATTTGCTCATTCTTAGGGTTGTCTTTTTACATTGCTTATAGTTTCCTTTGCTGTGCTAAAGCTTTATTTATATATTTATTTATTTATTTATTTATTTATTTATTTATTTTAGTTGAAGGTTAATTATCAGGTCCCATTTGTTTACTTTAGTTTTGGTTTCCATTACTCTAGGAGGTGGGTCACACAGGATCTTGCTTTTATTTATGTCATTGAGTGTTCTGTCTATGTTTTCCTCTAAGAGTTTTATAGCTTCTGGTCTTATATTTAGGTCTTTAATCCACTCTGAGTTTATCTTTGTGTGGCGTTAGAAAGTGTTCTAATTTCATTCTTTTACATGTAGCTGTCCAGTTTTCCCAGCACCATTTATTGAACAGAGCAAATATATGTATACCTATGGCTGATTCTTGTCCCTGGGGATGGTCTTGCTCCCTGTCTCCTGTACAATGTCATGAACCTCCGTCCATAGTTCATCAGGCACTCTCTCTATCAGATCTAGTCCCTTAAATATATTTCTCACTTCCACTGTATCATCATAAGGAATTTGATTTAGGTCATACCTGAATGGTCTAGTGGTTTTCCCCACTGTCTTCAATTTAAGTCTGAAATTGGCAATAAGGAGTTCATGATCTGTGCTAAAGTCAGTGCCCACTCTTGTTTTTGCTGACTGTATAGAGCTCTCCATCTTTGGCTGCAAAGAATATAATCAATCTGATTTCAGTGTTAGCCATTTGGTGATGTCCATGTGTAGAGTCTTCTTTTGTGTTGTTGGAAGAGGGTGTTTGCTATGACCAGTGTGTTCTCTTGGCAAAACTCTATTAGCCTTTGCCCTGCTTCATTCCCTATTCCAAGATCAAATTTCCCTGTTACTCCAGGTGTTTCTTGACCTCCTACTTTTGCCTTCCAGTCCCCTATAATGAAAAGGACATCTTTTTGGAGTGTTACTTCTCAACGGTCTTGTAGGACTTCATAGAACTGTTTTACTTCAGCTTCTTAGGCATTACTGGTTGGACATAGACTTGGATTACCGTGAATACTGAATGGTTTGCCTTGTAAATGAACAGAGATCATTCTGAATTTTTTGAGATTGCATGTAAGTACTGCATTTTGAACTCTTTTGTTGACTATGATGACTACTCCATTTCTTCTAAGGGATTCCTGCCCACACTAGTAGATGTAATGGTCATCTGAGTTAAATTCACCCATTCCAGTCCATCTTAGTTTGCTGATTCCTAGAATGTTGACGTTCACTCTTGCCATTTCCTATTTGACCACTTCCAATTTGCCTTGATTCATGGACCTAAGATTGCAGGTTCCTATTGCTCTTTACAGCATCAGACCTTGCTTCTATCACCAGTCACATCCACAACTGGGTGTTGTTTTTGCTTTGGTTCTGTCCCTTCTTTCTTTCTGGAGTTACTTCTCCACTGATCTCCAGTAGCATATTAGGCACCTACTGACCTGGGGAGTTCCTCTTTCAGTGTCCTATCTTTTTGCCTTTTCATACTGTTCATGGGGTTCTCATGGCAAGAATACTGAAGTGGTTTGCCATTCCCTTCTCCAGTGGGCCACATTTTATCAGAACTCTCCACCATGACCCGTGCATCTTGTGTGGCCCTTCATGGCATGGCTTAGTTTCATTGAGTTAGATAAGGCTGTTGTCCATGTGATTATATTGTTTTGTTTTCTGTGATTGTGGTTTCAGTCTGCACTCTGATGCCCTCTCTCAGCACCTACCATCCTACTGGGGTTTCTCTTACTTGGACTTAGGGTATCTCCTCTCAGCTGCTCACTTTAAATCTTACTATATTTCTATTTCTTTATTTTTAAATTTTAATTTATATTGGAGTATAGTTGATTAACAATGTTTTTAGTTTTACGTGTACAGCAAAGTGATTTGGTTATAGATATGCCTGTATCTATTCTTCTTCTTTTGTTTTTTGTTTTTTGTTTTTGTTTTATTTCATTTAGGTTTTTACAGAATATTGAGCAGCATTCCATATGCTATGCAGTAGTTACTTGTTGGTTATCTATTTTAATATAGTAGAAGGTACATGTCAATCCCAATCTCCCAATCTATCCTTCACCCTATTTTTCCTCCCTGGTAAGCAAAAGCTTGTTCCCTAAATCCTAGAGTCTATTGCTATTTTATAAATAAATACATGTATATCATTTTGGGGAATTCCTTATATAAGAAACATCATATGATACTTGTCTTTTTCTGTCTAAATTTCATTTAATATGATAATCTCCAAGTCCATTCGTGTTGCTGCAAATGGCATTATTTCATTCTTTTTAAGGGCTGAATAATATTCCATTGTATATATCTACCATGTCTTCTTTATCCATTCATGTGTTGGTAGACATTTAGGTTGCTTCCATACCTTGGCTATTGTAAACATCATTGCAATGAAGATTAGAGTTTCCTTTCAAACTATGGTTTTCTCTGGATGCATGCCAGGAGTGGAACTGCTGGATCATAAGGTAGCTTTTTTTAATTTCTTAAGAAGACTCTATACTGTTCCCCATAAGGGCTGGACCAGTTTACATTCCCACCAGCAGTGTAGAAGGGCTTTCTTCCACATCTTATCCAGAATTTATTGTTTGTAGATAGATTGATGATGGCAGTTCAGATTACTGTGAGGTGGTCATTCATTGCAGTTTTGATTTACATTTCTCCAATAATTAGTGATATTAAACATCTTTTCAAGTGCTTCTTGTCCAGCCATAGGTATTCTTTGAAGAAATGTCTGTTTAGGTTTTCCACCCATTTTTTATTGTGTTGTTTATTTATTTTTAATATTGAGCAACATTAGCTGTTTGTAAAATTTGGAGACTGATATCTTGTTAGTTGTTTCATTTTTTCTCCCATTCTATTGCACTGTTTTGTTTCTGTGTTTGTTTATTTAGTTTTGTTTATGGTTTTCTTTGCTTTGCAAAAACTTTAATTTAAATAGACACTATTTGTTTAGCCCTGTTTTTATTTCCACTACTCTAGGAGATAGCTTGGAAAGAGTTGCTTTGATTTATGTCGAAGAGTGTTCTGCTCGTTTTCTTCTTTGAGTTTTGTAGTATCTGGCTTTATTTTCACGTCTTTAACCCATTATGAGTTGATTTTTGTGCATGATGTTAAAGAATATTCTTATTTAATTTTTCACATGTAGCTGTCCAGTTTTCCCAACACAATTTATTGAAGAGACTGTATTTCCTTTATTGTATAGTCTTGCCTCACTTGTCATGGGTTAATTGACCATAGGCACATGAGTTTATTTCTGGACTGTCTATCCTATTTCATTGATCTATATGTCTGTTTTTGTGCCAGTACCATATAGTTTTGATGACTGTAGCTTTGTAATATAGTCTGAAGTAAGGGAATCTGATTCCTCTGGCTCCATTTTTCTGTTTCAAGATTGTTTAGATATTTGGGTTCTTTTGTGTTTCCATACAAATTGTAATTTTTTTAAAAAATTCTATTTCTCTGAAAAGTGTCACGGGTGATTTGATAGGGACTACATTGGATCTGTTGATCTGTTGTTTGCCTTGGGTAGAATTATCACTTTGACAATATTGATTCTTCCAGTGCAAGAACATATTGTACCTTTCCATCTGTTTCTGTCATGTTTCATTTCTTTCTTTAGTGCCTTACAGTTTTCAGAGTAAAAGTTTCTTTTCTTCTTAGGTAGGTTTATTCCAGGCATTTTATTATTTTTGGTACAATGGAAAATGGGATTGTGTCTTTAATTTCTCTTTCCAATCTTTTGTTTTTAGTGTACAAAAATGCAATGCAAGAGATTTTTGTGTATTAATTTTGTATCTTACAATGATACAAACTTCATTGATAATTTCTAGCAATTTTCTGGTTGTCTTCTTAGAATTTTCTATGTAGAGCACCACACCGTCTGCAAAAAATCACTGTTTTTTCCCTTCTTCTTTTCCAATGTAAATTCTTTTTTTTTCTTCTTCTTCAAATGTTATGGCTAGGACATTGAAAATTATATTGAATAAAAATGATGAGAGTGGATGTATTTGTGCTGTTTTTGATATAGGAGTTTTTTGTTTTCTTTCAGTTTTTCACCATTGAGTATGATGTTATCTCTAAATTTGACATAGATAGCCTCACTGAGTTTTCCTGGTAGCTCAGCTGGTAAAGAATCTACCTGCAATGAAGGAGACCCCAGTTGGATTCCTGGGCCAGGAAGATCCCCTGGAGAACGATAAGCTGCCCACTCCATAATTTTAAGGCTTCCTCGGTGCCTCAGATGATAAAGAAACCACCTGCAATGCAGTAGACCCTACATTGGACTTCTGTTTGTTGGATGTTTTAAACCTTAGTTTAACTTTCAGTGCTTTTAATTGATCTGCTCATATTTTCTATTCCTTCTTGGTTCAGTCTTGGAAAGTTGTTCCTATCCAGAAATTTATTTCTCCTTCTCTGTTGTCCATTTTTGAGGTGTAAAATTGTTGTAATAGTTTCTAATGATCCTTTGTATTTCTGTAATGTCTGTTGTAACTCCTTTTTCATTTCTAATTTTATTGATTTTAGTCTTCTCCATTTTTTTTCCCCTTGATATGTTTGGCTAAAGGTATCTCAATCTTGTGTAATTATTAAATGATTGAAATTTGACTTTACTTCTTCTAACATAGGGGTTTCCCTGGTAGCTCAGATGGTAAAGAATCCATCTGCAATGCAGAATAAACAGGTTTAATCCCTGGGTTGGAAAGAATAACTGGAGAAATGAATGACTACCCACTCCAGCATTCTTGCCTGGAGAATTCCATGAGCAGAGGAACCTGGAGAGCTACAGTCCATGCCATCACAAAGAGTCACGACTAACACTTTTCTAAATTCCTTTCAGTTCAGTTCAGTTTAGTTCAGTCGCTAGTCATGGGTGACTCTTTGCCACCGCGTGAATCACAGCACGCCAGGCCTCTCAGTCCATCACCATTTCCCGGAGTTCACTCAGACTCACATCCGTTGAGTCCGTGATGCCATCCAGCCATCTCATCCTCGGTCGTCCCCTTCTCCTCCTGCCCCCAATCCCTCCCAGCATCAGAGTCTTTTCCAATGAGTCAACTCTTCGCATGTGGTGGCCAAAGTACTGGAGCTTCAGCTTTAGCATCATTTCTTCCAAAGAAATCCCAAGGTTGATCTCCTTCAGAATGGACTGGTTGGATCTCCTTGCAGTCCAAGGGATTCTCAAGAGTCTTCTCCAACACCACAGTTCAAAAGCGTCAATTCTTTGGTGCTCAGCCTTCTTCACAGTCCAACCCTCACATCCATACATGACCACAGGAAAAACCATAGCCTTGACTAGACGGACCTTAGTCGGCAAAGTAATGTCTCTGCTTTTGAATATACTATCTAGATTGGTCATAACTTTTCTTCCAAGGAGTAAGTGTCTTTTAATTTCATGGCTGCAATCATCATCTGCAGTGATTTTGGAGCCCAAGAAAATAAAGTCTGACACTGTTTCTACTGTTTCCCCATCTATTTCCTATGAAGTGATGGGACCAGATGTCATGATCTTCGTTTTCTGAATGCTGAGCTTTAAGTCAACATTTTCACTCTCCTCTTTCACTTTCATCAAGAGGCTTTTTAGCTCCTCTTTACTTTCTGCCATAAGGGTGGTGTCATCTGCATATCTGAGGTGATTGATATTTCTCCCAGCAATCTTGATTACAGCTTGTGTTTCTTCAAACCCAATGTTTCTCATGATGTACTCTGCATATAAGTTAAATGAGCAGGGTGACAGTATACAGCCTTGACATACTCCTTTTCCTATTTGGAACCAATCTTTTGTTCCATGTCTAGTTCTAACTGTTGCTTCCTGACCTGCATACAGATTTCTCAAGAGGCAGGCTAGGTGGTCTGGTATTCCCATCTCTTTCAGAATTGTCCACAGTTTATTGTGATCCACAGAGTTAAAGGCTTTGGCATAGTCAATAAAGCAGAAATAGATGTTTTTCTGGAACTCTCTTGCTTTTTCCATGATCCAGCAGATGTTAGCAATTTGATCTCTGGTTCCTCTGCCTTTTCTAAAACCAGCTTGAACATCAGGGAGTTTGTGGTTCACATATTGTTAAAGCCTGGCTTGGAGAATTTTGAGCATTACTCTACTAGCATGTGAGATGAGTGAAATTGTGCGGTAGTTTGAACATTCTTTTGCATTGTCTTTTTTTGGAATTGGAATGAAAACTGACCTTTTCCAGTCCTGTGGCCACTGCTGAGTTTTCTAAATCTTCTGGTATATTGAGTGCAGCACTTTCACAGCATCATCTTTCAGGATTTGAAACAGCTCAACTGGAATTCCATCACCTCCACTAGCTTTGTTCGTAGTGATGCTTTCTAAGGACCACTTGACTTCACATTCCAGGATGTCTGGCTCTAGATGAGTGATCACATCATCATGATTATTTTGGTCGTGAAGATCTTTTTTGTACAGTTCTTCCGTGCATTCTTGCCACTTCTTCTTAATATTTTCTGCTTCTGTTACGTCCAGACCATTTCTGTCCTTTATCGAGCCCATCTTTGCATGAAATGTTCCCTTGGTATCTCTAATTTTCTTGAAGAGATCTCTATTCTTTCCCATTCTGTTCTTTTCCTCTATTTTTTTGCATTGATCGCTGAAGAAGGCTTTCTTATCTCTTCTTGCTATTCTTTGAAACTCTGCATTCAAATGCTTATATCTTTCCTTTTCTCCTTTGTTTTTGCCTCTCTTCTTTTCACAGCTATTTGTAAGGCCTCCCCAGACAGCCATTTTGCTTTTTTGCATTTCTTTTCCATGGGGATGGTCTTGATTCCTGTCTCCCGTACAGTGTCACGAACCTCATTCCATAGTTCATCAGGCACTCTACCTATCAGATCTAGGCCCTTAAATCTATTTCTCACTTCCACTGTATAATCATAAGGGATTTGATTTAGGTCTATAAAAAATCTTAAAATTCTGTGATTTTTGCTCCAAAAGAATATTCACAAATTCTTAAGAGTGTACCAGACTACATCCTCTATAGAAAAATAGAAAGCTACAAAAACAGAAAAAATCTCTATATAAAAGTAGCATACCTGTTATATAAAGAATTGGGTCTCAGATTCTGGTATGGTGGTAGGAGATGCAATATAACAAACATAAAGTAATGCAGGTTACTTTAATTACAGACACCAAAACTAGTATATAGTAGGTTCTCATTAAATATTGATTTTATATGCAATGACAACAGATTGATAAAAAAACAATAAGGGGTAATATTTTCAAATGCAAAGAAATTTACGTTTCAATAATGGACTTTAAATCCAAACTTGAGATGGTAACATCATGTTTGATATTATTAAAACTTAACTCATTGTCATGGCAGGAAAAAATGAAGAACTTTTCCAGGATTCAGAGGAAAAGAAAGTTGATAACAATGATAAAATATTATAGTTTTTCCAGTAGTTATGTATGGATCTGAGTTGGACCATAAAGAAAGTTGAGTGGTTAAGAATTTATGTTTTTGAATTGTGGTGCTGGAGAAGACTCTTGAGAGTCCTTTGGACAACAAGGAGACCAAATCAATCAATCCTAAAGAAAATCAGTCCTGATTATTCTTTGAAAGGACTGATGTTGAAGCTGAAGCTCCAATACTTTGGCCACCTGATGCGAAGAATGAACTCATTGGAAAAGACCCTATGCTCGGAACGATTCAAAGCAGAAACAGAAGGGGATGACAAAGGATGAGATGGTTGGATGGCATCACCAACTCAATGGACATCAGTGTGAGTAAGCTCTTAGTGTTAGTGATTGGTAAGGAAGCCTAGTATACTGCCGTCCATGTGGTCACAAAGAGTCGGATGCAACTGAATGACTGAACTGAACAGTGATGAATGGAATGGTAGATGGAGGTCATAGGACTTCCATCCAACTTATTTTTCTTGCTATTCTTCTTAGAGAAATGTAGGATGAGCATGCTGTGTGTAGCATTGAATTTGATGCAATATATGGGTTCAATGACAGGTCAGAAGCCAGTTGTTTCTGGAACAGGTGTAGGGCAGGTAAAAACTTTTTTTTTTTCTCCACTCAACCTGTTAAGTGTGTACATTGGAGGTGGAGGAAATATATATATAATATGGGATGGTATATTGGAAAAAATAATTGAGTCAGAAGCCAGAAGTACTTAGTCTGAGGAGGGTTTAACACCACACCAATAGTGTGGAAATAAAGAAATACCTGAAAAAAAAAAAAAAAAAGAAAAAAAAGGAACCGAAATCAGACATTGGGTGATCCAGCCAGGAGAAACTTCCTGAACTGACAAACTCATGCTTAAGTATATGCTTTCACATGTTATACAGGATAGAGTTCTTCCAGGAACCAATCTTGCCTAGAGAGGATCTGATTTCCAGAAAATGTTATTTCTATTAATTTAAATAAGTAACATATATATTAGTTATGTTTTGAGCCTACATAAGAGATCTTAGTTTGCTACTAAGCATAGTTCGCTAGGGCTTCCATGGTGGTTCAGATGGTAAGGATTCTGTCTGCAATGCAGGAGACCCAGATTCAAGGTTGGGAAGTTCCCCTGGAGAAGGGACTAGTAATCCACTCCATTTATCCTTGCCTAGAGAATCCCATGGACTGAGGAGCCTGTTGGGCTACAGTCCATGGGGTCACAAAGAGTTGAGCACAACTGAGCAACTAACACTTCCATAGTTCATTAAGATACTTTTATTTATATGACTTAAATAGAGATGAATGAAACCTGAAGAGTGAAATGGGAGTCATTGGAGAAAGAATTTCCATGGCCTGAGTTCGTGTACCTTATATGTCAGATTGGGAGTCTCTGTTTGTGATGAGGGGAACTTGACACCGAGCATGATTCTCCAGGAACTTGCTGGGAACAGACCCTCCCATACCCCCTACCTCCTTTTTGTAGAAAACCATTAGCTTCCAAGGCCTCCTTAAGTTCTGAAGAACAAAGTTAATCTGAGAAGTGATAAAACACAGAAATAAAAGAAACAAGTCAAGCTAAAAATAATAATAATAATGTGTTTATGGATAAAACTAACTCAAGGACCCTTAGATCCTCCTCAGAGACTATAGACAATATCCTGATCCATATCCTTGAGTTCTTTTTCAGGTACTAAAACCTCCACAAAGTGGAGGAAGTTAACAGCATGCTGGCTACCAGCACATAGACCCCGGAATAGTCAGAACCAGAACGTTGATGATTGAGATTTCTGAAACATCATCCTATTATCTCATATCAACAAATTAGAGAATTGTGCATGAACTGATGAGGTATTCTGTGACTCTTTCCTTCACATTGTCTTTAAAAATATTTTCCCTTGATTTGAGATTGATTCAAATCAAATAGTGCAATAGTACCAAAGAAATTCTCCTGCATGGTGAAGAACCTCATGTCAGGCTTCTCAGCCTGGGAATCTTGCAAAGGAACTAGGAATGCCAAGGGAATATGGCTTTTAAAGTCAATGAGATTTGATTACAAGACTTACACAGGGTTGAGGGAAACAGAAACTCTACTCTTGGAGGGCACAAAGAAAATCTTGTGTGCTGGTGCATGGGGATGACCCAGAGAGATGTTGTGGGGAGGGAGGTGGGAGGGGGGTTCATGTTTGGGAACGCATGTAAGAATTAAAGATTTTAAAATTTAAAAAATAAAATTTAAAAAAAAAAAAAAAAAGAAAATCTTGTGTGCACCAGGACCCAGAGTAAAGAAGTGACTTCACAGGAGACTGAACCAGACCTACCTGCTAGTGTTGGAGGGTCTCCTGTGGAGCTGTGGGTCAGCAGGGACAGGGGCACTGGCAGCAGCAGACCTGGGAGTTGCCCCTTGACATGAGTCCTCTTGGAATTGTCATTAACCCTATCATACAGCCTTTAGAGTCAAGGACTAGGTCATTTCAAGCCAACCAACTAACAGGGAGGGAGCACAGCCAGACCCATCAACAGACAATCAGATTAAAGTTTTACTGAACACATCGTTGCCCATCAGAGCAAGGCCCAGTTTTTCAAACCGCCAGTCTGTGCCATCAGGAAGCTTACACAAGCTTCTTTGCCTCATCTATCAGAAGTCAGACAGAAGAAACAAGGGGAGCTACCATCCTGCAGCCACTTGAATGAAAACCACATCATGGAAAGTTAATCAAAATGGAAAAGCCAAGGATTATGTCCCAGATGAAGAGACAAGCTAAAACCCCAGGGGGAAAAAAGCTAAATTGAAAGAAGATAGGCAGCCTTTGAGAAAAAGAATTCAGGATAATGATAATGAAGATGATCCAGGGTCTCAGGGGGAAAAAAAGTTGGAGAAGATGAAAGAAATGTTTACCAAATACCTAGAAGAACTAAAGAACAAAGAGATAAACAATACACTAGAAGGAATCAATACCAGAATAATTTAGGTAGAAGAACAGATAGATATGTGACTTGGAGGACAGAATGGTGGAAATCAATGCCACAGAATAGCATATAGAAAAAACGATGAAAAACAAAATGAAGACAGCCTAAGAGACTTCTGGGACAACATTAAATGCACCAACATACACATTATAAGGGTGCCAGAGGAGAGAGAGAAAGAACCAAAGAAAATATTTGAAGAGATAATAGCTGAAAACTTCCCTAACATCGGAAGTAAAATAGCCAATCAAGTCTGGGAAGCGTGGAGAGTTCCAGGCAGGATAAGCTCAAGGAAGAACACACTGAGACACACAATAATCAATCTGACAAAAAATAAAAACAAAGATAAAATATTAAAAGCAACAGGAAAAAAAAAGACAACAAAAAATGAACTCCCATAAATTTGTCAGCTGATTTCTCAACAGAAACTCTATAAGTGAGAAGGGAACGGCATAGTATATTTAAAGTGATAAAAGGGCAGTATCTATAACCAAGAGTTCTTTACCAAGCAAGACTGTTCTTCAGATTTGAAGGAGAAATCAAAAGGTTCAAAGAAAAGCAGAAGTTAAGAAAATTCAGCACCACCATACCCTCTTACAACAAATACCAGAGGAATTTCTCTAGATAAGAATCACAAAAGAAGGAAAAGATCTACAAAAAACAAACCCTGAATATTTAAGAAAATGAAAATAGGATCATAATACTGACAATTACCTTTAATGCAAATGGATTAAGTGCACCAGTGAAAAGACAGAGACTGCATGGATGGGTGAAAAATTGTCCATGTATATGCATTTTGCTTACCACATCACTCTACCTCAAACCCACAAAATGCATGTAATTATTTTATATTGTTGGGTTAGTCATGCTTCCATTATGGCATGCAATTTTAATTATCTTTTAGTTTTTGTCTAGCTACTGATTGTGAAAACTAATAATTTACTATTGTGATTATATAACTATTATTCATTCTTGTACCATTATATCATAATCGGTCAACAGAACATAAAAGTATTCTAAACCATCATTTAGATCACTTAAACCATCATTTATCACTTAAATCATCATTTAATATAAAAATCAGTAATCACTTTTATTGTACTCCAGATGCAGATTACAATAATGTTGGAATATTTTTTGAAAACTACAAATGCCCAGATATTTTTTTTCTCCAGAACTCCAGATGTGATTCTAACGGGCAGCCATGTGGAAAAACAACTGGACTATATGATGATCTTTTACTTTTATCTGATTTATTTCACTGTTTCTACTTTATATTCTGTGTTCCCATTTCACTTAGCTTGTTTTCTAATTTCCCCATCTCTCTTTATATTTTTATGCTTTTTCTCAAGCTTTTATCATGTGTATTAGAAAAACTTTGTGTGTGTGTGTATATATATATAATGTATAATACATTTTAGAAAATGTGAATTTTTGCTTATCTAAAAATGTATGACATTTTGGTTATACTTGTTTGACTAAGCATGAATATAATGCTATATTTCTAATTTATATTCACTGAAAATTTTTATATAATTCCATTGAATCTAGTATCTAGTATTATTTCTAGAAGTCTAGAGAGTTTATTACCTGTGGAGGTGCATGTTAAGTTGCTTCAGTCATGTCCAGCTTTTTGCAATACTGTAGCCTTCCAGAGTCCTCAGTCCATGGGTTCTCCAGCCAGTAATACTGGAGCGGGCTGCCATGCCCTCCTCCAGGGGAACTTCTTGACACAGAGATGGAACCCGCGTCTCTTAAGTTTCCTACATTGGCAAGTGAGTTCATTACCACTAGACACCTGGGAAGCCTGCTTATTACCTTAGCGATTCAAAAGAAAATTTGAAAGAAGCTTGAGAAATCCAATCCAATTTTGAGACTATAGATACTACATTGTATAAAAGCAGGAAATTGATATGTGATATATTGTTATTAACTAAAGTACAGAATTTGTTCAAATTTCATAAAACTTTATGTCAGTGTCAATGTTTTTTTTCCATACCGTATCAAGATTCCACATTGTAAATATTTGCATTGAACAGCTTTTGCTGTGTGTGATGAATTCTGATAAATTCTCTTTTCATTTTTATTCTGTAACAAATGTTTTCTGAATTTCCTTGCTATGGTTTCTTAGATACACCCATTATTTAAAAGCAGATACTTAATTTCAAAATTGTTGTTCAGTTGCACAAGCATGTCCAACTCTTTGAGAACTCATGGACTGCAGTATGACAGGCTTCCTAGTCCTTCACTCTCTCCAGCAGGTAGCTCAATGATGATGTCCGACTTGATGATGCCATCCAACCATCTCATCCTTTGTCATCCACTCTCCCTCTGCCCTCAATCTTTCCCTCTATCAGAGTCTTTTCCAATGAGTTGACCCTTCACATCAGGTGGCCAAAGTATTGGAGGTTTCATTTCCCTGATGTTTAAGGAATCTCAAGCGTCTTCTCTACACATAGTTTGAAACATCAATTATTTGGTGCTCAGTTCAGTTCAGTTCAGTCGCTCAGTCGTGTCCGACTCTTTCCAACCCCATGAATCACAGCACACCAGGCCTCCCTGTCCATCACCAACTCCTGGAGTTCACTCAGACTCACGTTCATCGAGTCAGTGATGCCATCCAGCCATCTCATCCTCTGTCTTCCCCTTCTCCTGCCACCAATCCCTCCCAGCATCAGAGTCTTTTCCAATGAGTCAACTCTTCTCATGAGGTGGCCAAAGTACTGGAGTTTCAGCTTTAGCATCATTCCTTCCAAAGAAATCCCAGGGTTGATCTCCTTCAGAATGGACTGGTTGGATCTCCTTGCAGTCCAAGGGATGCTCAAGAGTCTTCTCCAACACCACAGGTCAAAAGCATCAATTCTTTGGCGCTCAGCCTTCTTCATAGTCTAACTCTCACATCCATGCATGACTACTGGAAAAACCATAGCCTTGACTAGACGGACCTTAGTCGGCAAAGTAATGTCTCATATCTGTATATGACTACTGGAAAAAATCATAGCTTTGACTATATGGACATTTGTTTGCAAAGTAATGTCTCTGCTTTTTAATATTCTGTCTAGGTTTGTCATAACTTTTCTTCTAAGAGCAAGTATCTTTTAATTTCATAGTTGCAGTTACCATCTACAGTAATTTTGGAGCCCAAGAAAATAAAGCCTGTCACTGTTTCCATTGTTTTCCCATCTGTTTACCATGAAGTGATGGGTTTGGATGCCATTGTATAATTTTTTTTTAAAAATTATTTTATTTATTTTAATTGGAGGATAGTTAATTTACAATATTGTAATGGCTTTTGCCATATATCAACATGAACCAGCTTCGGGTATACATGTGTCCCTCTATCCTGAAGGCCCCTCCAACTTACCTCCCCACTGTATCCCTCCATGTTGTCCCAGAGCACTGACTTTAGGTGCCCTGAAGCATGCATCAAAGTAGAACTAGTCATCTAAAAACTAAACAGTCATTTCTCCAAAGAAGACATACTGCTGCTGCTAAGTCAATTCAGTCGTGTCTGACTGTGCAACCCCATAGACGGCAGCCCACCAGGTTCCTCCATCCATGGGATTTTCCAGGCAAGAGCACTGGAGTGCGGTGCCAAAGAAGACATACAGATGACTAATAAATGCATGAAAAGATATGAGTTTTTTGAATGTTGAGTTTTAAGCCAGCTTTTTCACTCTCCTCTTTCACTTTCATTAATAGAGTCTTTAGTTCCTCTTCACTTTCTGCCACTAGTGTGGTGTTATCACCATATCTGAGGTTGTTGATATTTCTCCCAGAAATCTTGATTCCAGCTTGAGCTTCATCCAGCCCAACATTTTGCGTGATGCACTCTGCATATAAATTAAATTAGCAGGGTGACAATATATAGCCTTGACATACTGTTTTTCCAATTTTGAACTAGTCCGTTGTCCTATGGGCTTCCCAGGTGGCACAGTAATAAAGAATCTTCCTACAAAGCAGGAGAAGCAGGAGACAAAAGTTCAATCCCGGAATTGGAAAGATCCTCTGGAAAAGAAAATGGCAATCCACTTCAGTATTCTTGCCTGGAGAATCCCATGGACAGAAGAGCCTGGTGAGCTACAGTATATGGGATCTCAAAGAGTTGGACACAACTGAACATATAAGTATGCATGATGGTCACACAGCAATGTGGATGTGCTTAATGCTATTGACCTGTATTGTTCCATGTAAAGTTCTAATTGTTGCTTCTTGACTTGCAGGTTTCTCAGGAGACAACTAAAGTAGTCTGGTATCTCCATCTCTTGAAGAAAGTTTCATAGTTTGTTGTGATCCACAGTCACAGGCCTTAGCATAGTTAATGAAGCAGAAATAGATGTTTTTTCCTGGGATTCCCTTGATTTTTCTATGATCCAGTGGATGTTGGCAATTTGATCTCTGGTTCCTCTGTCTTTCCTAAATTTATCTTGTACATCTGGAAGTTCTCAGCTCATATACTGCTGAAGTCTAGCATGAAGGATTTTGAGCATTACCTTGCTAGCGTGTGAAATGAGTGCAATTAAGCAGTAGTTTGAACATTCTTTGGTATTTCCCTTCTTTGGGATTGGAATGAAAAGAGCTTCTCGAGTCCTGTGGCCACTCTTGAGTTTTCCAAATTTGCTGGCATATTGAGTGCAGCATTTTAACAGCATCATCTTTGGGATTTGAAATAACTCATCTGGAATTCCATCACCTCTAGTTCTGTTTGTAGCAATACTTCCTAAGGTCCCCTTGACTTTACACTCCAGCATATCTGGCTCTAGGTGAATGACCACACAAATCACTCTTGTCCAGGTGATTAAGACCTTTACTGTGTTTTCTTGCCACCTCTTCTTAATATCTTCTGCTTCTTTTATTTCAATACTATTTCTGCCCTTCATTTTGTCCATCTTTGCATGAAATGTTCCCTTGGTATCTCTAATTTTCTTGAAGAGATCTCTAATATTTCCCATTGTATTGTTTTCCTCTACTTCTTTGCATTGTTCACTTAAGAATGCTTTCTTATCTCTCCTTGCTATTCTTTGTAACCCTGCATTCATATGAGTATACCTTTCATTTTCTCCTTTGCCCTCCGCTTCTCATCTTTTCTCAGCTATTATCTAGGCTTTGTCAGACAACCATCTTGACTTTTTGCATTTCTTTTTCTAGGAGAAGTTTTTGACCACTGCTTCCTGCACATTGTTACAAACCTCCATGCATAGATTTTTTTCTAAGAGATTCTTTTGCACAGTAGTGGATATAATTGTCATCTGAATTAAATTTGCCCATTCTCATCCATTTTAGTTCAGTTCAGTTCAGTCGCTCAGTCGTGTCCAACTCTTTGTGACCCCATAGACTGCAGCATGCCAGGCCTCCCTGCCCATCACCAACTCTCAGAGTTTACTCAAACTCATATCCATTGAGTCAGTGTTGCCATTCAACCATCTCATCCTCTGTCGTCCCCTTCACCTCCCACCCTCAATCTTTCCCAGCATCAGGATCTTTTCAAATGAGTCAGGTCTTCTCATCAGGTAGTCAAAGTATTGGAGTTTCAACTTCAGCATCAGTCCTTCCAATTAATGTTCAGGACTGATTTCCTTTAGGATGGACTGGTTGGATCTCCTTGCAGTACAAGGGACTCTCAAGAGTCTTTTCCAACACCACAGTTCACAAGTGTCAATTCTTCAGTGCTCAGCTTTCTTCACAGTCCAACTCTCACATCCATAAATGGCTACTGGAAAAAACCATAGCCTTGACTAGATGTACCTTTGTTAGAAAAGTAATGTCTCTGCTTTTTAATATGTTGTCTAGGTTGATCATAACTTTTCTTCCAAGGAGCAAGCATATTTTAATTTCATGGCTGCAGTCACCATCTGTAGTGATTTTGGAGCCCAAAAAAGTAGTCTGTCACTGTTTCACCATCTATTTGCCATGAAGTGATGGGACTGGATGCCGTGATCTTAGTTTTCTGAATATTGAGCTTTAAGCCAGCTTTTTCACTCTCCTTTTTTATTTCATCAAGGCGCTCTTCAGCTCCTCTTTGCTTTCTGCCGTAAGGGTGGTGTCCTTTGCATATCTGTGGTTATTGATATTTCTCCTGGCAATCTTGATTTCAGCTTGCACTCATCCAGCCCACAGTTTCTCATGTTGTACTCTGCATATAGCTTAAAAAAGCAGGGTGACAATATACAGCCTTGATGTACTCCTTTCCCAATTTGGAACCAATCTGCTGTTCCCTGTCCAGTTCTAACTGTTACTTCTTGACCTGGATACAGATTTCACAGTAGGCAGGTAAGGTAAGGAGCTAAATGTTAGACAAATTAAAAAGTTAGACAAAGTCTTTTTTGAGATTGGTAGTTATTGATGTATGTTGACTCAAAGTACACACTTTAAGCCTCTTAAAGCATAAAAAGTATTAGTGAGGTATTATTGACTTTGCAGAAGAAAAATCAGGATACATAAGTGAAAAGATTAATATATTAATCAAGCTTTCAGTTCCCTGCAGTCTCAGATAGGAATGAGGTTGGCTAAGAACTGAAGCAGAAATATCAGTATAAATCTGTCATATGCTTAAAATAGAGAGTAAGAGTCTTCCAACCTAAAATCCATCTGGACCCTTTTCTTTTTTTTTCTTTTTTTTTCACCAAACAGGAGTACTAGGAAACTTAGATTTTCAAACAAGAAAAGGTCCTGTTGAAAATAACACATCTAAATCATTCTTAGCCATGAACAGGTTTAACTGAAACTATCTTATGATGATTCTACAACTAATAAAAAAGTTTTAGAGCTGCATGAATGTTGGGTATTTGTTCAACAAAATTTACAACTTAATTAGGGGCCTCCATAGGCGGTGTTGCTGTTTGATTTAATCCCTTCAGTGACAGGCAACAAACTCAGTTTTCAGCAAGAGTCTAAGGTGCTGGTGATAGCTCAGTTAGAGACCTAGAACCAAAAGACATGAGGCAGTTCTTAGCACTGATATTTATTACAACCATGAAGCACTGAGCTTTAAAGTTTTCATTCATTCATATATATATATATATATAAAGCATGCACCATGGACTATAAAAATATAGCTGGATTTTGTATAATATAAAATATACAACAAATATATGGTATATAGTTCTTTCATTATTTGTTTTTCATTTTGAAGACATTAAAATACTGAGGTAAAATTGGTTTCCTTGTCATTTCTTCCAGTTTGCTTTGGTTTTACTGTTTACAACAGCAGGGAATAAACAAATCCTTTTGAAAAATAAATGTTCACATATTTTGGATTTGTCATTTGTCTTTTGGAGGCAAGTACCTTAAGTTACTGCCAGTGTTCCTCCTGAGAAACACACTTTTTATTATACCACTTACCTTCCTCAATGGGTATCTTATCCATTTTCTCACTGTTGCTCTTATAACTGTGGGCTAAAAATTAGCATAATACTTCCAGTATCACTGAACACTTCTTGGTGCAGTGAGATAACCCAGAATCCTGATTCTATGATTTTATATAGGTATCTATAACTTAATTAACTGTGTACTTGTTAAAATAATTTTTATAAATGCATATTCATTCAAATCCTTCTCCCATTAATTATTTTGTGTTGTTCTTGTTCAGTTGCTAAGTCAGACCCTACTCTTTGTGACCCCATGGATTGCAGCACTCCAGGCTCCTTTTTCCTCCACAGTCTCCTGGATTTTACACAAATTCATGTCCATTGAATGGATGATGCTGTCTAACCATCACATCCTCTGCCATCCTTTCTCATTTGGCCTTCAGTCTTTCCCAGCATCAGGGTCTTTTCTAATGAGTTGGTACATCACATCAGGTGACCACAGTATTGAAACTTCAGCTTCAGCAACAATCCTTCCAATGAATATTTAGAGTTGATTTCTGTTAGCATTGACTAATTTGATCTCCTTATTGTCCAAGGGACTCTCAAGAATCTTCTCCAGCACCACAATTTGAAAGCATCAATTTTTGTGCTCAACCTTCTTTATGATCCAACTCTCACATCCATACGTGACTACTGGAAAACCATAGCTTTGACTAGACTGAACTTTGTGGGCAAAGCAATGTCTCTGCTTTTTAATTGCTATCTAGGTTTGTCATAGCTTTCATTCCAAGGAGCAAGTATCTTTTAATTTCATGGTTGCATCCACTATCCACAGAAGTTTTGGAGTCCCCCAAAATACAGTCTATCACTGCTTCCATTTTTTCTCCTTTTATTTGTCATAAAGTGATGGGACCAGAAGCTACAAACTTAGTTTTTTGGATGTTCAATTTTAAGCCAGTTTTTTTTACGTTTTCCTTTCACCGTCAACAAGAGGCTTTTAGTTCCTCTCCATTGTCTGTGACTAGAGTGGTGTCATCTGCATATCTGAGGTTTTTTTATTACAGCTTGTGATTTATCCACCTGGCATTTTGCATGATGTATTCTGGGTATAAGTGAAATAAGCAGGGTGACAATATACAGCTTTATCTTACTCCTTTCTCAAATTTACACCATGTCAGTACCATGTCTGGTTCTAACCATTGCTTCTTGCCCTGCATACAAGCTGATAAGGTGGTCTGTTAACCCATCTCTAAGAATTTTCCACAGTCTGTTGTATTCCACATAATCAAAGCTTTACCATAGCTACTGAAGCAGAAGTAGTTGTTTTTCTGAAATTTCCTTGCTTTCTCCATGATCCAATGAATGTTGGCAATTTGATCTCTGGTTCCTCTGACTCTTCAAAACCTTGCTTGTACATCTGTAAGTTCTTGATTCCTATACTGCTGAAGCCTAACTCATCAGGATTTTGATGATAACCTGACTAACATGTGAAATGAGCACAATTGTATGGTAGTCTGAATACTCTTTGACATTGTCCTTCTTTAGTATGGGAATGAAAGCAGACCTTTTCCAATCCTGTGGCCACTGCTAACATATTGAGTGAAGCACTTTAACAGCATCACATTTTAGGATTTTAAATAGCCTATCTGGAATTCTAGCACTTCGACCTGCTTTGATCATAGTAATTATTCCTAAGGCCAACTTTACTTCACTCTATAGGATGTCTGGCTCTAGGTGAGTGATGAGACCATAATGGTTTTTCTTACCACCTCTTCTCAATCGGTTCTTCCTCTTAGGAAGGTTCTTATCATTTATTTTGTGACAGTTACTTACTTCAGTAAATGGATGGTCAAAATCTTAAAGTTGGAGATTGTTCCTTTGAAACTTTAAAGATACCTGACCTAGTGCTGAGTCCGTATATTCATTCAAATTAAACTGTACTTGAAACTTCAACAGACTACATATTAGCTAATTCATAGCATCCTCCTAGAATTATTTGAGTTTCTTTTTGCATGAATAAGAACAGTTGAATTACAGGAAAGAAAAGAAAGAGGAGAGGGGACTGGCAAAATCACCTGTCTCCAATGCAGTTAACCTATGTTTAAAAAAAGCCTTCACTGTGAATATTCAGTGTCAATATGTAATTCACTCAATGTATTTACATTACATTTTGTGAAGGCTTAGAAAAGGCTGGTCTTTCTTTAAGAAATGAATACACCTCAATCAATATGTTAGAAATTTCTTGTTCCCTTTAGCAAATCCACTTTGCAAAGGGCTCCTTAATACCATCCCAGCCTCCCAGTACATTAAATTGTTTCCAATTATTTGATTTAAAGGCCTTGGGAAATGAAGACAAGTGAAACTTAAAGCTAAAAGGCATGGAGTCATTCCTAATTGAAGATCTATCAGAAAAACATTGCACATCTGGCAATGAGGACCTAAGCTAGAAGCAAGCTAAGGTTTAACTTGCAAAGGTTGCGTCCTCATAGGGCTCTGAAGGAGGCACTGATTATATTGGGTGGGGCTACCCAGGCCCCTCCATCTTCCCCACTGAACAGGGCTGTTCCTCAAAACCTATAATGAACTGCGTCTTGGGTATTTAGTCTCCTCTTCTGTGTCCACAAAAAGCAGTTTCTTTTGTTTTATCCTCTGTGAATACATTATATGACTTGAAGCCTTCCTTCTCATATTTTCTCTTTCCTTTTATTTTCCTCTCAGCACTTAATGCCCCAAATTATGAGCATTTTGCATCTTTTAAAGCTATTTAGGAAGCTTTTCAATGCTCTGATAGCAGAAATTCTGATATTTTTATTAGATCAGGGAGACAGTTGAATGTCTTTTTGTCATACCCCTTTTATTTGGAGATGTTGTTCCATAGAGGAAGGTGTGATTAGGTCAGCTATAAAATATCCAAGAAAAAAAACCCAGCTGTTTGCATCTGCAGTGGTAAGAAAAGCACTTAGGATTTCTTCTTCCGCGGTAGCTCAGATTGCTGTTACAGCTGACAGAAGGTATAGCTTTCTGAGATAAAAGAATATGAAAGTGAAATCGCTCAGTTGTGTCTGACTCTTTGCAACCCCATGGATCATACTGTCTGTCCATGGAATTCTCCAGGCCAGAATACTGAAGTGGGTAGCCTTTCCCTTCTCCAGGTGATCTTCCCAACCCAGGGGTCAAACCCAGGCCTCCCGCATTGCAGGCGGATTCTTTACCAGCTGAGCCATAAAGGAAGCCCAAGAATACTGGAGTGGGTGGCCTATTCCTTCTCTGGCGATCTTCCCAACCCAGGAATTGAACCAGGGTCTCCTGCATGGCAGGTGGATTCTTTACCAACTGAGCTATCAGGGAAGCCAACAGGTTGAATTGATTGTGGTCAAACTGGCTCAATTTAGGTTGCATTGATTGTGATTTTGAGATTAATAACTTCTCCCACCTCAGGGAGTTCAACTGGAGAGAACTTTGAAATTATGAATGCTTTAATCTAATCTGGATACCGGGCCTATTAGAGCCAGAAGTCTTCACTCCAAGCTGTTTGTATAAAAATTCAGCTTGTCATTGGCAGCAGGTGACACACGGCTGTAAAGGAAGATTTAGCCCTAAAAATGTTTACATTTTCAGTTGAGGGCAATTGACTTTTGCAAAATGACCCAAATCTACATGGTTTTCTCTCAAGTTTCTGAACTTTAAAAATGGAAAGAAATCAGTTCTACATGCAAACAGGCCTAATAGAGTTCTCTTTCACTGCCATTTTTCTTTCTAAATAAAAATACTAGCTCATTATTAAGAATGAAAATAATGAAAATTATACTTGTGCACACTTTATAGTTTCTAATAAGCCCAGAAAAGCCAGAATAAAAATTAAAACTTAAACAGGAACTTAAATTTTGAAGAGAAACTGGTAATCAACAACAGTAGATATGGCCAAAGTAAACTGATAATCATTTTGGAAAATTTTCACTTCATACTTTATATCAGCATATGCTACAGGCAAAAGATATTGTTTCTCAGTTGCTAAGCCATGTCCAGCTCTTTGTGACCCCATGGATTGCAGCTTGCCAGGCTTCCCTGTCTCTTGCTATCTGCTGGAGTTCAACCCCAAATTCATGTTTATTGAATCTGTGATGACATCCAATCATCTCATTTTCTGCCATCCTCTTCTCTTTTTGCCTTCAATGTTTCCCAGCATCAGAGCCTTTTCCAATCTTATTTAACTTTAAATGCTTCATTGTGTGCTGTGCTTAATGTCTCAGTTTTGTCTGATTTTGCAACCCCATGGACTTCTTTTACAGGCAAAAATACTGGAGTGGGTTGCCATTTCCTCCTTCAGGGGATCTTTCCAACCCAGGAATGATACAGCATCTCCAGTATCTTCTGCATTGGCAGAAAGATTCTTTACCCCTGAGCCACCTGGGAAGCCCAAACTGCTTCATTGCCATTTCTAAAACACAAGTTGATATTAATATAAAATATTTACTGAGATGTACAAAGTATGCCAAATTTTCATTAATTTGCAGATAAAACATAATTCAGGTACTTTTTCTGATTATATTTTGAAGCCATCTCTCAAAGACATTTCTCAAGCACTTTGTGTACAGCATGGTTTTTGCATTCCATTGCTTTAGATATAAATCATTTTGGCCATTGATCTACTCATATAATGACTCTGCATACGTTACTCAGAACTATTAGCTAAATTACATGGGAATCCCATTACATGGGAATCTTGCATAAGTTGCTCACACAGTATATGTTCAACACTGCAAAGAATTTGAGACTAGGGAGATAAACTTACCTTAAAATATCCCTAAATGTAAAGTTTGATTTTGTCCCCTGGGGCCAGGGATGGTTTAGAAAGTGAAAGATGACCTAGTTCATAAAGATGGAAGAAGCGAAAAGAGACCTAGATCAACTGAATTTCACTATCTAAACACATTATTATAGAACAACTGCAGCTAAGGAGAAAATATAAAATCAAACTATTGCAGCTTTCTTAAGACTATGGATTTTCTTTCAACTTTGATCATTACTCTCCCATTCCAGACTCTTCAGTCTTTAGAAAAAGACATGCTATAAAGAACATGAAGCCAAGGTACAGAAGCCAAATCCATTCACAGGCCACTTCTGGAGTAGCCAGCATGCTTAAGTGTAGTCTAGAAGGAGATGTCACAGGCAGGTCCTAGAGGCTTCCTATCAGGTGTGTAAATGCTTACACTTTCCTCTTTTTTTAAATAACGGATCACTCCTCCCTACAATCTAATTTTATAAAGTACATTATAACAGCCTTGTTTGATATTTAATATGAAGTATTACAAGTCTGACCAATATTAATGAGAATATGACCAGGTTATTTTTGATGGGTCAGAAGTCGATTGATTAGTGCCAGAATGATAACCTGGCTGACAAATGCACTGAATTTTTCCAACAGGTGCAAGTCAAAGAAGTAAGAAAGACTGAGGAGCTAAGTTGGGAAATAGAAAAAAGAAAAAGAGCAGAAGAGATTTAAATAAATAGGGAAGCCCCAAAAAACTGGGCAGGGTCTCCCTTTTCCCTTAATTATTGTGCATTTCTCCAGCCTTGTCATTTCACCAGTAAGGAAACTTGGCTAGATGAAAAAATAAATGAAGACTGTCTGTAGGTGATATTAGGGGAAAGAAGAATTAAGTTATAAGTATGTATAACATATGTATCGCCTGTTGTCAAGGAGTTAGCCACCCAAAGATAGCCAAGAAAATATGCAACTCAAAGGAAAGTAAAACTTAATAATATTGTGAGGAGAGTATTGAATAGTCTTCCAAGAGAGAATCTCTTAGACTTTGGGTAAACAAAAAAATGTTGGGTACATTAACATTGAAAGAAACTAAAGGAAAGTTAGTCAAGACATAGAACTTGAAAATAGAGATAATATTACACTCACTTGGATCTTAGCCAGATGCTGCATTTACTCTTTCATTTAATCTTCACTTAAGTGTACATGAGGTAAAGATTAATATTGCCATTTGTCAATGAGGAAGCTGAGGCCTTTAGATATTTAGTAATGCACCCAGTATCACCATGACAGGAACAGGATTGAAAACCTCATCTCTAGTCTTTCAGTTATGTCTTGGGACTCCTCATTCATTTTTTCATAATGAAAATTTCATAGACAGAAAAGCCTGGCAGGCTGCAGTCCATGGGATTGCAGAGCCAGACATGACTGAGTGACTTTCATTCACATATTATAAAAATTCACTTGCAGTGAATATTGAACATTTTCTGAAGTTCTCTGTTTTGTGCTATGGCATTATAGGGGCATATTCCTGCAGGAGGAGAAGGAGATTCACTGCAGTATTCTTGCCTGGAGAATCCCGTGGACAGAGGAACCTGGTGGGCTGCTGTCATAGGGTCGCACAGAGTTGGACACGACTGAAGCTACTTTGCATGAATGCATGCATGCATGCATTAGAGAAGCAAATGGCAACCCATTCCAGTATTCTTCCCTGGAGAATCTTGGGGATGGCAGAGCCTGGTGGGCTGTCGTCTATGGGGTCATACAGAGTCGGACACGACTGAAGCGACTTAGCAGCAGCAGCAGCATCCCTGCAGGAACCTTGCCTAGAACTTAGAGAAGAAAGCAACACCATTGTGTTTGTAGAATCTCTTTGCTCATTAGGACATAAGAATTTCTCATGTGTCTGGCACTGAGTTTTGTAGCTGAGAGGGACTCCCACTTTCTCAACCAAAGGAAATGTAATTTTGAGCTCTTCAATATATTTGTTATTCTGTTCCAGAGAGCTTATTTTTTGTACCATCTCTCACTTTGCTCCTAATTAAGATGCATATAAATTTAAGATTTATACATCATGTCAGTATAGTAAGGAAAAGAAGTGCCGGATATTATCTGAAGTTCACTAGGATTTTAAATTTCATAAATTCCAGATAATTGCTTTCAAGTTTTAGTTGGTCAAAGATGTCAGCATTAAGATTAAGCAACAGTGCAAAATAAGAATTTCCACAAAATCAACAAGTACATGGAGACTCAGGATGGTCAAATTATATTCCATTGTACCATATTGCAGTATTTTTTACCTTGTTGATAGAAACAAAATGATAATGAATTTAGAAAATGCTTATAGACCAGGATGAAGGGTGCCAATTCCATTTGGTCTCTCATGAATTATCCATCCTTTTATGGCATCGTTATTTAGTATAGAACCTTGAGAGAGTTTTCCAGAGACCTAATATATAAAATTTGGCTTCTTTTTTTGTAGATTATAAAGCCATATTTGTATGAGTTAATGACTAGACTTTCTATCCTGTTCCACTGATCTATATTTCTGTGCAATGAGGGCTACCTAATCAGTAACAAAGAAGGCAAGAATATACAAGGGAGAAAAGACAGTCTCTTCAATAACTGGTATTGGGAAAACTGGACAGCTACATGTAAATGCATGAAATTAGAACACTCACAAAATGAAACTCAAAATGGATTAAAGACCTAAGTGTAAGTCTAGATAAGTTAACATTCTAAGAGGAAAACACAGACAGAACACTCTTTAACATAAATCACAGCAAAATATGTTTTTTAACCCACCACCTAGAGTAATGAAAATAAAAAAATAAATAAAACTAAATAGATTTCTTTCCTTCTACTAACTCTGGGGTTCTCCATTTCTTCCATTTCTAGTTGCTTTAGGTGTAGAGTTAGGTTATCGATTTGACTTTTTTCTTGTTTCTTGAGGTATGCCTGTACTGCTATGAACTTTCCTCTTAGCACTGCTTTTATAGAGTCCCACAGGTTTTGGGTTGTTGTGTTTTCATTTTCATTTGTTTCTATGCATATTTTGATTTCTTTTTTGATTTCTTCTGTGATTTGTTGGTTATTCAGAAGCGTGTTGTTCAGCCTCCATATGTTGGAATTTTTAATAGTTTTTCTCCTGTAATTGAGACCTAATCTTAATGCATCGACACGAATCCACCACGGGTGTATGTGAGTTCCCAAACATGAAGCCCCCTCCCACCCAATGTATGGCAAAACCAATACAGTATTGTAAACTAAAATAAAGTAAAAATAAAAATAAAATAAAATCTTTCAGAAAAAAAGCACATCATGACAATAAATTAATAAGTAAATAAATAAAAATAAAAAATAAAAATAATAATCTTAATGCATTATGGTCAGAAAAGATGCTTGTAATGATTTCAATATTCTTGAATTTATCAAGGTTAGATTTATGGCCCAGGATGTGATCTACTCTACACCTAAAACAACTAGAAAAGGAAGAAATGGAGAACCCCAGAGTTAGTAGAAGGAAACAAATCTTAAAAATTAGGGCAGAAATAAATGCAAAAGAAACAAAAGAGACCATAGAAAAAGTCAACAAAGCCAAAAGCTGGTTCTTTGAAAGGATAAATAAAATTGACAAACCATTAGCCAGACTCATCAAGAAACAAAGAGAGAAAAATCAAATCAATAAAATTAGAAATGAAAATGGAGAGATCACAACAGACAACACAGAAATACAAAGGATCATAAGAGACTACTATCAGCAATTATACGCCAATAAAATGGACAACGTGGAAGAAATAGACAAATTCTTAGAAAAGTACAACTTTCCAAAACTGAACCAGGAAGAAATAGAAAATCTTAACAGACCCATCACAAGCACGGAAATTGAAACTGAAATCAGAAATCTTCCAGCAAACAAAAGCCCAGGACCAGACGGCTTCACAGCTGAATTCTACCAAAAATATAGAGAAGAGCTAACACCTATCCTACTCAAACTCTTCCAGAAAATTGCAGAGGAAGGTAAACTTCCAAACTCATTCTATGAGGCCACCATCACCCTAATACCAAAACCTGACAAAGATGCCACAAAAAAAGAAAACTACAGGCCAATATCACTGATGAACATAGATGCAAAAATCCTTAACAAAATCCTAGCAATCAGAATCCAACAACACATTAAAAAGATCATACACTATGACCAAGTGGGCTTTATCCAAGGGATGCAAGGATTCTTCAATATCCGCAAATCAATCAATGTAATTCACCACATTAACAAATTGAGAAATAAAAGCCATATGGATTCATCTCAACAGATGCAGAGAAGGCCTTTGACAAAATTCAACATCCATTTATGATAAAAACTCTCCAGAAAGCAGGAATAGAAGGAACATACCTCAACATAATAAAAAGCTATATATGACAAATGCACAGCAAACATTATCCTCAATGGTGAAAAATTGAAAGCATTTCCCCTAAAGTCAGGAACAAGACAAGGGTGCCCACTTTCACCGCTACTTTTCAAAATAGTTCTGGAAGTTTTGGCCATAGCAATCAGAGCAGAAAAAGAAATAAAAGGAATCTAAATGGGACAAGAAGTAAAACTCTCACTGTTTGCAGATGACATGATCCTCTACATAGAAAGCCCTAGAGACTCCACCAGAAAATTATTAGAACTAATCAATGAATATAGTAAAGTTGCAGGATATAAAATCAACACACAGAAATCCATTGCATTCCTATACACTAATAATGAGAAAGTAGAAAAAGAAATTAAGGAAGCAATTCCATTCACGATTGCAACAAAAAAAAATAAAATACTTAGGAATATATCTACCTAAAGAAACTAAAGACCTATATATAGAAAATTATAAAACACTGATGAAAGAAATCAAAGAGGACACTAATAGATGGAGAAATATACCATGTTCATGGATTGGAAGAATCAATATAGTGAAAATGAGGATACTATCCAAAGCAATCTACAGATTCAAAGCAACCCCTATCAAGCTACCAGCGGTATTTTTCACAGAGATAGAACAAATAATTTCACAATTTGTATGGAAATACAAAAAATCTTGAATAGCCAAAGCAATCATGAGAAAGAAGAATAGAACTGGAGGAATCAACCTGCCTGACTTCAGGCTCTACTACAAAGCCACAGTCATCAAGACAGTATAGTACTGGCACAAAGACAGAAATATAGATCAATGGAACAAAATAGAAAGCCCAGAGATAAATTCACACACATATGGACACCTTATCTTTGACAAAGGAGGCAAGAATATACAATGGAGTAAAGACAATCTCTTTAACAAGTGGTGCTGGGAAAACTTGTCAACCACTTGTAAAAGAATGAAACTAGATCACTTTCTAACACCATACACAAAAATAAACTCAAAACGAATTAAAGATCTAAATGTAAGACCAGAAACTATAAAACTCCTAGAGGAGAACATAGGCAAAACACTCTCTGACATACATCACAGCAGGATCCTCTATGATCCACCTCCCAGAATACTGGAAATAAAAGCAAAAATAAACAAATGGAACCTAATTAAAATTAAAAGCTTCTGCACGACAAAGGAAAATATAAGCAAAATAAAAAGACAGCCTTCTGAATGCGAGAAAATAATAGCAAATGAAGCAACTGACAAACAACTAATCTCAAAAATATGCAAGCAACTTATGCAGCTCTATTCCAGAAAAGTAAACGACCCAATCAAAAAATGGGGCAAAGAACTAAATAGACATTTCTCCAAAGAAGACATACGGATGGTTAACAAACACATGAAAA
Source organism: Capra hircus (assembly GCF_001704415.2). NCBI lineage: Eukaryota > Metazoa > Chordata > Mammalia > Artiodactyla > Bovidae > Capra > Capra hircus. The sequence continues at coordinate 12,892,137 of NC_030831.1, read as the reverse complement.
GATGTTCAACATCACTCATTATTAGAGAAATACAAATCAAAACCACAATGAAGTACCATTTCACACCACTCAGAATGGCAGCGATCCAAAAGTCTACAAGCAATAAATGCTGGAGAGGGTGTGGAGAAAAGGGAACCCTCTTAAACTGTTGGTGGGAATGCAAACTAGTACAGCCACTATGGAGAACAGTGTGGAGATTCCTTAAAAAATTGCAAATAGAACTGCCTTAAGACCCAGCAATCCCACTACTGGGCATACACACTGAAGAAACCAGAATTGAAAGAGACACGTGTACCCCAATGTTCATCGCAGCACTGTTTATAATAGCCAGGACATGGAAACAACCTAGATGTCCATCAGCAGATGAATGGATAAGAAAGCTGTGGTACATATACACAATGGAGTATTACTCAGCCGTTAAAAAGAATACATTTGAATCAGTTCTAATGAGGTGGATGAAACTGGAGCTTATTATACAGAGTGAAGTAAGCCAGAAAGAAAAACACCAATACAGTATACTAACACATATATATGGAATTTAGAAAGATGGTAATGATAACTCTCTATGCGAGACAGCAAAAGAGACACAGATGTTTAGAAAGGACTTTTGGACTCAGAGGGAGAGGGAGAGGGTGGGATGATTTGGGAGAATGGCATTGAAACATGTATACTATCATGTAAGAAATGAATCACCAGTCTATGTTCTATACGGGATACAGGATGCTTGGGGCTGGTGCACAGGGATGATCCAGAGAGATGATATGGGGTGGGAGGTGGAAGGCGGGTTCAGGATTGGGAATTCATATACACCCGTGGTGGATTCATGTCAATGTATGGCAAAACCAATACAGTATTTTAAAGCAAAATAAAGTAAAAACAAAAATTTAAAAATTTTTTAAAAAAAACTAAATAGGAGCTCATTAAACATAAATGCTTTTTCACAGCAAAGGGAACCATAAATAAAACAAAGAAGCAACCCTCAGAATTACAGTAAATATTAGTAAATGAAGAAACTTATAGGGATTAATCCCTAAAATGTAAAAATAGTTCATGCAGTTCAAAATAAAAAACAAATAAAATGAGTAATAGACATTTCTCCATTCTCTGAATGTCTTACACAGATCACCAAAATTCACATGAGAATATACTCAACATCACTAGTCATTAGAGAAATGCAAATCAAAACTATAATGAGATATCATCTAAACTAGGCTCAAAGGCCATCATCAAAAAGTCCACAAGCAATAAAAGTTGGAAAGGATGTGGTGAAAAGGGAACGCTTCTACATCATTGTTAGGAATATAAATTGGTACACTTACTATGGAGAACAGTATGGAAATTCTTTATAAAACTAAAAATAGAGATACCATATGATCCATCAATCTGATTCCTGGTCATGTATTTGGAGAAAACCATAATTTGAAAAGAAACATACACTCTAATGTTCATCACAGCACTATTTACAATAGTCAAGACATGGAAGCAACTCAAGTGTCCATTAACAGAGGAATGGATAAGAAGATGTGTACATACATATATACAATGAAATATGACTTAGACATAAAAGGGACAAAATAATGTCATTTTTGGCAACATGGATGGACATAGACATTGTCACACTGAGTGAAGTAAGTCAGACAGAGAAAGACAAATATCATGTGATATTATTTACATATGAATATATGAAATATAAAAAATGGGGTACAAATAAGCTTATCTACAAAACAGAAATAGTTTCAGATATAGAAAGCAAATTTATGGTTATCTGGGTATAAGAGGGAGGGATAAATTGGGAGGCTGGGATTGAAATATACACACTATTGCGTATAGAGTAGATAACCAATCCACTGTATAGCACAGGGAATTCTACTCAGTACTCTGTAGTGATCTCTATGGGAAAAGAACAAATAAAGAGTGGATATTTGTAAATGAATAACTAATTCACTTTACTGTACCCCTGAAACTAACACAACATTAAATCAACTATACTCCAATTAAAACAAAGAAAGTCTTCCAGTTCAAGATGACAGAGTAGAAGATAGTGTGCTCATCTGCAAAAACACCAAAACCACAAGTAGCTGTTGAATAACCATTGACAGAAGGATGCTGGAATTCACCAAAAAAGATACCCTATGTCCAAGGACAAAGAAGCCGCAGTGAGATGGTAGGAGGGGTACAATCATGATAAAATCAAATCCCATACCAATTGGGTGAGTGATCCACAAATTGGAGAACAATAGTATCAAAGAAGTTCTCACACTGCTGTGAGAGTTTGGATCCCTATGTCATGCTTCCCTAGGGATTCAATAAAGGGACTTGGAATTCTCCGGGAATATGACGCTGAAGGCCAGCAGAATTTAATTATGGGACTTCCACAGGACTAGGGAAAGCAGAGATTCCACTCTTGGAAAATAGAAACAAAATCTTGTGTGCACCAAGATCCAGGGGAAAGGAGCAATAACACCACAGAGGCCTGAATCAGACATACCTGCTAGTGTTGGAGCATCTCCTGTGGAGGCAAGTGTCAGCAGAGTCTCATCACAAGAATGGGGGCAATGACAGCAGCAGTCCTGGAAGATGCTCTTTGAGATAAGCCCTCTTGGAGGTCATCAATAACCCTACCACAGAGTCCATGGTGCCCACAGCGTGGTTGTCTCAGTACAAATGACTAAAATGAAGGGAGCACAACCCCAAAAATCAGCAGGTAATTAGATTAAAGCTTTACTGGGCAAAGCCTCGCCCACCAGAGCAAAATCCACTTTTTCTCACCAGTACTTCCCATCAGGAAGTTTACACAAGTTTCTTAGTCTCATCCACCAGAAAGTAGACAGAAGAAGCAAGAAGAACCATGATCCCATAGCAGTTAGAACAAAAATCACATTACAGAAAATTAATCAGGATGAAAAAGCAATGTTATGTTCCAGATGAAGGGACAAAATAAAATCCCAGAAAAATGACCAAATAAATGGAGATAGGCAACCTTCAAGAAAGAGAATCCAGAATAATGATAGTGAAGATGATCCAGGGTCTCAGAAACAGACTGGAGAAGATGCAAGAAATGTTTACCAAAGACATAAAAAACACCTAAAGAATAAACAAACAAAGATGAATCTTAGAAAGCATCAATAGCAGAATAATTGATGCAAAAGAACAGATAAGTGATCTGGAAGACACAATGGTGGAAATCACTGCTATAGAACAGAATGTAGAAAAAAGAATGAAAAAAAAAAATGAGGACAACCTAGGAGACCTCTGGGATAAGATTAATGGTACCAACATCTGCATTATAGGGGTCCAAGAAGAAGAGAAAGAAAAAAAGGCCACAGAAGATATTTGAAGAAATAATAGCTGAAAGCTTCCAAGGAAATAGTCAAACAAGTCCAGGAAGCACAAAGAGTCCAGGCAGAATAAATCCAAGGAGGAATACACCAAGACACATAGTAATCAAACTGAGAAAAATTAAACACAAATATAAAAATATTTAAAAATAACAAAGGGAAAATGACAAATAACCTACAAGGGAACTCCCACAAGATTATCAGCTGATTTTCTCCATAGAAACTCTACAAGCCAAAATGGAATGACACGATATATTTAAAGTGATGAAAAGGAAGACCTTACAACCAAGAACCCTCTACCCAGAAAGACTCTCATTCAGATTTGATGGAGAAAGCAATAGTTTTCCAGACAAACAAAAGTTAATAGACTCTATCACCACCAAACCAACTTTACAACAAATACTAAAGGAACATCTCTAGGTACAAAACACAAAAGGAAAATATCTATATAAAATTAACTGAAACAATTATGAAAATAGTAATAGAATCATACATATTGATAATTACCTTAATTGTAAATGGATTAAATGCACCAATCAAAAGCTGTAGATTGTCTGTGCAGATGAAATACGTGCATGTAGGTACTTTTACTTACCAATTCACTCTACTTAACTCCCCAAATTGTATGTAAGGTTTATCATACTTTCATTATGTCTCACAATTTTAATTATCTTTCATTTATTTATTTAATTATTTGTCTTGTTGATAGTGAAAACTGATGTGCTGTGTGGTGCTGTGCTGTGCTTCGTGGCTCAGTCATGTCTGACTCTTTGTGACTGTAGCCCACCAGGCTCCTCTGTCCATGGGGGTTCTCCAGTCAGAGTACTGGAGTGGGTAGACTTTCCCTTCTCCAGGGGATCTTCCCAACACAGAAATCAAATCTAGGTCTCCCTCATTACAGGTGGATTCTTTACTATCTGAGCCACCAGGAAAGCCCAGGAATATGGGGGGGGGGGGTATTCTATCCCATCTCCAGTGTATCTTCCTGATCCAGGAATCAAACCAGGGTCTCCTGCATTTCAGGCAGATTCTTGACTAGCTAAACTGCAAGGGAAGCAACATATTTTAATACTGTAATTATGTAGTGATTATTCTGATGTGGCAACACACTCCAGTACTCTTGCCTGCAAAACCCCATGGACAGAAGAGTCTGGCCTGCTACAGCCCATGGGGTTGCAAAAAGTTGGGCACAGCTGAGTGACTGAGCACACACACACACAACTATTTTTCACTCAATACCATTGTATCATGATTCTCAACAGAAAATAATAGAATTCTATATCACTAAAACTAATATTTAATAGAAAAAAACTGTAATCACTTTTTTAAAATCCAGATGCAAATCAGAATTACCTTGGAATTCTTTGAAAAATAGCCTCAGTATTACTATTTTTCTCCAGAGCTCCAGATGTATTTCTAATGAGTTGCAGTGTTTAAAAACAACTAGACAACATGATGAGCTTTCACTGTAATCTAGTTTGTTTTGCATTTTCTATTTCATATTCAGTGCTTTCATTTCATTTGGTTTATGTTTTCTAATTTCTCCATCTTGTCTTTGTTTAAAATGTTCTTACTCAAGACTTTATCAAGCATGGTAGAGAAACATTTGTATACATACACATATATAAATGTACTATAATATATATATTTTAGAAAATTTATGAACTTTTCCCTAGCCAGAAAATTTATGACATTTTAATTCCACTTGTTTTACTTAGTATGAATAGAATGTAAGATTTTTAACAAAAATAATTAAATACACAACAAGCAGCAAAGTTTTGCTGTATAGTACTGACAGGGTATTATAATCAATATTTTCTCATAACCTATAATGAAAAATAATTTGAAAAATAATATATGCTTATATGTATAACTGAATCACCCTGCTGTACACCAGAAAAACTGCAAGTCAGTCAGTTCAATTCACTCACTCAGTCGTGTCCGACTCTTTGCGACGCCAGGCATCCCCATCCATCACCAACTCCCAGAGTTTGCCCAAACTTATGTCCATCAAGTTGGTGATGCCATCCAGCCATCTCATCCTCTGTCGTCCCCTTCTCCTCCTGCCCCCAATTCCTCCCAGCATCAGGGTCTTTTACAATGAGTCAGCTCTTCGTATGAGGTGACCAAAGTATTGGAGTTTCAGCTTCAGGATCAGTCCTTCCAATGAACACCCAGGACTGGTTTCCTTCAGGATGGACTAGTTGGATCTCCTTGCATTCCAAGGGACTCTCAAGAGTCTTCTCCAACACCACAATTCAAAAGCATCAATTCTTCAGCACTCAGTTTTCTTCACAGTCCAATTCTCACATCCATACATGACCATTGGATAAACCATAGCCTTGACTAGATTACTTTGTTGACAAAGTAATGTCTCTGCTTTTTAATATTCTCTCTAGTTTGGTCATAACTTTCCTCCCAAGGAGTAAGTGTCTTTTAATTTCATGGCTGCAGTCACCATCTGCAGTGATTTTGGAGCCCAAAAAGATAAAGTCTGACACTGTTTCCACTGTTTCCCCATCTATTTCACATGAAGTGATGAGAACAGATGCCATGATCTTAGTTTTCTAAATGTTGAGCTTTAAGCCAACTTTTCACTCCCCTCCTTCACTTTCATCAAGAGGCTTTTTATCTCCTCTTCATTTTCTGCCATAAGGGTGGTGTCATCTGCATATCTGAGGTTATTGCTATTTCCCCCAGAAATCTTGATTCCAGCTTGTGCTTCTTCCAGTCCAGCATTTCTCATGATGTACTCTGTATATAAGTTAAATAAGCAGGGTGAAAATATACAGCCTTGATGTACTCCTTTTCCTATTTGGAACCAGTCTGTTGTTCCATGTCCAGTTCTAACTGTTGCTTCCTGACCTGCATATAGGTTTCTCAAGAGGCAGGTCAGGTGGTCTGGTATTCCCATCTCTTGAAGAATTCTCCACAGTTTATTGTGATCCACACAGTCAAGGCTTTGTCAGATATAATTCAATAAAATATGTATATATTAAGATAAACAATAAAACAAATAAAAGTTTGGCTTATCTTCGGGTCCAGTCTATAAAATTTGAAAAACATAAGTCTCATGAATTTACTGTTTCACACTGTTAATTACACTCTGCAATGACCATATTCCAAACAACTTACTTCAGGCTTTATGGACATTCCCAATGAGAATATATGATTGTTTGTAGCAAAGCAAAATTTTTGGTTAGTATATAGATTAATAGTCCCACTGATACCTTTAAGAGCATCTAAGATGGCTTGATGGCGTCACGGAATCAATGCACATGAGTTTGTGTGAACTCCGGAGTTGGTGATGGACAGGGAGGCCTGGCTTGCTGCAATTCATGGGATCGCAGAGTCGGCCACGACTAAGCGACTGAACTGAACTGAAGGTAAAGGAGATTAATTTTAAAAAAAAATGTTCAGAAAAAAATTCTAAAACTTATCTATACCAAGTTTTACATACTTTATCTCCTGAAAAAGTGGGAACATTCCTGAATTTAGTTTTATCCCTGGACTTTGTGGTTCAAAGCTCTCTAGAAAAATCTGTGGATCTCTTTTCATTTGTATTTACTGAGAATCAGACCTGACCTCTTTGAGTTTTACATAGTCTGTGTCCTTCAGCATGCTGGGCCTGTTGTGGCCCACTGCTCTTCTGATTTCCCTCGCAAAACTCCAGGAGTAATGTGTAGCTTCCCATGGTCTTCATTTGTAACAAAGGGAAAATATCCTTCATTAAAATACACAATTCCAGTGTTTAAAACTTAGTAGCATTACTTGGAACCACTAATAATTATTTTTCTCGAGTTGTAGTGAATTAAATTGATTTTAAAAAATAAATATGATCTTAATCACATGAACAGAATGGCAAAATATGTAACAATACAAATACAAATTAAGTAGGTGTCAAAGAATGCTTCTCCAATGGCTCAGTGGTAATCAATCTGCCTACCAATGCAGGAAACACAGGTTCAGTTTCTGGGCCAGGAAAATCCCCTGGAAAAGGAAATGACTACCTATTCCAGTATTCTTACCTGGGAAATCCCACAGACAGGGGAGTCTTATGGGCTATAGTCCATGGGGTCACAAAAGAGTTGGACATGATTGAGCAAGTAAAACAACAGGTGTCAAGGAACACAATTCATGCTGCTCTTTCATTTAGAACACTGTACCCAAAATCTCACCCTTAAAAGCCCCATTCATGGCATCCATCCTGACAGATCTTCCTTGGCCCATGCTGACATGCAACCATGTTATTCATCATCTGTGACACTCATTTCACAATTATTCATCCACTTATCTGTAGCTTCTGATATTTTGTTAGCCGAATAGTCTATGTAAAATGTTTAATGTACTTGTTCATCCATTTCTTCTAAATATCCTGGCTAGAATATTTGTTCCTTTAGAGTATGAATCATATCTAGCCCTCTTCTATACTACAAATAACTCTAATGTTACTTGTTAATTGATTATTTTGATGAGGATTCTTTGAATAGACCCCTTATTTTGTAGGTGCAAAAATCCCATTTCTGAAAGCATGACATCTTTTTTAATACTCTTTTCTCCTTCATCTTACTTTCTTAGGGAAAAATTAAAATTTGGGGCAAAAGCTACACATTTAGGAGAAAAATACAGGTCTTAATTCTTAAACCATGCCTTTGGTCTGTGAAGTGAAGTGTGAAGTGAAAGTCGCTCAGTCGTGTCCGACTCTTTGAGATCCCATGGACTTCTCCATGGAATTCTCCAGGCCAGAATACTGGAGTGGGTAGCTTTTTCCTTCTCCAAGGGATCTTCCCAACCCAGGGATCGAACCCAGGCAGCATTGCAGGAAGATTCTTTACCAGCTGAGCCATAGTGGTCTGTACCTGACTTGAACTGAAACATGACCAAAAGGCCTAAATTCTTTAGGGAAGGTTAGAATAAGCATTATGCTATCACTATTGACAATGACGTACTGAAGGAATTCATTTTATTTAAAAATACAGTCCATGACAATTGCCTACAATATTTGTAATACCATTTGAGGTAAAGACCTTGGAATCTTAGGATTATAAATATACACCTGTGAGTAGCAAATTCAAGCCCTAAAGAGAAGTTGAAATTTAGTAGAAATAATGTTAACTCTTCAACCTAAAAAAAAAAATTTAAATATCTATCTAAAATTATTTTTCAGGAAATGAGACTGAAAACAAATCTCAAAAGTTCAGTTGACAAGTTCTACAATATAATTGCTATAAAAATCAGCATTAGTTTACACTAATAAAAATATCATCTCTATCACACTTTGCTGTGTTATTTACCTATCAGCTCACACCTGGAGTACAGTCTTCAGTTCTGAATGAAATATGTAAAAGGATTATTAATACATTAAGGCAAATCTGAAGCAGGATGACCAGGATGATAAGAAAACTAGAAATCAAGTTACATGATCAAGAATTCTAGTAAATTATAATTATCAATAAAAGAGACAATTAAGAAAAAGAAGATAAAGAGGAGCTTTTTAAAAGTTTGAAGCACTAATGTCTGGACAGAGCACTGTTTATGTTGTAAAAACAGTTGCTAGTCAGTGTATATTAAGAGAAGATTCAGCCAAAGAGAGAGATAGCCTGACAAATTGAGCTATACACAATGGGACCAGATGACTTCAGGTGAAGGACCCCCACTTAGGGTGCTATTCAAGCAAGTAATGAAGAAACGCTTAATAATCCTTACAAGGGATTCTAATTCTGCCCATAAGGAGGACATTGAGGTTGTTTCTCCTCATCTTGAGATATAGATTTAACAATAAACGGCTAAGAAAGTGGACTTCACTTCCAAAATAAAACTAAAAGTTATCATTAAAACAGTCAATGCTTTTGAGGCATTCTAAATTTTTAATATGCTTAAAGATGTTTGTGGATGTCTGCACACAATATAGAGGTAACTTGCAGTATTAGAGCAAAAACACTATTCTCTTCCTATGGTGTGTTTGGCTTCATTATGCAGTAGCTATATCTCAGATTTTGGCTACAGAGATAGTATACACATTTCATTGTCAAGGCTTTTAAAATGTAATGGTGTGAGATTAATGCCTATGTTTCTTTCCTTTTTCACATGCTGTGCTAAGCACATGCCATCAAGGCCAGGGAGAGAAAGTAAACTTTATTCTTTGAAACCACAAGCAACATTTATTCTTGTATAGCTACTGAGAATGATGAGAGAAACCTATCATTTCCCACATTTGTTTTTATTTTAGATGTTTATCTAATAAGTGTCACCTAACTTCTATTTTCCTTCATGAAGACGTCCCAGATATGATAAGGATTCAGTAAGACAAAAGCTGTTTTCAGCCTTATTGTCTCTTTTGTACTAACAAAGCGTCATTAAGACAGATAGCCCAAGCCAACTTCTTTCTATGATTAACCAAAGATAAATATTCTGTGCATTATCAGCTGAAAAGGAAATTCTTTATTTTTATCAGAGACTGTAGTTGCTTAGCTTGAAATAAAAATCCATGGTTCCATATTTATTTATTTATTTATTTATTTATTTATTTATTTTTATTAAAGCAGAGCAAAACTCTAATAGATCTCCCAGTTATTTCCCTCCTACATAAATCTGACTTAAACAGCAAATGCTAATTTTGGCTAACAAATTATATACACATGGAAATATTAATTTTATATAAACTATCAGGGATTTTAATTAGACTGTAAAATTAAATTTTCTCCTTATAATCATTTCAAATAAGTCATAAAAAAACTTAAATCCCAAGTTTATACACAAATATTTACCTAATATAGTGCACTTTTTCATCTCATGCTGTGCTTCTCCCCATACCTTATCCCATACTTTATAGACTCCTCATTTCCTATATTCCTTACCCCTTCGTTCATAGTAATCCCCTATATTTTTAGTTTTGTATTTTTATATCAATCATTTGAGAATCATCTATAACATTGTCATGGCATTTAACTTTTGACATGAGCCATCCTATTTCTTTGAATAGATTGCAATACCTATAAGACTGGAAACCATGTTTTGCACTGAGAGGTGTTCTATGGATGAGCAAATGGCAATAAAAAACAATGAACACATTTACAAGAGTTTATATATTGTGGTAGGGAGAGCCTTGGCTTTCTCCCCCCACCCCCACTCCAGTTCTGGTGTTTTTATTTTAGAAAGAAAGCATATTGAACTAAACACTGGAGAGCTACTGCTTCCTTGTTTTGTGTTACTTCTATCCTCCATTTCCAGTCAAGATCAATCTTCATCCAGTCTGTGAGACCAAAAGAACTATCTTAGAGTCAAGATCAGCAATTGTAGTCCTGTTCCCATTTCTGTCCTGTTGCTGGATATGGTATGTCACATTCTCTCTCTTCTCCAATGCAGACTGCTAGTAGCCATCAATCTGAAGAATTCGTTCTTCTGCTGCCACCTACCAGTTTATTTCTCTGCTGCCAGCAGACTGAGGTTGTGCCTGAATCCAAACTGCTGCATTTACCATTCACTCTACAGCTGCATTATTGGGGGAAGGGGAGTTTAGAAGGGTACTGACCCAAAAGTTCTCAATACTTCTCACTCATCATCAGGAAGGGGGAAGAAGGAAAATTTTTTCTCTAGGCATTTTTGTTTGTTTGTTTTTGGTTTTATTTTTGGCTTCTGAAAAGGCTGGCAAAGAACAGTAATAGTGCAAGCAGTTAGAATATTTCTTTAAAAACAATTTTTTTTTAATGCAAAACATTATGGAATTTAAAACACTACATTTTCATTAATGTAGAAAGAATTGTCGCTAGAGTTCGGCAGCCACCCCAAAACAGCAAGGCAAAAGGGCAATTGGTATAAAGGAAATAAAATTCCACACAAAAATCCAAAACAAAACTAAAAACATCTCAAATTAAACCTGGAAGACTAGGAGATTCCAACAGAAGATTTCTGTCCACTACTAAAACATTCCAAAATCCAAGCTTCAAAGTTGCCTAAATGTATCTTAAATGAAATTTTGTTTTGTTTTGTTTTTTAAGAAAAAAAAGAAAGAAAGCAGTACCTGGTTATAAATCCTGCAATATATTACATTAAAAAAATATCCTAGCACAACAAAAACAATTTTTAAAAGAAATTAAACAAACAAATAAAAACAGTGGCAGCAGAGGTTGCCTGTCTGAGCACCTACATTTTCTTAGGAAGGGATCGTGTTTCACAAGCCATATAGCCCATAAACCTTCTCAAAAAGAGTGAGTGAGCCAGGAGTGAGCATCAGGTGGCCAAATTATTAGAGCTTCAGCTTCAGCATCAGTCCTTCTAATGAATATTCAGGACACATTTCCTTTAGGATTGACTGGTTTGATCTCCTTGCAGTTCAAGGGACTTTCCAAAGTCTTCTTCAACACCACAGTTCAAAAGCATCAATTCTTCTACTTTCTTTATGTTGCAACTCTCACATCTGTACATGACTACTGGAAAAAACATAGCTTTGACTAGATCGACCTTTGTTGGCAAAGTGATATCTCTGCTTTTAAATATGCTGTCTAGGTTTGTCATAGTTTTTCTCCCAAGGAGCAAGCATCTTTGAATTTTGTGGCTGCAGTCACTGTCCACAGGGATTTTGGAGCCCAAGAAAACCAATTCTGTCACTCTTTCCATTTTTTTTTCCCCTACTTTCTATGAAGAGATGGGACTGGATGCCATGAATTTAGGGTATTTTTGAATGTTGAGTTGTAAGCCAGCTTTTACATTCTCCTCTTTCACTTTCATCAAAAGATTATATAGTTATTCTTTGTTTCCTGCCATTTGAGGTTATTGATGTTTCTTCTAGAAACCTTCATTTTAGTTTGTGGGCCATCCAGCATGGCATTTCACATGATGTGCACTGCATATAAGTTAAAAACCAGGCAGACACTTTAACCTCTGAGCCACCAGGGAAGCCCTAGTTAAATAGCAAGGTGACAATATATAGTCTTGACGTACTCCTTTCAGAATTTTGAATCAGTCTGTTGTTCCATGTCTAATTTTAACTGCTGCATCTTGATCTGCCTACAGATTTCTCAGAAGATAGGTAAGGAGGTCTGGTATTCCCATCTCTAAGAATTTTACACAGCTTGTTCTGATCCACATACTCAAAAGCTTTAGCATAGTCAATTAAGCAGAAGTAGATATTTTTCTGGATTCTCTTGATTTTTCTATGATCCAGCAATTGTTGGCAATTTGACATCTGGTTACTCTGCCTTTTCTAAATCCAGCTTGTACATCTGAAAGTTCTTGGTTGACATGCTATTTAAGCCTAGCTTGAAGGATTTTGAGCATTATATTGGTATCACGTGAAATGAATGCAATTTTGAGATAGTTAGAACATTCTTTGGTATTGCCCCTTGGTATTGGAAAGAATACTAACCTTACACAGCCCTGGAGCCACTGCTGTGTTTTTCAAGTTTACTGGCAGATTGACTACAGCACTTTAACAGAATCATCTTTTAGTATTTGAAACAGCTCAACTGGAATCCCATCACTGCCACTGGCTTTGTTTGGAGTAATGCTTCCTAAGGTCCACTTGACTGCACACTCCAGGATGCCTGCCCCTAGGTGAATGACCACAGAATCTGGGTGATCTGGGTCATTAAGACGTTTTCTGAATAGTTCTTCTGTGTATTCTTTCCACCACTTCTTAATTTCTTCTGCTTCTGTTATGTACTTGCCATTTCTGTCCTTTATGGTGCCCATATTTGCATCAAATGCTCCCTTGGTTTCTCTAATTTTCTTAATGAGATCTCTAGCCTTTCAAATCTGAATTAAATTCACCCATTTTCATCCATTTTAGTTCACTGATTCTTAAAAAGTTGATGCTTGCCATCTCCTGTTTGGCCATCTCTTATTTGTCCAATTTATCTTGATTCATGGATCTAACATTCCAGGCTCCTATGCAATATTGTTCTTTACAGCATCAGACTTTACCTTCACCACCAGATTCATCTAAAACTGGATGTTATTTCTGGTTTGGCTCAGCCTCTTTGTTCTTTCTGGAGCTATTTCTCCACTGTTTCCCAGTAGCATATTGGACACCTACCAACCTGGGGGACTTATCTTTCGGTGTCATATTTTTTATTTTTCCTTTTCATACTGTTAATGGACTTCTCGAGGCAAAAATTTTGAAGTGGTTTACCATTTCCTTCTCCTATGGACCAAGTTTTGTCAGAACTGTTCACCATGACCCATCCATCTTGGATAAGTTTGCATGGCATGGATCATATCCAGGGACATATAACAAGTGGGAAAAAAATTCATGGTCTAAAGGTACTGAAATCATACAATCTACTCTCTGATCACCGTGGAATTACATTAAAAATCAGTATCAAAAGATATTTGAAAATAATCCAAATATTTTCAAGTTCAATATGATATTTACCAAGTTAGATCTTTGACTTAGCCACTGAACACCTCAAGATGGTTAAAAGACTGAGAAACATAGAATTATTGTGGAGAAGAAAACATTTAAATGAGAAAATAGTATCAAGGGCATTTTCAAAATCCCATGTATTTGGAAATTAAATGTCCCTTTGAAATGACAGCTGTATCTAAGAACCCATAATAAGGAAAGTTAGACAATATCTGTAACAAATAAAAATGAACGAGAATTTGTCAGAATTTGTTGCATGCAGCTGAAGCTGCTCAATGCATCTAAATACAAAGTGGAATCTTCAATAAGGTATGAAAACAAATAATGGACACTAGCATATAATTGTGTGAAATTTGAACAAAATCTGTATTTTAGTTAATGATATTGTATCGAGTTATTTTCCTGTTTAGGGGCTGTTTTGTTTTCAAAACATAGTGTTTGTTTCCATTTTTATAATTGGAATATAAGTTTCAAGCCTCATTCCATTTTTTTTATTAGCAAAGTTATAAGCTTTTTAGCTTTCAGCAATAATACTAGATGCCAGAATAAATAGAAGAATATCAAAGTTTTTATTGAATATAAATTAGAAATCTATGATTCTATACATACTTAGTCAAGCAAGTAGAACAAAAATATTATATTTCTTAGCTAAGCAAAACTTCATAAGCTTTCTAAAATATGTTTTATTGTATTACTATATATATATATGTATGTATGTATTAAAAAACTTTTCAACTACTCTTGATAAAGCCTTGAAAATGAACAACAAAGAAAGAGATGAAACTGGAAAACATAAAATAAATGAATTGAGAGCATTGAATATGAAGTAGAAAAAGTGAAACAAGCTAGATAAAAAAAATCATCGTATCATCTAGTTGTTTTTCAACATAGTTGCTCAGTAGAATCACATCTGGAACTCAGGGAAAAAAGAGTACCTTGGGCATTTGCATCTTTCAAAAAATTCCAAGATAATTCTAATGTTCTTCTGGATTTAAAAAGTGATTACAAGTTTCTTTTTTTTAATTTTAATATTTTTAACTTATGAAAGTATGCTAACACAATTACAGGAGACTTGGAAAATATAGAAAAAGCTTACATATAGTTCCACTATGTATAAAATATATAATATATGTAAAAATATAATTATAATTTTTAGAAGATAATTGCTTTGGTTGGAGTTTCAGTATAAAACTCTCAAAAAATAATAGAATGAATATACAGAGAAGCAGAAGACTGCAGTAGACCTGAAAAGTATTATGAACCAATTCAGTGTAATAAGATTTATATGATTTTCACACAACAGCAGGGTACAAATTCTATTCAAGTTCCCATAGACTATAAACTAGGAGAAATTGGAAAATATCTAGTGACATAATACAGGATGAAAACATGTCATGGTCTAAAGGTATTGAAATCATACAGAGTCTGTTCTCTTATCACTGTGCAATTATGTTAGAAATCAATATCAAAAGATATTTGAAAACACCCACATTTTTTTCAAATGCAGGGGGTTATTGCAGAGAAGAATGTATTTAAATGAGAAATTGGTGCCTAAATGAGAAATTAATTTTAAATATACTTTAAACAAATTCCATATATTTGGAAGTAAATATCCACTTTTAAGTGGTAGCTATATCTAAGAAGTCTTAGCAAGGAAAATTAGAAAATATTTGTAATAGAATAAAAATGAAAAATAATTTATCAGAATGTGTTGTATATGGCTAAAGCTGCTCAATACAATCAAACAAAATGTAAAGTAAGAAAAATAAAAAATGGACACTAGCAAAATATTTTGTTAAATTTGAACAAAATCTGTACTTTAGTTGATAATACTGTACATTTGTCAATTTTCTGTTTGTTTGTTTTTTTACAACACAGTATTTCTTTATATTCTCAGAGTTGAGTTAGAAGTTTCACTCCTCATTCAAAATTTTTTGCAAATGACTAAAAGTAAATTTTCTAGACTTTTAGCAGTAATACTAGATGACAAAATATATGAAAATGAATCTTAGATTTGACTAAATATAAATTAGAAATCTATCATTATATGCATACTATGTCAAACTAAGTGGAATCAAAATGTCATAATTTTTTGAACTAGGCAAAAATTCATAAACTTTCTAATATATATATGTATTATGCATACTAATGCTTTTATACTGTGCTTGAGAAACAGTAGCAAAAACAAGAGACAGATAATTGGAAAACAAACTAAATGAAACGGGAGTGCTGAATATGAAGCAGATAAAGTGAAATAAACTAGATAATCATAGAGTCCAATTGTTTTTAAACATAGCTGATCAGTAGAAACACATCTGAAGCTTTGGAGAAAAATAGCAACACCTGAGCATTAGTATTTTTCAAAAAATTCCAAGCAGCTTCTACTATGTTTCTATATTTCACAAGTTTTTCTATTAAATAGTAATTTTAGTGATATAAAATTCTATTATTTTATTTTGACAAATCATATTATAGTGGTATTAAGTGAATAATAGCTACATAATTATGATAGTATTAATTCAGGCCATGCTTCAGGATTACATGAACCAAGAACTTCCAGATGTAGAAGCTGGATTTAGAAAAGGCAGAGAAACCAGAGATCAAATTGCCAACATCTGCTGGATCATGGAAAAAAGCAAGAGAGTTCCAGAAAAACATCTCTTTCTGCTTTATTGACTATGCCAAAGCCTTTGACTGTGTGGGTTACAATAAACTGTGGAAAATTCTGAGAAAGATGGGAATACCAGACCACCTGACCAGCCTCTTGAGGAAGCTATATGTGGGTCAGGAAGCAACAGTTAGAACTAGACATGGAACAACAGACTGGTTCCAAATAGGAAAAGGAGTACATCAAGGCTGTATATTGTCACCCTGCTAATTTAACTTATATGCAGAGTACATCATGAGAAATGCTGGGCTGGAAGAAACACAAGCTGGAATCAAGATTCCTGGGAGAAATATCAATCACCTCAGATATGCAGATGACACCACCCTTATGGCAGAAAGTCAAGAGGAGCTAAAAAGCCTCTTGATGAATGTGAAAGAAGAGAGTGAAAAAGTTGGCTTAAACCTCAACATTCAGAAAACAAAGATCATGGCATCCGGTCCCATCACTTTATGGGAAATAAATGGGGAAACAGTGGAAACAGTGTCAGACTTTATTTTTTTGGGCTCCAAAATCACTGCAGATGGTGACTGCAGCCATGAAATTAAAAGACGCTTACTCCTTGGAAGAAAAGTTATGACCAACCTAGATAGCATATTCAAGAGCAGAGACTACTTTGTCAACAAAGGTCTGTCTAGTCAAGGCTATGGTTTTTCCTGTGGTCATGTATGGATGTGAGAGTTGGACTGTGAAGAAAGCTGAGCGCTGAAGTATTTATGCTTTTGAACTGTGTTGTTGGAGAAGACTCTTGAGAGTCCCTTGGACTGCAAGGAGATCCAACCAGTCCATTCTGAAGGAGATCAGCCCTGGGATTTCTTTGGAAGGAATGATGCTAAAGCTGAAGCTCCAATACTTTGGCCACCTCATGCGAAGAGTTGACTCATTGGAAAAGACTCTGATGCTGGGAGGGATTGGGGGCAAAAGGAAAAGGGGACGACCGAGGATGAGATGCCTGGATGGCATCACTGACTCAATGGACGAGAGTCTGAGTGAACTCCGGGAGATGGTGATGGACAGGGAGGCCTGGCGTGCTGCGATTCTTGGGGTCGCAAAGAGTCGGACACGACTGAGCAACTGTACTGAACTAAACTGAACTGATGGAAGGGGCTATAGGTGTGAAAAACTGGATCTTGCCCTGGTAGACAGTATACATTAAAACTTTAATCCATATATAGCTTTTATTATGTTGAGGTATGTTCCTTCTATTCCTGCTTTCTGGAGAGTTTTTATCATAAATGGATGTTGAATTTTGTCAAAGGCCTTCTCTGCATCTATTGAGATAATCATATGCCTTTATTTTTCAATTTGTTAATGTGGTGAATTACATTGATTGATTTGCGGATATTGAAGAATCCTTGCATCCCTGGGATAAAGCCCTCTTGGTCATAGTGCATAATCTTTTTAATGTGTTGTTGGACTAGAATTTTGTTGAGGATTTTTGCATCTATGTTCATCAGTGATATTGGCTTGTAGTTTCCTTTTTTTGTGGCATCTTTGTCAGGTTTTGGTATTAGGGTGATGGTGGCCTCATAGAATGAGTTTGGAAGTTTACCTTCCTCTGCAATTTTCTGGAAGAGTTTGAGTAGGATAGGTGTTAGCTCTTCTCGAAATTTTTGGTAGAATTCAGCTGTGAAGCTGTCTGGAACTAATCTCAAAAAATATACAAGCAACTTATGCAGCTCAATTCCAGAAAAATAAACGGCCCAATCAAAAAATGGGCCAAAGAACTAAATAGACATTTCTCCAAAGACATACGGATGGCTAACAAACATGAAAAGATGCTCAACATCACCCATTATTAGAGAAATGCAAATCAAAACCACAATGAGGTACCACTTCACACCAGTCAGAATGTCTGCGATCCAAAAATATGCAAGCAATAAATGTTGGAGAGGGTGCGGAGAAATGGGAACCCTCCTACACTGTTGGTGGGAATGCAAACTAGTACAGCCACTATGGAGAACAGTGTGGAGATTCCTTAAAAAATTGCAAATAGAACTAACTTATGACCCAGCAATCCCACTGCTGGGCATACACACTGAGGAAATCAGAACTGAAAGAGACACATGTACCCCAATGTTTATCGCAGTACTGTTTATAATAGCCAGGACATGGAACAACCTAGATGTCCATCAGCAGATGAATGGATAAGAAAGCTGTGGTACATATACACAATGGAATATTACTCAGCCATTAAAAAGAATACATTTGAATCAGTTCTGATGAGATGGATGAAACTGGAGCCGATTATACAGAGTGAAGTAAGCCAGAAAGAAAAACAGCAATACAGTATACTAATACATATATATGGAATTTAGAAAGATGGCAATGACGACCCTATATGCAAGACAGGAAAAAAGACACAGATGTGTATAACGGACTTTTGGACTCAGAGGGAGAGGGAGAGGGTGGGATGATTTGGGAGAATGGCATTGTAACATGTATACTATCATGTAAGAATTGAATCGCCAGTCTATGTCTGATGCAGGATATAGCGTGCTTGGAGCTGGTGCACGGTGATGACCCAGAGAGATGTTACGGTGAGGGAGGTGGGAAGGGGGTTTATGTTTGGGAACACATGTACACCCGTGGTGGAGTCATGTCAATGTATGACAAAACCAATACAGTATTGTAAAGTAAAATAAAGTAAAAATAAAAATTAAAAAAAAAAAAACTTTAATCCAGTTTTCCATGATGGGTGTGGTTGGGCTCCCTCCCTGTTAATTGTGTGGCCTGAGGAAACCCAAGGTTGAAGTCTCCAGGCACTATGGTGCCAAGAAGACTTCTCCACCCCCCCATCCCAGGTGGCTTAGATGGTAAAGAATCTGCCTGCATTGTAGGAGACCCATGTTTGATCCCTGGGCCAGGAAGATCTCCTGGAGGAGGGCATGGTAACCCACTCCAGTATTCTTGCCTGGAGAATCCTGTGGACAGAGGAACATGCTGGACACCAAAAGTTAGACATGACAGAAAGACTAAGAACAAGAGGGCTTACCCCAAGGAGCCCCTTCCAGGGCTTCTACTGCCAGTGACCCCACTCCTGTGGTGAGCCACTGCCAAAACACACTTCCACAGAAGATCCTCTAACACTAGCAAGTAGGTATGGTTCAGTCTCCTGAGGGATGACTTCTTTCCCATGGGTGTTAATGTGCACAAGATTTTGTTTGTGCCCACAGGAATGGAGTCCTCTTTCCTCCAGTCCTTTGGAAGTCCTGTGATCAGATCATACTAGTCTTCAATGTCAGATTCCCTGAGGATTCCCAGTCCATTTTTCAAATTCCCAGTAAGAGAAATGACATCAGGCTCAGAACCTTCACAACAGTGGGAGAACTTCTGATATTATTGCTCTCAGTCTATGGGTCACCCACCAGTGAATACAGGATTTGATTTTATCATTATTGTGTACCTACTATCATCTCATTGACTCATTTGAAAGACTACTTCTTGGCCTTTGGATATGGGGTATCTTTTTTTGGTGGATTTCAGCATCCTCCTGTCAATGTTTGTTCAACAGCTCTTTGTGATTTTTGTGCTCTCACAGGAGGGGATGAGAACACGTTCTCTAGTCCACCATCTTGAACCAGAAACCTCTATAGCTTCTATTAAATGGTAGTTTTAGTGATATAGAATTCTATTCTTTTCTATTGACAAATTATGATATAATGGTATTAAAATGAATAATACATAAGCACATACATACAATATTATTGTACATACATACATACAATAGTAAAAGATGTTTGTCAGTTTTCACAATTAATAAGAAACATAAGATAATTAGAATTCAAGCTATAATGGAAACATGATTAACCTAATAATATAAAGTAATTATATACAGTTTAGGGGGTTATTTAGAGTGATATGGTGATATGTGCATATATGGACATGTTTTCAACCACCCAGCCAGTCTATGTCCTTTGCTTGGTGCATTTAATTTATTTACAAATAAAGTAATTATCAATATGTATGATCCTTAATTTTCTTAATGGTTTTGGATTCATTCTTTGTAAGTGTATTCCTTCTTGTGTTTCCTGCCTAAAGAAGTTCCTTTAGCATTTGTTGTAAAGTTGGTTTCATTGGATTGAATTCTCTTAACTTTGGCTTTTCTTTAAAGCTTTTGATTTTTCTGCCAAATCTGAATGAGAGTTTTGCTGGGTAGAGTATTCTTGATTTATTTTCTTCCCTTTCATCACTTTAAATATATTGTGCCATTCCCTTTTGGCTTGTAGAGTTTCTATTAAAAAATCAGTTGATAACCTTATGGAAGTTCCCTTGTATGTTGTCTTTCCCTTATTGCTTTTAATATTTTATATTTGTCTTATTCTTTGTCAGTTTAATTACTATGTGCATAGGTGCATTCCTCCTTGAGTCTATCTTCCCTGTGACTCTCTGAACTTTGTGAACTTGGTTGACTATTGCTTTTCAGCTATTATCTTTTTAAATATTTTCTTCAGTCCTTTCTCTCTTCTCTTTTTGGGCCTCCTATGTAGTGAATCTTGGTACATTTACTGTTGTCCCAGAGATCTTTTATGCTGTCTTCATTTTTTTCTATATTCTATCTTGCAGCAGTGATTTTCATCATTCTGTCTTCCAAGTCACTTATTCATTCTGTTCTTCTGCCTCCATTATTCTGCTGCTGATTCCTTTCAATTAAGTGTTCATCTCTGTTTGTTTGTTCTGTGTCTTTCATAAACATTTATTGTATGATCATCATTATTTTCCCAAGATCCTGGATCATCTTCTCTATCATATTCTGATTTTTTTTTTTTTCCTGGAAGGTTTCCCATCTCTAGTTCATTTAGTTGTTTTTCTGTTTTTGTTTTTGTTTTTTCTTGTAGTTTCATCTGGAAGATAAAGCTCTGCTTTTTCATTTTGATTAACTATCTGTGGTTGTGATTTTTGTTCTGGAGGCTGAAAGATTGTAGTAGGTTTAATTATTTACAACAACTCCACATATTAAGTACTCTATTAGGCCCACTTCACAAGAAATGTTTAGCAACTTGCCTGTTGTTTCACAGATATTAAAATTAATGGCCCTCATACACTATGCAATATTACCTCTTTCATCTAGCAAATATTTCCCATTTTATACATATTTATTGTGTATATAACAATTTATTTGTATTCATATCCTGATAGACAAAAAAATGAACAAAAACAGAAACTGAGGAAGAGTAAAGGCCACCTTAGAGTGAACTTAAAACTTATAGTCAATTATTAAATCATTACAATACAGATGGTCTTGTTTTATCAATGACTAATTATACAGTCAAGGATTCTGCCAGGAACCAAAGTTTGCATGCATAAGGTCTTCCCAGCTTAATTGCCAAAAATTAGTTTATTCAAATGGCTCCCAATTTTCTGTAGGTTCAAGAACAAGCTTCTGATGTCTACATGCTTTTCTGCTTCCTATTGTCATTATGGCCCTCTTAAAATTACTTTAAACTGGACACAACTATTCTTCAGTTATCACTTCTGTGCCATCAATCCCTTAATCCATTCCATAGGCCTAGAATTACTAGAGCATTCTATTAATCTGACAACACTTGGTAAAATCTTGCTAAGGAAAGAATGTACAGTATAAAGAGTATTCATGTTAATTGAAATGACAGTAGTAGTTGGACCTTCCAAGGCTGGAATATTTCTATCCAGTAGTCTATTTCATGCAAACTCAGCTTACACCTACCTGAAAGAATCAGGATCCATCATGCACTATAACCCGGGCCCAATTCACATAATGTCTCAGAAAGAAGACAATGTTCCTTATTTACCCTTGTGTAAGGCCCACCTTCCACTTTCTTTTTTTTTTTTCCCCCAAGCATAATGATTTTTTATTTATATTTATTTTTTTCAAAGGCAGGAAAAACAGATTTCTTTAAATGAATAAATATATTCATATTCATAACTATGGTTAATATTTTGATATTTTTCTTCCCAGTTGTTTTTTTTTTTTTTCACTTTACAATGTTGTATTGGTTTTGCCATACATCAACATGAATCTGCCACGGGTGTACACATGTTCCCCATCCTGAACCCCCCCTTACCATCCCTCTGGGTCATCCCAGTGCACCAGCCCAAGCATCCTGTATCCTGCGTCAAACCTGGACTGGCAATTAGTTTCTTCTATGATATTATACATGTTTCAATGACATTCTCCTTAATTATCCCAACCTCTCCCTCTCCTGCAGAGTCCAAAAGACTTCTGTACATCTGTGTCTCTTTTGCTGTCTCACATACAGGGTTATTGTTACCATATTTCTAAATTCCATATATATGCACTAGTATACTGTATTGGACTATGGAATGAGGTTCATGACATTGTACAGGAGACAGGGATCAAGACCATCCCCATGGAAAAGAAATGCAAAAAAGCAAAATGGCTGTCTGGGGAAGCCTTACAAATAGCTCTGAAAAGAAGAGGAGTGAAAAGCAAAGGAGAAAAGGAAAGATTTAAGTATCTGAATGCAGAGTTCCAAAAAATAGCAAGAAGAGATAAGAAAGCCTTCTTCAGCGATCAATGCAAAGAAATAGAGGAAAACAACAGAATGGGAAAGACTAGAGATCCCTTCAAGAAAATTAGAGATACCAAAGGAACATTTCAGGCAAAGATGGGCTCGATAAAGGACAGAAATTGTATAGACCTAACAAAAGCAGAAGACATCAAGAAGAGTTGGCAAGAATACACAGAAAAACTGTACAAAAAAGACCTTCACGACCCGGATAATCATGATGGTGTGATCACTCATCTAGAATCAGACATCCTGGAATGTGAAGTCAAGTGGGCCTTAGAAAGTATCACTACGAACAAAGCTAGTGGAGGTGATGGAATACCAGTTGAGCTATTTCAAATCCTGAACAATGATGCTGTGAAAGTGCTGCACTCAATATGCCAGCAAATTTGGAAAACTCAGCAGTGGCCACAGGACTGGAAAAGGTCAGTTTTCTTTCCAATCCCAAAAAACGGCAATGCCAAAGAATGCTCAAACTACTGCACAATTGCACTCATCTCACATGGTAGTAAAGTAATGCTCAAAATTCTCCAAGCCAGGCTTCAACAATATGTGAACCATGAACTTCCAGATGTTCAAGCTAGTTTTAGAAAAGGCAGAGGAACCAGAGATCAAATTGCAACATCCACTGGATCATGGAAAAAGCAAGAAAGTTCCAGAAAAAAAACATTTACCTATGCCAAAGCCTTTGACTGGGTGGATCACAATAAACTATGGAAAATTCTGAAAGAGATGGGAATACCAGACCACCTGACCTGTCTCTTGAGAAATCTGTATGCAGGTCAGGAAGCAACAGTTAGAACTAGACATGGAACAACAGACTGGTTCCAAATAGGAAAAGGAGTATATCAAGGCTGTATAATGTCACCCTGCTTATTTAACTTGTATGCAGAGTACATCATGAGAAACACTGGACTGGAAGAAGCACAAGCTGGAATCAAGATTGCTGGGAGAAATATCAATAACCTCAGATATGCAGATGACGCCAGCCTTATGGCAGAAAGTGAAGAGGAACTAAAAAGCCTCTTGATGGGTGTGAAAGAGGAGAGAGAAAAAGTTGGCTTAAAGCTCAACATTCAGAAAAGAAGATCATGGCCTCCGGTCCCATCACTTCATGGGAAATAGATGGGGAAACAGTGGAAACAGTGTCAGACTTTATTTTTGGGGGTTCCAAAATCACTGCAGATCGTGATTGCAGCCATGAAATTAAAAGATGCTTACTCCTTGGAAGGAAAGCTATGATCGACCTAGATAGCATATTCAAAAGCAGAGACATTACTTTGCCGACTAATGTCCGTCTAGTCAAGGCTATGGTTTTTCCAGCGGTCATGTATGGATGTGAGAGTTGGACTGTGAAAAAGGCTGAGCACCAAAGAATTGATGCTTTTGAACCGTTGTGTTGGAGAAGACTCTTGAGAGTCCCTTGGACTTCAAGGAGATCCAACCAGTCCATTCTAAAGGAGATCAGCCTTGGGATTTCTTTGGAAGGAATGATGCTAAAGCTGAAACTCTAGTATTTTGGCCACCTCTTGCGAAGAGTTGACTCATTGGAAAAGACTCTGATGCTGGGAGGGATTGGGGGCAGGAGGAGAAGAGGACGACCGAGGATGAGATGGCTAGATGGCATCACGGACTCGATAGACGTGGGTCTGAGTGAACTCCGTGAGTTGGTGATGGACAGGGAAGCCTGGCATGCTGCGATTCATGGGGTCGCAGAGAGTTGGACATGAATGAGCGATTGAAATGAACTGAACTGATACTGTATCGGTGTTTTTCTTTCTGGCTTACTTCACTCTGTATGTGTTAGTTGCTCAGTTATGTCCAACTCTTTGCGACCCCATGTACTGTAACCCACCAGGCTTCTCTGTCCATGGAATTCTGCAGGCAAGAATACTGGAGTGGATTGCCATTCCCTTCTCCAGAGGAGCTTCCCAACCCAGGAATCGAACCCTGGTCTCCTGCAGGGCAGGCAGACTCTTTACTGTCTGAGCTACAGGGAAGGCTCCAGTTTCATCCAACTCATTAGAACTGATTCAAATGTATTCTTTTTAATGGCTGAGTAATACTCCATTGTGTATATGTAACACAGCTTTCTTATCCATTCATCTGCTGATGGACATCTAGGTTGCTTCCATGTCCTGGCTATTATAAACAGTGCTGTGATAAACATTGGGGTATACGTGTCTCTTTCAATTCTGGTTTCCTCAGTGTCACTCATTATCAGAGAAATGCAAATCAAAACCACAATGAGGTACCATTTCTTGCCAGTCAGAATGTTTGCAATCCAAAAGTCTACAAGAAATAAATGCTGGAGAGGGTGTGGAGAAAAGGGAACCCTCTTACACTGTTGGTGGGAATGCAAACTAGTACAGCCACTGTGGAGAACAGTGTGGAGATTCCTTAAAAAAAATTGGAAATAGAACTGCCTTATGACCCAGCAATCCCACTGCTGGGCATATCCACCTTCCACTTACAAATGTCCTTTAATAGAATCAGTTCCTTCCACTGCTGATGAACAGTTAAAAAAAAAAAAAAAAAACTTCTATGGATTACTGCATCAGCATAGAATCATCATTAAGACAATTTAAATTATATCAAGATATAATGAACTATTCCACTATATCCAGTATATTATAGTTTAGCCAGCTGTGTAATATATCATATCATTTTTCAATTCAACTACTTTTTCTAACTCTTCTCCCATGACTTTCTGCAAGCAGAAGGGACTGGGTTGGATGAACAGAAACGTCAACCCTTTCCTGATCAAGCAAATGAAAAATTTATTGCTCAAGCACAGACAAGAAAAAGATGGAAAACTCAAAAAAGATAATTAAAGAATATTTAATAAAGACTATTTATAATGTTGAGCAGTACTAAGGGAGGCCAACAAAGAATGGTAAATCTAATAATAGCAAGGTAGCAATTTTAAGTGGAGATTGCTATTATGGACCAAGTGAGAACCATAGATAGGAGATGCTCATCCAGCAGAGGATAAAAACTCAGCCACGGCTGCAGAATCACCCATCAACAAAGGAGAGAACTGAGGGA
This sequence comes from Capra hircus, assembly GCF_001704415.2. Taxonomy (NCBI): domain Eukaryota; kingdom Metazoa; phylum Chordata; class Mammalia; order Artiodactyla; family Bovidae; genus Capra; species Capra hircus. The sequence continues at coordinate 12,866,214 of NC_030831.1, read as the reverse complement.
ATAAAGACTCCAAGTGATACTTTTCTCCCTCCTTCTTATCTCTTCCTAGTACATTACCTGGCTGAATCAACCAGAAGTAAAGTGATAGAGGATCCAGTTGACAAAGTGTAAAAGGCCCAGATAATTATGGTTGTTATTATTGTGTTTCTTATTATTGTGTTCTTTATCAGATCAAAGGGATCTTGGATCTAACACCATAATCTTGGAACAGTACAAAAAGAGAGAGTCTAATTGAAGTTCAATTCAGTTCAGTTCAGTCGCTCAGTCATGTCCGACTCTTTGCGACTCCATGAATCACAGCACTCCAGGCCTCCCTGTCCATCACCAACTCCCGGAGTTTACCCAGACTCATGTACATTGAGTTGATGATCCCATCTAACCATCTTTAATTGAAGTGGATATGGTAATTAAAACAGAAATTTTCAGCTAAGACACTGGTTGAAATTGGGCATGCATTTGAGTTCAAATCATCCTGGAAATCTCATGAGTCTTAAACTATAGTAAGAAAATTAGGTGTCTTGAGAAAAAGATTTTACTTGAATTAAGTAAATAATATGCATTTTTCTGAAACAAGGAGCGGTTAAAATATTTGGAAAAAAAACTAATAAAAAGGGGGCATCTTTACTCTATATTCAAACAACAATGTGATATTTTTGTGAAAATTGATAGATTAATGGGTTAAAACAGAGATATATGCAAAGTATGAGAAACATCATAGTATTTAATACCTAACACATTATTTAGGAAATAATCAACTTTTCACCTAATCTTATACCTTATTCTAAAAGATTTTGAAATAAATTAAAATTTCAAAGTAAATAATAATAAAATACAGAGAAAAATGCAAGTGACCATTTAACATGCTTATTCTTAATAGTTCACATTAACTCAGGATACTTGTGAAACAGGGCTGAGTTTCTAAAATTGCTTCTTGCTATTTCAATTTTGCTTTTGGCTCATAGCATTAGAAATAAGTAATCTGTAAGAGCTATGACCAAAGAAGGGAAAGGTATAAAATATTCTAAGACATCCAAAACATTAGATTTCTTTTGTCTGAGCCTTTCAGGAAAACTAAATCATTTGTAATTGAGTTTTCAGAAACATTTCAACCATCAAATTTTCCCCAAAATGAAGTGACCAAATATAGACCTTGACAAAGTCAAATTCCTTTGGATGAATTTGCCATCATTTGACTGAAAAATATTTTTCTTACTTTTTCCAGTGAAACTTTCTTAAACTCCATAAAACTTCACTTTGAAATGAGCGTATTACATATCCATTTGAAATGAATTTCTTATTGACATTAAAAAAAAAAAAACTGAACCACTATGTTCAAGGTTCTGAATTAGTTACCAATGTTATTCAAATAAACAATAGCTAAACATCTAAAAATTTTTTCCACAAATGATCTTAATATCCTGAGAGAGTTTTTAATCTCTGAGACCTTTTCTGGATAACCACTGACATCTCCTTGGGGATCTGGAATAACAGAGTGAACCCAACTTCCAAACAATTCTTTCTTTCAGTTCAGCTTTAGAAGCAGTCTCATGGCACTTTAAACAGATAACACAAACCTACTGAATTCTCACAGCTATACACTTATAAGCCCCCTTTCCACAGCAAAACCCCGTAAAACTTCTTCTTTGTAAAGTTTTCTAACCTCAGTAAAATAATCTCTTAGTGTGTATCAGTGTTTTACATCTATCAGGCAAAAACACCTCAATCCTGGGCCCACACTATACTTTCAATGCACCAGTAAAGATAATTTTCATGATGATACGGGAAATTTTATTTAATCTACAAATGTCTGGGCATGATCTTGGCCTACCTTCTCAGCTCATATAACTTAATTATAATAGTAATCATAAGCTATTACTTTTTAATTCTGTGTATATGTTGTCTTTAGCTATTAGTCAACTTCTAATTAATTTAATCTACATGGTCTTCTATGTTCTGGTATTTTATATACTTACTATTCACATAGACCTAAATTGGTATCATATTTTTTTAAATATATATCTTTTTTGACTTTTCAAAAGCATGAAATTTATATCTCATCAGAAAAACATGGTGAAACAAACAAAATTATGAATAGTCAACAAAATAAATAGGAAAATTAGAGGTACTGAAGACTTGAAATTCATTTTTTAGTAATATTTAATCTCAAAACTTTCTTCTTCTTTTGTACTAAGGAGTCTTTCTTTTAAAATTTCTTTTTTTAATATAAATTTTTTTCTTTTAATTGGAGGTTAATTATTTTATAATAAGTTGATATTTTACCCATCATTTCAATGCTGAATGTGTCTATAGGAGAAAATGCTCCAATTATACTAAACATTTTTTTAATAAGTTCATAATCATAACATTATCTGATTTCAACAAAAAGTTGTTTCATAAATGTACTAATCTTGTGGCTATAAAGCTTACTATCAGATTCCGTTTGGTAATAGGAATTATTACTTCCTTATGAACAACCAATTAAACTCGTCTACAATGTCTGCAGAATGAATCAAAATTCCTCAGCCTACTCTGGGATTGCCCATAACCTGAATAAATTTCTCAATACATCTCTTCATAACTTAGCTTACACACCTGTAGAGAAGAAGAAGAGGAAGGGAGAAGGAAAAAGAGTAAAACATGAAAAAAAAAACAAAAAAAAAAACAAAAAAACAAAACCGCTATGGCAATATCCAAACCCACCATTCACATTCTCACTCTTGTATTTTAACTTTTTTTTTTTACTGTGACCAGTCATCCTCATTCTTCATCATTTAAAATCATCACCTTTCTTCAGAGTTCATATCAAAATGTTTCTTCTTCATGAAAATTCTCACATATATCAAACTGATCAAATGATATTTTTGCCTGGGAATATAGAGGAAGAAAGAGTTAACCTTAATTCTGGTATAACTTAGTGTTTGTTTTCATGTATATTTGTCTTATTTTAGATGGAAAATACTCTGAGGGGCAAAATAGCCCATACTGTTTTTTAAACCTTATAAAGCGCAGAAGATAGTTGCTTAATACATACATGAAGGTGAAACTGAAAGTCACTCAGTCGTGTCTGACTCCAATGAAGCTGAAACTCCAATACTTTGGCTACCTGATGACAAGAACTGACTCATTTGAAAAGACCCTGATGCTGGGGTAAGATTGAAGGTGGGTGAAGGCCACGACAGAGGATGATATGGTTGAATGGCATCACCAACTCAATGGACATGAGTTTGAGCAAACTCTGGGAGTTGGTGATGGACAGGGAGGCCTGGTGTGCTGCAGTTCATGGTGTCGCAAAGAGTCAAACACAACTGAGCAATTGAATTAAACTGAACTGGCCTATAAAGTCCATGGAAATCTCCAGGCCAGAATACTAGAGTGGGTAGCCTTTCCCCTCACCAGGGGCTCTTCCCAACCCAGGGATCAAACCCAGGTCTCCCACATTGCAGGCGGATTCTTTACCAGCTGAGCTCTGATTACCAGAGTACATCATGAGAAACACTGGGCTGGAGGAAGCACAAACTCGAATCAAGATTGCCAGGAGAAATATCAGTAGCATCAGGTATGCAGATAACACCACACTTATGGCAGAAAGTGAAGAAGAACTAAGGAGCCTCCTGATGAAAGTGAAAGAGAAGAGTGAAAAAGTTGGCTTAAAGCTCAACATTAAGAAAACTAAGATCATGGCATCTGGTCCCATCATTTCATGGCAAATAGATGGGAAAACGGTGGAAACAGTGGCTGACTTTATTTTTAGGGGACTTCAAAATCACTGCAGATTGTGTCTACAGCCATGAAATTGAAAAACGCTTACTCTTTGGAAGGAAAGTTATGAGCAACCTACACAGCATATTGCAAAGCAGAGACGTTACTTTGCCAACAAAGGTCTGTCTAGTCAAGGCTATGGTTTTTCCAGTAGTCATGTATGGATGTGAGAGTTGGACTATAAAGAAAGCTGAGCACCAAAGAATTGGTGCTTTTGAGCTGTGGTGTTGGAGAAGACTCTTGGGAGTCCCTCGGACTGCAAGGAGATCCAACCAGTCTATCCTTAATGAGATCAGTCCTGAATGTGCATGGGAAGGACTGATGTTGAAACTGAAACTCCAATACTTTGGCCACCTGATGCAAACAGCTGGCTTACTGGAAAAGTCCCTGATGCTAGGAAAGATTAAAGGCAGGAGGAGAAGGGGACAACAGGTAATGAGATGGTTGGATGGCATCACCGACTCAATGGACATGAGTTTGTGCAAACTCCGAAAGTTGGTGATGGACAGAGAGGCCTGGCATGCTGCCATCCATGGGGTTGCAAAGACTTGGACACAACTGAGAGACTTGGACTGAACTGAAAAGAGGTAACTGACCCAATCTGGCCATCTGGTTGTAGTTTGCTGATCTATTTTCCACAAGATTCTTCTTGATTTAAGTGAAATTTCCTTGAAGCAGAGACTGAGAGAAAAATCTGGGCTCATGAATAAAACCTAAAATTGAGGAATAAAGCAGCATAGGGAAAATGAATGTGACCTCAGGAAAGTCTAGCCTTACCTCATCTTATGTGGAGAAGAGTGCCTCTGAAGCAGAACACTTCAAGTTATTTCCTCTTTAGGCAGAGGAATAGGTTTTTGCACATGTTATCTATCAGCATTTGTATGATCTTTTCCCTGGCCACCCTAGGCTTCACCTCCACCTTGCTCAGTCCAGCCCCACCACTGTGCTTTGATGAGGCAACTGTCTTCCTGAGAGGTTGCCCTTACACTTGCTGGTCCCTCTGTGGGAGCAGATCTTCCCCAAACACCAGATAATTAACTGTTCACTTCATCCAGTGCTCAAAGTTCATACTACTCAAAGTACACCTAAACACTCTCTCTTGTTAACTCAATGTCCATAGCCTACTTTATTTATCTTCATAGTACATTTCCTTACTTGATTTAGTACATATTTATTTATTGTTTCATTCTCACTAAAATGTAAACACCACAAGAGCAGAGAGTTTGACTGTACTTTGTTGCTGCATCTTGAGAGTAGAAGACGCTTAGGCTTACCCTGGTTGCTCAAAGAACAATTGTAAAAATTAAATACATTTAAAACTGTCCTTAAAGTTTTATCCAGAAAAAAATGATCTTGAGCATTTGCCCTCAGAAAATGTTTTTTTTAAAAGTACATGTGTAAACACATATATTGATATTAGCATCGTATATCATGGCTTGTGTATGCTCAGTCATGTCCAACTCTTTGTCACTCCATGGATTGTAGCCGGTCAGGCTTTTCTGTCCATGGACTTTTCCAGGCAATAACTCCATGTAACGTTTTTCAAAACAGAGAAACTGTATCTTGTGTTTTTTCCTTAATGTACTGACTTCCAAATACACCAAATAGGTTGTCTAAATGTTGGTTTTAAATGAAACAAGTTTGAAAATTAAAATACCTTTAAATTTTTTTCCTCATGGAATTTGAAAGTATTTTAATTCTTCAATTAATTGCTGCTACATAAAATCTGTAGCACTTATTTGTTGAATAATCACATAAACTATTTGGCATCTGTTATATTGTCCCTCATCAAATAAATGTTGTTCTTTAACTTTCCTCATATTCTTACAAATACAAGTACAATTTGTTATGTACTTTATACTCATTAAAAATGATCAAAATTTGTTAAATTTAGAAGCAAAAGAAACCCTTAAGTTTATCAGATGCCTTCATTTTATAGATTTTAGTAGTGAGTTTCAAAGAGTTTCTGTAACTTGCACAACCTTATCTACATTATTACAGAGCAGATCTAACAAGAAATTTAATATCTAGCTTTATGCATGATGCTTTTTCCTGTCGTTTCCTTGATAGAATGTTTGTAAATTCAGTGGTTAGCTCTACTTGGGAAGTCTTTAACTTGTGTTCTGAAGAAAAGGTATTCAATCCAACCACAGACTACTTTTCCTCTTTTGGCAGCATCTCAGTATCATACAGACACACACACACACACACACACCATAACATGTAAATGCCATGAATTATTTATAAATTTACCCAAGAAAATTTCACTATGTAGATACAGATTTATATATATACATACATGTATCAAACCTGTGATTTGTAATAATATATATATGCATATATATATGAAGTACAACAATATACTGTACAAAAATGGAAGAAGGAATATGCAAGTGTTTTTAAGACACAGAAAAAGGACAGTATGGTACTGGCACAAAGACAGACATATAGATCAATGGAACAAAATAGAAAGCCCAGAGATAAATCCACACACATATGGACACCTTATCTTTGACAAAGGAGGCAAGAATATACAATGGAGTAAAGACAATCTCTTTAACAAGTGGTGCAGGGAAAACTGGTCAACCACCTGTAAAAGAATGAAACTAGATCACTTTCTAACACCGCACACAAAAATAAACTCAAAATGGATTAAAGATCTAAATGTAAGACCAGAAACTATAAAACTCCTAGAGGAGAACATAGGCAAAACACTCTCAGACATAAGTCACAGCAGGATCCTCTATGATCCACCTCCCAGAATTCTGGAAATAAAAGCAAAAATAAACAAAGGGGATCTAATTAAAATTAAAAGCTTCTGCACAACAAAGGAAAATATAAGCAAGGTGAAAAGACAGCCTTCTGAATGGGAGAAAATAATAGCAAATGAAGCAACTGACAAACAACTAATCTCAAAAATATACAAGCAACTTTTGCAGCTCAATTCCAGAAAAATAAACAACCCAATCAAAAATTGGGCCAAAGAACTAAATAGACATTTCTCCAAAGAAGACATACGGATGGCTAACAAACACATGAAAAGATGCTCAACATCACTCTTTATTAGAGAAATGCAAATCAAAACCACAATGAGGTACCACTTCACACCACTCAGAATGTCTGCAATCCAAAAATATGCAAGCAATAAATGTTGGAGAGGGTGTGGAGAAAAGGGAACCCTCCTACACTGTTGGTGGGAATGCAAACTAGTACAGCCACTATGGAGAACAGTGTGGAGATTCCTTAAAAAATTGCAAATAGAACTACCTTATGACCCAGCAATCCCACTTCTGGGCATACACACCGAGGAAACCAGAATTGAAAGAGACACATGTACTCCAATGTTCATCACAGCACTGTTTATAATAGCCAGGACATGGAAACAACCTAGATGTCCATCAGCAGATGAGTGGATAAGAAAGCTGTGGTACACATACACAATGGAGTATTACTCAGCCGTAAAAAAAGAATTCATTTGAATCAGTTCTAATGAGATGGATGAAACTGGAGCCGATTACACAAAGTGAAGTAAGCCAGAAAGAAAAACAGCAATACAGTATACTAACACATATATATGGAATTTAGAAAGATGGCAATGACGACCCTGTATGCAAGACAGGAAAAAAGACACAGATGTGTATAGCGGACTTTTGGACTCAGAGGGAGAGGGAGAGGGTGGGATGATTTGGGAGAATGGCATTCTAACATGTATACTATCATGTAAGAATTAAATCGCCAGTCTATGTCTAACGCAGGATACAGCATGCTTGGGGCTGGTGCATGGGGATGACCCAGAGAGATGTTATGGGGAGGGAGGTGGGAGAGGGGTTCATGTTTGGGAACGCATATAAGAATTAAAGATTTTAAAATTAAAAAAATAAAAAACTAAAAAAAAAAAAAGGTTTTAGGTACCAAAGTAGTGATCAATACTTAAATGACATTCATACCTGACAACCAAAGAAAAATATTATTCCCTAGATCTTCTTAAAAAAAAAAAAAATGCCCAAAAATGGATGTTTTTGAACTGTGGTGTTGGAGAAGACTCTTGAGAGTCACTTGAACAGCAAGGAGATCCAACTAGTCCATCCTAAGGGAAATCAGTCCTGAGTATTCATTGGAGGGACTGATGTTGAAGCTGAAGCTCCAATACTTTGGCCACCTGATTTGCATAACTGACTTATTTGAAAAGAGCCTGATGCTGGGAAAGATTGAAGGTGGGAGGAGAAGGGGATGTCAGAGGATGAGATGGTTGGATGGCATCATCGACTCAATGGACATGAGTTTGAGTAAGCTCTAGGAGTTGGTGATGGACAGGGAGGCCTGGCGTGCTGAGGTCCATGGGATCGCAAAGAGTCGGACATGGCTGGGCGACTGAACTGAACTGAACTCAACTCAACTGAAACTATTGTCATTGGTTGCTGTTTTATATCTTGGCACATAAAATAATAGTGATTGATGATGCTTTCAAATTGATGAAATATACTACTAGCTTTACAGAAGGGAAAAAGAAACCCTATAAAAGTAAACAGATCACTAGATGAATTAACATTTCAAAAATGTTTAATAAAATCTAAACCAAGACAACAAACAAAATCTAGGAGCCTTAGAATTGAGAAAATAAGACATTTGCCTTTGGTTAGTGGATGAAGAAAGAACTAGAACATGAACTTCCATCAATCTATTGGGTAATCCACATAAAACAAAAACAACAACCATTCAAAACTTTATTATTTTTTCCTGATTGCAAATATGGAATGTTATTTGGTCATAAAAAGGATTAAGCTACAATGTGGATGAACCTACAAAACATGCTGAGTGAAAGAAACCAGACACAAAAGGTCACATATTGTATCATATTTAATTTAAATCCAGAATAGGCAAAGTTATAGAGACAGAAAACAGAGGAGTGATTGCCAAGGGCAGGAGGGAATGGTGAGTGAGAAGTGCCTGCTTAATAAATGTGAGATTTCCTTTAGGGATAATGAAAATGTTTTGGAACTAGATAGTTGTGATGCCCAACACTGTGAATATATTAAATGTTACTAAGCTGTATGATTCAGTTCAGTTCAGTTCAGTCGCTCAGTCATGTCCAACTCTCTGCGACCCCATGGACTGCAGCACGCCAGGCCTCCCTGTTCATCACTACCTCCTGGAGTTTATAAAATGGTTAAAATCATAAATTTCATGCTATGTGTATTTTGCTACAATAAAAATTTTTTTAAAATCAAAAAAAAAAAAAAGACACAGAAAAAGAAGTCAACTTGGATGGACTGGGCAGGATAAGAAATCACCAAGAGGGATATCTAATGTAGAAGCTTCTGGCTAAAGAATGGAGGCTATTAACAGCAGATGAAGAAAATTGTATTCTTTCTAGTGGTTTGTTAAGATAAATTGATGACTGATTTTGTTGATAATATCCTTAAATATTTACACAAATTTACTCTGGTGTAGATATTCCTAAAGATTGTCTGCGGTAAAGCTGAAGTCCTGTAGATCAGCTTGAAGAGTACTTTATGTTATTCTTTCATGAAATAGTGAAAGTCAAGGAGACAAACGGTAGAGTATACCAAGCCTCAGGTTTTGAGTCAGCCAGAAGAGGGCTCAAAAACAACCATAGGGGAGTCATTTGCCTTTTCAAAGTCAAATTTGCCTTTTCTTCATTTCTTCATCTGTAAAATAGGAAAAATAGTAGGGGCTTTATTATATTGTCATGGTTATTAAATGGGCTTCCCTGGTAGCCCAACTGGTAAAGAATCTGCCTGCAATGCAGGAGATCTGGGTTCAATCCCTGGGTTGGGAAGATCCTCTGGAGAAGGGAACAACTACCCACTCCAGTATTCTAGTATTCTGACCTGGAGAATTCGATGGACCTGTGCAGTCCATGGGGTCGCAAGAGTCAGCTACCACTGAGAAACTTTCACCTCAATTATTAAATAAGATTGCTCACACAAAGTTGTAAGCACAGATTGTTCTTTAATTAGAAAATACAACTGTGTGAATGCACCAATGAAATCATAACTAAATCTAGACAGAGAAGGTGAGAAAATACAGAGAACATTTAAAGACAAGAAGATATAAAAATTCAGCTTCAAAGATAATCAGGCTTTCAACAATTGGATTTCACTTATAGGTTTAGTGGCCTGTCATGTCTTTGGAAGTCCTTGAGATATAGTTAAATCTTATCATTTCAATTTCTGTAAGAAGGAGACTAAGGGAGGAAAGACTGACCATCTCCTTTACATAGGCTTCAATTTGTTCTACATGAATTTTTCTCTTCAAATTTATTTACCAAAATTTAATTTCCCTAGGATAAAGTTATTTGAGGCTTGAAAATATTTTGAAAAAAATACACAATTTTCCTAAAAGATGATGCTGTTAAAGCATTGTACTTAATATATCAGCAAATTTGGAAAACTCAGCAGTGACCACAGAACTGGAAAAGGTCAGATTTCATTCCAATCCCCGAAAAGGGAAGTGCTAATAAATGTTCAAACTACCATACAACTGTGCTCATTAAACATGCTAATAAGGTTATGCTCAAAATCCTTCAAGATAGGCTTCAACAACATGCGAACTAAGAACATACAGATGTACAACTTGCAGAATATAATTTTTTTATTTAAACAGAATTTCCTTAAATTCCTATACACCAAAAATGAAAAATCAGGAAGAGGAATTAAGGAAATAATCCCATTCAACACTGTAATAAAAAGAATAAAATACCTAGGAATTAACTTACCTAAAGTGACAAGAGATCTGCATGCAGAAAACTGTAAGACACCAATGAAAGAAATTAAAGATGACACAAAGAGATGGAGAGATATATCATGTTCTTGGATTAGAAGAATCAATATTGTGAAAATTTTTATACTACCTAAAACAATATACAGATTCAGTGCAATCCCTATCAAACTACCAATGGTATTTATCATAGGACTACAATAAAAAATTCACAATTGATATGGAAGTGCAAATACCCTGAATAGCCAAAGCAAACTGGAGCTAGACAAATCAACACATCAGACTTCAGACCATACTACAGAGCTACAGTCCTCAAGACAATATGGCACCGGATACCAAATATATATCAAAGGACAGAAAGCCCAGAGATAAACACACACACCTATAAGCACCTTATCTTTGACAAAAGAGGAAAGAATATACAAAAGAGAAAAGATAGCCTCTTCAATAAATGGTGATGGGAAAACTGGGTAGAGCTACATGTGAAATAGTGAAACTAGAACACTTCCTAAAACCATACACAAAAATAAGCTCAAAGTGGGTTAAAGACTTAAATGTAAGGGCAGAAACTATAAAGCTCTTTGAAGAAAACATAGGCAGTTATGTCTTTGCCATAAATCACAGCAAGATCCTCTTTGAGCCACCTCCTAGAGTAATGTAAATAAACAAATGGGACCTATTTAAACTTAAAAGCTTTTGCACAGCAAAGGAAATAATAAACAAGATTAAAAGACAACACTCAGAATGGGAGAAAATTGCAAATATAACAGTTGGCTAAAGGATTAAGCTCCAGAGTTTATAATCAGCTCATACAGCTCATTACATAAAAACATTTTAAACAACCAAATCAAAAAATGGACAGAAGATTCAAACAGACATTTCTTCAAAGAAGACATACAGATGACCAATAAACATATGAAAAGATGCTTAATATCACTAATTATTAGAGAAATGCAAATCAAAACTACAATGAAATATCACCTCACACAAGTCAGAATGGTCATCATCAAAAAGTCTACAAACAATAAATGCCAAAGAAAATGTGGAGAAAAGATAGCTCTTAAACACTGTTAGGGGGAATGGAAATTGATGCAGCCATTATGGAGAACAATATGGAGACCCCTTAATAAACTATAAATAGATCTACCATATGACCTAGCAACTCTGGACATATAACCTGCAAAAAACACAATTCAAAAATCACATGTACCCCAATGTTCATTGCAACACTATTTGCAATACTTAGGATATGGAAGCAACCTAGATGTCCACCGAGAGATAAATGGATATAGATGATGTGGTACATATATATGCAATGAAATACTACTCAGCCATAAAATGTACAAATTTGAGTCTGTTGTACTGAGATGGATGAAACTAGAGCCTGTTATACAGAGTGAAGTAAGCCAGAAGCAGAAAAACAAATATCATATATTAATGCATATATATGGAACTTAGAAAATTAATATTTATGAAATATTGGCAGGGAAGGAATGGAGATGCAGAAATGAAAAGTGGACTTGTGGACATAGTCAGGGAGGGAGAAAGTGAAAGTGTTAGTTGCTCAGTTGTGTCTGACTCTTTGCAACCCCATGGACTGTAGCCCTTCACGCCCCTCTGTCCATGGAATTTTTCAGACAAGAATACTGGAGTGGGTTGCCATTTCCTTCTCCTGGGGATCTTCCCAACCCAGGGATCAAACACTGGTCTCCTTTATTGTTGGCATTCTTTACCATCTGAGCCACCTGGCCAATCCCAGGGGAGGGAGAGAATAGAACCAATGGAGAAAGTAGCATCAACACATATACACTATCATGTATAAAATGAATAGCTGGTGAGAAGTTCCTGTATAACACAGGGAGCCCACCCTGGCCCTCTGTGATGACTTAGATGGGTGGGATGGGAAGAGGGGAGAGAGAATCAAGAAGGAAGTTATATAAGTATAATTATGGCTGGCTCGTGTTATTGTATGGCAGAAACCAATACAGTGTTGTAAATTTAAAAAAGAAAAAGAAAAAAGAAAACCCCTGCTTTTCTTTATGACATGGGTTACATTTTATCAACTTGTCTTAATTTTTTTAACTGGATTAAACTGATTTTTGATGTATGGTGAGGGCATTTGTCCAAATAAATAGAATATCAATTCAGTTCCATTCAGTCACTCAGTCGTGGCTGACTCTCTTTCACCCCATGGACTGCATGCCAGGCTTCTCTGTCCATCACCAACTCCCAAGGCTTGCTCAAACTCATGTCCATCGAGTCGGTGATGCCATCCAACCACCTCATTCTCTGTCGTCTCTTTCTCCTCCTTCCTTCGATCTTTCCCAACATCAAGATCTTTTCAAATGAGTCAGTTCCTCACATCAGGTGGACAAAGTATTGGAGTTTCAGTTTCAGCATCAGTCCTTCCAATGAACATTCATGACATTTCCTTTAGGATGGACTGGTTGGATCTCCTTGCACTCCAAGGGACTCTCAAGAGTCTTCTCCAACATCACAGTTCAAAAGCATCCATTCTTCGGTGCTCAGGTTTCTTTATAGTCCAACTCTCACATCCGTACATGACTACTGAAAAGTAAATCAAATGCTCTGGCAATGGGATAGTGGGGAAAAAAAGAAAAAACAGTGCTGTATGGTTTACCAAGAATTCATACAAAGAACATTGCAGTTGTTCTTATGGAAAAGAAAACTGTGTGTCCAAAACCAACAATCACTATGTTTATAATACATGCCACCTCCAGATGAGAACTCAATGAATTAAATAAGCACTTTTTTAATAAACAGTAATAGATTAATAGTTCAGTCTGTTTCCATCAAAGGTATGGAGTTTTATTTCATTAATTGACTTCATTACTAATTGAAAGTTATTATTATTACTTTTTATTTTGTTACAGATTTTTATTCCCTCTCAATCGATGCATTTTATATTTGTAATAATTCTAATAATCCATAGAATATAACTGACATACAGCAGTTTCTTTAATTGCATTTGATTTCATTATTCTACTTATCAAAAAGCTTTACTGAATAATTGGTTCCACATAGCTATCTGCTTATTGAGAGTTCTATTTTCTTTCAGCGTCATCCCAGGTCTTACATTTCTGAGAAAGACTTCTGAGTAATCCAACTATTTTTTCTTTTTGGATTTTGAGAATATTTCTACGATCAGTTCAGTTCAGTTCAGTTCAGTCTCTCAGTCATGTCCGACTCTTTGCGACCCCATGAATCGCAGCACGCCAGGCCTCCCTGTCCATCACCAACTCTCGGAGTTCACTCAGACTCATGTCCATCGAGTCAGCGATGCCATCCAGCCATCTCATCCTCTGTCGTCCACTTCTTCTCCTGCCCCCAATCCCTCCCAGCATCAAAGTCTTTTCCAATGAGTCAACTCTTCGTATGAGGTGGCCAAAGTACTGGAGTTTCAGCTTTGGCATCATTCCTTCCAAAGGAATCCCAGGGCTGATCTCCTTCAGAATGGACTGGTTGGATCTCCTTGCAGTTCAAGGGACCCTCAAGAGTCTTCTCCAACACCACAGTTCAAAAGCATCAATTCTTCAGTGCTCAGCCTTCTTCATAGTCCAACTCTCACATCCATACATGACTACTGGAAAAACCATAGCCTTGACTAGACGGACCTTCGTCGGCAAAGTAATGTCTCTGCTTTTGAATATACTATCTAGGTTGGTCATAACTTTTCTTCCAAGGAGTAAGTGTCTTTTATAATTTATTTCAAAGGTTAAATCTGTTCATTTTTCTCCAATTTTAATTCTATTAATACATTGAAGACAGTTCTGATTCCTGCTTCTCACTCTGGCAGAAACTCATGTCTGATTGATGCCCTCACTGAGAATAATTAGAAGAGCTGGATAAAATATTCTGAAAAACAATTTGAAAGTGTTAGAAAGCTAGCATGCCTCCAAGATCTGAAAGGCTAACCTCCTTGACAAAAGAAAGTACAGATAGATAAGCTGGACATTTGATGCTGTATTTTTCCTTGCAGCATTTTCAAATCAAAAGCAATGTCTAGTGTCTGAACAAGATTTTGGTCAGTCTGACATAATAAAACAGATAGCTGATTGAATTCAGATTCTGCCAGGTGGAGGAGCCAACTTAAACACCTAACATTTCATTGTGGAACTCTAAGGACCCGCATCCTTACATTAAGTAAAAAGCAGTATTCATCAAAAGAGCATATTCAATCTTTAATCCAATCCCTGTTATGAAATAAAGTTAATTGTCCCTAATTCACACATGTCTAATACACAAATATCTACCAAGCAACAGTAGTCAGTGTTGCACTGGCATAGATAGACATATAGACCAATGAAATTGAATTGAGAATCTGGGAGTAAATATTTATGGTTAATTCTTTTTTGAGAAGGGTACTAAAATAATTCAAAGGTGGAAAAGAACAGTATTTAGCAATTTCTTCAACAAATATTGCTAAAATAGCTTGATATCTATGTGCAAAAGGGCATAGTTGAAACTCTACTGCACACTATATATAAAAATAAACTCAAGTAAATTTTAGTAGTCACATATCTGATGAGACTTGCATATGAAGAACTCTAATACTCAGTATAAAGATAACTTGATTTATAATGGGCAATAGATTTGAAAATCTGTTTCTGCAAAGAATATATACAAATGATTAACAGGCACATGAAAGAAACGATCACCATCATTAGTCATCACAGAAATTCAACTAAAAACCACAATGAGATACCATTCCACACTCATTTGATTAGCTATAATCAAAAATAATGTGTTGGAAAGAACTTGGAAAAAGTAGCATCTTTATAAATGGTTAGTGAGAATGAACTAAAGCTTTTGCCTTTGAAGATGAGGAAGGTTTAGTTTCAGGAAAGCCAGAGTGCTGTAGAGACTCCATTCTTGAAGGATATACACAAAATTTCATATTCCAGGACCAGAGCAGAAGCAACAATTTAAAAGGAGCTTTGGTTTCAGATCCACTTGATGATTTTAGAAAGCCCCTAGGGAAGGTGATAGGCAGCTAGAACTCACCCTGGGGCCATACAATATAGTGGAGAAACTTTGGGGTGCTCATTTTGGCATGAAGACACAAGCCCTTCCAAGTGCTATTTGGAGTTCTTCCTCTAGCTTATTAGTACTAGGAGCCATTTCCTTCTACCAGCTTGCCAGCACCAGTACTGGAATGGCATCAGGCCAAGCAATTAGCCAGACAGGGACACATTATCCATCAGCTGGTTGGCTGTCTTAAGACCCAATGAGCCCATAGCTGCCTAGGACAAAGTCCTGTCTATCAGAGAGCTCAGGATTCATCTATGGCAAACAGTAGGACAGTACTAGCCCCTAGGCCCTGGCCCTGTCCACGAGCAGTCAGATACCAGGATCCAGACAACTGCAGCTGCACAGCCTACCAACCACCAGCAGGCTGGCATCAATTCAAAGATGCCTTGGATCCGTGCCTACCATACTTACCAGCAAGCTAGAACTGGCTTTAGGACACCATTGGACCCTTAGCCAGGCACCCTGGAATGTAATCACACCCACTAGTGGGCCAACACCAACTTCAGGAAACCCTGGACCCCATAGACAGCAATGTAAGGAGTTGGGCCCACTCATGAGGAGGGCAAACTAGATTCTAGACCCCTTTTACCATACATGCTGGAACCTGACTACTCATGAGTGGGCCAGCAATTGACCTGGGCTCCTGCACCCAAATGCCTTGTAACCCAAACCCACTCACCAGCAGCTGGTAGCCTCTGCAGAAATTAAACCTTTGACACTAACTAGAATGGGAACCAACATGCTTACCAGGCCACATATAATAGTCAGTCTGTCACACAGAAAGACTCATGCAGGGCACATGGTGGCATCCCTAAAGCTTACAGCTCTGGCAACCAAGGAGAGTGCTCTGCTGGGACACATAAGACATTTCTTTCAAAAGACCTCTTCTCCAAGCTCAGGATGTTAGGTAAAAGAAGACCAGGACACCAAAAGAATGTCTAACAGGCTTTAATGGTGAAGCGCTCCCAGGCGGGGTTCAGTTCAGTTCAGTTCAGTCGCTCACTCATGTCCGACTCTTTGTGACCCCATGAATTGAAGCACGCCAGGCCTCCCTGTCCATCACCAGCTCCCGGAGTTCACTCAGACTCATGTCCATCGAGTCCGTGATGCCAGTCAGCCATCTTATCCTCAGTCGTCCCCTTCTCCTCCTGCCCCCAATCTCTCCCAGCAACAGAGTCTTTTCCAATGAGTCAACTCTTCACATGAGGTGTCTAAAGTACTGGAGCTTCAGTTTTAGCATCATTCCTTCCAAAGAAATCCCAGGGTTGATCTCCTTCAGAATGGACTGGTTGGCTCTCCGTGCAGTCCAAGTGACCCTCAAGAGTCTTCTCCAACACCACAGTTCAAAAGCATCAATCTTCAGCACTCAGCCTTCTTCACAGTCCAACTCTCACATCCATACATGACCACAGGAAAAGCCATACCCTTGACTAGGGGGACCTTAGTCAGCAAAGTAATGTCTCTGCTTTTGAATATACTATCTAGGTTGGTCATAACTTTTCTTCCAAGGAGTAAGTGTCTTTTAGTTTCATGGCTGCAGTCACCATCTGCAGTGATTTTGGAGCCCCCAAAATAAAGTCTTACACTGTTTCCACTGTTTCCCCATCTATTTCCCATGAAGTGATGGGACCAGATGCCATGATCTTCGTTTTCTGAATGTTGAGCTTTAAGCCAACTTTTTCACTCTCCTCTTTCACTTTCATCAAGAGGCTTTTTAGCTCCTCTTGACTCTCTGCCATAAGGGTGGTGTCATCTGCATATCTGAGGTTATTAATGTTTCTCCCGGAAATCTTGATTCCAGCTTGTGTTTCTTCCAGTCCAGCGTTTCTCATGATGTACTCTCCATATAAGTTAAATAAGCAGAGTGACAATATACAGCCTTGATGTACTCCTTTTCCTATTTGGAACCAGTCTGTTGTTCCATGTCCAGTTCTAACTGTTGCTTCCTGATCTGCATACAGATTTCTCAAGAGGCAGGTTAGGTGGTCTGCTATTCCCATCTCTTTCAGGATTTTCCACAGTTGATTGTGATCCACACAGTCAAAGGCATTGACATAGTCAATAAAGCAGAAATAGTTGTTTTTCTGGAACTCTCTTGCTTTTTCGATGATCCAGCGGATGTTGGCAATTTGATCTCTGGTTCCTCTGCCTTTTCTAAAAGCAGTTTGAACATCAGGAAGTTCACGGTTCACATATTGCTGAAGCCTGGCTTGGAGAATTTTGAGCATTACTTTACTAGCATGTGAGATGAGTGAAATTGTGCAGTAGTTTGAGCATTCTTTGGCATTGCCATTTTTGAGGATTGGAATGAAAACTGACCTTTTCCAGTCCTGTGGCCACTGCTGAGTTTTCCAAATTTGCTGACATATTGAGTGCAGCACTTTCACAGCATCATCTTTCAGGATTTGAAATAGCTCAACTGGAATTCCATCACCTCCACTAGCTTTGTTCCTAGTGATGGTTTCTAAGGCCCACTTGACTTCACATTCCAAGATGTCTGGCTCTAGATTAGTGATCACATCATCATGATTATCTGGGTCGTGAAGATCTTTTTTGTACAGTTCTTCCATGTATTCTTGCCACCTCTTCTTAATATCTTCTGATTCTGTTAGATCCAGACCATTTCTGTCCTTTATCGAGCCCATCTTTGCATGAAGTGTTCCTAATATTCTTAAAGAGACCTCTAGTCTTTCCCATTCTGTTGTTTTCCTCTATTTCTTTGCATTGATCACTGAAGAAGGCTTTCTTATCTCTTCTTGCTATTCTTTGAAACTGTGCATTCAGATGCTTATATCTTTCTTTTTCTCCTTTGCTTTTCACCTCTCTTCTTTTCACAGCTATTTGTAAGGCCTCCCCAGACAGCCTTTTTGCTGTTTTGCATTTCTTTTCTATGGGGATGGTCTTGATCCCTGTTTCCTGTACAGTGTCACAAACGTCATTCCATAGTTCATCAGGCACTCTATCCATCAGATCTAGTCCCTTAAATCTATTTCTCACTTCCACTGTATAATCATAAGGGATTTGATTTAGGTCATACCTGAATGGTCTAGCGGTTTTCCCTACTTTCTTCAATTTAAGTCTGAATTTGGCAATAAGCCCGGACCCGAACGGGGAAGGTCAAGGAAGTCCGAGTGCCCAGACCGTGTTAGAAGTTTGTTTATATATGCACAATGAGAGGGATGGCCAGGTTAGTGGATGGGGGTTTGGATAGGTTGCCGGTTTGCGGCGTCACGGGCTGATAGGTCTTTCTATGTGGCTGGGGTGGGGCGGCTTTAGCAGCAAAGTGTGCTGTCATTGGTCCCCGGGATCCGGGAGGATCCTTCCAATACGGACCTTCTCGCCGGTGGGAGGGTGAGGAGGGGTGGCCCATCATGGCCCCCGAGGTCTGACCTTACACAGGAAATGTGAAAATACTTACCAAGTACATAGAAAAAAGCAAATTAGAGGAAATGAGGCGATAGGGAAATATGTTCCAAACGAAGAAACAAGAAAAAATTCCAGAAAATTTTATCTTTCAAAATGATAGGAGATGGTATTCCCATTTCTTTAAGATTTTCCACAGTTTGTTGTGATCCACACAGTCAAAGGATGTGGCATAGTCAGGAAAGCAGTAGATATTTTTCTGGAACTCTATTGTTTTTTTGATGATCCGGCGGATGTTGGCAATTTGATCTATGTCCTTCTGCCTTTTCTAAATTCAGCCTGAAAATCTGGAAGTTCATGATTCACATACTGTTGAAGGCTGACTTGAAGAATTATAAACATTGCTTTGCTAGCCTGTGAGATGAGTGCAATTATGTGGTAGTTTGAACATTCTTTGGCATTGCCTTTCTTTGGGATTAGAATGAAAACTGACCTGTTTCAGTCCTATGGCCACTGCTGTGTTTTCCAAAAGTGCTGACATATTGAGTGCAGCACTTTCACAGCATCATCTTTTAAGATTTGAAATAGCTCAACTGGAATTCTATCACCTCCATTAGCTTTGACGATAGTGATGCTTCCAAAGGCCTACTAGACTTCACATTCCAGGATGTCTGTCTCTAGGAGAGTGATCACACCATCGTGGTTATCTGGGCTATGAAGATACTTTGTATAGTTCTTCTATGTATTCTTGCCACCTCTTCTTAATATCTTCTGCTTCTGTTAGGTCCATACCATTTCTGTTCTTATTGTGCCCATCTTTGCATGAAATGTTCCCTTGGTATCTCTAATATCTTGAAGAGATTGCTAGTTTTCCCATTCAATTATTTTCCTCTGCTTCTTTGCATTAATCACTGAGAAAGATTTTCTTATGTCTCTTATCCCCCATCAGTGTGGATGGGGACATGAGCTACAAAATTAAAAGACGTTTGGAAGAAAAGCTGTGAAAAACCTAGACAGCATATTAAAAAGCAGAGCTATTACTTTGACTATAAAAGTCCATATAGTGAATTCAGTTTAGGTCAGTGGCTCAGTTGTGTACACCTCTCTGTGAATCCATGGACTGAAGCACACCAGGCTTCACTGTCCATCACTAACTTCTGCAGCTGGCTCAAAGTCATGTCCATAGAGTCAGTGATGCCATCCAACCATCTCATCCTGTTGTCCCTTTCTCCTCCCGCCTTCAATCATTCCCATCATCAGGATTTTTTCCAGTAAGTCAGTTCTTTCCATCAGGTGGCCAAAGTATTGGAGCTTCAACTTCAACATCAATCTTTCCAATGATTATCCAGGGTTGACTTTCTTTAAGATTGACTGGTTTGATTTCCTTGCAGTCCAAAGACTTTCAAGAGTCTTCTCCAGCACCACAGTTCAAAAGCATCAATTCTTCTGTGCTCAGCTTTCTTTATACTCCAACTCTTACATCCATACATGATAACTGAAAAAAAACCAGCATTGACTAGATGGACTTTGTTGGCAAAGTAATGTCTCTGCTTTTTAATATGCTGTCAAGGTTTGTCATAGCTTTTCTTTCAAGGAGTAAGCATCTTTTAATTTCATGGCTGCAGTCACCATCTGCAGCGACTCTGGAGCCCAAAAATTTAAAGTCTGTCTGTCTCCATCATTTCCCCATCTATTTGCCATAAAATGATGGGACCAGATGCCATGATCGTCATTTTCTGAATGTTGAGTTTTAAGCCAATCTTTCAATCTCCTCTTTCACTTTCATCAAGAGGCTCCTTAGTTCTTCACTTTCTGCCATTATGGCGGTGTCATCTGCATATCTGAGGTTATTGATATTTCTCCTGGCAATCTCGATTTCAGTTTGCACTTCACACACCCTAGCATTTTGCATGATATTCTATGCATATAATTAAATAAACAAGGTAACAATATACAGCTTTGAGGTACCCCATTCCCAATTTGGAACCAATCTGTTGTTTCATGTCCATTTCTAACTGTTGCTTCTTGATCTACATACAGATTTCTCAGAAGGCAGGTCAGGTGGTCTGGTATTCCCATCTCTAGAAGAATTACACACAGTTTGCTGTGATCCACACAGTCAAAGGCTTTAATGTAGTCAATAAGACAGAAGTAGATTTTTTTTTTTTTCTGGGACTCTCTTGGTTTTTCTAAAATCCAGTGGATGTTGGCTCTTTGATCTTTGGCTCCTCTGAAGAAGTGAAGTTACTCAGTCGTGTCCAACTCTTTGCGACCCCATGGACTGTAGCCCGTTCAGGCTCCTCTGTCCATGGTGTTCTCCAGGCAACAATACTGGAGTGGGTTGCCATTTCCTTCTCCAGGGGATCTTCCCAACTCAGGGATTGAACCTGGGTCTCCTGCATTGCAGGCAGATGCTTTATCCTCTGAGCCACCAGGGAAGCCTGCCTTTTCTAATTCCGGCTTGAATATCTGGAAGTTCTCAGTTCACAAACTGTTGAAGCCTGACTTGGATAATTTTGAGCATAAGTTTACTAGCAAGTTATATGAGTGTAATTGTGCTGAAGTTTGAACAATCTTTTGAGTTGTCTTTTTTTGGAATGGGAATAAAAGCTGACCTTTTCCAGTCCTGTGGCCACTGCTGAGTTTTCCAATTTTGCTGGCATATTGCTACACTTTACCAGCGTCATCTTTTAGGATTTGAAATAGCCCAACTGGAATTCCATCACCTCCATTAGCTTTGTTCATAATGATGCTTTCTAAGGCTCTTTACTTCGCATTCCATTATATCTGGCTCTAGGTGAGTGATCACACCATCATTGTTATCTAGGTCATTGAAATCTTTTTTCTTCTGTGTATTCCTTCCACCACTTCTTAATATCTTCTTCAGTTAGGTCCATACCATTTCTGTTCTTTATTGAGCACATCTTTACATGAAATGTCCCCTTAGTTTCTCTAATTTTCTTGAAGATATCTCTAGTCTTTCTGATCCTGTTGTTTTCTTCTACTTCTTTGCATTGGTCACTGAGGAAGGCTTTCATATCTCTCCTTGCTATTCATTGGAACTCTGCATTCAGATAGGTATATATTTCCTTTCTCCTTTGCCTTTAGCTTCTTTTCTTTTCTCAGCTCTTTGCAAGGCCTCCAGACAACCATTTTGCCATATATTTAGTCAAATCTTTAGTTTTTCCAGTAGTCGTGAATGGACATGAGAGCTGAAAAATAAAAAGGCTGAGTGCTGAAGAAATGATTCCTGCAGATTGTGGTTCTTGAGAAGACTCTTGTGAGTGCTTTGGACCGAAAGATCAAACCAGTCAATCCTAAAGGAAATCAACCTTGAATGTTCATTGGAAGTACCGATGCTAAAGTTGAAGCTATAATATTTTAGCCACTTGATGTGAAGAGCTGACTCATTCAAAAAGACCCTGATGCTGGGAAAGATTGAAGGCAGTAGGAGAAGAGGACAACAGAGAATGAGATGGTTGGATGGCATCACTGACTCAGTGGACATGAGTTTGAGCAAACTCCAGTAGTTGGTGATGGACAGGAAAAGTTTTGTGCTGCAGTCCATGAGGTCACAAAGAGTCAGTCAGAACTAAGTGACTGAACTAAACTGAAATGAATCTTTGTGAAGTTTTCAGATTTTCCATTAGAATCCTTTAATTTTTTACCCAATTCAGTAACTTGTCTTTATCCCAAAGTCCTTTCTGTAAATCTTCTTGAAGAGAAAGCGTTTTTGCACAACTTGGTTAGTGCTGTGACAACACTTTAATATAGCAAATAAAATCATGACTGATATTTTAGCAGTATACATCAGAATTTTAGGAACACCATATAATTTCTAGGATATCTGTATCTGTAACATTTACCATACAATATAACTTTTTTGACAATTGAAATTTATCACTCATTTGACAATATTTTCCTGGAGGAGGAAATGGCAACCCACTCCAGTATTGTTGCCTGAAGAATCCCATGGACAGAAGATTCTGGTGGGCTACAGTTCATAGGGTTGCAAAGAGTCAGATACGACTGAAGCAATTTAGCACCCTTGTCATTCAGCATGCAAAATGAACCTAGTTAGCATAATATCTCTCTTTGGGATGTTTCAGGGGCCCTCTGAAGCATCACAAAGTTAGCTAGAAGTCAAAAGCTCTCCCTTAAAATGATTTGGGAAGTTTTGCCAACAAATATCAAAAAGGTTTAGAACACTAAATCAGGTAGGATTATAGGTCACTTTGAAACATTAATTACTTAGCCATAGCAATGGTAAAGGATTCCAAAACAGATCATTTAAGATGTAAAGAAACTTAAATCTGTTATCAAAGGCAGTTCAACATCTGAAGAAGACATGTCCTCTTAACAGAAAACAAAGCCAAATTCAAATGTTTGTACCAGCTTAAATTTAAATTTATTTAAAATTAAAAAATTAAATTTCGAACAGTCAGTCCTGACTAAGCACAAAACTCTTTTCTCAGGTTCTAGTTTCCAAAAATCTTATCACTTTGTGTGCCCATTACTTTGTTTTCCCATCCTGAAACAGCCACATGTAAGTCAGACTTACTCCCTTTTCCCTTCATAAAATGTAATCCCATTCCTCATACCTTCTTTACTGAAATTACACATCCGGCTTTCCTTAAGCAACCAAGAACTGACCTTTATATTAGCATTCTATAGATTGATGAGCATAAATACCAGTGATAATTTATTTATAAAAAGAAAAAAGCATTTGAATATCTCAGAATGGCACCAAATATGTTTCATTAGTACCCAAAAATCTCTTTAGTTTCTCTGTAAGAGACGTTAGTTTTCAGTAATCAGTGTTTCAGAATCTTATTTTATTTGAAAATGATCTAGCTATTCAATAAACTTTTATCACTTAGTTTAGCACAACCCTAGAAATGAAGGTTACCAAAATCTGAAGAGACTATTTTAGACATTCTTTTTTTTTTCCCCAGTTTTTTTTTCAATTGTTGACTGTTTATTATTTTTAAATATAAATTTATTTATTTTAATTGGAGTTTAATTACTTTACAATATTGTATTGGTTTTGCCATACATCAACATGAATCCATCACAGGTATACATGTATTTCCATCCTGAACCGCCTTCCCTCCTCCCTCCCTGTACCATCCCTCTGGGTCATCCAAGTGCACCAGCCCCAAGCATCCAGTATCATGCATCAAACCTGGACTGGTGATTCTTTTCATATATGATATTATACATGTTTCAATGCCATTCTCCCAAATCATCCCACCCTCTCCCTTTCCCACAGAGTCCAAAAGACTGTTTTATACATCTGTGTCTCTTTTGCTGGCTCACATACAGGGTTATCATTACCGTCTTTCTAAATTCCATATGTAGACATTAGTATACTATATTGGTGTTTTTCTTTCTGGCTTACTTCACTCTGTATAATAGGCTCCAGTTTCATCCACCTCATTAGAACTGATTCAAATATATTCTATTTAATGGCTGAGTAATACTCCATTATGTACATGTACCACAGCTTTCTTATCCATTCATCTGCTGATGGACATATAGGTTGCTTCCATGTCCTGGCTATTATAAACAGTTCTGCAATGAACATTGGGGTACACATGTCTCTTTCAGTTCTGGTTTCCTCGGTGTGTATGCCCAGTAGTGGGATTGCTGAGTCATAAGGCAGTTCTATTTCCAGTTTTTTAAGGAATCTCCACACTGTTCTCCATAGTGGCTGTACTAGTTTGCATTCCCACCAACAGTGTAAGAGGGTTCCCTTTTCTCCACGCCCTCTCCAGCATTTATTGCTTGTAGACTAATGGATCACAGCCATTCTGACTGACATGACATGGTACCTTATTGTGGTTTTGATTTGCATTTCTCTGATAATGAGTGATGTTAAGCATCTTTTCATGTGTTTGTTAGCCATCTGTATGTCTTCTTTTGAGAAATGTATGTTTAGTTTTTTGGCCCATTTTTTGATTGGGTCAATTATTTTTCTGGAATTGAGCTGCAGGAGTTGCTTGTATATTTTTGAGATTAGTTGTTTGTCAGTTGCTTCATTTGCTATTATTTTCTCCCATTCTGAAGGCTATCTTTTCACCTTGCTTATAGTTTCCTTTGTTGTGCAGAAGCATTTAATTTTAATTAGGTCCCATTTGTTAATTTTTGCTTTAATTTCCAGTATCCTGGGAGGTGGGTCATAGAGGATCCTGCTGTGATTTATGTCGGAGAGTCTTTTGCCTATGTTCTCCTCTAGGAGTTTTATAGTTTCTGGTCTTACATTTAGATCTTTAATCCATTTTGAGTTTATTTATGTGCATGGTGTTAGAAAGTGATCTAGTTTCATTCTTGTACAAGTGGTTGGCCAGTTTTACCAGCACCACTTGTTAAAGAGATTGTTTTAATCCATTGTATATTCTTGCCTCCTTTGTCAAAATGTATGATTAGGAATTCCCTGATGGCTCAGACAGTAAAGCGTCTGCCCCCAATGCCAGAGACCCAGGTTCGATCCCTGGGTCCGGAAAATCCCCTGGGGAAGGAAATGGCAACCCACTACAGTATTCTTGCCTGGGAAATCCCATGGACAGAGGAACCTGGTGGGCTAGAATCCATGGGGTCGCAAAGAGTCAGACTCGACTGAGCGACTTCACTTCACTTTTAAAGTACAATTATTCCTAATACAGCTTGTCTAAAAATCTCTTATCTTATTTCCATTCTTCTTTCCTTACAGGTTTCTTTACTTGAGTTAGTTTCCTTACTGACAAATTTGAATCAGATATAACAGTACATAATTTATACTTAACCTAAGCACAATAAAAATATAATGCTTAATGTTAAGGACTCAGACATGTCTATATTAAGTTCAGTTTAGTCACTCAGTCATGTCCAGCTCTTTGCAGTTCCATGGACTGCACCACTCCAGGCTTCCCTGTCTATCACCAACTCCCAGAGTTTGCTCAATCTCATGTCCATTGAGTCGGTGATGCCATTCAACGATCTCATCTTCTGCCATCCCCTTCTCTTCCTGCCTTCAATCCTTCCCAGCATCAGGGTATTTTCAAATGAGTCAGTTCTTCTCATCAGGTGGCCAAAGTATTGGAGTTTCAGCTTCAACATCAGTCCTTCTAATGAATATTTCCTTTAGGATGGACTGGTTGGATCTCCTTGCCGTTCAAGGGACTCTCAAGTGTCTTCTCCAACACCGTAGTTCGAAAGTATCAATTATTTGGTGCTCAGCTTTTTTTAATAATAAAACATACCTTTGCAAATATATATTTTTTAAACATCAGTTATGGGGACCATGGTGAGGCGACCCAGAGTAGACATCTCTTCCACTTAAACTCTACAAGGATATGGAGCTGTGGTACCAGCAGAGGCCCTAATATTCATCTGCCTCTTTGGGGAGTGAGTCCAGATAAATTTAAGTGAGTCTCCCCTGATTCTAGGATCTCCTGTTATTGGTTGATAATCCTAAATTTTATTCAGTGGGGAAAGAGTTTATCCTTGAATCTTGGTTTCAAGAAGAGGTACCTGGGTTACTCAGTTTAGACACTGAGAGGGTTATCTTTAGTCAAAGGACTGGGAAGACTTTACCTCGTATAGGTGCTGAGTGGGTTGTCTTGAATGAAAAAGGCACTGGGAAGATATTGCTTGACTAGGTAAAAGGCACTAGGGTAAAAGGCACTGGGAAGACTTAGTTTGCATACTGAGTGGCTGGTTGTCCTCAGTTTAGAGACTGGGAAGACTTTGCTCAGTGAGGTGGGACTGAGTTATTATGGGGGAAGACTGGCCCATCGTTTTTCCTTAAATTGGCTACCTTAATAGTAGCCAATAATTATTTCTAAATTATTTCCAATAATCGACTACCTTGTGAAAATGAAGCTGAAATGTTATAAGAGCTTCTGAGCTCCAAATTAGTAACTCTCTGTTAACAACTGGCAATGGCTTTCTCAGACTACTGAGAGACAGGAGTGGTAGAAAGTGAAAGTGTTAGTCTCTCAGTTGTGTCTGACTCTTTGCGATCCCTTGGACTGTAGCCTGACAGGGTCTTCAGTCCATAGAATTCTCCAGGCAAGAATACTGGAGTGGGTTACCATTTCCTTCTCCAGGGGATCTTCCTGACCCAGGGATCAAACTTGGGTATCCTGCATTGCAGGCAGATTCTTTATCGTCTGAGCCAACAAGGAAGTGGTGGAGGCAAGACCTCAGGCCTCAAAGTTGTCCCCATTGGGAAACCCACTCATGCAATTAACAAATTGCACAACCAGGGACACGCACCAAAATTTACCATTCTGTGATATAAGCAACTGTGGAAGCATTTTACTCCACTAGGATTATCTGAGACATGTAACAGGGTGCTGCAGTAGCTCTGAAGCAACATCAGAGAAGTTAAGCTTCCAAGCAGCATACATTGGACCACCAAACAATTGTGGCTAGCAGTTTTATCTCAACAAACTGACTTCAAAATGGGGGAAAAAGTTTCAAAATAAAAGAAAAAGGTATGACAGATTTTCAATATCCTAGCTGAGTAAACGTACATACAAAACTTACAAGTATTTACTTAATTGAAAATTAAAGGAAATCTCACCCTAAAAATTGAAGAGTCTCTTTTATAGCATATGCAGTTAAATTAAATTAAGGAGAAAAAATAAATGGCGGCATGATAAAAATACCTTTTAGTAATGCTGACTCTAAACAAAGGGCTTCTAGAGGGAAACTTCCATTTATCTGTGTTTTTGAAATCTAATTGTTCTAACCGAGCTTCCTATGACAGTGTGTGTGTGTGTGTGTGTGTGTGTGTGTGTGTGTGTATGTATGCATGTGTTTTGGAGACTTTGCTTTTGTCGTATTATTTTTTAAAAGTAAACTCACTGGATACTCACTGGATATGTTACATTCTCACTCTTATGGGAAGCCTCATGTCTTAAAGGATTGAATCACTATTGATAAATAGTTTACTGATGGCCAAATGATGGTTACTCTTAAAACTGGAGAAGCTAACAAATTGGTGAAATCTAGAGTGCTCTTATAAACAGCTCTTTCATTGCTAACAATAAAACAAAGATTCAAAATGCTGCTGCTGCTAAGTTGCTTCAGTCGTGTCCGACTCTGTGCGACCCCATAGATGGCAGCTCACCAGGCTCCCCCATCCCTGGGATTCTCCAGGCAAGAACACTGGAGTGGGTTGCTATTTCCTTCTCCAGTGCATGAAAGTGAAAAGTGAAAGTGAAGTCACTCAGTCGTGTCCGACTCTTAGCGACCCCATGGACTGCACCCTACCGGGCTCCTCCATCCATGGGATTTT
Organism: Capra hircus; assembly: GCF_001704415.2. Taxonomy (NCBI): domain Eukaryota; kingdom Metazoa; phylum Chordata; class Mammalia; order Artiodactyla; family Bovidae; genus Capra; species Capra hircus. Next base: position 12,838,013 of record NC_030831.1, on the reverse strand, counting down.
CCAGGCAAGAGTACTAGAGTGGGCTGCCATTGCCTTCTTCAAAAATTCAAAATAAAGATAAATATAATAATGAACCTAATAATGAGTTCCAAAGTAGGGACTCTCTCTTATTGGCTGACGATGGGATTCTCAGAAAACTGAGAAATAAGAGTGGTGGAAAGTGAAAGTGTTAGTCTTTCAGTTGTGTTTGACTCTTTGCGACCCCCTGGACTTTAAACTGCCAGGGTCCTCTGTCCATAGAACCCCCCAAGCAAGAATACTGGAGTGAGTTGCCATTTCCTTCTCCAGGGGAATCTTCCTTACCTAGGGATCAAACTAACCAACAATGAAACAAAAATCAAAATAAAAGTAAATTTAATAACCTAAGAATGAGCCCAAAGTAGGGACTCTCTCTTATTGGCTGGCAATGACTTTCTCAGATAACTGAGAAACAGGAGTGGTGGAAAGTGATCAAAATTGATGAAAAATTTCTTCTGATAATGAACATAAGAAATAATTTTGTTTAAAAGAAGTAAGAGAGACTGGCTTAAGAAGTTTCATTTGTGGTCTTCACTCCCCTTTAACGGATCTTACAAAAAATAAAAAGAGGTTTAGAATAATTAATGTTAACAAGAAAAATTCATACTTACAACAGGTTGGAAATTTTAAAAGGAATTATCTCAAATGAATAAAGAAGTCTTTAGATGGTTATTGAAAATGAGATTAATAAAGTAGGTATTTATATGATTAAAACAAGATTTGATATTACTACTATACCTAAGGTTTAATGAGCCATAAGGGACCATAGATCATAGTTTTCTTGTGGCAAAGTGGCTTGCATAACTTGTGTAACTCAATGAAACTATGAGCCATGCCATACAGGGCTGCCCAAGACAGATGGGTCATAGTGAAGAGCTCTGATAAAATATGGAGAAGGAAATGGCAAACCACTCTAGTATTTGTACCTTGAGAATCCCATGGGCAGTATAAAGGAACAAAAGATATGACAGCAGAAAATGAGCCCCAGGTTGGAAGGTGTCCAGTATGATACTGGGGAAGAATGCAAGGCAATTACTAATAGCTCCAGAAAGAATGAAGCAAGAGATATGCAGAATAACAGGCAAATTTGGCCTTGGAGTTCAAAATAAAGTAATGCAAAGGCTAAAATTTTGTCAAGAGAACACACTGGTCATAGTAAGCTCCCTTTTCCAACTACACAAGAAACAACTCTACACATGGGCATAACCGGATGGCCAAATCGGAATCAGACCAACTATGTTCTTTTCAACCAAAGATGGATAAGCCTAATACACAAAATAAAACTAACACCAGTGGCTGACTGGCTCAGAACCTGAGCTCCTTATTGCAAAGGTCAGACTTAAATTGAAGAAAGAAGGGAAAACCACTAGCCATTCAGATATGATCAAAATGATCTCTCTTATGATTATACAGTGGAGGCGACTAATAAACTCAAGGAACTAGATCTGGTAGACAGAGTGCCTGAAGAACTATAAACAAAGGTTCATATCATAGTACAGGAAGTAGTGACTAAAATCATCCCAAAGAAAAAGAAATGCAAGAAGGCAAAGTTGGTGTCTGAGGACGTTTTGCAAATAACTGAGGAAAGAAGAGAAGCAAAAGAAAAGGAAGAAAGGGAAAGATGTACCAAGTTGAATGTAGAATTCCACAAAAGGCAAGAAGATATAAAAATGCCTTCTTAAATTAACAATGCAAAGAAACAGAGCAAAACAATAGAATAGAAAAGACTAGAGATCTCTTCAAGAAAATTGGAGGTATCAAGGGAACATTATATGCAAGGATTGGCATGATAAAGGACAGAAACAGAAAGGATGTAACATAAGCAGAAGAGGTGGCAAGAATACATGGAAGAACTATGCAAAAAAGGTCTTAATGATCCAGAGAACCATGCTGGTTTGGTCACTCACTAAAACCAGACACCCTGGAGTGTGAAGTCAAATTAGCCTTAGGAAGCTTTCCTAGGAACAAGCTACTGGAGGTGACATAATTCCAGCTAAGCTGTTTAAACTCCTAAAAAAATGATGACAATAAAGTGCTGCACACAATGTGTTAGCAAATATGGAAAACTCAGCAGTGGCCTTAGGACTGGAAAGGGTCAAGTTTCATTCCAATCCCAAAGAAGGGCAATGCCCAAGAATTGCCCAAGAAATGCTCAAACTATCATACAATTGCTTTCATTTCACATGCAATGAAGGTTAGCTCAAAATCCATCAAAGTAGGCTTCAACTGTATTTAAACCAAGAACTTTCAAATGTACAAGCTAGGTTTAGAAAAGACAAATGAATCAGAGATCAAATTGTCAACATTTGTTGGATCATGGAGAAAGCAGAGAAATTCCAAACATCCTCTTCTGCTTCATTGACTATGCTAAAGCCTTTGATTGTGTGAATACAAAAAAAAAAAAGTAGAAATCCTTAAAGAGACAGGAGATTACCCTATGAGAACACATTAACTGTCTCCTGAGAAACCTGTGTGCAGGTTAAGAAAGAATAGTTACAAGTGGACTTGGAACAACTGACTGGTTCAAAATTGGGAAAGGAGCATCACAAGGCTGTATATTGGCACCCTGCTAATTTAACTTACATGCAGTGTGCATCTGACAAAATGCCAGGCTGGATGAATCACAAACTGGAATCAAGATTGCCAGGAGAAATATCAACAACCTCAGACATGAGATGATACCACTCTAGTGACAGAAAATGAAGAGGAACTAAAGAACACAGTGATGAAGGTAAAAGAGGAGACTGAAAAAAGTTGGTCTGAAGGTCAACATTTAAAAAATAAATAAGTAAAACTTAAGACCATGGCATCTGGTCCCATCACTACATGGCAAATAGAAGAAGAGTGAAGCAGTGACAGATTTTCATTGTTTTGGTCTCCAAAATCAGTGCAGCTGGTGACTGCACCCATGAAATTAAAAGACACTTGCTCCTTGGAGCAAACTTGACACTTGCAAACCTCGACAGTGTATTAAAAAGCAGAGTCATCAATTTGCTGGCAAATGTCCATATAGTCAAAGCTATGGTTTTTCCACAAGTCATGTATGGATGTGAGGGTTGGACCATAAGGGAGACTGAATGCCAAAGAATTGATGTTTAGAACTGTGGTATTGGAGACGACTCTTGAGAGTCTCTTGGACTGAAAGGACATCAAAACTGTCAATCCTAAAGGAAATCAGTCCTGAATATTCATTGGAAGGACTGATACTGAAGCTGAAGCTCCAATACTTCGTTCACCTGATGTGAAGAATTGACTCACTGGAAAAGACCCTGATTCTGGGAAAGACTGGAGGCAGGAGAAGAAGGGGAGTACAGAGGATGAGATAGTTGGATGGCATCACTGACTCGATGGACATGAGTTTGAGCAAGCTCCAGGAGTTAGTGATGGACAAAGAAGCCTGACTTGCTGCAGTCCATGGGGTCACAGAGTCAGACATGACTAACCAAATGAACTGAACTGAACTGTTTGTCAACAATAATATTGTAATTCCTGATTCATAACTAAACTTTTAAGTGCATGAGATCTCTCATCTTCCTGTTTATGTTATCTCTGTGTACACATTATACATGAGATATCACTATTTCTTAAAAGTACTATCAAAATTGAATTTATAAAGAGCTCTATTTAATTTCAATAAAAAGCACTACATTTAAAGAAACTGACCAAATGTCTCTCAGGTTCACATGAATTGGGAAATATTCAACAAAAGTTGATATCTGATATTAATGCTTTAGTTTGTTGATTTAATTAATTTATACATGTTGTTAAGTCATCAAAATTAAATTCATTACTTTATTGTGCCTAAGTTTAACAAATAATACCTTATTATATCTGTTACAAGGAAAGCAACTTTATATGATGAAACTTTAAAATAATTGTAAATAACATAAGAGCTTTGGGTTAAACTTTTTAAATAATTTATTTTCAATAAATCTACTTAAAATGATCTTTCCAGATATTTGGTGACTTATGTTCTTGAATTGTATTAATTAAATAATAGAAGTTTATTAAGTAGCTATATAATTTCAAAAAATAAGATACTAAGCTATCAGTTACTAAATAGAAAAACTAAAGGCATTTACATCCATTAAAGAAAATATTTGGTGTCACCCTGAATTGTTCTCTATAATAAAAGAAGTGTTTTATATAAATTATCACTAGTGTTTATGCTCACAAATCTATAGAATACCAATGTAAAAAGACAGTTAATAGTTGCTTTCTTCTTAGCTTTTACTAAGAATTAAAGTTTTGGAAATTGAGGATTCTAATTTAAACATGTATTTAAAGTTATGAATAATGTAGTAACATTTCAGTATACAGTAGGAAAAACAATGTATATTTTCAATAAAAAATTCATGAAAAATAGAATTGCATCTTATTGAGGAAAAAGAAAGAATGACCTGGTTAACTCTATTTGGATAAAAAGTGAAAAACAGGCTAAACACACAAAGTGATGCAAAATTGTGGAAAGGAACGCTGAGGAGGGAAGTTTTATGCATAAACTGGATTTACTAAATGTAGATTAAAGTTAATATTTCTGTTAAAAGTTTTCCATTCTGATAACAGATTGGGTGAGTTTCTGTGACATTAAGTGATCTGTATTTGCTTTCTTTTAATCATTTTTTGACTTTGGTTAAATGAATATTGTTGTATTCAATATGATCCCTTTGCATTTTTAAAACTGTTCTGATATTTCTAACAAACTTCCCAAACACTAAATAAAGCTTTTTTAGTTTTCGGGTGACTCTGGGAATCTTTGAAGAAATATCTCTGAGACATCTCAGATAGGAACGTTAAACTAAGGTTGTTTGATATTTTTAATTCTGAAATGTTGTCAAGTGATTGAAAGTGAACTTTAGGTTTCAATGTATAGATAAATGTCACTAATATAGTTATTCAAAACTGTATTTGGAATCCTTAATATCCAATTTGACCTGATATAATGTTATCACTAATAATCCTAGTTATTATCCTAAAATGTTATATGTTATAGAAATATCTAAGTTTCCTTCTAATTATATTATACTCAAATCTTTAATCATGCCATTTTAGGTTTTGTCCTTTATAAACTATCATAATCTGATACAGCTTTTACAAAATGAAATTGCCAAGAAGACTCATAAAAATAACTTTTTAAAATAAATGGAAGTTTATAATGGGCTTCCCAGTGGCTCAGTTGTAAAGAATCCACTGGCAATACAGGAGATGCTGGTTTGATCCTTGGGTCAGGAAGATCCCCTGGAGAAGGAAGTATCATCCCTGTCCAAGTATTCTTGCCTGGGAATTCCCATAGACAAAGGAGCCTGGCATGCTACAGTCCATGGGGCTGCAAGAGTCAGACATGACTTAATGACCTAGCAGAGCAACAAAGTTTCTGATAGCCTCTACATAATGCCAGTGAATTGGACAAAAAATGGAAAATTCTAATGAAAAATGTGATCATTTCATGTAGATCAGTAGGAATCAATTACATGAGACTGAATGAATTGATAAATACAATTTATAACTTTGACTTTGGAAAATATACTAACTTGAATCTGTTTTCCAATAAACCTTTTTCTTTCATGCTGTGATCTACAATACACATTTATCTTTTTCTATCTGATCCAGCCAGAATTTGGCTTCTCCTGTAGACTTTTATGGTTTCTTGCAACTAAATTACAACTTGTTATATTAATCATTGTTTTAATCTGTTTTTTGTTTCCAAATTGGTTATACTCTATGTCTCTGATACACTGGCTTTGTCAATGTTACTAGCTACATTACTTGTATCTATCTTATAAGATTGCTGTCTCTTAACCAGTCTTGCAACAAATGTAACAAAGACTATATGACTTAAAACAATTGATTAGATATATAGTTTTATATACAATCAATAATTGCAATAGTGTGATTCTAGGTATGGAAAGAACAATAAGAGAGATATCTTCTGGGTCATAGTAGGGTAGAAGATAGAGGACACAGAGAATCTTTAATTTTCTACCAATGGGCCTAATCCAAAAATTAGCACCTGGTGTGGCATATCAATATGAATTTTCACCTGATCTAAGATGAGCCTCCCACTGCTGTTGGACAAAATTTGGTTATGAAACGTCTCCCAAATATTGACAGAATTCCAGACCGAGGAGGAAACTAAGAAATAAGATATTTCCTGTCATATCATTAAAAGAAGATGTCATTGTCATCAGCAATTGCAGCCCTCCTATGTGAGCTGGTGAGCCCTAAGGGCACTCAGAAAGAAGAATACCTGTAATCTAGCAGCAGTCAGATTGTAACCACTCCCTAAAGTGAGCCCCAAGGGAGCTCAGACTATGGAAAACAGAATACTAGCCCTGATAGCTGAGATGCATATGAAAGGAATGATTTCAGTCAACCTAGACTCCTGCATCTTCCCATACATAGGAAAGCACTAAATTCCTTATCTTGGGATATCTTCCTTTTCTTTTTTACAAAACAATAATCTTTTGAAATTCAGGCTACCTGAACTTTTCTTATAAAAATTCTCTGCAACCTGGATCCTCACAATTGCACTCATCTCACATGCTAATAAAGTAATGCTCAAAATTCCCCAAGCCAGGCTTCAGCAATACATGAATCGTGAACTCCCTGATGTTCAAGCTGGTTTTAGAAAAGGCAGAGGAACCAGAGATCAAATTGCCAACATCCGCTGGATCATGGAAAAAGCAAGAAAGTTCCAGAAAAACATCTATTTCTGCTTTATTGACTATGCCAAAGCCTTTGACTGTGTGGATCACAAGAAACTGTGGAAAATTCAGAAAGAGATGGGAATAGCAGAAAACCTAACCTGCCTCTTAAGAAATCTGTATGTAGGTCAAGAAGCAACAGTTAATAACTGGACATGGAACAACAGACTGGTTCCAAATAGGATAAGGAGTACATCAAGGCTGTGTATTGTCACCCTGCTTATTTAACTTCTATGCAGAGTGCATCATGAGAAACGCTGGACTGGAAGAAACACAAGCTGGAATCAAGATTGCTGGGGGAAATATCAATAACCTCAAATATGCAGATGACACCACCCTTATGGCAGAGAGTCAAGAGGAGCTAAAAAGCCTCTTGATGAAAGTGAAAGAGGAGAGTGAAAAAGTTGGCTTAAAGCTCAACATTCAGAAAACGAAGATCATGGCATCTGGTCCCATCACTTCATGGGAAATAGATGGGGAAACAGTGGAAACAGTGTAAGACTTTATTTTTGGGGGCTCCAAAATCACTGCAGATGGTGACTGCAGCCATGAAATTAAAAGACGCTTACTCCTTGGAAGAAAAGTTATGACCAACCTAGATAGCGTATTCAAAAGCAGAGACATTACTTTGACGACTAAGTCCCATCTACTCAAGGCTATGGTTTTTCCAGTGGCCATGTATGGATGTGAGAGTTGGACTGTGAAGAAGGCTGAGCGCCGAAGAACTGATGCTTTTGAACTGTGGTGTTGGAGAAGACTCTTGAGGGTCCCTTGGACTGCAAGGAGATCCAACCATTCCATTCTGAAGGAGATCAACCCTGGGATTTCTTTGGAAGGATGCCAAAGCTGAATCTACAGTACTTTGACCACCTCATGCGAAGAGTTGACTCATTGTAAAAGACTCTGATGCTGGGAGGGATTGGGAGCAGGAGGAGAAGGGGACAACTGAGGATGAGATGGCTGGATGGCATCATGGACTCGATGGATGTGAGTCTGAGTGAACTCCGGGAGATGGTGATGGACAGGGAGGCCTGACGTGTTGCGATTCATGGGGTCGCATCCAGTCAGACACATCTGAGCTATTGAACTGAACTGAACTGAGCTGAACCTGGATCCTCCACCTTACTCCTCAGAGAAGTTCTGTCAGGGTCACTCACCATGCTGTTTCCCAGGCTTAAAATCCTAAAAATTCCCACCAAATAAAACATAACTCTCAATTTTTAGTTTCTGAAAATTTATGTAAGTTGACACTAATAAAAGCTTTAAATTTAGGGAGATGCTTCTTAAGGTCAAATTATGAAGTAAATTAAGATTTTATTCAGTATCCAACCACTGTTTTTTATATTTCTAACCCTAGTCTATATATAAAAGTATCTGCCGGGAGCCAGTGTGAGGAATCCCGCCCGTGACAAGGTCATGAGGAAGGAAGCTGATATACGCAAGGCGTGCTCAGACTTCAGGGACCCCTCTGGAAATTCCTAAGCATGTACCCCAACAAAAATCTGCCGGCTTTTGTGCTCTGCTTTTCCACTCTTCTGACATTTTCTGGAAAAAGTCAATTCAGGGCTTTAGTCTTCTGCATTTGAAAGAGTGTTTCAATCCAAAAACCCTCTGATGGCTTTCTAGCCTGCCTGCAGGACTCGTACAGCTGCGCATGTGATTGTTTGAGGCCTCCTGACCGCAGGAGGCACAGGAAGCTTAAAACATCCTAGGAATGCAGGAGCTTCCGAGGAGTCAAAATCTTTAGAATAGGACTGATTAAAAGTTTCATTTTTTGGGTCAATGCTTGCTGCCAAATTTTCATATCCTTTATTTGTAGATATAGTTGGTATATAGAAAAACAAGTAGTAGACCTGGTATTAGCAACATTAGATCTTCGAGTTAAGTACCTTCTTTGTTATATCCCACTGCACCTTTGTTCTATAGAGATGTAACTTTAATGCTTTAAGGAGATGCAAATTAAAGAAAAACACTTCAGGGAAAACAAAATCAACATTCATTAAGGAAGAGAGATGAAAAGTGTTAACAAGCTTCTTGGCCAGAAGATAATGTAAATCACCTGAGACCTTTTGTATACAAAATGATGTATAGAAAGAGTCTGGGCTGCGAACACTACATAATTCTGTGTTACCCATTGATCTCCATGTTTTATCAAAAGTATAAAAGGCCTTCTGAACAATAAAGGACGGGGGCCAGGGGCCGGGGGCCAGTTTTTCGGACCAGTTTTTCGAACTAGTCTCTCGGCCTGGTTTCTTGGGACTCTGGCTCCCCCCGTGTCTTTCTCTCTTTCTTCTCTCCCCTTCCCTCTCTCTGCTCTTTACTTTAACTTCAGGCTGAATCTCCATCTGGGGCGCGGAGGCTCGCCAGGTCTACTTACTTGCCCCGGCTGTTAAGACCCGCACGAAAGGGAGCTTAAGGCGAGGCACCCTTAGATATTCAAGCGGGCGCCAGTGGCCCAACGTAGATGGTGCAAATTCCTTGTCTGGAATTTTATTGGCCTTCCGCGTAAACCAAGCTATTCAGCCCTCTTCCTCCACTTAATCTTCTTATTACACTATAGTTTCTTAATCTAATCTTACATTAATAAACAAACAAGTCTTTCCACGCCAACGCCGTCCACCCTTCGAATTCCCTGGATCCACCGGGGCTGGACCCCGGCAAGTATCTCTCGCTGTTCCTTGACTCCCTGGATTTAATTTCTCAACTCCTGTCACCAGCTAGGTCTTGACTTACCTTAAGCAAAGTTTTGACTCCAAATATTCACTTCCATCTTACATTTTACCTCAAGGATCTTATTTGTAAATTATTAAGTGCTGGTGTGTTTTCAAAAATATATTATATATAAAGAGAGTAGAGACTACTTCATGTTTCCAAGTTTCCATATATGTTCTTACACAAACACAAGAAAAACTTAGTGAATTTAGTAAAATCTGACATTAGTGTAGTTCAGTCTGTGGGAAATATTTGTATTGGGCTAATAAATATATGACCAAAATCTTTTTTCATGGATGTGAATATTTTTTTAACAGAATACACTAGTAGTTACCATTTTCATGTCTTCATGAGAAAAGTGGTAGATAGGGAAAGAGAAGAAATCCTACCATATACACACATGATGCAACTATAGACTCATTTCAGTTCAGTCGCTCAGTTGTATCTGACTCTTTGTGACCCCTTGAATTGTAGCACGCCAGGCCTCCCTGTCCATCACCAACTCCCGGAGTTCACTCAAACTCACCTCCATCGAGTCAGTGATGCCATTCAGCCATCTCATCCTCTGTCGTCCCTTTCTCCTCCTGCCTCCAATCCCACCCAACATCATAGTCCTTTCCAATGAGTCAACTCTTTGCATGAGGTGGCCAAAGTAGTGGAGTTTCAGCTTTGGCATCATTCCTTCCAAAGAAATCCCAGGGCTGATCTCCTTCAGAATGGACTGGTTGGATCTCCTTGCAGTCCAAGGGACTCTCAAGAGTCTTCTCCAACACCACAGTTCAAAAGCGTCAATTCTTCAGCTTTCTTCACAGTCCAACTCTCACATCCATACATGACCACAGGAAAAACCATAGCCTTGACTAGACAGACACACGCTTTTTTGGCAAAGTAATGTCTCTGCGTTTGAATATGCTATCTAGGTTGGTCATAACTTTTCTTCCAAGGAGTAAGCGTCTTTTAATTTCATGGTTGAGTCATCATCTGCAGTGATTTTGGAGCCCCCAAAATAAAGTGTGACACTGTTTCCACTGTTTCCCCATCTATTTCCCATGAAGTGATGGGACCGGATGCCATGATCTTTGTTTTCTGAATGTTGAACTTTAAGCCAAATTTTTCGCTCTCCTCTTTTACTTTCATCAAGAGGCTTTTCAATTCCTCTTCACTTTCTGCCATAAGGGTGGTGTCATCTGCATATCTGAGGTTATTGATATTTCCCCCAGCAATCTTGATTCCAGCTTGTGCTTCTTCCAGCCCAGCATTTCTCATGATGTACTCTGCATATAAGTTAAATAAGCAGGGTGACAATATACAGCCTTGACATACTCCTTTTCCCATTTGGAACCAGTCTGTTGTTTCACGTCCAGTTAACTGTTGCTTCCTGACCTGCATATAGGTTTCTCAAGAGGCAGGTTAGGTGATCTGGTATTCCCATCTCTTTCAGAATTTTCCACAGTTTATCGTGATCCACACAGTCAAAGGTTTTAGCAAAGTCAATAAACCAGAAATAGATGTTTTTCTGGAACTCTCTTGCTTTTTCCATGATCCAGGGGATGTTGGCAATTTGATCTCTGGTTCCTCTGCCTTTTCTAAAACCAGCTTGAACATCAGGAAGTTCACACTCCACGTACTGTTGAAGCCTGGCTTGGAGAATTTTGAGCATTGCTTTACTACCATGTGAGATGAGTGCAATTGTGTGGTAGATTGAGCATTCTTTGGTATTGCCTTTCTTTGGGATTGGAATGAAAACTGACCTTTTCCAGTCCTGTGGCCACTGCTGAGTTTTTCCAAATTTGCTGACATATTGAGTGCAGCACTTTCACAGCATCATCTTTCAGGATTTGAAATAGCTCAACTGGAATTCCATCACCTCCACTAGCTTTGTTCCTAGTGATGTTTTCTAAGGCCCACTTGACTTCACATTCCAGGATGTCTGGCTCTAGATGACTGATCACACCATCGTGATTATCTTGGTCATGAAGATCTGTTTTGTATAGATCTTCTTGTGTATTGTTGCCACCTCTTTTTAATATCTTCTGCTTCTGTTAGGTCCATATCATTTCTGTCCTTTATCGAGCCCATCTTTGCATGAAATAGTTCCCTTGGTATCTCTAATTTTCTTGAAGAGATCTCTAGTCTTTCCCATTCTGTTGTTTTCCTCTATTTCTTTGCATTGAGCGTGAGGAAGGCTTTCTTATCTGTTCTTGCTATTCTTTGGAACTCTGCATTCAGATGCTTATATCTTTCCTTTTCTCCTTGGCTCTTCACTTCTCTTCTTTTCACAGCTATTTTTAAGGCCTCCCCAGACAGCCATTTTGTTTTTTTCCATTTCTTTTTCATGGGGATAATCTTGATCCCTGTCTCCTGTACAATGTCATGAACTTCTGTTCATAGTCATCAGGCACTCTATCAGATCTAGGCCCAATCTATTTCTCACTTCCACTGTATA